>NC_143058.1:1085000-11085000 GCF_052426305.1 Pelodiscus sinensis
CTGTTCTGAAATGTGATTTGTCCTTTTCATATGTGTTCATTTTTTTAATGGTATCCTTTGGTATATACGGTTGTGACTACTTTCTTCCACTATTTGATCTGAGGAAGTGGGTCTGGCCCACGAAAGCTCATCATCCAATAAACCATCTTGTTAGTCTTTAAAGTGCTACATTGTCCTGCATTTTGCTGGAGACTGGAGACGTGGAAGGACGGGCCCAGCGAGCGCTTGGGGGGAGCCGAGGTGCAAATCACCCCGGGCCTGGGGCTAGTGTGAGGGCGAGGGGGATTCCCCCGACCCTGCACCCCGGAGCAGCCAGAACAGCCGGGAGACTAGAGGGGGGTTTCCTGGGTGTCCAGCACAGCCCAGCACAGACGGGACCTGGCTACCGGGGGCAGGGCCAGGATGGCTCAGGCCCTGGGGTTAGGGGTCCAGGGCCCCAGCTTAGCCTGTTCTCTCCATGCTTCCCAGACAGCCCTGCCCCCCCAGCCCTGCCCCCCAGCCAGGTGCTGCTCTCCCCCCCTCCCTTTGTCTCTCCCTGGGTGTCTGGGTGAATCCACATTTGGGAGAGTCAGTGAGAATCTCCCATCCCAGCGCAGGGGACCCCGGTCACAGAGCAGACAGCCCCCCCCCCCCCCCCCCCGCGCCACAGCTGGTCCCTTGGGACTGGGAGAACCCAAGATGGGGGATGGGTTATAACCTCTCCCCTGTGTAAGGGGGGGGCTGGGGGGAGGTGGGGGATGGGTTATAACCTCTCCCCTGTGTAAGGGGGGGGCTGGGGGGAGGTGGGGGATGGGTTATAACCTCTCCCCTGTGTAAGGGGGGGGCTGGGGGGAGGTGGGGGATGGGTTATAACCTCTCCCCTGTGTAAGGGGGGGGCTGGGGGGAGGTGGGGGATGGGTTATAACCTCTCCTCTGTGTAAGGGGGGGCTTCGGGGAGGTGGGGGATGGGTTATAACCTCTCCCCTGGGCTGGGGGGCACAGGGAGCACTGGGGCGTCTGAGGGGATTTGCTGGGAGGCTTTTTGCTGGCCGGGGCGCAGCTGAGGTGCTCGGTGTGGCTGGTTTGGTGCCTTATACGAAGGGGAACACCGGGTCTCTGCTCTCCACTCTATCCCCACAGGTGGCCCCTTGCAGGGGTCAGGTCCGGCCACCAGGGCAGGCTGTCGGCCAGTTGCAGCCACACCTGCCCTGGGGTCTGTGCAGGGTCACACCCCCCAGACCACCCCCAGTGCTAAAGGGGAAACTGAGGCGCACACACTGTATTCAGAGAACACCTGCAGAACCTCCCCACGAGGTGACACACGGCCCTGCTCTTCCCCTGGGGGTGTGCCTGGCTGGCCCCATCTCTCTCCCAGGAGGTTTCACCTCTCCCAGCTCAGCCCCTCCTGGGCCACAGCAGCCAGATCTGCAGCCGGGTCTGGGGGGGCGAGACTCAGGGCCTGGAGAGGAGCACTGTGTGCCGGCCCAGACGAGCCAGGGTAACCCCCACAGCCCACGGAGCCGCACTGAGAAAGTCACTCCGAGAGGAGGAGTTTGCTCTGTAGCCTGAGCAATAGCCGGCTGCCTTGTAGCTCAGTGGCGTCCAAATCTCTCACCACAACACTAGTCACTGGCCACACCGCTAGCCAATAGCCACATTGCTAGCCACACCACTAGCCATACCATTAGCCACTGGTCACACCACTAGCCCCGGCTACACTGCTAACCACTCCTCTAGCCACTGGCTACACCTCCAGCCACACCACTAGCCACTGGCCACACCGCTCGCCACATCTCCAGCCACTGGCCACACCCCTAGCCCCTGGCTACACTGCTAACCACTCCTCTAGCCACTGGCTACACCTCTAGCCACACCGCTAGCCAATAGCCACATTGCTAGCCACACCACTAGCCATACCATTAGCCACTGGTCACACCACTAGCCCCTGGCTACACTGCTAACCACTCCTCTAGCCACTGGCTACACCTCCAGCCACACCACTAGCCACTGGCCACACCGCTCGCCACATCTCCAGCCACTGGTCACACCACTAGCCCCGGCTACACTGCTAACCACTCCTCTAGCCACTGACTACACCTCTAGCCACACCGCTAGCCACTGGCCACACCGCTCGCCCCTGGCTACACTGCTAAGCACTCCTCTAGCCACTGGCTACACCTCCAGCCACACCACTAGCCACTGGCCACACCCCTAGCCTCTGGCTACACTGCTAACCACTCCTCTAGCCACTGACTACACCTCTAGCCACACCGCTAGCCACTGGCCACACCGCTCGCCCCTGGCTACACTGCTAAGCACTCCTCTAGCCACTGGCTACACCTCCAGCCACACCACTAGCCACTGGCCACACCCCTAGCATCTGGCTACACTGCTAACCACTCCTCTAGCCACTGGCTACACCTCCAGCCACACCGCTAGCCACTGACCACACCACTAGCCCCTGGCTACACTGCTAACCACTCCTCTAGCCACTGGCCACACCACTAGCCCCTGGCTACACTGCTAACCACTCCTCTAGCCACTGGCTACACCTCCAGCCACACCGCTAGCCACTGGCCACACCGCTCGCCCCTGGCTACACTGCTAACCACTCCTCTAGCCACTGGCTACACCTCTAGCCACACCGCTAGCCACTGGCCACACCGCTCGCCCCTGGCTACACTGCTAACCACTCCTCTAGCCACTGGCTACACCTCCAGCCACACCGCTAGCCACTGGCCACACCCCTAGCCCCTGGCTACACTGCTAACCACTCCTCTAGCCACTGGCTACACTGCTAACCACACCCCTAGCCCCTGGCTACACTGCTAACCACTCCTCTAGCCACTGGCTACACTGCTAACCACACCCCTAGCCCCTGGCTACACTGCTAACCACTCCTCTAGCCACTGGCTACACCTCCAGCCACACCGCTAGCCACTGACCACACCACTAGCCCCTGGCTACACTGCTAACCACTCCTCTAGCCACTGGCCACACCACTAGCCCCTGGCTACACTGCTAACCACTCCTCTAGCCACTGGCTACACCTCCAGCCACACCGCTAGCCACTGGCCACACCGCTCGCCCCTGGCTACACTGCTAACCACTCCTCTAGCCACTGGCTACACCTCTAGCCACACCGCTAGCCACTGGCCACACCGCTCGCCCCTGGCTACACTGCTAACCACTCCTCTAGCCACTGGCTACACCTCCAGCCACACCGCTAGCCACTGGCCACACCCCTAGCCCCTGGCTACACTGCTAACCACTCCTCTAGCCACTGGCTACACTGCTAACCACACCCCTAGCCCCTGGCTACACTGCTAACCACTCCTCTAGCCACTGGCTACACTGCTAACCACACCCCTAGCCCCTGGCTACACTGCTAACCACTCCTCTAGCCACTGGCTACACCTCCAGCCACACCACTAGCCACTGGCCACACCGCTCGCCACATCTCCAGCCACTGGTCACACCACTAGCCCCGGCTACACTGCTAACCACTCCTCTAGCCACTGGCTACACCTCCAGCCACACCACTAGCCACTGGCCACACCCCTAGCCTCTGGCTACACTGCTAACTACTCCTCTAGCCACTGGCTACACCTCCAGCCACACCGCTAGCCACTGGCCACACCACTAGCCCCTGGCTACACTGCTAACCACTCCTCTAGCCACTGGCTACACCTCCAGCCACACCGCTAGCCACTGGCCACACCGCTCGCCCCTGGCTACACTGCTAACCACTCCTCTAGCCACTGGCTACACCTCCAGCCACACCGCTAGCCACTGGCCACACCGCTCGCCACATCTCCAGCCACTGGCCACACCCCTAGCTACTGAGCCCACGTGGCCATTTTGCCAGTCGAGCGTGGCTAGGACTGGTTGGACACCACTGCATAGAGGCTCCTGCACCGGGCTCCAGAAGACCACAGTTGGGGTCCGCCCGTGGGCGTTACACCGGCGCCTGGGGCAGGGCACGTGCGGAGCGGCTTGGTGCCACGCGTGCCAGTGCCCTGGGAGGCCCAGCCTTCGCCGGGCTCGTGGCTTGGTAAGCACGGTGCAGGCCGTGGGAACCTGGCTGGCCCCAGATGGCCACGGGGCTGGCATGGGCAGAGCCAGGAAAGCCAGAGCGCTGCCAGCGCGGGAGCGGGTGGGTGCCAGGCTGTGCGGAGAGGCAGGGTAGGAGCCAGCCTGTGGGCTCTAGCGGGTGTGCGGGGTCTCACCTGGCAGCTCCTGAGTGCACCGGACCAGCATCCTTCGGCTGCCCAGGAGATCTCATGCCCCCATGGAGCCCATCCCCACACAGACCCCACGCCCCACGGATCCGCCCTCTGCCCCACACATCATGTCTCAGGGTCTGTCTACACTAGCCCCTAGTTCGAACTAGGGAGGCTAATGCAGCATTCGAACTGCAAATGAAGCCCGAGATTTAAATATCCCGGCTTCATTTGCATCTTGCCGTCAGTCACCATTTTGAAATGCCCCAGCCCAGACTAACGGCCGGCGGCCACAGGCAGCCGTCAAACGGCAATTCAGACGAGGTCTAGTTCGAAGGACCTGTCACTCCTCCGGGCCCTGGGTTACCGTCACCAACGTCCCTCCGGTGTGTACCGCCAGGGCTGTTCTGAGCACCCAGGCAGGCGCGGCAGTGCACCACCAGGACTCTCCCCTGCCGGCGGGGCGCTCTGCTAATCAGCTGGGTGGCCCTGAATCTTCCTGAGCCGCTGCCCATGAGCCCGGCTTACAGCATTACCAGGAGCACTGACGGGGCGCTGGCGTGCAGGCGGCCGTGCCGGGGGGAGGAGGGAGGGGTGCAGGCGGCCATGCCGGGGTGCAGAGGGCCATGCTGGGGTGCCAGGGTGAGGGTGCAGGCGGCCATACCGGGGTGCAGAGGGTCGTGCCGGGGTGAGGGTGCAGGCGGCCATACCAGGGTGCAGAGGGTCGTGCCGGGGTGAGGGTGCAGGTGGCCATGCCGGGGTGCAGAGGGTCGTGCCGGGGTGAGGGTGCAGGCGGCCATACCGGGGTGCAGAGGGCCGTGCCGGGGTGCCGGGGTGAGGGTGCAGGTGGCCATGCCGGGGTGCAGAGGGCCGTGCCGGGGTGAGGGTGCAGGCGGCCATACCAGGGTGCAGAGGGTCGTGCCAGGGTGCCGGGGTGAGGGTGCAGGTGGCCATGCCGGGGTGCAGAGGGTCGTGCCGGGGTGAGGGTGCAGGCGGCCATACCAGGGTGCAGAGGGTCGTGCCAGGGTGCCGGGGTGAGGGTGCAGGCGGCCATACCGGGGTGCAGAGGGCCGTGCCAGGGTGCCGGGGTGAGGGTGCAGGTGGTGGTGCCGGGGTGAGGGTGCAGGTGGTGGTGCCGGGGTGAGGGCGCAGGCGGCCATACCGGGGTGCAGAGGGCCGTGCCGGGGTGAGGGTGCAGGCGGCCATACCGGGGTGCAGAGGGCCGTGCCGGGGTGAGGGCGCAGGTGGCCATGCCGGGGTGCAGAGGGCCGTGCCGGGGTGAGGGCGCAGGCGGCCATACCGGGGTGCAGAGGGCCGTGCCGGGGTGAGGGCGCAGGCGGCCATACCGGGGTGCAGAGGGCCGTGCCGGGGTGAGGGTGCAGGCGGCCATGCCGGGGTGCAGAGGGCCGTGCCGGGGTGAGGGCGCAGGCGGCCATACCGGGGTGCAGAGGGCCGTGCCGGGGTGAGGGCGCAGGCGGCCATACCGGGGTGCAGAGGGCCGTGCCGGGGTGAGGGCGCAGGCGGCCATGCCGGGGTGCAGAGGGCCGTGCCGGGGTGAGGGCGCAGGCGGCCATACCTGGGTGCAGAGGGCCGTGCCGGGGTGAGGGTGCAGGTGGCCATACCGGGGTGCAGAGGGCCGTGCCGGGGTGAGGGTGCAGGCGGCCATGCCGGGGTGCAGAGGGCCGTGCCGGGGTGAGGGTGCAGAGGGCCGTGCCGGGGTGAGGGCGCAGGCGGCCATGCCGGGGTGCAGAGGGCCGTGCCGGGGTGAGGGTGCAGGCGGCCATGCCGGGGTGCAGAGGGCCGTGCCGGGGTGAGGGTGCAGGGGGCCATGCCGGGGTGCAGAGGGCCGTGCCGGGGTGAGGGTGCAGGCGGCCATGCCGGGGTGCAGAGGGCCGTGCCGGGGTGAGGGTGCAGGTGGCCATGCCGGGGTGCAGAGGGCCGTGCCGGGGTGAGGGTGCAGGCGGCCATGCCGGGGTGCAGAGGGCCGTGCCGGGGTGAGGGTGCAGGCGGCCATGCCGGGGTGCAGAGGGCCGTGCCGGGGTGAGGGCGCAGGCGGCCATGCCGGGGTGCAGAGGGCCGTGCCGGGGTGCCAGGGTGAGGGTGCAGAGGGCCGTGCCGGGGTGGGGGTGCAGGTGGCCATGCCGGGGTGCAGAGGGCCGTGCCGGGGTGAGGGTGCAGGCGGCCATGCCGGGGTGCAGAGGGCCGTGCCGGGGTGAGGGTGCAGGTGGCCATACCGGGGTGCAGAGGGCCGTGCCGGGGTGAGGGTGCAGGTGGGGGTGCCGGGGTGAGGGCGCAGGCGGCCATGCCGGGGTGCAGAGGGCCGTGCCGGGGTGAGGGCGCAGGCGGCCATGCCGGGGTGCAGAGGGCCGTGCCGGGGTGAGGGTGCAGGTGGTGGTGCCGGGGTGAGGGCGCAGGCGGCCACGCAGGAGGACCTAGGAGGGACACGTGCCCGCTGGCAGCCAGCAGAGAAGCTCCCGTCTCATGCTCCTGCCCGCGAGGGAGGCAGATTTATGGCTCCCAGCTGGGATTTGCTGCAGCGCCCGCCCCGGGGATCGATCGCTGCTCCCCCCACCAGGCGCACAGCCTGGCGCTGCTGAACCCGCGCTGGCCAGGCACTGGGGCAGATGGGGCCGGGGAGCCAATGAGACCCACGCCCCCCCCCCCGGCCAGGGATGTGAGATTCACCCCATGGCTCTACAAGCCCCTCAACTCCCCACAGCTCCCCCCGCGCCCCCCAGGCTGGTGCCTGCCCCAGCAGGACCCCGCCCAGAGCCCGTTTCCCGAGCGCCCTAAGGCCCCACGCCGAGGGGCTGGGGGGCTGCAGGGATTCTCCAGGTGATGTCGGTGCAAACTCAGGATGAGGGGCCCCTCTGGGGGTTGCCGGGGGTCCCTGGGCTCACAGCTGGGCAGCCTGGGGGTACGTGGCAGTCACAGGCCGGGGCGCAAAGCTCCTGGGGAGGGGCCAGCGACAGGGCACCCCAGCCCCTCAGGCAGCAGCTGGTCCTCAAGACCTGCCCCCCCGGCCCGCACTGGGGGTAACCGCCCCCCCCCCGCGGGATCCCTGCTGCTCTGCAGGAGCCAATTAAACCCCGAGTGCAGCAGGATCCGCACCCCTGCCAGGCGGAGTCGCAATCAGCGTGAAGAGCCCCCCCCACCCCCCCCCCAGCCCTCTGCCCCCCCGCACTACTCAGCCCCTCCCCCACTCCAGTCAGCCCTCCCGCTGCTCCCCCGCGCTGCTGCGCCCCAATCAGCCTTCCCGTCCCACGGCCCCTCCCCCGCAGCACGCAGCCCCCACCCCACGGCTCAGCCCCATCTCCTGCCCCTCCCCCGCAGCACGCAGCCCCCACCCCACGGCTCAGCCCCATCTCCTGCCCCTCCCCCGCAGCACGCAGCCCCCACCCCACGGCTCAGCCCCATCTCCTGCCCCTCCCCCGCAGCACGCAGCCCCCACCCCACGGCTCAGCCTCATCTCCTGCCCCTCCCCCGCAGCACGCAGCCCCCACCCCACGGCTCAGCCCCATCTCCTGCCCCTCCCCCGCAGCACGCAGCCCCCACCCCACGGCTCAGCCCCATCTCCTGCCCCTCCCCTGCAGCACGCAGCCCCCACCCCGGGCTGCCTCCCGCCCCAGCCCCTGCCCAGGCTGCCCCCAAACCCTGCTGGACCCCTGCCCCCCACTGACACACCCCAGGCTGGCTCCTCTCAGGGAAATGGGGCAAGGGCCTCCTGGGGTCTGGGGCAAGGCTGCGAGCCAGAGGGACCTTCCCCCGCTCAGGGCTGGCCCAGACTCCCACACGGGCTGCCCCCGGGAGGCTCCTCCGGATCCCTGACCTGGGGCCCCCGGTGCTGCCTGGACGGACCCTCGTGGGAGCCCTGTGCCGGCGCGTTGGGGTCCCCGCCTCCTGCACCCCCGAAAGGGCACGAACAGACTCCCCCAGCCGGTAGAACAGAGGGTCTGTCTACACTAGCACCCTATTCGTGGAACAAGGAGTAACGGTAGGAACAGGAAGCCTAGTCTGAACTACCTACTCCGTGCCGCGTGGAGCCGCGTGGAGCTGCGTGGAGCCGCGGGCACGGAGTCCGCACTAGCAGACATTTAAAAACGGCGGCGCCCGGCTTTATGCAAATGAAGCCTGGGAAATTCAAATCCCGGGCTTCATTTGCAACTCCGGTTGCCTACATTAACCACCCTAGTTCGAACTAGGGGCTAGTGTAGACAGACCCAGAGGTGGTTTATTGCCTCTCCAGGATACAGCCCAGCACAGATGTCACCAGGTTCCAGGGCAGGCCTAGGATGCCTCAGCCCCCCTTGATATGGGGGGGGGGGGTCTCGGCTTCTAAACCCCCCAGCCTGTTGCTGAGGCTGCTTCCTCCATGCTCCCAGACAGACACTTACTCCCTCTCCTCCAGCCCTGCCCCCCGGCCAGGGCAGCATCCACCTTCCTTTGTCCCTCTCCATGGGGGGTAGCTGGTCGGACAGGTTTGGAGCCCCCTTTGCATAACGACTCCTGTCACAGACAGCAGAGGTGGCCACAGCCCACTGCCCAGCATAGCAATGAACAAGGCACCCCCACTACATCACAAGCCCGTCTCCAGCCCCAGTGGCAGGGAGTCCCACAGGCCAGCCACGGGCCATGGGGGGGAGGGGCGCGGTGGCTGCAGCCCTGGGAGCCACGGGACACGGGGGAGGGGCGCGGTGGCTGCAGCCCGGGGAGCGACGGGACACGGGGGAGGGGCGCGGTGGCTGCAGCTCTGGGAGCCACGGGACACGGGGGAGGGGCGCGGTGGCTGCAGCCCGGGGAGCGACGGGACACGGGGGAGGGGCGCGGTGGCTGCAGCCCTGGGAGCCACGGGACACGGGGGAGGGGCGCGGTGGCTGCAGCCCTGGGAGCCACAGGCCATGGGGGGAGGGGCGCGGTGGCTGCAGCCCAGGGAGCCACGGGACACGGGGGAGGGGCGCGGTGGCTGCAGCCCTGGGAGCCACAGGCCATGGGGGGAGGGGCGCGGTGGCTGCAGCCCAGGGAGCCACGGGACACGGGGGAGGGGCGCGGTGGCTGCAGCCCGGGGAGCTACAGGCCATGGGGGGAGGGGCGCGGTGGCTGCAGCCCGGGGAGCCACGGGACACGGGGGAGGGGCGCGGTGGCTGCAGCCCTGGGAGCCACGGGACACGGGGGAGGGGCGCGGTGGCTGCAGCCCTGGGAGCCACGGGACACGGGGGAGGGGTGCAGTGGCTGCAGCCCTGGGAGCCACGGGACACGGGGGAGGGGCGCGGTGGCTGCAGCCCGGGGAGCCACGGGACACGGGGGAGGGGTGCGGTGGCTGCAGCCCAGGGAGCCACGGGCCATGGGGGGAGGGAGGGGGATGGCCGGCTGCGCAGGCAGGGGGGTCAGCACCAGGCCAGGGTACAGCCAGTGTCACTGGGCCCCGTGCCGGCCATGCCAGCCTGAGACGTCCCCCTGCGCCCTTGCTGCCCTGCCCGGCCGTGCCACAGGGCCCTGCGGAGCATCCTGCCCTGGGTCTGCCAGCGTCAGTGCCCGGCTCCGAGCCCCTGGAGCCAGGACAGTGCAGCTCAGCCCACCCCTCTGCCCGCGCTGGGTCCCCCAGCATCGCCCTGCACCGAAATGGGGATGTGCAAGGTGGGGCTGGGGGGGCACAGGGAGCACTGGGGTTTCTGAGGGGAGGGGGGGAGGGGTTATAACCTCTCTCCTGTGTAAGGGGGGGCTGGGGGGCACAGGGAGCACTGGGGTGTCTGAGGGGAGGTGGGGGATGGGTTATAACCTCTCCCCTGTGTACGGTGGGACTGGGGGGCACAGGGAGCACTGGGGTGTCTGAGGGGAGGTGGGGGATGGGTTAGAACCTCTCCGCTGTATAGGGGGGGGCTGGGGGGCACAGGGAGCACTGGGGTGTCTGAGGGGTTTTGCTGGGGGGCCGCCGGGGGTCTCGGTGGCTGGTTTGGTGCCTTGTGGGGCGGGCCCCGGCCTGGCTGTCAGTGGCCCTGGATAGATCCTCTCCGAAGCGGCCCCAGGAACTGCTTGGGACACCGTGTGGAGCAGGCTGCAATGCGGAGAGCAGCAGGCCGCTGGCCCAGCCCCACCTCTGGCAGCCAGCCCCCAGGCCCTTGGCCCCCTGGCACAGTGCAGCCCCCACCCCTGCCAGCCAAGGCACCAACCCTCCTGGTCCTGTCCAGCTGCCCCCCCCTCCCCGCTCTTGGCCCCGTGTGACAAAGTGGGAGAATGTCTTCATGTTGTGCACAGACACGGTGCGTGCCTCAGTTTCCCTGCGCTCAGCATGTGTAACAAGGGGCCTAGCAGCCGGGGCTCTGGACAATGGCCTGGAGCCGGGAGCCGGGAGCCCAGCAACCAGTGACCCGGGGGGCAGGAGGCGTGGCCCAGCGTGGAAGGGGGGACAAAGGGCTGAGGAGAGGGGCCCAGGCCGGCGGGGATTCCAGCGGCTGGTTGGGAGGAGGGGGCTGCGGGACCCCGGAGCCGGCTGGCCCTGGCTGGGGACACTGCTGCCTTGGGGGGGGTCGAGGCCAGGAGGGGGAGGGGCTGAACCCCGAGAAGGGGCAGTCGGCCCCGGGGACCGGACGGAGCCGAGCGCCTGGGGCTGGGAGTGCGAGACCCCTGGCAGCTCAGGCCCCGGCTCCTGCCTGCTCCCCGCGGACCAGGGACCCTTCGCTTCCTGCTGCCTGCGCCTCCCGTGGCCCCCGGCCCGCGGCCCCTGCCCCCCCAGTGCCCCCCCTCCGGCCCGCGGCCCCTGCCCCCCCAGCCCTGCCGGGGCCCCTCCTCCGGCCCGCGGCCCCTGCCCCCCCAGTGCCCCTCCTCCGGCCCGCGGCCCCTGCCCCCCCAGCCCTGCCGGGGCCCCTCCTCCGGCCCACGGCCCCTGCCCCCCCAGTGCCCCTCCTCCGGCCCGCGGCCCCTGCCCCCCCAGTGCCCCTCCTCCGGCCCACGGCCCCTGCCCCCCCAGCCCTGCCGGGGCCCCCTCTGGCCCGCGGCCCCTGCCCCCCCAGTGCCCCCCCTCCGGCCCGCGGCCCCTGCCCCCCCAGTGCCCCTCCTCCGGCCCACGGCCCCTGCCCCTCCAGTGCCCCTCCTCCTGCCCATGGCCCCTGCCCCCCCAGCCCTGCCAGTGCCCCCCTCCAGCCCGCAGCCCCTGCCCCCCCAGCCCTGCCAGTGCCCCCCTCCAGCCCACGGCCCCTGCCCCCCCAGCCCTGCCGGGGCCCCCCCTCTGGCCCGCGGCCCCTGCCCCCCCAGTGCCCCTCCTCCGGCCCGCGGCCCCTGCCCCTCCAGTGCCCCTCCTCCTGCCCATGGCCCCTGCCCCCCCAGCCCTGCCAGTGCCCCCCCTCCAGCCCGCAGCCCCTGCCCCCCAGCCCTGCCAGTGCCCCTCCTCCACCCTGTAGCCCCTGCCCCCCAGCCCTGCTGGTGCCCCTCAATCCCGACCCACAGCCTCTGCCCCCCCAGGCCTACCGGTGCTCCTCCTCCAGCCTACAGCCCGTAGCCCCCAACCCTGCCCCACAGCCCCAAGTGCTCCTGTGCGGAAGGTGAGATTTATGCCCAGGCTCGGGCTGTAAATATGGATCAATAATTTAAGGGGGTAAAATTATTAATAGAAAATAAAAAACCCGCGAGCATCTGAGGCCTCAAAGTCAGAGTGAAGGTCACTGCAGAACCCTGCAGGGGCAGGCACGGGGGGGGCTGGGGGAGGGGCTGCTGGGGGGCTGGGGGGCGAGGCTGGGGGGAGGGGCTGCTAGGGGGATGGGGGATGGGCTGGAGGGAGGGGCTGCTGGGGGGCTGGGGGCGGGGCTGGAGGGAGGGGCTGCTGGGGGGCTGGGGGGCGGGGCTGGAGGGAGGGGCTGCTAGGGGGATGGGGGATGGGCTGGAGGGAGGGGCTGCTGGGGTCTGGGGGTGGGGCTGGAGGGAGGGGCTGCGGAGGGATGGGGGGATGGGCTGGAGGGAGGGGCTGCTAGGGGGATGGGGGATGGGCTGGAGGGAGGGGCTGCTGTGGTCTGGGGGTGGGGCTGGAGGGAGGGGCTGCGGAGGGATGGGGGGATGGGCTGGAGGGAGGGGCTGCGGAGGGATGGGGGGATGGGCTGGAGGGAGGGGCTGCTGGGGGGATGGCCTGGAGGGAAGGGCTGCTGGGGGAATGGGCTGGAGGGAGGGGCTGCTGGGGGGCTGGGGGGCGGGGCTGGAGGGAGGGGCTGCTGGGGGGCAAGGCTGGGGGGAGGGGCTGCTGGGGGTTGGGGGGCGGGGCTGGAGGGAGGGGCTGCTGAGGGGTTGGGGGGCGTTGCTGGAGGGAGGGGGGGATCATAAGAACGGCCAGACGGGGTCAGAGCAAAGGCCCATCCAGCCCAGTGTCCTGTCTGCCCACAGTGGCCAGGGCCAGGTGCCCCAGAGGGAGGGGACACAGCAGATCATCCTCATGTGATCCCTCTCCCGTCATCCATTTCCAGACAGAGGCCAGGGACACCGTCCCTACCCAGCCTGGCTAACAGTCACTGATGGACCCAACCTCCATGAATCTACCTAGCTCTTTTTGGAAGTCCTGGTATTCACAATATCCTCAGGCGAGGAGTTCCACAGGTTAACTATGTGCTGAGTGAAGAAAAACTTCCTTTGGTTTGTTTTAAACCTGCTGCCTGTTCATTTCATTGGGTGGCCCCTAGGTCTTAGGTTGTGGGAATAAGTAAATAACTTTTCCTTGGTCACTTTTCCCACACCACTCATGATTTTATAGCCCTCTGTCACATCCCCCTCAGTCTCCTCTTTTCTAAGCTGAAAAGTCCCCGTCTCTTTAACCTCTCTTCGTATGGGACCCGTCCAAACCCCTCCGCATTGTAGTTGCCCTTTTCTGAACCTTTTCCAAGGCCAGTGTATCTTTTCTGAGCTGAGGCGACCACGTCTGTGCGCAGGATTCCAGGTGTGGGCGTCCCGCGGTTCTAGAGAGATAAGAAATAAGATATTTTCTGTCTTATCTTCTATCCCTTTTGAAATGTGCAGCCCCCTTTCTCCTGCCTGGGCCACGTGGGAGCAGGTCACACTCCCAGGTGAGTGCCCCGGGGTGGTGGTGTTAGTCGGGGATTCCCTCTCCACCCCCTGGCTCCTACAGAAGATACAAGGGCCGTGCCTCCACCTGGCTGGCCCTGGACACACGTATGGTGCCTTGGGAGCCGCAGGAATCTGGACCTCACCCGGGACAACCATTCCAAACAGTGTCCGTCTCCTCGGCCACACAGAACGAACCCGCCCTGCTTCACAACAGACGGAAAGTGAACAAGCCAGTTCACAAAGCAGCGGGCAGGAAGGGGACGTGTGTGGCTGGATCTGCTCTCCTGCTTGTCCCACCCGGCGCCCGCCCTGCTCCGGAGTCAGAGTTCCCCACACGTGCCGGCGTGGACGCGCTTGGAGGGCTGCAGCTGGAGTGGAGTCGGCTCTGGGCCGGTCCTGCGAGTGCCAGCTGCAAAAATCCCTCTGCCACTGGAGCAGCCCCACCAAATGCCGGCAGCTCCGGTTCCCTGGGCTGCTCACTCGGCCTCCCTTTGGGCCAGGGCAGTCTGTTCTCCGAGGTCCGTCCCAGGCAGCACTTTCCCAAACGCCCAGTGTGAGGGCGCGCGGGGGACCCCGACCCTGCACCCCACCCGCAGCCAAACGTGGCTCCGCCGGCCAGGAGAGCAGGGGGTTCATTGGTTCTCAGGGGCACGGCGCAGCGCAGGATCACATTAGCGCAGACACGGCGAGCAGGAGCCGTATTCCTCTCGGGCCCCCTTAACTCCCTTCCTGCTCCCTGTCTCCTTCATCTTCCCCCGCCCAGACTGACCCACCCCCCAGCAACTGGTCCCTCAGCCCCCAGGCGGCCCCGCCCCTCACTTTGTTCAGGTCCCACCCCCTAGCCGGGTGTCAGGCGGCTGGGCCATGCCCTCAGGGACCACCCCCCGCTGGGTCACTCACCCCCCAGAGCCTCTGCAGAGTCGGGGGTCACCCAGCCCAGCACGGACAGGCAGACACACAAGGTTACACAGTAGACGTCACCCCCAGTTACTCAGAGTCACCTCCTGGGCAGGTTTGTGTCACCCCTCTCAGCCACAGGCACAGCCAGAGTCTCTCCCCTCCAGAGACAATCAGCAGCCCCTGAAGCAGTCTGCTAGGTCCAACCCCGCAGGCTCAGTCCCAGGCTATAGCTGCAACACAACAGGCTCCACACCAGCCTGGCTCCTCTGTCCCCAGAATGGAGAGCCCCTCTCCCAACATGCCCAGACAAGCCCCACTTCCCCGTTACCTCAAGGGCTCATGGGAGTTGTTGTCTCTAGGGCTAGATTGCAGCACACAGGATCCTCCCAGAAAACGTCAGAGGCCCCTTTAGTAAGGGGACGAGCAATGTTTCCGAACAGTCTGTTCGCTTTTCTGGCTGCTGCTGCGCACAGAGCGGATGTTTGCAGAGAACTCTCCACAGTGGCGCCAAGATCTCTCGCTCGAGTAGCCGGAGCCAGATTAGTCCCCATCACATCGCATGTCTCGTTGGGACTATTCTTTCCAATGCGCGTTACTTGACATTTAGCCACATTCCATTTCATTGGCCAGTTTGTAGCCCAGTCACTCAGTTTGGTGAGATCCTTTTGGAGCTCGTCCCAGTCTGCTTTGGTCTGAACCGTCTCGAGCAGTTTGGGATCATCCCTGTTTCCCCCTTTCTCCAGGTCATTAATAAATAAGTTGAATAGGACGGTCCCAGGACAGACCCTTGGGGGACCCCACTGGTCACCTCTCTCCTCTCGGAAAACTGACCATTGATTCCTCCCCTTTGTTTCCTGCCTTTTAACCAGTTCTCAGTCCATGTGTGGCTCTTCCTTGAGGTTGGGCTGGAGAGAGGGAGCTGCTGGGGGGATGGGAGGGGGCAGGGGGCAGGCAGAGCCCCCCTGGCTGCAGGGAGACACAGATGTGCCAGGCTGTGAGGGGGAACAGGGGGGACCAGGCTGTGGCGCAGTGGGGGGCTGTCTGCTCTGTGACCCGGGGCCCCCTGCGCTGGGATGGGAGATTCTCACTGACTCTCCCAATGTGGATTCACCCAGACACCCAGGCTCAGCTGCCCAGGGAGAGACAAAGGGAGGGGGGCGGAGACCAGCACCTGGCTCGGGGGCAGGGCTGGGGGGGGGCAGGGGCTGTCTGGGAAGCATGGAGAGAACAGGCTAGGCTGGGGCCCTGGGGCGATGGGCCCTAACCCAAGGGTCTGGGGCATCCTGGCCCTGCCCCCGGTAGCCACGTCCCGTCTGTGCTGGGCTGTGTCCTGGAGGAGCAATAAACCCCCGGGACCGTACAGGCCACGTGTGGGCGTGACCTGAGAGCCGGTGACACCCGCCCGGCCAGGGGGAGGGGGAGGGCCCCTGGAGCGCAGGGGCTGCAGCGAAGGAGCTGCGAGAAGCAGGCGCCGGCGTGCCCAGGCGGGCCAGGCTGAGCTGGGCACAGCTGCTGCTTCCCCGTCACTGCGGCTCGGGGGCACTGCCAGGCCCCCCCGCTGGCTGGCAGGCGGCCAGGTGGCCGCACCTGGCGGGGAGAATGGCTGCAAACGAGGGGGAGGAGCCGGCGCAGCGGCCAGGACGCGAGTGGCAGCAGGAGCGATGAGGCTAATATTGCGCAGCCATCTGGTGGGCACGGCGCCCGGGGCAGCGCCACTCAGCAGCGCCAGGGCCCCACGGAGACCCAGCCCAGCCCCAGAGCTGCTCCAGGCAGGTGCCCATCCTGGGGGCTCAGGGCTCCCTGTCGGCCAGACCCCTAGTCCCAGGCGGAAGGAAGGACCAATCCCAGGCCTGGCTCCAGGGAGCCCAGGGAACAGGCAGCCGGCGCCCAGCTGTCCTGCCAGGGGCGGAGCCAACTTGTCCTGCAGCCTCCCCCCACGGCCCAGCTCTGCCCGGCCCATGGCCCCTCTGCCCCAGCGCCTGGCTCTGACGGGACCCGAGCAGGGGAGCGGCCCAAGGGGCTGGCGCAGCTGCCTGGCACCTGCAGGTCAGAGCGCGGCCACCTCACTTGGGTCTCCTGCGCACCGAGTGGAGCCGCACAGCGAATTGAGGGCCATCCCAGCCACAAGCCACGCCCCTCCTGGCCACGAGCCCTGCTCAGCCACAAACCCCGCCCCTCCCAGCCATGAACCCCGCCCCTCCTGACCACAAGCCCTGCTCAGCCACGAGCCCCGCCCCTCCTGACCACGAGCCCTGCTCAGCCACGAGCCCCGCCCCTCCCAGCCACGAGCCACGCCCCTCCTGGCCACGAGCCCTGCTCAGCCATGAGCCCCGCCCCTCCCAGCCACGAGCCACGCCCCTCCTGGCCACGAGCCCTGCTCAGCCATGAGCCCCACCCCTCCCAGCCACGAGCCACGCCCCTCCTGGCCACGAGCCCCACCCCTCCCGGCAATGAGCCCCACCTCTCCTGACCACAAGCCCTGCTCAGCCATGAGCCACGCCCCTCCTGGCCACCAGCCCTGCTCAGCCACGAGCCCCGCCCCACCCAGCCACGAGCCACGCCCCACCCAGCCACGAGCCACGCCCCACCCAGCCACGAGCCCCGCCCCACCCAGCCACGAGCCACGCCCCTCCTGGCCACGAGCCCCACCCCTCCCGGCAATGAGCCCCACCTCTCCTGACCACAAGCCCTGCTCAGCCATGAGCCCCGCCCCTCCCAGCCACGAGCCACGCCCCTCCTGGCCACCAGCCCTGCTCAGCCACGAGCCCCGCCCCTCCCAGCCACGAGCCACGCCCCTCCTGGCCACGAGCCCCACCCCTCCCAGCAACGAGCCCCACCCCTCCTGACCACGAGCCCTGCTCAGCCATGAGCCCCGCCCCTCCCAGCCACGAGCCACGCCCCTCCTGGCCACGAGCCCTGCTCAGCCACGAGCCCCGCCCCTCCTGGCCACGAGTCCCACCCCTCCCGGCCATGAGCCCCACCCCTCCCGGCCACGAGTCCTACCCCTCCCGGCCACGAGCCCTGCTCAGCCATGAGCCCTGCCCGGTCTGAACATGAGCCCCGCGCCACCGGAACACAAGCCCCGCCCCAGTAGTGGGGTAGCTGCTCCTTGTGACAAGGGCAGAGCATCACTGGGAAGACCTCAGTCCAGTCTGAGAGTGGGGGCTGGAGCCCAGGGCCCCAGTGTTGGGGAGGAACGGTTGAGGGGAGCAGGGGCTGCACGGGGTGGGAGAGGGGAGGAAGGGGCTGCACAGGGCGGGGAAGGGGAGGGTAGGGGAGGGGAGGGGAGAGGAGCGGGGGCTGCACGGGGCAGGGGAGGGGAGGGGAGGGGAGAGGAGCAGGGGCTGCACGGGGTGGGAGAGGGGAGGCAGGGGCTGCACGGGGCAGGTGAGGGGAGGGGAGGGGAGAGGAGCAGGGGCTGCACGGGGCAGGTGAGGGGAGGGGAGGGGAGAGGAGCAGGGGCTGCACGGGGTGGGAGAGGGGAGGAAGGGGCTGCACGGGGCGGGGAAGGGGAGGGGAGGGGAGGCAGGGGCTGCACGGGGTGGGTGAGGGGAGAGGAGGGGAGGGGAGCAGGGGCTGCATGGGGCGGGGGAGGGGAGGGGAGCAGGGGCTGCACGGGGCTGGTGAGAGGAGGGGAGAGGAGCAGGGGCTGCACGGGGCAGGGGAGGGGAGGGGAGAGGCGCAGGGGCTGCACGGGGCAGGGGAGGGGAGGGGAGAGGAGCAGGGGCTGCACGGGGCGGGGGAGGGGAGGGGAGAGGAGCAGGGACTGCACGGGGCGGGGGAGGGGAGGGGAGCAGGGGCTGCACGGGGCGGGGGAGGGGAGGGGAGCAGGGGCTGCACGGGGCGGGGGAGGGGAGAGGAGCAGGGGCTGCACGGGGCGGGGGAGGGGAGGGGAGCAGGGGCTGCACGGGGTGGGGGAGGGGAGGGCACACGAGGAGGGGCCATTGGTGGATGGGGAGCGTGGGGGGAGCCCTAGGGCGGAGGGGGGGAGGCCACACAGGGATCTCTGAATGTCACTTCTGTGCCCTCTGCCCCACCAGCTCTGCCCCTTTGCCCCGCCCCTCGGCGCAGAGCCCGCCCCCAGCAGGGGCGCCAGGCCGGACAGACCGAGTGCCCTGCCCCCGGGTCACCCGCCTGCCCGAGCTGCTCCTCCAGCCCAGCCCCCGCCCTGCGGCCCCTAACCACAGCCCCTCCGCCTGCCCCACAGCACGTGGGGCACCCGCCTGCCCCTGCCCCGGGGCCCCACAGCACGGCTCTAACCCCAGCAGTGACTACGGGAGCCAACTCCCAGCCTAGCTCCCGCTGCGGCCCCGAGCCGGAAACGGCCGGTGGGGCCCCCAGCTCCCGCTGCCGGCCGAGGGGGGGTCTGCAGCCCCCTCCCAAATGCCCCCCACTGCAGCCAGGAGCCCTTCAGCTCAGACCCACGCGCCCTGCCCCCAGCCAGAGGGCCCCAGGAGCCCTTTGAATTGGACCCACGCGCCCCCCCCCCGGGGCCAGAGGGTCCTAGGAACGGTTCAGCTCGGCCCCACACGGCCCCCCCGAGCCAGAGGGTCCTAGGAACAGTTCAGCTCAGCCCCCACACGCCCCCCCCCAGCCAGAGGGCCCCTGGAACGGTTCAGCTCGGCCCCACACGGCCCCCCCCAGCCAGAGGGTCCTAGGAACGGTTCAGCTCGGCCCCACACGGCCCCCCCCAGCCAGAGGGTCCCAGGAACGGTTCAGCTCGGCCCCACACGGCCCCCCCAGCCAGAGGGTCCTAGGAACGGTTCAGCTCGGCCCCACACGGCCCCCCCAGCCAGAGGGCCCCAGGAACGGTTCAGCTCGGCCCCACACGGCCCCCCCAGTCAGAGGGTCCCAGGAACGGTTCAGCTCGGCCCCACACGCCCCCCCCAGCCAGAGGGTCCCAGGAACGGTTCAGCTCGGCCCCACACGGCCCCCCCAGCCAGAGGGTCCTAGGAACGGTTCAGCTCGGCCCCACACAGCCCCCCCAGTCAGAGGGTCCCAGGAACGGTTCAGCTCGGCCCCACACGCCCCCCCCAGCCAGAGGGTCCCAGGAACGGTTCAGCTCGACCCCACACGGCCCCCCCCAGTCAGAGGGTCCCAGGAATGGTTCAGCTCGGCCCCACACGGCCCCCCCAGTCAGAGGGTCCCAGGAACGGTTCAGCTCGGCCCCACACGGCCCCCCCAGTCAGAGGGTCCCAGGAACGGTTCAGCTCGGCCCCACACGGCCCCCCCAGCCAGAGGGCCCCAGGAACGGTTCAGCTCGGCCCCACACGGCCCCCCCAGTCAGAGGGTCCCAGGAACGGTTCAGCTCGGCCCCACACGGCCCCCCCAGCCAGAGGGTCCTAGGAACGGTTCAGCTCGGCCCCACACGGCCCCCCCAGCCAGAGGGTCCTAGGAACGGTTCAGCTCGGCCCCACACGGCCCCCCCAGTCAGAGGGTCCCAGGAACGGTTCAGCTCGGCCCCACACGGCCCCCCCCAGTCAGAGGGTCCCAGGAACGGTTCAGCTCGGCCCCACACGGCCCCCCCAGTCAGAGGGTCCCAGGAACGGTTCAGCTCGGCCCCACACGGCCCCCCCAGTCAGAGGGTCCCAGAAACGGTTCAGCTCGGCCCCACACGCCCCCCCCAGCCAGAGGGTCCTAGGAACGGTTCAGCTCGACCCCACACGGCCCCCCCCAGTCAGAGGGTCCCAGGAACGGTTCAGCTCGACCCCACACGGCCCCCCCAGCCAGAGGGTCCTAGGAACGGTTCAGCTCGACCCCACACGGCCCCCCCAGCCAGAGGGTCCTAGGAACGGTTCAGCTCGGCCCCACACGGCCCCCCCAGTCAGAGGGTCCCAGGAACGGTTCAGCTCGGCCCCACACGCCCCCCCCAGCCAGAGGGTCCTAGGAACGGTTCAGCTCGGCCCCACACGGCCCCCCCCAGCCAGAGGGTCCCAGGAACGGTTCAGCTCGGCCCCACACGGCCCCCCCAGTCAGAGGGTCCCAGGAACGGTTCAGCTCGGCCCCACACGCCCCCCCCAGCCAGAGGGTCCTAGGAACGGTTCAGCTCGGCCCCACACGCCCCCCCCAGCCAGAGGGTCCCAGGAACGGTTCAGCTCGGCCCCACGCGCCCCCCCCAGCCAGAGGGTCCTAGGAACGGTTCAGCTCGGCCCCACGCGCCCCCCCCAGCCAGAGGGTCCCAGGAACGGTTCAGCTCGGCCCCACGCGCCCCCCCCAGCCAGAGGGTCCCAGGAACGGTTCAGCTCGACCCCACACGGCCCCCCCCAGTCAGAGGGTCCCAGGAACGGTTCAGCTCGGCCCCACGCGCCCCCCCCAGCCAGAGGGTCCTAGGAACGGTTCAGCTCGGCCCCACACGGCCCCCCCCAGCCAGAGGGTCCTAGGAACGGTTCAGCTCGGCCCCACACGGCCCCCCCCAGCCAGAGGGTCCTAGGAACGGTTCAGCTCGGCCCCACACGGCCCCCCCCAGCCAGAGGGTCCTAGGAACGGTTCAGCTCGGCCCCACACGGCCCCCCCCAGCCAGAGGGTCCCAGGAACGGTTCAGCTCGGCCCCACACGGCCCCCCCCAGCCAGAGGGTCCCAGGAACGGTTCAGCTCGGCCCCACACGGCCCCCCCCAGCCAGAGGGTCCTAGGAACGGTTCAGCTCGGCCCCACACGCCCCCCCCAGCCAGAGGGTCCTAGGAACGGTTCAGCTCGGCCCCACACGGCCCCCCCCAGCCAGAGGGTCCTAGGAACGGTTCAGCTCGGCCCCACACGCCCCCCCCAGCCAGAGGGTCCTAGGAACGGTTCAGCTCGGCCCCACACGGCCCCCCCAGCCAGAGGGTCCCAGGAACGGTTCAGCTCAACCCCACACGGCCCCCCCAGTCAGAGGGTCCCAGGAACGGTTCAGCTCGGCCCCACACGGCCCCCCCAGCCAAAGGGTCCTAGGAACGGTTCAGCTCGGCCCCACACGGCCCCCCCAGTCAGAGGGTCCCAGGAACGGTTCAGCTCGGCCCCACACGCCCCCCCCAGCCAGAGGGTCCTAGGAACGGTTCAGCTCGGCCCCACACGGCCCCCCCCAGCCAGAGGGTCCCAGGAACGGTTCAGCTCGACCCCACACGGCCCCCCCCAGCCAGAGGGTCCTAGGAACGGTTCAGCTCGACCCCACACGGCCCCCCCCAGCCAGAGGGTCCTAGGAACGGTTCAGCTCAGCCCCACACGCCCCCCCCAGCCAGAGGGTCCTAGGAACGGTTCAGCTCGGCCCCACACGGCCCCCCCCAGTCAGAGGGTCCCAGGAACGGTTCAGCTCAACCCCACACGGCCCCCCCAGTCAGAGGGTCCCAGGAACGGTTCAGCTCAGCCCCACACGGCCCCCCCAGTCAGAGGGTCCCAGGAACGGTTCAGCTCGACCCCACACGGCCCCCCCAGTCAGAGGGTCCCAGGAACGGTTCAGCTCGGCCCCACACGGCCCCCCCAGCCAGAGGGCCCCAGGAGCCCTTTGAATTGGACCCACGCGCCCCCCCGAGCCAGAGGGTCCTAGGAACGGTTCAGCTCGACCCCACACGGCCCCCCCCAGCCAGAGGGTCCTAGGAACGGTTCAGCTCGACCCCATACGGCCCCCCCAGTCAGAGGGTCCTAGGAACGGTTCAGCTCGACCCCACACGGCCCCCCCCAGCCAGAGGGTCCTAGGAACGGTTCAGCTCGGCCCCACACGGCCCCCCCCAGCCAGAGGGTCCTAGGAACGGTTCAGCTCGACCCCACACGGCCCCCCCCAGCCAGAGGGTCCCAGGAACGGTTCAGCTCGACCCCACACGGCCCCCCCCAGCCAGAGGGTCCTAGGAACGGTTCAGCTCGACCCCACACGGCCCCCCCCAGCCAGAGGGTCCTAGGAACGGTTCAGCTCGGCCCCACACGCCCCCCCCAGCCAGAGGGTCCTAGGAACGGTTCAGCTCGGCCCCACACGGCCCCCCCCAGTCAGAGGGTCCCAGGAACGGTTCAGCTCAACCCCACACGGCCCCCCCAGTCAGAGGGTCCCAGGAACGGTTCAGCTCAGCCCCACACGGCCCCCCCAGTCAGAGGGTCCCAGGAACGGTTCAGCTCGACCCCACACGGCCCCCCCAGTCAGAGGGTCCCAGGAACGGTTCAGCTCGGCCCCACACGGCCCCCCCAGCCAGAGGGCCCCAGGAGCCCTTTGAATTGGACCCACGCGCCCCCCCGAGCCAGAGGGTCCTAGGAACGGTTCAGCTCGACCCCACACGGCCCCCCCCAGCCAGAGGGTCCTAGGAACGGTTCAGCTCGACCCCATACGGCCCCCCCAGTCAGAGGGTCCTAGGAACGGTTCAGCTCGACCCCACACGGCCCCCCCCAGCCAGAGGGTCCTAGGAACGGTTCAGCTCGGCCCCACACGGCCCCCCCCAGCCAGAGGGTCCTAGGAACGGTTCAGCTCGACCCCACACGGCCCCCCCCAGCCAGAGGGTCCTAGGAACGGTTCAGCTCGACCCCACACGGCCCCCCCCAGCCAGAGGGTCCTAGGAACGGTTCAGCTCGGCCCCACACGCCCCCCCCAGCCAGAGGGTCCTAGGAATGGTTCAGCTCGGCCCCACACGGCCCCCCCCAGCCAGAGGGTCCCAGGAACGGTTCAGCTCAACCCCACACGGCCCCCCCAGTCAGAGGGTCCCAGGAACGGTTCAGCTCAGCCCCACACGGCCCCCCCAGTCAGAGGGTCCCAGGAACGGTTCAGCTCGACCCCACACGGCCCCCCCAGTCAGAGGGTCCCAGGAACAGTTCAGCTCGGCCCCACACGGCCCCCCCAGCCAGAGGGTCCTAGGAACGGTTCAGCTCGGCCCCACAAGGCCCCCCCCAGCCAGAGGGTCCCAGGAACGGTTCAGCTCGGCCCCACACGCCCCCCCCCAGCCAGAGGGCCCCAGGAACGGTTCAGCTCGGCCCCACACGCCCCCCCCCAGCCAGAGGGTCCCAGGAACGGTTCAGCTCGGCCCCACACGGCCCCCCCCAGCCAGAGGGTCCCAGGAACGGTTCAGCTCAGCCCCACACGGCCCCCCCAGCCAGAGGGTCCCAGGAACGGTTCAGCTCGGCCCCACACGCCCCCCCAGCCAGAGGGCCCCAGGAACGGTTCAGCTCGGCCCCACACGCCCCCCCCAGCCAGAGGGTCCCAGGAACGGTTCAGCTCGGCCCCACACGCCCCCCCCCAGCCAGAGGGTCCCAGGAACGGTTCAGCTCGGCCCCACACGGCCCCCCCCAGCCAGAGGGTCCCAGGAACGGTTCAGCTCGGCCCCACACGGCCCCCCCCAGCCAGAGGGTCCCAGGAACGGTTCAGCTCGGCCCCACACGCCCCCCCCAGCCAGAGGGCCCCAGGAACGGTTCAGCTCGGCCCCACACGCCCCCCCCCAGCCAGAGGGTCCCAGGAACAGTTCAGCTCTGCCCCACACGTGTCCCCCCTGGCCGGAGGGCCCCAGGAATGGTTCAGCTCGGCCCCACACCCCCCCCCCCCCAGCCAGAGGGCCCCAGGAACGGTTCAGCTCGGCCCCACACGTGTCCCCCCCCCCCCCCGGCCGGAGGGCGCGGCCGCACTCACGGTCTGGAAGTCGCTGGCGTTGCAGGCCTCGCTGTCGAACTTGCAGCTCAGCAGCATGTGCCCGGGGTCCAGCCGGTGGCCCGCGCGCCCGTAGAGCTCCCGCAGGTCGAAGGGCCGGTGCTGCTCCTCCGCGCTGGGCGCCAGCCTCCCGGCCAGCAGCTGCTGCCCCTCGGGCGCCAGTGGCTGCTGCCTGCTGTCCAGCAGCCCCAGCAGCTCCCCGGCCCAGAGCAGGTCATGGCTGGAGAGCTGGGAGAGGCGGGCCGGGTTGAGGGGGCAGAGGGTGACGGCGGGGAAGGGGATGCGGGGCACCGTCTCCTCCTCCAGCTGCGTGTTGTGCGGGTACTGGCGGTAGAGGTGGACGCGCTCGGCGTAGGTGTGCAGCAGCAGGGCCAGCGAGCCCAGGAAGGCCACTGTCCACAGCAGGTGCCGGCCCTCGTAGGGCCCGTGCGCGAAGATGTGCCGGATGCCGTGGAGCGTGGAGCGGCTGGCGAACTGCTCCAGGCTGGGGGGGCAGGGCTGGGGGGCTGGCGGGGCGGCCGGCTCCACCCGGTAGGAGCCGCAGGCCGGGCGCAGGGCTGGGCAGCTCTGCAGGTGATGCCCTGTGCCCAGTCTGGGGGTGTTCCGGTGCTGGGCGGGCATCCCGCAGGGCCCCTCTGCCCACATGGCCACGGCACGGCAGGACCCTCGCCCGGCCCCTCTCCACGGCGCGGCGAGCGCGGCTGCCCTGGGCGCGGCAGGACTCTCGCTCAGCCCCTCTGCAGGGAGTGGCTGGAGGCAGCCCAGCGTTAGCGGCCGGCCCCCCGGGAGCCGCTGGCGGGAAGCAGGCTAAGTGCTCAGACCGCAGAGGCGCTCAGCTCTCCACGTGGCCCGGAACCGCCTGGCAGGGCAGGGAAACGCAGGCTGGGCCCACAGGCACCTCAGTGCTCCTCTGCCAAGCAGCAGCCCCTGCGCTTTGGGCCAGCAGGCTGGGGGGAGGCCGCCCGGACGCCCCACTCTCTGCAGCACAGAAAGTGGGGGATGGCCAGGACGGGTCCCAGGATGGCGGGTGGGTAGGCGCAGGGCGGGTCCTGGGGCTGGGGGGGGGGGGACGGCCAGGGCGGGTCCCAGGATGGCGGGTGGGTAGGCGCAGGGCGGGTCCTGGGGCTGGGGGGGGGGGACGGCCAGGGCGGGTCCCAGGATGGCGGGTGGGTAGGCGCAGGGCGGGTCCCGGGGCTGGGGGGGGGGACGGCCAGGGCGGGTCCCAGGATGGCGGGTGGGTAGGCGCAGGGCGGGTCCTGGGACTGGGGGGGGACGGCCAGGGCGGGTCCTGGGGTTGGGGGGGGGGGACGGCCAGGGCGGGTCCCAGGATGGCGGGTGGGTAGGCGCAGGGCAGGTCCTGGGGCTGGGGGGGGGGGGGACGGCCAGGGCGGGTCCCAGGATGGCGGGTGGGTAGGCACAGGGCGGGTCCTGGGGCTGGGGGGGGGGGGGACGGCCAGGGCGGGTCCCAGGATGGCAGGTGGGTAGGTGCAGGGCGGGTCCTGGGGATGGGGGGGGACGGCCAGGGTGGGTCCTGGGGTTGGGGGGGACGGCCAGGGCGGGTCCCAGGATGGCGGGTGGGTAGGCGCAGGGCGGGTCCTGGGGCTGGGGGGGGGACGGCCAGGGCGGGTCCCAGGATGGCGGGTGGGTAGGCGCAGGGCGGGTCCTGGGGCTGGGGGGGGACGGCCAGGGCGGGTCCCAGGATGGCGGGTGGGTAGGCGCAGGGCGGGTCCCGGGGCTGGGGGGGGGGACGGCCAGGGCGGGTCCCAGGATGGCGGGTGGGTAGGCGCAGGGCGGGTCCCGGGGCTGGGGGGGGGACGGCCAGGGCGGGTCCCAGGATGGCGGGTGGGTAGGCACAGGGCGGGTCCTGGGGCTGGGGGTGGACGGCCAGGGCGGGTCCCAGGATGGCAGGTGGGTAGGCACAGGGCGGGTCCTGGGGCTGGGGGGGGACGGCCAGGGCGGGTCCCAGGATGGCGGGTGGGTAGGCGCAGGGCGGGTCCCAGGATGGCGGGTGGGTAGGCGCAGGGCGGGTCCCGGGGCTGGGGAGGGGGACGGCCAGGGCGGGTCCCAGGATGGCGGGTGGGTAGGCGCAGGGCGGGTCCTGGGGCTGGGGGGGACCAGTTTGTTCTCTCACCCCTCAGCCCTGCCGGCTACAGAGAACGGCTCCGCTCCGGGAATCTCCCCGTCTCCTCAGCACACGTCACCTCCCTTCCCCACGAGCCCGTCGGCCCGGGTGCCCCGCCAGCTCCCCCAGCACCCGGCCCTGCTCGGGGTGCACGTCCAAGAAGTTGCTGTGACGTCGGCTCTTCACACTCGCCTTGGCTGCCCTGCCGGCACCCGGGAGCAGCCGCTCCATGTTCCTGCCTGTTTTCCTCAGTAGGCCCCGGCCTCCCCCTCGGGACGGTCCATTTCCCCCGCTCGCCGGCCCTCTGCCGCTCTGGGGCGGACTTTGGGGCCTCGTTCTGCTCCTGTTCAAAAGTGGGTGGATGAGACATTGGAGCCTCCATGCGGCATGTGCTCCAGGCTTCCTTGCACCGTGGAGGCGTTTCACTGTGCCCATCCCTTTCGTCTCCATGCAGGGACTCGGGGGTGCCTCAGTTTCCCCGGGCACTGCGGCACTGGGGAGGCAGGTTCAGTCTCTCCCGTCCCGAGGCCCAGGGCACAGCAGAGAGCACTGGCCAGGGATGCAGGACACACATGGGGGCGGGGCGGCCTGGCACCAGTGGCGGGTGGGAGTTAGTGTTCGGCTGACTCAGGGCGGGGGAGTCCAGCTGGCTTGGGGGGCTGGGCAGGCTCTGGGCCCCTTTCCCCAGGCTGGGCTGTGCTGGGTCCCTGGGAGCCAATGAGCCGTCTGCTCTCCAGCCAGCTGGGAGTCCCCTCTGGCTGGGGGGGCGCAGGGCCGGGAGCTCCCCCGTGACGGCGGGTTGGGGTCCCCCGTCTCCTGCACCCCGAAATGGCACAAACAGACTGCACCGGCCAGTGGAATTGAGGGTGGTTTATTGCTCCTCCAGCACAGCACAGCACAGCACAGATGTAATCTGGTCACAGAGCTGGGCTAGGATGCCTCAGGCCCCCTTGAGATGGGGGAGACTGGGCCCCTAAATTCCAGCCCCTTCCCCTAAGCTCTCCTCCATCCTCTCAGACAGCCAGCAACCAACTAACCCTCTTCCAGCCCTGCCCCCAAGCCAGGGCAGCATCCACCTTCCTTTGTTCCTCTCCATGGGGGGTGTCTGGCCACTGGTTCAACCAGTTTGGCCTTACCTCTGCCTAGTGAGGTTTTCCCTGCTGGGTCTTGCTCCAGACAGCAGGGGTCACCACATCCCAGCAAGTACCCCCACTACGTCACAGTTCTCCCCCTCCGAGAGCGAACTGAGCAGGGTCATTCCGCTCGTGACCTAGGGAAGTTCGGGTCCTCTGCGTGGGAACCCGCCCTGGGGACATGGGTGCTCCCCTTGACTCAGGCCGGCCGTGGCGAGGACCCACATGAGCTGGCTTCCCTCTGTCCACTCGCCACCCCGCTCCAGGGCGACTGGCACAGGCCTGTCCTCGGGGGTCACACCCACCCTTCCGCTGGCCTTGATCTCTGGCCAGGGTCTCTCGGGCCGGGGCCATGAGCCCAGCGAGCCTTCTCTGGACAGCCAGGGCAGCTCCCACCTCCGACGCTCCATCCAGGGAGGTCTTCCCCTCCCATAACTCTCTCAGCAAGCCCAGAGGGTCTATCTGGGGTAGAAACCCCCAAGCCGCTTTCCTACTGTCTTGGGCCTTCCCGCCCCTCTGGCAGGAGTCACAGGACCGGCAGTACCGCTGCACGGCTGTAAAGATTCCCGGCCAATAGAAGTGCTGGAGCAGCCTCAGCCGGGTGCTCCGGATCCCCCGGTGGCCCCCAACGGGGACGTCGTGGGCCAAATACAGCAGCTTGAAGCGATACTTTTGGGGGACGACCAGCTGCCGCGGGACCCCCCATGCCCTCGCCTTCCTGGGGGGAAGCCATTCCCGGAACAGGAGTCCCTGCTCCCGCAGGAATCTCTCCTGGCCACCTCTCCCCCGGGGCTGAGCTGCACGGAGGCCAGCCTGGTCCCTCAGCCTCTGCAAGGAGGGGTCTGCCTGCACCTCAGCCTGGAATTCAGCTGCTGAGGCAGGGAGCGGGACCTGTCCCCCACCTCTGCCTAGGTCCGGAGTCCCAGCCTGGCTGGACCCCGTGTCCACTGGGATGGGACCCTGAGGCTGCTGCCAGGAGTCCTTCCCTGGACCCACGTTGTCAGCCCCCTGCTGGCTCTGGCTCCGGGTAGTGACTAGAGCCCGCTGGGATTCATGGGGCCACTCCTCTAGGTCATTCCCCATCAGCACCTCGGTGGGCAAGTGCGGGTGCACCCCCACTTCCTTGAGGCCTTCCTTGGCCCCCCATTTCAGATGCACCCTGGCTACAGGCACCTTAAACGGGGACCCGTCTATGCCCTTCAGGGTCAGCTGGGTGTGGGGTAGTATCCGCTCTGGGGCCACTATGTCGGATCGGGCCAGAGTCACCTCCGCCCCCGTGTCCCAGAAGCCCGTCACCTTCCTACCATCCACCTCCAGGGGTATGAGGCACTCGCTCCGCAGGGGCCGTCCTGCCCCCACCCGGTACACGGAGAAATCCGCCTCCTGAGAATCAGACCTCCCAGGGGAGGTGCACTGAGCATCCTTCCCCTCTCACACCCGGACCGGCTCTCCGTGAACTCATCCGCCAGCCTCCCGGCCTCCTGGGGGTTCTCTGGTCTCCGGTCCTTGAGCCACAGCCTCAGTTTGGGTGGGCACGCTTCACAGAACTGCTCCATCAGGACCAGCTTGAGCAGCTCCTCTGCAGTCTGGGCTCCGACTCCAGACACCCACTTGCGGCAGTATTGCACCAGGCGGGAGGCCAGGTCCACATAGGTCTCCCGTGGCCCTTTCTGTACCCCCCGGAACTTCTTCCTGTACATCTCGGGGGTCAGCCCGAACTTGTGCAGCAGGGCCTCCTTGACTCGGTTGTAATCCCCTGGCTGTAGGTCCTCCAGCTGACTGAGCACTCCGGCCACCTCCTGGCTCAGTGCGGGGATGAGCTCCTGCAGCCAGTCAGCTGGGGGGACCCGTTGCAGTCCACAGGCCCTCTCAAAGGCACTGAGGAACCCGTCTATGTCGCCCACGTCCTTCAATTGGGCCACCACGAGCCTCTCCAAGCGTCTGGCAGTCCTGGGACCCTGGAGCCCATCCGCACTTGGCGCAGCCGGTGCCCCGCTGGTTCTCCGCTCTGCCATGGCCAGCTCATGCTGTCGCTGCCTCTCTCGATCTTGGCGCTCCTTCTCTCGATCTTGGCGCTCCCTCTCTCGATCCTCCACTTCCAATTCCTTGATCCGCAGCTGGATCTCCAGCCGCCGCAGCTCCGCTGGGCTGGCCCCTGCCCTAGATGGGCTACGGCTTGCAGGCCTCCCGGGAGATGCTGTCTCATCTCTCCGGTGGGTTCCAGCGCTCCTCCCCCTCTCTGAGCCTGACACACTCTCAGGGGGGGTCTGGCTGCTTCCCCTGGGGACAAGATCCTGGCCCTGTGGCTGGTCATTCTCTTCCAGCTGGGCAATCAGCTGGGCCTTGGTTGCTTTCCGCACAGGCAAGCCCCTCTCTCTGCACAGCCCCACCAGCTCTGCCCTCAGGAGTCGGGCGTAGGCCATCTGCCCGCTGGGCCCCTCGGTGCAGACTCACCAGTCTAGGGCTGCAGCACCCCACGATTCCCAGGAACCGCTTCGCTCTGTCTCCAGCACGCCTGGCTCCAGGGCTCTTGCTTCTACTGCGCCTTGTTGCTTGCCGCTGGGAGCTTCATCCACGGGGTGCAGTGCATCCCACTCCTGACACCAGTGTGACGGCGCGTTGGGGTCCCCCGTCTCCTGCACCCCAAAATGGCACAAACAGACTGTACCAGCCAGTGGAATTGAGGGTGGTTTATTGCTCCTCCAGCACAGCACAGCACAGATGTAATCTGGTCACAGAGCTGGGCTAGGATGCCTCAGGCCCCCTTGAGATGGGGGAGACTGGGCCCCTAAATTCCAGCCCCTTCCCCTAAGCTCTCCTCCATCCTCTCAGACAGCCAGCAACCAACTAACCCTCTTCCAGCCCTGCCCCCCAGCCAGGGCAGCATCCACCTTCCTTTGTTCCTCTCCATGGGGGGTGTCTGGCCACTGGTTCAACAAGTTTGGCCTTACCTCTGCCTAGTGAGGTTTTCCCTGCTGGGTCTTGCTCCAGACAGCAGGGGTCACCACAGCCCAGCAATTACCCCCACTACGTCACACTCCCCCACCTCATGACACACGCGAGGGGAGGGTCTCACAGGCAGCCCTGAGCGAGGGCCAGGCTGGATCACTCGCCCCAGCCCAGCCAGGGCACCGGGGACTTGGCCTGGGCTCAGTCAGGGCCAGGGGCATTGGAAGCAGGGGCCAGTGGGGGTGGGGCAGAGGGCAGCTGTGGAGTCAGTCGGGGGGGGGGATTGGACAGGGGGCCGGGGACAGCTGGGGGGGGATTGGACAGGGGGCCGGGGACAGCTGGGGGTCAGTCAGGGGGGGAATTGGACGGGGGGCCAGGGACAGCTGGGGGGGGATTGGACAGGGGGTCGGGGACAGCTGGGAGTCAGTCGCGGGGGATTGGCCGGGGGCCGGGGACAGCCGGGGGTCAGTCGGGGGGGATTGGCTGGAGGGCCGGGGACAGCTGGGGCTCAGTCGTGGGGGATTGGACGGGGGCTGGGGACAGCCGGGGGTCAGTCGGGGGGGTTAGACGGGGGGCCGGGGCTCAGTCGCGGGGGATTGGACGGGGGCCGGGGACAGCCGGGGGTCAGTCGGGGGGGGTTGGACGGGGGGCTGGGGACAGCCGGGGGTCAGTCGGGGGGGATTGGACGGGGGGCTGGGGACAGCCGGGGGTCAGTCGGGGGGGGTTGGACGGGGGGCTGGGGACAGCCGGAGGGCCAGGCACAGCCGGGGGTCAGTCAGGAGCAGTGGGGGTCAGCCGGGCCAGGGGTCGGGGCAGAGGCCGACTCCTCCTTCCAGCTCCCACCGGCCATGCTCTGACATCCGCTCCGGGGTCGGCGATCCCGGTGACACGGGCGCAGCCTGGCAGCCTGCCAGGTGCGACACCGGCTTAGTGCTGCCTCCTACAAACGAGCGGTTAATTATCATAATCTGGTAATTGAGAAAAATCTAATTACGCGTAGCTAATGGATTTAGATCTGTGCAGGGACCAGGCCCTGGGCCCGCCTGGTGCCGGTGCTGCCACGGGGGCCCTGCAGACGCCGCCTGGCGCTGGGGCCCAGGACTCCGGTGTCGGAGCCGACCCAGGGCGGGGCGCGGCGCTTGGGCCGTGGGGCAGGCGGCGGCGCCGGGCAGGGTGTGCTGGGGGCACAGGCCTGGGCCTCCGTCCGTGCACCACGAACCCACCAGTCTAACACCCCGGGGGCAGGGCTTCCGTGGCAGCGGCTCAGCAGCTCTCTGCTGGAGCCCCCGTCCCGCCACCCGCCCTGAAGGAGCCCGGAGGAGCTGGGCTACTCCCCTTTATAGCTGGGCCCCAGTTGGAGCATGCCCAGTGGGGCCGTGGGGCGTGGTCTGGGCCTAACGCGAGATTAACCCTCTCAGGACCAGTGCAGGGCCGATGTGCCCATCGCAGGACTGGCTGGGTCCATGGACCATAGAGCAGTGACCGACCCGACCCCAATGTCGCCCCTTAGCGCCCGGCCTGGCTTCTCCCACCGGGCTTTGCTGGAGACAAGCAGGAAACCCCTCGAGGAGCTTTTCTCACTCTGCACAGCAGCATGTGCAGCTCCACAGCCAGCCACAGCGCAGGAGCCCACTGATGGGGTGCAGGGCTGTGGGGCAGTGTCTGTGGAGAGGGGGGCTCCGGGGGTGCGGGGCTGTGGGGCAGTGTCTGCGGCGAGGGGGGCTTCGGGGGTGCAGGGCTGTGGGGCAGTGTCTGCGGCGAGGGGGGCTCCGGGGGTGCGGGCAGACACAGGACCCCTGCGGGGCCGGGCGCAGGGCGTGGAGCCGGTGCCAGAGCAGGGACAGGACCGGCTGGGTCAGCACCAGCGCGCTGCCTCGCAAGGGGAGACACCGGAGCGGCCCCCCCGTCTTCGAGCCGCCCCCCCGGCCCGAGCCCTCGACCCAGCGACCCGGGCGGAGGAGACGGCTCGGCAGGTCGCCAGGAGGAGCGCGGCGCCGAACACGGGGCCGGGGCCGGGGCCAGGCGGGTGCAAGGGCAGGACATGGAGCCGCGTGCGTCTCAGCGGCTGGACAAGGGCGGGGCAGAGGATCCGGGGGGCGGAGCTTGGCGGGCTCAGCGCTCTGGGGGAGGTGGCGCCTCTCGAAAGCGGCTTTGCTGTGATTGGTGTGTCATCGCCCCCGCCCAGAGCCCCCCCGAGCCCCGCCCCGAGCCCCGCCCTGAGCCCCAAAGCCCCGCCCAGAGCCCTCGAGCCCTGCCCTGAGCCCCCAAGCCCCACCCAAGCCCCACCTCGAGCCCCGCCCTGAGCCCCCAAGCCCCGCCCCGAGCCCCGCCCTGAGCCCCAAAGCCCCGCCCAGAGCCCTCGAGCCCTGCCCTGAGCCCCCAAGCCCCACCCAAGCCCCACCTCGAGCCCCGCCCTGAGCCCCCAAGCCCCGCCCCGAGCCCTGTCCTGAGCCCCAGAGCCCCGCCCAGAGCCCCGCCCTGAGCCCCACAGCCCCGCCCTGAGCCCCCGAGCCCCGCCCTGAGCCCCCGAGCCCCGCCCTGAGCCCCGCCCTGAGCCCCCAAGTCCCGCCACAAGCCCCACCTCGAGTCCCGCCCTGAGTCCCCGAGCCCCGCCCAGAGCCCCGCCCAGAGCCCCCAGAGCCCCGCCCCGAGCCCGCTGACTCCTAGCCTACTGCAGCCGCCCGAGTGCCCCGGGGCTGGCTTGGCTCCTGGCAACAGGGCTACCAGCTGGTGCTGCATCAACATCCCTGCAGCCCGGAGGGGGGGGACACTGCTTGAGGGGGCTGGGGGGAGGTGCTGATCAGTGGGGCTGGGGAAGGGGAGGAGCTAATCGAGGTCATTAATGAAAACGTTAAACGAGATGCGCCAGGGAGCTACCTGCAGCGCCCCCGGGCAGTGCGACCCGCCCCGGAGAGCAGGGCCTCCCGGGATCCCGGGGGATGGGTTTGCTGCCCAGCACAGTGGCCTGGCCCCGGGCCCACAGGGAGAAGCCCCGGCCAGCCCCACAGGGCAGGGGAGCCCAGAGGCTGTGGGGCCGGAGGGGGCAGGCGGAGGTGCCAGGCTGGCTCTGGCTCCATGGCTATTGTGGGCAGCACACGCCCAGTGCGGGGGCTGATGCCTGGGGCTCTGGGTTCAGCCAGCTGGGCACAGGCAGAGCACGGCTGGCAGGGAGCCTGCAGCCTCGGAGGGAAGCCCTGGAGGCGTCTGAGCCGCCGTGGCGCTCTGGCGAGGTGCCAGGCAGCCGGCTGACTCTGCCCGAGCCCACGAGGCCAGAGCCGGATTTCCCCAGCTGTGTCGTGCGGCGCAGACACCCCCAGGCTGCTCGGGCGAAGGCATCCGGTGTCGGCGTGAAACCCGGCCCCCCACGCAGCGCCGCCTGGCACCTCGCCCGCCGGGCTGGCGAGCCCCCGAGTGCCCTGCCCCCGACGAGCCGTGCCAGCCCTTCCCGGCGGGGGGGGACAGGACGGGCGCGCTGGCTGCTGCCCTGCCTGCGGGTGACACGGAGCCCGGGCAGCTCCCCCCGACAGGACGCCCCGGCCAGCTCGGAGGGTGGGCAGGGCACGGTGCCCCCGCTGTCCTGAGTGGGGATGGGGCTGTGACGATGCGTCGGGGCCCCCCACTCTGCACCCCGCCCGCAGCCAGAGGGGACCCCACTGCCCTGGGGCTCTGCCCGGGTCTCTCTGGGCGGGCCTGTGAGCCCAGCGAGCCTTTCCCGGAAAGCCAGGGCGTCCCCCACCCCCGACGCTCCGTCCAGGCAGGTCTCCCCCTCCCGTAACTCTCTCAGCAAGCCCGGGGGGCCCTTCCCCTCTGCACCCTGGCTCTGTCGGGAGAGCCTGGCAGACCCTCGGGGAGCCTCCCTGTGCAGACAGCAGGGGGGCAGGGACTCGCCCCAGTCCTGTGGGTGCTGGTGCATAAAGGCCTCCAGCATCCGCTTCAGGGTCCCCTGGAACCTCCCCACCAGCCCGCTGGGCCGGGAGTGATACCCTGGGGCCCAGGTGAGCTGGGCCCCGTGCGTCCCCCACAAGCCCTGGAGCGGGGCCGACATGAGCATCTTCCTGCACGTCTGGGGGGCAGCTCGAACGTGTGCAGCAGGGTCTGTTTGACCCGTTCGTAGTCGCCTGGCTGGCCCCTCCAGCCGGCTGAGCCCCCTGCGGCCTCCTGATCCAGCAAGGGGGGGAGGTGTCCCAGCCGGCCGGCCGGGGATCTGGTGCAGTTCACAGGCTCGCTCAAAGGAGCTGAGAGACCGTCCATGTCCCCCACGTCTTTACATCGGGCCAACACGAGCTTCTCCAAGCGACTGGCCGCCCCGGGCACCCTGGGGCCCTCCCCACTCAGCACAGCCGGGGGCCCTCCCCACTCACCGCAGCCGAGGCCCCTCTCCACTCACCGCAGCCGGGGGCCTCCCCACTCACCGCAGCCGGGGGCCTCCCCACTCAGCACAGCCGGGGGCCCTCCCCACTCACCGCAGCCGGGGGCCCTCCCCACTCACCGCAGCCGAGGCCCCTCCCCACTCACCGCAGCCGGGGGCCTCCCCACTCACCACAGCCGGGGGCCCTCCCCACTCAGCACAGCCGGGGGCCCTCCCCACTCACCGCAGCCGAGGCCCCTCCCCACTCACCGCAGCCGGGGGCCCTCCCCACTCACCGCAGCCGGGGGCCTCCCCACTCACCGCAGCCGGGGGCCCTCCCCACTCACCACAGCCGGGGGCCTCCCCACTCAGCACAGCCGGGGGCCCTCCCCACTCACCGCAGCCGGGGGCTCTCCCCACTCACCGCAGCCGGGGCCCTCCCCACTCAGCACAGCCGGGGGCCCTCCCCACTCACCACAGCCGGGGCCCTCCCCACTCACCGCAGCCGGGGGCCCTCTGTGATGGTGCGTTGGGGGTTCCCCGTCTCCTGCACCCCGAAATGGCATGAACAGACTTCACCAGCCAGTGGAATTGAGGGTGGTTTATTGTTCCTCCAGCACAGCGCAGCACAGATGTAATCTGGTTACAGGAACTGGGGCTAAGAGGCCTCAGTGCCCCCCCTTGAGATAGGGGAGTCCCAGCCCCCTCCCCAGCTCCTTATCCTCTGCCTTCCAGATAGGAACTAACCACCTCTCCTCCAGCCCTGCCCCCAGCCAGGGCAGCATCCACCTTCCTTTGTTTCTCCCCATGGGGGGCCGCAGGTCAGACAGGTTTTTGAGTCACCTTTGCATAATGAGGCTTTCCCTGCTGGGTCTTGCTCCAGACAGCAGGGGTCACCACAGCCCAGCAAGTACCCCCACTACGTCACAGTTCTCCCCCCTCCGAGAGCGAACTGAGCAGGGTCACTCCGCTCGTGACCTAGGGAAGTTCGGGCCCCCCCACAGGACAGCGCGTCGGCGATGATGTTGGCGCTCCCCTTGACGTGGATCACTTCCATGTCGCAGTCCTGCAGGAGCAGGCTCCACCGCAGCAGCTTGGCGTTCGTCCCTTTCATCTGGGGCAGCCAGGTCAGGGGGCAGTGGTCGGTGAACACCGTGAAACGCCGGCCAAACAGGTACGGCTGCAGCTTTTGCAGGGCCCACACCATGGCCAGGCATTCCCTCTCTACGGTCGCGTAGCTCCGCTCCCGGGGCAGCAGCTTCCTGCTCAGGTACACGATGGGGTGACGTTCCCCTTTCTCGTCCGCCTGCATCAGCCCCGCCCCCAGCCCGGTGTCCGAGGCGTCAGTAAACACGATAAAGGGCTTGTCGAAGTCTGGGTTTACCAGCACTGGGGCCTTGGCCAGGGCTCCCTTCAGTGCACAGAGAGCCCTCTGGCACTGCTCCGTCCAGACCACCCTGTCGGGCCTCCCCTTCCTGCACAGCTCTGTGATCGGGGCAGCGATGGAGCTGAAGTTGGGCACAAACCTCCGGTAGTACCCCGCCATCCCAATGAAAGCCTGGACCTGCTTCTTGGTCTGGGGCACAGGCCAGTCCCGGATGGCCTCCACTTTGGCCGGCTCTGGCTTCAAGCAGCCGCTCCCCACCTTATGGCCCAGGTAGGACACTTCGGCCATTCCAACCTTGCACTTCCCAGCCTTTACGGTCAGCCCAGCCTCCCTCAGCCGATCCAGTACCTGGCTGACCTGGGCCACGTGGTCCTCCCAGGACTGGCTGAAGACGCAGATGTCATCGATGTACGCTAGGGCACAGTTCTCCATTCCCCTCAGCAGCTGGTCCACCAGGCGCTGGAAGGTGGCCGGCGCCCCTTTGAGGCCAAAGGGTAGGACCAGGAACTCATAGAGCCCCAGCGGCGTGATGAAAGCCGATTTCAGTCTGGCCTCCTGGTCTAGCGGCACCTGCCAGTAGCCCTTGGTGAGGTCCAGGGTGGTGAGATAGCGAGCTCCCCCCAGCTTGTCCAGGAGCTCGTCGGGCCTTGGCATCGGGTAGGCGTCGGACACCGTGATGGCGTTGAGCTTCCGGTAGTCCACGCAGAACCGGATCGACCCGTCCTTCTTGGGAACCAGCACCACGGGAGAGGCCCAGGGGCTGGAGGATGGCTGGATCACCCCCAGGGCCAACATGTCCTGGACCTCTCTCTCCAGGTCCTGGGCTGTTTTCCCTGTGACTCTGAATGGGGAGCAGCGCACCGGGGGGTGAGTGCCCGTCTGCACCCGGTGGACAGCCAGGTTGGTGAGACCAGGCTTGTCGGAGAACAGCTGCTGGTGGGAGCGCAGCACCTCCCGGATCTCGGCCTGCTGGGCCGGGGTGAGCTGGTCCGAGAGGGAAATTGACTCCAGCGAAGAGTCCTCTTCGGTCCCAGGGAACAGGCCCACCAGGGGATCCTCCCCCTGCTCCTCCCAGGGCTTACACACGGCCAGCACCAAGTTCTCCCTGTCCCAGTACGGCTTCATCATGTTAACATGATATACCCGCTGGCCGCGCGTCCGGCCCGTCAGCTCCACCACGTAGTTCACCTCGTTCAGCTGCTTAACCACCTTGAAGGGGCCGTCCCAGGCGGCTTGCAGCTTGTTCTTCCGCACGGGGATCAGGACCATCACCTGGTCCCCGGTAGCGTAGGCGCGGGCCCGTGCATTGCGGTCGTACCAGACCTTCTGCTTCCTCTGGGCCCTGCTCAGGTTCTCTCTGGCCAGGCCCATGAGCTCGGCAAGTCTTTCCCGGAATGTCAGGACGTATTCCACGACCGGCTCACCCTCCGGGGAGACCTTCCCCTCCCACTCGTCTTTCAGTAAGTCCAGGGGGCCCCTCACTCGCCTCCCATATAACAGCTCGAACGGCGAGAACCCCGTGGACTCCTGGGGCACTTCCCTGCATGCAAACAGCAGGTGGGGTAGGTACTTGTCCCAGTCCTGCGGGTGTTTGTGCATAAAGGTCCGTAGCATCTGCTTCAGAGTCCCATTGAACCTCTCCACCAACCCGTTGGTCTGGGGGTGATACGCCGAGGCCCAGGTGTGTTGCACCCCACTCTTCTCCCACAAGCACCGGAGCAGGGCCGACATGAAGTTGGATCCCTGGTCCGTGAGAACCTCCTGGGGAAACCCCACCCTGCTGAAAATGGTCAGCAGTGCGTCTGCCACCGTGTCTGCCTCGATGGAGGGCAGGGCCACGGCCTCGGGGTAGCGGGTGGCGAAGTCCACCACCACCAGGATGTATTTCTTCCCTGTCCGGGTCGCTCTGTTGAAGGGCCCCACAATATCCATCGCCACCTTCTGGAAAGGCTCCTCTATGATGGGCAGGGGTCTCAATGCAGCTTTCCTCCTGTCTTGGGCCTTCCCCACTCGCTGGCAGGAGTCGCAGGACCGGCAGTACCGCTGGACAGCTGCAAACATCCCCGGCCAGTAGAAGTTCTGGAGCAGCCTCAGCCGCGTGCGCCGGATCCCCTGGTGTCCCGAGAACGGGATGTCATGGGCCAGGTGTAGCAGCTTGCGGCGATACCTTTGGGGAACCACCAGCTGCCGCTGGAGCCCCCACTTGCCTACCGTCCCGGGGGAAAGCCATTCCCGGTACAGAAATCCCCTCTCCCACCGGAACTTCTCCTGGCAATCTCCTCCTAGGGGTTGAGCGGCACCCAGGTCAGCCCGGTCCCTCAGGGCCTGCAGGGAGGGATCCGCTCGCACCTCCGCCTGGAATTCAGCGGCTGGGGCTGGGACAGGGCCGTGGTTCCCCCCACTGCCTAGGTCCAAATCTAGGTCTGCTGGGACGGGGCCCTGGGCCCCCTGTTGGGGAACCTCCTCGAGTTCCGGGCCGCAAGCCCCTCGCTTGCTCTGGCTACGGGTGGTGACCAGCGTCCTGTGGGGTCCGTCTGGCCACTCCTCTAGGTCACCCCCCATTAGCACGTCGGTGGGCAAGTGCGGGTGCACCCCCACTTCCTTGGGGCCCTCCTTGGCCTCCCATTTCAGATGCACCCTGGCTACGGGTACCTTAAAGGGGGTGCCGCCTATGCCCCTCAGTGTCAGCTGAGTGTCGGGTAGCATACGGTCTGGGGCCACTATGTCGGGCCAGGCCAGCGTCACCTCCGCCCCCGTGTCCCAGAAACCCGTCACCTTCCTGCCATCCACCTCCAGGGGTACGAGGCAGTCCCTCCGTACGGGCCGCCCCGCCCCCACCCGGTGCACAGATAAATCTGTCTCCCGAGGGTCAGACCTCCCAGGGGAGGTGCACTGAGCATCCTTCCCCCCTCCCCGAGCGGAGGTTTGCCGGCCAGCCCCTGCCTCTGGGGCAGCCTGCCCTTCCTCCCGCCCCAGCCAGTTAACCCTGGAACGTCCCAGGTCATGGGACCTGTTCTTGCGCCTGGTGCATTGAGCCCTCTTGTGGCCTCGTTGCCCACAGCTATGGCAAGTTAGGTTCTGTGGGCCCATTCGGGTCGGCTCTGCCCGGGCCCTGGCTGGTTTTCTGGGGTATCGATGACTGATCCTGGTCCCTGGGGCTCGCCTCGGAGGTGTCTCTCTCCGCTGCTCCGCCGAGAACCGGTCTCTGCGCGATTCTCTTTCTCTCCGGGACTCCCGTTCACCCCCGGACCGGCTCTCCATGAACTCATCCGCCAGCCTCCCGGCCTCCTGGGGGTTCTCTGGTCTCCGGTCCTTGAGCCACAGCCTCAGTTTGGGTGGGCACGCTTCATAGAGCTGCTCCATCAGGACCAGCTTGAGCAGCTCCTCTGCGGTCTGGGCTCCGACTCCAGACACCCACTTGCGGCAGTATTGCGCCAGGCGGGAGGCCAGATCCACATAGGTCTCCCGTGGCCCTTTCTGTACCCCCCGGAACTTCTTCCTGTACATCTCGGGGGTCAGCCCGAACTTGTGCAGCAGGGCCTCCTTGACTCGGTTGTAATCCCCTGGCTGTAGGTCCTCCAGCTGACTGAGCACTCCGGCCGCCTCCTGGTTCAGTGCGGGGATGAGCTCCTGCAGCCAGTCAGCTGGGGGAACCCGTTGCAGTCCACAGGCCCTCTCAAAGGAGCTGAGGAACCCGTCTATGTCGCCCACGTCCTTCAATTGGGCCACCGTGAGCCTCTCCAAGCACATGGCAGCCCCGGGACCCTGGGGCCCATCCGTACTTGGCGCAGCCGGTGCCCCGCCGGTTCTCCGCTCTGCCATGGCCAGCTCATGCTGTCACTGCCTCTCTCAGTCCTGGCGGTCCTTCTCTCGGTCCTGTACTTCCAATTCCTTCATCCGCAGCTGGATCTCCAGCCGCCGCAGCTCCGCTGGGCTGGCCCCTGCCCTAGATGGGCTACGGCTTGCAGGCCTCCCGGGAGACGCTGTCTCATCTCTCCGGTGGGTTCCAGCGCTCCTCCCCCTCTCTGAGCCTGACACACTGTCAGGGGGGGTCTGGCTGCTTCCCCTGGGGACAAGATCCTGGCCCTGTGGCTGGTCATTCTCTTCCAGCTGGGCAATCAGCTGGGCCTTGGTTGCTTTCTGCACAGGCAAGCCCCTCTCTCTGCACAGCCCCACCAGCTCTGCCTTCAAGAGTCGGGCGTAGGCCATCTGCCCGCTGGTCCCCTCGGTGCAGACTCACCAGTCTAGTGCTGCAGCGCCCCACGATTCCCAGGAACCGCTTCGCTCTGTCTCCAGCACGCCTGGCTCCAGGGCTCTTGCTTCTACTGCGCCTTGTCGCTTGCCGCTGGAAGCTCCATCCACGGGGTGCAGTGCATCCCACTCCTGACACCAGTGTGACGGCACGTTGGGGGTTCCCCGTCTCCTGCACCCCGAAATGGCACAAACAAACTGCACCAGCCGGTGGAATTGAGGGTGGTTTATTGCTCCTCCAGCACAGCGCAGCACAGATGTAATCTGGTTACAGGAACTGGGGCTAAGAGGCCTCAGTGCCCCCCCTTGAGATAGGGGAGTCCCAGCCCCCTCCTCAGCTCCTTATTCCCTGCCTTCCAGATAGGAACTAACTACCCCTCTTCCAGCCCTGCCCCCCAGCCAGGGCAGCATCCACCTTCCTTTGTTCCTCTCCATGGGGGGTGTCTGGCCCCTGGTTCAACAAGTTTGGCCTTACCTCTGCCTAGTGAGGTTTTCCCTGCTGGGTCTTGCTCCAGACAGCAGGGGTCACCACAGCCCAGCAAGTACCCCCACTACGTCACAGTTCTCCCCACTCAGCACAGCCAGGGGCCCTCCCCACTCACCGCAGCCGGGGGCCCTCCCCACTCACCACAGCCGGGGGCCTCCCCACTCACCACAGCCGGGGGCCTCCCCACTCACCACAGCCGGGGGCCCTCCCCACTCACCACAGCCTGGGGCCCTCCCCACTCACCGCAGCCGGGGGCCCTCCCCACTCACCGCAGCCGGGGGCCCTCCCCACTCACCACAGCCTGGGGCCCTCCCCACTGACCACAGCCTGGGGCCCTCCCCACTCACCACAGCCTGGGGCCCTCCCCACTCACCGCAGCCGGGGGCCCTCCCCACTCACCGCAGCCGGGGGCCCTCCCGACTCACCACAGCCGGGGGCCCTCCCCACTCACCACAGCCTGGGGCCCTCCCCACTCACCGCAGCCGGGGGCCCTCCCCACTCACCACAGCCTGGGGCCCTCCCCACTCACCGCAGCCGGGGGCCCTCCCCACTCACCACAGCCTGGGGCCCTCCCCACTCACCGCAGCCGGGGGCCCTCCCCACTCACCGCAGCCGGGGGCCCTCCCGACTCACCACAGCCGGGGGCCCTCCCCACTCACCGCAGCCGGGGGCCCTCCCCACTCACCGCAGCTGGGACCCTCCCCACTCACCGCAGCCGGGGGCCCTCCCCACTCAGCACAGCCGGGGGCCTCCCCACTCACCGCAGCCGGGGGCCCTCCCCACTCACCACAGCCAGGGGCCCTCCCCACTCACCACAGCCGGGGGCCCTCCCCACTCACCACAGCCTGGGGCCCTCCCCACTCACCGCAGCCGGGGGCCCTCCCCACTCACCACAGCCGGGGGCTCTCCCCACTCACCGCAGCCGGGGGCCCTCCCCACTCACCACAGCCTGGGGCCCTCCCCACTCACCGCAGCCGGGGGCCCTCCCCACTCACCACAGCCTGGGGCCCTCCCCACTCACCGCAGCCGGGGGCCCTCCCCACTCACCGCAGCCGGGGGCCCTCCCCACTCACCGCAGCCGGGGTCCCTCCCCACTCACCGCAGCCGGGGGCCCTCCCGACTCACCGCAGCCGGGGGCCCTCCCCACTCACCGCAGCCGGGGGCCCTCCCCACTCACCGCAGCCGGGGGCCCTCCCCACTCACCGCAGCTGGGACCCTCCCCACTCACCGCAGCCGGGGGCCCTCCCCACTCAGCACAGCCGGGGGCCTCCCCACTCACCGCAGCCGGGGGCCCTCCCCACTCACCGCAGCCAGGGGCCCTCCCCACTCACCACAGCCGGGGGCCCTCCCCACTCACCACAGCCTGGGGCCCTCCCCACTCACCGCAGCCGGGGGCCCTCCCCACTCACCGCAGCCGGGGGCCCTCCCCACTCACCACAGCCGGGGGCCCTCCCCACTCACCGCAGCCGGGGGCCCTCCCCACTCACCGCAGCCGGGGGCCCTCCCCACTCACCACAGCCGGGGGCCCTCCCCACTCACCACAGCCGGGGGCCCTCCCCACTCACCGCAGCCGGGGGCCCTCCCCACTCACCGCAGCCGGGGGCCCTCCCCACTCAGCGCAGCCGGGGGCCCTCCCCACTCAGCGCAGCCGGGGGCCCTCCCCACTCACCGCAGCCGGGGGCCTCCCCACTCACCACAGCCTGGGGCCCTCCCCACTCACCGCAGCCGCGGGCCCTCCCCACTCAGCACAGCCGGAGGCCCTCCCCACTCACCACAGCCGGGGGCCCTCCCCACTCACCGCAGCCGGGGGCCCTCCCCACTCACCGCAGCCGGGGGCCCTCCCCACTCACCGCAGCCGGGGCCCCTCCCCACTCACCGCAGCCGGGGCCCCTCCCCACTCACCGCAGCCAGGGGCCCTCCCCACTCACCGCAGCCAGGGGCCCTCCCCACTCACCGCAGCCGGGGCCCTCCCCACTCAGCACAGCCGGGGGCCCTCCCCACTCACCGCAGCCTGGGGCCCTCCCCACTCACCGCAGCCGGGGCCCCTCCCCACTCACCGCAGCCGGGGGCCCTCCCCACTCACCACAGCCGGGGCCCTCCCCACTCAGCACAGCCGGGGGCCCTCCCCACTCACCACAGCCAGGGGCCCTCCCCACTCACCACAGCTGGGGGCCCTCCCCACTCACCACAGCTGGGGGCCCTCCCCACTCAGCACAGCCGGGGGCCCTCCCCACTCAGCACAGCCGGGGGCCCTCCCCACTCACCGCAGCCGGGGGCCCTCCCCACTCACCGCAGCCTGGGGCCCTCCCCACTCACCGCAGCCGGGGGCCCTCCCCACTCACCACAGCCGGGGGCCCTCCCCACTCACCGCAGCCGGGGGCCCTCCCCACTCACCGCAGCCGGGGGCCTCCCCACTCACCACAGCCTGGGGCCCTCCCCACTCACCGCAGCCGCGGGCCCTCCCCACTCAGCACAGCCGGAGGCCCTCCCCACTCACCACAGCCGGGGGCCCTCCCCACTCACCACAGCCGGGGGCCTTCCCCACTCACCGCAGCCGGGGGCCCTCCCCACTCACCGCAGCCGGGGGCCCTCCCCACTCACCGCAGCCGGGGCCCCTCCCCACTCACCGCAGCCGGGGCCCCTCCCCACTCACCGCAGCCAGGGGCCCTCCCCACTCACCGCAGCCAGGGGCCCTCCCCACTCAGCACAGCCGGGGCCCTCCCCACTCAGCACAGCCGGGGGCCCTCCCCACTCACCGCAGCCTGGGGCCCTCCCCACTCACCGCAGCCGGGGCCCCTCCCCACTCACCGCAGCCGGGGGCCCTCCCCACTCACCGCAGCCGGGGCCCCTCCCCACTCACCGCAGCCGGGGCCCTCCCCACTCACCGCAGCCGGGGCCCCTCCCCACTCACCGCAGCCGGGGCCCTCCCCACTCAGCACAGCCGGGGGCCCTCCCCACTCACCACAGCCAGGGGCCCTCCCCACTCACCACAGCTGGGGGCCCTCCCCACTCAGCACAGCCGGGGGCCCTCCCCACTCAGCACAGCCGGGGGCCCTCCCCACTCACCGCAGCCGGGGGCCCTCCCCACTCACCACAGCCGGGGGCCCTCCCCACTCACCGCAGCCGGGGGCCCTCCCCACTCAGCACAGCCGGGGCCCTCCCCACTCACCACAGGCGGGGCCCTCCCCACTCAGCACAGCCGGGGGCCCTCCCCACTCAGCACAGCCGGGGCCCTCGGCGTCTCTCTGCCATGGCCAGCTCATGCCACTGCTGCCTCTCTCGGTCCTGCACCTCCAGTTCCTTTAGCTGCAGCTCGATCTCCAGCCCCACAGCTCTGCCGGAGGGGACCCCGCCCTCAATGAACCGCTGCTGGCGGAGCGTGGCCTGGTGGCACCGCGTCTCTCTGGCGGGATCCAGCCCCCATCCGGTCTGAGAGCCTGAGGCGCTCCCAGGGGTGTCTGGCTGCTCCCCGCCGGGCAGGATCCAGGCCCCTGGACGGGTCATTCTCTTCCAGCTGGGCAATCAGCCGAGCCTGGGCTGCTTTCCCTCTGCACAGCCCCCCCAGCTCTGCCCTCAGGAGTCGGGTGCAGCCATCGCCCTGCGGATCCCTGGGGCAGATACGCCGGCCGAGTGCTGCTGGCAGCTCCCTCCGCGGGTGCAGAGCACCCCACCCCTGTGCCGGCGCGTCGGGGACCCCGCCCCTGACACCCCTGTGCCGGCGCGTCGGGGACCCCGCCCCTGACACCCCTGTGCCGGCGCGTCGGGGACCCCGGCCCTGACACCCCTGTGCCGGCGCGTCGGGGACCCCGGCCCTGACACCCCTGTGCCGGCGCGTCGGGGACCCCGCCCCTGACACCCCTGTGCCGGCGCGTCGGGGACCCCGCCCCTGACACCTCTGTGCCGGCGCGTCGGGGACCCCGCCCCTGACACCTCTGTGCCGGCGCGTCGGGGACCCCGCCCCTGACACTCCTGTGCCGGCGCGTCGGGGACCCCGGCCCTGACACTCCTGTGCCGGCGCGTCGGGGACCCCGCCCCTGACACCCCTGTGCCGGCGCGTCGGGGACCCCGGCCCTGACACCCCTGTGCCGGCGCGTCGGGGACCCCGGCCCTGACACCCCTGTGCCGGCGCGTCGGGGACCCCGGCCCTGACACCCCTGTGCCGGCGCGTCGGGGACCCCGGCCCTGACACCCCTGTGCCGGCGCGTCGGGGACCCCGCCCCTGACACCCCTGTGCCGGCGCGTCGGGGACCCCGCCCCTGACACCCCTGTGCCGGCGCGTCGGGGACCCCGCCCCTGACACTCCTGTGCCGGCGCGTCGGGGACCCCGCCCCTGACACTCCTGTGCCGGCGCGTCGGGGACCCCGCCCCTGACACCCCTGTGCCGGCGCGTCGGGGACCCCGCCCCTGACACCCCTGTGCCGGCGCGTCGGGGACCCCGCCCCTGACACCCCTGTGCCGGCGCGTCGGGGACCCCGCCCCTGACACCTCTGTGCCGGCGCGTCGGGGACCCCGCCCCTGACACCCCTGTGCCGGCGCGTCGGGGACCCCGCCCCTGACACCCCTGTGCCGGCGCGTCGGGGACCCCGCCCCTGACACTCCTGTGCCGGCGCGTCGGGGACCCCGCCCCTGACACCCCTGTGCCGGCGCGTCGGGGACCCCGGCCCTGACACCCCTGTGCCGGCGCGTCGGGGACCCCGCCCCTGACACCCCTGTGCCGGCGCGTCGGGGACCCCGGCCCTGACACCCCTGTGCCGGCGCGTCGGGGACCCCGGCCCTGACACCCCTGTGCCGGCGCGTCGGGGACCCCGCCCCTGACACCCCTGTGCCGGCGCGTCGGGGACCCCGGCCCTGACACCCCTGTGCCGGCGCGTCGGGGACCCCGGCCCTGACACCCCTGTGCCGGCGCGTCGGGGACCCCGGCCCTGACACCCCTGTGCCGGCGCGTCGGGGACCCCGCCCCTGACACCCCTGTGCCGGCGCGTCGGGGACCCCGCCCCTGACACCCCTGTGCCGGCGCGTCGGGGACCCCGGCCCTGACACCCCTGTGCCGGCGCGTCGGGGACCCCGCCCCTGACACCCCTGTGCCGGCGCGTCGGGGACCCCGGCCCTGACACCCCTGTGCCGGCGCGTCGGGGACCCCGGCCCTGACACCCCTGTGCCGGCGCGTCGGGGACCCCACTCCTGACACCCCTGTGCCGGCGCGTCGGGGACCCCACTCCTGACACCCCTGTGCCGGCGCGTCGGGGACCCCGGCCCTGACACCCCTGTGCCGGCGCGTCGGGGACCCCGCCCCTGACACTCCTGTGCCGGCGCGTCGGGGACCCCGCCCCTGACACTCCTGTGCCGGCGCGTCGGGGACCCCGCCCCTGACACTCTTGTGCCGGCGCGTCGGGGACCCCGGCCCTGACACTCCTGTGCCGGCGCGTCGGGGACCCCGCCCCTGACACCCCTGTGCCGGCGCGTCGGGGACCCCGGCCCTGACACCCCTGTGCCGGCGCGTCGGGGACCCCGGCCCTGACACCCCTGTGCCGGCGCGTCGGGGACCCCGCCCCTGACACCCCTGTGCCGGCGCGTCGGGGACCCCGGCCCTGACACCCCTGTGCCGGCGCGTCGGGGACCCCGGCCCTGACACCCCTGTGCCGGCGCGTCGGGGACCCCGCCCCTGACACCCCTGTGCCGGCGCGTCGGGGACCCCGCCCCTGACACCCCTGTGCCGGCGCGTCGGGGACCCCGCCCCTGACACTCCTGTGCCGGCGCGTCGGGGACCCCGCCCCTGACACCCCTGTGCCGGCGCGTCGGGGACCCCGCCCCTGACACCCCTGTGCCGGCGCGTCGGGGACCCCGCCCCTGACACCCCTGTGCCGGCGCGTCGGGGACCCCGCCCCTGACACCCCTGTGCCGGCGCGTCGGGGACCCCGCCCCTGACACCCCTGTGCCGGCGCGTCGGGGACCCCGCCCCTGACACCCCTGTGCCGGCGCGTCGGGGACCCCGCCCCTGACACCTCTGTGCCGGCGCGTCGGGGACCCCCCCCCTGACACCCCTGTGCCGGCGCGTCGGGGACCCCGCCCCTGACACCCCTGTGCCGGCGCGTCGGGGACCCCGCCCCTGACACCCCTGTGCCGGCGCGTCGGGGACCCCGCCCCTGACACCCCTGTGCCGGCGCGTCGGGGACCCCGGCCCTGACACCCCTGTGCCGGCGCGTCGGGGACCCCGGCCCTGACACCCCTGTGCCGGCGCGTCGGGGACCCCACTCCTGACACCCCTGTGCCGGCGCGTCGGGGACCCCGGCCCTGACACCCCTGTGCCGGCGCGTCGGGGACCCCGCCCCTGACACTCCTGTGCCGGCGCGTCGGGGACCCCGGCCCTGACACCCCTGTGCCGGCGCGTCGGGGACCCCGGCCCTGACACCCCTGTGCCGGCGCGTCGGGGACCCCGCCCCTGACACTCCTGTGCCGGCGCGTCGGGGACCCCGCCCCTGACACCCCTGTGCCGGCGCGTCGGGGACCCCGCCCCTGACACCCCTGTGCCGGCGCGTCGGGGACCCCGCCCCTGACACCCCTGTGCCGGCGCGCCGGGGACCCCGCCCCTGACACTCCTGTGCCGGCGCGTCGGGGACCCCGCCCCTGACACCCCTGTGCCGGCGCGTCGGGGACCCCGCCCCTGACACCCCTGTGCCGGCGCGTCGGGGACCCCGCCCCTGACACCCCTGTGCCGGCGCGTCGGGGACCCCGGCCCTGACACCCCTGTGCCGGCGCGTCGGGGACCCCGCCCCTGACACCCCTGTGCCGGCGCGTCGGGGACCCCGCCCCTGACACTCCTGTGCCGGCGCGTCGGGGACCCCGCCCCTGACACCCCTGTGCCGGCGCGTCGGGGACCCCGCCCCTGACACTCCTGTGCCGGCGCGTCGGGGACCCCGCCCCTGACACCCCTGTGCCGGCGCGTCGGGGACCCCGCCCCTGACACTCCTGTGCCGGCGCGTCGGGGACCCCGGCCCTGACACCCCTGTGCCGGCGCGTCGGGGACCCCGCCCCTGACACCCCTGTGCTGGCGCGTCGGGGACCCCGGCCCTGACACCCCTGTGCCGGCGCGTCGGGGACCCCGGCCCCGCCCCCGCCCGCAGAGTAGAAGGTTTCTCCGTTCTCAGCCGTAGGCGCGATGTCCCCACAGGGGCCAGGGGCTCACGGCCTGCTCTCCTCCGCTTCCCCCAGCCCCCCGCCCTGCCCCCAGCCAGGTGGCGTCTCTCCCCCGGAAGGAGCCTTGTTCCCTGCCCAGCCTGGGCCTGGGTGTCTGGCCAATGCACGTGGGGGGCTCCGTGGGAATCGCAGCCCAGCGCAGCCCCCCACAATGTCACACCTGGGCACCCCCCAGCTCAGGTTACGGGGAGCCCAGGCCAGTCTGGATGCGCTGGGCTGGGGCAGCCTCCCACAGTGAGTCACACCCGCACCCCCCCCCCCAGCCTGGCACCCGTGCAGCACCTAGGGAAACTGAGGCACACGGGGTTACCACAAGGGAGTAGAATCACATGCACCAGAACAGAGCGAACAGTGAATACAACCCCCACGTCCTCACCCCCCCCCCTTCCTTCTGTGCTCTGGCTTCCTCCCACCCGCCGCAAAGGCTGGGACTGAGCCAATCCCAGTGCCCCACACACACCCCTCAACCCCCCCGCCCAGCACCCCTCAAACCCCCCCGCCCAGCACCCCTCACAGCCCCCCACTGCCCCCTCACACCCCTCACAGCCCCCCCACCCAGCACCCCTCACAGCCCCCCACACCCCTCACAGCCCCCCCGCCCAGCACCCCTCAAACCCCCCCACCCAGCACCCCTCACATCCCCCCACTGCCCCCTCACACTCCTCACAGCCCCCCCGCCCAGCACCCCTCACAGCCCCCCACTGCCCAGCACCCCTCACAGCCCCCCACTGCCCCCTCACACCCCTCACAGCCCCCCCGCCCAGCACCCCTCACGGCCCCCCACTGCCCCCTCACACCCCTCACAGCCCCCCCGCCCAGCACCCCTCACAGCCCCCCACTGCCCCCTCACACCCCTCACAGCCCCCCCGCCCAGCACCCCTCACGGCCCCCCACTGCCCCCTCACACCCCTCAACCCCCCGCCCAGCAGCCCTCACAGCCCCCCCGCCCAGCACCCCTCACAGCCCCCCACTGCCCCCTCACACCCCTCACAGCCCCCCCGCCCAGCACCCCTCACAGCCCCCCACACCCCTCACAGCCCCCCCGCCCAGCACCCCTCACATCCCCCCACTGCCCCCTCACACTCCTCACAGCCCCCCCGCCCAGCACCCCTCACAGCCCCCCACTGCCCCCTCACACCCCTCACAGCCCCCCCGCCCAGCACCCCTCACAGCCCCCCACTGCCCCCTCACACTCCTCACAGCCCCCCTGCCCAGCACCCCTCACGGCCCCCCACTGCCCCCTCACACCCCTCAACCCCCCCGCCCAGCACCCCTCAAACCCCCCCCGCCCAGCACCCCTCACAGCCCCCCACTGCCCAGCACCCCTCACAGCCCTCCACTGCCCCCTCACACCCCCCCGCCCAGCACCCCTCACAGCCCCCCACTGCCCCCCACACCCCTCACAGCCCCCCCACCCAGCACCCCTCACGGCCCCCTCTGCCCAGCACCCTGACACAGCCCCCCACTGCCCCCTCACAGCCCCCCCGCCCAGCACCCCTCAAACCCCCCCACCCAGCACCCCTCACAGCCCCCCACTGCCCCCTCACACTCCTCACAGCCCCCCCGCCCAGCACCCCTCACGGCCCCCCACTGCCCCCTCACACCCCTCAACCCCCCCGCCCAGCACCCCTCAAACCCCCCCGCCCAGCACCCCTCACAGCCCCCCACTGCCCCCTCACACCCCTCACAGCCCCCCACTGCCCAGCCCCTCTCACAGCCCCCCACTGCCCCCTCACACCCCTCACAGCCCCCCGCCCAGCACCCCTCACAGCCCCCCACTGCCCAGCCCCTCTCACAGCCCCCCCACTGCAGCAGGGCGCTGTGAGGGGGCCGCGGGCTGCCTGGAGGCAGGACACCCCGTCCCGCACAGGGGCTGGGGGGAGGTGCCCCAGGGCCAGGCAAAGGGCTGCAGGGAAGCGTTTCACAGGCTGGCTGGGACGCCCCCCCCCAGCTGATCTCAGTGGCTGAGCCAGCCCCCTCCCCCGCCCCCGCCCACCTGGGCCCTCACCTGCCACACGGCCCTTCCTGGCCTCCCACGGGGCCTTTCCCTCCGGGCCGGGTCCGCAGGCAACGAGCCAGCTCCCTGCTGCCCAGCCCTGAGCCCCGTGGGCTCCGCCGCCCCCGCCCCGAAATCCCGCCCAGGCGCTCGGCTGCCCCTCCCCCCAGCCTCTCTGGGTACCCCCCAGTCCCAGCCTTGCCCGGCTGCCCCGCTCACTCACACCCCAGAAAGCATCGCTCCTCCCCTGCCCGGCCCCAGCGCCCAGCCCCCTCTGCGCCCGGCGGGGGGTCCAGGCTGCCCTGGGGGGCTGGCGCCGGAGCCCCCAGTGGCGGGCGAGGGGAGGGGTGGCAGCCGGCGAGGGAGGCCAAGCCCGTGGAGCGCCCGGCTGCGGTGCCTGGCATGGGCCCCGTTTGCCCGGCCCCCCGCAGGGCACTGCCAGGGTCCCTCCCCGCCTGCACCTGCCGGGATGCCCCCATGCCCACGCGGGCGCGGCCCTGGGAGTGCCGAGTCCCTCCAGGCGGGCGCTCGAGCCTGGCCCGGCGCCCCTAGATCGATGCTCTCCCGCCCGTTGGCCAAGCGCCCCCCTTTTATCTCCTGGCCCCGGCGCTGTCTGGCGCGGTAACGGCTCCCTGACCCGGGTACATCGCCGGGGAGCAGGCTGAGCCCCGCTTGCCTGCTGCCATGGAAACCAGCCGCCCCCAGCGCCAGGGCAGCCACCGGGCCATCCATCTGCCGGAGCTGCCGGAGAGGAGGCGCGCCCAGGCCTGGGGATGCCTCGGGCGCCTGGCAGAGCCCCCGGCTGCAGAGACAGGCCCCGGAGCCGGCCCAGCCCCCCCACGCTGCCCAGGGCAGGGGCGAGAGGCAGCCGGGCCGGCAGGGCTCAGTCGCCCGGCGCCGGCGCCACGCTGCAGGGACCGCTCTGCCACGGCCGAGTACCCGCGTGTCCCGGAGCCGCCCCGGCCTCGTTAGCATTCCCAGCCCTGGCTGCAAACGAGCTGCCTGCAGGGAAGGCGATAACGTTGAGCGGGCATGGGGGGGCGCTTGCCCCTCCCCCCCCCCCAGCCGAGCCAGGCCGCACCCCCCAGCGCCTCCGCTCTGCTCCCCTGGGGCTGGGCAGCCCCCCAAGGGAGACGAGCCAGGATCACGCAGCACCACAACGGGCCGGGCCGGACTCAGCGCCGACCCCAAAGCCCTGGCAGGGATCGACCCCCAGCAGGCCGGAGGGGCAGGAACTGGAGGGGATCAACCCCCAGCAGGCCAGGGGGGCAGGAACTGGGGGGATCGACCCCCAGCAGGCCGGGGGGGCAGGAACTGGGGGGATCGACCCCCAGCAGGCCGGGGGGGCAGGAACTGGGGGAATCAACCCCCAGCAGGCCAGGGGGGCAGGAACTGGGGGAATCAACCCCCAGCAGGCCGGGGGGGCAGGAACTGGGGGGATCGACCCCCAGCAGGCCGGGGGGGCAGGAACTGGGGGAATCAACCCCCAGCAGGCCGGGGGGGCAGGAACTGGAGGGGATCAACCCCCAGCAGGCCAGGGGGGCAGGAACTGGGGGAATCAACCCCCAGCAGGCCGGGGGGGCAGGAACTGGGAGGGATCGACCCCCAGCAGGCCGGGGGGGCAGGAACTGGGGGAATCAACCCCCAGCAGGCCGGGGGGGCAGGAACTGGGGGAATCAACCCCCAGCAGGCCGGGGGGCAGGAACTGGGGGGATCGACCCCCAGCAGGCCGGAGGGGCAGGAACTGGAGGGGATCAACCCCCAGCAGGCCAGGGGGGCAGGAACTGGGGGAATCAACCCCCAGCAGGCTGGGGGGGCAGGAACTGGGGGGATCAACCCCCAGCAGGCCGGGGGGCAGGAACTGGGGGGATCGACCCCCAGCAGGCCGGGGGGGCAGGAACTGGGGGGATCGACCCCCAGCAGGCCGGGGGGCAGGAACTGGGGGGAACGACCCCCAGCAGGCCGGGCGGGGAAGCGGGGGGACGCCGGAGGCCCATGGCGCAGGACGGGCGCTTGGGGGTCCCTCGGAGACGGAGCAGCGCTGGCGCGGGGGCGGCTCCACTTAGCGCGGATGCAGCCCGGAGCCCCGGGGGCCGCGATTGGATTTTCTTGGCCGTGCCGGCCGGATCGATCGGCCGTAATTAAAGTCGCTGCAAACTCTGACTCAGATTCAACCTTGTGGGGAAGGAGCCGGGGGAGCTTCTCTGTGAAACATGCTCTGCCCCCCATCCCCCGCCTGCCCCCCGGCCCGCCTGGCCGCCACCCCAGAGCCCCCCGCCTGCCCCCCGGCCCGCCTGCCCCCGGCCCGCCTGCCCCCCGGCCTGCCTGGCCGCCACCCCAGAGCCCCCCGCCTGCCCCCCGGCCCGCCTGCCCCCGGCCCGCCTGCCCCCCGGCCCGCCTGGCCGCCACCCCAGAGCCCCCCGCCTGCCCCCCGGCCCGCCTGGCCGCCACCCCAGAGCCCCCCGCCTGCCCCCCGGCCCGCCTGCCCCCGGCCCGCCTGCCCCCCGGCCCGCCTGGCCGCCACCCCAGAGCCCCCCGCCTGCCCCCCGGCCCGCCTGCCCCCCGGCCCGCCTGGCCGCCACCCCAGAGCCCCCCGCCTGCCCCCCGGCCCGCCTGGCCGCCACTCCAGAGCCCCCCGCCTGCTCCCGGCCCGCCTGCCCCCCGGCCCGCCTGGCCGCCACCCCAGAGCCCCCCGCCTGCTCCCGGCCCGCCTGCCCCCCGGCCCGCCTGGCCGCCACCCCAGAGCCCCCCGCCTGCTCCCGGCCCGCCTGCCCCCCGGCCCGCCTGGCCGCCACCCCAGAGCCCCCCGCCTGCTCCCGGCCCGCCTGCCCCCCGGCCCGCCTGGCCGCCACCCCAGAGCCCCCCGCCTGCCCCCCGGCCCGCCTGGCCGCCACCCCAGAGCCCCCCGCCTGCCCCCAGCCCGCCTGCCCCCCGGCCCGCCTGGCCGCCACCCCAGAACCCCCCCGCCTGTCCCCCGGCCCGCCTGGCCGCCACCCCAGAGCCCCCTGCCTGCCCCCCGGCCTGCCTGGCCGCTACCCCAGAGCCCCCTGCCTGCCCCCGGCCCGCCTGCCCCCGGCCCGCCTGCCCCCCGGCCCGCCTGGCCGCCACCCCAGAGCCCCCCGCCTGCCCCCCGGCCCGCCTGGCCGCCACCCCAAAGCCCCCTGCCTGCCCCCGGCCCGCCTGCCCCCCGGCCCGCCTGCCCCCCAGCCCGCCTGGCCGCCACCCCAGAGCCCCCCGCCTTCCCCCGGCCCGCCTGCCCCCCGGCCCGCCTGGCCGCCACCCCAGAGCCCCCCGCCTGCCCCCGGCCCGCCTGCCCCCCAGCCCGCCTGGCCGCCACCCCAGAGCCCCCCGCCTTCCCCCGGCCCGCCTGCCCCCCGGCCCGCCTGGCCGCCACCCCAGAGCCCCCCGCCTGCCCCCGGCCCCCCTGCCCCCCAGCCCGCCTGGCCGCCACCCCAGAGCCCCCTGCCTGCCCCCGGCCCGCCTGCCCCCCGGCCCGCCTGGCCGCCACCCCAGAGCCCCCTGCCTGCCCCCGGCCCGCCTGCCCCCCGGCCCGCCTGGCTGCCACCCCAGAGTCCCCCACCTGCCGGCCTGCCTGCTGCCCACATCCCCCCCACGGGCCCCCCTGCCAAACCCCCATGTCCTCCACCCCCCCCCCCCGCCAGCTGCCCGCTGCAGGTATCCCAGGCCAGCAGAGCTGTGCCGGGTGGTAGCAGTGCCAGGGGGGCTCCGAACCCTCGGGAAGGCAGCTGGGGGTGGGGAAGGGGGAGGTCTTCCGGCCTGGGGAGATGCTCTGGGTGTTTGCACCAGCATGGCTCCCCCACACTGCATCATGCACGCACACACACCCCACAGCGTCTCACGCACACACACACACACACACCTCACGCAGCGTCTCTCACACACACACACACACACACACATCCCACACAGCGTCTCTCAGACTCCCTACGAGTATCACACACACATACACACCCCACACAGCATCACACACACAGGGAGTGTCACACACACACACGCACCCCACACACAGCGTCACACACACACAGGCTGTCACCCCTCACAGATCCTCGCTCTCTCTCTCAGACACACACACACACACACACTGTCACTCACAGACACACAACTCCTTTCCCACACAAACAGCGTGTGACGGCGCGTTGGGGGTCCCCCGTCTCCTGCACCCCGAAATGGCACAAACAGACTGCACCAGCCGGGGGAATAGAGGAAGTTTATTGCCTCTCCAGGATACAGCACAGCACAGATGGAATCTGGTCACAGAGCTGGGCTAGGATGCCTCAGGCCCCCTTGAGATGGGGGAGACTGGGCCCCTAAACTCCAGCTCCTCTCCCTAGGCTGTCCCCTCCATGCTCCCAGCCAGCAACTAACCCACCCTCTTCCAGCCCTGCCCCCCAGCCAGGGCCGCATCCACCTTCCTTTGTTCCTCTCCATGGGGGGTGTCTGGTCACTGGTTTGCATAGTGACTCATCCTGTTTTGCTGGGTCGTGGTACCCAGGGCAGCCAGTGGGGGTTCCCCCAGAGCCAGCAGCATAGAAACCAGCCAGGTACCCCCACTACGTCACACAGCGTTTCTCATTCTCTTGCACACGCACACACAGCACCCCCTCGCACAAGCACACAGCACCCCCGCACACACAGCGCCCCCTCGCACACGCACAGCGCCCCCTCGCACACAGTGCTCCCTCACACAAGTACACAGCGCCCCCTCGCACACGCACACAGCGCCCCCACACACACAGCACCCCCTTGCACACGCACAGCACCCCCGCACACACAGCGCCCCTCACACAAGCACTCAGGGCTCCCGCACACAGTGCCCCCTTGCACACGCACAGCACCCCTGCACACACAGCACCCCTCGCACAAGCACACAGGGCCCCCGCACACAGCGCCCCCACGCACACGCACAGCACCCCCGCACACGCAGCGCCCCACGCACACGCACAGCACCCCCGCACACGCAGCATCCCTCGCACACACACAGCACCCCCGCACACGCAGCGCCCCTCGCACATGCACAGCACCCCCGCACACGCAGCGCCCCTCGCACACGCACAGCTCTCAGGGTACCGCTAGACTACGGGGCTTTCCCGGAGGCCCGCGAGAACACTGGCCCCGCGCCTGCTCGCCGCGTTGTTTTGCTCTCGGACCCCCGCCCCACGCGGAAGGAGGGGCTTTCCGGGGGAGGGTCCGAAACGTGGCCCAGTCTAGACGGGCCAAATGTCGGACAAGCCTCTTCCCACAGAAGTGCTGGGAGAGGCAGGAGACCCGCGGGCTGCCGCTTGCCAAGCGTTTTCCCACAGACCCTGGCAGTGCGGCCGTGCCCTCCCGTAGCCGCGCACCCCCACACCGACGGGGGGGGAGGGATGCCCAGCAGCGCTCACTGGCAGGACCCCGGGGGGCTGGGTGCGACCCCCCCGGACCGGCTCCCCGGGTGCCAGGCGGGTGCAGCGCGGCGGAGGAACGGCGGGACGGAGCCGGCCCAGCTCCCGTGCCCCAGGAGGACCCTGCCAGCGCCCGCCCTGCCGCACGGCTGCCCAGGGTGCCCCAGGGCGTGGGGCCGGGCCGGGTTCCCTCTTTGCTGCAGCCTGGGGCAAGCGGGGCCAGGGGGGGTCTGTGAGCAGGGGGCAGAGGCAGGGGAGGGCACCCCCTGCAGGATGGTCAGGGAGCCTCTGTTTGCCCCAGACCACCCCCGCCTCTGCAGGCCCAGCCGTGGGGCCCTGTGGGGAGAACAGGCTAGGGGCTGGCAGTGGGGCTTTGGGAATGGGCAGGGCCAGGAGGCTGGCAGAGGGGCTCTGGGGGCCAGGGCTCTGGGGCTGGCAGCAGTGCCATGGGGCTGGAAGTAGGGCTCTGCGAGGTAGCAGGTTATGGGGCAAGCAGTGGGGCTCTGTGGGGGCAGGGCTGTGGGGCTGGCCGTGGGGCTCTGTGGGGGGCAGTGCCGTGGGGCTAGCCATGGGGGGGCAGGGCCATGGGGCTGGCCGTGGGGTTCTGTGGGGGGCAGGGCCGTGGGGCTGGCCATGGGGCTCTGTGGGGGGCAGTGCCGTGGGGCTAGCCATGGGGGGGCAGGGCCGTGGGGCTGGCCGTGGGGCTCTGTGGGGGGCAGGGCCGTGGGGCTCTGTGGGGGGCAGGGCCGTGGGGCCGGCAGAGGAAGCTGCGGTTGCGCTGTGGGGAGGGTCCAGGCCCCAGCACACGGGAAGTGCCGTCTGCTCACGCAGCCCAGCCGCTTAGCATGCGCCGGGGCCGGCGGGCCCCAGACACGGCTCCACACGGGCCGGCACGCGCCGTCTCTGGGCCGCAGCCAGCAGCCCAAGGACGCCCCCCCAGCCACGCACAAGGGTATCGGGGCCAGGCGCCCCCAGCGCCACAAGGGGCATGCACCACAGCGCCCCCCGCTGGGTCCTGCCCCTCCCCTCCCCACGGCTCTACCCTCCAGCGCCCTGCCCCTCCCCACGGCGCCCCCTGCTGGGTCCTGCCCCTCCCCTCCCCACGGCTCTACCCTCCAGCGCCCTGCCCCTCCCCACGGCGCCCCCTGCTGGGTCCTGCCCCTCCCCACAGCTCTACCCTCCCCTCCAGCGCCCTGCCCCTCCCCACAGCGCCCCCTGCTTGACCCTGCCCCTCCCCTCCCCACGGCTCTACCCTCCAGCGCCCTGCCCCTCCCCACAGCGCCCCCTGCTGGGTCCTGCCCCTCCCCTCCCCACAGCTCTACCCTCCAGCACCCTGCCCCTCCCCACAGCGCCCCCTGCTTGACCCTGCCCCTCCCCATGGTGCTGCCTGCTGGGCAAAGCCAGGACAGCAGAGCGCTCCAAGGGGCTGGTTCGCCCATCCCCTGGAGGGCTCCGGGATCTGTTCCTGAGGCCCTGGCAGGGGCTTCTGCCCTCCCCTGCGGCTAGTGAGCGGCGCTGCCTGTTGAGCCGGGGGTGCTGCTCCCGCCAGGGATGGAGATGGGCGCAGAGCCCTGGGCCAGCCTGGCACGACCCCTCCGGCCCAGCAGGCTCCCATGCAGGGCGCTGCGGGGCACGGCCACGGGGTGGGCACCATGGGAAGGGAGCCAGGCAGCTGGCAGCTCGCCCTCAGCCTGGCGGGGGACCGTGTGTCCCAGGGCCCTGCCGCCCGACGGCCCCAGCTCCATGGCAGGGCCAGGCCCAGGGACACGGGCGAGATCCGGACACGAACCCGCAACCCGTGGGGAGGGCGCGCCCCCTGCTGGCGGCCAGCGGCACTGCAAGCCCAGGCCACGGAAGCAACACAAGTGCGGGGCCAGATCCCCTGTGCGCCCCTAGCACCCCCCAGCCAGGCCCCCCCATCCTCTCCAGCCCGGCAGCGCCCCCTGCCCCACAGCCAGGCCCCCCTTAACACCCCCCAGCCAGGCCCCCCCATCCTCTCCAGCCGGGCAGCGCCCCCTGCCCCACAGCCAGGCCCCCCTTAACGCCCCACAGCCAGGCCCCCCCATCCTCTCCAGCCGGGCAGCGCCCCCTGTCCCACAGCCAGGCCCCCTTAACGCCCCCCAGCCAGGCCCCCCCCATCCTCTCCAGCCCGGCAGCGCCCCCTGCCCCACAGCCAGGCCCCCCTTAACGCCCCCCAGCCAGGCCCCCCCATCCTCTCCAGCCCGGCAGCACCCCCTGCCCCACAGCCAGGCCCCCCTTAACACCCCCCAGCCAGGCCCCCCCCATCCTCTCCAGCCGGGCAGCGCCCCCTGCCCCACAGCCAGGCCCCCCTTAACACCCCCCAGCCAGGCCCCCCCATCCTCTCCAGCCGGGCAGCGCCCCCTGCCCCACAGCCAGGCTCCCCTTAATGCCCCCCAGCCAGGCCCCCTCATCTTCTCCAGCCGGGCAGCGCCCCCTGCCCCACAGCCAGGCCCCCCTTAACACCCCCCAGCCAGGCCCCCCCATCCTCTCCAGCCGGGCAGCGCCCCCACCCCGACAGCCAGGCTCCCCCTTAACACCCCCCAGCCAGGCCCCCCCATCCTCTCCAGCCGGGCAGCGCCCCCTGCCCCACAGCCAGGCTCCCCTTAGCACCCTCCAGCCAGGCCCCCCCATCCTCTCCAGCCGGGCAGCGCCCCCACCCCGACAGCCAGGCTCCCCTTAACACCCCCCAGCCAGGCCCCCCCATCCTCTCCAGCCGGGCAGCGCCCCCTGCCCCACAGCCAGGCCCCCCCTTAACACCTGCCAGCCAGGCCCCCCCCATCCTCTCCAGCCGGGCAGCGCCCCCTGCCCCACAGCCAGGCCCCCCTTAACACCTGCCAGCCAGGCCCCCCCCATCCTCTCCAGCCGGGCAGCGCCCCCTGCCCCACAGCCAGGCCCCCCCTTAACACCCCCCAGCCAGGCCCCCCCCATCCTCTCCAGCCGGGCAGCGCCCCCACCCCGACAGCCAGGCCCCCCCTTAACACTCCCCAGCCAGGCCCCCCCATCCTCTCCAGCCGGGCAGCGCCCCCACCCCGACAGCCAGGCCCCCCCTTAACACCCCCCAGCCAGGCCCCCCTCATCTTCTCCAGCCGGGCAGCGCCCCCTGCCCCACAGCCAGGCCCCCCCTTAACACTCCCCAGCCAGGCCCCCCCCATCCTCTCCAGCCGGGCAGCGCCCCCACCCCGACAGCCAGGCCCCCCTTAACACCCCCCAGCCAGCCCCCCCCATCCTCTCCAGCCGGGCAGCGCCCCCACCCCGACAGCCAGGCCCCCCCTTAACACCCCCCAGCCAGGCCCCCCTCATCTTCTCCAGCCGGGCAGCGCCCCCTGCCCCACAGCCAGGCCCCCCTTAACACCCCCCAGCCAGGCCCCCCCATCCTCTCCAGCCGGGCAGCGCCCCCTGCCCCACAGCCAGGCCCCCCCTTAACACCCCCCAGCCAGGCCCCCCCCATCCTCTCCAGCCGGGCAGCGCCCCCACCCCGACAGCACCGGCAGGGCTGGGGGCGGGGTTTCGGGGTGGGGAGTGAGGGGCACCGGCAGGGCTGGGGGCGGGGTTTCGGGGTGGGGAGTGAGGGGCACCGGCAGGCCTGGGGCTGGGGAGCCCAGGATGCAGCCGGGGCGGGAGGACAGGGCCGTGCCGGGGGGCCTGTCTGGGCTGCTCTCACCTGCCGGTCTCCTGTCTCCAGCGCTCGTCTCTGGCCCCCCAGGTGGTGGTGGCAAAGCGCCCGCGAGTGGAGGCTGCTGCTGGGGGTCCTGGGGCAGGAGCTGGGAGCCTGTTGGATCCTGTGCTCAGGCTGAGTGGCCCCTTGCCAGGGTTCCCGCGTGCCCCTCTGAGCCATGGGCAGCCCGCTTCTCGGGGCAGAGGGTCCTGGAGGCAGAATTCTGTGGGGCAGCCCCATGCTGGGGGTCTCCCCTGCGTGGCTGCGCCCCAGCCCCCGGCTGACTGGCCAGGAGGGAAAGTGGGGGCTGGGGGTTGGTGCCCCCTAGCTCAGAGCCCCGCTGTGCTGCAAGGCCTGGGGGGGATGGGTGGTTCGTGGGGGGCAGCTCAGCTCCAGTCCTGACTGACTCTGCCCCCAGGCGAGTGAGCCCACGGGGCCCCTCGCAGCCGGTGCTGTGGCCCCCCCTCTCCCCAGCGTGCCGGGGGCTGCCGGGCTCCACGTGTCCACCCCCCCCAGCTTGCAGCTGAGGGGCAACAGGAGCTGGGCCTGGCAGAGCCGCTCTGTGCTATGGGGCTGGCATCTGCCTGGCCCCTCCCAGCTCCACTCCCCACAGGGGGTGGGGGCTCAGGCTTCACTGGGGCAGGGCAAGGGGGCACTGCTAGGGGCTGGCTTGGGGAGTGGGAGGGAGCCTGTGTTGGCCCCCCCGACTCTCCTCCCCCCACAGAGCTGACGACGGTGTGGGGGGGCAGCGAGGACTCAGACGGCCACCCGGAGGGGGGGGGCTGGAGCCCTTCCCCTCCCCCCAGCACCTCTTCACTTCCCAAGCGGTGGGGAGCAGCACGGCCCCACTGGCCGGCTCCCTGCCCCGGGTGCAGCTGGGGGTGGGGTGTGCCCCAAGGCGGGGGCAGTGTGGGATACACTTTGCATAAGATCGTGTCCTTTGCCGTCTGTCTCTGGTGTGTTCTCAGAGACTCTCGGGGCCTTTCCCCTGGAGCCTTGCAGGGACACTCGTCTTGGGAGAGACCATGTCCACTGAGCTCCCCCTCCCCCACTGCCCTGGGGGGGTGAATGGAGACCGGAAGGGGAGCCCCTCCCGCAGCAGGTGCCAGGGTGGAGAGGGGCTGGGAGCCAGACCCAAGCCAGTCCCTGTGCAGTGAGCTCGTTAAGAAGACTGGACAGACAGACGCCTGGGAGTGGAGCAGCCAGCGCCTGCCCTTGGAAGGACCCTCTCTGGAGCAGCATTAGAAGAGACGGGGTGATGGCTAATTGGCTGCACGAGAGGGAGAAATAGGAGGCGTCTTGCAGAGGGACCCCGGGTTTCATCTTGTCAACATGGGAGCATCGATCCGGATCGGCAGAAGCCCGACTCCACCCCTCCCCCATCTAACTCACCTGGCCAGTGCCGTGAGGGGAGCAACTCTTGGGAACAAGGGGTCTGTCTACACTACCTAGTTCGAACTAGGGTGGTTAATGTAGTCAATCGAGTCGTGGAACGAGGAGTACCGGTAGTTGGAATTAGAAAGCCTCGTCCGAACTACCTACTCCGTGCCGCGTGGAGCCGCGTGGAGCCGCGTGGAGCTCACTAACGGGGATTTAAAAACGGCGGCGCCCGGCGAGATGCAAACGAAGCCCGGGATATTTAAATCCCAGGCTTCATTTGCAACTCCGGTTGTCTACATTAACCACCCTAGTTCGAACTAGGGGCTAGTGTAGACAGACCCAAGAAGACGGAGTGAGTGTGAGTGTGTGAGTGTGAGTGTGAGTGTATGTGAGTGTGTGTGAGTGTGAGCGTGAGTGTGAGTGTGAGGTGTCATATGCACATGACAAGTGTTGATCTATGGATGGTCAGTAACTGTGGCCTGTTGCCTTCTCCCCCTGAAAAAGACCCCGGGTGCTTCTTTAAAGCGCAGCAACAGGCATGTTGCTCGTCCGCCCAGGCTGACTCCCAGCTCTCGGCAGGTTATGCGCCCTGGGGCCTGCTCCGTCTGCGGCGGGCGCCCGCTTTGGGAGGGTGGTGCTGGCAGTGCCGCCTGCTCGTGCACACCGAGTGCCGTGGGCACTGCCCAAGCGTGTGCCCTAGGCCCCCGCGCCCTGCCCCGGGAGGTGAGTACGGGGGGCATGGAGGCTGAGGCTGGCAGGGGGCCTGTGGCCTGTGCCTCCCTCATCCTGTGCCCCCCACAGGGCGTCCTGGCCGACACGGCGCCCCCCATGGCCCCGCAGGTGCCCACCCTGGTGGTGCAGTGTGTGAGCAAGGTGGGGCCCAGGGGCCTGGCTGAGGTAGGACAGGGGAGCCGGGGGGAGCCACGGGGGGCTGGTCCCTGCTGTGGGACTGAGCCCCCTTCCCCCAGGCAGGGCTGTGCTGGGCACGGCTGGGGAGAGGCTCAGGGTCCCAACGGGGAAGGCAGAGGGTTCAGGAGGGGCTAGGGGTCCCAGCGGGGGAGGCAGAGGGCTGGGGAGGGGCTGGGGGGTCCCAGTGGGGGGGGGGAGGCAGGAGGCTGGGTGGCCTAGGGAGAGGCTGGGGGGTCCCAGCGGGGGAGGCAGGAGGCTGGGGGGCGAGGGGTCCCAGCGGGGGAGGCAGAGGGCTGGGGAGGGGCGAGGGGTCCCAGCGGGGGAGGCAGGAGGCTGGGGGGGCTGGGGAGGGGCGAGGGGTCCCAGCGGGGGAGGCAGGAGGCTGGGGGGGCTGGGGAGGGGCTGGGGGGAGGCAGGAGGCTGGGGAGGGGCGAGGGGTCCCAGCGGGGGAGGCAGGAGGCTGGGGGGGCTGGGGAGAGGCTGGGGGGTCCCAGCGGGGGAGGCAGGAGGCTGGGAGGCCTGGGGAGGGGCTAGGGGTCCCAGCGGGGGAGGCAGGAGGCTGGGGAGGGGCGAGGGGTGGGGGGGCTGGGGGGGCTGGGAAGGGGCGAGGGGTCCCAGCGGGGGAGGCAGGAGGCTGGGGGGGCTGGGGAGAGGCTGGGGGGTCCCAGCGGGGGAGGCAGGAGGCTGGGGGGGCTGGGGAGGAGTCCCAGCGGGGGAGGCAGGAGGCTGGGGAGGGGCGAGGGGTCCCAGCGGGGGAGGCAGGAGGCTGGGGGGGCTGGGGAGGGGCGAGGGGTCCCAGTGGGGGAGGCAGAGAGCTGGGGAGGGGCGAGGGGTCCCAGCGGGGGAGGCAGAGAGCTGGGGAGGGGCTAGGGGTCCCAGCAGGGAAGGCAGAGGGCTGGGGAGGGGTTAGGGGTCCCAGTGGGGGAGGCAGAGGGCTGGGGAGGGACTAGGGGGTCCCAGTGGGGGAGGCAGGAGGGGGGAGGCTGGGGGGGCTGGGGAGGGGCTGGGGAGGGGGGCTGGGGAGGGGTTAGGGGTCCCAGTGGGGGAGGCAGAGGGCTAGGGGGTCCCAGTGGGGGAGGCAGGAGGCTGGGGAGGCAGAGAGCTGGGGAGGGGCGAGGGGTCCCAGTGGGGGAGGCAGAGAGCTGGGGAGGGGCGAGGGGTCCCAGTGGGGGAGGCAGAGAGCTGGGGAGGGGCGAGGGGTCCCAGCAGGGAAGGCAGAGGGCTGGGAAGGGGCGAGGGGTCCCAGCGGGGGAGACAGAGAGCTGGGGAGGGGCGAGGGGTCCCAGCGGGGGAGGCGGGTGGCCTGGAGCACTGGGGGGCACATGATGCCAGAGCAGATCCGGCGGAGGGGGGGCGCCCTCACAGATCCATGCCCCTCTGGCTGTGGGTCCGTGTCCCTCTCCCTGCTGGCTGCCCTGATGCCTCGCTGGGCTGGGCTGGGCTGTGCACCGTCCCGCCGAGCCTGGGCCCAAGGCGCAAACGGCCATGCCCCAGCAATGGGGCCTGCTGGCCCTGGGGAGCCAGGCTGGGCTATGAGCCAGGCCTGCATTTGGGGTTCGCTGCTTGTGCCTGTGGGGCGCAGGAGTGTTCTGATGGGTGTCACGGCTCTCAGGTCCCGCCCACACTCGGCCTGTCCTGCCCCCCGGCCAGTGTCCTCCCCAGGTAACCGGGTCGCCTGGGCCCCTCTTCTCCCCTCGCTCCCCTCCCCGTCCAATGGTCGCCCCTCGCTGGGACCCGCTGGGCCGGTCGCTGGGGTCCCCCCTCTGCAGCCCCTTAGCCTCCCCCTGGCCAGAGCCGACCGTGCCTCTGAGCTGGGTCTGCTGGGCCCCAGGGCCCCTGCTGGGCTCCAGTTCTGGGCTGGGCCCTGAATAACAAACCCCCTCCCCCCGTTTCACGTTACTGGATTTTAAGGGGAGCAGCCAGGTCACTGCTGCACCCATGGGGGGGTTGCCCCAAAAGTTGGTACAAAGCGGCCATGTGAGGTGTCACATGAAAGCTTCTGTTCTACGGATTGTGTGTGAGATCCGTGTGCGCTATTCAGATGACGGTGTGAGATCCGTGTGCGCTATTCACGCGACGGTGTGAGATCCGTGTGCGCTATTCAGATGACGGTGTGAGATCCGTGTGCGCTATTCACGCGACGGTGTGAGATCCGTGTGCGCTATTCACGCGACGGTGTGAGATCCATGTGCGCTATTCACGCAACAGCGTGAGATCCGTGTGCGCTATTCACGCAACAGTGTGAGATCCGTGTGCGCTATTCACATAACGGTGTGAGATCCATGTGTGCTATTCACGCAACAGTGTGAGATCCGTGTGCGCTATTCACGCAACGGTGTGAGAGCCGTGTGTGTTATTCATGTAACAGTGTGAGATCCGTGTGTGTTATTCACGCAACAGTGTGAGATCCATGTGCGCTATTCACGCAACGGTGTGAGAGCCGTGTGTGTTATTCATGTAACAGTGTGAGATCCATGTGTGCTATTCACGCAACAGTGTGAGATCCGTGTGCGCTATTCACGCAACGGTGTGAGATCCATGTGCGCTATTCACGCAACGGTGTGAGAGCCGTGTGTGTTATTCATGTAACAGTGTGAGATCCGTGTGTGCTATTCACGTGACGGTGTGAGAGCCGTGTGTGTTATTCACGTAACAGTGTGAGATCCGTGTGTGCTACTCACGTAACAGTGTGAGATCCGTGTGTGTTATTCACGCGACAGTGTGAGATCCGTGTGTGTTATTCACATAACGGTGTGAGATCCATGTGTGCTATTCACGCAACGCAACGGTGTGAGATCCGTGTGTGTTATTCACGTAACAGTGTGAGATCCGTGTGTGCTATTCACGTGACGGTGTGAGATCCGTGTGTGCTACTCACGTGACGGTGTGAGATCCGTGTGTGCTACTCACGTAATGGTGTGAGATCTGTGTGTGGAGTTAGAAACGTGCTCCGTAGGGATGCTGGAAACTTCTCTGTCTGAGGCAGAGCACTGGGCCGGGAATGTTCGCTCAATGGCTGTGCTGATGAGCGAGGCTCCAGGGACAATAGATCGAAGTGCCAGACACACACCCGGGGAATGTCTTGATCTCCGCAAGCCAGCCAGGATAACGGTTGCTGACTTGGGACACAGGGATAGGTCACTGGACCATGTGACCTGCAGTGACCTGCTCTGCGCAGGAAGATGCCAGAGGAGGCCTATAAGCGCCATGTGGCCCCCTCTGTCTGGTCTTCAGCTCAGCTCCTGATCCCAGAGGCAGCCTTGCAGGGAACAAGGAGCCGGGAAGAACCGTGGACCCGTCCTGACATGGGATGTAACCAGAGACTCTTAAGCCAACAGCTGTAACATCTCTGCTAGAGCCTGCACCGAGAACTGGGAGATTCGCTGCATGTCATGTACTATCCCTTAACAACCTCACTCTCAGGCTTTTCTTTCCTTTAGTAATGAACCTTAGATTGTAGATTCTAAAGGTTTGGCCCAGCGTGGTCTTGTGGGTGAGGTCCAGAGTGTAAATTGACCTGGGACCTGTGGCTGGTTCCTTGGGGCTGGAGAACCCGTTCGGGGTAGGTGAGATCAGGTTCTAAAACCCCCACCTGTGTGTTAGGCCTGGGGCTGATTGGGCACAGAAAGAGCTGGGGAGTCCGAGGAGTTTGCTCATAAGGCTTCTGGCTGGCCAGGCAGGCCGCTGGAGCGCTCGGTGTGGCTGGTTTGTGGCCTGTTTGGGAAGGTCTCCAGCCTGGGGCTGTAGGGAGCCCTGGTTTTGAGCAATCCCCCTGAGCGGACGCTCTCAGTCGTGCCCAGACCTGCACTGGTCTGTCACAGTGGCGTAGTCGGCAGGATCCACAGATCTTGGTCAACTGAGCTTTGGATCAGGACCCCACGCTGCCTACATTTGATTTTTGGGCATGGAGAGTTTGGTTGGTTAAAGAGCCGCTGCAGTGAGTCAGCAACTGTATGAGAGTCTGGCCCGAGAGACTCTGAAGGAGCTGTGCTCAGACAGGCATTGACTTTAGGAAGAAAGCTACTAAACCAGAGCTGGCATTTTTGCTAATGTGGAACGACCAGCAGGCAAGAGAGTGGCTCCCACCCAATGCCACGGATGCAGTTGCAGAAGAAATTAGAAAGCAGCAGGCATTGAAGAAAATGGAGCTGGAACATCAGGACCCTGGCCGACCTCTGTCGAAGGGAGATGGAGGCGGCAGCAGAAAAGGAGAGAGTGGCCCGTGCAGGGCGAGGGGAAGGGGAGGGGGCGGCCCGGGCAGGGCGAGGGGAAGGGGAGGGGGCGGCCAGAGCAGGGCGAGGGGAAGGGGAGGGGGCGGCCAGAGCAGGGCGAGGGGAAGGGGAGGGGGCGGCCAGTGCAGGGCGAGGGGAAGGGGAGGGGGGCGGCACGCGCAGGGCGAGGGGAAGGGGAGGGGGCAGCCAGAGCAGGGCGAGGGGAAGGGGAGGGGGCGGCCAGAGCAGGGCGAGGGGAAGGGGAGGGGGCGGCCAGAGCAGGGCGAGGGGAAGGGGAGGGGGCGGCCAGAGCAGGGCGAGGGGAAGGGGAGGGGGCGGCCAGAGCAGGGCGAGGGGAAGGGGAGGGGGCGGCCCGCGCAGGGCGAGGGGAAGGGGAGGGGGCAGCCAGAGCAGGGCGAGGGGAAGGGGAGGGGGCGGCCAGAGCAGGGCGAGGGGAAGGGGAGGGGGCGGCCCGCGCAGGGCGAGGGGAAGGGGAGGGGGCGGCCAGAGCAGGGCGAGGGGAAGGGGAGGAGGCGGCCAGAGCAGGGCGAGGGGAAGGGGAGGAGGCGGCGGCCAGAGCAGGGCGAGGGGAAGGGGAGGGGGCGGCCAGAGCAGGGCGAGGGGAAGGGGAGGGGGCGGCCCGCGCAGGGCGAGGGGAAGGGGAGGGGGCGGCCAGAGCAGGGCGAGGGGAAGGGGAGGGGGCGGCCCGGGCAGGGCGAGGGGAAGGGGAGGAGGCGGCCAGAGCAGGGCGAGGGGAAGGGGGGGAGGGGGCGGCCAGAGCAGGGCGAGGGGAAGGGGAGGGGGCGGCCCGGGCAGGGCGAGGGGAAGGGGAGGGGGCGGCCAGAGCAGGGCGAGGGGAAGGGGAGGGGGCGGCCAGAGCAGGGCGAGGGGAAGGGGAGGGGGCGGCCAGAGCAGGGCGAGGGGAAGGGGAGGGGGCGGCCAGAGCAGGGCGAGGGGAAGGGGAGGGGGCGGCGCGGGCAGGGCGAGGGGAAGGGGAGGAGGCGGCCAGAGCAGGGCGAGGGGAAGGGGAGGGGGCGGCCAGAGCAGGGCGAGGGGAAGGGGAGGGGCAGCCAGAGCAGGGCGAGGGGAAGGGGAGGGGGCGGCGCGCGCAGGGCGAGGGGAAGGGGAGGGGGCGGCCAGAGCAGGGCGAGGGGAAGGGGAGGGGGCGGCGCGCGCAGGGCGAGGGGAAGGGGAGGGGGCGGCCCGCGCAGGGCGAGGGGAAGGGGAGGGGGCAGCCAGAGCAGGGCGAGGGGAAGGGGAGGGGGCGGCCAGAGCAGGGCGAGGGGAAGGGGAGGATGCGGCCAGAGCAGGGCGAGGGGAAGGGGAGGGGGCGGCCAGAGCAGGGCGAGGGGAAGGGGAGGGGGCGGCGCTGGCGGGGCGAGGGGAAGGGGAGGAGGCGGCCAGAGCAGGGCGAGGGGAAGGGGAGGGGGCGGCGCGCGCAGGGCGAGGGGAAGGGGAGGGGGCGGCCAGAGCAGGGCGAGGGGAAGGGGAGGGGGCGGCGCGGGCAGGGCGAGGGGAAGGGGAGGAGGCGGCCAGAGCAGGGCGAGGGGAAGGGGAGGGGGCGGCCAGAGCAGGGCGAGGGGAAGGGGAGGGGGCGGCCAGAGCAGGGCGAGGGGAAGGGGAGGGGGCGGCGCGCGCAGGGTGAGGGGAAGGGGGGGGCGGCCCACGCAGGGCGAGGGGAAGGGGAGGAGGCGGCCAGAGCAGGGCGAGGGGAAGGGGAGGGGGCGGCCAGAGCAGGGCGAGGGGAAGGGGAGGGGGCGGCCAGAGCAGGGCGAGGGGAAGGGGAGGGGGCGGCCCGGGCAGGGCGAGGGGAAGGGGAGGGGGCGGCCCACGCAGGGCGAGGGGAAGGGGAGGCGGCGGCCCGTGCAGGGCGAGGGGAAGTGGAGGGGCGGCGCGCGCAGGGCGAGGGGAAGTGGAGGGGGCGGCCCGTGCAGGGCGAGGGGAAGGGGAGGGGGCGGCGCGTGCAGGGCGAGGGGAAGGGGAGGGGGCGGCCAGAGCAGGGCGAGGGGAAGGGGAGGGGGCGGCGCGGGCAGGGCGAGGGGAAGGGGAGGAGGCGGCCAGAGCAGGGCGAGGGGAAGGGGAGGGGGCGGCCAGAGCAGGACGAGGGGAAGGGGAGGGGGCGGCGCGCGCAGGGCGAGGGGAAGGGGAGGAGGCGGCCAGAGCAGGGCGAGGGGAAGGGGAGGGGCGGCCAGAGCAGGGCGAGGGGAAGGGGAGGAGGCGGCCAGAGCAGGGCGAGGGGAAGGGGAGGGGGCGGCCAGAGCAGGGCGAGGGGAAGGGGAGGGGGCGGCCAGAGCAGGGCGAGGGGAAGGGGAGGGGGCGGCCCGCGCAGGGCGAGGGGAAGGGGAGGGGGCGGCCCACGCAGGGCGAGGGGAAGGGGAGGCGGCGGCCCGTGCAGGGCGAGGGGAAGTGGAGGGGGCGGCGCGCGCAGGGCGAGGGGAAGGGGAGGGGGCGGCCCACGCAGGGCGAGGGGAAGGGGAGGCGGCGGCCAGAGCAGGGCGAGGGGAAGTGGAGGGGGCGGCGCGCGCAGGGCGAGGGGAAGTGGAGGGGGCGGCCCGTGCAGGGCGAGGGGAAGGGGAGGGGGCGGCGCGCGCAGGGCGAGGGGAAGGGGAGGGGCGGCGCGGGCAGCGCGAGGGGAAGGGGAGGGGGCGGCCAGAGCAGGGCGAGGGGAAGGGGAGGGGGCGGCGCGCGCAGGGCGAGGGGAAGGGGAGGGGGCGGCCAGAGCAGGGCGAGGGGAAGGGGAGGGGCGGCCAGAGCAGGGCGAGGGGAAGGGGAGGGGGCGGCCAGAGCAGGGCGAGGGGAAGGGGAGGGGGCGGCGCGCGCAGGGCGAGGGGAAGGGGAGGGGGCGGGCCGCGCAGGGCGAGGGGAAGGGGAGGAGGCGGCCAGAGCAGGGCGAGGGGAAGGGGAGGGGGCGGCCAGAGCAGGGCGAGGGGAAGGGGAGGGGGCGGCCAGAGCAGGGCGAGGGGAAGGGGAGGGGGCGGCCAGAGCAGGGCGAGGGGAAGGGGAGGGGGCGGCGCGCGCAGGGCGAGGGGAAGGGGAGGGGGCGGCCAGAGCAGGGCGAGGGGAAGGGGAGGGGGCGGCCAGAGCAGGGCGAGGGGAAGGGGAGGGGGCGGCCAGAGCAGGGCGAGGGGAAGGGGAGGAGGCGGCCAGAACAGGGCGAGGGGAAGGGGAGGGGGCGGCCGGAGCAGGGCGAGGGGAAGGGGAGGGGGCGGCCGGAGCAGGGCGAGGGGAAGGGGAGGAGGCGGCCGGAGCAGGGCGAGGGGAATGGGAGGGGGCGGCCGGAGCAGGGCGAGGGGAAGGGGAGGGGGCGGCCCGCGCAGGGCGAGGGGAAGGGGAGGGGGCGGCCCGCGCAGGGCGAGGGGAAGGGGAGGGGGCGGCCAGAGCAGGGCGAGGGGAAGGGGAGGGGGCGGCCCGGGCAGGGCGAGGGGAAGGGGAGGAGGCGGCCAGAGCAGGGCGAGGGGAAGGGGAGGGGGCGGCCCGCGCAGGGCGAGGGGAAGGGGAGGGGCCGGCAGAGCAGGGCGAGGGGAAGGGGAGGGGGCGGCCAGAGCAGGGCGAGGGGAAGGGGAGGGGGCGGCCCGCGCAGGGCGAGGGGAAGGGGAGGGGGCGGCCCGCGCAGGGCGAGGGGAAGGGGAGGAGGCGGCCAGAGCAGGGCGAGGGGAAGGGGAGGAGGCGGCCAGAGCAGGGCGAGGGGAAGGGGAGGAGGCGGCCAGAGCAGGGCGAGGGGAAGGGGAGGGGGCGGCCCGCGCAGGGCGAGGGGAAGGGGAGGGGGCGGCCCGGGCAGGGCGAGGGGAAGGGGAGGGGGCGGCCAGAGCAGGGCGAGGGGAAGGGGAGGGGGCGGCCAGAGCAGGGCGAGGGGAAGGGGAGGGGGCGGCCAGAGCAGGGCGAGGGGAAGGGGAGGGGGCGGCGCGGGCAGGGCGAGGGGAAGGGGAGGGGGCGGCCCGCGCAGGGCGAGGGGAAGGGGAGGAGGCGGCCAGAGCAGGGCGAGGGGAAGGGGAGGGGGCGGCCAGAGCAGGGCGAGGGGAAGGGGAGGGGGCGGCCAGAGCAGGGCGAGGGGAAGGGGAGGGGGCGGCCAGAGCAGGGCGAGGGGAAGGGGAGGGGCGGCCCGGGCAGGGCGAGGGGAAGGGGAGGGGGCGGCCCACGCAGGGCGAGGGGAAGGGGAGGCGGCGGCCAGAGCAGGGCGAGGGGAAGGGGAGGGGGCGGCGCGCGCAGGGCGAGGGGAAGGGGAGGGGGCGGCCCGCGCAGGGCGAGGGGAAGGGGAGGAGGCGGCCAGAGCAGGGCGAGGGGAAGGGGAGGGGGCGGCCAGAGCAGGGCGAGGGGAAGGGGAGGGGGCGGCCAGAGCAGGGCGAGGGGAAGGGGAGGGGGCGGCCAGAGCAGGGCGAGGGGAAGGGGAGGGGGCGGCCCACGCAGGGCGAGGGGAAGTGGAGGGGGCGGCGCGCGCAGGGCGAGGGGAAGGGGAGGGGGCGGCGCGCGCAGGGCGAGGGGAAGGGGAGGGGGCGGCGCGGGCAGCGCGAGGGGAAGGGGAGGGGGCGGCCAGAGCAGGGCGAGGGGAAGGGGAGGGGGCGGCGCGCGCAGGGCGAGGGGAAGGGGAGGGGGCGGCCAGAGCAGGGCGAGGGGAAGGGAGGGGGCGGCCAGAGCAGGGCGAGGGGAAGGGGAGGGGGCGGCCAGAGCAGGGCGAGGGGAAGGGGAGGAGGCGGCCAGAGCAGGGCGAGGGGAAGGGGAGGGGGCGGCCAGAGCAGGGCGAGGGGAAGGGGAGGGGGCGGCCCGTGCAGGGCGAGGGGAAGGGGAGGGGGCGGCCCGCGCAGGGCGAGGGGAAGGGGAGGGGGCGGCCAGAGCAGGGCGAGGGGAAGGGGAGGGGGCGGCCCGGGCAGGGCGAGGGGAAGGGGAGGAGGCGGCCAGAGCAGGGCGAGGGGAAGGGGAGGAGGCGGCCAGAGCAGGGCGAGGGGAAGGGGAGGGGGCGGCCCGCGCAGGGCGAGGGGAAGGGGAGGGGGCGGCCAGAGCAGGGCGAGGGGAAGGGGAGGGGGCGGCCCGCGCAGGGCGAGGGGAAGGGGAGGGGGCGGCCCGCGCAGGGCGAGGGGAAGGGGAGGAGGCGGCCAGAGCAGGGCGAGGGGAAGGGGAGGAGGCGGCCAGAGCAGGGCGAGGGGAAGGGGAGGGGGCGGCGGAGCAGGGCGAGGGGAAGGGGAGGGGCGGCCAGAGCAGGGCGAGGGGAAGGGGAGGAGGCGGCCAGAGCAGGGCGAGGGGAAGGGGAGGGGGCGGCCAGAGCAGGGCGAGGGGAAGGGGAGGAGGCGGCCAGAGCAGGGCGAGGGGAAGGGGAGGGGGCGGCCCGCGCAGGGCGAGGGGAAGGGGAGGGGGCGGCCCGGGCAGGGCGAGGGGAAGGGGAGGGGGCGGCCCGGGCAGGGCGAGGGGAAGGGGAGGGGGCGGCCAGAGCAGGGCGAGGGGAAGGGGAGGGGGCGGCCAGAGCAGGGCGAGGGGAAGGGGAGGGGGCGGCCCGCGCAGGGCGAGGGGAAGGGGAGGGGGCGGCCCGCGCAGGGCGAGGGGAAGGGGAGGGGGCGGCCCGCGCAGGGCGAGGGGAAGGGGAGGGGGCGGCCCGGGCAGGGCGAGGGGAAGGGGAGGGGGCGGCCAGAGCAGGGCGAGGGGAAGGGGAGGGGGCGGCCAGAGCAGGGCGAGGGGAAGGGGAGGGGGCGGCCAGAGCAGGGCGAGGGGAAGGGGAGGGGGCGGCCAGAGCAGGGCGAGGGGAAGGGGAGGGGGCGGCCCGGGCAGGGCGAGGGGAAGGGGAGGAGGCGGCCAGAGCAGGGCGAGGGGAAGGGGAGGGGGCGGCCAGAGCAGGGCGAGGGGAAGGGGAGGGGGCGGCCAGAGCAGGGCGAGGGGAAGGGGAGGAGGCGGCCCGGGCAGGGCGAGGGGAAGGGGAGGAGGCGGCCAGAGCAGGGCGAGGGGAAGGGGAGGGGGCGGCCAGAGCAGGGCGAGGGGAAGGGGAGGGGGCGGCCAGAGCAGGGCGAGGGGAAGGGGAAGGGGCGGCCAGAGCAGGGCGAGGGGAAGGGGAGGGGGCGGCGCGCGCAGGGCGAGGGGAAGGGGAGGGGGGCGGCCCACGCAGGGCGAGGGGAAGGGGAGGGGGCGGCCAGAGCAGGGCGAGGGGAAGGGGAGGGGGCGGCCAGAGCAGGGCGAGGGGAAGGGGAGGGGGCGGCCCGGGCAGGGCGAGGGGAAGGGGAGGGGGCGGCCCACGCAGGGCGAGGGGAAGGGGAGGGGGCGGCGCGCGCAGGGCGAGGGGAAGTGGAGGGGGCGGCCCGTGCAGGGCGAGGGGAAGGGGAGGGGGCGGCGCGCGCAGGGCGAGGGGAAGGGGAGGGGGCGGCGCGGGCAGCGCGAGGGGAAGGGGAGGGGGCGGCCAGAGCAGGGCGAGGGGAAGGGGAGGGGGCGGCGCGCGCAGGGCGAGGGGAAGGGGAGGGGGCGGCCAGAGCAGGGCGAGGGGAAGGGGAGGGGGCGGCCAGAGCAGGGCGAGGGGAAGGGGAGGGGGCGGCCAGAGCAGGGCGAGGGGAAGGGGAGGAGGCGGCCAGAGCAGGGCGAGGGGAAGGGGAGGGGGCGGCCGGAGCAGGGCGAGGGGAAGGGGAGGGGGCGGCCAGAGCAGGGCGAGGGGAAGGGGAGGAGGCGGCCAGAGCAGGGCGAGGGGAAGGGGAGGGGGCGGCCGGAGCAGGGCGCGGGGAAGGGCAGGGGGCGGCCCGTGCAGGGCGAGGGGAAGGGGAGGGGGCGGCCCGCGCAGGGCGAGGGGAAGGGGAGGGGGCGGCCAGAGCAGGGCGAGGGGAAGGGGAGGGGGCGGCCCGGGCAGAGCGAGGGGAAGGGGAGGAGGCGGCCGGAGCAGGGCGAGGGGAAGGGGAGGAGGCGGCCAGAGTAGGGCGAGGGGAAGGGGAGGGAGCGGCCCGCGCAGGGCGAGGGGAAGGGGAGGGGGCGGCCAGAGCAGGGCGAGGGGAAGGGGAGGGGGCGGCCCGCGCAGGGCGAGGGGAAGGGGAGGGGGCGGCCCGCGCAGGGCGAGGGGAAGGGGAGGAGGCGGCCGGAGCAGGGCGAGGGGAAGGGGAGGGGGCGGCCAGAGCAGGGCGAGGGGAAGGGGAGGAGGCGGCCAGAGCAGGGCGAGGGGAAGGGGAGGAGGCGGCCAGAGCAGGGCGAGGGGAAGGGGAGGGGGCGGCCCGGGCAGGGCGAGGGGAAGGGGAGGAGGCGGCCAGAGCAGGGCGAGGGGAAGGGGAGGGGGCGGCCAGAGCAGGGCGAGGGGAAGGGGAAGGGGCGGCCAGAGCAGGGCGAGGGGAAGGGGAGGAGGCGGCCCGGGCAGGGCGAGGGGAAGGGGAGGAGGCGGCCAGAGCAGGGCGAGGGGAAGGGGGGGGGCGGCCAGAGCAGGGCGAGGGGAAGGGGAGGGGGCGGCCAGAGCAGGGCGAGGGGAAGGGGAGGAGGCGGCCAGAGCAGGGCGAGGGGAAGGGGAGGAGGCGGCCGGAGCAGGGCGAGGGGAAGGGGAGGGGGCGGCCAGAGCAGGGCGAGGGGAAGGGGAGGAGGCGGCCGGAGCAGGGCGAGGGGAAGGGGAGGGGGCGGCCAGAGCAGGGCGAGGGGAAGGGGAGGGGGCGGCCCGTGCAGGGCGAGGGGAAGGGGAGGGGGCGGCCCGGGCAGGGCGAGGGGAAGGGGAGGAGGCGGCCAGAGCAGGGCGAGGGGAAGGGGAGGGGGCGGCCCGGGCAGGGCGAGGGGAAGGGGAGGGGGCGGGCAGAGCAGGGCGAGGGGAAGGGGAGGGGGCGGCCAGAGCAGGGCGAGGGGAAGGGGAGGGGGCGGCCCGGGCAGGGCGAGGGGAAGGGGAGGAGGCGGCCAGAGCAGGGCGAGGGGAAGGGGAGGGGGCGGCCCGGGCAGGGCGAGGGGAAGGGGAGGGGGCGGCCAGAGCAGGGCGAGGGGAAGGGGAGGGGGCGGCCCGCGCAGGGCGAGGGGAAGGGGAGGGGGCGGCCAGAGCAGGGCGAGGGGAAGGGGAGGGGGCGGCCAGAGCAGGGCGAGGGGAAGGGGAGGGGGCGGCGCGGGCAGGGCAGGGAGAAGGGGAGGGGGCGGCGCGCGCAGGGCGAGGGGAAGGGGAGGGGGCAGCCAGAGCAGGGCGAGGGGAAGGGGAAGGGGCGGCCAGAGCAGGGCGAGGGGAAGGGGAGGGGGCGGCCAGAGCAGGGCGAGGGGAAGGGGAAGGGGCGGCCAGAGCAGGGCGAGGGGAAGGGGAAGGGGCGGCCAGAGCAGGGCGAGGGGAAGGGGAGGGGGCGGCCCGCGCAGGGCGAGGGGAAGGGGAGGGGGCGGCCAGAGCAGGGCGAGGGGAAGGGGAGGGGGCGGCCAGAGCAGGGCGAGGGGAAGGGGAAGGGGCGGCCAGAGCAGGGCGAGGGGAAGGGGAGGAGGCGGCGGCCAGAGCAGGGCGAGGGGAAGGGGAGGAGGCGGCCAGAGCAGGGCGAGGGGAAGGGGAGGGGGCGGCCAGAGCAGGGCGAGGGGAAGGGGAGGGGGCGGCCAGAGCAGGGCGAGGGGAAGGGGAGGGGGCGGCCAGAGCAGGGCGAGGGGAAGGGGAGGGGGCGGCCAGAGCAGGGCGAGGGGAAGGGGAGGGGGCGGCCAGAGCAGGGCGAGGGGAAGGGGAGGGGGCGGCGCGCGCAGGGCGAGGGGAAGGGGAGGGGGCGGCCAGAGCAGGGCGAGGGGAAGGGGAGGGGGCGGCACGCGCAGGGCGAGGGGAAGGGGAGGGGGCAGCCAGAGCAGGGCGAGGGGAAGGGGAGGGGGCGGCCAGAGCAGGGCGAGGGGAAGGGGAGGGGGCGGCCAGAGCAGGGCGAGGGGAAGGGGAGGGGGCGGCCAGAGCAGGGCGAGGGGAAGGGGAGGGGGCGGCCAGAGCAGGACAGGGGAAGGGGAGGGGGCGGCCCGCGCAGGGCGAGGGGAAGGGGAGGGGGCAGCCAGAGCAGGGCGAGGGGAAGGGGAGGGGCGGCCAGAGCAGGGCGAGGGGAAGGGGAGGAGGCGGCGGCCAGAGCAGGGCGAGGGCAAGGGGAGGAGGCGGCCAGAGCAGGGCGAGGGGAAGGGGAGGGGGCGGCCAGAGCAGGGCGAGGGGAAGGGGAGGGGGCGGCCAGAGCAGGGCGAGGGGAAGGGGAGGGGGCGGCCAGAGCAGGGCGAGGGGAAGGGGAGGGGGCGGCCAGAGCAGGGCGAGGGGAAGGGGAGGGGGCGGCCAGAGCAGGGCGAGGGGAAGGGGAGGGGGCGGCCAGAGCAGGGCGAGGGGAAGGGGAGGGGGCAGCCAGAGCAGGGCGAGGGGAAGGGGAGGGGGCGGCCAGAGCAGGGCGAGGGGAAGGGGAGGGGGCGGCGCGCGCAGGGCGAGGGGAAGGGGAGGGGGCGGCCAGAGCAGGGCGAGGGGAAGGGGAGGGGGCGGCGCGCGCAGGGCGAGGGGAAGGGGAGGGGGCGGCCCGCGCAGGGCGAGGGGAAGGGGAGGGGGCAGCCAGAGCAGGGCGAGGGGAAGGGGAGGGGGCGGCCAGAGCAGGGCGAGGGGAAGGGGAGGATGCGGCCAGAGCAGGGCGAGGGGAAGGGGAGGGGGCGGCCAGAGCAGGGCGAGGGGAAGGGGAGGGGGCGGCGCTGGCAGGGCGAGGGGAAGGGGAGGAGGCGGCCAGAGCAGGGCGAGGGGAAGGGGAGGGGGCGGCGCGCGCAGGGCGAGGGGAAGGGGAGGGGGCGGCCAGAGCAGGGCGAGGGGAAGGGGAGGGGGGCGGCGCGGGCAGGGCGAGGGGAAGGGGAGGAGGCGGCCAGAGCAGGGCGAGGGGAAGGGGAGGGGGCGGCCAGAGCAGGGCGAGGGGAAGGGGAGGGGGCGGCCAGAGCAGGGCGAGGGGAAGGGGAGGGGGCGGCGCGCGCAGGGCGAGGGGAAGGGGAGGGGGCGGCCCGCGCAGGGCGAGGGGAAGGGGAGGAGGCGGCCAGAGCAGGGCGAGGGGAAGGGGAGGGGGCGGCCAGAGCAGGGCGAGGGGAAGGGGAGGGGGCGGCCAGAGCAGGGCGAGGGGAAGGGGAGGGGGCGGCCCGGGCAGGGCGAGGGGAAGGGGAGGGGGCGGCCCACGCAGGGCGAGGGGAAGGGGAGGCGGCGGCCCGTGCAGGGCGAGGGGAAGTGGAGGGGGCGGCGCGCGCAGGGCGAGGGGAAGTGGAGGGGGCGGCCCGTGCAGGGCGAGGGGAAGGGGAGGGGGCGGCCTGTGCAGGGCGAGGGGAAGGGGAGGGGGCGGCGCGTGCAGGGCGAGGGGAAGGGGAGGGGGCGGCCAGAGCAGGGCGAGGGGAAGGGGAGGGGGCGGCGCGGGCAGGGCGAGGGGAAGGGGAGGAGGCGGCCAGAGCAGGGCGAGGGGAAGGGGAGGGGGCGGCCAGAGCAGGGCGAGGGGAAGGGGAGGGGGCGGCCAGAGCAGGGCGAGGGGAAGGGGAGGGGGCGGCGCGCGCAGGGCGAGGGGAAGGGGAGGGGGCGGCCAGAGCAGGGCGAGGGGAAGGGGAGGAGGCGGCCAGAGCAGGGCGAGGGGAAGGGGAGGGGGCGGCCAGAGCAGGGCGAGGGGAAGGGGAGGGGGCGGCCAGAGCAGGGCGAGGGGAAGGGGAGGGGGCGGCCCGCGCAGGGCGAGGGGAAGGGGAGGGGGCGGCCCACGCAGGGCGAGGGGAAGGGGAGGGGGCGGCCCGTGCAGGGCGAGGGGAAGTGGAGGGGGCGGCGCGCGCAGGGCGAGGGGAAGTGGAAGGGGCGGCCCGTGCAGGGCGAGGGGAAGGGGAGGGGGCGGCGCGTGCAGGGCGAGGGGAAGGGGAGGGGGCGGCGCGGGCAGCGCGAGGGGAAGGGGAGGGGGCGGCCAGAGCAGGGCGAGGGGAAGGGGAGGGGGCGGCGCGCGCAGGGCGAGGGGAAGGGGAGGGGGCGGCCAGAGCAGGGCGAGGGGAAGGGGAGGGGGCGGCCAGAGCAGGGCGAGGGGAAGGGGAGGGGGCGGCCAGAGCAGGGCGAGGGGAAGGGGAGGGGGCGGCGCGCGCAGGGCGAGGGGAAGGGGAGGAGGCGGCCAGAGCAGGGCGAGGGGAAGGGGAGGGGGCGGCCAGACCAGGGCGAGGGGAAGGGGAGGGGGCGGCCAGAGCAGGGCGAGGGGAAGGGGAGGGGGCGGCCAGAGCAGGGCGAGGGGAAGGGGAGGGGGCGGCCAGAGCAGGGCGAGGGGAAGGGGAGGGGGCGGCCAGAGCAGGGCGAGGGGAAGGGGAGGGGGCGGCCAGAGCAGGGCGAGGGGAAGGGGAGGAGGCGGCCAGAAAAGGGCGAGGGGAAGGGGAGGGGGCGGCCGGAGCAGGGCGAGGGGAAGGGGAGGGGGCGGCCGGAGCAGGGCGAGGGGAAGGGGAGGGGGCGGCCAGAGCAGGGCGAGGGGAAGGGGGGGGGCGGCGCGCGCAGGGCGAGGGGAAGGGGAGGGGGCGGCCCGCGCAGGGCGAGGGGAAGGGGAGGAGGCGGCCAGAGCAGGGCGAGGGGAAGGGGAGGGGGCGGCCAGAGCAGGGCGAGGGGAAGGGGAGGGGGCGGCCAGAGCAGGGCGAGGGGAAGGGGAGGGGGCGGCCAGAGCAGGGCGAGGGGAAGGGGAGGGGGCGGCCCGGGCAGGGCGAGGGGAAGGGGAGGGGGCGGCCCACGCAGGGCGAGGGGAAGGGGAGGCGGCGGCCAGAGCAGGGCGAGGGGAAGGGGAGGGGGCGGCGCGCGCAGGGCGAGGGGAAGGGGAGGGGGCGGCCCGCGCAGGGCGAGGGGAAGGGGAGGAGGCGGCCAGTGCAGGGCGAGGGGAAGGGGAGGGGGCGGCCAGAGCAGGGCGAGGGGAAGGGGAGGGGGCGGCCAGAGCAGGGCGAGGGGAAGGGGAGGGGGCGGCCAGAGCAGGGCGAGGGGAAGGGGAGGGGGCGGCCCACGCAGGGCGAGGGGAAGTGGAGGGGGCGGCGCGCGCAGGGCGAGGGGAAGGGGAGGGGGCGGCGCGCGCAGGGCGAGGGGAAGGGGAGGGGGCGGCGCGGGCAGCGCGAGGGGAAGGGGAGGGGGCGGCCGGAGCAGGGCGAGGGCGAGGGGGAAGGGGAGGGGGCGGCCCGCGCAGGGCGAGGGGAAGGGAAGGGGGCGGCCAGAGCAGGGCGAGGGGAAGGGGAGGGGGCGGCCCGGGCAGGGCGAGGGGAAGGGGAGGAGGCGGCCGGAGCAGGGCGAGGGGAAGGGGAGGAGGCGGCCAGAGCAGGGCGAGGGGAAGGGGAGGGGGCGGCCAGAGCAGGGCGAGGGGAAGGGGAGGGGGCGGCCCGCGCAGGGCGAGGGGAAGGGGAGGGGGCGGCCCGCGCAGGGCGAGGGGAAGGGGAGGAGGCGGCCAGAGCAGGGCGAGGGGAAGGGGAGGAGGCGGCCAGAGCAGGGCGAGGGGAAGGGGAGGAGGCGGCCGGAGCAGGGCGAGGGGAAGGGGAGGGGGCGGCCAGAGCAGGGCGAGGGGAAGGGGAGGGGGCGGCCAGAGCAGGGCGAGGGGAAGGGGAGGAGGCGGCCAGAGCAGGGCGAGGGGAAGGGGAGGGGGCGGCCCGCGCAGGGCGAGGGGAAGGGGAGGGGGCGGCCAGAGCAGGGCGAGGGGAAGGGGAGGGGGCGGCCCGGGCAGGGCGAGGGGAAGGGGAGGAGGCGGCCAGAGCAGGGCGAGGGGAAGGGGAGGGGGCGGCCCGCGCAGGGCGAGGGGAAGGGGAGGGGGCGGCCAGAGCAGGGCGAGGGGAAGGGGAGGGGGCGGCCCGCGCAGGGCGAGGGGAAGGGGAGGGGGCGGCCAGAGCAGGGCGAGGGGAAGGGGAGGCGGCGGCCCGTGCAGGGCGAGGGGAAGGGGAGGGGGCGGCCCGTGCAGGGCGAGGGGAAGGGGAGGGGGCGGCGCGCGCAGGGCGAGGGGAAGGGGAGGGGGCGGCCCGCGCAGGGCGAGGGGAAGGGGAGGAGGCGGCCGGAGCAGGGCGAGGGGAAGGGGAGGAGGCGGCCGGAGCAGGGCGAGGGGAAGGGGAGGAGGCGGCCAGAGCAGGGCGAGGGGAAGGGGAGGAGGCGGCCAGAGCAGGGCGAGGGGAAGGGGAGGGGGCGGCCCGCGCAGGGCGAGGGGAAGGGGAGGGGGCGGCCCGGGCAGGGCGAGGGGAAGGGGAGGGGGCGGCCAGAGCAGGGCGAGGGGAAGGGGAGGGGGCGGCCAGAGCAGGGCGAGGGGAAGGGGGGGGGCGGCGCGCGCAGGGCGAGGGGAAGGGGAGGGGGCGGCCCGCGCAGGGCGAGGGGAAGGGGAGGAGGCGGCCAGAGCAGGGCGAGGGGAAGGGGAGGGGGCGGCCAGAGCAGGGCGAGGGGAAGGGGAGGGGGCGGCCAGAGCAGGGCGAGGGGAAGGGGAGGGGGCGGCCAGAGCAGGGCGAGGGGAAGGGGAGGGGGCGGCCCGGGCAGGGCGAGGGGAAGGGGAGGGGGCGGCCCACGCAGGGCGAGGGGAAGGGGAGGCGGCGGCCAGAGCAGGGCGAGGGGAAGGGGAGGGGGCGGCGCGCGCAGGGCGAGGGGAAGGGGAGGGGGCGGCCCGCGCAGGGCGAGGGGAAGGGGAGGAGGCGGCCAGTGCAGGGCGAGGGGAAGGGGAGGGGGCGGCCAGAGCAGGGCGAGGGGAAGGGGAGGGGGCGGCCAGAGCAGGGCGAGGGGAAGGGGAGGGGGCGGCCAGAGCAGGGCGAGGGGAAGGGGAGGGGGCGGCCCACGCAGGGCGAGGGGAAGTGGAGGGGGCGGCGCGCGCAGGGCGAGGGGAAGGGGAGGGGGCGGCGCGCGCAGGGCGAGGGGAAGGGGAGGGGGCGGCGCGGGCAGCGCGAGGGGAAGGGGAGGGGGCGGCCAGAGCAGGGCGAGGGGAAGGGGAGGGGGCGGCGCGCGCAGGGCGAGGGGAAGGGGAGGGGGCGGCCAGAGCAGGGCGAGGGGAAGGGGAGGGGGCGGCCAGAGCAGGGCGAGGGGAAGGGGAGGGGGCGGCCAGAGCAGGGCGAGGGGAAGGGGAGGAGGCGGCCAGAGCAGGGCGAGGGGAAGGGGAGGGGGCGGCCGGAGCAGGGCGAGGGCGAGGGGAAGGGGAGGGGGCGGCCCGCGCAGGGCGAGGGGAAGGGGAGGGGGCGGCCAGAGCAGGGCGAGGGGAAGGGGAGGGGGCGGCCCGGGCAGGGCGAGGGGAAGGGGAGGAGGCGGCCGGAGCAGGGCGAGGGGAAGGGGAGGAGGCGGCCAGAGCAGGGCGAGGGGAAGGGGAGGGGGCGGCCCGCGCAGGGCGAGGGGAAGGGGAGGGGGCGGCCCGCGCAGGGCGAGGGGAAGGGGAGGAGGCGGCCAGAGCAGGGCGAGGGGAAGGGGAGGAGGCGGCCAGAGCAGGGCGAGGGGAAGGGGAGGAGGCGGCCAGAGCAGGGCGAGGGGAAGGGGAGGGGGCGGCCAGAGCAGGGCGAGGGGAAGGGGAGGGGGCGGCCAGAGCAGGGCGAGGGGAAGGGGAGGAGGCGGCCAGAGCAGGGCGAGGGGAAGGGGAGGGGGCGGCCCGCGCAGGGCGAGGGGAAGGGGAGGGGGCGGCCCGGGCAGGGCGAGGGGAAGGGGAGGGGGCGGCCCGGGCAGGGCGAGGGGAAGGGGAGGGGGCGGCCAGAGCAGGGCGAGGGGAAGGGGAGGGGGCGGCCAGAGCAGGGCGAGGGGAAGGGGAGGGGGCGGCCCGCGCAGGGCGAGGGGAAGGGGAGGGGGCGGCCCGCGCAGGGCGAGGGGAAGGGGAGGGGGCGGCCCGGGCAGGGCGAGGGGAAGGGGAGGGGGCGGCCAGAGCAGGGCGAGGGGAAGGGGAGGGGGCGGCCAGAGCAGGGCGAGGGGAAGGGGAGGGGGCGGCCAGAGCAGGACGAGGGGAAGGGGAGGGGGCGGCCAGAGCAGGGCGAGGGGAAGGGGAGGGGGCGGCCCGGGCAGGGCGAGGGGAAGGGGAGGAGGCGGCCAGAGCAGGGCGAGGGGAAGGGGAGGGGGCGGCCAGAGCAGGGCGAGGGGAAGGGGAGGGGGCGGCCAGAGCAGGGCGAGGGGAAGGGGAGGGGGCGGCCAGAGCAGGGCGAGGGGAAGGGGAGGGGGCGGCCAGAGCAGGGCGAGGGGAAGGGGAGGGGGCGGCCAGAGCAGCGCGAGGGGAAGGGGAGGAGGCGGCCCGGGCAGGGCGACGGGAAGGGGAGGAGGCGGCCAGAGCAGGGCGAGGGGAAGGGGAGGGGGCGGCCAGAGCAGGGCGAGGGGAAGGGGAGGGGGCGGCCAGAGCAGGGCGAGGGGAAGGGGAGGGGGCGGCCAGAGCAGGGCGAGGGGAAGGGGAGGGGGCGGCGCGCGCAGGGCGAGGGGAAGGGGAGGGGGCGGCGCGCGCAGGGCGAGGGGAAGGGGAGGGGGCGGCCCACGCAGGGCGAGGGGAAGGGGAGGAGGCGGCCAGAGCAGGGCGAGGGGAAGGGGAGGGGGTGGCCAGAGCAGGGCGAGGGGAAGGGGAGGGGGCGGCCAGAGCAGGGCGAGGGGAAGGGGAGGGGGCGGCCAGAGCAGGGCGAGGGGAAGGGGAGGGGGCGGCCCGGGCAGGGCGAGGGGAAGGGGAGGGGGCGGCCCGCGCAGGGCGAGGGGAAGGGGAGGGGGCGGCGCGCGCAGGGCGAGGGGAAGGGGAGGGGGCGGCGCGCGCAGGGCGAGGGGAAGTGGAGGGGGCGGCCCGTGCAGGGCGAGGGGAAGGGGAGGGGGCGGCGCGCGCAGGGCGAGGGGAAGGGGAGGGGGCGGCGCGGGCAGCGCGAGGGGAAGGGGAGGGGGCGGCCAGAGCAGGGCGAGGGGAAGGGGAGGGGGCGGCGCGCGCAGGGCGAGGGGAAGGGGAGGGGGCGGCCAGAGCAGGGCGAGGGGAAGGGGAGGGGGCGGCCAGAGCAGGGCGAGGGGAAGGGGAGGGGGCGGCCAGAGCAGGGCGAGGGGAAGGGGAGGAGGCGGCCAGAGCAGGGCGAGGGGAAGGGGAGGGGGCGGCCGGAGCAGGGCGAGGGGAAGGGGAGGGGGCGGCCAGAGCAGGGCGAGGGGAAGGGGAGGAGGCGGCCGGAGCAGGGCGAGGGGAAGGGGAGGGGGCGGCCGGAGCAGGGCGAGGGGAAGGGGAGGGGGCGGCCCGCGCAGGGCGAGGGGAAGGGGAGGGGGCGGCCAGAGCAGGGCGAGGGGAAGGGGAGGGGGCGGCCCGGGCAGGGCGAGGGGAAGGGGAGGGGGCGGCCCGGGCAGGGCGAGGGGAAGGGGAGGAGGCGGCCGGAGCAGGGCGAGGGGAAGGGGAGGGGGCGGCCCGCGCAGGGCGAGGGGAAGGGGAGGGGGCGGCCAGAGCAGGGCGAGGGGAAGGGGAGGGGGCGGCCCGCGCAGGGCGAGGGGAAGGGGAGGGGGCGGCCCGCGCAGGGCGAGGGGAAGGGGAGGAGGCGGCCGGAGCAGGGCGAGGGGAAGGGGAGGGGGCGGCCAGAGCAGGGCGAGGGGAAGGGGAGGAGGCGGCCAGAGCAGGGCGAGGGGAAGGGGAGGAGGCGGCCAGAGCAGGGCGAGGGGAAGGGGAGGGGGCGGCCCGCGCAGGGCGAGGGGAAGGGGAGGGGGCGGCCCGGGCAGGGCGAGGGGAAGGGGAGGGGGCGGCCAGAGCAGGGCGAGGGGAAGGGGAGGGGGCGGCCAGAGCAGGGCGAGGGGAAGGGGAGGGGGCGGCCAGAGCAGGACGAGGGGAAGGGGAGGGGGCGGCCAGAGCAGGGCGAGGGGAAGGGGAGGGGGCGGCCCGGGCAGGGCGAGGGGAAGGGGAGGAGGCGGCCAGAGCAGGGCGAGGGGAAGGGGAGGGGGCGGCCCGGGCAGGGCGAGGGGAAGGGGAGGGGGCGGCCAGAGCAGGGCGAGGGGAAGGGGAGGGGGCGGCCCGCGCAGGGCGAGGGGAAGGGGAGGGGGCGGCCAGAGCAGGGCGAGGGGAAGGGGAGGGGGCGGCCCGCGCAGGGCGAGGGGAAGGGGAGGGGGCGGCCCGCACAGGGCGAGGGGAAGGGGAGGGGGCGGCCGGAGCAGGGCGAGGGGAAGGGGAGGGGGCGGCCAGAGCAGGGCGAGGGGAAGGGGAGGGGGCGGCCCGCGCAGGGCGAGGGGAAGGGGAGGGGGCGGCCCGGGCAGGGCGAGGGGAAGGGGAGGGGGCGGCCAGAGCAGGGCGAGGGGAAGGGGAGGGGGCGGCCCGGGCAGGGCGAGGGGAAGGGGAGGGGGCGGCCAGAGCAGGGCGAGGGGAAGGGGAGGGGGCGGCCAGAGCAGGACGAGGGGAAGGGGAGGGGGCGGCCAGAGCAGGGCGAGGGGAAGGGGAGGGGGCGGCCCGGGCAGGGCGAGGGGAAGGGGAGGGGGCGGCCAGAGCAGGGCGAGGGGAAGGGGAGGGGGCGGCCAGAGCAGCGCGAGGGGAAGGGGAGGAGGCGGCCCGGGCAGGGCGACGGGAAGGGGAGGAGGCGGCCAGAGCAGGGCGAGGGGAAGGGGAGGGGGCGGCCAGAGCAGGGCGAGGGGAAGGGGAGGGGGCGGCCAGAGCAGGGCGAGGGGAAGGGGAGGGGGCGGCCAGAGCAGGGCGAGGGGAAGGGGAGGGGGCGGCGCGCGCAGGGCGAGGGGAAGGGGAGGGGGCGGCGCGCGCAGGGCGAGGGGAAGGGGAGGGGGCGGCCCACGCAGGGCGAGGGGAAGGGGAGGAGGCGGCCAGAGCAGGGCGAGGGGAAGGGGAGGGGTGGCCAGAGCAGGGCGAGGGGAAGGGGAGGGGGCGGCCAGAGCAGGGCGAGGGGAAGGGGAGGGGGCGGCCAGAGCAGGGCGAGGGGAAGGGGAGGGGGCGGCCCGGGCAGGGCGAGGGGAAGGGGAGGGGGCGGCCCGCGCAGGGCGAGGGGAAGGGGAGGGGGCGGCGCGCGCAGGGCGAGGGGAAGGGGAGGGGGCGGCGCGCGCAGGGCGAGGGGAAGTGGAGGGGGCGGCCCGTGCAGGGCGAGGGGAAGGGGAGGGGGCGGCGCGCGCAGGGCGAGGGGAAGGGGAGGGGGCGGCGCGGGCAGCGCGAGGGGAAGGGGAGGGGGCGGCCAGAGCAGGGCGAGGGGAAGGGGAGGGGGCGGCGCGCGCAGGGCGAGGGGAAGGGGAGGGGGCGGCCAGAGCAGGGCGAGGGGAAGGGGAGGGGGCGGCCAGAGCAGGGCGAGGGGAAGGGGAGGGGGCGGCCAGAGCAGGGCGAGGGGAAGGGGAGGAGGCGGCCAGAGCAGGGCGAGGGGAAGGGGAGGGGGCGGCCGGAGCAGGGCGAGGGGAAGGGGAGGGGGCGGCCAGAGCAGGGCGAGGGGAAGGGGAGGAGGCGGCCGGAGCAGGGCGAGGGGAAGGGGAGGGGGCGGCCGGAGCAGGGCGAGGGGAAGGGGAGGGGGCGGCCCGCGCAGGGCGAGGGGAAGGGGAGGGGGCGGCCAGAGCAGGGCGAGGGGAAGGGGAGGGGGCGGCCCGGGCAGGGCGAGGGGAAGGGGAGGGGGCGGCCCGGGCAGGGCGAGGGGAAGGGGAGGAGGCGGCCGGAGCAGGGCGAGGGGAAGGGGAGGGGGCGGCCCGCGCAGGGCGAGGGGAAGGGGAGGGGGCGGCCAGAGCAGGGCGAGGGGAAGGGGAGGGGGCGGCCCGCGCAGGGCGAGGGGAAGGGGAGGGGGCGGCCCGCGCAGGGCGAGGGGAAGGGGAGGAGGCGGCCGGAGCAGGGCGAGGGGAAGGGGAGGGGGCGGCCAGAGCAGGGCGAGGGGAAGGGGAGGAGGCGGCCAGAGCAGGGCGAGGGGAAGGGGAGGAGGCGGCCAGAGCAGGGCGAGGGGAAGGGGAGGGGGCGGCCCGCGCAGGGCGAGGGGAAGGGGAGGGGGCGGCCCGGGCAGGGCGAGGGGAAGGGGAGGGGGCGGCCAGAGCAGGGCGAGGGGAAGGGGAGGGGGCGGCCAGAGCAGGGCGAGGGGAAGGGGAGGGGGCGGCCAGAGCAGGACGAGGGGAAGGGGAGGGGGCGGCCAGAGCAGGGCGAGGGGAAGGGGAGGGGGCGGCCCGGGCAGGGCGAGGGGAAGGGGAGGAGGCGGCCAGAGCAGGGCGAGGGGAAGGGGAGGGGGCGGCCCGGGCAGGGCGAGGGGAAGGGGAGGGGGCGGCCAGAGCAGGGCGAGGGGAAGGGGAGGGGGCGGCCCGCGCAGGGCGAGGGGAAGGGGAGGGGGCGGCCAGAGCAGGGCGAGGGGAAGGGGAGGGGGCGGCCCGCGCAGGGCGAGGGGAAGGGGAGGGGGCGGCCCGCACAGGGCGAGGGGAAGGGGAGGGGGCGGCCGGAGCAGGGCGAGGGGAAGGGGAGGGGGCGGCCAGAGCAGGGCGAGGGGAAGGGGAGGGGGCGGCCCGCGCAGGGCGAGGGGAAGGGGAGGGGGCGGCCCGGGCAGGGCGAGGGGAAGGGGAGGGGGCGGCCAGAGCAGGGCGAGGGGAAGGGGAGGGGGCGGCCCGGGCAGGGCGAGGGGAAGGGGAGGGGGCGGCCAGAGCAGGGCGAGGGGAAGGGGAGGGGGCGGCCAGAGCAGGACGAGGGGAAGGGGAGGGGGCGGCCAGAGCAGGGCGAGGGGAAGGGGAGGGGGCGGCCCGGGCAGGGCGAGGGGAAGGGGAGGGGGCGGCCAGAGCAGGGCGAGGGGAAGGGGAGGGGGCGGCCCGGGCAGGGCGAGGGGAAGGGGAGGGGGCGGCCAGAGCAGGGCGAGGGGAAGGGGAGGGGGCGGCCAGAGCAGGGCGAGGGGAAGGGGAGGGGGCGGCCAGAGCAGGGCGAGGGGAAGGGGAGGAGGTGGCCCGGGCAGGGCGAGGGGAAGGGGAGGAGGCGGCCAGAGCAGGGCGAGGGGAAGGGGAGGGGGCGGCCAGAGCAGGGCGAGGGGAAGGGGAGGGGGCGGCCCGGGCAGGGCGAGGGGAAGGGGAGGAGGCGGCCAGAGCAGGGCGAGGGGAAGGGGAGGGGGCGGCCCGGGCAGGGCGAGGGGAAGGGGAGGAGGCGGCCAGAGCAGGGCGAGGGGAAGGGGAGGGGGCGGCGCGGGCAGCGCGAGGGGAAGGGGAGGGGGCGGCCAGAGCAGGGCGAGGGGAAGGGGAGGGGGCGGCGCGCGCAGGGCGAGGGGAAGGGGAGGGGGCGGCCAGAGCAGGGCGAGGGGAAGGGGAGGGGGCGGCCCGCGCAGGGCGAGGGGAAGGGGAGGGGGCGGCCCGTGCAGGGCGAGGGGAAGGGGAGGGGGCGGCCAGAGCAGGGCGAGGGGAAGGGGAGGGGGCGGCCAGAGCAGGGCGAGGGGAAGGGGAGGGGGCGGCGCGGGCAGGGCAGGGGGAAGGGGAGGGGGCGGCGCGCGCAGGGCGAGGGGAAGGGGAGGGGGCTGCGCGCGCAGGGCGAGGGGAAGGGGAGGGGGCGGCGCGGGCAGGGCAGGGGGAAGGGGAGGGGGCGGCCCGGGGAGGGCGAGGGGAAGGGGAGGGGGCGGCGCGGGCAGGGCAGGGGGAAGGGGAGGGGGCTGCGCGCGCAGGGCGAGGGGAAGGGGAGGGGGCGGCGCGGGCAGGGCAGGGGGAAGGGGAGGGGGCGGCTCGCGCAGGGCGAGGGGAAGTTCTTGCACAAACAGTCTTCCAGAAGAGCATGTCTGCGCTGCCAGGTGCTGTTGCACAGGCGTGCCCATGGCGGTGAGACGCTCTCTTGCACAAGAAAGCTCCGATGGCCATTTTAGCCACAGGGGTTACTTGCACAAACGATTCCTGTAGCCTGTCCACACTGGCCTCTTGCGCAAGGGGGCTCATTGCTCGTGGGGAGAGGAATAACTCTTCAGGGAGAAGCCGTTTTCCGACGCTGTGCTGTACATTTACCTGCGTAACAATGCGCGTGCAGTGTAGATACCCAGCAAGTTTTTACACAAGAACAGCTGATCTTGCACAGGAAGCTGCCAGTGTAGACGTAGCCTTAGATTGTAGATTCTAAAGGTTTGGCCCAGCGTGGTCTTGTGGGTAAGACCCAGAGTAAAACTGACCTGGGACCTGGGGCTGGAGAACCCGTTGGGGGAGGTGTTAGGCCTGGGGCTGATTGGGGCACAGGGAGAGCTGGGTTTGCTCGGGACGTTTCTGGCCGGCCAGGCAGGCCGCTGGAGCGCTCGCTGTGGCTGGTGTGTGGCCTGTTTGGGAAGGTCTCCAGCCTGGGGCTGTAGGGAGCCCCGCGTGTGAGCAATTTGCCCTGAGCAGACGCCCTCAGCCATGTCCAGACCCAGCCCGACCTGTCACACCTTGCGACATGAACCAGTAACACCTGGGCACTGAGCCCCCCCATGCCTACCAGGAGTCGGCTGCTCCGTGCTTGGGGTGCTCCGCAGATGCTTGTCCTGGAGGTCTGCTCCCTCTTGCCTTGTCCCGGCCGGGTGGTTCCCTGCGAGGACGGCGAGGGTTGTCCAGCTGCACCTCAGGCCCTTGGACAGCCGGGCAATCAGCCGGGCCTGGGCTGCTTTCCCCACGGGCAGGCCCCTCCCTCTGCACAGCCCCCCCAGCTCTGCCCTCAGGAGTCGGGGGCAGCCATCGCCCCGCGGATCCCTGGGGCAGATGCGCCAGCCGAGTGCTGCAGCGCCCCACGACTCCCAGGAATCGCTTCCTGCCTCCAGCCTGCCTGGCTCCTGCGAGCCCCTTTTCTGCTGCTCGTCACCCACTGCTGGCAGCTCCCTCCACGGGTGCAGAGCACCCCGCCCGCCCACCCGTGACCCCCCCGACCCTGCAGCCCCGTAGTGAGAACAGACTCCGCCGGCCAGTAGAACGGGGGGTTTATTGCTCCTCCAGGACACAGCCCAGCACAGACGGGAGGTGGCTACAGGAGTCAGGGCCAGGACGCCTCAGCCCCCTTGAGGTGGGTCCCTGGGCCCCTAGACTCCCAGCCCCCTCCTCAGTCTGTCCCCATCATTCCAGCCCCAAAACTGCCCCTCCCCCACTCTCTCTTCCTTGCTCAGTCCTTTCCCTTAACCAGGACGGGTTCGGTCGCTGTCATGGGGCCCCCAAGACGCCCCTCACTGGGCTGTGCTCACAGGCAGAGGCCACTAGGGGTCACCCACAGCCCAGCCCAGCAACCGGCAAGGTACTGACACGGCATCCCACAGGGGGCTGCAGATGTCCCCCTCCGCCCAGAGCAGCTTTTCCACCTCCGAACACCCCCCGAGGTGAGCCCGACCCCGACGAGCTGGCCAGCTGCTGCATGGGCACCGCCAGCACGCTCCGGTGAGCGCCAGGGAGAGGGGGCGCCTCCCGGGGGAGCCACGGTGCACCCCTGTGGGCACTGGAGGAAAGAGGGTGCCCCTGTGGGGTCATTACTGTGCCCAGTGGGGGATGGGCATAGGATGGCCCATTTCCCGGGGGGGGGGGGTTGGTGCTCTGCACTGCACATGTGGGGGGTGTCAGTCTCTGTAACCTCCCCCCCCCAGGCAAGCGCTGGACTCCAGGAAGATGGGCCGGTTCTTCTGCTCCCCACGTAGGCGCGGGACCGGTCTAGCAGGTTCAGCCAAGGCTGAGCGGGCAGCAGCCTGGAGGTGTGTCTGCACTGGTGCTGGGGGGGGGGACATGCCCCAGGGCTTGGCCCAGGGAAGAGCTGTGGGTCCCTGCCCCATGGCAAGGGCTGCTGGGCTGATTGCTCCGCCCCCGACTGATGGTCCCCAGGAAGCCGCAGGCCAAGGGGCTGGGTGAGGGCACAGGGGCCTGGGGCTGATTGCTATTAAATGCTTGTGCAGCACAAGGCCTGTCAGTGAAACCGGGCCCAGGGCCTCTCCTGCTCTTCCCTGGGGGTGTTAGCCTCAGTTCCCTGGGGCGCTGCAGAGGCAGATTCTGGGTCCTTGCAGGGAATTTGCCCCCAGGGCTCCAGCTGCTGGGCCTCACTGAGGGCCAGGAATTGCCCCAGGAGCTGGAGCTTGGTCACTGGGGGGGGAGGGGTCCGCTGTGATGTGGGGTGTTCACAGCAGAGCAGGGTGCAACAGTGCCCCAGCTTGTGGGGGGAGCTGGGGGATTGAGCCGTCCTCAGCACGACCAACTCAGGCGTACCCCTTGCTGTCTCCCCATTCTCCCACCAGCCTGGGTCGGGACGTGGGGGGATGTGGGGTGCAGGCTCTGGAGGGAAGTGGGGGGTAGGGATTTGGAAATGCGGGTTCCAGGCAGCACAAGGTGGCCCGGTGGCTGCCTTAGCCCCACAACACCCCCAGGAGCAACCAGCATGCCCCTGCCTGCAGCCCCATGGGGCAGGGAGCAGTGGGGCTCTGCACTGCCCATAGGGGGCAGGGTTCTCCTTGCGGGGGCAGCTGTCTGCTCAGGGGGGCATGGGGCCTCTCTTGCATTGCGGGAAGCCCCGGAGCGTAGGCCCCAGCACTGCGGGTGTGCTCTGCCCGCCCCTTCCCAAAGCCCAGGGACACGGGGAGTGGGAGGTGGGCTCCCAGCCACACCCCCATGCCTGTGTGCCCAAGCCGGCCGGCCCAGTCCCTGCGGGTTGCTGCTGGAGCTGGCGCTGGGATGGCACCTGCCCCAGCCTGAAGCTTGGCACGTGGGAGTGGGGGGGGCCGCAGCCAGACGGGGCTCTCCGCCGTCACCGGGGCCCAGGGACACGGCCCAGCCCAGGACTGCGGTTAGCACAGGCAAGCAGGGCAGGCAGCCTCATTGCTCACGGGAATTCCTTCCCCCTTCCCTGCTCCCGCCTCATCTCTCAGCCTAGCCAGCGGAGACCAGCCCAGGTCTGTGCGCTGTGCCCTGGGCCTCAGGAGGGGAGAGACGGCACCTGCTTGCCAGTGCGTCACACCGGGCCACGCAGCTAGTGCCGCAGGGCCTGGGAAACTGAGGCACGCACCCAGCGTCACCACAGAGCAGCACGATCACCCAGAACCCACGACAAGCAGTGACCACGGGATTACAGCCAGCCAGCCCCTGACCACAGCGCCGCTGGCGGGGTCCTTGGCGGTCTCCCCCGCTCCCTACCACAGCCACAGCCACAGATGCCCGCGCAGCCCGTGGCTCTGTGCACCCAGGGGGGGCCGGTCAAGGGTGGCAGCGTGAAGTGCTGCTGAACTCAGCCCCGAGACCCAGGGCGCTGGCACGGCCCAGCTCTGCACCCCGCCTGCTGACACGGAGGGGCAGCGCTCACAGCCCCGGCAGGGGACTGGTGGGGGGGAAGGGAAGCTGAGCCTGAGCCCCAGTAACCCGCTGGAGGGGCGCGCCCGTGGTAAGGGGCAGGCCAGGCTACCAGCACTGAGCCAACGGGCCAGCAGCGACCCACTCCCAATCCACGGACCGGGCACCGGGTACCCTTGGGCCGTCTCGGTTTGATCACAGCCAGGGGCCCGGCCCGGCCCGCCACCGAGCACATGGCCACCCTCGCTGGGCCTCCAGGGGCCCGGCCCGGCCCGCCACCGAGCACATCGCCACCCTCACTGGGCCTCCAGGGGCCCGGCCCGCCACCGAGCACATGGCCACCCTCACTGGGCCTCCAGGGGCCCGGCCCGCCACCGAGCACATGGCCACCCTCACTGGGCCTCCAGGGGCCCGGCCCGCCACCGAGCACATGGCCACCCTCACTGGGCCTCCAGGGGCCCGGGCGTGGGCACGAGCAGGCTCGGCGGCACAGGCCAAGCGGTCCTGCAGTTACAGCAGGGGCGGGCGCCCGGCCTGGCCCCGGGGCTGCCCAGGGTCAGTCAGTAGCAGCCGTGGGCTCAGCTGCCTGTGCGGCGCCCCAGCCACGGCCGCCCGCTGCAGAGGCGCTGATGCCGAGCCCAGGCCCGGCCCCCCGGCTGGACCCTCACAGGATGATCTGGTTCTTGAAGCTGCGGCTCAGCTCCTTGTGCGGCAGGACGATGGAGTTGAGGATCACGACCTCCGCCGGGATGGTCACGTTGCAGCCTGCGTGGGCAGAGAGCGAGCGGTGAGCTGGGGGAGGGGGAGTCCCCCCCACACACACAGCCAGTCGTGAGCTGGGGGAGGGGGAGCCCCCCCCCACACACACACAGCCAGTCGTGAGCTGGGGAGGGGGAGTCCCCCCCCACACACACACAGCCAGTCGTGAGCTGGGAGAGGGGGAGCCCCCCACACACACACACAGCCAGTCGTGAGCTGGGGAGGGGGAGTCCCCCCCCACACACACACAGCCAGTCGTGAGCTGGGGGAGGGAGAGCCCCCCCCCCACACACACACAGCCAGTCGTGAGCTGGGGGAGGGGGAGTCCCCCCCACACACACACAGCCAGTCGTGAGCTGGGAGAGGGAGAGCCCCCCCCACACACAGCCAGTCGTGAGCTGGGGGAGGGGGAGCCCCCCCACACACACAGCCAGTCGTGAGCTGGGGGAGGGGGAGCCCCCCCACACACACGCAGCCAGTCGTGAGCTGGGAGAGGGGGAGCCCCCCCCCACACACACACAGCCAGTCGTGAGCTGGGAGAGGGGGAGCCCCCCCCACACACACACAGCCAGTCGTGAGCTGGGGAGGGGGAGTCCCCCCCCACACACACACAGCCAGTCGTGAGCTGGGGGAGGGAGAGCCCCCCCCACACACACACACACAGCCAGTCGTGAGCTGGGAGAGGGAGAGCCCCCCCCACACACAGCCAGTCGTGAGCTGGGGGAGGGGGAGCCCCCCCACACACACAGCCAGTCGTGAGCTGGGGGAGGGGGAGCCCCCCCACACACACGCAGCCAGTCGTGAGCTGGGAGAGGGGGAGCCCCCCCACACACACACACACACAGCCAGTCGTGAGCTGGGGAGGGGGAGTCCCCCCCACACACACACAGCCAGTCGTGAGCTGGGGGAGGGGGAGCCCCCCCACACACACAACACAGTCAGTCGTGAGCTGGGGGAGGGGGAGTCCCCCCCACACACACACAGCCAGTCGTGAGCTGGGGAGGGGGAGTCCCCCCCCACACACAACACAGCCAGTCGTGAGCTGGGAGAGGGGGAGCCCCCCACACACACACACAGCCAGTCGTGAGCTGGGGGAGGGGGAGTCCCCCCCCCACACACACACACAGCCAGTCGTGAGCTGGGAGAGGGGGAGCCCCCCCCACACACACACACAGCCAGTCGTGAGCTGGGGGAGGGGGAGTCCCCCCCCCACACACACACACAGCCAGTCGTGAGCTGGGAGAGGGGGAGCCCCCCCCACACACACAGCCAGTCGTGAGCTGGGAGAGGGGGAGCCCCCCCCACACACACACAGCCAGTCGTGAGCTGGGAGAGGGGGAGTCCCCCCCCACACACACACAGCCAGTCGTGAGCTGGGAGAGGGGGAGTCCCCCCCCACACACACAGCCAGTCGTGAGCTGGGAGAGGGGGAGCCCCCCCCCCACAAACGCAGCCAGTCTGCCAGAGGGAGCTGGAGCCCCCACACAACCAGAGCCCGTGAGCCAGGGTCCCTCCAGCCAGAGGCAGGCAGCTGGGGCCACTGGCGCTCCTGTTCCCTCTTAAGTTTTTCCATCCATGTGCAGAAAACTGTGGGGCTGCGCCCCGAGGCAAGTGCCCACGAGCACCCCCAGGAGAAGCACCGTCTGCTGACGCCGGGGCGCGGCCAATCGGCTGGGCACCCGCCCGAGTGCTCAGTGTGCAGGGAAGCGGCCCCCGCCCATGCCACCGGGCCAGGCGACCTACCCAGGATGGTGATGGAGGGCGTCAGCCGGCCGTCCCTGAAGAGGGTCTCGCTGTCGATTTTGGCGTAGGGATCGTTGGGGTTGGGGTCACTGGGCGTCCCCTCGACCCGGGCCCAGCGCCCGATGGTGCTGTCCCAGCCCACAATGCTGTTGAGCACACAGGTGTGATCCTGGGGAGAGGGACACAGGGGTGGGCGCTGCAGTTTACACAGCCTGGCCCCGGGGTAGCGAGCCAGGGACAGGCACGGGGCTGCAGCAGCCTAGCACTAGTAGCAGGGGCTGCGGGCCGGGAGCGGGGGGCTCTCACACAGCAGAGGGGCTGCGGGCCGGGAGCGGGGGGCTCTCACACAGCAGAGGGGCTGGGGGTCGGCGGGGCTGCGGGCCGGTAGCGGGGGGCTCTCACACAGCAGAGGGGCTGGGGGTCGGTGGGGCTGCGGGCCGGGAGCGGGGGGCTCTCACACAGCAGAGGGGCTGGGGGTCGGTGGGGCTGCGGGCCGGGAGTGGGGGGCTCTCACACAGCAGAGGGGCTGGGGGCCGGGAGCGGGGGGCTCTCACACAGCAGAGGGGTTGGGGGTCGGCGGGGCTGCGGGCCGGGAGCGGGGGGCTCTCACACAGCAGAGGGGTTGGGGGTCGGCGGGGCTGCGGGCCGGGAGCGGGGGGCTCTCACACAGCAGAGGGGTTGGGGGTCGGCGGGGCTGCGGGCCGGGAGCGGGGGGCTCTCACACAGCAGAGGGGCTGCGGGCCGGGAGCGGGGGGCTCTCACACAGCAGAGGGGTTGGGGGTCGGCGGGGCTGTGGGCCGGGAGCGGGGGGCTCTCACACAGCAGAGGGGTTGGGGGTCGGCGGGGCTGCGGGCCGGGAGCGAGGGGCTCTCACACAGCAGAGGGGCTGTGGGCCGGGAGCGGGGGGCTCTCACACAGCAGAGGGGTTGAGGGTCGGCGGGGCTGTGGGCCGGGAGCGGGGGGCTCTCGCACAGCAGAGGGGCTGGGGGCCGGGAGCGGGGGGCTCTCACACAGCAGAGGGGTTGAGGGTCGGCGGGGCTGTGGGCCGGGAGCGGGGGGCTCTCACACAGCAGAGGGGTTGGGGGTCGGCGGGGCTGCGGGCCGGGAGCGGGGGGCTCTCACACAGCAGAGGGGCTGGGGGTCGGCGGGGCTGCGGGCCGGGAGCGGGGGGCTCTCACACAGCAGAGGGGTTGGGGGTCGGCGGGGCTGGGGGCCGGGAGCGGGGGGCTCTCACACAGCAGAGGGGCTGGGGGTCGGCGGGGCTGCGGGCCGGGAGCGGGGGGCTCTCACACAGCAGAGGGGTTGGGGGTTGGCGGGGCTGGGGGCCGGGAGCGGGGGGCTCTCGCACAGCAGAGGGGCTGGGGGCCGGGAGCGGGGGGCTCTCGCACAGCAGAGGGGCTGGGGGCCGGGAGCGGGGGGCTCTCGCACAGCAGAGGGGCTGGGGGCTGGGAGCGGGGGGCTCTCGCACAGCAGAGGGGCTGGGGGCCGGGAGCGGGGGGGCTCTCGCACAGCAGAGGGGCTGGGGGCCGGGAGCGGGGGGCGCTCGCACAGCAGAGGGGCTGGGGGCCGGGAGCGGGGGGCGCTCGCACAGCAGAGGGGCTGGGGGCCGGGAGCGGGGGGCGCTCGCACAGCAGAGGGGCTGGGGGCCGGGAGCGGGGGGCGCTCGCACAGCAGAGGGGCTGGGGGCCGGGAGCGGGGGGCTCTCGCACAGCAGAGGGGCTGGGGGCCGGGAGCGGGGGGCTCTCGCACAGCAGAGGGGCTGGGGGCCGGGAGCGGGGGGGCTCTCGCACAGCAGAGGGGCTGGGGGCCGGGAGCGGGGGGGCGCTCGCACAGCAGAGGGGCTGGGGGCCGGGAGCGGGGGGCTCTCGCACAGCAGAGGGGCTGGGGGCCGGGAGCGGGGGGCTCTCGCACAGCAGAGGGGCTGCGGGCCGGGAGCGGGGGGCTCTCACACAGCAGAGGGGCTGGGGGTCGGTGGGGCTGCGGGCCGGGAGCGGGGGGCTCTCACACAGCAGAGGGGCTGGGGGCCGGGAGCGGGGGGCTCTCGCACAGCAGAGGGGCTGGGGGCCGGGAGCGGGGGGCTCTCGCACAGCAGAGGGGCTGGGGGCCGGGAGCGGGGGGCTCTCGCACAGCAGAGGGGCTGGGGGCCGGGAGCGGGGGGCTCTCGCACAGCAGAGGGGCTGCGGGCCGGGAGCGGGGGGCTCTCACACAGCAGAGGGGCTGGGGGCCGGGAGCGGGGGGCTCTCGCACAGCAGAGGGGCTGGGGGCCGGGAGCGGGGGGCTCTCACACAGCAGAGGGGTTGGGGGTTGGCGGGGCTGGGGGCCGGGAGCGGGGGGGCTCTCGCACAGCAGAGGGGCTGGGGGCCGGGAGCGGGGGGCTCTCGCACAGCAGAGGGGCTGGGGGCCGGGAGCGGGGGGCTCTCGCACAGCAGAGGGGCTGGGGGCCGGGAGCGGGGGGGCTCTCGCACAGCAGAGGGGCTGCGGGCCGGGAGCGGGGGGCTCTCACACAGCAGAGGGGCTGGGGGTCGGTGGGGCTGCGGGCCGGGAGCGGGGGGCTCTCACACAGCAGAGGGGCTGGGGGCCGGGAGCGGGGGGCTCTCGCACAGCAGAGGGGCTGGGGGCCGGGAGCGGGGGGCTCTCGCACAGCAGAGGGGCTGGGGGCCGGGAGCGGGGGGCTCTCGCACAGCAGAGGGGCTGGGGGCCGGGAGCGGGGGGCTCTCGCACAGCAGAGGGGCTGGGGGCTGGGAGCGGGGGGCTCTCGCACAGCAGAGGGGCTGGGGGCCGGGAGCGGGGGGGCTCTCGCACAGCAGAGGGGCTGGGGGCCGGGAGCGGGGGGCTCTCACACAGCAGAGGGGTTGGGGGTTGGCGGGGCTGGGGGCCGGGAGCGGGGGGCTCTCACACAGCAGAGGGGCTGGGGGCCGGGAGCGGGGGGCTCTCGCACAGCAGAGGGGTTGGGGGTTGGCGGGGCTGGGGGCCGGGAGCGGGGGGCTCTCACACAGCAGAGGGGTTGGGGGTTGGCGGGGCTGGGGGCCGGGAGCGGGGGGCTCTCACACAGCAGAGGGGCTGGGGGCCGGGAGCGGGGGGCTCTCGCACAGCAGAGGGGCTGGGGGCCGGGAGCGGGGGGGCTCTCGCACAGCAGAGGGGCTGCGGGCCGGGAGCGGGGGGCGCTCGCACAGCAGAGGGGCTGGGGGCCGGGAGCGGGGGGCTCTCACACAGCAGAGGGGCTGCGGGCCGGGAGCGGGGGGCTCTCACACAGCAGAGGGGCTGCGGGCCGGGAGCGGGGGGCTCTCACACAGCAGAGGGGCTGGGGGCCGGGAGCGGGGGGCTCTCGCACAGCAGTGGGGCTGGGGGCCGGGAGCGGGGGGCTCTCGCACAGCAGAGGGGCTGGGGGCTGGGAGCGGGGGGCTCTCGCACAGCAGAGGGGCTGGGGGCCGGGAGCGGGGGGCTCTCGCACAGCAGTGGGGCTGGGGGCCGGGAGCGGGGGGCTCTCGCACAGCAGTGGGGCTGGGGGCCGGGAGCGGGGGGCTCTCACACAGCAGAGGGGCTGGGGGCCGGGAGCGGGGGGCTCTCGCACAGCAGAGGGGTTGGGGGTCGGCGGGGCTGCGGGCCGGGAGCGGGGGGCTCTCACACAGCAGAGGGGCTGGGGGCCGGGAGCGGGGGGGCTCTCACACAGCAGAGGGGCTGGGGGCCGGGAGCGGGGGGCTCTCACACAGCAGAGGGGCTGCGGGCCGGGAGCGGGGGGCTCTCGCACAGCAGTGGGGCTGCGGGGGTTGCCAGGGCAGAGGCGGGCAGCAGAGCACACCGCTGCAGGCTGCACACCCTGCTGGAGGCTGGTTGCCGTCACCACCCGAATGAGGGGGACTGGGAGGCCCCCCAGCCCCGCCCCTACCTGGAGCGACGCCCCGTGCAGGATGATGGACTCTCGCACGCGCACGCCGGCTCCCACCGTCACCCCCTTCCCGATGGAGACATTGGGGCCCAGCTGCAGGGAGAGCAGGGCAGGCGGTGAGGCGGCCCCCCGGCGGCGGCACCCCAGGGTGGCATGGGAGCAGGCGGCGCAGCGCTGCCCCCGGGGCGTTTCCCCAGTGCGGGGGGGCTGGCGGTGGTGCGCGGCGTTATGGACATGGGCTGTGTGTGGAGACTTTACGTGGTTGCTGCTGGACAACAGCAGCGCAGTAAGGTGAGGCCTGACGCCCGCCAAACAGGGACCCGTCCCCCCGGGACCGCCCGCCGAACAGGGACCCGTCCCCCCGGGACCGCCCGCAGAACAGGGACCCGTCCCCCAGGGACCGCCCGCCGAACAGGGACCCGTCCCCCCAGGGACCGCCCGCCGAACAGGGACCCGTCCCCCCGGGACCGCCCGCCGAACAGGGACCCGTCCCCCCGGGACCGCCCGCCGAACAGGGACCCGTCCCCCCAGGGACCGCCCGCCGAACAGGGACCCGTCCCCCCGGGACCGCCCGCAGAACAGGGACCCGTCCCCCAGGGACCGCCCGCCGAACAGGGACCCGTCCCCCCAGGGACCGCCCGCCGAACAGGGACCCGTCCCCCCGGGACCGCCCGCCGAACAGGGACCCGTCCCCCCGGGACCGCCCGCCGAACAGGGACCCGTCCCCCCAGGGACCGCCCGCCGAACAGGGACCCGTCCCCCCAGGGACCGCCCGCCGAACAGGGACCCGTCCCCCCAGGGACCGCCCGCCGAACAGGGACCCGTCCCCCCCGGGACCGCCCGCCGAACAGGGACCCGTCCCCCCCGGGACCGCCCGCCGAACAGGGACCCGTCCCCCCGGGACCGCCCGCAGAACAGGGACCCGTCCCCCCAGGGACCGCCCGCCGAACAGGGACCCGTCCCCCCGGGACCGCCCGCAGAACAGGGACCCGTCCCCCCAGGGACCGCCCGCCGAACAGGGACCCGTCCCCCCAGGGACCGCCCGCCGAACAGGGACCCGTCCCCCAGGGACCGCCCGCAGAACAGGGACCCGTCCCCCCAGGGACCGCCCGCCGAACAGGGACCCGTCCCCCCCGGGACCGCCCGCCGAACAGGGACCCGTCCCCCCCGGGACCGCCCGCCGAACAGGGACCCGTCCCCCCGGGACCGCCCGCAGAACAGGGACCCGTCCCCCCAGGGACCGCCCGCCGAACAGGGACCCGTCCCCCCGGGACCGCCCGCAGAACAGGGACCCGTCCCCCCAGGGACCGCCCGCCGAACAGGGACCCGTCCCCCCAGGGACCGCCCGCCGAACAGGGACCCGTCCCCCAGGGACCGCCCGCCGAACAGGGACCCGTCCCCCCAGGGACCGCCCGCCGAACAGGGACCCGTCCCCCCAGGGACCGCCCGCCGAACAGGGACCCGTCCCCCAGGGACCGCCTGCAGAACAGGGACCCGTCCCCCAGGGACCGCCCGCCGAACAGGGACCCGTCCCCCCGGGACCGCCCGCCGAACAGGGACCCGTCCCCCCGGGACCGCCCGCCGAACAGGGACCCGTCCCCCAGGGACCGCCCGCCGAACAGGGACCCGTCCCCCAGGGACCGCCCGCCGAACAGGGACCCGTCCCCCCAGGGACCGCCCGCCGAACAGGGACCCGTCCCCCAGGGACCGCCCGCCGAACAGGGACCCGTCCCCCAGGGACCGCCCGCCGAACAGGGACCCGTCCCCCCAGGGACCGCCCGCCGAACAGGGACCCGTCCCCCCAGGGACCTCCCGCCGAACAGGGACCCGTCCCCCCAGGGACCGCCCGCCGAACAGGGACCCGTCCCCCAGGGACCGCCCGCCGAACAGGGACCCGTCCCCCCAGGGACCGCCCGCCGAACAGGGACCCGTCCCCCAGGGACGGGAAAGGCTCTAGACTGGCAGCCTGATGGGTAGAGATGTTCTAATTGAACCACAAGGTGCAGGGTGACGGGTGGTGTCTAGGTAAGGTCAGAGGGTGGCAACCTGACACCAGCAGTGAGGTGACACTTGTTTGCACCTGTATGTAAAGGGGTGTCTCCCGCCGACTGAGTCAGGCAGCATTCTGGGTCCACGTGCGTAGTGGTTCGGCAGGGTCTACTCTCAGCTATGACTGTACTTTGCTTGACAATACACCTGGCCAGACACCTTCGCCTGTTCTCTGCTGTGTGGTCTTTGGTGGGGCTCACGGAGCACACCCGCACGCAGCCTTCCAGTTCTCAGCATGGACCCAGCAGGTCTGACTGACTACAAGCAGCAGGCGTCCAACACCTATGGGGGGGGGCAGTTGCTGGATGCTGCAGGGACAAGGGGCCTTAACGATCCTCAGGGGACACTTGAGGGGCCCACAAAGGCCCCTGCCGGGGAAGGACGCGCTGGGGACTCTGGCTCCTGGCCTAGAAAGGGCAGAAACCAGAGTGTGGGTCATGTGACCAGCCCAGCTGGGGAAGGATTTGCCGGCCCAGCCGGACACAGGCCGAGCCCAGAGACTGTGAACCCGGCAGCTGGTCCCGTCTCTGCTCAGCCTGCCCCAGGCAGGAGGGGACCGGTGTGTGGAAAGTACTTTCCTCAGGCTCCCCCCCCCCCCGCTCCTAATGACCCCTGAGCCGGCAGAGGCCACAGGACGGGCCCTGCGAGCGCCTGGGGGGAGAGTCGAGGTGCAAATCGCCCTGGGACTGGGGCTGGTCCTGTGGGAGGTGGGGGATGGGTTATAACCTCTCCCCTGTGTACGGTGGGATTGGGGGGCTCAGGGAGCACTGGGGTGCCCGAGGGGAGGTGGGGGGATGGATTATTCCCTCTCCCCTGTGTACGGTGGGATTGGGGGGCTCAGGGAGCACTGGGGTGCCTGAGGGGAGGTAGGGGGATGGATTATTCCCTCGCCCGTGTATGGTGGGATTGGGGGGCACAGGGAGCACTGGGGTGTCTGAGGGGAGGTGGGGGATGGGTTATAACCTCTCCCCTGTGTACGGTGGGATTGGGGGGCTCAGGGAGCACTGGGGTGTCTGAGGGGAGGTGGGGGGATGGGTTATTCCCTCTCCCCTGTGTACGGTGGGATTGGGGGGCTCAGGGAGCACTGGGGTGCCCGAGGGGAGGTGGGGGTGTGACGTAGTGGGGGTAACTTGCTAAGGCTGTGACGACCTCTGCTGTCTGGCCGTTATGCAAAGGGGGCTCCAAACCTGTCTGACCAGCTACCCCCCATGGGGAGGAACAAAGGAAGGTGGATGCTGCCCTGGCTGGGGGGCAGGGCTGGAGGAGAGGGAGTGAGTGTCTGTCTGGGAGGATGGAGGAAGCAGCCTCAGCAACAGGCTGGGGGGTTTAGAAGCCGAGACCCCCCCCCCCATATCAAGGGGGGCTGAGGCATCCTAGGCCTGCCCTGGAACCTGGTGACATCTGTGCTGGGCTGTATCCTGGAGAGGAAATAAACTCCCTCTGTTCTACCGGCTGGTGGAGTCTGTTCGTGCCCTTTCGGGGGTGCAGGAGGCGGGGGACCCCAACGCGCCGGCACAGGGGGGATGGGTTATTCTCTCTCCCCTCTTACGGTGGGACTGGGGGCCTCAGGGAGCACTGGGGTGTCTGAGGGGAGGTGGGGGGATGGGTTATTCCCTCTCCCCTGTGTACGGTGGGACTGGGGGGCTCAGGGAGCACTGGGGTGTCTGAGGGGAGGTGGGGGATGGGTTATTCTCTCTCCCCTCTTACGGTGGGACTGGGGGCCTCAGGGAGCACTGGGGTGTCTGAGGGGAGGTGGGGGATGGGTTATTCCCTCTCCCCTGTTACGGTGGGACTGGGGGGCTCAGGGAGCACTGGGGTGTCTGAGGGGAGGTGGGGGATGGGTTATAACCTCTCCCCTGTGTAAGGGGGGCTGGGGGGCACTGGGAGCACTGGGGTGTCTGAGGGGAGGTGGGGGATGGGTTATTCTCTCTCCCCTGTTACGGTGGGACTGGGGGGCACTGGGAGCACTGGGGTGTCTGAGGGGAGGTGGGGGATGGGTTATTCCCTCTCCCCTGTGTACGGTGGGACTGGGGGGCTCAGGGAGCACTGGGGTGTCTGAGGGGAGGTGGGGGATGGGTTAGAACCTCTCCCCTGTGTACGGTGGGACTGGGGGGCTCAGGGAGCACTGGGGTGTCTGAGGGGAGGTGGGGGGATGGGTTATTCCCTCTCCCCTGTGTACGGTGGGACTGGGGGGCTCAGGGAGCACTGGGGTGTCTGAGGGGAGGTGGGGGGATGGGTTATTCCCTCTCCCCTGTGTACGGTGGGACTGGGGGGCTCAGGGAGCACTGGGGTGTCTGAGGGGAGGTGGGGGATGGGTTATTCCCTCTCCCCTGTGTGAGGGGACTGGGGGGCTCAGGGAGCACTGGGGTGTCCGAGGGGAGGTGGGGGGATGGATTATTCCCTCTCCCCTGTGTACGGTGGGACTGGGGGGCTCAGGGAGCACTGGGGTGTCTGAGGGGAGGTGGGGGATGGGTTATTCCCTCTCCCCTGTGTGAGGGGACTGGGGGGCTCAGGGAGCACTGGGGTGTCTGAGGGGAGGTGGGGGGATGGGTTATTCCCTCTCCCCTGTGTACGGTGGGACTGGGGGGCTCAGGGAGCACTGGGGTGCCTGAGGGGAGGTGGGGGGATGGGTTATAACCTCTCCCCTGTGTACGGTGGGACTGGGGGGCTCAGGGAGCACTGGGGTGTCTGAGGGGAGGTGGGGGATGGGTTATAACCTCTCCCCTGTGTACGGTGGGACTGGGGGGCTCAGGGAGCACTGGGGTGTCTGAGGGGAGGTGGGGGGATGGGTTATAACCTCTCCCCTGTGTACGGTGGGACTGGGGGGCTCAGGGAGCACTGGGGTGTCTGAGGGGAGGTGGGGGGATGGGTTATAACCTCTCCCCTGTTACGGTGGGACTGGGGGGCTCAGGGAGCACTGGGGTGTCTGAGGGGAGGTGGGGGATGGGTTATTCCCTCTCCCCTGTGTACGGTGGGGCTGGGGGGCTCAGGGAGCACTGGGGTGTCTGAGGGGAGGTGGGGGATGGGTTATTCCCTCTCCCCTGTGTACGGTGGGACTGGGGGGCTCAGGGAGCACTGGGGTGTCTGAGGGGAGGTGGGGGGATGGGTTATTCCCTCTCCCCTGTGTACGGTGGGACTGGGGGGCTCAGGGAGCACTGGGGTGTGTGAGGGGAGGTGGGGGATGGGTTATTCCCTCTCCCCTGTGTACGGTGGGACTGGGGGGCTCAGGGAGCACTGGGGTGTCTGAGGGGAGGCGGGGGATGGGTTATTCCCTCTCCCCTGTGTACGGTGGGACTGGGGGGCACAGGGAGCACTGGGGTGCCTGAGGGGAGGTGGGGGATGGGTTATTCCCTCTCCCCTGTGTACGGTGGGACTGGGGGGCACAGGGAGCACTGGGGTGTCTGAGGGGAGGCGGGGGATGGGTTATTCCCTCTCCCCTGTGTACGGTGGGACTGGGGGGCTCAGGGAGCACTGGGGTGTCTGAGGGGAGGTGGGGGGATGGGTTATTCCCTCTCCCCTGTGTACGGTGGAACTGGGGGGCACTGGGAGCACTGGGGTGTCTGAGGGGAGGCGGGGGATGGGTTATTCCCTCTCCCCTGTGTACGGTGGGACTGGGGGGCTCAGGGAGCACTGGGGTGTCTGAGGGGAGGTGGGGGGATGGGTTATTCCCTCTCCCCTGTGTACGGTGGGACTGGGGGCCTCAGGGAGCACTGGGGTGTCTGAGGGGAGGTGGGGGGATGGGTTATTCCCTCTCCCCTGTGTGAGGGGGACTGGGGGGCTCAGGGAGCACTGGGGTGTCTGAGGGGAGGTGGGGGGATGGGTTATTCCCTCTCCCCTGTGTGAGGGGGGCTGGGGGCACAGGGAGCACTGGGGTGTCTGAGGGGAGGTGGGGGATGGGTTAGAACCTCTCCCCTGTGTACGGTGGGACTGGGGGGCTCAGGGAGCACTGGGGTGTCTGAGGGGAGGTGGGGGATGGGTTATTCCCTCTCCCCTGTGTACGGTGGGACTGGGGGGCTCAGGGAGCACTGGGGTGTCTGAGGGGAGGTGGGGGGATGGGTTATTCCCTCTCCCCTGTTACGGTGGGACTGGGGGGCTCAGGGAGCACTGGGGTGTCTGAGGGGAGGTGGGGGATGGGTTATTCCCTCTCCCCTGTGTGAGGGGGGCTGGGGGGCACAGGGAGCACTGGGGTGTCTGAGGGGAGGCGGGGGGATGGGTTATTCCCTCTCCCCTGTGTACGGTGGGACTGGGGGCCTCAGGGAGCACTGGGGTGTCTGAGGGGAGGTGGGGGGATGGGTTATTCCCTCTCCCCTGTTACGGTGGGACTGGGGGGCTCAGGGAGCACTGGGGTGTCTGAGGGGAGGTGGGGGATGGGTTATTCCCTCTCCCCTGTGTGAGGGGGGCTGGGGGGCACAGGGAGTACTGGGGTGTCTGAGGGGAGGCGGGGGGATGGGTTATTCCCTCTCCCCTGTGTACGGTGGGACTGGGGGCCTCAGGGAGCACTGGGGTGTCTGAGGGGAGGTGGGGGATGGGTTATTCCCTCTCCCCTGTGTACGGTGGGACTGGGGGCTCAGGGAGCACTGGGGTGTCTGAGGGGAGGTGGGGGATGGGTTATTCCTTCTCCCCTGTGTACGGTGGGACTGGGGGGCTCAGGGAGCACTGGGGTGTCTGAGGGGAGGTGGGGGGATGGGTTATTCCCTCTCCCCTGTTACGGTGGGACTGGGGAGCTCAGGGAGCACTGGGGTGTCTGAGGGGAGGTGGGGGATGGGTTATTCCCTCTCCCCTGTGTACGGTGGGACTGGGGGGCTCAGGGAGCACTGGGGTGTCTGAGGGGAGGTGGGGGGATGGGTTATTCCCTCTCCCCTGTTACGGTGGGACTGGGGGGCTCAGGGAGCACTGGGGTGTCTGAGGGGAGGTGGGGGGATGGGTTATTCCCTCTCCCCTGTGTACGGTGGGACTGGGGGGCTCAGGGAGCACTGGGGTGTCTGAGGGGAGGTGGGGGGATGGGTTATTCCCTCTCCCCTGTGTACGCTGGGACTGGGGGGCTCAGGGAGCACTGGGGTGTCTGAGGGGAGGTGGGGGATGGGTTATTCCCTCTCCCCTGTGTACGCTGGGACTGGGGGGCTCAGGGAGCACTGGGGTGTCTGAGGGGAGGTGGGGGATGGGTTATTCCCTCTCCCCTGTGTACGGTGGGACTGGGGGGCTCAGGGAGCACTGGGGTGCCTGAGGGGAGGTGGGGGGATGGGTTATTCCCTCTCCCCTGTGTACGGTGGGACTGGGGGGCTCAGGGAGCACTGGGGTGTCTGAGGGGAGGTGGGGGGATGGGTTATTCCCTCTCCCCTGTGTACGGTGGGACTGGGGGGCACAGGGAGCACTGGGGTGTCTGAGGGGAGGTGGGGGATGGGTTATTCCCTCTCCCCTGTGTACGGTGGGACTGGGGGGCACAGGGAGCACTGGGGTGTCTGAGGGGAGGTGGGGGATGGGTTATTCCCTCTCCCCTGTGTACGGTGGGACTGGGGGGCTCAGGGAGCACTGGGGTGTCTGAGGGGAGGCGGGGGATGGGTTATTGCCTCTCCCCTGTGTACGGTGGGACTGGGGGGCTCAGGGAGCACTGGGGTGCCCGAGGGGAGGTGGGGGATGGGTTATTCCCTCTCCCCTGTGTACGGTGGGACTGGGGGGCTCAGGGAGCACTGGGGTGCCTGAGGGGAGGTGGGGGATGGGTTATTCCCTCTCCCCTGTGTACGGTGCTCGGTGCCTTGCAGAGGGACCCCAGTGCTGGGCTGTAAGTAGCCCTGGCTCTGAGCAATTTACCCTGATTTGACCTTTGCAGTGTGCCCCGTTCCAACTGTTCCATTACCCCACCCACCCGGCCCTTTGGCCCACCCTGCTCATCCCCGGGGAGCCGCCCCGCGGCCAAGCCCAGCCTGCTTGGGCTCAGAGAACCAGAGTCCCGGACGCCCCGGCCCGGCACTCACCACGGCAGTGTGGTGGATGGCAGCCGTCGGGTGGATGTACACATTCCCTGCAATGCAGACAAGCGGGTGAGGGACGGCACTCCACCCCGCCCCCTCCCACCCAGGCTGGGGCGCAGCAGGTGGGGAGAGGGACGGCCCAGACCCACCCCTGTGCCCACGGGGCAGGCCCTGCGCAGACCTGGGGGCGGGAGGCAGCCCGGGGCGCACAGGACTCAGACTCCCCGCCCAGGCAGGGGCAGAGGCGGGCGGGTACCTCGGATGGTGGGCCCCGCGGGGCTGTCCCGGGCCAGTCTCTCCGGGTGGCACTGGCTGTACTGGCTCAGGTAGAGGCGGCTGGCGTAGATGGCCGAGCTGGGGGAAGGAGCAAATCAGAGTGAGGGCGCGGTCGGGCACTGCCCCGCGGCGGGGCTGCTCGGCCCACCCTTCACGAGCGGCGTGATGCAGTGGGGGTGCTGTCCATCCGGGCAGTCACTGGTCGCTGTGTGGGCTGGGGGCGACCCCCCTGGCCTGCGCCTGTGAGCACTGCCCGGGGGGTCGCCCTGAGGCCCCTCAGGTCACTAGACAGTGGCCCAGCCGGTTCTCACCTGAGCAGGGAAGGGGTCTGAACAAAGGAAGGGGGCGGTTTTTGGCTGGGAAAACACGGAGAGAGGAGACTGAGCTGAGTGCTGGGGGCTGGGGGGCCTGTGGACCCACCCCAAGGGCCCAGGGCTGCCTGCCCCTCACTTCGGTGCCCACACAGAACCCGGGCCGGGCTGTGCCTCGCAGAAGCAATAGCCCCGCCCTGTTCGACTGGCTGGCGGAGTCTCATCTCGCTGCAGACGGGGTGCAGGGTTGGGGTACCCAACCCCGAGCCCAGCTCCTACTGGCCGGCCTGCCCCTCCCCGCACACCCACCCGGCAGATTTGATCTGGCTCCAGAACCCGTCGGTTTGGTGGACGTAGAGCCGGCCGCGCCCCGCCAGCGCCGTGAAGACGTCCTGCTCCAGCCGGATGGCCTCAGCACGCTGCCAGCCGTTGGCGCTCTCCTCCCTGCCAGGCGAGACGCAGCGTGAGGCCGAACACTCCACCCGGCCACGCTGCCTCCGGGGCCAGTGCCCCAGGCGAGGCAGGACCACCGGCCAGCAGCCCACCAGCCCAGGGCTCCCTCCCCGCAGCCAGCGCCCTGCCGGCGGGCAGCAGTGCTAGTGGCACCACGCCGCGGGGACCAGCCAGGCAACGGCCACGAGTCAGACCCTGCTCAGGCCCGGGGGGTGAGACCTGGCTGCCTGCTCTGCGCCGCGCCACACACAGCCCCTGCTCCAGCCCGGCTCCGCAGCTGCCCTAGGCAGGCCCAGAGCAGCGCCGGCAGCCAGGAGTGCCCCGGGACGAGCCCAGAGCACCGTGCTGCCAGCCCCACAGCCCCCCAGCTCTGCCCTGCGCGCCGACGACGCCCCACCCACGGGGCCAGGGCACGCCAGGCAGCAAGGCCCAGACTGGCCAGTGGCGCATCCCTGCTGCAGGGGAGCTGGGCCATGCCCTGCGCTGGGAGGCAGCAGTGCAGGGAGCTGGGGCCCCCAGGGCCAGGGGCACCCCAAAGGCCAGAGCTCCCCCAGGAGAAAGCCGGTGCCAGCAGACCCAGACCCTGGGGCAGGCCATGCAGCACGGGAGGGGCAGGGGCCGGGGGCCAGGGGACACTCACAGGAGCCGCTCCTGCTGGTTCCTCTGGAAGACCTCGCCGATGGGCTGGAAGATGGCGGGTGTGAACAGGTAGATGCCGCAGTTGATGATCTCGCTGACGAAGGTGCTGGGCTTCTCCACGTAGTGCAGGACCTGGGGGCGGGGCCGTGAGCGCCTGACCCAGCCCCACAGCGCCAGGGCCGCCCGCTCCCCGGGCCCTGAACCCGGCCCCCTCCCGGGCCCCCGCTTCCCGCGCCGCGCCCGGCCCCCTCCCGGGCCCCCGCTTCCCGCGCCGCGCCCGGCCCCCTCCCGGGCCCCCGCTTCCCGCGCCGCGCCCGGCCCCCTCCCGGGCCCCCGCTTCCCACGCCGCGCCCGGCCCCCTCCAGGGCCACCCCTTCGCACACCGCGCCCGGCCCCCTCCAGGGCAACTGCTTCCCATGCCCCCTACCTCAGACGTGTCTGGGTTGGCCACGATGCAGCCATAGTTCAGAGACTGCTTCCGGTTGGCCTGTGGAAAGAGCACAGCGTCAGCAGGCTCTGTTCAGATGGGTCCCGAGGCTCCCTGCAGCCTGGGGCTGGCCCAGCCCCCCACTCACGGTGGTGCCCAGAATGACAAAGCTCTGCGGGTCTCCGTGCTGCTGCTGGAAAGCCAGCATCTCCGGCAGGGGGAACTCTGAGCACACGTCTGCATTGAGGACGAAGAAGGCGTCCGGGCCACCCGACAGGATCTGGTCCCGGAAGTGATAGATGCCACCGCCTGTGCCCAGGGCTGCGTACTCCTGCAGATACCTGTGACACAAAATAGGAACTTCTGAATGGTTTAACTGAATCCAGGGGGTGTGCCTCAGTTTCCCTTCTGCGCTACGCAAGTGTCTAGGGGTGGAGGGATCTGCGTGTGTGACCCTGCACAGACCCCAGGGCCCGTGTGGCTGCGACCGGCCGACACCCTGTCCTGGTGGCCGGACCTGACCCCTGCAAGGGGCCAGCCGGGGGGCTGGAGAACAGACGGGTGACCCGTTTGCCGGGGCGGTGCGAGGGAAGGTGGGTCTAAGGCTGGCTGCTGGGCGGGGTCCGTCTCTGGGTTTGGGACTCGGGGGGGGGGGTTCCCCCAGACGGACGTTGCGGAAGACCCTGGCTCCCTGCGCTCACAAGCTCCGTCCTACGCCGGGTCCCGTCTGCGGCAACGCTGGCTGGGGCAGGGCCCTTCGGGGGAGGCTTCCCCAGGGTCCCCCCAGGAGTCTCGCTGTGGGAGGGTCATGGGGGCTCTGAGGTCAGAGCCAGGAGGCGCCGAAGCTGAGCAGGCTCCTTGCCCTGGTGCCCGGTGCCTGAGGGGAGACGCTGCCCAGAGTCTGCCCCAGCGCCCTGCCCGAGCCCCCGCCTGGGAATCCATGAGAACCTTCCAGCCACGTCAGAGCACGGTGCCCACCCAGGAGCCTGGGGGGTTCCTGCCACAGCAGCACCAGTGCAGCCTCGGGGGTAGGAAGGGGGCCCAGGGCAGCCGGCCCACGCCCCTCTCCTGGAGCACGGTCCCTGTGGCGGGGGGACGGGCCCTGCCTGCGGGGCTCAGTGGGTGTGAAAGAGGCACAAGGGCATGGCGGCAGCAGCGCAGGGGCCTGCAGGAGCCCCACTCGGAGGGGCTGCTTGGCCACAAGGGCTGGGGCAGGTCCTTCGGCGTGACAGCAGGAGGCCCAGCCAGAGGCCTTCCTGCAATGACAGGCCCTGAGTCCAGCCCCAGGCACACGGGGGAGGCAGCGTTCGGGCTGGGAAAGCAGGCCTTGGGGCGGTCAGAGTTCTCAGAGGGGCCCGTGGCTATAGGGCAGCTAGACTTTTGGGGAGGGGCCTTGCCCAAGGCTTTGCAACGGCTCTGAAGCAAAGGAAGCTGCCCTGGGGTACGAGGGCAGGCCCTCTCCTAGATCCAGGAATAAACGGTCAGTTTTCAGACTGGAGAGAGGTAACCAGCGGGGTCCCCCAGGGGTCTGCACGGGGACCAATCCTAGTGAACCTATCTGGACAAAGGGGGAAACATTTGCCACCACCAAACTGCTCAAGAGCGTTAAGTCCAAGCAGACTGGGAAGGACAGGGATTTCAGAAGAGCCGATGAAATTCAATGTCCATAACTGCCGGTTCATGCCCGCTGGAGAACATAACCCAGGTCGCCATAGCAAATGGGGATTAAATCAGCTGTCGCCACTCCCGAAAGAGACCTTGGAGTTATCATGAACAGGTCTCCAAAAACATCGGCTCCATGTGCAGCAGCAGCCGAAAAAGCAAAGGATGTTGGGAGCCATTAAGAAAGGGAGAGAGAAGGCGACAGAAGAGATCCTGCAGCCTCCGTACATCCACGGGACACCCACAGCTTGAATTCTGCGCGCAGTTCCGGTCGCCCGTTGCCAAAAGCAGATCAGGCTTGGAAAGGCTCAGCGAAGCACAGCAGAGCTGAGGGGTTGGAAGGCTCCCTACGAGGAGAGATGAACAGGACTGGGGCGGCGGAGCTTGGAAGAGACGCCATGGCTGGTGCCGAGAAGTGGCTACAGAAGTGTCCCCCGTCTCCTACCACACGAGGTGGGCTCAGCAAGGACACAAAGCAGCACTTCTTCCCCCAGTGCACAAGCAGCCTGCGAAACTCCTTGCCAGCGTGTTGTGAAGGCCCAAGAGCGGGGTTCAAAACAGCGCTGGAGAAAGTGCCCGGGGGGAGGCAGCAGTGGCTATTAGGCAGGATGGGCGGGGATGCGGCCTTCTGCACTGTCCCTGGCCTCCCTGTGCGAGCCGTGCGACCGGCAAGGGGGGGTCACTCCACAAGTGCCCTGCTCCCAATCTGCCAGAGACAGGACGCTCAGCGGGGCTGACCCTGCACGGCCTCTCATGGAAACTGCCCAGCCCCAGGCTTCGCACGCAGCCTCACCAAGGGCCTTGGGCAGGGGCTGCTACTCACCCACCTGATTGGGATTTTAAACTCCTGCTGCGCAGATACCAGGAAGCGGCTCAGGGCTTCGGTGGGCTGGTAGAAACCCACAAGGAGAATCTCCTTCATGCTTGGAATCTGGGGGCAGGACACATGTAGGTGTGAGAAGAGAGCCCAGCCCCTCTCTTAAGGGACACCTCCCCCAGGGCCAGGACTCGCCTTTGCCCCCTGCCCAGGTGGGTCCAGGCCTGGCCTGGCTTGTTACCTTGGTGCAGGCCTCGATGTGGTGCTGGATCATGGGCACCCCAGCCACCGGGAACAGCGGCTTCGGGACTTCGAAGGACAAGGGCCGGAAGCGAGTCCCTGGGCGAAGGGATGAGAGGCTCAGGGGGCAGCGAACACGCGGGGGTTTCCCAGCCAGGCTGGCTGCTGGGCGGAGCACAGACCCTCCCTGCACCAGACAGGCACCTTCACAGCTGCCAGCCCAGAGACGGGGAGCCAAACCCGGCCACGGGGCACCCAAGGGCATGCGCAAAGCAGAGCCATGCCAGCCCGGCGCAGTGCCTTGGCCTGTGCCAGGCCAGCTGACTGATCACGCGGGGGAGCGAGGCAAAGGGGGCAGAGGCACACGGGGCGGCCAGCCGGGGAGGGTGAGTGACGGGATCCGGGAAGGGGGCTCAGTCTCGGGTGACGGATCGAATGGGCCGTGCGTGGGGGGCAGAGCCTGCGATCAGTCGACAGGGCGCCGCCTCTGGCGTGCAGAGCGCCCCAGGCGGAAGTGCCCCCCGCTTTCCCCCTCGCTGCCCCTGTCTGACGGGGGCCTAGTCGCCCGGCCTTCACGCCCCTAGGGCAGGGCGGGGCCCGGGGCGGTGGGCTCCCGGCGCCGGGGGGGAGGGCGGCCCCACGCGGGTCTCACCTTTCTGCGGCCCCCCGATAAGGATCACGGCCTTCAGCATGGTGCCAGCCCTGCAGCGAGAGACTGGCTGGGACAGCGCCCCACAGCACCCCCCGACTCTGCCCCACAGCGCCACACCCCCCGCCCCAGAGCGCCCCCCGACTCTGCCCCACAGCACTACGGCCCCCCGCCCCACAGCGCCCCCCGACTCTGCCCCACAGCGCCACGCCCCCCGCCCCACAGCGCCCCCCGACTCTGCCCCACAGCGCTACAGCCCCCCGCCCCACAGCGCCCCCCGACTCTGCCCCACAGCGCCACGCCCCCCGCCCCACAGCGCCCCCCGACTCTGCCCCACAGCGCCACGCCCCCCACCCCACAGCGCCCCCCGACTCTGCCCCACAGCGCCACGCCCCCCGCCCCAGAGCGCCCCCCGACTCTGCCCCACAGCGCTACGGCCCCCCGCCCCACAGCGCCCCCCGACTCTGCTCCACAGCGCTACGGCCCCCCGCCCCACAGCGCCCCCCGACTCTGCCCCACAGCGCCACGCCCCCCGCCCCACAGCGCCCCCCGACTCTGCCCCACAGCGCTACGGCCCCCCGCCCCACAGCGCCCCCCGACTCTGCCCCACAGCGCCCCGCCCCCCGCCCCACAGCGCCCCCCGACTCTGCCCCACAGCGCCACGCCCCCCGCCCCAGAGCGCCCACCGACTCTGCCCCACAGCGCCCCGCCCCCCGCCCCACAGCGCCCCCCGACTCTGCCCCACAGCGCTACGGCCCCCCGCCCCACAGCGCCCCGCCCCCCGCCCCACAGCGCCCCCCGACTCTGCCCCACAGCGCCACGCCCCCCGCCCCAGAGCGCCCACCGACTCTGCCCCACAGCGCCCCGCCCCCCGCCCCACAGCGCCCCCCGACTCTGCCCCACAGCGCCCCGCCCCCCGCCCCACAGCGCCCCCCGACTCTGCCCCACAGCGCGCTCTGTGACCCCCCCCGGCCTGTTACCAGGTGACAGCGGGTCCCGAGGGTCGCGTTCTCCGCCACGTCACTTCCGCCCACGTCTGCGTCCGCCCGCGCGGTGCCTGCTGGGAGCTGCAGTTCCTCGGGCGGGGCTGGGGCCGAGGGGCGGAGCCATGGGGAGGGGGCGGGGCCGGGGAAAGGGGGCGGAGCCGTAGGCGGGGGAGGGGGAGGGGCCGGAGGCGGAGGCTGGGCCGGGGGGAGGGGCCGGAGGCGGAGGCGGGACCGGGGGGAGGGGGAGGGGCCGGAGGCGGGGCCGGGGCCGGGGGGAGGGGGAGGGGCCGGAGGCGGGGCCGGGGCCGGGGGGAGGGGGAGGGGCCGGAGGCGGAGGCGGGACCGGGGGGAGGGGGAGGGGGAGGGGCCGGAGGCGGGGCCGGGGCCGGGGGGCGGGGCCGGAGGCGGAGGCGGGGCCGGGGGGAGGGGAAGGGGCCGGAGGCGTAGGCGGGGCCGGGGGGAGGGGGAGGGGGAGGGGCCGGAGGCGGGGCCGGGGCCGGGGGGCGGGGCCGGAGGCGTAGGCGGGGCCGGGGGGAGGGGGAGGGGCCGGAGGCGGAGGCGGGGCCGGGGGGGGGGGAGGGGCCGGAGGCGTAGGCGGGGCCGGGGGGAGGGGGCGGGGCCGGAGGCGTAGGCGGGGCCGGGGGGAGGGGGAGGGGCCGGAGGCGTAGGCGGGGCCGGGGGGAGGGGGAGGGGCCGGAGGCGGAGGCGGGGCCGGAGGGGGCTCAGCCCCGCGGGCTCTGAGCAAGTGTCCGGCCCGCGGGCGGGTGTCAGGGGGCGGGACCGACCGGACCGATGGGGGGCTGGGGGCAGGTTCCCCCCCTGCCGCGGGGGGAGTTTGGGCCCGGCTGCTCTGGGGGCCCAGGGACCGGAGACCAGGCTGCTCTAGTCCCGGGGGCGGGGCCAGGCGGGGGGGCTCCCCAGGCGGCTGGGGGTCAGAGGGGCTGAGCCCCGAGGGAGGGGGCCGTGGGGCTGTAGCCCCCCCGGGGCCGTGGCGCGGTGGGATTGTCCCCCCCCCGTTGTTACAGTCACTGGGTGCTTTGTGATTCGTGTGATCCGCACTGCCCTGTGCTCTGCGGTGACTCCCCGCGCGTGCCTCAGTTTCCCCAGGCCCTGCGGCACTAGCTGCAGGAGGCGGGGGAGGCCGGATGGGACTCGCTGGGGACGTATCCGCAGCCTCTCTGCTCCTGAGGCTCGGGACAGCAGGTAGCGCCTCGCCTCGGGCCTGGAAGCAGGACAGGGCGGGGGGCCGGGGCAGTGCTTGGGGGTGGGAGTTAGTTTTTCCGCTGGCTTAGGGAGAGGGGAGCCGAGCTGGCTCGGGGGGCCGGGGCAGAGGCCCGGGGCTGGAGCTCTGGGCCCCCTCCCCGAGATGGGCTGCGCTGGCGGCCCCTGTACTACACGGTGTCCCTGTCCCCCAAGAGACCTTCTCTTCCACCTGCCGCGGAGAGTCCTCTCTGCTGCGCACGGGGGTGCAGGGCCGGGGACTCCGCACACTGGGTGGCAAGGGGGCTCCCCCGGGGGCAGAGAGTGGGAGCGAGCTGGGCGTCAGTGGCAGGGTGAGGGGATGGGCCGGGGCCGTGGGGCGGAGGCTGGACACGCTGAGCCAGGGCCCCTGGGGGAGCCTGTGGGGGTTGTATTCCCCCTGTTCCTTTCTGCTGCTGCCTGTGGTAACCCCGTGTGCGCGCCTCAGTTTCCCTGGGCACTGCACCAGTAGGGAGATGGGGATGGGCATTTCTATGGGATGCTCTCCATAGCTGGAGCCCGGGAGGGGTGACCAAGTGACACCTTCCCTGCCCCCCGAGCTGGACAAAGGCTGGGGGTGGGGCTGCCTGCAGAGCTGGGGCAGGGTGCTGGGTGGGTGGGGGAGGCTGGGAGGGCTTGGGGAACAGGGAGGGGGCAGGGCCCTGGCTCTGGGCCCCTCCCCCAGGCTGGGCTGCCCCCTGTGCCGCGCTGGATTCCTGGGACCCAGTAACCCCCCTGCGCTCCCCCTGCTGGGAACCCCCTGGCTGTGGATGGGGGACAGGGCCTGAGGGCTCCCTGCCCCTCGAGGACACCCTGGGGCAGGGGTGAGGCAGAGTGTACCAGAGGGCATGGGGCGCAATGGCCAGGGGGCCCAGGCCGGGGGGGGCACAATGGCCAGGGGGCCCAGGCCGGGGGGGATGGCCAGGGGGCCCAGGCTGGGGGGAGGGATGGCCAGGGGGCCCAGGCCGGGGGGGATGGCCAGGGGGCCCAGGCTGGGGGGAGGGATGGCCAGGGGGCCCAGGCCGAAGGGGGGCGCGATGGCCAGGGGGCCCCAGGCCGGGGGGCGGGATGGCCAGGGGGCCCAGGCCGGGGGGGGGGCGCAATGGCCAGGGGGCCCAGGCCGGGGGGGGATGGCCAGGGGGCCCAGGCTGGGGGGGGATGGCCAGGGGGCCCAGGCTGGGGGGGCGCGATGTCCAGGGGGCCCAGGCCGGGGGGGGGATGGCAAGGGGCCCCAGGCTGGGGGGGGGGGCGCGATGGCCAGGGGGCCCAGGCCGGGGGGGGGGATGTCCAGGGGGCCCAGGCTGGGGGGGGATGTCCAGGGGCCCCAGGCCGGGGGGGCGCGATGGCCAGGGGGCCCAGGCCGGGGGGGGGGGATGTCCAGGGGGCCCAGGCCGGGGGGGGGGGGCGCAATGGCCAGGGGGCCCAGGCCGGGGGGGATGTCCAGGGGCCCCAGGCCGGGGGGGGGATGTCCAGGGGGCCCAGGCCGGGGGGGGGGGCGCAATGGCCAGGGGGCCCAGGCCGGGGGGGATGGCCAGGGGGCCCAGGCCGGGGGGGATGTCCAGGGGCCCCAGGCCGGGGGGCGCGATGGCCAGGGGGCCCAGGCCGGGGGGGGGATGTCCAGGGGCCCCAGGCCGGGGGGGGATGGCCAGGGGGCCAGGCCGGGGGGGGATGGCCAGGGGCCCCAGGCCGGGGGGGGATGGCCAGGGGGCCAGGCCGGGGGGGAGGGGCAGGCCATGGTGCCCGCCCCCCCCAGCGTTAGAGGTACAAAGCAGGCAGCAGAGACAGGTCCCGGAGCGGCCGCAGCCCTTTATTGAGCCCAGGGCCAGCGGGGCCGAGCCCGGCGCCGCCTGGAACCCGCGGGGACCATGAGCCAGAGCCCCGGGCTCCGGCCCCGTCGCGCACCGGAGCGGGGGCTGCTCCGCCTCAGGACAGACCCACAGCGCAGGGCGGGGCCGCCCCCCTCGGGGACCTCTGCTGGCCACGGGGGGGGGGGGGGTCAGAGCACGTCCAGGCGGGCGAAGGACTCGTCCGTGCCCAGGCTGTTCTCCACGAAGATCTCGTACTTCCCGGCGTCGCTCGGCGCCACCCGCTTGATAGTGAGAGTGGTGGAGCTGCTGCCGATGTCGTAGAACACCCTGGGGAGACAGGCAGCACGGAGACGGGGAGCCCCGGCCCCGCACCAGGGACCCCCGGGCCCAGCCCCACTCCTGAGACCCCCGGGCCCGGCCCCACTCCTGAGACCCCCGGGCCCGGCCCCACCCCTGGCCCCGCACCAGAGACCCCCTGGGCCCGGCTCCACCCCTGGCCCCGCACCAGGGACCCCCGGGCCCAGCCCCACTCCTGAGACCCCCGGGCCCGGCCCCACCCCTGGCCCCGCACCAGAGACCCCCTGGGCCCGGCTCCACCCCTGGCCCCGCACCAGGGACCCCCGGGCCCAGCCCCACTCCTGAGACCCCCGGGCCCGGCCCCACCCCTGGCCCCGCACCAGAGACCCCCTGGGCCCGGCTCCACCCTTGGCCCCGCACCAGGGACCCCTGGGCCCAGCCCCACTCCTGAGACCCCTGGGCCTGGCCCCCCCTCCTGGCCCCGCACCAGAGACCCCCCCCAGGCCTGGCCCCACCCCAGGCCCAGTACCAGAGACCCCCTGGGCCTGGCCCCCCCTCCTGGCCCCGCACCAGAGACCCCCCCGGACCTGGCCCCCCCTTCTGGACCCGCACCAGAGACCCCCCCCAGGCCTGGCCCCCCCCTCCTGGCCCCGCACCAGAGACCCCCCCGGGCCTGGCCCCACCTCTGGCCCCGTACCAGAGACCCCCTGGGCCTGGCCCCCCCTCCTGGACCCGCACCAGAGACCCCCCGGGCCTGGTCCCGTACCAGACACCCCCTGGGCCCGGCCCCCCCTCCTGGCCCCGCACCAGAGACCCCCCCTGGCCTGGCCCCACCCCTGGCCATGCTGTGCCCCAGATGAGTGCCCATCCTGGAGTCCTGGCTCCGCCCCCTGGGACCTGGCTGCTCCCCCCAACCCCGAGTCTGCCAGCGCAGCCCCTGCCCCTCACCTGTCGTCCTCCTCGATGTCCTCGCCGTCCTTGGCCCAGCCCACGTCGGGCGCCGGCTCGCCGCTGATCTGCGCCGTCAGGGTGACCGTGGTGCCCTTCTTGGCCTTGGTGCTCTCCGGCCCCTTCTCGATCTTGGCAGGCACTGGGGGGGGGGGCTGAGCTAAACCTCTGCCTTCCAGCCAGTGGGGCACAAGGCCAGCACCAGGGCCCCTGGGCTAGGCTGGTGCAATCCCCAGGGGCTGGGGGAGGTGGGGAGCCCCGGGGGTGGGGCAGGGAGGTGGGGCAGGCTATGTCTGCGTGTTTGCAAAGGGCTCTGGGCAGCACCCCTGAGAGTGGCCGGCTGTGCCCCCAGGGCAGGGTGCGGGGCCAGGGGAGACGCTGCGAGGCCTTGGGGTGCAGCACGGGGGGGGCACAGAACAGGGGCGACGAATCAGAGAACACAAGAATGGGAAGGGACCTCGAGAGTCAGCGAGTCCAGCCCCTGCGCCCATGGCAGCGCCCAGCCCTGACACAGCTGCCCAGCCGGCTCGCCCGTACCCCAGTGCTGGGGGTCCACAGCCCCCAGGCGCCTCAGCCTGCTTCACCCCCCAGGCCGGGCGTCTTCCCCAATGTCCGGGCTGCGGCCTGAGCCCTGTGAGGAGGGAGACCGTGTTCCCTTGGCCCCGGCGGGCAGGACAAGGAGCAACGGGCTCCAACGCAGCCAGGGGGCTGAGGGGGGCATTAGGGGAACGTCTCGACTACGCCCCTTTTTCTGGAAAGGGATGTAAATTAGACAGACCGAAATTGCTAATGAAGCAGGATTTAAATATCCCGCACTTCATTAGCATAAAAACGGCCGCTGCTTTTTTTCGGCATGAAGCTCTGTGGGAGAAAAGCGGCAGCCTAGAGGGGGCCTTTCGCTAAAGAAAGCCTTTTCCGATAGACCCTTACGCCTCGTCAAACAACCCGCAGGCAGAGCGGGGTCCCAGGAGGTTCCAGGGGGTCCCGGGGCAGAGCGGGGTTCCAGGAGGTTCCAGGGGGTCCCAGGGGCACAGAGCGGGGTGCCAGGGCAGAGCGGGGTGCCAGGGGGTCCCAGGGGCACAGAGCGGAGTTCCAGGGGGTATCAGGGGGTCCCAGGGGCAGAGCGGGGTCCCAGGGGATTCCAGGGGGTCCCAGGGGCACAGAGCGGGGTGCCAGGGCAGAGCGGGGCGCACAGGGTGCCAGAGGCGCTACCTTCCACCAGGATGCGGGCGGAGTCGGAGCACTCCCCGAAGGTGTTCTTGACGGAGATGGTGTAGCGCCCCAGGTCGGCCAGCTCCCCGTCCCGCACCACCAGGGCCACGATGTCGGGGTCCTCGAAGATGTAGCGGTACTTGGGCCCGTCCTTCAGCTCCTTCCCCTCCTTGGACCAGCGGATGAAGGGGTCGGGGAAGGCGCTGATGCGGCACTCCAGCCGGGCCGCGCTGCCCTCGATCAGCAAGACGTCTTTCAGCTCCTGCAGCACCCGCGGGGGCCCCTTCTCCTTCAGCTCCTTGCGGGACCTGGCGGGGGGGCGCTCACATGGGTCTGCCGGCCTCCCGGGGCCCCTGTGAGCCCCCTGCCCTCCACCTCCTGCCCGCACCCATGGGCCCCTGTGAGCCCCCTGCCCTCCGCCTCCTGCCGGCACCCATGGGCCCCTGTGAGCCCCCTGCCCTCCGCCTCCTGCCCGCACCCATGGGCCCCTGTGAGCCCCCTGCCCTCCGCCTCCTGCCAGCACCCATGGGCCCCCTGCCCTCCGCCTCCTGCCGGCCCCCGTGGGCCCCTGTGAACCCCCTGCCCTCCATCTCCTGCTGGCCCCCGTGGGCCCCTGTGAGCCCCCTGCCCTCCGCCTCCTGCCGGCCCCCCCGTGGGCCCCTGTGAACCCCCTGCCCTCCATCTCCTGCTGGCCCCCGTGGGCCCCTGTGAGCCCCCTGCCCTCCGCCTCCTGCCGGCCCCCCCGTGGGCCCCTGTGAACCCCCTGCCCTCCGCCTCCTGCCGGCCCCCCCGTGGGCCCCTGTGAGCCCCCTGCCCTCCGCCTCCTGCCGGCCCCCCCCGTGGGCCCCTGTGAGCCCCCTGCCCTCCGCCTCCTGCCGGCCCCCCCCGTGGGCCCCTGTGAACCCCCTGCCCTCCGTCTCCTGCCGGCCCCCCCCCCGTAGGCCCCTGTGAGCCCCCTGCCCTCCGCCTCCTGCCAGCCCCTGGGCCCCCCCCATGAACCCTCTGCCCTTCACTTCCTGCTGGACCCCTGTGCTCTCCCTGCCCTCCACCTCTTTGGTCCCCAGGCCCCCAGTGGTCCCCCTGCCCTCTACCCCCAAGTTCTCTCCAGCAGCCCCCCCGACCCCCGAGCAGGGGCCCTGTGCACCCCGGCAGCAGCTGGCAGTGCCCAGAGCCCTGGCCCAAGGTGCCCCTTGCCCTTACCTGTGCCCCCGGTAGGAGGCCTGGATGCGGATGGCTGCGTTCTGCACCTGCGGGTCATTAATGTCCAGTGTGCAGCCGGGGGGCGGCGGGTCCGTCGCCTTCTTGGGGGCCGCTTTGGACATCTGCCAAGGGGGATGCTCAGCGCCTGGGCACCACCCCAGGGACCCCTTTGCCAGAGCTCCCCCGGGACCCCCAAGTCCCTGAGGGTCTGTCTACACTACCCCCCTAGTTCGAACTAGCGGGTAATGTATGCATACCGAACTTGCTAATGAAGCCCGGGATTTGAATTTCCCGGGCTTCATTAGCATAAAGCCGGCTCCGCCATTTTTAAAAGCCGGCTTGTTCGAACCCCGGGCCGCGCGGCTACACGCGGCTACACGCGGCACGGGCTAGATAGTTCGGATTAGGCTTCCTATCTGAACTATGTGTACGCCTCGTTCCACTGTCTGTACACGGGGTTCGCACTAGCCGGCTTTTAAAAATGGCGGCGCCGGCTTTATGCTAATGAAGCCCGGGAAATTCAAATCCCGGGCTTCATTTGCAAGTTCGGTATGCATACATTACCCGCTAGTTCGAACTAGGGGGGTAGTGTAGACATACCCATAGACCCCCCAGGGGCCTCCAGACAGCCAGGGATCCCCAAGTGCCTCAGACCCCCCCGAGGCATCCCCATAAACCCCCAGGGACCTCCAGACAGCCAGGGATCCCCAAGTGCCTCAGACCCCCCCAAGGGACCCCATTCACCCCCGGGGACCTCCAGACAGCCAGGGATCCCCAAGTGCCTCAGACCCCCCCGAGGGACCCCATTCACCCCCGGGGACCTCCAGACAGCCAGCGATCCCCAAGGGCCTCAGACCCCCCCGAGGCATCCCCATAAACCCCCAGGGACCTCCAGACAGCCAGGAATCCCCAAGGGCCTCAGACCCCCCCGAGGCATCCCCATAAACCCCCAGGGACCTCCAGACAGCCAGGGATCCCCAAGTGCCTCAGACCCCCCCGAGGCATCCCCATAAACCCCCAGGGACCTCCAGACAGCCAGGGATCCCCAAGTGCCTCAGACCCCCCCGAGGCATCCCCATAAACCCCCAGGGACCTCCAGACAGCCAGGGATCCCCAAGTGCCTCAGACCCCCCCGAGGCATCCCCATAAACCCCCAGGGACCTCCAGACAGCCAGGGTTCCCCAAGGGCCTCAGACCCCCCCAAGGGACCCCATTCACCCCCGGGGACCTCCAGACAGCCAGGGATCCCCAAGTGCCTCAGACCCCCCCGAGGGACCCCCATTCACCCCCGGGGACCTCCAGACAGCCAGCGATCCCCAAGTGCCTCAGACCCCCCCGAGGGACCCCCATTCACCCCCGGGGACCTCCAGACAGCCAGCGATCCCCAAGTGCCTCAGACCCCCCCGAGGGACCCCCATTCACCCCCGGGGACCTCCAGACAGCCAGGGATCCCCAAGGGCCTCAGACCCCCCCGAGGGACCCCCCATTCACCCCCGGGGACCTCCAGACAGCCAGGGATCCCCAAGGGCCTCAGACCCCCCTGAGGGACCCCCATTCACCCCCGGGGACCTCCAGACAGCCAGGGATCCCCAAGTGCCTCAGACCCCCCCGAGGGACCCCCCATTCACCCCCGGGGACCTCCAGACAGCCAGGGATCCCCAAGGGCCTCAGACCCCCCCGAGGGACCCCCATTCACCCCCGGGGACCTCCAGACAGCCAGGGATCCCCAAGGGCCTCAGACCCCCCCGAGGGACCCCCATTCACCCCCGGGGACCTCCAGACAGCCAGGGATCCCCAAGGGCCTCAGACCCCCCCGAGGGACCCCCCATTCACCCCCGGGGACCTCCAGACAGCCAGGGATCCCCAAGGGCCTCAGACCCCCCCGAGGGACCCCCATTCACCCCCGGGGACCTCCAGACAGCCAGGGATCCCCAAGGGCCTCAAACCATGATCCGCAGACCTCCCTCTGGCTCCGCCCCGGCTTCCCGCCGCACCTCCCCCCCCCCCGCTGCCCCTCCTCCTTCCCTCCACTGCCCCTTCCCCCCCCGCTGCCCCTCCTCCTTCCCTCCACTGCCCCTTCCCCCCCCCCGCTGCCCCTCCTCCTTCCCTCCACTGCCCCTTCCCCCCCCACTGCCCCTCCTCCTTCCCTCCACTGCCCCTTCCCCCCCCGCCCCCCTCCTCCTTCCCTCCACTGCCCCTTCCCCCCCCCACTGCCCCTTCTCCTTCCCTCCACTGCCCCTTCCCCCCCGCCGCCCCTCCTCCTTCCCTCCACTGCCCCTTCCCCCCCCCACTGCCCCTTCTCCTTCCCTCCACTGCCCCTTCCCCCCCGCCGCCCCTCCTCCTTCCCTCCACTGCCCCTTCCCCCCCCACTGCCCCTCCTCCTTCCCTCCACTGCCCCTTCCCCCCACTGCCCCTCCTCCTTCCCTCCACTGCCCCTTCCCCCCACTGCCCCTCCTCCTTCCCTCCACTGCCCCTTCCCCCCCGCCGCCCCTCCTCCTTCCCTCCACTGCCCCTTCCCCCCACTGCCCCTCCTCCTTCCCTCCACTGCCCCTTCCCCCCCGCCGCCCCTCCTCCTTCCCTCCACTGCCCCTTCCCCCCCCCGCTGCCCCTTCTCCTTCCCTCCACTGCCCCTTCCCCCCCCCGCTGCCCCTTCTCCTTCCCTCCACTGCCCCTTCCCCCCCCCGCTGCCCCTTCTCCTTCCCTCCACTGCCCCTTCCCCCCCGCCGCCCCTTCTCCTTCCCTCCACTGCCCCTTCCCCCCCGCCGCCCCTCCTCCTTCCCTCCACTGCCCCTTCCCCCCCCGCTGCCCCTTCTCCTTCCCTCCACTGCCCCTTCCCCCCTGCCGCCCCTCCTCCTTCCCTCCACTGCCCCTTCCCCCCCCGCCGCCCCTTCTCCTTCCCTCCACTGCCCCTTCCCCCCCCGCCGCCCCCTCCTCCTTCCCTCCACTGCCCCTTCCCCCCCGCCGCCCCTCCTCCTTCCCTCCACTGCCCCTTCCCCCCCCCACTGCCCCTCCTCCTTCCCTCCACTGCCCCTTCCCCCCCGCCGCCCCTCCTCCTTCCCTCCACTGCCCCTTCCCCCCCCGCCGCCCCTCCTCCTTCCCTCCACTGCCCCTTCCCCCCCGCTGCCCCTCCTCCTTCCCTCCACTGCCCCTCCCCCCGCCGCCCCTCCTCCTTCCCTCCACTGCCCCTTCCCCCCACTGCCCCTCCTCCTTCCCTCCACTGCCCCTTCCCCCCCCGCCGCCCCTCCTCCTTCCCTCCACTGCCCCTTCCCCCCCGCTGCCCCTCCTCCTTCCCTCCACTGCCCCTCCCCCCGCCGCCCCTTCTCCTTCCCTCCACTGCCCCTTCCCCCCACTGCCCCTCCTCCTTCCCTCCACTGCCCCTTCCCCCCCACTGCCCCTTCTCCTTCCCTCCACTGCCCCTTCCCCCCCCGCTGCCCCTTCTCCTTCCCTCCACTGCCCCTTCCCCCCCCGCCGCCCCTCCTCCTTCCCTCCACTGCCCCTTCCCCCCCGCCGCCCCTCCTCCTTCCCTCCACTGCCCCTTCCCCCCCGCCGCCCCTCCTCCTTCCCTCCACTGCCCCTTCCCCCCCGCTGCCCCTCCTCCTTCCCTCCACTGCCCCTCCCCCCGCCGCCCCTCCTCCTTCCCTCCACTGCCCCTTCCCCCCCACTGCCCCTCCTCCTTCCCTCCACTGCCCCTTCCCCCCCGCCGCCCCTCCTCCTTCCCTCCACTGCCCCTTCCCCCCCGCTGCCCCTCCTCCTTCCCTCCACTGCCCCTCCCCCCGCCGCCCCTTCTCCTTCCCTCCACTGCCCCTTCCCCCCACTGCCCCTCCTCCTTCCCTCCACTGCCCCTTCCCCCCCCACTGCCCCTCCTCCTTCCCTCCACTGCCCCTTCCCCCCCACTGCCCCTTCTCCTTCCCTCCACTGCCCCTTCCCCCCCCCGCTGCCCCTTCTCCTTCCCTCCACTGCCCCTTCCCCCCCCGCCGCCCCTCCTCCTTCCCTCCACTGCCCCTTCCCCCCCGCCGCCCCTCCTCCTTCCCTCCACTGCCTCTTCCCCCCGCCCACAGCACCATTCCCCCGCACCTGCCGCTTCTCCTCCCCCTTCCTCTGCCGCACCATCCCTCCCCGCGCCCACTGTACCAGCCCCTCCGCCTGCAGCCCCTTCACCCCCCTCCACCCGCCGCCCCTTCGCCCCCCCCCCGCCCGCCATCCCACCCCGCCCTCCGCCTGCAGCCCCTTTACCCCCCTCCATCCGCTGCCCCTTCACCCCCCCGCCGCCATCCCACCCCGCCCTCCGCCTGCAGCCCCTTCACCCCCCTCCATCCGCCGCCCCTTCGCCCCCCCGCCGCCATCCCACCCCGCCCTCCGCCTGCAGCCCCTTCACCCCCCTCCATCCGCCGCCCCTTCGCCCCCCCGCCCGCCATCCCACCCCGCCCTCCACCCGCCGCCCCTTTGCTCCCCTCCACCCACTGTCCTTTGTCACCTCTCCCCGACCCCTCGCAACCCCTGTACCCCCAGCCCCCTACTGCCCCATCCCGTCTCTGCCCTCTACTCTTTCTCACCCCCCACTACCCCCCTGCCCTCGTCCCCACCCCCGCCCTGTCCTGCGTCCTGGGGAAATGGCGGGAGCTGGGCATGGAGCAGCCCCCCAAGGATTCCCTGTACCCCCCCCCGAGCCCTGGGCCCGGCCCTGAGCCGTAGGCACGGTAGGGGCTGGCACTGGGGGCTGAGTTCCAGGTGTCCCTGCCCCCCTGGGTGCATTGAGCTGCCTCGGGCCCCAGGCCCCCTCCCAGCTGTGGGGCAGGGCTGGGGAGACGTCTGTGCCAAGGGCCCGGTCCCACTTGCAGCCGGGGGGACTTACCAGGGCGCGCCAAGAGCTGCTGTCGGGGCAGAAAGGGCCAGGGGGGTGGCCGCACCCCCACAGGCCGGACTTTATACCCTGGCCAGGGAGGGGCCGGCAGGCCCGGGGGGCAGCTTCGCCGGAGGCCCCGGCTGCATTCCCGGCCCCGACCTGCCCTTCTTTGGCCACTCAGGGCCCCGCCCTGCGGCCGCCTGGCTGGGACCCCCACGCCCCAGCCCTGGCCGGCCTTATATAGCCCGTGTGCGGCCACCGGGGGGAATTGGGGCTGGGCGGATTGCAGCTCCTGCTGGCTCATCGCATACCCGCCCTCCGCCGGGACCACCCGCAGCTGCTGGGCAGGGGGGCTGGCTCGGCCGCTGGGCAGTGTCAGTGCCCCGCCCCCTCCCCCTGCGCCCCGGGGCGGCTCCCCACCCCCCACTGCGCCCCAGTGCGGCTCCCCGCATCCACCACTGCCCCCAGTGAGGCTCCCCGCATCCCCCACTGCGCCCCAGTGCGGCTCTCCGCCCCCCACTGCGCCCCAGTGCGGCTCCCCGCATCCCCCACTGCGCCCCAGTGCGGCTCCCCGCATCCACCACTGCCCCCCAGTGCGGCTCCCCGCATCCCCCACTGCGCCCCAGTGCGGCTCTCCGCCCCCCACTGCGCCCCAGTGCGGCTCCCCGCATCCCCCACTGCGCCCCAGTGCGGCTCCCCGCATCCCCCACTGCGCCCCAGTGCGGCTCCCCGCATCCCCCACTGCCCCCAGTGAGGCTCCCCGCATCCCCCACTGCGCCCCAGTGCGGCTCCCCGCATCCCCCACTGCCCCCCAGTGCGGCTCTCCACCCCCCACTGCGCCCCAGTGCGGCTCCCCGCATCCCCCACTGCCCCCCAGTGCGGCTCCCCGCATCCCCCACTGAGCCCCTGTGCGGCTCTCCGCCCCCCACTGCGCCCCAGTGCGGCTCCCCGCATCCACCACTGCGCCCCAGTGCGGATCCCCGCATCCCCCACTGCGCCCCAGTGCGGATCCCCGCATCCCCCACTGCCCCCCAGTGCGGATCCCCGCATCCCCCACTGCCCCCCAGTGCGGCTCCCCGCATCCCCCACTGCCCCCCAGTGCAGCTCTCCACCCCCCACTGCGCCCCAGTGCAGCTCCCCGCATCCACCACTGTGCCCCAGTGCGGCTCCCCGCATCCCCCACTGCCACCCAGTGCAGCTCCCCGCATCCCCCACTGCCCCCCAGTGCAGCTCCCCGCATCCCCCACTGCCCCCCAGTGCAGCTCTCCACCCCCCACTGCGCCCCAGTGCAGCTCCCCGCATCCACCACTGTGCCCCAGTGCGGCTCCCCGCATCCCCCACTGCCCCCCAGTGCAGCTCTCCACCCCCCACTGCGCCCCAGTGCGGCTCCCCGCATCCACCACTGCGCCCCAGTGCGGCTCTCCACCCCCCACTGCGCCCCAGAGCGGCTCCCCGCATCCCCCACTGCCCCCCAGTGCAGCTCTCCACCCCCCACTGCGCCCCAGTGCGGCTCCCCGCATCCCCCACTGCCCCCCAGTGCAGCTCTCCACCCCCCACTGCGCCCCAGTGCGGCTCCCCGCATCCCCCACTGCGCCCCAGTGCGGCTCCCCGCATCCCCCACTGCCCCCCAGTGCGGCTCTCCACCCCCCACTGCGCCCCAGTGCGGCTCCCCGCATCCCCCACTGCGCCCCAGTGCGGCTCTCCACCCCCCACTGCGCCCCAGTGCGGCTCCCCGCATCCCTCACTGCGCCCCAGTGCGGCTCTCCGCCCCCCACTGCGCCCCAGTGCGGCTCCCCGCATCCCCCACTGCGCCCCAGTGCGGCTCTCCACCCCCCACTGCGCCCCAGTGCGGCTCCCCGCATCCCCCCTGCCACCCAGTGCGGCTCTCCACCCCCCACTGCGCCCCAGTGCGGCTCCCCGCATCCACCACTGCCCCCCAGTGCGGCTCCTCGCATCCCCCACTGCGCCCCAGAGCGGCTCCCCGCACCCCCCACTGCGCCCCAGAGCGGCTCCCCGCATCCCCCACTGCGCCCCAGAGTGGCTCCCCGCATCCCCCACTGCGCCCCAGTGCGGCTCTCCGCCCCCCACTGCGCCCCAGTGCGGCTCTCCACCCCCCACTGCGCCCCAGTGCGGCTCCCCGCATCCCCCACTGCGCCCCAGTGCGGCTCCCCGCATCCCCCACTGCCCCCCAGTGCAGCTCTCCACCCCCCACTGCGCCCCAGTGCGGCTCCCCGCATCCCCCACTGCCCCCCAGTGCAGCTCTCCACCCCCCACTGCGCCCCAGTGCGGCTCCCCGCATCCCGCACTGCGCCCCAGTGCGGCTCCCCGCATCCCCCACTGCCCCCCAGTGCGGCTCTCCGCCCCCCACTGCGCCCCAGTGCGGCTCTCCACCCCCCACTGCGCCCCAGTGCGGCTCCCCGCATCCCCCACTGCGCCCCAGTGCGGCTCTCCGCCCCCCACTGCGCCCCAGTGCGGCTCTCCACCCCCCACTGCGCCCCAGTGCGGCTCCCCGCATCCCCCACTGCGCCCCAGTGCGGCTCTCCGCCCCCCACTGCGCCCCAGTGCGGCTCCCCGCATCCCCCACTGCGCCCCAGTGCGGCTCTCCACCCCCCACTGCGCCCCAGTGCGGCTCCCCGCATCCCCCCCTGCCACCCAGTGCGGCTCTCCACCCCCCACTGCGCCCCAGTGCGGCTCCCCGCATCCACCACTGCCCCCCAGTGCGGCTCCTCGCATCCCCCACTGCGCCCCAGAGCGGCTCCCCGCATCCCCCACTGCGCCCCAGAGCGGCTCCCCGCACCCCCCACTGCGCCCCAGAGCGGCTCCTCGCATCCCCCCTGCCACCCAGTGCGGCTCTCCACCCCCCACTGCGCCCCAGTGCGGCTCCTCGCATCCCCCCTGCCACCCAGTGCGGCTCTCCACCCCCCACTGCGCCCCAGTGCGGCTCCCCGCATCCACCACTGCCCCCCAGTGCGGCTCTCCACCCCCCACTGCGCCCCAGTGCGGCTCTCCACCCCCCACTGCCCCCCAGTGCGGCTCCCCGCATCCACCACTGCCCCCCAGTGCGGCTCTCCACCCCCCACTGCCCTACCGTGTGGCTCCCCGCATCCACCACTGCCCCCAGTGCGGCTCTCCACCCCCCACTGCCCTCCAGTGCGGCTCCCCGCATCCACCACTGTGCCCCAGTGCCGCTCCCCGCATCCCCCACTGCCTCCCAGTGCGGCTCCCCACTCCCCACTGCGCCCCAGTGCGGCTCCCCGCATCCCCCACTGCCCCCCAGTGCGGCTCCCCGCATCCTTCTGCACCCCAGAGTGGCTCTCCACCCCCACTGCCGCCCAGTGCGGCTCCGCACCCCCCACTGCCCCCCAGTGCGGCTCCCCGCATCCCCCACTGCCCCCCAGTGCGGCTCTCCACCCCCCACTGCACCCCAGTGCAGCTCCCCGCATCCCCCGCTGAGCCCCAGTGTGGCTCCTCGCATCCCCCTGCCACCCAGTGCGGCTCTCCACCCCCCACTGCACCCCAGTGCAGCTCCCCGCATCCCCCGCTGAGCCCCAGTGCGGCTCCTCGCATCCCCCCTGCCACCCAGTGCGGCTCTCCACCCCCCTGCCACCCAGTGCGGCTCTCCACCCCCCACTGCACCCCAGTGCGGCTCCCCGCATCCCCCACTGCCCCCCAGTGCGGCTCTCCATCCCCCACTGCCCCCCAGTGCGGCTCTCCACCCCCCACTGCACCCCAGTGTGGCTCCCCGCATCCCCCGCTGCCCCCCAGTGCGGCTTCCTGCATCCCCCACTGCCTCCTGGGGCGGCTCTCCACCCCCCACTGCCTCCTGGGATGGTTCTCCACCCCCTTCTGCGCCTCAGTGCAGCTCCCCACATCCCCCGCTGCGCCGGCTCTGCCCTGCCAGCCCTGTGCCCTGCCCTGCCGCCAGCCTGGAGAGATGCTGTTCCCGGTGGCCATGGCAGACGAGCAGCCACCCGCTGTTGGCCTGTGGGGCCCGTCAGTCGCTCGCGGGCTCTGCTCTGCCCCCCGCCAACTGACCAACCCCCTTCCTGAGCTGCAGGCACCCAGCGGGCACAGGACCCTGCACTGGAGCCGGACAGGAACCCCCTCCCTGCAGCCCCGTCACAGTGGCCCTTTCGGCTAGCCTCTTGCATGGGAGCTCGTCTGGCAGATCGACCCTGGCCCTAGGGAGGTGCACGGCCCAGGACAACCCCCAGCTATTGCCCCAGGCACCACCCAGGCCACCTCTTCCCACCCCCATGTGTGCCTCAGTTTCCCTGTGCACTGCACCAGTACCTAGATGCGCATGGGAATTTCTGTGTGAGTGCTGGTGCCCTGCCTCACCTGAGCCTGGGAGAGGGTGCAGCCAGGCGGGACAAAGTGGGAGTTTTGGGTTCCCAAGGGGCTGCCTGCAAGGGAGGCAGTCATGCCCTGGCGGTTACTGGTGTAATGGGTGGGGGGGGCTGTTCCAGGGCCCAGCACAGAACTGGAGCCCTGTGACTGGTGACCTGGCACCTGGCAGACTCAGTTTTTCTTCACTCAGCGCACAGTCAACCTGTGGAACTCCTCGCCGGAGGATGTGGTGAAGCCCAGGACTTTAACAGGGTTCAGGAAAGTGCTAGATAGATTCCTGGAGGTTACGTCCGTCAATGGCTGTGAGCCAGGCTGGGTAGGGCTGGGGTCCCCGGCCTCTGTTTGTCTGGGAATGGGTGACGGGGGGGGGTCACATGGAGATTCCCTGTTGTGTCCCCTCGCTCTGGGGCCCCTGGCCCCGGCCCCGTGGCAGTGCTTCCCAAGTGGTGTTCCGGGGACCCCGGGCTTCCGCGAAGTGACAAGAAGGGGTCCGCGAGAAAATTCCATTCCAATAACATGTAGTTATTAAAATCATCATAATAATTAATACTAATACTAAGAAATATGAAGCATTTATGGATTGTATTGAACCCAGTTCTCAGGTGTGTTGGTCTCAGGACCGTTTGTTTATTATTATCCTCACTCACTCGTGCGCCACGTTTCCAGCTCCACGGCAGCCTCAGGGTGCCACAAAGCTCTTTGGGGTTTCAAAGGGTTCCGGGCCAGACACAACTGGGAGACTGCGCTGGGCAGACAGGGCCCTGGCTGGGGCCTTCGCTCTGGCCCGTCTGGCCGCTCTCATGTGCGTCTGTTCTATGACAAGGGGCTGCAGGAAGAGGCCCCGGGGCCCGGCCCAGCTGGGTCCAGCCGGGGGGCCTGTGGCTGGGGAGGGCTTAGGGTCCCTGGCCCAGCGGCGCTGGGTGCGGGTCCCATGCGCAGGCCAGGCTGGGACCTGGCCTCGCTCCAGCAGGGCCTGGGGTCGGCAGCGTCCAGCCCCTGCAGCACAGACCCCGTGGGGCCGGGTGTTTCTGCAGGCGCCCAGCCCCGGCGCTGACGAGGGGCCTGTGCCTGGGAGCCGCCAGCGATGGGGATTCCCAGCCTCCCTGGCCGCCTGCGCCTGGGCTGAGCGCCGGGAGGGAGAGGCCGCGCCTGGTCCTCGCTGGCCACTAGCCCATCGCTCCCGCGGGGCCAGGGCCCACGGATCCAGCCCCTCACCCAGGCCCAACTGCTGGGGGCAGGGTTGAGGGGCCGCGGAGCGGGGGGCGAGGAGCCATTGCTGGACCTCGCCCCAGGAGCCAAGCTCGGCCCTCTGGGAGCCCAGCTACAGGCGGAGAACAGTCGCTTCCTGCCCCCTTTGGCTCAGCCCAGTGGCTGGGAAGCCTCCCCCCCCCCCCCCGCCTCCTCTCGGACGGACCTTGCCCTGGGTGGACCCGCCCGCCCACAGGCTCTTGCGTCCCAGCCGGCCGCCGGGGGACTTGTCTGCGCTCGCCCGGGTCTCACCTCGCTGGAGAAACCACCCTGCGCACTGTCCCTGTGAGACGTGGGGGGGGGGGTCTGCTCTGTGCCCCGGTGTCCCCACCCTGCGCACTGTCCCTGTGAGACATGGGGGGGGGGGTCTGCTCTGTACCCCGGTGTCCCCACCCTGCGCACTGTCCCTGTGAGACGTGGGGGGTCTGCTCTGTACCCCGGTGTCCCCACCCTGCGCACTGTCCCTGTGAGACGTGGGGGGGGGGGTCTGCTCTGTGCCCCGGTGTCCCCACCCTGCGCACTGTCCCTGTGAGACGTGGGGGGGGGGTCTGCTCTGTACCCCAGTGTCCCCACCCTGCGCACTGTCCCTGTGAGACGTGGGGGGGGGGGTCTGCTCTGTACCCCGGTGTCCCCACCCTGCGCACTGTCCCTGTGAGACGTGGGGGGGGGTGTCTGCTCTGTACCCCGGTGTCCCCACCCTGCGCACTGTCCCTGTGGGACGTGGGGGGGGGGTCTGCTCTGTGCCCCGGTGTCCCCACCCTGCGCACTGTCCCTGTGGGACATGGGGGGTCTGCTCTGTACCCCGGTGTCCCCACCCTGCGCACTGTCCCTGTGAGACGTGGGGGGGGGGTCTGCTCTGTGCCCCGGTGTCCCCACCCTACGCACTGTCCCTGTGGGACGTGGGGGGGGGTCTGCTCTGTACCCCGGTGTCCCCACCCTGCGCATTGTCCCTGTGAGACGTGGGGGGGGGGTCTGCTCTGTACCCCGGTGTCCCCACCCTGCGCATTGTCCCTGTGGGACGTGGGGGGGGGGTCTGCTCTGTACCCCGGTGTCCCCACCCTGCGCACTGTCCCTGTGAGACGTGGGGGGGGGGTCTGCCCTGTGCCCCGGTGTCCCCACCCTGCGCACTGTCCCTGTGGGACGTGGGGGGGGGTCTGCTCTGTACCCCGGTGTCCCCACCCTGTGCACTGTCCCTGTGAGACGTGGGGGGGGGGGTCTGCTCTGTGCCCCGGTGTCCCCACCCTACGCACTGTCCCTGTGAGACGTGGGGGGGGGGTCTGCTCTGTACCCCGGAGTCCCCACCCTGCGCACTGTCCCTGTGAGACGTGGGGGGGGGGGTCTGCTCTGTACCCCGGAGTCCCCACCCTGCGCACTGTCCCTGTGTGATGTGGGGGGGGTCTGCTCTGTACCCCGATGTCCCCACCCTGCGCACTGTCCCTGTGAGACGTGGGGGGGGGGGTCTGCTCTGTACCCCGGTGTCCCCACCCTGCGCACTGTCCCTGTGAGACGTGGGGGGGGGGTGTCTGCTCTGTACCCCGGTGTCCCCACCCTGCGCACTGTCCCTGTGAGACGTGGGGGGGGGTGTCTGCTCTGTACCCCGGTGTCCCCACCCTGCGCACTGTCCCTGTGAGACGTGGGGGGGGGGTCTGCTCTGTACCCCGGTGTCCCCACCCTGCGCACTGTCCCTGTGAGACGTGGGGGGGGGGGTCTGCTCTGTGCCCCGGTGTCCCCACCCTGCGCACTGTCCCTGTGAGACGTGGGGGGGGGGGTCTGCTCTGTGCCCCGGTGTCCCCACCCTGCGCATTGTCCCTGTGGGACGGGGGGGGGGGTCTGCTCTGTACCCCGGTGTCCCCACCCTGCGCATTGTCCCTGTGGGACGGGGGGGGGGGTCTGCTCTGTAGCCCGGTGTCCCCACCCTGCGCACTGTCCCTGTGAGACGTGGGGGGGGGGGTCTGCTCTGTGCCCCGGTGTCCCCACCCTGCGCATTGTCCCTGTGGGACGGGGGGGGGGGTCTGCTCTGTACCCCGGTGTCCCCACCCTGCGCATTGTCCCTGTGGGACGGGGGGGGGGGTCTGCTCTGTAGCCCGGTGTCCCCACCCTGCGCACTGTCCCTGTGGGACGTGGGGGGGGGGGGTCTGCTCTGTGCCCCGGTGTCCCCACCCTGCGCACTGTCCCTGTGGGACGTGGGGGGGGGGGTCTGCTCTGTGCCCCGGTGTCCCCACCCTGCGCACTGTCCCTGTGGGACGTGGGGGGGGGTCTGCTCTGTACCCCGGTGTCCCCACCCTGCGCACTGTCCCTGTGGGACGTGGGGGGGGGGGTCTGCTCTGTGCCCCGGTGTCCCCACCCTGCGCACTGTCCCTGTGGGACGTGGGGGGGGGGGTCTGCTCTGTACCCCGGTGTCCCCACCCTGCGCACTGTCCCTGTGGGACGGGGGGGGGGTCTGCTCTGTGCCCCGGTGTCCCCACCCTGCGCACTGTCCCTGTGGGATGTGGGGGGTCTGCTCTGTACCCCGGTGTCCCCACCCTGCGCACTGTCCCTGTGGGACGTGGGGGGGGGGGGTCTGCTCTGTGCCCCGGTGTCCCCACCCTGCGCACTGTCCCTGTGGGACGTGGGGGGGGGGGGGTCTGCTCTGTGCCCCGGTGTCCCCACCCTGCGCACTGTCCCTGTGGGACGTGGGGGGGGTCTGCTCTGTGCCCCGGTGTCCCCACCCTGCGCACTGTCCCTGTGGGACGTGGGGGGGGGTCTGCTCTGTGCCCCGGTGTCCCCACCCTGCGCACTGTCCCTGTGGGACGTGGGGGGGGGGTCTGCTCTGTACCCCGGTGTCCCCACCCTGCGCACTGTCCCTGTGAGACGTGGGGGGTCTGCTCTGTACCCCGGTGTCCCCACCCTGCGCACTGTCCCTGTGAGACGTGGGGGGTCTGCACTGTACCCCGGTGTCCCCACCCTGCGCACTGTCCCTGTGGGACGTGGGGGGGTCTGCTCTGTACCCCGGTGTCCCCACCCTGCGCACTGTCCCTGTGAGACGTGGGGGGTCTGCTCTGTACCCCGGTGTCCCCACCCTGCGCACTGTCCCTGTGGGACGTGGGGGGGGTCTGCTCTGTACCCCGGTGTCCCCACCCTGCGCACTGTCCCTGTGGGATGTGGGGGGTCTGCTCTGTACCCCGGTGTCCCCACCCTGCGCACTGTCCCTGTGGGACGGGGGGGGGTCTGCTCTGTACCCCGGTGTCCCCACCCTGCGCACTGTCCCTGTGGGACGTGGGGGGGGGGTCTGCTCTGTGCCCCGGTGTCCCCACCCTGCGCACTGTCCCTGTGGGACGTGGGGGGGGGGGGTCTGCTCTGTACCCCGGTGTCCCCACCTTGCGCATTGTCCCTGTGGGACGTGGGGGGGGGGGTCTGCTCTGTACCCCGGTGTCCCCACCCTGCGCACTGTCCATGTGGGACGTGGGGGGGGGGTCTGCTCTGTACCCCGGTGTCCCCACCCTGCGCATTGTCCCTGTGGGACGTGGGGGGGGGGTCTGCTCTGTACCCCGGTGTCCCCACCCTGCGCACTGTCCCTGTGAGACGTGGGGGGGGGGGGTCTGCTCTGTACCCCGGTGTCCCCACCCTGCGCATTGTCCCTGTGGGATGTGGGGGGGGGTCTGCTCTGTACCCCGGTGTCCCCACCCTGTGCACTGTCCCTGTGGGACGTGGGGGGGTCTGCTCTGTACCCCGGTGTCCCCACCCTGCGCACTGTCCCTGTGGGACGTGGGGGGGGTCTGCTCTGTGCCCCGGTGTCCCCACCCTGCGCATTGTCCCTGTGGGACGTGGGGGGTCTGCTCTGTACCCCGGTGTCCCCACCCTGCGCACTGTCCCTGTGGGACGTGGGGGGGGGTCTGCTCTGTACCCCGGTGTCCCCACCCTGCGCACTGTCCCTGTGGGACGTGGGGGGGGTCTGCTCTGTACCCCGGTGTCCCCACCCTGCGCACTGTCCCTGTGGGACGTGGGGGGGTCTGCTCTGTACCCCGGTGTCCCCACCCTGCGCACTGTCCCTGTGGGACGTGGGGGGGGTCTGCTCTGTGCCCCGGTGTCCCCACCCTGCGCATTGTCCCTGTGGGACGTGGGGGGTCTGCTCTGTACCCCGGTGTCCCCACCCTGCGCACTGTCCCTGTGGGACGTGGGGGGGGGTCTGCTCTGTACCCCGGTGTCCCCACCCTGCGCACTGTCCCTGTGGGACGTGGGGGGGGTCTGCTCTGTACCCCGGTGTCCCCACCCTGCGCACTGTCCCTGTGGGACGTGGGGGGGTCTGCTCTGTACCCCGGTGTCCCCACCCTGCGCACTGTCCCTGTGGGACGTGGGGGGGGGTCTGCTCTGTGCCCCGGTGTCCCCACCCTGCGCACTGTCCCTGTGGGACGTGGGGGGGTCTGCTCTGTACCCCGGTGTCCCCACCCTGCGCACTGTCCCTGTGGGATGTGGGGGGGGGGTCTGCTCTGTACCCCGGTGTCCCCACCCTGCGCACTGTCCCTGTGGGACGTGGGGGGTCTGCTCTGTACCCCGGTGTCCCCACCCTGCGCACTGTCCCTGTGGGACGTGGGGGGTCTGCTCTGTACCCCAGTGTCCCCACCCTGCGCACTGTCCCTGTGGGACGTGGGGGGTCTGCTCTGTACCCCGGTGTCCCCACCCTGCGCATTGTCCCTGTGGGACGGGGGGGGGGGGGTCTGCTCTGTACCCCGGTGTCCCCACCCTGCGCATTGTCCCTGTGTGATGTGGGGGGGGGGTCTGCTCTGTACCCCGGTGTCCCCACCCTGCGCATTGTCCCTGTGGGACGGGGGGGGGGTCTGCTCTGTACCCCGGTGTCCCCACCCTGCGCATTGTCCCTGTGTGATGTGGGGGGGGGGTCTGCTCTGTACCCCGGTGTCCCCACCCTGCGCACTGTCCCTGTGGGACGTGGGGGGGGTCTGCTCTGTGCCCCGGTGTCCCCACCCTGTGCACTGTCCCTGTGGGATGTGGGGGGGGTCTGCTCTGTACCCCGGTGTCCCCACCCTGCGCACTGTCCCTGTGGGATGTGGGGGGGGGTCTGCTCTGTACCCCGGTGTCCCCACCCTGCGCATTGTCCCTGTGGGACGTGGGGGGGTCTGCTCTGTGCCCCGGTGTCCCCACCCTGCGCACTGTCCCTGTGGGACGGGGGGGGGGGGGTCTGCTCTGTACCCCGGTGTCCCCACCCTGCGCACTGTCCCTGTGGGACGGGGGGGGGGGGTCTGCTCTGTGCCCCGGTGTCCCCACCCTGCGCATTGTCCCTGTGGGACGGGGGGGGGTCTGCTCTGTACCCCGGTGTCCCCACCCTGCGCACTGTCCCTGTGGGATGTGTGTGGGGGGGTCTGCTCTGTGCCCCGGTGTCCCCACCCTGCGCACTGTCCCTGTGGGACGTGGGGGGGGGTCTGCTCTGTACCCCGGTGTCCCCACCCTGCGCACTGTCCCTGTGGGACGTGGGGGGGGGTCTGCTCTGTACCCCGGTGTCCCCACCCTGCGCACTGTCCCTGTGGGACGTGGGGGGGTCTGCTCTGTGCCCCGGTGTCCCCACCCTGCGCACTGTCCCTGTGGGACGTGGGGGGGTCTGCTCTGTGCCCCGGTGTCCCCACCCTGCGCACTGTCCCTGTGGGATGTGGGGGGTCTGCTCTGTGCCCCGGTGTCCCCACCCTGCGCACTGTCCCTGTGGGACGTGGGGGGGGTCTGCTCTGTACCCCGGTGTCCCCACCCTGCGCACTGTCCCTGTGAGACGTGGGGGGTCTGCTCTGTGCCCCGGTGTCCCCACCCTGCGCACTGTCCCTGTGGGACGTGGGGGGGGTCTGCTCTGTACCCCGGTGTCCCCACCCTGCGCACTGTCCCTGTGGGACGTGGGGGGTCTGCTCTGTGCCCCGGTGTCCCCACCCTGTGCACTGTCCCTGTGGGACGTGGGGGGGTCTGCTCTGTGCCCCGGTGTCCCCACCCTGCGCACTGTCCCTGTGGGATGTGGGGGGTCTGCTCTGTGCCCCGGTGTCCCCACCCTGCGCACTGTCCCTGTGGGACGTGGGGGGGTCTGCTCTGTGCCCCGGTGTCCCCACCCTGCGCACTGTCCCTGTGGGACGTGGGGGGGGGTCTGCTCTGTGCCCCGGTGTCCCCACCCTGCGCACTGTCCCTGTGGGACGTGGGGGGGGGTCTGCTCTGTACCCCGGTGTCCCCACCCTGCGCACTGTCCCTGTGGGACGTGGGGGGGTCTGCTCTGTGCCCCGGTGTCCCCACCCTGCGCACTGTCCCTGTGGGACGTGGGGGGGTCTGCTCTGTACCCCGGTGTCCCCACCCTGCGCACTGTCCCTGTGGGACGTGGGGGGGTCTGCTCTGTGCCCCGGTGTCCCCACCCTGCGCACTGTCCCTGTGGGACGTGGGGGGTCTGCTCTGTACCCCGGTGTCCCCACCCTGCGCACTGTCCCTGTGGGACGGGGGGGGGGGGTCTGCTCTGTACCCCGGTGTCCCCACCCTGCGCACTGTCCCTGTGGGACGTGGGGGGGTCTGCTCTGTGCCCCGGTGTCCCCACCCTGCGCACTGTCCCTGTGGGACGTGGGGGGGTCTGCTCTGTGCCCCGGTGTCCCCACCCTGTGCACTGTCCCTGTGGGACGTGGGGGGGGGTCTGCTCTGTGCCCCGGTGTCCCCACCCTGCGCACTGTCCCTGTGAGATGTGGGGGGGTCTGCTCTGTACCCCGGTGTCCGCACCCTGCGCACTGTCCCTGTGGGACGTGGGGGGGGGTCTGCTCTGTACCCCGGTGTCCCCACCCTGCGCACTGTCCCTGTGGGACGTGGGGGGGGTCTGCTCTGTACCCCGGTGTCCCCACCCTGCGCACTGTCCCTGTGGGATGTGGGGGGGGGGGTCTGCTCTGTACCCCGGTGTCCCCACCCTGCGCACTGTCCCTGTGGGACGTGGGGGGGGTCTGCTCTGTACCCCGGTGTCCCCACCCTGCGCACTGTCCCTGTGGGACGTGGGGGGTCTGCTCTGTGCCCCGGTGTCCCCACCCTGCGCACTGTCCCTGTGGGACGGGGGGGGGTCTGCTCTGTGCCCCGGTGTCCCCACCCTGCGCACTGTCCCTGTGGGACGTGGGGGGTCTGCTCTGTACCCCGGTGTCCCCACCTGGCTGTGCTGGGCTGTGCGATTCCCACGGACTCCCCCACGTGAATTGGCCCAGACACCTAGGCCCAGCCTGGGCTGGTAACACGGCTCTTCCCAGAGGGAGGGTCTGTCTACACTACCCTCCTAGTTCGAACTAGCGGGTAATGTATGCATACCGAACTTGCAAATGAAGCCCGGGATTTGAATTTCCCGGGCTTCATTAGCATAAAGCCGGCGCCGCCATTTTTAAAAGCCGGCTTGTTCGAACCCCGTGTACAGATAGTGGAACGAGGCGTACAGATAGATCGGAATGGCTACATAGTTCGTACTATCTAGTCCGTGCCGCGTGTAGCCGCGCGGCACGGGGTTCGCACTAGCCGGCTTTTAAAAATGGCGGCGCCGGCTTTATGCTAATGAAGCCCAGGAAATTCAAATCCCGGGCTTCATTTGCAAGTTCGGTATGCATACATTACCCGCTAGTTCGAACTAGGGGGGTAGTGTAGACAGACCCTCTGAGAAGCAATAAACCCTCCATATTCCACCGGCTGGTGGGGTCACACCTGGCTGCAGATGGGGTGCAGGGTCAGGGGTCCCCTGGCATGTTGCTGTGTGTGGCGGCACATGGGGTACCTGCCCCAACCCTGCACCCCGTCTGCAGCAAGATGAGACTCCGCCAGCCAGTAGAACAGGGGGGTTTATTGCCTCTCCAGGACACAGCCCAGCACAGACAGGAGTCAGGGCCAGGGTGCCTCAGACCCCTTGGATCAGGGGGTCCATTGTCACCCCTAGACCCTCAGCACCCAGCTAAGGCTGCTCCCTTCATGTTTCCCAGCCAGCAACTGCCCCTTCCCCCAAAACCTCCCTTCCTTTGTTCCCTGCCTGCCCTCAACCAGTCGGACAGGCTGGGTCTTTGCCTATGTGCCTTAAGGCAGCCGTCCTGCCGGGCAGAGCTACAGGTACCAGCCAGCAGGGGTCACCCCAGCCCACACAGCCACCAGTGGATGCCCTGCCCACTACATCACACTGTGTCCTTCACGCCTACCCCAACTATACAATAACTCAGCAGGACTGCACCGACTGTGCCGACATGGCAGCGTACAGCCCGTCACGCTGTAGGGACAAGGCAGGGGCTGCACCGACTGTGCCGACATGGCAGCGTACAGCCCGTCACACTGTAGGACACGGCAGGGGCTGCACCGACTGTACCGACATGGCAGCGTACAGCCCGTCACGCTGTAGGACACGGCAGGGGCTGCACCGACTGTGCCGACATGGCAGCATACAGCCCGTCACGCTGTAGGACACGGCAGGGGCTGCACCGACTGTGCCGACATGGCAGCGTACAGCCCGTCACACTGTAGGGACACAACAGGGGCTGCACCGACTGTGCCGACATGGCAGCGTACAGCCTGTCACGCTGTAGGGACAAGGCAGGGGCTGCACCGACTGTGCCGACATGGCAGCGTACAGCCTGTCACGCTGTAGGGACAAGGCAGGGGCTGCACCGACTGTGCCGACATGGCAGCGTACAGCCTGTCACGCTGTAGGGACAAGGCAGGGGCTGCACCGACTGGGTCAACATGGCAGCGTACAGCCCGTCACGCTGTAGGGACAAGGCAGGGGCTGCACCGACTGTGCCGACATGGCAGCGTACAGCCCGTCACGCTGTAGGGACAAGGCAGGGGCTGCACCGACTGTGCCAACATGGCAGCGTACAGCCTGTCACGCTGTAGGGACAAGGCAGGGGCTGCACCGACTGTGCCGACATGGCAGCTGTCATGGCTCAATTCCCCAGCCTGGCACTTCAAGTGTAGCTATGGGCCTGGCTAGAAGAATAAACTCTGTAACTCCCAGACACAAACTTGTCTGGTGTCAGTTTCCCTGAGACCCAAAAAGAAAGACGACTGGTCGCTGCTGCCACCAACTGTAACTAAAAATACAAAAGAAACCCTCTTCCAGGGAGATCACTTGGGATCCCCCTTCCCAACCTTGGTGGTGCTTGGCGTTGGGAAAACAGAGGAAATCTGCAGAGAACAATGGGGCTCTGCTCCTGCTGGGTAACTTAGGCAGGTAGGTTTAAGGACACGAAGAACAACCAATACCGGTTAACCGAAACAAAACGGAAAACACTGATATTGTTAAAACGAGACGACTCCTGCAAGCATAAATGACTGGGTGTTAAAAGCCACGGATCAACGTAGACTCAGGGATTTTCCCGTGGCTGTAATCCTCAGTGACAAAAGAGAAAAACAATTAACCAGCTTAGACACGATTTCCAAACCTGCAAGCAAGGAAAACAATAAAACCCGATGGACTATCTACATTTTCCCTACTTACACATTTCAGTGAATTCAAGGAATCTGTTCCTAGGAGAGTCCATCTCTCCTGCTCCCAGCGGAAAAACTGCTCTGCCACAAAACAGAGGAAGAAAAAGAGAAAAAAACCCTTTCTCCTTTGAAATTCCTTATCTGCATTTCATGGGCTGAATGCCCAAAGCCCCCTGTGACAGCACACTGGGGTCCCCCTGATCCTGCAGCCGTAGCACCAAGAACAGACTCCGCCAGCCAGTAGAACAGGGGGGTTTATTGCTCCTCCAGGATACAGCCCAGCACAGACGGGAGGTGGCTACAGGAGTCAGGGCCAGGCAGCCTCAGATCCTTTGGGGTAGGGTCCATCCCCCCCAGACCCTCACCACCCAGCTTAGTCTGTTCCCTTCATGTTTTCCAGCCAGAAACTGCCCCACTCCCAGACCCTGCCCCCCTGCCAGGTGTCCATCTCCACCTCCCTCCCTTTGTCTCTCCTGCTGGGAAGAGCCTTGTTATCTGCCCTGGCTGGGCCTGGGTGTCTGGGCTAATACACGTGGGGGTGAGGCAGTGGGAATCACACCTCACAGCATGGGGGGACCCGGGTCACAGAGCAGACAGCCCGCAGCTGCGTCACACCCCTTCTCTCAGGTGCATCTCCAGAGTTGCTTAACCCTTTCCTCAACCATCAGGAGAGTTAGAATCTCCTTTGCTGCTCCTATTCAAGACAACAGCAAACGTTGGGACAAGGCCGGGCTGTACCGACTGTGCGGACATGGCAGCGAACAGTCCATCGTGCTGTAGGGACAAGGCCGGGCTGTACCGACTGTGCGGACTTGGCAATGTACAGTCCGTCATGCTGTAGGGACAAGGCCGGGCTGTACCGACTGTGCGGACTTGGCAATGTACAGTCTGTCGTGCTGTAGGGACAAGGCCGGGCTGTACCGACTGTGCGGACTTGGCAATGTACAGTCTGTCGTGCTGTAGGGACAAGGCCGGGCTGTACCGACTGTGTGGATGTGGCAGTGTACAGTCCGTTGTGCCGTAGGGACAAGGGTGGGCTGTACCGACTGTGTGGATGTGGCAGTGTACAGTCCGTTGTGCCGTAGGGACAAGGCCGGGCTGTACCGACTGTATGGATGTGGCAGTGTACAGTCCGTTGTGCCATAGGGACAAGGGTGGGCTGTACCGACTGTGCGGACGTGGCAGTGTACAGTCCATCGTGCCGTAGGGACAAGGCTGGGCTGTACCGACTGTGCGGACGTGGCAGTGTACAGTCCGTCATGCCGTAGGGACAAGGCTGGGCTGTACCGACTGTGCGGACGTGGCAGTGTACAGTCCATCGTGCCATAGGGACAAGGCTGGGCTGTACCGACTGTGCGGACGTGGCAGTGAACAGTCCATCGTGCCATAGGGACAAGGCTGGGCTGTACCGACTGTGCGGACGTGGCAGTGAATAGTCCGTCGTGCTGGTAGAGTTGCCAGGTGTCTGGTACTTTTGCCTCCTGTCCGGTTAAAAATTTCAGAAAATACCGGGCACATCAAATGTCCTAAAATGTCTGGTGTTTTCTGGGTTTTTTTCCTTGCCAGGAAGAGAAAATACCGGACAGCTGGAAACCCTACCACACACTCAGCAGCCGCAGCCCCCGCCAGGCCCCCCCAACACCCTGCTCACCTGGTTCCAAAGGGGCTTGTGTTGTCACTGGAACAGAAAAACAAAATGGCCACCAGCAAAAAAGCCTCTTCTTAAAGGGGCCACGCTGATTTTTTATTTTTTAATTGTTTAATTTTTTTTGCTTAATAACTGCTGTTGGGGTCCTTTTTTTTTTTTGGCTCAACAACTTTGGTCTCCCCATTTTTTTTTCTCTACAGAATTTTTTTCCCGTTGGTTTTTTTTCAGAGTGGGGGGAGTTTCAGTATTTTTGGTTAAACCATCTGGCAACTCTGCATGCCATAGGGACAAGGCCGGGCTGTACCGACTGTGCGAACATGGCAGTGAACAGTCTGTCATGCTGTAGGGACAAGGCTGGGCTGTACCGACTGTGGGGACGTTGCAGTGTACAGTCCATCGTGCTGTAGGGACAAGGCCGGGCTGTACCGACTGTGCAGACTTGGCAATGTACAGTCCGTCGTGCTGTAGGGACAAGGCTGGGCTGTACCGACTGTGCAGACTTGGCAATGTACAGTCCGTCGTGCTGTAGGGACAAGGCCGGGCTGTACCGACTGTGCGGACTTGGCAGTGTACAGTCCGTCATGCTGTAGGGACAAGGCCGGGCTGTACCGACTGTGCGAACATGGCAGTGAACAGTCTGTCATGCTGTAGGGACAAGGCTGGGCTGTACCGACTGTATGGACGTGGCAGTGTACAGTCCATCGTGCTGTAGGGACAAGGCCGGGCTGTACCGACTGTGCAGACTTGGCAGTGTTCAGTCCGTCGTGCTGTAGGGACAAGGCCGGGCTGTACCGACTGTGCAGACTTGGCAGTGTTCAGTCCGTCGTGCTGTAGGGACAAGGCCGGGCTGTACCGACTGTGCAGACTTGGCAATGTACAGTCCGTCGTGCTGTAGGGACAAGGCCGGGCTGTACCGACTGTGCAGACTTGGCAGTGTTCAGTCCGTCGTGCTGTAGGGACAAGGCTGGGCTGTACCGACTGTGCAGACTTGGCAGTGTTCAGTCCGTCGTGCTGTAGGGACAAGGCCGGGCTGTACCGACTGTGCGGACTTGGCAGTGTTCAGTCCGTCGTGCTGTAGGGACAAGGCCGGGCTGTACCGACTGTGCGGACTTGGCAGTGTTCAGTCCCTCGTGCTGTAGGGACAAGGCCGGGCTGTACCGACTGTGCAGACTTGGCAGTGTTCAGTCCCTCGTGCTGTAGGGACAAGGCCGGGCTGTACCGACTGTGCGGACTTGGCAGTGTTCAGTCCGTCGTGCTGTAGGGACAAGGCCGGGCTGTACCGACTGTGCAGACTTGGCAGTGTTCAGTCCGTCGTGCTGTAGGGACAAGGCCGGGCTGTACCGACTGTGCAGACTTGGCAGTGTTCAGTCCCTCGTGCTGTAGGGACAAGGCCGGGCTGTACCGACTGTGCAGACTTGGCAGTGTTCAGTCCGTCGTGCTGTAGGGACAAGGCTGGGCTGTACCGACTGTGTGGACTTGGCAATGTACAGTCCATCGTGCTGTAGGGACAAGGCTGGGCTGTACCGACTGTGTGGACTTGGCAATGTACAGTCCATCGTGCTGTAGGGACAAGGCCGGGCTGTACCGACTGTGCGGACTTGGCAGTGTTCAGTCCCTCGTGCTGTAGGGACAAGGCCGGGCTGTACCGACTGTGCAGACTTGGCAGTGTTCAGTCCATCGTGCTGTAGGGACAAGGCTGGGCTGTACCGACTGTGTGGACTTGGCAATGTACAGTCCATCGTGCTGTAGGGACAAGGCAGGAGTTCTCCTGACTTTGCTGATGCTTTTGCTCAGGCCTGTGAATTTAGGCAAATCTGGAGCGGAGAGGCTGAGTCGCCGCAGACCCCTGGCACAGCCGGGACGTGCCAGCCCGGCTGAGATCCATTGCAAACCTTCCATCCCTTTGCTGCTCGTCTCTGGGCTTGCGCCGCCGTGTCCCCTTCTCTGCCGGCGGCCGACCGAGGTTACTGCAGTAAGAACAATGGATCTGGCAAGTCCCCCTCCCAGCTGCTGCTAGCTCGGTGTGCGCATCACGGGCTTGTGTGTATGGAAAAGGAGGCGACAACCTTTGACCCCAGGCCTCCACACTGAGGTGCCCCCAACACTCGGACCCATCCCCCTTTCCCGGCCGGGGGCGAACCTTCCACTTCCCGCCATTCCCGCCAAGGGGCCTTTCACAGGCTGGTCCCTGCCAGAGCGCGGGCTCCCGTCCCCCAGCGCCTCTTGGCCCCTCCCATCCGGCCACCCCTACCCAGCCTCCGCCAGGGACTCCTCTGCGCCCGCGAGCGGCCGTCGCAGTCAGGCCCTGGTTCGGTCTCACCACCCTCAGGCTCCGGCTCCAGCGCTGTGCTGCCTGGCCCGGGGGAGTCAGCACGTCACAACGGCACTGCTGGGGTTCGCTCTGCTCCCCCCGGCCGTGGTGCTCGGTCCCTGCTTGGGGGCCAGACTCCACCTGCTCCTGGCCCTGCCTGGCTCTAATTCCCCAGCGCTCTGCACAGGGCCCCGTCTCTCACGCACTGTGCTGAGCCCAGCCCGCCTGTCCCACAGCTCCTGCGCCGTCGCCCCCGGCGCCCCACTTCGGGATTCCCCTTCTGCCGGCGGCCTTGGGTGGAGAAATCCCTGTGATATTAGACTTTGTATTAAGCTCTTGTCCTTTTCGATCTAGCTTTCCTAAGTGTTCTCATAGAATCTCTGAACATTTCTCCTAGAACTTTGTATGAAGAGATCTAGACCTTGTAAGAAAAAATGTCTTTTGAGCTCCCCCCTTCCCCCGATTGCCCTGTTGGGATGAACGAGCTGTGAATGGAGACCGGAAGGGGAGCCCCTCCCGCAGCAGGTGCCAGGGTGGAGAGGGGCTGGGAGCCAGACCCAAGCCAGTCCCTGTGCAGTGAGCTCGTTAAGAAGACTGGACAGACAGACGCCTGGGAGTGGAGCAGCCAGCGCCTGCCCTTGGAAGGACCCTCTCTGGAGCAGCATTAGAAGAGACGAGGTGATGGCTAATTGGCTGCACGAGAGGGACAAATAGGAGGCGTCTTGCAGAGGGACCCCGGGTTTCATCTTGTCAACATGGGAGCATCGATCCGGATCGGCAGAAGCCCGGCTCCACCCCTCCCCCATCTAACTCACCTGGCCAGTGCCGTGAGGGGAGCAACTCTTGGGAACAACAAGACGGAGTGTGCGTGTGCGTGTGCGTGTGCGTGTGTGTGTGTGCGTGCACGAGTGTCATGTGTCCTGTGCACATGCTCAGTGTGGATTATTCTGTGTGATCAGTAACTGTGGCCTGTTGCCTTATCCCCTTGAAAAAGATCCCGGGTGCTTCTTCTAAGTACAACACTTGCTGAATGGACCCACCCCTGGCAAGTCAGCCCCCCCCCCCCCGTGGGGACCCCGGGATTATGGAGCTCTTTGTGTCTTGCTTCAGGCCCCTGCTCCCAGCCCCGGCCATGCCGGTGGCTCTGCTCAGCGCCTCCCGTTTGCCAGCTCGCTGCTCCACTGCGGGCACCCGACCCAGAGGGCAGATCACCTCCTTGTTCCTCCCACGCCCACTGCCCAGCCCCACGTGAGCCCCAGCGGCTCCCCCCAGGCCTGTGCGAATGACCACAGGCAGCGCCGGCCAGAGAACCCACGGCCGCCCCCCTCGGCACACCCTTCCCAGGCAGTCCCAGGGATGCACCGCGCCTGCCACAGGGCTCCAGCTGCCAGGCCGCGGCACACTGCCAGGCCACGCCCCCGTGGCTTGATGATTGGCTTGGCCAGGTTCCCTGCGAATTGAGTCCCGCCCACAGAGAGCTTCCGGCTGGGGGGGGCACTCCTCAGCAGCAGCTCCCTGGCTGGGGAGGGACACGAGGCTGGGGGGCTGCGCCTGGGGGAGCCGCGCTGCTGGTTTAAGGTGGCAAGCGACTGCTTCGGGGGGATACGAAAACCATCTGTTACAACGAGCCGTGCGGCGTGCCCCCGAGCAGGGCTGGAACGGCCCGGAACAGCGCACCGACCCCGGCTTCCCCAGCCCACACAACGGGAACGGGAATTGCCCCGCACGTCCCCTGGGGCGGCTCGGCTCCCGCCGGACGGTTGCCCCAGAGCACCAGGACCCGTTTTCTTATGAAAAAGCCCTTCCGACCTGCAGTGTGAAATAACACGTGGCCCCTTAAAGTCTGCAACGTGGGGGGCTGTCCACCCCGTGGCCCTGGGCCCACGCTGGCTGGGCAGTCCCTGGTCGCTGCGTTGGGCTGGGCATGACCCGTCCTGGCCGGCGCTGCTCTGCAGAGACTCTGTGCGTGCGTCTACTGGCAGGATTTGGTGCAAAATCTTGCCGCCTGTCTACACTGGCACAAGAACTCTGACTGTACTGTACAAATCAGTGGTTCTTGCGCAAACACTCCGCCGCTCCCGCTCGGGGATAAGTCAAGAGGCCAGTGGAGACAGCCACGTTGATTTCTTGAGGTCTAAAATGGGCATTGGCGCTTTCTTGAGTAGGAGAGTGTCTACGCGGGCACGGATGCTCTTGCGCAACGGCACATGACAGTGTAGATGCGGCCTGCGCGTGTCTGTGCGCCCAGTGGCTGGGGGCGGGGCAGGAGTCCCTGGGGGCAGGCACAGGCCACGGCTAGCAACTTCTCCCCGGCCAGAGGAAGGGGTTGAGCAGCGGGGAGAGGGGCGGGCTAGGAGTGGGGAGATGGAGAAAGCAGAGCCAGAACAAGCCGGGGGCTCGGGGCTCTGCACCCCGCCCCCCAAGGGAACCAAGGCTCTGCCCACCCTCCTACGTCCACATGGAGCCGGCGCTGCAGCACCCAGAGCCAATGACCGTTCCTGTCTACTGCCTGCAGGACAGGCACCTCTGGCTGCGGACGGGGGGCGGGGCTGCAGCAGGAGGCAGGGCCTGGGGGCGGGGCCCTGAGGGGGCGGGGCTGTAGCCGGAGGCAGGGCCCGGGGGCGGGACCCTGAGGGGGCGGGGCTGTAGCCGGGGGCAGGGCCCGGGGGGCGGGGCCCTGAGGGGGCGGGGCTGCAGCCAGAGGCAGGGCCCGGGGCGGGGTCCTGAGGGGGAGGGGCTGCAGCAGGAGGCAGGGCCCGGGGGCGGGGCCTTGAGGGGGCGGGGCTGCAGCCAGAGGCAGGGCCTGGGGCGGGGTCCTGAGGGGGCGGGGCTGCAGCCAGAGGCAGGGCCCAGGGCAGGGTCCTGAGGGGGCGGGGCTGCAGCCAGAGGCAGGGCCCGGGGCAGGGTCCTGAGGGGGCGGGGCTGCAGCCAGAGGCAGGGCCCGGGGCGGGATCCTGAAGGGGCGGGGCTGCAGCAGGAGGCAGGGCCCGGGGCGGGGTCCTGAGGGGGCGGGGCTGCAGCCAGAGGCAGGGCCCGGGGGCGGGGCCCTGAGGGGGCGGGGCTGCAGCCAGAGGCAGGGACCGGGGGGCGGAGTCCTGAGGGGGCGGGGCTGCAGCCGGAGGCAGGGCCCGGGGCAGGGTCCTGAGGGGGCGGGGCTGCAGCCGGAGGTAGGGCCCGGGGCGGAGTCCTGAGGGGGCGGGGCTGCAGCCAGAGGCAAGGCCCGGGGCGGGGTCCTGAGGGGGCGGGGCTGCAGCCGGAGGCAGGGCCCGGGGGCGGGACCCTGAGGGGGCGGGGCTGTAGCCGGGGGCAGGGCCCGGGGGGCGGGGCCCTGAGGGGGCGGGGCTGCAGCCAGAGGCAGGGCCCGGGGCGGGGTCCTGAGGGGGCGGGGCTGCAGCAGGAGGCAGGGCCCGGGGGCGGGGCCCTGAGGGGGCGGGGCTGCAGCCAGAGGCAGGGCCCGGGGCGGGATCCTGAGGGGGCGGGGCTGCAGCAGGAGGCAGGGCCCGGGGGCGGGGCCCTGAGGGGGCGGGGCTGCAGCAGGAGGCAGGGCCCGGGGGCGGGGCCCTGAGGGGGCGGGGCTGCAGCCGGAGGGGCCAGGGCTGGAGGCAGCAGGGGCTGGAGCCGTCGTGAGTTGGGTGCAGGGGCCCCAGCGCAGGGGCCACACTCAGCCAGGAGGCGGCTAGTGCCGGGAGAGGCCCTGCCCCGCCCCCCAGCGAGCTGTGCGAGGGGGGGTCCGGGTCCTTCCCCGGGTGTCTCCGAGGCCGGCCGCGTTGCAGAGCAGGGCAGGGGAGCGGCCCGCGTGCAGTGCCCCCGCCACGCCGAGGCTGGGGGCCGAGCCCAGGAATCCGGGCTCTGCCCCGCAGGCGCCAAGGGGAGCCGTCCAGGTGGCCGGGCTGCGGAGCAGGGACCCGGAGCTGGAGCGGCCGCCGTGGCACCGACAGGGCGACTCGCTCGGCGCGGGGGCCCCACTGAGCACACGGAGCCGGCCAGGCTGCTCGGCCCTTTATTGCTCGGCCACGGGTCGCGCCGCCCCCACGCAGCTCCAGACGCACGAGCCCTCGCAGCAAAGGCAATGCCTGTGTCCCGCCCCACCCCGCTGCCCCCCAGGAGGCAGAGACGCGCCCGGAGCCCCCCAGGCCTGATGGCGGCGCTGGGCTGCAGGTAGTGGAGCCGGCCCTGCGGGGGGAGGGGCGGGGGAGCCAAGAATCGAGCCCCCCCCAGGTTCACGGGGCTCCGTGGCCAGCGAAGGCCACTGCTGGGCCGGAGCCCAGGCAGCTGAGGACCTGCAGGGCTGCTGTAGCCCACCCCCCCGGCCCAGAGGGGGGGCTCTGGCTGTCTCTGCATGGGGGGGCGGCTCACAGCAGGATGCTGGCCAAGTGAGCCCTGCCGGGTACGGGGGTCACTGTGTCACTGCGGGTGTACGGGAGTGTGTGTCGCTGTGTGTTTGTACAGGCGTGTCGTGTGCGCATAGGGGTGTACAGGAGTGTGTGTCGCTGTGTGTTTGTACAGGTGTGTCGCTGTGTGCGCATAGGGGTGTACGGGAGTGTGTGTCGCTGTGTGTTTGTACAGGCGTGTCGTGTGCGCATAGGGGTGTACAGGAGTGTGTGTCGCTGTGTGTTTGTACAGGCGTGTCGCTGTGTGCGCATAGGGGTGTACGGGAGTGTGTGTCGCTGTGTGTTTGTACAGGCGTGTCGCTGTGTGCGCATAGGGGTGTACAGGAGTGTGTGTCGCTGTGTGTTTGTACAGGCGTGTCGTGTGCGCATAGGGGTGTACAGGTGTGTGTGTCGCTGTGTGTTTGTACAGGCGTGTCGCTGTGTGCGCATAGGGGTGTACGGGAGTGTGTGTCGCTGTGTGTTTGTACAGGCGTGTCGCTGTGTGCGCATAGGGGTGTACAGGAGTGTGTGTCGCTGTGTGTTTGTACAGGCGTGTCGCTGTGTGTTTGTACAGGCGTGTCGCTGTGTGCGCATAGGGGTGTACGGGAGTGTGTGTCGCTGTGTGTTTGTACAGGCGTGTCGCTGTGTGCGCATAGGGGTGTACAGGAGTGTGTGTCGCTGTGTGTTTGTACAGGCGTGTCGCTGTGCGCGCATAGGGGTGTACAGGAGTGTGTGTCGCTGTGTGTTTGTACAGGCGTGTCGTGTGCGCATAGGGGTGTACGGGAGTGTGTGTCGCTGTGTGTTTGTACAGGCGTGTCGCTGTGTGCGCATAGGGGTGTACGGGAGTGTGTGTCGCTGTGTGTTTGTACAGGCGTGTCGCTGTGTGCGCATAGGGGTGTACAGGAGTGTGTGTCGCTGTGTGTTTGTACAGGCGTGTCGTGTGCGCATAGGGGTGTACGGGAGTGTGTGTCGCTGTGTGTTTGTACAGGCATGTCGCTGTGTGCGCATAGGGGTGTACAGGAGTGTGTGTCGCTCTCTGTGTGCATAGGGGTGTACGAGAGTGTGTGTCACTGTGTGTGTACAGGTATATCGATGCGTGTGTGTAGGAGTGTGCAGGAGTGTGTTGTGTGTGTGTACAGGTGTGTCACTGTGTGTGTACAGGTATATCGATGCGTGTGTGTAGGAGTGTGCAGGAGTGTGTTGTGTGTGTGTACAGGTGTGTCGCTGTGTGTGCATAGCGGTATATGGGAGCATGTGTTGCTCTGTGTGCGTAGGGGTGTATGGGAGTGTGTATCACTGTGTACGGGCATGTTGTGTGTGTACAGACGTGTCGGTGTGTGTGCATAGGGGTGTACAGGAGTGTGTTGCTGTGTGTTTGTACAGGCCTGTTGCTGTGTCTGTATGTGTGTACAGGCGTGTCGTGTGTACAGGTGTGTCGCTGTGTGTGTGCAGGGGTGTACAGGAGTGTGTGTCGCTCTTTGTGTGCATAGTGGTATATGGGAGCATGTGTTGCTGTGTGTGCATAGGGGTGTATGGGAGTGTGTATCAGTGTGTGTGTACAGGCGTGTCGCTGTGTGTGTACAGGCACACTGGCGAGTGGCTGAGCGTGTGCAGATATGTTGCCGTGTGTGCATGCACAGGAGTATCTCTGTATACAAAGCATGTGGCCATGTGGGGAGGGATGGGGGCCAGCTGGGGCATGGGCGGTAGCTGCCCCCCGCTTGGGACGGCAGGTGGGGCTGGCGCGAGAGGCCCAACGCCGCGCCCGCACACACTGGGCGACACCCCAAGAGGCACAGGCAGCAGCGACTAACCCACGTCCTGCCTGGCTGGGCGCTGCCAGGCCCCCAAAGGATGCGGCTGCTCCCAGCTCCGGTTCTAGGGCTTGGGCCCCCTAAGTTGTGGGGCAGCCCAGAGCACACCTGGCACTGCAGGAAGTAGCAGACCAGTGGATCAAACACGCCAAGCTGCTTGTTAGTGGGAGAACCACACGGGCCGGGCTCCCCCAAACCCGGGCAGCCAATGCTGGAGGCTTTCCCGTCCTCACGGCTCCTGCCCCCCAGCCCTCCATCGCCCCCTTCCCAGGTTCGCTTGCTGCTGGGCTGTTCCGGTCTCCCCTCCCCCGCCAGCCCCTAGTCTGGGAAGTCCAGCTGTTTGCGTAGCATTTCCTGTCGGCAGGCACAGCAAACCAGGAAGTCCCGCCCCTTGCAGCAGGCCCCCTGCTGGAGGAGTCAGGTGAGGGGAGCAGCAAACCCTCGGCAGGGCTGGCTCTGCTGGACCCCAGGGGGACGCTTCTCAGCAGCAGGCGGGCGTCCGCGTGGCCCAGCCCTGCTCGCGGGGAGGACGCCGACCTCCCCCCCGCCTCCGGGAGCCTGCCGCCGCGGCCCCAGCCCCTGGAATGTTCCTTCGACTCCTCCGCGGCCAGGCGGGGCTAGGGGGCGCCTGGCGCGGGGGGCGGCTGGCTGCCGGCGCCGGGGTAGGAGCGGAGTAAGACCTTGTGCTTGGTGACGGCCTCGCCGCGCCGCCGCTGGTGCTCCACCAGGAACTCCTTGAGCCGGCTGGTGGTGAACGTCAGGGTCTGGCGCCGCAGCTTCATCAGGTAGGCGTCTTGCAGCCACGGGTTGGCGAAGCAGTCCTTGATGGTGGGCCGGCTCCTGTGGGCGGGAGAGCCCCCGTGAGTGGCCACTGGCGCCGGCGCCTCGCCCCCCGGGACCCAGGACAGGGGCGGACAAGCCAACTGAGTGGAAAAGCCGGAGAGAACCAGGAGCCTGACACCCCGCCCCCATGCTCTAACCACTAGACCACACTCCCCTCTCAGTGTCAGAGAGAGAACCAGGAGCCTGACACCCCGCCCCCCGCTCTAACCACTAGACCACACTCCCCTCTCAGTGTCAGAGAGAAAACCAGGCGCCTGACACCCCACTCCCCGCTCTAACCACTAGACCCCACTCCCCTCCCAGTGTCAGAGAGAGAACCAGGCGCCTGACACCCCACTCCCCGCTCTAACCACTAGACCCCACTCCCCTCCCAGTGTCAGAGAGAGAACCAGGAGCCTGACACCCCGCCCCCACCCTAACCACTAGACCCCACTCCCCTCTCAGTGTCAGAGAGAGAACCAGGAGCCTGACACCCCGCCCCCCGCTCTAACCACTAGACCACACTCCCCTCTCAGTGTCAGAGAGAGAACCCAGGAGCCCGACACCCCGCTCCCCGCTCTAACCACTAGACCCCACTCCCCTCCCAGTGTCAGAGAGAGAACTCAGGAGCCCGACACCCCGCCCCCCACCCTAACCACTAGACCCCACTGTGACATAGTGGGGGGGTAACTTGCTAACTCACTGGCTACTGTCTGTAGCACCACCGAGCAAGACAGGCGATGAGTCATTATGCAAAGAGGTGTCTCAACCTGTCTGACCAGCTACCCCCCATGGAGAGGAACAAAGGAAGGTGGATGCTGCCCTGGCTGGGGGGCAGGGCTGGAGGAGAGGGAGTAAGTGTCTGTCTGGGAGCATGGAGGAAGAAGCCTCAGCAACAGGCTGGGGGGTTTAGAAGCCGAGACCCCCCCCATATCAAGGGGGGCTGAGGCATCCTAGGCCTGCCCTGGAACCAGATGACATCTGTGCTGTGCTGTATCCTGGAGAGGCAATAAACTCCCTCTGTTCTACTGGCTGGTGCAGTCTGTTCGTGCCATTTCGGGGGTGTAGGAGGCGGGGGACCCCAACGCGCCGTCACACTGGTGTCAGGAGTGGGATGCACTGCACCCCGTGGATGGAGCTTCCCGCGGCGAGTGACAAGGCGCCGTAGAAGCAAGAGCCCTGGAGCCAGGCGTGCTGGAGACAGAGCGAAGCGGTTCCTGGGAATCGTGGGGCGCTGCAGCACTAGACTGGTGAGTCTGCACCGAGGGGCCCAGCGGGCAGATGGCCCACGCCCGACTCTTGAAGGCAGAGCTGGTGGGGCTGTGCAGAGAGAGGGGCTTGCCTGTGCGGAAAGCAACCAAGGCCCAGCTGATTACCCAGCTGGAAGAGAATGACCAGCCACAGGGCCAGGATCTTGTCCCCAGGGGGAGCAGCCAGACCCCCCCTAAGAGTGTGTTAGGCTCAGAGAGGGGGAGGAGCGCTGGAACCCACCGGAGAGATGAGACAGCGTCTCCCGGGAGGCCTGCAAGCCGTAGCCCATCTAGGGCAGGGGCCAGCCCAGCGGAGCTGCGGTGGCTAGGAGATCTAGCTGAGGATGAAGGAATTGGAAGTACAGGACCGAGAGAGGGAGCGCCAAGATCGAGAGAAGGAGCGCCAAGATCGAGAGAAGGAGCGCCAAGATCGAGAGAAGGAGCGCCAAGATCGAGAGAGGCAGCGACAGCATGAGCTGGCCATGGCAGAGCGGAGACCCGGCGGGGCACCGGCTGCGCCAAGTGCGGATGGGCCCCAGGGTCCCGGGGCTGCCAGGCGCTTGGAGAGGCTCGTGGTGGCCCAATTGAAGGACATGGGCGACATAGACGGGTTCCTCAGCTCCTTTGAGAGGGCCTGTGGACTGCAACGGGTCCCCCCAGCTGACTGGCTGCAGGAGCTCATCCCCGCACTGAGCCAGGAGGCGGCCGGAGTGCTCAGTCAGCTGGAGGACCTACAGCCAGGGGATTACAACCGAGTCAAGGAGGCCCTGCTGCACAAGTTCGGGCTGACCCCCGAGATGTACAGGAAGAAGTTCCGGGGGGTACAGAAAGGGCCACGGGAGACCTATGTGGATCTGGCCTCCCGCCTGGCGCAATACGGCCGCAAGTGGGTGTCTGGAGTCGGAGCCCAGACCGCAGAGGAGCTGCTCAAGCTGGTCATGATGGAGCAGTTCTATGAAGCGTGCCCACCCAAACTGAGGCTGTGGCTCAAGGACCAAAATACCCCCCAGGAGGCCGGGAGACTGGCATATGAGTTCACGGAGAGCCGGTCCGGGTGTGAACGGGAGTCCCGGAGAGAAAGGGAACCGCGCAGAGACCGGATCTCGGCTGAGCGACGGAGGGAGTCAACTACGAGGCGAGCCCAAGGAACAGGTCGTCTGCGCCCCAGAGAACCAGCCAGGGCCTGGACAGAGACAGCCCAAAGCCTAACTTGCCAGCGCTGTGGGCAAAAAGGCCACAAGAGGGCTCAGTGCACCAGGTCCCAGGACCGGGGACTTTCCAGGGTTAACTGGCTGGGGCGGGAGGAAGGGCAGGCTGCCCCAGAGGCAGGGGCTGGCAGGCAAACCTCAGCTCAGAGAGAGGGGAAGGATGCTCAGTGCACCTCCCCTGGGAGGTCTGACCCTCGGGAGGCGGATTTCTCCGTGTACCGGGTGGGGGCAGGACGGCCCCTGCGGAGCGAGTGCCTCATACCCCTGGAGGTGGATGGTAGGAAGGTGACGGGCTTCTGGGACACGGGGGTGGAGGTGACGCTGGCCCGACCCGATATAGTGGCCCCAGACCGGATACTACCCCACACCCAGCTGACCCTGAAGGGCATAGACGGGTCCCCATTTAAGGTGCCTGTAGCCCGGGTGCATCTGAAATGGGGGGCCAAGGAAGGTCTCAAGGAAGTGGGGGTGCACCCGCACTTGCCCACCGAGGTGCTGATGGGGAATGACCTAGAGGAGAGGCCCCATGAATCCCAGCGGGCTCTAGTCACTACCCGGAGCCAGAGCCAGCGGGGGGCTGACAACGTGGGTCCAGGGAAGGACTCCCGGCAGAGTCCTCAGGGTCCCGTCCCAGTGGACACGGGGTCCAGCCAGGCTGGGACTCCGGACCTAGGCAAAGGTGGGGAGCAGGTCCCGATCCCTGCCTCAGCAGCTGAATTCCAGGCTGAGGTGCAGGCAGACCCCTCCTTGCAGAGGCTGAGGGACCAGGCTGGCCTCCGTGCAGCTCAGCCCCGGGGGAGAGGTGGCCAGGAGAGATTCCTGTGGGATCGTGGATTCCTGTTCCGGGAATGGCTTCCCCCCAGGAAGGCGAGGGCATGGGGGGTCCAGCGGCAGCTGGTCGTCCCCCGAAAGTATCGCCTCAAGCTGCTGTATTTGGCCCACGACGTTCCCGTTGGGGGCCACCGGGGGATCCGGAGCACCCGGCTGAGGCTGCTCCAGCACTTCTATTGGCCGGGAATCTTTACAGCCGTGCAGCGGTACTGCCGGTCCTGTGACTCCTGCCAGAGGGGCGGGAAGGCCCAAGACAGGAGGAAAGCGGCTTGGGGGCCCCTACTCCAGATAGAAGAGCCTCTGGGCTTGCTGAGAGAGTTATGGGAGGGGAAGACCCCCCTGGATGGAGCATCGGGAATGGAAGCCGCCCTGGCTGGCCAGAGAAGGCTCGCTGGGCTCATGGCCCCGGCCCGAGAGACCCTGGCCAGAGATCAAGGCCAGCGGAAGGGTGGGTGTGACCCCCGAGGACAGGCCTGTGCCAGTCGCCCTGGAGCGGGGCGGCGAGTGGACAGAGGGAAGCCAGCTCATGTGGGGCCTTGCCACGGCCGGCCTGAGTCAAGGGGAGCACCCATGTCCCCAGGGCGGGTTCCCACGCAGAGGACCCGAACTTCCCTAGGTCACGAGCGGAGTGACCCTGCTCAGTTCGCTCTCGGAGGGGGGAGAACTGTGATGTAGTGGGGGGGGGAACCTGCTACCTCACTGGCCACTGTCTGTAGCACCACCGAGCAAGACAGGCGATGAGTCATTATGCAAAGAGGGTATCTCAACCTGTCTGACCAGCTACCCCCCATGGGGAGGGACAAAGGAAGGTGGATGCTGCCCTGGCTGGGGGGCAGGGCTGGAGGAGAGCGAGTTAGTTTCTGTCTGGGAGCATGGAGGAAGCAGCCTCAGCAACAGGCTGGGGGGTTTAGAAGCCGAGACCCCCCCCCCCCCATATCAAGGGGGGTTGAGGCATCCTAGGCCTGCCCTGTAACCTGGTGACATCTGTGCTGGGCTGTATCCTGGAGAAGCAATAAACCACCTCTGTTCTACCGGCTGGTGGAGTCTGTTCGTGCCATTCCGGGGGTGCAGGAGGCGGGGGAACCCCAACGCGCCATCACACCCACACCCCTCCCAGTGTCAGAGAGAGAACCCAGGAGCCCGACACTCCACCCCCCACTCTAACCACTAGACCCCACTCCTCTCAGAGCCAGGGAGAGAACCCAGGAGCCTGACACCCCGCCCCCCCACTCTAACCACTAGACCCCACTCCTCTCAGAGCCAGGGAGAGAACCCAGGAGCCTGACACCCCGCCCCTCTCCTGTGGAACTCCTCGCCAGGGGATGGTGGGAAGACCGGGACTTTAACAGGGTTTGAAAAAGAGCAGCTACATTCTGGGGAATGGGCCCATCAGTGGCTATGGCTATTAGCCAGGCTGGCTAGGACCGCGTCCCTGGCCTGTGTCAGGCTGGGAATGGGTGCCGGGAGGGATTACGTGATGATTCCCTGTTCTGGCTGTGAGGCAGTGGGGTGTGCTCTGTGCGCTCTGGGGGCCCTGGTCCCCTCTGGCTGGCCAGTCACTGGTTGCCGTATGTGCTGGGGGTGACCCGACTGGCCTGCAGAGACTCTGGGGGGGGGCGGGTCCCAGCGGGGGGTGGCCCCTGAGGGGGGCACGTAGGCACGGCCCAGCCGCCTGACACCCGACTAGGGGGTGGGACCTGAACGAAGCGAGGGGCGGGGCCGCCTGGGGGCTGAGGGACCAGATGCTGGGGGTCGGGGCGGGGGAAGCAAGAAGAGAGCAGACTAGTCCAGATGGGGGGGGGGTCCAGGGGCCTGGGAACCCCCCCCCCCCAGAGGACGAGGCTCTGCCCTGGCTCCGGTGGCACCGTGGGGCCCGCGCCGCGCCGTGTCTCTGAGAACGATGAACCTTCTACTCCACGGCCCGGCTCAGAGTCCCCTCTGGCTGTGGGCGGGGGGCAGGGTGGGGGGTCCCCGACGCGCTGTCACAGGCTGTGTCCCCCAACCAGGCACTGAGCCCTCGGCGCAACAGCTGGGGCCACGGGTGGGCGGGGCCAGGGAGGGAGAGGTTGGAGCCTAGGGCAGGTGGGCGGGGCTGAGAGTAGAGGGGGCAGGCAAGGCGAGGGCGGGTGGGTGGGCGATGCTGAGTGTTGGCAGGTGGGGCCAAGGGCTGGTGGGTGGGGCCGAGGGCAGGGCCAAGGTCTGACAGGCAGGCGGAGCCGAGGGCAGGTGGGAGGACTAGGTGAGGGTGTGGCTGAGGGCAGGTGGGCGGGGCTGAGGGCAGGTGGGAGGGCTGTGTAAGGGTGGGGCTGAGGGCAGGTGGGCGGAGCCGAGGGCAGGTGGGAGGGCTGGGTGAGGGTGGGGCTGAGGGCAAGTGGGCGGAGCCGAGGGCAGGTGGGAGGGCTGGGTGGGGCTGAGGGCAGGTTGGCGGGGCCGAGGGCGGGTGGGAGGGCAGGGTGAGAGGGCAGGGTGAGGGTGGGGCCGAGGGGCGGGTGGGCGGGCAGGGTGAGGGCGGGGCCGAGGGCAGGTGGGCGGGGCCGAGGGCGGGTGGGCGGGCAGGGTGAGGGCGGGGCCGAGGGCGGGTGGGCGGGGCCGAGGGCGGGTGGGAGGGCAGGGTGAGGGCGGAGCCGAGGGCGGGTGGGCGGGCAGGGTGAGGGCGGGGCCGAGGGCGGGTGGGCGGGGCCGAGGGCAGGTGGGAGGGCGGGGCCGAGGGCGGGTGGGAGGGCGGGGTGAGGGCGGGGCCGAGGGCGGGTGGGAGGGCGGGGTGAGGGCGGGGCCGAGGGCGGGTGGGCGGGCAGGGTGAGGGCGGGGCCGAGGGCGGGTGGGCGGGGCCGAGTGCAGGTGGGAGGGCGGGGTGAGGGCGGGGCCGAGGGCGGGTGGGCGGGGCCGAGGGCAGGTGGGCGGGCGGGGTGAGGGCGGGGCCGAGGGCAGGTGGGCGGGCAGGGTGAGGGCGGGGCCGAGGGCGGGTGGGCGGGGCCAAGGGCAGGTGGGCGGGCAGGGTGAGGGCGGGGCCGAGGGCGGGTGGGCGGGGCCGAGGGCAGGTGGGCGGGCAGGGTGAGGGCGGGGCCGAGGGCGGGTGGGCGGGGCCGAGGGCAGGTGGGCGGGGCCGAGGACAGGTGGGAGGGCAGGGTGAGGGCGGGGCCGAGGGCGGGGCCGAGGGCAGGTGGGAGGGCGGGGTGAGGGCGGGGCCGAGGGCGGGTGGGCGGGGCCGAGGGCAGGTGGGCGGGCAGGGTGAGGGCGGGGCCGAGGGCGGGTGGGCGGGGCCGAGGGCAGGAGGGCGGGCGCTCACCAGGGGTAGATGGAGAGCACCTTGCGGATGAAGAGCGCGGCGCTCTGCGAGGCGTTGGGGTACAGCTTGAAGGCGTCGAAGCGCCCGGCCAGGATCCTGTTCTCGGTCTCCACGGGATCCAGCTCCAAGAACGGCGACCGGCCGCTGAGCCTGGGGCCGAGGGCAGAGCGGTGAGGAGCCAGCGCGGCCCCCGGCAGCCCCCGCACCTGCGCCGCCGGCCCCCCGGTGCCCTGGGGAGGGATCCCCACAGCCCCTGCCCCCCCAGCGCTCGCTCCTTCAGGGCTGGGTTCCCTCAGGGATATCGCCCCGCAGCCCCTCCCCCCCAGCGCCCCTCCCCCCCAGCCCTGCTGGCGCCCCGCAGCCCCTTCCCCCCAGCGCCCCTCCCCCCCAGCCCTGCTGGCGCCCCGCAGCCCCTGCCCCCCAGCCCTGCTGGCGCCCCTCGCTCCCTGCCCCCCCAGTGCCCCTTGCTCCTGACCCGCAGCCCCTGCCCCCGCAGCCCTGCTGGTGCCCCTCCCTCCCTGCCCCCCCAGCCCTGCCGGCGCCCCTCGCTCCCTGCCCCCCCAGTGCCCCTTGCTCCTGACCCGCAGCCCCTGCCCCCGCAGCCCTGCTGGTGCCCCTCCCTCCCTGCCCCCCCAGCCCTGCCGGCGCCCCTCGCTCCCTGCCCCCCCAGTGCCCCTTGCTCCTGACCCGCAGCCCCTACCCCCGCAGCCCTGCTGGTGCCCCTCCCTCCCTGCCCCCCCAGCCCTGCCGGCGCCCCTCGCTCCCTGCCCCCCCAGTGCCTCTTGCTCCTGACCCGCAGCCCTGCCGGCGCCCCTCCCGCCCTGCTCCCACAGCCCCTACCCCCCCAGCCCTGCCCGCGCCCCCCACTCCTGCCCCTCAGTCCCCATTCTCATGAGCAGGGGTTGCTGACAGCTGTGCCTTGCTGCAGAGCATTAGCTCTGGTGGCCCCGCACCCCACCCTGCGGCTGCCCCGTGCCCAGGCCCCCAGGAGGGACTCACAGGATGTAGGTGAGCACGCCGACCCCCCAGATGTCAGCCGCAGAGCCCACCGGGTCGCCCTTCACCACCTCCGGAGCTGCAGGGCCAGAGAAACGGGGCTGGGTCAGCTGCCGGCAGAGCGTGGGGAGGGCTCGGGGCCGGGGGGCTCGGGGGGCCGGGGCGGGACTCACACATGTACTCCAGGGTGCCCGTGCGCCCGGCCAGCTTGCGCAGCACCAGCGGGTTGTAGGGCTGGGCGCTGCCGAAGTCGATGAGTTTGAGCGTGTTGCCGGCGGAGACGATGAGGTTGTCGGGTTTGACGTCCAGGTGCACGATGCGGCGCCCGTGCAGGTACTGCAGGCCCTGCAGCAGCTGCAGCAGGTACCCGGCCACGTCGTCCTCCGAGTAGCGGAACCTGCGGGCCCGGGGGTCAGCGCCCGAACCTGCGGGCCCCGGCCCCGCCGGGTGCCCATCTCTACCGCCCCCCACGCGCATCCCCCGCCCGCCCCTGCGGCCCCCGGCCCCCCTGTGCCAGCCGCCGGCGCCCGCCCCTACCGCCCCCCACGTGCATCCCCCGCCCTCCCCTGCGGCCCCCGTCCCTACCGCCCCCCACACGCATCCCTCACCTGCCCCTGCCACTCTCACACCCGCCCGTACAGCCCCACACACCCACACTGGCTGTGCTGCCCCCTGCAGACCTCCTGCCCCTGCTCCATTATGCCCCCGCTGTGCCACCTCCTACAGCCCCCCCACCCTGCTGTGCTAGCCCCCCAACCCCATGGTGCCCGCTGCTGCAGTGCCCCCGCACCTGCCCCTCCCACCGGGCCAGCCCCCTGCAGTTCTGCGCCTGCCCCACACGCCCACCTGTCGACCAGGCTGTAGAGCAGCTCCTTGCCGGGGCAGAGCTCGGTGATGAGCACCAGGTAGCGGGGGGTGATGTAGGCCTCGTGCAGCCCCATGAGGCGCTCGTGGTGCAGCCCCTTGAGGGTCTCGTACTCCTGCAGCGCCGCCTCCCTCCGCTCCGGCCCGTACGGCACGATCTTGGCCATGAAGCGCCGGCCCGAGGCGTTCTCCCGGCACTCCCGCAGCACCCCGAAGCGGCCCCTGCGCACAGCCCGTCACCGCCGGCCGGGTTCCCCGAGCGCCCCCCCCTCCCGTCACCGCCGGCCGGGTTCCCTGAGCGCCCCCCCGCACCAGGGTGCCTCCCTGAGATCCGCCCCCGAGCGCCCCCCCGCACTAGGGCACCTCCCTGAGCCCTGCCCCCGAGCGCCCCCCCCTGCGCCAGGGCGCCTCCCTGAGCCCCTCCCCCGAGTGCCCCCCCCGGGTGCCTGTCCCCCAAGCCCCTGCCCCCTGCGCCACGGCACCCCCCCAATGCCCATCCCCCGAGTGCCCACCCCCCCATGCCCATCCCGAGTGCCCGCCCCCCTATGCCCATCCCCCGAGCGCCCGCCCCCCGGTGCCCATCCCCCAAGCACCCCCCCAATGCCCATCCCCCGAGTGCCTGCCCACCGCACCAGAGGCACCTTCCAAGTGCCCAGCCCCTCTCGGGTGCCCACCCCCCGCAGCAGGGTGCCCCTTGAGTGCCTGTCCCCTGTGCCAAGGCACCCTCTGAGCGCCTGCCCTGCCAGGCCGCCAGCCCCCTCAGCCCCAGACACCCCTCAGTGTGCTGCTGCTCGTTCTGCCTGCGCCCCCCACCCTGCCCGCCTGGTCCTGGTGAGCAGCGAGGAAGTGGGAGCTTTAGGACCCCTGCATGGGACTCCATCCTGCCTCAGTTTCCCAGGGCTGCCTGCTTGCCTGGGGGAAGGGCAGCCCCGTCCTCTCTGCAGGGCCCAGCTGTGGCGGCTGCCCCCCAGCGCAGGGCAGCGCAAGGCCGGGCACTCACCTGGCTTTCTCCTCCAGGAAGGTGTAGGGCTTCTGGGGCACCCCCTGGCGCAGCGCGGAGCTCTCCTTGGCCTCTGCCGGGGGGGGGCCCCGGGCCAGGGACCGCGCGGCCGGTGGTGCAGCCTCCTTGGGGGCTGGGGCTTCTGGGGGGGGCGTGGGAGTCGGCATGGAGATGAAGGAGGTGACCATGCAGACAGGTGCCGCTTTGGGGGACACAGGCGTGGCTGGAGATTCGGGGGGGGGCTGGGCTGGTGGGGTGGGTGCGTCCTGTGCTGCCTGGCTGCTTGGGTGGGTGGGGAGGGGGCGCGGCGGGGCGGCCTGGGGGGGCACTAGCACCAGCTCAGGGGAGACGGACGGGGTGATTGCTGGAGGGGGGGAGGGCCCAAGGGACGTGGGGGCAGCCGGCGGGCACAGCTGGTCTGGCGGGGCAGCCTCGGCCTGGGGAGGCGGCTGGACAGTGGCGGAGACACGCGTGGGGGCTGGCGCCTGCACGGCCCCCTTGTGCGTGGGGGGCAGGGGCTGGGCAGGAGGGGGCTGGGGGGAGCGGCTGGACACTGTCTCAGGGGCAGCCTCGTCCTTCTGGGCAGCAGGAGCCAAGTGGGCGGCGCTGGGATCTGGAGGGACAAAGCAGAGCGGGGGGCCGTGAGCACCCACAGGGGGACCAGGGCCGGGGGCTCCCCGCTCAGCTCCAGGGTTTTCTCACTAACCTGGGGGGGAGTGGCCCCATGGACTGGACCTTGGGAGGCCTCGGGAGCCAGCGCCTGCCCTGGGGGCCCCTCCCTGGAGGGGATGCGGCAGTGAGGGGACACCCCAGACACTGACTGCACACACAAGGATGGCTCCCCGACGTCGCACGGCACGAGGGGGGAGATCTGCAGGAGAGGGGCCTGGGCCCCGTCGGTCCAGGGCAGGGGGCCCCGTCGGTCGAGGGCAGGGCCGGGGGCCCCGTCGGTCCAGGGCAGGGCCTGGGGCCCCGTCGGTCCAGGGCAGGGCCGGGGGCCCCGTCGGTCCAGGGCAGGGCCGGGGGCCCCCGTCGGTCCAGGGCAGGGCCGGGTCCCCGTCGGTCCAGGGCAGGGCCGGGGGCCCCGTCGGTCCAGGGCAGGGCCTGGGGCCCCGTCGGTCCAGGGCAGGGCCGGGGGCCCCGTCGGTCAAGGGCAGGGCCGGGGGCCCCCGTCGGTCCAGGGCAGGGCCGGGGGCCCCCGTCGGTCCAGGGCAGGGCCGGGGGCCCCGTCGGTCAAGGGCAGGGCCGGGGGCCCCGTCGGACCAGGGCAGGGCCTGGGGCCCCGTCGGTCGAGGGCAGGGCCGGGGGCCCCGTCGGACCAGGGCAGGGCCGGGGGCCCCGTCGGTCCAGGGCAGGGCCGGGGGCCCCGTCGGTCCAGGGCAGGGCCGGGGGCCCCGTCGGTCGAGGGCAGGGCCGGGGGCCCCGTCGGTCCAGGGCAGGGCCGGGGGCCCCGTCGGTCGAGGGAAGGGCCGGGGGCCCCGTCGGTCCAGGGCAGGGCCTGGGGCCCCGTCGGTCCAGGGCAGGGGGCCCCGTCGGTCCAGGGCCGGGGGCCCCGTCGGTCCAGGGCAGGGCCGGGGGCCCCGTCGGTCGAGGGCAGGGCCGGGGGCCCCGTCGGTCCAGGGCAGGGCCTGGGGCCCCGTCGGTCCAGGGCAGGGCCTGGGGCCCCGTCGGTCCAGGGCAGGGCCGGGGGCCCCGTCGGTCCAGGGCAGGGCCGGGGGCCCCGTCGGTCCAGGGCAGGGCCGGGGGCCCCGTCGGTCCAGGGCAGGGCCGGGGGCCCCGTCGGTCGAGGGCAGGGCCGGGGGCCCCGTCGGTCCAGGGCAGGGCCAGGGGCCCCGTCGGTCGAGGGAAGGGCCGGGGGCCCCGTCGGTCGAGGGCAGGGCCGGGGGCCTCGTCGGTCCAGGGCAGGGCCGGGGGCCCCGTCGGTCGAGGGCAGGGCCGGGGGCCCCATCGGTCCAGGGCAGGGCCGGGGGCCCCGTCGGTCGAGGGAAGGGCCGGGGGCCCCGTCGGTCCAGGGCAGGGCCTGGGGCCCCGTCGGTCCAGGGCAGGGCCTGGGGCCCCGTCGGTCCAGGGCAGGGCCGGGGGCCCCATCGGTCCAGGGCAGGGCCTGGGGCCCCGTCGGTCCAGGGCAGGGCCGGGGGCCCCCGTCGGTCCAGGGCAGGGCCTGGGGCCCCGTCGGTCCAGAGCAGGGCCGGGGCCCCCGTCGGTCCAGGGCAGGGCCGGGGGCCCCCGTCGGTCCAGGGCAGGGCCTGGGGCCCCGTCGGTCCAGAGCAGGGCCGGGGGCCCCATCGGTCCAGGGCAGGGCCTGGGGCCCCGTCGGTCCAGGGCAGGGCCGGGGGCCCCGTCGGTCCAGGGCAGGGCCGGGGGCCCCGTCGGTCCAGGGCAGGGCCGGGCCCCATGTAAACCCACACCGCACTGCAGGCAATATCTTGAGTAGCCCTGTGTGCCGTAGTGGGGGGAGGGGGGCCTGTCCACTCTAGTGGCCCTGGGTCCACGCTGGCTGGGCAGTCACTGGTGGCTGTGCGCTGTGCGCCCCCTACTGGCCGGTGTCTGTAGCGCTGCCCAGCGAGCGGGGGACGGTCCCTGCGGATTGGCCCAGAGGCCACGGCCTAGCGGGTCTCCCCTGGCCGGGGGGGGGCTGCCTGGGGGGGGCAGTGATGTGTGGCTGGGCGAAGGGCAGTCTTGCTGAGGGAAGCATGAAGGGAGCAGACTAGTCCAGTACGTGGGGGGAGGGGTGCGCGGGTCCAGAAATTGGTATGGGGGGAGCCATGTGGGGTATTGAATGGGAGATTGTTTGTTAATCTTATGTACATTATTTATGTGAGTGTATAATGTCTGTGTGTGTAGGTAGGAATCTGTAATGTGTGGAAGCTGAATATTTCTGTGAATGTGGTTAAGCATGGCTATGGACAGGCTGAGTAGCAAAGCCCTGTGGAACAATGACTCTCAATAGGCTATGGACACACCCAAAGAATGGGGTTTGTCAATGAGGGCAGCCAGCAGGAAATATAGAGATTGGCCTCTGACCAGGTGACTTGCTGCATACAAGAAGAGGCCAGGAAGGGTATAAAGAGGCCATGTGGTCGATGCCATTTTGTTCTCAGCTCAGCACTTCATCCCAGAGGCAGCACTGCAGGGATTGAAGAGCCCGGAAGACCTGTGAACCCATCCTGATCGCAGGATGTGCAATAAGAACTTTTTAACCAGCAGCTGCAACATCTCTGCTAGAGCCTGCATCGAGAACTGGGAGATTCGGTGCATGTAACGTACTGTACTTTAACAACCTTACTCTCATGCTTTTCTTTCTTGTGATAATAAACCTTTAGATATAGATTCTAAAGGATTGGCCCAGCGTGATTTGTGGGTAAGGTCCAGAGGGTAAATTGACCAGGGATCTGTGGCTGGTTTCTTGGAACCGGACAGAACTTGTTCGGGGTAGGTGGGATTGGGTGCTAGGACCCCCCACCTGTGTATAGGCCCGGGGCCATCTGGGGCACGGATATTGCTGGGGTGTCGGAGGGGTTTTGCTCGGGAGGCTTCAGGCAGGCTGCTGAAGCGCTCTGTGAGACTGGTTTGTGGCCTGTGTGGAGAGGTCGCCAGTCGGGGGCTGTAAGGAACCCCGGATTTGAGCAATTCGCCCTGAGCGGACGCCCTAAGCTGTGCCCAGACACGGCCCGGTCCGCCACAGTGGCGTAGTCAGCAGGATCCACAGATCTTGGTCAATTGAGCTTTGGGATCAGGACCCCACGCTGTCTAAATTTGATTTTTGGTGTTGAGAGTTTGGTTGATTAAAGAGCCACTGCGATGATCCCGGAATTATATGAGAGTCTGAGCAAAAATGCTCTGAAGGATTTGTGCTTGGGGAGAGGCATTGCCTTTAGGAAAAGGGCCTCCAAACTAGATCTGGTAGTGTTGTTACTAACCAGAGATGTGGATGAAAGGGATCAGAAGCAAGCCAAGGAAGCTGCTGAAAGAAGGCAGAAGGCAGATGAAGAAATTGCTAAGAGACAGAAGGAGCTGGATCGGGAACTTGAGATGAGAAAAGCAGAACTTGAGGAGAAAAAGGCAGAATATGCTGAGAGACAGCGGAGGGAAGAGGTAGAGCATGCAAAGAAGATGGCCCTAGCCAGGGAGGAAAATGCTAGACTTGACCTCCAGCTTAAGAGACTAAAAGAACAAGAGAGACTGTATCCTCCTGAAGGTTCAATGTATAACTCTGTGGGTATGCGGTGTGCTTATGATATGGCAGACGTATTTTACCCAGCTGATGTGATGACCCAACCCCAAAGCATGTATGAATGCAAACCTTTTGTGTTACCTGTAGCTAACAGGGAGGTTTGGGAAGGGGGTGCATGTGGGTATGGAAAGTTTCCTGGAGCTGGTCAGTCTCCCTGTAACCAAGGGGAAAGTGTCTCTATATGTGAGCCTGTGGGTGAGGGCCCGTCTGATGCCTCAGAGGTGAGGCTGGAATCAGAACCAGGGCAGGAAGAGCCCAGAAGTCAGGGAAATGTTTCTCTGGGGCAGCCTGGAGTGGCTGGCCAGAGTGAAGTTTTAGTTGAGGTGTTGGTGGCTGGTGAGGTTTGTGGAATTGAACCTGCACAAGCTGAAATTGAGTCGTGTGAAGCACAGTGTGTGCAAGCTGGCAATTTGGCTGGTGGAAGTAGCAGTGGGGCAGTAAAGGAATCTGTCCCCGTGGCTAGCTGTATGCCTGAAATTAGCCAGGAGTGTGGGGACAAGGGAGAAACTGTCTCTGGTTGTCTGTCTGTGTGTGGGGAAGAGTTTCTTCCTTTGTCTGAGGAAGATGCTCCACAGCCTGTGAAGGCTGAGAGCAGTGTTGTTGTCCCAGAGTTGGGTCTGGATATGGCTAAGGCCCAGGAAGGGGGTGGCCCAAGGTTTGTGTCTGCTGGGGAGAGGGATGAGGTGACTCAGGTAGAGTCAGTCAGTGTTTTACCAGAACCCCAGAGACCAGACAGTGGTGACCCTGATATTGTGCCTGATGCTGCTGTGTTGCTGGCAGAGGGGGAGCTACTCTGTGGGAGCAGGGAGACCCCTTAGCCCAGGCACAAGGAGAGAATGAGGGTGTGTTAACTCTGGTGCCTAATGATGGTGCGGACGTTTACAGCCATCTAGAGAGCTGCACAGGGAGTGAAGATGCCGCTGACCCTGTCTCTTGTGGGTCTGTCTATGTGCCTGAGAGGGGATTATCTGTGAATCCACCTGAGGGGCCAGAGATAACTCAGGGAGTAAGGGAAGTGCAGGAGGAATTGGTTGGGGCTCAGCAGGGCAATGCTACTGCAGAGCCAGGGAAGGGTGAACTGCTGCTTAAGGAGGCTCATAGGGAGGAGAGTCCTGGCAGTGCTTGTAGCAAGCAGTTTGCAGTAACTGAGAGAGGTGACGATGCCTGGCTTGGAGAAGGCATTCAGGAGAAAGCTCTGCCTGTAAAAGGCAGCAGCTTGTTGTGTGAGGCACTTGTTGCAGTGCCTGGCAGACAGAACTTGTCTGTTGGCAGTGACTCCACTGACTTGGGTTTAGGGAAACCCAGTGTGGATGGTGGTGGAGAAGTCTCGGAGGGACTGAGGGTTGTTCCAGAGGAGGCAGGAACAGCCAGAGAACTGGAGCAGGCTGCTAACCCAGTGACTGTGTGTGACCAGCTTGCTGGGAAGTCAGTGTGTGTGGGACAGGATTGTTCCCAGGTGAATGAGGAGAGTGGGAAGTTAGTGTCTCAGATTCAGGAGAAGGGCTGGGTAGCTAAGTATGCAGAGCAGAACAGCTGTGTGGTCACTCTCCCTAGGATGCAGGAGATGGCAGTTACGCTCCCATCTCTGGACACGGTGGACACTCATAATCAATCAGGGAGGTTGATATCTGGTTCCATGTGGAAACAGAGGTTAGAGAGGGACAGAGGAGAGACTTGGGAGTCTACAGCTCACTGCTGTTACCCCACTGAGTGGGGGAAGGGGGAGAATTCCAGGGCCATTGTGAGCCAGGGAGTCACACCCAGCCAGCCCATTGTCTTGGTCAGGCCAGAGGTTTCAGGCCTGGAGCCCAGAGGACAAGGGGGAGGGGCAGGACTTGCTTTGGCCAAGAAGATTTGCAGTTTAAACCTGAAGGGCCAAAACTGCAATGGTGTGGAGCCAAAGAAGGGGCATGATGGGGAATGTCAATATACACCTGATATAGGATTGTTTTTGTTACTGATGTTAATTCTTGTAACCAATGTATTATTGTTGCAGAGAATTGTAACGGTATACAGGGTGCATGATCTTATGAAAATACCATGTAATCTGTCTGGAGATGTACCAAATGACAGACGGTATGTAAGGGGACCTTGTGATGTTGCTATTTCGTGGTTAACACTTGTAACTGGTCTTGGAACTTCTTACAGGACAAAAAGGGTTCCAGCCAGAAGGTCCTGTGTAAGAAGGAAACTGAGGCACACCACCATTTTGACGGGGGAGGCCTGTGATGCCCTCAGTGATGTTACTGGCATCACTTCCTGCATCAATTTTGCGTTGGGGGTGTCATGTTGCTGAATTGGAGGGAAGCAGCCAAATCGCTGCTGCACCCCTAGGTGGGGGTGTTGGCCCCAGAAATTGGTGTGGGGGGAGCCATGTGGGGTATTGAATGGGAGATTGTTTGTTAATCTTATGTACACTATTTATGTGAGTATATAATGTCTGTGTGTGTAGGTAGGAATCTGTAATCTGTGTGGAAGCTGAATATTTCTGTGAATGTGGTTAAGCATGGCTATGGACAGGCTGAGTAGCAAAGCCCTGTAGAACAATGACTCTCAATAGGCTATGGACACACCCAAAGAATGGGATTTGTCACCTGAGGGCAGCCAGCAGGAAATATAGAGATTGGCCTCTGACCAGGTGACTTGCTGCATACAAGAAGAGGCCAGGAAGGGTATAAAGAGGCCATGTGGTCGATGCCATTTTGTTCTCAGCTCAGCACTTCATCCCAGAGGCAGCACTGCAGGGATTGAAGAGCCCGGAAGACCTGGGAACCCATCCTGATCGCAGGATGTGCAATAAGAACTTTTAAACCAGCAGCTGCAACATCTCTGCTAGAGCCTGCATCGAGGACTGGGAGATTCGGTGCATGTAACGTACTGTACTTTAACAACCTTACTCTCATGCTTTTCTTTCTTGTGATAATAAACCTTTAGATATAGATTCTAAAGGATTGGCCCAGCGTGATTTGTGGGTAAGGTCCAGAGGGTAAATTGACCAGGGATCTGTGGCTGGTTTCTTGGAACCGGACAGAACTTGTTCGGGGTAGGTGGGATTGGGTGCTAGGACCTCCCACCTGTGTATGAGGCCCGGGGCCATCTGGGGCACGGATATTGCTGGGGTGTCGGAGGGGTTTTGCTCGGGAGGCTTCAGGCAGGCTGCTGAAGCGCTCTGTGAGACTGGTTTGTGGCCTGTGTGGAGAGGTCGCCAGTCGGGGGCTGTAAGGAACCCCGGATTTGAGCAATTCGCCCTGAGCGGACGCCCTAAGCTGTGCCCAGACACGGCCCGGTCTGTCACAGCCCAGTCCACAGAGGACCTGCTTAAGCTGATGATGCTGGAACAGTTCTATGAAATGTGTCCACCCAGCCTGAGGCTGTGGCTCAAGGACCGGAAGCCAGAGGAACCCCAGGAGGCCGGGAGGCTGGCGGACGAGTTCACGGAGAGCCGGTCCAGGTGTGAACGGGAGTCCCGGAGAGAAAGGGAATCACACAGAGACCGGATCTCGGCTGAGCGACGGAGAGAGAGGGAACCGCACAGAGACCGGATCTCGGCTGAGCGACGGAGAGAGAGGGAATCGCGCAGAGACCGGATCTCGGCTGAGCGACGGAGAGAGAGGGAATCGCGCAGAGACCGGATCTCGGCTGAGCGACGGAGAGAAAGGGAATCGCGCAGAGACCGGATCTCGGCTGAGCGACGGAGAGAGAGGGAATCGCGCAGAGACCGGATCTCGGCTGAGCGACGGAGAGAGAGGGAATCGCGCAGAGACCGGATCTCGGCTGAGCGACGGAGAGAAAGGGAATCGCGCAGAGACCGGATCTCGGCTGAGCGACGGAGAGAGAGGGAATCGCGCAGAGACCGGATCTCGGCTGAGCGACGGAGAGAGAGGGAATCGCGCAGAGACCGGATCTCGGCTGAGCGACGGAGAGAGAGGGAATCGCGCAGAGACCGGATCTCGGCTGAGCGACGGAGAGAAAGGGAATCGCGCAGAGACCGGATCTCGGCTGAGCGACGGAGAGAGAGGGAATCGCGCAGAGACCGGATCTCGGCTGAGCGACGGAGAGAAAGGGAATCGTGCAGAGACCGGATCTCGGCTGAGCGACGGAGAGAGAGGGAATCGCGCAGAGACCGGATCTCGGCTGAGCGACGGAGAGAGAGGGAATCGCGCAGAGACCGGATCTCGGCTGAGCGACGGAGAGAGAGGGAATCGCGCAGAGACCGGATCTCGGCTGAGCGACGGAGAGAGAGGGAATCGCGCAGAGACCGGATCTCGGCTGAGCGACGGAGAGAAAGGGAATCGCGCAGAGACCGGATCTCGGCTGAGCGACGGAGAGAGAGGGAATCGCGCAGAGACCGGATCTCGGCTGAGCGACGGAGAGAAAGGGAATCGCGCAGAGACCGGATCTCGGCTGAGCGACGGAGAGAAAGGGAATCGCGCAGAGACCGGATCTCGGCTGAGCGACGGAGAGAGAGGGAATCGCGCAGAGACCGGATCTCGGCTGAGCGACGGAGAGAGTCAACTACGAAGTGAGTCCTAGACTCATAGACCACTAGGACGGGAAGGGACCTCAAGAGTCATCGAGTCCAGCCCCCTGCCCTCACGGCAGGACCAAATACTGTCTAGACCATCCCTGATAGACATTTATCTAACCTGCTCTTAAATATCCCCAGAGATGGAGATTCCACAACCTCCCTGGGCAATTTATTCCAGTGTTTAACCACCCTGACAGGTAGGAACTTTTTCCTAATGTCCAACCTAAACCTCCCTTGCTGCAGTTTAAGCCCAAGAGACAAGGACCAGCCGTCTGCGCCCCAGAGACACAGCCAGGGCCTGGGTGGAGCCGGCCCGCAGGGGCCCGCAGGACCTAACCTGCCGTCGCTGCGGTCAGAGAGGCCACGGGAGGGCTCAGTGCCCCCGGCACCAGGACGGGTCCCAGGAACGGGGACTTTCCCGGGTTAACTGGCTGGGGCTGGGGGAAGGGCAGGCCCCCCAGAGACAGGGGCCAGCAGACAAACCTCAGCTCAAAGGGGGGGGAGGTGGCCCAGGCCAAGGCCTCCCAGAGATCTGACGCTCCAGAGGCGGGTCTCTCCGTGTACCGGGTGGGGGCAGGGTGGCCCCTGCGTAGCGAGAGCCTCGTGCCCCTGCAGGTGGATGGCAGGGAGGTGATGGGCTACTGGGACACGGGGCGGAGGTGACGCTGGCCCGGACCGAGGTCGTGGCCCCAGACCACATGGTGCCCGACACTCGGCTGACCCTGAGAGGCACAGACGGGACCCGTTCAAGGTGCCCATAGCCCGGGTGCATCTGAAATGGGGGGCCAAGGAGGGCCCCAAGGAAGTGGGGGTCACCGGCACTTGCCCACAGAGGTGCTGATGGGGGGTGACCTAGAGGAGTGGCCAGACGGACCCCACAGGGCTCTAGTCACCACCCGGAGCCAGAGCCAGCGAGAGGCTGGTGACCCTGACCCAGGGGAGGGCTCCCTGCAGGGGGCGCAGGCCCCACCCCAGTGGACTGGAGCCCCGGATCCAGGCAGGGGGGAGAACAGGTCCCTGCCCCAGCTGCGGAATTCCAGGCTGAGGTGCAGGCAGACCTCCCCTTGCAGAGGCTGCGGGACCAGGCTGGCCTCCGTGCAGCTCAGCCCCGGGGACAGGGTGCCAGGAGAGAGTCCGATGGGGGAGGGGATTCCTGTACTGGGAATGGCTCCCCCAGGGCAGGTGGGGATGTGGGGGGTCCAGCAGCAGCTGATGGTTCCCCAGAAATATCTCCCCAGGGGATCCGGTGCACGTGGCTGCGGCTGCTCCAACACTTCCCCTGGCCGGGGGTATTTGCGGCCGTGCAGAGGCACTGCCAGGCCTGCGACTCCTGCCAGGGGTGGGGAAGGCCCAAGATGGGAGGAAGCTGCTTTGAGGCCCCTGCCCATCACAGAGGAGCCTTTCCAGAGGGTGGTGATAGATCTAGTGGGACCCTTCAGCAGGGCGACCGGGCCGGGGAACAAATACACCCTGGGAGCCGTGGATACGGCCACCCGCTGCCCCGGGGCCGTGGCTCTGCCCTCTAGCGAGCAGACACGGTGGCAGACGCTGCTGGCCCTTTTCAGCATGGGGGTTCCCCCAGGAGTCCTCACAAAGCAGGGATCCAGCTTCATGTCGGCCCCGCTCCGGTGCTTGTGGGGGACGCACGGGGCCCGGCTCACCTGGACCCCAGCGTAGGGCGCCCGGCCCAGCGGGCTGGTGGGGAGGTTCCAGGGGACCCTGAAGCGGATGCTGGAGGCCTTTATGCACCAGCACCCACAGGACTGGGGCGAGTCCCTGCCCCCCTGCTGTCTGCACAGGGAGGCTCCCCGAGGGTCTGCCAGGCTCTCCCGACAGAGCCAGGGTGCAGAGGGGAAGGGCCCCTGGGCTTGCTGAGAGAGTTACGGGAGGGGGAGACCTGCCTGGACGGAGCGTCGGGGGTGGGGGACGCCCTGGCTTTCCGGGAAAGGCTCGCTGGGCTCACGGGCCCGCCCAGAGAAACCCCGGGCAGAGCCCCAGGGAAGTGGAAGGGCGGGTCCGACCGCAGAGAGTGGGCCCCTGCCGGCCCCCCCAAAGCCATGCAGCAGCCGAACAGGGGGGAGCCGGCTCTTGCAGGGCAGCGTCATGGCCGGCCCAAGCCAAGGGGGGCGCCAATGTCACCGTGGCAGCTTTACCTGGCAGGGGGCTCGAACTTCCCCAGGTCACAGGCGGAGGGACCCTGCTCAGCTCTCTCTCGGGGTCTGTCTACACTACCCCCCTAGTTCGAACTAGCGGGGTAATGTATGCATACCGAACTTGCTAATGAAGCCTGGGATTTGAATTTCCCGGGCTTCATTAGCATAAAGCCGGCGCCGCCATTTTTAAAAGCCGGCTAGTGCGAACCCCGTGCCGCGCGGCTACACGGGGCACGGGCTAGACAGTTCGGATTAGGCTTCCTAATCCGAACCATCTGTATCCACGAGGCGTACAGATAGTTTGGATTAGAAGCCTAATCCGAACTATCTAGCCCGTGCCGCGTGTAGCCGCGTGTAGCCGCGCGGTACAGGGTTCGCACTAGCCGGCTTTTAAAAATGGCGGCGCCGGCTTTATGCTAATGAAGCCCGGGAAATTCAAATCCCGGGCTTCGTTAGCAAGTTCGGTATGCATACATTACCCGCTAGTTCGAACTAGGGGGGTAGTGTAGACAGACCCTCGGAGGGGGGAGAGAGGGGATGTAGTGGAGGCCTGTCCACTCTGGGGGCCCTGGTCCCCTCTGGCTGGCCAGTCACTGGTTGCCCTGTGTGCTGGGGGTGCCCCGCCTGGCCTGCAGAGACTCTGGGGGGGTGCCGGTCCCAGGGTGGTCCCTGAGGGGGGCACGTAGGCACGGCCCAGCCGCCTGACACCCGACTAGGGGGTGGGACCTGAACGAAGCGAGGGGCGGGGCCGCCTGGGGGCTGAGGGACCAGTTGCTGGGTGTCGGGGTGGGCTGGGCGGGGGAAGCATGAAGGGAGCAGACTAGTCCAGACGGGAGGGTCCAGGGGCCTGGGAACCCCCCCCCCCCCCGCAGAGGACGAGGCTCTGCCCTGGCTCCAGTGGCACTGTGGGGCCCGCGCCGCGCCGTGTCTCTGAGAACGATGAACCTTCGACTCCACGGCCCGGCTCAGAGTCCCCTCTGGCTGCGGGGGGGGGGGCAGGATGGGGGGCCCCGACGCGGCGTCACACCCTGAGCTAAGACATCGTGCAGGGGACCCCGGGTCGGTTCGTCAACGTGGGAGCAGGGATCTGGATTAGCCGGAGCCCAATTCCCCCCTCCTCCACCCCACTCACCTGGCTGGGGGGGGGTGTCTACAAATAGCCAGGAGCGGGGGGGCACACGCCCCCTTTGGTGTGAGAGCTCCAGCGGGCCGGAGCCAGCCGAAGCTGGAAGGGGCCCAGTGCCCCATGGCCTTGGCCCCACCCTGCCACGCCCACCCTGGCCCCAGGGCACGAGGGACGAGCTTGTGCCAGGCTGGGGCTGGGACAGGGCCCCTCATGCCCCCGAGCCGGCTCACCGTCTGCCTCGATGGCCACGGCCGGCGAGGCGGAGCTGTAGGGCCCCTGGCCGGCCTTGTTGACGCAGGCCACGCGGAACCGGGCCGTGCCCCCGGTGGGCAGCTCCGTCACGTTGAAGTAGCAGTCGGCGATGCCCGAGCTGATGTTCTTCCACGCGGGGGCCCCTGCAGGGACGTGCAGCCGTCAGCACCCGGCCGGGCACCACCCCACGGGGCTCACGGGCTCCGGTGGGAGGCCACCCTGCTGGGATCTGCAGGGAGGGGGCCCGGGCAGCCTGGGGCCCGAGGAGGGTCCTGACGCCAGCCACACGCCCCATCCCTGCAGGCCTGGGGCTGGCGAAGGGCTCTGGGTGCTCTGGGGGGCAGCACCCCGCTCCCGGCTTTGGGGGCCCCACGCTCCCGGCACCCCGCTCCGGGGGCCCCACGCTCCCAGCACCCCGCTCCCCGCTCTGGAGGCCCCACCCTTCTGGGGGCCCCACGCTCCCGGCACCCCGCTCTGGGGGCCCCACGCTCATGCACAGGGCTGGCCTTACCATAAGGCAAACTGAGGCAGCCACCTCAGGTGTCAGATGGGGGGGGGGATGCTAGGACCCAGAGAATCGAGACCTTTCAAAGATCTGGCCCAAGCAAGGGGCCTGGGGGGTCATTTGAGCTCCCGCCTGAGGTGCCAAAATGCTGTGGGCCGGCCCTGCCCCCCAGGGGCTGCTTTCATGGCCCGACCCCAGGAAGTGGCCAGAGCCCAGTGCTCAGGCGCAGCGTCAGCCTGGGGCTTCGTGCAGTGACCTGGCGCCTCCCGCTCGGCTTAGCCTGCTCAGGAACCCAGCTCGGGGTGCCAGGCCCAGCGCGTCCCAGACACGGGCGGGGGGCCCAGCTCAGGGTGCCAGGCCCAGCGCGTCCCAGACACGGGCGGGGGGCCCAGCTCAGGGTGCCAGGCCCAGCGCGTCCCAGACACGGGCGGGGGGCCCAGCTCAGGGTGCCAGGCCCCAGCGTGTCCCCGACACAGGCGGGGGGCCCAGCTCGGGGTGCCAGGCCCCAGCGCGTCCCCGACACAGGCGGGGGGCCCAGCTCAGGGTGCCAGGCCCCAGCGCGTCCCAGACACGGGCGGGGGGCCCAGCTCGGGGTGCCAGGCCCCAGCGCGTCCCAGACACAGGCGGGGGGCCCAGCTCAGGGTGCCAGGCCCCAGCGCGTCCCCGACACAGGCGGGGGGCCCAGCTCGGGGTGCCAGGCCCCAGCGTGTCCCCGACACAGGCGGGGGGCCCAGCTCAGGGTACCAGGCCCAGCGCGTCCCAGACACAGGTGGGGGGCCCAGCTCAGGGTGCCAGGCCCCAGCGTGTCCCAGACACAGGTGGGGGGCCCAGCTCGGGGTGCCAGGCCCCAGCGTGTCCCCGACACAGGCGGGGGGCCCAGCTCAGGGTGCCAGGCCCCAGCGCGTCCCCGACACAGATGGGGGGCCCAGCTCAGGTTGCCAGGCCCCAGCGTGTCCCCGACACAGGCGGGGGGCCCAGCTCAGGGTGCCAGGCCCCAGCGTGTCCCCGACACAGGTGGGGGGCCCAGCTCGGGATGCCAGGCCCCAGCGTGTCCCCGACACAGGCGGGGGGCCCAGCTCAGGGTGCCAGGCCCAGCGCGTCCCAGACACAGGCGGGGGGCCCAGCTCAGGGTGCCAGGCCCCAGCGCGTCCCAGACACAGGCGGGGGGCCCAGCTCAGGGTGCCAGGCCCCAGCGCGTCCCCGACACAGGCGGGGGGCCCAGCTCGGGGTGCCAGGCCCCAGCGTGTCCCCGACACAGGCGGGGGGCCCAGCTCAGGGTACCAGGCCCAGCGCGTCCCAGACACAGGTGGGGGGCCCAGCTCAGGGTGCCAGGCCCCAGCGTGTCCCAGACACAGGTGGGGGGCCCAGCTCGGGGTGCCAGGCCCCAGCGTGTCCCCGACACAGGCGGGGGGCCCAGCTCAGGGTGCCAGGCCCCAGCGCGTCCCCGACACAGATGGGGGGCCCAGCTCAGGTTGCCAGGCCCCAGCGTGTCCCCGACACAGGCGGGGGGCCCAGCTCAGGGTGCCAGGCCCCAGCGTGTCCCCGACACAGGTGGGGGGCCCAGCTCGGGATGCCAGGCCCCAGCGTGTCCCCGACACAGGCGGGGGGCCCAGCTCAGGGTGCCAGGCCCAGCGCGTCCCAGACACAGGCGGGGGGCCCAGCTCAGGGTGCCAGGCCCCAGCGTGTCCCCGACACAGGCGGGGGGCCCAGCTCAGGGTGCCAGGCCCCAGCGTGTCCCCGACACAGGCGGGGGGCCCAGCTCAGGGTGCCAGGCCCAGCGCGTCCCAGACACGGGCGGGGGGCCCAGCTCAGGGTGCCAGGCCCCAGCGTGTCCCCGACACAGGCGGGGGGCCCAGCTCGGGGTGCCAGGCCCCAGCGCGTCCCAGACATGGGTGGGGGGCCCAGCTCGGGGTGCCAGGCCCAGCGCGTCCCCGACACGGGCGGGGGGCCCAGCTCGGGGTGCCAGGCCCCAGCGTGTCCCCGACACAGGCGGGGGGCCCAGCTCGGGGTGCCAGGCCCCAGCGTGTCCCCGACACAGGCGGGGGGCCCAGCTCAGGGTGCCAGGCCCCAGCGTGTCCCCGACACAGGCGGGGGGCCCAGCTCAGGGTGCCAGGCCCCAGCGTGTCCCCGACACAGGCGGGGGGCCCAGCTCAGGGTGCCAGGCCCAGCGCGTCCCAGACACGGGCGGGGGGCCCAGCTCGGGGTGCCAGGCCCCAGCGTGTCCCCGACACAGGCGGGGGGCCCAGCTCGGGGTGCCAGGCCCCAGCGCGTCCCCGACACAGGCGGGGGGCCCAGCTCAGGGTGCCAGGCCCCAGCGCGTCCCAGACACAGGCGGGGGGCCCAGCTCGGGGTGCCAGGCCCCAGCGCGTCCCAGACACGGGCGGGGGGCCCAGCTCAGGGTGCCAGGCCCAGCGCGTCCCAGACACAGGCGGGGGGCCCAGCTCAGGGTGCCAGGCCCCAGCGCGTCCCAGACACGGGTGGGGGGCCCAGCTCGGGGTGCCAGGCCCCAGCGTGTCCCAGACACGGGCGGGGGGCCCAGCTCGGGGTGCCAGGCCCCAGCGTGTCCCCGACACAGATGGGGGGCCCAGCTCGGGGTGCCAGGCCCCAGCGTGTCCCCGACACAGGTGGGGGGCCCAGCTCGTGGTGCCAGGCCCCAGCGTGTCCCAGACACAGGTGGGGGGCCCAGCTCGGGGTGCCAGGCCCCAGCGTGTCCCAGACACGGGCAGGGGGCTCAGCTCAGGGTGCCAGGCCCCAGCGTGTCCCCGACACAGGCGGGGGGCCCAGCTCAGGGTGCCAGGCCCCAGCGTGTCCCCGACACAGGCGGGGGGCCCAGCTCGGGGTGCCAGGCCCCAGCGCGTCCCAGACACAGGCGGGGGGCCCAGCTCAGGGTACCAGGCCCCAGCATGTCCCCGACACAGGTGGGGGACCCAGCTCGGGGTGCCAGGCCCCAGCGTGTCCCCGACACAGGCGGGGGGCCCAGCTCAGGGTGCCAGGCCCCAGCGCGTCCCAGACACAGGCGGGGGGCCCAGCTCAGGGTACCAGGCCCCAGCGTGTCCCCGACACAGGCGGGGGGCCCAGCTCAGGGTGCCAGGCCCCAGCGTGTCCCCGACACAGGCGGGGGGCCCAGCTCAGGGTACCAGGCCCCAGCGTGTCCCCGACACAGGCGGGGGGCCCAGCTCAGGGTGCCACTGGCAGCGGCCAGGCGGGCCCCGGGCCGGAGCGATGCCTGCGCTTGCAGGAGGAGCTGCCGGTCGCCAGCCCAGCCCTGGGAGGGCCACGTTGGCCGGTACCCGGGCTGAGCGGTGGCGGGAGCCGAGGCCGGCGGCCCTGAGCAGAGCGGGCGGGCGCGGGGCCGTACCGTTCAGTTTGCACTCCAGGCTGTAGGTGCAAGGCGCACGGCTGTCCGCAGGCTTCCACAGCACCAGCACCGTGTTCCTGTACTTCTGGGGGATCTCCGGGGTGCCCGGCTTCCCTGGCAGGCCTGGCAGAGAGCGCGGCCCGGAGTCAGGGGCAGGCCGCACTGGAGAACAGGGCAGCGGTGCCTGGCTAGCTCTGGCCAAGGCTCACGGGCTCCGCCCGGCTGGCACCGCCGCCCCGGGGCACACAGGCCCCAGCCAGACCCCCATCCTTGGGGGGCAGCCGACCCCCTCCCGCACCCAGGCCCTTACGTGCTACAGCCAGAGTGCACGAGCTGGTGGCGGTGCCCAGGGCGTTGGCGGCCGTGCACTCGTACAGGCCGGCGTCCTTCTTGCACGTCTTGGGGATGGAGAGCAGCTGGCGGCCATCTTTACACGAGACAATGTTCACGGCCGCGTGCGACACCAGCGCCTGCTTGTCTGCGGAGGGAGGAGCGGGGCTGGCTGGGCCGCTCCTGGAGCAAGGCCCTGGCTCGGCGCCAGAGTGGGGCCACCATGCTCAGCGGCTGCAGCCGGGCAGCCTGGCTCCCAGCAGCCTCCACGGGGCCATGAGAGCCCTGGCAGGCGCTGGCCCCTCAGGGCCCCGTGCACCCGGCAGGCCCTCGCCCAGTTCTGCCGGGACTGCCTGTGCCTGGCCCTGCCCTGCTGCCCGACGTCCCCCGGGCCTGGCTGTTTGTTACCTGGCGGGGGCCTCGTCTGATGCCCGACTGCTCGGGCACTGGCAGGCGCCCAGCAAGACCCCCCTTGCTCCTGCCCAGGGCCCTTCCTGGAGCCCCCCCGGCCGCCGCGCTGCAGCTTCTCACGCCGGAGCACAGCCCTGGCGGGCGGGAGGCGCATCCGGCGCCGCCCCTCCCCCCTCCTGTCACACTGGATTTTAGGGGAGCACTCAGATCCCTGCTGCGCCCACGCAGGGGGGGGGATTCCGCAACGTCCCTACACGGGCCAGGTGAGGGGGTCTCAGGAAAGATTGTGTCCTACTGGCTCTGGGTGTGCAACGTGTGTGTGTGACACGTCTGTGCGGGGTTACGGAAACGGGCTCTGGGTGTGCAACGTGTGTGTGTGACGTCTGTGCGGGGTTACGGATACGGGCTCTGAGTGTGCAACGTGTGTGTGTGACGTCTGTGCGGGGTTACGGATACGGGCTCTGGGTGTGCAACGTGTGTGTGTGACACGTCTGTGCGGGGTTACGGAAACGGGCTCTGGGTGTGCAACGTGTGTGTGTGACGTCTGGGCGGGGTTACGGATACGGGCTCTGAGTGTGCAACGTGTGTGTGTGACGTCTGTGCGGGGTTACGGATACGGGCTCTGAGTGTGCAACGTGTGTGTGTGACGTCTGGGCGGGGTTACGGATACGGGCTCTGGGTGTGCTACTCGCGTGTGTGACGTCTGTGCGGGGTTACGGATAGGGGCTCTGGGTGTGCTACTCGTGTGCGTGTGACGTCTGTGCGGGGTTACGGATACGGGCTCTGCGTGTGCTACTCGCGTGTGTGTGTGTGACGTCTGGGCGGGGTTACGGATACGGGCTCTGGGTGTGCTACTCGCGTGTGTGTGTGTGACGTCTGGGCGGGGTTACGGATACAGGCTCTGGGTGTGCTACTCGCGTGTGTGTGTGTGACGTCTGGGCGGGGTTACGGATACGGGCTCTGGGTGTGCTATTCACGTGTGTGTGTGTGTGACGTCTGTGCGGGGTCACGGATACGGGCTCTGGGTGTGCTACTCGCGTATGTGTGACGTCTGGGCGGGGTTACGGATACGGGCTCTGGGTGCGCTACTCGCGTGTGTGACATCTGTGCGGGGTTACGGATACGGGCTCTGGGTGTGCTACGCGTGTGTGACGGCTGTGCGGGGTTACGGATACGGGCTCTGGGTGTGCTACTCGCGTGTGTGTGACGTCTGGGCGGGGTTACGGATACGGGCTCTGGGTGTGCTACTCGCGTGTGTGACGTGTGGGCGGGGTTACGGATACGGGCTCTGGGTGTGCTACTCGCGTGTGTGTGACGTGTGGGCGGGGTTACGGATACGGGCTCTGGGTGTGCTACTCGCGCGTGTGTGACGTCTGTGCGGGGTTACGGATACGGGCTCTGGGTGTGCTACTCGCGTGTGTGTGTGTGACGTCTGTGCGGGGTTACGGATACGGGCTCTGGGTGTGCTACTCGCGTGTGTGTGTGTGACGTCTGTGCGGGGTTACGGATACGGGCTCTGGGTGTGCTACTCGCGTGTGTGACGTCTGTGCGGGGTTACGGATACGGGCTCTGGGTGTGCTACTCGCGTGTGTGTGACGCCTGGGCGGGGTTACGGATACGGGCTCTGGGTGTGCTACTCGCGTGTGTGTGACGTCTGTGCGGGGTTACGGATACGGGCTCTGGGTGTGCAACGTGTGTGTGTGACGTCTGGGCGGGGTTACGGATACGGGCTCTGGGTGTGCAACGTGTGTGTGTGACGTCTGGGCGGGGTTACGGATACGGGCTCTGGGTGTGCAACGTGTGTGTGTGACGTCTGGGCGGGGTTACGGATACGGGCTCTGGGTGTGCTACTCGCGTGTGTGTGACGTCTTGTGGGGAAGATCCAGGGTGTGAACTGACTGGGGATCTGGGGCCGGTTCTTTGGGACCAGGAGGACCCGTTCGGGGAGATGAGATCGGGTCCTATAACCCCACCTGTGTTAGGCCCGGGGCTGACTGGGGCACGGGGAGAGCTGGGGGGTCTGGGGGGTTTTGCTCGTGAGGTTCCTGCCGGCCGGACTGGCAGGTGAAGCGCTCGGTGCGACTGGTGTGTGGCCTGTTTGGGAAGGTCTCCCGTCTGGGCTGCAAGGAGCCTGGTTTTGAGCAATTCACCCTGAGCGGTGCCCAGACCCGGCCCGGCCCGTCACACCTTTGCAGCGCCATGCACAGGCACCCAGCTCACCCTCACGTGCCCCTGCCGCAACGTGGGGCCCCTGGGCACCGCGCCTCAACCCACGGCCTGCCCCACACCAGTCTGCAGGCATTGAGCCCCGGGCCAGGCCCCACACTGCGCCCCCAGCCCCACGGCCACAGCCCCCCAGCCCCGGCCATTCCCACATCCGGACCCAGACCTACCCTTCGTCCAGAGGATCTGGGGGGGCGGGCTGGCAGCTGGCAGGCAGAGCAGGGTTGCTGGGTCCCCCTCCAGCAGCACCTGGTCCTTCAGCTTGAGGTGGAAAACCGGGGGGAAGTCTGGAAGGGCAGAGGAGGTGTCGGGCATCAGGTCGCACTGCAAAGCCCCCCAGTGAGCCCAGGCCCAGAAGCAGTGGGGGGCTGGGCCCATGGGCACTGGCTCAGCCCAGGCAGGCCGGCAGCATGACCCGCCAGAGCTGCCGGGGGGGTGGGGTGGGGGGTTGGTGCAAGGAGCCAGTGCGGAGCTTGCTGCCTTGGTCCCATGGATCTCTGGGGGCAGTGCCCTCTGAACCCCGCTACCGCTGCCTGGCCCATGCATGGCCCCCCTGGGCTCCCCGGCCGTCTGCCTGCCCCCCCACTCAGCCCTGACCCTGCTCCCCCCACACTGAGCCAAGACCTGTCCCCCTCCCCTGCTCAGCTGCCGGCCCCTGACCCCACATCCCCATGGATATCCAATATGCTGCCCTGCTGGCTGCCTAGGACTCGGGGCGTGGCGGGGCCAGACCTACCCGACTCGTGGCGCAAGTACGGCCGGCCCACGACGGCGCCGTCCTCCTGCAGCAGGCTGGCCGTCATGCTGGGCTGCGAGGCCACCGTGTCCTTCCGGGGGCGGGCCAGGCCCCAGCGGTCCCAGCGGGAGCGGCGCGGCCCCTCGCCTGCAGCACGACATGGGGGCCCAGTGGCAGCCGGAAGAGCAGGGCTGCACCCGCGGGGGGGGGGGGGGGGGGCTAAGGGGCCACGGGAGGCCGAGGGGCGGTGAGGCAGTGGGGTGTGCTCTGAGCGCTCTGGGGGCCCTGGTCCCCTCTGGCTGGCCAGTCACTGGTTGCCCTGTGTGCTGGGGGTGCCCCGCCTGGCCTGCAGAGACTCTGGGGGGGTGCGGGTCCCAGGGTGGTCCCTGAGGGGGGCACGTAGGCACAGCCCAGCCGCCTGACACCCGGCTAGGGGGTGGGACCTGAACGAAGCGAGGGGCGGGGCCGCCTGGGGGCTGAGGGACCAGTTGCTGGGGGTCGGGGCGGGCTGGGCGGGGGAAGCATGAAGGGAGCAGACTAGTCCAGATGGGGGGAGGGTTCCAGGGGCCTGGGAACCCCCCCCCCCCCAGAGGACGAGGCTCTGCCCTGGCTCCAGTGGCAACGTGGGGCCCGCGCTGCACCGTGTCTGTGAGAACGATGAACCTTCGACTCCACGGCCCGGCTCAGAGTCCCCTCTGGCTGCGGGGGGGGCAGGGTGGGGGGCCCCGACGCGCCGTCACACAGACGAAAGCGTGTGCTGGGCTGGGTCTGTCTGAATGTAAGGGGGGGACACAGGGAACACTGGGGTGTCTGAGGGGAGGTGGGGGATGGGTTATAACCTCTCCCCAGTGTAAGGGGGGGCTGGGGGGCACAGGGAGCACTGGGGTGTCTGAGGGGAGGTGGGGGGATGGGTTATAACCTCTCCCCTGTGTAAGGGGGGCTGGGGGGCACAGGGAGCACTGGGGTCTCTGAGGGGAGGTGGGGGATGGGTTATCACCTCTCCCCAGTGTAAGGGGGGGCTGGGGAGCACTGGGGTGTCTGAGGGGAGGTGGGGGGATGGGTTATAACCTCTCCCCAGTGTAAGGGAGGGTTGGGGGGCACAGGGAGCACTGGGGTGTGTGAGGGGAGGTGGGGGATGGGTTATCACATCTCCCCAGTGTAAGGGGGGGCTGGGGGGCACAGGGAGCACTGGGGTGTGTGAGGGGAGGTGGGGGATGGGTTATAACCTCTCCCCAGTGTAAGGGGGGCTGTGGGGCACAGGGAGCACTGGGGTGTGTGAGGGGAGGTGGGGGATGGGTTATCACATCTCCCCAGTGTAAGGGGGGGCTGGGGGGCACAGGGAGCACTGGGGTGTGTGAGGGGAGGTGGGGGATGGGTTATAACCTCTCCCCAGTGTAAGGGGGGGCTGGGGGGCACAGGGAGCACTGGGGTGTGTGAGGGGAGGTGGGGGATGGGTTATAACCTCTCCCCAGTGTAAGGGGGGGCTGGGGGGCACAGGGAGCACTGGGGTGTGTGAGGGGAGGTGGGGGATGGGTTATCACATCTCCCCAGTGTAAGGGGGGGCTGGGGGGCACAGGGAGCACTGGGGTGTCTGAGGGGAGGTGGGGGATGGGTTATTACCTCTCCCCAGTGTAAGGGGGGGCTGGGGGGCACAGGGAGCACTGGGGTGTCTGAGGGGAGGTGGGGGATGGGTTATCACCTCTCCCCTGTGTAAGGGGGAGCTGGGGGGCACAGGGAGCACTGGGGTGTCTGAGGGGGGGGATGGGTTATTACCTCTCCCCAGTGTAAGGGGGGGCTGGGGGGCACAGGGAACACGCTGGCCACACTCCGCGTTGCCCCGGGCCGGCCGTGGGTAGGGCCGGCTGCCAGCAGGCTCGTCCCCGGGCCCCTGCTTACCTGCGGCGGAGGCCTCGGAGTGGGCGCTGCTCTCCGACTGGAAGGACTCGGTGGAGGGCGCCATGGCCGACTGGGCCGCCAGCTGGTTCTGCGGGATGCCCACGCGGCGCAGGTTCTCCCCCTCTGAGCTGGTCCTCCGCAGCAGGGCCAGCAGCGGGCTCCGCTTCCCGGGCCCCTCGGCCTCGCCCCGGCCGTCCGAGGGGCTGCGGAGCCGCTGGGAGACGCGCTCCATGGTGGAGCTGATCTTCCTCCGCATGGCCATGACGGGCGACTCGCCGGGCTCCGGGCCGGGCTCCGACCCCAGGCTGCCCGCGTCCCGCTTGTCCCAGGAGAGACGCCGGCTGGCCTCCTCCTCCTTGGGCTTCCTGCGCTCGCTGGGCGGCGTGCGCCACAGGCGCTGGGACAGCCGGCGGATGAAGCCAGCCTCCTCCGGCGTGTGCAGGTCCTGCACCGACTGGGCCCTCTGGCCCGGGCCCCTGGAGAGGGCCAGCGGGGCCCCGGCCGGGCTGGGCCGGTACATCCCCTCCTCCCGCACGAGGGGGCTGGCCCGGGGACGCTCCTCGGAGCGGGCCCCGCTGAGGCGCTTCAGGCCCCGGCTGAGGGACGACTCCCGGCTCCGCTTGAACTTGGCCTCGAACACCTCCTCCGAGTCGATGTCCTGGATGGCCGGGGGGGCGCTGGCGCGCGGGGCTGCGGCCTCCTTCGCAGGCACCTGAGCGGCGTGGGCTGGGCGGGCCGTGGGGCGTGGCTCTGGGGGGGCCGTGGGGCGTGGCTCTGGGGGGGCCGTGGGACGTGGCTCTGGGGGGGCCGTGGGACGTGGCTCTGGGGGGGCTGGGAGGGGCTGTGCAGGCGCTGCGGGGAGCTGGATAGACTGTATGACCTGGGCGTAGGAGGAGGGCCTGTGGGCTCCAGCGCCCAGGGCAGGCGGCTGCGGTGCTGTGGGCTCCGACAAGGAGGGCCTGGCCTCCGTGGGGATCGGGGCAGTTCTGGCAGCCGCGGGGCGGGGCTGAATCTTTTCGGGAGGCCTCTCAGCCGGTGGCTTCTTGCCCACTGCTGCAGAGCTGCCTCCGGGCTTGGCCTGCTCCTCTGGCACGTGCTCCTGCTCCGGGGAGGCCTCGGGCGCCCCTGGCTCCGGCGGGGCGGGGCTGAGCGGCTTGGGGGATCTCTCCTGCGGAGTTTGAGGCCGCGACTCTGTCAGGGCGGAGAGTGACGGGGACTCCTTGAGCCGCTGGGCCTGCAGGTGAGCCACGGGGATCTCCAGTGGGGCGCCCGAGCGGCGGTGCACCAGCACCGGCTCCACGTCCCCCTGGCTGAAGGAGCTGCTCTTCTGCAGTGGGCGCGGCTCCGGGGGCGGGTGCTGCGGGGCCGCCTCGCTGGAGGCCGCCCGCACCAGCCTGCTCCCCGGGGACGGCTGCGTGGCCTGCCGGGGGGCCCGCAGCAGCTTCTTCTCGGGCCCCCCCGCCAGGGTCTCCAGGAGCGGCCCCCGCAGGCCGCTGACTTTGCCCTGCACGGGGCTGCCCCGCAGGCGGTGCTGGGCGCGCTGCTCCTCGGCCTGCCGGTGCTGGGCAGCCCCCGGGCTGGGGCTCCGGCGCGGCAGCTCCATGGACGCCGCCTTCTTCAGCGCTGGGGGGCCCTCCTCCCCCTCCGGCGCCAGCAGGCTCGGCAGGAGGGCGCTGTCCGCGGAGCTGCCCCGCTGCAGCTCCCCCCGCCGCCCGGGTGGGGACTCCAGGCTGGAGGCCTTCCTCAGCGCCTTCCTGGGGCACTGGGCCCGCGGGCGGGCCTCGGCGGAGTCCTCGTCCGAGGAGCCAGGCCCCTCCGCCTCCGTGGGCCTCTTCCGCGGCCCAGCCACCTTCTGCCTGCTCCCCGGGCTGCCCTCGCCGGAGCCCTCCGCCTGCCACTCCATGGGCGCTGCCTGCTCCAGCGCCCCCTCGCCCGGGCCCAGCGGCTCGTCCTCCGTGGGGAGCTCGTTGAGGGAGACGCGGGAGCCGGAGAACTCCAGCTGGCCGGGCATGGGCAGGGCGGGCAGCTCGTCCAGCTCCTCCGAGTCGGAGGAGGAGGAGAGGGCGGGCGAGTCCTTGCGGTGCCGGGGCACGGCGATGGAGAGGTGGCTGGACGCGTCCCCCAGCAGCTCCGGGATGGCTCTCAGCACCAGGCTGCCTTTGTAGCTGATCTGCGAGCGCTGCAGGGAGCACAGGGCACGTCAGGGGCGAGGCCCCTGCTGGGAGCCATGGGGTTGGGGCAGCTCCATGAGGGAAGCGGGGGCAGGGAGCCGGGGGAGCCCCCTAGGTGGAACTGAGGGGGATTGTGGAGGGGCCGGGGGTGTCACCCGCACGCTCCCCCTCCGCCCGTCCGTGCCCAGCCCCCTCCGCCCGGCCGCCCACCTGCCACTTCCTTCGGGAGAGGAAGAGCTTCAGGTGGTCCGTGCCGATGGACTTCCCCTTGGCCAGGGTCTGCCGAGAGAAGAGAGGGGCGTCCAGGGGTGCCTCGTGCCTCCCCCCACCCGCCGGGCCACTCCCCCCGGCCACTCCCTCCCAGCCAGGCCACTCCCCTCCCACCATCACCCCCCTGCCGGGCCACTCCCCCCCCCGGCCACTCCCTCCCAGCCAGGCCACTCCTCCCTGCCATCGCCCCCCTGCCGGGCCACTCCCCCCCCGGCCACTCCCTCCCATCCAGGCCACTCCCCCCTGCCATCGCCCCCCTGCCGGGCCACTCCCTCCCCGGCCACTCCCTCCCAGCCAGGCCACTCCCCTCCCACCATCACCCCCCTGCCGGGCCACTCCCCCCCCGGCCACTCCCTCCCAGCCAGGCCACTCCCCTCCCACCATCACCCCCCTGCCGGGCCACTCCCCCCCGGCCACTCCCTCCCAGCCAGGCCACTCCCCTCCCACCATCACCCCCCTGCCGGGCCACTCCCTCCCCGGCCACCCCCTCCCAGCCGGGCCACTCCCCTCCCGCCATCACCCCCCTGCCGGGCCACTCCCCCCTGCCATCACCCCCCTGCCGGGCCACTCCCCCCGGCCACTCCCTCCCAGCCAGGCCACTCCCCCCTGCCATCGCCCCCCTGCCGGGCCACTCCCCCCCCCGGCCACTCCCTCCCAGCCAGGCCACTCCCCCCTGCCATCGCCCCCCTGCCGGGCCACTCCCTCCCCGGCCACCCTCTCCCACCATCGCCCCCCTGCCGGGCCACTCCCTCCCAGCCAGGCCACTCCCCCCTGCCATCGCCCCCCTGCCGGGCCACTCCCCCCCAGCCATCGCCCCCCTGCTGGGCCACTCCCCCCCCAGCCACCATCCCCCAGCTGGGCCACTTCCCTGCCCAGGACACCCCATTCCCTCCTGCCTCACACCCACCCCTGCTGCCCCCCCCCCCCGCCCAAGTGAAACCTCTGCCTGAGGCGGCACAGCCAGCCCCTCACCTTGAACCAGGGGTGCTGCAGCGTCTGCTCCGCGTTGGGTCTCCTGCAAGAGGGCAGGGCCTTGGTCAGAGCCAAGCTGCCAGGGCTGGGCGCGGGGGAAGTGGGAAGGGCCTCAGTGTGTGCCTCAGTTTCCCCTCTTGCGCCGCAGGCATCTGAGTGAGCTGGGTGTGGCTGGCTGGTCCCTGCTCGCAGCCGTGTTCCCACCGCCCCGGGAGCGGGGGCCACAGTGAGGTTTTTGCTCCACTTGCTCTTGCCAGCCAAAGAAATGGCCACTTCTGTCAAACAGTGGGGTGCGGGACTGGCACGGGGGGGCATGCTCAGGTGAGCGGCTCAGCCCAGGCATGGGGCTTGCTCCAGACCCACAAGATGGCCTCATCTCCCCAAGGGGGTCAGGTCACCCTAAGACGGGGGTCTGGGTGTGGGATCCTGCCCAGGCCCTGGCTGGCTGACAGTCATGTCTGGCTGCAGATGGGGGTGCAGGGTCGGGTGACGGGTGCCCAGCGGGGGATGGGTCTCTGGGGAGGTCCAGAGGGGAATGGCCCAGGCTGGACTCACACTTGAGCTAGGAGGAAGAATCAGGCAGGTGACACTTTGCTGGGGAATCTGAACAAACATAAGAATAGAACATCAGAGCGGCCAGACGGGGTCAGAGCAAAGGCCCGTCCCAGGATCCTGTCTGCCCACAGCGGCCAATGCCAGGGCCCCAGAGGGAGTGAACCGAACAGGGAATGATCAAGCGATCTCTCTCCTGCATCCATCTCCACCCTCTGACAGACAGAGGCCAGGGACACCATTCCTTACCCATCCTGGCTAATAGCCATTAATGGACTGAACCTCCATGAATGTATCTAGTTCTCTTTTAAACCCTGTTCTAGTCCTGGCCTTCACAACCTCCTCTGGCAAGGAGTTCCACAGGTTGACTATGCGCTGTGTGATGAAGAATTTCCTTTTATTTGTTTTAAACCTGCTGCTCAATTAATTTCATTTGGTGGCCCCTAGTTCTTATATTATGGGAACAAGTAAATCACTTTTGTTTATTCACTTTTTACATACCAGTTATGACTTTATAGACCTCTATCCTACCCCCCCTCAGTCTCCTCTTTTCCAAGCTGAAAAGTCCCCATCTCTTAATCTCTCCTCATATGGGACCCGTCCAAACCCCTCAGCATTTTAGTTGCCCTTCTCTGTACCTTTCTAATGCCAGTGTATCTTGTTTGAGAGGAGGCGACCACGTCTGTACGCACTATTCAAGATGTGGGCGTACCAGGGATTTATAGAGAGGCAATAAGATATTCTCCGTCTTATTCTCTATCCCCTTTTAATGATTCTGAACATCCTGTTTGCTTTTCTGACCGCTGCTGCACACTGCATGGACGTCTTCAGAGAACTCTCCATGATAACGCCAAGATCCCTTTCCTGATTAGTTGTATCTAAATTAGCCCCCATCATACTGTACGTATAGTTGGGGTTATTTTTCCCGATGTGCATTACTTTACACTTATCCACATTACATTTCATTTGCCATTTTGTTGCCCAATCACTCAGTTCGGTGAGATCTTTTTGAAGCTCTTCACAGTCTAATTTGGTCTTAACTACCCTGAGCAGTTTAGTATCATCTGCAAACTTTACCACCTCACTGCTTACCCCTTTCTCCAGATCATTTATGAATAAGTTGAATAGGATTGGTCCCAGGACTGACCCTTGGGGGACACCACTAGTTACCTCTCTCCATTCTGAAAATTTACCATTTATTCCTACCCTTTGTTTCCTGTCTTTTAACCAGTTCTCAATCCATGAAAGGACCTTCCCTCTTCTCCCATGGCCATGGAATTTACACAAGAGCCGTTGGCGAGGGACCTTGTCAAAGGCTTTCTGGAAATCCAAGTATACTACATCTACTGGATCCCCCTTGTCCGCATGTTTGTTAACCCCTTCAAAGAACTCTAACAGATTAGTAAGACAGGATTTCCCTTTACAGAAACCATGCTGACTTTTGCCCAACAAATTATGTTCTTCTACATGCTTCACAATTTTATTCTTTACTATTGTTTCGACTAATTTGCCCGGTACTGACATTAGACTTACTGGTCTGTAATTGCCGGGATCGCCTCTAGAGCCCGTTTTAAATATTGGTGTTCCATTAACTGTCTTCCAGCCATTGGGTACAGAAGCCAATTTAAGGATAGGTTACAACTGCGATGTAGTGGGGGCTGTCTGCTCTGCAGCCTGGGGTCTCCCTGCAGTGTGATGTGAGATTCCCACTGACTCACCCAGGTGTGGATTGGCCCGGACACCCAGTCCCAGCCCGAGCAGATAACAAGGCATTTTCCAGGGGGAGACACAAAGGAAGGAGGCGGACGAACACCTGGCTGGGAGGCAGGGCCTGGGAGCTGGGCAGTTTTTGGCTGGAAAACCATAAAGAGAAGAGACTAAACAGAGAGCAGGGAGTTCAGGGGCCTGGGTACCCCCACCCCAAGGGGTCTAGGGCTACCAGCCCCTGATGCCTTATGTCCACATCACGTCTGTGCTGGGCTGTATCCTGGAGAAGCAAAAAACCCCCCTGTTCTACTGGCTGGCGGGGTCTCATCTTCCTGGAGACGGGGTGCAGGATTGGGGGGGTCCCAACAAAACCCCACACTTAATAGTCCTGCAATTTCCCACTGGAGTTCTTTCAGAACTCTTGGGTGAATGCCGTCCGGTCCCGGTTACCTGTTACCATTACGTTTATCAATTCATTCCAAAATCTCTTTTAATGACCCTTCAATCTGGGACAAGTCCTCAGATTAGCCACCTACAAAGGACGGGTCAGGTTTGGGAATCTCCCCAACAGCCTCAGCCGTGAAGACTGAAGCAAAGAATTCATTTAGTTTCTCTGCAATGACTTTATCGTCTTTACGTGTCCTTTTGTGTCTCGATCATCCAAGGGCCCCACTGGTTGTTTAGCCGGCTTCCTGCTTCTGATGGACTTAAAAACCATTTTGCTATTTCCTTTGGAGTGTTTGGTTAGCTGTTCCTCAAACTCCTTTTTGGCTTTTCTTATTACATTTTTACACGTCATTTGACAGTGTTTATGTTCCTATTTACCTCACTAGGATTGGACTTCCACTTTTTAAAAGATGCCTTTTTATCTCTCTCTCCTTTTACATGGTGGTTAAGCCACGGTGGCTCTTTTTTAGTTCGTCAACTGTGTTTCTTAATTTGGGGTGTACATTTAAGTTGGGACTCTATTATGGGGTCTTTGAAAAGTGTCCATGCAGCTTGCAGGGATTTTACTTTAGTCACTGGACCTTTTCATTTAACTAACCTCCTCATTTTTGCATAGTTCCCCTTTCTGAAACTTAATGCCACAGTGCTGGGCTGCTGAGGGGTTCTTCCCACCGCAGGGATGTTCAATGTTATTATATTATGGTCACTATTCCCACCCGCACGACCAGTTCTGTCCTTCCGATATATTTTGTACCCCGGAATGATTGTCCCCCATTGATTGTCTTCACTCCACCAGGTTTCTGTGATGCCTGTTATATCAGTATCCTCCTTTAACACAGTCGCCTATAGACATTGTCCATAGTCTCCTATAGACAACCACCTAACCTCAAGATGATTCTTACCGACAACCACAGGACATACCACACTAATACCAACACTGGTACCTTCCCTTGCAACAAACCCCGTTGCCAGCTTTGTCCACATATTCATTCTGCTGACACCATTATTGGGCCTAACCAAGTGAGTTATAAGATCCAGAACACATATTCCCGCGCATCCCGAAATATAATCTATGCTATCATGTGCCGAAAGTGTCCGTCTGCTTTGTACATTGGACAAATGCCTCAGACACTTTGCCAAAGGATCAATGCCCACAAAACAGACATAAGACAGGATCAGAAAGAAAAAACAGTTTCTTGCCATTTCAACCAGAAAGGACACTGTCTCAACGACTTAATTACCTGCATCCTGCTCCAGAAGCCTTTTAAATCTGACTTGAAAGGGAATCCTCTGAACTGTCATTCATGCTAAAATTCGACACTATGCGTGGGTCTCAACAAAGACCCTAGCTATCTTACCCATTACAAAGATAGCTTCCCCAATTATCACCTCTAATACCATTAGCTCACAGACATTTACCTTCCCCTCCCTGCCCCTCCCCCCGCATCCCCCATCTGTTCTGCAATGTGATTTGTCCTTTTCATATGTGTTCATTTTTTTAATTGTATCCCTTGGTATCTATGGTTGTGACTATTTTCTTCCACTATTTGATCTGAGGAAATGGGTCTGGCCCACGAAAGATCATCTAATAAAGCCATCTTGTTAGTCTTTAAAGTGCTACATTGTCCTGTATTTTGTTTCGCCTTTAACACGGCACTCTAGTTCACCCATCTTGTTTTTAGACTTCTAGTACTGGTGTACAAGCACTTTAAAAGCTTGTCACTGTTTAGTTGTCTGCCCTTTTCTGATGTGTTGGATTCTTTTTTATGTGAAAGCAGGAGGCGGGGCGGCGTGAGGGGCTGTGAGCAGGGGCTGGGAATGGGAGTTAGTTTTTTGGCTGGCTAGGGAAAAGGGAGTCCTGGGAACCTGGGTAGGGGCCCAGAGACCCAAAACAGATTGTACTGACAGCTCCTGGTTCCTGTCACAAGTCTGTGCTAGGCTGTGGTCCTGGGACCCAATATATCACGTCCGGTTATGGATGGGGGTGCAGGGCCTGGGGACCCCCTCATGCCCCGTGATAGACACCAGGGCTGGTGTGGCTGCGACTGGCCAACACCCGACCCATGCAAGGGGTCAGCCGGAGGACTAGAGAACAGAGACACAGAGGGTTCTGTCGACAAAACGCTACCTGTGTCTACACTACCGCTGCGTTCTGCTGACAGTAAGTCGCCAGAAGGCGGCAGTTCTGTCGACGGCAGTAACCCGCATTCTACGAGGAGTAACACCGCTTGTCGACAGTGCTCTTTCGGAAAAAGGCGCCATTGCATGGTGTGACGGCGCGTTGGGGGTCCCCCGTCTCCTGCACCCCGAAATGGCACAAACAGACTGCACCAGCTGGTGGACTAGAGGAAGTTTATTGCCTCTCCAGGATACAGCACAGCACAGATGGAATCTGGTCACAGAGCTGGGCTAGGATGCCTCAGGCCCCCTTGAGATGGGGGAGACTGGGCCCCTAAACTCCAGCCCCTCTCCCTAGGCTGACTCCTCCATGCTCCCAGCCCGCAACTCAACTCACTCTCTTCCAGCCCTGCCCCCCAGCCAGGGCAGCATCCACCTTCCTTTGTTCCTCTCCATGGGGGGTGTCTGGCCACTGGTTCAACCAGTTTGGCCTTACCTCTGCCTAGTGAGGTTTTCCCTGCTGGGTCTTGCTCCAGACAGCAGGGGTCACCACAGCCCAGCAAGCACCCCCACTACGTCACACATGGAAAGTGCTTTCTCAAAGAGCGCATCTAGACTCGGTCGAGAAAGCGGCTGGCTTTGTCGACGATACTGACCGTCGTCTAGACGCTCTTCTTCGACAAAGGCTTTGTCAACAGTATCTGGGCAGGCAGGAGCAGGGACCGTGGAGGGCATGGGCAGGGGTCAAGGGAACCAGGAGGCTGGGCAGGCAACGGCCATGGAGGGTGCGGCTGGGGGGTGAGGGAACCAGGAGGATGGGAGTTGAGAGACGAGGGCATGGTCATGGGGCAAGGGAGCCAGGGGCCAAGGGGTGCAGCCAGGGAGGAGGGAGAAGAGGCCGGGGGGGACTGGGCCAGCGGGGGGCGCAGCCGGGGGGTGGGGGGCAGATGCTGGGGGGGGTCTGAGCCAGCGGGGGGCCCAGCTTGGGGAAGGGGGAAGAAGCCGGGGGGACTGGGCCAGCGGGGGGCGCAGCCGGGGGGGGAAGATGCTGGGGGGGACTGGGCCAGCAGGGGGCACAGCCGGGGAGGGAAGATGCCGGGGGGGACTGGGCCAGCGGGGGGCGCAGCCGGGGGGGGAGAAGAGGCCGGGGGGGACTGGGCCAGCAGGGGGTGCAGCCGGGGGGGGGGGAGAAGAGGCCGGGGGGGACTGGGACAGCGGGGGGCGCAGCCGGGGGGGGAGATGCTGGGGGGGACTGGGCCAGCGGGGGGCGCAGCCGGGGGGGGAAGATGCTGGGGGGGACTGGGCCAGTGGGGGGCGCAGCCGGGGGGGGAAGATGCTGGGGGGGACTGGGCCAGTGGGGGGCGCAGCCGGGGGTACTCACAGCCGGTCGTTCACCAGCACTTTGATGAGGAAGCCCTTGGCCTCCCGCGTCAGCCCCAGGAACATGCTCTCCTCAAAGGCCACGTTGTAGTTTCGGACATTCATCAGCGTGGTCCTGTCATTCTCGCCCACGAACGGCGAGATCCCCGTCAGGCTGCCAGAAGGAGAGCCACCGTGAGCACAGCCAGCCCGGGGCACCCTGTGGGAGAGGGAAGCCAGGGTGCCCTGGGGGAAAGGGGACCGGTGGGATGGAGCCGGCCGAGCCCTGGGAGGAAGGGGGCCGGTGGGATGGAGCCGGCCGAGCCCTGGGGGAAAGGGGACCGGTGGGATGGAGCCGGCCGAGCCCTGGGGGAAAGGGGACCGGTGGGATGGAGCCGGCCGAGCCCTGGGGGAAAGGGGACCGGTGGGATGGAGCCGGCCGAGCCCTGGGGGAAAGGGAACCGGTGGGATGGAGCCGGCCAAGCCCTGGGGGAAAGGGAACCGGTGGGATGGAGCCGGCCGAGCCCTGGGGGAAAGGGAACCGGTGGGATGGAGCCGGCCGAGCCCTGGGGGAAAGGGAACCGGTGGGATGGAGCCGGCCGAGCCCTGGGGGAAAGGGAACCGGTGGGATGGAGCCGGCCAAGCCCTGGGGGAAAGGGAACCGGTGGGATGGAGCCGGCCGAGCCCTGGGGGAAAGGGAACCGGTGGGATGGAGCCGGCCGAGCCCTGGGGGAAAGGGGGCCGGTGGGATGGAGCCGGCCGAGCCCTGGGGGAAAGGGGGCCGGTGGGATGGAGCCGGCCGAGCCCTGGGGGAAAGGGGGCCGGTGGGATGGAGCCGGCCGAGCCCGGGGGGAAGGAGCCGGCTGAGCCCAGAGGGAAGGGGGCTGGGGGGATGGAGCCGGCCGAGCCCTGGGAGGAAGGGGGCCGGTGGGATGGAGCCAGCCGAGCCCTGGCGGGGGGAAGGGGGCCGGGGGGATGGAGCCGGCCGAGCCCGGGGGGGAAGGGGGCCGGGGGGATGGAGCCGGCCGAGCCCGGGGGGGAAGGGGGCCGGGGGGATGGAGCCGGCCGAGCCCTGGGGGAAAGGGAACCGGTGGGATGGAGCCGGCCGAGCCCTGGGGGAAAGGGGGCCGGTGGGATGGAGCCGGCCGAGCCCTGGGGGAAAGGGGGCCGGTGGGATGGAGCCGGCCGAGCCCTAGGGGAAAGGGAACCGGTGGGATGGAGCCGGCCGAGCCCTGGGGGAAAGGGAACCGGTGGGATGGAGCCGGCCGAGCCCTGGGGGAAAGGGAACCGGTGGGATGGAGCCGGCCGAGCCCTGGGGGAAAGGGGACCGGTGGGATGGAGCCGGCCGAGCCCTGGGGGAAAGGGAACCGGTGGGATGGAGCCGGCCGAGCCCTGGGGGAAAGGGGGCCGGTGGGATGGAGCCGGCCGAGCCCTGGGGGAAAGGGAACCGGTGGGATGGAGCCGGCCGAGCCCTGGGGGAAAGGGAACCGGTGGGATGGAGCCGGCCGAGCCCTGGGGGAAAGGGGGCCGGTGGGATGGAGCCGGCCGAGCCCTGGGGGAAAGGGGGCCGGTGGGATGGAGCCGGCCGAGCCGTGGGGGAAAGGGAACCGGTGGGATGGAGCCGGCCGAGCCCTGGGGGAAAGGGAACCGGTGGGATGGAGCCGGCCGAGCCCTGGGGGAAAGGGGACCGGTGGGATGGAGCCGGCCGAGCCCTGGGGGAAAGAGGGCCGGTGGGATGGAGCCGGCCGAGCCCGGGGGGAAGGAGCCGGCTGAGCCCAGAGGGAAGGGGGCTGGGGGGATGGAGCCGGCCGAGCCCTGGGAGGAAGGGGGCCGGTGGGATGGAGCCAGCCGAGCCCTGGCGGGGGGAAGGGGGCCGGGGGGATGGAGCCGGCCGAGCCCGGGGGGGAAGGGGGCCGGGGGGATGGAGCCGGTCGAGCCCTGGGAGGAAGGGGGCCGGTGGGATGGAGCCGGCCGAGCCCTGGGGGAAAGGGAACCGGTGGGATGGAGCCGGCCGAGCCCTGGGGGAAAGAGGGCCGGTGGGATGGAGCCGGTCGAGCCCTGGGAGGAAGGGGGCCGGTGGGATGGAGCCGGCCGAGCCCGGGGGGAAGGAGCCGGCTGAGCCCAGAGGGAAGGGGGCTGGGGGGATGGAGCCGGCCGAGCCCGGGGGGGAAGGGGGCCGGGGGGATGGAGCCGGCCGAGCCCGGGGGGGAAGGGGGCCAGGGGGATGGAGCCAGCCGAGCCCTGGCGGGGGGAAGGGGGCCGGGGGGATGGAGCCGGCCGAGCCCGGGGGGGAAGGGGGCCGGGGGGATGGAGCCGGCCGAGCCCAGGGGAAGGGGGCCGGGGGCATGGAGCCGGCCAAGCCCTGGCGGGGGAAGGGGACCAGGCCTAGCTTGCCCCAGCAGCAGTTCCCTGCACTGCATGGCTGGTGGGGGGGCCAGAGGGTCCCACTGTGGCTGCCCCAGGGCCCGTTTCCATGGGAGCGGTGGGGGCGCAGGTCCTGGGGACAGCCAGGGGCAGGGGCCCTCACCATAGGTAGGCGATGACTCCCACCGGCCTGCGGAGAGAAGGAGACAGTTACCAGCCCAGGAACCCATCGGCGTGGCCAGGCTAGATCCGACCACAGGCCCATGCAGCCCAGGGCCAAGGCCCGGTGCCCCGGAGGGAGGGAACAGAACCGGGATCCCTCCCGTCGCCCCTCCAGACACACAGAGCCCAGGGACGCTCCCTGTGGTTTGTTTTAAACCTGCTGCCTGTTCATTTCATTGGGTGGCCCCAGGCCTTAGACTGTGGGAACAAACAACGAACTTTTCCTTGGTCACTTTCTCCACAGGCGCGATCGCACAGACCTCTGGCCTAGCCCCCGCGGCTCCTCTTTTCCAAGCTGAACAGTCCCCGTCTTTCTAACCTCTCCTCATACGGGACCCGTCCAAACCCCTCAGCATTTTAGTTGCCCTTCTCTGAACCTGTTCCAATGCCAAGAGCTCTGTATTGAGATGAGGAGACCACGTCTGTGCGCAGGGTTTTCAGGGTGTGGGCGTCTCATGGCTTTATAGAGAGGCAATAAGATGCTCTCTGTCTTATTCTCCATCCCCTTGTTAATGATTCCGAACATCCTGTTTGCTTTTCTGCCAGCCGCTGCACACGGAGGGGTGTTTTCGGAGAACTCTGCACAATGGCGCCAAGATCTCTCTTGAGTAGCTGTAGCCAAATTTAGTCCCCATCATATTGTATGTAGAGTTGGGACTATTCTTTCCAATGCGCGTTACTTGACATTGACCAACATTCCATTTCATTAGCCAGTTTGTAGCCCAGTCACTGAGTTTGGTGAGATCCTTTTGGAGCTCGTCCCAGTCTGCTTTGGTCTGAACCGTCTTCAACAGTTTGGGATCATCTGCACATTTTGCCACCTTTCTGTACACAGAAAGTTTACCCCTTTTGCCACCTGTTTATCCCTTTCTCCAGGTCATTTATAAATAAGTTGAATAGGACGGTTCCAGGACAGACCCTTGGGGGACCCCACTGGTCACCTCTCTCCACTCAGAAAACTGACCATTTATTCCTACCCTTTGTTTCCTGCCTTTTAACCAGTTCTCAGACCATGAAAGGACCGTCCCTCTTATCCCATGACAACTTACTTTACTTAAGAGCCTTTGGTGAGGGACCTTGTCAAAGGTTTTCTGGAAACCTAAGTGCACTAGATCCACCAGATCCCACTTGTCCACCTGTTTGTTGACCCCTTGAAGAAACTCAAGTAGATCGGTGAGGCAGGATTTCCCTTTACAGAAAGCACGATGACTCTTCCCAACAAGTTATGCTCATCTCTGGGTCTGACAATTCTGTTCTGTACTAGAGTTTCCACCAATTTGCCCGATACTGACCCAGGCCCCCTCTTCCCCTCCCCGAGGAAGAGGGGCACCCATGCCTCCCAGCCAGGGCCCCATCAGGACAGCCCAGGGGCTCAGCGCTCCAACATGCCCCCCGCCCACAGGCTGCTGGTACCAGACATCGGTGACGACAGACACGGGGCTCTGGTTGACAATCTCCGGACCCACGAACTCAGGGGTGCCGTAGGTGCAGTACTGGACCCCCTCCGGCACCAGCCGCTGCGCGTTGCCAAAATCACAGAGACGCACGTGGTCACTGCTGGTGTCTGCCATCAGCAGGTTCTCGGGCTGCAGGAGAGCAGGGGGCGGACAAGGGTCAGAGGGAGCCGGAACAGCCACACATCTCCCCTGGTGAGGGCCAGCGCTACCCAGTGTGGGGCTGGGTGCGGGGCAGAGCCAGGGCCCTGCGCTACCCAGTGCACACCACACCGTGCGAGGGCCTGAGGAGAGCAGCCACGTGGCTGATTCTGTTTGCACCAGTTGCGTGTGTGGCTCATGCCTGGGCTGGCAGCTCTGAGCGTGGGGCTGGGCATGGGGCACAGGGCTGGCTCTGGGAGACCCCCTGCCAGCGGTTGGGCCAGGCCCAGGAGTGGATGAGCCCGGCTGACCGTGGGCCTGGGGAGGGGCCAAGCCACGTGAGGTGAGCCCCCGGGCACGCTCACACCAGCAGGGCAGCCCTGGCACGTGGCTCCAAACACCCTCAGGGACGGGCTGGCCACAGCGAGAGCACGGGGGGAGGGGGGGCTCCATGTAGCCGTGCAGATACCGCGCCCTGCAAACCGCTCCAACGGCCTTCAGCCCGGCCTCGCCCGTGGGACCCAGCTCGGAACCACCCACCCTGCCCACGGCCCGGCCCCAGACTGCCACAAGCCGGCAGATTGTTCCATCATGGCGACCAGTCGGCACAAGGAGCCGGGCAACCCAAGTGTGTATTTCCTTCCTCTGACCAATTCCACCTCTCCCCCTTCTCGCGCACCCTCTGCCTTCCTTCTGTTCCCTGGTAGAGGCCACAGGACGGGCCCAGCGAGCCCACAGGGTGAGAAGTGAGGTGCAAATCCCCCTGGGACTCTGACTGGTCCTGTGGGACTGGGAGAACCTGTGGGAGGTGGGGGATGGGTTAGAACCTCTCCCCAGTGTAAGGTGGCGCTGAGGGGCACAGAGAGTGCTGGGGTGTCTGACATGGGACGTAGCAGGGATCATATTGCGGAGATAGGAGGAGACACGGTGGGGATGGGACACGGTGGGGATCGTGTTGCGGAAAACGGACGTGGCGGGGATCATGTAGGGGCCATGGGATGTGGAGGGGATTGTGTCACATGGAGGAGACACAGTGGCAATCGTGTCACGGAGATGGGACATGGTGGGGATCATATTGCGGGAAAAGGTCGTGGCGGGGAGATGGAGGGGATCGTATCCTGGAGATGGGATGCGGCGGGGATCATATCGCAGAAAGGGGACGTGGCAGGGATCGTGTCGGGGAGATGGGACATAGAGGGAATCGTGTAGTGGGGATGGGAAACAGCTGGGATCAAGTCACAGAAACGGGACGCGGTGGGGATTGTGTAGGGAACAGGGGACGTGGCGGGGATCATGTTGCGGGGAGGGGATGTGGCACGAAGATGGGACATGGCGGGGATGGTATTGCAGATACGGGATGCAGTGGGAACATGGCTGGGATAGTGTCACGGGCATGGGATGCGGCGGGGATCACATAGGGAAGAGGGAACATGGCAGGGATCATGTCACATGGAGGGGACGTGGTGGGGATGGTGTTGCGGGGAGCGCGTCGTGGGGGAGGGGAGGCGGCGGGGAGCGCGTCGCGGGGGACGGGGGGCGGCGGGGAGCGCGTCGCGGGGGACGGGGGGCGGCGGGGAGCGCGTCGCGGGGGACGGGGGGCGGCGGGGAGCGCGTCGCGGGGGACGGGGGGGAGGGGAGCAGGGGGGCGGGGGGCGGCGGGGAGCGCGTCGCGGGGGACGGGGGGCGGGGGGAGCGCGAGGGGGGCGGCGGGGAGCGCGTCGCGGGGGACGGGGAGCGCGTCGCGGGGGACGGGGAGCGCGTCGCGGGGACGGGGGGCAGCGGGGAGCGCGTCGTGGGGGGCGGCGGGGAGCGCGTCGCGGGGGACGGGGAGCGCGTCACGGCGGACGGGGGGCGGCGGGGAGCGGGGAGCGTGTCGCGGGGGACGGGGGGGCGGCGGGGAGCAGGGCCGAAGGGACAATGCCCTACCCGTGTGTTCATTGCTGTTGAGCTGCTCCTCCCAGCGCTGGGCGCCCAGGCTATGTCTAGACTGCAGGCTTCTTTCGAAAGAGAAATCCGCTTTTTCGAAAGGGAGCACCCAGCGAGTCTCTTTCGAAGACGGCCTCTTTACATTGAAGAACGCCTTCTTTCGAAGGAAGGCGTTCTTCCTCGTGAAATGAGGTTTACCACCATCGAAAGAAAAGCCGCGTTCTTTCGAAATTATTTCGAAAGAACGCGGCTTGAGTCTGGACGCAGGGGAAGTTTTTTCGGGAAAAGGCTACTTTTCCCGAAAAAACCCGAGTCTGGACACGGCCCCAGAGAGCAGTGGGGAGCACCGCCCCAGGCCTTCCTTCCTTCTGCCCTGCAGAGCTGGACTCCAGGCCTGGAGCAGCGCCCCACACGCAGCAGAGCTGACACGGGGGTTGTGGTACTGCAGCCCCACAATAGCCTGGCAACCCGCCCCCTGCACTTCGTGGGTCCGGCCCCTACAGCATCCTGCCAGGTCAGATTTCAACAGCTGGACGCACAAAATGCACCAAACACCCCAGGCCGGTGGAAGGGACCCCAAGGGCCGTGGATCTGGCAGGGCCCGAGCCTGGGCCCCCCATTGCAAGCAGCCCTGCCTCTGAGCAACACGCCCGGCGCTGGTACCCCCAGAACTCCCTTGTTACACGCCAGGCCCACGAAGGGCTCGGTCAGCCCTGCTGGGACGCAGTGGGGGGCTGTCTGCCTGGTCCCCCTGGGTCCCCACCTGGCTGGGCTGCGCTTCCCACTGACTCCCCCACGGGCCCTGGCCCAGACCCCTCGGCCCAGCCTGGGCAGGTAACAACCCAGAGAGAGACAGGGACTGTCCCCAGGCTGGGGGTGGGGCCGGGGAGCTGAGCCAGTCTCGGCTGGGCTAGGGGGAGTCAGGATGTTTTAGACCAAGGAAGGGAGGTTCAGGGCCGGGGAGCTCTTCCCCCCAAGAGGGCTGGGCTGCCTGCCCTGGCTCCGGGGCAATGTGGAGCCCGCGCTGCGCCGTGTCTGCGAGAAGCAATAAACCTTCTACTCTACGGCCCAGCCGAGTCACAACTGGCTGCGGACGGGGGTGCGGGGTCGGGGGCTCCCCAACGTGCCATCACCCCCCTCCCAGGGGCCACAGGAAAGCCCAGGCTGACGCTCCGTGACACTAACTGCAGAACTCTGCACCCCACTCACGGAGGGTACAGGGGAGGCTCTGCACCCCACTCATGGAAGGGTATGGGGGGGCTCTGCACCCCACTCACGGAGGGGTATGGAGGGGCTCTGCACCCCACTCACAGGGGGGCACGGGGGAGGCTCTGCACCCCACTCACGGAGGGGTACAGGGGGGCTCTGCACCCCACTCACGGAAGGGTACGGGGGGCCCTGCACCCCACTCACAGGAGGTACAGGGGGGCTCTGCACCCCACTCACGGAGGGGTACGGAGGGGCTCTGCACCCCACTCACCGGGGTTACAGGGGGGGCTCTGCACCCCACTCACGGAGGGGTACGGGGGGGCTCTGCACCCCACTCACGGAAGGGTACGGGGGGGCTCTGCACCCCACTCACGGAGGGGTACGGGGGGGGGCTCTGCACCCCACTCACCTTGACGTCCAGGTGCAGGATGCGGCAGGTGTGCAGGTAGCTGAGCCCCTCCAGGAGCTGCCGCATGTAGGAGCGAATCTGCCAGAGAAGAGAGAGGCTCAGGCAGCGCTGCCCGGGACAGGTCCCATGAGCCCTCTCCCCAGGGGGTGGGACCCAGATAATTGCCCCGGGCTCCATGCTGGGCTCTAGGTCAGTCCGAGGTCCCTGCCCCCATAGTTCCCAGCCCGCAGAACTGAGCAGGAGGCTGATGAGGCCTGTAAGGACGGGTCCCAGCCAATGTTCCCTCTAATTCGTTCAGTACATGTGCAGAATAAACACTGTTTGGTGCACCGAGGCATGTGCAGTTGTGCACCACCAGTAGACACACACCTGCCGCCAGCTGCGGGCACACTGCTAATCAGCAGGGCAGCCCCTGACCCCCTCCTGGCTCTCAGGGGACGCACTCACCTCCCACTCGCACACCGAGGCCTTCCTCACCATCCTGTCCAGCAGCTCCTCGGCCGTGCAGCTGGGGAGCGTCAAGGAGAACGGGGGTCACAGCACGAACCACAGCTGCCCAGCTGTGCCCTGCCGGGACCTGGCCCCAGCTGTGCCCTGCCGGGACCTGGCCCCAGCTGCGCCCTGCCAGGACCCGCCCCCAGGCGCTTCCCCCACGCTGCCGGGACCCACCCCCGCGCGCTTCCCCCACGCAGCCGCGCCCTGCCGGGGCCCGCCCCCCAAGTGCTTCCCCCACGTAGTCACGCTCTGCCAGGACCCACCCCCAGGCGCTTCCCCTCGCAGCCGCGCCCTGCCGGGACCCGCCCCCCAAGTGCTTCCCCCACGTAGTCACGCTCTGCCAGGACCCACCCCCAGGCGCTTCCCCCGCGCTGCCGCGCCCTGCCGGGACCCGCCCCCGCGCGCTTCCCCCGCGCTGCCGCGCCCTGCCGGGACCCGCCCCCGCGCGCTTCCCCCGCGCTGCCGCGCCCTGCCGGGACCCGCCCCCGCGCTGCCCCCGCGCTGCCGCGCCCTGCCGGGACCCGCCCCCGCGCGCTTCCCCCGCGCTGCCGCGCCCTGCCGGGACCCGCCCCCGCGCGCTTCCCCCGCGCTGCCGCGCCCTGCCGGGACCCGCCCCCGCGCGCTTCCCCCGCGCTGCCGCGCCCTGCCGGGACCCGCCCCCGCGCGCTTCCCCCGCGCTGCCGCGCCCTGCCGGGACCCGCCCCCGCGCGCTTCCCCTGCCCCACGGCCCGCCCTGTCACTGCCACGTCAGACTCCACGCTGGGGTCTGCAATGCTGCGAGCCTCCATGGGGCAGTGCCCCAGAGCCTGGCGGGATGCAGCGCAGGCGTGGGGCCGCTCCCCGCCCGCGCCCGGCCCCTGCCCGCAGGATACAGCTCGGTGACGATGACCACGGCGTTCTTCTTCTCAAAGGAGTCGTGGAAGTAGAGGACGCGCTCGTGGTCCAGCTGGGACAGGATCTGCAGCTCCCTGCGCGCCGACGCCTTGGCCTTGGCCCGGCAGGGGATGAACTTGGCTGCGTAGGCCAGGCCGCTGCTCTTCTCCGTCACCCGCCGCACGTAGGAGAACGCTCCCCTGCAGCACCGGAGAGTGACAGCTGGGGGGCGCCGGGGGGGACTGGCAGGCAGCGGGCAGGGGCTGGCAGGAGTCTGGGATGTGGGGTGGCACCAATGGAGAGGCTGGAGGGATTGCAGGACCCCAGGGGCTGTGACATAGTGGGGGGGTGTACACTCTGGGGGGGGGGGCTGTACGCTCGGGGGGGGGGCTGTACACTCTGGGGGGGGGGCTGTACGCTCGGGGGGGGCTGTACACTCTGCGGGGGGCTGTACGCTCTCGGGGGGGGGCTGTACGCTCGGGGGGGGCTGTACACTCGGGGGGGGGGGCTGTACACTCTGCGGGGGGCTGTACGCTCTGGGGGGGGCTGTACACTCGGGGGGGCTGTACACTCTGGGGGGCGGGGGGGGCTGTACACTCTGGGGGGGGGGGCTGTACACTCGGGGGGGGCTGTACGCTCGGCGGGGGGGGGGGGGGGCTGTACACTCGGGGGGGGCTGTACGCTCGGGGGGGGCTGTACGCTCGGGGGGGGGCTGTACGCTCGGGGGGCTGTACGCTCTGGGGGGGGCTGTACGCTCGGGGGGGCTGTACGCTCGGGGGGGCTGGGGGGGGGGGGGGGCTGTACACTCTGGGGGGCTGTACACTCGGGGGGGGCTGTACGCTCTGGGGGGGGCTGTACACTCTGCGGGGGGGGCTGTACACTCTGGGGGGGGGGCTGTACACTCTGGGGGGGGGGGCTGTACACTCCTGTGGTGAGTCCTGTCTGGCCGGGCATTCACTGGCTGTTGCGTGCGCTGTGGGTGACCCCTGCTGGCCTGTAGCTGTAAGAACAGGGGCCTTGGCCGGGAGCGGGGGGGGGGGGGGGGGGGGGGGGGGCAGAGCTGTGTCCCTCCTTCACAGTGGTGACTAAGGGCCTTGGAACAGTCATCCTGGTCCTGCCCAATGGCCCATCCAGCCCAGCCCTGTGCCGCCAGGCACCCCCCCCACTAGCGCCCCCGGGCCGGCACCGGCAGGCTCAGGAGAGAGGCCGGAGCTGCTCCGGAGCCTGGGAGCCGGGCCGGGGGGTGTCTGCAGCCTGCCCCCCCACCCATGCCCTCAGCCTCACCTCCCGATCTCCTCGTGCACCTCGTACTCGTCCGTCAGCCACCTGGCCGGGTGCCCCTCCTCCGCCCTCGCGGCCCCCTCCGGCTGGGCTGCAAGGCAAGACCGGCGTGAGGGGAGGGGCCAGGCAGCAGCAGTGGGGGGGCAGAGGACACCCGGGCGCCCGAGGCCTGTTCCCCGATGCTGCAGATGGGAGAGGAGGCGGCCAGAGCCTCTGGGCAGCCTGGGGGACTACACGGGGTATCTGGGACTGGGGGGGGGCTCTCCCCCACTCCCCAGCAGCGACGGCGAAGGGGAGCCCCAGCCCCAGCCAGCAACTGCCAGTCAGTGTGGGGGGCCCCAGGCCCCCGCTGGGCCTCTCTGCTCAGGAGCCCAGGGCAGGGGGGGTGAGCCTGGCCCTCCCCTGGGCTGAGCGGGTATGGGGGGAGGGGAATAACACCCAGTGCCCCGCGATGGCGCCCAGAGGCCCAGGGGATGGGCGCCGGGGCAGACGGCCGTTGCCCCGCGGCGCTGGCAGAGCCCTACCTGCGTGCACCAGCAGCTCGGCCTTGCAGGACACCTCGCCGGCCAGGTTGCGGGCGGTGCAGGTGTAGACCCCGCTGTCCTGGGCCGTGGCACCCAGCAGCACCACGGAGCACTCGTTCTCGTCGTACACGAAGGTCAGACGGCCGCTCTCCGCCAGCAGCGCCTGGTCCTGGGGGCAGCGCCGGCGTCAGGCCGCCCGGCGCAAGGAGCCAGGGCCCCCACCCAGGAGCACCCGGCACCTGCCCCTGTACCCTGCGAGGTGGGACGGAGGAGGACTAGCAGGGTGGGGGCCGGGCTGGGAACACAGGCACCCGCAGAGCTGGGAAGCAGGTCTAGGAGCACGGGAGGGCCAGGGCAGGGCTGGCAGGGGCTGGGGGGCGGGAGTGGGGGCCCCGGCAGGGCTGGGGGGCGGGAGTGGGGGCCCCGGCAGGGCTGGGGGGCGGGAGTGGGGGTCCCGGCAGGGCTGGAGGGCAGGAGTGGGGGGCCCCGGCAGGGCTGGAGGGCGGGAGTGGGGGCCCCGGCAGGGCTGGGGGGCGGGAGTGGGGGGCACCGGCAGGGTAGGAGGGCAGGGCTGGGGGCAGGCCCTTCCACTGACCGGGGGCTCTGGGTCCCCCTCGCCCCCAGGCTCACCTTGTACCACATGATGTCGGGCAGCGGCCTGCCCTCCACCACCACGGCAAAGCGCGGCGTCTCGCCCTCCCGGACCTCCAGGTCCTCCATGATGGACTCGAAGCGCGGCGCCTCTGGGGACCAACAGACGTTCCACCTCCAGGGTGCAGGCAGGAGCTGGCAGCTGCCCTCTCGCCCTGGCTCTGCCCCCTGGTTGGGGGGGGGACCACTCATGCCCAGGCTCCGCCCCCTACCTGGAGGGGTGTGTCTTCTCTACCCAGGTTCCTCCTGGCCTGGCTCCGCCCAGGCTCCACCCCCCACAAGGGGGATGGGTGTGGCTCAGCCCAGGCTCCGCCCCCCACAAGGGCAATGGGTGTGACTCCGCCCAGGCTCCACCCCCCACAAGGGGGACGGGTGTGGCTCCGCCCAGGCTCCGCCCCCCCACAAGGGGGACGGGTGTGGCTCCGCCCAGGCTCCGCCCCCCGCAAGGGGGACGGGTGTGGCTCCGCCCAGGCTCCGCCCCCCACAAGGGGGACGGGTGTGGCTCCGCCCAGGCTCCGCCCCCCGCAAGGGGGACGGGTGTGGCTCAGCTGGGGCTGTGACATACCTGCCAGCTGCAGGCCGATGGAGCAGCTGTCCACCCCGTGCCTGTTGCTCGCCTGGCAGGTGAGCTCCCTGGCGTCCCCACGGCGCACCCGGCAGAGCCGCAGGCAGTGCTGGTCGTCGTCCGCCATGATCATCTCGTGCTCGCCAGCCTGCTCCCCCAGCGCCACCCCGCCCCTGCCAGGGAAGGAACCGCCCGTCACTGGCCAGCGCCCGCCCCCCACAGCACCCCCTGCTGGAGAGACCGGGAACGCCCCACAACCAGCGCCCACCCCCCATACCACCCCTGCTGGAGAGACCGGGAGCGCCCCACAACCAGCGCCCGCCCCCCACACCGCCCCTGCTGGAGAGACCGGGAGCGCCCCACAACCAGAGCCCGCCCCCATACCACCCCTGCTGGAGAGACCGGGAGCGCCCCACAACCAGCACCCGCCCCCCATACCACCCCTGCTGGAGAGACCGGGAGCGCCCCACAACCAGCGCCCGCCCCCCACACCGCCCCTGCTGGAGAGACCGGGAGAGCCCCACAACCAGCGCCCGCCCCCCACACCGCCCCTGCTGGAGAGACCGGGAGCGCCCCACAACCAGCACCCGCCCCCCACACCGCCCCTGCTGGAGAGACCGGGAGCGCCCCACAACCAGCGCCCCCCCCCACACCGCCCCTGCTGGAGAGACCGGGAGAGCCCCACAACCAGCGCCCGCCCCCCACACCGCCCCTGCTGGAGAGACCGGGAGCGCCCCACAACCAGCGCCCCCCCCCCCACACCGCCCCTGCTGGAGAGACCGGGAGAGCCCCACAACCAGCGCCCGCCCCCCACACCGCCCCTGCTGGAGAGACCAGGCGAGCCCCACAACCAGCGCCCGCCCCCCACACCGCCCCTGCTGGAGAAACCAGGCGAGCCCCACAACCAGCGCCCGCCCCCCACACCGCCCCTGCTGGAGAAACCAGGCGAGCCCCACAACCAGCACCCTGCCCCCCCAGCACCCTGTCCTGGAGAGCCCGGAAGCTCCCCCCGCCAGCACCCCCCAGGCGAGGCTGGGGCCGGAGTAGCCAGGCGCTCTCCCCAGCGGTGCCCAGCTCAGTGGGGTTCGGGGTGCTGGGAGGAACTGGAGGGTTCCCAAGAGGGAGCAGGGGGGCTCAGGGGCCGGGGTTCTGCCACAGCCGCCTGGCCACACTGCGCCCCACCTCGTCCAGGTGACCGTGGCCTCCACGTGGTTGAGGGTGACGGTGATGGTGGCCGGCTGGTCCTCCACTGCGTACACCACGTCCGGCTTGTCCAGGATGACGGGGGCCTCCTCCAGGTAGGGACCTGCCAACACAGCCCCCGGTCACCACGGCAACCGCTGCCCGGGCCTGACCCCCTCTCCCCTGGGTACCAAGGGGCTGCAGCAGGAACGAGACCCCAGCAGGGCCGGCTGGTCCCCCCGTTGCTCTGCGCTGGGGCCCTGGAACACCCGTATGGCCACCGCCCTGCGGCTGGGACGTATTTCACCCCGACACCCGTCGCCCGGGACGTATTTCACCCCGAGTACATTGACAATACCGCGGGGCGGGCCGACAATACCGGGGCGCGGGGCGGGCCGACAATACCGCGGGGCGGGCCGACAATACCGGGGGGGGGGCGGGGCGGGCCGACAATACCGCGGGGCGCGGGGCGGGCCGACAATACCGCGGGGCGGGGGGCGGGCCGACAATACCGCGGGGCGCGGGGCGGGCCGACAATACCGGGGGGGGGGCGGGGCGGGCCGACAATACCGGGGGGGGGGCGGGGCGGGCCGACAATACCGCGGGGCGCGGGGCGGGCCGACAATACCGGGGGGGGGGGCGGGGCGGGCCGACAATACCGCGGGGCGCGGGGCGGGCCGACAATACCGGGGGGGGCGGGGCGGGCCGACAATACCGGGGGGGGGCGGGGCGGGCCGACAATACCGGGGGGGGGCGGGGCGGGCCGACAATACCGCGGGGCGCGGGGCGGGCCGACAATACCGCGGGGCGCGGGGCGGGCCGACAATACCGCGGGGCGCGGGGCGGGCCGACAATACCGGGGGGGGGGGGCGGGCCGACAATACCGCGGGGCGCGGGGCGGGCCGACAATACCGCGGGGCGCGGGGCGGGCCGACAATACCGGGGGGGGGGGGGGGGGGGGGGGGGCGGGCCGACAATACCGCGGGGCGGGGGGCGGGCCGACAATACCGGGGGGGGGGGGGGCGGGCCGACAATACCGCGGGGCGCGGGGCGGGCCGACAATACCGCGGGGCGCGGGGCGGGCCGACAATACCGCGGGGCGGGGGGGCGGGCCGACAATACCGGGGGGGGGGGCGGGCCGACAATACCGCGGGGCGCGGGGCGGGCCGACAATACCGCGGGGCGCGGGGCGGGCCGACAATACCGCGGGGCGCGGGGCGGGCCGACAATACCGCGGGGCGGGGGGCGGGCCGACAATACCGCGGGGCGCGGGGCGGGCCGACAATACCGCGGGGCGCGGGGCGGGCCGACAATACCGCGGGGCGCGGGGCGGGCCGACAATACCGCGGGGCGGGGGCGGGGCGGGCCGACAATACCGCGGGGCGGGCGGGGCGGGCCGACAATACCGCGGGGCGCGGGGCGGGCCGACAATACCGCGGGGCGCGGGGCGGGCCGACAATACCGGGGCGCGGGGCGGGCCGACAATACCGCGGGGCGCGGGCGGGCCGACAATACCGCGGGGCGCGGGGCGGGGCGGGCCGACAATACCGCGGGGCGCGGGGCTGCTTTGGTGGGCTCCTAGCCAGTCGGCGGTTTGCTGTGCTTGTGGCTTTTTAGAAAGAACATCTGACCCAGTGGCCTTTGCACTCACTGCTCGGGCAGTTTTCACTCTCGCCTCGTCCTTGCAGAGACGCGATATCACACTCACACCAGGCCCTCGCCTCACACCTAGAACCCCGTCCGCCCGGCCCTCCCTGGAGTCAGCTGTGGACACACTGCTCCGGCTGGGGCAGCGCGGGGGAGGGAAAGGCCCTTTCTGCTCCCGGAAGGGGGGCCGGGCCGCAGGGGTGTGACGTAGTGGGGGTACTTGCTGGGCTGTGGTGACCCCTGCTGTCTGGAGCAAGACCCAGCAGGGAAAACCTCACTAGGCAGAGGTGATGCCAAACTTGTTGAACCAGTGGCCAGACACCCCCCATGGAGAGGAACAAAGGAAGGTGGATGCTGCCCTGGCTGGGGGGCAGGGCTGGAAGAGGGGTTAGTTAGTGGCTGGCTGGGAGCATGGAGGAGAGCCTAGGGAGAGGAGCTGGAGTTTAGGGGCCCAGTCTCCCCCCAACTCAAGGGGGCCTGAGGCATCCTAGCCCAGCTCTGTGACCAGATTCCATCTGTGCTGTGCTGTATCCTGGAGAGGCAATAAACTTCCTCTATTCCACCGGCTGGTGCAGTCTGTTTGTGCCATTTCGGGGTGCAGGAGACGGGGGACCCCCAACGCGCCGTCACAAAGGGGTCACGGCCCATAACGCGGCACTTCACTGCGCAGCCCTCCAGCGCTACCCGCGGGCAGCCCCGCTGCGAGCAGCCGTCCGGAGGCGATAGGCCGGGGGCACTCTGGGCTCGGCGCCGCGGCTGAGCGAGTGTGGCCGGATGTGTGGGACTCGGATCCACAGCACACGCCTCCCGGCAGGGTTTGCACGGGTGCTTTGGAGAAGCAGCCCCACGTCCGAGGGCGTTTCACACACTCCGGGGCAGGGCTGGGCAACCATTTTTGACGGGAGCCGCTCCAAGCTTTTGGGAAGTGGTCGAGGGCCGCGCTCTTCCATGCTAGCAATGGAGATGCAGGGTCCACAATGGAGGCTTGGGGGAAGGGACCGGGGTGCAGGAGGGAGACTGGAGTCTGTGACCTAGGGCAGGGGACTGGCGTGCAGGGGTTTGGGATGTGACCTAGGGTAGGAGGGGACTGTGATCTGGGGCAGGAGACTGGGGGGCCAGATCTGGGAGGGGGTGTGGGTGGAAGAGGGTTGGGGTATGTTGGGTGGGGGGGGCAGAGAGTTGGGGCAGGACAGGCCTGGGGGGCCAGACGCAGGCTGTGGCCAAGAGACTTGCTTGCCAGCTGCCAAACTAGCCTGCCTGCCTGCCGAGCTTAGGGTGCTTCCCAGCCTGCCCGGCCAGGCGCTTCATGGATAACTGAGCCCAGGAGAGGGGCCGTGGTTCTTGGCTGCCTGTTAGTCCAGCAAGCAGCTCCCATTGGCTGGTTTCTGTGTCTCTGCCTGGCACGGGGCTGCGGGGGAACCTGCCTGGGGCTCCCCGCTGCCTCCGCGCCGGCCCCGGCCCACGGGCCATATTTTGCCCAGGCCTGGTCTGGAGGCTCCAATCATTTCTGCCCTTTCCAGCTGACTAGCGCGAGGGCAGGGCAGTTTGGGGAGCGAGAGGCCTTCCCGTAGCCCCGTCTCCGCGCTCGCTCCTGCGCTCGGGCTGCCCCGTCCCAGAGACCGAGCGGCGCGGTGCCCTTCCCAGGCGAGTACCCGGCCCCCGTAAGCGCCCAGCGCGGTGGCCGTGCCAGGACAGGGACGCCTGCCTCCGGCGCTTGACACCTTTGCCCTTCGGGCTGGGTTCCAAGCTCCACAAGCCCCTGGCTGGTGCGGACGCGGCGCCGGGCCGGAGAGCGGGGCGCCAGTGAGGATGCAGTCGGGGTCGGCCCTGCCCCGGGCCTCCTGAGGCCTCTGCCCGCCTGGGCGTCTATCGTGGGGGGAGCAGAGACAGGCGGCGGGGAGTCAGAGTGGTGCTGGCCCCTGGCGCTGCAGGGGGCCCCGGGGACCGCAGGGCCAAGCGTGGGCACAGGGTGGGAGACGGGCCTGGCCGACTTGCTTCGGAGCCCCCGCTCCGGGGACAGGCCGGGCCCCCCTCACCGCGCTCAGCGCCCGGCCCCCCTCGCCGCGCTGAGCACCCGGCCCCCCTCACCGCGCTGAGCACCGGCCCCCCCTCGCCGCGCTCAGCGCCCGGCCCCCCTCGCCGCGCTGAGCACCGGCCCCCCCTCGCCGCGCTCAGCGCCGGGCCCCCCCCCCCCCCCTCACCGCGCTGAGCGCCCGGCCCCCCTCACCGCGCTCAGCGCCCCTGCCCCCCCCCCCCTCACCGCGCTCAGCGCCCGGCCCCCCCTCACCGCGCTCAGCGCCGGGCCCCCCCTGCCCCCCCGGCCCCCCTCACCGCGCTCAGCGCCCGGCCCCCCCTCACCGCGCTCAGCGCCCGGCCCCCCCTCACCGCGCTCAGCGCCCGGCCCCCCTCACCGCGCTCAGCGCCCGGCCCCCCCTCACCGCGCTGAGCGCCCGGCCCCCTTACCGCGCTCCAGGAGCTGCACGGGCTCGGTGGGCGGCGAGGGCTTGCTGCTGCTCCTGGCCGTGGCGGTGAGCACGCGGAAGAGGAAGCGTGGCCCCTTGGGCAGGCCGTGCAGCGAGCAGCGGGGCTCCCGCAGGCCAGCGGCCACCACGCTCCACTGGCTGGCGCCCAGCTCCTGCTGCTGGACCGTGTAGGTCACGTCCGCCGGGTCTGCACACAGGGGCCTGGCTCAGGGCGTCGCCCGCCCCACGGCTCCCGCCCGCCCCACGGCTCCCGGCCCGCCCCACTGTGCTCCCGCCTGCCCCACGGCTCCCAGCCCCGGCCCGCCAAGCTCCTGCCTGCCCCACGGCTCCCGCCCTACGGCTCCCGGCCCCAGCCCGCCGAGCTCCCGCCCGCCCCACGGCTCCCGGCCCTGGCCTGCCGAGCTCCTGCCTGCTGCCCCTCCCCCCTCTGCCCCCCAGCCCGCCGAGCTCCCGCCCGCCCCACGACTCCCAGCCCCAGCCCGCCGAGCTCCCACCCACTGCCCCTCCTCCCTCTGCCCCCCTGCCCGCCGAGCTCCCACCCGCCCCACAGCTCCCAGCCCGCCGAGCTCCCGCCCGCCCTACGGCTCCCGGCCCCAGCCCGCCGAGCTCCCGCCCGCCCCACGGCTCCCGCCCGCCCCACGGCTCCCGGCCCCAGCCCGCCGAGCTCCCACCCACTGCCCCTCCTCCCTCTGCCCCCCTGCCCGCCGAGCTCCCACCCGCCCCACAGCTCCCAGCCCGCCGAGCTCCCGCCCGCCCTACGGCTCCCGGCCCCAGCCCGCCGAGCTCCCGCCCGCCCCACGGCTCCCGCCCGCCCCACGGCTCCCGGCCCCAGCCCGCCGAGCTCCCACCCACTGCCCCTCCTCCCTCTGCCCCCCTGCCCAAGCTCCCACCCGCCCCACAGCTCCCAGCCCCAGCCCGCCGAGCTCCACCCTCTGCCCCCCAGCCTGATCCTCCCACTGCCCCGCAGCCCTGCCCAGCCCCTCCCACTGGCCCCTTCCCATCTCACCTATGGCTGAGTCCAGCCACTTGGGTTTGTTCCACGTCAGGGTGACGGCTCTGCCGGTCACAGCCAGCACTGTGGGTGGCCCGTCAGGGGGAGTCGGCACCACGTCTGAACGAGACAGGAAGTCTGGCACAGCACGGCACGGGTGGGCAGGGGGCGCCAAGCCTGGCACGGCACAGCACAGGTGGGCAGGGGGCCGACAGGCCTGGCACAGCACAGCAGGGCAGGGGGCGCCAGGCCTGGCACAGGTGGGCAAGGGGCTCCAGGCCTGGGACGGCACGGGTGGGCAGGGGGCCGACAGGCCTGGGCCAGGTGGGCAGGGGGTGCCAGGCCTGGCACAGGTGGGCAGGGGGCGCCAGGCCTGGCACAGCACAGCACAGGTGGGCAGAGGCGGGGAGGGTCCCGTGCGCCCGGCGGCTCCCCTCACCGGTCACATAGAGGTGCGCGTAGCACGTGGCCTTGCCCACGCGGTTGGCGATGACGGCTTTGTAGACGCCGGCGTGGGCGTGGCGGACGGCCGGAAGGAGCAGGCGGTGGGTGTCCTTGTCTGCGGGGACAGAGACCCACTGACACCGCGCCCCCGAGCAACCAATCAGAGCACAGCACCAGCTGGGCATGCTGGGAACCTGGGGACCGTGACTGGGAGCGCAGGGAAGGCTCCTGGTTACCGCCCACCAGGAGGCAGCACTGTGGGGAGGGAGGAGCAGAGCAGGATGCTGGGTGTGGGAGGCTCCCAGTGACTCCAGTCCCGCCTCGCCCAGCAGGGGGCGCTGTGGGGGGAGCAGGGTGCTGGGTGTGGGAGGCTCCCAGTGGCTCCAGCCCCGCCTCGCCCAGCAGGGGGCGCTGTGGGGGGGGCAGGGTGCTGGGTGTGGGAGGCTCCCAGTGACTCCAGTCCCGCCTCGCCCAGCAGGGGGCGCTGTGGGGGGGGCAGGGTGCTGAGTGTGGGAGGCTCCCAGTGACTCCAGCCCCGCCTCACCCAGCAGGAGGCGCTGTGGGGGGGGGGCAGGGTGCTGGGTGTGGGAGGCTCCCAGTGACTCCAGTCCCACCTCGCCCAGCAGGGGGCACTGTGGGGGGGCAGGATGCTGAGTGTGGGAGGCTCCCAGTGGCTCCAGCCCCGCCTCACCCAGCAGGAGGCGCTGTGGGGGGGGCAGGGTGCTGGGTGTGGGAGGCTCCCAGTGACTCCAGTCCCGCCTCGCCCAGCAGGGGGCGCTGTGGGGGGGCAGGATGCTGAGTGTGGGAGGCTCCCAGTGGTTCCAGCCCCGCCTCACCCAGCAGGGGGCGCTGTGGGGGGGGCAAGGTGCTGGCTGTGGGAGGTTCCCAGTGACTCCAGTCCCGCCTCTCCCAGCAGGGGGCACTGTGGGGGGGCAGGATGCTGAGTGTGGGAGGCTCCCAGTGGCTCCAGCCCCGCCTCGCCCAGCAGGGGGCGCTGTGGGGGGGCAGGGTGCTGGGTGTGGGAGGTTCCCAGTGACTCCAGCCCCGCCTCACCCAGCAGGGGGCGCTGTGGGGGGGGCAGGATGCTGAGTGTGGGAGGTTCCCAATGACTCCAGCCCCGGCTTGCCCAGCAGGGGGCGCTGTGTGGGGGGGGGGCAGGATGCTGAGTGTGGGAGGTTCCCAGTGGCTCCAGCCCCGCCTCGCCCAGCAGGGGGCGCTGTGGGGGGGCAGGGTGCTGGGTGTGGGAGGCTCCCAGTGACTCCAGTCCCGCCTCACGCAGCAGGGGGCGCTGTGGGGGGGGCAGGATGCTGGGTGTGGGAGGCTCCCAGTGACTCCAGTCCCGCCTCGCCCAGCAGGGGGCACTGTGGTCCCGTGTACTTAGGCCCCAGGCCTGCTGGCTGGAGGAGGGGGTGCTCATTTTGCGGGCGAGGGTGGGCGCTGAGCCCCAGGGTGCCAGGCCTTGGCGTGTGCAGTGGGACCCCAGGCAAGCACAGCCGGAGCCCTACACTGGCTCATCTTTCGGTCCTCGGCGCTGCAGATCTTGGAGCCGTTGTGGAACCAGGTGATGGTGGGGTAGGGCAGGCCGGCCACCTGGCACTCCAGCACGGCCTCCTTGGACTCCACCACGTCCAGATCGTGCAGCGGCTTCAGGAAGTCGGGCATGGTGAAGCGCTCCACCTCGCTCTCCGGCACCTCCGGCTCCTCCGGGATAGACGGCATCTTCTCCAGCTTGGCCCTGCAACAGCCAAGCCCAGCCCGCTGCACCAGGGCCCAGCGCCGCCCCTCCCAGCCCCATGGCAGCTGCCTCAGAGCGCGGGAGCAGCTGCAAGGCGCGGGGGCGGGGCCAATGCCCGCAGGCCAACACACACCCTCCGATCATCCCTGGGGAGCCGGGCGGGACCCGAGGGCCACAGCCCCACCCTGCCCCACAGCGTTGGATCTCAGAGCAGCTGGCAGAGCAGGCCTTTACCCACAGGAGAGGGGCAGAGTCTGTGCTAAGGCACCATGGGAGGGTGAGATGAAAGCGTGTGCTGGGCTGGGTCTGTACGGGGAGGTCACGTTAGGGAGCTGAGTCTGTCCGTACAGCCCGCAAACAACCCACCGGGCACAGACACCGCGACACCGTACAGCCCGCAAACAACCCACCGGGCACAGACACCGCGACACCGTACAGCCCGCAAACACCCCACCGTGCACAGACACCGCGACACCGTACAGCCCGCAAACACCCCACCGTGCACAGACACCGCAACACCGTACAGCCCGCAAACACCCCACCGGGAACAGACACCGCAAGACCGTACAGCCCGCAAACACCCCACCGGGCAACGACACTGTACAGCCCGCAAACACCCCACCGGGCAAAGACATCGTACAGCCCGCAAACACTCCACCGGGCACAGACACTGCGGCACCGTACAGCCCGCAAACACCCCACCGGGCAAAGACACTATACAGCCCGCAAAGAACCCCCAAGCAGACACACCATACAGCCCACAAACACCCCACCGGGGACAGACACCGGGGCACCATACAGCCTGCAAACACACCACCGGGCAAAGACACCGTACAGCCCGCAAACAACCCACTGGGCACAGACACCGTACAGCCCACAAACACCCCATCAGGTACAGACACTACGGCACCGTACAGCCCGCAAACACCCCACTGGGCACAGACACCGTACAGCCCGCAAACACCCCACTGGGCACAGACACCGTACAGCCCGCAAACACCCCACAGGGCACAGACACCAGGGCACCATACAGCCCGCAAACACCCCACAGGGCACAGACACCAGGGCACCATACAGCCCGCAAACACCCCACAGGGCACAGACACCGTACAGCCCGCCAACGCCCCACCGGGCACAGACACCAGGGCACCATACAGCCCGCAAACACCCCACAGAGCACAGACACCAGGGCACCATACAGCCCGCCAACGCCCCACCGGGCACAGACACCGTACATCCCGCCAACACCCCACCGGGCACAGACGCCGTACATCCCGCCAACGCCCCACCGGGCACAGACGCCGTACATCCCGCCAACGCCCCACCGGGCACAGACGCCGTACATCCCGCCAACGCCCCACCGGGCACAGACGCCGTACATCCCGCCAACGCCCCACCGGGCACAGACGCCGTACATCCCGCCAACGCCCCACCGGGCACAGACGCCGTACATCCCGCCAACGCCCCACCGGGCACAGACGCCGTACATCCCGCCAACGCCCCACCGGGCACAGACGCCGTACATCCCGCCAACGCCCCACCGGGCACAGACGCCGTACATCCCGCCAACGCCCCACCGGGCACAGACGCCGTACATCCCGCCAACGCCCCACCGGGCACAGACACCGTACATCCCGCCAACGCCCCACCGGGCACAGACGCCGTACATCCCGCCAACGCCCCACCGGGCACAGACGCCGTACATCCCGCCAACGCCCCACCGGGCACAGACGCCGTACATCCCGCCAACGCCCCACCGGGCAGTCCTGGGCAGAGATCCATGCAGCTGGAGGCGGCAGTTTTCCCGGGCACCGGGGATGGTTTCTCCAGGTGCACAGGATTAGCGCGCGGGGACGGCGCGGTGCCGTGTCAGGAGGAAAGCGGCCGGCCTGGGCTCTCCCCGGCGTGCGGTGCAAGAGGTGGCGATGGACGACCGCGTGGTCACTGGGCGCACGGGGGGCAAGGCCTTCGCCCGAGCGCGGTACCACCGGCCAGCGGGGAGGTGCATGGCCAGCTACGAACAAGCACGGCTGGCTCAGATACAGCCCGGCTCCCTCTGGGCCTGTGACCCAGGCCACTGGCACGTCCCCAGCGAGAGGCTGGGGGTCAGGCCCAGGGCTGGACCGGGAAGGGCCCGTGCCGAGGAGGAGCCGGCAGCCCAAGCCCCCAATGGAGGCGGCTCCCGACTTCCAGCCTGCCCCATCCCTCCCCCCGGCGGCAGCGCCAGCGTGCAGCCCTGCGAAGCCCCCCCCCACTCTTACATGTGGGGGGCGGTGGCTGGGCGCGGCTCCTCCACGTACAGCTCCGCCGCGCACTCCGCCTGCCCGTGCTCGTTGGCCGCGCAGACCCCGTACTGCCCCTCATCCTCGCTGTCCGCGTGCGCGATCACCAGCGAGTGCAGCCCCCGCTCCTGCTGCAGCCGCACGTTCTCCCCTTCCGCCACCGGCTGGCCTGCAGCAGGGCGCAGAAACCCCCTCAGCCCCGGGGCCCACAGAATTCCCCAGGCCTGGGCCCCACAACCCCCCGGGGCCCACGGAATTCCCCAGGCCTGGGCCCCACAACCCCCCGGGGCCCACAGAATTCCCCAGGTCTGGGCCCCACAACCCCCCGGTGCCCACAGAATTCCCCAGGTCTGGGCCCCACAACCCCCCGGGGCCCACAGAATTCCCCAGACCGGGCCCCCCACTCTCCCAGCCCCCGGGCAGGTGGGGCGGCCAGGCGGTGGCTGGCGGGCAGGAAGGGGGCTACCGAAGTGGGTCCAGGTGACGGCGGGCGCGGGGGTGCCGCTGATCTTGCAGTCGAAACGCGCCGTCCGGCCCTTCGCCACGGCCAGGTCCCCCAGCTTGCGGGTGAAGAGCGGCTGGAGGGAGGGGCGCACACTCAGCCGGGCGCTGCAGGTCAGCTCCTCTGCAAGGCAGAGCGGCCACGTCAGCCAGCGCCCGCCCTGCCCTGGGGGCTCGGCGCTCGGCCCCCTGCACAGGCGGGCGGTGCTAGCGGCCGGGGGAGGGGGGAGTGGTTCGGGGGGCAGTTAGTGGCTCAGGGGGTTAGCGGCTGGGGGAGGGGGGAGTGGTTCGGGGGGCAGTGGTGGAGCTGGGGGGCAGTTAGCGGCTCAGGGGGTTAGCGGCTGGGGGAGGGGGAGTGGTTCGGGGGGCAGTTAGTGGCTCAGGGGGTTAGTGGCCGGGGGAGGGGGGAGTGGTTCGGGGGGCAGTGGTTGAGCTGGGGGGCAGTTAGCGGCTCAGGGGGTTAGCGGCTGGGGGAGGGGGAGTGGTTCGGGGGGCAGTTAGTGGCTCAGGGGGTTAGCGGCCGGGGGAGGGGGGAGTGGTTCGGGGGGCAGTTAGTGGCTCAGGGGGTTAGCAGCCGGGGGAGGGGGGAGTGGTTCGGGGGGCAGTGGTTGAGCTGGGGGGCAGTTAGTGGCTCAGGGGGTTAGTGGCCGGGGGGGGGGAGGGGGGGGGCAGTTAGTGGCTCAGGGGGTTAGCGGCCGGGGGAGGGGGGAGTGGTTCGGGGGGCAGTTAGTGGCTCAGGGGGTTAGCAGCCGGGGGAGGGGGGAGTGGTTCGGGGGGCAGTGGTTGAGCTGGGGGGCAGTTAGCGGCTCAGGGGGTTAGCGGCTGGGGGAGGGGGAGTGGTTCGGGGGGCAGTTAGTGGCTCAGGGGGTTAGTGGCCGGGGGAGGGGGGAGTGGTTCGGGGGGCAGTGGCAGTTTCAGGGGGAGCTGGGGGGGGGGAGTGGTTCGGGGGGCAGTTAGTGGCTCAGGGGGTTAGTGGCCGGGGGAGGGGGGAGTGGTTCGGGGGGCAGTGGTTGAGCTGGCTCTGGGGGAGGGGGGGGAGGGGGTTAGTTAGTGGCTCAGGGGGTTAGCGGCCGGGGGAGGGGGGAGTGGTTCGGGGGGCAGTTAGTGGCTCAGGGGGTTAGTGGCCGGGGGAGGGGGGAGTGGTTCAGCGGGCAGTTAGTGGCTCAGGGGGTTAGTGGCCGGGGGAGGGGGGAGTGGTTCAGGGGGCAGTTAGTGGCTCAGGGGGTTAGTGGCCGGGGGAGGGGGGAGTGGTTCGGGGGGCAGTGGTTGAGCTGGGGGGCAGTTAGTGGCTCAGGGGGTTAGTGGCCGGGGGAGCGGCCGGGGGAGGGGGGAGTGGTTCGGGGGGCAGTTAGTGGCTCAGGGGGTTAGTGGCCGGGGGAGGGGGGAGTGGTTCGGGGGGCAGTGGGGGGGGGGCAGTTAGTGGCTCAGGGGGTTAGCGGCCGGGGGAGGGGGGAGTGGTTCAGGGGGCAGTTAGTGGCTCAGGGGGTTAGCGGCCGGGGGAGGGGGGAGTGGTTCGGGGGGCAGTTAGTGGCTCAGGGGGTTAGTGGCCGGGGGAGGGGGGAGTGGTTCGGGGGGCAGTGGTTGAGCTGGGGGGCAGTTAGTGGCTCAGGGGGTTAGCGGCCGGGGGAGGGGGGAGTGGTTCAGGGGGCAGTTAGTGGCTCAGGGGGTTAGCGGCCGGGGGAGGGGGGAGTGGTTCGGGGGGCAGTTAGCGGCTCAGGGGGTTAGCGGCCGGGGGAGGGGGGAGTGGTTCGGGGGGCAGTTAGTGGCTCAGGGGGTTAGTGGCCGGGGGAGGGGGGAGTGGTTGGGGGGACAGTGGTTGAGCTGGGGGGCAGTTAGCGGTGTGACGTAGTGGGGGTACCTGGCTGGTTTCTACGCTGCTGGCTCTGGGGTAACCCCCACTGGCTGCCGTGGGTACCATGACCCAGCAAAACAGGATGAGTCACTATGCAAACCAGTAGGGCCAGACACCCCCCATGGAGAGGAACAAAGGAAGGTGGATGCTGCCCTGGCTGGGGGGCAGGGCTGGAGGAGAGTTAGTTAGTTTCTGTCTGGGAGCATGGAGGAAGCAGCCTCAGCAACAGGCTGGGGGGTTTAGAAGCCGAGACCGCCCCCCCCCATCTCAAGGGGGGCTGAGGCATCCTAGGCCTGCCCTGGAACCAGATGACATCTGTGCTGTGCTGTATCCTGGAGAGGCAATAAACTCCCTCTGTTCTACCGGCTGGTGCAGTCTGTTTGTGCCATTTCGGGGTGCAGGAGGCGGGGGACCCCAACGCGCCGTCACACTGGTGTCAGGAGTGGGATGCACTGCACCCCGTGGATGGAGCTCCCAGCGGCGAGCGACAAGGCGCCGGAGAAGCAAGAGCCCTGGAGCCAGGCATGCTTGAGGCAGAGCGAAGCGGTTCCGGGGAATCGTGGGGCGCTGCAGCACTAGACTGGTGAGTCTGCACCAAGGGGACCAGCGGGCAGATGGCCTACGCCCGACTCTTGAAGGCAGAGCTGGTGGGGCTGTGCAGAGAGAGGGGCTTGCCTGTGCGGAAAGGAACCAAGGCCCAGCTGATTGCCCAGCTGGAAGATAATGACCAGCCACAGGGCCAGGATCTTGTCCCCAGGGGAAGCAGCCAGACCCCCCGAGAGCGTGTCAGGCTCAGAGAGGGGGAGGAGCGCTGGACCCCACCGGAGAGATGAGACAGCTTCCCCCAGGAGGCCTGCAAGCCGTAGCCCATCTAGGGCAGGGGCCAGCCCAGCAGAACTGCGGCGGCTGGAGATCCAGCTGCGGATAAAGGAATTGGAAGTAGAGGACCGAAAGAAGGACCGCCAGGACCGAGAGAGGCAGCACCAGCATGAGCTGGCATTGGCAGAGTGGAGAACCAGCGGGGCACCGGCTGCGCCAAGTGCGGATGGGCCCCAGGGTCCCAGGACTGCCAGGCGCTTGGAGAGGCTCGTGGTGGCCCAATTGAAGGACGTGGGCGACATAGACGGGTTCCTCAGTGCCTTTGAGAGGGCCTGTGGACTGCAACGGGTCCCCCCAGCTGACTGGCTGCAGGAGCTCATCCCCGCACTGAGCCAGGAGGCGGCCGGAGTGCTCAGTCAGCTGGAGGACCTACAGCCAGGGGATTACAACCGAGTCAAGGAGGCCCTGCTGCACAAGTTCGGGCTGACCCCCGAGATATACAGGAAGAAGTTCCGGGGGGTACAGAAAGGGCCACGGGAGACCTATGTGGATCTGGCCTCCCGCCTGTCGCAATACGGCCGCAAGTGGGTGTCTGGAGTCGGAGCCCAGACCGCAGAGGAGCTGCTCAAGCTGGTCATGATGGAGCAGTTCTATGAAGTGTGCCCACCCAAACTGAGGCTGTGGCTCAAGGACCGGAAACCAGAGAACCCCCAGGAGGCCGGGAGACTGGCGGATGAGTTCACGGAGAGCCGGTCCGGGTGTGAACGGGAGTCCCGGAGAGAAAGGGAACCGCGCAGAGACCGGATCTCGGCTGAGCGACGGAGGGAGTCAACTCCGAGGCGAGCCCAAGGAACAGGTCGTCTGCGCCCCAGAGAACCAGCCAGGGCCTGGACAGAGACAGCCCAAAGCCTAACTTGCCAGCGCTGTGGGCAAAAAGGCCACAAGAGGGCTCAGTGCACCAGGTCCCAGGACCAGGGACTTTCCAGGGTTAACTGGCTGGGGCGGGAGGAAGGGCAGGCTGCCCCAGAGGCAGGGGCTGGCAGGCAAACCTCAGCTCAGAGTGGGGGGAAGGATGCTCAGTGCACCTCCCCTGGGAGGTCTGATTCTCAGGAGGCGGATTTCTCTGTGTACCGGGTGGGGGCAGGACGGCCCCTGCGGAGCGAGTGCCTCATACCCCTGGAGGTGGATGGTAGGAAGGTGACGGGCTTCTGGGACACGGGGGCGGAGGTGACTCTGGCCCGATCCGACATAGTGGCCCCAGAGCGGATACTACCCCACACGCAGCTGACCCTGAAGGGCATAGACGGGTCCCCATTTAAGGTGCCTGTAGCCAGGGTGCATCTAAAATGGGGGGCCAAGGAAGGTCTCAAGGAAGTGGGGGTGCACCCGCACTTGCCCACCGAGGTGCTGATGGGGAATGACCTAGAGGAGTGGCCCCATGAATCCCAGCGGGCTCTAGTCACTGCCTGGAGCCAGAGCCAGCGGGGGGCTGACAACCTGGGTCCAGGGAAGGACTCCTGGCAGCGTCCTCAGGGTCCCATCCCAGTGGACACGGGGTCCAGCCAGGCTGGGACTCCGGACCTAGGCAGAGGTGGGGGACAGGTCCCGATCCCTGCCTCAGCAGCTGAATTCCAGGCTGAGGTGCAGGCAGACCCCTCCTTGCAGAGGCTGAGGGACCAGGCTGGCCTCCGTGCAGCTCAGCCCCGGGGGAGAGGTGGCCAGGAGAGATTCCTGCAGGAGCGTGGACTCCTGTTCTGTGAATGGCTTCCCCCCAGGAAGGCGAGGGCATGGAGGGTCCAGCGGCAGCTGGTCGTCCCCCGAAAGTATCGCCTCAAGCTGCTGTATTTGGCCCACGACGTCCCCGTTGGGGGCCACCGGGGGATCCGGAGCACCCGGCTGAGGCTGCTCCAGCACTTCTATTGGCTGGGAATCTTTACAGCCGTGCAGCGGTACTGCCGGTCCTGTGACTCCTGCCCAAGGCCCAAGACAGGAGGAAAGCGGCTTGGGGGTCTCTACCCCAGATAGACCCTCTGGGCTTGCTGAGGGTATGTCTACACTACCCTCCTAGTTCGAACTAGGAGGGTAATGTATGCATACCGCACTTGCTAATGAAGCCCGGGATTTGAATTTCCCGGGCTTCATTAGCATAAGCGGGGAGCCGCCATTTTTAAATCCCCGCTGCTTCGAACCCCGTGTAGCGCGGCTACACGGGGCTCGAACTAGGTAGTTCGGACTAGGGTGCCTATTCCGAACTACCGGTACACCTCGTTTCACGAGGAGTACCGGTAGTTCGGAATAGGACCCTAGTCCGAACTACCTAGTTCGAGCCCCGTGTAGCCGCGCTACACGGGGTTCGAAGCAGCGGGGATTTAAAAATGGCGGCTCCCCGCTTATGCTAATGAAGCCCGGGAAATTCAAATCCCGGGCTTCATTAGCAAGTGCGGTATGCATACATTACCCCGCTAGTTCGAACTAGCGGGGTAGTGTAGACATACCCTGAGAGAGTTATGGGAGGGGAAGTCCTCCCTGGATGGAGCATCGGGGGTGGAAGCCGCCCTGGTTGTCCAGAGAAGGCTCGCTGGGCTCATGGCCCCGGCCCGAGAGACCCTGGCCAGAGATCAAGGCCAGCGGAAGGGTGGGTGTGACCCCCGAGGACAGGCCTGTGCCAGTCGCCCTGGAGCGGGGCGGCGAGTGGACAGAGGGAAGCCAGCTCATGTGGGGCCTCGCCACGGCCGGCCCGAGTCAAGGGGAGCACCCATGTCCCCAGGACGGGTTCCCACGCAGAGGACCCGAACTTCCCTAGGTCACGAGCAGAGTGACCCTGCTCAGTTCGCTCTCGGAGGGGGGAGAACTGTGACGTAGTGGGGGTACCTGGCTGGTTTCTATGCTGCTGGCTCTGGGGTAACCCCCACTGGCTGCCGTGGGTACCACGACCCAGCAAAACAGGATGAGTCACTATGCAAACCAGTGGCCAGACACCCCCCATGGAGAGGAACAAAGGAAGGTGGATGCTGCCCTGGCTTGGGGGCAGGGCTGGAAGAGGGTTAGTTAGTTGCTGGCTGTCTGGGAGCATGGAGGAGACAGCCTAGGGAAAGGGGCTGGAGTTTAGGGGCCCAGTCTCCCCCATCTCAAGGGGGCCTGAGGCATCCTAGCCCAGCTCTGTGCTGTGCTGTATCCTGGAGAGGCAATAAACTTCCCCTATTCCACCGGCTGGTGCAGTCTGTTTGTGCCATTTCGGGGCGCAGGGGACGGGGGACCCCCAACTCGCCGTCACAACTCCTCACTCAGGTTCTCAGGTGCCTTTGTTCTGCGAAACTGACTTTAGTACTTCTGGTGTGAACAGAGACGTCTCCGAGTGCTTCTGCGGAGACTTCGCTATGTTCCAGAAAACAATCCCCAACTGAACTGTCTGAGCGTCCTGGAGAAAGGATCCCGGAGACGCTCTCAGGGCTGCTGCTCTCTCCGGTAGCTGTCCGCCTGCCTGCACAATAATGTTTTCCTTCTAGATTTCTCTCCTGCCTCACTGCTTTGACCTCCAGCCTCGGACCCTTGTGGGGGCTCTGTACCCCAGGGGAGCGAGGTTTCCCCAACACTGCCTTGCAGAACCCAAGCAGCTTTCCTCCCGCCTTGGGCCTTCCCGCCCCTCTGGCAGGAGTTGCAGGCCCGGCAGTACCGCCGCACGGCCGCAAACATCCCCGGCCAGGAGAAGTGTTGGAGCAGCCTCAGCCGGGTGCTCCGGACCCCCCAGTGGCCTGCAAAGGGGACGTCATGGGCCACACACAGCAGCTTGCAGTGATACTTTCAGGGGACGACCAAATACCACTGGAGCCCCCCATACCTCCACCTTCCCTGGGGGAGCCATTCCCAGTACAGGAATCTCCTCTCCCACAGGAATTTCTCCTGGCAGCCTCTCCCCAGGGGCTGAGCTGTGCCGAGGCCAGCCTGGTCCCTCAGCCTCTGCAAGGGGAGGTCTGCCTGCACCTCCGCCTGGAATTCCGCAGCTGGGGCAGGGACCTGTTCCCCGCCTGTCCCTAGGTCTGGAGTCCCAGCCTGGCCTGGTCCCGTGCCTGCTGGGGTGGAGCCCTGAGCCCCCCGTCGGGAGCCCTCCCCTGGGTCAAGGTCACCAGCCCCTCGCTGGCTCTGGCTCCGGGTGGTGACTAGAGCCCTGTGGGGTCTGTCTGGCCACTCCTCTAGGTCACTCCCCATCAGCACCTCTGTGGGCAAGTGCCGGTGACCCCCACTTCCTTGGGGCCCTCCTTGGTCCCCCCTTTCAGATGCACCCGGGCTACAGGCACCTTAAATGGGGTCCTGTCTATGCCCCTCAGGGTCAGCTGAGTGTTGGGCACCATATGGTCTGGGGCTACTCCCTGGTGCCGGGCCAGCATCACCTTCGCACCCGTGTCCTAGTAGCCCATCACCTTCCTGCCATCCACCTGCAGGGGCATGAGGCACTTGCTCTGCAGGGGCCGCCCTGCCCCCATCCAGTACATGGAGAAATCTATCTCTGAAGGGTCGGATCTCCCAGAGGAGATGGACCGAGGGTCCTTCCCCCCCCTCCACCCTGAGCTGAGGTTTGCCTGCTGGCCTCTGCCTCTGGGGCGGCCCGCCCTCCCCTCCCCCCGGAAAGTCTCAGGACGTGGGACCTGTCCTGATGCACTGAGTCCTCTTGTGGCCTCCTTGCCTGCAGCGATGGCAAGTTAGTCCCTGCGGGCCCTTTTGGGCTGGCTCTGCCTGGGCCCTGGCTGGTTCTCTGGGGCACAGAAGGCTGGTCCTTGTCTCTTGGGTTCGCCTCATAGGTGACTCTCTCCGTCACTCAGCCGAGATCCGGTCTCTGCGCGATTCCCTCTCTCTCCGTCGCTCAGCCGAGATCCGGTCTCTGCGCGATTCCCTCTCTCTCCGTCACTCAGCCGAGATCCGGTCTCTGCGCGATTCCCTCTCTCTCCGTCGCTCAGCCGAGATCCGGTCTCTGCACGATTCCCTCTCTCTCCGTCGCTCAGCCGAGATCCGGTCTCTGCGCGGTTCCCTCTCTCTCCGTCGCTCAGCCGAGATCCGGTCTCTGCGCGGTTCCCTCTCTCTCCGTCGCTCAGCCGAGATCCGGTCTCTGCACGATTCCCTCTCTCTCCGTCACTCAGCCGAGATCCGGTCTCTGCGCGATTCCCTCTCTCTCCGTCGCTCAGCCGAGATCCGGTCTCTGTGCGATTCCCTCTCTCTCCGTCACTCAGCCGAGATCCGGTCTCTGCGCGATTCCCTCTCTCTCCGTCGCTCAGCCGAGATCCGGTCTCTGCGCGATTCCCTCTCTCTCCGTCGCTCAGCCGAGATCCGGTCTCTGCGCGATTCCCTCTCTCTCCGTCGCTCAGCCGAGATCCGGTCTCTGCGCGATTCCCTTTCTCTCCGTCGCTCAGCCGAGATCCGGTCTCTGCGCGATTCCCTCTCTCTCCGTCACTCAGCCGAGATCCGGTCTCTGCGCGATTCCCTCTCTCTCCGTCGCTCAGCCGAGATCCGGTCTCTGCGCAATTCCCTCTCTCTCCGTCACTCAGCCGAGATCCGGTCTCTGTGTGATTCCCTTTCTCTCCTGGACTCCCGTTCACACCCGGACCAGCTCTCTGTGAACTCGTCCGCCAGCCTCCCGGCCTCCTGGGGTTCCTCTGGCCTCCGGTCCTTGAGCCACAGCCTCAGGCTGGGTGGACACGCTTCATAGAACTGTTCCAGCATCATCATCTTAAGCAGGTCCTCTGTGGACTGGGCTCCGACCCTGAACACCCACTTGCGGCAGGACTGCGCCAGGCCGGAGGTCTCCCGTGGCCCCTTCTATACTCCCTGGAACTTCTTCCTCTACGTTTCCGGGGTCATCTTGAACTTGTGCAGCAGGGCCTCTTTGACCCGTTCGTAATCACCCGGCTGCAGATCCTCCAGCATTGAGCCCCCTGCGGCCTCCTGATCCAGCAAGGGGGGGAGGTGTCCCAGCCGGCCGGCCGGGGATCTGGTGCAGTTCACAGGCTCGCTCAAAGGAGCTGAGAGACCGTCCATGTCCCCACGTCTTTACATCGGGCCAACACGAGCTTCTCCAAGCGACTGGCCGCCTGGGGCCCCCTGGGGCCCTCCCCACTCAGCACAGCCGGGGCCCTCGGCGTCTCTCTGCCATGGCCAGCTCATGCCACCGCTGCCTCTCTCAGTCCTGCACCTCCAGTTCCTGCATCCGCAGCTTGATCTCCAGCCGCCGCAGCTCTGCCGAGATGGACCCCACCCTGGGCGAACCGCTGCTGGCAGAGCTTGGCCTGGTGGGCAACACGTCTCTGGCAGGACCCAGCCCCCTGTCTGGTCTGAGAGCCTGAGACGCTCCCAGGGGTGTCTGGCTGCTCCCCGCCGGGACAGGATCCAGGCCCCTGGACGGGTCATTCTCTTCCAGCTGGGCAATCAGCTGGGCCTGGGTAGCTTTCCCCACGGGCAGGCCCCTCCCTCTGCACAGCCCCCCCAGCTCTGCCCTCAGGAGTCGGGTGCAGCCATCGCCCCGCCGGTCCCCGGGAGCAGACTCCCCGGCCGAGTGCTGCAGCGCCCCACGACTCCCAGGAATCGCTTCCTGCCTCCAGCCTGCCTGGCTCCTGCGAGCCCCTTTTCTGCTCCTCGTCACCCACTGCTGGCAGCTCCCTCCACGGGTGCAGTGCACCCCACTCCTGACACCCTGTGACAGCGAGTCAGGAACCCCCCAATCTTGCACCCCGTCTGCAGCATGAACAGACTCCCCCAGCCAGTAGAACGGGGGTTAGTGCTCCTCCAGGACACAGCCCAGCACAGACGTGACGTGGTTACAGGAGTCAGGGCCAGGATGCCTCAGCCCCCTTGGGGTAGGGGTCCATCACCCCCTCAACCCTCAGCTCAGTCTGTTCCTTCATGTTTCCCAGCCCCAGACTGACCCTTCCCCCAACCCTCACTTCCTGGTTCCCTGGCTGCCCCCACTCCTCTGGCCGGTCGGGTCTTTGTCTACCTGACTTAGGCAGCCCCCCGCTGGGCCGTGCTCACAGGCAGAGGCCAGTAGGGGTCAGTCACAGCCCAGCACAGCGCCCAGCAAGGTACTGACCCGGCATCCCAACGTGGGTGAGTCCGTGGGAATCCCCCATCCCAGCGCAGGGGGCCCGGGTCACAGGGCAGACCCCCCACTACGGCACAGGGCGGACCCGCGGCCCGGCGGGAGGCCCCTTACCCTTGGCCGTGCTCAGCTTGCAGGTGTAGATCCCGCTGTCGTCCTCGTGCACAGAGGTGAGCAGCAGCTTGCACTTGTGTCCGTCAAAGTGCATCTTGCACTGGAGCAGGGCGGGCTGCAGCAGGCGCCCCCGGGAGAGCCAGTCCACGTCCAGGTCGGGCGGGCCGGCCACCTGGCACTCGAAGAGCGCCATCTCCCCGGCGCCCACCGTCACGTCCTGCAGCGGCACCACCACGCCCAGGGCCTGGCTCGCCGGGTGTGCTGGGGAGAGAGACACGCACTGAGCGGTGCAGGACATGCAGGGAATGGGGGGGCTGGGCTCTGGGCACATGCCGGGCGTGGGAGAGGGGCAGCTGCCCAGGTGAGGGTGAGGGGGGCCAGGGCCACAGGGATATACCAGGACAGCCGTGCCGGGGAGGAGGCAGGGCTGCTGGGGATGGGGGAGCAGAGCGCCCCAGGGCCGTGCCGAGAAGGAAGGGGGCAGAGCGCCCCAGGGCCGTGCCGGGAAGGAAGGGGGCAGAGCGCCCCAGGGCCGTGCCGAGAAGGAAGGGGGCAGAGCGCCCCAGGGCCGTGATGAGAAGGAAGGGGGCAGAGCGCCCCAGGGCCGTGCCGAGAAGGAAGGGGGCAGAGCACCCCAGGGCCGTGCCGGGAAGGAGGGAGGAGGCAGGGCTGCTGGGGATGGGGGGGCAGAGCGCCCCAGGGCCGTGCCGAGAAGGAAGGGGGCAGAGCACCCCAGGGCCGTGCCAGGAAGGAGGGAGGGGGGGCAGGGCCGGGCCGGGAGGGAGGGGCAGGGCCCCGGGGGCTCACGAGGGGGTGCGGGCCGCGCGGGGCCCAGGAGAGCGCGGAGGCCGCGGGGGCCGCGCCCGGCGAGGCAGGAGGCAGGAGGCAGGGACGGGGCAGTGGCTCTGGCCAGGAACACACCACACAGCGCTTTACCAAACACACTTTATTAGAGCTACAAAAGGGGCTTGGCCCCCGGGCCACTCCCCCGGCGCACGGAGCCCGGGCGGGGCACAGGGCCCGGGGTCGGCGCCAGGGCGGGTGCAGTTTGTGCTCCGGCGCTGGCTGGGTGGCAGCTGCCGGGGGGCGTCCCCCGCTGCCCAGTGTCCAGGGCTCCCCGCCCTTCGGCCGGCCCAGTCTCTGCGCAGAGCCTCCCTGCTCCCGGGCAGTGCTGAGGAGGAGCAGGACACACAGACGTGGACACACGGACGGACCGAGACAGACAGCGGCCCGGCGCCACACGGCCCCGCCCACGCCCCGCGGCTCCGCCCCCGCCGGTCCACGCCTTCGCCTCGGCGCCCAGAGTCCAGGAGGTGGCGGCTGGGGCGGCCCCTTGGTCGCGCCGTCCCTGGGGAGCAGGCGGCAGCAGCGCAGGGTGAGGTGAGAGGCTAAAGAGCCCCGAGGCCGCGGCTCTGAGGGACGCGCCCCCTTATCACACTCCCCCTGTGTACAGACAAAAAACCCAGTCAGCAAGCGGCAGGGTTAGCGCAGCCGGGCCGGGCACGGCACGCCAGGGCACACGGCAACACGGGCACCGCGCAGGGACACGGGCGTGTGGCACACGACACGCGGGCACGCGGTACGACACAGCACACGACATGCGGGCACGACACACGGGCACACGGCACGACACAGCACACGACACGCGGGCACGCGGCACGACACACGGGCACGCGGCACGACACACTCCTGCCATCCCCGCCCGGGGTCTGGCTGGGGTCTGGCGGCGCAGGAGCCGAGCGGCTCTGGAGTCTCCGGGACAGGGACGTTACCTTCATGCCACGAAAAGAGCCTCCCCTGGCAGGCCGGCCGCCCTCGGCTAGTGACTGACCCTGCAGGGCTGGCCCAGCTCCAAGCGCCTGGGCTGGCCGGGGACTCCCAGGCATGGGGAGCCAGGCAGCAGAACCATCCCTCCCCTGGCAGCCTCCGGCCAGCAGCCCAAAGCCGCTTGCAGTCTGGGAGGCGCCCGGTCCCCCTCATGGGGCCAGCGGGCCCGGCATCCGGCAGCGAAGGAAAGAAGCCAGAGCAGCAGGGCCCGGAGCTCCTGGCCAGCATGGCCCAGCCGCTGGCAAAGCCCCACGCCAAGGCCGGCGGGCACACGGGCCTGGCTCAGCTGGAGCAGCCCACCTGCTGCAGGGCACATCTCCCCCCACGAGGGACACCACAAAACCCCAGCAGCCGGAAACCAAACCAAAGGACCATACGGCCCAGCACACCGCGAGGCAGGGGCTGGGGCTGCGGGGCGGGGTGAGGGGCACCGGCAGGATTGGGGGAGCCCAGGGCTGGGCTGGCAAGGGCTGCAGGGCGGGGTGAGGGCCCGGCAGGGCTGGGGGGCAGGGGCTGCGGGGCGGGGTGAGGGGCACCGGCAGGATTGGGGGAGCCCAGGGCTGGGCTGGCAAGGGCTGCAGGGCGGGGTGAGGGGCCCGGCAGGGTTGGGGGGCAGGGGCTGCGGGGCGGGGTGAGGGGCACCGGCAGGGTTGGGGGAGCCCAGGGCTGGGCTGGCAAGGGCTGCAGGGCGGGGTGAGGGGCCCGGCAGGGTTGGGGGGCAGGGGCTGCAGGGCGGGGTGAGGGGCCCGGCAGGGTTGGGGGGCAGGGGCTGCGGGGCGGGGTGAGGGGCACCGGCAGGGTTGGGGGGCAGGGGCTGAGGGGTGGGGAGCAGGGGCCCGGCAGGGCTGAGGGACAGGGGCTGCGGGGCGGGGTGAGGGGCACCGGCAGGATTGGGGGAGCCCAGGGCTGGGCTGGCAAGGGCTGCAGGGCGGGGTGAGGGCCCGGCAGGGCTGGGGGCAGGGGCTGCGGGGCGGGGTGAGGGGCACCGGCAGGATTGGGGGAGCCCAGGGCTGGGCTGGCAAGGGCTGCAGGGCGGGGTGAGGGCCCGGCAGGGTTGGGGGGCAGGGGCTGCGGGGCGGGGTGAGGGGCACCGGCAGGGTTGGGGGGCAGGGGCTGAGGGGTGGGGAGCAGGGGCCCGGCAGGGCTGAGGGACAGGGGCTGCGGGGCGGGGTGAGGGGCACCGGCAGGATTGGGGGAGCCCAGGGCTGGGCTGGCAAGGGCTGCAGGGCGGGGTGAGGGCCCGGCAGGGCTGGGGGGCAGGGGCTGCGGGGCGGGGTGAGGGGCACCGGCAGGATTGGGGGAGCCCAGGGCTGGGCTGGCAAGGGCTGCAGGGCGGGGTGAGGGCCCGGCAGGGCTGGGGGGCAGGGGCTGCGGGGCGGGGTGAGGGGCACCGGCAGGATTGGGGGAGCCCAGGGCTGGGCTGGCAAGGGCTGCAGGGCGGGGTGAGGGCCCGGCAGGGCTGGGGGGCAGGGGCTGCGGGGCGGGGTGAGGGGCACCGGCAGGGCTGGGGGAGCCCAGGGCTGGGCTGGCAAGGGCTGCAGGGCGGGGTGAGGGCCTGGCAGGGCTGGGGAGCAGGGGCAGGGGCTGCGGGGCGGGGTGAGGGCCCCGGCAGGGCTGGGAGGCAGGGGCTGCGGGGTGGGGAGCAGGGGCCCGGCAGGGCTGGGGGGCAGGAGTTGTGGGGTGGGGTGAGGGCCCCGGCAGGGTTGGGGGGCAGGGGCTGTGGGGCAGGGTCCCAGCAGGGCTGGCCCGGGGGGGTGGGGGGGGGCGAGGACAGACGGGTCCGGCAGCAGCTGCTCAGGCTCCAGGGGTCCGAGGCGGAGCATCCCCGGGGGGGGCCGGGCGCGTTACCTCGGACCTGCAGCCGGGCCTGGCACTGCCGGGTGCCGTACTCGTTGATGGCTTTGCAGGTGTAGAAGCCGGCGTCGGCGCGCTCCACCGCCAGGACGTGCAGGGCGCAGGCGCCGTCCTCCCCCTCCACCACGCGGAGCCGCCGCCCCGGCCTCACCGCCTGCCGGTTCTTCAGCCTGCGGGGGGCACCCTCAGAGCCGGCCCCCCAGGCCCATCCCCCGCCCAGCACCCCTCCTGGGGACAGGCCCCCACCCCACCTCACCCCATCCCCCGCCCCCGAGCCAGGCCCCCGCCCCATCCGCTGCCCCCGGAACCCGGCCCCCGCCCCATCCCCCGGCCCCCCCCCCGCCCGGCCCCCGCCCCAGCCCCCAGAGCCCGGCCCCCGCCCCATCCCCCGCCCCGCCCCCCGCCCGGCCCCCGCCCCAGCCCCCGCCCCATCCCCCGGCCCCCGCCCCATCCCCTGCTCCCCGAGCCAGGCCCCCGAGCCAGCCCGTCCCTGGCCTGTGCCCCGTTCCCACACGCTCTGCTGCTGACCCCCGCCCGCCGGCCCTGGCGACTCACCAGTAGATGATGGGTTTGGGTTCGCCCCGGACCCGGACGCCCATGTGCACGTCCTGCCCCTCCTGCGCCAGCTGGTCACTCAGAGCCTCCTAGGGCGGCGCACAGGGCGGGGGTCAGGCAGCAGGCACTCCAGGCCCAGCACGGCCGGAGGGGAGTTCAGGGAGGGGGCTTGTGGGCCCCTGGCAGACCCCGGATGCCAGGCGGGGTGGCAGGGCCGCGGGCGAGGCCAGCCCAACCCTAGGGGTGACGTGGGGGGCCCCAAGCACCGTGGGCAGAGCAAGGGGGGGCCTGGCTCCCGCGGCAGGGGGTCTGCCCCCCGGTGGCAGTGGGGGGAAGCCGAGCTGCAGCGCTGGGGGAGGGGCAGGCACACAGGGTGGGGCAGGGCGGAGTGATGGGGCGGGGGAGGGCAGGGGCGCTGTCCCGCATCCTCCCCCACCAGCCACCCAGCCCTGGAGCCTGCGGCGCCCACGGGAGCCCTCACCTCAAAGGTGGGGGCAGCCTTGAAGCTGGTCTCCACGGGGCTGTGTGCGGCGCCGAGCTCCCCTTTGTGCGGCAGCAGGTGCTGGGGGGTGCCAGGTGCCGGGAACTCCTCCGGGGGGCTCAGATACTCCTCGTCCGACGTGATGGGGCTGGCCAGGCCCAGGGGGGGCAGCAGGGACCCCGGGCTCTCCCTGGGGAGGGCTGGCTCAGGAGAGCAGGCAGAGAGCGGGTTACGGGAGCCATTGCAGGCCCCAGGCTGGGATGGCAGCAAGGCGAGGGCCCATGGGGCAGGACAGACCCCCTCCCCCAGCCAGGGCCGGCCCAGGGGGGAGCAGGGACCCCGGGCTCTCCCTGGGGAGGGCTGGCTCAGGAGAGCAGGCAGAGAGCAGGTTACAGGAGCCATTGCAGGCCCCAGGCTGGGATGGCAGCAAGGCGAGGGCCCATGGGGCAGGACAGACCCCCTCCCCCAGCCAGGGCCGGCCCGGGGGGGGAGCAGGGACCCCGGGCTCTCCCTGGGGAGGGCTGGCTCAGGAGAGCAGGCAGAGAGCGGGTTACAGGAGCCATTGCAGACCCCAGGCTGGGATGGCAGCAAGGCGAGGGCCCATGGGGCAGGACAGACCCCCTCCCCCAGCCAGGGCCGGCCCAGGGGGGGCAGCAGCGACCCCGGGCTCTCCCTGGGGAGGGCTGGCTCAGGAGAGCAGGCAGAGAGCGGGTTACGGGAGCCATTGCAGACCCCAGGCTGGGACGGCAGCAAGGCGAGGGCCCATGGGGCAGGACAGACCCCCTCCCCCAGCCAGTCCCAGGACAAGACATGGCAGACGGGAACCCCAGTTCTGGGGCAGCTCTGCCATCTGCAGCCCCCCAGCGGGTGCCCCGGGGCTCCTGCCCTGCCTTTGCCCAGGCCAGAACAAGCATGGGCGGGGCAGACACAGCACACCCGAGCCCCCGCCCTCAGTGGAGGGGGTTGGTGAGACCCTGCTGACCCACACGGGAGCCCTCCAGCGCCCTGCCCGAGCCCAGGCTGCTGGGGCCGGAGCCGCAGGCGGGTGCCAGAGGCAGCAGCCAGGAAGCCTGGTGCCCGCGCTCCCCAGCCTGGAGGTGACATTGGTCGGCCGAGCTCAGGCCCCGGGCATCCCAGAGGCAGGCCGACCCCCGACCCTGCCGGGACCCGGCTGGGCTGGCAAGAGAGGGCCAGCGGGACGCCAAGGGGGCCCCGTGGGCTCAGCCTGGGCCAGCAGGGAGCACAGACCCGACACCAGGGCGAGGAGCTCGCACATCTGGCCCCTGGGAAGCTGGGCGGGGTGGCACCTGGCAGCCCTGCCCCAGGCCTCCCCAGACAGGGGCTGCAGAAGCAGCAGGTAGCAAAGGGGGGGCAGCTGCAGACCCCCGAGCCAGGGGTGCCCAGCCTGGAGGGGGAGGGGCTCTGTGGGCCGGACGCCCCTCTCCGAGCAGGAAGAAACAGCTCGAGCCACCACAGCAGAGATCTCCGGACCCGGGGGGAGCAGGGGGCCCCGTGGGGGGGAGCGGGCCCCCCCTGGGGGTAATGACGGGGCTCCCAGGGGGAGCGGGAGGCCTCTTCGGAGTTGCAGTAACCGCCCCCCCCCCGCTCCGGCCCGGCTCGGCTCCGACTCACCCAGGGCGGCGGGCGACTCCCGCCCGGGCAGGGGCCAGGACCCGGCCGGTTCCATCCGCGCAGCGAGCCGGGCTGGGTTGGGCTGCCCCCTCCCCCCGAGTGGCCTCATTGGATCTGAGGCCGCGGGGATGGGCACAGCCGGCCCCGCCCCGGAGCCGGGCCCCCGCTGGGCTGGGAGGGGCGGCCCGGGCGCGCCAGAGCAGGGAGGGGCAGGTTTCGCCGAGGTGCCCTTGGCCAGGTGCCCAGGCCGGGGGTCTCCGGGCTCCCTGCGGGGGGGCTGAGGGCGGGGCGGCGGGGGGCCCGGCGGGGCAGGGCGGCAGCGGGACCCTCCGCGCTCCGGCCGCGCGTCAGCCGCCTGGCCCAGACACAGCCTTGTAGGGTAAGGGAGCCGAGCTGGGAGCCTGCCCGCGCCGGGCCGCTCCGGCCCGCGCCCCGCTCACCTGGCTGCACGGTCAGCACGGCGCTGCAGCTCGCCTCCCCCACCTCGTTGGCTGCCGTGGCCGTGTAGAGGCCGGCGTCGGCGCCCCGGGCGCTCCGCACCAGCAGCGTGTGCCGCTCCCCCTCCGCCTTGATGGGGCGCCAGGCGCTGCCCCGCACCGGCACCCCGTCCTTCCGCCAGGCCACTGCGGGGCGCACAGGGCGGTCACCGGCGGCCAGAGCCCGGGCACCGCTCCCCCGGGCGCCCGGCACCAGCGGCCCCCAGCCAGCCCCCGAATGGGCCAGCCAAGGGCTTCCCCCTGCCGGGGCTGTGGGCCCGCGCCCCCATCCGCACGGCCTGAGCGCACCCCCAGCCCTGAGCGCCCCGGGCCCTGAGCCCGGCCTGAGCGCACCCCCAGCCCTGAGCTCCCCGGGCCCTGAGCGCACCCCCAGCCCTGAGCCCGGCCTGAGCGCACCCCCAGCCCTGAGTGCACCCCCAGCCCTGAGCCCGGCCTGAGCGCACCCCCAGCCCTGAGTGCACCCCCAGCCCTGAGCCCGGCCTGAGCGCACCCCCAGCCCTGAGCCCGGCCTGAGCGCACCCCCAGCCCTGAGCGCCCCGGGCCCTGAGCGCACCCCCAGCCCTGAGCGCCCCGGGCCCTGAGCGCACCCCCAGCCCTGAGCCCGGCCTGAGCGCACCCCCAGCCCTGAGCGCACCCCCAGCCCTGAGCCCGGCCTGAGCGCACCCCCAGCCCTGAGCGCACCCCCAGCCCTGAGCCCGGCCTGAGCGCACCCCCAGCCCTGAGCGCCCCGGGCCCTGAGCCCGGCCTGAGCGCACCCCCAGCCCTGAGCGCCCCGGGCCCTGAGCCCGGCCTGAGCGCACCCCCAGCCCTGAGCGCCCCGGGCCCTGAGCCCGGCCTGAGCGCACCCCCAGCCCTGAACGCACCCCCAGCCCTGAACGCACCCCCAGCCCTGAGCGCACCCCCAGCCCTGAGCCCGGCCTGAGCGCACCCCCAGCCCTGAGCGCCCCGGGCCCTGAGCCCGGCCTGAGCGCGCCCCCAGCCCTGAGCGCCCCGGGCCCTGAGCCCGGCCTGAGCGCGCCCCCAGCCCTGAGCGCCCCGGGCCCTGAGCCCGGCCTGAGCGCACCCCCAGCCCTGAGCGCCCCGGGCCCTGAGCCCGGCCTGAGCGCACCCCCAGCCCTGAGCGCCCCGGGCCCTGAGCCCGGCCTGAGCGCACCCCCAGCCCTGAGCTCCCCGGGCCCTGAGCGCACCCCCAGCCCTGAGCCCGGCCTGAGCGCACCCCCAGCCCTGAGTGCACCCCCAGCCCTGAGCCCGGCCTGAGCGCACCCCCAGCCCTGAGTGCACCCCCAGCCCTGAGCCCGGCCTGAGCGCACCCCCAGCCCTGAGCCCGGCCTGAGCGCACCCCCAGCCCTGAGCGCCCCGGGCCCTGAGCGCACCCCCAGCCCTGAGCGCCCCGGGCCCTGAGCGCACCCCCAGCCCTGAGCCCGGCCTGAGCGCACCCCCAGCCCTGAGCGCACCCCCAGCCCTGAGCCCGGCCTGAGCGCACCCCCAGCCCTGAGCGCACCCCCAGCCCTGAGCCCGGCCTGAGCGCACCCCCAGCCCTGAGCGCCCCGGGCCCTGAGCCCGGCCTGAGCGCACCCCCAGCCCTGAGCGCCCCGGGCCCTGAGCCCGGCCTGAGCGCACCCCCAGCCCTGAGCGCCCCAGGCCCTGAGCCCGGCCTGAGCGCACCCCCAGCCCTGAACGCACCCCCAGCCCTGAACGCACCCCCAGCCCTGAGCGCACCCCCAGCCCTGAGCCCGGCCTGAGCGCACCCCCAGCCCTGAGCGCCCCGGGCCCTGAGCCCGGCCTGAGCGCGCCCCCAGCCCTGAGCGCCCCGGGCCCTGAGCCCGGCCTGAGCGCGCCCCCAGCCCTGAGCGCCCCGGGCCCTGAGCCCGGCCTGAGCGCACCCCCAGCCCTGAGCGCCCCGGGCCCTGAGCCCGGCCTGAGCGCACCCCCAGCCCTGAGCGCCCCGGGCCCTGAGCCCGGCCTGAGCGCACCCCCAGCCCTGAGCGCCCCGGGCCCTGAGCCCGGCCTGAGCGCACCCCCAGCCCTGAGCGCCCCGGGCCCTGAGCCCGGCCTGAGCGCACCCCCAGCCCTGAGCCCGGCCTGAGCGCACCCCCAGCCCTGAGCGCACCCCCAGCCCTGAGCGCACCCCCAGCCCTGAGCCCGGCCTGAGCGCACCCCCAGCCCTGAGCCCGGCCTGAGCGCACCCCCAGCCCTGAGCGCACCCCCAGCCCTGAGCCCGGCCTGAGCGCACCCCCAGCCCTGAGCGCACCCCCAGCCCTGAGCCCGGCCTGAGCGCACCCCCAGCCCTGAGCGCACCCCCAGCCCTGAGCGCCTCGGGCCCTGAGCCCGGCCTGAGCGCACCCCCAGCCCTGAGCGCCCCGGGCCCTGAGCCCGGCCTGAGCGCACCCCCAGCCCTGAGCGCCCCGGGCCCTGAGCCCGGCCTGAGCGCACCCCCAGCCCTGAGCGCCCCGGGCCCTGAGCCCGGCCTGAGCGCACCCCCAGCCCTGAGCGCACCCCCAGCCCTGAGCCCGGCCTGAGCGCACCCCCAGCCCTGAGCGCCCCGGGCCCTGAGCCCGGCCTGAGCGCACCCCCAGCCCTGAGCGCACCCCCAGCCCTGAGCGCCCCGGGCCCTGAGCCCGGCCTGAGCGCACCCCCAGCCCTGTGGCCAGCCGGGGTGGGATGGGGACAGGGCCACCCCCTGCGGGATCCTGGCCTGGAGGTGACACCCCCCATGGCCTCTGGCGAGACGGGCTGAGCCCCCGGTCCCTCGCCCTGCTGAGTCTCGCAGCCCACCCGCCCTGCCCGGCCCCCGCCGGCCCTCCCCGCCCTGCCACAGCCGCAGCTCACCTTCGGGCCGGGGGTTGGCGGTGACAACGCACTTCAGCAGCACCTCCTCCCCCGCTCTCACGGCGCAGTCCTGGAGGGGGATCTCGAAGAGGGGGGCCTCCAAGGGGTCCTCGCCAGCAGACACGTACGACTCGTCTGAGGACTCTGAGCAGGACAGAGCAGCCCGTGGCACAGCGGGACGGGCACGGAGCCTCCAGAGACCAGAGGACAGGCAGCTGGGCCCCCCGGGGCCGAGGCACCTCGCTCCGAGCTACGCTCCCACGGTGCCCAGCTCTCCCCACATGCAGCCTGCACCCCCAGAGCGCACAGGCCCTGTGCCCATGGTACAGAGCCAGCCTTGGCCAAGCATGAGCTGCTCCAGCCAAGGAGCTGGGACCCAGTCTAGACTTTGGAGGGTGCATAGGAAGCCAGGCACACAGGCTGGGGTTCGGGGTGCCCCGCTGCAGGGGGTGCCAGGCACACAGGCTGGGGTTCGGGGTGCCCCGCTGCAGGGGGTGCCAGGCACACAGGCTGGGGTTCGGGGTGCCCCGCTGCAGGGGGTGCCGGGCACACAGGCTGGGGTTCGGGGTGCCCCGCTGCAGGGGGTGCCAGGCACACAGGCTGGGGTTCGGGGTGCCCCGCTGCAGGGGGTGCCAGGCACACAGGCTGGGGTTCGGGGTGCCCCGCTGCAGGGGGTGCCGGGCACACAGGCTGGGGTTCGGGGTGCCCCGCTGCAGGGGGTGCCGGGCACACAGGCTGGGGTTCGGGGTGCCCCGCTCCAGAGGTGCAGGGGGTGCCAGGCACACAGGCTGGGGTTCGGGGTGCCCCGCTGCAGGGGGTGCCGGGCACACAGGCTGGGGTTCGGGGTGCCCCGCTGCAGGGGGTGCCGGGCACACAGGCTGGGGTTCGGGGTGCCCCGCTGCAGGGGGTGCCAGGCACACAGGCTGGGGTTCGGGGTGCCCCGCTGCAGGGGGTGCCGGGCACACAGGCTGGGGTTCGGGGTGCCCCGCTGCAGGGGGTGCCAGGCACACAGGCTGGGGTTCGGGGTGCCCCGCTGCAGGGGGTGCCGGGCACACAGGCTGGGGTTCGGGGTGCCCCGCTGCAGGGGGTGCCGGGCACACAGGCTGGGGTTCGGGGTGCCCCGCTCCAGAGGTGCAGGGGGTGCCAGGCACACAGGCTGGGGTTCGGGGTGCCCCGCTGCAGGGGGTGCCAGGCACACAGGCTGGGGTTCGGGGTGCCCCGCTGCAGGGGGTGCCGGGCACACAGGCTGGGGTTCGGGGTGCCCCGCTGCAGGGGGTGCCGGGCACACAGGCTGGGGTTCGGGGTGCCCCGCTGCAGGGGGTGCCAGGCACACAGGCTGGGGTTCGGGGTGCCCTGCTGCAGGGGGTGCCAGGCACACAGGCTGGGGTTCGGGGTGCCCCGCTGCAGGGGGTGCCAGGCACACAGGCTGGGGTTCGGGGTGCCCCGCTGCAGGGGGTGCCGGGCACACAGGCTGGCTAGCAGGTCTCCCCTGCAGGATAGGACGGGATGGGCACAGGTGCCCCATGCACCCAGCCAGACTGCCAGGGAGACACGCCCCCTCCTTCCCCGTCAGTTTTATGGGCAGGCAGCTCCTGAGCCAGCCGCCAGAGGGCGCTCCCTGCAAGGGGGCCTGGCCTTAGGGAGCCATAGAGCAGGGCAGGGAGAGGGGCCTCAGCTGGGTCCCTACAGCAGGGAAGAGCCATAGAGTGCTGCAGCAGGGAGCGCGCCCCCTGGTGGTGGGGCAGCTCCCTGCAACTCAGTGAATCCAGCTGTAGTTGGCTGTGCTGGGGGGGGTCGGTCCTTGGGGGACCCAATGCGCTGCCCCGGTGCCCCCCCGGCTCGCTGGCCTGCTTCCCCTTGTGCTGCTGCAGGCTGCCCCGTCGCCTCCCGCCCCAGCCGCACCGTCGCCTCCCGCTCCCAGTGCACCGCCGGCTGGGGGGGCGAGGCCCCTCGGGGTGCAGCAGGTGGGGGCCTTTGCTGTGCGGGAGGGCGAGCAGCCTGCAGCAGCACGGGCCAGCCTGGGGGGCCAGGCCCCGGGGAGCCGGGCGTCTCAGCCGGCAGCACCCGCGGGATCAGGGATGCTGCCGGGCTCACAGCTCGGTGCCAGCCCTGGGGGAGAGGAGCCGCGGCTGGGAGGCCGCAGGGCCATGCTGGGCACGCCGGCTGGGTTCGTCCTTGCCCAGGGCATGGGGTGCCAGGGCTCGGGCCCTGTTCAGAGAGTGGCCGGGAGCTCAGCGTGGCGGGACCGGGCACTGCCAGGGGTCTCCGTTTGTCCGCCCTGGGGGCCTCCGAGCTGGAGCAGGCAGGGGACGCCCCTCAGGTGCCCATCTCCCCGGCGTCTGCGCCACCCGCTCTGGCCCCAGTCTGCTCAGCCTTGGGGGGCTCTGGCTGCATGAAGCTGAGGGGCGGGCGGGTACCACTGGGGAGAGGGGGGCTGCCCCTACCTAGCTCTGGCGAGGTGGGCCGGGTCCGGCGGCCTTTCCCCTTGCTGCGAGCTCTTCTCCCTTCCTGAGGCAGCCGGGCCTCGTGCTTCTCGCCGTCCTCCCGCTGCCTGGGCTCCGTGTCCCCGCCCGGGCCACGTGGCCCTGCCCTGCTGCCCTCCGGGCCGGGCTTGACCCAGGGCAAGAACCGCGTGTCGTGGCCTCCGTCCCGCTTCCTGTGGCCCGCTGGTCTCGTGGCTAGGCCTTCGCTCCCGGCCCCAGGAGCCCTGCCGCCGCGACTGGCTCTTGCCCCAACCCTGGGGCCCCCTTCCAGGCATGCGGCGCCTTCGGGGGCCCCAGCCTCTGGCGGGCCCGCCTGCCCCAGCGGCGTGGCCTGGGACAAGGGGCAGTGCTGTGCCTTCCTCTTCCCCTCGGCTCCACCTTCTGGCTCCACGCTGCTGGCTCCGGCGTACGGGCTGGGCTGGCCGGCCACAGCGCAGCTCCGACGCAGCGGCTTCCGCCCGGCCCCCCGCTCCGCCCCGTCGCCGCCCCGCCCCAGCCCCAGCCCCACGCTGGCCAGGGCCAGCTGCTGGACGCCGTGAGCGTTCTCCACGGCCCGTGGGGCCTTGAGCCACTGGCCTCTGGGGGCGGCCGGTCCTGGCGGGGCCTCTGGGCGCTCCCTGGGGCCGTGGGGCGAGGGGGTGCGCGGGGGGCCAGCCTTCTCCAGCTCCTGCGACCGCACCAGCTGCTGCTGGGAGACCGTCCTCTTGATGCGGCTCAGCTCCTGGGAGAACCTGTGCTCGATGTCGCCGAGGCGGCTGGCGAGGCGGCTCCGCTCGTCCAGTGAGGCGGCCTTGTGGCGGAAGGCCTGGCGCCGGCACGTGGGGCCGCCCAGCTCGGACTGCACCCCGTCCCGCAGCTCCTCCCCGGGGCCGCCCAGCTCTGGCTGCTCCACGGAGCGGGTCTTGCGCAGCGGCAGCCAGGCCTGCACGGGCAGGGGGCTGTGGCTCTGCTCCAGGCTCCTGCGGCGCTCCTCGAAGTACCTCAGCTTCTCGGAGACCTTGGAGCCGGCGCGCACCAGGCGGGGCGAGTGGCGCAGCACCGAGACGCGGCCCGAGCTCTCGCTCAGCGGGGTCTGGGGCCGGGACTCCAGCGTGCTGGCCTGCGAGTACCCCGCCGACTTGGGCCTCCGCACCTTCTCCTCGAACTCCTCGGGCACCGTGTCCTGGTACTCCGCCGGCATGAGGGCCTTCTTGCGGGGCGTCAGGGGCGTGGAGGAGGGGCCTCGGCTGGGCGGCTGCGCTGGGCACTGTGCCGCCCGGGGAGACGGCGGGCGCAGGACAAGCGGCTTGGAGGGCAGGGGCTGGGCGGCAGGCCGGTGGGGGTCTGCGCCAGGCTTCGCAGAGAGCTCCGAGGGGCTGCCGGCGGGGTCGGCTCTCCGGTACCCGCCCTGGGGGATGCTGCTGCAGGCAGAAGGGAGAAGGGGGGTCAGAGCCAGGCTCGCCTACAGCCTGGCCAGTGGCCCTGCCCCGGGCAGAGGGCAGCAGGGCTGGCAGGGGCAGAACGGGGAGGGGGCGGGAGGGGAGGTAGCTGGGAATGTCCCGGGGGCCAGCGCTGCCTGGGAGAGGCGCTGGCGGAGCTAATGGGGCATTTCCCTTCTCTGGGCCCCGGCGGGCGCCAAAGGGACGAACTCCCCGGCCGTGCTCAGCCAGCCAAGCACTGGCTCCCACCACGAGTGGCGTGTCCAGGGACGCTGGGGTCTGCCCCCCCCGGCTCCCCGGCAGCATAGCGGGTCTGGGAGCCCAAGGGCTGGCGCGTCCTGGACGTGGGGCGGCAGGAGACCACGACCTGGGGCCCGCTGGCCAGCAGCCCCCATGGCCAGGGCAGCCGCCCGGGAGCAGACTCAGCCGGTCTAATGCAGCTGTGCTGTTCCAGGGCAGGGGGTTCACCCTCCAGTGCTCCAGCGGTCAGGGAACTCACCCAGCCACGCGTCACACCCGGGCATGTGCACACGCTCACACGTGGGCATGCGCACACAGCACGGGCACACGCACAGACATACACATGGACACGCAGCATGGGCACACACGTGGGCTCTCATACACAGCATGGGCACACGCACAGACATACACATGGACACGCAGCATGGGCACACACGTGGGCTCTCATACACAGCACGGGCACACGCACAGACAACACATGGACACGCAGCATGGGCACACACGTGGGCACACGCACACAGCACGGGCACACGCACAGACATACACATGGACACGCAGCATGGGCACACACGTGGGCTCTCATACACAGCACGGGCACACGCACAGACATACACATGGACACGCAGCATGGGCACACACGTGGGCTCTCATACACAGCACGGGCACACGCACAGACATACACATGGGCACACAAACACCGCACGGGCACAAGCACGCAGCACGTGCACATACACGGACACACACGTGAGAGCACACACACAGCATGGGCTCACGCACGGACACACACGGGCACTGGCACACACGTGGGCAAATGCATGCACACGCACAAGTGGGCTCACACAAATAGCACGGGCATGCGCACGGACGCACACAGCATGGGGACATGCACGCACCCCCCCTCCAGGTGTTGCACGTGGGCTCGGGGAGCTGTCCCGGGCCCTGGGCGGGGTGGCCGAGGAGGGCTGGGCGGGGGTGGGAGTTGCACGGATGACGATGAGGGGCTGGTGCAGCAGCTGGAACACAAGGGGGTGAGATGGAGGAGCGGGCGGGACGGAGCCTCTGAGCACAGCAGCCAGCTGGGGAGATGGTGCCCCCGGGCCAGACGAGTCCCAGCAGCTGGGCAGGGCTGCAGCGGTGCGCAGGGGTGTGGTGCGCAGAGGCGGGAGGGGGCAGGGCTCAGTCAGCACCAGCCCAGGCAAGAGGGCTGTCCCCGGCTCCACCCCAGAGCCGGCCCACACAGGCGCCAGCGCCGTGCTCAGAGGCCCGCCCACCGCGGGGTGAGGGAGGCAAGGAGCGAGCCAAGGCGGGGCTGAGATGGCTGCGGGGGGAGATGGCCCCGGCGTGATGCCCCTCGGCAGCCTGTCCCAGCTACTTACACGTGGAGCGAGAGCGCCCGTCCTCGGTACAGACTGAAGGCGCTGCCGTAGGGGTCGCTGGCCAGCGAGAGGCTATCCTCCGACCCCCGGCGCGTGCCCACCAGCTTAGCACGCGAGGCCCGGAGCAGCGGCTCCACCCCCAGGTGCCTGACCTCGGCGCCGCGGGGGGCCTGCGCGTGTGCTTGCCTTGGGGTCCCCTGCGGCTGCCAGCCACTGGGGCGCAGGTAGGGCCCCCTCACGGGGAGGCCGGGCTCCGGCTCCTTCTCCACCACGGTCTGCTGGCTGCCCGACCAGCTGGAGTGCTCCTCCGCCTGCGACAGGCCCAGCGCCGACGGGCTCCCGGAGGCGTCCACCAGCGTGTCCGACTCCCCTGTGCAGAGCAGAGACGGGGTGAACCGAGGGGCAGCGTCTGGAGAGAAGGCGCGAGGCCCCCACCTGCCCGGACCAGGCCCGCAGCAATGTAGGGACCGGCTGGGCACTTGCTGCCCAGACCCACAGCAAGGTACGGACCGGCTGGGCACCTGCTGCTCCCCAGCCCACAGCAAGGTACGGACCGGCCAGGCACCCGCTGCCCCGACCCACAGCAAGGTACGGACCGGCCAGGCACCCGCTGCCCCGACCCACAGCAATGTACGGACCGGACGGGCACCTGCTGCTCCCCAGCCCACAGCAAGGTACGGACCGGACGGGCACCTGCTGCTCCCCAGCCCACAGCAATGTAGGGACCGGCTGGGCACCTGCTGCCCTGGCCCACAGCAATGTAGGGACCGGCCGGGCACCTGCTGCCCCAACCCACAGCAAGGTACGGACCGGCCAGGCACCTGCTGCCCCGACCCACAGCAAGGTAGGGACCGGCTGGGCACTTGCTGCCCAGACCCACAGCAAGGTACGGACCGGATGGGCACCTGCTGCCTCGACCCACAGCAAGGTACGGACCGGACGGGCACCTGCTCCCCAACCCACAGCAAGGTACGGACCAGCCGGGCACCTGCTGCCTTGGCCCACAGCAATGTACGGACCGGACGGGCAACTGCTGCTCCCCAGCCCACAGCAATGTAGGGACCGGCTGGGCACTTGCTGCCCTGGCCCACAGCAATGTAGGGACCGGCCGGGCACCTGCTGCCCCAACCCACAGCAAGGTACGGACCGGCCAGGCACCTGCTGCCCCGACCCACAGCAAGGTACGGACCGGACGGGCACTTGCTGCCCTGGCCCACAGCAAGGTATGGGTGGGGTTGCGACTTCTTTGGAGGATAGGGACATAATTCAAAATGACCTTAGCAAGTTAGAGAAATGGTCAGAGGTAAACAGGATGAGGTTTAATAAAGAGAAATGCAAAGTGCTCCACTTAGGAAGGAACAATCAGTTCCATACATACAAGATGGGAAGCGACTGTCTAGGAAGGAGCATGGCGGAAAGGGATCTAGGGGTCAGAGTGGACCACAAGTTGAATATGAGTCAACAGCGTGATGCTGTTGCAAAAAAAGCAAATATGATTCTAGGTTGTATCAACAGGTGTGTTGTAAGCAAAACTCGTGAAGTCATTCTGCCGCTCTACTCTGCACTAGTTAGGCCTCAGCTGGAGTACTGTGTCCAGTTCTGGGCGCCACATTTCAAGAAAGATGTGGAGAAATTGGAAAGGGTACAGAGAAGAGCGACAAGAATGATTAAAGGTTTAGAGAACATGACCTATTAAGCCAGGCTTCATGAACTGGGCTTGTTTAGTTTGGAAAAAAGAAGATTAAGGGGGGACATGATAGCGGTTTTCAAATATCTAAAAGGGTGTCACAAGGAGGAAGGAGAAAATTTGTTCCTCTTGGTTTCTGAGGACAGGACAAGGAGTAATGGGCTTAAAGTGCAGCAGGGGAGGTTTAGATTGGACATTAGGAAAAAATTCCTAACTGTCAGGGTGGTCAAATATTGGAATAAATTGCCAAGGGAGGTGGTGGAATCTCCCTCTCTGGAGATATTTAAGAACAGGTTAGATAGACATCTGTCAGGGATGGTGTAGACGGAGCTTGGTCCTGCCTTGAGGGCGGGGGGCTGGACTCGATGACCTCTCGAGGTCCCTTCCAGTCCTATTATTCTATGATTCTATGATTCTATGACCGGTCAGGCACCTGCTGCTCCCCAGCCCACAGCAATGTAGGGACCGGCCGGGCACCTGCTGCCCCGACCCACAGCAAGGTACGGACCGGCCAGGCACCTGCTGCCCCTACCCACAGCAATGTAGGGACTGGCCAGGCACCTGCTGCCCCGACCCACAGCAAGGTACGGACCGGCCAGACACCTGCTGCCCCGACCCACAGCAAGGTACGGACCGGCTGGGCACCTGCTGCCCCTACCCACAGCAAGGTACGGACTGGCCAGGCACCTGCTGCCCCGACCCACAGCAAGGTACAGACCGGCTGGGCACCTGCTCCCTGACCCACAGCAAGGTACGGACCGGTCAGGCACCTGCTGCCCCGACCCACAGCAAGGTACAGACCGGCTGGGCACCTGCTCCCTGACCCACAGCAAGGTACGGACCGGTCAGGCACCTGCTGCTCCCCGACCCACAGCAAGGTACAGACCGGCTGGGCACCTGCTCCCTGACCCACAGCAAGGTACGGACCGGCCAGGCACCTGCTGCCCCGACCCACAGCAAGGTACGGACCGGCTGGGCACCTGCTGCCCCGACCCACAGCAAGGTACGGACCGGCCAGGCACCTGCTCTCCCGACTCACAGCAAGGTACGGACCGGCCAGGCACCTGCTCTCCCGACCCACAGCAAGGTACGGACCGGCCAGGCACCTGCTCTCCCGACTCACAGCAAGGTACGGACCAGCCAGGCACCTGCTGCTCCCCGACCCACAGCAAGGTACGGACCGGCCAGGCACCTGCTGCCCCGACCCACAGCAAGGTACGGACCGGCCAGGCACCTGCTGCCCCGACCCACAGCAAGGTACGGACCGGCCAGGCACCTGCTGCTCCCCGACCCACAGCAAGGTACGGACCGGCCAGGCACCTGCTCTCCCGACCCACAGCAAGGTACGGACCGGCCAGGCACCTGCTCTCCCGACCCACAGCAAGGTACGGACCGGCCAGGCACCTGCTGCTCCCCGACCCACAGCAAGGTACGGACCGGCCAGGCACCTGCTGCCCCGACCCACAGCAAGGTACGGACCGGTCAGGCACCTGCTCTCCCGACCCACAGCAAGGTACGGACCGGCCAGACACCTGCTCTCCCAACCCACAGCAAGGTACGGACCGGCCAGGCACCTGCTCTCCCAACCCACAGCAAGGTACGGACCGGCCAGGCACCTGCTCTCCCGACCCACAGCAAGGTACGGACCGGCCAGGCACCTGCTGCTCCCCGACCCACAGCAAGGTACGGACCGGCCAGGCACCTGCTCTCCCGACCCACAGCAAGGTACGGACCGGCCAGGCACCTGCTGCTCCCCGACCCACAGCAAGGTACGGACCGGCCAGGCACCTGCTCTCCCGACTCACAGCAAGGTACGGACCGGTCAGGCACCTGCTCTCCCGACTCACAGCAAGGTACGGACCGGCCAGGCACCTGCTGCTCCCCGACCCACAGCAAGGTACGGACCGGCCAGGCACCTGCTCTCCCGACCCACAGCAAGGTACGGACCGGCCAGGCACCTGCTGCTCCCCGACCCACAGCAAGGTACGGACCGGTCAGGCACCTGCTCTCCCGACTCACAGCAAGGTACGGACCGGCCAGGCACCTGCTCTCCCGACTCACAGCAAGGTACGGACCGGTCAGGCACCTGCTCTCCCGACCCACAGCAAGGTACGGACCGGCCAGACACCTGCTGCTCCCCGACCCACAGCAAGGTACAGACCGGCTGGGCACCTGCTCTCCCGACCCACAGCAAGGTACGGACCGGCCAGACACCTGCTGCTCCCCGACCCACAGCAAGGTACGGACCGGCCAGGCACCTGCTGCCCCGACCCACAGCAAGGTACAGACCGGCTGGGCACCTGCTGCCCCGACCCACAGCAAGGTACGGACCGGCCAGACACCTGCTCTCCCGACCCACAGCAAGGTACGGACCGGCGTGGCACATCAATTGACAGCCCTAGTTATAACCTCTCACCTGTGTAAGGTGGGGGCTGGGTGTGTGTCACGTTACTGGATTTTAAGGGGAGCAGCCAGATCCCTGCTGCGCCCACGGGGGGGGGGGGGTTGCCCCAATGTCTGTACACAGGGGCCGTGTGAGGTGTCACAGGAAAGCTTGTGTCCTACGGGCTCTGGGTGTGCTACGTGTGTGTGACGTCTGTGTGTAGGGTTACGGATACGGGCTCTGGGTGTGCTACGCGTGTGTGACGTCTGTGCGGGGTTACGGATACGGGCGCTGGGTGTGCTACTCGCGTGTGTGACGTCTGTGCGGGGTTACGGATACGGGCGCTGGGTGCGCTACTCACGTGTGTGATGTCTGTGCGGGGTTACGGATACGGGCGCTGGGTGTGCTACTCACGTGTGTGACGTCTGTGCGGGGTTACGGATACGGGCTCTGGGTGTGCTACGCGTGTGTGACGTCTGTGCGGGGTTACGGATACGGGCTCTGGGTGTGTGTGTGTGACGTCTGTGCGGGGTTACGGATACGGGCTCTGGGTGTGCTACTCGCGTGTGTGACGTCTGTGCGGGGTTACGGATACGGGCTCTGGGTGTGCTACGCGTGTGTGACGTCTGTGCGGGGTTACGGATACGGGCTCTGGGTGTGTGTGTGTGACGTCTGTGCGGGGTTACGGATACGGGGTCTGGGTGTGCTACTCGCGTGCGTGTGACGTCTGTGCGGGGTTACGGATACGGGCTCTGGGTGCGCTACTCGCGTGTGTGTGACGTCTGTGCGGGGTTACGGATACGGGCTCTGGGTGTGCTACTCGCGTGTGTGTGACGTCTGTGAGGGGTTACGGATACGGGCTATGGGTGTGCTACTCGCGTGTGTGTGACGTCTGTGCGGGGTTACGGATACGGGCTCTGGGTGCGCTACTCGCGTGTGTGTGACGTCTGTGCGGGGTTACGGATACGGGCTCTGGGTGCGCTTCCCGCGTGTGTGTGTGTGACGTCTGTGCGGGGTTACGGATATGGGCTCTGGGTGTGCTACTCGCGTGTGTGTGACGTCTGTGCGGGGTTACGGATACGGGCTCTGGGTGTGCGTGTGTGACGTCTGTGCGGGGTTACGGATACGGGCTCTGGGTGTGCTACTCGCGTGTGTGTGACGTCTGTGCGTAGGGTTACGGATACGGGCTCTGGGTGTGCTACTCGCGTGTGTGTGACGTCTGTGCGGGGTTACGGATACGGGCTCTGGGTGTGCTACTCGCGTGTGTGTGACGTCTGTGCGGGGTTACGGATACGGGCTCTGGGTGTGCTACTCGCGTGTGTGTGACGTCTGTGCGGGGTTACGGATACGGGCTCTGGGTGTGCTACTCGCGTGTGTGTGACGTCTGTGCGGGGTTACGGATACGGGCTCTGGGTGTGCTACTCGCGCGTGTGTGTGTGACGTCTGTGCGGGGTTACGGATACGGGCTCTGGGTGTGCTACTCGCGTGTGTGTGACGTCTGTGCGGGGTTACGGATACGGGCTCTGGGTGCGCTACTCGCGTGTGTGTGTGGGACGTCTGTGCGGGGTTACGGATACGGGCTCTGGGTGTGCTACTCGCGTGTGTGTGTGGGACGTCTGTGCGGGGTTACGGATACGGGCTCTGGGTGTGCTACTCGCGTGTGTGTGACATCTGTGCGTAGGGTTATGGATACGGGCTCTGGGTGTGCTACTTGCATGTGTGTGACATCTGTGCGTAGGGTTATGGATACGGGCTCTGGGTGTGCTACTTGCGTGTGTGTGACGTCTGTGCGGGGTTACGGATATGGGCTCTGGGTGTGCTACTCGCGTGTGTGTGACGTCTGTGCGGGGTTACGGATACGGGCTCTGGGTGTGCTACTCGCGTGTGTGTGACGTCTGCGTAGGGTTACGGATACGGGCTCTGGGTGTGCTACTCGCGTGTGTGTGACGTCTGTGTGGGGTTACGGATACGGGCTCTGGGTGTGCTACTCGCGTGTGTGTGACGTCTGTGCGTAGGGTTATGGATATGGCCTCGCTGCTGGTAGTGACTCAGACTTTGAGTCGGTCCTAGCTCGGGGACTCTCTTTTTGCCCCACCACCTCCACAAACACGCTACAGTTCTGCGGTGATCTGGAAGCCGACTTTCACCGTCCGCGACTCAAAGAACACTTCCCACACAACGCTGAGCAGCGCACCGACGGACAGATACCATCTCACCTACAGCACAAGAAGAACTCCGCATGGACTCCTGAGGGCCGGAAGGAGTCCGGACCTCTACACAGAATGCTTCCGCCGCCGTGCACAGGCAGAGATTGGGGAAAAACAGCGTCGCTTGCCTGGTAGCCTGAGTCGTGCAGACGCAATGCCATCCACAGCCCCCGGAACAACTCCGACATTAGAATCAAAGAGGCTGACAAGGGAGGTGCTGTTGTCATCATGAACAGGCCTGACTACCAGCAGCAGGCTGCCAGACAACTCTCCGATACCACATTCTACAGGCCACTTTCCTCAGACCCCACTAAGCAATACACTAAAACTGCCCCATCTGCTCAGGACTCCCCACACAAGCACAGGAACAAATCGACACCCTTAGAGCCCCGACCAGGGTTGTTGTATCTATTACCCAAGATCCACAAACCTGGAAATCCCGGACGCCCCATCTCCTCGGGCACTGGCACTCTCACTGCAGGACTGTCTGGCTATGTGGACTCTACTCAGACCCTACGCCACCAGCACTCCCAGCTATCTCCGAGACACCACTGACTTCCTGAGAAAACTACAGTGCATTGGTGATCTGCCAGAAAACACCATCCTAGCCACCATGGGTGTAGAGGCTCTCGACACCCACATCCCACACACAGCTGGAGTACAAGCTGTCAGGAACAGTATCCCTGAAGATACCACAGCACAACTGGCGGCTGAGCTCTGGGACTTTATCCTCACACACAACTATTTCAGATTTGGGGACAATCTATACCTCCAGACCAGTGGCACCGCTATGGGCACCCGCATAGCCCCACAATACGCCAACATTTTTATGGCTGACCTGGAACAACGCTTCCTCAGCTCTCGTCTACTTACACCCCTTCTCTACCTACGCTACATCGGTGACATCTTCATCATCTGGACCCATGGGAAGGAGACTCTGGAAGAATTCCACCATGATTTCAACAGCTTCCACCCCACCATCAACCTCAGCCTGGACCAGTCTACACAAGAGATCCACTTCCTGGACACCACGGTGCAAATAAGTGATGGTCACCTAAATACCACTCTATACTGAAAACCTACTGACTGCTATGCTTACCTTCATGCCTCCAACTTCCATCCCGGACACACCACACGATGCATCGTTTACAGCCAAGCACTGAGGTACAACCGCATTTGCTCCAACCCTTCAGACAGAGACCAACACCTACAAGATCTTCACCGAGCATTCTTGAAACAACGATACCCACCCGAAGAAGTGAGGAGACAGATTGACAGAGCCAGACGTGTACCCAGAAGCCTCCTGCTACAAGACAGGCCCAACAAAGGAACCAACAGAACACCACTGGCCATCACCTACAGTCCTCAGCTAAAACCTCTCCAACGCATCATTAGTGATCTACAACCCATCCTGGACAATGATCCCAGGAAACTACAGACCGGTCAGTTTAACGTCTGTCCCAGGGAAGATAATGGAGCAGGTAATTAAGGAAATCATATGCAAACACTTGGAAGGTAATAAAGTGATAGGGAATAGCCAGCATGGGTTTGTGAAGAACAAGTCATGCCAAACTAATCTGATAGCTTTCTTTGATAGTGTAAGGGGACTGTTACCCCTTACTAAAACTCTGTGGGAGTTTTTTGGTTTACCAGCTTCAGAAGGGGAAGGGTTCATGAGACTGACAGACCCCAGAGACAATGGAAAGCAGTCAACACTCCAGCTCAGCCTGACTGACAGGTTGTAAGTGGGATTGTTCTGGCTCTGTCTCTGAACAAACAAGCTGTGTGCAGAAGAGGTCCTGCAAAGACAGAGAGCTGAAAGAGGAGGACAAGAAGAAGTCCTGCAGCGACAGAACCAGACACAGACAGGCCAAGCAGTGCAGACCCTGTGTTGAGCAGCAGACTGGCAGTGCTCAGAAAGCCAAAAGGAACAGAGAAGCAACACAAGGAGCTGGAACTGGCCAAGCAGCACAGCCTGCAGCTGGATGTGGTGAGCTACTGGGACCTGCAAAGTGTGGGGAAAGGCTCTGGACTGGGAGAGGGGTCTGGCCACTTAGAGACTGAGGGTACGTCTACACTACAGCGCTAGTTCGAACTAACTTAGTTCGAATTAGTTAATTCGAACTAAGCTAGTTCGAACTAACGCATCTAGAACTAAAAACTAGTTCGAACTAGCGTTTTGCTAGTTCGAACTAGTAAGTCCACATTGAGTGGACTCTGAACAGGGCTTAATGATGGCCGGAAGCAGTGCCGGCAGGGCATAAAAGGAGGACTTAGAGCATGGAGATACTGTCTCAGGCTAGCCGAGGGCTGCGCTTAAAGGGTCCCGACCCCCACCCCGGACACACAGTTCTAAGGGGTGCCCCGCTTGCAAAGAAGTTCTGGCTTGGAGTGCCCTGAGTGCCCACACTGGGCACATCACACCACTCGGCCATCAGCCCGGCTGCACTTGCCGCAGGCTGCCATCTGGGGAGAGGGAGTAATTGGGGGGCTGCAGGAGAGCTTCCACCCCCAGAAGCCCGCAGAGCCAGCCCAGTCCTCCCCATCGGGGGCTCGTACCCCATTCCTCCCTCACCTCCTTCCACTTGCCCTTCCCTAGCCCCCCTTCTTCTTGATGTACAAAATAAAGATAACGTTTCTTCCAACATTGACTCTGTCTTTATTGAAAAAAACTGGGGGAGACTGGGAAAAGGAGGTGGGAGAGGGGAAGAGAAAGGCTGGGAGAGGGGAGGGCAACTAACATGATCAGGGGTTGGGAACAGGTCCCAGATGAAGAGAGGCTACAGAGACTGGGACTGTTCAGCTTAGAAAAGAGGAGACGGAGGGGGGACAGGATAGAGGTCTCTAAAAGCAGGGGTTGGGTGGAGAGGGTGCATTCAGAAAAGTTCTTCATGAGTTCCCATAAAGAAGGACTAGAGGACACCAAAGGAAAGGAATGGGTAGCAGGCTTGAAACTAGTAAGAGAAAGTTGTTCTTGACAAAGCAAATAGTTAACCTGTGGAACTCCTTGCTGCAGGAGGCTGTGAAGGCTAGAACTAGAACAGAGTTTAAAGGGAAGTGAGATCAAGTCATGGACGTTGGGTCCATGGAGTCCTATTAGCCAGAGGGTAGGAGTGGTGTCCCTGCCCAAAGTTTGTGGAAGGCTGGAGAGGGATGGCACGAGACAAATGGCTTGGTCATTGTCTTCGGTCCATCCCCTCCAGGGTCCCTAGGGTTGGCCGCTGTGGGCAGACAGGCTACTGGGCTAGATGGACCTTTGGTCTGACCCAGGACGGCCATTGTAAGCTCAGGGCTCAGTGTCGGGGGTCTCAGTGGACCCCCTTGATTTTCATGCACACCTGGTCCTGGGTGGCCAGGCTGGCAGCTCTCCTGCCCTAGACGGCCACTTTCCTGTGCCTAGTGCGGAGATCGTGGACGAGGTCCACGATGTCCGCACTAGCCCAGGAAGGTGCCCGCCTCTTGCGGTCCAGGGCAAGCTCCCGGGAGCCGCCAGCCTGGTCCCGGCAAGAGGGGGTGGGCTGGGGGGCATCGGGTGGGTGGCTCTGTGCCGTGCCAGGTGCAGGGTCTGCTAGCTGGGTGCTGGCAGGCTTGCACCTGGCACGGGCACCGTAGCCAGCCCGTGCCCCTTTAAGGGGTCCGGGGCCGGGAGGGGGGCATAGAGTTTCCCTGGTGTTGGCCAGAGTGGCCACCAGGGAAACCTGGGGAGGGCTAGCCTCCCACTAGTTCGAACTAAAGGGCTACACAGCCCTTAGTTCGAACTAGCTAGTTCGAACTAGGCGTTAGTCCTCGTAAAATGAGGTTTACCTAGTTCGAACTAAGCGCTCCGCTAGTTCGATTCAAATTCGAACTAGCGGAGCGCTAGTGTAGCGCATAGGAAAGTTAGTTCGAACTAACGTCCGTTAGTTCGAACTAACTTTCTAGTGTAGACATACCCTGAGGCTGTGTGGTCACTGCCAGTGCAAGCGTGTCCAGCCTGCAGCCCCTTGCAGCACATCCAGGGCTTCTAAGGAAGAGACTGTGAACTGTCCTTACGCTCTGCAGACTGCTGTGTTGATGTCCCTGTGCTACAGAGCAGGGCTGTGTGTTCTCATTTAACCATTCTCATTGTTTCTTATCCTATTCTCTTTAATCAGTTGATGTTTAATAAATTGTATTTGCTTTGAACCTTATGAAGTGATCACTGGGCCAAGAAGGCCTGCAGTGTAAAGAGAGCACCTCAGAGTGGGGACACTCTAACTCCTGCCCCTAGTGACTACAAGGTCGGGGATTAAGCCCCAGGAAACCTGGGCCCAGCCTTGTTGGGGTTTCGAGGGCTCTGCTCCTCAGGAGAGTGGAGGGGGAGCCCTCAGGATCAGGGAGGCCATGGGGTAAAGGAAGTGGGAGCGAGGACTCAGATCTTTTCGCTGGTTCATTTCACCGGGGTGTATAGAAGCCAGGAAAGTTCCCCACAAGAGCGGGACCATTCCCCCGCTTACAATAGGATAATGAGCCTTATGGATAAGGGAGAAGCGGTGGATGTCATATACCTAGACTTTAGTAAGGCATTTGATACGGTCTCGCATGATATTCTTATTGATAAACTAGGCAAATATAACTTAGATAGGGCCACGATAAGGTGGGTGCATAATTGGCTGGGTAACCGTAGTCAGAGAGTTGTTGTTAACGGTTCTAAATCCTGCTGGAAAGGGATAACAAGTGGAGTTCCTCAAGGGTCTGTTTTGGGACCCGGACTGTTCAATATCTTCATCAATGATGTAGATATTGGGATAGAGAGTACGCTTATTAAGTTTGCAGATGATACCAAACTGGGTGGGGTTGCGACTTCTTTGGAGGATAGGGACATAATTCAAAATGACCTTAGCAAGTTAGAGAAATGGTCAGAGGTAAACAGGATGAGGTTTAATAAAGAGAAATGCAAAGTGCTCCACTTAGGAAGGAACAATCAGTTCCATACATACAAGATGGGAAGCGACTGTCTAGGAAGGAGCGTGGCAGAAAGGGATCTAGGGGTCATAGTGGACCACAAGTTGAATATGAGTCAACAGCGTGATGCTGTTGCAAAAAAAGCAAATATGATTCTAGGTTGTATCAACAGGTGTGTTGTAAGCAAAACTCGTGAAGTCATTCTGCCGCTCTACTCTGCACTAGTTAGGCCTCAGCTGGAGTACTGTGTCCAGTTCTGGGCGCCACATTTCAAGAAAGAGGTGGAGAAATTGGAAAGGGTCCAGAGAAGAGCGACAAGAATGATTAAAGGTTTAGAGAACATGACCTATGAAGCCAGGCTTCATGAACTGGGCTTGTTTAGTTTGGAAAAAAGAAGATTAAGGGGGGACATGATAGCGGTTTTCAAATATCTAAAAGGGTGTCACAAGGAGGAAGGAGAAAATTTGTTCCTCTTGGTTTCTGAGGACAGGACAAGGAGTAATGGGCTTAAAGTGCAGCAGGGGAGGTTTAGATTGGACATTAGGAAAAAATTCCTAACTGTCAGGGTGGTCAAATATTGGAATAAATTGCCAAGGGAGGTGGTGGAATCTCCCTCTCTGGAGATATTTAAGAACAGGTTAGATAGACATCTGTCAGGGATGGTGTAGACGGAGCTTGGTCCTGCCTTGAGGGCGGGGGGCTGGACTCGATGACCTCTCGAGGTCCCTTCCAGTCCTAGTGTTCTGTGATTCTATGACCCTTTGCTGGGTTCAAAGCTCCATAGCCCCTCCTGCTGGGCGCTGGCCGGGGGTCGCTCTGGGGTGGGGAGCAGGGGGGCGCTGTCCCCTCTGGGAGGGGGGGCCCCGGGGGCCAGAGGGAGGGGACCCCCGAGGGGCTCACGGCAGAGGAGGCGGCTGGAGGCCCTGAGAGGCGCCGTCCCGGAGGCGGAGGGGCGACCCCCAGGTGAGAGGGGCCCCCCAAGAGAGGGTCCCCGCACTGGAGTGGCCCCAGGAAAGGGCTGGTCACTGCACTGGAGGGGGGGCTCCCCGAGGAGGGGCTGCCGCACTGGGGGGGTCCCACCTGAGGATGGACGGGCCGAGCATGGGCACCAGCTGTGAGCCGTGACACCCTGCACTGCACATGCCTGGCCCCCCGCCCCCCCCGCAGGCTTCTCTGCTCCCGGCTTTGCCTGCGGGGCAGGGCGCTCGCTGGGAACCGGGCCGGGTGGCGGGAGCCAAGGTCAGGGCCTCGCAGGCCCTGGAGGGTCATTGGGAGCAGGAAGCCGCTGCCCCGCGCCCCACGTGCTCGGGGGCTGCGCCGGGCCAGGCCTGGCCGACTCATTGGCGAATGGGCCGGGAACGGGCCCCGCTGGGGGAGGGGGAGCATTTGCAGACGATACACGATGGCTCCGAACAGCTGAGTGCAGAGGCTGGGAAGAGCTACAAAGGGGTCCCCCGGGACTGGGGGACGGGCACCGCGAGGCCAGGGGAACTCGGTGGCCACAAATGCAAAGTGAGGCGCACGGGCAGGCGCCGTCCCAGCCGTGGGCACCAACGGTGGGGCCCGAATCGGCCGTCCCCCCTCCGGAGAGACCCTGGGATCCCTGTGGGCGGTTCCCCGGAGGGGGCAGTGCACAGAGCTAAGGGGCGCCCGGCAGCCGGCAGGAGAGGAACAGAGAGCAGGACACACAACGCCCCCTGCCCCCCCACGGCGTGAACGTGGCTGAAAGAGACGGTCTGGGGTTGGACTCGGTGCGGAGGGCTCACCAGGTGGGATGTCGGGGGCCGTATTCACTGCTTGCTTTGGGATGTTGAGAGTCCCACTGGCTGTCACATTACTGAGTTGGAGGGAAGCAGCCAGATCGCTGCTGCACCCGTAGGTGGGGGTGTTGGCCCCAGAAATTGGTAAAAAGGGAGCCATGTGGGGTATTGAATGGGAGCTTGTTGTTTTCTGATCCTGTGTACACTAGTTATGTGAGTATATAATGTCTGTGTGTGTAGATCTGTAATCTGTGTAGAAGCTGAATATTTCTGTGAATGTGGTTAAGCATGGCTATGGACAGGCTGAGTAGCAAAGCCCTGTGGGACAATGGCACTTGATGGGCCAAAGACACACCCAAAGAATGAGCAGCCAGCAGGGAACACAGAGATTGGCCTCTGACCAGGTGACTTGCTGCATACAAGAAGAGGCCAGGAAGGAGTATAAAGAGGCCATGTGGTCGATGCCATTTTGTTCTCAGCTCAGCACTTCATCCCAGAGGCAGCACTGCAGGGATTGAAGAGCCCGGAAGACCTGTGAACCCATCCTGATCGCAGGATGTGCAATAAGAACTTTTAAACCAGCAGCTGCAACATCTCTGCTAGAGCCTGCATCGAGGACTGGGAGATTCGGTGCATGTAACGTACTGTACTTTAATAACCTCACACTCAGGCTTTTCTTTCTTGTGATAATAAACCTTTAGATATAGATTCTAAAGGATTGGCCCAGCGTGATTTGTGGGTAAGGTCCAGAGGGTAAATTGACCAGGGATCTGTGGCTGGTTTCTTGGAACTGGACAGAACTTGTTCGGGGTAGGTGGGATTGGGTGCTAGGACCCCCCCCACCTGTGTATGAGGCCCGGGGCCATCTGGGGCACGGATATTGCTGGGGTGTCAGAGGGGTTTTGCTCGGGAGGCTTCAGGCAGGCAGCTGAAGCGCTCTGTGAGACTGGTGTGTGGCCTGTGTGGAGAGGTCGCCAGTCGGGGGGACTGTAAGGAGCCCGGATTTGAGCAATTCGCCCTGAGTGGACGCCCTTAGCTGTGCCCAGACATGGCCTGGTCTGTCACACTGGCCTGGCCTGCTGTAGCCCCTGTGCTGTGCCTCAGTTTCCCAGCTGGGGGTGGGAATGGCGGGCGTGGCTCTCGGGGGGGGGGGCTGTCCCATCTTAGCACGGCCACAGCAACAGCTCAGCTGTCCTAGAACCCGAGCTGGGTGGCGGACTCAGCCAGGTGACACGTTGTTTGGGAAGGAGACGAAGGGGGCGCGGGGAGGCCCCCGGGGTGGGGACATGGGCTTAGAATACAGGGAGGGGGCCAGGCCCCTCCCCCCAGGCTGGGCTGCCCTGGCTGCTCCCTGCGCCGCGCTGAGTCCTTGGGACCAAGAACCCCCCTGCGCTCCCTGCTGGCTGGGACCCCTCTGTGTGCGGGGGGCTCCCCACCCCCGTGACACAAGGTCAGTTCCCCCCGTTTTGCCACTTGGCTTCCGCTGAGCCCACCTGGCATGGCTACGTCCACTGGGCAGATGTCGGGGTCCTGGGGCGCCTGCTGTTCCGCCACCCCGGGGGCGCGCCGTCCCGGCAGGTGGGTCGAAGGACGTGCTGCGCAGACAGTGCCCCGCCCCCCCTCACCTGGCTGGGCCCCGCCCCCGCTCACCTGGCCGGGCCCCGCCCCCTCACCTGGCCAGGCCCTACCCCCGCTCACCAGGCCGGGCCCCGCCCCCACTCACCTGGCCGGGCCCCGCCCCCACTCACCTGACCGGGCCCTGCCCCCACTCACCTGACCGGGCCCTGCCCCCACTCACCTGGCCGGGCCCCGCCCGCTCACCTGGCTGGGCCCCGCCCCCGCTCACCTGGCCGGGCCCCGCCCCGCCCCGCCCCCGCTCACCTGTGGGGGAGCTGTAGGGCGTCTCATCCCGGGCCTGGCTGCGCCGCGCCTCCTGGCGCTCGCTGGCGTCATCCTCGCCGGTCTCCGAGTCTGGCAGAGAGATGCAGGCGCTGAGGGGGCTGGGTGGGGGGGGCCCGGGAACCCCACGGCCCAGCCCGGCCAGCGCTGCGGGGCGAGCGCCAGGCAGGCAGAACCCAGCAGCCTGAGCTGGGGACAGGCCTGGGCGCAGCAGAGGAGAGGAAGCCGCGCCAGGGGCCACAGGAGCAGCGCGGCCTGCGGGGGCCATGCGGGACAAAGGGCAGTGAGGGGGGATGTCAGGGACGAGGGGCAGCGGGGGGGGGAGCCACACGGGACGAGGGGCAGCGGGGAGCCACACGGGACGAGGGGCAGCGGGGGGGGGAGCCACACGGGACGAGGGGCAGCGGGGAGCCACACGGGACGAGGGGCAGCGGGGGGGGAAGCCACACGGGACGAGGGGCAGCGGGGAGCCGTCAGGGACGAGGGGCAGCGGGGGAAGCCACACGGGACGAGGGGCAGTGGGGAGCCACACGGGACGAGGGGCAGCGGGGAGCCACACGGGACGAGGGGCAGCGGGGGCGGGGGAGCCGTCAGGGACGAGGGGCAGCGGGGGGGGGGGGGAGCCACACGGGACGAGGGGCAGCGGGGGGGGGGGAGCCACACGGGACGAGGGGCAGCGGGGGGGGGAGCCACACGGGACGAGGGGCAGCGGGGGGGGAGCCACACGGGACGAGGGGCAGGGGGGGGGAGCCACACGGGACGAGGGGCAGCGGGGGGGGGGAGCCACACGGGACGAGGGGCAGCGGGGAGCCACACGGGACGAGGGGCAGCGGGGGGGGGGAAGCCACACGGGACGAGGGGCAGCGGGGAGCCGTCAGGGACGAGGGGCAGCGGGGGGGGAAGCCACACGGGACGAGGGGCAGTGGGGAGCCACACGGGACGAGGGGCAGCGGGGAGCCACACGGGACGAGGGGCAGCGGGGGCGGGGGAGCCGTCAGGGACGAGGGGCAGCGGGGGGGGGGGGAGCCACACGGGACGAGGGGCAGCGGGGGGGGGGGAGCCACACGGGACGAGGGGCAGCGGGGGGGGGGAGCCACACGGGACGAGGGGCAGCGGGGGGGGAGCCACACGGGATGAGGGGCAGTGGGGGGGAGCCACACGGGATGAGGGGCAGCGGGGGGGGGGGAGCCACACGGGACGAGGGGCAGCGGGGAGCCGTCAGGGACGAGGGGCAGCGGGGGGGGAAGCCACACGGGACGAGGGGCAGCGGGGAGCCACACGGGACGAGGGGCAGCGGGGGAGGGGAGCCACACGGGACGAGGGGCAGCGGGGAGCCGTCAGGGACGAGGGGCAGCGGGGGGGGAAGCCACACGGGACGAGGGGCAGCGGGGAGCCACACGGGACGAGGGGCAGCGGGGAGCCGTCAGGGACGAGGGGCAGCGGGGGGGGGGGAGCCACACGGGACGAGGGGCAGCGGGGGGGGGAGCCACACGGGACGAGGGGCAGTGGGGAGCCGTCAGGGACGAGGGGCTGCGGGGGGAGGGAAGCCACACGGGACGAGGGGCAGCGGGGGGGAGGGAAGCCACACGGGACGAGGGGCAGCGGGGAGCCGTCAGGGACGAGGGGCAGCGGGGGGGGGGAGCCACACAGGACGAGGGGCAGCGGGGGGGAGAGCCACACGGGACGAGGGGCAGCGGGGGCGGGGGAGCCACACGGGACGAGGGGCAGCGGGGGGGGGAGCCACACGGGACGAGGGGCAGCGGGGGGGGGGAGCCACACGGGACGAGGGGCAGCGGGGGGGGGGAGCCACACGGGACGAGGGGCAGCGGGGGGGGGGAGCCGTCAGGGACGAGGGGCAGCGGGGGGGGGGAGCCACAGGGGCGGGGGGGGGGGAGCCACACGGGACGAGGGGCAGCGGGGGGGGGGGAGCCACACGGGACGAGGGGCAGCGGGGGGGGGGAGCCGTCAGGGACGAGGGGCAGCGGGGGGGGGGGGAGCCAGCGGGGGGGGGGGCCAGCGGGGAGGGGCAGGGGGGGGGGGCAGCGGGGGGGGGAGCCACACGGGACGAGGGGCAGCGGGGGGGGGGAGCTGGGATGCAGGGGGGGGGGGGAGCCCAGGGCAGGGGGGAGCCCAAGGGGTTTCCTACCGTAACTTTGCTTCCTGCAGGAGCGGAAAACTTCGCTTCCATCGGGGCAGCAAGGGAGAGAGAGACATCAGCGCGGGTTAGCAGCCCAGCCGGCGGTGCTGCAGGCAGCCTGGCGGGGGCACCGGGTCGGGTCCCACGGGAAGGGGGGGCCGGGGGGGCTGGGAGCAGGAGCCTCCTGCAGCCCCCTGCCACCCGCTGCAGCCCCCGTCCCCTCCTGCAGCCCCCCGCCACCCACTGCAGCCCCCGTCCCCTCCTGCAGCCCCCCGCCACCCACTGCAGCCCCCATCACCTCCTGCAGCCCCCTGCCACCCTTTGGGCCTCCTCTGCCCCTCGGCATGAGCCCTAGCAGGGCTCCTCCCACAGCACGTGCGCGCTCCCAGTTCCCCCGACACACCTAGACGCCCCCGCGTCTCCGTCTCTACAGCGCATGGGGCTGCAGCTTCCCTGGGCTACGGCCCCTCTGCCTTCCTGCCTGGCAGTGGCTCTGCCCTGGGCTGAGGGGAGCAGGGCATGGCCCTGGCGAGCCGTGTGGCTTCACATACGGCCAAGCCAATCCGGGAGCTGCCCGAGGGACTGGGCAGCCCAGGCCTTGCGCTGAGCGAGGAAGGGCAGCCCTGCTGGCAGGGGCCAGGAGCCAGGCAGGGGGGGCCATGGGGCTGAGGGGGGCTGGGGCAGACACGGACCCCGGGCCTGTCACTGCAGCCCAGGCCGGGAGCATCTGTGCTGGGCTGAGGGCTCAGAGCATCTCCCAGGGCCACAATGCAGCAGGCTGGAGTTCGGAGAAAAGGGCGAAGAGCCCTTCAAAGAGCCCATGGCACAGTACGGCACGGCACAGCATGGCGAGATCACAGTACGGCACGGTACGGCACTACCACAGCACGGCACGGCATGGCACAACCATGGCACGGCACGACCCCAGCGTGGTACAGCACAGCATGGCGAGACCACAGTACGGCATGGCACGGCACAACCATGGCACAGCACGGCACGACCCCAGCGTGGTACAGCACAACCACGGCACGGCACAACCATGGCGAGATCACAGTACGGCATGGTACGGTACTACCACAGCACAGCACGGCATGACCCCGGCGTGGAACGGCACAGCATGGCGAGACCACAGTACGGCACAGCACAACCATGGCGAGATCACAGTATGGCATGGTACGGTACTACCACAGCACGGCACGGCATGGCACAACCATGGCACGGCATGGCACGACCCCAGCGTGGTACGGCACAACCATGGCACGGCACAGCATAGCACAACCATGGCACGGCATGGCATGACCCCAGCATGGTACGGCACAACCATGGCACGGCAAGACCACAGTACGGCATGGCACAGCACGGCAAGACCACAGTACGGCATGGCACGGCACAACCATGGCACGGCACAGCATGGCGAGACTACAGTACGGCATGGCACGGCACAACCATGGCACGGCACAACCATGGCAAGACCACAGTACAGCATGGCACGGCACAGCACGGCAAGACCACAGTACAGCACGGCACAGCATGACCCCGGTATGGTATGGCACAACCATGGCATGGCACAGCACGGCGAGACCACATTACAGCACGGCATGACCCCGGCATGGTATGGCGCAACTACAGCACAGCAAAGCACGGCAAGACCACAGTATGGCACGGTACAACCACAGCACGGCACAGCACGGCATGACCCTGGCACAGTACGGCATGACCACAGTATGGCACAGCACGGCACTACCATGGCGTGGCACAGCACAGCATGACCATAGTACGGCACAGCATGGCATGACCCCGGCACAATATGGCACTACCATGGCACGGCACAGCATGGCACGACCCCGGCACGATACGGCACTACCATGGCGTGGCACAGCACGGCACAACCACAGTATGGCACAGCATGGCACGACCCCGGCACGATACGGCACTACCATGGCGTGGCACAGCACAGCACAACCACAGTATGGCACAGCATGGCACGACCCCGGCACGGTATGGCACTACCATGGTGCAGCACAGCACGGCACGACCACAGTACGGCATGGTATGGCACGACCCTGGCATGGCACAGCACAGTACATCATGGCATGGCACAACCCCGGCACAGTATGACCTCGGCACAGCACAACCCCAGCATGGCCCCGGCAGCACCAGCCCCCAGACCTGCCCGCCAGCCCCACTATCCACCTCCCGCCACAACCCTGCCCAGTCACCCCAGGCAGCCGGGATGGGAGATGACACACAGGCCGCCCTGCCCCACCTGGCCCCAGCCTTCCCGCTCCCAGGGAGCTGCCCCCCAGCTCTGCCCACGTGCCCTACACGGGCACATGCAGCCCAAGCACCAGCCCCGGCCCTGCCCAGCAGCCCCTCGGCCACATGGCTCCGCGCTGGGGCAGCAACAGGGCCAGCGGGCCCACTCCCTCGGGGAGCTGCGGGGCTGCGCAGTGCCCCTTGGTTCCCGCCGGGCAGAGGGGTCGCTCCCTGCCAGAGCCCAGCCTGGGCGCCCCATTGCAAGTCCTGGCTGCCAGCAGAGCGGGGCTGGGGGGAGACGGGGTCCCAGGAACAACGCACCATGCGTGAAGCGCCCGAACCGCCGCACGTGGCCGCTTTTCTGCAAAGGAACGGAGACGAGCATTACCCCGGAGCCAGAGCACCGCAGAGAGCCTGCGCCGGCCAGGGGCCCCGGCCACAGAGCCCCGCGGGAGTCCCTGCCCTCGGAGCAGGACCTGGCACCGGCTAGCCCATGGCTTTGCTCAACAAGTTTTGCTGCTATTTGGTGGGGGAGGGGGGAGGGTTTTTCAAAAATCAAAAAAGGGGGCGTGATGCCAGAAAGTTTGGGAACCGCTGGTCTGGCCCATCCCTGGCAGGGGTGTGTCCAACGGCTCTTCCGTATCCCCAGAGATGGGGATTCCACCCCCCCCCAGGCAATTTATCCCAGTGTCACCCCCTGCCAGGCGGGACGTGTTTCCTAACGTCCAACCTCAACCTCCCCTGCTGCAGTTCAAGCCCATTGCTTCTTGTCCTGTCCTCAGGGGCCAAGGGGAACAAGTTTTCTCCCTCCTCCCTGTGACACCCTTTTAGGGTCTGTCTACACTAGCCCCCTAGTTCGAACTAGGGTGGTTAATGTAGGCAACCGGAGTTGCAAATGAAGCCTGGGATTTGAATTTCCCGGGCTTCATTTGCATAAAGCCGGCTGGCACCATTTTTAAATGTCCACTAGTGCGGACTCCGTGCCCGCGGCTACACGGAAGCCTAGTCCGAACTACCTAGTCCGTGCCGCGTGGAGCCGCGTGGAGCCCCGGGCACGGAGTCCGCACTAGTGGACATTTAAAAATGGTGGCGCCCGGCTTTATGCAAATGAAGTCTGGGAAATTCAAATCCCGGGCTTCATTTGCAACTCCGGTTGCCTACATTAACCACCCTGGTTCGAACTAGGGGGCTAGTGTAGACAGACCCTTAGATACTTGAAAACTGCTCTCCTGTCCCCACTCAGTCTGCTCCTTTCCAAACTAAACAAGCCCAATTCCTTCAGCCTCCCCTCCTAGGGTACGTCTACATTACAGTGTTAATTCAAATTAACTTAATTTGAAAAAGTTCATTTGAATTAAGCTAATTCGAAATAACGCATCTACACACAAAATCTATTTCAAAATAGCACGTCCACACTGAGCGGACCCTGAACCGAAGTTAAGGCTGGCCGGAACCAGTGTCGGCAGGGCCTGTGACACGCTTGTGCACGTTACATCACTGCGTGTTCTGGGGACACGTGCATGTGCATCCCTGTGCTGTGTGCTCGTGTACCACATCCATGTGCACGTACAGATACCGGTGCACGTAGCAGGGTACACGTACATGTGCATCCCATTGCTGTATGTGCCTGTTACTGTTACTGATGAACATAGATAGGCACGTGTGCATGTGCATCCCTGCACCGTATGCACCCGTACCACACTCACGTGCACACGCAATTACCTGATGCATGTAGCTGGGCACATGTGCATGTACATCCCTTCGCCATGTGTGTGTGTACCTGTGACGTAGTGGGGGGGAACTTGCTGGTTTCTATGGGTCTGTGGTAACCCCACTGGCTGCCGCCGGTACCACAGCCCAGCAGGGCAGGGGGTGAGTCACTATGCAAAGAGGGTCTCTCAACCGGTCTGACCAGCTACCCCCCATGGGGAGAACCAAAGGAAGGTGGATGCTGCCCTGGCTGGGGGGCAGGGCTGGAGGAGTTAAGTTAGTTTCTGTCTGGGAGCATGGAGGAAGCAGCCTCAGCAACAGGCTGGGGGGTTTAGAAGCCGAGACCCCCCCCCATCTCAAGGGGGGCTGAGGCATCCTAGGCCTGCCCTGTAACCTGGTGACATCTGTGCTGTGCTGTATCCTGGAGAGGCAATAAACCACCTCTATTCTACCGGCTGGTGGAGTCTGTTCGTGCCATTTCGGGGGTGCCGTCTGCGTGCTGTGCAGGGAGCAGAGCCCTGGGCCCTGGGCCCCGGCCCTCAGCTGGGTGCACTCTGCAGTGCCCACAAGGTGCAGAGCTGCCCTGGTGCCCGGCCCCCCTCCCGATGGGGCGCACCGAGCCCACCCCAGCTAGCAAAGCCGGAGCTTCAGCCCCCGTGTGCCCCCCAGTGGCCCTGCACTCAGCGCGGGTGCTGGAGAGCCGGGGAGCAGGCGAGGCTGGGCCAGACCCCGCTAATCCAGGCCACACCGCTGGGGCACGGGTGGAGGAGGGGGGCAGAGGCGGGGCCTGGAGCGCAGTGGGTCTGCCCCAGGCTTGGCACCGCCCTTTGGACGACCCAGTGCCCAGCCCCCGCCTGCTGCCAAATGCACAGGCTGCAGGGACAGGCCCAGAGGCGTCACCAGAGACGTCTCCACCACCAGGCGCTCGAGGCCCTGGTGCGGGCGATGCCCCCGCTCTCCAGCACCAGCTGTTTGTCCGAGAGCTACATGCCCGGAGAAAATGCCCCCGTGCCCCACACCCGCCCACAGCCCCTATGGAGACAGCTAGGAGCCCACTGGCCACCGGGGCAGCCGGCCCAGCGGAGCCGGGGGGCCTGCGGGGGGCAGCCGGCAGCGGGGAGAGACTGAGGTGCAACGAAGGCAGAGCACTCGGGGGTGATGGCACCAGAGCCGGTCGGACGCACTCGCGACCTGGGGCTGGCGAGCTGGCGCAGGGCTAACATGGCAGAGCTCGGAGCGCGGCGGAAACAGCCCCAGGCCCTTTCCCTAAACCCGCAAAATAGCACGAATGGACGCAGCACCCACGCCCGGATCAACGCCAACCCGGCACCCACGCCCGGATCAACGCCGGCCCGGCACCCACGCCCCGGATCAACGCCGGCCCGGCACCCACGCCCCGGATCAACGCCGGCCCGGCACCCACGCCCCGGAACAACGCCGGCCCGGCACCCACGCCCGGATCAACGCCAACCCGGCACCCACGCCCGGATCAACGCCGGCCCGGCACCCACGCCCCGGAACAACGCCGGCCCGGCACCCACGCCCCGGATCAACGCCGGCCCGGCACCCACGCCCCGGAACAACGCCGGCCCAGCACCCACACCCCGGAACAACGCCGGCCCGGCACCCACGCCCGGATCAACGCCGGCCCGGCACCCACGCCCGGATCAACGCCGGCCCGGCACCCACGCCCGGATCAACGCCGGCCCGGCACCCACGCCCCGGATCAACGCCGGCCCAGCACCCACACCCCAGAACAACACCGGCCCAGCACCCACGCCTGGATCAACGCCAACCCGGCACCCACGCCCGGATCAACGCCAACCCGGCACCCACGCCCGGATCAACGCCGGCCCGGCACCCAGGCCCCGGAACAACGCCAACCCGGCGCCCACGCCCGGATCAACGCTGGCCCGGCACCCACGCCCCGGAACAACGCCGGCCCGGCACCCACGCCCCGGAACAACGCCGGCCCGGCACCCACGCCCCGGATCAACGCCGGCCCAGCACCCACGCCCCGGATCAACGCCAACCCGGCACCCACGCCCGGATCAACGCCGGCCCGGCACCCAGGCCCCGGAACAACGCCAACCCGGCGCCCACGCCCGGATCAACGCTGGCCCGGCACCCACGCCCGGATCAACGCTGGCCCGGCACCCACGCCCGGAACAACGCCGGCCCGGCACCCACGCCCCGGAACAACGCCGGCCCGGCACCCACGCCCCGGATCAACGCCGGCCCAGCACCCACGCCCCGGATCAACGCCGGCCCAGAACCCACACCCCGGATCAACGCCGGCCCAGCACCCACGCCCCGGAACAACGCCAACCCGGCACCCACGCCCCGGAACAACGCCGGCCCGGCACCCACGCCCCGGATCAACGCCGGCCCGGCACCCACGCCCCGGAACAACACCGGCCCAGCACCCACACCCCAGAACAACACCGGCCCAGCGCCCACGCCCCGGATCAACGCCGGCCCAGCACCCACACCCCAGAACAACACCGGCCCAGCGCCCACGCCCCGGATCAACGCCGGCCCGGTGCCCACGCCCCGGATCAACACCGGCCCGGCGCCCACGCCCCGGAACAACGCCGGCCCGGCACCCACGCCCCGGATCAACCCCGGCCCGGCACCCAGGCCCCGGAACAACGCCGGCCCAGCACCCAGGCCCCGGAACAACGCCTGCCCAGCACCCACGCCCCGGATCAACGCCGGCCCAGCGCCCACGCCCCGGATCAACGCCGGCCCAGCGCCCACGCCCCGGATCAACGCCGGCACGGCGCCCACGCCCCGGAACAACGCCGGCCCGGCACCCAGGCCCCGGAACAACGCCGGCCCGGCGCCCAGGCCCCGGATCAACGCCGGCCCAGCACCCACACCCCGGAACAACGCCGGCCCGGCGCCCAGGCCCTGGAACAACGCCGGCCCGGCACCCATGCCCCGGAACAACGCCGGCCCGGCACCCACGCCCCGGATCAACGCCGGCCCAGCACTCACGCCCCGGATCAACGCCGGCCCAGCACCCACGCCCCGGATCAACGCCGGCCCAGCGCCCACGCCCCGGATCAACGCCGGCCCAGCGCCCACGCCCTGGATCAACGCCGGCCCAGCACCCACGCCCCGGATCAACGCCGGCCCAGCGCCCACGCCCCGGATCAATGCTGGGCTGGTGCCCACACACTAGATCGAAGTCGGCCTGGCGCCCATGCCCTGTATCAACGCCAACCCAGCTCCCACACACCAGATTGACACCGGCCCATGTCCCGGACTGACGCCGGCCAGCCCAGTGCCCACACCTTGGATCGACGCCGGCCCGGCACCCACCCCCCCAATCGACGCCGCCCAGCCCCACCCCCCCGATCGACGCCGCCCAGACCCACACCCCCGATCGACGCCGCCCAGCCCCACATCCCCGATCGACGACGCCCAGCCCCACACCCCCGATCGACGACGCCCAGCCCCACATCCCCGATCGACGCCGCCCAGCCCCACACCCCCGATCGACGCCGCCCAGCCCCACACCCCCGATCGACGCCGCCCAGCCCCACACCCCCGATCGACGACGCCCAGCCCCACATCCCCGATCGACGCCGCCCAGCCCCACATCCCCGATCGACGCCGCCCAGCCCCACATCCCCGATCGACGCCGCCCAGCCCCACATCCCCGATCGACGCCGCCCAGCCCCACATCCCCGATCGACGCCGCCCAGCCCCACACCCCCGATCGACGCCGCCCAGCCCCACATCCCCGATGGACGCCGCCCAGCCCCACACCCCCGATCGACGACGCCCAGCCCCACATCCCCGATCGACGCCGCCCAGCCCCACACCCCCGATCGACGCCGCCCAGCCCCACATCCCCGATCGACGCCGCCCAGACCCACACCCCCGATCGACGCCGCCCAGCGCACATGCACATCCAGCTGACTGGGCCCTGGCTGGGACTCGAGGGGATCACGTTGTCGAGTGGCTGGGTGCAGGCTCCCGCGGGGGTCAGGTCCTGGCCCTTCCCGGCTTCCCTCTCATATCAAGGACCCTGAGCCAACGTCAGGCACCACGTGCTCACGGTGGCAGCAGCGCAGAACCGGGGACGGGAGGGGGGTACGGTGCAGGACGGGTTGGCCACCGAGTGGCTGCTCCCTGGCAGGCTGGGCCCAGCCACGGCTCCCTGGCCACGTGTGGCTCTGGGGCGGCTGTTGGAAGCCACACACACAGACTGCCCTGGGCAGCAGCAAGGACGGGTCGCGGCTCCCTCCCGGGGTGGCGCAGCGGCTGCAGGGTGGGTGCGAGCCCGGCACGGCCAGGCCGTTTCCCGTGTCTCTGGGCCGGCAGCTGAAGGGGCCAGTGGCACATCGGAGAGGGAGACCGGCGGCTCGCCAGGACACGGCAACGGACTGGCCCGGCCACACTGCAAGCCGGGCAGCCAGCGGCTCCTGGCCCTGCCTGCAATGCGAGGCACAGGGGTGACGGGGCAACCCCCCGGGACCGCTCCCCGGCCTGGCGGAGCCTCCACCCCGGCCCCTTCCACTGCCCGGCTCTGCGCTGGCAACGCTGCTGGGCCGGCCTGTGCAGGGAGCCCGTGGTGGCCCGGCAGCCTTGGCATGTGCTCTGGGCTCCCTCCCCGCTGGCTGGGAGCCCGGCTCCAGGCCCAGGAAGACGGATGAGCAGACCCGCTCCCTGGCGATGGATCGTCCCGCCCTTGGCACATGAACACGCAGTCGAGGGCACGTTCCTGGCTCCCCCACGGCTGCCCTGCCACCCGCCCCGGGGCTGGGGAGCCACAGCCAGCGCCAGGCCTGGCAGCCACCCTAGCAACCCCCCCCCCCTACAGCCCGGGCCCTGCGCAGGCCAGCTCTGCCCCTGGGCCCAGCCCTGCCCTGCCACCCGCCCCGGGGCTGGGGAGCCACAGCCAGCGCCAGGCCTGGCAGCCGCCCTAGCAACCCCCCCCCACAGCCCGGGCCCTGCGCAGGCCAGCTCTGCCCCCGGGCCCAGCCCTGCCCTGCCCAGGGCAAGCAGGGAGGTGTGGGTTGGACACTAGGGCCCGTCGAGGGGTGACACTGGGACACGCTGCCGGGGGCTGTGGAGTCTCCGTCCCTGGGGATATGGAAGAGCCGGTCGGACACACCTGCCAGGGAGGGGCTGGGCCCTGCAGGCCGCTGAGGGCGAGACCCCCCTCTAGGAGCCGGGCTGGGCCCAGGGCGGAGCTGGAGATGGGGCTGAACCCCACCCCCCATGCATCCTCGTGCCTGGCCGCCCTGGGCCAGAGCCTTGGACGGCCGCAGGGCCCAGCGCGCGGGGGCGGGGTGCCGAGGCCAGAGAGCGGGGCAAAGACCCTCCCCGCGCCCTGCCTCAGTTTCCCCTCCCTGGGCGCGGGAGGCCCAGGGGCTTGCGCACCCGCCTGCTCTGCCAGGCCCTCCGGCAGTGTCCGGCCGCCCCCGGGCCGCGGCCCAGCCAGCGGGGACCCCGGGGCCGGCTCTGTCCGCGGCGCCCGGCCGGGGCAGGGGGGGAAGGGCCTCGGGCGCCATCCCGGCCCCGCGCAGCACCCTGGAGAGCGCCCGGCCGCGGCCTCACCTGGAACCGCGACTTGCCCCAGCGCTTCGGCATGGCCCGGCCCGGCCCGGCCCGGCTCGGCTCCCCGGCCGCGCCCCGAGCCAGCCGCCGAGCGTGCGCAGGGAGCCGCGAGCGGGGGGCGCTGCCTCCGCCCCCGACACACGGAGGGGGGGGAGGGGGGAGGCACGGGAGGAAAGTGGGGGGAGGGGGCAGGGCAGGAGCGGGGGTCTCCCCACCCCAGAAGCCGGGGCAGGCCGGGTGCCCGGAGAGCTGGGGGGAGGGGCGGCTCTTCCCCTCTGCCCGTGGCACCTGCCTTGGGGACGGGCTGGCCCTGCATTTGGCCCCATGGCCAGCCCTGCCCCCCGCCCCTGCCAGCCCCCGCCTGTGCCAGCCCCTTCCCCCACCCTCGCCAGCCCCAGCCTGTGCCAGGCCCTTCCCCCACCCTCGCCCGGCCCCCGCCTGTGCCAGCCCCTTCCCCCATCCCCACCCGGCCCCCGCCTGTGCCAGGCCCCTTCCCCCATCCCCACCCGGCCCCCGCCTGTGCCAGCCCCTTCCCCCACCCCCAGCCCCCGGCCCCCCGCCCCAGCCAGCCCCTTCCCCCATCCCCACCCGGCCCCCGCCTGTGCCAGGCCCCTTCCCCCATCCCCACCCGGCCCCCGCCTGTGCCAGCCCCTTCCCCCATCCCCACCCGGCCCCCGCCTGTGCCAGGCCCCTTCCCCCATCCCCACCCGGCCCCCGCCTGAGCCAGCCCCTTCCCCCATCCCCACCCGGCCCCCGCCTGAGCCAGCCCCTTCCCCCATCCCCACCCGGCCCCCGCCTGAGCCAGCCCCTTCCCCCATCCCCACCCGGCCCCCGCCTGTGCCAGGCCCCTTCCCCCATCCCCGCCCGGCCCCCGCCTGTGCCAGCCCCTTCCCCCATCCCCGCCCGGCCCCCGCCTGTGCCAGCCCCTTCCCACATCCCCATCCCCACCCGGCCCCCGCCTGTGCCAGGCCCCTTCCCCCATCCCCACCCGGCCCCCGCCTGTGCCAGGCCCTTCCCCCATCCCCACCCCTGCCAGCCCCTGCCTGTGCCAGCCCCTTCCCCCACCCCTGCCAGCCCCCGCCTGTGCCAGCCCCTTCCCCCATCCCCACCCCTGCCAGCCCCTGCCTGTGCCAGCCCCTTCCCCCATCCCCAGCCGACCCCCGCCTGTGCCAGGCCCCTTCCCCCATCCCCACCCGGCCCCCGCCTGTGCCAGGCCCCTTCCCCCATCCCCACCCGGCCCCCGCCTGTGCCAGGCCCCTTCCCCCATCCCCACCCGGCCCCCGCCTGTGCCAGGCCCCTTCCCCCATCCCCACCCGGCCCCCGCCTGTGCCAGCCCCTTCCCCCACCCCTGCCAGCCCCTGCTTGTGCCAGGCCCCTGCCCCCACCTATTCCAGTCCCCACCCACTGTTCTCCTCGCAGGGCCACACCACCCCCGAGCAGTCTGGCTCCCCCAGCCCCACTCACACCATCCTGCCCCATGCACACAGCCAGCGCCACTGCAGCTCCTCACATACCCTCACCCGGCCCCGGGGACACCTCCAGCCATGGGTCCTCGCAGCTCCACGCACGGCCCGCCAGGGCCACCAGCCCACCCCAGCACAGCCAGCCGGGCAGAGCCCCCCGGTGCTGGGCCAGGGCTGGCACACGTCAGGCACTAGAACGGACACTAGCAATCCACGCCCCAGCCCAGAGCCCCCGCAGTGCAGCAAGCCCCGAGCACCAACACCCCGGCCCTGACCCGCCGCAGTCGCCTCATCTCAAAACTCAGCTCTGGGCAGTGGCAGAGGAAGGGGGAGGGGCTGGAACGGGCCCTACAAAGAGAGACTGAAAAGACGGGGACGTTTCAGCTTAGGGAAGAGGAGCCTCGGGGGTAGGACAGCGGGCTGTAAAATCATGGCTGGTGAGGAGAAAGTGACTAAGGGAAAGTGATGGACTTGTTCCCGCAACACAAGAACTTTGGGGCACCACGTTAAATGAACAGGTAGCAAAGCAAAGGGAGTTTTTCTTCATGCAATGCACAGCCAACCTGTGGAACTCCCTGCCAGAGGGAGTTGTGGAGACCAGACTAACAGGGTAAAACAAGGGCCAGGTAAATCCATGCAGGACAGGTCCAGCAATGGCTCTTAGCCAGGCTGGGCAGCGATGGTGTCCCTGGCCTGTTTGTCAGGGGCTGGGAATGGGCGACGGGATTTTGTAGAGATTCCCTGTTGTGATCCCTCCCTCCGGGGCACCTGGGCCTGGCCACTGGCAGCAGACAGGACACTGGGCTGGATGGGCCTTTGGGCTGGCCTGGCCGCTCTGCTGTTCACACCCGGGCCCAGAGGATACAACCCACGGGCCTGCGGGCAGGGCTTTGGGCAGTGCCCCCACCCCTCTGGGCCCCAGGAGCAGGGCCGGGAGCCCTTCTCTGCCTCTGCTGTGCTGCCCTGGCTGTTCCCAGCCCTGCCGGACTCGCTGTGCGCCTGGCTCAGTGCCGCGGGCGTCGTATTGCAGCCGTGAAGCTATGTAGTGCTATGGACAGTGGCCTGCCTCAGTGTACCCTGCAGCCCCCTTCCGGGAGCAGAAAGGGCCTTTCCCTCCCCCGCGCTGCCCCAGCCAGACCAGTGTGTCCACAGCTGACTCCAGGGAGGGCCGGGGCGGTGACGGGGCTTAAGGGCAACGTGGCACCTTGTCCGAATGGGCCTGCTGCTTCTCTGTAACGGCCTGGCCCGAGTGCCCGAGCGAGGACTGCACACAGCATCCGTGCGGCGGCCAGGGGCGCGGCTGCCCTCGGCTGTCCCCGAGATGCTGCGTCCCCGTCAGGACGGAGGCCGAGGGCAAACTGGCGGCTGGGGGCAGGCCAGCCCCAGTCGGAACCGAACACTTGTCACCAGACCCGGCCGAGCGTGGCCCCCACGCCCAGTGGGAAGGGACAGCGCCACCAGAGCCAGCAACCGAGCAGAGCCCGAGGAAGTCTGCACAAAGCAGAGCGGCCTGGCCTTAACACTGGGGACATCCTGCCATGGCTGGGATGTCGGTCACAGGCCGGTTGGCCACGGGGCGTGGGACAGTGTCTGTCTGTCTGTATGAGCAAGTGCTGCTGTGCCATGTGTTCCCGCTACACGTGCCCCTGGCAGCGCCCGGCTGGGCCCACGTGTCGCACGGCAGCGCCGTGAGTGCCCCTGGCAGTGCCCGGCTGGGCCCACGTGTCACACGGCAGCGCTGTGAGCGCCCCTGGCAGTGCCCGGCTGGGCCCACGTGTCACACAGCAGCGCCGTGAGCGCCCCGGCAGTACCCGGCTGGGCCCACGTGTCACACAGCAGCGCCGTGAGCGCCCCTGGCAGTGCCCGGCTGGGCCCACGTGTCGCACAGCAGCGCCGTGAGCACCCCTGGCAGTGCCCGGCTGGGCCCACGTGTCACACAGCAGCGCCGTGAGCACCGCGGCAGTACCCAGCTGGGCCCACGTGTCGCACAGCAGTGCCGTGAGCACCCCGGCAGTACCCGGCTGGGCCCACGTGTCGCACAGCAGCGCCGTGAGCGCCCCTGGCAGTGCCCGGCTGGGCCCACGTGTCGCACAGCAGCGCCGTGAGCGCCCCTGGCAGTGCCCGGCTGGGCCCACGTGTCGCACAGCAGCGCCGTGAGCGCCCCTGGCAGTGCCCGGCTGGGCCCACGTGTCACACAGCAGCGCCATGAGCGCCCCTGGCAGTGCCCGGCTGGGCCCACGTGTCCCACGGCAGCGCCGTGAGCACCCCGGCAGTACCCGGCTGGGCCCACGTGTCCCACGGCAGTGCCGTGAGGGCCCCCGGTGGTTACGCCATGTGTGGCTGCCTGGACGCTCCACTTCTGCTTGCGGGTGACTCTGGCCTTGGTCGTGGCAGCCTCTTGTCTGTGCTCACGCCCAGCACTGAGCTGGCCTGTGGCGCCATCCGGCTCGTGCACCTGGCTGTGTGTGGGCCCCAGGGACTCCGTTCTGCCATGAGCCTCGGCCTGCGATGGTGTCTGCCGGTCTCCGCTGAGGCTGGGACACGTGGACTCCGGCCTCCCTGGCCCTCCAGCTCTGCTCTGCGCACGGATGCGCTGACCCATCCCGGGCCCCGCGACGCTCCCGTGGGGCTTTGGGGTCGCCCCGGGCACCATGGCACCGCCGCCGTGCCCACCAGCCCCGGGCTCTGCCTCAGCCCAGCGTCTCCGGGCGCGAGAGGGATCCGGAGCCAGGGACCTGCACACGGCTGGAGCAGGGCGGGCCGGGGAACCGAGCTAGCCAGAGGCCTGAGCACTCCGGGCCGTGGGGAGCGCAGCCGGTGCTATATTTACCCCGCGGGCCGGCCCGGCCTCGGCCTGCGTGTGACACAGGAGCCTGCTAGAATCTGAGGGGCTGGCACATTCCGCGGCAGAAATAAACCCGAGCCCCGGGCAGGGGCGGGGGCGTGACTGACTGGACAGCTGCAGGCCCCGATCACATGGCAGCCGGGCGGCTGGCCCAGGCCCCGGGCCACGGCATGCGCTGCTCCCCGTGCGGCCGGCCTGCCCAAGCCGGGGCTGCCGGGCGGGAGCGAGGAGCCAGGCTGAGCCGCGAGGGGCGGCGCTTGTCAGACGGGGCCTGGAGAGCCAGGCCGAGCAGAGCCCCGTCGCTTGGGCCGAGCGCGCCCGCCCGCCTCCCGCTCTCGTCTGGCCAGGCCGGGGGGCGCGTGGGAGAGGCCTCTGAGGAGCAGGCTGGGTCAGAGACCGTCTCGTCTCCCTCCAGCCTCGCAGCCCGATGGCCCAGAGGCCTGGGGGCGTGTTGGGTTCCCCGGCCCAGCGGCCAGACGCGGCCCCCCAAGGCCCGTGCCGCAGCGACGCCAGCCGGGAGCACGTCGGCCTCGTGGCTCCAGCCCCCGGGTCGCGACTTCCCTTGCTACGCCCAGGGGCCCTTTGGCCACACGCTGGCGAAGCTCCGAGCCTCCTAGACCATCGACGACCGTGGGGAACGGCCCTGGCCCAGCACAGAGCCAGGGTCCCCCTGGTTACCGCTCTCCAGGCTCAATATTCATCACGCCCGAGCAGCCAGACCCGCCCAGCCCGGTGTCCGTCTCCCGCAGCGGCCAGCGCCCGGTGCCCCAGAGGGAGGGAACGGGACAGGGACAGGGACAGGGACCCATCCAGTGACCCTCCCCTGTCGCCCGGCCCCAGCCCCCGACACACGGAGGCCAGGGACCCCTCCCTGCCAGCCTGGCTCACTGATGGACCCAACCTCCAAAGAAACTGCCCCCCCCCCACCCACCTACGAAACTCCCTGCTACAGCTCGGGCCCAAATCTCCACAGACCCCCCCAGCCCGGACAGGAGCACCCCCGCCCAGGCGGTCCAGCCTCTCGGCACCGGACAGCGGGGTTCTCCGGCCCGGGGCTCCTCCTCGCAGCCTGGGCCCCCCCCGGAGAGAGACCCCCGCGTCCCAAGGAGACTCAGAGCCCCAGCGACCTCCCTGAACCACCGGCCCGGCCACCGCGGCCACGGGCGCTTTGCAGCCACAGCCCCCACGAGGGCGGCTCACAGGCCGGCGAGAGCCCCGTGCCACGGACACCCCCTGTGCCCTGGCTACAGAGCCCCCGACTGTCCTCACCCACCGCTGCTTCCAGCTGGGGACAATTTACACCTTCCAGTCAGCAGCATGGCCACAGGCACCCACATGCCCTCCCGCCAACATCTGCGTGGCTGCCCTGGAGCCACGTTTCCTCAGCCCCCTCGCCAACGTCTGCGTAGCTGCCCTGGAGCCACGTTTCCTCAGCCCCCCCGCCAACGTCTGCATGGCTGCCCTGGAGCCACATTTCCTCAGCCCCCCGCCAATGTCTGCGTGGCTGCCCGCGAGCCACGTTTCCTCAGCCCCCCCGCCAATGTCTGCGTGGCTGCCCTGGAGCCACATTTCCTCAGCCCCCCGCCAATGTCTGCGTGGCTGCCCTCGAGCCACGTTTCCTCAGCCCCCCCGCCAACGTCTGCGTGGCTGCCCTCAAGCCACGTTTCCTCAGCCCCCCCGCCAACGTCTGCGTGGCTGCCCTCGAGCCACGTTTCCTCAGCCCCCCCGCCAACGTCTGCGTGGCTGCCCTCGAGCCACGTTTCCTCAGCCCCCCCGCCAACGTCTGCGTGGCTGCCCTGGAGCCACGTTTCCTCAGCCCCCCCGCCAACGTCTGTGTGGCTGCCCTCGAGCCACGTTTCCTCAGCCCCCCGCCAATGTCTGCGTGGCTGCCTTTGAGCCACGTTTCCTCAGCCCCCCGCCAATGTCTGCGTGGCTGCCCTCGAGCCACGTTTCCTCAGCCCCCCGCCAATGTCTGCGTGGCTGTCCTCTAGCCACGTTTCCTCAGCTGCCACCTCCCCCTTGCTTCACTGAGACACAGGCAGCAGCTGGACCCACGGGAAGGAGGCCCTGGTAGAATTCCACCAGGATTTCTGCAACTTCCACCCCCCACGGCAGCACAGTTACCTGGCGGGCACGTTTCCCCCCACCTCGTACCAGGACCTACCAACCATGCCAGCACCCGGTCGATGGCCTGCAGCCAGGCCCTGCGGTCCAGCCAGATCTGCCCCAGTCCCACAGACAGACAGACAGGCACCGCCAGGGTCTCTCCCAGCCACTCTTAAACCCAAACCGCCCCCGGGGAAGTGAGGAACCAGATGGGCAGAGCCGGACGGGTACCCAGGTGTCGGCTTCTCCAGCGCAGGCCCAACAAGGCAAATAAGAGCACCCCTGGGCAGCTCCAACCCTCCAGCGCCTCCTGCACCAGCTGCAGCCTGGCCTGCAAAACCAGCCCTCGAGCACAGGCCCAGCCTCACCTGCCCCCGGCCTGGAGCAAACCCTCAGCAGCAGCCACCCAGCGCGCTCCGGACACCCTGCGCCAGGCACCCCCTGCAACAAGCCCGCTCTTCCCACACGAGCCACCCCGCACTGACCTACCCACGTCAGCCACAGCGGGCTCCTGCGCCCGCACAGCCTCTGCGCCAATGGGCATGAATCAGGCAGCAGGAAGGGCGACACAGACCCCCAGGGGACCGCTGGAGCCTGCCTGGGCACTCCGCAATGGGGCTGAGGAGCCGGCCTGCGAAGCGATGGCACCAGCCAGGCAGAGGGAGTGTGGAACTGGGATTCCTTAGCAAATCTGACACTGTCTCTCTGGGCTTGAGCAGAGACCTGAGCTGGCTGGCGCACTACAAAGGCAATTTCCCCTGCCTTTGATACTCGCATTTCCACAACGAAAGCTACAGGACAGGACACGGCCAGCGCGACTCAATTAGTGTCGTTAAGGCCGGTCCCACAATGGACAGGTAACTGCCTTTGCTGTTCTATGCACCCTGGATCTGTAAGCTCCCGACGCAGTGGGTGTTACCCACAAGGGCTCATGCTATGGCGTATTTGTCAGTCTCTAAGGCTACGTCTGGACTGCATCCCCCTGTCAATAGAGGGATGCAAATCAAGCACATCGAAATTGCTATTGAAGCAGGGATTGAAATATCTCGTGCCTCATTAGCATAAACATGGCTGCCACTTTTTTTCGAAATGGAGTTTTTTGAAAAAACTGGCAGTCTAGACGCGGATCTGTCAAAAATAAACCCTGTTTCGACAGATCCTGTATTCCTCAAAAAATGAGGTTTACAGGATCTGTCCAAAAAAGGCTTTGTTTTCGACAGATCCGTGTTTAGACTGCCGGTTTTTTCGAAAAAAAGTGGCAGCCATGTTTATGCTAATGAGGCACAAGATATTTAAATCCCTGCTTCATTAGCAATTTCGATGTGCTTGATCTGCATCCCTCTGTCAACAGGGAAGTGTAGTCTAGACACACCTTGCGGTGCCACAGGCTAGCACAGCTACCGCTTGGAGACTGCTCACCTCCACTCATTTCTCTAGCTCTGTTTTGAACTCTGTTACAGTCTGGACATTCACAACATCCTCTGGCAAGGAGTTCCACAGGTTGACTGTGCCCTGCGTGAAGCACTCCCTTTGTTTTAAAGCTGATTTAAAGCTAGGTTACGAACCACAGTTAATAGTTCAGTAATTTCCCATTGCAGTTCTTTCAGAACCCTTGGGTGAATGTCGTCTGGTCCCGGGGACTTGTTACTGTTCAGTTGATCAATTTGTTCCAAAACCTCCTCTAACGACGCCTCCATCTGGAACAATTCCTCAGATTTGTCACCGACAAAGAAAGGCTCCGGTGTGGGAATCTCCCTGACGTTCCCAGCCATGAAGACTGATGCAGAGAATTCATTTAGCTCTGCAATGACCTTATCGTCCTTGAGGGCTCCTTCGGCATCTCGATCGCCCGGGGCCCGGTGTTGTTTAGCAGCTTCCTGCTGCTGATGGACTTAAACACGTTGCTGTTGCTTTTGGAGTGTTTGGCCGGCTGCTCCTCAAACTCCTTCTGGGCTTTTCTTATGGTATTTGTAGCCTTCACTGGGCAGCGTTTCTGCTCCTCTCCATCTTCCTCACGAGGGTTTCACCTCTGCTTTTGAACGCTGCCGTTTGCTCTCTTGCCTGGCCGGCGGGCCGCGGCGGCCCTGTCCCGGTTCTCCGCCCGTGCTCTGTGACTGGGGTACGGGGCCGTTACCGTGATTCTAGGGGTGCGTGTATGGGGGGCGCTGTGACTGCGGGCGCTGGGCTGGCACTGAAATGTTCACCCCCCCGGGAGGGGCGAGGCGATGTCGGGCTGAGCTAGTCAGCAACGCTGCCAGGACTCTGCCCCTTGAGAGTCGCCCACAGACCCGAGGGATGCAGCCGGGACCTGGAACCAGCAGCGACCCAGGCCCTGCCGAAAGGGACACGCACAGGCCACTTGATCACGTGAGCAGCCCAGTTTGGGCAGCGCCAGCCCCGGGCGAGGAATGGGGCTTCCCGCCGCACGGGCAAGGGGGAAAGGCCCTGAGGTGCCTCCCTCTGGTCCCCACGCCTGCCCCCGTCCAGCAGCACCAGGCTAGGGATCCAGCAGGGAAGGATTTGCCGGCCCAGCCTGACACAGGCCGAGCCCAGAGACTGTGAACCCGGCAGCTGGTCCCGTCTCTGCTCAGCCTGCCCCAGGCAGGAGGGGACCCGTGTGTGGAAAGTGCTTTCCTCAGGCTCCCCCCGCTCCTAATGACCCCTGAGCCGGCAGAGGCCACAGGACGGGCCCTGCGAGCGCCTGGGGAGAGAGTCGAGGTGCAAATCGCCCTGGGACTGGGGCTGGTCCTGTGGGAGGGGGTGAGATGGGTTAGAACCTCTCCCCTGTGTATGGTGGGATTGGGGGGGGGGTCAGGGAGCACTGGGGTGTCTGAGGGGAGGTGGGGGGATGGGTTAGAACCTCTCCCCTGTGTACGGTGGGACTGGGGGGCACAGGGAGCACTGGGGTGTCTGAGGGGAGGTGGGGGGATGGGTTAGAACCTCTCCCCTGCGTGAGGGGGGGCTGGGGGGTACAGGGAGCACTGGGGTGTCTGAGGGGAGGTGGGGGGATGGGTTAGAACCTCTCCCCTGCGTGAGGGGGGCTGGGGGGCACAGGGAGCACTGGGGTGCCTGAGGGGAGGTGGGGGGATGGGTTAGAACCTCTCCCTTGCGTGAGGGGGGGCTGGGGGGGGCACAGGGAGCACTGGGGTGTCTGAGGGGAGGTGGGGGGATGGGTTATAACCTCTCCCCTGTGTGAAGAGGGTCTGGGGGTCACAGGGAGCACTGGGGTGTGTGAGGGGAGGTGGGGGATGGGTTAGAACCTCTCCCCTGCGTGAGGGGGGCTGGGGGGTACAGGGAGCACTGGGGTGTCTGAGGGGAGGTGGGGGATGGGTTAGAACCTCTCCCCTGTGTAAGGGGGCTGGGGGGTACAGGGAGCACTGGGGTGTCTGAGGGGAGGTGGGGGATGGGTTAGAACCTCTCCCCTGCGTGAGGGGGGACTGGGGGGTACAGGGAGCACTGGGGTGTCTGAGGGGAGGTGGGGGATGGGTTAGAACCTCTCCCCTGCGTGAGGGGGGGCTGGGGGGTACAGGGAGCACTGGGGTGTCTGAGGGGATTTGCTGGCGAGGGGGGTAGCTGAGGGGCTCCGTGCAGCTGGTTTAGTGCCCCATTGGGAGGACCCCCCCCCCCCCCCCCCGATCTCCCAGGCCTGGCTCTGAGCCGTTGGCCGTGGCTGGACAGTCTCCGTGGCGCGCTCAGTGACCCTGTGGCGGGTTCCGTTGCCATTGGGCCTGGGGGGTGCGACGTGTCCATGCAGCCGGCAGGGATCCCTCTGGGGTGCTGCCTGTTCCTTGCTGCTTAACTCGCCTCCTCACTTCTGGGGCCGCCCCTTGCTGGCGTCCATGCCACCCCGCTGGGTGGGTGAGGTGCCCCCCAGGGAGGTCCACGGAATTCCACTGGGGGCCTGTTTCCACGTGGTCCAGCCACTGTCACCTCTCGAACCAGGCCACCCCGACTGAATCAGGACTCGCCTCCCCCCCCCCCCCCCCCGGCGGGAGCCTGCACCAGCTGCGCCAGGAAGCAGCCGTGTGAGGCGCTGGGGCCGTTCTCTGCCCCCAGGTGAGCTGCCGGGGCCCAGGCACTGCGGGGACGGATGACGCCCCACTAGTGAGGTAGCCGTGTTGGTGGCCTCCGCTCTCCCCTCACATTTCACTGGCCCCGCTCCTGGGGCCTTGATCTGCCCCTCGCTGGTGGGGCTGGAAAGCCCAATGACTGAGCTAACTGACTGAACGGGGCGGGGGGCTCTCTGCCACGGGCACAGGCTGCTCCAGCCTGGCTCCTTCCAACCCCGCTGCTCTTGGGACGGTAAGCCCCATCCCCATCTTGCTATTGGTGCAGTGCCCAGGGAAACTGAGGCACACAGACGGGGTTACCACAGGGCAGTAGAAGCAGAGCAAATACAATCCCCTCTTCATCGCTGGGTAAGCGGTTACCCGCTCCCATCCCCGCGTGCTGGGTTCACGCTCTCGGAGCATGGAGATACTCCCGCTAGCGGCCCTGTAAGCGCTTGGATCCCTTGAGATCTGGAGTCCATTAGAGTCTAAATCTCTAACATTTCCAGAGACCCATGTGTCATTCTCACATCACTTTGTATTAAGAGAAACTTTGTAAGTCCTTTTCTAGACAGGTCTTGTGCTTCTAGCTGGAGCTTCCAGTTAACCCTTCTTAGCGAACCTTGTCTAAGAGGAACCTTGTATCCATCTTCGCCACAGACACTTGGGATCAAGCTCTTTCTGCTAGAGGTCCTAGGAATAGTTGAGGCAGCGTCTCCAGCCTTTTTGGGTGGCGGGCGCCGCGCGGGGCTGCCGGGCCGCCTGGGGGCGGGGCCGCGCATGTGCCACGCTCCCGGGGGCGGCGCTAGGCGGGCGCCCGTACATGCCCCGGCGGGCGCCATGGCACCTGTGGGCACCGCCCTGGGGACCCCTGAGTTAAGGTAAAGAAAAGTGTCTTTTGCTCGGAGTAGAATGGATCTTCCCCTTTCCCCGACTGCCCTGTGGGGGTGAACGGGGGTGAATGGAGACCGGAAGGGGAGCCCCTCCCGCAGCAGGTGCCAGGGAGAGCGTGAGTGTGAGGTGCCATATGCACATGACAAGTGTTGATCTATGGATGGCCAGTAACTGTGGCCTGTTGCCTTCTCCCCCTGAAAAAGACCCCGGGTGCTTCTTCTAAGTGCAACAATTCCACACGTTCTCCCACATACCAGCCCCCCGCCACCAGCACGGCCTGGCCTGGGCTTCCAGTTTGGCTCTAGCTCTGCCTGGGGCTCTAGCCCCCTTGCTGGCATCCCTGCTGCCCAGGCAACACCCCCCCCCCACACACACACACACCAGGCCGGGGCCGAGCGGGTGGCCAGCGTCTCAGGCAGCCCAGGAGGCACCCGGAGCATGGCCGCTCGCTGTGCACCCCCCAACCTCTGCCCCTTGCTGCCCTCACACTGCCAGTCCCTGTGCCTGTCGGGCACCCAGCGGCTTCCTCCCCGCCTCTGGCAGCGCTGGAGCCTGCAGACCAAAGCAGGCACGAGAGGAGCCCCCCAAGCCAGCACCTTCCTCCCCTCCACACCCCAGGCCCCACGGCCCATGGGCAGCACAGCCTCCGCACTGACCCACCCCTCCCTCTCGCGGCCCCCTCCCAGCACCAGCTGCCACCTTCTCATGCCCATTGCCCGGAGCACCACGTCCCACCGGCCCCCTCCGTGCAGTGTGTCAGCCCCCACTTTCCACTGCCTTGCGCCAGCGCTCGGCCCCTCATGGACCCCTCCTCGCAGCCCGTGAGGCAGGGCTGCCAGCCCACCGGGACTCTCCAGGGATTAACGATCAATCGTTAATTCAAGATTCTGTCATGCAAGGAGACTGCCTCTCCCCCCAGCGACCCGCCCAGCCAGACTGAGCACCCCTAGCTGCCCTGCGGCTTCCTGCTGGGTGCCAGCCCCTGGCTGGGAGGGCAACGCGCACAGCTGCCTCGGGCAGTGCCTGACTGTAGCAGCTCCTGAGCTGGGCTCAAGGGGCCACCGAGCAAAGGCAGCTGCCCCAGCCCTTTGGGTCAGGCGTCCAGGGACACCAGGCAGCGAGGGGGAGCCGGGCCCAGAGGGCACCACAGGGAGGGCTGCCTGGCTCTGGGAAAGGTGCCCTTAATCACAGCCACCTGCCCAGACATCTCCTGCCCCACACCATCCCCCCGCACGCACTGAATGGCACGGCCCGCCACCACACAGACTGCCCCGCACCATCCCCCCGCACGCACTGAATGGCACGGGCCGCCACCACACAGACTGCCCCGCACCATCCCCCCGCACGCACTGAATGGCACGGCCCGCCACCACACAGACTGCCCCGCACCATCCCCCCCGCACGCACTGAATGGCACGGGCCGCCACCACACAGACTGCCCCGCACCATCCCCCCCGCACGCACTGAATGGCATGGCCCGCCACCACACAGACTGCCCCGCACTGTCCCCCCCCACCCCCCCGCCCACCCGCACTGAATGGCACGGCCCGCCACCACACAGACTGCCCCACACCATCCCCCCGCACGCACTGAATGGCACGGGCCGCCACCACACAGACTGCCCCGCACCATCCCCCCGCACGCACTGAATGGCACGGCCCGCCACCACACAGACTGCCCCGCACCGTCCCCCCCGCCCACCCGCACTGAATGGCACGGCCCGCCACCACACAGACTGCCCCACACCATCCCCCCGCACGCACTGAATGGCACGGCCCGCCACCACACAGACTGCCCCGCACCATCCCCCCGCACGCACTGAATGGCATGGCCCGCCACCACACAGACTGCCCCGCACTGTCCCCCCCGCCCACCCGCACTGAATGGCACGGCCCGCCACCACACAGACTGCCCCGCACCATCCCCCCGCACGCACTGAATGGCACGGCCCGCCACCACACAGACTGCCCCGCACCATCCCCCCCGCACGCACTGAATGGCACGGGCCGCCACCACACAGACTGCCCCGCACCATCCCCCCGCACGCACTGAATGGCACAGCCCGCCACCACACAGACTGCCCCGCACTGTCCCCCCCGCACGCACTGAATGGCACGGCCCGCCACCACACAGACTGCCCCGCACTGTCCCCCCCGCACGCACTGAATGGCACGGCCCCCCCACCACATGGTCTGCCCCGCACCAGCCCCCCCCCGCACTGAATGGCCCAGCTCCCACACTACAGGGCATGGCCCCTGCCCACGCACCGCCCCCCCACTGCCCATGCACTGCCCTGCCCCCACTGCTACTGGCCAATGGGCACCGCCCACCCCCGTGTGCCCCGCCCTCACGTAACAGGCCAATAGGCAGGGCCCAAGCTCCATTGCCTGGCAGCTGGTCACGGCCCCAGGCGGGTGCTTAGCCCCCATGGCACAAGGCACCAGGTGGGGGGGGCAGTGCCAGGTGCAGCAGCCTGGCCGGGGTGCAGACCAGGGCCAGTCGCTGGGGGGATGGGCTCATTCTGCAGACGGCCCTTTGCGTACTGCTGCTGTAGCGGGGGGGGGCACCATGTGGGGCTCAACTGCCCCCCGCCCGCCGCCGGGGCATTGAGGCTGCAGAGTCTGGCTGGCACCACTGGGCTCCGGGAACCACAGCACGGCGCTGTCTCTCTCTCTCCTGCCCCCGCTCGCCGCTCTGGGCCCGCACGGCTCCCCCACGTTGGCCAGGACGGGGCCATGCAGCTGGGAAGCGAGTGTTACGCCCCTCCCCAGAGGCAGCTGCATCTCAGCATCAGGCAGGAAGCCCCGTGTGCAGACAGGCTCTGGCTTCCAGGGTCTTGGCCTCCACCCCGGCGCCCGGGCCTTACCGTCTAGATCGAGGATGGCCAACACGGCGCTGGTCGTGGCCTCCCCCTGCACATTCCAGGCCACGCAGGTGTAGACGCCCGCGTCCTCCGGCTTGCTCTCCCGGATCCACAGGCTCCCGAACTCCTCCCCCCGCGGGGAGATGGGCTCCTCGTTCTTGTACCAGCGCAGGCGGGGCGGGGGGCTGCCCACCACGGCCACCCGCAGCCGAATGTCGCAGCCAGTGCCGATGGCTGCGTTCTTCAGCTTCCGCACAAAGGCCGGGGCTGCGGGGCGAGCGGCTCCTGCGCCAGGCGCCTCCACGACCTTGGCGCGCTTCGGGGGGATGCCGGGACTCGGGGGAGCCACCCCAGGCCTCCCCAGCGCACGCGCCAGCCCCCCGGCCTCCTCTCCCGCTTGGCTCAGGTTGCTCTGCGCCTGGGCTCGGTGCATGGCTCCGGGCTCGGCCCTCCCTGCTGCAGCCCAGCCGAGCCTGCGCTCCCGGCTCTCCGCTCCCAGCTGCTGCAGGTGGCCCCGCGGGCAGCCCCCAGGCTCCGGGTCTCCCTCCTGCCGCGCAGCCGGAGCTCCCTGCTGCTGTGCGCGCGGGGCCGGGGGAAAGGCCGGCGCAGGTGGCGTTCGGGCCGGACGAAGCCCCGAAGGTCGCAGCTCCGGGGGTGAGCGGGGGTTATTTTTAGGAGAGGTCTCAGGTTGCTGCCTGCACGGCGGAGCCAGCCAAGTCGAGGGGCCCGTGCCGCATGCCCAGCCGGAACAGCACCCGGTGGGGACGAAACCCCAGCCCTGCTCCGCGACCCAGCCCCTCTCCTCCGCTTTCCGGGGTGCGGCTCCCCGCAGCCCCCCCTGCTCCGGCAGGGCCCCTCGCGGCCGCAGCCCCCGGCGCCCCCCCCCACCCCCACCGCCGAGCCGGCTCGGCCCCTCTCCTGAAGCAGCAGCTGCCTTCTGATGTGTCACATTCCTTGGCCGGCTCCCCCCTCGGAGCCCAGTGCACAGCCCCAGACAGCTCCGCTCCCCTGGCAGAGCCAGGCCCCCGTTAGCCGCCAGGCGGAGAGGGAGCTGCTCCCTGGCTCAGCCCCCCGCCCGGCTCCCAGAGGCAGCCGCAGGGAGCTCCAGGGGGGCAGGCTCAGCCGTGCTCCCTGCTGCCCGGGAGTCGAGCAGGGACGAGCGGCAGACCTAGGCAGGGGCTGGGCTGCAAGCCCAGGGCCTGGCCCAGCTGAGGTGTGTGCACAGCTGGGGGGGACAAACACCCCTCATGGCAGCTGCTGCTGTGCCCCCCACACCAGCCCCTCCCCCCAGCCTTGCCAGCACCAGCCCTGAGGAGCCCCCCAGGAGCGCCCCAAAGCCCCCGTGTGTAAAAACGCCCTGCGGGGGGCGGGGCTCTGGCGGCCTGCGGGGCCCCCTCAGGCAGGGCGTCAGCCCACGGCACCGGCCCCGCCCGCGCCGCCCTAACCTAGGGCTACAGCTGGGACGTGCCCCCCAAACGGAGCCCCGCCCCCACGCAAGGGGGGCCCCGCCTCTGGCCATGGGCGCAAGTCCCCTCCCCCATGCAGGCTGGGGAAGTTGCTGGCCGCACCCCAGCTGACAGGGAACGGACGTGGCACCCTTCCACGGCAACACTCAGCAGGATCCCACGGACCGGGCGCACGCTACGGGGCTGCCGAGGCCTCAGAACGTGGCGAGAAAGGGCCTGGCCTCCGTGGGGTGCCGGGCCGGGCTCTGGGCCTGTCACACTTGTACCAGTGAGCTGGAGGGAACCCCCAGGCCCCGCGGGCGCAGACGCAGGCGAGTGGCGAAGCGCCCGAGACGCCCGCTTCGCTTGGCAGGGACGCCCCGCCACCAGGCTCTCACACGTGCGGGCAGAGTCCGTGGCTGGCCACGAAGGGGAGCGGAGCCGGGACTGAAAGCCTTTGGGGGGGGGGGGAAGCTCCCCCCGGCTGTGCCCCCTCACTAATGTAACCCCGGGGCTGTCTGCCACCAGCATCTCACTCCCCTGCTGCTCGCCCAGGCCACGATCCCTCCTCCTCCAGCTCCAAGCAGCAACTCACTGCTGCGCTGTAGCCCCTTTTATATGGCCCTCCTGGCCCCTGATTGGCTGCCTCCCCCACTGCCACTCTAGCCTGTCTGGAGGGCCTCTCTACTGCTCCGTTCCTGAGCTGGCTGGCAGAGCCTTGAGGCCTCCAGCTGGGACCCCTGGCCTCACCCACCCCTCACGCCCCGGGGGCCTTTGGCACCAGAGCAGGAGCACAGAGAATTGAGGGTCGAGACCCAGGTTGTGGGTCCTTCGGAGCGTGTTGTGTCACGGCCACGGTGCGGGCCTGGGCAGCTCCGCCCCCTCTCCTGGCAGCTCCGCCCCCTCTCCTGGCAGCTCCGCCCCCTCTCCTGGTCTTTGCCATCCACAGAGAGAGAGCGCCAGCCCACGGGGACACCCCGGCAGCCCACGGGGACACGGGTCTAGGCAGGACTCCGGTACCTTCAGCTGTCGCTTTCCAGATGTGAGGCAGAGGGAGTTTTGGGGTTCAAAGGGGGGTTACATACAGGGGGGCTCAGTGCCGGGTGTTGCTGGTTCAGTGTGACAAGGGGGGAGTTTTGGGGGTTCAGGGGGGTTACATACAGGGGGGCTCAGTGCCGGATGTTACTGGTTCAGTGTGACAAGGGGGGAGTTTTGGGGGTTCAGGGGGATTACATACAGGGGGGCTCAGTGCCGGATGTTACTGGTTCAGTGTGACAAGGGGGGAGTTTTGGGGGCTCAGGGGGGTTACATACAGGAGGGCTCAGTGCCGGGTGTTACTGGTTCAATGTGACAAGGGGGGAGTTTTGGGGACTCAGGGAGGTTACATACAGGGGGGCTCAGTGCCGGGTGTTGCTGGTTCAGTGTGACAAGGGGGGAGTTTTGGGGCTCAGGGGGGTTACATACAGGGGGGTCAGTGCCGGGTGTTACTGGTTCACTGTGACAAGGGGGGAGTTTTGGGGGTTCAGGGGGGGTTACATACAGGGGGGCTCAGTGCCGGGTGTTGCTGGTTCAGTGTGACAAGGGGGGAGTTTTGGGGGTTCAGGGGGGTTACATACAGGGGGGCTCAGTGCCGGGTGTTGCTGGTTCAGTGTGACAAGGGGGGAGTTTTGGGGGTTCAGGGGGGTTACATACAGGGGGGCTCAGTGCCGGGTGTTGCTGGTTCACTGTGACAAGGGGGGAGTTTTGGGGGTTCGGGCGGTTACATACAGGGGGGCTCAGTGCCGGGTGTTGCTGGTTCAGTGTGACAAGGGGGGAGTTTTGGGGGCTCAGGGGGGTTACATACAGGGGGGCTCAGTGCCGGGTGTTGCTGGTTCACTGTGACAAGGGGGGAGTTTTGGGGGTTCGGGGGGTTACATACAGGGGGGCTCAGTGCCGGGTGTTGCTGGTTCAGTGTGACAAGGGGGGAGTTTTGGGGGTTCAGCGGGGTTACATACAGGGGGGCTCAGTGCCGGGTGTTTCTGGTCCAGTGTGACAAGGGGGGAGTTTTGGGGGTTAAGGGGGGTTACATACAGGGGGGCTCAGTGCCGGGTGTTGCTGGTTCAGTGTGACAAGGGGGGAGTTTTGGGGGTTCAGAGGGCGTTACATACAGGGGGGCTCAGTGCTGGGTGTTACTGGTTCAATGTGACAAGGGGGGAGTTTTAGGGGTTCAGGGGGGTTACATACGGGGGGGCTCAGTGCCGGGTGTTGCTGGTTCAATGTGACAAGGGGGGAGTTTTGGGGGTTCAGGGGGGTTACATACAGGGGGGCTCAGTGCTGGGTGTTACTGGTTCAATGTGACAAGGGGGGAGTTTTGGGGGTTCAGAGGGCGTTACATACAGGGGGGCTCAGTGCTGGGTGTTACTGGTTCAATGTGACAAGGGGGGAGTTTTAGGGGTTCAGGGGGGTTACATACGGGGGGGCTCAGTGCCGGGTGTTGCTGGTTCAATGTGACAAGGGGGAGTTTTGGGGGCTCAGGGGGGTTACATACAGGGGGGTCAGTGCCGGGTGTTACTGGTTCACTGTGACAAGGGGGGAGTTTTGGGGGTTCAGGGGGGGTTACATACAGGGGGGCTCAGTGCCGGGTGTTGCTGGTTCAGTGTGACAAGGGGGGAGTTTTGGGGGTTCAGGGGGGTTACATACAGGGGGGCTCAGTGCCGGGTGTTGCTGGTTCAGTGTGACAAGGGGGGAGTTTTGGGGGTTCAGGGGGGTTACATACAGGGGGGCTCAGTGCCGGGTGTTGCTGGTTCACTGTGACAAGGGGGGAGTTTTGGGGGTTCGGGCGGTTACATACAGGGGGGCTCAGTGCCGGGTGTTGCTGGTTCAGTGTGACAAGGGGGGAGTTTTGGGGGCTCAGGGGGGTTACATACAGGGGGGCTCAGTGCCGGGTGTTGCTGGTTCACTGTGACAAGGGGGGAGTTTTGGGGGTTCGGGGGGTTACATACAGGGGGGCTCAGTGCCGGGTGTTGCTGGTTCAGTGTGACAAGGGGGGAGTTTTGGGGGTTCAGCGGGGTTACATACAGGGGGGCTCAGTGCCGGGTGTTTCTGGTCCAGTGTGACAAGGGGGGAGTTTTGGGGGTTAAGGGGGGTTACATACAGGGGGGCTCAGTGCCGGGTGTTGCTGGTTCAGTGTGACAAGGGGGGAGTTTTGGGGGTTCAGAGGGCGTTACATACAGGGGGGCTCAGTGCTGGGTGTTACTGGTTCAATGTGACAAGGGGGGAGTTTTAGGGGTTCAGGGGGGTTACATACGGGGGGGCTCAGTGCCGGGTGTTGCTGGTTCAATGTGACAAGGGGGGAGTTTTGGGGGTTCAGGGGGGTTACATACAGGGGGGCTCAGTGCTGGGTGTTACTGGTTCAATGTGACAAGGGGGGAGTTTTGGGGGTTCAGAGGGCGTTACATACAGGGGGGCTCAGTGCTGGGTGTTACTGGTTCAATGTGACAAGGGGGGGGGAGTTTTAGGGGGTTCAGGGGGGTTACATACGGGGGGGCTCAGTGCCGGGTGTTGCTGGTTCAGTGTGACAAGGGGGGAGTTTTGGGGGTTCAGGGGGGTTACATACAGGGGGGCTCAGTGCCGGGTGTTACTGGTTCAGTGTGACAAGGGGGGAGTTTTGGGGGTTCAGGGGGGTTACATACGGGGGGGCTCAGTGCGGTTGCAGGGAACAGCCCAGAACTGGAGCCGGCGTCTGGTGCCCCGGCGCCCCCGGCCCTGCTCAGGGGACACGGCCGGCTCCGGCCAGACGCCAGACAAGGGGCTGCAGGGGGACCCCGACCGGCCCAGCGGGTCCCAGCGAGGGGAGAACATTGGACGGGGGGGAGGGGAGAAGAGGGGCCCAGGCGACCCGGTTACCTGGGGAGAGACACTGGCGGGGGAGGGGCTGTTGCTGGGGTACTGGGGCTCGGCTGGGGGACGGGGGCTGTTTTGGGGGCAGGGCAGGGCAGGCAGGACTCAGCCGGCTGCAGGGCAGACTCAGACGTGGGGGGCGGGGGGCCCAGGCGACTGGCCTGAGGGATCCTTTGCTGGGTTCAAAGCTCCATAGCCCCTCCTGCTGGGCGCTGGCCGGGGGTCGCTCTGGGGTGGGGAGCAGGGGGGCGCTGTCCCCTCTGGGAGGGGGTCCCGAGGGTCAGAGGGGGGGACCCCCGAGGGGCTCACGGCGGAGGAGGCGGCTGGAGGCCCTGAGAGGCGCCGTCCCGGAGGCGGAGGGCGACCCCCAGGGGAGAGGGGCCCCCAAGAGAGGGGCCCCGCACTGGAGTGGCCCCTGGGAACGGGCTGGTCACTGCGCTGGAGGGGGGGCTCCCCGAGAAGAGGCTGCTTCACTGGGGGGGGGGGTCCCGGAGGTCCCGCCCAGGAGCCGAGGGGCCAAGTGTGGGCACCACCTGTGAGCCGCGACACCAGCCCCCTTCGCCCCGTCCGGGACGTCCCTCTGCGTGGCAGGGCGAGTGCCTCACTGGCGATGGGAACCCCCCTGAGCCGCGGGGTCGGAGCCAGCCTGCACCCACCGGCTCTCGACTTTCCGTCCCAAGGGTGCCGGGGGGAGCTGGTCTGCCAGGGGAGCCAGTTTAAAAGCAGCCCTGTGACGGCGTGTTGGGGTTCGCCTCACTCAGGAAGCAGCCTGAGCAAGGGGCTGGGATTTAGGGGCCCAGACCCCCCCATCTCAAGGGGGCTGAGGCATCCTAGGCCCTGGAACCAGATTCCATCTGGGCTGTGTCCTGGAGAGGCAATAAACTCCCCTGTTCTACTGGCTGGGGTAGTCTGTTCGGGGGTGCAGGAGGTGGGGGACCCCAACGCGCCACCACACTCAGTACCCGTCACTCCCGCCCCACAACCTGGGTCTCGACCCTCAATTCTCTGTGCTCCTGCTCTGGTGCCAAAGGCCCCCGGGGCGTGAGGGGTGAGGGAGTGAGGGGTATTGGCAGGGCTGGGGGGGCGGGGCTGGCAGGGGCTGTGGGGTGGGAGTGAGGGGCACTGGCAGGGCTGGGGGGGCAGGGCTGGCAGGGGCTGTGGGGCGGGAGTGAGAGGCACTGGCAGGGCTGGGGGGGCAGGGCTGGCAGGGGCTGTGGGGCGGGAGTGAGGGGCACTGGCAGGGCTGGGGGGGCAGGGCAGGACTGGCAGGGGCTGTGGGGTGGGAGTGAGGGGCACTGGCAGGGCTGGGGGGGCAGGGCAGGACTGGCAGGGGCTGTGGGGTGGGAGTGAGGGGTATTAGTGGTGCTGGGGGGACAGGGCTGGGGGAGCAGGGGCTGTGGGGCGGGAGTGAGGGGCACTGGCAGGGCTGGGGGGGGCAGGGCAGGGCTGGAAGGGGCTGCGGGCGGGAGTGAGGGGCACTGGCAGGGCTGGGGGGGCAGGGCTGGGCTGGCAGGGGCTGTGGGGCGGGAGTGAGGGGCGCTGGCAGGGCTGGGGGGCAGGGCTGGCAGGGGCTGCGGGCGGGAGTGAGGGGCACTGGGGGGGCAGGGGCTGGGGGTAGAGGGGTGTTTCCCGGTGCCACGCTGCCCCCTGCTGGAGATGAGCAGCATTGTTGCAGCCACCTGCTGCCAGCCCCTCCCCCGGTGGCTGGCCCAGTGAGGGCCCCAGCTATAAATAGGGCCCCGCGTCGGCCGGGCGGGAATGCACCGACCATGCTGCCTCGGGGCGAGTCCAGGAGGGGCCAGGCGTGCGGGTCTGTCCACCCCGGCAGCCAGTCCCCTCCCTGCCCTTCCCCTGCCGGGCTCTCCAGGCTGGAGCAGCAGGGTCTCGGTGTGTGGGCGCCGGAGCCGTGCTCTCCAGGCTGGAGCAGCAGGGTCTCGGTGTGTGGGCGCCGGAGCCGTGCTCTCCAGACTGGAGCAGCAGCGTCTCGGTGTGTGGGCGCCGGAGCCGTGCTCGCTAGGCTGGAGCAGCAGGGTCTCGGTGTGTGGGCGCCGGAGCCGTGCTCGCCAGGCTGGAGCAGCAGGGTCTCGGTGTGTGGGCGCCGGAGCCGTGCTTGCCGTGCTGCGTCCCGTGCGAGCGCTGCAGCCCCGCGGTTCCCCCGTGCGCGTGGCACGGCACCGCTCCCTGGATCGGGGCTGGCAAGATACAGCCCCGGGTTGGATCCAGCCCACCAAGCCTCCGGGTCTGGCCCGTGGGCCGCCCTGCTGGGGCCCAGGCACACAGCAGCCCCACGGCTTTCAGCGGCTGGCTGCTCCCTGTGGCTCTCTGCTCCGGGCGCGGGGGAGGGGCCGGCTTTGCGGAAAGTGGCCAATGGGAGCTGAGATTTTGTTGGGGGGGGCCAGTGTGCAAAGCCTCCCGCCCTGCCCCCCCCACCTGGAGTAGAGGGCCACAGGGGCAGCCAGCCATTTGGAGCAGGCAGAGCAGCTGCCTCAGGGAGCTGCAGGGCTGCTGGTTGGGAGCCACCTAGGTCAGTGCCTCCTGGCCCGCCCCAAACTCCCTGACCAGGCAGCCCCTTTCCGCCCAGGAGGCTGGGAGCGGGTCGAGCGGGGAGACTTGCTGCTTTGGGGGCAGGGGCAGGGCCCTGGCTCTGGGCCCCTCTCCCCAGGATGGAGGGTGCTGACGGCCCCTGGAGCCTGCGGGGCGGTGGCCAGAACAGCCCCTTGAGGGGGCCAGGAGAGGCTGCAAATTGGGAGGCGACCAGAGGAACTGGTGGGCCACTAGGACCCATTTGGCCAGCAAAGGTTCCCAGGGCCGGGCTCCCCTCCACGGAGCTGAGGCAGCTGCAAATAGACCTGGGAGCTAAGACTGAGGGGGCAGTGGGACTGGGGGAGGGGTGAGGGGCAGTGGGATCGGGGGAGGGATGTGACAGGACTGGGGAAGGGGAGGTGGGATGGGGGAGGGGTGGGACAGGACTGAGGAAGGGGAGGTGGGACGGGGGAGGGGGCGGTGGGACTGGGGGAGGGGTGTGACAGGACTGAGGAAGGGGAGGTGGGACGGGGGAGGGGGCGGTGGGACTGGGGGAGGGGTGGGACAGGACGGGGGAAGGGGAGGTGTCATGTTACTGGATTTTGAGGGGAGCAGCCAGATCACTGCTGCACCCATAGGTGGGGGTGTTGGCCCCAGAAAATGGTATAAAGGGGGGGCCATGTGGGGTGTTGAATAGAAGCTCACTGTCAGCTAATCCTATGTACGCTGGTCATGTGAGTGTAGAATGTCTGGGTGTGAAGTTATAAGCATGTACGTGTGTGGACACTGAAGATTTCCCTGCGTGTGGTTGAGCATTGGGCAGGGCCCGGCCTATGGACATGCTAATCAGTGAGGCCCTGTGGGACAATGGCCCTCAATGGGCCAAGGACACACCTCAAGAATGAGGGCGGACACCTGAGAGCTGCCAGCAGGGAACACAGGGATAGGCCTCTGGCCAGGTGACCTGCTGCAGCCAAGAAGAGGCCAGGAAGGAGGGATAAAGAGGCCACGTGGTTGCCTCCATCTTGGGTCTCAGCTCAGCCCTTCATCCCAGAGGCAGCACTGCAGGGATTGAAGAGCCCGGAAGACCTGTGAACCCATCCTGATCCTAGGATGCGCAACAAGGACTTTTAAACCAGCAGCTGTAACATCTCTGCTAGAGCCTGCATCGAAGACTGGGAGATTCGGTGCATGTAACGTACTATCCTTTAACAACCTCACTCTCAGGCTTTTCTTTCTCATGGTAATAAACCTTTAGATATAGATTCTAAAGGATTGGCCCAGCGTGATTTGTGGGTAAGGTCCAGAGGGTAAATTGACCAGGGATCTGTGGCTGGTTTCTTGGAACCGGACAGGACTTGTTTGGGGTAGGTGGGATTGGGTGCTAGGACCCCCCACCGGTGTATGAGGCCCGGGGCCATCTGGGGCACGGATATTGCTGGGGTGTCGGAGGGGTTTTGCTCGGGAGGGTTCAGGCAGGTTGCTGAAGCGCTCTGTGGGACTGGTGTGTGGCCGGTTTGGAGAGGTCACCAGTCTGGGGGCTGTAAGGAGCCCCGGATTCGAGCAATTCGCCCTGAGCGGGCGCCCTCAGCTGTGCCCAGACACGGCCCGGTCCGTCACAGGAGGTGGGACGGGGGAAGGGGTGGTGGGATTGGGGGAGGGGTGTGTGACGTAGTGGGGGTACCTGGCTGGTTTCTATGCTGCTGGCTCTGGGGGAACCCCCACTGGCTGCCGTGGGTACCACGACCCAGCAAAACAGGATGAGTCACTATGCAAACCAGTGGCCAGACACCCCCCATGGAGAGGAACAAAGGAAGGTGGATGCTGCCCTGGCTGGGGGGCAGGGCTGGAAGAGGGGTAGTTAGTTCCTGGCTGGAAGGCAGGGGAGAAGGAGCTGGGGAGGGGGCTGGGACTCCCCTATCTCAAGGGGGGCACTGAGGCCTCTTAGCCCCAGTTCCTGTAACCAGATTACATCTGTGCTGCGCTGTGCTGGAGGAACAAGAAACAACCTCCATTCTACTGGCTGGTGAAGTCTGTTCATGCCATTTCGGGGTGCAGGAGACGGGGGACCCCGACGCGCCATCACAGGGTGTGACAGAACTGGGGGAAGGGGCGGTGGGACTGGGGGAGGGGTGTGACAGGACGGGGTAAGGGGCGGTGGGACTGGGGGAGGGGTGTGACAGGACGGGGGAAGGGGCGGTGGGACGGGGCAAGGGGTGTGACAGGACAGGACGGGGCAAGGGGCGGTGGGACTGAGGGAGGGGTGTGACAGGACGGGGGAAGGGGCGGTGGGACGGGGCAAGGGGTGTGACAGGACAGGACGGGGTAAGGGGCGGTGGGACTGGGGGAGGGGTGTGACAGGATGGGGTAAGGGGCGGTGGGACGGGGCAAGGGGTGTGACAGGACAGGACGGGGCAAGGGGCGGTGGGACTGAGGGAGGGGTGTGACAGGACGGGGGAAGGGGCGGTGGGACGGGGCAAGGGGTGTGACAGGACAGGACGGGGCAAGGGGCGGTGGGACTGGGGGAGGGGTGTGACAGGACGGGGTAAGGGGCGGTGGGACGGGGCAAGGGGTGTGACAGGACAGGACGGGGCAAGGGGCGGTGGGACTGAGGGAGGGGTGTGACAGGATGGGGAAGGGGCGGTGGGACGGGGCAAGGGGTGTGACAGGACAGGACGGGGCAAGGGGCGGTGGGACTGAGGGAGGGGTGTGACAGGACGGGGGAAGGGGCGGTGGGACGGGGCAAGGGGTGTGACAGGACAGGACGGGGCAAGGGGCGGTGGGACTGGGGGAGGGGTGTGACAGGACGGGGGAAGGGGCGGTGGGACGGGGGGAGGGGTGTGACAGGACGGGGCAAGGGGCGGTGGGACTGGGGGAGGGGTGTGACAGGACGGGGTAAGGGGCGGTGGGAAGGGGCGGGGTGGGGACAGGGGGAAGGGGCGGTGGGACTGGGGGAGGGGTGTGACAGGACGGGGGAAGGGGCGGTGGGACGGGGCAAGGGGTGTGACAGGACGGGGGAAGGGGCGGTGGGACGGGGGAGGGGGCGGTGGGACTGGGGGAGGGGTGTGACAGGACGGGGGAAGGGGCGGTGGGACTGGGGGAGGGGTGTGACAGGACAGGGCAAGGGGCGGTGGGACGGGGCAAGGGGCGGTGGGACTGGGGGAGGGGTGTGACAGGACAGGGCAAGGGGCGGTGGGACGGGGGGAAGGGGGAAGGGGCGGTGGGACTGGGGGAGGGGTGTGACAGGACGGGGGAAAGGGAGGTGGGACGGGGGATTGGAGGAGGGGGCAGGGGACCAGGAAGGAGGAAAGGGCAGTGGGACTTGGGGAGGGGCAGTGGGACCAGGAGGGGGGAAGGGGCGTGGGGACGAGGGCAGGGACGGTGGGGCTGGGGGAGGGGCAGTGGGACCAGGAGGGGGGAAGGGGCGTGGGGATCGGGGGCAGGGACGGTGGGGCTGGGGGAGTCCCGCCCTGAGCGCGGGCCAGTTAGTGGTGGACTGGGAGGGTCCGATGGCCCTACGGAGTCTGGGTTATTCGATTTCACCAGGCTCACTCCGCTAGCCCTGGCCGTGCACCGCGAGGGCCCAGAGACGCTGCCCCCACGGCAGGGGGCTGGGCACTGTGGCATGGGGGGGGGGCTGTCTGCTCTGTGACCGGGGCCCCTGCGCTGGGAGGGGAGATTCTCACTGACTCTCCCAATGTGGATTCACCCAGACACCCAGGCTCAGCCCCCCAGGGAGAGACAAAGGGAGGGGGGGAGACCAGCACCTGGCTGGGGGCAGGGCTGGAGGAGAGTTTGAGTTTCTGGCTGGTATCCTGGGGGAAGCAGCCTGAGCAAGGGGCTGGGATTTAGGGCCCCAGGCTCCCCCATCTCAAGGGGGCTGAGGCATCCTAGGCCCTGGAACCAGCTTCCATCTGTGCTGGGCTGTACCCTGGAGAGGCAATAAACTCCCCTGTTCTACTGGCTGGCGGGGTCTGTTCGTGCCACTCCGGGGTGCAGGAGGCGGGGGACCCCGACATGACATCGCAGCATGCTACGAGCTTCAACTTTGCGCCCAGCGGTAGCGACCCCCAATGGTTACTGCCTGACCCCCACGAGGGCGCATGTGCAACCCGGAAACGGGAGCATTTTTGTAAAGCGGCAGCACCACTGCCCCTTGAACATGCAGTCACATAAGAGTCCACTTGGCCCAGCCACGTGTGGTGCTAGGAAGAGTGCGTGTGACTCGATTTCCCTGCTCGGGCTGGCGCTTCCCCGGCTGCACATGAGTGTGAGGTGCTGGCCGGGGGTGTTAAAGGCAAGACAGAGACGCAGATCAGCCTCTCGGCACCCAGCTTCCCAGGTGTGCAGAGAACGGCGGCAGGTCCCGCTTTGCACGGGGAGCTCTGAGTGTGGGGCTGGGCGTGGGGCACAGGGCTGGCTTGGGGAGACTCTGCTCGGTCGCTGGCCCAAGCCTAGAACTGGACGAGCCCGGCTGACCGTGGGCCTGGGGAGGGGCCAAGCCACATGGGGTGAGCCCCCGGGCACGCTCACACCAGCAGGGCAGCCCTGGCACGTGGCTCCAAACACCCTCAGGGACGGGCTGGTCACAGCGAGAGCATGGGGGGGGGCCTCTATGCAGCCGCGCACCTGTGTGAGGGGGGCTGGGGGGGCACAGGGAGCACTGGGGTGTCTGAGGGGAGGTGGGGGATGGGTTATAACCTCTCCCCTGTGTGAGGGGGGCTGGGGGGCACAGGGAGCACTGGGGTGTCTGAGAGAAGGTGGGGGATGGGTTATAACCTCTCCCCTGTGTGAGGGAGGCTGGGGGGGCACAGGGAGCACTGGGGTGTGTGAGGGGAGGTGGGGGATGGGTTAGAACCTCTCCCCTGTGTAAGGGGGGCTGGGGGGCACAGGGAGCACTGGGGTGTCTGAGGGGAGGGGGGATGGGTTATAACCTCTCCCCTGTGTAAGGGGGGTTTGGGGGGCACAGGGAGCACTGGGGTGTGTGAGGGGATGTGGGGGATGGGTTATAACCTCTCCCCTGTGTGAGGAGGACCTGGGGGGGCACAGGGAACACTGCGGTGTCTGAGGGGAGGTGGGGGGATGGGTTAGAACCTCTCCCCTGTGTAAGGGGGGCTGGGGGGCACAGGGAGCACTGGGGTGTCTGAGGGGAGGGGGGGGGATGGGTTAGAACCTCTCCCCTGTGTAAGGGGGGCTGGGGGGCACAGGGAGCACTGGGGTGTGTGAGGGGAGGTGGGGGATGGGTTAGAACCTCTCCCCTGTGTAAGGGGGAATGGGGGGCACAGGGAGCACTGGGGTGTGTGAGGGGAGGTGGGGGATGGGTTAGAACCTCTCCCCTGTGTAAGGGGGGCTGGGGGGGCACAGGGAACACTGGGGTGTCTGAGGGGAGGTGGGGGATGGGTTATAACCTCTCCCCTGTGTAAGGGGGACTGGGGGGCACAGGGAGCACTGGCGTGTCTGAGGGGAGGTGGGGGATGGGTTATAACCTCTCCCCTGTGTAAGGGGGACTGGGGGGCACAGGGAGCACTGGCGTGTCTGAGGGGAGGTGGGGGGATGGGTTAGAACCTCTCCCCTGTGTAAGGGAGGTTTGGGGGGGCACAGGGAGCACTGGGGTGTGTGAGGGGAGGTGGGGGATGGGTTAGAACCTCTCCCCTGTGTAAGGGGGGGCTGGGGGGCACAGGGAGCACTGGGGTGTGTGAGGGGAGGTGGGGGATGGGTTATAACCTCTCCCCTGTGTGAGGGGGGCTGGGGGGCACAGGGAGCACTGGTGTGTCTGAGGGGAGGTGGGGGGATGGGTTATAACCTCTCCCCTGTGTGAGGGGGGCTGGGGGGCACAGGGAGCACTGGGGTGTCCGAGGGGTTTTGCCGGGGCGGTTCCTGCTGGCCGGGGGGCACTGACGCGCCCGGTGGCGCTGTGGGGGGTCCGCAGGCCTGGGCTGTCAGCGGCCCGGCTCTGAGCAGGTGGCCCTGGCGTGACTCCCAGGGGACGGGCCAGGGCCCCCCGGGCATGGAGGGGAGGTGGCGCTCGGCCCCTCGCGGGCGGGCGCTGGATCAGCAGGCAGAGGCGGCTGGTGCTCCCTTGTTTATTCAGCAGCCTGGGGGCGTCGCGTCCGGGGCGGGACGGGGGCCGCTCCCCCGCCTCTCGGCCTCAGTCCTTCTCCGCTGTCCCGCTCGCGCTCGCTCACCTACACGTCCCTCTCTCGCCCGCCCGGGTCCCCCCTCGCTCCCGGGGAGCCTGCCCGGTGCCGGCGCCCCTTGGCTTTGGTCCAGGCTGCAGAGCAGGGGGGCTGCCCGCCCCCGCCACCCCCAAACCACTCTCCCCTCCCGGGCTGAGCAGGGAGAGAGGCCAGCTCCGGGCGGCCGGGCCTGGGGCGGGCGAGACGGGCCCCTGCCAGGCCCGGTGCTGTGGCCTTGGCGTGTGCGTGTGGACAGGCATGGGGGTGGGTGCAGAGACAGTGGCTGGGAGCTTGCGCCCCCCCCGAGCAGGGGCCCGGTGTCCCCTGCACCCCAAGTCCAGCCCTGCTCCCAGCTTTGGGGCTCCTGGAGAAGCTCCCAACACAGCACTTGAGAAGCAGGAGAGGGAATGGGAGTGTGGGGGACACGGATGTGGGGGTCTGGGAGCACATGGGGCCCCCTGTGCGGGGGAGACAGATGCGGGGGTCTGGGAGATACAGGGCCCCTGTATTGCATGGGGGAGATGGATGTGGGGCCTGGGGGTACTTGGGGCTCCCCATTGCGTGGGGGAGATGGATGTGGGGCCTGGGGGCACTCGGGGGCCCCCCGTAGCGTGGGGGAGATGGATGTGGGGCCTGGAAGCTCTTGGGGCTCCCTGTTGCGTGGGGGAGATGGATGTGGGGCCTGGAAGCTCTTGGGGCCCCCTGTTGTGTGGGGGAGATGGATGTGGGGCCTGGGGGCTCTTGGGGCTCCCTGTTGCGTGGGGGAGATGGATGTGGGGCCTGGAAGCTCTTGGGGCCCCCTGTTGTGTGGGGGAGATGGATGTGGGGCCTGGGGGCTCTTGGGGCCCCCTGTTGTGTGGGGGAGATGGACGTGGGGCCTGGAAGCTCTTGGGGCTCCCCGTTGCGTGGGGGAGATGGACGTGGGGCCTGGGGGCTCTTGGGGCTCCCCGTTGCGTGGGGGAGATGGATGTGGGGCCTGGGGGCAGGGCCCCGCATTGAGTACAGGAGCCGGCCGTGGGGGCACAGGACCCCCTGCCGGGAAGCGGTGCCCGGGGGCGAGGGGGCCGGGGCAGGAGGGGGCGACGAGGGCGTCGTGGGATCGGAAGGCGCCATCGTCTCCGCGGGCTCCATCTACAGCATCTCGTGCTTCTGCTCCGTGGCCTCGCTCACTACCTGCTTGGGGAGAGCCCGGGTGAGCCGGGAGCCTCAGGGACGGGCCCCGCCTGCTGGGGCCCCGCGCGGAGGGGGGGGGAAGGAGCCCTGCCCCCCTGCAGGCCGGCAGCCCCGCCCCCCATCCCGCCCCACCCCCCGGGGCAGGCTGGGGCCGGGGGCGCTCGCCCGGGGCGGGACTGAGCCGTCAGAGCGGCTGCCCAGCGTGAGCCCCCTCCAGGCTGCAGGGCCACACGGGGACCCTGGGGCCTGGGCTACTGGCCCACCCCACATCCCTGGCTAGGGGCCCTAGCCCGCCCGGCCCCCGCTCACCTCCCCGTCACGGGTCTCAATGGTCTTGATCATCACGGTCTTCTTGGTGTGAACCTCTGAGCCGCGCTGCTCCGGGCTGGTCTCTGCAGGGGGGGATCAGCCTGGGGTGAGGGGGGCCTGGGCCATGGGGGTGAGGGGCTGGGCACAGAGGGTGATGGGCCATGGGGGTGAGGGGCTGGGCGCAGAGGGTGATGGGCCATGGGGCACAGGGAGGGGGGCCATGGGGCACAGGGGGCAGGGCCATGGGGGTGAGGGGCTGGGCGCAGAGGGTGATGGGCCATGGGGCACAGGGAGGGAAGCCATGGGGCACAGGGGGCGGGGCCATGGGGCACAGGGGGCGGGGCACAAGGCCAGGGGCAGGCAGGGCTCCAGTCTGGCTGGCCTGGGTAAAGCGGCAGGGGCCGGGCTGTGGCTGGCAGGAAGCTCAGGCAGCAGCCAGGGGCCCCCCTCCTCTCCCCAGGGCCACGCTCCTGCAGGGGCTCGGAGCAGCCAGGCCCCGCCGGGACGTCCCGCGCTGGGGGGGGCAGACTCACCCCGGAAGTTGAGCGCAGAGAAGGTCTGGATGGGGAGCGTGATCCTGCAACACAGGGAGGGGAAAGGGGTGAGCGACACTGGGTGCCCCGGGGGGCTGCCCGGCGCTGCCCACGGCCGGCTGGGTGCCCTGGGGGCGGTGCCCAGGCTCAGGCTGCAGGGGCCGGCTGGGTGCCCTGGGGGGCGGTGCCCAGGCTCAGGCTGCAGGGCCGGCTGGGCGCTCACCGGCTCTCCTCGCCCTCCAGCAGCTTGCGGTAGGTGGCGATCTCCACGTCCAGCGCCATCTTGACATTGAGCAGGTCCTGGTACTCGCGCAGGTGCCGCGCCATCTCGTCCTTCAGGTGCCGGATCTCCTCCTCCAGCCGCGCGATGGAGTCCTGGTAGCCGCCCGCCTCGCCTGCGAAGCGCTCCTCCAGCTCCCGCATCTGCCGCATCAGCGAGTCGTTCTGCAGCGACACCGGCGCGGGATGGCGTCAGGGTGTGCCTCAGTTTCCCCTCAGTGCAGCAGTGTCCCCGGGGGCGCCTCCTGCTCTCGGCGCCGGCTGCCTGGGGGTCACTGGAGAGGGGCTGGCAGAGGCGGGCCCCACAGGCAGAACTGGGAGCTGCTGGGCACACGGGGCCGACGGACGGGGAGACGGGGCCCAGCTTTGGGGTTCCCTGCACCGGGGCTGGGCTCCGGTGAGCAGCACAGCTACGGCTTTAACCCTCCAGGCTCCCCGGTGGGGCCCAAGGGATGACCACCCGCCTGCCCCAGGACGGTTCACGCCTCCCCGGGTCTGTCTCTGCTGGTGGGGGCGAGGGGCTGCAGGGCAGGGGTCCTGCCCAAGGAGGCAGTGAGGCCACGCGGCTTCCCCTGCTGGACAAGACCCCTGGGGGCCTGCCCCATGCTGGGGCTGAGGTACCACTCCCGGCGCCTGTGATGGGGGGGCAATGGGGGTGTGACGGCGAGTCGGGGTCCCCGACCCTGCCCCCCGGAGCAGCCAGAACAGCGTCCACCAGCCAGCAGAGCAGAGGGGGGTTTCCTGGGTGCCCAGCACAGACGGGAGGTGCCAATAGGAGGGGGCGGGACGCCCCAGAGCCCGTAAGGCGGGTGCCTGAGCCCCTGGTCTCCAAGCCCCCCCCCCCAGGAGTCTCCATCATATTTCCAGCCCCAGACTGAATCCTCCTCCCCCCACGTCCTTCCTTTGTCCCCCCCCCCCCAACCGGCCAGGGCAGTGTCTGGCCCCCCCGCTGGGCCGTGCTCACAGACAGGCAGTGGGGGCAGCCCCAGCCTAGCGCCCAGCGAGATGCCCCCCTGCATCACAGGGGGTAGCCCAATAGGTTGGGGGCGGTGTATGGGGGTCACTGCACAGAGCCCAGAGGGGCTGTCACCCCGTAAGAAGGGGGTTGGGGTAGAATCGTGGGAGCTGAGTGGGTTGGTGGATGTGACGAAGTGGGAACATTCTTAACGTTTTCTCTGAACAGCATGTGTGCCTCAGTTTCCCCATGGCACTACGCAAGTCTAGGGATGGGGGGGATCTGCGTGTGTGACCCTGCACAGACCCCAGGGCCTGTGTGGCTGCGACCGGCCGACAGCCTGCCCTGGTGGCCGGACCTGACCCCTGCAAGAGGCCAGCCGGGGGGCCAGAGAACAGAGATGGGTGACCCGTTTGCCGGGGCGGTGCGGGGGAAGGGTGGGTCCAAGGCTGGCTGCTGGCGGGCTCAAGCTCCGTCCTACGCTGGGTCCCGACACCTCACGACCCAGCTGTGGCACACGCCGGCTGGGGGCAGGGCTGTGACGGGGTCACAGCGAGTGAGTGCCGGCTGGTGCCGCCCCTGGGCCGTGCCCACGGCTCACCGTGCCCTTGAGGGCGTCGATCTCGCAGGTGTAGGACTGGATCTGGTGCCGATACTCCATCATCTCCTGCTTGGCCTGGCGCAGCGCGTCGTTGTTCTTGCTGGCGGCCTGGGTCAGGTCCGACACCTGCGGGGGGGCAGCCGAGCGAGAGCCGTGACCGTGGGCACTGGGCTGGCACCGAACGGTGCTCAGGCAGCGGGTCGCTGGGCCGCCCCCCCGGCAAGGACTGGGAGCCGCTGGGAGCCAGCTCGGGGCAGGGCCGTGGTGGGAACCGAGGCCCCGCCCGGCCCCGCTCTCACTCCCCCGCTATCCCAACGGACCTTGGACTTGTACCACTCCTCGGCCTCCGAGATGTTCTTGGCGGCGATGTTCTCGTACTGGGCGCGGATGTCGCGCAGCGCGGCCGTCAGGTCCGGCTTGGACATGTCCATCTCCACCTGCACGTGCTGCTCCTGCAGCTGCGCCTGCAGGTCCCGGATTTCCTGGGGCCAGGACAGAGACCCAGCGGTGACCCTGGCCCCTGCCCAGCCCCGGCCCCCGGGCAGCAGCGAGCGAAGGTCAGAGAGCAGGAGGGGGGGCAGGGCTGCGGGGCAGCACTGGGGGTCCTGGGGCAGCACTGGGCCCCAGAGCAGTGGGCAGAGCAGGGCTGCACCCGGGGGGGCACGACGCCGCGTCGGGGACCCACCCACCCTGCCCCCCCGCAGCCAGAGGGGACTCTGAGCCGGGCCGTGGAGTAGAAGGTTCATCGTTCTCACAGACACGGCGCGGCGCGGGCCCCACGGTGCCCCCGGAGCCAGGGCAGAGCCTCGGCCTCTGGGGGGGGGTTCCCAGGCCCCTGGAACCCTCCCCCCGTCTGGACTAGTCTGCTCCCTTCATGCTTCCCCCGCCCAGCCCACCTCGACCCCCAGCAACTGGTCCCTCAGCCCCCAGGCGGCCCCGCCCCTCACCGTTCAGGTCCCACCCCCTAGCCGGGTGTCAGGTGGCTGGGCCGTGCCTACGTGCCCCCCTCAGCGAACACCCCCCACGGTTGGTTTGGAGCCCCTGGCTGGGGCTGGAAGTGGCTCTGACTGAGCAATTTGCCCCAATTTCACCCTCCCAGCAGTGCCCCAGAGCACATTGTATATTACAGGGCCCTAGGGCAGAAATCAGGGTGTGGGAGGCCTGGGGCAGCCATTGGGGGCGGGGCCCTGGGGCAGTCATTGGGGGCGGGGCGCTGGGGCAGGGGCAGGGCTGCCATTGGGGGCGGGGCAGCCATTGGGGGCGGGGCCCTGGGGCTGCCATTGGGGGCGGGGCCCTGGGGCAGGGGCGGGGCAGCCATTGGGGGCGGGGCCCTGGGGCTGCCATTGGGGGCGGGGCCCTGGGGCAGGGGCGGGGCTGCCATTGGGGGCGGGGCCCTGGGGCAGCCATTGGGGGCGGGGCCCTCTGGCCCTACCTCCTCATGCACTTTCTTGAGGAAGGCGATCTCCTCCTGCAGCGCCTCGATGCGTCTCTCCAGGTCGATGCGCGCCAGCGTGGCCGCGTCCACGTCCTGCGGGCAGGCAGCCAGGCTGAGCCGCGTGCTGGGCCGTGGGGTCACCCTCCCGGGGGCAGGGCCGGGCCCCCACGAGTCCCTCCTGCAGGGCTGGGATTGGGGGGGCTCTGAGCCCCACAGGCCGCCCTCCCCACAGAGCAGCGGAGCCCAGGGTGCTGGTGCTAGCAGCAGGGGAGCCCAGCCTGGCCGGACGCCGGACACCCCTGGCCTGAGGAGTCCCCAGGCTCTGACCCATCCCCCATGACCAGGCTGCAGCTGCAGGAGGCCCCGTCCCCCGTCCCCCGTCCCCGCACTCACTGCTCGGAAGGCCGCCAGGTTGTTCTCCGCTTCCTCCTTCAGCTGGATCTCCTCCTGCAGCCTGGGGGGAGAGGGGGTCAGGGCCACACGCTGCCCAGGCGGGGGGGGGATTTCACCCCTCTGGTTCTGTGAGTTCTACTGACCTGTCCTAACCCGGGCGTGTGCCTCGGTTTCCCCGGGTGCGGCACCAGTGGCGAGATGGGGCTGGGAATTTCAGTGACAGCCTCCCCCCACACACACTGGTGGGTCCCCTTTGTGGCCTGCGCCCGGGAGCGGGGGGCCTGGCTGTGGGGCTGGGAGCAGGAGCTTGGGGGTCAGGGAGGGGGCAGGGCCCTGGCTCTGGGCCCCTCCCCCTGGCTGGGCTGCCCTGACTGCCCCCAGGCCCTGTGCTGCCCCCTGCGCCACGCTGGGTCCCTGGGATCAAGAACCCCCTGCGCTCCCTGCTGGCTGCAAGCCCCCTGGCTGTGGGTGGGGGGCAGGGATGGGGTGGGGGGCCTGAAGCTGTGTGGGGGGGCAGGCAGCCGGAGGCTGTGGGCAGGGGGCAGACAGCCCAAGGCTGCGTGTAGGGGGCAGGGGGGCAGGGGCCTGAGGCTGCGTGTAGGAGGCCAGGGGGCCCAATGCTGCTGGTGAGGGGCAGGGATGGGGTGAGGGGCAGACGGCCCAAGGCTGCGTGTAGAGGGTGGGGGGCTCGAGGCTGCGTGTGGGGGGTAGGGATGGGGGGGGCAGACGGTCCGAGGCAGCGTGTAGAGGGTGGGGGGGGCAGGGGCCCGAGGCTGCGTGTGGGGGTAGGGATGGGGGGGGCAGACGGCCCAAGGCTGTGTGTAGAGGGTGGGGGGCTCGAGGCTGCGTGTGGGGGGTAGGGATGGGGGGGGCAGACGGTCCGAGGCAGCGTGTAGAGGGTGGGGGGGGCAGGGGCCCGAGGCTGCGTGTGGGGGTAGGGATGGGGGGGGCAGACGGCCCAAGGCTGTGTGTAGAGGGTGGGGGGCTCGAGGCTGCGTGTGGGGGGTAGGGATGGGGGGGGGCAGACGGTCCGAGGCAGCGTGTAGAGGGTGGGGGGGGCAGGGGCCCGAGGCTGCGTGTGGGGGTAGGGATGGGGGGGGCAGACGGCCCAAGGCTGTGTGTAGAGGGTGGGGGGCTCGAGGCTGCGTGTGGGGGGTAGGGATGGGGGGGGCAGACGGTCCGAGGCTGCGCGTAGGGAGCAGGGGGGCCGGGGCCCAAGGCTGCGGGGGGGGCGGGGGAGGCCGAGGCTGCGGGGGCGGGCGAGCTGGACGCCGGAGGCCCGGGTTCCGCATTCCCGGGCTGGCCGGGGGCCAGGGCTGGGCCTCCCCTTCCCTATTATAGTCAAAGGCGAGAGCCGGGCACAAGGCTGAGGCCCCGTGGCCGCCTGCCCCTGCCTTGTAGGGGAGCAGGCCGGGCGGGGGTGGGGGTGGGGCGGGGAGAGGAGACCGAGGGACACAGGGTGCCGATGTGGGGGAGGGGGACACGGAGCCCAGCTTCTCAGACGGGGGCAAGAAGGGGTGGCGGGTGCATGGTGCGCAGGGGAGCCCGGCGATGAGAGGGGGGAGGGGAGCACTGGGGGCGCAGAGACCTGGATGCAGACAGGGGAGGGGAGCGCTGGGGGCCCAGGGACCCGGATGCAGACGGGGGAGGGGAGCTGTTGGGGTGCAGGGACCCCGGATGCAGACGGGGGAGTTGAGCACTGGGGGCCCAGGGACCCGGATGCAGACGGGGGAGGGGAGCACTGGGGGCCCAGGGACCTGGATGCAGACGGGGGAGGGGAGCTGTCGGGGCGCAGGGACCTGGATGCAGACGGGGGAGGGGAGCTGTCGGGGCGCAGGGACCTGGATGCAGACGGGGGAGGGGAGCTGTGGGGGCCCAGGGACCCGGATGCAGATGGGAGTGGGGAGCTGTCGGGGCGCAGGGACCTGGATGCAGACGGGGGAGGGGAGCAGTGGGGGCGCAGGGACCTGGATGCAGACGGGGGAGGGGAGCAGTGGGGGCGCAGGGACCTGGATGCAGACAGGGGAGGGGAGCAGTGGGGGCGCAGGGACCCGGATGCAGACGGGGGAGGGGAGCTGTCGGGGCGCAGGGACCTGGATGCAGACGGGGGAGGGGAGCAGTGGGGGCGCAGGGACCTGGATGCAGACGGGGGAGGGGAGCAGTGGGGGCGCAGGGACCTGGATGCAGACAGGGGAGGGGAGCGCTGGGGGCCCAGGGACCCGGATGCAGACGGGGGAGGGGAGCTGTCGGGGCGCAGGGACCTGGATGCAGACGGGGGAGGGGAGCGCTGGGGGCCCAGGGACCCCAGGCGCTCAGTGCGAAGGGGGTGACCATGGGGTCCCGGCGGGGGGGCTGACTCCAGCTGCTCCGTGCCGTGTGGTTCAGTGATGTTCAGAGACCGAGCCCCCCCCGCTGGGCTCAGGGCTTGGGGCTGGCCCTGGCTTGGTGCTCTAGGGCAGCCGGGGCCCTGGAGAGGAGCTGAGGGGCCCTAGTGGGGTTGTGGGAGCAGCTGGGGGGCTATGGGAGGGCCTGTGAAAGCCAAGTCCTGTGGGGCGGGGCTCCCCACAGTGGGCGGGGCGGAGAGGGGCGGGGCTCCCCACAGTGGGCGGGGAGGGGCGGGGCTCCCCACAGTGGGCGGGGAGGGGCGGGGCTCCCCACAGTGGGCGGGGCAGGGCGGGGAGGGGAGGGGCTCCCCACAGTGGGCGGGGAGGGGCGGGGCTCCCCACAGTGGGCGGGGCAGGGCGGGGAGGGGCGGGGCTCCCCACAGTGGGCGGGGCGGGGAGGGGCGGGGCTCTCCCACAGTGAGCCTGCTGTGCACCAGCTGTTGTGGTCTGGCCCCTAGAGCAGAGACGCCCCCTTGTGCATCCCAAGCCGGCCCAGCCCATGGGGCCAGAGCTCTGTGGGGCTCCCTCAGCAGGACGAGCCCTTCCCCCGGGCCCCTAGACCGGGGACACAAACAGAGGCAGGTGGGAGGGGAGGCTACTGGGGAGACTCCTGGGTGTTAAGAATGGCTGGGGGCTGGGGGCTGGGGGCTGTGGGTGGGGCTGAGGGCAGGGCTGGGTGTTCAGGGCGGGGGTGGGGGCTGAGCACTGGGGCTGGGTGCTGAGGGCCGGAGCTGAGGGCTGGGGAGGGGCTGGGTGCTGGGGTGGGGGCTGTGACCAGGGGTGGGGGCTGTGGGCTGGGGCTGGGTGCTGAGGGCCGGAGCTGAGGGCTGGGGAGGGGCTGGGTGGTGGGGTGGGGGCTGTGACCAGGGGTGGGGGCTGTGGGCCGGGGCTGGGTGCTGAGGGCGGGGGCTGAGGGCAGGGCTGGGTGCTGAGGGCGGGGGGTGGGGGCGGGGGGTGAGGGCGGGGCTGGGTGCTGAGGGTGGGGGTGGGGGCTGTGGGCGGGGGCTGAGGGCAGGGCTGGGTGCTGAGGGTGGGGGTGGGGGCTGAGGGCGGGGGTTGGGTGCTGAGGGCGGGGGTTGGGGGTGGGGCTGGGTGCTGAGGGTGGGGGCTGAGGGCAGGGCTGGGTGCTGAGGGCGGGGGCTGGGGGCAGGGGCTGGGGGCGGGGGTGTGGGCTGAGGGCTGGGGGTGGGGGCTGTGGGCAGGGCTGAGGGCTGGGTGCTGAGGGCAGGGGCTGAGGGCAGGGCTGGGTGCTGAGGGCGGGGGCTGGGGGCAGGGGTGGGGGCGGGAGTGGGGGCTGGGGGCAGGGGTGGGGGCTGAGGGCGGGGGTGGGGGCAGAGGGCGGGGGGCACACAGGACCTCTGGCCTGGCTCGCCCAGAGCATGTGGCAGTGGGTTATGGACAAGCAGGAAGAGGGCCGGCGCCTGGCACGGGGTGCTCTGCCCCATCTGTCTCGCTGGCCGGGCTGGGGGTGCAAGGCAGCTCCAGGCCCCCCAAGGCTCCCCTGCTGAGGGGCTGACCCCCTGGGGTTCTCGGCACACGGACGGTGGGTTACAAGAGGGCCAGCCCCCTCGGGGGTGTTCCCTGCTCCCCCCAGCAGCTGCACAGAGGACCTGGGCTCCGGGGCAGAGCTCTGCACGTGGATGGGACAGAGCAGCTGGGGATGGCGCTGGGCAGAGAGCAAACCAGGGAGGGGGCAGGGCAGGGGCACCAAAGTCGGGGGGGATGGGCACAGGGTTGGGTGTTCATGGGGGGAGGGCTGGGAGGGGCAGGCTGTGACGGCGAGTCGGGGTCCCCGACCCTGCCCCCCGGAGCAGCCAGAACAGCGTCCACCAGCCAGCAGAGCAGAGGGGGGTTTCCTGGGTGCCCAGCACAGACGGGAGGTGCCAATAGGAGGGGGCAGGACGCCCCAGAGCCCGTAAGGCGGGTGCCTGAACCCCTGGTCTCCAAGCCCCCCCAGGCGTCTCCATCATGTTTCCAGCCCCAGACTGACCCCTCCTCCCCCCACGTCCTTCCTTTGTCCCCCCCCAACCGGCCAGGGCAGTGTCTGGCCCCCCCGCTGGGCCGTGCTCACAGACAGGCAGTGGGGGCAGCCCCAGCCTAGCGCCCAGCGAGATGCCCCCCACATCACACAGGCGCAGGGGCGGGGCAGGGGCGGGCGCAGGGTCGGTAGGGGGCGGGCACAGGGCGGGGGGGGCAGGGGCAGACACAGGGCGGGGGCAGGGCCGGGGCAGGGGCAGGGGCAGGCACAGGGCGGGGGCAGGGCAGGGCCGGGGCAGGGGCAGGCACAGGGCGGGGGGGGGCCGGGGGGCAGGGCCCGGGGGGCAGGGCCGGGGCAGGGGCAGGCACAGGGCGGGGGCAGGGCAGGGCCGGGGGGCAGGGCAGGGCCGGGGCAGGGGCAGGCACAGGGCGGGGGCAGGGCAGGGCCGGGGGGGCAGGGCAGGGCCGGGGCAGGGGCAGGCACGGGGCGGGGGCAGGGCAGGGCCGGGGGGCAGGGCAGGGCCGGGGGGCGGGCCCCAGGCCGGAGCCCCGCCCGCCAGGCCCCGCTCACCTCTGCTTGAGCTTGTGCAGGTCGTCGAGCAGGTTGTCGCGCTCCACGTCCACGCGGGCCCGCTGGCTGGTGAGCGTGTCCACCTGGAGGCGCAGGGCCCGCAGCTCCTCCTCGTACAGCTGGGCCACGCGGGTGGGCTCCTTGCCCTTGAGCCGGTTGACCTCGGCCACCAGCAGGCCGTTCTGCTGCTCCAGGTAGCGCACCTTCTCGATGTAGCTGGCGAAGCGGTCGTTCAGCTCCTGCAGCTCCACCTTCTCGTTGGTGCGGGTCTGCAGGAACTCCTGGTTCAGGGCGTCGGCCAGGCTGAAGTCCAGCAGCTCCCCGGCGCCCTGGTAGGAGCGCAGCGGGGCCACGCGGGTGACGCGCAGGCTGGCCAGGCCGGGCCCGGCGCCGGCGCCCCGCGACACCTGGTAGACGCGGGAGCTGACGGAGCTGGCGGAGCCCTTGCTGCCCAGGGAGGCGCGGGAGAAGGCCGGGGAGCCCCCGCCGAAGGTGCGGCGGTAGGACGAGACCCGCTGGCTGGAGGAGTACGACTGGCTCATGGTGGCGGCCGGCGGGAGCCCAGGCGGAGACTGCGGAGCCGGAGCTGGAGCCGAGGGAGAGGAGTCGGGGAGGGCCCCGGGCTCCGGCTATTTGTATCCCTCTGACATCAGCCGGCCCTGCCCCGCCGGGACTGACAGCACAGACAGCTGGGCCTCCGGGGGAGTGAGGGGCGGGGGCTGGCTGGACAGGAGGGGAGCTGCCGCCAGGCCCCCTGGACCGCCAGCCCGGGCCCCACCCCAGCCCAGGGCCCCTGACCCGCCCCACCCTCTGCCCCTGCCTGTGGGGTGGGGAGGGTCTGCGGCTGAGGGGAGGTGCTGCCCGGGCCCCCAAAGGACACCCGAGGGGGGCAGGGTGCCCTGGGCCGGTGCCGGTGCCGGGCCAATGCAGGCCCTGGGGAGAACCCCCGGGCACGCTGCGGGGCCTCGCTCTGCCACAGCGGGGCCCCTGGGGACACGGGCGGAGCAGCTCAGGCCCCGGCACCTTCCTGAGAGGCCGGGTGCCCCCCCACCCCCGTCTGCAGCCCGGTGTGGCCCAACCGTCCCCCCAGCCCCGGCTCTGGCCCAGGCCCACGGGAACCGGCCTGTGCCCCAGGCCATGGGGCTCGCCAGGCCGCAGCGACTGCCCGGGCACAGGCTGGGCCAGCCCACGCCAGCTGAGTCACTCTGGGACGGGTGACAGGAGCCCTCTCGTGGTGCCCCCGGGCGGGGGAGGAGCTGCGCCCTGGCCAGCACATGCCTGGGGCAGGCAGCTCGGGCCCGAAATAGCTGGTGGCTCACGCCAGCCCCGTGCTCCGTATTTATAGCCAGGAGCTGGCGGGCGCGGGCCAGACGCCCCCTGCTCCCGGCAAGCGGCTGCAGCCGGGCGGGGCTCCCGCTGACTTGCTGTTTGACAAGGGGCGCACCCCACCCCCGCCGGCGCCTCAGCGCCCCCGTCACACGGCTCTGGGGACGGGCGACGTGCCCCCCGGGACCTGCTCGGACAGGCCCTGATGGCAGCAGAGCAGAGCCCATGCCAGGCTGTGGGAGTCCTGCCCGTGGCCCCTGGCTCGGTGCCAGGCCGTGGAGCCCTGCCCGTGGCCCCCGGCTTGGTGCCAGGCCGCCGGAGCCCTGCCCGTGGCCCCCGGCTCGGTGCCAGGCTGTGGGAGCCCTGCCTGTGGCCCCCGGCTTGGTGCCACGCTGTGGGAGCCCTGCCCGTGGCCCCCGGCTCGGTGCCAGGCTGCAGGAGTCCTGCCCGTGGCCCCCGGCTCGGTGCCAGGCCGCGGGAGCCCTGCCCGTGGCCCCCGGCTCGGTGCCCGGCCGCGGGAGCCCTGCCCGTGGCCCCCGGCTCGGTGCCCGGCCGCGGGAGCCCTGCCCGTGGCCCCCGGCTCGGTGCCAGGCCGTGGAGCCCTGCCCGTGGCCCCCGGCTCGGTGCCAGGCCGCGGGAGCCCTGCCCGTGGCCCCCGGCTCGGTGCCCGGCCGCGGGAGCCCTGCCCGTGGCCCCCGGCTCGGTGCCAGGCCGCGGGAGCCCTGCCCGTGGCCCCCGGCTCGGTGCCAGGCCGCTGGAGCCCTGCCCGTGGCCCCCGGCTCGGTGCCAGGCCGCGGGAGCCCTGCCCGTGGCCCCCGGCTCGGTGCCAGGCCGCGGGAGCCCTGCCCGTGGCCCCCGGCTCGGTGCCAGGCCGCTGGAGCCCTGCCCGTGGCCCCCGGCTCGGTGCCAGGCCGCGGGAGCCCTGCCCGTGGCCCCCGGCTCGGTGCCCGGCCGCGGGAGCCCTGCCCGTGGCCCCCGGCTCGGTGCCCGGCCGCTGGAGCCCTGCCCGTGGCCCCCGGCTCGGTGCCAGGCCGCGGGAGCCCTGCCCGTGGCCCCCGGCTCGGTGCCAGGCCGCGGGAGCCCTGCCCGTGGCCCCTGGTGATACAGACGTGACTGCCTGGCCTTTCCCCCTGGTGTCCAGCTCTCTGTGCCACTTTGGAAGGGCCACGCCTGGCTGGGAGGGTGGCCAGGGGGCTGGGGAGACGCAGGCCACAGAGAGCTCGGGGAGCCCCCAGCCCCGCTCTGGTTGGCATCAGCCTAGGGACACAGACATTGCAGGGATGGGATTTGACCAAGGCCCAAGGGGTGTCGGTGGCAGAGAAGGAGCCTGTGCTCGCAAGAGGGCTGAAGGGGTCATTGGGCTGCATGTGCTGGGACCCTCAGTGCTAGGTCACCAGCCCTGCGCCCCCCCAGCGCCCCCAGGGCCTGCTCTGCTCCCCACCATGCAGGGGCTCTGACCCCCGCTCAGCCAGCCCCTCCCCCGCAGCACTCGGGGGGGGGGGTAGGCAGGCCAGCCCCCCCCCCACACACGGGACCAGGGACATACCCTGCAGGCACATGTCAGCCAGGACGCCTGTTCTCCCGGCCCGGCCCAGCTCTGCTCTCTGGGGGGGGGCCCGTTTTGTGAGGCCCCCCCTCGCCGCGCCGCCTGCCCCAGGCTGTGCCTGCCCCTCCAGCGGCCCCAGCAGGACCGGCCCTACACCTGCGACCCCAGCTGGGGCGAGCGCCCCCCAGGGGACTGCCCGGGAATCCCTCACCCCCCTGCTCCGCTGCCCTGGGGCGCGGCCCCACACTTGCCCCTCCCACGGCCCCTCGCCGGGCGCAGAGCCTGGCCCGCTGCCCCATCAGCCCCTCCTAGCCCCTGGGGCCGGCCCCCGCCGAGCAGCGCCCCCTCCCCCACCCGTCGAGCAGCGCCCCATGTATCTGCCCCCCTGCACAGAGGGGGCCCAGCCACACCAGCATGGCAGCAGCTACCCCCACTGGCATGGCTGAGCCCCTGCCCCCGTCCTGCCCCACAGGGACCCAGCCGCACTGCCCCATCCTGCCCTGCCCCACGGGGACCCAGCCTCACTGCTCCACCCCGCCCTGCCCCACGGTGACCCAACCGCACTGCCCCACGGGGACCCAACTGCACTGCTCCATCCCGCCCTGCCCCACGGGGACCCAGCCGCACTGCCCCATCCCGCCCTGCCCCACAGGGACCCAGCCTCACTGCTCCACCCCGCCCTGCCCCACGGGGACCCAACCGCACTGCCCCACGGGGACCCAACCGCACTGCTCCATCCCGCCCTGCCCCACGGGGACCCAGCCGCACTGCCCCATCCCGCCCTGCCCCACGGGGACCCAACCGCCCTGCCCCATCCCGCCCTGCCCCACGGGGACCCAACCACACTGCCCCATCCCGCCCTGCCCCACGGGGACCCAACCGCACTGCCCCATCCCGCCCTGCCCCACGGGGACCCAACCACACTGGTCCATCTCGCCCTGCCCCACAGGGACCCAACCACACTGGTCCATCTCACCCTGCCCCACGGGGACCCAACCACACTGGTCCATCTCACCCTGCCCCACGGGGACCCAGCCGCCCTGCCCCACGGGGACCAAGCCTCACTGCCTCATCCCATCCTGCCCCACGGGGACCCAACCGCACTGCCCCATCCCGCCCTGCCCCACAGGGACCCAACCGCACTGCCCCATCCCGCCCTGCCCCACGGGGACCCAGCCTCACTGCTCCACCCCGCCCTGCCCCACGGGGACCCAACCGCACTGCCCCATCCCGCCCTGCCCCACGGGGACCCAACCACACTGGTCCATCTCGCCCTGCCCCACAGGGACCCAACCACACTGCCCCATCCCGCCCTGCCCCACGGGGACCCAGCCGCACTGTCCCATCCCGCCCTGCCCCACAGGGACCCAACCGCACTGCCCCATCCTGCCCTGCCCCACAGGGACCCAACCACACTGCTCCACCCCGCCCTGCCCCACGGGGACCCAACCGCACTGCCCCATCCCGCCCTGCCCCACAGGGACCCAACCGCACTGCCCCATCCTGCCCTGCCCCACGGGGACCCAACCACACTGCTCCACCCCGCCCTGCCCCACGGGGACCCAACCGCACTGCTCCATCCCGCCCTGCCCTGCCCCACCCGCCCTGCCCCACAGGGACCCAGCCTCACTGCTCCACCCCGCCCTGCCCCACGGGGACCCAACCGCACTGCCCCACGGGGACCCAACCACACTGCTCCATCCCGCCCTGCCCCACGGGGACCCAGCCGCACTGCCCCATCCCGCCCTGCCCCACGGGGACCCAACCGCCCTGCCCCATCCCGCCCTGCCCCACGGGGACCCAACCGCACTGCCCCATCCCGCCCTGCCCCACGGGGACCCAACCACACTGGTCCATCTCGCCCTGCCCCACAGGGACCCAACCACACTGGTCCATCTCACCCTGCCCCACGGGGACCCAGCCGCCCTCCCCACGGGGACCAAGCCTCACTGCCTCATCCCATCCTGCCCCACAGGGACCCAACCGCACTGCCCCATCCCGCCCTGCCCCACAGGGACCCAACCGCACTGCCCCATCCCGCCCTGCCCCACGGGGACCCAGCCGCACTGCCCCATCCCGCCCTGCCCCACAGGGACCCAACCGCACTGCCCCATCCCGCCCTGCCCCACGGGGACCCAACCACACTGCTCCACCCCGCCCTGCCCCACGGGGACCCAACCGCACTGCCCCATCCCGCCCTGCCCCACAGGGACCCAACCGCACTGCCCCATCCCGCCCTGCCCCACGGGGACCCAGCCGCACTGCCCCATCCCGCCCTGCCCCACAGGGACCCAACCGCACTGCCCCATCCCGCCCTGCCCCACGGGGACCCAGCCGCACTGCCCCATCCCGCCCTGCCCCACGGGGACCCAACCGCACTGCCCCATCCCGCCCTGCCCCACGGGGACCCAACCACACTGCTCCACCCCGCCCTGCCCCACGGGGACCCAACCGCACTGCCCCATCCCGCCCTGCCCCACAGGGACCCAACCGCACTGCCCCATCCCGCCCTGCCCCACGGGGACCCAGCCGCACTGCCCCATCCCGCCCTGCCCCACGGGGACCCAGCCGCACTGCCCCATCCCGCCCTGCCCCACGGGGACCCAGCCGCACTGCCCCATCCCGCCCTGCCCCCGGGGACCCAGCCGCACTGCCCCACCCCGCCCTGCCCCTCGGGGACCCAGCCGCCCACCCTGCCCCACAAGACGCCAGCTGGACACAAGGCTAGGACCTCTTGGCATCATTCTAGGCAGAGAGCACCTCAGCAGAGAGGCCGTGCTGCCTTAGCCTGGCTCCTGCCAGCCAGCTAAAGGGAAACCGAGGCACAGAGCAGCCTCAGGTCCCTCCGAGTCAGAGGCAGCCCCAGGAGGCGGATGCAAGACTTTGGGGCAGATGCCTGGATTGCCCGGGCATCCCTGGTGCCCCGTCCTGAGGCAGGCACCCGGGGGCAGCCCTGGGGGAGGGGAGCCTGCTTCTCAACCAGCCTGCTCCCCCTCCCGGCTCCCCGCAGCCCCCCCAGCCGCCAGGCCCCCAGGCACTGGCTGGCGTAACACCAGCTCCCCGGCCCGGCCCGAGGGACAGAGCTGCCCTTTAAAGGGAAGGTATGTCCGGGTGGGGGTTCCTCCCAGAGCTGTCTGACAGAGCATCCGTCCTGCCTGCCTGCCCCCCACGCCAGCCCCAACCGGCCTGCCCCACGGCCTGCCCCACGGCCTGCCCCTGCCCCCCACGCCAGCCCCAACCGGCCTGCCCCACAGTCTGCCCCTGCCCCCCACTCCAGCCCCACCTGGCCTGCCCCACAGTCTGCCCCTGCCCCCCACGCCAGCCTCAGCCGACCTGCCCCACGGTCTGCCCCTGCCCCCCACGCCAGCCTCAGCCGACCTGCCCCACGGTCTGCCCCTGCCCCCCACGCCAGCCCCAACCGGCCTGCCCCACGGCCTGCCCCTGCCCCCCACGCCAGCCCCAACCGGCCTGCCCCACAGTCTGCCCCTGCCCCCCACTCCAGCCCCACCTGGCCTGCCCCACGGTCTGCCCCTGCCCCCCACGCCAGCCTCAGCCGACCTGCCCCACGGTCTGCCCCTGCCCCCCACGCCAGCCCCAACCGGCCTGTCCCACGGTCTGACCCTGCCCCCCACGCCAACCCCAACCGGCCTGCCCCACAGTCTGCCCCTGCCCCCCACGCCAACCCCAACCGGCCTGCCCCACGGCCTGCTCCTGCCCCCCACGCCAGCCCCAACCGGCCTGCCCCACGGCCTGCCCCTGCCCCCCACGCCAGCCCCAACCGGCCTGCCGCACGGCCTGCCCCTGCCCCCCACGCCAGCCCCAACCGGCCTGCCCCACGGCCTGCCCCTGCCCCCCACGCCAGCCCCAACCGGCCTGCCCCACAGTCTACCCGTACCCCCCACGCCGTGAGCGACCCCGCAGACCGCTGTGGCTCTGAGTCCGTGGGGCAGGAAGTGTCCCCGGCGTGGCAGGGGCCAACAGGACGTGGGGGGCAGGGTCCGGTGGGACTGGCCATGAGCCCCTCGCAGCCCCCAGCCCGGGGAGACGTTCCCTCGGGGCGCAGAGGGAGCCGGGGCCCGAGCAGAAGTGGGGGGCAAGGGTGGCCGAGTGGAGTCAGGCGGGGGGGGGGCAGGACACAGCCGGGGGGGGGGGAGCAGCACTGGGTGATCGGCAGGGAGGGGGGCCTGGGGGAGCGGGGGGGGGTGGGCCGGCCTGGGACCGCAGCCCCAGTCCCACTGCAGGGGCTGTCACAGGGGTCACGCCTGAGTGAAGCCGGCTGCTCTCCGAGGGAGCCTCCCCCCCCCCACACACACACACACTTCCGTCTGACCCCGCCCCTCCGGCGGTCCCCGGCCCTGCCCTCCCCTCTCCCCTCCTCCCCCCATCCCCCGGCCCTGCCCCCCTCTCCCCTCCCCCCCATCCCCCGGCCCACCTCTTCCCTGCCCCCCCATTGTCCAGCCCGGCCCCCCTCTCCTTTCCCCCCACCCCCCCCAGCCCACCTCTTCCCTGCCCCCCCATTGTCCAGCCCAGCCCCCCTCTCCGCTCCCCCCATTCCCCGGCCTGGCCCTGCCCTCCTCTCCCCTCCCCCCCCCCATCCCCCGGCCCCCCCTCTCCCCCCATCCCTGCCCCCCCCCTCTCCCCTCCCCGCCATTGTCCGGCCCGGCCCCCCTCTCCTTCCCCCCCGCCCCCCGGCCCGGCCCCCTCTCCCCTCCCCCCATTCCCCGGCCTGGCCCTGCCCTCCTCTCCCCCCCGCCCCCCGGCCCTGCCCCCCTCTCCCCTCCCCGCCATTGTCTGGCCCGGCCCCCCTCTCCTTCCCCCCCACCCCCGGCCCCCTGCCCCCCTTCTCCCCCCTCCTCCCCCTCCCCGCCATTGTCTGGCCCGGCCCCCCTCTCCTTCCCCCCCACCCTCCCGGCCCGGCCCCCCTCTCCTCTGCCCCCCATTCCCTGGCCTGGCCCTGCCCTCCCCTCCCTCCCCCTTTGAGCAGGCCAGAGCCCTGTGGGTGGGGGGGCACAGAGGCTGCAGAGACATGGCTGGGGGCCTGGCAATGGGGGGATTTGCCCACAGGAGCTGCCTGCGGGGGCTGGGGCGACAGGGCTGGGACTATTCACTCTGCTCTGGTGCATGTGATTCCTACGGCCCTGTGGTAACCCCGGGTGTGCCTCAGTTTTCCTGGGCACTGCCAGCTGGGGATGGGGATTGTGGGTGTGACTCACCATGGGAGGTTGCCCCAGCCCAGCACAGTCACACTGGCTGAGACTCCCCGTAACCTGAGTCGGGGGGGGGACCATGTGACCCCTTTTGCCTGGGAAGGGGACACAGGAGGGGGCAGTTGCTTGGTGTGTGACGGAGTGTCGGCTGGCTTAGGTGCCAGGGGCCCGGAGCTGGGCACAGAGCCCCCCTTGGTGCCAGGGGCCCGGAGCCGGGCAGAGCACCCCAGGGTGCCAGGGGCCCGGAGCCAGGCACAGAGCCCCCCCTTGGTGCCAGGGGCCCGGAGCCGGGCACAGAGACCCCCTTGGTGCCAGGGGCCCGGAGCCGGACACAGAGCCCCCCGTGGTGCCAGGGGCCCGGAGCCGGGCACAGAGCCCCCCTTGGTGCCGGGGGCCCGGAGCCGGGCACAGAGCCCCCTTGGTGCCAGAGGCCCGGAGCCGGGCACAGAGCCCCCCTTGGTGCCAGGGGCCCGGAGCCGGGCACAGAGCCCCCCGTGGTGCCAGGGGCCCGGAGCCGGGCACAGAGCCCCCCAGGGTGCCAGGGGCCCGGAGCCGGGCACAGAGCCCCCCTTGGTGCCAGGGGCCCGGAGCCGGACACAGAGCCCCCCTTGGTGCCAGGGGCCCGGAGCCGGACACAGAGCCCCCCTTGGTGCCAGGGGCCCGGAGCCGGGCACAGAGCCCCCCAGGGTGCCAGGGGCCCGGAGCCGGGCACAGAGCCCCCCTTGGTGCCAGGGGCCCGGAGCCGGGCACAGAGCCCCCCTTGGTGCCAGGGGCCCGGAGCCGGGCACAGAGCCCCCCTTGGTGCCAGGGGCCCGGAGCCGGGCACAGAGCCCCCCAGGGTGCCAGGGGCCGGAGCCAGGCTGCTCAGATCACAAGGTTCATCCGGCACATCCCTCCTGCGCTCCAGAGCACACGTACGTGGGGCACAAGCGAACGAGCCATTCCCGGTGCCCCGCCCCAATTCCTGTAGCACCCCCTGCTGGGAGGGGCAGGAACTGCTCCCCCTGTGCCCCTCCCCCCGCCCTCCCAACCCCAGCATTGTGTGATGAGCACAGCGGCTGGGAACGTGCCTCCTGCCCCCCCCGGCTCGGCCACTCGGCCACCCGCTCCTTTTACAGCCAGGCTGCACCGCGGAGCCGCGCCCACGTGGGGAGCCCCCGCCGCCCCCCCCCCCTCCGCCTCTTCCCTACGCAGGAGATTCCTCTGCTTGGCTGGACCCCCCCGGATCTCCGCCAAGCGCCTCCCGCCCCCCCCGTCCGGCCCCCGCCAAGCGCCTCCCGCCCCCCCGTCTGGCCCCCGCCAAGCGCCTCCCCCCCCGGTCCCTGCCAAGCGCCTCCCCCCCGGGTCCCCGCCAAGCGCCTCCCGCCCCCCCGTCCGGCCCCCGCCAAGCGCCTCCCCCCGGGTCCCCGCCAGCGCCTCCCCCCCCCGTCCGGCCCCCGCCAAGCGCCTCCCGCCCCCCCGTCCGGCCCCCGCCAGCGCCTCCCGCCCCCCGTCCGGCCCCCGCCAAGCGCCTCCCCCCCCGTCCGGCCCCCGCCAAGCACCTCCCGCCCCCCCATCCGGCCCCCGCCAAGCGCCTCCCGCCCCCCCGTCCGGCCCCCGCCAAGCGCCTCCTGCCCCCCGTCCGGCCCCCACCAAGCGCCTCCCGCCCCCCCGTCCGGCCCCCGCCAAGCGCCTCCCCCCCGTCCGGCCCCCGCCAAGCGCCTCCCCCCCCCCCGTCTGGCCCCCGCCAAGCGCCTCCCCCCGGGTCCCCGCCAAGCGCCTCCCCCCCCCCCCCCCCCGGCCCCCGCCAAGCGCCTCCCCCCCCCCGTCCGGCCCCCGCCAAGCGCCTCCCGCCCCCCCGTCCGGCCCCCGCCAACGCCTCCCGCCCCCCCCCCCCGCCAAGCGCCTCCCCCCCCCGTCCGGCCCCCGCCAAGCACCTCCCCGCCCCCCCATCCGGCCCCCGCCAGCGCCTCCCGCCCCCCCGTCCGGCCCCCGCCAAGCGCCTCCTGCCCCCCGTCCGGCCCCCACCAAGCGCCTCCCGCCCCCCCGTCCGGCCCCCGCCCAAGCGCCTCCCCCCCGTCCGGCCCCCGCCAAGCGCCTCCCGCCCCCCCGTCCGGCCCCCGCCAAGCGCCTCCCCGCCCCCCCGTCCGGCCCCCGCCAAGCGCCTCCCGCCCCCCCCGTCCGGCCCCCGCCAAGCGCCTCCCCCCCCGTCCGGCCCCCGCCAAGCGCCTCCCGCCCCCCCTCCGGCCCCCGCCCCCTGCCCCCCCGTCCGGCCCCCGCCAAGCGCCCCCCCCCCCCGTCCGGCCCCCGCCTGCGCCCCCCCCCGTCCGGCCCCCGCCAAGCGCCTCCCGCCCCCCGTCCAGCCCCCACCAAGCGCCTCCTGCCCCCCCGTCTGGCCCCCGCCAAGCGCCTCCCCCCGGGTCCCCGCCAAGCACCTCCGGCCCCCCTGCCCGCCCCCCCGCCAAATGCCTCCCCCCCGGGTCCCCGCCAAGCTCCTCCTGCCCCCCCGCCCAACCCCACCAAATGCCTCCCGTCTCCCCCCGCCCAGACCCCCGCCAAGCGCCTCCTACCCCCCACCCGGCCCCCCGCCAAGCGCCTCCCGCCCCCCCCCTGCCCAGACCCCCGCCAAGCGCCTCCTACCCCCCGCCCGGCCTCCCGCCAAGTGCCTCACGCCCCCCTGCCCGGATACCCACCAAGTGCCTCCCGGCCAGGCCTCCGACCCCGCCCAAGCGCCTCTCATCCCCCCCGCCCAGCCCCCTTGCCAGCACCTTCAGCCCCTGCGCCTGGCCCCTCTGCCAAGCGCCTCTCGCCCTCCCCCTCCCCCGCCCGGGCACTTCTGCCAGCTGGGCCCAGCTGTCACGTTACTGGATTTTGAGGGGAGCAGCCAGGTCACTGCTGCACCCATAGGTGGGGGTTGGCCCCAAAAATGGTATAAAAGGGGGGCCATGTGGGGTGTTGAATAGAAGCTCACTGTCAGCTAATCCTATGTACGCTGGTCATGTGAGTGTAGAATGTCTGGGTGTGAAGTTATAAGCATGTACGTGTGTGGATACTGAATATTTCCCTGCGTGTGGTTGAGCATTGGGCAGGGCCTGGCCTGTGGACATGCTAATCAGCGAGGCCCTGTGGGACAGTGGCCCTCAATGGGCCAAGGACACACCTCAAGAACGAGGGTGACTCATACCTAAGGGCTATCAGCAGGGAACAGGGATAAGCCGGGGACCAGGTGACCTGCTGCAGCCAAGAAGAGGCCAGGAAGGAGGGATAAAGAGGCCATGTGGCTGACTCCATCTTGGGTCTCAGCTCAGCACTTCATCCCAGAGGCAGCAGTGCAGGGATCGAAGAGCCCGGAAGACCTGTGAACCCATCCTGATCCTAGGATGCGCAACAAGGACTCTTAAGCCAGCAGCTGCAACATCTCTGCTAGAGCCTGCATCGAGGACTGGGAGATTCGATGCATGTAACGTATGATACCTTAACAACCTCACTCTCCTGCTTTTCTTTACTGTAGTAATACACCTGTAGTTGTTAGATGCTAAAGGATTGGCCCAGCGTGATTTGTGGGTAAGATCCGGAGGGTAAATTGACCAGGGATCTGTGGCTGGTTTCTTGGGACCGGACAGGACTTGTTCGGGGTAGGTGGGATTGGGTGCTAGGACCCCCCACCTGTGTATGAGGCCCGGGGCCATCTGGGGCACGGATATTGCTGGGGTGTCGGAGGGGTTTTGCTCGGGAGGCTGCAGGCAGGCAGCTGAAGCGCTCTGTGGGACTGGTGTGTGGCCTGTTTGGAGAGGTCGCCAGTCTGGGGGCTGGAAGGAGCCCGGATTTGAGCAGTTCGCCCTGAGCGGACGCCCTCAGCTGTGCCCAGACACGGCCCGGCCCGTCACAGCAGCACAAACAGGGGCTCAGGGCATCGTGGCCAGTCACTTCCCAAGGGGCTGGCACCTCCGGCCCATCCCCCACTGTGCCCCCGTGTGGGGCAGGGCCGGGCCTGTCTGGGGCTCCGGGGGGAGCTGGTGGTGCAGGTTAGCCCCCGGCCCCACCTCGGCGGGATGAGACATTTAAGGCATCGTGGCTGCCGGCCCAACCCCACGTCAGGGCCTGGGAATCCGCAGGGCCTGCTCCTGCGCTTGGCCGGCCGGGCTGGGCTCCCCCCCCCAGCTCTGGAGCCTCGGGGGCCCAGCCCGGATGTGCTGGAATCTGGGCCCAGCTCCAGGCAGCTTCTGGAATCTCCCCTTGGACGGCTTGTGCCATTAACCCTGTGGGGCCAGGCCGGGAGTCCCTGTGGGGCTGGGAACCCCTATGGGGCCGAGCCGGGGATCGCTATGGGGCTGGGCTGGGCCCCCCTGTGGGGCCAGAAACCCGAGAGGCTGGGCCAGGAACCCCTGTGGGGCCGACCTGGGGATCGCTATGGGGCTGGGCTGGGAACCCCTGAGGGGCCCATAGCCTCTGTGTCTGGAACTCTCCCTGCTTCCCTCGGGGGCCAGCAGCCAGGCTGGCAGCCCTGCCCCGGCTCAGAGATTGTCCATGGGGCATCCACAGGAGCCCAGAGCTGGGGTGGGGGGGGCTGATGGCAGCAGAGGAGACCCCCGAGTGTCTAAATGCCCAATGGGGGCAGCCTGTGGAGTCCAGGGAGGGAGGACTGAGGGGGGCAGCCTGGGGGCACGGGGAGAGGGGGCTGAGGGGGGCAGCCTGGGGGCACGGGGAGAGGGGGCTGAGGGGGGCAGCCTGGGGGCACGGGGAGAGGGGGCTGAGGGGGGCAGCCTGGGGGCACGGGGAGAGGGGGCTGAGGGGGCAGCCTAGGGGCACGGGGAGAGGGGGCTGAGGGGGGCAGCCTAGGGGCTGGGGAGACTGGCGGGGCAGCCTAGCAGCCTAGGGGGGGCTACAGCTGGCCCAGGGCAGAAAGAAGGATCTGACACATGTGGGGGGAGGCAGGTGCTCTGAGCTGGGGGGGGGGGTCAGAAACAGCTGTGGGGCTTGTTTGGGACGCTCTCCCCACCCCCACTCTCAGAATAGCCCCAGCTGGAACCCCCCCCCCCCCCGCAATGCCCGGCCTAATGGCAAGGGGGGGGGGACACCCGCTGCCGCCACTCAGCTGGCAGCTGGAAATAGAGCGTCCCAGGGGGCCTGGAAAATAGCTGAGCTACTTGTGTCTGGCCTGGGACTGCCACCCCCCTCCGGGGACCCCCAGCCCCCCCAGCCCCCCCTCCGGGGACCCCCAGGGCCCACCCCCCCAGCCCCCCCTCCGGGGACCCCCAGGGACCAGCCCCCCAGCCCCCCCAGCCCCCCCCTCCGGGGACCCCCAGGGCCCAGCCCCCCCCTCCGGGGACCCTCAGGGACCAGCCCCCCCCAGCCCCCCCAGCCCCCCCTCCGGGGACCCCCAGCCCCCCTCCGGGGACCCCCAGGGACCAGCCCCCCCCAGCCCCCCCTCCGGGGACCCTCAGGGACCAGACCCCCAGGGCCCAGCCCCCCCTCCGGGGACCCCCAGGGCCCAGCCCCCCCTCCGGGGACCCTCAGGGACCAGACCCCCAGGGCCCAGCCCCCCCTCTGGGGACCCCCAGGGCCCAGCCCCCCCTCCGGGGACCCTCAGGGACCAGACCCCCCCCAGCCCCCCCTCCGGGGACCCCCAGGGCCCAGGCCTCTCCAGGGCCCAAGCCCCGGCTGTCAGGGCTGACCCCAGCGTAGCTGCGGAGGGAGGCGGGGGCTCTCCCCTGCGGTCAGGGTGCCCCCAGTGCGTCAGAGCACAAGGGCGCTGGGCTGTGGGGGCGTTGGGGGCTCCCCGAGCCAGCACTGCCTTGGGAGGGCCCTGGGCGGGAGAGGAAGGGCGCAGCCCCTGGGCGATGCTGCCCGGGCACGGTGTGGGTGAAGCTGGCGGGCGCGGTGCCGGCTGCGCTGGGGAGGGGGACCGGGCACCTCGCCAGCAGCACGTTCTGTGGGCTCTTCCCTCCGGGCCCAGCGAGGAAAACCAAGGAAACTGCCCCCCCCCCGCGAAACTCCCTGCTACAGCTCGGGCAAATCTCCACAGACCCCCCCAGCCCGGACAGGAGCACCCCCGCCCGGAGGGCCCAGCCTCTCGGCACCGGACAGCGGGGTTCTCCGGCCCGGGGCTCCTCCAAACAGCCTGGGCCCCCCCCGAGAGAGACCCCGGCGTCCCGAGGAGACTCAGAGCCCCAGCGACCTCCCTGAACCACCGGCCACTTTGCGGCCACAGGCCCCACCAGGGCGGCTCACAGGCCGGCGAGAGCCCCGTGCCACAGCTCACAGGTCGTCCCCACACGTGGCCCCTCGGCTCCTGGGCGGATCCCCCCAGTGCGGCAGCCCCTTCCCGGGGACCCCCCCTCCAGCACAGTGACCAGCCCGTTCCCAGGGGCCACTCCAGTGCGGGGACCCTCTCTTGGGGGCCCCTCTCCCCTGGGGGTCGCCCTCCGCCTCCGGGACGGCGCCTCTCAGGGCCTCCAGCCGCCTCCTCTGCCGTGAGCCCCTCGGGGGTCCCCCCTCTGGCCCCCGGGGCCCCCCTCCCAGTAGGAACGGTGCCCCCCTGTTCTCTAGACCAGAGTGACTCCCAGCCAGCACCAAACAGGCAGGTTTATTGAGCTTTGAACAACAAGGGATCCCTCAGGCCAGTCTCCCTGGGCCCCCGCCCCACGTCAGCCCCCCCTGAGCTAGCTGAGTCCTGTCTGCTCTGCCCTGCCCCCAAAACAGCCCCCGTCCCCCAGCCGAGCCCCCAGTACCCCAGCAACAGCCCCTCCCCCGCCAGTGTCTCTCCCCAGGTAACCGGGTCGCCTGGGCCCCTCTTCTCCCCTCCCCCCCCGTCCAATGTTCTCCCCTCGCTGGGACCCGCTGGGCCGGTCGGGGTCCCCCCTGCAGCCCCTTGTCTGGCGTCTGGCCGGAGCCGGCCGTGTCCTCTGAGCAGGGCCGGGGGCACCGGGGCACCAGACCCCACGGCTCTGACTCTGGGCTGTTCCCTGCAACCACAAATTCCCCCCTTGTCACATTAAACCAGTAACTGCTGGGCACTGAGCCCCCCCGTATGTAACCCCCCTGAACCCCCAAAACTCCCCCCTTGTCACACTGAACCAGCAACACCCGGCACTGAGCCCCCCCGTATGTAACCCCCCTGAACCCCCAAAACTCCCCCCTTGTCACACTGAACCAGCAACACCCGGCACTGAGCCCCCCTGTATGTAACCCCCCTGAACCCCCAAAACTCCCCCCTTGTCACACTGAACCAGCAACACCCGGCACTGAGCCCCCCTGTATGTAACCCCCCTGAACCCCCAAAACTCCCCCTTGTCACATTGAACCAGCAACACCCGGCACTGAGCCCCCCTGTATGTAACCCCCCTGGACCCCCAAAACTCCCCCCTTGTCACACTGAACCAGTAACACCCGGCACTGAGCCCCCCTGTATGTAACCCCCCTGAACCCCCAAAACTCCCCCCTTGTCACACTGAACCAGCAACACCCGGCACTGAGCCCCCCCGTATGTAACCCCCCTGAGCCCCCAAAACTCCCCCCTTGTCACACTGAACCAGCAACACCCGGCACTGAGCCCCCCCGTATGTAACCCCCCTGAGCCCCCAAAACTCCCCCCTTGTCACACTGAACCATCAACACCCGGCACTGAGCCCCCCTGTATGTAACCCCCCTGGACCCCCAAAACTCCCCCCTTGTCACACTGAACCAGCAACACCCGGCACTGAGCCCCCCTGTATGTAACCCCCCTGAACCCCCAAAACTCCCCCCTTGTCACATTGAACCAGTAACACCCGGCACTGAGCCCCCCTGTATGTAACCCCCCTGAGCCCCCAAAACTCCCCCCTTGTCACACTGAACCAGTAACACCCAGCACTGAGCCCCCCTGTATGTAACCCCCCGAGTCCCCAAAACTCCCCCCTTGTCACACTGAACCAGTAACACCCGGCACTGAGCCCCCCTGTATGTAACCCCCCCTGAACCCCCAAAACTCCCCCTTGTCACATTGAACCAGTAACACCCAGCACTGAGCCCCCCTGTATGTAACCCCCCCGAGTCCCCAAAACTCCCCCCTTGTCACATTGAACCAGTAACACCCGGCACTGAGCCCCCCCGTATGTAACCCCCCTGAGCCCCCAAAACTCCTCACGCCCCATCCCACTGACACCCCCGTGCCCTGGCTACAGAACCCCCGACTGTCCTCACCCACCGCTGCTTCCGGCTGGGGGCAATTTACACCTTCCAGACGGGCACGGCCATGGGCACCCACCAGCTGTGGTCAGTGCCTGGGGTGGGCCTGGGCCCCGGGCCGAGGACGGGATCCTGAGTGAGCCGGGCAGCGCTCTCCAGTCGCGGGTGAGGAGAAGGCGCAGCGCCCAGGGCGTATCCCCGGGTGGTGTTGTGCGCTGGCCCGTTGCACCGCCCCGGCTGTGGGCGCCGCGTGCTCTGCAGGGCAGGCGGGCGGGGGGCTAGCGCGGGTCCCAGGGACCGTGCCCAAGATGCCCAGCACATTCTGGGGGAGGCCTCTAGAGGGGAGTCGGTGACTGTGACGTGGGGGGGGACCTTGCTGGTTGCTGTGCTGGGCAGTGGGCTGTGGGTGACCCCCACTGGCTGCAGCACGGCCCAGCAGGGCAGGGATGAGTCACTAGGCAAGGGGGCTTCGAAACTCGTCAGACAGCTATCTCCTAGGGAGCGGAGCCCTGGCTGGGGGCAGGGCTGGAGGAGGGGGGGTTAGTTTCTGTCTGGGGGCATGGAGGAGACAGCCTAGGGAAAGGGGCTGGGATTTAGGGGCCCAGTCTCCCCCATCTCAAGGGGGCACTGAGGCCTCTTAGCCCCAGTTCCTGTAACCAGATTCCATCTGTGCTGGGCTGTACCCTGGAGAGGCAATAAACTCCCCTGTTCCACTGGCTGGCGGGGTCTGTTCGTGCCACTCCGGGGTGCAGGAGACGGGGGACCCCCAACGCGCCGTCACAGTGACCAACGGCTTCCCAGCGCGGTGCCGCCCCACGACAGCTTCCCCGGCTCCTGGGTGTCTGTGCTGCAGTGGGGGGGTCTGCTCTGTACCCGGGTCCCTGCGCTGGGCTGGGCGATTCCCACGGACTCCCCCCCATGGGGATTGGCCCAGACACCCCGTCCCAGCCTGGGCAGGGAACAAGGCTCTTCCCAGGGGAGAGACAAAGGGAGGGAGGTGGAGACGGCACCTGGCTGGGGGCAGGGCTGGAGGAGGGGGGGTTAGTTTCTGTCTGGGGGCATGGAGGAGACAGCCTAGGGAAAGGGGCTGGGATTTAGGGGCCCAGTCTCCCCCATCTCAAGGGGGCACTGAGGCCTCTTAGCCCCAGTTCCTGTAACCAGATTCCATCTGTGCTGGGCTGTACCCTGGAGAGGCAATAAACTCCCCTGTTCCACTGGCTGGCGGGGTCTGTTCGTGCCACTCCGGGGTGCAGGAGACGGGGGACCCCCAACGCGCCGTCACAGTGACCAACGGCTTCCCAGCGCGGTGCCGCCCCACGACAGCTTCCCCGGCTCCTGGGTGTCTGTGCTGCAGTGGGGGGGTCTGCTCTGTACCCGGGTCCCTGCGCTGGGCTGGGCGATTCCCACGGACTCCCCCCCATGGGGATTGGCCCAGACACCCCGTCCCAGCCTGGGCAGGGAACAAGGCTCTTCCCAGGGGAGAGACAAAGGGAGGGAGGTGGAGACGGCACCTGGCTGGGGGCAGGGCTGGAGGAGGGGGGGTTAGTTTCTGTCTGGGAGCATGGAGGAGACAGCCTAGGGAAAGGGGCTGGGATTTAGGGGCCCAGTCTCCCCCATCTCAAGGGGGCACTGAGGCCTCTTAGCCCCAGTTCCTGTAACCAGATTCCATCTGTGCTGGGCTGTACCCTGGAGAGGCAATAAACTCCCCTGTTCCACTGGCTGGCGGGGTCTGTTCGTGCCACTCCGGGGTGCAGGAGACGGGGGACCCCAACGCGCCGTCACAGTGACCAACGGCTTCCCAGCGCGGTGCCGCCCCACGACAGCTTCCCCGGCTCCTGGGTGTCTGTGCTGCAGTGGGGGGGTCTGCTCTGTACCCGGGTCCCTGCGCTGGGCTGGGCGATTCCCACGGACTCCCCCCCATGGGGATTGGCCCAGACACCCCGTCCCAGCCTGGGCAGGGAACAAGGCTCTTCCCAGGGGAGAGACAAAGGGAGGGAGGTGGAGACGGCACCTGGCTGGGGGCAGGGCCTGGGGGCTGGGCAGTTCCTGGCTGGGAAACATGAAGGGACCAGACTAAGCTGGGAGCTGAGGGCTAGAGGTCTAGGAGGGGCAAGGGACCCCCTCCCCCAAGGGGGCTGAGGCGTCCTGGCCCTGACTCCTGTAGCCGCCTCCCGTCTGTGCTGGGCTGTGTCCTGGAGGAGCAACAACCCCCCGTTCTACTGGCCGGCGGAGTCTGTTCGTGCTGCTCCGGGGGTGCAGGGTCGGGGGATCCCCCTCGCGCCGTCACAGTGTCGCCGGGGGGAGCAGCGTGGCTGGGCCGGGCAGGGAGCTCTCCGGCGCGCCCTCCAGCACACTGGCCACAGTTGGTTCTTACGGCTGCTGCCTCGTGGATGGAGAGCGGCCACAGCCCAGACCAACGTGCCTTGGGGGCGCTGTCCTGCCCTGGGACAGGCGGCCCCTCCCTAAACCGGGACGCGCGGACGGCAACAGCAGGCGAGAGCGGAGCGCCCTGCGCAAGGCGAGGCTGGTGGGGGCGGGGCCAGGGCCGTGGGGCAGGGGCAGTCTGTGCACGCTGGCCCAGCAGCGGGGGTGGAGCCGCGGCCGCGGGGCTGGAACAGTGTTTCTGGCGGTGGGGTCGGGACAGCTGTGTCACCCAACCAGCAGCAGGGCTGAAGGAGCCGGCAGTGGGGAGGGGGGATGGGCCTGCCCCGGTCCCCAGGTCTCAGGTCCCCGGGGTGCCGGGCCAGTGAGGTCCAGCCTGTACGAACGGGCAATCCGCTTTCCCAGCCTGTAGCTCTGTGCCGCCACATCTCCTCTCTGGGGAACCAGGGGGTGTTTGCTGCTGCTGGGTCGTTGACCCCACCAGGCGGGTGAAACCGTTCAGCGCTGTTCCGCGCACTGGACGTGGTGCACCGCACCCACCAGCCACGCCGCACTCACCCGCGGGTGCCCCCACCAGCCACGCCCCACTCACCCGCGGGTGCCCCCACCAGCCACATTTCCGTGCACTAACGCTGATTTCTCGCGGATTGCCTGCTTAGCTGTCCCGACGTGGGAGTGGGTGAGCAGGCTCTTTGTTCTCAGCCTTCATCCTTTTCTGCACGGCGTGCCGGGAGCTCCTGGTGGCCGTGGGACGCCGCCGCCCATGGCCCTGGGTCTGTGGGGTGGAGCCGTAGGCCGCTCCGGCTAGTTAACGCCAGCAGCATGTTGAGTGTGACGGCGCGTTGGGGTTCCCCTGCCTCCTGCACCCCGGAAATGGCACGAACAGACTCCACCAGCCAGTAGAACAGAGGTGGTTTATTTCCTCTCCAGAATACAGCACAGCCCAGATGTCACCAGGTTACAGGGCAGGCCTAGGATGCCTCAGCCCCCCTTGATATGGGGGGGTCTTGGCTTCTAAACCCCCCAGCCTGTTGCTGAGGCTGCTTCCTCCATGCTCACAGACAGAAACTAACTAACTCTCCTCCAGCCCTGCCCCCCAGCCAGGGCAGCATCCACCTTCCTTTGTTCCTCTCCATGGGGGGTAGCTGGTCAGACAGGTTTGGAGCCCCCTTTGCATAATGACTCCTGTCACAGACAGCAGGGGTCACCACAGCCCAGCAAGTACCCCCACTACGTCACAGTTCTCCCCCCTCCGAGAGCGAACTGAGCAGGGTCACTCTGCTCGTGACCTGGGGAAGTTCGGGCCCCCCCACGGGACAGCGCGTCGGCGATGATGTTGGCGCTCCCCTTGACGTGGGTCACTTCCATGTCGTAGTCCTGCAGGAGCAGGCTCCACCGCAGCAGCTTGGCGTTCGTCCCTTTCATCTGGTGTAGCCAGGTCAGGGGGCAGTGGTCGGTGAACACCGTGAAACGCCGGCCAAACAGGTACGGCTGCAGCTTTTGCAGGGCCCACACCATGGCCAGGCATTCCCTCTCTACGGTCGCGTAGCTCCGCTCCCGGGGCAGCAGCTTCCTGCTCAGGTACACGATGGGGTGACGTTCCCCCTTCTCGTCCGCCTGCATCAGCACCGCCCCCAGCCCGGTGTCCGAGGCGTCAGTAAACACGATAAAGGGCTTGTCGAAGTCTGGGTTTACCAGCACTGGGGCCTTGGCCAGGGCTCCCTTCAGTGCACAGAGAGCCCCCTGGCACTGCTCCGTCCAGACCACCCTGTCGGGCCTCCCCTTCCTGCACAGCTCTGTGATCGGGGCAGCGATGGAGCTGAAGTTGGGCACAAACCTCCGGTAGTACCCCGCCATCCCAATGAAAGCCTGGACCTGCTTCTTGGTCTGGGGCACAGGCCAGTCCCGGATGGCCTCCACTTTGGCCGGCTCTGGCTTCAAGCAGCCGCTCCCCACCTTATGGCCCAGGTAGGACACTTTGGCCATTCCAACCTTGCACTTCCCAGCCTTTACAGTCAGCCCAGCCTCCCTCAGCCGATCCAGTACCTGGCTGACCTGGGCCACGTGGTCCTCCCAGGACTGGCTGAAGACGCAGATGTCATCGATGTACGCTAGGGCACAGTTCTCCATTCCCCTCAGCAGCTGGTCCACCAGGCGCTGGAAGGTGGCCGGCGCCCCTTTGAGGCCAAAGGGTAGGACCAGGAACTCATAGAGCCCCAGCGGCGTGATGAAAGCCGATTTCAGTCTGGCCTCCTGGTCTAGCGGCACCTGCCAGTAGCCCTTGGTGAGGTCCAGGGTGGTGAGATAGCGAGCTCCCCCCAGCTTGTCCAGGAGCTCGTCGGGCCTTGGCATTGAGTAGGCGTCGGACACCGTGATGGCGTTGAGCTTCCGGTAGTCCACGCAGAACCGGATCGACCCGTCCTTCTTGGGAACCAGCACCACGGGAGAGGCCCAGGGGCTGGAGGATGGCTGGATCACCCCCAGGGCCAACATGTCCTGGACCTCTCTCTCCAGGTCCTGGGCTGTTTTCCCTGTGACCCTGAATGGGGAGCAGCGCACCGGGGGGTGAGTGCCCGTCTGCACCCGGTGGACAGCCAGGTTGGTGAGACCCGGCTTGTTGGAGAACAGCTGCTGGTGGGAGCGCAGCACCTCCCGGATCTCGGCCTGCTGGGCCGGGGTGAGCTGGTCCGAGAGGGAAATTGACTCCAGCGAAGAGTCCTCTCCGGACCCAGGGAACAGGCCCACCAGGGGATCCTCCCCCTGCTCCTCCCAGGGCTTACACACGGCCAGCACCAAGTTCTCCCTGTCCCAGTACGGCTTCATCATGTTAACATGATATACCCGCTGGCCGCGCGTCCGGCCCGTCAGCTCCACCACGTAGTTCACCTCGTTCAGCTGCTTAACCACCTTGAAGGGGCCGTCCCAGGCGGCTTGCAGCTTGTTCTTCCGCACGGGGATCAGGACCATCACCTGGTCCCCGGTAGCGTAGGCGCGGGCCCGTGCATTGCGGTCGTACCAGACCTTCTGCTTCCTCTGGGCCCTGCTCAGGTTCTCTCTGGCCAGGCCCATGAGCTTGGCAAGTCTTTCCCGGAACGTCAGGACGTATTCCACGACCAGCTCACCCTCCGGGGAGACCTTCCCCTCCCACTCGTCTTTCAGTAAGTCCAGGGGGCCCCTCACTCACCTCCCATATAACAGCTCGAACGGCGAGAACCCCGTGGACTCCTGGGGCACTTCCCTGTACGCAAACAGCAGGTGGGGTAGGTACTTGTCCCAGTCCTGCGGGTGTTTGTGCATAAAGGTCCGTAGCATCTGCTTCAGAGTCCCATTGAACCTCTCCACCAGCCCGTTGGTCTGGGGGTGATACGCCGAGGCCCAGGTGTGTTGCACCCCACTCTTCTCCCACAAGCACCGGAGCAGGGCCGACATGAAGTTGGATCCCTGGTCCGTGAGAACCTCCTGGGGAAACCCCACCCTGCTGAAAATGGTCAGCAGTGCGTCTGCCACCGTGTCTGCCTCGATGGAGGGCAGGGCCACGGCCTCGGGGTAGCGGGTGGCGAAGTCCACCACCACCAGGATGTATTTCTTCCCTGTCCGGGTCGCTCTGTTGAAGGGCCCCACAATATCCATCGCCACCTTCTGGAAAGGCTCCTCTATGATGGGCAGGGGTCTCAATGCAGCTTTCCTCCTGTCTTGGGCCTTCCCCACTCGTTGGCAGGAGTCGCAGGACCGGCAGTACCGCTGGACAGCTGCAAACATCCCTGGCCAATAGAAGTTCTGGAGCAGCCTCAGCCGCGTGCGCCGGATCCCCTGGTGTCCCGAGAACGGGATGTCATGGGCCAGGTGTAGCAGCTTGCGGCGATACCTTTGGGGAACCACCAGCTGCCGCTGGAGCCCCCACTTGCCTACCGTCCCGGGGGAAAGCCATTCCCGGTACAGAAATCCCCTCTCCCACCGGAACTTCTCCTGGCAATCTCCTCCTAGGGGTTGAGCGGCACCCAGGTCAGCCCGGTCCCTCAGGGCCTGCAGGGAGGGATCCGCTCGCACCTCCGCCTGGAATTCAGCGGCTGGGGCTGGGACAGGGCCGTGGTTCCCCCCACTGCCTAGGTCCAACTCTAGGTCTGCTGGGACGGGGCCCTGGGCCCCCTGTTGGGGAACCTCCTCGAGTTCCGGGCCGCCAGCCCCTCGCTTGCTCTGGCTACGGGTGGTGACTAGCGTCCTGTGGGGTCCGTCTGGCCACTCCTCTAGGTCACTCCCCATTAGCACGTCGGTGGGCAAGTGCGGGTGCACCCCCACTTCCTTGGGGCCCTCCTTGGCCTCCCATTTCAGATGCACCCTGGCTACAGGTACCTCAAAGGGGGTGCTCCCTATGCCCCTCAGTGTCAGCTGAGTGTCGGGTAGCATACGGTCTGGGGCCACTATGTCGGGCCAGGCCAGTGTCACCTCCGCCCCCGTGTCCCAGAAACCCGTCACCTTCTTACCATCCACGGGGTGCAGTGCATCCCACCCCTGACAGCAGTGTGACGGCGCGTTGGGGTCCCCCGCCTCCTGCACCCCCGAAAGGGCACGAACAGACTCCACCAGCCGGTAGAACAGAGGTGGTTTATTGCTTCTCCAGGATACAGCCCAGCACAGATGTCACCAGGTTACAGGGCAGGCCTAGGATGCCTCAGCCCCCCTTGATATGGGGGGGGTCCAGCTTCTAAACCCCCCAGCCTGTTGCTGAGGCTGCTTCCTCCATGCTCCCAGACAGAAACTAACGAACTCTCCTCCAGCCCTGCCCCCCAGCCAGGGCAGCATCCACCTTCCTTTGTTCCTCCCCTTGGGGGGTAGCTGGTCGGACAGGTTTGGAGCCCCCTTTGCATAACGACTCCAGTCACAGACAGCAGAGGTGGCCACAGCCCTAGCAAGGTCCCCCACTACGTCACAGTGTGCGTTTGCCGTGTCTCTGGTCCAGGAACCCAGCGCTAGTCCACAGAGGCTTTCCTCTGCCAGCGCCACAGGGACCAACCCACTTGTGCCTGGGCGTTCGGTTAGCGCGAGCTGCCTTTCCGCTGGGTCGTTCGAACGAGGGCGCCTGACTGCTCAGCAGGCCGTCCCAGAGACAGGGGGCTGCCCCCTGCCAGACGCTTGCCAGAGCTAGTAGCAGCCCTCCCAAGTCTGCGGGTTCACTTGCTCGTGACGGCACAAGTCACTGATTGTGCACGGGGAGCCCGGCAATTTCTGAGCACGGACGGAGCAGAAGAGCTGCAGGAACCCCGCGGGACGCCCGGCTTAGAGTTGGGCTGGGCAATTGGCCTGCCCCCTCCCAGCCGTGGGGCTGGGCCCTGGCCCGGGGGGCCACGCCAGCTGTTGCTGGGTCTCTGGCACTCGGTGCCTCTGCTCGGCCTGTTCCCGCGTCCCGCCAGGGCCCAGGGAGACACGGAGCAGCCAGGAGTTCCCAGGCACAGACTCCCGGCTTCCTCGCTCTCCCGGACCCCAGGAAGGGGGCCACAGCCGGGTACCTGAGCTTCCCAGCTCCGGTGGTGGGAGGGGGCCCGGCTCCAGCACCAGCCGCCCTCCGCCATGTGAGCTACGCAGAGGGGCAGGAGGCACCTCCGGGCCCAGAGAGCTGGAAGAGCCAGTGCAGGTGCTGGGCACGCTGCCTGTCCAAGGGCAGAGCCCCCCCGGTGCAACACCAGGGCACAGCCCCCCCCGGTAACGCCCCAGGGATTGCCACAGGTCCGGCCCCGTGCGCCCCGTCCGGGCACAGCAAGGCAGGGCTCCGTGCTGGGCACTGCCAGGCCTGGGCCGTCCCTCCGCTCTGCCACCCCTGCAGCAGCAAACGGACCCAGGCAGCCCCAAGAGCAGGGGGCAGAGGCCTGGGAGGGGCAGGGGCGGCCGGAGGGCAGCGGCCGTTTCCCCGTCAAGCAGCGCTCTCTGGACGACTGCACAGCCGCCCTCGCGCCTCCGCCGCGCTCGCCCCCGCCCCCACCTGCACCCCCCCCGCTGCCCTCATGCTGCCAAGGGAGCCCCCCTGCCCTGCTCCTGCCCCAGTGCCACCCCATTGGCACCACACAGCACCCTCGCCCCTCCCCGCTGGGACGCGTTTCACCCTCTGGGCCGGGCACCCGGCACCGTTCCCCGGGCGTGACCCTGGCTGGCCACTGTCCTGCGCACAGCTCCATGGCCTGGCCTGTGAGCCCTCCTGCCCCCACCCTCCTTGTCCCTCTAAAGGGGGCTCCAGGCTGGGGCAGGCAGTTGGGATGCAGGAGGGGAAAGGGCTCTGGGGTGGGCCCAGGGATGAGGTGTTTGGGGTGCAGGAGGGGGCTCCAGGTTTGCAGAGGGGTTTTGGGCTGAGGGTTGGAGTGCAGGAGGGGTGCTAGGCTTAGCTGTACCCTACCTGTTACCCCCAAAATTCCCAGGGTTACGCTAGTATGGGTTTAGTGATATTAACACTGCACTCCATGCACTGTAGGGTTCAGCTAAAGGGGACAGAGCTGCCACTAGAGGTGCAAGCTAACGCACGCACACACACACACGTGCACACACACACACGCACACACACACACGCGCACACACACACACACGCACACACACACGCACACGCACTGCAGAAGGAGCCAAGGCGCGTTGCACCGGGAGGGGCTGTCTCTGATCCAGGCTGGGGAGCTGGCCAGGAAAGAACCGGAGCTTCTGGCTGCGGAAAGAGGTTTCCTGCCAACGTGCTCTCTCCTTTTATTGCCTCTGTGCAGCCCCTGTGACTCAGCCCCAGCCCGCACCAGGGTGCGCGCCCGGACTCACCTCCATCTAGCAAAGCAGCAGGGTCTCCTTTGTGTGCCTGGATTGGTCTGAGGACTCACCTGGCTCCAGGTGCTCAGCCTTGCACTTTCTACTCACAGACACTCAACAGTCTCCACTCACACACACACCCTCATAAACACACACACACACACTCTCACACACACACACACACACACACACACACACCCTCATAAACACACACACACACTCTCACACACACACCCTCATAAACACACACACTCATACACACACACACTCATACACACACACACACACTCATACACTCTCACACACACTAATAAACACACACACACACACACACTCTCACACACACACACACACACCCCCTCATAAACACACACACTCACACACACACACACACACTCACACACACACACACACACACACACACTCATACACACACACACACACTCATACACTCTCACACACACACACTCATACACTCTCACACACACACTCATACACACACACACTCCTATCTTGGGTGGGGTGCAGCTTAGAGCAAGTTCCAAGCAAGGGGCAGAGCGTTCCAAAGATTACAAAGCTGCAGGGCTCAGAGTCACCCAGGGCCAGTACAAAGTGGCTGAGCCTTACAGCGTTGCAGGGTTGTCCCAGGAGTTGCCAGGTTCAAGTCAATGCAGCTGATACAATTCCAAGCTTCAGAGAATCACTCACAAATCATCAGCACTGAAGTGGTTTGGAAGACAACTGCCCCTCCCCAGCAATGCAGCCGGCAGGAGGTTCTTGTCAGTCTCAGTCATGCGTGGGCAGGACCTTACCGTGTAGAGTGTTTCCAGAAAATCCATGTGTACAATCAAGTAATAGCTCGGGCAGAGGCGTCTCGGCAACGTTTCCTGCCCCTGGCTCTCCCCAGTTACGGTGACCACACAAAGGTGCCTCCGCCCATCCACACCAATATTTCAAGTGCCAGGACAATTCCTGGGTTTCCCATACAGATGCCCATTGATACCCTGTTTACAATACACACAATAGCAGCCAATACCAAGCTCGTGCTCAGAGGCCAGAGAGGAATTAACGATAAAGGAAATGTACCAGCATGTCACCGACAAAACCAAAGCGCTCATCCGAGAAGATAAGAATAAACGTGAGGCGTTGGGGCCAGAGGTGGACGTGCGACTGATCGTGTGGCTGGGGGGGAGCAGAGGAGGAGGAGCGTACCCGAGGGTGGTATCCCCTTTGCCCGAACTCAGCAATGCTGCGCAGGCCGCCCCCACCAGACAGACACACTTTGTGGTGACACTAGCGCCATGGTGTGTGTGTTGCTCTTCCGCTGGTACCAGCTCTCCGGACGTTCCGGGAGAGAAAATCCTGCCAAGCCCAGACGTGTTTTTCAAAGGGCAACTCTCAAACCATGAGATCGGAGGCGTCACAAGCGCCGTGGACAAGGAAACATCACAGTCGCGGGGCTACGTGGGGAGGAGCAAGGAACTGGGCTGGCTCCTCCCACGAGCCTACGCTGCCCTCAACAGCCCCACTTCCCTCGAGGGCCCCAGACAGGGCCGGGTGAGAGGTCTGGGGGCCCCAGGGCAGCACAATTTCGCGGGGGCCCCCCCTTTGGAGACAAAATAGAAAAAAGGCGTCAAATGCAATCGAAGGCTATTTTCATATTAAATGTGAACTGGGTACATTTGATAGAAACCTAATTTAGTTGGATAATTTTTATTTTAATTATATTGTAATTCATTCGGAAACAAAACTCGGCGTTAATCATTACAAGTTTTCATTTGTATTTAAGTCTATTATCGCTGCCTAGCTCTTTGGCAGCACATTCTTCAGTTATGTCATTAAAGTCCATTTCTTTACACCGGTCATTTTCAAAAAGTTTCAAAATCTTTCTGCACAAACAAATGCAACAGCAACCCCATGACAAATGTGTGACTGAGGGCTGCAAACATGAAGCAGAACATCCACCTGACAACATGATTTTTAAACCCCTCCAGCAGTGAAATCCTGCAGGATTGTCCTCTCATTACTCCTATTACTCTGCATCCTTTTAGACCTTTATAGGAACGTTTTCAAAATCACAAATAGCAATGAGGCCCAACTGAAATAGCCGGATTCTAATGAAAACTCAGAGCTGGCAGTGGCTGGCTCATGCCGTGCCAGGTGCAGGGTCTGCTGGCTGGGTGCTGGCAGGCTTGCACCTGGCACGGGCACCGTAGCCAGACCATGCCCCTTTAAGGGCTCCGGGGCCGGGAGGGGGGCAGACGAGTTTCCCTGGTGGTGCCCAGAGTGGCCACCAGGGCAAGCTGGGAAGGGCTAGCCTCCCACTAGTTCCAATTAAGTGGCTACACAGCCCTTAATTCAAACTAGTTAATTCGAACTAGGCTTAGTCCTCGTGGAATGAGGTTTACCTAGTTCGAATTAAGCGCTCCACTAGTTTGATTTAAATTCAGACTAGCGGTTTGCCTGTGTAGTGCCTATGAACGTTAATTCCAACTAACGGCTGTTAGTTCGAATGCACTTTGTAGTGTAGACAGACCCTCAGGGAGCAGCTTATGCAGCCTGACCACAGGACACGTATCGCTCCACTCAAACTGAACAAGACTTTACCTCTGCAATTTCCTTTCCTCCTAAGCAGCCATAAACCACCTTCAACAGCCCTTTTGTGTCTCTGCAAAAGAGAATATTGAAGCGTTTCTACTATAACCCGAGAGCTGAGCAATTCCTCCAGCCTGACTGGCGAGTAGGAGTCGAGCTCTGCTGGCCAGTGGGAATGAGGATCGGAACTACACCAGTGAGCGAGCCTCTTTCCTTTGCTTTGCTCTGCTCCCCTCGACTGCCAACACCAGCAGCTGAGGGGCCGGCGCCGGATCTTTCAGACCAGAACAAGGCCCTTGCCCGGTGATCTCTCGCGTGTGCTCTATTCCAGCATCTGCCATTCAGAGCTGAGGCACCTCTGGAGCATGGGGCTGGAGCCTTGATAATCTTGTCTGGTGAATTCACCCGCTGCGTTTGAAACCCGTCCCTCCCCACGCCACCAAGCATCGGTTGAAACCCTTCACGAGTCGATTCGTTTGCTCGTTCATTCCTGTTCCTCCTTCAGTTCAGAGGCTAGGCGGGGAAAAGATCAAATCCTGGTCCAGTCTGAGCGCAGAACTGTGGGTGTGGGCGAAGCTTTGGTGGAGTCTCCCCCGCCCCCCTTCTTCCCCCTTCCCCTTGCTCCCAAGCTAGCGATGGGCCATTCCTTAGGAGCAAGGCTAGAGAGAGAAACACCCTCCAGCTCCGACCAAGAGCCTGGCTGGTGTGGAGTAACGGGAGGCCTCGGGTGGCTCTGGGGATTTTGGGGTTTCAGACACGCGCTTTTCCAGGAGAGCCAGAGAGGCCGAGACAGGAGAGCCGGGAAGTTGATTCGGTTGCGTCCAGGTCCAGCCTGCAGCAGCTCTGACTTCCAGTGGGTGGCATGAGGGGCGGGAGCAGCTCTGCCCGAAGCGCCTGGCACTGCAGAGCCAACCGGCTTCTCAAGAAGAAGGGCAGGCGGTGCTGGCGGCCGGAGAAACTGGTGCAGTGCCCAGGGAAACTGAGGCACACACACGGGGTTACCACAGAACAGCGCAACAGGGCAAATGTGAGCCCTTCTTCCTCCCGCGGCCCAGTGGGTGAGGTGGAAGGACTCAGCAAAGGCCACCAAGTGTCTATGGGGCAGGCCAGAGGGCCCGTGGGGGTCCGTAGGGCAATGGGGGGCCCAAGGGGGGGTCCATAGGGCAATGGGGGGCCCAAGGGGGGTCTGTAGGGCAATGGGGGGCCCAAGCGGGTCCGTAGGGCAATGGGGGGCCAAAGGGGGGGTCCGTAGGGCAATGGAGGGGGCCCATGGGGGGTCCGTAGGGCGATGGGGGGCCCCGAGGGGGGGTCCGTAGGGCAATGGAGGGGGCCCATGGGGGGGGTCCGTAGGGCGATGGGGGGGCCCAAGGCGGGGTCCGTAGAGCGATGGGGGGCCCATGGGGGGGTCCGTAGGGCGATGGGGGGGCCCGTGGGGGGGTCCGTAGGGCAATGGGGGGCCCGAGGGGGGGTCCGTAGGGCGATGGGGGGCCCCGAGGGGGGGTCCATAGGGCGATGGGGGGCCCGAGGGGGTCCATAGGGCGATGGGGGGGTCCGAGGGGGGGTCCATGGGGCGATGGGGGGGCCCGAGGGGGGTCCATAGGGCGATGGGGGGCCCGAGGGGGGGTCCGTAGGGCGATGGGGGGCCCGAGGGGGGGTCCGTAGGGCGATGGGGGGCCCGAGGGGGGGTCCATAGGGCGATGGGGGGCCCGAGGGGGTCCATAGGGCGATGGGGGGGTCCGAGGGGGGGTCCATAGGGCGATGGGGGGCCCGAGGGGGTCCATAGGGCGATGGGGGGGCCCGAGGGGGGGTCCGTAGGGCGAGGGGGGCCCGAGGGGGGTCCATAGGGCGATGGGGGGCCCGAGGGGGGGTCCGTAGGGCGATGGGGGGGCCCGAGGGGGGGTCCATAGGGCGATGGGGGGCCCGAGGGGGGTCCATAGGGCGATGGGGGGGTCCGAGGGGGGGTCCATAGGGCGATGGGGGGCCCGAGGGGGGTCCATAGGGCGATGGGGGGGTCCGAGGGGGGGTCCATAGGGCGATGGGGGGGCCGAGGGGGGGTCCGTAGGGCGATGGGGGGCCCGAGGGGGGTCCATAGTGCGATGGGGGGGCCGAGGGGGGGTCCGTAGGGCGAGGGGGGCCCGAGGGGGTTGTGTCCATCAGTGGCCATGGGCAGGGGGGTCCCTGGCCTCTGCCAGGGCTGGGAATGGGCCACGTGAGGGTTCCCTGCTCTGCCCCCCCCGGCGCTCCCATGTCCCCAAGGGGGGTCTATGGGGGGACGGGGGGGCCCGAGGGGGGGTCCATGGGCCGATGGGGGGTGCGAGGGGGGGTCCGTTGTACCGGGCTGTGTTGGTTCTTCCCGGCCCGCAGGGGGCGGCAGCGCGCTCGGGCCGTGCCGGGGGCGGGGCCGGGGGCGGGGCCGGAGCCGGAGCCGGAGCCGGAGGCGGCAGCGGGAGTCAGGCCGGGATCATGCAGGTACCGGGGGAGCGGCCGGGCAGGGCCGCCCTGGAGTCCCCCTAGCGGAGCCCCTCCGCGGCGCTTCGGGGGGGGTGCGGGGGGGCAGGGCCAGGGCGCTGCGGGGGGGTCGGGCCGGGCAGGGTCGGGGGGATTCGGGGGGGTCGGGCAGGGTCGGGGGGATTCGGGGGGGTCGGGCAGGGTCGGGGGGATTCGGGGGGGTTGGGGGGATTCGGGGGGGTCGGGTAGGGCCGGGGGGGTCGGGGGGATTCGGGGGGGGGGGGGGGGTCGGGTAGGGCCGGGGGGGTCGGGGGGGTGCGGGGGGGTCGGGCAGGGCCGGGGGGATTCGGGGGGGTCGGGGGGATTCGGGGGGGTCGGAGGGATTCGGGGGGGTCGGGCAGGGCCAGGGGGGGTCGGAGGGATTCGGGGGGGTCGGGTAGGGTCGGGGGGGTCGGGGGGATTCGGGGGGGTCCCTCCGCCAGGGCTTGCCCCCCCGACTAACACGCTCCCCTGCCCGCCAGGCGTCCGTGGCCGGTGACTCCAAGCGAGCCGTGCAGGCGGCGGCCCAGAAGTTCCTGAAGTTCGTGAATCGGGGCCCCTCCCCGTACCATGGTAAGGGGGCTGGGGGCTCCTGCCGGTTCCGAGAGCTGCCTCCGGGGGGCCAGGGAGCCGGGCAGCAGCACGGAGCTGGCTGGCTGCAGCGTGGCCCCCTTTTCCTCTGGCCTCAGGCTCTGTTCCCTGGGGGGCAGTGACTCCCCAGCAGGGTGACCCCTTGGCCCGCCCGGGCAGGTGCCAGCTTGCCAGGGAGTTAACCTGGGACACGCCCAGCGAGCTGGGCACCGGGCCCGTGTCTCCCCCTGCCCCTGCCCCTGCGTGGCTCTGCCACCCCGAGTCCCAGCGCCTGTTCCGCCCCCCCCCCCCCCGCCTCTCTCTAGGGCTGCCCTCTGCCCCGGGCTCGCCTGGCAGCCGGCCAGGCCCAGGGCGGGCCTGCGGGGAGCCAGCGTCCCCACGTGGGTAGCAGAAGCCTGCCAGAGCCCACAGGGCGGGGCTGCAAGACCAGGCCCTGCCCCGTGCTCAGAGGGGTTCCCAGCCCTGCTTCCTCCTTCCTCCTCGCTCCCTGCCCCGGGGCAAAGTGGCGCCCACACGCCTGTCGGCGCAGGCAGGGCCGGCTCCCCGCGCCAGGCCGGGGCAGGAGGGAGCTGCCTGCCCCCAGCAGTCTCCAGCAGAGGACCCTGCGGGGCAGTGGGGACGGGGCGGGGGCTCCAGTGCCCTCGCTCGGCTCGGCACGGCCCCCGGAGGTGCCAGCTGCAGGGGGAGCGGGGCCAGTTTCCTGCACTCGGTGCCCATTGGCCTCTAGTGGGGGGCCTGGCGTGACCCTGGGGAGAGGGGGGCTCAGTCCCCGGGCCGGCCCCTGTGCTGGGCTCCCCCGGGGTGCAGCCTGGGGGGCCACTGAGCCTCAGTCTGCCTGGGCTGCCCCTCCCAGTGCTGCTGTGACACGCTGCACCCCGCTTCACGCCTGGCATTCGCCCAGCTGCTCGTGAACTCACGAGAGGGGCCCCAGCCAGTCCGTCCCCTGCACCCCGCTTCACGCCTGGCATTCGCCCAGCTGCTCGTGAACTCACGAGAGGGGCCCCAGCCAGTCCGTCCCCTGCACCCCGCTTCACGCCTGGCATTCGCCCAGCTGCTCGTGAACTCACGAGAGGGGCCCCAGCCAGTCCGTCCCCTGCACCCCGCTTCACACCTGGCATTCGCCCAGCTGCTCGTGAACTCACGAGAGGGGCCCCAGCCAGTCCGTCCCCTGGCAGGCCCGGGCTGTGCCCTCTGCCCTCTGCCCTGGGCAGGCGCCTGGCCGCTAGCGCCGGCCCGGCCCTGGCGCGCGTCTCGCCTCAGACCCGCGGGCTGTAGGCGCCGGAGCGGGCCCGGGGTGCGGCAGCTGCCAGGTGAGCACAGGGCGGCGCCCGAGAACCCGCCCTGCAGCCCCCTGTGCGGGTGCAGGCCCCTCGGCCCTGCCAGGCTGCCTGGGGCCCTCGTCCCGCCCGGAGCTGAGCTGGGCGGGGAGGATGCGACGGCCCTTGCCCGCCGGGAGACCGGACAGACCTGTGGGGCTGGCTCCACGGTGCCGCTGCCGGGCGGCGCCCACGGGCTGCAGGGAGACCAGCCCCAGGCCCCCGTTCTGTCGGCCCGTCCTCTGCCCTTGGCCCCGGGACAGCCCTTGGGCCCGGCTGCCCTCTGTCCCCCACCCTCCCCAGGCTGCGTCTGTAACCTCGCAACGGCGTCGGGGCGCCTGGCAAAGCCCCCGAGCCGCCCTCCCGGGGGGGCAGCGCCCTGGGCAGGGCCCCTCCCAGCAGCCCAGGCACGGGGGGGGCAGCGCCCCGGGAAGGGCCCCCCCGGCAGGCCAGGCACGGGGGGGGGCAGCGCCCCGGGAAGGGCCCCTCCCGGCAGGCCAGGCACGGGGGGGGGCAGCGCCCCTCCCAGCAGCCCAGGCACCGGGGGGGGGCAGCACCCCGGGAAGGGCCCCCCCGGCAGGCCAGGCACAGGGGGGGGGGGCAGTGCCCCGGGAAGGGCCCCTCCCGGCAGGCCAGGCATGGGGGGGGCAGCACCCCAGGAAGGGCCCTCCCGGCAGGCCAGGCACGGGGGGGGGGCAGCGCCCCGGGAAGGGCCCCCCCGGCAGGCCAGGCACAGGGGGGGGGGCAGTGCCCCGGGAAGGGCCCCTCCCGGCAGGCCAGGCATGGGGGGGGCAGCACCCCAGGAAGGGCCCTCCCGGCAGGCCAGGCACGGGGGGGGGCAGCGCCCCGGGAAGGGCCCCCCCGGCAGGCCAGGTACGGGGGGGGCAGCGCCCCGGGAAGGGCCCCTCCCGGCAGGCCAGGCACGGGGGGGGCAGTGCCCCGGGAAGGGCCCCTCCCGGCAGGCCAGGCACGGGGGGGGCAGCGCCCCGGGAAGGGCCCCTCCAGGCAGGCCAGGCACGGGGGGGGGGCAGCGCCCCGGGAAGGGCCCCTCCAGGCAGGCCAGGCACGGGGGGGGCAGCGCCCCGGGAAGGGCCCCCCCAGGCAGGCCAGGCACGGGGGGGGGCAGCGCCCCGGGAAGGGCCCCTCCCGGCAGGCCAGGCACGGGGGGGGCAGCGCCCCGGGAAGGGCCCCCCCGGCAGGCCAGGCACGGGGGGGGCAGCGCCCCGGGAAGGGCCCCCCAGGCAGGCCAGGCACGGGGGGGGGCAGCGCCCCGGGAAGGGCCCCCCAGGCAGGCCAGGCACGGTGGTTCTGGGGGGGCTTGGGGCGCCTGACGTCTGCGTGGTCCCCGCAGTGGTTGCCGAGTGCCGGAGCCGCCTGCTGCAGGCCGGGTTCCAGGAGCTGAAGGAGGCTGAGCAGTGGCACATCCAGCCTGAGCACAAGGTAGGGCGGGGGCTGGGCCGGGGGCAGAGGCCAGGGTGGGAGTGCGCAGGGCTCTGGGGCAGGGGGGAGGGCCAGGCTGGGGGGTGGGGCGGGGTGCGCAGGGCTCTGGGGCAGGGGGAGGGCCAGGCTGGGGGGTGGGGCGGGGTGCGCAGGGCTCTGGGGGCAGGGCGTGGGCCAGGCTGGGGGGTGGGGCGGGGTGCACAGGGCTCTGGGGGCAGGGGGGGAGGGCCAGGCTGGGGGGTGGGGCGGGGTGCGCAGGGCTCTGGGGCAGGGGGGAGGGCCAGGCTGGGGGGTGCGGCGGGGTGCGCAGGGCTCTGGGGCAGGGCGGGAGGGCCAGGCTGGGGGGTGGGGCGGGGTGCACAGGGCTCTGGGGGCAGGGGGGGAGGGCCTGGGGGCAGGGGGGGAGGGCTGGGGGGTGGGGCGGGGTGCGCAGGGCTCTGGGGCAGGGGGGAGGGCCAGGCTGGGGGGTGGGGCGGGGTGCGCAGGGCTCTGGGGGCAGGGAGGAGGGCCAGGCTGCGGGGTGGGGCGGGGTGGTCAGGGCTCTGGGGGCGGGGGGTAGGGGCCAGGCTGGGGGGTGCTGGGGGGTGGGGCGGGGTGCTCAGGGCTCTGGGGCAGGGGGGAGGGCAGGGGGAGGGTCAGGGCTGGGGGGTGGGGCGGGGTGCTCAGGGCTCTGGGGGCAGGGGGGGGCCAGGCTGGGCCAGGGCTGGGGCGGGGTGGGGCGGGGTGGTCAGGGCTCTGGGGGCGGGGGGTAGGGGCCAGGCTGGGGGGTGCGGCGGGGTGGGGGGTGGGGCGGGGTGCTCAGGGCTCTGGGGGCAGGGGGAGGGTGGGGGGTGGGGCAGGCTGGGGGGTGGGGGGGGCGGGGTGCTCAGGGCTCTGGGGGCGGGGGGTAGGGGGGCTGGGGGGTGGGGCGGGGTGCTCAGGGCTCTGGGGCAGGGAGGAGGGCCAGGCTGGGGGGTGGGGCGGGGTGGTCTGGGGGCAGGGGGGGGTGGGGCTCTGGGGGCGGGGGGTAGGGGCCAGGCTGGGGGGGGGCGGGGTGGGGCGGGGTGCTCAGGGCTCTGGGGCAGGGAGGAGGGCCAGGCTGGGGGGTGGGGCGGGGTGCTCAGGGCTCTGGGGGCGGGGGGTAGGGGCCAGGCTGGGGGGTGCTGCGGGGTGCGCAGGGGGGAGGGGGGGGTGGGGCAGGGGGAGGGCAGGGGGAGGGCCAGGCCTGCTTTCCCCACCCCTAGGGGAGGGCTCGGGGCGGCTCCAGGCCAGCACCCCACCGGGCCTCTCCCCTTTCCCCCCAGTACTTCGTGACCCGGAACAGCTCCACCCTCGTCGCCTTCGCTGTCGGGGGCCGGTACCAGCCTGGCAACGGCTTCAGCCTCATCGGCGCCCACACGGACAGCCCCTGCCTCCGGGTGAGGGACCCTGCTGCCGCCTCCCGCCCCACCCGCGTGGCCCCCCCGGGGAGCGCCCGCCCCCCCCCCCCCCCCCCGCAGGGCTCTGCCTGATCTGTCCTCCGCTGCGCCCGGCTGTGCCCAGGACACTCACCAGCTCTGGAGCTTGTCCCCGGAGCTCCCCCGCCAGGGGCTGGCCAGTGGCTCCCGGCCCCGTCCAGCTGGGGCTGTCATAGAACCACAGAGCTGGAAGAGACCTCAGGAGGCCACGTCCAGCCCCCTGCTCTAGGCAGGACCAACCCAACTCAATCAACCCGGCCAGGGCCTTGTCAAGCCGGGACGTAAACACCTCTAGGGATGGAGACTCCACTACTTCCCTAGGGAACCCATCCCAGCGCTTCCCCACCCGCCTAGGGAAAGAGTTTTTCCTAATATCCAACCTGGACCTCTCCCACCACAACGTGAGCCCATTGCTCCTTGTTCTGCCCTCTGTCACTACTGAGAACAGCCTCTCTCCAGCCTCTTTGGAACCCCCTTCAGGAAGTTGCAGGCTGCTCTCAAATCCCCCCTCACTCTTCTCTTCTCCAGACAAAACAGACCCAAGTCCCTCAGCCTCTCCTCATAGGTTATATGCTCCAGCCCCCGAATCATTTTCATTGTCCTCCGCTGGACGCTCTCCAATGCGTCCACATCCTTTCTGTAGTGGGGGGCCCAGAACTGGACACAACACTTCAGATGTGGCCTCACCAGAGTCGAATGGCTTAATGGGCTTAAAGTGCAGCAGGGGAGGTTTAGATTGGACATTAGGAAAAAATTCCTAACTGTCAGGGTGGTCAAATATTGGAATAAATTGCCCAGGGAGGTGGTGGAATCTCCCTCTCTGGAGATATTTAAGAACAGGTTAGATAGACATCTGTCAGGGATGGTGTAGACGGAGCTTGATCCTGCCTTGAGGGCGGGGGGCTGGACTCGATGACCTCTCGAGGTACCTTCCAGTCCTAGTGTTCTATGATTCTATGAATACAGGGGAATAATGACATCTCTGGATCTGCTGGCCATGCTCCTCTTAATGCAACCTAATATGCCATTCACCTTCTTGGCTACAAGGGCCCCTGTTGACTCATATCCAGCTTCTCATCCACTGTAACCCCCAGGTCCTTTTCTGCAGAACTGCTACTTAGCTGGTTGGTCCCCAGCCTGCACCAATACTTGGGATTCTTCCGTCCCAAGTGCAGGACTCTACACTTGTCCTTGTTGAACCTCATCAGATTTCTTGTGGCCCAATCCTCCAATTTGTCTAAGTCACTCTGGACCCTATCTCTGCCCTTAAGCGTATCTACCTCTCCCCCCAGCTTAGTGTCATCCGCAAACTTGCTGAGGATGCAATCCATCCCCTCATCCAGGTCATTAATAAAGATATTGAACAAAACCCACCCTAGAACTGAACCTTGGGGCACTCCACTAGAAACCGACCGCCATCCTGACATGGAGCCGTTGATCACTACCCGCTGGGCCCGGCCTTCTAGCCTCTTTCTATCCATCTTACCGTCCATTTATCCAATCCACATTCCCTCAACTTGCTGGCAAGAATATTGTGGGAGACGTATCAAAAGCCTTGCTAAAGTCAATGTATAGAACATCCACTGATGTGGGGGTGAAATCAACAAGGGGCCAGGCTCTCCCCACTGCCCCCTGCTGCCGGGGGCGGGGCAGTGCGGGCGGGTGACGGGGCCTGGCTCTCCCCACTGCCCCCTGCTGCCGGGGGCGGGGCCGTGCGGGCGGGTGACGGGGCCTGGCTCTCCCCACTGCCCCCTGCTGCCGGGGGCGGGGCCGTGCGGGCGGGTGACGGGGCCTGGCTCTCCCGCAGGTGAAGCGCCGCTCCAAGAGGGGCCAGGCGGGCCTGGTGCAGGTGGGCGTGGAGACCTACGGCGGTGGCATTTGGAGCACCTGGTTCGACCGCGACCTGACGGTGGCCGGGCGGGTGATCGTGAGGGTGAGTCCGGCCGGGTGACCCGCCCGAGTTCGGCCACTCGCGCCTCGAGGGACCCGGCCTGGCCCCTGCTCTGCGCGCGAGCCCAGGGACCGGTGCAGGACCAGGCCACCGCGGGGCCTCGGAGCCTGGGGTTGTGTCCCGGAGCCGGTGGATCCGGTGACGCTCGCCCTGCCCGGCCCTGCCGTGGCGCGCGCCCAGTCCCGACTCCGCCGCTCAGCGCTGGGGGAGCTGGGGGCGGTGCCGGGGCCAGGCCTGGCGTCCCAGGACGGGGGGCCGGGGCCGGGCCCGCTGACACTCCCTGCTCTGCTTTCAGGAGCCGGCGGGCGGGCGCCTGGAGCAGCGGCTGGTGTGGGTGGAGCGGCCCATCCTGCGCATCCCTCACCTGGCCATCCACCTGCAGCGCAGCGTCAACGAGAGCTTCGGGCCCAACACGGAGCAGCACCTGTGAGGGCAAGGGGGCTCCGGGCTGGCCGGGCAGGGGGGCTCCGGGCTGGCCGGGCAAGGGGGCTCCGGGCTGGCCGGGCAAGGGGGCTCCGGGCTGGCCGGGCAGGGGGGCTCCGGGCTGGCCGGGCAGGGGGGCTCCGGGCTGGCCGGGCAGGGGGGGGGGCTGGGCCGGGCAAGGGGGCTCCGGGCTGGCCGGGCAGGGGGGCTCCGGGCTGGCCGGGCAAGGGGGCTCCGGGCAAGGGGGCTCCGGGCTGGCCGGGCAGGGGGGCTCCGGGCTGGCCGGGCAGGGGGGCCCTGGCCGGGCAGGGGGGCTCCGGGCTGGCCGGGCAGGGGGGCTCCGGGCTGGCCGGGCAAGGGGGCTCCGGGCAAGGGGGCTCCGGGCTGGCCGGGCAGGGGGGCGGGGGCCGGGCAGGGGGGCTCCGGGCTGGCCGGGCAAGGGGGCTCCGGGCTGGCCGGGCAGGGGGGCTGGGCTGGCCGGGAGGTGGGGTGCCATGGGGGACATAGCTGGCTTCCCCCAGGCGGCTGCGTTGGCATGGGACACCCCTTCTGGCAGCCCGGGGAGCAGGGGGGCGGGGCTCTGACGATGGCTCCGGCATGCGGGTGCCTGATGGAGCCTTGGCCCCCGCAGGGTGCCCATCCTGGCCACCGCCATCCAGGAGGCGCTGGAGAAGGAGGCGCCCGAGGCCGAGGCTCCCGGTGCCGCTGCCCAGGTGAGACAGGAGAGGAGCCGACTGCCGAGGGCCCCGTGCCGCGATCATCCCCTGTGGGCTTGCTGGGGGCCGGGGGGCACAGCAGAGCGGCATGTTCCGGGGGAGCTGGGGGGACCCAGCACAGAGCAGCATATTCTGGGGAGGGGCGCAGAGCGGCATGTTCCGGGCCGGGGGGGGGGCGGAGCGGCGTGTTCGGGGAGGATCCGGGGGGGGGGGCAGGGCGCAGAACGGTGTGTTCCGGGGGGGGGCAGAGCGGCATGTTCCCGCCTGGGGGCGCAGAGCTGCGTGTTTGGGGAGGATCCGGGGGGGGGCAGAGCGGCATGTTCCGGGCCGGGGGGGCGCAGAGCTGCGTGTTTGGGGAGGATCCGGGGGGGGCAGGGCGCAGAACGGTGTGTTCCGGGGGGGGCAGATGTTCCGGGCCGGGGGGGGCGCAGAGCTGCGTGTTTGGGGAGGATCCGGGGGCAGAGCGCGGTTTGGGGAGGACCCGGGGCAGGGCGCAGAACGGTGTGTTCGGGGGGGGGGGGCAGAGCAGCATGTTCCGGGCCGGGGGGTGCAGAGCGGCGTGTTCAGGGAGGATCCGGGGGGCAGGGCGCAGAACGGTGTGTTCGGGGGGGGGGGGCAGAGCAGCATGTTCCGGGCCGGGGGGGTGCAGAGTGCCAGCGTGTTCAGGAGGATCCGGGGGGGGGGGGCAGGGCGCAGAACGGTGTGTTCCGGGGGGGGGGGGGGCAGAGCAGCATGTTCCGGGCAGAGCCGGGGGGGGCTGCCATGCTTCCCTGCGGGGGGGTGTCTCGTGGCCTGTTGGTGGCCCTCGCCCAAGGGGCTCTGCTCTCGCTCCAGGCCGAGCGGCACGCGCCCGCCCTGCTCTCCCTGCTCTGCTCCCAGCTGGACGTGGCGCCGGAGCAGGTCGTGGAGATGGAGCTGTGCCTGGCAGACACGCAGCCGGCGGTGAGTGCCCAGGGCCCGGCGCGGGGGGCATCGCCAGGGCAGCGGCTGCCCCTCCGGCACAGGCGGCTGGGCGGGGCGGAGGCTGAGACTGCCGGGCCCAGGAGCTGCAGAGCCCAGGACGGGCGCGAGGGGCAGCTGCCAGCCGGGGGCGCTGCCGGGGGTGGCAGGGCTGGGTCTGTGGCCTGGCCGCGAGCGGGGGGGGCTCTGCCAAGCTGTGGGGTCCAGCCCCAATCTAGGCCCTGGGGTGCCTGAAGGGGGAGGTCCCCAAGAGCCCCTCGGCTGGGCACCCGTGATGGGGGCGTGTCCCTGTGCATGGACCGGGGGGCAGGTGTCACAGATGCACAGGGTCAGCCCCTCCGCCCCCCCCCCCGGTGCTCTCCCTCACTTCTAGCCTGCAGCTGCCCTGCGCAGACAGGTCCTGGGGGGGGCTGTGGGCCGGATGGGGAGCCTGGGCCTGTCGGTGACTCCCCTCGTCTGCGTGGTCCCCCCCCCACTGCTTCTGGAAGAAGCAGCAAGGGGGGTAGCCCCACCCACAGAGAGGCAGCAGCATGAGGGGAGGGGCACCGGCATGAGCGGGTACATGCAGGAAGCGGGCGCCGCCCACACAGGTGGGGGGCAGGCAGGAGCCAGTCCTTGGGGTGGGGCGCCAGCTGAAAAGCTGCCCCCCCCACTGCACTCCCAGTGGCGCCGTCAGGGGAGCGGCTGTTTGCTCAGGGGGTGCAGGCCGGGGTGGGTGAGTCACTGGGGCTGGCGCCTGGCTGGGCAGGGCATTGCAGTGAGGGTTCGCCCGGGGGGGCCCCGCCCAGCACGAGAGGTGAATCGCCCCGCTGGGCCGGGGCCCGGGGTCTCCCCCTCCTGCGCGGCTCTGCCCCGGCGTCCCTGCCCAGCCTGCGGCTCCCCGGGCTCTGCCCCGCCCCCACGGCCATCGCGCAGCCGGCTCTGAGCGTGCCCCCTCGAAATTGAAAACAGGGGCGGGCAAGTGAAAGGGGCTGGGGGCTCAGCCCCATGAAGCCACCTTGTGCCCCAGGGAGGGCTCCAGCCCCCCTCGCCCCACCCGAGACCCAGCCCCTCCTGCCCCCCCACCGCAGGTGTGTGCTCTGCCGGGGGCGTCCCCCGCTGTCCTGGGGCGGGTTGTCAGTCTCCAGGGCCCAGCCCAGCCCCCCGTTTCTCCCCTCCCCTCAAGCTGGGGGGTGAGGATCCAGGAGGGTGAGCGGGCCCCCTTGTTTCGGCTACTCCAGGGGGAGGGACTCTTGGTCCCGCCCAGGGGGCGTCTGCCCTGTACCCCGTGTCCCCACCTGACCTCCCCCACAGGCCCTGGCCCAGCCTGGGCAGGTAACAACCCAGAGCGAGACAGGGCGGGAGGCGGGGACGGTCCCAGGCTGGGGGGCAGGCCTGGGGTGCAGGGCCGGTCTGGCTGGGCGGGGGCTGCCTGCCCTGGCTCCGGGGGCACAGGGTGGCCTGCGCTGCGCCGCGTCTCTGAGAACGATGAACCTTCGACTCCACGGCCCGGCTCAGAGTCCCCTCTGGCTGCGGGGGGCAGGGTGGGGGGCCCCGACGCACCGTCACTGGGGGCACCGCTCAGGCAGCCCCGAGAGCCAACTGGCTCCTGTCCTGCAGGGCAGCCATGCGCGCTGCTGGGGAAACTGAGGCACACAGCCAGCTCTAAGCGCTGCAGCAAAGTTCCCCCTGTGCGGCCGGGGGGCAAGCAGGCGGGTTGTAACGGGTGCCGATCGCGCCTGGGGGTCCCTGCCGCTGGGCAGCCCCTGCAGGCCCCCCGGCCCCCGGCCCGCTCCCTCCTGGTGCGGCTGCCGCACGCTTCCCCTGGGGGCAGCCTCTGCAGCTCCCAGCGTGGCTGCCCCACAGCTGCCCTGGGGTCCCAGCCTGCAGCCCCCCCCAGGCGTCGCCCTTCCAGCCCCGCTCCCAACCCCGGGGTCCCAGCCTGCAGCCGCTGCCCCTCCCTGCAGCCCCCCCCAGGCATGGCCCTTCCAGCCCCGCTCCCAACCCTGGGGTCCCAGCCTGCAGCCGCTGCCCCTCCCTGCAGCCCCCCCAGGCATCGCCCTTCCAGCCCCGCTCCCAACCCTGGGGTCCCAGCCTGCAGCCGCTGCCCCTCCCTGCAGCCCCCAGGCATCGCCCTTCCAGCCCCGCTCCCAACCCTGGGGTCCCAGCCTGCAGCCGCTGCCCCTCCCTGCAGCCCCCCCAGGCATGGCCCTTCCAGCCCCGCTCCCAACCCTGGGGTCCCAGCCTGCAGCTGCCCCTCTGCCCCTCCCTGCAGCCCCCAGGCATCGCCCTTCCAGCCCCGCTCCCAACCCTGGGGTCCCAGCCTGCAGCCGCTGCCCCTCCCTGCAGCCCCCCCAGGCATCGCCCTTCCAGCCCCGCTCCCAACCCTGGGGTCCCAGCCTGCAGCCGCTGCCCCTCCCTGCAGCCCCCCCAGGCATCGCCCTTCCAGCCCCGCTCCCAACCCTGGGGTCCCTGCTGACGCCGCTGCCCCTCCCTGCAGCCCCCCCAGGCGTCGCCCTTCCAGCCCCGCTCCCAACCCTGGGGTCCCAGCCTGCAGCCGCTGCCCCTCCCTGCAGCCCCCCCAGGCATCGCCCTTCCAGCCCCGCTCCCAACCCCTGGGGTCCCAGCCTGCAGCCGCCGGCCCCTCCCCCTGCAGCCCCCCCCAGGCATCGCCCTTCCAGCCCCGCTCCCAACCCTGGGGTCCCAGCCTGCAGCCGCTGCCCCTCCCTGCAGCCCCCCCAGGCATCGCCCTTCCAGCCCCGCTCCCAACCCTGGGGTCCCAGCCTGCAGCCGCTGCCCCTCCCTGCAGCCCCCCCAGGCATCGCCCTTCCAGCCCCGCTCCCAACCCTGGGGTCCCAGCCTGCAGCCGCTGCCCCTCCCTGAAGCCCCCCCCAGGCATCGCCCTTCCAGCCCCGCTCCCAACCCTGGGGTCCCTGCTGACGCCGCTGCCCCTCCCTGCAGCCCCCCCAGGCATCGCCCTTCCAGCCCCGCTCCCAACCCTGGGGTCCCTGCTGACGCCGCCCTTGTCTCTTGTTGCAGGAGCTGGGCGGCGCCTTTGAGGAGTTTATCTTCTCGCCCCGCCTGGACAATCTGCACAGCTGCTACTGCGCCCTGACCGTGAGCGGGGGCTGTTCCAGAACCCCCGGCCTGCGCCTGTCCCTGGGGGGAGGGGGGCTGTTCCAGAACCCCCGGCCTGCGCCTGTCCCTGGGGGAGGGGGGCTGTTCCAGAACCCCCGGCCTGCGCCTGTCCCTGGGGGGGGGGGGCTGTTCCAGAACCCCCGGCCTGCGCCTGTCCCTGGGGGGGGGGGGGCTGTTCCAGAACCCCCGGCCTGCGCCTGTCCCTGGGGGAGGGGGCTGTTCCAGAACCCCCGGCCTGCGCCTGTCCCTGGGGGGGGGGGGGGGGGGAGGGGGGCTGAGAACCCCGGCCTGCGCCTGTCCCTGGGGGGGAGGGGTGCTGTTCCAGAACCCCCTGCCTGCGCCTGTCCCTGGGGGGGGGGGGCTGTTCCAGAACCCCCGGCCTGCGCCTGTCCCTGGGGGGGAGGGGGCTGTTCCAGAACGCCCGGCCTGCGCCTGTCCCTGGGGGAGGGGGCTGTTCTGGGTCTCCCGGCCTGCGCCTGTCCTGCGGGGGGGGAGATGTGCTGGGACCCTCGGCCTACGCCTGTCCTGGGTGGGGGGGGGGCTGTTCCGGAACCCCCGGCCTGCGCCTGTTTTCCTGCCATTCAGCAAGTGCTGAGGCTCCGTGGGTTCTGCCCCCCGTGGCCCCATTCCCAGCCCGGCTCCGCCCCATGTCCTGGCCCCTTCTGCCCCTGCAGGCCCTGATCGAGTCCTGCGAGGGCCCTGGCTCCCTCTCCCAGGAGCCCAACGTCCGCCTGGTCATGCTGTACGACAACGAGGAGGTGAGTGGGGCTGGCTCGGCTCTCAGGTCCTGCCCACGCGCGGCCCGTCCGTCCCCGGGCGGGACCCCCCCAGTGCGGCAGCCCCTCCTCAGGGAGCCCCCTCCAGCGCAGTGACCAGCCCTTTCCCAGGGGCCACTCCAGTGCAGCGACCCTCTGTTGGGGGCCCCTCTCCCCTGGGGGTCGCCCTCCGCCTCCGGGACGGCGCCTTTCAGGGCCTCCAGCCGCCTCCTCTGCCGTGAGCCCCTCGGGGGTCCCCCTCTCCCCCGGGCCCCCTCCCAGAGGGGACAGCGCCCCCCTGCTCCCCACCCCAGAGCGGCCCCCGGCCAGCGCCCAGCAGGAGGGGCTATGGGGCTTTGAACCCAGCAAAGGATCCCTCAGGCCAGTCGCCTGGGCCCCCCGCCCCACGTCTGAGTCTGCCCTGCAGCCGGCTGAGTCCTGCCTGCCCTGCCCTGCCCCCAAAACAGCCCCCGTCCCCCAGCCGAGCCCCAGTACCCCAGCAACAGCCCCTCCCCCGCCAGTGTCTCTCCCCAGGTAACCGGGTCGCCTGGGCCCCTCTTCTCCCCTCCCCGTCCAATGTTCTCCCCTCGCTGATCCTCACGGCCATCGCCGACTGACACTAGCTACGAACAGTCACCCGAACAGGGCACCCGTGCCACAGACAGCGCTCCCAGTGACCCTCACGGCCATCACCGACTGACACTAGCTACAAACAGTCACTCGAACAGGGCACCCGCGCCACAGACAGCGCTCCCAGTGACCCTCACGGCCATCGCCGACTGACACTAGCTACAAACAGTCACTCGAACAGGGCACCCGGGGCGCCACAGACAGCGCTCCCAGTGACCCTCACGGCCATCGCCGACTGACACTAGCTACAAACAGTCACTCGAACAGGGCACCCGCGCCACAGACAGCGCTCCCAGTGACCCTCACGGCCATCGCCGACTGCCACTAGCTACGAACAGTCACCCGAACAGGGCACTCGCTCCACAGACAGCGCTCCCAGTGACCCTCACGGCCATCGCCGACTGCCACTAGCTACGAACAGTCACCCGAACAGGGCACCCGCTCCACAGACAGCGCTCCCAGTGACCCTCACGGCCATCGCCGACTGCCACTAGCTACGAACAGTCACCCGAACAGGGCACTCGCTCCACAGACAGCGCTCCCAGTGACCCTCACGGCCATCGCCGACTGCCACTAGCTACGAACAGTCACCCGAACAGGGCACTCGCTCCACAGGCAGCGCTCCCAGTGACCCTCACGGCCATCGCCCGACTGCCACTAGCTACGAACAGCCACCCGAACAGGGCACTCGCTCCACAGGCAGCGCTCCCAGTGACCCTCACGGCCATCGCCGACTGCCACTAGCTACGAACAGCCACCCGAACAGGGCACCCGCGCCACAGACAGCGCTCCCAGTAGGGATGTTAAATATCGGTTAATAGAATAGTTGTAGCTGCTGCTGCCCATCGCATGGCCCCCCCTGCCAGGCCGCTGTGACGGTGAGGGGGTTCCCCGATCCTGCAGCCCTGTAGCAGCAAGGACAGACCCCACCAGCCAGTAGAACAGAGGGTGTGACGGCGCGTTGGGTTTCCCGCCTCCTGCACCCCCAAAGTGGCACGGACAGACCCCACCAGCCGGTAGAACAGGGGAGTTTATTGCCTCTCCAGGGTACAGCCCAGCACAGATGTAATCTGGTTCCAGGGCAGGCCTAGGATGCCTCAGCCCCCTTGAGATGGGGGAGCCTGGGCCCCTACAAATCTAGCCCCCTCCCATGTCTGTTCTCCTCCTGCTTCCCCGCCGGCAACAGCCTCCCCCCCAGCCAGGTGCTGGTCTCCCCCCTCCCTTTGTCTCTCCCTGGGAGCTGAGCCTGGGTGTCTGGGTCAATCCACATGTGGGCGAGTGTGAGAATCTCCCATTCCCAGGTCGCAGAGCAGACAGCACCCCCCCCCCCCCTCCGCCGCAGCTCAGGGCTGCTCTTGCTCACGTGGCTGCAAACAAAACCCTTTGGCCTTCCAGGCCAGGCCCACCGGGTCCCCTCTGCCTCCCGCAGCCCCTGAGCTCCGAGTTCCCCCGAGCGAGGCTCCGGGGCAGGCAGTGTCCGCGGGGACGCAGCGGGGCCCAGCCCGGGAGGCCTCGTCTGGCCTGGTCAGCTGAGCTCAGCCCCACTGCAGTGACCCCACTGACCCCGGCTCCTCCCCCGAGACAGCCGGGACCATTCACCTCCGTGTCTGTCAGCCGCCCAGATGCAAACCCCCCAGGAACTGAGGCGCAGGCTGGGGTGTGAAAACATCACCCAGGGTCCTACCATCACCCTGAGGAACGTTCTGATATAAAAGGAGAGCCTGGGGCTATGGGGCGAGAGTGGGGAGCACCGGCAGAGTGGGGGGGGCCAGGGCTGGGGCTGTGGGGCGGGCGTGGGGGGTACTGGCGGAGCGGGGGGCCCAGGGCTGGGCGGAGTGGGGGGGGCCAGGGCTGGGCGTGCTGGGGCTGTGGGGCGGACGTGGGGGGCACCGGCGGAGCGGGGGGGTTCCCGGGGCTGGGTGGGCTGGGGCTGTGGGGCGCACCGGCGGAGCGGGGTGGTTCCCGGGGCTGGGCGGGCTGGGGCTGTGGGGCGGGGGGGTCCCAGGGCTGGGGCTGTGGAGCAGGCGTGGGGGGCACTGGCAGAGTGGGGGGGGTTCCCGGGGCTGGGCGGGCTGGGGCTGTGGGGCGCACCGGCGGAGCGGGTGCGCTGCAGTAGCCAGGGGTTCAGCCCCTCAGCGAGGCGTAGCAGGAGGCCACCGTGGCAGCCGTGGGGGAGGCATGTTTGAGGAGGGGGCTCTGACTGGGCGTGGGCTGTCGTTCCCGGGGGGAGGCCTGAGGCCGTGCTGATGGGCCCTCCCTGCAGGTAGGCTCAGAGAGTGCGCAGGGTGCCCAGTCGCTGCTGACCGAGCTGGTGCTGCGCCGCATCTCGGCCGCGCCCCACAGCCCCACGGCCTTCGAGGAGTCGCTAGCCAAGTCCTTCCTGCTGAGCGCCGACATGGCCCACGCAGTGCACCCCAACTACCTGTGAGTGAGCGGGGCCGCGGGGCAGGGAGAGGGGCCGCGGGGTGGGGAGCAGGGCCGCGGGGCGGGGAGAGGGGGCGCGGGGTGGGGAGCGGGGCCGCGGGGCGGGGAGAGGGGCTGGGGGCGGGGCGGGGAGAGGGGCGGGGAGCGGGGCCGGGGACCGGCCTGGCAGTAACACGCAGCCCCTCTTGCAGGGACAAGTATGAGGAGAATCACCGGCCGGCCTTCCACAAGGTGAGCACGGCCCCCCGCCGAGCCGGGCTCTTCGCCTGCGGGGCAGCCCAGAGCTCCGTCTGCCCAGCGCCGGGCGCCCCCACGGCTGCTCTGAGCCCCCCTCCACCAGTGCCGGGCCTCCTGGGGGATGGAGGAGGGCATCGCCCCGCCGTGCCCAGTGCCTCGCCCCGCGGCTTGGCCTGCCCGGCTGGGGCACAGCAGGGAAGGGGCTGGGGATCCGCACCAGGCTGAGTCTGGGTTGGCGCAGGGCCCGGTGATCAAGGTGAACAGTAACCAGCGCTACGCCTCCACGGCCGTCACCGAGGCAGTCATCCGGGAGATCGCGGCCCGCGTCGACGTGCCCCTGCAGGTAAGCGCTGTGCTCACGGGTCCCGCCACGGTCACTGGCAGATGGGGGGCCAGGCGACCCCAGCTCCCTCTGCCCCCTGCACTGAGGCCAGCTGTATCAGCCCCCTCGGGGGCCTTTATCTCCCTGGGGTGCAGGGCTGCGGGGCAGTGTCTGCAGTGAGGCCGGGGGCCCTGGGGGTGCAGGGCTGTGTGACGGACCAGGCCGTGTCTGGGCACAGCTGAGGGCGTCCGCTCAGGGCGAATTGCTCAAATCCAGGGCTCCTTACAGCCCCCGACTGGTGACCTCTCCACACAGGCCACACACCAGTCCCACAGAGCGCTTCAGCTGCCTGCCTGAAGCCTCCCGAGCAAAACCCCTCCAACACCCCAGCAATATCCGTGCCCCAGATGGCCCCGGGCCTCATACACCGGTGGGGGGTCCTAGCACCCAATCCCACCTACCCCGAACAAGTCCTGTCCAGTTCTAAGAAACCAGCCACAGATCCCTGGTCAATTTCCCCTCTGGACCTTACCCACAAATCACGCTGGGCCAATCCTTTAGAATCTATATCTAAAGGTTTATTATTACTAGAAAGAAAAGCCTGAGAGTAAGGTTATTAAAGTACAGTACGTTACATGCAGCGAATCTCCCAGTCCTCGATGCAGGCTCTAGCAGAGATGTTGCAGCTGCTGGTTTAAAAGTTCTTATTGCACATCCTACGATCAGGATGGGTTCACAGGTCTTCCGGGCTCTTCAATCCCTGCAGTGCTGCCTCTGGGATGAAGTGCTGAGCTGAGAACAAAATGGCATCGACCACATGGCCTCTTTATACCTCCTTCCTGGCCTCTTCTTGTATGCAGCAAGTCACCTGGTCAGAGGCCAATCTCTATGTTCCCTGCTGGCTGCCCTCAGGTGACAAATCCCATTCTTTGGGTGTGTCCATAGCCTATTGAGAGTCATTGTTCCACAGGGCTTTGCTACTCAGCCTGTCCATAGCAATGCTTAGCCACATTCACAGAAATATTCAGCTTCCACACAGATTACAGATTCCTACCTACACACACAGACATTATACACTCACATAAATAGTGTACACAGGATCAGAAAACAACAAGCTCCCATTCAATACCCCACATGGCTCCCTTTATACCAATTTCTGGGGCCAGCACCCCCACCTAGGGGTGCAGCAGCGATCTGGCTGCTTCCCTCCAGTTCGGTAATGTGACAGGCTGCCAGGCAGTGTCTGCAGTGAGGCCGGGGACCCTGGGGGTGCAGGGCTGCCGGGTAGTGTCCTCCTGCAGCCCGAAGCCAAGCAAGCCGCCCCTCAGGACTGAGCTGCTCCCTTCCCCTGGCCCGACCCCTTGTCTCAGCCCCCTGCAGCGACGCCCTCCTCCGGCTGCCCAGTGTGTCCCGGGCTAGGGGAGAGCCCTGTGCTGCCCTTGGCCTGGGGTCCCTTGGCTGCAGCGCTTCCTGCAGGGCGAGGGGCTGTGCCTTCCAGCCGCGTCCCTGCTGGTCCCCAGGGCGGTGTCCCGGCAGCCCTGCCCGGCCCAGCCCCGTGCCAGGAGAGAAGTGCCACGCGGAGAACGCACGTACGGGATCTTCCAGGGGAGAAGGCCACAGGCCACGTTTATTGAGAATCCAGTAGAAAAACAGATGGCGTCTGCTTCAGAGAGAGAAACTCCCCCCGCGCGCACACACACGCACGCGTCACACACACGCGCGTGCGCACACACACACACGCGCGTGCGCACACACACACACACGTGCACACACACACACGCACGCGCTCACACACACGCGCACGCGCTCACACACGCGCGCGCACACACACGCACGTGCGCACACACACACACACACACACACACGTGCGCACACACACACACACACACACACACACAAAACCTTGTTGCTTGAAGTTCCCAGTGGGTTGCTCGCAGTATCTCACTGGCCAGGCAGGTTAAGAGTGGGGGGTCCCGGTCTGGGCCGACACTCCGCGCTTGACAAGACGAGCCCCGCAGATCCGTGCAAGGCCCCCGACTTCTGTAGGATTTTTCTCCCATCAGGTCTGTGCATTTTGCTTCATCGGCTCTTACTCAACCCCCATCTGTTCTGCTTAGCGGCTGTTTATCTGGGAGTTAGTCTGGACTCCGCCATGGCTGTGGGTGTCTCCTCCCCGTGTCAGCTCAGGGCTGTCGTGTGTGTAGTGGCCCTTGCTCCTTAACACGCCAAGGCCGCCCACGCCCCTCCCTCGCTCTGCTTTGTGTGGGGCCTTGATGCCTCTGAGTCTTCCAGCCCCTCACTTCCCTCATCCGGACTCTGGAACTGCCGGGCCCCAAGCTGTTACCTCTCCAAGCGCTCACACGCCCCCGCCCCCCCCGAGCTCCTCGCACAAAGCTCCTGCGGGTGCAAACGTTTCATTCGTCGCTTCTCTTTCCTTTGCCTCGCCACCCGTATTCCGACTGCCCCCGAGAGCCACAGCACGGCCCCGCCGCCCCCCGCTGCCCCCCACGGCCCCGCCGCCCCCGCTGCCCCCCATGGGCCCTGCTGCCCCCCGCTGCCCCCCACGGCCCCGCCGCCCCCCGCTGCCCCCCATGGGCCCTGCTGCCCCCCGCTGCCCCCCACGGGCCCTGCTGCCCCCCGCTGCCCCCCACGGCCCCGCTGCCCCCCGCTGCCCCCCATGGGCCCTGCTGCCCCCCGCTGCCCCCCACGGCCCCGCCGCCCCCCGCTGCCCCCCATGGGCCCTGCTGCCCCCCGCTGCCCCCCACGGGCCCTGCTGCCCCCCGCTGCCCCCCACGGCCCCGCTGCCCCCGCTGCCCCCCATGGGCCCTGCTGCCCCCCGCTGCCCCCCACGGGCCCTGCTGCCCCCCGCTGCCCCCCGCTGCCCCCCACGGGCCCTGCCGCCCCCCGCTGCCCCCCATGGGCCCTGCCGCCTCCCACTGCCTCCCGCGGGCCCTGCCGCCTCCCGCGGGCCCTGCCGCCTCCCGCGGGCCCTGCCGCCTCCCACTGCCTCCCGCGGGCCCTGCCGCCTCCCGCTGCCTCCCGCGGGCCCTGCCGCCTCCCACTGCCTCCCGCGGGCCCTGCCGCCTCCCACTGCCTCCCGCGGGCCCTGCCGCCTCCCGCGGGCCCTGCCGCCTCCCACTGCCTCCCGCGGGCCCTGCCGCCTCCCACTGCCTCCCGCGGGCCCTGCCGCCTCCCGCGGGCCCTGCCGCCTCCCACTGCCTCCCGCGGGCCCTGCCGCCTCCCACTGCCTCCCGCGGGCCCTGCCGCCTCCCACTGCCTCCCGCGGGCCCTGCCGCCTCCCACTGCCTCCCGCGGGCCCTGCCGCCTCCCGCGGGCCCTGCCGCCTCCCACTGCCTCCCGCGGGCCCTGCCGCCTCCCGCGGGCCCTGCCGCCTCCCACTGCCTCCCGCGGGCCCTGCTGCCTCCCGCGGGCCCTGCCGCCTCCCACTGCCTCCCGCGGGCCCTGCCGCCTCCCACTGCCTCCCGCGGGCCCTGCCGCCTCCCGCGGGCCCTGCCGCCTCCCACTGCCTCCCGCGGGCCCTGCTGCCTCCCGCGGGCCCTGCCGCCTCCCACTGCCTCCCGCGGGCCCTGCCGCCTCCCACTGCCTCCCGCGGGCCCTGCTGACCGTTCAGATACAGACACACGCAGTCTGTCCGCCGGGTCGTTGCAAGGGGCGGAGGAGGCTGGTCCTGCCCGCTCTCCGGAGAAGGGCGCCCGGCAGCGCTGAGCTGTTTAACGCCTATTCGCACACTCCCCATGAGCACATTGCACAGCTCTGGGCCACGGGGCTGGCAGGGCCTGGGGGACATGCCTCAGCCGTGGGGCCTATGCTGCTGGCCCCACGGCTTACAGTCCCTGGGGGCCCCATAGAGCTGGCTACAGAGCTCAGATCCCTCCAACCCCCAGCTGAGGGCTGACAGGGTGGGGGCAAGGCACCCCCCATACTCCAGGGACTGGTTCACCCGGCACCCCCTCTTCCATGCGGCCCCTCACTCCGCATTGGCCCAGGGCTTTCCATGGCAAGGGACACCCCCCTATGGCCACCCTACTCCGGTGGCCCCTCCCTGGGGCCCGAGATTCCTGGGGGAGCAGCGTTGAGGGGCTCACAGCCTGCGTGCTGGGCCCTGGAGCGGCCCAGTCGGTACCCGTGGGTACCGGAGCCCGGCCTGCCTGGGACTGCTCTCCCCACCTGTGCGCTTTGCCCACCCAGGAGTTCATGGTGCGCAACGACGTGCCCTGCGGCACCACCATCGGGCCCATCCTGGCCGCCCGCCTGGGCCTGCGCGTGCTGGACATCGGCTGCCCGCAGCTCGCCATGCACTCCATCCGCGAGATGTGCTGCACCTCCAGCGTGGGGCAGAGCCTCGCCCTCTTCCAGGTGAGCCGCCCGGCCTCCCGCCCCCGATTCCCCCCGGCCTCCCGCCCCCGATTCCCCCCGCTCGCGGCCTCCCGCCCCCCGATTCCCCCCGCTCGCAGCCTCCCGCCCCCCGATTCCCCCCGCTCGCAGCCTCCCGCCCCCCGATTCCCCCCGGCCTCCCGCCCCCGATTCCCCCCGCTCGCAGCCTCCCGCCCCCCGATTCCCCCCGCTCGCAGCCTCCCGCCCCCCGATTCCCCCAGCCTCCCGCCCCCGATTCCCCCCGCTCGCAGCCTCCCGCCCCCCGATTCCCCCCGGCCTCCCGCCCCCGATTCCCCCCGCTCGCGGCCTCCCGCCCCCGATTCCCCCCAGCCTCCCGCCCCCGATTCCCCCCGCTCGCGGCCTCCCGCCCCCCGATTCCCCCCGGCTTCCCGCCCCCGATTCCCCCCGCTCGCAGCCTCCCGTCCCCGATACCCCCCGCTCGCGGCCTCCCGCCCCCGATTCCCCCCGGCCTCCCGCCCCCCGATTCCCCCCAGCCTCCCGCCCCCCGATTCTCCCCCCGCTCGCAGCCTCCCGCCCCCCGATTCCCCCCGGCCTCCCGCCCCCCGATTCTCCCCCCGCTCGCAGCCTCCCACCCCGGATTTCCCCCCGGCCTCCCGCCCCCGATTCCCCCCGCTCGCAGCCTCCCGCCCCCGATTGCCCCCGCTCGCGGCCTCCCGCCCCCCGATTCTCCCCCCGCTCGCAGCCTCCCACCCCGGATTTCCCCCCGGCCTCCCGCCCCCGATTCCCCCCGCTCGCAGCCTCCCGCCCCCGATTGCCCCCGCTCGCGGCCTCCCGCCCCCCGATTCTCCCCCCGCTCGCGGCCTCCCGCCCCCCGATTCTCCCCCCGCTCGCGGCCTCCCGCCCCCGATTCCCCCCGCTCGCGGCCTCCCGCCCCCGATTCCCCCCGCTCGCGGCCTCCCGCCCCCCGATTCTCCCCCCGCTCGCGGCCTCCCGCCCCCCGATTCTCCCCCCGCTCGCGGCCTCCCGCCCCCCGATTCCCCCCCGGCCTCCCGCCCCCCGATTCTCCCTGCTCGCGGCCTCCCGCCCCCCGATTCTCCCCGCTCGCGGCCTCCCGCCCCCCGATTCCCCCCCGGCCTCCCGCCCCCCATTCTCCCCCCGCTCGCGGCCTCCCGCCCCCCGATTCCCCCCGGCCTCCCGCCCCCCGATTCTCCCCCCCGCGGCCTCCCGCCCCCCGATTCCCCCCGGCCTCCCGCCCCCCGATTCCCCCCGCTCGCGGCCTCCCGCCCCCCGATTCCCCCCGGCCTCCCGCCCCCGATTCTCCCCGCTCGCGGCCTCCCGCCCCCCGATTCCCCCCCGGCCTCCCGCCCCCGATTCCCCCCGCTCGCGGCCTCCCGCCCCCCGATTCCTCCCGCTCGCGGCCTCCCGCCCCCCGATTCCTCCCGCTCGCGGCCTCCCGCCCCCCGATTCCCCCCCGGCCTCCCGCCCCCCGATTCCTCCCGCTCGCGGCCTCCCGCCCCCCGATTCCTCCCGCTCGCGGCCTCCCGCCCCCCGATTCCCCCCGGCCTCCCGCCCCCCGATTTCCCCCCGCTCGCGGCCTCCCGCCCCCCGATTCCTCCCGCTCGCGGCCTCCCGCCCCCCGATTCCCCCCCGGCCTCCCACCCCCCGATTTCCCCCGCTCGCAGCCTCCCGCCCCCCGATTCCCCCCGGCCTCCCACCCCCCCGATTTCCCCGCTCGCAGCCTCCCTCCCCCCGCTCGCAACCTCCCGCCCCCCGATTCCCCCCAGCCTCCCGCCCCCCGATTCCCCCCGGCCTCCCGCCCCCGATTCTCCCCGCTCGCGGCCTCCCGCCCCCCGATTCCCCCGCTCGCGGCCTCCCGCCCCCCGATTCCCCCGCTCGCGGCCTCCCGCCCCCCGATTCTCCCCCCGCTCGCAGCCTCCCGCCCCCCGACGCCCCCCGCTCGCAGCCTCCCGCCCCCCGATTCTCCCCCCGCTCGCAGCCTCCCGCCCCCCGATTCTCCCCCCGCTCGCAGCCTCCCGCCCCCGATTTCCCCCCGCTCGCAGCCTCCCGCCCCCGATTTCCCCCCCGTGCCCAGCCTCCCTCCCCATTCTCCCTCCCTGCACCCCTATTCTCTGCCCCCCTGTGCCCAGCCTCCCTGCCCCCCAATTCTCCATCCACCTGCCTCCCATGCCTGCTCCCCCCGATTCTCTGCCCCAGCCCCCAGGCCTGGCCCTTCACACCCCGATTCTCTGTCCTCTACCCCCTGTGCCCAGCCCTCTGCACACCCCACTGTTAGCCCCCGCCCCCCAATTCTGTCCCCTGCCCCGCCCCCGCCCCGCTGCTGGGTCCTGCTGCCCTGACCTCCCCTTATTCTGCCTGCTCCGGCCCCTCCCTGGCCGGTTGCATCCCTGAACGGTTGCCACGGCAACCCGCAGTGGCCTTGAGTCAGTGGTTGGTTACTGTGGCAACATCATCCGGCACTAAGTGACTAGCTGGCTGCCATGGCAACGCTTGTGTAACTGAAGGGGGGCGCTGGTGACCTGATCTCTGCTTCTCTCCCTCCAGGGCTTCTTCCGCCTGGTCCCGGAGGTGAGCCGCAGCCTGCTGGAGGGCTGAGCCGGGCCCCCATGACCCGCCCCCCGCGGGGCTATTAAACGCATTCGCCGTTCACCGAGTGTGGCTTGGGGGGCAGGAGCGACGTCACGGGGCTGCGAACTTCCCCCAGGAGTGCCCGCGGGGGAGCTGCCAGCGCCTCTCTGGGCCAGGTTCACCCAGCGGCCTTGGCACCCGGGCGCCTGGAGCCCTTGGGCTGGCCGGCCCCCACCCCCACCCCAAGCCGGGCAAGAAACGGGCCTGATGCACTGGCTGCAACTCGCAGGGGGCTCTGGCTCCCCCGGCCTGCCTCTGGGCACGCTGGCCTGTCCCCTTCCTGGGGGCTGGGAGCTCCCCACCCCCAACCCAGGGGCATCTGTGCATCAGCAGCTTCTCTGGGGGGGCTGGGGCAGGTCGCTGGCCAGTGTGTGCAGGGCTCAGCCTGGGACCTGCCGGCCTTGCAGCCGGGGACTCTGGAACCTACTGATGGCAGTGAAAGGACACATTGCTTGCTGCTGATCCTGGCGACAGGCGCCTCCAGCTGCGGACGGGCTGCAGGGGGTGGCCCGGTGGGGGGAGTGAGGGAGCAATGGGAGGGGCCCTGGGGTGCTCTGGGGGGAAATGGGGACTCTGGCCGGGCTGCATGGCCAAAGAGCTGAGTGGGGATGGGGATGTCTCTGTCCAGCTGACCTGGGAGCCAACCTGGCCCCCTTGTCCGTATCTGCCAGCCCTGGCTGTGGGGGCAGGGCGAAGAGGGTTAATATGGAACCACTGGGCGAGCGGCCCCTGCTCCTGGCAGTGCCCCATGGGCCGAGCTGGCAGGCGGGGCGCCCCTCAGCACCCTGTGCATTCTGCCAGCCGCTGGCTTTAACCCTGCCCCTTGCGGGCGCCAGGCTCCCTTCCAAGGCGTGAGCTGGGCTCCGCAGGCCGGGACGTGGCCTGGGCCCCACCGCGTAACGGCCCCGGGGTCAGGGCCCCCTGGCTGGGGCTTGGAGAGGGTGGATTGCTGGGGGAGTGCCCGCCTTGCCCTCGGGATGGTACAGAGAGACTCGCCCTGTCTCAGGCTCTGATCTCACGCCGCCCCCTGGCCTCCAAGCGCCAGGCCCTGGGAGCAAGGGCTTTGAGACACGTTCCCCTAGAAGCAGCATGTTCCCAGGTTGGCTGGGGACCGGCCGGAGCAACAACCACGGGTCAGCACCTACAGGGCCCACCTCCACCCTTCCGGGCATCGCTGTTAGTGGAAAACCAGCCCTCCCTCTCACAGGCCACCCCCAGATACACCCCCCAGGCACCTGCCCCATGGCAAACCTCACTGCCCACACGTCTATACGAGTCACCCCGCACTGACCTACCCATGTCAGCCACAGCGGGCTCCTGCGCCCGCACAGCCTCTAGCGATCTGTGCCGGAAGTGCCCCTCTGCCATGGACACGGGCCAGACCGGGCCGGCTGCGCCAATGGGCACAAATCAGGCAGCAGGAAGGGCGACACAGACCCCCAGGGGACCGCTGGAGCCTGCCTGGGCACTCCGCAATGGGGCTGAGGAGCCGGCCTGCGAAGCGATGGCACCAGCCAGGCAGAGGGAGTGTGGAACTGGGATTCCTTAGCAAATCTGACACTGTCTCCCTGGGCTTGAGCAGAGACCTGAGCTGGCTGGCGCACTACAAAGGCAATTTCCCCTGCCTTTGATACTCGCATTTCCACAACGAAAGCTACAGGACAGGACACGGCCAGCGCGACTCAATTAGTGTCGTTAAGGCCGGTCCCACAATGGACAGGTAACTGCCTTTGCTGTTCTATGCACCCTGGATCTGTAAGCTCCCGACGCAGTGGGTGTTACCCACAAGGGCTCATGCTATGGCGTATTTGTCAGTCTCTAAGGCTACGTCTGGACTGCATCCCCCTGTCGATGGCTGCGACTCAGTCCAGCCCACCCGGTGAGTGTCTAGGGAGCACTGCTGCAAGCTACTCAAGGCAGACCTTGGCTCCTTGAGTAGGCTGGGCAGAGGCTGGCAGGCCGCAGGCGCCGGGGCTGCAGGCAGGCCCTTGGTGCAGTAGCTGGGTGGCTTGTGGCCAGTGAGCTGTGGAGAACGGGGACTGGTCCCCGCAGCAGGACACGAGGCCTTGCCCCTGGGCGTGGCGTTGGCCTGCTTGGGCCATGCATCTGGCGAGCAGGGGGGGGGAAGAGTCTGTGGTTCAGTGTCTCTGCAGTGCCAAGGGCCCTTCCACCCTGGACAGCTGCAGGGCAAAGGGGCTGGCCCTGCCCCACCAGGCTGGCACTATGCGGATGAGATGAGCTGGGGCATGCCAGGAACCACCGTGCCAAGGCAGCAGAGCATGGCAGGTGCTAGCCATGGCATGGCACCGCCTAGCCAGGGTCGTGCCTGTAGGGCTGGCGGGGGAGGGATTTGAAGGTGGACACATGGCAGTTCTGGGGGTGCTGTGGGGGTGCAGAGGCTCCGGACGAGTGGGACGTGGGAGCTCTCCCAGGGCCAGTGAGGCACTGGGCACGACTCCATGGAAAGGGAGGTTACGGAGCCAGGCACCTGCTCTCGGGTGTCCAAAGGGGTGTGGTGCCAGGCTGGGCACCAGGCACTGGCAGCCAGGTCCCCATCGGGCAGGGTAACAGACACTCCTCTCTCTGCCTGTTCCCTGCTCAGGGGCTCAACGCCAGTCCGGCCATGGCCAGAGCCCCCAGCCAAGCCAGGCTGCAAGTTGGCAAGAGACCATGAAACCAGCAGGACGAAACGTGCCCCAGGAGGGCGGGCAGCTCACGACCCAGGTCACCAAGCTAGGCTGGCGGATGCAGCGGGGACTGCGGCTTGGTGGATGGGTGAGGGAGCAGCCCCATGGGGTGTGATGTAGCTAGTCCAGCACATCTCGGGCCAGGCAGCAAGCGCTTCCCAACAGCTCCACTGGCTGCCATGCAACTATCGGCTCTGTCAATAAACGGGTCCTTGTTTCACTCCGAATGCTGCCTGGTGCTGTGTCAAATGGAGCAGTGACCCCAAGGGCCCCTGGCAGGCCAGCGTGCCTGGCGCTTGGGGAGGTGACCAGAGGGTCCCTGGCGGGCCCGGTGCCTCAGGGAGGTGACCAGAGGGTCCCTGGCAGGTCGGAGGGTCCAGCGCCTCGGGGAGGTGACCAGAGGGTCCCTGGCAGGTCGGAGGGTCCAGCGCCTCGGGGAGGTGACCAGAGGGTCCCTGGCAGGCCGGAGGGTCCAGCGCCTCAGGGAGGTGACCAGAGGGTCCCTGGCAGGCCGGAGGGTCCAGCGCCTCAGGGAGGTGACCAGAGGGTCCCTGGCAGGCCCGGTGCCTCAGGGAGGTGACCAGAGGGTTCCTGGCGGGCCCGGTGCCTCAGGGAGGTGACCAGAGGGTCCCTGGCGGGCCCGGTGCCTCAGGGAGGTGACCAGAGGGTCCCTGGCGGGCCCGGTGCCTCAGGGAGGTGACCAGAGGGTTCCTGGCGGGCCCGGTGCCTCAGGGAGGTGACCAGAGGGTCCCTGGCAGGCCGGAGGGTCCAGCGCCTCAGGGAGGTGACCAGAGGGTTCACGGCGGGCTGGTGGTCCCAGTGCTTGGGGAGGTGACTGTGCCGGCGCGTTGGGGTTTCCCAACTCCTGCACCCCCGTAATGGCATGAACAGACCCCGCCAGCCAGTAGAACAGGGGAGTTTATTGCCTCTCCAGGGTACAGCCCAGCACAGATGGAATCTGGTTCCAGGAAGGGGGCTAAGAGGCCTCAGAGCCCCCCCTTGAGATGGGGGGTGGCTGGGCCCTACAATCCCAGCCCCCTCCCTAGCTCTTTCTCCCCTGCTTCCCAGACAGAAACTAACCAACTCTCTCCCAGCCAGGGGCGGCATCCACCTTCCTTTGATTCTCTCCCTGAGGGGTAGCTGGTCAGACAGGTTGAGAGACCCTCTTTGCATAATGACTCACCCCCTGCCCTGCTGGGCCGTGCTGTAGCCAGCAAGGAACCCCCCACTACGTCACAGTGACCAGAGGGTCCCTGGCGGGCCCGGTGCTCGGGGAGGTGACCAGAGGGTCCCTGGCGGGTTGGTGGTCCCGGTGCTTGGGGAGGTGACCAGAGGGTCTCTGGCGGGTTGGTGGTCCCGGCGCTTGGGGAGGTGACCAGAGGGTCCCTGGCGGGTTGGTGGTCCCGGCGCTTGGGGAGGTGACCAGAGGGTCCCTGGCGGGCCCGGTGCTCGGGGAGGTGACCAGAGGGTCCCTGGCGGGTTGGTGGTCCCGGTGCTCGGGGAGGTGACCAGAGGGTCCCTGGCAGGTTGGTGGTCCCGGTGCTCGGGGAGGTGACCAGAGGGTCCCTGGCGGGTTGGTGGTCCCGGTGCTCGGGGAGGTGACCAGAGGGTCCCTGGCGGGTTGGTGGTCCCGGTGCTCGGGGAGGTGACCAGAGGGTCCCTGGCGGGTTGGTGGTCCCGGTGCTCGGGGAGGTGACCAGAGGGTCTCTGGTGGGCCTGGTGCTCGGGGAGGTGACCAGAGGGTCCCTGGTGGGCCTGGCGCTCGGGGAGGTGACCAGAGGGTCCCTGGTGGGTTGGTGGTCCCGGCGCTTGGGGAGGTGACCAGAGGGTCTCTGGCGGGCCTGGCGCTCGGGGAGGTGACCAGAGGGTCCCTGGTGGGCCTGGTGCTCGGGGAGGTGACCAGAGGGTCCCTGGTGGGTTGGTGGTCCCGGCGCTTGGGGAGGTGACCAGAGGGTCCCTGGCGGGCCCGGTGCTCGGGGAGGTGACCAGAGGGTCCCTGGTGGGCCTGGCGCTCGGGGAGGTGACCAGAGGGTCCCTGGTGGGCCTGGCGCTCGGGGAGGTGACCAGAGGGTCCCTGGTGGGCCTGGTGCTCGGGGAGGTGACCAGAGGGTCCCTGGTGGGTTGGTGGTCCCGGCGCTTGGGGAGGTGACCAGAGGGTCCCTGGCGGGCCTGGCGCTCGGGGAGGTGACCAGAGGGTCCCTGGTGGGCCTGGTGCTCGGGGAGGTGACCAGAGGGTCCCTGGTGGGTTGGTGGTCCCGGCGCTTGGGGAGGTGACCAGAGGGTCCCTGGTGGGTTGGTGGTCCCGGCGCTTGGGGAGGTGACCAGAGGGTCCCTGGTGGGTTGGTGGTCCCGGCGCTCGGGGAGGTGACCAGAGGGTCCCTGGCGGGCCCGGTGCTCGGGGAGGTGACCAGAGGGTCTCTGGCGGGCCTGGCGCTCGGGGAGGTGACCAGAGGGTCCCTGGTGGGCCTGGTGCTCGGGGAGGTGACCAGAGGGTCCCTGGCGGGCCTGGTGCTCGGGGAGGTGACCAGAGGGTCCCTGGCGGGCCTGGTGCTCGGGGAGGTGACCAGAGGGTCCCTGGCGGGTTGGTGGTCCCGGCGCTTGGGGAGGTGACCAGAGGGTCTCTGGCAGGCCGGAGGGCCCAGCGCCTCGGGAAGATGACCAGAGGGTCCCTGGCAGCTGGCAGGCCTGGCGCTCAGTGGCCCAGGGGCTGGGCACTCCAGCCGGTTACTCACAGGGCTCAAGGATTAGTGGGGGCTCCTGGCTAAGCTGCAGGGGTCTATGAGGTCTGCAGGGCTGGCTGGTGTTGCCAGTGGCTGGCGAGCGGAGGTGACCCCTGCCAGTGCGGACAAGGCCTGCCCGGGCTAAGGGCAGGGAGGGCCCTGCAGCCCAGGCACCCAGGTACTGGCAGCCCGGATGGCCCGGGGGAAGCACAGGTGCCTGTGTGAGAACAGCAACGGGGCTGGTCTCTGGGCCTGTGGCAGCGGTTCCAGCAGCCCAGGGGTGAGCCAGAGCCCGGGGCGGAGCAGCGAGGCCCTGCAAAGGGAGGCCCAGGAGCTGATGCTGGAGGGCGGGGCCGGCGGGGGCTCGGCGAGGGGCCAGGCCTGGACGTGCGGGCGCTGGCAGGGGCCTGGCTGTGCCACTCGGCGCATTGTGCTCTGCACAGGTGGGGGAGGCGTAGGCGCCGGCTGCACCGAGGGCCCGGGCGGGGGGGCAGGCGATGCTCAGCGGGAGCTCGACAAATGCCCGGGACCCCCTCCCAGAGGCCAGACCCCACAAGACGAGGTGAGAGCCTGCACTGAGCTGCCATGCTTGCCAGCTGGTGACTGTCTGCCCCATTGCCCCGCCCTGCCCCGTCCCACTCCCTGCCCTGCCCCATTGCCCCACCTCACTGCCCTGCCCCACCCTCATCCCACTCCCTGCCCTGCCCTGCCCCATTGCCCCACCTCACTGCCCTGCCCCGCCCTCATCCCACTCCCTGCCCTGCCCTGCCCCATTGCCCCACCTCACTGCCCTGCCCCGCCCTCATCCCACTCCCTGCCCTGCCCTGCCCCATTGCCCCACCTCACTGCCCTGCCCCGCCCTCATCCCACTCCCTGCCCTGCCCTGCCCCATTGCCCCACCTCACTGCCCTGCCCTGCCCTCATCCCACTCCCTGCCCTGCCCTGCCCCATTGCCCCACCTCACTGCCCTGCCCTGCCCTCATCCCACTCCCTGCCCTGCCCTGCCCCATTGCCCCACCTCACTGCCCTGCCCTGCCCTCATCCCACTCCCTGCCTTTCCTCATTGCCTGCCCCACCCCACTGCCCTACCCTGTCCCATTGCCCCACCCCATTGCCCTGCCCTTCCCCATTGCCCCGCCTCTGTGCCCTGCCCCATCGTCTGCCCTGCCCAATTGCCTTGCTCCCTTGCCCAGCTCTATCCTATTATCTGCCCTGCCCCACTGCCCTGCCCTATTGCCCCACCTGCCCTATTGCCCTTCCCCATTGTCTGCACTGCCCCACTGCCATGCACTTGTCCTATTATCTGCCCTGCCCCACTGCCCTGCCCTATTGCCCCGCCTGCTCTATTGCCCTTCCCCATTGTCTGCACTGCCCCACTGCCATGCACTTGTCCTATTATCTGCCCTGCCCCATTGCCCCACCCCCCGCCTCACTGCATTGTCCTGCCCCCTTTTGCCCATCCTGCCCCACTAGCTGCCTCACCCCCCAGGTTCCTAGGACATTGGCCACCAGGCACGTGCCAGCTCCTAGAAGCCCAGACACACTCGTCCTATTGGCCCACCTGGTGTGAGGGTGTGTCGGGGCAGGGCTGTGATTGGTCTGTTGTACAGGGGGCGGGACTCTGGTAGGCACCTGCCATCCCCCTGGGTTGTGGTTGGTGTCATCTGCAGTGGGCGTGGCTCCTCAGAGAGGGGCGTGTCCTGTGTGTAAGAGTGATTGGGGCAACTGGCGAGGGCGTGATTCAGGGGGCGGGGTTAATACATTTTGGGGGACGCGGTTGGTCCCCTGTGGAAGGGCTCTCACGGTGATTGGTGATTGGTGCATCCCAAAGGGGCGGGGCTATTGGCAGGGGGCGTGTCCCGCTCATTTAGATTACCTGGAGGGCGTGTCCCAGACATGCGTGGTGGTTGGTTCCCTGTTGGGGGCGTGTCCTGGCTGCAGGGTGCGATTGGTGGCTCCGCAAGGGGCGTGTCCAGACTGCGGCCTGTGATTGGCTCCTCGGGTGGGGGCGTGGCCGGGCGGCCCGGCGGCTGCGGGCGGCGCTGGGCTGCGGGCCCGGCGTGGTGCGGAGCGGAGCCGAGCGGCCGGGATGGGGCGGCGGCTGCTGCGGCCGCTTCTCTGCCTCCTGCTCGTGGCCGGCCGCCTGCCGCGGGCCGGGGGCGCCGGACCCCACGGTGAGGGGCGGCCGGGGGATGGGGGTGTCGGCCTGGGGGGGTCCCCATGGGGGGGCTGGGCTGGGGGTATCGGTCTGGGGGGTCCCCATGGGGGGGGCTGGGCTGGGGGTATCGGTCTGGGGGGTCCCCATGGGGGGGCTGGGCTGGGGGTATCGGTCTGGGGGGTCCCCATGGGGGGGGCTGGGCTGGGGGGTGTCGGCCTGGGGGTCCCCATGGGGAGGGCTGGGCTGGGGGGTGTCGGCCTGGGGGGGTCCCCATGGGGAGGGCTGGGGGTATCGGTCTGGGGAGGTCCCCATGGGGAGGGCTGGGGGGGCATCGGTCTGGGGGGGTCCCCGTGGGGGGGCTGGGCTGGGGGTATCGGTCTGGAGGGGTATCGATCTGGGCAGTCCCCATGGAGGGTATCGGTCTGGAGGGGTATTGGTCTGGGGGGTCCCAATGGGGGGTATCGGTCTGGGGGGTCCCCATGGCGGGTGGCTGTGCTGAGGGGGGTATCGGTCTGGGGGGTCCACATGGGGAGGGCTGGTCTGGGGGTCCCCGTGGGGAGGGCTGGTCTGGGTGGGTATCGGTCTGGGGAGGTCCCAATGGGGGGTATCGGTCTGGGGGTCCCCATGGGGGGTGGCTGTGCTGAGGGAGGTATCGGTCTGGGGGGTCCCCGTGGGGGGGCTGAGCTGGGGGGGTATCGGTCTGGGGGGCCCCCGTGGGGGGGCTGGGCTGGGGGGTATCGGTCTGGGGGGTCCCCGTGGGGGGGCTGGGCTGGGGGGTATCGGTCTGGGGGGTCCCCGTGGGGGGGCTGGGCTGGGGGTATCGGTCTGGGGGGGTTCCCATGGGGGGTATCGATCTGGGGGGATCCCCATGGGGAGGGCGGGCTGGCCGGGGGGGGGCTGTCTTGCTGGGGGCTGGATTTCAGCATCTGGGGCCTGTGTGGGAGTGGAGCGAGGTTGTTGTCTGGGGCCCTCGCAGCTGGACCCCTTGCGCATGGGCGGCTGCTGCTCGGGCCCCGGTTACAGCGGCTGGGGGGGAAGCTGCCCCCCCTGCCATGCACTGCCCCCTGCCGCGCGTGGCTCCTGCCCCCTGCCTGGCACCCCTGGCTTTGGCTTTGGGGGGTGCTGCGTGAGGTGGGGTTCACTCTAGCCCCAGGGCTGCACCCCCAGCCTCCCGGCACTGCTCTTACCTTCCTGTCGGGGAGCAGGCAGCGAGGGGTCAGGCTGGGCAGGGCGGCGGGACGGGGGCACCTGGTGTTTGCACCCTGGCCAGGCCTGACTGAGCCCGGGGGCTGCACCTGGAAACCGTGGTCCTGCTCCCGGGGGGCAGCTGGAGGGGCAGTGCTGCTGGGGAGCTGGGAAGGGGGAACGCGGCTGGGAGCAGACAGGCTGGGGGTGAACCTGCCCATCCTGGGGGTCTAGGAGGACCCCGCTGCCCCCGGGGGGGCGGTGCTGTCTGCCCTCTGCGTGGCTGCCTGTCACAGGCACGTCACAGGGCTCACAGCCCCCCTGCTCTCCCCCCGCTCCTGTGCCAGGCAGTATTCCTCCTGCTCCGCTGCAGACGTCACTGGTCCCTGGTCCCTGCCCGTCGGTGCTGGGGAAACGCCTCTTCTCCACTTGCGCCAGCCCGCCCCCTCCCCCCGGCGCCCCTCCCTCCCCCCCGCCTGCTTTGGGGGGGCGAGCGGCCCCCTGCCCTTGGTCCCCGCAGCTGGGAAGGTGGCCTGAGCCCCTCCCACACAGAGGGGGCCCATCTCCCTTCTCCCCTGGCGCCAGGTTGGGGGCCAGTGGGCGCCTCCCCAAGAGGGGGCACAGGCCAGTCCTGCCCTTGCTGGGCGAGGTCCCTGGCAGCCTCCCCCTTGCACCCCTGCCTGGGGCCTCGGCAGCTGTTTGGTGCCTGTGCGTGCGGTGCAGCGGCCTTCCCGCTCCCCCGGGCCTGCTGCCGCTGAAAGGGCCCGATCCGGAGCCCCTCCCTGGCAGGGAGCCGGAGACGCTGGCTGAGCACCCTGCCTGCTCGGGCAGGGGTGTCCCCGTCCCCCTCCAGCTGGGCGGGGCTCCCAGGGGCTCTGCTTGGCCCTGCCTGGCTCCGCCCATCCTGCGGGGCTGCAAAGCAGGGCAGGAGCTGGGCCCCCCGGCCTCTCGAGCCCCCGGCAGCTCAGGCAGGTGGCTCGTACGAGACGCAGGCGCCGAGACCCTGAGCTGGAGGAGGCGGCAGGGCGGAGGGGGAGGGGGCTGTGGCTGGGGGGTGGGGCTGGGGCGCAGCTGCAGGGCGCTTCGCGAGCATGGGTCGGGCGCGTGCAGGGGCGGGTGGAGCCTGGGATGGGGGGGCGGGTGCAGACCGAGTGGGGCCGGGCCAGGCCCTGGTGGGGCACTGCTCCGGGCCCCAACGCCCCCGCCCGCTGGGCACAGAGTGGGCAGCCAAGGGGTGAAGGCGCCTCCCAGCATGCTTAGCGCCTGCCCGGGAGCCCTGGGGCAGGCGGGGGGGAGGGGGGAGGAGGTGCCAGTTCTGAAGCCGCCCGGCACTTTATCTTCCTGGCCTGGGACCCGCATGCGGCTCAAATCCATGGTTGTGGCCCACAGCTCAGCAGGCTCCTGCCAGGCCCCATCCCCACGGCGCCCCCCTGCAGACTGGGGGCCCTTCCCCTCCCCTCGGGAGCAGAGGGGCCAAACCTTGCTGGCTCCCCAGGGAGTGACCTTGGGCCCTTCAGAGCCTGGCACAAGGGTGCTGTGGGCCCTGTTCATACCACGGGGCTGGACCGGAGTTCTGTCTGGCTTCTGTGGGGCTGGGCTGGGGGGCTGGCTGGCACAGAGGAGCTGTGGGGCAGGCTGGGAGGCTGGCTGGCACAGAGGAACAGTGAGGCAGGCTGGGGGGGGCTGGCCGGCACAGAGGAGCTGTGAGGCAGGCTGGGGGGCTGGCCGGCACAGAGGAGCCGCGGGGCAGGCTGGGAGGCAGGCTGGCACAGAGGAGCCGTGGGGCAGGCTGGGGGGCTGGCCGGCACAGAGGAGCCGTGAGGCAGGCTGGGGGGGGCTGGCCGGCACAGAGGAGCTGTGAGGGAGGCTGGGGGGCTGGCTGACACAGAGGAGCCGTGAGGCAGGCTGGGGGGCTGGCCGGCACAGAGGAGCCGCGGGGCAGGCTGGGGGGGCTGGCCGGCACAGAGGAGCCGTGGGGCAGGCTGGGGAGCTGGCTGGCACAGAGGAGCCGTGGGGCAGGCTGGGGGGCTGGCTGGCACAGAGGAGCCATGGGGCAGGCTGGGAGGCAGGCTGGCACAGAGGAGCCGCGGGGCAGGCTGGGGGGGCTGGCTGGTACAGAGGAGCCGTGAGGCAGGCTGGGGGGCTGGCCGGCACAGAGGAGCCGCGGGGCAGGCTGGGGGGCTGGCCGGCACAGAGGAGCCGTGGGGCAGGCTGGGAGGCAGGCTGGCACAGAGGAGCCGTGGGGCAGGCTGGGAGGCAGGCTGGCACAGAGGAGCCGTGGGGCAGGCTGGGAGGCAGGCTGGCACAGAGGAGCCGTGGGGCAGGCTGGGGGGCTGGCCGGCACAGAGGAGCCGTGGGGCAGGCTGGGGGGTTGGCTGGCACAGAGGAGCTGTGGGGCAGGCTGGGGGGCTGGCCGGCACAGAGGAGCTGTGGGGCAGTCTGGGGGGCTGGCCGGCACAGAGGAGCTGTGGGGCAGGCTGGGGGGTTGGCCGGCACAGAGGAGCTGTGGGGCAGGCTGGGGGGCTGGCCGGCACAGAGGAGCTGTGGGGCAGGCTGGGGGGCTGGCCGGCACAGAGGAGCTGTGGGGCAGGCTGGGGGGCTGGCCGGCACAGAGGAGCCGTGGGGCAGGCTGGGGGGTTGGCTGGCACAGAGGAGCCGTGGGGCAGGCTGGGGGGCTGGCTGGCACAGAGGAGCTGTGGGGCAGGCTGGGGGGCTGGCCGGCACAGAGGAGCTGTGGGGCAGGCTGGGGGGCTGGCCGGCACAGAGGAGCTGTGGGGCAGGCTGGGGGGCTGGCCGGCACAGAGGAGCCGTGGGGCAGGCTGGGGGGCTGGCCGGCACAGAGGAGCTGTGGGGCAGGCTGGGAGGTGGCACAGGGTGTCGGGGAAACTGGCGCGTGGCAGGAGCTGGCAGCTGGAGCAGCTCTAACGTCCTGTGGGGCCAGGCCCCAGGGGATGCCGTGGGCTTGACCGGGGCCCCCGCGTCCCAGCAGGGCCCCAGGGACACTCCGGAGTGGGGGGGGCTGTGCTAGTGCCCCTGCCTGTGACCCAGCCCCTGGCTGGAGCAGGCCGTGGGGCTGGGCTTGGGGCTGCCCCTCCCTGTGCTCCTGTGTCCCCGTTGGAGGTGGGGGGCTGGGCAGAGCGGCCTGCCCCTCCCACACGGGCTGCCAGCCGCCGCTTCGCCTGCCCCCAGAGGCCGCTGACTCACGCAGCTCGGCATGTCAGCACTGACGCCGCCGCGCGTCTGCCTGTGACTCACCCGCCCCTTCCCTCCATGGGGCCTGCCCCATGCGCTGCCCTGCTCCTCCGCCCCTCTGCCCCGTGGCCAGGCTGCCCAAACCCACTGCGGCTCTGTGCCCGCCTGGCACCGTGCTCGGGTGGCAGGAGCCTTCGGAGGGAGTGACTGGCACACTGGTGCCGTGGGGCAGGCTGGGAGGGGCGGGGGGCTGGCACAGTGGTGCCGTGGGGCAGGCTGGGAGGGGCGGGGGACTGGCACAGTGGTGCCGTGGGGCCAGGCTGGGAGTGGCGGGGGGCTGGCACAGTGGTGCCGTGGGGCAGGCTGGGAGGGGCGGGGGGCTGGCACAGTGGTGCCGTGGGGCCAGGCTGGGAGGGGCGGGGGGCTGGCACAGTGGTGCCGTGGGGCAGGCTGGGAGGGGCGGGGGACTGGCACAGTGGTGCCGTGGGGCCAGGCTGGGAGTGGCGGGGGGCTGGCACAGTGGTGCCGTGGGGCAGGCTGGGAGGGGCGGGGGGCTGGCACAGTGGTGCCGTGGGGCCAGGCTGGGCGGGGCGGGGGGCTGGCACAGTGGTGCCGTGGGGCCAGGCTGGGCGGGGCGGGGGGCTGGCACAGTGGTGCCGTGGGGCAGGCTGGGGGACGGTGGCTGGCACAGCGGTGCCGTGGGGCCAGGCTGGGCGGGGCGGGGGGCTGGCACAGCGGTGCCGTGGGGCTGGGCTGGGGGGAGGCTGGGAGGTGGGCAGGGCGACTGGCTCTGGGGCTGCATGGATGCTTCTCATGGGGGGCAGTTCTGTGCAGGGGGCGTGAGGGCTGCGGGATGCCATGGGCGCAGGGCAGTGCCCGGTGGGCGCTGGGGCAGCCTCCTGCCCTTGGCCGGGGCGGGCATGTGGCTCTGGCTCCCTGCGCCTCGCTCACTGCAGAGCGCGCTGGGCTGGCTCCGTGTGGGGGGCTCTGCGGGGCTGGGGGGCGCTTTGGGGAGATGGGGATTTGCCTCGTGTGTGGCCCTTGGGAGACGCCCGGTTCTGCCTCATGGCAGGCGGGGGCCTTGGTTCCTTGCCCGGCTGGAGAGGGGCTGGGGTGGCTGAGGCACGTCGGGCGAAGGGCCCTGCGGGGCCGGGGAAGGGGCCTGGTGGGTTCGGTCCCGGGGCCTCTCCGGAGGGTGCCAGGTCGCTGGCTCCGTGCAGGGAGACGGGCAGCGGGGTGGGAGCGGGCGCAGGCTGGTGCCAGGCAGGGCGCCGGGGCGGGTTTGCCCTGCCCTTCCGGAGGGGGCTGGGCTGGGCTGGGGGAGGCTGCGGCTTGTTTCCCAGGTGGCTGGCGGGAGCTGGGCGTTTCAGCACCATGGTCAGCTCCCGGCAGGTCCGGGCTGCAGGAGGGGCCGAGCCCTGCGCTGGGCCTGGGGGGCGGCACTGACCCCCAGCCCACAGGGGGAGGCCAGGCAGCAGCTGGGGCGCCAGCCCTGCCGTGTGTCCTGTGGGGTGAGCCCCCGGCAGGCTCAGTGCACGCAGGAGCCCAAGTCCCGGAGCCAGGGCTGGTGGCTCCCGGTGCTGGGGGGCATCTCACCTGGGTCTGTCCTGCTCCCTTTCTCCCTCCCGGCCCCGTGGCAAGCCAGCCCCCCGCCCGGCTACTCCTCCTTCCCCCTCCCTCCTGGCCTTCGGTGGTGAGTCATTGGCGGCTGCTGCTGGGCTGCAAGAAGCAGCGGGGGGGGGCTGCCCCCCAGGCCCATGTCAGCCCCCCCCCGGCGCTGCCCCCCAGGCCCATGTCAGCCCCCCCCGGCGCTGCCCCCAGGCCCATGTCAGCCCCCCCCCGGCGCTGCCCCCCAGGCCCATGTCAGCCCCCCCCGGCGCTGCCCCCAGGCCCATGTCAGCCCCCCCCCCCCCGGCGCTGCCCCCAGGCCCATGTCAGCGCCCCCCCCCCCCCCGGTGCTGTGAGGAGCCAGCAGGTAGTGGCTGTGCTGGCAGCTGGGGCATGTAACTGCCCCCACCCCTGTGGGAGGCTGCCCCCCATACCGAGCCCTGCCCTTGGGTGCGTCGAGCTGCCCCGACAGATGCATTTGCACCTGTCCCGACCTCCCTGCTCAGGCAGCTCCTGGGGAGCCAGGCCTGCGTCCCACCGCTGCAGCACCCCGGGGAGACTGGCCCCCCGCCTCCCTGCCAGGTGCTTCTGGGGCGCTCGCAGGGCCCAGGGCTGGGTTTGCAAGAATCGCCTGCGATACCCCCGTGTGGGGCCTTGGCCTGGGCAGGGTGGGGGGCCCAGCTCCATGCTCCTGCGGGGGTGGGGCCTTGGGTGGCTCCCCCCAGCCCTGCGGCGCCCCCCGGTTGCCACGCTGCCCCCAGCCCCGGCGAGCCCCCATGCAGGAGGCGCTAACTGTCCCTGTGTCTGTCCCAGGCTGCCTGTTCGACCGGCGGCTCTGCTCCCAGCAGGAGGTGTGTGTGCAGGGTAAGTGCCCGGGGGGGGGGGGGGGGGGCTGTCAAGGCTGGAGCCCCGGAGGGGGGAGGGAAGGTGGGTTAGGAAGCCTGAGGGGTGAAACTGCCCCCCCCCAGCTCCCAGGCCCCCTCCTCCACAGCAACCCCGGCTGCCCCTGGGGTTGGCGCCAGGCCCAGGGGCTGAGCCGGCTGCCCTGTGCCTGCTCTGCTCCTAGATGGCTTGTTCGGGCAGTGCCAGGCGGGCGCGGCGCGCGACAGGCCTCCCTTCCAGCTCACCTCGCCGGTGCTCCAGCGCCTGCAGGACACGCTGCACCGCCTCCTGGCACAAGGTGAGCCCTGTGTGGGGGGCGCAGGCTGGCCTGTGCCTGGGAGGGGTGGGGCTGGGTCGCAGGCTGGCCCGGGCCGAGGGGGTTGGGGGGCGCAGGCTGGCCTGTGGCTGGGAGGGGTGGGGCGGGGGCGCAGGCTGGCCCGGGCCGAGGGGGGTGGGGGACGCAGGCTGGCCTCTGGCTGGGAGGGGTGGGGCGGGGGCGCAGGCTGGCCCGGGCCGAGGGGGGTGGGGGACGCAGGCTGGCCCGGGCCGAGGGGGTTGGGGGGCGCAGGCTGGCCCGGGCCGAGGGGGTTGGGGGGCGCAGGCTGGCCTGTGGCTGGGAGGGGTGGGGCGGGGGCGCAGGCTGGCCCGGGCCGAGGGGGGTGGGGGTGCAGGCTGGCCTGTGGCTGGGAGGGGTGGGGCGGGGGCGCAGGCTGGCCCGGGCCGAGGGGGGTGGGGGTGCAGGCTGGCCTGTTGCTTGGGGGAGTGACGGGGGGCAGTGGCTGGGGCGGGTGGTGGTGGGAGATGGGGGGCAGGGTCCATGCACCCGCTGGCATTGCTGGGAGAGGGTGGGGCTCAGCCCTCCTTGGGGCAGGGGGCCGGCCTGCGCGCTGACGGGCTGCTGTCCCCGTGGCAGGGCTGTCGTGGCAGGACGGGCTCACGCAGTACGTGATCGCCCAGGAGCTGCAGCGGATCCCCCGGCTGCGCCCGCCCCCTGCCCCGGAGCCGGCGGCCAAGGACAGGTAGGGCTGGCTCCGCTGTCCGTCTGCCCCAGCCGGGCCCCCCCAGGCCTGTGCTGCCCCGCCCCCCCACTAAGGACACCCGTGGGTGCCGTGTGCCCGCTACGGTGAGTCCGTCACAGGCAGCGGCCGGTGCCTGGGAGAGCGGGGCTGCGCTCTGAGGCCTGGCGTCCCCCAGCTGGGCCCTGCCGGGAGCTGGCTCCAGGGTCCCCCTGTGACGGCGAGTTGGGTCCCCCGACCCTGCACCCCCGGAGCAGCCAGAACCGTCTCCCCGAGCCGGGAGACTAGAGGGGGGTTTCCTGGGTGTCCAGCACAGACGGGACGTGGCTACCGGGGGCAGGGCCAGGATGGCTCAGGCCCTGGGGTTAGGGGTCCATCGCCCACTCTCCCACGAGCCCTGTGGGGCTGGGTTTGGCTGCCGGTCCGTACGGTCACCCTATGACTGACAGTGGGGGGCTGCCTGGGGCCACACCCAACCCCTGAAAAGTCAGCCCCTTCCTGCACCCCTCAGCAGCTGCCTGGTCTGGCCCCGGGGTGCTCAGGGTGAACCCTGTGGAGCCTGTTTCGGGGGCCCCAGGCTGGGGGTCTGGCCTCTGCTCTCCTGGGGCTGGGGAGGAGGAGGGGAGCCCGGCCTGGCCCCCGCTGTGCCCCTCACCAGGCCTCTGGTATCGCTCAGGTTCTCCCCGCTGCGCGCCGCCCCGCCGAGGACCCTGCTCCCCCCGGTGCCCGGCCAGCCAGGCAGCTCCGTGCAGATGGCCCCACGCCTGGCCCCGCTGGCCCCTGCCACGCTACAGCGATACCTGGCACTCCTGCTGCTCGCCCCCGAGGAGGGGCTGCTGCACCCCTATTCGTACCACCAGGTGAGGGGCAGAGCCGGCCGCAGGCCCAGCCCGGCACGGACACAGCTCCGGCCGGCGCCTTGGGGGCGCGGGCGGGGGGAGAGCTGGGGGTCCTGGCTGGTCAGCCCATCCCGTCTGGGGAACGCGAGAGGCTTTGGCACCAGCTTGTCTGCAAACCGCTGTGCAGTGTGGCTGTTAACACCGGCCAGGCCTCGCCCCAGAGGTGGCTGCATCTCTGCCCCAAGGGAGGGGCCCTCGTCTCTGGGCGGGGGGGGGGGGGTAAGCACTGGGCCGGGGGAGGCCGGCTGGTCTCGGGGGGCGGGGGGTGGCACTGAGGGCCTGGTGCTTCTGTGCTCTGGTTCCAGTTTGGCTACCCGAACGGTGCGCAGCAGCTGAGCCCCGTCCAGGGCAGCGTGGCCAGACAGAGCCCCGAGCGACCCGCTCTCTCCGGCAGAGCCCCCGCCCCCGCCCTCTTTGGGGCCGCCCCCCTCGCTTCCTACGGGGGGCAGCCGGGGCTGGACGGAGGGCCTCTCTTCCAGGGCCTGGGCACGCTCTACCTCCCGGGAGACAAGGCCAGCCCGAGGGCCCAGCACGGCCAGGGGCCGCCCCCGGCCAGCAGCGAGCCCGAGGAACGGAGCATCCCGGCGCAGCCAGGTAACCCTCCCTTCCCGCCGCCCCCTCGCGCCTGGCCCGGCCGGTCCCCTTGGCGGGATTCCCCCCCCCGCTACCCACAGCGCCACTGGGAATACGGACCGGCCCGTTCGTCCGTGCCCCCCCCCACCGACAGCGCCACTGGGAATACGGACCGGCCCGTTCGTCCGTGCCCCCCCCCCCGCTACCCACAGCACCACTGGGAATACGGACCGGCCCGTTCGTCCATCCCCCCCCCCCCCGCTACCCACAGCGCCACTGGGAATACGGACCGGCCCGTTCGTCTGTGCCCCCCCCTCTCTACCGACAGCGCCACTGGGAATACGGACCGGCCCGTTCGTCCGTGCCCCCCCCCCCCACCGACAGCGCCACTGGGAATACGGACCGGCCCGTTCGTCCGTGCCCCCCCCCACCGACAGCGCCACTGGGAATACGGACCGGCCCGTTCGTCTGTGCCTCCCCCTCTCTACCGACAGCGCCACTGGGAATACGGACCGGCCCGTTCGTCTGTGCCCCCCCCTCTCTACCGACAGCGCCACTGGGAATACGGACCGGCCCGTTCGTCTGTGCCCCCCCCCCCCCCCGCTACCCACAGCGCCAGTGGGAATACGGACCGGTCCGTTCGTCCGTGTCATCCCCCCCCCCCCGCTACCCACAGCGCCACTGGGAATACGGACCGGTCCGTTCGTCCGTGTCATCCCCCCCCTCCCCCGCTACCCACAGCGCCACTGGGAATACGGACCGGCCCGTTCGTCCGTGCCCCCCCCCCGCTACCCACAGCGCCACTGGGAATACGGACCGGCCCGTTCGTCCGTGCCCCCCCCCCCGCTACCCACAGCGCCACTGGGAATACGGACCGGCCCGTTCGTCCATCCCCCCCCCGCTACCCACAGCGCCACTGGGAATACGGACCGGCCCGTTCGTCTGTGCCCCCCCCCGGTACCCACAGCGCCACTGGGAATACGGACCGGCCCGTTCGTCTGTGCCCCCCCCCCGCTACCCACAGCGCCACTGGGAATACGGACCGGCCCGTTCGTCTGTGTCCCCCCCCCCGCTACCCACAGCGCCACTGGGAATACGGACCGGCCCGTTCGTCTGTGCCCCCCCCTCTCTACCGACAGCGCCACTGGGAATACGGACCGGCCCGTTCGTCTGTGCCCCCCCCCCCCCTCTCTACCGACAGCGCCACTGGGAATACGGACCGGTCCGTTCGTCTGTGCCCCCCCCCCCCCGCTACCCACAGCGCCAGTGGGAATACGGACCGGTCCGTTCGTCCGTGTCATCCCCCCCTCCCCCGCTACCCACAGCGCCACTGGGAATACGGACCGGTCGTTCGTCCGTGTCATCCCCCCCTCCCCCCGCTACCCACAGCGCCACTGGGAATACGGACCGGCCCGTTCGTCCGTGCCCCCCCCCCGCTACCCACAGCGCCACTGGGAATACGGAACGGCCCGTTTGTCCGTGCCCCCCCCCCCCCCCCGCTACCCACAGCGCCACTGGGAATACGGACCGGCCCGTTCGTCCATTCCCCCCCCCCCCCCCGCTACCCACAGCGCCACTGGGAATACGGACCGGCCCGTTCGTCCGTGCCCCCCCCCCCCGCTACCCACAGCGCCACTGGGAATACGGACCGGCCCGTTCGTCTGTGCCCCCCCCCCCCCGCTACCCACAGCGCCACTGGGAATACGGACCGGCCCGTTCGTCCATCCCCCCCCCCCCCCGCTACCCACAGCGCCACTGGGAATACGGACCGGCCCGTTCGTCCATCCCCCCCCCCCCGCTACCCACAGCGCCACTGGGAATACGGACCGGCCCGTTCGTCTGTGTCCCCCCCCGCTACCCACAGCGCCACTGGGAATACGGACCGGCCCGTTCGTCTGTGCCCCCCCCCCCGCTACCCACAGCGCCACTGGGAATACGGACCGGCCCGTTCGTCCATCCCCCCCCCCCCCGCTACCCACAGCGCCACTGGGAATACGGACCGGCCCGTTTGTCCATCCCCCCCCCCCCCCGCTACCCACAGCGCCACTGGGAATACGGACCGGCCCGTTCGTCCGTGCCCCCCCCCCCCCCGCTACCCACAGCGCCACTGGGAATACGGACCGGCCCGTTCGTCCATCCCCCCCCCCCCGCTACCCACAGCACCACTGGGAATACGGACCGGCCCGTTCGTCCGTGCCCCCCCCCCCCCCGCTACCCACAGCACCACTGGGAATACGGACCGGCCCGTTCGTCCATCCCCCCCCCCCGCTACCCACAGCGCCACTGGGAATACGGACCGGCCCGTTCGTCTGTGCCCCCCCCCTCCCTCTACCGACAGCGCCACTGGGAATACGGACCGGCCCGTTCGTCTGTGCCCCCCCCTCCCTCTACCGACAGCGCCACTGGGAATACGGACCGGCCCGTTCGTCCATCCCCCCCCCCCCCGCTACCCACAGCGCCACTGGGAATACGGACCGGCCCGTTCGTCCGTGCCCCCCCCCCCCGCTACCCACAGCGCCACTGGGAATACGGACCGGCCCGTTCGTCCGTGCCCCCCCCCCCGCTACCCACAGCGCCACTGGGAATACGGACCGGCCCGTTCGTCTGTGTCCCCCCCCCGCTACCCACAGCACCACTGGGAATACGGACCGGCCCGTTCGTCTGTGCCCCCCCCCCCCGGTACCCACAGCACCACTGGGAATACGGACCGGCCCGTTCGTCCATCCCCCCCCCCCCTCTACCCACAGCGCCACTGGGAATACGGACCGGCCCGTTCGTCCATCCCCCCCCCCCCGCTACCCACAGCGCCACTGGGAATACGGACCGGCCCGTTCGTCTGTGCCCCCCCCCCCCGCTACCCACAGCGCCACTGGGAATACGGACCGGCCCGTTCGTCTGTGTCCCCCCCCCCGCTACCCACAGCACCACTGGGAATACGGACCGGCCCGTTCGTCCATCCCCCCCCCCCCCGCTACCCACAGCGCCACTGGGAATACGGACCGGCCCGTTCGTCCATCCCCCCCCCCGCTACCCACAGCGCCACTGGGAATACGGACCGGCCCGTTCGTCTGTGCCCCCCCCCCGCTACCCACAGCGCCACTGGGAATACGGACCGGCCCGTTCGTCTGTGTCCCCCCCCCGCTACCCACAGCACCACTGGGAATACGGACCGGCCCGTTCGTCCATCCCCCCCCCCCCCCGCTACCCACAGCGCCACTGGGAATACGGACCGGCCCGTTCGTCCATCCCCCCCCCCGCTACCCACAGCGCCACTGGGAATACGGACCGGCCCGTTCGTCTGTGCCCCCCCCCCGGTACCCACAGCACCACTGGGAATACGGACCGGCCCGTTCGTCCATCCCCCCCCCCCTCTACCCACAGCGCCACTGGGAATACGGACCGGCCCGTTCGTCCATCCCCCCCCCCCCCGCTACCCACAGCGCCACTGGGAATACGGACCGGCCCGTTCGTCCGTGCCCCCCCCCCCCCGCTACCCACAGCGCCACTGGGAATACGGACCGGTCCGTTCGTCCATCCCCCCCCCCCCCCGCTACCCACAGCGCCACTGGGAATACGGACCGGCCCGTTTGTCCATCCCCCCCCCGCTACCCACAGCGCCACTGGGAATACGGACCGGCCCGTTCGTCCGTGCCATCTCCCCCCCACACCCACTCGCGCTCCAGAGGCTGAGCTATTCACCCCTCCCCCACCCAGTGTAACTCTGGGGAGACCAGGGGAAACTGAGGCACGGGTCGGGGCATGACAGACACAGCGGTGGTATTGCCATTGCGACCAGTCTCCCCCAGGTCCTGCCACTGCCAGCCTCGGGGTGGGGGTGCTGCCCTTTCGCTCCTGCTTCCTGACCTCTGGGCCCAGCAGGGCCAGGTGCTTGGTGGGTGCCCCCTCCCGCCCAGGCCAAGAGTCCTCCTGCCTTGCCCGTGGCTCTGTGGGCAGGGTCCACAGCCGGCGCCCTCCCTCCAGCAGATGCAGCCCTGCAGAGACTGGTGGCCGTGCTGAGCGACTACGGGGTGGGGCTGCAGGACCTGAGCCCCCAGCAGCTCGCCAGCCTCTCTGCCCTGCTGCAGCTGCTCCAGCGCCCTGGTGAGCAGGGGAGGGGGTGGGATGGTGAGAGCGGGGGACAGGGAGCGGGGGAGGGGAAGGTGAGGGGGTGGGACGGGGAGCAGGGGCAGGGGACAGGGAGCGGGGGGGAAAGGTGAGGAGGTGGGACGGGGGAGAGGTGAGGGGGTGGGACGGGGAGCGGGGGGAGGTGAGGGCGGGGGATGGGGGGAGGTGAGGGGGTGGGACAGGGAGCGGTGGAGGGGAAGGTGAGGGGGTGGGACGGGGAGCAGGGGCAGGGGACAGGGAGCGGGGGAAAGGTGAGGAGGTGGGACGGGGGAAAGGTAAGGAGGTGGGACGGGGGGAAGTGAGCGGGTGGGATGGGGAGCGGGGGCAGGGGACAGGGAGCGGGGGAAAGGTGAGGAGGTGGGACGGGGGAGAGGTGAGGGGGTGGGATGGGGAGCGGGGGCAGGGGACAGGGAGCGGGGGAAAGGTGAGGAGGTGGGACGGGGGAGAGGTGAGGGGGTGGGACGGGGAGTGGGGGGAGGTGAGGGGCGGGGGACGGGGGGAGGTGAGGGGGTGGGACAGGGAGGGGCGGGGGGAGGTGAGGGCGGGGGACAGGGAGCGGTGGAGGGGAAGGTGAGGGGGTGGGACGGGGAGCAGGGGCAGGGGACAGGGAGCGGGGGAAAGGTGAGGAGGTGGGACGGGGGAGAGGTGAGGGGGTGGGACGGGGAACGGGGGGGGGGGAGGTGAGGGCGGGGGACAGGGAGCGGTGGAGGGGAAGGTGAGGGGGTGGGACGGAGCAGGGGCAGGGGACAGGGAGTGGGGGAAAGGTGAAGGGGTGGGACGGGGAGCGGGGGGGAGGTGAGGGCGGGGGACAGGGAGCGGTGGAGGGGAAGGTGAGGGGGTGGGACGGGGAGCGGGGGGAGGTGAGGGCGGGGGACAGGGAGCGGTGGAGGGGAAGGTGAGGGGGTGGGATGGGGAGCGGGGGGAGGTGAGGGCGGGGGATGGGGGGAGGTGAGGGGGTGGGACAGGGAGCAGGGGCAGGGGACAGGGAGCGGGGGGAAAGGTGAGGAGGTGGGACGGGGGAGAGGTGAGGGGGTGGGACGGGGAGCGGGGGGAGGTGAGGGCGGGGGACAGGGAGCGGTGGAGGGGAAGGTGAGGGGGTGGGATGGGAGCGGGGGGAGGTGAGGGGGGCGGGGGACAGGGAGCGGTGGAGGGGAAGGTGAGGGGGTGGGATGGGGAGCGGGGGGAGGTGAGGGCGGGGGGATGGGGGGAGGTGAGGGGGTGGGACAGGGAGCAGGGGCAGGGGACAGGGAGCGGGGGGAAAGGTGAGGAGGTGGGACGGGGGAGAGGTGAGGGAGTGGGACGGGGAGCGGGGGGGGTGAGGGCGGGGGACAGGGAGCGGTGGAGGGGAAGGTGAGGGGGTGGGACGGGGAGCGGGGGGGAGGTGAGGGCGGGGGACAGGGAGCGGTGGAGGGGAAGGTGAGGGGGTGGGACGGGGAGCGGGGGGGGGAGGTGAGGGGTTCACCCCCGCTGGACCTGGCCTGATCCCTCCCCCGGATGCTGCTCTGTGCCCGGAGCCAGCATGAAACGTCCGTGTCTCGCCCGCCAGGTGGAGCTGGCCAGAAGGCTCTGGAGGCGAGGCAGGTAAGTCCCGGGCCCGATGCCAGAGGGTTCCCGGCCCAGGGTCCGGCAGGGTCCCGGTCGCCGCAGGGAGCGTCGTGGTCCCCGAGCCAGAGCCCTGCCCCGAGCCAGAGCGGTTGGGTCCCAGTCCCCCGGCAAAGGAGACTCCGGCGCAGCCTGGGGGAGCCGCGCCGGCGCCGGGCACCTCCCTGTGGAATTGGGCGTCTCGCCTGCCTGCGTCCAGCTGGAGCTGCCAGCTCCGTGCCCCCCCCGTGTCTCTCTCGCGCTCGTGGGGGCCCTGGGGCTGCGGCGGGCACAAGGCAGCTTTCTAGGTGATCTGCCCCCGCCGGTTTTCCTACCTCTCTGAGCTGTGGGCACCAGCCCCGGGCAGAGGCCCCGCCCGAGACGCCGAGGGAAGCGGCTCTGCTGCTCGGCGAGACCTCCCCGGCGTGGGCACAGCGGGTTAGCCGCCCGCTGCCAGGCCCCGCCCCCGCCCGGATAAAGTCCGGCTCGTTGGTGTGGGCCGTGCCGGGGCCCCGGGTCGCTGTCTGTGCCCTGGCCTCTTCCATCCCCGAGTCGGCCTGCGCTAACGCTCCCGGGCGAGCCTGGCTCTGCTCCCAGGCGCCTGATCCCCCTGCAGCGGAGCAGGGCCGGGAGCTGCTCCTTGCCGGGCGCTCAGCGGGGAGTCTCGCTGACGGAGACCGATTGGCTAACGAATCCACCGACCCTGCCACCGGACCGGCTCCCCTTGGTGCTGCTGGCAGTGCCCTGCGGCCCCTCCCTGCCACCAGCTAGTCACAGCTGGGACCTCGCTCGCCAGGGCCCCCGGGGCCTGCCCGGTGCCGAGCCAGGAGAGGTCAGTGCTGTCTAGCAGGGCCGCTGCGCTGGGCTCCAGGGAGACCGTCGGGTACGTTAGAGCTAAAGAGCAGCCCAGAACCTTGAGAGCCCGGCCTGGGCGCAGCAAACACCTTGAGAAACCTGGCCACGCCCATGAGAAATGGACATCGGACTAGGTCCAGGTCTGCGCCGGGCCCGGGGGGGGGGGGTCCAGGTCTGCGCCGGGCCCGGGGGGGGGGGGGTCCAGGTCTGCGCCGGGCCCGGGGGGGGGTCCAGGTCTGCGCCGGGCCCGGGGGGGGGTCCAGGTCTGCGCCGGGCCCGGGGGGGGTCCAGGTCTGCGCCGGGCCCGGGGGGGGTCCGGTCTGCGCCAGGCCCGGGGGGGTCCGGTCTGTGCCATTTAAATATGTATCTCCTGTTAGTGTGACTGTGTCTATTTTCCATAAAACTCTGCACATTTGCATTCAGTAGATTGTTACCGTCCTTCAGTTCTTTCTTCATCAAATCCCGTTATCCGCTCTTCCTCCGTTGCTCCGCCCGGCATTCGTGTGGGACGGCCAGGCCTGTTTCCCTGGACCATCCCGCTTTTCTTTCTTACACACTGGCCCGACGTCACTTTCTGCCAGTCTGCTGGGACTTGGCTGGTGAGCCCAGAGGGATGGAAAATCCCCAGTAACGGTTCAGCCAGCTCCTCCGACCGCTCTTTTAAAGCTCTTGGAAGCAAAGTGTCCAGAGTTGAGGTTTAAAAACGCCTGAGTTCAGTAGCTGCCGTTCAACTTCCTCCCAAGTTACTGTTGGCATAGAAAGTATTTACTCCTCTCCAGGTGATACGACTACTCGAGTTCCCTCTCCCAAAACAGCACTGTACAGTGATTCCTCATTAACACGGGCCCGCTTCACATGTTTTTGCGATAGCACGATTTCTTTTTGAGGGAATGTTTTTTTAATTACATGACTGTCCCCGGAATAACACGATTTCCCCAGCCGGCCCATGGCTGGTGGCTGCGCGGGGCTTCCCCCGCCTCCTTGCAAAGCGGTGGAGGGTTCGCCGCTCGCCGCGCTGTTCCCCGCTGACTCCCCATCGCCAGATGCAATGCAGGTCCCGGCAGACCCATCGGAGGGACATACACCCACCCCAATGCCCCTCCCTGCTCCTCCCCTTCCCTTCCCCAGAGCCAGACACCTCCCCTCCCTGCTGTAACCCAGTCCCCTTTCTCCCCCGACCTTATGTCCCGGTCCCAACAGACACCCCCGCTTGAAACGCAACCCCCATCTTCACCATTATTTTCAATGGGAAAATTGACCCCCCATAACACGTTTTCACTTAACACGATCATTTTCTGAAACATCGATAGTGTTACATGAGGAATTACTGTATCGAATTTGTCTTTTCTGGGTTATTGACAATTCTACTGCTTCCATTAGTAACGGATCAATGTCTTTTAAGAGTCTTATTTCTAGTATCCTTAAAAGCCTTGTCCTTAACTCTGCAGGCTATCCATTATACCTGGTGGCTTTTTGCTTCCTTTATCCATTTTCTACTATGCAGCGCTTCTGATCTCTCGCTCATTACTACCAACTTCCCTTTTCTTCCCTCTTTCATATTCTTACACAGCTGCCTTCACTTCTGCTGTAAGCCCAGTTGCTTTGTAACCAGTGCAGCCTTCCTTCTTGAATTGTCGCTTTTCGATCATTTAGTAAAACACTTAAATCATTCAGAATGATCATTCCCGCTTTTCTCCCGGGTGACTTGGTTCCTAATAGTTTGGAGCTTGATGAAATTGTCCCTTTTCAAGCCACCAGGCGTGTTTGTGTTACTGGTTCAGCCTTTGTTCTACTTCCACATAACAAATGGGGCCAGATCAGAACGTGCACCGAAGCTGCCACCCGTTATTAGAGCGCTGACCAGTTCCGGATGAGTTCGAATGCAGAATCCCCCCCTCCCGCCAGCTTCAGCGCCGCTTGAGTTAGGAAATTGCCGTCTGCAGTTGTAGAGGTTGCGAGGGTTTAGCACCGGACAACCTGCGTGTCCATCAAACCGAAGCCCCCCCCCCCCATCCTGTCGGGGGCCAGAGGGTGCAGCCGGCCTGTTCCCCGGGGATCTGAGGCTGGGCGGCGGACACCGACCAATCCCCCCGTGTGCTTGGTCTGCCCGGATGCCGGGCCGTGCGTGAGCTGGGAAGGGGAAATGCTGCTGTGACCCTACCCCTCCCGTTCCCCGGCGGCACTCAGGGCCCCCCGGTTTCCCCCTTCCTGCCGGCCCGCCCGGCTGGGTCAAGTCGACGCCCCCTCTGCTTGTGTGCCGGGTGGGTGGGGCATTCCTGCCCTCCTGTGCTGCGCGAGCGCTCGGCCCTTCCCCGGTCTCCCTGCCCCCTTGCCTCCCCCACGGCTTGGCTCGCAGGCAGGGGGTGCCCCGCTGTGGTGGGGCAGCCAGACCCTGCAGCGCCTCTCCCCGCAGAAGGGACCAGTGGCCCCCAGAAGCCTCTGTCCTGCGTGGCTTGGCCCGTGGGCCGGCGGGCTCCCCAAGACAGCGGCTGGGCGGTTCGGGGAGCAGGTAGGATCCCACGGAGCTGGGGGCTGGTGGGCCCCGCTCTGGGGAGGCAGCACGCCGGCCCGTCGCCTGGACACTCTGGCAGCTTTCCCCGGGGTCCCGCGCAGCCCTGCCCTCGCCCGGCTCCTGGGAGGGATCTGCCGCCGGGTAACGTGCTGCTCTGCCCCAGGTGACGGAAGGGGAGATGCAGCACAGAGAGGAGGAGCTGCCCCCCTCCGTGGCGCCTCCCCCCGAAAGCCCTGCCAGTGCCGCCCCCTGGACAGAGGGGCCGCGGTGGGCGGGGGCCAGTGGCCCGGTGCCCAGCAGCGCCAGGCCCACGCTGGCAGCACAGGGGGCGGCGCCGGGGCAGGCCACGCCCGGGGTCCCCGCCAGGCCGGTGCCGGTGGAGAAGAAGAGCTACATGGAGCCACGCGACCGTGGCGGGGAGGGGCAGCAGCCGGAGGCCCAGCCCGCCGAGGAGTACGGCTACATCGTCACCGACCGGAAGTGAGCGCGGGGGCGGGGTGGGGCGGGGGAGCTTGTGGGGCTGCCCCGGGGAGGGGGGGGGTTCCCACTCCGGCCGCCTGGCCAGTCCTCGGGGCGCCTACAGTGGGACCCTGTTCCTGGTGTCAGGAGCAGCCCCAGGCAGAGCTGGGCCTGTGCCAAGGCCCCTACGGCCCAGCCCACACCCACCTGCCTGGCATGTCCCGCTCCCCACTGCTGGCACCTGCCCTGTCGCTCGCAGATGGGGGGGCTGTCTGGGCCGGGATCCCAGCCCTGAGCCCCCCTCTGTTCCCTGCAGGCAGCTGAGCCTCGCTGATGGCATCCGGCTGCTGGAGATCCTGGCGGAGCACGTCCACCTGTCCACGGCCAGCTTCATCAACATCAGGTGGGAGCCCTGGAGGTGGGGGCAGGGCGATCCCCCGGGAGGGGGGCAGGGTGTGTCATGGTGTCAGGGAGTCCCCCGGCAAACACTTGGAAGGTAATAAAGTGATAGGGAATAGCCAGCATGGGTTTGTGAAGAACAAGTCATGCCAAACTAATCTGATAGCTTTCTTTGATAAGATAACGAGCCTTGTGGATAAGGGAGAAGCGGTGGATGTCATATACCTAGACTTTAGTAAGGCATTTGATACGGTCTCGCATGATATTCTTATTGATAAACTAGGCAAATATAACTTAGATAGGGCCACGATAAGGTGGGTGCATAATTGGCTGGGTAACCGTAGTCAGAGAGTTGTTGTTAACGGTTCTAAATCCTGCTGGAAAGGGATAACAAGTGGAGTTCCTCAAGGGTCTGTTTTGGGACCCGTACTGTTCAATATCTTCATCAACGATGTAGATATTGGGATAGAGAGTACGCTTATTAAGTTTGCAGATGATACCAAACTGGGTGGGGTTGCAACTTCTTTGGAGGATAGGGACATAATTCAAAATGACCTTAGCAAGTTAGAGAAATGGTCAGAGGTAAACAGGATGAAGTTTAATAAAGAGAAATGCAAAGTGCTCCACTTAGGAAGGAACAATCAGTTCCATACATACAAGATGGGAAGCGACTGTCTAGGAAGGAGCATGGCAGAAAGGGATCTAGGGGTCATAGTGGACCACAAGTTGAATATGAGTCAACAGTGTGATGCTGTTGCAAAAAAAGCAAATATGATTCTAGGTTGTATCAACAGGTGTGTTGTAAGCAAAACTCGTGAAGTCATTCTGCCGCTCTACTCTGCACTAGTTAGGCCTCAGCTGGAGTACTGTGTCCAGTTCTGGGCGCCACATTTCAAGAAAGATGTGGAGAAATTGGAAAGGGTACAGAGAAGAGCGACAAGAATGATTAAAGGTCTAGAGAACATGACCTATGAAGCCAGGCTTCATGAACTGGGCTTGTTTAGTTTGGAAAAAAGAAGATTAAGGGGGGACATGATAGCGGTTTTCAAATATCTAAAAGGGTGTCACAAGGAGGAAGGCGAAAATTTGTTCCTCTTGGTTTCTGAGGACAGGACAAGGAGTAATGGGCTTAAAGTGCAGCAGGGGAGGTTTAGATTGGACATTAGGAAAAAATTCCTAACTGTCAGGGTGGTCAAATATTGGAATAAATTGCCAAGGGAGGTGGTGGAATCTCCCTCTCTGGAGATATTTAAGAACAGGTTAGATAGACATCTGTCAGGGATGGTGTAGACGGAGCTTGGTCCTGCCTTGAGGGCGGGGGGCTGGACTCGATGACCTCTCGAGGTCCCTTCCAGTCCTATGATTCTATGATTCTATGGCCCTGCACCCCGTCCGCAGCCAGAGGGGACTCTCGGGCGGCTGGTCGAAGAGAAGGGCTGTGGGGTCCCAGGGACGGGGCGCAGCGTGGGATCCATGCAAGCGCAGGGACCCGGAGCAGCCAGCAACATTCCTGTGGGGGAGAGGGGGTCCCGGCCCCCCCCCGCTCTAAGCCCCTTCTCCCTCCAAACCCCGCCGAGACTGACCCCTCCCCCAGCCTGGGGCAGCCCCGCCTGCCCTTTGTCCCCATCCCGGGTAGGAATTGTGTTCTCCTCTGCCTGCCCCCCCTCCCCCCCCGTCTGCGGGGAGTCCCCCTTCTCCAGACAGGGCTGCAGCTCCCGGGACGGTCGCCCCCGCCGTGATCCCCCCCATGCTCACAGGTCTCGTCCCAGCCTCCCTGCAGTCGCTGGCCCCTTGCTCCCAGTGTCCCCTGCACGGCTCCGCCAGGGATCCGGGGTGGGGGCGGCGTCCCCGCCCCCCATGACTGGTCTCTGCTCCCCCAGTGTCATGGGCCCGGCCCTCACCTTCCGGATCCTGCAGAACCATCACAACCTGTCTCTGGCAGACGTGACCAGCCAGGCCGGTGAGTGGGGGCGCCTGGGGGCTGTGGGTTGGGGGGGGGAGACCAGTAGGGGGCTCAGGACGGCCGAGCTGTTCCCAGCCAGTGACTCATTGATCCCTTCTGCCCCCACCCTGGCTCCTCCCAGCTCCGGGTCCCCGCGCCACGTGCGAGCTGGGAACCGGCAGCTGCTGGGGCCCCTCGTTCACCCCTCGCGCTTTCCCCTCTGCAGCAGCCGCGAGGTCGGAGCTGGAGGCCGGGCTGGGGCTGAAGATTGTGCAGACGGGCGTGGGGCAGGTAAGCAGAGACCCGCCGGGCTCCTTCCCGCCCCGGGGGCAGCAGAGTGCCAGGGGGCAGGTCTCAGTGCCGGGCTCCTGGGGGCCGTGGCTCGGGGGAGGCGGGCTGCAGCAGGGACTTGCAGGGCAGCCATCTGGGGCTGGCTCGCACCCGGCTCCTGGCTCCTCCGCTGCAGGGCCGGCTGCAGCCCCTCGTGGGGCTGGTGTGAAGAGCCGCTGGACGGCCGCTCACATGCAAAACTTCAGCTCCAGCAGGCCCTGGCTGTGCGGGTGCGGGTGCGTGTGGGGCTGGGCGGCTCCTTCAGGCCTTCTCAGCCCCCGGGTGCAAGGCGACTGCAGACAAGCTGGCGGGGTCGGGGGGGCGGCTGCCGTCTCTCCTCCTCTAGCAGGCGGGTTTTCCTTCCGCAGCCCCAAGCACGGGCTGCCGGCCGGGGCGCCTCCGAGCCTGCCCCGCCGCCGGGCCGATCCCCCGCCTGCTCTCAGGGCTCAGGAGCAGCGTGCGGCCGGGCCGTCCCATGGGCCAGGCGGTGCATTACCCAGCTGGCTGTGGGTGTCACCCGGCCGCTGAGCACGCCTCGGACGGACAGACAGACAGACAGACACCTACCCGCTCCGCTGCTCGGCCGCTGAGCACGCCTCGGACAGACGGACAGACAGACACCTACCCGCTCCGCTGCTCGGCCGCTGAGCACGCCTCGGACGGACAGACGGACAGACAGACACCTACCCGCTCCGCTGCTCGGCCGCTGAGCACGCCTCGGACAGACAGACGGACAGACAGACACCTACCCGCTCCGCTGCTCGGCCGCTGAGCACGCCTCGGACGGACAGACGGACAGACAGACACCTACCCGCTCCGCTGCTCGGCCGCTGAGCACGCCTCGGACAGACAGACGGACAGACAGACACCTACCCGCTCCGCTGCTCGGCCGCTGAGCACGCCTCGGACGGACAGACGGACAGACAGACACCTACCCGCTCCGCTGCTCGGCCGCTGAGCACGCCTCCGATGGACAGACGGACAGACAGACACCTACCCGCTCCACTGCTCGGCCGCTGAGCACGCTTCGGACAGACAGACAGACAGACACCTACCCGCTCCGCTGCTCGACCGCTGAGCACGGCTCGGACAGACAGACAGACAGACAGACAGACCTACCCGCTCCGCTGCTCGGCCGCTGAGCACGCCTCGGACGGACAGACAGACAGACAGACAGACACCTACCCGCTCCGCTGCTCGGCCGCTGAGCACGCCTCGGACAGACAGACAGACAGACAGACCTACCCCTTCCGCTGCTCGGCCGCTGAGCACGGCTCGGACGGACAGACAGACAGACAGACACCTACCCGCTCCGCTGCTCGGCCGCTGAGCACGCCTCGGACAGACAGACAGACAGACAGACCTACCCGCTCCGCTGCTCGGCCGCTGAGCACGCCTCGGACAGACAGACAGACAGACAGACCTACCCCTTCCGCTGCTCGGCCGCTGAGCACGCCTCGGACGGACAGACAGACAGACAGACACCTACCCGCTCCGCTGCTCGGCCGCTGAGCACGCCTCGGACAGACAGACAGACAGACAGACCTACCCGCTCCGCTGCTCGGCCGCTGAGCACGCCTCGGACAGACAGACAGACAGACAGACAGACCTACCCCTTCCGCTGCTCGGCCGCTGAGCACGCCTCGGACAGACAGACAGACAGACCTACCCCTTCCGCTGCTCAGCCGCTGAGCACGCCTCGGACAGACAGACAGACAGACAGACCTACCCCTTCCGCTGCTCGGCCGCTGAGCACGGCTCGGACGGACAGACAGACAGACAGACACCTACCCGCTCCGCTGCTCGGCCGCTGAGCACGCCTCGGACAGACAGACAGACAGACAGACCTACCCGCTCCGCTGCTCGGCCGCTGAGCACGCCTCGGACAGACAGACAGACAGACAGACCTACCCCTTCCGCTGCTCGGCCGCTGAGCACGCCTCGGACGGACAGACAGACAGACAGACAGACCTACCCCTTCCGCTGCTCGGCCGCTGAGCACGCCTCGGACAGACAGACAGACAGACACCTACCCGCTCCGCTGCTCGGCCGCTGAGCACGGCTCAGACAGACAGACAGACAGACACCTACCCCTTCCGCTGCTCGGCCGCTGAGCACGCCTCGGACAGACAGACAGACAGACAGACAGACACCTACCCCTTCCGCTGCTCGGCCGCTGAGCACGGCTCGGACAGACAGACCTGCTGTGACGGCGCATTGGGGTTCCCCCGACCCTGCACCCCTGTAGCAGCATGAACAGACTCCCCCAGCCAGTAGAACGGGGGGTTGTTGCTCCTCCAGGACACAGCCCAGCACAGACGTGATGTGGCTACAGGAGTCTGGCCCAGGATGCCTCAGCCCCCTTGAGATGGGTCCCTGGGCCCCGAGATTCCAGCCTCTCCTCAGACTGGTTCCTTCATGGTTCCAGCCCCAGACTGACCCTTCCCCCGACCCTCACTTCCTGGTTCCCTGGCTGCCCCCACTCCTCTGGCCGGTCACCTGACTTAGGCAGCCCCCCGCTGGGCCGTGCTCACAGGCAGAGGCCAGTAGGGGTCAGTCACAGCCCAGCACAGCGCCCAGCAAGGTGCTGACACCGCACAACATGTGGGTGAGTCCGTGGGAACCGCACAGCCCAGTGCAGGGGACCCGGGTCACAGAGCAGACCCCCCCGGCCGCTGAGCACGCCTCGGACGGACAGACAGACAGACAGACACCTACCCGCTCCGCTGCTCGGCCACTGAGCACGCCTCGGACGGACAGACAGACAGACAGACACCTACCCGCTCCGCTGCTCGGCCACTGAGCACGCCTCGGACAGACAGACGGACAGACAGACACCTACCCGCTCCGCTGCTCGGCCGCTGAGCACGCCTCGGACGGACAGACAGACAGACAGACACCTACCCGCTCCGCTGCTCGGCCGCTGAGCACGCCTCGGACGGACAGACAGACAGACAGACACCTACCCGCTCCGCTGCTCGGCCGCTGAGCACGCCTCGGACGGACAGACAGACAGACAGACACCTACCCCTTCCGCTGCTCAGCCGCTGAGCACGCCTCGGACGGACAGACAGACAGACAGACACCTACCCGCTCCGCTGCTCGGCCGCTGAGCACGCCTCGGACGGACAGACAGACAGACAGACAGACCTACCCGCTCCGCTGCTCGACCGCTGAGCACGCCTCGGACAGACAGACAGACAGACAGACACCTACCCGCTCCGCTGCTCGGCCGCTGAGCACGCCTCGGACAGACAGACGGACAGACAGACACCTACCCGCTCCGCTGCTCGGCCGCTGAGCACGCCTCGGACAGACAGACAGACAGACAGACACCTACCCGCTCCGCTGCTCGGCCGCTGAGCACGCCTCGGACGGACAGACGGACAGACAGACACCTACCCGCTCCGCTGCTCGGCCGCTGAGCACGGCTCGGACAGACAGACGGACAGACAGACACCTACCCGCTCCGCTGCTCGGCCGCTGAGCACGGCTCGGACAGACAGACAGACACCTACCCGCTCCGCTGCTCGACCGCTGAGCACGCCACGGACAGACAGACAGACAGACAGACCTACCCGCTCCGCTGCTCGGCCGCTGAGCACGCCTCGGACAGACAGACGGACAGACAGACACCTACTCGCTCCGCTGCTCGGCCGCTGAGCACGCCTCGGACAGACAGACAGACAGACAGACACCTACTCGCTCCGCTGCTCGGCCGCTGAGCACGCCTCGGACAGACAGACGGACAGACAGACACCTACCCGCTCCGCTGCTCGGCCGCTGAGCACGCCTCGGACAGACAGACGGACAGACAGACACCTACCCGCTCCGCTGCTCGGCCGCTGAGCACGCCTCGGACGGACAGACGGACAGACAGACACCTACCCGCTCCGCTGCTCGGCCGCTGAGCACGGCTCGGACAGACAGACGGACAGACAGACACCTACCCGCTCCGCTGCTCGGCCGCTGAGCACGCCTCGGACGGACAGACGGACAGACAGACACCTACCCGCTCCGCTGCTCGGCCGCTGAGCACGCCTCGGACGGACAGACGGACAGACAGACACCTACCCGCTCCACTGCTCGGCCGCTGAGCACGCTTCGGACAGACAGACAGACAGACAGACACCTACCCCTTCCGCTGCTCGGCCGCTGAGCACGCCTCGGACAGACAGACAGACAGACAGACCTACCCCTTCCGCTGCTCGGCCGCTGAGCACGCTTCGGACAGACAGACAGACAGACAGACCTACCCGCTCCGCTGCTCGGCCGCTGAGCACGCCTCGGACAGACAGACAGACAGACACCTACCCCTTCCGCTGCTCGGCCGCTGAGCACGCTTCGGACAGACAGACAGACAGACAGACAGACCTACCCCTTCCGCTGCTCGGCCGTTGAGCACGGCTCAGACAGACAGACGGACAGACAGACAGACACCTACCCGCTCCGCTGCTCGGCCGCTGAGCACGGCTCAGACAGACAGACGGACAGACAGACACCTACCCGCTCCGCTGCTCGGCCGCTGAGCACGGCTCAGACAGACAGACGGACAGACAGACACCTACCCGCTCCGCTGCTCAGCCGCTGAGCACGCCTCGGACAGACAGACGGACAGACAGACACACCTACCCCTTCCGCTGCTCGGCCGCTGAGCACGCCACGGACAGACAGACAGACAGACAGACCTGCTGTGACGGCGCATTGGGGTTCCCCCGACACTGCACCCCTGTAGCAGCATGAACAGACTCCCCCAGCCAGTAGAACGGGGGGTTGTTGCTCCTCCAGGACACAGCCCAGCACAGACGTGATGTGGCTACAGGAGTCTGGCCCAGGATGCCTCAGCCCCCTTGAGATGGGTCCCTGGGCCCCGAGATTCCAGCCTCTCCTCAGACTGGTTCCTTCATGGTTCCAGCCCCGGACTGACCCTTCCCCCGACCCTCACTTCCTGGTTCCCTGGCTGCCCCCACTCCTCTGGCCGGTCACCTGACTTAGGCAGCCCCCCGCTGGGCCGTGCTCACAGGCAGAGGCCAGTAGGGGTCAGTCACAGCCCAGCACAGCGCCCAGCAAGGTGCTGACACCGCACAACATGTGGGTGAGTCCGTGGGAACCGCACAGCCCAGTGCAGGGGACCCGGGTCACAGAGCAGACCCCCCCGGCCGCTGAGCACGCCTTGGACAGAGAGACCCGACCGCTGAGCATGCCTGGGACAGACAGACCTACCCACCAGAGTGACAGACAGACCTGCCCCTGGCCCAGGGGGTCCGGGAGCTGCGGCTGGCTGGCCAATACCGGCTCTGCATGGCTGGCGCGGCGGGACTGGCCTAACCCCGGGCAGTTTTACGATTTAATGCCCAGGACCCTCCAGCGAGCCCCGCCGGGCCCCTGCTCCGCAACAGGCCTGGGCCACGCCTGGCTGTCCCTGCTCCCAGCCCGCCGCAGGGTGTGGGGCTGGCACTGGGGCCTCGCGGTCACAGCCTGTTCTCCCCCGGTCCCACTCAGTGTTGGTCGCCCTCTGTCCTGCGTCCCCGCGCTGCTCCCCGGGGTCTGCCCCAGGCCTCCCTGATGCGGCTGGGCACAGGGCCTGGGCGTCGGTTGCTGCCCCAGGCCTGCTGGCACCGGCTCTGCCCCACCTCCCCACTTCCACCCGGAGCTGGCCTGTCGCCACGGGGGCTGCCCCAGGCTGCCGAGAGCCTGTGCGGGCTCCGGGTGGCCCAGTGCCAGGGAGGCGCTGCTGCCCTTCGGCATGCGGCTGGCCCAGCCTCTGGGCACCCCAGGAGCCGTGTGGCAACGGCACCCCTGGAGCTGCATAGGAACGGCACCCCTGGAGCTGCGCTCCTCCCTGCAGCTCTCTGCACCCCCTCCCGCAGCAAGCGCAGAGCAGGCTGCAGCAGCTGCCGAGGGGGGGGGATGAATGAGCCTGGGCAGGTTCATGGGGGGGGGGCGCTCGCTGCTCATGGCACCAACTGTGGGCGTCCCGGCAGCTCTCCAGTGGGCCCAGGAGCCTGTGGCCGGAGCAGGTGCCGCTAGGAGGGGCGAGCACGTTGACTCAGCTCCTGGAAGAGCTGCTGGAATTGCCACGCGCTGGTCGATGGGGGACGGCAGCGGGCGTGGGCCTGGCCCGGGGGATCCCCCGCAGCTCTGACTTTTAAATGCAGTTGACGTCGCCCGGCTCTTAGTACCTTTAGGAGGCAGAGGCGCCCCAGGCGATCCACTGGCCAGGGCCCCTGCAGTGCCTCTGCCTCCCCTACGCCCCGCGGAGGCTGTGGGCTCGGGGGTGGGGAGCGACGGGGACCGGACCAGCTGAGCTCACGCTTAGGCTTCCCCGACCCGTTCACCAAACATCCCGAACATGGCAAAACCCCCAAAGAAGCGGGAGATAAACGTTGGGGGGGGGGGGGAGGTTGCTGTGCCTTTAAGAATCCCCATGCTTCTTGCTTCCCCCGCCCTCGCCAGACGCAGCAGGGGAGGATCGTCCCCACCGCCCGTCCGAGAGCGACCGCAAATCCCGAACTTTGCGTGGCTGGGATTTCCTGGGGCTTCTTACTGAACAGGGGCCAGAAAAAACAGACTGTCCGGGCGAAATCAGACCCCTGGCGCCCCTGCTCCCTCTCCACAGGGCGGCCCCGCGGCTGAGCCAGGCTCTCATCCCCTCAAGCTCCCGCCCACGCTGGCCCCTCGGGCCCCCTTTGTGCATGGGGGGCAGGAGCTGGCCTAGCAGTGTCCCAGGCCGGGTGTCGTGCGGGGCCTGGGTGGCAGGTGGGGCGTGGGGGTCGCTGGCTTCCTGACTGCCAGGGTGGGGGGCTGGAGCAGCCTCGCGTGCACCTGTCCCAGCCCTTTGCCTCCCGGGGTGAGGCCTTCGCTGGCTCCGGGCGCGATGCGGACGTAGGAGTCGGGGCAGGCAGCCCCAGGCCCCGAACCCCCCGCACTCGGCTCCGGCCCGTCTCCATGTTTGAACAGCCCAGCCTGCCCCTTCGCCGAACCCCAGAGCACACAACCCCCCCCCCCCCCGTGTCTAACCCCTTCCTTTGGCCAGGGGAGAAGTGGCCAGGCCGGGCCTGCCCCCAGGGGCCACCCCCCCACTGGGCAGTGCACCAGACACCGGCCAGTAGGGGTCACCCCAGCCCCACACGGCAACCAGGCCCTGCCCTGCACAGCCCCCCGCTACGTCACACGGGCCACCCCCCGCTGGGCAGTGCACCAGACACCGGCCAGTAGGGGTCACCCCAGCCCCACACGGCAACCAGGCCCTGCCCTGCACAGCCCACCCAGCCCGGTGTCCTGTCTGCCCCCGGCGGCCAGGGCCAGGTGCCCCCGAGGAGGGAACAGACGAGATCCCTCCCATCGCCCACCTCCAGACACACAGGCCAGGGGCCGGCCTGCACGCCCCAGTGCCTGCGGGGGGTGGGGGATGAACCCAGCGTACAGCCCTTTGCTTCAGCCACCTCCACCTGGCTCCGCCTCTGCCCCGGCCCCTCGCGCCGGGCACAGCACCTCCGGGAGCCTTTCCTCCCCGCCGGCCGGCTTCCGGCAGGGCCTGTCGTTGCTAGGTACCAAACGGCCGGGCCGTCGTCTGGCCCAGACTCCAGATTTGCCGGCACCTAGTTCCCCGTGCAGCACATGGGGGAAACTGAGGCATGCACAATGGTTGTACAAAATATGGCCAGTTCCCACCCCACGCAGGGACTGTGGGGGAAGGGGAGAGGGCCCATCCTGCAGGGCGTCATGAGGGTCACCCCAGCTCCCCAGATGGGGCAGGTCTTGGGGATGGCCACAGCTCAGCACAGCTGCAGAGGACGGTCAGGGAGCAGGTGTGATGGACCAGGCCGGGTCTGGGCACCACTCAGGGCGAATTGCTCAAAACCAGGGCTCCTTGCAGCCCAGACGGGAGACCTTCCCAAACAGGCCACACACCAGCCACACCGAGCGCTCCAGCTGCCAGTCCGGCCGGCAGGAACCTCTCAGACCCAGAGCCCGTATCCGTAGCCCCGCACAGACGTCACACACGCGCGAGTAGCACACCCAGAGCCCGTATCCGTAACCCCGCACAGACGTCACACACACACAGACACGCGAGTAGCACACCCAGAGCCCGTATCCGTAACCCCGCACAGACGTCACACACACACAGACACGCGAGTAGCACACCCAGAGCCCGTATCCGTAACCCCACATAGACGTCACACACACACACACACGAGTAGCACACCCAGAGCCCGTATCCGTAACCCCGCACAGACGTCACACACACACAGACACGCGAGTAGCACACCCAGAGCCCGTATCCGTAACCCCGCACAGACGTCACACACACACACACACGAGTAGCACACCCAGAGCCCGTATCCGTAACCCCGCACAGACGTCACACACACACACACACGCGAGTAGCACACCCAGAGCCCGTATCCGTAACCCCGCACAGACGTCACACACACACACACACGCGAGTAGCACACCCAGAGCCCGTATCCGTAACCCCACATAGACGTCACACACACACACGCGAGTAGCACACCCAGAGCCCGTATCCGTAACCCCACATAGACGTCACACACACACACGCGAGTAGCACACCCAGAGCCCGTATCCGTAACCCCACATAGACGTCACACACACACACGCGAGTAGCACACCCAGAGCCCGTATCCGTAACCCCACATAGACGTCACACACACACACGCGAGTAGCACACCCAGAGCCCGTATCCGTAACCCCGCCCAGACGTCACACACGCGCGAGTAGCGCACCCAGAGCCCGTATCCGTAACCCCGCACAGACGTCACACACACACACACGCGAGTAGCACACCCAGAGCCCGTATCCGTAACCCCGCCCAGACGTCACACACACGCGAGTAGCGCACCCGGAGCCCGTATCCGTAACCCCGCCCAGACGTCACACACACACACGCGAGTAGCACACCCAGAGCCCGTATCCGTAACCCCGCCCAGACGTCACACACACGCGAGTAGCACACCCAGAGCCCCTATCCGTAACCCTGCACAGACGTCACACACACGCGAGTAGCGCACCCAGAGCCCGTATCCGTAACCCCGCGCAGACGTCACACACACGCGAGTAGCACACCCAGAGCCCGTATCCGTAACCCCGCACAGACGTCACACACACGCGAGTAGCACACCCAGAGCCCGTATCCGTAACCCCGCGCAGACGTCACACACACGCGAGTAGCACACCCAGAGCCCGTATCCGTAACCCCGCACAGACGTCACACACACGCGAGTAGCACACCCAGAGCCCGTATCCGTAACCCCGCGCAGACGTCACACGCACACGAGTAGCACACCCAGAGCCCGTATCCGTAACCCCGCACAGACGTCACACACACGCGAGTAGCACACCCAGAGCCCGTATCCGTAACCCCGCCCAGACGTCACACACACGCGAGTAGCACACCCAGAGCCCGTATCCGTAACCCCGCCCAGACGTCACATACACGCGAGTAGCACACCCAGAGCCCGTATCCGTAACCCCGCCCAGACGTCACACACGCGCGAGTAGCACACCCAGAGCCCGTATCCGTAACCCCGCCCAGACGTCACACACGCGCGAGTAGCACACCCAGAGCCCGTATCCGTAACCCCGCACAGACGTCACACACGCGAGTAGCGCACCCAGAGCCCATATCCGTAACCCCGCACAGACGTCACACACACGCGAGTAGCACACCCAGAGCCCGTATCCGTAACCCCGCACAGACGTCACACACACGCGAGTAGCACACCCAGAGCCCGTATCCGTAACCCCGCACAGACGTCACACACACGCGAGTAGCACACCCAGAGCCTGTAGGACACACTCTTTCCTGAGACACCTCACCTGGCCCTTGTGTACAGACTTTGGGGCACCCCCCCCCCCGCCGTGGGTGCAGCAGGGATCTGAGTGCTCCCCTAAAATCCAATAACATGACAGCGGGGAGCCCGGCGCCAGTGCTCCCCTTCATTCAGCGCTGGGGAGGCCACGTCTGGAGTGTTGCAGCCAGTTCCGGGCCCCCCACTGCAGAGGAGACGTGGGCGCAGTGGAGAGGGGCCAGCGGAGGCCACCAAACGATTCGGGGGCTGGAGCACACGACCTAGCGGAGGGGCTGAGGGATTCGGGTCTGTTCAGTCTGCAGAAGCGAAGAGCGAGGGGGGTTTGAGAGCAGCCGGCACCTCCCTGCAGGGGGGCCCAGAGAGGCTGGTGAGAGGCTGTTCTCGGGGCAGAACGAGGAGCGATGGGCTCACGTTGCGGCGGGGGGTCTAGGTTGGAGATCAGGACAAACTCTTTCCCTGGGCGGGGGAAGCGCTGGGCCGGGTTCCCTGGGGCGGGGGTGGAGTCTCATCCCTAGAGGTGTCCAAGTCCCGGCTGGACAGAGCCCTGGCTGGGCTGATGGAGTCGGGGTGGGTCCTGCCTTGGGCCGGGGGTGGGACGTGGCTCCTGAGGGCTCTGCCCGCCCTGGGACGCGAGGAGCAGCTCTGCCAAGGGGCGTCCCTTCACTAGGCTCTGCACAGCCCACAGGGCTCTGTCTGGGCATGGGGCGGCTGTGCTGCAGGGGTGGGTCTGCTCTGTGACCCGGGTCCCTGCGCTGGGCTGCGATTCCCACGGACTCACCCCCATGGGGATTGGCCCAGACACCCCGTCCCAGCCTGGGCAGGGAACAAGGCTCTTCCCCCGGGAGAGACAAAGGGAGGGGGGCGGAGATGGCACCTGGCTGGGGGCAGGGCCTGGGGGCTGGGCAGTTCCTGGCTGGGAAACATGAAGTGACCAGACTAAGCTGGGTGCTGAGCGGCTGGGGGGCGATGGACCCTCCCCCAAGGGGGCTGAGGCTGCCTGGCCCTGACTCCTGTAGCCACCTCCCGTCTGTGCCCTGGAGCAGCAACAACCCCCCGTTCTACTGGCTGGCGGAGTCTGTTTTGGCTGCTCTGGGGTCCCCAACGCGCCGTCACAGCAGCCAGCACCTGGCGCCCGGCACCGGGAAGTGCAGACATGGCGGGAGCCACGTTGTAGAGCGGCAGGGCCGGAGCAGCCGTGGGGGGGGCGTCGCTGGCCGTGCTGGGGTTGGATTTCCCTGGGCTGACAGTGGGCGGGGGGCCCTGCCCGTCCCCTCCACGGCGAGGCTGGACCCCTGGCTCTGTGCGGCCGTGGGCAGGCCCGGCTCCCCTGGGGAAGGGGAGGGCGAGCACCGGGCTCTCAGCCCGTCCTGGGGCAGGGCCCTGGCCAAGGCTCAGCTCAGCCCCCGGTGCTTTTCCTGGGCCCGGGGCACAGCAGCAGGCATGCTGGGGAGCGCGCAGGCCACTGGGGCGACGGGTGCAAAGGCGGCTTCCCTCCCGGGGGCGGCCCACGTTAAGCGCGATCGCTGCAGCCAAACCGGGAAGCTACAACTGGGGCGCGATTTGCACAACAGCCGGGAGGTGCCTGGGACCCAGGAGGCAGCCGGAGCCCTAGGAAGGGCCTGGAGCTCAGAGCCCGGCGCCAGCCCCCCCTTCTGCCTGCAGCCCCCGGCCCGCCACGGCCCCCCCATCCTGCCATGGCCTCCTGGGGGCACCAGCACCGGCCCCCCCGTCCTGCCACGGCCCCCTGGGGCTGGGAGACAGCTGGGCCTGTCCTGCGATGGGAGCATCAGAGCAGGTGGGGGGCTGGCTGGGGGGCAGGGGCCTGTCCCCTCTGGGGGCTCTGGCTCCCCTCCAGCACTAGCCGCACTCCCCGAAAGGGCCCGGCTAGGTGCTGCAGCTGGCATGGCGCCATTGCCATGGTAACCCTGGCCTGCTCTCGGTGCCCACGGCTCCCTGCCCGCTCCCATGGTTCCCTGCCGGGCTGGAGCAGCGGGGACCACAGGGGCTACCCCTGCCCCACTGGCTGTGTGGGGTGCGGGGGGGCTCCTGCCTGCCCCCTGCTGGCCCATTCCAAGTCCTGGCCCCACGCCCGTGGGGGACCCCAGGGAGTCTCCCAGTTCAGGGCTCCTGCCCCCCAGCGCCTGGGGGGTGATGCTGCGCCATGGCCGCCGTCCTAACCGTGCCCCTGCCCACAGCGCAATGAGGCTTCCTCGCACCCGCGCCCCTCGCACTTCGGCGACACCTTCCACGCCGTGCTGCTCACCTTCCTGGCCCTGGCCTGCGTGGCCGGCGTGGCCATCGCCGCCGCCATCGCCGCCTGCCTGCGCCAGCACGCCAAGCAGCGCGAGAAGGACCGGCTGGCGGCCCTGGGGCCCGAGGGCGCAGGGGACAGCACCTTTGAGTACCAGGTGGGGCCTGGGGCAGCGCCGGGGGGCAGTGGGGCCTGGCTCGGAGGGCAGCGCCGGGGGGCAGTGGGGCCTGGCTCGGAGGGCAGCGCCGGGGGGCAGTGGGGCCTGGCTCGGAGGGCAGCGCCGGGGGGCAGTGGGGCCTGGCTCGGAGGGCAGCGCCGGGGGGCAGTGGGGCCTGGCTCGGAGGGCAGCGCCGGGGGACATTCACCACCCCAGGTTGGGGAGGGGCCGCCCAGTGCGTGTCACTGTTTGGCTGGTGCCTGGTCTGGGAGTGGCTATGGGTCGCTGCTTGCCCCACGGAGAGCAAAGGGCAGGGCGTGGGGCTGGGGGCCGCAGCCGGGGCAGGAACGTGCTCTTGTTGCCCTGAGCTGGGGCGTTGTTCAGCTGTCCTGGGTGGCCGGCATGGGCCAGCCCATGTGCTTTTCCAGGGCTGTCCCAGCCCTGTCACCCGCGTCCAGCCAAGGCCCCAAGCTCCAGCGCCGGCCCGTGAGTCCCCGTCCCGGGCCTGGCTGCTCCAGTGCTGCAGGGCTGGGCTGGGCAGGGGGCCGCGGGCTCCGTGCAGCGGGGCGCCGGTGGCAGCCCACGTCTCCCTCCCCAGGAACTGTGCCGGCAGCACATGGCCGCCAAGTCGCTCTTCGGCCGCTCAGAAAACGCCCCGGCCGCGGCGGAGACCTCCCGGGTCAGCAGCGTCTCGTCCCAGTTCAGCGACGCCCCCCAGGCCAGCCCCAGCTCCCACAGCAGCACGCCGTCCTGGTGCGAGGAGCCCGTGCAGTCCAACATGGACATCTCCACCGGCCACATGATCCTGGTGAGCTGCACCGGAGGGTGAGGAGTGGGGGGGCTGCCCCCTGCGGGAGGGGTAAGTGTGTGTGTACTGCCCCCTGCGGGAGGGGTAAGTGTGTGCGCGCTGCCCCCTGCGGGAGGGGTAAGTGTGTGTGTACTGCCCCCTGCTGGAGGGGTAAGTGTGTGCGTACTGCCCCCTGCGGGAGGGGTAAGTGTGTGTGTACTGCCCCCTGCTGGAGGGGTAAGTGTGTGTGTACTGCCCCCTGCGGGAGGGGTAAGTGTGTGCGCGCTGCCCCCTGCGGGAGGGGTAAGTGTGTGCGTACTGCCCCCTGCGGGAGGGGTAAGTGTGTGCGCTGCCCCCTGCGGGAGGGGTAAGTGTGTGCGTACTGCCCCCTGCTGGAGGGGTAAGTGTGTGCGTACTGCCCCCTGCGGGAGGGGTAAGTGTGTGCGTACTGCCCCCTGCTGGAGGGGTAAGTGTGTGCGTACTGCCCCCTGCTGGAGGGGTAAGTGTGTGCGTACTGCCCCCTGCTGGAGGGGTAAGTGTGTGCGCGCTGCCCCCTGCTGGAGGGGTAAGTGTGTGCGTACTGCCCCCTGCTGGAGGGGTAAGTGTGCGCGCTGCCCCCTGCGGGAGGGGTAAGTGTGTGTGTACTGCCCCCTGCGGGAGGGGTAAGTGTGTGCGCTGCCCCCTGCTGGAGGGGTAAGTGTGTGCGCTGCCCCCTGCTGGAGGGGTAAGTGTGTGCGCTGCCCCCTGCTGGAGGGGTAAGTGTGCGCGCTGCCCCCTGCTTGCCACGGCCACCAGACAGCACAGGCAGCAGCCCTGGCTCAGCCCAGAGGCCCAGGCCTAGTGCAGGCTCGGGGGGACGGGGCTGCCTGGCCCCCTTTGGGGGACCCCTCTGCAGCTGGGCCGGGCGGGCGGCTCTGCGGGCGCTGACCCCGCTGTCCCTCAGGCGTACATGGAGGACCATCTGCGGAACCGCGACCGGCTGGCCAAGGAGTGGCAGGCCCTGTGCGCCTACCAGGCGGAGCCCGGCCTCTGCACCGCCGCCCGCAGCGAGGCCAACCTGAAGAAGAACCGCAACCCCGACTACGTGCCCTGTGAGTGCCTGCCCCTCGCGAGCCCCCCCCGGGCGGGCGGGGCCCGAGGCTCCGTGGGGGTCTGGCCAGAGCCAAGGGGCCTGCAGGCAGGCGCTGGGGCTGCCACCGGCACGGTGCGGCGGGGAGAACCGGGGCTGCCCACGGGCACATACAGGCCCAGCAGATCTCGAGGGGCGTGGTGCTGCTGGGCTCCTTCCCGCTCCCGCCCTGCCCACTCACAGCCCCCTTGCGCCCATTTCCCAGACGACCACGCGCGGATCAAACTGAAGGCCGAGAGCAGCCCGTCCCGCAGCGACTTCATCAACGCCAGCCCTATCGTGAGTGAGAACCTGCCGGCCCGGCCCGGCCCGGCCGCCCCTCGCACCCGCTCCCGCCCCGCCCGCCCCTCGCGCCCGCTCCCGGCCCGCCCGCCCCTCGCAGCCGCTCCCGGCCCGCCCGCCCCTCGCGCCCGCTCCCGGCCCGCCCGCCCCTCGCAGCCGCTCCCGGCCCGCCCGCCCCTCGCGCCCGCTCCCGCCCCGCCCGCCCCTCGCGCCCGCTCCCGCCCCGCCCGCCCCTCGCGCCCGCTCCCGCCCCGCCCGCCCCTCGCGCCCGCTCCCGGCCCGCCCGCCCCTCGCGGCCGCTCCCGGCCCGCCCGCCCCTCGCGCCCGCTCCCGGCCCGCCCGCCCCTCGCGCCCGCTCCCGCCCCGCCCGCCCCTCGCGCCCGCTCCCGCCCCGCCCGCCCCTCGCGCCCCCTCGCGCCCGCTCCCGCCCCGCCCGCCCCTCGCGCCCGCGCCCGCTCCCGCCCCGCCCGCCCCTCGCGCCCCCGCCCGCCCCTCGCGCCCGCGCCCGCTCCCGGCCCGCCCACCCCTCGCGCCCGCTCCCGGCCCGCCCGCCCCTCGCGCCCGCTCCCGCCCCGCCCGCCCCTCGCGCCCCCGCCCGCCCCTCGCGCCCGCTCCCGCTCGCGCCCCGCTCCCGCCCCGCCCGCCCCTCGCGCCCGCTCCCGGCCCGCCCGCCCCTCACACCCACTCCCGGCCCGCCCCCCTCGCGCCTCGCTCCCGGCCCGCCCGCCCCTCGCACCCGCTCCCGGCCCGCCTGCCCCTCGCGCCCGCTCCCGCCCCGCCCGCCCCCGCGCCCGCTCCCGCCCGCCCCGCCCGCCCCTCGCGCCCGCTCCCGGCCCGCCCGCCCCTCGCGCCCGCTCCCGCCCCGCCCGCCCCTCGCGCCCGCCCCTCGCGCCCGCTCCCGGCCCGCCCCTCGCGCCCGCTCCCGGCCCGCCCGCCCCTCGCGCCCCGCTCCCGGCCCGCCCGCCCCTCGCGCCCGCTCCCGGCCCGGCCCGCCCGCCCCTCGCGCCCCGCCCGCCCCGCCCGCCCCTCGCGCCCGCTCCCGGCCCGCCCCGCCCGCCCCTCGCGCCCCCGCCCGCTCCCGCCCGCCCCTCGCGCCCCGCTCCCGCTCCCGCCCGCCCCTCGCGCCCCGCTCCCGCCCCGCCCGCCCCTCGCGCCCACTCCCGCCCCGCCCGCCCCTCGCGCCCGCTCCCGGCCCGCCCGCCCCTCGCGCCCGGGACAGGTTGGGAGCCCCTTGCCTAGTGACTCGTCCCTGCCCTGCTGGGCCGTGCTGCAAACAGCCGCCAGTGGGGTCACCCACTGCCCAAGCCCAGCAACCAGCAGGGCCCCCCAGCACACTGGGTTACAGAGCAGACAGCCCCCCCCCCCCGCCCCCCGCCGTCACAGCGCCACCCAGTTAGCCCTGGAAAGCCTCGGCTTGTGGGGGCCGTCCTGGGGCCTGGGGCATTCAGCCCGTGTGTGGCCTCTGCCGCAGCCACCTGTCCTTGGGCCCCGGTCTCCAGCCACCGGCCCTGCTCCCGGCTCCCAGCCGGCCCACCCTGCTCCCCACCTGCTCCCCGCCCCAGCCCTCGCGCCCCAATCTCCAGCCACCTGCCCTGCTCCCGGCTCCCAGCCGGCCCACCCTGCTCCCCACCTGCTCCCTACACCCCAGCCCTCGCACCCCAATCTCCAGCCACCTGCCCTGCTCCCGGCTCCCAGCCGGCCCACCCTGCTCCCCACCTGCTCCCTACGCCCAGCCCTCGCACCCCAATCTCCAGCCACCTGCCCTGCTCCCGGCTCCCAGCCGGCCCACCCTGCTCCCCACCTGCTCCCTACACCCCAGCCCTCGCGCCCCAATCTCCAGCCACCTGCCCTGCTCCCGGCTCCCAGCCGGCCCACCCTGCTCCCCACCTGCTCCCTACGCCCAGCCCTCGCACCCCAATCTCCAGCCACCTGCCCTGCTCCCGGCTCCCAGCCGGCCCACCCTGCTCCCCACCTGCTCCCTACGCCCCAGCCCTCGCGCCCCAATCTCCAGCCACCTGCCCTGCTCCCGGCTCCCAGCCGGCCCACCCTGCTCCCTACCTGCTCCCTACACCCCAGCCCTCGCGCCCCAATCTGCAGCCACCTGCCCTGCTCCTGGCTCCCAGCCGGCCCACCCTGCTCCCCACCTGCTCCCTACGCCCCAGCCCTCGCGCCCCAATCTCCAGCCACCTGCCCTGCTCCTGGCTCCCAGCCGGCCCACCCTGCTCCCCACCTGCTCCCCGCCCCAGCCCTCGCGCCCCAATCTCCAGCCACCTGCCCTGCTCCCGGCTCCCAGCCGGCCCACCCTGCTCCCCACCTGCTCCCTACACCCCAGCCCTCGCGCCCCAATCTGCAGCCACCTGCCCTGCTCCTGGCTCCCAGCCGGCCCACCCTGCTCCCCACCTGCTCCCTACGCCCCAGCCCTCGCGCCCCAATCTCCAGCCACCTGCCCTGCTCCCGGCTCCCAGCCGGCCCACCCTGCTCCCCACCTGCTCCCTACACCCCAGCCCTCGCGCCCCAATCTGCAGCCACCTGCCCTGCTCCTGGCTCCCAGCCGGCCCACCCTGCTCCCCACCTGCTCCCTACGCCCCAGCCCTCGCGCCCCAATCTCCAGCCACCTGCCCTGCTCCTGGCTCCCAGCCGGCCCACCCTGCTCCCCACCTGCTCCCCGCCCCAGCCCTCGCGCCCCAATCTCCAGCCACCTGCCCTGCTCCTGGCTCCCAGCCGGCCCACCCTGCTCCCCACCTGCTCCCTACGCCCCAGCCCTCGCGCCCCAATCTCCAGCCACCTGCCCTGCTCCTGGCTCCCAGCCGGCCCACCCTGCTCCCCACCTGCTCCCTACGCCCCAGCCCTCGCGCCCCAATCTCCAGCCACCTGCCCTGCTCCTGGCTCCCAGCCGGCCCACCCTGCTCCCCACCTGCTCCCTACACCCCAGCCCTCGCGCCCCAATCTCCAGCCACCTGCCCTGCTCCCGGCTCCCAGCCGGCCCACCCTGCTCCCCACCTGCTCCCTACGCCCCAGCCCTCGCGCCCCAATCTCCAGCCACCTGCCCTGCTCCCGGCTCCCAGCCGGCCCACCCTGCTCCCCACCTGCTCCCTACGCCCCAGCCCTCGCGCCCCAATCTCCAGCCACCTGCCCTGCTCCCGGCTCCCAGCCGGCCCACCCTGCTCCCCACCTGCTCCCTACGCCCCAGCCCTCGCGCCCCAATCTGCAGCCACCTGCCCTGCTCCTAGCTCCCAGCCGGCCCACCCTGCTCCCCACCTGCTCCCTACGCCCCAGCCCTCGCGCCCCAATCTCCAGCCACCTGCCCTGCTCCTGGCTCCCAGCCGGCCCACCCTGCTCCCCACCTGCTCCCTACACCCCAGCCCTCGCGCCCCAATCTCCAGCCACCTGCCCTGCTCCTGGCTCCCAGCCGGCCCACCCTGCTCCCCACCTGCTCCCTACACCCCAGCCCTCGCGCCCCAATCTGCAGCCTCCTGCCCTGCTCCTAGCTCCCAGCCGGCCCACCCTGCTCCCCACCTGCTCCCTACGCCCCAGCCCTCGCGCCCCAATCTGCAGCCACCTGCCCTGCTCCTAGCTCCCAGCCGGCCCACCCTGCTCCCCACCTGCTCCCTACGCCCCAGCCCTCGCGCCCCAATCTCCAGCCACCTGCCCTGCTCCTGGCTCCCAGCCGGCCCACCCTGCTCCCCACCTGCTCCCTACACCCCAGCCCTCGCGCCCCAATCTCCAGCCACCTGCCCTGCTCCTGGCTCCCAGCCGGCCCACCCTGCTCCCCACCTGCTCCCTACGCCCCAGCCCTCGCGCCCCAATCTCCAGCCACCTGCCCTGCTCCTGGCTCCCAGCCGGCCCACCCTGCTCCCCACCTGCTCCCTACGCCCCAGCCCTCGCACCCCAATCTCCAGCCACCTGCCCTGCTCCTAGCTCCCAGCCGGCCCACCCTGCTCCCCACCTGCTCCCTACGCCCCAGCCCTCGCGCCCCAATCTCCAGCCACCTGCCCTGCTCCTGGCTCCCAGCCGGCCCACCCTGCTCCCCACCTGCTCCCTACGCCCCAGCCCTCGCACCCCAATCTCCAGCCACCTGCCCTGCTCCCGGCTCCCAGCCGGCCCACCCTGCTCCCCACCTGCTCCCTACGCCCCAGCCCTCGCGCCCCAATCTCCAGCCACCTGCCCTGCTCCCGGCTCCCAGCCGGCCCACCCTGCTCCCCACCTGCTCCCTACGCCCCAGCCCTCGCGCCCCAATCTCCAGCCACCTGCCCTGCTCCCGGCTCCCAGCCGGCCCACCCTGCTCCCCACCTGCTCCCTACGCCCCAGCCCTCGCGCCCCAATCTCCAGCCACCTGCCCTGCTCCCGGCTCCCAGCCGGCCTGCTCCTTGCGCCCCAGGTCGCCTGCCTCGCGCTCCTCAGAGCATGGCCCAGGCGTACTGCTGGGTTCTCGCTCTGTTCGCCCCCCTGCCAGCACAGACACCTGTCTTCCCCCCCCCCCGCATTCCCCCCGCGCTGCCCGGCAGCATCTGACACCCTGTCTCCGGCCCAGATTGAGCACGACCCGCGGATGCCAGCCTACATCGCCACGCAGGGGCCCCTGTCCCACACCATCGCCGACTTCTGGCAGGTGAGTGCCGCGGGCGCCGTGACCCCCCAGCTGAGGCTCGCGTGCCCGGAGCGGGGGTCCTGGCTGTGCCACGCTCCCAGGGCTCGGCTCGGGATCCCGCCTGGGCAGCGGAGACGGGCCGAGGAGGACGCAGGTGAGGCTGGCAGGCAGCGCTGGGCAGCCCCTCGCCTGGCCTGAGCCGGCGGCAGCAGCGGGGAGGCCCGTGCCCCTCGGGGTCTCTTGGCCAGGCTGGGTCGGTGCGGGCTGGGCCCAGGCCGGGTGCTGAGCTCTGCCCCCGCGCCGCGCAGATGGTGTGGGAGAACGGCTGCACGGTGATCGTCATGCTGAGCCCGCTGGCCGAGGACAGCGTCAAGCAGTGCGACCGCTACTGGCCCGACGAAGGCTCCTCCCTCTACCACGTCTACGAGGCAAGTGTGGGTGGGGGGCAGCGGGCGAGGCCGGGGGGCAGGGCTGGGCCGTGACTCCCTGGGCCTCCCCGTGCAGGTGAACCTGGTCTCCGAGCACATCTGGTGCGAGGACTTCCTGGTGCGCAGCTTCTACCTGAAGAACGTGCAGTCGCAGGAGACCCGCACCCTGACCCAGTTCCACTTCCTGAGCTGGCCGGCCGAGGGCATCCCCACCACCACCCGGCCCCTCCTGGACTTCCGCCGGTAGGGCCGCCCGGGCGCCGGAGTCGGGGAAAGCGGGGAGCCCTGCGAGCCGGGCGCCGGTTCCAGCCAGGCCGTGGTGCCCACTGGGAGGGGCTGCGGGGCGGGCGGGGGGCCCTGGGGCTCCATGGGGTGCCTGCGTACCCTGCTCCAGGCCGGCGGGCGAGGGGTCCAGCCGCTGGGGCACGGGGCTGGCAGAGACCTGGGCGCGGGGCCCCCGAATCGCGCGCCGGCCACATCCCGTCCCAGCCCCGGCGCTCGCTGTGGGCGGGGCGAGCAGGCTCCTCGCGGGCGCTGACGGTGTCCCCGGCTTCCCGCCAGCCCGGCTGGGTCCCCTGCAGGCTGCCAGCCGGCCCCGGGGGGCTGCGCTCTGAGCCCTCTGCTCGTGAGCCCCCTGCCGCCTCTGGGCTCCTCTGTGGGGCAGCCCCCCGGCGCCCCCTTCTGGCTTGCAGCTGCCAGCGCCATTTTTGTGATTTGCAGCTTGTGGTCTGGGTGCAGTTGCATAGTCACAAAAGTGAGCATTGGCAGCCGCGCCTCTGCACGGACCCGCGCCCGCCTGCAGGCGCTCTGCAGGGGGTCAGGAAACAGGGCCGGCTGTGGGGGGGCACTATGGGGGCAGGGCTGGCTGTGGGGGGGAGGTATGGGGGGCAGGGCTGGCTGTGGGGGGTCAGGAAGCAGGGCTGGCTGTGGGTGGGAGGTATGGGGGCAGGGCTGGCTGTGGGGGGGGGCGCTAAGGGGGCAGTGGCTGGCTATGGGGGGAGGTATGGGGGGCAGGGCTGGTTGTGGGGGGTCAGGAAGCAGGGCTGGCTGTGGGAGGGAGGTATGGGGGCAGGGCTGGCTGTTGGGGGGCACTAGGGGGCAGGGCTGGCTGTGGGGGGGAGGTATGGGGGGCAGGGCTGGCTGTGGGGGGGAGGCACTAAGGGGGCAGGGCTGGCTGTGGGAGGGAGGTATGGGGGGCCAGAGCTGGCTGTGGGAGGGCACTATGGGGGCAGGGCTGGCTGTGGGGGGTCAGGAAGCAGGGCTGGCTGTGGAGGGCACTAAGGGGGCAGAGCTGGCTGTGGGAGGGAGGTATGGGGGGCAGGGCTGGCTGTGGGGGGCGCTATGGGGAGGTGCTATGGGGCAGGGCTGGCTGTGGGGGGCGCTATGGGGCAGGGCTGGCTGTGGGGGAGCTGTGGGGAGGCGCTATGGGGGCAGGGCTGGCTGTGGGGGACGCTATGGGGCAGGGCTGGCTGTGGGGGAGCTGGCTGCTCTCACCTGCCCCCTTTGTCGTTCCAGGAAGGTGAACAAGTGCTACCGGGGCCGGTCGTGCCCTGTGATCGTGCACTGCAGGTAAGGGGCCCGCCCTGCTTGGGGGGGGGGGGGTGCCATGCCGGGGGGGCTCCTGCTGCCCCGGGCCACCTCCCAGGCTGGCCTGGGCCCTCCCCAGCCGGGGCGGGTGAGCATGTGCAGGAGGAGGCTGGGGCGCCCCACTGAGCCTGCAGGGGCTCCCCCGACCCCCAGCTGTGAGCCCCTCTCTCTTCCAGCGACGGGGCGGGCAGGACCGGGACCTACATCCTCATCGACATGGTCCTGAACCGGATGGCCAAAGGTGAGTGCCCGCAGCACCCCCCTGGGGTCCCCTCCCCTGCCCCCCGCCCCCTGGGGGTCCCCTCCCCTGCACCGCACCCCACGGGGGTCCCCTGCCCCACAGGGATCCCCTCCCCTGGGCCCAACCTCCTTGGGGTAGCCCCACAGGGGTCCCCCCTCCCTCCCTGCAGGGGGCCCTCCCCCGAGACCTCATTCCCAGCACTGGAAGCCGCTGGGACCCTGTGAGCATCCCCCCCCCCCCCCACTGACCCTGCCGCTCTCCATAGGGGTGAAGGAGCTGGACATCGCTGCCACGCTGGAGCACGTCCGCGACCAGAGGCCCGGCATGGTGCAGACCAAGGTGCCCCCTCTCCCGCCCCACAGGGCAGCGCCCGGCCCGCCGCACCCCCCCACCGTGGGGCAGAATGGGGGAGCCTGCTCCACTGGGCTGGGCCCGGGGGGCAGGGGAGGAAAGGGGGAGGCTGGTGGGCACTGGGAGGGCAGCATGACAGTGGGCGGGCGGAAGGAGGGCGGGGGGGCATGATGTGGGGCCTGGCCTGGGGGGCGCAAAGGCTACAGGAGGCACGAGGGAGCTGGCCCAGGGGCGGGCGAGGGCTGCCAGCAGGCAGGGGGGCTGGCCCGGGGGGGGCACAGCGCAAGGGCCGCAGGGGGTACGGGGGGGGTGAGGGCCGCAGGAGGGCAGAGGGGTTGGCCTGGGGGGGGGGCGAGGGCCGCAGGGGGCTGGCCGGCGCAGGGCCCACAAGGAGGGGCAGGCGGCCGGCCTGGCTCACGCGGCTCCCCCTCCGGCAGGACCAGTTCGAGTTCGCGCTGACGGCCGTGGCAGAGGAGGTCAACGCCATCCTGAAGGCTCTGCCCCAGTGAGCCCCACGGCGCCCGGCCCGGCCCTGTGCTTCGAGCGCCCCCCCGGGGCCCGTCCTTGTGCTTCAGCGCCCGCCACCGGGCCCGTCTCTGCTGTAACGTGTGTGTGATGCCGGCCGTGTCCCCCCGGGCCTCCCTCGCCCCCTGCGCCCCCCCAGGCCGGGGCACAGGCAGAGCCCCCTGCCCCCACAGCAGCCAGGGGCAGGTTTGACCCAGCCTCGGGGGCAGGTTGCAGAGTCTGACCTGCCCCTGCAAGAGGCAGCAGGGCCCGGGGTGGGGGGCAGTTCTGTAGCACCGCCCCTGCCAGCCCCACCCCGCCCCCTCCCCCGGCCCCCTCCCCCCAGGCGAGACACGAGCCCGGGGGAGGTGCCCCCCCAGTGTCCCCCCAGCAGAAGAGACATTTCTAGAGAAATATAATTTTGTATCTTGATGTGAATAAAGTTCTTGTGTCGCGTGTGCAGCTGCAGCCCCGCCTGGCCTGGCTTTGTGGGGGGCAGAACCCGGGGGGGGGGACACCACCTCGCTGCCCCCGCCGGAGAGGGAAGGGCACAGCCAGGGCGGGCGGGCAGGGCACCCCGCTACGCAGCCCTGCTGCTGGACCAGCCCAACTTCCCCCTACACTGGAACTCGGGCCCCGCCAGCAGGGCTGCAAGGGCCGTCTTCCCCAGCCCCCCGCCCCCCAGCACAGCCACAGCCCCCCGCCGCCCCCCAGCACAGCCAGAGCCCCCCGCCTCCCCACACACAGCCAGAGCCCCCCGCCGCCCCCCACACAGCCCCCCCGACACAGTAGCTCTTGCAAACCTGGTTTATTGACCGCCCCAGCTCCGTGCCTGGGGGTGGCGCAGCACACGCAGGGCGCCCGTCCTGCCACCCCGCTGCCTCCGGGCCTTAGCATGGCTCCTGCCCAGCTGGGGGGAAGGGGGGTTTGTGGCTGGAGTAAGACCCACTCCCCCGGGCGCCTCTAAGCTACTGCCCCCCTGCCCTGGGAGGGACCACGGGGTGGGGAGCAGAGCAACTTTCTCCTTGCCCCCACCTCTAGCAGGTCTCAGCCAACACTTACCCCCCCAGGCCCCCATGGAGTGGGAGGGGGCTGGGGCGGGAGGTCCCAGGGCTCTGCCCCCCACCTCCGGCAAGGCAGCACCCCTCCCGGCACTGGGACCACCCCGTTTCTGCGCTGCTGCAGCCCCGCCCCCGGCTTCCCGGCCGGACGGCACCAGCCCCTGCTCGCTAGCTACAGCCGCCCCCCCAGCCCGGCGCGGGTGCAGGAACAGCGGTGTCCGGGCGTGGCCGCCTCCCTGCGTCCCTCAGAACACACCTGGGGAGACAAGCGGGGGACAAGATGGATGAGTGAAGGGCCGTGAGCGTGCAACAGCCCGTGACGTGCAGGCAGGGCCCCAGCGCCGGGGGGGGGGGGGGGGGGGGGACCAGGGGGCCAGGCCAGGGGGCCCCTGCTCGCTTTGCCCAAGGGCAGGGCCCAGCCCTGCCCACAGCCCACAGGCCCCATGCCTGGCACCCTGCCACCCGCCCTGTGGGGGGATGGGAAGTGGGACAGGGTTACCTGTGGGGTGGGGACATGGGGGGGCGGTGTCAGGCGGGGGGGCAGCCAGAGCAGTGCAGGCGGGGGGGGGGGGGGGGGGGGGAGGGGAAGGTGAGCATAGGATCCCAGCAGTGACAGCAAGCGCCCCTGCCCCCCCCAACAGCCCCTTCCCTTCAGCATCTGCCCTCCCGGCCCCCCTCCCCCCAACAGCCCCTGTGCCTTCCTCTCCCCTGCCCCGCCAAGGCCAGCAGAGGGGCTCTGGGCAGAGACCCTAGGGACGGCAGCTCCCAGCCCCTGCTCCCAGCCCCTGCTCCCAGCCGGGCCGGGCCCAGCCCTACGAGCAGGCAGGCAGCCCATGACGCAGCAAGGGGGACGGGCCCACGCGGCCCCCAGCCCCGCAGCCACTCGCCAGAGGGAGGGGCCCCGCCGGTCCCTTCCTGCGCCCCTGTGGGCCCCTCAGCTGCTCCCCAAGGCCGAGCGAGGGAGCGGCCCCCCCGGGGCCCAGCCCGGCTCAGAGCAGGCAGCAGTGCGGCTGCTTCTGCTTGGGAGCTGGCTCGGCCGCCTCCTGCTCTCCCCCTCCCCCTCCCCCTGGGCTCTGTGCCCGGCTGCCCGGGGGCGGGGGGCTCCCCCCTGGCGCCGCCGGCCGTCTGCTGGCGCCGTGCGCACCTGCTGGGCGCTGCCCCGCGGCCTCCATCTCGGACAGGCTGTAGGCCATGGCCAGCTGCAGGTCCTCGTCCTCGCTGTCGGTGCCCAGGCCGGCCGGGGAGGCGCTGCGGGGCCGCGGCGGGGCGGGGGGCGAGGCGCGGCCCAGCACGGCCTGCTGCTCCCGGCGGCTCAGCTCCAGCGCCAGCGCCATGTCGTCGGGGAGGCCTGGGGGCGGAGACGCGGCGTGAGGCTCGCTGGCGCAGCCTGGCTGGGGGCAGCTCCCCGGGGCCAGCGGCTGTGGGGTGGGGAGCCCCCCCCCGAAGCCACCGGCAGGGCTCAGCCAGCGCCCAGCCCCCCAGCTCCTCACCGTTCACGTGGACGGATTTCAGCTCCCCGTCCTCTTCCACCTCCACCCGCTCCTGCCCGTTCTCCACGATCCTGCGGAGACAGGCCCGCGTCACCCAGCACGGCCGGGCACCCCAGTCCTGCCGCGTGGCACCACGCCGGGGGCTGGGCTGGGCCCCGGGCTCCGTGGGCGGCTGGGCCCCAGGGCCAGCGTCGCTGCCCGGGGCTAAGGGAAGCGGGTCTCCCCGTGGAACGGAGCAGCCCCAAACCCCTGTCCCATGCAGCAAAGGGAAAGGTGCCCAGTCCCTGGAAAGGGGGGTCTGGCGTGAGGGGAGGCGGGCGGGGGTCCCCTGGCCCAAGGAGAGGGGGGAGGGAGGGACCCCGGGGGCCCAGGCACAAGGGGGAGGGGGGAGGGACCCTGGGGGCCCTGGCGCGAGGGGAGACGGGGGGAGGGGCCCCGGCACGAGGGGCCACAGGCTGCCCCACGACATGCTCCCCGGCAGACAGGCCGGCCCGGCGGGTCCCCTACCTCTTGGTGGTGAGGCGCTTGCCGTTGACGAAGGTGGTGGAGGTGGACACCGAGCGGAAGCCCTGGCCCAGCTCGGCCCCGGGGCTGAAGGACGAGGAGAAGAAATCTGGAAAACAGGCGAGAACCGCACTGCGGGAGCCGGGCCGCGGGCGCCCGGCGGGGGGCGGGGGGGCCCGTGGCCGGCAGGTCGGGGGAGAGAAGGGCCAGGACTGGGGGGTTGGTGCCCAGGGGGAAGGGCCGGGGCACAGCAGCCCAGACGGGAGGAGGGATGGGCCGGGACGGGGGGCCAGGGGGGAAGGGCCGGGCCCGGGGGGCCGGTGCCCAGGGGGAAGGGCCGGGCCCGGGGGGCCGGTGCCCAGGGGGAAGGGCCGGGCCGGGGGGCCGGTGCCCAGGGGGAAGGGCCGGGGCGCAGCGGGCTGGGGGGCCGCGCGGGGACACACGGGCGCGCTCAGGTGCCGGGGAGGCCGGCGCCGGCTGGCAGCCGCCCCTACCTGAGGGTGCCGGGAAAGCGGAGAAGAAGGCGCCCGGGCCGGGGTGTCGGGGACCCGCGGCCCGCAGCTCGGAGAAGGGCAGCATGTCATCTGGAAGGCAGGAGCGGGGCGTGAGCCCAGGCTGAGGGCCTCCGGCACGGGGCAAGGGGCTCCAGGGGCCCTGGGGTCACTTCCTGGCGCCCAGCCGCTGAGCTGCAGGAGGAGCCGACAAGCCAGCAGCCCCCCCCCATGGCGCAGCAGGGCTCCGACAGGGCCCCGGGCCCACCCCTCCGGCGCGCTCTGCTCCTCACTGGTTGCGCCAGAGCCAGGCCTCCGCCAATCTGGTCCCAGGACCCGGCAGCCGGCTGAGAACGGCCCCAGGCCACCCCTCCCGGCCCCACGCAGACGCTGCCAGCTGCCCTTGGGGCACATTCCGGGGACTCCTGCCCGGCTGTCGCGCTCAGCCCCTCCGGAGCCAGAGGGCCAGGCCGCAGCGCTTGCGTTGAAGTGACTCGCCATCACAGGCAGCAGTACAGGGCCTGGACACACAGCGCGGCCCCGGCTGAGCGGGCGCCGTGCGCAGGGGGCACCGCCGGGCCCCGCGCTCACCGAAGAGGTCGGCGAAGGGATCCTGGCCGCCGAAGAACTCCCGGAAGACGTCGTGGGCGCTGCGGAAGGTGAAGGCGAACTCGGGGACTCCGGTGTCGGGCCTCGAGCCCCCGGCCCCTGCGGGAGAAGCGGAGACCAGACGCCCTGAGCCGGGGGCAGCAGGCTGGGGACACGAGTCCCGTCTAGGCTGCCGGGGTGCCACCCGGGAAAGCGTCGGTCCCAGCATGCAATGGGGCACTCCGCCTGCAGCTCTGCCTTTATTTGCGGCGGGTGGGTTGCCCCGGGACCAAGCTCCCCGCTCACACCGGCAGTCCCGGGCAGGGCGCGCCGGGCGCAACGGCAGCGGAGCTGTAGGGGGCGCCGCGCGGGGGCCTGGCCCAGCTGTGCCCACTCCGGCAGGGGCACCCAACCAAGGCCAGCCTGCCCCTCCCAGCCCAGCACGGCCACTCACCGGCTCCCACGAGCCCCTCCTTGCCATAGCGGTCGTAGACCTCGCGCTTCTCCCCTGTGGGCAGAGGGGGGAGTTAGCCGGCCCCCCCACCGCAACGGGCCGCGCAGCCGCCCCCAGGCCAAGCCAGGCGGCACTGGCACCGCGCCAACCCGCGGCTCCGGAGTCACAGGAGGGGGCGACGCCCCGTCCTGCCACGGAGCAAAGCCAAGACCCCCGGCCGGGCTCAGACCCGGCTCTGCCCTGCAGCAAGGACAGGCCTCACCCGGCCAGCGCGGCTCCCATGGGGGCGGGGACCCCTGTGCCCCACGATCACCCCCGCCTGGGCAGGGCTGGACCAGGGAGGCCCCGATGGGAGCACCCAGCAACCCGGGGAGGGGCCCTTACTGTCCGACAGCACTTCGTAGGCCTCCGCGATCTCCTTGAACCGCTGCTCCGCGCGCTCCTTGTTCTCCGGGTTCTTGTCCGGGTGCCACTTCAGCGCCGCCTTCCGGTACCTGCAGCGGCCCCAGGACCGGTCAGTCGCCCGCCTGGAGCTGCCCTTCACCCGCCCGGGACCCGTCAGTCGCCCGCCCGGAGCTGCCCTTCACCCGCCCCCCAGGACCCGTCAGTCGCCCGCCCGGAGCTGCCCTTCACCCGCCCCCCAGGACCCATCAGTCGCCCGCCCCGCGCTGCCCTTCACCCGCCCAGGACCCGTCAGTCGCCCGCCCGCGCTGCCCTTCACCCGCCCCGGGACCCGTCAGTCGCCCACCAGCGCTGCCCTTCACCCCCCCGGGACCCGTCAGTCGCCCGCCCGCGCTGCCCTTCACCCCCCGGGACCCGTCAGTCGCCTGCCCCGCGCTGCCCTTCACCTGCCCGGGACCCGTCAGTCGCCCGCCCCGCGCTGCCCTTCACCCGCCCGGGACCCGTCAGTCGCCCGCCCCGCGCTGCCCTTCACCCGCCCGGGACCCGTCAGTCGCCCGCCACGCGCCGCCCTTCACCCCCCCGGGACCCGTCAGTCGCCCGCCCGCGCTGCCCTTCACCCACCCGGGACCCGTCAGTCGCCCGCCCACGCTGCCCTTCACCCACCCGGGACCCGTCAGTCGCCCGCCCCGCGCTGCCCTTCACCCCCCCGGGACCCGTCAGTCGCCCGCCACGCGCCGCCCTTCACCCCCCCGGGACCCGTCAGTCGCCCGCCCGCGCTGCCCTTCACCCGCCCGGGACCTGTCAGTCGCCCGCCCCGCGCCGCCCTTCACCCGCCCGGGACCCGTCAGTCGCCCGCCCCGCGCTGCCCTTCACCCCCCCAGGACCCATCAGTCGCCCACCCCGCGCCGCCCTTCACTCCCACCGGGACCCGTCAGTCGCCTGCCCCGTGCTGCCCTTCACCCCCCCCCGGGAGCCGCCAGTCGCCCGCCCCGCGCCGCCCTTCACCCGCCCCCTGGGACCCGTCAGTCGCCTGCCCCGTGCTGCCCTTCACCCGCCCCCTGGGATCCGTGAGTCACCTGCCCCGTGCTGCCCTTCACCCGCCCCCCAGGATCCGTCAGTCGCCCGCCCCGCGCCGCCCTTCACCCGCCCCCCCCCCCCCGAGACCCCCGTGTGCGGCACTGGCTCAGAGCAGGACAGGGACAGGGCCAGCCTGCCTCCCCGCAGTGAAACCAGCAGCCACTGATGGCCAGAGGGGAAGGGAACTGACCAAGGTTGCAGCTAGTCAGTGGCAGAGCTGGGCCAGATCCCAGCTCTCTGGAGCGCCAGCCCAGGGCCCTGCCCACTAGGCCACACTGCCCTTGGAGCACTCCTCCAGCAGCCCGCCTCACGCGGCCGGTGTGACTGATGCGGCAGAGGGGGCCGGGGCGGAGAGGGAGGGGCAGGACTTACGCCTTCTTGATGTCGTCCGAGGAGGCGTTGCGGGGCACACCCAGCACCTGGTAGTACTCCACCATGGCGCCCGTCCGTCCTCAGGGCCGGCGGCGCAGCTGGGGAGGAAGGGCAGCCTGGGACAGCGCCAGCCAGAGCCTCGGAGCCCCAAGAGACCCCTGGGGGTCACCCCCTTTGCTGATGCACCAGGCCCCTGGGGTCCGTCCTGTCCCGGCTGCAGGCACATCTGTCCCCAGCCAACAGCACAAGCGCAGCGCGAGGGGGAGGGGGAGGGGGAGGGCATCTCCCAATCTCGCTGGGGGACAGAGCGGGCCTGGTCACTCCCCCCGGAGCCTGCCTGCATCAAGGAGCTTAACAGCTAGAAACATCTAATCCCACTGGCCACAGAGCAAGAATAGCTCTGCTGTGATTCCTGAGGGGGGTGGTTCCTGGGAGTGGGGGGGGGGGGGATCAGACTTCATTTCCCTGGGGGGCCCGGGTCAGTCGCAGGAGCCAGACCCCTTCTGAGGGGCATTTTCCCTGTGGCAGTGAGTTCCCCAGGTTAGTGCTCCACTGTGGCCGCCTCCTGGCTGACCCTGCATGCCCCTGTCTAGTTGAGGTGTGAGATCACGGTCCAGCCCCTCTGCATCACCCCCTGAACACGCCTCCGGCCCCCCGTTGTCAGCCGTGACAGTCAGGCTCCTCGCCCCCCACAGCCTGCCCCACTGCCCAGAGACATGGCCCACCACGCAGGGCTGAACCCCCAGCCAAATCCTTTCCTGCTTTGCTGCCTGGCTGTCCCGGAGACCTGCACCCCGGGGTGCTGACAGGCCAGTCCGACCATTTACCTCGGGCTGCTGGTGCACAGCCTGGGGCCGCCCCCCCCCCCCCAGTCACACCCCCTCCAGACTCCACGCTCTGCATTAAAACCCAGCCACGCTTACTGGCCAGGCCAGCCCGCCCCCTACCCCGGAGGGGCCCGCCGACGCCCCCACGCCCCGGACCAGGCCAGGCCGCCCCACGCCCCACCCTGGACCAGGCCAGGCCCAGGCCAGGCCCGCCCGACGCCCCCACACCCCACCGCACTTGGGGCCCTTCTTTGCGCCTCTCATTTCAAGGACCCCTGACCCGTGCAGCTGGCAATAGGTGGGGCAGATACATCGCCCCCACCCCTGCCCCCCGTCGGTGTCCTTTATCCCTGCCCCCCCCCCATATCAGCAGGATGGGGGGGCCCCTCGGTGCTGCTGGTAACCAAGGGCAGTTGCAGCCTGACTGCGGTTTTGTGTCTTCCGAAGGGTCCCTGCTCGCCCAGCGCCGGGCCCCCCAGGCTGGCTGCAGGGCCGGTGCCCGACCCGGGGAGCCCCGCCCGGCGCTCGCTCCCCGCGGCTCCCGGCAGCGCTGCCACCCGGCTCGGCTGGAACGTTCCGGGCAGCCCCCGAGAGCCGGCGCCCGGCGGGACCCCCGCACAGAGCAGCCCGGGCCCCGGCCCCCTGGGCACCGCCAGCCCGACCCACGAGGGGCCCGGCACCTGCCCCACGGGGACACGGCCCCGCCCCGGGTCTCTGCCGGCCCCCCGCGGCCACTGGCCCCTCGATGTCCAGCCCCCCCCCGCGGCCACTGGCCTCTCGATGTCCAGCCCCCCCCCCCCCCGCGGCCACTGGCCTCTCGATGTCCAGCCCCCCCCCGCGGCCACTGGCCCCTCGATGTCCAGCCCCCCCCCGCAGCCACTGGCCCCTCGATGTCCAGCCCCCCCCTGCAGCCACTGGCCCCTCGATGTCCAGCCCCCCGCAACTCGGCGCCCATCGCCCGCCGGGGCTCGCACCAGGAGCAGCAGCACCCCGGATCCTGCCGCGACCCCCCCCCCCCCCGCACTGCTCGGCCCCCCCCCGTGCCTCCCCACGGGCACGACCCCCCCCGCACTGCTCGGCCCCCCGCACTGCTCAGCCCCCCCCCCCCGCACCTTCCCCACGGGCACGGCCCCCCCCGCACTGCTCGCCCCCCCCCGCACCTCCCCACGGGCACGGCCCCCCCCCACTGCTCGGCCCTCCCCCCGTACCTCCCCACGGGCACGGCTCCCCACTGCTCGGCCCCCCCCGTACCTCCCCACGAGCACGGCCCCCCCCGCACTGCTCGCCCCCCCCCCCGCACCTCCCCACGGGCACGGCCCCCCCACTGCTCGGCCCCCCCGCACCTCCCCACGGGCACGGCCCCCCCACTGCTCGGCCCCCCCCGTACCTCCCCACGAGCACGGCCCCCCCCGCACTGCTCGGCCCCCCCCGTACCTTCCCACGGGCACGGCCCCCCCCCGCACTGCTCGGCCCCCCCCGCACCTCCCACGGGCACGGCCCCCCCCCCCCCCGCACTGCTCGGCCCCCCGTACCTCCCTACGGGCACGGCCCCCCCCGCACTGCTCGGCCCCCCCCGTACCTCCCCTACGGGCACGGCCCCCCCCGCACTGCTCGGCCCCCCCCCGTACCTCCCCACGGGCACGGCCCCCCCCGCACCTCCCTAAGGGCACGGCCCCCCCCGCACTGCTCGGCCCCCCCCCGCACCTCCCCACGGGCACGGCCCCCCCCGCACTGCTCGGCCCCCCCCGTACCTCCCCACGGGCACGGCCCCCCCCGCACTGCTCGGCCCCCCCCGTACCTCCCCACGGGCACGGCCCCCCCGCACTGCTCGGCCCCCCCCGTACCTCCCCACGGGCACGGCCCCCCCGCACTGCTCGGCCCCCCCCGTACCTCCCCACGGGCACGGCCCCCCCCGCACTGCTCGGCCCCCCCCGTACCTCCCCACGGGCACGGCCCCCCCCCCCGCACTGCTCGGCCCCCCCCCGTACCTCCCCACGCTCCGGCTCCCGGGCCCGGCCGCAGCTGTGCGGTCCTGGGGCGGGGCCGGCGCCCGCTTCCAGCCCATCACAGCCCTCCGCTGCGTGACGGACAGCGCCGGAGGCCAATAGCGAGCCAGGGCTCTTTGTGACGTCAGGGCTCTACACTTTGAACTGATGAGGTCATTGAAAACAAGTTCGGAGCACAGCTGGGACCTGCCGCCCCCGCGGCCCCCCCGCTCCCCCCCCAGCGCCCCCCTGCACCCAGCCCCCCGCATTCCCCCTACAGCCCCCTGCACCCAGCCCCCCGCATTCCCCCCAGCGCCCCCCTGCACCCAGCCCCCCGCATTCCCCCCTACAGCCCCCCTACACCCAGCCCCCCGCATTCCCCCCTACAGCCCCCTGCACCCAGACCCCCGCATTCCCCCTGCCGCCCCCCTGCACCCAGCCCCCCGCATTCCCCCTACAGCCCCCCTGCACCCAGACCCCCGCATTCCCCTATAGCCCCCTGCACCCAGCCCCCCGCATTCCCCCCAGCGCCCCCCTGCACCCAGCCCCCCGCATTCCCCCCAGCGCCCCCCTGCACCCAGCCCCCCGCATTCCCCTACAGCCCCCTGCACCCAGACCCCCGCATTCCCCCTATAGCCCCCTGCACCCAGCCCCCCGCATTCCCCCCAGCGCCCCCCTGCACCCAGCCCCCCGCATTCCCCCTATAGCCCCCTGCACCCAGCCCCCCGCATTCCCCCCTACAGCCCCCTGCACCCAGACCCCCGCATTCCCCCTATAGCCCCCCTGCACCCAGCCCCCCGCATTCCCCCTACAGCCCCCTGCACCCAGACCCCCGCATTCCCCTATAGCCCCCCTGCACCCAGCCCCCGCATTCCCCCTACAGCCCCCCTGCACCCAGCCCCCCGCATTCCCCCCTATAGCCCCCCTGCACCCAGCCCCCCGCATTCCCCCCTACAGCCCCCTGCACCCAGCCCCCCGCATTCCCCCCAGCGCCCCCCTACACCCAGCCCCCCGCATTCCCCCCTATAGCCCCCTGCACCCAGCCCCCCGCATTCCCCCCAGCACCCCCTACACCCAGCCCCCCGCATTCCCCCCTATAGCCCCCTGCACCCAGCCCCCGCATTCCCCCCTATAGCCCCCTGCACCCAGCCCCCCGCATTCCCCCCTACAGCCCCCTGCACCCAGCCCCCCGCATTCCCCTACAGCCCCCCTGCACCCAGCCCCCGCATTCCCCCCTATAGCCCCCTGCACCCAGCCCCCCGCATCCCCCAGCACCCCCCTACACCCAGCCCCCCGCATTCCCCCCTATAGCCCCCTGCACCCAGCCCCCCGCATTCCCCCCTACAGCCCCCTGCACCCAGCCCCCCGCATTCCCCCTACAGCCCCCCTGCACCCAGCCCCCCGCATTCCCCCCTACAGCCCCCTGCACCCAGCCCCCCGCATTCCCCCCAGCGCCCCCTACACCCAGCCCCCGCATTCCCCCCTATAGCCCCCTGCACCCAGCCCCCGCATTCCCCCCAGCACCCCCCTACACCCAGCCCCCCGCATTCCCCCCTATAGCCCCCTGCACCCAGCCCCCCGCATTCCCCCCTATAGCCCCCTGCACCCAGCCCCCCGCATTCCCCCTATAGCCCCCTGCACCCAGCCCCCCGCATTCCCCCCTATAGCCCCCTGCACCCAGCCCCCGCATTCCCCCCAGCGCCCCCCTACACCCAGCCCCCGCATTCCCCCCCAGCACCCCCCTACACCCAGCCCCCCGCATTCCCCCCTATAGCCCCCCGCATTCCCCCCAGCGCCCCCCTACCCCCCCCCCGCATGCACCCCCCTGCACCCAGCCCCCCGCATTCCCCCCAGCACCCCCTACACCCAGCCCCCCGCATTCCCCCCAGCGCCCCCCTACACCCAGCCCCCCGCATTCCCCCCTATAGCCCCCTTCACCCAGCCCCCCGCATTCCCCCCAGCGCCCCCCTACACCCAGCCCCCCGCATTCCCGCCAGCGCCCCCCTATACCCAGCCCCCGCATTCCCCCCTATAGCCCCCTGCACCCAGCCCCCCGCATTCCCCCCTATAGCCCCCTTCACCCAGCCCCCCGCATTCCCCCCAGCGCCCCCCTACACCCAGCCCCCCGCATTCCCGCCAGCGCCCCCTATACCCAGCCCCCGCATTCCCCCCTATAGCCCCCCTGCACCCAGCCCCCCGCATTCCCCCCAGCGCCCCCCTGCACCCAGCCCCCCGCATTCCCCCCTATAGCCCCCCTGCACCCAGCCCCCCGCATTCCCCCCCAGCGCCCCCCTGCACCCAGCCCCCCGCATTCCCCCAGCGCCCCCCTACACCCAGCCCCCCGCATTCCCCCTACAGCCCCCTACACCCAGCCCCCCGCATTCCCCCCTACAGCCCCCTATACCCAGCCCCCCGCATTCCCCCCAGCGCCCCCTATACCCAGCCCCCCGCATTCCCCCCTACAGCCCCCCTACACCCAGCCCCCCGCATTCTCCCCAGCGCCCTCCTACACCCAGCCCCCCGCATTCCCCCCAGCGCCCCCCTATACCCAGCCCCCTGCATTCCCCCCAGCGCCCCCCTACACCCAGCGCCCCGCATTCCCCCCTACAGCCCCCTATACCCAGCCCCCGCATTCCTCCCAGCGCCCCCTACACCCAGCCCCCCGCATTCCCCCAGCGCCCCCCTATACCCAGCCCCCCGCATTCCCCCCAGCGCCCCCCTACACCCAGCCCCCCCCGCATTCCCTCCTACAGCCCCCCTCATTCTCCCCAGCGCCCCCACTATACCCAGCCCTCTGCAATCCCCCTCAGTGCCCCCACTATGCCCAGCCCCCGCTATACCCAGTCCCCCTGTAGCCCCCCCAGCGCCCCCGCTATACCCAGCCCCCCTGCAGTCCCCCTCAGTGCCCCCACTATGCCCAGCCCCCCACTACACCCAGTCCCCCTGCAGCCCCGCCAGCGCCCCTCACTATACCCAGCCCCCCTGCAGTCCCCCTCAGTGCCCCACTATGCCCAGCCCCCCGCTATACTCAGTCCCCCTGCAGCCCCCCCAGCTATATCCAGACCTCCTGCAGCCCCCCCAGTGCCCCCTGCTATACCCAGACCCCCCCCCTTTGTCCCCCCTGCTACCTCGGGCCCCCACTACTCCCAGCCCTTTGAGCAGCCTCACCTGCCTTTCCGGGTTTGGAGCGTGAGGCCGGGCCCTGCCAAGGGCGGCTCCACTCGGGAGCCGGGCGCAGACCAGAGGCCTGAGACCTGCCGGCTTTGCCCGCACCCGTGTCCTGGTGCCGCACGTGCCCTCTGGCGGGGTGGGGCCCAGGCACCAGCCGGGGGCACACTGCCCAGCCTGCCCGCCCGGTGCGCCATTCTGGGGGTGGGGGGGCTGGCAGCCCCTGGGCAGCTCGGGGGGGCAGGTGCAGCTGGGCTCTGGGGACCGATGGCTGGGGAGGGTCAGGCCCCCCAAGGTTGTGAGGCTGGGGAAGGGACGCTCCATCCCACGGCTCTGCTGGGCCTGCCTCCTGCTGGAGCCCATCCCGCCCTGGCCCAGGGTGCTGAGGCCAGAGGGGCGCGGGCTCTTCCTTGGCCCGGCCTGGCTCCCCGGGGCACCCTGCCTGCACCCCCTGCTCTGCGCAGTAGGGGCCAAGCATGGGGGGTGGGGTTGCCAGACGGTTTAACCAAAAATACCGAACATCCCGTGGAGAGGTACGGGGGGGGCGGGGGGGGGGGCCGGCTGCTGAGTGTCCTGGGTTGCCGGGTGTCCGGTATTTTCGCCTCCTGGCAAGGAAAACCCCAGAAAGCACCGGACGTTTTCGGACATTTCAGGGGTCCGGGATTTTCTGCATTTTTTTTACTGGACAGGAGGCGAAAATACCGGACTGTCCTGATCAATATCGGACACCTGGCCACCCTAGTGAGGGCCTAGGTGGCCCCGCCCACATCCCACAGCACCCCAGCCACACGCTGGCCCCGCCCACCTCCCACAGCACCCCAGCCACACGCTGGCCCCGCCCACCTCCCACAGCACCCCAGCCCCACGCTGGCCCCGCCCACGTCCCACAGCACCCCAGCCCCACGCTGGCCCCGCCCACCTCCCACAGCACCCCAGCCACACGCTGGCCCCGCCCACCTCCCACAGCACCCCAGCCACACGCTGGCCCCGCCCACATCCCACATCACCCCAGCCCCACGCTGGCCCCGCCCACATCCCACAGCACCCCAGCCCCACGCTGGCCCCGCCCACATCCCACAGCACCCCAGCCACACGCTGGCCCCGCCCACCTCCCACAGCACCCCAGCCACACGCTGGCCCCGCCCACATCCCACATCACCCCAGCCCCACGCTGGCCCCGCCCACATCCCACAGCACCCCAGCCTCACGCTGGCCCCGCCCACATCCCACAGCACCCCAGCCCCACGCTGGCCCCGCCCACATCCCACAGCACCCCAGCCGCACGCTGGCCCCGCCCACATCCCACAGCACCCCAGCCCCACGCTGGCCCCGCCCACATCCCACAGCACCCCAGCCTCACGCTGGTCCCGCCCACATCCCACATCACCCCAGCTGCACGCTGGCCCCGCCCACCTCCCACAGCACCCCAGCCACACGCTGGCCCCGCCCACCTCCCACAGCACCCCAGCCACACGCTGGCCCCGCCCATGTCCCACAGCACCCCAGCCGCACGCTGGTCCCGCCCACATCCCACATCACCCCAGCCGCACGCTGGCCCCGCCCACATCCCACAGCACCCCAGCCCCACGCTGGCCCCGCCCACATCCCACAGCACCCCAGCCCCACGCTGGCCCCGCCCACATCCCACAGCACCCCAGCCCCACGCTGGCCCCGCCCACATCCCACATCACCCCAGCCTCACGCTGGCCCCGCCCACATCCCACAGCACCCCAGCCCCACGCTGGCCCCGCCCACATCCCACAGCACCCCAGCCTCACGCTGGCCCCGCCCACATCCCACAGCACCCCAGCCCCACGCTGGCCCCGCCCACATCCCACAGCACCCCAGCCCCACGCTGGCCCCGCCCACCTCCCACAGCACCCCAGCCACACGCTGGCCCCGCCCACATCCCACAGCACCCCAGCCCCACGCTGGCCCCGCCCACATCCCACAGCACCCCAGCCTCACGCTGGCCCCGCCCACATCCCACAGCACCCCAGCCCCACGCTGGCCCCGCCCACATCCCACAGCACCCCAGCCGCACGCTGTCCCCGCCCACATCCCACAGCACCCCAGCCGCACGCTGGCCCCGCCCACATCCCACAGCACCCCAGCCCCACGTGGCCCCGCCCACATCCCACAGCACCCCGGCCCCACGCTGGCCCCGCCCACATCCCACAGCACCCCGGCCCCACGCTGGCCCCGCCCACATCCCACAGCACCCCAGCCGCACGCTGGCCCCGCCCACATCCCACAGCACCCCAGCCTCACGCTGGCCCCGCCCACATCCCACAGCACCCCGGCCCCACGCTGGCCCCGCCCACATCCCACAGCACCCCGGCCCCACGCTGGCCCCGCCCAGGGCCAGGACTGCCAATGCAGCCATGTGCAGTTATCCTGGGAGTGAACCCAGCAGGCCAGGGCCGGGGAAGGAATCATGGGGGCTGCAGTGGGGAGCCCAGAGCGGGGAACCCTTATCCTGCTGTGCCCCTGTGGAGAGCCTGCGGCCGCCAGGCCTCTCCCCTCACCCGCCGGGTCAGTCCGTCCCAGGAGGAGAGCGCCGGGGGGGAGCCCTGTGATGCAGGGGGGCATCTCGCTGGGCGCTAGGCTGGGGCTGCCCCCACTGCCTGTCTGTGAGCACGGCCCAGCGGGGGGCCAGACACTGCCCTGGCCGGTTGGGGGGGGGGGACAAAGGAAGGACGTGGGGGGAGGAGGGGTCAGTCTGGGGCTGGAAACGTGATGGAGACGCCTGGGGGGGGGGGGGCTTGGAGACCAGGGGCTCAGGCACCCGCCTTACGGGCTCTGGGGCGTCCTGCCCCCTCCTATTGGCACCTCCCGTCTGTGCTGGGCACCCAGGAAACCCCCCCTCTGCTCTGCTGGCTGGTGGACGCTGTTCTGGCTGCTCCGGGGGGCAGGGTCGGGGACCCCGACTCGCCGTCACAAGCCGTCAACGGCCCTGCCCCACGAGTGCTAGAAAAGCAGCTGCTCTGGGGGGGAGCCGGGGGGGGAGCCTGCCCCTGGACAGGGGAGTGGCCAGGCTGGGGCGGGGTCCGGCTGTGCTGTAGTGGGGGTGCTGTTACACTCACTGTGGGAGAGGGAGAGAGAACGAACCTCAATCCCCCCCACTCTGCATGTGGGGGGGGGGCAGGCAGGACTCTGGGGAGTGTCAGAGTCTCCCCTCCTGGGGACCGGGGACAAGAGATCCCCCTTGGGCCTGGGAGCCGGGCAGTGCAGGAGGCGGAGCTGCCGGGGGCTCGGGGACCAGCTGCTGGGGGAGGCATGAAGGGAGCTGACTGAGTCCAGTTCGGGGGGTCCCTGGGCCTGTGACCCCCCCCCAAGAGGACTGGGCTCTGCCCTGGCTCCGGTGGCGACGTGGAGCCTGCGCCGTGTCTCGGAGAAGCCATAAGCCCTTCTTACTCTGCTGGCCGGCGGGGTGCAGGGCGGGGGCTCCCCGACGCGGAGCCGGCCCGGCCCCCCTCCAGGACGCACAAAGCCGCGGGCGTGGAGCTGAGGCGCCTTTACTAGGGGCCTGGCAGCTCACAGCAGGGCGCACACGACCGACTCCATCTCGTCGGGGCTCGTCTCCAGCTCCGCCAGCGCCGACCTGAGGTCGCCCAGCGTGAACTCGCTCTCGTCCGGCGCCGGCCCGCCCCCCCCCTTCTGCACCTCCCCCTCCTTCGCGCTGTCGCCCCCCCCCGGGCTCTCCGCTCCCACGGCCCTGCCCTGGGGCGCCAGGACCGCGCCCCCCTCCTCGCTGCCCCCCTTGCGCGCCCGCCGCGTGCTGCCCCGCCTCTTCTTGGTGCCGCGGGACTCCGGGCGGTGCTGGCCCACGGCCTCCAGCTCCGACAGGCTGTAGGCCATGGCCCGGTGCAGGTCCTTGTCCTCCTCGGGGGGCAGGCAGGAGGAGGCCGCGCTCTGGGGGCGCTGTGGGCTGGGGGGGCCGGAGCCCAGGGTGTCGGGCTGCTCCTGGCGGTGCAGCCCCGGCTGTGGCCCCCCGCTTTTGGCAGCATCTGTAAGAAACAGCCCCCAAGCAGAGTGACGGGGGGCCTGGGCCAGCCCCCAGCCAGGGCCCGGTTGCGTCTCCCCCGGATCGTAGCCACGGTCCCGGTGGGAGGGAGCCACAGCCCTGGAGGGGAAGGATTTCTCTGCTCCCGCGCACAGCGCCCCCGCCTGGCACCCCTGCCCCGCGGCCCTGCCCCACGGCTCCACCCTGTGCCCCCAGCCCTGTACCCCCAGACCAGCACCCCTCACCCCAGCCCTGTACCCCCAGACCAGCACCCCTCACCCCACCCTGCACCCCTGGACCAGCACCCCTCGCCCCAGCCCCTCACCTCCAGATCAGCACCCCTCACCCCTGCCCTTCACCCCCAGACCAGCACCCCTCACCCAACCCTGCACCCCCAGACCAGCACCCCTCACCCCAGCCCTGTACCCCCAGACCAGCACCCCTCACCCCAGCCCCTCGCCCCCAGACCAGCACCCCTCACCCCTGCCCTGCACCCCGGACTAGCACCCCTCACCCCCAGACCAGCACCTCTCACTCCCGCCCTGTACCCCCGGACCAGCACCCCTCACCCCCACCCTGCACCCCCGGACCAGCACCCCTCACCCCCGCCCTGCACCCCTGGACCAGCACCCCACGCTCATGGCCCCAGGCCCGCACCCCTGCCCACCTCCAACAGGGCGAGCTCTCTGGGCCCCTGTCCTGACTTGGCCACCAAGGGGCCAGTTAGCCCCAGGGCCTGACGGGAGCCCCCTACGTGGCCGAGGGGGGGCTGCTGGTCCCTTCGAGGGGATGTGGCCTCAGGGCCTGGCCCAGGACCGCTCCCCGCAGCCGCATCCAGCCCCTCTGCCCACCCAGCCTCCTGGCTCTGGCTCCCGTTGTCTGCGCCATGCAGCCTGTGCTCCCGGCTCCGGGCGCCTGGGCCGGGCCCTCTGCGCCGAGCTCCCGCTCCCTTTCCCCCGGCTCCCTGGCAATGGGCCGGGCAGGGCGCCCAGCGCAGCCTCACCCGATTCCAGCCCTGGGCACCCCCGTCCACAGCCCCAGAAGCTCTGCTCCTCACCAGTCACCTCTGTGGCTTTCAGCTCCCCGTCCTCCTCGATCTCCACCCGCTCCTGCCCGTTCTCAATGATCCTGGCGAACAGCGAGTCTCTGTGTGACTACGGGCTAGCCCGGGTACACCCCCGGCTAGCCCTGCTACACCCGCAACTAGCTCCGCAACTAGCCTTGTTACACCCGCGACTACCCTGCTACACCCCCGGCTAGCCCCGCTACACCGGCAACTAGCTCCGTGACTAGCCCTGTTACACCCGCGACTACCCCGCTACACCCCCGGCTAGCCCCGCTACACCGGCAACTAGCTCCGCAACTAGCCCTGTTACACCCGCGACTACCCCGCTACACCCCCGGCTAGCCCCGCTACACCGGCAACTAGCTCCGCAACTAGCCCTGTTACACCCGCGACTACCCCGTTACACTCCCGGCTAGCCCCGCTACACCCGCAACTAGCTCCGCAACTAGCCCTGTTACACCCGCGACTACCCCGTTACACTCCCGGCTAGCCCCGCTACACCCGCAACTAGCTCCACGACTAGCCCTGCTACACCCGCAACTAGCTCCGCAACTAGCCCTGTTACACCCGCGACTACCCTGCTACACCCCCGGCTAGCCCCGCTACACCTGCAACTAGCTCCGCAACTAGCCCTGTTACACCCGCGACTACCCCGTTACACTCCCGGCTAGCCCCGCTACACCGGCAACTAGCTCCGCGACTAGCCCTGTTACCCCCGCAACTACCCCGCTACACCCCCGGCTAGCCCCGCTACACCCGCAACTAGCTCCACAACTAGCCCTGTTACACCCGCGACTACCCTGCTACACCCCCGGCTAGCCCCGCTACACCCGCAACTAGCTCCGCGACTAGCCCTGTTACACCCGCGACTACCCCGTTACACTCCCGGCTAGCCCTGCTACACCGGCAACTAGCTCCGTGACTAGCCCTGTTACCCCCGCAACTACCCCGCTACACCCCCGGCTAGCCCCGCTACACCCGTAACTAGCTCCGCAACTAGCCCTGTTACCCCCGCGACTACCCTGCTACACCCCTGGCTAGCCCCGCTACACCCGCAACTAGCTCCGCAACTAGCCCTGTTACACCCGCAACTACCCTGCTACACCCCCGGCTAGCCCCGCTACACCCGCAACTAGCTCCGCAACTAGCCCTGTTACACCCGCGACTACCCTGCTACACCCCTGGCTAGCCCCGCTACACCCGTAACTAGCTCCACGACTAGCCCTGTTACACCCGCGACTACCCTGCTACACCCCTGGCTAGCTCCGCTACACCTGCAACTAGTTCCGTGACTAGCCCTGTTACACCTGCGACTACAATTCCGCTGTGTAGGAAAGATAGAAAATATGGCAAAAGACCAGCTTGGCTTAACAAGGAGATCTTGCATGATCTCAAAATAAAAAAGGAGTCCTATAAAAAATGGAAACTAGGACAACTAACAAAGGATGAATATAGGCAAGCTACACGGGAATGCAGGGGCAAGATTAGAAAGGCAAAGGCACAAAATGAGATCAAACTAGCTACAGGCATAAAGGGAAACAAGAAGACCTTTTATAAATACATTAAAAGCAAGAGGAAGACCCAGGACAGGGTAGGCCCACTGCTTAGTGAGAAGGGAGAAGCAGTAACAGGGAACTTGGAAATGGCGGAGATGCTCAATGACTTCTTTGTTTCGGTCTTCACCGAGAAGTCTGGAGGTGTGCCTAACGTAGTGAATACAAGCAGAGAGAGGGTAAGTTTAGAAGATAGGATACACAAAGAACAAGTTAAAAGTCACTTAGGAAAGTTAGATGTCAGCAAGTCACCAGGTCCTGATGAAATGCATCCCAGGATACTCAAGGAGCTGATAGAGGAGGTATCTGAGCCTTTAGCTATGATCTTTGAAAAATCATGGCAGACGGGAGATTCCAGAAGACTGGAAAAGGGCAAATATTGTGCCCATCTATAAAAAGGGGAATAAGAACAACCCAGGAAACTACAGACCGGTCAGTTTAACGTCTGTCCCAGGGAAGATAATGGAGCAGGTAATTAAGGAAATCATATGCAAACACTTGGAAGGTAATAAAGTGATAGGGAATAGCCAGCATGGGTTTGTGAAGAACAAGTCATGCCAAACTAATCTGATAGCTTTCTTTGATAAGATAACGAGCCTTGTGGATAAGGGAGAAGCGGTGGATGTCATATACCTAGACTTTAGTAAGGCATTTGATACGGTCTCGCATGATATTCTTATTGATAAACTAGGCAAATATAACTTAGATAGGGTCACGATAAGGTGGGTGCATAATTGGCTGGATAACCGTAGTCAGAGAGTTGTTGTTAACGGTGCTAAATCCTGCTGGAAAGGGATAACAAGTGGAGTTCCTCAAGGGTCTGTTTTGGGACTCGTACTGTTCAATATCTTCATCAATGATGTAGATATTGGGATAGAGAGTACTCTTATTAAGTTTGCGGATGATACCAAACTGGGTGGGGTTGCGACTTCTTTGGAGGATAGGGACATAATTCAGAATGACCTTAGCAAGTTAGAGAAATGGTCAGAGGTAAACAGGATGAGGTTTAATAAAGAGAAATGCAAAGTGCTCCACTTAGGAAGGAACAATCAGTTCCATACATACAAGATGGGAAGCGACTGTCTAGGAAGGAGCATGGCGGAAAGGGATCTAGGGGTCATAGTGGACCACAAGTTGAATATGAGTCAACAGTGTGATGCTGTTGCAAAAAAAGCAAATATGATTCTAGGTTGTATCAACAGGTGTGTTGTAAGCAAAACTCGTGAAGTCATTCTGTCGCTCTACTCTGCGCTAGTTAGGCCTCAGCTGGAGTACTGTGTCCTGTTCTGGGCGCCACATTTCCAGAAAGATGTGGAGAAATTGGAAAGGGTACAGAGAAGAGCGACAAGAATGATTAAAGGTTTAGAGAACATGACCTATGAAGCCAGGCTTCATGAACTGGGCTTGTTTAGTTTGGAAAAAAGAAGATTAAGGGGGGACATGATAGCGGTTTTCAAATATCTAAAAGGGTGTCACAAGGAGGAAGGAGAAAATTTGTTCCTCTTGGTTTCTGAGGACAGGACAAGGAGTAATGGGCTTAAAGTGCAGCAGGGGAGGTTTAGATTGGACATTAGGAAAAAATTCCTAACTGTCAGGGTGGTCAAATATTGGAATAAATTGCCAAGGGAGGTGGTGGAATCTCCCTCTCTGGAGATATTTAAGAACAGGTTAGATAGACATCTGTCAGGGATGGTGTAGACGGAGCTTGGTCCTGCCTTGAGGGCGGGGGGCTGGACTCGATGCCCTCTCGAGGTCCCTTCCAGTCCTATTATTCTATGATTCTATGATTCTACCCTGCTACACCCCCGGCTAGCCCCGCTACACCGGCAACTAGCTCCGCGACTAGCCCTGTTACCCCCGCAACTACCCCGCTACACCCCTGGCTAGCTCCGCTACACCTGCAACTAGTTCCGTGACTAGCCCTGTTACACCCGCAACTACCCTGCTACACCCCCGGCTAGCCCCGCTACACCCGCAACTAGCTCCGCACTAGCCCTGTTACACCTGTGACTACCCCGCTACACCCCCGGCTAGCTCTGCGACTAACCCTGGTACACCCACGACTACCCCGCTACACCCCTGGTTAGCCCCGCTACACCCACAACTAGCTCTGGATATGTCTACACTACCCTCCTATTTCGAACTAGGAGGGTAATGTAGGCATACCGCAATTGCAAATGAAGCCCGGGATTTGAATTTCCCGGGCTTCATTAGCATAAGCGGGGCGACGCCATTTTTAAAACCCCGCTGGTTCGAACCCCGTGCAGCGCGGCTACACGCGGCACGAACTAGGTAGTTCGAACTAGGAGGAGTAACGGTAGTTCGGAATAGGAAGCCTAGTTCTAACTACCTAGTTCGTGCCGCGTGTAGCCGCGCTGCACGGGGTTCGAACCAGCCGGGATTTAAAAATGGCGGCTCCCCGCTTATGCTAATGAAGCCCGGGAAATTCAAATCCCGGGCTTCATTTGCAATTGCGGTATGCCTACATTACCCCGCTACTTTGAAATAGGAGGGTAGTGTAGACATACCCTCTGTGACTAGCCCCGCTACACTCCTGGCTAGCCCAACTACACCCCAGGCTAGCCCCGCTACACCCCTGGCCAGCTCCGTGACTAGCCCCGTTATAACCACAACTAGCCCCGCTACACCCCCGGCTAGCCCCTCTACACCTGCACCTACCCCGCTACACCCCCAGCTAGCTCCGTGACTAGCCCTGTTACACCCGCAATTAGCCCCACTACACCCCCGGCTAGCCTTGTTAGTCCCGTTACACCCATGGCTAGCCCGGTTACATGCACACCTCGCGCCTGCACCGGGGGCAGGGCTGGGCCTGGTCTCTCCAGCCCAGTGACACCCAGATGGCTTTACCCCAGGCCAGACAGCTCTGCGCTGATGGCCCGTTAAGGACACTCCGCCCCAATGAGCCCCTGGAGAAACTCGCCCTGCCCACCCAGCCTTTCCTGACAGCGCCGGGAGAGGATCGGGCACCGCGCCGGGAAGCCGCACGGCCCGCGAGGGCTGCTGCAGGCTCTGTGACCCGGACTCCATCTTAGAATCACAGAGCTAGAGCTGGCAGGCACCTCGCGGGGTCAAGTCCCGTTCCCGGCCCTCCCGGCAGGGCCCAGCCCCGTCCAGCCCATCCCCGGCAGGGGTGTGTCCAACGGCTCTTCCATATCCCCAGGGATGGAGACTCCACAGCCCCCAGGCAACTTATCCCAGTGTCACCCCCTGCCAGGCGGGACGTTTTCCCCAATGTCCAACCTCAACCTCCCCGGCTGCAGCTCAAGCCCCTTGCTGCCTGTCCTGGCCTCAGGGGCCAAGGGGAACAATTCCCCCTCCTCTTCCTCGGGACGCCCTTTGAGACCTGACAACTGCTCTCCTGGCCCGCTGCGTCTGCTCCTTTCCAAAGGGAACCAGCCCAGTTCCTTCCGCCCCCTGCTCGCTCCTGTTCTCCAGACCCTTCCTCATCCTTGCTGCTCTTCTCCGGCCCCTCTCCCGTTTCTCCACCTCTTGCCTGCACGGCGGGGCCCGAGCTGGATGCAAGGCTCCCTGGGGCTGCGGGCTCCCGCCACTGGCTTCCCATGCCCCGGGGCTGAGCGCCAGCCCTCTCCACCCGCGCGGGGGCCAGGTCCAGGAGAGGGCCCCCACGCAGCCTCGTGCAGCCCTGGGAGCATCCTGACACGGCCCAAGGCCCTTCCAACCCTTTGGGCGTTGCTCCCGCCCTGCCCCCCCGGCTCTCCGGGCGGCCCCTCCGCTTCGCTCGCTGCAGGCAGAGCCGGGCAGGGTCCCAGGCCCCCTCTGGGGTCGGAACAGCCCCGGCTTGTGTCTGGGACGCCCAGAGGGCCCCGTGTCTGCCCCGGCCGACCCGTGCGGGGCTGTTCTCACTGGCCCGGTGCCTCTAGTGACAGAGCCGAGCCCACCTTGGCCGCCCCTGCAGCCTGCGTGAGGCCAGAGAGGAGAGCCCCCGCTCCCGCGCCCCGTTCACCGCCCTGCCACCCCCATGGGGGCCCGGCCATCTGGGAGCGCCCTGCAGGGAGGCCAAGGGAAAGGAAGCCAGCCAGCCCCTCGGGCCCAGCACGGCCTCCCCCCCCCCCACGTGCCTCGGGAGTCTCTCACCGCACCCCGCGAGCTGCTGCAGCCTCCTCCCGCCAGGCCTCCGGGGAGGGACGAGGGGCTGGGACGGATCCACCGTCAGGCCTGGGGTGACCCCGAGGGGCTTGCTGGGCCCCCCACGCCCTGTAGGCGCTGGGCTCGGGGCAGGGAGCCAATTCTGAAAGCAGGACGCCTGCCTGCCTGGCCAGGGGGGGCAGCTCTGGCACCAGGGGAGATGGGGGAGGGGCCCTGGAGTGAGGGGAGGGGGGAGGGATGGACCCCGGGGGCCCTGGCGGGAGGGGAGAGGGGAGGGACAGACCCTGGGGGGCCCTGATGCGAGGGGAGGGGGGAGGGATGGACCCCGGGGGCCCTGGCGGGAGGGGAGGGAGGGAGGGACAGACCCTGGGGGGCCCTGATGCGAGGGGAGGGGGGAGGGACGGACCCCGGGGGCCCTGGCGGGAGGGGAGGGAGGAGGGACAGACCCTGGGGGGCCCTGATGCGAGGGGAGGGGGGAGGGACGGACCCCGGGGGCCCTGGCGGGAGGGGAGGGAGGAGGGACAGACCCTGGGGGGCCCTGATGCGAGGGGAGGGGGGAGGGACGGACCCCGGGGGGCCCTGGCGGGAGGGGACGGGGGAGGGACAGACCCTGGGGGGCCCTGATGCGAGGGGAGGGGGGAGGGACGGACCCCGGGGGCCCTGGCGGGAGGGAACGGGGGAGGGACAGACCCTGGGGGGCCCTGATGCGAGGGGAGGGGGGAGGGACGGACCCCGGGGGCCCTGGCGGGAGGGGAGGGAGGAGGGACGGACCCCGGGGGCCCTGGCGCGAAGGGAGGGGGGAGGGACGGACCCCGGGGGGCCCTGGCGCGAGGGGAGGGGGGAGGGAGGGACCCTGGGGGCCCCAGCGCGAGGGGCCACAGGCTGCCCCACGACATGCTCCCCGGCAGACAGGCCGGCCCGGCGGGTCCCCTACCTCTTGGTGGTGAGGCGCTTGCCGTTGACGAAGGTGGTGGAGGTGGACACCGAGCGGAAGCCCTGGCCCAGCTCGGCCCCGGGGCTGAAGGACGAGGAGAAGAAATCTGGAAAACAGGTGAGAACCGCACTGCGGGAGCCGGGCCAGGGGCGCCCGGCGGGGGGGCCGGCGGGAAGGGCTCAGCCGGGATGCACCACACGGCGGGTGCGAAACGCAGACAAAAAACGTCGAGCCAGGAGTCACCGGGACAGACTGTCCGCGAGTCACCGGCCCTGAGGGGGGTGGGTAGGACGGAGCCAGGGGGCCGGCAGTGGGGGGAGAAGGGCCAGGCCGCAGTGGCACAGAAGGGAGCCAGTTGTGCTGGGCCAAGGAGCCGGAGCCAAAGGGAGGAGGAGGGGTGGGCTGGGCCGAGGTGCCAGAGCCGAGGGGTGGAGATGCGGGTGCACTGAGGTGTCGGAGCCGAGGGGAGGAGGTGCGGGCTGGGCCGAGGTGTCGGAGCCGAGGGGAGGAGGTGCGGGCTGGGCCGAGGTGTCGGAGCCGAGGGGAGGAGGTGCGGGTTGCGCCGAGGTGTCGGAGCCGAGGGGAGGAGCCGAGGGGAGGAGGTGCAGGTTGCGCCGAGGTGTTGGAGCCGAGGGGAGGAGCCGAGGGGAGGAGGTGCGGGCTGGGCCGAGGTGTCGGAGCCGAGGGGAGGAGGTGCGGGCTGGGCCGAGGTGTCGGAGCCGAGGGGAGGAGGTGCGGGCTGGGCCGAGGTGTTGGAGCCGAGGGGAGGAGGTGCGGGCTGGGCCGAGGTGTCGGAGCCAAGGGGAGGAGGTGCGGGCTGGGCCGAGGTGTTGGAGCCGAGGTGTCGGAGCCGAGGGGAGGAGGTGCGGGCTGGGCCGAGGTGTCGGAGCCGAGGGGAGGAGCCGAGGGGAGGAGGTGCAGGCTGGGCCGAGGTGTCGGAGCCGAGGTGTCGGAGCCGAGGGGAGGAGGTGCGGGCTGGGCCGAGGTGTCAGAGCCGAGGGGAGGAGCCGAGGGGAGGAGGTGCGGGCTGGGCCGAGGTGTCGGAGCCGAGGGGAGGAGGTGCGGGCTGGGACACAGGAGAGTGGAGCTGGACGTGCCAGGCTCAGACAGGACCAGGACTGGAGGGTGGCCGGGGCGGGCGACAGAGGAAGTGGGGCTGGTTACAAGCTGGGGGCAGGGGAAGGCTGTTGCTCGGTGGTAAGAGGGAGCCCTATGCTGGTCCGCCAGTGCCTGGCATAAGAACTGCAGAGCGGCCAGACGGGCTCAGCCCAAAGACCCGTCCAGCCCAGGGTCCCGTCTGCCACAGTGGGCAAGGCCCGGTGCCCCAGAGGGAGGGAGCAGAGCAGGGAATCCTCGTGTGAACCCCCCCCCCCGTCACAGAGTCTAGGCACCATCCCTGCCCACCCTGGCTAACAGCCCGTGGTGAGTAGATTTCAGCCAGTTGCTCCGTGCACCCCATTCACCGGCGCTGCGCACGTGCGATGCAGGGCCGCTGCGGTTTGGCAAGCCCTGCTAGTAGCCAGCGATGGACCTAACCTCCATGGATCTATCTAGCTATTTTTGGAAACCCTGTGAAAGTCCTAGACTTCACCACATCCTCCGGCGAGGAGTTCCACAGGTCGACCGTGCGCTGAGTGAAGAAAAACTTCCTTTGGTTTGTTTTCAACCTGCTGCCTGTTCATTTCACTGGGTGCCCCTAGGTCTGACGTTGCGGGAACAAGTCCGGCACTTTTCCTTAGTCACGTCCTCCACAGCCGGCATGATTTTACAGCCCTCGGTCTCCTCTTTCCCAAGCGGAAACGTCCCCGTCTCTTTAACCTCTTCATGCCCGGCGCCCCGCTTACCCGGCTGCTGCGGGAAGGCGTAGGAGCAGAAGGAGTAGGCCACGGAGGGGCCTCCCCACCCATGGCCCAGGGGGCCTCCAGCATGCAGCTCTGAGAACAGGCCCACGTCATCTGGAAGGCAGGACGGGAGGGGAAGAGGAGCCGGTGGCTAACGGGAAGGGCCAGGCGAGCGGTCACTGCTCCAGGGGCCACAGACGCCTCATGCCCCCCGCCCCCGCCCCCACCCATGCAGCTCCCGCCCCCGCCCCCGGGCATGCAGCCCCCGCCCCCGCCCATGCAGCTCCCGCCCCCACCCCCGGGCATGCAGCCCCCGCCCCCGCCCCTGCAGCTCCCGCCCCCGCCCCCGGGCATGCAGCCCCCGCCCCCGCCCATGCAGCTCCCGCCCCCGCCCATGCAGCTCCCGCCCCCACCCCCGGGCATGCAGCCCCCGCCCCCGCCCATGCAGCTCCCGCCCCCGCCCATGCAGCTCCCGCCCCCGCCCCCGGGCATGCAGCCCCCGCCCCCGCCCATGCAGCTCCCGCCCCCGCCCCTGCAGCTCCCGCCCCCGCCCCCGGGCATGCAGCCCCCGCCCCCGCCCATGCAGCTCCCGCCCCCACCCCCGGGCATGCAGCCCCCGCCCCCGCCCCTGCAGCTCCCGCCCCCGCCCCCGGGCATGCAGCCCCCGCCCCCGCCCATGCAGCTCCCGCCCCCACCCCCGGGCATGCAGCCCCCGCCCCCACCCATGCAGCTCCCGCCCCCGCCCCCGGGCATGCAGCCCCCGCCCCCGCCCATGCAGCTCCCGCCCCCACCCCCGGGCATGCAGCCCCCGCCCCCGCCCATGCAGCTCCCGCCCCTGCCCCCACCCCCGGGCATGCAGCCCCCGCCCCCGTCCATGCAGCTCCCGCCCCCGCCCCCGGGCATGCAGCCCCCGCCCCCGCCCATGCAGCTCCCGCCCCCGCCCCCGGGCATGCAGCCCCCGCCCCCGCCCATGCAGCTCCCGCCCCCACCCCCGGGCATGCAGCCCCCGCCCCCGCCCATGCAGCTCCCGCCCCTGCCCCCACCCCCGGGCATGCAGCCCCCGCCCCCGTCCATGCAGCTCCCGCCCCCACCCCCGGGCATGCAGCCCCCGCCCCCGCCCATGCAGCTCCCGCCCCCACCCCCGGGCATGCAGCCCCCGCCCCCGCCCATGCAGCTCCCGCCCCTGCCCCCACCCCCGGGCATGCAGCCCCCGCCCCCGTCCATGCAGCTCCCGCCCCCACCCCCGGGCATGCAGCCCCCGCCCCCGCCCATGCAGCTCCCGCCCCCACCCCCGGGCATGCAGCCCCCGCCCCCGCCCATGCAGCTCCCGCCCCTGCCCCCACCCCCGGGCATGCAGCCCCCGCCCCCGCCCATGCAGCTCCCGCCCCCGCCCCCGGGCATGCAGCCCCCGCCCCCGCCCATGCAGCTCCCGCCCCTGCCCCCACCCCCGGGCATGCAGCCCCCGCCCCCACCCATGCAGCTCCCGCCCCTGCCCCCACCCATGCAGCTCCCGCCCCTGCCCCCACCCATGCAGCTCCCGCCCCCGCCCATGCAGCCACCGCCCCCACCCCCACCCATGCAGCCCCCGCCCCCACCCATTCAGATCCCGCCCCCGGGCATGCGGCCCCCGCCCCCACCCCCGCCCATGCAGCTCCCACCCCCGCCCCCACCCATGCAGCCACCGCCCCCCCCACCCCCACCCATGCAGCCCCCGCCCCCGCCCATGCAGCCACCGCCCCCACCCCCACAGCCCCCGCCCCCACCCATTCAGATCCCGCCCCTGCCCCCGGGCATGCGGCCCCCACCCCCGCCCATGCAGCCCCTGCCCCCGGCCCCACCCATGCAGCTCCCGCCCCCACCCCCACCCATGCAGCCCCTGCCCCGGGCCCCACCCATGCAGCTCCTGCCCCCGCCCCCACCCCCACCCATGCAGCTCCCACCCCCGCCCCCAGGCATGCAGCCCCTGCCCCCATCCCCACCCCCAACCATGCGGCCCCCGCCCCCGCCTCCGCCCCCACCCATGCAGCTCCCGCCCCCGGTCATGCAGCCCCCACCCCCCCACCCCCACCCATGCAGCTCCCGCCCCCGCCCCCACCCATGCAGCTCCCGCCCCCGCCCATGCAGCCCCTGCCCCCGCCCCCACCCCCAACCATGAGGCCCCCCGCCCCCGCCTCCGCCCCCACCCATGCAGCTCCTGCCCCCGGTCATGCAGCCCCCGCCCCCACCCCCACCCATGTAGCTCCCGCCCCCGCCCCCACCCATGCAGCTCCCACCCCCACCCTCGGGCATGCAGCCCCCGCCCCCACCCCCACCCATGCAGCTCCCGCCCCCACCCCCGGGCATGTAGCCCCTGCCCCCGCCCCCACCCTCGGGCATGCAGCCCCTGCCCCCGCCCCCACCCATGCAGCTCCTGCCCCCGCCCCCACCCTCGGGCATGCAGCCCCTGCCCCCATCCTCACCCATGCAGCCCCCGCTCTGGCCAGCCAAGCCCACCACATCCCCCAGCTGGTGCTAATTCCCACCCTTCGACTCCGAGCCAGCAGCCTCTCCCCTCCCCGCGGGCCGCTCGCCCTGCAGCCGGCTCTGCCTAGCCCGGGCTGTCTGCCGGCCTGCAGCGTGCCTACCCCCCGCCCCCGGCGCCGCACCCTGCTCTACGGGCCGGAGCTGCACCCCCCCGAGCCCAGGGCTGTGCCAGGGCCCGGTGTCCCAGCGTGGCTCCCGGGCAGGCGCGGGGACGACGCGGGGATGGGCAGGGACACCAGGGGCACATGACACCACGTGTGCCTGCATCTGGGACGTGTCTGGGGGCAGGTTGAGGAGCCCAGGCCACAGGGAAAGGGGCAGGGACTAGAGGTGGCCCCGGATCCGTGGCTTTGGCTGTCCAAAATCTCTCCATTCCCGTGGCTTCCCGGCAGGGTGGTGTGGAGCAGGGCCAGGCACAGAGCCGGGACGGGGCGCTGGAATGCTCCGGCCAGGGACAGAGCCTGGCTCCGAGGGGGACCCACAGGGGGGCTGTGGAGGGGGACGCGAGGGGGGCCACCAGCCGCCACGAGCAGCCGGCCGGGCACCAGGGAGGAGCTGGCCTGCCCTGAGCAGCGGAGCAGGGCCTGGCCTGGGCCGTGGAACATAAAGGGGGGGCGATGAGCCCGTGTCCCTGTGGCGGAGCTGCAGGTGCTGGAGGGGGCTGCTTAATTTGTTTCCCTCATCTGCCCCGACCCGGAGCCCAGGGCCGGGCACCCGAGCCAGGAGCCCCCAGGCCGGGCAGATTAACTCCCGGCCCCAGTCAGCCCTGGCTCCCATGGGGGCTGAGGCTCCTTCCCCCCACCTGGCCCCCTGGCCCCGGGAAGGCCCCGGCGGGGCGAGCGCTCACCAAAGAAGTCGGCGAAGGGGTCGCGGCCCCCAAAGAACTCCCGGAAGACCTCGTCCGCGCCACGGAAGGTGAAGGTGAAGCCCGGAGCTCCGGCCCCACCCCGGGGATCCCCGGTGCCTGGGGGGAAGCAGACGCCGGCCATCAGGAGCCTGCCTCCGCAGGGAGGGACCCGAGCAGGGTGCTGGGGGCAGCAGGGCTGGGAGGGTCCCCAGAGCTCCGGGACCAGAGGGAGAGGCCTTCGCCCACAGACCCTGCGGACCCAGCGGCCATCGGTCCCTGCTGCCTCTCCCAGCCTCCGGGCCAGCCCAGCCCTTAGCGCGGGTGGGGAGAAGCTCTGGGGGCGCTGTCCGAGCACGTGTCTCTGGGGCTGGGCCGGCTCCGGGACGTTCCGGGATCCATTTGTGCCGGGGAGCGAGAGCTCGGAGATTTCTCACTAGCCCAGCGGCTGCAGCCAGGGACTGCCTGGGGCTTTGGGAGGGTTCTCCGGAGGAAGGGCTGGGGCAGGGCCCCACGGGCGCTCCAGGCCCAGCCAGAAGGTGCCCGTAGGCCAGCAGTGCGCCCAGGTCTGCTGCCGCTCCGGGCTGGAGAACTAGGCCCCTGGGAAAGTGGGGCCAGCCCTGCAGGACTCACCTGCCCCCACGAGCCCGTCCTTGCCGTAGCGGTCGTAGATCTCCCGCTTGCTCCCTGCCGGGAGAAGGAGCCACAGGTCAGCCAGCCCGTCTCCCGCTGAGCCCAGACGCTGCCTGGCCCTGCCGCCCTGGACGAGGACCTGCCCCAGGCCGGCGCCTGCCCCAGGACTCCCTGCTAGGGTTGCCAGGTGTCCCGTATTCATCCAGACAGTCCAGTATTTTCACCTCCTGTCCGGTAAAAAATTCAGAAAATACCAGACACCTTAGACAAAATGCCAGGCACCTGGCAACCCTACAAACACTTAGCGCCCGGCCCCAACACCCCCAGACCCCAGACCCCAGACCCCATCCGTACTTGGTTCTGCAAGGCTGCTGGCAAAAAGACCAAGGGGAAGCAATGACTCCCCTGGGTCTTAGTGCTCAACCGCTGCCCTGTTCCTATTCCCTGCACTCACTCTGAAAGGGGACATGCTGTTTTAATGCTGGGTCCTTTTTTTTTTTTTTTTTTTGTCAACAACTTTGGTCTCCCCCCTTTTTTTTCCTTCAACAGAAATTTTTCCGCAGTGGTTTTTTTTTTGGGGGGGAGGGGGCGGGTGTTCGGTATTTTTGTTTCAAACATCTGGCGACCCTACTCCCTGCCCATCTAGTAAGCGAGGAGGAGCAGGGACCTCTTGGCCTGCTCCTCTGAGTGGTGAGAGCCCAGGATGCACGGCTGGGGCCGGGGACAGCAGGGGTCCAAGGAAGCCACGGAGCAGCCCCAGAGCTGCCAGGGCATCCGGAGAGCCTCAGGCCTAGCACCAGGTGCCAGGCCGGCGAAGCTCCGCACAGGGATACCCTGGCTGGGCTGGGGATGCTCAGAGAAGAGGGCCCGGCCGATACAGGAGAACACACAGACTGGAAGAGAACAAGGAACGACATCGCCAAACGGTGCCACGTCCCTGGGCCCTGGACTGAGGAGACTCGCCCGGGCCTGCCTCAGCAAGGGGATCGGGAGCTGGGCGGGGGGCCAAGAGGCTGGAAAACAGGAGCTGGGTTGGGAGCCGGGCAGGAGGGGCCGAGAGCCAGGCTGGGGGGCTGGGAGCCAGGTGAGAGGGCAGGGAGCTGTGTTGGGGGGCCAGGAGCTGGGTGGGGGGACTGGAGCCAGGCTGGGGGGGTCGGGAGCCGGGCAGGGGGGCAGTGCGCTAGGTATGTGCTTCCCCTGCTACAGGGGCACAGCTGCTCCGCGGCAGCGCCAGGGTCTCCGTCGTGGCAGCCAGGCGAATGAGGAACTTCCCTCCAGCTAGCGCTGGCTGGCGGCAGGGGCAGCGGAGGGTGAGCTAACCGAACGGCCTGCGTGGCTCCGCCCCACGCCATGCCCTGGTCCCCTCCCGCGTCCCACCGCGCTGTGCTGCCGGGCCCGGGGCCCCTGGTACCAGAATCGGGCCCCTTCCCCCTGGGGCCCCCGCCTCGACCAGGCCAGAACTGAGCCCCCGGGGAGCCCGGGGAGTGTGGACACAGCCCGAGGCGGCTCCTAGAGGCAGGCAGAGGGTGCCCCACGGCAGGCTGGGACCCGAGTGCCAGGCAGAGGGCAGGCAGGAGGCTGCAGGGGTCCCTCCCAGCCTGGCTCAGGGTGCCTGGTACAGCCGGGGGGGCAGCTGCTCCCAGGCTGCCGGAGCAGCGGGCGGCCATATCGCCCGGCTGGCTCTGCTGAGCGCCTGGGCTGGCAGCCGGCCCCGTGCCCCCGTGGGGCGGCATTCCCGGCAGCCCAGGCCGCGCCGACGGGCCACCCCTGCCGGACTTCAAGCTGCCACGCCTGCGTGAGGGGCCCGCGCCCACGGCCACCCAGCCCAGCCCCTGCCAGAGCCACGGCAGCGCTACGCCCACGCCCCCCTCCCGCCTCTCGGGGCCCTGGGGCGGGGCTCCTGCCGACGGGAGCGGGGCCTTCCCAGCCTGTGCACACGGCAGGGCCGCTGTGGGGGGCCTGGCTCCGGCTGGGGCTCGGCCATCGCCCCAGCAGCGAGGGCCGGCAGAGAGGGGCGAGGTGCGGCTCTGTCCAGCTGGAAGGCCATGGACTCAGCCCGCGAGCGGAGCCTCGCGCCTTCTGTACACTGCGCGGATCCGGAACTCTCCCGCTTCACGGCTCCGTCCCTGGGGCAAGGGCCCAGGCGCCACCTGAGCCCGCTGCCTCCCTCCCCGCTGCCCAGGGGTGCCAGAAGCCCGCTGCCCCAGGGGCTCGGGGGGCGCAGCTGAGCGGGGGGCTCGGAGGCGTTTGCAGGGCCCAGGACAGCTGGACGGTGGCGGGGACGGGCCTGGGCGAGAGGGCTGCGCCCACAGACCCGCAGCCAGAAAGGGGGCTGGACGGCAGCAGGCGGCCTATGGGCCAGCTGGGAACACGGCTGCCCCCGCGCACCAGAGAGAGGCAGGGGCAGGGAGCAACCCCGCCAGCGGAGACACGGCCAGGGGTGAGGCGCTGCAGCAAGAGCGTGGGAGAGCTTGGCCTGGCCCCGGGCCCCCCACCCGCTACAGGGCAGGCGCAGTCCCTGCCGGGCCCCGCCCTGAGCCGGGGGGGGGACAGCACGGCCGGGGGGCCCTTACTGTCCGACAGCACTTCGTAGGCCTCCGCGATCTCCTTGAACCGCTGCTCCGCGCGCTCCTTGTTCTCCGGGTTCTTGTCCGGGTGCCACTTCAGCGCCGCCTTCCGGTACCTGCAGCGGCCCCGGGACCCGTCAGTCGCCTGCCCCGCGCTGCCCTTCACCCACCCCGGGACCCGTCAGTCGCCCGCCTGGAGCTGCCCTTCACCCGCCCGGGACCCGTCAGTCGCCCGCCCGGAGCTGCCCTTCACCCGCCCGGGACCCGTCAGTTGCCCACCCCACACTGCCCTTCACCCGCCCGGGACCCGTCAGTCGCCCGCCCCGCGCTGCCCTTCACCCGCCCGGGACCCGTCAGTCGCCCACCCGCGCTGCCCTTCACCCCCCCGGGACCCGTCAGTCGCCCACCCCGCGCTGCCCTTCACCCTCCGGGACCCGTCAGTCGCCCGCCCGGAGCTGCCCTTCACCCCCCCGGGACCCGTCAGTCACCCGCCCGCGCTGCCCTTCACCCTCCGGGACCCGTCAGTCGCCCACCCCGCGCTGCCCTTCACCCGCCCGGGACCCGTCAGTCGCCCACCCGCGCTGCCCTTCACCCCCCCGGGACCCGTCAGTCGCCCACCCCGCGCTGCCCTTCACCCTCCGGGACCCGTCAGTCGCCCGCCCGGAGCTGCCCTTCACCCCCCCGGGACCCGTCAGTCACCCGCCCGCGCTGCCCTTCACCCTCCGGGACCCGTCAGTCGCCCACCCCGCGCTGCCCTTCACCCTCCGGGACCCGTCAGTCGCCCACCCCGCGCTGCCCTTCACCCTCCGGGACCCGTCAGTCGCCCGCCCGGAGCTGCCCTTCACCCCCCCGGGACCCGTCAGTCACCCGCCCGCGCTGCCCTTCACCCTCCGGGACCCGTCAGTCGCCCGCCCCGCGCTGCCCTTCACCCGCCCGGGACCCGTCAGTTGCCCACCCCACACTGCCCTTCACCCGCCCGGGACCCGTCAGTCGCCCGCCCCGCGCTGCCCTTCACCCGCCCGGGACCCGTCAGTCGCCCACCCGCGCTGCCCTTCACCCGCCCGGGACCCGTCAGTCGCCCACCCCGCGCTGCCCTTCACCCTCCGGGACCCGTCAGTCGCCCGCCCGGAGCTGCCCTTCACCCGCCCGGGACCCGTCAGTCGCCCGCCCCGTGCCGCCCTTCACCCTCCGGGACCCGTCAGTCGCCCACCCCGCGCTGCCCTTCACCCGCCCGGGACCCGTCAGTCGCCCACCCCGCGCTGCCCTTCACCCTCCGGGACCCGTCAGTCGCCCGCCCGGAGCTGCCCTTCACCCCCCCGGGACCCGTCAGTCACCCGCCCGCGCTGCCCTTCACCCTCCGGGACCCGTCAGTCGCCCACCCCGCGCTGCCCTTCACCCGCCCGGGACCCGTCAGTCGCCCACCCGCGCTGCCCTTCACCCCCCCGGGACCCGTCAGTCGCCCACCCCGCGCTGCCCTTCACCCTCCGGGACCCGTCAGTCGCCCGCCCGGAGCTGCCCTTCACCCCCCCGGGACCCGTCAGTCACCCGCCCGCGCTGCCCTTCACCCTCCGGGACCCGTCAGTCGCCCACCCCGCGCTGCCCTTCACCCTCCGGGACCCGTCAGTCGCCCACCCCGCGCTGCCCTTCACCCGCCCGGGACCCGTCAGTCGCCCACCCGCGCTGCCCTTCACCCGCCCGGGACCCGTCAGTCGCCCACCCCGCGCTGCCCTTCACCCTCCGGGACCCGTCAGTCGCCCGCCCGGAGCTGCCCTTCACCCGCCCGGGACCCGTCAGTCGCCCGCCCCGCGCTGCCCTTCACCCTCCGGGACCCGTCAGTCGCCCACCCCGCGCTGCCCTTCACCCGCCCGGGACCCGTCAGTCGCCCACCCCGCGCTGCCCTTCACCCTCCGGGACCCGTCAGTCGCCCGCCCGGAGCTGCCCTTCACCCCCCCGGGACCCGTCAGTCACCCGCCCGCGCTGCCCTTCACCCTCCGGGACCCGTCAGTCGCCCACCCCGCGCTGCCCTTCACCCGCCCGGGACCCGTCAGTCGCCCACCCGCGCTGCCCTTCACCCCCCCGGGACCCGTCAGTCGCCCACCCCGCGCTGCCCTTCACCCTCCGGGACCCGTCAGTCGCCCGCCCGGAGCTGCCCTTCACCCCCCCGGGACCCGTCAGTCACCCGCCCGCGCTGCCCTTCACCCTCCGGGACCCGTCAGTCGCCCACCCCGCGCTGCCCTTCACCCTCCGGGACCCGTCAGTCGCCCACCCCGCACTGCCCTTCACCCTCCGGGACCCGTCAGTCGCCCGCCCGGAGCTGCCCTTCACCCCCCCGGGACCCGTCAGTCACCCGCCCGCGCTGCCCTTCACCCTCCGGGACCCGTCAGTCGCCCGCCCCGCACTGCCCTTCACCCCCCCGGGACCCATCAGTCGCCCACCCCGCGCGGTGCTGCATTTCACCCACCCTGGGGCCCGTCAATCACTCGCCCCCCAGGACCCGTCATTCACCCGCGCCTCGGGATCCGTCAGTCGCCCGCCCCGTGCCGCCCCATCGCCGCAGGGCCTGCCCCAGAAGGAGGGCCCTCTCCCCTCAGACTCATGTTGGGCCACCCTCCGCCCCCCGTGCTGCTGGCCGCGGCCTCGAGGGGATCGGCAGGCCCAGCCTGGCCTGCAGCGAAGGGGGAAGGGGTTGGACCCTGGCACGGCGACTTCATCTGCAGTGTGGTCCAGTCCCATCCCCCTCCCTGTCTCTGTCACAGCTCGGTGGGGACGGGGGCCCCAGCGGGCCCCTAAGCACAGCACAGGGCACTGCCAGGAGGCAGCTCCAGGCCCCCTCCCCACACCTCCCAGCCCACCCCACAGACTGGCCCCTCTCCAGCGCCCTGCCTCCTGGCCCCGCAGCCCCCCAACGGAGCACGGCCCCCTTCCCGGCGGGAGTCAGCGCTACCCTCCGCCCGGGGCTGGGCCACGGAGCCAGCGCGATGCCCGGCAGCCCCACCCTGGGGGCGGCGCCGTGGGGCTGTGGCCGCTGGGAGCGAGCGGGACTTACGCCTTTTTGATGTCGTCGGAGGAGGCGCTGCGAGGGATGCCCAGGGCTTCGTAGTACTCCACCATGGCGGCGCGGGGCCGGTGCCGAGGCCAGCAGGGAACCTGGCGGGGAGGCAGCGAGCAGGCGTCAGGAGAGCGGCCCGTACCTCCCCCGAGCCACAACCACGGCCACTACCTCCATCCTAACTCCGCCCGCATCAGCCGTCTGTCCCGAGCCCTCGTGCACCTGTCCAGCTCACACCACCGTTGGCCTGTGCCCCGCCCTGTGGCGAAGCCCGCACCCGGCTCTCGGCCCCGGCTGCCCGGCACTGTTCTCACCGGTACGTGCCGCCCCGCGGCGAAGCCCGCACCCGGCTCTCAGCCCCGGCTGCCCGGCACCGTTCTCACCGGTACGCCCCGCCCCGCGGCGAAGCCCGCACCCGGCTCTCGGCCCCGGCTGCCCGGCACCGTTCTCACCGGTACGCGCCGCCCCGCGGCGAAGCCCGCACCCGGCTCTCGGCCCCGGCTGCCCGGCACCGTTCTCACCGGTACGCACCGCTCCGCGGCGAAGCCCGCACCCGGCTCTCGGCCCCGGCTGCCCGGCACCGTTCTCACCGGTACGCCCCGCCCCGCGGCGAAGCCCGCACCCGGCTCTCGGCCCCGGCTGCCCGGCACCGTTCTCACCGGTACGCCCCGCCCCGCGGCGAAGCCCGCACCCGGCTCTCGGCCCCGGCTGCCCGGCACCGTTCTCACCGGTACGCGCCGCCCCGCGGCGAAGCCCGCACCCGGCTCTCGGCCCCGGCTGCCCGGCACCGTTCTCACCGGTACGCGCCGCCCCGCGGCGAAGCCCGCACCCGGCTCTCGGCCCCGGCTGCCCGGCACCGTTCTCACCGGTACGCCCCGCTCCGCGGCGAAGCCCGCACCCGGCTCTCGGCCCCGGCTGCCCGGCACCGTTCTCACCGGTACGCGCCGCCCCGCGGCGAAGCCCGCACCCGGCTCTCGGCCCCGGCTGCCCGGCACCGTTCTCACCGGTACGCGCCGCCCCACGGCGAAGCCCGCACCCGGCTCTCGGCCCCGGCTGCCCGGCACCGTTCTCACCGGTACGCCCCGCTCCGCGGCGAAGCCCGCACCCGGCTCTCGGCCCCGGCTGCCCGGCACCGTTCTCACCGGTACGCGCCGCCCCGCGGCGAAGCCCGCACCCGGCTCTCGGCCCCGGCTGCCCGGCACCGTTCTCACCGGTACGCGCCGCCCCGCGGCGAAGCCCGCACCCGGCTCTCGGCCCCGGCTGCCCGGCACCGTTCTCACCGGTACGCGCCACCCCGCGGCGAAGCCCGCACCCGGCTCTCGGCCCCGGCTGCCCGGCACCGTTCTCACCGGTACGCCCCGCCCCGCGGCGAAGCCCGCACCCGGCTCTCGGCCCCGGCTGCCCGGCACCGTTCTCACCGGTACGCACCGCCCCGCGGCGAAGCCCGCACCCGGCTCTCGGCCCCGGCTGCCCGGCACCGTTCTCACCGGTACGCGCCGCCCCGCGGCGAAGCCCGCACCCGGCTCTCGGCCCCGGCTGCCCGGCACCGTTCTCACCGGTACGCGCCGCCCCGCGGCGAAGCCCGCACCCGGCTCTCGGCCCCGGCTGCCCGGCACCGTTCTCACCGGTACGCGCCGCCCCGCGGCGAAGCCCGCACCCGGCTCTCGGCCCCGGCTGCCCGGCACCGTTCTCACCGGTACGCGCCGCCCCGCGGCGAAGCCCGCACCCGGCTCTCGGCCCCGGCTGCCCGGCACCGTTCTCACCGGTACGCCCCGCCCCGCGGCTAAGCCCGCACCCGGCTCTCGGCCCCGGCTGCCTGGCACCGTTCTCACCGGTACGCGCCGCCCCGCCAGCGAACTCGGCCAAAGCGCCCACCCGCCCACGCTGCGCCGGGGCCTCCGAACCCCAGCGCGCCGCAGGGAGAGGGCCAGGGAGTGCCTGACCAGCTCTTCGCCAAGGCTGAGCTGCTGCTGGCTTAGCAGCCTGGGTGGGTCCTGTCAAGCAAGGCCTGCCAGGGCCGCCAAGGGGCGTTTGGGAAGGCGGCTGCAGGGGGGCTGGTCTCCGCAGGAGAAGCAGCGGGGGGCTGTGGGGAAAGCCCAAAGGAGAAACCCCTGGGGGCAGTGCTGGGTAATGGAGCCAGGTAGGGTGCGAGCAGGGCTGGGGGGCTGAGCTCCAGGGGCCTGGGCGCACTCTCATTCCTCTGTGTCACCCCAAACGGGTAGGGCCCTGAGGATGCATCTGCCCTGCAGCTGGGCCACCCATGGCCAGCGCGAGCAAAGGGTCAGGGCAGCAGCCTGGGCATGCAGCCAGCCGGCAGCCTGTGCTGACCCTGGCGGCCCGGGCGGGACTGAGGCTGTGGCGCCGGCTCTCCCCACCAGGAGGCGCCGGACTGGATATGCAGGAAGCGGGTTCGGGGAGGGGGTAACGCAGGGGCATGGCCCCGCGGCGGCCTGGCACAGCTGGGGATGCCAGTCTGCAGAGAGATCCCCGTGGCTGCGCCCTGCCCTCACCGTGGGCAGCCTGGCGGGGCCCTGCCCCGGGTGCGAGAGAGGCCAGGGAAACCCGTGGCTGCAGACACGGCCTGAGTCCTCCCAGTGCCCCGGCGCCTCGGCACGCGCCGCTCTCGGGCTCGCGGGTCCACGCTCGCTGGCTGCCCGCGCCTCCCGCAGGCCTCCCTGCCCCCGCCCCCGCCCCCGCCCTCGGGTCACGCTGCCTCTGCCCCTGACTCCCAGGCATCGTCCGTCCCGCTCCTGCCCCCGCCCCCACCCCCGCCCTCGGGTCACGCTGCCTCTGCCCCTGACTCCCAGGCATCGTCCGTCCCGCTCCTGCGCCTGGCCCAGCCTCCAGCCTGCCCTTTGCTCTTGCCCCGCACGGTCCCCTCTCCGCCCCCCGGGCCCTTCTCGGTGCATTCCTCACCCCCAGGGATTGGGGGCTGCTGTCAGCCGGGCTCTGCCTCCCTGCCACTCCCTCCCAGCCCCCGGTGCGGGCCACAGTGCCAGCCCAGCCCCCCAGGCCTAGCTCCCGGGCCGAGGTGCCAGCCCAGCCCCCCAGGCCTAGCTCCCAGGCCGAGGTGCCAGCCCAGCCCCCCAGGCCTAGCTCCCAGGCCGAGGTGCCAGCCCAGCCCCCCAGGCCTAGCTCCCGGGCCGAGGTGCCAGCCCAGCCCCCCAGGCCTAGCTCCCGGGCCGAGGTGCCAGCCCAGCCCCCCAGGCCGAGCTCCGGGGCCGAGGTGCCAGCCCAGCCCCCCAGGCCGAGCTCCGGGGCCGAGGTGCCGAGGTGCGGCTGGCGAGTGGAGGGGCCCTGGGTTCTGGGCCCCCCTATTGTGATAACAGGCCCCAGAGTCACCCCCCGGAGAGCGCAGCTGCACGCTCCTCAGCTGTCACAGCTGGGGGTGGGAGGGCCAAAGGGAAAGGCCTCCTGGGAGCGCCCGGCGTGGAGCTGGGGGGCCCCGTTGGACAGGGTGAGGGGATGGGATGGTCCGGACGAGCTGGCCACTACAGGGAGCGCCTGGGACCCTGGGCTGCGTCATCCGGCCTGGAGGGAGCCAGAGGGAGGGACCTGGCTGGGGTGTGAAACTGTCCCAAGCTGCCCCCCCCCCTCCCCCCCGCTGCGCTTGCCAGGGAGCCTGCCGGGAGCCCGTGGGCAGACAGGCTGCAGTGAGTTTGCCAGGTCTCAGGCTGCTGACGCCCTGGCGCCGGGCCCGCGTGTTTCCGGCTGCGAGTGGCTGGGAAAGCCAGCCCTGGACACGGCACTTCCCACCCTGCCCGGGGCGTGCGCTCTCCTCCGGCAGCGGCCCGGTGCTCACAGCAGCGCCAGCCGGCAGGGCGCGAAGGGGGCTCCAAGGACCCAGAGCTGCTGGCAGCCCCACTCCCAGGCGCCGCTTTCCATCGCGGGGGCAGCTGCAGCTCGTGCGCCCCACGTGCCCCGTCCGGCCGCTGCCCGTGTCCGGCGCCACGCCCGCCTGGCGACGCCGGGCCAGCAGCGGAGCTGGGCGCCCAGGGCTGCGGACGGGGGCTCTCACCCCGTGGCCCACACGCCCCGTCCGGCCGCTGCCCGTGTCCGGCGCCACGCCCGCCTGGCGACGCCGGGCGCCCAGGGCTGCGGACGGGGGCCCACGCGCCCCAGCGACACGGCTCGAGCCCCCGCCCCGCACCTCACTGCAGCAGGGCGGGCGTCCCCCGCTGCACCATGGCCTCAGGGCGCCAGTGCTGCCTGGCCCACTTCACACCTGCCCTGCCTGCCCCGGCTTCGCCAAGGTGGGCGGGCAGGTGCCCTGCAGCAGCCTGTCACATTCCTCCACTGCCGACTGGCAGCTGCTGCAGCCAATGGACAGCTCCGACTGATTGTGAGGTCACGGTTCTGCTTTTATGAGGCTGTGAAGTCCAGCCCGCCTGGCAGTGGTACTGGGGGAACGACCCTAATTCCCCTCCCCCACCCAGCTCTGGGGGTGCATGCATCTGTGCCCCTCCCCCACCCAGCTCTGGGGGTGCCTGTATCTGTGCCCTGCCCCCACCCAGCTCTGGGGGTGCCTGTATCTGTGCCCCTCCCTCACCCAGCTCTGGGGGTGCCTTTATCTGTGCCCCTCCCCCACCCAGCTCTGGGGGTGCCTGTATCTGTGCCCTGCCCCCACCCAGCTCTGGGGGTGCCTGTATCTGTGCCCCTCCCCCACCCAGCTCTGGGGGTGCCCGTATCTGTGCCCCTCCCCCACCCAGCTCTGGGGGTGCCTGTATCTGCGCCCCTCCCCCACCCAGCTCTGGGGGTGCCTGTATCTGTGCCCCTCCCCCACCCAGCTCTGGGGGGTGCCTGTATCTGTGCCCCTCCCCCACCCAGCTCTGGGGGTGCCCGTATCTGTGCCCCTCCCCCACCCAGCTCTGGGGGTGCCTGTATCTGTGCCCCTCCCCCACCCAGCTCTGGGGGTGCCTGTATCTGTGCCCTGCTGGGGTAACTCCCTCCTACTCACCTCCCAACTGTAGCCTCCCTGCCCCCAGAGCGCCTGGCTCTGCAGTGGCTTTGCCACCCTCCTCTCTCTGCTGGTGGTGCTGCCCCGTGGTGGGTTACGGGGCCTTGGCCCCTGGCGCTCCCTACGCTGCAGCCTGCCCCCTTCCCAGGGGGCGCATCTGCCACGGCTCCCAGGTCCTGCCCACTCGGCCCGTCCGCTCCCTGGGCGGGACCCCCCCAGCACGACAGCCCCTTCCCGGGGACCCCCCCCAGCGCAGTGACCAGCCCCTTCCCAGGGGCCACTCCAGTGCGGGGACCCTCTCTTGGGGGCCCCTCTCCCCTGGGGGTCGCCCTCCGCCTCCGGGACGGCGCCTCTCAGGGCCTCCAGCCGCCTCCTCTGCCGTGAGCCCCTCGGGGGTCCCCCCCTCTGGCCCCCGGGCCCCCCTCCCAGAGGGGACAGCGCCCCCCTGCTCCCCAGCCCAGAGCGACCCCCGTCCAGCGCCCAGCAGGAGGGGCTATGGAGCTTTGAACCCAGCAAAGGATCCCTCAGGCCAGTCGCCTGGGCCCCCCGCCCCCCACGTCTGAGTCTGCCCTGCAGCCGGCTGAGTCCTGCCTGCCCTGCCCTGCCCCCAAAACAGCCCCCGTCCCCCAGCCGAGCCCCAGTACCCCAGCAACAGCCCCTCCCCCGCCAGTGTCTCTCCCCAGGTAACCGGGTCGCCTGGGCCCCTCTTCTCCCCTCCCCCCCCGTCCAATGTTCTCCCCTCGCTGGGACCCGCTGCGCCGGTCGGGGTCCCCCCTGCAGCCCCTTGTCTGGCGTCTGGCCGGAGCCGGCCGTGTCCCCTGAGCAGGGCCGGGGGCACCGGGGCACCAGACGCGGCTCCAGTTCTGGGCTGTTCCCTGCAACCGCACTGAGCCCCCCTGTATGTAACCCCCCCTGAACCCCCAAAACTCCCCCCTTGTCACACTGAACCAGCAACACCCGGCACTGAGCCCCCCCGTATGTAACCCCCCTGAACCCCCAAAACTCCCCCCTTGTCACATTGAACCAGCAACACCCGGCACTGAGCCCCCCTGTATGTAACCCCCCTGAACCCCCAAAACTCCCCCCTTGTCACATTGAACCAGCAACACCCGGCACTGAGCCCCCCTGTATGTAACCCCCCTGAACCCCCAAAACTCCCCCCTTGTCACATTGAACCAGCAACACCCGGCACTGAGCCCCCCTGTATGTAACCCCCCTGAGCCCCCAAAACTCCCCCCTTGTCACATTGAACCAGTAACACCCGGCACTGAGCCCCCCTGTATGTAACCCCCCTGAACCCCCAAAACTCCCCCCTTGTCACACTGAACCAGCAACACCCGGCACTGAGCCCCCCTGTATGTAACCCCCCTGAACCCCCAAAACTCCCCCCTTGTCACACTGAACCAGCAACACCCGGCACTGAGCCCCCCTGTATGTAACCCCCCTGAGCCCCCAAAACTCCCCCCTTGTCACATTGAACCAGTAACACCCGGCACTGAGCCCCCCTGCATGTAACCCCCCTGAACCCCCAAAACTCCCCCCTTGTCACATTGAACCAGCAACACCCGGCACTGAGCCCCCCTGTATGTAACCCCCCTGAACCCCCAAAACTCCCCCCTTGTCACATTGAACCAGCAACACCCGGCACTGAGCCCCCCTGAATGTAACCCCCCCGAACCCCCCCCCCCAAAACTCCCCCCTTGTCACACTGAACCAGCAACACCCGGCACTGAGCCCCCCTGTATGTAACCCCCCTGAGCCCCCAAAACTCCCCCCTTGTCACACTGAACCAGTAACACCCGGCACTGAGCCCCCCTGTATGTAACCCCCCTGAGCCCCCAAAACTCCCCCCTTGTCACATTGAACCAGCAGAATAGAGGTGGTTTATTGCCTCTCCAGGATACAGCACAGCACAGATGTCACCAGGTTACAGGGCAGGCCTACGATGCCTCAGCCCCCCTTGATATGGGGCAGGGGTCTCGGCTTCTAAACCCCCCAGCCTGTTGCTGAGGCTGCTTCCTCCATGCTCCCAGACAGACACTAACTCCCTCTCCTCCAGCCCTGCCCCCAGCCAGGGCAGCATCCACCTTCCTTTGTTCCTCCCCATGGGGGGTAGCTGGTCCTACCGGTTAAGAGATCCCTTTGCATAATGCCCCATCCCTGTCCCGGAGACGGCCCTGCCATTTCCGTATTGTGAAATAGGAATGGGGCCCCAGCGGCGGGGGCCTGGGGGGTCCTGAATGGAGAAACCGAGACCCAAACCTCTGGGGCCCTGCTTTCTCGGGAGAGACCAGAGACGCGGCTGCGCTGGTTCTCCAGGGAAGCCGAGTGCCTGGACCCCCCAGCCTCGGCTGCAGACGCCTCTTGGGCATCCCCGACAGCAGCAGACAAGAGCCCCTGGCTGAAACCTGGAGCCAGGTGAATTCCAGCTGCCCAGGAGAGGTGAGGAGGAGGAAGCGGGGCCCATGGCTAACGTGGCTTCTCCGCCCCGAGGGCGCCCTGGCAGAAGGGCGCAGTGCAGTCGGAGCGGCAGCCCGGAAGCAGCGTGTGGCCGCGCCGACTCTGGCATAGGTGTGTCTTCTGGTCTAGCTTAGTGCCCGGCCCGGAGCGCCAGCGACTGCCCTGCGAGCCCCACAGCTGGGGGGGCGCCGCCCCCTACAGATGGGCAGAGTTGCCCAGGGCCAGGAGAGACAAAGGACCCAGGAGTGCCCCACACCGGGGTGGGCAAGAGAGCCTCAGCGTGGTGGCAGCTGGGTGACCCTGTGGCCCGGCACTCCACCCCATGAGCCTTGGTCAGTGTGAGCAGCAGGCGTCACCCTGCCCCACCTAGCAACCGCCCGGACCACAGAGACCCTGCCTCGACTGGCCTCTCCACCCCGCCCATGGCCACAGAGACGTGGCCGGAGCGCCAGCCGGCATAGCACCGCTCCACCCAGCGCCCCCTAGGCTGTGGGCTTGTGGAGTGGCGCCCCCTGGAGGCTGCCCCCTGCAGCTGAGGGAGCAATGCTGCAGCAGTGGCCCCAGCCTGCAGGGGGTGCTTTGGGCCCGGGTCCCTGTTTGGGGCCTGGACCCACTGCCCCCCCCACAGACACAGGGGAAGGCTGGGGGTGGGTGGGCACAGGGAGAGCCGGGGGTGGGGCAGGCGGGGGGAGTGGGTGGGTATGGCAGGGGGGCAAAGGGGTGGGTGCCTGGTGGGGTGAGCAAGGGGAGATGTGTGCATGGGGCCCAGGCTTTGCCTCCACCACCCACCCCAGCATGCAGGTCTGACTTGCAGGTGCCTGGGGCTGGAAGGGATGGCAAGAGGGCATCTAGGCCAGCCCCTGGCCTCACGGCAGGGCCAAGCACCCTCCAGCCGCCCCGAGAGGTGTCTGTGCACCCTGCCCTCAACAATCTCCAGCCATGGCACTTATCCCAGCGCGCCCCACGCTGGCCGGGAAGGGGTTAACGCCGGCATAGAGCCCCGGCCAATTAGGGAGGGGCTTTTAAGGAGCCAATCGGGGTGCAGCTCGCTGGGGCAGCCCTGTATAAAAGGAGCTGCCCAGCCGCACCTGGGGAGTGTGGCCCTGGCCAGGGGGGTGCAGGGTTGGCTCCTGGAGAGGTGCTATTGGGAGAGCCGGGCAGGCTCGGGGGGGCTCCCGCCTGACCCCTGCCAGGCAGTGCCGTGTCTAGTCTCCATTGGCGTGAGGCCTGGCCAGGCGGTGGCTGGCCACAGTGGCGGGCACTAGACGAGGCGCGAGACCAGGGTGGTGGGCGTGGCCGAGGGCAGTGTCCCGGAGAGGACGCGTGGTCTGGAGCAATGAGGATCCGGAGTGGGCGTGGCCGAGGGCAGCGCCCCGGAGAGGACGCGTGGTCTGGAGCAATGCGGGTCCGGAGTGGGCGTGGCCGAGGGCAGCGCCCCGGAGAGGACGCGTGGTCTGGAGCAATGCGGGTCCGGAGTGGGCGTGGCCGAGGGCAGCGCCCCGGAGAGGACGCGTGGTCTGGAGCAATGCGGGTCCGGAGTGGGCGTGGCCGAGGGCAGCGTCCCGGAGAGGACGCGTGGTCTGGAGCAATGCGGGTCCGGAGTGGGCGTGGCCGAGGGCAGTGTCCCGGAGAGGACGCGTGGTCTGGAGCAATGCGGGTCCGGAGTGGGCGTGGCCGAGGGCAGTGTCCCGGAGAGGACGCGTGGTCTGGAGCAATGCGGGTCCGGAGTGGGCGTGGCCGAGGGCAGCGCCCCGGAGAGAACGCGTGGTCTGGAGCAATGCGGGTCCGGAGTGGGCGTGGCCGAGGGCAGCGCCCCGGAGAGGACGCGTGGTCTGGAGCAATGCGGGTCCGGAGTGGGCGTGGCCGAGGGCAGCGTCCCGCAGAGGACGCGTGGTCTGGAGCAATGCGGGTCCGGAGTGGGCGTGGCCGAGGGCAGTGTCCCGGAGAGGACGCGTGGTCTGGAGCAATGCGGGTCCGGAGTGGGCGTGGCCGAGGGCAGTGTCCCGGAGAGGACGCGTGGTCTGGAGCAATGCGGGTCCGGAGTGGGCGTGGCCGAGGGCAGCGCCCCGGAGAGGACGCGTGGTCTGGAGCAATGCGGGTCCGGAGTGGGCGTGGCCGAGGGCAGCGCCCCGGAGAGGACGCGTGGTCTGGAGCAATGCGGGTCCGGAGTGGGCGTGGCCGAGGGCAGTGTCCCGGAGAGGACGCGTGGTCTGGAGCAATGCGGGTCCGGAGTGGGCGTGGCCGAGGGCAGCGCCCCGGAGAGGACGCGTGGTCTGGAGCAATGTGGGTCCGGAGTGGGCGTGGCCGAGGGCAGTGTCCCGGAGAGGACGCGTGGTCTGGAGCAATGCGGGTCCGGAGTGGGCGTGGCCGAGGGCAGTGTGTGACGGACCGGGCCTTGTCTGGGCACAGCTGAGTGCGTCCGCTCAGGGCGAATTGCTCAAATCCGGGGCTCCTTACAGCCCCCGACTGGCGACCTCTCCACACAGGCCACACACCAGTCTCACAGAGCGCTTCAGCAGCCTGCCTGAAGCCTCCCGAGCAAAACCCCCCGACACCCCAGCAATATCCGTGCCCCAGATGGCCCCGGGCCTATACACAGGTGGGGGGTCCTAGCACCCAATCCCACCTACCCCGAACAAGTCCTGTCCGGTTCCAAGAAACCAGCCACAGATCCCTGGTCAATTTACCCTCTGGACCTTACCCACAAATCACGCTGGGCCAATCCTTTAGCATCTAACATCTAAAGGTTTATTATTACAGGAAAGAAAAGCCTGAGAGTAAGGTTATTAAAGTACAGTACGTTACATGCACCGAATCTCCCAGTCCTTGATGCAGGCTCTAGCAGAGATGTTACAGCTGCTGGTTTAAAAGTTCTTATTGCACATCCTACGATCAGGATGGGTTCACAGGTCTTCCGGGCTCTTCAATCCCTGCAGTGCTGCCTCTGGGATGAAGTGCTGAGCTGAGAACAAAATGGCATCGACCACATGGCCTCTTTATACTCCTTCCTGGCCTCTTCTAGTATGTAGCAGGTCACCTGGTCCTCAGCCTCTCTGTCTTCCCTGCTGGCTGCTCTCAGGACAGCCCCCATTCTTTGGGTGTGTCTTTGGCCCATTGAGAACCATTGTTCCACAGGTAATTAGCATGTCCACAGGCTCCACAGGCTCAGCCCTGCCCAATGCTTAACCACATGCAGGGAAATCTTCAGTTTCCACACAGATTACAGATCTACACAAACAGACATTATACACTCACATAAACAGTGTACACAGGATCAGAAAACAACAAGCTCCCATTCAATACCCCACATGGCTCCCCCCACACCAATTTCTGGGGCCAACACCCCCACCTAGGGGTGCAGCAGCGATCTGGCTGCTTCCCTCCAATTCAGCAACGTGACACAGTGTCCCGGAGAGGACGCGTGGTCTGGAGCACTGTGGGTCCGGAGTGGGCGTGGCCGAGGGCAGTGTCCCGGAGAGGACGCGTGGTCTGGAGCACTGCGGGTCCGGAGTGGGCGTGGCCGAGGGCAGTGTCCCGGAGAGGACGCGTGGTCTGGAGCAATGCGGGTCCGGAGTGGGCGTGGCCGAGGGCAGTGTCCCGGAGAGGACGCGTGGTCTGGAGCAATGCGGGTCCGGAGTGGGCGTGGCCGAGGGCAGTGTCCCGGAGAGGACGCGTGGTCTGGAGCACTGCGGGTCCGGAGTGGGCGTGGCCGAGGGCAGTGTCCCGGAGAGGACGCGTGGTCTGGAGCACTGCGGGTCCGGAGTGGGCGTGGCGCGAAGCCGGGTGACTCGCTGGGTCCGGAGGAGGGATGTAAAAGGCAGCCGAGAAGCCGAGCTGATTACTTGCTCCCCCCGCTGCCTCTCTCCACGGCAACTGGGGGAGCAGGAGCTGGCGCTGGGGGGAGCCAGCTTAAAAGCTGCTTCCCTCGGCACCGTTTCGCTGTGCGGGGAGGCAGGGGTGCAGCGGGGAACCCGGGGCCCCTCCCCCCTTATCGACTGGTCCACCGAACTTCCACCAGCTACCCAATTAGCCGATTCATCAGGATTTCAGCTCCCTGGGCCCGAGCCTGCGAAGGGGGACGGCCGGGAGCGCTCTGCTGGGGGCCTGGCCCGGCGACTGGTCCAGGGGGCTGCTGTCTAGCTAGCGTGTGCGGCGCTGGCCGGCCTCCCCGGCGGCAGGGACACGAGGCACGTCAGGCGCTCGCAGCGCTAGCTCCACGGGAAACTCTTCCCCGGGACCGTCCCTCTCTCATAGACTCATAGACTCATAGACTCCAAGGTCAGAAGGGACCATTATGATCATCTGGTCTGGCCCCCTGCACAGCGCAGGCCACAGAATCTCACCCACCCCTCTTAGAATAATCCTCTCACCTATGTCTCAGATATTGAACCCTTCAAATACTGTGAAGGCCCCAACATGCAGAGAATCCTCCAGCTGTGATCTGTGCCCCATGCTACAGAGGAAGGTGAAAAACCTCCAGGGCCTCTGCCAATCTACCCTGGAGGAAAATTCCTTCCCGACCCCAAATATGGCGATCAGCTAAACCCTGAGCATGTGGGCAAGACTCACCAGCCAGACACCCAGAAAGTTCCCTATAATGAATGGTCAATTAGTTACCAAGATCATGTTATTTCTCTCTCCCGCCCGCCTCTCCCTCCCGTCCTGTCTGGGCCCTCGGACAGCCCCTGCAGCCGGACCCCTCCGTCCCATGGCCGGCGCGGGAGGAGGCAGCATGGCCGTGGGCAGCCGTGAGCATGCCGGGCCTCTGGCGCTCACACGGGCCCTGGAAGCCCCACGCCTGCCGGTGCCGAGCAGCTCCCCCGCGAATGATAGAGACCGGCGGAGAGCCCGGGTCCTGTCCTTTATTGACCAGCGGCTGGCCCAGGGGCCAGGCCCGGCTTTCCCCGCGTGCTCTCTTCGCCGCTGGGGCGCTGGCTCGGGGAGGGGCTGGGCAGGCAGGCTGACGGCTCAGGCCTGCCGCTGGCGGGGAGGGGGCTGGCCCGCGGGGCTATGTCTGGGAGGGGGCTCACTTGGCAGGGCAGCTGACTGACCCCCCCCTGCAGCTGACTGATTGCATCCAGGAGCTGGCTGGTTCCACTGGGCAGTTTATTCACCCCCTCCCACAGCCATCTCGTTCCTCCCCGGAGCCAGCTGCCGTGGCCCCGGCCTGGCGCGGCTCCGCTCTGGAGCAGGGCGGCCCTGCCCGGGGCTTGGCCTGGCCAGCGGCTGGCTCCTCGTGGGAGCAGGCTGGCGGCGCTTGGCAGCGGCGTCTCTCCCACCAGCAGCGTGACGCGCGTGAGGCAGGCCGTCCCAAAGCCCTGCTCCGGCCCGGCTGGGACCCGGCTAGCACCCGGCCGCCAGCTCGCCCCGCGCAGCAGCAGCCACCGCTCCCCGGACGGCCGGACCGCCCAGCCAGCGAGCAGCGCGTCCCAGCCCGGATCCGGCGCCTGGGCTCCGTGGCGTCTGTCATGGGCCGGGTTCCTGCCCGCCGGGGCCCCCTTGCGGCCGGCGTCCCTGGGCACCAGCGTGAGCTTGGTGTGCAGCTCCTTCCTCCCCACATGCAGCGCGCTCCTTCCAGCCGGCCACTCCGCTCCCAGGCGCCCGGCAGACCCGCTCGCCCTGGTCCCCGGGGGGCGTCGCTCAGCCTGGGGCTGCGCCGTGCTCGCCAGCTGCAGCGAGTTGCGCCTGGCTCGTGGCCAGCTCTCGGCTGGTGGCGCCGCCCGGCTCCCCTGTGGCGCACTCTTCCCAGGCGGCACCTTGGAGCTGGCAGCTGCCTTGTGTCTGGCGTGCGGCTCCTTGGGCCTCTGGCGCTCTGCGTAAGGCCCAGGGCGAGGCGACAGGGGCCCGGCGGGGGAGTCCTTCTCTGCCGCTCTCTTGTCAACAGCCACCCCTGCAAGAACGGACCCTCGTCAGCATCCCCGAGGAGACGCCTCGGGCCCCTCCTGCCACGGAGCAGCTGCCCGGCTCAGCCCCTTAGCCAGAGGCCAGCTTGAAATGCCCCCTCCCGCCCTGCCCCCTCCAGAGAGGCCACGGCTCGCCAGGCCCCACGGCCACGAGACTGACTCGGCTAAAGTGCCGAGACTGCTTTGGGGTCTGCCGGCCAGCCCCGGGCGTGGGGCGTACGGTGTGGGAGGGGTCTGGCCCCCTCACCTCTCCCCACCGCAGCCGCCTGTGCCCCGTGCCGCAGCTAATTCTGCCCCAGCACCCGCACTGGGCTCTGCCCGTCGCCCAGCCCCACGCTTGCCTTGGGTCACTGTCGTCTGGCCCCTGCTCCATCAGAGCTGCCCTGGAGAACCCCAATGGGGGCAGCCCCAGTGTCTCTGCAGGCCAGGCACTGCGGGGGGGCAGAGGCGCCTCCTGCCCTTGCTGGTCATGGGGGGGCGCTCCCCTTCTCACGGTGGGGGTCTGGGGTGACTGAGGGGAGAGGCAGGGCAGAGCACAGCTCTCATTGGCTGCCTGCAGCCTCCTGCAGCTAAGCAGCCAATCGGAGGGCTCAGATTCCCTGGCGGGCTGGTACAAGATGGGTTTCGAGGCCAGCGCCAGTCACTGGGCGAGGGGGATGTGCCGCAGGAATCGCACGCGCGGCGCCCATCCCCGTGCCCCAGGCCCCCTCACGGGCAGGAGCCAGCGGCACCCTGGGCGGCGCCTGGACCTGGGACGCGGCCCGGCGGCTGCATGCGCACGCCCATTGCTGCGGGGGCTCTCTGTCCGCACGGCGTAGGCCACCGGGAGTCTGTCGTGTAACCTGCCCTAAGGAGGGACGCCAGGGCCAGGGCCGGAAAGGGCCGTCGCTCCAGCCTGCCGAGTGAGTAGCCGCTTGGCCAGCGCGGACGATGGGGCAGGGTCAGAAGTTCTGGGCGGTTATTAATGGTTCACAATCCTGCTGGAACGGCATCACAAGGTGGTTCCGCAGGGGTCTGTTTGGGACCGGCTCTGTTCAGTATCTTCACCAACGATTTAGATATTGGCATAGAGAGGATGCTTATGAAGTTTGCAGATGATCCCAAGCTGGGAGGGGCGGCGGGTGCTCTGGAGGATGGGGCATAATTCAAAATGATCTGGACACACTGGAGAAATGGTCTGAGGTAAACAGGATGAAGTTTAATAAGGACAAATGCAAAGTGCTCCACTCGGGAAGGAACAATCCGTGTCACACACACAGAATGGGCAGCGACTGTCTAGGAAGCAGTACGGCAGAAAGGGATCTAGGGATCAGAGTGGACCACTAGCTAAATATGAGCCAACAGTGCGACTCTGTTGCAAAAAAAGCCAACATGACTCTGGGCTGCATGAGCAGGAGTGTGGTGAGCAAGACACGAGACGTCCTTCTTCCGCTCTGCTCTGCGCTGGTTGGGCCTCATCTGGAACATATTGTGTCCAGTTCTGGGCCCCACATTTCAAGAAAGATGTGGAGAAATTGGAGGGGGTCCAGAGAAGAGCGACAAGAATGATGAAAGGTCTCGAGAACACGAGCTAGGAGGGAAGATTGAAAGAACTGGGCTTGTTTAGTTTAGAAAAGAGCAGACTGAGCGGGGACAGGGGAGCCGTTTTCAAGTACCAAAAAGGGGGTCACAGGGAGGAGGGAGAAAACTTGTTCCCCTTGGCCTCTGAGGACAGGACAGGAAGCAAGGGGCTTGAACTGCAGCCAGGGAGGTTGAGGTTGGACATTAGGAAAAAGTTCCTGCCTGTCAGGGGGTTAAACACTGGGATAAATTGCCCGGGGAGGTTATGGCAGCTCGGCCCCAGGAGCGTGTAGCAAGGAGGGAATCGGATCTCTGGGGTCCCAGGCCGGCACAACCCTTCCGCCAGGCCCCGAGCCACTGCCGATGGTCTTTGCTGGGCCGCCGGGGGCCACTCGGACGTGCGTTGGGACCCTGCCTCGGGGGGTGTGGAGAGGGTCCCTCCCTTCCCCGCCACGTGCCCACGACGGAGAGAGCTGGCGCAGGAGGAGGCAGCCCCCGCGCCCGGCTGCTGCCACTTGGACGGGTTCGGCCTTTCTCTACCCTCCAGGGTAGCGGGACAGGACGTGGGCTGGCGGCCTCCCTGGGGGGCTGGCTCGGGCAGGCCAGACTCGCCGCCCCTCTGGGGGAGCTCTGAGCGGTGCTGGGAGCCTGGCCCACAGCCTGCCCCAGGACCCCCGGCCCGGGTGGGGACGGAGGGACTGAGCTGAGCTTGATGGCCCTGCCCGTGGCCCCCTCTAGGCTGTGCCAGACCAGACCTCCTGCCTCCCCTCTCTGCTCTGCCCAGGGGCTAGTGCTGGCCACTACCTGCCCCGGCTTCCCCCGCGCCAGCCCTGGGCTCCCCGCGCCCCGGCTCGCCCCGTACCTTCCAGCGGTGGCAGAGCCTGCGCTGGCCACATCAGTCCCAAGCGGCCCCCCGCGGGCTGCCCGTCACGGCCCCAGAGCCGCCCCTGCCTGGCCAGCTGCCCCCAGGCCAGGCCCATTGTGATGTCAGGGCCCCGGCGACGGGCACGGGGCTGCCTCCTCCTGCGCCCGCCCTGCCTGCCCTCCCCACTCGCTGTGCCCGGCGGCGCGTGGGCTCCGTGGCTGGGCGGTGCCTGTGCCGCGCCACGGTCTGTGCCCAGCCTGCCGGGCGGGTGCCGCTCGCTGCCCCTCCCTGAGGGGTTCCCGGAGCCCGGGAGTGGGCCCGGCGCGGCTGGCCAGCCCTCTGCTCTCCGAACCCCTCCCCTGCTCTCTGCCGCCCCTTCGCCGGCGTTCGGCCTTGGTGACCTCTCCTGCCCGCTGAGCGGGGGCTCCTCTCGGCTCGCGTCCCGGCGCCGTGCTCGGGCCGACGTGGCCGCACTAGCCCCGGCGAGGCGGAGGAGTTCGCTGCCCCTCCCGTGAGCGCAGCCGTGCCTGTGTCCACGGGAACGCCGCCGGCCGCCCTTTCCCACCGCTCCCACGCGGAGCTCGCTGGGCTCTCGTCTAGCCCCTCCCGTGAACCCGGGACCGCGCCCGAAACCTCGCTCCCCTCCTGCCGCGGTGACAGTCCCGGCCCGACTCGCCCGCCGGGCTCCCAGCGCCACAGCCGCCCTTCGCCTGTCCCCTCAGCGCTGTGCTGGTGGCAGACTGGGGGGCCCGGGCAAAGGCCTGGCGGGGGCCCATCTAACCCAGCCCCGGCTCCTTCGCCAGCACTGGAATCTCTGGGAGCCTTGCAACGTGCCACCCACCACACAGGCCTTCCCTTGCGGAGCCGCGCTGCCTAGAGCCCGGCCCCTCAGGCGCTCTCGGCTCCTCCCGTCTGGCCGGTCCGGGCGTGAGGCTCCTACAGGGCAGTGACCCCCTGGCTCACCAAGAGGGGCGAAAAGAGCTTTCTTACAGCTGCCCACCTATTGCAGCCCAGAGCCAGAACGTCAGAGCGGCCAGACGGGGTCAGACCAAAGGTCCATCTAGCCCAGTCTCCTGTCTGCCAACAGTGGCCAGCACCAGGTGCCCCAGAGAGGGTGGACCGAAGACAATGATCAAGCGATTTGTCTCCTGCCATCCCTCTCCAGCCTCTGACAGACAGAGGCCAAGGACACCATTTTATCCCCTGGCTAATAGCCTTTTATGGACCTAACCTCCATGAAATTATCTAGCTTCTCTTTAAACTCTATTATAGTCCTAGCCTTCACAGCCTCCTCTGGCAAGGAGTTCCACAGGTTGACAACACACTGTGTGAAGAAGAACTTTCTTTTATTAGTTTTAAACCTGCTCCCCATTAATTTCATTTGGTGTCCTCTAGTCCTTATGTTATGGGAACTAATAAATAACTTTTCTTTATCAGCCCTCTCCACACCACTCATGATTTTATAGACCTCTATCATATCCCCCCTCAGTCTCCTCTTTTCTAAACTGAAAAGTCCCAGTCGCTTTAACCTCTCCTCATATGGGACCCGTTCCAAACCCCTAATCATTTTAGTTGCCCTTTTCTGAACCCTTTCCAAGGCCAAAATATCTTTTTTGAGGTGAGGAGACCACATCTGTACACAGTATTCAAGATGTGGGCGTACCATAGTTTTATTCAGGGGCAGTAAGATATTCTGGGTCTTATTTTCTATCCCTTTCCTAATAATTCCTAGCATCCTATTTGCCTTTTTGACCGCCGCTGCGCTCTGTGTGGAAGTTTTCAGAGAACTGTCCACGATAACTCCAAGATCTTTCCTGATTTGTCGTAGCCAGATTAGCCCCCATCATACTGTCCGTATAGTTGGGGTTATTTTTCCTGATGTGCATTACTTTACACTTATCCACATTCAGTTTCATTTGCCATTTTGTTGCCCAGTCACTCAGGGTACGTCTACACTAACTCGTTAGTTCGAGCTAGGTAGGGTAATTAGGGCAAGTGGATTTACATATCCTGGGCTTCACTTGCACGTTCCCGGGAGCCACCATTTTTAAATCCCCCTTAGTCCGAACTCCATGCCCGTGGCTACACGCAGCACGGAGTAGGTAGTTCGAATTAAAGATCCTAATTTGAACTACCATTACTCCTCATTCCACTATATCCCTGCACCTGTATCCAGCCCCTATATCCCCACGCCTGTATCCCGTACCCTCACACCTGTATCCCCACACTCCTGGGCCTGTATCCTGCGCCCCCGCGCCTGTATCCCCACGCCCATATCCTGCACCCCTGCGCCTGTATCCCCCCACCTGTATCCCTGCACCCCACACCTGTATCCTGAGCCCCCGCACCTATATCCCCGCGACTGTATCCCCGCACTGCTGCGCCTGTATCCACATGCCTGTATCCCTGTGCCCCCGCGCCTGTATCCCCATGCCTGTATCTTGCACCCCCATGCCTGTATCCCCACACCCTGCACCTGTATTCCCGCGCTCCTCCACCTGTATCCCTGTGCCTGTATCCCTGCGCCCCCGCACCTGTATCCTGCGCCCCTGCGCCTGTATCCCCACGCCCATATCCTGCACCCCTGCGCCTGTATCCCCCCACCTGTATCCTGAGCCCCCGCACCTGTATTCCCGTGACCCCGCACCTGTATCCCCGTGACTGTATCCCTGCACTGCTGCGCCTGTATCCACATGCCTGTATCCCTGTGCCCCCATGCCTGTATCCCCATGCCTGTATCCCCATACCTGTATCCCCACACCCTCACGCCTGTATCCCACACCCTGCACCTGTATTCCCGCGCTCCTGCGCCTGTATCCCTGTGCCTGTATCCCTGTGCCCCCCCACCTGTATCCTGCACCCCTGCACCTGTATTCCCACGCCCCCACACCTGTATCCCTGTGCCTGTATCCCCACGCCTGTATCCTACACCCCTGCACCTGTATCCCCACACCTCCGTGCCTGTATCCCCGTGCCTGTATTCTGTGCCCCCGTGCCTATATCCCACGCCCCTGCGCCTGTTTCCCCACACCCCCATCCCCAGCCTGTATCCCCACACCCCTACACCTGTATCCCTGCGCCTGTATCCCTGCGCCCCAGTGCCCATATCCCAGCGCCTGCCTGAGCAGCGAGTGAGGGGAGCAGGCGAGAGGTGGAGTCTCCATCCCGGGGGTGTTTAATTCCTGGCTGGACCAAGCCATGGCTGGGAGGGGGTGGGCTGGCCTCGCCTTGGGCAGGGGGCTGGACTTGGGGCCTCCTGAGCTCCTCGCCAGCCCTGGGTGCCTGACGCCTTGTGACCGGCCAGAGCGTCAGGCCGAGCCGCCTAATTCTTCTGCTCACACAGGTGTCCCCGGGCAGCCCCCGCGGCCTTGTGTGCACGCCCCGTCCTGGGCCCCCCCAGCGACAAACCACCCCCCCAGCGACAAACCGCGCCCCCCCAGCGACAAACCGTGCCCCCCAGCGACAAACCGCGCCCCCCCAGCGACAAACCGCCCCCCCAGCGACAAACCGCGCCCCCCAGCGACAAACCGCGCCCCCCAGCGACAAACCGCCCCCCCAGCGACAAACCGTGCCCCCAGCGACAAACCGCGCCCCCCAGCGACAAACCGCCCCCCCAGCGACAAACCGTGCCCCCCAGCGACAAACCGCCCCCCAGCGACAAACCGCGCCCCAGCGACAAACCGCCCCCCCAGCGACAAACCGTGCCCCCCAGCGACAAACCGCGCCCCCCAGCGACAAACCGCCCCCCAGCGACAAACCGCCCCCCCAGCGACAAACCGCGCCCCCCAGCGACAAACCGCCCCCCCAGCGACAAACCGTGCCCCCCAGCGACAAACCGCCCCCCAGCGACAAACCGCGCCCCAGCGACAAACCGCCCCCCCAGCGACAAACCGCGCCCCCCAGCGACAAACCGCCCCCCCAGCGACAAACCGTGCCCCCCAGCGACAAACCGCCCCCCAGCGACAAACCGCGCCCCAGCGACAAACCGCCCCCCCAGCGACAAACCGCGCCCCCCAGCGACAAACCGCGCCCCCCAGCGACAAACCGCCCCCCAGCGACAAACCGCCCCCCCAGCGACAAACCGCGCCCCCCAGCGACAAACCGCGCCCCCCAGCGACAAACCGCCCCCCCAGCGACAAACCGCGCCCCCCAGCGACAAACCGCGCCCCCAGCGACAAACCGTGCCCCCCAGCGACAAACCGCGCCCCCCAGCGACAAACCGCGCCCCCCAGCGACAAACCGCCCCCCAGCGACAAACCGCGCCCCCCAGCGACAAACCGCCCCCCAGCGACAAACTGCCCCCCCCAGCGACAAACCGCCCCCCCAGCGACAAACCGCGCCCCACAGTAACCTGCCAGGGGCTCTCCGGGCTCCTCCTGGGCCCCTGCCCCCTTCGTCCCAGGCGGGATGGGGGTCGCCGCAGGGACAGCCCCAGACTCCAAGCAGCCGCCCGCGGGCTGGGCTCCAGGCCAGACGGCCCCTCGGCGGCAGCCTCAGAGAACGGGAGACTGAGCTCTGCTCCCTCGTGTATTGATCAGCTCCTGCTGCCCCCGACCGGCGCAGCCCTGGACACTTGCTTCTGCTGGGAGCCCACTGGCGTCACGCTGGGGCCACGGGGCCCGGCCGGGAGCCGACTTCTGCTGCTGGACGCCTGGCTCCATTCTCAGCTCCACCCCGGTCCCGGCTCCTGTCCAGAAGCGGTCGCAGTCCACCCAGCAGCCAGCTCCCACCTGCCACCCAGCAGCCGCTTCCCGGGCTCTTCAGTCGCGGCGCACACCGCCTTCCCCGGCCGGGGCCTCTCCTCCGCGCACCCCTCTGGTTCCAGCCGCCTGTGGCTCGGGGGGGAGATCCGCCTGGGGCTCCTGCCTGCCCCCCGGCGCCTCCCCGCCAGGAGCGGACTTGTAGCGGGCGTGCGCCTTGCTGCGCCCGGCGTGGGCGTCGCTCCCTGCGGCTGCTCTGCTGCCCGGCTTGTCCACAGCCGCCCCTGCGGGAAGGGACCCCGTCAGCGGCCCGCAGAGACGGTCGCCCGTTCCTGCCTCGGGGCAGCCGCCGGGCCCGGGCCCCGCCCCACTGCGTCCCGCGCCAGGATCCCCGGGGGGCCGGGCCCCTTGAGCGGGCTAGGCCGGAGCCAGCGCCCCCCCGGGAACCAGCTCTGCCCCCCCCGGCCGCTGTTGCAGCCCCTGCCATAGCCCAGGCTCCCCGCTCCTCACCGTTCACGTGGACGGATTTCAGCTCCCCGTCCTCTTCCACCTCCACCTGCTCCTGCCCGTTCCTCACCGTCCTGGGACGCAGAGAGGGGCGGCTGAGCCAGCGTCTCCCTAGGGTAGCCAGCCTGCCCCCCAGCCCGCTGCCCGCTTGCCGCAGGGACCTCCTGGGCAGGGCAGGGTTACCTGGGGAACTCCCCGGGGCGTGACGGGCTCGCCCCCTGCCCGCAGTGCACCAGTTGCAGCCTGTCTAAGCGGGGTGAGACGTGCCGTTAAATGGGATTTTACATCCCGGCTTCTCACCCGCTGTGGCCACTGGGCCGCGCTGCCCTCCCCCGGCTGCTGGCCCCACCTCACCTTTTGGTGGTGATGCGCTTGCCATTGACGACCTTGGTGGAGGTAGAGAAGAAGCAGAAGCCTTTTCCCGCGCTGCTGCCGGAGTGGAAGGGCCCAGTGGAACCTGAAACCCAGGGCAGGCCATTGCCAGCTGCGCCGGGCGCCGCGGTGGAGGGGCGGGGGGAGTGAAATGGGGGGATCGGAGGGGAGAGTGTTCTTGGGGTTCCCGCCCCAGCCCCTCGGCTGCCCCACTGTGGGTCTGGCCATGGGGCAGAGCCTGAGGCCAGCGGCGAGAGGAGCTTGTGGGACGATGGGGGGCACCGTGGCTGTTGGACTCCCCGGCCCAGGCCGTGCAGGGACTCTGGGCCCAGGCAGGCAGCCCTGCTAGGGGGCCAGGGCACCGGGTTCTGTCGGGCCCTGGGCCCTGGACTCAGAGAACGTGCAGCGGCCGTCCCTCCCCGCCCCACCCCCCCGCCGCATGGACACGTGTCTCCCCCGGGACGTGGGGCCATTCGGGGCAGAGCATGGGGGACCCTGTCGGGTCTGCCGTTCCCCACGGGAGAGCGCCCTGGCTCCCCGAGACCTGACTCACCGTAGAAGGGGTCTGGTCCCCCAAAGAACTCCCGGAAGATGTCGTGCGGGCTGCGGAAGTGGAACATAAACCCGGGGGCCCCGTCTTCGGCCTGCGAGCCCCTGGGCCCTGCGGGGAAAGCCGAGAAGGGAGGTGGCAGCCTGGAGCCGGCCCCAGGAAGAGCCGCAGCGAGCAGCTCCCTGCTTGGGCTGCCAGGCTGGGACCCGCCTCTCTGCACGCGGGGCTGGGGCCAGGACTGTCAGTGCTGGGCCGGGCGATGCAGCCGCGCGGGGAGCAAAGCCCAGCCCTGGGAGGCGGGAGGGGGTCACTCACCTGCCCCCGCGAGCCCCTCCTTGCCGTAGCGGTCGTAGAGCTCCCGCTTGCTCTCTGCCGGGAGAAGGAGCCGGAGGTCAGCCAGCCCGTCTCCCGCTGAGCCCGGCCACAGCCGCCCTGCGCCCCCCCGGCCCTCTGCCCGCACAGGCCTCGGCAGACATCCGGTGTCCAGCGGGGTCGGAGCAAAGGCCCATGCAGCCCAGGGTCCTGTCTGCCCACAGCGGCCAAGGCCGGGGCCCCAGAGGGAGGGGACACAACAGGGAATCGTCACGTGATCCCTCCTGTCGCCCATTCCCAGCCCCTGACGAACAGAGGCCAGGACACCCTCCCTGCCCAGCCTGGGTAACAGCCACTGATGGACCTGACCTCCAGGAGTCTCTCTGACGCTTCTGAACCCTGGTAAAGTCTGGTCTCCACAACTTCCCCTGGCGAGGAGTTCCACAGGTTGACTGTGCAGTGTGTAAAGAAATGCTCCTTTTGTCTGTTTTAAACCAGGGCCCTACTGATTTCCTTGGGTGGCCCTAGTTCCTGTGTGCTGAGCCGTGAGCAGCACGTCCTTCTCCACGCCAGCCATGACTGTATCGACTCCCATCCCACCCGCTCCCCCGTTGTCCCTGTTCCCAGCTGACCCGGCCCAGGCTCGTTCGCCTCCCTCGTACGGGCACGGTTCCACCCCCCACCGCCTGCTGTGGGCTCCCTTCTCGGCACCGTTTCCAGGGCCGATGCCAAGCTGTGGTGAGACGCCGAGGCGCCTGCAGGCAGGAGCGGGGGAGACGCTGGAGGAACGGGCCGACCCAGCCCAGCGGTGCCGGATGCCTTGGAACCAGGCCACTAGCCGCCCTAGGAACCCCCAACGCAGACGCCCCCGGCGAATGGCGCCAGCGCAGGGCTCCCGGCGCCCACACCTCGCCCCAGCAGGGCTCGGGCCTGGCACATGCTGCCGGGTGGCTCAGCAGCCCAGGACCTGCTGCCGGGGCCTGCACTGGAGGGGAAGGGCGAGCCGGGAACGCTGGGGCTGCAGAAGGCGGCGCCCCTTACTGTCCGACAGCACTTCGTAGGCCTCCGCGATCTCCTTGAACCGCTGCTCCGCGCGCTCCTTGTTCTCCGGGTTCTTGTCCGGGTGCCACTTCAGCGCCGCCTTCCGGTACCTGCAGCGGCCCCGGGACCCGTCAGTCGCCCGCCCGTGCTGCCCTTCACCCGCCTGGAGGTGCCAGCACTGTGCCATGGCCCTGCAGGGGCTCCGCCTGGCTGTCGGCGGAGGGCACAAAGCCCCCCCTTCCCAGAGCAGGGAGCTGTGCCCAGGACCCCCTGCAGCTAGTGGGGGGCTGTCTGCTCTATGACCGGGGCCCCCTGCGCTGGGAGGGGAGATTCTCACTGACTCTCCTAGGGTGTGTCTAGACTACATGCCTCCTTCGACGGAGGCATGTAGATTAGCCAGATCGGAAGAGGGAAATGAAGCCGCGATTAAAATAATCGCGGCTTCATTTAAATTTAAATGGCTGCCCCGATCTGCCGATCAGCTGTTTGTCGGCAGATCGGGGGAGTCTGGACGCGATGCCCCGACAAAGAAGCCTTTCTTCATCGACACAGGTAAGCCTCGTGAAACCAGGTTTACCTGTGTCGATGAAGAAAGGCTTCTTTGTCGGGGCATCGCGTCCAGACTCCCCCGATCTGCCGACAAACAGCTGATCGGCAGATCGGGGCAGCCATTTAAATTTAAATGAAGCCGCGATTATTTTAATCGCGGCTTCATTTCCCTCTTCCGATCTGGCTAATCTACATGCCTCCGTCGAAGGAGGCATGTAGTCTAGACACACCCCTAATGTGGATTCACCCAGACACCCAGGCTCAGCCGCCCAGGGAGAGACAAAGGGAGGGGGGGAGACCAGCACCTGGCTGGGGGCAGGGCTGGAGGAGAGTTTGAGTTTCTGGCTGGTATCATGGAGGAAGCAGCCTGAGCAAGGGGCTGGGATTTAGGGGCCCAGGCTCCCCCATCTCAAGGGGGGCTGAGGCATCCTAGGCCTGCCCTGGAACCAGATTCCATCTGTGCTGGGCTGTACCCTGGAGAAGCCATAAACTCCCCTGTTCTACTGGCTGGGGGAGTCTGTTCGGGGGTGCAGGAGGCGGGGGACCCCGACGGGCTGTCACACCCTCCGTTTGTGTTCGCAGGGGTGCTGGGTGCGGAGCGGCGGCAGCCACAGCCGCCAGGAGCCGGGCCAGGCAAGGGCTTACGCCTTTTTGATGTCGTCCTCGGAGGCGTCAGCCGGGACGTGCAGCACGTCGTAGTACCCCGCCATGGCGACCGGGGAGGCGGGGGGCAGCGGAGCCAGCCAGGAGCCGGCGGGTGTCTCTGGAGCGGCGGGAGTCGGTAGGGCTGGAGCCGCGGTCTGTGGCGCTCATGGCCTGGTGTCCCCGCACAGAGCGGCCAGCTGCGGCCTGTGGAGCGGAGAGCCGAGCCGTCGGGGGGGTCCCAGAGAGGGGCAGCGCCTCCTCCCCGGCAGACACAGCCAGCGGCCTCTCGCCCCTCGCCCCCAGGCCATCTGTGCTGGGGCTGGCCTGGGACCCTGCCTCTCCCCCCCCGCCCTGTGCCTGTGTCTACCCACGGCTCAGAATCCATCTCCCCTCCGTGCTGGGCTGGCCTGGGAACCTGCCTCTCCCCCCGCCCTGTGCCTGTGTCTACCCACGGCTCAGAATCCATCTCCCCTCCGTGCTGGGCTGGCCTGGGACCCTGCCTCTCCCCCCGCCCTGTGCCTGTGTCTACCCACGGCTCGGAATCCATGTCCCCTCTGTGCTGGGCTGGCCTGGGACCCTGCCTCTCTCCCCGCCCTGTGCCTGTGTCTACCCACGGCTCAGAATCCATGTCCCCTCCGTGCTGGGCTGGCCTGGGACCCTGCCTCTCTCCCCGCCCTGTGCCTGTGTCTACCCACGGCTCAGAATCCATCTCCCCTCCGTGCTGGGCTGGCCTGGGACCCTGCCTCTCCCCCCGCCCTGTGCCTGTGTCTACCCACGGCTCGGAATCCATGTCCCCTCTGTGCTGGGCTGGCCTGGGACCCTGCCTCTCTCCCCGCCCTGTGCCTGTGTCTACCCACGGCTCAGAATCCATCTCCCCTGCTCTGTGCTGGGCTGGCCTGGGACCCTGCCTCTCCCCCCGCCCTGTGCCTGTGTCTACCCATGGCTCAGAATCCATCTCCCCTCCGTGCTGGGCTGGCCTGGGACCCTGCCTCTCCCCCCGCTCTGTGCCTGTGTCTACCCACGGCTCGGAATCCATCTCCCCTGCTCCGTGCTGGGCTGGCCTGGGACCCTGCCTCTCCCCCCGCCCTGTGCCTGTGTCTACCCACGGCTCAGAATCCATCTCCCCTGCTCCGTGCTGGGCTGGCCTGGGACCCTGCCTCTCCCCCCGCCCCGTGCCTGTGTCTACCCACGGCTCAGAATCCATGTCCCCTCCGTGCTGGGCTGGCCTGGGACCCTGCCTCTCCCCCCGCCCTGTGCCTGTGTCTACCCACGGCTCAGAATCCATGTCCCCTCCGTGCTGGGCTGGCCTGGGACCCTGCCTCTCCCCCCGCCCCGTGCCTGTGTCTACCCACGGCTCAGAATCCATGTCCCCTCCGTGCTGGGCTGGCCTGGGACCCTGCCTCTCCCTCTGCCCCGTGCCTGTGTCTACCCACGGCTCGGAATCCATCTCCCCTCCGTGCTGGGCTGGCCTGGGACCCTGCCTCTCCCCCCGCCCTGTGCCTGTGTCTACCCATGGCTCGGAATCCATCTCCCGTCCTCTGTGCGGGGGCCTGGGACCCTGCCTCTCCCCCCGCCCCGTGCCTGTGTCTACCCATGGCTCGGAATCCATCTCCCGTCCTCTGTGCGGGGGCCTGGGACCCTGCCTCTCCCCCCGCCCCGTGCCTGTGTCTACCCATGGCTCGGAATCCATCTCCCCTGCTCCGTGCTGGGCTGGCCTGGGACCCTGCCTCTCCCCCCGCCCCGTGCCTGTGTCTACCCACGGCTCAGAATCCATCTCCCCTGCTCCGTGCTGGGCTGGCCTGGGACCCTGCCTCTCCCCCCGCCCCGTGCCTGTGTCTACCCACGGCTCGGAATCCATCTCCCCTCCGTGCTGGGCTGGCCTGGGACCCTGCCTCTCCCCCCGCCCTGTGCCTGTGTCTACCCACGGCTCGGAATCCATGTCCCCTCCGTGCTGGGCTGGCCTGGGACCCTGCCTCTCCCCCCGCCCTGTGCCTGTGTCTACCCACGGCTCGGAATCCATCTCCCCTCCGTGCTGGGCTGGCCTGGGACCCTGCCTCTCCCCCCGCCCCGTGCCTGTGTCTACCCATGGCTCAGAATTCATCTCCCCTGCTCCGTGCTGGGCTGGCCTGGGACCCTGCCTCTCCCCCCGCCCCGTGCCTGTGTCTACCCATGGCTCAGAATTCATCTCCCCTGCTCCGTGCTGGGCTGGCCTGGGACCCTGCCTCTCCCCCCGCCCCGTGCCTGTGTCTACCCACGGCTCGGAATCCATCTCCCGTCCTCTGTGCGGGGGCCTGGCCTCCGCTTGCACTGCCCCATCCCAGCCCCCTTGTCCCTCTGCCCTGCCTGGCGCCGGGTCCCTCCTGGCAGCGCGCTCCGGCCCTCTCCCGGGAGCCCCCTGCCCCTCCGCACTGCTGTCTCTGGATCCGAGGCTGCAGCGCGGGGCCAGGCGGGCGCTGGTCCGCGAGGGGAGCCAGTTTAAACACCAGCTCCCCACACAGCCCGGCCGCCTGTCGCCCTGCACTGCTGCCTGTGTCAGAGGGAGCAGCAGCCCCTCTCCAGCGTGCCAGGCTGCCTGCCACCCAGCAGAGCTGCAGCAGGGTAGGTCCTGGACCCGGCCCAAGCCGGGACTGAGCCGAGCTGCTGGCCAGCCTGCTGAAAAAGTCACTGGCGGGGGGGGAGGGGAGGGCGTGTAGTCTACAGCATTAACCGATGAGATTTTGCTTCTCGGTCAATGGGCTCTGCTATCACGGCCCGGTTGTGGGCTGCCCGGACGGGAGTGCCGTGAGCCGGACACGAGGCGTCGTCCCTCCGCTCTGCGCTGCGCTGCGCTGGCCAGTCCCTTTGTGTTTTGCTCAATGAGTGTTGCTGTGGGGGGGGCGTGAGGGTTTTCAAGCATCAGAAAGGGGGCGCGATGCCGACGTTTGGGACCCGCTGGGCTGGGGTCCATGTGCTAGGCAGGGGGGCCTGGCTGGGAAGGGCACTGGCCGCCACGCCAGGCAGGCTGGCTCTGATGCGCTGGAGAGCGGGGAGCCAGTGCAGGGTGACGTGGTCCATGCCACGGGCCAGGTGACTCCCGACCTTCCCCGGCATCTCGGCCCTGCGGCCCCCCGGCAGCCCCTCTGGCCCGGCCCCAAGCTCCGCCTACCTCAGGGTCCGCACTGCCCCATGCTCCCAGCCCGCCCCTGCCCTCGCTGCACACCTGTGGCTGCTCTGCGGAGGAGGGGCGGGCGCTCGCCAGCAGCCTCTCACAGGCCTCCCCTGCTGATTAACAGCCGCTGCAGCCAATGGAAAGCTCAGGCTCATTGTGATGTCAGGGCTTTGCACTTTCATTCCGGAGGTTCCAGTATGGCCCACGGGCAACAGGAGGGCAAGATGCTGTCACCCTTTGGCGGCAGCCCCTCCTCTCCCCTGCCGTGCTGAGGGGGCCCCGCCCCCGCCCCGCCCGGCCCCGCCCCCGACGGGCACAGCCCGAGGCATTAGGGGGCCTGGCGCAGGACAGCAGCGCCCCCCCCACCCCATCACCGCGCAGGCCGTGGGCACCGGAGTGGCCTGGCAGCCTGCTCCCCTCTGCCCCACCGTCTGCCCTGCTGCCCCTGGGCGTGGGGGGCAGGATCCACACTCCCAGAAGGGGAGCAGCCGAGCTGCCCAGACCTCCCACATGGTGCTCCAGCAGCACCCGGGCCTCTTGCATTGCGGGGCCCCGGGGCACCAGCCTCCTTCCCCTGCCTGGTCCAGCACCTCCCTTGGCAAAGGCCGCCGGTTAATGGCTCTCACCATTCACAATTGCACCTCATTTTCCAGCCTGAACCTGCTGACTTCAGCTCCCCGCCTGTGCTGGCGCGCGGCCTGTCTCTGCTAGACTGACAAGCCCATCGTGAAACATTCAGCCCACACAGGTGCTTACAGACGTGACCAAGTGTGACGGCGTGTTGGGGTTCCCGCCTCCTGCACCCCCGTCGTGGCACGAACAGACTCCCCCAGCCAGTAGAACAGGGGAGTTTATGGCTTCTCCAGGACACAGCCCAGCACAGATGGAATCTGGTTCCAGGGCCTAGGGTGCCTCAGCCCCCTTGAGATGGGGGAGCCTGGGCCCCTAAAGCCCAGCCCCTTGCTTAGGCTGTGGCCTCCATGATACAGACAAACTGCCCAACTTCCAGCCCTGCCCCCAGCGAGGGGCCGCCCTCCGCCTGCCTCCCTTTGTTCCTCTCCCTGGGGGGTAACTGGTCAAACAGGTCACCTCCCTGTCCCATCAGCTACTCGGCTGGGCCGTGGTCCAGGCAGCAGCCAGTGGGGGTCACCCACAGCCCGAGCCAGCAACCAGCAAGGTACCCGCACTACGGCACACCAAGTCACCCGTCACTTTCTCTCCGTTCGGCTACAGGGGAGCGCGTGGAGCCTGGCGCGGCGAGGCAGCTCTCAGCCGTTCGCCCTTCCCACGGGTCTTCTCGGAAGCCTCTACAATTTAGCAACATCCTTCTTGCCTTGCGCTCTCCAGAACTGCAGCCGTGTTTGCACTAGTGTGAAACAGACGTAAAAGCTCCCCTCCCGCGCGGGTCCCCTTTCTGCCCCAGGCTGGCAGTGGCTCTTTTAGCCACAGCACCGGGCCGGGAGCACGGGCTCCGCTCATTCCCCATCACAGCCCCTGGCTTTCTCTGGGGCCCTGCTTCCCCGGAGAAAGGCCCCCTCCCCCGCGGGCATGGCCTACGTTCCTTGGGCCTCCATGGGCGCACTTGCCTTGGCCCTGGGACTGCTTGCTCACGGGGGTTCCAACGAGCGCGCTGTGCATGGATCCCCGTGGGGCCGGTCCCGGTGTCTCCTGCAGCCGCGCCGCGTGGGGCCCTCTGCAGGGTGCTGCCGGCCAGCCGCCACTGCGGTCCCTCCTCGCCGCCGGAGCGCCGTCTCCCTTGGCTTGGCGGGCTGCAGACGCGTGAGTCACATGAGGTCGAGTTCCCGGGACACGCAGCAGCGGGCGGGGGCCCAGCCCTAGAGCTGAGCGTGTGAGCTCTTTGGGGAAATCCGGGCCCCCACCCACGCTGACGCCGGCACGGTGAGGGGCTCTGCCGCGTTCCCTCCGGCGCGCAGCGCGGGGACCCTGCCAGCCCCTGGGCGCACGGGATTGTGCTTTCACTCTCTCAGGGCGACGGGGGCAACCCATGCGTGTGGGGGGGGGCAGAGTGAGGGCGGGGGGGGGGGAAGGACAGCGGTTCTGCAGGGTTACTGAGCATGCTCAATACCAGCCGTGATGCAGTGGGGGGCTATCCACTCTTGTGGCCCCGAGTCCCGTCTGGCTGGGGGCGACCCCTACTGGCCTGTGCTGCTCTGCAGAGACTGTGTGCGTGTGCGCACGCGCGTGTGTGCAGGGCCCAGCGGGGGGTGGTCCCTGAGGGGGGTACGTAGGCACGGCCCAGCCGCCTGACCCCCGGGCTAGGTGGAGGAATGTGAACAAAGCCAGAGGCAGGGCCACCTGGGGGTGAGGGACCAGTGGCTGGGAGCTGGGTCAGGCTGGGGGAAGGGGGGATGTTTTTAGACTAAGGAAGGGGGTGAAGCCCCCCCCAGAGGACGAGGCTCTGCCCTGGCTCCGGTGGCAACGTGGGGCCCGCGCTGCGCCGTGTCTCTGAGAACGATGAACCTTCTACTCCACGGCCCGGCTCAGAGTCCCCTCTGGCTGCGGGCGGGGGGCAGGGTGGGGGGTCCCCGACGCGCCGTCACACAAGCCAAGCAGCAAATGGGGGGAGGGGAAAATCCTGTTTCCTTCCCCCGTCACCTCTCTGCGGGCTCCCCGGGAAATGCTCGTTTTCTGACAGACAACGGAGCGCTCGGCTGGCAGGCGCCTCGCCGCTAGCTCCTCAGCCAGCGCCGGGTGCCCGGAGGGAGGGATCACAGCAGGGAATCCTCACGTGATCCCGCCCCGTCGCCCAGCCCAGCCCGACACACAGAGGCCAGAGACCCCTCCCTGCTAGCCTGGCTCCCGGCCTTGATGGACCTGCCCTCCATGGACTGATCTAAGCTGCTTTGCAACCCCTGCTAGTGTCCTGGCCTTTCCGCCATCCCCGTCGAGTTCCACGGGTGACACCGGATCTTGCCTTGTCTGAAATCTGCCGCCTGCACATTCCACGGGGCGAGCTCCCTGCGTGAGCTTGTTCGGTTTTTCTGCACCATTCGCTTCTTGCGAGACCCCTCGCACATCCCCCCATCTCGTCTTTTCCATGCGGAAGAGCCCCGGCCTTGTCAATCTCTCCTCCCGCCCCCCTCGCTCCTGGGCCCGTCTCTGCACCTGTTCCCAAGCCGCCGGCCTCTCTCAGACGGGGCCACCAGACCTGCACGCCGCACTCACGCCGTGGGACCGCATGGCTTTATGCAGCGCCACCAGGCGTTGTGTGTCCTGCTCTCTGTTCCTCTCCTGCCGGCTGCCGGGCGCCCCTTAGCTCTGTGCACTGCCCCCTCCGGGGAACCGCCCACAGGGATCCCAGGGTCTCTCCGGAGGGGGGACGGCCGATTCGGGCCCCACCGTTGGTGCCCACGGCTGGGACGGCGCCTGCCCGTGCGCCTCACTTTGCATTTGTGGCCACCGAGTTCCCCTGGCCTCGCGGTGCCCGTCCCCCAGTCCCGGGGGACCCCTTTGTAGCTCTTCCCAGCCTCTGCACTCAGCTGTTCGGAGCCATCGTGTATCGTCTGCAAATGCTCCCCCTCCCCCAGCGGGGCCCGTTCCCGGACCATTTATGAACCCGCTGAACCAGCCTGGTCCCAGCATCTCCCCTTAGTTCCTGCCTTGTACATGGAGAGCCCAGGGACACACGAGCGCTCCTTCCGGCACCCAAATGAAGGGCCTTTTGCTACCGTCATGGCCCAGCCGCCCGCTGGTTATAAACACGCTCCCTGCCCCGAAGGCAGAGCATTCCCAGGCGAGCATCCGCCTGCTCTCACCGCCGCCTCCTCTTTGCCTGAGCGAATCGATCTGTCGTGAAACATCTCGGGGGGCAGCCACGTTAGTGTGGGACCAAAGCCACTCGCCAGACAGCAGTGGCCCCGTGGCCGCTAACCACACACGGAAGTGGGCTCCCGACCCGCCTCTTCCGCTGCCGAAGCGGCGAGAGCGCACGCGCCTGTTCATCTAGTTGTGTCGTCTCCACGGTGCCCGGGACCGCTGCTGGTCGTAAGCCTGCGGTTCCCGCCAGGGCGCGGCCTGTCAGCGAGCTCTGCGGGGTGAGCGCCCGAGGGGCTGGGCTGGCCTTTTGGAAGGGGCAGTCACCGGAGTGGGGCGATTTGTGGTGTCAGAGCCCGTCACTGCACAGCCCCGTTGGCATGGGTGGCTGGGCAGCCCAAGGGGACGGTGAGACCGGAGCTCCCGTCTGTTCGGCCTACAGAGCACACCACTAGCTCAGGGGCCTGGCCCGAGCTCGACGAGCCGACCTAGACGGCGTGGCAATGGGTCCTCGCTGCGTGGTACAGAGGGGGGCTGTGATGGGCGGGGAGCTAAGGGGTTAACTCAGGGAGCTAGCAAAGGTGCTGGCCACGGGCCAGGGGAGCCAGTGAGAGAGAGGGATAAAATCTGAATGGGACCTCGATTCCTTGCCGCTTCCTTGCTGGGGAGAGAAAGGGGGGGGGGAGACACGGAATGAGGGAAACCGAGGCAGGACTGCCATGTCCCCAAGGAATCTGGGGCGGGGAGGGGACTGAGCAAGAGACATGGCAGTGTTCCCCTCCCCCGTCGGGCTGGCCTCTCCGGGAATAATCCAGGCACAGACCTAAGAGCTGTGGGCCCAGGGTTTACTGCTCTGCCCGTGGCCTCCCCCGGCGCCTGGGCTCACAGCATCCGCCCCAGCCTGGCGAGCAAGAAGTGCTGGGCACAGCTGGGCCCCCACGGCTGCTCCCCCAGGTGGCTCCTGCCTGGGAGCTGGCGCGTCTGGCCTAGGAGGTGGCTGGTGATGTCCGGGAGCCGGCTCGTGCCCCCCGGGGGCCGACCCAGCGGGTTTGTCCCGTGGGGTGGGCTGCTGCTGGCGCTCCGGTGCCCAGTGGCCGTGCCCGGGAGCTGGCTGGTTCTGCCCCGCGCCGGAGGCAGCTCCGCCTGCGGCCAGCGGGCGATATCCGGGAGCCACCCGGCTCCCTCGGACTCCCTGGAGAAGCCCGGTGGCTCCCCCGGGACGGGGCTGGCTCCCCCCTGGAGCTCACTCCGCCGACACAGCAGCTTCTTGGTTCCATCCAGCAGCCTCTTCACCCCGCCCAGGAACCTCTCCATCCCATCCGACGGCCTCCTTGCCCTGTCCGGCAGCCTCCTGCCCCCAGGCAGCTCCCCCTTTCCACTTGGGGGTCGACTCTCCTCATCAGCCGTCGGCTTGTTCCGCCCGCCAGCCAGCTCCTGGCTCCGGACAGCCCCTGCTCGTTGCCACGCGTGAGGGGACATGGGTCTGAGAGCTGGGTCGGAGCCCACGGCCAGCTCCTTGGACACCCCTTCCTTGCAGCCCGCTTGCAGCCTGTTCCACCCGGCACACATCTGAGGACCCGGGGCTGGCTCGGGCCGGGCTCGTGTCCCACGCCAGTCCTCACACGATGCACGTGCCTCGTGGGACCTGTCTCCAGGGGCTGCCTCCGGCCTGGCCCGGCCCCTGCCCCATGCGCTCAGCAGCTCGTACACGAGAGCTGACTTCTCTCGGTCTTGCAGCCCACTCCACCCGTCGTGTGAGGTGTACACGGAGGGTGTCCCTGCTCTGCTCGGTCCCACGTTCCACCCGTCGTACGACACGTACGCCTCATTCAGCTCGTACACGGAGGGCGTCTCCGCTCTGCCTGGTGCCACGTTCCACCCGTCGTACGACACGTACGCCTCGTTCATCTCGTATGCGGGGGGCGTCCCCGCTCTGTCGTAGGCCGCGTACGCCTCGTTCATCTCGTATGCGGGGGGCGTCCCCGTTCTGTCGTAGGCCACGTACGCCTCGTTCATCTCGTATCCGGGGGCCGAGCCCGCTCTGTCGTAGGCCGCGTACGCCTGGTTCAGCTCGTATCCGGGGGGCGTCCCTGGTCTGTTGTGGGCCGCGTACGCCTGGTTCAGCTCGTATCCGGGGGCTGACTCGTACTGAGACTCATTCCATGCACCTTGTGGCTCATACCCCTTGTGTGACTCCTTCCACCCGCCATAAATCTCATAGATCTCGGGTGACTCGTAGCCAGGGCAGGATTCCGTGCGGGCTGTGTCTGTGGCTCTCCTCCCATCACCGGGCATGCCTGCAAGAAATCACACGTGTTACGTCCAGAGCGTAGGGTTGCCAGATGGTTTAACTAAAAATACTAAACACCTCCCACCCCCCAGAAAAAACGTGGAAAAAATTCTGTTGAGAAAAGAAAAAGGACCCCAAGGGTTGTTAAGCAAAAAAAAAAAAAAAAAAAACCAGCATCGCTCCTTTAAGAAATGCTTTTAAGGCTTTTTGGCCCTAACAGGCTGTCGGCAGCCACCCGTCATCTGGTCTCCCTGCTCCGGGCCAGTCAGCTCCCCTGTGGAACCAGTAAGCACCCAGGATTTTCACCTCCTGGCTGGGAAAATATCAAAAAGTACCGGCCATTTTAGGAGTCCGGTATTCTCTGAATGTTTTTACTGGACAGGAGGCAAAAATACCAGACTATCCGGGTCAGTACCGGACACCTGGCCACCCCCCAGAGCGCCCCTCACGCGGCCCAGGCCTCGGGAGATTCGCTCCCTGCGGCCGCTCCGCTGCTTGTCTCACCAGCAGACCTCCTCCGCATTCACAGGCGAGACACTCGGGCACCTCTCCTGCCACAGAGCGGCAGCCCTGAGCCCTGCGCCTCTCGACAGCTGGTGGCCCTGCTGACCACGTCTCCCAGGGCCGCCCTTCCCCAGACAGGGGACGTCTACACTGTCTAGTTGGAACGAGGGTGGCTAACGTAGGCATTCGAACTTGCAAATGAAGCCCAGGATTTAAATATCCCGGGCTTCATTTGCATGTTCCTGGGCTCCGCCATTTTTAAATGCCCATAGTTCGAACTCCCTGCCCACGGCTATATGCGGCAGCTAAGTGGTTCGAATTAAAGCTCCTAATTCGAACTACCGTTATTCCTCCAGCAAGGAGCTGGCTCACAGGGGAAACGCCTGCCCCCCGGCACGGACCCTGCGAAAAGCCATTCACCAGGCCTTGCCAGCCCCAGGTACCTACTGCCAGCTCCTGAGCTGCCTGTGGGAGCCGAGAGGCCTCAGGAAAACGAGATTGAAACTCTCTCGCTGGTGTGTGGCAGCAGGTTACAAAACTGCGGCTCTAAACAATCCCCCCTCCCCCGCCGCCATCGGGCACAGGGCACCGTTTCATAGTCCTGCCCATAAACCCCAGGGATGGCCCTGCCTCGCCCCGCCTGCCAGTGCTTCCCGAGTGCCGTGGACAGCGGATCGCCCCTTCAGGAGGCTCCAGGAGGGAGGGGAGGAGCCGGGACAGGTCGCACCTAGAGGAAGAGGTGGGGCGGGGCAGGGCGAGGGGCTGAGCAGCCGCCGGGAGGGGTACGTAGGCACCTCTGGGCGCAGGGCCTTGGGGGCAGAGTGCCCCTGACTCCGCACTTCTAGGGAGCTTTCAGCACTCTCGCGTTGGCCTCCTGGAATCAGCCTCAGTCTCCCCGTGGCCATCGAGAGCCCTCTCGGAACTTACACGGAGCCCACAGTCCCCCTGGCTCCGCATGGCTCCTGCAAGCAGGCAGCACGTCTGGCCCCAAGGCGCAGGGGCAGCCATGGGTCTGTGCCCTGCCCCCACCCTGAGCACCGATTCTGCAGCTCCCTTTGGCCATGGGCCCCAGCCAAGGGGGGCCGAAGAGTCGTGACAAGACGGGTAAGGGAGGACTTGGTCCCAGGGGGTCCAGCTGGCAGGAAAGGCAGAAGGGGACCCGGGGCCGGGCCCTGAGCACGGGACACTCAATGGGGGAATTAACCCTTCGCAGGAGCGCCTGGGGCCGGGTGGGGTTTCCATCGGTAAGCGGTAGCGGGACATTGTGTCGATAACAGGCTGTGGTCCATGCAGGGAGTTAGGGCTTGACAGGGAACGTGGGGGGAGATTTTCAGACTAGACCCTTGTAACTATCCCGGGGGCTGACACTCTAGAGGGCGCGAGCTTTTGGTTTCTTCAGAAAATGTTCAGGGGGGTTATTTTTAATGTTTTATCTCCCCCTCCCGCCCGTTTTCCCCATTATCCCTTTTTGCAACCAGGTCACACAGTGAGTCCAGGCAATGGCTTTCCTGACAGCTATGCTGGTTCTCCTTTGCCTCTCCGTAACTGTTCTGAATGTTTCCAGCACTGGAAAACGTGGGCGAAACCTCTCCTGAGACTCCCTCCGCTTTCACTCTGGGGGGACTGGGAAAGAAACAACCCCTCGAGATGAAACCTAGCTCGGTTTATGTGAAACAAAGCAAAGGGGGATGTAAGAAATTGGCCTTTTCTGGACAAAAATCTCATTTTTCCTCAGGGAAACTTTCCCAGCACAAACTGCCCGCAGCTCCCCCGAGCCGGGCTCCACTCACCGTAGAAGGGCTCTCGTCCCCTGAAGAACTCTCTGAAGATCTCCCGGAGGCTGGCAAAGTTGAAAGTAAATCCAGGGCCCCCCTCTTCAGCCCTCGGCTCCCCCGGCTCTGCGGGGCAAAGCAGAGAAAGGAAATGGCACCTGGCCCTCACATGACCCCTCCCCAGGGACAAGAGCAGGTGGAACCACCTGCAAGTGAATTTGAACCTGGCGCTTTGAGAGCTTGGCAAAAGAGTCGCCACAGCTTGAGCGAGAAAGCCAGCTGGCCCGTGTCCTGCTCCCTGGCTGTCCGTGGGCTAAGTGCTGCCACACGGGACACAGCCCTACACCAGATGCGTGCGTAGCCGCCACCAGGCGGATTTGATCCTGGGCCCTCGGGAGCCAAGTTCAGGAGCTCCGAGCTAAAAGCCAGCTGGCTCCCAGCCCCGGCTGGGGGGGCTCCTGGGCTGAGCTGTTGCTGTGGTCTAGGCGCCACTCGCACTGCTTGGTAACCACGCTAGGGGTGAGGGTCACACCAGCAACCAGGGCAGAGCCGGGGGGAATCCTAGAATCGTAGGGCTGGAGGGGCCCTCGGGAGGCATCGGGTCCCGTCCCCCCAGCAGGGCCCAGCCCCGTCGGACCAGCCGGCTCTTCAGCATCTCCAGGGATGGAGACTCCACGACCCCCGAGTCAGAATCGGGCCCAGGAGCCAGCCCAGCCGCCACGCCCCGGGACCCCCCCTCGGGCGCACGCAGCTGCTGCGGTTTAAAGGGAGCTCCCTGGGTTCTCTGCTCTGCGGGGGCGGGGCTTCGTGCAATCTCCCCACCCCCAGCCCAATGCTCAGCTCCTATTGGCCAGAAACAACCGGCCAATAAGAACGGACCTTAGCCAATCTCTCAGCTCCTATTGGATGGAAACAGCCAGCCAATCGGTGCAGAGAGATTGGCCTGAGCGCCTGGGGCGGCGCGAGCCCCTTCCCCGCCCGGAGCTGAGCGCCCCCTGGAGGGAGCAGCCTGCGGCGGGAAGCAGGCCGGGGTGCAGCAGGCAGGGAGCGCGGCCCCTGCCAGCCTGGGGGCGCTGCAGCCTGCTGGCCAGGGGACACTCAGGGACACGCCTCCCAGCCAGCGCCTGCCTCTGGCACCCCGCCCCCCTGCACCCCAACTCCCGCCCCCGATCACCCTCCAAACCCGCTGCACCCCCTGCCCCAGGGGCAACTCCCTCCCAGGCCTGCACCCCTCCCCCAGGCCAGAACCCTCTCCTGCACCCCAACTCCCACCCCCGATCACCCTCCAAACCCGCTGCACCCCCTGCCCCGGGGGCAACTCCCTCCCAGGCCTGCACCCCTCCCCCAGGCCAGAACCCTCTCCTGCACCCCAACTCCCGCCCCCAGATCACCGTCCAAACCCTCTGCACCCCCTGCCCCCTCCCCCAGCCCGGGGGGGGGGGCAGCTCCCTCCCAGGCCTGCACCCCTCCCCCAGGCCAGAATCTTCTCCTGCACCCCAAGCTCCCCCCTGCCCCCAACTCCCTCCCAGACCTGCACCCCTCCCCCACCCCCTCCCTGCACCCCAACCCGCTGCACCCCCAGCCCCCCCTCCCCCAGGCCAGAACCCTCTCCTGCACCCCAACTCCCTCCCAGACCTGCACCCCTCCCCCAGGCCAGAACCCTCTCCTGCACCCACACCCCCTCTCTAACCCTACACCCCAATCCCCTGCCCCAGGTCACAACCCCCTCCTCCACCCAAACACCCTCTCAGACCCCACACCGTCTCCTGCACCCCAATCCCTTACCCTGTGCGCCCTTCTGCACCCAGCCTCCATCTTAGACCCCACACTCCCTCCACGGAAAAGTGCGGCCCTCGACCACTTTGCAAAGTCTTGGAGAGTCCCCCCACCCAAAATTATTGCCCACCCCTGCCCTAGGCAATGCATTCCAGTGTTTATCCACCCTGACAGGTAGGAAGTTTTCCCTAATGTCCAACCTAAACCTCCCCTGCTGCAGTTTAAGCCCCTTGCTGCTTGTCCTGTCCTCAGAGGCCAAGGAGAACAATTTTTCTCCCTCCTCCTTGTGACCCCCTTGTAGGGACTGGAAACCCGCTCTCATGTCGCCCTCGGTCTGCTCTTCTCCAGACTAAACTCGCCCAATTCCTTCAGCCTTCCTGTTCTCTAGACCCTCCGTCATTCCTGTTGCTCTTCTTTGGACCGTCTCCAATTTCCCCACATTGTGCCTGCAACGCGGCGCCCGGAACTGGACCCAAGACTCCAGCTGAGGCTTGGTCGGCGCGGAGCGGAGCGGGAGCACGACTCCTCGTGTCTCACTCACACTCCGGTTGTCAGCCGGGCGGCAGGAGGTGAGGCGCTCGGTGCGATGCTGACTGGGAACGTGGCCCCGGCCGACGGGCTCCCTGTGCATGTTCGCGGGGCAGGGGCAGGTGTTTCTGCCTGGGGTGCCTGCTAGGGCTGCAGAGCCAGCCCAGCCCGGGTGCGTGAGCCCACGTTGACGCTGGGGTGGGCAACGCAGCTGTGTGGGGGGCAAAGCGCCCGCCACAGGGACAAAGCCCAGCCCTGGGAGGCGGGGGTTGGGCACACAGGAGGATGGGGGGGGTCACTCACCTGCCCCTGCGAGCCCCTCCTTGCCGTAGCGGTCGTAGATCTCCCGCTTGCTCTCTGCCGGGAGAAGGAGCCGGAGGTCAGCCAGCCCGTCTCCCGCTGAGCCCGGCCACAGCCGCCTTGCCGCCCACCCGGCCCTCCGCCCCCACTGCAGAGGGGATGCAGCTGGAGGGACACTGATGCGGCAGCCGCAGGCCCTGCCCACCGCGGGGAGGCGCGGTGCTGCTGCGCGAGATGCCCTGCAATCCGTCGCGGGACGCTGGGCGCATGGAGCCAGGCTGCCCTAGCGCAGAGGCGCTATCACACACGGCTCCCATCTCTGGCTCCTGCACCGGGGCCTGGGCGTCCACACCTAACCCCGGCAGGGATTGCCTCGGTGCTCAGCGGCCCAGGACCTCCCCCGGGGCCTGCGCTAGAGCGGAAGGGAGAGCCGGGAACGCTGGGGCTGGAGAAGGCGGCCGCTCCCCACCCGGGCGGTGCCCCAGGCCCGGGGGGCCGAGCAGAGCCAGGGGGCCGAGGAGGCAGAGTGACAAGGTGGGCGAGAGAATATCTATGGGGCTGGAGGCAGAGCCCAGTGCAGCTCTAAGCTTGTCTCTCCCCCACAGAAGTGGGTCCAATAACAGCCCCCCAGTCCCCCCCCAGCCCACCTCTCTCCCGCCCTGGGTCTGATGCGGCAGCCGCAGCAGGAGCAGGTAGACAGACCCCAAGTGCAGCCGCGAGGACTGGCCCGGGGGGCGGGGGCCCTTACTGTCTGACAGCACGTCGTAGGCCTCCGTGATTTCTTTGAACTTCCGCTCGGCGTATTGTTCCACCTCCGGGTTCTTATCCGGGTGCCACCTCATTGCTGCCCGCCTGTACCTGCGCCGGGCCCAGAGAGGCTGTCGGAGCCCCGCCATGCGGAGTTCCCTCCCGCTGCCCCGGCTCTGGGACGCTCCCTGCTGAGCGCTCTCCCGCCCCAGCCTGGCTCCGGGGAAGGGTCTTTCCCGCACAGCTGGCTGCCCCTCGCCCCCCCCCGCACTTAGCCTCAGGGTGCTTTTGGCAGCCCCCGCACACCGGCTGGGTCCCACCACCCAGCAACGGCGTCTCCCAGCTCCCAGGAGTTGGCCACTTCCAGCCTCCCGCTGAGCTCCCCTTTCCCAGGGCGTCCCAAGGCCCTGCCCCGGGAGGGCCGGAGGGTCATAAGCTGGAGTCCAGCCCGGAGCCCTAGAGCCTGTGAGGTGCCCTCAGGGCAGGGCCCAGGGCGGGGAGGCTACAGAGCCTTGCCCATGGGGAGCGTGGGGCCGGGGGCGCTCCAAGGCAGGGGGGTGACATAGTGGGGGGGGTTCAGGGGCCTGGGGACCCCACCCCAAGGGGGCGGGGCCGCCACAAGGGGACTTACGCCCTCCTGATGTCCTCCTCAGAGGCGTCCTGGGGCAGCTCCAGCAGTTTGTAGTACTCCCCCATGGCGACGGGCGTTGCACCTCGGGCCTGGTCGGGGGCCTGGTCGGGGGCCAGAAGCAGCCGGGGGCCGGGGCCTGTCTCTGCGGATGCAGCCCAAGTCGGCAGGCCTGTGGCTAGTCGTGCTCATGGCCACGCCCGGGGCGGGCCAGCTCGGTGCAGAATGGCAGCCGGGGCATGCTGTCGTCGCTGGCCCTATGGCACGCGGGGAAGAACCACCTCAGTCCCAGAGCCCCCCGCTGTGACCGCCAGCCTCCCTCCGCGTCGCGGGGCTGCACGGTTCATCGCTCCCCCTTAGTCCTCCCGCGGCACAGAGCCCTCCCCCGCTGTGACCGCCAGCCTCCCTCCGCGTCACGGGGCTGCACGGTTCATCGCTCCCCCTTAGTCCTCCCGCGGCACAGAGCCCTCCCCCGCTGTGACCGCCAGCCTCCCTCCGCGTCGCGGGGCTGCGCGGTTCATCGCTCCCCCTTAGTCCTCCCGCGGCACAGAGCCCTCCCCCGCTGTGACCGCCAGCCTCCCTCCGCGTCGCGGGGCTGCGCGGTTCATCGCTCCCCCTTAGTCCTCCCGCGGCACAGAGCCCTCCCCCGCTGTGACCGCCAGCCTCCCTCCGCGTCGCGGGGCTGCGCGGTTCATCGCTCCCCCTTAGTCCTCCCGCAGCACAGAGCCCTCCCCCGCTGTGACCGCCAGCCTCCCTCCGCGTCGCGGGGCTGCACGGTTCATCGCTCCCCCTTAGTCCTCCCGTGGCACAGAGCCCTCCCCCGCTGTGACCGCCAGCCTCCCTCCGCGTCGCGGGGCTGCACGGTTCATCGCTCCCCCTTAGTCCTCCCGCGGCACAGAGCCCTCCCCCGCTGTGACCGCCAGCCTCCCTCCGCGTCGCGGGGCTGCGCGGTTCATCGCTCCCCCTTAGTCCTCCTGCGGCACAGAGCCCTCCCCCGCTGTGACCACCAGCCTCCCTCCGCGTCGCGGGGCTGCACGGTTCATCGCTCCCCCTTAGTCCTCCCGCGGCACAGAGCCCTCCCCCGCTGTGACCGCCAGCCTCCCTCCGCGTCGCGGGGCTGCACGGTTCATCGCTCCCCCTTAGTCCTCCCGCAGCACAGAGCCCTCCCCCGCTGTGACCGCCAGCCTCCCTCCGCGTCGCGGGGCTGCACGGTTCATCGCTCCCCCTTAGTCCTCCCGCGGCACAGAGCCCTCCCCCGCTGTGACCGCCAGCCTCCCTCCGCGTCGCGGGGCTGCACGGTTCATCGCTCCCCCTTAGTCCTCCCGCGGCACAGAGCCCTCCCCCGCTGTGACCGCCAGCCTCCCTCCGCGTCGCGGGGCTGCACGGTTCATCGCTCCCCCTTAGTCCTCCTGCGGCACAGAGCCCTCCCCCGCTGTGACCGCCAGCCTCCCTCCGCGTCGCGGGGCTGCGCGGTTCATCGCTCCCCCTTAGTCCTCCCGCGGCACAGAGCCCTCCCCCGCTGTGACCGCCAGCCTCCCTCCGCGTCGCGGGGCTGCGCGGTTCATCGCTCCCCCTTAGTCCTCCCGCGGCACAGAGCCCTCCCCCGCTGTGACCGCCAGCCTCCCTCCGCGTCGCGGGGCTGCGCGGTTCATCGCTCCCCCTTAGTCCTCCCGCGGCACAGAGCCCTCCCCCGCTGTGACCGCCAGCCTCCCTCCGCGTCGCGGGGCTGCACGGTTCATCGCTCCCCCTTAGTCCTCCCGTGGCACAGAGCCCTCCCCCGCTGTGACCGCCAGCCTCCCTCCGCGTCGCGGGGCTGCGCGGTTCATCGCTCCCCCTTAGTCCTCCCGCGGCACAGAGCCCTCCCCCGCTGTGACCGCCAGCCTCCCTCCGCGTCGCGGGGCTGCGCGGTTCATCGCTCCCCCTTAGTCCTCCCATGGCACAGAGCCCTCCCCCGCTGTGACCGCCAGCCTCCCTCCGCGTCGCGGGGCTGCACGGTTCATCGCTCCCCCTTAGTCCTCCCGCGGCACAGAGCCCTCCCCCGCTCTCCCCACAGCGACGTCCGTCCCCCCCCAGCCCTGGGCCCGCCCCACCAACGTGCCTCTTCGGGGGGGCTGGGGGCAGGAGCTTGGCCCTCCCGGGAAGCCGAAGGGCCTTTGGCAGCGAGTGAGGGGGTGCCTGGCCGGGGGCTGCCGGCTGCTCCCGCTGTGCTCCCCCAGGGGCCTGTGGGTGTCTTTGGGAGTGAGCCTGGGCCCCACGGGCTTCGCGTGCTGCTCCCACAGAGCCAAGCCTGCTGCCCTGGATCCTCACCCACTGCTGGGGCCAAGGGGCGCGAGTGCCCGGGGAGGAGCCATCCTAGCCCCTCGGTGCGCCCCGGCGGTACGCCCAGGGGCCTGTCTGCCAGAGGTCGCACACCAGGGCGCCATGCGAGGGGCTGACGGGGGCCACACCCCCAACGCTGGAACCCTGCACTCCACACGCCCAGGCCCCGGCGGGGGCTTCTCTGCTCCCAGCCTTGCCTGCGGGCAGGGCGCTCGCTTGGAACCGGGGGGGCCGGGGAGAGGGCAGCAAAGGGCTGGGCTTTGCAGTCACTGGAGGGCTCTTGGGAGCACGAAGCCGCTGCCCCGCGCCCGTCGGGCCAGGCCTGTCCAGCACATTCACAAGCGGCCTGGGACTGCCCAGGGCTGTGGCGGGGTGGAGGGGCAGCCCCATGCCGCCCTCAGCCCACTAGTGTCTTGTCCAAGAGCAGAGCCAAGCTTGTTGAACTGCCGGGCCACTGGGGACAGGCATGGATGGTCTCGCATCAGCCATTCCGCCCTGTCCCCGGGAGTGACATCAGGCCTGGGGCTTAGCCGGGGGCACCGGGGTGGCTTCAGAAAGTTGGAGGAAGAGGGAACAGGCGGGATAGGGGGCCAGCTCCTCCTCGCCCCTGCAAGCCTTGTAGAGATCAATGGGCAGCCTGGACAAGCAGAGAGGGGCAAGTGCTGGGCCTGGGCTACAGCCAGGACTAGGGGGTGCCCGGGGCCCCCCATGTCAGACTAACTGACCTACAGTGACCTGGGTCATCTGGTTTATCCTTTTAAAATAGTTACACAACTGTTGCTTTCTTTCAGCCCCCTGGAGCAGCCACACAATCAGTGCCCTTAAGCGGGGGCTCCCTGAGCCAGCTCTTTTGAGACTCTTGGGTGTAAGTTCTCTGGGTCGCCTGATTTTAAAATGCTCAGATTTCGTAGGTGCTGTTTGACGTCCGACTTCATTACAGATGGGGAAGGCAGCGACTGATCATTTTGTATCCTGTGGCTCATCGGTTAGTGTGTGTCGAGGTACAACCCAGAGCATTTATTGATCATTACTGACACTTCCCGCTTTGTCCTGAAACGGGCCCGTGCTGTCGCGGACACCGTCCATCCCAGAGAGTTCAGCAGCGGCTTGTGCCCTTTGAGCCAATGGGCCATAGACGTGGTGCTGGCCCTGTGGGTGTGGTTTGGCCAGCCCCCCCCCCCGCCCCCCCCCCCCCCCGCTATGGTTCTGAGAGGTGCCGGGCGGCCGCAGCGGGTCCTTGGCTGGTCCTGGCGGGGCTGGGGATGCTGATGAGTCCCTGGGTGGCTGAGGTTGATGGCCCCGCCTGTGGCAGCGCTAGGGCCCGGCTCCCTCTTCTCTGGGGTTATCAGCCCATGCCTGGGGCCAGCCCTTGTCTGACCCTGGGGCTTCTCCCTACATCCCCGCTCTGCACCAGTGGTCCCTACGCTGCCCAGTCACCACCGGTCGTGCCCCACGTCTCCTCCCGCTCCCAGGGCGCGTGCCCGCCGGGCGCCCCCAGCCCTGCCCCGGCCGTACCTTACTGCACGAGGAGAGGGTCTCAGCCGCTGCCCCACCCGAGGGGCCCTCCCTGGGACACGTGGGAGCAGGGCGGGAGCTCACCCGTAGCCCATCACGCGCCTCCCTTGTTGACTGACAGCTGCTGCGGCCTATGGGAAGCTCCGGCTGATTGTGATGTCAGGGCTGTGCACGCAGAGGTGAGAACCTCGGGATGTGCCGCGTGCAGGGGGCAGAGCGGAAGGCCAGGCGGGAGCTTGGGCCGCCTCCCTGGTGCTGGGCCCGTGTTTCACCCCGTCGCCCACGGCCCGGACTCGTCTGCTCAAAGCACCTGCCCGACGGCACCAGGCTGCGTGCGGAGGCAACAGGAGCTGGAGAAGCCCCCGCTGCTCAGAGCCCGGGCTGATGGGCGCCTGTTCGTCCGGGCCGGGTTCCTCACTGCGCCCTGTCTGGCATCAGCTCGCGGGCCCCACTGTATTCATACTGGAAATCGAGTCGGCGTGAGCTCTGGCCGTGGGACGCCTGCGGTAGGGTCTGACGGGTGCACCGCCCAGGCAAACTCCCACCTGACAGTCCCGGAGCGGGTCGCCCCGGCCCTCGGAGCCAGAGCGTCCTCACGTTCAGGGGTTCAGTCGTAACCGGCAGACGGCAGCTCCCCCGCTGTGCTCAGCCAAGTCTGAACCGGCCGCTCCTCTCCGCCACCGGAGGGCGCTGCAGCCCAGCGCAAGGCGCCAGGGCCCAGGGGTGTCGGGGCGAGCTTGGGCACCCGGAGGGCGTCCCTAAGTCAGGGGACTTGAGCCCTGCCCGGTCTGTAGGCTGCGCTGCTCTCTCCGGCCCAGCTCCTGCTCCCGGGCCGGGCCTGTGGGCTGCAGCGACAGCGGGGTCCTGAGCACGGGTCGGCCCCCGGCGGGTCTCTACCTGCAGCCCAGCCCAGCCACCCACCGAGCCCTGCCTGTCTGCGTCCCTCGCACGGCGCCGGGGGGCCGGGTCGCCTCGTCTCCTGGCACCCCCCCTGGAGTGCTGGGCTGCGGGGCCGGGGAGCACAGCGCCGGCCTGCAGCGCTGCCCACGGGAGGGAGGCCTCCCCGGCCCAGGCCGGTCTCTGAGGGGATCTGTGAGCAAGGCAGAGCCTCCCCCTGCTTGTAGCACCAGAGGCCAGAGCGCTGCGGTGCCAGAGGCCTTGAACCCCCTTTTAGATACCTGAAAACTGCTCTCGTGTCCCCTCAGTCTGCTCCTTTCCAAACTCAACAAGCCCAGTTCTTTCCCTCTCCCCTCCTAGCTCGTGTTCTCTAGACCTTGGGTTCCCAAACGGGGGGGCGTGAAGAAATTCTAGGGGGGGCATGAGACGACCCAGCCCCCTCCCCCCATCAATCCCCTCCCAAGAAAGAGCCTGTCTGTCCGGTAAAAAAAATTTTCAGAAACGACCATGTGAAATGTCCGGTATTTTCTGTTCTTCCTGGCTGGGGCGTCCGCCAGAACATGCGCAGCTCAGGCTGGATGGGGTGGGGGGAGGATGGAGCGTCCCGGCAGACTTCAAAATGGCCTCCTTAAAGGGCAGTGCCTGTTCTGCTTTTAAAAAGAGCAACTTTTTGGGGGGGGGTCAACAACTTTTCCCCTGGAGTTCCGGCATCTTTTTTTTTTTACCCTGGTCCCGGGAATTAAAGGGGCTGTGACTGGTTCCACGAGGCGTACAGATAGTTCGGAATGGCTTGCTAGTTGGAACAATCTAGCCCGTGCCGCGTGTAGCCGCGCGGCACGGGGTTCCAACCAGCGGGGTTTTAAAAATGGCGGCTCCCCGCTGAGGCAAATGAAGCGCGGGAAATTCAAATCCCGGGCTTCATTTGCAAGTGCCATATGCCTACATTACCCTCCTTAGTTCGAACTAGGGGGCTAGTGTAGACAGACCCTAGGTGATTATTTTGAATTATTTTGAATTGACCAAGTTTGACTTCTGGGCACCTGATTTGACGAACCCAGAGTTCCGTGTCCTCACTGCAGGGGAGCATCGAAGGCAGCCCGAGGCCGGCTGCATTAACATGGGCGCGCTACCTCGGACTCAGAGCCCTGGGAAGTGTTCTGGGGAGCTGCGGGACACCTCCCGGGGGTCAATTAGTTGGAATTAGCGGCACCGGAGCATCCGCACCAACATTATTTTGGACATACAAGTCTGGGAATTGTGTTATTCCTTATGAAACGCAGAGTGCAGAGTTAAAATTCCACGGCCCGGAATATTACTCCGGAATAACGGGCTTGGTAGTGTGGATGCATTGCTTACCCTGGGGGGCTAATTTCAGGCTACGTCTAGACTACATGCCTCTGTCGCCAGAGGCATGTAGATTAGGCTACCAGGCATAGGAAAATGAAGCGGCGATTTAAATAATCGCCGCTTCATTTAAATTTACAAGGCTGCCGCGCTGAGCCAATCAGCTGTTTGTCTGCTCAGCGCGGTAGTCTGGACGCGCAGGTGTCGACATCAAAGGCATTTGTCAACCACCCAGTAAACCTCATTCCAGGAGGAATAACGGGGCTGCCGACAAAGGGCTTTGATGTCGGCAGGGGAGCGTCCAGACTAGCGCGCTGATCAGCTGTTTGTCCACTCAGCGCAGCAGCCATGTAAATTTAAATGAAGCCGTGATCATTTAAATCGCCGCTTCATTTGCCTTTGCCTATGTGTCTAATCTACATGCCTCTGACAACAGAGGCATGTAGTCTAGACACAGCCTGTGTGTGTCTCTGTCATTCTCTCTCTCTCACACACACGGTCCTTCACTCTCATCTCCCCACACAACACGTTCGTGGGGGGTTGTTGTTACTTCTGTTACTGCCTGCACAGTGGGTTGTGTTTGGTGTTGGACTGGTCCGTGCATTTCATCATTGTCATTTCTCTCTCACACTCACATTTCACTCTGAGTGGTGAGTTCTAAAACGCCAAACCTAGCGTGACGAGCAATTATCCCCATGGCCACTGCTGCCCCTGGATGTGGCTGGCATGTCCCTGCAGCCCCGGAGACGGGCAGAGCAGGGGTTCCCCACACGCTGCCCTGGCCTGCAGACACCGCTCCTGCAGCTCCCATTGACCAGTAGTGGGGGACCGTGGCCAGTAGAGCTGTGGGCTCAGTGCCTGTGGATGGGGGGCAGCACATGGAGCCGTTGCTGTCCATGCCAGCTGCTTTCAGGAGCGGTGCAGGGCCAGGGCAGGACTGAGCCGCCTTAACCCCGCTGCTCCACCACCCGGAAGCCGTCTCAGTTAAACGGTGCCTGAACCCCTGTCCCAGCCCTGAACCTCCTTCTGCACCCAACCTCCTGCCCCAGACATGAGCCCCCCTGCACCCAAACCCCTTCCCGGACCCCAATCCCCCGCCCTGGGCTAAGCCTGGAGCCCCTCCCACACTCCAAACCCCTTGGCCCAAGACCAGAGCCTGCACCCCAACCCCTACCCCAGCCTGGTGAGAGTGAGTGAGGACGGGGGATGGAGCGAGCAGGGGGAGGCCCCTGAGAAGGGACGGGAAGGAAGTGGGGCCAGGCTGTTTGGGTGGGAGGTGGATCTTGCACTGCACTTCCATCGAACACGTGATCTTGTGGTTAAAGGCTGGCGCCTGCTGCTGCAAGCTCTCGAAAACACACAGGCAGCGTCGTGAGCTCCGGTGGGCAAAGGCCACTTCCGTTGGCCAGGCCAGCGCGCGACACTCTCTGGATGTGTCAGTCTCCGCGGTGCTGCAGGGCTTTCGCCCAGAATGCTGTTTGCGTTGTTTGCAATAGTGTGGTGCTGCCGGCCCGCGTGTCGCTGGTGCTCCCGAACTCCTGCTGCCTGGCTGATACATGGCACCCGGACCGCGCCTGCGCGAGAGTGTTTCTGCTGGCAGCTGAGACGGACACTTTGCGCCAGAGTTATGGAAACGGGGTAGCCGGGGAACAATAGCGCCATGCGCTGTCTGCACAGCGTCGCAGTGTGCGCCAGGCCCGGGGTGCGAAGAGGGCCAAAGCGCCCCCCCAGACATGCCTGGCCTGGCTTGAGAAGACTCTCCGTCTTGCAACGGGCTCTCCGGAAGGAGGACAATAAATTGCTCGTGCCGCCGAGGGCAGGATGTGAAGCAACGGGCTTCACTGCGACAGAGGAGACTTGGCTGTGAGCAGACACTTCCTGATGTTCGGGGCTGTGACGCCCTGGAGCAAAGTGCCGGGAGGTTGCAGAGCGTGTGAGGGGCTGGCTCGGCACACGCCTGGCAGGGCGGTCTAGCAAACTAGCCACAGCAGTCAAGCCAGCCAGCCACTCTCAGCCGCCAATCGCTGCATGTGGCTAGTGCCAGGCGCGCTGGGCACCACGGGCCTAGAGAGCACTCAGCAGGGACTGGACTCGCCGACCAAGCAAGGGCCTTTCCAGCCCTACACGCCCAGGATGCAAGGGGCAGGGCCAGGCAGTCCAGACAGACACCCTGGTCTCACCTCCCAAGGACGGCAGGTTTGTATAATTTCTGGTGGTGCCCCGTTAACCAGGCCTCTGGAGGTAACACACTCGGGGCAAGATGGACACATGACCAGAAGTAAAAGGTGTCATGTGACCCCTCTCGAAGGACTTTTCCCACCATCCTCCTACCAACAGGGATTCGTTTGGCCCCTACCAAACCCCCCTCATGCAACTGTCCTGCAATTGCATTAACCCAACGTGTGTGACAGTAACTCGGGGGCGGAGAGCTGGGGGAAGGGTTCCCTCTAAGGCTCTGTCTACACTCGCGGCTTCTTGCGCAAGTACAGTCATTCTTGTGCAAGAACCCACAGAGCAGCCACACTGCCGGCCTGCTCTTGTACAAGGAAATGTACAGTCCGGCGTGGTATGAGAGGGCGTCTTGCACAAGAGCTACGCTCTTTTCTAACAGGTGTGAGCTCTCTTGCACAAGAGGGCAGTGTGGCGGCTCGGCAGGGATTTCTTGCACAAGAAACCCCTCTGGCTAAAATGGCCATCGGCGCTTTCTTGTGCAAGAGAGCGTCCACACTGCCATGGATGCTCTTGTGCAAAAGCACAGCTTGCACATGGCAGAGTGGACGTGTTCTTGCACAAGAACCCTTGCACACGATGTTCTTGCACAAGAAGCCACCAGTGTAGACATAGCCTGAGAGTTTCCTCCCCTGAGCAGAATGGATTTGTGTTGTGCACCAGTCCTGAGTTCATGTGGCTTGTTTGGATGTGCCACTGTGGCACCCAAGTTATTAATAAATATCTTATAAACCTCGAACTTTTCTCTCTGCTGCCATGTCTCCTCCCCTTGCTCCATCAACTTCCCTGGTGCCTGCTGCCCCCCAACCCCTCACCCTCTGCTGTCCTGACTCCTGCCCTTCTCACTGTCCTCAGCCCTCCTGTGACCTACCCCCCTCCACCAGCCCTTCTCTCCCCCCTGTGCCCACTCCTCCAGTAGTCCCTCCTCATCCCCTCTCCTAACAGCTCCCTCTACACCTGCCCTGCCTCTCTCCTCTGGTGCTGGTCCCTCCCCTGCAGGTCTCTGCCCTTCTGCTTCACCCCAGAATCCCCTGGCACCTGCACCTTCCCTTAGCCCTGCACCCTCCTGGTGTTCCCCCCTTCCCTCACTGCCCCTGCCCACTTTGCCCTCTTTTTCCCTGATGCCCCCCCTCACCACCCTCTGCCCCCATTCCCCTCCTGCCCCTCTGTGCCCTCACATGACTTGCTCCATCCCCACATTTCTCACGCCCACCCCTCCTTTCAAGCCTTCTCCCAGCACCTCCCCCTCCCCCCTCAAGCCCCCAATGCCCTTCCCCTCTCCTCTCCCAGCATCACCCTGTCCCCCTCCCACTGACACCTCCCTCCTGCCCTTTTCCTCATTGTCTGCACTTGGCCCCCTGGCATTTCTCTCTCCCCCATGCTGTCCCTTGGTGCCTTCCCCTCTCTTCCCCCTTCTTCCCCCTCCTCCTCCCACCCCTTCCCCCTTGTTTTCCCCCTTCCCCTCCCCTCCCTTCTGCCTTCCACTTTGCAGGGCTGGAGTCTGTGCTCAGGCCCCAGAAGTCCCCGGACTCTGAACCTGGAGCTAGGCCGTGTGGTGCAATGCCACGCCGAGCAGTTTTAAAGTCCCGGACGTGATGTCACGTCACACCTGGGTGTCTCCTGCTCACCTGTAAACACCCGCATGCAGCAGCAGCCGGCAGTGCGCACCAGGCTGAAAGCTGCGCATGGCAGGGATGGGCTGGGGCTGGGGGGGGATGCTCTGGGGCTGGGGTGGGAGGACACACGGGGGGCCAGCAGGTGGGGGCTGGGGCCTGCTCCAGGCAGGGCCGGGGGAGAGACCCAGCTCCAAATATTGGTGGAGCAGGGCCCCGGCTCTGAATATTGCTGGAGCATGGGCACCACAAGCCCCTAGAACTCGCCGCCCCTGCCTCTGACTTCACAGCTCCTGGGATGCTCCCGGGCAGGGACTCGAAGCAGTTCCCACGCTATCCCAGGACTGGTGTGAACGGGAAGCGACCGTCTAGGCAGGAGTCCTGCAGAAGGGGATCGAGGGGTCAGAGTGACCACAGGCTAAGTATGAGTCACCAGTGTCACGCTGTTGCAAAACAAGCCAACAGGGTTCTGGTCTGCATGAACAGGAGTGTGGTGAGCAAGACACGAGACGCCATTCCTCCGCTCCACTCTGCTCTGCGCTGGTCAGGCCTCGGCTGGAGTCTTGTGTCCAGTTCTGGGCACCACATTTCAAGAAAGATTTGGAGAAGGTCCAGAGAAGAGCAACAAGAATGATGAAAGGTCGAGAGACCAGGAGCGAGGAGGGAAGGCGGAAGGAATTGGGCTTGTTTAGTTTAGAAAAGAGCAGACTGAGGGGTCATGAGAGCAGTTTTCAAGTATCTAAAAGGGTGTTACAAGGAGGAGGGAGAAAACTTGTTCCCCTTGGCCTCTGAGGATAGGACAAGGAGCAATGGGCTTGAACTATAGCAAGGGAGGTTTAGGTTGGACATTTGGAAAAACTTCCTGCCTGTCAGGGTGGTTAAACCCTGGAATAAATTGCCGGGGGCGGTTGGGGAATCTCTGGAGATATTTGGGTCTGTCTATACAGCCACCCTAGTTCGAACTAGGAGGGTAATGTAGGCATTCGAAGTTGCAAATGAAGCCCGGGATTTAAATATCCCAGGCTTCATTTGCATCTTCCCGGGCGCCGCCATTTTTAAATCCCTGTTAGTGCAGACTCCATGCCCGCAGCTACACACGGCACAGAGTAGGTAGTTCGAATTAGGCTCTCCAATCCGAACTACCGGTACACCTCGTTCCACGAGAAGTAACGGTGGATTGGAGACCCTAATTCGAACTCCCTACTCCGTGCCGCGTGTAGCCGCGTGTAGCCGCGGGCATGGAGTCCGCACTAACAGGGATTTAAAAATGGCGGCGCCCGGCTTTATGCAAATGAAGCCCGGGAAACTCAAATCCTGGGTTTCATTTGCAACTCCGCTTGCCTACATTAACCACCCTAGTTCGAACTAGGGGGCTAGTGTAAACAGACCCTTGAAGAGCAGGTTGTTCAGACTCCCATCAGGGATGGTCTAGACCAGTGGTCACCAACGCGGTGCCCACGGGTGCCATGGCGCCCACCGGAGCTTTTATGTGCGCCCGCCTAGTGACCAGGACAAGTGCAACCCATTAATGTGCTCTGAGCCCCAGGCGCCTGGCAGCCCCAAAAGGTTGGGGACCACTGGTCTAGACGGTGCCGGGCCCTGCTGGGAGGGTGGGGCACTGGCCCTAGTGGCCTCACGAGGTCCCTGCCAGTTCTGGGATTCTGTGGGGCTCACGCCCGTTCCACTCAGCCTCCTGCAGCGGAGGGGCCGGCATGAGGGACCCGCAGGGGCTGGGGACAGCGTCTCTCCTGATCCCTGATGCAGCCGGGCTGCTCCCGCTCACCCCCGGGCGCTGCTGAGGGAGGAATCTCTGCTCACGGGGCTCCATGCGAGCCCACTGAGCGCGGGCGATGGGCAGCGTCTCTCGAAGGGCACCGCTTAGCAGCTCTTGTGCACGCCCAGGTGCCAGCAAAGCCGGCGAACTGCTCTGTGCCCACAGCCCGCCAGCCAGGGCACCACCAGACCCTGCCCCGAGGCCACAGTGCCCTGCGTGGCGGGTGAGTGGCCAGGGGCTGTGGGACAAGGCTGACGGGCAGCGCCCCCCGCCCTGGGCCGGGCACCAGGGGAAGGAGGGCAGCAGGTTGGCTCTCGACAGGCTGCACAGCCCTGTTACACTCCAAGGGGCTGGGAGTGGGCGACAGCGGAGGGACCAGGGGAGGATCCTTGTTCTGTTCCCTCCCTCTGGAGCCCCGGGCACCGGCCACTGTGGGCCGCCGGGACCCTGGGCTGGACGGGCTGTTGGCCTGACCCCGCCTGGCCGCTCGGCTGCTCTCAGTCCCCACAAGCGGATTGTTTCATCGCTGGCTCCAGTATCTCCCCAGGGGTCAAAGTGAGGCTGCCGGGTCTGTAACCCCCAGGTCCTACTTGTTCCCCCTCTCAAAGACGGGGGCTCTGTCTGCCCTTCTCCGGCCCTCTGGGACCTCGCCCGTCCTCCAGCAGCCCCTGGAGTCATCGCCGAGGGGTCCCAGGCGGCTTCAGCGAGTTCCTGGAGTCCCCTGGGAGGGGCGGCGCCAGGCCCTGCCGGCCGGAGGGCACCCGGCTCCTCTAGCTGCCCCTTTCCCCAGCTTTGCTATGGGACGTCCAGCGGGGCTCCGAGGTCCCAGGGGACCAGGAATTGGGCTGCAGGGCCCTGTGCTGTGCAGCTACTGAGCAAGTGTCCCCGCGGCCTCCTCAGGGTGGGGTAGGAGGCTCTGTCCACGCAGGCCCTCGGAGACAGGCCCTCGTAGCCGCTACTACTGTGGGCCTGTGTTTCTGGGCAGGGGCCGGGTGGGCTGCCCAGGTGGGTGGGCGGGAACTGGGTGGGGTTCCCTGGGCGGGTGGGCAGGGGCCATGCGGGCTTCCCGGGCAGGTGGGGGGCTGTGGGGGCTTCCCGGGCAGGTGGAGGGCCGGGGGGCTGCCCAGGCAGGTGGGGGGGCCATGCGGGCTGCCCAGAAAGGTGGGGGGCCGTGCGGGCTGCCCAGGCAGGTGGGTGGGAGCCGGGTGGGGTTTCCCGGGAGGGGTTCCCCAGGCGGGTGGGCGGGGGCCGTGCGGGCTGCCCGGGCAGGTGGGGGGGCCGTGGGGGCTGCCCGGGCAGGTGGGGGGGCTGTGCGGGCTGCCCAGGCAGGTGGGGGGCCGTGCGGGCTGCCCAGGCAGGTGGGGGGCCAGAGGGGCTGCCCAGGCAGGTGGGTGGGAGCCGGGTGGGGTTTCCCGGGAGGGGTTCCCCAGGCGGGTGGGCGGGGGCCGTGCGGGCTGCCCGGGCAGGTGGGGGGGCCGTGGGGGCTGCCCGGGCGGGTGGACAGGGGCTCGCTGCACATCCCAGGCTATGGCGGGGCCTGTTCCCTGCTCTGGCTAAGGGTGCTCAGCTCTGAGATGGAGGGGATGTTGCCAGGGGACTAGAAGGCTTACGCTGATAAGAAGCTCACAGGAACTTTTTCAGGGGCAAAAGCCACACGCTGTTTATTGGGAATCCAGCAGAGAAGCAGTTAGCATCTGCCTTATAAAAACACACACACAGACAGACAGAGTCACACACACACACACACACACACAGAGTGACACACACACACAGAGTGACACACACACACACACACACAGAGTGACAGAGTGACACATACACACAGACAGAGAGTGACACACACAGACAGAGAGTGACACACACACACACACACACAGACACACACACACACACACAGGCTCTGCAGATGGTGCATAGTGACCAGTCCATGGTGGCTCACGTCAGTCTCACTGGCCAGGCCAGGCTGCCCGAGCGAGGAGTCGGGTTCCCTGAGACTCCTCCGAGGCTCAGCTCGCAGGACTGAACCCAGAGTCCTGTGGCCAGAGCTTCCCTTCTTATCCAGGTCAGTTCCCACTGGGGCCTGTGGGTTGTGCAGTGTCATGCTGCAGTCATCCGCCCTCAGGAGGTGTGAATCTGTGTCCTGTGATGGGAATTGTCAGGGTTCCAGTCCTTGTCTCTGCCTGTCTCCAGGGTTCGCGGATGCTGCTAATTCAATTCAGCCTCCAGACACAATGCACGTTTCCTTAGCGATAGAGCGGTAGCCGTGTTAGGCTGATCTCGCTAAAACAAAAGGAAAATCTCTGTAGCGCTTTAGGGTCTGTCTACACGACAGCGCTAATTCGAACTAGTGCATCTAGACCTAAAAACTCATTCAAATTAGCGTTTTGCTAATTCGAACTAGCACGTCCACACTGAGAGGACCCTGAAGCGGGGTTAAGGATGGCCGGAAGCAGTGCCGGCAGGGCATCAGGTTAGGACTTAGAGCGTGGAGATGCTGCCTCAGGCTAGACGAGGGCTGTGCTTAAAGGGACCCGACCCCCACCCCGGACAGACAGTTCTCAGGGTTCCCCGCTCGCTTGTCTAACTCGATGAGGGACAGCAAAGCAGTCCTGGCTTGGAGTGCCCTGAGTGCCCACACTCAGCACATCACAGCACTCGGCCATCAGCCCGGCTGCACTTGCTGCAGGCTGCCATCCGGGGGGTCAATTGGGGGGCTGTCAGGATCCAGGAGGCCCTGCAGGAGAGCTTCCACCCCGAGGAGCCCACAGAGCCAGCCCAGTCCTCCCCATCGGGGGCTCGTGCCCCATTCCTCCCTCACCTCCTTCCACTTACCCCTCCCTAGCCCCCCTTCCTCATGTGTTCAAAAATAGAAACTCTCTTTATTTAACAAAACTAGTGGGGGGGGGGGGAATTAACCTCTGGGGAGACTGGGAAAAGGAGGTGGGAAAGGGGAAGAGAGAGGGTGGGAGAGGGGAGGTGGAAACCTGGGAGGAGGGAGCTGGAAGGGGGAAGCCAGGGGAAGGAGGAGGAGGGGAAGTATAAAACTATGGTACTCCATATCTTCAGTACTGTGTACAGATGTGGTCTCCTCACCTCAAAAAAGATATTTTGGCCTTGGAAAGGGTTCAGAAAAGGGCAACTAAAATGATTAGGGGTTTGGAACGGGTCCCATATGAAGAGAGGCTAAAGCGACTGGGACTTTTAAGCTTAGAAAAGAGGAGACTGAGGGGGGATATGATAGAGGTCTATAAAATCATGAGTGGTGTGGAGAGGGTGCATAAAGAAGAGTTCGTCATTAGTTCCCATAATAGAAGGACTAGAGGACACCAAATGAAATGAACGGACAGCAGGTTTAAAACTAATAAGCGAAAGTTCTTCTTCACACAGCGCATAGTCAACCTGTGGAACTCCTTGCTGCAGGAGGCTATGAAGGCTAGAACTAGAACAGAGTTTAAAGAGAAGTTAGATAAATTCATGGAGGGTGGGTCCCTGGAGTGCTATTAGCCAGGGGGTAGGAATGGCGTCCCTGGCCTCTGTTTGTGGAAGGCTGGAGATGGATGGCACAAGACAAATCGCTTGGTCATTGTCTTCGGTCCATCCCCTCCGTGGTACCTGGTGCTGGCCACTGTCAGCAGACAGGCTACTGGGCTAGATGGACCTTTGGTCTGACCCAGTGCGGCCGTTCTTATGTTCTTATGTTCTAAGCTCAGGGCTCAGGGTCGGGGGTCTCACTGGACCAACTTGATTTTCATGCAAACCTGCTCCTAGGTTCGCATGTGGCCTTTGGTGGCCAGGCTGGCAGCTCTCCTGCCCTAGACGGCCGCATTCCTGTGCCTAGTGCGTAGGTCATGGATGTTGGAGGCCTCCCCCCAAACCTCGATGAGGTCCACGATCTCCGCACTAGACCAGGCGGGCGCCCACCTCTTGTGACCCCGGGCAGGCTCCTGGGAGCTGCCAGCCTGGTCCCAGGAAGAGGCGGAGGGCTGGGTGGCAGCTGGTGGCGGGCTCATGCTGTGCCAGGTGCAGGGTTTGCTGGCTGGGTGCTGGCAGGCTTTCAACTGGCACAAGCACCGTAGCCAGACCGTGCCCCTTTAAGGGCTCCGGGGTCGGGAGGGGGCAGAAAAGTTTCCCTGGTTTGGCTCAAAGTGGCCACCAGGGCAAGCTGGGGAGGGCTAGCCTCCAGCTAGTGCGAATTAAGTGGCTACACAGCCCTTACTTGGAACTACTTAATTCGAACTAGGCTTAGTCCTCGAGGAATGAGGTTTACCTAGTTCCAATTAAGCGCTCCGCTAGTTTGAATTAAGTTCGAACTAGCGGTTTGCATGTGTAGCGCCTATCAAAGTTAATTCGAACTAACGACTGTTAGTTCGAATTCATTTGTAGTGTAGACAGACCCTTAGAGACAAACAAGATGGTTTATTAGATGATCTTTCATGGGCCAGACCCACTTCCTCAGATCACACTCTGTTATGTCTACACAGCAAAGTTATTTCGAAATAACTTTTCTAGCATCTACAGTCAAACCGCTATTTTGAAATGAATTCGAAGTAGCAGAGCGCTTGTTTTGAATTTGGTAAACCGCATTCCACGAGGAATAACGCCAAATTCAAAATAGCTATTTCGAAATAAGTGCTGTGTAGACACGTATATCGAAATCGGGGGCCTCCAGCCCTTCCCAGGGTGCCCTGGTGGCCACTGCAGCCTCAACCAAGAACACTCCTCTCCCTCCCGCCCCCCCCCCAGAGCCCTTAAAGGGGCTGACTCTGGCCACAGTGCCTGTGCCAGCTCCAAGCCTGCCAGCCCAGAGCCAGCAGTCACTGCCCCGACCCAGCGGCCCCAAAACATGAGCCAGCCAGCCACTGGCAGCCAGCCCTCCACCACTCCCCAGGAGCAGCCTGCCAGCTCCCAGGAGTCTGCCAGGGGCTGGAGAAGGCAGGGGCCTTCCTGGTCCAGGACGGGGATCATGGCCCTTATTCAGGTTTGGGGGGGATGCCCCCAACATCCACGACCTACGCACTAGACACAGGAATGCGGCCGTCTAGGGCAGGAGAGCTGCCAGCCTGGCCACCAAAGGCCACATGCGAACCCAGGAGCAGGTTTGCATGAAAATCAAGTTGGTCCGGTGAGACCCCCGACCCCGAGCCCTGAGCTTCCCCTCCCCCTTCTGCCCCTGGCTTCCCCCTTCCACCTCCATCCTCCCAGGTTTCCCCCTCCCCTCTCTCCTCCCCTCTCCCGCTTCCTTTCCCCAGTCTCACCAGAGCCTCCAGTTGGGGGAGCAACTATTGGGAACAAGAAGATGGAGTGTGCGTGTGCGTGTGCGTGTGCGTGTGCGTGCGTGTGCGTGTGCATGTGCGTGTGCGTGTGTGTGTGTTAGATGGGGGAGGGGTGGAGTCGGGCTTCTGCCGATCCGGATCGATGCTCCCATGTTGACAAGACAAAACCCGGGGTCCCTCTGCAAGACGCCTCCTATTTCTCCCTCTCGTGCAGCCAATTAGCCATCACCCCGTCTCTTCTAATGCTGCTCCAGAGAGGGTCCTTCCAAGGGCAGGCGCTTGCTGCTCCACTCCCAGGCGTCTGTCTGTCCAGTCTTCTTTCCAATGAGCTCACTGCACAGGGACTGGCTTGGGTCTGGCTCCCAGCCCCTCTCCACCCTGGCACCTGCTGCGGGAGGGGCTCCCCTTCCGGTCTCCATTCACCCCCGTTCACCCCCACAGGGCAGTCGGGGAAAGGGGGAGATCCATTCTACTCCGAGCAAAAGACACTTTTCTTTACCTTAACTCAGGGGTCCCCAGCGCGGTGCCCACAGGTGCCATGGCGCCCGCCGGGGCATTTACGTGCGCCCGCCTAGCGCTGCCCCCGGGAGCGTGGCACATGCGCGGCCCCGCCCCCAGGCGGCCCGGCAGCCCCGCGCGGCGCCCGCCACCCAAAAAGGCTGGGGACGCTGCCTCAGCTATTCCTAGGACCTCTAGCAGAAAGAGTTTGATCCCAAGTGTCTGTGGCGAAGATGGATACAAGGTTCCTCTTAGACAAGGTTGGCTAAGAAGGGTTAACTGGAAGCTCCAGCTAGAAGCACAAGATATGTATCTAGAAAATCTCTTAATACAAAGTTACATGAGAATGATACATGGTTATATGGAAATGTTACCGCGATTTATCCACAAGCGGGCGCCTGGCCCTGGGGCCGTGCTGACAAACCCGGGTGCCTGAGGCCAGCGTGGGGCAGGCTGCGCCGGGCCGTGGGGGCTGGCTGGGGGGGGCGTGACGGGCGGAGAATAGCTGTTGTGCTGAGGGACTTAGTGGCTTATGGGCTCCATTGTTGTTCACACGGGTGGGTGGCGTCTGCAGGCCAGCGACCTGCCCTGTGCCAGTCGCTGTCTTTGTGTCAGGCTGAATGGCGACGTTGCTGGAAAACACCCCACTGCTGCAGCCCTGCTCAGCCCCCCCCATGCCCCTCTTGGCCTGGCAATGCATGACCCTAGATCCGGGGCCAGCGCTGGGCTGTCAGCACCCCGGGGGTCTGAATTCACTGGCCACGCTTTTCCAGGGGGTTGCTACAGGGGGGATAGCTCAGTGGTTTGAGCATTGGCCTGCTAAATCCAGGGTTGTGAGTTCAATCCTTGCAGAGGCCAGTTAGGGATTTGGGGCAAAAATTTGTCAGGGATGGTACTTGGTCCTGCTGTGAAGGCAGGGGACTGGACTCGATGACCTGGCTCCCTTCCAGTTCTAGGAAACAGGCATCTCCATTAACTTAAAAAATGTATAATTGTAAATCCACCTTGTTCCTTCTGTGCTGGCATAATCCCATGGACTGGGGGGGTGACAGCACATTGGGGAGCCCCAACCCTGCTCCCCCATCTGCAGCCAGATGTGACTCCACCAGCCAGTAGAGAAAAAATGGGTCTATTGCTTCTCCAAGATACAGCCCAGCTCAGGTTTGATGTAGGGATCGGATAGGTTGACAGCCCTAGTTCCCTTGGGGGGAGGGACTCACAGGCCCCTGAACACCCTGTACTGGTTTTAGTCTCCTTCCTCCACACTCCCCCTGACCCCCCGGCCAGTGTCTCTGCCTCCCTCCCTTTGTCTCTCCCCTAGGAAGAGCCTTGTTAATTGCTCAGGCTGGGACTAGGTGTCTGGGCCGGGGCACGTGGGGGTGAGTCAGTGGGAATAAGAACGGCCGTACTGGGTCAGACCAAAGGTCCATCTAGTCCAGTATCCTGTCTGGCCACAGTGGCCAGCACCAGGTGCCCCAGAGAGGGTGGACTGAAGACAATGATCAAGCGATTTGTCTCCTGCCATCCCTCTCCAGCCTCTGACAAACAGAGGCCAAGGACACCATTTTATCCCCTGGCTAATAGCCTTTTATGGACCTAACCTCCATGAAATTATCTAGCTTCTCTTTAAAGTCTGTTCTAGTCCTAGCCTTCACAGCCTCCTCTGGCAAGGAGTTCCACAGGTTGACTCACACCTCAGCCAGGTGGGGACACCGGGTTACAGAGCAGACAGCCCCCCCCCCACACTACATCACAAGGGGACAAGGGGTATCCGGGAGGCCAGGGGGTAATGCCATGGGCCAGGGAGGGGGAGGTAATGCCAGGGGCTAGGGGGGAATCTTACGGTGGCCCTTACATATTACCACCTCCCCCATCCAAACTGACCACGCCCCCCTCTGCATACGGAATGGGGCGCGGTTAGTCCCGTCGCCCCGCCCCTGGGCGGGTCCCAGCCGGGCTATATAAGGCAGGTGCGCGAGACACTGCAGCAGACGAAGCTTCTCGCCGAGACCTCGTCGCTCAGACTCGGCGTGAGAGCCCCTCGCTGCTGCGCCATGGTGAGCGCCGGGGGAGCTGGAACCGGGCCGGGGGAGCTGGAGGCCGGGCGGGGGGGCGCTGGAACCGAGCCGGGGGGAGCTGGAGGCGGGGGGGGGGGGCCGGGGGGGGGCGCTGGAACCGAGCCGGGGGGAGCTGGAGGCCGGGCGGGGGGGGGAGCCCGGGGGGGGAGCGGGGGCGGGGGGAGCGGGGGGCCCGGGCGGGGGGGAGCTGGGGGGGCGGGGGGGGCGGGGGAGGGCTGGGGGGCTGGGCGGGGGGGCCGGTTTCCTGCGCGGCCTGGGCTCCCCATGACGCAGGGCGCGCGAAGCGGAAGGTCCCCGGGCTCGGACGCCTGGGTTCCCGCGGGGGGGGGGACGAGTCTCTGCGCGGGGGGGCATCGCAGCAGGTGCCGCTCCGGGCTGGCGCAGGGCGGAGTCCGGGCGCTCCCCGCGGGCCGGGCCGGGCCGGGCGCGCCACGCAGCAGGGCCGCGCTGCCTGAGCGCTTCCTGCGCGCCTCGCGGCCGACGGGCAGGGCCAGCTGCGCAGCGGCGGGGGGGCTGCGGCGGGGCGCGGGTTATTAATAGGCGGGTGGCGGGCCGGGCTCCTGGCCAAGGCGGGGGCGGGGGGCTTTAAAGGGCCAGCGGCCCCCGGCTGCCCTGGGGACGGGGCCTCGCGCCGGTGCCCGGCCGGGGGTCTCGGCTGGAGCGTGGCCCCTTCCCGGGCAGGCTGCGGGCGCTGCCGTGAGCGGCCTTGGCTCAGCCCCGCGCGCCTGGCTCGGGGGGTTTCCTGCCAGCGCCCCAGGGTGCGTGCGGCGGCGGGAAGGGGCCTGGCGGGGGTGGGGCGCGCGCTTTCAAACCCTTCCTGGTTGGTCGGTCGGGTGCATTCAAACCTCCGCTGCGCCCGGGCGGGGCGCGGCTCCAGCCGCCAGCTCCGCACTGCCCGGCCGGGCCCTGCGCAGCTCCGCCTGGGGAGCCCCCGGCCGGGGCAGGGCCGCGGATGCCCCTTGTAAGGCCTCAGTGGGGGGCTGGAGCGCTGGGGGGGTCAGCCCCACGGATCGGGGCACTTCCTCCTTGTGGCTTCCCCATCAGCTTTGAGCTTGTGGCTGAGGCCGGGTTGAGCGGAGGGGCCTCGCCTGGGGGGTCTCTGGCTGCTGCAGGGACCCTGGCGCGGGGGGGGGGGGGGGGGGGGTCTGGGTCCCTCTTCTTCGGGAGCAAAGGCAGCGTCTGGGCTGTGACCCTGCCAGCAGCAACCCCCCCCCCCCCCCAGCACAGGCAGCTCCTTGCACACAGCTGCTGCCTGGCCTGGATGCGGCTCCAGTCCCCCCTGCCTGCCCCCCCCCCGTGTCTCCTCCACCCCCGCTCTAGGGTGCAGGTCCGCGTGGCTGGCGGAAGGGCCTTTGCCCAGGACAGCACTGGCAGGGAGGCTCCCGTGGGACTGGGAGCCAGCCTCTCCTGGGCCCTGCGGCAGGCTGGCTGAGTCAGGCTGCGTGGGTGGGACTGCAGCTCACACCTTAGGTATGTGCTGCCAGCCCAGCACCTGCCCGAGCACTGAACGGCTGCAGGGCTGGCTCCTCCCAGGCTGCTGCAGTGGAGCCCTGGGCTGAGCCCTGGGCTGCTCCCTGCTTGGTGGGAGCCTCACCCCTGCCCTGGGAGGCTCTGGGCTGGGCACAAGGAGGGGCATGGCCGAGTGGGCCTGCCCCCCCTCGCTGGGCCTCGCTTCCTCCCCACACCTGCTCCATGCCCTGGGAGCTCAGGGGCGCCATGTACTGCAGCTGAGCTGGGGGGGCACAGGCAAGAGGTCAGGGCTGTGGCCAGCCTGCCCAGGAGCATGGCAGGCAATCGGCTCTGGATCCTGGCTGCCCATACGTGCCCTGTGTGCGCCGCTTGTGGGGGCGGGGAGCACGGCTCTGCTCCTCCCCCACTCCTGCAGTCTGTGCTAGCTGCAGCGGGGGCGGGCACGCAGCGTGGCAGCCATTCGGAGCTGCCAGATTTCCCTGGGTGGCTTCTTGGGGCTACACCCACCAGCGGGCCCCTGCGGGGAGCAGCATCTCCATGTGGCTGGAATATGGGCATGGAATCCCAGGAGCCCTCTGCTGTGGGCGGGGCAGCTGGGAGGGACCAGCCCTCTGGGGACCTGTTGATGCTGTCGGGGGCTGCTGGGCCTGGTGGCCGGGGGAGCCCCCCCTCGCTGGCCGGGGGCTGCTGGGCCTGGTGGCCGGGGGAGCCCCCCCTCGCTGGCCGGGGGCTGCTGGGCCTGGTGGCCGGGGGAGCCCCCCCTCGCTGGCCGGGGGCTGCTGGGCCTGGTGGCGGGGGAGCCCCCCCCTCGCTGGCCGGGGCCTGGTGGCCGGGGGAGCCCCCCCTCGCTGGCCGGGGGCTGCTGGGCCTGGTGGCGGGGGAGCCCCCCCCTCGCTGGCCGGGGCCTGGTGGCCGGGGGAGCCCCCCCTCGCTGGCTGGGGGCGGCTGGGCCTGGTGGCGGGGGAGCCCCCCCTCGCTGGCCGGGGGCTGCTGGGCCTGGTGGCCGGGGGAGCCCCCCCTCGCTGGCCGGGGGCTGCTGGGCCTGGTGGCCGGGGGAGCCCCCCCTCGCTGGCCGGGGGCTGCTGGGCCTGGTGGCCGGGAGGCACCTCACTAGCCTGTCTCTCCCTCTCCCTGCAGCGTGAGTGTATCTCAGTCCATGTCGGCCAGGCCGGCGTCCAGATGGGCAACACCTGCTGGGAGCTGTACTGCCTGGAACATGGGATCCAGCCCGACGGGCAGATGCCCAGTGAGAAGACCATCGGGGGAGGGGACGACTCCTTCACCACCTTCTTCTGTGAGACGGGCGCTGGGAAGCACGTGCCCAGGGCCATCTTCGTGGACCTGGAGCCCACCGTGATTGGTGAGCAGGGGAGGGGCCCCGCTCGCTGCGCCCAGCCTGCTGGGCTACCCTGCTCCAGCAGTGCCAGGCCCTCCCCAGCTGGCAGGGGCAGCATGGTGCATGCCAGGCTGGCTCTGTCGGTGCCCAGAGAAACCGGCCCAGCCGGCCGGGCTGCTCCTCGAACAGGCCTGGACAGCTCAGGGTTCCAGAAACGCCAGGCCCTTGCAAGTGCCTCTCGCAGGCGGTGCCCTCTGCCCTCCTCCTGGGGGGCAGACACCTCCCTTCCGGCCATGCGCACCTGCCCAGGTGGGGGGGGGGGGAGTGGCGTTGCCAGGAAGCTGGTGCCAGCCCCGTGTTGCGCTGCCAAGGAGTCTTATCCGTGCAGTAATGGGGGGCATCACACTGCTGGCCTGGAGCCCCGTCCCACACCCCTCCCTTTGCCTCTCCTAGATGAGATTCGGACGGGCATCTACCGCCAGCTCTTCCACCCTGAGCAGCTCATCACAGGCAAGGAAGACGCTGCCAATAACTACGCTCGTGGGCACTACACCATTGGCAAGGAGATCATCGACCAGGTGCTGGACCGGATCCGCAAGCTGGTGAGCGACCTGTGTGCATGGGGGGGGAGGGGGGGGGTGTCCTTTGTCCTGGCCCCGCCCCGCCATGGGGGTAGTGAGGCTCCAGCTTCTGGTTGGGAGTCGTAACCTGGTTAGACATGCTCCTGGCTGGGGCCCTTGGCCAGGCTTGGACGTGGGGCTGTGGGGCTCCCTGCTCGGGGACCTGGGTGACTCGGGCTTGTTCTTCCCGTGGTGGGGGAGCTGGTGGAAGTCACCTGGTCCGGCTGGGCCATGTCTGCTCCAGCCTGGACTGGCTGCTAGTTGGTGTGGTGAGCTCTGACATCCTTCTCCTGGCAGTCCGACCAGTGCACGGGGCTGCAGGGCTTCCTGGTCTTCCACAGCTTCGGCGGGGGCACCGGCTCGGGGTTCACCTCCCTGCTCATGGAGCGTCTCTCCGTGGACTACGGCAAGAAGTCCAAGCTGGAGTTCGCCATCTACCCTGCGCCCCAGGTCTCCACGGCGGTGGTGGAGCCCTACAACTCCATCCTGACCACCCACACCACCCTGGAGCACTCGGACTGCGCCTTCATGGTGGACAACGAGGCCATCTACGACATCTGCCGCCGCAACCTGGACATCGAGCGCCCCACCTACACCAACCTGAACCGCCTGATCAGCCAGATCGTGTCCTCCATCACCGCCTCCCTGCGATTCGATGGAGCCCTCAACGTAGATCTGACAGAGTTCCAGACCAACCTGGTGCCCTACCCCCGCATCCACTTCCCGCTGGCCACTTACGCCCCGGTCATCTCGGCCGAGAAGGCCTACCACGAGCAGCTCTCCGTGGCCGAGATCACCAACTCCTGCTTCGAGCCTGCCAACCAGATGGTGAAGTGCGACCCCCGCCACGGGAAATACATGGCCTGCTGCCTGCTGTACCGTGGGGACGTGGTGCCCAAGGACGTCAATGCTGCCATCGCTGCCATCAAAACCAAGCGCTCCATCCAGTTTGTGGACTGGTGCCCCACCGGCTTCAAGGTGGGCATCAACTACCAGCCCCCGACAGTGGTGCCCGGGGGCGACCTGGCCAAGGTGCAGCGGGCCGTCTGCATGCTGAGCAACACCACGGCCATCGCGGAGGCCTGGGCCCGGCTGGACCACAAGTTCGACCTGATGTACGCCAAGCGGGCCTTCGTGCACTGGTACGTGGGCGAGGGCATGGAGGAGGGGGAGTTCTCCGAGGCCCGGGAGGACATGGCTGCGCTGGAGAAGGATTACGAGGAGGTGGGGATTGACTCTTACGAGGACGAAGAGGAGGGGGAGGAGTACTGAGGCTGGGCCCTGCTCTGTTAACTGCAAAATCCCTCTAGGAAAATAAAGTCTCCTTGGTTGCAAACCCACCCCAAGCTGTGGCTGTTCTTGCTGGGGGAGGGGCGGGGGCTGAAGGCCCACCCCTACAGCTGAGGGCGGGGGCTGGCCAGGCCTGCGGGGGTGGGGAAGGGGCTATCCCCCTGCTCTCTGCCTGGAAGGGAAGGGCCCTGCTGGGCGGCACGGTTCTGCGCACAGCGTGTCCGGCCAGTTCCCTGGTGCATCACGCTGGGCGTGCGGCCATGGGGGGAGCTCTGCACTGCCTGCCCGTGCTGGTGGGCAGCCGAGGACCATGGGGCCTGGTGCCAGGGGTGGGGCTGCAGGAGCCTGGGACTGCAGGGGTTGCCCCTCCCCCACTGCTGGCTGGGCAGGGCCCTGGCTGTTGGCCCAGCAGCTGGGGGCCCAAAGTCCAGTCCTGGGTGCAGGTGGGAGTTGGCTGCTGGCTGGGCCACCTGCCTGTCCCGAGCATTGCTCTGCCTGTGGGGTGGTGGGTGGCACTGGGGCCCCTGCTCTCCCCACAGCCCACGGGAGGGAGGGGGGTTAACAATAGCTGGTCTGCTCCCAGCTGTGAGCACAGCCTGGGGCCATGGCTCTGCCAACACCTGGCCCAGGCCCCCTCTTCTGCTCTGGAACAATGGGGGGTGACCCCCACCTCTGGTGCAGGCCAGTGGGGGGCTGGGGTACAGGAACATGGCTCTAGGGAACTGGAAGGTGCTCAGGGCTGGGGGCTCCTCTGTGCCTGTCATGGCAGCTGCAGGGCCTGGGGAAGACACATGTGCCCCCTGCAGGGATCTTGCCCAGGCCGCCTTGGGGTCCTCCCCTGCCAACAGCTGCCTCCTGCAGCCCAGCTTTGACCCAAGCTAGGGGAAGCCCAGGGGGGCTCCACTCGGCACCAGCCCCGCAGCTCCCACTTGCCCCCTCCCCAGCTGTGTGTGTGGGGGGGGGGGGGGGGGGGGGGTCACAGAATCTCAGAGCCAGGCCAGTCTCCACACGCTTTATTGGACCAAACCCAGCCAGGCCCTGGGGCTGCCATGGCCTGACCCCACCCCCCTTCCCGCAGGAGATGGGCAGCAGACCCAGGGGCTGCCCCCAGCTCTGGCTGAGGGGCAGAAGGCCACTAACTGCTGGGGGCAGCGGAAGGGCTCACCTCTCCAGACAGCCCCAGAGCTTGGGGCTCAGCACATGCCTGGCCACCCCTTGCTGAGGCCCCAGCAGCAGAGTGGGTGCCTGAGGTGGTCCTGAAACGGCAGGCGCTGGCAGGGCTCCACCCCGCAGGCCTGGTCTTGCTTTTAACCTCCTGCTCAGTCTTACAAGCAGTTCAGCCTCCACACGCAGTGCTGGCCTGGCCCCAGGCTCAGATCCGGGTGGTGGCCTGGCCCCTCAAGGCTGGCTGCAGCCCCTCCAGCTGGTCCAGTATCTGGGAGACATGAGGCCGCTCCTGAGGGTTCACCACCATCATGGAGGAGAGCAGGTGCTCCAGGCTGGCCGAGTACCTGCAGGAGGCACATGCATGAGGCAGGGCCCCCCAGAGGGGTGAGCGCACAGCTACCGGCCCTGGGTGGGGGCAGCCAGGCCCGCTCCTCACCTGCCAGTGGGGGGCACGCGGAGCTGGTTCTGTACAGCCAGCGCCACGCTGTCGCCCTTCTGGAAGACCATGTCGAAGGGGCCCTCCCCGAACATCATGCAGTACAGCACGCAGCCTAGGGACTGAAGGGGACAGGGTCAGCCCGGCCCAGGCACCGCCCGGGAGGGGAGCAGCGGCCCTGCCGCGGGGCCTTACCCAGATGTCGGTGCGCTCGTCGATGACGCAGTCACTCTCCACTGTGAAGAGCTCCAGGGCCCGGTACGAGATGGTGCAGCGCTGAGCCGCCCAGTCCTGGGAGGGGAGGGCACAGCATGAGCCCACACTGGGGAGGGCTGTCCCCAGTGACTGCTCAGAGCTCTTAGCAGGGGGAGGGGGGCAGGAGGCCTGTGACTGGCATGGTGGGGGGGGCTAGATGGGGCCCCTACTCCAGGAGCAGGGCTGGAGAGCCCCTGCTGGGGAGAGGTCTCAGCCCAAGCAGCTGATCTTCCCATAGGGAGGGGCCACAGAGCCGGGTGCCTCCTACCTGCACAGCCATGGCCTGGCGGGAGCCCTTGACCTCAATGCGGGCCCGGTTCATGGAGCCCAGGTCCATCAGCACTGGCTGCTCCGCGTCATCCAGCAGCACGTTGGTGGGCTTCAGGTCCCTGTGGGGACAGAGAGTGAGTTCCCCAGAGGGGCAGGCCCCGCCCCCGCAGGCCCGGGGGGCTCACCTGTGGGCGTAGCCCTTGGCGTGAATGGCCTGCAGCCCCTGGCAGATGCCCTGGAGAAGGGGGAGGATCCGCTCCTCAGGCAGGAAGGAGCCTTTGTCTCGCAGAGCTTCCACCTCGCTCCACAGGGTCCCCCTCTGGTGAGCAGACAGGCAGGTGCTTAATGAGCAGCCACTCCCGGCAGGGCCACAGCCCCTTCCCTCCTCCAGCTGCAGCAGGGATGCACCAGGCCCTAAGAGCCTGCTGCTAACAGGTCTCGGGGGCAGCTCAGGAGAGGGATGAAGTGCAGCCGTGGCCCAGCAAGCAGCTGCTCTAATTGTCCCTGCTGACAGGCCAGGGCAGCAATGCTGCACAGACTCAAACCTGGGGAACTCCCTGCCGTAAGTGACCAGAGAGGCCAGACAGTGCTGGTCTCCTGATAGAGCGGATGCCCCTTTCTAAAAGCTATGTGCCTGACCCAAGACACCAGGCCCAGCCAGGTGCTGAGCCAGCCAGGCCGTTCCTGCTTCTGGCCCGCATGCGGGATGGCTGCGTGGGGCCCCCTGCATGCCCTCACCCTGCTGGCGCTGACCCAGGTGCAATGAGGAGGCCAGGTGGGCAGGGCAGGGCTGCTGGGAGACAGTGACCCCTCTCCCAGCAGGAGAGACCTGGGGGCACATCTCACACTCCTTTGTGATTGGCCTAGAGAGCGGGCCTCCAAAGGCTACAGCTCCCAGCATGCATTGCTGCGTTGGGCTCCCAGGCCAGCAGCAATCAGGGCTGTAAAAATGGTACCAAACTGACCCATTGTGTAAGGGGGCTCCTGGCAGCCCCAGGCAGAGCAGAACCGGGAATCCCTGCTTACCCGCTTGCGTCCCCAGCAGCAAAGTGCCCCCTTGGCTACAAATGGAGCCGGGCCTTGTCTCAGCCCTGCCCGGGAGACAGGGTGGCCTTACCCTGAGGAAGGGCAGCAGCAGCCAGGCCTCGTGTTTGGGCCCCTTCTCCACCATGCAGTGGGCCTCCAGCTGCAGGATGTTGGGGTGGTCGAAGAGCTGGTGCATCTCCACCTCGTGCAGAGCTCCCTGGCGGTCCTCCTTGTCATGGCACAGGATGCGCTTCAGGGCATAGAACCGGCCGTCCTGCAGCCCCTCCACCAAGTCCACGTAGCTGAAGCCCCTACAGGCAGAGAGGGGGTGAGGGGCAGGAACAGCTCCCAGCTAGGGCTGGCAACAGAATAGACCACCATTCCATGGCTTAGGAGAGAGTCTGGCAACAGACCCCCTTGGCTTAACCAGGAGACCTTCCCTGCTCTCAATCAAAATGGAGTCCTATAAAGAGTGAAAACTATGACAAAGGGGCTGTGTCTGGACTGGCTACTTTTTCAGGAAAATCAGCCGCTTTTCCAGAAAAACTTGCCAGCTGTCTACACTGGCTGCTTGAATTTCCGCAAAAGCACTGAGGATCTCATGGAAGATTGTCAGTGCTTTTGCGGAAATACTGTGCTGCTCCCGTTCAGGCAAAAGTCTTTTTCCGAAAGACTTCTGCGCAAAAGGGCCAGTGTAGACAGCTCAGATTTGTTTTCCACAAAAAAGCCCCGATCACGAAAATGGCCATCGGGGCTTTTTTGTGGAAAAGCGCGTCTAGATTGGCACGGACGCTTTTCCACAAAAAAGTGCTTTTGTGCAAAAGCGTCCTCCAATCTAGACATTCTGTTCTGAAAATGCTTTAACGGAAAACTTTTCCGTTAAAAGCATTTGCGGAAAATCATGCCAGTCTAGATGTAGCCTGGATGAATATAGGCGAACACCACAGGTGTGCAGGTGCAAGATTAGCAAGGCAAAGGCACAAAATGAACTTGTTACCTAGACGACTTTTCTATAAACATATTAGAAGCACGAGGAAGACCAAGGAGAGGGTAGGCCCACTGCTCAGTGAGGAGGGAAACTTGGAAGTGGCAGAGGTGCTTAATGACTTCTTTGTTTTGGTTTTCACCAAGAAGTCTGGGGGAATGCCTACCAGTGAATGCTAGTGGGAAGGGGGTAGGTTTAGAAGGTAAAATAAAAATTAGATGTCTGCAAGTCAGCAGGGCTATTCAAGGAGTTGGAATATTCAAGGAGCTGATAGCTAAAGGCTCGGATACCTCCTCTATCACCTTTGAAAGGCCATGGAAGTTGGGAGAGATTCCAGAGGACTAGAAAAGGACAAATCTAGTGCTCATCTATAAAAAGGGAAATAAGATCAACCCAGGTGGACGTGGTATACCTAGACTTTAGTAAGGCATTTGATATGGTCTTACATGATCTCATCAATGAACTAGGCAAATACAATGTAGCTGGGGCCACTATAAGGTGGGTGCCTAACTGGCTGGATAACCGTACTCAGAGTAGTTTTTAACAGTTCACAGTCATGCTGGAAAGGTATCACAAGTGGGGTTCCGCAGGGGTCTGTTTTGGGACTGGCTCTGTTCAATATCTTCATCAACTATTTACATACTGGCATAGAGAGGACACTTCTTAAGTTTGCAGCTGATCCCAAGCTGGGAGGGGTGGCGGGTGCTTTGGAGGACAGAGACATAATTCAAAATGATCTGGAGAAAGGGTCTGAGGTCAATAGGATGAAGTTTAATATGGACAAATGCAAAGTGCTCAACTTAAAAAGGAACAATCCGTGTCTCTCACACAGAACGGGAAGCGACTGTCTAGGAAGGAGTCCTGCAGAAAGGGATCTAGGGGTCATACTGGACCACAGGCTACATATGAGTCAATAGTGTGTCTCTCTTGCAAAACAAGCAAACAAGATTCTGGGCTGCATGAACAGGCATGCTGTGAGCCAGATAGGAGAAGTCATTCCTCTGCTCTACTCTGAGCTGGTTGGGCCTCAACTGGAGTCTTGTGTCCAGTTCTGGGCACCACATTTCAAGAAAGACCTGGAGAAATTGGAGACGATCCACAGAACATAAAAACAGCTAGACTGGGTCAAACCAAAGGTCCATCCAGCCCAGGGTCCTGTCGGCCGACAGTGGCCAATATCAGGTGCCCCAGAGGGAGGGGACACAACAGGGAATCCTCACGTGATCCCTCCCGTCACCCATTTCCATAGAAACAGAGGCTATGGGTACCATTCCTCCCCATTCCGGCTAACAGCCACTGATGGACCTAACCTCCATGAATCTATCTAGTTCTTTTTTGAACTCTGAAAGTCTTAGCCTTCACCGCATCCTCTGGCGAGGAGTTCCGCAGGTTGACTGTGCACTGAGTGAAGAAAAACTTCCTTTGGTTTGTTTTAAGCCTGCTGCCCATTAATTTCATTGGGTGGACCCTAGTTCTTAGATTGTGGGAATATGTAGATAACTTTCCCTTATTCACTTTTTCCACACCAATCATGATTTTATAGATCTCTATCAATTCCCCCCTAGTCTCCTCTTTTCTAAGCTGAAAAGTCTGTCTTTTTAATCTTTCTTCATATGGGACCGATTCCAAACCCCTCATCATTTTTGTTGCTCTTCTCTGAACCTTTTCCAATGCCAAGAGATCTTTTTTTGAGATGAGGCGACATCTTTACGCAGCATTCAAGATGTGGGCGTACTATGGTTTTATATAGAGGCACTAAGATATTTTCTGTCTTATTCTCAATCTCTTTTTTCATTATTTGTAACGTTCTATTTGCTGTTTTGACGGCTGCTGCACACGGAGTGGATGTTTGCAGAGGACTCTCCACAATGACTCCAAGAGCTCTCGCTTGAGTAGTCGTAGCTAAATTAGTCCCCATCATATTGCATGTCTAGTTGGGATGATTCTTTCCAACGTGCGTTACTTTACATTTATCAGCATTACATTTCATTTGCCAGTTTGTTGCCCAATCACAGTTTGGTGAGATCCTTTTGAAGCTCATCACAGTCTGCTTTGGTCTTAACCGTCTTGAGCAGTTTGGGATCATCTGCAAATTTTGCCACCTGTTTATCCCTTTCTCCAGATCATGTATAAAGTTGAATAGGATTGGTCCCAGGACAGACAGCTGGAGGACCCCACTAGTTACCTCTCTCCACTCGGAATACTGACCATTTATTTCTACCCTTTATTTCCCTCTTATCCCCTGACAACTTACTTTGCTTAAGAGCCTGTGGTGAGGGACCTTGTCGAATGCTTTCAGGAAATCTAAGCGCACTATAGCCACTGGCTCTCCCTTGTCCACATGTTTTTGACCCCCTCAAAGAACTCCAGCAGATTAGTAAGGCAGGATTTCCCTTTACAGACACCATGTTGACTTCCCCCAACAAATTTTTCATTTGTGTGTCTGACAATTTTATTCTTTACTGTGGTTTCAACTAATTTGTCCGGTACTGATGTTAGACTTACCGGTCTGTAATTGCCAGGATCACCTCTAGAGCCCTTTTTAAATATTGGCGTCACGTTGGCTACCTTCCAGTCATTAGGTATGGAAGCTGATTTAAAGGATAGGTTACAAACCACAGATAATCGTTCAGCAATTTCCCATTGGAGTTCTTTCAGAACTCTTGGGTGAATGCCATCTGATCCCAGTGACTTGTTAGGCTGTGTCTACACTGACATGATTTTGTGCAAATACTTTTAACGGAAACGTTTTTCCGTTAAAAGTATTTGTGTGAGAGAGCGTCTATACTGGCATGTGCCTTTATGCAAAAGATGTAATATGCCTGTCTACACTGGCCTTCTTGCGCAAGAATACTTGCGCAAGAGGACTTATCCCTGAGCGGGAGCATCAGAGTATTTACGCAAGAACCACTGATTTTGTACATTAAAGTCAGTGTTCTTGCGCAAATACTTGTGGCCAGTGTAGACAGGTGGCAAGATTTTGCGCAAAAGCAAGTGCTTTTGCGCAAAATCTTGCCAATGCAGACACAGCCTTCTTGTTAAGTTTATCGATTTGTTCCACAACCTCCTCTAATGACACCTCAATTTGGGACAATTCCTCAGATCTGTCACCTAAAAAGAATGGCTCAGGTTTGGGAATCTCCCCGATATCCTCAGCAGCGAAGACTGAAGCAAAGAGTTAATTTAGCTTCTCTGCAATGACTACCATCTTTGAGTGCTCCTTTAACATCTTGATCATCCAAGAGCTCCACTGGTTGTTTAGCCAGCTTCCTGCTTCTGATGTAATTAAACATTTTGCTATTACGTTTTGGCTAGCTGCTCTTCAAATTCCTTTTGGGCTTTTCTTATTATATTTTTAAGCTTAATTTGTCAACGTTTATGCTCCTTTCTATTTTCTTCACTAGGATTTGACTTTCACTTTTTAGAAGATATCTTTTTATCTGTCACTTCTTATTTTACATGGTTAAGCCAAGCCACGGTGGCACTTTTTTGGTTCTCTTACTGTGATTTTTAATTTGGGGTATACATTTAAGTTGAGCCTCTATTATGGTGTCTCTGAACAGTTTCCATGCAGTTTGCAGGGATTTTACTTTTGTCACTGGACCTTTTCATTTCTGTTTAACTAACGTCATTTTTGTGTAGTTCCCCTTTCTGAAATGAAATGCCACAGTGTTGGGTTGCTGAGGTGTTTTTCCCACCACAGGGATGTTACATTTTATTACATTATGGTCACTATTTCCAAGCGGTCCAGTTATATTTACCTCTTGAGCCAGATCCTGTGCTCCATTTAGCACTAAGTCAAGAATACCCTCTCCCCTTGTGGGTTGCAGAAGAGCAACAAGAATGATGAAAGGTCTAGAGAACATGAGCTAGGAGGAAAGACTGAAAGAACTGAGCTTGTTTAGTTTAGAAAAGAGCAGACAGAGGGGATGAGAGCAGTTTTCAAGTATCTAAAAGGGTGTTACAAGGAGGAGGGAGGAAAATTGTTCTCCTTGGCCTCTGAAGATAGGACAAGCAGCAATGGGCTGAAATTGCAGCCAGGGTAGTAAGGAACTTCCTACCTGTCAGGTGGTTAAATACTGGAATAAATTGCCTAGGGAGGTTGTGGAATCTTCATCACTGAAGATATTTAAGAGCAGGTTAGACACACACCTGTCAGGGATGATCTAGATGGTGCTTGGTCCTGCTGTGAGGGCAGGGGACTGGACTTGATGACCTCTCAAGGTCCCTTCCAGTGCTACATTCTATTCTATGATTAACCACTAAGCCTGGGCTTATTGGCTAATCTTGTCGACTACTCACATTCCCCCCTCCCACCCGCTACCGCTGTAACAGAGCAGGAGCTGTTGCCCATGAGAAGCTGGCTTAAAAATCAGCAACCCCCCCTCCTCACACTGCTGCCTCTCTCAGAACCATCAGTAGGGGGGGCAAGGAGGAGCAGAGGGGGCTACCATGAAGCAGCCTCTGTCCACGGGGGAGTCTGAACTTCCTTGCAGACCAAGGCTGCTCTATGAGATGCTGGAGCAGCCTCTGTCCAGGGGGCGGGGGAGCTCAGACCCCTGCAGACGGGCTGCTTCATGGTACCCTCCTCTGCTCCCCCCCCTTCCCTGCACTGCTGCCTCTGTATCAGAGGCAGCAGCACAGGGCAGACAGCAGCTGGTTTTTAAACTGGTTCCCCTCGCAGACAGTCTCGTGCCTGCCATCCCATGCTGCCGCCTCTGATACAGAGATATGGGTGACAAGCGGCTCCTTGGGAATGGGGCCAAGAGCGCACTGGTTGCTAGCTCCGCCTCCTGTTGAATAGTCGTGTAACTGCTAAAATGTCAGGCGGTTCCATGATTATTCAATTCCTTGCTATCTCACATCTCTGCTCCCAAGACCTCCAGAGCAGGTGCCAGAGCCATCATCTCCAGGGACCCTGTGGTCAGGGGTGGGCCAGGCTGCTGAGGGAGAGCACAACACACCAGGGAGAACCAGGCACAGAGACAACAGCCCCTTCCACCAGCAGCATAGCAAGGGGGCATGCCCCCCGGCTCCCCCACGCTCAGCTCCCTAGCCTGTCCTCCCCCGCTCAATCCCACTGCTCCAACCCCCTCCCCTCCAATTCGCCGGCTGCCTCCCTGGCCTCACTGCCAAGGCTTCACGCAGCCCTGCTCAGCTCTGCACCACCAAGCCGTCAGCCGCCCCCCCGAGTGCCCAGCCAGGGGCAGGTGTGGGGCTGGGAAACGGGACTGGGGGGTTACCCGTCCGCTGTCACCTCACCACCCCAGCCACCCCTCCCTACTTGCACCGCTCTACCCCCCCACCACCTCACCGCCCCCCCCGCACCGCTCTACCCCCCACCACCTCACCGCCCCCCTGCACCGCTCTGCCCCCCACCACCTCACCGCCCACCCTTGCACCACTCTGCCACCCACCACCTCACCGCCCCCCTGCACCGCTCTACCCCCCCACCTCACCGCCCCCCTGCACCGCTCTGCCCCCCCAACCTCACCGCCCCCCCTTGCACTGCTCTGCCACCCCACCTCACCGCCCCCCCTGCACCGCTCTACCCCCCACCACCTCACCGCCCCCCTGCACCGCTCTGCCCCCCACCACCTCACCGCCCCCCCTTGCACCACTCTGCCACCCACCACCTCACCGCCCCCCTGCACCGCTCTACCCCCCCACCTCACCGCCCCCCTGCACCGCTCTGCCCCCCCACCTCACCGCCCCCCCCTGCACCGCTCTACCCCCCCACCTCACCGCCCCCCCGCACCGCTCTGCCCCCCACCACCTCACCGCCCCCCCTTGCACCACTCTGCCACCCACCACCTCACCGCCCCCCTGCACCGCTCTACCCCCCCACCTCACGGCCCCCCTGCACCGCTCTACCCCACCACCTCACCGCCCCCCTGCACCGCTCTACCCCCCCACCTCACCGCCCCCCCTGCACCGCTCTACCCCCCCACCTCACCGCCCCCCTGCACCGCTCTGCCCCCACCACCTCACCGCCCCCCTGCACCGCTCTACCCCCCCACCTCACCGCCCCCCTGCACCGCTCTGCCCCCCACCACCTCACCGCCCCCCCCGCACCGCTCTGCCCCCCCCCGCACCCCCCCCCACCACCACTCTGCCACCCACCACCTCACCGCCCCCCTGCACCGCTCTACCCCCCCCCCCAACCTCACCGCCCCCCCTGCACCGCTCTACCCCCCCACCTCACCGCCCCCCCTGCACCGCTCTACCCCCCCAACCTCACCGCCCCCCCTGCACCGCTCTGCCCCCCCCGCACCGCCCCCCCCTTGCACCTCACCGCCCCCCCGCACCGCTCTGCCCCCCCCTGCACCTCACCCCTCCCCCAGGCGCTGCAGCAGCAGGTAGCGCTGCCCCTCGATGCTGAAGCTGCCCCGCGCGCAGGCGCACAGCGCGTGGCCCATGGCCCGGCCCGGCCCGGCGCTGGTGGCGGAGGGGGGGGGCCGCACCCCGGGGGTCATGACGCGAAGGCCCCGCCCCTTCCCGGCCGGCGCCTCAGCCGGAACTGCCGACACGTCATCAGCCTGCGCCGGCTGCCCGCTAACCGTCGGGCGGGAGCGCGAGCCTCGGGGGGCGGGGCCATGAGACAGGGTCTGATTGGCCAGAGCGCAGCGAGGGGCGGGGCTGGGTCTAAACGGGAGAAAAGGGGCGGGGCTGTGAGGGGCGGGGAGGGGGTTGAAGGGGTGGGAGCGAAGGGGCGGGGCTGTGAGGGGCGGGGAGGGTGGTGAAGGGGTGGGAGCGAAGGGGCGGGGCTGTGAGGGGCGGGGAGGGGGTTGAAGGGGTGGGAGCGAAGGGGCGGGGCTGTGAGGGGCGGGGAGGGGGTTGAAGGGGTGGGAGCGAAGGGGCGGGGCTGTGAGGGGCGGGGAGGGGGTTGAAGGGGTGGGAGCGAAGGGGCGGGGCTGTGAGGGGCGGGGAGGGGGTTAAAGGGGTGGGAGCGAAGGGGCGGGGCTGCGAGGGGCGGGGAGGGAGTTGAAGGGGTGGGAGCGAAGGGGCGGGGCTGCGAGGGGTGGGGAGGGTGGCGTAGGGGTGGGAGCGAAGGGGCGGGGCTGCGAGGGGTGGGGAGGGTGGCGTAGGGGTGGGAGCGAAGGGGCGGGGCTGTGAGGGGTGGGGAGGGTGGCATAGGGGTGGGAGCGAAGAGGCGGGGCTGTGAGGGGCGGGGAGGGTGGCCAAGGGGTGGGAGCGAAGGGGCGGGGCTGTGAGGGGTGGGGAAAGCTGAGGTACTCAAGGCTTTCTTTGCCTCTGTTTTCAAAGACAAGGTCGGCTCCCAGACTCCTGCACTAGGCAACGCAGTATGGGGAGGAGGTGGGCAGCCCTTGGTGGAGAAAGAACAGGTGAGGAACTATTTCGAAAAGCTCGACAGACACAAGTCCATGGTGTGATGTAGTGGGTGCTGCCCACTCGCTGGTTGCTATGCTTGGGCTGTGTGAGCCCCACAGGCCTGGGTCTGTAAGTACTGCCCAGTGGGGGCTCACCCCGAGCTCCAGCACCTAGACAATGGCCAGCCGGGGCTTCTCACGTGAACAAAGAAAGGGGGGGCTACCCGAGGAAGGTGTGTTCAGTAGTTTTGGGAGAGGCAGATTTTGGCTGGGAAAACATGAAGAGACTGAGCTGAGTACTGGGCGTACAGGGGCCTGCGGACCCCAAGGGGTCTGAGGCTGTCTGCCCCCTCACTTCGATGCCCACGTAGAACCCGGGTGGGCTGTACTTCGCAGAAGCAATAAACCCCCCTGTTCTACTGGTTGGTGGAGTCTCATCTTGCTGCAGACGGGGTGCAGGGTCGGGGGGGACCCGACGCGCCACCACGCATGGGTCCAGATTTAATGCACCCGAGGGTGCTCAGGGAGTCTCATCTTGCTGCAGATGGGGTGCAGGGTCAGGGGGTACCCGACGCGCCACCACGCATGGGTCCGGATTTAATGCACCCGAGGGTGCTCAGGGAGTTGGCAAATGTCATTGCAGAGCCTTTGGCCATTGTCTCTGAAAACTTGTGGAGATCGGGAGAAACCCCGGATGACTGGAAAAAGGCAAATGTAGTGCCCATCTTTAAAAAAGGGAAGAAGGACGATCCAGGGAACTACAGACTAGTCAGCCTCATCTCAGACCCCGGAAAAATCCTGGAGGATCCTCAAGGAATCCATTTGGAAGCCCTTGGAAGAGGGGAAAGTGATCAGGAATAGTCAGCAGGGATTCACCAAGGGCAAGTCGTGCCTGACCAATTGGATTAGCTTCTACGATGAGGTAACTGGCTCTGTGGACATGGGGAAGGCAGTGGATGTGATAGACCTTGACTTTAGCAAGGCTTTTGATATGGTTGTGATGCATCTTGCTGGTCGCTAGGCTGGGGCTGTTCTCTACTTGCCTTGTCTGTGAGCACGGCCCAGCAGGGGGGCCAGACACTGCCCTGACCGGTTCTGACTGGGGTGGGGAAAAAGGTTGGAACAAAGGAAGGACGTGGGGGGAGGAGGGGTCAGTCTGGGGCTGGAAACATGATGGAGACGCCTGGGGGGGCTTGGAGACCAAGCGTCCTGCCCCCTCCTATTGGCACCTCCTGTCTGTGCTGGGCTGTTCTGGAAAATCACTAAACCCCCCTCTGCTCTGCTGGCTGGTGGACGCTGTTCTGGCTGCTCCGGGGGTGCCGGAACTGGGGAACCCCAACGTGCCGTCACACTGGTGTCAGGAGCAGGATGCACTGCACCCTGTGGATGGAGCGTCCCGCAGCGAGTGACAAGGCGCAGTAGAAGCAAGGGGCTTAGAGCCAGGCGTGCTGGAGACAGAGCGAAGCGGTTCCTGAGAATCGTGGCCGCTGCAGCACTAGACCGGTGAGTCTGCATCGTGGGGACCAGCGGGGAGATGGCCTACGCCCGACTCTTGAAGGCAGAGCTTGTGGGGCTGTGCAGAGAGAGGGGCCTGCCCATGGGGAAAGCAACCAAGGCCCAGCTGATTGCCTGGCTGGAAGAGAGTGACCCATCCAGGGGCCTGGATTCTGCCTCAGCAGGGAGCAGCCAGATACCCCTGGGGAGCATCTCAGGCTCTCAGACCGGATGGCGGGGCTGGAGCCCTCCAGAGAGATGCGGTGCCCACCAGGCCAAGCTCTGCCAGCCGCAGTCCGTCCAGGGCAGGGCCCAGCCCGGCAAAGCTGCAGCAGCTGGAGGTCAAACTGTGGCTAAAGGAACTAGAGGGCCGTAGGGAGGAGTGCCAGGATCGAGAGAGGGAATGCCCAGATTGAGAGAGGCAGCGGCAGCAGGAGCTGGCCATCGTGGAGTGGAGAAGCCAAGAGGCCCCGGCTGCGCTGATTGGGGAGGGCCCCAGGCGGCCAGTCACTTGGAGAAGCTCGTGTTGGCCCGATGTAAAGACGTGGGGGACATGGACGGTCTCTCAGCTCCTTTGAGTGAGCCTGTGAACTGCACCAGATCCCCGGTGGGCCGACTGCAACACCTCACCCCCTTGCTGGATCAGGAGGCCGCAGGGGGCTCAATGCTGGAGGATCTGCAGCTGGGTGATTATGAACGGGGCAGAGAGGCCCTGCTGCACAAGTTCAGGCTGACACCCGAGACGTACAGGAGGAAGTTCGGGGGGTGCAGAAGGGGCCACGGGAGACCTATGTAAATTTGGCCTCCGGCCTGGCGCAGTCCTGCCGCAAGTGGGTGTTTGGGGTCGGAGCCCAGTCCACAGAGGACCTGCTTAAGCTGATGATGCTGGAACAGTTCTATGAAATGTGTCCACCCAGCCTGAGGCTGTGGCTCAAGGACAGGAGGCCTGAGAACCCTTAGGAGGCCGGGAGGCTGGCGGATGAGTTCACAGAGAGCCGGTCCGGGTGTGAACGGGAGTCCCGGAGAGAAAGGGAATCACACAGAGACCGGATCTCGGCTGAGCGACGGAGAGAGAGGGAATCGCGCAGAGACCGGATCTCGGCTGAGCGACGGAGAGAAAGGGAATCGCGCAGAGACCGGATCTCGGCTGAGTGACGGAGAGAAAGGGAATCGCGCAGAGACCGGATCTCGGCTGAGTGATGGAGAGAAAGGGAATCACGCAGAGACCGGATCTCGGCTGAGGGATGGAGAGAAAGGGAATCACACAGAGACCGGATCTCGGCTGAGTGACGGAGAGAAAGGGAATCACGCAGAGACCGGATCTCGGCTGAGTGACGGAGAGAAAGGGAATCACGCAGAGACCGGATCTCGGCTGAGTGACGGAGAGAAAGGGAATCACGCAGAGACCGGATCTCGGCTGAGTGATGGAGAGAAAGGGAATCGCGCAGAGACCGGATCTCGGCTGAGTGATGGAGAGAAAGGGAATCACGCAGAGACCGGATCTCGGCTGAGTGATGGAGAGAAAGGGAATCACGCAGAGACCGGATCTCGGCTGAGTGACGGAGAGAAAGGGAATCGCGCAGAGACCGGATCTCGGCTGAGTGATGGAGAGAAAGGGAATCGCGCAGAGACCGGATCTCGGCTGAGCGACGGAGAGAAAGGGAATCGCGCAGAGACCGGATCTCGGCTGAGCGACGGAGAGAAAGGGAATCGCGCAGAGACCGGATCTCGGCTGAGCGACGGAGAGAAAGGGAATCGCGCAGAGACCGGATCTCGGCTGAGCGACGGAGAGAAAGGGAATCGCGCAGAGACCGGATCTCGGCTGAGTGACGGAGAGAAAGGGAATCGCGCAGAGACCGGATCTCGGCTGAGTGACGGAGAGAAAGGGAATCGCGCAGAGACCGGATCTCGGCTGAGTGATGGAGAGAAAGGGAATCGTGCAGAGACCGGATCTCGGCTGAGCGACGGAGAGAGAGGGAATCGCGCAGAGACCGGATCTCGGCTGAGCGACGGAGAGAGAGGGAATCGCGCAGAGACCGGATCTCGGCTGAGTGATGGAGAGAAAGGGAATCGCGCAGAGACCGGATCTCGGCTGAGCGACGGAGAGAAAGGGAATCGCGCAGAGACCGGATCTCGGCTGAGCGACGGAGAGAGAGGGAATCGCGCAGAGACCGGATCTCGGCTGAGTGACGGAGAGAGGCACCTATGAGGCGAACCCAAGAGACAAGGACCAGCTGTCTATGCCCCAGAGAACCAGCCAGGGCCCAGGTGAGGCTGGCCCAAAGGGGCCTGCAGGGACTAACTTGCCATCGCTGCCGGCAAAAAGGCCACAAGAGGGCTCAGTGCACCAGGTGCCAGGACAGGTCCCATGACCTGAGACTTTCTAGGTGGAGACTGTTCTGGCTGCTCCGGGGTGCAGGATGGGGGGAACCCCGACTCGCCATCACAATGGTCTCTGTGACGTAGCGGGGGTACCTGGCTGGTTTCTACGCTGCTGGCTCTGGGGTAACCCCCACTGGCTGCCGTGGGGACCACGACCCAGCAAAACAGGATGAGTCACTATGCAAACCAGTGGCCAGACACCCCCCATGGAGAGGAACAAAGGAAGGGGGAGGCTGCCCTGGCTGGGGGGCAGCGCTGGAAGGGGGTTAGTTAGTTGCTGTCTGAGAGCATGGAGGAGACAGCCTAGGGAGAGGGGCTGGAGTTTAGGGGCCCAGTCTCCCCCCATCTCAAGGGGGCCTGAGGCATCCTAGCCCAGCTCTGTGACCAGATTCCATCTGTGCTGTGCTGTATCCTGGAGAGGCAATAAACTTCCTCTATTCCACCGGCTGGTGCAGTCTGTTTGTGCCATTTCGGGGTGCAGGAGACGGGGGACCCCCAACGCACTGTCACAGTCTCCCACAGTATTTTGGCCAGCAAGTTAAGGAAGTCTGGATTGGATAAATGGACGGTAAGATGGATCGAAAGCTGGCTAGACTATCGGCCCAGCGGGTAGTGATCAATGGCTCGATGTCAGGGTGGCGGTCGGTTTCTAGCGGAGTGCCCCAAGGATCGGTTCTAGGACCGGTTTTGTTCAATATCTTTATGAATGACCTGGATGAGGGGATGGATTGCACCCTCAGCAAGTTCACAGATGACACTAAGCTGGAGGAGAGGTAGATACACTGGAGGGCAGGGGCAGGGTCCAGAGTGACCTCGACAGATTGGAGGATTGGGCCACAAGAAATCTGATGAGGTTCAACAAGGACAAGTGTAGAGTCCTGCACTTGGGATGGAAGAATCCCAAGCATTGTTCCAGGTTGAGGACCGACTGGATAAATAGTAGTTCTGCAGAAAAGGACCTGGGGGTTACAGTGGACGAGAAGCTGGAGATGAGTCAGCAGGGGCCCTTGTAGCCAAGAAGGCTAATGGCATATCGGGGTTCATTAGTAGGAACTTTGCTGGCAGATCTAGGGAAGTGATTATTCCCCTTTATTCAGCACTAGTGAGGCCACAGCTGGATTATTGTGTCCAGTTCTGGGCCCCCCACTGCAGGAAGGATGTGGACGCATGGGAAAGGGTCCAGCGGAGGGCGACCAAAATGATTCGGGGGCTGGAGCACAGGACCTACAGGGAGAGGCTGGGGCTTTGGGCTTATTTAGTAGGCAGAAGCGAAGAGTGAGGGGGGATTTGAGAGCAGCCTGCAACTTCCTGCAGGGAGGTTCCAAAGAGGTCTCCTCCAGCCCTAGGTGTCTATGATAAGTGATCCCTCCCTGTCGCCCATTTCCAGCTTCTGACAGAGGCAAGGGACACCATCCCTACCCATGGCTAATAGCCATTGATGGACCTAACCTCCAGGAATCTATCTAGCTCTTTTTTGAGCCCTGTTAAAGTCCTAACCGTCACACCATCCCCTGGCGAGGAGTTCCACGGGTTAATCATGTGTTGTATAAAGAAATGCTCCTTTTTGTTTACTTTAAACTTGCTGCCTATTAATTTCATTTGGTGACCCCCTAGCTGAAGTGTGATGAAAAGGAGTGACTAGCACTTCCTTCCCTACTTTCTCGACTCCAGCCATGATTTTAGAGACCTGTCATATCCCCTCTTCATTGTTTCTTTTTCAAGCTGAACAGTCCCAGGCTGATTCCTCTCTCCTCATACAGAAGCTGTTCCGCACCCCTCATCATTTTAACTGTCTTGAGCCGTTTGGTAACATCGCACATTTTGCCACCTATTTTCTCCAGCTCATTTATGAATACATTGAATAGGATTGGGTCCCAGAACAGGCCAGTGCGGGACACTAGTTACCTCTCTCCAGTCTGAAAACGCCTCATGTAGTCTTACCCTTTGTTTCCTGACTTTTAAGGAGCTACCAGACCATGAAAGGACCTTCCCTCTTCCCCTTGACAGCTTCCTTTGCGTGAGAGCCTGTGGCGAGGACCTTGTCAAAGGCTTTCTGGAAATCTAGCCACCGGATCCCCCTTGTCCACGTGTTTGTTGACCCCCTCAAAGAACTCTAGTAGATCTGTGAGGCAGGGTTTCCCTTTGCAGAATCCATGCTGACTCTTCCCAACACGCTGTGTCCATCTCTGGGGTGACATCGTACTTGACTGGAGTTACAACCCGTTTGTGCGGTACGGAAGTCAGGCTAACGGGCTGTCAATGCCAGGACCGCCTCGCCTGAGCGCGTCACCCGTCGTACTTGAGCCCCAGGGACCCTTGTGGTCCTCTGACCCGAGGCCCTTGTGTAGCCCAGGCCAGAGAAGTGCTCCAAGGCCCACAGCTGTGCTTGGACTAGGGTAGAGCTGCTCACATCCACGGCTGAACAGCGGCCCATGAAGAACGCACTGCAAGCCGCAGCAGCAGCCTGTCGCAGGCTAATTCCTCTGGCTGTCCAGCCTGTGCCTTGTGTCAGACCCAAGAGCCCTCTGGTCCCCTACAGGTCCCTACGGATGGGGACCAGGCCAGCCCTTTGTAGGGCTCGTGAGCTCCCACTGTAGGGCAGGTTTTCTAGCCCTGTCATCGGGCTCGTGGTCTTCGCTGGCCCCTCTCCAGCGTATCACCCCCAGCATGGTGCACAGCAGCACCGGAGCCCCACGAGACGGAGCCCCCTGGAGCTCGGCAGCGGGCAGGGCAGTGCCCCGAGCGGGTGCCTTGGCCCCAGAAAACAGCTGGAGGTCGGCCGAGGGCACAAGGGGCCCGGCCAGGACCTGTGAGCAGGACGGGGTTTGTCAGAACCTGCCACGGCCTGTGGTACCTGCGAGCTCTGAGGGTTAAGGGGAGGGCAGAGGGGCCTGTCGGGGGGGGGGGCTCAGCTCCCCTGTCATCAGGCTTTGCAGCCCCGGTCCCTCTGCTGGGAAGAGAAACTCCGCAGGCTGCAAAGGAAGCTCCAGGAGCCTGTGAGCTGAGCCCAGCGCAGTGCCCCCCCCCCCCCCCACCGCAAACCTCTCCAGCCAGGCCCCAGCCCCAGAGTGACTCAAAGCTCAAAAGCCAGGACCTGCCTTCCTCTTCTGCCTCCTGCTTTCCCAGCCTGGGGGAGGGGGAGTTTCAAGCTGCAGTCCCTGCCCAGGAGGGCTGGAAAGGTGTTTGTCAGACCCTGTCCCGTCCTGACAGCAGGAGCCAGGGAACCCAGCCACAGACTCCTGCTCCGGCCCGAGCTGGCTGCCTGCAGGTCAGTCCTGCCCAGAAGAGCTGGGGGGCTGGGTGCCTGAGTGCAGCCGGCCAGGGGAGGCCCCAGCCTAGAAGCCTCTAACTAGGGCAGCGCCCCAGGGGGCTGGAGCTCAGACACGCTCCCCTTGGGAGACTGGCTGGAGTTCCCCTCCTGTTACCGAGAGCCGGGCAGGGCAGTGCGGAGCCGGGGCCTGGCCGGGGGCTTGCAGGCTGGCTCCGCTCTCCAGCCCCCGGGGATGCGTCCAGTGGCCGCCCTGCTCCGCCCTGCAGCTGCCAACTCCGGTTCTGCGCCCGCAGTCCCCTCTGGGCGAGCAGCTTCCCGTAGGAGCGCCTGAGCCAGGCCCTGCGTGGTAAGAGTGCCGGGGAGCTCCCAGGGAGCCATTGGCTGGGAGGCGTGCAGCCCGGCCCGGCACCCGCAGGGCCATGGGGCAGCCGCAGCCGCTGGGGGGGACGCAGAGAGCCACGTGGCTGTGGTGCCAGGAGAGCTGCCCCGGGGGCAGGGCGCCCGCCAAGAGGGGCGGGGAGATGGGCTACTGCCTATTCCCTGAAGAGTCAGCCCCCTGCTCTGCTCCAGAAGGGCCCCCCTCCCCTCCCGCACAGGTCAGGGGCCAGACCCCTCCCCGGGGCACCCCCCCCCGGCGCGCCCCTGCAGCCACGTGATGGCTGGTCCTGGCAGGGGACGGGCGCCGGTGCTCAGCGCGGCAGCAGCCACGTCCTGGGGCAGCGCGGCCCGGCCTGGCGAGGGCAAAGCTGGCGCCGTGGGCCCAGTGGGGTGGCTGCTGGCAGCGCCCAGCAGGGGCCGCCTTGCCGAGGGAGGGGCAGGGGCAACAGAGAGCGGGCTCCGGGGGAGGGGACGCGCCGGCTGCGCCCCATTGTGACCTGCACGGAACATGCTGAGGTCGGTCGCTGGGGGGCGCCAGGGCCCAGGCGGCGGCAGCGTCCAATGGAGCCATGGGCCTCCCGCTCCCCAGAGAGCCGGCCCCCACCTGGCGAGTAACGGGCAGCTCGCCTGGCCATGGGGCTGCCCCCCAGCCGCTGGGTCACAGAGCCCTCCACTGGGGCAGGGGGCTTCCCCGGGCACGGCCGGGGCACCGCCTGGAGCTGGCACCAGCTACCAGCCCTGCTCCCTGGCCCTGTCCTGGGGCATCCCCACGGAGGAACCGCCCTCCCCTTGAGCCCCAGCGCACCCCCCTAGAGATCACTGCCCCCTGGGTCCCAGCCCAGACCCCTAGAGATCACTGCCCCCCTGGGTCCCAGCGCACCCCCCCCCTAGAGATCACTGCCCCCTGGGTCCCAGCCCAGACCCCTAGAGATCACTGCCCCCTGGGTCCCAGCGCGCCCCCTAGAGATCACTGCCCCCGGGTCCCAGCGCACCCCCCTAGAGATCACTGCCCCCTGGGTCCCAGCGCACCCACCTAGAGATCACTGCCCCCTGGGTCCCAGCGCACCCCCCTAGAGATCACTGCCCCCTGGGTCCCAGCGCACCCACCTAGAGATCACTGCCCCCCGGGACCCAGCGCACCCCCCTAGAGATCACTGCCCCCCGGGACCCAGCGCATCCCCCCCTAGAGATCACTGCCCCCTGGTCCCAGCGCACCCCCCTAGAGATCACTGCCCCCTGGGTCCCAGCGCGCCCCCTAGAGATCACTGCCCCCTGGGTCCCAGCGCGCGCCCCCCTAGAGATCGCTGCCCCCTGGGTCCCAGCCCAGACCCCTAGAGATCACTGCCCCCCTGGGTCCCAGCGCACCCCCCCCCCTAGAGATCACTGCCCCCTGGGTCCCAGCGCGCGCCCCCCTAGAGATCACTGCCCCCTGGGTCCCAGCCCAGACCCCTAGAAATCACTGCCCCCCTGGGTCCCAGCGCACCCCCCTAGAGATCACTGCCCCCTAGGTCCCAGTGCACCCCCCTAGAGATCACTGCCCCCCGGGACCCAGCGCGCCCCCTAGAGATCACTGCCCCCCGGGACCCAGCGCACCCCCCTAGAGATCACTGCCCCCCTGGGTCCCAGCGCACCCCCCAGAGATCGCTGCCCCCCGGGTCCCAGCGCACCCCCCCCAGAGATCGCTGCCCCCCGGGACCCAGCGCACCCCCCTAGAGATCACTGCCCCCGGGTCCCAGCGCACCCCCCTAGAGATCGCTGCCCCCCGGGACCCAGCGCGCCCCCTAGAGATCGCTGCCCCCCGGGACCCAGCGCGCCCCCCTAGAGATCGCTGCCCCCCGGGTCCCAGCGCGCCCCCCTAGAGATCGCTGCTCCCCGGGTCCCAGCGCGCCCCCTAGAGATCGCTGCCCCCCGGGTCCCAGCGCGCCCCCCCAGAGATCGCTGCCCCCCGGGACCCAGCGCGCCCCCCAGAGATCGCTGCCCCCCGGGACCCAGCGCGCCCCCTAGAGATCGCTGCCCCCCGGGACCCAGCGCGCCCCCTAGAGATCGCTGCCCCCCGGGTCCCAGCGCGCCCCCTAGAGATCGCTGCCCCCCGGGTCCCAGCGCGCCCCCCTAGAGATCGCTGCCCCCCGGGTCCCAGCGCGCCCCCCTAGAGATCGCTGCCCCCCGGGTCCCAGCGCGCCCCCTAGAGATCGCTGCCCCCCGGGACCCAGCGCGCCCCCTAGAGATCGCTGCCCCCCGGGTCCCAGCGCGCCCCCCTAGAGATCACTGCCCCCCGGGACCCAGCGCACCCCCCTAGAGATCGCTGCCCCCCTGGGTCCCAGCGCACCCCCCTAGAGATCGCTGCCCCCCGGGTCCCAGCGCACCCCCCCCAGAGATCGCTGCCCCCCGGGACCCAGCGCACCCCCCTAGAGATCACTGCCCCCGGGTCCCAGCGCACCCCCCTAGAGATCGCTGCCCCCCGGGACCCAGCGCGCCCCCCTAGAGATCGCTGCCCCCCGGGACCCAGCGCGCCCCCTAGAGATCGCTGCCCCCCGGGACCCAGCGCGCCCCCTAGAGATCGCTGCTCCCCGGGTCCCAGCGCGCCCCCTAGAGATCGCTGCCCCCCGGGTCCCAGCGCGCCCCCCCAGAGATCGCTGCCCCCCGGGACCCAGCGCGCCCCCAGAGATCGCTGCCCCCCGGGACCCAGCGCGCCCCCTAGAGATCGCTGCCCCCCGGGACCCAGCGCGCCCCCCTAGAGATCGCTGCCCCCCGGGTCCCAGCGCGCCCCCTAGAGATCGCTGCCCCCCGGGTCCCAGCGCGCCCCCCTAGAGATCGCTGCCCCCCGGGTCCCAGCGCGCCCCCTAGAGATCGCTGCCCCCCGGGACCCAGCGCGCCCCCTAGAGATCGCTGCCCCCCGGGTCCCAGCGCGCCCCCTAGAGATCGCTGCCCCCCGGGACCCAGCGCACCCCCCTAGAGATCGCTGCCCCCCGGGACCCAGCGCACCCCCCTAGAGATCGCTGCCCCCCGGGTCCCAGCGCACCCCCCTAGAGATCGCTGCCCCCCGGGTCCCAGCGCACCCCTCTAGAGATCGCTGCCCCCCGGGTCCCAGCGCACCCCTCTAGAGATCGCTGCCCCCCGGGACCCAGCGCACCCCCCTAGAGATCGCTGCCCCCCGGGATCCAGCGCACCCCCCTAGAGATCGCTGCCCCCCGGGACCCAGCGCATCCCCCCCTAGAGATCACTGCCCCCCGGGACCCAGCGCACCCCCCTAGAGATCACTGCCCCCCGGGACCCAGCGCACCCCCTAGAGATCACTGCCCCCCGGGACCCAGCGCACCCCCTAGAGATCACTGCCCCACGGGACCCAGCGCACCCCCCTAGAGATCACTGCCCCCCGGGACCCAGCGCACCCCCCTAGAGATCGCTGCCCCCCGGGACCCAGCGCACCCCCTAGAGATCACTGCCCCCCGGGACCCAGCGCACCCCCCAGAGATCGCTGCCCCCCGGGACCCAGCGCACCCCCTAGAGATCGCTGCCCCCCGGGACCCAGCGCACCCCCCAGAGATCGCTGCCCCCCGGGACCCAGCGCACCCCCCTAGAGATCGCTGCCCCCCGGGACCCAGCGCACCCCCTAGAGATCACTGCCCCCTGGTCCCAGCGCACCCCCCTAGAGATCACTGCCCCCTGGTCCCAGCGCACCCCCCTAGAGATCACTGCCCCCCGGGACCCAGCGCACCCCCCTAGAGATCACTGCCCCCTGGTCCCAGCGCACCCCCCTAGAGATCACTGCCCCCCGGGACCCAGCGCACCCCCCTAGAGATCACTGCCTCCCTGGGTCCCAGCGCACCCCCCTAGAGATCACTGCCCCCCGGGACCCAGCGCACCCCCCTAGAGATCACTGCCCCCTGGGTCCCAGCGCACCCCCCTAGAGATCACTGCCCCCTGGGTCCCAGCGCACCCCCCTAGAGATCACTGCCCCCCGGGACCCAGCGCACCCCCCAGAGATCGCTGCCCCGGGCTCGGCTGCACTGGGCGCTGCTCCCGCTCCCCGCGGGCTGCCGGCCCGAGCCCCGCTCCCGTCCCCCTGCCCGGGCTGAGCCTGGCGCCGCGCGAGGGTTGCCCGGGTCCGCGCGCTGCTCCCCCCCCCCCGCCCGGCAGGGCCGAGCCGAGCCTGGAGCGGGGGGAGCCGGGGCCGGGAGCCGCCAGGCGGCGTCATGTGACCGCTCCTGCCTCCCCAGCTGCCGGGAGCCGCGAGCATGAGCCCCGCGCCCCGCGCCCTGCTGCTGCTGCTGCTGCTGGAGGTGGGCACGGCCGGGGGGGCGGCGGGGAGCGGGGCGGGGGCCCGGGGTGGGGCAGGGGCAGGGGCCGGGGGGGCGGGGGGTCCGGGGGGGCCCGGGGACGGGGTAGGGGCCGGGTGGGGCGGGGGGCCCGGGGACGGGGCAGGGGCCGGGGGGGCGGGGGGCCCGGGGATGGGGCAGGGGCAGGGGCCGGGGGGCGGGGGGTCCGGGGGGCCCGGGGACGGGGTAGGGGCCGGGTGGGGCGGGGGGCCCGGGGACGGGGCAGGGGCCGGGGGGCCGGGGGGCCCGGGGACGGGGTAGGGGCCGGGTGGGGCGGGGGGGACGGGGCAGGGGGCCGGGGGGGGGGGGGGGCGGGGGGCCCGGGGACGGGGCAGGGGCCGGGGGGTCCGGGGACGGGGCAGGGGCAGGGGCCGGGGGAGCGGGGGGCCGGGGGATGGGGTAGGGGCCGGGCGGGGCGGGGCGGGGGGCCGGGGATGGGGCAGGGTCCGGGGGGCCCGGGGACGGGGCAGGGGCCGGGGGGAGCGGGGGCCGGGGGATGGGGTAGGGGCGGGGGCCGGGCTGGAGGGGCGGGGCCGGGCAGGGCGGGGGGCCGGGGAGGGCGACCCTGGGGTGGCGCTGGAGGGGCAGTGGCTGGGCAGGGTGGGGGGCCGGGGAGGGCGGCCCTGGGGTGGCGCTGGAGGGGCAGTGGCTGGGCAGAGCAGCTAAGGATGCCGAGCTCCGGGGCTGTCACTTCTCCCCCTCCCCCGCCTGGTCCTTGGGCTTCCCCTGGCACCCGCAGCCCCAGTGCCCCGGGGGAGCTGGTGCCGGGTCTGCAAGTGGCCTGGCTACGCCCACACCTGGGTGCGTCCACGTGAAACCCGCCGGGCCGCGTGGGTGCGAGCGAGCAGCCCCCCCCGCGCTCGGCCGGGCTGCGGGGTCCAGCGAGCCGGCTGCCCACCCCCACAAGGACAGCGCAGCCGGGGTACCGCCGGGCCGGGGTGCTGACAGCTCTGGGCGGGGCCAGGCCGGTGCCGGCGCCCCCTCCTTTCAGGTGGATTATGCCAACAACTGCTTCCGGAAGGACGGGGCCCCCTTCCGCTACATCTCGGGCAGCATCCACTACGCCCGCGTCCCGCGCCCGGCCTGGAGGGACCGGCTCCGCAAGATGTACATGAGCGGCCTCAACGCCGTGCAGGTGTAAGCGCCCCCCTCGGGCGGGCCCAGCGCGGCCTGTGTCCAGTGCAGCCTGTGTCCGGTGCACTGCCCCCAGCGCAGCCTGTGTCCGGTGCACTGCCCCCAGCGCAGCCTGTGTCCAGTGCACTGCCCCCAGCGCAGCCTGTGTCCGGTGCACTGCCCCCAGCGCAGCCTGTGTCCAGTGCACTGCCCCCAGCGCAGCCTGTGTCCGGTGCACTGCCCCCAGCGCGGCCTGTGTCCAGTGCACTGCCCCCAGCGCGGCCTGTGTCCGGTGCACTGCCCCCAGCGCAGCCTGTGTCCAGTGCACTGCCCCCAGCGCAGCCTGTGTCCGGTGCACTGCCCCCAGCGCAGCCTGTGTCCAGTGCACTGCCCCCAGCGCAGCCTGTGTCCGGTGCACTGCCCCCAGCGCGGCCTGTGTCCAGTGCACTGCCCCCAGCGCGGCCTGTGTCCGGTGCACTGCCCCCAGCGCGGCCTGTGTCCAGTGCACTGCCCCCAGCGCGGCCTGTGTCCGGTGCAGCCTGTGCCCGGTGCACTGCCCCCAGCGCGGCCTGTGTCCGGTGCGGCCTGTGTCCAGTGCACTGCCCCCAGCGCGGCCTGTGTCCGGTGCAGCCTGTGTCCAGTGCACTGCCCCCAGCGCGGCCTGTGTCCGGTGCGGCCTGTGTCCAGTGCACTGCCCCCAGCGCGGCCTGTGTCCGGTGCGGCCTGTGTCCAGTGCACTGCCCCCAGCGTGGCCTGTGTCCGGTGCAGCCTGTGTCCGGTGCACTGCCCCCGGCGCGGCCTGTGTCCGGTGCACTGCCCCCGGCGCGGCCTGTGTCCGGTGCACTGCCCCCGGCGCGGCCTGTGTCCGGTGCACTGCCCCCGGCGCGGCCTGTGTCCGGTGCACTGCCCCCGGCGCGGCCTGTATCCAGTGCACTGCCCCCGGCGCGGCCTGTGTCCGGTGCACTGCCCCCAGCGCGGCCTGTGTCCAGTGCACTGCCCCCAGCGCGGCCTGTGTCCGGTGCACTGCCCCCAGCGCGGCCTGTGTCCAGTGCACTGCCCCCAGCGCGGCCTGTGTCCGGTGCGGCCTGTGTCCGGTGCGGCCTGTGTCCAGTGCACTGCCCCCAGCGCGGCCTGTGTCCGGTGCAGCCTGTGTCCGGTGCGGCCTGTGTCCAGTGCACTGCCCCCAGCGCGGCCTGTGTCCGGTGCGGCCTGTGTCCAGTGCACTGCCCCCAGCGCGGCCTGTGTCCGGTGCAGCCTGTGTCCGGTGCGGCCTGTGTCCAGTGCACTGCCCCCAGCGCGGCCTGTGTCCGGTGCAGCCTGTGTCCGGTGCGGCCTGTGTCCAGTGCACTGCCCCCAGCGCGGCCTGTGTCCGGTGCAGCCTGTGTCCGGTGCACTGTCCCCGGCGCGGCCTGTGTCCGGTGCACTGCCCCCGGCGCGGCCTGTATCCAGTGCACTGCCCCCGGCGCGGCCTGTGTCCGGTGCACTGCCCCCGGCGCGGCCTGTGTCCGGTGCACTGCCCCCGGCGCGGCCTGTATCCAGTGCACTGCCCCCGGCGCGGCCTGTATCCAGTGCACTGCCCCCAGCGCGGCCTGTGTCCAGTGCACTGCCCCCAGCGCGGCCTGTGTCCGGTGCACTGCCCCCAGCGCGGCCTGTGTCCAGTGCACTGCCCCCAGCGCGGCCTGTGTCCAGTGCACTGCCCCCAGCGCGGCCTGTGTCCGGTGCACTGCCCCCAGCGCGGCCTGTGTCCGGTGCAGCCTGTGTCCGGTGCGGCCTGTGTCCGGTGCACTGCCCCCAGCGCGGCCTGTGTCCGGTGCAGCCTGTGTCCGGTGCGGCCTGTGTCCAGTGCACTGCCCCCAGCGCGGCCTGTGTCCGGTGCAGCCTGTGTCCGGTGCACTGCCCCCGGCGCGGCCTGTGTCCGGTGCACTGCCCCCGGCGCGGCCTGTGTCCGGTGCACTGCCCCCGGCGCGGCCTGTGTCCGGTGTACTGCCCCCAGCGCGGCCTGTGTCCAGTGCACTGCCCCCAGCGCGGCCTGTGTCCAGTGCACTGCCCCCAGCGCGGCCTGTGTCCAGTGCACTGCCCCCAGCGCGGCCTGTGTCCGGTGCACTGCCCCCGGCATGGCCTGCTCCAGCTGCGGCCTGCTAGGGCCACTCGCCCACATAGCTCAGCCCTGGGGTCCCCGGTGCCTGCCCTGAGCCCAGAGCCTCAGACGGGCTGCTCCCATCCCAGTGGCTGCGGTCGGCTCTGAGCCCTGTCCCTGCAGTGTCTGGCAGCACATGCCCTCATCGTGCAGACCCTGGTGCCTGTGAACCCCTCCAGGGCGTGCAGACCCCAGCGCCAGTGAACCCCTCCAGGGCATGCAGACCCTGGGGCCTGTGTACCCCTCCAGGGCGTGCGGACCCTGGTGCCTGTGTACCCCTCCAGGGCGTGCGGACCCTGGTGCCTGTGTACCCCTCCAGGGCGTGCAGACCCTGGTGCCTGTGAACCCCTCCAGGGCGTGCGGACCCTGGTGCCTGTGTACCCCTCCAGGGCATGCAGACCCTGGGGCCTGTGTACCCCTCCAGGGCGTGCGGACCCTGGTGCCTGTGTACCCCTCCAGGGCGTGCGGACCCTGGTGCCTGTGTACCCCTCCAGGGCATGCAGACCCTGGGGCCTGTGTACCCCTCCAGGGCGTGCAGACCCCAGCGCCAGTGAACCCCTCCAGGGTGTGCAGACCCTGGTGCCTGTGAACCCCTCCAGGGCGTGCGGACCCCGGTGCCTGTGTACCCCTCCAGGGCGTGCAGACCCCGGTGCCTGTGTATCCCTCCAGGGCGTGCGGACCCTGGCGCCTGTGTACCCCTCCAGGGTGTGCGGACCCTGGTGCCTGTGTACCCCTCCAGGGTGTGCAGACCCTGGCGCCTGTGAACCCCTCCAGGGTGTGCAGACCCTGGTGCCTGTGAACCCCTCCAGGGTGTGCAGACCCTGGTGCCTGTGAACCCCTCCAGGGCGTGCAGACCCTGGCGCCTGTGTACCCCTCCAGGGTGTGCAGACCCTGGCGCCTGTGAACCCCTCCAGGGTGTGCAGACCCTGGCGCCTGTGAACCCCTCCAGGGTGTGCAGACCCTGGTGCCTGTGAACCCCTCCAGGGCGTGCAGACCCTGGTGCCTGTGAACCCCTCCAGGGCGTGCAGACCCTGGTGCCTGTGTACCCCTCCAGGGTGTGCAGACCCTGGTGCCTGTGAACCCCTCCAGGGTGTGCAGACCCTGGTGCCTGTGAACCCCTCCAGGGTGTGCAGACCCTGGCGCCTGTGAACCCCTCCAGGGTGTGCAGACCCTGGTGCCTGTGAACCCCTGCAGGGTGTGTGGACCCTGCGGCTGCTCCTTTCACTGAGCCTCTCTCCCAGCTACGTCCCCTGGAATTACCACGAGCCGCTGCCCGGGGTCTACGACTTCTCTGGGGACCGGGACCTGGGGAGCTTCCTGGAGCTGACGGCGGAGCTGGGCCTGCTGGTGATCCTGCGGCCCGGGCCCTACATCTGCGCTGAGTGGGAGATGGTGAGAGCGTCCCAGGCTGTTCTGCCAGTCCCCTCAGTCCCACCCACAGCCCCTGCCCCCCAGCCCTGCCGGTGCCCCTCACTCCCACCCCACAGCCCCTGCCCCCCAGCCCTGCCGGTGCCCCTCACTCCCACCCCACAGCCCCTGCCCCCCCAGCCCTGCCGGTGCCCCTCGGTCCCACCCACAGCCCCTGCCCCCCCAGCCCTGCCGGTGCCCCTCACTCCCACCCCACAGCCCCTGCCCCCCCAGCCCTGCCGGTGCCCCTCGGTCCCGCCCCACAGCCCCTGCCCCCCAGCCCTGCCGGTCCCCTCACTCCCGCCCCACAGCCCCTGCCCCCCCAGCCCTGCCGGTGCCCCTCACTCCCACCCCACAGCCCCTGCCCCCCCAGCCCTGCCGGTGCCCCTCACTCCCACCCCACAGCCCCTGCCCCCCCAGCCCTGCCGGTGCCCCTCACTCCCACCCCACAGCCCCTGCCCCCCGAGCCCTGCCGGTGCCCCTCGGTCCCACCCACAGCCCCTGCCCCCCCAGCCCTGCCGGTGCCCCTCACTCCCACCCCACAGCCCCTGCCCCCCCAGCCCTGCCGGTCCCCTCACTCCCACCCCACAGCCCCTGCCCCCCCAGCCCTGCCGGTGCCCCTCGGTCCCGCCCCACAGCCCCTGCCCCCCCAGCCCTGCCGGTGCCCCTCGGTCCCACCCCACAGCCCCTGCCCCCCCAGCCCTGCCGGTGCCCCTCGGTCCCACCCCACACAGCCCCTGCCCCCCCAGCCCTGCCGGTGCCCCTCACTCCCACCCCACAGCCCCTGCCCCCCCAGCCCTGCCGGTGCCCCTCACTCCCACCCCACAGCCCCTGCCCCCCGAGCCCTGCCGGTGCCCCTCGGTCCCACCCACAGCCCCTGCCCCCCCAGCCCTGCCGGTGCCCCTCACTCCCACCCCACAGCCCCTGCCCCCCCAGCCCTGCCGGTCCCCTCACTCCCACCCCACAGCCCCTGCCCCCCCAGCCCTGCCGGTGCCCCTCGGTCCCGCCCCACAGCCCCTGCCCCCCCAGCCCTGCCGGTGCCCCTCGGTCCCACCCCACAGCCCCTGCCCCCCCAGCCCTGCCGGTGCCCCTCGGTCCCACCCCACACAGCCCCTGCCCCCCCAGCCCTGCCGGTGCCCCTCGGTCCCGCCCCACAGCCCCTGCCCCCCCAGCCCTGCCGGTGCCCCTCGGTCCCACCCCACAGCCCCTGCCCCCCCAGCCCTGCCGGTGCCCCTCGGTCCCGCCCCACAGCCCCTGCCCCCCCAGCCCTGCCGGTCCCCTCACTCCCGCCCCACAGCCCCTGCCCCCCCAGCCCTGCCGGTGCCCCTCGGTCCCACCCCACAGCCCCTGCCCCTCCAGCCCTGCCGGTGCCCCTCGGTCCCGCCCCACAGCCCCTGCCCCCCCAGCCCTGCCGGTGCCCCTCGGTCCCGCCCCACAGCCCCGCTTGGCTCTGCTGCTGCCCTTCACTGGCAGTTCTGTGCCACAGGCCAATCAGACCTTCCAGCTCCTTCCACTTGCCCCAGAGCCGCAAGTCTTTCCCCTCTGGGCTGTTTCTCTAGGGCGGCCTCCCTGCCTGGCTGCTGTGGAAACCAGACATTGTCCTGCGCTCCTCAGACCCAGGTAAGGGAGCCCCCAGCTCCTGGGCCAGGCCGTGGGGGTTCTGGCATTCGGCTCCTCACCCCTCCCCAAAGGCAGGGCAGCCCCCCCCCCCGACAGGCCTCGGCTGCGCCCGGGCGAGCTGGGAACCATGCGGGGGGGGGGGGGGGGGGGGGGCTGGTGCTCTGGGCCCAGCTCGGGGCCTGCCCTGCAGGGGGCGGGGGGCTGAGCCCAGCTGCTGTCTCCACTCCCAGATTACCTGCGGGCCGTGGACTCCTGGCTGGGCGTGCTGCTGCCCCGCGTCCGGCCCCACCTCTACCAGAACGGGGGGAACATTATCAGCGTCCAGGTGGGTGCGGGGCCCAGGGCCCCTCCCGGCTTCCTCCCAAGCCTGCCCCAGCCCCTACCAGGGAACACTGCTCCCCAGCAGAACCCCCTGCCCTGACTCCATAGCCACCCGCCCCCATGGACCCCTGACTCCGGAACCCCCCCACGGGAGGCCCCTGCCCCCCACAGACCCCTGACTCAGCACTGCCCCCACGGGAACCCCCCCGGATGCCTGACTCCGGAACCCCCCCAGACTCCTGACTCTGGAACCCCCCATGGGAGGCCCCTGCCCCCCCCGACCCATAGACTCATAGACTTTAAGGTCAGAAGGGACCATTCATAGAATCCAAGAATCATAGGACTGGAAGGGACCTCGAGAGTCATCGAGTCCAGCCCCCCGCCCTCAAGGCAGGACCAAGCTCCGTCTACACCATCCCTGACAGATGTCTATCTAACCTGTTCTTAAATATCTCCAGAGAGGGAGATTCCACCACCTCCCTTGGCAATTTATTCCAATATTTGACCACCCTGACAGTTAGGAATTTTTTCCTAATGTCCAATCTAAACCTCCCCTGCTGCACTTTAAGCCCATTACTCCTTGTCCTGTCCTCAGAAACCAAGAGGAACAAATTTTCTCCTTCCTCCTTGTGACACCCTTTTAGATATTTGAAAACCGCTATCATGTCCCCCCTTAATCTTCTTTTTTCCAAACTAAACAAGCCCAGTTCATGAAGCCTGGCTCCATAGGTCATGTTCTCTAGACCTTTAATCATTCTTGTCGCTCTTCTCTGTACCCTTTCCAATTTCTCCACATCTTTCTTGAAATGTGGCGCCCAGAACTGGACACAGTACTCCAGCTGAGGCCTAACTAGTGCAGAGTAGAGCGGCAGAATGACTTCACGAGTTTTGCTTACAACACACCTGTTGATACAACCTAGAATCATATTTGCTTTTTTTGCAACAGCATCACACTGTTGACTCATATTCAACTTGTGGTCCACTATGACCCCTAGATCCCTTTCCGCCATGCTCCTTCCTAGACAGTCGCTTCCCATCTTGTATGTATGGAACTGATTGTTCCTTCCTAAGTGGAGCACTTTGCATTTCTCTTTATTAAACCTCATCCTGTTTACCTCTGACCATTTCTCTAACTTGCTACGGTCATTTTGAATTATGTCCCTATCCTCCAAAGAAGTTGCAACCCCACCCAGTTTGGTATCATCTGCAAACTTAATAAGCGTACTCTCTATCCCAATATCTGCATCATTGATGAAGATATTGAACAGTACGGGTCCCAAAACAGACCCTTGCGGAACTCCACTTGTTATCCCTTTCCAGCAGGATTTAGAACCGTTAACAACCACTCTCTGACTACGGTTATCCAGCCAATTATGCACCCACCTTATCGTGGCCCTATCTAAGTTATATTTGCCTAGTTTAACAATAAGAATATCATGCGAGACCGTATCAAATGCCTTACTAAAGTCTAGGTATATGACATCCACCGCTTCTCCCTTATCCACAAGGCTCGTTATCCTATCAAAGAAAGCTATCAGATTAGTTTGGCATGACTTGTTCTTCACAAACCCATGCTGGCTATTCCCTATCACTTTATTACCTTCCAAGTGTTTGCATATGATTTCCTTAATTACCTGCTCCATTAGCTTCCCTGGGACAGACGTTAAACTGACCGGTCTGTAGTTTCCTGGGTTGTTCTTATTCCCCTTTTTATAGATGGGCACAATATTTGCCCTTTTCCAGTCTTCTGGAATCTCTAGATGATTATGATCATCTAGTCTGACCCCCTGCACAGTGCAGGCCACAGAATCTCACCCACCCCTCCCAGAATAATCCTCTCACCTATGTCTCAGATATTGAAGCCTTCAAATACTTTGAAGACCCCAAGATGCAGAGAATCCTCCAGCTGTGATCTGTGCCCCATGCTACAGAGGAAGGCGAAAAACCTCCAGGGCCTCTGCCAATCTACCCTGGAGGAAAATTCCTTCCCGACCCCAAATATGGCGATCAGCTAAACCCTGAGCATGTGGGCAAGACTCACCAGCCAGACACCCAGAAAGTTCTCTCTAGTAACTCCTATCATCCCTCCATTGACCTATTCCCACTGATAATGAATGGTCAATTAGTTACCAAGATCCTGTTATCTCATCAAACCATCCCCTTCATAAACCCATCTAGTTTAATCTTGAAACCAGATAGATCTTTTGCCCCCACTACTTCCCTTGGAAGGCCGTTCCAGAACCTCACTCCTCTAATGGTTAGAAACCTTCATCTAATCTCAAGTCTAAACTTCCTACTAGCCAGCTTATATCCATTTGTTCTTGTGTCCACATTGGTATTAAACTTAAATAATTCCTCTCCCTCGCTGGTATTTATCCCTCTAATATATTTAAAAAGTGCAATCATGTCCCCCCTCAGCCTTCTTTTGGTTAAAGTAAACAAGCCAAGCTCCCTGAGTCTCCTTTCATAAGACAGGTTTTCCATTCCTCGGATCATCCCAGTGGCCCTTCTTTGTACCTGTTCCAGTTTGAATTCATCCTTCTTAAACATGGGAGACCAGAACTGCACACAGTATTCCAAATGGGGTCTCACCAATGCCTTGTATAATGGCACTAACACCTCCTTATCCCTACTGGAAATACCTCGCCTAATACATCCCAAGATCGTATTAGCCTTTTTCACGGCCATGTCACAATGGCGACTCATAGTCATCCTGTGATCTACCAGGACTCCGAGGTCCTTCTCCTCCTCCGTTACGTCCAACTGATGTGTCCCCAGCTTATAACTAAAATTCTTGTTATTAATCCCTAAATGCATAACCTTGCACTTCTCACTATGAAATTTCATCCTATTGCTATCACTCCAATTTACAAGGTCATCCAGATCTTCCTGTATGATATTCCAATCCTTTTCTGAATTGGCAATAGCTCCCAACTTTGTGTCATCCGCAAATTTTATTAGGACACTTCCACTTTTGGTGCCAAGATCAGCAATAAAAAGATTAAATGAAATTGGCCCCAAAACTGATCCCTGAGGAACTCCACTAGTAACCTCCCTCCAGCCTGACAGTTCACCTTTCAGTATGACCCGCTGTAGTCTCCCCTTTAACCAGTTGCTTATCCACCTCTCAACTTTCATATTAATCCCCATCTTTTCCAATTTAACCAATAATTCCCCATGTGGTACTGTATCAAATGCCTTACTAAAGTCGAGGTAGATTAGATCCACTGCATTTCCTTTATCTAAAAAATCTGTTACTTTCTCAAAAAAGGAGATCAGGTTGGTTTGGCACGATCTACCTTTTGTAAAACCATGTTGTAATTTGTCCCAATTGCCATTAGCCTCAATGTCTCTACTTTCTCCTTCAAATTTTTTTCCAGGATCTTACATACTACAGATGTCAAACTAACAGGCCTATAGTTACCCGGGTCGCTTTTTTTCCATTTCTTAAAAATCGGAACTATATTAGCAATTCTCCAGTCAAATGGTACAACCCCTGAGTTTAGAGATTTATGACTCAGCACTGCCCCCACGGGAACCCCCCTGGACGCCTGACTCCGGAACCCCCCCGGACACCTGACTCCGGAACCCCCCCAGACGCCTGACTCCAGAACCCCCCTGACTCCGGAACCCCTCCATGGGCTATCTCGGTGGTTTGAGCATTGGCCTGCTAAGCCCAGGGTTGTGAGTTCGATCCTTGAGGGGCCATTCAGGGATGTGGGGTAAATCTCCCAGGGTATGTCTACACTACCCTCCTAGTTCGAACTAGGAGGGTAATGTATGCATACCGCACTTGCTAATGAAGCCCGGGATTTGAATTTCCCGGGCTTCATTAGCATAAGCGGGGAGCCGCCATTTTTAAATCCCCGCTGCTTCGAACCCCGTGTAGCGCGGCTACACGGGGCTCGAACTAGGTAGTTCGGACTAGGGTGCCTATTCCGAACTACCGGTACACCTCGTTTCACGAGGAGTACCGGTAGTTCGGAATAGGACCCTAGTCCGAACTACCTAGTTCGAGCCCCGTGTAGCCGCGCTACACGGGGTTCGAAGCAGCGGGGATTTAAAAATGGCGGCTCCCCGCTTATGCTAATGAAGCCCGGGAAATTCAAATCCCGGGCTTCATTAGCAAGTGCGGTATGCATACATTACCCCGCTAGTTCGAACTAGCGGGGTAGTGTAGACATACCCCCAGGGTCTGTCTACACTAGCCCCCTAGTTTGAACTAGGGTGGTTAATGTAGGCAACCGGAGTTGCAAATGAAGCCCGGGATTTGAATTTCCCAGGCTTCATTTGCATAAAGCCGGGTGCCGCCATTTTTAAATGTCCGCTAGTTCAGACTCCATGCCCGCGGCTACACGTGGCTACACGCGGCACGGACTAGGTAGTTCGGACTAGGCTTCCTATGCCGAGCTACAGGTACACCTTGTTCCATGAGGAGTCACGGTAGTTCGGAATAGGGTGGTAGTGTAGACAGACCCTCAGGGACGGTGCTCGGTCCTGCTATGGGGGCAGGGACTGGACTGGACAACTCTCGAGGTCCCTTCCAGCTCTGGGAGTCAGGGAGCCCCCTGCCCTGATCCCATAGCCCCTGGCTGTGCAGCAGGGGCCACGCGGGGTGTGGGGCGTCCTGAGACTGGCTAAGCAGCGGCATGGGGAGTCGGGCTCCAGGGGCCCAGCGGGGTCCCCGACCTCTCCCCTCCCCCAGCGCGGCGGGGTGGGGGGTGAGCCCACCCCAGGCTGGCTCCCGGCACCTCCGGCTCCGCAGGTGGAGAACGAGTACGGCAGCTACGCCGCCTGCGACTACGACTACCTGCGGCACCTGCTGGCCACCTTCCGCGCCCGGCTGGGCCCCGACGTGCTGCTCTTCACCACCGACGGCAACAGCCCAGCCGAGCTGCGCTGCGGCACCCTGCAGGGCCTCTACGCCACCGTGGACTTCGGGCCAGGTGCTGGGGCCGGGCCGGGGGCAGGCTTGGGGGAGGATAATGGGGGGCTGGCTCCAACGGGATGGGGGGCAGGGCAGGGCGAAGGGGGAGGTTTGGAGGGGATAGGGGGCAGGGCAGGGTGAAGGGGGAGGCTTGGAGGGGATGGGGGGCAGGGCAAAGGGGGAGGCTTGGAGGGGATAGGGGGCAGGGCAGGGCGAAGGGGAAGGCTTGGAGGGGATGGGGGGCAGGGCGAAGGGGGAGGCTTGGAGGGGATGGGGGGCAGGGCAGGGCGAAGGGGGAGGCTCGGCAGGGACAGGCTGGGGGTACAACGGGGGGCTGGCTCGGGGCAGGATGGGCACATGGGCCCTGCTGATCTGCCTCCCTTCTGTCCTCCAGGCCCCAACGTGACGGCTGCGTTTGCCCCTCAGCGACTCTATGAGCCCCAGGGACCCCTGGTGAGAGGGGGCTGGGCCGTGGGGGGGTTGTTGTGGCAAGAGGTCTCGGAAGGTCGCTCTGGGTCGTGGCTGGGGCTCCGGGGGTGTAGGGTGGGGCTTGAGGGGGTGCAGGGTGGTGTGGGGTGTCACTGGTTTGGGGGGCTGGGGCTCTGGGATGTGAGGGCTGGGCAGGGCACTGGGGTTCGGGTAGGGCTGGGGGGGTTCAGGGGTCTGAGCAGGCTTGGGGGGCCTGCGGGTTCAAGCGGGGGAGGGCTGCCGTGGGGCAGGGGTAACGGCCCGTCTCCCCAGGTGAACTCGGAGTACTACACGGGCTGGCTGGACTACTGGGGCGAGGCGCACGCGGGCACCGACCCCGCCCGGGTGGCTCGGGGCCTCCAGGACATGCTGCAGCTGGGAGCCAGCGTCAACATGTGACTGTCGGGCGCGGGGCTGGGGCCTGGCCATGGGGTGGTTCTGCCGGGTCCGGCTCCGGGCTGCGTCGGGCGCAGGGGGCTGGTGCTGCCAGCGCTGGAGGGCCAGGGCCCCCTCTCCCTGGATCGTGTCCTGAGCCATGCAGGGCCTGGAGCTCCCCCAGGCTGGCCCGAGGGGCTCCCCGTCCCTGCTCCAGGCAGGTGGCCCGTGTGGCCGTGGGTCTATGTGGCCTGAGCACCCTCCCTGCCCATGCCGCGGTGGGTTCGTGGGCCGGCTGTGCTCGGGGTGGGGGGTCCCTCGCTGGGGTCTCAGGAAGCGGGGGGGGGTCCCGTGCTGGGGTCTCAGGAAGCGGGGTGGGGGGTCCCGCGCTGGGGTCTCAGGAAGCGGGGAGGGGGGGGTCCCTCGCTGGGGTCTCAGGAAGCGGGGCAGGGGGGTCCCTCGCTGGGGTCTCAGGAAGCGGGGGGGGGGGTCCCTCGCTGGGGTCTCAGGAAGCAGGGGGGGGGGGTCCCGCGCTGGGGTCTCAGGAAGCGGGCGGGGGGTCCCTCGCTGGGGTCTCAGGAAGCGGGGGGGGGGGTCCCTCGCTGGGGTCTCAGGAAGCGGGGCAGGGGGGGGGCCCCTCGCTGGGGTCTCAGGAAGCGGGGGGGGTCCCTCGCTGGGGTCTCAGGAAGCGGGGGGGGTCCCTCGCTGGGGTCTCAGGAAGCGGGGAGGGGGGGGTCCCTCGCTGGGGTCTCAGGAAGCGGGGCAGGGGGGGGGCCCCTCGCTGGGGTCTCAGGAAGCGGGGCAGGGGGGTCCCTCGTTGGGGTCTCAGGAAGCGGGGGGGGTCCCTCGCTGGGGTCTCAGGAAGCGGGGGGGGGGGTCCCTCGCTGGGGTCTCAGGAAGCGGGGCAGGGGGGGGGCCCCTCGCTGGGGTCTCAGGAAGCGGGGAGGGGGGGGTCCCTCGCTGGGGTCTCAGGAAGCGGGGAGGGGGGGGTCCCTCGCTGGGGTCTCAGGAAGCGGGGGGGGGTCCCTCGCTGGGGTCTCAGGAAGCGGGGGGGGTCCCTCGCTGGGGTCTCAGGAAGCGGGGCAGGGGGGGGGTCCCTCGCTGGGGTCTCAGGAAGCGGGGCAGGGGGGGGGCCCCTCGCTGGGGTCTCAGGAAGCAGGGCAGGGGGCCCCGCGCTGGGGTCTCAGGAAGCGGGGCAGGGGGGGCCCCTCGCTGGGGTCTCAGGAAGCGGGGCAGGGGGGGGGCCCCTCGCTGGGGTCTCAGGAAGCGGGGCAGGGGGGTCCCGCGCTGGGGTCTCAGGAAGCGGGGCGGGGGGTCCCGCGCTGGGGTCTCAGGAAGCGGGGCGGGGGGTCCCGCGCTGGGGTCTCAGGAAGCGGGGGGGGGTCCCTCGCTGGGGTCTCAGGAAGCGGGGGGGGGTCCCGCGCTGGGGTCTCAGGAAGCGGGGGGGGGGGGTCCCTCGCTGGGGTCTCAGGAAGCGGGGCGGGGGGTCCCGCGCTGGGGTCTCAGGAAGCGGGGGGGGGTCCCTCGCTGGGGTCTCAGGAAGCGGGGGGGGGTCCCGCGCTGGGGTCTCAGGAAGCGGGGAGGGGGGGGTCCCGCGCTGGGGTCTCAGGAAGCGGGGGGGGGTCCCGCGCTGGGGTCTCAGGAAGCGGGGGGGGGTCCCGCGCTGGGGTCTCAGGAAGCGGGGAGGGGGGGGTCCCGCGCTGGGGTCTCAGGAAGCGGGGAGGGGGGGGTCCCTCGCTGGGGTCTCAGGAAGCGGGGGGGGTCCCGCGCTGGGGTCTCAGGAAGCGGGGAGGGGGGGGTCCGGCGCTGGGGTCTCAGGAAGCGGGGAGGGGGGGGTCCCTCGCTGGGGTCTCGGGAAGCGGGGGGGCCGCGCTGGACTCTGACAGCCCCTCTGGGTTGCCGCCTAGGTACATGTTCCAGGGGGGCACCAACTTCGGCTACTGGAGCGGTGAGTAGCCCCTCCGGGGGGAGCCACACGGGGCCCGGGGCCGGCGGGTCCCTGCAGCGCCGCGGTGCCGTTCGCCTGGGCTCGCGGGCAGCAGGCAGGGTGCCCCGGGCTCACTCCCCTGCCCTGCCAGGTGCCGACTACAAGGGCCGCTACCAGCCCGTCACCACCAGCTACGACTACGACGCGCCGCTCTCGGAGGCCGGCGACCCCACGGAGAAGCTCTTTGCCATCCGGACGGTGATCGGCAAGGTACCGGAGCCAGGCCCCGCCCCCGCGGCGCCCCGGGCAGAGAGCAGCACCGGCGCGCTGCCTGTGCCCCGCAGGCGGCTCGGTCCTGCCAGCCCCGGGCCCCCTCAGCGCCGGCGCCGTGACCCCCGCTCGCTGCTGGGCGAGGGGGCTCTGCCCCCGGCAGGGACCTGCTTGCAAGCAAACGCCAGGGCCCGGGGCCAGTGACTGCCATGGCTCCGGCCCCCCCCTTCCCCCCTTGGGAGGCACCGGGCCCGGCCTGCCGGCTCCTAACGGGCTTTGCTGTTCAGTTCCAGCCGCTGCCTGAGGGCCCGATGCCGCCCGCCACCCCCAAGTTCGCCTACGGCTCCGTGCCCCTGCGGCAGGTGAGTGGCTGCCCCGGGAGCCGCGTCCTCGGCCCGTGGGCCCCGCCCAGCCTGCCGCTCTGCTCTCTTGCAGCAGGCCGAGGTGCTGGAGCTGCTGGACGTGCTGTGCCCCGCCGGGCCCATCCGGAGCCCCTTCCCCTTGACCTTCGAGGCCGTGAAGCAGGTGAGGGGGTGGGGCGGGCACGGGGCCTGGCAGCTGGGTGCCAGCATGGCGTGCCGGCAGCGCCTGGCCTGGGATCGGCCCCACTGGCACCCTTGGAAGGAGCCGGCTGGGGCCCTGGCAGAGCTCCCCACGGGCAGTTCTCTGGGGGCTCTGACCACGGCGCCCGCCGCAGGCTCACGGCTTCGTCCTGTATCGGACTCGCCTGCCCCGGGACGTGTGGACGCCTGCGCCTCTGAGCTCCCCGCCCAACGGCGTCTGCGACCGCGCCTACGTCCTGCTCAACGGGGTGAGTCCCACCGGGCCCCGGCCCCGCTCTGCGCTCACCCTGTGGCCTGTGCCCTCCCCATTCCCCTGGGGATCCGGCTGGGAGGGGGAGCTGGCTCTCCAGCCCCAGGGAAGGGGGGTGCCCGGCTGGGTGTGGGGGGGGGCAGGGGCTGCTGGTGCTGACCCCATGCCGTGCCAGGAGTACCAGGGGCGGCTGGAGCGTGACGGGCAGGCGGCGCTGAACCTCACGGGCCAAGCCGGCGCCGTGCTGGACCTGCTGGTGGAGAACATGGGCAGGATCAACTTCGGCACCAACGCCAGCGACTTCAAGGTGAGGGCGGCAGGCACCGTCCCCCGTCCCCAGGAGGCAGAGCCCGGGGGCCTGAGCTCCTGGTGTAGTTACCCCCCCACCCCCGGGCTCGCTCCGTTCCCCACCGCAGGGTGACCGGGGAGGGGGGAGCCAGCTGCACCTCGGCTGCGCCTGCAGCCTCCAGGGAGGCGGGAGGGGCCGGGCGGGGAGGACGGAGCCAGGCAGACGAGCTGGCCCAGCCCTGCCCTTCTGAGCCAGCCCCCAGGAAGCTGCTCCGTGTCCTGGCTCCATCATCTGCCCATCTTCCGTCTGCGTTCACAGGGCCTGCTCCAGAATCTGACCCTGGACTCAGCCCTGCTCAGCGACTGGCTGATTTACCCCCTGGACGTGGACGCGGCCGTGGCGCAGGGCTGGCCCCTGCCCACCCCCCAGGCTGGGGGCAGTAGAGCCAGGCCAGGGCCTGCTCTCTACACTGGCTCCTTCCAGACCCCTGGCATCGCCTGGGACACCTTCGTCAAGTTCCCAGGCTGGAGCAAGGTACCAGGGCAGGGGGAGCAGCTGCCAGGGGGCCCGCTCCCACCGCAGCCTCCAGCGTGGGGCAGGGGAGAGGGGTGAGAGCTGCAGGCAGGGGCCCAGGGGTGTCAGGCAGGTGGGAAAGGGCAGGAAGTAGGTCGCCAGGGGCAGGAGGTAACCAACCGGGGGCAGGGCGCCGGGCTGGGAACTCCCCCAGCACTAACCCCCCTTTCTGCCCCTCCAGGGCCAGCTCTGGGTAAACGGCTTCAACCTGGGCCGCTACTGGGCGCGGGGGCCCCAGCAGACGCTCTTCGTGCCCGGCTCGCTGCTGAGCCCCTCCTCCCCCAACAACATCACCCTGCTGGAGCTGGAGCGGCCCCCCCCGCGCCCCCTCCTGCTCTTCCTGGACCGGCCCATCCTCAACCAGACCGGGGCGCTGCCCCCTCCCTAGCCCCCCGCGGCTCCACAGCTCAGCCGGGCCGCGGGCACGGCCCTCGGGGGCATCCCCCAGGCTGCGGAGCTGCGAACCGACCGTGCCTTGAGCTGCCACGGCCAGTGGGGGCAGAGCCCGGGGCTGTCGCGGGCAGGGAGGAGTCGGAGAGCCCCGGCAGGCGTCGGCAGCTGACTGAGCCCCCCCGGACAGACGCCCCCGCCCGCCGGACGGACAGACGCCCGCGCACCCCGGACAGATGCCCGCGCCCCCGCCCGCCGGATGGACAGACGCCCGCGCCCGCTGGACAGACCCCCCCCGCCCGCCAGACGGACAGACGCCCGCGCCCCCGCCCGCCGGATGGACAGACGCCCGCGCCCCCGCCCGCCGGATGGACAGACGCCCGCGCCCCCCCGCCCGCCGGACGAACAGACGCCCGCGCACCCGGACAGACGCCCGCGCCCCCGCCCGCCGGACAGATGCCGACGCCCCCGCCCCCCCCGCCCGCCGGACAGACGCCCGCGCCCGCTGGACAGACCCCCCCCGCCCGCCGGACGGACAGACGCCCGCGCACCCCGGACAGACGCCCGCGCCCCCGCCCGCCGGATGGACAGACGCCCGCGCCCCCCCGCCCGCCAGATGGACAGACGCCCGCGCCCCCCGGATGGACAGATGCCGACGCCCCCCCACCCGCCAGACGGACAGACGCCCGCGCCCCCGCCCGCCGGATGGACAGACGCCCGCGCCCCCCCGCCCGCCGGACAGACGTGCACACCCCACGCTTAAGCCCAGCCCCTCGCCTTTATTTCCAGGTGAGGGCGCTGGGAGCAGGGTCTCGCTCCCCCGCCCCGGGCAGGGCCCTGCTGTTACACTGTTTGTTACCTTTAAAGCAAAGAAAACCTGGTGCCTTCCCTGGCCTGGCTGGTGTGCTCTGTGGGCCGGGCGCAGCCCCACCCGCACGGGGCCAAGCCGCCCCACCCCCAACCCCAGCCTGTGGCACAGCCCCTGGGCCCTGCGCCCCCGGAGCGATCTCCGGCTCCTTCCCACCCTGCTGGGCCCAGGGGCACCAGGAACCCGCCAAGCCCAGAAACAGCAGCAAGGGCAGGCACCGGCGCGGCTCATCCTGAGGCAGGGCAGGAGTCGGGGGCTGCTGTCCCGGGGCCGGTTTGGCATGGGGAGGTGCACACAGGAGTCGGAGCCCTCGGGCGCAGCACCGGCTTCCCCGCCTCTGGGCCCAGCTCCATGGCCCCCAAGGAGCCGAAGCAGTGACCCTGGGGTGCTGCTGCCCAGGGCCTGGGGTGCACCCTTCCCCGTGCCATGGTCCCCTCCCCTCCCCTCGGCCAGAGGCACAGGGCTCAGCCGCGGCGGTGCTAGGGGGGGCCGGGCCGGCCCCGGCGGTGCGCCTGCAGGCAGGCCGTGGAGCAGAAGGAGCAGTCGAGGTAGTGGAAGGGGATCCGGCCCAGCAGCGACTCCCCACACTGCCAGCAGCGCCTGCACAAAGCACAAGGTACAGCGTGGGCTGGGGCGCGGAGCCTGCCTGGCCCCCCAGGTCCCTGCTCCCCCGCAGACTGGGCCTTGCCCCCTTCCCGCCCGCAGCAGGGGCAGCGCCCAGCGCCCTCACCTGGGGTTGGCCAGCATCGCGCTGGCCTCCGGCGGCTGGGCAGCCAGTCTCCGCTCGGCAGCCAGGGCCCTCTGGGGAGCAGAGAGACGGAGCTCAGTGCGGGGGAGAGCCAGGCAGCCCCCGGCCCGGCTGAGTCGCAGCTCCAGGCTCGCAGCCCCCAGGGACGGGCCGCCCAGGCCTCACCTTCTCCCGGTCCGGCAGGGCTGCAAAGCGCCGCTTCTCCTCCTGCTCCTCCGCCAGCCGCTGCTGCTGCTCCCTCAGCTCCTGCGCCTGCTGCTTCCGCTGCGCTTTCTGCGCCCGCTGCTTCTCCAGCCGCTTGGCCTCCATCTCCGCCGTCAGGGGCCCGGGCACCTGGGCAGGGGCGGGCCGGGAGTCACGGGCAGAGCCGCCCCCGGCAGCAGGCTGCGCTGGGCCAGGGGCTGGTTCCTCGTGGCTGCTGCGGGGCAGCAACACCGCGGCTCCATCTGGCTCGCCGGCCTGCCTCCCCCCAGGGCCACGGGCCCTTCCTGGCACCCCCCAGGGCTGAGCAGGGCCCCACGGGGGGAGGGCAGGGGTGCAGCGCGGGGCAGAGCTCCGGGGGCGGGTAGCAGCAGGTGGCACCCACCTGGGCCCGCCCGTAGTCGTACTGGGCCGGGTGCTCCCCCATGTACTTGCGGAAGGCGGCGCGGGTCGGCTTGTCGGCGGAGACGCAGTACGGGGGCCGCTCCCGCCGGTCCCTAGGAGCCAAGCAGAGCAGCTCAGAGCCCCTGCCCCACAACAGCCGGGCCCCTAGGGCTGCGTCGTCCTGGGGAGACTCGGGCCCCTCCCAAGGGCTGGGCCCGCGGGGGGCAGGGCGCTCGGCGACTGGAGCAATGCAGGAACAGGCAGCTCCCCGTGGGGCCCGGCCCAGCCCAACACCAGGGCCCGGGGAGCCGTGGGGCGTGCGACCAGGGCGCGGGGGTGGACCGGAAGCTGGGGGCTTGCCCAGGGTGGCCGCTTCCCCCGCCCCAAGGAGACTCGCCCCATGGGCACGAGGGGAGGGCACTGGCCCTGAGCAGTGCAGGAACGCCCCTCCCCCCCGGGGCCAGGCGGTGCCCTGCTGGGCGCGTACCTGAGCGTGTCCCCCCCTCCCCGGCGGTGCCCTGCTGGGCGCGTACCTGAGCGTCTCCCCCCCCCCGGCGGTGCCCTGCTGGGTGCGTACCTGAGCGTGTCCCCCCCCCCGGCGGTGCCCTGCTGGGCGCGTACCTGAGCGTCTCCCCCCCCCGGCGGTGCCCTGCTGGGTGCGTACCTGAGCGTCTCCCCCCCCCCGGCGGTGCCCTGCTGGGTGCGTACCTGAGCGTCTCCCCCCCCCCGGCGGTGCCCTGCTGGGTGCGTACCTGAGCGTGTCCCCCCCTCCCCGGCGGTGCCCTGCTGGGCGCGTACCTGAGCGCAGGGTCGGCCCCGGCCTCCAGCAACAGTCTCACGGCCGCCCCCTGGCCTGCGGCTGCCGCCACATGCAGCAGTGTGGAGCCCTCCCCGTCCACAGGCGCGCGGAGCAGGGAGAGCAGCCATGGGGCCGGCCCCTCCCCCTGCGGCTGGCCGTGGGGCTCGCTGCTGGCTGGGGGCGCCCCGCTCTGCACCGTGCCCAGCAGGCGCTGCAGCGTCCCCGCGGCCCCCGTCCTGCAGGCCGTGAAGAGGGCGTCCCGGAGCTGGTCCCGCGGAGCTGCGGGGAGGGAAGGACGGAGCTCGGCAGGGAACCCGGCAGCGCCACGGCCCTGCCCAGGGCGCCCCCGCAGCACGAGCCTGATGCCCCCGAGCCACAGGGGCACCTGCCAGCGCCTGCCCCTCGGGTCATTAGTGGCCACCCGGCTCCTCCTTTAACCCGCTGACGTCCCTCCCGGAGCCACCCGCAGCCCCACCAGGCCGGGAAGGCCTCGGCTCCAGGGCCCTTCCCTGCCCCCCGGCTCCTCCTTTAACCCGCTGACGTCCCTCCCGGAGCCACCCGCAGCCCCACCGGGCCGGGAAGGCCTCGGCTCCAGGGCCCTTCCCTGCCCCCCGGCTCCTCCTTTAACCCGCTGACGTCCCTCCCGGAGCCACCCGCAGCCCCACCGGGCCGGGAAGGCCTCGGCTCCAGGGCCCTTCCCTGCCCCCCGGCTCCTCCTTTAACCCGCTGACGTCCCTCCCGGAGCCACCCGCAGCCCCACCGGGCCGGGAAGGCCTCGGCTCCAGGGCCCTTCCCTGCCCCCCGGCTCCTCCTTTAACCCGCTGACGTCCCTCCCGGAGCCACCCGCAGCCCCACCGGGCCGGGAAGGCCTCGGCTCCAGGGCCCTTCCCTGCCCCCCGGCTCCTCCTTTAACCCGCTGACGTCCCTCCCGGCGCCACCCGCAGCCCCACCAGGCCGGGAAGGCCTCGGCTCCAGGGCCCTTCCCTGCCCCCCGGCTCCTCCTTTAACCCGCTGACGTCCCTCCCGGAGCCACCCGCAGCCCCACCGGGCCGGGAAGGCCTCGGCTCCAGGGCCCTTCCCTGCCCCCCAGCTCCTCCTTTAACCCGCTGACGTCCCTCCCGGCGCCACCCGCAGCCCCTCCGGGCCGGGAAGGCCTCGGCTCCAGGGCCCTTCCCTGCCCCCCGGCTCCTCCTTTAACCCGCTGACGTCCCTCCCGGCGCCACCCGCAGCCCCTCCGGGCCGGGAAGGCCTCGGCTCCAGGGCCCTTCCCTGCCCCCCGGCTCCTCCTTTAACCCGCTGACGTCCCTCCCGGCGCCACCCGCAGCCCCACCAGGCCGGGAAGGCCTCGGCTCCAGGGCCCTTCCCTGCCCCCCGGCTCCTCCTTTAACCCGCTGACGTCCCTCCCGGAGCCACCCGCAGCCCCACCAGGCCGGGAAGGCCTCGGCTCCAGGGCCCTTCCCTGCCCCCCGGCTCCTCCTTTAACCCGCTGACGTCCCTCCCGGCACCACCCGCAGCCCCACCAGGCCGGGAAGGCCTGCAGCGTGCCAGACCAGGGTCTTCCCGCTGGCCCCACAGTCCCTGCTCCCCCCTGCCCGTTCTGTGCAGCTGGCCTCCCCAACCGCCCCTTGCGCCAGCAGCAGGGGAGGAGCAGCCCCAGCACAGCCCGGCCCCACTCACCTCCTGCCACCCAGGGAACAGGCCCCTCCTGGGGGTCCACCGCCGGCTCCGCCCCTGGCTGTGGCAGTGAGCCCTCGGGCTCGCTGTGGCCTCCTGGCCCCTCAGCACGGGCCCCTGCTCCGGGAAGGGAGGAAGAGGGCTAGAAACCCGTCCCGGGCAGACCCGTCCCCCAGCCCTGCCAGCAAAGGCCTTGTCCCGGAGGAGAAAGGCGCCCGGTTAGCCCCCCAGCCGGGGCTCCCCGCAAGCTGGCCTGGCAGGGCCACCAGCAGCACCCGGCCCAGGGCGCCCCCCGGTCTCACCTCTCTCCACTTTGTCTCTCTTCTTCCTCCTCTTGCGGCTTCGCTTGGGCATCACCTCGAATTCCCGGAGCTGCAGGGTCCCCAGCGTCACCTCCACGGTCTCCAGCTCCCCAGCCTGGCTCTCCTCCTCCTCCTCCTCCTCGTCCTGCCCCGGGGCTTCAGGGAGACGGGAGGGAGCTGGGCTGGGCCCACAGCAGCCATGGGTCGGCCCCAGTGCTCTCTGCCCTGCCCCGCCCCCGCAGGCTGTTCCCTGCCGCCTGCTGTGGCACTGGGCCCAGTGCTAGGCCCCATCCCCCGCAGTCCACGGAAACCCCCATGGGGGGGCAAGTCAGCCAGTGGCCCCCCCTCCACTCACTGCTGCCGGTGCCCTGCTGAGGCTCTTCCACAGGCCCACGTGGTTCTTTCCTCCAGCCCTTCCGGGGGGAGCCTGCGAGATCCGCCGGCGCCGTGTCCTTCCCTGTGGGACAGGAGCCTCGTGTCCGTGGGCTGCCGCACCCCAGCCCAGGGGGCCGGGGGCAGGAGAGGGCGCACAGCCACCACCGCCCCTGGGGGAGGCACCCGCTGCCCCCCAGGAACTCTGACGTAGGCAGAGCCCCCCCCAGCTCTCACCGAACACCTGCAGGGTGGCCAGGGCCACGTGCACTCGCAGCAGCTCCCTGAGGGTGGCCCTGCGGGTGCTGAAGGGGATGTTGCAGACCCGGGGGTCGTCCTTGCGCAGAGGGGGGGTCCTGCCACCGAAGAGCAGGGCCCGGCTGCCACGCGGGGCCCGCAGGAAGATGCGCTGGGCTCCCTGCAGATGCTGCGCCCAGCTGGCCAGCAGGTCCTGGACGTCCTGGGGGGAGGGGAGGGGAGGGGTCACCGCTGGCTCCCATGCGGCTGGGGGGCTGGGGTACGCCGGCAGCAGGCCGCTCGCTGCACCCGGAATAGCGCGGTGCAAGCACAGAGCCCCGGGCTGCCTGCCGGCACCGGCCCCAGCGGCGAGAGCCGTCAGCCTCCAGGCCGGCTTGGGGGGGGCAGCGGCCGGGTCTCTCTGCAGAGGGGGCAATGCCCAGGGGACGAGAGGCTCCGAGGGGAGCTGTGGCGAGAGAGCTGGGAAGAGGGCGGCTGAGGGTTGAGAGCAGGCTGGCCGTGGCGGGGGAGGGCGCGGCTCTGCAGTCCAGCCCAGCCCCGCAGCAGGACCCTGCACCCCAGGCCCAGCGCCCCCCAGAACACACAAGCCTGGGACACGCGTGGGAGGCCCGGCCCGGTCTGGGCGGGGGGGGGGGGAAGAGAGAGGGCATCCCAAGCACAGGGCTGCCCCACGGGTGCCCCACCCCAAGCAGGGGGCTGTGGAAACCTGGCGGCATCCCCACGGGCGGGAAGCCCCGTCCCAGCCCTGCAGCCAGGCCCCGCGCGCCGCCTCTCCCCACCCCTACGCACCCTGCCCAGCCTCTGCCGCCCCAGGACTCCCGCGAGGCAGCGGCCTGGGCCCACCTTGAGCAGCGCTGCCTCGTTGTAGCGCCGCAGCGAGGCGCCGGCGGATCTGGGCAGGGAGGCCTGGCCCTGGGCGTCGCGCAGCCCCTGCGCCGTGCCCCGCCGGGCACGCACTGTGTAGCGGTGGAAGGTCTTGTGCACCAGCACCTCCGGCCTGGGAAAGAGACCCCTGAGCAGCGGGCACGGGCACCCAGGGCGAGAGCGGCCTGGGCTCTGGCCCCGGCCCCGGAGCCCCGCTCACGAACAGCCAGAGCGCTGGGGCACAGGCGACGGCTCCGGAGTGCCACGTAGCTGGGGGAGGGGGCGATGCCGTCGGGGCCAGCTCTGGGCAAGGGCCCATATCCCCACGTGGCCTTGCCAAGGCGCCAGAGCCAGCCACGGACTCACCCCCTGAAGACGGCTCCCGCGAAGTGCCCCCCGCCTGTCATCAGGATCACCCAGCAGGTGCCCGCGCCCAGGCTCCGCAGCGATGCCACCAGCTCCGCCTGCTGCTCACCGCTGCCCTGGCACACGGACACCCCTGTCAGCAGCCCAGCGCCCCACCACGGGCACAGGCATCGTGGGGGGAGGGGCAGCCTGGGGCTCACCCAGGTGGCAGGGGCTCATCAGGTGGTTCTGCCCACGTGCGCTGGGCTGGGCCTGCCCCCCACGCCCCTGGGCAAGGATAAACCCAGCCGACTTGGCTATTGGAACAGCCAGATCCCGGCAGGCCCGGGGCCCGGGGCCAGGGGGCCCCGCCCCGCCTTGCTTGCCTTGGTGCTCAGCACACAGCGGTAGGCGGAGAGCAGCTGGCCCTGGGAGTTGCGCAGCAGGACCCTAGCCGAGCGGGTGCCCAGGGGGTGGCTCTGCCGGCTGCTCCCTGGAGGCGGATCAGACTCCTGGCTGGAACCGGAGCCCTCGGAATCGGAGCCGGAGATGCTGGAGACGTCACCTGCAAACCAGGCCCGGGTGAGGCCACAGCGCCGAGGAAGGACACGTCCGAGAAGGACGAGCAGGGACCAGGGTCACAGAGCCACCTGCTCCAAACCCCAGCTGGAGACCCAGCCATCCCCCAAGAGCCCTCGCCTCCGCTCGCCCCCAGCCCGTAGGCCACGTGCAGCCCACTGGGCAGAGGCTGGGGAGGGAGAGTGCCGCATGACGGGGTGCTGGGGGGGAGACGCGAGTGTTTGGGGAGAGACACCTGCAGGACGTGAGGTCCTCACAGAGGTGTCCCCCACAGCCTGGTCCCACAGGCCAGGCCAGAGCCAGCTAGGACCTGCCTTGCCACAGCCAGGGACAGGCAGCTGCTGGGCTGCAGGGCAGTGGGACGGGTGCTCAGGCTTCTCCTGCGGCCCTCGGCCCTGAGGAAGGGCTGCTGTGAGGGGGGCCCTGGCCGAAAGCTCCGCTAATTCGGCACCTCTCCACCCAAAGGGGTCCCCTTCGGAGGCCACCCCCAGGCTCAGCGGCCGGAGAACTGATCGTCCAGCGGGCAAGACCAACGCAGCTGGCTGCCGCCTCCAGTGGCGGTGATGGGCACAGGCGGGGCGGGAGGAAGGGACGCTCCAGCTTACCCCACAGCCCGAGCACAGCGCCGGCGGGCGGCCCCTGGAGAACGTGGCTGCTGACACCGAGGGGCGCGCCCACAACAGCAGCCCTCACCTGCGCGGGTCTTCTCCTCGAACTCCTCGGCCGCCAGCGCCCGGCGCCCCCGCAACCGCTGCTTCAGGTTGAAGCGGTGCCAGTCCAGGCGGTAATGCTCCGTCTGGGAAGGAGGGGATGAGACGGGGCACCCAGAGCCACGTTCTCCCCAGCCCGGATGGAAGGAAGGGCCACGCCCCAGGACTGGCCAGGAGAGGCCCCTTAGCGATACCAGCCAGCCGGGACTTGGGGGTCAGCAGAACCTGCCTTGTATCCCACGGTCCCTGGGGGAGCTAGTGCCCACTACTGCCAGGTCCCATCCTGCCCCGGGCCGCACGGACCTGGCACCAGCTTCCGAGAGCCGGCCTGACCCCCGAGCCCAGCCGGTAACGTGGCTATGCTGGAGCACCCAGACCTGCCCAACCGCAGGGCCCTGGAGCCTCAGGAATGCACTTGACAGGCTTCAAATAGAACACATGGCAGCCTCCCTCATCCTGATGGAGACTACAAGGCCCAGCATGCAACTCTCAGCCTTGTGCCCGGGGCTCAGCCCAGTGTGGAGCCCTGCGTCTCGAGCCTGCTCGTCTCCGGGCTCCTCTGTGTATCCCCGTCACGGCCGCAGCGCGCCATGGCCCACGTGCCAGCCATCCCCCTGCCCTGCCCAGCACGCGCCCAGCTCAGCCACGCTTCACCCACCTGCTCCTCCCTGCTGTCAAACGCCTGTGAGCAGGCTGCGCAGCACATCCGGTCCGATATCTCCGGGGTGCCTCGGGCTCTCTCCTGCCCCCCGACCACAGCAGCCTTCTCTGAAAGAGGGAGCGGAGCTCAGGGAAGGTATGCCCCTTCTCTTGGAGAGGGGCAGAGGGCCGCTGGCCAGACAGGTAACTCCCACGCATGGTTACTGCAAAGGGGACGGAGTCAGGACGCTAGACTCTGTCTGGACTTGCCACTGCCTTGATGCATGGCCCTGGGGAAGTTACTGTACCTCCGGACTGCCATTTCCCCACCTGTCACACAGGGACAATACTGACCAACTCGACAGCTTATTAAAACCAATAAGCGAAAGTTCTCCTTCACACAGCGCATAGTAAACCTGTGGAACTCCTTGCCAGAGGAGGCTGTGAAGGCTAGGACTATAAGGGTATGTCTAAACTACATGGCTCCGTAGATTTGTTTGTTTGGCAAAGGGAAATGAAGCAGCGATTTAAATAATCGCGGCTTCATTAAAATTTACATGGCTGCCGCGCTGAGCAGCTGTTTGTCGGCTCAGCGCTAGTCTGGACGCTCCCCTGTCGAAATGAAAGCCTTTTATCGACATCCCCAGTAAACCTCATCCTACGAGGCATAACGGGGAGGTCGATAAAGGGCTTTCAGATCGGCGCGGAGCATCCAGACTAGCGCGCTGAGCCGACAAACAGCTGATCAGCTGTTTGTCGGCTCAGCGTGGCAGCCATGTAAATTTAAATGAAGCTGCGATTATTTAAATCGCGGCTTCATTTCCCTTTGCCGATCCGTCTAATCTACATGGCTCCGTGGATGGAGCTATGTAGTCTAGACACACCCTAAGAGTTTAAAGAGAAGCTAGATAATTTCATGGAGGTTAGGTCCATAAAAGGCTATTAGCCAGGGGATAAATTGGTGTCCTTGGCCTCTGTCTGTCAGAGGCTGGAGAGGGATGGCAGGAGACAAATCTCTTGATCATTGTCTTCGGTCCACCCCCTCTGGGGCACCTGGTGCTGGCCACTGTGGGCAGACAGGAGACTGGGCTAGATGGACCTTTGGGCTGACCCAGTCCGGCCATTCTCCTGTTCTTATGGCAGGCGTAGTTGGAAGTGTGAAGTGTTTTGTGCTCCTTGGGCTGAAGGCTCTTGACTGGGGAAAAGCATCTCCCAAGCAGAGCCCCTCCCCTCGAGCTGATCGGAAGGAGGGGTCCCCACCGTGCCCGGAAGGATGGGGTACTTCCTAAGGCGGGACTGACTCTGGGTGCCCTCCCGCCTGCCCTCCACGAAGCCCCGTGGCTGGCTCCAAGCAGCTGGCTGGCTTTCAGACACTACCTTGTGTCTCGGTATCGGAGCCCGTGGACGGCCCGGCCTCTGACCAGGCGCTGACCAGGGCGAGTCCATGCAGGAAGGCGGGGTCCTGGGCAGCCTCCCACACAGACCGGACCTCAGGCGGCTGCATTGCTCCCAGCAGGCTGTGAAGGAGCGAGAGTGAGGAGCAGAAACCCCGGGCAGGCGCCCTCAGCCTTGGCACCCACGGCCCTGGGCAGCAGCGCCAAGGCTCTTGGCATCACGCCCTGGGGCCAGCTGCTCCCGCGCAGGCAGTGGCAGGGGCCACCAGGCCCTCATGGCCCCCCGGCAGGGCCAGGCCGCTGCCTTTGGAGGGGACGGTCCCGCAGCCGGGTGGCCGAGCGCCTGGTCAGCCTGCCACGGGCTGCGCCTCGGCCACCTCCCCCGCCCGGCGCCCGGCGCTGCTCTTGCCAACAGGCCGCGAGTCGGGCTCTGTGCCCGGAGACCGGGACTCTGGCGCCAGGCTGGGCGGGGGGCTGGGGCGCCACGTTCCCCGCCCCCCCGGGTCCCCCCCATTCCCTGCCACGCCGCCCCCTGGCTCCCTCCATTCCCCGCCCCCCCAGGTCCCCCCCATTCCCTGCCATGCCGCCCCCCGGCCCCCTCCGTTCCCCGCCCCCCGAACCCCCCATTCCCTGCCACGCCGCCCCCCGCCCCCGTTCCCTGCCACCGCCCCCCGCCCCCCGTTCCCTGCCATGCCGCCCCCCGGCCCCCTCCGTTCCCGCCCCCCCCGGAACCCCCCATTCCCTGCCATGCCGCCCCCCGCCCCCCTGTTCCCCGCCCCCCCAGGTCCCCCCCATTCCCTGCCATGCCGCCCCCCCAGCCCCCTCCCTTCCCCGCCCCCCGGCCCCCTCCATTCCCTGCCCCCCCAGGTCCCCCCCATTCCCTGCCACGCCGCCCCCCGCCCCCCCGTTCCCTGCCCCCCCCAGGTCCCCCCCATTCCCTGCCACGCCGCCCCCCGCCCCCCGGGCAACGCCTGGCAACTGGCGCGGGGGGGGGGTGTTCGCGGGCGGGGGGCTCGGAGGGGCGGGGCGAGCTCACCGGGCCCCGCCCCCCGGGCTGAGTCTCGCTGCGGGCCCCCGGCCGCGAGGGCGGCGCTCACCCGGCCCCGGGCAGGAAGCAGGCAGCGCTCTTCTCCCCGAGCCGCGACACGCGCCTGACGTCACATCCGCCCCTCTACGGGGCGCCGTCGAGGACAATCCCGTAGCCCCGCCCCTCCGTTGCGCAACCCCCTCGGATTGGCCCGCGAGGCCCCTCCCGCACGCCCCGATTGGCCGCCGGAGCCGCCCGTTCTGAAGGGGCGGGACGAGGCAGGCAGCGGCCCGGCCTGGCGCAGGAGCGAGCGGCTGGGGCCGGTTACCGGGGAGACCGGGCAGGTGAGGGGGGGGTCGGCGAGCGGGGGGCGGGGCGAGTTTCTCCTGGGGGGGCTGCCCGGGGCCCCCCCCGGCCTGTCCCCCCCGACTCGCTCTCCCCCCCCCCGGCCTGTCCCCCCCCCGACTCGCTCTCCCCCCCCCCCCCCCCCGGCCTGTCCCCCCCCCCGACTCGCTCTCCCCCCCCCCCGGCCTGTCCCCCCCCCGACTCGCTCTCCCCCCCCCCCCGGCCTGTCCCCCCCCCCCCCCCCCCCCGACTCGCTCTCCCCCCCCGGCCTGTCCCCTCCCCCCGACTCGCTCTCCCCCCCCCCGGCCTGTCCCCCCCCCGACTCGCTCTCCCCCCCCCCGGCCTGTCCCCCCCCCGACTCGCTCTCCCCCCCCCCCCCCCGGCCTGTCCCCCCCGACTCGCTCTCCCCCCCCCGGCCTGTCCCCCCCGACTCGCTCTCCCCCCGACACGCTCCCCCCCCCCCCCCGACACGCTCTCCCCCCCCCCCCCCCCCCCGACTCGCTCCCCCCCCCCCCGACTCGCTCTCCCCCCCCCCGGCCGGTCCCCCCCGACTCGCTCTCCCCCCCCCCGGCCGGTCCCCCCCCCCCGACTCGCTCTCCCCCCCCGGCCTGTCCCCCCCGACTCGCTCTCCCCCCCCCCGGCCTGTCCCCCCCGACTCGCTCTCCCCCCCCGCCTCCCTCTCCCCCCCCCCGCCTGTCCCCCCCGACTCGCTCTCCCCCCCCCCCCGGCCTGTCCCCCCCGACTCGCTCTCCCCCCCCCCCGCCTGTCCCCCCCGACTCGCTCTCCCCCCCCGGCCTGTCCCCCCCCGACTCGCTCTCCCCCCCCCCCGGCCTGTCCCCCCCCGACTCGCTCTCCCCCCCCCCGTGGCCTGTCCCCCCCGGACTCGCTCTCCCCCCCCCCCCGGCCTGTCCCCCCCCCAGACTCGCCCCCCCCCCCGTGGCCTGTCCCCCCCCCCGACTCGCTCCCCCCCCCCCGGCCTGTCCCCCCCCCGACTCGCTCTCCCCCCCCCCCGTGGCCTGTCCCCCCCCGACTCGCTCTCCCCCCCCCGGCCTGTCCCCCCCCGACTCGCTCTCCCCCCCCCGGCCTGTCCCCCCCCCGACTCGCTCTCCCCCCCCCCCCCCCCCCCCCCGGCCGGTCCCCCCCCGACTCGCTCTCCCCCCCCCCGGCCGGTCCCCCCCCGACTCGCTCTCCCCCCCCCCCGGCCTGTCCCCCCCGACTCGCTCTCCCCCCCCCGGCCCCCCTCCCCCCCCGCCCCCCCCCGGCCTCTCCCCCCCCCCCCTCGGCCTCTCCCCCCCCCCCGGCCTGTCCCCCCCGACTCGCTCTCCCCCCCCCCCGTGGCCTGTCCCCCCCGACTCGCTCTCCCCCCCCGTGGCCTGTCCCCCCCCGACTCGCTCTCCCCCCCCGTGGCCTGTCCCCCCCCGACTCGCTCTCCCCCCCCCGTGGCCTGTCCCCCCCGACTCGCTCTCCCCCCGGCCTGTCCCCCCGACTCGCTCTCCCCCCCCCGGCCTGTCCCCCCCGACTCGCTCTCCCCCCCCCGGCCTGTCCCCCCCGACTCGCTCTCCCCCCTCCCCGGCCTGTCCCCCCCCCGACTCGCTCTCCCCCCCCCGGCCTGTCCCCCCCCGACTCGCTCTCCCCCCCCCCGGCCTGTCCCCCCCCGACTCGCTCTCCCCCCCCCCCCCCCGACTCGCTCTCCCCCCCCCGGCCTGTCCCCCCCGACTCGCTCTCCCCCCCCCGGCCTGTCCCCCCCCGACTCGCTCTCCCCCCCCCCCCCGGTCCCCCCCCCCCCCCCCCCCGACTCGCTCTCCCCCCCGGCCTGTCCCCCCCGACTCGCTCTCCCCCCCGGCCTGTCCCCCCCCCGACTCGCTCTCCCCCCCGCCCCCCCCCCTCGCTCTCCCCCCCCCCGCCTGTCCCCCCCCGCCTCGCTCTCCCCCCCCTGGCCTGTCCCCCCCGACTCGCTCTCCCCCCCCGGCCTGTCCCCCCCGACTCGCTCTCCCCCCCCCCGGCCTGTCCCCCCCCGACTCGCTCTCCCCCCCCCGTGGCCTGTCCCCCCGGACTCGCTCTCCCCCCCGGCCTGTCCCCCCCCGACTCGCTCTCCCCCCCCATGGCCTGTCCCCCCCGACTCGCTCTCCCCCCCCCCCCCGGCCTGTCCCCCCCCCGACTCGCTCTCCCCCCCCCCCCCCCTCCCGCCTGTCCCCCCCCCCGGCCTCCCCCCCTCTCTCCCCCCGGCCTGTCCCCTCCCCCCCCTCTCCCCCCCCGGCCCCCCCCCGGCCTGTCCCCACCCCCCGACTCGCTCTCTCCCCCCGGCCTGTCCCCACCCCCCGACTCGCTCTCTCCCCCCCGGCCTGTTCCCCCTCCAAATCGCTCTCTCCCCCCGGCCTGTCCCCCCCGACTCGCTCTCCCCCCCCGGCCTGTTCCCCCTCCCAAATCGCTCTCCCCCCCCGGCCTGTTCCCCCCTCCCCCCCCCGGCCTGTCCCCCCCCCGACTCGCTCTCTCCCCCCTCGGCCTGTCCCCCCCCGACTCGCTCTCTCCCCCCTGTCTGTCCCACCAAGTATCCCCCTTCCGCTCAGTCCCCCCCCCACTGACTCGGTCTGTTGCCCAGGCCCCGGCGCTCCACGCCCCCCCGGCTGGCGACATGGCGCACTTCGACACCGAGTACCAGCGGCTGGAGGCCTCCTACAGCGACTCGCCGCCGGGGGAGGAGGACCTGCTGGTGCACGTCCCCGAGGGCAGTAAATGTGAGCGGGGGCTGGTGGGGCTGGGTGGGGGCAGGCATGTGCGAGGGGCAGGAATCGCTCAGTTCCTTGGCGGGCAGGGATCCGCTCCGGCCCACGGCCGCCAGCCTGGGGGGATTGCGTAGACCCGGCCCCCTCGCTGCCCTCCGTTGTGTCACAAGAACAACTAGCCCGCAGTGAGCGCCCACCCCTCCCTCCCGGGGGCAGGCTGCAGCGTGATGGGCCATCACCCCCTTTCCCTTCTCTCTGCCCTGCAGCTCCCTGGCATCACATAGAGAACCTGGACCTCTTCTTCTCTCGCATATCCTTGCTGCACGGGGGGTGGTCAGAGCAGCATCAGCTTGGCCCGCAGTCTGTCTAGGCAGGTCAGCGTGGGAACAGCTGGCGCAAGTCCCATCTCCTTGGCGGCTGCATTGCTCCCGGCCCGGAGGCCTCCAGACGAGCCAAGCAGCCGAGGTTCCCCTTCCTGAGGAGAAGGGCGGAGAGGAGCTGTGGGGGGCGGGGGGATGGGGCAGAAGTGACTTTCTCCACCGTTGATGGGCCGCCCGGACCTCCTATGTCAGTACGACGTTGGGCTCGGGATCCGTCTTTTCCTAGCTCCGTGCTGCCGAGGTCCTACCCTACTGGCTATGGGGTGTCCCCGGGGGGGGCGGGACTTTGGGTTCCTGGGGCAGGCTAACCTGGCCTTCAGCCTGGGCTGGGCACGGAGGCCAGGCCTGCCTCGCCCTGCAGCCATCCGACCTGACTGGTGGCCAGTGAGAGGATCGGGATGGGAGGGGGTCTGGGCCCGTCTCCTGGCTGTTCTCCTTGACTGCGCTGCCCACGTCTATAACCTGCATCAGAAGAACGGCTTCACCTGCATGCTGATTGGCGAGATCTTTGAGCTCATGTACGTCTCGGGGGCTGGGCGGGGGCAGGCTTCCTCTGGGCTCTTGCTGCAGTTGGGGTGAAGGGCTGGTTTCTTTGAGCCCCAGCATTTCCACTCACCCAGAGTTGGGATCAGGGCCCTCCCCTTTCAGTCAGGGCCTGTCTCCCTCTCCCGCTTTGGTGGCCACCTCCATCCCCAGGAATTGGTCCCCTGCTCCCCAAATCTGCTGATGTCATGCCAGGGGCATTGGGACCTGGGGCCTATTGGTGTGTTGGGGGCAGGAGGAGCGTTCCCCTCACGGCCGCTGCCTCGCCCACAGGCAGTTCATTTTCGTGGTGGCCTTCACCACCTTCCTTGTCAGCTGCGTCGACTACGACATCCTGTTTGCCAACAAGATGGTGAATCACAGCCAGCACTCCAGCGAGCCCGTCAAGGTGACGCTGCCAGACGCCTTCCTGCCTCCCAGCGTCTGCAGCGCAAGGTAAGGGCAGCAGCCACGCCTCCGCCTCCAGCCCTGGCAGCCTGTCACCCTTCCAGGCCAGGTTCGGAGCCAGAGATCCCAGGCCTCTCCCGGAAAGAGGTCGATGGAGTGGTGGATTCTCTCCCCCGTGTAGTCCACAGCCCTTGCTCTCAGAGGCTGCAAGTCCCTGGTTTGGCTTGACCTGTGTGGCCGGGCTGCCTTGTGTTCTGGGTCATGTGTTCCTGTGAGTTGTGCGTGCTGGCGGCATTCTGTGCATGGTTACGTGGCTGGTGTATCCACCCCAGAGGTGGGTGTGTGCACTGAGTACCGCTCGGGCTCCCGCGGGATACGGCTGCATGGTGGGCTTGCCGAGCTGCAGGTGTCGTCTCTTCTCCCTCGCAGAATCCAGCAGAACGGCTTCCTCATCTCCATCCTGGTCATAGCCAGCGTGTTCTGGGTCCATCGACTCATCAAATTTATCTACAACATCTGCTGCTACTGGGAGATTCATTCCTTCTACATCAACGCCCTCAAGATCCCCATGGTGAGCGGCTGAGCCCTAGGAGAGGAGGTTCACCCCACCCCTCGCCCGAGCCTCATTTCTCCGTCTGGGGCCCCGCCCACTGCCCGGACAGGTTCTGGTCAGAGGTGATGCAATCACGTGGCTTCCTTTCAGCTTGTTTTCGGCAAACGCCCGCGTGGGGGGTGTCGGGTCTTGCGGCGCAGCTCTCCAGCCAGTGCTGAGCTTTTGGACCGGCTCGGCCCCGCCCTGCCGTGCCAGAGCCTCGCCCGCGCCAAGCTGCCTTGTCCAGCTTTCCCAGGCAGGGTGTAACCAGGGAATCACTGAGAGGCTCAGTTCAGGGCAAAGTGTTCATGGACAGAGTTACTTACAGCCCAGCACTGGCTTCCCCCGCTCTAAGGCACCAAACCACTGCTGCTCACCACACTGGTTAACCAGAAACCGCACAGGCAATGGCCTGCGACGCTCCAGTTCTCCTGTGCCCACCCAGCCCCGCTCCTTACACAGGGGAGAGGTTCTAACCCCTCCCCCACCTCCCCTCAGACACCCAGTGCTCCCTGTGCCCCCCCAGCCCCACCTCACATAGGGGAGAGGTTCTAACCCATCCCCCCACCTCCCCTCAGACACCCCAGTGCTCCCTGTGCCCCCCCAACCCCTCCTTACACAGGGGAGAGGTGATAACCCATCCCCCACCTCCCCTCAGACACCCCAGTGCTCCCTGTGCCCCCCCAACCCCCCCTTACACAGGGGAGAGGTTATAACCCATCCCCCACCTCCCCTCAGACACCCCAGTGCTCCCTGTGCCCCCCAGCCCCATCTTACACAGGGGAGAGGTTCTAACCCAACCCCCACCTCCCCTCGCACACCCCAGTGATCCCTGTGCCCCCCAGCCCCCCTTACACAGGGAGGAGGTGACGACCCACCCCCCTACCTCCCAACAGGTTCTCCCAATCCCAGGGCGATTTATGCCTCAGATCTCACCCCAAGAGCTCTCTGGTCCCGTCCTTTAGCATCTACGATCTCAAGGCTTATTAATGAGAAAAGGGGGCTTTAGAATTGGTGACAGGAATCGGAACTCCCCCCCCCCCCCCCCAATTGCAGGGGTCTTGGTGCCGGCGGGCGGCCGAGATGGACGATCTGCCGGCCTAGGTCACGTCTCTGGAGCGTGGCACGATGGGCCCTCGTCCTTTCCGGCTGCCACGGCTCACGGGTCCTGGCCACCCACCGGCACCAGGACCCCTGCAATGGGGGCGTCTCATCCCTCGTCCTTCCGGCTCCGCTTCCTGGCAGGGACCCGGCGGTGCGGAGCTGGATTGAGGGCCTGTGGCGGGGCTGCCAGGCCCCCGGATCCCCCGGCCATGGGGCTGTCACTGTGGGTCCCAGGGTGGAGCGTGTCCGTGGCCGGCCCCTGCCCAGGGCTCGGGCCTCCCTAGGCCACCGCGGCGCTGCCCCCCAGACGGAGGGTCTGCAGGAAGGTCCGTTCAGTGCGGCTGGCGCCCCCCAGCTCCACTGCCTCTTGCTGGGTGGGCCCGGCAGCCGGACCAGCCCTCCCCACTCGCTGGCTGCTGCTCTGCTTCCTCACTTCCCGTACAACCATGACACCTGCGTGTGAGTAGCATCAACAGTGACTCATCAGCGTTCCCCAGACACCTCCCTTGGCGTGAGATTTCAGGTGAACATAGAGCAGGGGTCATGTTCGGATTACCGGCCCGTCTCCCCCAGGACAAGGCCGGAATCCCCATTGACGGGTAGGGAAACTGAGGCACCGTGGGGTTCGGCGCCGCGGGGGAGGGGGGCTGCTTCCCCGGCTCTGCCAGACTCCAAGGCGCAGCCCAGGGTCTGTCTCGGAGAGAGGGTTGACAAGCCGAGTAACGTTGATCTGTGCGCGCCCATGAGCCTGCGGCACAGGGCAAGGCCTGGGACTCGGAGCGCCTGGGCTCTCCCCGCAGGCTGCCATGGGCGCTGGGCACGGCCTGTGTGGGAGGGGGAAGCTGTGCCCGGTGGGCAAGGGCTGGCGCTCTCCGGGCAGGGAGACGGGTGTGCCAGCCTTCGCCTGCCTGTGGCAACCACGCACGTTCTCTAGCTCTCCTGCCAGCCCGGCCGGGGTGCATGAGGCCCCCTCCCTGCCCAGGGCGGCACCCGGCAGGTGCAATCTGAGCAGGGTGCAGCACTGGCGTGAAGCCTAACTCCCAGCATGGCCCTGGCTGCCGGTGGGAGCAGTGCATGCTGGGACCTGTAGTTTCTGCTGGCTGCTTTGCAGTGCACCCGCTGCTGGTCTCCCCCAGGTTGTAACGCTGCCCCCTCCCCCTGCCAGTCCAACCTGCCCTACTACAGCTGGCAGGAGGTGCAGGCTCGCATCGTGCAGATCCAGAAGGAGCATCAGATCTGCATCCACAAGAAGGAGCTGACGGAGCTGGACATCTACCACCGCATCCTGCGCTTCAAGAACTACATGGTGGCCATGGTGAACAAGTCGCTGCTGCCCATCCGCTTCCGCCTGCCCGGCCTGGGCGACACCGTCTTCTACACCCGCGGCCTCAAGTACAACTTCGAGCTCATCTTCTTCTGGGGGCCCGGCTCGCTCTTCGAGAACGAGTGGAGCCTCAAGGCCGAGTACAAGCGCGGCGGCAACCGCCTGGAGCTGGCCGACAAGCTGAGCGCCCGCATCCTCTGGATCGGCGTGGCCAACTTCCTGCTCTGCCCGCTCATCCTCATCTGGCAGATCCTCTACGCCTTCTTCAGCTACACCGAGATCCTCAAGCGGGAGCCGGGCAGCCTGGGCGCCCGCTGCTGGTCGCTCTACGGCCGCTGCTACCTGCGCCACTTCAACGAGCTGGACCACGAGCTGCACTCGCGCCTCAGCAAGGGCTACAAGCCGGCCTCCAAGTACATGAACTGCTTCATCTCCCCCCTGCTCACCATCGTGGCCAAGAACGTGGCCTTCTTCGCCGGCTCCATCCTGGCCGTGCTCATCGCCCTCACCATCTACGACGAGGACGTGCTGGCCGTGGAGCACGTCCTCACCACCGTCACCCTGCTGGGCGTGGGCGTCACCGTCTGCCGGTGAGCTGGGCTGCCCGCCCGGGGCTCTGCTCCCTGACCCCGGCGGCGGCCGGCCTGGGCCTCGAGTGCCCGGGGCTCTGCTGACCCAGTGTGTCCGGCTGCAGTCAAGGCCATTGGCAGAAATCTTGGGGAGGGGGCAGGGAAGAGCCTGGGGCCAAAGTGTGTGGGGTGGAGGCAGGGGTGGGTGCGTGTCAGGACCGAGGGGCGCTGGCAAAGTGGGGGAGCCAGGAACTGGGATTGCAGGGGGCTGTGGGTCAGGACTCAGGGGCACTGGCAGGACAGGGGAGGGCTGGGATGGAGTAGCAGGGTGGGGGGGGCTGTGGGTGGGGAGTGAAGGGCATAGGAGGGCGGGGGAGAAGTGGGATGGGGCGGGGGGCTGTGGGCGGGGGAGAAGCTGGGAAGGGGCGGCGGGGGGGGCTGTGGACGGGGGAGAAGCTGGGATGGGGCGGGGGGGCTGTGGACGGGGGAGAAGCTGGGATGGGGTATTGGGGGGGGCTGTGGACGGGGGAGAAGCTGGGATCGGGGGGGAGAAGCTCTCCTGCCCCCTCCCTAGGTGCGATTCCCCTCCCGCGGCGCGATTCCCCTCCCGCGGCGCGAGGCTCCGAGCCAGGCTCTCTGGGAAGCGCCGTCTCTCCTGCCCTCGTCCTGCCCCTGCAGGTCCTTTATCCCCGACCAGCACCTGGTGTTCTGCCCCGAGCAGCTGCTGCGGGTGATCCTGGCGCACGTGCACTACATGCCCGACCACTGGCAGGCCAACGCCCACCGCTACGAGACCCGGGACGAGTTTGCTCAGCTCTTCCAGTACAAAGCGGTGAGCCCGGGGCCAGGTTGGCGGCTCCGTGGGGCTGGGGCTGGGGCTCCATGGGGCCAGGCTGGCGGCTCCGTGGGGCTGGGGCTGGGGCTGGGGCTGGGGCCAGGCTGGCGGCTCCGTGGGGCCCTGTCTGGGCACAGGATGGCCAGAGATGCATGTGGAGGGGAGGGGCGGGGCGGGGGAAGGCCCGGGCCTCGCTCTGCAGCTCTGCGTGGCTCCCCAGAGAGGGGAGGTGGGTGGCTGGTGAGTGGGGTGTTACTGCCGTGGGGCTGCGGTTCCCTCCGGTCTCCAGGATCGTGCCCTGGGCTCTGCTGCGGGGCAGCCTGTGGCCCCCTCGGCCGGCTGAGCCCCCGCCTCTCCCTTCCCAGGTGTTCATCCTGGAGGAGCTGCTGAGCCCCATCGTGACCCCTCTGATCCTCATCTTCTGCCTGCGGCCCAAGTCCCTGGAGATCATCGACTTCTTCCGCAACTTCACCGTGGAGGTGGTGGGCGCGGGCGACACCTGCTCCTTCGCCCAGATGGACGTGCGCCAGCATGGCCACCCGGCGGTAGGGCGCGCCCCTCCCCTCCCCTCCCCTCCGGGCCTGTCGCGTGCATCGCGCCCGGCCGGCTGCAGCCCCGCACGCTGGGCCCTGGGGTCCCGGCCCCTCCGTGGCCGCTGGGCTCTGGCCCGCCTCTCCTCCGGCCAGCAGGGTCCCCACTGCGGGGCTGGGCTTGGTGCAGCCTGGCCCGGGGGTGCTTCCGAGGGAGGCTGGGGCCTGCCCCCACCTCTCCTCACCTGTGTGCTTTGCAGTGGCTGTCGGCGGGGAAGACGGAGGCCTCCATCTACCAGCAGGCCGAGGACGGCAAGACGGAGCTGTCCCTCATGCACTTCGCCATCACCAACCCCAAGTGGCAGCCGCCCCGCGAGAGCACGGCCTTCATCGGCTTCCTCAAGGAGCGCGTGCTGCGGGAGAGCAGCGTGGCCCTGGCCCAGCAGGCCGCACTGCCCGAGAACGCCCTCTTCACCTCCATCCAGTCCCTGCAGTCGGAGTCCGAGGTGCCCGGCGGGGGTCCGGCAGGGTCTGCGCTCGGCACGGCCCGGGGCAGCGCGTCTGCTGGGGCTGAGCTGGGCTTGTCTCGGAGGGCGGTGGGCTGGCCCGGGGCAGGCGGGGCCACTCCAAGGGGGTGCAGGGCGGGAGGGCTGCAGGGTCTGGCTTCCCCCCAGGGGCTCCTGTAGCTCTGCCAGGCCTGTGACTCCCCCCTCCCCTTCCCCTGCAGCCTCACAGCCTGATTGCCAACGTGATCGCCGGCTCCTCGGCGCTGGGCCTCGCGAGCCACGAGCTGCAGGGCTCCCGCCAGCTCTCCGGGGTGGCCTCCGCCCTGCGCTCCTTCTCCCCGCACCAGTCTGCCCAGCAGCCTCACAGCAGCTTCCCAGCGGCAGGGCCCCACGCGGACGGGGCGCTGCCCCGGGCCCCCAGCACCATGACGGCGTCTGGGTAAGAGCCCCTGCGCTTGGCAGCTGCTGAACGGTCAGCCCCCTTCCCGGGGATCGGGGAGTGCGGAGCCCAGGCAGCCCCGTGCGTACCCCACGCCACCCTGGGCCAGAGGGGCGGCTCCCCTTGGCCGGCCCCACGCCGCCCTGGGCCAGAGGGGCGGCTCCCCTTGGCCGGCCCCGCGCCGCCCTGGGCCAGAGGGGCGGCTCCCCTTGGCCGGCCCCGCGCCACCCTGGGCCAGAGGGGCTGCTCCCCTTGGCCTGCCCCGCGCCGCCCTGGGCCAGAGGGGCGGCTCCCCTTGGCCGGCCCCGCGCCGCCCTGGGCCAGAGGGGCGGCTCCCCTTGGCCGGCCCCGCGCCGCCCTGGGCCAGAGGGGCTGCTCCCCTTGGCCGGCCCCGCGCCGCCCTGGGCCAGAGGGGCTGCTCCCCTTGGCCGGCCCCGCGCCGCCCTGGGCCAGAGGGGCTGCTCCCCTTGGCCGGCCCCGCGCCGCCCTGGGCCAGAGGGGCTGCTCCCCTTGGCCGGCCCCGCGCCACCCTGGGCCAGAGGGGCGGCTCCCCTTGGCCGGCCCCGCGCCGCCCTGGGCCAGAGGGGCGGCTCCCCTTGGCCGGCCCCGCGCCGCCCTGGGCCAGAGGGGCTGCTCCCCTTGGCGGGCCCCGCGCCGCCCTGGGCCAGAGGGGCTGCTCCCCTTGGCCGGCCCCGCGCCACCCTGGGCCAGAGGGGCTGCTCCCCTTGGCCTCCCCGCGCCGCCCTGGGCCAGAGGGGCGGCTCCCCTTGGCCGGCCCCGCGCCGCCCTGGGCCAGAGGGGCTGCTCCCCTTGGCCGGCCCCGCGCCGCCCTGGGCCAGAGGGGCGGCTCCCCTTGGCCGGCCCCGCGCCGCCCTGGGCCAGAGGGGCGGCTCCCCTTGGCCGGCCCCGCGCCGCCCTGGGCCAGAGGGGCGGCTCCCCTTGGCCGGCCCCGCGCCGCCCTGGGCCAGAGGGGCTGCTCCCCTTGGCCGGCCCCGCGCCGCCCTGGGCCAGAGGGGCGGCTCCCCTTGGCCGGCCCCGCGCCGCCCTGGGCCAGAGGGGCTGCTCCCCTTGGCCGGCCCCGCGCCGCCCTGGGCCAGAGGGGCGGCTCCCCTTGGCCGGCCCCGCGCCGCCCTGGGCCAGAGGGGCTGCTCCCCTTGGCCGGCCCCGCGCCGCCCTGGGCCAGAGGGGCTGCTCCCCTTGGCCTGCCCCGCGCCGCCCTGGGCCAGAGGGGCTGCTCCCCTTGGCCGGCCCCGCGCTGCCCTGGGCCAGAGGGGCTGCTCCCCTTGGCCGGCCCCGCGCCGCCCTGGGCCAGAGGGGCGGCTCCCCTTGGCCGGCCCCGCGCCGCCCTGGGCCAGAGGGGCTGCTCCCCTTGGCCGGCCCCGCGCCGCCCTGGGCCAGAGGGGCGGCTCCCCTTGGCCGGCCCCGCGCCGCCCTGGGCCAGAGGGGCTGCTCCCCTTGGCCGGCCCCGCGCCGCCCTGGGCCAGAGGGGCGGCTCCCCTTGGCCGGCCCCGCGCCGCCCTGGGCCAGAGGGGCGGCTCCCCTTGGCCGGCCCCCCTGCCCCGCGCCACCCTGGGCCAGAGGGGCGGCTCCCCTTGGCCGGCCCCGCGCCACCCTGGGCCAGAGGGGCGGCCCCCCTTGGCCGGCCCCGCGCCGCCCTGGGCCAGAGGGGCGGCTCCCCTTGGCCGGCCCCGCGCCGCGCCCCTCCGGCTGGCAGCCCTGCTGTCCGTTCTCGCCCACAGGCGCGGGGCGGGGCTGCCCTTCCTGCCCAGAGCAGTGTACCCCGTGTCCTGACCCCTGTGGGGGGCAGTGGCTGGCAGTCCCTTGGGGCCATGCTCGGGTGGATCCCATTGGGCCTGGCAGGGGCTGCACGTATCTAGGGTGCAGAGGGGCCCTTCCTACAGCCCAGCTGGGCCCCAGACCCCTGCCCCCTGGGCTGGAGAAGGGCCGGGCAGCAGATCCCCTCCCCCAACCCGTGTCCCCCCCCCCGCAGCACAGACGCCAGGACGGCCAGCTCGGGCAGCAGCGCCTGGGAGGGCCAGTTGCAGAGCCTGATCCTGTCGGAATACGCCTCCACCGAGATGAGCCTGCACGCGCTCTACATGCACGAGGTGAGGCTCGCTGGGGCTCGGAGCACTGGGGGGCAGCCGGCCTGGCCCGGGGCCTGTGCTTGGCCTTGCCCTGCAGCGCGCCCGGGGCTCCCGCCCCCTGCCCAGAGCCGGCCTGCGTTGGCAGCGCGGGGGAGGAGCCAGAAGCTCTGTGGGTGCGAGTCAGGGCCCCGGGCCTGAGCCACTTGCCTGGGCCCTGGGGGTGTGTGTCGGGGGGGGGGGGGGGGCCTGGCTCTGCCCCCCGCTGGTCTGACCCGCCCGGTCTCTTGGCTGCGCAGCTGCACAAGCAGCACACCCAGGCGGAGCCCGAGCGGCACGTGTGGCACCGGCGCGAGAGCGACGAGAGCGGGGAGAGCGCCCCCGAGGAGCCGGACGCCCAGAAGGGCACCCCCGCCGCCATCCCCCGCTCCGCCAGCTACCCCTTCTCCTCCCCGCGCCCGCCCGCCGAGGAGTCGGCCGCCCTGCCCACCGGCTTCCAGCGCCGCTATGGTGGCATCACAGGTACCGGCTGGGCTCTCCGGGGGTCCGGGGCCAGGCCCCCTGCCCGCTGGGCACTCGGGCGGCACGGGGAGCCGTTCCAGGGCTCCCACCACAAGGTTGGCGTTTCCGGGTGGGGGCACATTGGGCGCGGGGTGGGAAAGCTGAGCGGGAGCGCTGGTCGCGGGTGATGGTTCAAAGCCCGGGGGCTGCCAGGAGTCAGACGGGCCGGGGCGCGGTCTCACCTGTGGGAGGCCCCGGGGCCCTAGGGGGTGTGACGCTCCCACTCCCCCTGCGCCGAAGCAGCTTCGTAGGCTCCTCCCCTTGCTCGGGGGGATGGAGAGGGGGTCTCCAGCCCCGAGTGGTGCCCTGCTGGGAGCTGGCCCCAGAGCGCTGACTGCTCTGCCCGTGCCACAGATCCGGGCACAGTGCCCCGAGCCCCGTCACACTTCTCTCGCCTGCCGCTCGGGGGCTGGGCCGAGGACGGGCTGGCAGCGCGACACCCGGAGCCCGTGCCAGAGGAGAGCTCGGAGGATGAGCTTCCACCTCAGCTACACAAGGTACGGCTCGGGCCGAGCAGGCGGGATTAGGCCCATGGGGCTGCTGCAGTTTGGAAAAGAGATGCCCAAGGGGGGGTCTGATAGAGCTGTAAGATCCTGGCCGGGGTGAAGATAGCGAATCGGGGAGTGGCGTGTATCCCTTCCCCTAACCTGAGAACCAGGGACACTAGCAGGGTGCAGGGTTAAAACAAACAAAGGAAGTATTTCTTCACATGGCACTCCGTTAATCCCTGGAACTCCTTGCCGGGGGATGTTATGAAGATCAAATTGTACAAAACCAAACACCACGGCCTCAGATCCCACCACTCACTCCATCCCACCTCCCCCCAAGCTGGGGCAGAAGATTGGGGGCAGGGAGGGGGTGAGGGCTCCAGCTGGGAGTGCAGGCTCTGGGGTGGAGCCAGGACTGAGGGGTTGGAGTGCAGGAGGGGGCTCTGGGCTGGGGCAGGGGCTTGGGGTGCAGGAAGGGAGCTCTGAGGTGGGGCTGGGAATGAGGACTTGGGGGCTGGGGCACCGTGGAGTGGGGGTGTCAATGCCATTACTTCCTTAATCGACTAGGCGGCAGATTTTCTGCCGACTGTCCCATCAGTCGACAAGGGTCGGCAGTTGCGGTGCTCAGTCTGGTCGCGCCGATTCACGCGACACCCCCCCCCCGCCACTCTGCATGGTGACGCCACAAAGGCGCTAGCACGGCCCCTCCTCTCGGGTCTCCATTCATCAGCCTGCGCCGCGGAGCCGGGGCCGGGCTAGCGCCTTGGCGGGCTTCCCTGGGCCTTGCCATGCGGGGGGGGGCGCTAGGCAGCCAGCGCCCGCTTATCGGGGAGGTGACTGGACGCGGAGAGGGTGAAATCGGGGCGAAAGGCTCAGAACCAGGGCTCTGGAGCCCTCCCCTGCGCTTGGCACACCCGCCGTCCCCTCTGACGCGCCCGCCAGCGCCACCCTCCCGCGGCAGAGCTTAGCACCCCGCGCTCCTTGCACAGGCGCGGTGAACAGAGTTCAAAATGGCTGCCCTTAAAGAGGCAGGCAACCTTTTTATTTTTGTGTTTATTTGCTCAATAACTTCCCCCCAACCTTCCCCATCTTAAAAAGCTTAAGAAAGTTCTAACCCATCCCCCCACCTCCCCACAGACACCCCAGTGCTCCCTGTGCCCCCCCAAACCCCCCTTACACAGGGGAGAGGTTCTAACCCATCCCCCCACCTCCCCTCAGACACCCCAGTGCTCCCTGTGCCCCCCAGCCCCTCTTACACAGGGGAGAGGTTATAACCCATCCCCCACCTCCCCTCAGACACCCCAGTGCTCCCTGTGCCCCCCCCAGCCCTCCCTTACACAGGGGAGAGGTTCTAACCCATCCCCCACCTCCCCTCAAACACCCCAGTGCTCCCTGAGGCCCCCCCCCAGCCCTCCCTTACACAGGGGAGAGGTTCTAACCCATCCGCCCACCTCCCCTCAAACACCCCAGTGCTCCCTGTGCCCCCCAGCCCCCCTCACACAGGGGAGAGGTTATGAAAACCCATCCCACCCGCTCTGAACAGGGTCCCCTGATCCCACAGTCCCAGGCCGATTGACGCCTCCGCTCTTACCCCAGGAGGCTCGTTGGGCCCGTCCTTTAGCATCTCTCTGAACAGTGTATTCAAAGAAAGGGTTGAGAGTCAAATTGTCAAAGGAATCAGACGCCCCCCCGCCCCAGTTGCAACGTTTGTGGTGGCGGCCTGCAGCTGAGGGGTCAGGCGGCTGTCCTGCACGTCTGTCTTGCATGGCTGCGGATGCCTCCGCTGAGGCTGGGCCGGCTGCAGCCAAGCCACTCCTGAGGCGATGAGCTGGAGTGACGACAGGGAGGATCCCCCGGGCCCTCTGTCCCGAACCCTGTGTCGGGAATCCCCAGGTGAAGCAGTCGGTCCCAGATGGAGTGTCACATGCGTAGGTCCCCCTCCAGGCCGGACTCCGTCCTCAGCCGCCCTGGCCCCCAGCTGGTCTGACTGGTCGCAGCAGAGCCCCTCCAAGGTGGCCTAGCCCCACGTATGGCCCAGGTCAGGGAGGCGCTGCTGCGCGCTTGCCTGGCCGCTGTCGCACGCGACTGGTCCAGCCCCTTGGCACCCAGGAGCAGCGTGTGAACGACACGCCCGGAGCCGCGCTCCTCACTCCGCAGCCAGGCGTGAGCCCGGCGCCCGAGCACTGTAGGCGGAATCAGCAACGCAGCCGCTTTCCGTGGACATCTCGCGTGGCCTCTGTGACGGCGCATCGGGGACCCCCCACCCTGCCCCCCGCCCGCAGCCAGAGGGGACTCTGAGCCGGGCCGTGGAGTAGAAGGTTCATCGTTCTCAGAGACACGGCGCAGCGCGGGCCCCACGGTGCCACTGGAGCCAGGGCAGAGCCTAGTTCTCGGGGGGGTTCCTAGGCCCCTGGACACCCCCGTCTGGACTAGTCTGCTCCCTTCATGCTTCCCCCACCCAGATCCCCAGCAACTGGTACCTCAGCCCCCAGGCGGCCCCGCCCCTCGCTTCGTTCAGGTTCCACCCCCAGCTGGGTGTCAGGTGGCTGGGCCGTGCCTACGTGCCACCCTCAGAGACCATTACCTGCTGGGACCCGCACCCCCCCAGAGTCTCTGCAGGCCAGTCAGGGTCACCCCCAGCACATACGGCAACCAGTGACTGGCCAGCCAGAGGGGACCTGGGCCCCCCGAGCGCACAGAGCACACCCCACTGCCTCACAGCCCCTCGGCCTTCAATGGGGTGCGAACACAGAACCGGGTTGGGAACAATGTTTTGCAAGTTCACATCCAAATCTAGTAACCTCTCCGGGAGGGCAATGGATGAGGGGCTTGGGCACAGAAGGGGGCTCTGAGCTGGGCAGGAAGGGGGTGAGGGCTCCGGCTGGGGGTGCAGGCTCTAGGGTGGAGCCATGAATGTAGGTGTGGGGCTGGGCTGCAGGATCCGTGCAGGCCCTAGACACATGGGCGGCCAGGGAGGTTCCCTGCTCTCCTGGCACCCACAGCTGCTGCCCCTACAGCGCCTATTGGTTGCAGTGTCCGGCCAATGGCGCTAGGACTCAGGGCAGCCCAGGCCGCAGGCCTGCCTTAGCCCCAGCCTTGGTTGCTGCCTGCCAGACTTTCAGAGGCAGCCAGAGCCCCCAGACACCATGGACCCCAGGCCTGTGGGAGGGAGCTGGCCAGACACTGGACACGGGCCAGACCGGGCCGGCTGCGCCAATGGGCACGAATCAGGCAGCAGGAAGGGCGACACACAGACCCCCAGGGGACCGCTGGAGCCTGCCTGGGCACTCCGCAATGGGGCTGAGAGGAGCTGGCCTGCGAAGCGATGGCACTAGCCAGGCAGAGGGAGATGGCCTGGGGTCATTTGCAGACTCCACCCGCGTGGGGCTGAGGAAGGATCTTAGCCGGCTGATGCACTTCAAAGGCATTTTCCTCTGTCTTACTAGTCACATTTCCACATCAGGTGCTCTGCCAGCCACGGCCACCCTGCCTCCATTAGCCTCTTTCTGCTGCTGGTGGGAGCTAGCCCCTGCCTCTGCCACTCGGCTGCACGGGGGCGAGGGGAGGGGAGGCTCCCAGGCACCACAGGACCCCTCGCTGTTCTGAGTCCAAAAAGGAATGAGGCCAGTTCGTGGAGGCCAGGCCGATCCGTGGGCTGCCGGCCCCTGCTCTGAGGCTTGGCTATTGCCAAGGGCTGGGGCGGGCTGGCTCTCCGGCCGCCTGTCGCGTTCGTTGTCTGGGCGGAGGCCTCCCCTGACCCGCCACGGCCGTTCCCGTAACGCCCGGTTCTCTCTCCGGCAGGTGTAGCTCCGGGGGCTGCGGATCCTGTGGGGATTCCAGACGGGAGCAGCCTGGGCAGCATGACCCGGGGGCCCGGCCCCCTCCCCGACCCGCAGAGGCGGGTGGGCGGGCGGAGGTGCCTCGCGCTGGCGTTCATGCCCAAGGGACAGAACCGCCACGCCAGCGCCTTGCGGCGGACACGCCGAGCCTTGTGGGGTGAATGCGTGTGTGAGTACATACGTGTGTCCGTGTGCGCATATGTGTTGTCCTGGCGGAGGGAGCCGGCTGAGAGCTGCACGGAGCGCCGCCGAGCCGGCAGGAGGCCCACGAGCCGCGCCTGGCAGCGGGAAAAGAAGCTGCCGTGGGGTCCCTGAGCAGACTGGCGACGCCTGGTCCCCAGGCCACGTGGAGCTGCCGCCGGGCTCCTGCAGGACAGCAGCGCGTCCGGGCTGGAGATGGTTGGTCCTGAGCGAACTGGGCTCAGCCCCCCCGGCGGCGCCCTGGCCCGGGGCCGTCCTCTGTTGGGGGGCACTGCTCTGACGTGCTCCCCGTGATCCCTTGCTGCTAGCGTCCGTGAATCCTGGAGCCAGAGGGCCGACCCCTCCCGCGTGCCAAAGCCCTGGCCCCTGGAGAAGCACACAGAGCCCCCTCCCAGCCCCCCATGAACACTAACCCCACGGCCCGGAGAGAATCCGGGGCCTAAAGCCGCCTTGCGCCCGCCCCCCGCTGGTTAGCTAGGGACCCGAGCGGCCCCTTGGCGGTGCCCCTCCTGCTGCAGGCGCCCATTGCAGTGCTAAGCAGGCGGCAGGGGCTCGCCTCCCAGCCCCCCTCCACCTGCAGAGCGCCTGCCCCCTTGGGCAGCTCCTGGGCACCCGCCCTTCCCCGCTGCCCCGGGCCTTGGATCTCAGGTGTCTGAGCCTCCCCTGCCCGACCCACGCCCAGCGCTGGGGGCTCTCCCAGGCTGCCACCCCTGCTGCGGGCACTGCCCCGGGGAGCCGGGGGAGGTCACTGCGGTACGTGATCAGCGTGGGCAGCCAGTCACCCCGTGGTCAGGGAGCGGCTTCAGCCAATCGGTGCCCAGCTCGCCTGAGTGACAGCGGCAGCTCGGGGCCGGAGCGAAGCCCGTCTCCCTGCGCACCCCCTGCCATCGGCCGTGGCCCCAGCCCTGCTGCAGGGAGGGGCGAGTGCCCGGCCCCCTCGCCCACCTTCCCACGGCCCAGCTCTGCCCCCGGCTTGCTCGCTGGGCTCCCTGGCATCCTGCAGGCCGGGCAGGGCGCCGACAAGGGGTCCCTTGGACCCCGCCCATCCCCTCGGCCTGGCCGGGGAGCAGCCCCTGCGCTTTACTCGGCCGGTGGTGCTTCGCAGGGGCCGGTGACAAGGGGCCTTTGAACCAGGGCCGGTCTCCAGCAGGCCAAGGCAGGGCTGGGGCCTGGGGCAGACCCAGCTCGGCCCTGCTCACGCACCCTCCCTCGGCCAGGCACGGGTGGGGCCCAGCGGGCACTTTGCACTGGGCCCCTGCTCCTGGGGAGACGGGCGGGGGCAGCCCCTGCCACGCGCTGCTTGTGTCTGTCCCTGTGTGCATGGCAAGCTGCCCCCGCCGCTCTGCGTGTGGCCCTGGCGGGGGTGGGCGCCGCGCTGTACGGCCGCTGAGCCAGTCAATAAAGGGGTGTTTCCTTCACGCCGGCTCTGGGTGTCGGGGGGAGGGGGCAGCCCTGGCGCGGGTGCCTGGAAGCCCTGAGCTGAGCCCTGGCTCCCTGGGCCCACAGCCCCAGAAGTGCCGGGGGGCCGGCTGGAGCCCTCTCTTCCTGAGGCCGTTTGGGGCCCGGCGCCGGGGTCACCAGCGGGAGCTGCGGGGAGGGAGTGAGCCCCAGCCGGCTCCGCTCTCCTGCGTGATGGGGGTCTCCAGCCGCCACAGTGAGTGCAGGGGGGCGCCCCTCTTCCTCTGGGGCTGGGCCCCTGGCAGTGCCATGCGCTGCGTGGGGGAAGCAGGGGCCGGGGCGAGTGCCCCCTTAGGAAGAGCGCTGGGGCTGGCGCTGCGCTCCTTGGGGTGGGGGGCGCAGATGGAGCCTGGAAGGAGGCCAGGGCTTTCCTGGTGCCCTGGCTACAGGGCAGGGCCCGGGGCCGGGACCCAGCGGAGCAGCAGAGCCAGGGAGCAGGGGCTGCTCTGGCCTGTGCCCCAGGCGGAAGAGCTAGGCACACTGGCCCAGCCTCGCCCATTTCTCAGCCTGCAGCCCCCAGCCCTGTCCCTGGGGTCCAACCCGCCCCTGGACCTGGGGGATTTCAATGCAGCCCCCTCCCTGCCGGCCTGGGAGTGCCAGGCCTGCCCCTGCCTGGAGTCCTCCCGAGACAGCACCAGCCGTCAGCCTGAGCACCGCTCTCGGCCAGACCTCCCGCCGCGCCCCCAGCGACTGGGGCTGCCCGTCCCCACGGAGCCGCCACGCTCAGTATCTCCGCTCTCACCCACGGCCAGGCCCCCAGCGACTGGGGCTGCCCGTCCCCACGGAGCCGCCACGCTCAGTATCTCCGCTCTCACCCGCGGCCAGGCCCCCAGCGACTGGGGCTGCCCGTCCCCACGGAGCCGCCACGCTCAGTATCTCCGCTCTCACCCACGGCCAGGCCCCCAGCGACTGGGGCTGCCCGTCCCCACGGAGCCGCCACGCTCAGTATCTCCGCTCTCACCCACGGCCAGGCCCCCAGCGACTGGGGCTGCCCCTCCCCACAGAGCCGCCACGCTCAGTATCTCCGCTCTCACCCACGGCCAGGCCCCCAGTGACTGGGGCTGCCCCTCCCCACGGAGCCGCCACGCTCAGTATCTCCGCTCTCACCCACGGCCAGGCCCCCAGCGACTGAGGCTGCCCGTCCCCACGGAGCCGCCACGCTCAGTATCTCCGCTCTCACCCACGGCCAGGCCCCCAGCGACTGAGGCTGCCCCTCCCCACGGAGCCGCCACGCTCAGTATCTCCACTCTCACCCGCGGCCAGGCCCCCAGCGACTGGGGCTGCCCGTCCCCGCGGAGCCGCCACGCTCAGTATCTCCTCTCTCACCCACGGCCAGGCCCCCAGCGACTGAGGCTGCCCGTCCCCACGGAGCCGCCACGCTCAGTATCTCCGCTCTCACCCACGGCCAGGCCCCCAGCGACTGAGGCTGCCCCTCCCCACGGAGCCGCCACGCTCAGTATCTCCTCTCTCACCCACGGCCAGGCCCCCAGCGACTGGGGCTGCCCCTCCCCACGGAGCCGCCACGCTCAGTATCTCCGCTCTCACCCACGGCCAGGCCCCCAGCGACTGAGGCTGCCCGTCCCCACGGAGCCGCCACGCTCAGTATCTCCGCTCTCACCCACGGCCAGGCCCCCAGCGACTGGGGCTGCCAGTCCCCACGGAGCCGCCACGCTCAGTATCTCCGCTCTCACCCACGGCCAGGCCCCCAGCGACTGAGGCTGCCCCTCCCCACGGAGCCGCCATGCTCAGTATCTCCGCTCTCACCCACGGCCAGGCCCCCAGCGACTGGGGCTGCCCCTCCCCATGGAGCCGCCATGCTCAGTATCCCCGCTCTCACCCACGGCCAGGCCCCCAGCGACTGGGGCTGCCCCTCCCCATGGAGCCGCCATGCTCAGTATCCCCGCTCTCACCCACGGCCAGGCCCCCAGCGACTGGGGCTGCCCCTCCCCACGGAGCCGCCACGCTCAGTATCTCCGCTCTCACCCACGGCCAGGCCCCCAGCGACTGGGGCTGCCCCTCCCCACGGAGCCGCCACGCTCGGTATCTCCGCTCTCACCCGCGGCCAGGCCCCCAGCGACTGGGGCTGCCCCTCCCCACGGAGCCGCCACGCTCAGTATCTCCGCTCTCACCCACGGCCAGGCCCCCAGCGACTGGGGCTGCCCCTCCCCACGGAGCCGCCATGCTCAGTATCCCCGCTCTCACCCGCGGCCAGGCCCCCAGCGACTGGGGCTGCCCCTCCCCATGGAGCCGCCACGCTCAGTATCTCCGCTCTCACCCGCGGCCAGGCCCCCAGCGACTGGGGCTGCCCGTCCCCACGGAGCCGCCATGCTCAGTATCTCCGCTCTCACCCGCGGCCAGGCCCCCAGCGACTGGGGCTGCCAGTCCCCACGGAGCCGCCACGCTCAGTATCTCCGCTCTCCCCCTGGTGCCCGGCCGGAAGGGGAGGGGGGAGTTAGGTTAACGGACCCGATGCCCAGCCCGTGGTGCCGGTGTGCAGCAGCAACGGAGCAAACAGCTGGCTCCAGGCTTGTCTCCGGCTGGGACCCCGGCCCCTTTGTGTAAACGCGCCCCTCAGCATCAGGCCAGAGGAGCTGCCAGGGCCCCTTACGCCCGCCCTGGGTCCGGTCCCATGCGCCCTCGGGCAAGTCACCATCCAGGCCCACATGCTCCAGGCTCTGCCAGGAAGGCCACTCGGGTGGGTGGGCGTCTCCAGGGCCCATTGCCAGTCCCTGACGCCACGGGGACCGTCCCTTCCCTGTGGTGGGGTGTCCCGGGGCCAGCGCGCACCCGCAAGGCCCAGTCCCCGGCAGACCCTGCCGTCCGGGGGGGGAGACCAGGCCAGGGCCGGTCACGCTCCGTATCGCGGCTGAGCGCCCTGCTCCCAGGGAGGGGAGCGCCAGGCCCTGCGGCTGGACGTCTCCCTCACTTCCAGGCGGCGCCAGGACCTGCATCGACTCGCCCCGGCGCCGGAAGATTCCCCAGTCACTGTCGCGGCCGCCTGGGACATGGAGCCTGCTTAGCAACCGGCCTCCCTTGTCCCTCAACAGGACACAGCTGGTGCCGGGCGGCTACACGGGGCCTGGCACAGAGCCCGGTGAGTGGCTGGAGGCTCCTGCCCTGGGCGCCCTTTCTCCAGGAGGGTCCGGCTGGGGGGGCTAGCGCTGCGCCCGAGTGGGTGTGATGGACGGAGCGGGGGGGGCTGCTTCCCCCGGAGCCCTTCCCCAGCTCAGGTTCAGCTCCCCGGGGGACTGCTGGTGCCCTGGGCAGGACAGGAAGGGGCCAGGGCTGGGAGGCTCCCTGCTCACCCGTCCTCCGAGCCTGCCCCCGCCCTGGCTTTGTGCTCTGCGATCCTTGGCCTTCCTCTGCAGCCACCCAGCAAACCCTGCCCCTTCCGGCCCTGCCACGGCCCCCGCCCCCCTGGCCCTGCCACGGCCCCTCTGGCCCTGCCCCTGCCACTGCCTGACCTTGCCACTGCTGGGCCCTGGCTCTGCCCACAGGGCGCTGGCACAAGGGCCCTGCTTTGCCACCCCTGAACAGGGGCAAATTGCCTACACATCCGGCAAGAGCCAGGCTGAGCAGGGAGCGGTGTCTAGTGGGTAGAGCGGCTGGGGTGGCCGGGTTCTCCGGGGCCCTTGTTAAATGCTTGCCCGTGAGGCTTGGGGTGATGTCCCGCCTCTGCCCCGTCCCGCCGTGCTGCGGCCAGGAGTCTCCCAACATGCTCTGCCCCGTCCCCTGCTGTGCCTGCCCAGGGCTGCTGCCTCCCGCCAGGGCTGGCTCGCAGGGAGCTGGCGGGGCCTCTCTGGGCAGGGCAGCTGTGACGGACCGGGCCGTGTCTGGGCACAGCTGAGGGCGTCCGCTCAGGTCGAATCGCTCGAATCTGGGCTCCTTACAGTCCCCAGACTGGTGACCTCTCCAAACAGGCCACAAACCAGTCCCACAGAGCGCTTCAGCTGCCTGCCTGAAGCCTCCCGAGCAAAACCCCTCCGACACCCCAGCAATATCCGTGCCCCAGATGGCCCCGGGCCTCATACACAGGTGGGGGGTCCTAGCACCCAATCCCACCTACCCCGAACAAGTTCTGTCCGGTCCCAAGAAACAGCCACAGATCCCTGGTCAATTTACCCTCTGGACCTTACCCACAAATCACGCTGGGCCAATCCTTTAGAATCTAACAATTAAAGGTTTATTACCACGAGAAAGAAAAGCATGAGAGTGAGGTTGTTAAAGGATAGTACGTTACATGCACCGAATCTCCCAGTTCTCGATGCAGGCTCTAGCAGAGATGTTACAGCTGCTGGCTTAAGAGTTCTTGTTGCACATCCTACAATCAGGATGGGTTCACAGGTTTTCCAGGCTCTTCGATCCCTGCAGTGCTGCCTCTGGGATGAAGGGCTGAGCTGAGACCCAAGATGGAGTCAACCACATGGCCTCTTTATACCTCCTCCCTGGCCTCTTCTTGGCTACAGCAGGTCACCTGGCCCACGGCTTCTTCCTGTGTTCCCTTAGGTATGAGTCACCTTCATGCTTGAGGTGTGTCCTTGGCCCATCGAGAGCCATTGTCCTACAGGGCCTCGCTAATTAGCATGTCCATAGGCCAGGCCCTGCCCAATGCTCAACCACACGCAGGGAAATATTCAGTATCCACACACGTACATGCTTATAACTTCACACCCAGACATTCTACACTCACATGACCAGCGTACATAGGATTAGCTGACAGTGAGCTTCTATTCAACACCCCACATGGCCCCCCCTTTATACCATTTTCTGGGGCCAACCCCCACCTATGGGTGCAGCAGTGACCTGGCTGCTCCCCTCAAGATCCAGTAACGTGACAGCAGCCTCGGGGCCCTGGGCACCAGCCTGTCCCACGCCAGCACAGCTGGGAGGCTTTGGCCAGGGGGATGAGGGCAGCTTGGTGTAAACGGGCACAAGGGGGATCAGCCCCTCCCTCACCTCGCTCCCGAGCAGGTAGGGAGGCAGGTCTGGGGGGTGGGCCTGTGGCCAGGACTCTTGGATTTTCTTCCCAGCTCTGGGAGAGGAGGGGTCTCTAAAGATTGCAGCACCGCGGGGGGGGGGGGGGGGGGGGGGGCGGGGGGACAGTTCTGTTCCTGGCTCCGCCACTGACTTGCCAGCTGAGACGTGTACCGTCCTGGGCCCCGCAGCCAGCGCCGGCGCCAGGCGGGTGGTCGTCCCCTGGGCCCAGCTGGGCAGCAGAGACAAGACGGTTTCAGCCTGGCCCATTCCGTCCCTCCTGGCCCTGGCTGCTCCGTGCCCAGAGCTCCCTCCCACAGGCCTGGGGGCCAGCCGGGCTCGGCCTGCGTGGAGATCTCAGAGGCTGCAAAGGGGGAGCCAGCCGGGGAGCTGGGCCCAGGTGAGGGGACATCCCGATGCTCCAAGCACCCCGAGAGCCCTCTTGGTCCCCACCGGACCCTCCCCTCCCCTCCTGCCCTCGCACCCGGCCCCAGCCTGTCGGGGACGGGGTGCAGCTCCACGGGCAAGGGGCCTGCTGCAGAGGGGGGGCTCGGAGCCGGCATGAGTGCCCCTCTGCTGCCATCCCCACCCCCTGCTCTATGGGGGCCCCCTGCCTCCCCCCTAACTCCCTGCCCTGCGGGGGCCCTGCTGCCGCCCCCCAGTCCTCTGCCTTCCCTAGGCTGAGTGCCAGGGAATTATGGGGGAGGGAGGCTTATGAGTCCTTCCCATCAAGGTCACAGTTTGGTGCCTGGTCCCAGGGTGGGGTCTGGCTGGGGCAGGTCTCTGGGTCCCAGGGGGGCCTGGGCTAGTGTCTGGTCGGGGGGGGGGGCTGGGCTAGTGTCTGGTCTGGGTGGGGCTGGACCAGTGTCTGGTCGGGGGGGCTGTGGGCGGTCCCGGGGGGCGGTGCGGGGCTGTGGGCGGGTCCCGGGGGGCGGTGCGGGGCTGTGGGCGGGTCCCGGGGGGCGGTGCGGGGCTGTGGGGGGCTCCCGGGGGGCGGGGCGGGGCTGTGGGGAGGTCCCGGGGGGCGGGGCGGGGCTGTGGGGGGGGTCCCGGGGGGCGGGGCGGGGTTGGGGGCAGGTCCCGGGGGTCGGTGCGGGGCTGTGGGGAGGTCCCGGGGGGCGGTGCGGGGCTGTGGGGGGGTCCGGCGGGGCGGGGCTGTGGGGGGGTCCCGGGGGGCGGGGCTGTGGGGGGGTCCCGGGGGGCGGTGCGGGGCTGTGGGGGGGTCCCGGGGGGCGGTGCGGGGCTGTGGGGGGGTCCGGCGGGGCGGGGCTGTGGGGGGGTCCCGGGGGGCGGTGCGGGGCTGTGGGCGGGTCTGGGACGAGGGGCGCTGTCCTGGGTCGGGCCGTGGGTCTGAGCAGCGGGCAGGGCGCAGGGGGTTGCAGGACCCGGGCTCCATGCGCCGGGCGGTACCGGGCGGGCACTAGGACCCGGCGGGAGGCGGCCGGGCTGCGGCTTGGTGCGCGCACCCGGGCCGGGCCGGAGCCTGAGCCGGGCAGGTGAGGGGCGGGGGGGCGAGGGGGCTGCTCCCCCCATGGGGCTGGGGGGGGTTGCGGGGCGGGGGGGCGAGGGGGCTGCTCCCCCCATGGGGCTGGGGGGTTGCGGGGCGGGGGGGCGAGGGGGCTGCTCCCCCCATGGGGCTGGGGGGTTGCGGGGCGGGGGGGCGAGGGGGCTGCTCCCCCATGGGGCTGGGGGGTTGCGGGGCGGGGGGGCGAGGGGGCTGCTCCCCCATGGGGCTGGGGGGGGTTGCGGTGCGGGGGGGCTGCTCCCCCCATGGGGCTGGGGGGTTGCGGGGCGGGGGGGCGAGGGGGCTGCTCCCCCATGGGGCTGGGGGGTTGCGGGGCGGGGGGGCGAGGGGGCTGCTCCCCCATGGGGCTGGGGGGGGTTGCGGTGCGGGGGGGCTGCTCCCCCCATGGGGCTGGGGGGTTGCGGGGCGGGGGGGCGAGGGGGCTGCTCCCCCCATGGGGCTGGGGGGGGTTGCGGGGCTGGGGGGGCTGCTCCCCCCATGGGGCTGGGGGGTTGCGGGGCGGGGGCGGGGGTCAGGTGGCAGCTGCTCAGTTTGGCCCCTGGAAGTTGCCAGGACTCCTGGCTGTGAGGGGGGGAACTGGGGTGTCCGAGCCCCCCCCCCCGGCTCAGGCCATGCAGCCTTGGCCCTCCGCTCGGGTCCCACTGGGGCAGGTGGAGCAAGGGCCCTGGAGGTCACGGGTCTGACCCCCCAATCACTGAGGCTGGCCACGGGCCCTGGGGCTACCCCGCGGTGCCCACCCATCTCGGGGGCACGGTGAGCACAGGGCACCTCATGGTGCGCAGGGAGGGGCCACGGCCATAGCCCCCCGCATGTGGGCAAGCTGCTTTCCCTCTGCCCCCAGGCCAGGCCGGCGTGCGCTCGCTCGCGTCCCCGGGTGGCGGGTGCACCCTTCCGCATGTGGCTGCCGGCCGCCCTCCCCACTAGCTGCTGCAGCCTGTGCCCCCCCAGCTCAGCCTGCGCGTGAGTCACAGATCCCATCCGACTGCGGGGGGGGGGCTACGTTTTCAGATGTTTTGATTCCAGTGACCACACAGCCCCAGTGCCCACGGCCCCTTCGTGGCATTCTTATTGCAAGCGCTGGGCGGCACGTACACAAGAAGGGGCAGTCCGCCGGGGGAGGACTGAGCGGCATGCGAGTGTGTAGCTGCCCACCTGGCTGTGCCGGCTACAGAAGCGCCAGCCCCGGCGTCGCTCTCAGGCCGTTGCGAAGTAGCAGGCAGCATTACCTCCCAGAAATGTAAACAGCATGTTTGCCCTGGCCACTGGCTGAGCAAGGCGTAGGACTGAGTGGCCTTGTTGGTGCTGGTGGTTTGCGTGGGCTGGGTTCAGAGAGTAGTGGCAGAACAAACCCGGGTCCCTTTGGAAACTGCCCTGCACTGCTTGGGGCGGGGGGTGTTGAAAATATTCATCCTGTTCGCCAGTGCAGATATTTGCAATCAGAGTCAGAAGGTGACACCGCACCCTTCGACCTCTGCGCAGAGACTGGAATCGGCAGGCTTGGAATGGAGACAGACACCCCAAAGCGCTTCTGATCCTTCCGGGGCCGTTCTCCTGCCTGGCTGTGCGACTACCCAGCGAGGGACCGGGGTGCGTTTGAAACCACATGGCGTCGCTCCAAGGGACTGGCCCCAGGGGAGCGGGGCAGGGAGCCGGGTCTGGGGACCCAGCGGGCAGCACGGCTGCGCTGGCAGAACGCAGCTCTACCTGGCGTGGCAAGTGTGATCTGGGCCCTTGGACCGATGGCCACTGCCCAGCCTCGGCCTCCGAGAAGTTCCTGGCCTGGAGCTCGAAGCACCCGGCTCGTCCCTGGTGTGGCCGTGCCAGGCATCCGCCCAAATTGCCCCGCCCCCCCCCCCCCGCTTTTGTCCCAGCAGGGTCGGCGGGGGGGCAGGCACAGACCAGTGCTGGGAATCGCAGATGGGCCCAGGCCAGGATCTCTGCCAGAAGCAGGGCGGGTGCAGGGGCACTGCCTTGGGGAGCTGAACCTGGGAGGGTGTGTGCAGACTGGCCTGGGGGCATGTGGTCTGTGTTTGCACGTCCGTGGGAGCGTTTGCACGTCCGTGGGAGCGTTTGCACGTCCGTGGGAGCGTTTGCACGTCCGTGGGAGCGTTTGCACGTCCGTGGGAGCGTTTGCACGTCCGTGGGAGCGTTTGCACGTCCGTGGGAGCGTTCGCACGTCCGTGGGAGCGTTTGCACGTCCGTGGGAGCGTTCGCACAGCTGGCAGACAAGGTGGCTGAGTGGTTGCTAATGCGTCGTGCTGTGCACGCCCATGTTCGCATCCCACTCCTGGCAGAGCTGGTCGTCCTCAGGGCTGGGTTGCTGGGGTGATGAGCGTGGTAGGGAACCCAACGTGGGGTAGAGGGTCTGTGTGTGCAGGAGCTCACACTCATGTCTGCGCACAACTGTGATTGTGTGTATTTGCACCCATCCGTGCAGGTGTGTATTCCCACACTCCTGTGCCTGTGCAGGGGTCAGTGTGTATTTGCACACCTGGTTGCGGGGTGCTCACGTGTGCGTCTGTGCACAGCCACCAGCGTGTTGGCAGTTTTCAGTGCCTAGGTGATCACACAGGTGTCTGTGCACAGCTGTTGGTGTATTTGCAGACCTTGGGGCATAGGCACTCAAAGGCATGTCTGTGCACAGGCGTGTCAGGCTGGCTTGGTGCCTGGCGGTGGGGGTGTTGGTGCCTGGTGGGCTGGCGTGTGATAGCGGGCTCTGTTTGCTGGTGGTGTGGACCGGCGCCTGGCAGGCTGGCACCTGGGGTGATGGTGCCTGGCGGGCTGAAGGGCTGGCGAGTTGGTGCGTGGCGAGCTGGCGCATGGCGCTTGGCACGTGCCGGTCCCAGCCCCGGCTGAGCTGCTGTCTGTGCCGTTGTCTCCACAGCCTCTCGCCCGGCAGGATGGGGGCGCTGGGGAGCTACTGCGAGGGCAACGGCTCCGTGGCCCAGGCCTGGACGCAGCAGGGCCTCTCCCCCTGCTTCTACTTCACGCTGGTGCCCACGGTGCTGCTGAGCGTCTGCCTGCTGCTGGGCGCCCTGCAGCTGGCCTGCTATGCCCGCTTCGGCCGGGCCATGGAGCCCAAGCACGTGCCCCGCTCCCGCCTCTACCGCGGGCAGCTGCTGCTCTCGCTGGTGCTGGCGCTGGAGCCGCTGGGCGCGCTGCTGTGGCAGGTGCTGGCCACGGAGCCGCTGCCCGGGTACGTCCTGCTCTACGGCTGCCTCTCGCCCGCCGCCTGGGCCGGCGCCCTCGGCCTCCTGCAGCTGGAGCGCACCCGCGTGCTGGCCCAGGACCGCACCCGGGGCCACGGCACCGTCCTGCTGCTCTTCTGGGCGCTGGCCTTCGCCGCCGAGAACCTGGCCCTGGTGTCCTGGCGCAGCCCGCTCTGGTGGTGGGCCCTGGCCGACACCCCTCAGCAGGTAGGTGGGTCCGGCCGTCGTGCTGGGGGGTGGAGCCCTGTTAGCCAGCGAGAGCCCCCCTGCCCCGTGCACAGCGCTGGGGCTGGGGCTGAGTCAAAGGAGCCCTGGTCTGCCAGGCCAGCTGCCTTGGGACCGGCCCTGCCCCGCGGGGAGAGCAGGGGCTGGGCCCCACCGGCCCCCGAGAGCTGTGTGCGTTGGCATCGGGCCAGTGTGCCCATACGTGCCAGCTGGGGCGGCACTAGTGCCCGTGGGCTGTGGCCCTTAGCTCGGTCCCCGCCCCCCGGCCCTCCCCAGGGAGCCGTCTCCCCACGGGGCGGCTGGTCTGGCCGTGCTCCCTTGGGGAATCCCCGAGCGCGGGTGCCTGGGGGAGAGGCAGCCCCAGACCTCTGCCCCCCCCTCGGGCCTCCGCTGCCGGCCTGCTGAGTCACGGGGGGCGGAGCTGGCAGCGCGTGGGGCGGCACGTGGGCAGGCCCCTGCTGGCTTGTTGTGCTGAGTCACTGGCAGAGGCCTGTGCCGAGGGGGGCTGTGCTCTGCGTCCCTGGGGCTGGCTCTGGGGCCCCCTTCCCCTGCTCTGGGCCTTCCCTGCCCCCCCGGCCTTCCCCCCGCTGTGGGTCGGGATGTCTGTCCCATCCCCCTTAGGCCCCACTGTGCGGATGGGGGGAGCTCCTGGGGGGGAGCTTTAGACACAGCCCCCCCCCCCAGCCAGACCCTCCCTGCGACCCAGCTCCTGATATGTCAACTCAGGGTCCTTCGTCCCCACAGCTCCTTCTGGGTGGGACCCGGCTCCCTTCGCCCAGCAGCCGTGGGGGCCAGCCCCGGAGCCCCTGCTGTGGGGTTGCCAGGCCAGGGGCCCCACGCTGCCCCCACGGGACCCCCAGTGCTGGGAGGGAGGTGACTGCCCAGTGGCCCAGAGCCCGCCGGACAGGGGAGAGACTGGCAGGAGGGGAGCGGCCCCCCTTCCCCACTGGGGTGTAAACCCCCCTGAATTGGTTCATGCGGGGCTGCCACGGCGTTTAACCCACTAGAGGGGCAGGGCGGGGGGCTGCTCCCGCCCCCCCAGCCCCACTGGGCCTGCCACAGCTTCCCCACCAGATCCGGTGGCCTGGGAGCCGGCAGCCCTGCGGGGAGGCAGCGGGCAGGTACCAATTCACCTCTGGGCCTGACCCCAGGTGGGAGACGCTCACGCTGCACGGGCACCGGGCCTTTCCCCGGGGGTCGGCTCAGGGCAGCGGGCTCCGGCCGGCCAGCAGCAGGGTCTGTCTGGGCTCCGTCTCCCGCCGGCCAGCCCTGCTGCTGCCTCTCCGGAGTCGGCTCGGACGGGAGCCTCTGCCCCGATCTTTGCCCTGCCTCTGTGGCTGGAGCCCAGGAGCCAGGCAGGTGCCATCCAGCCCACAAAGCGCCCTGCCCTCTCCATCTGTGGGGCCCTGCTCAGCCGGGATGCTGGGGGCGGCGGCTGACCCCGGGCCCGAGGGCTGCGGCCGGGGTGCTGGGGGCGGAGGGGCGGCGGCTGACCCCGGGCCCGAGGGCTGCGGCTGGGGTTGGTGGGGCAGCGGCTGACCCCAGGCCCGAGGGCTGCGGCCGGGGCGCTGGGGTTAGTGGGGCAGCGGCTGACCCCAGGCTGTGGCCGGGGCTCTGGAATCCGCGGGGTGGCGGCTGACCCCGGGCTCTGGAATCGGCGGGGCGGCGGCTGACCCTGGGCTGTGGCCGGGGCTCTGGAATCGGCGGGGCGGCGGCTGACCCCGGGCTATGGCCGGGGCTCTGGAATCGGCGGGGCGGCGGCTGACCCCGGGCTATGGCCGGGGCTCTGGAATCGGCGGGGCGGCGGCTGACCCCGGGCTGTGGCCGGGGCTCTGGAATCGGCGGGGCGGCGGCTGACCCCGGGCTGTGGCCGGGGCTCTGGAATCGGCGGGGCGGCGGCTGACCCCGGGCTGTGGCCGAGGCTCTGGAATCGGCGGGGCGGCGGCTGACCCCGGGCTGTGGCCGGGGCTCTGGAATCGGCGGGGCGGCGGCTGACCCCGGGCTGTGGCCGGGGCTCTGGAATCGGCGAGGCGGCGGCTGACCCCGGGCTGTGGCCGAGGCTCTGGAATCGGCGGGGCGGCAGCTGACCCCGGGCTCTGGAATCGGCGGGGCGGCGGCTGACCCCGGGCTGTGGCCGAGGCTCTGGAATCGGCGGGGCGGCGGCTGACCCCGGGCTGTGGCCGAGGCTCTGGAATCGGCGGGGCGCGGCTGACCCCGGGCTGTGGCCGAGGCTCTGGAATCGGCGGGGCGCGGCTGACCCCGGGCTCTGGAATCGGCGGGGCGGCGGCTGACCCCGGGCTCTGGAATCGGCGGGGCGGCGGCTGACCCCAGGCTGTGGCCGAGGCTCTGGAATCGGCGGGGCGGCAGCTGACCCCGGGCTCTGGAATCGGCGGGGCGGCGGCTGACCCCGGGCTCTGGAATCGGCGGGGCGGCGGCTGACCCCGGGCTGTGGCCAAGGCTCTGGAATCGGCGGGGTGGCGGCTGACCCCGGGCTGTGGCCGGGGCTCTGGAATCGGCGGGGCGCGGCTGACCCCGGGCTGTGGCCGAGGCTCTGGAATCGGCGGGGCGCGGCTGACCCCGGGCTCTGGAATCGGCGGGGCGGCGGCTGACCCCAGGCTGTGGCCGGGGCTCTGGAATTGGCGGGGCGGCGGCTGACCCCGGGCTGTGGCCGGGGCTCTGGAATCGGCGGGGCGGCGGCTGACCCCGGGCTGTGGCCGGGGCTCTGGAATCGGCGGGGCGGCGGCTGACCCCGGGCTGTGGCCGGGGCTCTGGAATCGGCGGGGCGGCGGCTGACCCCGGGCTGTGGCCGGGGCTCTGGAATCGGCGGGGCGGTGGCTGACCCCGGGCTGTGGCCGGGGCTCTGGAATCGGCGGGGCGGCGGCTGACCCCGGGCTGTGGCCGGGGCTCTGGAATCGGCGGGGCGGCGGCTGACCCCGGGCTGTGGCCGGGGCTCTGGAATCGGCGGGGCGGCGGCTGACCCCGGGCTGTGGCCGGGGCTCTGGAATCGGCGGGGCGGCGGCTGACCCCGGGCTGTGGCCGGGGCTCTGGAATCGGCGGGGCGGTGGCTGACCCCGGGCTGTGGCCGGGGCTCTGGAATCGGCGGGGCGGCGGCTGACCACGGGCTGTGGCCGGGGCTCTGGAATCGGCGGGGCGCGGCTGACCCCGGGCTGTGGCCGGGGCTCTGGAATCGGCGGGGCGGCAGCTGACCCCGGGCTCTGGAATCGGCGGGGCGGCGGCTGACCCCGGGCTGTGGCCGAGGCTCTGGAATCGGCGGGGCGGCGGCTGACCCCGGGCTGTGGCCGAGGCTCTGGAATCGGCGGGGCGCGGCTGACCCCGGGCTGTGGCCGAGGCTCTGGAATCGGCGGGGCGCGGCTGACCCCGGGCTCTGGAATCGGCGGGGCGGCGGCTGACCCCGGGCTCTGGAATCGGCGGGGCGGCGGCTGACCCCAGGCTGTGGCCGAGGCTCTGGAATCGGCGGGGCGGCGGCTGACCCCAGGCTGTGGCCGAGGCTCTGGAATCGGCGGGGCGGCAGCTGACCCCGGGCTCTGGAATCGGCGGGGCGGCGGCTGACCCCGGGCTCTGGAATCGGCGGGGCGGCGGCTGACCCCGGGCTGTGGCCAAGGCTCTGGAATCGGCGGGGCGGCGGCTGACCCCGGGCTGTGGCCAAGGCTCTGGAATCGGCGGGGCGGCGGCTGACCCCGGGCTGTGGCCGGGGCTCTGGAATCGGCGGGGCGCGGCTGACCCCGGGCTGTGGCCGAGGCTCTGGAATCGGCGGGGCGCGGCTGACCCCGGGCTCTGGAATCGGCGGGGCGGCGGCTGACCCCAGGCTGTGGCCGGGGCTCTGGAATTGGCGGGGCGGCGGCTGACCCCGGGCTGTGGCCGGGGCTCTGGAATCGGCGGGGCGGCGGCTGACCCCGGGCTGTGGCCGGGGCTCTGGAATCGGCGGGGCGGCGGCTGACCCCGGGCTGTGGCCGGGGCTCTGGAATCGGCGGGGCGGCGGCTGACCCCGGGCTGTGGCCGGGGCTCTGGAATCGGCGGGGCGGCGGCTGACCCCGGGCTGTGGCCGGGGCTCTGGAATCGGCGGGGCGGCGGCTGACCCCGGGCTGTGGCCGGGGCTCTGGAATCGGCGGGGCGGCGGCTGACCCCGGGCTGTGGCCGGGGCTCTGGAATCGGCGGGGCGGCGGCTGACCCCGGGCTGTGGCCGGGGCTCTGGAATCGGCGGGGCGGCGGCTGACCCCGGGCTGTGGCCGGGGCTCTGGAATCGGCGGGGCGGCGGCTGACCCCGGGCTGTGGCCGGGGCTCTGGAATCGGCGGGGCGGCGGCTGACCCCGGGCTGTGGCCGGGGCTCTGGAATCGGCGGGGCGGCGGCTGACCCCGGGCTGTGGCCGGGGCTCTGGAATCGGCGGGGCGCGGCTGACCTCAGGCTCCCTGGCAGGTGCAGTTCAGTCTGTGGCTGCTGCGTTACCTCGGCACCTTCGCCCTCTTCGTGCTGGGGATGAAGGCGCCGGGGCTGCCCCCCAGGCCCTACATGCTGCTGGTGAACGAGGACGAGCGCGATGTGGAGAACCGGCAGGTGGGTGCCCCCGGCCCACGCACGTCTGGGGGGCTGTAGGGGGAGGGGCATTGCCATGACAGTGTCTGGGGCAGTACAGCCCTTCTTGGGGGGAGGGGCCCAGAGCCAGGGAGACTGACTCACCCCCAGCAGGCCTGGCCCGGCCCCTCCTCGCCTGGTCACCCCCCCCCTCCGGGCTCAGCGTACAGAGAGCCTCCCTCACCCCAAATTCCCATCCCATTCGGATTGGTGCAGGCCCAGGGAAACCGAGGCAGCCGCCGGGGTTTCCGCAGCGCAGCTGTCGTGCAGCACGAGGTGAGGGCAGCCCCGGTGGCCGCAGGGTTCTGTGTCGGTGGCGCCTGCCTTTGGCCTGTTCCCACATCGGGGAGCCCGGGGACCCCGCCCTGACGAGCTCTCCCTGGTAGCAGTGTGGCTGGGGGCCCGGGGAGCAGAGCTGTAACCCTGCTCTTCTGCCCAGGTCCCTGGGCCCGGCCCCTGGACTCATTGCTGTCTGCCCCCCGCCTAGGGGGCCCAGCCTGGAGGGGCCCCAGGGCCAGGGAGTCCAGCCCATCAGGTGTGCCGGTTCAGACAGGCGCCCGCCCCACTGCTCGGAGGGGAGGCCGACCCAGCACCCCCTCTGCAGCCAGAACCCGGCCCAGGCCCACACCCTGCCGGGCAGCCCCTAGAGCCCTGTCTGCAGGGGCACGCGCCAGCCCCCCGGGGCCCTGGGCAGCTCTGAGTAGGGACAGGCACCAAGGGGGGTTCCGCCTGGGCCCAGGGCTTGCCTCGCGGGGGGCCTGGGCCGAGAAGGGCTCCCTCCCCCCTCGCTGTCACGCCTGGGACCGCAGCAGCCAGAGCCGGGGGGAGGCAGCCAGGGCCCCGATCCTGCTACCGCAGGGCCCAGCTCCCCGGCGTTCGCCCTCTGCGGCCCAGCACCCCCCGCGGGCCAGGGCGCAAGGGCTCCACCGAGGAGAGGATCCGCCAGCGGATGGAGCTGCTGGCCCCACAGCCCGACTCCCGCCCTGCTGCCCTGGCCTGCGGCAGGGGCTGTGAGCAGCCAGGCCCCAGGCACCGGGTCCCCGCGGCCCGGCCAGCTGCCTGCGGGTCACTGCGGCGCGGCACGGAGGGTGGCCAGGCTCTGGCTTCCTGCCCCAGGCGCCGCGGGATCGGGATCGGGATCGGCACCGGGGGCCAGGCCCCGTCCCACTGCCCAGCGCGCGCTCCTGTGGGTCCCTCGTCTCTGCCCTCCCGCGAGCCCGGGGTGCACGGACGCCGCCTCCCAACTGCCCCGGGGGCCCGTGTGAGCACAGGACAGTCACCCCGGTCCCAGGTCACCCCTGCTACAGGTCCCCCCCCCGCCCCAGTGCTGGGCTCCCCCCCTCCCCCCGGTGCCGGGTCCCCCCCTCCCCCCGGTGCCGGGTCCCCCCCTCGCCCTGGTGCCGGTTCCTCCCTGGTGCCGGGTCCCCCCCTCGCCCGGCGGGATCTCCTGAGGGGCTGGCTTGGCTCTGTGGCGGGGGGCAGATCCCCAGGGCTCACCCCTTTCTGCGTCGCAGCCCCTGCTGCCAGGCGACGGCGCGGCCCGCTCCACCTGGCAGGGCTTGGGCCGGAAGCTGCGGCTGCTGGCGCAGTACGTGTGGCCGCGGGGCAGCCGGCCGCTGCAGGGCCTGGTGCTGTTCTGCATGGTGCTGATGGGGCTGGAGCGCGTCATCAACGTCTTCGTGCCCATCTACTACAGGGACATCGGTGAGCCCCGCGGGGGGGGGGGGGGGCTCCAGGAAGCAGATGAAGGAGGCTGGTGCTGCCCCGGGTCTCTGCGTGGCTCCCATCTTCGCCGGGCGGAGGGCGAGTCCCTGGCAGGGGTCTCAGCCTCCCCCTTGCCCCGAGCATGATGAGCGCCTGGAGCCAGCACCCTTGTCTGGGGGGAGCAGTCAGCTGGGGGGGAGCAGTTGGCTCGGGGGGGAGCAGTCAGCTGGGGGGAGCAAGCAGCTGAGGGGGGAGCGGTCGGCTCGGGGCGGGGGGCGAGCACCCGGGGGGGAGCGGCTGGCTCTCCTGCCCGGGTCCCTCCCCTGTAATGATTGGCTGCCTCAGGCCCCCCACTGGGTGCCCTCCCTGCCCGTCGCAATAGCTTTGCCCACCCACGCCAGGCCCCGTCTGCCCGGAGCTCAGCCTAAGCTGCCAGGCCCCCCACTTGTGTTCCCAGCTCGGCCCAGGGGGCTCTCCCCAGGGCACCAGGGTCCCCTTTGTCCTGCCCCGCCCAGAAGAGGCTGCATTTCGGGGGCCGTTAGCTCGCTGTGGGGGGGCAGGCGGATCCCAGGGCTGCAGGGCAGTGTCAGGGGCGCGGGGGGCAGCATGGGGGTTGGGTGCCTGGGCGCAGGGCACTGCCGTTGCCCCCCCATGCTGATTGGGGTCTCCCATCCCCAGTGAACGAGCTGACCGAGGGGGCTGCCTGGCGCACGCTCGCCTGGACCATCTGCATCTACGTGCTCCTCAAGTTCTTCCAGGGCGGAGGCGCCGGTAGGACCTGGGGGGGCTCTGGGCCGGGGGTGGGGGGGGGCTTGGGGCAGGGGGACTCGCAGGGGGGGGGGCTCTGGGCCGCGGGTTGGGGGCTCTGGGCCTAGCAGGGGGCTGAGCGGGATCTCTCCGGGGCTTGCCTGGAGGGGCCGGGCAGGGCCTGGGCACAGAGGTGGAGAAGGATGGAGGCGTACCCGCCCTGGCCCTGCCCCCTGCCCGCGGGCCCCGTGCGTACCCGCCCCGGCCGTGCCCCCCCGTGCGTACCCCCCCCGGCCGTGCCCCCCCGTGCGTACCCCCCCGTGCATACCCCCCGTGCATACCCCCCGGCCGTGCCCCCCCGTGCATACCCCTCCTGGCCGTGCCCCCCCATGCGTACCCCCCCGTGCATACCCCCCTGGCCGTGCCCCCCCGTGCGTACCCCCCGTGCATACCCCCCGGCCGTGCCCCCCGTGCATACCCGCCCCGGCCGTGCCCCCCGTGCGTACCCCCCCTGGCCATGCCCCCCCGTGCGTACCCGCCCTGGCCCTGCCCGCGGGCCCCGTGCGTACCCGCCCTGGCCGTGCCCCCCCGTGCATAACCCCTCTGGCCGTGCCCCCCATGCGTACCCGCCCTGGCCCTGCCCCCCTGGCCCTGCCCCCCCGTGCGTACCCGCCCTGGCCCTGCCCCCCCCGTGCGTATCCCCCCTGGCCGTGCCCCCCCGTGCGTACCCCCCCTGGCCCTGCCCGCGGGCCCCGTGCGTACCCCCCCTGGCCGTTCCCCCCGTGCGTACCCCCCCTGGCCCTGCCCGCCCTGGCCCTGCCCCCCGTGCGTACCCCCCCTGGCCGTGCCCCCCGTGCGTACCCCCCCTGGCCGTGCCCCCCGTGCGTACCCCCCCTGGCCGTGCCCCTCGTGCGTACCCGCGTGGGGCAGAGGGTCCGGGGTCTCTGTTGATACATCTCGTGTCCGCCCTCAGGCTCCACGGGCTTCGTCAGCAACCTGCGGACCTTCCTGTGGATCCGGGTGCAGCAGTTCACCAACCGGCAGGTGCAGGTTCGTCTCTTCGCCCACCTGCACGGCCTGTCCCTGCGCTGGCACCTGGGGCGTCGGACGGGCGAGGTGCTGCGCAGCGTGGATCGGGGCACCAGCAGCGTCAACAGCCTGCTGAGGTACCGGGGGTGCTCCTGCCGGCCCCGGCCCCCAAGGGGTTGCCAGTCCTCTGCTGAGCCTCCAGGGAGATCCTGGCAGGGGGGAGCCGGGCAGACCCGGGTGGGGTGGGGAGGGTGGTGCAAGGGAGCTGAGATAGGTGGGGAATGGGTGGGGTGGGCGGGGCAGTGGAGGTGAGGGGTGGGGCAGGAGTGGGCGGGGCAGTGGAGGTGGGGAATGGGCGGGGTAACAGGTGGAGTGGGGTGGGCGGGGCAGTGGAGGTGAGGGGTGGGGCAGGAGTGGGCGGGGCAGTGGAGGTGGGGAATGGGCGGGGTAACAGAGGTGGAGTGGGGTGGGCGGGGCAGTGGAGGTGAGGGGTGGGGCAGGAGTGGGCGGGGCAGTGGAGGTGGGGAATGGGCGGGGTAACAGGTGGAGTGGGGTGGGCGGGGCAGTGGAGGTGAGGGGTGGGGCAGGAGTGGGCGGGGCAGTGGAGGTGGGGAATGGGCGGGGTAACAGGTGGAGTGGGGTGGGCGGGGCAGTGGAGGTGAGGGGTGGGGCAGGAGTGGGCGGGGCAGTGGAGGTGGGGAATGGGCGGGGTAACAGAGGTGGAGTGGGGTGGGCGGGGCAGTGGAGGTGAGGGGTGGGGCAGGAGTGGGCGGGGCAGTGGAGGTGGGGAATGGGCGGGGTAACAGAGGTGGAGTGGGGTGGGCGGGGCAGTGGAGGTGAGGGGTGGGGCAGGAGTGGGCGGGGCAGTGGAGGTGAGGAATGGGCGGGGTAACAGAGGTGGAGTGGGGTGGGCGGGGCAGTGGAGGTGAGGGGTGGGGCAGGAGTGGGCGGGGCAGTGGAGGTGAGGGTGGGGCAGGAGTGGGCGGGGCAGTGGAGGTGAGGGTGGGGCAGGAGTGGGCGGGGCAGTGGAGGTGAGGAATGGGCGGGGTAACAGAGGTGGAGTGGGGTGGGTGGGGCAGTGGAGGTGAGGGGTGGGGCAGGAGTGGGCGGGGCAGTGGAGGTGGGGAATGGGCGGGGTAACAGAGGTGGAGTGGGGTGGGCGGGGCAGTGGAGGTGAGGGGTGGGGCAGGAGTGGGCGGGGCAGTGGAGGTGAGGGTGGGGCAGGAGTGGGCGGGGCAGTGGAGGTGAGGGTGGGGCAGGAGTGGGCGGGGCAGTGGAGGTGAGGAATGGGCGGGGTGGCAGAGATATGGTGGGCGAGGCCATAGGAGGGGTGGGAGGTGGATCAAGGTAGGGATGGGGGTGACCCTGGGCTGACGTGACCCTTCCTGTCCTGCCCCTCCCCCAGCTACATCATCTTCAGCATCTTCCCCACCGTGGCCGATATCGTCATCGGCATCGTCTACTTCAGCTCGGCCTTCAACCTCTGGTTCGGCCTCATCATCTTCGTCTGCATGAGCCTCTACCTGAGTGCGTGCGGGGCGGGGCGGGCGGCGGCCGGCGGCCGTGGGGCGGGGCGGGCGGCGGCCGTGGGGTGGGGCGGGGCGGAGAGATGTGACCTGCCTCTCTCCGCAGCCCTGACCATCATCATCACGGAGTGGAGAACCAAGTACCGGCGGGACATGAACACCCGCGACAACGAGGCCAAGGCCCGGGCTGTGGACTCGCTGCTCAACTTCGAGACGGTGCCGGCCTGGGGGCAGGGCCCTGGGGAGATCTCCGGGGGCTGATCTCGGTGTGGGGTGGTTCTGGCAGGAGGGGGCCGGTTCTCGGCCAGGGGATGGGGTTGGGCTCTCCAGGGATGTGAGCCCAGCAGGGGGCAGTGGGTGGGAAGTGGGTGCTAATGCTGAGCTGAGAGGATGGGGGGCCTGAGCCGGGGGCGGGGCCTGAGCCGGGGGCGGGGCCTGGCTGAGCACTGAGCCCGGCTCCGTGTGTTGCAGGTGAAGTACTACAACGCGGAGAGCTACGAAGTGAATCGATTCAATGACGCCATCCTCAAGTACCAGGTGCCGGAGAAGGGGCCTAGCTCCTCTACTGCCCTGCGGGGCGATGGGCGTGAGGAGGGCCCCTTGCGGGGCAGCCCTGGGGGCTCAGCAGGGCCCCAGCCTGCCCCACTGTGGGCCAGCAGACTCGGCTGGGGCTGGGGAGGGCTGCCATGGGCTGGCATTGGGCGGGCTCATGCTGGGGAGACTCGGGGTCCCTGACTCTCCCGCCGGCCCCGGCAGGTCTCGGAGTGGAAGGTCAACGCCTCCCTGGCCCTGCTCAACCAGACCCAGAACCTGATCATCGGCCTGGGGCTGCTGGCGGGCTCCCTGCTCTGCGCCTACTGGGTGACCGAGAGGAGGTTCCAGGTGAGCCGGGGCCACCCACGCCCCAGTCCTGGCCCGTCCTGCCCGGCCCGGCCCGGCCCGGCCCTGATGGGCGGCGTCCCCTCTCTTCCAGGTGGGGGACTTCGTCCTGTTCGGCACCTACATCATCCAGCTCTACACGCCGCTCAACTGGTTCGGCACCTACTACCGGTACGGGCAGGCTAGCCCAGTAGCCCCGCCCCCATGTGCCAGCCGGGCCATTGGTCCAGCTAGCCCGGTAGCCCCGCCCCGTGTGCCAGCCGGGCCATTGGTCCAGCTAGCCCGGTAGCCCCGCCCCGTGTGCCAGCCGGGCCATTGGTCCAGCTAGCCCGGTAGCCCCGCCCCGTGTGCCAGCCGGGCCATTGGTCCAGCTAGCCCGGTAGCCCCGCCCCGTGTGCCAGCCGGGCCATTGGTCCAGCTAGCCCGGTAGCCCCGCCCCGTGTGCCAGCCGGGCCATTGGTCCAGCTAGCCCGGTAGCCCCGCCCCGTGTGCCAGCCGGGCCATTGGTCCAGCTAGCCCGGTAGCCCCGCCCCGTGTGCCAGCCGGGCCATTGGTCCAGCTAGCCCGGTAGCCCCGCCCCGTGTGCCAGCCGGGCCATTGGTCCATCTAGCCCAGTAGCCCCGCCCCCATGTGCCAGCCGGGCCATTGGTCCATCTAGCCCAGTAGCCCCGCCCCGTGTGCCAGCCGGGCCGTTGGTCCAGCTAGCCCGGTAGCCCCGCCCCCATGTGCCAGCCGGGCCGTTGGTCCAGCTAGCCCGGTAGCCCCGCCCCGTGTGCCAGCCGGGCCATTGGTCCATCTAGCCCAGTAGCCCCGCCCCCATGTGCCAGCCGGGCCATTGGTCCATCTAGCCCAGTAGCCCCGCCCCCATGTGCCAGCCGGGCCATTGGTCCATCTAGCCCAGTAGCCCCGCCCCGTGTGCCAGCCGGGCCGTTGGTCCAGCTAGCCCGGTAGCCCCGCCCCCATGTGCCAGCCGGGCCGTTGGTCCAGCTAGCCCGGTAGCCCCGCCCCGTGTGCCAGCCGGGCCATTGGTCCATCTAGCCCAGTAGCCCCGCCCCCATGTGCCAGCCGGGCCATTGGTCCATCTAGCCCAGTAGCCCCGCCCCGTGTGCCAGCCGGGCCGTTGGTCCAGCTAGCCCGGTAGCCCCGCCCCGTGTGCCAGCCGGGCCATTGGTCCAGCTAGCCCGGTAGCCCCGCCCCCATGTGCCAGCCGGGCCATTGGTCCAGCTAGCCCGGTAGCCCCGCCCCGTGTGCCAGCCGGGCCGTTGGTCCAGCTAGCCCGGTAGCCCCGCCCCCATGTGCCAGCCGGGCCATTGGCCCAGCTAGCCCGGTAGCCCCGCCCCGTGTGCCAGCCAGGCCATTGGTCCAGCTAGCCCGGTAGCCCCGCCCCGTGTGCCAGCCAGGCCATTGGTCCAGCTAGCCCGGTAGCCCTGCCCCGTGTGCCAGCCAGGCCATTGGTCCAGCTAGCCCGGTAGCCCCGCCCCGTGTGCCAGCCAGGCCATTGGTCCAGCTAGCCCGGTAGCCCTGCCCCGTGTGCCAGCCAGGCCATTGGTCCAGCTAGCCCGGTAGCCCCGCCCCGTGTGCCAGCCAGGCCATTGGTCCAGCTAGCCCGGTAGCCCCGCCCCATGTGCCAGCCGGGCCATTGGTCCAGCTAGCCCGGTAGCCCGCCCCGTGTGCCAGCCGGGCCATTGGTCCAGCTAGCCCGGTAGCCCCGCCCCATGTGCCAGCCAGGCCGTTGGTCCAGCTAGCCCGGTAGCCCCGCCCTATGTGCCAGCCGGGCCGTTGGCCCAGCTAGCCCGGTAGCCCCACCCCGTGTGCCAGCCAGGCCATTGGCCCAGCTAGCCCGGTAGCCCCGCCCCATGTGCCAGCCGGGCCGTTGGTCTAGCTAGCCCGGTAGCCCCGCCCTATGTGCCAGCCGGGCCGTTGGTCCAGCTAGCCCGGTAGCCCCACCCCATGTGCCAGCCAGGCCATTGGTCCAGCTAGCCCGGTAGCCCCGCCCCATGTGCCAACCAGGCCATTGGTCCAGCTAGCCCGGTAGCCCCACCCCGTGTGCCAGCCAGGCCGTTGGTCCAGCTAGCCCGGTAGCCCCGCCCTATGTGCCAGCCGGGCCGTTGGCCCAGCTAGCCCGGTAGCCCCACCCCGTGTGCCAGCCAGGCCATTGGCCCAGCTAGCCCGGTAGCCCCGCCCCATGTGCCAGCCGGGCCGTTGGTCTAGCTAGCCCGGTAGCCCCGCCCCGTGTGCCAGCCGGGCCGTTGGTCCAGCTAGCCCGGTAGCCCCGCCCTATGTGCCAGCCGGGCCGTTGGTCCAGCTAGCCCGGTAGCCCCGCCCCCGCTGCACCAGGCAGGTCTTTCAGCCATCCAACGTGGTAGCTCCATGTGGCAGATCAGCCCACCCCGTTGCCGTAAGTCAGGGATGTCGGGAGATTCGGGAAGACTGGGGAAGGGCGAGTCTAGTGCCCGCCTGTAACACGGGAGATCAGAACGACCCAGGAAACGACAGACCCGTCGGTTTCATGTCTGGGCCGGGGCCGATCAGGGAGCAGGTCATTCAGGAATCCACCTGCGAACAGCTGGAAAGTACCAGCCAGCATGGATGTGCAGAGAACGCGTCACGTCAAAGCAGCCGGCTCGCTCTGCGCTGGTACCGAGCCTTGTGGCTGGCGAGAAGCGGTGCACGTGGGATACCTAGACTTTAATGAGGCGTTTGATACGGTCTCACACGGCCTATCAGTAAACTAGGGAAATGCAGCCTGGTGGGGGCAGAGCTGGCTGGACGACCGCTCCCAGAGTGGAGCTCTCAGTGGGTCGCAGTCGTGTGGGGTCCCTGGGGTCAGTCCTGGGCTGGCTCTGTGCAGTGCGTTAGTGGATGGCCCAGCGCGGCTGATCACGTTTGCAGCTGGTCCCGCGCTGGGAGGGGTGGCGGGTGCTCTGGAGGGGGCAGAATTCAAAGTGATCTGGGCAAACTGGAGAAAACAGCATGAGGTTTAAGAAGACAAATGCCAAGTGCTCCACGTAGGAGAGAACAATCCGTGTCTCTCAACGGGAAGCCACTGTGGGATCTGGGGGTCATAGTGGACCAGAAGCTAAATATGAGTCGGCTGTGTGACACGGCAAACATCGCTCCGGGCTGCATGGCCAGGAGTGTGGTGAGCCAGACACGAGACGTCCTTCCGCTCCGCTCTGCTCTGCGCTGGTTGGGCCTCAGTGGGAGTCTTGTGTCCAGTTCTGGGACCACATTTGAAGAAAGATGTGGAGAAATGGGAGAGGGGCCAGAGACGAGCGACAAGAACGATGAAAGGTCGAGAGAACACGAGCTAGGAGGGAGGCTGAAGGAATTGGGCTTGTTGAGTCTGGAAAGGAGCAGACAGCGCGGGGACAGGGGAGCAGAGGTTGGACATTAGGAAAAACGTCCCGCCTGGCAGGGGGTGACACTGGGATAAGTTGCCTGGGGGCTGTGGAGTCTCCATCCCTGGGGATACGGAAGAGCCGCTGGACACACCCCTGCCGGGGATGGGCTGGACGGGGCTGGCCCTGCCGGGAGGCTGGGTACCGGACTCGATGCCTCTCGAGGGCCCTCCCAGTTCTAGTGCTCCGAGTCTGATTTGGGGGGACACATCTGGGCTGAGTGGGCAAGTGGCCCCGTCTTCACCTCCCCCCCCCCCCCGGCCTGCAGGATGATCCAGAGTTCCTTCATCGACATGGAAAACATGTTCGAGCTCTTCAATGAGGAACAAGAGGTGGGTGCCCCCCCCCCCGCAGCTCCGCCTCCAGAGGGGCCATCCCCCTGCCCTGCCCCCGCCCGCAGCTCCGCCCCCAGAGGGGCCATCCCCCGCCCTGCCCCCGCCCGCAGCTCCGCCCCCAGAGGGGCCATCCCCCTGCCCTGCCCCCGCCCGCAGCTCCGCCCCCAGAGGGGCCATCCCCCTGCCCTGCCCCCGCCCGCAGCTCCGCCCCCAGAGGGGCCATCCCCCTGCCCTGCCCCCGCCCGCAGCTCCGCCCCCAGAGGGGCCATCCCCCTGCCCTGCCCCCGCCCGCAGCTCCGCCTCCAGAGGGGCCATCCCCCTGCCCTGCCCCCGCCCGCAGCTCCGCCCCCAGAGGGGCCATCCCCCTGCCCTGCCCCCGCCCGCAGCTCCGCCCCCAGAGGGGCCATCCCCCTGCCCTGCCCCCGCCCGCAGCTCCGCCCCCAGAGGGGCCATCCCCCTGCCCTGCCCCCAGCACCCCAGCCCCTGCCACGCCCCCTGCTCCTGATTCCTGCCCCAGGAGGCGGGTGCCGCAGCCCCAGCTGATCAGCTGCACAGGAGAGGGGGTCACCCCACTGGGGCAGGCAGCTCCCTTGGCTCCCCCGGGCGTGTCCGTTTGCCCCGGTGGGCAGGGCCGGGCGGTGGGGCCATGTCTCTGTCGTGTGGCAGGTGAAGGACGAGGTGAACGCAGGCGACCTTCGCTTCCACTCGGGGCGCATCGAGTTTGAGAACGTGCACTTCAGCTACGTGGACGGGTACGGGGGCAGGGCCGGCGTGGGGCAGGGGATGCGTGGGGACAGGGCGGGGGCGGGTAGGCACGGGGGTGGGGCAGGTACAGGGAGGGGCGTGGGGTGAGGTAGGGCTGGAGCATGGGGCAGGTACGGGGTGGGGCGCAGGGAATGAGGGGAGTCCAGAGGGTGCAAAGCAGGACGGGGGGGGGCGTGTTGGCTGCATACCAGGCCCGTGGGGGGGGCACAGCCCTACAGCCCCCATGTGAGGGCCTGGCCCCCTGCTGAAGGCTGTGGAGGGGGGGGGGGCGCCACTGACCTTCCTCTCTGCCCCCAGGAGGGAAATCCTGCAGGACGTCTCCTTCTCAGTGATGCCTGGACAGACCCTTGCCCTGGTGAGATGGGACCCCTGCGCCAAGATCTGTGCAGTCGGGATTGGCCAATGGCTATAGGGACCGGTCCATATAGAGCCTGCCCCGCCCCCTCCCATGCCGCTCTGCAGAGCAATACTGGGGACCGGTCTGTACAGAGCCTGCCCCGCCCCCTCCCATGCCGCTCTGCAGAGCAATACTGGGGACCGGTCCGTACGGAGCCTGCCCCTGCCCCCTCCCATGCCGCTCTGCAGAGCAATACTGGGGACCGGTCCGTATGGAGCCTGCCCCTGCCCCCTCCCATGCCGCTCTGCAGAGCAATACTGGGGACCGGTCCGTACGGAGCCTGCCCCCGCCCCCTCCCATGCCGCTCTGCAGAGCAATACTGGGGACCGGTCCGTATAGAGCCTGCCCCGCCCCCTCCCATGCCGCTCTGCAGAGCAATACTGGGGACCGGTCCGTACGGAGCCTGCCCCTGCCCCCTCCCATGCCGCTCTGCAGAGCAATACTGGGGACCGGTCCGTACGGAGCCTGCCCCTGCCCCCTCCCATGCCGCTCTGCAGAGCAATACTGGGGACCGGTCCGTATAGAGCCTGCCCCGCCCCCTCCCATGCCGCTCTGCAGAGCAATACTGGGGACCGGTCCATATAGAGCCTGCCCCGCCCCCTCCCATGCCGCTCTGCAGAGCAATACTGGGGACCGGTCCGTATAGAGCCTGCCCCGCCCCCTCCCATGCCGCTCTGCAGAGCAATACTGGGGACCGGTCCGTATAGAGCCTGCCCCGCCCCCTCCCATACCGCTCTGCAGAGCAATACTGGGGACCGGTCCGTATAGAGCCTGCCCCGCCCCCTCCCATGCCGCTCTGCAGAGCAATACTGGGGACCGGTCCGTATAGAGCCTGCCCCGCCCCCTCCCATGCCGCTCTGCAGAGCAATACTGGGGACCGGTCCGTATAGAGCCTGCCCCGCCCCCTCCCATGCCGCTCTGCAGAGCAATACTGGGGACCGGTCCATATAGAGCCTGCCCCTGCCCCCTCCCATGCCGCTCTGCAGAGCAATACTGGGGACCGGACTGTATAGAGCCTGCCCCGCCCCCTCCCATGCCGCTCTGCGGAGCAATACTGGGGACCGGTCCATATAGAGCCTGCCCCGCCCCCTCCCATGCCGCTCTGCAGAGCAATACTGGGGACCGGACTGTATAGAGCCTGCCCCGCCCCCTCCCATGCCGCTCTGCAGAGCAATACTGGGGACCGGTCCGTATAGAGCCTGCCCCGCCCCCTCCCATGCCGCTCTGCAGAGCAATACTGGGGACCGGTCCGTATAGAGCCTGCCCCGCCCCCTCCCATGCCGCTCTGCGGAGCAATACTGGGGACCGGTCCGTATAGAGCCTGCCCCGCCCCCTCCCATGCCACTCTGCAGAGCAATACTGGGGACCGGTCCGTACAGAGCCTGCCCCCGCCCCCTCCCATGCCGCTCTGCAGAGCAATACTGGGGACCGGTCTGTATAGAGCCTGCCCCCGCCCCCTCCCATGCCGCTCTGCAGAGCAATACTGGGGACCGGTCTGTATAGAGCCTGCCCCCGCCCCCTCCCATGCCGCTCTGCAGAGCAATACTGGGGACCGGTCCGTACAGAGCCTGCCCCGCCCCTTCCCATGCCGCTCTGCAGAGCAATACTGGGGACCGGTCCGTACAGAGCCTGCCCCGCCCCCTCCCATGCCGCTCTGCAGAGCAATACTGGGGACCGGTCCGTATAGAGCCTGCCCCTGCCCCCTCCCATGCCGCTCTGCGGAGCAATACTGGGGACCGGTCCGTACAGAGCCTGCCCCTGCCCCCTCCCATGCCGCTCTGCAGAGCAATACTGGGGACCGGTCCGTACAGAGCCTGCCCCGCCCCTTCCCATGCCGCTTTGCAGAGCAATACTGGGGACCGGTCCGTACAGAGCCTGCCCCGCCCCCTCCCATGCCGCTCTGCGGAGCAATACTGGGGACCGGTCCGTACGGAGCCAGTCCACCCTGCCCCACTGCTCTGCAGAGCAATACTGGGGACCGGTCCGTACAGAGCCTGCCCCGCCCCCTCCCATGCCGCTCTGCAGAGCAATACTGGGGACCGGTCCGTACAGAGCCTGCCCCGCCCCCTCCCATGCCGCTCTGCGGAGCAATACTGGGGACCGGTCCGTACAGAGCCTGCCCCGCCCCCTCCCATGCCGCTCTGCAGAGCAATACTGGGGACCGGTCCGTATAGAGCCTTCCCCGCCCCCTCCCATGTCACTCTGCAGAGCAATACTGGGGACCGGTCCGTATGGAGCCAGTCCACCCTGCCCCACTGCTCTGCAGAATGTCTGTCCAGAGGTGCTTTTCCTGGGAACCCCGGGGCTGCTTCAGACGTGGCCCTATCGTAGATAGGGCCACGATAAGGTGGGTGCATAATTGGCTGGATAACCGTAGTCAGAGAGTTGTTGTTAACGGTTCTAAATCCTGCTGGAAAGGGATAACAAGTGGAGTTCCTCAAGGGTCTGTTTTGGGACCCGGACTGTTCAATATCTTCATCAATGATGTAGATATTGGGATAGAGAGTACGCTTATTAAGTTTGCAGATGATACCAAACTGGGTGGGGTTGCGACTTCTTTGGAGGATAGGGACATAATTCAAAATGACCTTAGCAAGTTAGAGAAATGGTCAGAGGTAAACAGGATGAGGTTTAATAAAGAGAAATGCAAAGTGCTCCACTTAGGAAGGAACAATCAGTTCCATACATACAAGATGGGAAGCGACTGTCTAGGAAGGAGCATGGCGGAAAGGGATCTAGGGGTCATAGTGGACCACAAGTTGAATATGAGTCAACAGTGTGATGCTGTTGCAAAAAAAGCAAATATGATTCTAGGTTGTATCAACAGGTGTGTTGTAAGCAAAACTCGTGAAGTCATTCTGCCGCTCTACTCTGCACTAGTTAGGCCTCAGCTGGAGTACTGTGTCCAGTTCTGGGCGCCACATTTCAAGAAAGATGTGGAGAAATTGGAAAGGGTGCAGAGAAGAGCGACAAGAATGATTAAAGGTCTAGAGAACATGACCTATGAAGCCAGGCTTCATGAACTGGGCTTGTTTAGTTTGGAAAAAAGAAGATTAAGGGGGGACATGAGAGCGGTTTTCAAATATCTAAAAGGGTGTCACAAGGAGGAAGGAGAAAATTTGTTCCTCTTGGTTTCTGAGGACAGGACAAGGAGTAATGGGCTTAAAGTGCAGCAGGGGAGGTTTAGATTGGACATTAGGAAAAAATTCCTAACTGTCAGGGTGGTCAAATATTGGAATCAATTGCCAAGGGAGGTGGTGGAGTCTCCCTCTCTGGAGATATTTAAGAACAGGTTAGATAGACATCTGTCAGGGATGGTGTAGGCGGAGCTTGGTCCTGCCTTGAGGGCGGGGGGCTGGACTCGATGACTCTCGAGGTCCCTTCCAGTCCTATGATTCTATGATTCTAAGCTCTCTGTCCTCGGGCTGTAGTGCCGGTCCGTATGGCACCCTGTGCCCCCCCAGCCCCCCTTCACCTGCTCACCCCTTGTCTTCGCGCCCAGGTGGGTCCCTCCGGCTCGGGGAAAAGCACCGTCATTCGCCTGCTCTTCCGCTTCTATGACGTGTGGGGCGGCTGCATCCGCATCGATGGGCAGGACATCGCCAAGGTCGGGGCAGCTCGGGGGTTGTCCCGGGCAGGGTGGAGGGTGCCTGGGGAGCAGGGTCACAGTTAGGGCCAGAGCTGGGCTCAGCCATGGGAGCCCAGGCCCTGGGTCCCTCCGGCCTGCGCTGTCCTGGGCTGCTGGCGCCTGGCAGCGTTGGGGGAGAGGGCCCAGCCTGCGGGGGGCTGCCCCAGGGTGCTGGGGGAGCAGCCCGGGCACTAGAGGGACCTGCCAGGCCTTCTGCTCAGGGGAGGGGCTCGGGGGCTTTGTGGGACCCTCCCCCATGTCCGGGGGGCAGGGCCTGGCTTCAATTGGGCCCCAAAGGGGAGAAGCTGCCGGGGGAGGGGCGGGGCTGAGGGGCCGCCGGAAGGCCCCCGGGCGGGGGTGGGGCGTCTCATCGGCTCCGTGGGGGGGTGACTGAGCGCGCGGCCCCGGGGGTGACGGACGGGGCTGCCCGGCAGGTGACGCAGGCCTCGCTGCGCGCCCACATCGGCGTGGTGCCCCAGGACACGGTGCTCTTCAACGACTCCATCTGCAACAACATCCGCTACGGGCGCGCCGCCGCCTCCGACGACGAGGTGCGCCAGGCCGCCCGCGCCGCCGACATCCACGACCGCATCCTGTCCTTCCCCGAGGGTGAGCCCCCGGGGCAGCGCTCCCCGCCCGGCGGGGCTCAGAGCACGGGGCACGGCTGGCAGTGGGGGAGGTGCCCAGAGCACGGGGCACGGCTGGCACTGGGGGAGGTGCCCAGAGCACGGGGCACGGCTGGCAGGGGGGAGGTGCACGGGGCACGGGGCACGACTGGCACTGGGGGAGGTGCCCGGAGCACGGGGCACGGCTGGCAGCGGGGGAGGTGCCCGGAGCACGGGGCACGGCTGGCAGCGGGGGAGGTGCCCGGAGCACGGGGCACGGCTGGTGCTGGGGGAGGTGCCCGGTGCAGAGCCCCTAATGCTGGTGTTGGGGGAGGTGCCTGGAGCACAGGGCACAGCTGGCAGCGGGGGAGGTGCCCAGAGCACAGGGCACAGCTGGCAGCGGGGGAGGTGCCCAGAGCACAGGCCATGGGGCACAGCTGGCAGCGGGGGAGGTGCCCAGAGCACAGGCCATGGGGCACAGCTGGCAGCGGGGGAGGTGCCCGGGGCGGAGCCCCTAGGGCTGGCGCTGGGGGAGGTGCCCGGGGCGGAGCCCCTAGGGCTGGCGCTGGGGGAGGTGCCCGGGGCGGAGCCCCTAGGACTGGCGCTGGGGGAGGTGCCCGGGGCGGAGCCCCTAGGGCTGGCGCTGGGGGAGGTGCCCGGGGCGGAGCCCCTAGGACTGGCGCTGGGGGAGGTGCCCGGGGCGGAGCCCCTAATGCTGGTGTTGGGGGAGGTGCCTGGAGCACAGGCCACAGGGCACAGCTGGCAGCGGGGGAGGTGCCCAGAGCACAGGCCACAGGGCACAGCTGGCAGCGGGGGAGGTGCCCGGGGCAGAGCCCCTAGGGCTGGCGCTGGGGGAGGTGCCCGGGGCGGAGCCCCTAATGCTGGTGTTGGGGGAGGTGCCTGGAGCACAGGCCACAGGGCACAGCTGGCAGCGGGGGAGGTGCCCAGAGCACAGGCCACAGGGCACAGCTGGCAGCGGGGGAGGTGCCCGGGGCAGAGCCCCTCGGGCTGGCGCTGGGGGAGGTGCCCGGGGCACAGCTGGCAGCGGGGGAGGTGCCCGGGGCGGAGCCCCTAGGGCTGGCGCTGGGGGAGGTGCCCGGGGCGGAGCCCCTAGGGCTGGCAGCGGGGGAGGTGCCCGGGGCGGAGCCCCTAGGGCTGGCGCTGGGGGAGGTGCCCGGGGCGGAGCCCCTAGGGCTGGCAGCGGGGGAGGTGCCCGGGGCACAGCTGGCGCTGGGGGAGGTGCCCGGGGCGGAGCCCCTAGGGCTGGCAATGGGGGAGGTGCCCGGGGCGGAGCCCCTCGGGCTGGCGCTGGGCCGGGCGGCCGGGAGGAGCAGGCCGGGCGCTGCCAGCAGGGAGCCAGCCCAGCGAGTGTCTCTGCCCCCCAGGTTACGAGACGCAGGTCGGGGAGCGAGGCCTGAAGCTGAGCGGGGGCGAGAAGCAGCGAGTGGCCATCGCCCGCACCATCCTCAAGGGCCCCCGGATCATCCTGCTGGACGAGGTAACGTGGGGCCCCAGGGCCACGCTGCCCCTCCCCCCAGCCTCCCTCCCCCTCCAGGGCCCCCTTCCCTGCCCCTCCCCCCACGCCGTCACCCTCACGGGGGCCCAGCCCTGGGTGCCCCCAGAGCAGCAGGCAGCTCACAAGGCCCCTGCTGCCCTCCCACCGTTCTCCCCGCCCCTCTGCCCCGCTTCCTTGGGGCACAGGCTGAGCGAGGGTCACCTGCTGGCCAGGCACCTCCCTGCTCACACCGCTGAGCTGCTGTAGTGTGGGCAACTTCTGCCAGTGCTTGGCACCATGGCTGGACACAGCAGGTGCAGCCCAGGGCGGGTACAGCGTGGCGGGTACAGCCTGGCCCGGGGCAGTTACAGCCGGGCTCAGGGCGGGTACAGCGTGGCGGGTACAGCATGGCAGGTACAGCCGGACTCAGGGCGGGTACAGCGTGGCGGGTACAGCCTGGCCCGGGGCAGTTACAGCCGGGCTCAGGGCGGGTACAGCATGGCAGGTACAGCCGGACTCAGGGCGGGTACAGCGTGGCGGGTACAGCCTGGCCCGGGGCAGGTACAGCCGGGCTCAGGGCGGGTACAGCGTGGCGGGTACAGCGTGGCAGGTACAGCCGGGCTCAGGGCGGGTACAGCCGGGCTCAGGGCGGGTACAGCCTGGCCCAGGGCGGGTACAGCCTGGCCCAGGGCGGATACAGCGTGGCGGGTACACCTGGCCCAGGATGACAGGTACAGCCGGGCGCAGGGCGGGTACAGCGTGGCGGGTACACCCTGGCCCAGGGTTGCAGGTACAGCCGGGCTCAGGGCGGGTACAGCGTGGCGGGTACAGCCTGGCCCAGGGCGGGTACAGCGTGGCGGGTACAGCCTGGCCCAGGGTTGCAGGTACAGCCGGGCTCAGGGCGGGTACAGCGTGGCGGGTACACCCTGGCCCAGGGTGGCAGGTACAGCCGGGCGCAGGGCGGGTACAGCGTGGTGGGTACACCCTGGCCCAGGGTGGCAGGTACAGCCGGGCGCAGGGCGGGTACAGCGTGGTGGGTACACCCTGGCCCAGGGTGGCAGGTACAGCCGGGCGCAGGGCGGGTACAGCCTCAGCCCTCCCGCACTCCGTAACCCCCTGCCTCCTAGGCCACGTCGGCGCTGGACACCGAGACAGAGAGGAACATCCAGGGGTCGCTGGCCAAGGTCTGCGCCAACCGCACCACCATTGTCGTCGCCCACAGGTGGGGCTGGGCAGGGCTTTGTGTGGGGGCAGGGAGCGGGGCGGCCGGAGTCCTGCAGGTCCAAGGGCTGGAGGGAGGCGGGGGGGGGAATTGCCTGGGGGCTGTCACTGAACCCCTGGGGCGTAGAGTTCTGCTGCTACTGCCACAGGGGCCAGTACTCACCTTGGGACCCCCCTGCAGCCCCCCCATTCCCTGCACACTGCGCCCCCTAGCGCCGCACCAGGGCCAGTACTCACCACGGGACCCCCCTGCGGCCCCCCCATTCCCTGCACACTGCGCCCCCTAGCACCGCACCAGGGCCAGTACTCACCTTGGGACCCCCCTGCGGCCCCCCCATTCCCTGCACACTGCGCCCCCTAGCGCCGCACCAGGGCCAGTACTCACCGTGGGACCCCCCTGCAGCCCCCCCATTCCCTGCACACTGCGCCCCCTAGCACCGCACCAGGGCCAGTACTCACCGCGGGACCCCCCTGCAGCCCCCCCATTCCCTGCACACTGCGCCCCTAGCGCCCCGCACCAGGGCCAGTACTCACCGCGGGACCCCCCTGCAGCCCCCCCATTCCCTGCACACTGCGCCCCTAGCACCGCACCAGGGCCAGTACTCACCGTGGGACCCCCCTGCGGCCCCCCCATTCCCTGCACACTGCGCCCCCTAGCGCCGCACCAGGGCCAGTACTCACCATGGGACCCCCCTGCGGCCCCCCCATTCCCTGCACACTGCGCCCCCTAGCGCCACACCAGGGCCAGTACTCACCGCGGGACCCCCCTGCGGCCCCCCCATTCCCTGCACACTGCGCCCCCTAGCGCCACACCAGGGCCAGTACTCACCGCGGGACCCCCCTGCGGCCCCCCCATTCCCTGCACACTGCGCCCCCTAGCACCGCACCAGGGCCAGTACTCACCGCGGGACCCCCCTGCGGCCCCCCCCATTCCCTGCACACTGCGCCCCCTAGCGCCGCACCAGGGCCAGTACTCACCGCGGGACACCCCTGCGGCCCCCCCCCCCCGTTCCCTGCACACTGCGCCCCCTAGTGCCGCACCAGGGCCAGTACTCACCGCGGGACACCCCTGCGGCCCCCCCCCGTTCCCTGCACACTGCGCCCCCTAGTGCCGCACCAGGGCCAGTACTCACCGCGGGAACCCCCTGTGGCCCCCCGCCGTTCCCTGCACACTGCGCCCCCTAGTGCCGCACCAGGGCCAGTACTCACCGCGGGACCCCCCTGCGGCCCCCCCCCATTCCCTGCACACTGCGCCCCCTAGTGCCGCACCAGGGCCAGTACTCACCGCGGGACACCCCTGCGGCCCCCCCCCCGTTCCCTGCACACTGCGCCCCCTAGTGCCGCACCAGGGCCAGTACTCACCGCGGGACACCCCTGCGGCCCCCCCCCGTTCCCTGCACACTGCGCCCCCTAGCGCTGCACCAGGGCCAGTACTCACCGCGGGACCCCCCTGCGGCCCCCCCATTCCCTGCACACTGCGCCCCCTAGTGCCGCACCAGGGCCAGTACTCACCGTGGGACCCCCCTGCAGCCCCCCCATTCCCTGCACACTGCGCCCCCTAGCGCTGCACCAGGGCCAGTACTCACCGCAGGACCCCCCCCGCGGTTCCCCCATTCCCTGCACACTGCGCCCCCTAGCGCTGCACCAGGGCCAGTACTCACCGCGGGACCCCCCTGCAGCCCCCCCCCATTCCCTGCACACTGCGCCCCCTAGCGCCGCACCAGGGCCAGTACTCACCACGGGACCCCCCTGCGGCCCCCCCATTCCCTGCACACTGCGCCCCCTAGCGCCGCACCAGGGCCAGTACTCACCGCGGGACCCCCCTGCGCCCCCCCCCCCCCATTCCCTGCACACTGCGCCCCCTAGCGCCGCACCAGGGCCAGTACTCACCGTGGGACCCCCCTGCAGCCCCCCCCCCCATTCCCTGCACACTGAGCCCCCTAGCGCCGCACCACAGCTTCCACTGGTCCCCTCCCCCACCTCCTATGAAACACATGGTGTGAGCTGGGCTGCCCTGCCAGATGGAGCCAGCCCCTTCGATCCTGCCTCTTCCTCCATGGGCTGGCCCTGCGAAGGGGGGAGCATCGCCCCACGAGCCTCTGGGCCTGGCTACACCAGCCTGCCAGGGAGCAGGGACACTGGTGTGGGCAGGCAGCCCCGGGGTGCCCGTCTGGGCTGCAGTGTCTGCGCTGGGGGCACGGTGCCCGTGCTGGGGGCGAGGGGGTGATGTGGGACTGGACCCACTGCTGGGGGTGGGGATCTCAGTGGGGAGCAGGTGAGAGCGGCAGAGCTACAGCCCAGCCCGGCTCTGACTGGCCCCCCCCCCGTCCCATGGCCCCCCCGGCTTTCACCGCCCCCCCACCCCGCCCGGTGGCGCCGCTGCTGCTAGGAGCTCATGGCGGCATCTCGGCATCTCGTGCCTCAGTAACACTCCCTGCCCCCAGGCTCTCCACAGTCGTCCACGCCGACCAGATCCTGGTGCTCAAGGCGGGGCACATCGTGGAGCGTGGAAGGTAACGTGGAAGCTGGCACTGGGCTGGGCCCGGCCCCTCTGTGGGAAAGGGCGGCACTGGGGCTGGGCAGTGATCTGGGGCAGGGCAGGCTGCAGGAGGCGGGGGGCAGGGCAGGGGGTGGGCAGCAGGGTGGGGGCTGGGCAGGCTGCAGGAGGCGGGGGGCAGGGCAGGGGGTGGGCGCTGGGCAGGCTGCAGGAGGCGGGGGCAGGGCAGGGGGGGGGTGGGCGCTGGGCAGGCTGCAGGAGGCGGGGGGCAGGGCAGGAGGGGGCGCTGGGCAGGCTGCAGGAGGCGGGGGCAGGGCAGGGGGGGTCGGCGGGCAGGCTGCAGGGCAGGGCAGGGGTGGGCAGCAGGCTGGGCACAGGGCAGGCTGTAGGAGGCGGGGGGCAGGGGGGGGGGGGCGCCGGGCAGGCTGCAGGGCAGGGCAGGGGTGGGCAGCAGGCTGGGCACAGGGCAGGCTGTAGGAGGCGGGGGGCAGGGCGGGGGGGGGCGCCGGGCAGGCTGCAGGGCAGGGCAGGGGTGGGCAGCAGGCTGGGCACAGGGCAGGCTGTAGGAGGCGGGGGGCAGGGCAGGACGGGGTGCCGGAGCCCCTCAGCACTGGCTCTCGCAGGCACGAGGAGCTCCTGCAGAAGGGCGGTGTCTATGCCGGGATGTGGCAGCAGCAGCAGGCGGGGGACGCGTCCGACTCGGACCCGGAGAGCAAGGACAGGAGCACCGAGAAGCAGCCGGCAGCCCCCAGCAAGGGGCCGTGAGCGCGGGCAGGGCCAGCTGCCCCTTTGGGGCGGGCCAGGCCCCACCCTCTCCTGGCACACTGCAGGAGCGGGGCGGGGGGCAGTGGGCGGCTGGCTGCTGGGGTGCAGCCTGGAGAGCCCCTGGGCACACGGCCGTAGCCACCCGCCGGGGCGTGGAGGGTGAGGCTGCCCTGCTGGCCTCGCCCCCGGGCACCGTCTTGCTGCATGAAGCTCCTGGCAGCCATGGGGCGGGGGCGCTGCTCCCCCCAGTGCAGGGCCCAGAAGGGAGGCGGGTTTTAATATTTGATTTGTTGCTTGTTACTGAATCTTGTAAATTGCTGGTGGCCAGTTCCAGGCTCCGGCTTGGTCTTTTCCGGGGGGGAGCTCAGCTCCGGGCTTGGCTCCATCTTTTCAAGGGGGGGGGGAGCCCAGCTCTGTCTGGGGGGGATAGGTGGGGGGCTTTTTTACAAGTTAGAAGCAGTGAACCCGGGGGGAGCTGAGCACAGACCGGAGCCCTGCCCACCCCCTTGCCAGCTGTGCAGGGAGGAGGTGCCAGCGTGTGCAGAACCCGGCACCTGGGGCAGGCACGAGAGGCTGACAGGGCTGGTTGTTGCTTGAGGGAGCTGGTTACGGGCAGCGGGTCCTCGGCCTGGCATGCTGCATGGGGCCCTCAGGGCCTGGGTGCTGCCCCTTCCCATCCCAGCTGTAGCTGGACCCTCCCCTGGCCTGGTGCTGCGGGAGGCCCAGGGCGCCCGGCTTAGGAGCGGGCCCAGCTCCTGCAGGTGGCTCAGTCCTGCGGCTGCGGCAGAGCCCGGTTCCAGAGCACGGTGGGCTGGCTCTGGCAGGCCATGAACTCCCTGCGGGGCACGGCCTCCATCAGCACCTGGGTGCCCTGCCCAGCGGTACCTAGAGCAGCTGCAGCGAGGCCTCGGGCGTGGAGCCGGCTGCCCACGGCCCAGCCAGGCAGGGAACAGAGGCAGGGGCAGGGCCAAGGGGACGAGCAAGGGGAGGGCTCCGGGACCCTCAGCCTGGGCACCTGCTGGCTGCTGCAGTGGTAGCCAGAGGCCACTCGTGGGCACCTGTGCCAGTCCCTAGGGAGAAGCACCAGCCATCCCCTAGGGCGCTGGAGCCAAGGGCATGGGCCTGCCCAGCGAGACATGGGCATTGGTAGCCCTGCCGTGGCATCTCCCCGAGCACCCCAGAGCGGGTACCCCCGCGGTGCCACCCTGCTCCCTACCCACCTGCTGGAGGCTCTGCAGCGGGCACGGGTCAGGCCGTGGCTGAGCCCCAGATGCCACATTCCGGTGCCACCAGGTCGGCCAGCAGCTCAGCCACGGGGTAGCGCTTCTTGGGGTCTGCCTGTGGGAGGAGGGGGGCAGAGTACACCCATTGGCGCCCCACCCCCGCCTGTGCCGCACAAGGGGAGCCCCCCCAGACACACCCAGCTGCAGGGGGAATGCCGGGGAGCCGCCCCCGTGCACCTGGCGCTGCCCTCGCCGCAGGGGCTGGAGGCAGGTGCTGGTACCTGCGCTGGCGTCACCTGGCAGGGCCCTTTGGCTGCAGCCCCCAGCCCCCCCCCCCCCCCCCCCCCCCCGCCCCCGGCAGGGCTGCTGGCGCGGTGCCCGCTCCCGATGCCGTGCTGGTTGCTGTCTCTCTGGCATGGTGCCGCCAGGCGGGGCGGGCTGTTCCGGTAGAGCCGTGCGGCATGCCAGCCTCTCCAGGGCCGGGTACACGCCCACCTCTGCGGCCACTGGGGCACAGGGCAGACATCCCTCCGTGAGGCCCGGCACTGTCCAGCCACCCCCCCCCCCGCTCTATGGGGTCGGAGCCCCTGGGGGCCCCGGTTGGGAGGAGCTGGGCGCGGCAGGGCGGGGGCTGCGCGGGCACCGGCTGGACCCCTGCAGCCCGGCCAGGGGCAGCCACGCGGGGTGTTTGGCAGGGCGGGGGGGGGCTCAGAGGCGCAATGGGCGGTGCCCAGGGGTCACCCTCCCGCCAGAGCCGGGCCAGCCCCCCCCCGGGCCCCGCCCCCAGGGACGAGGCCCGGCGCCGTGGGGGGAGCACGTGGGGGTGCCCAGGCCTGTCTGCTGGAAGGGGGGACGCGGCAGCCGCGGGGCCCGGCCCCGCTCCCCGGCAGGACACGGCTCCGCCCGGCTGCCCCGCGCCAGACAGGCCCGGGAAGGGGAGGCCGCGCTCCGGGATGGGGGGCTGCGGAGCGGGCCCCCAGCTACAAGAGCCGCGGCGGCAGGAGCTCCTGGGGCGCACGGAGCCGCCGGCAGGTCCTGGGCCCGGGCCGCTGCTGATCCCGCCCTGGGAGCGATTTGCAAGTGGCCCCGGAGAGCGGGGCCTGGGGGAGGGGAAGAGTCCAGGGCGGTGTATGGGGGGGGGGGAGACCCGACTTGGCACCAGCCTTGGCCTGTCAGTGGGGGGTGGCTGGGCGGCCCCCCCCCCCCCCCCCGCAGCCCCCCAAGGCAGCTTCTTCAACCTCCCTTCCACAGCTGCCACCATCTCTAGGCCAGGCCCAGCCCCTCCTGGCCGGCTCCCCCGGTGCCAGTGCCCCCTTCCAGCCCCAGGGCAGGGAATTTGCCCTGGACATTCCCTGGGCCAGTGGCTGGCGCCTGCCAGTACCCACCGGCCGAGACCAAGACGACAGCACCGGGGGCAGCGTCCCCAGGGGGGCACCAGCCTTGGCCTGGAGCTGCCTGGGCCCCCCACTCCACCCTGGCTCCAAGGGGGAACCTCAGCAGCCTGCCGGCCCCAGGCCAGGAGCCATCCCCACAGCCCAGCCCAGGGGCCTGCGCCCTCCCCCGGGCGGCTGGCAGCTCAGGCCCTGGCCAGCAGATGAAAGCTCCTGGCAGAGGCAGGACAGGGGGGGGAGACGGGCTGCCTGCGTGGCACCAGGCCCCTCCCCACACACACAGCCAGACCCCCAGCTCCTGTGTAGGACTTTATTCCCTGTGTGCAGCACGCCCCAGCCGCCAGCCCCTACCGGCCCACCCCCGCACGGCCAGCCCCTACCGGCCCACCCCCACACGGCCAGCTCCTACCGGCCCACCCCCCACAGCCACTGGCCAGTCAGAGCAGGCCCAGGTCCACAGGGCACTGGAGGGCAGCTGGCCGGTAGCCAGGGTCTGCTGCAAGTGGCCCAGGCAGCGTGTGCCAGGGGAGCGCTTGGACCCCCAGCCCGCCAGGCCCTCGCCCTGTCCCTCCATCCACAGGGCTGGGGGATTGCACTCCCGCAGAGTGGCCCCTACCCACCCCCCTTCTCTGAGCCCAGCTGCTGCCAGGGGTGGGGCCTGTCGCAGAGGCAGGGGAGCAGTCAGTGATCACCGCCCCGAGCGGCTACGTTCCCCCAGGAAACGGGCAGCAGCTCAGGCTGGCTCCCTCCCCCCACGCAGCACGGAGGGGCTGAGGAAAGCCGGCCCAGCCCCACAGCAGGGGGGCACGCCCAGGCGGAGGTGCCCTGGAGCAGGCGCTGTAGCCAGCACTGGGGGCTGCCAGGCCTAGCTAAGGGGGCACAGCTGTCACACTGGGGGGTGGAATGAGACTGTCCTGCCCTTTCCGGCAGACGCTCCCTGTCCCAGCCAGGGGAGCCGCTGGCTGACTGCCGGGGGCTGCTCTCCCGGCTAAGGCCAGGGCCAGAATGAAACGGTGGAGCAGCCAGTCTCGGTGAGATGCTCAGCTGCCCCCCTGCGAGGGCCAGGAGCTCCCGTGTGGAGCAGCAGGACGGAGGGGACCCAGCATGCAGCCAGCCCAAGGCAGAGCACAAGTCCTGGGGCCCCGGGCTGGATCCCTGCACCTCAGGGGTCCCCCGCGCTCAGGCCGGCGGCGAAGCAGGCGCTGTGCCCACCGGTGCCCGGGGCTGCTGGGCAGAGCAGGTGCGCCCGGCGCCGGGTCCGTTGTTTCCAGCTGTGGAAGAGGCGGGAGACGCTCCCGACGTGGCGAACACGGAGCCCAGGCAGGGCCCAGCAGCCCGGTGCTCCCAGCTCAGAACATGCTGCAGTCGGTCGGCCTCGAACTCCGGCTCTGGGCCTGCACCGGGGAACAGGCCGATGTGACCAAGCACCACCCGCCCCGCAGGGCCCCCCCCCCTCGGAGCAGGCTGCCCCCAGGGCGACAGTCCGGCCTCGGCTTTCAGGGCCGGGAGTGGGGGGGCTGGGTGAGGGCTGAGGCGCCCGGCCCACCTGCCGCTGCTGCCGCCGCTGGTACTCCTCCTCGCTCACGGCTAGCGCCCGCGCCAGGGCCAGGTCCTCCTCCTCCTGCGTGCTGCTGGAGACAGCGTCGGGTCAGGGCAGCTCCGGGGAGCCCAGCGCGTAGGACTGGCAGGGACTCCAGGAGCGGGTCCTTCTACGGCCCCGGCTCGGGAACCAGGCCGCCCAGCAGCAGCAGCGGGGCCCTCCCCCGGCCAGGAAGCTGGGACCAGGCCAGTTAACGCACCCCGGCCCCTCCCCCCCACGGGGAGCAGCCCCCCGGCGAGCCTCAGCGTCACAGGCCCCGCCCACCGCCCCTGGGCCGAGGCGGCCTACGGTAGGGCCAGCGCGCCCGCTGTGATCCACCCCTACCTGGGCGGCCGCGCCGAGCCACACGCTGACTCTGCCAGGGACATCTCCAGCGCTCGCTGCAGCGCCTCGTCTTCGCTCTGGGGGGAGAGGGACACGCCCCGCTCAGCTGAGCCCAGGCCCGCAGTCGTGCTGTGGGTGCCCAGCCAGTCAGACGTGGTCGGAGGGAAGGCGTCTGGGGGCAGACCCCCCACCCTCACGCCCGCTGGCCTGGCAGGGCGAGCTCGGGGAAGGGGCTGGCGCTTCCCAATGGCTCCGTGTTACGACGGAGCGAGGAGAAAGGAGCCTTGGCCAGGGCGGCTCCGGGGCGCAGGCAGCCCAGCGAGCGCCAGTGCGACCTCCCAGCGCACACCAGCCCCGGTGCCGAGCGCCAGCCCTGCTAGCCAGGAGGGGGGCGCCGGAGCCGGAGCCGGCTCCGGAACAGGGTGTGCGCCTGGCCCCTCGCAGACTGGGACTGCGGAGCTCCCGCCGGGCCACTCACCAGTCCGTTCTGCAGCATGACGGCGGGGGGCGAGGCGCTGCCGGGCTGCGGGGTCACCATCACGCCGCCTCTGGGCAGGAGAGGAGCAGGGTTAGTGCCCGTGCACGGAGCACTGGGGGCGTCTCTGCCCCACGGCTGGGTCTAGCCAGCCCTGGCAGGCCCTGGGGGCGAGAGGAAGGGGGGGTTCCGCCAGCCCCTTGGGCATGCCCGTACCTGCTTGGCGCCGCAGCCGGGGGGCCAGCGGCTGGCCTGGACGCGCCTCTGCTTGAGGTAGCGGCTGCCACAGCGGGTGTCTGGGCTCTCGCGACGGCAGCGTGCCTGCGACAGAGCGCGGGGGTCAGCAACAGCTCCCCCTGCAGTGCCCCCCTCCCGTGCACGCTCAAGCCCAGCCCTGGGCCCCCACCCGCCATGCTGCTGGGCAGCCACTCGCGGTGCGCCAGGCCCAGCACGTGCCACGCTGCCCGCTGCAGGGCTGCTCGAACAGGCGCACTGGGCGCGCTGGCGGCTTTCACTGCAGACAAGCTCCAAGGCAGGGCCTGCGCTGCCGTGTGCCCAGCAGCCGCCGCTCTGAAAGGGGTCCTGGCCCCAGGGGGGGCATTGCCAGGCAGGGCCGGCGCAGGCAAAGGGTGGTGCTGGGCAGGGGGAGCACGGCTCTGGCACCCCTCCCCCGTACCCGGCTTTGGAGAGGGGGCGCCCCGCCCCGCCGCACTGGTGATCCAGCGGGTGCCGGTGCTTGAGGCAGAAGTTCCCGTGGCACTGGTCACAGATCACCTTCATCATCTCCCTCTGCTTGCAGCCGGGCTTCAGACACTTATTGGTGAAAATCTAGCGGGCGACACGGGCCTGGTGAGCGGCCGCCAGGCTCCACCTCCCTCAGCGCCCCTGGAGTCAGGAGACGGAGCCCAGCCCACGCCCCGCGGAATCCAGCCCCAGCGCCAGCAGGGACCAAGTGCTCCAGTGGGGACCAGCTTTTCGGTTCCTGGGGGTCAGGCGGGAAGGGCTCACTTGGCCCCCCCGACCTGCGTGCCAAAGGCCAGAGCCCCCCCCAGATCTCCCACCGCGCTGGCCCGGTCCCTCCCTACGGTAAAAGCAGCCAGGAAGCGGCTCCCCGGCGCGTCGGCCTCGCTCGGGACAGCTGCAAAACAAGATGCCGTTTCCAACCGGAGGGTCCCTTGGGTCTTGCGATGCCCCTCGGGGCTGTCCCAGGGCTCCTACCACAGAAGCCGCGCCCCAGGCCCAGGCGTCCCGCACCCAGCTCCACTGCTGCTCCCCAGCATAGACCCACGGCCTGGACGCTGCCCTGCCCCCACACCCATTACAGCCCCACCGGCCTGTGCTGGTCACGCAACGTAGCCAGTGCCCACTGGGGAGCCAGCTGACTCGGCTCCCCTCGCCCTGCCAGCGCTGGGCCGCCACGCCCCTCGGGCTCCCCGCCCCCAGGCCTACCTTGCGCTTGCGCTGGGCGGGGTCGGACTTGCAGTCCCGGTCGATGTGCTCCCCCACCACGCGGTCGGGCATCTCCCCCTTGCTGACGGGGATGGGGGTGTTGCAGAGAGGACACACGGGGACCTGCACGTCCTGGGAGGCAGAGGCCAGGCTGAGCACACGCTCCCCGCCCACCCCGGGCCCGGCTTGACCTCTCAGGCTAGTTCTGCCTGTGCCAAGACAGCTGGCCGGGGCACAGCCGTGCCTGGGAGCACCGGTGCTTCCAGCCCAGGCGCAGGAACCGGGGCCCGGCGGGAAGGTGCAAAGGCCTGTTCTGACCCTTCACCCACCCTGAGCTGAGCAAGGACTGAGCAAGGACGCAGCCTGCAGAGCTCTTGGGTTAAACTCCCCACGGGATCAGCCTTCCCGGCGAGCCAGGCCTGGTCCGCGTGGGGACGCTAGGCGCTCACTAACCCCACACAAGCAGTGCAGCCACGTGGCCCCACCCGGGGAGCGCCAGCGAGGTCATGGGGAGCCTGCCTCGGGGGGCGCGGAAACCCCCTTCCCCTGCGTCGACCCAACGGGCACAGCAGGCTACAGGCCACAGCTTTGGGGGCCGCCCCGGGCGAATCTCAGCCAGTCCCTTGCTCGCAGCCTCACTCAGCAGGCAGCGCTGAGCCAAGCTCACTGGCAGCAGAGCCGTTAGATGCTTTCCTATGGCACATGCATGGACCTGCTGGGCTCCCTCCCCCAGCTGGTCTGTCGCGCTCAGACCAGCACCAGACACAGCCCACCGCCGGCCCCTCCTGGCCCAGGCCTAACTGGCATGTGTGGGGCCCGATCCTGCGGTTCCTCTGGGAGCTGCAAGGCAGGGCGCGGTTGCCAGGCAGGTCCAACCCCCGTGGGGGGACGGTGCCCGGAGCAAGCCGCCCCTCCCACTTACCTTCTTGTAGGCAGAGGTGCATTGGTGCTGGGAGTAGGTGATGTGGTCGGTGCAGAATATCTGCTCACAGGCGTCGCACTTCAGAGGAAGAAAGTCTGGCAAGGAGGAGAGGCAGCAGGCGGGTTAGGGGGCGGCCCCAGCCTGGAGGGAGCCAGCTCTGGAGGGCAAACCCAGCCATGCCCTGCCTGGGGCAGGCAGGCTACGGGCTGCAGCAACCAAAAGGCCGAGCCATTGTATAGGAAGTCAAGTTCCTGGGGATGACCGCTCCCAGCATGCACTGCTCCAGAAGCAACCCACACTCCTGGCCTACACAAAGTGTGTTTAAAGGGTGGGGGGCTTTTCCTACCAAGCCTAGGCACAGCCGCCCCTTCTCCCTGCCGGGCCTGCCCCCAAACACTGGCCTAGGGATGGGAAGGACTAGTCTTACCAAGCCTAGGCACAGCCGCCCCTTCTCCCCGCCAGGCCTGCCCCCAAACACTGGCCTAGGGATGGGAAGGACTAGTCTTACCAAGCCTAGGCACAGCCGCCCCTTCTCCCCGCCAGGCCTGCCCCCAAACACTCGCCTAGGGATGGGAAGGACTAGTCTTACCAAGCCTAGGCACAGCCGCCTCTCCTCCCCCCCGGGCCTGCCCCCAAACACTGGCCTAGGGATGGGAAGGACTAGTCTTACCAAGCCTAGGCACAGCCGCCTCTCCTCCCCCCCGGGGCCTGCCCCAAACACTCGCCTAGGGATGGGAAGGACTAGTCTTACCAAGCCTAGGCACAGCCGCCTCTCCTCCCCCCCGGGGCCTGCCCCCAAACACTGGCCTAGGGATGGGAAGGACTAGTCTTACCAAGCCTAGGCACAGCCGCCCCTTCTCCCCGCCAGGCCTGCCCCCAAACACTGGCCTAGGGATGGGAAGGACTAGTCTTACCAAGCCTAGGCACAGCCGCCCCTCCTCCCCCCCGGGCCTGCCCCAAACACTCGCCTAGGGATGGGAAGGACTAGTCTTACCAAGCCTAGGCACAGCCGCCTCTCCTCCCCCCGGGGCCTGCCCCAAACACTGGCCTAGGGATGGGAAGGACTAGTCTTACCAAGCCTAGGCACAGCCGCCTCTCCTCCCCCCCGGGCCTGCCCCAAACACTGGCCTAGGGATGGGAAGGACTAGTCTTACCAAGCCTAGGCACAGCCGCCTCTCCTCCCCCCGGGGCCTGCCCCAAACACTGGCCTAGGGATGGGAAGGACTAGTCTTACCAAGCCTAGGCACAGCCGCCTCTCCTCCCCCCCTGGGCCTGCCCCCAACACTCGCCTAGGGATGGGAAGGACTAGTCTTACCAAGCCTAGGCACAGCCGCCTCTCCTCCCCCCAGGGCCTGCCCCAAACACTCGCCTAGGGATGGGAAGGACTAGTCTTACCAAGCCTAGGCACAGCCGCCTCTCCTCCCCCCAGGGCCTGCCCCAAACACTCGCCTAGGGATGGGAAGGACTAGTCTTACCAAGCCTAGGCACAGCCGCCTCTCCTCCCCCCCCGGGCCTGCCCCAAACACTGGCCTAGGGATGGGAAGGACTAGTCTTACCAAGCCTAGGCACAGCCGCCTCTCCTCCCCCCCGGGCCTGCCCCAAACACTGGCCTAGGGATGGGAAGGACTAGTCTTACCAAGCCTAGGCACAGCCGCCTCTCCTCCCCCCCGGGCCTGCCCCCAAACACTCGCCTAGGGATGGGAAGGACTAGTCTTACCAAGCCTAGGCACAGCCGCCTCTCCTCCCCCCCGGGCATGCCCCCAAACACTCGCCTAGGGATGGGAAGGACTAGTCTTACCAAGCCTAGGCACAGCCGCCCCTCCTCCCCCCCGGGGCCTGCCCCAAACACTGGCCTAGGGATGGGAAGGACTAGTCTTACCAAGCCTAGGCACAGCCGCCTCTCCTCCCCCCGGGCCTGCCCCCAACACTGGCCTAGGGATGGGAAGGACTAGTCTTACCAAGCCTAGGCACAGCCGCCTCTCCTCCCCCCCGGGCCTGCCCCCAACACTGGCCTAGGGATGGGAAGGACTAGTCTTACCAAGCCTAGGCACAGCCGCCTCTCCTCCCCCCCGGGCCTGCCCCAAACACTGGCCTAGGGATGGGAAGGACTAGTCTTACCAAGCCTAGGCACAGCCGCCTCTCCTCCCCCCCGGGGCCTGCCCCAAACACTGGCCTAGGGATGGGAAGGACTAGTCTTACCAAGCCTAGGCACAGCCGCCTCTCCTCCCCCCCGGGCCTGCCCCAAACACTGGCCTAGGGATGGGAAGGACTAGTCTTACCAAGCCTAGGCACAGCCGCCTCTCCTCCCCCCGGGGCCTGCCCCAAACACTGGCCTAGGGATGGGAAGGACTAGTCTTACCAAGCCTAGGCACAGCCGCCTCTCCTCCCCCCCGGGCCTGCCCCAAACACTGGCCTAGGGATGGGAAGGACTAGTCTTACCAAGCCTAGGCACAGCCGCCTCTCCTCCCCCCGGGGCCTGCCCCAAACACTGGCCTAGGGATGGGAAGGACTAGTCTTACCAAGCCTAGGCACAGCCGCCTCTCCTCCCCCCCTGGGCCTGCCCCCAACACTCGCCTAGGGATGGGAAGGACTAGTCTTACCAAGCCTAGGCACAGCCGCCTCTCCTCCCCCCAGGGCCTGCCCCAAACACTCGCCTAGGGATGGGAAGGACTAGTCTTACCAAGCCTAGGCACAGCCGCCTCTCCTCCCCCCAGGGCCTGCCCCAAACACTCGCCTAGGGATGGGAAGGACTAGTCTTACCAAGCCTAGGCACAGCCGCCTCTCCTCCCCCCCGGGCCTGCCCCAAACACTGGCCTAGGGATGGGAAGGACTAGTCTTACCAAGCCTAGGCACAGCCGCCTCTCCTCCCCCCCGGGCCTGCCCCAAACACTGGCCTAGGGATGGGAAGGACTAGTCTTACCAAGCCTAGGCACAGCCGCCTCTCCTCCCCCCCGGGCCTGCCCCCAAACACTCGCCTAGGGATGGGAAGGACTAGTCTTACCAAGCCTAGGCACAGCCGCCTCTCCTCCCCCCCGGGCATGCCCCCAAACACTCGCCTAGGGATGGGAAGGACTAGTCTTACCAAGCCTAGGCACAGCCGCCCCTCCTCCCCCCCGGGGCCTGCCCCAAACACTGGCCTAGGGATGGGAAGGACTAGTCTTACCAAGCCTAGGCACAGCCGCCTCTCCTCCCCCCGGGCCTGCCCCCAACACTGGCCTAGGGATGGGAAGGACTAGTCTTACCAAGCCTAGGCACAGCCGCCTCTCCTCCCCCCCGGGCCTGCCCCCAACACTGGCCTAGGGATGGGAAGGACTAGTCTTACCAAGCCTAGGCACAGCCGCCTCTCCTCCCCCCCGGGCCTGCCCCAAACACTGGCCTAGGGATGGGAAGGACTAGTCTTACCAAGCCTAGGCACAGCCGCCTCTCCTCCCCCCCGGGGCCTGCCCCAAACACTGGCCTAGGGATGGGAAGGACTAGTCTTACCAAGCCTAGGCACAGCCGCCTCTCCTCCCCCCCGGGCCTGCCCCAAACACTGGCCTAGGGATGGGAAGGACTAGTCTTACCAAGCCTAGGCACAGCCGCCTCTCCTCCCCCCCGGGCCTGCCCCAAACACTCGCCTAGGGATGGGAAGGACTACTCAGTCTACTAACGGACTGTCCCATAAGCAAACGCTTCTTGGACAGTCGACAAGATAGCTGGATAGCCCCCCACTCAAATACAGGCGGGGGGGGGGGGGGTACTTCAAAGTGGCAGCACCGGGTCAGGGGCAGTTCCCAACCGGCCCAGGCCTTGGCTCTGTTGCCTCTGAAGTAGCAAGAGCCCGGCAGCCACTCGCCCGAGGAGGCGCCTTACGGACCATCCACCGGGGGAGCAGGAGCCGCGCGCGCAGCAAAGGGGCGTTGTCCCCGCGGTGCCCCCGACGGGGGTGATGCCGCGGGCTGAGCAGAAGCGGCCCCGGCCCGCGGGGCGCTCCCGAGCAGCTGGGCTCCGTGAACCGGGCGGGGGGGGTCAGCCCCGCGCCCAGCCCGCCCCCTCCCTGCGGCCGCGAGCCCGGGGCCCGCCCTGGGACTTCGCCTCGCGCTGCTCGGGGGCCGGGACCGGACACACGCGCCGGCCCCGCGGGGCCCTCCCGGGGCAGCGACGAACCCGCCCCCCCGGGCCCCCCCCGGCCGGCAGGGTCGGGCTCACCCAGGCGCTTGCAGGCGGGCTCGGAGCAGTGCGCGCCCAGCTCCGGGAACTCCATGGCGGCGCCGGGCCCGGCAGCGAGGGGCGGGGCTCCCAGGGGCCCGAGGGGCGGGGCTACAGGATGGGGGGCCGAGGGGCGGGGCTACAGGATGGGGGGCCGAGGGGCGGGGCTCCGAGGGGGTAGAGGGGCGGGGCTATAGGATGGGGGGCCGAGGGGCGGGGCTATAGGATGGGGGGCCGAGGGGCGGGGCTCCGAGGGGGTAGAGGGGCGGGGCTATAGGATGGGGGGCCGAGGGGCGGGGCTATAGGATGGGGGGCCGAGGGGCGGGGCTCCGAGGGGGTAGAGGGGGGGCTCCGGGGGGGCAGCTGCAGGGACCGGGGAGACCGCTGGGGCCCCCCGATGTCAGGGGATGGGGGGGCACCCGGGGGCGGGGCTACGCGGGGGGGGGGGGCACCCGGGGGCGGGATCGACCCACCCGGCGGCCGATCAGGGACCGACCCCGGCGCTGCCCGAGCGCGGACCCGGAAGCCCCGCGCCGCCTCCTGCTCGGCGGACGCACCGACGCGGTGACGTCACGGGCACGCCATAGCGTGGCCGCGCCTGGCTCCTCCCCGCCGTGCGGCGCTGCGCGGTGGGCGGGGCCCGGGGCGGCCGGGCTCCCCCGGGTCCTAGCGCCCGCCGCGTCCGACTCTGCACCCCCATCCGCAGCCACGTGACTTTCAGGCAGCCGGTGGTTCGGTTTTCTTGGTTCCCAGGGACACAGCGGGTCGCTGGTAGCTCAGGGACCCAGAGCAGCCAGCGTCATTCCTCTGGGGGGGGGGTTCCGGGCCCTTCACCCCTCACCCCTCACCGGCCAAGACTGACCCACTGCCAGGCCTGGTTTCCAGCCTGATGGCAGCCCCTGGCTGTATCCTTTGTCCCTAATCTCCTGTGTCTGGCCCAATGCACATCTGGAGAGTCAGCCTCAGCCTTCCCCTCATGCAGAGTGCGCTACGAGGGGGAGGGCTGACACACACACACACACACACACACACACACACACACACACACACACACACACACACACACACACACCCGGATCCAGCATGACTGACACACACACACACACACACACACACACACACCCCGATCCAGCATGACTGACACACACACACACACCCACCCTCCCCCCCCCCACACACACCCCCGATCCAGCAAGGACTGGATGTAACAGCACCCCCACTCCGGCACACCCTGGCATGCAATAAGTAGGTTTGACAAGGTTTGCTCTAGAGCAGGCCGAGCGGGCTGTTTCCTCTAACTGGTTAGCCTTCAGGTGTACCAAGCGGATTGTTTCATCACTTGCTCCAGTATCTCCCCAGGTGTCAAAGTTAGGCTGCTGGATCCAGGGCCGGTCCTAACCAATTAGTGGCCCCTGGGGACTGCCTGGCCTGCTCGTAGGAGCGTCGGTTTAAAAACACAGGACAAAAATGTGTCAAGCAAAAAAATGAAAAAGCAAAGCAAAATGCCGGGGGTCGGGTCAAAATGCAGTCGCAGCCTGCCCCTAAGACCGGCTCTGTTGGTGGCCCCTTGAAAATGGTGGCCCTGGGCAATCACCTGACTTGCCACCCCTAAGACCGGCTCCGGCTGGGTCTATAACCCCCAGGTCCTATATGTTCCCCCTCTCAAAGACGGGGTCTCTGTCTGCCCTTCTCCGGCACTCTGGGACCTCGCCCGTCCTCCAGCAGCCCCTGGAGTCATCGCCGAGGGGTCCCAGGCGGCTTCAGCAAGTTCTTGGAGTCCCCTGGGAGGGGCGGCGCCAGGCCCTGTCATCCTGAACACAGAGAATTCACCAGCGATCCTTGCACTGCTTGGTCCCTGCCTTAGCCTGTGTCCCTTTCCTCAGGCACTGCCTGGAGGGTCTGCTCACCAGTCCCTTTCTTAGTGAAGGCAGCAGCCAAACAGCGTTCCTGCTGCTGCCCAGCTAGCTCCATGCCCCGAGCAGAGACCTGCACTCAGGCTTGCCCCGAGGGGACACAGAGAGCTTCTCATTGCCTTGAGCGTCCCTGCAGAGGCAGGACTCCTGTTACACTCCTGCCCTCGTGACTGTCTCGGCTGCCTGTGCGCCCTCCTCCGCAGGCAGTCCGTGTGCCCACTAGTGGGGGCCCCGTGCTGAGTTTCAGGTCACTGGGGAGCCCTGGGGCAGTGCTAGCGGCCTCTTACGGTTCTTCCTCTCCGGAGCCGGCAGCTGTCCTGCACCTTTTCCCTGATTTCCTTCCCAGGGGAACCCACCTCCCAGCTCTGCGTTCCCTCAAGTCTGCTTCCTGGGCCCCAGTGGCCTTATTCTGCTGGCCCATCTCCTTTCCTCCCAGCCACGAATCTCATTTCACAGTCACCCCCCCGCCTTCTTCCACCTGCCGTCGTGCCAGCTCCCGCCGCTGGCCAGAATCCAGTCCACACTGGCTGTGCCCTGCCGCTCTCCGGAACAAGAGTCCTTGGATTTTACTGGACCCTGCTTCGCCAACAGATGGCCAGTAGTTGAAGGGTCCCACCCCTCCCCCGTTACTGGGTTTCGTGGTTTGGAGAGATCTGCCCTTAGCTCTCGTCTGGCCACGGGCAGAGGCAGGAGTAGAACTCAGGCAGCTGAGTCCCTGCCCAGCGCTCTAGCCAGCTGACTAGCAGGCAGTGGAGCCCACAGCCTCCATGGGCCCCTAGGCAAGGGGTGTGTACGGGGGGGGGGCTCTGCACGCCTGGAAGGGGCAGGGCCGAAGGCAGCCACCCCTCAGCACTGCTTGGAAGGCAGCATCCCCCTCCCAGAACGCACAGCAGGGGGCTTCAGCCGTGATTTCAGGGGCTGGGGCCCATTGCAGGCCTGAGAGCAGGGGCTCCTGAGGTGACGCTGTGCAGCCGGAGGCTGAGAGCATTCCAGTCCCAGCTGAGTCCCCCGCCCCTCCTCCCTGCAACAACCCCACAAGGCTGCGGGCTCAGGAACCACAAGCAGCCGCCTGGAGGGGGCTTCTCTGAGCAGGGAGGGAGGGGAAGGGAGAATCCAAGCCCGTCGCCCAGGGCACAGCCTAGCTCCCTGCCCACACCGCCCTGCCCTGCGGCTGGGACGGGCCTTGGGCCTGAGCAGAAGCTGGAGGCAGCTGTCAGGTGGCGTATGGCTGCAGGCACAGTCACAGGAGGGAACCCCCGCATCCCTGAACAGGGATTTCTGCCCCCCAGCCCAAGAGGAGGGGGTGTCTGGAAGACACAGTCGAAAGGCTCCGTCCCATACAACCAACAAACTTTATTGCCCAGAACTTTCTCCTCACTTCTTTGGGTTTTATTTTTATTACAAATTCTACATGTTGCTTTTCAATATTGCCATAGAATGAACACTGCTGACAAGCGCCCCCCCCCTGCGCCCCTGCCTGCTGCTGGTAGGGAGAGGAGCCCGCGTCTCTCGGCCAGGCCCTGCAGACCTACCAGCAGCACCCGAGGCTCCGGGGGCACGGAGCTGAGACAGGGCCAGCAGGCACATACAAGCACAAGCAATCACATCCCTCCCCGCTCCTGACAGGAAGGGGGAGGGGAAAGGGGAGTGGTGGGGTGCCCTCTGTGCCCCTACCCCACACAGTGACTGGCTGAGCGCTGCACAGAATCTGGGCCGTGGGGACGTTAGCACCCTCGGAGCCGTGCTGCTGCCAGGCGAGCCGTGCACCCAGCCCTGCGACCGCAGGAGGCTGCGCTGTGCACTATTCCCAGGGCAGCACTGGCCGGGGGCCCAAGTTTTGCTTGGGCAGCTGGCCGGGAGCTCGCATCCAAGCCGATCGCAGCCACCCTCACTTCTGAGGGCGACGCGCGAGGGACACGGTGCCCTCCGAGGCAGAGCTGGGACCTGCAGGCTCAGGGCGGTGCCAAGGGGGCAGAGCAGGCGGCGGGTGGCCCAGGTCGGGCTGCGGCTCTACCGTCTCTACTCGCTCACTCCTCAAGCAGGGCTGAGCGCGCAGAGGGGCCTAGCTCCAACAGGCCAGGAGGGGGCAGCGCTAAGGGATTCCTAGACTCAGAACACCCGCTCCCAGGGGCTGCTCCATGCGACAGGGCCGGGGTTGGGCTCCGTGCCCGGAGCAGCGCAGCAGGGACAGAACTCTCCCCCCCCCCCCCCAGCTCTCGGCCCTGGCCCCAGGCAGGGGAAGGGCGCATGGGACACACCCACTGCCACTGTGCTGTAAGCCCAGAGAACTCGCCCTGGCCAAGGGCCTGGCCCTGGGGCTCTCGGGGGCACTTCCTGGAGCACAGGGCCCTGCTGCCTGGATAGCTGTGCTGTCAGGCCTGAGCCACGCCCCCCGCGTGCCCTGAGGAGCTGACGCGCGCTCAGCTCCGAAGGGGAAGCTCTGGGGGAGGGGTGGCGGGGCCCGGGTGGCTACTGCCCCGCAGCCTCTCGCTTTCCATCAGCACCTCAGCGAGAGCTGGCAGGAGAGGCCAGCACAGCCCTGCTCACGCACCAGACTCCCACTGCCCCGCACTGCTGGCCAGGGAGCCCTCCCCCCGCCAGGTCTACACACAAGCTTAGTGCCCGGCTCAGGCAGGCCTAGCCAGAGCCTGGGGCACGCGGAGGGACCACAAGCTGAGGGCTGTACAGAAGGTGTGCGCGGCAGGCAGGGGCTCCAGCAGCCTTGCCTGTGGATGTGCTGGCCTGCCTGCCCACTGTTCGAGGGGCCTTTTCCGCCTCGGCCTGCGGTGCGTCCTGGGGACGTGCGGAGCCCGGCTGAGCTGGTTCAGACACTGCCCAAGGCCGGCTGGGCCTTCACACGCGGGCTGTGACGTTTCCCCTGGGTGCTTCCCAAGGCCCCTCCGCTGTGGACAAACTGCCACGTCAGCTTACAGCTCAACCCTCGGAGCTAAGAGCCCCACTGTCCCCATCCCGGGGCGTCCCAGGCCTGCTCCAGGACCACGGCAGCCATCGCCGGCAGGGACAGAGCTGGAAGGGCCTGGGGCTGCGAGACCTCCTGCTGGAAGGGACACCAGAAGCCCATCGGGGACACTCTCGGGAGCCCTGGGCTCCCAGTGGCCAGAACGGGAGATGCTTCCAGCAAGCCAGCTCGAGGGGACAGGGTTCAGTCCCTCACACCCCCGCACGCTCCCAGCCCTGCCCACGGGAGCCAGAACTGCGAGGAGCAGGTTCCCTGGGCACACGGGGGCTGGACCCGGGCTGCCCAGCAGGGATAGGCCAAAGCCAGGTGACAGAGCGAAGCTGTGTGGGTGCGGCCCTGGGTCGGGAGGGGGCACACCTGGGTCGGGTGGGTCGTGCAGTAAGAAAACAGAACGCTGCTGAAAAGCAGCTTTTAGTTCTTAAATGAAAGATTTGGGGGGGGGGGGGGTGTCTCCCTCCCACAGATACTGCCTGTGCAGCCCCTCGGACAAGGGCTACAAAACAATCCGTTCCTGCTCTGCCCCCACAAGCCGCGTCCATCAACACTTCCAAAGCGCTGGGGAGCCAGCCAGCTGCCGCAGCAAGAGGCTAGACAAGCGGCAGTGGCAGGGAGCCAGGGCCCGGCAGGCATCTATCTAGAGCCACCCGCCTGCCACCGCGGTTAGGTAGGAGAGAGCCTGGACACACTGGAACAGAGGCAAGGAGCGACTGGCCCAGACCTAGAAGCTGCTCCATTCGCAGCAGCTGTCTCCAAGCCAGAGAGGTGGTGTAATACAGGCCAGGCAGCGGGGAAACGCCCAGCGCGCGGTTCAACGGCGGGGACACTACGATTTGGTACCAGCCTTGCAGACCCGCTCTGCAGCCTTTTCCTTGCTGGTAGGAAGCGGCCTGCCTTTGCTCCCCCCACTCGGAGATTACGTTGTGTTTCCCTCCCCCCATCCACATGAACCACAGAGTTAAAATTATTTACACTGTCAGCCATTTAAAACCCCAATAAAAGCAGGCTGCGTCTGTCCTACCGGGCTCGGGGCACAGCAGCCGCTACATCTAGCTCAGGACTCTGCGTGCAAAACGAAAGACAAGTCAAAATACTGCACCATCACGAGGAAGCGCTGGCTGGGGGTGGTGCTACGTTTGCGGTCTGGTCCCCCAGCCCCCCACACACAGAGCGAGGAAGGCCAGGGAGGTTGGGCTATTCCAGACACAGCACATGAACACAGACTTCTTGCCAGCCCAGGCAACACGAATACCTAAAACGCACTGGACATCTCAGCAGGAGTCCACCCTGCCTGCCTGCCAGGGATGGCGACGGGACGAGCTAAGACAAAGACGACGCTGCGCCCGCCTCCTCGGGGTCATCTCGCTGCGGCAGCTCAGAAAGTGCAGGCGAGGAGGAAGCTGGAAGCGGAGCAACAGGCGATTCCAGCCCTTCCTGCCCTCCGAGTCCCAGCTCGACATCCATTTGCTCCAGCTCCCTCTGATCCAGTAGCTCAAAGTCATCCGCTTCCCCCTCCTCCTCAGGAGGAGCCGCTGCCTCCGTCTCCGTCTCCGTCCCCACCACTTGGGACTCTGACAGCTGCGCCTGGAAGCTCAGTTTCTCTTCTGGCTCCGTGGGGAGGAACTCGGAGAGGGACGGCCCCTCGCTAGCCTCGGAGGAGCGCAGCAGGGCCGAGAGGGTGTTCTGCACCACCGTGGTGATGGCCGAGGCGACGATCTCCTTGCTCAGCACATCAATGCAGGTGTCCGAGCCAGGAGCTGCCGCAGGCTGCGGCTCCGCGCCCCCGGGCGTGCCCTGCCCGTTCCCATTGAAGTGCGTGTTTACAAAGTGGAGGGGAGAGGCCAGATGGAGGACAGAGAGCTGGGTGTCCGCAGCTTCCTTTTCCGCCGAGTCCAGCTCGTGGGCAAGCCCGGGGCCCACGGGCACGCCGAAGGCATCGTCGTCACTGTGTGGCCCCAGGTCTCTGGAGTGATACTCTTCCACGGAGGGGAACTCGGCCAGGTCCTTGGCGAAGGCCTCCTCCGGCTCACTGTGCAGGCTCTGCCGATCCAGGTCTGAAAGGCACAGCAGGCAGGGCATTAGCAGCGGCACCAGCACGCCTCCACCTCTACACACCCCCACTGCACAGAGCCCAGGGGGCCCCAGCCAGCTCCAGGCGGATCTGTGCCCCCAGGGCCTCTCTGTCCGGGCTGGCGTGGGAGCAGGGAGCTGCCCTGTTCTCCCACGAGAGGAGCACTGGAAGGAACACGGGTCTGCGTTCGAGCTCCTGCACGGTTAGCGTCTCCCTGCCTAGGGTGCGGAGCAGACAGCTCCCTGACCAGACTCCTCCGCCTGCCGCTGTGCCTGTCTCACCCGCATCCTCCCCCTTTCGCTCCCTCCTCAAGCCTGCCCCCCACATGACGAGCGGCACGGCTATGGGATGCGACGCCCCGCCCCACTCGGGACGTAAAATCCCATCTAACTGGTTAACTGGCTAAACGGTAAACCAATTACCCAGGAGGGGATGCTCCAGCCCTACCAGTTAACCCTAACCAGCTCCTTGGCCAACCACTGACATCCCTAGTCCCCAGGGCTCCCTCCCCACTTCCCCGGGACGCGGCTGAGTGCCCCACACAGCCCTTGCTGTGCCATACGCCACGCGTGGCTGAGGCGCCAGAGCACGCCGTGTCCCTGGGCAGGGTTCCTGCCTCTCTGCGAGCCAGAGGACCGCGCCGCCCCCTTCCCAGGAGCAGGGCCCCGCATGGGCTGGGATGTCAGGCAGCAGGGATCAGCCAGCCAGAGCAGTCGCGACTGCAGAAGCCACGAGGAGATGGCTTAGGGAGATGCCCCAGCAGCAACTGCCCAGAGCCCCTCGCTGCGGGGGCTGGGCTCTCAGCCCGGCTAGGAGAGTTTCCAACAGCCCAGGCCAGGGGAAGATGGGGCCAGTGACCCCCTCCCAGCCCCGGTCTCCTCCAGCCCTCCAGGGGACTGTACCACCTCCAGGGAGCGGGGAGGGGGAGCAAAGCCCACCAGTTCCTACCATCCAGCTGCGTCAGGGGGAGGGTGGGAGCCGAGGTCACGACTTACCTTCAGACACGTCCGTCAGCTGTGGGGTGGTGGCCCTGGAGACAGAGAAGCCCCCGCTCTCCAGGATGGAAGCCTCCTCGTCAGAGAGCTCAGAGTCCGTAATGGCCAGCGCTAGCGCAGTCTTCTTCACATCCACCTGTGGCGGAGGAGAGCCGGGGACACTTGGCTTTGGCGCCTGCCCGACCGCGCTCCCTGCCAGAGCCGCAGGGGCAGACGCTGGCGGCCGGGTGAGGGGTTACACGGGGCGCTCAGGCTGGTTACACAGAGGTCTCTCGCTGCACCCGGGGCGAGCCTGGACGGGTCTGCGTCCCGCCAGCACCCGGCACAGAGGATCCAGCCACGGGCACGCGTACGACTCCTGAAATCCCCATCGCAGGGATGCAGCGCGACACAGCGGCAGCGCGCCCAGGCCAGGCTCCGCCCCCACCGGGACAACAGGCGGCCACTGCAGATGCTGTTAGGTGACCTCAACGCCCAGCATGGCTTCTGCCACCAGCAGCTGCAGCAACCCCAGGCGCCTGCCCCGCCCACAGCATCGGGCCTTCCCCCTGCCTGCGGAGCACACAGGAGCTCTGCCAGCTGTCTGCACCCCCGCCTGCTGGCCAGGGGCAGGGGGACTCCCTCCACAGCCCCTCAGGCTGCTCCGCTCAGAGGGGGGGAGTTCCGGGAGAGCAGGGCAGGGCCTTCCCACACCACAGGACTCCCCCACACGGCCACCGGGCAGACTGACACCAGGCTAGCAGCGCGGTTCCCACCCACGTGCACCACCAGTGGCCCAGGCGGCCGGCTGGGGGCGCTCTGCTAACCAGCAGGGTGGCACTGGACTCTGCTGGCTGGCCGCCCACGCGCCCAGCTCCAGGGAGCACCGTTATCAGTGACACCGTTCCGAGAGGCAGCTCACCCCTCCAACGCCCTCGGAGGAGTCCTAGCCCGGCCTCGCCCAGGGGAAGGGACTGGCTCAGCTCTCCGGAGAGCTGTGGCTACCTACTGCACAGCTCCTCCTTACCACTGGGGAGAAGCCAGACAGCTCCGCCTCGCTCTCACTCTCCGTCTCCGCCATGGGCTCATCCCCTGCCAGGGGCTCGCTCCGCTCTTGGCGCTCTGTGCGGAAACAGAAGAGACTTCCAGCTCCGGGACAGGCGGAACAGGCCTGCTGGCCCCTCTAGCCCCTCCCCGCCTCCGTCTAAGGGCCAGGCCAGGTTTGTTCTCTGCAGCCCATGCACTGGAGCCATGCCTGGCCCAGGTTAAGTGTGCCCGTACCATGTTCTCACCCCCTGCACTGCATGACAGGCCACAGCCAAGCCAGCTGCCCCTGCCCCCGCTCCTTACCCCAGCATTGCCTGTGCTCTGAGCTACCCTGTCACTCCTAGTCAGAGTCCCTAGGACGCCCCTTTCTTCCTCTGCTGCTCCCCACCCTCCATGGGAGCTCCCCGCCTGCCAGTGCTGCGTTAGCGGGCCCGTGTTCCCAGCCAGCCACGGCAGAGGAAACAGAACAGGCATCGCCTTACTTTTCTTTGCGTGCTTCCGGTGCTGGGTCTCTGCTTTCATGCTGTAGTCCAGCTTCATCAGGACAGGCTCCAGCCGCGTGTACATCCTCTGGATCAGCTCGTGGTACACCACCAGCGGCCACAGCAGCACGCTGAGCACTGGGAATGCAGAGAGAACCCAGAGCCCGTTAGCCGTTCGGAAGGGATCAGCGGTACTGTGACTCATGGCACTGCGCAAATCAAGGGCTCGCCCGTCTGCGCACTGCTGGCAGGTCTAGTCACCAGAGCCCAAGCCCCGCATCCTCAAAGTGGGAAAGGTGCAGAGAAAGACGACAGAACTGAGGAGGGGTACGGGAAGGCCTCCATGCGGAGGGAGTAAGCAGATTAGGCATGTTGAGCGTGGGCAAAGAGATTACCGACCTCTGCCCTATCCCGTCCTACAGGCATGACTGGTGCGGAGAAAGCCACACCATGCCACGTCCCCCTTCAGGTACCAGAACTAGGGATCACACACTGAAAGCTTCAAACAAACAGAAGTGCGCCCTCTTAGTGCACAGTCAGCCTCGCCCGCGGTGTGGGTGAAAAGGAAGGGGATAAGCTCCGGGAGGCCAGGTCCATCAGCGGCCAGAGGTGCGCTCCCTTGCTCTGGGATCTCTACACCTCGACGCCGGAAGCTGGGACTGGATGACAGAGCATGAGTCATGGGACTGTTTATTCTCTCGGCGCTGTCACACGGGAGACTGGCCATTGGTCTGACTCTGTGGGGCGGCTCTTCCACTAAGGCAGGAACCAAAGGCCAGTTCCTTCAGTGGCCGGGCCCACGCGAAGTCAGCTGAAGAGCAGGCTGGTGGCAGTAGCCCCACCCTCACCACCCCGCCAGCGCGGCTCACTGCCCCACTATGCCAGGGCTGCCTTCCCCCCATGTGCAGCTGTCCTGACCGTCACGCCCCTGCTAGGACACAGCCTGAGCTCTGTGTGGTGCAATCAACTCCCCTCCTTCCTGACCTGCCTCACATCCCAGGTGCTAGTGATTCAACACGGCTGGCTTCTGAAAGGGCAGCAGCAGCCTAGGGCTGGCAAGCACAGGGGTGCCCCAACTGGAAGCCAGCATGCCCAGCACCTGAGCAACCCATCAGCTAACGCTGCACTCGAGCAGGGGCGGAGCAAGGGGCCAGCTGTCCGCGTTTCCAAGCTACTGCTCTAATCAGAGAGCAAAGCTCCTTAGGGTCGCCGAGGACTCCCATTTCCTGCCGACTTTCCCTCCAGCTGCCCAGCAATTGTTCCATTCCAAACCTGGGAGACGTGGACTTGTTCTGTTAAATGTCCAAGGGACACTGCATTTCTCTGCTCCCTGACCATGTCAGAGATACCCGGAGGGGGGAAGTAATGTCCTTCATCCGGCCAATCCCCTGCCCCCCCGCCTCTCACGCGTTCTAACCAACATGCCTCTAATTAGCCTGCTTGCAGTCACAGTGCTCATACCATGTGGCCTGATTTAGGTTGGACATGAGCAGGGCTCAACAAATAATACAATCTACTCGACCAAGGCGAGGAGATTGTAACCCAGAGGAGCCGGGTTTGGGCGATCTGTGCACGCGCAGATTGCCGGACAGAGCGACCAGTGAGTGGGGCTCGCCGCGGTTCCGTGAGCCCTGGACATGAGGGACAACTTCCTACCTGTCAGGTGGTTAACACTGGAATAAATTGCAGAGGGGGGTTGTGGAATCTTCAACACTGGAGATATTTAAGAGTGGGCTGGACACACACCTGTCAGGGACGTCTAGAGCTGAGCAGGGCTACTCAACTTTGGAAGCCCCGGAGGCCACTCTGATACTCACAGCACATGCCAAGGGCTGCAACTTAAGTGTGGTTGCATATCCATGCAAATAGATATGCAAATAGATGCAAACAGTTTCTTTCACACTGACGGGCAGGAATACAAAGTTTAAGGCAAGACTACACAACACACGGGCCCCGTTTAAGTCAGTTCTGCTGATATTAATAAAAGGCAACATTTACCAGACTTCCACCCATAGGACAGCATTCCAATGAGCAATGGCAGTCCAGGGATGGAAACGCATCCCACCAGAAGACCGGGATATGGACTCCTTTTATGTTTTGACTCCCACCCGCGTGCCGAGCCCCGGGAAGGCCGAGCGGCAGCGGGCCGAGCCCCGGGAAGGCCGAGCGGCAGCGGGCCGAGCCCCGGGAAGGCCGACCGGCACCGGGCCGAGCCCTGGTCTAGATGGTGCTGGGCCCTGCTGGGACGGACGGGAGCTGGACTCTGACCAGCGAGGTCCCTGCCAGTTCTAGCGCTGATTCCGTGGCTCCCTCTGCTGGCTGTGTGCAGTATTGCACCACACAGTAAGCTAGTGAGAGACCGGAGGCGCAGGGAGGCGAGGAGCCCGTTGTCGGGAACGAATCGTGAGCACACCGCTACTCGCTTAGCAAGGGACTCAGGCACAATCCGACTGGCATCAGCCGACCCCAAGGACCCTCTATACTCACAGATGATGGAGGAGATCATTATGCCTGGCACGTAGTGTCCCACCGTAGCCAGGACCAGGCACCCCAAACAGACCCGTGCACAGAACTGGGGGAAGAAAGAGGTGAGGGGTGAACAGAGCAATGGAGGAGTGGCCAAGATGCCATCCCTGCGGCTGGTGCAAGAGTCCTGCTCTGCGCCATTTCCCACAGGGCGCCGTCTGAACACACATTTCAGACACTAGAAGCCCAAGGGGTTACTCTGGCCTCAATCTGTGCCAATGCTCAGAACTCAAGCGGCCCAGCCCTGGGGAGAGAGAGTGAAGAGCAAAGAGCCAGTCAGCGTGGATAAGCCCTAGGGAAGCCTAAGAACCTATCCCCCCCATAAAACGTTACGGGGCTGCCCTGAATTGGTGCCCTCCTGCACTTCAGCAAGACTGCCTGGAAGCAAGGCCCGCTGCAGTGCTGCTCCTCTGTCTGTACTGTCCCTCCCGTGACCCAGATGGGGGAAGCAGGGCAGAGAGAAGTTACAGGATTTGTGCCCCGTCCATGGTGCCCCAGCCATGCCTGGGATGGCGGGTGTGAGACTCCCCAGCCTAGACTCCTCTGCTCCCTGCGAGGGGCGCAGGCCTCTCCCTGGCCAGACGATGGCTCTACCATGCTGGAGGTCTGTCACAGGGATCGGGCCGGCGAGACGGCCCTGGGCGTGAGCTGTAGGCGGCTTTGCCAAGTGGGCGAGTGTGGTGCACTCAGTCATCGGCCAACCAATTCACACGAGAGGCCAGCAGGCTGAAAACGCCGGCATCTGTCTGAGTTGCTTCCCCTCCCTGCTGGTGAATGTGGCCACCTGGAGGCGCCGGCCCGAGACGTGCATACAGCCAGCAACGGAAAGAAGTCGCCAAACCCCTCTGGCTTCTCTAACGCGACTGTCCTGGATCCTGCCAAGTCCACTACAAAGGGAGCCTGGGTGAGTGTCACTGATCTCTCGGGGTGTCGAGGGTCAGCCGTAGGGCAGAAGCAGGACCTGGCTACAGACCTAGAGGCAATTCCTCTACAAGAGACACAGGGCACATCCAGCCACCCCCAGATTCTTTCATGCACGAGCCCTGAACGCTACAGCATCACTGGTCTGGAGAACAGCAGCCTGAGGGTGCTACTTGCAAAACAGCTACAAACTGCTCCCAATGCTCAACGGGGCCCATGGCAGGGCAAAGCCACAGCAGGCTGGCTTCCTCATTGAGGAACAAAGAGCTGAGTGTTCCCATGAGGGGTTTGGCTCGGCCCCAGCACCTCGGAGCTGGGAACAGAATTACTCATTAGCAAAGCTCCCCCTGCATCAGCAAGGATTAGCCATGGGCCACAACAGTGAAAATCTCCCAGCCCCCAGGCCACCCTCCGGCAGAAGGGGAGCAGCACGTCCCCAGCTTACCTTGGCAGGATTTTGCCTCTTGTACTGTAGCAGCTCCTGCAGGTACAGCCGGAAGGTGACCCAGCTCTCAGCCAGGCAGTAGCACAGCTCGGGGACGCTGAGCAGGTGAGGCTGTGCTTCGGCCGTCACGCTCTCACTAGACACAGATACGAGCGTAAGATGACAACTTCGATGCACCCCACCTCACAGGGAAGCAGGGCTCCCTTTCAAAGGCTTTGTAATACCAGGGTGCACCTCCCATTTATTTCATTAAGGACGCCTCCGATGAGGGACAGCTGAACCGTGCTGAAAGAGCAGGGCCCCAGGCATCTGGCTGCACAACACACCGCCCCCCTGGAAACAGCAACGTCCCCATGTCACAGGTCAAGCATCAGAGCTCCTAGCGTCCAGTCCTGGGTGACAGGTGTCCTGGAACTCAGAGGGACCGGGCTCCTCACGGTGGCGGACGTCAATCCCAGGCATTTCCCTCTCTGGGGATTCTTATGATCCTCTTTGCCTGAGCTTTAGGGAAACCCCTGGACATGCCAGTGCCAGAACCACACAGACTCTATTGCCACTGGAAGGGCCTCAAGGTTTCCTGGAAACTCCAAGGGCAGCTCCCACGGTGGGAGGAGGAAGCACTGCAAACCCAGCTGTGTGCCAGGCGTTTCAGGACTACGCACACCGTCCCAGCACAGCCAGAGCCGGGGCAGCCCCGCACAAGGGCAAAGAGCAGAGACGAGACCACCATGCTGAGCTCACCACCCCATGGCCCCTTCCCAAGAGGGCACAAGTGAGCCTACCTGTCCCCTCCTGGCTCCTCCGAGGGCTGTGCTGTAGGGACAGGAGAGAATCGTTAGCCACGTGAAAACTAAAAGAGGACGGCTTAGCCGCTAGGGCTCCTGGGTGCTGCCACGGGGAACAGTCTTACAGTGGTGCCCAGGACCCTGCTGTGCACAACGCCACGCCTCCGAGTCAGGCTGCTGGGGCGCCTGGGAATTTGACAACTGCTGAGTGGCCGGGCGCCTCCAGCCCACTGTGTGATGCAGACTGACGACAAAGCAGGGATTCTATGCAGCACAGAAGGCGTTTCCCGGTGTGCCCACAACTCCCAGCTCTGACGGGATTTTCCCAAGCATCCAAGAAGTGCTCTACAACTACAGGGCCCACCAGCTGAGCGCAGGCCTGGCATTCAGGCTGCATGCAAAACCCACGTTCCTGCACTCCCTGTGAAGGGGGCTTTTGGAGTCCTGTGCACCCGGACGTGGCAATGGTCGGCCTAGGCCGGTCTCACTTGCCAGCCAAGTAAGATGCAAAGGAAACAAGCATTCTCCGGGTGGACTCTAAGCGGGACTGGGGCGTTGCAGACTCAGCTCTGCAGTGCTCCCGATGCAGAGCTGGAAGCAGTTTGAGAGAACAGATTTCTCAGCGGTACACTGCCCCTAGATGCCACCCCGGTCAGTCACACGGTGCCCAGCGACAGGCTCTCGAGCGGCGCTCTGGGGCGGGGGACAGCGCTGCAGGAGGCAACCTTCCAGTCTGTGACCCGGATTCCCATAATCAGCCCGAGAGGGGCGCCAGTTGTCCCCTGAGGCCGGGCTGCCCAGGAGCTCCCTTGCCAGGCTACATTCTAGTGGTGCTCTCAGCAGCCACACACAGAAAGCCCCGGGTTTTCTGCCACAAATACAGCAGGAGCATTACCACCAGCGCAGTACTGCCACACTGGGAGCCCGGCTCCCCCCAGTGGATGCAAAAGCACTTGCCGTCGGATCAGTCACAAGGCGTCTCCAAGGCGCTGCTGCATCCCAGCACACGGGAACCCGGCGCTGGCCAGCCGCACTATGCCACTACCATCCTGAACACTGCCTGCGGCACCGGCTCTTTTGGTTGTTTGCCGCATCACGTGGTAAGGAATGCCAGCCAAGCAGCACCCGCCTCCTTCATGCAAGGGACACTGCGCTGGACTGCCACAGCAGCTCCTTCCGTTTTCCAAGGCACGGCACCGGGGTCCCCAGCCATTAGCGCAACAACGGCAGTGTTACAGAACAGACCAGACCGCAATGCGACTGCCCTCCTGCCGCCAAGTGATTCTGAAACCGGCCCCCAATCTACGGCAGCGCAGAGAGGCAAAATGGCAGCACATTTTGGGGGTCGACTGCAGCCTACCAAGGGTGCAAAAGAAATCCACCCGCACAGGAAATTCAACAGGCCACACAGTTGGGCTCCTTTTCCAATGAGTCATTTCCATACCTTCTCCCAGCGGCGCAGGCCACAGGCTGCCCACCCCAATGCGCTGCCGAGCTTGGAAGGAGTTTACATTCACAACAAGGCTGTGGAGAGCGTCCGACAGGAGCCGGGACTACTCAAATGAGCAAGTTTAAACATCTCCACTCGGCCTGCTGAGAGACCAACCCCCCTCCATCTAATTACACGGATGGGATGGCAGAGCATAGTCAGGAGAGCCAGCAGGCCGTAAACATCTGGCCACAAGCGTAATCCCCTGCTGATATTTCACTGGAACCCTTTATATTCACCTACAAGCCAGTGTAAACCCGGCTTGACACACCAGATTACATTGCAGAGCCGGGACTACCAGCATGCAGGCCAGGTGACAGTGCCTGTGGTTCCTCATGGGCCTGTCCGCAGCGCAAGCTCGGCTAGAAAGCAGGCCCCAGGCCTTCAGCCCCGTCTCCACAGCTGCTGAGCCAGCCTTCGCCCTTGTGCTGGGAGTGACTCAGTATGTTCCATTCACAAGGGGATCTGGACTCTGGGACAAGTGAATTTCATCTTAACCCCACACAGAGCTCCCCCTACATTAGGGCTACTCAACTTTGGAAGCCCCGGGGGCTACAATGATAAGCTGCTGCCCTTGGCATGTGCTGTGGGTAAGTGTGGTTGCATATACATGCAAATAGATATGCAAATATATGCAAATAGCTTCACACTGATGGGCATGAATACAAAGATTAAGGCAAGACTACACAACACACAGGCCGCATTTAAGTCAGTTCTGCTGATATTAACATGCAATATTTACCCGATTTCCATCCATAGGACAGCACTTCCAACGAGCAATGACAGTCCAGGGATGGAAACGCATCCCACCAGAAGACCGGGATACTGACTGCTTTTTTGTTTTGGCTCCCACCCGTGGGCCACGTTGCGCCCTGCGTAAACCCAAACCGCCCCGCGGGCCACACGTTGCTCCCTGCGTAAACCCAAACCGCCCCGCGGGCCACACGTTGCTCCCTGCGTAAACCCAAACCGCCCCGCGGGCCACACGTTGCTCCCTGCGTAAACCCAAACCGCCCCGCGGGCCACACGTTGCGCCCTGCGTAAACCCAAACCGCCCCGCGGGCCACACGTTGCACCCTGCGTAAACCCAAACCGCCCCGCGGGCCACACGTTGCTCCCTGCGTAAACCCAAACCGCCCCGCGGGCCCCGTGTTGAATAGTCCTGCCCCACACTCAGCCAGTCACGCGCTCGATTCAAATCCCTTCTTCTACACTTGTGCCTAGACTGTAAAAAGACAAAGAATGTAGACATGACCTGGCCACCGGTCAGCCAGCTGACTGCGGTTCCTGGGTGCTCGGTCTAAGAGACCACAGGCCTGGGGGCAAGTCTCTCTCGGTTCCTACTCGATCCTCCTTGCAGGAAGCACCGTCATGTTCCTGTGACATTCCAACATTTACTGGGGCTGGAAAGAAGGGGAGGTGGCTACAGCTCGGAGCAGAGCTGTGTTTCTCCGTGGCCACGCTGCAGCCCATGGCTGAGCTGGAGTGAATAACAGTTGGTGTTTTTCTCCAGCTTTCACACCCAGGTGGAACTGCTGAGGGCGCTCCAGGCTGCTCGCTGCTGGCTTTGAGGCGTGTGTGTGTATGTGCAGGCTCACACTTTTCTTGCTCTGCCGGAGATAGGAAGCATCACAGCACCAGGCTGCCTGTCGGTGTTTGAGCTGGAAGCCGGACTCAGACAAGAGCCATTACACGTTCATCTCGCACTAGGAGGCTCCCTTGGTGCCGGAACATGGCTCTTCCCTGGCAGGAGCGAAGGAAATTTGGTAGAGGAAACTGTGCTGACATCCAGGCTGTGACCTAATAGGGTAAATCAGGACAGCAACTTGCCCATGGATGCCAGCAGCAGGAGGGCAGCACAGCGAGCAGACAGAACAGCCCATGGGCAGGTCTTACAGGAAATCTGTAGGGAATGAAGTAACGGAGAGAAGCAGCTGTGGCCAGTAAGAGTCAGCACAAGAGATGCCCATCAGGCTATCACAACTGGGAGTCACAGACATGGGATCGGCCTGAACGCCCGTGTTCTAGGCTCCCTCACTGGTCTGCTCCATTCCAGTCCCAACGTGTGATATTTCTGTCTCCTGTGTGATAAGGTGACAGGTCTAGAGCTGGGAAGGTTAGAAGGGAAAGGCTCCCCTCCCCCACTCTAAGACTGTTAAAGGGCAGGTAATTCTCTGAACAAAAGGATTAGACAAGCCTAATGCACAAAGGCATTTTCAAAGATGGGGGATATTTTAAGGGTTTTAACTCCTCCTGGCAGTGCTGGAAACAGCAGCACCACTCTAGCACGCAGGCCTGGCCAGTCTTGCTGAATGAAATGCACAGAGGAAGCAAACAGCCCCAAGAATGAAGAAATAAGTACAACAGAGAGCGTTCGCAGTCTAGATAATCTAAGCAGTGCGCCATATGAGAGCGCCCTCCAAGTCACCACCCTAGCAGGTCACACAGCCCATCATATGCACACACAGATGGGCCCCCTCTGGCACACTAGCCATTTCATATCTTTAACTGAAGGAGTCGTGTGTGTGTGTGTGTGTGTGTGTGTGTGTGTGTGTGTGTGTGTGTGAGAGAGTGAGACAGAGAGAGAGACAGAGAGAGAGAAAGACAGAAAGAAAGAAACTAACCGGACCTCATTTGAGTAGGCTCCCTGGCGGCTCCTGAGGCCTGGTGTTCACCTGACACTGTGGCTCAGGGCTGTGAATTGTTCGTGCTTGTGAGACACAGCTAAGCCAACCTAAGCCCAGGCACAGACACCTCTCTACCAGAAGAGCCCTTCTGTTGACCTGCTCCTGGCTTCTGCAGGTGGTAGGTTCATTGCCGCAATGGAAAAGCCTTTTCTGTCACTGCAGCAAGGTCTACACAACGGCAACATAACAGGCCGCTGCAGTGACTGCCGCATACACAAGGCCTCAGTCTGATGTTGACAGAGTCCCCAAAGTAAACTGGCCAAGATGTGCAAGATGGCTCCTGTTACCTACTAGCTGGAAGCCAGATGTTGGCACATACAGTAACTACAACAACCCAACCACAGCTCGCACTGTTGTGTGCCAGCCATAGTCCCCTGCTGCAGCCGCAGATGGCTGTATCCCATTTGACTGTTCCTGCGGGAGTGTAGGCCTGTCTCCTGGCTCACAATGAGCTGACTGTGGCTCAGCTGGGGATAGGCACGTAGGTTTTACCTACTATGATTTTGGCCGTGTACGTTCATGGGGGGACTCTGACTCTCGCCCGCTGCACTGTGTTTAGAGGAAACCATTAGGAGAAGGCTAGATAAGACGACAGAAAATATCATAGTGCCACTGCATGCATCAATGGTATGGCTGCACCTGGCACACTGGATACAGTTCTGCTCCTCCCATCTCAACCAGAGACCCCGTTGGAAAAAGCATGGAGGAGAGCAACATAAGTCAGTCAGGGATATGGAACGGCTGCGATATGAGGAGAGATTGGACTGTTCAGCGTGGAAAAGAGAGGACTATGGGATGGGGTGGGGGAACAGATCTCTGAAGTCATGGCTGCTGTGGAGAATGCCAACAGGGAAATAGTATTTATTAGGGATATAAAATCCTGTTTAATTAGTTAACCAATTAAATGGGGGGGGGACGGCAAGCAGGGGTTGCTCCAGTCTGGCTGCTTCTGACCCCATGTTGGGCTGCTTGTTGGGCGTCAATAATGACCATGGGGGGGAAGGGGAGGGCTGCTGGCTCCTGGACTGCATGGGCTTGCAGGTGGAGAGTCAGCAGCCTCATGTGGGGAGGAAGTGGCAGTCAGGAAGGGGGGGGGAGGGGGAATGAAAGCAGCTGTACTCCCACACGCGGGCTGGGAGCCAGAAGCCCCTCTGCCCACCGCAGACCACAGGTGGGAGCTGCTCCTGGGTAACAGTTAACTGTTACCTGTTAAGCATCATCCATTAAACTAGTTTATCAATAAACTAGGCAAATATAACTTAGACGGGGCTACTATAAGGTGGGTGCATAACTGGCTGGATAACCGTACTCAGAGTAGTTATTAATGGTTCACAATCCTGCTGGAAAGGCAGAACAAGTGGGGTTCCGCAGGGGTCTGTTTGGGACCAGCTCTGTTCAATATCTTCATCAACGATTTAGATATTGGCATAGAAAGGACGCTTAGTAAGTTTGCAGATGATCCCAAGCTGGGAGGGGTTGCAACTGCTTTGGAGGATAGAGTCATAATTCAACATGATCTGGACAAATTGGAGAAATGGTCAGAGGTAAACAGGATGAAGTTTAATAAAGATAAATGCAAAGTGCTCCACTTAGGAAGGAACAATCAGTTTCACACATACAGAATGGGAAGCGACTGTCTAGGAAGGAGTGTGGCAGAAAGGGATCTAGGGGTCATAGTGGACCACAAGCTGAATATGAGTCAGCAGTGTGATGCTGTTGCAAAAAAAGCAAACATGATTCTGGGCTGCATTAACAGGTGTGTTGTGAGCAAGACATGAGAAGCCATTCTTCCGCTCTACTCTGCGCTGGTTAGACCTCAGTTGGAGTCTTGTGTCCAGTTCTGGGCAATGCATTTCAAGAAAGATGTGGAGAAATTGGAGAGGGTCCAGAGAAGAGCGACAAGAATGATTAAAGGTCTCGAGAACATGACCTATGAGGGAAGGCTGAAAGAATTGGGTTTGTTTAGTTTAGAAAAGAGAAGATTGAGGGGGGACATGAGAGCCGTTTTCAGGTATCTAAAAGGGTGTCATAAGGAGGAGGGAGAAAACGTGTTCATCTTGGCCTCTGAGGCTAGAACAAGAAGCAATGGGCTTAAACTGCAGCAAGGGAGGTTTAGGTTGGACACTAGGGAAAAGTTCCTAACTGTCAGGGTAGTTAAACACTGGAATAAATTGCCCAGGGAGGTTGTGGAATCCCCATCTGTGGAGATATTTAAGAGCAGGTTAGATAAATGTCTATCAGGGATGGTCTAGACAGTATTTGGTTCTGCCATGGGGACAGGGGACTGGACTCAACCTCTCGAGGTCCCTTCCAGTCTTAGTACTCTATGATTCTAAGGGTGACGCTTGCCGGTTAACCGTGCACATCCCTAGTATTTACCCTTCACAACACAAGAACCAGGAGTCACCCACTGAAATGAATAGGCAACGGGTTTAAAACGAACATGAGGCAGTATTTCCCCACCCAACAGTCACAGCGTGGACCTGCCTGTCAAGGGATGGTGTGAAGGCCCAAACTATAACCGGATACAATAAAGAGCTAGGTAATTCACGGGGCATAGGTCCCTCTATGGCTGTTAGCCAAGATGGGGAGGGACACACCGCCACACCCTGGGTGTCCTACATCACTGGCTGTCAGACGCTGGGCCTGCATGATGGGGGGGATGGGAATTGCCCTGTTCTGTCCGTTCTCCCCGAGTCATCTGGCACCAGCCACTGCTGGAAGACAGGCTGCTGGGCTGGGTGGCCTACTGGCCCGGTGAGGAGGACAGTACCACACCCTGTTGCACAGAGCCCTGGAAGCTGCAGAAGCCTGTCCAGAAAGGAGGATTAACAAAGTGACGCTGGTTCAGAGAACCTGGCTCCTACTTTCCCATCTGAATTGGCAGGAGTCAGACTCACCGTAGTGTTCAGCAGAAACACACTGTCTGCCCAGTCACTGCCCTTTTGACACACATCTCCAAGTCAGCTGGGCCGTGCCAGGCCCCTTCTAGCTGGGCTGCCATCAGCATCTCCCAGCTGCCTGGGGCAGCTGTACCAACCCCCAGGCTGCACCAGCCATTGCATGCTCCAACCCGCCATGCAGTCTGCTGGACCTCAGCACGCTCGATGCAATGGAGGCAGTAGCAGCATTACAAGGCCCTCAAGGAAGGGAAGGCCCACAATGCATTGCCCACAATGCAGTCAGAGAATCCCAGCAGCTGTCGCCCAGGCCGATTCCTCAGCCATTGCATTAGGCATCACCTACCAGAGAAATCAAACAGGAACCCGGGCTTCCACCTCTCCAGCAGGAGCATCCCCAGCAGGGAGACGCTGAGGAGAAACACGGGTCGCAGGGAAGTGGAGGAAAACAACCTGGGAAACCAAGGAGAGAGGCATTAGCTGGCGCACTGGGAGGAACGCTGCGAGCCCCTTGTACCAAGATGACTCTAACTGATGCTTTGCGGGCAGTCGGATACTGCTCAGGGTCCAAGACAGATGTGCTTTTCTCATCTAGGGTGGGAGACTTGAGTGCTGCAGTCAAGGCAAGTTGGCGTCTCATCTGGATCGATCCAAGCCTGGGCATGAAATCCCTGCTCTGCCACTGACTCTACCCGTCCCGCGCTGTGTAGTAAGGACCGTGCGTACAGCCGCACAAGTACAAACCCTCACAGCACTGCATACAGTAAATGCAAACGGTTGTGAGTGACTCCTTAGCGGGGCGCTGGGGGGGAGGCCAACCCAGCTTTGAGAAGAGCTACAGTGACAGAGGATAGACACATTTCTAACACGCACCCCCCGCCGCAGACAACATCAGATGGCGACAGAAACCAATCTGCTTCCAAACATCGTTTGGGATGTTCCCTCTCCCCCAGTTATCACAGTGTGGGTCACACGCAGAATGTGGCCCTACCACTCAGCTGATGGAAGACCCTGGCTTCCAAGCCATCTCCGTCTACCTCTGGGATGCTCTGGCCCGTGAGCAACAAGCCCAGAAGCCCTTGCTCACCGCCGGCTAGAGGGGCCTTCTCCTCAAGGCAAGAATCAACACTTTAAAAATTTCAACAGCAAAAGGTGCTCACGAAACATGTGTCACCCCCAATTCCAACCCCATTCTTCTTGGCCCCCCCTCGCAGCAAGCAAAGAAAGGTTAACGTCTCCTTTGTCAGGAAGAGACACACTAAATGCCCTCCAGAGCCCACCAACCCCATCTTTACACCAGCCGAGGAACGAAGAGGGAGCGATGCACTCCTGGCCCTCTATGCTGTCAGTGCTCGCAGCTCAGGGAGCAAGGAACCCCCCTGAATCCTCCGCCTCGCTACAAACACTTACCAAAAGACCAGTTTCAAACAGCAAGGGGTCCTGTAGCACCTTCAAGACTATCAGATTTCTTTGGGAACGAGCTTTTGTGGGTACAACCCACTTCACCTCAGAGATGGGGAGATATAAATGTACAAGCATAGCAAAGGAAGGGAGTGACTTATCAAGTGTAGGGTCAGTGTTAACAAGGCCAATTCAGTCAGGGTGGATGTGGCTGACAGACAGCATCAGATGGTGGGGAGGTATGAATACCACGAGGGGGGAAAACTGCCTTTGTAGGGAGCTAGCCATTCTAAGTCCTTATGCAGTCCTAATTTGGTCTGTTAAATCTGCAAATGAATCGCAGCTCTGCTGTTCCTCTCTGATCTGGGCTGGAAGTTTTTGGTAGAAGGATGGCTACTTTTAAACTGGTTCCTGAGCGTTCAGTGAAGTTTCTGTTCTATGATTTTCTTACCTTACCTGTCTCAATGTCTGATTTGTGCCCATTTATCCTTTGCTCAATATCCACGGCAGATGACATTAGTAGACATGCAGGTGGCCAAGCCCCTGAGGGTGTGGCTGATGTGCTTAGGTCCTGTCACGGTGCCACTTGCATAGATGTGTGGACAGAGTTCACAACAGGGTTTGTCGCAGGGGTAGGTTCTGGGTTAGTGCTTCTGTGGTGCGTTGGGTGGCTGCTGGTCAGTATTTGCTTCAGGTTGGGAGGCGGTCTCTAGGCAAGGACTGGCCCGTCTCCCAAGGCCTGTGAGAGGGATATTCCAGGATAGGTTGAAGATTGTCAATGACGCAGAGGAGGGATTTTACCTGGGGGCTGTAGGTGGAGTTCCGTTACTTTCCTTGTTGGGCATGTCCTGTAGTAGGTGGCTTCTGGGTACTTGTCTGGCTGTGTCATAACTTAGAACGGTTATTGCACTACATAGGAAAATTTCCTCTCTTGATAAATTACTCCCTTTTTTTGGCATGCTAGTACATCTCTCTCCCCATGCAGCCGATGAAGTGGTTTTTACCCATGAAAGCTTATGTCCAAAAAAATCTATTAGTCTTTAAGGTGCCACAGGACCCCTTGTTGTTTTTACAGATACAGACCAACAGGACTACTCCTCTGAGACAACCGTGAACAGTGAAGGGCAACAGGAACACTGACTAGAGAACCAGGAGCTGAGTGCCAGGACACACAATAAGAAGTTAGGGAGCTCAGAAGAGTTTAGGTCTACCAAGGGCCATGCAACATAACTGCTCTTTCCCTTCAGTGGGGCCAGAACTGTTCCCACCTCTTCCTCCGGGGTGACAATTCCACAGCCAAACCCACACCAGCTCGGGACGTTTTTCTTACTGTTCACCCTAAGTGTCTCTTTTCTGATTTTCAGCTCCATCTCCAATACAGCTTCTGAGGCTGTTCTCAGTCCCTCCCCCACCCATAGCCCTTAAACCCTTCTGCGTACAATGTACTCATGTCCCACACCCCATTTTAATCCATTGTAATTGTTGCTTAGCCAAGCTAAACACATTTAGCTCCTTTAATCTTTTCTCATACATCATTCTCCCAAACACACCAGCCTCCCGGCATTGCTCCAGCTTTCAAGCACTTTGGATTTTCCCTCTATATTCAGCACATTAGTTCATAGTCATTTAAAGTCCATTCACATTACACGAGTTTCTAACTGGGTAATTTCAAGGAAGGAGTAACAATAATAAAAGGTGACTTAAATAGGTGTTTGGTCAAGTCCCCTTTTTCTTTCCACAATTTTAGATTCAATTGTTCATTATTTCCGCATCTAAACAAAATAAGATTTTCTGACCAATTGCGTGCCCCTTTCTGTTTGGAAATCAGACAGAACATTGCGCCAATAAAACTGACTCATTGTTTACACAAACAAACAGGACGTGCGCAGCCTGGTTCTGCCACTCCCCCTTCACACTTGTTAACACTACGGTTGGAGGGGCTGGAAGGAGTGAGGCACAGGTCAGGATAAAAGGACAAACACAGACCAGCAACAGGCCTAGCAAGAGCTCAGGTCCCCACCGCCCTAGGAGGTACGCAGAGCCTCCGTCCAGCCCAGAACATTACTAGGGTTACCAACCTGCCATGACCGTGACATTAAGCACGTTAATATAGCGAGGACAAAGAACTGAGCTAGAAACACGCTTGGGCGAGGCTCCAATTATCTACAGCTGCCAGCAGGAGCACGCACTTCATTATCACAGGCCAAATCCCATAGAACCTCTTGGCACCTCCCTGGCAGCAGGGAGAAGCCTGTTTGTGCTTGTCAAAGGAAAACGACAAGGTTACTCCAGACTACGCACAACCCGTATAGTTCTATGCGGCAGACTGTGGCTGACCTCATCTGCAGCCCATGGGCCAGGGGGCACTCGACAGACAGAACATCAGAGGCCCCCTTGGACAAGATGGTGTGCTGCTTGCTGGGACCCCTACCTCCTATGGCTTGTACCTTCATAGCCAGAGCAGAGGCAATGGACCCTTTTATGCACATTAGATGCGTTAATGTTACTCTTCTGGGATGAGCTCATTGGGATGTTCCCACAACGAGGGGTACGAACTGATGCTCCAGCCTCCCTTCCTGTACCATTGATTTTTACAGGCTCCCACATTAGGTACATTCCCACTGGGAGCATATAGTGCACTTCTCTGGCTGCTTTGGAGATTAACTGAAAAATGGCACTCAACAGCTATCGAATACGTCCAGCATGGGCAGAGACAAGAGGCTTGAATTTGGGCCTTTTCCAGATACTGTTGAGAATTATAGCTCTCAGAAAGGCGAGACTGTCGGAGGCAAAGCAATGCAAGTTCTCACCCTCCCACTCTCCCAGCACCTCTCCATCCTGACCCACAACCACCACCCATTAATTCTGGAGTCCTCAAGACAGCTTTGCCAAGGCACCTCAACTCTGACCAGCAGCAGCCTCCATGACCACAGTCCTGGGTCATTCTAGTGAATCATAGAATCATAGAATAATAGGACTGGAAGAGACCTCAAGAGGTCATCGAGTCCAGCCCTCCGCCCTCAAGGCAGGACCAAGCTCCACCTACACCATCCCTGACAGATGTCTATCTAACCTGTTCTTAAATATCTCCAGAGAGGGAGATTCCACCACCTCCCTTGGCAATTTATTCCAATATTTGACCATCCTGACAGTTAGGAATTTTTTCCTAATGTCCAATCTAAACCTCCCCTGCTGCACTTTAAGCCCATTACTCCTTGTCCTGTCCTCAGAAACCAAGAGGAACAAATTTTCTCCTTCCTCCTTGTGACACCCTTTTAGATATTTGAAAACCGCTATCATGTACCCCCTTAATCTTCTTTTTTCCAAACTAAACAAGCCCAGTTCATGAAGCCTGGCTTCATAGGTCATGTTCTCTAGACCTTTAATCATTCTTGTCGCTCTTCTCTGCACCCTTTCCAATTTCTCCACCTCTTTCTTGAAATGTGGCGCCCAGAACTGGACACAGTACTCCAGCTGAGGCCTAACTAGTGCAGAGTAGAGCGGCAGAGTGACTTCACGAGTTTTGCTTACAACACACCTGTTGATACAACCTAGAATCATATTTGCTTTTTTTGCAACAGCATCACACTGTTGACTCATATTCAACTTGTGGTCCACTATGACCCCTAGATCCCTTTCTGCCATGCTCCTTCCTAGACAGTCGCTTCCCATCTTGTATGTATGGAACTGTTTGTTCCTTCCTAAGTGGAGCACTTTGCATTTCTCTTTATTAAACCTCATCCTGTTTACCTCTGACCATTTCTCTAACTTGCTAAGGTCATTTTGAATTATGTCCCTATCCTCCAAAGAAGTCGCAACCCCACCCAGTTTGGTATCATCTGCAAACTTAATAAGCGTACTCTCTATCCCAATATCTACATCATTGATGAAGATATTGAACAGTCCGGGTCCCAAAACAGACCCTTGAGGAACTCCACTTGTTATCCCTTTCCAGCAGGATTTAGAACCGTTAACAACAACTCTCTGACTACGGTTATCCAGCCAATTATGCACCCACCTTATCGTGGCCCTATCTAAGTTATATTTGCCTAGTTTATCAATAAGAATATCATGCGAGACCGTATCAAATGCCTTACTAAAGTCTAGGTATATGACATCCACCGCTTCTCCCTTATCCACAAGGCTCGTTATCTTATCAAAGAAAGCTATCAGATTAGTTTGGCATGACTTGTTCTTCACAAACCCATGCTGGCTATTCCCTATCACTTTATTACCTTCCAAGTGTTTGCATAGGATTTCCTTAATTACCTGCTCCATTATCTTCCCTGGGACAGACGTTAAACTGACCAGTCTATAGTTTCCTGGGTTGTTCTTATTCCCCTTTTTATAGATGGGCACAATATTTGCCCTTTTCCAGTCTTCTGGAATCTCCCGTCTGCCATGATTTTTCAAAGATCATAGCTAAAGGCTCAGATACCTCCTCTATCAGCTCCTTGAGTATCCTGGGATTCATTTCATCAGGACCTGGTGACTTGCTGACATCTAACTTTCCTAAGTGATTTTTAACTTGTTCTTTGTGTATCCTATCTTCTAAACCTACCCTCTCTCTGCTTGTATTCACTACGTTAGGCACACCTCCAGACTTCTCGGTGAAGACCGAAACAAAGAAGTCATTGAGCATCTCCGCCATTTCCAAGTTTCCTGTTACTGCTTCTCCCTCCTCACTAAGCAGTGGGCCTACCCTGTCCTTGGTCTTCCTCTTGCTTTTAATGTATTTATAAAAAGTCTTCTTGTTTCCCTTTATGCCTGTAGCTAGTTTCTGAAGATGCTGCTAACGCTGCTAGGCATGGCAATGGTTTGTGTGTGGACCAACACTTACCATGGCAGTAGCCCATTTTCAATTCCCTTTACATGTCTCCCCTCAGTGTGTAAACACCTGCATTCACAATGGTTTTCAAGCATTACACTTCGCCCGTTGTTCTTTGGGTAAGGATAAAGGGGAGATTAAAAAAAGGGTGATGTCATGGTAGAGGCCTACTACACACCCGGATGAGGCTCTTTTTGAACTAGCAAAATCATCCAAAGCACAGGATTTAGTAGTGATGAGGGACTTCAACTATCCAAACATCTGCTAGGAAAACAACACTGCAGGGCATAGATTGTCCAATGAGTTCTTGGAATGTCCTGGAGACTATTTTTTATTTCAGAAGGTGGAGAGAGAAGGCTGATCTAGATTTGATTCTAACAAATAGGGAGGACTGGTTGAGAATCTGAAGTGATTCGAAATGGCAGGAGGGAGAATAGCCAAATAAAAGCAATGGATTTCAAGAAGGCAGACTAACAAAATCAAGCAATTGGTAAGGTAAGGTCCCATTGTAAGGAAAAACAGGACTGTGTAGAACTTTAAAGACTAACAAGATGGTTTAATAGGTGATGAGCTTTTGTGGGCCAGACCCACTTCCTCAGATCACTTCTACCACTATTCTACATTGCAAGGAAGTCTAAGAGAAAAAACAATTGAAGACAGTTGCCAGTTTTTCAAACAGACATTATTAAGAATGCAAGAACAAACTATTCCATTGTGTAGCAAAAATAGGAAGTATGGCAAGAGACCGCCCTGACTTAACCAGATCTTCAATAATCTAAAAATCAAAAAGGAGTCCTACAAAAAGTGGAAACTAGGTCAAGTTATGAAAAATGAATACAAACAAAGTAACAAAAGAATGCAGGGCCAATTAAAAAGACCAAGGCAGAAAATGAGATCAAACTAGCTAGAGACATAAAAGGTAAGAAGAAAAAATTCTACAAATATATTAGAAACAAGAGGAAGACCAAGGACAGAGTAGGACTGTTACTTAATGAAGAGGGGAAAACAACGTAGAAATGGCATATTGGTTTCAGTTGTCACCAAAGTTGGTGGTGATTGGACACCTAACATAGTGAATGCTGGTGAAAAGTGAGGTAGGTGAGAAGTTAAAATAGGAAAAGAACAAGTTAGAACAAGTTAAAATTTACTTAGCCAAGTTAGATATCTTCAAGTCACCAGGGTCGAAATGCATCCTAGGAGCTGACTGAGGAAATATCTGAGCCAATCTGTATAATCTTTGAAAGTTATGGAAGTGGGGAAAGATTCCAGAAGACTGGGAAAAGGCAAATCTAGTGCCCATCTATAAAAAAGGAAAGAAGAACAAACCCAGAAACTACAGACCAGTCAGCTTAACTTCTGTGCCAGGAAAGATAATGGAGCAAATCATTAAGGAATACATTTGCAAACATCTGGAAGATAAGAAGATAAAGAGTAACAATCAGCATGGATTTGTCCAGGACAAATCATGTCAAACCAATTTCACAGATTTCAATAGGCTAACAAACCCTCTGGATAAAGGGGGAGCAGCAGATGTGGTATATCTAGACTTTAGTAAAGCATTTAATAGAGTCTTGCATGACCTTCTTATCAATAAACAGCCTAGAAGGGGCTACAATAAGCTGGGAGCACAACTGCTTGGATATCCATTCCCACAGAGTAGTTACCAATGACTCTCAGTCATGCTGGAAGGTCATAACTTGTGGGTTTCTGCAGGGATCAGTTTTGGGACCAATTCTGTTCAATATCTTCTTCAACGATTTAGATCATGGCATAGAGAGTACACTTATAAAGTTTGTGGATATCAAATGGGAGTGGTTTCAAGTGCTTTGGAGGATAGGATTATAATTCACAATTTGGGAAAACTGGAGAAGGAGGTAAGTAGGATGAAATTCAAGTAGAACAAATGCAAGTTCCCCAGTTAGGAAGGAACAATCTGTTTCACACATAGAGACTGGAAAGGTCTGCCTAGGAAGGAGTCCTGCAGAAAAGGATCTGGAGTCATAGAGCTGGGCTGCATGAACAGGAGTGCTGTGAGCAAGACACGAGAAGTCATTCTTCCACTCTACTCTACGCTACGCTGATTAGGCCTCAATTAGAATAGTGTCCCCAGTTCTGGGCACCGCATTTCAAGAAAGATGTGGAGAAATTGGACAAGATTGAGAGAAGAGCAACAAATATGATTAAGGTCTAAAAACATGATGTAGGAAGGAAGATTAAAAGAATTACATTTGTTTAGTCTGGAAAAGAGAAGACCGAGAGGACATCATAACTTTCAAGTACTTAAAAGGTTGCTACAAGGAGGAGGGAGAAAAATTATTCTCCTTAGCCTCTGCTGATAAGACAAGAAGCAATGAGCTCAAATTCCAGTGATGGAGATTCCACAGCCTCCCTCGGCAATTTATTCCAGCCTTTAACCACCCAGACAGGAATGTCCATTTCCTAATGGACAACCTAAACCTACCTTGCTGCAATTTGAGCCCATGTCATTGCTTCCAGGTGAGGGATGGTCTAGATGGTGCTTGGTCCTGCCATGAGTCCAGGGACTTGACTGCTAAAGGTTCCTTTCAGTTCTAAGATTCTCTCTCACACACTTTCTGCTTTACCACCATGAGATCTGCCCTGATTTTAGCCTGCTGGATGCTTCAAGGATATTAGGTCAAGATAGGCTTTGTTTCAGTCTCCCCTGAAGCCTCTCTCACATCAGACCATCCAGGTTCTTGGAAGATATCCCAAAATGTGTTTAAATACAATTTCCAGAAAAATGAGGTTCTACAGACCATCATTCCATTGCACTTAATTCAGACTTCAAAACAAGGGTCACACTTGCCCCCTGCTCAGAAATGATTCAGTTTCTTAGGAGAGGGTGAAAAACGCTCATCTCACCCAGATCAGAAAAAAACCTGGTGTTGCTTTAGAATTAGCACTGACCAAAGTCTAGAGAGCTCCAGCTCTCCTGCCACAGCACTGTCATCACAAGACAAGCAGGAACAAGAGCCTACACTGGGGCAAAGAGCCCCACACTGCTCACAAATAGGCAAGATTTCTAATACATCTCCCCAGAGAAAATATGACTGTAGCATCTGGTTTTCTGGGCGGTTCCTGTTTTCTGATGCTGCGCTACAGCTATAACAAACAACTGAGGTACCAGAAGGAAATGAACATGAGAGCAGCACATGAACCCCTTAAAACATAAACTGAGGAGATGCATTTGAATAGAAGCAGCATTACTCAGAGCAACACAAACGTGTTCAGGCTAGAATGTAAACTTCCAGGCACGTGTCCTTCATACATGTCAATCCAACATGAGCAGGGACCAGTGACCCCAACATTAGCGTTTTCCCCAAAACAATTTGGAACAGTTAGTGTGGATACCCTGTGCTCTACTCACATTCTGGGGACACAAAAATCCTCAACACCTAACCCTGCCCTGGCCCCCCTCCCAGCCTCACATCCCTTCCCTACGGTCCTGCCTCCAAGTGCACTCACACTATTGCCCCCCAGCCTCATACCCCTTCCCCACTGCCTCCTCCCCAGCCCCCTCCCTCATACCCCTTCCCCACTGCCCTTCCTACCCAGCCCCTCCCCCCGGATCCCCCCCCAACCCTCCCCGGGGCCCCTCCAAGTCCTCCCCCACTGCTCCTCTCCCCAGCCCCCTCCATCATACACCTTCCCCCGAGCCCCCCTTCCCGGGCCCCCCTCACACCCCTCCAACTGAGTCCTCTCACCCCCCCCAGCCCCTCACCACAGGGCCCCCCCCGAGCCCCCCGGCCCCTCACCACAGGGCCCCCCCCGGCCCCTCGCCACAGGGCCCCCCCCCGGCCCCTCGCCACAGGGCCCCCCCCCGGCCCCTCGCCACAGGGCCCCCCCCGACCCCCCACCACAGGGACCCCCGAGCCCCCCCCGGCCCCTCACCACAGGGCCCCCCGAGCCCCCCCGGCCCCTCACCACAGGGCCCCCCCGAGCCCCTCCGGCCCCTCACCACAGGGCCCCCCCCCCCCGGCCCCTCACCACAGGGCCCCCCCCGGCCCCTCGCCACAGGGCCCCCCCCCGGCCCCTCGCCACAGGGCCCCCCCAGCCCCCCCGGCCCCTCACCACAGGGCCCCCCCCGAGCCCCTCACCACAGGGCCCCCCGAGCCCCCCCGGCCCCTCACCACAGGGCCCCCCCCCCGGCCCCTCACCACAGGGCCCCCCCCCGGCCCCTCACCACAGGGCCCCCGAGGCCGCCGGCCGCCCCCAGGCTGAGCAGCGGGCGCTCCCAGACCAGCAGGCGCTGCGCCGCCGCCAGGGCCGCCTCCCAGCCGCGCAGCCGCTGCCTCAGCGCCGCCGCCAGCCGCTCCATGGCCTCCTCGGCCGCCTCGGGCCCGGCCTCCTCCGCCCGCGCGCCGCCCGCCATGGCGCCTCCGGCTCGCGCACCGGGGGGGGGGGGGGGGGGGGGGGGCTGTCAGCCGCGGGCGGAAGGAGCGGCGCGCTGAAGCCGGCTCGGGCACGCAGCCACCACGTGACGGGGGCTGGGCTCCCTCCGCACGTGACCGAGGCCGTGCCGCAGGTTGGGCTCCGCACGTGACTTCCTTCACGTGACCCCCTAGGAGTCTATTGCGCCTGCTCGGGTTTAGCTCCTCCCACTGCCTCCCTCCCCGGGCGGGGATGCGATGGCTAGGTAGGGCAGAGATGTGCGCATGCTCAGAGCGCCCGCTGCACAGCACGTGGCTGCAGGGAGCCGCAGCGGGCAGGGTGCGAGGCGGCCTGTGTGGCCCCGCCCCCCCCAGCACAGGGAGGGCCCCTGCCTCGGTTTCCCGACACGTCCTCCTTTTCGGTCCCTGCGTCTCCACCGCCGGCGTCGCGCTGGGCCCTGCTCCTCATAGAATCACAGAACACTAGGACTGGAAGGGACCTCGAGAGTCATCGAGTCCAGCCCCCCGCCCTCACGGCAGGACCAAGCTCCGTCTACACCATCCCTGACAGATGTCTATCTAACCTGTTCTTAAATATCTCCAGAGAGGGAGATTCCACCACCTCCCTTGGCAATTTATTCCAATATTTGACCACCCTGACAGTTAGGAATTTTTTCCTAATGATCAATCTAAACCTCCCCTGCTGCACTTTAAGCCCATTACTCCTTGTCCTGTCCTCAGAAACCAAGAGGAACAAATTTTCTCCTTCCTCCTTGTGACACCCTTTTAGATATTTGAAAACCGCTCTCATGTCCCCCCTTAATCTTCTTTTTTCCAAACTAAACAAGCCCAGTTCATGAAGCCTGGCTTCATAGGTCATGTTCTCTAGACCTTTAATCATTCTTGTCGCTCTTCTCTGTACCCTTTCCAATTTCTCCACCTCTTTCTTGAAATGTGGCGCCCAGAACTGGACACAGTACTCCAGCTGAGGCCTAACTAGTGCAGAGTAGAGCGGCAGAATGACTTCACGAGTTTTGCTTACAACACACCTGTTGATACAACCTAGAATCATATTAGAATCATCTGCCAACGGAACAAGAGACAGTTCATCGGCGGTGGCAGGACAAACGTGTCCCCTGCCGCCGGTGTCGCGCTGGGCCCTGCTCCTCGTCTGCCAACGGAACGAGAGACGGTTCATCGGCGGTGGCTGAACAAACGTGTCCCCTGCCACCGGCCGCCGCTCCCTCTCAGGGCCCGCCCGGCTCTCCGCAGCCAAACTTCCAGCCAATGGGCACCTGGCCTCTGCATCCAGCTGATGCAGCCACCTGACACCTCCCCTCTCCTTGGGGGATTCTTGCAACTGGTCCCTCACAGCACCCTCCCCCTTCTCCTGCTCTTTGCAATGGAAGCCCTCGTGAACTCTTCTCCTCTGGAGCAGGCGGCGAATGGGGTCAATGCAAAATGCTGTGCATGTCTGTGCCGGACAGGTTTGCCCTGAAGTTGGCTCAAGTTCAGGACGGGATGGGGCTCTCCACAGCCCGCAGAGTGACAAAGGTGGGCAATCTCGCTGCCACTCCCTGGCGCCCCTGCGGTAGGCATGATGGGGAGAGCAGGGTGCCTTGGGGCTGTGCACGGGCTGGGGGGGTGCATTGCAGAAGGCAGCGGTGCAGCTTGCAAGCTGCTCCGGCCACTTCCCACACGCTGAGTTTCCAAAATGCTGGCTTTTCCCGCCAGCGCCTGCCACGTAGGGCAGGAGTTCGCAGCGGCGCGCCCTGTCTCTTCTTGCTGCCGGCAGCGCTTTCGTGCAGACTGAATCCCAGCCCTCCCTGTACCAGCGCTTCCTTCACTTCCGTCCACCTTGCAGTGTCTAGTTGCAATGAAGAAACCCCCCACCGTTGCATATTGTGGTGTCTTTCATAGAACCAGCAGGCTAGGACTGAAACTGTGATCAGCAACAAAAAAGGCACCATCCCCTAGAGGATGGCATAAAATGGCTAGCCCAGCTCGGCAGCCACCTGACATACATAAGCAAAGCACGGACTAATCATGTTTATTGGACGGGGTTGTAGGAGGTTTTAATTTTGAGGGCCTGTCCTATTTCTCTATTTTCTTCTCCTTTTAGATACAAATACGCCTCCCTCCTCACCAGACTCCTGCTGTTTTCTCACTTTTATCAGAAGTTGAATTTGCTTTGCAGAATAATGAAACGAGCTGCAAAAGCCAGCTGAGACCTCAGTGATTCGAAACTGGTCACCTTCCCTGACAGATGTTAATTACATTGAAAATGCTCTTGATGATCCACAATCTCAGTTATCCAGGGTCTCCCATAATATTTAGGTAATTGAAGTGGTACAGAACTAAAATAAGTAATCCCACATTAAATTAAACTTCAGAGTTTTGGGGGGGTTTTTTTACTCTCTTGTTTTGGGCCTCTGTCACATTTTTGGGACTTCTTAGTTTGAGGGAGGCGCTATTTAGGCTCTCTTGTGGTATGTGCAATTCACCTTATTCCTTTGAATACAGTGCAGGTCATCAAAATTATTTCCTATTTCAATAAGGAAAGAAAACTGAAGAGGGACGGATGAAAGGAAGGACTCAGTACATGTAAAGAGGAACATTACAATTTGAATAATTATAACATTGAGTTTTGAGGCCTTAACTCTTGCTCATATTTATAGATACTCAATAGAAATGACATGTAGTCCACAGTATATTATGTACTCACGTTGTATACTCTCTGGGACTCGTTGTATATGCTCACGCTGTATTCATGTGTTATATATAATATGTAATCTCCTTTTTCCTCCCTGGATTGCTCAGGAGCAGGTCACACTCACGTGTGTCTGCCTGGGCACCTGATGTTTTTAACATAAAAGGAGATCGTGAGCGCCCCAGTGGTGGTGATGTTTAGTAGTGGATTTCCTATCCACCCCCTTGGTCCTAAAGAATATACAATGGCGGTGCCTCCACCTGGCTGGCCCTGTACACACTTAATGCTGTGCCTTGGGAGCCTCCAGGAATAAAATTGTTCCAGTAATAATCTGAATCTAAGTCCAAGACAACAATTATAAATAATATACATCTCATTGATGAATATAGAATGAACACACCTTTACTTAACAACTTAAAAAACAGAGTTGAACAGATTGAAAGTGAACACAATCAATTAACAAAGCACACAGAGATAAAGGAAACGTATCCATCCGGCATTTACACTGCCACCATTTATCCCACCCCAGAGCGTGCGCTCCTCTGGAGTCAGAGTCCCAGGCGCTTGTGTGGGCGCGCTGAGAGGTTTGCAGCTGGAGTGGAGTCGGCCCTGGGCAGGTCCTGCGTGTGTTAGTCCAAGCTGAGCAGCCAGCTGCAAAATCCCTCTGCCACTGGAGCCAGCCCCACAAAATGCCAGCAGCTCTGGACCACTGGGCTGGACCCTCTGCCTCTCTGGACCCAGAGTCAGTTTGTCGTCTGTGCTCTGTCCCAGGCAGCACTTTCCCAAGGAGCCCAGTTACTCAGAGTTACCTCCTGTGCAGGTTTGTGTTGCCCCTCTCAGCCACAGGCACAGCCAGAGTCTCTCCCCTCCAGAGACAATCAACAGCCCCTGAAGCAGCCTGCTAGGTCCAAGCCCCGCAGGCTCTCAGACACAACAGCTCCTGGACTGGAAAAGGCTCCGACCAGGAGTCTGGCTCCTCTCTCCATGGAGCCTCCTAACTTTCTCTCTCTTTCTTTCTGTGTGATGGCTAGTCGGAGTTCCCCCTGATCCTGCAGCCCCATAGCACCAAGAACAGACTCCGCCAGCCAGTAGAACGGGGGCTTATTGCTCCTCCAGGATACAGCCCAGCACAGATGTGATGTGGTTACAGGAGTCAGGGCCAGGATACCTCCGACCCCTTGGGGTAGGGGGTCCCTTGCCCCCCCAGACCCTCAGCTTAGGCTGTTTCCTTCATGTTTCCCAGCCAGCAACTGCCTCGCTCCCAGACCCTTCCCCCAAATCAGGTGTTTGTCTTCGCCTCCCTCCCTTTGTCTCTCCCCCTGGGAAGAGCCTTGTTACCTGCCCAGGCTGGGCCTAGGTGTCTGGGCTAATACACATGTGGGTGAGTCAGTGGGAATCGCACAGCCCAGTGCAAGGCGACACCGGGCTACAGAGCAGACAGCCCCCCCACTACGGCACACTCTGTCATGTTATTGGATTTTAAGGGGAGCACTCAGATCACTGCTGCGCCCATGGGGGGCGGTGTTTGCCCCAAATTCTGTACAAAGGGGTTACATCTACACTGGCACATTCTCACGCAAAAACTCTTTTGCGGAAGAGTTCTTGTGCAAAAACTCTTCCAGAAGAGAGCATCTACACTGGCATGTGCTTTTGCACAAGAGATGTGCTTTTGCGCAAGAGCATCCGTGCCAGTGTAGACGCTCTCTTGCGCAAGAAAGCTCCGATGGCCATTTTAACCATAGGGCTTTCTTGCGCAAGAAATTCATGTTGCCTGTCTACACTGGCCTCTTGTGCAAGAACAGTTGCGCAAAAGGGCTTATTCCTGAGCGGGAGTGTCAGAGTTCTTACACAAGAAGCCCTGATTTCACAAATTAGAACGTCAGTTTACTTGCGCAAGAACACGTGGCCAGCGTAGACAGGCAGCAAGTTTTTGCGCAAGAGCGGCCGCTTTTGTGCAAGATCGCGCCAACGTAGACACCGCCAGGGGGCCATGTAAGGTGTCAATGAAAGTGTATGCTCTACTCATTCTGTGTGCGCTACTCATAGACGTGTGTGATGTCTGTATGTAGAGTTCTGAAAATGGGCTCTGTGCTGGTACTGGGAATGTTTTCTGTCTGAGACAGAGCAAAGGCCTGCACTGCCTGTTGTGAGGAAGGAATGGCCAATGAATGACTGTGCTAATTAGCAGGGCCCCAGGGACATCGGCTCTCAGAGTGGCCCAATACACACCTGAGGAATGTGTCTGGAAACCTGCAACCCAGCCAGGGCGTAACGGCTGCCGGCATGTGAAACACAGACAGGTCACTTGGCCATGTGACCCGCTCCAGCCTGGGAGACACCAGGAACGAATATAAAATGCCATGAAGTGGTCTCCATCTTGTCTTCAATTCTGCTACTGATCCCAGGAGCAGCCGTGCGAGGGGCAGCGAGCAGGAAGGAGGCCGACCCGCCCTGGCATAGGCTGGGCACCAGGGACTGCTAAGCTGGCCGGTTGGAAATCTCTGCTGAGCGCCGCGTCCAGAACTGGTGACTGGTGCGTGTGACGGATTCTCCTTAACGGCCTCACGCGCCGCCGTTTCCTTCTTTTGTTAATAAACCGTTGGGCTACGTCTCCACTGCGCATTGTTGCGCAAGAAGCTATGCAAATGAAGTGTGGGGTGAATATTGCCATGCCTCATTTGCATACCTTATGAGCCGCATACATTTTTACGGAAGGGGGTTTTGTGCCAGGAGCTGTCTACACTGCTTCTTCTTGTGCAAAAAATCCCTCTTGCACAGCGGGAGCTGTTCTTGCTGAAAATAAGCGGCAAAACTCCCTCCAGCAAAAATGGCGGCTCATTAGGTATGCAAATGAGGTGCAGCGATAGTCACCCCCCCGTGCCTCATTTGCATATCTTCTTGCACAACAATGTGCAGCATAGACGTAGCCTTAGACTTTAGATGCTCAAGGACGGGCCCAGCGCGCTCTTGTGGGGAAGATCCAGGGTGTGAACTGACTGGGGATCTGGGGCTGGTTCTTTGGGACTGGGAGGACCCGTTCGGGGGAGATGAGATTGGGTCCTATAACCCCCACCTGTGTGCAGGCCCAGGGCTGACTGGGGCACGGGGAGAGCTGGGGGGCCTGGGGGGTTTTGCTCGTGAGGTTCCTGCCGGCCGGACTGGCAGCTGGAGCGCTCGGTGCGACTGGTGTGTGGCCTGTTTGGGAAGGTCTCCAGTCTGGGCTGCAAGGAGCCCTGGTTTTGAGCAATTCGCTCTGAGCGGATGCCCTCAGCGGTGCCCAGGCCTGGTCCGTCACACTCTCCATGCCTGGAAGAGCCACTGTTCCCCCCTTTTTCCCAAGGGCGCCTGGGAGTTGTAGTCTCTAGGACTAGATTTCAGCACAAAAGTCAAAGTCAAAGGCTCCTGTAGTAAGGGGACTCCATTAGGGATGTTAAATATTGGTTAACTGACTAGTCGAATAATCCCATGAATTCTTATCGATTGACTATTCTGTAGTACCTGGGGGTGGGACTGGCAGCCAGTGCGCTCCGGCCCCACTCCCGGGGAGCCCCCTGCCACTCCGTGCTGCTGTCTTTGTATCAGAGGCAGCAGTGCAGGGTGCCAGGCGGAGCTGGGCTGCAAGGGGAGCTAGTTTAAAAACCATCTCCCCTCCTGGACTGGCTGCCTGCCACTGATACAGAGGCAGCAACGCAGGGTAGCAGCAGCCCCTGGCTGGGAGAAAGGGGTGTGGATCTGGTGGGCACTGGAACTGAGTCGGGCTGCTTGTCTATTCGGCTCCTAATACACTTGAAATGCAGAATTGTAGCAGGGGTAGGTCCTGGACCCAGTGCAAGCCAGGACTGAGTTAGATTGTCTGGCTGCCCGGCTCTTAATACACTTTAAATGCAGCGCCACGCAAATCCCAGATCCAGCACAAGCCAGAACGGAGCCAAGCTGCAGGCCAGCCTTTTTAAAATATTTACCGGGGGGGGGGGGGGGAGTGGGAGATGCATGTAGTCTACAGCAGTGTTTTTCAACCTTTTCTGAATAAAGAATCCCTTTAAAAAAATTATAAGTACCCCCTTTTCAACAACAACAACAAAAAGATAAACACCTGTTTTCAGACACACACAAAAATGTTCTACCAGTGCAACATGTTTGTTTAAACAACTTAATTGTAGCTAGCAGGCAATGACATTTTTGGGTGTAAAAAGTACAACAATAATAAAGCTCTGTAAGACTTAAACCAAAAATTCAGTTTTCTACAAATTTCATTTGTGTTGATGTAACCCCAGACTTCCCTGGAGTACCCTGAGGGTCTTCCTACCACTGGGGGAGAAACACTGACCTACAGCATTAACCTATAAGCTTTTGCTTCTCGGTTAGTTGTTTAATCAACCACACTATGACAGGCTACAAGTATCTAACACAGTGTTTCTGAGGAAGTGGGTCTGGCCCACGAAAGCTCATCATCTAATAAACCATCTTGTTAGTCTTTAAAGTGCTACATAGTCCTGGCTTTTGTTTCAGCTACACCAGACTAACACTGCTACATTTCTATCACTGTTTCTCAAATGGTGTTCCAGGGAACCCCAGGGTTCCACGAAGTGAAAATAAGGGTTCCACGAGAAAATTCCATTACAATAACATGTTATTATTACAAAAATAATAATTAATATTAAGCATTTATGAATTTTATTGAAAACCATTTTCAATTTTGTTGATCTCCTTGACCTTGTATTATTACCCTTACTTATTTGTGGTCTACTTTTTCAGCTATATAGATATATAAGCCTGCTCTTAGGGGTTCCACAAAATTCTTTTGAGTTTAAAAGGGTTCCGTGGCCAAATACAATTGGGAAACTCTGATCTGACACGCGAACACAAGGGGAGCTGGTGGCTGCTGACAGACACACTCTCCCCCGAGAGCCCTCCTCTTCCAAAGTTCCACTAGCACAGCCCGAGTTACTCTCCACTCCCGCACCGCCAGGGCCCCGGGACCGCCCGAGCACCGCGCGCCGACCCCGGCCCCGGCCCCGCTGGGCGGCCTGTGGGGTGACTCAGCCCGGCAGCTTCCGGGGCGGGCGCGCTCCGCGGTGGGCAGGGCCGGGCTGCAGCCGCCCCCTGCCCCGGGAAGAGGAAAGGAGCGAGCGAGCGAGGCGGGGCCCTTCTCAGCCCGCCGCCGTACGGGGCACCCGGGCCCCGAGCACCCCGCACCCAGCGCCCTCCAGCACCCGGCCCCCGAGCGCCCTCCAGCACCCAGCGCCCTCCAGCACCCGGCCCCCGAGCGCCCTCCAGCACCCGGCCCCCGAGCACCCAGCCCCCTCCAGCACCGGGCACCCGGCCCCCGAGCACCCGGCACCCAGCGCCCTCCGGGCACCCAGCCCCCAGGCACCCAGCGCCCTCCAGCACCCGGCCCCCGAGCACCCAGCGCCCTCCAGCCCCCTCCAGCCCCCGGGTCCCCAGCGCCCCCCGGCCCCCAGCGCCCCCCGGCACCGGGCACCCGGCCCCCAGCCCCCTCCAGCCCCCTCCCCAGGCCCCCCGGCCCCCAGCGCCCCCCGGCACCGGGCACCCGGCCCCCTCCAGCCCCCGGCCCCCAGCGCCCCCTGCCCGCCGGCGCCATGGACCTGGACGGGCTCCTGCTGGACGAGGAGGGCACCTTCTGCCTGAGCGGCTTCCAGGAGTTCTCGGTGAGCGGCCCCGCCCCGCTTGCGACCCCCGATCCCGGCGGCGGCTCCTGCCCGCACGCACCGCTGGGCTCCCGGCTCCGATCCCGGCACCCCCACGGCCTGTCTGCCCTGCGGCCGGGCCGGGCGGGCGCTCCAGTTACCCCGGGCAGCCCCACGGCCAAAGCCAAGGGCGCCGGAGCTGGCAGCCCGGCCACCCCCCGTCTGAACCCGGTCACCTGTTGGCCCGGCTGCTGAGTGAAGGGGGGGGTCCGGGGGCGGCTGTGGGGTAAAGGGGGGAGTCATTTCCGGGGGTGACTTCCGGGTAAAGGGGGGGGTCTCTGGGGTGGCTGTGGGGTAAAGGGGGGTTGTTTCCAGGGGTGACTGCCGGGTAAATGGGGGGGTCTCTGGGGTGGCTATGGGGTAAAGGGGGGTTGTTTCCAGGGGTGACTGCCGGGTAAATGGGGGGGGTCTCTGGGGTGGCTGTGGGGTAAAGGGGGGTTGTTTCCAGGGGTGACTGCCGGGTAAATGGGGGGGGGGTCTCTGGGGTGGCTGTGGGGTAAAGGGGGGTTGTTTCCAGGGGTGACTGCCGGGTAAATGGGGGGGTCTCTGGGGTGGCTGTGGGGTAAAGGGGGGTTGTTTCCAGGGGTGACTAACGGGTAAATGGGGGGGTCTCTGGGGTGGCTGTGGGTTAAAGGGGGGTTGTTTCCAGGGGTGACTGCCGGGTAAATGGGGGGGGGTCTCTGGGGTGGCTGTGGGGTAAAGGGGGGTTGTTTCCAGGGGCGACTTCCGGGTAATGGGGGGGGTCTCTGGGGTGGCTGTGGGGTAAAGGGGGGTTGTTTCCAGGGGTGACTGCCAGGTAAATGGGGGGGGTCTCTGGGGTGGCTGTGGGGTAAAGGGGGGTTGTTTCCAGGGGTGACTGCCAGGTAAATGGGGGGGGTCTTTGGGGTGGCTGTGGAGTAAAGGGGGGTTGTTTCCAGGGGCGACTTCCGGGTAATGGGGGGGGTCTCTGGGGTGGCTGTGGGGTAAAGGGGGGTTGTTTCCAGGGGTGACTGCCAGGTAAATGGGGGGGGTCTTTGGGGTGGCTGTGGAGTAAAGGGGGGTTGTTTCCAGGGGCGACTTCCGGGTAATGGGGGGGGTCTCTGGGGTGGCTGTGGGGTAAAGGGGGGTTGTTTCCAGGGGTGACTGCTGGGTAAATGGGGGTCTCCTTGTGCTAATTGTAACCCCCCTCCAGATGTCCTTGGCTGTCCCCTGGCGCTTGTGTTCTGAGACGGGTGACATGACTCCCCCAGCCGCAGGCCACCCCGTCCTGGTTGTACCCACCCCTCTCCCCTAGCCCCCAATGGGTCAAGGACGTGACCAGCGCGCCAGGGATCCGCAGGCAATCGTCCTGCGCTGCTCATGCCTGGGGGGCGCCTGGCCCTGGCGCCAGACCGGATGCTGGGCTGTTGGGTCAGACGGATGGGCCGTTCCTCTGTTCTTACTCATCTCCTTGCTGAGCTGAACAGTCCCCGGCGTGGAACGGCTGCTCGCCCTGAGCCTGTTCCACCCCCTGGTCGCCCGCCCGGCCTTGCAGCGTCTGGGAGGCCAGCGTGTGGTGTGGGACCGGCGCGGCTCGCGGCCTAGCAGGGGTGGGCGTAGCCCGGCTGTCTCCAGTGACCGGCTGTGTTCTGGTTTTGTTCTGCCCGTGTCGGTCCCTGTGGTGTCCGAGTGCTCGCTTGGCCCTGCAGCCAGCCCGGCTCTCTGGGACGGGGCCAGAGCAGGGCTGCTTGGTTCTCACCCTGCCCATCCCCCTTGTCAGTTTCTGCCAGGGCACCAGCAGCTGAGCCAGAGGGTGCGGAAGCGGCTGTACTACAGCTGGGACACAGACTGTAACCTGGACCATCTCTCCAGCCCGGTGGCAGGTGAGTGGTGCCAGCGTCTCCGGGTGGGGACTGGCTACCGCTGTGCCCACACGGCGTCTCCCATCGCGGTCCTCGGCGCCGCCTTCGCACAGAGGTGGGCTGGGGTCACACGGGGAGGACTTTTCACACCCTTGAGCGTAGCCCTTCTGCAGCCCCACGATCGCGTCTGTGCTCTGAACCCGGGGGCTGAGGCACGAGGGCCCCGCCCGAAGGGGGGCTGATGAGCAGGGTGTGTTTCAGAGCCGTTTGGGCCATTCCCCGCGGGGTTCTGACGCCGTGACAGTGCCCATCTGGGTCTGACCTGGGCCCGCATCCCTACAAGCCCCTGCTGCTGGGCGGGCTCACGGAGGCTGAACCTGGTCGCTGGTTTCTGGCTGCCCGGCGAGAGACGCCCTCCTGGGGGCAGGTTTCTGAGTGCGGCTGCTCAGCGCCTCCTGCCTGGGGTTTCCAGGCACCAGAACTCATTCTGGGCTGAAACCCTGCAGAAGGGGGAGTGACCCTCCCCCCGCCCCTCCCCCCGGGTACCCTGCCATGTGGCGGTGATGGGGGCTGGGGGTCCGGGCTCATGGCTGGGGGTCCGGGCTCATGGCTGGTGTCAATGCCTGTGCTGCTCTGCCTCCGTCCTAGACATCGCTGTCGAGTTGCTCCAGAAAGCCGCTCCCAGCCCCATCCGCAGGCTCCAGAAGAAATACGTCTGCCATGTGTCCCGGTAAGATGCTCCTCCTAGCCCCTTGCTGGCAGCAGCAGGCTGCACCGGCGCAGGTGGGGGCCTGTGACCTGGCTCAACGCTCCGCTTGGCTGCAGCCACCCAGGTGGGGAGCCGCTGGCCAGGAAGCGTCCCCACCACCGGCATCGGCCGGCCTTGGGCCGATTCGCTTGCCTGCTCCCCACGTGGGGTCTGGCCTGGGGCTGACGTGGCACAGCCGGGGCCCCGAGCCCGTGCACACTGCCCCTGAGGTCTGGTCTGTATCTCAGGCCAGGCCCTGTCCCAGGGGCCCTCTTGCGCTCAGCTTTCCAGGCCCAAGGGGGGGAACAAGGCTTGTGGCTTTCATAGCACGGCAGTGCCGGGAGACCAGAGCCAGCTGGTACCGCTGCCCGTTCCTGGCTGGGCCGGGAGACCAGAGCCAGCTGGTACCGCTGCCCGTTCCTGGCTGGGCCGGGAGACCAGAGCCAGCTGGTACCGCTGCCCGTTCCTGGCTGGGCCGGGAGACCAGAGCCAGCTGGTACCGCTGCCCGTTCCTGGCTGGGCCGGGAGACCAGAGCCAGCTGGTACCGCTGCCCGTTCCTGGCTGGGCCCTGTGGCTGGGCCGTTCCCATCGCTGTGCGCTAGCGGAAGCCGTGACTCTCGTGATGGGCATAACGCCGGGGCGGCTCTGCGGGCACCAGCCAGGCCTGTCGTGCCCCACAAGCCTCGTGCGCCAGGAGCCGGTGGCCAGCAGAAGGGTCTGAGGCGGGTGATCGGCGGGGGCTGTTGTGCGCATGCCCGTGGGCACCGCTGCCTTGTTGGCGCCTGGAGCGGCATCCTGCTGGATGGCGGGGCGGGTGGACGGGGCGGGACGCTGTGTGCCGGGCAGCAAGGATCCTGAGTCCGTGCTCTCCCCGCGCTCACAGGGAAGCCTGCATCTCGCCCTGCTCCATGATGCTGGCTCTGGTTTACATCGAGCGGCTCCGGCACCGCAACCCCGAGTACCTGCAGCAGATCTCCTCCTCGGACCTCTTCCTCATCTCCATGGTGAGCGGCGGGCGGGTGGGCGGCAGGTGGGCGGGCGGGTGAGCGGCGGGCGGGCGGGTGGGTGAGTGGTAGGTGGGCGGGTGAGCAGCAGGCGGGCGGGTGGGCGAGCGGCGGGCGGGTGGGTGAGTGGTAGGTGGGCGGGTGAGCAGCGGGCGGGCGGGTGGGCGGGTGAGCGGCGGGCGGGCGGGTGGGTGAGTGGTAGGTGGGCGGGCGAGCAGCAGGCGGGCGGGTGGGCGGGCGAGCGGCGGGCAGGCGGCGGCTGGCGGGGCCGGGCTGACCGGCACTCTGCTCCTGGCTGCAGATGGTTGCCAGCAAGTACCTGTACGACGAGGGGGAGGAGGAGGAGGTGTTCAATGACGAGTGGGGCGCGGCCGGCAAGGTGGACGTGCAGACCCTCAACAGGCTGGAGATGAACTTCCTGCGCGCCATTGTAAGTACGGCCAGTGGGGTCGTGCTCTCGCCTCCGGGCCGCTGCCCTGACGCTGGGGCTGCACAGACCCCCCCACCCGAGATCAGGGCCCCGGGTGCCACACAGACGCAGCGTGAGGGCCAGTCCCCCCGGGAGCACCCTAGACCAGCCAGGCCTTGCTGCCCGCAGGGCCAGGGGAGAGGCGTTGGGCACCAGGGTTAGCTGGCGGTGGCTGGGGACGAGCAGGCCAGCGAGCAGAGGGCGCTGTGAGAGCACAGGGCCGGGCCTGGTGTGCACAGTGTCCGTGGGGCTTCCAGGAGGGATCTGGCCTGGGAACCGCTGATGGAGGGGGACAGGACTTCCAGCTTGAGCGTGGCCAGCCCCTTCCCCGGGTGCAGCAGGACTGGCTCCTGTGCCCCCAAAGATCAGACATTCTGCGGGCCCTGCTCTGCTCAGGGCTGCTCCATCCCGTTAGCCTGGGCTGGGAACAGCCTGCTCCCCACAACTGCCCCCTCGCGCCCCACCCCCAACTCCCTGAAGCTGTGGTCAGTGCAGGGTGTGCCGCTGGCCAGCAGGGGACGCTCCTCACCGCTGAGTGCAGGCTCCATGGGGTGGGGAGGCTGCTGAGCCAGGCTGGCGGGAGGATAGCAGTGGCTGGAGTGCAGAAGGGGGGATGTGCCAGGGCGCCGGCTGGCAGAGGCTGGCCCCTGCAGGAAGCCCAGCGCGGGTTGCTGCGGAGTTGGTTCCGTCGTGGGACTGTAGCATTTGCAGCAGCTCGTTGGACCTTGGTGCTGTCCAGCCTGCGATCTGCCTCCCCGGTCAAGCTCACGGGAGGCACGATTCCCCTCCCCCCTTCCCCTCCAGCCCTGCCTTGGTTCCTGGTCATTTTGTGTCTAGCTGTGGCCGTCCTGGGCTTCCCGGGCCAGCAGGGTCTGCGGCGGGCCAGCCAGCACGTTCCTTCGTGCCGCCACATAGCGATGGCGGGAGCAGCACCAAGGGGATAAAAGGCACAAACAGGGAGGTGGCAAAATGAGCAGTTTGGGATCATTTGCACAAGACGGTTCAGACCAAAGCAGACTGTGAAGAGCTTCAAAAGGATCTCACCAAATTCAGTGACTGGGCAACAAACTGGCAAATGAAATGTACTGTTGATAATTGGAAAGTAACGCACATTGGAAAGAATAATCCCAGCTAGACATACAGTATGATGGGGACCAATTTAGCTACAACTACTCAAGAGCGAGATCTTGGAGTTATCATGGACAGTTCTCTGAAAACAGCCACTCAGTGTGCAGCTGCCGTCAGAAAAGCAAACTGAATATTTGGAATCATTAAAGAAGGGCTAGAGAATACGACAGAAAATATCTTACTGCCTCGCTGTAAAACCATGGGACGCCCACATCTGGAATACTGCGTACAGATGTAGTCGCCTCATCTCAAAAAGATCTCTTGGCACTGGAAAAGGTTCAGAAAGGGCAACAAAAATGAGGAGGGGTTTGGAACAGGTCTCATATGGAGAGAGATTAAAAAGACTGGGATTTTTCATCTTAGAAAAGAGGAGACTAAGGGGGGATATGAGAGAGGTCTGTAAAATCATGACTGGTGTGGGAAAAGTGAATAAGGAAAAGTTATTTATTTCCACAATATAAGATCTAGGGGGCACCAAATGAAATGAACAGGCAGCAGGTTTAAAACAAACCAAAGGAAGTTTTTCTTCGCTCAGCGCACAATCGATCTGTGGAACTCCTCGCCAGAGGATGCAGTGAAGGCCGGGACTTGAACAGGGTTCAAAAAAGAGCTAGATAGATTCCTGGAGGTTACGTCCCTCAGTGGCTGTTAGCCAGGCTGGGTAGGGATGGTGTCTCTAGCCTCTGTTTCCCTGGAGGTGGGTGATGGGAGGGATCACGTGAGGATTCCCTGCTCTGTTCCCTCCCTATGGGGCACCTGGCCCTGGCCGCTGTTGGCAGACGGGACCCTGGGCTGGACGGGCCTTTGGTCTGAGCCAGTCTGGCTGTTCTATGTTGGGATTCCTGCTCCCAGGCAGCGATTGTCCAGGAGCCCAGCCGAACTCCAGCTGGGGCCGGGACGGGACACAGGCTGCAAAGCCCCCGGCCCTGCTGGGAGATGGGGCAAAGGAGCTGGAATTCGTCTCACCGGCTCACTGTCATGGGAGGGCCACTGAGCCCCTCCCAACCCCACTCAGCCCAGGCCGGCGGGGGCTGGGTTCCTGTTACCAGTCTGACCGGTCCCTCCCTCCCTGCAGGACTGGAGCCTCTACACCGACCCCAAGGAGCTGTTTGACGTGCTGAGCTGGCTGGAAGGCCGGTAAGATTGGAGCCGTGCGGGAGGGAGGAGTGTCCCAGCCGGGGGCCTGGCCCTAAGGCGGTACCGCGCCTCGGTGCCATGCCCGGGTCTGCTGATGCCCGCGTTGGTCCCAGGGCTGCCCCGCTGTGCTCCCCCCCCACTGGCTGTGCTTGCCCACGCAGCTCCAGGTGCGAGCCACAGCGTGTCCCGGGGCCCAGATCACCCACCTGGGCGGGTCTGCACCTCCTCCTGGGCAGGGCTCAGGGCAGTTGACGTGCCAGGCGGGGGAGGGGGGAACCAGCTCCTTCTCGGCCAGGGCTTGCGCTGAGTGTGCTTTGCGTGACCGACTTGCTCCCACAACACACGAACTCGGGGTCACCCGGTGAAATGAGCAGGCGGCAGGTTTGAACAGACCCAAGGCAGCTTCTCTTCACTCCCGCGGAACTCCTTGGGCTCGGAAAAGAGCCAGATCCATTTATGGGGGGTGGGTCCCGCAATGGCTGGTAGGCAGGCTGGGGGGGGCGGTGTCCCTGGCCTGTGTGCCAGGAGGTGGGCGACGGGAGGGACCACGGGAGGGTTCCCGGTTCTGTTCCCTCCCTCTGGGGCACCGGGCCTTGGCCACTGGTGGCCAACGGGAGCCTGGGCTGGATGGGCCTGTGGTCTGAGCCAGTGTGGCCGTTCTGTTCCGTGGCTCTGGGGGCCGCCCAGGGCAGGGGGCCGTCAGCAGGAGGGTCTGTGGCCAGAGCAGACACCTGAGCGCTTTGCTTCCCCGCAGCGTGGCCAAGAAGCAGGGCACCCAGCGCGGCTGGTTCACCTACACGGACCTGTGCGTCCTGCTGGAGCAGCCCCTCTGGCAGCAGGCCCTGGGCCAGTTCTACCAGCAGGTGGCCAAGGTAGGAGCGAGCCGGGCCCGGAGAACAGGGGGAGCCTTCCTGCCGGGGGCGCCGGGCCCAGGGCTGAGCGGGCTGCCCCTGCGGGAGGGGATGGGGCCTGCTGGGCAGCCATTGGGCTTTCCGGAGGCTGGTCCTTGGCGGGCCGGTTTCCATGAAATTCCAGTTTGTGGCGGGAGGAGCAAACTCCTGCAGGCGGAAGCGTCGCTCAGCTGCCCCTTGCGTGCGGGGTTCCAGTCCCAGGATGCACCAGGGCGCCCACGCAGGCGGGTGGAGGCTCATGGGAGATGTAGTCCGGGGGGGCGACTGTTGCGCGAGGCCTGGCAGCGTTTCGGGGGGGCGGGGCTTTCCGCCGCCGTGCGCCGGCGTGGGGGCCGTTGCCAACGGGGCGATGTTCCCTGGCAACGTTTGCTGAGCGCGACGAGCCCCCTTTGCACCCGGGCTGAGCAGTGTGTGCGGCGCTGCCCCGGCGGGAGGGTCACACCTGGCTGTGGGGAGCAGTCGGCACCCCAGCTGCAGCCGAGCCGCGGTTCAGCAGCCTGCGTGGTGTTGGCCAGTGTCCGGGGGCGCGGGGCTGGGGCAGATTTGCTCTGCCCGGGGCTACTGGGCTCCCAGCTGCCTGCCCCTTGAGGGGCATTGGGGTAACTGGCTGCTGCTGGTCTCTCCCCCGGCAGGGCCAGGCACAAGGGCGCTGGGTGACCCGTCTCTCTCTCTCTCCGCACAGCTGGCCTGCGTGCTGGGCGTGATGTATCTCACTGGCGTCGCTGCCGTCTTTGCCTCCGTCACGGTGGTGCACCAGGTCATGCGGGAGGGGCGTGCTGGCCCCGTTGCCCTGCGGCCTCTGCTACCCCCCATGGACGGGGGGTGCTCGCTGGGCTCTGGGCCCTCCCTCGCCCCCTTTGTCAGTCCGCTGCTCCCCTGCTCCCACAGCCGCTCCCGGCCCGCGGCGGAGAACGAGACGGCGGAGGAGCAGCGCCGCCCTGGTGGCGGGGTCACGGCGACGGCCCTGTACCTGTGGGGCAGCGTGCTGACGGCCCTGTCCTACGCAGAGGCCCCAGGCTCTTCCCCGCAGCCGAGGCCCCGGCAAGAGCCCCCCCCCTGCCCAAACTGCCTGAGACTCCGCAGAGGGGGCAGCGCCTGTGAGCCATCCAACCGCACGAGCCCCGGCAGCCCCTTGGCCCAGCCCAGCCCCTTTGGACTCACCTTGGCCCCCGCTCGCCCGGCGCCCCACGGCAGGGCCTGCTCGGCCTGGCCCCTGACCCCCGGCCCCCACGACTGGCCCGGCCCCCTGGGGCTGCAGCAGTGCTCCTTGGATGCAGCAGTGGGGCTGGGCAGAATCAAGACCTTCATCTTCCCCAGCTAGGGCTGTGCGGGGCCTCCCCCTCCCCGGCTCAACTCAGGCCCTCGTGTCGTACCCCAGCCTGCGTACTGGGGGGAGGGTCCGGCTCAGCGGGGATGTGGGGGGTGCAGGGGCTTGGTGGCCATGGGTACTGTGTCTGCTGGGGATGCGGGTGCCCCCAAGCAGAGGGGCCAGGCGGGGGGGCACCCTGCTCCCCCTACCTGCCGCTGCCTCCTAGGGAAGTAGGGATTTCAGCCTGCTGGGCAGGATGGGGGCAGGGCTGGCAGGTGGGGCTGCGGGGGGAATGGAGAGTCTAGGGGGTGACCCGGAGCAGGCTGGGGGAGGCAGGAGGCCCTGGTAGGGGTGGTGCCTTCCCCCCAGTCTGAGTGGTGGTGCCTGACGGGATCTGCTGGGGCCATGCCCCCCGTGCCAGCTCTTTTTACGCTGGCTTTTCCAGCTCTTTTTCACTCTTTTGTAGATAAAATCTCTTCCAATAAAGGTAGCTCCGGCCGTGTGCCTGCCTCTGCCTCTGCCTCTTCCTCGCCCCCGTGGGCCCCGGCCGGGGCGCTACCCCGGTCACTGCACGGCAGCCGGCTCAAAGCCCCACCTGCCAGCGGGGGGCCCAGCGGCTGTGCCGCACGGCGAGGCAGAGGCCCCGCTGGCTGCCTGAGCCTGCAGCACGATGGCTCCGTGTGTCATGGCCTGGCCGGAAGCTCCGCCCAGGCCCCCTTGTTGCTGGTGTGTTCACAGCCACCTCTGCCGCCCTCCCCCGGCTCTGCCCGGCTTGCCCAGGCGAGAGAGACAGCCGGGCAGGTGAGTCCTGCCACCGAGCGCCCTGCTCAAGGTGCTGCCAGCTCCCTCCAGCGCCGTGGGGGCGGGCCTGGGGGCTGCAGCTGGGATGGGCCTGGCCCTCCCTGCGTCCCCTCCTCATTCCCCAGCCGTACTTCCTGGAGTCACCGCGGTCCCAGCTGCCCCCTGCGGCGTGTGGGCGCTAGGGCCCGAGTTCGGACGCCCGGCCTGGAGGGCATCTCCCGCAGGCTGTCCGGGCCCAGCCCGGCGCGTGCTGGCTGGCGGCAGGGCTGGGGTTTGTGTCTTGGGTACCGACGTTCCCCGGCCATGCGGCTGCCGCAAGCCTGGCCCTGGCCCTGCCCAGCGTGTTTGTTGTGGGCGTTGCCTCCTGCCCTTGGCCCGGGCCCGAGCCGCCTGGAGAGATGCCGTCCTGGGCGGCTGAGCCCGGCTCCTGCGCGCAGAGGGGGGAGGCCGGGAGAGGAGCTGCCGGGTGCCCCTCGGGAATGCGGGGAATGCGCCGCCCCCGTGGCCCTTTGCTCCCGCTGCAGAGCCCAGTTAATAAGTGAACGCTGGGACCCGCAGGAGGAGCTCGCCGGTGCCCGAGGCCAGCGCGGACCCAGTTGCCCCTGGGCGTGGGGTGCTGGGTGGCTTCGCCCATCCCCTGGGTGGCTGCTGCTGGCGCCCGGGCAGAGGGCAGCACCCCGCCTGGCGACTGGGCTCGGCAGCGGTGCCCGTCCCCCCGCCCGGCACAGGGAGGGGCGATTCCTTCTGCCCGCTGTGCCCCGCAGGTGCTGGGTGGGTGCGGCCTGGCCTGCGGGCTTGGCACCGTGGGCTGCACGCAGCCGGGGCGGTTCCTGGAGTCCCAGGGCCAGGTTAATGGCTAACCGCCCTGGGGGCTCGGGCAAAGGTCACCACGGCTCGGCCTGGCCCCGTCCCCGTCCCCTCCCCCGGCTGCCATGCCCTGTGCCACTCGGGAGCCGGCAGCCTAGGCGAGGGGCAGCATGAAGGGGGGCTGCTGGAGGAGCCCTCGCTCCCGGAGCCCCGTGTGCGCTGCCTACTCCCTGCTGAGCACCCCGCCCTGGGGCCTGAGCTGCTGCTTCGCCCTGCAGGTGAGAGGCGCCCGGGGTGGGGGATGCGGGAGCAGCCGGCCCCTGGGAGCATCGCGGGCAGGGAGCAGGCCCCGGGGTGTGACGCCCAGAGCAGCGGGGAAAGCGCAGAGGGGCAAGGAACCAGGCGCGGCCAGAGGCGGCTCCGGAGCCGGTTCTCTGCCCGGGTGGGGGGCGGGGGGAGCTGGCAGGAGGGGATAGACCCTGCCTGGCGCTTCCTGCAGCCCAGCGGGGCGGGAGCCAGCACGCAGCCTCCCCTCCGGCACCGCAGGGCACAGCCCCTCCCTGCCGCCCCAGCCTGGCATGAGCTCGCCCTGGCTCCGTGACACGTGGTTCCCCCCCGATTCACTGAAGCCTCCTGCAGCCAGGCACCTGCCCCTTTCCCAGGAACCCCGGTGTGCTCTGGGGCTGGGCCCCTCGGCCCCATTTTGTGGGGGAAACTGAGGCACAGGTGGGGCTCAGATTTTCACTCATGGTGGGTCTGGCCCCACATAAGGAGCTGTGGGTCATCCCAGGAGGGCTGCGACCCGGCGCCCTGACTTGCTGGCTGCTGGAGCTCCAAGCCTGGCTCTTGGACAGGGTCTGGCTCGGCCTCTTTCTCCCAAAGGCTGAACGTGGATCTGTCGCAGCTGATGGAGGGTTCGAGGGCCCAGGACACACGAGGACTGAGGGGCACTGGCAGAACGCAGGGGGAGCCCAAGGCTGGGCTGGCAGGGGCTGTGGGTGGGGAGTGAGGGGCACTGGCAGGGCTGGGGGGGGGCAAGGCTGGGCTAGCAGGGGCTGCAGCTGGGGAGGAAGGGGCCCGGCAGGGCTGGGCTGGAATGGGCTGCAGGGTGGGAGTGAGAGGCACTGGCAGGGGCTGTGGGTGAGGAGTGGGGGGCACTAGCAGGGATGGGGGGCAGGGCTGACCTGGCAGGGGCGGTGGGTGAGGAGTGGGGGGCACTAGCAGGGATGGGGGGCAGGGCTGACCTGGCAGGGGCGGTGGGTGAGGAGCGGGGGGCACTAGCAGGGCTGGGGGGGCAGGGCTGACCTGGCAGGGGCTGCGGGTGGGAGTGAGGGGCCCCGGCAGGACTGGGGGGCAGGGCTGGGCAGGCAGGGGCTGCGGGTGGGAAGTGGGGGGCACTAGCAGGGCAGGCAGGGGCTGCAGGTGGGAGTGAGGGGCCCCGGCAGGACTGGGGAGCCCAAGGCTGGGCTGGGGGGGCAGGGCTGGGCAGGCAGGGGCTGTGGGGTGGGAGTGAGGGGCCCCGGCAGGACTGGGGGGCAGGGCTGGGCAGGCAGGGGCTGTGGGGTGGGAGTGAGGGGCCCCGGCAGGACGGGGGAGCCCAAGGCTGGGCTGGAGGGGCAGGGCTGGGCAGGCAGGGGCTGTGGGGTGGGAGTGAGGGGCCCCGGCAGGACTGGGGGGCAGGGCTGGGCAGGCAGGGGCTGTGGGGTGGGAGTGAGGGGCCCCGGCAGGACTGGGGGGGCAGGGCTGGGCAGGCAGGGGCTGCGGGTGGGAAGTGGGGGGCACTAGCAGGGCAGGCAGGGGCTGTGGGGTGGGAGTGAGGGGCCCCGGCAGGACTGGGGGGCAGGGCTGGGCAGGCAGGGGCTGCGGGTGGGAAGTGGGGGGCCCCGGCAGGGCTGGGGGGCAGGGCTGTGTGACACCCCATGCTGGGCAGTGAGAGCCAGTGGCTGCTGGAACCCCCCGGGCCTTGCTCTCCTCAGCACCTCGCCGTCCAGGCCTCTCTCATCTGCATCTACCACCTGCTGCTGCTCCCAGGCCTGCTGGGGGGAGAGCGGAGCCGGCCCTGGAGCGAGCTGCTGGCCCGAAGCCTCTTTGCCTGCGGGGTCTCCACGGGGCTGCAGACCAGCCTGGGCAGCAGGTGAGCCAAGCGCCCGGGCGCTCCGCGGGCTTGGGGCCAGCCTCCCCCTGCACCCGGCGCCTGGGAAAAGGGAGGCAGGGGCCTGGCCCCCGGACACTGGCAGCAGCATCTGGACCGAGGGGGTTTCCCTCCGAGCTCCCCTCCCCGTGTCTGCGCCCTGCTGCGCTGAGGGCACCCGCTGTCAGCCGCAGGGAGGTGACGTGTCGGTGAATCGAACAGCCGAGTAACCGCGTGGATTCTTAGCGGTCCCTCCACTAGTCTGTGGTCCCCGGGGGGGGGCTGGCAGCCCCTGTGCTCCGGCCCCTCCCGGGGAGCCCCCCACACTCTGCGCTGCTGCCTCCATACCAGAGAGAGCAGCGTGGGCCAGGCGGGCGCTGGTCCGCGAGGGGAGCCTGTGTAAACACCAGCTCCCCACACAGACCGGCCGCCTGTCGCCCCACGCTGCTGCCTGTGTCAGGGGGTGGCAGGCAGGGCTGGCCTTGCCATGAGGTAAACTGAGGCGGCCGCCTCAGGTGCCAGAGTGGCGGGGGGAGGGCGCCCTGGGACCCAGAGTGTAGACAATTGTGTCTGTGCTCTCCGCGGTCCCATGAGAGGCGAACAGGACGAAGCAGAATCGAGACCTTTCCAAGTTCTGGCCCAAGCGAGGGGCTCGGGGGCATCACTTGAGCTCCCCGCCTCAGGTGCCAAAATGTCGTGGGCCGGCCCTGGTGGCAGCAGACCCTGTCCGGCGTGGGGCTGAGCTCCTGGACCTGGCGGGAGCCAGGACTGAGCCGGGCTGCTGGCCTGCCTGCCTGCTGACACACTGGCTGGGGGGGGATGGGTGTCGTCTGTGGCATTAACCCACCAGCTCCTGCCTGTCGGCTACTCGACTCCACTGTCACATCCCTAGTCGGCCGCCCCTCTCCACTGAGCTGGCTTTCCTGTGCCTGGCAGGTTGCCCTTGGTCCAAGCACCGTCCTTTGAGTTCCTGATCCCCGCCATGGTGCTGAGCCGCCACACGCCCTCGACGGGCAGGAACGGTGAGCACAGCCCCCCCCGGCCCGGCCCACGAGGGTGTGGGGGAGTGGGGCTGGGCCAGGCCTGGGGGGATGAGAGGTGCGGGGGCCTGGCCTGGGGATGAGGGATGCGGGGTCCAGCCTGGGGGAAGGAGGGGTACGGGAGCCAGGTCTGGTCCGGTGGCAGGGGATCAAACAAACTCTTCTCTCCTGGGTAACCTGGCCAGAGCCCCTCACCAGCTCATCGCGCCTCTAGCCCAGGGACACGCGGTGCTGTGGGTCTGCTGGAGACTCTCCCACCGGCCCAGGATGCTGCCCTGCTGGTCCATCCCCCCCCCCCCACTAGTACTGCCAGCTGGGCTTGTCCCCAGGCTACTGGCCCCGAGATGTCGCTGTGGCCCTGACGGGCCCAGCGGCGCGGGAAAGAGAAGCATGACAGACGGCTGAGGCGAGGCTGGGGGCTAAGGTTGCCAGATGGTTTCACCAAAAATACCAAACCCCCGCCCTCCCCCCCAAAAAACGCCTGGAAAAAATTCTGTTGAGCAAATAAAAAAAGCAGTTGCAACCCCCTTAATTCCCAGGCCTCTCCCCCCTACCACCACCCCAGGCAGCGTGAGCTGCACTGTATGTCCCAAGCGGCCTCCCGTCGGGCACCCGAGCCGGGCCTCGGGGAAACTAGAAAATACCGGGCATTTTAGATGTCTGGTATTTTCTGAATTCATTCTACCAGACGGAAGGTCAAATACTGGACTGCCCGGGTCAGTCCCGGACACCTGGCCACCCTCCTGGGGGCGTGGTCCCTGCTCTCCCCTCTGCTCAGTGCCACAGCCCCAGCGGCGTCTCCCCCCGCTGCTCCCGGGCTGGCAGCAGCGCAGGGCGTGTCTCAGCGGTGGGGCCGGAGTTCCAGCTCGTGGCACCACGTGGCCCTAGCTGGGATGTCACAGACCTGCTGATGTGCCGCCCTGCCCCAGCCTGGCAGCGCGAGGAGTCGGCATCTCTGCTTCTGCCCCAGCACGGGGCTTTCGTGGCTGACCCAAACCCAGCCGAAAGCAGCCACCCGTGGTAGGGCCAAAGCTCCGTCCAGGGCAGGCTCCTGGTTTCCCAGCGCTTCCGAGGGCGGACAGAACCGGGCAGTTATCAAGTGAGTCCTGTCTGCGCTTCTGGCAGGCAGCGGCAAGGGACCCCCAGAGCGGTGACCCTGGCCAGCGTGGCTAAGAGCCAGTGGTGGACCTGTCCTCCAGGAACGTCTCCAGTGCCTTCGGAACCCAGTTCTACTTTTGGCCTGGCAGAGCCACGGGGTGGGGTGGGGGGGCTGGGTGAAGAAGCCCTTCCTTTGGGTGCTTTTAAACCGGCTGCCTGTTGATTTAATTGGCTGACCCCTGGTTCTAGTGTTCTGTGAAGGGGTAAATAGCACTTCCTGGTTTGCTGGCTCCACCCCAGCCCCGGCTCTGTAGCCGTTGCATGCCCCTTAGCTAGCTTGGAGAGTCCTTGTCTTTTTACTGTCTCTTGCATGGAAGCTCCTCCGTCCCCTTGATCCTGTCTTGGATGGGTTGGACCCAACAAATGCTGCGGGGGTGAGACAAGCAGGCCGGCATGGCCCCCTCTGACACCACGACATCTGTGCTCCCCTTCTCCCAACCTTTCCCAGCTCCGCTTGACTCGTTGGGGAGGGGCGGTGTCCAGGCCGGCAGGCAGGACTCGGGGGGTTATACAGCGGCAATAGGACACTGTATCACTTTCCTAATGGCTCCTGAGCCCTTTGTGCCCTGAGCGGTTCTCACAGAGTCGCCCATGGGGTCTCTGCCGGGAGTGGGAAGCGCTAATCTCGGCCCGATCCGATGACGGTTCCCAACACGCGTTCCTGTGCACTCAGCAATTGTGACGTGCTCCCAGGCGCCCGCGTTGTGGCTGCAGGCAGCTCTCTGCAGGCAGCTCTGAGTAACTTTGTATTGGCCGCAGCCGTCCGGTCTACCTTGGCGTCCCGATCTGTGGTCGGTAGGTCGACCCGCGCTGGCCCCAGCACACACCCTTGCGGTTCCTGCTCTCCGTTCCGAAAACTCACCCCTCGTTCCTGCCCGGGGCCCTGGCTTTTCCCCAGGTACGGATCCATGCGAGGCCCTGCCCGCCTTCTTAGCCCATGCAGCTTCCTTTGCTGCAGAGCCCGGGGCAGGGACGGTCTCCGAGGTCTCCAAACCTCCAGGTACTCGGTGGCCTTGGGTTCGCCTGGGCTCAGCTTTGTCGTCCCTCCAACAGTCGCAAGAGCCCGGCGAGGTCAGACTTCCCTTTGCAAAAGCCACGTTGCCTGTCTGAGAGTCTGTTCCTCGCTATGGTTTCTCCCAGTCCGCCTGCGTCGGGCTACTGGCCTGTGGCTGCCGGGCTCACCTCTGGAGCCCTCTTTAGTAATGGGGGTGATGCAGGCTGAGGCTGCGTGCGGGGACAGGCTCCCACCGCAGCGGGTAGTGCCGCAGTGTCGTGGCTGAGCTCTGTCGGAAGCCTGGGGAGCCCGGGGGCCTGGCGACCTATTGCTAACACCCCCTGGCACACTGAGGGGGGCACAGGCCTTCACATTTTGTTTCCTGAAAAGGGCAACTCTGCGGTGGGATCTGGCCCACGCCTCCAGCGAAGAGCGAGGGAGGGGATCCCCCCGCCGTGAGTCTCGAGTGCTGGGCTTCACTGTGGTCCTCCGCCGCCAGCGCCTGCTGCACTTCACACCCCCTGTGCTGGCTTGTGTCTCCAATTGTCTCCCGCCCTGCCTCGTCCTATCGCCAGCCGGACGGGGCCCGGCCTCGTGCCCTCCCTAGGAGCCGGCGGCCAGCCCGCGGGCCCCGAGCAGCCTTCGCTACGCTGCACGGTCACCGGGGGGGTCTTTGGACCCTCTGACGACTTGCCTGATCTGAGGCCGTCGCTCTCCTGGAGTCTGGCCGTAGCCCCCGCGCCGCGCAGGCGCTTTACCCTGTGACTGCGCCTCTGCACGTCCACCCAAGTGCCCTCGTTTGGGGCCGCTCCTGTTTGGCAAGTGAGAGGTTACTGGGTTGGGATTTTTGGCATCTCCCCCCCCCCCCCCGCCGCAAGGATGGTACATTCCGTGATGCTCGCTTGCTAGTACCAAGCGGTCCGGCTAGAGTCACGTCCTGGACGGGACCCCATGGGCCAGCTTGGACCACATCAGGAACTGCCTCTCCCCGGGCGGGTTCCGGGGCCGGCTGCTCCAAGAAGCAGACACTTCTGCCCCGTGCGCCACGCCCGGAGGGGACAGGCTCCCAGTTCACGTGGGGGATCCCCCATTGTTACTTGTGCTTTCTGCTTCGGTGGCCTCTGTCTCCCCGGGCATTTCTCAGAGGCTGTCAGCAGCCTGGTCGGGTGGTCGGCAGCTCGGCCCCACTGCGGGGCTGTTCCAGTGTGGGATTTCTGAGCCCTGAGAGCCTAAGAACATAGAACATAAGAACGGCCGTACTGGGTCAGACCAAAGGTCCATCTAGCCCAGTATCCTGTCTGCCGACAGTGGCCAGCACCAGGTGCCCCAGAGGGGGTGGACTGAAGACAATGACCAAGCGATTTGTCTCTTGCCATCTCTCTCCAGCCTCTGACAAACAGAGGCCAAGGACACCATTTTATCCCCTGGCTAATAGCCTTTTATGGACCTAACCTCCATGAAATTATCTAGCGTCTCTTTAAATTCTATTATAGTCCTAGCCTTCACAGCCTCCTCTGGCAAGGAGTTCCACAGGTTGACAACACACTGTGTGAAGAAGAACTTTCTTTTAAACCTGCTACCCATTAATTTCATTTGGTGTCCTCTAATTCATCTATTATGGGAACTAATAAATAACTTTTCTTTGTTCGCCCTCTCCACACCACTCATGATTTTATAGACCTCTATCATATCCCCCCTCAGTCTCCTCTTTTCCAAACTGAAAAGTCCCAGTCGCTTTAACCTCTCCTCATATGGGACCCGTTCCAAACCCCTAATCATTTTAGTTGCCCTTTTCTGAACCCTTTCCAAGGCCAAAATATCTTTTTTGAGGTGAGGAGACCACATCTGTACACAGTATTCAAGATGTGGGCGTACCATAGTTTTATCCAGGGGCAGTAAGATATTCTGGGTCTTATTTTCTATCCCTTTCTTAATAATTCCTAGCATCCTATTTGCCTTTTTGACTGCCGCTGCGGCTACCCCTCTGATACTTGCGCTCTGTGTGGAAGTTTTCAGAGAACTGTCCACGATAACTCCAAGATCTTTCCTGATTTGTCGTAGCCAGATTAGCCCCATCACACTGTCCGTATTGTTGGGGTTATTTTTTCCAACGTGCATTACTTTAGCCTAGGAAACAGTCTGATTCTTCTAAGATTGTGACCACATTCAGCGCTATGCTCCCTAACGTACAGGGCCGCTCCCCTGCCAGCGGCCTGCCCCTGTGTCGCGCACCCCTGGATTATCCTGCGTCCGGCGCGTTCTCTGACACCCCTCCTGTCGCAGTCCCCCTGCCACGCCGGGCCCTCTGGTCTGGCCTGCTGGGCTACAGGCTGTGGGACAGATGGGGAGGGGGAGATGGGACTGGCCTCGTCTCTCTCGCTGGGCGTGCAGGCTCTTCTCGCGCGTGGTGCTGAACTGGGGCTCTGCGACGTGGGACGGGCCCCAGCAGCTCCCGCACGGACGTCACCAGCTGCAGCCTCTGCTCTGGGCTCCGGAGTCCTGCCTCTCAGAACCACCGCCAAGAGATGCCTTCACCTGCACCCCCCGCCCGTGGTGTAAAAGCCCCTCGCTGCCCGTTGGAACTGGCCGTGCCAGCAGCAGCCTGCCTCCGTTTGGGTCCCTCCTGCAGAGGCGCCTCCTTCCCCAAGTCCCCCCCCCCCCGTTCCTAATGCCCCAGCCTTTCCTCCCCGCCCTGGCTCGGCCGGGCCCTGCCATGGAGGTCCTGGCCTTCGCTCTCAGTCATGTCTGATAACCACTCCCCGTCCTGTCACCCGGCTCCTCCCCGGAACGGGCCCCCTCCCCTGCCAGGCGCCTCCGCCCCAAGGGTGCCCACTCAGGTCTGCCCGTCCTTCCCTTCCAGGAACAGAGGGGCCTGTGGGGTGTGCCGAGCAGGACTGCCTGGCCCCGGGCAGCTGGAGTCAGTCCCTCCGAGAGGTGGGTGCCCTGCGGAGCAGGCAGCGTGGGGCTGGAGGTCAGCACAGGGGATGCGGCAGTGGGATGCAGGGTGCACGGGAGTGTGTGTAGAGATGGGATGCAGGATGTATGGGCGCGAGGGGGTGCCAGGCAGTTAGGGAATGTGGGGGGTTGGGATGTGTGAGTGCATGCAGGTGTGTGTATAGGGGTGGGATGTGGGGGTGCATGCTCTGGGTGCGTGGGGTGGGATGCAAGGATGCATGTGTGTGTGTATGGGTGTGATGTGGGGGTGCATGGTGTGTGTGTGTAGGAATGGGATACAGGGTGCATAGGATGTCCGTGTAGTGGGGGGACGTATGGGTGTAGGGATGGGTCATGGGGTGTGTGTAGGGGTGGGATGCGGGAGTGCATGGGTGTGGGGATGTAGGGGTGTAGGGCTGGGCTGTGCGGGTGTGGGGTGTGGGAATGTAGGAGTGGGCTGCGGGGGGTGTTTAGAGGTGGGATGCGGGAGTGCATGGGTGTGGGGATGTAGGGGTGTAGGGCTGGGCTGTGCGGGTGTGGGAGTGGGCTGCGGGGGGTGTTTAGAGGTGGGATGCGGGAGTGCATGGGTGTGGGGATGTAGGGGTATAGGGGTGGGCTGTGCGGGTGTGGGGTGTGGGAATGTAAGAGTGGGCTGCGGGAGGTGTTTAGAGGTGGGATGCGGGAGTGCATGGGTGTGGGGATGTAGGGGTATAGGGGTGGGCTGTGCGGGTGTGGGGTGTGGGAGTGTAGGAGTGGGCTGCGGGGGGTGTTTAGAGGTGGGATGCGGGAGTGCATGGGTGTGGGGACGTAGGGGTGTAGGGCTGGGCTGTGCGGGTGTGGGGTGTGGGAGTGGGCTGCAGGGGGTGTTTAGAGGTGGGGTGCGGGAGTGCATGGGTGTGGGGACGTAGGGGTATAGGGGTGGGCTGTGCGGGTGTGGGGTGTGGGAGTGTAGGAGTGGGCTGCGGGGGGTGTTTAGAGGTGGGATGCGGGAGTGCATGGGTGTGGGGATGTAGGGGTATAGGGGTGGGCTGTGCGGGTGTGGGGTGTGGGAGTGTAGGAGTGGGCTGCGGGGGGTGTTTAGAGGTGGGATGCGGGAGTGCATGGGTGTGGGGATGTAGGGGTATAGGGATGGGCTGTGCGGGTGTGGGGTGTGGGAGTGTAGGAGTGGGCTGCGGGGGGTGTGTAGAGGTGGGATGCGGGAGTGCATGGGTGTGGGGATGTAGGGGTATAGGGGTGGGCTGTGCGGGTGTGGGGTGTGGGAGTGTAGGAGTGGGCTGCGGGGGGTGTTTAGAGGTGGGATGTGGGAGTGCATGGGTGTGGGGATGTAGGGGTATAGGGGTGGGCTGTGCGGGTGTGGGGTGTGGGAGTGTAGGAGTGGGCTGCGGGGGGTGTTTAGAGGTGGGATGCGGGAGTGCATGGGTGTGGGGATGTAGGGGTATAGGGGTGGGCTGTGCGGGTGTGGGGTGTGGGAGTGTAGGAGTGGGCTGCGGGGGGTGTTTAGAGGTGGGATGCGGGAGTGCATGGGTGTGGGGATGTAGGGGTGTAGTGCTGGGCTGTGGGAGGCACACGTGGAGGTGGGGGGTTTGCAGATGTCAGGTTCTAGGAGCAGATGAACCCAATGGCCGGCTGAGTTGCTGTGGGTGGCCTAGCTGCCACCCTCCCCATCTCATCTCTTGTTCTCCGCAGGTCTCTGGCGCCGTGCTGGTCTCGGGGCTGGTGCAGCTGGCACTGGGGGTGTCTGGCACAGGCGGCTGGATAGCCCAGCGCTGTGGGCCCATGGTCCTAGCTCCCAGCCTCTCCATCATTGGGCTGTCTGCCTACAAAGAGGCAGCCCGCTTCTGCTCGGCCAGCTGGGGGGTCGCCCTGCTGTACGTGAGTCTGGGGCCCTGCAGCGGGGGGACTTGGGGAGCTGTCTGGTTGCACCCACATGGGGCTCTGGCTCTGGTTCTCCCAGTGGGGGGGGACGGTGGAGAATGGTGCCAGGGGAACTCCCCACTACTGCATTCCCTTCACCAGACACTAATGGTGAGCTCCCTGGCTCTCCCAGCAGGGGGCGCTGGGGGAATGGCACGTGCACATGGGGGAAGGAACTGCCCTCTCCCAGCAGGGGGCGCTGGGGGAATGGCACGTGCACATGGGGGAAGGAACTGCCCTCTCCCAGCAGGGGGCGCTGGGGGAATGGCATGTGCACATGGGGGAAGGAACTGCCCTCTCCCAGCAGGAGGCGCTGGGGGAATGGCACGTGCACATGGGGGAAGGAACTGCCCTCTCCCAGCAGGGGGCGCTGGGGGAATGGCACGTGCACATGGGGGAAGGAACTGCCCTCTCCCAGCAGGAGGCGCTGGGGGAATGGCACGTGCACATGGGGGAAGGAACTGCCCTCTCCCAGCAGGGGGCGCTGGGGGAATGGCACGTGCACATGGGGGAAGGAACTGCTCTCTCCCAGCAGGGGGCGCTGGGGGAATGGCACGTGCACATGGGGGAAGGAACTGCCCTCTCCCAGCAGGGGGCGCTGGGGGGGCTGCCCCGGGGCTCCGTGCCGTGACCCGGCTCCATCTCTCCTAGGCTCGTGGTCCTCGCGGTGCTCTTCTCCCAGCACTTGAGTTCCTGCCGCCTGCCCATTTGCACATGGACCCGGGCCCAGGGCGTCTCCGTGGAGACGAGCATCCCTGCCTTGCGCATGTTCTCGGTACGAGGCCCCGTGCGGCCCGCGGCGCGTCACTCCCCTGGCTGGGCACCGCCCCCTCGAGCATGGCGCAGAGCCAGAGCCAGGGGCCGTGGGTCAGGCCGTAGCACAGGGCTGGACAAAGGCCCCGTAATGCGTGTGGAGGGGGCTTGTAAGGGGCTTGTGCTGGGCCCCGGGCTCAGCAGAGCTCCAGCCTGTGCCGGGAAGGGCTGGCAGCGGGAAGGCGAACGATCCAGGCCTGGGAGCGTAGAGACGAGAGGCTCCTGGTGTCTAAGGGGGGTGAGAAGGGTCTGCCCTGTCCCGCGGAGCCGGAGCCGGAGCCGGAGCCGGAGCCGCCGGAGGAGACTGGCAGGTGGGAGCGCAGGAAGAAACGGGTTTCACTCAGGGCACGTCTGCCCCACGGGACAAGGTCGCATTGAGCTACACAACTTCAGCTGCGGTCACCCTGTAGCTGGAGTCGAAGTCCCTGGCCTCGGCCTTTGGCGCTGGCCCTGCTGCAGGAAGCCAAGGGGAGGGCGCTCGCCCTTTGACTTCCCTCGCTCCTCGTGGGAGCAGGACTGCCAGCATCGAGCGGCGCGCCCCTCTCCCTTCGGACGAGCGGTCTGCGCTAGCCCCGCTCAGTGGGACCCTGGAAGGTCCATCGTCTCTGTAGCACGGCTGCCCCCGGGTGTAATTAGCCTGTGGATTGCATGGGCACAGGGAGTCCTGGTTCGCAAGGGGCTGGACGAGCACGGGACATTCTGGCCAGGCTGTCCCCCTCCAGGCCAGGGCGTGAGCGGCTCTGACCTGCCTGAGGCCAGGGCCTGGGGAGCTGCAAGGGGGAAGAGCACCAGAAATGCTACAGTTCTAGACAGCGCCCTGGGAGGGGAGATGGCCAGGGCTGGGTGTACTGAGCCGGGGGAGAGGAGACTCAGCGGGGGGACACGGAGAAGAGACAGGGCTGTTCTCATTAGCTTCTGATGACTGGCCAGGAAGCAAAGGGCTTAATGTGCAGCAAGGATGGTTTAGGCTGGACCAAAGGTGAAAGTAGCCAGTGCGGCGCCCTGGCTGGGGGTGGGGATTGCGATAGGACAGTACCTGTAAGAAATGTAAATTACTTTCACCCTGGGCTGGACATTAGGAAAACCGTCCCGCCCGTCGGGGGTGACACACTGGGATAAACTACCTGGGGCTGTGGAGTCGCCATCGCTGGGGATATTGACGAGCAGCTTGGACACACGCCTGTCGGGGACGGTCCAGACAGGGCTGGGCCCTGCTGTGGGGTCGGGGACGGGACTCGATGACTCCCGGGGTCCCTGCCAGTCCTTTGATTCTAGGATTAGCCCCCACCTGCCGCTGCAGGGTTCTTACACCTTCCGCTGCAGCGTCTGGTGCTGCACTCTGCCCCTGGCAGGGTCAGCCCAGCTCCCCCACCTCCTATCCAGCAGGGCCAGCCTCCCAGTCGCCTCCCTGGCCAGACCGCCCATCAGGTACTGGGTACTACGGCGCCCTCCCCACAAGCTGATCCAAGCTCCCGGGGGGGGGGCTCTAGGCCCCGGGGAGCAGCCTGGGCCTGGCTGGCCAGGTGGCTCCTAGCTTGCGGCTGGCTCGCGGGTGGGGGGCCCAGGCCTGGGCTGAGCGAGGGGTTCAGGGCTTGCTCAGCTTCCTTTGCTGCCCCTGCAGGTGCTGCTGCCGCTTTGCGTTGCCTGGATTGTCTGGGGGATCCTGAGCCACCTTCGCGTCCGGGGGCTCCTGTTGGGCCCTGCCACGGGGCAGCTGCCGGCCACCAACAGCACCTTCCACAGCCCCTGGCTCCAAGTCCCCTACCCAGGTAGGACGAGAGCAGGGCCGGCGATGCCCATCCCCCTTTGCCCCAGCTGCCAGTGACGGTCCCTGCTTCCCTCCCCTCCAGGTGAGCGGGGGTGGCCGACCTTCAGCTCGCGGGCCCTGGGCGTGGGCGTGGCCATGGGCCTCACCTCCAGCATGAACTCCGTGGGCTGCTACCTGCTGTGCCCGCAAGCGCTGCAGGCCCCGGCCCTTCCCCGGCACGCCTGCAACCGCGGGCTCTGCATGGAAGGGCTGGGCAGCCTCCTTTCCGGGGCGCTGGGGGGCGTGAGCGGCCTGGCCTCCAGCGTCCCCAACGCCTGCACCAACAGCCTCACCCAGGTACGGCGGGCGGGGCGGGGCTGTGGGCGAGCCAGGCAGACCCCGCGCTGCGGGGCAGGGTCTGGCCAGCTCCTGGGGCAGCAGGGAAAGGGGCTGGCATGAGCACAGGGCCATTCTGTGGGTCGTTCTGCCACCTCCATGCAGGTGGGTCTGTACGTGGGGCTGGCGTGTGCCTCTGCCGGGGGCATCCCACGGCTCCGCTCATGCCAGAGAGGGCCCGGCGGATCAGAGCGCTCACCTGGCACCTTGCTGCGCTGCGGGCAGAGGGCAGGAGAGGGGAATGCAGCACATGGTGGACGGGCTCTGCCTGCCCGGGGGTGGCGCGTGGCATGAAGGGAAACCCTTCCACTGAGGCGGCGAGCAGGCTGGCCGGGGCAGGCAGGGCGGGAAGTCAGGGGAGCTCAGAGAACTGGGGGAGGGCGAAGGTCCCGCTGGGACCAGCCGCCCTGCCGCTGGGACCAGCCGCCCTGCAGCTGGGGCCGTGGTTTGGGACAGCCCCATGGCAGCCCAGGGAGCGACAGACGCCAGGACTCACCAGCTGGGGTGCCCGGCAGGCCAGGGTGCACAGAGGCGCTGGGGGCAGAAATGGGCAGGGTGCTCCTGGACTCCCCCAGTCCCACCAGCCCCCCGCTTCCCTTCTCTTGCGCCAGGCTGGGTCGCGCCACTCCGTGCAAGTGGGTGCGCTGGCATGCGTGCTGCTGGGCATGTCCCCCCGGCTGGCCGAGCTCCTCACCGCCATCCCCCTGGCGGTTCACGGTGAGTGTCCCAGCGCCGGGAGACCCTCCCTCAGCCAAGTGCGGGGGCTACACGCGGGGGCCCCGCTGGCATCGGTGGCCAAACTCCCTCTGGAGTCAGGACTGCAGCTGAGCGCCCTTGGGAGCCGGGCCCTGTGGCCCACGGGGCCCGGCTGGTGCTGCTGCCGGCACTGACCCCGACTGTCTGGGACGGCCGGGCCCAGCCGGTCAAGAGGGCAGGGGAGCGCGGCGCCTGCTCCCGCCGACCAGGGCCTGACAGAGCCCCGCGGGAAGTGCTGCATGAGGGGGCTGAGCTGGCGGACGCGTGGCAGCCCAGTGCCCTGGCTGGGTGGGCGGCTGCTGGCAGGGCAGCCCCTGAGAGAGGCTGGGCGCGCTCCAGAGATGACCAGCAGCAGAGGGGCCTGGCAGCAGGGACCTGGGGGGCGGGGGCTCAGGAGCAAAGCAGTAGCAGGCCTGTGTGGCTCGCCTGGGATTTGCACACTGGCCCCCCTTGTGCCACGGCCCCCGTCTGACCCCCTTGTGCCGCAGGCGGGGTGCTCTGCGTGACCTACACCGTCGCTGTCGGCGCCGGCGTCTCCTATTTCCAGTTCGCCAGCATCGACTCGGGCAGGAACATCTTCATCGTCGGCTTCACCATGTTCATGGCGCTGCTGGTGCCGCGGTGGCTCGGCGCCGCCCCTGGCCACGTGGCCACAGGTGCCGTACCAGCTGCCTTCTCTGGGGGTGGGGGCTGCCGACCCCAGGAACCGCGTCCCTTCTCGTGTGCCCCAGGACACCGCCTCGGGGCCACCCCGCCACGCGGGCGCCAGTCCCAGCCGCTGGCAGCTCCCACCCTGGGCCCTGCAGCTGGGCACCCGACCTGCCATGCTTCTGGGCTGAGCCTCCCCGCGTGCCCTGGGCTGGCATGTCTCCGTCTGCCGGGCGCCTGGCGCAGGCCACTGCTGCCCCTGGTGGGGTGACGCTGCCGTTGTTCCCCTAGGTTGGCTCAGCCTGGACCTTTTCCTCCTCTCGGTGCTGACGGTTCCTGTCTTTCTAACCAGCCTCTTGTCCTTCTTCTTGGAGAACACGGTCTCAGGTGAGGGGACGCCCCGGCCCGCCCAGCGCCTGGCCCCCTCGAGAAATCAGGGGTTTCAGGGTAACCGTGGAACTGCCTGAAATCCAAGGGGCTCCGTGGTTTCACGCGCTGCGGGCTCTACTGCCGGCCCCGCTCCCCCGGGAACCAGCGTGGCACCTGCGGCGGGCTGGGCCTGCCACGGACGGGCTGTACTGGGCGGCCAGCTGGGGTCACCCCTGCCTGTCGTGGGCGTGTGGGGCTGGAGTAGCCCCCTGCCAGGGTGGGTGGGGAGCTGCTCCAGCCCCTCCCGGTTCAGCCCCACCGGTAAGTCTCACCTGGTACGGTCGAGGGTTGCTTTTTGCTGCCCAGGGGCCTGCGCTGGGGGTCCCTGGTGGGTACGGTAAAGCCAGTGCCCTGCCCCTCTGCAGCACCTTCCCTGGCTGGGTGGCCCGGGGCTAGGGAGGCGGTAGCACTGTGCGTGTTTGCAGTGGGGCTGGCTGGCTCTTCCAGCTGCCCGGGGGGTTCTCTGACCCGTCCCTTCTTGCTTCCAGGCACTCTGGAGGAGCGAGGGCTGCTCCGGGAGCTGGCAGCGCGGAAAGCGGGCGCAGGAGAGGGGTGCCGGAGCGAAGCCAGCCAGGTCTACGGGCTTCCCCCAGCCCTGAGCAAGCTGCTCCCTCCCGCCAGGTGTAAGGCCTTTCCCCTCTGCTTCCTCTGCCCGGGCCCGGAGGGCGAGAGCCGTGTGCTGGACGAGGGGGCAGGCCCGCCGGGGGAGGCCACTGGCCTCCTGCTGAAACCCAGCGCCCCGGGGGAGGAGACAGCTGGGAGCCGCCGCGGGGACAGTGCTGTGTGATGGAGCGAGGGCGGGGCTGGATTCACACCTGCAGCCCCAGGCACAGCATCTTCAGCGCCCCCGCCCACGGCTGGCCTGCGAGCTTCCCGAGGAGATGGAACGAAAAGAAGCAAAGGCAGCCTCCCCGGCATGCCGGAGCCCTGGGCCAGCACGGTGCTCCCAGCCTGGGATTGTACCTCTCCCCACAGCGAGCGGGGCCCTGCCGGGCACAGGGAGGAGGTAGCGGGGCGGCCGAGGCTGGAAAGGGCTGGCACGCTCCCAGCACCGGCAGCAGGCGCCTGCCCGGCCCCCACTCCCAGCACCCCTCCTGCGGGCTGACTTGGACTTGCACCCTGCTCCAGCCCTGCATGCTGGGCAGCCAGCAGCCCCGCCAGGAGCCCACCACCCAGGGCAGCGCTGCGGATTCACTGCTCACTGCCACGCCCGTTTCACCGCAGGGCCCCTCGAACAGCAGCACCCCGGCCACGTGCTCCGGTGCCGCCTGGCAGCATGCCCGGGCCAGAGCCCTGCTCGGCGGGTGGCGCTGGGCATCCCTCCGTAGCAGGGCGCGAGGGACGTGGGCTCCGCCGTTGCTTTGTCCCCAGCACGGACCTTGCTCTGCCCCAGCCGGGGCCCTATAAAAAGGTGCAGCCACCTCTGGGTGCTTGGCCTCCTTTCCAGCCGTCCGCTCCGTGTGAGTGTGTAGGAGAGGGGGGCCGGGCTCCTCCCAGCTGCCTCGCAGAGAGCGGGGGCCCCGTGGTGCTGGCGCCCGGGCACAGCTCTGCTCTGGACTGGGGCTGAGATGGGCGGCGGGCTCCCGGCTCGGCTGCTTCCACCTGGCAGGCCTTGTCCCTTGGATCGCACTGGCGGGGGCTGTCTTAGAGAGAACGGCTCACGCAGAGCCGGCCTGGCAGGTCTGCTCCTGCCTCCTAAGGTTCCTGGCCGCCCGGCCGCCTCCGACCCGCAGCCAGCGTGCGCCCTGGTGCGAAGGCGAGCGCGGCTGGGACCCGCCGGGCAGGGCAGAATGCCCTTGCACTTGCCGTAGCTGTTGGGGGTGGGGACAGGGCAGTGGCAGACCCTACCTGGGCTGTCTGCTAGCTCCTTGGCTTAATAGCCCCCCCGGCTGCAGCTGCCCCCAGGAGTCCAGTGGGCACATCAGGGCTAGCCTCAGGCTCCTGCCCCAGCCAGCATGAGTCTTGACAGGTGCCCTGCGCGGGCCCCCTTGGTTCCATGGGCACCAGCCCTTTGGGGGCTCCAGTCCCTGCTTTTCCCCACCCCTCCCTGGCCAGGCGAGGGGACTGCCACAGGGCGCTGCGGGGGGATTGAAACCCAGCCTCTCTGCACCTCTCCTCGGACAGCGGCCTTGGCCCCAGTGTCTAACCCCGCTGCGGGCAATGGTAGTGCCCTGGCAGGGTGCCACCACTCCCGCTGGGCCCAGCGCCGGGGCGGCTCCCTGGGGCAGCGGGGGAGTTGCTTGGGCGTGGAGCCAAGGGGAGAGCAGCCCCCGCCTGCCCAGAGGCTGGCAATTTGTGAAGCGGGAGGTGTTTGTAAAAGCTCTGCTCTAGCTGTGCCGTGGGGGCCGGTCCCTGGGCTGGGCTGTGCCGGAACCGGCCTGGAGGGTCCCAGCGAGTTCTGGGCCCTCTGGATGTGCGGTGGGAGCTGTTTGCAGGGCTACCCAGTGGCAAGGGGGGAGCGGGAGCGGCCCCTGCACTCTTCTCGCTATTCCTGCCAAGCCACAGAGAGTCAGCCCCTGGCCAGCCCACTCGCACGGTGGCGGGTCACCACTGCTGGTGCAGCACGGCCTTGGGGCGGGGGCTGCAGTGTAACCGGCCCGGGGCCAGATTTCTGGGGCACCCCGCAGCACTGCTGTGACAGCCGGGCCTCCAAACGTGCCCAGCTCCACGCACACCTGTGGAGAGTGGGTGAAAGTTCACACAGTGTCACCCAAATCACAGACAGGGAAAGGTGCAAAGAGCGAAGTAGCCCAAGCAACAGGGCCGTCTGAGAGCGTTCTAGGTCCGTGTTGAGATCAGGCGCCACACACAGGAACAGCATGAGACTGAAAAGCCAGGAACCAAAAGGACCATTGTGACGGACTGGGCCGGGTCTGGACACAGCTGAGGGCGTCCGCTCAGGGCGAATTGCTCAAATTTGCATCTCCTTACAGCCCCCAGACTGGAGACCTTCCCAAACAGGCCACACACCAGTCCCACAGAGCGCTTCAGCTGCCTGCCTGAAGCCTCACAAGCAAAACCCCTCCGACACCCCAGCAATATCCGTGCCCCAGATGGCCCCGGGCCTCATACACCGGTGGGGGGTCTTAGAACCCAATCCCACCTACCCCGAACGAGTTCTGTCCGGTTCCAAGAAACCAGCCACAGATCCCTGGTCAATTTACCCTCTGGACCTTACCCACAAATCACGCTGGGCCAATCCTTTAGCATCTAACAACTAAAGGTGTATTACTACAATAAAGAAAAGCAGGAGAGTGAGGTTGCTAAAGTATCATACATTACATGCAGCGGCGGATTTAGGGCAGGGCACGCGGGGCGGCTGCCCCAGGCCCCGTGCTTCCCGAGGCCCCGCGCATGCGCCGTGTCAAAGGGGGGGCCCTGCAAAATTTTGCTGCCCGGCGCCCCGCGGCACTCTCATCCGCCCCTGATTACATGCATCGAATCTCCCAGTTCTCGATGCAGGCTCTAGCACAGATGTTATAGCTGCTGGCTTAGAAGTCCTTGTTGCGCATCCTAGGTTAGGATGGGTCCACAGTTCTTTCTGGCTCTTCGATCCCTGCACTGCTGCCTCTGGGATGAAGGGCTGAGTTGAGAACCAAGATGGAATCAGCCACATGGCATCTTTATACCTCTTTCCTGGTCTCTTCTTGGCTGCAGCAGGTCACCTGGCCAGCGGCCTATACCTGTGTTCCCTGCTGGTAGCCCTTAGGTATCAGGCCTCATTCTTGAGGTGTGTCCTTGGCCCATTGAGGGCCATTGTCCCACAGGGCCTCGCTAATTAGCATGTCCATAGGCCGGGCTCTGCCCAATGCTCAACCACATGCAGGGAAATATTCAGTATCCATACAAAGTACAGGCTTATAATTGCACACACAGACATTATACAATCACATGACCAGCGTACATAGGATTAGCAGACAGTAACCTTTATTCAACACCTCACATGGCCCCCTTTTATAACATTTTTGGGGCCAACACCCCCACCTATGGGTGCAGCAGCGATCTGGCTGCTCCCCTCAAATTCAGTAACGTGACACCCCCAACGCAAAATTGATGCAGGAGGTGATGCTAGTAACATCACTGAGGGCATCACAGGCCTCCCCATGTTTTGGCTCTGTGTCATCACGTATTCTAAGCCAACGTTAGAAACAACAGTACAGAGCTGGATCAGTGTATGAGAACACAGTGTGCCTAAAATAGGTTTCATTACTGCAAGGTCTGTCATAGCGACAACCACATCCCTGCATTGTCTTAGAACCCCAAGGTAAAACTTGGTGAAAACCACGGCTACTTGGATCTGCTTTTGCAGCATGATCCCTAAGTGAGTCAGGTGATTTTGCTCCGAGCTGAAGAAAATAGTGAATTTATCCAGGCCAGCTCTGGCAACTCTCTGAACAACAATTAACATTGTGCGAATGCAGGTATTCTCATCCCAAATAGTGCAGGCATCTTTTCACTTATCCACGAAAACAAAATGGTGGCATGCCTCAGTTTCCCTTTTCACACAGCACCTTCTGGCCGGACCCTTCTTTGTCCTGTAAGAAGTTCCAAGACCAGTTACAAGCGTTAACCATGAAATAGCAACATCACAATGTCCCCTTACATACCGTCTGTTGTTTGGTACGTGTCCGGACAGATTACATGGTATTTCCGTAAGATCATGCACATTGTATACCCTTACAATTCTCTGCAACAATAATACATTGGTTACAAGAATTAACATCAGTAACAAGAACAATCCTATCTCAGGTGTATATTGACATTCTCCATCCTGCCCCTTCTCTGGCTCCACCCCATTGCAGTTTTGGCCCTTCAGGTTCAACCTGCAAATCTTCTTGGCCAAAGCAAGTCCTGCCCCTCCCCCTTGTCCTCTGGGCTCCAGGCCTGAAACCTCTGGCCTGACCAAGACAAAGGGCTGGCTGGGCGTGACTCCCTGGCTCACAATGGCCCTGGAATTCTCCCCCTTCCCCCACTCAGTGGGGTAACAGCAGTAAGCTGTAGACTCCCAAGTCTCTCCTCTGTCCACCTCCAACCTCTGTTTCCACATGGAACCAGATATCAACCTCCCTGATTGAGTATGAGTGTCCACCGTGTCCAGAGATGGGAGCGTAACTGCCATCTCCTGCATCCTAGAGAGAGTGACCACACAGCTGTTCTGCTCTGCATACTTAGCTACCCAGCCCTTCTCCTGAATCTGAGACACTAACTTCCCACTCTCCTCCTTCACCCGGGAACAATCCTGTCCCAAAGACACTGACTTCCCAGCAAGCTGGTCACACACAGTTACTCGGTTATCAGACTGCTCCAATTCTCTGGCTGTTCCTGCCTCATCTGGAACAACCCTCAGTCCCTCTGAGACCTCTTTACAAAACAGAGACCGTGGGGAGGAAAATCAGCCACAGGGCGCATTTCACCAGCATGTCAGCCCCCCACTATCTCCTGTGGCCCCATCATCCTGATCCAGAGAGCTGTCCTGAGCCACCCCCAGATGCCACATCGCCATCTCTCCTGGCTCCAGGGGAATCCCAAACACCGCCTGGGGCATGAGCCCCTCCGCCCCACCTTATTTCTTCTCTTTGCCATCCCTCTCCTTGAGCTCTCTGGCATGTAAGAGTTGGGCTTAGCCAGCCAAGGTTTGTAAGTTGCTAAAAGCAATGCCTTATAGACTCATAGACTTTAAGGTCAGAAGGGACCATTATGATCTGACCCCCTGCACAGTGCAGGCCACAGAATCTCACCCACCCCTCCCAGAATAATCCTCTCACCTATGTCTCAGATATTGAAGGCCCCAAGATGCAGAGAATCCTCCAGCTGTGATCTGTGCCCCATGCTACAGAGGAAGGCAAAAAACCTCCAGGGTCTCTGCCAATCTACCCTGGAAGAAAATTCCTTCCCAACCCCAAATATGGCGATCAGCTAAACCCTGAGCATGTGGGCAAGACTCACCAGCCAGACACCCAGAAAGTTCTCTATAGTAACTCCATTGACCTATTTCCCACTGATAATGAATGGTCAATTAGTTACCAAGATCATGTTCTCAAACCATCCCCTTATCATAGAACTGGAAGAGACATCAGAAGGTCAAGTCCAGCCCCCTGCTCTAGGCAGGACCAATCCCAACTAAATCAACCCGGCCAGGGCTTTGTCAAGCCGGGACTTAAACACCTCTAGGGATGGAGACTCCACTACTTCCATAGGGAACCCATCCCAGTGCTTCCCCACCCTCCTAGGGAAATAGTTTTTCCTAATATCCAACCTGGACCTCTCCCACCACAACTTGAGCCCATTGCTCCTTGTTCTGCCCTCTGTCACTACTGAGAACAGCCTCTCTCCAGCCTCTTTGGAACCTCCCTTCAGGAAGTTGAAGGCTGCTCTCAAATCCCCCCTCACTCTTTGCTTCTCCAGACAAAACAGACCCAACTCCCTCAGCCTCTCCTCATAAGTCATGCGCTCCAGCCCCCTAATCATTTTGGTTGCCCTCCGCTGGACCCTCTCCAATGCGTCCACATCCTTTTTGTAGTGGGGGGCCCAGAACTGGACACAATACTTCAGATGTGCCTCACCAAAGCCGAATAAAGGGGAATAATGACATCTCTGGATCTGCTGGCAATGCTCCTCTTAATGCAACCTAATATGCCATTCGCCTTCTTAGCTACAAGGACACACTGTGGACTCATATCTAGCTTCTCATCCACTGTAACCCCCAGGTCCTTTTCTACAGAACTACTACTTAGCTGGTTGGTCCCCAGCCTGTAACAATGCTTGGGATTCTTCCGTCCCAAGTGCAGGACTCTACACTTGTCCTTGTTGAACCTCATCAGATTTCTTGTGGCCCAATCCTCCAATTTGTCTAAGTCACTCTGGACCCTATCTCTGCCCTTAAGCGTATCTACCTCTCCCCCCAGCTTAGTGTCATCCGCAAACTTGCTGAGGGTGCAATCCATCCCCTCATCCAGGTCACTAATAAAGATGTTGAACAAATCGGTCCCAGAACCGAACCTTGGAGCACTCTGCTAGAAACCGACCACCATCCTGACATCGAGCCATTGATCACTACCAGCTGGGTCCGTCCTTCTAGTCATCTTTCCATCCATCTTACCATCCATTTATCCAATCCACATTCCCTCAGCTTGCTGGCAAGAATATTGTGGGAGACCGTATCAAAAGCCTTGCTAAAGTCAAGGTATATAACATCCACTGACTTCCCCATATCCACAGAGCCAGGTACCTCATCGTAGAAGCTAATCAGATTGGTCAGGTACGACTTTCCCTTTGTGAATCCATGCTGACTATTCCTAAACACTTTCCTCTCATCCAAGTGCCTCAAAATGGATTCCTTAAGGATCCCTTCCATGGTTTTTCCAGGAACCGAGGTAAGACTGACCGGCCTATAGTTCCCTGGATCGTCCTTCTTCCCTTTTTTAAAGATGGGCACTACATTTGCCTTTTTCCAATCATCCGGGATTTCTCCTGATCTCCACGACTTTTCAAAGATTATAGTCAAAGGCTCCTCAATGACATTTGCCAACTCCCTCAGTACCCTCGGGTGCACTAAGTCCGGACCCATGGATTTATGTACGTTTAGCTTTTCTAAATAGTTCCTAACCTGTTATTTACCCACCACGGGCTGTCCATCTTCATCCCATCTTGTGTCACTTAGCGCAGAAGTCCAGGAGCCGACCTTGTCTGTGAATACAGAGGCAAAGAAAGCATTGAGTACTTCAGCTTTCCCCACATCATCTGTCACTAGGTTACCTCCTTCATCCATTAGGGGCCGCACACCCTCTCTGATCACCTTCTTCTTGTTAACATGCCTGTAGAAACCTTTCTTGTTATCCTTCACATCCTTAGCCAGTCGCAATTCCATTTGCGCTTTCGCCTTCCTGATAACCCCCCGGCATTCTCGAGCTAGACATTTAAACTCCTCCCTGGTCATTTGTCCAAGTTTCCACTCTTTGTAAGCTTCCTTTTTGTGCTTAAGTTCACCAAGGATTTCCCCTGTAAGCCAGTTCGGTCTCCTACCACGTTTGACTTTCTTGCTACGCGTCGGGATGGTTTCTTTCTGTGCCTTCAATAAGGCTTCTTTAAAATACTGCCAGCTGTCCTGGACTCCTTTCCCCTTCATGTTAACATCCCAGGGGATTCTGCCCATCAGATCTCGGAGGGAGTCGAAATCTGCTTTTCTGAAGTCCAAGGTGTGTATTTTACTACTCTCTTTTCTTCCTTGAGCAAGGGGAGGCTAGTACGAGTTTGCCAGGTCTCGGAGCGGCTGCTCACACCTTGTGGGCTGTGCTTGTGGTTTTGCAGCAGGGAGGCTAGATGTGAGCAACAAGGCCAGAGACAGGACGAAGCTGCATTTCCTCCCTTTGCTGCTCTTGTCTCTGCCCCCTTGTGTGTGCGCGTCCTGTTGTGTGTTCTAGAGAGGGGCCAGACTTCAACAGCAGGAACAATCACAGCTCAGCCTACCTAGGCACTCCCCTCTCCCCACCATACCGCTCCCAGTTGAGAGACCACCCTCACCTCTCAGGACATGGACCCGACGAGCCTCTTACATGGCTCGGCTGAGAGGTGCGCAAATACCTTCCTTAAGCTGACCTGAGCCAGAGCTGGCAGAGCAGCGAAGGGCCTGACTATGAACACAGGGTGTGCAGAACCACAGACCCCCGGGGTGAGACGGGACCGCACGGCTCGCCTGGTCTGACCCTGCCGCCATGCGGGACTGGCGGGGCCTGACCCACCCCAGACAGACGCTCTCCAGCCCCCTCTCAAAATCCTGCTGGGGTGCTCCGCTGTCCTGCTGCATCTACCTGCTCTGCTGGGACCCCATTGCCCCTGGCCCTGCCCCTGGGGCAGAGAGACCAGCTCGCTCCAGCTTGTTCCTGGCAGCCTCTTGTGTATCCGCAGCCTGCTGACATGTCCCCCAACCTCCCTGGGTCCATCCGCTGTCGCCTATATGGCTGCATTCCTGCCCCTGGCTCAGCTTTGTCGCTCCCCGCTGGAGCCTGGCCAGTTTCTGGACACTGGTGACCAATACCGGACACAGCTGCAGCTGGGGCCTCCCAGCACCGAGCAAAGCGGGACGCTCACCTCCAGCGACTTGTCTGCTCTGCCTCTTTGTACAGCCTGACATTGCATGGCAGGATCCCTTGCTGCCCTGTGTCGGGGCTGCGTCCCATCCCGGCTCCTTCCCAGCACTGCTGCCGCCAGCCGCGTCTCCCCCATTCTGCCTTCGGCTCGTGGCTTTGCTCCCCTGAGAGGAGCATCTTACTTATCAGTAGCTGTGTTGGATTTCACGGCGTTGTCCATGGTCAGTTCTCCAGTTCATCACGAGCCTGCTGAATTTTAGCTCTTTCCTCCAAAGTGTGGGCAAACTCCCCAGCTTTGTGTCATGTGCAAATGTGAGCAGACCGCTCTCCTTACCTACAGCCCGATCATTTTTATTAATGGTAAACAACAGCAGGTCTGGGACAGATCCCTGTGGAACGCCACTTGAGATCTCCCCCGACCAGACCGGCGGCAGCCGGGGACTATGGAACTGCTGGTCCCCTTAACGCTCCACCCTGGGGTGTTTCACGCAATGCTTTGCTAATGACAAGCAGCAACCCCCTCCAGGCGCAGCAATCACCCTGCACCAGGGCATGTGCAGCCCCACGCCCAGCTAGATTGCATGAATACTCCCAGAGCCATTCGTAAGGCACAACCAACCCCTGACCTTGCTGTAAGTTAGGCTAAGAGGAAGCTGCCTCCCGAATTTGGTGGACCTAGCTCTTACCATTTAGGACAGTGGTCACCAACCAGTAGATCAGGATCTACTGGTAGATCTTAGAGCCTCTGACAGGGGATTTGGCCAAGAGGGTACCAAGTGCCAGCACTTCAGCTGCCTCTCCCCGCACTGCCTGCACCTAGAACCCCCTCCTACATCCCAACTGTCTGCCCCAAGGTCAGGTCAGAGCCCCTCTCACACTGCAAATCCCTTAATCCAAGACCAGAGCTAGCAACCCAACTCACTGCCCCTGCCTGGTGAAAGGGGGGGGAGGAAGGGAGATTGGAGTGAGCAGGGGAGGGGTCCGGAGAAGGGTCACAAAGGAGGCGGGGCAGGGGTATTTGGGTTTGAGGTAGATCTTGGATTGCACTTAACTTAAAAAAGTGATCTCATGCTTAAAAGGGTTGGAGACCACTGGTTTAGGAGGAGTTCTTGAACAACAGACCGATGGATGGACAGACAAACTCTCTCAAGTATATAGCAGACTTAATGATAGTTCCACCGAGCTCGATTTCTCTAGCTTATTGATCAGACTGTCCAGTGGGACTGCATTCCCCCATCCAGCACACCAGCTACCTTGTCAGAGAGGGAAATCAAGCTGGTTTGGCAGGATTTGTTCTTTGTGTAAGGAAGCTCTGTAGCCAGGCCAGATCAGATATAGAACATGCCGATCGGAGACAGTCAGACAAGGGGAGTTTTCTGCCAAACTCTCTCTGCAGCTAAGGAGCACACGGGATGCCGGCGCAAGGAAAGCCTTATGTATCACTTGAGACAAGCCGGGTGAAATCTCTTATTTAACACTTCCCAGTTCAAAGCCTGTAACTTCTCCTTTTCCTGTCTCTGTAAGGAAAGTTAAAAGGCAGCTGACCGGTGAGCTAGAGATGGTACGCAGCTGGTTCAGGCTTCTGCATGCCAATGTCTCCTTCCTCCCTTGTTTGCCGCTGTGTCATGCTGGGCAGGGCAGGCCTGTAAGTCAACGGACCCATTGATTCCCCCGGTGATTTCTGCGTACGTTACAAAATGGCTACGGGTACAAATGACTGACAATAACTCAGGGCCTGTACCATGTGGGAGCGGGACTTAGCCAGGTCTTCCTTTCTGGGCCACAAATTCCGTACGTGTACCTGCTGAATGGAGGCCACATTTGCAGACATGCACAGGTAATAAACGGGGGGAAGAAGATGCTTGGCTCCATCCAGCCCCTGAAGGGCTGCCTGAGAGCTGGACCTATTGCATGTGGAGCTCCCACACAGCCACAGCTCGGCCCTGGAGCCGGCAATGCAGCCTGCCTTGAGACAGGCCCCTCACAAACAGCCCAGGGTGGTGTGGGTCTGCTGCAAGCCCAATGTGCAGGGCAGGCAACTGTCAGCACAGCTGTCCAGGGACCCTGGCTCAGGCCTGTGTAGGCACCGGGCCATCGCCCCTGTCCCCCTACCCCGTGGCAGGGGTTTCTCCAGCGAGACTCAGGGGCCCTGGGACAGGCCCATCTGGGCACAGAGCCATTGCCCCTGCCCTCCCGCCCCGTGGCAGGGAGTTCCCCAGGTCCCCAGAGAGGGTCAGGGATCCCGGTCTGAGCACAGAGCCATCGCCCCTCCCGTCCCGTGGCAGGGAGTTCCCCAGGTCCCCAGAGAGGGTCAGGGATCCCGGTCTGAGCACAGAGCCATCGCCCCTCCCGCCCCGTGGCAGGGAGTTCCCCAGGTCCCCAGAGAGGGTCAGGGATCCCGGTCTGAGCACAGAGCCATCGCCCCTCCCGTCCCGTGGCAGGGAGTTCCCCAGGTCCCCAGAGAGGGTCAGGGATCCCGGTCTGAGCACAGAGCCATCGCCCCTCCCGTCCCGTGGCAGGGAGTTCCCCAGGTCCCCAGAGAGGGTCAGGGATCCCGGTCTGAGCACAGAGCCATCGCCCCTCCCGTCCCGTGGCAGGGAGTTCCCCAGGTCCCCAGAGAGGGTCAGGGATCCCGGTCTGAGCACAGAGCCATCGCCCTCCCGCCCCGTGGCAGGGAGTTCCCCAGGTCCCCAGAGAGGGTCAGGGATCCCGGTCTGAGCACAGAGCCATCGCCCCTCCCGCCCCGTGGCAGGGAGTTCCCCAGTTCCCCAGAGAGGGTCAGGGATCCCGGTCTGAGCACAGAGCCATCGCCCCTCCCGCCCCGTGGCAGGGAGTTCCCCAGTTCCCCAGAGAGGGTCAGGGATCCCGGTCTGAGCACAGAGCCATCGCCCCTCCCGCCCCGTGGCAGGGAGTTCCCCAGGTCCCCAGAGAGGGTCAGGGATCCCGGTCTGAGCACAGAGCCATCGCCCCTCCCGCCCCGTGGCAGGGAGTTCCCCAGGCCCCCAGAGAGGGTCAGGGATCCCGGTCTGAGCACAGAGCCATCGCCCCTCCCGCCCCGTGGCAGGGAGTTCCCCAGGTCCCCAGAGAGGGTCAGGGATCCCGGTCTGAGCACAGAGCCATCGCCCCTCCCGTCCCGTGGCAGGGAGTTCCCCAGGTCCCCAGAGAGGGTCAGGGATCCCGGTCTGAGCACAGAGCCATCGCCCCTCCCGCCCCATGGCAGGGAGTTCCCCAGGTCCCCAGAGAGGGTCAGGGATCCCGGTCTGAGCACAGAGCCATCGCCCCTCCCGCCCCGTGGCAGGGAGTTCCCCAGGTCCCCAGAGAGGGTCAGGGATCCCGGTCTGAGCACAGAGCCATCGCCCCTCCCGTCCCGTGGCAGGGAGTTCCCCAGGTCCCCAGAGAGGGTCAGGGATCCCGGTCTGAGCACAGAGCCATCGCCCCTCCCGTCCCGTGGCAGGGAGTTCCCCTGGTCCCCAGAGAGGGTCAGGGATCCCGGTCTGAGCACAGAGCCATCGCCCCTCCCGTCCCGTGGCAGGGAGTTCCCAGGTCCCCAGAGAGGGTCAGGGATCCCGGTCTGAGCACAGAGCCATCGCCCCTCCCGCCCCGTGGCAGGGAGTTCCCCAGGTCCCCAGAGAGGGTCAGGGATCCCGGTCTGAGCACAGAGCCATCGCCCTCCCGCCCCGTGGCAGGGAGTTCCCCAGGTCCCCAGAGAGGGTCAGGGATCCCGGTCTGAGCACAGAGCCATCGCCCCTCCCGCCCCGTGGCAGGGAGTTCCCCAGGTCCCCAGAGAGGGTCAGGGATCCCGGTCTGAGCACAGAGCCATCGCCCGTCCCGTCCCGTGGCAGGGAGTTCCCCAGGTCCCCAGAGAGGGTCAGGGATCCCGGTCTGAGCACAGAGCCATCGCCCCTCCCGCCCCATGGCAGGGAGTTCCCCAGGTCCCCAGAGAGGGTCAGGGATCCCGGTCTGAGCACAGAGCCATCGCCCCTCCCGCCCCGTGGCAGGGAGTTCCCCAGGTCCCCAGAGAGGGTCAGGGATCCCGGTCTGAGCACAGAGCCATCGCCCCTCCCGTCCCGTGGCAGGGAGTTCCCCAGGTCCCCAGAGAGGGTCAGGGATCCCGGTCTGAGCACAGAGCCATCGCCCCTCCCGTCCCGTGGCAGGGAGTTCCCCTGGTCCCCAGAGAGGGTCAGGGATCCCGGTCTGAGCACAGAGCCATCGCCCCTCCCGTCCCGTGGCAGGGAGTTCCCAGGTCCCCAGAGAGGGTCAGGGATCCCGGTCTGAGCACAGAGCCATCGCCCCTCCCGCCCCGTGGCAGGGAGTTCCCCAGGTCCCCAGAGAGGGTCAGGGATCCCGGTCTGAGCACAGAGCCATCGCCCCTCCCGTCCCGTGGCAGGGAGTTCCCCAGGTCCCCAGAGAGGGTCAGGGATCCCGGTCTGAGCACAGAGCCATCGCCCCTCCCGTCCCGTGGCAGGGAGTTCCCCAGGTCCCCAGAGAGGGTCAGGGATCCCGGTCTGAGCACAGAGCCATCGCCCCTCCCGCCCCGTGGCAGGGAGTTCCCCAGGTCCCCAGAGAGGGTCAGGGATCCCGGTCTGAGCACAGAGCCATCGCCCCTCCCGTCCCGTGGCAGGGAGTTCCCCAGGTCCCCAGAGAGGGTCAGGGATCCCGGTCTGAGCACAGAGCCATCGCCCCTCCCGTCCCGTGGCAGGGAGTTCCTCAGGTCCCCAGAGAGGGTCAGGGATCCCGGTCTGAGCACAGAGCCATCGCCCTCCCGCCCCGTGGCAGGGAGTTCCCCAGGTCCCCAGAGAGGGTCAGGGATCCCGGTCTGAGCACAGAGCCATCGCCCCTCCCGCCCCGTGGCAGGGAGTTCCCCAGGTCCCCAGAGAGGGTCAGGGATCCCGGTCTGAGCACAGAGCCATCGCCCCTCCCGCCCCGTGGCAGGGAGTTCCCCAGGTCCCCAGAGAGGGTCAGGGATCCCGGTCTGAGCACAGAGCCATCGCCCCTCCCGCCCCGTGGCAGGGAGTTCCCCAGGTCCCCAGAGAGGGTCAGGGATCCCGGTCTGAGCACAGAGCCATCGCCCCTCCCGCCCCGTGGCAGGGAGTTCCCCAGGCCCCCAGAGAGGGTCAGGGATCCCGGTCTGAGCACAGAGCCATCGCCCCTCCCGCCCCGTGGCAGGGAGTTCCCCAGGTCCCCAGAGAGGGTCAGGGATCCCGGTCTGAGCACAGAGCCATCGCCCCTCCCGTCCCGTGGCAGGGAGTTCCCAGGTCCCCAGAGAGGGTCAGGGATCCCGGTCTGAGCACAGAGCCATCGCCCCTCCCGTCCCGTGGCAGGGAGTTCCCCAGGTCCCCAGAGAGGGTCAGGGATCCCGGTCTGAGCACAGAGCCATCGCCCCTCCCGTCCCGTGGCAGGGAGTTCCCCAGGTCCCCAGAGAGGGTCAGGGATCCCGGTCTGAGCACAGAGCCATCGCCCCTCCCGTCCCGTGGCAGGGAGTTCCCCAGGTCCCCAGAGAGGGTCAGGGATCCCGGTCTGAGCACAGAGCCATCGCCCCTCCCGTCCCGTGGCAGGGAGTTCCCCAGGTCCCCAGAGAGGGTCAGGGATCCCGGTCTGAGCACAGAGCCATCGCCCCTCCCGTCCCGTGGCAGGGAGTTCCCCAGGTCCCCAGAGAGGGTCAGGGATCCCGGTCTGAGCACAGAGCCATCGCCCCTCCCGTCCCGTGGCAGGGAGTTCCCCAGGTCCCCAGAGAGGGTCAGGGATCCCGGTCTGAGCACAGAGCCATCGCCCCTCCCGTCCCGTGGCAGGGAGTTCCCCAGGTCCCCAGAGAGGGTCAGGGATCCCGGTCTGAGCACAGAGCCATCGCCCCTCCCGCCCCGTGGCAGGGAGTTCCCCAGGTCCCCAGAGAGGGTCAGGGATCCCGGTCTGAGCACAGAGCCATCGCCCCTCCCGCCCCGTGGCAGGGAGTTCCCCAGGTCCCCAGAGAGGGTCAGGGATCCCGGTCTGAGCACAGAGCCATCGCCCCTCCCGCCCCGTGGCAGGGAGTTCCCCAGTTCCCCAGAGAGGGTCAGGGATCCCGGTCTGAGCACAGAGCCATCGCCCCTCCCGCCCCGTGGCAGGGAGTTCCCCAGTTCCCCAGAGAGGGTCAGGGATCCCGGTCTGAGCACAGAGCCATCGCCCCTCCCGCCCCATGGCAGGGAGTTCCCCAGGTCCCCAGAGAGGGTCAGGGATCCCGGTCTGAGCACAGAGCCATCGCCCCTCCCGTCCCGTGGCAGGGAGTTCCCCAGGTCCCCAGAGAGGGTCAGGGATCCCGGTCTGAGCACAGAGCCATCGCCCCTCCCGTCCCGTGGCAGGGAGTTCCCCAGGCCCCCAGAGAGGGTCAGGGATCCCGGTCTGAGCACAGAGCCATCGCCCCTCCCGCCCCGTGGCAGGGAGTTCCCCAGGTCCCCAGAGAGGGTCAGGGATCCCGGTCTGAGCACAGAGCCATCGCCCCTCCCGCCCCGTGGCAGGGAGTTCCCCAGGTCCCCAGAGAGGGTCAGGGATCCCGGTCTGAGCACAGAGCCATCGCCCCTCCCGCCCCGTGGCAGGGAGTTCCCCAGTTCCCCAGAGAGGGTCAGGGATCCCGGTCTGAGCACAGAGCCATCGCCCCTCCCGCCCCGTGGCAGGGAGTTCCCCAGGTCCCCAGAGAGGGTCAGGGATCCCGGTCTGAGCACAGAGCCATCGCCCCTCCCGTCCCGTGGCAGGGAGTTCCCCAGGTCCCCAGAGAGGGTCAGGGATCCCGGTCTGAGCACAGAGCCATCGCCCCTCCCGCCCCGTGGCAGGGAGTTCCCCAGGTCCCCAGAGAGGGTCAGGGATCCCGGTCTGAGCACAGAGCCATCGCCCCTCCCGCCCCATGGCAGGGAGTTCCCCAGGTCCCCAGAGAGGGTCAGGGATCCCGGTCTGAGCACAGAGCCATCGCCCCTCCCGTCCCGTGGCAGGGAGTTCCCCAGGTCCCCAGAGAGGGTCAGGGATCCCGGTCTGAGCACAGAGCCATCGCCCCTCCCGTCCCGTGGCAGGGAGTTCCCCAGGTCCCCAGAGAGGGTCAGGGATCCCGGTCTGAGCACAGAGCCATCGCCCCTCCCGCCCCGTGGCAGGGAGTTCCCCAGGCCCCCAGCGCGGGCTCTACGCTCGGAAGCGGGGGGAGGGGCTGGCCCGGGCTTTTGGAGCGCGGCCGCGCGCGAACTTGGCCCCGCCTACTGCTGGCCCCGCCCCTTCAGCCGCTCCGTGCTTGGCTCCCCCCTTCCCGCCCTTCAGCAGCGCGCGGCGGGGCGGAGTCTGCCTGGAGGGCGGGGCCTTGCGGGAGCCGGGCGGCGCGCACGGTACGGGGGGGGGCTGAGTGGGGGGTTGAGGTGACTGGGGGCGGGGGCTGAGCGGGGTTGAGGTGACTATGGGGGTGGGGATTGAGTGGGGGCGGGGGGTTGAGGTGACTGGGGGTGGGGGCTGAGCGGGGGGTGAGGTGACTATGGGGGTGGGGGCTGAGTGGGGGCGGGGGCTTGAGGTGACTATGGGGGTGGGGGCTGAGCGGGGGTTGAGGTGACTGGGGGTGGGGGCTGAGCGGGGGGTGAGGTGACTATGGGGGTGGGGGCTGAGCGGGGGGTGAGGTGACTGGGGGTGGGGGCTGAGTGGGGGGTTGAGGTGACTGGGGGCGGGGGCTTGAGGTGACTATGGGGGTGGGGGCTGAGCGGGGGGTGAGGTGACTGGGGGTGGGGGCTGAGTGGGGGGTTGAGGTGACTGGGGGCGGGGGGGTGAGGTGACTATGGGGGTGGGGGCTGAGTGGGGGCGGGGGCTTGAGGTGACTATGGGGGTGGGGGCTGAGTGGGGGCGGGGGCTTGAGGTGACTATGGGGGTGGGGGCTGAGCGGGGGGTGAGGTGACTATGGGGGTGGGGGCTGAGTGGGGGGTTGAGGTGACTGGGGGCGGGGGGGTGAGGTGACTATGGGGGTGGGGGCTGAGTGGGGGGGTGAGGTGACTATGGGGGTGGGGGCTGAGTGGGGGGGTGAGGTGACTGGGGGGGCGGGGGTGAGGTGACTGGGGGTGGGGGCTGAGTGGGGGGTTGAGGTGACTGGGGGTGGGGGCTGAGCGGGGGGGTGGGGGCTGAGCGGGGGGGTGAGGTGACTGGGGGCGGGGGGGTGAGGTGACTGGGGGCGGGGGGGTGAGGGGGGGTTGAGGTGACTGGGGGCGGGGGTGAGGTGACTGGGGGCGGGGGGGTGAGGTGACTATGGGGGTGGGGGCTGAGGGGGGGTTGAGGTGACTGGGGGCGGGGTGAATTTGGACACCGGGGGAAGGGGTTGAGGTGAAGGTGGGGGGAGGGCATGAGCCAGGCCTGCTGTGCCATTGCCCCCCTGCCGTTGCTGTGCCATCCCACCCCAGAGTAGACCATGGGCTGCACTCGCCTGCATGGTGGATATGCACACCAGTCCCCCTTTCCCATAGCTGCAAGGCTGGGGAGTAACCTCGGAGACCTTAAGTCGGGGTGGGGAACCATTTTGGGGTCAGGGGCCTCTGACCCACAGAAAAATGAGTTGGGGGCTGCACACCTGTGAGAAACAAAATGAGAAACCCCTGACAGGGGAGAAAGACACTCCTCACGTTCCCCTTGCACACCAGAGCCCGGGGGAGGAGGGGCAGGCTAGTAAATGTGTGCTCCAGCCCTGCGGGTGGGTGGCAGAGGGGCTGGTGCCCCAGTGAGGGTTCCCCAATGCTGAGCCTCGGTGGCCAGATCCAGGCAAGCCGGGGACCTGTGGTTTCCCACCCCTGCTGTAAATCCTTTGGGGCTGGGCCTGCCTCTGTGCTGTGTGTGTAGAGATTAAAGAGACTGGTACATTTGGGTTTAGAAAAGAGATGACTAAGAACAGCCACTTTGGGTTAGACCTATGGCCCACCTAGCCTAGTATCCTGAGTTTGAGAGGCCTGTGTCAGATGCCACAGTGGAAGTGAACAGAACATGGCAATTGAGTGATACATCCCCTGCTGTTCAGTCTCTGCTTTAAGTAATTGGAGGTTTAGGGATACCTGGAGCATGAGGTTGTGTCCCTGTTTGTATTGAGGGGATACGATAGAGGTCTATAAAACGGTGAATGGCGTAGAGAGAGTGAATTTAAAAGTGTTATTTACCCCATCACATAATGTAAGAACCAGGGATCATCCAATGAAATGAATAAGTATCAGGCTTTAAAAAAAATGAGGGGCTAATTCACACAACACACAGTCAACTTGTGGAACTCTCTGCTGGGGGATATTGTGAAGGCCAAAATTATAACTTGTCTCAGAAAAGAAAAGTCCATGGAGGATAAGTCTATAAATGGGTATTAGCCAGGATGGGCAAGGATGCACCTCCATGCTCTGGAAATCCCTAGCCCTCCAACTGCCAGAAGCTGAGGCTGGAAGATAGGGAATGGATCATTCAATAATTGCCCTGTTCTGATCACTGCCTCTAATGTGTCTGGTCCTGACCACGGTCAGAGACAGGGTATTGTCATCTCTATCAGTTCTCCAATTCCCAGAGCTTCTAAGGAAAAAGGAGATGACGGGACTCAAATTTCTTGTGAAAAATAAGCCTCTGAGCTTTTCTTGAGAAAGGGGCAGGTGGGACCCATCCCCTCTCAAGCCATCCTAGTCCTTCATAGAGACACAGAAAAGGACACGAGCCCATACTTTTCCCTTTGCCAGTCATCTTTCATATGCTGAAGCAATGTCAGGATTATAGATCCCAGCATGCATTGTTCCATCATTGAACTATGGAAGAGAATTGTATGCTGGGATTTGTAGTCATTGTAAGTAGTCCTGGGATTGCTTGCTATGAAACACAAAGCCCTTCACCCTATATGTGATATTTTAATCCAGATTTTGTTTCTATAGCATCTCATTTGTTGGGTCCCTGATCCCTACTCTGATTCAAATAATAGTTTGATGATGGCCCATCTCTTCTAATTTGACCTTGCAGTGAGATTGTGACTCACTGTGTGTGCTGCTGCAGGAGCTCCTGTGATTGGCAATGCATGTGATGTGCCTATGGGATCTGGCAGGAGGAGAAGCTGGACAGAAATTCCTGGGCCAACCACAGAGATTTCTATGGTCACCGTTGACATGCCCATCTTGTTTCTCTGGTAACCAGGAGTGCATTTTTTATTTAAAAATGGAATAGCAACTGCATGAAAAATGGCCAAAGTAGTGTCTCCTCTGGGCAGACCTTCATTCACTCCTGAAATGAGAGATTTGTCTGACACCTATTTTATGCGTTTCACATGGAAGGAGCTGGGACCAGGCATCAGTCGCTATGGAATTATGCTTATGTTCGGAGTTGGTTTGGTATCATCAGCTGTAGGCCTCAAAACTAGTGTGATCCAGTGGGGGAGGCAAAGGCCTCTCACAGGGTCGTGTAGGTTTTCCTGGAGCATAGTCTCTCCAGGGAATGGGGTCTGGTGGAAGTTGTGTTCTTCTTTTGCTGGAAGTGCTGCTGTCTGAGCCTGTTTGCTCTCTTGCAGGATGGAGGGCTCTGGGGATCTTGATAGCAGCCTCTTGACACAGCCTTGGGCTTCAGTTTGCTTTGGCGAGTCCACTTTTATTGCCAAGGCTTGTTTCAGAGATACGGGCTACGTCTTGTTGATCTCTGACCTCAGCAGTGTGTGGTATGAACATGCGGACATTGATGTCGTTGGGAAAAGGTCCAAGGTGAGTCTGGCATGAGGTTTGCAAAATCCACAAACTCCCTTTTATGCCTAAGCCAGCTAATGTTCCAGCATGAATTTACGGGACATGCAGAGGATGGGTGGCAGCTTCAATAGGAATAAGGGAGAAAATCTTGATGTGGGAAGCCCTAAACAGGGCAGCTGATTCCTCTCTATTCTGACCTACAGGCTGTCTCTAGACTACATCCCTTTTCCGTAAAAGGGATGCAAATTAGACACATCGCAATTGCAAATGAAGCAGGGATTTAAATCCCCCCTGCTTCATTTGCATAAAAATGGCTGCCGCTTTTTTTCCGGCTCGGAGCTTTGCTGGAAAAAAGCGCCAGTCTAGACGCGGATCTTTCGGAAAATAAAGCCTTTTTCGAAAGATCCTTTATTCCTCTTAAAATAAGGAATAAGGGATCTTTTGGAAAAGGCTTTATTTTCCGAAAGATCCGCGTCTAGACTGGCGCTTTTTTCCGGCAAAGCTCCGAGCCGGAAAAAAGCGGCAGCCATTTTTATGAAAATGAAGCGGGGGGGATTTAAATCCCTGCTTCATTTGCAATTGCGATGTGCCTAATTTGCATCCCTTTTACGGAAAAGGGATGCAGTCTAGACACAGCCACAGTGTTCCCTGCTATGCTAGTCCTGGCTTCTGTACCCAATCTCTGCTGATGTTCCCTCAGTCCTGATCTGTTTTTGGAGGTACAAAGCCAGTGCACTGGCAGCATCTTCCTCTGGCAGCCTGCCCTCCTTCCCTCTGTCTTTCTAGTGGTTGTGATGCTGTAGAATTAGGGGTGACCATCAAGGGAGAGGCTGCTGTTAGTTTTAGTGGACACATCAGAGGCTACCAGCAGCTTCCTCCTCAGGACTACAGGCAGTCCCTGAGTTACGCAGATCCGACTTATGTCGGATCCGGACTTACGAACGGGGCTTTCTCGCCCCGGAGCTCGCAGGCAGCGGGACCGCCCAGAGCGCAGCGGTCCCGCCACCTCGACCTCCGGGGCGAGAAAAGCTGCTCCGGGTGCCCCTGGTCTGCTGGGGACCGTCTCCAGCAGACCAGGGACACCTGGAGCAAAGCCGGGGAGGCGGAGGGATCCCGCGCCTCCTGAGGCTTTGCCAGAGCAAAGCCTCGGAGGTGCGGCACCCCGCCGCCGCTGCCGCTTTGCTCCCGGTGCCTCTGGTCTGCTGGGGACCGTCTCCAGCAGACCAGGGACACGGGGAGCAAAGCCGCAGCGGCGGCGGGGTCCTGCGCCTCTGAGGCTTTGCCAGAGCAAAGCCTCAGAGGCGCGGCACCCCGCCGCTGCTGCGGCTTTGCTCCCCGTGTTCCTGGTCTGCTGTGGGGGGGCGCAGCTAGTGCGCCCCCCCCCCCCAGCAGGCCAGGCTTTTGTTGTGGACCCTGGGGTAGAGCAGCTGGGGTGCTGCCGGGTTGGTCCTGCAGGGACCTACCTGGCAGCCCAGCTGTTCTGTCCCAGGCTCGAGATTCAGCCGCTGTTGAAACTGATCAGTGACTGATTCCAGGAAGCTCGGGGCAGAGCAATTCTGCCTCCAGCTTCCTGTAGTCAGCCCCTGGTCAGTTTCAGCAGCAGTGGCTGAATCTGGAGCCAGTTCCGACTTGCATATAAATTCAACTTAAGAACAAACCTATAGTCCCTATCTTGTACGTAACCCGGGGACTGCCTGTACACCTCCGGGAAGCTACCCTGGCAGTTTCTGCAGCCTCAGTGATATGTTTGTGTTAATGATGTCACATCTTCAGTATCAGAACCAGGACTGGCAACACAAGCTATCATCTACCTCTCTGTCCTCGCTGTTTCTGGGCCAAGGGGCAAATGGGAGCAGGGCCTGTATGGAGCCCTTTGGGAGAGGGCTGTTATCCTGATCACTGGGCTTAATGTTTGAGTATTTTATAGAATTTGGCAGCTGTGGGAGAGTGGATAATGATAGGCAGAGGAGTCTTGCCTTCCCTTTTGGCTACTCTGGTATATTCTACAATGGCTGCTTCCCATTTGGTTTTTTGGCAAGTGGGTTAGGCTGTAAAAGTTTCTTAGCTAGGCTAGAGCAGCTGAGAGGTGTTCTAGTGCAGGAGATCCCTGGGGTGGTGATGGGAGAGCAGTGAGGCCATCTCAGGAACCACATGAGAAAATGTTTTATTATGCCCTCTATATCTTGCCCTCTTAAACTCCACCTGCTCAGAGCTGGGGATCTGGTGGGTCAGAAGGGAATGCCCGGATCACAGGCGCGATGAGCGTGGGAAGAATTGATTAGGAAAAGTGCTTTGCTAAGCATAGGCCAGATGGGTGTCTGTTGCTCTTAGTCTTGTTTGTCCCTTGGAGTCTTCCTTGTGTATTGGTTGAGAGACAGTGAAGGAGAATGTTTAGCCAGGTTACCTACACTGACAGTCCAAAGGATGGACTGTTAGAGTGGGAGGCCCTTGGTACGAAATGGACTTGGATGCAGGCCCGGACAAAGAGTGTGCAGGGCCAAAGGCAGCATGCTGAGTCGCATGGCCATGCGGCTCCCGGCTGGGTGGGTAGGGCCAGGAGCTGGGCAGCGCGGGCCCTTGAATGCACGGGGCCCAAGGTGACTGTTTCACTCTTCTTGCCCAGAGGCCGGGCCTGCTGGGATGGACCCTATTTGCTTGGGTTGCTATCCTGAGCTGAGTGAGTCTAGCATTGGGGTCTCCAGCAGTGTTTCCTCTAATATTTTTTTTAACCTTGAGCGGAGTGAGTTTTGGCTTGTGCACCAATATTGAGATCGTGTGTGCTGGTTTGGATGTGTGCCACTATAGCACCCAGATTATTTTAACACACACACATTCCTGCCCGCTGCAGCAGAACTCTGCCCCCCTGCAATGCAGCATAAGAACATAAGAACAGCCGTACTGGGTCAGACCAAAGGTCCATCTAGCCCAGTATCCTGTCCGCCGACAGTGGCCAGCACCAGGTGCCCCAGAGAGGGTGGACTGAAGACAATGATCAAGAGATTTGTCTCCTGCCATCCCTCTCCAGCCTCTGACAAACAGAGGCCAAGGACACCATTTTATCCCCTGGCTAATAGCCTTTTATGGACCTAACCTCCATGAAATTATCTAGCTTCTCTTAAACTCTATTATAGTCCTAGCCTTCACAGCATATCCTGTTCCTGGCCCCAGCTGTCAGAAAAGGCCCTCCCCCCACCACGTGGCAGTCCCGGCCACCGGAGCAGGCCTCCTCCCTGCCACGCATCTATGGCAGGCCCCGGCCCCCCGCCCCAGTGGCTCCCTCACCATGCCATCTCAGCTGGCCTGCCCGCTGAAGCAGCCGCCTGCTGTGTGGCTCTCCAGAGGAGGTGGGCAGGAGAAGAATTTTTTGTGCTCGGCTGTGCAGGCACGCACCTTAGCTGGAACTATGGTCTCCAGAATGCCTTGCTGCTCCTACTCATTGCTCCTTTCTATTGGTCTTTCCCAGGAGCTGAACAAGCGACTGACAGCTCATGTGTCCTCTTTCCTGAATCGCTTGAGCAACCTGATGTGCCCTTTGCTAGAAGGAAGGAAGAGTGATGCCACCTCGTTCTCCTGCCAACAGACTTCCAGCAAACTCACCATCCACGTGAAAAGTGATCTCTCCGGATTACCTTTCTACTGGGATTTCCACTGCCTCGCAGCTGCTATGGAGATGGTGAGGAAAGAGCTCTGCGATGAGCCACATGTCTGCCCCTCCTGCTGAGGTGCTTAGCAAAAGTAGACAGCCAGTGATGGCGAGGGGCTGTGGTGGGTGGCAGGAGCTGAATTAATTGAGTAAAAGACATTTTATAGAGGTTTTGGAGTTACTAAGGTGTGCACTAACTGCCTGTATTCCTCACTCCCTTCTCCTGCTATGCAATGAAGCCACTTCTTGCTTCCCATTCAGGTTAGACTGTTATGCTTATAAGAAGCACATGGAATTTTTAGAGGGGGAAAAGGCAACATGTTGCGTTTATTGAGAATACAGTGGCAAAGCAGCATATGCATACGTAGATAGACAGATACACACACAATACATCTACATACATTGTTTTACTATTTGATGTTGTATTTATTTATGATTTGTGGATTGATTATGGGTGGAGGAGCGGGGGTCTATTGGTCCGGTGATGCTCCAGTAATGGCAGGATGTCCCCGCTTTTAAGGCAAAACGTTTTTTTTATAATAGTTTTTTTATTAGGACTAGTGGGTTTTGCATTATGCTATTTTTTGATGGATGTTTATTTTTAGTTTTTTAAGTTTTTTTCTTTTTTTGTTTTGCCATGTGTGATGGCGCGTTGGAGTTCCCCCTGATCCTGCAGCCCCATAGCAGCAAGAACAGACTCCGCCAGCCAGTAGAATAGAGAGGGCTTATTGCTCCTCCAGGATACAGCACAGCATAGATGTGATGTGGCTACAGGAGTCTGGGCCAGGATGCCTCAGACCCCTTGAGATGGGGTTTCTGGGCCCCTAGACTCTCAGCCCGCCTCCTTAGTCTTTCCCCTTCATGGTTCCAGCGCAAGACAGCCCCTTCCCCCAACACTCACTTCCTTCGTTCAGTCCCTTCCCTTAACCGGTAGGACCATTTCGGTCACTGTCATGGGGGCCCTCAAGGCGCCCCGGCTGGGCAGTTTTTACAGACAAAGGCCAGTAGGGGTCATCCAAAGCTCACAGCCCAAGCATAGCAACCAGCAATGTACTGACACTACATCACATCTCTCCCCCTCCGAGAGTGAACTGAGCGGGGTCACTCCACTTGTGACCTGGGGAGGTTTGGGCCCCCCAGCTTGGTGACATTGATGGTCCCCTTTGCTTGGGCTACAGCTGCATGGCTTTGAGGGGCTTGCGCGGGCCCACTCTCTGCAGTCATACCAGTCCTTTTCCTTCCTTTGGACTCTGCCCGGGGTCTTCCTGGCCAGACGCATGAGCTCAGCAAGCCTTTCCCGTAAAGCCAGGACGTCCTCCACCCTCGACTCTCCATTCGGGGACCTCTCCTCCTTTCATAACTCTCTCAGCAAGTCTAGGGGGTCCTTCCTCCTTCTGCACCCTGACTTGGTCGGGGAGAACCTGGCAGATCCTCTGGGTGCCTTCCTGTGTGCAGACAGCAAGTTGGGCAGGTACTTGTCCCAGTCCTGCAGATGCTGGTGCATAAAGGCCTCCAGCATCTGCTTCAGGGTCCCCTGGAACCTCCTCACCAGCCTGCTGAACTGGGAGCCACACGCTTGGGCCTAGGTGAGCCGGGCCCCGTGCTTCTCCCACAAGCACTGGAGAAGGGCTGACATGAAGCTGGATCCCTGGTCCGTGAGGACCTCCTTGGGGAACCCCAGCCTACTGAAAATGGTCAGCAGTGCGTCTGCCACCGTGTCTGCCTCGCTAGAGGGCAGAGCCACGGCCCTGGGGCAGTTGGTAGCCAAATCCACGGCTACCAGGATGTATTTGTTCCCTGTCCGGCTGGCTTGGCTGACAGGCCCCACTATCTCTATTGCTGCAAATATCCCCGGCCAGTAGAAGTGTTGGAGCAGCCTCAGCCGGGTGCGCTGGATATCCCAGTGCCCCGCAGATGGGACGTCATGGGCCAGATACAGCAGCTTGCGGTGATAGGGGAACTACCAGCTGCTGCTGGACCCCCCCATACCTTCACCTTCCCTGGGGGAGCCATTCCCAGTACAAAAATCTCCTCTCCCACAGGAATTTCTCCTGGCAGCCTCTCCCCAGGGGCTGAGCTGTGCCGAGGCCAGCCTGGTCCCTCAGCCTCTGCAAGGGGAGGTCTGCCTGCACCTCAGCATGGAATTCCGCAGCTGGGGCAGGGACAGGGACCTGTTCCCTGCCCGTCCCTAGGTCCGGAGTCCTAGCCTGGCCGGGCCCCATGTCTGCTTGGTTGGGTCCCTGCGCTCCCTGCAGGGAGCCCTTCCCTGGACCAGGGTCACCTCCCCCTCGCTGGCTCTGGCTATGGGTTGTGACTAGAGCCCTGTGGGGTCTGTCTGGCCACTCCTCTAGGTCACTCCCCATCAGCACCTCTGTGGACAAGTGCCGGTGACCCCCACTTCCTTGGGGCCCTCCTTGGTCCCCCCTTTCAGATGTACCCGGGCTACAGGCACCTTAAATGGGGTCCTGTCTATGCCCCTCAGGGTCAGCTGAGTGTTGGGCACCATATGGTCTGGGGCTACTCCCTGGTGCCGGGCCAGCATCACCTTCGCACCCATGTCCTAGTAGCCCATCACCTTCCTGCCATCCACCTGCAGGGGCATGAGGCACTTGCTCTGCAGGGGCCGCCCTGCCCCCATCCAGTACATGGAGAAATCTATCTCTGAAGGGTCGGATCTCCCAGAGGAGATGGACCGAGGGTCCTTCCCCCCCCCTCCACCCTGAGCTGAGGTTTGCCTGCTGGCCTCTGCCTCTGGGGCGGCCCACCCTCCTCCTCCCCCCCCCCCCGCTCCAGCCAGTTAACCCTGGAAAGTCTCAGGATGTGGGACCTGTCCTGATGCACTGAGTCCTCTTGTGGCCTCCTTGCCTGCAGCGATGGCAAGTTAGTCCCTGCGGGCCCTTTTGGGCTGGCTCTGCCTGGGCCCTGGCTGGTTCTCTGGGGCACAGAAGGCTGGTCCTTGTCTCTTGGGTTCGCCTCATAGGTGACTCTCTCCGTCACTCAGCCGAGATCCGGTCTCTGTGTGATTCCCTTTCTCTCCTGGACTCCCGTTCACACCCGGACTGGCTCTCTGAACTCATTCGCCAGCCTCCCGGCTTTCTGGGGTTCCTCTGGCTTCCGGTCCTTGAGCCACAGCCTCAGGCTGGGTGGACACGCTTCATAGAACTGTTCCAGCATCATCATCTTAAGCAGGTCCTCTGTGGACTGGGCTCTGACCCCGAACACCCACTTGCGGCAGGATTGCGCCAGGCCGGAGGTCTCCCGTGGCCCCTTCTATACCCCCTGGAACTTCTTCCTCTACGTTTCCGGGGTCATCTTGAACTTGTGCAGCAGGGCCTCTTTGACCCGTTCGTAATCACCCGGCTGCAGATCCTCCAGCTGATTGAGAACCCCTGCGGCCTCCTGATCCAGCAAGGGGGTGAGGTGTTGCAGTCGGTCCGCTGTGGGGGATTTGGTGTAGTACATAGGCCCGCTCAAAGGAGCTGTGGAACCTGTCCATGTCTCCCAAGTTTTTACCTTGGGCCAACACAAGCTTTTCCAAACGTCTGGCCGCCCCGGACCTCCTGGGGTTCTCCCCACTCACCGCAACCGGGGCCCTTCGGCTTCTCCGCTCCGTCATGGCCAGCTCATGCCACCGCTGCCTCTTGGTCCTGGCGTTCCTTCTCTTGGTCCTGTACCTCCAGTTCCTTCAGCTGCAGCTCGATCTCCAGCTGCCTCAGCTCTGCCGAGATGGACCCTGCCCTGGGCGAACCGCTGCTGGTAGATCGTGGCCTGGTGGGCACCGCATCTCTCTGGTGGGCTCTAGCCCTCCCTCAGGTCTGAGAGCCTGAGACGCTCCCAGGGGGTGTGGGGCTGCTCCCCGCTGGGACAGGATCCAGGCCCTTGGACGGGTCATTCTCTTCCAGCTGGGCAATCAACTGGGCCTGGGTAGCTTTCCCCACGGGAAGGCCCCTCCCTCTGCACAGCCCCACAAGGTCTGCCTTCAGGAGTCAGGTGGAGGCCATCGCCCTGCCAATCCCCGGGTGTAGACTCACCGGCCGAGTGCTGCAGCGCTCCACAGCTCCTAGGAATCGCTTCGCTCTGCCTCCAGCATGCCTGGTTCTTGCACGCCCCTTTTCTACTGCTCCTTGTCACCCACTGCTGGAAGCTCCATCCGCGGAGTGCAGTGCACCCCACTCCTGGTACCACTGTGAGGGCACGTCAGAGTTTCCCCCCAATCCTGCAGCCCTGTAGCAGCAAGAACAGACTCCACCAGCTAGTAGAATAGAGAGGGCTTATTGCTGCTCCAGGAGACAGCACAGCACAGACGTGATGTGGTTACCGGAGTCTGGGCCAGGATGCCTCAGACCCTTTGAGATGGGGTGCCTGCCCCTTCCCCCAACACTCACTTCCTTTGTTCCGTCCCTTCCCTTAACCTGTAGGACCAGTTCGGTCACTGTCAGTGGGGCCCTCAAGGTGCCCCCAGCTGAGCAGTGCTTACAGACAAAGGCCAGTAGGGGTCACCCACAGCCCAAGCCTAGCAACCAGCAATGTACTGGCACTACATCACACCATGCTAAACTGGTTTTGATGACAAATATTTTGTTTTAATTGATAAATGCTTGCCTTTTTTTTAGAACCATTGATTTGCCCACTGCTTACATTTTGATGGGGATATGCAGCAATTTTTGGCATTTTCACAATTGTTTTTGGCTTTTTTTTAGAAACTTTGGTTCGGTGGCTTTTATACTTATTTTTTATATATTTCTCATTTTTTATACATAACAAGATTGATTTCTTTGTTACAGAGAAGCAGTATGCACATTCAAATAAGGACATTATATTACAATTAAAAACCCCCCAATTTCTACACCTTTTTATTTATTTTACATTACTAATTTTAAAACTTAAATCCAAACTGTAAGACTTTATTTTTGCCTTGGAATTAGCTTTAGACACAGTATTTTGGCTGATGCACCTTTGCCAATGGTAAGGTAAAGGTCCTTTCTTCTTTCAGAAAGGGTGTCTGGCAAAGTACACCGAGGCACACATTATTTTGCATAAAGCTACATTTTAGCTGCATGGCTACGAGACCAGAGGTGGACAATAAGCTGCCCACGGGCTGGATGTTGTTCGCCAGAGTGGACCACCAGATGCTTTATTTACTTGAGCATCTGTGGGTATGGTTGCTTGTGGGTCCTGTTAGCTGTGGTTTGCTATTCCTGGCCTATGGGAACTGTGGGAAATGCATGGGTCAGGGAGAATGAGCAGTGTCTCCAGGGAGAGAGAAGGGCCTGAGATCTGTCTCTGCCACAGGTTCATTGTGTAGCCTTGGCTGAGTCACTGCTTTTCTCTTTGTGCCACAGTTTCACATTCTGTAGGGTGTGTGAAAGAGTATTCCTGCCTTCCAGAGGTGCTGGGGGCATTTCTGAGTTGGTGTCTGTAAAGGCCAGGTCCCTGCTTAGACTTTTCAGGGCCAGGGGTGGAACTGAAGAGCTATTGGGCTGTGTAGCACTTTTTCCTAGAGCCAGTCCAGTCGTACATACTAAGGCCAGAAGCATTGTGTGATAGTAGCACCTGGAGGCCTCCTCCAGGAGCAGGGCCCTGCTGTATAGAGTGCTGTACAAACACAGGGTCAGAAATTGTGCTCTGCAATTTGCATACCTTTTTTGGATAGTTTTTTTGGAAGAGGCTTTTCTGAAATTTGGCCCGTCTACATTGGGCCAAATTTCGGGAAAAAACCCTCTTTTGGAAGAGCCCTTCTTCCTTGTGGGAGGAGGAAGACAGGGCTTCCGAAAGAGTGCGTCTGCTCTTCAGCAAAAAAAAAGCAGAAGATTAGATGTGTTCCCTGTATGTGGCAGAGTTTTTCCGGGATACTTCCGGTATCCTAGAAAAAATCGGTAGTCTAGACATAGTCAAACAGAGAGAGCTGGGACAAGGTTAGTAATTAACATTGGCCAAATGGTTATAAAGGGGCCTTCAAGACACCTCCTGCCTCGAAGAGAGGAGGGATCTGAAGATGTCCAGGGTAGTGGCTTTATGTACTAACTCTGTTCTCTGTGTACGGGTTACCATGGAAGAAAGTGCAAAGGTGCTTGTGGGCAAAGCTGACCAATTGGTAATGAAGCCTGGCATCACTGGCAGGATTGCATGATGAGATACAAGCACAGAGGAGTACGGAGAGGCATGTGCTTGCTTCCTAAGGCATTGATCTACTCCTAGAGTCAAACCTCCAGGAACTCTTAAGCTAAGCAGAATTTCAACGTTTCCAAGGACAGAAGTGACCATTATGATCATCTAGTCTCCCTCCTGTATAGTGTAGTACAGTCTGCAGAATGCTCCCACAGTCGTTCCTAGAGCAGAGCTTTTAGAGAAACAGTGAGTCTTGATTTAAAGATGGTCAGTGATGGGGAATCTACCATGACGCCGAGTAAGTTGCTTCAATGGTTGATTGCTCTCCCCATTGACAATACAGGCAGTCCCCGAGTTACGTGGATCCGACTTACGTCGGATCCGCAGTTACGAACGGGGCCCGTCTCCCTGGTCTCCAGCAGACCAGGGAGAGGAAGCAAAGCAGCGGAGCACGTGGGCAGCGGACAGCTGTCCGCTGCCCGCGTGCTCCACGGCTTTGCTCTGCTTTTCTCCCCGTCTCTCTGGTCTGCAGGCTAGGGAGAAGGGGAGCAAAGCAGAGCAAAGCCACGGAGCCCGAGGGCAGCTGGACAGCCACGGCGCGTCTGGGCTGTCCCGCTGCCCCCGTGCTCCGCAGCTTTGCTCCGGACGCCTGTGGTACAGCAGCTGGGGCGCTGCCAGTTGGTCCCGTAGCGCCGCTCTGGGCGCTACGGGACCAACCCGGCAGCACCCCAGCTGCTCTGCCCCAGGCGTCCTGATTCAGCCACTGCTGGTCAGTTTCAGCAGCGGCTGAATCAGCACTCCTGGGGCAGAGCAGCTTGGGTGCTGCTGGGTTGGTCCAGTAGCGCCGAGGAGCGGCGGCGCTACTGGACCCACCCAGCAGCACCCCAGCTGCTCTGCCCCAGGCATCCCCAAGTCAGCCCCTGCTGAAACTGACCAGTGGCTGACTACAGGAAGCCCCTGATCAGTTTCAGCAGCGGCTGAATCTGGACGCCAGTTCCGACTTACATACAGATTCAACTTAAGAACAAACCTACAGTCCCTATCTTGTACGTAACCTGGGGACTGCCTGTATACACCTCATTTCCAATCTGAATTTGCCTGGCTTCCACTTTCAGCCGTTGGATTGTGTTTTACCTTTGTCTGCTAGACTAAAGAGCCCATTATTGAATCTTTGTTCCCCTCGTACATGCTACAGACTGTGATCAAGTCACCCCTTAATCTTCTCTTTGTTGAGCTAATGAGCTGCTTGAGTCTGTCACTATAAGTAGGGACCTATCAAAGTCACGGTACATTTTGGTTAATTTCATGGTCATGCAATTTTAAAAATCCTAAATTTCATGATTTCAGATTTTTTAAATTTGAAATTTAATGATGTTGTAACTGCATGGGTCCTGACCAAAGGAGGAGTTTTGGAAGGGTCAGAAGGCTATTGTGGGGGGTACTGCTACTGTTACTTCTGCGTGGCTGCTGGTGGCCATGCTGTCTTCAGAGCTGCTTGTTTGGGGAATGGCAGGTGGTGGACAGACAGCTTTGAAGCCAGAAGATAGGTGGAGACTCTCTGGCTGGGGGGTAGGGCTGGGGAATTGAGTTAGTCTTGGTGGGGCTAGCGGGAGTGAGGATGTTTGGGACCAAGGAATGGGGTGAAGCCCCTTTCCCCCCAAGAAGAATAAGGCTATCTGCCCTGGCTCCTGTGTCAGCATTGATCCTGCACTACATTGTATCTCTGAGAAGCAATAAAGACCTTCTACTCTACTGGCTGGCTGAGAGTCACATCTGGCTGTGGATGGGGGTGCAGGGTCGGGGGCCCCCAGACATGTTATCACCCCCCAACCCCCTTTTTTTTTGGTCAGGACCTCCAATTTGAGACACACCGGTCTGCACCTTAAAATCTGCATAGAATAAAAGCATGCAGAAGACCAGATATCACTGCCCATGATGGATTTTGCATGGCTGTGAATTAGGTAGGATTCTAGCTATAAGGTGTGTTTTCAAATCCTATAATAATTTTTGTCTCTCTTTTTTGAACCCTCTCCCATGTACATTAATGAGGCCCTGGACTGGGAGGCAGGTTCTAGTCTAAGGAATGTGCAGGTGATACAAAGACCAGGCTGAGTGGTGCAGTAAGGCGTTGGGTCCCAGTGGGATACTACATGGTGCTTATGCTGCAAGGAGCATGCCCATGAAACAGACCGGTCTTGGGTCCAGTGCTGACCCCAGTGCCTTCGTGCCATGCTCTGCAGTGCTGTGCTGCTAGAGGTCTGTATTTTGGTTGAAACCTAAAACTGAGGCTCTGGCCACCTGATGATGAATGGTGCTTTGGCTTTGCAGCTAACAGTCCACATCTTACAGAGCTTCTGAGCTGCTTCATCCTTTCCCAAGATTGCCCTAGCTGGGAGACAAGGCTTACTTACACCCTGCCAAACTGTTTTGCTGCACTGCTTTATGTTGTCTCTTTGGTGAGGGATTTGATTCTGGTCTGTGCTTTTACATCCCTTGACCTTTGTACAGTAGTCTGTGTACCTGCAGGAGGGAAGAGGCTAATTGTTTGGGGTAACTGCTTTTAATAGGTGTGCCATGCAAACAGCTAAAAGGCTTCATGAGATTCAGAACTGGGATCAGAAAGAAAATCAGGAACCAAGCACACTACGTGCTGGGCTAGTTAGGAACACAAATGGCTAGTCATGCACTGGCTGTCTAGGAGCTGGCTGCGGGTGTATATAAATTTTCAGTGGTTACATGGTTACCCAATTACCCACTTTTTAACATCTCTAGTGCGCACACGAATAAAAATGTGGCTGCTTTGGAGGAACACTCTCTGTGCTCCTACAGCCAGAAGACCTGGCTTTCTTCCCGCCACATCCCCTCCGTGGCTAGAGGAACGCACTCTTTCCTGGTGGTTAGTGGAGCTGGGTCTCCTTGCATGGCCCCAGGGCCAGAAGAATTGTCTTGCCCCAATGGAGTTGTGAGCCCCCATTGATTGAGAGTCCATTCCCCCCCTTGCTCACACCCAATTGGATGTTCCCTTGTTTCTTTATAGAACAAATTGGCCCATGAGAGCTTCCCTTCCAGCTTTCTCTGTGGTTCTGCGGGCGAGGAGTGTATTCCTCCTCAGTGGTATGCATAGAGGAAATTTTGGGCATTCTTTACTTTTACATGCAATTCTCTTTAAGGCTGTGCTCTCTGTAGTTCAGGGGTCTCCAGCTTTTAAAGCATGAAATCACTTTTTGAATTTAAGTGCAATCCAGGATCTACCTCAAACTCAAACACCCTTGTCCCACCTCCTTCCTGCCCCTTCTCCAAGGCCCCGCCCCTGCTCGCTTCATCCTCCCTGCCTCCCCCATCCTTCCTCACTTTCACCAGGCAGGGACAGCGTGTTGGAGTGGGGAGAGGGGGACGTGCAGGCTCAGGTCTTGGATTAAGGGATCTGGAGTGCAGGAGGGGCTCTGAGCTGAGCCTGGGGCAGGCCATTGGGATGCCAGAGGGGGTTCTAGGTGCAGGCTCTGGGAGGGTGTTTGGATGCAGGGGTGTTTGGGTCTAGGGCAGGGGCTTGGGGTGCAGGAGGGGGTTCATAACTGGGGTAGGGTTTCAGGATGTGGTTTCCAACTGGGCACTACTTACCTCAGGTGGCATCTGGGTGGTGGTGCAGTGGGACTAAGGCAAGCTCACCCCTGCCCTGGTTCTGCACCACTCCCAAAAGCAGCCAGCAAACTACTTCCATCCCAAGCCCTGTTGTGTTGCCCCCTCCCCCGCTCTGTGAAGATAGAATACAGGATGGGAGAGGGGGCACCTTGACATCAGTGCCTCTCTTTTCCCTGCCCTGCACAGCAACCAGGAGACTCCTGGAGGTGAGGGGAGGCAGCTCCAAGGCAAAGGGCAGGCGTTGCGCAGCCGTAGTGGGAGGGCTAGCTGAAGTGCTGGCACTTGATAGTCTCTTGGTCAAACCAGTCAAGATCACCTGTCAGAGGCTCCAAGATCTAGCAATAGATCCCAATCTACTGGCTGCTGTAGTTTGATTAAATTGTAGTGGCGTCCAGTACGCACCAGAGTGTGCTGTGCACCTAACTATAATTGTTGCTAGTCAACAGAGGTGGCTCAATGGCAGGTGATGGATTTGTGACTTGCCCTAAAGAAGTCGAGGAAGGGTGGGATAGGACAGCTAGCAAGAGGACAGGCTGAGGCTCCCTGACGAGGCCCCTTTAAAGGGCTTTGGCACATTGATCAGGTCCAACATTGGGTGTGTTTGAAAGTTCTGACATTGAGCATTTGAAATGTCTGCACTAAAATTCTTCACTTGCACTTTAGAAAGAGCAGAGCTGGGATCTCAGTCCTGTTGCTAGTGGGACAGGTGTCTACAAAATCCCTCCATCTGGTGGGCACTAATTGGCCCACCCAGTGGTAGTGCCAGGGACTGAAAGAGTGACAGGGGCTGCATGGTGCTCACCCCACAGGCTCGTCCTACCTAGCAGGGCTGTGTGTTTGCGTGCAAGGGTGGAGCTTGCCCAGACTCTGCCTTTCCCGGGGTACATTGACGCCTCCATCTCAAGCCTGCCAGTGAAGCCCCTTTCACCAGCCCTGGCTGAAATTCTTTTATAAAGAGCAAATGGAGCATGCCAAAACCCCCACTGTGGGTCACTGGCCCCTGCTGCCTCTCCAGCAGCAAGAACTTCCCAGAGCTGTGCATGTCTCTGTTGGTGCATCAGTGGAGAAGTAACAGAAGGGGAGCCATGTTATCTCTGGTTCCATTAAGAGCACAGGGTATGGGGCAGACTTGGCCCTGGTGAGCAGCATGAGACATTTGGCCCTTGGAAAGACATTCTGCCACCTTTCAAAGAGGGTATGAATCCCACAGCATTACCACAGCTGTAGAGGTGAGCTATGAACTGGCACCTGCTGCTATCCCATTAGTTCGTATCTTGGTTGATGTTTGTAAGGCACTCAGATGATGAGAGACCCTGCAGAATGCGAAGTGCTACTGTTTGTGATGTAGGAATGGGGCCTAAACTCTGCTCAGCTGCTTGTCAAGAGTCAGGCCTATGCCAAACTGGCCTAAAATGGAGCACATTGCCCATTTCCTCAGCTTTGCAAGTGGCCCATGGAGACCACAGGTCCCAGCATCCTGACCAGAGTGGAGGCTGCATTGTTTTCAGACCTGTAGTGTACATGAATTGCCCTTTTGGGTGAAAGAGGAGGGTGGCTGCAGAACTCAACCCCCTATCTGCCTTCAGTGTGCCATGGATGCAGAGCTTCAGTGGGCTGTGCTGTCCTGTGAGTGGCGCTAAGTTTACTGTACCCCCATCTCAGTGGCTTGGGTTTGCTGATTAAAAATGAAGCACAGAGTGAGAAGGGGTTTGTCAGACAGGCTCATACAGTACATTGGGCCCTGCTGCATGTGTCTTGCCCCAGCTGTCCCAGAGATGATGGTGAAGGGTCGGTTTCCTGTGTCTATCTGACTGGAGTTTGTGGGTGAGATGGTCCATTGGGAGTGCAGGTTGTCCTGACCTGACTTGACCCCCTCCAAGGGCCAGGAAACTGCAGAGGGAGAGTGTCCCCATGAAGAAAGTTCTGTTGGTGAGAATCAGAGCAAGGTGCATCCAGTCCATACTGGGGAAGAGGTCAGGACTGTGCTCTGAGAGAGCCTTGGGTAAGGGTAGCCTAGAAAGAGTGTGGATAGGTGCATACAGGGCAGCAGCAAGGGCCTGCACAGGATTTTGGGATAAAGATTCCTCATGCCTTCGATCTCATCTTCCCATGAAAGTTTGTCAGTTTCTTCAAGCTGCAAAATGACTGGTGGTTCCTTTTGCTTTTAGTCTTAGCTTTGTCTGTTTTCAGTGTCAGAATGGGCATCCGGGCCCATTGGAGCTGGGGGATGTGAGGCTCAGAGGGGCCTGTTTGTGCTGCTTACTTAAGTTTTCATTGGGTTGATCAGAGCAGAGGCACTTGCTGTTACCTCCTTCCACAGCTGTCTGTCAGAGTTGGAGTGTCTCCTACATTGAACCGTCTCTACCACATATCCATCTCTTTCCTCACTGCCTGTGGTGTTTTGTATTGCACCTCCTGCTGGGAGAGGCTGGGACTGGGGTAGGTAGAATGTATTCCCCAGTCAGAGCTCCTGCCCCATTCTCTACAGCTCCTCTCAGTCAACATTTCTATCCCATTCCCTTCAGTGCTTCCCACTGGGATGGCAGAGACCTCCCTGCACAGCCAGAACACCTGATTTGTTCCATATAGAGCCTCCTGCTAGCAGATGCTGGAATGGCAGACAGGTATTCCTGTAATCTCTGGATGCTGGGAAGTTCTGAGTAACCTCTGGCTGTAGCTGCCAAGACATTGCTGATGTCGTCTGACCCGCTTCAACCACTTTTGTTCTAGAAACTAAGTGCCCTTCTTGTCTCTCCCACCCCAGATTTCCTGTCATCTTTTGCGGCCCCTCATCAGGATGAGCCTGGCATTGCAGTGCCAGCTGCAAGAGCTGGCATCTCTTCTGGTGCAGAAGGATGCTGAGATCGAAGACTACAGGGAGAGTGGAGCTGCTCTTAGCAGAGGTATGGAGGCTGTTCTACTCATGGGGAAACCAGGGCTGGAGAGAGCAGGGAGTGAGTTTCCTTCCTTGCACAGGGTTGGCACAAAGTGCTCAGTCTGGCTCTTACCCAACGAAGCTTGTGTTTCGTGTTCAGCTGCTACAGCAGACAGACAGTAGCCAGAAGCCTTGGGAGTAGTCCCCAGGGGAGAGGTGGAGGAGGAATGGACATTGACCGGTAGCCGAAGGACTTGGGAAATAGCCAAAAGGCTCTTTGCTTTACTTAGAGTACCTGGCCTGTGACCAGGAACCTAGATCAGAGGCCAGCTAGCGAAGGAGCTGGAGCAGAGTCAGGCTTTTTTCCCACATGCAGTAGCTTACAGAACACTTGGAGAGGAACCAGGGGCTCCTGACTCTTTTCCTCAGCTTCCTTACAAGAACATTGGAAGCATGACTGTGCACGTGGGCCTGCTTCTGTGTGGAGACTCTGAGATGTTAATGAGAGGCTTGGGTTTAATCCCCAGGCTGCAAAGCACAGGGCCTAGAGCAGAGTGATATAAGGACTGGCAGAGCTGTTGCTGATGGGTGGAGTCTCTCAGCACTTAGAGGGGGTGCTGCATCCCACACTCAGCTGTCGAAGCCTCTGGCACGTGGATTTGGTTCACAGCTGGCAGAAGCTTTGCATGCATTGGACTGAAGGGCAGTGTTTCCAGGGGACATGCCCTCTTTCCACTAGCATGGCCTGATTTCCTCAGAGCTTCTCTTGCACATTGGAGGGTTGCTGTGATCCTGACCAGCTCTCCAGGACCTATTAGGTAGTGGGAACTGGTCCAATGCCGCTTGTTTGGACACACACAGCTCTCTGCAGGTTGTGTGGGCTGTGAAGGGAGGCAGGCTATATCACTGGTCATTTATACAGCCCATTCAGTAAGCGCCATGCTGGAAAGTGATGCCAAGAGGTCCAGGCCCTGTTGTCTGACTTACTCCATCTCAGACTTGCTAATTTTTCTTGGATATACCAAAATATATGTGGTTGCCTCTTGCTGCTGGTTCTCAGGCAGCGCAACAGTGTCCAGTAGGTTTGGGGAGCAGCAAGCTTAGCCTGGGGTATAGACAATGATGGGGAAATGAGCAGAGCGCTGCTTGCTACAGACTGCAAAAATATCTGGACAATTACTGTGAGCTGCCTAGGTCTCCTTGGCTGTAATGCTTTCCTGCTGGCCTCTGGTGCCAGGGTTGATGAGTACGGGGGTTCCCGCTTTCCTGACTGGTGCTGCCAGTGCCCCTGGGTAGATGTTACATGTCACTGTAGTATCTGAGCTCCCCCAAGTAATTCAGACTAACAACAAAAACCAGACCCACTTTGTATGTCCCCCTGTCAGAGAGTACAAGGGCAACGAGCTAGTGTGTTTGGCCAGGCTGGTGGTGCCCACCCTGCTCACACTCCCATCTCTGCTTCAGGACGCCTGAGGACCGAACCCTTCCAAGAGGAGTTGTTCCTGCAGAAGTTTGTGGATGAGGTAGGGAAAGATGTTGTCATGTGTTAGTGCAAAGGGGACCTAGATGTGTCCATGTCCGTGATGTCCAACCAGTTCTGAAGCAATAGCCATTATAGTGGCTACTGGTATAGCAAACTTGCCACGCTTAGCCAGCCAAATAGCCACATTGTTCAAGCCAGCTAGCCCCACTTGACCGGCCAATAGCCACATGTGGCTAGGTGGCTACCGTGTCCTATGTCAACACGCTTTAGGCCATTCAAGTTATTGAGCTGTCACCCGCTTGGGTTAGTTCAGCCTAGCATCCTGGGCCATCACCCACTCTGGTAGGCCCAGCTTAGCATGCTGGTCTGCCTCCTGCTCGAGTTAGTGGGCTGTGGTGTGCAAGGGTTGGCTTGGGGGCAGTCTGGTGAGACAAAGCCATTGCTGGTTCAGACCAGGGCAGTATAATGGGTCTGGGTCTCACTCTGTCTGGTCCTGAGGCAACAAACAAGCAGCAGTTGCTGTTGTCACTCCAGACGCTTGCATATGTCTCTGGCGTTATGTGGAGAAATGGCCTGTTGGGAGTCAAGCTGAAACCATCCTGGCTCCCACCTTGGGACTGAGCCCTAAAACAACATAATATTCAGTTCAGCCCTTCTCCCCAAGCTGGGTTGCTCCTAGGACTCCTCTCTAGGCCTTTCAGCCTAGATCAAGGGTTGGCAACCTATGGCTTGCACGCCAAAGATGAGTCAGTACGGGGCCAAATATAGCTCACAGCTCAAGCTCAGTCCCCCTTTGTGGCCCCCATAGTGGTTATGCAGTGACGTTTGGGGCTTTCACACACCCCCTCCCCCTTGGCTAGAAGCCGGCGCTCTAATCTTGGGGGGCAGGGGAGATGTGAGGCTGGCACGTCTCCCCTGCCCCCCAAGATTAAAGTGCCGGCTTCTAGCCAAGGGGGAGGGGGTATGTGAGAGCCCCAAGCCTCACTGCATGACTTCAGGGAAGAAGCGGAGCGGCAACTTGTGCTGCTGTTCCCCCCCAGCCAGGGGAGTGAGAGTAGCAGTGCATGAACATACTCACTGCCTGGAAGCTGTTCCCTGCTGCTCCCGTTCCCAATCCTTCGACACAGTGCTGGGAGCAGTGTGGGGCTCGAAAGCAAGTGCCCCCATCTCTTTCTCCTCATGCCCAGACACTGCACCCACAGCCTGCTCCTGCCCCCTCGCCCCTGGCCAGACATCTGCCCCCAGCCTGCTCCTGCCCCCTTCTCCTTGGCAAGAGACCAACCCCCAGCTTGCTCCTGTCCCCTCCTCCCTGTTCCTGCACCCTCCTTGCGGCCAGACAGCTGCTCACCTCCAGCCTGCTCCTGCCCTCTCCCCCCAGCCAGACACCTACCACCTCCAGTCTGCTCCTGCACCCTTCCTCCGAGCTAGACACCCTAGTCCTGCACCCTATCTCCCACCCAGAACTTGCACCCTCACCACCTCCTGCATTCTACCTCCTGCCCAGTTCCTGCTCCCCCATCCCTAACTGCCAGTGAGTGGGATCTGTCCCCCACTCTGAACTCATTTTTGGCCCCACCTCAGAGCAAATTGAGGGGCCCACAAAATGCACTAACCCTGAAACCCCAGGAGAGTTAATCTGACCTGATGCCTTGAACCTCAGTCCTTCCTGCCCTCCCCATCCTCCTTGGGGCTGAAGCACAAGGCGAGTGAGGCATCTCAGTTGGAGGCCACATCTCAATTGGGGTGGTGTGGTGGTGGTATGTTGTTTTTTTTTTTTGCTTTTAACTTGTGTGGTCCCCAACTGATTTGTTTTGTGGGTCAGTGGCCACCGACCCAAAAAGGTTCCCCACCCCTGCCATAAATAAAGACGATGTTGAAACCTTTTGTGTTGGATATAATATTTTACTTTATTTAAAATGAAGTTTGGTAAACTAACGTGGGAAAGTTAAAGTGCTTAGTCTGTTTAATAATTTTGATTAATATTTCCTGTATTACTGGTTAAATTAAACTTCTTCCTAGCTGCAGCCCCAGCAAAATGACCTTAACCCTATCCTGACCTCAATCCTGGGGCAGGCCCTGTGGTTTGGCCCCCATCTGGGCACAGGAAGGGTGGTGAGGGTGGCCCCCTCCTGCTGTGGCATGGATAGGAGGGGAGGCCACGATCTGGCTGTGGCGATCCTGGCCCAGCCCCTTATCCAGCCAGGTAAGGTAATTCGGCCGCAGGGCCCCCACATACTCTACGTCCCACCCCCAGTGCTCTGCATTTTGTACCTCCCACAGACCCCAACCCTGTGCCCTGTTCTCTTCATACGCTCCAGTCTGACTTCTGCACCCCCCATCCACAAACATCACCCTAAGCAGCAGCAGAAGTCCCATTAAATAAAGTCTGCGAGTACAGTGTTTCATACGTGCTAGTACTCATGTCAATCATCAGTAGCATTAAGCTGTATCAAAATACAGGACTATGTAGCACTTTAAAGACTAACAAGATGGTTTATTAGATGATGAGCTTTCGTGGGTCAGACCCACTTCCTCAGATCAAATAGTGGAAGAAAATAGTCACAGCCATATATACCAAAGGATACAATTAAAAAAAATGAACACATATGAAAAGGACAAATCACATTTCAGAACAGAAGGGGGATGTGGGGAGGGGGGGAAAGGAAGGTGAATGCCTGTGAGTTAATGATATTAGAGATGGGTAGATGTCTGTGAGTTAATGGTATTAGAGGTGATAATTGGGGAAGCTATCTTTGTAATGGGTAAGATAGCTGGGGTCTTTGTTCAGCCCCCCGCGGAGAGTGTCGAATTTTAGCATGAATGCCAGTCCTTTGGTATATATGGCTGTGACTATTTTCTTCCACTATTTGATCTGAGGAAGTGGGTCTGGCCCACGAAAGCTCATCATCTAATAAACCATCTTGTTAGTCTTTAAAGTGCTACATAGTCCTGTATTTTGTTTCAGCTACACCAGCTAACACGGCTACATTTCTATCATTAAGCTGTATGTTTTCAGTCATGCAAATGGGCATTCTTATACTGGCTCTTTGTTGACCACTTGTTCTGAATTTTGATGTACTTTGGCTCTTTGATTTGAAAAGATTGCTGACCCCTGTCCTAGACTCTCTCCTCCTCCCAGAACTGTTCCGACTGCCCTTCTCTCCAGATGGCCCTACTGAGTCAGCTGTGAACCCACCTAACACTCGCCCAGCAATATCAACATGTGGTGCTGCTGGGAGACTATGGAAAACCCTGCTGGTCTGCTTCAGATAGGGCACCTGGCTAGGTAACTTCTCCATGTGGAAGCCTGTGCAGCAAGGGCTACATCCCTGCGGGGTGGACATATGCTAACTGAGAGAGAAGCAAGCCTGTGTGTTCATACAAACTGGGGATAATTCCAGACAGATGTTCCCTTTAATGCTTGAATTGGAAAGAGATTGCTGTTCTGTGCGTGAATAGTGTGGTATCACTGGTCAAGCTACTGGGGAGTGCTGCCTTCTCAACTGACTGCTCTTTGTATGGCATTTTGGGCAGGCAGACAGCTAGTTGCCTGGGGTATGGTAGAGGCAGAACAGGAATGGATAGTGACTGCCTAGGTCTGTGGGGTTCTCTGAAAGGAGCTGGTTGGATGGCAGCACTGAAGTCAGAGGGTTAATACTTGATGAGTGCTTCTGTAGCTGGAATTCTGAGGAGTGACCCACTCAGGGAAGTGGAATGATTGCTCAATGCCACTGGCTGGGACAGTGTGTCCTCCCCTCGGTATCTCCTTGTGGGATCCAGCTCCATGTCCTTGGACTTGGTCTCTATTTCATCAGCAGAGAAATCTGAGAAGCTGGCTCACGAATCAGAGGCACTGATGAGTGTATGTACGCTGTCAGCCCTGTCTGTGCTCGTTGAGTGTGCTGTTAGTCCGGGGGTGTGGAACCTTTCAGAGTGTTCTGTAGGGCCTGTGGGTTCATCACATGTGGCCTGGGGAGCTGCCTGGCTGTGTGCGCTCACTGGTGGGCCTAGGTCAGTGCGTGCAGGAGAAGAGGAGGTTGGTGTGGTTTGGAAGGGGCATGTCAGGGGCAGAGTGGTGGGGAGGGCTTATGGGGATGGAGTGAAGACTGCTCTTGGCCATTTACCCACTGAGGAAATCTACCACGAGGTCACCAATTTTGACAGCAGCTTGGCTTTACCGCATGGACCCTAATGAAACAGTTAAAACTGCCGTTACCTTTTTCCTGGTTAAGGGAGCTAAGGGCAAGGAGGCTATGCTCCAAAGTCCAGCTCGTCCTGAACCTATCTGTTCCACACTGCTAGTGGGAAGCCAAGGGGGAGAGGATGTGTTGTAGGTACCATCTGGGCCAGTTTACTGAGTGGAGGAGCATTCCTGTAAGATCACCTTTACCTGAAACCAGGTGACTCTCACTCTGTCTGGTATCCCTACATTTGTCTCTTTTGAGAGAGCTTTTTACTGACTTGTAGTTTGGGCAAGTGGCTGCTGTGGGCTGTAGAAGGGGAATGGGAGGAGTGCTAAAGTGCATAGAAGTTGCTGTCCTATGTTCATTGCAACCTGTTACTTGGTTTAGCACATACCCCCTCCCCCCCAACTTCACAATTAAACATGCACACTGAGGAGAACGTGGCATTTTAAAGGAAAGCTCCAGAGAGTCTGAACATTGCATTGACTTATAAACCAGAGCAATCATTAGAACACTAAAATTAATTGTTCAAGAACAAAAATGGATAAACTGGGCAGGAGTAAATATAGCCTGGGAATTAGAAGGTAGTTTCTGACCATCAGAGAAGGGAGGTTCTGGAACAGCTTCCAATAGGAGGAGTAGTGGCAAGACACCTTTCTGGTTTTAGAGTCGAGCTTGATAAGTTTATGTATAGAATGAGATGATGGGGATGTCTGTGATACCAGCAGACTGGACTTGACTCAGGAGGTTGTTTCCAGGCCTGTGTCCTATGTTCCTATGCTAATAATGAGTAAGAGAGGGTGGAAATGCTCAATAAATATTTTTACTCTGTCTTTGGAAAGAAACAGGATGATGAGCTTATGTTGTATAAGGCTGATGAAATATTTTCCTGTCCTTTGTGCTAACTAACAAATCATAAGAAGGGGTGTGACAGCGAGTTGGGGTTCCCCCTGATCCTGCAGCTCCGTAGCAGCAAGAACAGAGACTGCCAGCCAGTAGAAAAGGGAGGGTTTATTGCTTCTCCAGGATACAGCCCAGCACAGACGTGATGTGGTTACAGGAGTCAGGGCCAGGATGCCTCAGACCCCTTGGGGTAGGAAGTCCATTGCCCCCTCCCCCCCAGCCCCTCAGCACTCAGTTTAGGCTCTTTCCTTCATGTTTCCCAGCCAGCCACTGACCCTTCCCCCGAAACCTGGTGTTCGTCTCCACCTCCCTCCCTTTGTCTCTCCCCCTGGGAAGCAGTTTATCTGGTCAGGCTGGGCCTAGGTGTCTGGGCTAATACACATGTGGGTGAGTCAGTGGGAATCACACAGCACAGTGCAGGGGGACACCGGGTTACAGAACAGACAGTCCCCCACTACATCACAAGGGTTACCACTGGGGGACTCCTACATATCACCAAATCAAACAGAGAACAGAATTAGTTACTTCTTAAACACCTATCTGAAATGTGTGTGAGGGAATTGTGTTATCATGGGGAAATTCAATCTATGAGACCTCTGCTGGAGGTCTCGTATAGTAGTGGAATACATAATTGGAGTTTCTAAAAAATATAGGTGATAATTTCCTAATACAAAAGGTGTTGTATACAGTATAAGAATATTAAGAGGTTGGTAATTGGGTAATCGTGTAGTCAATACAATTTATATTGACTACACAATTAGTCGATAAGGGAAGGTGCTCAGAAGGAGCTACTCCCATTGCGGCTCTGCAGTTTAAATGTAGTAAGATCTGGGCTCACATTTAAACTGCAGAGCCACAGCGGGGATAGCTCTTGGACCCGGCATGAGCCAGGACTGAGCTGGATTTGCACAGTTCCAGCTTGCACTGGGCCCAGCAGCTCCTGTCCGTGGCCAGCCCCAACCGCTGTGAGCAGAGGCTGCTCCCATCCCCAGCCATAGAACAGAGGCTGCTTCGGCAGCAGCCCCTGTCCGAGGTGGCCAGGGCTGGCTGCGGACATGGTTTGCTTTGCTGCAGCAGCTCCTGTCCACGGCGGGTCCCAACTCCCTGCTGGGACTCCCCACGGACAGGGGCTGCTGCTGGAGCAGTGGGGATCGAGTGGGCAAGCAGCACCACGGAGACAGTGCTGGCGGGAACCGGCTTTTAATGTGAGTAATAGATGAATCTTTTACATCCCGAGTTCAGTATAGGGTAACTCTAACTTAGACCTTATGACAGAAAAAGATTAATTAATCACTGGACTGGAAGTTGGTAGTTTCCTAGGGACCACTGATCACTATCTGCTTGTATTTAATGTGGACAGTACCAATCAAAAGTAGCGCTTCAAAGCGGCTGATACCTTAAGGCTGAGGAAAACTGAATGAAATTGGCTGGAGAAACATTTAAAATCTATAGGCCCAGTTAATATGTATCCAAAAGTCCTAATAGAATTGGCTGAGGAGATCTCTGGCCTGGTGATGGGAATTTTTAATAAATCTTGGAATATCATGGGACTTCCATAATACTGGAAGAGTGCTAATGTTATGCCAACATTCAGAAAGGGCAGGTGAGATGACTCTGGTATCTGTCCATGCCCATGCATCTGACGAAGTGGGTCTTTGCCCACGAAAGCTTATGCTCCTACACTTCAGTTAGTCTATAAGGTGCCACAGGACTCCTCGTCGCTTTTGCAGATTCAGACTAACACGGCGACCCCTCTGATAAAAGATATTTAGGTACCTTGAGATGCAGATAGGAGCCCAGTGATGACTAAATGCCTTTAAAAATCTGTCCCAAGTCCCCTTGAAGTCTGAGAGAGGCTGGACCTAAATTCTGTGGTAAGGTCCCTGCTTGCTGAAATGTTGGGTCAGCTTCATTTATACTAAAATGGTCTTTGATAATGAATGAATGAACTAGAAGTGTGAATGACTACAGACAGTGCATCTCTGAGTTTCCTCCCTGGGTTATTCATTACATTCACTTTATTTTGCACTGTCCTTTCTCCATTTCAAAGCACCGTGGATTTTTGTGTTGGCAGTGGACGCTGCCATTATTGCTGTGGATAGGGTTGAAGCCTGGGGGATTAGCAGCTGGGTGTGGGCCAGTTGTGGCTTTGGCACCTGGGGAGAGGCAACTGAGTCTGCTTCCCACTCCCCACCTCGCTGCCCTGGAAGAGTCCTGGGCAGCAGGGGAACATTGTCCTTACGTGTGGAATTTAGTTTTACACTGTACAGAGCCCAACCATCCTAGAAGGGCAGCAGGCTTTTCTTCCCAGTAACCCTTGAAGCCTTGAGGGAAGCCCTGGCCTATGGAGCCAAGGTTGTTTTGGCTGCACTGCACCAATAGAGCAGCAATCAAGCCTGCTTGAATAAACACACAGATACAATCAGTTCAAATATAGACCCGTGACCCAGGATGTTTCACCGTGAATATTTTTATCTGCCATGGCCAGTGCACAAGGTGGCTGCTGTGCTGGGCCTCTGGCCATTCTGCTCACTTGGCTTGCAGAGTAGGGCTTCGGCAAACAGGACGCGGAAGGTTCACAGGTTGACCTGGGCTGAGCTGGGAGGATATGCCATCAAAATAAGCAAGGCTGAATAGGAAGATAAACAAATAGCCGGCTTCCAGTGCATTGCTGGCTGATGCAGACAGGGTGAGCGGGGAGCACAGGCATGGAGCTTGTGGGGTGGCTGACGTCAGGGAGACCAGGGGTCACAGCTCAGAGCTGTCCTTTCCCACTCCGGAGGCATTCGGTTGGAAGAGGTGCCAAGGAGCTGGACTTCGCCTCGCTGGGGCAAGGCGCGCCCCCTCCAGATTGCAAGGGGAGACCAGGTCTCATGGGGAAAGGAGTCTGAGGGGACGTGGAGCCTGTGTCCTGGAAGAGGGGAGAGAGGCCTGTACATTAAATCAGTATAGAATGGATCTCCCAGCAAGCCGCTGCGTTGCCCAAATATGAGTGTGCCATGTGGTGGGATTGGGGTCTAGGGCCAGAGAAATATCTGTCTGGGGAAACCCCACTGCCCTTTGCTGCCCCGTGTGGCAGAGACTGGAAGTGCTGGGTGTGAGCAGTGGAAGGGAAGAGCCTTGTGTCATTCACAGGTCTGGAGTGAGGCACGCTAGCTGGCCCGGCCCAGCCCCTGCCTGCACTCTGTCTGACTTCCCCCGCCCTCTGCCTCTCCCTTTGTATAAGTGCTAAAAATAAGCCCAGGGAGAGAAGCGGCCTGTGTTTGTTTAAGGACCGATGCCGGTGATGGGCCACGTTAAGCAGGGACAGCAGCCCTTAAACACGAGCCAGCTCCAGGCAGCAGGGGAGGAAGCAACCATCTGCCTACTTCCTAAGGGGAATGGTTTTAATTAGCACAAGGTGGTTGTGGCTTTGCAGCTGTGGCTGGCCAAGAGCAGGGCTCCTGCAGGGCATGGCACAGGTCATTGCGGGGCTGCTTGAAGAGCACTGTGCACAGGTGTGGCACGGCACTGTGATGTACCATCTCCTCTCATGTGACAAATCTTGGGAGAAGAGGGGCTATTCATGGCTTTAATCTCCCATTCTTCCCCCTCCCCTCTGTGAGGCCTCTTCCCCCAAAAAGACTTCCAGCACTGGGGCTTAGAAAGTGGGCCAGGGAGGAAACTGTTGCCACTACTCTCATCCACGGGCTCTTCCCTCTGGCATCGGTTTCATTTCTTTGCATCTTCCCCAAGAGTGACATTGTGGGCTCCATGCTGAGCCTGCTGGAGAGGACGCTGAGCTCTCGTCTGGGTGGTTCCATCCCATTAACCCATGGAGTTGAAACCTCAGCCAGCGGCATTGCTCCCTCGCCTTGGCTCATTGTAACAACCTCTGAAATCAGTTTTGAACCTGGAGGAACATGAGCAGTAGTGACATTGCAGACAGGGACCAGGTGGCCTGCCATGGTATGACTGAGCCAGAGCCCTTTAGACCTTGCCAGGCCTGAGTGGGGACCGGGAAGGAACTATGTCACCATGGCTTTGTTGGCAGCATTTGGCTCCAACCAGTGCCTGGTCCTCAGGGTCTCTTAGAGCTTGGCTCAGGGCAGGCAGTGAAGAGAGGAGGAAGAGGCCAGTGTGGGGCTCTTTCTCTAGCAGATTAGCTGTTGGCTACTTGGGAACCTACAGCAATCCTGCCTGTGCATGTGTCTTATAGAATCATAGAAAATTAGGGTTGGAAGAGCCCTCAAGAGGTCATCTAGTCCAACCCCTGCTCAAAGCAGGACCAACCCCAACTCAATCATCCCATTCAGGACTTTGTCAAGCTGAGCATTAAACACCTCTAGGGATGGAGATTCCATCACCTTCCTAGGTAACCCATTCCAGTGCTTCCCCACCCACCTAGGGAAATAGTTCCATTAGTCTCTCATTAGTCATGTGTCCAACCCCCAAATCATTTCCAATCCCTCCTGCTAGACTCGCTCCAATTTGTCCACATCCTTTGTCATGGGGCCCCCAAAACTGGACATAGTACTCCAGATGTGGCCTCATCAGTGCCGAATAGAGGGGAATAATCACTTCCCTCAATCTCCTGGCAGAGTTCCTACTAATGCACCCCAATATGCCGTGAGCCTTTTTGGCAACACACTGTTGAGACACATCCAGTTCCTCGTCCACTGTAATTCCCAGGTCCTTTTCAGTAGAGCTGCCACTTAGCCAGTTGGTCACTAGCCTGTAACAATGCTTGGGATTCTTCTGTTCTAAGAGCAGGACTCTGCACTTGTCCTTGCTGAACCTCATCAGATTTCTTTTGGTCCAGTACTCCAATTTGTGTAGGTCATTCTGGACCCTATCCCTGCCCCCAACAAATCTACCTCTCTCCCAGCTTAGTGTCATCTGCAGACTTGCTGAGCATGCAAACTAATCCATCATCCATATCATTAATGAAGGTGTTGAGTAAAACTGGCCCCAAGACTGACCCATGGGGCACTTTGTTTGATACTGGTTGCCAACTAGACACTGAGCAATTGAGTCTGACGATCCAGCCAGCTTACTATCTGCCTTAAAGTACATTCATCAAAGCCATACTTCTTTTAACATGCTGGCAAGCATGTTGTGGGAGACCATATCAAAAGCTTTTCTAAAGTCAAGGTATATCACATCCACCACATTCCCCGTATCCACAGAGCTGGTTATCTCATGATAGAAGGCAGTCAGGTTGGTCAGGCATGACTTGCCCTCGGCGAATCCATGTTGGTTGCTCCTGATCACATTCCTTGCCTCCAAGTATTTCAGAATGGATTCCTTGAGGACCTGCTGCATGTTCTTTCCAGGGACTGAGGTCTTGATCCATTCCAGCCCTCTCACTGTTTACCCATACAGTTTAGACCTCCCTGGTCTGGCACCCTCGGAACCTGACTGGTCCTGGATGAGTCATTTCTGTCTTCTCCTGCTGCTGGCCCCACTCTCTGCCGTGCTGCCCCACCGGGTTTCCCAGCTCCCCCCGGCAGCCAAGCTGGGTCGCGTGCCAGGCTTCCTGCCCCCTCTGATTCCTGCTGGGTCGCACGCCAGCCTTCCTGGCTCCCTAACTGAGCCTGTTTGTAGTGTGCGAGTGTATGTGGGTGGGGATGTGTGTATGCTGGGGAAAGTGTGTGCATGTGCACATGTGCAAAAGTGCATGTGACCCGTAGAAGGGGGAGGTGTGAGTGTGCTTCTTGCCAGTGCAAGGATGAGTGCAAAGGCACATGTGTAAGAGCACAAGGGGCAAGTCTGCTTGAGAGAACATGGAGGCCTGGATGAGGGTGCATGTCAGCCTGTGAAAGAGTATGAGTCCATGTGTGGGTGAATGTCTGTGGGGATCCGTGCAGGCATTTATGGGGGTCTCTGAGATGACACATGGTGTAGTGGGGAGAGCGATCCCAGCTCCCTGTAACTGTGCTGCGTAGGGTGGGTTTGGGGAGCAATCCTGACCCCTGTGCTGCGGAGTCTGAATGCCAGCCTTTCCCCATCTGTTTGCCGTTAAAGCATGTGGCAGATGGCCGAGCAGCTTTATTTATTTATTTAGCCACGATCAGGTGAGGTGGGAACTTGGCTGGCATATGCATTCCCAGCCACTGCAGGGAAACCACAGACAGTTTACACAAGCAGTGAGTCAGCGGAGCTGCATGCTGCTAATACTAGACCCAGCACAGCAGCCCCAGGGCTGCAGGCTGCTCAAAATAGAGCAGGGAACAAGCCCCCAGGAGCCAGGCTGGGACCAGGGCTGGCTGTGGGCCTAATGGTTGTGATTTCTGCAAGCCTGGCTGTGTCCCCTCCCCTTCCCTGCCTCAAGGGCTGTGCTTGGTACACTTGAGTCACTGCGGTGAGTGGGCTGGCTGAAGGGATGTTCCACTAGCATGTTCCCTTCTGGGCAGGGTGTGGAGGCCTGAGGCTTAAGCCCCGATGTCTGTGGTGGTGGCTGTTCCACAGTATTGGAATCCCCTGTTGCTTAGGTTGCACAGCACGTGTCCTTGGGCACATGGTAAGGTGAGCCATCCAGACCCCACAGCCTATGCATCATGAGCCCTGGTCTCTCCAGTGCTGTTGCTTGCATTGCTGCCCTGCCCAGCCCAACCTCTGCTGCTCCGTCAAGTGGTGTCCCAGTGTGTGCTCCACTCAGGTCTTGGTGCGTCCCTGTGCCAGCGATCAGAGATTTTTGCTTAGCAGTACTTTCCCGTGCTGAGCATGTGCAGTTGCCACCTCGTGCTCTTTTCGTCCGTTGGCTGCGTGTGGCGCAAGCTGCCCTCCGCTCCTTTTCTACCGTCATTGGCAGGAGACGGAGTCACAGCAGTGCTCTCCTTTCTTCTTCGAGTGATGCCCCTCTGGGTGCTCTACTGTTGGTGCTGGGTCATCCTGGAGCTGCTGATTGGAGCTTTTTCAGAGCAGTGGTCAGCTGGGCTGCGCATGCATGAGAGGTGCCTCGCGCTGTTTGTGCTCTGGCGCCTCACGTGCGCATGGCCCGACCCTTTCTCAGTTCCTCACTTACCACACTCGGTTGCGGACGGAGCTCCTTTCTCACCTCAGGCGTTTGTTTTCCTCAGAAGGTTTTCTTCAGTTTTATTAGTTTAGTGTCACTCTTATCACATATATTATTGTTTTGTTGAAACAAAAAAAAGGTTTCTTTGTTTGAGGGAGAGGCGGCGCTTGCCCCACACAACTTGCCCCCCTATCCTGTTACTTTCCGCAAAAAAAAAAACCCAAACCAAAAAACCAACAAATGAACAGAAACAACAAACCTACCACAAAGGAAGACAGAAAAAGTATCATAATACAAGGCAGGAAGCCAAACTGCTACCCAGAAAACCGTGGTCACCATCAGCAGCGCAATACCGGGCTTGCCGGGGTTTAAGAAACGTGAGGCATGTGGGGATCCCATGCCTGTCTGACAGACACTTGTCATGTGTACATTGCTTGGGTGAGGCTCATTTACCACAGAATTGTGAGCACTACTGCAAGAGCCAGAAAAGACAGGGAGCTTCGGCTTTGTATGATTGTATTTGAAAAAGCTATGCAGCCCTCAGAGGACCCAGAGACCTCTCGTCCTCTTTGGAGGCTAACAAGGAAAGGGCTGCTTCTCCTCCCCAAAAGCACCCAAGGAGGAGAACTTCTCCTATAAGGTCCCTTCCTCCTACCCTGTCTCCAAGGGTGAGCAAGGACAATAAACCCAGCACCTCTGGTGCAGGGACCACCAACTGGAACCACCTCTGTTACTGCCTGCAGTGTCTCGGTGCCGACTTGCTCATCATCGGCACTGGGAAGATCTCGCAAGCAATCCCTGGCACTGACACTAACATGTGACCCGGTGCCCAAGATCTCGGCACAGACACCTAAGCACATGCACTGCAAACCGCCAGTGCTGACTTCCACAGAGTCAACACCAGACACAATGCTCCCTCCCTTGGGTATCCACGGGTGGAAGACATGCCACATTGAGTTCTAATCAGCATTGCTAGATCCCCTTTATTCCCCACTGGCACGGGATAGGGACAGAGAACGATATGCTCCCCTCCTTCCATCTAGGGAGCCATTTCCTGCACAATTCTCCCCATATGTTTCACCAGGGCTTATGGATTCTCCTGTGCTGTCAGAGTGCATGGGATTCGGGGAAGATGATCGGAGGAGTGTTTTCTCTTTCCGACATTCCTCTCCGACTGCATCCGGGCATTATTACTATCACTGTGACAAACATCACTCCTCGTGGTACTTGGACTGGCCATACCCTCCGCCACACTATCCACCCTAGTGGCCACCATGGGAACAATGGGGCTCCTGCAGGTGCTGCTTCATGGCTCTTTTCACCCCAGTGAAGAGACCTCCATCATCTTTGCCCCCCCATACCTTCTCAACCACAGTCAACTCGGAGGAGGAGGGTCAAATCCTGAATGAGCAGACTGACACAGGAGTTGCTGGAGATTCACCTAATGACAACTCATCATTGCTACGTGACGAAGCTGTTATACCAGAGGATACATACTCCTCAGCCAACCTCAAACAATTCCAACAACTTTTCAAAAGTGTGTCTGCCTCCCAAGAGGTCCAACTACAGGAGATTAAGGAAAAACAACACCACTTCCTTAAAAATATTAAGCCCACCTCAAGGGAAAGTCGCACTACCAATCCATGAGGCTATTATGGAGGTATTGGATAAAATATGGCAGACTCCAGCCTCTATCCAACTGACCTATAAAAGAACTAATAGAAAAGTACTTTGTTTCTCCTAAGGATCTTGATTTCCTTTTCTCTCATCCACTGTCCAACTCGCTAATAATGGAGGCCACCGATAACCGATCCAAAATTCCACAATTCAGATCTACACCTGTTGACAAAGAAGACAAAAAGTTAGACCTGTTTGGCAGGGAAGTGTATTCCTCTGCCACACTACAGCTTAGAATCGTGAACTATTCGGTGCTCCTAGAAAACCATGATTTTGATAATTACTCTAAGCTTGTCAAGCTTAATGGAGCACCTCCTGCACTCCAAAAGGCCTGTACTTACGGTAGTCATTTATGAGGGCCACACCATCGCCTGCACAGCTCTTCAGTTCTCGCTCTGTGGCGGACACGGTTGCTAGGGCAACAGCTACAGCAGTTGTGATGTGACAGGCTCCAGGCAGTGGGAGTGCCCAGAGAACTGCAGTCAAAGTGGAGGACCTCACCTTTGACAAACAGGAGCTTTTATGCATCCAAGATGGACAATGTCCTACATAGCAGTAAAAATTCCAGAACTGTTCTAAGGATGCTGGGCTCGTACACGCCACCATATCATTGGAAGCATTATAAACCTTACAACAGAAACAAGGACAGCTATTATAACCATCCACAACAGAAGCCCTGTGATTTCAGCCAAACCAGACAGTGTCCCCAGAGGAAGCTTCCTCCCCAACCTCACTCCTCTGGTTCCCAGGCTGCCAAACAGCAGATTCGAACCTTTTGTTGAGGGTCTGCCTGACCTCCCCATTCAAACAGTGCCAACAAGCCAATATCTTCTTTTCACCACAGGCTATGTCCCTTCCTCCATCGGTGGGACTCTATAGCATCAGACCAGTGGGTGTTAGCTATCATCCAGACAGGATACACCATCCCCTCTTTTCACTATCCCCTGTCTTGCCCCCTACCCCATCCCTCTTTAGGGATCCCTCTCACAACTCTCAGGCAAGAAATCGCTTGCCTCCTCCATCTAGGAGCAATAGAGAGGGTCCCAGCCTTGTTCTGGGGAAGGGGTTTCTACTCCAAATACTTCCTGACTGAGAGATGCACAGGGGTTTAGAGAACGATTCTAGATCTCTACAGGTTAAACAAGTTCCTGAGAAAACAATGTTTCAAGATGGTTACATTGGCTTCTATTATCTGAGCAAAGGTGGACTGGTTCGCAGCTCTCGACCTACAGGACCATTTCCAATACAGAGTCCTCCCCTTTCAGACGTTCTTCCGCTCCTGAGGTATTTTCAAAAGTCCTGGCAGTAGTAATGGCTTACCTCAGACTGCAGGGTACGGTCACTTTCCTGTACCTGGATGACTGCCTTATAAAAGAGTGATCTCATGTGGATACCACCAATATGGTCTCCAGGACCAAAGGCCTTTTTCATAGAATACTAGGACTGGAAGGGACCTCAAGAGATCGAGTCCAGTCCCCTGCCCTCATGGCAGAACCCAGTACTGTCTAGACCAGTGGTCCCCAACCAGTTAAAGCTGCTGGGCACCAGGGGGCGTGGCCGTTCGCCTGCTGGGCACCAGAGGGCGGGGACACTCGCACACCCGGGAGCAGGGCCACGCATACGCCACGCCCCTATGAGCCACGTGCCTGGGGCCAGCAACCCTATGTGCCGCATGGCCATGGGCGGGCCTGGCCATTTGCAGCAAGCCTGGGGCCAGCACCCTGCAGAGCCGCGCACCCAGGGCCAGCACCCCCCCCCCATAGCCGAGCGCCCAAAGCCGGCACCCCCCCCATAGCCGAGCGCCCAAAGCCGGCACCCCCTCCCCATAGCTGCGTGCCCGGGGGCGGGGATGCCAATTTTCTCGACTCCCGGGGCTGGCACCCCCCATAGTCGCACGCCCGGGAGCCGGGGCAGCCAATTCGCTGCACGCCCGGCGCCGGTGTCCATAGCCGTGCGCCCGGGGCTCGGGCAGCCAATTCGCCATGCACCCAGGGCCGGTGCTCCCCATGTGCCGCGCACCCGGGGTGCGGGCGGCCAAGAGCACTTGTCGGGCGCACACAAATGCATGGCGCCCGCGGGCACTGTGTTGGGGACCACTGGTCTAGACCATCCCTGATAGACATTTATCTAACCTACTCTTAAATATCTCCAGAGATGGGGATTCCACAACCTCCCTGGGCAATTTATTCCAGTGTTTAACCACCCTGACAGTTAGGAACTTTTCCCTAATGTCCAACCTAAACCTCCCTTGCTGCAGTTTAAGCCCATTGCTTCTTGTTCTATCCTCAGAGGCCAAGGAGAACAATTTTTTTCTCTCCTCCTTGTGACACCCTTTTAGATACCTGAAAGCTGCTATCATGTCCCCCTTCAATCTTCTCTTTTCCAAACTAAACAAGCCCAATTCTTTCAGTCTTCCTTCATAGGTTTCAATCTTCCTTCATAGGTTGTCTAGGCCTACTCATAAATGAGCCGAAGTCCACTCTAGAGCCCATGCAGGACATAGAGTTTATTGGGGCCTGTCTCGATTTCTTGACAGCTCAGGCGTCCCTTCCACGTCATCATTTTGATGTGCCACAGGTGACCATTCTTATTGTGAGCCCCTCTACTACCACCTGCCTCAAACTTACGGGCTGTATGGCTGCCACTACCTACGTTGCACAGCACGCATGGCTCCACTTCCGTGCCTTACAACATGGGCTAACAATATACAAGCCATCGCGCCATCCACTTCACAAAGTAGTTACCATTCCCAAAAGCATGTTGCATTCTCTCAAACGGTGGATGTCATCTGACAATCTCCTAGCTGGGATCCCCTCCCATCAGCCCGAACCAACGATGCAGATCACCACAGACACCTCCCTGTTAGGCTGGGACACTCACCTAAACTATCACACTGCCCAGGGCAGGTGGCTTTCCCATGAAACACATCAATCTCCTCGAGCTCTGGATCACCAGGAACGCCTGCAAACACTTTGCTGCCATCACTACCAACTCAGTAGCATGCATACTCCTGGACAGCATGACCACCATGTTTTATATGAACAGTCCCGATCTCTTTGCTCAGACGCAATACATCTGTGGAACTGGTGCATTCACCACAGTCACCTTGAGGGCATCATACCTACTCGGGGTGAACAACACCATGGCAGATGCTTTGAGCCACGATTTCTCGACCAACCATGAATGGGGGAGATACACCCAGTGGTCTTCGCCTCTGCCTTTTGCAGATGGTTACCTGTCAATAGTCTTCTTTGCAACTCATCACAACACCAAGTGCTCCTGTTCCTGCTTCCTCTTTCCCATTACATCAACTCTGACATTCTTGATCTTGCCGTTTAATCCCACCTGCTCTTACTACCTTGGCTGGCTTGATGAACCAGGCAGTCCCTGTACTAGGGACTGCCTTACAAAGGAGACAGGCTAGAGAGAGTGCAGTGCTGTGCACATGGCTGAGCTGTTTGCCTTGCTGTCCTGTCCCCGTTGTTTCACTTGCTGTGTCAAGTCTCAGATTACAAAGATTAGTAGAAGACTGTAAATTCTTTGAGATAGGGATTATATCTTCTTCAAAGATTGTCCCTGTGGGTGCTTCACTGTACAAGTCTTTGGCACTCCTGTGCTTATAATCAGAACTTTTTAGCAGTAGCACCTCCTCCCCTCCCTCCCCCCCTCACCCCCCCACCGTGGATGTTGGCACGCATGCATGGCACAGCACACGCTGGAGTAAATGTGCTGTCAATTGTCCCTCAGTTCCTTCTCAACTGCTCCACACTTGGTTGGAATCTAGCAGCACTACGTGTTTAGCTCTTGACTTAGTGTTGTTAATTAATAGATAGCAATTGGATATTCTTAGAGTTGTTACGTTTTTTTCCTCTTTAATTTTTTTAAAATTCTCTTTGTTAGTAGTTTGTTGGGAATAGAATAGTGATGCCAGGCTCTCCAGAATTTAAGAGGTGCCTCATATGTAGAAAGTCTATTTCCATCTCTCGTGGGCATGCCCAATGCTTTCTTTGCCTCAGCCAAGATAATTCTCCTAAGAACAGCCCCCACTGTAAAAAGCTCTCTTCTAGATCTTGGAAGGTGAGAGAGCTGAAGCTAAACTTGTCACTATGGAGAAGTCAGAGAGACCAGCCTCAGAACTAATATCTCAAGCCTCTCCACCACATACCTCCCCAACAGCAGCTACTGATCAGGGATTGGCCGAGGGATCCTCCCACCAAGAAAACAGTGAAGAGGAAGCACTTGTCATCCTCAGTAGACAGGCCACCCAACAGACTATCCCCTCAGCAGAAGCCTTCCTCCACACTCAAGGTACAGGCTTCAGGGGACGTCTGGTACGGACAAACCTTGAGGGGCAGTACCTTCTAAGGATGCATGCCCCACGGTCTAGGGCACTGAAGCCAAAGAAGACCGCCCCATGACATTGGTACTTCCAATGTCAGTACTGACGCAGTCAGTACCCAAGCAGCTGCACCAGACCACGGCTAAGGACTGACCGGAACTGCTGGTACAGACTCTGATGAAGATGGCACTGGCACTACATACCAAATTTTCCCCTGTTCCAATCACATTCAATACAGGGGGCGACTCTGTACTGCAACAACATCAGCCTTCTCCACTGGTCTTTCCTCCACCAAAGCCGCTCGCTACACATCAGGAGCTGGCGGTTTTGTCAGTACTGGGCACACCGCTATTTCGTACCAATGCTACACCCATGTTAGAGGATCCCAGCAGACTTGGCTGCACCATCAAGCTTGGCCCCACTTTTTTCTAGTGACAGTGAGGATGAGAGAGAAGTCTTTCTCCCCAAGACACTCCTCTCTGAAGCCATCCTCTTAGCTGCAGCAACAAGCCAACCCCAGATGTGGCAACCATTTCCATTGTTCCCTCCCTTTCCATTCCCACAGTCATGGAAGGGTTGGGATCCTTGGAGTCCTGCAAGAGCTCAGGCAGACTCACTGCAAGTGACAGCAATAGCTAGACCTCACAGTGGTTCCTAAACCACTTGCATCCACCAGATCTGACACTACCCAGGAGGAGATGAAAGATCTGGAGGAGACGCAGGAGGAGGACACCTTACCTCCATTGCACAGCTCCCCTTCCTCTCTGGATAAAACGATAATGCCCCCCTCTGCTGACGGTGGGTGACGACTTCAAATCCTGTCAGGACCTGTACAAGAGGATGGCAGATTCCCTTGGTATTTTCTTAGTGGAGGTCCCTGTGGTACACAACAAGTTGATTGATACATTTCAGGTGTCGGTGTCATCAAAAATAGCTTTGCCAGTCAATGAGGCCATATTGGACCTGGGAAAGATTCTGCTGCAAACACCATCCTCGATTTCCCTGACCTCACAAAGAGTAGATAGGCTACTTTTTTGTTCGCCCACCCATCAACAAACTCTCTGGTGGAGGATGCAGCCAGTATCAGGGACAAGCAGACTCAATATAAATCCGTTCCTTGCGACAAGGAAGTGACTGGACATTTTGGGTAGGAAATCTTACTCCTCCGCATCCCTCCAGATCAGAATAGCAAATTATTCAGCATTGCTAGCAAAATACACATACTACCATTTTGAAAAAATGCAGACGTTTATTGAAGAGCTGCTGGAGGACTACAAAGCTTCTTTCAAGTCCAATATAGATGAAGGGATCCTCATAGCAGAAACCACACTGCAGGCATCACTGGACACAGTGTACACCACGTCAAGTCACTGGCAGTTTTGATGGTCATACATCAGGCCTCCTGGCTGCACCTCTTTGGGTTTCCTAGGGAAATGGAGAACACGGCTGAAGACCTCCCCTGGCAGAAGTTTTTTTTTCTATCACCGAGGATGCTGCTTTGCATTTGCTCAAGGACTCACGAGCCATGCTCAAGACCTTGGGCATGTATGTGTCACAACCCAAAAATAAGTTGAACCGCCTTTACAAGCCATGGGGCAGGTCATCGTCATACTCCACCCAGAGGAGTTAATGACCTCAGATGCTGGCAGAGGCAACAGAAATATAGGCAGCTTCAAGAACAATCTGCCACGTCTCAGTCCTCCAATGGCAGGCAGACATTTTGAACATCTGGTTGAGGGTTTGACGCAGTTTCCACCAGACAGTCAGTACCGGTTCAGTCTTCAACCTTTCTATCATGCATAGGCCATAATTACAACAGACATATGGGCCTTGGAAGTTATAGCAAAAGGCCTCACAATTCCTTTCCTTACCTTTCCACCAACCCAACCTCCTTCCCCGTCCCGCTTCAGGAACCCCCTCACGAGACACTGCTCCAGCAGGAGACTCTCAGACTGCTCCAGGTGGAGGCAATAGAGCTTGTACCAGCACATCAGAAGGGGAAGGGCTTTTACTCCAGATACTTTCTCACTCCAAAAAAATCAAGAGGTTGGAGACCCATCCACGATTTATGCAGGCTGAACAAGTACTTAAAAAGTCAACGATTCACCACGATAATCCTTATGACGATAATTCCGGCCATGGAAAAAGGAAACTGGATTCGTCCCTTGATCTACAGGATGCATACTTCCACATAGGAATTCGACCTTCGCACAGAAAATTCCTCAGGTTTGCACTAAAGGATCAACACTATCAGTATCGAGTCCTGCCCTTTGGCCTGTCTTCAGCTTCCAGGGTTTTCTCCAAGGTCCTTGTCATGGCAGTGACCCATCTCAGGAAAGCAGGAGTAGTAATCTTCTCTTACCTAGACAATTGCCTGATAGTGGCTCCTACAGAACAAAGGGCTATGGATTGCACCAGAGAGACAATCTGATCGTTCAGCAATCTGTGCCTATAGATGAATGTGCAAAAGTCGCAACTTACTCCATCTCAGGAGCTAAGAGTTCATACGCGCAACATTGGATTGAATACGAACACAGGTGCAGCTACCAATACAAAGACTTTATTAATTAGCCACACTAGCAAAGACAGTTATGGATAGTCCTACAATATCCACCAGACAGTGCCTACAACTACTCAGAGATATGTTTGTGACAACATATGTAGTCCCTCACGCCAGGATACACATGCGGTGCTTGCAGACGTGGCTTCACACGTGCTTTGGCCTCACAAGCACCTTTGCACAAACTTCTGAGTCCTACAATGAAAGTCAAGGGCTGTATCAGATGGTGGTTGCAGGCCAGCAATCTCTGCTGCGGAGTCCCTTTTCAACAAATGCCACTGCCCATACACATAACTAGAGGCGCTTCCCTAGAGGACGGGAGTGCACACACCACCGACTACAGCATCCAAGGAAGGTATACCCCTCCAGAATCAGGCCTACACATCAATGTCTTAGAACTCTGCCCAGTAAGAAGAGCATGCAAGTACTTTCTTCCCTTAATGCAGGGCTAGTCCGTGAGAATACTCACAGACGGTACTGCTTGCATGCTTTATATAAATCGACAAGGCGGGTCCAGATCATGCTGTCTCTGCAAAGAGGCCACAGCCCTCTAGCAGTGGTGCATTCACCTTCAAGTCACCATATCCGCATTTTTCCTCCCAGGCAAACAAAATGCCACCATACATCAATTAAGTCAAGTATTTAATCAGAAATACAAGTGGGAGATACACCCCCAAGCCTTATGTACCGTCTTCCAGAAGTTGGGTTTGCTGAAATATACTTATTCACCACATTTGGCAACGCAAAGTGCCCCAGGTATTGCTCCAGAGTGGGACTGGGCAAGAGTTCCATGGGACATGCCATGCTGATCAGTTGCTCTCACAATCTGTTATATACCTTCCCCTCCTCAACAAAGTCATACACAAAATAAAACAGGACAGGGCCAGGGTCATTCTGATGGCACCCGCATGGCCCAGGCAGACCTAGTTCCCTTAGCTGTCAGCTACTCCTCTGATTTCTCTTCCACAGTGGCTGGACATACTGTCTCAGGATCAGGGTCATGTTCTCTGTCTCGACATCCACAAACTCCATCTCAAGGTCTGTCTCCTCCAAGGGTGATTACGCAGCACCTCACCTGTTCAGAAGAAGTTCATACTCTAATAATGAACGGTAATAAAAAAAAAGTACAAGGAAGACCTATTTGCAGAAATGGCACCATTTCTCTAAGTGGGCCGTGCACAGGACACTTCAACTTCATATAATATAGCTGCTGATGTTCTTGGAGTATCTCCTTAAAGAAACAATCTTTCGAATTCATCAAGGTCCACTTAGCGGCTATTTCTAGTGAGTATGATAATGTAGATGGTCTCACTGTTTTTTTGCGCCCGACCACTAAAAAATTCTTAATGCCTTTCCCCCAGTAAAGGCAATAGTGCCATCTTGGGATATCAACCGTATCCGTAACATCTTATCCCACTCTCCATTTGAGCCAATGGCAACATGCTCCTTGTCATACCTTTGCATGATAGTCGCTTTCCTACTCGCCATCACAACAGCCAGAAGGGTCAGCAAGTTAGTTGCGCTCATGGCTGAACTGCCGTTTATGATTTTTCACAAAAACAAAGTGATACTAAGACCACATCTGAAACGTCTCCCAAAGACAGTTTCACAGCACCACCTCAGCGAACCTAGATACTTACCTGTTTTCCACTAAAAGCCTCATCCTGACGCTAATGCGGCTCAACGCAACTCTTTGGATGTTTGACAAGTGATTGCATTTTACCTAGACAGAACAAAGCCGTTCAGGTGCTCTTCCAGACTGTTCGTTTCCATAGCCGATCGCTCCAAAGGGCAGGCGATTTTGAAACAGAGGCTTTCAAAATGGATAACACATTGTATTAAAACTTGCTATGACATCAATAAAATGTCACTGCTGACTCAGTTGTGGGCACACTTCACCAGGGCAATGGCCGCCTCCACAGCATTCCTGCATAACATGCCCATTACGGACATTTGTAGAGCTGCTACATGGGCCTCCACGCATACCATTACGAAACATTGCGCAATAGATACTTACACTGCACAATATTTTAGGCTTGGGGCAGCAGTCCTCTCTGCCATTCACAGGTCAGGTCCGAATCCCCTCCTTCTAGATGCTCAGGGTATTGCTCTGTGGTCACCTATAGTGGAGCCCTCACAGGGACACTCCTTGAAGAAGGCAAGGGAAGTTACTCAGCTTGTGCAGTAACTGGTGTTCTTTGAGATGGGTGTCCCTGTGGGCCCTCCAGGACCCTCCCTCCTCCCCTCTGCTTCAGTCGTAACATCTCTCCGTGGTAGAGAAGGAACTGAGGGATGGTTGATGGCATGTGCATCGGCACGTTTGTTGTGGCGTGAGCAGTGCTGTGCTTGCGTGCCAGCACCCGAGGGGAATGCTGCTGCTAAAAAGTTCCGATGATAAGTGCAGGAGCGCCAGGATATGTACAGTGGAGCGCCTGCAGGGACACCCATCTTGAAGAACGTCAGTTACTGTGCAAGGTGGGTAACCTCTCTTTTCTGTGCAGTGCTCAGCACTCTCTGGTTCTATAAAATAACAATCAGGGTCTCTTGATGTGTACTTGCTTGTGTGCAAGGTCCCTTCTTTTGCAAACCGTTCTGCTCCCTTCTTGCCTATCCCCCACCAGTTGCATTCCACTCCTCTTTAAAGACACAGCTACTTTCCTCTGTCCTTGTGGGAGTCACTTTCCAAATCCCACACTCCTGTGAGCTGACTGGTGTGTGTCAGTCAGTGTCGAGAGGTGGAGAGCATTGCCCAGAACAGCTGAGCACATCTGTGCAGGAAGTGACATCCCTGGCGATGTTTTGTGTGCAAGTGGGGTGCAATATTAGGTATAATCCGAGCCTTTGCATTGAATTTGGTTTAGTGGCCTCTAAGCAGTTCTCTAAGCCTTCCTGTGGCTGCATGCTCAACGCTGTGTATGTATTTATCTGTGTAAGGAAACAGGGCCATTCATGTAGGTCTCTATTTATACCTTTCCCTTTCTGTATTTAGTGTATGCATAGGCAGAGAGGGTAGATTATGCCTGGCTGAGTGATGTTCTTGGCTCCAGGGCTGGCTGGAATTTTGTCTTGGAATGTATCCTGAACCACTCTAAAAACACAAATAAATCTGTGTGTGTGTGTGTGTGTGTGTGTGTGTGTGTGTGTGTGTACACACTCACAAATATATAGACAACTTATAGAGAGACATGTGTCTATAAGATATTTATACATTTTACTGCTTACTTGAATTTGTACAAATATATGTGGGGGCTGCAGTGAGTCTAACACCTTATCAAAGGGCCATGTGGCCTTCCATTCAAAACCAGGGAATTATTAGAATACATAAATACATGTGGTCAGCAGTCTCCTTCTGGGGGGCTGAGAATCCCCTTTTGTCTCCCAGTGCTGCTCCCCACCAGATGTACTGTCTGCTGTGGCCATGCTTTGCATGATACTCTTCTCTGCTCTCACCATTGTCCATAATGCAGCACTAGCAGCTTTGGTGGTACCCTCTGAGTGCTGGTTGCCTTCAATCCCTTGAGTCAGTTTCCTGCTCCTCATGCCTCTGGGAAGAAGAATCCCAAGCATTGTTACAGGCTGGGGACCGACTGGCTAAGCAACTCTGCAGAAAAGGACCTGGGGATTCCAGTGGATGAGAAGCTGGATATGAGTCAACAGTGTGCCCTTGTAGCCAAGAAGGCTAATGGCATATCGGGGTTCATTAGTAGGAACATTTCCAGCAGATCGAGGGAAGTAATTATTCCCCTTTATTCAGCACTGGTGAGGCCACATCTGGATTATTGTGTTCAGTTCTGGGCCCCCCATTAAGGAAAGGATGTGGATGCATTGGAGAGAGTCCAGTGGAGAGCAACCAAAATAATTAGGGGACTGTAGCACATGACTAAGAAGGAGAAGCAGAGGGAACTGGACTTGGTTAGTCTGCAGAAAAGAGTGACGGAGGTGGGGGGGTCGACTTGATAGCAGCCTTCAAATACCTGGAGAGGGGGTTCCAAAGAGGATGGAGAGAGGCTGGTTTCAGTAGTGACAGATGACAGACTGAGGAGCAATGGTCTCAAGTTGCATTGGGTGTGTGTGTGGGGGGGAGGTCTATGTTTGATATTAGGAAAATCTATTTCCCTAGGAGGGCATTGCAGCACTGGAATGGGTTCCCTAGCAAGGGGATGGAATCTTCATCCTGAGAGGTTTTTAGTTTCGGCTTGATAATGCCCTGGCTGGGATAATTTAGTAGGGATTGGTCTCTCTTTTAGCAGGGAGTTGGACTCAATGTCCTCCTGAGGTCTCTTGCAACCCTATGATTCTATGAACCTTGGCCTGTTAGTAGCCCTAACTTGAGGAGTCCCTGGCTGAGTTTGTGAGAGAACCACAGTGATTGGTAAGGGAGTTAGTAATGTTGGCAGCTGTGCATGTGCAGGGGGAAAGCCTGTTTGAAGTCGGGGGTGGACATGGAGAATTCCCTCCACGTATGCTCAGGCTTAGGCTCAGTTGTCCAGTGGTGGCAGTTCTTGTGGTATTTGATATATGCCATAAAAGCACCAGCTTCTGGAGTCATGTTGTTATGGGAGATGCTCAGCTTTAATTTTTTTTAAATGAAAAATTATAGTTATGCATGTAGAGAAAAGCTTGAAAACAAGACTTGAGAGGAACCTAAAGACTCAGAAACCAGAAAGCAAAGAAAAAGACCCCACATTTAAAATGAATGGTATGTGTTTTGGGCCTGAGTCATGATTTGTCATTGGATTGGAAGTACTGCTTATCTCTGGAATTGCTCAGCAGTTTGAGCCATTAGGCCATATTAAATCTTTACAGCAGTTTAGTGGAAGTTTAAAAAAACAAGAGAGAAGTTAAATCCCCAAAATGCTGTTATTGTGCCATGTAGGTCAGACTGCTGAGGAAAGGCAAAAGGGCAAGTTCCTGCAGCACCACTGACCTGTCTGCAGTGCACTCTGGCCAGCTGTTTTTTCTAAAATAGGCTGGGCAGAGTCCAGTTCTTCTGTCTTTATAATTTGACAGATAATGCCGATGTTTATTTTTATCGGTTTAAATGTTCATTGTTATGGGAAGTTTTGGTAGGTCTTAAATTCAGCTGGAGCTGTCCAGAGCATAGCTCTGCTAAATATTCCCCCCCCCCCCCCCCCCCCCGGAATTTTTATAGTATATGTGGAAGACTGCGGGACAGGTATCTGGGAAATACTCTTACGAGAATGTACGTCCTGATTCTGGTTGTATAGAGTCAGGCAGTAATTATTTAATGATAGTAGACATAGTTTCAAAAAAAATTAAAGCTTTCTAATAATTTAAAATGCAAATTGTCCATGTCACAGATCAAAATATATGAAGTAACTATCCTTAAAACAAAACTAACTTCTCAAGCAATGTTTTCTGACTTTGCCTAGCTGTACATTTTGATTATTGTCAATGGAAATATTTTTTCGTGGATTTGTGTGTCTAGTGAAATTGATGTTGACTGATAGGCTTGGAAGGATTCCATTTTTATCTGAAAGAGAGAGTCAAATGAACATAGTGGGAAACAATCTTCCCCTTGTATTTCTGGACTTTATTTTAACTCTGCCTGTTAGTGTTTGCATTGTGTTTTGCATTCAGCCTGCTTGTTAAAGATCTCAAGGAGGGAGTAAAGAGGGTGTTAATTCTCTGAGGCAGATGTCTCCAAATACCCTTGTCCCTGCTCCTTTTCTGAGGCCCCACCCCCTGCCCCACCTCTTCTCTGAAGGCTCACCCTGCTTGCTCTGTGGAGATGGGCTACATGGGGGGGGTAGGGGACACCCTGACATGAGGGCTCCCCTCTTCTGCCTATCCCACCCTGCACAGCAAACAGGAAGCTCGCAGTAGGATGCAGCTCCAGGTCAGAGGGAAGGAGCAGAATGGTTACTATCCTCTTCCCCAGGATAAGCCTGTGTTGGCTGTTCAGCTGCTCCCAGGAGTTAAACCCACCAACCTGTGCTCTCCAGGTGAACGTGCTCTCCCCTAGGCCGCCCCAGAGCTGAATCCACCCCTCCTCCCTATTTTTGGTGAGTTCTATATCCTGTATCGGCTGTCTGGTTGCTCTCAGGGTGGGCAGGGCTTGGACTGCTGGCACTTAATAGCCTCCCAACCAAATCAGTCAGGATCATCTGTCAGCGGTTCCAGGATCTACCAGTAGATTCTGCTCTGTAGCTTGGTGACACTGCTCTAAGGAAACTAGGATGGCAAGAATGTTGTGTCGTTGATGAAAGCTAAAGAAAAAGAGCATATCCTAGGGGGACTAGAAACACGGATGCAAATACCATGCAGTTCTCGTTGAAACAGTGCAGCTAATCTGTCGGGGGAAAATCATCTGAAAGCCAGTGCCTGCATGGGTTAGAGAGCTGACCCGGGTTAGAGGGGACAAGTGGGCAAGGAGAGAGAATCTGTGGTAATAGAACATTCCGGTGCAGTTTTGGGCTGCATATGCACAGGGGTCACGTCCTGGGATAGGGAGGGGAGAGCCTCTTTCTAGGCTCTGGGGAGATTTCCTCTTCCCCGCAAATGTTAGAAAACCCAGGTGAAATCCTGTCTCCATTGAAGCCAATATCCATTGATGCTAGTATTGCACCACACATTACCAAACTGAAATGGCTTTCTGAGAAGAGCCACAGAAATGATCCAAAACTGAACTAGGAAAAAGAATAAGAGCTAACTCTTTCTGTTTTGTTTCAGAGGGGTAGCCATGTTAGTCTGAATCTGTAAAAGCTCTCTCTGTCTTGACTCAGTGAGACTAACAGGGACAAAGTTCACAGCTGTTTGAATGGCATGAACCTCAAGTGTTATGGCAAAAGGTGTGATCACCTTGCCAAGGAGAGGGTGGAAAAACCCTATTGTTGCAGACACTGAAAACTAGGCTTCACAGGACACTAGTGTACACTCTGTTCTCCCTTTACAGTCCTTGTTGCTCTGATCTCAGAGGGTGGGGTTGTTTGAACATGAGCAACCCCTCTGTAATGTGTTGAATTTCACCCAATGTTTAACCTGTTTGTGACCCTTACTTAACTGTTTGTGTTTGTTTCGGTATCATGTGGCAGTGAATTCCAGAGGTTAAGTGCTGCATATAAACATTATTTTGTTTTGTTGTGTAGTGCCTCTAATTTCATAGCAAGTCTCCTTTATTTTCTGTTATAGTTTTGGATATCTAGTTGCCTAACTAGCTGCTTGGATGGCATTTGTTATTCTACAGCCCTGATCCTCTGATAAGCAGCATTTTGACTTTGTTCTCTGACTACATGATAGACACAGTGTATGTACACCTGTGTGTGTGCCTGTGTATGCTAGCATACAGTGACATAGTACACGTGAGCTGCTGGGGCTCTTCAGCCAAGACTTTGCACCATATGCTGCTGGCAGGGCCACTTCTGGTTGAGGAGAGGTGTGACTAAGGAGCAGCCAGCAGTGGTAGTATTAGGGGACGACTTGTCATCTGCACCATGGAGGCTCAAGGCTTGCAGTTTCCATTCAGGACTGGAATCTGGGCATCTCTGCGGGTCCTGTGGAGAGGCAGTAGAGGACAGCTTGTCTGGATAGCAACTGTACAGGCCTAGAGAAATGGCAGGCTAAGGGATGGCTCTACCTCTCTGCTCTGTCTGTGTGTGCTTTCTCATGTTGCTTAAGCTGCCTGAGGAGCCATTCATAATGGCTGTAGATGAGCCCTAGGTCCCTTGTGCATTCTCCCCACTGCCTGTTTCAGGGTTGAGACAGGTGAATGTCCCTTCACTCATGCTAAAGGTGCTATGCTGCTGTAGGAGCTGACTCGACTCAAATGGAATTCACAACTGAGGTCTGGCCTGTTTCTGGCCATCATGTGCTCATTGGCAGTCTTTGTAGTGGTAACCTTGGTGTTGTGGCCAAACAGCAGTTTAGGTTGAGACAGACCAAATGTCACCTGCCATTTCAATTGGATATGCTAGACTCCTTCACTTCCTGTCCTCAGTTGCTATTCATTGCTAAACAGCTGGCATATTCTGCCCTAGAGCGGGTTGCACTGCAGGGGTGAGGGAAGCAATTCCTGTGAGATTCCACACTTGGTGATCCTTTGGGGTGAACGTGCTAGAGGAATACACAGAACATACTATACTTTAAGAGGAGGCTGGTTGATGTAATGGCTGGAAAACGCCAAATCTTTACAGGTTATTGGCAAGAACTGGGCATGGGGGTTAGAAGTCACCGAATAAAGTCCCATGGCCCAGGATAAATAGCCTTTCAGGTGCTCCCATAAGCGTAGCTTATTGTCCTGCGTCCCTGCTGCTAGCCTTTGGAGCACAGTGTAAAGGGGGGCTGCTCTGACCCTCGTAGCTGGAAGGGACTCTCTAATCATCCAACTGCCGAATCTGAGGATCCTCTGTGCCCAGGCTCACTGGACTGGCTCAGCTTCCATTGGGGCTGGAGTCCTTGCAAACCCCATCCCAGACAGACGGATATCCCAGAACCCACTCACCACAGAATCTGTCCCAGGGGCCCCTGCTCTCAGTCCTTTTGGCTGAATGAAATGGCCGTTATTCTGTAGGCATGCGTGTGCCCAGCCTGTCCCTTTCTGTGACTGTACAGTACACACGGCTAAATATATGCCTGTATAGATATGAGAGTTCAGAGAGGCTGAGCGATGCTTCCTTTCTATACCTCTTTTCATGGGGAGAGCTAATGAGATTCATGTCATTAAAGGGCTGATGTTTTGTGGGATGAGAGACTTTTAAACTGGATGTGTTCTGGCTTAGTCATGGCAAATATTTACCAAAAAAAAGGGGACATACCATATAAAATTAGAGTTCTGAAAATAGTATTTAGAGTGAGCAAATGAGCGAGGAACCCAAAGCAGAAAATACAGCCCAGTCTGTTCAGGAGTGAGGGGGGGAAAAGCCAGAGATAAAACGAGAGAAACCTCGGCAGTAAAAACAGCATCTTTGTAAATAGATGATTAAAAAAACTTCTGACCTGCTTTATGGCTTTCTTGGCTGCCGTTCAGCTGTTCTGCCATGACTGGCGCAGAGGGAAGGTAGTAGGAGCCGGCGTCTGTGTGGATGCTCGGCGCTCCCCCCACAGAGCAGCCATGCAGGCGTTAAATTTAGCCACATAATGATGGCCCTGAGGAAGCAGCCTCTTGTAGCCATGCTGTAATTACTGCCTCCCTTATAAATTTTATTTTTTTCTTATTATGTTTCCTCCACTGCCACCGCCGCCTCCTCCAGCACATGAGCTGCCTAAGGAAGATGCCCTCCATCAAAACCGCAGTTTTAGCAGGGTCTCTGAGGAGCTTTTGGTACCATTGTGGGTATGGGGCAGAAACCACATTCTGCAGGAGCATGGCTAGGGTAGACTGAGCCCAGCCAGCCAGTGACGCACTTCACTCCCTTGGTTTTTGGGGGCAGGGGGAATCCTAAAGATAATTCCAGCCCTGGTGCTCTAGAAGGCCCTGTCTAGCTAACTGGTCCCCAGGCCAAAGCTGGTGTTATCAGAATAATCCTGTGTATGGCAGAGAGACTTCCTGGAGCTCTCCCTTTCCCAGGCCTGCTGATCATCAGCGATGCCTCCCCAGGAGCTGGAGCCTGCCCCTCGATGCTGTCCTGCGCACTGTGACCAAGTTAGCCTTCTGGATCGTGCCTGCTGGGCAGGAGGGGGCTGCTGTCTTGATGCTTCCAGAGCTCCTTGCAGGAGATGTTTCCTGTGTAACTCCATGGTACTGGGATTCTCTTTCTTTCCCAAACTGTAGCTGGAAAGCTTTGTTCCATGGATCACCTCACTGTGCACTGCTGGTGCAGGGTGCGGAGGGCAGAATGAAGCCAGGCCCATGTGGGGATGGTCCCCAGAGAGCTTCAGATAGGGTTGCCAGATGATTTTGAGAAAAATACCGGACACACTTGATCTCAGATGGGGAGGAGGGACCAGCTATGGGGGGGATCAGGGTTGGCTGGGCGGAGGTTGGGAGGAGCAGGGCTGGCGTGGGAGATTGCTGGGAACCAACTGGTGGGGAGCAGGGCTGGTTGGGAAGGGATTGGGGGGAGCAGGGCTGACTGGGGGGAAGAGCAGGGGGGAACTGGCCGGCAGGGAACGGGGCTGGCCCGGGTGCGTGCAGATCTGGGACGCTGCCCGTCCCGCTTATGGTCCTGGCGGGGTGCATGGGCGAGTCTGGCCCCAGGGATTCCATCTCCCCCCCCCCCCCATTGCGTAGTTGCGTACTGCCTGGCTGGGGGAGACACTCATGCAGTATGAACGCATCTACCAGCCATGCAGTACGCAATTACGTACTGATACTCATGATAATAATAAAACTTATTTAATTAGACAATACCTGACATTTCTCTGTCCGGTATTTTCTCAATTTGTTTCCCAGACAGAAAGCTCAAAAACCAGACTGTCCGGTTCAAAACTGGACACCTGGCAACTCTAGCTTCAGAGAGGAGTGCTGGCCGAAGTCAGAGGGATTTCCCACGTCTGCTTCTCTGACCTGCTTCACTCTCACACTGATTAACCCTGTCATGGGGAACCTTGAGTCCCCACTTTTCCGCTGTGTGAAGGATGTCCTCTGCCCCCTGTCTTCCCCTGTGTATGTTTTGGGAGGGGAGTAGGTTTTCTTACTTTAACCCTGTGTATTAAACCAGTCCGCTCACCTTCCCATCTTGGCTGGTGGGGCTGTGGAGGAGGAAGTGTCCGGCCATGAGGGCTGTCTTTCTGGAGGAGCTGAGCTCTCTTCAGCTGTGTGAAGCTGACAGTTAAGTTAGTTTTCCTTGCTCTGCAGAGTGCCTGTCCAGGGCCCCAGACTCTGTGCATCTGGAGTGCCCCTTGCAGGTGAGGAAGTAGAGGAAAGGGAAGAAGCAAACAAGGGTGAAGACTGGTCCTCGTGCCCCTCCCCTGCTGCCTTGAGCTGCACCTCTTGAGTGGAGGCTCAGAGGGGATGACTTCTGCTGGAGCTGGTGCAATTGGGGGGCAGTTTCAGGCGCCACAGGAACGTGCCAGAAAAAGTCTTGTTCAACTCTTGTTTTCCCAAAACAAAGGAAGCAGCCTTGCATTGCTGGAAGTCGCGTGCTCGGGCTGCACTGCCTTGTTATCATCCGATAACCCAGCGACCCAGGCGCTGCCCTCTGCCTCACCCGCCCGGCCTGCACCAGGGGATGTGAACAGCTTCCGCATTGTTATCCTCTGCAGAGATTCACTTTCCGCTCGGTGTGCGGAGGGCCAAGGAGAGGGGCGGTGTGTATTGCAGGGAAGGCATGTCTGGGCCTGCAGTCCCTCGGGGTGAGATGGCAGGGTTGGTGCTGCCTGGTCTGTTTTAGTGACGCTGCACTGGGCTCTAGTGAGATGCAGCAGGGGACCCTTACCCTAACCGCAAGCACCAGGTCTAAGGTACAGAGCACGGCATGTAGCCCCTGCCCTCATCTGTAACACAGTTTCATGGCCTATGGGAACTGCAGGTCCCATTATGCAGTTCACAATTCTGGGCTAAGCAGCCTGTGGAAAGCATAGGTTAGGAGTTTGGGGTCGTTTCCCAGTCCAAAGGAGACCTGTCTCGCACAGACCAGGGAACTGCCCTACTTTCATTTCTAGAGCAGAGCTTTTAGAAAAACATTCTGTCTTGATTAGAAAGTTGTCCTATGGAGTATCCAGGGGCCATTGGTAAGTTGTCCCAATGGTTCATTGCTTGCACTGTTAAAAAATTACACCTTTCTGAATTTGTCTGCCCGTGGATCCTGTCAGGCTTTCTTTGCTAGTTTGAAGAGACTGTTAGTAAATATTTGTTCCCCATGTAGGATTCCACGTACAGACGGGATCAAGTCACCCCTTACCCTTGTTAAGCTGAATAGATTGAGCTATTTGAGTCTATCACGATAAGGTGGATTTTCTAATCCTTTAATCATTCTTGGACTCTACTCTGACATCTCAAATGTATCAATATCCTCCTTGAACTGTGAGCACCTGAACTGGGCACAAGATTCCAGTATCATTCACACCAGAGCCAAATACAGAGGTGAAATAACCTCTTTACGCCTCCTCAAGATCCCCTGCTAATGCATCCCTGCTGGCTCTTTTGGTCACAGCACCACGCAGGGAGCTCCTGATTATCCATCGTATAATAATACACAAATCTCAGTTACTGCTCCCTTTCCTGTAAGCATGGCCTGCCTTCTGTGTTCCCAGAAGTACACATTTACATTGAAACAGACATTCTCTGCTGTCCCCCAGTTTACCAACCAATCTAGATTGCACTGAATCAGTGACTTGTCACTTCATTTTTTACCATTCCCTCGATTTTTGTGTCATTTTAATTTCAGTGATGATTTTGTGTTTTCTTCTAAGTCATGGATAAAAAATGTTGCAGTGTAGGTCCAAGAACTGATCCTTGTGGAACCTCCTGGAAAAATACCCACTCAATGACTATACTTTTTGAGACCTACCAGTTAGCTAGTTTTTAATCCATTTAATGTGGGCTATAGTAATTTTGTATTGTTCTAGTTTTTTAATCAAAGTGTGCAATACCAAGTCAAATGTGTATTCAAAACAAAATTACAAGGCCTTTGAAACCTTCTGTGTTCCCGTGGGGGCAGTCCTCCTTGCATTTCGCTTGCAGACAGGAAGGCTGTCAGGAGATCTGTCCATTGGTGTCTACCTGCAGCATCCACGCAGTGGAAGTGCCGGAGTAACAGAGTGCGCTCTCTGCAGTTGATTTCTTTGCTGGCCAGTTTGTACCAAATTCTAGCCACTAGGCTCATCCGTTTCCCGTGTGTCCTTGCCCCTCCTAGAAGGGCAGTGGTAGCTCTGAAATATGTTGTCTGGAGGGGCTCTGCGCTGCTCCAAAATTGCATGTGTGGCTTGTCTACGCAGGAAGTGATACCGTAGGAGGGGTGGAATTCCAACTGCTGTCCTTGTCCCGGAGTCCCTGTGGGATGGCGGTGGGGAGATGACACTCGTTCTGGGAGCTATTCATGCTAAGCTATTCTTACTGCAGGGTAGGAGTGTCCCTCCCCTTAGAGAGCTGTGCGGGGGAAAGGATAGCAGTTTTACTAGAGCAGTGCAAGTGAGAACATTTCCCATGGAGACAAGCTTTTGAGACCTGTCGCGCTCACTAGATAGCTGACCATTGGCATGACAGGCTGGCTAGCCAATCAGATGGACTCTGACCTCACCAGCAGCCAGTTAGGAAGCTTGCTATGTACCCAGCTAATGGTGCTGCTGTCAGAGAGTTGCCACTCAGTGGATAAAATCCCTTGTGCTGGGCAGACTCCGTGGAAGCAAAGGGGGTTTGTAGGCCAGGATGTGCTATGTGGTTGTGGTTAGAAAGATGGCCTAGGAAAATCAGCTGGCACATCAAAGCCAGCCTGGGCATTCTCCAGTAGAGGAATCTGACTGCATGTGGCAGTCAGGTTAGCACCCTTCCCATCTCCCAGGAGCTCCCAGGGGCTCCCAGAAGCTCCCAGGGGCTCAGTCACTAGTGTGTGATCTAGCAGCCTGTACAACTGTGCTGGACATCTCCCAGTGCAGGCAAGATATGCGCCCGGGAGGGGGAGAGAATAACACCACCTGTGTGTGGGTGTGTAAAAGAATGTGTGAGTGTGTGTGTGAGTGAGTGAGAGAGAGAATATAACAGTACCGAGTCAGACAAATGGTCCATCTAGCCCGCTACCCTGTCTCCTTACAGATGCTTCAGAGGGAATGAACAGAATAAGGGCAATTACTGAATTATTCACCCTCTCTCATCCAGTCCCAGCTTCTTGCAATCGGAAGCTTAGGGACACTCAGAGCATGGGATTGCATCTCTGACCAGCTTGGCTAGTAGCCATTGATGGGCCTATTCTCCAAGAACTTCTCTAGTTCTTCTTTGAGCCCTGTTATAGTTTTGGCCTTCACATCTGCTGGTAATGAGTTTCTCAGGTTGACTGAATGTTGTGTGAAGCACTTCCTTATGTTTGGTTTAAATCTGCTGCTTGTAAATTTCATTTGATGGCCCGTGGTTCTTACATTATGAGAAGGGGTACGTTACACTTCCTATTCACTTTCTCTCCTCCCCATTCCTGGTTTTATAGACCGCCACCATAGCTCCCCTTAATTATCTTGTTTCTGAGATGAACGATCCAATCTTTTAAATCTCTCCTTATATGGAAACTGTTCCTTTCCCTTACTCACATTTGTTTTCCTTCTGTGCACCTTTTCCAGTTGTAATGAAAGGTTACTGAGATGAGGTGACCAGAGCTGAACTGCGTATTCCAGCTATGGGTGTACCATGGATTTATGTAGTAGAAGGATGATACTTTGTCTTATTATCTAACTTAAAGGTTCCTGGTGGTCACTGCAGTAGCCTTTCTTCTGTGATGGTAGAACTTATTGCTTAATTTGTAGAAGTGAGCTAAGGTGAGCCTCAGCCCAGCATGCTTCTGTGCATATTGCAGAACAGGCACACAGTTAGCAGATGTTGCAGACTTTGGCCTGGAAACGTGCAGGACAAGATTGAGGGGCACTGACAGCTCTGAGCAGGGGATGGGGAGCCAAGGGCATAAATAGTGGGGGAGTTGTGGGTCAGGATTGAGGGTCATTGCAGAATTGTGTGGGGGATTGGGGCATCCAGTGCTGGATGCTGCAGATAAAGCCTAGAACTGTATGGGAGACACTTGCTCAGCGCTCCCTGTCAGTTCCTCCTCTCAGACACAAACATTATTCATGGAAAAGGGCTCAGCTCTGGGGAGCATATGGGGCTGCCACCAACCCCTCGCCAGGGCCAGTGTGAGTGCTGCTGTTGCTCAGAGGCACATGTCTGCTACCTCTTTGGGATGGTGCTACACACAAGTGAGAGAGAAGAAATCCGCACCCCTCACCAGCATGGGCTCCCCAATGCTGGGGGGAGCCCCAAACTGCTGGGGCCAGATCCAGGCAAAGCAGGGGCTGCATCTGGCCCCTGGGCTTTAGGTTCTCCATCCCTAATTTAAAGTTTGCCTGCAGTTTGTTCATCATGTGTTGGGCCCAGCCCCTTGTGAGTGGGGAGGGAGTTCCCTGTCTTTCTTGCTCAGGCAGGCTTTGTACAAACATGGGGAGGAGTTCCTGGGTGCATACCCCATGTAGGGAGGAGGCTCGGGCACTGCCCATGCCCGCCCCCTCCCAGCTGTATGGCTTCTTCCTTCGGCTGCAGGTCAGGCTGGTGACACTGACTTAGAGCTTCTGTGTCCTTGGGTTACTTGAAAGAGACTAGACCCTGCAGCCAAGCAGTCCTGTCTTGGCCCACTACACTGAGCTCCATTGCATCTCCACAGGCGCTCCCTGCAGCTTTCAGCGGGGTGAAGTTCGCTCAGCTGAAAAGCCTGTTGAGGGGTTAGCAGTGCAGGGAGCCTGAGGGCAGCTCACATGGCTAGTTGCATGAGCTAGCTGCCTGTTTACCAGCATTTCCACAGTCCCCACTGCAAGGCAGGGACACAAGACTAAATCAACATTGTTAGCGTTGAATTGCACCGAGACATGAGTGTTTCAGTGCTCATTTCTCTGGTCAATTGCAGGCATGCCCAACGTGCATGCGTCCAGACTAGAGTACCAGTCACTGTTCAACTACAGGCCTAGGTTTTCCTTGTATGGGTGTCTCCTGCCCAGATCTCCTAAGTCCACTGTGCAGGAGAGGCTAGTGCCTTGCTGCCCTTCAGACAGCATCCCACACCCTGGATGCCTCAGTGGTGGCTTTGGAGCCCAGCTGAAAAGGCCATGAGACAAGGTGCCCTTTCAGCCCAAGCATTGGAAAGATGAGCGGGTGTGGAGGTTAATGACATAATTCCCTTGGTTTAGGAGAAGAGGAAAGAGAAAGAGTGCTGTGTCCTGCATCTCTCTCAATGGAGCAGATGCTTCCCTCCACCAGTTGAGCTTTGAAGGTGATGCTGCAGTGAGTCATGAAGCCAGGGCCTGTGTGCTTCCACGTGTGGGTGTGAATGTGTGCACCAGAGGGTTTGCACATTTCCGTCTCTATATTTCTGTACGTCATGTGTGTATCTTACTCATAGAGGTGTTTTTCTTTCCTCGTTCTTGGGTTCCCCATCCCCTCCCCCCATGGATCTATATTTTTATGGTTTTGTTTTTTAATCTCTGGTTTGGGGAGCTGCTGGTTTCTTAGGAAAACAAACTGTATTTTTAGTGCTTGTCTGTGAGGCTAAAGATCCTGCCTGCCCCTGCTCATCACTTAGTCCGTATTTGTTTAAGCTTTTATTTTCTCCTGCTGCCCTGTTGCTTCCCTCTGTGAGCCGGTGTTGGCGAGCAGTGTGCTGGGGCCGCGCACCAGAGCAAAGGCACACGCTGAAGTTGTAAATAAGAAAAGGGAGCTCCAATCTGGCCTTTATTGAGGTCTGGACTTGTGTAGCTCTGGAGAGACCTGCTCTGTAATCAGCCAACCACCAGAGCAGACCAGCCTTGTAATAAAGCAGCTCTATATTTATTTGTTCTGTTTATACTCTGGTCTGTAATAACTCAGGAGTGCTCCTGTCCTATTGCGCCCATGCCCCTCCCCCCGGCTCCCCGTTGGGGAGCTTTGCCGGGTAGCTGAAGAAAGCTTCAGTTTAAAGGAAGTTGTGGATTCTCCAGGCCGTAGGCTCTTGTACTGTGTGAAATTGCTATTTGGCTAGGAGATGCCGCACAGCATAGTTTAGTTGCATGTGCAATTGTAATAGCTCTTTGCATGGGTTCTTAGTGGACATGTATATTATTTCCTTTCCCCACGTGTAACTTTCCTCTTTTGAGTCTAAGCACTGCAGAACAGACATGCCCTATCCTTCTCATAACTCTCCTCCTTATCTCTTGTTCCTGTCAATTATATCTCCCCTTAATGAGCTAATTACATCATTAACCCAATCATTGCCTCCAAATGTTGTCCACCACCACCATATCAGATGAAATCATAGAATACTAAAACTGGAAGGAACCTCGAGAGATTGTCAAATCCAGTCCCCTGCCCTCTTGGGTCATCCTTGACAAATGTTTGTCTAACTTGCTATTCAATATCTCCAGTGATGGAGATTCCACAGCCTCCCTAGGCAATGCATTCCAGTGTTTAACCACCCTGACAAGTCGGAAGTTTTCGCTAATGTCCAACCTCAACCTCCCCTGCTGCAGTTTAAGCCCATTGCTTCTTGTTATATCCTCAGAGGCCAAGGAGAGCAATTTTTCCCCTCCTCCTTGTAACACCCTGTTAGATACTTGAAAGTTGCTATTATGAGTCCAGTTAATATTGTAAAATCTTCTCTGTTCCGCAGCCACCTTAGTGAATAGGTGCATCTAGCACTCAGTCACCAGCATGTCAGAGCACCATGGGTAGTGGGTATCCTAGGCAGGGGAAGGCAGTGCCTTCCCAAACTGCTTTACCTGCCCTGCCCGTGCTCTACTGGAGTCCTTCTGCCTGCTGTTGTGAGTCCAGAGGCTGGGGCAGGCAAGTTGGGGGCTGTGCTGCACAGCCTGTCCTCCCAACACTGGCACCACTCTGGCCATCTGGCTTGGGGGCTGGCGACTTGGCTGCGGGGAAGTCTTGCTGATCACGGGTGCAGGTGGTGCAGCCCCAATCTTACCATGCCACTTCTGCTGGCTGGCTCTCCAGACTTTTAGAACTGGAGAAGGCTGCAGCTGTGTCACCTGCCAGCTCTCCAGAGCTCTGGGGCTAGAGGAAGCTGGGAGCGCTACCCTGGGACAGGGAGAGGGCAATGGGCCAGCAGCCACATTGCTGGGGAGGGAGGCTGGACAGGGGCCAGCTGTAGCCACAGGGGGTGGGGGGCGGTGGCTGAGGCTCTGGTGCGTGGTGCTGGAGGCTTCCTCCCTAAGCCATGGGGTCACTCACCACCCATGCTGGGCACCCATCACTGGAGTTCTAGGCACAAAGACAGTTTTTTTTCTCCAGACAGACCTATATGAGCACAACATTTTAAGCATCTCATTCTGTTCTGCCCCCAGCCTCACACAGCACCACTGTAATTCCTCAGTCCCGACTCACAGCCCGCTGGGAGCCTGTGGCTCCTTTCACACCCAGCTCTAACGAAGCCTCAGTTCCGATCCGCAGCCCCCTGCCATCCCAGCCCAGGGCTCCTCTCATTCCCGGCTCTGCTGGTGCCCTTCAGTCCCGATTTGCAGCCTCTTGTCCTCCCAGCCTAGGGCTCATCTCACACCCAAAGCTGCTGGTACCACTCAGTCTTGACCCTTTGGCCCCTGCCATCACAGCCCTGGGTTCCTCTCACACTGCTTTGCTGGTGCCCCACAATCCAGACCCTAAGCCCCTGCCAGCCCAGCCGTGGGTTCCTCCCTCTCACTGCCCCACAATCCGGACCCGCTCTCCCTACCCCCCCCCCTCACTATTCTATTCTTGGTTCTTTTTAAAATGAAATAAGTTTGTTAAAGAAAGCTCAGTTGCCCTTTTCCTGTGAGGCTTCTGGGACTGGAACACTGACAGCCTGTTTGCCTGGGTGTCTGCAACTAAACTCAGTCTCTGGGTGAATACAACAATGTGACTGCACAGAATAATTCCTGGCGATCCTGACGCCGAGGAGGAGCGTGGCCTGTGAGCAGACCATTCACGCCTGGAATTCTATAAATACTTTACTATGTGGCACTAGGAAACCTTCAAGACTTTTTTTTATTAGTGCTACATAATATAGTAATTGTGTGACTAGAAGGTTACTCCTGTGCAGACCTGGGTTCACATGCCTGGGTGTGACCCCACGCCCTGCTGGCTGAGGATGCTGTGAGGCCAGGAGGGTGGAGAGAGCATGGCACGCAGCTCCACAGCCGCTCTTACCTCAGTGGCCTCACTGGGCCCGTGGGGAGAGCTGTCAGGCCCAGCCTGGCTCCAGGTGGAGCCAGACACACCTGGTTGGGGGGCGTTAATTTGTTAGAAATGTGGGGGGCATCCACTCATGCAGAATCAAGTTGCACGATTTGAAAACACTCAGGCTGTAATTTTCCTGGCAGTGTTCAATGTCTGGGCCCTCCTTGGCTTGTCCCTCTGTCCCATTAGGCATCTGGAGGGAGAGGAATAAATATTGCGCCTTGTGGTGTGAGTGTCCCTCAAGTTGCTATCCTGCCTTTCATTCCTAGCTCCACCTGTCTGGCCAGCTTCCTTTCTCTTCCTGGTCACTTTCACTTCATGGCTTTTGTGGCCTAGGAGGCTGCTGCGTTGGGCTTTCCCCAGTCACACCTGCACGCCACATGAATTACTGCCTAACCCTTGCCTTCCCTCCCCTGAATGGGACCAGCTCAGATCCAGGCCATCTGGTCTCCGGTGCCTCTGAGGGAGGCACAGTGCCCCAGAATGAATGCAGACCATCACACCTGATGGTAGAATTTCTCCTCAAAGCCTGGGGGTGGGGTTTCTTCATTTATGGTTCTGTGCAGCATATCAGGGCACTGTAAAATTGGGATGTGAATGTGTGTGTGCCTGTGTACACAAGTCGTGGTTAACCCTCACAGTTACACGCAGCCACACACACCCACACTGCTGCCGCTGTATCAGAGGCAGAGGTGGGAGGCGGGAGCTCGTATGTGCTGGCTTCCTGTGCATGCCGGCTCCCATGGAGCCACCTTCCTCGCCTGCAGTGCTGCCTCTGATAAGCACATCATAGCGGTTTGTTTGACCTCCCATTGCTTTACCTTTTGAGGGAGCTGCCCTTCCTGAGGGGAGGGGCAGCAGGACCCTGAAGGAGCATCGTGGGGAGAGGAACTTAACCCCAAATCCCTCCATGGTCAAACGAAAGTACTGAGCTGCGAACACATCACCTGGACCAGTGCTGCTCTGCTTGAACCCTGTGTCCCATTCTCCAGCCCTTGCTTTGCCATTGGCTGTTGGGCTAGGAGCGCTCTGAAAAGCTCCAACTGTGGCCCAAATCCTCAGGGAGTGATTGATGACTGTTTTCCTGTGAAGATTTGGCAAACTCAGATCATGACTGAACCACCTTGTTCCTCTAGGCCCTTAACAAAGCCAGGGTCCTGGTCCTATGGCTGGATAGCCCCCTTGGTCAGGGTCTCTCCCCATGTTAAGGCTTGCTTCCAGCCAACTGCTTTTCATAGGCACTTGCTCGGTCTCTCCACCTTGGCATGTCAGAGTTTCTAGCATCACCTGACTGCTGGGAGCCCAGTGTAGCTGCTGTTCCCAATTCAGGGGCGTAGGGTTGTGGAGCTAGCCAGCCTCCCTGGGGATGATGCCTGTGGGTCATGTGAGCACCTACAGTGTTTGCTTCCCCGCCTGTGAATGGTTTTAATGTTTGTTAGGTCCTTCTCTAATTGGGCAGCCCTCGGGAGCCACTGGGACGGGCTGGCGGCTGCAGACAGGTTGGGAGGAGCCCAAAGAACTCCAAGAATAACCTAGTAAAACTTTGTCATCTAGTGCAGCCTGCACTCAATCTGCAGCCAGAGACACGGGGAAGGAAGGGCTGCTGGGCCCCACTCCTGCTCTTGGCAGGGCCTGTCTGCTCTCCCAGCCTCTCCTTCACCCACAGGAGGGCAGCGCTTGCTGCCTTTCCACCGGGCCTGGAGGTGACATGGCCAGCTGGACTCTCCAGCTGCCCGCAGCTCTCTGGGGAATCCACGTTCTCCCTCATGTAAACTCCATCAAAGGCACTTATTAAAGCGTTATTAGCCGTTATGGGCCGTGCGGGCCCTGCCAACTGGCGGCAGCCGCTCACTCAGAGCGGACGGAACCAATTAGCGCAGCTTCCCCTCCAGCGGCCGGCTTGTTGCAGGCACGCCCTGCACGCACCCGCAGCCTGGCACCCGCTGTGCTCCTTCCCCACCTGGGCTGGCAGCCACTCCCTGTGTCTGATGTCTGGGTCTTCAGCAGTGGGCTTGGCACTTATTCCAGCTTGGCCAAGTGAGCAGGGGTGACCAGCTGCTAGGCTGTGCCTGTGTGGGGCTTGCTCCTCATGTCTTAGCTCTCTCTCACTGGAGAGGGCAGAGCCCAGGAGTGATGCTGCAGCTGGGTTGCCCACGGGCACTTCGCTTTAGGGCCAGCAGGACCTGGCCTATTCACCCTGTGCCCAAGCCACCAGCCCTGCCGGGCACTTTAGAGCAAGGGGAGATTAACTTGAGTGGGTGGTACAGGACCCCGGTCCTGCTATGCGTTCATGTCTGTCTGTCAGGGGCAGTGGCAACCCCGCAGTGGTGGGTTGACTGAAAGTGAGGCTATTGCTGCGCTTGCACTGCCAAGATTAATATTAGAACTTGGTGCCATGTTGATATTCCTAAAAGCCACAGTGGCCATTAATATTCATGAGCTCACAAAAGCTCATCCATATTCATGACCCTTCTGCAGATTTCGCAGCCCATGTATGCATATCTTTCACCTGCTTTCACCAGATAAGGGCCTGTATCTAAAGCTGAGCCCAGGGCAGTGGCAGCATGGTAGAGGAGCAGAGTCCGGTGGGAGGGGCAGTTCCTGTGTCATAGCTGGGGCATAGTGTGATTGGGTGGCAGGGCGTGTGTACGGGGAGGAGGGGTTTCTCTGTCACCCTGCCTCAGTGGTACTGGTTTGGGGGGGATTATTCTGGGGAACCATTTTCCATGAGGATGATCCCAGTTCTTGCCCTTCCCTGGGGGCAGTCAGGGAATGGGCAGAGCCAGTGGGAGAAGTCTCGGGCTTCCAGGATATCTGGAAGTGGGACAGTCCGAGATCTCAGGTTCCACCAGTAGAATAGCACTTAGCACCGCCCCCAGTGCATCACTGCCCCATGAAACTCCCAGCTGCTCTCATTCTCCTGCCCATCCTATCTTGTCCTCCTGTGCCCCTGTTATACAGTTGTGACACGAAGGGATGTTGGTGAGCAACTCCTCTTTGTGCCCTAGCTCTAGCCTTTGGCATGGGTCAAGGTTACAACAGGTCAGGACCCTGCCACGTGACAGGGCCATTACGCACTGGCTGCAGTCCACCCCGTTCCATCTAATGCTGCTTGTGTCTTAAAAAGAGTTCTGCTGAGTCTACAAGCTCCTTCGACACCAAGGATACCAGACTAAGAAGGCTTAAGATACTTCTAAGTCCCATGGTGTCCATTATCGTCTGGTACCAATAGCTGCCTCCATGCTTGGCACTGGCAAAGCATGAACACTGTGAGGCACTCAAAGGACTAGAGATTGGTACCCGTATCCCTCAGTTCCAACCCTTGGGACAGAAGAATCCGAAGCATTGTTACAGAATGGGGACCAGCTGGTTAGGCAGCAGTTTGGCAGAAAAAGGCCTGGGGGTTCCAGTGGAGGAGAAGCTGGATTTGGGTCAGCCGGGTGCCTTTGTAGCCAAGAAGGCTAATGGCTTATCAGGGTTCATTAGTAGGAACTTCGCTGGCAGATTATTTCCCTTTATTAGGCACTGGTGAGGCCACATGTGGAATATTGTGTCCAATTCTGGGGCCCCCATTACAGAAAGCATGTGGACACATTGGAGAAAGTCCAGCGGAGAGCAACGAAAAATATTAGGGTGCTGGAGCACATGACTTACGAGGAGAGGCTGAGGGATTTGGGCTTAGTTAGTCTACCGAAGAGAAGAGTGGGGGGGTGGGATTTGATAGCAGCCTTCAACTACCTGAAGGGAGTGGGGGTCCAGAGAGGCTGTTCTCAGTGGTGGCAGATGGCAGAACGAGGAGCAATGGTCTCATGTTGCAGTGGGGGAGGTCTAGGTTGGATATTAGGAAAAACTATTTCACTAGGAGGGTGGGGAAGCACTAGGTTGGGCCCCCTAGGGAGGGGGTGATTGAGTTGGGATTAGTCCTGCTTTGGGCAGGGGGTTGGATTTGATGACTCCTGAGGTCTTTTCCAACCCAATGATTCTATGAATGTTGAACAGCTTCATCCAGGCACAGATATTCAGGGTGGTGATACTTGCAGCAATAAAACTATCTTTCGCTCTGGGAGACTGGTATGCAGCCCTCGACCCCCAGGACACATGCTTTCATATCATGGTGACCCCGCTCCCAAATGATTCTTGTAATTTGTGGTCAATCAGATTCCCTTTCAGTACTGAGTGCTCCTTTTCTGACTTCTATATGAAGGCTCTGGCAGCAGTAGCGACACAACTTAGAAAGTTGGGGTAGTCATAGACTTAGCATATCAGGGTTGGACTAGACCTCCGGAGATCATCTAGTCCAACCCACTGCTAAAAGCAGGACCAACCTCCAACTAAATCATTCCAGCCAGGGCTTTGTGAAACCTGGCCTTAAAAACCTCTAAGAATGGAAATTCTGCTACCTCTCTAAGCAACCCATTCCAGTTCTTCACCCCCTCCTAGTGAAGTTGTTTTTTCCAGATATCTAAATGACCTCCACTGCAACTTGAGACCACTGCTTCTTGTTCAGTCACCTGCCACCACTGAGAATACTCTGGCTCCATTCTCTTTGCAACTCCCCTCCCAGGGAAGGCTGCTATCCAATCTTCTCTCATTCTTCTCTTCTGTAGATTAAAAAAGCCTGGTTCCCTCACCTCTCTTCATAAGTTATGTGCCCCAGAGTCTAATCATTTTCATTGCCGCTGTAGAATTCTCTCCAGTGTGTCATAAGAACATGAGAACAGCCATGGAAGGTCAGACCAAAGATCTGTCTAGCCCAGTAGTCTGTCTTCTGACCGTTGCCAATGCCAGGTGCTCCAGAGGGAATGAACAGAACAGAGAATCAAGTGATTCATCCTGTCATCTATTCCACGCTTCTAACAGAGTCTAAGGACACCAACCCTGATCATCCTGGCTAATAGCCATTGATGGACCTAACTTCCATGGATGTACCTAGCTCTTGTCCACACCCTTTCTGTTGTGGGGGCCCAAACTGGATACAGTGCTCCAGGAGTGGCCTCACCAGTGCCGAATGGTGGGTAATAATCGCTTCCCTCGATCTGCTGGCATTGCTCCTCCTATTGCACCCCAATATGCCATTAGCCTTCTTGGCTACAAGGGCACCTTGTTAACCGATATCCAGCTTCTTTCCACTGTAATCCCCAGGCCCTTTTCTGCATAGCTGCCACTTAGCCAGTTGGTCCCTAGCCTGTAGCAGTGCTTGGGATTCTTCTGTCCTAAGTGCAGGACTCTGCACTTGTCCTTGTTGAACCTCTTCAGATTTGGCCCAATCCTCCATTTTGTCTAGGCCACTCTGGACCCTGTCCTGACCCTCCAGTGTAGCTTCCTCTCTACCAGCTAAGTGTCTACACTAACTGCTGAGGGTGCAATCTGTCCCCTCATCCAGATAATTAATTGAAGGTGTTGAAGAAAACCAGCCCGACCCCTCGGCCGATCCAGTTGATACCAGTTGCCAACTAAACATCGAGCCATTGATCGCTACCCGTTGAGCCCAACAATCTAGGCAGCTTTTGATCCATTATATAGGGTAGTCATTCAAGCTATACCTCTTTAACTTACTGACAAGAATACTGTGGGAAACTGTATCAAAAGCTTTGCTAAAAGTCAAGGTATAGCACATCCACCATGTTCCCTATATCCACAGAGCCAGTTATCTCATCATAGAAGGCAGTCGGCTACGTCAGGCATGACTTGCTCTTTGTGAATCCATGCTGACTGTTCCTAATCTTCCTCTCCTCCAAGTGTTTCAGAATGGATTCCTTGAGGGTCTGCTCCATGATTTTTCCTGGGACTGAGGTGAGGCTGTCTGATCTGTAGTTCCTCAGATCCTCCTTCTTCCCTTTTAAAAAGATGGGCACTACATTTGCCTTTTTCCAGTTGTCTGGGATCTCCCCTGATTGCAATGAGTTTTCAAAGATAATGCCCAATGACTCTGCAATCACATCAGCCAATTCTCTCAGCACCTTTGGAAGCATTAGATCTAACCACATGGACTAGTGCATGTCCAGCTTTTCTAAATAGTCTTTAACCTGTTCTTTCACCACTGAGAGCTGCCCACCTCCTCCCCATACTGTCTTGTCCAATGCAGCACTCTGGGGCTATGTCTAGACTGCAGGCTTTTTTCGGAAGAAACTTTTTTCGGCAGAGATCTTCCGAAAGAGAGTGTCCACACTGCAAAAGTGCATCGATAGTGATCTGCTTTTTCGAAAGAGCGCTTCCAGACTGAATGGACGCTCTCTTGCATGTAAGCTGTGATTGCTATATAACTTCTTGTCTGCACAGCCCCCCTTCACCTTGGGATTGGGGATCACTGGCCTGTCTGCAGTAGGAATGTAATAGTATAGTCGATTAACAGATAAGCAAAAGCTTATAGGTTAATGCTATAGACTACATGCATTTCCCACTCTCCCCCCCTCCCCCTGCCAGAAATTTTTTAGCAGGCTGGCTTGCAGCCTGGCTCAGTCTTGGCTTGCATCAGAGCCGGGACCTACCCCAGCTGCAGCTCTGCATTTAAGGTGTATTAGGAGCCAAGCAGGCAGGCAGCCCAGTTCAGTTCCAGCTTGCACCAGGTCCGGGAGCTCAGACCTCCCCCCGGACAGGGGCTGCTGCCACCCTGCACAGCTGCCTCTGTGTCAGAGGCCACAGTGAGGGGCGACAGGCAGCTGGTCTGCAAGGGGAGCTGGTTTTTAAAGTGGCTCCCCTCGTAGACCAGCTCCCACCTGGTACCCCACGCTAGCAGCTCGGAATGGCAGGGGGCTCCTTGGGAGTGGGGCCGGAGTGCACTGGCTGCCAGCCCCACCCTCGGGAGCTATAGAATAGTCGAGTAACCAATAAGAACTCATGAGGTTAAACAACTATTCAATTAACCGACATTTAACATCCCTAGTGTGCAGAGCCCCGCCTCCCCCCCACTTGCACACAAACACATCCACCCTCTGGGGGGTTGTGAATCACTGACTGGCATTAGCTGGAGCCTGTCTGTATTTGCCCAGGTGTGAAATGGCATGGCATTGTGTAGATGATACAGGAGGTGGTGCTCTTCCCTCTCAATTGGAGCAACGTGTTAATGCCCCCAGCATAGTGTGGGAAAGCTCTGGACTGACTTTCAGGTGAGAGGTAAAACCAAGATCTCAGCCATTTTGATCAGTGTTGATCCTGGGGTATGTTCTCCTAGTGCTGGTCTGTTCTCCCTCTTGTCCTGGCCATACTGCAGCTGGTGACTCCATTCAGTCTCCCAGAAGCCCAGCTGCCCTGCCAGTTGGATTCACCATATGCCCTGAGAAGGGGGCATTGCATTACTGCTGGGAGCTGGCAGTTTCCAAGTGCCTGTCAGCGGGGTGGAGAGGTGCTCTGGCATTCCACAGCAGCAGAGCTACGCCTGTTCTGATTTTCTCAGGTGATGTCAAGCTCTCCCAGTTAGCAAGGAAAGGAGAGCGCCTTTCTCCAAGCAGCCTCTCAAGAGTCTGTTGGGCAGCTGGTGCCTAGCATCCCACTCATCTTGGGGCTTATTCCACAAGACTTTGGTGCCATCCTGGAGGCATTCTGGAGCTGTTGCTCAGGCCTCTGTCTGGAGCTTCCCAAATGTACTTCTGTTCTCACCATGGCACCTTTCCTCATTCAGTGCGAGGCTCCCATGTGGGGCGAGGACCCTACAGCTTGCCTATCCAGTGGGGGCACGGCAAAGGCATGTTCCTGCCTGCTTGTTTGAGTTCTAGCCCTCGATTTCCTCCTCTCAACAAGTGCCTTGTTGGTTTCATGAGGAGCCCTATGCTTTGTATTTTCCTTTGCTGTATTAACGGGTGGGGGGAGGAAGGATGCTGTTGTGGAAGTTAGGCCCTAGGTTTGTGGAGAGGGGCTTATACCTTGCTTTATAAAAGCTAGAGACAATGGAAATATGTCAGCACTGGATTTTTTTTCTTCTTTCAGTGACAGGAGCTGGTGGAGTGGATCTAAACTTCCTCATGGGGTTGAGAGCCCAGTACAAGGGCTTTGTGCTAATGCATGTGGAAGAGAGAGCAAAATTGCACTGGTCTTTTCATTGTCTCCTAAAAGGGAGAAAGCAGCCAGTGTCCATGGGGAAGGGGAAATGTAATTATACAGCTCCTTGAGGTTCTGTCAGGTAAACAGGGCAAGGGGGCTCTTCACAAGCACAAACGACTTTTCATTTGGTTTCAAGTCTTGTGACATTTGGTGTTTTTGGTGAAGCCCCCAGGGCTGGAGTCCTGACTTTGTGGGAGATTCTCCACTTCCACTTGAAAGGAGAAAAGCTTGACAGCCAGGGGGAAAATGAAAAGAATGTAACTGTGATTATTTTGTAAAGTGACAATGTTTTGGGCCAGGCTTGTTGTTTATGAATATTTGGAGATAGCAACACTGAAAATATGATTTAAATTCTGACTCTGCCCCTTGCAATAAAATATTGATTTTGTTTGTTGTAATTAATGAATTGTCTTCACACTCCAAAATTCATCATCTGGGGAAGTGTGTATCCGAAACAGGAAGTAGGTGCTACTAAGACTCTACAAACCCATTGGTGGCGGCTGCGTGGCAGTCAAGAAGGCTCCCCTAACCCCACTGCATTCAGCAGGGCCTGTCCATCGTTGTGGTGTCTGAACACCTAAGCTGGGCTGACTGGGGCCTGCAGGTTCCCTTTTTGTCAGATGGTATTTTTGTTGTTGTTGTTGTTGTTAAAGACCCTTGGGAAAACTCTTGTGTTGGGGCACCAGCATCCCCCTACCCCTGGGTCCCTATAGGATTGATGAATGTAGCTTCCTACTCAGATCTACTTCTGCCTCTGGGGACAGCCAGTGGGTCTCAGAAGGCCCTCTAGCTCTCAGGCACCTACCCTGAATTGGCCCAGCTGGCTCTAAATGCCCTCTGGCTTGGTGAGGAGAAGGGTGTAAGCAGGGCCCTGGACTCTGGGACTCACTTGCCCTTGGCTGCTATGAGCCTCAATGGGGGACAGGTTACAGGATGATTCTCCAGGCATTGCTCTGCTGAGCGGGGCTTGGCAGAGCCTCCTGCTGGTGTTGGCTGATTCGACTGAGTGTTGTCGTTAAGTGGTCCATGTGCTTGGGGGCCTGTGCTTTGAGCCCCTACAGGACTCTTGCGTGTCCTACCCAGCCCACAGGACCTCTGAGGCAGCCCCACCACCTGGCACATAGCACCTTGCCCAGTGAGGGGCTGGGCAGGGGTCTGGCCATGCCAGGCAGAGGTCAACCCTTAGATCCACATTCTTGTTACAGCTCAATGTCAGGATGTTCCCCTCATATTTAGCTTGTCCCATTTGCATGTCTCCCGCTTGGGCCCCCTTCCAGCGTCATTCCCTCCTTCCTATGTGTGCAGCCAGTTAGCAGCCCCTGCCCAGTCACCCGTTTGCCCAGCTGTGCAGACCAGCGTTCTTCTTCCCTCAGCTTGGAGGCACTTTGGGCTCCCACCAGCTCATGGATACCCCCAACCAGGGTAGTAAGGCAGGCTCCATCCTGCTTTGCACCTGGAGGCTCCTGGGATTGAGGGGCCCACAGCTGAGTGCAAGGTTTTGGAAGGGGTTTCCCCTCCTGTAGAAGGGATGCTTCCTTCTCTGCATAGTCTCTCGTGGTGCCCACTGATGCACCACTTACTGGAGGAGCTTGCCTGTCCCTCCGACCCCTCCGCCTCCCTCCCTGCGTCTGGCTGTCTCCACAGCTCCCGGCTGCCGCTGGCTTCTGTGGTTTCACTTCTGTCTCTTGTTGTGTGTTTACAGCTCGGGGGAGCCGTCCTTCCCTAATTCCCTGTGCACTCTTAACTTCATGGTTCTCCCCACTGACCCGCAGATGTGTATACATCTCCATCCAGCGTTCGCTGGCATTTCCATACGCTCACAGACACAGCCTTCCCCTGCAAAGCCTCAGGGGAGACCAGCGCTGAATCAGTGTACTCTTGGCCCCAGAACAAGGCTCTCTTCTCTCCCTGGCAGAGCTGCAGAGCACCTGGGGACAGCGCGCTGGCAGGGCTGCCCTGTCCTTAGGGGCGTGGGTTAGTTGCTGCCTGTTGAGTGTTGCTGAAGTCTGGCCATGCCAGTCCCCCTGCAGTTCTTGCTGCACTACGCCCCGTGGAGTTGTCTGATTGTGATAGGGCTCCGAGGCCTTGGCCAGGGTCACCGTCCCATTGCAGGGCATTGCTCACCTACTCAGAGCCAGGCCCTGCCCCAAGGAGCACACTGTGGGGCACAGTGACAGGACAGTGATCCTATGGGCCATAGACACGATCAGACAGTCTCTCCCAGTTGCTCCTTATGGCACCTCTCTCTGCCCCACTACCTCTGGGCTGAAGTGGCCCCTAGACTGGCATTCGTCACTCTAGTAGTCCTGCCATTTTCTTGTGCTAATCCAGGGCTGCCAGTTGGCAAATGCCTGGGTGGCCCAGGACTGCATTCATCAGTGTGTAGTGGGATCTGTCCGTTCTGCCCTGTGGCATTCTGACTGCGGGCCTGTGGGGGCAGCTTTGCTCTTTGCAAAGGCACCATGTTGCAAGGCGATGCCCTTACATGCTGGGACAGCTGATCAGGGTGCTGTCGGGCAAGTTTAAAGGAATCTGATTTGCATCCTATTGTCCTGGCCTCTGGATGCCAGGAGTATCCGCTCCTGTCTGGTGCGGCTCGGGCTCTGCCGAATGCAGGCCGTGCTTGGTGGCTGCTGGGAGGTGTTGTGCAGTGATGCTACTGAGGGCAGATCTGAGCAGAGCAGACTCCCCCTTATGCCCTGAAGGACTGTGGCTGATCTTGAGCAGGAATGAGAGCACCCTGCCTCGGGCCTCCTGCAGCTTCACCCTGGCTCCAGCCTGGCCAAGTGGCTGGGACAGGGTTATCAGCCCACTCGCTGGTGGCCAGTGCTGCAGCAGGGTGGGCGCAGAAGATAAATCATCCCAGCTCTGGTGGTTACCCATGGTTAGAAATTAACTTTGGTTAAATGGGCCCCAGGCTGGGGGGAGAGATGGAGCAGGCTGTGTCCACCCGCCCCCATGCAGGTCTGCGGGCAAACCACCAGGTCCTGAGGCCATCCTGTCCCCCTGGACCCACTTGTCCTGCCGCAGGAGCTAAACCTGGCCCTGCCCAGAACCCAGAAGCAGAGGTGGGTAGGTGGGTAGCAGAGGGCTGGGGCTGGGGAAATCAAAAATCCCCTTGATAAACAAACCCAGACCCATATGCTGCTAGGTAGAGGCTGACACAGAGCCTGCTGTGAGCTGGGGTGCCCCCTTGTGGTCTTGCTGAGCATAACCGGCTCAGCTGTTTACTCCTGGCCTGCTGATGGCCAGTAGCAGACAAGCTGGAGGAGCTATGCTGGCTCTTGAGGGGCAGGTGGGGGCGCTCGGAGCAACCGTGTGTCCTCCCCACCCTTTTCTGGGTGCTGGGCTGAAGCTCTTCAGCAGGGCTCCTGGCATATGACTTTACCTGCTGACCCCTCTGATGGTGCCAGCCGCTCTGCTGTCAGGTCCGGCACATCCTCTGTTCGATTGCCCCAGGCCAGTGCAAGTCTCCTGAATTGTAGGAGCCTCCCCTCCTCTCTTTGGGACCCTATGGGCCCCCTCAGGGCACACGTCACCTGTGGGTGCACAGGACAATGTGAATTCAGGGCTGGACACTTTCCCCTGCAGCATCTGGTACTGGCTACAGCCAGGTAAGGTGCAGTCAGTGGAAACCAGGATGAGGGGTGCTGTGGGATGCCCTAAGATGGACGGGCGGTGTGATCCAGGGCACAGAGGCGAGGCTAGAAGAGGGAATCTACCCAGGTTTTCTAGCAAGGTCGTTACCTTTGAATCGCCGAGGTGATGCCTGGGTGGGTGTGCAGTGTGTTGGGTGCTGCAAGGGCAGAGAAACTGTGCCTGGGGAAGGGGCTCGGGAGCAGCCCAGTGCTGAGGCCTGATACTGTGGGGTTTAGGTTGCCAGGTAAGAGCCTGGTATCCGGTGCTCACCCTGCTGCTGACACAGGGGGCTCCAGCCTTCGGAGAAGGGCAGGGGCAGACTAACCATTCAGTGGGCGACTGGAGGAGCCTGGCTGGTGCTGCTCACGCTTGCGCGCACAGAAGCAGCAGGTACTGCAGGTGGCCTGGCTCTGGGGTCCCCTTCCAGCTGGGAGCTGAGGAGGCAAGTGCCTGGTATGACTGAGCCCATCCCATAGTCTCTGTGGCATTGCCTAGTCCCAGGCTGTGTAGGCACGGTGGCAGCCAGGGCCCTGAGCGTGATATCGCCGAGCCCTATAGCTCTCAGGCTTCAGTGGCAGGAAAATGCAAACAGAAATGAGCCCCCAGCTCAAGCTTTTGGTGGTGGCTCTTGGCCTTTCGCTGCCACTGTGGGCCACAGCTGGACTGTCTTGTCCTCTCTGCCTCCAGCAGCTACAGGGGAAACTGAGGCTCAGTTGGAAAAGAACTTGCCCAAGGTCATCAGTGAGTCAGTGGCAGGACTGCGAGTAGCTTCTAGATCTTGCGCTTAGCGCTGTTAGCACTGACCTGTAACCAGTAGTTCTGCCTCATTCCCATCACATTCAGCGGAGTGTTCAGTGTGGGGAGCCCCTGGGACCTGTGTCTTCACTACAGTGGGCACCAGGCTGTGGCTTGGAATTGTGCATGTGCACACCCCCAGCCTTCCCCTCACTGCACTGCAGTACATGCATTCAGCACACATGGGGTCAGGTATCTGTGTGGAGACCTGGGCTGCTTTCCGCTCCTGGGGTCCAGGTGTATGTGGGGCTGTGGTGTTTGTGTACATGGAGTGGCGTGGGGGTTTTGTTTGTGTGTGTGTGTGACCTGCCTGGGGTGGGCAAGTATTTGCTGGGTTCCATCTGTCTTATGCTGCTGTGACTTGCCTCCTACCACACCTGTGGGTGCTGACCAGTGGCTCTTGAGTGCCACAGCACAGATGGGGCTGGACCAAGGCAGAGGTGGCCTATGGAGGGGTGGGGTGGGGCGGGGCGGGGCAGATGAGGGCCATGCCAGTTGAATCTTGCCATTATCTAGGAGAAGAGACAGCACCGTTTGGAAACGTCCTTGAACTATAACCCCCTGGGCTACTTGGTATCACCCTACTCCCTCCTTCCCAGCCACGATACTGGCTACTACCTCTCCCCACCAGCTCTCTCCGCCTCATAAAACAGCGTGCAGAGCTGGAACTATGGCCCTGCGAGAGCTATTGGCTGGGGATGTGTGCCTGGGGTAGCGCTGGCTTACCCCCCTGTGCTGTTGTCTGTCCTTCCTGGTGGTTGGAAGTGGACAGGTCAGCTCATTCCTGGCCTGCTTCACAGTGCTCTGTTCTGGAATAGCTCCCCAGTTTTTCTTTCTGTCGAGGCTCTAATTGGAAGCTGGTTCAGCTTCCCTTCCCCTCTTCCCAGGGCTCACTAGTCCCAGTGGTGCAGGCCGATTAAGCTGAGGTTTGGGGTTTTTTAATATGGCAGAATTATTTTGGAAGGGCTGGGATCGTTACATGCGGGACTGCTTGAAACCCCCCCAGGCTTCGCCTTTCATCCGGGGCCCGTTTCAAGTGGTTTTGCTCCGTCCGCGTCTCTGGGCAGCGACCATCTCAAATAGTTACTGGTAATTATAGATCCTCTTTCCCGCTGGCCCATTAGTCAAAGGATTTTTGTGTGTTTTAGCTGTGTTCTACTTCGGCCTGAATGAGACTCTGTTCAGCGTTTCCTAGGACCGGGGTCGCCTTGTGCATGCGTGGAGCTGTGCTGTCTACCTGCTTCCAGGGTTTGGAGCGATGTGACAGCAGCATGTGCACATGCATCACTTCGCACATGCTTTCAGTTCCATGCGCACACGCGCCTCTGTGCTGCCAGGCACATGCTTTCCATTGCCTGTGCTTGCGCTTCTCCCTGCAGGTGCTGTCAGGCACAGCCAGGTTGTGTGCTCACTCCCCAAGAGACTTTCAGAGGCTTGTACTCTGTGCACATGCAAGTAGCTGCGCACAGATATGCTTGCATGCACACCCATGTTTGTACGCATTGTCATGTCCTCTGGGGGAGTGTGCACTTGTGGTCTCAGGGCTGCGCTGCTCTTCGGAGGCGTTCTCAGCGTGAAGTCCCAGCAGTGCACTTTGGGTTGGGTGGAAGACTCCGCTTCTGCTCCCAGGTGCTTCCACTTTTCTTACTGCAGCATGTGGTTAGAGGTACCATCTGCATCACTTCTCAAGCCACTGTACGCTGCCCCTCCCTGCCTCAGCGAGGGAGCCTCATACCTTAGATGGCCTAGCCTGACGGGATTCTCAGGCAGCTGGCTGGGCTCCAGCAGTGCCACGGTTCTCGGGGTTTGGCTGCTCTTCGGTCAGAGAAACAGCAGCACAGAGCGAGAGACCAGGCTCCAGTACTGGGTGCCTCTGTGTGTATCTGAGACACGGAGCTGTAGGAGAACTGTGTGCTGTAACTGAAGGAGGTATCATGTCATGGGCTGCAGGGACAAGGGAGCACTGTCCAGGCTGCACTGAGCCCTCAGGAGAGCCTTTCATGTGTGAACAGAGACTCTTGGGTTTACAGAGAATTGGAAAAGGAAGTGTCATGAAATCAAAGAAACAGGGATGGAAAAGTCTCTCTAGTCACCCTAGTGCCTCTCTCCTTCTGAGGGCTCATGCAGGACTGATCCTCAGAGTGTCCCCTCCAGTATCTGAGTGGATCTGCTTTTAACCAAGGCTTATCATCCTTCCACTGGGAGACAGTACTCAGCCTGGGATTTCACTGGCAAGATGTCTTCCACGCTGTCTTTGTGTGATTACACCCCGTAACAGGTCAGTTCCTGCTGACGCTGTTCACCAGGTTATCACCCAAGTCTGTCATCTACCAGGCATTGGGCTTCACAGCAAGGATGGGGTTTGCTCTTGTCCCCTTGTTGTCTGTGCAGGCTGTGACATAGTGCTTGTCACTCAGTGTTAGGGATGTTAAATGCATTTAATTATGTAATTGTGTAACCACTGAAAATGTCAGCAGTTATGTGTGTGTGTGTGTATGTGTGTGGGGGGGGGAACAGATGGGAGCTGGCTTTAAGCCAGCTCCCTGTGTGCATCAGCTCCCACCCTCCCCCCGCACTGCTGCCTCTGATACAGAGACAGCAGCACAGAGCAGGGGGCCTGCATGTGAACCAATGAGCCAAGGCTCATCGGTTAACTATGAAAATGGTTACACTTTCACATTCCTGCTCACTATAGGATTTGGTCATGGGGGGGGGGGGTAATTTTCAGCATCTCTTTCTTTGGAGTTATGTGCCGCTTCTCTTCCTTATCTCTCAACAGGAGAGCCTCCTCTGTTTGTGATAGAAATGTAGCCGTGTTAGTCTGGTGTAGCTGAAACAAAAAACAGGACTAGGTAGCGCTTTAAAGACTAACAAGATGGTTTATTAGGCTCACTTTGCTTCACCGTGGGGCAGCAGAGTAGAAATTCTCTTGGGTTTGCGCGCGCTCAGTTCACTGTGCTCGGTGTCTTCCAGGCACTGTACCTGCTTTAGGACGACTGGGTTGATATTGGGCAGAGCTGCTTGTCCTTTGGTTTTTTATTCTACTAAGGTAATTGATTTTGTGAAGGTTTCCGGAGGGAGCTATAGCATTGTAGCTGGTGATTTTAATCTGGTCTTCTCTGTAGCTAGTACATTATCTACTTAGGCCTTTGTCTAGTGTCTTATGCAGTGTGTGGCTATGGAATGCATTATCTGCTCTCTTGAGGGGAGGTTGGTTCTGAGGGTTGATGCTCTAGAGAAATTGAATGAGATTGTGATTTTGGAGGTAAGTTGTTTGGATTATGTGCAGGGTCCCATGTGGAACTGGCTGCAGAATTCACCCATGCTGCACAGCAGTGATCTGCAATCTCAGCTGGTTAGAAAACATTTCTAGCCCTCATGGTTATGAAGAGAACCTTGAATATGTGACTCAAGTATAACCGATACCTAACTGGGTCTGTAGAGAGCCTGAAACAATGGCTCAGAGAGGTTGGTACTGTCCACTCACCTCACTCAGGGTCCTCTTAACTCCTTGATTCTGGGTCTGTGGAATGTGCCTTTTTCCAAGGTACCATTCAGCCAAATTCTTTCTCTTGTTGTAGGAGGTGCCTATTTCAAAAAAGCTGTATTAGAATTTGAAATGATGCAGAGAAGGGCAGCAAAAATGCTTATGGGGATGGAACAGCTTCTGTATGAAAGGTGAGAGAGACTGGGACTGTTCAGCTCAGACATGTAAGGAGTGTGGCAAATGGGCAGTGTTACTGTGGTGGGTCAGGGTATTACCCCTTGCTCCTATTGTTGGGTGTTGTAGGCTCTGCTCATGCCCTGGTGGGGGGAGAGAGGAGAGTGGGGAAGGGATCCAGGCTCATTCTCTTCCTCTGGGTCCCAGTCCTTTCAGCTTTATAGGCTGCTTACTAGGGATATAAAATCAGTTATCTGGTTAAATTTTAGGCTGCATGTGGCCAGCCAGATGGCTGTGGCCCAGTATCACCTGGTTACCTGTTTGCACTCCTACTGTTTACCCTCTTTCTCCATGGGTAGGATTGCCCTCAGTCCTCCATGCTAAGGAAGCCCCTCTGCTATGCTTGGGCAGGGTCTCTCTTCCTCTGGTTCTCTGAGTGGCAGCAACACTCCTCCAAACTCTAGTGAACTCTCCTTCCCTCCTCCCTCCTGAGTGAAGCAGGTGGGTTTTTATTAAGTCTTGGATGGGGCCCTAATTGGCTCCAGTGCTCCAATTACTCTGCAGTAAGCTTTCCTTAGTCCCCAGGATATAAAACTAATCATCTTGGGGCTTTTATACTTCCCTGTGACCACTCTCCTGCTAGCTTTGCCCAGTGGCAGTATCACAGCCAATGAGGTTATTCCAAAGTGTGATTACTGCTAGTTGAAACCTTTTTCTAGTATCCCACCATGTTAACTTGAAATATAGCTAATTCTGGCAAATTTGATAGACTCCATTAATGCATCCACGCAGAATTCCTTTGGGAGCTATCTGCTGGCTCTGTTGAGACTTTGGGTGCTATTCAGGGTTCTCTGCTCAATATCCCCTTTAGGTTCCCTTGGTTTGATTCTTTGACCTTCACATCTATTGTTATATTTTTGGTTGTTCTTTACAATTAGTTGAATTCCTGGAACTTGTGGATTCTCCCCAAAGGCTGGGGGAGGGACCTTTAGCTATGAGTAGGCTCACGGCCACCTGTTTCCCAGAACCCAATAGGACCACTCTCCTACTGCTCTCTGGCCCTGCTGTATCACAGGAGGAATATGACAGAGGTCCATAAAATCATCAGTAGTGTGGAGGAAAGTGATATAACACAAGAACCAGGAGTCCCCCAAGGAAACTAGGCAAGATAATCAGGGACACAACATGCTTTGGGCGTCCCTAAACCTCTCACTGCCATAAGTTGGGACTGAACAACAGGAAATGGATCACTTGATAATTGCCCTGTTCTTTTCATTTCCTCTGACACCAGCCTGGCACCAGCCACAGTAGAAAGACAGGGTATTGGACTAGCTGGACCATGAGTGTGACCCAGTGTGACTGTTCTTATATTCTCAGATCAAGGATTGTTTCTGTTCCCTGTCAACACTGTAGCCTCCTACAGGAATTCAACCTGACACCTGTGCCCAATGGGAACAGAGTCATAATGCTGAACCAGAGAGCAGAGCAGCCATCAGTTCCAGGCTCTGCTCAGAGAGATCAGAACACCTTGCTGCAGGCACCATGGTGAGCAGCACATCCACTGGCTCACTAATCCACCGGGCTTGCCATGGGGAATCAGAACCACAGCAGAGAGGGGCCATGGTGAGGAGCAGAGGAAAGGGAGCTCCCGCACATGTGGTTTCCATGGCACTTGCATGGAGTGAAGGCCTGTGCGCTTAATTCTGCAGCATGGGCCCATGGTTTGATGCCTTGGGAGCAGCACTTGGGAAATTTTGTGGCAGGTTCAAGACCTTCATACCACCCTCCTCAACTTCCTTGGCTCAACCATCCATGGCCGTATCCTCTCCAACAGTATCAACCCCAGTGGCCACCCTGGGAACCTTGGGACCAATATCACTCTCAACCACCTCATCAGCACTGATCTCGTCACTCAGATGTGCCTATCCCAATGCGCACTCCTGCAAAATCTGCCCCACAAATGGTTCTGTCCTCTCCAGCTCATCCCTCCCCCTCCTCGCCGGCAGCCACGACAAACCAGTTCAGTAGAGGAGGAGGAGGATGACACACCTCATTTGGACTCAGACAGCTTGTCCCTTCTCCAGGAATCTTTGTCCTCCCCAGATGAAGTGGTGTTTCTTTGAGTGATGTCCCCGTGGGTGTTCCACTTTTGGTGTTGGGTCATTCTGGTGCCACAGATTGGAGTTTTCACTAGCAGTAGTCAGCCAGACTGCGCATGCATGGTAGGCGCCTTGTGCCGTGTGTGTCATGCTGCGCCTGCAAGTGGTCTGGCTCCCGCCAGTTCCTTCTTTGCCACCCTTGGTCGTAGACGGAGCGAGCTCTTCTCAGGGATTCTAGTCAGGGATAGGAAATTTAGTTGTTAGCTAGTACTTTTGTAGGTTTTTTTCCAGTTAATTAGTTATAGTAATCCTAGAATTAAGTAGCTAATTGTTCCATTTATTTAAAAAAGGAAGAAGAGAGATAAAATAACAGAAGAAAAGATAAAGAAGACTCTGCACAATGCCAGGCTTTCCGGGCTTCAAAAACTATGAAACTTGTAGTCTGCCTGTATAAAGTGCCTTGGTGAGGCACATGTGCCTCAAAAATGTCCACATTGCTCCAAGCTGATGGCAAGAGCGTGCTGAGATAGGGAGCTGCGACTGTGTATGCTCCTATTCAACAAAGCGCTCCAGCCGTCAGAGTCCACTGCCCAATCAGACCCTGTCAGGGCTGAAAAGCGTAGAGCCACTTCCCCGAACTTGGGCCCCACTAAGAAATGGGCTTTGCCAGAGTGCTCTCTTCCACTGACTTCAACAAGTCAGGTAAGTACAGTGTACAAACCTGGAACATCTGGCACCGCAGTTTCATGATCCAGTAACATGACACAGGGCCCATCAGAAACACATGTCTATGTCTCCTCCCCCTTCTTCAAGGGGGTTCCGTGTGATTGCCTCCTCTCTGAATTATCCATGCCTGCACCTTACCATGGAGACCGTAGGAATGTTTTCTTCTCAAGACACTCCTTCCCACTGGGTCAGACTATGGGCATCATAGACGTGGATACCACTACGACCATCCACCCCATTGGATGGCACGTTACCATTACTGACAGCCCATACTCCAGGCACTGTTCACCTTGCTGTCTCAGGTCTTCTTCCAGACACAGATTGATAGTTTCCCCTACGCCTGCACATAGATTGCATATTGCATTGGTACCTCTGACCTCCCCCGCTCCACCTCAGCAATCCGAGCCTGAGGAGGGGCAACTATTGGAGCTGGAGGGGCAGCAGTGCAATGCTTTCCCCATGGACCAGTCCTCTTCATCCCCGGATGAAGCAGTCATTCTGGGTGACACACAATCCACAGAGAAACTGAAGCAATTTCAGGATTTGTTTAAAAGAGTGGACACCAGATAGGAGGTTCAGTTAATGGAGGTGCAAGAAAAGCAGCACCATCTCCTCAAAAACCTGCAGCCATCCCAATGGGACAAAATTGTACTCCCCATGGATGAGGCCATTATGGAGGCTGCCGATGAAATTTGGCAGACTCCAGCTTCTGCCCTGTGAACTAACGAGTGTGCAGATAAGAAGTACGTTGTGCATACCAAGGGCGTGGAATTTGTATTTTCCCACACTCATCCTAATTCCCTGGTTGTGGACTCCGCCCAGCAGAGATCTAAGCTACCTCAGTATAGCAATGTATCTGCAGACAAGGAAAGCAAACGAATGGACCTCTTTGGTAGGAAGGTTTATTCTTCCTTGATCCTCGTGCTTCTCATTGCGAATTACGCAGCCCTTGTGTCAAATCACGACTTCAACAACTACATTAGACTCACTACCGTCATGGAGCACCTAACGGACTGTAAAAGACCATTCCTTAAGTCCATCATTCAGGTGGGTTATGGCTCTGCAAGAACTGCCCTCCAGATCACACTTGATGTTGCCAGCATGGCAGCCCATTCCATGGCAACTTCCATAGTTATGCGGAGAGCCTTGTGGTTGCAATCCGCTGGGGTCCCTCATGAGCTGCAAAATAAAGTAGAGGATCTTCCATTTGGTAGGCAAAAGCTATTTGCTGAAAGGACTGATGCGGTTCTTCATTCAAGTAAAGACTCCAGAACTACCCTTCGTACATTGGGTATGTACACGCCCCCATATTGTCGCAAGTGGTTCAAGTCCTATCAGAAGCACAGTGATTTTTCATATTCAGGATACCAACAAAGAATCTTTGACCAGTCTTGAACAAGACAGTGACCTCAGAGAAGGCACCTTCAAAATAACCACAGTGCTAATCAACATTTAATAAGCAGCAGGTTTGACTAACTGGTTGAGGGCTTGCAGAACTTCCCTATGACACACCTTCATGATCCCAGGGTTCCCACTTTTCTCCACAGTTTGAGGCCCTTTCATCACTGTTAGGCCACCATTGCATCCAATCGCTGGGCTCTTGAGGTTGTGGCATCGGGTTGCACCATCCCATTCACAACACTATCTCACACCTCCCCACCCTTCACGTCCCTCTTCAGGGACCCCTCCCATGAAGATCTACTTCAAGAGGAGGTCCATCAGCTCTTCTCTATCGGAGCAGTGGAAAGGGTACCAGACAAATTCAGAGGCAAGGACTTTTACGCCCACTACTTTCTTATGTGGAAAAGAATGGGTGGTTGGAGCCTATTCTTGACCTTCAAAAACTGATTCGATACCTTTGGAAACAGCGATTCAAAATGGTGACTATGGCATCGATTATCCCAGCACTAGACAAAGGGGATTGGTTTGCAGCTCTCGACATACAGGGCACTTATTTCCACATCACTATCCACCCAGCTCACAGGAGGTTCCTTTGCTTCATAGTCAGATCAGAACATTACCATTATTGCGGGCTATCCTTCAGCCTCTCCTCCACACCTAGGGTATTCTCAAAGACACTTGTAGTAGTGGGAGCGTACTTGTGTCAACAACGAATCATATTCTTTCCTTACCTCAACAGCTACCTAATAAAAGGACTATCTGCTGCACACGCATGATACTAACAACCAGACAAATGTTTGAGTTGCTTGGACTTATCATCAACGGCCAAAAATCTACTCTCCAGCCTACACAGGTCCTAACATTTATAGAAGCCCGATTGGACTCTACCACAGCCGAGATTGGACCAGGATCCCTAGGGGACACCTTTCTCCTCAACTGGAAGGACCCCCTGTTATATGCCTTCCCTCCAACTCCACTCATACCTAGGGTCCTTGAAAAGATTAACAGGGATAGGGCAACAGTGATTCTTATAGCCCCATCCTGGGCATAACAAACATGGTTTCCTTATCTCTCTCAGATGTCTCCTCAATTACCCTATCCCCTTCCCAAATGCCACAACCTGTTAACCCAGAACAACAGGACCCTGCTTCAACCTCAACCCCAGGTTCTGCTCCTGATGGTTTGACTCCTCATTGGTTCCACGAATCTGAAATTTTCTGTTCAAGCCAAGTAAAAGAGGTGCTCATGTATAGCAGAAAGTGAACCACATGTTCCATTTATCTTCATAGATTCGTCTTGTGGTGCTCTGGTAAATGCCTCGATCCGTACACAGTGCCTCTACATGAAATTCTAGAGTATATCCTCCTATTGAAGCACTCAGGACTAGCCCTTGCTTCACTGAAAGTCCACTTGGTAGCCGTCACTGCTATCATGTGATTGATGGTTTTTCAGTGTTCACTCACCCCACAACCAAAAGATTCATCAAGGGGCTCTGCAATCTTCACCTGCCACACAGAACATCACCTCCATCGTGGAATCTAGAAATGGTGCTGGACACCCTTAACCATCCCCCTTTTGAACCACTAGCTACCTCTCCGCTTTCAATCATGATGATCAAGGTGTTTTTTCTACTCACTATTCCGCCCATAGAGTTGGCGAGGTAGTGGCTCTCATGGTGGTACCGCCATATATGACCTTTAATAAGGACAATGTTGTATTGTGCCCTCACCCTTCCTTCATTCCCAAAGGATGTTCTGACTTCCACATCAATGAATCAGTCATCCTCCCATCCTATCCCAAGGCACATGCATCCCGACAGGAGGTTGTTCTTCATTTTCTTGATGTGCGTAGAACACTTGCCTTTTACACAGACAGAACTCGATCTCTCTGTAAGTCAGAATGCTTGTTAATTTCCTTAGCGGATTGATCCAGGGGTGAACCACTTTCATTTCAATGCATTTCCAAACTCATAGTTTCATGTATTAGTGTTCTGCCATCTGAAATAAGCCACTTCTGGGAACACCTAAAGCTCGTTCCGCGAGAGCTGTAGCAACATCCATGGCTTTCCTCTGAGGGGTTCCCCTCCAAGACATCTGCCGTGTGGCCAAATGGTCTGCCAATGACACTTTTTGAAGCATTACGCAATCTAATCTACAAGCACTCATCTAACAATACTTCAGTAGCCTCACCAGTACTCTCCATAGCTGTTAAACCATGACTCCGAGACCTGCCTTCCATGTGTTCTCGGATACTGCTATAAAGTCACCAATAGTGGAGCACTCACGGGGCTATCACTCAAAGAAGAAGAGGAAATTACTCACCTGATGCTTTAATGACAATTCTTCGAGATGTGTTTCCCCAGGGTGCTCCACTATCTGCTCTCCTCCCCACTTTGGAGTTTGTGGTCTTTAATCATGTTTTTCAGATGCTTGGGCAGACATGAGGAACTGGCGGGAGCCAGACTGCATGTGGGAGCAGTGTGGCGCAAACAGCACAAGGTGCCTGCCACGTATCCACAGTCCAGCTGACTACTACTAGTGAAAATTCCGATCTGCTGTACTGGAGCGACCCAACACCAACAGTGGAGCACCCACGAGGACACACATCTCAAAGAACCATCCTTACTGTGCCAGGTGATTAACTTCCTCTTCCCTCATCTTCTCTGCCAGCTGATGATCTGAAACAATTTCAGAAGTTATTCAAAAGGGTAGCACAGTCACAAGTCATATCCTTACAAGAGGTACAGGAAAACCAGCACAAACTATTACGAATTTTACAACCTTCCACATCTTCCAAGATTGCATTACCAATAAATGAGGCCATCATGGAGCCTTTGGAGGTTATATGGCAAACCCCTGCCTCTATTCCACCTACCAAATGCAGAGCCGATAGAAAATATTTTGTCCCCGCAAAGAACATGGATTTCCTGTTTTCTTATCCACAGCTAAATTCTTAAGTCATTGATTCTGTTCACCACTGGTCTAGACAACCACAGTTTGTCAGCCCCCAGGACAATAAGCACAAAATATTAGATACTTCAGGCAGAAGGTCTCAGCTATGATCCAGTTTCAAATTTCCAACTACACAGCCCTCCTGGCCAATTACAACTACTCCAGTTACACCAAACTTCAAATGTTGCTCCTTGGCCTTCCAGAACAAGAAAGGCCACAGCTGCAGCCCATCATAAAGGAGGGCCAGTCCATTGTCTGTACAGTGCTTCAAGCCTTGATGGATGTAGCAGACACAGTGGCCCAGTCAATGGCAACAGTGATCATTATGCACTGAGCTTCCTGGCTACAGTCTGGTGTTCCCAGGGAACTGCAAACTAAAGTGGAGGATCTACCCTTTGACAGAGCTCAACTCTTCATGGCCAAAACAGATGAGGGTACTCCACTGGTGAAAGATTCATGTACAATCCTCTGCATACATGGAATGTATGCAAATCCATGGATCTGCATTTAATGCATCTGAGGGTACTAAGGGAGTTGGCAAATGTAATTGCAGAGCCTTTGGCAATTATCTTTGAAAACTCATGAGGATCGAGAGAGATCCCAGATAATTGGAAAAAGGCAAATGTAGCGCCCATCTTTTAAAAAGGGAAGGAGGACAATCCAGGGAACTACAGACCAGCCAGTCTTACCACAGTCTTCGGAAAAATCATGGAGGGGATCCTTAAGGAATCCATTTTGAAGCACCTGGAAGAGGGGAAAGTGATCAGGAATAGTCAACATGGATTCACCAAGGGCAAGTCATGCCTGACCAATCTGATTACCTTCTATAATGAGGTAACTGGCTCTGTAGACATGGGGAAGTCGGTGGATGTGATATACCTTGACTTTAGCAAAGCTTTTGATACGGTCTCCCACAATATTCTTGCCAGCAAGTTAAGGAAGTATAGATTGGATAAATGGACTGTAAGGCGGATAGAAAGCTGGCTAGATTGTCGGGCCCAACAGGTAGTGATCAATGGCTCGATGTTAGGTTGGCAGTCGGTTTCAAGTGGAGTGCCCCAAGGATTAGTTCTAGGGCCGGTTTTGTTCAACGTCTTTGTTAGTGACCTGGATGAGGGGATGGATTGCACCCTCAGCAAGTTTGCGATTGACACTAAGCTAGGGGGAGAGGTGGATACATGGGAGGGCAGGGCTCTAGAGTGACCTAGACAGATTAGGATTGGGCCAAAAGAAATCTGATAAAGTTCAGCAAGGACTAATGCAGAGTTCTGCACTTGGGATGGACGAATCCCAAGCATTGTTACAGGCTGGGGACCGACTGACTAAATAGCAGTTCTGCAGAAAAGGACCTGGGGGTTACAGTGGATGAGAAGCTGGATATGAATCAGTGCGTCCTTGTAGCCAAGAAGGCTAATAGAATATTAGGTTGCATTAGGAGGAACGTTGCCAGAGGATCTAGAAAAGTGATTATTCTCCTCCTTTATTCGGCACTGGTAAGGCCACATCTGGAGTATTGCGTCACATTCTGGGCCCCCCACTACAGAAAGGATGTGGACGAATTGGAGAGGGTCCAGTGGAGGGCAACCAAAATTATTAGGGGGCTGGAGTACATGCCCTGTGAAGAGAGGCTGAGGGATTTGGGCTTATTTAGTCTGCAGAAGAGAAGCATGAGGGGGGCTTTGATAGCAGTGTTTAGCTTCCTGAAGGGAGGTTCCAAAGAGGATGGAGAGAGGCTGTTCTCAGCAGTGACGAATGGCAGAATGAGGAGTAATGGGCTCAGGTTACAGTGGGGGAGGTCTAGGTTGGATATTAGGAAAACTATTTCACTAGGAGGGTGGGAAAGTACTGGAATGGGTTCCTTAGGGAGGGAGTGGAAACTCCATCTCTAGAGTTCTTTAAGTCCTGGCTTGCCAAAGCCCTGGCTGGGCTGATTTAGTTGGGATTGGTCCTGCTTTGGGCAGGGGTCTGGACTCGATGACTCCTGAGGTCTCTTCCAGCCCTATGATTCTATGATACGTGCCGGCCAATAAGAGCAAGAGATACACACCACATCAGAGGACAAGAGAGACATCCTGTCAAAGGCAGCATCAGAGGCCCTTTGATAACTGGTCAAAGCAAAGGCCGAATAGAAGAAAGGTGCAGCATGCCTAGACATCTGCATCTCAATCCATGCCAGCAAATTTGAAGCTTTAGTCAAGGGTATGAGCGATCACCCCCTCCATTCAGTGTACCACATCCACATCTTGCATCACAGATTGAGGTCCTTCTGCTCCCAATGGGCCCTCATTACTATGGACTGATGGGTCCTCAAGATAAGAACTGGCTACACCATCCTGTTCCTGTCTATACTCCTGTGGCCGCATTACTAGTCCATAAATCTCTTGCACCCTACACAACTCTAAGTCTGTGAATAGTCCTACTCACTGGGCAAAATGGCCTACTGGCCAAAGTCGATAAGCCTTCTGGGTTTCCAGGCAGTATGGCCTAATCGCCAGAGTCACTGAGCGCCCTTGCATCAGGGCAGTAGGGCCTACTAGTGAGAGCCAATAAGTCCTCCTGGGTTCAGGGCATAAGGGCCTAATAGCCAGAGTCAATAAGCCCTCCTGGCTTCAGGGCAGTAGGGCCTAATAACTAGAGTCTGAGTGCCCTTGTGTGAGGGCAGTAGGTCCTAATAGTGAGAGTCAACATGACTGGGGTTAGCCCCTGGTAGGGAGACTTGGGCCCACACTGCTCCACTAGGTCCCAACCCAGGGCCCTATGAGCGGTGGGGCTGCCTACCACTCCCTCTCGGTGGAGAATCTGGTCAAAACACTCTAAGAATACTGGGGGGGAGAGGCGGCTCCTGCACGCTCCCTGGATTGTTTCCTACCGGTCCTGCTGGGGCGTTGTCCCACGTAGCGGCGGGGTCTCCTGGCTTCCTGGCAGTGGTTTCTCCGTGGGTCTCCATAGGGGCTGAGTAGTGGCAGCCTTCTGGTGCGTCAGCTCCCTCTGTCTGGGATGAGGACTGTAGCAGCACTAGAGCTCTGTCTAGAGAACCTTCCTCTTCACTGGCCTGCCCAGACTGAGCTGCTCTCTGGCCTTTTATATTGTTCCAGCACGTGGAGCATGCCCAGTTGGGTCGAAGGGGCAGGCCTTCCTCCTCCCACAAGGTTTTCACCTCCCCTCTTCTAGTGCGGGGTATACTCACCTCATCACAACCCCTACCCACCCCCTTCCCCATCCCTCTTCAGGGACCCTTCTCACAAGTCCCTTCTACAAGCAGAAGCGTAACAACGACTTAGCTTAGGGGCTGTGGAGCGAGTTCCACCAGAATTTCACGGAAGAGGGTTCTATTCCAACTCTTTCTTCACGTTGAAAAAGACAGGGGGATGGAGGCCAATCTTAGATCTCACGAACCTCAACAAGTTCGTGTGCAACAACAAGTTCATGATGTTAACTCTGAGAACCATCGTCCCATCACTGGTTGAGGGGGCCTTATTCTCATCGCTCAACCTTCAAAATGCGTACTTTCATATAACAATACATCCGGGCCCCAGGAGGTTCCTCCGGTTTATGGTGGGCAAGAGTCATTATCAATACCGGATCCTTCCTTTTGGACTATCAACAGCACCACGTGTCTTCTCCAAAACCCAGGCGGCAGTCATAGCCTTTCTCAGAAAGCAGGGAGGAGTCCTATTCCCGTACCTTGACAATTGCTTAATCAAAGGATCCTCCCAGCAACACACAATGATCATGACAGACCTTACTCAAGACATTTTTACCCAGCTGGGTCTTTTAATAAATGTATGGAAATCTACTCTGGACCCCACCCAGAGAACAGAATTAATTGGAGCGCTTCTAGACACTACTGTGGCTAGGGCATTTCTCCCTGAGCCATTTCCAAACACAGTGCACCATTATTCAAATGATTTTACAGTCCTGGTGACAACCGTCCGAATATATTTACAGGACCTTAGGGCATATGGCAGCCATGACCTTCTTGGTGTCCCTGGTGAGACTCCACATGAGATGCCTACAAGCCTGGCTGGCATCCGTATATATCCTCAATCGACACAGTCCTGCCAAGTGAGTTACACCCACACCAGTAGTGCTCACGTCACTGCGATGGTGGACCTGTCTACACAACCTGCTGTCTGGAGCTGCCTTCCATCATGGGTAATCACTAAAGATACTTCCCTTCTAGGATGGGGAGCCCACTGCAGGCATCACATAATGCAAGGCAGGTGGTCACAGTGGGAGACAAGACTGCACATCAATCTCTTAGAACTCCAAACAGTCTGCAATGCTTGTCTCCATTTTTTACCCCTGATCCAGGGCCATACTATACATGTCCTCTCGGACAACACTCCCTGTATGTATTACATCAACAGACTGGAGGGTGCCCAATCATGCTCACTATTTGCTGAGGCAGTCATGTTCTGGAACTGGTGCATCAAGAACAACATTACACCGACTGCAGTGTACATACCAAGCCAACAGAATACCAGAGAAGACAAGCTGAGCAGACATTTCTCATACCACCAAGAATGGGAACTCACCCTGACAATCCTTTTACCCATTTTTTGGCTATGGGGGTCCCAGTCCTAGACCTCTTTGCTATGAAAACCAACAGCAAATACCAACAGCAACATTGCTCCCACTCCCAAGGGGGATAGGGCAAACGCTCTACAGGGGATGCATTCACCATACCATGGACAGCTCCTCTTTCATACGCATTTCCTCCAATTCCCCTGATCCCCACAGTAATCTACAAGATCCGAGATGACCAAGCGAAGGTCATCTTGATAACACCATATTGGCCGAGACATTGGTTTCCATACCTCTATTACCTGTCAATCTCCAAACCCATTCAGCTCCCTGTCACTCCTCAGTCATTAACTCAATGCAATGGACAAACACATCACCTGAACTCTCAGAGCTTGAAGCTTACTGCTTGGCTTTTCCATGGTTCCAGAACAATTAACTTACTTGCTCCCAGAGAGTGAAACAGATCCTCCTCAGCAGTTGCTGCCTTTCCATGAGATACGCCTATCCAAAAATATGGAAGAGGTTCCAGGAATGGTGCAGCCAAGGCAATCTACATGCACATACCTCCCCAGTACCTACCGTCTTGAAATACTTGATGGACCTTAGTGACGTGGGACTCTCCATTAGCTCCATAAGAATCCATCTGTTGGCCATCACTGTTTTTCATGAGCCGGTGAACGATGCCTCGGTGTTTGCCCATCCCATCACTAAATGGTTCTTAGCAAGTCTCTCAAAAGCACAACCCCATATATGTCCACTCCTCCCACCTTGGGACCTGAACCTTGTGTTAGACTCCTTAACAAGACCTCCCTTTGAATCCTTAGTGACAGCCTCAAAGCAACATATAGTCGTGAAAGTGTCCTTCCTCGTTGCGATCACATCAGCATGACGAGTAAGCGAAATCTCAGCCCTGATGATGGACCCACCATATACGCTCTTCACCAGAGAGATTATTCTCAGACCCCATCCGAAGTTTTTACCAAAGTTATCTCTAACTTTCATGTGAATGAGCCCATTTATCTTCCCACCTACTACCCTAAGCCGCATGCCTTCCCAAGGAAGATGGCACGGCCTACCCTCGATACAAGAAGGACTATCGCATTCTAGATAGATAAAACAAAACCCTTTTAGAAAATCTGACAGACTTTTTATATCCACGTCCGGTCCTGCCAGAGGAACAGGTATGCTAAATATAATGGTTCACCCCGTTGTGGTGATCATTGGAATCCAGTTGGCTTTATTAGTGAGTATGATCGCTTTGGCTTGCTGGGTGAAGAGAACTGTTCGAAGGATACAGGAATCTGGCATGCAAAGTCAAATGAGGCCCTTGTTAATGATACCCAGGAGTCAAGACCGAGCTCAGCCAGTCTGAGTATTGGACTCATGGAATAGTAATGACAGCTTTGGTAAAAGCGTCATTAAGGAGGGGACTGTAACAATCTGGTTTTTCTGTAGTCATGTTGGAAGGCCTGTGCTAGGCCTGAACCAAAGCCGCCTTCTGTAGCCAGACTGAAGAGCAGCAGCCATTAGTTGTAAGGCCTGGAGTCACATACTCATATTCCATCTATTTTATATTTTAAAAGTGTGTCACACCAGGTTGTAAGGAGGGGACTTTGTCCTGATAGCTCCCCCACTGTCACCAGATAATGAAACAGATCTCAGGATGGATAAAGAAAACTTAAGTAACACCATTCTGTCTGGCAAGAAACTGCTTATCAATAGAGAATGTTGTGGAATCCTCATTCTATGATCATTGTCACTAGACTTCCCTATTGTTTGACACTGTGATCTCTGTCTGGTTTGTAACTGTTCCTGTCTGCTGGATAATTAATTTTGCTAGGTGTAAATCAATTAAGGTGGTGGGGTATGATTGGTTAGGTAATTTTGTTATGATTGGTTAGTAAAATTATACTAATTGGTTAAGGTCTAGCTAAGCAAGACTCGGGTTTCATTATATACACTGGGGTCCAAGAAGGAGACCAGGAAGAAGATCGGAAGTAACAAAAGCAGAAGGAAGGAAGCAAAAGTCTGGAAGAAGAGCAAAGGGAAACAAAAACAGAAAGGAACACCAAGAAGAAGGGAGAAGACCTGGAAGAACCACTCACCTCCAAGACACAGCCAAAGACCAGAGCTGCCAGGATTCTCCTGCATGACCGTGACGTGCAGCAGCTGAGATCCAGAGAGACTGATCTTGCCTGGCCAACAGGGGAAGTCTGCCTGACTTGTCGGGATTGGTGAGCATGACACTGTGTGCTCAGCATGTGTATTCAGCTTGTTTGGGAATTGTCAATAAGCAGAGGATAAGAATATTACTGTGTGAGGCTCTTTCAGTGGTTAAAGATCCTACTAACCCACAGGAAGTTACTCCCTGAGCCCTAGGAATTGGGTAAAGGTGGGTGTCCTTACAGTGTGGAAGGGATAGAGAAATTTGTGCGAGTAACACTGTGGGCGATGCAGTCCTTGCCTCTGCCAGTAGATGACTCCAATGCCCACCTCCACAATGATGGGTACTGCTTCTTAGTCACCTGAGTGGAGCCACCCACAGGAACACACCCTGTGCAGTAACGATGGTTCTTCGAGGTGTCCCCCCCGTGGGTGCTCCAGTGCCTTCCCTTCCTCCCATCTACTTTGGAGTCCGTTATAGGATTTCCAGTAGAAAAGGAACAAAGGGATACCCGTGCCACTAACAACGAAAACAGCATGAGACAGCTTCTGTGCATGCAGTGTGCGGGGAGGCACTGCTAGGCTAAAAATCTTGGATCACCAACTGAGGACGCACCGACACCTGAATGGAGCACCCACAGGAACATGCATCTCGAAGAACCATTGTTATTGCAGAGTGAGTAACTTCTACCCCAGTGCGGGGACATAAAATGGCATATTATGGCATATTATGACCAATGCCATTCACCCTGTTGCCGATCCATGTCTAGATGCAGGTCCTGGTTGCCAGCAACATGGGACCACACCCCTTTGTGTTATCAGTCCCTGCAGCATCTTTCCTCACAATGCCCATCTCCCCAGCACCAGAATCAGTCTATCTGGTACAACCACTGGTTGCTCACACCTGGTCAGTGCTCCCTGGTAGCCTCGAACAGCAGGCAGACCCAGGCCTCAGCAGCTCCTCCCTCATCAACAGAGGATGGTTCCTCTGGTGTGGAGGCCCAGTTCAATCTATTGTCCTGGTCTCTGTGGCAGGATTGTGCAGCAGAAACTGTTCTGCTTTCCATGGCACTACAGTGGCTGTGAAGCCGGTGACCGTATTGGGGAGCATGGGGCACTCCAGTGTGGATGATTCTCCCTTTGCAGTGTTATTAGTAGCTTTGTCAGAGCAATTTTAGCCTCTGGGACAATCTCTGGAAGTTTCAGGAATCCCTTGTTCAGGATCAGGAGTTTGGTACCCTGATAGAAGGGACCGCAGCAGCCAGATCCCTGCAAATGGCATGGGATGCCGAGGACTTAGTGGAGAGGGAGATTGCAGTCGTTATGTGATGCAGCTCCTGACTCCGAATGTCGGACCTTTTTGAGGAGATGCAGGCCTCTATCGGGGACCTTTCCTTTGACAGAGTTAGGTGCTTCTCCAGTCAAGTGGACATCAGGCTACACAGGTTGAAGGACACTAAGGCTGACAATCACTCGTTGGGCATGAATACCCCAGTCACCCACGAACCATTCTGGGTTCAGCCAGTGTTGAGCCTTTGGCAAGTCCAGCAGGGATCTGCAAAGAGAAGGGATACCGGGTTTAGCCATCGTTGCCCTTCTTCCTCTTGATCACCAAGCATCTGGGGGCCAAAAACAATTGTTTTGAGGGTATGCTTTAGAGCAGGGGTCTCCAAACTTTTCAGCCCGAGGGCCGCATTAACTATCAAACAGCAGTTCGGGGGCCGACTACACACTTGAGGTCCAAATAAAAAACAATCAAAACATGGATGTTGTTTTTAATTATTTATTTAATATTATTTTATTAAGTTATTATTTAATAACACATTGATACACTACTAAAAAGTAAGCAGCGAATAAGGTTTTGCAATGTAATGATCGGTTGGAAAACATAACGCACTACTGCGTGCCTCTATTTTAATTCGGTAAAAACATAACGTCCACGTAAGCGGCGGCTGATCTTGGCAGGATACACGTAAATTTCCATAATTTTTTTTCCGTAGACAAAAAGGTCTCCACGGGCCGGATGAGAGGGCCTCGCGGGCCGGATGCGGCCCGCGGGCCGTAGTTTGGAGACCCCTGCTTTAGAGCAACACCCAAGTCAGCCAGCCAGATCCTACCCATCCTTTCCTCAACTACTTTCCCCCTCCCATGCTGCCTGGTCATGGGTTACCTTGGACCGCTAGGTCCTAGATATAGTAACTTGGGTCTATACTTGAAGTTTGTGGCTACCACTCCTTGTTGCCCCCTTGTTTCCTGATTCCCAACCCTCTTTAGGGATCCCTCTCACAATCAACTTGCAGTTCAGGAGGCCAGCAAACTCCTAAAATTGAGGGACATGGAGGCAGTTCCTCAGAACATGGAAGGAAGAAGATTCTGTTTCCAATACTTCTTAATCCCAAAGGCCAAGGGAGGCTTCAGACCCATCTGGGACCTGCGTGGCCTCAACAAGTCTCTCAAGAAGTTGAAGTTCTTCATGGTCTCTCTGACCTCCATTATCCCCTCCTTGGATCCGGAGAACTGGTACGCCTCTCTAGATGTAAAGGACACTTACTTCCATATCTCCATAGTCCCAGGACACCGTTCCTATGTTTCATAGGGAAGTTGCCACTTCCAGTTCATGGCACTACCTCAGATGTTGGTTGTCCAGCTCTTCTTGATGACTGGCTCATCAAGAGCAGGACTCTAGAATAGGTGTGGAGAAGCTTCTATCTGCAACACTCCACCGCAACAACTTGAACCTGTTCATAAACATTCAGAAATCCACATTGACACCAGTCCAGCATATAGAATTTATCGGAGTAGTTCTTGATTCCACGCAATCCAGGGTCTTCCTTCTGGAAACAAACTTTCAGCATGGTGGATCTCACAACCCATGTGAGGAGACATCCAGTCACTATGGCCCATGCTTGCCTGCGACTGATGTGCCACATGGCAGCATGTGGTCAGGCACGCCTGCCCAGCTTCATCTGTGACTCCTGCAGACGTGGCTGGCAATGGTCTACGTTCCCAGCAGGCACCCCTTAGACTGAGTGGTCACGTTGCAAGACTGTGCCCAAGTCAGTGCTGTGAGGAGTTCCCTTTTTTCTCCCCATCACAGTCACTCACCCTGGTCTCGAACATGTTAGATCTGGGCTGGGGAAGTTACCTGGGTGAACTCAGTACCCAAGGTTGCTGGATGCAGCATGACCTAGCTCTTCATATCAGTGCCAGGGAACTCAAGGTGGTGCACCTGGCCTACCAGGCATTTTTGCCCCCAGGTGAAAAGCAAGGTGGTGGCGGTCCTCATGGAAGATGCAGCCACAACATATTACATCAGTAAGCAGGGCGGTGCCAGGACCTCAGCCCTGCGTCCAGAGATGCTTTGTGTACAGAACGCCATCTGTCTGGTGGCTGCTCACTTACCTGCAACCAGGAATGTCCTGGCACCTCACCTCAGCAGAGCTTTCTCCTTTCTCCACAAGTGCTGCCTCCATCCAGGGATGGTCAGTCTGATCTTCTCATGGTGGTGGACTCCCCAGATGAACCTGTGTGCGTCCAGGAAGAACAGGAAGGGCCATGTATTCTGCCCCCTATACAGCAGGGATAAGGTTCCCTGTCAGACGCCTCCCTGATTCTGCGATCGGGAGCGCTGATGTACATCTTTCCTCTGGCACTGTTGATCCAGAGCTCTGCTGAAGGTGAAGCAAGACAGAGCATGGGTCATTCTCATTGCCCCAGCATGGCCTTGCCAGTACTGGTTCAGCATGCTGCTGAGTCTTTCAGCGGCTGGCCTGTTGCAGTTCTCTCTCCATCCGGGTCTGCTGTCCCAGAACCATGGCAATCTGCTGCACCCGAACCTGGTGTTGCTGCACCTGACTGTGGCTGCTCTGGGGCTAAGCACGGACCAGAGACGGTGCTCCACAGCAATCCAACAGGTCCTTCTGGGCAGCAGGAAGCCACCACCAGAGCCTATGTGGCCAAGTGGAAGCCATTTGGATGTTGGACCTTGAACAAGAACGTTCATCCCATGGAGGCCTTGCTCCAGGTCATTCTGAACTATTGACTCATACCTAAAGTTCCTGGGCTTGGCACTGTCTTCAGTGAAGGTGCATCTGGCGGCCATTTCCACGTTCCACCATCTGCTACAGAGCAAGTCTGTTGTTGCCCAGCCCATGGTGGCACAGCTGCTGAAAGGTCTGGACTGCCTTTACCCACATGTCCAAGACCTGGTTCCCCCGTGAGACCTGAATCTGGTGCTCTTGAAACTCATGGGCCCTCCCTTTGAGCCCCTAACTTCCTGATCCCTCCTGTTCCTTTCCTGGAAGGTGTCCTCCTTGGTTGCCATAATGTCGGCAAAGCAAGTGTCTGAGATCAGAGTGCTCACTTCAGAACTTCCCTATAAAGTGTTCTACAGGGATATGGTCCAGCTGTACCTGCATCTAGCTTTTCTGCCCAGGGTTGTTTCCTAGTTCTACATGGGCCCGGTCATCTACTCTCTGGTCCTCTGTCCGAAACCTCGCGTATCAGATGATGAACTCTAGTTGCGTATGCTGGTTGTCGGATGGGATCTCGCACAGCTGGGTGACAGGGCCACATTATGGCATGTGAAATCAAATGCTGATAAATGTGAAGTAATGCATATTGGAAAACATAATCCCAGCTGTGCATACAAAACGATGGGGTCTAAATTAGCTGTTACCACTCAAAAGAAATCTTGGAGTCGTGGATAATTCTCAATGTGCAGCAGCAGTCAAAAAAGCAAACAATGTTCAGAACCATTAGGAAAGAGATAGATAATCAGACAGGATATATTATAATGCCACTATATAAATCCATAATACGCTCACACCTTGAATACTGTAGCAACCAGAAATTATTTAACTATCTTGAGTCATTTTACACTGTCTGCAAACTCTGCCAGCTTACTGTTGACCAGCATTGGCCCCAGTACTGATAGTTGGGGAATCCCATTGTTTTCTTTTCTATACTGTGGAAACTGACTGTTTACTCCTACTCTTTATTTCCTGTATTTTGATTTCCCTTTGCTAAAGCCATGTTAACTTGTCCCCTAAGTATTGTGGTCATTACTGTGTCTGGTAATTGTGTTCTTTACTATTGTTTCAACCAGTTTGCCTGGTACTGATGTTAGTTACTAGCCTTTATTTGCTGGGATCACCTTTTGAGCCTTTTTTAAAATCAGTGTTACATTAACTATGTTCCTATCATCTGGTACAGAGGCTGATTTAAGTGATAGGTTACACACCACAAATAGTAGTTCTGCAATCTCATATTTGAGTTTCTTCAGAACTTTTAGTTGAAACACATCTGGTCCTGGTGTCTTATGCTGTTAAATGTATCAGTTTTTCCAGAACAACCTTTATTGACACCCCAGTCTGGGAGAGTTCCTCAGATTTGTCCCCTAAAAAGAATGGCTCAGTGGAAATCCTTCCTCCATCCAATGAATGGAACCATCGCCCCCTGCGTAGTGCCGGGGTCTCTGGCTAGGAGAGCAGCCCATTCTGTGGCAGGCGTATGGCCCTATGATTGTCCAGCCATGGGAGAGCTTGATAGGGCCCCAGAGGCATTGCACAGGTGTTTGCAAACAGCTCTGTATTTCTTGGGCCTCAGGTTCTTGCGGAAGGGCTTTCTTGAGTGATTGGTGCTACACTCTAGGTCTGGTGGGGCTTCCGTCGGCACAGGATCCCCTTTGCATCTGACACCGCCAGACCCTGCTGCCCCATGTCCTGAGAAAAGAGAGACCCAGTGTCGCTGGGTCTGTTAGGGATGTTACAGTTTGAGTTAATTGACTATTTGATTAGTCGATAAGGTGCCTCTGCCTTTGAAGTGTAGCAACAGCCCAATTGCGAAAGCACTGTGGGGAGCATTGGGACAGCAGGGCAGACCCCCACTGGCCCTGTGCTCCCCACTAGGGTTACCAGGTGGCTTCAAAAAACCACTTGATTTCAGATGGGGTCGGAGACTGGCCGGGAGGAGGCGTGGGGGGGAAACGGCCGGTGGGAAACAGGGCTGGCGGGGCAGGGGCAGCAGGGCTGGCCGGGGAGATTGGGGGGAGGATGCGGGTAGCGGGGCTGGCCAGGGGAGATGGGGAGGGGGACTGGCCAGCGGCAAGCAGGGCTGGTCAGAAGGGAGTCGAGGGGAGCGGGGCTGGCCGACGGAGGGGAGCGGGGAAAGAGAATCGGCTGACGGGAAGCGGGACTGATCCGGGCGCATGCAGATTTTAGCACGCTGCCCATCCTGTGCATGATCCTGGTGAAGCATGAGCGAGTCCGGCCCCGGGGATTCCATCCCCCCCCCCCCCCGCCTCCCTCCTGCGTAGTTGCGTACTGCCTGGCTGGTAGACACACTGACGCAGCGTGACTCACGCAGTGTGAGCGCGTCTACCAGCCAGGCAGTTCGCAACTATGTACTGATACTTTCTAATTAGGTAAGCTTTATTATTATTAGGAGTATCGGACTGTCTGGTTCAAAAGCGGACACCTGGCAACCCAGCTCTCCATGGCGTTTCAAAATGGCAGCACCGTGCGGAGCCTGGAGTCAGCTGGAGACTCTCCCACTGATCCTGGGCTCCACACAGCGCTGCCACTTTGTGACGCCACAGGGAGCCCGGCATCAGGCTGTACATGGCATTTCAAAGCGGCAGCACTCCACGGAGTCCGGGGTCAGTGGGGGCTCCCCAGCTGATCCCGGGTGCCACATGGTGCTGCCACTTTGAAATACCACGTGCAGCCTGAGGACACCCCAGCTGGTCCTGGGCTGCACATGGTGTTTCAAAGTGGCAACACTCCGTGGAGCCCGGGGTCTGGCCCCAGACTCCATGTGGCGCTGTCACTTTGAAGTACCTCTGCCTCTTTCTGATAGAGGCAGCAAGGGGGGGAAGTGACTACTTGACTAGCCTGACGACTGATAAGCATTTGCTTATTGGATAGTCAACTAGTTGTTCGCATCCCTAGTTTGTGTCAATCTCCATTTGAGATGGGATGCTTGGCTTCCTCTCCTCTCCTGTCCCTAGGCCCTATGACTGGAAGGGGCCTTCCTGATCATCTAGTTCAGTGGTCACCAACCATTAGATCGGGATCTCCTGGTAGATCTGGGAGCCTCTGACAGGTGATCCTGCTATCGAGTGCCAGCACTTCAGCTGCCTGTCCCCGCACTGCTGTGCAGTGCCTGCCCTCTGCTTGGAGCTGTCGCCTCAGGAGCCTTCAGCAGGCTGGGCAGCGGAGGGAGAGGAGGATGCTGATGTCAGGGTGCCTCCCCCCCCCCCCCCGTGTATCCCATCTCCACAGAGCAGAGAGGGGACACAACAGGGCTTGGGATGGAGGGAGTTTGCTGGCTGCTTTTGGGAGTGGTGCAAGGCCAGGGCAGGGGTGAGCTTGCCATAGCCCCACTGCACCACCACCGAGGAGCCACCTGAGGTCAGCAGGGCCCAGCCGGAGCCCACATCCCGAAACCTTACCCCAGTCATGAACCCCCTCCAGCACCCCAAGCCCCTGCCCTAGCTCTGAGCACCCCTGCATCTCAACACCTTCCCAGAGCCTGCACCTAGAACCCCCTCCATCACCCCAACTGCCTGCCCCAAGCTCAGCTCAGAGCCCCCCTCACTCTCCAGATCCCTTCATCCAAGACCAGAGTCTGCACCCCAACCCACAGCCCCAGCTTGGTGAAAGTGGGGGAGGGAGGGAGGGAGGATGGGGTGAGCAGGGGCGGGGCCTTGGAGAAGGCGCACAAAGGAGGCGGGGCAGGGGTATTTGGGTGTGAGGTAGATCTTGGATTGCACTTAAATACAAAAAGTGATCTCATGCTTTAAAAGGCTGGAGACCACTGATCTAGTTTGACTTCCCGCACATCACAGGCCTCTCTCCCTCGTGCTTCATCCCGCCACCCGCAATAGACCCAGAACCTCTGGCTGAGCTGCCAAAGTCTTCAGATCTTGATTTAAAGACTTCAAGTTACAGAAACTCCAGCCTTTACTCTTGTTCAAGCCAGCAAGTGATCCATGCCCCGTGCTGCAGAGGAAGGTAAAACCTGGCCAGGGTCTTTGCCACCACCTCTTCTTTCTCCTGCTTTTTAAATGTGTCCAGCTCCGTGAGAGTATGCAGTGCAGAAGCAGAGCTGCCTTGTAGGGAGGGGTTCGGAAAAAACCCCCCCCCATCCAAGTGCTACTGCAGCCTCATCTCATCTGGCAATGTGGACAGAGCATCTGTGGTCAGTCCCATTTATAAAGCTGGTAAATATATCGGGATTAATTTCTGTCCCCTCCTAAGGTCAATATTTGTTCAAAGTTTAATTTTAACTTAACGAGCAGTTGTTTGCTGAGGCTGCTCTGTTGTGTATGGGTGTTTTCATTTCTCCATTCCCTTGGATCTGAGAGGTGGGGCTGCGTGTGAGCATGTGCTGGTGGGTGCTGACTCTCAGCGGCTGGGGTGCAGAGGGCTGGCACATCTCCTTGCTCTCAGGCACACAAAGGAGGTTGCCCAGCTTAGCCCAGCCTGGCACTGGTGCTGAGGTTCAGCGAGTGTGTGGAAGGGACTGTGGCCAGTGAAGTAAGCTGTCTTCATAATCCACAAATCTCTGGTGAGAAGTGGCTAGAGGCTGCTGGGAATGTGAGCAGGTGAGATGCCCCCAGACTCCTGGCTTGGAACAGTAGGGGGCACTGAAAGCTGCTTTCCTGGGCCCTCACCAGACCTTTACCCCCCCAGATGTCGCAGAGTCATGCTGTCATGCAGGCCAGGCAGATCTAGGTCTTCTCATCTTCCCTCTTCACTCCATCCATTGGCCACGAAGGGCTGCGTGGCTCTCACTTGAGTTTCCCCAGGAGGCAGGATCTTTCTGGTGCTGTGCTACTCGGACCAGAAGGTGGCATTCCAGCTTGTCCATCTGTCACACTGCTGCCGTATTGCATGAGGGGTTCCTGGGGGGAGGCGGGGCATGAGAGGTCATGTGCCCCTGGCATAGTGGGTGGGAAGGGTGAGGGACCGGCCAGCAGCCAGGGCAGACTAGGGTGTCTGGTACCCTCTAGGGATCTGACCTCCCGCCCCCACACTCACTGGCAGTGATGGGGGAAGTAGAGCAACACTCTAGCTCATCTCAGCTCTCCGAGCCGTGTTGCTCAGGGGAGGGGCGGGACTGCCCCCCACCCTCTGACAGGAAGTGGAGCCACACGGCCAGAGGAGCAGAGCAAGCTGAGGCCACATGGCTCTGTTTCCCCTGCCATTGTCAGTGAGTGGGGGTGGGGGGGCAGATCCCTGCTGCCAGTGCTGGCCCCGCTATTCCCTTGGGCCACCTCAGTTTGAAGAAGAGGGAAGAGGCGTGGCCTGGGCTGGATGGGGGTTGTCCTAGTCCTTCCCTAGTCTAGGGGAGTCCACGTGGCTGGTGGCCCCCTGGCTCCGCCCTCTCTAGTTGCTCTTGGGGGCTCCATCTTGTCTGCATGTGTACTCACCCTGAGCTGCTCTGAGAGTGGAGACTTACTGGGCAGACAAGTGTCCCTTCCACTGAGTGCAGCACCACCTCACTGATCCACCCCCAGGCCCTGGGAATTCCCTGGAGTGTACCCCAGGCAGCGAGCTGGTGGGGGCTGTGAAATGTCTCCAGCTCAGTGGAGTAGGAGAGAAGCAGAGCTGCCTTCTGGAGCGGGGTTAATAATGTCCCCACCCCCATCCAGATGCCACTGCAGCCTCACACAAAGACACCCGGTAAACCCAGGACCCAAATGTGGCTCCTCTGGAGTTCCTCATGAGAAACCCAGCTGTGGGCTCTCTGGTGCTGGCCTGTGTGCCCCCCACATGGCTTGGTTGAGGATCATTTCCCTTGGATCACACACTCCTAGTGCTATGGAAGGCAGAGATGGAAAATCCTCATTCACCACACCCTGGGCAGCCCCTGTGTTCCTAGCGCTTTGGCCAGGCCGGTTTGGATTGAAAGCCTGAGGCATGTTGTTGTTTCCCACCCCTGCTGTGTTTCTGATCTCTTGGAGGCCCCTGCTCTTGGTTCTCTCTCCTGCCTGTGGATCAGATCACAACAGCTCTCCCTCTGCCCATGCTCTTCATGCTGGTTTCTTTCCTTCCAGAGTATTGTGAGACTTGGAGCTAGCACCAGCTCCTCTAGCAGGTCTGTGGCATCTCCTTACCCCTGGCTCACCAATGGTGAGCAATGGTCTCAAATTACAGTGGGGCGATATTAAGAAACACTGTGTCCCTAGGAGGGCGGGTTTCCCTGGGATGGGTTCCCTAGGGAGGTGATGGAGTCTCCATCCCCAGAGGTGTTGAAGTCCTGGTTTGACAAACCCCTGGTTGGGCTGATTGAGTTGGGGTTAGTCCTGCCCTGGGCAGGGGCTGGACTCTGCCTCCTGAGATCTCTTCCAGTTGTAGGACTCTATGATTCATCAGGCCTGGACTTAATGCATCCGAGGGCACTGAGGGAGTTGGCAAATGCCATTAAGGAGCCTTTGGCCATTATCTTTTAAAAGTCGCGGAGATTGGGAGAGATGACTGGAAAAAGGCAAATGTAGTGCCCATCTTCAAAATAGGGAAGGAGGACGATCCAGGGAACTATAGGCCGGTCAGTCTTACCACAGTCCCTGGAAAAATCATGGAGGGGATCCTCAAGGAATCCATTTGGAAGCCCTTGGAAGAGGGGAAAGTGATCAGGAATAGTCAGCAGGGATTCACCAAGGGCAAGTCGTGCCTGACCAATCTGATTAGCTTCTGTGATGAGGTAACTGGCTCTGTGGATATGGGGAAGGCAGTGGATGTGATAGACCTTGACTTTAGCAAGGCTTTTGATACGGTCGCCCACAATATTCTTGCTAGCAAGTTAAGGGAATGTGGATTGGATAAATGGATGGTAAGATGGATAGAAAGCTGGCTGGAAGGTTGGGCCCAGCAGGTAGAGATCAATGGCTCGATGTCAGGTTGGCGGTCGGTTTCTAGCAGAGTGCTCCAAGGTTCGGTTCTGGGACCGATTTGTTCAACATCTTTAGTAGTGACCTGGATGAGGGGATGGATTGCACCCTCAGCAAGTTTGCAGATGACACTAAGCTGGAGGAGAGGTAGATATGCTGGAGGGCAGAGATAGGGTCCAGAGTGACTTAGACAAATTGGAGGATTGGGCCACAAGAAATCTGATGAGGTTCAACAAGGACAAGTGTAGAGTCCTGCACTTGGGACGGAAGAATCCCAAGCATTGGTACAGGCTGGGGACCCACTGGCTAAGTAGCAGTTCTGTAGAAAAGGACCTGGGGGTTACAGTGGATGAGAAGCTGGATGTGAGTCAACAGTGTGCCCTTGTAGCCAAGAAGGCTAATGGCATATTGGGGTGCATTAAGAGGAGCATCCAGAGGTGTGATTATTCCTCTTTACTCAGCTCTAGTGAGGCCACATCTGGAGTATTGTGTTCAATTCTGGGCCCCCAATTACAGGAAGGATGTGGATGCACTGGAGAGGGTCCAGCGGAGGGCAACCGAAATGATTAGGGGGCTGGAGCATATGACTTATGAGGAGAGGCTGAGGGAGTTGGGTCTGTTTAGTCTGCAGAAGCGAAGAGTGAGGGGGGATTTGATAGCAGCCTTCAACTTCCTGAAGGGAGGTTCCAAAGAGGCTGGAGAGAGGCTGTTCTCAGTAGTGACAGAGGGCAGAACAAGGAGCAATGGGCTCAAGTTGTGGTGGGAGAGGTCCAGGTTGGATATTAGGAAAAACTATTTCACTAGGAGGGTGGGGAAGCACTGGGATGGGTTCCCTAGGGAAGTAGTGGAGTCTCCATCCCTAGGGGTATTTAAGTCTCGGCTTGACAAAGCCCTGGCTGGGTTTATTTAGTTGGGATTGGTCCTGCCTTGGGCAGGGGGCTGGACTTGCTGGCCTTCTAAGGTCTCTTCCAGCTCTATGGTTCTAGGTCTGTAGGCTCTTGGAGACAGGACTTGGCCTCCCAGTGTTTGTGCAGTGCTCACATGCAGGGTCCTGAGTGGAGCATGGGGAGTGAGTGAGAAGCCAGGGATGCACATTCCATGCTGGGGTGGTGTGTTGCCTTTGCCCAGGGGGTGGGCTGCCAAGTTACACACCTGCTGGAGCACCCATGCAGCCCCTGCAGTCAGATGGAGGGAGAGCCTGGGCCAAGAAGCAGAGTGCTCCCTATGGCCAAGGTGCACTCAGAGTGGCATCGGCACCTGCCCCTGGCTGGCTTTCCCCCTGCACCATGGCTGTTCTGGGATCAAGGGGGCAGTTTTCTCTCACCTGCCTCAGAAGCCTCGGGGCTGCAGAGGGGCTTTGGACAGGGGGTGGCACGGAGCACTCTGTCTCTCAGGGGCCTGGCTGGCTCTGGCTCACCCACGCAGGGTCCAGCTGGTCCCCGTGTGGGGGGGAGGGATTTTTCCCTCTGCCCAGCCTGGCAGGGACCTCGGAGTTTTGTCTCCTTCCACTGCAATGTGGGGAGCGGGTCGCTGGCCAGGATCGTCTGGGGGTATCTGGTGTCATTGCCTTGGCATGGCGGGGCCTCGGGCATGGCTGCCCCTCGCTCCCTCCTCTGCTCCACCTGTGGCACTGTGGGCTGCTCTTGGGGAGGGGTCTCATTTCGGTGGCTGGGTTCGCCTGGGAGACCGGGGTTGGTGGCCTGTGACACCCAGCAGGTCAGACTGGATACCTGGTAATCCCTTCTGGCCTTAAACTATGGCTCATTGTGTGGTAACTGTCAGGCGGCTTCTTCTGGCTTGTCATTAGAGGGGCCTGTTCCAGGCTTGAACCAGCTAGTCCTGCCTCTGGCCATAGCTGAGCAGGCATCCTGTGGAGCTCTCTGCTAGCCATGCTGAGTCTGGGGAGCAAGTTCACCTGGCTCCAGGGCAGCCCTGGACTCCTTGTCCAGCTGCAGTGGGCAGGTCTCTGGCCCCCACCAGTCTCCATAGGTGCCTTGAGTCTTTCTGTTCCCCCGTCTCTGGGGCCAGGCCTTTAGCAGAGAGGGGAGACAGGCAGCTGGCTGAGATCAGAGTGGAGAGGCTGGTGACAGACTGGCCAGGATGGGACCAGGCTCCACCCCACAACAGGAAGGCTGACACGCTGGTGTACCCCATGTGTAGGCCAGGGTTCCTGTGCGCCCTGCCCTGATGCACCCACGCAGAGATGCCAGAGTAGCCTGTTGTCCTGGTGCCAGTGGGACTGACCTCGTTTCCGTGTTTTGCAGGCTGCCCCGTGGGCGCTGAGGTTTGTTGTTTCTGTTATTTCTTTTCCTTTTCTTCGCCAGGCCCTGGGCTGCCAACCTCAAAGAGCAAACAAACTGGCTGCCTTGTGAGTGACAGTGCTGGGGGGCTGCACGCGTAAACACAGGGCTCTTGATGGTCAGGCAGTGGGTGATGGAAGTGAACTCATCTCGTGACATCAGCCCTGTGGCTTCAGGGGAAAGCGGTGGTCAGGCTGCCCCAGAAGGAGCGGCTTTGTTTTCCTTCGTGCTTGGTGCCCGTCTAACTTATAAACTTTAATGGCCAGTTTAAGAGGTTCCTGCATGGGCACCTTGTTGCCAGTTTTAGGTTTTTAATGTGGAAACTTTTCCCTTTGTGGTCGTGGGAGGAAAGACTTTTGGCCATGGGGCTGTAATCAGGACTTGCGGGTGCCTATGAGACAGCCCAGAAGGGCTCTGGTTCCCATTGCTGACGACAAAGGAGGGTTGGCCATGCCGGCACGCGAGTGGGGTTGACTGAGCTGAGCCAGCTGGGGCAGGGGAGATACTCGCCCCAGGAGCCCTGCCTGTGAAGAGAGGATGCTCAGGTGGGACTTCTTCCTGTAGAAAGGCAATGTGTGCAGTATGGACGTGAGGACATGAGACCTGTCAGCATCCAGAGCCACGTCAGCAGCCTCGCCATGCGCTTAAGCAAATACACCCAGTAAAGCCGTGGTCCCAAATGTAGCTCCTCCGGTGCTCCTTACAGGAAACCCCAGCTGTGGGCTCTCTGGACTCTGTGCTCAGTGCATGGCCGTGAGAAGGCCTGGGAGAGGAGTCAGTGGAGCCCTTCCCTCCATTGATCGGGATTGGTGGGGGTCCCGCTCCAGTGCTGGCCACCTGGTTCTAGCACTGACTTTGCCACTGATTGCGAGAGCTTGGTCGTGTCTGTCCCCCCGTTACACTATTCGTTAGGCTGTCGATGCAGCTCTCTCCTCTGTGGGATGGGGGTAGTCTCCTGTGTCTGTGGAGTGGGTTGGGTGTGGAGTGACCATCCATTGCTGCTCATGGATTGCACTGCCGGGGCTTGAGCATGATTCCAGATGGTGGGGTTAGTGGGCATCTTGAGCAGAGTGGGTTAAAGCCAGATTGGGGTGCCATCTGAGGAATCGGGGGACTGGAGATGGGTGGCCAGGGCTCAGAGCAAGACCCAAGCCTCATCAGAGCCAAGCGGTGCTGGAGCTGGTGGTGTCTCACCTCACTAGAACCACACAGGGATGGCCACACCTTCCCGCAGGACTGAATGGTGCAGCCTGAAGTAGGGGCAGCACAGGGGCCTTGGCATTGGGCTCCCTGAAGGGAAAGAGGCTGTCTTGTGTCCTGTTGGCCCCGTGTCCATGCTTAGCAGGAAGGTCATGGCCTTGTCTTTGGACCCTGCCCTTGCCAGGCCGATCCCGCTGTCTGTCCCCTGAGGAGTGGGCAGAACACAGTTTCGCTGCACAACGGAGCTGCTTGCTCTGCTACTCCTAGGGAGCATGCTGCTCTGGGGCCAAGTTGCCCTGATTGGGGGTGGGGGGTTGAAGGTGGCACCATTTGGTTCAGGAAATCCCGTGGCTTGGCTCCTAGGTGCCAGAGAGGGCAGCCCTCCCCATTGGTAGCTCATCAGCTGAGGCACCTGAGCTAACGCTTGTGTGACTTCAGGAGACCCTCTGGCCAGGGCCCTCTGGCCCCCCTCCTGGCCGATGGATGGCTTTGCAGAGCCCGTTTTGCCAGGCTGTCCCTGGTGAGGGTGTTCTTGAGGTTGGGGTGGGAGGTCCTTTTGAGGACACCGCTCCTTGGGGTGTTTTTCTCAGTGTTCAGGATGAGCACTCCTTTTGAGGAGCCTGGGCACTTCTGATACATCCAAAGCCATGTGGAGATGGAGAACAGCCATTAGTCCCAATTAGAGCTGCCTGGCTAGAGCGCTGGGGTGACCTGCGGAAGGGCACCGCTGGACAGAAAACCAGTTTGAGAAACAAAACTAAGTATATTTTGGTGGAGATCCTGATCTGGTTGCTTCCCACAGCTACCCCACCCCCAGCCAATGGGGGGTGTCACGCGGTCAGGTCATGCCCCTCAACGACACCCCTTGACGCTCCAGTCATTCGCAGGCGGCTCAATTTTTATTAGCAGTCCTGCCCCTCAAATGCACTGGGGCTTACCCTCCCTCTGGAGGCCTCTATTCACGGTCCTTGCTTAACCAGCCTTAGTCCATCCTCACCAATCAAGTGGGATGATGCCTCCCACTGGTTAGCTCTGTGCTGGAGGAAGGGGGACCCGGGCCCGCCTTCTCTCCTGGTCCCAACCCAGGGCTGTAAAGGCAGGGAAAACCTTCCCCGACCTGGTTGGTGGGGTGCTCACCCAAAACTCGCCAACCTACGGGCTTCCACGCAGCCCCTCCCTAGCTCGCTTCCGTCCTCCCTCTTCCCCCAGAGCAGGGAGTCTCTGACCTTCCAGCTCTGTTTGGGCTAGGGTGCCCACAGCGCTCTCTGGCTCCCGGGCCCTCCTGCCTCCCCTCCCTTTGCATGGCGCGTCCTTTCTATGGGCTGCCCTGCATCACGCCGGTGCCATCCCCAGCCGTCCGGCATGGAGACGCCTGCCTCGCACCCCGCACATGCGCCACCGCCAGGGCGCCGCGGCTCCTCCAAGGTGCTGCCTCACACCCTGTGTGAGGCTCTTTCAGTGGCTAAAGATCCTGCAAAACCCGCAGGAAGATGCGCCCTGAGCCCTAGGAATTGGGTAAAGGTGTGTGTCCCTACAGTGTGGAAGGGGTAGAGAAATTTGTGCGGGTAACACTTTTGCTGTGAAACAGACCCATGCTGCAACAGGACAGACTCTTTGTGTGGGTAATAACCCTCGCGGCACAGGACGGGCTCGCCGTGCAGGGGAACGACCCATGTGGCACCAGGACGGGCTCGCCGTGCAGGGGAACGACCCACGTGGCACCAGGACGGGCTCGCCGTGCAGGGGAACGACCCAAGTGGCACCAGGACGGGCTTGCCGTGCAGGAGAACGACCCACGCGGCACCAGGACGGGCTCGCCGTGCAGGGGAGGGACCCAAGTGGCACCAGGACGGGCTCGCCGTGCAGGGGAGGGACCCTCGCGGCACAGGATGGGCTCGCCGTGCAGGGGAACGACCCACGCGGCACCAGGACGGGCTTGCCGTGCAGGGGAGGGACCCTCGCGGCACAGGATGGGCTCGCCGTGCAGGGGAACGACCCACGCGGCACCAGGACGGGCTCGCCGTGCAGGGGAACGACCCAAGTGGCACCAGGACGGGCTCGCCGTGCAGGGGAGGGACCCTCGTGGCACCAGGACGGGCTCGCCGTGCAGGGGAACGACCCACGCGGCACCAGGACGGGCACGCCGTGCAGGGGAGGGACCCTCGCGGCACCAGGATGCAATGATGTGCTCAGATTCGCCACAGAAGCACACAGAGAAGCCCATGGAGACTCCATCTTCTCTAGTCGCTCAGTTCTGACCACCTGAGGGGGGTGTGTGTGTGTGTGTGTGTGTGTGTAGCAATAGCAGGGGCACGTGCTCCCTCTGGTTGCTCAGCTGGGAGCGATTCTCCTTGGGCCAGTGCCACTGTGTTGCTTTCTTCAGATCCGACGGCCCCTCACTGAGCCAGGATGGGTCTGTTTCTCCCTGTGTCACTGGCTCGGGCCCTGCAGCAGGCGCTGTCCTTGGACAGCATTGTTTGTGTGTTGTCCTTGCTGCTCTCTGGCTCCGCCGTGCCTGCTGCTCCCTCCGTTAGCCCCCAAGATTCCAAGGGGATCTGGCTGATGCTGCTTCTCTGGCGACTGACGAGCTGCCTCTTGCCCACAGGCTCTGCATCCCCCATTGCCTAGCAGCTGGCCAATCAGGGAGCTGTGCAGGGCAATGGGGGGGGGTCCCGGTACCTGCAGTGTAGCATCCCCAGGTGCCTCGTCCTAGTTTGTCCATCAAAACCTGGCAGGGAAGCCTTCCTGGGGGTGCCTGGCCAGCTCCAGCTGGGCGCTGATGGTGATTTTGCTGGCATCGGGGCCTCCAGGCTGCCCTGGTGGTTGTGGGGAGTGGTGGGCGGGGGGAGCTAGCTTGGCAGGAGGCTGTGCCACAGCTGTTGAACTAACCCGGGGTGGCACCAGCAGCTCCATAAATAGCACTTCCAGCGAGCGGCAGAGGAGTGGCCATGGGTTACCAGCTATTTCATACCATGAGCTTTCAAGTGGTCGACATGAACCATTGGTACATCTGCTTTGCTTGGGGGTGGGGAAGGGGGAGGTTCAAAGGGAAACCCCAGCACGCAAAGCCTGTGTATTCTATCTGGCCCAGCACAGAAGGCTCATCCCATGCCTGGAGAATGGCCTGGAGCAAACTGACTCACAGCCACGGGAGAACCTGGGATCATGTCAGGCCAGGGAGAGTCCAGTGCAGATGGAAAGGGCTGGGTAGTTGGTACCGATCCCCTGGGACAAGCACGGGCAGCTTAAGTGGCCCTACCCTGGAGCAACCCCAGGCGGGGAAGATCCTGTCTCCAAGGCCCACTCGGTCCTGTCCTCTGCTGAGGCTGACCAGCCAGCTTTGTTGCTATCTCTGGTGACGTTACTGCCAGTCTTGCAGTGCTTGGGTGTTTGTGACAGCCCCAGCTCCTGGGGTCCTGGAGTTAGGGGAGGATGTTCCTAGACTCCTGGTTGGCAAGGAGTGGGGGATTAGGCAGGGCAGCCCCTGTGACCCTGAGCTGCTCCCCGGCCAAAAGCCAAAGAGCCAGACGCCCAAATTACCATTGTTTCAACATCATCTAGTCCAGCCCTCTGCACTGAGGCAGGGCCAAATCAACCAAGACCAGCCCGGACAGCAGTTTATCCAGCCTGCTCTGTGATGGGGACAGCACAACCACCCTGCATCACCTATTCCAGCCTGGGGAAATTTAACTAGCCCGAGCGTTCAAAAGCTTTTCCCAGTATCTAACCCATGTCTCCCTTGCTGCACACTGAGCCAGTTCCTCCTTGTCCTGCTCTTGGTCGACGTTGTCCTTTATGTAACAACCTTTGAACAGAGCTGGTCCCAAAACGGGTCTATTTTGGGACCGGCTCTGTTCAATATCTTCATCGATGATTTAGATATTGGCATAGAAAGGACGCTTATTAAGTTTGCAGATGATCCCAAGCTGGGAGGGGTTGCGATTGCCCTGGAGGATAGGGGCATAATTCAAAATGATCTGGACAAATTGGAGAAATGGTCTGAGGTAAACAGGATGAAGTTTAATAAAGACAAATGCAAAGTTCTCCACTCAGGAAGGAACAATCAGTTTCACACATACAGAATGGGAAGCGACTGTCTAGGAAGGAGTCCTGCAGAAAGGGATCTAGGGGTTATAGTGGACCACAAGCTGAATGAGTCAGCAGTGTGATGCTGTTGCAAAAAAAGCAAACATGATTCTGGGATACATTAACAGGTATGTTGTGAGCAAGACACGAGAAGTCATTCTTCCACTCTACTCTGCGCTGATTAGGCCTCAATTAGAATAGTGTCCCCAGTTCTGGGCACCGCATTTCAAGAAAGATGTGGAGAAATTGGAGAGGGTCCAGAGAAGAGCAACAAGAATGATGAAAGCTCTAGAGAACATGACCTATGAAGGAAGGCTGAAGGAATTGGGTTTGTTTAGTTTAGAAAAGAGAAGATTGAGGGGGGACATGAGAGCCGTTTTCAGGTATCTAAAAGGGTGTCATAAGGGGGAGGGAGAAAACTTGTTCATCTTGGCCTCTGAGGATAGAACAAGAAGCAAGGGGCTTAAACTGCAGCAGGGGAGGTTTAGGTTGGACATTAGGAAAAAGTTCCTACCTGTCAGGGTGGTTAAACACTGGAATAAATTGCCCAGGGAGGCTGTGGAATCCCCATCTCTGGAGATATTTAAGAGTAGGCTAGATAAATGTCTATCAGGGATGGTCTAGACAGTACTTGGTCCTGCCATGAGGGCAGGGGACTGGCCTCAATGACCTTTTGAGGTCCCTTCAGGTCCTAGTATTCTATGACTTCTGTGGAGATTGTTCTCAGGTCCCCTCAGCCTTCTCTTTCAATCTTTCCTCATGGGGCAGGTTTTCTACAGCTCTGATCATTTTTGTTGTTCTCTGGTCTTTCTCCAGTGTGTCCACATCTTTCTTACAGCGTCGCACCCAGAACTGGACACGGTTCTCCGACTGAGGCCGCACCCGTGCTAAGCAGAGTGGGGCAGTTCCTGCTGAGTCTTCCAACACTCCTGGGGATAAGCTAAGCCTTTGTCACAAGAGCAGCGCACTGGTGACTCTCAGTACTGCGACCAGCTTTCCTCCCGTTTTTAACCGTGTGTTTGATTTCCCTTCCCAAGTGTAGCATTTGTACGGGTCACTATTGAATAGTCCTACCAATTTCAGCAAAACCACTTGTTTGGCACATTCAGATCTGTTCGTTGGGTCACTGAGTCCAGCCTCCACGTCCCTGGGAAGGGCAGTTCAACACCGCCACCCAGCTCTGAGGGAAACTGCCCATTCCCTGGCTCCCTCTCTGTGCCCCGTGAGGGTGTCAGAGCCCTGGCTCTAGCTGCTCTGGCATCGCTGTGTCACTGCAGCTTGAGCTGCTTGCCTGTCATTTCACGCTCTGTGCCCTCTCGTGCCCTGGGCTGCCGTGTGCTGTGAGTGAGGCACATGGGCAACAGTCAGCCAAACAGGGGGACCCGCCCACTCACACAGCTATGGGCTGCAGCCAGGGCAGAGCGAGGGAGCCTGGTGCATTATGCCACGTGCCTACAGGAGCAAGTGTTGCTAACAGCTCAGACAGGCAGAGCCCAGCTACCCCAGCCGCGTCGTTCGGGCGCGTCAGGAACCGGATCACTTACTGATGTGCAGCTAGCTACGTGGTGTGACGGCAGATGTGATGCATGGCGTCCCTGAGGGCAGAGGAGGAGCACGGGGGCGCTCTGGGGTGGGTGTGGTTAGCACCAGGCACGCTGCCGGGGCCATGGGACTCTCCATAGGCGGGGGGGCAGCATGGACGCTGGGGGTGGTTTGGCCTGCAGAGCCCCAATTACAGGTGCTGCAGCATGTGAGGGTAAATGAGAGCGCTGGCTGTGATGGCCTTGGATCAGAGCATGGCCTAGGCTCCAGGGCTAGACTGGCTGCAGACAGTGGAGTCTGGCAACCTCATTTCCAGGGACCAGCATATGGCCGAGGCTCACTGAGCATGTTCGTTAGTGCTCTGGGCGAAGCTCTGAGCAGCTCCCCGACGGACTCACTGCTCGTTCTTCTTCAAGTGGTTGCTCATGTCCATTCGAAGTAGGTATGCGCACCGCGTACACCACGTCTTCCGGAGCGTTTTCCCTAGCAGTACCCGTAGCGCCGGCAGGGTGCCCCCTGGAGTGGGGTGCCAGAGCACATCAGGACCTCCTGCGGCGCATGGCTTCCAACCTGGCTGTTCCGGTTGAGCCCATAATTGAGGATATCGACCCGATGGTAGACATCCTCACTGAGGACACCCCTGCGCGGTTCGCTCTACCGCTCAACAAAACGGTTTCAAAAATTACTAATGCCCTGTGGCAAACGCCAGCAACTCTGACTCCTACCCAAAAAGGGGTGGAAAGGTGCTATTTCGTCCCGTAGTCGGGTCACGACTTTCTTTACTCCCAACCCATCCCGGGATCATTGGTCATGCAAGCTGCGGCCCAAAAAGAAAGGCTTCCCCAGCCCGGGCCTTCACCAAAGGCAAGGGAACCTAAGAAGCTGGACTTGTTGGGCTGCAAGGTATACGCTACGGGTGCTTTGCAGCTCCGTATCACTAACCAACAGGTGATGCTGAGCAGGTATGCTTTCAACACCTGGCAGGTGGTCGAAAAATGTAAAGACTGACTCCCGATGGAGGACCGCCAGGAGTTTGCAGCTATGGCTTCCGAGGGTAAAGTCATCACATGAACTGCCCTCCAAGCGGCTTTGGACACCGTGGACTCGGCAGCCTGCACCATGGCGACGGGTGTCGTTATGCGCCGTGGAGCGTGGCTCCACGTCTCGGGGATCCCCGCGGACGTCCAGCATACCATCCAGGACTTGCCCTTTGAAGGGAAGGCCTTGTTCTCAGAGCACACGGATTCCAGGCTCCATACCCTAAAGGACACTAGGTCAACCCTGAAGTCCTTAGGCATACATACGCCGGCCATGCAGCGGCAACAACTGCCATTTAGGCAACAGGATAGAGCGCAGCCCCAGATTCCCCGTGGGGACTTCTGGAGGCGCCGCTCCCGGGCCTCCAGTGGAGGTTCCGGGGCGGCTGGGCACCCTCAAGGGCCTAGGGGTCGACGTTGTCGTCCCAGGTCAGATCCCCAGCGGGCAGGCCCCCACGGCCCTTTCAATCAGGGCAAGCCTCAATTTTGACATGGTGCTAGAGAGTCTCGTACCAGTCTGCCACCCTGGTTCCCCGTTCAGGGCCCGGCTTTCCCGTTTTGCCCAGGCATGGGCCCGAATAACATCAGATGCCTGGGTCCTGAACATTGTACATTTGGGCTATTCTATCCCGTTCCTGGGCCCACCGCCTTCAAAACCCCCTACCCTGTCCCTAATAAGGGACACCCCTCACGAACACATCCTGTTTCAGGAAGTGGGGGCACTCCTCAAAAAAGGAGCAATAGAAAGGGTTCTCCCGCACCTGCGGGGCAAGGGGTTTTGCTCCCGTTATTTTGTTGTCCCAAAACCAAAAGGGGGAGTCCGTCCTATCCTGGACCTTCGGTTCTTAAACAAGGAGGTGGTAAAACACAAGTTCAGAATGGTGACTTTAGCTTCGGTCATCCCAGTGCTACAACTGGGCGACTGGTACGCGACTCTCGATCTATTTCCATGTGGCTATCAGGCCTGGTCACAGGAGGTTCCTCCGGGTAATGGTGGGCCGTCACCATTTTCAGTTTACGGTACTCCCCTTTGGGTTATGTACTGCATCAAGGGTATTCACAAAATGTATGGCTGTGGTTGCCGCCTTTCTGCGCAATCGAGGGGTACACGTGTTTCCGTATCTCGACGATTGGTTAATCCGAGGTCGCTCGTATGAGCAGGTAGAAGCTCACGTATCACTCATAAGAGCTCTCTTCTTAAGGTTAGGGCTCTTGATAAATGTCGAGAAGTCATCCCTGACCCCCTCCCAGAGCATAGAATTTGTGGGAGCCCTCCTCGATGCAAAGGTGGCAAGAGCGTTTCTGCCCCACAGCAGGTTCCTCTCCATAGTGGAGCTGATCTTGGAACTAATCCGGTTCCCCATCACGACTCCTCAAGTCTGCTCCAGGCTCCTGGGCCATATGGCGGCTTGCACTTATACAGTGCGACATACCAGGATGAGGATGAGACCTCTGCAGGCATGGTTGGCGAAGGCCTTCTGCCAGTCCAAGGGCCTATGGGACTCCATGGTATCAGTGCCCCCGGACATTCTGGACTCCCTACTCTGGTGGACCCAGGAATCCGTGGTGTGCAGCGGGGTTCCCTTCAACGCCCCTTCCCCCTCGCTGACTCTGGTCACCGATGCATCAGACCTAGGATGGGGTGCACACCTCGGGTGCCACAGAACTCAGGGCCTCTGATCCCCTTCCGAATGGTCCCTGCACATCAACGTCCGGGAACTGCGAGCGGTGATGAAGGCCTGCGAAGCATTCCTGCCGAAGCTCTCCCACCGCTCCATCCTGGTATGTATGGACAACACTGCAGCGGTTTTCTACCTCAACAAGCAGGGTGGGGCACGTTCGCCACCTCTATGCAAGGAGGCCCTGCTTCTATGGCATCTATGTGTCACGCATGACATCACGCCTCAGGCGGAGTACCTCCCCGGGTGCAAGAACCTACTTGCAGACACACTGAGCAGATCCTTTGGAGCCCACGAGTAGTCGCTCAAGGACTCTGTCCTCAGCCAGGTTTTCCGCAGGTGGGGCTATCCCCACCTAGACCTGTTTGCCTTGGCACGCAATACGAAATGCAGGAACTACTGTTCCCTGCTGGGGCTGGGGAAATTTTTCAAGGGAGACGCCCTAACGACCACGTGGCCAAAGGGCGTTCTCTATGCTTTTCCCCCATTCCCACTAATCTCCAGGGTGTTGACCAGAGCGAGAACTTTCAGGTCCTCGATCATCCTCATAGCCCCTAGGTGGCCCAGACAGTTCTGGTTCCCCATCCTGGTGGACATGCTGACCCAAGACCCTATAGCACTCCCTCCAGTTTGGGATCTGCTAACCCAACCTTGGGACGGAGGAATAATGGTTCACCTGGATCTCCGGTCTCTCCACCTGACGGCCTGGTTTATCCGTGGTTGAACCAACCAGAAAGGGAATGTTCCCGACAGGTACAGATGGTGCTCCTTAGCAGCAGGAAGCCCTCTACTAGACGGTTGTACGCTGCCAAGTGGCGGCGCTTCTCGTCTTGGGCGTCCCGGAGAGGAGTACAGCCGTCCTCGGCCCCTATTCCAGCTATTCTCGACTATCTCTTTCAACTCCGTTCTTCTGGCCTGTCATTTTCTTCTATTAAAGTCCATGTGGCATCTCTCTCCGCCTTCCATGTTGGTACGGCAGGAGCCTCTCTTTTTTTCTAACCAGGTGGTTAAAAGGGTTCTTATGGGTTTGGAGAAACTGTACCCCTCGGTGAGGGCTCCATACCCTGAATGGAACCTCAACCTGGTTCTCCACAGGCTTATGTCCCCTCCCTTCGAGCCTTTGGCTTCCTGTTCACTGAGGCACCTTTCATTGAAGGTTGCTTTCATAGTAGCCATTACGTCTGCTAGAAGGGTATCAGAGTTAAGGGCGCTGACTATAGAGCCGCCCTACCTTGTTTTTTCACGTGATAATGTGAGGCTACGGCCTCATCCAACCTTTCTCCCGAAGGTGGTTTCCCCTTTTCACCTATCCCAGGAGATTTATTTACCGGTGTTCTTCCCTAAACCTCACGCATCCCCTAAGGAGCGTGTTCTACACTCCCTGGATGCCAAGCGAGTGCTAGCCTTTTATATTGACTGAACCAAGCCCTTCCGTAAATCCCAACAGTTGTTTGTTACATTTGGGGGAAAGGGAAAAGGTTCACCTATTTCTACGCAAAGGTTATCAAGATGGGTGGTGCAGTGTATAGCAGAGTGTTATCAACTGGCTGGTAAAACCCCACCCAGGATGAAGGCACATTCTACCAGGGCGTAGGCGTCCTCGGTAGCCTTTGGTGCCCAAGTACCGATCACAGAAATTTGCAGGGCAGCCACCTGGTCTTCCCTACACACATTTACAACACATTATGCGCTACCTCAACAGGCCAGGGAGGATGCAAGGGTGGGCTCTGCAGTCCTTGAATCTGTGGTGTAAATTTGTAAATATATAGATCCGGTTATCTTGTTCTGGGTTGATTTGTCACCGCTTATTTGTTCAAATAAATCTGTTTATGGTTCATCTTCTTTCATGACTCTGGTGATATGACTGTTCCTACCCCTCCTCCTTGGGGTTAGCTTGGTAGTCACCTACTTCGAATGGACATGAGCAACCATTCGAAGAAGAAAAGAACGGTTACTTACCTGTAACTGTTGTTGTTCGAGATGTGTTGCTCATGTCCATTCGACTCCCACCCTACCTCCCCTTCGTCGGAATATCCGGCAAGAAGGAACTGAGGTGGGGCAGCGCCGGCAGGGGTACTTATGCCCCGCCATGGCGGCGCCACTCCAGGGGGCGCCCTGCCTGTGCCACGGGTACCGCTAGGGAAAACGCTTCGGAAGACGTGGTGCATGCGGTGCGCACACCTACTTCGAATGGACATGAGCAACACATCTCGAAGAACAACAGTTACAGGTAAGTAAACGTTCTTTTCTGCCCTGCTCTGCCCTGCCCTGCAGCGGGGGGGGTGGGTGTGACGGACCGGGTCGTGTCTGGGTACAGCTGAGGGCGTCCGCTCAGGGCGAATTGCTCGAATCCGGGGCTCCTTACAGCTCCCCGACTGGTGACCTCTCCAAACAGGCCACAAACCAGTCCCACAGAGCGCTTCAGCTGCCTGCCTGAAGCCTCCCGAGCAAAACCCCTCCGACACCCCAGCAATATCCGTGCCCCAGATGGCCCCGGGCCTCATACACAGGTGGGGGCTCCTAACGCAGAATCCCACCTACCCCGAACAAGTTCTGTCTGGTTCCAAGAAACCAGCCACAGATCCCTGGTCAATTTACCCTCTGGACCTTACCCACAAATCACGCTGGGCCAATCCTTTAGCATCTAACAACTAAAGGTTTATTATTACAAGAAAGAAAAGCATGAGAGTGAGGTTATTAAAGTACAGTACGTTACATGCACCGAATCTCCCAGTCCTCGATGCAGGCTCTAGCAGAGATGTTACAGCTGCTGGTTTAAAAGTTCTTATTGCACATCCTATCATCAGGATGGGTTCCCAGGTCTTCCGGGCTCTTCAATCCCTGCAATGCTGCCTCTGGGATGAAGTGCTGAGCTGAGAACAAAATGGCATCGACCACATGGCCTCTTTATACCTCCTTCCTGGCCTCTTCTGGTCTCAGCCGGTCACCTGGTCCTCAGCCTCTCTCTGCTGGCAGCTCTTAGGTCTCCACCCTCATGCTTTAGGTGTGTCTTTGGCCCATCAAGTACCATTGTTCTACAGGGCTTCGCTACTCAGCCTGTCCATAGCAATGCTTAACCACATTCCAAGAAATGACGAGGAGTCCTGTGGCACCTTATAGACTAACTGAAGTGTAGGAGCATAAGCTTTCGTGGGCAAAGACCCACTTCGTCAGATGCATGGACATGCATCTGACGAAGTGGGTCTTTGCCCACGAAAGCTTATGCTCCTACACTTCAGTTAGTCTATAAGGTGCCACAGGACTCCTCGTCGCTTTTGCAGATTCAGACTAACACGGCTACCCCTCTGATACTTGATTCCAAGAAATATTCAGCTTCCACACAGATTCCTATCTACACACACAGACATTATACACTCACATAAACAGTGTACACAGGATCAGCAAACAACAAGCTCCCATTCAACACCCCACATGGCTCCCTTTTATACCACTTTCTGGGGCCAACACCCCCACCTAGGGGTGCAGCAGCGATCTGGCTGCTTCCCTCCAATTCGGTAATGTGACAGTGGGGGGGCCAGAGGTGTGGGCAGAAGATCCCACCTGCCATCCCATCTGGGACATTCCAGCTTGTCCATGAGGGGACAACTGGCGGAGAGAGCAGAGGTGCAGTGGGGTGATGGGTGCATGGCAGCATCTGAGGCCAAGGTGTCATTGTGTGTATACTGAGGCTTGGGCCCTGAGTCCTGTACAGGCCTTACTGCCACTGGAGCCTGGCTTTTCCCACTCCCCATATCCATGCAGCACTGAGCACCTTGTCTGCAGGGGACAAATCGTAAGTGGTGCTGACAACAGCTTGTTGAGGGAGCTTAGAGGAGCTGTGGGAATGATTGGGAGGCCGAAGGGCCAAGGAGGGGGAGGAATGTCTAAGGGTGGGACACAGGGACATGTCTGGGTGAGGGAACAGAAGGAAACATTGGAAGCTGCTTGGCCCTTCCTAACGATGTGATCTGTGAGGCTGGGGAGGAGCAGCCCTAGCCTGAGAGCCAGAACGTCCCTTGCTCGGGACTCCGCTGCCTAAGCGCTCAGAAATCTGCCGTTGGGAGCAGCCCTGCCCTGGGTCTAGGAAGAACACCAGGAAGTGCCGGAGTTGTGGTCCACAGGTGGCTGGTGTCTGCTGTGAACACTTTTGTATGGATGGGCATCCAAGTGTGAGCACTCTGCCTAGGATTGTCTAGTATTTATAGTGTCACCCTTCCCCACAGTAGCCATGCACCTCCTGGGAGCAGGGGTGACCCATGACTATAGGCCGACTCGGCCGTTGCCTAGGGTGCTGCCTTCAACGGGGCACCCAATAATGACGTCACGGGCCACCGGGGGGCGCCCGATGATGACGTCACTCCATTGACGGCTGTGCAGGCGGGGACGCCGATTGCGCATTCCGCCTGGGGCGCCAGCTGCTGCAGCCCTCTTTGGGCCGCTCCTGCCTGGAAGACAGTGAGCTCTGTTCTGTCGCTGCAGGCCTTAGGGCTGAATTTCAGCCCATCTTAAAAGAATGGATTTCCCTTTCTTCCCTGTCCAGCTGTCGCAAGCCCAGGAACAGAATGAATTCCTCTGTACACACCTGTCTGTAATGTGTGGAAAGCAAAATGGTTATGGGGAGGAACACAAGAGTTAACCAGTCAGCATTAGGTTATTGGCGGCTGGCTGAAGCTGGGCTGGAGCAGCCCCTCCCCCACGGCACGGTGGTTTACCGCTTAAACAATATCATTTTAATCGTTTAACCGCTTAACCAATTTTTACATCCCTACTTGTGGGACTTTCTGTTTGGGAGCTGTGTGATGGAGTCTCGTGCAGCTGGGATAACATGTCATTGCAATTTCTAAAAACGCCAGGTAATATTTTCCAGCACAGAAGGGATTTCTCTCAGAATGGGATAAACGTATTGGCCCTCTTCTTGTGGATAAAGATGAATTAATCACCAACCTGGAAGTTGGCAGGAAATGTAGGCAGAGGCCTGTGAATGAAAATCAGGAGATCTTAAATGCTTCTTAACTAGATGGGCAAAAAGCACATCAATTCCATAATCAAGAAACAGGACCACTTTAGCTAACAGTGCATCCTGATTGCGAGGCGAGGTGGGGTAGCAATTAGACACGTAGCAAGTGGAAAAGGGGAACTAGAGAACAATTTATATCAATTCGAAGTTCTGAAGCAGGGCTGGGCAAGATGCAGCCCAAGGGCCAGATGCAGCCCACCTAACACTTCGATCTGGCCTGCTGACTGCATCTGGCTGCTTTCTATTTATACCTTGCTGCCTGTGCCACCAGGTTTCCAGGCAGTGGCTATGGCAGCAGAATCCTATTTAAAGGGTTCATGGCTCCCAGATGCCAGAGCCATGAGCCCTTTAAATAGCTGCAGCTGCCAGGCAGTACAGTAGCAGCGGGGCTGTTCACCCTTTGATGTGTTTTTAACCCAACCCTCCAGTCCCAGACAACTCTGGGGGCAGGCTAGTCCCCAGCCCCACCCTTTCCACCCTTGGCCCTGCCCCTTTCAAGGGGATGAAGCCAGACCATGACCCAAAATTCATTGTTGCCTCCTGTGAAAATCATTGCCCACTTCTGTTATGAAATGTAGAGAATTGATAAGAGATGCTAAAAGCCTCTTCAGTCCTCTGGGATGTCACCTGTCCTCCAAGAGTTCTCAAAGGTAAGTGATGGTGCATTCTCCATCTCTTAATAGCTTCAAGTCCAGACTGATTGGGAAATGGTTTTAGCTAAGCACAAGGTCATTTGGTTGAATGCAGAGAGAAGTGGGTGGAATCCTCAAGCCTGGGCTATACAGGAGGTCAGACGGGATGATCTCATGATCCCTGACAGCCTTACACTCTATGAAGTTGTGAGCCCTCAGACCTGGCAGACAACCTTCTAATCATAGAATCACAGTGCACTAGAACTGGCAGGGACCTTGAGAAGTCGAGTCCAGTCCCCTGTCCTCACGGCAGGGCCCAGCACCGTCTGAATCATCCTTGACAGGTGTCTGTCCAACCTGCTCTTACATATCTCCAGAGATGGGGATTCCACAACCCCCCCTAGGCAATTTATTCCAGTGTTTCACCACCTGGCAGGTAGGGAGTTTTTCCTCACATCCAACCTAAACCTCCCTTGCTGCAGTTTAAGCCCATTGCTTCTTGTCTTTTTCTCAGAGGCCAAAGGGAACCATTTTTCTCTCTCCTCCTTGTAACACTCTTTGGGAAAACTGCTCTCATGTCCCTTCTAAGTCTTCTCTTTTCCAAACTAAACAAGCCCAATTCTTTCCATCTTCCCTCATAGCTTGTGTTCTCTAGACCTTTCATCATTTTTGTTGCTCTTCTCTGGACCCTCTCCAATTTTTCCACATCTTTCTTGAAATGTGGGGCCCAGAACTGGACGCAATACTCTGAGGCCTAATCCACACAAAATAAAGTGGAAGAACGACTTCTAATGTCAAGCTCTTTGAGAAACTAGCCAAGAATTGCTTTCCAGCATTCCCTGCCAGTGTCCTGAAACCCTCCGCACTGGGGTTCAGACCTTCCTCCTCCTCCTCTCCTGCTCTGTCTCCTTTCTTGCCTTCTCCTCCTTTTCCTCCTCCTCTCTGCCCTGAAGTCCAAGCAGTGAGGCTGTCGCAGGGCTGTGTGGCTGGGACTGGTTCTGTTTCCTGTTGCTGAAGAGCTCCAGGCATCTACTCTCATGAGCTTCCCCGTTGGGTCTAACAGCATCCTACTCCCTGAGGACTCTACCTGCTGCAGGCAAACACTGTTGTGGAATGGGGGGGGCTGTGGGGTGCCCACAGCCAGTTCCTCAACGGGTGGGGGAGCTGGTGCAGAGTGGAGTGTGGGGCCGAGTGATCTCTCCAGTTCAGCCTGTTCCAGAGTGCCAGTCCAGAGACAGGTGACCCCTCTGTTGCCAGCTCCGTGTGAGGAGTATGGAGGGCTCGTGGGGTGGCATAGGTCAGTCCAATTGCCAAAGCCAGCAACCGTCTGGAGAAGCCCCGCAGGCTGGGGCTTTGCCTCTGCCCTGGGGAAAAAGCAGAGGGTCTCTCCACTCCCCGGGGTGTGGGGCAGGGATCTAGGATCCATGAGGCTGCATGGATCCGCATCCGCTTCCTTCTCCCCGCTTCTGCTGAGTCAAAGTGCGACCCCTCAGGGAGGCCAGGGTGTGCCGTAGGATTCACCAGCTCTGGCTTTCCTTGGCCAGAGGGTGAGGATCACCTGGGGTGTGGCTGGGTGCATGGGCTGGCAAGAGCTGCTGGCGTGCTGGTGAAGGAAGGTTGTGGGGGCAGAGAGAGGGATGGGCAGCCAAGGTTTCCTGCCCCCTCTTCTGAACACATGCTCCCCTAGGGTGCGCTGGTGGGGAGGGGCGATGCTTGGGGAGGGGCATGCTGTGCGGATAGGCCCTGCTCTGGTCCCGGCGGTGGGGCATGTGCTGAGGCTGAAGTGAACCCAGCCCACCTGGGAGCTGGGTCAGAACCAGAGCTCAGAGGTGACGTGCAGGGGATGGGTAGGTATGAATTCTTCCACCTCCACTGGGCCCGCCCCCCAAGACAGTGCGAGTGGTGTGTGGGGGGAGCGAGTGGCCGAATACTCGGGGGCCTGGTTTCCTATTGTGCCTTTGGTCACTTGAGAGGCCTTTCAGCAGCTCGTCTGCTTGGGGGCAGACCTCTCTGAGCCAGGATAGCACACGGGGCCATCTCTGTGCTAGCGATTAGCCCGTCGTCCTGGGCTCAGGGAGCCCCCTTCGGCCATGAGCAGGCTGGCCTCCTGCCCCCCTTTGTAGCCGCTTGTGCACTGCAGGCCACAGCCAGGCGGAGGCGTCCTTGGCTTGAGGGGGGCAGTGCTGCCAGGGCTCTGGCCTGCCCACAGGGACGCGCTGGGAAGCCATGTTTCTCAGGCCTGGCTCCAAGCGGGTGCTGGGAAAGTGGGTGCGCCCCTCTCACCTAAACCCAGGGGCCTCCACAGCTGTGGGACTAGGTGTCTCACCACCTCGAGGTGGCTGCCTGCCACTGGCTGCTGTGACTGGGATGACGATATGCGAGGTGGGCCAGGCCACCTCCCCTCCATGCCTGCCCCTCAGCCCTCTCCTTGGCTTCCCTGCCCTGTGATTAGCACTAGCTCAGACTCAGTGGAGATGCAAGGAGCCTTGGGGGTCAGAGGGCCTATCACCATCCCCTGTGGGGTGAGAGCGTCCCTGCAGGTCACCCTGCCTGTGGAGCAGAGCAGTCCAGCATTCTCAGTGGACTAGGCTATGGTTTTGCCCCTAAACTACCTTCTTTTCCCTCCCAATGCCTTAGTCCCTTACCTGGTGAGGGTGACACCGCTTGACACCCATGCATGGGCTCCCACTTCCCCAGCAGCTTCTTGAACAGCTCTGCTGTCCCCCGGTGTTTTCTGACCCTCCCACCTCTCCTGCTGAAGGGCTCCAGAGTCCCTTGCCAGAGTGTTTTATTGCCCACAGGTGCCCTGTAATCCGACCCATCTCCTGTGCCTCCTGCCGCTCCCTACCCTCACCTGGTGATGAACCCGGGGGCCAGGGCATCCTTGCCCAGGGTCAGCCTGAGGCGGTGCCAGGCTGGCGCTTCCTCCCAGCGTGAGGATTATCCAGGCTGTAACTAGAGGCATGAAGTAGTCAGCTCTTTACAGCTTGACAGGCTGGTGCTGCCACGGGTGACAGGCGTGTAAAGTGCAATTTCACAGCTGTGGGGTGCTGTTTGCTTGGGCAGCGATCTCTGGGCCACGTTGGCTCCCAGTCCTCTCATCCTCTGCTTTGTCATCTCCACCCTCTGGGGCTTGTCAGCTGGGATTGGGCCCAGTCGCTAATACCCCTTGCAGCCACAGCCTCTGGAGCAGGAGGCACAGGGAGGACCAAAGGAAAAGCCATCCCAAGGGGAAGCATCCCGAGACAAGAGCCAGCTGTTTTCCCTGTGCTGAGTGCTGGAATCAGCCCCAGCTGGGCTCGGTGAGAGCTTCAGGGGCAGGGTTCCCTGTGGACCCAGCCACTCCCATCCCCAGGGACATGAGAGCGGCCATACGGGGTCAGACCCAAGGTCCACGTAGCCCAGTAGCCTGTCTCCTCGCAATGGCCAATGCCAGGAGCCCCAGAGGGAATGAACAGAGCAGGGAATCGTCACGTGATCCCTCCCCTGTCGCCCATTCCCAGCCCCTGACACACAGAGGCCAGGGACACCCTCCCTGCCCCGCCTGGTTAATAGTAGGGCTGTCAAGCGATTAAAAAATTTAATTGCAATGAATTGCGTGCACCTCCCCTTTGAAATGCCGCCAGGGCATTTCAACTGAGCAGTGCTGCATGGAGCCCAGATCAGCTGCCCCAGGCTCCATGCAGCGCTGCCCCTTTGAAGCACCAGGGCGGCGTTTCCAGGGGGAGCGCAAGACATTCCGCACAGCATGTCAGCGGCACCTGGGGTCAGCTGGGGACTCCCGCTGATCCTGGGTTCTGGGGAAATGCTGTGGGGAGCCTGGGATCAGCTGGGGAGTCCCCAGTTGATCCTGGGCTCCACTGCCCCTTTTAAACACACGGCGGCGGCGTTTCAAAGGGGCAGCCGCCGCACAGTTGATCCTCCTTCAGCTGTGAGTCTGCTCCCCCTTAGAAACGCCGCCTCCGTGTGTTTCAAAGGGGCAGTGGAGCCCAGGGTCAGCTGGGGACTCACCAGCTGAACCCAGGCTCGGCGTTGGGCTGTCCCTTTGAAGCACCGGAGTGGCATTTCAAAGGGGCAGTGCAGCATTAACACCTGCGATTCATGTGTTACTTTTTTTAACGCGTTAATCCTGCCCTGCGTTAATCGCAGGCATTGAGGCATGTGGATTGACAGCCCTAGTTAATAGCCATTGATGGACCTAACCTCCATGGGAATTTGCCTAGGGCCGAGGACTAGAGCATCCTAGCTGAACTCCTGCAGCCTCCCAGGTCCTAGAGCAGGCAGGGCTTCAGAGCTCAGCCCTGCTCCTGGTGCCAGCACATCCCCTGCCCCTGACTGTGTGCAGGAGGGGATAGGCCCCTGTGGTTCCCCGAGAACCAAGGGCCCAGGGGGCCAAAAGGGCCTGCGGCCGTGAGCTATAGGAGGCAAACCTCCCGCGATAGGCCTTCCTCCGCATGCTTCTTCCTTTCAGTGCCTCCTGCTGCTGGGGCGGTGCAGCCCCTTTCTCTTGAGCAGCCCGGAGCCTGGTGGTTTGGCTGACGCTGGGAAGGGACCAGCTCCTGGGGATGTGCAGCCCCCATCGTCCCTGCAGCAGCAGCGTGCGTGTGCACAGAGGCGAGCCCAGCACAGCCTGTCCAGGCACTTGCGGGGGAGGGCTCTGCTCTTGTCTCCCTGGGGCATGGATGAGCGCTAGGGGAAGGGAGTCCGGTTGGGAAGAAGGGGCACGTGGGGGGAGTGGCATTGTCCACGCTGAGTTGCCTCTGGAAGGTGGGGCTTGCTGCGTCCCAGGGCGTGCGCCGCACTCTGGTGGGGGCCCCTTTGTGCTCTGCCGCGCTGAGGCTCCTCTGCATGGCACGCTGACTGGCCCAGCAACTCCCCGCGGCCCGAGAGCTCAGAGCAGGCCTGTTGTATCGGCGCCCTGCCCTGCCCGCAGCCCTCCCCCACTCCTGGCGGTTTCTCCTGAAGTGTCACTTCCTGGTCGGTTCCCTGGACCCCAGCTTTGTTGGCTGGACCATTTCGTTTTGACTAACTTTACAGTGCGCTGGAATGCAGAATTGCTGCTGGCCCCCGGCCAGCCTAAACATCCCCGCCCCGCGTGCAGCATTGGCTGATAAGAATGAGGGCTCTGAGTGGGCTTCGCTCGTGCCCAGCCCGCGACCTGACAGGCACATGACCTTGAAGGCTGGTGTGTGTGTGTGTGTGTGTGCGTGTGCGTGTGCGTGTGTGCGTGTGCGTGTGCGCATGCCCCTCTGGTTTGTGCTGTGGGGCCCACAGACCCACATGGCGATTGCTCCAGACAGAGTCCTTCGAAGAGCAGAGCGTACCTATGGAGCTGGCATGCCAGCTGCAGTGCGCCGAGGGCTGAGGGTGTGAGTGTTTGCTCCACAAACTCCGGGGCCTCTCGCCCCTCCCCTGCCCCCCGGCACGTGGGGGGGAGACATGGGCAGGGATTTTTCACCCTTCTGCTTGGTTTTGGGTTTTTATTTTCTTCTGTTGTCAAAGTGAATTTTCGCTCCGAGGAAAGGCGTGTGCTTGGCAGTCCTGGAGCTGGAGTCCTCTTCATCCCGCTGACAGGCCGCCTGGTCTAGTGGCGGGGCAAGGCCTAGGGGAGGAGGGAAGCGTCAGCCCTCGGCCATTCCACAGCCTCTCCACCCCTGGACGGCTAGTAACTGACTCCTCCTGCCCGCCGTGCCCTGGGCAGTGGAATGAATTGTCCCAGCTCCCCCTCCTATTCAAAGGGCACTTCGGAGCCTCTGGGCCCCCTGCCTGGTTGCACTGCTGAGGGTGCTCAGGGAAATCGAAAGGGCAGCAGTAGCTCAGCCTCCCACACTGGGGTGCCGCTGGGCGGGGAGCGGTGCTGTGGCCCCCACTGGGCACTGGCTCGCTGCTGCCAGCGCCTGGCTGCAAGGCCCTGTGCGCGTTCAGGCCGACCTAGATCCCTGCAGTGGGAACACAGACGGCTGCTCTAGGGAGCACCTGCCAGCGTCCCTGCACCCGCACAGCTCGGAGCATCACAAAAGTGGCGGCATGCTTGAGTCTCCGTAGCAATGGTGTTGAGTGCTTACCTTGGGCTGTCCCCAGTGTGCCTCCCGGGGGCCTGTCAGGCCCATAACATGGGCTGCCCGCTTGGCTCCACGTGGCAGGAGCCTGCCTGTAGGAGAGAGGCGGCTGCCTGGCTCATGCTGCAGAGCCCTGCACGGGGAGCAGCTGGTGACCTGCTGCTGCCCATGGGGTGTGTCTAACCCTCAGGGTGGGCACAGCATGCAGCGTGGGGCTGGCAGCCTGAATGTCCCTTACCCCTATCTTGGGTGCTTGGTTCCAAAGGCAGCGCCCGGCTCCTCCTCGTGCTTGTGCTGGGTTGGCAGAAGGGGCGGCTCTCCAAGCCCTTCTAGATGTGCGTCTGCGAATGGTTTTGGGGACAATGTGTCTGCGTCTCTCCTTGCATGGCCGTGCTGCACCACTCGGGCCAGCGGTCTAAGGCCCGGGCTGCCTTTCTCCCCGTCCCAGAGCCCTCTGGTATGTGTGGAGGGCTGGGCTCTCGGTGTGCCGCGGGGAGGCATTAGGGATGGAAGAGTGGGACCGTTCAAACCATCAGCAGCGTATTGGTTTCCGTTATGGTTATACTCTTCGCCGCACGCCAGCTCCCTGCCTGGTCCTGGCTGCTGCCCGGTGCTGTGGGCGTGGCAGTATAAAGCTCATACTGCAGAGCCTGCAGTGCAGCCGGCTCCCCGGGAGCGGGACTGGCAGTTGGGAGCCGATGTGCTCCTGTGAGGGTGAGCGAGCTTTGTTTGGGACGGCCCCGGGCAGCCTGAAGGGCACCCCTCACTGCAGCCGGGGCGGGGATCGCTGTGCTGCCAGTGACAGCTTTGAAAATCCACGCGGTCTGGCCGGCAGTGAGAAACGGCGAGGGTGGCTCCGAGGTGTCTGTCAGAACCTGACAGGCTGGTTCCCCAGAAGCAGGGCTGTCGTCTGGAGCTGGCTCTGTGGCTCTGCAGTACAAGCTTTGCGGCAGTCTGCGGTGCATGTTGGATTTTAATGGCCACGCGGGTACTCTACGCGGTTTTATACATCCCTAGTAGGCATGCGCCGAGATCCCAAAGGCTCCTGGCGGGTTGGCCGGGCTGAGCAGGGGCGAGGCGCTGACACTAGGAGCAGGGATGCTAGAAAGCGGGTAATTGAATAGTCCTGTAACCGCGTGGAAATATAGCTGTGCACAGCAATTCCATAGTCCCTGGGGGGGACTATCCCAGTGCGCTCCCGGGCCCCTCCCAGGGAGCCCCCCGCCACCTCACACTGCTGTCTGCCTATCAGAGGCAGAAGCCAGTTCTCAAGGGGAGCTAGTTTAAAGGCCAGCTCCCGCCTGCTGCCCTGCCTCCTCCTCTGATACAGTCAGCAGCACAGGCTGGCAGCAGCCCCTGTCTGTGGGGCGGGGGGGAGCTGAGCTCCCACAAACAGAGGCTGCACTGCAGCAGCAGCCCCTGCCCATGGGGAGCTCAGACCCCCCTCCCCCCGTCCTCCGGACAGGGGCTGCTGCTATGGAGTAGCTTCTGTCCATGGCAAGCCCTGGCTGCCACAGACAGAGGCTGCTTCGCTGCAGTCTCCCCCCTCCAGGCTGCTATCTCTGATAGGGCAGCAGCTCGGAGGTGGCATGTGGGGAGAGCCTGCTGGAAAGCCAGCTCCCCATGCGTATTGGCTCCTGCCGGCCCCTTACCCTCCGCACTACAGCCTCTCTATAGGAGGCAGTGGGGCAGGTGGATCCCGGTGCTTGTGGGGAGCCAGTTTTTAAACCAGCTCCTCGTGGGCACCAGTCCCACCCCCCCCCTTGCTTCCTCTGCGACAGAGGCAGCGGGGTGGGGAAGTGCATGTAGTCAGCAAGATTAACTGCTGAATCCAGGCTTGGCGGGTAATCCTGTAGCTGTCTACACTTGCCATCCCTCGCTGGAGCCTGTGACTGCTGCCCTGGACAGGAGCGAGGTGGGGAGGGTTGAAAGGGGGCCTGGAGGGGCGGCAGTGGGAGCAGCCTTGTGGGGAGGGGCTGCTGCAGGTGCAGAGGTGCGGGTGGGAGGTGGCCGAAGGAGGGATCAGATGATGATTCCCTGTTGTGAGCCCTCCCTCTGGGGCACCTGGCACTGGCCACTGTGGGCAGCCAGGACACTGGGCCGGACGGGCCTTTGGTCTGACCCCGTCTGGCCGCCCTTCTGTTCTCATGAAGACAGGTAGGGAGGCAAGGTGAAGGCTCAGGGCGGCTCCTTTCTCCCTGCCCCTGCTGCCAGGGTCCGTTAGCGTGGGAAGCGGCGCGTGCATCTCTCCCTGGCCGTTGGGATTTCAGCGCCCCTGTCGGCCATGCACCCGGCTGTACGGGGTTCCCAGCAGGGACGGGGTGGAGAGGCTGTGTCTGTGTGTTTCCAGCTGTCCCCTGTGTAATCCCCAGTGAAAGAGAATCCCTTGCCATGCACAGCCACCAGCTAAGCCCTAAATCACGCTCATGCTCCAGCCTGACCATAACCCAGAACTGCCCTGGCTGGTTCTCGTGCTTCCTCCATCCTCGCTGGGCCCTTGCTGCTCCAGCACTGTCCCTGCAAGGCCCACGCTGCCTGCTCAGTGCCCAGGCTGGGCAGCTGGCTTGGTACATAGCTCAGTGTGTTCAGTAGCTGCACCCTGCGGCTGGCAGTTCCAGAGATGTCCAGAGATCTGGTGCTGCCCCCTGCTAAGCAGGAGGGAAAATCCATGCGGTGGTGAGACTCAGGCACGGGAGTGACGGGACCTGGCGATAGTGAGCGGGAGTGACGGGGCCAGGCGACAGTGAGCGGGAGTGACGGCGACAGTGAGCGGGAGTGACGGGGCCTGGCGACAGTGAGTGGGAGTGACGGGGCCAGGCGACAGTGACTGGGAGTGACGGGGCCTGGCGACAGTGAGTGGGAGTGACGGGGCCTGGCGACAGTGAGTGGGAGTGACGGGGCCAGGCGACAGTGAGTGGGAGTGACGGGGCCAGGCGACAGTGAGTGGGAGTGACGGGGCCTGGCGATAGTGAGCGGGAGTGACGGGGCCAGGCGACAGTGAGCGGGAGTGACGGGGACAGTGAGCGGGAGTGACGGCGACAGTGAGTGGGAGTGACGGGGCCAGGCGACAGTGAGTGGGAGTGACGGGGCCAGGCGACAGTGACTGGGAGTGACGGGGCCTGGCGACAGTGAGTGGGAGTGACGGGGCCTGGCGACAGTGAGCGGGAGTGACGGGGCCTGGCGACAGTGAGTGGGAGTGACGGGGCCAGGCGACAGTGAGTGGGAGTGACGGGGCCAGGCGACAGTGAGTGGGAGTGACGGGGCCTGGCGACAGTGAGTGGGAGTGACGGGGCCTGGCGATAGTGAGCAGGAGTGACGGGGCCAGGCGATAGTGAGCGGAGAACCCTGGCAGCCCTTCTCCCGTTCCTCAGCGGCTGGGCATTGGCAGGGAGCTCCCGGGGGCAATGCTGGGCCTGGCACTGCTACCAGAGTGGGCTCCTGTGGCATGGCCGGCTGGGCTGAGGTTTGCCTGGCCCCTGGAAGCAGGGCTGGTTTGCGTGGGTGAGCTTGGGGTGCCTGAGTGGCCAGCGCCTTGCCTGTGACCACTCCCTGGCAACTGCCCCTCCCGCTGGGCTTTGGGGGAGGGGAGCCCCGGGAAATGTTACTTGGCTGCCTGGATAGCGGTGGCTGGGCAGGCTGGGGAACACGCCCAGAGGTGGTTTTGGCCGTGAATGGAGGGACTCGTGGGGCAGCCTGGCCTCCTGCCTCTGTGCGCTGCAGGACAGTGAGTGGGGGCGCCTGGGAACCTGACTGGCCTTGGGGGGCTTTGTCCTCAGGCCCGTGCCTGGGAACCTGGCTGGCACCAGCGCCTGGCTGCACGGGGTAGGCACTGTGCGCTATGGGAGCGGGGCGTGCCCTCAGTCTGTCGATTTGCCCATCGGTGGCGGCAGGGCTGGGGGATGTACGGTCAGGGCTGGGGCTGCCCCGGTCCGCTGTGGAATTAGTGCTGCTTCTCTCATCTCTGCCTTGCGTCCAGCCACTCCCTGCTGCGATTGAGTCGGGGAGGCGCTGGCCTGGGGTGCCCCCGGCAGCTCTCACTCCTGTGGAGTCGCCAGAGAGGCCCAGGTCCGGCGCTGCTCCCAGCATCCCTCACGGCTTGTGTTGCTCCCGAATGTGCCAGGTTCCCTCTCCGGCCCCTCGCCTCGCCTTCTTCGCCTCCTCTGCTCAGCTAACGCTTGCACGAGGCGCTCGGTCACGCTCTTCATTGGCCTTCCCCGGCTGCTGGCTGCTCACTGCTCCCTGCCTGGGCCGGCGCCAGGCCCTCAGGAGCCAGCTGCGCAGGGAAGCCCTTTCCCCAGCATTGTCTGCAAGCTGTCAGCACCAGGGCTAGAGCAGCACAAACCCGCAGGATCGCACCCCCTCGCCCACCGGCTCTGCAGGCACAGGCAGTGTGCTCTGCCCTTCCACCCAGGCCCCCGGCGGAGCACAGAGACTTCGCTGGACAAGGGAGGAGGGGCCTGACGTCCGGCTTCTGAAGTGTCACCCCAGATTTGGAAGAATAAAGGGGGCTGCAGGTGTCCCCATGGGAGTGAATGCACCTGGCTCCTGTCTTCACCAGCTCAGGCAGAGTAGAGAAATGGAGAGTGGGTGACGGGAGGATTCCGTTGTGACCCTTCCCTCTGGGGCATCTGGCAGTGGCCACTGTCGCAGACCGGACTCTGGGCGGGGTGGGCCGCTGTCCATGTCACCTGTCAGGTGAATGGGCCGTGATGGACAGGGGCAGGGGAATGGCTGTGTGGCCAGAGACAGCTTTCAAAGGGAAGAGTCAATCCAGGCAGCCTGGCCTGCACTGAGGAACGGCTGGGGTGGCACGTGGGCATCCGCTGTCCCTTGCCTGTCCCCTGGCTCTCCTGCAGCTGCTCCCACCCAGCGAAGCGTCAGCAGGCTCCTTTCCCACGGCCACTGTTGCTGTGTCTGCCCCCACCCCCCTGGAAGCTTTGCATCCCTGAACCCCACAACCCGTCTGGCCCTTCTCGGCGCCCCTGCGGAGCCCACCCGGCCCTGCCCGTGAGGCCCTTCTCGGCGCCCCTGCGGCGTCCGTCCGGCCCTTCTCGGCGCCCCTGCGGTGTCCGTCCGGCCCTTCTCGGCGCCCCTGCGGAGCCCACCCGGCCCTGCCCGTGAGGCCCTTCTCGGCGCCCCTGCGGCGTCCGTCCGGCCCTTCTCGGCGCCCCTGCGGCGTCCGTCCGGCCCTTCTCGGCGCCCCTGCGGCGTCCATCCGGCCCTTCTCGGCGCCCCTGCGGCACCCGTCCGGCCCTTCTCGGCGCCCCTGCGGCGTCCGTCCGGCCCTTCTCGGCGCCCCTGCGGCGCCCGTCCGGCCCTTCTCGGCGCCCCTGCGGCGCCCGGCCGGCCCTTCTCGGTGCCCCTGCGGCGTCCGGCCGGCCCTTCTCGGCGCCCCTGCGGCGCCCGTCCGGCCCTTCTCGGCGCCCCTGCGGTGCCCGCCCGACCCCGCCCGTCCGGCCCTTCTCGGCGCCCCTGCGGTACCCGCCCAGCCCCGCCCGTCCGGCCCTTCTCGGCGCCCCTGCGGTACCCGCCCAGCCCCGCCCGTCCGGCCCTTCTCGGCGCCCCTGCGGTACCCGCCCAGCCCCGCCCGTCCGGCCCTTCTCGGCGCCCCTGCGGTACCCGCCCAGCCCCGCCCGTCCGGCCCTTCTCGGCGCCCCTGCGGTACCCACCTGGCCCCGCCCATCCGGCCCTTCTCGGCGCCCCTGCGGTACCTGCCCGACCCCGCCCGTCCGGCCCTTCTAACCAGCCCTGTGGTAACAAGCCAAGGAAATTCCAAATGGAAGGGGACATGCCCAGCAGCCCTGCTGTGCTGGCTGCAAGCACCCGGGTTTGCCACAAGTCCCCCTCCCCCAGCGCCCCATCACTCAGTGTCTGTGAGAAAAGCCTGCGAGCCAAGCCGAGCAAACAGCACGGGGGGAAGAAAAGGTTATTGACTTGCAGGCCCACTGTGGTCTCCGTGCCGGCATAGACCCTCGGTTGTTAAGCGGGTGCCTTGCACGGAAAGACTGCCTTGATTATGTGTGAGGCGGCACTTACGCCGCGACAGAGCCTGCCTTCCGCTCACAGTGCCGGCCTTTATGTGCCTGACATTTACTCTCTGGAAAGAGGAAAGGAAAACACCGTGCACGCGGGTGCCTGAGCAGGGCTGGGAGGAGGGCTGAGCCAGGCTGCCCTGCGACCCAGGTCGCCTGCGGCTCTTGCCATGGCATTGGCCCTACTGCTGGGCCGGGCACAGGCGCCACGACCCATTCACCATTTGACCCCTAAAGCTGCTGTGCTGGGCTGTGCTCACACCACCTCCCACAGCCGAGCCAGCAGGAGGTGAGACTGCAGTGCTGAGCCCAGGCCTGGCTCCCTAGCACCCCGGGGTGACGGCCTGGCACCTCCCAGGTGGAGCCAGGGAGTTCTGTGCATTGGCTCTGGACAGGCCCTCGGCCGCCCTTCCGCCCCTTTCCCAAGGACATTAGGGATCCCAAGACCAGCCCGCTGCCTGCCCTCCTCCACCCCAGAGGGGCCGCGAGTCCAGGGCTGAGCTCTTGTCCCAGAACTTCTCTCTGCTTTTTCTTCCCCGAAGGACGGGGCCCAGCCGTGCCGGGCTGCCAGAGTTACTGATGGGGTGCATGTGTGTGAGGGAGTTCGTGGCCATAGGGGAAGGGTTCCTGAGGAAGTGGGGAGGGAACAGCAGATGCCAACGGGTTTAGCGTTTGAGCGGGGGCAGAAGCGTGTGCCGGTGGGGTTGGTGAGTGAGCAGGGAGGGGCAGGTGCAGGTGGGGTTGGTGTGTGAGGGAGGAGGGGCGGGTGCCAGTGAGGTTGGTGAGTGGAGGGAGGGTGACGGGAGGGGGCAAGTGCCAGTGCCGGTGAGGCTGGTGAGTGAGGGGAGGGGCGGGTGCCAGTGAGGCTGGTGAGTGTGGGGGAGGGGAGGAGAGGGGCAGGTGCCAGTGAGGCTGGTGAGTGTGGGGGAGGAGGCAGGTGCTGGGGAGTGCTGGGGAGTGAGGGGGCAAGTGCCGGTGAGGCTGGTGAGTGAGGGGAAGGGTGGGCGCCGGTGAGGCTGGTGGGTGAGGGGAGGAGAGGGGAGGGGAGGGGCGGGTGCCGGTGAGGCTGGTGGGTGAGGGGAGGGGCAGGTGCTGGTGAGTGTGGGGAGGGGCGGGTGCCGGTGAGGATGGTGGGTGAGGGGAGGGGCAGGTGCTGGTGAGTGTGGGGAGGGGCGGGTGCCGGTGAGGCTGGTGGGTGAGGGGAGGGGAGGGGAGGGGAGGGGCGGGTGCCGGTGAGGCTGGTGAGTGAGGGGAGGGGTAGGTGCCGGTAAGGCTGGTGGGTGAGGGGAGGGGCGGGTGCCGGTGAGGCTGGTGGGTGAGGGGAGGGGCAGGTGCTGGTGAGTGTGGGGAGGGGCGGGTGCCAGTGAGGATGGTGGGTGAGGGGAGGGGCAGGTGCTGGTGAGTGTGGGGAGGGGCGGGTGCCGGTGAGGCTGGTGGGTGAGGGGAGGGGAGGGGAGGGGCGGGTGCCGGTGAGGCTGGTGAGTGAGGGGAGGGGTAGGTGCCGGTAAGGCTGGTGGGTGAGGGGAGGGGCGGGTGCCGGTGAGGCTGGTGAGTGGGGGGGGGCGGATGCCGGTGAGGCTGGTGAGTGGGGGGGGGGGCGGATGCCGGTGAGGCTGGTGAGTGGGGGGGGGGGATGCTGGTGAGGCCGGTGGGTGGGGAGGTTCCAGGGGGACTGGGTGTTTCCTGGCAATGCAGTGCAGGGGTGGGGTGCTGGGGGTGAGCTCACAGGCGCTGCGTGGGTGTTTCTGGGCCCACTGAAGCTCTCTCGGGGAGCAGGCGACTGTCCCTGAAGCGGGTGAATGGAGCAGCTGTGCCGAACGCGCGGGCGCTGTTGTCTCTTGTGTCTGCAGTGGGCTGAGGCCGGGAGTGCCTCTCCGACCCCTCCCCCTCCCCCTCCCCTCTGGCGGGGCAGCCCCTTTTCTCAGGCAGGCCTGGAACTGGGAGAGGGCAGGAGTTTTTCAGGTCCCCTTACGTAGCTTCTCCTGGCTCTGTTGTGGTGGCACCTGCCATGTGCCAGGCCCTCTCTTGGCCTGGAACTTCAGCCTTGGGACGGACAGAGCCTAGGGAGAGGAGCAGCCAAGGGGCGGTTTGTAGGCTGGCTGTTGGCAGCGGGACGGTGGCTGTTTGGAGGCTGGTCTGGTCTGCGGGGCAGTGGCGTGCCTAGGATGGGCAGAGGGGGCCGTTGTGTTTCTTGGGTCCCAGCCAACACAGGCCTGGGGGAGGATTTTGCTGGCCACTGGTTGGGATTGTTGCTGGCAGGGGGATGTGGGAGGCTCGCCAGACAGACTCTTGTGTATTCGGAAGCCCTGGGTCAGTGGGCTGAAGAGGAGCGGGGGGCACTGGTCCCTGCCTGATCCGGGATGGGAACTGAAGGGCCCTTTGTGGGCACCGGCTGGCATCCCCTCACCTGCGTCCAGCCTGTGCTGGCGGGAGCGGGGTACCTAGCAAGCAGGAAGGCCTCCCAGAGCTCCCGGGCTGAGATAGCTGGGGGTGGCATGTGTTCTCCGCGCCTCTGGCGCCAGGCTGTTGCTTTGGAAGGGGGCGACATGGGGAGGCCTGGGGACAAGGAGATCTGGTGGGGTGATTTCAAAATGTCTCAGGCCACCGCGTCCTCCTGTACCCGTGTGGAGTCGCTCGGAGCCGCCAGCCTCTGCAGCTCTGCCCATGCCGGCAGTCACAGTGCCGTTCCCTGGCTGTCGCTCCACCACAGCGCTTCCATGGAGCCTGCTGTGGGAGTGAGTCTGGGAAAGCCGGAGCTCCCCCTCCCCAGCCCACGCCCTGTGGCGCCCAGCTGCAGCGTGAATTCTGAAGCGTGCCCTTGGTGGAACATGTGCTGAAGCTGGCCACGAGAATGTGGGCAGATCTGACATACAAGCCACAGCAGCCAGCCTGTAATTTCCTACAGGCCCCAATCGCTCGGTTTTTCAGTTAAAAATATATAACAAAATAGGGCTGCGGGGTGGCAGAGAGGAGTGTTGGCAGCCAGGGAGAGAGCTCCGGTGTGATAATGAGAGGGTCAGTCCCCAGCCGCGAGAGCGACACATTTAGACTCTGGCATTTGGCACGAACATGGAGCTGAGGATTTGCTCCAGCACATCAGACTGTTGGTCCAGCCAGGCTGTGACCTGCCTCCGGCAGGGCCAACAGCCAAGTCTCAGGCCAGGCCGGGTCCTGCGCTGCCCTTCCCTGACAAGGGCTAGTGCCAGGAGGTGGCGATTTGCTCATCCCCAGATTGTCACTGAATTGTGCCCAGGGAGCCCCCTTGGCCCGGGGCGCTGGAGAGACGGTCGCTGCTAGCAGAGGGCTCCCACCTCTGGGCCAGGGCACAGCGAGGCCAAGTGGCTGGGGCCAGAGCCAGGAACATGCAGCCAAGAAATAAGGTGCAGACTGGTACCTGGGAGGTGAATGACCCGTTGGAACCGCTCCACGAGGCCTGCGACTCCCCATGGAGTGGAGTCTGGCCTGCCGCTGCCGGCGTGACTGGGCGAGGCTACCCCAGGGGGCAGACCTCCCTGTTTGGCCACAGAGAGCCCTTTGGGCGTCCGCGGCTGTGCGACACCAGGTGTGTGAGCGGTGCCAATGTGCCCCCGCTGCTGGGGCTGCAGTGAGTGGCTTCCACGGGCCGCCTGTGTGTGACGCGTGCAGGCAGCGCTCAGCAAGGGCGTCGCCTTCGCTCCTTTGCGCGCCCCTCGTCTCAAGCCGATTGTGGATACTCGATCCCCTTGGCACTTGCACACTGTTGTGGCAGCTGAGAGGCTCTTGGCTGAACGTGGATTGTGGTCCTACGAGCAGAGGGGGCGTCAGGATGGCGAAGGAGCAGGCTGGGGAACCGTCTGGGGATGCTAGAGTGCTCTCCTGTAAAGCAATGGGCCCGGGACCTGCCCGAACATCCTGGGGCTGCAGTCAGCGGACCGTATGAGCCACAACTGCCCTGGTCTATTCTGCAGCCGAGTGCTGTGTCCGTGTGGTCTCCCCACAGTCCCACTCGCCTCCTTGAGGCTCTGCCCAGTAACACTAGCGCTCGGGTACGTCGCCGTGACCGAGTAGTGATTGCGCCTTGGTGTCGGAATGCCGTCTGGCTCCACTCCTGGAACCCGCCCTGGACGAGGAGAAAGGGAAGAGCGCTCCATTTCAAAGTTAGTGCTGGGTAGACGTGCCCAAATTCGAAATAAGCTCCAGTTGCCTCGCTTCTTTCGAGTTTAGCCCTGCTGTGTAGGTGCACCCTCCGTATCAGGGACGCTCACATGACTCACCAGCTGGTTCCTGGTCCCATCGCACATCCGGCCTCCGCAGGTTAGAAGAGCTGCCGCTCCGACATCTCTTTCTTAACCAGGCCATGCAAACGTGAGGCTTCCGCTGCGCAATGACCTGCAGAGCCCGCCAAAGAGAAGATTAAAATCCCAGAATTCTCCGTGGAACCCCCTCAAGGCCTTTGCAGCCGGTGTCTGTGCGGAGGCTCAGGGGCGAGCCCAGCGGAATGTTTCGACTGCTCAAACCAGCTCTTCCCTGGCCGCCAAGGAACCTCCCGGGCTGGATTTCTGTCGGGGACGCGGGTGCGACTGAGACAAACCCTCCCTACATGGAAAATGCGTCCAACACCTGTGTGCGACTGTGGTCCTCAGCACAAACGATGGGGCACAGCAGAGCGGAGCGGGCCCTGTGCTCTCGCCAGGCCTGCAGGACAGTCCTTGCTGCAGCCTAGCTAGAACCATGTGGGCGTTGCTACCGTCCACCCTGCAGAACGCAGAAAGGGGGTCAGAGACTGATTAGGGCTTGGAGAGACGTCCTGAACTCACAGCCTGTCCTCTGCTGGGCCGGGGCAGGGCTGGGCTGGAGGCAGGAGTTGGATGTCGTGCTGTGGGTTTGCACCAAGGGGCTGTGCTTGGTGTGCAGTGTGCTCGGTTGTGCTGTAAACCTCAAAGCCACTGTTTGCCCTTGAGGGTCGTGGTCAGCGGGAGCTCTCTGGCCCAGACACAGCTCTGTGCTCCCGGCTGTTTGCTGCAGGGCCAGACTGTCCCCCTGCCCCACCTAGAAACTCCATGGGGATCTTTGGCTAATCGGGGCGGGGCAGTATTGAAGTCTTGCCCATTGTAACGTAGTGGGGGTACCTGGCTGGTTTCTATGCTGCTGGCTCTGGGGTAACCCCCACTGGCTGCCGTGGGTACCATGACCCAGCAAAACAGGATGAGTCACTATGCAAACCAGTGGCCAGACACCCCCCATGGAGAGGAACAAAGGAAGGTGGATGCTGCCCTGGCTGGGGGGCAGGGCTGGGAGAGTGTTGGTTAGTTGCTGTCTGTGAGGATGGAGGAGACATCCTAGGGAGAGGGGCTGGAGTTTAGGGGCCCAGTCTCCCCCATCTCAAGGGGGCCTGAGGCATCCTAGCCCAGCTCTGTGACCAGATTCCATCTGTGCTGTGCTGTATCCTGGAGAGGCAATAAACTCCCTCTATTCCACCGGCTGGTGCAGTCTGTTTGTGCCATTTCGGGGTGCAGGAGACGGGGGACCCCCAACGCGCCGTCACACCCATCAGCGCTAGCCCAGTGTGCAGGGCCGGCCCACAACATTTTGGCACCTGAGATGGGGAGCTCAAATGACGTCCCCATCCCCCTCGCTGCACCAGCACTGACACACTTGTCTACACTCTGGGTCCTCGTGGCACCCCCCACAGTCTGGCCGCCTCAGTTCGCCTCATGGTAAGGCCGGCCCTGCCAGTGTGGAAAAGCCCGTCTTGGCGCTCCCTGGCAGTTTCTGTGGCCCAGATTGAAACTTTCCTCCTGATAATCTACTTTTGCCCCTGAGGCCTTTCTCAGACAGCTCCCTAACTTCTGGTGCTGATGTGCCCCTCCCTTCTCATGCCATGCAGCCCTCTGGGCAGGAAGGAAAGGCAGCTCTTAGTGTCTGCAGCCCCCTCCCTCCCAGCAAGCATGTCCCCTGCCAACACGGGGTGCAGCCTGTCTAGCCACCCTCCCGAGGAGCTGCAGGGCCAGGGAGGGGAAGCAACTCCTCTTCCTCCCAGGCAGGGATCCGAGCCCCTGCCTGCCCCCTGGAATGCCTTGTCGGTTGCAAATTCACAGCTCAGGGCATGCTACAAGAGCCCTGCGCTCCTGCCAGAGCCTTGAGCGCTGCATCTGATAGCCATGCAGCGCACTCGGCCTTGTGGCCGGGTAGTCAAAACAGGCTGGCCATCCCCCGCTCACACGACGCTCCGGCTGGCTCTCCGGCCTGGGCTGGGATCGGGGCTGTGTGGATCAGCTGCTTGTGCCACCCCGCCAGTGGGTGAAGTAGCTTCACCCCCCGCAGTGCTTCCTGGACAAGGAGTTTCATATGAACCACCCAGCTGCTGTCCTGGGCCTTCCCCCAGAACCCCATTTACCTCGCTCCCCTCTGCCGCCCCAGGCTGGCCACCAGCTGACTTGAGTGGTGCAGTTCAGCCTCGGGAGGGGTAAGGAAAGCAACCCCGAGGCACAGCCTGCGGGTGGGCAGGGCCAGGGTTTCGTGCTGGGAGCGCAGCTGCAGGCGGGCTGTCAGGTGAGAGCTGGACGTGCCAGGCAGGGACCGGGCCAGTCCCGTGTGTCAGTGACTCGTGGGGGAGGTGGCCAGTGGCCTGGTGCACTTGCTGCTTCCATTAGTGCAAGACACTAAGGATTGTGTTCGCTCCCCGGGGGAATGGGAAGGTTCAGGGCTTGGGCAGCTTATGAGCTGCATTTTGGGAAGGCGAGCCTCAATTCCCAGGGCCACTGGGGTCTGCCTGCAGGGTCCACAGCGTAGGAGCCGGCATGGAGCTAGAGAGAGCATCCGGCCCCCAAGCCAGACTCCAGAGCAGTGCCAGGTGCATCCTGTAGGGGAGCTGCACGGAGAAGGGCGGGCGGCTGAGCTGTTGGCTGGGGCACCTGCCTGTGGAGAGACTGCAGCCCCAGAGCTTGTTTTCCCAAGGCACAGAGCCGGGGGGAGCCCGCCGCAAAGGGGTGGGAGCCGATCTCCGGAGGCAGAAGGAACTGCTGGGGGGATGGCCACAAGGAGCACAGACGCCACTCCCCGGGGTGGGAGACCGGCTCATCTATGTGACACCCTTCACAGCAACCCAGGGCTGCTCCCCAACTAAGCAGGCCAGCTGAGATCCCCCACATCGGGACACCAAAAGGTTGGCACCTCCATCCCAGGGCTGTTGACTCTGGCCTCGAGGGCAGGGCCACTGGGTCTGGTCACAATGGACTCCCCAGTGCGTGAGATGTTGGAGAAGAACTTGGACCTTCCCTGCACACCGGATGCTTTTGGTGCCGTGAGGGACTCAATCGTCATGATGGCACCGTCCTCAGCCCCTTCCCTGGCTCTTCAGCCACCTGCCGTCAGCACGCCAGGCTGCCGCTTCATGCCTGGCCCCAACGCTGGCCCCACTGTGGTACCACACCGCAGACGATACTGCCCGCTCCACCGTCTGTAGCTCCATCCATGGTACTGTCCTCAGCGCCATCCACAGCTTGAGCGGCAGCGCTGACCGCGGCCCCGCCACAGCAAACGCACCATGGCAAGGCATGGCTCATCACTGCGCCGGACTGCTCGCTGGCACCGCTGGGTTTCACTCCTCCCGTGTCAGGCCCAGTCGGGGGTGGCCGTGTCCCACGGCGCATGGCACCGATCGAGAGCCTGGCATTGATCTCGGCACTGACAGCAGAAGCAGATGTCCTGGCCTGCCGAGTGGCTTGTGGGACCATTCGGACTCTCCGCGGCCCCGCAGGTGTTGAGGGCAGAGCGGTAGCGTCAGCCTTCTAGCGCAGACCCTGGGCACACGTCTTCCCGGGTCATGAAGGGCCAGTCCCGAGAGCAGGCACTGGAGCGCTTGGCACTGTGTGAACCACTTTCGGCAGCCTGGGCCCATGCGGATTGTGAAAGACAGAGGTCACCGGGGCCTTTCCGGACGCCCTGCAGGCGAGAGCCTACCTGTCCAAAACCTGGCTCCGAACCATCACAGCCCTCACGGACAGCCTGTGGTTCCCACGCACCGCGGCCAGGAAATGCATGAGGCTTCCCAGGCACACGGCGGCTCCTCCGTGGGGCAGCATGCCCTAGTGTGCCTGCACCCCTTGCAGGCCTAGCTAGCAAGGCTTTACAAGTCCAAGCAGGACTCTCTAGAGGAGCTGTCCACCCTGGGCTCAGCCTCGGGTAGTGGGCTGTGTGTGAGGGCCCTGGCCAGGCCCAAGCCACCCTCCCCCGCTCAGACACATTGCCGACGGGCTGGGGTCGCAGAACGATCGCTGCAGTTCAGAGCCTTCTCCTGCTTTGCCAGACTTCTCCTGCCCAACTGCAGGGCAGGGGTGTCCCAGCCATACCGCAGAGGTGGTCTCCTCTCCCCTAGGCCAAGAAACCCTCCAGTTGTGGGGCTTCTGCATAACTCGCCACATCCACCTGCAGGCCTCAGACCAACTATGGCACAGAGCGACCTTGCGGACCCCCTCAGCTGCTCTTCAGCACCCACGAGCGGCACTCTGAGCCCTCGCCAACGTCCACTACATCCACATGGATGTGAGTAGTGGGGTGTGCTGTAATGTGTGTGCGTGTGTGTGGCAGAACCTCAGCCCCCCCCCTTTTTGCAGCTCTCTCTGCGTGAGGGGGGGAGGCCAGGCATGACTCACTGAGGAAGTGTCAGTGTGTCACCTCCTGGGGTCCAGGTGACACAAGATTCCCCTTGGGTCTGGGAGCAGGACAATGCAGGAGGCGGAGCTGCCCGGGGGCTCAGGGACCAGCTGCTGGGGGTTTGGGTTTAGTCTTGGCTGGGCAATCATGAAGAGACTAAGCTGAGTACTGGGACTTCGGGGGCTTGTGGACCCCCTCCCAAGAGGTCTGGGGCTGCCTGCCCCCTCACTTCAATGCCCACATTGAACCCGGGCCGGGCTGTATCCGGGAGAAGCAATAAACCCCCCTGTTCTACTGGCTGGCGGAGTCTCATCTGGCTGCAGACGGGGTGCAGGGTGGGGGGTCCCTGATGCACCGTCACAGTGGAGCTCTGCGACATGGAGCCACAGGAAGTGTTGCCGGCTCTGCTCCTTCCAGAACCACAGCGGATACCTTCCTCTCTCCTGCCTGTCGCCTCCTGCCTGCATTCCTGCCTTTCTGCTCTTACGCTGGGTTCTCCTCAGGAGCTGGCAGGACAAGGCATCCCGCATCGGCATGGCCCTACGGCACTAGGTCCAGCCGCATGGGGAACGGTCAGTGGACAGGCTCCCAGACTGCATCACACAGCACCATGGCCAGCTACAAACCTGGGCTCTTCCAAGCTCATGGGGGTCCGGAGAGGCTGTTCTCAGAGGTGGCAGGAGGAGCAATGGGCTCAAGGTGCAGTGCGGGAGGGCTAGTTTGGATATTAGGAAAACTACAGGTTGGACTTCTTAAACCTGGGACTCTGGTCTGGCAGGCTCACAGATGCTGCTGGACAGAGAGCCCTGGTGCCCAGGAATGTGAGCCAGTCAGGGAGTCCAGCGGAGGGGAGCCCCACCATCCCATGGGCGAGCCCCGACCCTGGAAAGCCCCGGCCAAGCAGGGCAGCAGCGGAACCAGCGAGCCCCATCCCTGCGGAGCCCTCTTCTGGCACAGCAGCAGCGGGGAAGCCACGGAGCCCTGGCCGGCACAGCAGTAGTGGAACCAGCGAGCCCCATCCCTGCGGAGCCCTCTTCTGGCACAGCAGCAGCGGGGAACCACGGAGCCCTGGCCGGCGCAGCAGTAGTGGAACCAGCGAGCCCCATCCCTGCGGAGCCCTCTTCTGGCACAGCAGCAGCGGGGAACCACGGAGCCCTGGCCGGCGCAGCAGTAGTGGGACCGGCGAGCCCCATCCCTGCGGAGCCCTCTTCTGGCACAGCAGCAGCGGGGAACCACGGAGCCCTGGCCGGCGCAGCAGTAGTGGAACCGGCGAGCCCCATCCCTGCGGAGCCCTCTTCTGGCACAGCAGCAGCGGGGAACCACGGAGCCCTGGCCGGCGCAGCAGTAGTGGGACCGGCGAGCCCCATCCCTGCGGAGCCCTCTTCTGGCACAGCAGCAGCGGGGAACCACGGAGCCCTGGCCGGCACAGCAGTAGTGGGACCAGCGAGCCCCATCCCTGCGGAGCCCTCTTCTGGCACAGCAGCAGCGGGGAACCACGGAGCCCTGGCCGGCGCAGCAGTAGTGGGACCGGCGAGCCCCATCCCTGCGGAGCCCTCTTCTGGCACAGCAGCAGCGGGGAACCACGGAGCCCTGGCCGGCACAGCAGTAGTGGAACCAGCGAGCCCCATCCCTGCGGAGCCCTCTTCTGGCACAGCAGCAGCGGGGAACCACGGAGCCCTGGCCGGCACAGCAGTAGTGGAACCAGCGAGCCCCATCCCTGCGGAGCCCTCTTCTGGCACAGCAGCAGCGGGGAACCACGGAGCCCTGGCCGGCGCAGCAGTAGTGGGACCGGCGAGCCCCATCCCTGCGGAGCCCTCTTCTGGCACAGCAGCAGCGGGGAACCACGGAGCCCTGGCCGGCACAGCAGTAGTGGGACCAGCGAGCCCCATCCCTGCGGAGCCCTCTTCTGGCACAGCAGCAGCGGGGAACCACGGAGCCCTGGCCGGCACAGCAGTAGTGGGACCAGCGAGCCCCATCCCTGCGGAGCCCTCTTCTGGCACAGCAGCAGCGGGGAACCACGGAGCCCTGGCCGGCACAGCAGTAGTGGAACCAGCGAGCCCCATCCCTGCGGAGCCCATTCTGTCCACATGCAGCATTCCTACCGAAGGAAGCCTCACACTGTCGCGTGCACCTGGCCCTCCTCCTGCTGCTTTTCCTTCTGAGACCCCAGGCCAGCAGTAAGGAGCAAGCCCTCTGCTCCCTGGAGGTCGGGCGCGCCCTGGCCTTCTGCAGGGAGCACACACAGCCGAGTTGTAAACCCCCACAGGTCTGCTGCCGTAGCCAAGAGGACGAGGGGCTGCCCGTCTCATCGGGGATCACATCCCGTACCAGCACCTGCTGCAACCTGGCCGAGGTTCCAGCTCCGGCACGGACAGCTCACTCCACCAGAGCGCAGGCATCTGCTGCAGCGTTCCGCAGCGGGGCCCCGTTCACACGCTCACGTCCCCACAGGCCAGGGATGAGCTCTGACCCCTGCTGGCAGCCGCCTATCGGAATGCACACGAGCAGGCGCTCGGAGAAGCACAGCGACCTGCCTCTGCACTGCTGCTCTTGGAGAGGCGCTGCTCACGCCTGTTCCAAGCCCAGCTATTCTCGCATGGGGGTGCCAGCCTGGCGCTCCTGCTGTGCCTGGAGCCGCTGAGTCACTCCTGCTCCGCACTGCCCGGGGACTTCCGCCTAACGTCTCTCCCTGCTCGCTGCCTTCCCAGGGTGCAGCACTGGGCAGCTGTCCGGGGGTGTCCGTGGGAACCCGCCACCAGCGCTGTGTTGTCTGCGCAGAGCTCTGTGGCCAGGGTGTCGTCCCAGGCGCCAGTGCCCTGCCCGCCGTAGAGCTCGGACTGACTCTCCATGGAGGTGGCAGGCAGCAGAGGTCGCTGTGCCCTGTGCTTTCCGGCTTGCTGTGCCCCTCCCCGGGGCATTGATCCATGGGCTGCGCTATCTGGTACACTTTGCTCACTCCATGGCCGTGCCCAGCTTTCTGGGAGCTGCTGTTTGCTTTTCTCTGAATTATGACTCCAGCTTGTGCCTTTGATCTGGGCTGCTCTTGGCCTTCCTTTGAAGTGCATTTACCTTCCCTGCTTTGTGTTGCCTCTGGAGCAGACCTGGGGAGCGGGTCTGGATGCTTTGGTGGTGGGCACAGCTCAGACGTGCCCCCTGTGAGGGGTGTCCATAGCCCCCCGGGGGCAGAGCATGGGGCACTTCTGGGCAGAGAGCTGAGCTGCAAGTGGCACCTGTGGCCATCTAATCCCCCCTGCCGTGCATGGGGGGTGGCTCCTCACTTGTCTCCTGCTGCAGGGAGTCCCACAGGGTTCTGAGCCTGCCATCCCAGCCCGCCATCTCTGTGTTTATTCACCTGCAGGGCTGAGCCCATCTCCCCCCTGTTCCTTGAATCCCCCTCCCTCGCAGGGCAGCCGGGAGCATGCTGGCAATGTGCCAAGGATGGCAGGGCTGTTCAGTCCTTCCTGCCACGGGCAGCGGGCGAGGAGACGCCAGGCTGGGTCACTGCACAGGGAAAGCAGCCGCTTCAGGTCATGGATCTTCATATTGCCAAGGCAGCAGCGGGGAGCTGCGTCCTGTGCCTGGCTGTGGAGGAGGGGCAGGCAGACAGCCTGTACCTGCCCCATGGCTCTCCGTGCTTTCCCAGCATACCCACTCAGCTGCCTGTGGTTCTGGGACTGCCTTGCCCAGAGAAGCCCTGCAGGCTGCCTGGGCACGGGCAGTGTCCCCCCAGGGCACTCCTGTCTCTGCCGCCCACTTTCCTGCTCAGCGCCTTCTCCAGCGCTGACCAAGGCTCGCATCTGGGTCCCAGCGCGGGGAGGAGCTGGGGGTCTCAGGCTAGAAGAGCTGAACTGGCAGGGTGCGCAGAATCCCTGGGGACGTCGGAGCAGCAAGGCGGGGAAGCTCAGGGTGGAGAGCAGGGCTGGCAGGGTGCGCAGGAGCCCTGGGGACGTCGGAGCAGCAACGTGGGGAAGCTCAGGGTGGAGAGCGGGGCTGGCAGAGTGCGCGGGAGCCCTGGGGACGTCGGAGCAGCAATGCGGGGAAGCTCAGGGTGGAGAGCGGGGCTGGCAGAGCGGGAGCCCTGGGGACGTCGGAGCAGCAATGCAGGGAAGCTCAGGGTGGAGAGCGGGGCTGGCGGAGCGGGAGCCCTGGGGACGTCGGAGCAGCAAGGCGGGGAAGCTCAGGGTGGAGAGCGGGGCTGGCAGAGTGCGCGGGAGCCCTGGGGACGTCGGAGCAGCAATGCGGGGAAGCTCAGGGTGGAGAGCGGGGCTGGCGGAGCGGGAGCCCTGGGGACGTCGGAGCAGCAATGCGGGGAAGCTCAGGGTGGAGAGCGGGGCTGGCGGAGCGGGAGCCCTGGGGACGTCGGAGCAGCAATGCGGGGAAGCTCAGGGTGGAGAGCGGGGCTGGCGGAGCGGGAGCCCTGGGGACGTCGGAGCAGCAATGCGGGGAAGCTCAGGGTGGAGAGCGGGGCTGGCGGAGCGGGATCCCTGGGGACGTCGGAGCAGCAATGCGGGGAAGCTCAGGGTGGAGAGCGGGGCTGGCGGAGCGGGAGCCCTGGGGACGTCGGAGCAGCAATGCGGGGAAGCTCAGAGTGGAGAGCGGGGCTGGCGGAGCGGGAGCCCTGGGGACGTCGGAGCAGCAATGCGGGGAAGCTCAGAGTGAAGAGCGGGGCTGGCGGAGCAGGAGCCCTGGGGACGTCGGAGCAGCAATGCAGGGAAGCTCAGGGTGGAGAGCGGGGCTGGCGGAGCGGGAGCCCTGGGGACGTCGGAGCAGCAATGCGGGGAAGCTCAGGGTGGAGAGCGGGGCTGGCGGAGCGGGAGCCTTGGGGACGTTGGAGCAGCAATGCGGGGAAGCTCAGGGTGGAGAGCGGGGCTGGCGGAGCGGGAGCCCTGGGGATGTCGGAGCAGCAATGCGGGGAAGCTCAGGGTGGAGAGCGGGGCTGGCGGAGCGGGAGCCCTGGGGACGTCGGAGCAGCAACGCGGGGAAGCTCAGGGTGGAGAGCGGGGCTGGCAGAGTGCGCGGGAGCCCTGGGGACGTCGGAGCAGCAATGCGGGGAAGCTCAGGCAGAGAGCAGGGCTGGCGGAGCCGGGATGGTGGAGCGGGAGCCCTGGGACCATGTCGCAAAGGGCTGATTCCTTGGTGCTCCATTTGCGCAGGAATTTCTTGGTCCCTGACTCGCAGCCCGGAGGCTGGCCTTGGGGCTCAGGGGAGGAACACCAGCCCAGGAACCAGAGCAGGCTGGTGAAGCACGGTGGAGGCCTGCAGCCCTCCAGGCTGCTCTGGCTCCTGTCCCGTGGGCCCAGCCTGCCACTGGGAGCGGGGGCTGGCTGGCTCGTCCCAGGGGCGCTGGGCTAGGCACGTTCCCTACGCTCCTGGCCCGAGTGATTGGGGTTGAAGCTGAACCACCTGTGGGCCTGGCGCCTGGGCACTGGTGGCAGCAGCTCCCTCGGCTCCACGCTGCTAGTGCAAGTGCAAGTGTGGCCCAAACGGGAGTGAGACCTGCGGGGCTGCACCAGCCCCAGCCCCCGGGCCTGCCAGCTCCCCAGGGAGACACCCCGGCCCAGGAAGGAGGGGACGCCAGCCGCAGGCTCTTGCTGTGACTTGCTGGGCGCAGGCTGTGGACTCTGGCCTTGAGCAGCACAGAGGAACTGGCCGTTATCTGGTACACTTTGTTCTCCCTGCTGTCTGGGTGTGGAGCAGGCAGAGCCGGGAGATTAGCCTCAGACCTTTGACACGCAGGCTGCAGGCAAGTTTATGGCTTTGCTTTGTGCTGGGGTAAAGTGCTCACTCCGGCTCCCGCCCGCTGCCTGGCAGAGCAGTGTCTGGGCGTGGCATCTGGCACCCAGCCACAGCGCCCCCTGCTGGGAGACCCCCCGCAGCCTCACCCTCAACAGCGCCTCCTGCTGGGAGACCCCCCCACAGCCGTCGCTCTTGTCCCACCTCTCCACCCCCAACAGTGCCCCCTGCTGGGAGACCCCCCCACAGCCGGCACTCCTCTCCCACCTCCCCACCCTCGACAGCGCCCCCTGCTGGGAGACCCCCCACAGCCGGCACTCCTCTCCCACCTCCCCACCCTCAACAGCGCCCCCTGCTGGGAGACCTCCCACAGCCGGCACTCCTCTCCCACCTCCCCACCCTCGACAGCGCCCCCTGCTGGGAGACCCCCCCCCACAGCCGGTGCTCCTCTCCCACCTCCCCACCCCCAACAGTGCTTCCTACTGGGAGAGGTGGGGCTGGAGTAGCTGGGAGACCCCCTGTGGCATAATGGGGGGGGGGGGTCTGTCTACTCTGTAACCCTGGGTATGTCTACACTACCCCCCTAGTTCGAACTAGCGGGGGTAATGTAGTCATACGGAGATGCAAATGAAGCCCGGGATTTGAATTTCCTGGGCTTCATTTGCATAAAGCCGGCCGGCGCCATTTTTAAATGCCAGCTAGTGCGGACCCCGTGCCCGCGGCTACACGCGGCACGGACTAGCTAGTTCGGATTAGGCTTCCTAATCCGAACTAGCTGTACACCTCATGGAACGAGGCATAATACTAGTTCGGATTAGGAAGCCTAATCCGAACTAGCTAGTCCGTGCCGTGTGTAGCCGCGCGGCACAGGGTCCGAACTAGCCGGCATTTAAAAATGGCGCCGGCCGGCTTTATGCAAATGAAGCCCAGGAAACTCAAATCCCGGGCTTCATTTGCAACTCCGTATGACTACATTACCCCCCCAGTTCGAACTAGGGGGGTAGTGTAGACAGCCCCCCTGTCTCCCGCTGCGCTGGGCTGTGCGATTCCCACTGACTCACCCCCACGTGCATTGGCCCAGACACCCAGTCCCAGCCTGAGCAGATAACAAGGCTCTTCCCAGGGGAGAGACAAAGGGAGGGAGGTGGAGACGGCACCTGGCTGGGGGGCAGGGCCTGGGGGCTGGGCAGTTCCTGGCTGGGAAACATGAAGGGAACAACCCAAGCTGAGGGTTGCGGGGGCTGCATGGCCCCCCCTAACCCAAAGAGACTGAGGCATCCTGGCCCTGACTCCTGTAGCCACATCACGTCTGTGCTGGGCTGTGTCCTGGAGGAGCAACAACCCCCCGTTCTACTGGCTGGGGGAGTCTGTTCGTGCTGCTACGGGGGTGCAGGGCCGGGGAGGGCCACCATGCTCCTCACTGCCAGCACTCCTGTCCCACCTCCACCCCCCACAGCGCCCCCTGCTGGGAGAGGCGGTGCTGGAGTAGCTGGGAGACCCCCCACTGCCAGAGCGCCTGTCTCGCCTCCCCCCACAGCGCCCCCTGCTGGGAGAGGCGGGGCTGGAGTAGCTGGGAGACCCCCCACTGCCAGAGCGCCTGTCTCGCCTCCCCCCACCGCGCCCCCTGCTGGGAGAGGCGGGGCTGGAGTAGCTGGGAGACCCCCCCACTGCCAGAGCGCCTGTCTCGCCTCCCCCCACAGCGCCCCCTGCTGGGAGAGGCGGGGCTGGAGTAGCTGGGAGACCCCCCACTGCCAGACCGCCTGTCTCGCCTCCCCCCACAGTGCCCCCTGCTGGGAGAGGCGGGGCTGGAGTAGCTGGGAGACCCCCCACTGCCAGAGCGCCTGTCTCGCCTCCCCCCACAGCGCCCCCTGCTGGGAGAGGCGGGGCTGGAGTAGCTGGGAGACCCCCCACTGCCAGACCGCCTGTCTCGCCTCCCCCCACAGTGCCCCCTGCTGGGAGAGGCGGGGCTGGAGTAGCTGGGAGACCCCCCACTGCCAGAGCGCCTGTCTCGCCTCCCCCCACAGCGCCCCTGCTGGGAGAGGCGGGGCTGGAGTAGCTGGGAGACCCCCCACTGCCAGACCGCCTGTCTCGCCTCCCCCCACAGTGCCCCCTGCTGGGAGAGGCGGGGCTGGAGTAGCTGGGAGACCCCCCACTGCCAGAGCGCCTGTCTCGCCTCCCCCCACAGCGCCCCCTGCTGGGAGAGGCGGGGCTGGAGTAGCTGGGTGCTCCCCAGCACCCCTGGCTGGACATGAGGAAGATGAGCTAGGCAGCAGAGAGCCTTGCCTGGCCATTGCTTTCCTTTGGAGCAGCGTGTCAAGTATCAGAGGGGGAGCCGTGTTAGTCTGAATCTGCAGAAGCGGCCAGGAGCCCTGGGGCACTTCAGGGACTAGCTGACGTGTAGGAGCATGAGATGCATCTGAGGAAGTGGGGCTTTGCCCACGAAAGCTTTTGCTCCTACACGTCAGTTAGTCTCTCAGGTGCCCAGGACTCCTGGCCGCCTTTGGAGCAGCGTTTCCCAGTCTCCCCTGTGGGCACACAGGGCTGCTGGGCCCTGCGCCCGGAGGGGGCGGGGAAGTGGAGGGAGATGCTCTCTGCAAGTCTGGCCTGCTCCCATAGGAGCTGCATGGGCAGCTTCTCTTCTGCCTGGTGGCTTTGGGACGGGGAACCTCTGCCAAGCCCTGTTGCTCCTTCCTTGCCGTGTTGAAATAAAGGCGGGGCCGGCTGTGCGGGGCTTCTCTGCTCCCTGGACAGGTGGGCGATGGGGTCGGGGGGTGTCCTGGGAGAGGGTGGCCCCCTAGCGCTGGGCGCTCAGAGAGCGAGGGATGGCCTGTTGCTACAGGTGGCTTGGGCCAGGTGGCAGGAGCAGCACTGGGCTCTGGGTCGGAGCTGGCTCTGGAGTTATTCAGCAGGCTCTCCGGTGCCTCGCCCTGTCTCCACCCCCCGCCACATGCCAGCTCTGCCCTGGGCCTGGCTTTAGGCCGGCGGGGGGGCTCAGGGGGACGGGGCGTCTCTGCCCCTGCCCAGCTGACAGAGCCTGCTCGGCCCCTTATCACACAGGCGGCCTGCGATTCAAGACTTCAGTCTCTGCTGCAGGGGAAGCCGCGGCCCTTCCCATTAGATCTTATCAGCAGCGTTTCATGAATGACTCTCAGCTCCCAGCCCTGGGCCTGGCCTCTGGCATCCTCTGCTGAATGGGACTCCGGCTGCAGGCAGGAGCAGGTGTGTGTGCGCGCTGCTGAGCGCGCCGGGCTCTGCCAAGTGCTGCAGCTTGGCCACCAGCTGCTGAGCCCGTGTGGGAGGAGCTGGGCCGGGGCCAGCGCAGCCGTACTGGGACCTGCAGGCCCGGGCGCCCGTTGGCCTGGCAGGGCCTAGACTGGTGCCGAGCTGCCAGGCCAGCAGCGTCCCAGCGAGTCTGGGGATGGGGGGTGACGGCGAGTTGGGGTTTCCCAGACTCCTGCACCCCTGTAGCAGCAAGAACAGACTCCGCATGGTACAATCGAGAGGGGTTTATTGTTCCTTCAGGAGCCAGCCCTGCACATGTGATGTGGCTACAGGGCCCAGGGCCAGGATCCCTCAGACCCCAGGGTTAGGGGCCCATCGTCCCTAGGCCCCCCGCTTAGCCTGTTCTCTCCGTGCTTCCCAGACAGCCCCTGCCCCTTCCTCCGAGCCCTGCCCCCCAGCCAGGTGCTGGTCTCCGCCCCTCCCTTTGTCTCTCCCTGGGAGCTGAGCCTGGGTGTCTGGGTGAATCCACATTGGGAGAGTCAGTGAGAATCTCCCCTCCCAGCGCAGGGGGACCCGGGTCACAGAGCAGACAGCCCCCCACTGCGCCACAGGAGTCCAGCCACCTCTTCACGCAGCAGGGCCTGGGGCCCTGGGCCAAGGGTGAGGTGGCCACATGCAGCTCCCCTGACCTAAGGCAGCTCCACGGTTTCCATGTGCACATGGCAAGCCGGGCACCACCCCCTCTCCTCACAGGCCAGGGACAGGAAGCCCAGGGTCAGCGTCTGTGGCCTCGGCTCGTCACCCTGCCTTCTCGCCCGTCGGTTTGGGCTGCCAGGCTCTCGGGACGGGCACCCTGATCCCGGCTGGTGCTATTGCAGCATCAGTGGCAGTGAGAAGAAAGTAGGTCCTCTCCGCAGCCCTGGCTCCACGGGCCTGCCCATGTCACCTCTCCTGGTCCCCACCGGCTGAGGAAGCTGCCCTGGTTTGCGGCCGCGCCAGCGGGAACAGGGAGCTGCACTTGCCATCTGTGGCCCTGCAGTAACGCCCACTAGACTGGGGGCAGCATGAGGCGCTGGGTGGGCCGAGACTCGCCCAGCTGGAATTGGCCAGCGGCCCCTGCAGGGCAGTGCGGGATGCAATGCCAAGCCAGGAGCTCCCAGACGGCTTTGCCAGTGCTCGGATGGAGCCAGCTCAGGAACATGCTGGGCAGAGCGGGTGATGTGGTGGGGGGCAGGCAGGGGCATATTCCAGTGCACCCCACTGAACTCCCAGAAGGCCACCAGAGCTGTGCTGTGTGTCGAGGCTCCGTCACAGCGCCCAAGGCACTGGCATGGCAGACTGCCAAGCAGTACCTCGGTGCTGTGGGGTGGGAGCACTCTCCCCGGGCAGGCGGTGCTGGCCCAGCGTGGCACTAGGGGGTTCTGCTGGGGGGTGGGGTGGTGCCGGGAGGCGCTGGCCCAGAGTGGCACTAGGGAGTTGTGCTGGGGGGTGGGGTGGTGCCGGGAGGGGCTGGCCCAGCGTGGCACTAGGGGGTTGTGCTGGGGGGTGGGGTGGTGCCGGGAAGGGCTGGCCCAGCGTGGCACTAGGGGGTTGTGCTGGGGGGTGGGGTGGTGCCGGAAGGCGCTGGCCCAGCATGGCACTAGGGGATTGTGCTGGGGGGTGGGGTGGTGCCGGGAGGGGCTGGCCCAGCGTGGCACTAGGGGGTTGTGCTGGGGTGGGGTGCTGCCGGGAGGGGCTGGCCCAGTGTGGCACTAGGGGGTTGTGCTGGGGGGTGGGAGGTGCCGGGAGGGGCTGGCCCGGCGTGGCACTAGGGTTGTGCCGGGTGGGGTGCTGGTGGGAGGGGCTGGCCCGGCGTGGCACTAGGGTTGTGCCGGGGTGGGGTGGTGCCGGGAGGGGCTGGCCCGGCGTGGCACTAGGGTTGTGCCGGGGTGGGGTGCTGCCGGGAGGGGCTGGCCCGGCGTGGCACTAGGGTTGTGCCGGGGTTGGGTGCTGGCGGGAGGGGCTGGCCCGGCGTGGCACTAGGGTTGTGCCGGGGTGGGGTGCTGGCGGGAGGGGCTGGCCCGGCGTGGCACTAGGGTTGTGCCGGGGTGGGGTGCTGGCGGGAGGGGCTGGCCCGGCGTGGCACTAGGGTTGTGCCGGGGTGGGGTGGTGCCGGGAGGGGCTGGCCCGGCGTGGCACTAGGGTTGTGCCGGGGTTGGGTGCTGGCGGGAGGGGCTGGCCCGGCGTGGCACTAGGGTTGTGCCGGGGTGGGGTGCTGGCGGGAGGGGCTGGCCCGGCGTGGCACTAGGGGGTTGTGCTGGGGGGTGGGGTGGTGTCGGGAGGGGCTGGCCCAGCGTGGCACTAGGGGGTTGTGCTGGGGGTGGGGTGGTGCCGGGAGGGGCTGGCCCGGCGTGGCACTAGGGGGTTGTGCTGGGGGGTGGGGTGGTGTCGGGAGGGGCTGGCCCAGCGTGGCACTAGGGTTGTGCCGGGGTGGGGTGGTGTCGGGAGGGGCTGGCCCGGCGTGGCACTAGGGTTGTGCCGGGGTTGGGTGCTGGCGGGAGGGGCTGGCCCAGCGTGGCACTAGGGTTGTGCTGGGGGGTGGGGTGCTGCCGGGAGGGGCTGGCCCGGCGTGGCACTAGGGTTGTGCTGGGGGGTGGGGTGCTGCCGGGAGGGGCTGGCCCAGCGTGGCACTAGGGTTGTGCTGGGGGGTGGGGTGCTGCCGGGAGGGGCTGGCCCGGCGTGGCACTAGGGTTGTGCTGGGGGGTGGGGTGCTGTCGGGAGGGGCTGGCCCAGCGTGGCACTAGGGTTGTGCCGGGGTGGGGTGGTGTCGGGAGGGGCTGGCCCGGCGTGGCACTAGGGTTGTGCCGGGGTGGGGTGCTGTCGGGAGGGGCTGGCCCGGCGTGGCACTAGGGTTGTGCTGGGGGGTGGGGTGCTGTCGGGAGGGGCTGGCCCAGCGTGGCACTAGGGGGTTGTGCTGGGGGGTGGGAGGTGCCGGGAGGGGCTGGCCCGGCGTGGCACTAGGGTTGTGCCGGGGTGGGGTGCTGCCGGGAGGGGCTGGCCCAGCGTGGCACTAGGGTTGTGCCGGGTGGGGTGCTGGTGGGAGGGGCTGGCCCGGCGTGGCACTAGGGTTGTGCCGGGGTGGGGTGGTGCCGGGAGGGGCTGGCCCGGCGTGGCACTAGGGTTGTGCCGGGGTGGGGTGCTGCCGGGAGGGGCTGGCCCGGCGTGGCACTAGGGTTGTGCCGGGGTTGGGTGCTGGCGGGAGGGGCTGGCCCGGCGTGGCACTAGGGTTGTGCCGGGGTGGGGTGGTGCCGGGAGGGGCTGGCCCGGCGTGGCACTAGGGTTGTGCCGGGGTTGGGTGCTGGCGGGAGGGGCTGGCCCGGCGTGGCACTAGGGTTGTGCCGGGGTGGGGTGCTGGCGGGAGGGGCTGGCCCGGCGTGGCACTAGGGGGTTGTGCTGGGGGGTGGGGTGGTGTCGGGAGGGGCTGGCCCAGCGTGGCACTAGGGGGTTGTGCTGGGGGGTGGGGTGGTGCCGGGAGGGGCTGGCCTGGCGTGGCACTAGGGGGTTGTGCTGGGGGGTGGGGTGGTGTCGGGAGGGGCTGGCCCAGCGTGGCACTAGGGTTGTGCCGGGGTGGGGTGGTGTCGGGAGGGGCTGGCCCGGCGTGGCACTAGGGTTGTGCCGGGGTTGGGTGCTGGCGGGAGGGGCTGGCCCGGCGTGGCACTAGGGTTGTGCTGGGGGGTGGGGTGCTGCCGGGAGGGGCTGGCCCGGCGTGGCACTAGGGTTGTGCTGGGGGGTGGGGTGCTGCCGGGAGGGTCTGGCCCAGCGTGGCACTAGGGTTGTGCTGGGGGGTGGGGTGCTGCCGGGAGGGGCTGGCCCGGCGTGGCACTAGGGTTGTGCTGGGGGGTGGGGTGCTGTCGGGAGGGGCTGGCCCAGCGTGGCACTAGGGTTGTGCCGGGGTGGGGTGGTGTCGGGAGGGGCTGGCCCGGCGTGGCACTAGGGTTGTGCCGGGGTGGGGTGCTGTCGGGAGGGGCTGGCCCGGCGTGGCACTAGGGTTGTGCTGGGGGGTGGGGTGCTGTCGGGAGGGGCTGGCCCAGCGTGGCACTAGGGGGTTGTGCTGGGGGGTGGGGTGCTGTTGGGAGGGGCTGGCCCAGCGTGGCACTAGGGGGTTGTGCCGGGGTGGGGTGGTGCCGGGAGGGACTCTCCCCGGGCAGGCAGTGGCGGTGTAGCACGCTGGGGGTTGTTTCCAACGCGATGGAGCCTAAGGCCTGCCCTCCGGGATCAGTGAGATCCCTCGGCGGTTCTGGCTGCCCCAGCGGAATCGTCAGCAGCCGCGTCATCAGTCTGGACAAGGACGCTGGCCTGGCCCGGAGGGGGCTGACGGTGTCTCTGTCCCTCGCAGCGTCTGCCCCAGCTCTGCGGCGCGGGGGACGGCCGGGCGTTCGCGGACACCCTGCAGCAGCTCTACACGGCCGTGGCCAGGCAGGAGGCGAGGGCAGGGCAGAAGCGCCCCCACTCAGGTGAGGAACCAGATGGAAATATGGTCGCTTGTACCATAGAGCCCTCCCCCCGGGCCTCGCCCCATCCCAGTGCTCCTGGAGCGTCTGGCCCGCCAGGCTGGGAGGCTCCGGTAGCTGGAGCTCGGGGTGTTGGGGCTGCTTTGCTCCCTGCAGTCGGCGAGGGACCGGCTCCTCCCCTCACTGTTGGCCTCTGCCCCTCGTGCCTCTGACTCCTGCCTTCTCTCTCTGGGACAGGGGAGGCCGAGCCCCCTGAGCTCGCCTCGTCTCACCCGCTGCCGGGGGAGGCTCTGGACTCCCTGGTCACGCAGCAGGAAAAGGACGAGCCGCCCTCTGACCTGCCCCAGAGCCTGGGAGCCACAGCGGTAAGTGCCGCTTCCAAGCCTGCAGCTGCCTGGACAGAGCAGACAAGCTGTGCCTGCCCCCCCCAGGGGTTCCAAGGAGGGGTTCGGCTCCGCAGCCCCATCCCCTCAGGCCCTGACAAACCAGCCTGCAGCGAGGAGTAGCTGCCTCAGAGGGTTGTGTGTGGGGTGCAGGGCCTTGCCCCTCTGGCTAGCTCAGTGGGGGAGGGGTGGGGGATGGGGCAGGAGCCGTTCCCCTCGAGGGGGTGCTGGCGCTGACCCGGCCCCATGCAGGGCTGGCTGGCTCGGGGTGGGGGATGGGGCAGGAGCCGTTCCCCTCGAGGGGGTGCTGGCGCTGACCCGGCCCCATGCAGGGCTGGCTGGCTCGGGGTGGGGGATGGGGCAGGAGCCGTTCCCCTCGAGGGGGTGCTGGCGCTGACCCGGCCCCATGCAGGGCTGGCTGGCTCGGGGTGGGGGATGGGGCAGGAGCCGTTCCCCTCGAGGGGGTGCTGGCGCTGACCCGGCCCCATGCAGGGCTGGCTGGCTCGGGGCGGGGGATGGGGCAGGAGCCGTTCCCCTCGAGGGGGTGCTGGCTCTGGCTGGCTCCAAGCACTCTGCGCATGACGCCTTTCTGGCCCTATTGGATCAAAGCTTGTTCCCGTCCAGTGGCTGTTAGGGGACCTGGTGGGTCTCAGCTCCTAATGGGAAGTGTCCAGCCCAAGCACTGAGGCACCTCCCAGCCTTGGATGTGAACTTCCCCTTCTCTGCCCTCGCCCCGTCTGTGGGGCAGGTACGGAGCCACCTTCTGCACGGAGCGAGGTGACCCTGGCTCGCCTGCAGAGCCTCCAGCTCCTCTGTTGTGCCACCCCCACGGCAGCTCCTGTAGCTCCACCAGCCTGATTCCCCCTCACTCCAGCCAGGACGCCCTGCCGTGTCTCCTCTGAACTTCCCATGGAGGCTTTACGAGATGGGAGGGAGCCCGGAGCAGACTGGCCAAAACCTGCTCCCGCAAATCCCACAAAAGAGGCACAATCCTGCCCCAGACAATTCTTACTAAATGAATCGAATCTGGCTTAACCATGTCAAATACTTTTTGACACGTCGTCGTCTTCTTACTTCTGTCCCTCCCGTAAATGTTAGTTTCAAACCCTAGATACATTCCCGGAGGACAGGTCCAGCAATAGCTATTAGCCAGGACGGGCAGGGAGGGTGTCCTGGCCTCTGTCAGGGCTGGGAATGGGCGACGGGAGGGATCACATGAGGATTCCCTGCTCTGTTCCCTCCCTCTGGGGCACCTGGCCTTGGCCACTGTCAGCAGACAGGACCCTGGGCTGCATGGGCCTTTGCTCTGAGCCAGTGGAAAGAAAGGAAGAACTTGCTTTCCCTTGCCTGAAATCTGTTATGCTGTCGTGTGTCCATCACACAAAATGTCTAAACAAATTGCCCACCAATTTTGCCTTAAAAGGTGCAGCTTTTTGTAATGATTATAAAAGCGAGTTGTTTTAAAGGCCTGGAAATGTTTAACCTACGTACGCACTCTTTAGAACTTTGAAACACCCCAGCAAGTGAATTCCATCCCTGTTGCTGCTTTTTGAAAACAGTTGAACAGAAAACCTGCTTGCAGCCCTGACAGTCTGCTGATACAACAGTGACCTTGTGTGCACCTGTGATGTCCCAGAACAACACTCTGAATGGAGTCTCTGCCCTGACTGGAGGCTGGAGCCGGGGTACACACGTGTAGGAAAGCGACGCTCCAACAAACGAATTAGCAATTTCCTAAATGGGCTACTCTTGGGAAACTCAAGGGCTGCGTCTAGACTGGCATGATTTTGTGGAAATACTTTTAGCAGAAAGGTTTTTCCGTTAAAAGTATTTCTGCAGAAGTGCATCTAGATTGTCATGGATGCTTTTGTGCAAAAAGTGCTTTTGTGGAAAAGCATCCGTGGCCAGTCTAGACGCGATTTGCACAAGAAAGCCCTGATCACCATTTTAGCCATCGGGGCTTTTTTGTGCAAAACAGTTCTTCCCGTCTACACTGGCCCTCTTGAGCAAGTGTTCTTGTGCAAGGGCTTTTTCCCGAGCGGGAGCGTGAAGGGATTTGCGCAAGAAGCCCTGATTTTGTACATTACACAGTCAATGTTCTTGCACAGATTCAAGCGGCCAGTGTAGACAGCTGGCAAGTTTTTGCGCAAAAAGCGCTGAACCATACGCCAACCTTGAAACCACCTCAGGGCGTGTGGCAGCTCCCCCAGCACCTCTGAGCTTGCACGAGATGTGCACACGGCTCCGGCCTGCAGGAGCATCCCTGTTGGTTTGACAGAGGTTCCTTTGGTTCCAGACTCCCTCCTCTCCGGCCCAGAGAGCCCAGCTGCCCGTGTCCAAGGTCAAGAGGAAGAAGGCAAAGGGGCTGTTTGGCTGACACATCGCTGCTCCGCCCCCTCGCCGTGGGGAGGAGTCTGGCCCCAGGGCCTAGCTGCTCAGGACCCCAGCACGGAGCCTTGAATCTGACCATGACGCAGCATCTAGAAGGGCCAAGCAGGGCTCTTGCTCTGGGGGGCTTGCGGGCTGCTCTCCTCCCCTGTGGCAGCTCATTCAGCCCCTCGCTGGCATGCGGCTGGCATGCGGCCAGGCCTCTCCGCGGGCAGAGCAGGTGTGGCAGCCGATGCCTCTGCTCCTCACCCCAAGTGCTTCTCTGCCCCCCGCTGATCTGGCTCTCCACCCCCCCAACCCAGCTCTAGGGCTGGCCGTCCCTTGCTCCACAGGGCTGAGTGCTGGAGAGCTGAGGGGGTGGGAGTGGCAGGCTCCTGTTCCCTCAGGCAGTGGCCCCACGCTTTGGTTTTACACTAGTTTGCAATAAAGGCCCCTCACTGCTCAAGATGCTGTGTCTGGCTGGGGGAGGGGCAAGCTCTGGCTCCTCCCATTTGGTCCTGCCAGGTACCCCATGGGAGCAATTTCTGCCCCAGCCCCGACCTGTTTCTCCAGCCTGTATGTGCCCAGTGAGAGAGGTTCTGCCCAGCCCAGAGGCCAAGCAGCTACCCTCGTCCGCTTGCTGGGGCACAGCCTGTGGGGACTACAGCTCCCAGCGTGCTTTGCTCCAGTGTAATCTTGTGGCACCTGCAGGGGCTTGCAGGCCAGCCCTGTGGATAACAGGCCTTCCCCTTGGTGCCGGTGGTGCAGAGTGGGCAGAGGGCAGGGGTGCCAGCCCAAGGCGGGCAAGTCTGATTTCTTCTGTCCTGGGCGTGGCTGGTAAAAGCCTTGATCCAGTCGGCAGTGGGGAGCCCGTGCTGCGTAGGGCGGGGTGCGTAGGGACAGCTTCTGGAGGGGGGCCGGTGGCTAAGGGGTTAATCCCCTTGCCCCCATGCCGTGCTGCGTAGGGCGGGGTGCGTAGGGACAGCTTCTGGAGGGGGGGCCGGTGGCTAAGGGGTTAATCCCCTTGCCCCCATGCCGTGCTGCGTAGGGCGGGGTGCGTAGGGACAGCTTCTGGAGGGGGGCCGGTGGCTAAGGGGTTAATCCCCTTGCCCCCATGCCGTGCTGCGTAGGGCGGGGTGCGTAGGGACAGCTTCTGGAGGGGGGCCGGTGGCTAAGGGGTTAATCCCCTGGCCCCCATGCCGTGCTGCGTAGGGCGGGGTGCGTAGGGACAGCTCCTGGAGGGGGGCCGGTGGCTAAGGGGTTAATCCCCTTGCCCCCATGCCGTGCTGCGTAGGGCGGGGTGCGTAGGGACAGCTCCTGGAGGGGGGGCCGGTGGCTAAGGGGTTAATCCCCTGGCCCCCATGCCGTGCTGCGTAGGGCGGGGTGCGTAGGGACAGCTCCTGGAGGGGGGCCAGTGGCTAAGGGGTTAATCCCCTTGCCCCCATGCCGTGCTGCGTAGGGCGGGGTGCGTAGGGACAGCTCCTGGAGGGGGGCCGGTGGCTAAGGGGTTAATCCCCTTGCCCCCATGCCGTGCTGCGTAGGGCGGGGTGCGTAGGGACAGCTCCTGGAGGGGGGCCAGTGGCTAAGGGGTTAATCCCCTTGCCCCCATGCCGTGCTGCGTAGGGCGGGGTGCGTAGGGACAGCTTCTGGAGGGGGGGCCGGTGGCTAAGGGGTTAAGCCCCTTGCCCCCATGCCGTGCTGCCTAGGGCGGGGTGCGTAGGGACAGCTTCTGGAGGGGGGGCCGGTGGCTAAGGGGTTAATCCCCTTGCCCCCATGCCGTGCTGTGTAGGGCGGGGTGCGTAGGGACAGCTCCTGGAGGGGGGGCCGGTGGCTAAGGGGTTAATCCCCTTGCCCCCATGCCGTGCTGCGTAGGGCGAGGTGCGTAGGGACAGCTTCTGGAGGGGGGCCGGTGGCTAAGGGGTTAATCCCCTTGCCCCCATGCCGTGCTGCGTAGGGCGGGGTGCGTAGGGACAGCTCCTGGAGGGGGGGCCGGTGGCTAAGGGGTTAATCCCCTTGCCCCCATGCCGTGCTGCGTAGGGCGGGGTGCGTAGGGACAGCTTCTGGAGGGGGGGCCGGTGGCTAAGGGGTTAATCCCCTTGCCCCCATGCCGTGCTGCGTAGGGCAGGGTGCGTAGGGACAGCTCCTGGAGGGGGGGCCGGTGGCTAAGGGGTTAATCCCCTTGCCCCCATGCCGTGCTGCGTAGGGCGGGGTGCGTAGAGACAGCTTCTGGAGGGGGGCCGGTGGCTAAGGGGTTAATCCCCTTGCCCCCATGCCGTGCTGCGTAGGGCAGGGTGCATAGGGACAGCTCCTGGAGGGGGGGGGCCGGTGGCTAAGGGGTTAATCCCCTGGCCCCCATGCCGTGCTGGCGGCTCCACAAGGCACTCAGAGCCTCCATCAGTCTGGCTGTGGCCCCTGAGGCAGCAGCCCACCCCCAAGGTGCAGTGGGGGGCACGGCAGAGGGGCAGGACTGGCAGAGGGGGCCAGTAGCAGTGGGGATTTCCCCAGTCCCAGGGGCACTGCCCCACCCCTTAGTCCACAAGCTAAGGCCCAACCCTTCATGTCTGGCCCAGTCCTGGCCAGAACCCCCAGCCCTGCCGGTGCCCTTCGCTCCTGACCCCCAGCCCCCGCCCCACCCAGCCCTGCCGGTGCCCTTCGCTCCTGACCCGCAGCCCCCGCCCCACCCAGCCCTGCCAGTGCCCTTCGCTCCTGACCCCCAGCCCCCGCCCCCCCAGCCCTACCAGTGCCCTTCACTCCTGACCTGCAGCCCCCCCCAGCCCTGCCGGTGCCCTTCACTCCTGACCCCCAGCCCCCGCCCCCCCAGCCCTGCCGGTGCCCTTCACTCCTGACCCCCAGCCCCCGCCCCCCCAGCCCTGCCGGTGCCCTTCGCTCCTGACCCACAGCCCCCGCCCCCCCAGCCCTGCCGGTGCCCTTCACTCCTGACCCACAGCCCCCGCCCCCCCCAGCCCTGCCGGTGCCCTTTGCTCCTGACCCACAGCCCCCGCCCCCCCCAGCCCTGCCGGTGCCCTTCGCTCCTGACCCGCAGCCCCCGCCCCCCCCAGCCCTGCCGGTGCCCTTCGCTCCTGACCCACAGCCCCCGCCCCCCCAGCCCTGCTGGTGCCCTTCGCTCCTGACCCACAGCCCCCGCCCCCCCCAGCCCTGCCGGTGCCCTTCGCTCCTGACCCGCAGCCCCTGCCCCCCCAGCCCTGCTGGTGCCCTTCGCTCCTGACCCACAGCCCCCGCCCCCCCCAGCCCTGCCGGTGCCCTTCGCTCCTGACCCACAGCCCCTGCCCCCCCCAGCCCTGCTGGTGCCCTTCACTCCTGACCCACAGCCCCCGCCCCCCCAGCCCTGCTGGTGCCCTTCGCTCCTGACCCACAGCCCCTGCCCCCCCAGCCCTGCTGGTGCCCTTCACTCCTGACCTGCAGCCCCCGCCTCCCCAGCCCTGCCACCCCTGACCTCCTGACCCGCAGCCCCCAGCCTCCCCAGCCCTGCCAGTGCCCTTCGCTCCTGACCCACAGCCCCCGCCCCCCCCCAGCCCGGCCGCCCCCCGACCTCGTGACCCACAGCCCCAGCCAGCCTGCACTCGTGCTAGGTTCAGTGCCATTCCTGTGATATGCTCAGCTGGATCCCCAGGCAACCTCAGCAGCCGGGCCCTCCCTCGCGTCGCTCCCCCGCTGCCTGTGCAGGTCGGCGGGTGCTGCGCGAGAGAGGGGGCGCTTGCTGGAGCGTGGGGAGGGCTCCCAGGTGGCCCTGCCCGAGTCGGCCCATTGCCCCGGTGGGGGGGTTACGCAGGAATCCGGCCCTATGGGGGACCCACAGGCAGATGGGCTGGGAAATCACCTGCCAAGGAGACGCTATGGGGCAGGGAAGTGCAGAGCTCAGCTGTGCTCTCTGCATTCAGAGCCATGGCAGCAGGGAGAGGGGCAGCCCCCCGGGGCAGCCCCCCCTCCCCGGGTTAGCCCTGCTGGCCCCGGGGCTCTGGCCCCAGCCCGGATCCTGCCGGCCGGACCCCGTGTCTCCCGGGGCTCAGGGACTGCGGCCCTGCCCTGTGCGCCTGTGATCTGTCCGGGCTCCCAGTGCACGTTACAGACTCCGCCTCCATCAGGCTGAGCCCAGAAATACGTGTTCGCAGGGTTTAATGAAGCTGTTATGCAGGGCACGGCCCCGTGGCCTTAATAACGGCTCTGTGGCCTCGATTAAAGGGACCTTTCAGTCGCTTTCAAGTATTTTTAGAAAAGGGGGGAAAACTCAGCCAAGCCAGGAGAGGAAACTCCCGAGCTGGCCTGGTGCAAAACTAAGGAAATAGCACCCCCTAGACTGCAGCTCCCTGCCTGGCTCTGCTGGGCCAGCCGTGCTCTCCCCCGCCCTGCCAGGTCTGGGGCCATGGGGCGCCTGGGCCTCCTCCCCGCTGGCTTCCCAGCCCTGCACAGCGCCAGGTGCCCACGGACTGACTGGGGGAGGGGAATGCTTCAATAATACGTCTGCGCACCTTCCTTGGGCTCAGCCTCAGGGGAAACTGAGGCACAGAAAGAGATGGGACTTGCCCCAAGTCACCCAGTGAGTCAGCTCTGGGAACAGAGCCGGGAGTCCTGGCTCCCCGCTCCCCGGCCTGCCAGTGGTTACGGGACCAGTCCAGGCTCTTGGATGGCCGTTCCCTGCCCCGCTGTCCCTCGGGCCTTGTGGCTCCTGCCCGAGGTGCTGCCCATGCCCCCACTCACGTTGTGCAGTGCTGAGCGTGCTTCTGCCTTTCCCATAGGGCACAGGGCAGTTCCCAAGCAGGGGGGTGTCCCCCCGCCCCCGAGCCAGGGAGTCCCTCTAGCCCTGGCCCCATGTGTCCCGTGGCCTGGGTGCTCTGGTCCAGGCAGTTGAGACGCCCTCATGTGCCCAGTGCAGGGCGGGAGAGCACATGGCCCTTCTCCCACCATGGGGCCGGGGCAGAGAGACCCTGCAGGGTTTCTGGCAGCAGGGGGCACCCCCAGCCCGTGCCCAGCTCCTGCCCTCCCCCCTCCCTGCGGGGCCCAGAGAGCACAGCGCCAGTGCCAGCCCGGGGGGCTCTCATCTGCCCTCCTCCTCCCATGCCCAGCATGTGCTCGGTGCCCACAGTCCCATCTCTGGCGCTGAGCCAGGCCCCTCCCCAAGATTAACCTCTGCCGCCCCCTGCTGGCCTGTGGGAGCGACCCAGTGAGGTACAGGCCCGGGGGCGTAGAGGGACTGCTGCTCTTCGCGAGTCCCCATCCTGTCCATGCTCCTAACCCAGGCCCTGCCCTGCTGGGAGGTGACACGTGGGGGCTTTCCCCATGTGCTGTGGAGTTCCCTGCCCCGTGGGCCATCGGCTGGCACCCTGCTCTCTTCATTAGGGCACCTGCCTCCTGCCCCGCCCTGCAGCAGCCGTGCTGGGAGCTACGGGTGGGGTCCCCGTTCTGCTGGGCGCTGCACAGCCCCCGACAGCCCCGGGCCCCCTTGTGCCCACTGAGACCGGGGCACTGCCCAGACCCTGCGATCAGCTGGGCACTCTGTGTGCTCCCGATGGGCTGTGGGGGATGGAGCCTGCCCCAGTAAGGGAGGGGGCCCCCCCTCTGTCTGTGCTCCTGATCAGCCCGCCGGTGGGGGAAGCTGCAGAGCTTTCACCCAGACTGGAGGCTGGTGTCCCTGTGCCGGAGGGCCGCAGCCAGGCAGAGGCTCTTGGGGCTCCCCGGCCCTGCCACAGTGGAAGTGGCTCCGTGGCGGAGGCATACGTGGGTGTCAGGGAGCTGTGGCGCCATTCGTGAGGTGAGGGGGCCCGTGGTCCTGTGAGCCCGGGGGCTGCAGTGCTGGAGGGGGCGTTCGTGGGCATCGTGGGGCCCGGAGCAGGGCAGGTGGGTGTCTCATACGCAGACCCTGCGAGCGGGTGACCCACCAGCTGGAGAAGGCAGCTCTGGGCTGGAGGGAGAGGTCAGGGCCAGCGTCACAACGGCCTGGCCCTGGGAACCGCCGGGCCAGCCCAGCCGAGGGACCGTCACGGCCAGTCTGTCTGCGTGCGCCTTTCCCAGCCCACGCTGCCCGCACTGGCCTGCCATGGGCTGGCGATGCCCAGAGAGGTGGGTGCAGTGGGACGAGGCCCCAGGCTGCCCGTGCCCCTGCGCTCCATCTGGCTGAGCCCCCAGGAGCTGCTGTCCCTCTGGCACTGGGCTGGGGGCAGCTAGTCCCTTGGTGCTGGTTCGGGCTGCACAGCTGGGGCCCTGGTCCTGCTTCCCCGAGGGGCCAGGCCCGGGGATGAGGAAGGAACTGACCTTGGGGGGCAGCACCCCAGGAAGTCTGGCCCCAGGCTCCTCAGGCTGGGCACCCCGACTGCCCGCTGGAGTCCCCAGAGCAAACCCCACTGGCTGCTCCCTGCACCAGGGCCCCTAGAGCCAGAGTGGGGCCCCTCAGCACCAGCTGGGCCCAGCCCTGCTGCCCTCCCTGCCTCTGTCTCCTGCCTGGTCTTGCTGGAGCCCCGGCCGCCGGCGGAGGCTGCCCCAAGGGTCCACTCACCTGGGGAAGAGCTCGGGGCCCTCCCCAGGGCAGGCCCAGGGGCCCGGGCAGTGAAATCAGGGTGTTGTGTTTACTTTCCCCTACTGGCAGCTGGAAGGGGAAGCCCATCCCAGCCCCGCATTGTTGTCTCAGCGAGTTAATCAGATCCCACAATCCTGTTGTGGAAATATTGGGCCTCCCTCCGAACAATAGAGCCCGAGAATATTGTGGTTAAATTTCAACCAGCTGCCTCCCCGCTCTGTTTGATCCCCCCTCCCGGGGCACGAGGGCACCTGGGATCGGGGGGGGGGGCATCTTTGCAGGCTCTGCCGCAGGAGCCCCGCATACCTGGAGCCCCGGTGCCCAGGCGGCGCTTGCTCTGCAGGGCCGGGGCACCGCTGGGATGGGCTCGGGCCCTCCACGTGTGTTTTGTTGACACCTGTGGCAGTGGCGCGGCGCCCCCGGAGCAGGGCTGGTTCCCGGGGTGGGGGATCCCTCCAGCCGCGCTCTGGCTGGAGCCGGGCTGAGCGCGCCTCGGGGGCAGGTGGAGCGGGGCGGGCTGCCCGAAGGCGCGCCTGGCAGGGGGAGGAGGCTGCGGGCGGCCCATGGCCGGTGCCGCGGGGAGGCGGAGGGAAGGAGGGGACATGGGCAGGGTGCGGTCCTGGCGGTTCCCGATCCCGGATCTCTTCAATTTCCCCTCTCACTCGTGCCCTGGGACTGGAGGCTGCAGCGGCTCCGGCTCCGGCTCCGGCTCCAGCCACCGCCGCCCTGACCGCCAGGGCGCAAACCGCGGGGACTCCGGGCAGCCGGGCCCCGGCCCCGCAGCAGCCGCCCTGCTGCCAAAACAAACGGCCCTTCGCTATTTATTGGCGGCGGCCGGCGGGGGAGCTCAGAGCAGGCGGCCAGCCCCGGCGCCGGCCAGCAGCAGCACCTGCCCGGCACACGCCGCCGTGGCGCACTGGATGGCGACCCGCGGGGGGCTCCGCCAGCGCCGCGCCCGAGCCTGAGGGCCCCCTGGTCGGCAGCCTCCTCCCCGGCGGAGCAGTCCAGCGTCCCCGCTGCCCCCGGACGCGCCTGCCATGAAGCTGGCCCGGCTCCTGCTGCTGCTGAGCGGGTGCGCGCTGCTGCTGGCCCCGGCGGTGCGGGGCTGCGGGCCGGGCCGGGTGGTGGGCAGCCGCCGGCGGCCCCCCAGGAAGCTCATCCCGCTGGCGTACAAGCAGTTCAGCCCCAACGTGCCCGAGAAAACCCTGGGCGCCAGCGGCCGGTACGAGGGCAAGATCGCCCGCAACTCGGAGCGCTTCAAGGAGCTGACCCCCAACTACAACCCCGACATCATCTTCAAGGACGAGGAGAACACGGGAGCCGACCGCCTCATGACCCAGGTACGGGCCCAGCGGCTCCCCCAGCCCGTCCGCGCCGGGCTCCGGGGCCCTGGCTCCTCCCCGCTCCGGGGACGCTGCAGCCCCGGGCGCTCGGGCCGGGAGGGAGCGGGAAGTGCCCGGCAGTGCGGGGCAGAGCAATGGGCCGAGCAGACAAGTCTCCACGGGCTGCAGCCCGCTGCGCTCCCTCGGCTGTCGGCACCTGCCCTGCCGCCGGTCCCCTCTCCAGGCGGGCCTGCTTCGTCGGCCCGGCCCGGCTCCGCTTCTCGACCCGCCACCGCCCTCCTTCCAGCGCCCCGGCTCTGGCAGCGGCTCTCCGGTTCACCTGCGGGGAGCGTGAGCCCGCGCCGGGGAGGCGAGTTCGCAGCCGGCCCCCACGAGCCACAAGATGCGCTGAGCCACGCGAGCTACCTGGGCGCAGCTGCTGCCCCGGCGGCTGGGAAGTTCCAGGCGCTGGAGGGAGTCGGGGTCGGATGCTGGGGGCAGCGGGCGGGAAGGGCACGGGCGGAGGAGGGCTTCAGTGTCTGGAATCTCCAGAGGCCGGCAGCTCCGGGTCCCAGTGCTGCAGCGGAGGGTGCCAGGGACCCGGCGCTGGAGGGTGTCAGGGACCCGGCGCTGGAGGGTGTCAGGGACCCAATGCTGGGGAGAGGGTGCTGGAGGGTGTCAGGGACCCAATGCTGGGGAGAGGGTGCTGGAGGGTGTCAGGGACCCAGTGCCTGGGAGGGGGGTGTCTCCAGGGTGTCAGGCACTCAGTGCTAGATGGAATCTGGGACCTGGTGCTGGGGGGGGGGGGTCTGGGACTCAGTGCCCCGGGGCGGGTGCTGGAGGGTGGCTGGGACCCAGTGCTGGAGGGGGGAGGGGCGCTGGAGGGTGTCAGGCACCCAGTGCTGGATGGAATCTGGGACCTGGTGCTGGGGGGGGGGGTCTGGGACTCAGTGCCCCGGGGGGGGTGCTGGAGGGTGGCTGGGACCCAGTGCTGGAGGGGGGAGGGGCGCTGGAGGGTGTCAGGCACTCAGTGCTGGATGGTATCTGGGACCTGGTGCTGGGGGTGGGTCTGGGACTCAGTGCCTGGGGGGGCTGCTGGAGGGTGGCTGGGACCCAGTGCTGGAGGGGGTCTGGGACCTGGCGCCGGAGGGGGTCTGGGACCCGGCGCTGGGGGCAGAGCAGCTGAAGGTTGCAGTGCCCGCTTTAAAGCAGCGTGGAGCCTGCCCAGGCTGGAGCGGCTCCGGGCCAGGACGGGCAGTGGCCTGTGGCGTGACCCTTGTCAGTGTGGCCAACACAGATTGAGCCGTGTCGCTCAGTTGCTGCCTCCTTGGCGTCCCCGTGGCTAGGGGTCCGGGTGGAGGACGTGGCCATGTGGGCTCCGTGGGTGGCTGGAGCCCCTTGTTGGTGTGGGTGACTTGGGAGAATGGAGGCAGGTCGCTGGCAGCTTCCCAGGAAGGCTCTGGGCATGGCTGGGAGCTTGGCCTGGCCGGGCAGAGCCCTGGGCTGTGGGGCCATGGATGGGCGGGCTCGGGTGTGGCCGGTGTGGGTGCCCTGCACGCCCACTCCCTGGCCTGTGCTCATGGGCTGAGCCCCTGGGATGGCAGTGGAAGCGGGGGCAGTGGCTTTGCAGGGCTCTGTCAGCGCAACAGGCGGGCATTCCTCAGGGCGGCAAAGCAGAACCGAGTCCCCACCACTGACGAGGGAATTAATGTGCCAGGAGCCTGAGCAGCATGGCCTAGTGGGCGCAGTCTTCACTTGGAGCAGGCAGCCTGCTGCAGAGCATTGGCCAAGCCCCTTCACCTGCTCTGTGCCTCAGTTTCCCCTGCCTGTGTGAGAAAGGACCTGCGGGTGCTGGGGTGCGGATGACTGAGGGGTGGGGTGGGGTGTTTGGATGACCCTAGCCCGGGAGGCTGCGTCTCACAGAGGGGACAATGGCCTGTCGTAAATTCCACCGGGAAGCCAGCAGACAGGCTGGGGCAGGGAGGGGGCCCCGGGAGGAAGGTTGCCCTGTGTTCAGGGTGGGTGAGGAGCCTGCTGATGTACAGCCCAGGTGACTGTCCCAGCCGAGTCGCCGGAGCTGGGGGTTTCTGGCTCCTGGAGAATGGCCAGCACAGCCTGGGCTGAGCACGGGCTGTGGAGCCGGAGGGTTAGTGGACTCTGGCCTTGGTGTGTGCGAGGGCCCAGAACTCCAGGAAGTGAATGTGGCGCGTGATCCCTGGAGAGGTACCGCCCAGGACAGCCCCCTGCACCCACACTGCTCCTGCCTGGCCTGCTTGGACCTCCCCTGGGTGCCTGCCAGGGCAGCTGGGCTGTGCGCTGGGAGCCCGGAGTCCCCACAGCGAGTCGCGACTGTCCCACCCTCACTGCTGGCAGCTGCTGAATCAGCTGGTGCCCCCTCTGGGGGACAGGCCCTGGGCCCCCCCCAAGCCAGACAGTCCCTGCTCTGGGGCAGGATCAGGGCCAGCCTCCTGTGTCCCAGCGGAGTCTGCCTCTGGGGCAGCAAGTTGCCTCTGGGGCCCAAGTTGTCCCAGGGCCGCTCTCTTCTCACGGGCGCGCAGTGGGGCCCGGCCTCCTCCCAGACGGTCCATCCGAACCCAGCCCCACTGGCAACCCAGTGTCCACAATGCAGGGACACCTGACGGGGAGCTGCCCCGCCCTCCAGTGCCCCCTGGGGGGAGGGCAGACGGAGAGATGCCCCAGGGATGTGGCGGCTGGCGGAGGGGCCCCGCGGGACCCACTCACTGGCTTTTACTGCTGGTGACTCACTCAGAACCTGTTTTCCCCAAGTCCAAGGGTCTGGGCCCGGTGGTGCTGGGAGATACGGGGGAGGGGGGGCAGGGCTGCTCCCCGCCTCCCCTTATCGGTTCATCTGCCTCAAGAATCTGCATGTTTGCTCTGTGCTGGGACCCACTGGCCGAAGGCCCCACCCTCCTCTCCAGGGCAGCCAGCCCCTCTCCACCTTGCTGGGCAGAGGAATGTCCCAGGCACCCTCCCCCGCGCCCCACGGGACACCCTCCTAGCCCAGCCCCACCGGCCTGCAGACCCGGCGTGCTGCCCCTCAGGCAGGGCCCCTCGCCCTTTCCCCACGGGGCAGCCTGCCCCAGGCCCGCCTCACCTCCAGGAAGGGGCTGCTGCCTGCCCTGCCCGTGAGTGGGGAAGGCCCAGGCCCCTGGCCCTGCCATCTCAGGGCTCCCCCTCGGAGCGGGTCCCACCTGGCCTGGCTTGTGAATGACTCCAATGGGAGCTGATGGGCACAGAACAAGTGCTGGTGCCAAATGCCCTGCCAGCAGCAGCACCCTGGGGGAAGGGAGCTCCCTCTCCTAGGTGCCGTTCGGCCCTCAGCCTCCCTGCGGGCGGCCACGCCTGGCCCAGAGGCCCAGCCCTCTCAGAACTCGCAGGGAGCCCTGAGCAGCGGGCATGGCCATCGGTCTCCAGCCGTGGCCCGTAGCTGATGGGTGTTATCCTGTCCCCTGCAATGCCCCTGGCTGGCTGGGCAGAATGCCCTGCAGCGCAGGACTGGACACCACGACACTGCCCGCCCGCTCTCATGTGGCAGGGAGTTCCACAGCCCAACTGGCGCTGGCCAGAGGGTCTGAGTCCCCTACCACAGCCCAGGGTCCTCGCCGGGCCTTTCCCAGCCATCACCACCCCAGGCAGCGACGTGAGCACCTGGCTCCGGGCCCAGCTCTGGGTGCTCCCTCTCGCTGCCCATCCCGATCTGAGTGGCGGCTGCCACCTGTCGCTATGGCGATGGCCTGGGCCGCCCCCCCAGGAGACGTGGCCCCACCCTACATGTAGCCATGTGGATGCCGGCTGGGCTGCAAGGTGCCCAGGTACAGAGCTGCCAGGTCTGGAGGGATTTCTGTCCGTCCCCCCCCCCGCTTTGGGCACCTCTCGCGCCCCCCCCCCCCCGATGATGGCATGGGCCTGGCCTCCCACGCTGCCTTGCCCAGGCCCTGCTTTCTGAGCGGCAGGAGGCAGCTTGCCCTGCAGGGCCCGTGTCCTCGGGCTTGTCCCCGGCCCCAGAGTCCTGTCACCCGCAGCAACCCAGTGAAGTCCCTGCATGCCCCCCCCCCGCTGCCAGCCCAGCCACTCAGGGGCGCCCCAGGCCCTCAAGGGGGCGCCAGGCTGCCAGCTGTGTCCCGTCCCTGGCTGCCTCTGGCACTGCAGTGACACCTGCTGGCTACAGCCTGGACTGGCAGAGCAGCCACAGGGGCCTCTACTCTCCCGCTGCCCCTGCACGCCCCCTCCCTGGCGTGGGCCTGGGCCGGGTTTGCTCCCTTGCCAGTAGCCGATGGGGTCTGAGCCCCCGTCCCTGCAGCGCTGTGTGCCCTGTGCCTGGGCAGTGCGCCCCAGGGCGGGGAGGTGAGAGCAGACGTCTGGGGGTTCCAGGTGCTAACCTGGGAGGAGCTGGGAATCCCTGGGGGGGGGAGCAGGCATCTTTCCGTCCTCGCGGCCTCTTGCCCGGGGGAGCCTGGCTGGTGGCTCAGCTGGCGCGAGCGTCCTGCCCTGTCGGGAGGGAGACCGAGCCAGGGGAAAGGGGACTTGCCGGGAGGAACGGCAGAGGGGCAGGGACAGGCCAGGCGCTTGCAGGGCGGCTCCAGTCCGGTGCAGGGATCACAGCCGGGGAGAGCTGAGATGCCGTGTCTGCGGGTGCAGGCCTGGCCGGGCCATTTGTCCCTCCCACCCAGCGCGCTTGGGCTGGGGGCCACGTGCAGACTGAGCCGGGGGCCAAGGGGGATGAGGCGGGGAGGGTGTCCTGGCTCGGTGTCAGGGTCTGTCCGGGTCCAGGGCAGCCCGGCTGCAGCGGGCGATTCTCTGGGCCCAGGGGGCTGGCGCTGCTGGGAGCCTCGGCGTGAGCACCCCGCCTCTGCTGGGGAGGGCAGCAGGGGCAGCTGGGCTGGGGCTGGGGCAGGAGCAGGGCTGCTGAGAGCCCAGGAGGCAGAACAGCCCCCCTCCCCCGCCCTTTCCCCACCGGCTGCTGGGAGCTGGAGTCAAACTGGTGCCCCAGGCTGGTCCCATTTCTCGCTTCCCAGCCTCAGCCGCCCTCAGGAGCTGCCACCCAGCCAGGGGGTGTCTGGGTGCAGCGGGGGAGGGGCACAGGGCCTGGTCCCGGGCGCGCTGGTGGCTGGGCTGGGGGTGCAGCGGGGGAGGGGCACAGGGCCTGGTCCTGGGTGCGCTGGTGGCTGGGCTGGGGGTGCAGCGGGGCAGGGGCACAGGGCGGGCGGTGCTGGGATGGGCGGTTCATGGGGACAACCCCCTTAGAACTGGGTTTGTCAGATTCTTGCCCTGGCTTCTCTGTGGCCCGGGGGAGGGGTGAGGGCCGAGAGGACCCTCTGTGGGGCAACGGCCCCTTCTCCTGCCCCTTCCCTCTGCATCCCAGCCGCCCTCCCCCCAGCGCTGTACCCAGAAGAGCTCTCAGCCCCCCACATTGCAGCCTCTGTCTGTGACCCACCCTGGGCCTGCCCCCTCTGCTGACCCCTCTGCCCAGCCTGGGGGAGGCGTCGTGGCCAGACAGCCGGGGCTGGGTCTCCTGGGTCGGGAGGGGCAGGGGGTACTTGGGGGAGCCCCAGGGGGAGAGCCCTGTGCCGGCTCTGAATGCCTGGAGCCTGGGCTGATGGCCTGTCCTGCCTTTCCCTGCTGGAGTCCCCTGAGCTGGGTTCGAATCTCCTCCAGCTCACAACTGACATGAGTGTAGGGGCCTCAGCTGCAGTCCCAGGGCCTGGCTTGGAACGTCCCAAATTATCACCACATGGCTATTCATCACGAGCCACCTTCCTGCTCCTGGGCAAGGCGGGGCTGGGGGGAGCCAGGGCTGGGCTGGCAGGGGCTGTGGGGCAGGAGGGAGGGGCACCGGCGGGGCTGGGGGGAGCCAGGGCTGGGCCGGCAGGGGCTGTGGGGCGGGAGTGGGGGCACCGGTGGGGCTGGGGGGGAGCCAGGGCTGGGCCGGCAGGGGCTGTGGGGTGGGAGTGGGGGCACCAGCGGGGCTGGGGGGAGCCAGGGCTGGGCCGGCAGGGGCTGTGGGGTGGGAGTGGGGGCACCGGCGGGGCTGGGGGGAGCCAGGGCTAGGCCGGCAGGGGCTGTGGGGTGTGAGTGGGGGCACCGGCAGGGCTGGGCCGGCAGGGGCTGTGGGGCGGGAGTGGGGGCACTGGCGGGGCTGGGGGGAGCCAGGGCTGGGCCGGCAGGGGCTGTGGGGCGGGAGTGGGGGCACTGGCGGGGCTGGGGGGAGCCAGGGCTGGGCTGGCAGGGGCTGTGGGGCAGGAGGGAGGGGCACCGGCGGGGCTGAGGGGAGCCAGGGCTGGGCCGGCAGGGGCTGTGGGGCGGGAGTGGGGGCACCGGCGGGGCTGGGGGGGAGCCAGGGCTGGGCCGGCAGGGGCTGTGGGGCAGGAGTGGGGGCACCGGTGGGGCTGGGGGGAGCCAGGGCTGGGCCGGCAGGGGCTGTGGGGCGGGAGTGGGGGCACTGGCGGGGCTGGGGGGAGCCAGGGCTGGGCTGGCAGGGGCTGTGGGACGGGAGGGAGGGAGGGGTCCAGCAGGGCTGGGGTGGAGGAGGGGTTGGGGGCCTGGGTTGGTGGCAATCACCAAGCAGAGATTTACGGCCCCTGCTCTGGGCTCTTTCCTGCAGTTCTGGGGGGGGGGGGGGGTCAGTTTCTTTGCCCCTGCCCTGCCCGTTGGCTGGCGAGCCGGGTTCCTCATGCGGCTGAGAGGGGCCTGGTGCTTCTGGTCTGGCAGACTGAGCCCCCCTCCCCCCGAGGTTGCTAGGTCAGACTGAAGCTGGCTCCAGCCCCCTCCCGGTTCTCAGCCTGGGTTCTGGGGAGCCTGTCCTGATCCCGGGGCTGCAGGCCCCTGGGGTGGGGGTTGCAGAGGGCGGGGCTGTGGACTGGCACCATAATCACCAGGCTGAGGAAGCAGCGGGCCATGTCCCCTGGGGGCTGGAGCAGGGGTGGTCCCTGGGTCGTTGGGGGGAAGGGCTGTCCCGGGGAGGGGGCTCTGATCAGACCCAGGGGCTGTGTCTACACTGGCTGCTCGCTTTTCCGGAAAAACTCTGCTGCTCCCGTTTGGGCAAAAGTCCTTTTCCGGAAAAACTGTTCCGGAAAAGGGCCAGTGTAGACGGCACATTAGTCTTTTCTGCAAAAAAGCCCCAATCGCGAAAATGACGATCGGGGCTTTTTTCCGGAAAAGCGCGTCTACATTGGCACGGACGCTTTTCCGGAAAAAGGGCTTTTCCAGAAAGGCATCCTGCCAATGTAGACGCGCTCTTTACGGAAATACTTATAACGGAAAACTGTTCCAGTGTAGTCGTAGCCAGGGAGTGCCTCAGCCTCAGCCGGCAGCGCAGCCCCACCACCACCCCCCGGGGGCGCTCTCCCCTGCTCCGAAGGAGGCCAGTTGGGGCAGTGCAGGGCACCTGGCCTGGGGAGGAGCAAGGACCCCTGGGCTACTGGGGGAGCAGCTGGAAAGCATCTCCAGAGCCAGACCCTCCACAGGGGCTGGGCGGGGCACCGGGTCTCCAGTTCTAATCCCCAGGCTGGCAGTGGCCACAGGCACCAGCCAGCCCCCTCGCTGGCAGGCCCACCGGGGCCCCCGGCCCGCAGGGCAGGTGTGAGGGGCTTAGCGACCAGGCCTGGCGACTCGCTCTCCACATGCTACTGAGATGTCAGGGCTGGACTCTGCCACTGCTGGCTCTGCCTTGGCCCTGTCCACCCGCCGGCCGGGGAGGGGTCTGCCAGCACCGCCCCCCTGGCTCAGGGTGGGTGTGAGCATGCATCCCCAGGCAGCGTGTGTTGTAGCCGCCTGGTGTCCAGAGGCCGTGGGGATGCTCTGGAGAGCCTGGCCCTGGTAGCAGCGCCGCTCATGTGCCCCACCAGCCCAGCAAGTGGGGCCAGGGGAGCCAGGGAGGCGTCTCCACAGCAGTAAAGGCCACTAGAGAAGTGAAGGGTCCGGGGCTGAGGGACAAGTGCTGGCATGGCCCAGGCCTGGCCAGGAGCCAGAGCAAGTGGGGGACTAATGGGTCCATGGGCACCGGGCAAAAGGGGCCCAGCCGGGCTGCGAGTGCTCAGGGAAGCCATGTGCCCAACGCTGGGTAGAGTGAGTGTGTGTGTGTGTGTGTGTGTGTGTGTGTGTGTGGAGTCACTTTCCAGGGTGTGTGTGTGTGTGTGTGTGTGTGTGTGTGTGGAGTCACTTTCCAGGGTGTGTGTGTGTGTGTGTGTGTGTGTGTGGAGTCACTTTCCAGGGTGTGTGTGTGTGTGTGTGTGTGTGTGTGGAGTCACTTTCCAGGGTGTGTGTGTGTGTGTGTGTGTGTGTGTGTGTGTGTGTGTGGAGTCACTTTCCAGGGTGTGTGTGTGTGTGTGTGTGTGTGTGGAGTCACTTTCCAGGGTGTGTGTGTGTGTGTGTGTGGAGTCACTTTCCAGGGTGTGTGTGTGTAGTCACTTTCCAGGGTGTGTGTGTGTGTGTGTGTGTGTGTGTGTGTGTGTGGAGTCACTTTCCAGGGTGTGTGTGTGTGTGTGTGTGTGTGTGTGTGTGTGTGTGCGCGCGCTTATGTGCAGGGGCAGATGAGAGTTTTGCGGGGCCCAGGGCAGCACAGTTTCATGGGCTCCCCCCCCTTGGAGAAAAAATAGAAAAAGGTGTCTCCCCTGTGCCCACTCCTCCAGTAGCCCCACTCTGATCGTGTGAGCTCCCCCCATCCCCTCTCCTAACCCCTCCCTCTCCACCTGCCCTGCCTCTCTCCTCTGGTGCTGGTCCCTCCCCTGCAGGTCTCTGCCCTTCTGCTTCACCCCAGAATCCCCTGGCACCTGCACCTTCCCTTAGCCCTGCACCCTCCTGGTGTCCCCCCTTCCCTCACTGCCCCTGCCCCCTTTGCCCTCTTTTTCCCTGATGCCCCCCCTCACCACTCTCTGCCCCCGTTCCCCTCCTGCCCCTCTGTGCCCTCACACATGACTTGCTCCATCCCCACATTTCTCACGCCCACCCCTCCTTTTAAGCCTTCTCCCAGCACCTCCCCCTCCCCCCTCGAGCCCCCAATGCCCTTCCCCTCTCCTCTCGCAGCATCACCCTGTCCCCCTCCCACTGACACCTCCCTCCTGCCCTTTTCCTCATTGTCTGCACTTGGCCCCCTGGCATTTCTCTCTCCTCCACCCTGTCCCTTGGTGCCTTCCCCTCTCTTCTCCTGACCTGCCCCCCTCCCCTCAGCACAAGCCCCTTCCTCTCCATCCACCTTCTGCCTTCCAGTGTGCAGGGCGGCTGCGACCACGTGCCGAAGCGAGCGGTGTAACGCTGGGCCACGTGGTTTTAAAGCCACGCCACGCCCAGGCGTCTCCCCTCTCAGCTGTTGCACGGCGTTTCAGCACACCGCACATGCGATCCCTCGGCCACACATAGCCCGTACTGGCCGGTGGGGAATTTCAAGTGCAGGGCTACGGCGCCCCGTCACATCCCCCTCCTCCAGCAGCCGCCAGCCGGCCTTTCAGCGGACAGCCCATCGGGAAATTCCCGGTATCCCGCTGGCAGGGGGCCTATTGAAGCACAGAGCCTGGGGCAGCCGTCCCGCTCGCCCTGCCCTATATCCGCCGCTGTGTGTGTGTGTGGACGCTTTGCAGGGTCTGCATTCACTGCATGAGCCCCATGTCCAGTCGCATTGTGCAGCCCATCTCAGCCCGGCTGCAGGGCTCTCAGGCGAGTGGTGCTGCCTGTGCCCTCGCAGAGGAGGGGCCCCGAGAGGCAGCTAGGAGGCACTGGCTGGGCGAGAGATCGGAGCTCGGCCCCTCTCGTCTCCCTGGCTCATGGAACATGAACAAGGGCACTAGGCTGACACTAAAAAGTGGGGAATGCAAGCTCACTGCACAAGCAAATACTTTCCCACACGTCTGATTCACTTGTGGAACTCCCTGCCACATGAAATTACTGACAGGGCTGTTGTCCCTCCTGCTTCAAGGTTTGAGCCAATCTGCATGTGTGCGCACGTGGGGGGGGGGGAGATTCCCTCCATATGCTCCTGGGTGGTCTCCTACAAGTTCCCCTGGGTATCTGCACTGGGCGCTGGCACAGACAGGCAGGCCGGCCAGGGTCTGAGCCCAGCGGAAGGCCTGTGATCCTCTGCCCCAGTGGAGTGAGCGAGCAGGGATAGGGCTGCTAGCCAGGCTGCCTCCCAAAGGCGCCCTGGCCAGACCCTGCTGGCTGCAGAGCAGGGGCTGTGATGGGGGAGGGGCCAGGCTGGGCTTACAGGTGGGGGGTTCGCTCGGTGCACTCTGTGGGTCATGGGGACCCCCACACTCAGCAGGAGCCTGGCTTCGCCGTATGGGGCAGCGGGAGGGAGCCCCCCCAGCACAGCTTTGGCGGGAGGTTGGGGGGTGCTGCTGCCCCATGTACAGCCAGTTTGGCTGCCAGCTGTGTCCTGGGGCCGGGGAACTCACTGAGAAACCCTCCCCCCACCCTGTCCTGCCCCCGCTCTGTTGTGTCCCCCCACGCTGCCCCCCATTCCACTCCAGCCCTACGGTGCCCCCGGCTCTGCACTAACTCTGCCCCCCCCGCAGCGCTGCAAGGACCGCCTGAACTCCCTGGCCATCTCGGTGATGAACCAGTGGCCGGGGGTGAAGCTGCGGGTGACCGAGGGCTGGGACGAAGACGGGCACCACTCGGAGGAGTCGCTGCACTACGAGGGCCGCGCCGTGGACATCACCACCTCGGACCGGGACCGCAACAAGTACGGCATGCTGGCCCGGCTGGCCGCGGAGGCCGGCTTCGACTGGGTCTACTACGAGTCCAAGGCCCACGTCCACTGCTCCGTCAAGTCAGGTACGGCGGGGCCCGGCGCCCCCTTCCCCGCGGCATCCCAGAGCCGCCCCGCCCCCCCCAGCGCCCCCCCAGCGCCCCCCTTCCCCACGCCATGGGCCAGCCTGCGCTCGCCCACGGCATCCCAGAGCCGCCCCGCCCCACCCACCCCCAGCTGTCCCATCTCTGCCTGCTATGGTCCCTGCCAGCCCCGTTCATCTTCCCCCCGCGTGCTTTCTCCACCCCACATCAGAGCCCCACGGCACCTCCCCTGCCCCCACCCCCTGGGAGTCTCCCCCTCCCAACTCCACTGCTTCCCCCCAACCTGTGCAGGGGGTCGGGTGGGGAGAGGGGAGGCAGGGCTGGTTGCCATGGTGATAACAAGCCACTCAGGGCAGGGCTCAGACATGGCCTCTCCAAATGCCCCGTTTGGCAACGTCCGCTCAGGGGGAAACTGGCCTGGACCATCGGGGGGGGGGGGAGCGGCCCCGGCAGGGCTGGGGGGCAGGGGCAGGGGATGCGGGGGGGAGGGAGGGGCCCTGGCAGGCCAATGGTGCCCAGGGAGAAGGTGCCCGTGGGCAGTGCTGGCTGCTGGGTGCAGTTCTGATTCCTCCCAGCAGGGGGCAGTGAGGTCCCCTCTCCCACAGCACCCAGTGCCCGGCTGGCAGGGACCAGCTGTGCTGAGCCGGGGCCGGGTCGGGCATTGACCTCGGCGTCCTGTGCCCCGTCGCGTGATGCCAGGCCCCGAGGGGCTCTCGCTGCTGGGCAGGAAACATTTGCTAGGCCCCGGCTCCCCCTGCGCTGGCCCATCCTGCTGCCTTAGCCCGGACCCGGTGCCCAGGAGCAGAGGGGCAGGGCCCGCCCCGGCACTGCTGGGCTGCTGGAGCACGTGGGGCCTGGCCAGGACCAGGCCTGGGCCAGGGGGCTGCTTCCTACGCTCAGTGCTGCGTGTCGGGGCAGCTGCCTGGCCATGTGGCATGTTCTGTGTATCATGCCCACCCCGACTCATCCCCACCCCTGCTTAGTCCTCCCCCCCGCCCAGGGAGCCCTGTTGCTCCAGTTGTTGGGTGTTATAATGGGGCGTGAAGGCTGTGCAGGGTGCTGGGGCTTCGGGGTGCAGGGCATCAGCCTTACAATGGGGAACAGGGGTCGCACCTTTGCTCTGACTGCTGGGTTGAAGCACGCCCCACCGGAGGCAGCCAGGGCTCAGTGCTGGGCTGTGTGTCCGTGTATAAACGGGCCCTACGCCGCACCCCAGAAGTGGCTGCATTACCCGCCACATGAGGGGTCACGGCAGCTGGGGTGGGCCCCGGGCCTGCAGGGTAACCGCCTTATCTCTCTTGTGGTGTGGAGAGGGCGGATAAAGAAAAGTTATTTATTAGTTCCCTAAATAGAAGAACTAGAGGACACCAAATGAAATTAATGGGGAGCAGGTTTAAAACTAATAAAAGAAAGTTTTTCTTCACACAGCGTGTAGTCAACCTGTGGAACTCCTCGCCAGAGGAGGCTGTGAAGGCTAGGACTATAATAGAGTTTAAAGAGAAGCTAGATAATTTCATGGGGTATGTCTACACTGCATCCCTAGTTCGAACTAGGGATGCAAATGGAGACAATCGAACTAGTTAATGAAGCGGGGATTTAAATATCCCGCACTCCATTAACATGATCTCGCCGGCGCGCTAGTTCTCCCCATTTTTTGAGGAGTAACATTAGTTCGGACTAAGGGCTTTAGTCCGAACTAACGCGTCCCGGCGCGCACTTCCTGGTTCCAATCAGCTGTGATTTGAACTAGCGCGCCGGCGAGATCATGTTAATGGAGCGCGGGATATTTAAATCCCCGCTTCATTAACTAGTTCGAACTAGGGATGCAGTGTAGACGTACCCATGGAGGTTAGGTCCATAAAAGGCTATTAGCCAGAGGATAGAAATCGTGTCCCTGGCCTCTGTTTGTCAGAGGCTGGAGAGGGATGGCAGGAGACAAATCGCTTGATCATTGTCTTCAGTCCACCCTCTCTGGGGCACCTGGTGCTGGCCACTGTCGGCAGACAGGATACTGGGCTAGATGGACCTTTGGTCTGACCCAGTCCGGCCGTTCTTATGTTCTTATGTTTCCCTCTAGAGCATTCGGCGGCAGCAAAGACGGGCGGCTGCTTCCCCGCCCGGGCCCTGGCAACTCTGGAGAGCGGGGCCAGGACCCCTCTGTGGGCGCTGCGCCCCGGGCAGCGGGTGCTGGCCATGGACGAGCAGGGCCGGGCCACCTACAGCGACTTCCTGGCCTTCCTGGACAAGGAGGCCTCGGCCCTCACCACCTTCCACGTGATTGAGACCCAGGAGCCACCCCGGCGGCTGGCCCTGACCCCCGCCCACCTGCTCTTCGTGGCAGAGAACGCCACAGCGCCCGCCGCCCACTTCCAGGCCACCTTTGCCAGCCACGTGCGGCCCGGACACTACGTGCTGGTGGCAGCGGTGGGGACGAGCCTGCAGCCGGCCAGAGTGGTGCATGTCGCTACCCAGACAGACTTTGGGGCCTACGCCCCCCTCACCCGCCACGGGACCCTGGTGGTAGATGACGTGGTGGCCTCCTGCTTTGCCCTGGTGCAGGAGCAGCGGCTGGCCCAGCTGGCGTTCTGGCCACTCCGGCTCTACCACGGCCTGGCAGGCGGGCCCAGGACCCAGCCGGAGGGCGTGCACTGGTACTCAGGGCTGCTGTACCGCCTGGGCAGGCTGCTGCTGGCCCCCGACAGCTTCCACCCGCTGGCCATGGCCCAGTTCGAGAGCTGAGGGCTGCTGGGGGAGGAGTGCTGCTCTGGGACACTGCAGGGGGCTGCGCCCAGCGCAGCTGCCTGGGAAGAGGAGCCACCAGCTCCTAGGCTGCCCGAGGAGGAGGGGCCCACTGAGGCAGGGAGGCGGCGGCACATCCTGCCCTGGGCCCGGATCCTGTGGGTGGGCAGCACCATTCACAGACCCCTGGGCCCGGGGGGCACTCAGCTCACGTCCCCGCTGCTCTGGGGGCCTGGAAGCCGGTCTCTGCCCTCTGCTGCCAGCGTCAGGGCTGCTCCAGCTCCCTGCCAGCCTGGGCCCTGCCAGCTGGCTGGCCTAGGGCCCCAGGGGGCGTGCAGGAGGGGGGGCCCCCGTGGGATCTACATGCTGCTATTTTTGCTGCACCAGTTGCTAACGAGCGTGTTCCGGGGAAGGGGGAGGGGCCAGGTGGAGCACCCCAAGCTAGGAGGATGGGGGTGGCAGGGCCCGGTGTATCGGGGAGCCCAGCCCTTCCCCTACGCCGCCATGGTAGGGTGGGCGGCAGAAGAGAGAGGCCAGGCCAGGCCAGGCCACCACCTGCACCCCATGGGCTGGGCAGGGCAGCCCCCATGCCAGATGGGAGCAAAGTCACAGCTGAGAACAAGCTGGCCTGGGGTGGCCCTGCCCCCCACATGGCTTCTGAGGCCACTCAGCTGGGCCTGGGGGCCCTGGGGTATGAGCGCGGGTGCCCCTGGCGCTGGGAGGGGGGCGCTGGGGCTAGGCATGGATGGAGGAGGCTGGGCGCCCCACACAGCCCGGGAATGGTGCCGCTTCGCCAGAGGTGAGCGGGGGGAGGGGGAAGGGGTGGAAACCCCCCATTTAATAATAGGAGCAGCTCTGACACCCCGCCCCCCAATCTGCCATGGGCACCCCCAAAGCCAGGTGTCCTGGGACTCTGAGCCTGCGGCCAGGCCCCTACAGCCCCCGGGAAACCCCAGGGCTGCTCCTCTGATGCCAGGGGCCCTCCCCCACCTGCCACGGGGCCCCCGAGCAGTCGGGGCTCCGCGCCCTGGGACATGCCCCCTCCTTATTTATTGCTCTGCTCGCTGGCCCGGCCCGGCCCGGGGAGGCTGGGGCTGGGGCTGGGGCTGTGGCTGTGGCCGGGGCTGTGGCCGTGGCTGTGGCTGGGGCTGGGGCCGTGGCTGGGGCCGTGGCCGTGGCTGGGGCTGGGGCCGTGGCTGGGGCCGTGGCCGTGGCTGGCCACCTTGTGCAGTTTGTGTCACTGGAGGGAGGTTTCCCGGGGGCAAGGCCAATAAAGCGATGGACTCACGGGTCTCCGCCTCTCGGTGCTTTCCAGCGGGTCCCCGCCCCCGCCGCGCAGCCTCCCGCCGGCAGAATGCAGCCGGCTCTGGAGAGGAGCAGCAGGCCTGGGAGAGAGAGCTCCGGGGGAGGCCGGGAGCGGCCACGCGTGGGACGTGCCGGGGGGCCTGTACCGCCCACGTGGCAGGGCAGGACCCAGCTCCGGTAGCAGGTGGCACCTGGCGCGCACTGCCCCCCCCGGGCCGCTCTGGCAGTGCTCGCAAAGGGCAGCAGGGGGCGCTGCCCGCCAGCAAATCGGCCAGGGCCAGGGGAGCCGAGCGCCAGGCCTGGGCCAGCTCTGCCGGGCGGGGGGGGGAGAAGCTGCGGCTCCCTCCCCCGGGAAGGCCAGGGCCCCCCTCCCGCGGCTGCCCCAGTGCGGGGACGGGCAGGGCTGTGGAGACACCTCCCGGAGGATCTGGGCTGGGGGCATCCGGATACTGGCTCCTGCGCCCCCCCCCAGTCTCGCCTGGGGGTCCCAGGGCTCTTAGGGGCCGGCCTGAAGCCCGGGGGGGGGGGCACTGGCCGGGCTGCCGGAGGGGCTTTGGGCAACTCGCCTGTCTCCACCACCCACCTGGTCCTGGACCCGGCACTGACCCCCCCCCCGCCTGGCACCCCCCCCCGGCCTAAATCTGATGCTCTGCCAACACTGGGACTCAAGCCCCGGACGAGCCAGCTCACCCCACCCCCACTCCGGGCCCCGCGCTGCCTCCAGCCAACCCCGACCCCTCGGACTGCAACACCCGCAAACTCCAGCGTCCCCGGAGCCGCAACACCCCAAAATCCGCATCCCCCCCTCCTCCGCCTGAGCCCCCCGAGCTCCCACCATCCCCCCACCCCCGCCTGAGCCCCCCGAGCTCCCAATGCTCCCCAATCCCCACCATCCCCCACCCCCGCCTGAGCCCCCCAGCTCCCAATGCTCCCCAATCCCCACCATCCCCCACCCCCGCCTGAGCCCCCCGAGCTCCCAATGCTCCCCAATCCCCACCATCCCCCCACCCCCGCCTGAGCCCCCCGAGCTCCCAATGCCCCCCAATCCCCACCATCCCCCCACCCCCGCCTGAGCCCCCCGAGCTCCCAATGCTCCCCAATCCCCACCATCCCCCACCCCCGCCTGAGCCCCCCGAGCTCCCAATGCCCCCCAATCCCCACCATCCCCCACCCCCGCCTGAGCCCCCCGAGCTCCCAATGCTCCCCAATCCCCACCATCCCCCACCCCCGCCTGAGCCCCCAGCTCCCAATGCTCCCCAATCCCCACCATCCCCCACCCCCGCCTGAGCCCCCCAGCTCCCAATGCTCCCCAATCCCCACCATCCCCCCACCCCCGCCTGAGCCCCCCGAGCTCCCAATGCTCCCCAATCCCCACCATCCCCCACCCCCGCCTGAGCCCCCCAGCTCCCAATGCCCCCCACGTTCCCAGTGCCCCCAACCCTCCCCCCAAATCCCCCACATTCCCTGAGCCCCCCCAACACCCCGAGTCTTCCACGCCACAAACCCCCCGAACCTCCAACCCCCCCCCCCATTGTTTTGCCTGCCACCAGCCCCTCCCCCCCCCCGCAGCGGCAGGACCCTCGTGTGGCGAGCGGGGCGGGGGCGGGGCGGGGCGGGGCGGGGGCGGTTTCGCTAATTGAATTAGCTTCTTACACCGAGCGGGACGAATTGGTCCCCAGGGCCCGGGGTCGGGCGGCGGGAGGCGCTTTATGGAGCGAGGCTCCAACCCGGGGCGGGAGACGCTGATCAAGCTGCCCCTGGGGACCCCGGGGCCTGGCTCTGCGCGGCAGCTGGCGGGGGCCCCTCACGCCGGGCCCCGCCCAACAAAGCACAGCCCCGGCCAGGGCAGGAGACCGCGGGGCCTGGCCCCTCTGGGTGCCGCAAGGCAGGGCCGGGCTGTCCCGGGGGCAGGGGATGGGGCAGGGCCGGGCTGTCCCGGGGGGCAGGGGATGGGGCAGGGCCGGGCTGTCCCGGGGGCAGGGGATGGGGCAGGGCCGGGCTGTCCCGGGGGGCAGGGGATGGGCCAGGGCCGGGCTGTCCCGTGGGCAGGGGATGGGGCAGGGCCGGGCTGTCCCGGGGGGGCAGGGGATGGGGCAGGGCCGGGCTGTCCCGGGGGCAGGGGATGGGGCAGGGCCGGGCTGTCCCGGGGGGGCAGGGGATGGGGCAGGGCCGAGCTGTCCCGGGGGCAGGGGATGGGGCAGGGCCGAGCTGTCCCGGGGGCAGGGGATGGGGCAGGGCCGGGCTGTCCCGGGGGCAGGGGATGGGGCAGGGCCGGGCTGTCCCGGGGGCAGGGGATGGGGCAGGGCCGGGCTGTCCCGGGGGGCAGGGGATGGGCCAGGGCCGGGCTGTCCCGGGGGGCAGGGGATGGGGCAGGGCCGGGCTGTCCCGGGGGGCAGGGGATGGGGCAGGGCCGGGCTGTCCCGGGGGCAGGGGATGGGGCAGGGCCGGGCTGTCCCGGGGGCAGGGGATGGGGCAGGGCCGGGCTGTCCCGGGGGCAGGGGATGGGGCAGGGCCGGGCTGTCCCGGGGGGCAGGGGATGGGGCAGGGCCGGGCTGTCCCGGGGGGCAGGGGATGGGGCAGGGCCGGGCTGTCCCGGGGGTAGGGGATGGGGCAGGGCCGGGCTGTCCCGGGGGCAGGGGATGGGCCAGGGCCGGGCTGTCCCGGGGGGCAGGGGATGGGCCAGGGCCGGGCTGTCCCGGGGGGCAGGGGATGGGGCAGGGCCGGGCTGTCCCGGGGGCAGGGGATGGGGCAGGGCCGGGCTGTCCCGGGGGCAGGGGATGGGGCAGGGCCGGGCTGTCCCGGGGGCAGGGGATGGGGCAGGGCCGGGCTGTCCCGGGGGGCAGGGGATGGGGCAGGGCCGGGCTGTCCCGGGGGGCAGGGGATGGGGCAGGGCCGGGCTGTCCCGGGGGCAGGGGATGGGGCAGGGCCGGGCTGTCCCGGGGGGCAGGGGATGGGGCAGGGCCGGGCTGTCCCGGGGGGCAGGGGATGGGGCAGGGCCGGGGATGGGGCAGGGCCGGGCTGTCCCGGGGGCAGGGGATGGGCCAGGGCCGGGCTGTCCCGGGGGGCAGGGGATGGGGCAGGGCCGGGCTGTCCCGGGGGGCAGGGGATGGGGCAGGGCCGGGCTGTCCCGGGGGCAGGGGATGGGGCAGGGCCGGGCTGTCCCGGGGGGCAGGAGATGGGGCAGGGCCGGGCTGTCCCGGGGGCAGGGGATGGGCCAGGGCCGGGCTGTCCCGGGGGCAGGGGATGGGCCAGGGCCGGGCTGTCCCGGGGGCAGGGGATGGGGCAGGGCCGGGCTGTCCCGGGGGGCAGGGGATGGGGCAGGGCCGGGCTGTCCCGGGGGGCAGGGGATGGGGCAGGGCCGGGCTGTCCCGGGGGCAGGGGATGGGGCAGGGCCGGGCTGTCCCGGGGGCAGGGGATGGGGCAGGGCCGGGCTGTCCCGGGGGCAGGGGATGGGGCAGGGCCGGGCTGTCCCGGGGGGGCAGGGGATGGGGCAGGGCCGAGCTGTCCCGGGGGCAGGAGATGGGGCAGGGCCGGGCTGTCCCGGGGGCAGGAGATGGGGCAGGGCCGGGCTGTCCCAGGGGGCAGGAGATGGGGCAGGGCCGGGCTGTCCCGGGGGGCAGGGGATGGGGCAGGGCCGGGCTGTCCCGGGGGCAGGGGATGGGGCAGGGCCGGGCTGTCCCGGGGGCAGGGGATGGGACAGGGCCGGGCTGTCCCGGGGGGGCAGGGGATGGGGCAGGGCCGAGCTGTCCCGGGGGCAGGGGATGGGGCAGGGCCGGGCTGTCCCGGGGGCAGGGGATGGGGCAGGGCCGGGCTGTCCCGGGGGGGCAGGGGATGGGGCAGGGCCGGGCTGTCCCGGGGGCAGGGGATGGGGCAGGGCCGGGCTGTCCCGGGGGGCAGGGGATGGGGCAGGGCCGGGCTGTCCCGGGGGGCAGGAGATGGGGCAGGGCCGGGCTGTCCCGGGGGGCAGGGGATGGGGCAGGGCCGGGCTGTCCCGGGGGGCAGGAGATGGGGCAGGGCCGGGCTGTCCCGGGGGGCAGGGGATGGGGCAGGACCGGGCTGTCCCGGGGGCAGGGGATGGGGCAGGGCCGGGCTGTCCCGGGGGCAGGGGATGGGGCAGGGCCGGGCTGTCCCGGGGGGCAGGGGATGGGGCAGGGCCGGGCTGTCCCGGGGGCAGGAGATGGGGCAGGGCCGGGCTGTCCCGGGGGGCAGGGGATGGGGCAGGGCCGGGCTGTCCCGGGGGCAGGGGATGGGGCAGGGCCGGGCTGTCCCGGGGGGGGCAGGAGATGGGGCAGGGTCTGTCCCCTCACTCCGTTTGGACTCCATGGGGCCAGGGAGCCCTGCTCTTGGGGCCCCTGTGGCCCCGCTGCTGGGAGCCCCCGGCCGGGCCAGGGCAGGGGCCGCGTGAGGCAGGAGGGGAAGGCGGCGGGAAGCGCCCGGGGACGCGGGACCCTGGCTCGTGGCCCGGCCCGGCCGGCGGTGATCGATGCGCCCGGCTGTGGGTGGCGGTTTATGGGCCCGGCACAATGGAGGCGTCTCCGCCAATTTGTCCTCGTTGCCATGTGAATGGAGCGGGGCGAAGGGGCAGCGGGAGGGAGGGCCCGGGCCCGGCCTCCCCGCTCCCATCTGGGGCAGCTGCAGGCGCCTCCCCCCGCCCCCGCGAAAGGGCGACACGCCCCGGAGATGTTAACAAGGGGCCTCCGCCCCGGCCCCGCCCCTCGGCCCGGGACAGGTTCCCCGCCGGGGCTCCCGGGGGGGGGGGGGGTTGGTATCTGCCAGGCGGCGGGGTCCCCGCGTTCCTGCCGCGCGCTCCCGGGGCTGGGCTGAGTCGCCGCTGCCCGGATCCAGGCACCGGCCGGGAGCCAGGCAGGGCCCCGAGAACCGAACCCGCGGGCCGGGCCGGGGGCAGAGCTCGGTCTGGTACAAAGGGACCCCCCGGCACGGAGCCCGGCCCCGCCCCCATCCTCTGCCCCGGGCGGTCGAGGCAGCCCGCACCCGCCGGCCTGGCCCTGGGGAGGAAACGTCCCCAAAGGGGCGCCCGGGGCGGGCTCGCAGGGAAGAGGGGAGTCGCACCGCGGCCGCGAGCTGCAGGCAGGCCCGGCCCTGGGACTCAGCCCCCCAGCCCCGGGCCCCACAGGGCGCATGAGGGCAGGGGGGCTGTGGGGAGCGGGGCTGTGTGACCGGCAGGGGAGTACCCGCGGGCATAGGGGGCAGGGGCCCTGGGGGGGGGCAGGGAAGCTCTGTGCGGGGGGCAGGGGCCCTGGGGGGGGCAGGGAAGCTCTGTGCGGGGGGCAGGGGCCCTGGGGGGGGCAGGGAAGCTCTGTGCGGGGGGCAGGCGCCCTGGGGGGGGCAGGGAAGCTCTGTGCGGGGGCAGGCGCCCTGGGGGGGCAGAGGTCCTGTGGCGGGGGGCGGGGGCTCTGTGGGGGGTCTGGGGGCGGGGGAAGGTGCCGGGAAGGCCGCACAAAGCGCGGGCGCTGCTCATTGTAGTGAAATAGCAACAGATGCCGGAGGAGTCTGTCAGCCTGCGCCCCCCCCCCCCCGGCCGCGCCATTGTGCGACTGGCGGGGGGGGGGGGCGCTGGGAGGGTCCCAGATGCCGGCCCGACACTGACACGTTCATTAGCCTAATTACTTCTCCAAGAGCGCCGGGCCTGCGGCGTCCCGGGCAGGAGCCGCCGAGCGCAGCGGGGGGGGGGGGGGGGCGGTTCGCTATTCCGGGCCCTGCCGGACCCACGGAGAGCGCTCACCCGCCGCCCCGCCTGCCCCGCCCCGCGTTTCACTTCGCCCCTCGGACCCCGCCTGGCAGCGCCCCCCGTGGCAGGGAAGGGGGCGGCCCCGCCGCAGAGGCTCCCTCCGGCCCTTTGGATGGGGCCGCCGCCTTGCCCCGTAGCCGGGGGACCCGCGCGTGTCTGGCCCGGCCCGGCTGCGGCACGTTCCCGTGGAGCTAATGGGGCCTCGCGGGAGCCCGGGACAGGCGCGATCGGCGGGGCCGGCTCGGGGTTTGGCCCCTTCGCCCGGCCGCTGGGGCGGAGGGAGAACCCCCCTTCCCCGCAGGGTCCGGGGCTCGAGGCAGAGCAGGGCCGCCAGCTGGTCGGTAGCGGGCAGTGGAGGGTGCACCCGGGTACGCACCGTGCGCACTCACAGCGGCACACAAACAGTGCGCGCGCACCGGCATGGACACCCCAGGGCACCCCTCCCCCAACACCGGCATGGACCCCCCAGGGCACCCCTCCCCCGACACCGGCATGGACACCCCAGGGCACCCCTCCCCCAACACCGGCATGGACCCCCCAGCGCCCCCCTCCCCCAACACCGGCATGGACCCCCCAGGGCACCCCCCAACCCCCGACACCGGCATGGACACCCCAGGGCACCCCCCAACCCCCAACACCGGCATGGACACCCCAGGGCACCCCTCCCCCGACACCGGCATGGACACCCCAGGGCACCCCCCAACCCCCAACACCGGCATGGACACCCCAGGGCACCCCCCTCCCCCAACACCGGCATGGACACCCCAGGGCACCCCTCCCCCAACACCGGCATGGACACCCCAGGGCACCCTCCAACCCCCAACACCGGCATGGACACCCCAGGGCACCCCTCCCCCGACACCGGCATGGACACCCCAGGGCACCCCCCAACCCCCAACACCAGCATGGACACCCCAGGGCACCCCTCCCCCGACACCGGCATGGACACCCCAGGGCACCCCCCTCCCCCAACACCGGCATGGACACCCCAGGGCACCCCTCCCCCAACACCGGCATGGACACCCCAGGGCACCCCCCAACCCCCAACACCGGCATGGACACCCCAGGGCACCCCCCAATCCCCGACACCGGCATGGACACCCCAGGGCACCCCCCAATCCCCGACACCGGCATGGACACCCCAGGGCACCCCCCAACCCCCGACACCGGCATGGACACCCCAGGGCACCCCCAATCCCCAACACCGGCATGGACACCCCAGGGCATCCCTCCCCCGACAGCCAAGAGCTCTGGTCCCCTACATGCCAAAGCCTGGGAGCGCTAAAGTACCTGGCCCCAAATCCAGCCCCCCCCCCGGAACTCCCCCGCCCCACTATTGGCTCCTTCCAGGCGCTTGGGGCTGGCAGTGCCCTGGTGTTTGACTGGGGCTGGGCCCTGGCTCTCTGGGGCCTGTCCATGCCTGGAGGTGCAGCCCTCCCCTCCCCTCCCCAGCGAGTGCTCAGCTCCCCACCCCCGTGCCAGGAAGCAGCGCGTGGGCCTGGCGGGCAGGCGTGTGGGGGCACATCCCTCCCTCCGGCCCCAGGCCTGAGCTCCAGCGGGGCCCCGTCCCAAAGCGCCAGACACTGGAATCGCTCCCTCCTGCTCCTCGGATGCAGCCACTTCTGGGGCGGAGCGAGGACCACGTGCAGGCCAAGGGCTCGGGGGCTGGTGAGCCGCTTGCCCGGCCCAGGGCTTCCTTCCCTTTCGCCCTCCCCAGCCTCCAGCCGCGGCTCCCTCTGCACGGGGCGCCAGGGAGCCCAGGGCCGAGTTCTCGCTTTGCACTCCTGGGTCGGCACCGGGTGCACACTGGGCCTGCTCGGGGTCCAGCCTTTCCTGCTGCGACCCGTCTCTGCCCCCCAGGGTCCCACCGAGCTATTCCCGGCCCCCAGTGCACACGGCAACCAAGGAAGAGACGGGCTCCCTGCAAAGCTGCCCCCCATCCTCAGAGACTCTCCAGCAGCCCCCCACCGGCCTGTCAGCCCCCCGGCCCTTCGCCAAGGGGCCTGCTCCCAGCGCTGCGCCCTAGTGCCCCCCACAGCACAGTGCTGGATCCGCTCCAGCCTCCTCTGCCAGGGCCTGGTGGCAGGAGCCTGCCCGTGGCCTTGTGTGGAGCCCAGCAATGCAGCCTGTGAGCGGCTCCGAGAGGCCCGCAGGCCCGGCCATTGCCTGCCCGCAGCGGGGGCAGCGTGTCCCTGCAGTGCCCAGCGCCCCAGCCCGGCTATTGCCTTCCCTCGCCATGGGGCCTCCCTGGGATCTGACCCCAGTGCTGGGTGCGAGCCCCCCAGGAGGGGAGCGACTCCCCCAGCTGGCAGCAATAACAGGCTGTTACCTTCTCATACGGACTGGTCACTAGCGAGAGGCGCAGCCCACAGACACCCAGGGGGCCACGTGATAACTAGCGCAGTTACCATGGGACCCCCTAAATGGCCCCCCAGAGCCAGGGGACCCCCTGCCAGGGCTCAGCCGGAGGTTTGCTAAGGAACGTGAAGCGATTTCATGGTGACCTTCCCACAGACAGATCGGTGGGGGGAGGGGTGGCCAGTGGGCTGCGGGTGGGGGTGGGGGTGGGGGAATAAAATCTAATCAGAGCCCTTTTCCTTAATCAATCGTTCATCTTAATCAAACGCCCTCCCCCTGCTCTAATAACTCAGGGCGTCCGGGAGCCGGCAGCCGCAACAATGCGGCTAATGGAACAATTTATTTTCATAATGGTGCCGGCGGGGAGAGGGGGGGCTGGGGGGCCCGGGGCGCGCCGGGCCAAGAGTTTCTAATTAGTGAATGAAATTCGATGTAAGGCTGGAGGAAGATGGATTCGCCGCTTGACAAGGGCCTTTCAGCTCATCATCGCTCCTGACGAGAGAGGTAAATTCAATTAGTTCTAATTCGTCACTAACCTCCGGGGAGTCGCCCTGCCACCCGGGCAAGGTGGGGCCAGGCCTCGGAGGAGCAGCACTGAAGGGTGCAGCCAGGTGTGCGGGGCGGGATGGGCCGGCAGACGCCGGGCAAGGGGAGGGGCTCTTCGCCACACGGGGGCTTGTTCCACATTGTCAAGCGGACAATAATCCTGCTGATCAACAGCTCCGCTGTCGGTGTGTCTAGGCGCCACCTGGCATCTCACAGCTGCTGAGATGCAGCCAGCTCTGGGGTGGAGCAGCAGGCCCGTAACAGCGCCACAGCTGGACTCGCTGGGAATCACACAGCCCTGGACAGTGGGAAAGAGACGCCTTTCCAGCACAAAAGGGGTTGTGGGGCCTGGAGCAGCTGGCCGGGGGGTGCCAGTGCCAGGCTCATGCCCTGCTGGGGACACGTGGGAGGCCAGCGGGCAGCACCTGCTTTCAGGATTTGGGATGGGCGGCAGCTTCGCCCGGGTCCTGGCCCAGGGATTTCATTCGGCTTCTCTGCTCCCCGGCAAAGAGTCCGTAAAGACGTGGCCCCCGAGCGGCCCCTCGCCTTGCTCCCGGAATGCAGGTGTCAGCTTAACGAGCCAAAGCCCTCGCCTGATTAGCCAGCCGCTGCTCCCGTCAGAGAACGCCGCCGGGCGGAGTGTGGACAGATGGACGGAGGGACGGAGGGACGGACTCAGTGGCTTCGCTTGGCGCTGCCGGCCCAGGGGCCCACGCCAGCTTTGTTTATTCCCTTAGTGCCCGGCCAACGGGCCCCGGGTGCAGAGGAAGGTCGGTTCGGGGCCTCACACCTTCCCCGGGGGCTTGCTCCCACCTTGCTCCCCCCCCCACACCCGGCCCTGGTTTCCACCAGCCCCACCCGCTCTGGCGCCTACACACTGGCCTTGCTGTCCCGGGCAGGGCTGTCATCCCTTTGCCAGGAGGGGAAACCGAGGCACGGAGCGGCGAAGTGCCTGGCCTGCGTTCACGCAAGGAGTGAGCCCGGGTCCTAGGCCTGGGCCGTCAGTCCTGCCCATGGGCACGGCTGGGACTAGAGCCCGGTGTGATGGGGTCCCCATGCTGCAGTCTGGGGCCGTGGGGCTGCTGGGGCCCCCAACTCTCCAGCCACGGCTGCCTCTTGCAAGGCTCCGCTAGCGACCGGCAGCGGCCCCCTCCAGGCACGGTGATCGCAGGACCTGCCCCCAGAGCCACTCGCAAATTGCCCAAGAGACACCAGCCGGACCCCCGCCCCCCGCACCTCAGCACAACCCGCCGGGCACCGACCAGCACGCCAGGAGAGACAAACGGGCCCACAAGTTCTTGCAGGGGCGGGGCTCCGTGGGCGGGGGGCGGGGGGCGGGGTTACCTGCTCCGGAAAGGCGCAGGGCCGTGGCTAGAAGGGGTGGGCAGGTGCATTGCCCACAGTGGAGATGGAAAGTGACTGAGAGGTAAAAGGTCGGAGTTGTTACCAAAAGAAAATGACCAAGCGCACAGTGAAACCTCAGCGCCGTGAGCCTGGGCCCCCTCCCCCAGCGCCCCCCCAGCGCCATCGCCGCGAGCCTGGGCCCCCCTCCCCCAGCGCCCCCCCAGCGCCATCGCCGTGAGCCTGGGCCCCCTCCCCAGCGCCCCCCAGCGCCATCGCCGCGAGCCTGGGCCCCCTCCCCAGCGCCCCCCAGCGCCATCGCCGCGAGCCTGGGCCCCCCTCCCCAGCGCCCCCCCAGCGCCATCGCCGCGAGCCTGGGCCCCCCTCCCCCAGCGCCCCCCCAGCGCCATCGCCGTGAGCCTGGGCCCCCCTCCCCAGCGCCCCCCCAGCGCCATCGCCGCGAGCCTGGGCCCCCTCCCCAGCGCCCCCCCAGCGCCATCGCCGCAAGCCTGGGCCCCCTCCCCAGCGCCCCCCAGCGCCATCGCCGTGAGCCTGGGCCCCCTCCCCAGCGCCCCCCCAGCGCCATCGCCGCAAGCCTGGGCCCCCTCCCCAGCGCCCCCCCAGCGCCATCGCCGCAAGCCTGGGCCCCCTCCCCAGCGCCCCCCAGCGCCATCGCCGTGAGCCTGGGCCCCCTCCCCAGCGCCCCCCCAGCGCCATCGCCGCAAGCCTGGGCCCCCTCCCCAGCGCCCCCCAGCGCCATCGCCGTGAGCCTGGGCCCCCTCCCCAGCGCCCCCCCAGCCCCACCGCCGCGAGCCTGGGCCCCCTCCCCAGCGCCCCCCCAGCGCCATCGCCGCAAGCCTGGGCCCCCTCCCCAGCGCCCCCCAGCGCCATCGCCGTGAGCCTGGGCCCCCTCCCCAGCGCCCCCCCAGCCCCACCGCCGCGAGCCTGGGCCCCCTCCCCAGCGCCCCCCCAGCCCCACCGCCGCGAGCCTGGGCCCCCTCCCCAGCGCCCCCCCAGCCCCACCGCCGCGAGCCTGGGCCCCCCTCGCCCAGCGCCCCCCAGCCCCATCGCCGCAAGCCTGGGCCCCCTCCCCAGCGCCCCCCCAGCCCCACCGCCGCGAGCCTGGGCCCCCTCCCCAGCGCCCCCCCAGCCCCACCGCCGCGAGCCTGGGCCCCCTCCCCAGCGCCCCCCCAGCCCCACCGCCGCGAGCCTGGGCCCCCCTCCCCAGCGCCCCCCCAGCGCCATCGCCGTGAGCCTGGGCCCCCCTCCCCAGCGCCCCCCCAGCGCCATCGCCGCGAGCCTGGGCCCCCTCCCCAGCGCCCCCCAGCGCCATCGCCGCGAGCCTGGGCCCCCCTCCCCCAGCACCCCCCAGCGCCACCGCCGCGAGCCTGGGCCCCCTCCCCCAGCGCCCCCCCAGCGCCATCGCCGCGAGCCTGGGCCCCCCTCCCCCAGCGCCCCCCAGCGCCATCGCCGCAAGCCTGGGCCCCCTCCCCCAGCACCCCCCAGCCCCATCGCCGTGAGCCTGGGCCCCCCTCCCCCAGCGCCCCCCCAGCGCCATCGCCGTGAGCCTGGGCCCCCTCCCCCAGCGCCCCCCAGCCCCATCGCCGTGAGCCTGGGCCCCCCTCGCCCAGCGCCCCCCCAGCCCCATCGCCGCGAGCCTGGGCCCCCCTCCCCCAGCGCCCCCCAGCCCCATCGCCGTGAGCCTGGGCCCCCCTCCCCCAGCGCCCCCCAGCCCCATCGCCGTGAGCCTGGGCCCCCCTCGCCCAGCGCCCCCCCAGCCCCATCGCCGCGAGCCTGGGCCCCCCTCCCCCAGCGCCCCCCAGCCCCATCGCCGTGAGCCTGGGCCCCCCTCGCCCAGCGCCCCCCCAGCCCCATCGCCGTGAGCCTGGGCCCCCCTCCCCCAGCACCCCCCAGCCCCATCGCCGTGAGCCTGGGCCCCCCTCCCCTAGCGCCCCCCAGCCCCATCGCCGTGAGCCTGGGCCCCCCTCGCCCAGCGCCCCCCCAGCGCCATCGCCGTGAGCCTGGGCCCCCCTCGCCCAGCGCCCCCCCAGCCCCATCGCCGTGAGCCTGGGCCCCCCTCGCCCAGCGCCCCCCAGCCCCATCGCCGTGAGCCTGGGCCCCCCTCGCCCAGCGCCCCCCAGCCCCATCGCCGTGAGCCTGGGCCCCCCTCCCCCAGCGCCCCCCCCTCGCCCAGCGCCCCCCCAGCGCCATCGCCGCAAGCCTGGGCCCCCCTCGCCCAGCGCCCCCCCAGCGCCATCGCCGCGAGCCTGGGCCCCCCTCCCCCAGCGCCCCCCCAGCGCCATCGCCGCGAGCCTGGGCCCCCCTCGCCCAGCACCCCCCAGCGCCATCGCCGCGAGCCTGGGCCCCCCTCCCCCAGCGCCCCCCCAGCGCCATCGCCGCGAGCCTGGGCCCCCCTCGCCCAGCGCCCCCCCAGCCCCATCGCCGCGAGCCTGGGCCCCCCTCGCCCAGCGCCCCCCCAGCCCCATCGCCGCGAGCCTGGGCCCCCCTCGCCCAGCGCCCCCCCAGCCCCATCGCCGCGAGCCTGGGCCCCCCTCGCCCAGCGCCCCCCCAGCCCCATCGCCGCGAGCCTGGGCCCCCCTCGCCCAGCGCCCCCCCAGCCCCATCGCCGCGAGCCTGGGCCCCCCTCCCCCAGCGCCATCGCGCCGCCAGCCCCTTCTGCCACCAGAAGTTGCTGCACCGCTCAGCCCGCCCAGCTGCCACCAGGGCTGGGGCAAAGCTGAAGCCCAAGGCCCTGGGCGGGGGCAAGTCACCTTTGCCCTGGGCGGGGGGGCTTTGGCCCAGTGTGACGGGGCGTTTGCCCTGCACTGGCCCTTTAAGGGAAACCCCCAGCCCTGAGCAAGGGCTGCCAGTGAAGCCCCAGCTGAGGCCGCTCTGGCTAAGGGGGGCCCAGCTGGGGCTGTATAAAGAAGGGCTCCCGGAGGGCGGGGGGCTGCCGACAGAGAGTAGGAGGGACCTGACTGCCGGGGAGGAAGAGCAGAGCTCAGGCAAGCCCCGGCCAAGGGAGCCCCCAGGCTGCAAGGCCTGAAGCTGCTAGGGCTGTAGGGAGGCAGCAGGTCTGCACCCCTTTGCCGGTGCTGAGTGGCTGTCAGGCGGCAGGGTGCCCCGAGGCAGGGGCTACAGGGAGACTGGCAGTGGGTCCCTGAGACAAGGCGGGGGCAGGGGAACTGGGGGCCCCTGGGGAGGGGGGTGGACGCTGGAGTGTGCAGTTGGGTAAACAGCACCCCCTGGAAGGGGGCTCGGACCCTGGTGTGGGCCTTGCTGGGGGGCCGTGTCCTGGGGTGATGCTGGGGGCAAAGGAACACGGGGAGACACCAGCGAGAGGGGGCCGCCCGGTGAGGCCACAAGCTAATTCCCAGAGCAGCCAGCAGGAGGCGCCGTGGTGCTGAGTCTGCCCCTTACACCCAGGTGTTGGACTTGCTGAGGCGGGGGAGGGGGACACCTGCCTTGGTGACCCCATTAAATGAGGTGGTGACCAGGGTTCCCTCTAAGCTGCAGCCTGGGGCAACTGCCCAGGAGAGATTTAGGTGCCACCCAGCTGATCAGCAGAGCGCCCACTGCCGGCAGCCTGTGTGTCTACTGGTGGTGCACATCCCCCCAGGCCTCGGTGCACAGAACAACATTAATTCCACACATGGATGAAACAATTAGAGGCCATGTTGGTGGTGACCCGCTTTGGGGTCCCTCCTGACCCACGGTTTGAAACCCCCTGAGCTGTTCTCTCCCCCCCCCAACCCAGGCGCCTTCTCAGTGGCTGCTTGCAGTGGGGGTGGGCAGGAAAGCAATGCCTGGGCCCCCGGTCTCATGTGCGAGGCGGGCACAAGTCCTGGTATGGCTGAGTCCTCGAGCAACCCCCGGCTGAGCGGAAGCTCCCTCGCTGGACACCGGCTGTTGGACAACCCACGGCGGGGGGGCTGGTTACTCCCTTGCTGCTGTCTCCGGCCCAGTCCCCGGCCCGCAGCCTCCTTCGTGCCAGCCGCAGGACACGAGTTCCTGACTCCCTCTGCCACCGTCCCACCCCCTTAGCCGACATGGGGGGGGGGTCCCTGGACTCCTCCCGTGGCCTGCGTCACACGTGAGCTCCCGGCTCCCCCTGCCACAGACCGACCCACTCAGCCGGTGGGGGGAGGGGGTGGCCCCGGGCCCCTCCCGTGGCCTGCGCCACACGAGCTCTCTGCAGAGAAGGAGCATGGGGGGCGGATGCTCCCTGACGCTGTGCAGTGTCACCGCCAGGAGCCCTGACATGCCAGCTGCGCCCCCCGCCAGCCTTTGCTCACTGCCTTGTGCAGCCAGGCCAGTCCCTGGCAGCCACTGTGCCCTGCCCTTCCGCCAGCCCTGCGCCGGGCACCTCCCAGGCCTGGCACTGGAGCCCCTGGTGGGGCCACACTCGCCCCGTCCCCCTCGCTCCCCTCCCCTGCAGGGGAAGCAGTTAATCAGAAACCAGGGAGGCCAGGCAATAAAGGGTTGTTATCTCGCTAACGAGCTGACATTAGGGCCCAAGGTCCTGGGAGAAGCGTCTGTGTTCATGGATGCCCTGTGAACGGGCTCTCATTAAACCCGGCCCAGGGTGGGGGGAGGGGCTCAGAGGGCTGCCTCCCCCCCCCCTCTCCGCGTACCCGTCGCCTTCCCACTCCCTGCAATGGCCTGGGGCCACCCTCCACAGCCAACACTCAGAGCTGTGCCCACGGCTGCAGGACCACGGCTTGAGGGCTGCAGTGAGCCAGCAGGGCCCTGGCCTGGGGGAGAGGCACAGGGCTAGTATAGACAACACTGGGAAAGGGAGGCAAATATAAGACCCAGCCCAGTGTCCTCTCATCTGACAGCCGGTGCCAGGTGCCCTAGAGGGAGGGAACACAACAGGGAACCATCCAGTGACCCCTCCCCTGTCCTCCATTCCCAGCCTCTGACAAACAGAGGTGGGGGCCCCATCCCTGCCCAGCCTGGCTAACAGCCATTGCTGGACCTGTCATCCATGGATTTATCTAGCTCTTGTTTGAACCCTGTTTAAGTCCTGGTCTTCACACCATCCTCTGGCAGGGAGTTCCACAGGTTTACGCTGTGCTGCATGAAGAAATACTGCCTTTGGTTTGGTTTCAACCTGCTGCCTGTTCATTTCATTGGGTGCCCCCTAGTTCTTGGGAAGGAGTGAATGGCACTTCTTAACCTACTTTCTCCACTCCAGTCATGATTTTATAGACCTGTCAGCTCCCCCCTTCGCGGTCTCTCTTTCCAGCGGAAAAGTCCCCAGCTTATTCATCTCTCCTCACACCGCAGCCATTCCAAGCCCCTCATCATTTTGTTGCCCTTTTCTGAACCTTTTCCAATTCTAATCTAGATCTTTTCTGAGAGAGGCAACCACAGCTGCAGGCCGGATCCAAGCTGTGGGCTGCCATGGTGTTATCCAGAGCAGCACGATATTTCCTCTCTCAAGCCAGACAGTTCTTGCTAGAAAGCACAGTGCAGTTGATCAGAGGCCGATAGTATCAGACAGGCGCGGGAGAAAGCAAAGGTGTTTGCTGCAGGTCACAGCCAACTTCTCTTCTCACCCCTTTGCTCCAAACTGGAGACATTTCGCAAAATGACGCCCAGCCAAGGCGCTGGGGAGACACTGGGGGTTTGTTCCCTCCCCCTGTGACCCATGAACTGGGTCTGTCAGATGTGACCCCACAGCTGCACCAAGTACTTTGTGCTCACTGCTGAGATGCAGCCACTTCTGGGGTGGGGACCAGCAGCTGTTTGGTCAGCCACACATGGCCGAAGCCCGATTGGATAGTATAGTAGGGCCATCGATGTAGTAAGTTGGGATTTACAGTCGTGGTGTCCCGACTGGTCTCCTGCTCCTGCTGCATGCGTGTGTGCTCAGTCATGTGCTGTGTCGACTTGTGCAGTTAGGCAACAGCGCAGACCCCACGAGAGTCCCCGAAGACCACACACCAGATCAGGATCGAAGGTGCCTGGCCAGGTTTAGTGTTAAGCAAAGTACAGGCATAGCCAGGGCTTGACGGACGGCGGCGAAAGCCACTCGCCAGCCCTGCACTGCACACGCACACGCACAAGACCCATATTGCACAAGCGCCGGAAACAAACGGGCGCCCGGCTGAAATCTACTCACCATGGGCGCGAAGATTCAATGCTTTGTCGAGCCCTGGTCAGAGCTGTCCGCAGACTCAACCCAACCACTATGCACAGGTACCCCATAACAGTGGACTCAGCTCAGTCAGTGCGAGGTCCCACTGCCACCCCTGGATGGACACGGACTGTCCCCCCAGGACCCTCCTTTACATACAGGTACAAACAAGTTACACATCACTCCTGGCGTGTCAGGCTACCACACGCCGCGCTGCTTAGATACCACCCATCACCCTGTGCCTCGTGTCTGCTTCGAACATCTCTGTCCATCAGGCTGTCAGTTTAGAGCCGTTCCTGAACACGGGTCCGTATGTGTGGGGAGTGGGTACCAAGGGCTTTTCTAATGAGCTGGTGGTACCATCCTTCTGGACTGAGCGCTCAACCTTGCCCAGTACCAACCACTGTTCTACACCTGGGCCTAGTACTACGGAGTGTTTTTCACTCTCAGCACTGAAGCCTAATCAGCGCAGAGCAGAGGGGAAGAAGGACGTCTCGTGGCTTGCTCACAGCACTCCTGTTCATGCAGCCCAGAGTCACGTTGGCTTTTTTTGCAAGTGTTGCACTGCTGACTCATTTAGCTTGTGGGCCACGCTGACCCCTCGATCCCTTTCTGCAGGGCTCCTGCCTAGCCAGTGGCTTCCTGTTCTGTGTGTGACACGGATTGTTCCTTCCTAAGTGGAGCACTTTGCATCTGTCCTTATTAAACTTCATCCTGCTGACCTCCGACCATTTCTCCACTTTGTCCAGATCACTTTGAATTCTGCCCCCTCCTCCAAAGCACCCGCCACCCCTCCCAGCTCGGGACCAGCTGCAAACGTGATCAGCCGCGCTGGGCCATCCGCTAACGCACTGCACAGAGCCAGCCCCAGGACTGACCCAGGGGACCCCACCTGTGCCCTTCCAGCATGACTGCCAACCACTGAGAGCTCCTCTCTGGGGCTGTGTGACATAGTGGGGGACCTTGCTAAGGCTGTGGTGACCTCTGCTGTCTGTAACACGAGTCATTATGCAAAGGGGGTGTGACGGCGTGTTGGGGGTTCCCCGTCTCCTGCACCCCGAAATGGCACAAACAGACTGCACCAGCCAGTGGAATTGAGGGTGGTTTATTGCTCCACCAGCACAGCGCAGCACAGATGTAATCTGGTTACAGGAACTGGGGCTAAGAGGCCTCAGTGCCCCCCCTTGAGATAGGGGAGTCCCAGCCCCCTCCCCAGCTCCTTCTTCTCTGCCTTCCAGCCAGCAACTAACTAACCCTCTTCCAGCCCTGCCCCCCAGCCAGGGCAGCATCCACCTTCCTTTGTTCCTCTCCATGGGGGGTGTCTGGCCACTGGTTCAACAAGTTTGGCCTTACCTCTGCCTAGTGAGGTTTTCCCTGCTGGGTCTTGCTGGGATGTGGTGACCCCTGCTGTCTGGAGCAAGTACCCCCACTACGTCACAGGGGGCTCCAAACCTGTCTGACCAGCTACCCCCCATGGAGAGGAACAAAGGAAGGTGGATGCTGCCCCTGGCTGGGGGGCAGGGCTGGAGGAGTTAAGTTAGTTTCTGTCTGGGAGCATGGAGGAAGCAGCCTCAGCAACAGGCTGGGGGGTTTAGAAGCCGGACCCCCCACCCCATATCAAGGGGGGCTCAGGCATCCTAGGCCTGCCCTGTAACCTGGTGACATCTGTGCTGTGCTGTATTCTGGAGAGGCAATAAACTCCCTCTGTTCTACCGGCTGGTGGAGTCTGTTTGTGCCATTTCAGGGGTGCAGGAGGCGGGGGACCCCAACACGCTGTCACAGGCTGTCTCTACACTGGCCAGTTCTTCCACAAAATCTTCTGCTTTTGCGGAAAAACTTGCCAGCTGTCTACACTGGCCGCTTGAATTTCCGCAAAAGCACTGAGGATCTCCTGGAAGATTGTCAGTGCTTTTGCGGAAATACTATGCTGCTCCCGTTCAGGCAAAAGTCTTTTTCCAAAAAACTTCTGCACAAAAGGGCCAGTGTAGACAGCTCAGATTTGTTTTCCGCATAAAAGCCCCGATCACGAAAATGGCGATCGGGGCTTTTTTCCGGAAAAGCGCGTCTAGATTGGCCACGGACGCTTTTCCACAAAAAGTGCTTTTGCAGAAAAGCGTCTGTGCCAATCTAGAGGCGCTTTTCCGAAAATGCTTTTAATGGAAAACTTTTCTGTTAAAAGCATTTCCGGAAAATTCTGCCAGTGTAGACGCAGCCTGGGAGCGGTCGTCCAGCCAGCTCTGCCCCCCCCCCCTCACAGCAGCCCCCTCTAGATCCCGGCTTTGTTCATGTGGAGCCCTCCAGGGCATTCTGTTGGCCCTCAACCCTCATGGGGTGGGACAGAACCAGGGGGCTGCGGCCCATCCCAAGCCAGCCCCATCTCCACCCTGGCTGCCCCCAGAGCTGTGCCGCCCCCTAGGCCTGATGCCCCAGATGCAAAGATCGTTCTTCACATCAGCCAGCAGCTGCTTGTCCTCAGGGTGCTCCAGGGCCTGACCCCAGGGCCGGCTCTGCCCTCTGACAGGCCCCGCCCCTGGGGAGCAGCTCCCACAAATCCTGCTTCAGCTCCCTAGGGCCTGGCGCTGGCTGGTGCTGTGCTGAGCCCTCGCCTGTCCTGCCTGGTTCCTTGCAGGCCCCCGCTCCACAACTGGTCCAGTGGGGCAGGAGCTCCTGGGGGTCTGGGGGCTGTGAGGGGCTTTGGGCAGGGCGCTGAGCTGGCACGGAGCACTCTGTCTCTCAGGGGCCTGGCTGGCTCTGGCTCACCCATGCAGGGTCCAGCTGGTCCCCGTATGTGGGGGGGAGGGATTTTTCCCTCTGCCCAGCCTGGCAGGGACCTCGGAGTTTTGTCTCCTTCCACTGCAATGTGGGGAGCGGGTCGCTGGCCAGGATCGTCTGGGGGTATCTGGTGTCATTGCCCTGGCAGGGCGGGGCCTCGGGCATGGCTGCCCCTCGCTCCCTCCTCTGCTCCACCTGTGGCACCGTGGGCTGCTCTTCTGGGGGGGGGGCTCATTTCGGTGGCTGGGTTCGCCTGGGAGGGGGGCAGGCTCGGAACATCTGGGGCCACAGGTGCCCACAGAGCAGGGGACTGGAGGCGAGGGGCCGTAGGTGCCCACAGGGCAGGGGGCTGCAGGCGAGGGGCCGTAGGTGCCCACAGGGCAGGGGGCTGCAGGCGAGGGGCCGTAGGTGTCCACAGGGCAGGGGGCTGCAGGCGAGGGGCCGTAGGCGCCCACAGGGCAGGGGGCTGCAGGCGAGGGGCCGTAGGTGCCACAGGGCAGGGGGCTGCAGGCGAGGGGCCGTAGGTGCCACGGGGCAGGGGGCTGGAAGCGAGGGGCCATAGGTGGCAGGGGGCTGCAGGCGAGGGGCCGTAGGTGCCACAGGGCAGGGGGCTGGAAGCGAGGGGCCATAGGTGGCAGGGGGCTGCAGGCGAGGGGCCGTAGGTGCCACGGGGCAGGGGGCTGCAGGCGAGGGGCCGTAGGTGCCACGGGGCAGGGGGCCGCAGGCGAGGGGCCGTAGGCGCCCGCGGGGCAGGGGGCCGCAGGCGAGGGGCCGCAGGCGCCCACGGGGCAGGGGGCTGCAGGCGAGGGGCCGCAGGTGCCCACGGGGCAGGGGGCTGCAGGCGAGGGGCCGCAGGTGCCCAGGGGGCTGCAGGTGAGGGGCCGCAGGCGCCCACGGGGCAGGGGGCCGCAGGTGCCCACAGGGCAGGGGGCTGCAGGCGAGGGGCCGCAGGTGCCCACAGGGCAGGGGGCCGCAGGCGAGGGGCCGCAGGTGCCCACGGGGCAGGGGGCTGCAGGCGAGGGGCCGCAGGTGCCCACAGGGCAGGGGGCTGCAGGCGAGGGGCCGCAGGTGCCCACAGGGCAGGGGGCTGGGCACAGCAGGTGCTGGGGGCACTGACTGGTGCTGTCCGTGACTCCATAAGCGGGTCTCTGCCCAGCCGGAAGAACAGCAAGGGGGTGGGGGTGGGGGTGGGGAGGGAGCGGGCCCTGCCTGGTGAGAGCCTGGCTCGGAGCGAGGGGGGGGGGGGCTGGTTTCCCAGCGCTCTCAGCCCGGCCCGGTCACTTCTCAGCGCTTCATTTCCCCACCAGTCATCGCCCGCTGGCAGCTTATTTACCTCCCCCCCGCGCTTCCCAGGCTCCAAGGCAGGCGGGGCCCAGCGCCCAGAGAGGCGGGGCCGCAGCCCCAAGCGGACCCCTAAAGCCCAGGGACGGCTCCCCCAGCTCCGTGCTGCCCTGGCCCGCGAGCCGAGCCGGGGGCTGGGCCCCGGAAGAGGGGACGTGCCCGCCTGCTCCCCGCGCCCCCCCGGGACAGCCCCGCACACCCCCCCACGCTGCCCCGCCGCTCACAGGCTCTGCCCTGGCTGTGCCCGGCGGGATGGCCCTGGAGGGGGCGGGGGGCGAGCAGGAGACGGGCCCCAGCCCCTGGCTGCTCCTTGGCCCGGCCGCTGCGCGCTCGGGGCCTGCTGCTGCCGCTGGTGCTGCCGCTCCCGACCGGCTCCCCCCTCCCGGGCTGGGGACGGAGCCAATCAGACCCCGGCCGCCGTAGTCCTGCTCGCATCTGATTAATGACCCGCCGGCCCCGAACTCCGCCGCGCTGGCATCTGGCCGGGCCCCTGCTGCCTCCCGCCGCCCCCCCATCCCTGCGTCCAGGGCCGTCGGAGCGCCGCGCCGGGCTGGGCTGGGCCGGGCGGGAGGGGGCGCGCCAGGGGCTGGCCTGAGGCCGGGTGGGGTTAGTGGGGATGCCCGGCAGCACTTGCCGCCCGCGGCCGGTTTCTGCCCCAGCGCCTCTGGCTCCCAGGGCCCGGCCGCGGAGCTCGGAGCCCGGCCCCTGGAGCACCAAAGCGCCCCACTTCCAACCACAGGGTCGCTGGGCTCTCCGCGGAGCAAGGGAACCGGGGCGGCCTGTGCGCTCCTGCGCCCCGCCCGCGCCCCGACGCCAAGCAGGAGCCGAGGGGGCCCCTCGCTGCTGAGCTTGGCCGGGCCGGGAGCAGGAGCTGCCGCTCGCCCCCCGCTTGGCGCGGGCAGCGCTGCCGGGGACGCGGGGCCAGTTCCCCCGAGGGGCCGCGAGAGTCGTTCGCTGCCAGGGAAAGCCGCGTCCCGAGCAAAGGTCAAACCCGCCGGGCGCAGCGGCCCGAGGCGCGGGGGAGACCGGGCAGGACCCGGCGCTGCAGCCGCAAGTCCCGGCGCGCCCGGTAACTCTCCTCGCGGGTCCTTTCCTGGAGCCCGTCTCGCTGGCGGGGAGTGGGGGCAACGGGGCCCGGCCGGCGCAGGGGCCCCGGGGGAGGCCGGGCAGCGGGCGGCGCAGGGCAGAGGCCCGGGCTCCGCCCGCCGGACGCTCTGGCACCGGAGCCGCCCGCCTGCGCTAGGCGAGCACGTGGGAAGCCCGGGTTCGGGGCTCGTGCTAAGCGCCGCTGCACCGTGAGCGGGACCCGGCCCGAGCACCCAGCGTGGAGACCGGCCCCGACCCGATCCCGCCTCGGGCCTGCCCGCACTGCCCGGGAATGGAGTGTAGCCGGTCCGCCGGGCCACGGCCAGACCCCCCAGCACTGTCCCAGCCCCTCGCTGCAGGGGGTGTCCGCCGCCTGGCCGGGCAGTCGCACCGCCAATAACGCATCTCACAGCCCGGGGGGGGGCAGAACCAGGGCTGGGGTGACCGGCCCACGCTGGGGGGGGGGGGGAGGCTACTTGACAGTTCGCTGCTCGTTTGTCTCCCTTCGCAGCGCAGCTCAGAGCCAGCCCCCGCCCTCCCGTCCCGGCGATCGGCCGGTCTGTCCGGCGCCTCTGGTCCGGTCCCTTCGGTTCGCGCGCCACGAGGGCTGAACTCCCGTTCACACTGCGCCCGGATTCGGACTGAACGTCCGCTCAATTCGTTTTGCATTTCAAGGTGCGGTGTGGCGCTGGCCCGTCTCTCCCCTGCCTGCCCCGCCTCCACCCCGCAGCCCCCACCCCCGGCCCGGGGCCCGCCCCACACCCCTCGGCAGTCCCGGGGGATCCTGGCGTTGGCGTAAAGGGGGGGGCAGGCTCCGAGTCCGCCTCCCCGTTTCTATTTCCCCTGCCCCAGGATCTGCCTTGGCACGGCCAGATCACGTTTCGCTCCGTTTCCCCCTCCCCCACTGGGCGCCCCACCCCCGTTTGGCTCCGATCCGACCCGCAAAGAGGGAGGGGCCCAAGGCCTGGGGGCAGCAGCGGCCCGGGGAAGCCAATGAGCAGCCGGGAGCCAAGGGGCAGGTGGAGGGAGTTTCACCCGAGGCGCGCGGGGCCGAGGCTGGCAGGAGGGGGCCTGGGGAAGGAGCCAGAGCAGGAGGGGCGCAGAGAAGAAGCCACCAGCCGCTCCAAAACTTTCCTGCGCTCAAGCGCCCATCCCGGCCGCAGGCGGGCGGCGGATCCGCTCCAGGCCGGGGGTGAGGGCGCCCCGGGCCGGGAGCCCTGCTGAAGGGAGCCGGTGGCCCCTGGGAGGAGGCTGGGGCGCTCCTGCCTGCGGGAGAGCAGCGAGATTGCGGACTTGAGCTGGCGGGGCCCCCTCGCGTCTCTCCCGGGTGCGCAGGGGGCCGGGCCTCGCCGGGCCCCATGGAGAAGTCCAAGAACTTTCGGATCGACGCCCTCCTGGCTCAGCAGCCGCCTCGGCCCATGCCCAGCGGCTCCCCGCAGGGGCTGAGCCCCCAGAGCTCCGCGGGGAGCCCCGGCTCCTGCGCCCGCACCGAGACGCCCTCTCCCCGTGCGCCCCAGGTCCCGGGCCCGCTGCCTCCGCCGGGATTCATCCCCAAGCCCGGCCTGCTGCATTTGGCCCCGCCCGGACTGAGCGCCCTGCCGGCCATGTACCCGCCCCCGCTGTACTCGATCGGGGCGCTGGGGGGCCAGCACCCCGCCTTCCCTTATCCCGGCTTCGCCCACCTGCCTCAGCCCGGCCCGGAGCACCTGAAGGCCGCGGCAGTGGCTGCCTCCTTCCCGCTGGAGCACTGGATCCGCGCCGGAATGGTGGTGCCCCGGCTCTCGGACCTGCACGGTGAGTAACAGCCCCCAAGGGGCGCAGAGCGGCGCCCGAAAGCCCTCGAGGGAGCGAACGCCCAGGGCGCCTGCCGCAGGGGGGCCGGATCCCTTTGGGAAAGACCCCCCCCCATGGGCGTCTGCTCCGGGCTCCCCTGTTCTGGCTCGCTGGGCCCAGGCGGGAGGGGGGCAGGACGTGGGGAGACCCGGTCACCGCCAGCCCCGAGCGCAGGGCTGTCTCTCTCCTCGGGCCCCCGCAGCGCCCGGCGCTGGGCCCAGGACGCCGGGAGAGTGGCGAGTTTTGTAGCCGGATCCGTGGGGTTGCGTGTCGGCGGCTCCTGGTGCGGGGCTTCTTCGCGGGCTCCGCACGTCTAGGGCACCAAGGCCCCACCTGCGCCGCGGGCCTGGAGAAGCGGCGGGCGGCAGCTCGGAACACTGAGCCTGGCTAGCCCCGAGGCGGGCCACTGGGCCCGGGCCAGACCCCTGCACCGCCGGGCCTTTGCGCAGCGCCAGGCACCCTCGCTCGGCGCCTCCCCCCGCGGGGTCCCGCTACCCAGGTGGGGCGCTGCCCCAGAGCTGCCGGGGCACTGCCCGGAGCTTGGCGGCTCCCCGCCGTAAAGCGCCATTTCGCGGCTCCGGCCCATTGGCAGTGAGACCTTTGGCTCAAAGGGGGCTCCGGGCCGGGCCTTTGCTCCGGACTTTGCAACGTCCGTGTAAACTAGCTCTCAGATCACCACTGAGCCCAATGCAGCTACGGGGGGAGGCATCGCCCCGCCCCGCCTCCAGCAGCGCCCCAGGCCGGTCCCGCCCAGGGGTTCATCGCTGGGACCTCTGCCGCCCCGGGGGCAACTCGCCCATGGACAGAGCTGGCGAGAGAGTGGAGGGATAGACAGAGGGTGTGAGGTTCCAGAGACTAGATTCCATCCGTCCACACACCCCGTCGGCCTGCCTGCCTGCCTATCTATCCCCACGCATCCCCTCTATCTATCCCCATACACCCCCTCTATCTATCCCCACACATCCCCTCTATCTATCCCCATACACCCCCTCTATCTATCCCCACACATCCCCTCTATCTATCCCCATACACCCCCTCTATCTATCTACCTATCCCCACGCACCCCCTCTATCTATCCCCACACATCCCCTCTATCTATCCCCATACACCCCCTCTATCTATCTACCTATCCCCACGCACCCCCTCTATCTATCCCCACACATCCCCTCTATCTATCCCCATACACCCCCTCTATCTATCTACCTATCCCCACGCACCCCCTCTATCTATCCCCACACATCCCCTCTATCTATCTATCCCCACGCACCCCCTCTATCTATCCCCACACATCCTATCTATCTATCTATCTATCTATCTATCTATCTATCTATCCCCAGACACCCCCCCCTCTCTCTCTCTCTCTCTCTCTCTATCCCCAGACACCCCCTCTATCTATCTATCTATCTATCTATCTATCTATCTATCTATCTATCTATCCCCACACCCCCTCTATCTATCTATCTATCTATCTATCTATCTATCTATCTATCTATCTATCTATCCCCACACCTCCTCTATCGATCTATCTGTCTGTCTGTCTGTCTGCCCACCCACGCGCCGCGTTGCTCAGACTCGGGTCTGACTTGGGAGGCTCCCGTCTGGCAGCGCCGCTGGGCTAGCGAGGGACCCGTTAGCTTGGCCGGAAGCTTCCTGGCTGCGCCCGACCCCCTTTCACTGTCCGGGTCCCCGTGAGCTGATCTCACGGCGCTCGGCCGGGCGGGGCCCGTGGGAATGAGGGGCCGGGCAGCCTGGCGCGGCAGCGGCCCGGGCCCAGGGAGCGGGGGCTGCCGCATCACGAGGCGCCCCTTGGCAGGCAGCGGCCCGGCCGGAAGGGGCGGCTGCAGGTGCGGGCGCTAAGCGCGTGTCAATGCTCGGCCCGCGGGCTGGGGACAGGATCGCGGTTTCTGGGGCAGGGGCGAGCCCCAGGGGGGGAGGGTCAGGCTCGAGGCCAGACCCCAAACCTCTGCGCTCCGCGGGAATCTTCCCATTGACTTCGCCGGGGACTTCGGCTCCGCCCCGCTGGGGGGCGAGGCTGGGTGCGCCCCGATCTTCCTCCTGCGCCGCACGGGCCTGGGGGGCAGGGAGGGGCCGCGGGCTTTGATTTCCAGGCAGCCCCGGTGGGGCCTCGAATCTCACAGCGCCCTAGAGGGCGGGGGGGGGGGGGCGGGGCCGGCTCCGGGACCGACTGGTAACGCCACCTGGTTCGGGGGCTCCGCTGGGCGCCCCCCGCCAGGAGCCGCGAGGCGCGCACCGACCGAGGGACGCCGAGCTCCGCCTCGCGGGTTTGCAGCGCGACTGGTCGGGTCGAATCCAGCGGCAATTGCCGCCAATTGTAACAGTCACCAGCTGAGACGAGCAGGGGCAGGAGCTAGTCCTGCAGGAAGGACTGACGGACAGGCACCGACGGGCCGGACAGACGGGCCGGACCGAGGCGCGGACGGGCGGGCGCCCCGTGGGTCGGGCAGGGAGCTTATTCCGCGGGGAAATCGCGCCAGCGAGTCTGCGCCCCGGAGTTTCAGGCGCGTTTCTTGCGATCAACCAAAGGTCCCGCCGGCCCTGGGTCCCGCCCTGCTGGGTGCGGCCGGCCGGGCCTGGCTTCCGGGCCACCTCGTGTCTGCCGGGGAAACGGGTCCCGGCGGATCCGCGCGGCAAGGGGCTTCGAAAGGCGCCCGCCCGGACCCCCGGGCAGAGTCCCGCGTTGCAGCCGCAGGCTGGGGACCGGCCCGCCCTCGGGGGGCCCGTTTTGCAGCCCAGGATGGAAACCCTTTTCCCTGCAGTTCCCGGTTGCCCGGGGCTCCTCGGTGGCGGGGAAACGCCCCGCCCGGCGACCGCACCCAGCCGACCCGCAGGCGCTGCCAGTCCCGGGGGTCCCGCCCCCCAAGCCTCCTGCCCTGCCAAACCCCTTCCCAGCCTCGCTCCCCAGCCGGCCCCGCCCGGAGCCCCCGGGCCGAAGCGAACTGTCCTTGTCCCGCTCTGTCCCGTGTGAACCGGCCCGGCCGCCTGGGGACGCTCCGGGGCGCGGGTCTGGCTCTCCCTGGGGCAGGTTTCGTGTGCAGCCGGGTCCCGGGGAAGCGGGCAGGTCGGTTCGTGCCCCTCTGCTGCGGGAAACATCTCCCCCCCCCCCCGCGCGCACTTCTGGGCCGTTCACACGGAGCCGCCTTTGCCTCCCGGGCGCCGCCGCGTGTCCCCTGCGGGGAAGCGGGAAGCGGGTCTTGGCCGGACTTTGTTACTGCGAGCCGACTCCGGGCGGGCTGGGGCAGCTGCTCTCAGATCCCGGCGGGCACGCGCTAGACACGGAGGCCCTGGGCCGGGGGCAGCCGGGAGCAGGGCCCGAGTTGCTGCTCACGCAGGCCCGGGGGCATTTCAGATGGGGGGGGGGGCGACCTGTGCATGCAGTGATGGGGGGGGGAGAGTGCGAGCATGGGGGGGCGGAGTCAGGGCAGAGGCGTCAGCACTGTTACTGAGCATGCTCAGGACAAGCCAAGCACCAATGGGCGGGAGGGGGACCAGCCCTGTCTCCCCCCCCCCATCATCTCTACCAGGGGCTACTTGGGCTCTGGAAACCCTGCTTGCGTGCAGGTCGCCGGCAGGAGCACGAGATCCGATTCCTCTAGAACAGGAAATTCAATAACCGAGACCCACTCAGCTCTGAGACTAGCAGCTCTGACAGCTGGTGGCCAGTCACTACCTGGACCCTGGTTGGGTTTAACATTGTCTGTCTAGTCTTACTTTGTTACTAGCTCTGGGCAGAGAGACGGCCCCGACTCCTGGGCGCGCTCTCAGCTCTGGGAGGGGAGTGGGGTCTAGTGGGTACAGCAGGGGGCAGATACATTTCCGGTCTATATAAGAACATAACGGCCAGGCTGGGTCAGACCAAACTCCTTCCAGCCCAGTGTCCTGTCTGCCCCCGGAGGCCAATGTCAGGGGCTTCAGATGGAATAAACAGAAGAGGCATCATCATGAGCCATCCCCTGTCACCCATTCCCAGCTCCTGGCAAACAGAGACTAGGGACACCAGCCTGCCCACCCTGGCTAACAGCCATTGATGGACCTGTCCTTGAACACAGCCCCAGCCTTAGGGCAAGACGAGCTGGGTGGTTGCCTTGGGCCTGGTGCCTTCAGGGCCCCGTGCTGCCCGGTGCCTGCCGGCCCAGCTGCTCGCTTGATGCCCTGGCTGGGAGCTGCTTGGCCACACGGTGCAGCCAACCACAACACGCCACCTTGGGCCCCGCACACTCTTTGGCCGGGCCTGCTTGAACGTGTTTTGTTCCTGTTGGACCCCTGTTATAGTTTGGGCCTTTCCACCACCCCCCGGCAGAGTTCCACAAATTGACTGCAAAGAACTCATTTGTTTTGTGTGTTTTAAATCTGCTGCCTGTAAATGTAATTGGGTCGGCTTCTTGTGCTACGTTAGTGAAGGAGTAAGTCCCATGTCCTTATTCTGCTTTCCACACCGTTCACAATTCACTCGACTTCTCACCCCCCCCACCCTTCAGTCATTTCTTTTCCAAGCAGAAATGTCCCAGTCTGGTTAATCTCTCCTCATATGGAAGCTGTTCCTTATGCTAATCATTTCTCATGCCCTTCTTTGTACTATTTCCAAATCCAATAGATCTTTTTTTAGCTGGGGTGATCAGATCAGCATGCCGCATTCAAGATGTGGGCGTACCACGGCTTTCTATACAGGCAATATGGTATCTTGTCTTATTATCTTTTTCTTTCCTAACGATTCCCAATAGTGGGTTCGCTTTTTAGTTTTTAGACGGCCACTGCACATTGAACAGATGTTTTCAGGGAACTATCCACAAGGATTCCAAGATCTCTATCAGCTATTTTAGACCCCATCATTTTTGTATTTATAGTTGGGATTATATTTTCCCATGCGCACTTACCAGCACTGAATTCCATCTGCCCTTGCGTTGTCCAGTCACCCAGTTTTGTGAAATCTCTTTGCAGTCAGCTTTGGATCAGTCCCTGTTCACTCCTTTTTCAAGAACCTTTGTGAGAAGTTGAGGCATCCTGGTCCAGACTCCTGCAGCCACATCACGTCTGTGCTGTGTTGTACCCTGGAGAAGCAATAAGCCCCTCTCTATTCTACAGGCTGGCAGAGTCTGTTCTGGCTGCTACGGGGGCGCAGGATCGGGGGGGGGGGAACCCCGACGCGCCATCACAGACATTTAACAGCAGTGATTCAAATGCAAATCTTTGCTGCACAACACTCATTCCTACTCTCCCCTCCCCCATCTTTTAAGTAGAGTACCCAGCAATGTTTTAATGATGATCTAACAATGCTTCAATTACTTGAATGACCAGCCTTGTGTTATTCTCAGTCCCCCTGCCTCCCTCTTTGTGTATTTATAACAAACTCTCTGCCCGAATGGCGAAGCTGGGGTGGTGATGCCAGGCCCTAAGCTGCGAACAGATGGAGCTGGAATTGAGTTGGGATTGGTCCTGCCTAGAGCAGGGGGCTGGACTTGATGACCTTCTGGGGTCTCTTCCAGTTCTATGATTCTATGATTCTATAACTGCAGTGGCGTTTCTCTGCTGGCCCCAGTGTAATTCAGAAGATGAATCAGGCTCCCTTTTTATACTGCATACAGAATTATCCCGTGGAACTCATTGCCACATGATGTGGAGGCCAAGATGTTAAACAGCCTGCTGTGATGCCAGTACACTCTAGGTGCATTCGGCAGAGGAAGCATGCAGGGGTTATAAACTTGCCTGCTGCAGGGCTCCAGCCAAACTCTGGTGACCAGGTGTGACGGTGCGTTGGGTTTTTCCCATCTCCTGCACCCCCGTAATGGCACGGACAGACTCCGCCAGCCAGTAGAATACGGGGTGTTTATTGCTTCTCCAGGATACAGCACAGCACAGATGGAATCTGGTTCCAGGGCAGGCCTAGGATGCCTCAGCCCCCCCTTGAGATGGGGGAGACTGGGCCCCTAAATTCCAGCCCCTTTCCCTAGGCTGTCTCCTCCACGCTCCCAGACAGAAACTAACTTACTTCCAGCCCTGCCCCCAGCCAGGGCTCCACTCCCCTTCTTCCCATTGTTCTGCTCCCTGGGAGGTAACTGGTCAGACAGGTTCGAAGCCCCCTTGCATAATGACTCATCCCCTGCCCTGCTGGGCCGTGCTGCAGCCAGCAGCCAGTGGAGGTCACTCACAACCTACTGCCCAGCATAGCAACCACCAAGGTATCCCCCACTACGTCACAGCTGGCGATCTCAAAGCCAGGCTTGGCTGCATCCAGCTGGGCCACGGGGAGAAGGAAGGCTCAGCCTCCGGAGCCATCCAAGCCTGGGGCTGGGCTTGGTGTCCTGCTCCGGGACAGCCCAGGGAAACTTGGGGAGGGGCCTCGGGCTGGCTTTGAGAGCCAGGCCTGGCTGCTTCCAGCTGTTGGGCCCAGCCCTTCCCAGGGGCCGGACGTGTGGCCCTTTGAGCCCATGGTCCCATCGGATCAGAAGGGATTGAGTCCAGGTGAGGGTGAGCAGTGCCCAGCCAAACATAGAGGCCCTTCCGGGCTGCTTTTCTCCCCAAGCTGTACAACCCCTCGGCTAGGCCACTGGCCATGCGGCGCGGGAAGGAGGGCTGCCACAGGGAGCTGGGTGGATTCAGATTCCTGGGGGAGGCTAGGACTTCCCTGCCCCGTGAGCAGTAAGGAAGTGCCACAGCGGCAGCTGGGCGCCTGGGCAGAGAGCTGAGATTTATGGGCACGGAGAGTCTTGATTTATGTCCCCCGGCCAGCGAGCGTGTGAAAGCTCTTTGCAAGCTGTGACGGCGCGTTGGGGTTTTCCCGTCTCCTGCACCCCCGTAATGGCACGAACAGACTCCACCAGCCGGTAGAACAGAGGGAGTTTATGGCTTCTCCAGGATACAGCACAGCACAGATGGAATCTGGTTACAGGGCAGGCCTAGGATGCCTCAGCCCCCCCCTTGAGATGGGGGAGCCTGGGCCCCTAAATCCCAGCCTGTTGCCTAGGCTGCTTCCTCCATGAAACCAGCCAGAAACTAACTCCCTCTCTTCCAGCCCTGCCCCCCAGCCAGGGCTCCACTCCCCTTCTTCCCATTGTTCCGCTCCCTGGGAGATACCTGTCTGATGAGGCTGGAGAGGTGGCTGACTCAGTGCGTGGTGACAGCGGCTGGCAGTAGCAAGCAGAGCAGGAGCCGGGGGCTGGACAAATTCCCATAGGAAGCGCTAGCAGGGCCGGGATCGGTCACTGGGACGCACGCCCAAGGGCAGTGGTGGCTTCTCCAGGTCTGGGTGTCTCCAGGTCTATCCTGGGGCTGCCTGAGAGACTCGGTCCAGCGCAGGGCAGCAGGGCATGACCGGGAGGTCAGACTGGGGTCCCATGGGCCCTCCTGGCTATGCGGCTCTGGCAGTCGGGGGCAGCGGAGAGCCCTGCTCCGCAGCACGGCGCTTGGCGGGGCAACGTCCCAGCGGGACGCACGGCTTAGGGCCACGCTTTGCCGGGTGGGTGCCAGGCAGCGATGGAGCCCCAGAGAGCCCTGGAGGGGCACAGGTGGCTGCAGTTAAACCGCAGGATGTGGCCAAGAAGGATACGTGGCGGGGCTGGGGAACCTGCCAGAAAGGGCGAGTGCCTGAGACCACCAGAGGGGACGCAAGAGGGAGGAAGCCAGAGAGCAGGAGGCCCGGTCCCAGGAGGAAAAGCCAAGGTCTCCTGTGCTGCGGCACCACGCTAAGGCCGAGGACACCTGTGAGCAGCTGCAGTGCTAGGGCCAGGTCTAGGGCCGGTCAGTGAGTCATGGGGCGGGATACAACAGGCCAGGTGAAAACACGGCGAACAGCAAATCCCAGATGAAAGTAGGTACCAACCGACTGAACCGAACCACGGACACAGCGACTCTCTAGGCAGTGCACAAGGAAGGCAGCTGTGGGGTTTATTGCTTGGCCCCCAGAGTTCCAGTCTGACACCAGGCATTGGCAGGTCGCCGCACGGCGGAGGCCGTGAGCATTAAATCATTCCTAGGCTGCGTCAAATGTAGAAAGAGGCTTGGATGTCGGCCAAGCCAGCCTGCCTCAGCGCTAGCGGGCAGGGAAAGCGGGGATCTCCCCCAGCAAGAGGATGCTCAGAGCATGCCAGGGGAGTCCTGGCTGGCCCAGATCATCCCATTGAACAGCCAGCTGGAAAGCTTAAGTGGAAATAGCCTGGTTTGTCAAACATTCAGCTGTAGGCCATGGAATGTCGGTACACACATGCGCACACGCACGCACACACACACGTGCACACACGCACACACACACACACACACACGTGCACAGAGACACTCACACACGCGCGCACACACACACAGAGCCATCTACTGGGGTTAATGATAGAAGAGTCACTCTGCTGATCAGAATTGACCACCCTTTCCCCCCCCCAAGGTCTAGCAAGATCCAGTGGCAGGCAGATGCAGACAGGAGCTCAGGGAGACGTTTGTTTACGCTGTGGGTGATGAGCCACTGGACAGACTGAGCAGGGCCCTGGATTCTCCATCACGCGCAATGTTCACCTTAGGCTGGGTGGTGGTTGCTGCTCCCGCAAGAATGAGTGCTGGGTCGCCTGTGGCCGGGTCCGGGAGAGGGTCACAATGGCCCCTTCCCACTGGGGAATCTAGGACCAGGTCAATATTTCGGCAGGGTGGGGGGTTCGACCCTGAGAACTTTGGTCTCTTTCCGGAAGCTGGGCTGGGCTCCGGCCGCTTTGTTGGCTTGGCTGCCTAGTGTCAGTGGACTTGCTGGCTGGCCCTGGGCTACTTGCTTGTGGATTTCAAGTCTGGATGTTGCTCACTGTTGGACCCCGCCCCCAGCGGCCAGCTGGTGGGAACCAGGCCTGCGTCTGGCAAGGTGGCATGGCCTGGCCGTTGGCCAGGGCCTATGGCAGCAGCAGGAAGGCAGGTGTCTTCTCTCCCTTGTCCAGTGGTGGCCTGGCTGGTTCCTCCCCTCGGGGGATTCTCCGCAGGAGCGCCTTGGTGAACCGGAATGGGCCGTTCTCCTCGTGCGGCTCCTGGCATCCTCCTGTGGGGCTGGCTTAGGTAAAAGCCGTCGCATTCCAGGGGCTTCTGTCTCAGGGAGACCCTGCGGGTCCTGGTGTGCGCACCCTGAGCTCCGGGGGCAGCCCACGGCCGCGAGCCACCCGCGTCTCGGAGACCATCCCCTGGCATGGGAAGCCGAGAGCCGGAGCGGATGCTGACTCAACCGGAGCAAAAAGCCTTTTACAACTGCTGTGTGGGGGCCAGTCCTGTGTGTGGCCCCCGGAGTGGGCAGCCGGAGTCGCTCCTCGCAGCTCTCACTGCTCCTCGGGAGGGGGCCTGCGGGTGGATTTGGCTGGCTGCTGCCCTGCCCGTAGGAGCAGTGCAGGCAGGACACAGGGAGGTCACCCGGGCACAAGGCTGCCAGCAGGGTTAGCGAGGAAACGGGCCGTGGTGCCCAGGGGGACTGGCCGTGCCCGGCTCCGTGGCTGCAGCTTGTGGGACTCAGCAGCGAGGGGCATCTCAGTGAGCCTTGCTGCGGGGAGGCGTTCCAGTCCTCAGCCCGTGCTTGCGTTGCGATGGCGGGAGCATCCCTGCGCCCCGTTGCCTTGAGCCCACCGGTGTCAGCGCGTGTAAACCCTCTCAGAACACGGGGTAGAGCATGTGCATGGGGCACGTGTCCTGCTACTTTCAGCTGCCTGGGAATCAGAGCCGCTCTACTGTGTGTCATAGGCCCCACGCCGCTACTCCTAATGGGGACTCTCCTTTAGCTCAGGGGCTGGGCCTGACTGCTTCAGGAGCACAAGGGGTAAAGTTGCCTGCAGTGACTCAGTGGGCACCAGGGCACTGGTAGGTACCAGGACACACCCCACCCAGCTGGGAGTCCTGGGTGGAGATTTCACCAGCCAGCCCCACGGGGGAACTCCTCAGGTGCCATCACAGCCGAACCAGGGGGTGCCACGCAGTCCCTGGGGTGCCCTGGTCTGCATCTCCCCCAGTCCCTCTCGCCACGATCACAGCAACAGTCCGGCTGTGCCCAGTCCCAAAGGGCCCGTCACTCGCCCAGGGCAGGAGCACGTCCGATCTCACAGCAAAGACAATGTTTGTAGCCAACTCTGGGGTAAACGATGCCAAGATTTATTACCTAGGAACAGGAAACAGGAGAGGCTGAAGCAGGTAAATGCTTATATGCAAATTAGTTACCATCCCAAATTTCACAAATTAAGAGAAGTTTTTATAATAACCAAGCTCTATCACATAGACTCATAGGACTGGAAGGAACCTCGAGAGGCCATCAAGTCCTCATGGCAGGACCAAGCCCCATCATACTAGGGACCATCCCTGACAGGTGTGTGTCCAACCGGCTCTTCAATATCTCCAGGGATGGAGATTCCACAACCCCCCCCTAGGCAATTTATTCCAGTGTTTCACCCCCTGACAGGCAGGAACTTTTCCCTAATGTCCAACCTAAACCTCCCTTGCTGCAATTTGAGCCCCTTGCTTCCTGTCCTGTCAGCAGTTGTTAAGGAGAATAGCTTTTCTCCCTTATTGTCATGACTTTTTAGGTACTTGAAAGCTGCTATCATGTTTTTTATTAGGTCTTGACCGTTTTATCAGGCGAGTTGGCGTGGAAATTACAGAATCTGGGTATATGTGCATAACATAAGAGCGGCCATCCTGGGACAGATCAAAGGTCCATTCAGCCCAGGGTCCTGTCTGCCCACAGTGGCCAATGCCAGGTGCCCCAGAGGGAGGGAACAGAACAGGTAATCATCACGTGATCCCTCCCCTGTCATCCATTTCCAGACACACAGAGGCTGGGGACACCTTTCCTACCCACCCTGGCTAGTAGCCATTGATGGACCTAACCTCCATGAATGTATCTAGCTCTTTTGGAACCCTGTGAAAGTCCTGGTCTTCCCAACATCCTCTGGCAAGGAGTTCCACAGGTTGACTGTGCACTGGGTGAAGAACTTCCTTTTATTTGTTTTAAACCTGCTGCCTATTCATTTCATTTGGTGGCCCCTAGTTCTTATATTATGGGAACAAGTCAATAACTTTTCCTTATTCACTTTTTCCATGCCAGTCATGATTTTACAGACCTCTCTCATATCCCCTTTAGTCTCCTCTTTTCTAAGATGAAAAGTTCAAGTCTTTTTAATCTCTCTTCATATGGGACCCGTTCCAAACCCCTCCTCATTTTTCTTGCCCTTTTCTGAACGTTTTCCAGTGCCAAGAGATCTTTTTTGAGATGAGACAACCACATCTGTCCGCAGTATTCAGGATGTGGGCACACCATGGATTTATATAAGGGCAATAAGATATACTCTGTCTTATTCTCTATCCCTTTTTTAATGATTCCTAACGTTCGGTTTGCTTTTTTGACGGCTGCTGCACACTGCGTGGATGTTTTCAGAGAACTCTCCACAATGAGGCCAAGATTTCTCGCTTGAGTAGTTGTAGCTAAATTAGTCCCATTCATATTGTAGGGATAATTCTTTCCAATGTGCGTTACTTTACATTTATCAGCATTGAATTTCATTTGCCATTTTGTAGCCAACCACTTAGTTTGGTGAGATCTTTTTGAAGCTCATCAGTCTGTTTTGGTCTTAACTATCTTGAGCAGTTTAGTATCATCTGCAAATTTTGCCACCTTACTCTTTACCCCTTTCTCCAGATCATTTATATCTAAGAACAAAAGAAGTTACCTGACAATTGTAGGACCAGCGTTAATTAAGCTAATTAAGCAGGCTGGATGTGTCTCATTCATAGTATCTGATGTGGAAATGCGAATATCAAAGGCAGGGAAATTGCCTTTGTGCTTCATTAACCAGTTAAGATCTTTAGTCAAGCCTACGTTGATAGTACTGAAATTGTAAATGAACTCCAGTTCAGCTGTCTTCCTCTGTAATTGGGTGATAAAATTCCCTTTTAGAAGGTGGCTGCTTTTAAATACATTATTGAGTGTCCAGAGAGGTTAAAATGTTCCCCTACAGATGTGTGTGTGTTACCCTTCCTGATGTCTGACTTGTATCCATTTGTCCTTTGGCACACAGGGCATGTCTACACTAGGAAACTATTTTAAAGAATCATAGAACAGGAAGGGACCTCGAGAGGTCATCGAGTCCAGTCCCCTGCCCTCACAGTAGGACCAAGCACTGTCTAGATCAGGGCTACTTAACATGTGGCCCGCGCCCTGTTTGTGGTCCATGGCACAGTTTGGGTTTATGCAGGGCTCAACACGTAGCCCACGGGTGGGAGCCAAAACAAAAAAGTAGGCAATGTTATGGTCTTCTGTTGAGATGCGTTTTAGTAGTTACATTCCTGGACTGTCACTGTTCATGAAAAGTGCTGTCCTATGGGTGGAAATGGGGTAAATGTTGCCTTTTATTAATATCAGCAGAACTGACTTAAATGGGGCCTGCGTGTTGTGTAGTCTTGCCTTAATCTTTGTATTCATGCCCGTCAGTGTGACGCTATTTGCATATATTTACATATCTATTTGCATGTATACGCAACCACACTTAAGGTGTGGCCCTCGGCACATGAGTATCATTGTGGCCTCTGGGGCTTCCACAATTGAGTAGCCCTGGTTTAGATCGTAGATATCTAGTTATTTTGGAATAACTAAAATTGATTTAATAACTCCTGAAATAACAAAATCAAAGTAGTGTGTCCACACTACGGGGAAGCCTCGAAATTAGTCTGAGGCAGGCTCCGTTAATGTGGACGTGCTACCTTGAGTTAGAGCCCCAGGAAGTGCTGAGCAGTAATTACAAAGCTTCAAAGGGGCAGCCGTGTTAGTCTGTAACTGGAAAAACTAACAAAACAACCAACAGTCCTGCAGCAACTTAGATGTACATGGCATCATGAGCGTTTGTGGGCACAACTCACCACTTCAGTCCAGTCATCTGAAGAAGTGGGCTGTGCCCACGAAAGCTCCTGATCCCATCCACATGGTTTGTTAGTCTCTACAGTGCGACCCGACCATTTGTTGTTTTTGGAGTTCAAGGTGTTGGTCCAGTTTTCAAATAAATAGCACAGAGGAAAGGAGGAAAGAAGAAAAAAAGGGAAAGAAAGTGTCAGTTAGACTGTCCATGCTAAATGAAACTGCTAAGAATACCGAGAACCCACTCTAAGTCCCCTTTGTTTGGTTTTTGATGTCATTGGGATGTGGAATGTAGCGGGCCGTCCATCCAATGTCTTTGTTTAGACTTCTGTTGTAGGAAGTAATTATTTGGGGAGCAATTAGTTTGAATTACTCTGGGGAGTAGTTTCAAAAAGTGCTTGGCGTGTCCACGCTCCCGCCATTTTGAAATCCTTCTTTTGAAATTAGCGTTAAATCAGTGTTATTCCTCGAGGAAAGGAGTAAGATTTCGAAATAATGGGCTTGGTAGTGCGGACGCTCCGCTTATTAATTCGACTGTCCGCTTTGGCCCATATACACGACGAGGGGCCTTGCTGGACTGGATGGGAATGGTTATCCAACCGGATATGCACCCGCCTTCATCTAGCTCCATCTAGGTTGTATGTCCCTAGTTTGTTTCTCAGAAGGTCATGTGAGACTGCAGCAAATGCTTTACTGGAGCTGAGCTATAGCATACGTACCACTTCCCCCCGTCTGTAGGGCTTGTTACCTTGCCAACAAGAGCTATTAGGTTGGCTGCACGTGATTGGTTCTTGACAAAGTCGTGCTGTTCCTTATCACTTGATTATCTTCTAGGTGTTTGCAAACGTGATTGCTTTATTATTTGCTCCACTGTCTTTCCGGGTACTGGAGCGAAGCTGACTGGTCTGTAATTCCCCTAGTTGTCCTTATTTCTCTTTGTACAGACAGGCACGAGATTTGCCCTTCCCCAGTCCTCTTGCATCCCCCATGACTCTTAGAAGATCATCACTAATGGCACAGATAGCTCCTGGGCCAGCACCTGGAGCATTCCGGGGTGTATTGTACGGTACGTTTTAGGGCTACCCAGTGCTAACGCAGGGGATCTCGTTCTTATGCGTAGTAAACCTTGCGCCTGGGAATCCAAGCTGTATAGGGGCCCACTTCCTTCCTGCCAGGGGGTTTTATTCCCCTTCTCTCTGAGCTCAGAGCTCCAAGTTCAGCTGACCGGAGGAATTCACTTGCAAGACTCATCTTCATGGGAGGGATGACACAACCGCCGTCCTTATCTCACACTAGTCCGTTGGGAGTTGATGGGCCTTCCTCAGCTGGGGACCAGCACTGCACGCTGGTTAATGCCTGTCTGCTGTCCAGCGCGTTACACACAGAGACTCACAATGCAAATGCTCACATCTGCCCACACAACCGGCATAGAGCTGTTATAACAGATGAATGCTGGCAGCCTCTCACAAGCATTCCTTAAGGGGAGCCAGGCTGGTCCTAGCTGTGCATGTCAGTGTTCGGCTGAAACATGGAGACCTCGGCATGAGCTGGCACCTGGCCTGCCAGCGTCACAGGTCTGTCCCTGCTTTTGCTGAGACTGTCCTATGAGCTATGCTTAGGGCCCTACCAAATCCAGTCTGTTTGGTCAATTTCACAGTCATAGGATTTTAAAAATTATAAATGTCATGATTTCAGCTGTTTAAATCTGAAATGTAATGGTGTGGTAACTGGAGGAGTCCTGAGGCAAAGGAAGAGGGGTGTGTGTGTGTGTGTGTGTGTGTGTGTGTGTGTGTGTGTGTGTGTGTGTGTGTGTTGCAAAGTTATTATGGGGGGGGGGGGTTGCAGGACTGCTACCCTTATTTCTGTGCTGCTGCTGGTGGCTGCATTGCTTTCTGAGCTGGGCAGCTGGAAATCAGTTGCTGCTGGCCAGGAGCCCAGCTCTGAAGGCAGAACTGCCAGCAGCAGCAGCACAGAAGTAAGGATGGCCTGGTATGGTATTGCCACCCTTCCTTCTCTGCTGCTGCTGGCAGGCTGCTGCCTTCAGAACTGGGTATCTGGCTAGCAGCTGCTGCTCTCCAGCTGCCCAGCTCGGAATACAATGCAGACGTAAGGGTAGCAATACTGTGACCCTGCCCTGCAACTCCCTTTTAGGTTAGGCTGTCCAATTAGAGAAACACTGGTCTCCCCATGAATCTGTATAGTACAGGGTGAAAGCAGACAGAAAGCACTGGGGAGACCAAATGTCACGGCTCGTGATGGGTTTTTTGTGGCCGTGAATTGGTAGGGCCCTGATCATATGGTTTGTAAAGCACTTTGGGGCCTTGGGATGCAGGGTGTTTTATGGACCTGTCACCGTGTCCTGTACAGAGGCCAGTCATTACACTGTCCCCTGGGACAGCCTGCAGGTCACCGGCTAACCTCAGCTGGCATTGGCGACACAAGCTGACGATAGGTGGCAATAGTGTGTTGGAAAGCCTGCTGTAGACAGGCCTCCCCTCTTAAAATGCAGACTTGATTTGCATCTAGGGCCCAATGGTCTTTCTGGAACATTGCACCCCGCTGAAAAAGGATGGAAAGTTTGGACACAGAGTTATTAGTGGCTTGTTGCATGAGCGTAACTAGCAGCTCTTTCCACAGGGAGCCCCTTAGAACTGCACCACCACTAGCAACAAGCCTTCTCCAGGATCTGTGTCCAGAAGGTCAGTGACACCTGTAGGAGGATCTGTAACAGCCCCCTCGGGTGGCACCCAATCGTGTTACAGGGAAGACTCCTTGCCTTCCTTTCCAAGAGCAACCCTCTTCACAGGCACCAGCCGAAAGGGCTAAGGGCTCTGTAGCTCTCCAGCCTCCGAGGAGTCTGCACAGCTCAGCTGTCCTCGGCCTGCCGCATCTTCCTGTGGCTGGGAGTGAAACTGGGCGGAGAGGCTGGGATGAAAACAAGCCGACAACACGTGGAATTTGCCCCTTTGGGTTTGACAAGAGGCTCAGCCTCTGCTATCGCCAGGTCTTTGTTAACCCTTTGGTGCCTGCAGTGGCACACGCAGGGCTCGCCGCGCTCTCCTCAGGCCAGGTGCTGGCAAGTGCCGGGGCTCTACGGGTTAACGCTCTCGTTATATTCAGGGGCTGACATCTGCCAGGCAATCATCTCAAGAAGGAGAGTGAGGAAGCAGATAGTAGCCAGGAAGGGGAGCGGGGCTGGGAGGTGTTCAAGGACCTGGGCATGGACGGAGCTGGATCTCATGGAGAGAAGTGTCCCCAAAGGGAGGAATGTCATAGGCTCTGGCCAGGGACACGGCTCCACTGCCTGCCCTGGCGGATGCAGGTGACCTCATGGTGCTTGCTCAGAACTCACCAGCCCCTATGAAGTCTATGGACGAAGCAGCAAACAGGGAAATTGTCGGCATGGGAACCGGGCAGGAACCTCCCTGAGCTAATAACCACGCACAGCCCTGAGACAGCAGTGCCCGTGCTTCACAAACAGGCACCCATTAACTGGCGCTGGCCCCTGAGGCAGAGACGTGCCCTGCGGGGGTTTATGAATCTTGCAGTCACTGAGTGTTAGAAAGGTGCACGGGGCTGTATTGTAGGTGCCCAGACGCCAGGTGCCATGTAAGAACCTCGACGGATCAGACCATGTCATGCTCCATGGCTGGGGCCTTCCCACACTCTGAGGAGACTGAGGGGGATATGATAGAGGTCTATAAAATCATGAGTGGTGTGGAGAGGGCGGATAAAGAAAAGTTATTTACTTGTTCCCATAATAGGAGGACTAGAGGACACTAAATGAAATTAATGGGTAGCAGGTTTAAAACGAATAAGCGAAAGTTCTTCACACAGCACATAGTCAACCTGTGGAACTCCTTGCCAGAGGAGGCTGTGAAGGCTAGAACTATAACAGAGTTTAAAGAGAAGCTAGATAAATTCATGGAGGTTAGGTCCATAAAAGGCTATTAGAAATGATGTCCCTGGCTTCTGTTTGTCAGAGGCTGGAGATGGATCACAGGAGACAAGTCGCTTGATCATTGTCTTCAGTCCACCCTCTCTGGGGCACCTGGAGCTGGCTACTGTCGGTAGACAGGCTACTGGGCTACTTGGACCTTTGGTCTGACCTAGTACGGCCGTTCTTATGTATTCACAGCAATGGAAAGCACACCACTGACATCTGGGCTTCCCCGCGCCCCCTGTGAAATCTGGTCTTTGTGCTTTTACCCCGTTCTCCACAGATTTCATGGGGAGACCAGCCTTTCTCAGACGGAGGGTCCTGACCCAAAAGGCAGGTGCAGGGGATCGTGGTAGGCATTGCCACCCGTATTCCTGAGCAGCCCGCGAGCGGCAGCTGTTGGTTGGGTGCTAGTTCTGAAGGCAGTGCCCCGCCCCACAGCAGGCTGACTTCAGAACTGGGTGGCTGGAGAGTGGTTGCTACTGCCGGAGGGCCCAGCTCTGCGGACAGCAGTGGAGAAGTAAGGGTGGCCATGCCGTACCCTCCCAGGACAGCCTTTCTCCTGCACAGCTGCTGGCAGTGGCTCTGCCTCCAGTGCTGGGCTTCTGGCCAGCAGCCACCAATCTCCAGCTGTGCAAGCAGCACAGCCACCAGCACCAATGCAGAAGGCAGGACAGCAGCAGTGCACCCCCCGTACAGTAACTTTGTGACACCCCCCCCCCCCCCGCTCCCTTTTGGATCAGACCCTACAAAAACAGCCCTGTGAATTATTGGCTTTAAACAGCTGAAATCATGAAATGTGCGATTTTTAAAATCCCATGACTGTGAAATTGACCAGAACAGACTGGGACTTTTGTAGGGCCCTCAGTACGAATACCAACTCCTCTGCCAGCGAGGGGCCACCTCTGGGACGAAGCAGCAGAGGGGTATAGGACAGATGTGAGCAGGGGGCTCTAGGGAAGTAGAATCCTGTCGCCTGAGGTGGGGGGAGGCAGGACTCTGGGGTTTCACCCTACTGACCCCAGCTCTCCCAGAGCGCATCCCTGGAGCGTTAGGACCAGTTACAAAACTCAACAGATCTGAGCCAGAGGGAAGAACGTCGCTGAGCCGGCTTTCCACAGCCCCTCCCCCTGAACTGCCACGCTGGCTCAGCTGGTGGGACCTAGCAGAGGAGGCCGCAGTTCGAGGTGCCCTGGGAACAGGCTAGATGTGCCTGGCTCTGAGCTGCCTGCAGAGATGAGGAGGCGGCAGGCAGCGGGTTAATAGTGTTCATTAGCCCTGGCTCTGCGCACGCGGGGAGACCTCCTGGGCCTCGGGCCCCCAGCGCTGACATTCCAAGGCACCGGCCCTGCGGGGTTGCTCCCTTTTCCGATGGGCATTACAGCCTCTCGGGCTGGCAAGCCGAACGCCGCTCCTGAGTCCCGCCCTCCTGCCCACCATGCATCTGACTTGCTGCTGCCCTGCCCCTGGCACCAGCCCAACAGGCCGCTGGTCTGCCCTGGCCGTATGGCACACCTGGCCGGGGGACCCAGCCTGCTGCACCCCTGCAGCCGGCTGATACAGCTCCCTAGCGCTCTCTGCGTGGGGCTGGGTAGGGGCAGAGGGGCCTTGCTCTCCCCAGAGCTGCTGGCAGACTTGGTGGGGACACACAGCCTAGGAAGCGCTCGGACCTCCCAGGGCAGCCTGACCCATGGCCAAACCGTCCATCACCTCTCCATGTCTTGCTCAGCAACCCCCCTTCTGCTTTGAGGGCGGCTGCTCACCGCAAGAGCGACCTAACGGCGGCCCCGAGAGACAATAAAGCGAGCCGAGCGGAGATCAGGGGGATCAAAGGGAGCGGGCCCTGTCCCCGCCGCGCAGAGCGACGAGCCGCGCCGGGTTCTCAAAGGCGCCTTTGTTCTCGCCCTCCTGGTTCAGCAGGGCCCGGCGATAAAGGCCCTCGGGAGATAGCAGCCCGGCCTGCACGGGCCGCTCCCTTATCGCAGCCTCTGGCAGCTGGGGGCCATCAAAGCCACTTCACGCTCATCAAGGAGTCTCACGTCGCTAACGGAACCGCTGCCAATCGCCCGACGAGCCCTGATAGCGCCGCTGCCGGTTAATATCAGCCGGGCAATAAAACCATTAGTGCAAGGCGAGGTGCTGGGAGCCGCACTTGGCCCGCCTGGCCCTGGGGCGCTCTGCCTGGCCGTGGGGCGCTCTGCCTGGCCCTGGTCTGGGGCTCTGCCTGGCCCTGGGGCGCTCTGCCTGGCCCTGGGGCTGGGGCTCTGCCTGGCCCTGGGGCGCTCTGCCTGGCCCTGGTCTGGGGCTCTGCCTGGCCGTGGGGTGCTCTGCCTGGCCCTGGTCTGGGGCTCTGCCTGGCCGTGGGGCGCTCTGCCTGGCCCTGGTCTGGGGCTCTGCCTGGCCCTGGGGCGCTCTGCCTGGCCGTGGGGCGCTCTGCCTGGCCCTGGTCTGGGGCTCTGCCTGGCCCTGGGGCGCTCTGCCTGGCCGTGGGGCGCTCTGCCTGGCCCTGGGCTGGGGCTCTGCCTGGCCGTGGGGCGCTCTGCCTGGCCCTGGTCTGGGGCTCTGCCTGGCCCTGGTCTGGGGCTCTGCCTGGCCGTGGGGCTGGGACTCTGTGTGGCTGTGGGGTGCTCTGCCTGGCCGTGGGGCTGGGACTCTGTGTGGCCGTGGGGCACATTGCTTGGCTGTGGGGCGCTCTGCCTGGCCCTGGGCCGGAGCGCTGCCTGAACCTTGGGCCAGGGCTCTGCCTGGCCGTAGGGCTGGCGCTCTGCCTGGCCGTGGGGCTGGGGCTCTGCCTGGCCCTGGCCCCGGCCCCACCCACTCTGCTCTCTTCCTGTCCCCTCTCCATCTCTTCCCCCGTGGTCCCCCCACTTGTCTCTCACGCCTCTTTGCACCCTCCCCTGCAGCCCCCCCGCCTGATGAGCGAGTTCCTCCTGGGCTCCTTCCCACCGGCTGCTGGAGAGGCAGAGGTGCAGACAGGAGTGGGGGGGGGGCCCTCATGGGAGGGAGCGGAGTGGGAGCAGGGCCTGGGGCGGAGTATGGGCGGGGCTTTGGAGGGAGGAGCAAGGGCAGATTTTGGGGCAGGGGGCGTGGCCATGCCCTGGGTGCCAGTGGCTCCTCCCATTTCTAGGGAGCATCAGGCTCTGGAGCCCAGCCCCCCAATGTCCCTCTTCCTTCTGCCTGCTGTGACACCCCCCCCTCACCCAACCCCCTGCACTGCCCCTCCACCCGGGACACTTCCCCCTCCTGCCCTCAGCCCCACCCATGGGGGCACCCCCTTCTCCTGCCCAGGCCTTCCAGCCTTGCTCCTTCCCCCAGCCAGCTGCCATCTCCCCTTTGGGGTCTCCCACCCGGCAGCTCCTGCCCCAGCCCTGCCACCTCAGCAAAATGCCCCGGCTCAGCCTTTGCCCGCCGAGACGCGGCTCCCGAATTCCTGCTCCCAGTCCCCCCGATCCCCAGGAGCCCCCTCTGCGCCCCCATGGCCCCGTCCCGCCATGGCCCTTGGCTCTCACCAGCTGCTGGGGATCTGAGCGCCTCCCACCCTAGCAATCCCCCCCGCCCCTATGGTGCCCATCTGTCTGCCCGGGGCAGGAACGTGACCCTGGGTCTCGGGGGCTCAGCCGGCGCCCGGTCAGTCCTCGGGAAGGGGCTCGCTGTGGGCCCAGCCGCCCGCCCTGCCTGCTGACCTGAGCCTGCTCCTTCCGTTGCAGCCACTCCACAGTCCGGCCTGATGGGGAAATGCCGCCGGCCCCGCACGGCCTTCACTAGCCAGCAGCTGCTGGAGCTGGAGAACCAGTTCAAGCTCAACAAGTACCTGTCCCGGCCCAAGCGCTTCGAGGTGGCCACGTCGCTGATGCTGACGGAGACGCAGGTATGGACCCGCGGGAGGGGGCAGGAGCTGGGGCAGGCGGGGGATGGGAAAGGGGCGTAGGGGGCAGGGCCCCGGGGTTCTGGGCCCCGTCTTACAACGAGGAGTCCAAAGATCTGGCTCTTTTACTAGCCCAGCGACTCCATCCAGAAACTGGCCACCCTGCGGCAGGGCCCAGCCCCACGCGGATTTCTGGGGACGTGTTCTGGGACCCTGGGCAGGTTCTAGCCCTGCTGGTCTTTGGAGCACATGTGCACGTGTGTGTGCGTGTGCACGTGTGTGTGCATGTGCACGTGTGTGTGTGTGCGTGCACACTGTCTGGGACCCTGGGCAGGTTCTAGCCCTGCTGGTCTTTGGAGCGCGTGTGTGTGCGTGTGCACGTGTGTGTGCGTGTGCACGTGTGTGTGTGTGTGTGCACGTGTGTGTGCGTGCACACTGTCTGGGACCCTGGGCAGGTTCTAGCCCTGCTGGTCTTTGGAGCGCGTGTGTGTGCGTGTGCACGTGTGTGTGCGTGTGCACGTGTGTGTGCGTGCGCACTGTCTGGGACCCTGAGCCGAGTCTCGCCCTGTTGCCAGAGAATCACCGACTCGTGCTGGCCGAGGCCTCGGGAGGTCGTTGAGCAGGGTTCCCGCTAAGCTGCGGCTGGCCAGCCGGCCGGGAGTGCTGCGCAGCACAGCCCCAGCTCCCTGCATCGGCCACCGCTTGAGGGAGCCGGAAACCCAGCCCCCGCCCTCCCTTCCATAACGAGCTGCCAGCTGGCCAGGGGCCTGGCAGCCCGGCTCGGCTGCCCCCTGTGGGCAGCTTCCTGGGGGATCAGGCAGCCCAGTCCTGGGCCCACCCCCTGCAAGGAACCCCGGAGGAATGGGCAGCCCAGCTCCAGCCTCCCCCCCAGCGAGGGGCAGCCACCTCCCCGACCTCTCAGCCCCCCACCCTCACCCCCTGCATCCTGCTCCCCCTGGCCTGAGTGCCCCCCGTGCCTGTAGCTGTAGTTAGTTCATCAGTAACTGCTGGGTGCACAGCGGGGCACGTCCCACCACGTGCACGTGAGTCAGCGCGGCGCACAGGACACAGCGCAGCCCCTCGCCCACGGGAAACCTTAGAGGAGCACTGGTGTGTGTGTGTGTGTGTGGGGGGGGGGGTCTGGCTGGGACCCTGGGCTGAGTGCGTGTGCGCGTGCATGTCTCTGTGTGCTCTGTCTAGGACCCTGGGCTGTGTGTGTGTGTGTGTGTGTGTGTGTGTGTGGAGCTGTATGACGCAGGCCCCCACAGCCTTCTGCCAGGCTGGCCTGGGGCCACGTGCGACTGCGTTTCCCACCCTTCGCCGCCCCCCGCCCCTGACCCGGCCCCGTGTCTGCGCGGGGCTGCGGAGGGCTGAGGGCGGGGAGCCGGGCAAAGAACAGACACCTGCTGCCTCCCTCCTGCGGCCAGAGAGCTGCCAGCTCTGGGCTCAGCTCCGCCAGGGCTGGGCCGGGCCAAGACTTGGCTGGGGGCCCCTGTGGAAATCCCGTCCCCCGCCCTCCCGGCAGGGCCCAGCCCCATCCAGCTCATCCCCGGCAAGTGTGTCCAACCGGCTCTTCCATATCCCCAGAGATGGGGATTCCACAGCCCCCAGGCAACTTATCCCAGTGTGTCACCCCCTGACAGGCAGGAACTTTTCCCGAATGTCCAACCTCAACCTCCCTTGCTGCAGTTTAAGCCCCTTGCTCCTAGTCCTGTCCTCAGAGGCCAAGGGGAACAAGTTTTCTCCCTCCTCCCTGTGACCCCCTTTTAGATACCTGATAACTGCTCTCCTGTCCCCCTCAGTCTGCTCCTGTCTAAATGTCAGGGTGCTGCAGGAAACAGTGTCAATGAATGGGAACAGGCTGCTCTGCAGTGTACACCAGGCTGGGGTGTAGGACTGCAGGGATGGGGGTGATCTCCAGGGCGGGGGTGGGCCGGCAGGGGGTGATCTCCAGGGCGGGGGTGGGCCGGCAGGGGGTGATCTCCAGGGGGAGGGCCAGGCAGGGGGTGATCTCCAGGGCGGGGGTGGGCCGGCAGGGGGTGATCTCCAGGGCGGGGGTGGGCCGGCAGGGGGTGATCTCCAGGGGGAGGGCCAGGCAGGGGGTGATCTCCAGGGCGGGGGTGGGCCGGCAGGGGGTGATCTCCAGGGGGAGGGCCAGGCAGGGGGTGATCTCCAGGGCGGGGGTGGGCCGGCATGGGGTGCTCTCCGGGGGGGGGTCAGGCAGGGGGTGATCTCCAGGGTGGGGGTGGGCCGGCAGGGTGTGCTCTCCGGGGGCGGGGTCAGGCAGGGGGTGATCTCCAGGGTGGGGGTGGGCCGGCAGGGGGTGATCTCCAGGGTGGGGGTGGGCCGGCAGGGTGTGCTCTCCGGGGGGGGGGGGTCAGGCAGGGGGTGATCTCCGGGGGGGGGGGTGAGGAGAGGCTGGCAGGGAGTGATCTCCGGGGGGGGGGCGAGGAGGGGCTGGCAGGGGGTGGTATATTTATTTGTTTGGCTCCTTGGTGTCAGGACCCCGCACCGCGTGTGGGTCTGTGCGTGGCCCAGTGGGGCCGGGCTCTGCGCTCCTGGTGCTGTGACGGCGCATGGGGGGTCTCCCCGACCCTGCACCCCCGTAGCAGCAAGAACAGACTCCCCCAGCCAGTAGAACGGGGGGTTGTTGCTCCTCCAGGACACAGCCCAGCACAGACGGGAGGTGGCTACAGGAGTCAGGGCCAGGACGCCTCAGCCCCCTTGGGGGAGGGGGTCCATTGCCTCACCCCCCAACCCTCAGCACCCAGCTTAGTCTGGTCCCTTCATGTTTCCCAGCCAGGAACTGCCCAGCCCCCAGGCCCTGCCCCCCAGCCAGGTGCCGTCTCCACCTCCCTCCCTTTGTCTCTCCCCTGGGAAGAGCCTTGTTCCCTGCCCAGGCTGGGACGGGGTGTCTGGGCCAATCCCCATGGGGGTGAGTCCGTGGGAATCACACAGCCCAGCGCAGGGGACCCGGGTCACAGAGCAGACCCCCCCACAGACGGGTCAGTGATGAATAAGGCAGCGAGGGCCGTGCCGTGCCCAGGGGCTGGTGGCCTGTTCGCGCTGGGAGCGGCTGCCCCGGGTGCGCGGCTGGGCGCTCTCTGTAGTCACCCCCCTGCTCTGCGTCCCCTGCAGGTGAAGATCTGGTTCCAGAACCGCAGGATGAAGTGGAAACGCAGCCGGAAAGCCAAGGAGCAGGTGGCCCAAGCTGAGGCCGAGAAGCCAAGAGGGGTCAGCAAAGGCGGGGAGAAGCTGCTGCCCAGGGAGCTGAGGGGACAGGAGGAGGGCCCCAAACTCCCCAGGCACGACGCCAGCTTGGAATTGCTGCGCCAGCGCGCCACACGGCTCGGCGCCAGCCCCGGCTCCTCCTGCTCCGGGGAGGAAGAGGAGGAGTTCAGCGCCATGGACAGGAAGCCTGGCTCAGCCTTGTGAAGGGCGGCCCGGGGCGATCACCCCAGAAACAGAGCAGGCCAGAGGCGGCGCGAGGGGCCGGGGGCAGCCAGACGCAGCTGGTCTGTGCCCACCTCGGCTGCTCGCCCCCCGAGCCCCGGCCGGGCGCGGGACGGACTGTGCGGCACCTGCCCGACTCCTTTAATTTATGTGTGTTTGGTTCTATTTAACCGTAGTGACCCTGTCGGTGTAGCGGGGGCTGGGCCGAGACCCCCGCGCTTCCCCCATAAAGATGTTTGCTACCGTGTATCGGCAGGCTGGTGCTTTTCCTTCCGCGGGCCGAGGCCAATACGCGGGCACGGCCCCTCCCTGCCCCACAAGCGGCTCTGCTGAGAGCTGGGGGCCTGGGCCCACAGACCAGGGCGCACGGGCCTGGAGGGGCAGCGCTGGACACATCTCAGGCAAAGCCTCGGCTGGGTGCTGAGCGAGGAGGCCCTGGCGGGGGACATGCACATGCCCCCCATGTCACTGCACTGACTCTGTGCTGGCATGGAGCACCCCCAGCCCTTCCCCCGACCCACCCTCCCGGGGAGACCCCCCGGCAAACACACGGGAGAGGGACCCAGGGCTCCTTGTGCTGCATTGGGACTCCTCTCGGGCCACTTCTGAGCCCCGGAGAGCGGCGGGCGTGGTCCTAGTGCTCCGTGGCCCAGCTCCCAGGCCAGGCTGTGCCGTCGCTGCAGGGCAGGGTCTGGCGCCTGCACACGCAGGGGAGGTTGGTCAATGAGCTGCAGGACTTGGCTCCCACTGAAGTACCGGCTGACCCGGCTCTCCTGCCTGCTGGCTGCAAACCCAGCACCCCTGCCAGGCAGCGTGCGCAGAGGGCAATGCATCCCCTCTGGAGCCAGCACTGAGGGGGCAGCATCCACCCAGGTCAGAGCCAGAAAAGGACAAATGCACCTCTCTCCTCTTGCACTTCCAAGGGTCCTGCAGCCAGCCAGCCAGCCAGCCGACCAACTGTCCAGACAGTCCCTTCCCAGCCAACCAACCGTCCTGCCAGTCCCTACCAACCAACTGACCGACCGACCGTCCTGCCAGTCCCTACCAACCAACTGACCGACCGACCGTCCTGCCAGTCCCTACCAACCAACTGACCGACCGACCGTCCTGCCAGTCCCTTCCAACAAACCGACCGACCGTCCTGCCACTCCCTTCCAACCAACCGACCGTCCTGCCACTCCCTTCCAACCAACCAACCGACCGTCCTGCCAGTCCCTTCCAACCAACCAACCGTCCTGCCAGTCCCTTCCAACTGACCGTCCTGCCAGCCCCTACCAACCAACCAACCGACCGACCGTCCTGCCAGTCCCTACCAACCAACCAACCGTCCTGCCAGTCCCTTCCAACTGACCGACCGTCCTGCCAGCCCCTACCGACCGACCGACCGTCCTGCCAGTCCCTACCAACCAACCAACCGTCCTGCCAGTCCCTACCAACCAACTGACCGACCGACCGTCCTGCCAGTACCTACCAACCAACCAACCGTCCTGCCAGTCCCTTCCAACTGACCGTCCTGCCAGCCCCTACCAACCAACCAACCGACCGACCGTCCTGCCACTCCCTTCCAACCAACCGACCGTCCTGCCACTCCCTTCCAACCAACCAACCGACCGTCCTGCCAGTCCCTTCCAACCAACCAACCGTCCTGCCAGTCCCTTCCAACTGACCGTCCTGCCAGCCCCTACCAACCAACCAACCGACCGACCGTCCTGCCAGTCCCTACCAACCAACCAACCGTCCTGCCAGCCCCTACCGACCGACCGACCGTCCTGCCAGTCCCTACCAACCAACCAACCGTCCTGCCAGTCCCTACCAACCAACTGACCGACCGACCGTCCTGCCAGTACCTACCAACCAACCAACCGTCCTGCCAGTCCCTTCCAACTGACCGTCCTGCCAGCCCCTACCAACCAACCAACCGACCGACCGTCCTGCCAGTCCCTTCCAACAAACCGACCGACCGTCCTGCCACTCCCTTCCAACCAACCGACCGTCCTGCCAGTCCCTTCCAACCAATCGACCGTCCTGCCAGTCCCTTCCAACCAATCGACCGTCCTGCCAGTCCCTTCCAACCAATCGACTGTCCTGCCAGTCCCTTCCAACCGATCAACCGACTGTCCTGCCAGTCCCTTCCAACCAACCAACCGATCCACCAACTGTCCTGCCAGTCCCTTCCAACCAACCAACCGATCCACCAACTGTCCTGCCAGTCCCAACCAACCAACCGTCCTGCCAGTCCCTTCCAACTGACCGTCCTGCCAGCCCCTACCAACCAACCAACCGACCAACCGTCCTGCCAGTCCCTTCCAACCAACCGACCGACCGTCCTGCCAGTCCCGATCAACCGATCCACCAACTGTCCTGCCAGTCCCAACCAACCAACCAACCATCCTGCCAGTCCCTTCCAACCAACCAACCAACCAACCGTCCTGCCAGTCCCTTCCAACTGACTGTCCTGCCAGTCCCTTCCAACCAACCAACCGATCCACCAACTATCCTGCCAGTCCCAACCAACCAACCAACCATCCTGCCAGTCCCTTCCAACCAACCAACCAACCGTCCTGCCAGTCCCTTCCAACTGACCGTCCTGCCAGCCCCTACCAACCAACCGACCGACCGACCGTCCTGCCAGTCCCTTCCAACCAATCGACCGTCCTGCCAGTCCCTTCCAACCAACCAACCAACCAACCGTCCTGCCAGTCCCTTCCAACTGACTGTCCTGCCAGTCCCTTCCAACCAACCAACCGATCCACCAACTATCCTGCCAGTCCCAACCAACCAACCAACCATCCTGCCAGTCCCTTCCAACCAACCAACCAACCGTCCTGCCAGTCCCTTCCAACTGACCGTCCTGCCAGCCCCTACCAACCAACCGACCGACCGACCGTCCTGCCAGTCCCTTCCAACCAATCGACCGTCCTGCCAGTCCCTTCCAACCAACCAACCGATCCACCAACTGTCCTGCCAGTCCCTTCCAACCGATCCACCAACTGTCCTGCCAGTCCCTTCCAACCAACCAACCGTCCTGCCAGTCCCTTCCAACCAACCAACCGTCCTGCCAGTCCCTTCCAACTGACAGTCCTGCCAGTCCCTACCAACCGACCGACTGACCGTCCTGCCAGTCCCTTCCAATCAACCGACCGTCCTGCCAGTCCCTTCTAACCAACCAACCGATCCACCGACTGTCCTGCCAGTCCCTTCCAACCAACCGACCGACTGTCCTGCCAGTCCCTTCCAACCAACCAACCAACCAACCGTCCTGTCAGTCCCTTCCCAAGCATCCAACCAAACAACAAAACAACCAACCAACCATCATGCCAGTCCCTTGCCAGCCAACCAACCAACCAACTGCCCTGCTAGTCCCTTCCAACCAACCAACCGTCCTGCCAGTCCCTTCCAACCAATCAACCGTCCTGCCAGTCCCTTCCAACCAACCAACCGTCCTGTCAGTCCCTTCCCAAGCATCCAACCAAACAACAAACCAACCAACCAACTGTCCTGCCAGTCCCTTCCAACCAACTGACCAACCGTCCTGCCAGTCCCTTCCAGCCAACCAACTGACTGTCCTGCCAGTCCCTTCCAACCAACCAACCAACCAACCAACCGTCCTGCCAGTCCCTTCCAATCAACCAACCAATCATCCTGCCAGCCAACCAACCAACCAACTGCCCTGCTAGTTCCTTCCAATCAACCAACCGACCGTCCTGCCAGTCCCTTCCAACCGACCGTCCTGCCAGTCCCTTCCAACCAACCGTCCTGTCACTCCCTTCCCAAGCATCCAACCAAACAACAGACCAACCAACCAACTGTCCTGCCAGTCCCTTCCAACCAACTGCCCAATCATCCTGCCAGTCCCTTCTAACCAATCAACCGACCGTCCTGCCAGTCCCTTCCAACCGACCGTCCTGCCAGTCCCTTCCAACCAACCGACCGACCGTCCTGCCAGTCCCTTCCCATACATCCAACCAACCGTCCTGCCAGACCCTTCCCAGCCAACCAACCAACTAACCGTCCTGCTAGTCCTATTCAGCCATCCAATAACCATCCACCCAGCCACCCATCCTGCTAACCCCTATCCAGCCATCCAACTTATCAACCAACTAAACAATCACCTGTCCTGCCAGTCCCTACCCAGCCATCCAACTAAGAGAGACAGAATCATTTGTCCACTCATCTGTCCACACAAGCAGCCCATCATCTACCCAGCAAACCCGCCTCTTCCATACCAGGTGAATGGGCACCCTTTGCATCAGAGATCCCACAACAGACTTGATGGGGACAGGCCACATGGAGACGGCTGGTCTGCTGAGCCCTAGGGCCGGAGCCCTCAGTGAGGACAGGCAGTAGTCTGGGGGCTCAGAAAGCTCCCTTCTGCCAGGAGATGGCTCTTTCCTTTCAAGTTTGCGAGTGGAAATCAGCCTGCCCCACACGGCAGCACCGGGGGCCAAAGCGTCAGCCCTGGAGGAAAGCCCCGCCCAGCCCAGCCGGGCAAGGTTCCCTGTCCCAGCAAGTTCCCTTTCTGGGGGGGCAGGTGTCAGACTCCCCAGTGGGGCTCAGCACAGCGCCGTCGCCAGGGCCCCTTTCAAAACCTTTATGGGCGTACCACTGCCACTGGCCAAGCCAAAGCAGGGTGCTAAGCAGGACACCCATCGGTCCTGCAGGTGGCAGTGTGATGGCACGTCGGAGTCCCCCACCTCCTGCACCCCCGTAGTGGCACGGACAGACTCCGCCAGCCAGTAGAACAGGGGAGTTTATTGCTTCTCCAGGATACAGCACAGCACAGATGTAACCTGGTTCCAGGGCAGGCCTAGGATGCCTCGGCCCCCCTTGAGATGGGGGAGACTGGGACCCTAAATTCCAGCCCCTTGCTTAGGCTGCTTCCTCCATGATACCAGACAGAAACCAAACTCCCTCACTTCCAGGCCTGCCCCCAGCCAGGGCTCCACTCCCCTTCTTCCCATTGTTCCACTCCCTGGGAGATCACTGGTCAGACAGGTTCGGAGCCCCCTTGCATAATGACTCATCCCCTGCCCTGCTGGGCCGTGCTGCAGGCAGCAGACAGTGGAGGTCACTCACAACCTACTGCCCAGCATAGCAACCAGCAAGGTACCTCCACTAAGTCACAGGCAGACCGATCTTCCAGCCCTGAGAGCATCCTCCCACTGCCCCGCCGCCTGCCCCATGGGTGCTGCATTTCCGGCTGTCTCACTAGCAGCGAGGTGCTGCAGGAGACCCAGCACCCGGCAGAGGGTTGCACTGAGCCCTGGGGTCCCCAGCGCCCCGTCCCTGCTGCTGGGCTCTCCCAGGGGCGGGGACACACTGGAGGGGAGCGCGAGGGTGGCGGAGCAGTGCATCTGCAGGGATTGAGCCTTGCTCCTGCAGGGATTGAGCCTTGCTCCTGCCAGGGGCCAGGGGACCCCAGCCTGTCCTGTAAGCAGCAGAGGGACCCCTGGGGGCAGAGGAGGAAGCCCCGAGAACAGGCCAAGCCTGGCAGTTTGCCAGGCCGGTGCGGAGCCAGGACAGGCTCGGGGGGAGAGGTGGCCAGGAGAGCTTTGCAGCTGGCAGGTGCGTTTGCACGGCAGGGCTGGGTAAGCCCAGGGAGCTGAGAGCATGTCCCAGCTGCCTGCTGCCCAAGGCCAGAGCCTGTCTGCCCAGGGAAGGCCTACCTAGCAGCCGGCTGCGTGGGGCAAGCGTGACGCACAGTGGCTGCCTGCAAGCACTGCAGCTCTGCGTGCCCAACTGCAGCCTGCCTAGGCCGCTCGGGCCATTTGCCTGGCGCTCCCAGCAGCAGCCGCAGCCCTAGGACTCAGGGTTCCACTCCGGGGGCTGCTGCTCTGGTCGCCCGGGGTGGGACAGTGCAGCTCACACTCACACAGCCCCAGTGTAGGGCAGGGAGCCTGCCAGGGCTGCAGGGGCTTGGACAGGAGACCGGGGCATGGCTCAGCGCGGAGCTACACAGGCGTCCTGGTCAGCACTCGGCCGAGAGCCCAAGGCAGCCTGCTCCAGAACCCAGCCCTCTGCGCTGTGGGCAAGCGCCCTAGGCAGCTGTTAGGAGACACGGGCACAGGGAGAGCACCGACGGTCCCAGCACTCCCGGAGACGGGCCCAGCCCCTGCACGCGCCGGCACAGAATGAAGGACATTGCAGAGAGCCGGCGAGTGGGGAGAGAGTGAGGGAGGGTGGGAGGCTTGTAATGGGGCAAGGGAGGTGCAGGGATGGGGGGATGGAGGGACGGGGGTTGTAAAGAGGCGGGGGAGATGCAGGGTGTGACGTAGTGGGGGGTAACTTGCTAACTCACTGGCTACTGTCTGTAGCACCACCGAGCAAGACAGGTGATGGGTCATTATTCCAAGAGGTATCTCAACCTGTCTGACCAGCTACCCTCCATGGAGAGGAACAAAGGAAGGTGGATGCTGCCCTGGCTGGGGGGTAGGGCTGGAGGAGAATGAGTTAGTTTCTGTCTAGAGCATGGAGGAAGCAGCCTCAACAACAGGCTGGGGGGTTTAGAAGCCGAGACCCCCCCCATATCAAGGGGGGCTGAGGCATCCTAGGCCTGCCCTGTAACCAGATGACATCTGTGCTGTGCTGTATCCTGGAGAAGCAATAAACCACCTCTATTCTACTGGCTGGTGGAGTCTGTTCGTGCCATTTCGGGGGTGCAGGAGGCGGGGGACCCCCAACGCGCCGTCACACTGGTGTCAGAAGTGGGATGCATTGCACCCCGTGGATGGAGTTTCCAGCGGCGAGCGACAAGGCGCAGTAGAAGCAAGAGCCCTGGAGCAGGTATTCAGGAGACTGAGCGAAGCGGTTCCTGGGAATCGTGGGTGCTGCATCACTAGACCGGTGAGTCTGCACTGAGGGGACCAGCGGGCAGATGGCCTACGCCCGACTCTTAAAGGCAGAGCTGGTGAAGCTGTGTAGAGAGAGGGGCTTGCCTGTGCAGAAAGCAACCAAGGCCCAGCTAATTGCCCCACTGGAAGAGAATGACCAGCCACGGGGCCAGGATCTTGTCCCCAAGAGGGGCAGCCAGACCCCCCCCTGCGAGTGTGTCAGGCTCAGAGAGGGGGAGGAGCACTGGAACCCACCGGAGAGATGAGACAGCTTCCCCCAGGAGGCCTGCAAGCTGTAGCCCATCTAGGGCAGGGGCCAGCCCAGCGGAGCTGCGGCAGCTGGAGATCCAGCTGCGGATCAAGGAATTGGAAGTACAGGACCGAGAGAAGGAGCGCCAGGACCGAGAGAGGCAGTGACAGCATGAGCTGGCCATGGCAGAGCGGAGACCCGGCGGGGCACCGGCTGCGCCAAGTGCGGATGGGCCCCAGGGTCCCAGGATTGCCAGACGCTTGGAGAGGCTCGTGGTGGCCCAACTGAAGGACGTGGGTGACATAGACGGGTTCCTCAGCTCCTTTGAGAGGGCCTGTGGACTGCAACGGGTTCCCCCAGCTGACTGGCTGCAGGAGCTCATCCCCACACTGAACCAGGAGGCGGCTGGAATGCTCAGTCAGCTGGAGGACCTACAGCCAGGGGCTTACAACCGAGTCAAGGAGTCCTTGCTGCACAAGTTCGGGCTCACCCCCGATATGTACAGGAAGAGGTTCCGGGGGGTGCAGAAGGAGCCACGGGAGACCTATGTGGACCTGGCCTCCCGCCTGGCGCAATACTGCCGCAAGTGGGTGTCTGGAGTCAGAGCCCAGACAGCAGAGGAGCTGCTCAAGCTGGTCCTGATGGAGCAGTTCTATGAAGCGTGCCCACCCAAACTGAGGCTGTGGCTCAAGGACCGGAGACCAGAGAACCCCCAGGAGGCCGGGAGGCTGGCGGATGAGTTTATGGAGAGCCGGTCCGGGTATGAACGGGAGTCCCGGAGAGAAAGGGAATTGCGCAGAGACTGCAAACTGAGGCAGGGGCCGGCAGGCAAACCTCAGCTCAGAGAGAGGGGAAGGATGCTCATTGCACCTCCCCTGGGAGGTCTGACCCTCGGGAGGCGGATTTCTCCGTGTACCGGGTGGGGGCAGGGCGGCCCCTGCGGAGCGAGTGCCTCATACCCCTGGAGGTGGATGGTAGGAAGGTGACGGGTTTCTGGGACACGGGGGCTGAGGTGACTCTGGCCCGATTCGACATAGTGGCCCCAGAGCGGATACTACCCCACACCCAGCTGACCCTGAAGGGCATAGACGGGTCCCCGTTTAAGGTGCCTGTAGCCCGGGTGCATCTGAAATGGGGGGCGAAGGAAGGTCTCAAGGAAGTGGGGGTGCACCCGCACTTGCCCACCGAGGTGCTGATGGGGAATGACCTAGAGGAGTGGCCCCATGAATCCCAGCGGGCTCTAGTCACCGCCCGTAGCCAGAGCCAGCGAGAGTCTGGCAACCTGGATCCAGGGAAGGACTCCCGGCAGAGTCCTCAGGGTCCCATCCCAGCTTACACGGGGTCCAGCCAGGCTGGGACTCCGGACCTAGGCAAAGGTGGGGGACAGGTCCCGATCCCTGCCTCAGCAGCTGAATTCCAGGCTGAGGTGCAGGCAGACCCCTCCTTGCAGAGGCTGAGGGACCAGGCTGGCCTCCGTGCAGCTCAGCCCCGGGGGAGAGGTGGCCAGGAGAGATTCCTGTGGTAGCGTGGATTCCTGTTCCAGGAATGGCTTCCCTCCAGGAAGGCGAGGGCATGGGGGGTCCAGCGGCAGCTGGTCGCCCCCCGAAAGTATCGCCTCAAGCTGCTGTATTTGGCCCACGATGTCCCCGTTGGGGGCCACCGGGGGATCCGGAGCACCCGGCTGAGGCTGCTCCAACACTTCTACTGGCCGGGAATCTTTACAGCCGTGCAGCGGTACTGCCGGTCCTGTGACTCCTGCCAGAGGGGCGGGAAGGCCCAAGACAGGAGGAAAGCGGCTTGGGGGCCCCTACTCCAGATAGAAGAGCCTCTGGGCTTGCTGAGAGAGTTATGGGAGGGGAAGTCCTCCCTGGATGGAGCATCGGGGGTGGAAGCCGCCCTGGCTGTCCAGAGAAGGCTCGCTGGGCTCATGGCCCCGGCCCGAGAGACCCTGGCCAGAGATCAAGGCCAGTGGAAGGGTGGGTGCGACCCCCGAGGACAGGCCTGTGCCAGTCGCCCTGGAGCGGGGCGGCGAGTGGACAGAGGGAAGCCAATTCATGTGGGGCCTCGCTGCGGCCGGCCCGAGTCAAGGGGAGCACCCATGTCCCCAGGGCGGGTTCCCACGCAGAGGACCCGAACTTCCCTAGGTCACGAGCGGAGTGACCCTGCTCAGTTCGCTCTCGGAGGGGGGAGAACTGTGACATAGTGGGGGGTAACTTGCTAACTCACTGGCTACTGTCTGTAGCACCACCAAGCAAGACAGGCGATGAGTCATTATGCCAAGAGGTATTTCAACCTGTCTGACCAGCTACCCCCCATGGAGAGGAACAAAGGAAGATGGATGCTGCCCTGGCTGGGGGGCAGGGCTGGAGGAGTTAAGTTAGTTTCTGTCTGGGAGCATGGAGGAAGCAGCCTCAGCAACAGGCTGGGGGGTTTAGAAGCCGAGACCCCCTCCCCCATATCAAGGGGGGCTGAGGCATCCTAGGGCTGCCCTGTAACCAGATGACAGCTGTGCTGTGCTGTATCCTGGAGAAGCAATAAACCACCTCTATTCTACTGGCTGGTGGAGTCTGTTCGTGCCATTTCGGGGGTGCAGGAGGCGGGGGACCCCCAACACGCCGTCACACAGGGCTGGGAGGATGGAGGGACGGGGGTTGTAAAGAGGCGGGGGAGATGCAGGAATGGGGGGATGGAGGGACGGGGGTTGTAATGGGGCGGGGGAGGTGTAGGGATGGGGGATGGAGGGACGGGGGTTGTAATGAGGCAGGGGAGGTGGAGGGATGGGGCGATGAAGGGACGGGGGTTGTAAAGAGGCGGGGGAGATGCAGGGTTGGGGGGATGGAGGGACGGGGGTTGTAATGAGGTGGGGGAGGTGGAGGGATGGAGGGACGGGGTTGTAAAGAGGCGGGGGAGATGCAGGGTTGGGGGGATGGAGGGACGGGGGTTGTAATGAGGTGGGGTAGGTGGAGGGATGGGGGGATGGAGGGACGGGGGTTGTAATGAGGTGGGGGAGATGCAGGAATGGGGGGATGGAGGGACGGGGGTTGTAAAGAGGTGGGGGAGGTGGAGGGATGGGGGGATGGAGGGACGGGGGTTGTAATGAGGCGGGGGAGGTGGAGGGATGGGGGGATGGAGGGACGGGGGTTGTAAAGAGGCGGGGGAGATGCAGGGTTGGGTGGATGGAGGGACGGGGGTTGTAATGAGACGGGGGAGATGCAGGGTTGGGGGGATGGAGGGACGGGGGTTGTAATGAGGCGGGGGAGATGCAGGGTTGGGGGGATGGAGGGATGGGGGTTGTAATGAGGCGGGGGAGATGCAGGGTTGGGGGGATGGAGGGACGGGGGTTGTAAAGAGGTGGGGGAGGTGCAGGGCCGGGGGTTGTAATAGGGCGGGGGAGGTGCAGGGCTGGGGGTTGTAATGAGGCGGGGGAGGTGCAGGGCCGGGGGTTGTAATGGGGCGGGGGAGGTGCAGGGCCGGGGGTTGTAAAGAGGCGGGGGAGGTGCAGGGCCGGGGGTTGTAATGAGGCGGGGGAGGTGCAGGGCCGGGGGTTGTAATGAGGCGGGGGAGGTGCAGGGCCGGGGGTTGTAATGAGGCGGGGGAGGTGCAGGGCCGGGGGTTGTAATGAGGCGGGGGAGGTGCAGGGCCGGGGGTTGTAATGGGGCGGGGGAGGTGCAGGGCCGGGGGTTGTAATGGGGCGGGGGAGGTGCAGGGCCGGGGGTTGTAATGAAGCGGGGGAGGTGCAGGGCCGGGGGTTGTAATGAGGCGGGGGAGGTGCAGGGCCGGGGGTTGTAATGAGGCGGGGGAGGTGCAGGGCCGGGGGTTGTAATGAGGCGGGGGAGGTGCAGGGCCGGGGGTTGTAATGAGGCGGGGGAGGTGCAGGGCCGGGGGTTGTAATGGGGCGGGGGAGGTGCAGGGCCGGGGGTTGTAATGGGGCGGGGGAGGTGCAGGGCCGGGGGTTGTAATGGGGCGGGGGAGGTGCAGGGCCGGGGGTTGTAATGAGGCGGGGGAGGTGCAGGGCCGGGGGTTGTAATGAGGCGGGGGAGGTGCAGGGCCGGGGGTTGTAATGGGGCGGGGGAGGTGCAGGGCCGGGGGTTGTAATGGGGCGGGGGAGGTGCAGGGCCGGGGGTTGTAATGGGGCGGGGGAGGTGCAGGGCCGGGGGTTGTAATGGGGCGGGGGAGGTGCAGGGCCGGGGGTTGTAATGGGGCGGGGGAGGTGCAGGGCCGGGGGTTGTAATGGGGCGGGGGAGCTGCAGGGCTGGGGGTTGTAATGGGGCGGGGGAGGTGCAGGGCCGGGGGTTGTAATGACCGTTGCGTCTGGGGAAAGGCAGAGGGGCCGGCAAGGGATCTGCCTGTTCGTACTTGTGGGTATTTCGACTCCCATAATACAGCCATGAGCTGGATGTCCCTCTTGGGCTGTCCCTCCTTGCAGCCCCCAATTCCTCTCCACCCCCCCACAGCGCCTGGAGACTCCTGGGGCTGCCGCTTTGCAGGAGCTCCCGGTGCTGCTGGGAGTTCAGGGGCCCTGCAGGGCCAGGCTGCAACACCCTGACTGAGTCAGGGCGAGACACATCCCACCTTTCCCAGCCCGGTTCTGTGGCCGGGGGTGGGGTCCGTGGTCGTGTTCACATCCCTCCCATTCTGGGCTAATACCAAACCAGCCGGTGCCGTGGCCTAGGGCTCTAGGCTGAATGAGGCCCAGCCCAAAGAGCCGAGAGCAGGAGACGGGGCCGGCCAGACGGGGACCAGGAGAGCGAGGACTGCGAATGAGCCGGAGGAGAAAGGGCGGGCGCGCTCCAGGACGAGATGGGAGTGGGGAGCACGTAGGGATGTCACAGGTTTCAAATGTTCACCTTGATGGGCTGTGACAGGTTTAATTTCCAAAGTACACCCGTTAAAGTGATGGATGGGAAGCGTTAATCTTGCGCCGAGTGTGTTTGGGGCCCTTCGCGGCTGTGAAAAGGGTTTGTTTTGCTGCTGTTATTTATGAGGCTGTTTCTGCAGGCTCCGGGCACACATCCAGTTCTGGTGGGACAAGGGGAGGGGATGCTCTGGACACCTTGAGGGAGATAGAGGCTGATTTACAGCCACTTATCCACATGACTCATGATGTAAACATAGACAAATGCCATTAAAGACACATTTCTCCCCTGCCGCCCCCCTCTGCCCGCACTGCCATGCGCTCTCCAAGCTGAGCTGCTCTCTGGCAGGCCAAGGGCACCCTGGCCAGGTGGTTCCTACAACGGCCTCTGCTCAGGGCTATACAGATGCAATAAGTAAAAATAAGCTGCAAAAGTAAAGTGTGTGACATGTGCTAACCTAAGGAGAGGGGGGCATCATTCATATTTTGCCCCAGGGGCAAAACGCTTTGTTAACCCTACCTGGGACAGGTGACAGGGTCAAATCAGCGTGAATTGCTTAATTAAAGTCAGGGCTACTTACTGTAAGTGTAATGCACCAAACCAGGCACACAACGCTCCTGTTTGTCACGCTGGCCAGCAAGAAGTCACACAAGCAAACACGTCAGACTTTCCAGCTTTTCCTGTGCCACAATCAGCACCCGCCTTACGCAGCGGAGAGGTTCTGAAAGCCGATCTCACCAACTCCAAACAGGCTCTTCCGATCCCACAGGACCGGTCCTAATCCCGATCCCAGGCCAGTTTATACCTTAGCTCTTACCCCAGAAAGAGCCGCTGGGCCAATCCTTTAGCATCTAACCTTGAAAGGTTTATTAACAGAGAGAAAGAAAGAAAAGATTGAGAGTAGAATTGTTAAGGGAATCAAATGACGTCCACCCATTCCAAAGTTCTTGGTGCTGGCTTGTAGCAGAGATGGAGTAATCTGCTGTTTACAGGTCTCTGGAGAACAGCCTGTGTTAGCGGTGCCTCGCCACTGTTCATTACCCACACCACTGGTGGTGCGGAGCCAGGACTCAAGGCTGGAGGAACCATTCATCCGATCTGACTGGGAGGGAGCAGGGCTGCTGCTGCTGCAGATGGACCAACAAGGAGAGGCAGGAGGCCAGGTCCTAGAGATGAACCATGTCTCCTCTGATACCGGCACCAGCTTCAAGGGAACAGTGGGATCTAGTCCCTGCAGATGACAGTGGATGGGATCAGATGCTCTGTAGTCTTCTCAATGGTGGCAGGTGGGGGCGGGGGTTGCTGATTGGCAGCCAAGCTCCTGTGGGAATCCCTCCATGCTCCAGGGGCCCATCCCAGGCCAGAGGCTCTGTGCCTCGCTGGGTCCAATTCCCACACCACAGGGCCCACCTGGAGCAGCTTCATAGGCAGCCCCACCGGGCCATGGAGCTGGGGGCTGATCCGGAGAACCCCGTGTTCTCATGCCAGAAACCACCCCGCACCCTCAGTTCCTATCTGCCCCAGCCTCTCCCCCACCCCTCCCCTGACCTCTCCCCACCCTTCCGCCACAGCTTCACTCCAGCCCCCTCCCCTACTGCTCCCCCTCCCCTACTGCTCCCCTTTCCCCACTTCCCCCAACCCCCCTCCCCTACTGCTCCCCTTTCCCCACTTCCCCCAACCCCCCCTCCCCTACTGCTCCCCTTTCCCCCACTTCCCCAACCCCCCTCCCCTACTGCTCCCCCTCCCCTACTGCTCCCCTTTCCCCACTTCCCCCAACCCCCCTCCCCTACTGCTCCCCTTTCCCCACTTCCCCAACCCCCCTCCCCTACTGCTCCCCCTCCCCTACTGCTCCCCTTTCCCCACTTCCCCCAACCCCCCTCCCCTACTGCTCCCCTTTCCCCACTTCCCCCAACCCCCCCTCCCCTACTGCTCCCCTTTCCCCACTTCCCCAACCCCCCTCCCCTACTGCTCCCCCTCCCCTACTGCTCCCCTTTCCCCACTTCCCCCAACCCCCCCTCCCCTACTGCTCCCCTTTCCCCACTTCCCCCAACCCCCCCTCCCCTACTGCTCCCCTTTCCCCACTTCCCCCATGTGACGTAGTGGGGGTACCTGGCTGGTTTCTATGCTGCTGGCTCTGGGGGAACCCCCACTGGCTGCCCTGGGTACCACGACCCAGCAAAACAGGATGAGTCACTATGCAAACCAGTGGCCAGACACCCCCCATGGAGAGGAACAAAGGAAGGGGGATGCTGCCTTGGCTGGGGGGCAGGGCTGGAAGTTAGTGAGTTGGTTGCTGGCTGTCGGAGGGCATGGAGGAGAGCCTAGGAGAAGGGGCTGGAGTTTAGGGGCCCAGTCTCCCCCATCTCAAGGGGGCCTGAGGCATCCTAGCCCAGTTCCTGTGACCAGATTACATCTGTGCTGCGCTGTGCTGGAGGAGCAATAAACCACCCTCAATTCCACTGGCTGGTGCAGTCTGTTTGTGCCATTTCGGGGTGCAGGAGACCCCCAACGCGCCGTCACACCCCAACCCCCCCTACCCTACTGCTCCCCTTTCCCCACTTCCCCAACCCCCCTCCCCTACTGCTCCCCTTTCCCCACTTCCCCCAACCCCCCCTCCCCTACTGCTCCCCTTTCCCCACTTCCCCCAACCCCCCCTCCCCTACTGCTCCCCTTTCCCCACGTCCCCCAACCCCCCTCCCCTACTGCTCCCCCTCCCCTACTGCTCCCCTTTCCCCACTTCCCCCAACCCCCCCTCCCCTACTGCTCCCCTTTCCCCACTTCCCCAACCCCCCTCCCCTACTGCTCCCCCTCCCCTACTGCTCCCCTTTCCCCACTTCCCCAACCCCCCTCCCCTACTGCTCCCCTTTCCCCACTTCCCCCAACCCCCCCTCCCCTACTGCTCCCCTTTCCCCACTTCCCCAACCCCCCTCCCCTACTGCTCCCCTTTCCCCACTTCCCCCAACCCCCCCTCCCCTACTGCTCCCCCTCCCCTACTGCTCCCCTTTCCCCACTTCCCCCAACCCCCCCCCATACTGCTCCCCTTTCCCCACTTCCCCAACCCCCCTCCCCTACTGCTCCCCTTTCCCCACTTCCCCAACCCCCCTCCCCTACTGCTCCCCTTTCCCCACTTCCCCAACCCCCCCTACTGCTCCCCTTTCCCCCACTTCCCCAACCCCCCACCCCTACTGCTCCCCTTTCCCCACTTCCCCAACCCCCCTCCCCTACTGCTCCCCTTTCCCCACTTCCCCAACCCCCCTCCCCTACTGCTCCCCTTCCCCCACTTCCCCAACCCCCCACCCCTACTGCTCCCCTTTCCCCCACTTCCCCAACCCCCCCCCACTGCTCCCCTTTCCCCCACTTCCCCAACCCCCCCTACTGCTCCCCTTTCCCCCACTTCCCCAACCCCCCACCCCTACTGCTCCCCTTTCCCCACTTCCCCAACCCCCCACCCCTACTGCTCCCCTTTCCCCACTTCCCCAACCCCCCACCCCTACTGCTCCCCTTTCCCCCACTTCCCCAACCCCCCCCACTGCTCCCCTTTCCCCCACTTCCCCAACCCCCCACCCCTACTGCTCCCCTTTCCCCACTTCCCCAACCCCCCCACTGCTCCCCTTTCCCCCACTTCCCCAACCCCCCCTACTGCTCCCCTTTCCCCCACTTCCCCAACCCCCCACCCCTACTGCTCCCCTTTCCCCACTTCCCCCAACCCCCTACTGCTCCCCTTTCCCCCACTTCCCCAACCCCCCTCCCCTACTGCTCCCCTTTCCCCCACTTCCCCAACTCCCCTCCCCTACTGCTCCCCTTTCCCCACTTCCCCCAACCCCCCCTCCCCTACTGCTCCCCTTTCCCCACTTCCCCAACCCCCCTCCCCTACTGCTCCCCTTTCCCCACTTCCCCAACCCCCCCTACTGCTCCCCTTTCCCCCACTTCCCCAACCCCCCACCCCTACTGCTCCCCTTTCCCCACTTCCCCAACCCCCCTCCCCTACTGCTCCCCTTTCCCCACTTCCCCAACCCCCCTCCCCTACTGCTCCCCTTTCCCCCACTTCCCCAACCCCCCACCCCTACTGCTCCCCTTTCCCCACTTCCCCAACCCCCCCCCCCCACTGCTCCCCTTTCCCCCACTTCCCCAACCCCCCACCCCTACTGCTCCCCTTTCCCCACTTCCCCAACCCCCCACCCCTACTGCTCCCCTTCCCCCACTTCCCCAACCCCCCCCACTGCTCCCCTTTCCCCCACTTCCCCAACCCCCCCCACTGCTCCCCTTTCCCCCACTTCCCCAACCCCCCTCCCCTACTGCTCCCCTTTCCCCACTTCCCCAACCCCCCCCACTGCTCCCCTTTCCCCCACTTCCCCAACCCCCCCCCCCCTACTGCTCCCCTTTCCCCAACTTCCCCAACCCCCCACCCCTACTGCTCCCCTTTCCCCACTTCCCCCAACCCCCTACTGCTCCCCTTTCCCCCACTTCCCCAACCCCCCACCCCTACTGCTCCCCTTTCCCCACTTCCCCAACCCCCCTCCCCTACTGCTCCCCTTTCCCCCACTTCCCCAACCCCCCCTACTGCTCCCCTTTCCCCCACTTCCCCAACCCCCCACCCCTACTGCTCCCCTTTCCCCACTTCCCCCAACCCCCCCCTACTCCTCCCCTTTCCCCACTTCCCCAACCCCCCCTCCACTACTGCTCCCCTTTCCCCACTTCCCCAACCCCCCTCCCCTACTGCTCCCCTTTCCCCCACTTCCCCAACCCCCCACCCCTACTGCTCCCCTTTCCCCACTTCCCCAACCCCCCTCCCCTACTGCTCCCCTTTCCCCACTTCCCCAACCCCCCACCCCTACTGCTCCCCTTTCCCCACTTCCCCAACCCCCCTCCCCTACTGCTCCCCTTTCCCCCACTTCCCCAACCCCCCCCCACTGCTCCCCTTTCCCCCACTTCCCCAACCCCCCACCCCTACTGCTCCCCTTTCCCCACTTCCCCAACCCCCCTCCCCTACTGCTCCCCTTTCCCCCACTTCCCCAACCCCCCACCCCTACTGCTCCCCTTTCCCCACTTCCCCAACCCCCCTCCCCTACTGCTCCCCTTTCCCCACTTCCCCAACCCCCCCCACTGCTCCCCTTTCCCCCACTTCCCCAACCCCCCACCCCTACTGCTCCCCTTTCCCCACTTCCCCAACCCCCCTCCCCTACTGCTCCCCTTTCCCCACTTCCCCAACCCCCCTCCCCTACTGCTCCCCTTTCCCCCACTTCCCCAACCCCCCCCCACTGCTCCCCTTTCCCCACTTCCCCAACCCCCCACCCCTACTGCTCCCCTTTCCCCACTTCCCCAACCCCCCTCCCCTACTGCTCCCCTTTCCCCACTTCCCCCAACCCCCCCCTACTGCTCCCCTTTCCCCACTTCCCCAACCCCCCTCCCCTACTGCTCCCCTTTCCCCCACTTCCCCAACCCCCCTCCCCTACTGCTCCCCTTTCCCCACTTCCCCAACCCCCCTCCCCTACTGCTCCCCTTTCCCCCACTTCCCCAACCCCCCACCCCTACTGCTCCCCTTTCCCCACTTCCCCCAACCCCCCTCTACTGCTCCCCTTTCCCCCACTTCCCCAACCCCCCTCCCCTACTGCTCCCCTTTCCCCCACTTCCCCAACCCCCCCTACTGCTCCCCTTTCCCCCACTTCCCCAACCCCCCACCCCTACTGCTCCCCTTTCCCCACTTCCCCCAACCCCCCTCTACTGCTCCCCTTTCCCCCACTTCCCCAACCCCCCTCCCCTACTGCTCCCCTTTCCCCCACTTCCCCAACCCCCCCCACTGCTCCCCTTTCCCCCACTTCCCCAACCCCCCACCCCTACTGCTCCCCTTTCCCCACTTCCCCCAACCCCCCCCTACTGCTCCCCTTTCCCCACTTCCCCAACCCCCCTCCCCTACTGCTCCCCTTTCCCCACTTCCCCAACCCCCCTCCCCTACTGCTCCCCTTTCCCCCACTTCCCCAACCCCCCTCCCCTACTGCTCCCCTTTCCCCACTTCCCCAACCCCCCTCCCCTACTGCTCCCCTTTCCCCACTTCCCCAACCCCCCTCCCCTACTGCTCCCCTTTCCCCCACTTCCCCAACCCCCCTCCCCTACTGCTCCCCTTTCCCCCACTTCCCCAACCCCCCACCCCTACTGCTCCCCTATCCCCACTTCCCCCAACCCCCTACTGCTCCCTTTTCCCCCACTTCCCCAACCCCCCTCCCCTACTGCTCCCCTTTCCCCCACTTCCCCAACCCCCCCCCATACTGCTCCCCTTTCCCCCACTTCCCCAACCCCCCACCCCTACTGCTCCCCTTTCCCCACTTCCCCAACCCCCCCTCCCCTACTGCTCCCCTTTCCCCACTTCCCCAACCCCCCTCCCCTACTGCTCCCCTTTCCCCACTTCCCCAACCCCCCTCCCCTACTGCTCCCCTTTCCCCAATTCCCCAACCCCCCTCCCCTACTGCTCCCCTTTCCCCACTTCCCCCAACCCCCCCACTGCTCCCCTTTCCCCACTTCCCCCAACCCCCCCCACTGCTCCCCTTTCCCCACTTCCCCAACCCCCCTCCCCTACTGCTCCCCTTTCCCCACTTCCCCAACCCCCCTCCCCTATTGCTCCCCTTTCCCCACTTCCCCCAACCCCCCCCACTGCTCCCCTTTCCCCACTTCCCCAACCCCCCCTACTGCTCCCCTTTCCCCACTTCCCCAACCCCCCCTCCCCTACTGCTCCCCTTTCCCCACTTCCCCAACCCCCCTCCCCTACTGCTCCCCTTTCCCCCACTTCCCCAACCCCCCTCCCCTACTGCTCCCCTTTCCCCACTTCCCCAACCCCCCTCCCCTACTGCTCCCCTTTCCCCACTTCCCCCAACCCCCCCCACTGCTCCCCTTTCCCCACTTCCCCAACCCCCCTCCCCTACTGCTCCCCTTTCCCCACTTCCCCAACCCCCCTCCCCTACTGCTCCCCTTTCCCCACTTCCCCAACCCCCCCCACTGCTCCCCTTTCCCCCACTTCCCCAACCCCCCTCCCCTACTGCTCCCCTTTCCCCACTTCCCCAACCCCCCACCCCTACTGCTCCCCTTTCCCCACTTCCCCAACCCCCCACCCCTACTGCTCCCCTTTCCCCACTTCCCCAACCCCCCTCCCCTACTGCTCCCCTTTCCCCACTTCCCCCAACCCCCCCCACTGCTCCCCTTTCCCCACTTCCCCCAACCCCCCTCCCCTACTGCTCCCCTTTCCCCCACTTCCCCAACCCCCCCTCCCCTACTGCTCCCCTTTCCCCACTTCCCCAACCCCCCCACCCCTACTGCTCCCCTTTCCCCCACTTCCCCAACCCCCCCCACTGCTCCCCTTTCCCCACTTCCCCAACCCCCCTCCCCTACTGCTCCCCTTTCCCCACTTCCCCAACCCCCCACCCCTACTGCTCCCCTTTCCCCACTTCCCCAACCCCCCTCCCCTACTGCTCCCCTTTCCCCACTTCCCCCAACCCCCCACCCCTACTGCTCCCCTTTCCCCACTTCCCCAACCCCCCTCCCCTACTGCTCCCCTTTCCCCACTTCCCCCAACCCCCCTCCCCTACTGCTCCCCTTTCCCCACTTTCCCAACCCCCCTCCCCTACTGCTCCCCTTTCCCCACTTCCCCCAACCCCCCCCCCCTACTGCTCCCCTTTCCCCACTTCCCCAACCCCCCACCCCTACTGCTCCCCTTTCCCCACTTCCCCAACCCCCCACCCCTACTGCTCCCCTTTCCCCACTTCCCCAACCCCCCTCCCCTACTGCTCCCCTTTCCCCACTTCCCCCAACCCCCCCACTGCTCCCCTTTCCCCACTTCCCCCAACCCCCCTCCCCTACTGCTCCCCTTTCCCCCACTTCCCCAACCCCCCTCCCCTACTGCTCCCCTTTCCCCCACTTCCCCAACCCCCCTCCCCTACTGCTCCCCTTTCCCCACTTCCCCAACCCCCCACCCCTACTGCTCCCCTTTCCCCCACTTCCCCAACCCCCCCCACTGCTCCCCTTTCCCCACTTCCCCAACCCCCCTCCCCTACTGCTCCCCTTTCCCCACTTCCCCAACCCCCCACCCCTACTGCTCCCCTTTCCCCACTTCCCCAACCCCCCTCCCCTACTGCTCCCCTTTCCCCACTTCCCCCAACCCCCCACCCCTACTGCTCCCCTTTCCCCACTTCCCCAACCCCCCTCCCCTACTGCTCCCCTTTCCCCACTTCCCCCAACCCCCCTCCCCTACTGCTCCCCTTTCCCCACTTTCCCAACCCCCCTCCCCTACTGCTCCCCTTTCCCCACTTCCCCAACCCCCCCCCCTACTGCTCCCCTTTCCCCACTTCCCCAACCCCCCTCCCCTACTGCTCCCCTTTCCCCACTTCCCCCAACCCCCCTCCCCTACTGCTCCCCTTTCCCCACTTCCCCAACCCCCCTCCCCTACTGCTCCCCTTTCCCCACTTCCCCAACCCCCCTCCCCTACTGCTCCCCTTTCCCCACTTCCCCAACCCCCCTCCCCTACTGCTCCCCTTTCCCCACTTCCCCAACCCCCCCTCCCCTACTGCTCCCCTTTCCCCCACTTCCCCAACCCTCCTCCCCTACTGCTCCCCTTTCCCCACTTCCCCAACCCCCCCCCCCTCCCCTACTGCTCCCCTTTCCCCACTTCCCCAACCCCCCTCCCCTACTGCTCCCCTTTCCCCACTTCCCCAACCCCCCTCCCCTACTGCTCCCCTTTCCCCACTTCCCCAACCCCCCTCCCCTACTGCTCCCCTTTCCCCACTTCCCCAACCCCCCTCCCCTACTGCTCCCCTTTCCCCACTTCCCCAACCCCCCTCCCCTACTGCTCCCCTTTCCCCACTTCCCCAACCCCCCTCCCCTACTGCTCCCCTTTCCCCACTTCCCCCCCCAACCCCCCACCCCACTGCTCCCTTTCCCCACTTCCCCCAACCCCCCTCCCCTACTGCTCCCCTTTCCCCACTTCCCCCAACCCCCCTCCCCTACTGCTCCCCTTTCCCCACTTCCCCAACCCCCCTCCCCTACTGCTCCCCTTTCCCCACTTCCCCCAACCCCCCTCCCCTACTGCTCCCCTTTCCCCACTTCCCCAACCCCCCTCCCCTACTGCTCCCCTTTCCCCACTTCCCCAACCCCCCCCTACTGCTCCCCTTTCCCCACTTCCCCAACCCCCCTCCCCTACTGCTCCCCTTTCCCCACTTCCCCCAACCCCCCCTCCCCTACTGCTCCCCTTTCCCCACTTCCCCCAACCCCCCCTCCCCTACTGCTCCCCTTTCCCCACTTCCCCAACCCCCCTCCCCTACTGCTCCCCTTTCCCCACTTCCCCAACCCCCCCTCCCCTACTGCTCCCCTTTCCCCCACTTCCCCAACCCCCCTCCCCTACTGCTCCCCTTTCCCCACTTCCCCAACCCCCCCTCCCCTACTGCTCCCCTTTCCCCCACTTCCCCAACCCCCCTCCCCTACTGCTCCCCTTTCCCCCACTTCCCCAACCCCCCACCCCTACTGCTCCCCTTTCCCCACTTCCCCCAACACCCCTCCCCTACTGCTCCCCTTTCCCCACTTCCCCAACCCCCCCTCCCCTACTGCTCCCCTTTCCCCCACTTCCCCAACCCCCCTCCCCTACTGCTCCCCTTTCCCCACTTCCCCAACCCCCCTCCCCTACTGCTCCCCTTTCCCCACTTCCCCAACCCCCCTCCCCTACTGCTCCCCTTTCCCCCACTTCCCCAACCCCCCTCCCCTACTGCTCCCCTTTCCCCACTTCCCCAACCCCCCTCCCCTACTGCTCCCCTTTCCCCACTTCCCCAACCCCCCTCCCCTACTGCTCCCCTTTCCCCCACTTCCCCAACCCCCCACCCCTACTGCTCCCCTTTCCCCACTTCCCCAACCCCCCTCCCCTATTGCTCCCCTTTCCCCACTTCCCCCAACCCCCCCCACTGCTCCCCTTTCCCCACTTCCCCCAACCCCCCTCCCCTACTGCTCCCCTTTCCCCCACTTCCCCCAACCCCCCTCCCCTACTGCTCCCCTTTCCCCACTTCCCCCAACCCCCCCTCCCCTACTGCTCCCCTTTCCCCACTTCCCCAACCCCCCTCCCCTATTGCTCCCCTTTCCCCACTTCCCCAACCCCCCTCCCCTACTGCTCCCCAGCGCCAGCTGATCAGGGGCGGGGCGAGCGGGGCGGGGTCTCGGCGCTGCCCTCTGGCGGCCGCTCCCGCCGCGGCGCGATTCGCCTCCAGCACCGGGCCCCTCCCGGCCGCCGTCGTTGCTCGGGGCGATGTCGCCGCCGCGTCCAGTTTCCATAGAGACGGCAAGATGGCGGCGGGCGGACCCCGTGGCGCTGAGCCCCGCCCCCTCTGAGGTACCCCTCCCGGCACCCCCCGAGCCCCGCCCCGCCCCTCGGGTACCCCCTAGCCCCGCCCCCTCTGAGGTACCCCGCCCTGCACCCCCGAACCCCGCCCCGCCCCGGGACCCCCCCTGAGCCCCGCCCCCTCTGAGGTACCCCGCCCGGCACCCCCCGAGCCCCGCCCCGCCCCTCGGGTACCCCCTAGCCCCGCCCCCTCTGAGGTACCCCGCCCTGCACCCCCGAACCCCGCCCCGCCCCGGGACCCCCCCTGAGCCCCGCCCCCTCTGAGGTACCCCGCCCTGCACCCCCGAACCCCGCCCCGCCCCGGGACCGCCCCTAGCCCCGTCCCCTCTGAGGTACCCCGCCCTGCACCCCCGAACTCCGCCCCGGGACCCCCCCTAGCCCCGCCCCCTCTGAGGTACCCCGCCCTGCACCCCCGAACCCCGCCCCGCCCCGGGACCGCCCCTAGCCCCGCCCCCTCTGAGGTACCCCGCCCTGCACCCCCGAACTCCGCCCCGGGACCCCCCTAGCCCCGCCCCCTCTGAGGTACCCCGCCCTGCACCCCCGAACCTCGCCCCGGGACCCCCCCTAGCCCCGCCCCCTCTGAGGTACCCCGCCCTGCACCCCCGAACCTCGCCCCGGGACCCCCTAGCCCCGCCCCCTCTGAGGTACCCTGCCCTGCACCCCCGAACCCCGCCCCGGGATCCCCCCTAGCCCCGCTCTCTCTGAGGTACCCCGCCCTGCACCCCCGAACCTCGCCCCGGGACCCCCCAGCCCCGCCCCCTCCCCGCCCTGCACCCCCCCCCGCCCCGCCCCTACCCCCCCCCCCCCGGGGCTTTGCTTTGGAGGCCCCACCCGAAGCAGACGCTGTGCCCCCCCCCGCAGGCTGCCCGGCCCGGACCCGGCAGGGGCCCTGCTCCCTGCCCAGCCGGGTGGGTGCTGGGGGCTGAGCCCGGGCCGGGCTGGGGGGAGCCTGGGAGACCAGCCTGGCCCAGGCAGTGGCTGGAGCGGAGCTGGACAGCGCGGGGCGGCCCGCTCCCTGGCTGGCTGGGCCCTGTCCCACGCTCCTGCCCCCTTTGGCCCAGCTGCCCCGTGCCCGCCCAGGGAGCTGCCCAGAGCCGCCTCCGGCCAGACTCCGGTGCAGCAGACCAGGCCGGTGAGCGGGGTTCCGGGGACGTTCTCATGGCCGCTTGCCTGCTTCACGGGGCCCTACAGGTTTCGTGGGTTTGGGGGGTGCCACCGTGTCACCGTGACGCAGGGTGACCAAAGCCGTCCAGTGACTCTTGGGGCTGCACTGCGGGGTGGCTGGACCGTCACCCCTCACGTGGCAGCGGGAGATCCCTGCACAGACAAGGGAGTCGGTTGAGTGACGTCTCCCTCGCCCTGCAGGAAGAGCCATGTCCCAAGCGAGGGCCCCTGAGCGCTCGGCACGGAAGGCCAAGGAGAAGAAAAGCACTTTCGGGGGCATTGAAGTGACGGAGGCTCTCCACTGGCATGGCTGGGAGCTGGGAAAGGAGTTTCCCAAACATTTGTCCTTGAAAAACGTTCATATGAAAACCCAGAAGCTGAGTTACAGGTAGGTGGGGGCCTCCTCCTCTCCCCTCACTAGCGGGATCAGTCCCTCTCCATCCCTCCACCCATGCTGATACCCTCCCCGACCCTTGCATGGCGCCCTCCTGCCCCTTCTCTTTCCTGCTAGCTCTGGGCTGGAGTGTGCGCTTGGAATCACAGGGCATCCTGCTCTGCAATATGCCCTCTTGGGTACAGAAAGCTTGTCCCTGGCAATAGTTTGTCAAGCGCTGTGGCTTGTTTCTTTGAGATAATACGTCTGTCCTTGAGCCGTGTCAAACCCCGATGAGAATCAGCGTCTAGTGGGAGAGAATCCAGGCAGGATGCGTACTGGTGTGGCCGGGAAGCAGTGCATCTGATAGGCCCCTGTTCTGCAGGGCTTCTCACACATCTCGTGACCACCTCAGCTCCAACTGTCACTGGTCTGCCCATTGCAGAGTTGCCTGGTGGGGGTGGGGCCACGTAACACTATTGTTCAGGGAAAGAAAGGGGTCGAGGGTTGTGATACTGTAGTTGATTAACCAATAAGCAAAAGCTCGTGGGTTAATGCTATAGGTTGCACACATCCCCCACCTTGCTAGTAAATTTTTTAACAGGCTGCTCAGCAGCCCAGCTCAGTCCTGGCTCATGCTGGGTCCGGGAGCTCAGCCCTCTGCCCCCCTGGACAGGGGCTGCTACCACCCTGCACTGCTGCTTCTGTATCAGACGCAGCACCACAGGTCTCCAAGGGGAGCTGGTTTTTAAACTGGCTCCCCTCTTGGACCAGAGCCCGCCTGGCACCCTGCGCTGCTGCCACCTCTGATACAGAGGCAGCAGCACGGAGTTGCAGGGGGCTTCCACTGGCTGCCGGCCCCACCCCGGGGACTATAGAATAGTCGAGTGACCAATAAGAATTCATGAGGTTACTCAACTATTCAGCTAACCGATATTTAACATCCCTATTGGGATGCCTCGTGACATGGTCATCGCACCGTCTGCCCTGGTGCTCTGGGCAGTGTGATCAAGGGGCATGGAGCAGCGCAAGGCGGGGAGGGGGCAGAGGTCCTGGGGAAGTGTTCAAGAGGTGGGGAGCAGGAGGCCCTCAGGCGGGGAGCAGGGAGGGAGTTGGATGGGGCTGGGGGCCGGGCTGTGCATGGCTGTTTGGGAAGGCACAGGCTCCCCCACCTTTCCCTACCCAGCCCTCCATACAATTTCGTACTTGATGTGGCCCTCGGACCAAAATGTTTGCCCACCCTTGCCTTGGACTCAAAGGTTGAGCTTGCCGTGGACTAGAGTTTGGGTGCCCACGGTGTCTAAGGATGAGGCCCACGGTTTTTCAATCTGGGCACCCAAAGATAGAGGCTGGTTTTGGAACCATTGTTCTTAGCATCTCTGTGCCCTGTTGACCAGGGTAATGCTGCTTCCCCGCCTGGCAGGGGCGGGGCCAGGACGGCATCTCGGAAGGTGGGAGTCGGCACGGTTGGGGTGCTGACTAGGTGCTGACCTCAGCTCCTCTGCTGTCTCTCTTGTTTTGATTTGATTTTCTAGACCTCCTGCCACAAAGTTTTTCATCACTGTTTTCCCGCAGCCAATTGTCCTGAGCCCTGGGATGTCCTTAACTCTTCCCATCATTTTCCGCCCCTTGGAAAAGGTAAATTGGTACCTCCCACAGCCCTGCCTCTGCTGTCACAGCTGCCATCTGCAAGGCCCTGGGAAGGGAGGGAATAGGCGGTGGGGGTCAGCAGATCCCTTTCTCTCCGATGCCCTTTGGGTTTTTTAGTTTAGGGGGCTTTGTTTGCTTTTTTTAAAAAACATTTCTTAAGTGACTGTATCGCTGGGGGAAGGTGCTGAAGTGTTGGCCCTTGGGGCCGAGAGCTTCTGTCCGTGCCAGAAAAGGTACAGCCTGAGCAGCAGCAGGGTAAGTTTACACCCCATGCTAGTGCGCCTCAGTCCTGCCCTGAAGGGACTCCTATGGAGGGAGCGTGGTCCACTCTACTCTTGGCTGCTGTGCAGTTTGCCCACACGTGGTTTCCCCAGGGGCCAGTCTGTGTATCCTACATGTTGCCTCTTCCTTCTCAACACAGCATGCTTGGGCTGTCAGTCACTCGCCCAGATGGGGCCTGGTGCTGGGGATTTTAGTGCAGAACCCTTGATTCTGGGGTCTGTTCTCTTTCCCCTTTGGCCCACTGACCTAGGCACGGTGCGTGGGCTGTCAATTGACTGTGGGTTGAGTGGCAAGAAGCTCCCCCGTCCTCCCCTTTGATTGCAGAATTTATTTAGTGTCATTTTTGCGCGTGTGCTTGGACGGAGGAGATAGGGACGGACAGTGTGTGGGGAGTGCGTGTTAGACACAAATGGTATGTGAGCCCATTCTAGTGCTGATTCCCTCTGTATCTACTGCATGGCCAAGGCACACTGCTGCTCTGCGTAATAGCCCGCCCTGGGAACTTGTACGCCCTGGGCTCGGCCATGGCAGGGAGCCTTTCATCTTGCGGGCACTGGTTCCAGTCTGCCCCGAGTTTGGAGGGCTGCCTCGCTAGGCTTTGGGGAAGGCGAGAAGGAGCATTTTGCCTGGAGGTTTGTGTCTGGCCCTGGCCGTGTGAGCGGTGGCATGAAAGTGTTACACCCACTTGCTAGTCAGTGGCCTGTGTGAAACCAGTCGGTGGTCGTGTTGTTTTCAGGCAGGCAGGTGTCCACGTCGCGCCGGGCCCCTTGTGCAGCTGGCAGCCTGCTGGCCAGACGCCAAGGACTGCCTGGGCCATAAAGGGCGGGGAGTCAGCTTGCCTACACACGAGCTGCTGCCAGGGTATGCTTGTGGCCCAGTGGGCTGTAGTGTGTGGAAGGGGTGTGCCTGGCAGTTCCCTGCACTGCAACAAACAGCCCATCAGTCTGCAGCCCTCCGCCCGCCCACGTTGCAGGTAGGCGCGCGTCCAGCAGAGCACTTAGCCACACGTCTCTGCACTGCTCCAGGAGCCCCGCGGGGGGCAGGGGGCCTCGCATGCGCACACGCAGGGGCTTCGCTGGGTCAGGGTCTCAAAGAGGTTGAAAAAAGAAAAGTGCCAGGGGACAAGCAGAGGTTGCATGAATGTATCTGGCAATGCAATGGGGTGCTCTCTGGGGCTGCGCGATTCACGTCCAGGAGAGAGAGCCGGTCCCTAGCGCGTCTCACGTCCTACCCCCATCTCACCTGCTCCAGCAGCACTGGAACGCCAGAACACCCCTGTGCCCAGAGGAGGGTGGGTAGCCAGGGGCCAGGGAAAGAGCCTAGCCGGTGGGAGACTGGGTCCTGTCTGGCTGTCCGGCTCTCCCACCCTCCTCCTCCTTTCCTTCTGCAGAAGGAGTATGACGACAGCATCTGCTTTGAAAAGCCGGAGGGTGAGTTCTCAGTCGCCCTCCGAGCGACGCTCCCACGCCACGAGCTGCTCTTCCCAGATGCCATCCAGCTGCCTCTCTGCGCCATCCATGACTTCACCGAGGCCGCATTTCCTCTGTGCAACATTGGGTGAGTGAGCCCCCAAGTTGCTCAGGTCGAGCAGAGCCACGGTCCACACCCACTGGCACCAATCCAGCCTTCTTGTGCCTAGGCCAATTTGGCTCCGTTGGCTCATTGGTTAGATCTTGCTGTGATTCCCAGCCGAGGCTGCCATCATTCCCTGGAAGCCACCTCCACAGCGCAAGACCTTGCGGGGTTAGGCTGTACAGGGGAGGGCTCTGGGGTTGGGCAGTGATGCGAGGCTCCAGTTCCTCCTGATCAAGAGCACAGACGTGGGGAAGAGCCTTTCAGACCTAGGTCTGTTTTGTTAGAGCTGCCAATGCTTGAAATGCTACGGCAGCGCTGGTGCAGCGCTTCAGGAAGACACTACCAACGCCGATGGAAGGGGCTCTCCTGTTGGTGTAGGTATGCCACCTCCCTGAGAGGCGGTATTTGGGTTGCGGGAGATTGCAGCTGTCAGCCTAGTGCTGTCTACACAGGGACTTGGGTCGGCTGAACTCCGGGGCTCAGAGGCTTGGATTTTTCACACCCTTGACTGATGCAGCTAAACCAACCTAATTTTAGCCCCGGCCTTTCTAGATGGAAAGTCTCATCTGTAGCTGGGTACCCTTGCTTGTGGAATGCATTGGGAGCATCTCCTGGATGTTAAGGCCTGAAGGGACTGTTATTTCATCTAGTCTGACCTACGTAACAGACCTTTTGAGGTCCCTGCCAACCCCTGTTTCTGTGATTCCTCAGGGCAGGTAGCTACATCAGCCCCCACCAGAGCAGCAGATTCCTCTCTTGGGAATCTTGGCTAATGGAGCTATGGAGACTAGACCCTCCTCTCGCTTCCTGGGCTGGGCTAAGGCCTGTTGGCAGGACAGAGTGCCTGTGCTGAGCCTGCTCTGGGTCAGCAGAAGCCTTGGGTCTCTAGGGCTGGGGATCCAGCCTTAATTTCACCCAGAGAAAACGGAGCGAAAGCCTGGGGGTCCCCCTGCTGGCAGTTAGTGTCTCCTGTCAGGGCTGGGCTTCTGATGCTGGCGGTGGTAGGAGAATCATGGACTCACCGACACTAGAACTGGCAGGGACCTCGAGAGTCATCGAGTCCAGTCCCCTGCCCTCACAGCAGGACCAAATACTGCCTAGATCACCCCTGACAGGCGTCTGTCCAACCCGCTCTTCAATATCTCCAGTGATGGAGATTCCACAACCCCCCTAGGCAACTTATTCCAGTGCTTCACCTGGAATTTCTGTTTCTGGTGTTGGTCATCTTCCCTCCCAAGTGCAAACTAATGGTTCTTATCAGCCTCTTGTAACTATTTAGTCTTGGAGATGCTACTAGACTAATTGTGTTTTTTTAAGTTTTTCCTGTTACAGACTCACTCGGCTATCCCTCTGACGCTTATCTACTCACTGTCTTTTTTTCTTCTCCCCTTCAATTTTTTTCCTCCCCTCCCCCCTTCCCTTATTTATTCTCGGATCCGGACTTCCAACACTCGTGCCCACGAAAGCTCATGATACCATCTACATGTTTTGTTAGTCTTTAAGGTGCTACCAGACTATTTGTTGTGTTTTTTAAGTTTTTCCTGTTACAGACTGACTTGGCTACCCCGCTGAAGTTTTTCACTATCCTGACAGTTGGGAAATGTTTCCTAATGTCCAACCTAAACCTCCCTTGCTGCAGTTTAAGCCCATTGCTTCTTGTCCTGTCCTCAGAGGCCAAGGGGAACAATTTTTCTCCCTCCTCCTTGTAACACCCTTTTACGTACTTGAAAACTGCTCTCCTGTCCCCTCTCAGTCTGCTGTTTTCTAAACTAAACAAATCCAGTTCTTTCCGTCTTCCCTCCTAGGTTGTTTTCTGGATCTTTAATAATTTTTGTTGCTCTTCTCTGGACCCTCTTCAATTTCTCCACATCTTTCTTGAAATGTGCTGCCCAGAACTGGACACAATCCTCCAATTGAGGCCTAATCAGCACAGAGCAGAGCAGAGCAGAAGAATGACTTCTCGTGTCTTGCTCACAACACTCCTGTTCATGCAGCCCAGAATCATGGTTGCTTTTTTGCAACAGTGATGGCAGGGAGATGCGTCCAGGGCACTCAGGTGCTGTTCCTAACACTGCCTCTCAGCAAGGCCCAATGTCTTTCAATGTGTCTGATTTGAAACAGCTAATCCCTGCTCCGGGTTCACAGTGCTTTCTCTGTCCTTCCTCCTCTGCACGTTCCTCCTCTCAGATATGTGACTAACAGGCGTGCATGGGGCAGGGTGTGTTGGAGGAGATCACTGTATACTGCATTTCACAAGGTGGGGGGGCTTCCCTTCTGTTTGTGTGAGCAGGTCTCTGTCTCACAGCTCAGCCTGCGGCCGCGGGGTTCAGTTGCCTCGAGCCTCCATGTGTGCACCTCGACCTCCCCGTACACGCAGTCAGGATCTTGAACAGCGCATGCACCTGGAGAAAGGGGTGGAGCTAGTTGTTAGTAATTTCACACTCCTTCCCAGGCCGCCGGCAGAGCTTGTTCATTCAGCCCTTCTCTGAGTTTGCCTCTCGTCCACTGGCAAGCCAGCAGCACAGAAATGAGAGCAGGTGTTACCCGCACAAATGTCTCTGTCTCTTCCACACTGTAGGGAGACACCTCTACCCAGTTCCTAGGGCTCAAGGTACAACCCTGTTAATTTGCATACCCACCCTCACCCAATTCCTAGGGCTCAGGGTGCATCTTCCTATGAGTTTTGCAGGATCTTTAGCCACTGAAAGAGCCTCACACAGTAATATCCTTCTCCTCTATTGATTGACAATTCCCAAACAAACCGACTACACATGCTAAGCACACGGTGTCATGCTCACCAATCTGGCTGCAGGCAGACTTCCCCTGCTGGCCAGGCAAGGTCAGTCTCTCTGGATCTTAGTTGCTGCACGTCACGGTTGTGCAGGAGATAAGAGGCAGCTCTTATCTTAGGCTGGGTCTTGGAGGTGAGTCCCCCTTCTTGGGGTTCCTTGTCTCCCTTTGGTCGTCTTCCAGCCTTTTGCGTCCTTCCTTCTGCTTCTGTTACTTCTGATCTTCTTTTTCCTGATCTCCTTCTTGGACCCCAGTGTATATAATGAAACCTGAGTCTTGCTTAGCTAGACCTTAACCAATTAGTTTAGTATAATTTTACTAACCAATCATAATAAAATTACCTAACCAATCATATCCCACCACCTTAATTGATTTACACCTAGCAAAATTAATTATCCAGCAGACAGGAACAGTTACAAACCAGACAGGGATCACACAGACAAACAATAGGAAAGTGTCATGACAATGATCATAGTGTGGAATCCTCATTCTATTCTCTCTGGATAAGCAGTTTCTTGCCAGACAGAATGGTGTTACTTCAGTTTTCTTTACCTACCCTGTGTGACGTAGTGGGGGTATTGGGCTGCTTTCTATGCTGGATCTGTGGTAACCCCCACTGGCTGCTGCCAGTACCACAGCCCAGAAGGACAGGGAGTGAGACATTATGCAAAGAGGGTCTCAACTTGTCTGACCAGCTACCCCCCATGGAGAGAAACAAAGGAAGGTGGATTCTGCCCTGGCTGGGGGGCAGAGCTGGAGGAGAGGGAGTTAGTTTCTGTCTGGGAGCATGGAGGAAGCAGCCTCAGCAACAGGCTGGGGGGTTTAGAAGCCGAGACCCCCCCCCATATCAAGGGGGGCTGAGGCATCCTAGGCTTGTCCTGTAACCTGATGACATCTGTGCTGTGCTGTACCCTGGGGAGGCAATAAACCATCTCTATTCTACTGGCTGGTGGAGTCTGTTCGTGCCATTTCGGGGGTGCAGGAGACGGGAAAACCCCAACGTGCCGTCACACCCTGAGATCTGTGTCTTTATCCAGTGACAGTGGGGGAGCGATCAGGACACAGTCCGCTCCTCATAGCCTGGGGCGACACTTTGTAATACAATGTAGATGGAATGTGAGGATGTGGCTCCAGGCCTTACAGTACTGGCTGCTGCTCTTCAGTCTGGCTGCAGAAGGCGGCTTTGGTTCAGGCCTAGAACAGGCCTTCCAACATGGCCACAGAAAAGCCGTATTGTTACACAGGCTTCCAGGACCCACGTTTCCACGCAGGGGCAGGCACGCAGGGACTGCTGATGCTCACAGCGGCTGGAGAGAGGTGGGCTGAGAGAAAGGCAGGTGGAGCGCAGCAGGCTTCAGGCACTGGCTGGCTGCTGGCATCGCCTGGCCGGGCGTGTTACATCTGCATGTCCCGTGCCAAGGCCTGTCACTCGAGGACCGCGCTGCTTGGCTCCTCGTGATGCTGCAGCAGCACACGCAGGAACTGAACAACACTCGTCGCTTCCCCTCGAGCCCGGCGGGGCCGCGGGGAGGTGGCAGTGGGCTGTTGCTCAAACACACAGTGGTCACTCTGGGCAGGGACTCTGCTGCCTGGCCATGTCAGCCAAGAGTAAGGAAAGGCGGAGTCGTCCTGTGTGACTGGTTTTGAATGAAAGGGCATTAGGTTCAGGGGGCATCACAGCGGAGATCACCAAAACCGCGAGGGGGGGGGGGCTCGGTAAGAGGGCCAGCCCTGGGAGGAGCTTCAGGGCAGGGGGAGACAAAGCTCTGGGGGGGGGGGGGGGGAGCAGGTGGGAGGCCTCAGACCTTCTGCTTGGAAACGGTCACATGTTCTACCGTGTTTGAAACAGGGGCAGGGGGCGGGGGGAAGCTGGCAGTAAATTGTGGCTAGACGGCACAGAGGGCCCAAAGGGAGCCAAGTGCAGATGGCTCTGCTGTGAACCATGCTATGTGTCCAAGTGCACTGTGGAAGGCGTTTGCCTTCTGCTGACACCCCGGGGGCGGGGCAGTGGCCCCAAAAGGCTGACTGGAGGGGCACAGCCCTGGTGTGAATGTGCCAGGAGAGACGCACCGAGAGGTGGGTTGTGGGCGTGATGTTTGCTTACCGCACGTCTCCATTTCCTCTAGTGACCTAATCACATTATTTACCTGGGAGACGCCGAGCCCCTTCCACCTGGTGCCGGTCAGTGGCATGCTGGAGCCCGGCGCTGAGTGCGTGGTGAAGGTCACCTTCCAGCCCCAGGCGGCGCTGGTGTATGACGAGACCGCGATATGCTGGTTTGGGGACAATGAGGAACAGAAGAGGCCCCTCCAGCTAAGAGCCATTGGTGAGGCTTTCTGGAGCGTAAAGGCGAGGGAAGGCTGCGGAGTCCATCGGTGCAGGAGTCTGTGAAATCACAGTCCATACAAATGCACCCAGAGCCATGACGAATGGCCCTTCTCCTGTCCCAGGCAAATCAGTGGTGACCAAAGTGAAGCCTGCATAGAAATTGGCCTATGAACTTCTGGACTGGGTGTGCAGTAGGAGTGTGAGCGGTTAACCAGTAAGCTTCCCTCGGTGTGGGCGATGCTTACGTGTTATGGCTAACCCAGGGGCCTGGAGCAGCCTCTGTCCGCGGTGGGCCCGGCCTTGTGCACCCTGGACAGGGGTATTCCAGCCTGGCTGACGCAGCGCCTGCTTGCCTGCCTGTCCTGTTTAAGTGATTAACTCATTAAACGTAACATTTAAATGACTAACTAATTAAACATCCCTATTGTGCAGCCATCCTCACCCTTAATACAGAGAGAATGTGGAGACTACGGGTCCCAGCACGCAATGCTGCAGCTTGGGCGATTCTCATGTTCTTCAGTAACTTGATGGGGAAAGAGGAGGTGATTTAATTTGCATAGTTGCAAATTTGCATAGTTTTACACTGAAGCTGCAGGCCCCTTGCCTACACTAGGGCTCTCATGCGCGCTACGGGGCCAGAGCGTGGCTCCGTGCAGGCGATTATTTTGAACAACCACAGTTACTAAGATCTAGAGCAGTGGTCCCTAACGCGGTGCCTGTGGGTGCCATGGCACCCGCTGGGCCATTTATGTGCACCCATCGAACAATCTGGGCCGGCCCTGCCCTTGGGCGTGGGGCACATGCGCAGTGCTGGCCCCAGGTGCATGGGGCATGGGTGGCCCCTGCCCCGGGCACACAGCACAAGCGCGGTGCCGGCCCCTGGCGCATGGGCGGCCCCTCCCCCGGGGTCGCGGCACATGCAGGTGCCGGCCCCGGGCACCTGGCAGATGGGCAGCCCCTGCCCTGGGGTTGCGGCACATGCCGGTGCCAGTCCCGGACGCACGGCGCATGTGCTGGCGCTGGCCCCGCCCCCCCCCCCCCCCGGGTGCGCAGTGTGTGAGCAGCCCTGCCCTCAGGCGTCCGGCAGCCCCAAAAGGTTGGGGACCACTTATCTAGAGCTGCTCTTTGCCAAGGGCTGGCCAGCGTACAGCCGCTGGAGGTCTGACGTGCGCTATCCGGAGAGGGGCGGACAACAGGACTTGCCTCTGGGTTGTGTGTTCTGACTTTTAACAGCCAAATATCCCCACCTGCTGGTGAGTGTGGTGGGGGAGCTGTGCGAGGACATCGAGCATCGGAACTTCCGGGACGTGCTGTGCTTCGGGTCTGTGGCTGTTGGCACCACCATGGAGAAGCAAGTGGAGATCTACAACCCGTCCGTGGTGAGCTGGCGAGGAGGGTGGTGGGTGCTGCTTGATGAGGGTTTGTAATGCCAGTCTGTGTTCCTCCCAGACCTCAGCAGCTAACGTGCTTTATTCTCCCCTTACAGCTGTACAGATAACATCGGGGACGTAGGGGACAGGGCAGTGGGGTCTGCGTGTCTGGAAGCTGTGAGCGTGGGCACAGAGTGAGGCTGGGGGACTGGAGCGCGACAAATAGATTCATGCCCAGTGAAGGAAGGCCCCCCGTTTCTCTCCAGTTCCGCAGGGCGCGAGCCAAGCTGCGGGGTCACTTCTCAGAGTGAAACTGCACTTTGCAAATGATGCTTGAGGAGTGGGTGCAGTTAGCACTGTGCTCAGGCCAGGCAGAATGCAGGCAGGACTGCGCAGGCTTCCTGCAGTTCTTCCAGGGCACTTGACTCCTGACCCTTAGCCTCCTGCTCTTTGCTCCGGGCCATCCTGCCCCCAGATCTGCAATACTGTCACATGCCAGTGGCGGCAGCTACATAATGCCTCAGTAACGCCAGGGTGCCCTAATTAGCCAAGCACGCTGCCTTGAAATGCCTAGTTATGGGGCTAAAACAGGGGTGGGCAATCATGTGATGGGGGGCCACTCCAAGATTTGGGAAAGTGGTTGCGGGCCGCGCTCTTCCATGCTATTCAGGGAGGAGGGGCGGGGTCTGGGATGGAGGTTGGGTGCAGAGGGGAGTTTGGGGTAAGGGATTGGGATGCAGGAGGGAGACTGGAGTCTGGAAGGGAGTTTGGATGAAGGAGGGGGCAGTGGCCTAGGGCAGGGGACTGGAGTGCAGGGGTTCGGGATGTGACCTAGGGTAGGAGGGGATTGTGATCTGGGGCAGGAGATCTGGGAGGGAGTATGGGTGCAAGAGGGGACAGAGGGTTTGGGTACGTTGAGTGGGGGGCAGTGGGTGGGGGCAGGGAGGAGCTGGGGTTCCAGAGGCAGGCTGTGACCAGGAGACTTACCAAACCGGCTTGCCTGCCTGCAGAGCTAAGGCTTGCAGAGCTAAAAACGTTTCTCAGCCAGCCTGCCTGCCTGGCCATGTGCTTCAGTGAACACCTGAGCCCTTGTGACGGGCTGCAGAGAAGGCCCAGCTCTCCGGGTGCAGGACGAGTGGCGTAAGAGCACGGACCCTAACCTCAGAATGCAGAGCGGGCTGCGGCCGGCGCGGGGGCGGGACCAACCTGCCCCTCTCCCCCACAGGTCAGCGTCCCCTTCAGGATCGAGAGAGCAAAGGAACCCCTGCTCCGGGATTGGGTCTTCTCTTGTGATGTCACGCAGGCCGTTGTTCCAGCCAATGAGAAGCTGCTTGTCTCTGTGCGCTTTAGCCCCCAGACAGCCGGGGTGCAGAGTGTGGACTATCTCACCGTCGTGCCGGTAGGGCACCTCACCCAGACGGTCCTGAAGGTGACTGGCTTGTGCAAAGGTATCAAAGGACAGCCTCCCCGACGGCCCCCAGCCCCCTCCCACGGGGGGTAGGGAGAGGGTGATGGAGAGCCCTGGACATGGCCTGGGACTGGCTTTCTGCATGGCTCCGCGCTCTTTGCGGTCCCAGTGGGGTGTAAACTCTGCCACCTGCTGAGCCCAGCTCTCTGCTGAGGCAGCTTGGCTCAGGGAACCTGCCCGATGCTCTGGCTCGGATTCGGGATGATCCCCTCTTGGCTGGAGTAGAGTGGGCAGGAGGGCCAGGACCGACCCAGGCCTTGGTTGTTGTTCCAGGTCCCTTAGTGTCCCTGCAACATTCCTTCGTCAACTTTGGCTGGCTCAGCCTTGGGGAGAGTGCGATGCAGCCTTTGGAAATCAGCAACATTTCTGATGTCCCCGCCTATTACCAGTTGGACGTGGATGGCCGGGAGAGCGTCTTCTCCTTTGACCGCCCATGTGGCGTCGTGAGCGGGATGGCGTCGCTCATGCTGCGGGTCACCTTTCGGCCGACTCACCCCATCGCCTGTTACCGCAGAGTGGTGTGCCTCGTCCACCACCAGGTAGGAGGGCAGTGGTGGGGCTGGGTGGAGTGGTGCTGCAGAGCCTTTGGTTGCGCGTGGCTCGAGGAGGAGCGGTCGCTGCGTGCCCGCTGCCGAGGAGGTACAGGGTCAGAGGCCCCAGGCACGGCTCGCGCTTCAGAGCGAGACGCTTGTCGCCAAGACCAGGTTACAAACTGAGACCCAAGTGCCCCCCCACCTAGTTGATGAATGTGGGCGCGGGAGACAGACTCTGCGGGTACGGATTGTGCGACACGCTTCCCCCACGTGGCTGTGCCAGCACACGCCCAGCCTGGCCTGCAGGGCCCTCCGAGTCCAGCCTGAGGCTTTCTGTCAAGGCCTTGCCAAAATACCATAACCCTGGCCTACGGGCCCCGTGCAGTTCCAGTCCGAGCCTTCCCCCACCCCATGCCAGTGTAGACGGCTCATGGGAGCACATCCCCCTGGACCCCCGTCAACATCTTAATTGCTAAATGGAGGGCCTCTCCCTGCACCCCTCCCCGCAGGCACCAGGCACCTATGCCAGCCCTGACCTATTCCCCTTTCTTCTGGCCCTGGGCTCCCCTTTGCAGCCCTGTCAGTCCTTCACAGTGGCTCCTGCTAATTCAGCCTGGGCCTCTTCTGAGCAGCCTCTCCGCTGTGCTGCGTTCTGCCGAGCGGCGTGAGATTGCTGGTGTTCGCTAGGGCAAGAGGGAGACCCGCACGCGCAGCTGGGTTTGAGCTCCGGCAATGGAAGGCTGGTGCACTGCCCCTGCATTGTGTGGCCTACACCCCCCCCCCCAGCGGTAGCAAAGCAGAACCAGTGGGACCCGGGGGGGTTTACGCAGGGCTCCGGCTGCAGCTTGCACTCTGCGGTGGGGTGCCGAGGAGCAGGAAGGCAGCCAATACGAGGGCAGGCAAAGTAGCTTGTTTCCTGCAAGTGTTTCTGCCACTCCCCCAGGATCCATTGTTCCTGGATTTGTTTGGTACCTGCCACTCGGACACAACTAAACCAGCCATCCTGCGGCCCAGACACCTCTCGTGGTACAGGACCAACATGGCTCGGGGACTGACCTTCTACCCTCCGGACATCCTTAGCTCCATGCTGAGGGAGGGCAAGCTGCAGATGGATGGAAATGGAGCCCTCATGCTGCCTCCACAGGTAGGGGCTGCCATGGGCAGGTGCCATGCTGCTCCTGCTCTGCCCACCAGGGTACCGGCTGCCCTGGCGCTAATGATGCAGTCGCCACTGTACACAGCGTGTGCCAGCCTTCATCTGCCCGGCTTCTTATCCAGACTCCGTTGCTTGCCCGCCACGTGCCTTTCCACTAGTGGCTGGGCCGTCTCTTGCCTCAGGCAACCTCAGATGGAAGTTTGCCTAAGAAGAGGAGACTTCCTGGATCCAAATGCTGTGGCCAGCTGAGCAAAAAAGGGAAGACCTCTGTGCTTCGCTACAGCTGGCTGGTCAATGGCAGCCTGGGCAGTGAGGTCACCTGGGCTCCAGCCTGTGCCGGGCAGTAGTGCTTACCCCTGGGCTAGCCAGAGATCTGCTTCCTTCTCCTAGGTCCCTGAAGACAAGCCCCCTGAGACGTATCCGGACATCGACGCCATGACCGAATACTTCCACGATGGCGTAACCAGCGACCTCACCATCTTCCCCCCGCACGTCAGCGTCAGCGGCCAGGAGTTTGACTTTGGGCGCTGTGTGCCGCTCCAGAAGGTGGAACCGCTTCCCCTCTGCCTGACCAATCACACCAACGGAAAGATCACTGTGACGTGGACACGCAGGCCGGAGAGTCCCTTCCGCGTGAGCCCTGAAACCTGCGACATCCCACCACTCAAGTCCACAGCCTTGCGCCTCTTTTTCCAGCCCTCTCAGCTCAACACTCTGTATGCAGCAGAGCTGGAGGGCTTTGCCTTCTACAAGGTCAGTAGGAATGACCAGAATCTGCAGCAAATGCAGCAGCATCCGTGCCAAGGGCGTGGCCTGTGGTCTGCCCAGTTGGGGCTGAGATCTGCCCGCCCCCGGTGCTCCAGCCCCAGGGGGGAGTGAGCTAGGGAGGAAGAACATTGCCACAAACCTGCCCAGGTGGGTTCGTTGAGCTGGCTTTGTTTAATGGCCTTTTGCCATCTCGGACTGTCTCTGCTCTCGGTGAGTGGCCCAGAGGACAAGTGCCTCTTCCCACTCTGCGGGCTGCCTCACAGTGTGACAGCCTCGTGTCCCTGGCCCCTCCTGCCGGGCCCTGTGCTCAGGGCTCTGCATTTCATTAGCACCCAGGCACAGCATTTCCTGGGCCACTGCCGCACAGTAGGCGGGACTGACCCCCGCCACAGACCAAACCCTGGCCCTTCAACTTGGGGCTAACGATCTGCAGTTCGTTGCCACCCCACGGAGCCACCCTGGTTCCCATTGCCATCGGCGTAGGAGAATGGCTGGGAAGCGAAGAGGTGGGCACTAGTCTGGGAGTCAGAAGGCCCAGGCTGAGGTCCCAGTTCTTCCACAGGCTTCCTGTGTCACCCTGGGCATGTCACTTAGCTCTGGGCTTCACTTGCTGTTTTATGGCGATGTCAAGGCTCCTTCCCCACTCTGGCACAATAAGTGCAGAAGTGGGGGCCTGCAAAAGTCCCCCAAAACCTTCTCTTTCCAGGCTTTGGTATAAAACTTCCCCCCAGAATCTTAAAAACCTGGGGATAAAAACCTGGGGGATAAACGTCTGCTGCCACCACCCAAGTAATGAGAAGGGAAGCAGGGGCGAGATCACCTGGGAAATCTCACCCCTGAAGTACAAACCAGGACACACACATTCACCAATCCCAGGTTAATAACAAGAAAAGAGAAAGAACTTTTATTACCCCCACAATAGTCCTGCTGCAAGCATCCTGACTAGGTGGAAAAGTCACAAATTAATCTCCTCGGGGGGGGGGGGGGGACACCCCACCATGGGCCTAGAACCTAATTACAGAGGAGAGCAAAACCCCATTTGAAATGCACAGACATCAGATCCCATTCCCAAACCATACAACAGGAAAACCTCGCGGATTTATCTAACCCTACCCTACTTACAGACTGTGAAGAGACATTCTGTCTGACTCCCTCAGGAGCTGGAGAGAAACTGCCCAGGGACAAAGGAGAGAGAACCCTCCAAATTCCTTTGTCCCAGTTTGAAATTCCTACCTGCTTTCCTATTGGCCAACTCTACCTGGCTTAGGTATAGTTCACCCCTTAGTCCCCAGGCTGCTGGCTAACCCTCACGATCATGACAGGCGGTAAGAGCATGTGGCAGGGGTAATGCCAGTAACGAGCATGCAGCGATACCTCAGGTAAACACGGAAGAGAGCCGGCCAAGGTCTCCAGGCACTGGGATGCGTGTCTCTGCTGGAGCCATTCCCAATCCCGCCCTGGCAGGCCAGCTTCACTCCTGCATGGCAGCTCCTCCGAATTCCCTGGGGTGGCAATCATATGTATGGCTGCTCATTCTGGGAAAGAGACGGCTGAGAGGGAGCAAGGGTGTCACAGGGAGGAGGGGGGAAATTGTTCTCCAGGACAAGCAGCAAGGGGCTTAAACTGCAGCAGGGAGGTTGAGGTTGGACATTAGGGAAAACGTCCTGCCTGTCAGGGTGGTGAAACCCTGGAATCAATTGCCTGGGGGGCTGTGGAATCTCCATCCCTGGAGATATTGAAGAGCAGGTTGGACAGACGCCTGCCAGGGATGATCTAGATGGTGCTGGGTCCTGCCGTGAGGGCAGGGGACTGGACTCGATGACCTCTCCAGGTCCCTGCCAGGCCAGTGTTTCTATGCTGGCCCATGCGCTATCTCCTTTGAAGATGGGTCTGCACCATGCTCCCTCCCCACGGATGCATGGCTGTGCCTCTCCTTTGCCGGCAGGTGCTGAGACACTATAGCAACATTGAAGAGGAGAGCACCATGTGCCCATCCTGGTGCCTGACCATCCGGCTCAGGGGCCACACCTTTGAAGAGGATCGGCAGCACTTCATCCCGCAGTATGTCCTGGACGCCCCCAGGGTGAGTCGGCTGGCTCGTGTCGCACGGAGAGGGGGTGGTGCCGGACCATGTAACCCTCTTCCCTGCTGCCCTTGTTGGAGACGGGCGCTCTGGTGGCATCCCACTGTAGGGAGGCTGTCAGGTGGGGAACCCCAGTTCTCCTGGGTCTCAGCTCGCAGTGAACGTCCTGGTCCTTCCTGTGAACGCTGATCCCGTCACGGGCAAGGGTGGCTCGGAGAGCCCCTCTGCCCTGGTGCCTTGGCCAGCCTCCATCCACAGGGCGGGGGTGAGGGGGAGCAGCACAGAACGTAAGGACGCTATTGGACGAGAGGTACCCGGCAAGCAGGGGAGGTGTAAGCTGTGCTCTTGCCAGGGGTTGTCCTTCCCCATCCTAAGGAAGAGCTGCCTAGCTCCGCCTCCAGGCCTGCCTCCAGCCCTCTAGGAAGGCCCCGGCTGGTGCCCGTCAGGCTCTGGAAAGGGGAGTGTAATAGGCAAGCGTTTCCTGTGCAGCCTGGCCTTCTGAATGACCCCGGCGTGCTGCTTTCTGCCCCCAGGCCTTCCCTGCGGTGGGTCCGCACACCAACACGTACTGCAGCGTGCTGCTCTGGAACACCGGCCCCTCCCCTCTCACCTTCTGCGTGAGCCGGGACATCTGTCCCTCTGTGCTGGTCAAACCCTGCTCGGGGTACATGGCCCCAGGAGCCCAGCAGATCTTCCTTCTGGCCGCACAGCCGGCGGCCACGGCCATGCAGCAGCACAGGCTGCCCTTGCAGCTGAACGCCTATGCCAAGTACACCCAGGTAGGGCCGGGGAGCAGGGCTGCTTTGCATGGTTGGGAGCTCTGGGTTCCTCTCTTCTGGAAATGGGAATGTCAAGTCTGCGAAAGTGGCCGTTGGATGGCATCCAAGTGGCCATTTCTTTCTGGCACAGCAGGCCTGGGACCCTTCGCTTGTGCCAAGCTCTCTTTGGGGCTGCCTGTGGCAGCACAAGGGGCAGGCCCAGGCTCTGGGCCCTTCCGAGCTCGGCACTGTTGGGGCCCCAAATGGGCCTTTCGGAAGGAGCTGTGACTCTGCCTGCTCCTCTCAGAGCTCGGCCGGGGTTTCCTGCTACTGTCTCTTCCCCTTCCCCGAGTCCCACAGGAGATCCTGCTGCAGAGCAGTGGCGAACCCCTGCTGTTGCTCTTGGAGGGAGATGGGAATCTGTACTTCAAGCCTACCTGTGTGGGAAGCTCAGCCACGCGCACGTACACCATAAAGAACTGCACGAGACTGCCCATGCACTTCGAGTGGAAGATCCAGCAGCGTGACAGCAAGGTCCTGTCCGTCAAGCCCGCCACAGGGATCATCCAGCCCAATGCAGCCATGGTCAGTGCTACCAAAGTCACCGCTACCTGCCATGCCGCTGGAGATTGCTGCGTCCAAAAACGTGGCAGCAGTTCACAGCCCCGTAGGCCATAGTTGGAGGGTGCCAGCTCGGGTCTCAGACAGGATCTAGACAGCTTTCTCCAGCCTGGGCCAGGTTCCCGGGGAGTAGATTTGCTCCATCAGATGCTGCTGTGCAGGTGTCCCTCAGTACCTCCTACGGAGGGTAGCAAGAACGAAAAGCACCTGAGAAGGTTGGTTAGTTGGATGGCTGGGTAGGGGCTGGCTGGGTGTGTGTTCCCAGTAAGAAGCCCCAGAGTCGTGGCTAGGTCATGGGCAGAGACACAAGTGGGTGTCGGCGCAGCGTTGTATGGTGGCTGGTGACCGAGTGATCAGTGCTGGGAGGAAGGTGCTGTTTGCCTTATGCACCCAGGCAGCGGCGGATATAGGGCAGGGTGAGCGGGGCAGCTGCCCTGGGCCCCGCGCTTCAATAGGCCCCGCGCCCTGGGCCGCGCAAAACTCTCATTTCCCCTGCACCCAGGACTGCCAGCGACTCCATAGTGCGTTTGGAATTGGTACCCTGGCTCAGGCAGTGGAAAGGCTGAGACCACCAATGATGCCCTCTCCCTCCTGCGATTCCAGGCGCAGGCATGGACCTTTACTCCAAGGGAGGAGACCAAGTATCTCCTGCGAAGCTGGGTGTCAGTGCGCAGAGCCCAATGGAGTTCAGCCCCTGAGTCTCCCGAGAGCACCCGCTACACCCTGCGGGTGATTGGAGAGGGGGCACTGGGCACCATTAGGGTAAGTACGAGAGTGTGCTGGAGGGGGAACAAAGAGGAGTCTCTCTGGAGGATTAATTGGCTTAGCAGAATCTCCAGCCCCTGGTAACATGGCAGAGGAGGGAGGGGACATGGGTACTTGGATCCCATGGCAGTACAGAAGAGACTGAGACTCCCACCCCGCTGTACCTCAGAGTTGGCTCCGCACCCATCTGTCCTTTGGTTGTCAGAGTCCCTGTGCAGTCACCCTCCTCTCGTAACACGCAGCTTTTCCCAAAGCAGCCCACAAGCCCCTGCTGGCAATCTTTACCGTATAGTCTGGAAAAGTGCATCCGTCCGTCTGTCTGGGAGTTTGTTTGTTCGCTCCTCCGAAACGGCAAGAGCTAGGTCCACCAAATTCGGGAGGCAGCTTCCTCTTAGCCTAACTTAGAGCAAGGTCAGGGGTTGGTTGTGCCAGGACAATGGGATGTGCCTGGAATCGGATTGTTTCTCATACCATGGAAAGGGAGGGGGCTGGAGGAGGGAGATTTATACCGGAGAATGACCACACGGGGGCAGCAAGGGATCAGAGATGGGGACAGGAACAGCTATAACCCCACTAGGCCAGCAGGGGGCAGGGGTGGAGAAAGGGACAGCTGTCTACTGTACATTTCAGAGAGCTTGTGTGTGTGTCTGTCCCCCATCCAGAGGATGTGCGCCCCTCCCCCGGCTGTGCCCACTGCAGCTGCTGCGGCCATGGAGAGGCACTTCTCCCCTGGCCCCAGGCTGCTGCGGTGAGAGAGGGCTGGAGATGCCCTCTCTCCCCAGGGCAGCCTGCACCCCCGGCCCCTCCTCCCTAGCCCCGCCCCAGAGCCATGGCTGAAATGAAGGAAAACAAACCTCATTTGAGTGAAGGACGCGAGCCACGCTGGGCCAGTCGTCTGGTGCCTCCTAAACTCCACGGGATGCTGGGGTCCCTGCCCCGAGCGCAGCCTCGCTGTGCTCCCCCCAGCCTGACCCGTGTGCGCTGGCTTTGGGCTCTAGGCGCAAGAGGAGCAGCTGGACCTCGGGAACGCTCTGGTTGGCAGCCAGCAGTCCTGTGACCTTGTGCTGTTGAATAACGGGACCTGCTCTCTGAACTACGTCCTCCACGTGGAGCAGATCATCACAGGCCCCTGCGACCCCGAGGAAGTCCTCAGTGACCCGCTTGGTACTGCCCGGGCATTGGGGGCGGCGTGGGGCAGGGTGGTTGCAGCGTTCGAAAGGGGATGAAAAGCTCTTGCCAGCTGGTGCGGAGCGATCCGGGGAGGCAGGCTGAGAAACGCGGGTTCTTTCTGGGGCAGCTGGTGTGTCTGAGAAGGCCCCAGCCAGAGTTTTATTGGGTGCTCCAGGACTCACCGATCTCTCCCTCTGTTGTTAAAGCCATAACAATTTTCTACTGAAACTAAAGCTTTCTCGTCTCATGGGGCACCAGTTCCACCCGAGTTCCTCACTTCCGCGGAAAATGCCCTGCTCCGAGTTTTAGAATTTGGATTCTGTTTTGGATTTGGACAAGAACTATCTGTCTTAAAAAAGCCCCTGCAGACTGATACCGGGCTAGTGCGCTTTGAGGCCTGGCGTGTGCCCACGGCATGGGGGAGCCGAGCTGGGCCTGGTGGGGCGGTGCAGGACTCGCCCGTACGCTGAGCGCGCCGTGGCTGTGCTAGATAGCACTGTGTCTATCGAGAGTTACGCTGACACCTCCCGCTCTCGCCTTTCCTTTCTCGCAGCTTTACAGCTGGATCCTTGCAAAGGGATCATTCCTGCGAGGTCAAAGGCCATCGTCCAAGTAACTGTCAGCCCAGCCCGTCAGCTGCATTACACCTGGTCGATCAGTTACACCATTTCCACGCCCAAAGGTGAGAGCCCAGGCCTGCCACCTATCTGGCCAGCGGGGCCTTTCCACACCAGGAGTCTGCCCAGCTGTCAGCTCCCCCCGTGCCGTCTCTCCATTCCCATGGCAGTCCGTGCTGCTGGGCTCCCAGGGCTGTTTCCTTTCTCCATTGTGCTGTGTGCAGAGAGGGGGTTAGACACAGCTGAGCTATGGTGGGCTGAGGCCGAGAGAGCTCCCACTCCCCCAGCCCTGCACTGCCCCCTCTCCTCCTCCCAGGAACTGTCCTGCTATGTGTTTAGAGCAGACTTGCTTGTGTTTGGGGGCTTCTGACACTTGTGCCACAGCATCCCAGGGGGTCTGGCTCTGGCTCTGGTGGGGATCCAGACCCTATTCTAGCCCAGCCTGGGCAGTTTCCCTCGATATACACACACAGAACGGGAAGCGACTGTCTAGGGAGGAGTCCTGCACAAAGGATCTAGGGGTCACAAGCTATATGAGAGTCAGCAGTGTGACACTGGCAAAAAAAGCCAACATGACTCTGGGCTGCATGAACAGGAGTGCTGTGAGCAAGACACAGAGTCGTTCTTCCGCTCTGCTCTGCGCTGATCAGGCCTCAGTTGCAGTGTTGTGTCCAGTTCTGGGCACCGCATTTCAGGAAAGATGTGGAGAAATGGGAGAGGGTCCAGAGAAGAGCCACGCAAATGATGAAAGGTCTAGAGAACACGAGCTAGGAGGGAAGATGGAAGGAATTGGGCTTGTTTAGTATGGAAAAGAGCAGACTGAGCGAGGACATGAGAGCAGTTTTCCAAAAGGGGGAGGAAGAAAATTTGCTCGCCTTGGCCTTTGAGGACAGGACAAGGAGCAAAAATTGCAGCAAAGGAGGTTTAGGTTGGACATGAGGAAAAACTTCCTGCCTGTCAGGTGGTGAAACACTGGGATAAATTGCCTGGGGAGTTTCGGTAACTGGGTTTGGTTCTTTAAAGGATTTGAAACTACAGAGAGAGGAATACTTCTTTTTAGGGTCAAACAAAAATTATTTATTTTTTCTATTTACTTTATAATCAATTTTCTATTTAAATCAATTCATTATTTTTGATTCTTTTAAGACAATATAATATACAAAGAAAAAATAGAAAAACAGTACAGTAAAAAAAACAAGAAATAATAACTTCTCCTACTGATATTCCCTCCTGAGTTACCTTTAAAAAATTTATGGAATTAACAAATATATAATACTCACGTTAAGAAAGATAGAAGTATTGCTTAGATTCAGGAGATATTCTTTTCTTTAAGTTTTTCCTTTCTTTGGATTTTTGGTTGCAACGTACGACCGGTATTCGTTCCCCTTTCGGAGCTTATGTGCGGCAGCGAGATTCAGCGCCGGGGAGGGAGCCCTGGTTGATCAGACATGGCTTTTCGGATTCGCAACCTGTCCGCTCTTGGTCTGTTTCAGCCCACCTTATATACCCTGTTTCGGTATTTTGATACTCCTCCACTCGCCTGACAATTGCTGACATTAGATTTTTGTTGTCTCATTCTGCCCTTACAAAAAACTTTCGTCTGCTCCATTTGGGGTAATCAGCACTTTGTTGCATACTGCTGTCTGAGTTACTTACTTCCCTAAAAGCGGGGTTATTGTTGGTCAACCAATCAAATTTTGTTTTTATTTTTATCTCCTGTATCTGAGAGTGCTGCCTTTCCTTTCCACTTACAATTAAACTGGTGCTCATTTGACATATTCTGGGTAGGCCTCAATACCTTCCTTTCACAGGGAGGTTGTGGAATCTCCATCCCTGGAGATATGTAAGAGCAGGTTGGACACACCTGGCAGGGATGATCCAGACGGAGCTGGGTCCTGCCGGGAGGGCAGGGGACTGGACTTGACCTCTCGAGGTCCCTGCCAGATCTAAGTACTCGGTGGTTCTAGGCCATTGCACTGACTAGTTCTTGTTTCTCCTCCTTAGCTCTGAACCCTGCAAGCACCACAGGGGAGCAGCAGGCGCTCTGCTGCGTAGTGGCCACAGGCGTCTACCCAACTATCTGCATCACAGACGTGTGCGCAGCCGGAAGTGCCAGTGGCATCAGCAAGCTGCACCTTTGGAGGCTCTTCTCGCTGGAAACGCTGAACCAGTACCTGCAGCGGGACCCCACCTCCGCAGAGCTCACCTACAGGGCTCCCACGAGGCACAGGTGACATGGGCCCTGCCCAGAGCAGCCTGCGCCCTGCGCGGTGCCATCCAGGCAGGGGAAGCGTGGCCAGGTGTGACGTAGTGGGGGTACCTTGCTGGTTGCTATGCTGGGCAGTGGGTTGTGAGTGGCCTCCACTGGCTGCTGGCTGCAGCACGGCCCAGCAGGGCAGGGGATGAGTCATTATGCAAGGGGGCTCCGAACCTGTCTGACCAGTGATCTCCCAGGGAGCGGAGCAATGGGAAGAAGGGGAGTGGAGCCCTGGCTGGGGGCAGGGCTGGAAGTGAGGGAGTTAGGTTTCTGTCTGGTATCATGGAGGAAGCAGCCTAAGCAAGGGGCTGGAATTTAGGGGACCAGTCTCCCCCATCTCAAGGGGGGCTGAGGCATCCTAGGCCTGCCCTGGAACCAGATTCCATCTGTGCTGTGCTGTATCCTGGAGAAGCAATAAACTCCCTCTGTTCTACTGGCTGGCGGAGTCTGTTCGTGCCACTCTGGGGGTGCAGGAGACGGGGAACCCCAATGCGCTGCCACACCAGGCGCTTTGCTTTGCAGCTCAGTGTCCCCCGAATGCCTTTGCCCCCAGCCCCCCAGCAGGCAGCCCCTCCCCTCTTCCTGGCTGTGCCGTGCTCTTGCCTTGTGCTTTCCCTGTGCGGGATGTCGCCTGCCTCTCCACGTTGCCCCGCTGCTGGGTGGGAGCAGGCCCTCGAGCACAGGCCTGAGGTGGCTCTGCCATGCGGGCACCTCTTCCTCTGCAGGAGGGCAGTAGCGCTCCCAGGCAGGGCCGCCAGAGGGCTGGGGCCTGTGCTGTGCCCGTTCCAGGCGCTAAGCACGTAGGCCTGCCCGTGCAGGCTCGGAGTCAGCTCATGGGTGTGGAGCCACCTTCTCCGGGGGCCGCTCAGGAGAAAGGGTTTAAACATCTGGGCGCCTCCTCTCTGGGCAGCCGATGTTCCTGGAGCCCGCGTGAGGAGGGAAGGTCGCTCGCTTCTCCTGCCTGACCGCCAGGAGCCTCCCCAGGTGTCCAGCGCCTCCCTGCTCTTGGCTCGATTTCAGCTCCTCTTTCTCTGCCCTGCGCAGCGTCTGCCTGGTCCCTCCCGTGCACACCCCCGTCCTACTGGACTTCAACTTTGGGGCTGCCCCCCTGGAAGCCGAGCCGTCCGTGGTGAGCCTCATGCTGGAGAACAGCGGGGTGGTGCCTGCGGAATGGTAGGTAGCGCTCCTTTGACCGGTCTGTGGGGCGAGGGCACGCGGCTTCGGGGCGTGTCCGGAGGGGCTGAATACAGCAAATTGGCAGGGACTTCACTGGGAGGGTGGAGAACACCCGACGGGGCTGTCCCCTCCCTTGGGGCTGTCCCCTCCCTTGGGGCACCGGGCACCGGCCACTGGGCTGGACGGGCCTTTGGTCTGAGCCCGCCTGGCCACTCCGACGTCCTGAACCACGTGGCATCACTCACCTTCTGCAGAGGGAGAGCAAGTTGTGCGGGACAGTCCCAGTCTGCATGGGCCCCGCCTGTGTCCTGCAGGTCAGGCCTGAGACTCAGGGTATCTGTGGGGCGAGGGGAGAGCCGGGGCTGGGTTCCTGGGGGCTCTGCGGGTGAGGCCTGAGACTCGGGGTATCTGTGGGGCGGGGGGTTCCCGGGGGCTCTGCGGGTGAGGCCTGAGACTCAGGGTATCTGGGGGGTGGGAGGTTCCCGGGGGCTATGCGGGTCAGGCATGAGACTCAGGGGATATCTGGGGTGGGGCGTTCCTGGGGGCTGTGCGGGTGAGGCCTGAGACTGGGGGGATATCTGTGGGGGGGGGGGAGGTTCCCGGGGGCTCTGCGGGTGAGGCCTGAGACTCGGGGTATCTGTGGGGCGGGGGGTTCCCGGGGGCTCTGTGGGTGAGGCCTGAGACTCAGGGGATATCTGGGGTGGGGCGTTCCCGAGGGCTCTGCGGGTGAGGCCTGAGACTGGGGGGATATCTGTGGGGGGGGGGAGGTTCCCGGGGGCTCTGCGGGTGAGGCCTGAGACTCAGGGGATATCTGTGGGGCGGGAGGTTCCCGGGGGCTCTGCAGGTGAGGTCTGAGACTCGGGGTATCTGTGTGTGTGGGGGGGGGGTTCCCGGGGGCTCTACGGGTGAGGTCTGAGACTCAGGGGATATCTGTGGGGGGGGGGGGTTCCCGGGGGCTCTGCAGGTGAGGTCTGAGACTCAGGGGATATCTGTGGGGGGGGGGGGGTTCCCAGGGGCTCTGTGGGTGAGGCCTGAGACTAAGGGGATATCTATGGGGGGGGGTTCCCGGGGGCTCTGCAGGTGAGGTCTGAGACTCAGGGGATATCTATGGGGGGGGGGGGGTTCCCGGGGGCTCTGCAGGTGAGGCCTGAGACTCAGGGGATATCTATGGGGGGGGGGGTTCCCGGGGGCTCTGCAGGTGAGGTCTGAGACTCAGGGGATATCTGTGGGGGGGGGGGGGGGTTCCCGGGGGCTCTGCAGGTGAGGTCTGAGACTCAGGGGATATCTGGGGGGGGGGGGGGGGGGTTCCCAGGGGCTCTGTGGGTGAGGCCTGAGACTCAGGGGATATCTATGGGGGGGGGTTCCCGGGGGCTCTGCAGGTGAGGTCTGAGACTCAGGGGATATCTATGGGGGGGGGGGGGTTCCCGGGGGCTCTGCGGGTGAGGTCTGAGACTCAGGGGATATCTGTGGGGGGGGGGTTCCCAGGGGCTCTGTGGGTGAGGCCTGAGACTCAGGGGATATCTATGGGGGGGGGTTCCCGGGGGCTCTACGGGTGAGGTCTGAGACTCAGGGGATATCTATGGGGGGGGGGGGGTTTCCGGGGGCTCTGCGGGTGAGGCCTGAGACTCAGGGGATATCTGTGGGGGGGGGGATTCCTGGGGGCTCTGCGGGTGAGGTCTGAGACTCAGGGGATATCTATGGGGGGGGGGGGTTTCCGGGGGCTCTGCAGGTGAGGCCTGAGACTCAGGGGATATCTGTGGGGGGGGGGGGTTCCCGGGGGCTCTGCGGGTGAGGTCTGAGACTCAGGGGATATCTATGGGGGGGGGGTTTCCGGGGGCTCTGCGGGTGAGGCCTGAGACTCAGGGGATATCTGTGGGGGGGGGGATTCCCAGGGGCTCTGCAGGTGAGGCCTGAGACTCAGGGGATATCTATGGGGGGGGGTTCCCGGGGGCTCTGCAGGTGAGGCCTGAGACTCAGGGGATATCTGTGGGGGGGGGGATGGGGGGGGGTTCCCGGGGGCTCTGCGGGTGAGGTCTGAGACTCAGGGGATATCTATGGGGGGGGGGGGTTTCCGGGGGCTCTGCGGGTGAGGCCTGAGACTCAGGGGATATCTGTGGGGGGGGGGATTCCCAGGGGCTCTGCAGGTGAGGCCTGAGACTCAGGGGATATCTATGGGGGGGGGTTCCCGGGGGCTCTGCAGGTGAGGTCTGAGACTCAGGGGATATCTATGGGGGGGGGTTCCCGGGGGCTCTGCGGGTGAGGTCTGAGACTCAGGGGATATCTGTGGGGGGGGGCTCCCGGGGGCTCTGCGGGTGAGGTCTGAGACTCAGGGGATATCTGGGGGGGGGGTTCCCGGGGGCTCTGCGGGTGAGGCCTGAGACTCAGGGGATATCTGTGGGGGGGGGTTCCCGGGGGCTCTGCGGGTGAGGCCTGAGACTCAGGGGATATCTGGGGGGGGGGTTCCCGGGGGCTCTGCGGGTGAGGTCTGAGACTCAGGGGATATCTCATGGGGGGGGGGGGGGGGGGTTCCCGGGGGCTCTGTGGGTGAGGCCTGAGACTCAGGGGATATCTGGGGGGGGGGGTTCCCGGGGGCTCTGCGGGTGAGGTCTGAGACTCAGGGGATATCTGGGGGGGGGGGGTTCCCGGGGGCTCTGCGGGTGAGGCCTGAGACTCAGGGGATATCTGTGGGGGGGGGGGATGGGGGGGGGGGGGGTTCCCGGGGGCTCTGCGGGTGAGGCCTGAGACTCAGGGGATATCTGGGGGGGGGTGGGGGGGGAGGTTCCCGGGGGCTCTGCGGGTGAGGTCTGAGACTCAGGGGATATCTGTGGGGGGGGGTTCCCGGGGGCTCTGCGGGTGAGGCCTGAGACTCAGGGGATATCTGGGGGGGGGGGGGTTCCCAGGGGCTCTGCGGGTCAGACCTGAGACTGGGGGGAGTGGGGGCTCTGCGGGACAGAACCGAGGGGGAGGCAGTGGTGAGTGTCTAGCGTTCGGGCGTCTTCGTGGCACGCTTGCCGTGAGCACGTGGCCCGCCAGGGAGTGCTGCCCGCCCTGCGCTGGCTGACTGGCTTTGCTGGGCCCCTAGGGCCTTTCTGTTCCCCTCTGACCAGAAGCTGGATGTGGAGCACTGGGCGGAGAGCACAGAGTTCGACCCCAGTGAGCTGCACCAGATGAGAGTCCAGGACAACCAGCTCTTCAGTGTGTCTCCAAAGTCGGGCAGACTCTTCCCAGGACAGGAGCAAACGGTGCAGCTCTCACACAGGTGACAGGCTCTGCCCCGGGCCTGGGCCTTCCCTTCCCTTCCCCAGGGCGCCGGCCAGGGTCCCCTACACCTCCCCACCCACGGGGCATCACCAGGCCGTCCCTCTGCTCTCACCCCAGCGTGTCAGCACGGGAGCCACGTCAGTATCTTGTCAAGCAGGGCTGCCGAGGCGCTAAGGGATGTGCTCTCTGGGCCCAGCCTGTGGGGCTGGCCGGAGGGACGGAGAGGTGGCTGGCTAGTGCCCTGTGTGGGCTTGGCTATTAGTAGCTTTTACTACTGGAGGCCGGCAGTGCGGGTGACAGCGGCTCGTACAGAGACGTTAGCCAGCTCTGCATTTACTTGGCGCCTGATCCTGATTGTCTCCGACTCGTTTGCACTTCAGGAACTCCGGGGCTCGGGCCTGTAAACTGCTGCCTGGCAGCCTCAGGCATTTGTGCCCCTCCCTGCCTCAGTGACCCCTGTGCACCAGTGACGCTCGTTAGCAGGGAAATGAAGAGCAGCTCGTTTGTCTGGGCTTAGCTTCCAGGCACTGGCGTCTGGTCTGCCTTTCTTTGCTGAAGGAGGTGCCAGAGCCCTTTACTGCCCGTATCTCCTCACCCTGAAGTTCCTTCCAGCCTTGGTTCTGCCACTCTGGGCCCAGGGGTAGATTTTTAGCGGTTCCCGTTCTCTCGCTCTCACCCTGGTGGTTTATCTCGCCCCTAGACATGATTTCATCGGCACTGATCGGCTCCCGGTCCTGCTGAAGGTCTCCCATGGCCGTGAGATTCTGGTAAGCTAGTAGAGATTCCCTCGGAGGCACAATGCAGTCAGTAAGTGGTGGCCTGCCCGTGGGGTCAGCACTGTGCCAGACGGTGGCGGGGTGCTGGGTGGAGATGCCTTCCTGTGGACGAGGCCTGTAACCCAGATTCCGACAGCTTGTGGTCCCCTGGCACCTTTCCTAGATGAGGGACCATTACATCAGTCTGAGCGCCTGCCGGGCACTGGCCGTTAGCAGCCAGGTCCCCCGGCACTGAGCCCAACAGCTCGCTTGATCACAGCAGGCTCCAGCCTCCGATAATCCCCTCTGTTAGAACTGAGCTTTGCCATTGGGTTTGTCTGGACTTAGCTTCCAGGCACTGGCGCCCGGTCTGCCTGCCTTTGCTGAAGGAGATGCCAGAGCCCTTTACTGCCCGTATCTCCTCACCCTGAAGTTCCTTCCACCCTGTACTTAAGTCACCCTTCGACCTTCCTTGTGAGAAGCGGGACACATTGAGCTCTCCAGGTCTCTCCTCCAGGGCGTTTTCTCTAGCTCTTGACTCAGTGCTGTGGCTCTTTCTGCACCGCCTCTGGTTTTGCAACGTCCCCTTTAAAATGTGCACCCCAGGACTTTACGCACCTGGCCGGCGCCTGTCTCACCAATTCCGTGCACAGATGTAAGATCGCTTTGGGGCTCGGTCCTGCCGGGAGGGCAGGGGGCAGGACTTAATGGCCTCGCGAGGTCCCTGCCAGTTGTAGGGTTCTGTGCGTCTGTCTCACTAGTGCCAATTTATTCATCCAAGGATCACATCAGCCCTTTTTGCCGTATCATCCACTGGGCGCTCATGCCCACTTGCTGTGCACTGTGGCCATAAGCCCTTCTCGGAGTCTGCGGGACAGTCCTGCTGCGGCGGAGCCGCTGGGTAAAGTCAGCGCGCTGAGTCAGGCACGGGAAGCGGAGTCCCCTCGGCGTGCGGGGCTGGGTCGGGCGCGGGAAGCGGACTCCCCTCGGCGTGCGGGGCTGAGTCGGGCGCGGGAAGTGGACTCCCCTCGGCGTGCGGGGCCGGGTCGGGCGCGGGAAGCGGAGTCCCCTCGGCGTGCGGGGCTGGGTCGGGCGCGGGAAGCGGAGTCCCCTCGGCGTGCGGGGCCGGGTCGGGCGCGGGAAGCGGAGGCCCCTCGGCGAGCGGGGCCGGGTCGGGCGCGGGAAGCGGAGGCCCCTCGGCGAGCGGGGCCGGGTCGGGCGCGGGAAGCGGAGGCCCCTCGGCGTGCGGGGCTGGGTCGGGCGCTGGAAGCGGAGTCCCCTCGGCGTGCGGAGCTGGGTCGGGCGCGGGAAGCGGAGGCCCCTCGGCGTGCGGGGCTGGGTCGGGCGCGGGAAGCGGAGGCCCCTCGGCGTGCGTGGCTGGGTCGGGTGCGGGAAGCGGAGGCCCCTCGGCGTGCGGGGCTGGGTCGGGCGCGGGAAGTGGAGGCTCCTGATCTGCAGGCTGCTAAGTGTGTGCGCAGTGCTTGGAGAGGGTCATGCTGGTACGGTACCTGGGGAACCCTTTACGGCCTGTTTGTCTGGTCTTGTTCTCTTCGTGTATCTTCCTGGCCCGGGTGAGGAGCGTTAGACCGGCACCAGCGTCATGTCTCCGCAGCTCTTGTTAACTCTAGAGCTACAGCAGCACCTCCTGGGGGCTCCTGGCAGCCCAGGGCTCTGTGGGCCTCCCCGCTCCTGTCCCCCGCTTGCTGTACCAGCTCGCCCGCCGGGGCTCAGGAGACAGTTTCACGTTTGGCTCCGAGGTTGCGTTGTGGGGCGCTGAGGCCTCCAGTCTCTCGTGGACTCTGCCTGCCTCCTTTCCGACAGCTGTTTCTGGGGTCCCTCAGCGTCGCAGCCACGCCCTAGATCAGGCAGCTCTGGGACACTCCATAGGGGAATTATAGCTTGCGGATCCCTGCCCCATGTGGCTCAAGATCTGCCTTTCCTGGGGCGCTGCAGGCCTGGGGTTCTCTGAGTCCCTTCCTGCTGCACTGCAGAGGGGACCCTGTTGGTAACTCCACGGGTCTGCCGCTTCGCCTGTACGCTTGGCAGTTCTGCGGAGGCCTCTCGGCTCTCGCGCTTCGGAGACCCCCAGGACTGGGTGGCCGGCTGAGCGTGAGGGCCTGCCACAGACTGGGAGGAAGGGCCGTCCCTTGCAGTCCTGCCTTGATCGGGCGGGTTGTGACGGCGCATTGGGGACCCCCGAGCCTGCACCCCCGTCCTCAGCCAGATGTGACTCCTCCAGCCAGTAGAACAGGGGGGCTTATTGCTTCTCAGAGATCCAGCACGGCCCGGGTTCCCTGTGGGCCCAGGAGTAAGGGGCCGGCAGCCTCGGCCCCCTTGGCGTAGGAGTCCCCAGACCTCTGAAGCCCCCGCACTCGATTTTGTCTGTTCTCTTCGTGATTGCCCAGCCCAGACTGCCCCTTGGCCAAACCCCAGACCACACAGTCCCTCAGTAGCCACCCCCCGTCCTGTGTCTAACCCCTTGCCCTGGCCAAGGGAGAAGTTGCTAGGCCTCTGTCTACGCACTTGTCCGCAGGAACTCTCCCCCCCAGCTGGGCAATGCTTACAGAGGCCAGTAGGGGTCACCCACAGCCCAACACAGCAACCAGTGAACGCCCAACCAGAGTGGGCCCAGGGCCACGAGTGCACAGCCCCCCACTCCGTCACACGGGTACCTCTCCAGGTAGAGGGGTAAAGTGCCAGAGCTGTCTCCCAGCTCTCCGGCTGGCAGCATACGGCCACGGGCAGGGCTGGGACTGGTGCAATTCAATTCAGACCTGGGGAGAGGAAGGCAGCCCGGGGCAGTCATACGTACCTTCCTGGCTTGTGCCTCAGAGCACCTCTCTGCCTCTCCTGTTGTGGCACAGCCATGAGGGGGCGCTTTGCCTCTCCCGTTGTTGTGGAGTGGTTGTGGCACGGCTGGGAGGGGGCTCTGCCTCTCCCGTTGTTCCGGTGTGGTTGTGGCACGGCTGGGAGGGGGCTCTGCCTCTCCCGTTGTTGTGGTGCGGTTGTGGCACGGCTGTGAGGGGGCTCTGCCTCTCCCGTTGTTCTGGTGTGGTTGTGGCACGGCTGTGAGGGGGCTCTGCCTCTCCCATTGTTCTGGTGTGGTTGTGGCACGGCCGTGAGGGGGCTCTGCCTCTCCCGTTGATGCGGTGTGGTTGTGGCATGGCTGTGAGGGGGCTCTGCCTCTCCCGTTGTTCTGGTGTGGTTGTGGCACGGCCGTGAGGGGGCTCTGCCTCTCCCGTTGTTCTGGTGTGGTTGTGGCACGGCTGTGAGGGGGCTCTGCCTCTCCCGTTGTTCTGGTGTGGTTGTGGCACGGCTGTGAGGGGGCTCTGCCTCTCCCGTTGTTCCGGTGTGGTTGTGGCACGGCCGTGAGGGGGCTCTGCCTCTCCCGTTGATGCGGTGTGGTTGTGGCACGGCTGTGAGGGGGCTCTGCCTCTCCCGTTGTTCTGGTGTGGTTGTGGCACGGCTGTGAGGGGGCTCTGCCTCTCCCGTTGTTCTGGTGTGGTTGTGGCACGGCTGTGAGGGGGCTCTGCCTCTCCCGTTGTTCTGGTGTGGTTGTGGCACGGCTGTGAGGGGGCTCTGCCTCTCCCGTTGTTCCAGTGTGGTTGTGGCACGGCTGTGAGGGGGCTCTGCCTCTCCCGTTGTTCCGGTGTGGTTGTGGCACGGCTGTGAGGGGCGCTCTGCCTCTCCCGTTGATGCGGTGTGGTTGTGGCACGGCTGTGAGGGGCGCTCTGCCTCTCCCGTTGTTCCGGTGTGGTTGTGGCACGGCCGTGAGGGGGCTCTGCCTCTCCCGTTGTTCTGGTGTGGTTGTGGCACGGCTGTGAGGGGGCTCTGCCTCTCCCGTTGTTCTGGTGTGGTTGTGGCACGGCTGTGAGGGGGCTCTGCCTCTCCCGTTGTTCTGGTGTGGTTGTGGCACGGCCGTGAGGGGCGCTCTGCCTCTCCCGTTGTTCTGGTGTGGTTGTGGCACGGCTGTGAGGGGGCTCTGCCTCTCCCGTTGTTCTGGTGTGGTTGTGGCACGGCCGTGAGGGGCGCTCTGCCTCTCCCGTTGTTCCGGTGTGGTTGTGGCACGGCTGTGAGGGGGCTCTTCCTCTCCCGTTGTTCTGGTGTGGTTGTGGCACGGCTGTGAGGGGGCTCTGCCTCTCCCATTGTTCCGGTGTGGTTGTGGCACGGCCGTGAGGGGGTGCTGCCGGGTGAGAATGGCTGTTTCTTTTCCCCGCCTGCACTGCAGCTGAATTTCCTTGGCGTGACCGTGGGACAGGAGCAGCGGTACGTTCACTTCACCTCCACCAAGCACCTGTTCACTCCCATCGCCATTGGCAGCTCCAGCCCGCCCCGACAGGTGAGCAGCCCGAAGGACGCGCCGGGCAGGCAGAGCGGAGCAGCTCGCGCGCCGGCCGGCCCTGGGGAGGGCAGGGCGCAGCCGCACGTGCTCGGCTGGGCAGTAGCCGTGCCAGGGAAGTGGAGCCTCCCATGGAGGGTCTGAGACCGGAACTAGCCAGAGCCCTGCAGCGGGGCTGTCAGGCCGGTTCTGCATTGTGGGCCAGGTGGGGGGGCGGCGGGTCCGAATCTCTGAGCTCCGCTTCCCAGAGCGGCTGCCACTGGCCCGGAGAAAAACTCTGGTGGGCAGCGGGAGGGGCGCTCTAGCATGGAGGGGGCGAGCCGGGGGCTTTGTGTGGGCTGCTGATGGTGGCTGCTGTTTTGAATTCTGGGGTCTCCTCCCTCCAAGCCTCGGTTTTATCAAATGCCCTGACATAGGCGCGTCACTAGCCCACCGCTCAGGGCTGGCGCTAGCTTGCAGCGGGGCACCGCGAGCACTGCCCCCCTCCTGTCCCCTGCAGATCTATGAGCTGTACAACGGGGGCTGCATGGCTGTGGCTTATGAGATTCAGCTGGACTCTGTGACGAAGATCCAGGAGGAGAATTTCCAGCACCCGGTGTTTGTCTGTCTGAACCCCAGGGGGGAGATCGCTCCCGGCTCGACAAGCCACATCGAGTGGGTCTTCTCGCCGCTGGAAGCCAGGACGTACTCCGTAAGAGGCTCCTCAGCCTAAGCGAGTCGCGGTGTCACGTGCTTTTCCCGGGGGCCTGCGGGGCCAGCGTCTTGTGGCCCTCTCTGTTCACATCAGACAGAGGCTTGGTGGGGTTGGATTTAAATCGTTTGTCCTCGGGAAACATCGATTTTGCCTGACACGCTGAAACTGACAAAATTCTGGGTGCCCTGGGCAAGCGCAGCCCTGGACGTAGGGCCTCTAGGGATCTGGTATCACTGGCCCCGTGGCCAGGCAGGGGGTCCCCTGCAGCCTGGGGCGAGGAATCCGGGTAAGACCAGAGAACTTGGGGCCTGAGCGGTCTAGAGGGAGACTCAGGCCCTTGGAGCGGCAGCAGATCCTAGCAGCTGTAGGCTCAGGCTGCATACTCCCGAGACAGAGCTGTTGTCCAGTACGGTTATGTAACCCGCGTGCCCGGCCCCTCTCGGCGGCTGCTGGGGGCTTAGCTCGTCAGTGTTCCCAGGAATCCCAGTGCAGCAGGCAGCAGGCCGCTTACTCCAAAGTCCCGCTCCGCTAGCAACGGCACCGCTTTGTTAGACCCTCAGCATGCAGCCCTGACTGTGTCCTGTCGCCCTTTCTGTGGCAGGTGGATGTCCCCATCCACATCTTGGAGGGAGATTCAGCTCTGATCACCTTCCAGGGAATAGGCTATGACCCCCATATTCTGGGAGAGACCGCCCAGTTCGACCAAGTCTCGTCTCCTTCCGTGACTCCGAGCTCTTCCAAACTGACCGTGCCTGGGCAGGTGAGCCCCAGCTGGGATACTGCCATAGCCACCGCGCGGGAACGGCAGCCCTTCCAGAATGCGTGGCAGGCGGCCTCTTCTCTGAGCCTCTGACTCCAGGCGGCGCTCCTTAGCCTGCTGCTGGAAAAACCAGATTCCTGTCTGTGCCCCCGACCCTGCATCCCAGGCCTCAGCCAGACGTGACTCCGCCAGCCAGTAGAGTAAAAATGGGTTTGTTGCTTCTCCGAGATACCGCCCAGCGCAGGTTTGATGTAGGCACAGGATAGGCCAACAGCCCTACTTCCCTTGGGGGGAGGGGCTCACAGACCCTGAACCCCCTGTACTGGTTTTAGTCTCCTTCCTCCATGCTTCCCCACGCTCCGACTGCCCAGCTCCCAGCCCTGCCCCCAGCCAGGTGTCCGTCTCCACCTCCCTCCCTTTGCCTCTGGGAAGAGCCTTGTTATCTGCCCAGGCTGGGCCTAGGTGTCTGGGCCAATGCATATGTGGGTGAGTCCGTGGGAATCACACAGCCCAGCGCAGCCAGGTGGGGGCACCGGGTTACAGAGCAGACAGCCCCCCACAACGTCCCACTGTGCACGGCGGCTGTTGCCCTGAAAACCTCTTTACTCCAGGTCCGATTTCCACGGGCCCCAGAACCAGAGCGGTTGCTGCGATGTTGGCGCGTGACCCTTGCGCTAGTGACGATTAAGCGCCGGGAGCAGAGCAGCTTTTCCTTGGCAGTGCCCGTGTCCAAAGACAGCCGTGCCCCTTGCTTCCTGGGCAGGCTGCTCAGCCAGTGCATTAGGGATCCCTTGGTCTGCACACGGTCAGCAGGGTGGCTCCTTACACAGGGCAAGGAACAGCTTGTTCACAGGGCACAGTGCAGAGGGACTTTGCTGCTGGCCTGCTGGAGCCCAGACTGCGCTGTGTATTCCAAGTTGGGAGGTTCAATGGGATCACTGACAGTGGAAATCTCAGAGGGGGAGCCGAGTTAATCTGTAACCCCCAGCAATGGCCCGGTAGCACCTTAGATGGAACCGAAAATATAGAGCGAGCTGGTCTCGTGAGCTTTCCTGGGCACAACCCACTGCCTCAGATGACAAGTACGGAGCAGGAGGGACCGAGGTTGAATTATAAAGCAGAAGGTGGAGTCGCTGTAGGTGGGCTGGAGAGAGCTCTCCTGTTGACTGAGTAACTCTGCCGCCCTGCGTGGTGGTGGCCGTCAGCGGAAGACGCTCTCCTGCAGACACAGCACTGCCTCCGCTGGTGCAAAGGCCAGGATAGTGTACGTCACGTGGAGAGGTGATTATTCACGCCCTGCGGGGTAGACACGTGTGCAGGAAGAGTGCAGCGGGGCTCCCGGAAGGAAGACTGCACTCTTGTGAGCGCAGAGTACACTTTACAGCGTGCCCCAGAGCGCCGTGGTATCCGTGTCCCTCGGGCATTCTGAAACGTGTAACCTGAAGCTCGTTAAACGTCTCTCGCCGTTCAGTGTAATTAGCCAGTGCTCGCAGCACCTTGCACGCGTGAAGTGTGAATAACCAGCTGGGCTACACCCACAATGCGCAGGCAGGTCAGTGGGGCTGTTGTTGAAGCCAGGACCCCGGGTGTGACCCGCTATCACCGAGCGGGGTTTAGCTGGGGCCTCTGTGCTCCAGGCCTACCCCACTCCTGCATGGCGTGCTCTGCGCCAACACACTGCACAGCCTGGAACCTCCTGCTGCCGGAAAGGCTCGCTGCCTTGCTGAAGAGACAGCATGTGGAACCCAGGCAGGGCAGTGTGGGAGGCCGCATGGCCCCTTGGAGGACAGGACAGGTGTGACGGCGCGTTGGGGGTTCCCCGTCTCCTGCACCCTGAAATGGCACAAACAGACTTCACCAGCCGGTGGAATAGAGGAAGTTTATTGCCTCTCCAGGATACAGCACAGCACAGATGTAGTCTGGTCACAGAGCTGGGCTAGGATGCCTCAGGCCCCCTTGAGATGGGGGAGACTGGGCCCCTAAACTCCAGCCCCTTCTCCTAGGCTCTCCTCCATGCTCTCCCACAGTAACTAACTAAATTCCCTTGCAGCCCTGCCCCCCAGTCAGGGCAGCATTCCACCTTCCTTTGTTCCTCTCCATGGGGGGTGTCTGGCCACTGGTTCAACAAGTTTGGCATTACCTTTGCCTAGCGAGGTTTTCCCTGCTGGGTCTTGCTCCAGACAGCAGGGGTCACCACAGCCCAGCAAGTACCCCCACTACGTCACAGTTCTCCCCCCTCCGAGAGCGAACTGAGCAGGGTCACTCCGCTCGTGACCTAGGGAAGTTCGGGTCCTCTGCGTGGGAACCCGCCCCGGGGACATGGGTGCTCCCCTTGACTCAGGCCGGCCGTGGCAAGGCCCCACATGAGCTGGCTTCCCTCTGTCCACTCGCCGCCCCGCTCCAGGGCGACTGGCGCAGGCCTGTCCTCGGGGGTCACACCCACCCTTCCGCTGGCCTTGATCTCTGGCCAGGGTCTCTCGGGCCGGGGCCATGAGCCCAGTGAGCCTTCTCTGGACAGCCAGGGCGGCTTCCACCCCCGAAGTTCCATCCAGGGAGGTCTTCCCCTCCCATAACTCTCTCAGCAAGCCCAGAGGGTCTATCTGGGGTAGAGACCCCCAAGCCGCTTTCCTCCTGTCTTGGGCCTTCCCGCCCCTCTGGCAGGAGTCACAGGACCGGCAGTACCGCTGCACGGCTGTAAAGATTCCCGGCCAATAGAAGTGCTCGAGCAGCTTCAGCCGGGTGCTCCGGATCCCCCGGTGGCCCCCAACGGGGACATCGTGGGCCAAATACAGCAGCTTGAGGCGATACTTTCGGGGGACGACCAGCTGCCGCTGGACCCCCCATGCCCTCACCTTCCTGGGGGAGAGCCACTCACGGAACAGGAGCCCACGCTCCCGCAGGAATCTCTCCTGGCCACCTCTCCCCCGGGGCTGAGCTGCATGGAGGCCAGCCTGGTCCCTCAGCCTCTGCAAGGAGGGGTCTGCCTGCACCTCAGCCTGGAATTCAGCTGCTGAGGCAGGGATCGGGACCTGTCCCCCACCTCTGCCTAGGTCCGGAGTCCCAGCCTGGCTGGACCCCGTGTCCACTGGGATGGGACCCTGAGGACGCTGCCAGGAGTCCTTCCCTGGACCCACGTTGTCAGCCCCCCGCTGGCTCTGGCTCCGGGTAGTGACTAGAGCCCGCTGGGATTCATGGGGCCACTCCTCTAGGTCATTCCCCATCAGCACCTCGGTGGGCAAGTGCGGGTGCACCCCCACTTCCTTGAGGCCTTCCTTCGCCCCCCATTTCAGATGCACCCTGGCTACAGGCACCTTAAACGGGGACCCGTCTATGCCCTTCAGGGTCAGCTGCGCGTGGGGTAGTATCCGCTCCGGGGCCACTATGTCGGATCGGGCCAGAGTCACCTCCGCCCCCGTGTCCCAGAAGCCCGTCACCTTCCTACCATCCACCTCCAGGGGTATGAGGCACTCGCTCCGCAGGGGCCGTCCTGCCCCCACCCGGTACACGGAGAAATCCGCCTCCTGAGAATCAGACCTCCCAGGGGAGGTGCACTGAGCATCCTTCCCCTCTCTCTGAGCTGAGGTTTGCCTGCCAGCCCCTGCCTCTGGGGCAGCCTGCCCTTCCTCCCGCCCCAGCCAGTTAACCCTGGAAAGTCCCCGGTCCTGGGACCTGGTGCACTGAGCCCTCTTGTGGCCTTTTTGCCCACAGCGATGGCAAGTTAGGCTTTGGGCTGTCTCTGTCCAGGTCCTGGCTGGTTCTCTGGGGCGCAGACGACCTGTTCCTTGGTCTCGCCCCGTAGTTGACTCCCTCCGTCGCTCAGCCGAGATCCGGTCTCTGCGCGGTTCCCTCTCTCTCCGGGACTCCCGTTCACACCCGGACCGGCTCTCCGTGAACTCATCCGCCAGTCTCCCGGCCTCCTGGGGGTTCTCTGGTCTCCGGTCCTTGAGCCACAGCCTCAGTTTGGGTGGGCACGCTTCATAGAACTGCTCCATCATGACCAGCTTGAGCAGCTCCTCTGCGGTCTGGGCTCCGACTCCAGACACCCACTTGCGGCAGTATTGCGCCAGGCGGGAGGCCAGGTCCACATAGGTCTCCCGTGGCCCTTTCTGTACCCCCCGGAACTTCTTCCTGTACATCTCGGGGGTCAGCCCGAACTTGTGCAGCAGGGCCTCCTTGACTCGGTTGTAATCCCCTGGCTGTAGGTCCTCCAGCTGACTGAGCACTCCGGCCGCCTCCTGGTTCAGTGCGGGGATGAGCTCCTGCAGCCAGTCAGCTGGGGGGACCCGTTGCAGTCCACAGGCCCTCTCAAAGGCACTGAGGAACCCGTCTATGTCACCCATGTCCTTCAGTTGGGCCACCACGAGCCTCTCCAAGCGTCTGGCAGTCCTGGGACCCTGGGGCCCATCCGCACTTGGCGCAGCCGGTGCCCCGCCGGTTCTCCGCTCTGCCATGGCCAGCTCATGCTGTCGCTGCCTCTCTCGATCTTGGCGCTCCTTCTCTCGATCTTGGCGCTCCCTCTCTCGGTCCTGGCGGTCCTTCTCTCGGTCCTCTACTTCCAATTCCCTGATCCGCAGCTGGATCTCCAGCCGCCGCAGCTCCGCTGGGCTGGCCCCTGCCCTAGATGGGCTATGGCTTGCAGGCCTCCCGGGAGACGCTGTCTCATCTCTCCGTTGGGTTCCAGCGCTCCTCCCCCTCTCTGAGCCTGACACACTCTCAGGGGGGGTCTGGCTGCTTCCCCTGGGGACAAGATCCTGGCCCTGTGGCTGGTCATTATCTTCCAGCTGGGCAATCAGCTGGGCCTTGGTTGCTTTCTGCACAGGCAAGCCCCTCTCTCTGCACAGCCCCACCAGCTCTGCCTTCAAGAGTCGGGCGTAGGCCATCTGCCCGCTGGGCCCCTCGGTGCAGACTCACCAGTCTAGTGCTGCAGCGCCCCACGATTCCCAGGAACCGCTTCGCTCTGTCTCCAGCACGCCTGGCTCCAGGGCTCTTGCTTCTACTGCGCCTTGTCGCTTGCCGCTGGAAGCTCCATCCACGGGGTGCAGTGTATCCCGCTCCTGACACCAGTGTGACGGCGCGTTGGGGGTTCCCCGTCTCCTGCACCCCGAAATGGCACAAACAGACTTCACCAGCCGGTGGAATAGAGGAAGTTTATTGCCTCTCCAGGATACAGCACAGCACAGATGTAGTCTGGTCACAGAGCTGGGCTAGGATGCCTCAGGCCCCCTTGAGATGGGGGAGACTGGGCCCCTAAACTCCAGCCCCTTCTCCTAGGCTCTCCTCCATGCTCTCCCACAGTAACTAACTAAATTCCCTTCCAGCCCTGCCCCCCAGCCAGGGCAGCATCCACCTTCCTTTGTTCCTCTCCATGGGGGGTGTCTGGCCACTGGTTCAACAAGTTTGGCACTACCTTTGCCTAGCGAGGTTTTCCCTGCTGGGTCTTGCTCCAGACAGCAGGGGTCACCACAGCCCAGCAAGTACCCCCACTACGTCACACCAGGCCCTGGCGCCAGGCAGGAGTTGCCTGCTTGGAGCAGTATGCCCAGCATTAAATACATCTGGGGCTTCCCCGCTGACCAGACTGCTAGAGGGTGCAGAGGGAAGTGCACCCATCTTCTCTGGCTGACGGTCCTGCCTGGTTTCTCTCCTTCCAGCCAGCCTTCTTGTCCCAGCACAGGGTGTGCCTCGGAAACATCCCAGTCTACAGCAAGCCCAGCCGGCTCGTCTTTCTCAACAATGCCTCCGAGAGTGAGGCAGTCCTCTTTGCCTGGCGCGTCGGCCCGTCGAGTGCGAGCGAGGTAAGGTCTCCTTTCAGCTCCGCCGCTGGGCGGGGAAGGGCCCTGCGGTCTGACTGCCTCCAGACAGCGTCTGATGGGCACTTCTGTGGCGTCTGTAGTGGCAGACGGGAGGAAAGATGATTAGAAAGTGGAGGATGATGACTGGGGATGTGAGCAAAGACACCGGGGAGGCCTACGGCTGGGTTTGAGCGGAGTGAAACGAGGCTCACGGGATCGGTTGGCAAAGGGTTCCCCAGCCGACAGATCCATGTCTAGACTACCGCGCTGTGCCGGATCAGCTGTTTATTTTAATGAAGCCGGGATGATTTAAATCCCCGCTTCTCTGCCTATGCCGGGTAGCCTAATCTACATGCTTCTGTCGCCAGAAGCGTGTAGTCTAGACATACCCTCAGAGTGCATAAGGTGGGGGGCCTCAGAGACCTTAAAATACCCCGCCCCTAAAGGCTTCTCCCCAGGGTCACAGATTCCCTGACCATGGGGGAGACGCTGCCGCCGCCCAAACGCCAAGCCCCTTGAGAATCCCGGGGAAGCTCTTCCTGTGGGCTACCCCCAAGCTCTTTAACGCTCCTTCGGAGAGAGCTTGAAAACAAGCGGCATTTTCTGAATAGGACACAGGATCAGATCACGGGCGTAAAAAGCTGCTTCTATTAGCAAAACAAGGAAGACCTATCTGGTTGGTTGCTAGGGGTTACATTTGCATTTATCAATGAAAAAAAGCAGATTGAAAGCACAGAGATTAGCTTCCCTGGGATTCAGTTTACAAGTTACAGTGTTGCAGGGCGGGGGGGGGGGGGGGGGGCACCTGGGCTCAGCACAGAGTTCAGCAAACCCCAAACTAAAGAAAATAGCTTGTGTCTAAATAAACATTCCCTAGTCACCCACATACCGGTTGCTCCTGGCTCAGTCCATCTCTGTATCTCTCCTCTGGCCACACAGACTGCAGCAGGGAGACCACTGCTTCCAGTTCAGATCTCACACTCCCCCACTGGCTCTCCTGGCTCCCTGCCAGCACTTCCTGGAGCTTCTGAGAGACCCCTTGGCTCTGGGTTTAACCCTTTACAGGCAGTGTAGGTAACTGAGTGGCTGGGATGTCTAGGAGAGGGCAGTGCCTGTCCCATCCGTCACCCGAGTCCTTGTTGTGTCTTAGTTGCTACAGATCGTACCGGAGACGGGCGTCATGCAGCCCAGGGCCAGTACCCACTGCATCATCACCCTGCACGCATCTGGGAACGCACGCTTCTACAGCGTGGATCTGGTGTGTGAGGTGAGCCTGGGAGGAGCCTGCATCCTTCACTGCCTCTAGGGCGGCCCCCGGCAGCAAACAGCCTACTACTGACTCGGGCACCGGAGCGCTCGATCCCCGCTCCTGCCTGGGCTGCGGCCGTGGCTCAGCATAGAAAAATTAACTGTGAGAAAAGCTTGTGTAATGAGTAATGTGCTGAGCTGGGCCTGGCACTTTCCCCGTTTACATCACTCCCCTTGCCCCGGGGTGGGGGGGAGAGACAGGACTCGGCTTGCCCCAGGGTAGGGGGGAGACAGGACTCGCCTTGCCCCGGGGTGGGGGGGAGAGACAGGACTCGCCTTGCCCCGGGGGGGGGGGGGGAGAGACAGGACTCGGCTTGCCCCGGGGGGGGGGTGGCAGGGAGAGACAGGACTCGCCTTGCCGGGGGGGGGGAGAGATGGGGAGAGACAGGACTCGCCTTGCCCGGGGGGGGGGGAGATGGGGAGAGACAGGACTCGCCTTGCCCGGGGGGGGGGGAGATGGGGAGAGACAGGACTCGCCTTGCCGGGGGGGGGGCGGGGAGACACAGGACTCGCCTTGCCGGGGGGGGGGGGGGGGGGGCGGGGAGACACAGGACTCGCCTTGCCCGGGGGGGAGGCGGGGAGAAAGATGCAGCCATGGAGCTGGGGGAGTCCTGCATCCCATGCTGATTGCTGGGGACCTTGCTCCCTCTAATCCAGGGTTGGTCTCCTAGGTGGTCGTGCAGCAGAGCCTGGCTGGCTATGAGCGGGCGCTGCAGGCGTGGGAAGCCGAGCGGGAGCGGCAGGCTGTGGAATTCACCATCTCGGAGAAGGACCTGGGTGCGGAGAGCAATCCGAAGCAGCATGCCCGAGTAAGGACCGGTTCCTGGGGAGCCTCCTTTTGTTTTCCCAACTTCTCCGCAGGATCTGGGGTTCAGCAAGGAACCGTCCCTAAATCGTAGCCCGTCTGGCGGATGCAGGCGAGGGGTCGTCGTTCCCCCGCTCACGTGGCCGGTTACTGGTAGAGCCCATGATGATCTTGGCTCTTTTGCTTTACCCACTAAATCCCTCCGAGCTTTTGCTGGGTGTGTAGCGGGAAGGGCCGAGCCGGGGTAGCTCTGGAAGGAAATCAAAAGACCCTTGTCCAGCAAGCTCTGAAACGACCGGTCGTCTGGAGTGTGGAAGGGAGGGTCTGACGGGAGCCTGGGGAGACGCAAACCGGAGGCGCTGGGTGAGGGGAACACCGAGCCTGGCTCTGCTTTTTATTCCCCTTCACTCGGGTTTTCCTTCCTCTTTAGAACGCGCCAGGCTCCTCTGCCGAGGAAAAACTCGCTCAGCCCCCCGCGGCGAGCAGCAAGTACAAGGTAAGGGCTCCGCCCCCGCAAGCTGGAGACTGGGGGCGGGAGGACAGAGCCAGCAAGACTCGTGGCTTGGAAGGCTGAAGCGCTGAGCTGGGAGGAGGCGTTGGTCCATAGAGGGGGCTGCTTGGCTGGGGCGGGTTAAAGATGCTGCTGGGTGAAGGTCTGGCACCGCAGAGCTTTGGACCCGTGGCCAGAGGATTTGGTGGCCGCGCGTCGGGGTGCCTGGCCGAGGGGACAGTACTAGGGGCTGTGGGACCTCAAGCAGGGGGCTCTAGGACTGGGGTGGCTGTGTGCATCCAGCGCGGCGTGTCTGGAGCCGCCAGAGCTGGTGCGAGGCTGGGGCTGGGGGCACCCCCATTGCTCACCGGCAGGGGCAGGGAGGCTGGCTGGGACGGAGATGGCTGAGGAGGAAGCTGCAGGCTTTGGCTCTAGCCCCCGGTTGGCTCCTGCGAGCTCTGCCAGCGATGACCCACCCCCCGCGTGCAAGGGGCGCCAGTCCCGCGAGGATGGGCGGCGGCGGCAGGACCGTTCCCCTCCGCCGGCGGCGACGCTGGGGGTGATGCAGGCTGAGTTGCCCTTTTGCCTGGGGCCCGTCTTCCCGCAGGGCTCCGTGAGCTCAGGCAGGCGCCGAACGCCGGGCCAGGAGCGCTCTGCACACACGGAGGTGCCAGGCCTCCGGCGGCGCCAGCCTGGGGCCAGTCCCCTTTCATCCGCCTTAGCCCCATGCTGGGGTGCTGCCTCCTCTCCTTGGTGCCTGCGTGGATGGTCCCACCCCCGCCCAGTTGCGCTCACTCCCTGCCCCTGGGCGGAGCGCCGACGGCGAGGGCAATGCCAGCCATAGGCTCAGCAAAGGGGCATTTCTGTCCTCCCCACAGACTCTGCCCCCCATTAAAAACCTGCCTGCGCCCAGCCTGCCCGCCAGCCGCTGCCAGAGGCGGCCCCTGCTGGACAGAGAAGCCAGCGGACGGTGGGCCAAGCCGGAGCCCCCCAGGTCCCACCTGCTGCACCTTGGAGTGACCGCCAGGTCCCATTCCATGGACGACTTCCTGGACAGCTTCTGCTCCGAGCTGCCCTCGCACTTCCTGTGCTGGTAAGACCAGAGGCCGCTGGCGCCCCGCCCAGAGCCCCACGTGTGCCGGGGGCCCTGCTGCCTTAGGAAAGGGGCTGTGGGTCCGGGCTCTGGGGGCCCCTGGGCTGCAGGCACCGTGTGTTATCCAGCCCCCTGGCCAGGGTGTGAGGGAGGCGGCTCCGCCCCCTGCCGGGTTGGAGCCGCATCGCCAGGAGCAGCTCTGTCCCCGCAGCTCCCATTGGCTGGGAAGCGTGTGTATGTGTGTGGGGGGGGGGGTATCTGCAGGCCATCGCCACCACCACCACCAAAGGGGCACTTCTCAGGTAGGCACCCAGCATCCCAAGCCCTGAGCCCCTCCCAGGCCCTGCACCCCAATCCCTGCAGCCTAATCCCCCACTCCCTCCTAAACCCCACACCCCAAACTTGAGCCTGCCCAGACCCCCTCCCCGTCTGCTCTGAGTCCCCCCTGTATGCCGAACCCCTCCCCCCATGCCCGCTGTCCTGCCTCCACCTGCAGCCCTCTCCCACTCTTTGAACCCCTCGTGTTTGGCCTCTCCCTGGGGCCTGGAGGGCCCCCCGAATCTCATAGGCCCGTGCCCTCAGAAGCGCTAACTCTGCCCTGCCTAGGATGAGAAGCTCGGCAGCTATTTCCCAGCCCGCAGCTGGCGACGGGTGCGTCTCCGCGGGTGGCAGGGGCAGTTCAGGGAGGCTGACACCAGCAGCCTGGCTGGGGTGACAGCTTGGCACTGCCTCTTGTGACTGTAATGTCCCTGTGTCCCTTTGCCTGGCCTCCAAGTGGCACCTCGACTTCCCTCTGCTGGCTGCTGCCGGCACCTCCAGCTCAGAACCCCCGCTGGCTCCTGCTCCCGGCTCTGTACGGGCAGGACTCGGACGCCCTCTCCCCTGCGGTGCTGGCCAGAGAACACGCCGGCTGGCAGAGGCGGCGGCTTGGAGCCATCGGCCCCCGGTCCAGGCTGGCTGTAGTTCACTGGCATCAGTAATCCCCGTGGGTCGAGGCTGATCTGCTCACCCGCTTGTGTGAGTGGCAGCTGCCTGCGGCGCGAGGCGGAACCCTTCCGCCCATTCCCTCGCCCTGCCCTGGCTCCCAGCCGCTTGCCAGCACGGCGGCCTGCTGCTCCACAGCACCGTCCCCTCCCCGGATCCGGTGGGGCCCCGGCGAGCTGTCCTCGGGCTTCCCAGAGCGCCCTTGTCTGTCGTCAGAGCCCATCTCCCGCATCGAGAGGTTCTCCGGGCCAGGCTGGGGAGCCAGTGTCTGCTTCAGCCCCGGTGTGTGCGTGATGCTACCGACTGATCACAGCCCGGCCCCTCCGCCCCCGCCGCGTGCAGGCCCTGGCCTGTGTCCGGACAGCCCCTCTGCCTTTTCTCGCTGCCAGGGACTGCCAGGAGAGGGCGGGCGAGAGCAAGGCTGAGGCCGGGCCGCAGGAGGCGGGAGCCCTCGGGACAGACCCGCGTCTCCTGGCGCTGGCTGGCTCCTCCGAACAGGAGCAGCAGATGGTCGCTGATGTGCTGATGGCCGTGCTCAGGTACAGGCCCTTCCCTTGGGGTCAGAGTCCCGCGGCGGGCCCCTTCCCCTAGCTCCTGGGGACAACAGGGCTGCCAGCCCCGGCCGGAGCGCCCCTCGCAGGAGCTGACCACTAGCCGCTGCTTGGACCGGCAGTGGCAGCTGGATCGTCTGCCGTGGAGACGCACCCGAGGGAGCTCGAGTCCCGGTGCTGGCGGGCCAAGCTGCTCACTGGCCCCGGGAGAGCCGCTGGCTGGGGGTCCCAAAGGGCCGGTTCCCTGAGGCCGCGGGCCTGGCGGGCAGGCTTCGAGGCGCCTCTGTCCCTGAGCCTTTGTCCCTTTCCCTCCCCTGCAGAGGCCTGCTGGAGGACAGCCAGTTCCAGCAGGCCATGAGCCAGAGCCTGGCGGAGCCCGTGCCCTACTTCCACCAGTTCTGGTCTGAAGAGTCAGCACCGCTCGGGGGCAGCAGGCAGAGCCCGGGTGGCTCCCCAGATCCATGTGCCAGGGGCAGGGCGGGAGCGGAGGAGAGGGGCGAGCCTGCGCTGAGCCCAGGCGGCTCCCCCAGGGCGGCTCAGGACAGCCTGCACGGTGCCCTTGGCCAGGAGGAGAAGGAGGCGCTTGCCAGGTGAGGAGGGGCCCGGCTGGCATGTGGTGGGCCGGCTGTGGGGAGCGCAGCGCGGGGCCCGAATCCCTGACCTCCCCCTTACACCTCTAGGCTGCCCGTGGCCAGGAGCCTGGTGCAGCGGGTGCTGGAGAACACGCTCCAGAACATAATGGTGGAGGCCAGCCGCGGCGAGGTGGTTCTGACGGCCCGGCCCAGGGTGATCGCCTTGCCCCCCTCCACCCAAAGGTAAGGGCAGGCCTGATTCTGGCATCCCCTCTGCCAGAAGCTTCTTCCAGTGGGGCTTGTGCGTTTGCCCCAGGAAATGGGGAGCAGCGGGGGAGGGGAACGTGGGGCCCCCCCCAGCCTCCTGGGCACAGGAAGAGCTGGGAGCAAAACAGGAAGGGAGGGGCTGGGCCCCGGGGCTGGGTGCGGGAGGAGGAGGGCGACTCGCAGGAGGCCTGCGGAAGATGCTGCCAGGTCCAAGGGACTCTCTTCTCTTTCAGAGGCATCAGCCCAGCGGCCCCAGGCCAGCCAGCGTTGCTGTTGCACCCCGCAGGGCCCGGGCCCAGCCCGCCGGCAGAGGACGCGGGAACTGAGGGTCGCCCCCAGATCGTCCTGTCTGCCTAGGCGGCCGGCGTGCCCAGAGCCACTGCCCACACCAGCCCGTCCAAGCCCCGGCTGCTCTCCGAGGCCGGCAGCCCGCAGCACCAGGCTCCTGGGCACTCGCGGCTCAGAGAGGACACAGGCCCGGCCCCGGGCAGGGAGCTGGGCGTGTCGGCGAAGGGGGTCCCTGCGCCCCTTGCCCCGGGCAGGGCCGTGGTTCGCTCTACACGGGGCGTGCGGCTGGCGCCCAGCCCCTCCTGCGCACGTTCTGGTCACGCAGCCTGGCCGGCGGCCGCCGCACTCGCGTGCTGGCGAAATAGGATCTGGCCGGCGGCACACGGACCCCTCGGGTGCTGCCAAATAAAAGGGGCTGTACGGCGAGTGCCACGAGGCTCGCGCCCAGACTGCTTCCGCCACGGCCCCGTCCTGCCATGGGCAGCGTGGCTGTGGCCTAAGGCCCGCGGCGCCTGGGGCTGCGCACGGCCTGTCTCCCCTCGGCACCCAGGGCCTGGCAGGCAGAACAGGGCCGGGCCCCGGGCCCGGAAGAGGCTTTGTCCTAAACAGGCAGGGCTAGCAGCTGCCGATAGGTGGCACCAGCCCCTTAGTAGAAGTGCCAAGCGGTTCAGCCCGGCTCCCAGACCAGGCCCCTCCTGTTCCTGGGCCTTGGGGGGGGGGGGGGGGGGTGCCAGGCAACGCGACTGAGCTCCTCTCCCCCCGGCCAGCCCCTGTGTGGGGTAAGACGGCCATGGCCTCCCACCCCTGCCCAGCTGTCTCCTGGGCCCATGCCTGGCCAAAAGCCAGGCCAGCTGTGCTGTGCCTAGTGCAGGGTGGCACCCTGGGCCTGGTGCAGCAGTAGGGCAACACATTGTGCCTGGTGCCTTTGGGCCCCGTGTACTGAGACACCTCCGTGTGGGGGGCATTACGAAGGGTATATTGCCCCAGATACCCGAGCAGCCCTGGCTCTGCCTTTGGGCCCCATGTACTGGGATACCCCCGTGCGTGGGGCGTTATGAAGGGTATATTGCCCCAGATACCCGAGCAGCCCTGGCTCTGCCTTTGGGCCCCGTGTACTGGGATACCCCCGTGCGTGGGGCGTTATGAAGGGTATATTGCCCCGGATACCCGAGCAGCCCTGGCTCTGCCTTTGGGCCCCATGTACTGGGATACCCCCGTGCGTGGGGCGTTATGAAGGGTATATTGCCCCAGATACCCGAGCAGCCCTGGCTCTGCCTTTGGGCCCCGTGTACTGGGATACCCCCGTGCGTGGGGCGTTATGAAGGGTATATTGCCCCGGATACCCGAGCAGCCCTGGCTCTGCCTTTGGGCCCCATGTACTGGGATACCCCCGTGCGTGGGGCGTTATGAAGGGTATATTGCCCCAGATACCCGAGCAGCCCTGGCTCTGCCTTTGGGCCCCGTGTACTGGGATACCCCCGTGCGTGGGGCGTTATGAAGGGTATATTGCCCCAGATACCCGAGCAGCCCTGGCTCTGCCTTTGGGCCCCGTGTACTGGGATACCCCCGTGCGTGGGGCGTTATGAAGGGTATATTGCCCCGGATACCCGAGCAGCCCTGGCTCTGCCTTTGGGCCCCATGTACTGGGATACCCCCGTGCGTGGGGCGTTATGAAGGGTATATTGCCCCAGATACCCGAGCAGCCCTGGCTCTGCCTTTGGGCCCCGTGTACTGGGATACCCCCATGCGTGGGGCGTTATGAAGGGTATATTGCCCCAGATACCCGAGCAGCCCTGCCTCTGCCTTTGGGCCCCGTGTACTGAGATACCCCCGTGCATGGGGCTTTACGAAGGGTATATTGCCCCGGATACCCGGGCAGCCCTGGCTCTGCCTTTGGGCCCTGTGTACTGGGATACCCCCGTGCGTGGGGCGTTATGAAGGGTATATTGCCCCGGATACCCGGGCAGCCCTGGCTCTGCCTTTGGTCCCCGTGTACTGGGATACCCCTGTGCGTGGGGCGTTACGAAGGGTATATTGCCCTGGATACCCAGGCAGCCCTGGCTCTGCCTGTGGGCCCCGTGTACTGGGATACCCCCGTGCGTGGGGCGTTATGAAGGGTATATTGCCCCAGCAGGTCTCAGGAGGCCCCTCCCACTTGCTGTCCCAGGGACATGACAGCGCTGAGGCCAGGCCGCAGTGCCGTGTCTGTAAATGGCCCCAAGCCGCAGGGCTGGGCTGTTGCTGTGGTCGGAGCGAGCGAGGGCCCAGCTGGCTGCTCCCGGCTCACCCATGTGCCCGGGGGCTGCAGGTGGAGTCTGGACCCTTTGCCTGAGCAATGTGCTCCCTTCCCCCGAGCTGGGCTCCCTTCCTCCAGCAGGGCCTCCTGCTGGCCTAGCGCGAGGCGCCCCGCCTCCGGCCCTGCTGCTGTGCTCCTCGGCTCAGTGCCCTGTGGCTGCCTGGCCGGGCGACCGGCTCAGCACAGCTCGGGCTGGGAGGCTGGCACACTGGGCAGGCTCACCTTGGCTGGGCAGGGAGTCAAGGGGGGCCGTCTCCCATCAGGGGCTGGGCCAGCCTGGCTCCAGGGGAGGCTGTTCAGCAGAGAGCAGGGGGTGAATCGGTAGGGGGTGTCCCCTCCCCACTGTCCCAGCTCGGGGCGCTGTGCTGCTGGAGGTGTGAACCAGACCTGTCGGCTCCTGGATCGCCCCCGAGTGCACTGAATCCCCGCACAGGGGCTCCTGCCCTGCCAGCTGCTGCAGGGTTCTTCCTGTCGGAAACTGTCCCTTCCCCGTGGCCTTCCTTGTCCCCCGCAGCACTGGGCCCAAGCACCCTGGGGGCTGTGGTGCAAAGGCTGTGACGTAGTGGGGGTACTTGCTGGGCTGTGGTGACCCCTGCTGTCTGGAGCAAGACCCAGCAGGGAAAACCTCACTAGGCCAAGGTAGTGCCAAACTTGTTGAACCAGTGGCCAGACACCCCCCATGGAGAGGAACCTTTCCAGAAGGTGGCGATGGATATTGTGGGGCCCTTCAACAGAGCGACCCGGACAGGGAAGAAATACATCCTGGTGGTGGTGGACTTCGCCACCCGCTACCCCGAGGCCGTGGCTCTGCCCTCCATCGAGGCAGACACGGTGGCAGACGCACTGCTGACCATTTTCAGCAGGGTGGGGTTTCCCCAGGAGGTTCTCACGGACCAGGGATCCAACTTCATGTCGGCCCTGCTCCGGTGCTTGTGGGAGAAGAGTGGGGTGCAACACACCTGGGCCTCAGCGTATCACCCCCAGACCAACGGGTTGGTGGAGAGGTTCAATGGGACTCTGAAGCAGATGCTACGGACCTTTATGCACAAACACCTGCAGGACTGGGACAAGTACCTACCCCACCTGCTGTTTGCGTACAGGGAAGTACCCCAGGAGTCCACGGGGTTCTTGCCGTTCGAGCTGTTATATGGGAGGCGAGTGAGGGGCCCCCTGGACTTATTGAAAGACGAGTGGGAGGGGAAGGTCTCCCCGGAGGGTGAGCCGGTCGTGGAATACGTCCTGACATTCCGGGAAAGACTTGCCGAGCTCATGGGCCTGGCCAGAGAGAACCTGAGCAGGGCCCAGAGGAAGCAGAAGGTCTGGTACGACCGCAATGCACGGGCCCGCGCCTACACTACCGGGGACCAGGTGATGGTCCTGATCCCTGTGCGGAAGAACAAGCTGCAAGCCGCCTGGGACGGCCCCTTCAAGGTGGTTAAGCAGCTGAACGAGGTGAACTACGTGGTGGAGCTGACGGGCCGGACGCGCAGCCTGCGGGTATATCATGTTAACATGATGAAGCCGTACTGGGACAGGGAGAACTTGGTGCTGGCCGTGTGTAAGCCCTGGGAGGAGCAGGGGGAGGATCCCCTGGTGGGCCTGTTCCCTGGGACCGGAGAGGACTCTTCGCTGGAGTCAATTTCCCTCTCGGACCAGCTCACCCCGGCCCAGCAGGCCGAGATCCGGGAGGTGCTGCGCTCCCACCAGCAGCTGTTCTCCGACAAGCCTGGTCTCACCAACCTGGCTGTCCACCGGGTGCAGACGGGCACTCACCCCCTGGTGCGCTGCTCCCTATTCAGGGTCACAGGGAAAACAGCCCAGGACCTGGAGAGAGAGGTCCAGGACATGTTGGCCCTGGGGGTGATCCAGCCATCCTCCAGCCCCTGGGCCTCTCCCGTGGTGCTGGTTCCCAAGAAGGACGGGTCGATCCGGTTCTGCGTGGACTACCGGAAGCTCAACGCCATCACGGTGTCCGACGCCTACCCGATGCCAAGGCCCGACGAGCTCCTGGACAAGCTGGGGGGAGCTCGCTATCTCACCACCCTGGACCTAACCAAGGGCTACTGGCAGGTGCCGCTAGACCAGGAGGCCAGACTGAAATCGGCTTTCATCATGCCACTGGGGCTCTATGAGTTCCTGGTCCTGCCCTTTGGCCTCAAAGGGGCGCTGGCCACCTTCCAGCGCCTGGTGGACCAGCTGCTGAGGGGAATGGAGAACTGTGCCCTAGCGTACATCGATGACATCTGCGTCTTCAGCCAGTCCTGGGAGGACCACGTGGCCCAGGTCAGCCAGGTACTGGATCGGCTGAGGGAGGCTGGGCTGACTGTAAAGGCTGGGAAGTGCAAGGTTGGAATGGCCGAAGTGTCCTACCTGGGCCATAAGGTGGGGAGTGGCTGCTTGAAGCTGAAGCCAGAGCCGGCCAAAGTGGAGGCCATCCGAGACTGGCCTGTGCCCCAGACCAAGAAGCAGGTCCAGGCTTTCATTGGGATGGCGGGGTACTACCGGAGGTTTGTGCCCAACTTCAGCTCCATCGCTGCCCCGATCACAGAGCTGTGCAGGAAGGGGAGGCCCGACAGGGTGGTCTGGACGGAGCAGTGCCAGAGGGCTCTCTGTGCACTGAAGGGAGCCCTGGCCAAGGCCCCAGTGTTGGTAAACCCAGACTTCGACAAGCCCTTTATCGTGTTTACTGACGCCTCGGACACCGGGCTGGGGGCGGTGCTGATGCAGGCGGACGAGAAAGGGGAACGTCACCCCATCGTGTACCTGAGCAGGAAGCTGCTGCCCCGGGAGCGGAGCTACGCGACCGTAGAGAGGGAATGCCTGGCCATGGTGTGGGCCCTGCAAAAGCTGCAACCGTACCTGTTTGGCCAGCGTTTCACGGTGACACCGACCACTGCCCCCTGACCTGGCTACACCAGATGAAAGGGACGAACGCCAAGCTGCTGCGGTGGAGCCTGCTCCTGCAGGACTACGACATGGAAGTGACCCACGTCAAGGGGAGCGCCAATGTCATCGCCGACGCGCTGTCCCGTAGCGAGGGGCCCGAACTTCCCCAGGTCACGAGCGGAGTGACCCTGCTCAGTTCGCTCTCGGAGGGGGGAGAACAGTGTGACGGCGCGTTGGGGTTTCCCCGTCTCCTGCACCCCGAAATGGCACAGACTCCACCAGCCAGTGGAATTGAGGGTGGTTTATTGCTCCTCCAGCACAGCGCAGCACAGATGTAATCTGGTTACAGGAACTGGGGCTAAGAGGCCTCAGTGCCCCCCCTTGAGATAGGGGAGTCCCAGCCCCCTCCCCAGCTCCTTATTCCCTGCCTTCCAGCCAGGAACTAACTAACCCTCTTCCAGCCCTGCCCCCCAGCCAGGGCAGCATCCACCTTCCTTTGTTCCTCTCCATGGGGGGTGTCTGGCCACTGGTTCAACAAAGTTTGGCATTACCTTGGCCTAGTGAGGTTTTCCCTGCTGGGTCTTGCTCCAGACAGCAGGGGTCACCACAGCCCAGCAAGTACCCCCACTACGTCACAAAGGCACAGAACTGGGAGCTGCCCCCAAGCCCTGCAGGCATGAAGGCACAGGCCTCTTCCGCTTGAGCTAAGGGGCAGCGTCATTAGCTGGCAGCGGCAGTAGACTGTTACCCTCGGGCTGTCTTACCCAGCGGATCAGACCGGGTGACCCCAATGGGCCTTTCTGGCACTGGAAGCTGCAGCTCTTCAGCCAGCCCTTGGAGAGGGGCAGGCACATGGGTCCCTGTGTCATGGATCCCTTTCAGGGGCTTGCTTTGCGCTCCCGGGGAGCCCAGCTTCCTGGGGGGAATGTGCTTCCCCCTCCCTCAAGCTGGTGGGGGGAACTGCATCCGCAGAGGGAGAGTTCAGCCGGGGGTGGGAGCCGCGTCCCCTGGGGATGTTTCTAACCTTGGCAGGTGGAATGGCCGCGGAGCCGGACCGTTCCTCTGCCAGACAAGCTCAGAGGCTGGTGCCGAGGGTGCAGGAGTTAGTAGCTGGAGAGCTGAAGCCGAGAAGGCTCCCACAGGCCAGACAGACGCCTGCCGTTCACAGGGATCCTTCTGGCTAATTTCGTCCCAGGCCCGTCCCCATGCTGGCTCCTGGAGAGGTGGCAGGTCAGGCTTCGCCCTGCCCTGCCCTATGCTCTTAAACCACAGTGATCAGGGCAGAATCAGCCAGAGAACTGGCACCAAAGGATGCCCCAGCTCCTCCAGCCTCGCAAGCATCAGCCAGGCAGTCCTGCCAAAGGGTACTTCTGCACCGAGCCCTCTACCTGTCAGAGCATTCAGCCCTAGAGCTGCGATGCTGCTCCCCCTTCTGCCTCCGCCCTCAGGTCCACAGCTGTGGTTGCCCGATCCTGCCCCCGTCTCCAGCAAGAGCAGACTCCGCCAGCCGGTAGAACAAGGAGGGTTTATTGCCTCTCCCAGATACCGCACAGCACAGATGGGATGGGGAGATAAGGAGCCAGGGGCTGGCAGCTCCAGGTGCCGTCTCCAGCTCCTTTCCTTTGTCTCCCCCTGGGAAGAGCCTTGTTCTCTGCTCTGGCTGGGACTGGTGTCTGGGCCAATGCACGTGGGGGTGAGTCAATGGGAATCTCACATCACAGTGTGGGGGGACCCCGGGTTACAGAGCAGACAGCCCCCCCCACTGTCACATCTCTCCCCCCTCCGAGAGCGAACCGAGTGGGGTGACTCCGCTTGTGACCTGGGCAAGTTCGCCCCCCTTGCCGGGTACAGCAGCGACGGTGACATTGGTGCTCCCCTTGGTTTGGGCCTGCCACGGTGCTGCCCTGTGGGAGCCGGCTCTGCCATGTTCGGCTGCTGCACGGCTTTGGGGGGCCATCTCGGGCCCACTCTGCGGTCGCACCAGCCCTTCTGCTTCCCTTGGGTTGTGCCCCGGTCTCCTTGGCTGGGCCCACGCGCTCGGCGAGTCTTTCCTGGAAAGGCTCCTCTGTGATGGGCCGGCGCCTCAAAGCGGCTTTCCCCCCGGTCTCGGGCTTCCTGCGCCCTCTGGCAGGAGACGCAGGCCCGGCTGTACCGCTGCACGGCGCAAATATCCCGGGACAATAAAAGGCCTGAAGCAGCCTCAGCCGGGTGCGCCGGATCCCCCGGTGCCCCACCAATGGGACATCATAGGCCAGATACAGCAGCCTGGAGCGATACTTTTGGGGACCCACCAGCTGTCTCTGGACCCCCCCCATTCCCCTACCTTCCACAGGGGGAGCCATTCCCGGTACAGGAATCCCCTCTCCCACAGGAATCTCTCCTGGCAGCCTCTTCCAGGGGCTGAGCTGCGCCAGGCTAGTCCAGTCCCTCAGCATCTGCAAGGAAGGGTCTGCCTGCACCTCAGCCTGGAATTCCACAGCTGGGGCGGATCTCCCAGGGGAATTGGCCTGAGAGTCCTTGCCCCCCCTCTGAGCTGAGGTTTGCCTGCCAGCCCCTGCCTCTCGGGCAGCCTGCCCTTCCCCCAGCCCCAGCCAGTTAACCCTGGAAAGTCTCAGGTCCTGGGATCTGTCCTGGTGCCTGGGGCACTGAGCCCTCTTGTGGCCTCTCTGACCGCAGCGATGGCAGGTTAGGTCCTGTGGGTCCCCTTGGGCTGGCTCCATCTGAGCCCTGGCTGTGTCTTTGGGGGGAGGATGGCCAGCCCCTGTCTCTTAGGTTTGCCCTGTAGGAGACTCTCTCCATCGCTCAGCCGAGAACCGGTCTCTGCGCGATTCCCTTTCTCTCCTGGATTCCTGCTGACACCCGGACCGGCTCTCTGTGAACTCATCCGCCAGCCTCCCGCTTCCTGGGGTTCCTCTGGCCTCCGGTCCTTGAGCCACAGCCTCAGGCTGGGTGGACACATTTCATAGAACTGTTCCAGCATCATCGGCTTAACCAGGGCCTCTGCGGTCTGGGCTCCGACCCCGAACACCCACTTGCGGCAGGACTGCGCCAGGCGGGAGGCCAGATCCACATCGGTCTCCCATGGCCCCTTCTGCACCCCCCGGAACTTCTTCCTGGACGTCTCGGGAGTCAGCCCGAATTTGTGCAGCAGGGCCTGTTTGACCCAGATTCTCCAGCTGGTAGAGCACCCCTGCGGCCTTCTGATCCCGCAAGCAGAGTTGCTGGAGCCGGTCAGCTGGGGGGACCTGGTGTAGATCACAGGCTCGCTCAAAGGCCCTAAGAAATCCATCCATGTCCCCCATGTCTTTACATCAGGCCAACACGAGCTTCTCCAAGCGTCTGGCCATGCTGGGCCCCTGGGGTCCTCCCCACTCACCGCAACCGGGGCCCCTTGTCTTCTCCGCTCCCCCATGGCCAGCTCCTGCTGCCGCTGCCTCTCTCGTTCCTGGTGCTCCTCCCTGCGGTCTTGCTGCTCTTTCTCTTATGACTCCAATTCCTTTAGCCACAGCTCGATCTCCAGCCACTGCAGCTCTGCCGGGCTGGACCCTGCCCTGGGCGAACCGCTGCTGGTAGGGCGTGGCTTGGTGGGCACCGCGTCTGTCTGGAAGGCTCCAGCCCTCCCTCCGGTCTGAGAGCCTGAGATGCTCCCAGGGGTGTGTGGCTGCTCCCCGCTGGGACAGGATCCAGGCCACTGGATGGGTCATTCTCTTCCAGCCGGGCAATCAGCCGAGCCTTGGTTGCTTTCCCCACGGGCAGGCCCCCCCCTCTGCACAGCCCCAAAAGGTCTGTATTCAGGAGTCAGGCAGAGGCCATCACCCCGCCAATCCCCGGGTGTAGACTCACCAGCCGAGTGCTGCAGCGCCCCACAGCTCCTAGGACGCCTGGCTCTTGCAAGCCCCTTTTCTACTGCTCCTCATTACTTGTGCTGGAAGCTCCATCCATGGGGTGCAGCGCATCCCACCCCTGACACCACTGTGGTGACGCGTCGGGGATCCCCCTGATCCTGCACCTCGTCTCCAGCAAGATGAGACTCCGCCAGCCAGGGAATAGGGAGGGTTAATTGCTTCTCCAGGATACAGCCCAGCACAGACAGGATGTGGACATAAGGAGTCAGGGGCTGGCAGCTCTAGACCCCTTGGGGCAGGCGTCCACCGGCCCCTGAACTCCCAGCACTCTGCTTAGTCTGTTCTCTTCATGGTTCACAAATAGCCAGTGCCTGGAGCCTAGATGCAGTGCGATGCCAGGGGAATGGCATTTGTTGCCTAGATGCAGTGTGATGCCAGGGTGTGACGTAGTGGGGGGTACCTTGCTGGTGGCTATGCTGGGCAGTGGGTTGTGAGTGACCTCCACTGGCTGCTGTCTGCCCAGATGCAGTGCGATGCCAGAGGAGCGGCATCTGTGGCCCGGATGCAGTGCGATGCCAGGGGAGCGGCGTCTGTGGCCCGGATGCAGTGCGATGCCAGGGAAGCGGTTGGTTGCCTAGATGCAGTGAGATCCAGGGGAGTGGCATCTGTGGCCCAGATGCAGTGTGATGCCAGGGAAGCGGTTTGTTGCCTAGATGCAGTGCGATGCCGGGGGAATGGCGTCTGTGGCCCAGATGCAGTGCGATGCCAGGGGAGCGGCGTCTGTAGCCAAGATGCAGTGCGATGCCAGGGAAGCGGTTTGTTGCCTAGATGCAGTGCGATGCCAGGGGAGCGGCGTCTGTAGCCGAGATGCAGTGCGATGCCAGGGAAGTGGTTTGTTGCCCAGATGCAGTGCGATGCCAGGGGAGCGGCGTCTGTGGCCCGGATGCAGTGCGATGCCAGGGAAGCGGTTTGTTGCCCAGATGCAGTGTGATGCCAGGGGAGCGGCGTCTGTGGCCCGGATGCAGTGCGATGCCAGGGAAGCGGTTTGTTGCCTAGATGCAGTGCGATGCCAGGGGAGCGGCGTCTGTAGCCGAGATGCAGTGCGATGCCAGGGAAGCGGTTTGTTGCCTAGATGCAGTGCGATGCCAGGGGAGCGGCGTCTGTAGCCGAGATGCAGTGCGATGCCGGGGGAGCGGCGTCTGTAGCCGAGATGCAGTGCGATGCCGGTGGAGTGGGGTGTGACAGGTCTGGGCACCGCTGAGGGTGTCTGCTCAGAGCAAATTGCTCAAAACCAGGACTGCTTACAGCCCCTGACTGGAGACCTTCCCAAACAGGCCATAAAGCACTCGCACCGAACACTTAAACTGCCAATCCGGCCGGCAGGAAGCCTCATGAGCAAAAACCCGTCAGACAACCCAGCTCTCCCCGTGCCTCAATCAGCCCTGGGCCTAACTCAGGTGAGGGGTTATAGAACCCGATCTCACCTCCCCGTCCCAAAGAACCAGCCCCAGATCCCCGGTCAGTTTACACTTTAGATCTTACACAAGAGCGCGCTGGGCCAGTCCTTTAACATCTAAAGTCTGAAGTTTTATTAGAAAAGAAGGAAACGGCGGCGAGTGAGGCCGTTAAGGAGAATCCGTCACACGCACCAGTCACCAGTTCTGGACGCGGCGCTCAGCAGAGATTTCCAACCTGCCAGCTTAGCAGTCCCTGGTGCCCAGCCTCTGCCAGGGCGGGTCGGCCTCCTTCCCGCTCGCTGCCCCTCGCACGGCTGCTCCTGGGATCAGTAGCAGAATTGAAGACAAGATGGCGTCTGCCTCATGGCATTTTATATCCATCCCTGGTGTCTCCCAGGCTGGAGCGGGTCACATGGCCAAGTGACCTGTCTGTGTTTCACATGCCGGCAGCTGTTACGCCCTGGCTGGGTTGCCGGTTTCCAGACACATTCCTCAGGTGTGTATTGGCCACTCTGAGAGCCATGTCCCTGGGGCCATGCTAATTAGCACAGTCATTCATTGGCCATTCCTTCCTTACAACAGGCAGTGCAGGCCTTTGCTCTGTCTCAGACAGAAAACATTCCCAATACCAGCACAGAGCCCATATCCATAACCCCCCCCAGACATCACACACGTCCATGAGTAGCACACGCAGCTTTCATGTGACACCTCACATGGCCCCTTTGTACAGACTTTGGGGCAAACACCCCCCCGTGGGCACAGCAGTGATCTGAGCACTCCCCTTAAAATCCAATAACGTGACATGGTGTCTATAACCTAGAGGCAGTGCGATGCCAGGGGAGCGGTGTCAGTGGCCCAGATGCAGTGCGATGCCGGGGGAGCGGTGTCAGTGGCCCGGATGCAGTGCGATGCTGGGGGAGCGGCATGTGTGACCCAGATGCAGTGCGATGCCAGGGGAGCGGCATGTGTGACCCGGATGCAGTGCGATGCCGGGGGAGAGGTGTCAGTGGCCCGGATGCAGTGCGATGCCAGGGGAGTGATGTGTGTGGCCCGGATGCAGTGCGATGCCGGGGAGTGGTGTCAGTGGCCTGGATGCAGTGCGATGCCGGGGAGTGGTGTCAGTGGCCCGGATGCAGTGCGATGCCGGGGGAGCGGTGTCAGTGGCCCGGATGCAGTGCGATGCCGGGGAGTGGTGTCAGTGGCCCGGATGCAGTGCGATGCCGGGGGAGCGGCGTGTGTGGCCCGGATGCAGTGCGATGCCGGGGGAGTGGCGTGTGTGGTCCGGATGCAGTGCGATGCCGGGGGAGTGGCGTGTGTGGTCCAGATGCAGTGCGATGCCGGGGGAGTGGTGTCTGTGGCCCGGATGCAGTGCGATGCCGGGGGAGTGGCGTGTGTGATCCGGATGCAGTGCGATGCCGGGGGAGCGGCGTCAGTGGCCCGGATGCAGTGCGATGCCGGGGGAGCAGCGTGTGTGGTCCGGATGAAGTGCGATGCCGGGGGAGTGGCGTGTGTGGCCCGGATGCAGTGCGATGCCGGGGGAGTGGCGTGTGTGGTCCGGATGCAGTGCGATGCCGGGGGAGCGGCGTCAGTGGCCCGGATGCAGTGCGATGCCGGGGGAGCAGCGTGTGTGGTCCGGATGAAGTGCGATGCCGGGGGAGTGGCGTGTGTGGCCCGGATGCAGTGCGATGCCGGGGGAGTGGCGTGTGTGGTCCGGATGCAGTGCGATGCCGGGGGAGTGGCGTCTGTGGTCCGGATGCAGTGCGATGCCGGGGGAGTGGCGTGTGTGGTCCGGATGCAGTGCGATGCCGGGGGAGCGGCGTGTGTGGTCCGGATGCAGTGCGATGCCGGGGGAGCGGCGTGTGTGGTCCGGATGCAGTGCGATGCCGGGGGAGCGGCGTGTGTGGTCCAGATGCAGTGCGATGCCGGGGGAGCGGCGTGTGTGGTCCAGATGCAGTGCGATGCCGGGGGAGTGGCGTGTGTGGTCCAGATGCAGTGCGATGCCGGGGAAGCGGCGTCAGTGGACCGGATGCAGTGCGATGCCGGGGGAGTGGTGTCTGTGGCCCGGATGCAGTGCGATGCCGGGGGAGCGGCGTGTGTGGTCCGGATGCAGTGCGATGCCGGGGGAGCGGCGTGTGTGGTCCGGATGCAGTGCGATGCCGGGGGAGTGGCGTGTGTGGTCCAGATGCAGTGCGATGCCGGGGGAGCGGCGTGTGTGGTCCGGATGCAGTGCGATGCCGGGGGAGTGGCGTGTGTGGCCCGGATGCAGTGCGATGCCGGGGGAGTGGCGTGTGTGGTCCAGATGCAGTGCGATGCCGGGGGAGTGGCGTCTGTGGTCCAGATGCAGTGCGATGCCGGGGGTTCGGTGTTCCTGTTGGTAACGGCGCACATCCTGCCCTGAGTGCGGGGGGCCTGGCGGTGCAGCCTCCCCCACAAAGGAACAGGAGAGTGATGTTTGTCTTTGCTCACACGTTGCTCTGTGGCTGATTCGCTCTGGGCGACTGGGCCTGACACCGGAGCTGGCTCGGGAGCAGCCATGCGGGCGGAGAGCCGAGGCTCCCAAGCTGGAACCGCAGCCTCAGGAACGTGCCTCCTGCCCTCAGGATCCAGCCTGGCACCTTCTCGGGAAGAGTTACGGGGCCTCTGGCTGCGGTGCCGCGTCTCCTCTCCCCCACCTTCAGGCCCAGGTTGCCATGGTGCCCACATCCAGGCCTGGGAGTGACTGAAGGGGCACGTTCCAGACCTCTCCCGGGTCCGAGAGGCCTTAGGAGCCCCACGGGCAGCTGCCCAACCCGTCTTCCTGCGGATTGGTTTCGACAGGCCCACGACTTCCCCTCCACTCTATCGGCACGCCAGGCCCCGGGAGGCTGAATCCCCCAAGGCCTGGGAGCTCTACCCACCTGGGAGCTCTACCCATCTCATGGGGCTGGAAGGGACCCTAGAGACATTGAGTCCAGCTCCCTGGCCGGGCCAAGTACCATCCCTGACAGATTTGCCCCGGATCCCTAAAGGGCCACAGCCGGACCCCCCAAGGATTGAACTCACACCCCTGGGTTTAGCAGGCCAATGCTCATACCACTGAGCTATCCCTCCCCCAGCACCTGCAGGGGCCTGACAGGGAGGGTGCAGCAGCAGAGCCAGGATGCCAGGGGCCATCGTTCTGCGCTCTAGCACCAGGAGACGCGCCAGGGACGGAGAGACAAGCTGCTGAAGTGCTGGGATCCGGCTCTGCAGCCTCCCGCCGGCCTTGGGCCAGGCCTGCGCTGAGCGCCCTGGGAGGCGCTGCAGACCCAGGCCCGGCTGTGGCGGGGGCAGGCTTGGCGGGAAGAAGGAGCGCTGCTCCCGGAGGGCGGGGGCGCGGTAGCGTTTAGGCCTGGTGCCTGCTCTGCGCCGCGGCAGGGCGCCCTCCCCAGGGGCCACTCCAATGAGATGCTGGCCTGGCGGGGCCAGATCTCCAGGGGCCAGTCGCCATGCGGCCAGGCTGGTGGGCGCGCCCTGCCGGGGCCTCTCTGGCGGCTGCTCCACTGCCCGGCCGTCTGGGGAGAGCCCGAGGGGGAGAGCAGAAGGGACCCGGGCGCGTTAAAACATTTAACGCCAGGCCCATCGCTCCATTGTCTGGAGATAAAGCGAGAACAAAGCAGCACCTGGGATTCTCGGCTGCACCTTGGGCCATGGCAGATCCCGACCCGCCGCCTCTGCGGCAGAAAGATGGGGAGACGCCAGCCCTGGAGACAGACCCCGCTTCCTTGGCAGGGGGAGAGCAGCAAATGGCTCCGGGGGGCCCCGGGACACCTTTGCCCCCCGCTCCAGAGTGCACGAGGTACGATTGCCAGTGTGGTGGCGCCAAGAGACCCGGCATAGAGCAGGGCCCAGAGCACCGGGCGCCGCACAGACCCCGACGCGGAGCAAGGCCCAGGGCGCCGGGCGCCGCACAGACCCCGACGCGGAGCAGGGCCCAGGGCGCCGGGCGCCGCACAGACCCCGACGCGGAGCAGGGCCCAGGGCGCCGGGCGCCGCACAGACCCCGACGCGGAGCAGGGCCCAGGGCGCCGGGCGCCGCACAGACCCCGACGCGGAGCAGGGCCCAGGGCGCCGGGCGCCGCACAGACCCCGACACGGAGCAGGGCCCAGAGCACCGGGCACCGCACAGACCCCGATGCGGAGCAGGGCCCATGGTGCCGGGCGCCGCACAGACCCCGATGCGGAGCAGGGCCCATGGTGCCGGGCACCGCACAGACCCCGATGCGGAGCAGGGCCCATGGTGCCGGGCGCCGCACAGACCCCGACGCGGAGCAGGGCCCATGGTGCCGGGCGCCGCACAGACCCCGACGCGGAGCTGGGCCCAGAGCACCGGGCGCCGCACAGACCCCGACGCGGAGCAGGGCCCAGGGCGCCGGGCGCCGCACAGACCCCGACGCGGAGCAGGGCCCAGAGCGCCGGGCGCCGCACAGACCCCGACGCGGAGCAGGGCCCAGAGCACCGGGCGCCGCACAGACCCCGACGCGGAGCAAGGCCCAGGGCGCCGGGCGCCGCACAGACCCCGACGTGGAGCAGGGCCCAGGGCACCGGGCGCCGCACAGACCCCGACGTGGAGCAGGGCCCAGGGCACCGGGCGCCGCACAGACCCCGACGTGGAGCAGGGCCCATGGCGCCGGGCGCCGCACAGACCCTGAAGCGGAGCAGGGCCCATGGCGCCGGGCGCCGCACAGACCCCGACGCGGAGCAGGGCCCATGGTGCCGGCCACCGCACAGACCCTGAAGCGGAGCAGGGCCCATGGTGCCGGGCGCCGCACAGACCCCGACGCGGAGCAGGGCCCATGGTGCCGGGCGCCGCACAGACCCCGACACGGAGCAGGGCCCAGGGTACCGGGCGCCGCACAGACCCCGACACGGAGCAGGGCCCAGGGCGCTGGGCGCCGCACAGACCCCGACACGGAGCAGGGCCCAGGGCACCGGGCACCGCACAGACCCCGACACGGAGCAGGGCCCAGGGCACCGGGCACCGCACAGACCCCGACACGGAGCAGGGCCCAGGGCACCGGGCGCCGCACAGACCCCGACACGGAGCAGGACCCATGGCGCCGGGCGCCGCACAGACCCCGACGCAGAGCAGGGCCCAGGGTGCCAGGTGGTGCCCAAACTCCATGGGAGACAGTCCCTGGCCCAGGAGCCTGCAGGATGGATACACAAGAGGAGCAGGAGAGGAGGGAGGACGAGGTGACTCCCCAGGGTCCCGCAGCCCCGAGGGAGAGGCGGGCGAAACGCCGACTCAGTCAGTCCCTGGACACAGGTCACCGGGTCGCCCTAAGGGCCGGGCCTGGGGACTCTCCCCGGTCCAAGGGATGGGAGGCCCTTGTCTGCCCTGGGCTGGGGCTCAGTCCCCTGTGCTGCCCTGTGGCGCGGCGGTGGCCTCGTCAGTCTGGGCGGCAGGTAACCCCCCACTGTCCGTCACACGGCTGTCGGGCGCCGTGCTGGCCAGGGGCTCCCCTCCCTCCCGCCGCCTTCCCCCCGGGCCCGCTCCAGGGGCTGCCAGGGGACCTCTCCTGCTTTGCCGCAGCCGTGTGCCCAGTGGGAGCCGGGCAGGGAGGGCCGGGGCGTTCCGAGGGGAGACTGTCGCCGTCTCTTGGACACGCTCGGGTGGCGCCCTGGCCCCGCAGGCACGGCGGCGAGAGCCCGGAGCCCTAGGAAGGAGCACGGCCGACACGGGCGCGCCGCCAGCTGCCCGCAATGACCGGGAGGAGCGCGGCGCGCCGGCATCCAGGCTGGCTGGCTTGGCAAACGGGGAGCCCGTGGCTGTGGGAGCGTAGCTACGGGCAAGGGACCCGGCTGGGAACGGGACCTCCCCTAGGGCAGGGAATCTGCCCCCCCGGCGTTCCCACTCCCAGCCAGCCCCCCAGCCCTTGGCCCCGGGTCACGCCAGGGCCTGCCTGGGGGGCAGCGTTTGCCCCCGTCTCTGCGCCTTGGCCCGCTCCTTTCGTTTCCTGTGGGAAGGGGCAGGCTCCTGTCCCCCTCCCCCCCCCCCGCCGGCCCCGCCCCGGCTGCAAAGTGAGCCAGGCAGGTGGGTGGGAAGTGACAGCTGGTGTTGTTCCAGAGCAGGTTAATGAGCCCCCCCCCCCCCCCCCCGCCAGCGCCCAGGCTCCTGGCTCCTGTCAGCCCGTCAGGCTCCCATGAACAAGCGCCCGCCCGGGGGAGCGCGGGGAGCCCTGCTCAGCTCGGCTCCAGGGGGCTGATGCCGCCCCTGCCCAGCCTGCCTCCTCTGGGTCAATATTTGCGCTGAGCAAACACAGAGCCTGTGACAGGTGTGCGGGGAGACGCTCTCCATTGACAGCCCAGCCCTGTCCCCTGGCTGTGCTCAGCCCGGCCCCGGCCCCCCTCGCTCCCTGCCAAGCCAGGCTATTTATATCAGGGCTATAAAAGCCCCACCGCGCCGCCGGCGCCCGCATTTTCCGCTGGGAGCCGGCCCGAGAAGGGGAGCGACTCACCTGGCAGCTGCCAACCTGTCACCGGAACCAGGTGAGATCCTGCCCGGGCCGGCCCCTGCCTTGGGGCTTGGGGCTGTCCTCAGCCCGCACTGCGGGGTCCTGCTCGGGACCCGACTGGGGGGCTCTGAAACGCCAGCGACTTTCCCACGGATGCCCCAGGGACTCTGCCCCGGAGAGCGGAGGGCAAGGGGCTCGGCTCTCCTGGGGGACTCCCCCACCTGCCTTGCCCCTTGGCTCCTCTCTCCCCTCCTGCCTCCCCGCTCTGAGCTTTGCTCTGCCCCCCCCTGCCCCTTCCTTCTCCTGCCCCTGCCCTCTCCTGCCCCTTCCCTCTCCTGCCCCTGCCCTCTCCTGCCCCTGCCCTCTCCTGCCCCTGCCCCTGCCCTCTCCTGCCCCTGCCTTTCTCCTGCCCTCTCCTGCCCTCTTCTGCCCCTTCCTTCTCCTGCCCCTGCCCCTGCCCTCTCCTGCCCCTGCCTTTCCCTGCCCTCTCCTGCCCCTGCCCCTGCCCCTTCCCTCTCCTGCCCCTGCCCCTGCCTTTCCCTGCCCTCTCCTGCCCCTGCCCCTTCCCTCTCCTGCCCCTTCCCTCTCCTGCCCTCTCCTACCCCTGCCCCTTCCCTCTCCTGCCCCTTCCCTCTCCTGTTCCTGCCTTTCCCCTGCCCCCTCCTGCCTCTGCCCCTGCCCTCTCCTGCTCCTGCCTTTCCCTGCCCTCCCCTTGCCCCCTGCCTTTCCCTGCCCTCTCCTGGCTCTCACCCTCTCTCCTCTGCCCCCCACCCCGCCAGGTGACTCCCTTCTCCGTGCTCTGTTTGTTCCTCCAGGCTGCAGGTGCTGAGCGCCGCCTTCCGGACTTTCCCCGGGAGACGCTGGTGCCAGGTAGCGGCAGAGACACCTGCCCCGGGCACGTCAGACGCAAGAGGCAGAGGGACCCAGCCAGGAGTCTCCCCCTGCCCAGCCGGTCGGGCCAGGGACGGGCACAAGCAGCAGAGCCCGGAGCAACCTCTGCACTTGCCTGGCGTCGAGCCCCACGTGCAAGACCTGACGTGAACGTTTTGTTCGTTCGGCTCGCGTTAGGCAGGTCCAGCCTGGCGGCACGCGTGCGACACACAGCGCCCGTGCAACGTGCACACCCGAACGGGCTGCTGCCGTGACTTGTGAAGCGTGTGACACGCAATGTACACGGGTGTCCCATGAGCAGAGGACCTGCACACGTCAGAGGCGATACACAACGCACACAGGGAGATGGGCCAGCCACACGGTGGGCGCACACCCGGCGCGCATGGTGCACACACACTGGGTACCTCTGGGAGGACCCCGGGGCCTCCCAGCAGCAGCTCTGGGGAGTGGGGGAGGGAAAGGAGAAGGCCAGGTACCCCCCCCCTTCGCCCTAGCCATTCAAAGGCGGCCAGAGCTCACCTGCCCAGGTGCAGGGCCAGGCTCAGCGTGGGCAGCGCTGTAGTTCTCCCCAGGTAGGTCTCTGTGTCCCCCTGCCTTCAGAGGGCTTTCAGCAGCTGCCAGCAGCCCATCCGGGTGGGGGTGGGGAGAGATCTGTCCTCAGCCCCTCAGGCTTTGTTGAGGGGGGCAACTCTAGCCATACTCCCCGGGGCTCCTTAGGCACCTGGAGACTGGGGGGGGGGGGGGTCCAGATACTAATTCAATTAGACAGGAGCACTGTATCGAATCCCTTTGTTAAAAAAGAGAATGAAATAAAAGTTGGACCCACTCAGCTCCAATGTGAACATGTTCCCACGTTGTGGGCAGCTGCAGGAGGCCGGCTGGTCAGAGTTCACACTTCCAGACTGGTACGTGAATTCAGCAATTGAAATACTTGTAGCAAAATCCAGGTGACTTTCAGTCCAAGCGCCGGCTAGAACATTGACTAAGCCCTTGGGAACGTACCTGGCCCCTGCCTGGGGCAAATAACAGACCAGAAACTGACCAGAAACTGACGCTTTCGAGTCACTTTCACAGTGGTGCCCACCCCAGTTCCCGAATCATGAACCAGGCTCACTAAAAGCTCAGGAGATTATGCACCCGTGGGAACGCTGGGGGGTTTTATTTGCCTTCTGCTCTTTGAGCCTGTTGGCTGCACAGGGGGCTCATTTTGAAGCTTTCCTCATAGCCATGAGGGCTGGAACCACCTTTGTCTTTAAGAACAAAGCAGAAATCAGCCCAGATCCACCTGACTCCAGGAGCTGAGGCTTGAGGGAAAACAATTGTTAACACGAGACTCAGGACACAATTGTAAGAGTTGGCCTCAGGCTTTCACTTCCGTTTAAAGCCGGTTCCTTTCCAGACGGTGCTTAGGCACAACCCAGCAGGGGCAGCTCTCACTGGAGACTATTTAAAACCAAACACCAAGAACATTCCACCTTGTAAAGTGGAGAAAAAACCGGAGCCTTCTGAGGTATCTCAGAGCCTGGCAGGCAGGCGTGGGAAATAAACTGGCCCAGGAGCTGTGGGCAGCTCTGGCTCTTGAAAGAAAGTTGGAGGGTCAAATCCTCTAGGCCGTAATCCAGTAAAACGTGTGTTGTCATCAGTGCCTAACACGTGCCAGTAACTATACGCTCCCTGCTTCCGCACCTGAGCCATCGGGTCCAGGGCTTCCCGTTCTCCCCGTGGGCGCAGGGACTTGTTCTGGGGCGTGTGCCGAGCCGAGGGTGCCCAGGGACTGTCACAGTCGTGACAATAAGTCTTGATGTTCCAGAGTCTGTGGCTGCAATTTCTGGGCTTTGTTCCGCACGTGGCCTGGATACACTAAGAATCTGAGGCATCGACACGTCGGCTACGTACTCGGCACCTTCTGAGTCTGCCCTTTTCGCCACCGCAGAACCAGACCGGGGCGCCCCATGACAAGTCTCCGGGGGGAGCCTGGTTAGTTGGCTCTAGCAAACCCCCGGGGAGTCCTGAGGTGCCTGACAGAAGAACAGATTGATTTGGGCACCGGCTTCCGGGGGCTGGAGTAAAAGCACCCGGCCACACGCTCCGGCTCTCGGGATCCGGTGCCCAAACACATTTGCTGGTTCTGAAGGTGCCCCTGGACTCCTGGTTGTTTCGACAACAACACGGTTTCCAGTTTAAATGTACAATTTCCCGGCCACATTTCCCACCCGCCCTGCCTGGGGAAGGCCCGGCCTCTCCCTTCTCCTCCCCTCCCCTCCCCTGGATCAGTAACCATCTCTCATCTGTCTTACTCGCCATCCTGCCTTAACCTCGCGCTGCTTCCCACGCTGCCAGGCCCCCCACGGCCCCAGCCCCCTCCTGGGGCTCTTTGCTAGAGTCACAACTGCCCGCCTGGGTTTTGCGCTCTCTCTCTCTCTCTCTCTCTCTCCCCCCTTTTTCCCTGCAGCATTCAGCAGAAAGCGGGACTGCTGCCCTGTATAGGGAGCTAGGCTGGAGAGACCCAGGCTCTCCCCTACCCCCCGACTTCCTGTCTGCACTCAGGCCAGCGCCTTAGGGACAGTTTCAAAGGTTTTGAAGCACTCATAAGAGCATCAGAGCGGCCAGGCGGGGTCAGACCCAAGGCCCACACAGCTCAGCGTCCTGTCTGCCCACAGCGGCCAGCGCCAGGTGCCCCAGGGGAGGGAACAGAGCAGGGAATCGTCCAGTGATCCCTCCCGTCGCCCATTCCCAGCTGTGATGGTGCGTTGGGGAGCGCCTGACCTCACCCCCATCCGCAGCCAGATGTGACTCTGCGCTGGCCAGTCGACTGGAAGGTTTTATTGCTTCTCCGAGACACGGCGCAGGCTCAGCGTGGACACAGGAGCCAGGGCAGCGCCTAGTCCTCTTGGGGGGGATGGGGCTTCACCCCCTTCCTTGGTCCCAAACATCTTCCCTTCCTTTAGCCCAGCTGAGACTGACTCAGCTCCCAGGTCCTACCCTCCCCTCCCCCAGCCAGGTGGCCGGCCCTGCCTCTCTTCCTTTGTGTCTCTGCCTTATCTGCTCAGGCAGGGACTAGGTGTGTGGGCCAATCCACATATGGAGTGAATGAAACAACCCAGCCAGGAGAGAGCACTGGGTTACAAGAGGGACAGCACCCCCACATCACACCAGCCTATGACACACACACAGGCTACGGACACATTCCGACCCATCCTGGCTAATAGCCATCGATGGACCTAACCTCCATGGATTTATCTAGCTCTTTTCTGACCCCTGTTAAAGTCCTGGTCTTCACTGCATCCTCTGGCAGGGAGTTCCACAGGTTGACTGTGCCCTGCGTGGAGAAAAACTTCCTTTGGTTTGTTTTAAACCTGCTCCCTATTCATTTCATTTGGTGACCCCTATGCTAGGGGAACAAGGAAATAACGTTTCCTTATTCACTTTCTCTGCACCCGTCATGGTTTTATAGACCTCCCTCATATTCCCCCTCCCCCCATCTCTTTTCCGAGCTCTAAAATCTGGTTTTATTAATCCCTCCTCAGAAGACGAAACGGGAGGCATCTCGTGGGGGCTACTAACCACCCGACCGTCTAGCCGCGTTTGAAAACCCCGCGAGGTGCCTAAATACCTTTGGCAATCTGGCCTTGGCTCCGGGTGTGCCTCAGCCCCCTCTGCACACTGAGACCAGCCTGGCTCTGCCCCCGAGGGGCTGGGAGGAGCAATGGGCCTCAGGAGCCGCTTAGCTGCAGCCTCCGGTGATGGGGCCACCCAAGTGCCGCAGGCAGGGCAGGAACCTTCCCCGCGGCTTAGGCCCCCGCTTGGCGCCCCCCAGCGCCCCCTTTCTGAGTGGAACTTTGGCTCCAGGGCTTGGCCGTGTTTTCTCCGTCCCCCGTATTGTCTCTAGAACAACCCCCCCCCCCCCCCCGCCCCAGCCGCACAGGGATTCCTGTTTCACAGGCTGGACTTCCAGACCCTTAATTGAATCACCAGGCCCTTCCTCCCCATCACCGGCCGTTTGCAAAGCCCAGCTCCCTGCCCCAGGCACCGCCCGGCTGCAGAGCCCCCCGCTCGCCTCCTGCTGGGCTGCGGTGCAGAGCTCCCCCACTTCTATCAATGGGGGGGCTCCCCACCCTCCACCAGCTGGGGCCGGCTTGGCTCCTTGGGCCCAGACCCACCGTTTGGCTTCCCCGCCCGGCTCCCTCTGCGCACCCCAGCGAGGTGGAGCTGGAAGGCGCCGTAGCCTGGGACTCCCCCACCCCCAGAACCAGCCGGAGTGACTGGGGCTCTCTGGGGAGGGGTTTGCCCGCAGCCTGGTTCCCAGCACAGGGGCTGTGGGTGCCCTGGAAGGGGCCTGGCCCCGCGCTCCGGAGAGGCTCTAAGAAGCTCAGAGAAGGGTGCTAGGCGTCCGGCGGCTCCGCAATCCAATCACCAAAAGGCCCAATGCCCTGGTGAGCCAGGCTGCCTGTGCAGGGCTCGTCTGCTGCCCGCCAAGGGGGAGGGGCCACCCCAGAGCCAGCCGCAAACCTCCACCTGCGGGTCCGGGATGGACAGGGCCGTGAGCAAGCCCCGTGGCCCCGCCTTGAGGGGCCCAGCTCGGGTGCCCCTCGATGGGCTGCCCAGGTTCTAGTCCAGCCTCCTGGAGAAAGAAAGAAAAAGAAAAGTCCCTGCAACCAACGGCCCAGAGAAAAGACCAGCCAGTCTCCACCCGTGGGGACCGTTCCTGAGTGCCCCACCCTGCCCGCCACACCCAGCGCGGGGCCTGCAGCTCTGACCAGCGTGGCTCATAGGCAGGCGCTTTCTGGGGGCACAGCAGAGAGGGTGAAATCCGGGCGAATCGCTGAGAACCAGGGCTCCTGACCGCCCACGACTGGGGCCCTCCCCTGCGGCACCAAGCCAGCCGCACCGAGCGCTGCGCTTGTCACACCGGCCAGCCGGCAGCCACACTCGCCGTCCCGTCAGACGCTCCAGCTTTTCCTGTGCCGCTACCAGCGCCCAGCACTCTGAAAACCCATCCCACCGACTCCCAACAGGTTCTCCCCGTCCCACAGGACCGGCCATAGTCCCGGGGCGATTTGTACCTCCGCTCTCACCCCAAAGAGCTCGCGGGGCCCGGCCCTTAGCATCTAACACCGGACGGTTTATTCCAAGAAAGGGTTGAGAGTGAAACTGTCAAAGGAATTGACTGACACCCTGAGTACAGTGCTCTGTCCATAGCAAAGCTGCTTCTCAAGCGATGAGCTGGAGTGACGACACAGGGAGGAACCCCCGGGCCCTCTGTCCCCGTGCCCAGGGGAGGGAATCCCCTCGTTCCCCGTGTGAGCCAGTCAGCACCAGACGGAGTGTCCCCGTCCGGCCCTGGCTCCGTCCTCAGCCGCCCTGGCTCCCGGCTGGTCGGAACGTTCGTCACAAAGCCCGTCCAAGGTGCATTGTCAGTCAAGTGCTGCCGTTCCCTTGACCTCTCGCTCTCGGCTGGCCAAGCCTGTTGGTGTCTCCCAGGAGCAAACGTGAAATGCAGGTTCAGACCCAGCACTTGAGACCCAAACGTGATACCTGCTGTTGGTACCTTGCTGGTTGCAATGCTGGGGCTGTGGGTGACCCCACTGGCTGCTGTCTGTAGCTCGGCCCAGCAGGACAGGGGATGAGTCACTTGGCAAGGGTCTCTCAACCTGTCTGCCCAGCTACCCCCCAGGGAGAGAAACAAAGGAAGGTGGAATGCTGCCCTGGCTGGGGGGCAGGGCTGGAAGAGGGTTAGTTAGTTTCTGTCTGGGAGCATGGAGGAGACAGCCTAGGGAAAGGGGCTGGAATTTAGGGGCCCAGTCTCCCCCACCTCAAGGGGGGCTGAGGCATCCTAGGCCTGCCCTGTAACCAGATTCCATCTGTGCTGTGCTGTATCCTGGAGAAGCAATAAACTCCCCTGTTCTACTGGCTGGCGGAGTCTGTTCGTGCCACTACGGGGGTGCAGGAGGAGGGGGAACCCCAACGTGCCGTCACACCTGCATCGAGCAGCTTAAACAGAACCGGCGGGGCGATCGAGAGGAGAAAGGAGGTGGAGATTTTCGACCCCGCTGGCTCCTGTGGATTCCTCCCGTTAGCTGAGCCCAAAGGCCAAGGGAGTAAAAGCCCTGATAGGAAGGGCCTGGATCTCTGTGCTGCTTGGACTTGGGGGGGAGCGGGGAGCCCCAGTGCTCAGCCCGTCCTTGGCCCGGCCTAAGGGATCCCTCGAACCCCCCTGCCAGAGACGCGACTGTTACTTTTTGAAACTTACGCTGTAACCCTGTTGTGTAGCTGTGGTTACAGGCCTTCCCGGTGTCAGCTACGCCGGTTCTCTTTTCCCGTTGAATGACCCTCGGGCTAGTGGTTCCCAGCTGTGACGTAGTGGGGGTACCTTGCTGGTTGCTATGCTGGGCAGTAGGTTGTGAGTGACCTCCACTGGCTGCAGCAGGGCCCAGCAGGGCAGGGGATGAGTCATTATGCAAGGGGGCTAAGAACCTCTCTGACCAGTTATCTCCCAGGGAGCGGAACTATGTGAAGAAGGGGAGTGGAGCCCTGGCTGGGGGCAGGGCTGGAAGAGAGGGAGTTAGGTTTCTGTCTGGTATCATGGAGGAAGCAGCCTAGGCAACAGGCTGGGATTTAGGGGCCCAGGCTCCCCCATCTCAAGGGGGGCTGAGGCATCTTAGGCCAGCCCTGGAATCAGATTCCATCTGTGCTGTGCTGTATCCTGGAGAAGCAATAAACTCCCTCTGTTCTACTGGCTGGTGGAGTCTGTCCGTGCCACTACGGGGGTGCAGGAGACGGGGAAACCCCAACGCGCCGTCACACCAGGGTTGGCTACAAACGTTAGATCTCGTGCTGTGAGACCTGCCCTGGGCAAGTGACGGGCCCTGTGGGATGAGGCGCAGCCGGACTGTTGCTGTGATCGGGGCGAGAGGGACCGGGGGAGATGTTCACCGGGGGCGAGGCAGAGTGGGGCACTCCAGGGACTGCCTGGCACCCCCTGGTTCGGCTGTGATGGCACCTGAGGAGTTCCCCCTTGGGGGCTGGCTGCTGAGATCCCAGCTGGGGGCGGTGTGTCCTGGTGCCCACGCTGAGTCACTGCAGGGCAGCAGGGCACTGAGTTCTGGGAGCCTTCCGCCAATGACCTCCCCCCCCCCGGCCACACACACCCTTCCTCCCAGGGAATTTCCCAGCCTGAGCTGGGGCAGGCGCCAGCGCCCCACACCTGAGCCCAGCGCCATGGGGACATGGGCAGGGGGAGGGAGCCTCAGCCCCGGGCCCAGCTGGGCTGGGCTGCTGGGGGAAGTAGAGCAAGATTTGCATGTGCTTTGTGTGTGCGGGTGCCAGGCCCTGCCTGGGGGGGGGGGCGATTTGCATGGCCGGGGGCGGGGAGGGGACTCAGCTGGGCGTATTTGCATGGGCGTGAGAGTGCACCCCTGCGGGGGAGGAGCTTCTACTGGCTGGTGAGCGAGTGCCCAGCACGTGCCCAGTCCCTGCATGGCACCGGCCCTCGCCCCAAGTCCCGGGGTGAGAAAGGGCCCCTCCCCCACCTGCCTAATATCCTGGCGCCCCCCCCACTGTGTGTGTGTGTGTGTGTGTGTGTGTGTGTGCCATTTTGTGTGTGTGCATGTGGGATTGTGTTATGAGTATGCCATTGATTGTATGTGTGTGTGTCTGTGTGTGTGTGTGTGCCATTTTGTGTGTGTGCCATTGTGTGTGTGGGTATGTGGGATTGTGAGTGTGTATTTGTGTGCATGTGGGATTGCATTCATGTGATTGTGTATGAGAGGGCCACTGTGTGTGTGAGCTTGTGTGTGTGCATTGTGTGAGTGTGTGTATGTGCGTGTGATTCTGTACCATGCTGGGCCCTGGAGAGGCTGCTGGTCAGCAGGGGAGCAGGATGTGAGCAGAGGCAGCCAAGCTGAGCCGGGCAGGGCCTGCCTGGCTGCTCACAGGCTCCCGACCTGGGCAAGTGCAACACCTCCGAAGGCTTCCCTGTGCAGAAGGACGGACGGACGAGGGGCTGGCGCAGGGGGAGCAGGCGCCTGGGGGGACGCGGAAGGACGGACGGACGGACGAGGGGCTGGCGCAGGGGGAGCAGGCGCCTGGGGGGACGCGGAAGGACTGGCGGACGAGGGGCTGGCGCAGGGGGAGCAGGCGCCTGGGGGGACGCGGAAGGACTGGCGGACGAGGGGCTGGCGCAGGGGGAGCAGGCGCCTGGGGGGACGCGGAAGGATGGGCGGACGAGGGGCTGGCGCAGGGGGAGCAGGCGCCTGGGGGGACGCAGAAGGACGGGCGGAAGAGGGGCTGGCGCAGGGGGAGCAGGCGCCTGGGGGGACGCGGAAGGACGGGCGGACTAGGGGCTGGCGCAGGGGGAGCAGGCGCCTGGGGGGACGCGGAAGGACGGGCGGACGAGGGGCTGGCGCAGGGGGAGCAGGCGCCTGGGGGGACGCGGAAGGACGGGCGGACGAGGGGCTGGCGCAGGGGGAGCAGGCGCCTGGGGGGACGCGGAAGGACGGGCGGACGAGGGGCTGGCGCAGGGGGAGCAGGCGCCGATCTCCGCTGCCCAGGGCTCTACGCTGCAGCTCTCAGGAGTGACGAATGGGTCTCCCGCCCGGGAGGTCGCGCTGCCCCTCGGTGCTTTGCCAGCGTCCCAGCATCCAGCTGGTGAGACGCCAGGCTGGGCCGCGCCGGGCGCAGGCGGGGGCAGAGCCGGCCGGGGAGCTGCAGGAGAGCCGGTGCTCACACACCAGACAGGAAGGGCGGCAGGGCCTCTTCCAACCGGCCTCCTGGGGCCTGGCCTGGGACGCTGGGGCCTGCGGCCCTGCCCAAGGGAGAGGCAGCCTCCCCATGCGGGAGGAGCCAGGGGCTGCAGACGCAGTCGGGGTCCTGGTTCCGGGGGGCTCAGCTCCCATGACCAGCGGGGCCACAGAGACAGGCCGCTCCAGCCCCTGGGAGCAGGTGGCTCCAGCCATCGGGAAAGGGGCGGGGCCTAGCTGCCCAATGGGGGAACCAGACTCCGCCCACATGGACAGCTTTGCCCATCACTGCAATGCAGCCACCTCTGAGGAGGAACGTGGCAGCTGCATCACTGCACGAGGAGCCAGCTCAGAGCCAGCAGGGGGCTGCAGGGCAGCAGGATGGAATCACTGGTGTGTTTGGGCCAGGACACCGGGCTGACACCGGACTCCTGGTCCAGACACGAGCACGGGGATCAGGGCCCAGCCTAGCATGGAATGGGGCTCATCGCCGCCAGTGGGGAAAGAGCGCCCCCTATAGCCCCCCCACTCCCTGCAGTATGGTGCTCCCCAGCGCCTCCAGTGGGGAGAGAGTGCCCTCTATGGCCCCCCCACTCCCTGCAGCATGGCACTCCCCAGCGCCGCCAGTGGGGAGAGAGCGCCCCCTATGGCCCCCCCACTCCCTGCAGCATGGCACTCCCCAGTGCCGCCAGTGGGGAAAGAGCGCCCCCTATGGCCCCCCCCCCACTCCCTGCAGCATGGTGCTCCCCAGCGCCGCCAGTGGGGAGAGAGCGCCCCCTATGGGCCCCCCACTCCCTGCAGCACGGCACTCCCCAGCGCCGCCAGTGGGGAGAGAGCGCCCCCTATGGGCCCCCCACTCCCTGCAGCACGGCACTCCCCAGCGCCGCCAGTGGGGAGAGAGCGCCCCCTATGGGCCCCACACTGCTCCTTGCAGCACGGTGCTCCCCAGTGCTACCAGTGGGGAGAGAGTGCCCCCTACTGAGCCCCCTGCTTCAAGGGGATCCTTGGCAGTTTGCCATCTAGGGAGATGTGTCTGTAGCAGCAACCCGGGGGGTGTGGGGCTGGTGAAGGGGGCCAGGCTGGAGCCCCGCGGTGGAGCTGATGTCACAGGGTGAAACCAGCCGGGGTCACACGCTCTGGACAGGGCATGCAGCTGCGGGGATGTTCCTGAGTGTCCTGGCCCAGCACTGCCAGCCAAGGGGCTGGGCTCCCGTATCCCCAGGGAAGGGCCCCGCCCCATGGCTCACCTCCCCGGCCCCGTGCAGAAGCAGTCACAGTGCCACAGCCCCCCAGGTCTGGGTCCCCACGGGCACCACTTTGAGCCCATTAGTGTGGGGGCGTAAGGGGGGCTGGGCTGCCCCAGGGACCTGCCAGGACAGGGCTGGTCCCAGCTGGCCCCAGCAGATCGGTGCTGGAGATGCGGGCGCCGGGGGAGGAGGCTGAGCTGGGCAGACGCGATGCACCAGGGCTGTTGTCAGGGGCCTGGACCAGCTGTCGCAGGGCCGGGCGCCGGGGGCAGCATGTTCTGTTCTCGCTACAGCGCTCCCCCCCCAGCCCCGCGTCGCCCCCGCCTGGGATTTTAATAGCAGGTGGGGGAGGGGCTGTTCCACCTGCCTGGATTGTCTCCCTTGCCAGATGAATTTTGTGCTGGTGAAAAGTGCCGGCCCTGCTGCTTCCGGGGGCTAAATCGCCTGATTCTCCCCAGTGGTCCAGCCCTGCCCCCCAGCTCCGCTGGTGCCCCTCTCTCCTGCCCTGCAGCCCCCTTTTCTCCCAGCCCTGAGCCCCCCCAGCTCAGCAATGCCCCTCAATCCCAGCATGGCCTGCTGCTAGCCCGACCACAGATTCCCACCCCCCCAGCCCTTCCAGTGCCCCTCACTCCAGCCTGCAGGCTCCTGCTACCCCAATCGCCCCCCCCCCCACTCTCCTGGTGCCCCTCACTCCAGCCTGCAGGCTCCTGCTACCCCAATCGCCCCCCCCACTCTCCTGGTGCCCCTCACTCCAGCCTGCAGGCTCCTGCTACCCCAATCGCCCCCCCCACTCTCCTGGTGCCCCTCACTCCTGCCTGGGCCTTGCCTGGGAGGGCTGCCAGGTGGCAGTTCATACCTCACTGTGCAGCGTGGTGCGGTTATTTGGGTAGCCCAGGGCCCAGGTCCGGCCCGGGACCCCGCCCCTTGGGTGCTGCTCAGACGATGGATAGGTGGCCCCTACCCCAAGCAGCAGCTGGCTCGGGATAAGACAAGAGATGCTCTCAGTCGTCCGTGCTCTGCACCCTGCCTGGGCTGAGGCACAGTCCCTAGACCCCGACTCCCCACTGCTCTACCCACTAGGCTTTCCTCCCAGCGCTCAGAGTGGAGCCCAGGAGTCCTGGTGGCCCGGTGCCCCCCGAGCTGCAGAGGCGATGCGTTGCACAGGAGAAGCCAGTCACTGCACAGCACTAAGGTGGGGTGGGGGGAGCCAGGGAAAAGCCCCACCTGCCATCCCCTCCCCCTGGGGTACAGCTGGAGCGAGGGAGCAGGCCAGATCCCCAGCCTGCGCAAGCGGCCCCAGCACCACCGGAGCCGGGGGCCCTGCGCGCTGAGGATCTGGCCTGGCGATCCAGGGGGTCCGTGGCTGCCGGGTTCCCCTCCCCCCAGGCCCAGCCTCGGCCGCACCTGCTGCTGTTTATCACCTAGGTGCTGCTGTTTGCTCAGGGTAATGAAAGAGGAACGGGCGAGCCGCCGGCAGCCGCATCCTGGTGCAAGCCCCGCCAACAGGGAACTGGGCCTGCGCCCGGGCGGGGGCGGGGCAGCTGGCACCCCGGGCAGCGTGGGGCTTTCCCCCTCGCACCCAATGTCTCTCCAACCCCCCCCCGTGTGCGGGCGACATCGCTGCCTTGGGGTGGGCCGGCTGGGTTGCACCCCCGTGGCAGGCAGCACCAGGCTAACACGATGCCCGCCCGGGACTGGGGCTGGTGCACCTGCCCTCCAGCTGCCTGACTGGCAAGGGAGCCACTACGCCAGCTCTGATTGGCTGGGCTGGAGGCCATGCCTGGTCCTCAGATGCCAGGAGGTGTGGGCAGCACATCCTATAACTTCCGTGTCCCCGGCCAGGTCCCCGGTGCACGCCGCACACACATGCTCTGCCACTTCCCGGCCCTCCTGAGGGGCTGCACCCCAGCACCAGGGAGGGAGCGGGGACCCCTGGCTTCAGGTCCTGGGTGGATTGAATGCACCCAAACGGGGCTCCCTGTGGTGCGGTGGCCCATCTCCAGCCCCAGCATGGGCTGTGTGGCCAGACTGGGTGTGACTCCGCCCCACCCCATGCCTCAGTTTCCCCAGCTACACCATGAGGATGCCAACCTTCCCCGCTCCTGGCTGGCACTGCGGGTCACACGTTGTGAGTCCGTGTGGAGCGGGTCTGCTCGCCGGGGAGGGGGAGCCCCGCATGCATGGAGGGAGGCTGGGGCTGAGCCCACAAGGGCGGGTTTGACTAGCAAGCCAGAGTCCTTGCCCTGGACTCTCTACCAGTGGGGCTCTGGCATGGGGCGGGCCACTCAGGTGCCAGGGGGCTGCTGGGCAGCGTCAGTTCCCTGAGCAGATGCCACGGCTGGCTGGCACCGCTGGGCAGGGCGCTGAGCCCCAGGGCAGACCAGCTGCCCAGCAAAGGGTTAATGTCCTGGCCACTTTCCCGAGTCAGCGGGGCCTGGGCCACAGGCAGGTGGCCAGGGCCGCTGCGGGCACATCGCCAGTGGTGCTGGGGTCCAGGGAGCTCATGACAATGGGCCAGCGGGCGCCCCCCCCCTTCGCTTGAGGCTGTTGCCTGGCTCTGTCCAGGGCTCTGGGGATTCATGGCTATTGCCTGCTCCTTTCCCAGCCCTCCCAGGCCCTCACTCCTGCAGCCCCCGGCTGGCAGGCGGGGCAGTGCCCGCAGATCACCTGTGCTCGGCTGGCGGGGGCCCTTTGCCTCCCTGGGGGCTCCCGGCATGCTGGCGGGAGGTGCCTAGACCGGCTCTAAGGCTGCCCGGAGGGGACCCAGCCCTGTGGCCGAGCTGCCAGGCTGCCCCAGGGCCTGGTTAGGACTCTCAGGTGCCGCGGAGGCCTGGCCCCCGGGGGGCGGGCGCTGCCCGGGCTGGTGTCAGGCCCTGCGCACACCTAGGCTGTAATCCGCTGGCCGGGAGAGCAGCAGCTGGCAGGACTCTGGTGACCTTCACACGGGATTAATCCCCATGGGAACAGGAGCCGGCGGGCGACTGCTTCCCCGTTGCGGGCCGCGCAGCAACCATGGGTGGGGACAGGGCCTCCCTGGGCCTCGGAGCCAGCTCTGCCCAGGCGCCGCTGAGCGGGGGTCCCAGGTGAGCTGCTGGCCGCGGCCCATACCGCAGGGCACGTGGGCGTCCCCGGCAGGGTGGGTGCCCTCCTGGGCCCATGGCGCATGTGTACATGGGGGGCTGACGTGCACGGGTGCCAGGGTCTGTGGAGCGTGTCCCAGGGCCAGTCCCGCTGTGTCTCCTGACTCCACACAGGACCCCAGCCTCCAATATAACAGCTGCCTCCCCATCCCCATCGCGGCTCTCCCGCCCCTCACGGGTGCTGCCCTGAGTGGCCAGCTGATCCCGTGGGCCGGGGGGCGTCACCCGGACCCAGCATCCTCCCTGCCAATAGGAGCCCAGGGGGGCTGAGCCCCCTGCCCTGCCTGCTGCGCAGATCAAGGCCACAGCCAGCTGTGGGTCGGGAGTGAGGGGCCCAGGCAGGGCTGTGGGGGGGGCCCAGGGCTGGGCTGGCAGGGGCTGTGGGTCGGGAGTGAGGGGCCCGGGCAGGGCTGTGGGGGGGGCCCAGAGCTGGGCTGGCAGGGGCTGTGGGGGGGGGCCAGGGCTGGGCTGGCAGGGGCTGTGGGTCGGGAGTGAGGGGCCCAGGCAGGGCTGTGGGGGGAGCCCAGGGCTGGGCTGGCAGGGGCTGTGGGGGGGGCCCAGGGCTGGGCTGGCAGGGGCTGTGGGTCGGGAGTGAGGGGCCCAGGCAGGGCTGTGGGGGGGGCCCAGGGCTGGGCTGGCAGGGGCTGTGGGGGGGGCCCAGGGCTGGGCTGGCAGGGGCTGTGGGTCGGGAGTGAGGGGCCCAGGCAGGGCTGTGGGGGGGGCCCAGGGCTGGGATAGCAGGGGCTGTGGGTCGGGAGTGAGGGGCCCAGGCAGGGCTGTGGGGGGGGCCCAGGGCTGGGCTGGCAGGGGCTGTGGGTCGGGAGTGAGGGGCCCAGGCAGGGCTGTGGGGGGGGGCCCAGGGCTGGGTTGGCAGGGGCTGTGGGTCGGGAGTGAGGGGCCCGGGCAGGGCTGTGGGGGGAGCCCAGGGCTGGGATAGCAGGGGCTGTGGGTCGGGAGTGAGGGGCCCGGGCAGGGCTGTGGGGGGAGCCCAGGGCTGGGCTGGCAGGGGCTGTGGGGGGGGGCCCAGGGCTGGGCTGGCAGGGGCTGTGGGTCGGGAGTGAGGGGCCCAGGCAGGGCTGTGGGGGGGGGCCCAGGGCTGGGTTGGCAGGGGCTGTGGGTCGGGAGTGAGGGGCCCAGGCAGGGCTGTGGGGGGAGCCCAGGGCTGGGATAGCAGGGCCTGTGGTTAGGAGCGAAGGGCCCTGGCAGAGCAAATTTTGGGGAAGCTTGAGCAGCATCTGCCCCCTCTAAATTCCCAGGCACAGAGCAGCAGCTGGGTGGGCCAAGAGGCTGCCGCAGCCCCGGGCATGGCACATTAGAGCCGCTCCCTATCTGCGGGGGGGGTGGGGGGGCTAATCCCAGCAACATCTGCCAGCCTGATTGTCGTCACCGAGCTGCGGTGGGTGGCGGCGGGGGCTGCGGGAGCACAGGTGCACACGTATGTCCAGGCCAGCCAGCGGCGTGTGCCTGGCCCTGACATGAATGGGTGCTTGGCCGGGGTGCAGCGGGGGCGGCGTGTGCCAGCATATCTCGCTGCATGCACACGCCAGCACGGGGCATGTGTGTGAGCACACGCGTGTGCGCCACAGGGCTCGGGTGCCCCTGGAGCAGGGGGGCCTGGCCGCTGGGGAGTGGATCAGCTTGCCAGTCCTAGAGCTGGGGCTCGGGGGGCCTGAGACGGGGCAGGGCCTTGTGGGTGGGAGAGAAGCCCTGTAGGATAACGGCCTCACCCAGCCCCGAGTGAATTTGCATCCCTTCCCTGCAGGGTGAGTCTGCAGGAAATGAGGCTGCTGGGGGAGGGGGGCCGGGGGCTGCACCAGCCCTGATCTAATCAGCCAGACCCTGCAAATAAAAGCCACCTGTGTCTGCAGGCTGGAGGCAGGAAACAAGGTCCAGAGCAAACACGGCACCAGGCAACTGGGAGCAAGATAAACAGGGCCCAGCCTTAGCTCCATCTGCTGGGGGGGCTCCCACACAGGCCCCAAGCTTCCCTCCCACTGAGGCCTGTGCAGAGCAGAGCGACCCCCACGTGAGACCCACCAGCAGGGAGAGAACCATGCAGCTGCCCCCTCACGCTGTTATCTATGGGGCTGGTCCCAGTGGGACCAGACAAGCTCCCTAGGGACACGACATAGTATTGGTCATAGTGGCCTGCTGCATTGGTTCAACCCAGCTAGTCTAGAACCCCACCTCCTGCTGCATTGGTTCAGCACAGGAAGTCTAGAACCCCACCTCTTGCTGCATTGGTTCAGCCCACCTAATCTAGAATCCCACCTTCTGTGGCATTGGTTCAGCCCAGCGAGTCTAGAACCGCGCCTCTAGCTGCATTGGTGCAGTGCCCAGGCTGTGGAGGTGCAGTGTGCGGTGCCCAGCCTGGGGAGGTGCGGTGTGCAGTGCCCAGGCTGTGGAGGTGCGGTGTGCGGTGCCCAGGCTCTGGAGGTGCGGTGTGCAGTGCCCAGGCTCTGGAGGTGCGGTGTGCGGTGCCCAGGCTGGGGAGGTGCGGTGTGCGGTGCCCAGGCTGTGGAGGTGCGGTGTGCAGTGCCCAGGCTGTGGAGGTGCGGTGTGCGGTGCCCAGGCTGGGGAGGTGCAGTGTGCAGTGCCCAGGCTGTGGAGGTGCGGTGTGCGGTGCCCAGGCTGTGGCGGTGCGGTGTGCAGTGCCCAGGCTGTGGAGGTGCGGTGTGCAGTGCCCAGGCTGGGGAGCTGCGGTGTGCGGTGCCCAGCCTGGGGAGGTGCAGTGTGTGGTGCCCAGGCTGGGGAGGTGCGGTGTGCGGTGCCCAGGCTGTGGAGGTGCGGTGTGCGGTGCCCAGGCTGGGGAGGTGCGGTGTGCAGTGCCCAGGCTGTGGCGGTGCGGTGTGCAGTGCCCAGGCTGTGGAGGTGCGGTGTGCGGTGCCCAGGCTGGGGAGGTGCGGTGTGCGGTGCCCAGGCTGTGGAGGTGCGGTGTGCGGTGCCCAGGCTGTGGAGGTGCAGTGTGCGGTGCCCAGGCTATGGAGGTGCGGTGTGCAGTGCCCAGGCTGGGGAGCTGCGGTGTGCGGTGTCCAGGCTGTGGAGGTGCAGTGTGCGGTGCCCAGGCTGGGGAGGTGCGGTGTGCGGTGCCCAGGCTGTGGAGGTGCAGTGTGCGGTGCCCAGGCTATGGAGGTGCGGTGTGCAGTGCCCAGGCTGGGGAGGTGCAGTGTGCGGTGCCCAGGCTGGGGAGGTGCAGTGTGCGGTGCCCAGGCTGGGGTGGTGCAGTGTGCAGTGCCCAGGCTGGGGAGGTGCAGTGTGCGGTGCCCAGGCTGGGGAGGTGCAGTGTGCAGTGCCCAGGCTGGGGAGGTGCAGTGTGCGGTGCCCAGCCTGGGGAGGTGCAGTGTGCGGTGCCCAGGCTGGGGAGGTGCAGTGTGCGGTGCCCAGCCTGGGGAGGTGCAGTGTGCGGTGCCCAGGCTGGGGAGGTGCAGTGTGCGGTGCCCAGGCTGGGGAGGTGCAGTGTGCAGTGCCCAGGCTGGGGAGGTGCAGTGTGCGGTGCCCAGCCTGGGGAGGTGCAGTGTGCAGTGCCCAGCCTGGGGAGGTGCAGTGTGCGGTGCCCAGGCTGGGGAGGTGCAGTGTGCGGTGCCCAGGCTGGGGAGGTGCAGTGTGCAGTGCCCAGGCTGGGGAGGTGCAGTGTGCGGTGCCCAGCCTGGGGAGGTGCAGTGTGCGGTGCCCAGGCTGGGGAGGTGCAGTGTGCGGTGCCCAGGCTGGGGAGGTGCAGTGTGCGGTGCCCAGCCTGGGGAGGTGCAGTGTGCGGTGCCCAGGCTGTGGAGGTGTGGTGTGCAGTGCCCAGCCTGGGGAGGTGCAGTGTGCGGTGCCCAGCCTGGGGAGGTGCAGTGTGCAGTGCCCAGCCTGGGGAGGTGCAGTGTGCGGTGCCCAGGCTGGGGAGGTGCAGTGTGCGGTGCCCAGGCCCAACAAAACATGGCCCAGCCCAGGGTACATGCTAACGAGCTAGCAGAGGTGGCGTGGGCAGCCGCCCCTTGAGGCAGACGGGCCCCACCCGCTATGCTCGGCCCGCGAGACCCCGCACCGAGCGGCCCATGAGCTGCAGGCAGCCACAGCAGCTGGCTTGTCCCGGGGTGCGGGGCGATGTCACCGGCCGGGCGCTGGGGAGAAGCCGGGGCTCCCTTGGCGGAGTCCAGCGCCCCAGCTCAGTCCCAGCCCCGCCCCGGCCAGGGCTCCTGGGCTGGCGGGCGCGAACCAGCGCATTGCTGGGGGGCGGGGTCCCCTCCCGCACTCCCCCCCCCGCACGGCTCCCTGGGTCCCGCGCTGCCCGCAGCGCAAACCACCCACCAGCCCCCACCTCCCGGGGCTCTGGGTGTCCAATCCCTGCGCTCCTGCGCCCTCTAGTGGCGGCTCGCGGGATTGTTCCGCTGGGACCCGCCCCAGAGGGACCGGGCGTATCCTCCGGGTCTGGCGCCTGGCTCAGCCCTGGGGAGGCGCCGCTAGGCCCGCTGGGAAAAGGGAGGGAGCGACTTGCCTAAAGTCTCACACCAAGTGAATGGCGAAGCAGGGCACAGTTCTGTGCTGCCCCCCCCCCCGCTCTAACCGCTGCACCCCACTCCCCTTCCAGAGCTGGCATAGAACCCCGAGTCTTAGCCCCGCCCCCCGCGCTCTAACCGCTGCACCCCACTCCCCTTCCAGAGCTGGGATAGAACCCCGAGTCTTAGCCCCGCCCCCCGCGCTCTAACCGCTGCACCCCACTCCCCTTCCAGAGCTGGGATAGAACCCCGAGTCTTAGCCCCGCCCCCCGCGCTCTAACCACTGCACTCCACTCCCCTTCCAGAGCTGGCATAGAACCCCGAGTCTTAGCCCCGCCCCCCGCGCTCTAACCGCTGCACCCCACTCCCCTTCCAGAGCTGGGATAGAACCCCGAGTCTTAGCCCCGCCCCCGCGCTCTAACCGCTGCACCCCACTCCCCTTCCAGAGCTGGCATAGAACCCCGAGTCTTAGCCCCGCCCCCCGCGCTCTAACCACTGCACCCCACTCCCCTTCCAGAGCTGGCATAGAACCCCGAGTCTTAGCCCCGCCCCCCGCGCTCTAACCACTAGCCCCCAAGTCACTCCCTCAGCCCTGCCTGGGGCTAGCCCTGTTCCCCAGGAAGCCCGGGGGGGGGGGGGGGGACATTTCCTAGGGGCATTCCCAGAGAGGAGCAGGCTGATCCCTCATCTCCCCGGGCACCTTTCGCCCACCCACACCCCTTAGCCAGCCAGGGGGGGAGGGGCATGGGCCAGTTCGGGGCTGCGGCTGGGACCCAGGACAAAGCTGCTCCCGGGTGGCTCCGCATTTAACCAAAATGGCCCCACCCCAGCCAGGGTGGCCTCAGGCATGCTGCAAAGCCCAGGGCCCGGGGGAGAGGCCGCCTCCCTAGGTGGGGGCTGCAGGGATGGGAGCCAGCCACATCAGCCCAGGCCGAGAGAAGAGACTGGAGCAACCCAGGGGGCCCTGAACCTCTCCAGGAATCCCTTGAGATCTGCGCTTCCTTCCCAGCTCTGGGTGCCTGGATCCGCCCCCTGCTCTCCAGCCTAGCGCTGGCAGGGTCCCCTGCTCTCCAGCCTAGCGCTGGCAGGGTCCCCTGCTCTCCAGCCTAGCACTGGCTTCCTGCTGTCACCTGCAAACAGCACCCCCTGCTGGTCACACACTAGCGCAGCCTTGCCAGGGGCTCCCGGGTGGCCGGACGTGGTACTGGCTCCTAGATGCCCCTGGGGGCTGAGGCAGGGCACCGGGATGGGCTGACCGGAGCGTTATACGCTGCCCCAGTGCCACACTGCAGACAGCCTGGCGAGAGGGTGCGGTGCGGGAGGCGGGGGGAGGGGGGTGCAGCCTTCCCAAGCCCCCAGGGTAGTGAGCCCTGGGCATGGAGCCTGGCACAGGTTGGCACCTGTGACCCAAGGAAGTGAGGCAGCTGCCCCACATCCCCTGACCCTGCCATGGCATGTTGTAAAGCGGCACAGCTGGGAGCTCCCCCCGTGGCACCATTGTCCCGCCCGCGGGCTGTGCCCCTAATCCCCCAGCGCGGGCACATGGTGCCGCAGAGAAAGGAAACTGGCGAGTCAGGGACTTTCCCTATTGTGGCCCTGAGCGGCGGAGCGACCGCGGCCCAGCACTTTCCATTGTGCGGCCTGGGCGGCTGATCTCCCCATAATGGCTGATTGGAATGGACAGCCGGCCCGGCCGCCGGCCCCCCACCTGGCCCGCACCCCTGCCTGCTGACTCAGCCCTGCCTACATGTGCACACGCTGCACTTGGCCGGCCCGGCTATAAAAGGGCCTGGGTGCCCCGCAGCGCCACCCTCTCGTTTTTACCCTGCAGATCAAGTAAGTACCAGGCCCCGGCAGCCACCCCCACAGCCCCTCTGGGGTGTGCTGGGGGGCAGCGTGTGTGGCACAGCTGGCACGTTTGGATTCTGGGGGTGGAGCCTGGTTTGGGGGCCTTGCCCGTGTTCTTGGCTGCCCCTCAGCACAGGATTAGGGGAGCTGGAGGGACAGATCACCGTGAGGGCACAGCTGCCATGCACCCTAATAGCCACGCTGGGAAATCACCCAGCTGCAGCCAGGACATCCCAGTGGGGCTGCCCCAGGGTGGGCTGGGAGCTGCCCATGCCAGGGCTGCCTGGCGGTGTGGGCGGCTCTTGGGGGGGCAGCCTGAAGCCAGGGCGGGGCCCCTCGGGGAAGATGCTGGGTCACGTCTCTGCAGCAGGTCCCCAGCCATGTTGGGCTCCCGCACTATGGACCCAGCGTTGCACAACCGAGCCTGGCCTCCCCCAGCCAGAGATCCCGCCTGCCTTTGCCGAGGAACATGGCCTGGGCACAGACGGGCTGCAGGAGGATGGGCCCCTGGAGCCGAGGGGACGGGCTGCAGCAGGACGGGCCCCTGGATCCGAGGGGACGGGCTGCAGCAGGACGGGCCCCTGGAGCCGAGGGGACGGGCTGCAGCAGTGCCTAGAGAGCGGAAGGCCAGGGACACGGGGCGGGAGCAAGAGGAGCCCCTTGGGGCTGGGTGGGGAGGTGACTGGAGGGCGTCTTTCTATGGAGGGCCCCACAGCTTAATGGGGCAGAAGCTCAGCCCTTCAGGGGATCAATTTATTGAGCCATCACCCACCCCCGGCCGCACCCACCCTCCTCCAGATCCACCCTTGGGCAGCAGGAGCCTCCCTGGATGGGGGGTGGACGCCCCCTTGCTGGGCTCTGCCCTGGAGAGGGGACAATCCTGCCTTGGCGCTGGGACAGGACAGGACCCCCTGGGGCGGGGGCTGCTCTGACTCAGCCCCAGAGGCTGCAGCATGCCCTGCTGGATGGGGGGAAGGGCACTGCGGGCCCACAGCAGCCCGGCCCCGCTGTACTGCATCTGGTGGGATGGGGGGAGCGGGGCTGGGCGCTGTGGGCTCTGGGGTGAGGGTCAGGGGGTGGGGCTGGGCCGGGGCTGGCGGGGGTGGGGCAGGTCTCCCCTTTGCTGGAATGAAGTTCTCAGGTACTGTGCCCCCCCCCCCCACCTGCTCCCAGCTGGGAGGCAGGGGCCTTGCTTTCCCCGCTGGCTGAGGAAATGGATGGATTGAAATGGGAGGGGCTGAGAGCACCGGGCAGAGATGACTGGAAAATGGGTGGGCCCAGCGCAGCCTGTCTCTGGCACAGCTCTGCAGTGCTCCTCACGCCCCATCTGCAACCCCCAGCCCTGCCAGTGCCCCTCACGCCCCACCCCACCCCTTCCAGCCCCTCCCTGGGCTCCCCCCAGCCCTGCCAGTGCCCCTCACGCCCCACCCCACCCCTTCCAGCCCCTCCCTGGGCTCCCCCCAGCCCTGCCAGTGCCCCTCACGCCCCACCCCACCCCACCCCTTCCAGTCCCTGCCTGGGCTCCCCCCAGCCCTGTCAGTGCCCCTCACACCCCACCCCACCCCTTCCAGCCCCTCCCTGAGCTCCCCCCAGCCCTGCCGGTCCCCCTCCCTCCCGACTTGCAGCCCCTTCCCCCCAGCTCTGCCGGTGCCCCTCACTCCTGACCCTCATCCCCTAACTCCCCCAACCCTGCAAGTGTCCCTCACGCCCCACCCTAGACCCTGCCAGCCCAGCCCCGGGCTCCCCTCCACCCCCAAAGTTCCTCCATCCCAGCCCTCTGCACCACTGTTCCTCCTGGGAGCAGACTCCTGGGGTAGGTGGAGCCCCAGCCGAGACCCCTGCCCTGCCTTGGCTGGAGTCGTGTGGCTGAAGGGGCCAAGCCCACCCAAGTGGGCCAGGGCAGGGGTCAGATGTGGCTGAGCTGGGCCTTGTCTCTGCAGCCGGAGACTACCCTATGACCAGCCCACCCATGGAGGCCCTGGGCCAGTTCAAGCTGACGGTCTGGGAGGAGGAGAATTTCCAGGGCAAGCGCAGCGAGTTCTTGCTGGAGTGCCCCAGCATCATGGAGCGTGGCTTCCGCAAGATCCGCTCCATCAAGGTGGAGAACGGCCCGTAAGTGCCCTGGCCCCGGCCCCACCCACCTGCGACCCCCAGTGCTGGCAGCTTCACAGCTCGGCACGTCCTTCGCGGCTCCCTTCTGCGCGGCCGCTGTACGCGGGGCAGCTCCACAGCACAACCAGAACACCAGCCCAGGGCCACAGCACAGACTGGGCAGGCAGGACACCTGGATCCTATCCCCACCTCTGCCACAGACTTGCCAGGTGACCTTGGTCACATCACTTCCCTGTGCTGTGACTCGGTTTCTCCCGCTGTGAGAGGGGGAGAATGAGGGCAAGGCTGAGGCAGCACAGGGCTAGAGACGGACTCGCTCCCCTCAGGCCATGCTGAGGGCAATGGGCAGCTGATGTGTCCAGGCTGGGAGCAGCCGGTAGCGATGGTGCCATGCAGGCTCCGATGAGATATTTCCAGCCCGTTCTGCAGCCCATCAGCAGAGGCTGGGGTCCTGCCCTGCCCTCTGCCCCGGGGGCTTTACCAGCCCTGCTTTCCAGGGTGCATCCTGCAGACACGCTGCTGACACCGCCCCTTTCCCGCAGCTGGGTGGGCTTTGAGTACCCGGAGTACCAGGGGCAGCAGTTCATCCTGGAGAAGGGCGACTACCCCCGCTGGGAGGCCTGGAGCGGAAACAGCGGCTACCGAACCGAGCACCTGCTGTCATTCCGGCCCATCAAGTGTGCCGTGAGTCGCCCTCGCCTTCCACGCGCAGCCCCGGGCCGGCCCGTCTCCTCCCTCGCTGGCCCAGGGCCAAGGAGACGTGGAAATCTCACGTCACGGATGTGTTGAGCAGGGATGGACAGAGGAGGTGCATGGAGGAGGGGGAGGAAAAGAGAGACTATGAGATTGCATAGACAGATGGACAGATAGATGGAAATGTGTGGGGACAGAGTGATAGGGGGTGAGAAGAGATAGACAGACAGATAGATGGGCATGTATGGAGATAGATAGGTAGACAGGTGGGGGGTGGGGTATAAGATGGACAGAGGTAGCTAGAAGTGCATGGGGGTAGATAGATAAACAGATGGGATGCATGGGGATAGATAAAGGGACAGACAGACAGATAGGGAGTGCATGGGGGTAGATAGGTGGACAGACAGACAGATGGGGTGCATGGGGATAGACAGAGGGATAGAGAGACAAGTAGCTAGGAGTGCATGGGGGTAGATAGGTGGACAGGCAGACAGATGGGGTGCATGGAGATAGATAGATGGACAGGCAGACAGATAGGGTGCGTGGGGATAGATAGATGGACAGACAGACAGATAGGGGTGCATGGGGATAGATAGATGGACAGCGAGACAGATGGGGTGCGTGGGGGTAGATAGATGGACAGACAGACAGATAGGGGTGCATGGGGATAGATAGATGGACAGGCAGACAGATGGGGTGCGTGGGGGTAGATATATGGACAGACAGTCAGATAGGGGTGCATGGGGATAGATAGATGGACAGGCAGACAGATGGGGTGCGTGGGGGTAGATAGATGGACAGGCAGACAGATGGGGTGCGTGGGGATAGATAGATGGACAGACAGACAGATTGGGTGCATGGGGATAGATAGATGGACAGGCAGACAGATGGGGTGCATGGAGATAGATAGGTGGACAGGCAGACAGATGGGGTGCGTGGGGATAGATAGATGGACAGACAGACAGATAGGGGTGCATGGGGATAGATAGATGGACAGGGAGACAGATGGGGTGTGTGGGGGTAGATAGATGGACAGACAGACAGATGGGGTGCGTGGGGATAGATAGATGGACAGACAGACAGATAGGGGTGCATGGGGATAGATAGATGGACAGGCAGACAGATGGGGTGCGTGGGGGTAGATAGATGGACAGGCAGACAGATGGGGTGCGTGGGGGTAGATAGATGGACAGACAGACAGATGGGGTGCATGGGGATAGATAGATGGACGGGCAGACAGATGGGGTGCATGGGGATAGATAGATGGACGGGCAGACAGATGGGGTGCGCGGGGGTAGATAGATGGACAGGCAGACAGATGGGGTGCATGGGGATAGATAGATGGACAGGCAGACAGATGGGGTGCGCGGGGGTAGATAGATGGACAGGCAGACAGATGGGGTGCATGGGGATAGATAGATGGACAGGCAGACAGATGGGGTGCGCGGGGGTAGATAGATGGACAGGCAGACAGATGGGGTGCATGGGGATAGATAGATGGACAGGCAGACAGATGGGGTGCGTGGGGGTAGATAGATGGACAGGCAGACAGACAGACAGCTATGGTAACTCCATCCCTGCCTTTTCCGGACAGTCGTACACTGCGCAAGTTACAACCCCAGCTCTGACCCTTCTCACAAACCGGATGGATTTTGTGATTCTGAACAAATCCGGGCAGGCGGCGCCCGGTGGCAAAGGGGCATCTGGCCTAGGGGTTGTTCTGTCCTTCGTGCCGGACATTCCCAGCCGGGCCTCGGCTCTCCCCCACCAGGCTGCGGCCCTATCGCTCCATCAGCAGCGTCGCTGGGGCTTTAAACGCTGGCACGTCCCCTGGCTCCGGCCCCGCGTCCCGCCCCAGTTTTAATAACCGCCAGGCAGATATGCTCCGGCTTTAATAAAGGGGCTGCGATAAGATCACTGCTCGCTGGCAGGGCTGCGCGGCGGGGGAGAACGCGGGGGGGACACACCACATCTAGTGCGGGGGCCTCAAGATTAACCCCTTAGTGCCTGCCGGTCTGCCAGCCAGCGGCACCCAGGCACGGGCCATGCACCAGCCCTGGCTCTGTGCCCACGCTGTCTGCATCCCCCCACGGCTCGCAGGCCTCGGGAAGCTCCGCGAGCCGAGTGGAGACAGCGAGTGTGTTGGCACCGAGACTGTTTTGGCCCTCTCGCCCCGGCTCATGGGGTGCCTCACATCCCCTGGAGTGAGACAGGGACATGAGCAGCCTGGCCACAGCCCTCCAGCCTGGGCCCCATGCCAGGGTCGCCCTGCAGCTCTGGCCCCCGCTGCCCGTGGGCTCCGGTGGAGAGGAGTGGGAGGAGCAGGCCCTGAGGGCCAGAGGCGTTCGCTGGAGAAGAAAGGGGTTTGCAGGGCTGGCCTGGTGGGCCCTGCCCTGGGCTGGGACCGGGGAAGTGGGTTCGAGTCCCAGCCTGCCCTGTGTGACCCTGGGCATCTCAGCCCCCGGCTTCATCCTCCTCATCTCCATCGCTGGGGCAGAGGCTGGCTCGTGCCGGGTCTGTTCAGTGCCAGGCGCCCTTTGCTGGTTCCTGGACCAGCCCGGCAGCCCTTGGCACCATTTGTCCCCACACTGGGAGCCGGTGTAGCACATCTCCCACCAAGGCAGCGAGTTCCAGCTGAAGGTGCTTGGGGCATCAGTCCTCCCCTCTTCCCCCAGGGCACCCCGCTGACTGAGTGGGGTACGGCTGCCTTGCCACAGGGGTGCCAGGTGGGCAGCAGGCCCAGAGGGGGGTGCGCCCCTTCATCCAAACAGCAGGGGCCGTGCACAGAGCAGCACTGGGGAGAGGGGCTGGGTGCAGAGAGAAGAGGGGGCGAGTGGGCCTGCTGACCGGCCTCTTCCCTGCACAGAACCACAGCGACAGCAAAGTCACCCTCTACGAGGCGGAGAACTTCCAGGGGCGCAAGTTTGAGCTGAGCGACGACTTCCCCTCGCTGCAGGCCATGGGCTGGGGCAGCAAAGAGGTGGCTTCTATCAAGGTGAACTCAGGAGCGTAAGTGACAGACGGTTCCCTGCTCTGTTCACCCCTCTGGGGCACCTGGCACTGGCGGCAGACGGGACCCTGGGCGAGATGGACCCCGGCTATGTCTCCGCAGGCCCTTGGCAGGGTCTTATGTTCCAAGCAGCCTCCCGCCATGGGCTGAGTGACCCGGGACAGCCAGAGCCTGGCTCAGCCCTCCCAACTTCCACCAGGGCCACTGGCCATCCAGGGCATATTGCTCCCAGCTGGCTCAGGCCCTAAAGCTCAGTGGAGTCCTCATGCACCATCCTGTGCACTAGTCCAGTCCCTGTGCACTGGGCCTTGTGCACCATCCTGGTCCCTATGCCCTATCCTTGTCCCTATATACTAGGCCCTGTGCACCAGTCCAGCCCCTATGCACTAGTAGGCCCTGTGCACCATCCCAGTCCCTATGCATTAGTCCCTATGCACTGTCCTGGTCCCTATATACTAGTCCCCGTGCATCATCCCATTCCCTGCTCACTAGGCCCTGTGCACCAGTCCAGCCCCTATGCACTAGTAGGCCCTGTGCACCATCCCAGTCCCTATGCATTAGTCCCTATGCACTGTCCTGGTCCCTATATACTAGTCCCTGTGCATCATCCCATTCCCTGCTCACTAGGCCCTGTGCACCAGTCCAGCCCCTGTGCACCAGCTCCATCTCTGAGCTGTGCTGTGAGGCTCTGGCTGAGGCTTGCACTGGGAGGGGGGTGGGGGAGAGGCCAAGCGTTCGGGGGAGGAAGGGCCCCTGCATTCGGGGGAGGCCCACAGAGGCTCAGGGGAGGGCGCATGTTTCTGTCAAACCCGAAGGGAGGGAGCCAACCGGATCCCCCAGGAGGGTGGGGAGAGCATCCCGGTGCCCTGCAGCGGGACCCCACCGGCTCCGGAGGGGCTGTCCCAGAGCGCGCCGGGCCAGGGGCTGACGGTGGTGGTGCTGTGCCCTGCAGGTGGGTGGCATACCAGTATCCGGGGTACCGCGGCTACCAGTACGTGCTGGAGCGGGACAAGCAGAACGGCGAGTTTAAGAAGTACACGGAGTACAGCACGCAGGCCCACACCAACCAGGTCCAGTCCATCCGCCGGGTCCAGCACTGAGCACCCCGGGCCCTGCCGCGCCCGCTCGCCCGCCCTGGGGACCGGCGGGTGAGAGCCCCGCGCCCGCTCGAGAATAAAGGCGTCTCGCAACCAGGCTCGGCCGCTCGTTCTGTCTGCGCCGTGGGGCAGCGACCCCCCTCCCCCCCCACACACACTGCTGGGCGCCCCCTGCTGGCTCCACAGAGTGCCTGCCTACACTCGGGCCGGGGCAGGCGGCTGGAGCGAAAGGAGCTGTCCCTTCCTCTCGCGGGACCCCAACTGGTCCCTGGCGCTGGGGCTCGCGGGGAGGGAGCCCAGAGATGGGGGCGGGTGTCTGGAGAAAGGGAAAGTGAGGAGGAGGCAGAAATTGCGCCCCTCTCTAGAGCTTCAGGCCTGCAGGGGCCATTGCATTGCCGAGTCTGACTTGGGCCAGGGGCTGCGTTTCCGTCCCGGGGCAGGGCCCAAAGTCCCTGAAAAGAGGGGTCACCCTGGAGTACGTGCTGACCTGAACCCAGGGCACAGCCAGCCACGCCCGCCTTGCCCAGGGCCTAAGAGCAGGGCGTGATTTTCAGCCCTCGGCGCCTCGTGCGACTGAGCGTGCAATGAGCACTGGCTTTGCACACGCGCGCAGGCAGCTGCACAGAGGCACACGCACGGTGATGTGCAAGGGCCGGAAGCTGCAATCAGCTGCGACCCGCGTTGATCCGTGATCCTTCCGGTCACCGGATCCCCACCCCCCAGGATGTACGAGGGGCACGTGACCTCAGTGCTCCCCTCGCAAATCAATCCGCCTCCACTTTCCCTCCCGCCCACGCCAATTTGTCTTCATCCCACGCAGACCTGATTGCCAATTAGTGCCACAGCTCGGCAGCCACTTCGCCCCCCAGGGTTACCATTGTGCTCCATCCAGTAAACGTCACCACGGCCACGACAAAGCCCCCCTTCTCCAGAAACCCCCTGCTCTAACGGAGAATCCCCTTCGCTGTTGGCAGTATAGAGTCTGACACATGGTGGAGCCGTTCTCAGCGCGGCCAGCAGGGGGTACTGCCCGGATCATTTCACCAGTAACAGCAAAAGCGAGAGTCCTACACTGCCCACAGCCAGCCGGGTGCCCCTCCGCTGGGGTCCTTGTCCCTTGTGGGGGGCCGGTAGGGGCAGGCAGGAGGAAGGTGCTGACAGGAGGGTGGCCACTGGAAGGTGGGGGTCAGGGGATCCTCCCACCTGGACACGCGGTGCCTCTGAACTCGCCTGGATGGTCATTTCTTAGCGCAGCACAAGTCCTCGTGCGCCGGGGTTTGCGCAGCGCCTTGCGCACGGGCCAGGCCTGTCACAGCAGAAGAGGGAGGGGACTGTCCACAGCCCAGGGGGAGGGGGAGTCAGGGTCCAGGGAGCTGCAGCAGAAAGGCGGCCGGTGCTAGAGGATGGCTGGGGGGACTGGGGGGGAGAGCCGGGCAGCGCAGCTGAAGCAAGCCACTGGCTACAGAAGTGGATGGGAAGGCGGCAGGGCAGCGGGCGGAGGAGGGGCAGAGCGAGGCCAGTGGACCCGAGGGGGGAGGCTAGAGAAAGCATGGCAGGGGCTGGAGTTTCTTTGCACACGTGGGGCGGGCCGGGGCGCCCACAGGATCCAGCCAATGCCGGTCGCCAGCCTGGGGATTTCCCACCGGCCGGGCGGGCCGTGTCTCTGGGCTCACTCACAGTCCCAGGCGTTTCGCCGCAGCCGGGCAGGGGAGGCCTCACGTCCCCTGGCCAGGATCCCCACGGTCCCCTGACTCCCGGGCCTGGAGCTTGAAGGAAAACAAATCGCGTGAGATGTGGAGACACGCGGGGGCGGTGCCCCATGGACACCGGACACAGCCCCTGCCTGCGGCATCCAGTGACAGCACCGGCTGGGGTCAGCAGCAGGGCCCTGCCTGGCATGGACGGGGCAGCTGGACCGGCCTGCGGGTGGGGGTGGCCAAGGGCCCCGGGCACTGGCACACCTGTCCCTTGGCACCAGCGCTGGGCAGGCTGAGAGAGGCAGGGCAGTGTGCCCGGGGTGGCATGGAGGGGGAATAACCCGCACAGAGGCAGTTAACGGCCATATGAACGGAGGGGGGCAGTTGGGAGGCACTTAGGGGTTATTCATTGGGGGCAGTTAGGGGTGATGGTGTAGTTGGGGAAGTTAGGGGTAATGGGGCCAGTGGGGGAAGTTGGAGGTGATTGGTTGGGGGCAGTTAGGGGTTATTCATGGGCCAGTTGGGGTGAGTTTGGGGGTGACTTGTGGGGCGCAGTTGGGGTGACAGGGGCAGTTAGGGTTATGAGGCAGTTAAGGGTGACGCAGGCATGTGGGGCTGTTAAGGGCGATGGGGTAGTTGGGGGATGGGAAACAGTTGGGGCAGTTAGGGGTATTGGAGGCAGTTGGGAAAGTTGGGGGTGATTCATTGGGGCAGTTGGGTTAATGGGGGCAGTTGGAGGCAGATAAGAGTGATCGTGGGGCCAGTCCCTCCCTGGGACTCTAGGGGCGGGGGGGGGGGGGGCGGGTTACCGGACATTTCGTGCGGGGCGCAGCCCGGCTCCCCGGGCAGACCCTGGCCAGCAGGCGGAGCAGGGTCCCTTCCCCCACACACGGGTCCGGGGGCATCCCCCAGCCCGCGCCTGAGCGCCCTGGTCCGGCTCTGCGCGCCAGGCCCGGCTGTCCCGGCCACGCTGTCACATCCGCACTGGGATCCGGCCGCGGGCTGGCCGGGCTCCGCCTCCCCCGGCCCGCCCGGTAGCAGAGGGGCGGGCCCCCAGCTGTCAGGCCCAGCGGGGAAAGACCGGATCGGGGCCCCCATCTGGATCTTCTTCGGGGTCCTTTCATCGCGGAGACGCCCCGTGGGAGGCCGGGGGGGCGCCTGCCCCCCCCCAGGTGCCCGGGCGGTGCCCCCCGAGTCTGCCCACGCGACTCCGGTCAGGGCTCGCAGCGGGCCCCTTGCCCTCTCTGGCCCAGCGGCACGGGCGGGGCAGAGGAGGGGGCGCGGCTCCGGGCGGGGAGGTCGGGGGCTGGGACACAGCCCGGGCGCTGCTCCGGGGATCCGTGAGCTCACGTTGGGTTTCCCCCTGGCTCTGGCGCGGCTTCGGCCCGGGGAAGGTCCCGGCCTCTCTGCGCCAGGTCCTCCGTCTGCCCCTCGGCGCAGGGAGGCCAGAGAAGGGCCAGTCCCTGGAGGGGAAGGGCTTTGCTAGGCGCAGAGCCCCAGAGCTAGCCAGGAACCAGACCCTGCCGGTTCCCAGCGGAGTTGGGCGCCTGTGAGGATCGGGGCCTCCCTGTTCCAGTGCTGCCCCCAATCCCATGGCCCGGAGATCCCGGGATCTAAAATTAGCCTGTGACACCCTTTGTCCCTTCCCCACCTCGCTCCCTGCCCCCTTGGATGAAAACACCCCCGAGCCAGCCCCCCACCCCTCCTGCCCCCCTCAGCTGCTGGCTGTGTCCGGCTCCCCAGCCCCTCTCCCAGCTGCCGGCTATGCCCGGCTCCCCAGCCCCTCTCCCAGCTGCCGGCTGTGCCCGGCTCCCCAGCCCCTCTCCCAGCTGCCGGCTATGCCCGGCTCCCCAGCCCCTCTCCCAGCTGCCGGCTGTGCCCGGCTCCCCACGCCCCCCCCCCCAGCTGCCGGCTGTGCCCGGCTCCCCACGCCCCCCCCCCCCAGCTGCCGGCTATGCCCGGCTCCCCCCCCCCCCCAGCTGCCGGCTATGCCCGGCTCCCCACGCCCCCCCCCCCCAGCTGCCGGCTGGGCCCGGCTCCCCACGCCCCCCCCCCCCCAGCTGCCGGCTATGCCCGGCTCCCCACGCCCCCCCCCCCCAGCTGCCGGCTGTGCCCGGCTCCCCACGCCCCGCACACCCTGCCCCCACGGCTCCTAGGAGGAAGTGCCTCTCCCCTTCCACAAACACATTCCGGCGCGGCCCACCCTGCCCGGGCAGGTAGCGCACCTGAGCTGCCCGCGCCCGGCCAGGGACACGTCAGCCTCCGGCTCCCTTGTGCCTCTGGCCGGGCTCGGCTGGGCTCCCGCCCTGCTCCCCGGGGCGCAGCGGGTTCGGACGCGCCCCAGGACGCCCAGCCGGGCGAGGAGGGCTGAGGACTCTCTGGGTGCCGGCTGGGCTCCTGACCCTGCTGCTCAGGCCAGAAACTTCCCTGCTGGGGCGGGGCTGTGTGTGGGGGAAGGGGAGCGGGGGGGGGGGGCGAGCACCAGATGCAGGGTGGGGGCGGGGCTGGGGATTGTGGGGGGCTGTGGGTGGGGGGCTGGCACCAGCTTCACGGTGGGGGCGGGGTTGTGAGTTGTGTGGAGCTGTGGGGTGGAGGAGTTGGGGGGGGGGAACGGGAGCTGGCACCACATGACCTATCAACTTTTTTTCTTTTCTCCCGGCGCTGGTTCCCTGCTCCGGACAGGGACGGACTGGGCTGCGATGGGCGGCGCGGGCCGAATCACCCCCACCCCCATCTTCATCCGCTGCTTTCCCAGCCCCGGGCTCCACACCCCCCGGCTCTGCCAATGCCCCCCGCGCCGCCCCCATCCAGCCCCGGGCTCCACCCCCCCCCCCAGCTCTGCCAATACCCCCCGCGCCGCCCCCATCCAGCCCCGGGCTCCACCCCGCCCCCCCCAGCTCTGCCAATACCCCCCGCGCCGCCCCCATCCAGCCCCGGGTTCCACACCCCCCGGCTCTGCCAATACCCCCCGCGCCGCCCCGATCCAGCCCCGGGCTCCACACCCCCCGGCTCTGCCAATGCCCCCCGCGCCGCCCCCATCCAGCCCCGGGTTCCACACCCCCCGGCTCTGCCAATACCCCCCGCGCCGCCCCCATCCAGCCCCGGGCTCCACACCCCCCGGCTCTGCCAATACCCCCCGCGCCGCCCCCATCCAGCCCCGGGCTCCACCCCCCAGCTCTGCCAATACCCCCCGCGCCGCCCCCATCCAGCCCCGGGCTCCACACCCCCCCCCCAGCTCTGCCAATACCCCCCGCGCCGCCCCCATCCAGCCCCGGGCTCCACCCCGCCCCCCCAAGCTCTGCCAATACCCCCCGCGCCGCCCCCATCCAGCCCCGGGTTCCACACCCCCCGGCTCTGCCAATACCCCCCGCGCCGCCCCCATCCAGCCCCGGGCTCCACACCCCCCGGCTCTGCCAATACCCCCCGCGCCGCCCCCATCCAGCCCCGGGCTCCACACCCCCCGGCTCTGCCAATGCCCCCCGCGCCGCCCCCATCCAGCCCCGGGCTCCACACCCCCCAGCTCTGCCAATACCCCCCGCGCCGCCCCCATCCAGCCCCGGGCTCCACACCCCCCCCCCCCAGCTCTGCCAATACCCCCCGCGCCGCCCCCATCCAGCCCCGGGCTCCACCCCGCCCCCCCAAGCTCTGCCAATACCCCCCGCGCCGCCCCCATCCAGCCCCGGGCTCCACCCCGCCCCCCCAAGCTCTGCCAATACCCCCCGCGCCGCCCCCATCCAGCCCCGGGCTCCACCCCCCCCAGCTCTGCCAATACCCCCCGCGCCGCCCCCATCCAGCCCCGGGCTCCACCCCGCCCCCCCAAGCTCTGCCAATACTCCCCGCGCCGCCCCCATCCAGCCCCGGGCTCCACACCCCCCGGCTCTGCCAATACCCCCCGCGCCGCCCCCATCCAGCCCCGGGCTCCACACCCCCCGGCTCTGCCAATGCCCCCCGCGCCGCCCCCATCCAGCCCCGGGCTCCACACCCCCCGGCTCTGCCAATGCCCCCCGCGCCGCCCCCATCCAGCCCCGGGCTCCACACCCCCCAGCTCTGCCAATACCCCCCGCGCCGCCCCCATCCAGCCCCGGGCTCCACACCCCCCCCCCAGCTCTGCCAATACCCCCCGCGCCGCCCCCATCCAGCCCCGGGCTCCACCCCGCCCCCCCAAGCTCTGCCAATACCCCCCGCGCCGCCCCCATCCAGCCCCGGGCTCCACCCCGCCCCCCCAAGCTCTGCCAATACCCCCCGCGCCGCCCCCATCCAGCCCCGGGCTCCACCCCCCCCAGCTCTGCCAATACCCCCCGCGCCGCCCCCATCCAGCCCCGGGCTCCACCCCGCCCCCCCAAGCTCTGCCAATACTCCCCGCGCCGCCCCCATCCAGCCCCGGGCTCCACACCCCCCGGCTCTGCCAATACCCCCCGCGCCGCCCCACATCCAGCCCCGGGCTCCACTCCGCCCCCCCAAGCTCTGCCAATACCCCCTGCGCCGCCCCCATCCAGCCCCGGGCTCCACCCCGCCCCCCCAAGCTCTGCCAATACTCCCCGCGCCGCCCCCATCCAGCCCCGGGCTCCACACCCCCCGGCTCTGCCAATACCCCCCGCGCCGCCCCCATCCAGCCCCGGGCTCCACACCCCCCGGCTCTGCCAATACCCCCCGCGCCGCCCCCATCCAGCCCCGGGCTCCACACCCCCCGGCTCTGCCAATGCCCCCCGCGCCGCCCCCATCCAGCCCCGGGCTCCACACCCCCCGGCTCTGCCAATGCCCCCCGCGCCGCCCCCATCCAGCCCCGGGCTCCACACCCCCCAGCTCTGCCAATACCCCCCGCGCCGCCCCCATCCAGCCCCGGGCTCCACACCCCCCCCCCAGCTCTGCCAATACCCCCCGCGCCGCCCCCATCCAGCCCCGGGCTCCACCCCGCCCCCCCAAGCTCTGCCAATACCCCCCGCGCCGCCCCCATCCAGCCCCGGGCTCCACCCCGCCCCCCCAAGCTCTGCCAATACCCCCCGCGCCGCCCCCATCCAGCCCCGGGCTCCACCCCCCCAGCTCTGCCAATACCCCCCGCGCCGCCCCCATCCAGCCCCGGGCTCCACACCCCCCGGCTCTGCCAATACCCCCCGCGCCGCCCCCATCCAGCCCCGGGCTCCACCCCGCCCCCCCAAGCTCTGCCAATACCCCTTGCGCCGCCCCCATCCAGCCCCGGGCTCCACCCCGCCCCCCCAAGCTCTGCCAATACTCCCCGCGCCGCCCCCATCCAGCCCCGGGCTCCACACCCCCCGGCTCTGCCAATACCCCCCGCGCCGCCCCCATCCAGCCCCGGGCTCCACCCCGCCCCCCCAAGCTCTGCCAATACCCCCTGCGCCGCCCCCATCCAGCCCCGGGCTCCACCCCGCCCCCCCAAGCTCTGCCAATACTCCCCGCGCCGCCCCCATCCAGCCCCGGGCTCCACACCCCCCCGCTCTGCCAATACCCCCCGCGCCGCCCCCATCCAGCCCCGGGCTCCACACCCCCCGGCTCTGCCAATACCCCCCGCGCCGCCCCCATCCAGCCCCGGGCTCCACCCCGCCCCCCCAAGCTCTGCCAATACTCCCCGCGCCGCCCCCATCCAGCCCCGGGCTCCACACCCCCCGGCTCTGCCAATGCCCCCCGCGCCGCCCCCATCCAGCCCCGGGCTCCACCCCCCCCCCCCAGCTCTGCCAATACCCCCCGCGCCGCCCCCATCCAGCCCCGGGCTCCACCCCGCCCCCCCAAGCTCTGCCAATACCCCCCGCGCCGCCCCACATCCAGCCCCGGGCTCCACACCCCCCAGCTCTGCCAATACCCCCCGCGCCGCCCCCATCCAGCCCCGGGCTCCACCCCCCTCCCAGCTCTGCCAATACCCCCCGCGCCGCCCCACATCCAGCCCCGGGCTCCACACCCCCCAGCTCTGCCAATACCCCCCGCGCCGCCCCCATCCAGCCCCGGGCTCCACCCCCCCCCCCAGCTCTGCCAATACCCCCGCGCCGCCCCACATCCAGCCCCGGGCTCCACACCCCCCAGCTCTGCCAATACCCCCCGCGCCGCCCCACATCCAGCCCCGGGCTCCACCCCCCCCAGCTCTGCCAATACCCCCCGCGCCGCCCCCATCCAGCCCCGGGCTCCACCCCCCCCCCCAGCTCTGCCAATACCCCCCGCGCCGCCCCACATCCAGCCCCGGGCTCCACACCCCCCAGCTCTGCCAATACCCCCCGCGCCGCCCCCATCCAGCCCCGGGCTCCACACCCCCCAGCTCTGCCAATACCCCCCGCGCCGCCCCACATCCAGCCCCGGGCTCCACCCCCCCCAGCTCTGCCAATACCCCCCGCGCCGCCCCCATCCAGCCCCGGGCTCCACCCCCCCCCAGCTCTGCCAATACCCCCCGCGCCGCCCCACATCCAGCCCCGGGCTGCCCCCCGGCACCATCCGAGCCCTGCGATACCCTCAGGCCCATCCCGCCACCTCAGCTGCGCCTCCCCCGGAGCTCGGCCCAGCCTTCGCACCTCGTGCCTGCGGCAGCCCCAGGCCCCGGTCTGTGGGGAGCCCGCCGGAGGCGGCCGAGGGCGGGACCCGAGTCTGGGCACAGTAGATCCGCCCGGCTCATCTCTGCCCGGGACCCCCCCCCCCCCCCCGGCTCCTCTCCCCTTTGCTGCCCACCCGGGCCCGCACGCCCCGCAGAGCCGGAGCTGCGCTTTGCCCTGACTGGGCGCAGGCGCGGGGCCCGGGAGAGTTGGGCTCCCCGCGCGTGCCTTGGGGATGCAGTTGTGGGCGCGGGCTGCTCCGCGGTCGGCTGGCCCGGGGCCCCTCGCCCTTGCCGTCTCCCGATGTGCCAGGCGGTGGCGGGGAAGAAAGAAGGAACAGCTCGGCCAGGGGCGGCTCCTCCGGTTCTCCACGAGCTGGACCCCAGCCTGGCCCAGACACCGGCCCAGGAGCTGCCCGGCTCTCCTCGGACCGCATCCCCCTCCGGCCCCTCCGCGTGCCGGGCTTGTTTTCAGTTGCCTGCGGTTGGTTAGCAAGACTCAGGCAGCTAAAGCAAGTCTGGGGCGCGTGGGGAGACCTGCTGGCCCCCTGCCTGAACAGAAAGAGCCAGGAGGGAGGACGGTGGGGGGAGGGGGGGAAAGGGAGGAGGCCAAAGGCTCTCTGCTCCCCAGTGCCCTGTCGGAGTCAGCGCTGCCCCTCCCCACATGCACAGCCAGCCACTGGAGCTGCGCGGGGATGAGGTTCTGCGCGCTTACCTTAGGTGTTGTGGCCGGGAGTGGGAAAGATATCCCATCCTTTCTGGCGGGAGGGTACAGCTCGGAGCTGTATTACCTCCTGAACCCCCTTGCCCTCCTTGATATGTATTTGCAGTTACATTATCCATCCACTAGAGGGCTCTGTATGCTGTACATCGGGCTAGAGTGGATGTCGTCCCTGGTAAACAATGGTGACAAAGCTGGAATTCAAGCTCTGTAGAAGTCTGTTTATTTGTGCCTACAATTTACAGCTGTTTTCTTTAATAAATGCCTCTTTTAAGAAAGACTGTGACTCCATGTGGAAGAGGAGGGGAGAAAAGAAGTGGGATATCTGGATTTTTACCTCTAGGAGACTGGTCAGGGAATGGGATATGGGCCTTTTACCCCTAGAATACTGGTCTGAATCTAGTCCAGTGACTGAGCTCGGGCACTACACACAAATGAAACTGCTTTTATGGACAGGGATAATTGCAACAATGAATCATTCAAATCAGGGTAGCAAAGAACTGGACACAGCTTTGTTTAACTCATGTGCATGATCTTTAACAGCCCAGACTTCTTCCTTTCCATCTACTGAGGTGCTATCGGAACTGTAAACACAGGGAGCGAACAGAACAGGGAATCCTCACTAGCAGTTTTTGAAACCTGTTAAAGTCCTGGCCTTCACCACACCCTCTGGCGAGGAGTTCCACAGGTTGACTGTGCGCTGCCTGAAGAAAAACTTCCTTTGGTGTTTTTAAACGTGCTGCCTGGTCATTTCATTTCGTTTGGTGCTCTCTGGTTCTTGTGTGAGGGAACAAGTCCATCACTTTTCCTCAGCCACAGAGTAAGGGCACTAGGAGCAGGCCAGGGAGTCTCAGGCCAGACGAACTTTCATGAGCTTTGCTTGGCTGCTTGGGGCAGAGCAACGGACGAGGCCCAGACACCAAGAGGGATGGGCTGGGTGGGTGTGTGACCCAGGTCGGTGCAAGGCCGGTCCGGACGGGCAGAGACAGGGCAGGGAACCCTAAAATAGCAGGAGCCAGATGAATGAGCCAATAGGAACCTGCTGGGGCCGGGTTCATTGCGGTGTCCAGCAACACAGTGATGGGTAGCGGCGAGAAACCCGGGATCTCCCCCAGCCAAGGCTGCCTCCGCCCCGTGCCCAGCATAGGCCGTGCCTGGGGGGGGGGGGGGCATGGCTGGGGCGATCCTGTGCCAGGCTAATGCGTGGCACTGCAGGTCCCTTAGCAGGCCAGGGCACAGCCGGGACCGCGGGCTGCCCGGAGGCAGGTTGGCCACAACCCCTCAGCCCTCGGCCCCTGGGTTGGGTGCTGCGAGGAGCTGGGAGGGCCCCTGGCGTCCCGTCCTGCTGTGGCAGGCAGCTCTTTCCCGGGCCTGGCTGGGCCTTGGGCTGTGCCAGGTCTCGGGAGCAGGGCAGTGGGGGGCAGGAGTGATCCCGAGGCGGAGTAGGAGCGGAGGAGGGGTGTGATGGGGAGCAGGAACGGGAAGGGAGGAGTGTGAGGATGAGAGAAGATGGGCAGGCGGAGGGGACGAGTGTGACACGGAGGTAAGTGTGTCAAGGTAGGGGAGCGGGCGGGGTGAGTGTGGCAGGGCAGGGTAAGTGTAACAAGATGGGGTGAGTGTGGCAGGGCGGGGTGAGTGTGACAAGATGGGGTGAGTGTGGCAGGGCGGGGTGAGTGTGACAGGGTGGGGTGAGTGTGGCAGGGCGGGGTGAGTGTGGCAAAATGGGGTGAGTGTGGCAGGGCGGGGTGAGTGTCAAAGGGCGGGGTGAGTGTGACAAGATGGGGTGAGTGTGGCAGGGGACAAGACGGGGTGAGTGTGACAGGGCGGGGTGAGTGTAACAAGATGGGGTGTGGCAAGATGGGGTGAGTGTGACAGGGCGGGGTGAGTGTGACAAGATGGGGTGAGTGTGACAGGGCGGGGTGAGTGTGACAAGATGGGGTGAGTGTGGCAGGTGACAAGACGGGGTGAGTGTGACAGGGCGGGGTGAGTGTGACAAGATGGGGTGAGTGTGACAGGGCGGGGTGAGTGTGGCAGGGCGGGGTGAGTGTGACAACATGGGGTGAGTGTGACAGGGCGGGGTGAGTGTGACAAGATGGGGTGTGGCAAGATGGGGTGAGTGTGACAGGGCGGGGTGAGTGTGACAAGATGGGGTGAGTGTGACAGGTGACAAGACGGGGTGAGTGTGACAGGGCGGGGTGAGTGTGACAAGATGGGGTGAGTGTGACAGGGCGGGGTGAGTGTGGCAGGGCGGGGTGAGTGTGACAACATGGGGTGAGTGTGACAGGGCGGGGTGAGTGTGGCAGGGCGGGGTGAGTGTAACAAGATGGGGTGTGGCAAGATGGGGTGAGTGTGACAGGGCGGGGTGAGTGTGACAAGATGGGGTGAGTGTGGCAGGTGACAAGACGGGGTGAGTGTGGCAGGTGACAAGATGGGGTGAGTGTGACAGGGCGGGGTGAGTGTGACAAGATGGGGTGAGTGTGGCAGGGCGGGGTGAGTGTGGCAGGGCGGGGCAGCCGCTGGTTGGGGTGCTCGGGGGCGGGGCTGAGCGCGGCTGAAGGGGTCCGCGAGCGGGGTCCGCGGGGTGCCTCGGGGAGCCGTGGGGAGGCGCCCCCCCCCCGCAGCTCCTGGGCTCGCAGCTGGGCCGCGGGCGGCTGTTTGCGAAGAGTTAAGGAGGCGGAAAATGCAGGAGGCGCCCGCGCCCGGCTCCATAGAAACCCGCCCGCCGCCGCGGGGGCCTGGCTGAGAGTCTGATGCGGGGCCGATAGGGGGGGCGGGGGCGGGGGCCGGAGCGGGATCGCGGCTTTAATTACGGCGCCCGCTCTGCAGAGGAAATTGCGGCAGCCGGGCCCCGCGCCCCTCGCAAGTTGCCTGGAAACTGCCCCCCCCCCCCGTCCTCGTCCCGCTGCCCCCCCCCCCCCAGCCGCTCCCCGAGCCAGTGCCACAATCATCATCCTAATCGGGCCGGATTCATAAGCCATGCAGCCCGCGGGCCGCTCCCAGAGCTGCCATGCCCCACGGCGTCGCAGCCCAGCCGCTGCTGCTCAACATGTACCTGCCAGGTACGGCCCTGCGCCCGGCACTGGGGCAGGACGGGCCAGCAGCCCCCGCGAGGCGCCCCAGGCTCGGAGCCACCCCCGCGCGGGGGCCAGCGCTCCGTGCGGGGCCCGGCCTGAGGCCACAGGGATGGGCCCCCAGGTCGTCTCCCCCGCTCCCGCTGGCGGGCTCCCCCTCCGTGTCCCGAGCCGTCAGCCAGGCAGCCAGAGCGGCTCCCGCGCACTCCACGCCCAGCTCTCCAGCCGTCTCTCCCCTGCTCGCCGCTTCCAGCCTGGCGGCGGAGTTTTTACCCCTATTTAAAGCTCTCGGGGCTCTGTCGGAAATCGGATTTCCTTTTTCCTGGACGCGTTTCCTGGCTTCATAGCTCCAGCGGGGGGGAAGCGGCCGCCGCCGCCGGCGCGCAAGGGGCTGGCTGGGGACCGGGCAGCTCTTTAAAAGCCGCCCAGCGGGCGCTGGGGGGAGGTAAAGCTCCTCCAAAGCGGTTTGGGACCTGGCCGGGCGCGGCTCGGTCCCGTGTGAACGCGTCTCTGTCTCCGCTCCAGAGCCCGTTGGAGAGACGCTGTTCAAGGAGGGGAAGAGCCCGACGTGGGGCTCGCTCAGCCCGGGCGTGCAGAAAGGTAAGAGCGCGACGACTCTTCGCGCCGGTCTCTCCGACTGAGCCAGCTCCCAGCGTTTACACGGCGCTTCGCCTCAGTCTGCGGGGATCTGGCGCGTCCTTGGGCTCCGACGGAGCGGCGGGTTAGAGACATTAGGGCGACCCCAGCCCTTTTGGGAAAGGGGGAGGGACAAGAAGCTGTCGGACGCTGCAGGGGGACCCCGTCTCCCACGCGTGGGGAAATTGCACGGGTGGGACGGCTGCTTTTCGACCCCCGGAATTTAGCTCCGCGGCATCCGCGCGCCGCGTTCCGGGCCGGGACCCAGATCCGGGAGACCGGGGCTTTCTTTCGGGGCGGGGCTCGGTGGGAACTCATTTCCCCCCTTGAAGTCCCGGCCGGGAGCCAAGCCCCAAACCTGCAATTTCCTCCAGACCCGACGCCTCCACCTTCCGACAAACCCCGCTGGATTCCTGGAGGCAACAGAGGGAAACTCCGCCCCCCGACCTACACCCCAAAATCCCCCCTGGGCTAGGGGGAGGGGAACCCACGGGAATGGCCGAACTGGAATCCGAATTGGCCGCGAACTCCTGGGCGCTACCCGCGGCGTCGGAGCCTCGCACGGAAGCGAGCCCTGGGGGTTCGGATCGGAGCATTCCCATTTGCTCGTTCGCAAATTCGATGCAGAATAAAATTTCGATGTGAGGCTTTGGGGGGAGGCTGGAGGCCGCGTGCCGGCGCCTTCGACGGCGGGGGCCCGAATCTCTCACCCCGCAGCCTTAGCGCGAGGTGCGCTCCCCGGGCTGTGTCCCGCTACCGAACCGCCTCCCCTAATCACGCGGCAGGGCGCTCCGCCGATCTAGCCCGCTCCGCTCCGTTGTCTAGCCAAGACAATCCGCCCCGGCCCGCTCACCTGTAAACCTGCCCCTAAAAGGACGCTCCTTTGGCTCGCGCCCTTTGTAAACCGGAGTCAGGGCGGTACATTCGAGCCCGATCTAGCCGCTACCGCGCAGTTCCCGAATAGTTTCGGCCTGTGCGCCCTCCCGCCAGCCCCCCGGGGATCTAGCTGGTGGTTCCGGGATCCCCGTGCCCCGGCGCTGCGTTCTCCACGCGGAGCTCGCGGGGTGGCACATTACAAGGCGCAGATTTCAAGACGCAGACGGATCAAAGAGCAAACCAGCCCCCGGCGCGAGTCCCGACTCCGCTGCCGGCCGGCCCGAAATATTCTGAAAACGGTTTCGCCGCGCTGCCTGGACCGCTGGCCCGTTCCGTGAGCCGCAGCCCCCGGTAACCAGGGCCCCACACGGGCGGGGACGGGCCACCGCGCCCGGTCAGATCCGGAGTAAACGGAGTTCGACGCAAGGTAGACCCAGAGCCCGTGCCGCTCCGGCGCATCCTGTCCCGGCGATTCCCTGGATCCCGGGGGCGCAGCTCCTTGCCCGGAGCGGTTCGGAGCGCGGCGTGGGCACAGCGAGGGCGGGTATCTGAGACCAGCCCGTGGTCGCCACGGTCTCCGGGCTCCTGTGAATGCTCCGAGGGGACGCGCCTGGGAATGGACGCTGGGCCGGGTCTGCCTCGCTGCCGGTTCCCCCCTTTCCACGGCACTGCCTGGCGGCCGGGCCGGTGTCTCCTGCCCCAGAAGCGCTGGGCTGGAGCGGTGCAGCCGGACTGCAGCGCCTGTCTGAGCGCAGCGCTGGGCCGCCGGCTCCCCCAGCTCGGAGGTTTGGGGGGCTGCTCCCGACACCGGACCCCCGCATCCCTCCGGCCTGGTCGGCTGCACCAGGCGGCCAGAGAGCTGGACTCATCTACTAGCGTTCTTTGAGGGGCGCAACAAACCCGTGACAAGGAGGATCCGGTGGGCATAGTGCATTTTGAGGTCCAGAAAGCCTTTGACAAGGTCCCTCACCAAAGGCTCTTAAGCAAAGTAAATTGTCATAGGATAAGAGGGAAGGTCCTTTCGTGGACTGAGAACTGGTTCAAAGGCAGGACACATGGGTACGAATAAATGGTCATTTTTTCAGAACAAAGAGGTAACTAGTGGGGCTCCCCAAGTGTCCGTCCTGGGACCCGTCCTATTCAATGTATTTATAAATGATCTGGAGAAAAGGATAAACAGTGAGGAGTCAAAATTTGCAGATACCAAACTGCTGAAGATAGTTAAGACCAAAACAGACTGTGAAGAGCTTCAAAAAGATCTCACCAAACTAAATGGCTGGCAACAAAATGGCAAATGAAATTTACTGTTGATAATTGGAAAGTAACGCACATCGGAAAAAATCATCCCACCAATACAGACAATACGATGGGGATTAATTTAGCTACAACTACTCAAGAGGGAGATCTTGGAGTCACTGTGGAGAGTTCTCTGAAAACATCCACGCAGTGTGCAGCTGGGGTAAAAAAAAGCAAACAATGTTTGGAATCATTAAAAAGGGATAGAGAAGAAGACAAAAAAATATCTTATTGCCCCCATATAAATCCATGGTACACCCACATCTTGAATACTGCATATAGATGTGGTCTCCTCATCTCAAAAAAGATATATTGGCATTAGGGGGTTTGGAACAGGTCCCTTATGAAGAGAGATTAAAAAGACTTGGACTTTTCAGCTTAGAAAAGAGGAGGCTAAGAGGGGATAGGATAGAAGTTGATAAAATCAGGACTGGTGTGGAAAAAGTGAATAAGGAAAAGTTATGTATTTATTCCTACAATAGAAGAACTAGGGGTCACCAAATGAAATTAATAGGTTTAAAACAAACAAAAGGAAGTTTTTCTTCAGTAACCCACAGTCAGCCTGTGGAACTCCTTGCCAGAGGATGTTGCGAAGACCAGGACTTAAACAGGGCTCAATTAAGAGCTAGAGCAATTCATGGAGGTTAGGTCCATCAATACTTATTAGCCAGGATGGGTAGGGATGGTGTTGTGATGGCGTGTTGGGGTCCCCCGCCTCCTGCACCCCCGTAGTGGCACAAACCGACTCCACCAGCCAGTAGAATAGAGGGAGTTTATTGCTCCTCCAGGATACAGCACAGATGTAATCCGGTTACAGGAACTGGGGCTAGGATGCCTCAGGCCCCCCTTGAGATGGGGGAGACTGGGCCCCTAAATTCCAGCCCCTTTCCCTAGGCTGTCTCCTCCATGATCCCAGACCGAAACTAACCTCTCTTCCAGCCCTGCCCCCCACCCAGGGGCGGCATTCCTCCTTCCTTTGTTTCTCTCCCTGGGGGGTAGCTGGTCGGACAGGTTGAGAGACCCTGGCCTAGTGACTCATCCCCTGTCCTGCTGGGCCGTGCTGCAGCCAGCAGCCAGTGGGGGTCACCCACAGCCCACTGCCCAGCATAGCAACCAGCAAGGTATCCCCCACTACGTCACAGATGTCCTTATCCTCTGTCAGCGGCTGGGAATGGGCGACAGGGGAGGGATCACTTGATGATTCCCTGTTCTGTTCCCTCCCTCCAGGACACCTGGCCTTGGCCATACTGGGCTGGATGGACCTTTGTTCTGACTCAGTCTGGCCGCTCTTACATTCTTATGTACAGATTTCATCCCCAAACCCAGCTCCCGCGAGAGCCTGCAAGGACAGAAAAGGGGGCGGGGGCTAAGATAGGAGGGGGGCAGGTGGGGGCTGCTACTGGCCAGAGCTGTAGGGGGGCACAAGTGGTGCACGGACCCCTCCCAGTCTGCACAGGTGGGATGTCTCAGCCCTCTCAGGATGTGGTGCTCCCGGGGTGCTTGGGCAACAGGATTGGGAGGAGGGGACAGGACATGGGGAGGGAGATACCTACAGACTGATGAGGGTCAGGCTAGCCCAGGAAGTTTGTTTCACCTCGTCTGGTGACACCAGCACCCCAGGCTGTTCCCTGGGAGGGGGCAAATTCACAACACAGCCAGGAAACCCTGTTCACACAGCACATGCATCCAGGGGAACTCCCTGCCACTAGAGGCTGGCACAGCCCCCGGCTTGGCACAGCCTTTCCTTAAGGCTTCTTTGTATGGAGCCAGACCCTCCAGGGCAGTGACCGTAAATATTACAGCCCCTAGCCAGGGTGCCCTGTTCCGGCCCACTCGGCCCTGCCTGGCGCTCACCCCCTCTTGCCAATGCCAGGCATGCAGGGGGGCAGAGTCCAGCCCAGCCCATGGCTCTGCTAGCAGGTGCCGGATGGAGTGGCCACCTTGCACCCCGGCCCTGGTGTGCAGCAGGGGGCCATTCCCACACCTCGGCCCCAGGGCGCAGCAGGAGCACACAAGGGTCTGAACTCTCAGGCTATGTCTAGACTGCAAGCCTCTTTCGAAAGAGAGCGTCTAGACTGCACGCGGAACTTTCGAAAGAGCAAGCCGCTTTTTCGAAAGAAAGCACCCAGTGAGTCTGGATGCTCTCTTTCGAAGAAGCCCTATTTACATTCAAGAACGCCTTCTTTCGAAAGAAGCACTTTCGAAAGAAGGCGTTTTTCCTCGTGAAATGAGGTTTACCGCCGTCGAAAGAAAAGCCGCGTTCTTTCGATTTAATTTCGAAAGAACGTGGCTGCAGTCTAGACGCAGGTGAAGTTTTTTCGGAAAAAGGCTACTTTTCCCGAAAAAAACCCTGAGTCTGGACACAGCCCTAGTGTCTTCAGTGTTTTGGTGGGAGCATCCCTGCCCTGCCCAGGCCTTGGGTCCTGCTCACGCTGGCGGGTGGCGCCACGTTGTATCGACAAACTCAGAGCAGTGTCAGACCTTAAGAACATCAGAGTGGCCAGGCTGGGTCAGTCCACAGGCCCATCCAGTCCAGCGTCCTGTCTGCCCACAGCGGCCAGTGCCAGGTGCCCCAGAGGGAGGGGACAGAACAGGGAACCATCCAGTGATTCCTCCCATCGCCCATTCCCAGCCCCTGACAGAGGCTAGGGACTCCATCCCTACAATCCTGGCTGGGATGGGGAAATTATCAGGGAAATTGACTGGGAGGAAAATGTTCACCAGCTGAATGTGGCTGCAGATAGAGAGCTCTTTAAGAAGAGTTTACTCAGGGACCAAAAAGCCCCCGGTTCCACAAGGCCAACTTTGACTAAAAGTTGGTCAGCGGTGAAGGCAGCAATGAGAAATAAAGAGCCATACTTAGCAAGGGGAAACGAGGGACTAGATTGTCATTGATACAAATTAGAAGTAATGAAGTGTAGAAAATTGGTAAAGGAAGCCAAAGATATCGGGAAAAATCCATGGCTGGCAGAAAATTAAGAAGGAGTTTTTAAAGTATATTATAAACAAAAGAAATCCTAAGGATGATACCAGTTTTAGAGGGAGAGGGAGAAAATGTTAATGATGCAGACAGAAAAGGCAGAAGTGTTCAATAAACATTTATGTTCTATATTTGGAAAGAAGCAGGCTGGTGTGCTTGGATCACATGAGGGAGATGAAGCACTTTCCACTCCATTAGGAACTCAGGAGGATGTTAAACAACATCTACTCGGGATAAATCGTTTTAAATCCGCAGGTCCAGATAATTTGCACCCAAGAGTGTTAAAAGAGCTGCCTCAGGGATCTCTGGCCCCTTATTTGATTTGTAATTAACTAGCAGATGAGGCCCCTTGACTGGGTGCAAAGTCACTTTGCATAGACTACACTTCTAGGAAAGTTCAAGGAATTAAATACGTGTCATAGAATTTGTATTCATGTGCCCACAAAAGGGAAGTAAAAGGACAGTTTGACATTTGTAGAATTTCAACTTCAAACGCCATCCATTGTACTGAATAATTGCCATCCCTAGTACATTTGAATCAGGAAGGCATAAAGCTTCCATTACTTTTCCATAGATAATTTGAATTATTTTGAGATTGGGAACAGTAATCATTTTCTTTGCTCTAGAATGACAGTTGAACAGGTGACTCGATTTTAATTTTGTTAGCAAATATTTTGATGAACAGTCATGACTCCCCCCCCTCCCCAAGAAAAACAAAAATAATTATTTAAACCTTTCACCCAGCATATTTGGGTGTAAAAAGTAGCACATTTAGCTAATTTAAGTGGCAGGAACTCAGGAGTGCGACAAGGGTGCCTATTGTCACCGTTCCTGTTCTTGATCCCAATGGACTGGATTATAAGCAGGACAACCAATGGCCAGCAATGGGGCATTCAAACAGCTGGAGAACATTGATTTTACTGACGCTGTCATGCTCCTGTCACACGAACATGAAAGCATGGAAGAAAAGGTTGCAACACTAGACAAACTGCTTCAGTGTCTGGACTGTGGAGTATTATGGGTATTATGGGCAGAGACGGAGGAACAGACAAGGAGATCAGTGCGAGGACAGGGAAAGCAACAGCTGCATTCGAGACTAGTTGTCCCATATGGAGCTCACAAATAATATCTGCAAAGACGAAACTGTGAATCTTCAACACGAATGTGAGGAGTGTGCCCTTGTACGGATGCGAGGCCTGGCATGCTAAAACGTCTTCAAATCACAAGCTACAGACATTCCTAAACAGATGCCCGAGGTCCATCCTTCACATCAAGTGGCAAGACTTTGTCACAAATGAGGAGCTTTGGAACAGAGCAGGACAAGAACCACTTGGCCTTCAAATCAAAAGAAGAAAGTGGGGATGGCTAGGCCACACTCTCAGGATACGTCTAAACTACATGGCTCCATCGACGGGCCCATGTAGATTTGTTGTTTTGGCAAAGGCAAATGAAGCTGCGATTTAAATGATCGCGGCTTCATTTACATTTACATGGCTGCCGCGCTGAGCCGACAAACAGCTGATCAGCTGTTTGTCCGCTCAGCGCGCTAGTCTGGATGCTCCCCTGCCAACATCAAAGCCCTTTGTCGGCAGCCCCGATAAACCTCATCCCACGAGGAATAACGGGGCTGCCGACAAAGGGCTTTGATGTCGGCAGGGGAGCGTCCAGACTAGCTCAAACAGCTGATCAGCTGTTTGTTGGCTCAGCACGGCAGCCATGTAAATGTAAATGAAGCCGCGATCATTTAAATCGTGCTTCATTTGCCTTTGCCTATAATCCTAATCTACATGGCTCCATCGATGGAGCCATGTAGTCTAGACACAGCCTCAGAAAACCATCTTCCAGCGTAGTCCGTCAAGCTCTCCCATGGAACCCACAAGGAAAATGCAGAAGAGGAAGACCTCGGACAATGTGGGGAAGATCTACTGAGACTGAAGGATGACAACTGGTGTGATGTAGTGGGGGTATGGTCCACTCCCTGGGCGCTATGCTTGGGCTGTGGATGACCCCTACTGGCCTCTGTCTGCAAGCACTGCCCAGCGGGGGGTCGCCCTGAGGGCCCTGATGTGTAGAGCATGGCCCAGATCAATGGAGAGGGAAGGAGTTTGAACAAGGAAGGGTGTGGTTTGGGGAAGTCAGTCTTGTTTGGAAAAACATGAAGGGAAGAGACTAACCTGAGTACTGAGGGGTCAGGGGCCTGTGGACCCCTACCCAAGGGGTCTGAGGCTGCCTTGCCCTAATTCCTTATACCCACATGGCATCTATGCAGTGCTGTATCCTGGAGAAGCAATAAACCCTTTTTCTTTTACTGGCTGGTGGAGAGTCATCTTGCTGCTACGGGGGTGCAGGATCGGGGGAACCCCGACACACCACCACACTGAGGTATTCCTGGAGTCAGCTAGAAGTTTTGTCTGGAGACGGGGGGTATGTGTACACTACCCCGCTAGTTCGAACTAGCGGGGTAGTGTAGACATACCCAGAGTGAAGTGGAGGGGACTTGTAGATGACCAATACTCCACTTGCAGTACAAGGGTTTAGTAGTAGTAGTAGTAGTAGTGTTTATGCAAAATTTGGTATTTGTAGGTAATTGGGAAGTATGGCTTTATTTTGAACAGACAAACAAACAAACAAATGCAGGCTCCAGACGTTTAAATGCAAGGGTGTGACAACGGGCTGGAGTTCCTCTGATCCTGCAGCCGTGTAGCAGCAAGAACAGATTCCACCAGCCAGTAGAATAGAGAGGGTTTATTGCTTCTCTCAGATACAGCACAGCATAGACGTGATGTGTCTACATGAGTCTAGGGAGGATGCCTCAGACCCCTTGAGATGGGGTCCCTGGGCCCCTAGATTCCAGCCCCCTCCTTAGACTGGTTCCTTCATGATTCCAGCCCCAGACTGACCCTTCCCCCAACCCTCACTTCCTAGTTCCTTCGCTGCCCTCAACCGGTCAGACTCATTAGGGCTAACTCTGGACACCGGCCAGTAGGAGTCACCCACAGCCCAAGCATAGCGACCAGCAAGGTACTGACACTACATCACAAAGGGGAATGGGGCGGGGGCAGTGCTCCTGTCGGACCAGGGGTTGAAAGGGGCAAGGTGGGATGACACAGATGGGGTCTTCAAAGTATTTGAAGGCTTCAATATCTGAGATACAGGTGAGAGGATTATTCTAGGAGGGGTGGGTGAGATTCTGTGGCCTGCACTGTGCAGGGGGTCAGACTAGATGATCATAATGGTCCCTTCTGACCTTAAAGTCTATGAGTCTATGAGTCTATGACTGTAGGCTGGTCAGCCCGACGTCAGTCGTGGGCAGAGTCCTGGAGAAACTCCCGTGGGGCTCAGCCAATACTGACATCAAGGGCAGGAGCGCAGTGCTGTGGAAATAGGGTTTGTGAGACAAGCCTGATTTCAGGTTCTGCTCAGATCAGTGGCGGCTGGTGGCTGGTCAGCGGTGGCTTTGGCACAGCCAGCGAGGCGGTCCCGAGGTGATGTGCGCTGCACAGGGGGTCAGAGGAGAAGATTTAAGGGAGGGTTCCTGGGCCTGAGAGCAGGTTCCAGAGGGCAGCCGGGCTAGTCTGTGTCCGCAAAACCAGCCAGGAGTCCGGGGGCGCTTTGCAGACTCACATGTATCCGGCACAGCGGTCCAGCTCGCTCCTCGGATGCTGTCTGCACAGACGGGGCGGGCAGCTCCTCTCTGGCCAGGTTTTGCCTTGCTAGACACTTGAGGTGTCCTGAACAGGCTTAAATACACTTGGCAGAGAGCCCCCGTTGCGGCTCTAGGACGGGCTGTAGCGCACCGCCGTGAACCCGCAAGTTCAGCCCCTCAGCCACAGGCGCTGTCGTTTAGTTTTCCTAAGTGGGTGCTCTGCTCTGAGGCCACGCGCATTCTACCTGTGCTCGGCCCAAGGCCACGCCCACGCCACCTGTGCTTGTCCCGACGTCACGCCCCCATTCCACTTCCGCTCTGATCCGAAGCCACGCCCCCTAGGAAGGCTCGAGACCCCCCTCCCTTTGCAATGCACCCGGCCTTGGTTTCTGGGTTGGGCGGGGCACGCTGGGTGTCTCCGGGTGAAGAACTGGCTGAGTGGAAGCGAAGTCAAGGGACGCGCTTGGCATTTCCTTGGCAGCCCGGGGTCTCTTCTGTCCTGTCGCAGGGAGTTCCACAGCTCCGGCCCGAGCTTCCCAACGTGGGGCGCAGACCTGTTCGGTTTACGTGACTGTGCAGTAACATCAGATCCTTTCCTCCTGGTGTTGGGCCTCTTGCCGCCGCTGCCTTCCCCCATCCTGCCACCCCGGATCCCCCCCCCCCCAAGCACCTCCTGTCCGGGGTTATTGGCAAGCTCTGGGCCAGACTGCCTTGTGCTGCGTGCGGGAACAGCGCTGGGGGAGGCGGCTGGCGGCTGAGCGCGGCCGCCAGAGAAGTGTCAGTCCTAGCTGTGTGTACAGCCCTGTCAGTCTCAGGAGGCCAGAGAGCCGGCGGGGAGGGATTGGCTTTTGTTGGGCCAACTGCGGGCGAGAGACACAAGCCAGCCGCAGGGAGCCCTTCTCCGGGCTTGGACAAAGTCTCTGGGCCCACCACCCCTGGGGGCGGGGCCGGCTGACACCCCTGCAGCCCTGGCGCAAAAGGACGGAGCGCGGGGGTCACTTCACCTGCCAGCTCTCGGATATTTGTGGCGTTGCTGGTCCCGCTCCACTAGGGGGCAGCACACGCCTGGGGACTCCTCTGAGACCGTCCACACAGGGCGACCCGCTGCCAGAGGGCCCCCAGTCACCGGGCACGGTGGTGACGGGTGAGCCGCTCCCTCCGCAGGGGCAGCACCAAGGAGCGAGCTCTGGGGAGTTCTGGGTGCCCGGTGGGAGGTCCCCTTCGAGCCCGCGCCGGTCACTCGTGGGCTGGGCACAGCCAGGCTGGCACCGCCAACGCGCGTCTCACAGGGCAGCTGCCGGGTGGCTCGGGGGATGGGACGCCCTTGGCCCCAGGCGCGCCATAGAAATCCAGTGTGCGGCGGGAGGGGGGCGCACGTGTCCATGGCACATCTCCGATCCCGAGAGCCTGGCTCGGGGCCAGCGCCAGGTCCGGGAGTGCCAGGGGCGGTGCATGGCCCAGGGGTGCCAGGCCGCTGTGCCGGGCCGGCGCGGCCGCTCTAACGCTGCCCTTGGCTCCGCAGGCAGCGGGCAGATCCAGCTGTGGCAGTTCCTGCTGGAGCTGCTGTCGGACCGCGCCAACCTGAACTGCATCGCCTGGGAGGGCACCAACGGGGAGTTCAAGCTGGTGGACCCGGACGAGGTGGCGCGGCGCTGGGGCGCGCGCAAGAGCAAGCCCAACATGAACTACGACAAGCTGAGCCGGGCGCTGCGCTACTACTACGACAAGAGCATCATGACCAAGGTGCACGGCAAGCGCTACGCCTACAAGTTCGACTTCCAGGGCCTGGCGCAGGTGTGCCAGCCCGCCGCGCCCGAGCACGCCCTCTACAAGCTCCCGGGCAGCCTGGCGCCCCTGCCCTTCGCGGGCATCTCCAAACTCAACCTTATGGCCTCGGGCGTGGCGCCCAGCGGCTTCTCCTACTGGCCCGGCTCCGCGCCCAGCCTCTACCCCAGCCCCGGCCTGCCGCCCGCCGGCCCCTTCGGCGCCATGCCCGCCTCCCACCTCAACAACATGAACGGCCCCTACCACTAGAGCCCGCCGGGGCGCGCCGGGGGGCGGGGGCGGGTTTGCCTTTGGGTCCCGCTCCGAGGGACCCCTCTCTGCTCCGTGGCCCTCTGGGGCAGAGGGGGTTTGTCTGGGCAGGTGGCTGGACCCCCAAGGGGGGTGGGTCCCCCCCGCCCATCTCTCCCCAACCCCCTCGGTGTCAGAAAAGCTCTGGGGCCGAGCCAAGCGCTACCGGTTGTGCCAGCCCGGCCCTGAGGGGAGGTCCGTGCAGGGCAGCGTCTGGGGGTGGTGAGGAAGGGGCAGCTCCCGCCTGCGGGTCACTGGAGGCCCCCAGCCCAGCGTCTCTCTGGCCCAGCCGCTGCTTGAACGCCGGTCCTCACGTATGAGCGCTTGAGCCCGGCTCTGGGGCAAGGAGGAGCCCTCCCCCCGGACAGATTAGCGCCGCTCGGGAGTCCTGCCGGCCTCGGAAGCGGCTCTCTTGGGTTCGAGGCAGCGAGAAAGTAGGAGGCAGATACCCAGGGGGATGGGGCCATTGGTGGGATGCAGGGCAGTAGCGGCGGGAGGGGAGAGGGGATAACAGGACAGATGGGCCCAGTGATCCAGACCCACGGGGCTAGGTGGGTGTTGGTCTTATGGGGGGACGGGGACCATGGCAGGTGGGTGTTGGTTGGGGGGGGGGCAGGCTAGGTGGGTGCTGGTTTGAGGGGGACCAGGGTAGGTGGGTGTTCGTTGGGGGGGCAGGCTAGGTGGGTGCTGGTTTGAGGGGGGGACCAGGGTAGGTGGGTGTTCGTTGGGGGGGGCAGGCTAGGTGGGTGCTGGTTTGAGGGGGGGACCAGGGTAGGTGGGTGTTCGTTGGGGGGGCAGGCTAGGTGGGTGCGGGTTTGAGGGGGGACCAGGGTAGGTGGGTGTTCGTTGGGGGGGCAGGCTAGGTGGGTGCTGGTTTGAGGGGGGGACCAGGGTAGGTGTGTGTTGGTCTGACGCGGGCGGGGCAGGCTAGGTGGGTGTTGGTCTGACCCAGGGCAGGGAGTCCGGGGGCGGGGCTGGTCTCTGGTTTGGCTGGAGCCCTCTAGCAGTAGTTGGGGGGGGGGGTGTCAGGGTCCCAGAGGCTGCAGACGGGCACAGGGGTTGGCAGGGCCGGGAGGAGGAGGGGAGTCGGGGCCGACCGTCGTGTCAGGACACGAGAGCGGCTGGGACAAGCTGTAGGCCGGCGGTTCGGTCCCGGGGCTCAGTGGCCCTGCCGGAATTTCAGTAGCCCCATGGCGCGGGCCCCCTGGTGCCTGACACGGGGCCGCTTGCGGGCGGCTCCACTGTCCCCTGGCGGGGGGGGGGGGGGAGGGAGACTCCCAGCTGCGGGGAGTGGGGCTCGGCTCAGCCCCAGCGAGACCTGACAATGGCGGTGACACCTCGGGTCCCCCCGCCCCTCCCCGCAACAGGCCGCTAGTGCAGCCCCGTGCGAAGGGGAGAGCGGCCCGGTCGCCCCATTGCAGGGGGCAGGACTCGGGGCGCCCTGCGTGGCGCTGGCACGGTCAATAAACCGCAGAGCTACGAGGAGTTGTCTCATGACTTACGCCGCGAAATCCCAGTCTCTGGGGCCATCAGAGAGCCGGCCAGTGCCTCCCTGCCCCAACCCAACCGAGCCAGGGGGAGTCTCCCTCCCCTGTGAGCAGTGCAAGGTCTATGACACACAGCCCAGCAGTTCTGCCAGGGAGATGCCTCCAGCTCGCCCCTGCTATGAACGCCCCACAAAGCCCATGCTAACCGATTGGCACCCCCCCGTGCACGTGGGCCGCGCGGCCGCGGGTCTGCGCGCTCCGGCCCTGCCCAGAGCTCCCAGGCGTGATACCCACCGCAGCCCCCGGTGCTCCCACGCTCTGATCCGCTGGCGCCTCCCAGCCGCCGCATTTGTGAGCTCGCCTGGCGACTTCGGAGACCGCAGGGCTCCCGGCTGGGCGGCCGAGCACGCCTGGCCCCTGCTGCCACACGCCGGGCTGTGCCCACCCGTAGCTGGCCGTCGGGGCTCAGGAGCAGGAAGCCGACGGGTGGCTGCAGTTGTGTGTCTCCCTGCAGGGCCCCCCCACGTGAGCAATCGCCACGTGCACCCGCCCCACGGCACAAGCAGGGCCTGGGGGGCACGCATAGAGGAGCTGCACGGGTAGCTTCGTTCCCGGCTGCAACACAAGGCGCAGCCGCAAGGTGTCGCCCTGCTCCAAGCAACCCAGCGCCGGGTTTGTACCAGGCGTGACCCTGCCGGAGCGGCGTTACCTGCTGCCCCCTGGCGGATGTACCTGGGGAACTCCCCCCCCCCCCCCTCCTGCGCCCTGCCTGGCTGGACAAGGGCTTCCCTGGGGCCAGGTGCCTATCCGGGCAGCAGGGCAATTTTCTGGGGACGCGACGTGAGTCTCGGCTGCGCACCCTTCCCACGGCTGCGCCATTGGCACGGCTCCCGCAGGGAGGGGAGCTCTGGCCCCATGGGCCCCAGGAGACCCAACGCTTCTCCCGGCGGGGAAAGGACCGAGCCACGGGGCAGTCTCTTCATGTTTTCCCAGCCAAGACTGCCCCTTTTCCCAGCCACCCCCTCCCTTTGTTCAGACCCCTTCCCAGCTCAGGTGAGAACCGGCTGGGCCATGGTCTACCTGACATGAGGGCCCTCCGCTGGGCAGTGCTTACAGACACAGGCCAGTAGGGGTCACCAGCAGCCCACAACCCGAGCACAGCAAACAGTGACTGCCCAACCAGGATGTGCAGCACACCCGCTAGCGCACACAGGCACAGCCAGCAGCAGCGGTGAGACCATGCCCCCAGAGCTGGGGGGCTGCCCCAGAATGCTCCCTCCCCACGATCTCACTGCGGGGGGGGCACTCAGTCCCCGCTTGCCCAGAGGAGGGAGGGGCCGGGAGGGCAAAGCCAGCGTCCTCGCAGTGACTGACGAGGGGCGGGCCTGAGGGAGGGGTGGGGGGTAAATCCCTAGGGCAGGTCCGAGGAGCTTGCGCGGAGCCGGAGCCGAAGGGCATCGAGGGGCTTGTGGAAACGGGGCGGATTTCTCTGGAATTTCAAGCAGAAAAATAAAAAAAATAAAAACTGGAAAAGAGTTTCTGCCTTGTGAGACCCCAGCCAGCCCAGCGCCCGGATATGGGGGGGGGTGTGTGTGCGCCGTGATCCCCCAGCCTCAAGGTGGCCCCCAGGGGAGCGTCTGGTCTGGACACGAGGCTGCTGGGTTCTTGCCCTTTGGGGGGATTCGGATTTGTCGGTTTTCCGGCTTGGAAGGAAGGAATCGAAGCCCCCAACCCGTGTGCAAAGACCCATTCGCCACCCACCCCGCCCGGCGCGCGGGAGAGACCCGCCCCCCCCCGCCAGCGCAGGCCTCTGGGGCAGAAACCAGCGCCCGCGGCTTGTTCCTGAGCCGTCCCGGGTCCGGCCCAGATGTGGACAGAGACCTCTCGAGAACTCGGCGCCGTCCACTCCAAGCCCTGCACCAGAGATCGGATTCGGCTTTGCCCCCAGGCCCCGGCACCTCCAGCCCGGGCCCCGCTCCAAAGCCCCCAGCCCCCTGCACCAGCCCCAGCTCAAGCCGAAGGCGGCAGCAGGGAGGGCATCGGTGCCAGCCCCGAAGCTCTTTGGTTAGAGGGGCAGGCGAGGGGCGGGTGAGCGCAGGGGAAGGGGGGGGGGGAGTATCGAACCAGGCTCCCGCAGTGTCGGTTAAAGGGCATCACTTCCCCTCCGGGTTACAGCCACGGGATCCAAGTAGGGAGGGGGAAGGAAGGAACCGAGGGATGGGGGGGGAATGGCTTATAAGAAAGTGACACCCCTCCGTCCTCACCTGCAGCCTCCCGCAGTCCCTGCTCCCCGCTGCCCTGCCGGTACCCCTCACTCCCGCCCCGCAGCCCCTGCCAGCCTCCTCCCCCCCCCGCCCCTCACTCTCTGTCCTGCTCTCCCGGGCCAGCCAGTGCTGAGCGGGGGGAGGAGGGCTGACGGCTGCGACTGAGGCGCGTTGGCAGGGCTGGGTGTTGCCAGGGGGAGGAAGGAGAGCCCGCCCCCGCAGCGGGCCCCCGCCGCCTGGCTAGCTTAACAAGTCCAGGAGCGCAACATCCCCCTGCAGGCCTTAAATCTCCCTGACCAGCCGCAGTCCCGGCTCCTCCCTTCTCAGAGCTCTGTGCAGCCAGCGCCTGGCCCTGCCCTTCTGCCGCGGGGCGGGCGGGGCCGCGCTGCCCGGGGATTGGGTGGGCGGGGAGTTCCGGCGGTGTCGCCCCTTGGCACGCTGCGGACATGGCACCCGGGCCGCGTCAAAGGCCTCGCCGAGGGTAGGAGCCCTGTTCCTGCCAGGGGTGTCTGTGTCACGGGCTGCTTCCAAACCACACGCCGCAGGTGCCCAGGACCAACCATCAATGGCGGAGGGGCTGGAAGAGGGGGCCGCAGCAGCAGCTGTCCCCCCTTCCCCCTGCTGCTGTCCTCTGCCCCTGGCTAGGAGCTGTCCCCCCGTCTCCTGACCTCCGCCCAGCTGAGTGTTGGCAGTGGAGTATTAGGGGAGAGCCGCTGCATGTCCCTGCCCTGGAACTGAACAGCATGTCATAGCCCCTGTACTGCTGACAGCTAGTGGGGATTCTCGTGTAGCTCAGCTGGCCTGTGCTTTGGGAGTTCTCGCTGCTGAGTTCCTGCTGAACGTGGTGGCCTGGAAACCTGTTCTGAGGGAGCTGGGAAGCTGGGGGTCGGAGGAGGGCGGAGAGAGTTGTGGGGAGGCCCCGGCTGCGCTCTATCAACCGCTCTGCTACCCCCTCACTGGCAGGGCTCCCCAGCCCCAGCCCTTCCCCCTGGGGAGCGCAGGACACAGCCAGAGCGTCCCCCCTGCCGCGTGGATGAGCTGCGGCTGGAGCAGCCGGCCTGCAGAGGCTGCTGCAGCCCGCCGATGGGCAGGGCAGCTCGCAGCTGCGGTGCTGGGAAGCGGCCCTGGGGAGGGAGTTTGCCGGCCCCTCCTGGGCCAGCGCAGAGTAAACAGCCGGGGCTGGTGACTCAGCAAAGCGGCTTCAACCTCTCCCGGGGTAGGATAACAGCTTCACCCTGCAAACCTGGGCGCAGGCGGCGCTCAGCGCCCGGCCGCTGCAGCAGGGCCCAGGAGGGCGGCCAGTCCGGGGGAGGCGGCCGCAGGAGCCGCGAACCCAACCCTGGACAGCGGGGCCCAGGTTCGAAATAGACCGTGGCTCCAGCTTCCAGGTGTTGGTTCTGGTCCTGCCCCCTCCCTCGGCCAGAGTCAAGGGCCCCTGGGCAGCCGGCGTGGCCTCGTGAGGAGGATCCTTAACCCCCTCCCCCAAGCCAGTCACCCTCCGGCCCCTTCCTGTGACGAGCCCGCCCCCTCCATCACCTCCACAGGAACCAGCCTGAGGCCTGCCCAGTGCAAAGGAGGGAGCACCCCGCAAGGTAGGGGCAGCTGGGTCCAGCCCCCCAACCCCCCCAGGCCCCGCTTCACCAGCCTGGGGGCTGCTCGCTTGGGAAGGAGCTAGGCTCAGCTGGGGGAGAGGGGGCTGGGGGGCATGCCAGAGGGCTGCAGATACGTGAGAGGCTGCCGGCGGCAAGCTGGGCTCTCTGCCCCAGGGGGTCCCAACAGAGCAGCGCTCGATGCAGCAGGACAGCCGAGCAGACGCCCCAGGAGGGCTGGAAGCGCCTTCCCGGGAGGTTTTCCAGAGGGCGCTGGAGAGCGTCTGTCTGGGCTGGGTCAGGCCCCGCCAACCCCGCACGGCGGCCGGGTCAGACCCGCTGAGCCGCGCGGTCCCCAGTAAGCCCCGGGGTCGGCGGCTGGGAAAGTCTAGGACTGGCTCGTGCCTCACAGGGGGGAGGAGGGGCGCTGCCTGCAGCCTGCAGAGCGCTGATTGGCTGTCTACCCCGGAGGCAGGGCCATGGGGAAAGCGATCAGTCTGGGCTGGGGGCGGGGCTTGCATGTGCAAGGGGGCAGGTTCTGGCCACCTCCCAGAGGGCCCCTGCTGCGTTCGAGCTCCTGCTTGAGCCGGCTGACTATGGCCCCTCTCCTGGGGGGTTACATCCCCTGTCACACACTGGGGGGCCGGGACAATTCATAGGGTGGGGCGCTGAGTTGCGTCCTTCTGCCCCACCTCGCCCCGTCTGCACAGCTCACCGCCCCAGGCTGGGGTCACAGCTGTGGGGGGAAAGCTGGGCCCTGGAGCTTGCGACTGAGCTGTCCGTAGCCCTGGCGGCAGTGGGGTCCAGACGGGCAAAATCTCAGGGCTGACAGCAGAGCCTGTGGGGCTGGCACCTGAGACCCCCGCAGCTTGGTGACTGGGACCCCAGGCAGCAACGGGGCTGCTGAGCATGAGCTGGCAGCTGGAATGCAAAAATCTAGGGGGCGCTGCGAGCCTCCTTCTGCCCCCCATAAATGCTCTATGTGCCACCCTCCCATCCCACCCTATTTCAGAGACTTCCTGCAACCCCTCCCCGCTGCCAGGGCTCTGTGTGCCCTGTTACCCTCCCCTCATGCCCATGGCTCTGTGTAATACACAGGAACATGCCTCTGCATTCAGTGTTAAATCTCAGGTCACTCAGCCATATAATTATTCTGATCTTCCTCTTGGCCCTCTTTAAATAGTGGCCAGCATTCCTTTTCTTCCCGCCTTCTTGAAACTTCCCCAGTGTTCCAAAATGTATTGAAAAGCAACAGACACGGGCCTGCCTGCCCCTCGGCCAGCTCTTCCAAAACTTGAGTGCAAGTTCTCCGGGCTCCCTGATGGAGAGAGGTCTCACTTCAGTAGCTGCTGCTTAACACCCTTGAGGGGAGGAGTGAAACTGTTTCATCATCATATGTCATAGCCACACCATCAGGCTGCCCCCATGAGAGTAGAAAGAGTCATCAAACATGCTGTTATAGAATCATAGACCCATAGGGCTGGAAGAGACCTCAGAAGCCCATCAAGTCCAGCCCCCTGCTCTAGGCAGGACCAATCCCAACTAAATCAACCCAACCAGGGCTTTGTCAAGCCGAGACTTAAACACCTCTAGGGATGGAGACTCCACTACTTCCCTAGGGAACCCATCCCAGTGCTTTACTACCCTCCTAGCTTCACCTCCTGCCTAGGGAAATAGTTTTTCTAATCTCCAACCTAGACCTCCCCCACTGCAACTTGAGCCCATTGCTCCTTGTTCTGCCATCTGCCACCACTGAGAACAGCCTCTCTCCAGCCTCTTTGAAACCTGCTTCAGGTAGCTACAGGCTGCTATCCAATCCCCCTCACTCTGTTCTTCTGTGGACTAAATAAGGCCCAAATTTCTCAGCCTCTCCTCACAGCCCCCTCATCATTTTTGTTGCCCTCCACTGGACCTTTTCCAATGAGGCCACATCCTTTCTGTCATTTTTAATAGGCAGCAGGTTTAAAAAAAACAAAAGGAAGTTTTTCTTCATGCAGTGCCCAGTTAACCTATGGAACTCCTTGCCAGAGGAAGCTGTGAAGACTAGAATTTTAACAGGATTCAAAAAAGAGCTAGACATATTCATGGAGGTGTGACGCAGTGGGTGCTGTCCACTCGTTGGTCGCTATGCTTGGGCTGTGTGCTGTGTGCGATCCCTACTGGCCTGTGTTTGTGAGCACTGTCCAACGGGAGGTCACCCCTGAGCTCCAACAAGTAGGCAGTGACCAGCCAGGGCTTCTTACCTAAACAAAGGAAGGGGTGGCGCTACCTGGGGGATGGGTGTTTGGTGGTTTCGGGAGAAGGGTTTTTTTTTTTGGCTGGGGAAACATGAAGAGAACAGATTAAGCAGAGTGCTGGGCATTCAGGGGCCTGTGCACCCCTACCCCAAGGGGGTCTAAGGCTGCCAGCCCCTGACACCTTATGTCCACATCACGTCTATGCTGTGCTGTATCCTGGAGAAGCAATAACCCCCTCTATTCTACTGGCTGGCAGAGTCTCATCTGGCTGCCGATGGGGTGCAGAATCGGGAGGTCCCCGATGCACCATCACAGTGGTGTCAGAAGTGGGATGCACTGCACCCCCTGGATGGAGCTTCCAGCAGTGAGTGGACAGCACCCACTACATCACAGGAGGGTAGGTCCAGCAATGGCTATTAGCCAGGATGGGTAGGGATGGTGTCCCTGGACTCTTTCTCTGGAGGTGGGTGGCAGGAGAGGGATCACGTGATGATTCCCTGTTGTGTCCCCTCCATCTGGGGCACCTGGCATTGGCCACTGTGGCAGACAGGAGACTGGGCTGGATGGGCCCTTGGTCTGACCCAGTCTGGCCGTTCTTATGTGGGGAGAACTGGACACAATACTCCAGATGTGGCCTCACCAGTGCCTAATAAAGGGGAATAATCACTTCCCTAGATCTGCTGCCCTACCTCTGTATAGCCAGTAGGAGGCGCCATTCCACTGCCACCTTCTGGTCTTCTGTGGGATTTACTCCTCGGGATTCCAGCACTCTCCTGTCCCACGGACTGCCGGGTGGGGTGGGGGTTCTGTTCTGCGTTCGTACAGCGCCTGGCACCACGGGTCCCGCTCCGTGCCCAGGGCGCCTAAGCTCTGCAGCTAAGCACATGACGCCTAATAATACAGCGGGCCGTCCTGCTGGGTGGGGACCGACAGTGACTCACTTGGCGGGATCGGGCAGTCAGGTACCTCACCCTACTGGCCTCCCAGGAATGAGCCTCCCCGGCAGGATCAGGCCCATCAGGCACGCGCCCCTCCCCCCATGGGTAAGCGCCCCACCTGCCTGGACCCATGCAGGAGGTCCCCTGGCACCCACTGACCCCGCAGACCCCGGGGACCGTGGAAGCCAGCAGCTCGGCCGGGACTATACAGCACCAGTGACACCCCCCCTACTTTCCTCCCCCTTCCATTGCCGGCTTTAGCTGCCACTGACGTCAGCCCGAGCTGCCGCCCGCCCCGATCCCCGGCCCCTTGAGCCCATTCGCTAAGCCGATTAGGCAGGACGCGGGCAGCAGCAGATGCCCCGGGGCTGGCCAGTTAAAGCGCCTGGGAGGGTGGGACGCCCGGGCTGTAGGAGGCCGGTGCCAATGCTGGAGAGGTGTGGAACCGCACCCCGCTGGCTCGCCGCACGCTCTGGCTGGCAGCAGTTCCCCACAGGCAGCCCCCCCGGTGGGTCACAGACGGGGGCATTTCAGTGCCCCACAAAAGCTGCTGCCCTGCTGGGTCCCCTGTCCCTGCGCTGTGACTCAGTTTCCCCGCCTGTACCACGCAGATGACGGCCGAGGCTCGCCTCGTGCCCGGGGCCGCACAGCACCTTGGCCAGGTCTGATGCCAGGGCCTGGCTGGCCTTTGCTCGCCCAGCTGCGGTACGCGCCCGGGCCAGCGTTCCCAGTCTGTTCGCCATCCCAGCTGTGCACTAGGCCCTGCCAGCCTCCCTCGCAGTGACCAGGCGCAGCTGCCAGCCAGGCTGAGGGGGCGCAGGACGAGACCCGCCAGCCAGGTGTCAGGCCTGGAGCGCTCATCGCGGGATGCAGTTTGGCGCCCAGGCCGCCCCTGGGAAGCGGGGAAACCGCCTAGAGGGCTCAGGGCTTTGTGCACCTCTGGCGCTGGGCGCCCGAGTCAGTGTTCCCGGGGAAGGAACGGACGGATCCTGCGGAGGGGAGCTGGGTGCCTGGGCTGGGGTGGATGCCAGCGGGGGCGGGAGGGACGGGAGAGCAGCCAGCACGTCTCCCAGCTGCTAGATGGAGGCAAAGGCCTGGGGTGGAGACACTTGGAAAGGGAGGTTTGGAAAGGGAGGGGGAAGGGGCCAGTCGGCTGCATCCTGCTCTTGCGCCTCATCTCCACTGTGCAGCCCTGCCCTGCTGCATCCCCTTGTACCCAGTCCCGACCCCTCCCTTGCCCCTCCCTGCAGCATGGCAGGCCCTGGATCCAGGGCTGAGCCTAGCGGGCAAGTCACAGCCCTCAGCTGCTGTCTGGTAACCCCTGCGTGAGCGAGTCTGGCAGTGTCTCTGGGGCATCACCATCCAGCACTGGCCAGCCGCCCCCTGTGGGTGCCCCTGGCATAGGACTCCCTTCTCCCGCGGCAGGGCTTGGCTCGGCCCATAGGCAGCCACTGGCTGTGTTGGGGGACTTGCGTGGGGGCTGGAGTGACATTACTCCAGAGCCATGAGCTTGGCGGGCTGCTAGTGCCCACGGCTCAGCCACTGACCAGGAGTCCACTGTGGTGGTGCATCGGGGTTCACTGCCTGCTGCACCCCCATAGTGGCACGGACAGACTCCGCCAGCCAGTAGAACAGAGGGAGTTTATTGCTTCTCCAGGGTACAGCCCAGCACAGATGTAATCCGGTTCCAGGGCAGGCCTAGGATGCCTCAGCCCCCTTGAGATGGGGGAGACTGGGACCCTAAATCCCAGCCCCTTGCTTAGGCTGCCTCCTCCATGATACCAGACAGAAACTAAAACTCTCTTCCAGCCCTGCCCCCAGCCAGGTGCTGGTCTCCACCCTCCTCCCTTTGTCTCCCTCCCTGGGGGGCTGAGCCTGGGTGTCTGGGTGAATCCACATTGGGAGAGTCAGTGAGAATCTCCCATCCCAGCGCAGGGGGACCCTGGGTCACAGAGCAGACAGCCCCTCCACTACACCACATCCAACAAACAGCTGGGTAGCAGAGCGCCCACAGCTAGGGTTTGTGTTCCTGCTGGTGGTGCACAGCCGCACATGCCTCGGTGAACATAAAATTACTCCGCACATGGACAGAAAAGATTAGAGGTAAGGGGGCTACTTTGCTCAGCAGCTCCAGCCATCCCTTGGTGGGCTAAGTGGCTGGCACCTGAGCTCCCTGTGGTTCAGTGTGGACTCAGAGCCCCAACCCGGCTCTGCAGAGCCACCATCCCGCCAGTAGGGGCAAAGGTCAGCCCAGCTGGAGCAAAGGAGGAGAGGCAACTGGTCCCCTCAGAAGCAGCAGGTTGTCTCAGCTGGGGGTGGAATGAGGCTAGTCCATGCAGCCGGCCTTAAGCCGGTTCTGTGCCCAGAGCCCCAGGCCAGCTCACCCCTACACCGGTCACGAGTGGAATCCAAGCCCCACTGGAATCAATAGGCGCCGGATCCTACCCTGCGTTCTGAGGCGCTACCACATGGGCAGCGGAGCCTCCTGCGCCCTCTCTTCCCTCTCTGCCGGGCACCTTGTGTGTCCTGGGGTGTGGGATCACATCCGGCTCCCTCTCTCACAGTGACCCCTGCCCCCATCGCGGCCATGCCCAGCGAGGACAAAGACTCTAACCCAAGGCAGAAGTGTGACAGACCCAGGGGTGCACCTGGGGAACTCCCTGCCACTGGAGAGACGGGCCCCATGTACCTCAGAACTCACCCCTGCGCCTGGGCTTCCCCGTAGCAATAACCAACATCCTCTCCGCAGCTAACCAGCAGGCTGGCTGCTCCGGCTGCCTGCGCAGGAGGGCAGCGAGCCTTGTTCCTCCTCTTTATGCACTTGGGAACCACCCAAGCCCTGCAGCTGCGGGGGCCCGAGAAACGCCTCGATAGCCAGGGCCTGCCCTGGGAATCGGGCTATTACGCCGTCAACACGGCGGCGTGGGATGCTCCTGCCGGGGCTCCCGGCCCACACCCGGTCTCCGCCTGGCTGCCATAGTGACCACGTGGCGGCGGCAGCGCCAGCCCGCGCGCCCCATTAGCCGCTGACCCGGGCGCTGCACTTTTCAGTCACCAGCTGACAGCGCTAAATAGACTGCACCAAAATCCGACCAATCAGCAGGCCGGCGCGCCCCGTGCCACGTGCCTGATTCACAATTTTTTAACGGGAATTCCTAATAAGGTCCCCACTCGACAATTAGCTGCAGCAGGGGGAGGGGAGGGAGTCGCTCCTCTGCCAGCGCGGATGAGAAGGGGGGCGGGGGGAAGGCTGGTGGATTTGGGTGAGGGGGGGCGGGAGCGGGGGGGGGAGGCTGGTGGATTTGGGTGAGGGGGGGCGGGAGCGGGGGGGGGAGGCTGGTGGATTTGGGTGGGGGGAGGGGGGGGGGGGGGATGCTGGTGGATTTGGGTGAGAAGGAGGGCGGGGGGCGGGAGCGGGGGGGGGGGAGGCTGGTGGATTTGGGTGAGAAGGGGGCGGGAGCGGGGGGGGGGTGGGGGTGAGAAGGGGGCGGGGGGGGCGGGAGCGGGGGGGGGCTGGTGGATTTGGGTGAGAAGGGGGGATCATTTTCACCCACCCCACCCCTGTCAGTTTTCCCCGCATCTGGTTGCTTGTGTGTTTTGTGCTTTACCTGCCGGCACATCTGTCTCCTGCAGCTGGCTTCGGCCCCAGGCTGTCGCGTGGGGAGCCCGGATTGGCGTAATCAGAGATCACTGAAATAGACAAACACCCTCAGCAGCTTTACGTGCGCCGCGGCGCTTCGGGGACTGTCAGTCCCTGCGAACAGGGAATTATCAAGAGGCAGAAGGGAAAACAAAGCGATTCGGAGCAACACGCCTGCTCCTTCTCCAGAGCCGAAGTGGCTGGGAGGGGGAGCGGGGCAGAACCAGGACCCGCCTTCCCCACGGCGAGAACTGCAAAGGATCCATGTGCCCAGGTCTGCCTTTGCTTTCCAAAAGCCTTTCCCTCCTGCCGCAGCAGAAAGAACAATCGTCTCTATTTCTGCAGGGCCTACACAAACCCAACGGCTCCCTGCTGGACAAGAGCGAGGCGCGGAGCTGGCCGCTGTTCATCGCCGGTGCCGGCGGCCCAAAGAGAAAGACACTTTGCCCCGACAAAGCCCAGGTGAAGTGCAGCCGAACAACAACGTCCCGCCAACCTCGTGAGGGAACCAAACCATACAGCTGGCTGCCACGCGGGACAGGGAAAGCCCCGTGGAGCAGCGGGGAGGGGGGAGAGGAGGCCCCGGGCCGATCGCTGTTGCGCCCCCTGGCTAGGCAAGGTCACCGTTCTCTGAAACGCTCGGGTTCCCTTCGGTGCCCAGCCTAGGACCCAGAGCCCCGGGCAGACTGCGCCAGGCTGGGCAGGTGCCTTCCTCCGCCCCGCCCCTAACCCGGCTTCCCCGCCCGCTTTCCTGCTGATCGGCTGTCTCAACAAACGTGAACAATAAGGGAGAGGGAGGCCGCTTCCGGTGTTCTCCGGGGCTGGGCTACTGGGGAAGGCTCCTCCCCACCCCCTTGCTCAGCCCACCCCCTCGCTCCTCTCCCTCCAGAAACCCACCCCAGCCTTGGTGGGAGGCGCTGCCGGCCTCCGGGACTCCGCGGGTGCATTTGACCCTTTCCCAGCGGGCTGGTCTGGCGGGGAGCAGACAGACACGTGCGGGGGTTCTGGCAGGAGCGGCGCCTCCGAGCGACCCCTGCACTGCTGGAGGCAGTACGAGGTTCCTCGCGTTGAAGGCCGGAGGGAGCATCCAGTCTGACACAGGCCAGCCAACCGCCAAGCACGCTGGCCAGCGAACGGGGGGAGTGGGGGGGGCTGAGTCCCAGGCCCAAAGCAGCAGCAGCTGCTGTCCAGGGGCTTCCTCGGCGGCCGGGCTGCGGGCCGAGCTCTCGCCTGCTTTGCGCTGCGAAGTGCATTGGAAAGCGGCGTCCTCGGTCACCACGAAAGCCCCCGACCACCGCCCCCCTCCATCCTGCCTCAGGATGCCGCTACCCGCCGGCTCCTCGGCTAGACAAAGAACCACGCCCCGCCCCGCAGCCGCGGCCTCGCCAGCCGCTCGGCGCTTCCCGACCGGGGAAGTTCGCTGGCCAGCGAATCCGGGGCGGCGCGGCCGGCCTGCGCGGACAGTCGGTCGCACGGGCTCGTTCAGGCTGCACCGCTCAGCCCCAGTGAGCGCGGGCCCCGCGGCTCTCACACCAGAACGCCCCTCTGCCGCCCACCCCTCTGCCGGGCCACGGGCCAGCGTGCGCTGGAGCTAGGCGACACCTGCCCTTTGCTGGGCCGTAGCAGGCCTGGAGCCGGATTGGCAGAGCTCCCCGGGGTCCGAGCCGGCCCTCACTCACAGCCGCCTCCCACAGCGAGCCGGGCCCTCCGGCGTGGGGCTCTGCCCGGCTCCCTGGCAGCTCTTGCCCTGGCGTTCCCCAAGGAAGACCCACTCCCCCCACCGCGTATTCCACCCATGTGGCACTCGGCTCCCGCTCCCAGGCTGCGCGCCCGCCGCCCGCACGTCAGCCTCGGAACTGGCCAAAATCCCATGAGCACAGGGGTGCGGGGCGGGCCGACCTGGCCTGGGAGAACGTGCCCCTGGATCGGAGCCTCCTGGGGATCTGTGGCCTCAGGGGAGCCTCCTGGGGACCTGAGCCGCGGACACCCGGGCCACAGAGCGGCCCCCGCGGATCTGCCTGCCCGGGGCTTTGCTTGGGACTGCTGCTCGCTGTGTCCCGGCCGACCTGGCCCGCACAGCCCCTGGAAGCAGCCGCGCGCCCTCCCTGCGGCGGCCGGGGGTGGGGGGGAGCTGCTTGATCGGAAGACACCGCCAGGTAGCTGCCCGCCGCACCGAGGCAGGTTTCCAGGCAGGCGGCTCTCAGGGGCCTTTCCCACGTCAGAGGCGGGCGCTTCGGAGCCAGACTTCTGTTCCTGGGGCATTTCTCCAGCTCTTACAGCGGGACCCGGGAGGGAGGGGCGGGCCGGCCTGGGAGCGGAGCAGAGACTGGGCCGGATTCCGTGCCAAGGCAGAGCCCCGCCGCAGCCGGCGTGAGCCAGGCCCTGCCCTGAGAAAGCGGTTGGGGGCTGAAGTGCGATTCCTCAGCAGAGACTTGGCCAGCCCGGGAGCCCTCAACCCCCCTTGGTCTCGCCTCCAATTCCCCGTCTCCCCCCACCCCGCCGTGGAACGGCCTCTCCTGGCCCCTGGCTGAGCAGGGACCGGCCCAGTGCTCCAGGCGGCTGCTCTAAGAGCCGGATTCTGACACCTTCCCTGTCTTGTCTGCGTGCGCAGCGCCGAGCACGCTGCAGGAACTAGGCAGGCGGTAGCTACCCCAGCCCAGGCCACACAGCAGAAGCCGGGCCGCTGTCTGAGGGCGGCGCAGGGGAGCAAAGGCGGTGGCTGTCAGAGCTCCGCGGGGGGCAGAGGCACTGAGGCATGCCACAGGTTTCTCTCCCCCCGCCTGGCCCCGGGGCTCTGGGACAGAAGCCGTCCCCACGCAGCCCCGGGCTCGCACGCCGGAGAAGGCAGCCACAGGGCTCCAGCAGCCCCGAGGGCTTGTAGACGCCGCCTCACGCCCTGGCACGGCCTCTATAACCGCTCTAAACCGCCGGGCTTGAGAGCACAACAGGCGGTGGTTCAGCCGACACTCTACAGGGGACAATACGCCCCGAATTCACAGTGCTCAGCCAAAGAGCATCCCCACCCCATGGAGAAGCAGCAGGTGGCGCCTCAGGGAGGCCACCCAATCCGGTTCGAACGTCACCCCTCGCCGCTGCCTCTGGGCACCACTCCAAGTCCCCCAAGGTGACTCGGCTCGGCAGAGCAAAGGCGGTTTCACCCAGGCCTGGTCTGTCGGCAGACCCGGCTCGCTCGCTTTCCCGTGGTGGGGAATAGACTGGGAGCCTGGAAAGGGGAGAGGCAATTCTCTGCAGGGTCGCATTATGACATTCGTGGGCCCTAGGCACTTTTGTCTTCCTGGCCCTTCCCACCATAATAATATCAATATTAAAAATTATTTTTATATAACTTTAAATACTTCAACATTTTATTTTATTTTCTGTTAGGCAAAATGTAATAGATTTTCGTGGGCCCTTAAAGTTTCGTTTTTTTCTGATGTGAGAAAAAAATTTAAACATTTTCTTCTACCCTAAAAGTTCATTTTTTCCTTCTGATTTTAAAAGAAATTAAAACATTTTCGCGGGCCCCTAAGAGTATCGTGGGCCCTAGGCACTGTGCCTACTGTGCCTAATGGGTAAGTCGGCCCTGACTCTCTGGGGAGCAAATGTAACAGCATGGCCTGATGGCTACTGCTGGATGGGAACGTGCCCATGGCTATCAGATCGTCAGTGTAGGAGGCCTGCACCTTCCCAGCGGTCCAGCCCGGGGCATCAGTGCAGGAAAACACACTCAGCTCCATCCCTGATCCGGCCCGCTAGGCTCCTCTGGCTCTCCGGCCTGGGATCTTCACAAAAGGCAAGTTCCAGGGGTGCCTCTGAAAGCTGGGGGAGGGGCAGAGTTGAGATCCCCAAGGCGAGGCTGGGTTTGGAAGCACCCTTCCAATCAGAAAGCAGACGGGGCCCAAGGCATGGAGCTGACCAATCACAGCCCACCATCGCCCTGTCGCTGGAGGTGCAAGCAGAGGCTCATCCCCAAGCGACACGGAGCACCGATTTGTCTCGGCGTGTTGATGCCACAAATCAAAGGCCGTTGCAACCGGACCAGAGATGTCCTGTGAAGAGATGAGAGGCTAAACGGTCCGCCCCAGCCCAGCCCCTCTGCGCCGCGGCTCAGCAGGAGACCGAGCGCAGGTGGGCGAGTCAGCTGGTGCAGGGCCAGTGACTGGGAATTGGGAAATGGATGAAATTTCAGGACTGGAAGGAAAACTTAGGAAGCGTTTCGATCCCCTGCCCCCATATGATCGCACTGTTGGCCCAGCTGAAGTATTCCAAATCATGAAATTGTTTCAAAAATTGAACAAGTAAATCGGGGAGAAAATCCACAGAAATACCCCTTCCCCCACCCCCAGAGCAGCACCACCTGAGAGGAATCCAAGCGAGTTTTCTGGTCTTCGGAACAGGAATCCTCCCTCTGTTTTCAGTACAAAACCCTGAAGTACACAAATATGAAACAAGCCTATCAGCAGAAGAAATTTCTTCCTGACCCCTGTGTGTTAGAGGCTGCTGTTTGCCCTGAAGCAGGAGAGTTGAGGTTAAAACTGTCCAAAAGACCAGGACCAGGAGTCTTCAGCTCTATTCTAGAATATAAGAATGGCCAGACTGGGTCAGACCAAGGGTTCATCTAGCCCAGTGTCCTGTCTGCCCACAGTGGCCAATATCAGATGCCCTAGAAAGTTGTATGGGTATATCTTGGTGAGCCAGTGCTAAGCAAGGCACGCCATCGGCATGGCCAGGTTAAAACATGCAGAGGCCCTAAGATTGAGGGGGGACATGAGAGCAGTTTTCAGGTATATAAAAGGGTGTCATAAAGAGGAGAGAGAAAACTTGTTCATCTTGGCCTCTGAGGATAGAACAAGAAGCAATGGGCTTAAACTGCAGCAAGGGAGGTTTAGGTTGGACGTTCGGGAAAAGTTCCTAACTGTCAGGGTGGTGAAACACTGGAATAAATTGCCAAGGGAGGTTGTGGAATCTCCATTTCTGGAGATATTTAAGAGTAGGTTAGATAAATGTCTATCAGGGATGGTCTAGACAGTATTTGGTCCTGCCATGAGGGCAGTGGACTGGACTCGATGACCTCTCGAGGTCCCTTCCAGTCCTAGTATTCTATGTTTCTATGATTCTAAGCTATGTCACAGTTAAGAGGTCTCACAGCATTACCCCCAAATTTGTATTATACCAACAGAAAGGACAATGAGCATTGAAGTACTGAAGTTTGATATTTGCGTATCTACTGGTACCTAGGTGAGGATGTAGCTAAAAACTAGTGATTTGGGGAGATTTGGAGGCCCCTCCTAATGTGAGGTACTAAACTGTATCATGCTTAGCTTGTGCATCAATCCGGCCCAGCCCTGGGCCTGGAATACAGGTGCCTTACTGCGGGAGACCAGGCCCTGTCTACACTGGGAAGTTTCCTGGGTAGAATCCTGCCAGCTCACAGCTGCCAGCATTGCACTTTCAGCAGGAGTCTCTTCCCACTGGCCTGCCCTTGCTGGTGTCCGGTGTCCAGTGTCCTCACAGCACCAGGCTGTATCAGCAAAAGGCACCTGGCGCTGCAATGCCTCCCCACGCTGTTGGGAACTGTTGGCAATGCACAGTGGGATATGAGAACTCTTCTTGTGGGAGCTGGAGGTCAAGTTCTCACTGTTCCTGCCCATAATCATCCCTTCTGTGAGCCTGCAGGGAATAGCTAATGCCAGCTCCAAGTGCGTTCAGCCCTTAGCCCATTGGAACCACCCTGGACCCTGCAGCTCAGTGGACCATTGGTGTCAGTGGGACTTGGCCTCTGGCTAGGGCCCTGCGCCCTTTGTCCCTTCCGACACAGAGCTGAAGGTGTCCTATCAATGGCAATCCCCACCATGCCGCCCCACCACAAGGGCAGGAGTTTGTGTTACCCACCCCTGGCCTAGATGGCTCTTTAGAATGCCCTGTGGGGAGATACTTTGTAGAGATTTTAACTCCTCGTGGCCTGAGTGGTAGGCTGACTTCAGATGCACAAGAGCATTGAAGATGTTCCAGTCATGGTGTGTTTTTAGCAATTGGGAGCCGCGCTTTGAACCTGGGGCCTTTGGAGCTTCCTATAAGAGTCTCTACGGCGGGAGCTATAAAGCCAGCTGGCTCCCAGCTTAGGTTGCAGAACTCCCTTGTTCTTATCTCTCGCTGTACGTGGTCTGAGTGCCACCGCCTGGGACAGTGACCCACACGAGGGGTATGTCTACACTACAGAGTTCTTTCGGAAACACGTCACTTACGTCCACACTGCAATCGCGTTCTTCCTAAAGTAAATGGAAAGGATGGAGGGGGTTTTCCGACACTGGTAATCCTCGTTCCATGAGGAAGAAGCCTTTTCCAAAAGAAGTCTTTCACAAAAAGGCATGTGTGGATTGGGAAGAGGTTGTTTTTTGTTTTGTTTTTTCAAAAGAAGAGGCCTCCAGGAAAAAATACAGGTGCCCTGGTGGCCACTCTGTCCATAGTAATCACAGCTGAAAGGCAAGATAGCATCCATTCAGGCTATGTCTACACTACATGCTTCTTGCACAAGAAGCCTTTTGCACAAGAGTTTTTGCACAAAAACATCTTGTGCAAGAGCACATCAACACCTCAAAGCATATCGCAAAAGCCATGTACTTCTGCACAAGAGAGTGTACTTTTGCACACTGCCGGACACTCTTGTGCAAGAAAGTTCTGAACATAATTCACAGAATGGCCATCAGAGCACCTGTGCTTTTTCCCTCTGGAGCATCCACACTTGCCTTCTTGTGCAATAGCTGTAGCGCTAAAAGCAGTTATGCCTCAGAAAAGGAGGTTTACCTACAGCGGAAAAAGCCTCTGTTCTGCCGTTTAACTGCCCATTTAATTGAGCAAGAGCTGATTTGAGGTGTGGACGCTTCACAAGTTTTTCCGCAAAATCAGCTGCTTTTGCGCAAAAACCTTGTAGTGTAGACGTAGCCTCAGAGTGGACGCTATCTTTCAAAAAAGCAGTCTGCTCTGGCAGTGTGGACACTCTGTTTCGGAAGAAGTTTTTTTGGAAGATCTCTTCTGAAAAGCTTCTTCCAAAAGAAGCCTGTAGTCTAGACATAGCCTAGGTGTGTGGGTTACACTTCCAATAGCTTCACAAAGCCACTTAGGCCCAGTGCTTTTAATACAGGATCACCGGAGAGGCCTGGTCCCTGTTGTGCAAGCAGGGGGGTAGCAAAGGGGTGGAGTGGGAGGGCAGTTGCCCCCTCCCCCCCACCTGGGCACCATGCTAGGGCGAGTACAGGAAAAACAGCGCTGTTGGTTCTGACGTGGCCATGGCTGCTGGTCCCAGACCCGCCCAGGCCTTTCTCCCTGTGCTCACCCTAGTGTGGCACCCAGGGGGAACTGCCCCCCTGCCCCCTTCACTATGCCCCTGTGTGTAAGCGGGCTCCTTTCCCAGTGACCACTTTTAAAACACCTGCCTCTGGTCCCTGAGGCATGGCCCGGCTCTGCCAGCAGACTCTACCCACTGTAGAGGCCAGTGGTACACTGGTGATTGGCACGCACACCCCGGGTCACCCCTAGGATTTATGGGCCTGGCAGAACTATTAAACTGATGCCCCTGTGCCCAATGGCAGCAGTGGGGGGGGGGGTGATGATAATTTTTAGAGCTGTAATTTGATAATCTGCAGCGCACACCAATGAAATAGCTTTAACTCAAGCTGTAAACTAAGGTCCTGTTGACTCGCACAGGCACTCCCAGTATGTACCTGGGGTTGGCACATGCCTGGTAAATGGCTTCTCTTGTCATTTGAATGGCTCTTTCACTAGTTCCTCTCCAGAGAAGCAGAGCCACAGAGCAGGGAGAGGAAGAGGCGGGTGGGTGGACATGAAGACCCAGGGGAGCCCCAAACGTTCAGGTGCCCCACACAGCTGGGTATTCTGCATAAGGGTGAGGAGGGCCCTACCCGCGCCAGCCAAACCCACTCGGGTAGCTGTGGCCTAGTGGTGGGAGCATTGGTCTAGACCTCCCAAGTTCAGTGTGGTGGTGTGGCGTAGTGGGGTGCTGTCTGCTCTGTGACCCGGGGTCCCCCTGCGCTGGGATGGGAGATTCTCACTGACTCTCCCAAATGTGGATTAACCCAGATACCCAGGCTCAGCCCCCCCAGGGAGAGACAAAGGAAGGAGGGCGGAGACCAGCACCTGGCTGGGGGGCAGGGCTGGAGGAGAGTTTTAGTTTCTGTCTGGTATCATGGAGGAGGCAGCCTAAGCAAGGGGCTGGGATTTAGGGGCCCAGGCTCCCCCATCTCAAGGGGGCTGAGGCATCCTAGGCCTGCCCTGGAACCAGATTCCATCTGTGCTGGGCTGTATCCTGGAGAAGCCATAAACTCCCCTGTTCTACTGGCTGGCGGAGTCTGTTTGTGCCACTACAGGGGTGCAGGAGGCAGGGGAACCCCAATGCACCACCACAGGCACTGTGGGCTGGTCATTTCACTGCTCTGTCCTTAGCTCCCCACCAACGGGGACATGCTTGTTCCCTCCCTGGGGGTCTCCTCTGGGAAGTGCTTGGCCTGGGTGATGTTGCCCCAAAGCCAGAAGGTGGGATCCTCAATAGGAGGTTCTTGGGGGGCTGGGCATTCACACTCGCTCCACACGCCTCCCCGCCATGTCAGTCTGGCTTTCCGGGTTTGCACACTGATCTGGATTGGAACTGAATTAACAGTGTGCCCTCCCCACTCTGCAGCCAGAACTCCCCCTCCCCACACACACACCTGTCTGTGGCACCCAAAGGAGCAAGGGTGGCCCCAGGGATTGGTTTGGGGGTGCGGAATGTCCACCCATTCTTCTTGGGGTGGAATCGCACTCAACACTCGGCACGGGCCGGGAGCTGAGGTGGCCCCTGGTGGCCCTGGGGTGCAAGGTGAGAGGGGCAAATAGAGGGGGAGCTGGGAAGCAGGGTCTCCCAGGCACTAAGCAGGCTCTGGCACCTGGGCTGGGGGCTGTGGTGTCATGGATCACAGGACGTGCCCACACTTGGCTCCTTGGCTCCTGGGCGGACTCCCCCCCCCTCCAGTGTGGCAGCCTTTTCTCAGGGAGTCCACTCCAGTGCAGCGACCCTCTCTGGGGGGCCCACTCTCACCTGGGGGGTCCGCCCCTCTGCCTCCGGGATGGCGCCTTTCAGGGCCTTCAGCCACCTGCCTCCACTGTGAGCCCCTCTGGGGGGGTCCACTCTCTCTGGCCCCTGGGGCCTCCACTCCCAGAAGGAACGGTGCCCCCCTGTTCTCCAGACCAGAGCAACTATCAGCCAGCACAAAACAGAAGGGTTTATTGAGCTTTGAACACAACAACGGGTCTCTGAGGCCAGTCGGCCTGGGCCCTCAGCCCACACGTCAGTCTCCCTGCAGCCAGTTGAGTCCTGCCTGCTCTGTCCTCAGTCCCCAAAACAACAACAACCCAGTCTCCCAGCAGAGCCTCCAATACCCCCAGCAACAGCCCCTCCCCCATCCATTGTCTTCTCCCCAGGTAAGGGGGTCACCCGGGCCGCCTCTTCTCCGCCTCTTCTCCTCCATCCAATGTTCTCCCCTCACTGGGGTCAGCTGGGTCTGGTTGCCGGGTCCCTCTCTGCAGCCTATTGTCTGTCATCTGGCCAGAACTGGCCGTGTCCTCCAAGCAGGGTCGGGGTCACCAGGGTACCAGACACCACGGCTCCAACTCTGGGCTGTTCTCTGCAACAACAAACTCCCCCCCTTTGTCACATTAAACCAGTAACTGCTGGGCACTGAGCCCCCTGTATGCAACCCCCCTTTGAACCCTCAAAACTCCCCACTTCCTCACATCGGGGACTGTGGGTTTCCCAGCAGGGTGCTCCACTGGATGCAGGCCAGGTGGGTGAAAGGCGCGTCCAGCAGGGTGCAGAGCTGTGGGAATGGGGAAGTGAGGGGACACTGCTTGCATATGGGCTGCACGGGAACATCCTGCACACATTCCCTGGCAGGCAGGCTCAGGGCTCACCCAAGGCAGCTGGGATGAGATGGCCACAAGACAGAGCTCCAGGCTGGAGACCAGCCCCTGGGAGTGCAGGCAGCCCTGGGCCCCCTGCTCCCTGCTGCGCTTCCAGATGGCACGGTGGCCAGGCATGGACAGGCCTCTCCTCACCCTAGTGGTACATCACCAGATTTTAAGGGGATCAGACAGGTCACTGCTGCACCCGTGGGAGGGTGGGAGGGTGTTTGCCTCAAAAGTTGGTACAAAGGGGGCCACATGAGGTGTCGAATGAGAGATTGAGTTCTAACCTGTGTGTTAGGCCCAGGGCTGATTGGGGCACAGGGAGAGCTGGGGTGTCCGAGGGGTTTTGCTCATGAGGCTTCTGGCTGGCCAGATTGGCAGCTGAAGCGCTCAGTGGGACTAGTTTGTGGCCTATTTGGAAAGGTCTCCAGTTTGGGGTTGTAAGGAGCCCTGAGTCTGAGCAATTTGCCCTAAGCGGATGCCCTCAGCTGTGCCCAGACCTGGCCCGGTCTGTCACACCTAGTATCCAAGCTGTGCCCCCCTGTGGCGTAGTGAGGGGCTGTCTGCTTGTAACCCCGGGGTTCCCCTATGCTGTGATGAGCGATTCCCAGAGACTCACCCACATGTGGATTGGCCCAGACACCTAGTCCCAGCCGGAGCAGATAACAAGGCTCTTCCCAGGGGGAGAGACAAAGGGAGGGAGGCGGAGACGGACACCTGGCTGGGGGGCAGGGCCTGGGAGCTGCACAGTCTTGGCTGGGAAACATGGAGAGAGGAGACTAAGCTGAGTACTGAGGGTTCCGGGGCCTGTGGACCCATCCCCCAAGGGGTCAGAGGCTGCCTGGCCCTGCCTCCTGTAACCACATCAGGTCTATGCTGTGCAGTATCCTGGAGAAGCAATAGACTCTCTCTATTCTATTGGCTAGTTGAGTCTCATCCTGCTGCAGACCGGGTGCAAGATCAGGGGTCCCGACGCGCCGTCACACCCTCCCCCCCCGCACTGTGCAGGGCCAGCCCCAGAGACAGAGTCCCGCGCTGGGTGCAAGGGGCAGGCCGGGCCCTGCCGCCCAAACAGCCTGCAGGGACGGCCAAGCAAGACAAAGCAGAGCAGCCGTTTCAGCACCTTGGACAGCGCCCACGCGCCACGGCTATTCCCAGTGCAGCCCGCGCGGAGCAATCCCCCGGATTTCGCCGAACCCCCGGGCCCCTCCCGCCCCCCGCCTCCGGGCCCCTCCCGCCCCCCGCCTCCAGCCGCTCCGGCCAGTAGTCGGGATGAGACCGAAGCCTGACCCCACGCGTCGGCCAGGCCTCGCCCCGGGCTCCCCGGTCTGTGCTGGCCCCTGCGGATCGCGGGTACCCGAGGGGAGACACAATGCAGCGGGGCTGGCTTGTTACACATCCCCGGGGAACGCGGCCTGCTGGAACCGCGGGGCTTGGTGCCGCACGACAGGGGCGGGGGCGCGGCGCGGAGAATGCAAATGAGGCTGGCGGGCTCCAGCCAGACTTCCTGTCTGGGAAGAGCACATGCCGCGGCGGGAGAGGGGCGGGCGCTGGGAAACCCCGCAGATAGGCCCCGTTCCCACTCCCGGGTGATTGGGGGAGGTGCGAGGGATTGCAGGGGACGGGTCTCTGGGTTATTCACCACAGACGGAAGGGGGCTGTTTGAAATCTGTATCCCCCCCCCCCCCCCCCCCCCGCCGCAGCAATCCACTGAGGGAGGGGAGAGAGATCCGTTGGGAGCCAGGTCTGAGCGCAGGCGGGCCAGGAGATGGCTAGCAGGGCCAAGCAGCTAGCTGCTAGGGAGCAGTCAATAGCCAAGGGCATGCACGGCCGAGCTCACCCCAGAACCCACATTTATTTACAGTCAGCGCCCCCTCCAGGTATCCATTCCCCCCCCCCCCCCGAGTAAGAAACTCCAATCAATCCACCGCACTCCGCAGGGCTCTGGGCTCGGCAGGTTTATCTCTCTCTGCAGTATACAATATAAAACAATATGCTTCCGCTTTGTACATTTCAGCAGCATTGGCACGGCGAACAGCTGGCCTCGGAGTTCCAGAACAGGCAGCGGGGGCCAGGCCGCCCCAGCCCCCGAGAGCGGGCGGAGGGGAGGGGAACCGAAGGAGATGTGATGTCTCCAGGAGGGCCCAGCCAGGGCTGGCCGGGCTCATGTGCCCCCCCCCCCCGGAGCCGGGAACCAGGGGCGTTGGGATGGCAGCGTCGCGCGTGACACCCGCAATGGCCGAGTCATTCGCTGTCGAAAGGACGGACACTCGCATGCAAGGTTAGAGCGATTTGTTCGTTTAAAAAAAATGCAAGATTCTTGCCCCCTCCGTGCTGTGATTCACAGCAGCCGCCAAGAGCCCTCGGGTTCCGCTGGGCTCGGGGCCCCTCCCGGGAAGGGGACACCGGAGCGTGCAGCGGCTGCCACCTCCCCCTTTGAAAGCCAGGGCCTGGCTAGTCGCGCCTCGGGCCAGCCGCAGCCCCCCACATCCAGGCGCTTGGGAGGAAAAGTCACCGCCACCCCTTCTGCTCTGCCACGCGCCCCTTGGGGGGGCAGCGGGCCTCCCCTCGGCAGAGCAGCCCCTCCCTCCCCAGCCCCGGGAGAAGCGAACCGGCAGTGCCCCCTTCCCCCAAGGCCTGTCTCGGGCGGCTCCGAGCAGTGTCTGGAGGGGGACGGGGAGCCCGGCTGCTCCCCAGCCCCGCGGCTCTCCCCTTGGCGGGCAGCCGGGCGGAGGGGAGGGCGCCCCCTAGCGGTCCAGGCTGATAGTCCAGTGCTTGGAGTCCCGCCGGCCGCCGCTCTCCCCTTCGCTCTTGAGGTCCTGGAAGAGCTGCGTGAAGTAGTGCGGGTCCGAGTTGATCTGCAGCATCTTGGCGCTGAGGCGCTGGATGAGCGCCAGGCAGCGCGCCCAGAACCGCTCCTTGTCGCCCTCCAGCAGGAAGGGCTTGAGCGGGTAAGAGATCTCGTGGCCCAGGTAGGAGTAGGCCAGGTAGAGGCAGGTGAGGAAGGCGGCCTGGAGCTCGGCCGGGCTGCCGATCTCCTCGCCACGCAGCGCCTCCCGGCACAGCAGGTACACGAAGACCAGGTTGGCCGGCGTGATGAAGCCCTGGTCCTGCCAGCCCTGCAGCAGCAGCGCCCGGTCCACGCTGCGGAACCAGGCGATGAGCTCGCCGGGGCTCAGCTCCTTCAGGCGGTAGCAGCGGCGGCACACGAAGTCGCCTAGGCAGCGCAGCAGCTCGCCGGTGGAGGCCTGCACCACCACCCGGCGCGGGGAGCTCGGGGCGCGGCTGCCGGGCGGCGGTGGCGGCGGGGGCGGAGGCGGCGGCTTGCCCCCGCCCGGCTGCAGCTCCTGCGGGGCGGGCACCGTGGGCACCGGCACGGCCAGGGGCCCGGGCTTGGCGCCCCCCTCCTGCGGCGCGCCCAGGGACTTGCGCAGGTTCTCGCGGTTGCGCTGCTGCACCAGCGGGTCGGGCTGGGCCGGGGCCCCCGCGCTGCCCGGCTTGGGGGTCACCTTCTTGGCGCCCTTCTTCTTCTTGGCCGAGACAGCCACCAGGCGCTTCCAGGTGAGGGCGGAGATCAGCACCCCGGACCGCTTCAACCGGCTCTCGCCTTTCCCGTGCGCCCTGGTCTGGGCGGCCTCTGGACCCGCGGTGCCCCCGCCGCCCTTCCCCGAGGCGGCAGGGGGCGAGAGGGACAGCACCGTGCCCATCCTCGCTCCGGGCTGTCTAGGGCGCGGCTGGCAGCCGGAAGCAGGCACTGGCCATGGGAGGGGGCCGGGTGGAGCCGGAGGACGCGCCGCTGCGGATGCTGCGCCCGATCTGCGCTCTGCACCAGCTGCTGCACCAGCCCCGGCCCCGCCGCGGCCCGCCTCTCCTGGCGCAGCCAATCCGAGCCGGGCTCTCCCCGTGGCGCGCTGCAAGGCCCGCCCCCACTGTGGGGGCCTCCGGCTCGGGGCTGGCGGGGGAGCCCAGGCGGCTGGCCTGGACCTAGGGCCCCCGGGAGCAGCCCGGCGGGGAGCGGGAGGGCGAAGGCGGGAGGCGCTTTCCCTGGCAGATTCCCCAGGGCCACCTTAACCCGGAAAGGCTGTGAAATGGGGGCTTCGTATCGGAGAGGGGGGGCATTCATGGCTCCCACCCGTGACGAGCCTCGTCCCCGGCTGACCCCAGCAATGCACAGCGGGGGGTGTTGTTATCCCGGGCTACCTGGGGGGATTCATCCGTCCCAGGGCCGGAAGGGACCACGGTACCCATCCGCCCCAGCTCCCCCCCCCCCCCCCGAACGCAGCTGTCCGAGAGGCCCTTGCGACCGTCCCAGCCCGCCCCCCTCCCGGCTCCGAGTGGCCATGGGTGGCCGGAAAGGTCCCCATGACGCTCAGGGGGTCGGAGCAGCAGCCAGCTGAGAAGGGCGGGGGCTGTTCAGCTTGGATGGGGGAGGGGCTAGGAGAGAAGCCTATTACTGAGCAATTGTGAAAAGCCAAGTGTTTACTCTCGCACACCCTGTGTGAACCCAGGCAGTGACTGGGCAGCCCCTTTAATGCAAACAAGAGGCACCACTCTTTCCACACAGCCCACAGTTCACCTGTGGAACTCCTCGCCAGGAGATGGTGTGAAGATCACAAGTAGAACTTGGTTCCAAAAAGACCTGGAGAAGTTCCCAGTGGACAGGTCCATCGGTGACTATTGGCCAAGAGGGCCAAGGACACAGCCCTCTGCTCTGGGTGTCCCCAAATCTCTATTGGAAGCTGGCAGTGGAAGACACAGGTGGATTGCTCCTTAGTTGCCCAGCTCTGTGTGCTCCCCCTGAAGCTGCGGAGCTGGCCACTGCCAGAGCCAGGACACTAGGCAAGATGGACCATGGTCAGACCTAGTTATTATGTTCACCGCCAAAATGCAGCCACCTCTGGGATGGAGGGCAGCAGACACCTCTTGTATGCCAGGCTCCACCAGCCACCCCCCTAAGGCTGCTGCCAGGGGCACTGGTAGGATAGCTGCATGAAGAAGACTCCAACCCCCTTGGGCATTATCTGAGGGTCTCCCCCTAAGCCAATATGGGGAGCAGCATCTGGGACCATCCACGGATCCCAGGCTGCATTGACATGGACCCAGGGGCTCTAACACACCCCGACAGCAGCAGGGAGGTGATCCAGTTGCAGTTCCAGCCCTAGCCTGACTCTGGGGCCCAGAAAGCCCTATTTCCCTCTTTTTGGGAGGTACAATGAACCCCCCCCCCCCAGGCAGGAGAATGTCCCTGCTTCCCAGCTGGGCTCAGGTGGAGGGAAAGAAGAGATGGGGGGTCCTCCCCAACAGCCTTGTGCAGCCATCCCGTGCCCCAGAACTAGGGGTGTAATAGTGCAGTCGATTAACAGATTGACCATTATAGTTAATGCTATAGACTATACGCATCCCCCCTGTGATGTAGTGGGGGGCTGTCTGCTCTGTAACCCAGTGTGCTATGGGGGGGCCTTGCTGGTTGCTGGGCTTGGGCAGTGGGTGACTCCACTGGCAACTATTTGTAGCAAGGCCCAACAGGGCAGGGATGAGTCACTAGGCAAGGGGCTCCCAACCTGTCCGACAGGTCGCCTCCCAGGGAGAGAGACAAAGGGAGGCAGGTGGAGACCAACCCCTGTCTGGGGGGCAGGGCTGGAAGTGAGGCAGTTTCTGTCTGGGAAGCAGGGGAGAAGGGGGTGGGATTGTAGGGCTCAGCCACCCCCCATCTCAAGGGGGGGCCCTGAGGCCTCCTAGCCCTAGTTCCTGTAACCAGATTCCATCTGTGCTGGGCTGTATCCTGGAGAAGCAATAAACTCCCTCTGTTCTGCTGGCTGGTGGAGTCTGTTCATGCCACTATGGGGGTGCAGGAGATGGGGAAACCCCAATGTGCTGTCACACACCCCTCCTCACCAGTACATTTTTTAGCAGGCTGGCCAGTAACCCAGCTGAGTCCTGGCTCGTGCCGGGTCTGGAACCTACCCCCACTGCGGCTGTGCATTTCAAGTGTATTAGGAGCCAGGCGGGCAGGGAGCCCAGCTCAGTTCCGGCTCATGCCAGATCTGGGAGCTCAGACACGTGCCCCCCCTCCCCCCGGACAGGGGCTGCTGCCACCCTGCACTGCTGCCTCTGTATCAGAAGCAGCAGTGAGGGGCAACAGGAAGTCGGTCCGCGAGGGGAATTGTTTTTTAAACTGGCTCCCTTCATGGACCAGCTCCCGCCTGGCACCCCACACTGCTGCCTCTGATACAGAGGCAGCCCGGAAGCACATGTGCATGACTGGCAGGGAGGGGCGCCGACCATGGGAACAGTCTGCAGCGTGGTGGTGGGTTCTGGCTCCCTGACCGTTTGAAAGTCACGACTGGGTGTTTCTCCACTAGCTCCGCTCCAGGCACAGAGGCGGAGGTGGCGGGTGGGTGGGCAGGCGGGGGGGGGGGGGAGGGTCATTGGCCAGGGTTTTACAGGGGGTTCAACCAGATCATCACTATGGTCCCTGCTGGCCTGGGAATCTCCCTCTCCGTCAGCGGTAGCTGGCTGTTTTCCTGCTTCCTCTGGGGCTTCAGTGGGTGCCAGGATGCTGGGCTAGGCGGGCCAGTGCTTGGAGGTGGCTCAGTGAACCCTCCTCCTAGGGGCCTGGCTGGTGGGGCTTGCTCATGTGCTCCAGTCTGGCTAATCACCAGATGTGGGGTAGGGAAGGAATTTCCTCCACTCAGAGTGGCAGAGCCTGGAGGGGGGGCCGATGGGGGCTCACATTCCCCTGAAACCAGGGTGGGGGCTGCCTGTTGGCTCTTGTCAATTCCCTGCCATGGCAGGGTGTTGTGGTGTGTCGGGGACCCCCCGACCCTGCACCCCGTTTGCAGCAAGATGAGACTCCGCCATCCCGTAGAGCAGGGGGGTTTATTGCTTCTCCAGGATACAGCCCAGCAGAGACGTGATGTGGACATAAGGAGTCAGGGCCAGGCAGCATCAGACCCCTTGGGGCAGGCGTCCACCGGCCCCTGAGCCCCCAGCACTCTGCTTAGTCTCTTCTCTTCATGTTTTCCCAGCCAAGACTGTCTCTCCCCAACACCACCTAACACCCATCCCCCAGGTAGCCCCACCCCTTCCTTTGTTTAGGTGAGAACCCCAGTGGGCCATTGTCTGCGTGCTGGAGCTCAGGGGTGACCCCCCACTGGGCAGTACTTACAGACACAGGCCAGAAGGGGTTACCCACAGCCCACAGCCCACAGCCCAAGCATAGCGCCCAGCGGGTGGACACAGGGAAGCCCACGGGGCCTTCTGGATCTCTGCCTGGGGCGCCCAGCAGCAAACGGCTGAAATCCTAGCCCAGCGTGTGCCTGCACAGCAAAGCAACCCCTCGGCTGCCTGTGCAGGCCCACACCGGTGCAGGCTGCAGGGCTGCTTCCTTGCAGTAGGGCCCTAGGGCAAGGGTGGGGAACCTCTTTTGGGTGGGTGGCTGCTGACCCACAGAAAAATCAGTCGGGGGCGCACAAGTACGAAGCACAAAAAAATGGCCCCCAGCTACGAAGGAGAAAGACTCTCCCCACATTCCACTGGCACACCATAGCCTAGGCGGGGGGGCCCAGTCTAGTGTGTTCCAGCCCTGCGGCGGGGACTGGAGTGCCAGCGCCCACTGCTGCCCAATGTTGGGGGGCCCTGAACTTCAGGAGCTGGATCCAGGCAAGCCGGGGGCCACATCCAGCCCCTGGGCCGTAGGTTCCCCACCCCTGCGCTAGGGCAGTGTTTCTCACCCAGTGCTGCGAGTACCCTTGGGGGACTCCAGAGAAGTCTGGGGGGTGCGTCAACACAACTGAAATTGGAAGAAAACTGAATTTTTGTTTGACGTTTGACAGCGCTTTATTATTTGTGTACTTTTTACACCCAAAAATGTCATCGCCCGCCCGGCTACGATTTAGTTGTTTCAATAAATGTGTTGCAATGGGTGAAAAAAGTGTGTGTGTCTGAAAACTGTAGGTCCTGGGGGTACTTATACTTTTTTTTAAAGGGGGGACTTTATAAAAAAAAGTTGAGAAACTGTGCTAGAGGATGACATGTGTTGCATACAAAAGCGCTGCCTGAGCTCACTAGACTTGTATACATGGATTTTCTAAAGCTACACCAAACTGTTAGGTCTAAGGTTTTAAACTTCAACTTATTGTGATCCTTGTCAATCTTTGCAATCTGTGTAACTCTCAAACTTACTATAAACTGCAACTTTGTAATCTTTGTAACGTGCAACCTCCTTGCTTGTACCTTTCCCTAAGCTGCATTCTTCACAGTGAATGGAGAGAGAGTGTGAGTGTGAGTGTGTTTGAAGAAGGCTTGGAACAATGGACCACATGGCAATGAGTCATCAAAGTCTGGGCATGCTCTTTGCTGGATAAAGGGAAGTCTGGGCATGCTCCCTGATGACAAGTTGAATGAGTCACAGGAGCCATTCAGACACTATATAAAGAGAAGGAGCACATGTGAGCCTTCCACTGATCCTGAGAAGCTCCCCTCCAGTGTCTTTCCTCCTGACCAGCTTCCCCAGCCATGATGAGCAGACAGACCCTCCAGTATTCACATACCTTGGCTCCTTCTGCAACCCATATGTTTGTGTAAGTGTGTGAGTGCCTGAGGGCAGGAATGAATGGGTGTGAATGAGTGAATGACTGGAGGGGTGTGTGCTTGCTTGCTTGTCTGTGTGTGTGCGAGAGAGAGAGAGCGTGCGTTCTATCTTCTTTAGCTTAAACCTTTGGTGGCTGCTTTCTCCTCTTTAATTTTACCTAGTGGAAATAAACCCATGCTAGTGTAACCCTGGGTGGTCTCCAGTGAGAATATTTTTGGGGTAACAGCATGGGCCAGCTGTGGGTTTTCTCTGCTGCGTAGCTACGCTCCAGGTCCTTGGGCTCCAGAGCGGGGGTGCTGGAGAGGCCTTGGCTATCCAGGGGGTCAGACGAGAGGAGCTGATGGTTCCTTTGAGCCTTGACCCCTGAGAGACTCCCCCTGGTTGGCAGGTGCTAATTCAGCGCCTGGTTTTGCCTTTGGTACATGAGCGTTACCATCTACTGCAGGCCAGGCAGGAGCGAGCTGGTAAGACCAGCGCAGCTTGGCCCAGCAGCAAGCGGCTGAGTGTTTCCCAGGCACAGAGGGGCCCGGCAGCCATGACCGTGCACTCTAGGATGGGGGGAGGATTGACCACTCGGTGGCACCTCGGGCAGGACTTGACTGGGGGCTAGTTCCCCAATTGAACCCTTCCGCATAGTTTGCACAAGAGGGTTGGGCGGCGCGTCGGGGACCCCCCGATCCTGCACCCCGTCTGCAGCCAGAGACTCCACCAGCCAGTAGAATAGGGAGGGTTTATTGCTTCTCCAGGATACAGCCCAGCATAGATGCAGTGTGGACATAAGGCGTCAGGGGCTGGCACCCTTGGGGTGGGTGCATCACCCCCCCTCAACTCCCAGCACCCTGCTCAGTCTCCTCTCTTCATGTCATCCCAGCCAAAAACTGCCCAGCTCCCAGGCCCTGCCCCCCAGCCAGGTGTCCGTCTCCACCTCCCTCCCTTTGTCTCTCCCCTGGGAAGAGCCTTGTTATCTGCTCAGGCTGGGACTGGGTGTCTGGGCCAATGCACATGTGGGTGAGTCAGTGGGAATCTCACAGCACAGGGGAACCCTGGGTTACAGAGCAGACAGCCCCCCACTATGGCACAAGGGCGTTTAAGGGAAAAGCAGGTGGGCTGCGGGCTGGGGAGCTGTGGGGCTGGAGAAGGGGCTGGCATATCCCCTGCCCACACCCGGCCTTCGTGACCAGGCATCTCTCAGCGTTTGCCCTCTCACAGCCTTTTCCTCAGGCCCCAGGCCCTGCGGCCTGGCCCCACACTGCTCCAGCGAGGCGGGAGAAGAAAAGATGAACAGTGCCCCTGGCTCTCCGTGCAAATACCCCCAGCCATGGCCAGCTCCATCCCCACACCTGGAATCCACGCCTCACTCAGCACCTGGAATCTGGGATTCCAGCTGGAGCCCAATGTTGCACCATGTGGTGAAGCCTCAACGACCTCCGCTCAAAACTTGGTCTTTCACCCTGGCCTTGCAGGGCTCTGTCTCCTAAAAATGTCAGTGATTTCCAGCCAGCCGGGGGAGATTCATCTCTCTCCTTTCGATATTTCGACAGCCAATTGAGAAACCGCACAGCCCCTGGTCTCCCCTCAACAGAGCGTTCCCCTCCATCGGTCGGACAACCCAGGGCAAAATGCCGGGGGCAGGACTTCTTCCCAAAGGCCAGGACATTCTGCACTGCATCTGCTTTCCAGCCCTTGTCTTCAGCCTCCCCGGCGCAAAGGAGCCCTCCTGCATGTGAATAACCGCAGGGATTGCAGCCACGGAAGAGGCCGCGGCGGGGAATGTGCAGCTCATGAAAATTTCAGCGAGGCTGTATCGATGATGCTCTCTGATACAGCGCGCGCCGCGTGACATTAACAAGCAGGCGTGCACAGAATGCAAGTGACTTTGGGCCCGGGGCGGGGGGAGGAGGAACACGAGCTGTGCTGCATTAGAATTAGATCAGCACTGGGCCGATCCCTGGCTCCTGGCACGTTGAGGGCTTTTGAATCCAAACTTAGATCCGAGTCGGAATGGCATGATCCAAACCCTGCAGCTGAGCCTTCTCGGGGGACGGAGGTGTGTGAAAATTGACAGTCAGGGACAGTTTCCACCCCATGGGCACCACAGCGATGCGCAGGGGCTGTTACTGGATGACAACGGGCCAGGGAGACGTGCGGGTCCTGTGTTAGTTCTGCCATAAGCAGCCCTTGGATGCTCTTTCCTGGGGCAGTGGCTGGGCCCCAGAGTCTGGGGGGAGGGTCCTGGTGCTGTGGGACTTCTGGCCTATGCTACACCCCAGGGCCACAGCAGACTAGCTCATGCTTTGGAAAGTTTCAGCTCCTGAAGCAGCTGAGAATCCAGAAAGCACAGAGGGGAGCCCCCCCCCCCCCGCCAGCTGCTCAGAATTGGAGCCCAGCCCTCTGGGCCCATCCAACCCCCTGCCCCCAGGGGCTTGGCTGAAAGGAGGTTGGGGGGTTGGAACACTGAGGCCCAGTGGGGTGGGAATGGGCGGTGGAGGGGTTATGGTGGAGAAGAGAGAGAGAGATTTCGGGGTGGACTGTGTGGTGCTAGCAAGGACTGGGGCCAGCATGTGAACACGGGGTGCGTGAGAGCCAGGCAGTGACAGGAAACAGGTGCTCCTTGGACTGCCTGGTTTCACCACACTCGGCTTGAGCAGGAGAACCAGGCTCCGGAGCATGGCCCGGAGGGGGAAGCCAAAGGCCTGTGGGCTGCGGTTCCTGCAGAGTAGTGACTGGGTTCTTATCAAAAATTAGTTTTTAATCTTTCCTCCAATCAGGAAGTGGCACAAACCTACATGAAGGAAGCCTGCGATGCCATGGGCAGGGCTGGATTGGAGCAGAAGAATTGCCGGGGTCAAGCAATGAGCAGCTGGGACTCGCTCATTTTTTTACATTCCTACCTGATGTGGTAGGCCCAGAGGTGCCAGGCTCTGAGCTGCCAGGCCCAGAGGTGCCGAGCTCTGAGCTATCGGGCCCAGAGGTGCCAGGCTCTGAGCTGCCAGGCCCAGAGGTGCCGAGCTCTGAACTATTGGGCCCAGAAGTGCCTGGGTTCAGCCTGGCACCCCTTGGCGCAGATGAAGCACTACACACAGGGTCTGTCCTCACATCCATACCCTGCCCTGCCTGCTGAGGAAATTCCAGTGTCCACAGCCTGCTCTCATTGACCCAAAGCCTGGTCAGCTCCGAGTCAGAGCCCCTGGGCTGCTCTCTGTCCATTTAACGGGGCTGACTCCACTCACAGCTGCAGTGTTCGCCAGGCGCAGACAGTCTCATTCTGCAGCCCAGCTGGTTGGAGGGGCGAAGCCGGAGGAATTAACCCAGCTAACTCACCTGCCTCTATGTGCAGGTGATTAGGTGGCTGGCCCCTGGCAAGTAAATGCGGGGAGGGGGGAGATGCCAGCCCCCAGAGAGACTGGGTTGAACCCATTGGAAATGGAGTCGCTGCCTGGAAGGGGCAGAGGGGGGTTCCGGGTTTGTTTCTGTATTGCCCCTTGAGGGGCCATGTTCAGCATGGGGCTTTGCAGGAGGGGCAGCTGGCAGCGGGCCGGTGGCAGCAGACTGACAGCTAGTGAGGGGGCTGGCTGAGGTCCTGGGGAACAGCTGAGAAATGTCCTCGCTGCGGGAGGGGGGTTGGTTTTCTAGCAGGGCCCCAGCAGATGCTCTGCTCAGCACCCCACCCCAGAGGCAGGCTGCTCCTCGGCTGCGGGAGAACTCGCCCCCCCCCCCAGCTTTGTCTTCCCTGGCCTGGAGCCTACAGACCTCAGCAGAGAGCAGCCCCTTTGTGGCCATTGGTGGCCTGGCAAGACAGCTTCTCACACCCTACACATCCCACAGGCAAAGGATGGGAGACAAAGGGGTACAAGCCCTGGTTTACAGTTGGGGAGACTGAGGCCCACAGAGGTGATGTGACTGGCCCCAGGTCACATGGGATGTTTGGTAATGGAGCCGGGAAGTGAATCGAAATCTCACCAGTCCCAGCCTCATGCACACATGAAACCACAGGCCTGGCCTTTCTCTCCATTAAGGAGCAAGCTGGGTGAGGCAGTGGGAAAAGTTAATTTTCAGGGAGGCCTGTGCATGCCTCAGTTTCCCTGGGTGCTGCACTGTTCCCTAGCTGGGTGCAAAGGGCCTGCTGGCTCTCGGGCAGGTTCAGAGGCAGGTGTGAATGGTGCCCTGCTTTCTGGGCCTACATCCTAAATCTAGGGAGTGCCTGAGAAGACAACAGCAGACCCGATTGCCCCAACATTGACACCTACCTTCCAATGACCCAGTGACCAATGGTCCCTCTGCCCCAGGGGCAACGGGGTCCCAGCAGAGCAGAGCAGAGCAGAGCTCGATGCAGCAGCACAGTGGAGCAGATACCCCAGGAGGGCTGGAAGCTCCTTCCCGGGAGGCTTTCCAGAGGGGGCTGGAGAGTGTCTCTCTCAGGCAGGTCAGGGCCTGCCAGTCCCACATGCTGGCAGAGTCAGACCAGGTGAGCCATACGGCCCCCTCTGGCCCTGGGGATCAGTGCCTGTCAGAGTCTGAAAGTGGCTGAGTGGAAAGGACAGCAGCCTGCACAGAAGATACTCAGTTTGGTTTGCAGGCCAAACCCTGCTGCATCCTCCGGGGGGGCTCAGGCTCTGGGACCCACACCCAGCAGTTTGGTGGGAGTCTCCCATGTCCCTGGGGACTGGCAGTCACTGTCTGCTAATGGAGCATTGGCCGTGGAGGAAGAGTGGGAATTACTTATAGAATCCCAGGGCTGGCAGAAACCCCAGGAGTCATCAAGTCCAGCCCCCTGCCCAAAGCAGGACCAATTCCAACTCAATCATCCTAGCCAGGGGTTTGTAAAGCTCAGACATAAACCTCTAGGGATGGAGGTTCCACCCCCTTCCTAGGGAACTGTGACGGGGCTGACAAAACCCAGCCTCTCCGCTGGAGGCCTTTCAGCACCCTGGCCAGCAGCAGAAGCAGTGGAGAGGTCCTCCGAGCAGGGTAGAGGGGCAGCCTTCACAGCAGCCAATCAGGGTGTGGCAGGCTGCTAGATAAGGAGCTGCTAGCTAAGGCCAATTAGTTCCTTCCTGGAGTGCAACCTAGGCAGACCTCTGGGCTGGCTGAGGGAACATCAGAACCATGGACAGCTCTGAATGGGAGCTGAGCCCTCACAAGGGAGTGGAGCTAGATCCTGCAGCTAAAGATCTAGGACTAAAGAATTTATGGATCTAAAGGCGGAGGAGGCCTGGGATTATTTTAAGTTAAAGTTGCAGAAGTTGTCAGAAGCCTGTAACCCAAGAAAGGGGAAAAAAATTATAGGCAGGTGTGTTAGACCAAGCTGGATGAGCAAGCATTTCAGGGAGGTGATTAAGAAAAAGCAGAAAGCATATAAGGAGTAGAAGATGGGAGGTACCAGCAAAGAAAGCTACCTTATTGAGGTTAGAGCATGTAGGGACAAAGTGAGACAGGCTAAAAGTCAGGTAGAATTGAACCTTGCAAAGGGAATTGAAACCAATGGTAAAAGGTTTTATAGCCATATAAATAGGATGGAGTGGAGGTTAAGGATAATCTAGGCATGGCCCAATATCTAAACAAATACTTTGCTTCAGTCTTTAATGAGACTAATGAAGAGCTTAGGGAGAATGGCAACATAACAAATAGGAATAAGGATATGGAGGTAGATATTACCATATCCAAGGTAAAAGCAAAACTTGAACAGCTTAAAGAGAGTAAATTGGGGGCCCTAGATAATCTTCATCCAAGAATATTAAAGGAACTGGCACATGAAATTGCAAGTCCATTAGCAAAATTTTTTAATAAATCTCTAAACTCAGGGGTGTATCATTTGACTGGAGAATTGCTAATATAGTTCCTATTTTTAAGAAAGGGGGAAAAAAAGTGACCCAGGTAACTATAGGCCTGTTAGTTTGATATCTGTAGTATGCAAGGTCTTGGAAAAAAAATTGAAGGAGAAAGTAGTTAGGGACATTGAGGTTAATGGCAATTGGGACAAATTACAACATGGTTTTACAAAAGGTAGATTGTGCCAAACCAACCTGATTTCCCTTTTTGAAAAAGTAACAGATTTTTTAGATAAAAGAAATGCAATGGATCTAATCTACCTCGATGTTAGTAAGGCATTTGATACAGTACCACATGGGGAATTATTGATTAAATTGGAAAAGATGGGGATCAATATGAAAGTTGAGAGGTGGATAAGCAACTGGTTAATGGGGAGACTACAGCGGGTCATACTGAAAGGTGAACTTTCAGGTTGGAAGGTTACTAGCGGAATTCCTCAGGGATCAGTTTTGGGGCCAATTTTATTTAATCTTTTTATTACTGACCTTGGCACCAAAAGTGGGAGTGTCCTGATAAAATTTGCGGATGACACAAAGTTGGGAGCTATTGCCAATTCAGAAAAGGATCGGGATATCATACAGGAAGATCTGGATGATCTTGTAAATTGGAGTGATAGCAATAGGATGAAATTTAAAAGTGAAAAGTGCAAGGTTATACATTTAGGGATTAATAACAAGAATTTTAGTTTTATAAGCTGGGGACACATCAGTTGGAAGTAACGGAGGAGGAGAAGGACCTCGGAGTCTTGGTAGATCACAGGATGACTATGAGCCGCCATTGTGACATGGCCATGAAAAAGGCTAATACGGTCTTGGGATGTATTAGGCGAGGTATTTCCAGTAGGGATAAGGAAGTGTTAGTGCCATTATACAAGGCATTGGTGAGACCCCATTTGGAATACTGTGTGCAGTTCTGGTCTCCCATGTTTAAGAAGGATGAATTCAAACTGGAACAGGTACAAAGAAGGGCCACTGGGATGATCCGAGGAATGGAAAACCTGTCTTATGAAAGGAGACTCAAGGAGCTTGGCTTGTTTACCTTAACCAAAAGAAGGCTGAGGGGGGACATGACTGCACTTTTTAAATATATTAGAGGGATAAATACCAGGGAGGGAGAGGAATTATTTAAGCTTAATACCAATGTGGACACAAGAACAAATGGATATAAGCTGGCTATAGGAAGTTTAGACTTGAGATTAGACAAAGGTTTCTAACCATTAGAGGAGTGAAGTTCTGGAATGGCCTTCCAAGGGAAGTAGTGGGGGCAAAAGATCTATCTGGCTTCAAGATTAAACTAGATGGGTTTATGAAGGGGATCTTTTGATGAGATAACATTCTCTTGGTAACTAATTGACCATTCATTATCAATGGAGAGATGATAGAGTTACTATAGAGAATTTTTCCTGGGTGGGCTGATGAGTCTTGCCCACATGCTCAGGGTTTAGCTGATCACCATATTTGGGGTCAGGAAGGAATTTTCCTCCAGGGTAGATTGGCAGAGGCTCTGGAGGTTTTTCGCCTTCCTCTGTAGCATGGGGTACAGATCACAGCTGGAGGATTCTCTGTATCTTGGGGTCTTTAAACTATTTGAAGGCTTCGATATCTGAGATATAGGTGAGAGGATTATTCTAGGAGGGGGTGGGTGAGATTCTGTGGCCTGCACTGTGCAGGGGGTCAGACTAGATGATCATAATGGTCCCTTCTGACCTTAAAGTCTCTGAGTCTAACTCTGTGGAACCCCGGACAAGCAGAATTCAGCAACAAGGCCCTAGAGAAGGGCTGGATGAAATGGCATCCCTGGGGAAGTGGCCCAGGGACATGATCATGATTACTGACTTTGAAACTTGGCAGGTAACTGCTACGTATAGGGTCCCTGGGCTGGAAGCCAGTGGAGTGGGTGGGTCTAGGTCCCTCCCAACCCCCTACAAACCACGCCTGAGTGAGCGGGTAAACGAGGGGGTCTGAACCTCAGCCAAGGACTGGACTTTGACTTGCCTGCAGACAGGTACAGCGAGACCCCTTCAGCTACCAAGGGGCGCTCACACACAGCACTGAACCTGTTACAGAACCCAGCCCAGTGCTCCCCCACCACCTAGGGGAATCATTTTTCCTAATATCCAACCTCCACCTCCACCACTGCAACTTGAGCCCATTGCTCCTTGTTCTGCCACCAGCCACGACTGAGACCAGCCTCTCTCCAGCCACTTTGGAACCCCCCTGCAGGAAGCTGAAGGCTGCTCTCAAATCCCCCCTCGCTCTTTTCCTCCATGACCCCACCTGGGTTATACTGAGCTATGGCAACTGTACAGGACCTGGTGGGGGGTGAAGGCAGTAGTGGGCAATGCTGGGGGGCCCTGGGCCAGGAAGAGCCCAGCTGAGATGGGGTGAGTGCTCTCTTACACCTGCCTGGGATGCCTGTGAGCTCCCACCAGAGCAAGGGTGTCTAGCCTGCTGTAGTTTGCCCCCTGAGGGCGAAAGGCTGGGATGGCCGTGGGATGGCTTGCATTGGCTCGCAGGCTGCTCCATGGGGTCCTGGCTGGTGGAGATGGCCTTGTGCACACGGGGGAAGCAGCAGATGTGGTGTCACTTCACTTTGGTAAAGCTCTTCATAGGCTCCCCCGGCCATCTCCCATGCACTGGGGAAATGGGAAACGCTGACGTAGGCTGCAACCTTTTTTTATGCCGCAGACGGGCAAACCCATTCACAAACTTTTGGCGGGCCGCTAACATTTTATGTGCATATTCACACATAATGTTATGCAAATATGCAAATACAATGTTCCCATACGTGATTTTCTGTAACTATTATTGTTATATCAGATTGTTTTTTCGGGGGTGGGCCTGTGGAAGAGAAATCTTGGAAATCGTTGCAGATGTGTTTTCTTTATGATTTGGACTTTTCTCAGGGAAAAGCATGTTCCGATGTCACTGGGAACCCTCCGGCCCGCCATCGTGTACCAAAAACACCTGACAAGAATGTGCCAGGCACCTTATTGGGGTCTAAGAGATTCCCCTTCCACGGGGGCCTGTGTGTCTTGGCCTTCGGGGTGCGCTGTGAGGGCCTCCGCTGGGCATGTGAGCTGCCTGGGACGTGCACGGAAGGGGTCTGAGTCCTGGGGGAGGCATGTCGGTTGTATCTGTGGTGTCGCAGGACAAAGCCTCACCCATCCCTCTGCCCGCCGTACACACCTCAGTGCACAACACCGGTCTGGGGGCCAACAGCCCTCTTGGTTTCCTTCCGATCTGTGGACGAATGTCACTAGAACAGGCATCATGCAGGGGTCCCTCTCCCTCGGGGCCACCTGCTTTCGCACAGGGGGAGGGGAATAAGCAGGCTGCTTGGTTTACAAGTGTTTCCTCTGGCGGTGGGGACCCACTGGATACTTCTCTGAGCAAGGGGCGCCCCCTGCTCTGATCCACCTTGCCATGGGCTGGTACCTCTCCTGCTTGCACTGACTCAGCCAGGAGCTCCAGTGTCCTGCTTAGATAGAGGTTGCAAGCTCCCAAGGGCAGGGCCACAGGCTTGAACGGCTCCACCAGCAGGTGTTCCCCGTGCCCCTGGCATGGGGCTGAGCAAGGAATGTGCCGGGTCACTGGCCCCTGCTGCTTCGTTACTGCCCCATGGACCAGTGCACGTCTAGGTCTACCTGCTCTCCCGTAAAGCGTGCTCCCCACCACCACTCCACGGGCTTCCTGCTTCACTGTGGCTGGCCCGAGAGAAGGCCGTGTCCTTCCGCCCGGCGCTGGCTGCATTTCGCACGTGTGCGTGGTCACAGTTCTCCCCCCTCCTCCCCAAGCGCCTCTCACTCCCCGATGGGTAGAGGCAGTGAGGGCAGGGCCCTGACCAGGCTGCCATCTCACCTGGCTGGGAGGGGAGCACCTCCTACTCTGCCTCCTCCTGCCGCCACCTCAGTCCTGGCACCTCCTACTCTGCCTCCTCCTGCCGCTACCTCAGTCCCAGCACCACTGCCAGGCAAAATCAGCCACCATGGCTGCACCGCTGCAAACATCCAGCTTCAGCTCTGGCAGCTGCCACTTCCTGGCAGCCAGCGGTTCATGGGCTGGCACCGGTCCATGGACCTCCAGTTGGGAGCCACAGGCCTATGTGAATCTATCGTAAGGTGGGTGCAGAACTGGCTGGAATACTATAAATGGGGGTCTTGCAGGATTTGTCCTTGTGACATAGTGGGGGGTACCTTGCTGGTTGCTATGCTGGGTGGTGGGCTGTGGGTGACCTCCACTGGCTGCTGGCTGTAGCACGGCCCAGCAGGGCAGGGGATGAGTCATTATGCAAGGGGGCTCCGAACCTGTCCGACCAGTTACCTCCCAGGGAGCTGAACAAAGGAAGGAGGGCAAGGTCAGCCCTGGCTGGAAGGGACAGGGAGTTTTTCTGGCTGGGATCATGGAGGAGGCAGCCTAGGGAAGGGGCTGGAATTTAGGGGCCCAGTCTTCCCCACCTCAAGGGGGGCTGAGGCATCCTAGGCCAGCCCTGTAACCAGATTCCATCTGTGCTGTGCTGTATCCTGGAGAAGCAATAAACTCCCTCTATTCTACTGGCTGGTGGAGTCTGTCCGTGCCACTACGGGGATGCAGGAGGCATGGAACCCCAATGCGCCGTCACAGTCCTGAGTCCATTTTTGCTCAATATCTTCACCAGTAACTTAGATAATGGCCTAGAGAGCACTGATAAAGTTTGCAACTGATCTCAAACTGGGAGGGGTGGCGAGTGCTTTGGAGAATGGGTCATCATTCAAAATGATCTGGGCAAACTGGAGGAAGGGTCTGAGGTAAACAGGATGAAGTTTAATAAACATACATAAGAACGGCTGTACTGGGTCAGACCAAAGGTCCATCTAGCCCAGTATCCTGTCTGCCGACAGTGGCCAGCACCAGGTGCCCCAGAGAGGGTGGACCGAAGACAATGATCAAACGATTTGTCTTCTGCCATCCCTCTCCAGCCTCTGACAAACAGAGGCCAAGGACACCATTTTATCCCCTGGCTAATAGCCTTTTATGGACCTAACCTCCATGAAATTATCTAGCTTCTCTTTAAACTCTATTATAGTCCTAGCCTTCACTGCCTCCTCTGGCAAGGAGTTCCACAGGTTGACTACACGCTGTGTGAAGAAGAACTTTCTTTTATTCGTTTTAAACCTGCTACCCATTAATTTCATTTGGTGTCCTCTAGTTCTTCTATTATGGGAACTAATAAATAACTTTTCTTTATCCACCCTCTCCACACCACTCATGATTTTATAGACCTCTATCATATTCCCCCTCAGTCTCCTCCTTTCTAAACTGAAAAGTCCCAGTTGCTTTAACCTCTCCTCATATGGGACCTGTTCCAAACCCCTAATCATTTTAGTTGCCCTTTTCTGAACCCTTTCCAAGGCCAAAATATTTTTTTTTGAGGTGAGGAGACCACATCTGTACACAGTATTCAAGATGTGGGTGTACCATAGTTTTATACAGGGGCATAGTTTTAATAAGGACAAATGCAAAGTGCTCCACTTAGGGAGGAACAATCCGTCTCTCTCACACAGAACGGGAAGCCACTGTCTAGGAAGGAGTCCTGCAGAAAGGGATCTAGGGGTCAGAGTGGCCTACAGACTAAATGTAGGTCAACAGTGTGACATAGCAAACATGACTCTGGGCTGCATGAACAGGAGTGCTGTGAGCAAGACACGAGAAGTCGTTCTTCCACTCTACTCTGTGCTGATTAGGCCTCAGTTGGAGTCTTGTGTCCAGTTCTGGGCACCACATTTCAAGAAAGATGTAGAGAAATTGGAGACAGTCTGGAGGACAGCAACAGAAATCATTAGAGTGTGAGAAAACATGGCTTATGAGACATAGATTATTTTGCCCAGAAAAAAAGAAGCGGGTAGGGGTGATAAATTCTCCTACCCTCAGTGGTTACAAAGAACAAGAAGCAATGGGCTTAAACTGCAGCAAGGGAGGTTGAGGTTGGACATTAGGAAAAACTTCCTGCCTGTCCGGGTGGTGAAACACTGGAATAAATTGCTGGGGTAGAAATAAACCCGTCAGGGAGGCTTTAGGGGAGACTCAGGCTCTGTCTACCCTGGACATTAGACTGGCAGCTTGAATGCTGTAAAGGCTCCCATGTAGCTGCTCTATACCAGTGGGGGAGAGCTCTCCACTTGGCACAGCTAAACCACCCCCAGGGGCAGCAGGGTATGTGGGCGGGAGAGCATCTCTCACTGCCAGTGCTCTGCTTACTGGCACTTTGGGATGAAACTTGTGTGGGGGTGGGGGGCTTAGACAATGCTGGGGCTCTGTCCATTTCCTACGTGCTGAGCCTGAGAGGGGCGGGAGCCAGCACAGATCCCAAACCGCAGCTTCGGGCTCTGGCATCGACACTCCTGCGCAAACTGGCTGCCGAGGCCCAGCTGTGTGGTTAGCGGCCGCCCTGAGGCCTGGCAGATTCGAACTAGCAGCAGGATGTTTAGGCAACTGCTTTCAGCTGCCTCCTTGGCAGGAGTGGCCTGAGGCGGCAGCTGGCACCCAACACATGATTGGCGCCCGCGCCTGCACGGCCGTCAATAGACCGAACTCATCGTTGGGTGCCCCGGGCGCCCTGGGCAACGGCTGAGTCTGCCTATAGTCAGAGGCCACCCCTGCTCCTTGGGCCCAGGCCCAGGGCCGTGCTGCGTAATCCGCTGCCCAGCTGTCTGAGCCAGACTCTTGTTGGCCCGTGGGAGAGGCCTGGGAAGAGAAGAGATGAAGTGGGGAAGGACAAGGACATGTGGGAGGCAAGAGGAAGCACAACCACACCTGCCAGGTGTTGGCTGGGGTTCAGCCACAGCCACTGGGGTGTCAGTGGGGTCCCTCTCTTGGCCTGTCTGGCTGGGGCCCCCTCAGGTTACCAGGCCTGATCTGAAGGAACCTTCCCGGGCCCTGGGATGCCATATGGGTTCACCCACAGCGAGCCCCGAATTACGGCGTATTCATGGGCCCTTGAGTTGGGGGTGGTGGGAAGGAGAGCTGGTTTTTCAGGAGCATCTGCAGCTAGTCGCTCTCCAAGGTCTGCTGGGCTCTGCGGTGCCCTCTAGTGGCTGTTGTTGGCCAATGCGACATCCCCTGCATTGAATGCGACATCCCCTGCATTAAAAATACCTCAGAGAACCAAAAAAGTGCCACCATGGCTTAACAGCCAAGTAAAAGAATCAGTGAGAGATAAAAAGGCATTGTTTAAAAAGTGGAAGTCAAATCCTAGTGAGGAAAATAGAGAGGAGCATTCACTCCGTCAAATTAAATGTAAAAATATAAGAAAAGCCAAAAAGGAGTTTGAAGAGCAGCTAGCCAAAACCTCAAAAAAGTAAAAGCAAAATGCTTCTTAAGTACATCAGAAGCAGGAAGCCAGCAACAACTAGGGCCCCTGGATGAGTGAGATGCTAACGGAGCACTCAAAAATAATAAAGTCATTCCGAAGAAGCTGAATGAATTCTTTGCTTCCGTCCTCACGGTGGGGGATATTGGGTAGATTCCCAAGCCTGAGCCATTCTTTTTAGGTGACAAATCCGAGGAATTGTCCCACATTCAAGTGTCATTAGAGGAGGTTTGGGACAAATTGATAAACGTAACAGTGACAAGTCACTAGGACCGGATGGCAGCCACCCGAGAGATCTGAAAGAACTCCAGTGGGAAATTGTGGAATTATTAACTGTGGTTTGTAACCTGTCCTTTCAATCAGCTTCTGTAGCTAATGATTGTCTTTCCACCCCATGGGTGCAGTGGGGGCCCTGACCCAGGAGCTGGGTGCCCTTTGTGCCCAGGCTGGTACAACCTTCGCCTGAGGGCCTGGGTCTCCAGCTCATGCTTAGCTCGGGTATCCCTGGTTCCACCTCTGGGCTGGCCAAGAGAGATAGCGGCTCCCTGGGGTAATAACCATGTGTGACGGCGCGTCGGATACCCCCCGACCCTGCAGCCCATCTACAGCAAGATGAGACTCCGCCAGCCAGTAGAATAGGGAGGGTTTATCGCTTCTCCAGGATACAGCCCAGCCTAGGCACCATGTGGGCATAGGAGTCGGGGGCTGGCAGCCTTAGACCCCTTGCGGCAGGGGTGCACAGGACTCTGAACCCCAAGAACTCTGCTTAGTCTGTTCCCTTCATGTTTTCCCAGACAAGACTGCCCTTTCTCCAAGCCACCCCCTCCCTTTGTTCAGACCCCATCCCTGCTCAGGTGAGAACCGGTTGGGCCATGGTCTACCTGACATGAGGTCTCTCAGGGCGACCTCTGCTGGGCAGAGTTACAGACACAGGCCAGTAGGGGTCACCCACAGCCCGAGCCTAGCGACCAGTGAGTGCCCAGCCAGAGTGCACCGCACGCCACTACCTCACACCATGTGTCCGGCTCGGAGCCCGGGCCATGCTGCCCTCCCCTCTGCTGGGGGAGACTCCTTTGCTTCCCCATGCTGCAGCCCAACTCACCCTGCCCTGCCCTGGGCCTCAAAGCTCAGCTGGGGCTGCTCCTGGAGCCCTCCTCTGCAGTTGGTGTCGGCCCAGCTTAGCGCCCTGAGCATGATGGGAGCAGGTGCTGGCCCTGGGCCGTGTTCCCCATTGTGCTGCGGGGAGAGAAAAGCAGATCAGAGAGCAGCCAGTTTCATCCCCGCCCAGGACAGAATGGCCCCGAAGATCCCCCTGCAGGCCTGGCACAGGTAGCTCCCTACAGTCACCCCTCTGCTCCTCACAGGCCTGGGGTGGGGCAGCCCCGAGGATTCCCCTTCCCCCACAGGCATAGGATGAGTTGCTGGGATGATTTAGCTGGGGTTGGTCCTTCCTCTGCCTCGCCCACAGGCAAACTCTCCGGGGCAGGGCTCCTGCGATCCAGCGACGTGTGATCTGCAGTTCGGGGCATCCCAGGGAGCTGTGCACACGTGTCCGTCGTCCCCCACGCTCTTCTCCCAAGGGGGCTGAGTCTGCACAGCACCATGGCGGGACCCCTGCCAAGCTGGGGGGAGGGGCCACATTCCAGATTCTGCACCCCCCCCCGGCCGGAGGGCATTGGTCCCACTGGGGTTGGGCTCTCTGTGCCTCTGGGAGCAGGGAGGGGGGAGGAGCCACTGCTGGCATTCCCCCTAGTGGGCTTTCTGTCTGTCGTGTTACCTGCCCCGGGCTAGAAGAATAAGAGGTTCTCTGGCCTGTGTGGGGCAGGAATCCAAGGGAGCAAGTCACAATAGACCCCTCTGGCCTGGACAGCTGTGGGCTGGTACCTTCAGGACAAACACAAGACAAACACATGTCATGCAACATGGGGCTGACCTGCGGAACTCTCTGCTGCAGGAGTGCAGGGAGAGCAGCACTTGCCGTGGAGCAGCGAGTAGCCCTGTATGACCCTGAGAGCTCTGTAGTGATCAGGGGCCTCAAAATCCACCCCATTGGGATGCAAGCTGAGTGGCTGGGGGGATGCTGGGGAGGAATCATAGAATCATAGAATACTAGGACTGGACAGGACCTCGAGAGTCATCGAGTCCAGTCCCCGGCCCTCATGGCAGGACCAAGTACTCTCTAGACCATCCCTGACAGACATTTATCTAACCTACTCTTAAATATCTCCAGAGATGGGGATTCCACAACCTCCCTGGGCAATTTATTCCTGTGTTTCACCACCCTGACAGTTAGGAACTTTCCCCTAATGTCCAACCTAAACCTCCCCTGCTGCAGTTTAAGCCCATTGCTTCTTGTCCTGTCCTCAGAGGCCAAGATGAACAAGTTTTCTCCCTCCTCCTTGTAACACCCTTTTAGATACCTGAAAACGGCTCTCATGTCCCCCCTCGATCTTCTCTTTTCTAAACTAAAGAAACCCAATTCATTCAGCCTTCCCTCACAGCTCATGTTCTCTAGACCTTTCATCATTCTTGTTGCTCTTCTCTGGCCCTTCTCCAATTTCTCCACACCACCCCGTGAATACCCCCACCCCGCGTAGGACAGGACACAGAGCTGGGAGCATGGGGAGTGGAGGGACCCGCTTTACCTGGAGGCAGCATGTGTGGGTAGGGCCCTTGGATTTCAGGTTTTATTGAACTTTCCCCAGGAGTTTATCTGTGCTTATTACCCCAACAACAAAACCAGGTGAACATCAGTGCAAAAAACTATTAATTTTCTGGGTAAATATTAGGATTTATACTGGTGGATGGCGGGGGAAGGGGAGTATTCAGTGTGGTTTGCTGCAGGACTCAGAACAGAGCTCCACCTCTGAGCTGAAGAAAAAAAAGTCTCTCGAGTCCCCAGGTAAAACTTTTCACAGTCGTAGACTTAGACCTATTGGCCTCTGACTATTTCCATGGAAATATTAGGCCCTGCCACTGGCAGTGCATGCACTCAGCTCCAGCCCTTTCTCCTGAAGACTCGGTGTGTTGTGAAGCGTGTTCTGCGACAGTTCCATTTTCTCCCATCGCCGTGTGTCCGCGCGTCAAGCCGGGATCTGCCCGCAGCTGAAATATGCACATGGCGGGTGGGAGATTGGTCAGGCCGTTCAGAGGCGACCGCACTGCAGAGCCGGCGTGCGGGCCTGGCCGTTGATCATGTGTGGAGGAACACCAAGTCTTGCCGCAGATACACACAGACAACTGTGGTACCGTAACATGTCTGTCTCAGGCGAGGCAGTGGGGGTATTTCCCTAACAATGCAAGTTATTTTTATATATTTGAATGTTTCGGAAGTAGGACAATTAGAAAAGAGACACAAAATACTTTTTGTAAAATCTGGGATTTTTGATAAAAATGAGTTTAAATTGACAACGAAGGGGCTTACGGGCAGCCCCGGATGAATCCTGCTCCTTCCCTTAGACTTTCCAACCTCTGGGCCATGGTGGGCTTCAGCTGGGTTCTAGCGCGGTGATGGGCCAGTGACCCCCACTCTGCCCACCAGGTGGCACTGCGCCCCCAACAGTGTCTATGCGGCTCAGCCAGGGCTTTGCTGGGCTTAGGTAAAACCGGGAGTCTGGATTCTGGCCTTTCCTGAGTTCAGTCCTGAGTCTGCAAGACACTGTGCAAAGCCCTGGTGAGTGTCGTGCAGCTGTGGGTGCCCGTCACCCTGGTACCTGGACACCCAGCAGCCTGGCTCCATGGAGCTGGGAGACTGGAGCTGCGGTTTGCAAGCAGAAGGCCTGGATTTGCCGTGCATTTTGGCTGGGATCTTATGGAAACCTGTAGCCCGAGAAGTGGCTCCCTAAAGCAGGGAGCGTGCAAAGGAACGTCCCAATTGCACCCGATCACGTGCACAGTCCCCTTCAACCACTGTGCTGCACTGCCCTGGCCACGGGACTAGCTGGGTTTGCTGGGCCCAGCGTAGCCTGGGCCCTGCAAGCCAGCTCAGATAATTGAACGTGGCTCAATCAGTTCACCTGCATCCCTCAGATGGAGCCACAAACTCTTGTTCAGCATCAGGCTGGTCCAGGAACATGGCGTGTGCTCCACAGACTTTTCCTGTAACAACTCAGAGGTCGCCTAGCAACAGTCATGAAATCCCGTGTTGTGCCTTGTGGCTGCTTGAACTCAACAGCAATAGGGCAACCAGGACAACGCTTGCTCCCCTCTCACTTGACACAGTGGAGAATCTCTGTCAGCAGTGCAGGGCCTAAGACACACAGCTTTGATTGGCCTCAGTAGCAGGCAGCACATTCACAGGTTGCCCCAGCATATTCACAGAAGATTAGGGTTGGAAGAGCTCTCAGGAAGTCATCGAGTCCAGCCCCCTGCCCGAAGCAGGACCAACCCAACTCAATCAACCCAGCCAGGGCTTTGTCCAGCCGGGACTTAAACACCTCTAAGGATGGAGATTCCAGCCCCTCCCTAGGGAACCCAGCCCAGTGGCTCCCCCTTCCCCATTAGGGAAATAGTTTTTCCTAATGTCCAACCTAGACCTCTCCCCTGCAACTTGAGCCCATTGCTCCTCATTCTGCCATCTGCCACCACTGAGAACAGCCTCTCTCCAGCCTCTTTGGAACCCCCTTCAGGAAGTTCAAGGCTGCTCTCACATCCCCCCTCACTCTTCGCTTCTGCAGACTAAACAGACCCAATTCCCTCAGCCTCTCCTCATAGGTCATGTGCTCCAGCCCCCTAATCATTTTGGTCGCCCTCCGCTGGACCCTCTCTAACGTGTCCACGTCCTTTCTATAGTGGGGCCAGGGGGCAGAACTGGACACAATACTCCGGATTTGGCCTCACCAGAGCAGAATAAAGGGGAATAATCACTTCTCTGGATCTGCTGGCCATGCTCCTCCTAATGCTCCCTAATATGCCATTAGCCTTTTTGGCTACAAGGACACCCTGTTGACTCATCTCCAGCTTCTCGTCCACTGTAACCCCCAGGTCCTTTTCTACAGAACTGCTACTTAGCCAGTCGGCCCCCAGCCTGTACCAATACTTGGGATTCTTCCATCCCAAGGGCAGGACTCTACACTTGTCCTTGTTGAACCTCATCAGATTTCTTTTGGCCCAATCCTCCCATTTGTCTAGGTCACTTTGGGCCCTATCCCTGCCCTCCAGCGTATCTACCTCTCCCCCCAGCTTAGTGTCCTCTGCAAACTTGCTGAGGGTGCAATCCATCCCCTCATCCAGGTGAACAAAATTGGCCCGAGAACTGATCCTTGGGGCCCTCTGCTAGAAACCGACCACCAACCAGATGCTGAGCTGTTGATCACTCCCCATTGGGCCTGACAGTCTAGCCAGCTTTCTGTCCACCTCACTGTCCATTTATCCAAGCCATGCTTCCTTAACTTGCTGGCAAGAATATTGTGGGCGACTGTATCAAAAGCCTTGCTAAAGTCAAGATATATCACATCCACTGCCTTCCCCATATCCACAGAGCCAGTTACCTTATAGAAGGCAACCCGGATGGTCAGGCAGGACTTGTCCATGCTGACTGTTCCTAAACACCTTCCTCTCCTCCAAGTGCTTCAAAGGGGTTTCCTTGAGAATCCCTCCAAGGTTCTCCAGGGATTGAGGGGAGGCTGACTGGTTTGTAGTTCCCTGGCTCCTCCACTTTCCTTTTTTTATGATGGGCACCAGGGGTGCGGCGAGGGTGTTACACGCTCGGGGACAAAGGCAACATTTGCACCCCCCAAGCAATTGTTACTATGAATCTGTTATTTATTTCTAAGTCAACAAAAATAAGAACGTAAATTTAAAAAAAGAACAAAATTGAAACGTTTCTTCTGTAAGCGTCCGTGTCCGTTGTCAATCTTGTGTCCTGTGGCTGCCGGTGTTGAACGCGTCCTGTTTACTTTGGGGAGGTTTCGCTGAAAGCTTTTCACAGTCGACTGTTGGAATAGAGACAAAATAGGAAATAATCATGAAAAAGTGACCAACAACAACATCACTTTTGGCAGCTACATTGGTGCCCCCCAGCATGGTGACCGGGGGGGCAACTTCCCCCCCCCGCCCCCCTTGCTACGCCACTGATGGGAACTGCAGGTGCCTCTTCCCAGCTGTCCTGGGCCTCTGGGTCAGTGCAGCGGCCCACACGCAGTGCTGGGGAGAACAGTGATGAACAGTGTCCACCCAGCAGCCCCGGGGTTCCTGGCAAGCCCGGCATTGATTTCAGGCCCTTACAGAGACACGGGGCCTCCTCCTCTCCACTGCTTCCCCACTGGGCTTCCCTTGTGCCCCGCGGCCTGGGGGCTGGGCTGGGCCCCGGAGCCATGAGATGAGGGCTGGTGGTTCGGTGTTTGCTCCTTGCCCGGTGGTAGCCGCCAGGGGCTCAGCTGTAGAGCAGGATCCCCACCCCCCGCCCTGTGCCCCAAACAAAACGACACCCCCAAAGGGCTGACCCCCTCAGACACGAGCCTTCAAGCCTGTGTCCTTGGCAACCAGAATCCGCCTGCCCCCCTTCGCCCCAAACTCACCTCTGCTTTCCTGCCCCTCCAAACCACTGAGCCTTCTGACTGTGAGGCTGCCTCCTGGTGGCCAGCCAGGGTTTAGCAGGGCTGCTGGCAGGCCCTTGAGACTGGAGTTTTCTTCTTTCTAGGCCAGGTGCTGCCTGCGTAGGAAGAGCCTGGGGACGTGCCAGCACACCTCCCCTCAGGGCAGGGGACGCAGGCTCAGGGCCCCTTCTCGGCGCTGGACCGTCTGAGCAAGGGGCCAGATCCGGGCCAATGGGGAGGATGTATCCATGACGTCTCCTAGGAACCAGAGGAAGACCTGCCAAAGGCATCTCCCAGAGCCAAGCCAGTCTCACAACAGTCTCGACTGGTCCCCAGGATCCTGCCAGGCGCTGGGGGGACACGAGGGCGCTCCCTTATGTCCAGCCACCAAGCCGCTGCATCCAGCCTGGCCCCCAGGCTTGCATGCCAGGCGCATTCATGCCTGCGTCCAGCAATGTAACAGCAGCGTGACCCCGTGAGCTAGGACCTCGGGAACCTGGCTTTATCCTTGCTCTGCTATTGGCCAGCTGGCTGACCTTGAGCCAGTCATGTACCTGCACGTGCCTCAGTTTCCCCTCCTGCCCACTGCCTGTCTGGGTTATTGAGACAGTGAGCTCCCTGGGCAGGGGGTTTCCCCAGGTCCGTGAGTGTGTGAGGGTAACATTTGCTCACCCCGAGCCATTAGATGGGGAACTAAAAACACCCAAATGGCCTAATGGCCTTGCCCAAAGTGTGTGGGGGGGGAGACTCCTTAGCAGACATGCACTGGGCCACTGTAGCTGCCACATGACTGCTGGCACTGATCCAGAATAAGGGCTCAGACCTGGAGCACTTTGGGTCTGTCTACACTCCAGTAAAACCCGCACGGGGCGCGGCAGGAGGGTCTCCAAGTCCGGGGGCAGGCCGGAAACAGCTACACTGCAGAGTTCAGCCCCCTGCCCGAGCCCCGTGAGTCTGAGCCGAGTGACCGGGCTCTGCCGCTCTGCGCCACGGAGCTTCAGTGGGGCACCTGAGCCCACCCGCAGACGTGGCCTGCTCTGCCAAGGGCTGTGCACCTGGCCCCAGACGCTGGGCCTAGGCTCTGCTGGGCATTAGCGCCTGGCGGCCCCAGACTGGCGATTCCTAGACCGCCTTCAGAATCTGCCTCTGCATCAAGGCCGGTCCAGAGGGCTGGGAGGTGTGAGGGGGAAACAGGCCCAGGAAGCCCCCGCAAGGGCCTTGTGCATGCCAGCTGGGAGACTCAGTCCTGAGTTAGGGAGCCCCTGCAAATCCACGTCCACGGCCCTTCTCCGCCACACCCCAGTGGCACCCACCGGCCCCAGGTCAGTGGCATGGGAACATTTTAAAAGGGGGGTGCTGACCCCTGTCCCCCCCCCAGCAAAGCCCCAGCGTGAGGGGCCAGCAGCAGATGCCCCCAGCATAAGGGCTCAATCTGGGATGACAGCCAGGCTTGGGTCAGCAGCCAGATACCAAGCACATGGGGTTGGCAGCAGAGCCCCCGGTGCATGGGGCTGGTAGCTGGGACCCCTGGAGCTAGTCTGGGAGCCTAGGGGAGCTGCAGCATCCCCCACAGCCCTAGTTCCCATGCCTATGCCCTGGGTGGGATCAGGCCCCGTTGTGCCGGGCGCTGCACAGACCCAGCGAGGGACAGGCCCTGCCCGGCTGGGATCAGGCCCCGTTGTGCCAGGTGTTGCACAGACACAGCCAGGAACAGGCCCTGCCCGGCTGGGGTCAGGCCCCGTTGTGCCGGGCGCTGCACAGACCCAGCGAGGGACAGGCCCTGCCCGGCTGGGATCAGGCCCCGTTGTGCCAGGTGTTGCACAGACACAGCCAGGGACAGGCCCTGCCCGGCTGGGATCAGGCCCCGTTGTGCCGGGCGCTGCACAGACCCAGCGAGGGACAGGCCCTGCCCGGCTGGGATCAGGCCCCGTTGTGCCGGGCGCTGCACAGACACAGCCAGGGACAGGCCCTGCCCGGCTGGGGTCAGGCCCCGTTGTGCCGGGCGCTGCACAGACACAGCCAGGGACAGGCCCTGCCCGGCTGGGATCAGGCCCCGTTGTGCCGGGCGCTGCACAGACCCAGCGAGGGACAGGCCCTGCCCGGCTGGGATCAGGCCCCGTTGTGCCGGGCGCTGCACAGACCCAGCAAGGGACAGGCCCTGCCCGGCTGGGATCAGGCCCCGTTGTGCCAGGTGTTGCACAGACACAGCCAGGGACAGGCCCTGCCCGGCTGGGATTAGGCCCCGTTGTGCCGGGCGCTGCACAGACACAGCCAGGGACAGGCCCTGCCCGGCTGGGATCAGGCCCCGTTGTGCCGGGCGCTGCACAGACCCAGCGAGGGACAGGCCCTGCCCGGCTGGGATCAGGCCCCGTTGTGCCGGGCGCTGCACAGACCCAGCAAGGGACAGGCCCTGCCCGGCTGGGATCAGGCCCCGTTGTGCCAGGTGTTGCACAGACACAGCCAGGGACAGGCCCTGCCCGGCTGGGATTAGGCCCCGTTGTGCCGGGTGTTGCAGGGACCCAGCGAGGGACAGGCCCTGCCCGGCTGGGATCAGGCCCCGTTGTGCCGGGCGCTGCACAGACACAGCCAGGGACAGGCCCTGCCCGGCTGGGATTAGGCCCCGTTGTGCCGGGTGTTGCAGGGACCCAGCAAGGGACAGGCCCTGCCCGGCTGGGATCAGGCCCCGTTGTGCCGGGTGTTGCAGGGACCCAGCGAGGGACAGGCCCTGCCCAGCTGGGATCAGGCCCCGTTGTGCCGGGCGCTGCACAGACACAGCCAGGGACAGGCCCTGCCCGGCTGGGATCAGGCCCCGTTGTGCCGGGCGCTGCACAGACCCAGCGAGGGACAGGCCCTGCCCGGCTGGGATCAGGCCCCGTTGTGCCGGGCGCTGCACAGACCCAGCAAGGGACAGGCCCTGCCCGGCTGGGATCAGGCCCCGTTGTGCCAGGTGTTGCACAGACACAGCCAGGGACAGGCCCTGCCCGGCTGGGATTAGGCCCCGTTGTGCCGGGCGCTGCACAGACACAGCCAGGGACAGGCCCTGCCCGGCTGGGATCAGGCCCCGTTGTGCCGGGCGCTGCACAGACCCAGCGAGGGACAGGCCCTGCCCGGCTGGGATCAGGCCCCGTTGTGCCGGGCGCTGCACAGACCCAGCAAGGGACAGGCCCTGCCCGGCTGGGATCAGGCCCCGTTGTGCCAGGTGTTGCACAGACACAGCCAGGGACAGGCCCTGCCCGGCTGGGATTAGGCCCCGTTGTGCCGGGTGTTGCAGGGACCCAGCGAGGGACAGGCCCTGCCCGGCTGGGATCAGGCCCCGTTGTGCCGGGCGCTGCACAGACACAGCCAGGGACAGGCCCTGCCCGGCTGGGATTAGGCCCCGTTGTGCCGGGTGTTGCAGGGACCCAGCAAGGGACAGGCCCTGCCCGGCTGGGATCAGGCCCCGTTGTGCCGGGTGTTGCAGGGACCCAGCGAGGGACAGGCCCTGCCCAGCTGGGATCAGGCCCCGTTGTGCCGGGCGCTGCACAGACACAGCCAGGGACAGGCCCTGCCCGGCTGGGATCAGGCCCCGTTGTGCCGGGCGCTGCACAGACACAGCCAGGGACAGGCCCTGCCCGGCTGGGATCAGGCCCCGTTGTGCCGGGCGCTGCACAGACCCAGCGAGAGACAGGCCCTGCCCAGCTGGGATCAGGCCCTGTTGTGCTGGGCGCTGCACAGACCCAGCGAGGGACAGGCCCTGCCCGGCTGGGATCAGGCCCCGTTGTGCTGGGCGCTGCACAGACCCAGCGAGAGACAGGCCCTGCCCGGCTGGGATCAAGCCCCGTTGTGCTGGGCGCTGCACAGACCCAGCGAGAGACAGGCCCTGCCCGGCTGGGGTCAGGCCCCGTTGTGCCGGGCGCTGCACAGACACAGCCAGGGACAGGCCCTGCCCGGCTGGGGTCAGGCCCCGTTGTGCCGGGCGCTGCACAGACACAGCCAGGGACAGGCCCTGCCCGGCTGGGGTCAGGCCCCGTTGTGCCGGGCGCTGCACAGACACAGCCAGGGACAGGCCCTGCCCGGCTGGGGTCAGGCATTGCACAGACACACAGATGGTTCTTCCTCCTGCTCCCAAGAGCCAGGAAGGCCCCTTATTGCAGGCTGGGGAGCTGACGCGGATGTTGAATGTCTAGGCCAAGGTCACAGCGGCTGTAGCCCGATCACCTGAGCTCCAGCCCAGGGCCAGCCCCACGGGACCTGCTCCCACCGCTCTATGGGGCCCGCAGCTCCCCACGCCTTGCTGCACCCGCTGGGTGTGAGTAGAACCTGCCGCCCCAGGCTGCTGCTCCCGCCGGGCCCTTGGCGGCACAAAGGGGCCTTGTTTTGTCTGGCTCTTATCAGGGGACCTGCCAGCAGCTCCTTCAGCATGGGCCTTAGTGTGCCAGGGAGTCAGCGCAGGTGGGGACCAGCCGCGGCACCGGGCTGGGAGCGCAAACAACAGGCCAGCTGGGCAGGGGGGAGTGAGTCGGAGATAAGCGAGAAATGCAAAATATGACAGCGACGAGCCGGGGAACGTGCCCTCTGGGGCCGTGGGAACAAACCTCCCCGCCCAGCACCTCCAGCCAGCCCCTGCCCCAGGAGAGAGGCACTGGCAGGCCTGTACCTGGCCCGGCCACCCCCTGGGTTCGGAGGGGAACCCCAGAGTGCAAGGGACCCCCAGCTGTTGGGGTGGGGACACAGCTGCTGCCCTGGGCCGGGGGGTGGGGTACGGAGCAGTCGCACCCCTCGCCCGCACGTTGGTCTGTTGAGCTGGGCTGAACCAGAGCAGAGTCCCCTGATACCGGCCGCAGGGCGCACCCCAAGCAGACAGGGAGGGAGGGGCCAGTCTGCGGCCACAAAACAGCTCAGAAGTGCCACGTGCAGCATCAGCACCACCCCCTAGCGTGGCCCCCGGACACGGGAATTGAGGCTGGCTCAGGGGGTGCACAAGCCAAATCCTAGAATACTAGGACGGGAAGGGACCTCGAGAGTCATCGAGTCCAGTCCCCTGCCTCATGGCAGGACCAAGCACTGTCTAGACCATCCCTGATAGACATTTATCTAACCTACTCTTAAATATCTCCAGAGATGGGGATTCCACAACCTCCCTGGGCAATTTATTCCAGGGTTTAACCACGCTGACAGTTAGGAACTTTCCCCTAATGTCCAACCTAAACCTCCCCTGCTGCAGTTTAAGCCCCTTGCTTCTTGTTCTGTCCTCAGGGGCCAAGATGAGCAAGTGTTCTCCCTCCTCCTTATGACACCCTTTTAGATACCTGAAAACGGCTCTCATGTCCCCCCTCAATCTTCTCTTTTCCAAACTAAACAAACCCAGTTCCTTCAGTCTTCCCTCCTAGCTCCTGTTCTCTGGACCTTTCATCATTCTGGTTGCTCTTTTCTGGACCCTCTCCCATTTCTCCACGTCTTTCTTGAGACGCGGTGCCCAGAACTGGACACAAGACTCCAGCTGAGGCCCAACCAGCCCAGAGTAGAGCTTTGGCCTGACCCGTGGGCCAGTGGGCCGCTAGGTGGCGCCCTTGTCTTTCTTGTGCTCCTCCCCCCCCCCCCCTTGGCCCACTGTCCCGCGGCTGGCTGGATTGTCTCAGACCGGGGGGGGGGTCAGCGCGCCCCTTGCCAGGATAAACAGACCCACGGGCCGGGATCAGCGGTCGGCGGCCCATGAAAGCCTGCAGCCCCCGCCCGGGGAGTGGGGGCGCCTGCTCCGCTGCCGCTTTGAAGGCAGAGCCCCAGGCTCCCAGCAGCGCCCGGCCCTCCCATTCCCCTCCCCTCCCCTCCCCGCTCCAGCCCTTGGGACTCAGGCACAGAAATTAGAGGCTGGAAAAAGCCCCCCCCAGCACTGGCTGTTGGGAAAGGCAACCTCAGCCCCTCCCCCAGGCCTTGCCCTGGGAAAACAGGGCGGTGAAAGTAGAACCGTGTCAATGGTTATCGGTTCACATTCGTGGTTACACGTGGGCTCCCGCCTGCGCCTGGGGAGTTGGCTGGGCCCCCGCTGCAGGTGCAAGTATCAGAGGCAGCAATGCGGGGCTGCAAGTGGGAGCCAGTGCGTGCTGGGGTTAAAAGCCTCCCGGAGCCCACCGGTTCCCAGAGAGCCGGCTGCCGCTGGAGCTGGTAACTCTGTAACCAGCCAGCTTTGAGCACAGGCAGGGCTGCAGTTCCAGCCCTTCTGGCTGGGAAAAACCCTGCCAACCCCTCAGCGTCTGCCGGAGCCTGTGGCCACAGCTCTGAGAGGGGAACTGACACAGCGGCACTGCCCGAGTCTGCAGGCAGGAGCCAGTAGCTCCTAGAATCTCCTCTGCTGGGCCCAATGGGTGTTAACACTGAAACCTAGCGATGACAATTTCAATTCCGACGTTGTTAACTATTTAAACGCCAGTCCTTTCTGCAGATGCACCCTATTAGCAGACCTGCTCCCCACCAGCCCCACAACCTGCATCGTCTTTCGCCTACAACTGTGCAGAGTCTCAGATGCTGCCAAACCAGAGGATTTGGACAGAGTGGGGTGGCACAAGCTACCCCCCTGTAGATTTCACAATGTCCTGGCCACAGCCCCCCTGCTGTTCCCATCCTGGGATCCCCATCTGCCCATGCCCAGTTCTGCTGGTGCCCCTCAATTCTCACCAACAGCCTCCACTTCCTTATTACTGCAGTTCTGGGCTCCCCGCACAGCTCTGCTGAGGCTCAGCTGCCCCATTCGCTGCACACGGTCCAGCCTGCACCCTGCAGGAGGCAGGTTCTCGCATAGCAATACGGAGCAAGGCACATAACATCAGGATGGCAGTGCGCAGGTGCAAGGGGCAGAGTTAAGGTTAAGGATGCCATGGCAGCTTTGAGAGCTCTTGACTTCGGAGAGCTCCATGAGGTTCAAGTGATCTGGGCAGGCGGGCTGAAAATCAGGTTGATAATGGGACGGGAGCTTCAACCACCTCCCTATCGAGACAGCGCGGGAGGGGCCTGTCAGCGTGGCTCCCCCAGACTGAGGTCGGTGCTAACCTGTGGAACTGTGGGACCCAAACACCCCACTGGCTGTTCCCATCACCTGGACAGCGAGCTTGTCTCTGTGCCACTCAGAGGCAAAAAGTCCTCCCCAAGGAACCCTTTGCCCCGGTCACATAACCCCCGCTCCAGCTCCAGGACACCCTACTCCGCCCACCTCCAGTCCAGGGGGCGATTCTGCTCTGCGACCCAGAGATCTGTCCAGCGGTGCACAAACCCTGAGGCGGCCATTGCTCGAATGCGGGGACTTTGCAGGCAACATCCGAAGCAGCCCCGGAGAAGGCTGGGGCGACTCCCCCGCTCAGCACATCCTGTGTATGCAGGAGAAATGCTGGATGACCTCAGCCATGCTACATGCAGCCACCCGCCGGAGCCGGGGAAGCAGGAGGCTGCGGAGGGAGCAGGGTGGCGATTGCCCGGCCCTTGAGGCGCCGCACAGGTGGGGCTAGGCAGGGCCTCGTGGCTTGTGCTGAGGTCAGGAGGTGAGTTTTGGGGCTCACCTGTGAGACAGCCACGTGGGCGCAGCGCCTAGCGCCTCCCTCCCCGCAGCACGGCGCCCCCTATGCCACACGGGGAGACTGCAGCCAGCACGCTCTACTGGGCCCCCGGCTCAGCGTCCCCTCCCATCACACACGTCAGCCCTGCCCCTGGAAGGAGAGCGCCCCCTACTGCGTTACCCATTCCTCTCCCTGCAGCGCAGCACCCCTAGTGGGGTAAAGCTGCCTGGGACATTGTCCCCCCCCAAAAAAAAATGTTGAGATTGTTAAAAAAATGTTTCGGGCTGCGGCCACCAAAACCCCAAAAGTTTTTGCTGAAAATTGGGGGGGAGGGGAGTTCAGCTGAATTAGGGGGCGGTTCGGCTGCATGTTGTTTTCTGACAAATCGAGAATTAGGGAGAACCCCATTTTGGGGCCAACCGCCGCGGCTGCACCCCTCGCAGCTGCTGCAGGCCCGCACGGCAGCACAGGTCCGGGCCCGCTGCGCAGGTGAACGGGGGAATCCTGCGGCTGCTCTGGGTCCACCCTCCGGAGGGCGCTGGTGACTCAGGCTGCGGTGCCCAGGCCACGTCGGCGCAAGACCTTAGGGGAGATTTTCATAAGCGGGGGGACTCGAGCGCCGAACGTGATTTGCCAAAGCGCTGAGCGCCCCGCAGCCCCCGGTGCGTGGCGGGACGGGGGTCACCTGGCTCCGGGGCACCCGCCCGCCCGCCCGCGGAAGAGCCTAGGCTGAAGGGTTGCTGCCCCATTCTCTCTGCCCCCGAGGTAGATAGGCAGCAGCGGGACTGGCCCAGCCCTGCCCGCTCCGGTGAGCCAGGCTCGGGCTGTGTCTGCAGAACCAGGGGCCAGGCCTGTCTCCGGCAGGCGAGAGGGTCTCTGTTGATTGATGCCCCGCACTTGTCTCCCCAGGCCTGGCACAGCTTGCAATAAAGAGGGAGTGATTTATGGCCCCCTTTCAGCGGGAAGGAATGTTCCCCGGGGCGTCCCACCGCATCGCCCCCCTTCCCCGCCTCATTGCCTCCATGAACTCAGCAGCCAGGGGAGGCTGAGGGGGGGACCCCGTTTCCCCAGCCAGGTGCCATCGCCCAGCCGGAGTTACCCCGGGAGCCGCTCCCCAACCCCACTGGGGATCATCATGCTGGTCCCGGAGCATGCTGGGAAAACATGGTGGGCTCCCCCCCAGCGCCCTAGCTGGCAGCGTGCAGAGCAGCAGCACGTGGTAGGGCGCCTGTGGACTGGGGACCGCACAGCTGCCACATGCAGCCACGGCCACTGGCAGGCGTCCTGGTTGTGCGACGCGTGGCATCTCCCTAGCCACTGGATGGAGCAGGAGGTCCCTGCCCCCTTCCAGGCACCCCCCTCTGGCACTCCCCCTCAGGGGAAGGGGATGGGTGGGCTGAACGGGAGCTCCCCGGCTCCGAAGGCTAACGAGTCAGGACAGAGGGGCATAAGCGAGGGGGCAGAGCAGGCGCCGCCCCGCCAGGCTCCCAGCTGCTAATGAAGATAAAGTGCCGAGTTCCTTTTCTTCGCCCAGTGAACTCTCCTGGCTAAGGGAGGAAAAATGCTTTCAAGTGTCCTCAGCTAGAACAGGGCCTGGGAGGCAGAGATTCCAGCTGCATGAGCTAGGCCTGGCAGCCACTTAGCTCCCCCCCCTCCCCCCGCAGGTGTGTGCACACCCACACGTCGCACAAAGGGCACATGCAGGTGAGAGAGAAGACACAGACGGCCACACCCGCCGTACACAACAGACCCACGGCGCACAATCAGCCTGCCCCCCAAGACACAGAGTGCGTGTGCAGACACGCCCCCCATGCCCCTGGACAGTGGCGTGGCACGGCCACTTTGGGTAGGTAAATTAACATCCCGGCCCGCCTGCCTGCAGACAGACGGCTCATTGTGAGCGCCGGGGCCCCTCTTGCTCATGCATACGGATCCGCTCCGTCGAGCCTGGGAGGGACCGAAACCAGCTGGGTAATTACGCTGCCTGCCCCAGTCACCCCCGCAGCGGAATGTTCATAAACGAGGTTCTCCCGCCACCCTACGCGTGGGCAGCGCCAGGCAGAGGGGCCGGCAGCCCGGTTAGGAACTCGGCCAGGCTGGGGACTGCATGGGGCAGAGGAGAAAGGCTCCCACCCTGGTGCTGCCTGATGCCAAGGGCGGAGGGGCCCAGCGTGCAGGGAAAGAGATCCAAGCAGGTCGCAGCCGCTGGATGCCAACTCTCTGACCCAAGACACCGTGCCGGAGCTGCTGCCAGGGATCCCGGCATAAACCAAGGCCCCGCGTGTCCCTGGCAGGGGGCATGCCCGCCCCGCAGAGTCAGGCCCACGTTCGCCCAGCCCAGTGACCCGTCTCTGCCTGGGGCCAGTGCCAGCTGCTGCAGAGGAAGGGACAAGCTGTCAGTGAGACGCTGGCAGGTATCCTGCCGAAGGAGGGCTTGTGCCCACCCCCCTTCAGGCCTGTTGGGAGCTGTAGGTTTCTTATCACCCACCGAAAGGCCCGGTCCCAGGCCTGAGCCAGCCCCTCTGTTGTAGCCAAGCCCTGGGTTCTGATAGCGCGCCCTTCACCATGGCGTCTGGGCGCCTGCCAGATGTGCCGGGTGTGATGTGACTAACATCCCTCACGCCCTTGCTGCCTCCTCCCCACACCTTGCCCCGCAGACTGTGCCCTCCACGTCCCCTCCCAGCCCACCCGGGGGGAGTTTGCGCTTCCCGTCGTCCCAGCCCCCTCTTCCTTTCTGGGGTTCCGCCCCACCTCCGCCCCACCCTTTGTGATGAGTGTGGGCCATGCAGGGTCTCGGCCCTTCACTGATTTGAGCCCATGCGTCCTGTGGGGCAGGCGCGTGCCATGCACGCAGCCCTGGGGACCCAAAGAGAGGTCTGTTTGGCCTAAGCCAGCTCGGGCAGAGGGCAGCTGTGCTGCGGCATAAGCAGCCTGTGGGACCAATACCAGGCAGGGTGGGGAGGGGTTTCAGTGACACGCCGGCGTGGATGGAAGAACAAATGCCCGTAAACCGTCCATTAGTGCGTCAAGGCTTGAAATCGGGCCAAGGTCTCTCCCGCCAGCTGGCCATGGGGAGCGGGGGGGGGGGGCGTACCTGGCGTCCAGACTGTGCTTGAAAACGTTTGTTTGGGGGGGGCACCCTAGGGCAGGGCGGCCTACAATGGCCTGTGGCCCCATCCACACCGGCCAATAGCCAGAGACAGGCACCAGCTGGGGAGCTGAGTCACTGCAGAGAATTCATGCCCACGTGTCTTGCCCGGCGGGGCTGGCCCCGTGCTCAGGGACTCACCGATTGCCCGATTTGGGGTCAGGGCAGGGGAGTCACCTTCCCCCGCAGCAGGGGCACGGGCCACTTGCAGGTCTGAGCTAGTGTGACCCACGTCCCTCGCGTGGGTCACTGTCCCATGGGGTGGCGCTTAGCCCACGCACAGCGAGGTAAGAACAAGGGAGTGCTACAGCCTCAGCGGGGAGCCAGCTGGCTTGAGAGCTCCAGGTGGAGAGGCTCCTCCACTAAGCTCCAGAGTGTCCAGGTTCAAATCTGCCTGGTGGTGGTTACACTAGCTCCTCTGGAACATGCTGGCTGTGACCCAGGTTTGGGGGGAGCTCGGTGGGGGGGGGGGGCGAGGCTCTGTGGCCTGCCATGGGCAGCAGCTTCCATGAGATGATCCGGATGCTCTCTTCTGATCTTCAAGTCTCTGAGCCAGCAGCGGCTGGGCTAGGCCGGGAGAGTCTCTGACGTGCTTAGGGCCCCGTCAGGCCCTAAATGTCACCCTCCTGCCGGGGAGTGGCTGTGTCCCTAGCTCGGCTAGGCAGGGTCATGCTGTTCATAGGATCAGCCTCAATCTCTCATGGCCCCTCGCCCTCCTCTGTGTGCGCTGGCCCGGGCAGGGGGCCAGATCCTGTGCCCTCGCCGGGGTGTGGATGGCGCAGCCATTTCTCTGGGGATGTGCTTCTCCAGCCAACAGAGACGCTGGCCTGAAAGCAGCAGCCGGGAGGAGGGGGGAGTGAATGGGCAGCCACAGAGCAGGAGGCACACAGGGGAAGGGGCATGTTTCCCAGCCTTCCCCCGTTTCCTAGAGCAGACGCCTCTTGGCACATGAATTCTCCTGGGGCTGTGCAAGCAGAGGCTGGGGAAGGAACCCCAGCCCAGGGGGTCGATGGTGGGGAGTAGAGATACCAGGGCAAGGAGTGTGACGGCGCGTTGGGGTCCCCTGTCTCCTGCACCCCGAAATGGCACAAACAGACTGCACCAGCCGGTGGACTAGAGGAAGTTTATTGTCTCTCCAGGATACAGCACAGCACAGATGGAATCTGGTCACAGAGCTGGGCTAGGATGCCTCAGGCCCCCTTGAGTTGGGGGGAGACTGGGCCCCTAAACTCCAGCCCCTTTCCCTAGGCTCTCCTCCATGCTCCCAGACAGCAACTAACTCACCCTCTTCCAGCCCTGCCCTCCAGCCAGGGCAGCATCCACCTTCCTTTGTTCCTCTCCATGGGGGGTGTCTGGTTCAACAGGTTTGGCATCACCTTTGCATAATGAGGTTTTCCCTGCTGGGTCTTGCTCCAGACAGCAGAGGTCACCACAGCCCAGCAAGTACCCCCCCTACGTCACAAGGAGGGACCTGCCTAGCGTGGTACCAAATCTCCGGCCCATGTAACACATCTGACCCAGCTGTCATCGTTTGCACACCGGGGCTCCTGGGAGCAGCAGGGACAGAGTGGTGACTCCCCTGCTCCAAAAGCAGCCGAGCGGGAGGGCCCCGGCCTTGTGGGGTCTGCAGGGTTTGTGCAGCGTGCTCGGGGCCAGGGCCAGCAGGCGCCCGGACAAACACGTCCCGGACAGGAAATACAAGCGGACTGGAGCGGCGAGGAGTCCTGTGGCACCTATAGACTAACTGAAATGTGGGAGCATAAGCTTTCGTGGGCAAAGACCCACTTCGTCAGATGCATGTACAGGACAGGAGGGGAGCCAGCAGCAGCAGATATAGGGCAGGGCGAGCGGGGCGGCTGCCCCAGACCCTGCACTTCAATAGGCCCTGGGCACACGCTACAACCTGTCGGCTGTGGCCGTGGCGCATGCGCGAAATTGTGCTGCCCTGGGCCCTGTAAAACTCTCATCTGCCCCTGGTAGCCAGGGTCGCAGGTGACGTGACTCAGCCAAGCAGGCCCTGTGTGGGAACTGGATGCAACCACAAGAGAACGGCAGAGGTTCAGCTGCCACGCAGGGCCTGGCTAGCCCGGCCTGGCAGAGTTCAGAACCAGCCATGCCTAAGGGACGTGCAAGAAGCCCCTTTGTGGGCAGTTCTGGAATAAGCTGCCCCGAGCCCCAGGATTGGTGCATGGCCTGACTGTGAGGGTCTTTGGTCCTTATATGGTTCACATCCCGCATCATGTCCCTGTGGATATGCTCATTGTACATATATGGGTCAAATCCTCTTCCGAATCCTGCCTTAGCCATTATCTTGTGGCAGTGAGTTCCTCAGGTGAACCAGGTGGTGGCAAAAAGGTATTTCCTTGGGTCTGTTTGGAACTGGGCATCTCTCAGTGCCACTGGAGGGGGCTTTGCTCTTGTGTGACGGGACGGGGTGACTGGCCACTCTCGACTTGCCTGCTCAGTGTCATTTGCTTCTCAGTCCCTTTCCCATGGCCCCTCTGGTCCATCTTGCCTGCACACTCAATGGGACTCATCTTTGGCACCTCTCCTCAAGGCTTCGGCTGGGGGCCCAGCATCAAGAAGCCCCCACCTCGAATCACTCCCATCGGGATCTCAAGCGAGGATGGTGCTGTGGTTAGGGGCACTGGGCAGCTTGGGTTGATGTCTCTGTCTGCTACGCTGCCCGCCCAACCAGGGGTAACAGCCCTGCCCTGCTTCCCAGGGGGGTGGGAGGTAAAAGCATCCAAAAGTGTGAGGTGCTCAGATCCTGGGGGACGAGGGGCTACACAGGTACACACACTTTCACGTCGGTTTCCTGGCTAGAAGGGCAGCAGGAGGGGAAATATTTCCTTTGCCAGAGGATGCTCTGCTGTGTCTTCTGGAGTGGGATGTACACACATAGAAAAGCCAGACTGGATCAGAAGAGGTCCAGCTAGCCCCTCTTCCTGGCTCTGGCACTGGGCGCTCCCAGACCCCCCAGAAGAAGGCAGGGGGTTATGTGACGCTTCACTCCCATCGTTTTTATGGAAATATCTTTTGAATATGAATATGCATAGCTTGAATATGCTCTGTGCCAAACAGAGCAAATAACCTGCCATTCAAGAGCCTGTATGTAACCCCTTCATGTGTATATCCTAGTTGTGCACATGGATCATTCCTGTGTGTGACATTAGAAGCATGAAGTGGAGACCTGTTTGATTAGTTCTAGGGCTTCTAGTGAAAGCCATTCGTGGGTCTTAAGGAACTTAATGGCCCAGTGCTCAAGGCAACGATGGTTCTGTTTTTCCTGTAACCCAAAACTGTAGTTGGTCCTGCACAGACATGTGACCCTGCTACCTGGTGTTGGACTCCATCTTGAATTTGGTATTTTTCCAAAGGGGGAGGAGAATGGAACATATGATTCCTGCCCCGGGGTGGTTCTATTCAAGGGATGGGAAGCAGAGAATGCTCTTCGGCTGGCTTTTCAAACTGCCTCTCCACCCTGAGGATTCCTGGAAAAACCCAGGAAAGAAAAGAGCTGCAAGGAGGTTTAACGGTAGTTTGAATTAGGAGCTTTAATTCGAACTACCTAGTCCGTGCCACGTGTAGCAGGGAGTTCAAACGACCGGGCATTTAAAAATGGCGGCACCCGGGAACATGCAAATGAAGCCCAGGATATTAAAATCCCGGGCTTCATTTGCAAGTTCGAATGCCTATATTAGCCACTCGAGTTCGAACGAGGGTATCAGTGTAGACATACCCAGGAGCGGCCCGAGGCCAGCTGTTGCAGCTGGCGCCCCAGGTGGAAGGCGCGATCGGTGCCCCCGCCTGTAAGGCTGTAAATGGCCATGACATAATCACCGGGCGCCCAGGCACTCTGTGACGTCATCATCGGGTGCCCCGGGCCGGCGGCGCCTTAGGCAACCGCTGAGTCTGCCTAAGCTCACGGGCCGCCCCTGGACATACCCTGATAGCTTGAAATCTGCCCCCCCTAAGCCGGCACATGGGGCATGAGCCCAGAGCAGCCTGGCACCGAGCCAGCTGGGTGAGTCTCTCTCCCGGGTTTATCTAGGCCCTGCCCGTGCCTCTCCCCTGCAGCCGCTGAGGGAGGGAGCGCAGATCCTGGCCAGATCTCAGGCCTGGGAGCAGCAGCGGACAAGGCTTCCATTACGGCCATCTCGGCTCTGCAGCCATCTGGCCCAGGAGGCGGGGTCTGTGGGGCCGGACCACGCCCCCGGCCCTGGAACCTGGGATTGCACCCCAAGAGGGACCCAGAAGCCATGGCTCCGGGTGGCTGTGGCGTGGTGGGTCTGGCCGCCAGCACTGTCGGGGTGTCCATACTGGGATGTTGGAGCTGTAGCGTAGCCACAGCCGGAGGGCGACTGGCTCTGCCCGCCCCGGGACACAGGCCAGCCTGAGGTGTGTTTCCAGAGTGGACATCCCCAAAGGGGCTGATCTAGCACAACCCGCCCACCCCGAGGGAGGTCAGGGCCTGGCTGGGCATCCCCAGACTCTTCTCCGGGGCTTTGCCCGCAGTCCTGCCCTCGCCTGCTCCAGGGGGAATTTTCCAGCCTGTCTCCTCTGGGTTTGCCCCATGCCTGTCCCCCAGTGCCGGCTGCATCTCTGCCAGATGTGTCAGGTGGGGGGAGGGGGAGCTGTGCAGCTGCAGTGCATTTCGCCCAGATGTGGAAGTGACACTTTGCAAAGACAAACCAAGCGGGGCCGACGCCGGGACGTAGCTGGCAGGGGAAGAAAGGCTGTTCTGGTGCTGGTGGTGTCACCCTGTCATTATGAACGGGAGTTCCCTGCCCCCCAGCTGAAGGGACTCCAGATCAGGGCGGTGGGAGCTGGGGCGATCCTGCTTGGCCGCTGGAGCCCAAGCGGCTGCCTCTGGGAACCTCTTGGGCTTTCCGCGTGCTGCCGGGGAGCGGAGGTTTTCTGGCTCCCATTCAGCCTGCTCAGCAGCTGGGTGAGTGCCCTTAACACAAGCCCAGGCCGGGCTGAGCGCGCCAGAGCCACACCAAAGCCAGGGCATGTGGGCAGGCAGCTTCCCTGGGGGAGCGTGTGGGGAGGTGGCTGGGCGGGGGGGCTCGTCCTGAGGGAGGCTACTCCTGTTAGTCCCCCAGGAGTCCCTCTGCCACGACGCCCCGGCTGGCCGCTGCCCTGCCCAGCTGTCGGGGCCCATCCATGGCGCACAGGGGGTATCTCCCGGCATTGCTCCGGGGTGAGACCCTGAGGCCCAGAGAAGGGGGGGCCGATTCTCAGCGGTGCTGAGACCCCCCAGGTGTCAGCAGGAGCTGGATGTGCTCAGCTCTGGAGGACCAGGCCCTTGCGGATCTCCAGCCTGGGGACCCGCCCGGCTGGGCGTCGGGCCGCGAACGGGGGAGCTGGAAACTGGACTGGGGCCTGGCATCCAAGGGCTCTCATAGGGCCATGGCGCTGGGCAGTATCCTCCCCCCACAGCCCGGCCCTGCCCAGCCAGCCAGCCTTGCTCCCCTTGGGCTGAGCCCCCCCTCACTGAGCGCCCAGCTCTGGCTCAGTGTGCGTGAGCCCTCGGCCCCTGCGCCCCCCAGAGTCCTGGCCGCCACCCCTCTCGGAGGGTCTCTCGGCCTCCTCCATCCCCCAAGCACAAGGCTCCATGGTCTTCCCCACTGGGTCACCTGCCACCCACAGGGCCCCTGTGCCAGCCGCACGCCACGCAGGGAGCAAGCGGAGCCCCCGGTCTGCAGGGAGCTGTGGTGGCGGCATGTCGGGGACCCCCTGATCCTGCACCCCATCGGCAGCAAGATGAGAGTCTGCCAGCCAGTAGAACAGGGAGGGTTTATTGCTTCTCCGGGATACAGCCCAGCACAGACGGGATGTGGCTTCAGGAGCCAGGCGCTGGCAGCCCTAGACCCCTTGGGGCAGGAGTGCCCAGCCCCCCTGAACTCCCAGCACCCTGATTAGTCTCCTCTCTCCATGTCATCCCAGCCAAAAACTGCCCAGCTCCCAGGCCCTGCCCCCAGGCAGGTGTCCGTCTCCACCTCCCTCCCTTTGTCTCTCCCCTGGGAAGAGCCTTGTTATCTGCTGTGACGGCACGTTGGGGGTTCCCCGTCTCCTGCACCCCGGAATGGCACAAACAGACTGTACCAGCCAGTGGAATTGAGGGTGGTTTATTGCTCCTCCAGCACAGCGCAGCACAGATGTAATCTGGTCACAGGAACTGGGCTAGGATGCCTCAGGACCCCTTGAGATGGGGGAGACTGGGCCCCTAAAACTCCAGCTCCTCTCCCTAGGCTGTCTCATCCATCCTCCCAGACAGCCACCAACCAACTAACCCACTTCCAGCCCTGCCCCCCAGCCAGGGCCGCATTCACCTTCCTTTGTTCCTCTCCATGGGGGGTGTCTGGCCACTGGTTCAACAAGTTTGTCCTTACCTCTGCCTAGTGAGGTTTTCCCTGCTGGGTCTTGCTCCAGACAGCAGGGGTCACCACATCCCAGCAAGTACCCCCACTACGTCACATCTGCCCAGGCTGGGACTGGGTGTCTGGGCCAATGCACGTGGGGGTGAGTCCGTGGGAATCACACAGCCCAGCGCAGGGGAACCCCGGGTTACAGAGCAGACAGCCCTCCCCTGGGAGGGGCTGTGCCAAGCCGAGCCGAAGGGGGACGGGGAGGGAAGGAAGGAGCTGAAGAGAGGGCAGGGAGGGGAGGGGCGGGGCGGGGAGAGGAGCGGCTGGATTCATTTCTAGGGGTCCCTTCCCCTGATCCCGCCCCGACGGGCAGCATTCCGCCCATGCCAGCCGGCAGTTTGCCTGGACTCGCCCGCTCATGGCTCTCCCCAGCCACCTGGCATGGGAGCTGCCCCGCTGACGTGTGAGGGGCTGGGGGCTGGGGGCTGGGGGCTGGGGGCCGGGTGGGCTTGGCAGGCAACAGGGCTGCTGAGCAGAGATGCCAGGGGATCCTCACGGCAAGATCACAAGAGCGTAAGTGCAGCCAGGCCGGGCCAGGCCAATGGTCCAGCCCAGCGCCGCTCGGCCAGTGACCGGCGCTGGGCGCTGCCGCAGGAACAGGGCGAGTCTCCAGTGATCCGCCCCGTCTGCCCGTCCCAGCCTCTGGCAGGCGCTGCCCCAACAAATCCGCCCGGGGTGTGAGTCTGAGAGGTCTGCTCTTCCCCGCCCCGCCCGCCCTGGGGTGCCGCTCCTCCACGCTTTGGGGGGGGCACCGCCCCTGGAAGTCCCCTCCTCGGCCCCTCGGGAGGCTCTGATCCTGCCTTGGCCCAAGGGGCACGTTGGAAGAGCCTCAGGCCGGACTCTAGTCCTGGTGCCCCCTGTCAGATCTGCCCCCCCTGCCCTCCGCCCTGCCACTGTCAGCCTAAGGAGAAGGCCCCTCTGCACCAGCTGGTCACCGGGGACGGGGATTGCTCCTCTGAACCCCCAGCTAGCAACGAGACCCACGGCTTCTCTGCCACGTCTGGGCTGTGGCCTCCCTCGGCCGGGGGGCCCTGAGCACGCCCGGCCCTTGCAGTGTGCTGGCCTGGAACCGAGGCACGTCAGGCGCTAGCTCGGGTGGGATGTGGGCCTTCGAGTGTCCGTCACGGGTCCCCAGTGGCGGGCGCGCCCCCAGCCGAACTGCAGACAGCGGCAGCGGCAACCCCCTTTCTCTGGGGAATGGGGCTGCCTGGGGTGCCCCGTGACCCCTAAGCGTCGGTGCACCGAACCCTGCGGGGTGTGTGTGTGTCTGGCTCTGGGAATGGGGCTCTCCCCGTGTTGGGGGCCCCGCACTTGCTCTGTGCTAGTCCTGGTCATGCGGCCTTCCAGGCGGGTCGCCCTTAACCCGCTCTTCCGGGGCCACAAAGTCCAGCGGGACCCCTGCCCAAATGCCGACTCCTCAGGCTCCGTGGGAGCGGCTATCCCCATGGCAGGCAGGGAGCCCGACCCTCCTGCTCCCCCAGGCTGCAGCCCATGGACGCTAGAACGACAACCCAGGCCCTCTGGTCCCTGCCCTTGTTGGGGTTTGCTTGGGCTCCTTCATACCCCACCCCACTGACTCTCCTCTTCTCCTCCCCGACTCTGTGCCCCATGGCTACTTCAGTCCCCTCCCTGCCTCCTGCCCCACTCCCGGCTCCAGAGCAGGCTGTGGGGGAGATGGGTGACCTCCCAGGCTCGCGATACACGACAGGGCTGATGTGGGGAGCACACCCCATCGTGTGAGCCATGCTGGGATGTGTCCGGGCGACTCTCCATCTCAAAGTGGTACCAATGCAGCCGAGGGGGTGCCCCCGCCAGCCCCGTGCCGGGCAGTGGGAGGCCGGCCGAGCTGGAAAGCCGGCCTAGTGAACTCTGTGGCGTTTCTACCGTACGTCAGCGGCTGGCCTGGCGCCATCGGCCAAGCCGCGAACCGAGCCGGCCCTGGCTGCGCCTCCACGCCACGGCTGGAAGGCACAGGCAGCCCACGTCAGAGTGGACGCAAGGCACGAAATCGGAACGCCGCAATCCCCCACCGGCACCGCCGAGGGACGTGGCGGAGCCGCCCTGCCAGGCAGCTGCAGAGCCGGCCGGATGTTGATTTGAAGAGCTCTGCCCTGGGGAGTTTTGGGCGCTGGGTGCTGCAGCAGGTGGGAGCACAGTGTTCCCGGCTGGCTGCTCTGCACCCAGCCGGCACGTAGCCAGCGGGGCCCCTCTGGGCCCACGCAGGGGAAGAGAAAAGCAGCTGTTCTAGGGCCGCGTCTGCTCTGGATCACCCACAAAACCTGGCTGGGTCCCAGGGATCCAGGGAGAAGAGCAGAGACGGGGCGTGTGTTGGTCACGCTCCTGTGGCTCTGGGGTTCAGGAAGAGGAAACCCGCCCAGCCCCGTGTACATGCTGCAGCGGAGTCACTCCGGATTTACACTGGAGTAAGGCCGGGAAGAGTCCTGCTGCTCTGAGTTTAGACCCCCTCTCCTCTCCCCTCCTCCTGCGGGGCCGGAGCAGCCCCCTGCCTGTGGCCTTGTGCAACAGCCCCCGGCCCCCACCGGCAGCGCTATGATCCATGGGGCCTGGCTGGATTTGCTCTGCGCTGGCCCCGGTAGGGAGCCTGGCTCTGGAGGGTTGTCCGCCAGCTGGCACAGGGAAGGCAGTAGCAAGGATGGGGGTCGCCCCACAGCGTCTCTTTGGAAGGGGGCGAGCTGGCTCGCTCCTGGGGCAGGGTTGTGCTTGCTGGGTCTGGTTTCTAGAGCCCGTCCGGGGGGGGTCTTGCTCCCTGGGAGCCCAGCTGGGCTGCGAGGCCTGGAAGAGGCGTTGGCTGGCACGTCCCCTCCACCCCAAGACTCGTGTTTCTCCAGCAGGGAGCCGACAGCGCAGCCCGGCCGAGGGGCTGAGGGCGGGGAGGGGGCTGTGCATGCCGGCGGTGGGGGAACCTCCCGCGTGCTGGGAGAAGAATTCCCGCCTCTCCTCTCCCTGCGGAGCCGTGGTGCTCGGGCGTGATGGGGCACGCGCTGCTGGCGTACACGCCTGTGGTGCCGCTAGCCCCCCCGGGCGCGTGTTAATGGTCCGGGAGGGCAGGCCCCATCGCGCCCGGTGCCCCGGCATGCGGCTCCCTCCCACGGCTGCGAGCCAGCTGGAGAACAGCCCGAGCTGGGAGGGGAAGAGGCTGGAGCCGGCTGCGGAGCAGAGTCTGGGGCCGTGGCTCTCCTGCTGTGCCTGGATCAGCCAGAGGGGGCGCTGCAGAGCAAGGTGTGGGGCTGGAGGCAATGGGGACTTGGGGAGTGCCCCCTCCTACCTATTCCTTCTCCTGCAGCCGCAGGGCCCAGCCCTGGGGCTCCAGGCTCTGTGGCCAGGACCTGCCTTTGCTTGATGCCCCATCCTAACAGGCTGCTCTTCTCGCCCCTCCTGGGAGGCCCGGGGCTGGCCCGAAGCCTCAAGTGCCTGGGCCTTGCTGAAATCCACAGGGCGCTTTCTGTGGGCTGTGGCAGGCCCCGTTGGGAGAGAGTCCCTTGAAAGCTCTCTGCAAAAGCCATGACTCCAGGAGCTGGGGCTTGACAGACCACCCTGAGCAGCGGGGGAGCGGTGGCTCGGGGGCGCCCCCCTCTCTTCACCCATGAGGTGCAGGGGGTTCTGGGGGCCTGTTGGAACTGGTGCCCTAATGGGGTAAAGCCTCGTCCTGGTTTGTCCGTCGCTCAGAGCAAGCGGCTGGGCAGGGGCGTTTCCCTCGCGGGGCCGCGTGGTCGTGGCCGGTCTGCACCAGGGATCTCGAGAGCTAAAAGCCAGGGCCGGGGACATACCCTTCCGGGCGGCCTGGTCCCGAGTCTCACTGCCCAGGCACTAAGCGCCTCCCACGAGGCAGCTCTGAATTCCCTGGTGCCCACGAATCCTAAGAGCATAAGTGGCCAGACGGGGTCAGAGCAAAGGCCCATGCAGCCCAGTGTCCTGTCTGCCCACAGCGGCCAGTGCCAGGTGCCCCAGAGGGAGGGGACACAACAGGGAATCCTCACGTGATCCCTCCCCTGTCGCCCTTTTCCATAGAAACAGAGGCTGGGGACACCCTCCCTACCCAGCCTGGCTAGTAGCCACTGATGGACCTAACCTCCATGGATCTATCTAGCTCTTTTTTGAACCCTGTGAAAGTCTTAGCCTTCACCGCATCCTCTGGCGAGGAGTTCCACAGGTCGACTGTGCGCTGAGTAAAGAAAAACTTCCTTTGGTTTGTTTTCAACCTGCTGCCTGTTCATTTCATTGGGTGACCCCTCGCTCTTATATTGTGAGAATAAGTCAATAACTTTTCCTTATTCGCTTTTTCCACACCAGTCATGATTTTATAGACCTCTGTCCTATCCCCCCCTTAGTCTCCTCTTTTCTAAGTTGCACAGTCCCAGTCTTTTCAATCTCTCTTCATATGGGCCCTGTTCCAAACCCCTAATTATCCTCTTGCTGTCCCTGGAGCCTGCTCCACCCCCTCTTCTGGCTCATTTCTCCTCCACGTGCCCGGATATTTCAGCGAAGGGGCACTGTGTCGAAACGGAGCGGTGGCAACAGAGCCGGCGAGCCAGGCGGCGGAATGCGATGGGACGTGCAAGCCAGAGGCCTTCTGGGGCCGGCCACGCTGAGGGCCCCAGGGGACGGTTCCATCTCCTCCAGCCTGGAGAGCGGGCAGGCTGTGGCCGGACGTTCGGTGGCAGCTGTGGCAAACAGCAGGGGAGTGGGTTCAAACCAGGGCCCGAGTCCAGTGGCAGCATTGCTGCTCCCTGGCATACGGGCCTGTTTGGGGCCAGCTCTGCTCCCGGGTCAGAGGCTGGGGGGTAGCTAAGGAAGCGACGGCAGGTCAGTGCTGTGGCCGGCCAGCATCTGCTCAATTCCCCCTGTGCTGGGTGCTTCCTGGAGCTGGCTGGCTTTTTGGGGAGGGCCTGGCGCCTGCGAGCTCGGTGCCTTGGAAGTGCCCCAGCCTGTGATCGTGGGAGCCGGGGGTAGTTGGGTGGGTCTGAGGGGTGTAGCCAGGGTCCCGCTGCACCTCCCCAGAGACCACATCAAGGAGAGGGCCGGGGAGCCACAGGCAGCGTGGCCCCAGCAGTTGCAGCCTGTAAGTGCTGCTGGATTAGTAGCTGGGCGTTAATGAGCCGGTGGAGGGGAGAGCCAATTACTGTCTGAGGCAGGCAGCCCAGCGAGATCACACACGCCAAGCCAAACAGCCCCTTGGAGTCTGGCACCAGGCGCCAAGTACAAAGGGCCGAGGTGTGATTGATGTGCAGTGAGCGGCTGCCCCACCCACCCCGAGACCCAGGGGCTGACCAGCTGGGAGTCACCGTGCGGCTGGTGCTGATGTAGAGATGGGAGGGGGAGGTGTCCAGGGTTTCTATGCAGCATTGTACTGGGCAGAGGGGTTCCCCTGCCTGTGGGTCCCCATCAGTGTTCTCTGGAAGCTGAGCGTGTGGGCAGCCACCCAGGAGAGATTCAAAAGCCGCCCAGCTGATTAGCAGAATGCCCACAGCTGGCAGCCTGTTTCCACGGGTGGTGCGCATGCACACATGCCTTGGTGCAGGGAACAAAACTTCTTCCAGGCATGGATGGGAACAGTTAGGGGCCATTAGCACGGTGCCCAGCATGCTCGCCACCAGCCGCATGTGGCTATTTGCCCAGCTGAGCGTGGCTAGCTCGCTTCAGAACTGGTTGGACACCAGTGAATTAGAGTCACGTTGGTCCCCATTCACGCTCTTAGGCTGAGAACCCCTGGGGGATTAGGAGAGCCCCCGCGGGGAGGCAGAGGGCCCAGGGGACTGTGGGCACAAGGGGCGAGAGAACAGGGCGGGTGGGAACCAGCGCCCCTGTGGAGGGCAGGTGGCAGTTGCGGGGTGGGGGGGACTGGCACAGGGCAGCGTCCTGCTCCTGGCGGAGGTGGCTCTGCGCGACGTGGGAGCAAATCTCTGCAGTGACACAGACTTGGCCTGTGTGAAGAATCCTTCCCTGTGCGTGTCCAGGAGCGAGCCCCAGAGCCCAGTCCAGCCCCCCAGTCCGGCCTCTCTGCTTCCCTTCTTCCTGCAGGAACCGGGGTGCCCCCTGTGGCGGCTGCACACTCCTGGCCAGCTGGCGTGTTTCCTCGGAGGTGGCTGCATTCCTGTGGCGGGGGATGACCCCTCGTCTGCAGCCCACCGAGCAAGCGGGCACCGTGCTAAGTACCTGCCCCTGGGTGGATTTGAACCTGTCGGAGCCTCTACAGCAGCTGTGGCCAACCCATGGCCCACACGTGGCTCTTCCCTGCAAGGGTGCAGCTCGCGAAGCCCCCCACGTGGATCATAAAGCCGCCCCCGCGCCCCTGAAAACAGCCCTCTCCTCCCAGCTCACCAGGGCAGGGTAGCCATTCGGTGCGACTGAGGTGGCCAAAAAGCCTCTAAACGCATTTTCTTAAAGGGGAAGTCCTTTTTTTTTTGTTTTTTTGCCCGGCTCTTTGGCTCTTTGCCTGGAATGGGTTGGCCACCCCTGCTCTACGGCTTGAGCTACAGAGCCAGCTGGCTCCCAGCGTGGGCTGGAGGGCTTCCTGGCTCTTATCGCTCGCTGTATGTGGTCGAGGTGCCACCGCCTGGGCAGCGAATGGCACTAGGTGCGTGGGTTACACTGACACACAGCAACCCCCGCGATCAGGAGCACGTCTCTGCAGGGGCCTGGTAGCTTTGCTGTCCCTTCTGTCCCCCCTGGCTTGGCCCTGTTTCTTGTTTCTGGTGCTACGCACCTGGGGCAGGGGCCAAGCTCTCACCGCAGCTTGAGCCTCGCTTCCCCTGCTTGGGCTGCCCCGCAGAGGCCGGATCCTGAGTGCCCCGGCCTCCCTGGAGAGTCGGCCCAGGGTGCTCAGGGAGCACAGAGCCAATGGGCGAGGGAGGTTACGGTGCTTGAAGCAGCACCCCTGGTTCTAGGGGGTCTCTCCTGCCTTCCCACAGCAGCATAAGCACCCTGGGAATCCAGGGGGACTCAGCATGGAGGGGGTTACCCCCCCATCCCACCCCTCCCGACTCCCTGCCCCGCCCGGCGCTGAAGCCCTGCAGGGCGCTGTCTGCAAGCCGCTTTTATTCACAATAATAAAATAACTTACCGTGCCCAGCCGGGGCCCCGGGCACACGCGGCGCTGCCACGAGGCACGGGGGCCCCTCCTCTGAGAAACGCCAGGTCAATGTCCCTCCAGAGCTCACTCCCGCGGGGCTCCCCAAATCCCTCCAGGGCAGCAGGGCGCACCCGGCGCTGGCTCCCGCAGGGGAGCTGCCCTGGACGGAGCCGGGTGGGCGGGCTGGCGACCGACGGGGTCTCTGGCCCCCTGCAGGTCTCTGCGCGTGTCCCCACGGGGGAGTTTTGGCCGGAGCCGTGTGTGGCCAGATCCTGTCCACGCTTGGTGGCCCGTGGGCGGGGGCTGACGCTGCCACGGAAGAGGGACTGTGCAGAGCTGGGAAACGACCCACCCCCGTCCCAGCCCGCCCTGCCACGGAGCGGCCCTGCTGTGTCCTCGGGGGTGGGGGGCAGCGGTGGCCTTTGCCCACGGCCGGGATCCGGGGCGCCTGGTGGGGACAGGCCCCAGGCGCTGCCAGAGTGGAAGGGGCGAGGTGAGGCCAGCCGTGCGGGGCCGGGGCTGTCTGTCCCGTGGCGCCCTCGCCTGGCCCCGCTCACTTGCAGACGCTCACCCACTCGCTGAGCCGGCACTGCTCGCAGGCCACGAAGCAGCACCAGTGGAAGCGGCAGTGGCAGCGCTCGCTGCGGGTTTGGCGCAGCACGTTGTGGCCCCGCCCGCAGCACAGGCTCTCGCAGCCACCCGTGCCCGGGCTGCTCTTGCTGCACCGCCGGCCCCGCGTGCCCCAGGAGTCCAGCGCCGGCTCCCGCTCGCAGAAGTCGGGCGATTTCTCGAAGTAGACGAGGCTGCCGAGGCCGGCTCGGCGCCGGGGCCGCCCGGGGCCTGGCTCCAGCTGGCCCGTGTTGCGGTTGTGGGGCCGGATGAGCGTGGCCCCCCAGAAGCGCTCCTTGAGCACGGCGCCCACCAGGCGGAACTCGGGCGTCACCTGCCAGCACGTCTTCAGCTGGCAGCTGCCGGACGTGCCGTGGCACTTGCACTTCTGCCGCATGTTCTCCAGCACCACCTGCGGGGACAGGGCTGCGTTAAGCCCAGCCTGAGCGCCCCCCCGCTGCAGCTGCACAGGGAGCAGCCCAGCCCCCATGCGCTACTGCCAGGAGCACCCGGCACGGCCACGTGCTGCGGCTCCTGCTGGGTTACCGGCCGAGGGCGAAGACAAACGAGCTAGCAGGCCCGTTGACCTGGGTTTTGGGGAAGAGGGTTGCTGGCACTGGATCGCTTGGAGCTGGGCCCTCTGTGACCCCGGGTCAGTGGCACCCGCGGACTCCACACGTAACCACCACCGGGCAGGTTTGAACCTGGGACCTCTGGAGCTTAGTACAGGAGCCTCTACCCTCTGAGCTAAAAGCCAGCTGGCTCCCAGCCCGTGCTGTAGAGGTCTCTAGTTCTTAGCTGTTGCTGTGGTCTAGCTGCCACTGCATGCGGCAGTGACCCACACTAGGTGTGTAAGTTACACACCCGCCCAGCTTGGATCCAGCCCAGGGGTTCCCCCACTGCCGCGGGCGGCTGCTCCTGTGACGCAAGCCGGCTTTGATCCGCCCCCAGCTCTGATCCGCCTGCAGCCCCTTGGCGGGGCCAGGCCGCCCAGCTGTGAAACGGGGCCATTCCCTCCCGGGGGGGTTGTGCAGGGGGAAGCCAGGGCGACGTGGGAGGGCCCGGAGCAGCTGCAGAACAAAGGCCCCATCACGGAGAGAGGATGGCGCCCCCAGGTCTCTTGGCAGCTGCGGGCCCGTGGGACACACCCGGCTCTCCCCCGCACTCTCGGCAGCCCAGGGTGGACACAGGGCCGAGGGGCGTGGCAGGGCAGCTCAGAGCAGGGGGCTCCAGCCTTTTTAAGCACAAGATCACTTTTTGAATGCAAGTGCAATCCAGGCTCTACCTCACACCCAACTCCCCTGGCCCCGCCTCCTTCCCGCCCCTTCTCCGAGGCCCCGCCCCGTTCACACCGTTCCCCCTCCCTCCAAGCTGGGGCAGAGGGTTGGGGCACAGGCGCTGGTCTTGGGGATTTGGAGTGAGAGAGCGGCTCTGAGCTGAGCTTGGGGCAGGGAGTTGGGGTGCAGGAGGGTGTTCAGGGTACAGGCTCTGTGCCGTAGTGGGGGGGTCTGCTCTGTGACCTGGGGTCCCCCTGCGCTGGGCTGTGCGATTCCCACTGACTCACCCCCATGGGGATTGGCCCAGACACCCAGTCCCAGCCTGAGCAGGTAACAAGGCTCTTCCCAGGGGAGAGACAAAGGGAGGGAGGTGGAGACGGACACCTGGCTGGGGGGCAGGGCCTGGGAGCGGGGCAGTTTTTGGCTGAAAAACCAAGAAGAGAAGAGACTAAGCTGAGTACTGGGGGCTCAGGGGCCGGGGGACCCCTCTCCCAAGGGGTCTGAGGCTGCCTGGCCCTGATTCCTGTAGCCACCTCACGTCTGTGCTGGGCTGTGTCCCGGAGAAGCGATAACCCCCCGTTCGACTGGCTGGCGGACTCTCATCTTGCTGAGGACGGGGTGCAGGATCGGGGGATCCCCGACGCACCGCCACAGGCTCCGTAAGGGAGATCGGATCCAGGGGGCTCAGGGCTAGGGCAGGGTTTGGGGTGCAGGAGGGGGGTTCATGACTGGGTCAGGGGTTCGGAGCTGGCTCCAGCTGGGCCCTGCTTATCTCAGATGGCTCCTGGGGGAGGGGTGCAGTGGGGCTAAGGCTCCCCCCTGCCCTGGCCCTGCACCACTCCCAGAAGCAGCCGGCACTCCCTCCCAAGTCCTGTTGTGCCCCCCCCCCCCCGTTCTGTGGAGCTAGGATACAGGGTAGAAGAAGGGATGCCGTGACATTAGTGCCCCTCCTTGCCCAGCAAGCAGGGGCTTCCTGGGGGACGCCGCTCCAAGGCAAAGGGCCGGAGGTCTCATAGACCTTGAGAGGTCGTCAAGTCGAGTCCAGCCCCCTGCCCCCACGGCAGGACCCAGCACCATCCCTGACAGAGGATTTGCCCCAGACCCCTGAATGGCTCCTCAAGGCCTGAGCTCACACCCCTGGGTTTAGCAGGCCAATGCTCAAACCACTGAGCGATCCCTCCCCCCGGTAACTTGGCTTCTCCTGCTCCAAAAGCAGAGGTGGCCTCTCTTGCGCGAGCAAAAGGAAAATCTCCCCGAGCTGTTTGCTGTATAGGTCATAGGACACACTTCTGAGCATTTTGGATTCCAGTCAGCAGAGGGCAGCAGCCTCTCTGGCCCACAAACAGGGCAAGAGAGACCCAGCCAGCCACTACAATACAACACCCCCCCCACACACACACACATACAGAGGTTGTACTTCCACCATGTTTACAACAGAGCCATGAGGGTTTTAGGCAAAGCAGCACCCCCGATTACAGATCACGAAGCGCCGGGAGGCACTCACCCCTCTGCGGCGCTTGGGCTTTCCTGCGTGCGGGCAGGGCCCCTGCCCTGAGCCGGTACCGCCTGGGTGGGTGCAGGGGGGGCCCCCTTTGGGCAGCGGAAGGCCCTTTGAGGAGCAGCAGCAGGGAGGAGGCGCCAGGGAGTCCTCGGTTCACCCAAGCGCCTGAGGCTTCTCCAAACCCAATTCTCCGAGCATCCTGGGTCAAATTCACCCCCGTTGTGCCCCGTGGAGCCACGCCCAGGTCCCCCCCAGCTCCCCCACTGCATGCCCAGGAACGTGTGGGCACAACACCCCCTCTCCCATTAGCAGCCACGTGCTTGCGGCTGCCCCCCGTGGCCCTGGCGCCGCGGAACGAGAACCCTGCCACGCACCCTCTCCAGGGCCCCGCGACCCGCCGGCTTGGCACTGGGCTCAGCTCCCTGCGCGGGGTCGCTGCTTGCCAGGGGCCTGACACCAGCCACCCGAGACGCCCCCCGGCCCTGCAGTTGGGCGGCGCAGGAAGGACAAAGCACAGGTCCTGGGAGACCGGACCCCCTTGGTCTTAGCATGGGGGGGGGCAGATGCCCCCAGGCCTCTGGGCAAGAGCTGCTCCATTGCAGTAGGGACAGGAGCCGGGCTCAGAGCCTCCGTCTCCTCCCATGTTTGCAGCCCATCGGCGAGGGCTACAAATCCTGGGGAAGGGCTGGTGCCTCCTGCTCCCCACGGTCCCCTGCTTCTCCGCTCCCTCCTGGGGCTGCGGGGCCAGCGCAGCGAGGGGCGTCGGAGGGGCCCTGCCTCTGTGGGGTGAGCTCCCAGCTGGGCGCCCTGGAGTCAGCTGCTGGAATTCCCCTGCCTGGGCACTACAGCGACTGGCTGCTCTACGCCTCCCTCCCCCAGCTCGGGCCCCTGCCTGGCCCTGGGGATTCCCCGCGTGGCTCCACACCCAGGGTGCGTCAGGGAACGCTGCTGCCCTGCCCCCCTGTTCTGTTCCTCGCCGTGTGCGCTGGGGCCGCTGAGCCCTGGCTCCCTCAGGCACGGCCCTGGGCGCGGAAGGTTCGGCTGCAGCCAGCGCCAGGCTCCTCCCGGCTAGCAGGGCCCTGGCCTGGGCGTGGGGTGTGACACTGCAGCCGGCACCCGGCTCTACGGAGCACTCTGCTGGTTTCCTGCGCAGGGGCCAATGGGACATGTGTCCCCCCCCCAAGCCCACAGCTCCCCCGCTGTGGCACAGAGCCTGTGTGCCAGGCAAGAGCTCACCACCCACATCGGCAAAGAAGGGCTGTTCTCCCTGGGCTATAGACGGGGAAACTGAGGCACGGAGCCACTAGCCTGCAGCGTGGCCAACCCGGCAAAGTCGAGCTTCCCGGGGCTGCCGTGGGTCTATGCTCGGAGCGGGGCTGGGCCCTGCTAGCACAGTGTGGCAACATGCAAGCTAAACTCGACACGGGCCCACCAGGCGGGGCGGGACTCACACCCAGGCCTCTGGGGTCCCATTAACACCAGCTCCTCCAGCATTCTGGGCCTGGACACGCCTCTGCCCTGTGGTGCCCGGCCCGCGTGGCCTCGCACGGGCCTGCGCAGGCTCCCTGAGCGTTTTACTGCTGGGATGCCTTGGTGGTGAGATGAACAGGCAGCTCCTGCTCCCCGTTCATCTCAGCCCCGATCCTGTGTGCTCCATAAAACACACGGCAGCTGGGCTCTGGGGTCCCGTCCTGAGCCCTCCCGCCGGCCCCAGGCTCCGCTGGCCTGTCCCTGCAGAGGTGGGAGGGACAGGGCTGTGCAACGGTGCAGAAACCACCCTCCCCATGGTGCCGAGGTCCGAGGTCAGGTGCCAAGGTCGCTGCATTCTGAGGCCAAGCAGAAATTCCATGCGGGGTCCCGGGCCCAGGCCTCCCGGTTTCTCAGCTGGGAGTGTCCCAGGCCAGCTGGGCCTGCAGCCTGCCGGGGCGTGTAGGTGGAGGCAGTGCCAATCAAAACGCGTCACATCGCTGAGACCCCGGCGCCACGCCCCGGCCGCATGGAGCCAGGCGGAGGTTTATAGGCACCCATTTGGGGTGGCTTCCACACGGCGCCCGCCCCCAAGCCATGCCAGGAGTACCGCCCCCGCCTGCATGCCCAACAGCCAGCAAGATGGGCACCCCTGTGGCGTGGCAGGGGGGTGTCTGCTCTGTGTCCCAGGGTCCCTCTGCTCCGTGATGGGAGATTCTCACTGACTCTCCCAATGTGGATTCACCCAAACACCCAGGCTCAGCCCCCCAGGGAGAGACAAAGGGGGGAGGGCGAAGACCAGCACCTGGCTGGGGGGCAGGGCTGGAGGAGAGTTTGAGTTTCTGGCTGGAATCATGGAGGAAGCAGCCTAAACAAGGGGCTGGGATTTAGGGGCCCAGTCTCCCCCATCTCAAGGGGGCTGAGGCATCCTAGGCCCTGGAACCAGATTCCATCTGTGCTGGGCTGTATCCTGGAGAAGCAATAAACTCCCCTGTTCTACTGGCTGGGTGGGTCTGTCCGTGCCATTACAGGGGTGCAGGAGGCAGGGTGCAGAACCCCGACACGCCGCCACAGCCTCACTCCCTCTCTTCCCCCTTTTCTCTCTCACGCTCGCCACGCCCTCTGCAGGGTGAACCTGGCGCCAGGGAGCCCCAGGCCTCGCCGCACCCCTCACTCAAATGCTGCCACCTCTGGGGTGGGACACGGCAGCCGATTAACTGGTCACAGCCAAGCGCCACAGCAGTTTGCAATGGAAGTCCCTTCATTCCTGCCTGCATCGCTTTTGTTTGTGTTTAGTTACAAAAGATAACTGAACACTGAAATAAAACCCCAGCGTGAAACCCGCTAACCGCGCCTGTAGTGTCACACCCACTTCCACACACACGCTGAGCCGGCGCATTAAATGTCAGGCAGTATAAACACCGTTTGTCCAAACTTTTGCTGACAAAAAAACTTCCATCCCCCCTACAAGGGGCTGGCCATGTGCCCGCCTGCCTGCAAAGCACTGCGCATAATAGTTGCCCCAGCAAAACTGCTGTCAAGGGGAGGGAGCTAAGCCCCCGTGAACCACAAAAGCCTTGTCCCGCAGCGTAGTTGCAAAGTTAAGCAGCCAAAAGCTGGGAAATAGCGGGACGCACCCAGGGCATATGCACCCCTTCCTGTCCCTGCTGCGTTTTCCTCCTCCGCTCTTCCTCTGCCAAGGCGTTTCCAAGCGGCAGTGCATACGGAGGCCGGGGTACTGGCTCTGTGCAGCGCTGCTGCTTTGAAGTACCCCCTTCTCCCCCCGCCTTTGCTGCCTCTTATCTGATATGCCTCTAGCCCTTCCCATCACTCTGGACCCTGTCCCTGTCCTCAACCCCTCTACCTCTCCCCCAGCTTAGAGTCACCCGCGAACTCGCTGAGGGTGCAATCCAGCCCCTCCTCCTGGTCATGCATAAAGATGTTGAACAAAAGCAGCCCTAGAACCGACCCTCGAGGAACTTTGCTGATACCGACCGCCAGCCAGACACGGAGCCGTTGGTCACTAACCTTGGAGCCTGGCAAGGGATGTTAAATGGCGTTTAATCAGCTCATCGAGTAGTCCTGCAATTTCCATCGACTACTCGATAAGGAGGGAAACTGCAGAGCTGCGGCAAGGCCACTGCGGGTCTGTGCGGACGTGTGGCCGGGCGCGGCGAGGAGAAAGCCCCTCCTTACGGCGCGGCTCTCCTAGTAAAGATGTGCCACCCGCGGGCGAGCGGAAGGGACTTTGGGCGCAATGTTTGCGAGCTGGGGGAGTCCCAGGCGGCGCGCCGAACCAAACCCCGTTGCTCGTCTCTGCTAGACAACCCAGAATGCCCCGGCAGCCAGCTTGGAAAAGGGCCGGCGGATGTGGCAACGAAACGGGGCAAGAAACGAGCGTTTTTGTCGTTTTCGCTGCATTCCGACTTTCCCCACAAATTCTGCTTCGTTCGGAAGCTTTTGGGCGGCGGGAACAGAGCACAGGGGTTGAAAAGCAAAGGGCGAGAGAGGGAGAGGGGGATTCCCCCACCAAAACGAAACACGGGCATTGGCACCAAATGACGCCGTGGAAATAGGAGTTTTCTGCGGCAACGCCGGCTCGTCCGACGGGGAAAGGCCGTTCTGGGCAACGTTTTCTTTCAGCAACAAAACTTCAAGCAGCTTTGGGTGCAAGACGCTTCCCTCCCCTCTACCACCTCCCGGTACCTCCCCTAGCGGAGACTCTTGCCCCTGCCTCTGCTGCCCCTGTGCCCCCCGGCGCCCCCCAGGGGAGCTGGGGTTGAGCGCCCACGGCTGCACCCGAACAGCCCCACTCACCTGCCGGCCCACGCGGTTGTTGTGAAGCCTCGTGCGGGAGTGGATGTCCTTGTAAGTTTCCCGGGAGTCTAGGAAATCCTTGGCAAACTTCTCCCCGTAGTCCACGTCGGGGCTGCAGCCCCCCCACTCCCAGGAGTCCTGCTGCCCCGGGGCCTCAGGCAGCACGTGCTCCACGTGGACCCCGTGCACCATGCCCTTGCCCCGGTTCATGGCCTCCAGCTGCAGCCGCTGCAGATTAGCGCGGAAGGCGGCCTCGTCCCCCCGGCGCGTCGGGTCGCAGCCGCAGGCCTGCAGCTTGCCGAGGGCGCAGGCGTTGGCGACGGCGTGCACCACCCCGGCGGCCGCGATGGCGGAGGCGAAGGCGCTCTCCCGGAAGCCTGCGAGGAAGCACAGGGCAGGGGTCGGTCGCAGGCTGGGGCGTGGGGCTCTGCCCAGCCCGGAGGCCTGGCTCGGGATCCCTGCAGCCCTGGGGCTCGGCTGCCGTCTCCGGCGCGCAGGCCGGTTAGCCTGGGCCAGTGAGGCTGGGAGGTTCTGCGAGGTGGGGACACCGGCCCTGAGCCCCTCCCCCGGCCCTGGGAGGTGCTGGTGGGGGGCGACCTGCAGAGAACCTGGCCCCTCACAGGAGCCCCTCCAAGGAAGCACATCAGGCCCCACGAGTGAGCTCCGGGCTGCCCGGGTGTCACCAAGGACAGCACAGGCCCACGGGCACCCCACAGGGGCCAGGCTGAAGGGGGCTCTGTGTCTTTCTGTGCTGAGCCTCCCCCCGACCCCTTTTCCAAGGACCCCACCAGGGCCCTGGCCAGCACCGAGCAGCCTGGGGCTCCTCTTTCCCACCCTTCTTCCCGGCCCCTCCACCCCAGGCCCCAGCGTCTCCTTCCTTCTGCCCCATTCCGACCCCCGGGCTCCTGCCTGCTGGCTGCCCCGCCCACCATGGTCAGTGGGTAACCCCCAGCCCCGCCTCTTTTACCTGAGACCCCGCCCCCTACAGGAACCAAGCCCTCCCCCCCCCCCCCACGGCAGGGCAGATCTCCAGCCCCCAATGTGCCTCCCCGGGGAAGGGGAGCCTCTCGGTGTCCCTAGCCGCAGCGTGGCTGGTGTGGGGGAGGGGGGGGGCATACTTGGCTGTTTGGGAAGGCGTTACCTTCCCCTGCCTCTTCTACCTCTGCCCATGCTGGCCACCCCTCCTCCTCCCCCTCCCCCTGCCATGCAGCTCTTCCTTCCTTAGAGTCCACAGCCGGTGGTATCACCACTGCCATGGCGCAGCGCGGGGAAACTGAGGCAAGGCAAGGGACTCATCCCGGCCCTGCCAGTAAGGCTGTGACCGAGAAGGGGGCAACACCATGCTCCTGTGCCGCCTGCGTGCCACCACAAGCCCGCTCGGAGCTCTCTGAGTCCACAGGCCACCTGCATCCGCCCTGCCGCTTCCTGCTCTCAGCCCTGTGTCTGCCCACGTGGCCCGTGCCCAGCGCCGCCAGAGCCCTGCCATTCTGGGACTCGGCCAAGCGCCAGGAGCCATGCTTGCTGCTGCACCCTTTCCGCTATGTGCCTCGGGGGCCGAGACCGGGATGGCCTGGGCACTGCCCTACAGCATGCCGTGGGTCTGGGCAGCACCACAGGCCGGAGCTGGGTCCTGCCCGGATGTCTGCCTGGGTCGTTCTCCTGTTCCATGAGGGCCTTTCCTGCTGCCCCCACTGGCTCGCCAGCCGCAGGGCGATGCTGGGACAGCCCGCTCATCTGAGAGGCAAGAGAAAGGCCCTGGGTTCAAAGAGCTATTCCTCCTCCTGCTAGCACCCGGGGCCCGGCTGCAGCATGTTTGTGACGCTCGCCACAGTTTACTGGCTGGGCTGCAAAGACAGGGCCCTGTGGGGCTACGCACTAAGAACAGCCACCAAGGTCCATCTAGCCCAGGATCCTGTTTGCCAACAGGTGCCCCAGAGGGAGGGAACACAACAGGGAATCCTCACGTGCTCCCTCCCGTCAGCCACCTCCAGAGAAACAGAGGCCAGAGACACCATCCCTACTTGTCCTGGCTAATAGCCATCGATGGACCTAACCTCCAGGAATCTATCTAGCTCTTTTTGGAACCCTGTTAAAGTCCTAACCGTCACACCATCCCCTGGCGAGGAGTTCCACAGGTTGACTGTGCCCTGAGTGAAGAAAAACTTCCTTGGTCTGTTTTAAACCTGCTGCCTATTCATTTCATTTGGTGTCCCCTAGTTCTTATTCTGGGAATAAGTAAATAACTTTTCCCTATTCACGTTTTCCACACCAGTCATGATTTTATAGACCTCTGTCCTACTCCCACCCCCACCCCCAGTCTCCTCTTTTCTAAGCTGAAAAGTCCCAGTCTTTTTAATCTCTCTTCATATGGGACCCGTTCCAAACCCCTCACCATTTTTGTTGCCCTTTTCTGAACCTTTTCCAAGGCCAAGAGATCTGATTTGAGATGAGGTGACCACATCTGTACGCAGGATTCCAGATGTGGGCGTCCCATGGATTTATACAGAGGCACTAAGATATTCTCTGTCTTATTCTCTGTCCCTCTTTTAATGATTCCGAACATTTGCTGTTTTGCCTGCCGCTGCACACGGAGTGGATGTTTGCAGAGGACTCTCCACAATGACACCAAGGTCTCTCTCTTGAGTAGTTGTAGACTAATTAGTCCCCATCACATTGTAGGAAGAGCTGGGATTATTCTTTCCAATGAGCATTGCTTTGCATTTATCAACATTACATTTCATTTGCCATTTTGTTACCCAATCACTGAGTTTGGTGAGATCCTTTTGAAGCTCTTCACATTCTGCTTTGGTCTGAACTATTTTGAGCAGTTTGGTACCATCTGCAAATGTTGCCAATTCCCTGTTTACCCCTTTCTGCAGATCATTTATAAATAAGTTGACTAGGATGGGTCCCAGGACAGACAATGGGGACCCCATTACTTACCTCTCTCCACTCGGAAAACTGACCATTTATTCGTACCCTTTGTGTCCTGCCTTTGAACCAGTTATCAGTCCTCAAAAGGACCTTCCCTCTTATCCCATCACCACTTACTTTACTTAAGAGCCTTTGGTGAGGGACCTTTGTGGTGGCGTATCAGGGTTCCCCCACTTCCTGCACCCCGTAGTGGCACAAACAGACCCCACCGGCCAGTAGAACAGAGGGAGTTTATTGCTTCTCCAGGATACAGCCCAGCACAGATGGAATCTGGTTCCAGGGCCTAGGATGCCTCAGGCCCCCTTGAGCTGGGGGAGACTGGGCCCCTAAATCCCAGCCCCTTGCTTAGGCTGCCTCCTCCATGATACCAGCCAGAAACTCCCAAAAATCCCTTCCAGCCCTGCCCCCAGCCAGGTGCTGGTCTCCGCCCTCCTCCCTCTGTCTCTCCCTGGGGGGCTGAGCCTGGGTGTCTGGGTTAATCCACATTTGGGAGAGTCAGTGAGAATCTCCCATCGCAGCGCAGGGGGACCCTGGGTCACAGAGCAGACACCCCCCCCCCCCACTACGCCACAGCCTTGTCAAAGGCTTTCTGGAAATCTAAGTGCACTATATCTACAGGATCCCCCTTGTCCACCTGCTTGTTGAGCTCCTCGTAGAACTCTAGCGGATTAGTAAGGCAGGATTTCCCTTTACAGACACCATATTGGTTTTCCCCCAACAAATGATGTTCATCCATGTGTCTGACAATTTTATTCTTTACTATAGTTTCAACTAATTTGCCTGGCACTGACATTAGACTTACCGGCCAGTAATTGCCAGGATCACCTCTAGAGCCCTTTTTAAGTATAGGCATCACATTAGCTGTCTTCCAGTCATTAGGTACAGAAGCTGATTGAAAGGACAGGTTACAAACCACAGTGAATAGTTCCGCAATTTCCCACTGGAGTTCTTTCAGATCTCTCGGGTGGCTGCCATCCGGTCCTAGTGACTTGTCACTGTTCAGTTTATCAAATTGTTCCAAAACCTCCTCTACTGACACCTCAGTGTGAGACAATTCCTCAGCCTTGTCACCTAAAAAGAATGGCTCAGGTTTGGGAATCTCCCCAATTCATTCAGCTTCTCTGCTAGGACTTTATCATCTTTGAGTGCTCTCTTTAGCATCTTCATCATTCAAGGGCCCCTTCCTGCTTCTGATGTACAAACCCAGGCTAAAACGACAGCTGAGTCCCAGACAAGAGCCCACAAGTGGTGGGAGAACAAGGAAACAGCCCAGCAGCAGTGGCTGCAGGATGCGGCTTGCTTTGCAGATGTTTGCTTTCTGCGTCACCACTGCCCATGGCACAGAGGGGAAACTGAGGCATCCAGGCCGGATCAAGTGACTTGCCCAAGAAATCTGTGGCAGAACGGGGACCTAAGCCAGGGTTTCCCAAATCCCCGGCTGCTGCTCTAACCACTGGGCTACCTTTCCCCTCCCTCTGTCTGCTTTGGAAAGCATTCGGCCTGGAAGCATCGTTCTGCCTTGGGTGGGTGAATCTTTTTTTTTTTCTTCCAAATTTCCCGCTCACCGTGTTGGGTTATTTCTGATGAAAAGCTTCCGGCGTCAGAGCGCGGAAGATTACCAGGCTGGAAGGCCCGTGGCAGCAGGGAACTGTTGACATTGTTCAATGACTCATTCCGACTAACCTAATTAACGTGTTTCATTCCGGAGGGGGAGGGGCTCCCTCCTGGTTCAGGCACACCCCTCAGGTCCTGGCTCCCGGAGCTGCAGCTCCCCCCCACCCAAGCAGGTGGGGTGAAGAATGCGGCTTTCCCACTGGGGCATCTCTCTGGGGCGGGCGCTCTGCTCCATCCTTTCGAAGGCAGTTTCTTGGGGCAGGGATCAGAGTTTGCCTCCACTCCCCGGCCCGAACTGGGTTATCGCTCCGACCTGCACCCCACACCTGGGGATGGGCAGCATGTGATCCAGGGCTCCCTGCAAGCTGGGCGCTTGGGCAGCCACCCTGGAGAGAGTCAGATGCTGCCCAGAGCACCCACAGCCACTCTCAGCTGGCAGCATGTGCTTCTACTGGTGGTGCACATCTGCACAAGCCTTGGTGCACAGAACAAAATTTATACCACACACAGATGGAAAAATAATTAGCGGCAACACTGGTGTGAATCCCCCTTTGGGGAGGTTAGTGTCCCAGTCTCGCTCCTTCTGCCCCCCCTCCACTCGCCAGAGCCCAGAGGGCCCCTCCCTAGCTGGAGGAGCCCTTGCTGAACCACCCAGGGCTGCCAGTCAGCCCAAGCTGCACCAAGCTGTCCACCAGCCTGGACCAGCCCCCCACCCCAGCTCCAGGCTCAGGCTGCAGGGGAGAGCGGGAGCGAGGACGGAGCCTTGGGCGGAGCGTGGGCCTGGGGAGGCTGCTCCTCGGCTCCCCTGGCCCATGATGCCCACCCCCATGTCTGCGCTGCGCTGCACGGGTGCTAAGAACCAGCCGGGCCCCAGCAAAGGGTGGGTCTGGAAAACTGGAGCCTGGAGCAGGGAGGTGCCTTCCCCAAGGATTCCCCGAAGGGAGGCAAGAGATGGGAGCAGAGGGGGTCAAAAAGCTCGCCCCAGGGTGAGGGCATCCAAGGCCTGGCCTTCGCCAGCTCCGCGCCCCCACAAGGCTGAAAGCTGAGGGAGGGGCACCTGCCCAGAACTGCCCCAGAGCCCCACCCACCACAGCCCCCTGCTCTGCCTGGGAGCGGGGGCAGGAGTTTTCCTCCTGGAGGCTCCTCCATTGGAGAGTCTGAGCCAAGCGGCCGGGAAGCTGCATTTTCCCATCCGTGTGTGGTGCCCCAGCCGGGCCTTTCCCCGCGTGGCTGCCGTATTTCGCATCCCTGCTGAAAAGCCTGACGCTTTTCCTTCTCATGGCTTTTCAGGCCTTGGGTTTTTCACCGCATCCGCCAAGCAGTATTGATCAGAATGGAAGGCTTGGGATTTAATGTGGATAAGTGTAAAGTAATGCACATCGGGAAAAATAACCCCAACTATACGGACAGTATGATGGGGGCTAATTTGGCTACGACAAATCAGGAAAGATCTTGGAGTTATCGTGGACAGTTCTCTGAAAACTTCCACGCAGTGTGCAGCGGCGGTCAAAAAGGCAAATAGGATGCTAGGAATTATTAAGAAAGGGATAGAAAATAAGACCCAGAACATCTTACTGCCCCTGGATAAAACTATGGTACGCCCACATCTGGAATACTGTGTACAGATGTGGTCTCCTCACCTCAAAAAAGATATTTTGGCCTTGGAAAGGGTTCAGAAAAGGGCAACTAAAATGATTAGGGGTTTGGAACGGGTCCCATATGAGGAGAGGTTAAAACGACTGGGACTGAGGGGGGATATGATAGAGGTCTATAAAATCATGAGTGGTGTGGAGAGGGCCAATAAAGAAAAGTTATTTATTAGTTCCCTAAATAGAAGAACTAGAGGACACCAAATGAAATTAATGGGGAGCAGGTTTAAAACTAATAAAAGAAAGTTCTTCTTCACACAGCGTGTAGTCAACCTGTGGAACTCCTTGCCAGAGGAGGCTGTGAAGGCTAGGACTAGAACAGAGTTTAAAGAGAAGCTGGATAAATTCATGGAGGTTAGGTCCATAAAAGGCTATTAGCCAGGGGATAAAATGGTGTCCTTGGCCTCTGTTTGTCAGAGGCTGGAGAGGGATGGCAGGAGACAAATCGCTTGATCGTTGTCTTCGGTCCACCCTCTCTGGGGCACCTGGTGCTGGCCACTGTCGGCAGACAGGATACTGGGCTAGATGGACCTTTGGTCTGACCCAGTACGGCCATTCTTATGTTCTTGGGGGGGAGGTGCCTGTGATGTAGCGGGGGGGGGGGAGGGAGGTGCTATACACTCTGGCTGGGCACCCACTGGTCGCTATGCTTGGGCTGTGGGTGACCCCTACTGGCCTGCAGCTGTAAGCATGGCCCGGGGGGGGGGGGGGGGGGAGGGGTCGCCCTGAGGCCCCTCATGTCAGGTAGACCATGGCCCAGCCAGTTCTCACCTGAGCAGGGAAGGGGTCTGAACGAAGGGAGGGGGTGGCTTGGGGAAGGGGCAGTCTCGGCTGGGAAACATGAAGGGAACAGACTAAGCAGAGTGCTGGGGGTTGAGGGGCCAGTGGACCCCCTACCCCAAGGGGTCTGAGGCACCCTGGCCCTGACTCCTGTATCCACATCCCATCTATGCTGGGCTGTATCCCGGAGACGCAATAACCCCCCTGTTCTACTGGCTGGCGGAGTCTCATCTTGCTGCAGACGGGGTGCAGGGTTGGGGGGGACCCGACGCACCGTCACAGTGTCAAATATCCGGGGGGGGGGTCAAAAAGTGTTTTTCACTGGAAACCGTTGGAGCAGCTCCAGTGTGGGACTGGGACCGGGGGAGCGAGCGTGTTTCCACCTGCAGGAGCCTGGCTCTCTGGCTGCGCGCACGGCAGGCCTGTCCGAGGGGGAGCCGTGTGAGCCTGGAACTGTAAAACCGGGGAGCCGTCCTGACTAACAAAACCACAAATAGCGTCGTGGGCCCAGCCCGCTCCGCAGAGGCGCTGGGGCAGAGAGTCCCTTGTGGGGCGCAGACCGGAGAAGCCGCAATGCAGCCCGCCTGATTTCCAGCCCTGGCCGTGTGGCTGCAGGTGAAACGTCTCTGCCTCCCCCACCCCGCTTAGATTGCGGGCGCAAGCGTGAAATGTCCCCCGGTGCATTTATGGTGCACTTAGCCAGCTTCCCAAAGCCTCAGGTCGCTTCAATGATTCATTGCCCTCTGCCGAGCAAGCAGCTGTGATCTTATTAGCGGGGGAAGGAGATGCACCACGAACGCCGCGCGGCCGGCTCGTGCATTCATTTTTAAAAGGCACTGGTGTCACATTAACGAGGTGCTGCGTGAAAGCAATCAGGACTCGTCCCCTCCCCTCCCTCCTTCACAGCTCTAGACTAACCCTGTGATGCTTCCACTGCGCAGCTGGCGCGGTGAGATCCCTTGGCCGAGGATGCTGGACAAAGCGCCGTCATCCGTACTGGAAAACTAACTCCAGCGCATCCAAGCTTCCTTCTACCCCTGATAATCCAGGCCAATCGAGGACACTTTCCCCAGCGCTCACGTACTTCTTAGCCCCAAAGCTTACTTTTCCGCCAAACCCTCCTCTTCTAACCCCCCCCCCCACCCCGGCTTCAGAGGAGGGGTCCCGGTGGTGTTTGTCACTGGGGATGAGGTCCGGTGTCTCTCCCTCCCCCCCGTTCGCACAAACAGGGGGCCCAGTTTTGCTCAAACTTTCCAGGAAGAGTCTCGCATGGACGAGGCACAAAGTCGAACACCCGTGGCTCAAAGGAGAAAGTTTGGAAAGTTCTGAGCACAGAATGGGAACTCCTGGGCAAGCCAGGCCGGCGGGTCGCTAAGCCCCGCTGTTGTGCTGAGACCACGGATCCGTGGGAAGCACGGTTGGCCGTGCCACGTTCCACCACAGCCCCGGGGGTCAGAGGCCGGGAGCAGCACGGCTGCAGGCCACGGCCACAAAACCTTCTTCCTGGTGGCGCACAAGAGCCTGACACACTGCGGCGTGTTTAGGGAAGGGTTGGGGTTACACCGCAGGAGGCCCCGCATCGGGTCACCAGAGCCCTCCTGGGATGACACGGCCGTTACAGCCGAAGCCTGTGCAGACACTAGTGGAAAGGCCATGGGAAAGCTGCCTTCTCCAGTGGGTCCCCTAGCCCTGTAGCCTGACTTCCGGCAGTGGCTGGTGCTGGGTGCTTGGGAGGGAAAGAACAGAACCAGGCACCCATAGAGCGATCCACCTACACACCTAGCGACTGACAGTTAGGGGTGCCCAGAGTATGGGTTGCACCCCCGGTTCTTGTGTTACGTGAAGGGGTAAATTACACCTGGTTCACTCTCTCCACGCTGGTCGTGATTTTACACACCTGTGAACATAAGAACATAACATAAGAACGGCCGTACTGGGTCAGACCAAAGGTCCATCTAGCCCAGTATCCTGTCTGCCGACAGTGGCCAGCACCAGGTGCCCCAGAGAGAGTAGACAAAAGACAATGATCAAGCGATTTGTCTCCTGCCATCCCTCTCCAGCCTCTGACAAACAGAGGCCAGGGACACCATTTTATCCCCTGGCTAATAGCCTTTTATGGACCTAACCTCCATGAATTTATCCAGCTTCTCTTTAAACTCTATTATAGTCCTAGCCTTCACAGCCTCCTCCGGCGAGGAGTTCCACAGGTTGACAACACGCTGTGTGAAGAACAACTTCCTTTTATTAGTTTTAAACCTGCTACCCATTAATTTCATTTGGTGTCCTCTAGTTCTTCTATTATGGGAACTAATAAATAACTTTTCTTTATCAGCCCTCTCCACACCACTCATGATTTCATAGACCTCTATCATATCCCCCCTCAGTCTCCTCTTTTCCAAACTGAAAAGTCCCAGTCACTTTAACCTCTCCTCATATGGGACCCGTTCCAAACCCCTAATCATTTTAGTTGCCCTTTTCTGAACCCTTTCCAAGGCCAAAATATCTTTTTTGAGGTGAGGAGACCACATCTGTACACAGTATTCCAGATGTGGGCGTACCATAGTTTTATCCAGGGGCAGTAAGATATTCTGGGTCTTATTTTCTATCCCTTTCCTAATAATTCCTAGCATCCTATTTGCCTTTTTGACCGCCGCTGCACACTGTGTGGAAGTTTTCAGAGAACTGTCCACGATAACTCCAAGATCTTTCCTGATTTGTCGTAGCCAAATTAGCCCCCATCATACTGTCCGTATAGTTGGGGTTATTTTTCCCGATGTGCATTACTTTACACTTATCCACATTAAATTTCATTTGCCATTTCGTTGCCCAGTCACTCAGTTTGGTGAGATCTTCTTGGAGTCCCTCACAGTCTGCTTCTGTCTTGAAACCCGTAGTTACCTCTTTCCTAGGCTGAACAGCCCCAGTCTTTCCAACCTCTCCTCCTATGGAAGAGGTTCCACGCCCTTGCTCGTCCCCGCTGCCCCTCTGTCTCTCTTCCAAGTCCGGGATCGTTGTTACACAAGGCAACCAGTCCGGCTGGGCCCTGAATTTCCATGGAGGCTTTATGGGATTTCTGTCCTCCCCCCCGGCTCTTCCCACAGGGTTCCCGGCGTTCTCTTTGCCACGGCGCAGGGCGTGGATGTTTGCGCTGGCTCCCATCTCTGTCTGGAGGGCTCCCAGCTAACTGGACCCTGCCACCGTGCACGGAGAGCTGAGATGATGGTTTGCAAGGGGCATGACTTGAACCTGAATGTGACGTCGGCGGGGTGGGGGGTTGTCCACTCTTGCTGTCCTGTGTTCACACTGTTGTGGTATTCACGGGTTGCTTTGCTGTGCTGTGTGTGACTCCTACTGGCCTGCGCTGCTCTGCAGTGCCTCTGTGCATGTGTGTGTGCCTCAGTTTCCCTGGGCACTGCAGCACTATCTGCACAAAGTGGGGGAGGCCGGGCATGACTCACTGGGGAAGTCTCTCACTTCCTGAGGCCCAGGTGACAGCAAGTAACACCTTGGGCCTGGACGCAGGACAAAGCAGGAGGCAGGACTGATGGGGGGCTGGGAGCAGGAGTTAGTTTTTCTGCTGGCTGGAGGGAGAAAGGAGCCTCGCTAGCTTGGGGGGCTGGCAGGGGAGCTAGAGCTCAGGCTCTGGGCCCCCCTTTCGCCAAGATGGGCCACGCTGACGGCTTCTGGTTCCTGTCACAAGACGTCTGAACTACGCTGTGTCCCTTCCGCTCTACCTGCCGGCTCAGAGCCCCTGGATGGGCGTGCAGGGCCCGGGGACCTCCCCATGCCCCGTGACACTGATCAACACTGAATTCCACTTGCCGTGTTGGTGCTCAGTCGCCCAGTGGTTTGAGATCCTTGGGGAACCCTTGGCACTCAGGTTTGGACTTAACTATCCCCTGTGCTCCTGTGTCCCCTGCAAACTGCCCCCTCCCTGTTTGCCCCCTCTACCAGATCACTTACGAAGCGGTTGGATAGCAGCGGCCCCCGTACAGATCCCTGAGACGTCTCACTGGTACCACCTCCCATGGGAAAGCTGGCCGGTTACGCCTACCTTTGCCGCCTGTCTTCTAACCAGTTACCCAGGCACAAGAGGGCCTTCCCTCTCGTCCCAGGGCAGCTTCCTTTGCTCCCCGGCCGGAGGTGAGGGACGTGGTCAAAGCCTTTCTGAGCATCCAAGCACATTGTACCCACTGGATCCCCCTGGGCCACATGCTTCTTGACACCGTCAAAGAATTCCAGCAGATTGGCGAGGCCTGATTCTTTTGGCAAAAGCTGTATTGGGTCTTCCCCAGTGTGGTGTTCATCGGCAGTTCTGTTCATTCCTATTGCTTCAGCTCGTTTGCCTGGTACTGACGTTAGGGCCCCTGGCCTGTAACTGCCGAGATCACCGTGGGAGCCTTCTTAAAAACTCTGCACCCCGTTAGCTACCCTGCTGACCTCTGGCAGAGGCAGGTTTCAGCCACAGGCTGCACACCCCGGTGAGTGGCTCTGCTCGTTCAGATCTGAGTTCCTGTTTAGTGTATCAGCTTTTCTCCAAGCCCCCTCCAATGGCCCCTCCGTCCGGAGAGCTCCTCAGATCTGCCCCCAACCAGAAACTCTCTCTCCTGTGCTCTGCAGGGAAGAGCAATGCAAAGAATTCCTTTAGCTTCTCCACAACAGCCTGCTCTTTCCTGAGCATCCGTTAGCGCCTCCATCCTCCAGCGGCCTGGCTCACTGTTCGGCCAGAATCCTGCTTCTGCTGAACGTCTGAAAAAGATCCCTCCCCTCGCTCGTTTGCATTAAACGGAGCCAATTATAGTTGCCTTCCCCTTGAATGTGGAAGCAGTCTGGAGAGACTACAACTCCCAGGATGCAATGTGGCCTGTTTCGAGGGTGTTGCATGATGGAGCCTAGACACCCAGCTGGTGTCTGGACACCCTGGTGGTGCAGGCCAAGTGGAGTTGCAGTCACCTCTCCCTTGGAAAGGGCTGTGGGGCTTTCTGGGCCCAGATCAGAACCAGCCAGAACCTGCGGCCGACCCAGCCAGTCCTCTGAGGCTGGCGATATTTTCTCTGTGGTTTCCCATCACCTTTCCTGCGACCAGGTCTCTGCGCTTTGGGACCAGGCTGGGAACGGCTGGTCAATGGATTCCCACCTCCCTCCCCAGGATTTCTGGGCTGGTCAGGAGGCACATGGGAAGTTCCCAGGAGTTGAGGTGCTCAACTAAGCTCCAGACCCTGCCCGGCCGATGGTTCTCCAGGAGCTGCCCTGCTTCGGGAGTTCTGCCCAGAGAGGCCGAGCGGGTGCCCAGGGCCTCCGAGGACTGGGGAGACAGCCAGTTGCAACATGTTTCCTGTTCTCTCTCCTCCTCCCTCCCCCTCCCCCTTTTCCTAATTAAACTGCGGGTGAACCGACCAGGCCGTGGCAAGGTGCCAGACCCGAAATTCCTCCGTGCAGATCGGAACTTGCCTCCTCGCACCTTCCGAACACGCTGCTCGGGGAACGCAGGTGCTCTGTGCCGGCCTGGGACTGGAGCGACCGCCCAGGGCTGCTTGCTGCTTCTCAGTGTGGTCCAGACCCAGCTCCACAAGCACACGTAGGCGCCTAACTCCCATGGGCTTCAGTCCTAGGAGGAGCCTAAATACCTTTGTGGAGCCAGGCCCTAGTGGCCAGAGCACTGCAGTGGGGCTCCAGAGACGCCCAACCACCACTTCTCCCCTCTGTCTGCCCTATTTGGATTTTGCTCTGGAACCTGGTGTCGTGGACTTGTGCAGCACCAGCACCCCGGGCCCCGATCCCAGTGGGGGCCTCACGTGCCAGCGCAGTGCCAGGTTTGCCCACGCTGTCTCCAGCACTGGCCGGGCATGCCCGAGCGCAGCCGCCTGCACCCGACACCCGCCCTGGCTCCGTGCTACAAGAGACTCACTCTGGGACCCGCCTCCTCCTCTCCCAAGCCAGCTGGCTGGAAAGAAATGGAGGGTGGATGCTATATCCCCGCCCCTGCTTGGACACCAGCAAGAAAAGGGAAACGAAACGATGAGGGGGTTGGAACGGCTGTCGTGGGAGGAGAGATTAATGAAACTGGGACGTTTCAGCTTGGAAAAGAGGAGACTAAGGGAGGATATGATCAGCCTATAAAATCATCACTGGTGTGGAGAAAGCGAATAAGGAAAAGTTATTTCCTTGTTCCCATAGCAGAGGGGTCACCAACTGAAATGAACAGGGAGCAGGTTTAAAACAAACAAAGGGACGTTTTTCTTCGAGCAGTGCACCGTCCACCTGTGGAACTCCTTGCCAGAGGATGTGGAGAAGGCCTGGACTTTAACAGGGTTCAAAAAAGCAGTAGATAAACCCATGGAGGCTAGGTCCATCAGTGGCTATTAGCCAGGATGGAGTGCCTAGCCACAGTTTGTCAGGGGCTGGGAATGGGAAATAAGTTGGGATCTCTTGGAATCATAAAATACTAGGACTGGAAGGGACCTCATGAGGTCACCAAGTCCAGTCCCCTGCCCTCACGGCAGGACACAGCACCGTCTAGCCCAGCGGTTCCCAGCCTTTTCCAGATGGGGACCCATTCTGACAATTCAGGAAGACTTGGTGACCCAGGGCAATTCAAAAAATTTGTGAATGGCTCCTTAAGAGCTACCTGGGGAGACACCTGGTGACCCTTTGGAAATGTAATGGTGACCCATATTTGGGTCCAGTCCCATAGGTTGGGGAACCCTGGTCTAGACCATCCCTGACAGGCGTCTGTCCAAGCTGCTCTTCAATATCTCCAGGGATGGAGATTCCACAGCCCCCCAGGCAATTGATTCCAGGGTTTCACCACCCTGACAGGCAGGAAGTTTTTCCTAGGGTACGTCAAGACGACACCTCTCTGTTTCCAGGGTCTTTCGAGAAAGCCTTTATTTTTCAAAAGATCCGCGTCTAGACTGCCGGGTTTTTTCCAAAAAGCTCCGTTTTGAAAAAAAGCGGTGGACATGTTTATGCTAATGAAGCGCGGGGTATTTAAATCCCTGCCTCATTCGCAATTTTGACGTGCCTAATCTACATCTCTCTGTCGACAGAAAGGTGTAGCCTAGACACAGCCCTAATGTCCAACCTAAACCTCCCTTCCTGCAGTTTCAGCCCCTTGCTGCTTGTCCTGTCCTCAGAGGCCAAGATGAACAAGTTTTCTCCTTCCTCCTTGTGACCCCCTTTTAGATACCTGAAAGCTGCTCTCCTGTCCCCTCAGCCTGCTCTTTTCTAAACTCAACAAGCCCAATTCCTTCCGCCTCCCTCCTAGCTCACGTTCATCGGTTTGGTTGCTCTTCTCTGGACCAGTTTCTCCACCTCTTTCTTGAGACGCGGTGCCCAGAACTGGACACAAGACTCCAGCTGAGGCCTGCTCAGCTGAGAGCAGAGCGGGAGAACGACTCTGTGTCTTGCTCACCACTCTCCTGTTCCTGCAGCCCAGACTTGTGTTGGCTTTTTTCACAACAGGGTCACACTGTTGCCTCATTCAGCTTGTGGCCCACGCTGACCCCTAGATCCCTTTGTGCAGGGCTCCTTCCTAGCCAGTCGCTTGCTATGTGAACGGGCCCCAGTACGCCAAACGGACAGGAGCTGTGGGCTCAGGGGAAACCCCACCTTTGGCAGCCTTGCATAGGTGTGTGGGGCTGGTTGCCCCTAGTCCTATCCAGTGCACTAGCTCAGTCCAGCCATCTACAATGGAAGCACCCAGGATGTGATAAAGCTGGGAGTTTTGCTTTCCCCTTCCCAGAGACACATAAAACCCAGGCCGAGATCTACTAGCTCTAAACTCTGCCAGGAGATGGGCACCCAACTGTGACGTAGTGGGGGGGGGGGGGCTGTCTGCTCTGTATCCCGGGGTTCCCCTACGCTGTGATGTGAGATTCCTACTGACTCACCCACATGTGGATTGGCCCAGACACCTAGTCTCATCCTGAGCAGATAACAAGGCTCTTCCCAAGGGGAGAGACAAAGGGAAGGAGGTGGAGATGAACACCTGGTTTGGGGGCAGGGTCTGGGAGCTGGGCAGTTTTTTGGCTGGGAAACCATGAAGAGAACAGACTAAGCAGAGTGCTGGGAGTTGAGGGGTCAGTGCACGCCTGCCCCAAGGGGTCTAGAGCTACCAGCCGCTGACTCCTTATGTCCACATCCCGTCTGTGCTGGGCTGTATCCTGGAGAAGCAATAAACCCTCCTTATTCTACTGGCTGGTGGAGTCTCATCTTGCTGGAGACGGGGTGCAGGATCGGGGGGTCCCCAACATGCCGCCACACCAACACAATCAATCAGGGTATGTCTACACTACCACCCTAGTTCGAACTAGGAGGGTAATGTAGGCAACCAGAGTTGCAAATGAAGCCTGGGATTTGAATTTCCCGGGTTTCATTTGCATCTCGCCGGGCGCCGCCATTTTTAAATGTCCGCTAGTGCGGACTCCGTGCCGCGGCTACACGCGGCACGGACTAGGTAGTTCGGACTAGGCTTCCTATTCTGAATTACTGTTACTCCTCGTTTCACATTTTAAAATGGCGGCGCCTGGCGAGATGCAAATGAAGCCCGGGAAATTCAAATCCCGGGCTTCATTTGCAACTCCGGTTGCCTACATTAACCACCCTAGTTCGAACTAGGGTGGCAGTGTAGACATACCCTTACTTCCCTAACGCTGGGTCCTGCTTTCCCTGGTCCCTCAGTCCTTCCTAAATGCAGGATGTGCTGAGCAACTCAGGCCTTACGCATCCGCGTGTTCAAGGCAGGTTCGTTTGACTAGTTTAAAACCTCATTCAAATGCTTTTAATCGACAGGAATTTCAACACACATCACAAGCAAAATGTGACTCAGGAGGACTGATGGTTCCCTGTTGTGTTCCCTCCCTCTGGGGCACCTGGCACTGGCCATGTGGGCAGCCAGGACCCTGGGCTGGGTCGGCCTCGGGGCTGACCCAGCCTGGCCGCTCTCATGTTCTAACAAGTAACAAACAGCAGAGACACGCCTGCCGCCGGGGTGAGCACCACCAGGCACAAGGCTGACAGAGCCGGTCTGCCCTGTGCAAGCCGTGAGCAGGGTCCCAGTCCGCAGGCAGAGCCCCGTGTGCTGGCGGAGAAGCTGCCTGCCTGGCTTAGGCACTCCCCTCCCCCCCCCCGGGCCTGTCTTTCTTCCGTACAGCATGAAACATGGGTCTCCCCCAGCCTGTACCAGGGCTGAAGAGACTCGCCTTCCCTGACATGGCCCCTCCGCTAGGAAACCTGCCCCGCCATAGGAGACCACTCCCAGGCCGGCCGGCAGCGGGCTGCGATAGGTCGCCTTGGGTACCCTGCACATGCCACCGGCCTGGGTGCCTGAATAGGAGCAGCAGGGACCGGTTTGGCAGGCATGGAGGTGAGGAGAGGGCTGACTCGGTGGAACCTGGCCCACAAAGGACTTGCTAATGCCTCACCCTGCATCTCAAACAGTCCCCCCCAAACCACCACTACACACATCTCAGCAGGTCCAGCCAGCTGCCTTCTGCCACTGAGGGGTGGGGAGCCACCAGGCCCTGCACCCCCAGGCGTGACTCTGAGCCGGCAGGTAGAACAGCAGGGTTATTGGTTCCCAGGTACACAGCGCAGAACAGACTTGTTAGCTCAGGGACCAGGAGCCATCAGTACAATCCATCTTGGGGAGAGGGAAGCCCAGCGCCCAGGGTCTGCCCCCCCAAGCCAACTGGCCTCCCCCCCACATCCAGCAGCATGCCTCCCAGTCTCCACCCCACCTCCCTTTTTGTCCAGCTTCCCCGGCAAAAGGGGTCACCTGGTCACACCCCTGGCAGGCTCAGGTTACAGGAAGCCTGGCCATTGTCTGTATGAGGAGCTGATCATACCTCAGTGAGTCACACCTGAAAGCCCCAGCCCCATCTAGATAGTGTTAGGGAAACTGAGGCACGCGGGGTTACTACAGGACAGTGGAAATCACATGCAACGGAACAAAGGAAACAGAGTGGATACAATCCCCACTTCATCCCTGTGACATGGGGGGGGGGGGGTACCTGGCTGGTTTCTATGCTGCTGGCTCTGGGGTAACCCCCACTGGCTGCAGTTGGTACCAGGGCCCAGCAAAACAGGATGAGTCATTATGCAAAGGGTGTGTCAACCTGTCTGACCAGCCACCCCCCATGGGGAGAAACAAAGGAAGGTGAATGCTGCCCCTGGGGGGGGGGGGGGGGCAGGGCTGGAGGAGTTAAGTTAGTTTCTGTCTGGGAGCATGGAGGAAACAGCTTCAGCAACAGGCTGGGGGTTTGAAGCCGAGACCCCTGCCCCATATCAAGGGGGGCTGAGGCATCCTAGGCCTGCCCTGTAACCAGATGACACCTGTGCTGTGCTGTACCCTGGAGAAGCAATAAACTCCCTCTATTCTACTGGCTGGTGGAGTCTGTTCGTGCCATTTTGGGGGTGCAGGATGCGGGGAACCCCCAACGCGCCGTCACAATCCCACCTTCTGTCTCCTCGGAGTGGGCGTCTCTCCAAGCCAGAAAAGCCCTAGTAAAGGGGGCTTGAGGGACACTGCAGGCCAGGGCCCAGAGGACAGAGCTAGGAGCATCAGCAAGGGGCAGAGACTGGGACAGGAGCTGGCGCCAGGGGCTGGCTGAGGGCTAGAAAGAGGGAGCCGGGGAGGGGGAGGAGTCTGACAGGAGCCCCCCAAAGTTTCCGAGAAGCATTTTGCTGGCGGCTGGTCGGCCTCGCGCTGTGATCTCATGCTGCTGGAAGCCCAGCCTGGGCGGCACCGGGATGGGAGGCCTCCCCAGGAAAGGCCTGGTGCGCTCCTCCCAGCCCCGGGGCGCTAAGGGCCAGGCCAGTGGACGGGCCACCTCCCTGGGAAGAGGTCCCACGCCAGGGGCTGCCTGCGGAGCAGGGCGCTGCTCTTCACTCCCTGTCCCACACTGCTGGGTGGCGCTGCCTGGCCAGCCCCAGCCCCATGGCCGAGGCAGCCTTCACGCCAGGGGTGCGAAGGGCCCCAGCCCCAGGTGCTGCTAGCAGGAGACCCTGGCTCGGGTTTGGCCTGCCCTGATGTTAAGCCCCAGCCCCTTGTCCTGCAGCTGGAGTGGGGGCTGTTAAGCAGAGGGAGGAAGGGGCTGGGGGCCCGGGGATTAGTTCACAGCTTTGTCACAGCCCCGCTGCCTGCTCGCTCCCGCTGGCTCCCCCGCCGGCCCGTCGGCCCCGTGCGCTGGCGAACAAAGTGCGAGAGCCGGGGGACGGAGCTGGGGGGGCAGCGCGCCAAGAGCTGGGGGACGGGGGGGGAGAGTAAAGCTGGGGGGCAGAGCCGAGGGACGGGGGAGAGTAAAGCTGGGGGGAAGAGCCGAGGGACGGGGGGGAGGGTGGGGGGCAGGGGGCAGAGCTGGGGGGCAGAGCTGCTGGGGGAGGGTAAAGCTGGGGGGCAGAGCCGGGGGGGGGGGAGGGTAAAGCTGGGGGGCAGAGCCGAGGGACGGGGGGGGAGGGTAAAGCTGGGGGGCAGAGCCGGGGGGGAGGGGGGGGGACGGGGGGAGGGTAAAGCTGGGGGGCAGAGCCGAGGGACGGGGGGGAGAGTAAAGCTGGGGGGCAGAGCCGAGGGACGGGGGGGAGGGTAAAGCTGGGGGGCAGAGCCGAGGGACGGGGGGGAGGGTAAAGCTGGGGGGCAGAGCCGAGGGACGGGGGGGGGGGAGGGTAAAGCTGGGGGGCAGAGCCGAGGGACGGGGGGGGGAGGGTAAAGCTGGGGGGCAGAGCCGAGGGACGGGGGGGAGGGTAAAGCTGGGGGGCAGAGCCGAGGGACGGGGGGGGGAGAGTAAAGCTGGGGGGCAGAGCCGAGGGACGGGGGGGGGGAGGGTAAAGCTGGGGGGCAGGGGCAGAGCCGGGACGGGACGGGGGGGGGGGGGGGGGGAGGGTAAAGCTGGGGGGCAGAGCCGAGGGACGGGGGGGGGAGGGTAAAGCTGGGGGGCAGAGCCGAGGGACGGGGGGGAGAGTAAAGCTGGGGGGCAGAGCCGAGGGACGGGGGGGGAGGGTAAAGCTGGGGGGCAGAGCCGAGGGACGGGGGGGGGAGGGTAAAGCTGGGGGGCAGAGCCGAGGGACGGGGGGGGGGTAAAGCTGGGGGGCAGAGCCGAGGGACGCGGGGGGGGAGGGTAAAGCTGGGGGGGCAGAGCCGAGGGACGGGGGGGGGGAGGGTAAAGCTGGGGGGCAGAGCCGAGGGACGGGGGGGAGGGTAAAGCTGGGGGGCAGAGCCGAGGGACGGGGGGGGAGGGTAAAGCTGGGGGGCAGAGCCGAGGGACGGGGGGGGTAAAGCTGGGGGGCAGAGCCGAGGGACGGGGGGGGAGGGTAAAGCTGGGGGGCAGAGCCGAGGGACGGGGGGGGGGGAGCGCCGGCTCTACCAATAATTGAGCAGGCGGCGCTGATGGCAGGAGCCGCGGGCGGGCGGAGGGAACATTCACGGGCCGTCACTTCGGGTTAGGAGCACGCGGCCTGCAGGCGAGCGGGGCTCCCGCGGGCGAGGCGGCGCACGAGGTGGAAACCGGCCCCGTGGGAGCCACGTGCATTAGCGCCTGCAGCGCAGCGTCGGGGGGCGCGGGGAGAGACGATCCCCCCCCCCCCCCGGCCGGTGTGTTCGTCCTAGGAACAGCTGCCACGAGGCGCTCGCACCCAGCTCTGCGCCGCCTGAAGACGCGGAGAAGCGGGGAGATCCGCCGCCAGGGCCGGCTGCCGGTGCCGGAGGAGGCTCGGGCCCGCCCCGAGGCAGACGCGGCTTGGAAACACCTCGGTCCCCGCAGCCCCCCCTCGCAGAACTGCTCCGGGGGCAGCGGGAAGCGCCGCCGCTGCGCCCCGGGGAGCGCGTGTCCAGCCGGCCGGCCCGAGCCGGGCGGGGATCGGGCCTGAGGGGTCAGTGGCGGCCTCGGGAGCTCCGGGCGCGGGGGTGGGCAGGTGCCTCTCACGCGCCCGGACCACCAGAGCGTCTCCCAGCGGCGGGAGCGCAGCCCTGGGCGGCAGCGGGAAGCGCCGCTCGAAGCTCCGCCGGGGCCTTCCCGGGACGTTTCCTCCGCCGGGCCCCTGGGCTGCTGGCTGCAGGCGGCCCGGGCTGCGCTCAGAGGGGCAACCCGCGCCGGCTCGGGACGTGCAGGGAGCTCCGAGCCCAGGCCGCGGCTGGAGCTGTCTGGAAGCAGCGGAGGGGGCCGAGCGCTGCATGGGCTCAGGGAGGGCAGGGAACGCGGCTACCCGGCTGGGCCCTGTGTCCCCCCCCCCCCGCCCGCCAGACACGTGGCACTGAGCCAGCGGGAGGGCTGGCTGGGGGGAGGGGGTCGCAGAGGAAAGTGCCTCTCCTGGCTCCGGGAGCAATCCATGGGGCGCGATGGGGGGCAGAGCAGAAAGTCGGATGGGGGGGGAGGCTGCGAGATATGCTGGAGCTTTCTCCGGGCAGCCGGCTCCGTCCCTAGACACAGACTCGCAGGAACCGGGGGGGGGGGGGTGACAGGTGGGAATGGTGGTGACCCCACTCCCCGGGCCAGACCCCCCCGCGAGGGTTACATTTGGTCCCCCAGACTCTCCCTCCCGCCCCTGCCGTTCCTAGTGGATAACGCGATTCCCATTCACCTCCTGCCCTACACTCGTCTGCGGCGCTGCTGCCACTGGCCACGTCCCACCCCAGAGCTGGCTGCATTTCCGAGGAGAACACGCGCTCTCCTCCCCCTGCCCCCGGGCGGGAGAAGCAGCCCCTGCGCATGCGGTCCGTGAGGACGTTGCTGGGGGGAGCGAGGGAGGCAGAAACGGGGCTGGGGCTGGCCACACGTCGCGGCCCCGCTGGCTCTCCAGGCTGGCCGGGCCGGGCAGCTCTCCGGCGGCCCCAGGGCCCGGCGCGGCGGCCCTACCTCGGCTGAAGATGACGCTCTCGTAGGGGATCTTGTTCCTGGTCTCCAGGCTGGAGCAGTTCCAGCGCTGCTCGCGGAACTGGTGCTGGCACTCGTGGGTGGCGATCTGCAGGCCCTGGATGGCCGAGGCCGTCACGTCGGGGCTGCGCACGCACACGGCCAGCTGGCGCCGCGTCAGCCCGGGCAGCGTCAGGCACACGGTGTTCGCGTTCAGCACCGGCTCCGCCGGCAGCCGCAGGCCCAGGATGTCGTTGGAGCAGGAGCTGCGGGGGCCAGAGAGAGCCAGGCTCAGCGCCCTGTATCCCCCCCCCCCCCGGCAGGGCACCAGCCCGCAGGGAGACAGCCCCCACCGGGAGGGAGCAGCCAGGCGTGGGGTGGAGCCCGGCGGCTCTGTGCAGGGCCGGGGGGGTGGCGAGGAAACCAGGGCTGAGCCGGGCATGGGGGGGGGGGGGGGGGAATAAGGAGGCAGACACAGGACTGCAGGGCGCTGCAAAGGGGCAGGGGGGGGCTACGCGCTCGGCCAATTGGGGATCCCAGCGCCAGTCCCGGGGAGAAGAGCCTCCCTGCCCATTCCCAGTCAGCAACAGACACGCTCAGAGGCAGAAACTCCCCCCCCCCGTACCCCCTCTCAGGGGACCCCCGGGCTGCTGCCAGGGCCCAGGGACCAGCGCCCTGCCAGCTGGCAGCCCCCGCCGCAGCCTCCCAGCGCCCCTTGTGCTCCCACAGCATTGGACTCCGCTCTTCTCACCCAGGTCTGGTCCCAGCCCATCACCGCAGCGCGGGCCCAGCCTCCCCGGCTCGGCAACACCCCTGGGCCGGCCTGACGGGGGTGGCACTTCCCAGGGGTGTGGCCAGGTTTCCCGCAGTCCCATGAAGTGCGTTTGCCGCCACCAGTCCTGGCGCTCCGGGCTCCGAGCTGCTGTTTAGCTCGAATTTACCCCTCCGTGTCCTCTCAGAGCCCAGCGGGCAGTGGCAGAGCTGGTGATGCTGCCAGACAGCATTGACCTCCCGTGGTCCGGCAAAGTCTCAGGTTCAGCACCAGGCATGTCCCCGGGAGCCGGACTAGAGAGGTCCAACCTGTATTTGGGCACCCTGTAGTCATGCAGGAAGGGATGTCTGAGCGCTGGGAAGGGGGGCTCTGTGCTGGGAAGGGGGGGTTCTGAGCGCTGGGAAGGGGGGGTTCTGAGCGCTGGGAAGGGGGGCTCTGTGCTGGGAAGGGGAGTTCTGAGCGCTGGGAAGGGGGGCTCTGTGCTGGGAAGGGGGGTTCTGAGCACTGGAAAGGGGGGCTCTGAGCTGGGAAGGGGGGTTCTGAGCACTGGGAAGGGGGGTTCTGAGTGCTGGGAAGGGGGGTTCTGAGCACTGGGAAGGGGGGCTCTGTGCTGGGAAGGGGGGTTCTGAGCACTGGGAAGGGGGGTTTTGAGCACTGGGAAGGGGGCTCTGTGCTGGGAAGGGGGGTTCTGAGCGCTGGGAAGGGGGGTTCTGAGCACTGGAAAGGGGGGCTCTGTGCTGGGAAGGGGGTTCTGAGCGCTGGGAAGGGGGGTTCTGAGCACTGGGAAGGGGGTTCTGAGCGCTGGGAAGGGGGCTCTGAGCACTGGGAAGGGGGGCTCTGAATACTGGGAAGGGGGCTCTGTGCTGGGAAGGGGGGTTCTGAGCACTGGGAAGGGGGGTTCTGAGTGCTGGGAAGGGGGGCTCTGTGCTGGGAAGGGGGGGTTCTGAGTGCTGGGAAGGGGGGCTCTGTGCTGGGAAGGGGGGGTTCTGAGCACTGGAAAGGGGGGCTCTGTGCTGGAAGGGGGGTTCTGAGCACTGGGAAGGGGGGTTCTGTGCTGGGAAGGGGGGTTCTGAGCGCTGGGAAGGGGGGGTAATGGGACGGTTGGGTTTGAAACGTCTCTCTTGCACCATGTCTGTGTTGGGTCAGTGCCCCGCTATAGGGAGCTGCGGGTGGGGAGGGTGGGACTGTCCTTCCTTTTCTCCCCACTCAGGGTCCAGCCCTGAGGATGCTCTTGGTCCCTTCCTGGACAGCAGGACCCCCCCACCCTGGGGGCCCCAGGAGCGGAGGGCTGCCTGCTGTGCCTAGCCCAGGTCATGGAGCTGGGTGGGGAGAGGGAGAGATACCGTGGCTGTGGGTACCAGGGGGAGGTGCCCGGGGAGTGGCGCTGTTCTGACTGAAAGGTGACCATGGCCCTGTCCTGGCTCCCTGGCCGGCGACCAAGTCAGGTTCCACCCCCAGCGGCTTCCTGCCTCCAGACCCTCTGGCCAGAGGCTTTGTGCAGGTTCTGGGAAAGCCCACGGGAACTTTACCAGGCACCTCCCCTCCACTTCCCACTCTGGGACACCCGCGGGGCTGCCCCAGCGATGTCCCTGCCAGGCCGGGCTCCCAGGCTGTGTCAGTGCCCGTGTCAGCCAGCTCCGCTGGGGACAGCATGGGGCTCCCGGACGGGTCACCCATTGGGCACAGCCCTCCCCCGGCTCGAGGCCAGGCTGCTTGCCTTGCCGAGGTTAGTTTCCGGAGCTGGGGAAGTATCTCAAAGCACAGTGCGGGGGCAGGGGAGGGTCACGGGGGAGGGTCCCTGAGGTCTGCAGCTCACCCAGCGGCAGGGACCTGGTCCCAGAGAGGCAGTGTCAGAGAGCCCGGCCGGGACAGCACAGCCTCATCCCTTAATAGCGTAAAAACAGAACGGCCAGGCTGGGTCAGCCCAAAGGTCCATGTAGCCCCATGTCCTGTCTGCCCACTGTGCACCCAAGGGAGTGAACAGAACAGGGAATCATCCAGTGATCCCTCTCCTGTTGCCCACTCCCAGCTGCTGACAAACAGAGGCCAGGGACACCCTCCCTACCTGTTCTGGCTAATAGCCATTGATAAACTTGTCCTCTGTGAACGTAGCTAGCTCTTTTTTGAACCCTGTTAAAGTCCTGGTCTTCACAACATCACCCGGCAAGGAGTTCCACAGGTGACTGCGCTGCATGAAGAAAAGCTTCCTTTGGTTTGTTTTAACCCTGCTGCCTAGCCAGAGACCCCTCCTGAGCTCCAGAGGTGGGCCCAGCTGCCAGGGCCTGTCCAAGTCAGACCTGGCACCAGCCTCGCAGGCTCCTCACAGGGGCCCCAGGTCTTCCTGCAGGGCAGTCAGCACCGCACCTTTCCTTGCTCTTTCCCTTGCTTGGCCAGAGGAGAGATGATCCCCACAGCTCCGGTTTTTCAGAGGCCTTGCTGCCTGCTGAGCAGCATGCACACTGTCCTGCCCAGACACAGCGGGGAGCCAGGGGTGGAGAGTGACTCGGTCGGAGAGGGGCTGGCCACCCCCTGCCCCAGTTGGAATACACTGGGGAAGGGGGAGTGATGACGGGTTGGGGTTCCTCTGATCCTGCAGCCCCATAGCAGCAAGAACAGACTCCACCAGCCAGTAGAATAGAGGGTTTATTGCTTCTCCGGGATACAGCCCAGCATAGACGTGATGCCTCAGACCCCTTGAGATGGGTCCCTGGGCCCCTAGATTCCAGCCCCCTCCTTAGACTGGTTCCTTCATGATTCCAGCCCCAGACTGACCCTTCCCCCAAACCTCACTGTCTAGTTCCCTCGCTGCCCTCAACCGGTCAGACCGGTTGGGTCTTAGGCAGCCCGCCTGCTGGGCAATGCTCTGGATACGGGCCAGTAGGGGTCACCCACAGCCCAAGCATAGTGACCAGCAAGGTTGTGACACTACATCACAGGGAGGCTCTGCCATCTGGACAGCCAGGCCCGGCTTTTTCCCTGGGGGCTGCTTTACACCCAGTGAGCTCCTGTCAGTGGGCAGCTCGCTCCGGTGCCAACCCAGTGACTAGGGGACCACCCGGAGTCCTGACCCAGGTTGTGGCGCCTGATTCCCACCCGCCCGGGAGATCGGGACCAGTCCCGCCGCAGTGCTCTGCTGGACCTGCCCCATGCAAAGAGGCGTCCGGGTTCCCAGCCCCACACATGCCTGACTTCCATCCTAGAACACTGGAACCGGCAGGGCCCTCGAGAGCCATCGAGTCCAGCCCCCTGCCCTCCCGGCAGGCCCAAGCACCGTCTGGATCATCCACATCCCCCCCCCATTCTCCCTTAGCTCCACCCTTCCCTCCCCCACCTCGCCCCGATCTAGGGGCAGGGTGACAGCACATCATACGCAGCCACTGCCATTTCTATTCTGATCCCCCTCGCCATGGGACTACGGGGCTTTAACAGGATTTCGCGGTGAAAGGCCTGCGGGCCACAGGCTGCCGCGGCTGCTGCTTTAATTAACACGCGTTCCAGTGCCACCACATTCTGTTTGAAGGGGAAGGAAAAACCCAGCCTAGAAACCAGGGCTGGAACAAGCCAAAGGGAAGGAGGTGAGGAGGGAGAGGTTAACCCTTTCCTGCCCAGGCCTATGGCAGCTGGATGCGGGGAGATCAAAGGAAGATGCCTGGAGCGGCCTGTGATGCAGACGTGGGGGAGAGGGGTCTTGGCAAGCCAAGGGGGGCACTGGGGTGCCCAGGTGTTCCACGTGCACTCAGACCCAGATCCCCACACATGTCCGATCCCCCCAGGGCTGGGATTACAGGGAAAGCAGGAACCTGGCCTGGCCTCCTGCCCCTCAGCGCTGCTCCCTTCCTGGCTCTCCCTGGTCCTGCAGCCCCTCCTGGATGCAGCCTGGAGGGAGGCTGCCCCAGGGGTGCAGAGCTCCCTGCCAGGTGCTCCCTGCGTGGGCTGGGGCTGAGATCTCCCTGGAACAAGAGCCACACCCAGCTCCCAGCTGCTCCTTCCATTGCTAGGGCCGCAGAAGGCACTGGAGGGCCCCACACAGATGCTGGAAAAAATAATCCCAACGATAGGTACAAGATGATGGGGACTAGTGTAGCTACAACTACTCAAGCGAGAGATCTTGGAGTCACTGTGGAGAGTTCTCTGAAAACACCCCTCTGTGTGCAGCGGCCGTCACAAAAGCAAATGGGATGTTAGGAATCATTAAAAAGGGATGGAGGATAAGACAGAGAATATCTTAGTGCCTCTGTATAAATCCATGATACGCCCACATCTGGAATCCTGCATCCAGATGTGGTCTCCTCATCTCAAAAAAGATCTCTTGGCACTGGAAAAGGTTCAGAGAAGGGCAACAAAAATGATGAGGGGTTTGGAACGGGTCCCATATGAAGAGAGATTCAAAAGACTGGGACTTTTCATCTTAGAAAAGAGGAGACTAAGGGGGGGATAGGACAGAGGTCTGTAAAATCATGACTGGTGTGGGAAAAGTGAATAAGGGAAAGTTATTGACTTGTTCTCATAACATTAGAACTAGGGGTCACCAAATGAAATGACTAGGCAGCAGGTTTAAAACAAACCAAAGGAAGTTTTTCTTCACTCAGCTCAGAGTCAACCTGTGGAACTCCTCGCCGGGGGATGCGGTGAAGGCTAGAACTTTCACAGGGTTCAAAAAAGAGCTTGACAGATTCCTGGAGATTAGGTCCATCAGTAGCTATTAGCCAGGATGGGCAGGAATGGTGTCCCTAGTCCCAGAATGGGCGACAGGGGAGGGATCATGTGATGGTTCCCGGTTGTGTTCCCTCCCTCTGGGGCACCTGCCACTGGGGGCAGGCAGGACACTGGGCTGGATGGACCTTTGGGCTGAGCCAGTCTGGCCCTCGGATGCTCTTATGGTGCTGCTCGTCCCCCAGAAAGCCGCCAGCAGAGGCAGAGAGAAGGCGGCCCCCTTGTCCAGCTTGGGAAAGGCAGACAGATTCCAGGGGCCTGGCTTGGCCGCGCCTGTGTTCGAAACCCGGCCCAGCCCTGACTCAGCGGCCCGACGCCCGCGTAACACCGGGTCTAACCGGCTGCCGGGCACTGGCGGCTTGTTCTTTAAACAGGGACGCCGGAGCCGCCACACACCCACCTCTACTAGCCGTGGGGCTCGGGCCGCCTCGGCCAGGCAGCGAGCGAGCCGGGAAGGGACCCAGAGCCCCGGCCTGGCCCGGTTGCAGAGAGGCGGGGGGGACCCGCCGTTAGACACGCCGCTGGCGGGTCGCTTCTTCGCTCGCTCTCTCCACGTGCTGCAGCAGGAGCCGGGCGCGGCGAGAGCTCCCAGCGGGGACCCGGCTCTGAGCTCGGTTCCACCCGCGGTCCAGACCCGCTAACTCCAGGGAAGCTGCGGCGGGTTTGCGCCGGGGCGGAGGCGAGGGGGCGTCAGGCCCCGGCTGGGACCCCAAGCGCCCGCCCCAGGAAGCAAGGCCGAGCTGCCCTACCCCTGGGGGAGAACTGCCCCTCCGTGGGTCAGAGCTGGGGGCGCGGACGAGCAGCCCCAGCCGGGGAAGCAGCCAGAGGCCCCGGGTCGCACGCTGCGTGGGAGAGGCGCGGGGGCCTGTCACCAGCAGAGGTGACAGCTGTGCCCGGGGCGGGAGGGGGGGGGGGCTCATCCCCAGACCTCGGAGGGGGCGCGGGGCTCCTGGCCCGGGCAAGGGCCTAGCAGGCAGCGCGGGCGGAAGGCGGCAGGACGGCTCTTACCTTGGCACCCAGAGGCCGACGAGGAGCAGGGGCAGCAGCCGGGTCGGTCCCATCTTGTCTCCTGCCGGCTCCGGGGGCCGGGCCGGGCTCGGGGCTGCTGTGCGGCCGGGCCGCCTGGTCTCTCGCTGCAGCTTCGTGCCCTTCCCTCTGCTCGTCAGGGCCGCAGGGCCCCCCCGCCTGGGTTGGGGGGCTGGCGGTCCCAGCAGCACGGCGCCATCCTGGCCGCGGGCAGCCCAGAGCCCCCAAGTCCCCAAGCCGGAGCCCAGCGGCATGGACCGGGCAGGGCCGCTCCCCCTACCAGGGAAGCCGCGTTCCGGGCACCTGCGGGGCGCTCGGAGGGGGAAGAGCCGCTCGCACGCCGGCCTCCATGGGGCAGGTACTGCCCCTGGCGGGGGCCTGCTACAAGAGCTGGCGAAGGCAGACGAGGGACTCCCGGGGCTCTCCGCTCGGCTCACGGCGCTGCGGGCCCGGCTGCGCGGGGTGGGGGCTGCCCTGGATCTCGCAGGCGCACGTGGAGCCCCGGCTGCTCCCAGCTTCCGCGCCGCTTGCTCCAGCTGCCTCCGCTCAGCGCCTCCCTGCGCCCCGCAGACGCCACTGGCCCGGGGTCCGGCCGCGCTCGCAGCGGGGATCGCGCCGCGCGCTGCCTTCCCAGCTCCCGAGCCCCGACACGTCCGGAGCCAGCCCGCGGAGGGAGAGCGGGCCAGAGGGAGGCGGCGGGCGGGGCGCGGGGGAGGCTGCCGCGCGCGGCTCGGCGGACAGGCGGGGCGGAGGGGGGGGGGGTTGTGAGCGGGTGGGGCGGCTGGGTGGGTGGATGAATATATAAGGTGCGCGCGAGGATCTAGACGGGTGTGGCTGCAGATGCGTGCGGAGTAATTGGGGGTGCGCAGTGTGTGTGTTCGTGGGCATGCGGGGGGGGGGGTGCGTGGCTCTGTGTAGGGCTGTGCCTGGGCGTGTGAGCTGCGTGGATCCAGGGGGTGGGCAGGGAGCTGTGTGTGCGCCCGTGCGTGCGCAGGGACCCAGAAGTGGAGGCAGCTGTGGATGTGCAGAGAAGGGTGGCTGTGAGTGCGAGGATGCCTATGTCCTTGTGGAGGTGCGTGTACGGGTACATGGAGTGTGCATGTGTGTGCATTTGTGGGGGGGGGGAGGTGCATGGATTTGGGCAGGTAAGGAGAGATCTTGGCACTGGAAAAAAGTTCAGAAAAGGGCAACAAAATGTTGAGGAATTTGGAAAAGCTGCCATATGAGGAGAGAGTAACAAGCCTGGGACCTTTCAGCTTGGAAAAGAGGAGGCTAAGGGGAGATAGGACAGAGCTCTATAAAATCATGACTGGTGTCGAGAAAGTGACTAAGGAAAAGTGATGGACTTGTTCCCATAACAAGAACTCGAGGTCGCCAAATGAAATGAATAGGTAGCAGGTTTAAAGCAAACCAAAGGCAGTATTTCTTCTGGCAGCAGCACGGTCAACCGGCGGAACTCCTTGCCAAAGGATGTTGTGGAAACTGGGACTTTCAGGGGGTTCAGAAAAGAGCTAGATAAATTCTCGGAGGTTAGGTCCATCGATGGCTATTAGCCAGGATAGGTAAGGATGGGGTCCTGGCCTTTGTTTGTCAGGGGCTGGGAAAGGGCGACAGGGGAGGGATGAGGTGAAGACTCCCTGTTCCCTTCATTCCCTCTGGGGCATCTGGCACTGGCCAGGGTGGGCAGACAGGACACTGTGCTGGACCGGCCTTTGGGCTGACCCAGCCTGGCCTTAGGCTCTGAAGCTGCAGGCACTGAGTGCGCGGTGTGGGGAGATGAGCTTGGAGGGGGTGGAGATAGTGGGGGGCCGCCTGTCACGCGTGGGCTGGAGGAGGGGGGTGCGAAGGAAGCTAATTGCATTTCACCACAGGCTGGGGGATGAGCGGGGGTCTCACCTCGCCAGGCCCCTGGCCGTGGCCTTGCACGTTTCTCACGCCCCTACATTCCCTGCCGCTGGGCCCCGGCGCTGCGGCTCTGGGCGCAGGGGGGCGGGTAGCGATGGGGGATAGCGGAGCGGGGGGGGGGCTGTTTGCGCGGGCTGGGCGTCCCTTGTTCCCTGGAAGCACCGGCCTGGCCCTGCCCCAGCTGCTGCAAGCAGCCACCCGGCCCCTGCCCAGCTGGGCCCCAGCCCAGGCCACCCCGCCGGCCCGTCCGCAGGGCTGCGGGTACGGCGGGGGGGACCCGGGCCTGCGGAGCCCCGCCCAGTCCAGTGGGAAGGAGCCGCCAGTCCCTGTGCTGAGGGATCGGGGCCTCAGCCCGGGGCGCATTTGCGGTGTCCGGCCCCTTGTCCCCCCACAATGGCCCGTGCCCTGGGGCGAGAGAGAACTCGGGGTCCCGCTTGGGGGGGCGGATGGGAGGGCGGGGCTAAGCCCCTCGGGTCCTGCCCTGCCCCGTTAGGATTTGCTGTGTAAAGAGCCGCCTCTGTCCCCGGCCCCGACGGGGCTCCCCGCCCATTGGTGCTGCCAGTGGGGCCGGAGGCGGGAGGTGTTTCCGCCGGGAAATGGGCCGTAGAGGAGCCCGGGCCGAGGCGGCGGTGCCGGGACAGGTGCAGACAGAATTCACTTGTCACCTGTCAGTCACCTGTCACCTGTCAGTCACCTGTCTGTCACCTGTCAGTCACCTGTCACCTGTCAGTCACCTGTCACCTGTCAGTCACCTGCCATCAGCAGGACAGGCGCAGTTCGGACGCTGCCCGCCCCCTCCCGAAGGGGCTCCCCGCAGCTCTGCCCAGGTGCCCAGAGCCAGGCGCCGCCCGCCGAGAGGGACCGAGGGGCGACCGCAGCCTACGGGCCTGAGTCCTGCAGGCTGCTCTGCCGGCGCGGCCCGGGGAGGCCGAGCAGGGGCTTGTGCCAAGGCTCCTCCTCTCCAGCCCCGCCCTCGCCCAGTGTGGGGAGAGGCCGAGGGGCCCTTTACACCGCGCCCCGCCCGGGTCCCTCGCACAGGCCGCGTCTGGGCTCCCCTGCCACTTTCCCTACGTGCTTCGGAGAGCTGCCCCGTCCCAGGGTGGCCGGCCAGCCCGGGCCTGCTGGGCCATGGCAGCCCCCCCCCCCCGCCCGCCCGCTGTCACACAGCCCCCTTAGATCCCCACCACTGTCAGACCCTCCCCTCAGACCCCCCCACTGTCAGACCCCCCCCACTGTCAGACACCCCCACTGTCAGACACCCCTCAGACCGCCCCCACTGTCAGACCCCCCCACTGTCAGACACCCCCTCAGACCCCCCATTGTCAGACCCCCCCACTGTCAGACACCTCCTCAGACCCCCCCCCACTGTCAGACCCCCCCTCAGACCCCCCCACTGTCAGACACCTCCTCAGACCGTCCACACTGTCAGACCCCCCACACTGTCAGACACCCCTCAGACCCCCCCCACTGTCAGACCCCCCCACTGTCAGACACCCCCACTGTCAGACACCCCTCAGACCGCCCCCACTGTCAGACCCCCCCACTGTCAGACACCCCCTCAGACCCCCCATTGTCAGACCCCCCCCCACTGTCAGACACCCCCTCAGACCGCCCCCACTGTCAGACACCCCCTCAGACCCCCCCCCCACTGTCAGACACCTCCTCAGACCGTCCACACTGTCAGACACCCCTCAGACCGCCCCCACTGTCAGACACCTCCTCAGACCGTCCACACTGTCAGACACCCCTCAGACCGCCCCCACTGTCAGACACCTCCTCAGACCCCCCACACTGTCAGACACCCCTCAGACCGCCCCCACTGTCAGACACCTCCTCAGACCCCCCCACACTGTCAGACCCTCCCCTCAGACCGCCCCCACTGTCAGACCCCCCCACTGTCAGACACCCCTCAGACCGCCCCCACTGTCAGACCCCCCCACTGTCAGACCCTCCCCTCAGACCGCCCCCACTGTCAGACCCCCCCACTGTCAGACACCCCTCAGACCGTCCACACTGTCAGACCCCCCCCACTGTCAGACACCCCCTCAGACCCCCCACTGTCAGACACCTCCTCAGACCGCCCCCACTGTCAGACCCCCCCACTGTCAGACACCCCCTCAGACCCCCCATTGTCAGACCCCCCCCCACTGTCAGACACCCCCTCAGACCGCCCCCACTGTCAGACACCCCCTCAGACCCCCCACTGTCAGACACCTCCTCAGACCGTCCACACTGTCAGACACCCCTCAGACCGCCCCCACTGTCAGACACCTCCTCAGACCGTCCACACTGTCAGACACCCCTCAGACCGCCCCCACTGTCAGACACCTCCTCAGACCCCCCACACTGTCAGACACCCCTCAGACCGCCCCCACTGTCAGACACCTCCTCAGACCCCCCCACACTGTCAGACCCTCCCCTCAGACCGCCCCCACTGTCAGACCCCCCCACTGTCAGACACCCCTCAGACCGCCCCCACTGTCAGACCCCCCCACTGTCAGACCCTCCCCTCAGACCGCCCCCACTGTCAGACCCCCCCACTGTCAGACACCCCTCAGACCGTCCACACTGTCAGACCCCCCCCACTGTCAGACACCCCCTCAGACCCCCCCACTGTCAGACACCTCCTCAGACCGCCCCCACTGTCAGACCCCCCCCCCCCCACTGTCAGGCCCTCCCCTCAGACCTCTCCACTGTCAGACCCCCGCACTGTCAGGCTCCCAGCTGCACCTGCGCCGCAGGGTCCTTTCCAGCCATCCTGTCTGCGAGGACGCACCGGGAAGCCCAGGTGCCCGCTAAGGGGGTAACTGACAAATAACCGGGGGCCTGTCCCCAGCCCCCCGCCCAGCAGCTCCCGCTCAGGGGTGGGGGAGGGGCGTGTCTCAGCGCTGTCCCCTCCCTGCCTGCGGGGCCTGGCTCTGGGCGAGTCCCAGCTCGGGCAGGGGGGCTTTGCCAGGGCCCCCTGGGGTGCTGCCTGCGGGTGGCATCTGCACAGGGGGGCAACTCCACCGCGTGCTCCTGGCCTCGCTGCTCAGCGCCTCCACGCAGGGCGCCCGCGGACTGGGGGGGGTTGCTGCGGGGGGTCCTGCCAGGCGATGTGGCCCCCGCTTTGGGCAGGCAGACTGGAGGGGGAGGGGGGACGTGCATGGCGGTCAGTCCAAAGGCCGATCAGAGGCGCGCCCACCCGAAATCACATAACCACCCCCCGCGCGCCTGAAACCAGCCCCAGAGGCAGCGGCATGGAAGGGGCGGACACCCCACCTGGCCTGCGAGAGCTGGCTGGGACCCACACCCTGAGCCTCGCTCCAGTGAAACCCCACAGCACAGAGGTGGCCCGGCGCTGCAGGGTTGTCTGGGGCTGTATCCAGACAGATTAACCGATCCAGCACATGGACAGATGGCAGACTGCACCACCCTCTGGTGGCCACGCCGCTAGCGGATAACAACTTACTGCTGCTGCTGGCTTCAGGAGCTACTCCAGGCCGGGTCAGTGCACAGCCCCCTCCTCCTGTCCCTCCCAGTCACACAAGCCCTTCAGAAAGCAACAGGCTTAAACTGCAGCAGGGGAGGTTGAGGTTGGACATTAGGAAAAACTTCCTGCCTGTCAGAAGGTGAAACACTGGAATAAATTGCCGGGGGGGGGGGGGGGGGGGGAGTGTTGTGGAATCTCCATCCCTGGAGATATTGAAGAGCAGGCTGGACACACGCCTGTCAGGGATGGTCTTCATCCTGCCCTGAGGGCAGGGGGCTGGACTAGATCTCTCAAGGTCCCCTCCAATTCTAGGATTCTATGGTTACAATAGTGTAACTGAGAAACCACGAAAGGTGGGGTTGTTGAGGGGGGCTGGCTCCCTCCAGGCCATGTATGTTTCCAGGATGATCACTGGTACCTGGCAACCCAGGGCTGACAACCAGTGATTGACCATTGGTAGCAGAGAGCTGGAAAAGTCAACCTGTGGAATTCCTCACCGGGGGATGTGGTGAAGGCTAGGACTTGGACAGGGTTCAAAAAAGCACTAGATAAATTCATGGAGGACAGGTCCCTCAATGGCTATTAGCCTGGATGGGTAGGAATAGTGTCCCTAGACTCTGTTTGTCTGGAGAGAGGTCACGAGAGGATTCCCTGTTGTGTTCCCTCCCTTTGGGGCACCTGGCACTGGCCACTGTGGGCAGACAGGACCCTGGGTGGGATGGACCTTTGGTCTGACCCAGTCTGGCCACCTCATGTTCTTAACTAGCACATAAACCAGAATATAACAGAGCGACTGTTCTTTAACCCCAGTCCTCTCCCACCTCTTCACAAGTGCTACCAAATCAAGCCACCCGATGGGGTGGTTCGTGCCGGGCTGTTGTTAATTGGGTGCTGTCAGTGGCCGGGGGTTCCTCGCCCACAGCCTAGTGTAGGGATGGGTGTGCCAGACTGTGGCGGCACGTTGGGTCCATCCTGACCCTGCACCCCGTTTCCAGCACCATGAGACTCCTCCAGCCAGTAGAATAGGGAGGGTGTATTGCTTCTGGGAGGAACAGCCCAGCCCGGGTTCTATGTGGGCTTTGAAGTGAGGGGCCAGGCAGCCTCAGACCCCTTGGGGGAGGGGTCCACAGACCCCCAAGCTCCCAGTACTCCACTTAGTCACTTCTCTTCATGTTTCCCCCGGACCAGCTCCCAGCTCCCAGGCCCTGCCCCCCAGCCACTGGGGTGGCCAATGGCTCCAGAACCCCCCACCCACGCTCCCAGGGCCAAAGGGAAGAGCTGTCCGACTTGAATCATAGAATCATAGAATCATAGAACTGGAAGAGACCTCAGAAGGTCATCAAGTCCAGCCCCCTGCTCTAGGCAGGACCAATCCCAACTAAATCAACCCAGCCAGGGCTTTGTCAAGCCGAGACTTAAACACCTCTAGGGATGGAGACTCCACTACTTCCCTAGGGAACCCAGCCCAGTGCTTCACCACCTTTCTAGGGAAATAGTTTTTCCTAATATCTAACCTGGACCTCTCCCACCATAACTTGAGCCCATTGCTCCTTGTTCTGCATCTGTCACTACTGAGAACAGCCTCTCTCCATCCTCTTTGGAACCCCCCTTCAGGAAGTTGAAGGCTGCTATCAAATCCCCCCTCACTCTTCCCTTCTGCAGGCCAGGCTGATCCTTTGCTTTAAAACAAACCAAGGGACGCTTTTCTTCAGGCAGCTCACAGGCAGCATCTGTGGAACTCCTTGCCAGAGGATGTTGTGAAGACCAGGACTTTAACAGGGTTCAAACAAGAGCTGGATAAGCTCATAGAGATTAGGTCCAACAATGGCGATTAGCCAGGATGGGTAGGGATGGTGTCCTTAGCTATTTGTCAGAGGCTGGGAATGGGCGACAGGGGAGGGATCACGTGACGATTCCCTGTTCAGTTCCCTCCCTCTGGGGCACCTGGCATTGGCCGCTGTGGGCAGACAGGACCCTGGACTGGATGGGCCTGTGGACTGACCCAGCCTGGCCGCTCTGATGTCCTCAGGAGGGCGTGGGATGGCCTGGCCTTTGACTGCGCCATTAGTCACTGCAGACGGAGGCCCTAGTGGAGCGGCGCTGGCTCATCTTGCTGCGTCACAGCCCCCGGCTGACTCAGGCAAATGTGTCACCTCCTGGGACGCGGCCCATGCCCGGTCCCCAGCCCTTCCCGACCAGCTGGAGCTGGGGGCAACCCACCCCCCCGCACCTCAGCCTGGCTCCCTCCAGGCCGTCCCCACCCCGTGCTCGTGGCTCTTGCACAGCCCCCCAGAGGCACGTCCGACCCGAGGTGCCCCCCACCTCACCCCAGGCAATGGCAGATACAGCCCAGGCGGGACAATCGCACCAGGCTGCATTTCATTGCTTGACAGGGAGCTGGCCAGGCCGAGGTCAGGTGTTGTTGTCCCAGGCTGGGGAGCGCAGGGATGCTGGGATCTTTGCCTGTGTGATGACACGTTGGGGTTCCCTGCCTCCTGCACCCCCGAAATGGCACGAACAGACTCCACCAGCCAGTAGAATAGAGGGAGTTTATTGCCTCTCCAGGATACAGCCCAGCACAGATGTCACCAGGTTACAGGGCAGGCCTAGGATGCCTCAGCCCCCCTTGATATGGGGGGGTCTCGGCTTCTAAACCCCCCAGCCTGTTGCTGAGGCTGCTTCCTCCATGCTCCCAGACAGAAACTAACTAACCCTCCTCCAGCTCTGCCCCCCAGCCAGGGCAGCATCCACCTTCCTTTGTTTCTCTCCATGGGGGGTAGCTGGTTGGACAGGTTGAAACCCTCTTTGCATAATGACTCATCCCCTGCCCTTCTGGGCCATGGTACCGGCAGCAGCCAGTGGGGTTACCACAGAGCCAGCATTGAAAGCAGCCCAATACCCCCACTACGTCACAGCCTGCTCTGCCCCAGCGCATCCTGCTGCCACGGCCAAAGCAATTCGCCTCCCGGCGTCACGGACAAGTGGGAACTGAGCCTGGGATCTGCCGCTGGAGCGGAGGGTGTCACTCCTCTCGCTGGCAGGTAGCAGTAGTAGACTCTTCTCCTCAGCAGGGGAGCAGCCACTAGAGGGGCACACAGACCCACGCTCCTCTAGTGTGGTGACAGGAGCATCCAGGAGGGAGAGGAATTGTCTGGGGTGACCCAGGCCGGGCTAAGCCGGCCAGCAGGGTTGTGTCACTGCAGGGAAGAGATGGGCTGAATCGCAGGACACTTCCAGGCAAGGTGGGGTGTTGGAGTGGGGAGTCACACCCAGGGGGCGGGGAGGGGGCCGGCTGTTCTCTGGAGCGGGATGGGTCAGAGCTCATCCTCCAGAGAAGGGCTGGGCCCCCCCTCACTCAGGACATGTCCAGCTGGCCTGCACAGAGCCCCAGCAGATGCGCCGTGGGGTGTGACCCTGCCGGGTACCCTGGAGAGGTGCTGCAGGAACTGGGCTGACCCACACCAGCCTGTCCGTAGCCTGGAATCCCCTGGGGGCTGCTGGCCCAGCACGACTGGAGAGCTCAGGAGGCCACATCAGCGAGCGGCTCCTCTGAGTCTCCCGCCCCGCTGCTCTCCAGCGGCTCCTCACTGCTTCCCTGCGCCACGCCCGGCTCTCACGGGCGGGGGCTGGCCGCTAACACCGGGCGGCACTTCAAATGCCGGGGCTGGGCCTGGGCAAGCGCCTGGAGCCACCGCTGCTGCACCGAACTTGACTGATGCTTCGAGGCCGGCAGGGCCTGGGCAGAACAGCTTCCATCAGGAGGAGCCTCGCGGGAGCAGCCTGGCCGAGCAGGGAGAAGCAGGCGCCTGCCCAGTCCAGATGGAAAATCCCCTTTAATAAGTTAACCAGCTAAAAGTGACGTTTAACCAGGATCTCGCAGGCAGGGGGCTGCTCCAGCCCGGCTGGTTAACCGCTTACCTGGTAAGTATCACCCTTCCCAGGTCGCTCCAGCCCGGCTGGTTAACTCACTTACCAGGTAAGCGGTTAATCCTTGACATCATAGAATCCGAGAACAGGCAGGGACCTCGAGAGCATCAAGTCCAGTCCCCTGCCCTCGCGGCAGGACCCAGCACCGTCCAGATTCCTACTCCGCCTGGACTCTGGTGGGCTCTCTCTCCTCCGCGATGGCTCATCCCTCCTTACCCACTGAGGCCTTTTCCAGGGCTGGCTCAGAGTTTCAGAAGTGGCTACAGAAGCTGGGCAGACTGGGCACCCCGGTGCGTGTCCCACCCCCCTCTGCAGGGGCGCTGCAGGTATTAGCTGGCAGCTGGACTCAAGGCCAGGCACTGGGGGCTACCAGCTGCGGGGAGGAGCTCTCGGCTGGAAGCCCCAGTGCTCTGGGACCCACGGGCTGTGGGGCAGCTGGGGCTGGCCAGGAGAGAAGCTCCCAGCCTTGGTGGTTTTGAGCCCTCTTTCTCATCCCAGTCCCTCACCGCCAGACGCCTTGGTCCCCGGACCTCAGAGACCCGGCATGTTTTGGACAGGGTCACGGGACAGTCTCATAATCAAACTAGGGACATACAGTCACAGGCAGATTAGGGGTTTGCGGGGCCCTGGGCCAGAGCAAGCGGGAGCCCCTCCCCACCTCTTCTGCCTGCAGTCCCCCCACATCCCTCCCCATGATGCTCCTGCTAGGGAAATGGGGTCAGGGCACGGGGGTTTCCTCTGCTTCCTGGCAGGCACACGGCAGGGGCTGAGGGGGTTGGGGCACCGGGTGCCCATTTTCTCAGGGCCCCCCCATCTGGCTGTGGCTGTCGGTGGTTTCGATGGAACCCCGCAAAGGTGGGTGACAAGGGGCTGCAGGGTTGTACTTGCTTCCACATGGGGTGGGTGTGACCCGCGGGGGTCCCCGTTTCACACTTTCCCCAAGGAGGTGGATAGTGGCGTGGTCAGCTGGCTGAGAACTGTGCAGTCGCTGCAGTGGTTGCAAGCTCCTAAGAGGCCAGTGTGGGAGTTCAAAGTGATGGGAATAGGGGTAGAATTTGGGTCGTTCCAGAATGGGCCTGAATTCGACGCAGGGTTACCTGGGGGTCAGTGCAAAGCACGGCCCTTTGGGAGGAAAGCTCAGTGCACCTGCCCGGCCGGGGGCCTGCCTGGCTCCGTGGCAGAGCTGCTGAGAGGAGTCTGGGGCTACCCGGACCACAGCTGTGTGTGTGTGTGGCTGGGGAAGAGGCGGTCTCATTCGGAGGGTGCTACCAGGGGAGGCATGGGGGGGCCACTCTCTGCTGGAGTCCTGCGTCCAGGTCTGGGAGCCACGCGTCAGGAAGGAAGGGAACAAACCGGACACAATCCAGGGGAGAGCAACAAAACTGATCCCGGGGTAGGAGCCTGCACTGGGAGGACCAGCCCACCCCTGGGCACGCTCAGCCTGGAGAGGAACCCGGCCCCTGGGAACAGGGCTCAGCTCGGGGCAGGGCTGATAGAAGGGGGATGCAGTTCTCCGTGCCGGCGGAAGGCAGGACAGGCAGTGACGGGCCTGAGCTGCCACAAAGGGGGTTGAGGTTGGAGCTTGGGGAAATAGGGTGGTCAGATGGTTGAAACAAAAATACCGAACACCCTTTTCCAAAAAAAAAAAAAAAAAAAAAACCACCGGGAAAAAATTCTGTTGAAGGGGAAAAAAAGGGGGCGGGGAGACCAAAGTTGTTGAGAAAAAAAATCCAAGGACTTATTAAGCCAAAACAATTTTTGTTAATAAAACAGCATTAAAATAGCATGTCCCCTTTAAGTGCAGGGATAGGAACAGGGGAGAGGTTGAGCACTAAGACCCAGGGGAAGCATTGCCTTCCCCTAGGTCTTTTGGCTGGCAGCCATTGTGTGCCTGCAGCCTTGGGAACCAGGCAAGCATGGGGGGCTGGGGATGTTGGGGGCCAGAGGAGGGGTCGGGGGGAGGCTGGGCGCTGAGTGTTTGTAGGGTTGCCAGGTGCCCAGCATCTTCGCCTCCTGGCCGGGGAAAAATTCAGAAAATACCGGACATTTTAGGACAGTGGTCCCCAACCATTTGAGGTTGCCGGGCACCAGGGGGCGTGGCCGTTCGCCCGCCGGGCACTGGGGCAGCCCCCCCCATAGCCGCAAGCCCGGGGCCGGCGCCCCCTCCAAGTGCCGCGCGCCCGGGGCCGGCGCTCCCCCAGCCAAGCGCCACATGCCCAGGGCTGGCGCCCCCTCCAAGTGCCGCGCGCCCAGAGCGCGGGCAGCCAATCCACAGCTCTCCCGGGGACGGCACTCACCGTGCGCCACGTGCCCAGGGCCAGGCCAGCCCCGAGCACTTGGCGGGCGCACACAAATGCCCCCACGGGGGCCATGGCGCCCGCGGGCACCGTGTTGGGGACCACGGTTTTAGGACATTGTAGGTGTCCGGTATTCTCTGAATTTTTTTACCAGACAGGAGCCAAAACTACCGGACTGTCCGGGTGAATACCGGACACCTGGCAACACAACCCACTCTCGGGGCAGCTCGGCTCGGGAATCGGCGCCCCAGGAGGCCGGGGGATCCCCGGGGCCGGAGGGTTTCCAGACCCTGCCGAGGACAGTCCGTGTTTCCACGGGCTGGTCTCAGTGCAAGGGGCTGGTTGTGATGATTTCTGCAGGTCCCTTCTAGGCCTAAGCCCAGCTAGCCATAGGGGGCGTCTGTCCTCATGGCACCAAGCCCATAGGCAGCCCCAGGGGGTCCTGGACGTGCAGGCTAGGGCTGGAGAAAGGCTCTGGCAAAGCTCGCATTCGCCACCCCCAGTCCTGCCCAGGAGGGGGACAGCAGGGTGCCCACTAAGCATACAGGCCATGCTGGCCCCATGGGCCTGGGCACCCCTCCCTCTGCCTCGGGACTTGGATCTGAGACCCTCGTCCCCAGCAGAGCCCGGCCCAGGCCCCCAGCTCTGTCTGCGGGGATGGTGACAAGGAAGGCTGGACCCGTTCCCTTGGGGGTGAATGCTGGGGCAGGGGCAGGGACACAGTCTTCCCAGCAGCATCTCCCCTGCCACCGTGTACCCTACACACGAGTCACCACCTGCGGGAGACCTGCCAGTGGGGAGGGGCATTGTCCTCATTAGACAGATGTGTAAATTAGGCCCCACAAAGTCAAGAGACTTGACTAAGGTTACACAGGGAGTCAGTGGCAGAGTAAAAAAACCCCTCTGACTTCCCCGCTCTAACTACTAAACCCTACTCCCCTTCCAGAGCTGAGATGTCACCCAGGAGTCCCAGTTCCCCAAGCACTAAAAAGCTGGTGCAGAGTCAGTGGCAAGTGACCTGTGGCCGGCAGGCCACACACAGCCTGCCAGTGGCCCATGAGCCATGCTGCTGATGGCTGCTCGTGTGGCATGTTGCCAGATTCTGCCGGTTCCCATTTGAGTAATTTTTTTCCTACCAGTGTTACTGACATGACATCGCACGCGTGCGGCCCTACCACTGGTCTCGGCTGCCCCTCTCTGGACAAGGTGAACCTGCCAACGGGGCGTAACGGAGCCACCCAGCGACAAAGGGGGCACACAGCAGGACCAGGGCCTACCGGCGGGATGGGGATAAAATAGGGGGCTGATTCTCCTAACCCCTGGGTTTTCCTGCTACACCCCTTTCCCCGGTGTGTGAGTTACATTCCCTGTGCACCCCCGTTCAGTGTCAGTACCCGGCCACCCCTCCCCTCCACCACCCTTCAGGTCCCGCTGATCTCAGGACCCCGGAGAATCAATGCCAGATGCTCCGGGGGGGCTGCTCTGGATTAACATCTGGGAAGCCAAAATCAGCATCTGCTGCCTTATGTCTCCTGCTAAGACCCAGCTGCTGAGTGCTAGGGTGTTCCTGCCTCGGGCTGCAGTGCTCAGACCCCCGGGGGCGGGAGCCTGGCTCTGTGTGCTGACCAGCTGTCACAAGGAGAAAGGCTCAGGTGCCTCGTGGCCTGGGGCTCGTGGCCAGTGAGGCCACGCGAGTCACCTGGCATCGGTCCCTACTTGCAGGCCTGGCTTGGCAGGGCAGAGGACAGCGTCTCGTGGTGCTTCTGGCTGAGGCCCTGTCCGGGGCTTCCCGGAGCAGCCCACTGCCTCTAGCACACTCTTCTCCGAGAAGGACATTAACCCAGGGACTAGCTCAGCACGGCCCGGGGGCCAGCACGGGGCCCTGCTTTGAAAGGGCCGCAGCTGTGGGAAGAAGCAGGCGTGGGATAGAACCAGATCGGGGCCCTGAGGGCAACGCGGCTAAGGAGCCAAACCCGCCGACGTCCGCGGGACGAGAGGCAGACGACACGCAGCCCCTGGGTATGTGTGCACCACAGCGGGGGGGCCCTGAGCAGACAGGGCCCACTGGGCAGGGCTGCTGTGTTAATTCAGTGAAGGGAGGGGTGTCCCACCAGCCTTGCAACACACACACCCCTGCCAGGTGCTGACATCCAGCTGTTTGTGGGGTGCTGCGAGCGGGGACTGAGCCACTGTCCACAGGCCCCCTGCACACCAGCAGCTCTGAGCACTGCTGCAGCGCAAATAACCCAGCCACCTGGCTTTTGTACCCTGTATCAATCATGTGACCTTGTCACCAGCCAATCACCAGGGAGGGTTCTCCAGGCTCTTGATGCCTTCCCCTGGCTGCAGCTATGAGGCCCTGATTGGCTGACACTAATCTCCGTTTCCATAGCACCCGTCAACCCAACCACTACAAACTGCCGCTGGCATCACCCAGCATGGAAATGCAGCCCCCTCTGGGGTGGACGTGGTGGCTGATTGACAGCTCCCCCTTAATGCAGGGCCTGGTTATTACTCCCCAGGGCTGCTCTTGCTCCATCATACCATGGAATTGAAGTGGGAGCATCTTAACAGGGGTTGGGCCTGGCCACGCGGGAGCTAGGAGAGCAGTACGAAAACACTGGCAGCTGCACCAGGCGGCCCCAACTCTTCTGGAGCTGCTGCCATATGGCCCCAGCTGGGCCGTTTGCCCAAGGGCTGGTCCTGGCCACACCTCAGCTCTCTCTGCTTTCCTTTGCCCTGGCCGTTTCTGATCCTATTTGACGCTTGCTATGTGGCTGCCAAACAGCTGTGGCCCTGCCCTCCAGGATTCCCTAAAAGCCGAGCAGCTGCCCAGGAGAGATTCCAATGCCGCCCAGCTGATTAGCAGAGCGCCCACAGCTGGCAGCCTGTGTTTCTCCTGGTGGTGCAAATCTGCACATGCCTTGGTGCACAGAACAAAATTTATTCTGCACCCAAATGAAAGAAAATTGGAGGGAACATTGCTGCTCACCCCCATAGGTGGCTGCATTTCAGCGCTGTGTGCACATTGTCTGGCTCCAACGTCCTTTGGGATCCTTAGGAAAGATGCCATAGAACCAGCCCATGATTAATCCCATACAGGGCTCTACCCCAGGGGCATCTCCAGCGAACGTCCTGCCCCGAGGGAGCAGCCAGTTTGAGGGGGACAGCCCAGGGGCCGCTGCCATGACTCATCCTCTCTGCTCTGACCCTGGCCATAGTGACTAAGGGGGGACTGGGGCCAGGCCGGTGCTGCAGTCACGCACGCTGACGCGTTCCAAGCAGACGCGTTCCCAGCGAGCTGGGGCTCTCTCCTGGGTCCCAGCTGGCAGACAGCTGGGCTCTGGCCAGGCTCGGATGCTGGGAAATTAGCTGCAGATGTGGTGTCCAGCCACAGCGCTGCTGGGGTGCTGGGCTGCCGGGAAACATCTCCCTCTGCCCAGGAACTAGCTTTGCTTCCCCGAAGCCGTGCAAGGGGGCCAGACACGATGCTGCTGACTGCTTCGCTGCTCGATGGAGCCAGCAGCGGTGGGCACTGCCTGGAGCTGGGTTTATCCCAGGGACCTTTCACACACCCCAGGCCACAGAGGGAGCGAATGGGGCTTGCAAGCAGCTACGGGCAGTTGCAGAATCCCAGGGAGAGATGGAAACCGCCCCCTGCCCTCCCCAGGCTGGACTCAGCACACTGACAATCCGTCAGAGCAGCCCCCGTTCTTTAGCACTTCGCCAAGGATCACGTGTCCCACACAAGGGGATGCCTTTCCCCGGGTGAGGCAGCTCCACGGCCCGCACATTTCACCCCCCAACTATCCCCACCACCAAAGCCCAGCCTCCGGGTTCCCTCGGCCAGTCTCCTCGCTCCTCGCTAGGCCTCTGCACAGTGCCCGGAAGAATTCGCCTCCTCGCTTGCTGGACACGGTCCCCAGCTCTCTGCTCTCTGGACTAACATAGAATCAGAGAGCCCTAGAACTGGCAGAGAGGTCACCAAATCCAGTCCCCTGCCCTCATGGCAGGTCCAAGCACCGTCTGATCATCCTTGACCAGTGTGTGTCCGACCTGCTCTTCAATATCTCCAGGGATGGAGATTCCACAATCTCCCCAGGCAATTGATTCCAGGGTTTCACCACCTGACAGGCAGGAAGTTTTTCCTAATGTCCAACCTAAACCTCCCTTGCTGCAGTTTCAGCCCCTTGCTTCGTGTCCTGTCCTCAGAGGCCAAGGAGAGCAATTTTTCTCCCTCCTCCTTGTGACCCCCTTTTAGATACATAAAAGCTGTTCTCATGTCCCCGCTCAGTCTGCTCTTTTCTGAAGTAAACAAACCCAGTTCTTTTAGTCTTTCCGTCCTTTTTCTAGAACGTGAATCATTTGTGTTGCTCTTCTCTAGACTTTCTCCAGCTTCTTCACCTCTTTCCAGAAATGTGGTGCCCAGAACTGGACACACTATATTCCAGCTGAGGCCTAACCAGCGCAGAGCCGAGCGGAAGAATGACTTCTCGTATCTTGCTCACAGCACTCTCGTTAATGCAGCCCAGAACCATGTCTGGTTTTTTTGCAGTCATGTCACACTGCTGACTCATATTTAGCTTGTGGTCCAATCTGACCCCTAGATCCCTTTCTGCAGGGCTCCTTCCTAGATAGTCACTTCCCATTCTGCATGTGCAGCATGTCCTACCAGCCGGGCCCTCGGTTCCAGCGGGGCCGCCCCACACGCCAGATCTCATGCTGCCGGGGTAAATGGGAAGGAAACAGGTGGAGACACACAGACTGCACAGATTCCACCGAAGATGGGCTTTAACGCCAGGTTAGTCAAATCAGAGTGACTCCGGGTGTGGATCCAGGTGGATGGGTTTGAACAGGGCCCCAAGAGGCACAGCCTGCCACAGTATAGGCCTGGTTTGTAGCCACATCAAAGCGTCCACACCCAGAGCTGCACCGGTCACCCAGGAGTCACCTGGCCCAATGTCAGTATCCCCATGGGAGCTCCTGCCACCGGCTGGATGAAATCAGTTCAGCGACACACAAGGGCAGCAGGGCCACCAGGTCCTGCTGATTCAGAGCTTGACTTGACCTTGGCAGAGGGAGCCGGTTCAGTCCAGCCAATAAATTGAGCAAAACCAGCTGCCAATCAGACCACAGGGGTGGCGGCACCCACTGAATTGACACCCAGGGTGAGCCCTGTCCCGAGACCCTGCCCTGCTCCTCTTGCTTCAGGGCACCCGCAGGGATCAGGTTTCTCTCTGCCCCACTGCCCGTGCCCAGATCCCTCTATGTCTGGCAGGGCAGGATAGCACAGAGGGCGTAAGGATACATGAGTGAGGGCCAGGGGAGGAGGAAGGGGGAGCCAAGGGCTGCAGGTTGGGAGTGAGGGCATCAGCAGGGCTGTGTGTATAGGACAGCCCAGGGCTGGGCTAGCAGGGGACCCTAAAATCTGCCTGCCCTATGCCTGGCTCTGTGGTCTCCCCATTCCAGCACCAGCCTCCCCTGGATCTAGGTGCTAACTGGCCCCTCTCCAAACCAGCATCCTCAGCTAAGCACCCAGGGGCTGGGTGAGCGGCAGGCCAGGTGCACCTTGGACCAAAAGCATCCTGGCACCCCTCCCCCCACACCCATGGCACTCATCTGCCCGGGGTAACTGGGCCTGCACCACTGAGCTCTGGCCCATGATACTCCCAGGGGAGGGGGCAGTGATGAGTCATGGGGCAGTGAACAAGGAAGGTCCAGCCCCACAGGAGGAGGGCTGTGTGTGCAGACATGGCTGTGACTCACCCTGGGTGTGACTCAGAGCCCTGTCAGCCAGCCCCTCGGAGCATCTGGGGCTGGGGGAGGGGGGGCTGGTGACACCCTGAGCAGCCCGTTTGCTCACTGCTGGGAGCCCCAGCGTGTGAGAGTGAGTGTGGGTCTGCGTGTGCCCGGCTGTGCTCTGGGGCTGATTCTGAGTGGATCCTGGCACGCATGGGGGTGCAGTGACGTGTTCATGCATACGTGTGCGTGCGGGGTTCTTTGCAAGTGTGTGTGTAAGTCTGTGTGTGCCTGTGACTGAGTGGGTGCAGGTGTGCATGGGGGCATGCCCAGTGACCTGTGTGTGCACTGCTGTGTGATTCTGGTGTGCAAGGGGTTGTATGTGTCCACTAGGAGCCCCGGCCCCGCTGCTGCCTCCAGACCTGGGCACCTGGGGCCTTGAGCCGGGCTCTGCTGCTGGCAGAACAAGTCGCGGCAGCCGCACAGCTGGGAGGGGAGCCGGAGCCGGAGCTCAGAGCCGGGGGCAGCGGCAGCAGGGCCGTGGGCATGGGGAGCCACGACGAAGCAGCTCCCCTGCCACTGAAATGGGTTCTCAGCTGTCCCTAGGCCTCAGGCTGCCCGGGCAGCTCCCTGCCAGGTGGGACTGGTCCAGCCGCCCAGAGGGGGGGCTGCTCCCTGCTGGGCCAGGCTCTGGGATGCACCTGAGATGCCTGGGGGTGCACTTGCCCCTTGTGTGCCAGCCACTGTGCTCAGGCATTGGGGGTGCAGGTTCCAGGGGCACCCTGCCGTCTCATGCACTTGGCATTCAGGCCCCTCACAGCCAGGCATGTTCCTGACCACCAGGGGCCCCAGTACTCCGGCGTAGCTGGCAGCACTTGCTGGTTGATTGGCAGCCACAGTCCTGGGATTCTGCTGCCCACAGACAAGCCTGCCTGGCACTGGGCACGAGGGCTGGTGTCCAACCCACACAGCCACCCTGGCCCCACAGGCTCTGGCTAGTTGTCCCACAGCCAAGGCCGGGGGACCACACACCGGGCCGGCCTCCGCCAACGCTCCTTTGGCCTGGGCATCACTGGCTGATGGGGCTTGTCATTGTGGAGTTGCTGGCTGGCGATATGCACCTGTGCAGAACACAGCTGTGTGCTGGGGCTTGTGCACGTGGGTGTGCGTGCACGCCCGCCTGCGTGTGCATCTTGGGGCATGTGCACGTGTGTCTCTGTGCACTGCGTGTGTGTGTGCGTGTCCATGCACTGCTGTGTATATGCAGGTTTACCTTTCTGAAGGCACGGGCGCTTGTGTCCATGGGCCCCTCTCTGTGAGTGTCCGTGCGAGCGTGTGCACGACCCTTGAAACACTGCTCTGCCCCTCCCCCCATAGCGAGACAGCAGCTCCCCATTAGTGGCAGGAGACTGCAGGGTCCAGACTAGCGGCTCCCAGATGCCTGGTGCCTGCCTGGCTCTGGGGTTAGGGCACCAGCTGGCAGCCGAGGGGACCTGGCTCTGCTCTGGTCTTCGGGGAGCCTCCGCTCTGGGACACCCCCCATCCCTGGCTCGTCCTGGCTCTGGGGTTAGGGCACCAGCCCCGGGAACAGCCCAGCTCAGTCCCTGCACCTGGGAGGTCCCTGCCCCGAGGTGGCTCCACTGGTGGCACTAACGAGCCCACGGGCATTTGTTCTGCCCACCCCAGCCTGCACCGGGCAGCACCAGGGCACCCTGCAGCAGCTGGAGCGGGCAGACAGGCCTGGCATGGGGGGGAGGGGCCAGCCCAGGGCGCCCTCTGCTGGCCAGAAGGGGACATGCATGGGCCGCGTGCTGAGCAGCCGGGAGCAGCTGGCTCTGGGGAATCTCCCGGTGACCCTGAGACCAGGGGTGTGGGGCTACTATGGAGACGCCCAGGATGCTGCAGTGAGGACAAAGGAACCCTGCAGCCACCCCGGGCCCCCTGGCAGCCGAGGGGACCTGGCTCTGCTCTGGTCCTAGGGGAGCCTCCGCCAGCCCCCCATCCCTGGCTCGTCCTGCCCACCTCTTTGCGAGCAGTGGTGCTGGGCAGACTCGGAGGCGCGGTTTGTCCCCCATGCTGGGCTGTAGAAGCTCTGGCCCATCTCACAGCACCCGCTCCAGCCTCTCGGGGCAGTGCCAACCCTCCACCACAGTGCTTTGTGATCCCCAGAGTGGCACGTCCCTTGCTAGTGGGCGAGGGGCGTCACCCACAGCTCTGCAGCCCCCTGTAGGGTCCCCGTAAGAGTCCACAGCCCAGCAAGCCGCCCCTGCGCGAAGGAAATGGCTGTCTGCAGGTGTTGAATTAGCCTGCGGAACTCACTGCTGCAGGACACATTGGTGAAGCAAAGAACTTACCAAAGGAGTAGATGTGGCTATGGCCTCTGCAATGATGTTTCCGAGGAGAACCCTGGCCCGCACCATCCTGCCTCCTCAAGAGCACCCCCAGGAAGAACCCCCACCCCCCCAGCAGACAAGCCAACCCAGCCTTCAGAAAGCAGCCAATCAATTGAGCAAAACCAGCTGCCAATCAGACCACAGGGGTGGCGGCACCCACTGAATTGGCACCCAGGGTGAGCCCTGTCCCTGGCCCCTGCCCTGCTCCTCTTGCTTCAGGGCACCCGCAGGGATCAGGTTTATCTCTGCCCCACTGCCCGTGCCCAGACCCCTCTATGTCTGGCAGGGCAGGAGTGTGCCCTGCCAGCTGGGTCCCAATGCCCAGGCAGAGCTGGGTGAACAGCTGAGGGGCAGGCCAGGGCAGAACCAGCAACAATTGTAACAAGCCAACGTTGGTTCATGTCGAGCCCAATTTGGTCAGGATCTGGGGGAATGAGAAAATCCCTCATGCAGGGCAGGGTCCCGGAGCTCCAGTTCGACAGCCCCATGGCAGAGCCCTGGCAGCCCGAGGCAGCTGCCCACGACTCACTGCACCGCAGCCAGACCGGAGCACTGGGCTGATGGGTGTACAGGGGGCAGGACCCAGTCACCTCCTCTGGCTGTTGCAGACTGTCTCAATGGCCAGAAACCAGTTTCCCTAGCCCAAGAGACTGGTCTGAAAATCTCGCTGGGGTCCAGCTCCAGACCCTGCCACTAGCCCTGGGCCACCTTCCAGCAGGTTGGCCACGATTGCCCCCTCTGTGCAGCAGCGCTTGGGGGCTCCGTGGCCAGAGGGGTGCTATCTGGTGGTGGGACCGGCCCTCGCCCTGTGGCCAGCCCAGCAGGCATGAGCCACATAGTGGGACTGTCAGGGGGAAGGATCTGAATTGTTTGCTGGAGCAAAACACATCTCCAGCAACCCGCAGGGTCCAGGCCTCCTCAGAGCCCCTAGGGAGCCCAAGTGATCCACCCCTGCTGCCCATTTCCAGCCCCTCACAAACAGAGGCTAGAGACCATCCCTGCCCAGCCTGGCTAACAGCCAATGCTGGACCTGTCTTCCATGGATTTATCTAGCTCTTGTTTGAATCCTGTTAAAGTCCTGGTCTTCACAACATCCTCTGGCAGGGAGTTCCACAGGTTACCTGTGCATTGCATGAAGAAAAACTTCCTTTGGTTTGCTACCTATTCATTTCATTTGGTGCCCAAAAGTTCTTATGTTATAGGAACAAGCCAGGCACTTTTCCTTGTTCACTTTCTCCACAGCCGTCATGATTTTATAGACCTCTATCATATCCCCCCTTAGTCTCCTCTTTTCTAAGCTGAAAAGTCCAAGTCTTTTTAATCTCTCTTTATACTGCACCTGTTCCAAACCCCTAACCATTTTGTTGCCGTTTTCTGAACCTTTTCCAAGGCCAATAGATCTTTTTTGAGATGAGGCAACCACATCTGGACGCAGTATTCCAGATGTGGGCACACCATGGATTTATACAGAGGCACTAAGATATTCTCAGTCTTATTCTCTAGCCCTTATTTAATAATTCCCAACATGCTGTTTGCTTTTGTGCCTGCTACTGCACACGGAGCAGGTGTTTTCAGAGAACTCTCCACAATGACTCCAAGATCTCGCTTGAGTGGCTGTAGCTAAATTCGTCCCACCCTTTTGTACATGGCATGTGCATTGTTTTGCATGTATCAACATTACAATTCATCTGCCTTTGGGGACTCTGCATGGCCAGAGAGGTCAGAGCCCCTGGGCCTAACCCAAGCACACATGCAGACCACGAACCGACTGGGCCCCGAACAGAGCTCCCCTGTGGGGTGCGGCAGTGGCTGGGTGCCCAGCATCCCCTCTGGGGTGTGGTACACGCTGGCCTGGCCTTTGAGCTCTGTGCCGGCTCCAGCAAGAGGGGCAGGATTCTCTTCAAATACCTTTACTAGCGTCGCCCCCCTGCCTGCAGCGCCCCGGGGCTGGTGGCCGCAGGAGCCTGAGGAGGCCACGGGGGAGGGGACAGCCTGGGCGCCAGCCTGGCCTGAGGAGGATTAACCAGTGAGGAAGTCGGTCCTCATTCCCGCCGAGTCTGTGTGTCACCCCCCAGGCCTAGGTGCCTCTAGCCGGCAGGGCGGGGCCTGGCCAAGCCCCTCCCCCAGCGCCCGCGTCCGGAGAGAGGGAGCTGCCGGGCACCCGGTGTCGGGAGCCGGCTCAGAGGCAGAGGCTGAGCTCCTTGGTCACGCGGCACTGGCGGCACTGCACCACGCAGCACCAGTGGAAGCGGCACAGGCAGTTCTCCTCCAGCACCAGGGTCTCGGCGCGGTGGCCGCGCCCGCAGCACAGCAGGTCGCAGCCGCTCACGCCCGGCGCCGCGCTCTCACACACCCGGCCCCGCGTGCCCGGCGAGCCCGTCTTGCGGTTGGCGGCGCAGAAGTCGGGCGAGTCGGCCGAGTAGACGAGGTCCTGCCGGTCGGGGGGCTTGATGCTGCGGCCCACGGGGAGCAGCGTCTTCCCATCGTTGGCCCCCATCACCTTGAAGGCCCCGTTGAACCGCTCCAGCAGGCGGTCGCCCACCTCGCGGAAGTGGGGCATCTTCTTCCAGCAGGTGTGCAGGGTGCAGGAGCCCGAGAGGCCGTGGCACTTGCACTCCGTGCGCATGTAGCTCCGCACTGCCTGGGGGGACAGGGCTGCTCAGCGGGGATGGGCCACAGACCCCGCCCCACCCCGGGGATCCACTGCCCGTTCCCCAGCACCGCCCTGCCCCCCCGCCCCGGGGATCCACTGCCTGTCCGCCGGCACTGCCCTGCCCCCCTGCCCCGGGGATCCACGCCCTGCCCCCCACCCCGGGGATCCACTGCCTGTCCGCCGGCACTGCCCTGCCCCCCCACCCCGGGGATCCACTGCCTGTCTGCCGGCACTGCCCTGCCCCCCGCCCCGGGGATCCACTGCCTGTCCCCCAGCACTGCCCTGCCCCCCGCCCCGGGGATCCACTGCCTGTCCGCCGGCACTGCCCTGCCCCCCCACCCCGGGGATCCACTGCCTGTCCGCCGGCACTGCCCTGCCCCCCCACCCCGGGGATCCACTGCCTGTCCGCCGGCACTGCCCTGCCCCCCGCCCCGGGGATCCACTGCCTGTCCGCCGGCACTGCCCTGCCCCCCCACCCCGTGGATCCACTGCCCGTTCCCCAGCACCGCCCTGCCCCCCGCCCCGGGGATCCACTGCCCATCCCCCTTGCCCCAGGGATCCACTACCCGTCCCCCGGCACCGCACCATCCCCCCTGCCCCGGGGATCCACTGCCCGTCCCCCAGCACCGCACTGGCCCCTCCGCCCCGGGGATCCACTGCCTGTCCCCCGGCATCGCACCACCCCCCTGCCCCAGGGATCCACTGCCTGTCCCCCAGCACTGCCCTGCCCCCCTCCACTCCAGGGATCCACTGACCATCCCCCGGCACCACCCTGCCCCCCGCCCTGGGGATCCACTGCCCGGCCTCTACCCAGAGCCTTTGATCAAACCCTAGCAGGATGCCAGCCCCCGAGGGGCACATGAGAAGGGGCAATTGGGGTGTGTCAGTGGGAGGAACAGCTCCTTCCCCCTGGGCCAGCCACCGCCATCGTCCTGTAACCCAGCAGGGCAGGTGCGCGAGGGGCACAGCGCTGTATGGGGCAGGGCTGTGACTCCCATGAGAAATGGCCGTGGCTCAGGCTGGCAGTGGCAAGGGAAGGGGCAGCCCCCCTGGGCATCTCGGGATGTGGCAGGGGTGCTCCATGGAGCTCCTGCCTTGGCAGGAGGGAGCGGGGGCAGGGCAGGGCCCGGGGGTGGGGGCATTACCAAGCGCCCAGCCTCGTTGTTGTGCAGGTCGATGAGGGTGCGGATGTCGCTCTTGCCCTTCTTCCGTTTGGCGTCCATGAACTGCCGGGACTTCTCGTAGCCAAACTCCACGTCGTCCCCGCAGCCACCCCACTCCCAGGCAGAGCCCTCGGCACCCGGGCCGGCCGTGGGCAGGGGAGGCGCCCGGCTCCGCGTCGCCGCACAGCTGCACTGCAGCAGCTCGCCCATGCTGCAGGCCTGGGTGATGGCGTGGCTCACGCCCGCCGCCGTAATGGCATAGACGAAGGCCGTCTCCCGGATGTCTGCGGGCAGGAAGCAGCATCAGCTGGCTACTCTGGGATAGCAGGCAAGTAGCACTAGGGGGCGCTGTGCTGCAGGGGGTGCTGTGCTACAAGGGAGGCTGTGCTGCAGGGGGCGCTATGGTGCAGGGGCTGCTGTGCTGCAGCTGGCGCTGTGGTGAAGGGGGCGCTGTGCAGCAGGGGGCGCTATGGTGCAGGGGCTGCTGTGCTGCAGCTGGCGCTGTGGTGAAGGGGGCGCTGTGCAGCAGGGGGCGCTATGGTGCAGGGGGTTCTGTGCAGCAGGGGGCACTGTGCCGCAGGAGGCGCTATAGTGCAGGGGATGCGGTGCCGCAGGGGGCACTGTGCTGCAGGGGGCGCTATGGTGCAGGGGCTGCTGTGCTGCAGCTGGCGCTGTGGTGAAGGGGGCACTGTGCAGCAGGGGGCACTATGGTGCAGGGGGTTTTGTGCAGCAGGGGGCACTATGCTGCAGGGGGTGCTATGGTGCAGGGGATGCGGTGCCGCAGGGGGCGCAGTGCTGCAGGGGGCGCTATGGTTCAGGGGGTTCTGTGCTGCAGGGGGTGCTGTGCCACAGGGGGTGCAATGGTGCAGGGGGTTCCATATCGCAGGGGGTGCTATGGTGCAGGGGATGTGGTGCCGCAGGGGGCACTGTGCTGCAGGGGGCGCTATGGTGCAGGGGATGTGGTGCCGCAGGGGGCACTATGCTGCAGGGGATGCGGTGCCGCAGGGGGCACTGTGCTGCAGGGGGCGCTATGGTGCAAGGGGTTCTGTGCAGCAGGGGGCACTGTGCTGCAGGGGGCGCTATGGTGCAGGGGTTCCACGTCACAGGGGGTTCTGTGCAGCAGAGGATGCTGTGCCACAGGGGCTGCTATGGTGCAGGGGGTGCTGTGCTGCAGGGGGTGCTGTGCCACAGGGGGTGCTATGGTGCAGGGGGTGCTGTGCCGCAGGGGGTGCTGTGCCACAGGGGGTGCTATGGTGCAGGGGGTTCCATATCGCAGGGGGTGCTGTGCCACAGGGGGTGCTGACGGTCTGGGCAATTTCCCAGGGGCTGGGAAGTGATTCTGCTTCCTGGCCTGGGCAGTGCCACTCACCCGTCCCCCTTTCCCACCTGTCCTTTGCGCTGCCCCAGAGGTGGCTGCTTGTCCCCTGTGCCAGGAGAGGGGTAGGGGACCCTTGTGTCTGGTTTGCAATGGTATGTGCCACAAGAAAGGTACTTGGGAAAGCTGCAGGGCCTGTGCCCCCCCCCCCAGGGGGATCACTCCTTGCACTTAGCCCTGGGCTGTTTGGGGGGCAGGCTGACGGGGGGCAGGGGCTCATGGCTGGAGCTGTGGGGAGGGCTGCACTCATGCCCTGAGATGGGATGGCAGCTATGCGATGCTGCAGCTTGTCCACCTCGCCCAGGTTTCTTTTGCTCTCCTAGCCCCTGCCCCCCCAGGGAGGGTTAATCCTGCCCCATCCCCAGGGCACCTTTTAGCACCAGCAAGGGAGCCCAGAGACAGATGTCACCAGAGGCCGCCCCCTTGTGCAGCACCTCCGCCACATGGAATCTCCACATCGCTTGCCCTTCTGCCCCTGCCTCTCTGAGTCCCGAAAAGTCTGGGTCCCCACCTCCAGCTAAGCGACTCCCCACTGGATGCAAGCAGTACAGGGCTTTTGACCACAGCTGAAGAGTTCTGAGGGCAGCCTACAGCAGGCGGGGTGATTAGCTCCGTGCTGTAACCTGCCTCCCTGTCAGCACCGGGACAGTGCCGACTCTGAGCCCTGGGGGGCGCCAGGGAGCTAATGGCCCAGTGGGACGCCACTCCCCGCCCAGAGCTTCAACCCCCCCCCCCCCCCCGAGAGTCCAACGGGGGCTGGGTGGGCAGCGACAGAGCTGGGGAGGCCCTGCTAGGGCCCATCTCCCGCTCCTGCAGCTGTTCCCGGTGGGGCAACGCCGGGGCGCTCCCCTCCCCCCCGCTCCCCTGGCACCAGCCTCCGCCCTACAGGATTATTTATTATTAGCATGTTCTCCCCGTCTCTGCTCCGGGACACGAATTCCAAGCATCCTTCCCCTGCCCGGACCTGCTCTGGCAGTCCCACCGGGGGGGCTCCGCCGCCTTAGCCCAGCGGCTGTGGCGCCAGGGTTCGGGGCCCATCCAGCACTCAGCAAAGCCCCCACCCTCCGCTTGCGGCCCACGTTGGAGCCCAGCTCCTGGGCCTGGCAGGGCTGTGGGCTGGCAGTGGGGGGCAGCCCTGGGCCCCGCCCTGTTGCTGTGCTCAGGGTGTCTGCCCCCATGGCCAGATGCCCAGGGAGGGACCTGTCTCTGGCTAAAGGCCACCTGCCCTGTGGGCAGGGAGGGCCACGGCGGGGCTGGGGGCAGCAGGGGGCAGCAGGAGAGGGCATCTGGGCCATGAACACGCGGCAGCAGTTGCCCGGCGATCCGCCCCCAGACAGCTGTGGTCAAAGCAGGAGACCCCTTGACTTCCAGACCCCAACCTGCCTAAGCGGGCTGCCTCTGGCTCTGCTGTGCCCTCTCGTGGCCTCCCGGCAATGCAGCGACTCTGCCAAGGACCTAGGTCTCCTGGTGAGCTCCTGCAGCGTCCGCCAGCCCAGCGCCGGGCCCGTTCCCGAGGCTCAGGATGGCGCGGCCGGGGACAGGGCTTGGAGAAGGGTGCGGGGAGGCGAGGGCTGAAGAACCTGCCTGAGAGTGAGAGCCGCCTGGCTCTGTCCGGCGAGGGGCCCGGCACAAGCCGAAAGGGGCTTCTCACCAGCGAGACCCAGGGTGAGCAGTAAGTTTTGCAGGGGGGGCACTTAATGAATGGTGGGACTTGGTCCCGGGCCAGCTCCACCCCCCGAAGGGGCAGGGGCCTGGGACCTGCCTCCCCCCAGAGTTGTCTGGGGCTAGAAACTCTGAAGTTAAAACAGCAACGGGCTCCTGGCTCCGCCACTACCATGTCACCTGGCAGCTGCCCGGGGTTGCTGTGACCAGGAGCCATTTCAATAGGATCCTGCTGCCTGAGCCACCGCCTGGAAATTCGGTGGCCTGGGCAGCAGGATACAAACAGAAAACAGCCAGGTGCAGTCCACGGGCCGGGTCACAGTGTTAGGCGGGCGGCCGGATCCTGCCCCTGGGCCCCAGCCCTGCTCTAGATGGAGCCAGATGGTGGAGACTATGCCCATCCAGCATGGTGCATGTGCATCGGGCCACTGCATACATTGTGGGGTGCCAGCTAACCCCCCCCACTCCCTGCAGGCCAGCTGCAGGGGGAGCCGTCAGAGCCAGAGCTGGCATTACACACGGGGCACTGGGACATTTAGTGTTCTGAGGCCCGTTGGTGGGGACTTTGCTGTTCCCCAACTATCCCTCCCCCTCTCCACCCCGAGAACTTACTGGCCTCAGAGCAGGCAGGGATGGACACCTCCTGAGAAGCCTGGGAGCTGGCCCCACTGGACGAACGTCTCCACAGCAGGGGGTGCTCCAAACCCGAGCAAGATGCCCCGGGCCCTGCAAGGAGCTGGGTCCTTGGAGGGAGCAGGAGCCCCGGGAAGGTGGGCACCTCGCTGGGCATGCCAGGCAGTGCCATGCACAGCCCCACACAGGCCTGCATGCACCTGCAGGGATGGGCTGGCTATTGGCTAGGTGGGGCAGCCCTAAGGTGCTGCTGAGGTCTGCAGAGGTGACAGCTCCCAGCATGCAATGCTCCATGTTGATCCAGCCAGCCCAGCTGCACTGCATGCTGGGACATGGCGCCTCCACTGCTGCTCAGGGAGCGCAGCTCTGCCTGGTCCAACACCTGGTAGAGTCAACAAGAGTCTGTTCATAAAACCCAGGTGACCCAGACTTCTGCAGCAAAGGAGAATCCCCAGAAGCTCTTAGCACTATAGGACTTATGACACACAGTTCCACCAGTAAAGGGCAGTGTCTGGAAAGGCAGGGGCCTGTGTGCTAGTTCCTGGCAGTATGGTCAGTGCAGGTGACAGCTGAGCTGCAGCCAGGGGGCACTAAATTCCCCTGTGGTCCCCACAGGGGTTTCATATCAACTCAGGTCCCACATGTGCTTGGGCACCCTGGAAGGACAGCCAAGCCAGGCAGGGCCAGGGCAGCATGGCATAGTGGGGAGGGGGCGAGCCCCCCTGCAGGGCCTGCCATCTGGTGCAGAACTCTGCCCACCCCACTGCCTATGTGGCACCTGGACTGGGGAGTGGGGGGGGGGGGCGAGGGGCAGACCTGGCTACAGCTGGGCCAGGCACCAGCCAAGGGCAAGAAAGAAGCCACCACTGCCCAGCCCGGTGCCCCTTCCTCATGGCAGATCCCCTGCCCACCCCCGGCTCCCTAGCAGCACCCTCCCTTTCCCACAGGCAAGATATCCCCAGCTGTCCCCACCCTCATGCAGATGCAGGCAGGGAGCAGGGCGCCTCCTCAGGGCACGGTAAATCCCTGCCTCAGAGCACTAGCCGGCACCCCAGCCCGGCTCACCCCAGGGAGCCAGCGCAGAGCTCGCGCCCGAGACAGCACATCGTCCCTTGGCTGATGGCCTCTGGACAGGTGGGGACCCGTTTCCCCTCAGCCCCTTTCCCGGCCCTAGGAGCAGAGAGCTGGGAAGAGCCTTGCAGAGGAGGGCCTGGAAGAGTTTCCAGCTGATCCCAGGGTTCCAAGGAGGGTGGGGGTGGAGGGTGGCCAGGGTGCCCCTTACCCTGCTGCAGGATGCGGCCAAAGTACTTGCTGTGGCTGGTGCAGTTCCAGCGGCGGAAGCGGAACTGGTGCTGGCACTCCCGCACGCCCAGCCGGGCGCCCTTGGCCACCTCCTGCACGATGTCAGGCTCTGTCTGGCACAGCTCCGCCTGCTTCCCCGCCAGCCGCTTCGTCTTCCGGCAGATGCTGTTGGGGTCCATGACCAGGGGGCTGCCCACTGCCCTGCAGGGGGGAGAGCGGGAGGCCAGCGCTCTAGCAGCCGGGGACCACGTGCGGGGCAGGGGGCTACTCCCCAGTGGGCTAGCGCAGACCCAGTGCCACAGCCCTCCTCAGCCAAAGAGCCACCCATGGCCCAGTGCAGGGCACCCCCTTTGCCCTCCTGTCCAGCACCCTTCCCAGCGCGTCCTCTCTCACCTCGCACCGTGTCACCCACCAGGCCTGCCGCCTGCCCGCCCCACCTCCATGTTCCTTCCCCTGTGCCCGGAGTCCACTCCCCGAGCCAGCCACCTCTGCAGGACACATGGCCAGGGCCTCGAGGGGCGACGCCTCGACTCCCCAGAGACGGGGGATGCTGCTGATGCCACGTGGGTACCAGGGGGCAGTCAAGAACCCGCACAGCCCCTAGACCCCTCGCCTGAGGCCGGGCTGGTGATGGCAGGGTAGCGAGGTGCCATCTTTCCCTGGGGGCACCTGGGCTGCTCACAGCAGCAGCTTTCCCCCTGGAGCTGGGCTCCCTTGGTCGTCCCGTCCCCCGTCTCTCCGAGAAGTTTGCAGCAGGTGCCAAGTGAGCGAGGGGACGGGGCAGGAAAGGGCCAGGGAGCGCCTGTCCCGCCCTGCGCTGGGGGATCCGCCTGACCCGAGGGGACCTTGCCTGGTCCCTTGGCCCCTCCCTGCCTGCATATTTGCTCCACGGTAGCAGGAAGCCCTTGTGGATTGGGGCTCTCCCCGCCCACCAGCCACAGGCCCAAATCCAGACGTGGTGCAAGGCCTCCCAAGCCAGACAGTTACACTAGGAACGGCCCCGGATCTGACGCAGACAGTGGCTGGTGAGGGCCTGATCCGGTTCTGCCGGACGGGCGTGACTGGGGCGTCACTGCGGTGCCAGTCCCCTCGGTCTGGGTTGCGAGGGCGCCTGGCGCAGGGGGGGCTGCTCCGTGCGTGGCACCCACCCCTGCTGGATAACAGGGATGCCCCGGAGAGACACGAGTGTGGCTGAGATCAGCCCGTGGCCTGGCCTCTCTCGGCAGAGCTGCGCAGGGCCATATGCTCAGGCTCCTGGCCTGCAGGCCCTTAGCCAGGCACGGCAGAGACCAGGGTATGCCGCGTGGCAGCCTGGTTCAATGGCGCATGCACCAGGCTGAGCATCAGGAGAACTGGCGTCTGGGCCCAGCTTTGCCCCTGGCAAGACCTGTCCCGGCTCGGTGCCTCAGTTTCCCCTCTCCGCCCCATTTGTTTCACTCAGGAGCCTCCCCAGGGGGCTGCACAGCCTGAGGGGGTGGAGGCGACCACGACGGACCCCGTGGCCCAGTGCAGCCCAGCCCTGGATTCCATGGCGTCTGGGTCCCAGCCCCAGGTGGGCAGCGCCCGGACGGGCTGCGGCGTGCCACGCATTCCCGGAATGTCTCCTCCCCGGGGGAGGGAGCGTGCCTGCAGCAGGGGCTGTTCTCTGTTTACCTTGTGGGAGAAGAGTGAACGACCTTGCCCCGCGATAACGCCCCAGGAAGCCCCCTGGCTGCTCTCCAGGTCCCTCCCCAGCTCCCATGTTTGCTCCCCGCCCCAGTCCCCGATGCCCCAGCATCCACCTCCAGCGACAAGGTCAGGGGATGCTGCGGCCGGGCGAGCAAGTGATGGGAGAGACCGGCCAGCCTGGCGGTTCCTGGGCCATCAGCTGCCCAGCCACCGGCCAAGGCAGGACCCTTGGGGGGGGGGTTATTACTGAGTGTACTCCGGGGGTCCCAGACAAGAGGGTGTTCGGGGATGGGACAAGCCGGGTGTGGCAGCTTGGAGTCACGGTGCCCAGGCCACACCTGGCAGCAGCGTGGGGGAGGCCAGGGACCCTGAGCGCCTGCCCCAGCCCTCTGCCGTCACCCCCTTCCCAGGCCCCGCATGCCAGTCCAGGACTTCCCAGGCTGTGCCAGAGGCCCAGAGCGGGTGATGCTGCCTGGGAAGGGGAGCGCTTGCCCTCCCGCTGGAGGCACCAACTTACCCGGGACAAGACTGCAAACTGGGGGCCTTGTAGGGAAACTGAGGCACGGCCCCCAGCTGGGTCTGGCCGACACATGGACATTTCTAGTTCCTTAAATGCACAGAGGCGGCGTGGCTCCCCTCTCGCGAGGGTCCAGCGACACCCAATGCCCTCCACAAACTGGCCAGTAACACGCCGAGTGCCGCCGTCCCGCCTGCACCCAGTAAAATGCAGCCACTTCTGGGCTGGGGCGCGGCGGCTGCCTTTCAGCACCGCCTCCCAGGAGGGACTAGGGCCACAGGGCAGGAAGGGAGAGGTGATTAACCCCCGCTCCCCCTGCAGTGCTCAGGCCGGCTGAGCCAGGCTATGGGATAGTTCTTGGGGCAAAGAACCAGGCAGCTGCCCTGGAAGAAGCGTTTTGTACTCGCGGCGCCTGCATCACAGAATCCCAGTACAGGGGCCTCTGGCCCACAACGGCGCCGTTCTGAGGCTATCCTGCCCAGCACAGTGGCATGTACTCACACAAGCACACACGCACGAGCACACACACGCACCTGCACACACACGTGCACGTGAACACACACGCACGCATGCACCTGCACACACACACACACACACACACACACACACACACACACATATATCGGTATGCAAACACATGTGCACATGAACATACACATGTGCACGCATGCATACACATGCACATACACACACCTGTGTGCAAATACACATGCACACATGTGTGCACAGTGGCCACATGCATACAATGCCTTGTCCTCTCCAAACATCCTTCCTCCAGGGCCCCCAAAGTGCACCCTGCCTCTCTTACAGAGACTCCACTTCCCAAGCATGGGGCCAGAGCATGGCGATCCCCGGCTTGCAGGTGGGAAACTGAGGCACACAGAGGGGGTTGATGTCCCCCAAGCTTGCCGTACGGCGTACTTCAGCCCTGCACCGTATGCCCCCCAGCTCTGGGCTGGAAGGACAAATGGCCTCTGCTCACTCCTCTCTGGCCCGCGGTCTCTCTGCGAGTCACGAACCCCGGGGCTGCCCCGCCCAGCGAGCGCAGGCGCTGGAGTGAGCTGGGGGGGGGCCGGTGGCCCAGGGGTCAGGCCCTCGGGATTGGCAGGGGCTCTGCAGGCTTGGCTGGCTGCACCAGCGGGGCCCGGACTTGCATTAAGAGGCCTCTTTGTGCTCAGCTGCGAGCCAGGGAGCAGCCCGAGGGCCGCGGGAGCAAATGTTGAACTGTAGCTCACCCCGGCCTGCTGGGTTGGCTGGGCTGGCGGGGAGGGAAAGTGCAGCCCGGCAAGGGCTGGGGTCTTCAGAGCCCCCGTCGGGCTCCGGCCGTCCTGGCCTGCCCAGAGCAGAGCCCAGCGCTACCCCCACCCCCCGCCTTCCTGGCCAGCCCAGCCCAGCCCAGCCCAGCCCAGAGACCAGCGCTACCCCCCCCCCCCCCGCCTTCCTGGCCAGCCCAGCCCAGAGCCCAGCACTACCCCCCCCCAAGGCCTTTCCCCCCTTGAGGCTGCTGCCCCGCGACCGAGGGGCAGGGCAGGGCAGGACGGTGCAGGAGCTGCGCTTCAACGTTCATTTCCGCCGGGCTCCTGCCTGGCACCAGGGGCCGATGCCGGGACCAGCGAGTTGTTTCCCTTTTCCAGGTGGGGGGGGGAGGGAGCGAGAAAAATGCTGCCAAACTGCTACTGCTTTGGCGAGCTCCCTCCCGGATCTGCCCGAGCCTGTCCCCCTGCACACCCGGGGGACTATAATTAACACGCCACGCCCCTGGCCTCGGCCCCTCCTCCCCAGCCCTGGCCAGGGACCCGCGCAGGAATGAGCAGGGCTGGGCAGCTGCCCCGGGAGCAGGGGAACGGCCCCGCCAGGCCCCGCCGAGCCTCCCGCTGTTCCCGTTCTGGGCTGGGACCTGCCTCGCTGGCTCACTCGCCTCCAGCTGCCGAGGCCTTCGCAGCCTGACCCTCTCTCTCCTGGGCAACGCCAGAGCCCTGAGCACCGGGAGTGCCCTGCCGCAATGCAGCTACCTCTGGGGTGGAGCACCACGGCCGTGTCACCGCTCACAGCAACGCAAACCCTCGGGCTGGGGAGTGGAAATGGGTCTCCAGCCTGGCTGAGGGAAACTGCTGGGGCAAGGCAGGGCATTTAGGGGAACAAAATCCAAGCAGCCCCGCTGGGTTTTGACGGCAGCCCCCTGCCCTGGCAGAAGGCAGCCGGGGATGCTGGCGATGGGTGCAGCCCGTGGGGTGGTGCCCCTCGTGGTGTCATGCCGGGTCACTGGCCCATTTCTCCTCTGCAGGACAGACCCCACTCCTGCCACGCTGGGGTTCCCTGGGCGTTTGCCAGGCAGGGTGGCTGTCACTGGGGCAGCCCCGATCCCTAGACCAGAGGGACCCTCTGACAAGGGCTGTCGTGGAGCAGACGCACTTGCCATTGGGGTCAGTGACAGAGAATCCCCTGGGAACCTGTGCCAAGGTCCCATGTGCAGAAAGCAGCGTCAGGGAAACCGAGGCCCAGCTGCTCACGGACCCGCATAACCTCCTGCTTCTCCCGCTGCCGCTGAGGGAGCCTGGCGAGGGACCCGCTGAGGCCAATGGGCAGCGTTCGGGCACTCGGGCAGTTCTGATGGGGTCGCCACTCCAGAGAGCTGCAGGACATGACCAGTCCGAAGGGACGAGGGGCTGCTGGAGGTCAGGTCGCCGGCCCTGTGGCTCAGGCCAGTCCTGTGGCTCGGGCTAGCAGGAAGCTGCAGGTTGGGAGTGAGGGGTACCAGCAAAGTTGTGTGTAGAGGGGACCCAGGGTTGGGCTGGCAGGGGCTGCGGGTCGGGAGTCAGGGGCACCGGCAGACCTGTGGGAGGGGGCCAGGGCCAGGCTGGCAGGGGCTCTGGGTGGGGAGTGAGGGGCACTGCCAGGACTGTGGCGGGGGCAGGGCTGGGCTAGCTGGGGGCTACAGCTAGGGCGTGAGGGGCACCAGCAGGGCTGAGCTAGCCGGAGGATTGGGGGTGCAGTTTGGGGCTGAGAGGCAGCAGCATGGGGTGCTGGCCAGGGGTGCCAGGGTGGAGGAGTGGACGGGTGGCACGGGGGCATGAGAGGCGTGTGGAGCTGCGTGCCCCTCGTGGGGGCTACGTGCCCCCAGACATGGGTGGCGGAACCCCGACAAGCTGACCCCCGAGGATTTGTGCCTCCCAGCCGCCGAGGCAGAGCCGGTCCCTGCCCCCGCCAGCTCACAAGCTAGCCCCCAGCCAGGGAGGGCGACGCTCGAGGCCGGTTCCCACTCCTGCCCAGCACAAGGCGCGGGGAGGGGCCGCACGGAGGCGGCAAGGCCTGAAGCCGGGAAACGCCAGGACGAAGGGTGGCCAGACACCCTCAGTCCGGCCCCTCCTGCATCTGCACAGGAGACAGCCTGTGATCTGCTAATTACAGACCCAATTCCCCGCAGCCTGCCCCGCCAGGGCCCAGGGGCTCGTCCCCATCACGCCCCGTTTCTCCCCAGCCCCCTCTGGTCCTTGAGGGGCCCCCACTGCGTTTGGTTTGCCCTGCCTCCTTCTTCAGCATCCAGGGGCCCCCCTCCAGCCCCCTGAGCCACGCTGCAGCCTGTCTGTGCCCCTCACCGCTGGGCTGGGACCGGCACCCTCTCTGCTCTAAGTCCCAGCTCCACAGCAGCTGAGACACCATGGCAGGGAAAGTCCTGGCCAGCCCCTCCGCCCGGGGCCGGAGCATGCTCAGTCGCTCTGTGGGGACGCTCCGCGCTAGGGCAGAGCCGTGGGGCCGGAGCATGCTCAGTGCAGACAGAAGGGTGGGTGGATTTAGCTGACAAACGCTAGCAAGTCTCTACTGCGCACGTGCAAACGGGTTGCTTGTCCAAGTCTGGCCCAAAGGCCGGTGGCTTTTCACGGGGGGGGCGAAAGGAGGGTCCCAGCGGCCAGGCCCCGTCTGCCCCTGGCCCCATTGCAAGCGTCTCAGCCACGTGGCCCCGGGAATCTCTGCAGCATGGGCCCTGCATCGCAGCCAGTCCTCGTACACCGGTACCCAGCACCGCGCAGAGGGGAGTCCGGGGGGGGGGCAAGCCCTGGGCTGGTGGAGAAGCTGAGCGAGGCTGGGGGAGGGGCAGATGCGCCACCGGGAGATGGGGAGTCCGGGATTCTGGCTGGGAGCTGGCGTCCCAGGAGCCGTGGTGGACTCGATCGTCTCTGGGCCTGCCAGGGGCTCGCTGGCGTTAGCCCCTCCTGCCCACAGCGGGACTCGCCCTGAGAGAACAGGGGGACGCGCAGTGCGAGGGAGAGGCACCGCATCACGCCGGGGGTCACCTAGTGGCAGTGAGTTCCGCAGGCTCTCACGGAAGCCAAGGGCTTAGCAGATTCAGGAGCCAAATACCGATGATTATGTCAGATGAGATAAGACCAAGGGCCAGTGGGAGGGTCCCTCCTGCACCAGATGTGAGTCCCCCATTTAACTGATGGTCTTTGGGGGACACTCCCCCTCCCCCCCCCCACACACAGGTAGTGTGTTCCAGAAGGCAGCAGTAGGGGGGCCTGTTGTGCTTTGCTGGCCAGGCCTGAGGCAGGGCACTGGGTCAGATGGACCCCTCTCTGATCCCACCTGTTTCCCTTCTCAGCCATATTCTCAAACCCTGGGCGCTGAGTCATGCCCACAGGTCCCCGCCCCCCGTGAAAGTGCGGCGCACATGGGCCCTGGCTTCTCATGCAAAATGGGGCAAAGACACATGGCAGCAGGATGTGGAGACCAGAAGTACTAGACTTGCCCCTGAGGACTGACAGCCCCTCGAAGAGCCTTGCAGCCAGACAGAATATCTTAGTGCCTCTGTATAAATCCATGGTACACCCACCTCTTGAATACTGCGCCCAGATGTGGTCACCTCATCTCAAAACAGATCTCTTGGCATTGTAAAAGGCTCAGGAAAGGGCAACAAAAATGATGAGGGGTTTGGAACAGGTGCAGTAGGAAGAGAGATTAAAGAGACTGGGACTTTTCAGCTTGGAAAAGAGGAGAGTAAGGGGGGATAGGACAGAGGTCTATAATATCATGAGTGGTGTGGGGAAAGTGAATAAGGAAAAGTTATTTACTTGGTCCCATAAGAATAAGGGTCACCCCAATGAAATTAATAAGTTTAAAACAAACAAAAGGGAGTTTTTCTTCACAGTTAACCCATGGAACTCCTTGCCAGAGGATGTTGCAAAGGTCAAGATTTTAACAGGGTTCAAGAAAGAACTAGATACATTCATGGAGGTTAGGTTCATCAATGGCTGTTAGCCAGGATGGGTAGAGATGGAGTCCCTAGCCTCTGTGTCAGGGGTGGGATCAGGTGATGATTCCCTGTTCTCTTCCCTCCCTCTGGGGCACCTGGCACTGGCCACTGTGGGCAGACAGGGCACTGGGCTAGGTGGGCCTTGGGTCTGACTCAGCCTGGCCGTCCTTATGTTCTTATGATGGTGAAGGCAATGCTGGCTCTGTAGGCTAGGCGTGAGCAGGGAGTGACATCAGTCCACATGGCACAGGGTGCTGGGTTTGCCATGGGCGAAGCCCAAGGAAGGAGACAACACGCCCTCCTCCCTTGGCATCACACCGTGTCCATCCTCACTAAAGTTCCCTTCTTCTCCTCTCTGCACCAACCCCCGCCCAGCGCGCTATCCCATGAGCTCACCGGGCCGCGGACTGCAACAGGCATCCAGATGGACACTGGGTCTGGGTGCTGCCTGCCAGCAGGACTGTCTGCAGAGTATGGCTGGACAGGAGGGCCCCAGGCAACCATCCCAACCCTCTGCACAGCTAAGGTAGAATCTTAGCATGGTCTCCCCTGCTGCCTGGGGAAAGAATTTCCCGGCCGGTTTGCAGCCAGATCTCCCCGGGGCTCTGTCTCCAGCTAGGTGGTGTGTTGGTGCCCCTCACCGGGGTATCGGGCCTGTGGTTTAGATGATGGCTGTTCTCTTAACGGGACCTGCTGGAGCGAGGCCCTCCTGCTAGTGTGAAAGTGGGGCTCTACCAACCCTACACAGACGCATGCACAACCCTTGGAAGTCAGTGCAGAAGGCCAGGCAAGCAGCTGGGCACAGACCCTTCCGGCCTTGTGCTCCCCATCGGTGGCCCTGCGGCCCGGCCAAACCACTCCCAGGGAGGCTGTTGTGCAAAGGCGCCGGTGTTCGGAAGAGGTTTGCGGGGCTCTTTGGTCTGTGCCCCTGCACTGTGCACACAGCAGAGGCGATAGCCTGGCTTCCCGCTAAGGCAGCAGACTGGCACATGGGCCTCTGTTTCCCGCCCTTTGCCTGTCTCGGCCAGAAGCTCTCCAGGCCCCAGGCTGCCTCATTCTGTGTCCATGCAGCACCCAACACATCAACTGCGCTCAAAGCAGCCGATAGGAGTTTTCTAGGCAACAGGCCTCTGGAAACAAACCCGCTGCAGGTCACTGCAAAGCCAGGAACGTCCCTCTCCCAACGGTCTAGCACAGTGTTTCTCAACCTTGTTTTATAAAGTCCCCCTTTTTCCAAAAAAAAAGGATAAGTGCCCCCAGGACCTACAGTTTTCAGACACACGACAATTTTTTTTCTACCATGCCAACACATTTGTTAAAACAACTTCATCGTAGCTGGGCGAGCGATGTAATTTTTGGGGGTAAAAAGTACAAAAATAATAAAGCGCTGTCGAACTTCAACCAAAAATTCAGTTTTCTCCGCATTTCAATTGTGCTGACACCCCCTCCCAGACTTCTCTCGAGTACCCCTAAGGGTACTCATACCACTGGGTGAGAAACACGGGTCTAACACTCCCATTCTAGCCCAGCAAGGCCACCAAGCAATGAAGCCAAACTCCTCTATCACACAGAAGTCTGGCATGTTGAAAGTAGTCCCGGCTGAGGCAGATTAAGGGGCCACATGCAGGTGAGTCTAAGGTGCATAGCACGCTGGGAAAGGATGTACTAAGCCCTGACACATGACCCTGTTGTTTCTCACGGCAATGCCATGGCCACAGGTAGGCAGTACACACACGCGGGATGCTAGGACAATATATATTTGGCTGGAAGATAGGAAATGCTGACATTGCTAAGTATAACCTTAACTCTGCCCACTTCTGGAGCATCAAAGCTGTTGTACACTCCATCCAGAATTAATCACAACTCTCCCAGGCTTTTCCCAGCCAGGACTAATTTCCTGCTGACGACCCAGCCAACCTGCTGCGAGCCCCAGCTGTCGTCCCAGGGCTGCGCAGCATCAGCACAGTAAGGCCCAAGCGGGGTCCAAACACAACTCTCCTCATCCCAGAGCTGTTCAAACACGACTGCGAGAATTTTCAGAGGCAACAGAAAGTGAACTTCTTTTGCTCACCTCAGAATGAAAATTTCCACAAAACTTGGCTCCAGGCTAGGAGCAAATTGACGGCGGAGAGTGTTGTAAAGTGCCGAGTGACTGTGAGCTGGGTGCAGACGGTGCGCTGTTACTCTAGATCAATATCAGACTTCACGCCGGTGGACCTGCTCCCAGTTTATCCCCAAGTAAACAAGAGCAGCATTGGGACCAAGGGCAGCCTTAACATGAGTGCTGCAGTTTTTGTGGGTACGCCTGGGTGTGCCTGGCTGCATGGGGAGTGGGAGTGGGTCTGGGTGAGGACCTGTGTGTGTCTAAGAGAAGGAATACGGAGTGGGGCATGTGTGCAGGTGAAACAAATGCACCAAGGTCTGTCCGAGACACAGGTGACGGTGTTAGTGTGTAGGAGGCGGGTAGGTGCTTCATGTCTGACATTCTCAGCAGGGCAGCGCCTTAGTCTGTAGCTAAAAAAAACTTTAAAAACAATAGTCCCGCAGCGCCTTATAGAGCAGGGGTAAGCAGTCATTTCTGAAGGGGGCGGGGCTAGGCCACTTCCTGCGCTCCCCACCCACAGACTCTGGTTGGCCTTGGGGTGGGGGACCACGTGAAGCCTCTGGCCCCCTGCCCCTGCCTTGCCTGGGGTGTGCGGTGCCTAGAGGGAAGTGCCAGCTGTTTTGAACAGTTGGAGGTTCCCTCTGCTGCCGCGTGCCCTCCCCCTCATCCCCAGGTCTCGATTGGCCTGGGGGCGGGAAGGGGAAGGGTGCCGCAGGCTGGATCAAATGGCTTGGTGGGCGAATCTGGATGCTGATTTGCCCACCCCTGTTATAGAGACTACTCATTCCACACCCTAATGATATAAAACCCAGCCCAAGGGGCTTAGAGTGGGTGGGTATTAGGCGCTTCCTTCGGCATGGACGCTCCAACTGGCCATTTCTTTCCCCCTTTTCCCTTCTCTACTGTAGAAAGAGGTTTTAACCCACTAAGCTGGGGGAGAGGTAGATACGCTGGAGGGCTGGGATAGGGTCCAGAGTGACTTAGACAAATTGGAGGATTGGGCCACAAGAAATCTGATGAGGTTCAACAAGGACAAGTGCAGAGTCCTGCCCTTGGGACGGAAGAATCCCAAGTATTGTTACAGGCTGGGGACCAACCGGTTAAGTAGCAGTTCTGCAGAGAAGGCCCTGGGGGTTACAGGGGATGAGAAGCTGGAGATGAGTCAACAGGGCGCCCTGGTAGCCAAGAAGGCGAATGGCATATTAGGTTGCATTAAGAGGAGCATTGCCAGCAGATCCAGAGGTGTCATTATTCCCCTGTATTCGGCTCTGGTGAGGCCACATCTGGAGTCTTGTGTCCAGTTCTGGGCCCCCCACTACAAAAAGGATGTGGACGCATTGGAGAGGGTCCAGCGGAGGGCGACCAAAATGATTAGGGAGCTGGAGCACATGACCTACGAGGAGAGGCTGAGGGACTTGGGTCTGTTTTGTCTGCAGAAGCGAAGAGTGAGGGGGGATTTGATAGCAGCCTTCAACTTCCTGAAGGGAGGTTCCAAAGAGGCTGGAGAGAGGCTGTTCTCAGTGGTGACCCCTCTTAGGGGTGCCCCGAGGCCCCCAGGCAGCCTTGCCCGCTCTGCCTCGCCCCGACCCTCCCGTGCAAACCGCGGCCGGCGGGACCCAGCAGTGCAGAGCACGTGGCCCCAATGACCCAGAGAGGCCAAAGAGAAACCACCAGGGGAAAGCGAGGCATGAAGGGCAGGGGAGGGGGGAGTTCGCAGGGGGCAGAATTTGCAGCCAGGATGAGACGGAGAGGGGCAGGGCCTGGGCGGAAGGTTTGCTGGGGGGCTCTCAGCCCAGCCTGTGAGGGGATTAGTGGCAGCCCGGATCTCCCTCCCGCACCCACCTGTAATTAACCCCCTCGTGGCCGACCTCCCCGTGACCCGCAGGGTTCAGGGGCCCGGCTCTGCCTCCCAGCGAGAGCGAGGGCGCAGGGGGAGGAACTGCCATAGAGGGGCGGAAGGGGGCGGGCGAGGGCCCCCCCCCCCCACACACACCGCCCGCGCCCTGATCCGGGCTCGCTGAGATAACCCAAGGGACCGGCTCCATTCCGGCCGGAGAAACCTGCCGGCCCAGACCGCGGCCCCCGGCCCTGCAGGCCCGCAGCGAACCCGGGCCCGCGGGTGGGCGGCCCGCTGCCGTGCGGGGCTGTGATGGCAGCGGCCCGCGGGCCGGGGCTGGCCCAGGGGTTCCGGGAGGCGCCAGGCGGGCAGCCCCTGGCTGGGGACGGGCTGCGGGCGGGGGGAAGGTGCCGCTTCGCTGGAGGCGCGTGTCGGTTTCCCGAGTTTCTGCTGCCCGGCGGGGGAGCGAAGGGAAGTCCCGGGCGGTTACCGACTGGCCTGGCTTAGCCACTGCGCCGGGCCGGGCAAACAGGGAACGGGACAGCCCCCCCCCCCCCAACAGCCCAGGCAGGTAAGGGGCGGAAGGAGGAGACGCAGAGGGGCAGGGCTTCGGGCGGGGCTGCATGTTAGTGCGATGCCCTACCCCGGCGCGGGGGGGGGGGGGGGGGGGGGCTTTTTCGGGTCCGGGCCGCTGACCCTCAGAAAAATCAGTCGGAGCCGCACAAGTGAGAAGCCCCGGAAAGAGGGAGGCAGATTCTCCCCACATGCCCCTCCCACACCAGAGCCTGGGGGGCAGGCTGGCAGATTGGGGGCGCTCCAGCCCCACGGAGGTGGATGGGGGGCTGGAGCGCCAGCGCAGGCTCCCCAGTGCTAGGGGGAGTCCCGACAGCAGGGGAGCCAGAGCCAGGCAAGCCGGGGGCCGCGTGCGTAAGTTCCCCACCCCCGGCCTACCCACTGGGCCACTCTGCCTTCTCCCAAAGCGCTACCAATCAGCCCAGTGAATAAAACAGCCGAGAGCCCGCGCTCTGCTCCGCCAAAGCCTGAACCCCCCTCCCTCCATCACCCAAAGGCACCGACATCTTGGTGCAAGTTGGGGGGGCGCTGCTGTGGGGGACATCCCGGCATAGGGCGGGCCCTGTGGAACTCCCCCGGGCGCTCAGGGGTGGCTAGGAGCCCGGCGGGGGGCGCCGGGAGCAAGGCCGGGTTAGCAGGGATGCCGGATGCTCTGCCCCGGGTCTGCCCGTGTGGTGATACTGGGACAAGGGGCAGAAATGGCGATGAACGCCCAGGAACGCGCGTTGGAACCTCGAACCCGCCGGCGGGGCGCACTCAGCTGTTACCACTGAGTCCCGGGCGTAGGTCTCCGCAGACAGCCGCTCCGCGTGCAGCGCCGGGCACGACGCGAACAGCATGCTGGGAATCGTTGCAAAAGGGATGGAGAATAAGACAGAGCACATCTTAGTGCCTCGGTATAAAACCATGGGACGCTCACATCCGGCATCCTGCTGCACATGTGGTCCCCTCATCTCCAGAAAGATCTCTGGGCGCTGGAAAAGGGTCAGAAAAGGGCAACAGAATGGGGAAGGGGTTTGAATGGGGATGGGAAGGGTTAACCAGTCGGGGCTGTAGGGCCCTGAGCAGGCGGCTGCTCCGGTCCCTGGGGCCCACCACGGTCAGGGCGCTGGAGCCAGCCAGCGCAGCCTCTGTCTGTGGCGGAGGGGGGCGCTCCAGGCTAGCCACCACCTGCCCCCCCTTTAATCTGTTAACTGGTTAAACAGTTACATGGGATTTTACAGCCCTACTATGGAGCCGCTGCCCTATGACGAGAGATTAATGAGACTGGGGCATTTCAGCTTGGAAGAGAGGAAGGGGGGATATGAGAGAGGTCTATAAAATCATCAGTGATGTGGAGAAGGTGAATAACGAAAAGTTACTTGGTCCCACAATATAAGAACTAAGGGGTCACCAAATGAAATGAACAGGTAGCAAGCTTAAAACAAACCAAGGGAAGTTTTTCTTCATGGAGGGCACAGTCAACCTGCGGAACTCCTCGCCAGAGGATGTTGTGAAGACCAGGACTTTCACAGGGTTCAGAAAAGAGCTAGATAGCTTCATGGAGGTTAGATCCATCAATGGCTATTAGCCAGGATGGGTAGGGATGATGTCCCTGGCCTCTGTTTGTCAGAGGCTGGGAGTGGGTGACAGGGGAGGGATCACTGGATGGTTCTCTGTTGTGCTCACTCCCTGGGGGCACCTGTGCTGCCTTAAGGCAACAGAGGAACAGCAGTGGCTGCCCCTTCGGCCTGCCCCCCCCCCCCGCTCCCGCCGCCTGCGCTGCCAACACACCCGCCATCGCTCCGTCTTGGGCTGAGAAACATGCCGCCCCCGCTGCCCCCAGCCCCCGGGAGCCCAGTCCGAGAGGCGCTGGCTAACTTCGGAGTCCGGGCGGATCCCAGCGGGAGCGCGCCTGCTCTGAGTACCTAGCCAGGTTCCCCCCTGTGCCAGCCCCAGACCTGGAGGGCCGGCGGGATTGCTCGCTGCTTCCCTCTCTGCCCCGGGGTGCTGTGGGCGGTCGCGGCGCTCCTCCCCAGAGCTGGCTGCACGCGCCTGCTTCGCCTTTGCCAGGCCTGGCTCAAGGGGCTTTGCTGGCGCTTAGCATTGCGAGGCGGGGAGGGAGCAGAGCAAGTCGAGATGAAGAGAGAGCGCGGCGAGCTGAGCGCCAGCGGGAGGGGGGGCGGCCTGTCTGTCTGTCTGTCTGTCTGTCTGTCTGTCACTCAGCGCGCGAGGCTGCCCGCAGGAAGGGAAATGTTTGCCATTGCATACCTGGGCCGCGTGAGCCCGCCGGTGCGGATACCCTCTGCCCCGCACCCCGCCCCCTCGGGCAACATTCCAGCGCAGCTGCGTCTCCCCCCCCCCCCCCCCCACCCCCCGCCCGCAGCTCCTCCTTCCCCCGCAGACAAATACGGTAGGTCCTACTGAAATGCCAGACAGGCCAGGGCCGGGTGGAAACCAGGATCTAGTCCTCCGAAACCTCCCTGCCACCCTCTGGGCGGCAGCCTGCCCTTTCGGCGTCGGGGCTTGCGGCCTGGGAAGCCGGGGCGGGAGGGAGGTGAGCGAGGAGACGGTGCCCGGGCGGCGCTACAGGAATCCAGGCGTTTACCGACGGGCTCGGCAAAATTCTTCCTTCCTAGATTCAAACCCTTCGTGTTTGGGCAGATCTCCGGGCTGGGCCCGGCTGCGGCTCGTGTCCCCCCCGCCCCCGCCCCCCCGGTCCTGCCGCAGTCTGTGCCTTTGATGCAGGCTCCCTTACAAAGGGGGGGGGGGTCCCTGGAGCTCCGGCCCGGGGGGCGCCTCATGCCGGCCCCCGTCTTTTAATTAAAGCGGACGGAGGGAGGGAGGGGACTGTGACTCCGGGGGGGGGGGGAGAAGAGATGCGAGCCCTGAACCCTTTACAGATGTTCGTCGCACCGCGCTCCGCTCCCTTTGGTGCCAAGAGGGAATCTGCTGGTGGGCTAGTCCCAGCCGCACCAGTGTAAACCCGGAGTACCCCCCCCTCCTTCCGGACCCGTGCAAACCCGGACTAATCGCCCCCAGGATCCGTGCAAACCCGTAGTAACCTCCCCCCAGGACCCGTGAAAACCCGGAGTAACCTCCCCCCAGGACCCGTGAAAACCTGGAGTAACCTCCCCCCAGGACCCGTGAAAACCTGGAGTAACCTCCCCCCAGGACCCGTGAAAACCCGTAGTAACCTCCCCCCAGGACCCGTGAAAACCCGGAGTAACCTCCCCCCAGGACCCGTGAAAACCTGGAGTAACCTCCCCCCAGGACCCGTGAAAACCCGTAGTAACCTCCCCCCAGGACCCGTGCAAACCCGGAGTAACCTCCCCCCAGGACCCGTGCAAACCCGGAGTAACCTCCCCCCAGGACCCGTGCAAACCCGGAGTAACCTCCCCCCAGGACCCGTGCAAATCCAGAATAACCCCCAAGACCCGTGTAAACCCGGAGTAACCCCCGACCCACCACTGCCCCCGCGCCTCCCATGAGTAACGCTTCCCGCAGCTGGGTAACCGCTGGGAAACCCCGCCAGCACGGGCAGACCTTGCATAACTCCCTCCCCAGCTGTGCGGGCCCGGAGACTCCCCCGCCGCCGCGGAAGCAGGCACTGGACCTCCCGCAGTGGTTTGCCCCCAGCCCCACCTTGCAGAGGTGTCTGCGCTCCGCTCCCCTCTTGCGGGAGACCGTTTGATCCGGAGCGAGGCTGGAGGTGCTGCCACCCCCCCCCCCACCCCCTCACGCGCCATGTCCCTGAACCGATGTCCCGGAGTGCAACCTCCGCGCAACGCCGCGATTCGCCGCGGAGTCAGGCCACCTAGCTCCGCGGACTCCAACGGGTCTGACTCCGGAGTGACACCGGCGCGGCGGAGGGCAGAGGGCAGCAAGTCCGCGCTCCTGCGCCGCCCGGGGCTGGGAGCAGGAGCCCCCGCGCCGCATCCGCCCGCCCGCTCCCGGCTACTCACCACCAGAGCCCGATGATGTTGGCGGGGCAGAGCAGCACGAAGAAAAGTCCGAGCTGGGCTCGGGACAGGGGCAGCATCCTGCCGGGCGCAGGTAGAACGGGCGCGGGGCGGGGCGGGGCGCAGGCCGAGGCCGGGGCCGGAGCTGGGCGGCGCGGGGCCAGGGGCCGGGCAGCTCCGGCGGCGCAGCGGGCTCGCAGGCGGCTCCCGAGGAGGAGGGACAGGGCTGGAAAGCCTCTGCCTCCGCCAAGGAAACCGGAGCCCGGGGGGACGGGCGGGGGTGGGGAGAGGGCGAGCGCCAATTCCGGGAGCGCCGCGCTGCGGATCGGCCCCGGTTCCAGAGCCCCGCCTGGCACTGTGGGGCCCGGTTCCAGAGTCCCACCTGGCACAGTGGTGCCCGGTTCCAGAGCGCCCGCCTGGCACTGTGGTGCCCGGTTCCAGAGCGCCCGCCTGGCACAGTGGGGCCCGGTTCCAGAGTCCCACCTGGCACAGTGGGGCCCGGTTCCAGAGCCCCCGCCTGGCACAGTGGTGCCCGGTTCCAGAGCGCCCGCCTGGCACAGTGGGGCCCGGTTCCAGAGCGCCCGCCTGGCACAGTGGGGCCCGGTTCCAGAGCGCCCGCCTTGCACTGTGGTGCCCGGTTCCAGAGCGCCCGCCTGGCACAGTGGGGCCCGGTTCCAGAGCCCCCGCCTGGCACAGTGGGGCCCGGTTCCAGAGCCCCACCTGGCACCGTGGGGCCCGGTTCCAGAGCGCTCGCCTGGCACAGTGGGGCCCGGTTCCAGAGCGCCACCTGGCACAGTGGGGCCCGGTTCCAGAGTCCCACCTGGCACAGTGGGGCCCGGTTCCAGAGCCCCACCTGGCACAGTGGGGCCCGGTTCCAGAGCCCCGCCTGGCACAGTGGGGCCCGGTTCCAGAGCCCCGCCTGGCACAGTGGGGCCCGGTTCCAGAGCCCCACCTGGCACAGTGGGGCCCGGTTCCAGAGCCCCACCTGGCACAGTGGGGCCCGGTTCCAGAGCCCCACCTGGCACAGTGGGGCCCGGTTCCAGAGCCCCACCTGGCACAGTGGGGCCCGGTTCCAGAGTCCCACCTGGCACAGTGGGGCCCAGTTCCAGAGTCCCACCTGGCACAGTGGGGCCCAGTTCCAGAGTCCCACCTGGCACAGTGGGGCCCAGTTCCAGAGTCCCACCTGGCACAGTGGGGCCCAGTTCCAGAGTCCCACCTGGCACAGTGGGGCCCGGTTCCAGAGCCCCACCTGGCACAGTGGGGCCCGGTTCCAGAGTCCCACCTGGCACAGCGGTGCCTGCCCCTTCAGCCGCACTAGCGCCCAGCCCAGCAGTGCTGTGCCAAGCCCCATGCCCCCAGCAATGCCCATCCTGGAGGGATGACTCCCAGTGAGCTCTGGGGACCAGACAGTCCTTCGGAGCTGAGCTGAGCCAAGCCAGCCCAGGTCATTGAGAGCACAGCCAAGCAGAGGCCTTCGGGGCCAAACCAGCCCTAGTGTCCTGGCTACTGGCCTGCCCACTGGATAGTGAGAGACGACCCCCCCACACACATCCCCCCATCCTCCCAGACACTAACCAGAGATGTTCCTGGCTCCCAACCTCCCTGCTCCCCCCTCCCAGCAGGACATCCCTGGACCCAGCTGCTTGGGGGAGGGGGCAGGCTAGCATGAGAAAGGAGAGAGCAGGGTGCCGAGGAGAGAGCGGAGGAAGAAAGGGAAAAGGACCAGAGCAGATCATGGTCCAGAAAGGCCCAGGCCCCCCAGGTGTGGTGGGGCCCCAGTGCGCGGACAGCCCAGAGCAGGAGCAAGGGGAGAACCTGGGATCTCTCCCGCCTCCCCCTCTTCTTCGAAATGCCCTGAGCCCCAGAGGTGGTGCCCTAGCTCTCCATCCCAGAGCTGGGCCCATCTCGGGGGCGTGGCTTCACGGATCCACTGCAGTGCCCGGTGTGGACGCTCTTACTCCAGTTTCCTTTCAGACCAGGTTTAAAGTAAACCGGGGGCGGGAGGGTGGTGCCACCTTTTCTCATTTGTGGATGCCTCCAAAATTTCAAAGGGGGGGTGGACCCCTTTGGAAATCTTTGGCATGGTCTGTGGCCCCCCGAGGCTCACGGGCCCCTCCGAGCTGGAGTGGAGCGAGCCACTCTTCCACTGCCATTGCTCACACTGGGCACCGCGCAGCCAGGGCCCGGCTCTCCACCCCGGGAAGTGCCGGCTCTTTCGCTGCCAGCTCAAGGTCAAGGTCTGGGCCCTTATCATCAAGCGTTCAGTGGCCAGGGCTCCAGGACCAAACACAGTCATTGCTCCCAGCCCCACGGAGCGCTTGGGGGCCCGGGGAAGCTGGGCACAGGGGGTGGACACCTAGCAGTGGGCACAGTCTGGGGGGTAAGCAAGGGATGGGGCCCGCGGATCACACCTCCACTCCTCTGGCCTTGTGGGACTTTCTGCCACCTGGGCAGGACACAGAGTATGGAACAAGCTCCTCTAGGCACCAAGGACCATCCCCAAACCTTGGCCAGAAGCTCTGCATCCCCAGGAGCTCTGAGACCACCAAGCCCCTGCCAGGCCTGTGCGCATGCTCGCCCCACAGGGGCAGGGTGAACAAGCCCTTGACAGCTGTCAGTCACACCGCTCGGGTGCCAAGGAGCGAGGGGGTGGGATAAGAAGGGGCCAGGAGCAGGCCCTGCTTTGGATCCATTCCCCTTGCCTTTGCCCAGGCAAATCCCATGTTCTGTTTTCCAGCCTGGCTTCCTAACCTCTCTGGGTCAGAGAACACGAGAACAGAAGAGCGGCCAGACTGGGTCAAACCAGAGGCCCATCTCGCCCAGGGTCCTGTCTGCCGACCGTGGCCAGTGCCAGGTGCCCCAGAGGGAGGGAACAGAACAGGGAACCATCCAGTGACCCCTCCCCTGTCGCCCATTCCCAGCCTCTAACAAACAGAGGGGAGGGACATCATTCCTGCCCAGCCTGGCTAATAAGTATTGATGGATCTAACCTCCGTGGATTTATCTAGCTCTTTTTCAAACCCTGTTAGAGTCCTGGTCTTCACCATATCCCCCGGCGAGGAGTTCCACAGGTTGACTGTGCGCTGAGTGAAGAAAAACTTCCTTGGGTTTGTTTTAAATTAAGAACCATAGAAGAAGGGGCCTGGAAGGGGCCTGCAGAGGTCATCTAGTCCCTGCAGAACTCTCTCTTCTCCCTGCAGTTTGCAGCCCCTTCCCAGTCAGTGTCCTCAACACATTTCAGGACCCGCTTAGTTGCCCTTTCCTGAGAAGGCCTGGCCCAGCAGGGAACCCTGCAGGCCCCTCTCTCCTCCTTTGCTGCCTCCTCTCCCCACTTGCAGTGCCCAGCAGCCCGCGTGGAATCCGTTTGGGGAACAGGATCCCGGGCAGCACAGGAGCGTGTCCTGAAACTCTTCCCCATTCCCTGTGGCAGGTCTGCCTCTCGCCAAGCAGCCGAGGTGGCCTGGGCACCTCCCGCCTCCCAGTGCTCCTCACATCTCTCCTCCTTGCCTGGGGCCCAGGCCAGCGCCACCTGCTCCTGAACGACTGAGAACCAAGCAGTCCCATGTCCTGGCTACACAGTTAGGGGTGTTCCTGCTTTCAGCGGCAGGCACCATGTAAAGCCAGGTAGCCCCTGGGCAATGCTGCCCCGCCCCCAGGCTGATATGAGTGGGAGTTTGGGGCCCGCAGGGCTGGCAGATGGGGCGCTCGGCCTAGGGGTGCCATGGCAGGAGCTGGGCTTAGCCTCAGGGCCTGTGACTCCTTTGCTGCCTGCCAGGACAGGGTGCGAGGCCAGAGCAGTGGGACTGGACATATTTGGCTGGGGAACAGAGCCGGGGCCTGTGACACGGGGAGCTGTGTGTGATGCCCTGGTGGGCCAGTCGCAGCTCACAGGAGGGTGCTCACCTACCACTAGGCCTGCTGGTGACTGGGGCTAAGAGTGAGGGTCAGGGAAGCCATCACCAGAGCCTCTTTCCTGCCCCCTCCAGCCTCCACAGCCCCCAGCCCAGATGCCTGTCTGGCATGGCCAGGAGGGGACACATGGGTGGGCCCTGACTTCAGGTGGGTGGGCAATGAGGGGGGCACCTCCCCCCTCCAGCTGGCCGTGGGGAGGGGAGGGACAGAGACACAGGCCAGAGGCTCCAGGGGCTGCCTTGCTCCTGTTGGGGGACAGGGACGGGGCCTTGTCCTGCTCCACCCACCCAGTGCTCCCAGCAGGCTGCAGGCGCCGGACACCCCATTCTGCCTGCCCGCTTCTCCTGGTTTGGAGCGGGGCTGGGTGCCGGGCCTTGCCCCATTCTGGCCTCGTGCTGCTCCCAGCGGGTTGGGGTGCGGCGGGCGTGTCCCAGCTCCACAGAGCAGAATCAGGGGCTTACAAGCCCCCAACCCCGCTCCCTGGCAGGGGGGCCAGATGAGCAGAGCAGAGCAGTCTCCCCCCCCACACACACATTCTCCTGGAGCACCAGAGTGGGACAAAAGCAGAGCCAGGACTGGGCGGGGGGTGGGAGAGAGCCTGGATTCTAAGCCCCCCCTCCCCGTGGCTAAGACCCTGCCAGGGAGCAAGGGGGGACTCAGGGCCTTTGCCTTGGGGGGGTAGTTGCAGGAAGCAAAGCCCCAACGCTCAGGCCTGGTCCCCCTGTGTCAGCACTTCGCTAATTCCTCCTGCCACGTCGCGGCTTCCCCACGTGCCTTCACCTGCCCTTTGTCTGGGGGGCTGCGCTTTCCACGCGCACCCCCGTCTCCCAGCCGAGCCGCAGAGGCCCCGGAGCCTTGGCTGGGCACCTGTCTCCGTCCCACCTCCCTGGGCCACTCACTCCAACTCCGAGCAAAGGGGGGGGGGCAGCAGGGACCATCAGCTGCTCCTCCCCCGGCATCCTGCCCTGGGGGGCTTTGCGGGCCCCCAGACACGGGGCATCAGGCGCTGGGGCCAGGCCGGGACCAAAGTGTGTGTGGGGGGGGGGGGGCACGGGGCTGTAGCGCTCATCATCCGTGTGGGCCTCGCTTGCAGCTCTCCGGACAGAGGGGGGTGGGGGGTGGGGAGGCCTGAAATCTGAGCCGGTCTCCCGTGTTGAAAAGCTCGCCGCCCCCCGCCTTCGGAGCCATTTTGGTATCTGCCATAAAGGGACCCTGGGCAGGTGAGAAGCGTTTATCTGATGGACTCATGTCAGAGAAATCCCTTTGATTCCTGCGGGGGGGGGGGGGAAGGAGGCAAACCCGCTCCGGAGCGGCAGGTGCAGGAGCCCCGCGCCGCGGCAGACCTCCCCCCCCCCGGCACACGCATCCCGCGGGGGGGGGGGGGGGTTGGGATTCCAGCTGGATGCAAAGCGCAAAGAGCGATCCAGCTGCGCTCCGGGATGAAAGAGGGGGAGGGTGTCGCCGCTGGAGGCTGGATCTGCACCGGGGGACGCGGCGTGGGCCGGCGGGCCACAAGGAGCCCCAGCCCCGCGGCCGGGGTGAACGGGGTGTCTAAGGGCTCTAGGGATCTATCCACGAGTCTCTCTGGGTCTCCTCCGCATCAGACCGGAGCCCCTCCTGGGCGTGAACGACCATCCCCGCCCCACGGAGCCAGGGCAGGGGCGTTGTCCCTAGTCTACAACTGGGGAAACTGAGGCACGGGGACTCAGGGACGCTCCCAGGAAGAGCCCGTGGCAGCGCTGGGAAAGGAGCCCAGCTCGCCTGGGCCCCAGGCCGGTGCGTTTCGGGCCAGGCTGTAAATAGACCAGACGAGACACCGGCGATCCATATCTGGAGTCCGTCATCACAGCACCATCCCCCGAGCGCCGCTCCCGGCTGCCAGCTGCGGGCCTGGGGGAGGGGAGGGAGCAGAGGGAGGCCCGGCCTTTGCCCACCGCCCCGCCTGCGCAGGACCGACCCGTTCCGCCTTGTTCCTGCCCCAGCTAGGGCCTGGACGCGCTCGCTTCGGCCCGCAGGGGAGCGCGCTGCGCTCCTAAGTCGCCTTGCCAAGCGCACGCCCAGCCGGGTCTCCGCCTCGGTCCGAGGGTCTCCAGCGGAGTCTTCCTTCGGGCCCTCCCCGAGTTACCCGCTAGGAGCTGAGCTCTGCTTTGCGCGGCGCCCCGGGAAGGGCTGGAACGGGCTTGGCTCGGATCGGTCGCTGTCCTGCCGCTGAGCTAATGAAGCCTGTAGGGCTCACGAGCCCTAAATGCAGCCACCTCTTGGGTGGGACGGGGCAGCGGGTTAGCACGGGTTTGGGGCAGGAAAGGCAGCTGAGCCCCCCTTGAAAATGGAGGGAGCATTTCGGGACGTGAGTATCCTCGTCCGGCGAAACCAGACCCCAAGGGCTCGGGGGTTCGTTTCAAATCTCCTCGGAAGCACAGGCCCCCCTCCCCCCGCCTGGGGACTGGTTTGAGCCTTCACGTTAAGGGGACAGCGCCGGGGGCTGGAACGTTTGGAGAGTGGGAGAAGGGGGAGCTGGGAACCATCGAGCCAAACGGGAGATCCGGTAAATGCTGGAACCACTTCAGGAGCAACCCCTCCCCTGCACCCCCAGTCCCAGTATCCCCTCCCCCATCCCCAGTCCCTGCACCCCCCCCATCCGCAGTCCCAGTATCCCCTCCCCTATCCCCAGTCCCTGCACCCCCCCATCCGCAGTCCCAGTATCCCCTCCCCCATCCCCAGTCCCTGCACCCCCCCATCCGCAGTCCCAGTATCCCCTCCCCCATCCCCAGTCCCTGCACCCCCCCATCCCCAGTCCCAGTATCCCCTCCCCCATCCCCAGTCCCTGCACCCCCCATCCGCAGTCCCAGTATCCCCTCCCCCATCCCCAGTCCCTGCACCCCCCCATCCGCAGTCCCAGTATCCTCTCCCCCATCCCCAGTCCCTGCACCCCCCCATCCGCAGTCCCAGTATCCCCTCCCCCATCCCCAGTCCCTGCACCCCCCCATCCGCAGTCCCAGTATCCCCTCCCCCATCCCCAGTCCCTGCACCCCCCCATCCGCAGTCCCAGTATCCCCTCCCCCATCCCCACTCCCGGCAGCCCCTCCCCCGCTCCCGGGCCCTGCACCTCCAGGCAGCAGCCTCTCCAGAGTCACCCCGCAGAGCGCCGCCCTGCTGAACCCCCAGGCACCGGCCCATGCGGCCAGCGGTGTCCTCCCGCCCCCACGTTCCCCCGCGCAGCCCTGGCTTAGCCGGTGAGCCGGGGCCGGGCCCGAGGGGGTCTGGCTGCCCTCGCGGAGGCCGGAGGGGCGACGGGCCATCCCCGCTGGGGGAAAGCGCGGCCCGCTCCAACGCAAACAGCGCCCGCCCGCCGCCGCATACTTTCCCAGCGCGCGTCTCGCCCCCCGCCCCGCCCCGCGCCGGCCCCTGCCGTGAGGTCACCCCGCCGTGTTTGGGACATCCCCGCCGTCTCCATGGCAGCGCGCCGTGACGTCACCAGCTCGGGGCTGCGACCCGCGGCGGGGGGAGAATGAGCTCATTAAACCAACACCCCCCCGCCAGGGCAGCGCGGCGGCCGGGGGCCCCGAGGCCAAACGCGCCGCAGCCGCGACGGGGCGGCCGGGCCGGGGCAGGGCCCGAGACCTGCGGCCCCACCTCGCCTCTGCCCCCGGCTGCTCCTCGGGCCGGAGCGACTCCGGAATCCACGAGGTGCCGTGAACAGGGATAAATCAGAAATCGGATCCGGTCCAGCAAGGACAAGGCAGGGTCCTGCCCCGGGGAGGGAGAATCCCAGGCGCAGTTACAGGCTGGGACCACTGGCTGAGCAGCAGCTCTGCAGAACAGGACCTGGGGGTTCCAGTGGTCGGAGCAGGATATGAATCAACAGGGGCCCTTGTAGCCAAGAAGGCGACTGACATATTGGGCTGCATTAGGAGGAGCATGGCCAGCAGATCCAGAGGTGTCATTATTCCCCTTTATCCGGCTCTGGTGAGGCCACATCTGGAGTATTGTGCCCAGTTCTGGTGCCCCTCCCTCCCCCCCCCCACACTATAAAAAGGATGTGGGCATTGGAGAGGGTCCAGCGTAGGGCGACCTAAATGATTAGGGTGCAGGAGCATATGACCTATGAGGAGAGTGTGACCTAGTGTGGGTACCTGGCTGGTTTCTAGGCTTGGGTTGTGAGTGACCTCCACTGGCGGCTGCCTGCAGCACAGCCCAGCAGGGCAGGGGATGAGTCATTATGCAAGGGGGCTCCGAACCTGTCTGACCAGTGATCTCCCAGGGAGCGGAACAATGGGAAGAAGGGGAGTGGAGCCCTGGCTGGGGGCAGGCCTGGAAGTGAGGGAGTTTGGTTTCTGTCTGGGAGCATGGAGGAGACAGCCTAGGGAAAGGGGCTGGAATTTAGGGTCCCAGTCTCCCCCATCTCAAGGGGGGTTGAGGCATCCTAGGCCTGCCCTGGAACCAGATTCCATCCGTGCTGTGCTGTATCCTGGAGAAGCAATAAACTCCCCTGTTCTACTGGCTGGTGGAGTCTGTTCGTGCCACTACGGGGGTGCAGGAGACGGGAAAACCCCAACGTGCGCTACAGAGAGGCTGAGGGATTTGTGCTTATTTAGTCTGCAGAAGCGAAGAGTGAGGGGAGATTTGAGAGCAGCCTTCAGCTTCCTGAACGGAGGTTCCAAAGAGGCTGGAGAGAGGCTGTTCTTGGGGGGGCAGAACAAGGAGCAATGGGCTCAAGTTATCGTGGGGGCAGGGTCTAAGTTGGAGATTAGGAAAAACTCTTTCCCTAGGCGGGTGGGGAAGCCCTGGGATGGGTTCCCTAGGGAGGGGTGGAGTCTCCATCCCTAGAGGTGTTTAAGTCCCAGCTGGACCAAGCCCTGGCCGGGTTGATTGAGTCGGGGTTGGCCCTGCCTTAGGCAGGGAGCTGGACTCCCTGACTCCTGAGGTCTCTGCCCACCCGGGGATTCTAGGATTCAGTTCAGTGCTAGAGCTGAAATGAACCACCACTGGGTGCCTGCAAGATTGGGCCCTATGGGCGGGGGGGGGGGTGCTCTCCCTGACTCCCCCCAGGGGTAACCTTGAGCAAGCTCTGTGCCTCATTCCCCTCCCCCCCAGGGCCATGGGGATGCTGACCCCTAGGCACTGCAGAGTTCAAGCAACCTGCTTGCAGAGGGCCCGGGGAGAGCGGGGTCCAGGAGAAGCCAATGACACAACACGGTAGAGGCAGGGGCTGTGGGTGCTGGCGCAGCCACAAAGACACTCAAACCCATCACACACAGCCCCATAGCCACACAGATACCCACACGCATCACACACAGCCCCATAGCCACACAGACACCCACACACAGCCCCATAGCCACACAGACACTCACACCCATCACACACAGCCCCATAGCCACACAGACACCCACACCCATCACACACAGCCCCATAGCCACACAGACACCCACACCCATCACACACAGCCCCATAGCCACACTCACACCCACACCCATCACACACAGCCCCATAGCCACACAGACACCCACACCCATCACACACAGCCCCATAGCCACACAGACACCCACACCCATCACACACAGCCCCATAGCCACACTCACACCCACACCCATCACACACAGCCCCATAGCCACACAGACACCCACACCCATCACACACAGCCCCAGAGCCACACAGACACCCACACCCATCACACACAGCCCCATAGCCACACTCACACCCACACCCATCACACACAGCCCCATAGCCACACAGACACCCACACCCATCACACACAGCCCCATAGCCACACAGACACCCACACCCATCACACACAGCCCCATAGCCACACAGACACCCACACCCATCACACACAGCCCCATAGCCACACAGACACCCGCACCCATCACACACAGCCCCATAGCCACACTCACACCCTCACCCATCACACACAGCCCCATAGCCACACAGACACCCGCACCCATCACACACAGCCCCATAGCCACACAGACACCCACACCCATCACACACAGCCCCATAGCCACACAGACACCCACACCCATCACACACAGCCCCAGAGCCACACAGACACCCACACCCATCACACACAGCCCCATAGCCACACTCACACCCACACCCATCACACACAGCCCCATAGCCACACAGACACCCACACCCATCACACACAGCCCCATAGCCACACAGACACCCACACCCATCACACACAGCCCCATAGCCACACAGACACCCACACCCATCACACACAGCCCCATAGCCACACAGACACCCGCACCCATCACACACAGCCCCATAGCCACACAGACACCCGCACCCATCACACACAGCCCCATAGCCACACAGACACCCACACCCATCACACACAGCCCCATAGCCACACAGATACCCACACCCATCACACACAGCCCCATAGCCACACAGACACCCGCACCCATCACACACAGCCCCATAGCCACACTCACACCCACACCCATCACCCACAGCCCCATAGCCACACAGACACCCACACCCATCACACACAGCCCCATAGCCACACTCACACCCACACCCATCACACACAGCCCCATAGCCACACAGACACCCACACCCATCACACACAGTCCCATAGCCACACAGACACCCACACCCATCACACACAGCCCCATAGCCACACAGACACCCACACCCATCACACACAGCCCCATAGCCACACTCACACCCACACCCATCACCCACAGCCCCATAGCCACACAGACACCCGCACCCATCACACACAGCCCCATAGCCACACTCACACCCACACCCATCACCCACAGCCCCATAGCCACACAGACACCCACACCCATCACACACAGCCCCATAGCCACACTCACACCCACACCCATCACACACAGCCCCATAGCCACACAGACACCCACACCCATCACACACAGCCCCATAGCCACACAGACACCCACACCCATCACACACAGTCCCATAGCCACACAGACACCCACACCCATCACACACAGCCCCATAGCCACACAGACACCCGCACCCATCACACACAGCCCCATAGCCACACAGATACCCACACCCATCACACACAGACCCATAGCCACACAGACACTCACACCCATCACACACAACCCCATAGCCACACAGACACCCACACCCATTACACACAGCCCCATAGCCACACAGACACCCACACCCATCACACACAGCCCCATAGCCACACAGACACCCACACCCATCACACACAGCCCCATAGCCACACAAACACTCACACCCATCACACACAGCCCCATGGCCACACACACCCATCACACACAGCTCCATGGCCACACAGATACCCACACCCATCACACACAGCCCCATAGCCACACAGACACCCACACCCTAGACACAGCCCTATAACCACACACAGACACCCACACCCATCACACACAGCACCATAGCCACACAGACACTCACACCCCACACACACAGTGCCATAGACACACAGACACCCACACCACACCCATCACACACATCCCCATAGCCACACACAGACACCCACACCCCAGACACAGCCCCATAGCCACACAGACACCCACACCCCACACACACAGTGCCATAGACACACAGACACCCACACCACACCCATCACACACAGCCCCATAGCCACACACAGACACCCACACCCCAGACACAGCCCCATAGCCACACAGACACCCACACCCCACACACACAGTGCCATAGACACACAGACACCCACACCACACCCATCACACACAGCCCCATAGCCACACACAGACACCCACACCCCAGACACAGCCCCATAGCCACACAGACACCCACACCCCACACACACAGTGCCATAGACACACAGACACCCACACCACACCCATCACACACAGCCCCATAGCCACACACAGACACCCACACCCCAGACACAGCCCCATAGCCACACAGACACCCACACCCCACACACACAGTGCCATAGACACACAGACACCCACACCACACCCATCACACACAGCCCCATAGCCTCACAGACACCCGCACCTCTGACACAGTCCCTCTCTCCCCCTCCCCCCACAACCCGCATGGAGATGAAGCAGACGCCGGCAGATTTTCAGGACCCTGCGGAGTGGTCCCCCTGGTGCCAGCACCCGGGGCTCCACCTCAGTTCGTGTCCCTTCCACCCGCAAGCTGCCCTCTAGAAGGGGAGCGCGTGAGCGGCCGCTGTGCTGAGCGACTGCTCATGACGGGAGGGGGTAGCCTCCCCCATTACATGTCCGTGAATCCCCGGCCTGGCCTGGCCCAGCCCGGCCCCATCCCGCTCCCCGGCAGCTGCACATTGTGTGGGCACAGCCAGGGCAGCTCGTGGCGTTAAAACAATGGGCTGAATTATGAGCCAGACTAGGTCATCTGCCAACCAGGAGGCTTTTAGGGTATTAACCAGTTAAGTTATTCCCATGTGCTACTTACCAGTCCCTCGCCATCGTATCTGGGCACCCTCAGTGTCTCTACTCCCAGTGTCCCTGGGAGCAGGACAAGGCCGCAACCGCCATTGTACAGAGGGGAAACTGAGGCACAGGGCGACTCATCCATGGTCGCACAGGGGGTCTGAGGCAGACTTGGACCAGAGCTCCCAAGTCCCAGGCCTGCTCAGATGGGTTCTCCGGGGCCTTTGGCAGTGCTTGCTCACAAGACACTGGATCTTAGTAGCTTCTTAGAGAGAAGCCCGCCAGGGTGGCAGGAAGCTGCAGAGCCCACCCTGCCGCCCTGGGAGGTGATGGTCTGGAGTCTGCACCTGGCTCCTTGTGTGCACATGGGCACAGCCTGTCCTGTCTCGTGCCTCAGTTTCCCCAACTGCATCGCTGGAGCTACGGACACAGAGCCCCAGTGGGAAGTGCTTTGGGAGCGTTCTTGGTCCCCAGCGGGCGGGGCAGGGGTCAGGGATGGGGCTGGCATGGCACAGAAAGGCCTGGGGCCATGTCCCATGGCAGGGGGTGGCCGTGGGCCCCGCCGTGAAGAACAGAGCTCAGGCGGGCGGGTGCACTCGCGGCTCACTCCGTCTCCCTGGGGCCCTGGCTGCACGTCACACGCCCCGGCTGCGTAGGAGGCATCGGCTAGGGACGGCAGCCAAGTCCGCCTGGGGCGGGGAGATACAATCAGGTTTGCTTTGGGCTGGCGGCAAACAGCCACGTAGAGCAGTGGCAGGGACAAGGGGGGAGGGGCTCTCTCCCTCCTCCCCCGGGTGTCTGGGACAGAAAGAAGAGAGGGGCCTGCCACCACCCCACCCAGGCCCAGCTCTTCCTGACCAAGGGGGGGCCAGGAGGAAGGTCTGGCTGGGAGCAGAGCTGGCAAGAGCAGGCCCTGGCTGGCAGCCTCTGGCTCCCCCAGGCCTCTTTGCAGCTGGCCCAAGTGACAGGGAAACTGAGCAGACTGGCAGCCTTTGCCGGCCTGGGACACCATCCTCCCCCCTATGCTGGGGCTCAGGCAGCACGGAGCAGGCAGCCACCCCATTCCAATGCAGGGGCTCCCAAGAGCCAGGCCAGAGTGAGGAGTAGGCCAGAACCAGGAGTCTGGTGGGATGGGGACGAAGGGAAACTGAGGCTGGCTGGGCGAGGACCCTGGGATGTGAACTGGGGGGCAGGCTGGGCCTGGCTGGGCAGCCAGACAGCTGGGGTGGAGAGGGAGCCAGGGAGGGAAATGGTGGGTCTGGGAGCCAGTTGGCAGGGGATGGGGGAACTGGTGGGGGGCGAGGAGGTGGGAGCCTGGAGCAGTGGATTCACAGATTCCTGGACCACTGTGATCCCCAGGTCTGGCTTTGTTCCTGTTTGAGCTAGAGCGGATCTTACTGGGCCTAGCAACCAGGTGGGGGTTGGGCGGGGGAGGGGGGCATCTGACAAGCTGGAGTGTATGGACAGAATGGGAACTGGCTGGGCAGAGATAGGGCAGGATGTGAGGTTGAGGGGTGGAGACAGGGTCTGGGACAAGGCCTGGCTGGGCGAGGAGAGTGGGACCCAGAGCCAGGAGAGACAGGACAGGGGCAGGGCAGGCTGCAGGGGACGGGGTAGAAAGGGTGAAGTTTGGAGGGTCTGTGTTCCCTACAGCACTTCCCCTCCAGAGCCTGGCCTGGAGCCAGGATGCCTGAGTCTCACCATTCGGGCAAAGCATGTGGTCTCCCCCCCTCCCTGTTCACCTAGGATAACAGCCTACTGCTGCTGTCTGTTCCGCCCTTAGTGCAGGTGGCAGAGGTGCAGGGAAGGCTGAGGCTTCCTACCCGGCTGATGACCCCAGGGGTCGTACGAGGCCACCTACAGGAATTTCCAGCTTTGTGTGCAGACCCTGCAGTTAATTGACAGCTCTCACCCTGATCCTTCCGAGGGGGCCTGCCTCTCGGACCTGCCTGGGAAATTCCAGCCCATGGCGTCGCAAGCTGGGATGGCCAGCTCCACACAGCTGCTGTTCACCCTTCTCCGAAGCCCTGGGCACTGGCAGGGCAGGGCAGGGCCGGGGAGACTGCACGGCGCATGGTGCAGGGTTTGCCGTCTGGCGCCAGAGCTCTGGGCTGGCCCGTATTTGAGCCCTCGCCGATTCCATCCCCTTCCTACCTCGCTAGGGGAGCTGCTTGTCCCCAGGCTGCTGTCGCTGGTCCATTTCCGCTGGGCCTAGCCCTGCTGCTGCCTCAGTCTCCCCTTTTCTGTTTCCAGCGGGGGGGAGGGGCAGGGCCCCCGGATTTCCACACAGTCTCTCCTGGGCTCCAGCCAGTGGCTCCCTAGAACCTGCTGGGGCCCGTTCAGTACAATTCACTCCCCTGCTTTGTTCATGATCCGAGGGGAACTTACCCAGCGCAGGCCCAGCGATCCAGGCTAAGGGGCGGGGCTCCAGATCGGAAGCCCCGCCCTCCGTCACCATGACACAGGGATCTCTGCCTGAGTCTGCACCTGCCTGGCCCAATAGCTCAGCCTGGAGCCAGCTGCACCAGGGCCGGGAGCTCCACAGCCTGTCAGTGCCCCCCTCGGTAGCTGCCCCGGGACCGCTCCTGTGTGTGGAGAAATCCAAAGCCCCCACCCCAGGTGCCCCCTCCACAGCGTCACCCCCACCTGCCGGGTCCAGCAGCGCAAAGGGTGCGGTGAAATGGAAACCTGGGGGCAGCGAAATAACCGGGACCGGGGGCCCTGGTCTGACCGTCCTATTGGGGCGCCCTCCTGCCTTAACCCCTTCCTGCCCATGCTCCCTGCACTCACTCCAGCCGACCCTCCATCCGCCTCTAGCTGCTGGACCCCGCTTGGCTGCTGAGTCTGTTATAGCCATTGGCCCCCTCAGGCCTGGGGCTTATGAGCTTGGACTCGCCGGTTCGATTCCCACAGGCTCTGTGTTGGAGGCTGCCGCCTCCGGGGATGGTTCTGGGGCCTTTGGCTGTGGAGGCTGCGCGTCTCCCTCAGGGGCTGGCAGGCTTCTTCCAGCCACTTGGGAGCTGCCCCAGCCCGGGATCTGCGCCTCCGGCAGGAAGCCAGCGGCTGTCGCAGCTTGGCACACACGCCGCCGCCCTGGGCCCCCGCGCAGCAAGTTCGCAACCCGACGCCACGGTGACGGGCACCTGAGCGAGACGAGCAAGGGAAGCGGCGACGTGGGTCAGGCTCCTCGGCGCCCTCTTGTGGCTGGATCACGCAGGTGCGTGTGCTCCGGCTCCAGCCTGCGCGGGGGCCGCCCTGCCCCGTGTCTCTGCTGCGCTCCCGGGAGACGTGGCCCGGGCCAGCTGAGTCACCAGCCCCCCTCTCCCGGCACAGACCCCCCACGCGGCCCGGCGAGCTCGCCTGGTTCCCAGCCACGCCCCACTGACTCATTCTGCATCTGCCCCTCCGGTCCACGCTGGCAGGCTCTGGGGGACAGCCGGGCAGCTCCCCGCTCCCCATCATAGGGCCTCCGGCCCGCAACCCGGGAACTGGGGGGGGGGCAGGGTTCGCAAACTCCTCGCCCCCGCCCCTCGGCTCCACGCGCGACCCCGAGCAGGCGCGCCAGTTGCGGGGAGCAGCCGCTAGAGGGAGCCGTGAGCCGGGGCTGTACTCGGCCAGTAGCGCCCGTCTCCCTGGTTCCAAGCGCAGGCGCCGCCCAGAACCTGGCGCCCCCGGGGCCTTTCCCAGACTTGCTGAATTCGGTGGCAAAGGCCCCTCAGCTCCCGCCTTGCCCCAGAGCAGGATGGACCCCTGCCGCCCTGCCCCCCCCCCCTTTGGCCAGCCTCGTGGGCGGGGGGAGGAGGCCGCACGCCCGTCCCCATGCTGCCCTCTGCCCTCTGAGCTAAACGAGCGCTGCTCCGCCCAAACGGCAATCCGGGGCAGGAGTGTCCGTCCGTCCGCTGACAGGGGCCCGGCCCGGCTCCCTCCTTCCAGCCCGTCGCCATTCCTAGTGCTCCACGCGGGACCCCGCTGCCTCAGGCCTGGTCCTGAGCTCCAGGGAGCAGTGCGAAGGAAGCAGAGCCCGGTTCCTGAATCCCCTTCCCTCTGCCCTGGCTGCATGCTATTGTTGTGAGTGAGGCAGCACAGTCTAGTGGTTGGAGCAGCGAGGTGTGGGAGGAAGCATTCCTGCGTTCTCGGCCAGCTCTGATAGACGCGTGGGATCTGAAGGGGGGGGTTGTGGGAGGGGGGTCAGGACTCCTAGGTCCCTGGCCTGGTTGTGGGAGGGCAGTGAGTCAGAAGCTGCGGGGTCTACTCCTGGTTCTGCTGCGTGGCCGTGGGCGAGGTGCCATGCCTCAGTTTCCCCATCTGTGGAGCGGGAGTTGACCCAGGTTTGAGCTGTGTGCAGAGCAGGGCTGCGGGACTCTGCCTCTGGCCTGAGGGGACAATCTGCGGTCCTGGGTCTCTTGCCTTGACTCCCACCCGCTAGCGGGACAGGTGCCCAGCCGCAGACCAGCCCTGGCTGGCATCCTGCGGAGGGGGTTGTTATCTGGACCCCTGGCGTCCCCGGCTGGGTCCCGCCCCTGCCCAAACCCAGCCCTGGGAGCGATTCTGCTCTGGCCCCAGGGCTGAGGGCTCCGCGCCGCTTCTGTCCTGGAGCCGGAGCAAGGGCACCATGTGCACGGGGGCGGGACCAGGCTCGCTCCGCCTTGGCCGGCCCCGCTGGGCCGGAGCGGAGGCTGCTCGGGTGGGTCCGGTCCAGCCGCACGCCAGCGGCGGTGTTATGGCGCCACCTGGTGGCCCAGCGCTGCCAGGCGAGCCGCGGGAGCAAACCCACCCGCCAGTTCTCCCACCTGCCTGGCACCCGTGCCAACGCCAGCGCCAAGTTTTATGAGACAAATGCAAAGTGCTCCGCTGAGGAAGGAACAATCCGTGTCACACACACAGAAGGGAAGTGACTGTCTAGGCAGGAGTCCTGCAGAAAGGGATCGAGGGGTCAGAGTGGCCCACAAGCTGAAGATGAGTCAGCAGGGTGGCACTCTTGCAAAAAAAGGCAACATGACTCTGGGCTGCATGAAGAGGAATGTGGAGAGCAAGACTCGAGGGCTGCGTCTAGCCTGGCATGATTTTCTGGAAATGCTTTTAACGGAAAAGTTTTCGGTTAAAAGCATTTTCGAAACAGAGCGTCGAGATTGGCACGGACACTTTTCCGCAAAAGCACTTTATGCAGAAAAGCGTCCGTGCCAATCTAGAGGCGCTTTTGCATAAAAAAGCTCCAATCGCCATTTTCGCCATCGGGGCTTTTTTGCGGAAAACAAATCTGAGCTGTCTACACTGGCCCTTTTGCGCAAAAGTTTTGCACAAAAGGGACTTTTGCCCGAACAGGAGCAGCATAGTATTTCTGCAAAAAGCACTGATTTCTTACAGTAGGAAGTCAGAGCTTTTGCGGAAATTCAAGCGGCCAGTGTAGACAGCTGGCAAGTTTTTCCGGAAAAGCGGCTGATTTTCCGGAAAAACTGGCCAGTCTAGACACAGCCGAGAAGTCGTTCTTCTGCTCTGCACTGATTAGGCCTCAGCTAGAACATTGTGTCCAGTTCTGGGCACCACAGTTCAAGACAGATGTTGACAAATTGGAGAGCGTTCAGAAAAGAGCAACAAAAATGATTACAGGTCTAGAAACCTCCTCTGAAGGAAGACTGAAAGCATTGGGCTTGTTTAGTTTGGAAAAGAGCAGACTGCACAGGGACATGAGAGCAGTTTTCAGGTATCTAAAAGGGTGTTACAAGGAGGAGGGAGAAAAATGGTTCCCCTTGGCCTCTGAGGATAGGACAAGCAGCAATGGGCTTAAACTGCAGCAGGGGAGGTTTAGGTTGGACATTAGGAAAAACTTCCTGCCTGTCAGGGGGTGAAACACAGGAATAAGTTGCCCAGGGGGGTTGTGGAATCCCCATCTCTGGAGATATTGAAGAGCAGGTTGGACACACACCTGTCAGGGGCGATCTAGACAGTGCTTGGTCCCTGGAGGGCAGGGGACTGGACTCGTCCTCTCAACGTCCCTGCCAGTTCTAGGATTCATTGTGTGACTGTAGCACCTAGCAGCCCCACTCACGGAGCAGAGTCCCCTCTCCCCCCCATAGGGGGTGAACAAACCCAGAACAAAGAGCTTCCAGGCTAAGTGTAGGACAAGAGGCCAGAGGGATAAAGGCAGAGGAGCTGGCCTAGGGCCACAGGTCCACTGCTCACTCTGGATCCCTTGTTGACCTTGGTCATTGTGACATGGGGGGGCTGTCTGCTCTGTAACCTGGGGTTCCCTCACATTCCCACGGACTCCCCCACATGTGGATTGGCCCAGCCACCCAGTCCCAGAGTGGGCAGATAACAAGGCTCTTCCCAGGGGGAGAGACAAAGGGAGGGAGGTGGAGACGGCACCTGGCTGGGGGGACAGTCTTGTCTGGAAAACACGGAGAGAAGAGACTAAGCTGAGGACTGGGGGTTGAGAGGCCGGTGGACCCCTCCCCCAAGGGTCTGAGGCATCCTGGCCCTGACTCCTGTAGCCACCTCACGTCTGTGCTGGGCTGTGTCCCGGAGAAGCAATAAACCCGCAGGCAACATCTAGACACAGCCTCTCTGTTCTTCTGGCTGCTGGAGTCACATATTGCTTCTATGGGGGTGCAGGATCGGGGGGTCCCTGACATGCCATCACAGTCATATTTAACCAGTCCCTTGTTGACTCTCTTTCTTCTGTCCAGGCAGGAGGTAACATACATTTGTGTCGCTTAGTCTGCCTAGAGAGCACCCCAAACCCTTGCCCCCTCCCATTGGGTAGCTGGTAGAGGGAAACTGAGGCACACAATGGCTTCAGAAAACCATCGCAGGAAAGTCTCACTTTGTCACAGGGTGCAGAAGGAAACAGAGACAGGCTGGGTTGGCAGGCCAGGCAATGGACTTGTGGTGGCGTGATGTGGACATAAGGAGTCAGGGGCTGGCAGCCCTAGACCCCTTGGGGTCCCTGAACTCTCAGTACTCAGCGTAGTCTCTTCTCTTCATGTTTTCCCAGCCAAAAAACTGCCCAGCTCCCAGTCCCTGCCCCCAGCCAGGTGCCGTCTTCACCTCCCTTCCTTTGTCTCTTCCCCTGGGAAGAGCCTTGTTATCTGCTCAGGCTGGGATGAGGTGTCTGGGCCAATCCACATGTGGGTGAGTCAGTGGGAATCACACAGCCCAGCATAAGCCCTGGGTTACAGAGCAGACAGCCCCCCACTACGGCACAGGGCTCAGCAGAGCAGCTCCAGGCTGGATGGACACCTGTCCCCCGGGGGGCTGGACACCACAGGGAATGCTTGGCAGAATCAGGTGTTGGGGTGTGCCTATCACTAACCCATCCAAAGAAAGTAAGGCCTGCAGAAGCCCAGAGGGAGCTTGTGTTGTCAGAGACTGATGTAGTCGGGGGAGGTGACACAGCAGGATAGACAAGACTTCCTCACACTAAAGGCAGGTAGCAATGAGGTTCCTCACAGCTCTGGGGACCCAGGGAAAGCATCACACAGTGAAATATATTAGAAGCTAGAAACTGTAGAAAATTGATAAGGGAAGCAAAAGAGCACAAGGACTCATCTCTGGCTATTGGCATTGACAATAAGGAAGGCATTTTTAAAATTACGTTAGGAACAGAAAGAATTCTAACAATTATATTCATAGACAGTGGGTGAGCCTAGGGCTGGGGGACACCAGCCTCAGCCCTGCCCCTTCTGTCCAAAGCCCCACCCCTGCTGCCCAAGACCTCTGTGGGAGCCAAGCTCTCCCCCACACTGTAGAGGCAGACTACACCCATCCCCCACTGTGAGGCACATTTCATGGGGAGGGAAGGCGGCTTTCCCAGCCCTTGAGTGCAGGAAGCTCCCAGCCCCAAACTTCCCAGCTCCAGGAGGGCTTGTGGCGTGGCCCCAGCTTTGGTGGGGCAGAAGCCCAGCAGCCCCTGGGGACAGAGGGAACCATGCTGAATCAGGGGCAGGACTGGGGACAGAGCGTGGACAGGGCCAGCCAGGCACTTTGCCTTCCCCTGCCTCTAATACCCGCCGCCCATGAGCTATAAGTCTCTGGCCCTCTGGAAACGACAGCGCTGCCAGGACGAGTACAGAAAAGGCTGGCGTGGTCCTGAAGACGGGAAAGGGCCAGGTGTTCACCTCACATGACGATGCTAAATTTGTCCTGTTCCAACAGTAACTAAGAAGGATGCTAAACAGCAGCTGCTAACGTTAGACATTAAGGCAAGGGCCCGTCTCTCCCTTGCCAGCCTCCACCTCTCCTCTGGCCAACTGGGCCTCAGGGAAAGCACCCCCCAGGCAGGCAGGCAGGCAATCTTCCTCTGAGCAGAGGGTTAGGCTTGTTGGCGTACCCAGCATAGGGACTCCAGCCTCTTCTCCTGGGGCTGCTCACTCCCCTGCTGTCTCTGACTTAGTAGCCAGATGCGGGGGGGGGGGGGGGGTGTCTCTCACCCCCCCCTTCTTCTCCCAACAGGGGAGGGTTTAAAAAGGTCTCAGGCAGCCCTGAAGTGGAATCAGCTGATCCTAGTTGGTGCCAGGTTTCCCTCGCTCAGCTGATCCCACTCCGCCTGAGACAAGCCCTTTTCAGCGGATCCTGATTGACCTGCAGTAACCCATTTCTAGTTAATAGGGGAGTGGGCCTTTCCCCCTCCATTGCCGCCCTCTGGCCCGACTTTATCGCAACACCTTTCAGTCAGGAGGTCCAGATGATGGGCATCCAAAGAGTTTCTAAAGAGCTGGCCAAGGAGCTTGCTGGACTGTTACCGCTGATTTTTAATAAGTCTTGGCGCACTGGAGCAATTACAGAGGACTGGCAGAAAACTAGTTGTGACGTAGTGTTGGGACCTTGCTGGGGCTGTGGGCGACCTCTGCTGTCTGTAGCACAACCCAGCAGGGCAGGGGGTGAGTCATTATGCAAAGGGGGCTCCAAACCTGTCTGACCAGTTACCCCCCAGGGAGAGAAACAAAGGAAGGTGGAATGCTGCCCTTGGCTAGGGGCAGGGCTGGAAGACAGTTGGTTAGTCTCTGTCTGGTATCATGGAGGAAGCAGCCTAGGCAACAGGCTGGGATTTAGGAGCCGAGACTCCTCCATCTCAAGGGGGGCTGAGGCATCCTAGGCCTGCCCTGGAACCAGATTCCATCTGTGCTGGGCTGTATCCTGGAGAAGCAATAAACTCCCCCTGTTCTACTGGCTGGTGGAGTCTGTTCCTGCCATTACGGGGGTGCAGGAGGTGGGGGAACCCCAATGCGCCGTCACACTAGTGTTGCACCAATATTTACCTTTGACAAGGCCCCTCACCAAAGGCTCTTAAGCAAAGTAAACTGCGGTGGGACAAGTGGTGAAAAGACAGGAAACGAAGGGCAGGTACAAACGGTCAGTTTTCCGAGAGGAGAGAGGTAACTAGTGGCGTCCCTCAAGGGTCCGTCCTGGGACCCACCCTATTCGTTTTACTTGTTAATGATCTAGGAAAAGGGGCAAACAGCGAGGTGGCAACATTTGCAGCTGTTGTAAAATGGCTCAGGATAGTTCAGTGCCAGGCAGACTGTGAAGAGCTTCCCAAGTGGGTGACCTGGCAACAACGTGGCAGATGTAATTGGATGTTGATAAATGCAAAGAAATGCCCATTGGAAATCATCATCCCAATTTGACCTACAGACCAACCAGCGGACTTACCCGGCACTGCCTGCATCCTTCAGGGCAGGGCCTTGGGGATGGGGTGGTGATGCAGGAGACTAGGGGCTGTGGGTGTGTTCCCTCCGCTAGCACCCCCCCACTCACCCACAGCCTGTTCTCTCCCTGCCTCCAGTGCTGCAGCCAAGGGCTGGGGGGGGGGAAGGGTCTGGAGTAGGGGGGCTAGTTACTGGTGTGCGGGAAGGCAAGATGGCAGAGTCCAGCCTTGCTGGCCGCTCCCTTGGTGGGGCGGCTGCCCCCAGTGGCCACTCTTATATCGCATCCCTCCAAACAGCAGCCCCTCCCTTTGCATGTTATGGAAAACAGTCCTTTTCCCGGGGCTTCCGGTTCTCCTGGCACAACCAAGCCCTGGCCTTGTTTTATGTTAGGAGAAGAAAAAAACTGTACACCAAATTTGGTAGTCCTAGCTCATACTGTTTAGAACGAGTTCTTGAACAAATGGACTCGCAGACAGACACACAGAGGCTACGTCTAGACTGGCATGATTTTCCGCAAATGCTTTTAATGGAAAAGTTTTTAACGGAAAAGAGCGTCTAGATTGGCACGGACGCTTTGCCACAAAAGCACTTTTTGCGGAAAAGCGTGCCTGCCAATCTAGACGCGGTTTTGTGCAAGAAAGCCCCAATCGCCATTTTCACCATCGTGGCTTTTTTGCACAAAACAGTTTTCAGCTGTCTACACTGGCCCTTTTGCGCAAAAGCATTTCCAGAAAAGGGCTTTTGCCCGAACAGGAGCAGCATAGTATTTGTGCAAGAAGCACTGATTTCAGACAGTAGGAAGTCAGTGCTTTTGTGCAAAATCAAGAGGCCAGTGTAGACAGCTGGCAAGTTTTTCCGCAAAAGCAAATGCTTTTGCAGAAAAACTTGCCTCTCTAGACACAGCCAGACAGACTAACAGGATAGATAGATAGATAGATAGATAGATAGATAGATAGATAGATAGATAGATAGATAGATAGATAGGCTACATGTAGACTAATTTGTTGAGCCCTGCATATTTGTATGCATAAGCTAATTTCATACAATAGGGGGGCTCCAATCACACCGCTGTCTTACAAGTCTCTGGAGTGCATCCTTTGTTAGGATGAGGCATGAGTCTTTCCAGGCTCAGGTCACAGCAAAGATGCTCCTGAAGCAGTGAGCTGGAGTGAAGACAAATGGAGGAACCTCCAGGGCCCTCTATCCCCTTGCCCACGTGGCAGGCATCCCATCGTTCTCCTGCGTGAAGGCACCTCCCCAGATGGAGTGTGTCACATGCGCAAGTCACTTGTCCATGCCTGGCTCAATCCTGTTTTAGGCAGCAGCCATGGCTCACATGCTGGTCTGAATGTTCACAGCAAAGTCCCACCGGTGCGGATTGGCCCCACTTAAGGTGCATCGTCAGTCAAGCGCTGCCATTCATTGGACTAGCTGCTCTTCCACAGCAGGTGAACAACATGCAGGGTTTTCATGTTTCTTGTGATTCTTTTTCCTTTTCAGCCAATAAAAAGATCCTAGTGGTTCCGTGTGCCCAGGGCCGCAAGCACAGGGGAAAGGGGGAGTCACCAGGCTGGGTTATTCTATTATCCCAGAGGCAGGGGTTCTGGAACAGAGAGAACGTGGCCCCCTCAATTTTTACTTGCCATAAGGGTGAGCAACAGAGGGAGGGAGCAGAGAGAGGTGAGCAGGGTGTGTAGTTTTGGGAGGACAGAGTGGTGTGGAAGCAGGGTCTGGAGGGGAAGGAGCAAGGCAGGGATTTGGGGAGAAGAGGCAATATGGGGGCAGGGCCTTGGTGGGGAAGGATGGCACAGGGCAGGGCTTTGGGGCGAAGGGACAGTGTGAGGGCGGAGCCTTGGAGAGAAGGGGCGTGGCCTCAGCAACAAGGGCAGTATGGTGTGTTCGGTCACAGAGATCCCCTTGCGACTGTCACTCAAGGGGCTGATCATAGCACTGAGCCCGCCTACCTGCCCTCTGGGGTGCCCCACCACCCTGTCCTGCTGAGCCAGAAGCCCTACTCTCCCCCAGCCCAGAGTTGGGGTCACAAGGCAGAGCCACACAGACACTGAGATCAGCTCAGCTCTAGGAAGGCTCAGGTCACAGGGACTTAACCCAGCACCCGGGTGCACAGCTCCAGTGGGACTGGAACCCCAGATAAATCCATCTCACCCTGCATGAAACGTATACAGAGTGAGCTCATAAGCTGCTGCCTTCCCCCCCGGTGCTACTTATTTACACTGGGTTTATGAATAAACAAACGTGATTGAATTCAGTATTTAAAAAGTCAGATTTAAATGCTTGCAAGTGATAGCAGACACATCAAAGCAAGTCACTAAGCAAAAGAAAAGAAAACACCTGCTGAGCCTGATCCACTAAGAGAAGTGATTACAAATCATAATTTTCCCCCCTCATTCTTATTGCAGGTAAAGGCCTTCTCAGGCCAGAGATGTCTTTGCTGCAGCTCTCCTCCTCCCCCATCATTAGAGATTTTTTGTTTCCAGGTATTTTCAGGCATGGAGCAGTCTGAAGCCAGCTGGAGATATTGTTTACTCCCCTTTCCTTGTACAGAATATCCCTAGGGTGGGAAACTGTTATCCAATGCCCCACACCCCTGTGGAAAAGTACAAAATTCAGGATGGATTCCAGCCCCAGGTGCCATGGTCACATGTCTTTGTAGGACCAACCAGAGTCCTGGCTTACAGGAAAAACAAGACTAGACTATTCTCAGATCATTGTCCCAAATAATCAGCCATTAAGTGCCACTAATTGGCCCTCACTTCGTAAGTCTAGGTCAGTAAACAGGTTTATGCTTCATATTTCTAGCTTCAAATGCAGGAAGGCTGCATGCACACAGAAAATATACACAGTCTGGGGATGACAAGCTCTCCAGTGTTAGGCTGCAGGAGATATTTTGCATAAAGCGTATTTGAGTTAAGCATATTTCCATAATGAATGAGGTTCAACATGACAGACAGCATGAGGGCGGGGCCTAGGGGAGAAGGGGCGGGGCCTAGATGAGAAAGGAGGTGCAGGGTTGGAGCCACAGTTTAGGCACCTGGCCCCCCCCACACACACACTTAAGGTGCTTTCACAGTGCGGCGTAGTGGGGGGCTGTCTGCTCTGTGACCCGGGTCCCCCTGCGCTGCGATGGGAGATTCTCACTGACTCTCCCAAATGTGGATTAACCCAGACACCCAGGCTCAGCCCCCCAGGGAGAGACAAAGGGAGGAAGGTGGAGACCAGCAACTGGCTGGGGGGCAGGGCTGGAGGAGAGTTTTAGTTTCTGTCTGGTATCATGGAGGAAGCAGCCTAAGCAAGGGGCTGGGATTTAGGGGCCCAGGCTCCCCCATCTCAAGGGGGGCTGAGGCATCCTAGGCCTGCCCTGGAACCAGATTCCATCTGTGCTGGGCTGTATCCTGGAGAAGCCATAAACTCCCTCTGTTCTACTGGCTGGCGGAGTCTGTTCGTGCCACTACGGGGGTGCAGGAGGCAGGGGAACCCCAATGCGCCGTCACACACAGCTCCTGCCCAGCTCCTGCCCAGATGGGCATCCAGGGTAAGAGACGGGGGTTCAGGCCAGCGTCTGACCCCATAGGCAGAGGGAGCCTGGCTGGAGGGTTACAGATAGACAGACAGGTGGCTGTTCAGGGGCCCGTCAGCTGTCAGTCGGATTTTATAGGGTCACCCTGGGATGTCCGAGGACCTGGGATGAAGCAAGGGCCAGTGGTGCAGAGCCTGGCCCTGTGCATTCCTGCTCTGGCCCTCCTTGGAGCTCATTTCGGAAGCTGATTTCTCAGTCCATGTGTGCTAGGCGGGCTGTGTGAAATCAGCGAGTCCAGGGCGAAATGGGGCAGCCTGTCTGTTTGCAAAAACCCAAGTCACTCCTGGCATCTAATATGGCAACATACCCATTGCATAGAGCTGGAAGGGACCTTGAGAGCCAGCGAGTCCAGTCTGCTGCTCTCAGGGCAGGACCACGCACCATCCCTGACAGATTTGCCCCACATCCCTCAGTGGCCCCCTCAAGGGCTAAACTCACAACCCTGGGTTTAGCAGGCCAATGCTCAAACCACTGAGCTATCTCTAGCCTTCCACGTGCATCAGGTGGCTCCCACAGGGCACTCGGTGCCAGGGATGCTCTGCCAGACGGGGACAAAGGTCCCTAACCTGAGCTGCCTGATAAGGGCAGTTAACGATCAACGCGCGTGTAAACAGGGCAGGGAGTTGCACTTGCAGAGAGGCGAGGCGAGGAGGGCCGGGCACGCTGGGAAGGCTGCCAGGGGAGACATGAGCTGCATGCCTGGGCTGGCTGGCAGTCGGGTAGGAGCTGCGGTCTGGCAGTGGCAGTCCCGCACCAGTGTGGGGGTGGGGGTGGGGGTGGGAAATCCCCCCCACGATATCACAGCTCCAACCCTGCAGCCCTGGGTGCTCCCACCCCTAAGCCAAGCCAATCCTCTCCAGGGCAGGCAGGCTCGTTAGTGGCATCTTGAGGACTAGCCCTTTTCTTTTCTCACAGCCAAGCTTTCGCCTTTCGCCAGCTGCCACCCACTCACTCGCTGCCACCCACTCACTCGGTCTGTCAGCTGCAGCAAGGGAAAGAAGCCAATGGTCGGGGTACAGAGATGGGAGTGTCACCTCCATGCCAGTTCCAGTTCCATTAGGGTGGATGTGGGGGAGAGGGCCAGCCAGCTCCTGTCTCCATCACCTCCCCCCCCCCCCCCCCAGACTAGTGGAGGATTCTGCACCCTTCACCAGGCCCCACCTGCTCCATTCTTCCCCAGGGGCGGCAGAGGCTGCAGCCAGGGACATGCCTTCACCTGCCCCAGAGAACAGCTTTGTGGGCAAGTCACCTCTTCAGCGATCATACCACTACGGGGGGGGCACTTTCATGTGGCCTTGCACAAGCCTGAGGCAGCAGCAGCAGCAGAGAACAGACCCACATTGCCTGACACCAGCAGGCCTCCCCCACAGCAGAATTACCAACAGCAGACAAGAGAGCCACTCCGAATACAGCCAGGCATGAGTTATTGCACTGCAGTGCACGGCAGCCGGCCTCTCTCCTAGAGCTGGAAGGGACCTTGAGAGGCCATCAAGTCCGGTCCTCTGCCCTCACAGCAGGACAGATTTGCCCCCATCCCTAAATGGCTCCCTCAAGGATCAAGCTCACAACACTGGGCTTAGCAGGCCAATGCTCAAACCACTGAGCTATCTCCTGCCACAGCTGTTTTCAGAGAACTCTCCCCGATGACTCCGAGGCTATGTCTACACTCGCGGCTTCTTGCACAAGAACACGGCCACCGTGCCACGTGCGAGCTGTGCTTTTGCACAACAGCGCCCATGGCCATGTGGATGTTCTCTTGCGCAAGAAAACTCCGACGGCCATGTAGCCAGACACAAAAACCCCATCTTGTTTTCCCCCCCCCAGAGAGCAAGAGAAAGGCAGTCAGCCTTTGATGCCCTGGGAACACAGGTTTGCTGCCTGTCCCTGACTCTACCATAAACAGAAACCAGACAGTAAATGGGCTAGCTGACGACCCGGGGCCTCCCGTCGCCCTGATGGCTAGTACCAGTAATTGACACGCCTGCACTGTCCCAGGAGAGGAATCTTTGCCCATCACATACCAGAGGTGCCCATTGTCTGCATTTTTCCCAGGTGTAAATTATGCTTTGCACCCTTCGTGGGAAACTTGGTGTTCAAAGCCATTTTTCCTAATTGGCCACTTGAAACCAGGAAGAAGCCTACATGACCCAAGGGGTATAAAAGAGGTTCAGCCGCCCACCCCATTTGAGCTCCAATCATCTATACCTGCTGGCAGGTATTGATTGTCTCCCGAGGTCTGTGGGACGCCCAACCTCGCCCTACTTCTTCCCGAGGGATTGAGAGAAAGACGCTGGCCACGCCAAGTCTGGAACGCAGGGGTGAGAATATATACCTGCTATGTGTATTTTGCATGCATTTAATAAGAGCTCAGAGAACCAAAAGGGTTTCATGGTACCTGTAAGTAACTTCTTAGTGTAATTTCCTTTGTAGTGGCTGTGTTATCTATAACACAGCAGTAGCATTTAACAACTAAGTTTACCCTGTAACAATAAATAGTAACTGTTTAAGCTTTAACCTGACTCCTTCAGTTGCTGTAACAGAACCAAGCACAATTTAAAAGAACTTCAGCCGGTCATAAGGGACTCACTGCCCTGACCGTCGGCTGACAGAATTGGCGTAGTCGGCAGGATTGTGCTACTGGTTCACATACAGCAACATGAAGCCTGTCATGATAGACATGGATTTTAGTGGTATAGAGAAAGGGTTTGCCCAGGAAGGTTGGGGCAACCCAAAATGGGATAGAAAAACATTAGAAAAGGATTGGGGAAATTCTGAGGAGTTGTGGGTACAGTTCTGTAAGTATAGAACTGCCTGCAAGCTAAAGAATGGGACAAAGCCTGAGTCTGTGGAAAGGAGCCACTTTCCATTTAGCAAGGAAAACAGGATCAGGCCCAGACAAGCAGGCAGAAATGGAAAACAGGATCAGGCCCAGACAAGCAGGCAGGTAACAGATAAGATTGAAAGCCTTGTGGTAGAACTGAGAAAAAAGGCAGTAAGTACTAGAAATCTAAACCCTTAAGCATACTTACAAGAGTAATATCTGAAACAAGGCCAGTTTTTATTTTAGAGATAAGAAAGTGTTTTAAGAAAAGAGAATCAGAGAATTTAAACTCTGCAGAGAATGGAGAGCAAATGCAGTTGTGCAAATGCTAAAATGGTGTAGATAGAAAACTGTGGTTTCTTTACAGTCATTCTGAAGGAAAAAATGGGCCCTTTTTCCAAAGGAATGTCTGTAAATAATCCAGGCAAATTTGATTCAAATCTGTACATTTGATTAGAGAGACTGCTAAAAGAACTCTAAAGGGAGGGGGTTCTATTGGAACTGAACTACCCCATTGAATAAAAAGGGAATGTAATTGTTGTACAGCTATGTAAAAATAGTGTAAGAAAGGTTCAGAGAGAATGTATGTGTATCTGTGTGTAGATATATATATATAGTGTAAATAATATGAAGTTTTAAGGTCCAGTAATCTTGTTTGTTTGTAGGTTTAAAACAAATTGGTTTGGTTTACTTTTAGTCCAAGTTGTTTAATGAAAGTACAGGAAAACTGTAAGCATAAAGAAAGAGTTACACTATATGCAAAGTTTAATGTGGCTAAGTAGTGTTGTAAACAAAGATTGCACATTTTCCTGTAAACTATAGAATGAGTAAAAAAAAAAACTGCAAACAGACTAAAATGCTGTGAAAGCTCCAGGAGCCACACCAGGTTGTGATTTCCTTTGTGGTGCAAATGCCCTAGCTGGCAGCACAAAGAAGCTTTGCAGGTAATAGCTAAGTTTGATTAGCAAACTACCTAATATCAGAAAGTTCAAATTGTAGCCCTCCAGAAAAAAAGAAAGAAAGAAAGAAATAGGAGGTTGGGTATACTAGGAAAAGTTTAAATGTAAGCAGTCTTTTAAGAAGGCAGAGAGAAGACTAAAAAATTGGCATTTGTAAAAGATGTTACCCCTTTTGAACAAAATCTTGCAAAGGTTTGGGCATAGCCCTTGGTCTGATCAAGTGTTAATTGCTATCCATACAATTTCAGACCTAGAAGACAAATTGACTAACTTTGTGGATATGTAAACCCTCAACTTCAAAGGAGAGGGAAACAGCTGCAGCTTTTGTCTTCTATGGAAAACCCTGTAATGAGGTGTTCTTCAAAATTGTCTGAATATAAGAATACAAATATGAAACTGGAAAAATGTAAAAGCCTCTGCTGCAAAAGTGGAGAGGTAGAAATGCATGTCCCTCAGTACCCAGACAGAGCTAGATTCCCTTAAGGATGGGTGCTGAGAGTTAAAGCAGCTCTCAGATTTATTTATTTTTTTGTTTTTCTTCCCTCAGGAATATGTTTAAGAAAAGAACCAGGAGGTATGAGGCTTAGTAAACAAGCTCACCCTCCTTACCAAATTAATAGTAGACAAACATGTGTCATTGTAAAAAGTAATTTAGCAGGAATTAGGATGGACCATAAGAAGGGGAAGGCAAAAAGTTTGGAGCCCTATAGGCATAGTTGAAGGAATAAGGCAGACATTGGAAAGTTACTAGGAATGAGACATTTTCTTTGAAAGGACAAAGCAAGTGATTTGAGGGAATGTGAAGATAAAAGGTGGACTCCGTGGGAGTGTGGAAAAAATTAAGCAATGGTAATAATATGTGAAGGGAAAACTTGTTTTAAAAATGACACCTTGTTTCTTTGCAGCCTCTTCCTTAAGCACTGTGCAAACCATCTATGCAAAGAAACAATCAAATGTAAACATTTTGTCTATGGACACCTTTGTTAAATCTGCAAAGGAAAATTAAGGATTCTACTAAAACTTAAATGGTTAACTGCATAAAGGAATGAGCTCTATATATTGTAACTATTTTGTGGATTTCAAATTAACTAGTTTATTTTGTTTTGGATAATGTCCTCTTGCTTAAAATTGCAAACAGACAAGGCACAAATTAGTTAGTGCTTGTGTTGGGCATTCAACTCTTAAGGACATTTAACTTTCTAGAAACCAAATTATTAGTTTAGAAATTCAAGCTTTGAAACTTAACTGGGTTTTTTTTCAAGGCTGACTTGATAACACTTTTGGCTTCAAAGGAAAGTGGACAGAGAAGGCTGCTGCTGTCTCAGCAGACTTATACTAACTCCTGTGCTATATGGGCTGGAGCCACCCAGTGGATAAATAACTGGGAAATAGGAAAGCCGGTTTGGAGATTGGAATATTGGAAATGGATATACCAGCATGCAACCCCACATGCCTTAAGCATAAGTCATGTGTCCAAAAGAATAATACTCTAGCTGCACAGCTAAATAACCTAGCAGATGCAGCAGTACAAATTTTTGCTGTCCAGGTGGATTGGGAACGCCTGTACATTTGGCTACATGAAACCTTGGGACACACAGAAAGTGATGAGCTGGTGCGGCAGGCACATGCCAGGGGGTGGCCTATCACCCACAAACAAGCCAAAGATCTGGTACAAGCTTGCACCGTATGTGCTGAACTCAAGGAAACATATAACAGAAGGGCAATGATTTGCCAGGCTAAGAGATGGAAAAATGCTATGGGCAACGTGGCAAGTAGATTATATTGGTCCACCGCCCAGCAGTAAGCAAGGGTGGGAGTATGTTTTAACTGGAGTAGAAATTGTTTCAAGAATTGGTTTTGCTTACCCAACCCGATGGACAACAGGGTTGTCTACGATCATGGGACTAAACCACTTAATAGCTCTTGTCCCAACACCCCAGTTTGGGAACACAAACCCATGTACTGCACTCCTATAAAGGAAAAGGAGTCTGGACAACTGCAGATGCTGGGCTAACACCAATAACTATTACTGAGGCTTGGATTGTATCCAAGACCTGCAAACCTTATGTTTTATTACAGGAAACTGAGGCAATAGCCCTAAACAGTGCTCCAGTGGGACGGATCCCTCCCAATGCTGGTGTGGATCCGGGAAACCACCATGAACTTTTTGTATATATACACCGCTTGCTGTTGTGCTTGCAACCACTGTTGTTAGTTACAGACTATTGAAATAAGACATGGTACTCCAACTCGCCATGGTCTTCTTCCTCATCCCAACTGCTACTGCTGTACCAGAACACCTTACTTGACTCCTCTACTGGACTGGGAATCGAGTTTGTCCCTCTCAGCCCAAATGACTGGTGAAACAAAGTGACATCTTCCGATGGGGACCGGTATGGTTCGATGACAGCGACTACCGCAATCCTCTAAATAACTCTGGGGGGAGGTTAAGGGGGGAGGCAAGGGAAGTGGCAACAAATGGTATGGGATAAGACATGCTGTAACTAAAAATGTAAAGCCTCATGGCTAGATTGTCTAGCCCAACACCTAGGACTTTCGTTAACTCCCTTCCTTCACTCTATTGTAAATACTATATTAACCATTTTACTTGTTGTAATTGCTTGCTGCATGCTTCTATGTATTGTCAGGCGTTTTGTGTACACTGCTACCTCCTCTGCACAAATCTGGTATATGGCGTTGGGAAGCGATCCTAATCAATCCCTTGATCCAAATTATCTGATCAGACCCTGCTGATAGGGCGATTTTAGCTTCCTCCAAGGAGGGCAAAGGGTGCTGGCATCACCGCCATCTTGCGTTCTGGGACATAGTGAGGCGTGTCAAGGGGGTGGAATGTAGCCAGACACAAAAACCCCATCTTGTTTTTCCACGAGCCCCATCTTGTTTCCCCCCCCCCCCCCAGAGAGCAAGAGAAAGGCAGTCAGCCTTTGATGCCCTGGGAACACAGGTTTGCTGCCTGTCCCTGACTCTACCATAAACAGAAACCAGACAGTAAATGGGCTAGCTGACGACCCGGGGCCTCCCGTCGCCCTGATGGCTAGTACCAGTAATTGACACGCCTGCACTGTCCCAGGAGAGGAATCTTCGCCCATCACATACCAGAGGTGCCCATTGTCTGCATTTTTCCCAGGTGTAAATTATGCTTTGCACCCTTCGTGGGAAACTTGGTGTTCAAAGCCATTTTTCCTAATTGGCCACTTGAAACCAGGAAGAAGCCTACATGACCCAAGGGGTATAAAAGGGGTTCAGCCGCCCACCCCATTTGAGCTCCAATCATCTATACCTGCTGGCAGGTATTGATTGTCTCCCGAGGTCTGTGGGACGCCCAACCTCGCCCTACTTCTTCCCGAGGGATTGAGAGAAAGACGCTGGCCACGCCAAGTCTGGAACGCAGGGGTGAGAATATATACCTGCTATGTGTATTTTGCATGCATTTAATAAGAGCTCAGAGAACCAAAAGGGTTTCATGGTACCTGTAAGTAACTTCTTAGTGTAATTTCCTTTGTAGTGGCTGTGTTATCTGTAACACAGCAGTAGCATTTAACAACTAAGTTTACCCTGTAACAATAAATAGTAACTGTTTAAGCTTTAACCTGACTCCTTCAGTTGCTGTAACAGAACCAAGCACAATTTAAAAGAACTTCAGCCGGTCATAAGGGACTCACTGCCCTGACCGTCGGCTGACAGGCCATTTTAGCCATCGGGCTTTCTTGCGCACGAAATCCCTGCCAAGCGTCCACACTGCCCTCTTGCACAAGAGCTTACACCTGTCAAAAAAGAGCGTAGCTCTTGTGCAAGGAGCCCTCTCTCACCACGCCGTCCTGTCAATTTCCTTGTGCAAGAGCAGGCGGGCAGTGTGGACGCGCTGCGGATTCTTGCACAAGAAGCCGCGAGTGTAGACACAGCCCAAGATCTTGTAGCTCCAGTTACTGAAGAACATCAGTCCCCCTCACATTGTAGGCATAGCTGGGATTATTTTTTCCCAGGGTGCATGTTTACATTTAGCCACATTACATTTCATTTGCCATTTTGTTGCCCAATCACTTTGCTTGGTGGGATCTCTCTGAAGCTCTTCACAATCTGCTTGGGTCAGGACTATCTGCAAACGTTGCCACCTCCCTGTTTACCCCAGTCTCCAGCTCATTTCCAAAGTACAGACCGTGGGACTTCAGTGGTTGCAAGCAAAACCAGCACGTTACAGACTGTCCCGGGGCAGATGCCACCACCCCGGCTCCTCCTGCCGTTAGCGCAGGTATCAGCTCACATCTGCCCCCTGGGCAACTCCTTCTGGCTAGTGTCTCAAGGGGTCAATTCCAGACCTGCATCCTCTTCAGACCACCCCCCAGCAGTGCCGCTCCACTGTCTCAGCCCCCTTCCTGGGATGGGGGGAGGAAGAGAGGTTATCACTCCCTGCTCTCAGGAGTCCTCCCCATGCTGTACCCACCTGACCCACAGCCAGTCTTCACTGCCATCTGAAATGGCCCCTCATCATTGGCAAGGGAGCTGATACTTTTGCCTATCCCAGCCTTCGCACCGAGGCCTTGCTGCAGGCCCCGCAGCTTCCCTGACAGCCAGGTCCCCCCTGCTCCCCCACAAGACTGGATCCCTTTTGCCTCCAGGAGCCCTTATTTATACAGCCCCCAGCTGGGCCCTACTGGGCAGTATCAGCCTCAGCTGTGGGCTTTGCAGGGCTGGGTTTTACCCATAAAGGGCCAGTGCGGGGCAGACGCTCAGCCCCACAGACTTCAAATAGAAGGACCTCGTAGCTAGGAGCAATACACTAAAGCTTGTTGCAAACTACCCTAAAACTGTTCGGAAGGCTACGTCTACACTGGCAAGATTTTGCGCAAATACTTTTAACACAAGAGTTTTTGCGTTAAAGTATTTGTGCAAGGGAGCGTCTGCACTGGCATGTGCCTTTGCACAAGAGCATCCGTGCCAGTGTAGACGCTCTCTTGCGCAAGAAAGCTCCGATGGTCATTTTAGCCATAGGGCTTTCTTGCGCAAGAAATTCATGTTGCCTGGCTTTGGGCTTTTGCGCAAAATCATGCCAATGTAGACACAGCCTTCTCGTTTCTGGCAAACCGGCAGGTCAGAGACGCTCTCTGAGCAGAGTTAGCGGAGGAAGTGGCTTCCGCCGACGGAAGCTCATGCTACTACTTATGTTTTTGTTAGTCTCTCAGGCCCCCCACCACTCCAGCGGGTCGTGACACTACCAGCGAAAAGCCACATGAGGAATGTGGTCCAAAGCATCTCCGAGTTGTGCACGGTTGTGTACATCAGACAATTTCCTATGGGGGGAGGCGGGTCTGTCACAACATGCTAGCAGAAGACTGGGCATGGTGAGGTGACAGGCCCATGGCTACCCCACGATTCAGTGGCAGAGCCGGAACTGAGCCCAGGTCTCCCAGCTCTATGGTTTAGCCGTCCCAGGGGCCTTGGAAGCCCATGCAGGCCATCAAGGGAACGCTCCATTCACTGACACAAGGGAGGGGGGTCCCCTGCAGCGCGGGCAGCACAGACGCCCCCTGCCCCTGCGCATTGCCATGGCCTTGGGAGTCAGGCCACATTATCGCTGCCGGGGGAGCCGGAACCGGCCCTGAACCTCAAGGCCTCACAGAGCTGGAATAAGCCATCGCCAGGCTGCCTACTGCCGGGCTGGCACGGCCCCGAGCCCAGCTCCCGGCCAGGCACCGGGCAAAGGGGTGGAGAAATCCCTGTAATATTATATTTTCTATTAAGATCTTGTCCTTTTCGATCTATCTTTGTTCAGTGTTTGTATAGAATCTCTGGAACATTTCTCCTAGAACTTTGTATTAAGATATTGTAGCCAGACAGACTAACCCCCATATCATCCATCTTATTTGCCTTCCTGAAGCATACAGGACAGAAAAGGAGCAATAAAATCAGCATAGTCTATGCTGGCTCATCTGATCCTGAGAAGCTGAAACATAGATATGAGGAGAGATCAGGATATGCGAGGCTGCCACCGGCTGGCACCTATGTTGATTCGAACACACACACAGTCCCTGGAAAAGAAATTTCCCACTGAGAAAAGAATCCCCAGTAATTCCAATTTAGTTATCTCTCTTACAAGTGTAAATTAAGTTCACAACTCCCTTGTAAGAACTGGTCTCACAAAAGACAGACCAGCCCCATTTGACATGACAGATAAGAAAGAGAAATACGTGACCCCATGAGTATAAAAGATGGGCCCAGCACACACTCACTTTGAGTGTCATTCTACCCTCTACCTGCTGGTCGGGTTCGGTGTTTGACCTCCCGAGGTTCTATGGGGACGCCCACATCGTATTTTCGTCTTTCCTAGGAATTGAGGGACCGGCCCTGGCCTGACATGCTGGAGTCAAGAGGCACAGAAGGGGGTAAAAATTGTACCTGGATGTGGTCCTCTGTCTTAAGTGTACACATAGAAAGAGTAAGCTGTTACTTGGTACCATTATTTCTATTTTTCTATCTTTATCTTCTTTGTAACCATTTTTAAGATCTATATTTTGCTAACAGTTAAGAAACAGAACAATAGCCATTGCAACCATATGATTTATAAGCTTCCTCAATAAACCTGTAACTGTTTAAGTTTTAACCTGACTTCTTCAGTTGCTGTAACAGAACCAAGCACAATTTAAAAAAACTTCAGCCGGTCTTAAGGAACAGATATAGGGAGGTGGAGAAATCCCTGTAATATTATATTTTCTATTAAGATCTTGTCCTTTTCGATCTATCTTTGTTCAGTGTTCGTATAGAATCTCTGGAACATTTATCCTAGAACTTTGTATTAAGAGATCTAGACCTTGTAAGAAAAAATGTCTTTTGAGCTCTCCCCTTTCCTTGATGGTCCTGTTGGAATGAATGAGGTGTGAATGGGGACTGAAAGGGGAGCACCTCCAGCAGCAGTTGCCAGGGTGGAGAAAGTCTGGGAGCCAGACCCAAGACAATCCCTGCAAAGTGAGCTCATGAAGAAGACTGGACAGACAGACGCCTTGGGAGTCCAGCAGCAAGTGCCTGCCCTTGGAGGAACTCTCTCTGAAGCAGCATTAAGAAAGGCGAGGTCATGACTAATTGGCTGCATGAGAGGGGTAAATAGGAGGCATCTTGCAGAGGGATCCTGGGTTTTCGTCTTGTCTACATGGGGGCATCGATCCGGATCGGCAGAAGCCCGGCTCCACCCCTCCCCCATCTAACTCACCTAGCCGGTGCAGTTAGGGGGAGCAACTTTTGGTAACAACAAGACGGCGTGTGCGTGTGCGTGTGCGTGTGTGTCATGTGTCATATGATAAGTGTGGATTGATCTATGGATGGTCAATACATGTGGCCTGTTGTCTTCTCCCCCTGAAAAAGATCCCGGGTGCTTCTTTTAAGCACAACAAAGGGGTGTCAGATGCTCCCAGTCCTGGAATGTGCGTGGCCCAGAGCGGGTGAAGGGCACCCCACGGCGCTGGGCAAGGGGAGCAGGCAGGGCACTGGTGGGGAGAGGCTTATGGGGAGAGGCTGGGGGTGGGGACCATTCCCAGCAGGGACTCTGCTCTGGGCAGCTTGAGCCCCCCCCCCCCCAGCCAGATCCCGTCTTCCTCACCCCCTCCAAATCCCCCCCCCGCCTCGCTGCCCCCCCCCCCAGCTGTTCCCTCCCGCCCCACCTCTTCCTCTGCCAGCCCCGGGTGCCGGCTCCGCCCCGGGCCGCCTCGCTGGGCTCCGCAGAGGGGCGATGGCGGGGCCGGGTGGCGGGCGCCGCGCTGCGGGGCTCCCCCTGCGCCGCTGGCTGCAGCCTCTGGCTGGGGCCCAGCGTCTCGAGCCGGCCCGGAGGGACCGAACCAGCGCGGCCGGGGCCGCCGCCGCGACGCAGGGCGAAGGGCGGCTCAAGGGCCCCGAGGAGCTGCCGGGGCCGGGGCTGCTCCGCTCCGTCTACTGGCTCTTCCTGCGCGGCTACCTGCTGCACACGCACCAGCTGCAGGTGCGGCCCGGGCTGGGGGCTGGGCGGGGGGCACTGGGTGGGGCGCAGGGCACGGGCTGGGGGCTGGGGGCTGGGCGGGGGGCACTGGGTGGGGCGGCAGGGCGCGGGCTGGGAGTGGGGTACACGGTGGGGGGGCAGGGCACGGGCTGGGAGTGGGGTACACGGTGGGGGGCAGGGCGCGGGCTGGGAGTGGGGTACACGGTGGGGCGGCAGGGCACGGGCTGGGAGTGGGGTACACGGTGGGGCGGCAGGGCACGGGCTGGGAGTGGGGTACACGGTGGGGCGGCAGGGCACGGGCTGGGAGTGGGGTACACGGTGGGGTGGCAGGGCACGGGCTGGGAGTGGGGTACACGGTGGGGTGGCAGGGCACGGGCTGGGGGCTGGGCGGGGGGCACTGGGTGGGGCGGCAGGGCACGGGCTGGGGGCTGGGCGGGGGGCACTCGGTGGGGCGGCAGGGCACGGGCTGGGGGCTGGGCGGGGGGCACTGGGTGGGGCGGCAGGGCACGGGCTGGGGGCTGGGCGGGGGGCACTGGGTGGGGCGGCAGGGCACGGGCTGGGGGCTGGGTGGGGGGCACTGGGTGGGGCGCAGGGCACGGGCTGGGGGCTGGGCGGGGGGCACTGGGTGGGGCGCAGGGCACGGGCTGGGGGCTGGGCGGGGGGCACTGGGTGGGGCGGCAGGGCACGGGCTGGGGGCTGGGCGGGGGGCACTGGGTGGGGCGCAGGGCACGGGCTGGGGGCTGGGCGGGGGGCACTCGGTGGGGCGGCAGGGCGCGGGCTGGGAGCTGGGAGTGGGGTACACGGTGGGGCGGCAGGGCACGGGCTGGGAGTGGGGTACACGGTGGGGTGGCAGGGCACGGGCTGGGAGTGGGGTACACGGTGGGGTGCAGGGCACGGGCTGGGAGCTGGGAGTGGGGTACACGGTGGGGGGGGCAGGGCACGGGCTGGGAGTGGGGTACACGGTGGGGTGCAGGGCACGGGCTGGGAGCTGGGAGTGGGGTACACGGTGGGGCGGCAGGGCACGGGCTGGGAGTGGGGTACACGGTGGGGGGGCAGGGCACGGGCTGGGAGTGGGGTACACGGTGGGGGGCAGGGCGCGGGCTGGGAGTGGGGTACACGGTGGGGGGGCAGGGCGCGGGCTGGGAGTGGGGTACACGGTGGGGGGGCAGGGCGCGGGCTGGGAGTGGGGTACACGGTGGGGCGGCAGGGCGCGGGCTGGGAGTGGGGTACACGGTGGGGGGGCAGGGCGCGGGCTGGGAGTGGGGTACATGGTGGGGCGGCAGGGCGCGGGCTGGGAGTGGGGTACACGGTGGGGCGGCAGGGCGCGGGCTGGGAGTGGGGTACACGGTGGGGGGGCAGGGCGCGGGCTGGGAGTGGGGTACACGGTGGGGGGGCAGGGCTCGGGCTGGGAGTGGGGTACACGGTGGGGCGGCAGGGCACGGGCTGGGAGTGGGGTACACAGTGGGGCGGCAGGGCACGGGCTGGGAGTGGGGTACACGGTGGGGCGGCAGGGCGCGGGCTGGGAGTGGGGTACACGGTGGGGCGGCAGGGCGCGGGCTGGGAGTGGGGTACACGGTGGGGGGGCAGGGCGCGGGCTGGGAGTGGGGTACACGGTGGGGGGGCAGGGCTCGGGCTGGGAGTGGGGTACACGGTGGGGCGGCAGGGCACGGGCTGGGAGTGGGGTACACAGTGGGGCGGCAGGGCACGGGCTGGGAGTGGGGTACACGGTGGGGCGGCAGGGCGCGGGCTGGGAGTGGGGTACACGGTGGGGCGGCAGGGCGCGGGCTGGGAGTGGGGTACACGGTGGGGGGGCAGGGCGCGGGCTGGGAGTGGGGTACACGGTGGGGCGGCAGGGCGCGGGCTGGGAGTGGGGTACACGGCGGGGCGGCAGGGCGCACATTGTTGGGAGGCTGGGCCCAGACCTAGCCGGGCACCAAGGACTGTCCCAACCCTCCCCACTCCCTGAGCCCCGAGCCATCTCCACCAGCCTAGCATGGCCCGAGCAAAGCAGGTGCGACTCTCCTGCGGTTACAGGACGAGAGAGCAAGAGCCTCAGGGGCCAGGCTGGTCTTGTCACTAGCCGCAGGCGCAGAAGGGGCCCAGGTTGTGCAGTGACGGGGGCAGGTGACACTGAGGACTTGGCCGCAGGAGCAGAGGGGCGGGAGCCCCACGTGCAAGGGGGGGCAGTGGTGGGGTCCCGGCGGTTGGTGGGTCGGACTTGGTCACACACCTGGGAACACAGCGCAGGCCAGACACCCAGGCTGGGGGCCCTGGAGAAGGTTTGGGGGCAGGATGGCTCCTCAGCTGATCATGACCCCCAGCGCAGCCGGAGGGGTTTGTGTGACCTTGGCCTGTGTGAGCAGGGGGTCTTGCGGAGGAGCAGAGAAGAGATTTGGCCTGTGGACCAGGCACTGTGCCACCGCTGCTGGCAGGGTTGCCAACCGTCAGTACGCTTACGGACAGTCTGTAAAAAATTAGCCGAAATTGGACATGTCCGTCAAGTCTGTAAAAAAATGTAGGTGTCTGTAAATTTCATAAAAGTGCAATAAAATTTCAAAAAGCAGCAATTCAAATTTCAAAAAGCAGCGATTAAATTTCTTCTGTGCTGCTTCAGCCAGTTTGCTGCGGAAATTGGATATTTTAGTTGTTTATTTAGCTCAATAGTTGAGGTGATATAACATGAATCACATGATCCAGGACCATGACTAACTAAATTAGTGAGTTAAATAGCATATTGTTCCTGTGATGTATGAATAACAACGATTGGTTTTCACTTTGGGCCATTTATGTCGTCTTAATATAATCTAAAAATTATGTCCGTAAACAATTTGTCCGTAAATTTTTCCCATTTTGTCCGTAAATGAAATTTCTGAGGGTTGGCATCCCTGGCGGCTGGGTTACAAAACTCGGTGATTATGCAACGAAATGGCAGATGAATTGTAATGTTGATAAATGCAAAGTAACGCACGTTGGAAAAAGCCATCCCAGCTCTACCTACAATATGATGGGGACTAATTTAGCTACAACAACTCGAGAGAGAGAGCTCTTAGAGTCACTGTGGAGAGTTCTCTGAAAACACCCCTCCGTGTGCAGCGGCAGTGAAAAAAGCAAAGAGCATGTTGGGAATCATTAAAAAGGGTTGGAGAATAAGACAGAGAATATCTTATTGCCTCTGTATAAGTTCATGGTACGCCCACAGCTTGAATACTGCATCCAGATGTGGTCGCCTTATCTCAAAAAAGATCTCTTGGCATTGGAAAAAGTTCAGAAAAGGGCAACAAAAATAATGAGGGGTTCCCATGTGAAGAGAGATTAAAAAGGACTGGGACTTTTCATCTTAGAAAAGAGGCGACTGAAGGGGGAATATGCTAGAGGTCTATAAAATCATGCCTGGTGTGGAGACAGTGAATAAAGAAGAGTTAGTTACTTCTTCTCATTACACAAGAACTAGGGGGCACCAAATGAAATGAACAGGCAGCAGGTTTAAAACAAACCCAAGGAAGTTTTTCTTCACCCAGTGCACAGTTAACCTGTGGAACTCCTCGCCAGAGGATGTGGTGAAGACCAGGACTTTAACAGGGTTCCAAAAAGAGCTAGATAAATTCCCACGGAGATTAGGTCAGGATGGGCAGGGAGGGTGTCCCTGACCTCTGTTTGTCAGGGGCTGGGAATGGGTGACAGGGAGGGATCATGTGACGATTCCCTGTTGTGTTCCCTCCCTAAAGGGCTCCTGGCAGATCCTGTGGGCAGACAGGATCGTGGGCTGGATGGACCTTTGGTCTGACCCAGTCTGGCCGTTCTTATGTTCTTATGATCCTGCCCCCAAGCCTGGTGCCCACCGTTCCACGAGGTTGATAAACTGGAGCGGGGTCAGATCTCTGTACCCCAGGGGTACCCCAGGTGAGAACCACTGATCTAGTGTATCCCCCGCCAACTCACAGGGAGTGGGGGTACGTCTACACTACAGCGCTAGTTCGAACTAACTTAGTTCGAATTAGTTAATTCGAACTAAGCTAGTTCGAACTAGCGCATCTAGAACTAAAAACTAGTTCGAACTAGCGTTTTGCTAGTTCGAACTAGCGCGTCCACACTGATTGGACGCAGGGGGGCATTTAAGGGCAGCTGAAACCGGTTCTGGCAGGGCATCAGGTCAGCAGTTGCTTTGTGTGGCTGCTGTCTGAGGCTATCTGAGGCTCGTGCTTAAAGGGACCCCCCCTGGACAGCCGGTTCTCAGCTTTTCCTGCTTGCTTGCCAACCTCGCCGAGGGACAGCAAAGCGTCGGTCTCTGTGCCCGTCTGTGTCGGTGCTTCCCTTCGGGGGGGCCGCCGCAGGTGGCAACATGGAGCCACGGCTCGCCCTGCACCTTCTGGTGCACGTTCTGGACTTGCTACTGCAAGCCTGCCAGCAATGGCTCGAGGCTGCCTGGCACCACCTGGGGAACGTCAGCCCCCTGCCTCTCCGCCTGGCCGCCCTGGGGGCCGTGGAGGAGCCGCGGCGGCGCCCCGGCACCGGCGTGCCCCGCCGCATCTGGCGTCTGGACACCAGCAGCGACTGGTGGGACCGCATCGTCCTGGAGCGCTGGGACGACCGACAGTGGACCCAGAACTTTAGGATGAGGAGGGACACCTTCCTGGAGCTCTGCGAGTGGCTCGCCCCTGCCCTGCAAAGAAGGGACACTCGCATGAGGCCCGCCATCCCCCTCCAGAAGCGGGTGGCCATCGCCCTCTGGAAGCTCTCCACGCCGGACAGCTACCGATCCGTCGGGAACCAGTTCGGCGTGGGGAGATCCACTGTCGGAGCAGTGCTCATGCAGGTACGGCGCTCGTCGGCCACCGAGCCGGGGGGGAGGGGGGCTGCGAGGAGGGGATGGGCCGCCCCAGGGACAAGGGGGGGGGCGGGAGGAGGCGAAAGCGCCCCGCACCGGAGGGGTCGGGCTGTCCCGGCCGTACTACACGCCGCCAGGGGGGTTGCTTCCGGGAGTGGGGCGCGGGGCACTGCCAGGGCAGGAATGCTCCCAGCCACCCGGGCGCCCCACTGATTGACGCTTTGCTGTGTCTCTCTCCGCAGGTGGTCAAGGCCATCAACCGGGTGCTGCTCCGCAGGGTGGTCCGCCTCGCCGACCCGGATGCCGTCATCCGGGGATTCGGCGCCCTCGGCTTCCCCAACTGCGGGGGGGCCATCGACGGGACGCACATCCCCATCCGTGCCCCGGAACACCAGGCGTCCCGGTACGTGAACCGCAAGGGGTACTTCTCCGTCATCCTGCAGGCCGTGTGTGACCACCGGGGACAGTTGACGGACATAAATGTGGGCTGGTCCGGCAAAGCACACGACGCCCGGGTGTACCGGAACTCCTCCGTGTGCCAGCGGCTGCAGGACGGGACCTTCTTCCCCGACCGCCACATCAGGGTCGGGGACGTGGACATGCCCGTCTGCCTGGTGGGGGATGCCGCCTACCCACTGCAGCCCTGGCTCATGAAGCCCTACACGGGGCACCTCAATCCCTCCCGCCAGGCCTTCAATAACAGGCTGAGCAGGGCCCGCATCGTGGTGGAGGGGGCCTTCGGGCGACTGAAAGCCCGCTTTCGATGCCTCCTCACCCGTCTGGACCTGGCCGAGCACAACATCCCTCCCGTGGTGGCGGCATGTTGTGTGCTCCACAATTTGTGTGAGCGGAAGGGGGAGGCTTTCTTGCCAGCCTGGATGGCTGAGGCTGACCGCATGGCTGGACACTACGGTCAGCCCCGCACCGCCGCCGTCCGGGAAGCCCAGCGGGGGGCCATCCGGATCCGGGAAGCCCTGCGGGACAGCTTCCAGGTGGAGGAGGAGGAGGACTGACCTCTCCCTGCATGCCCCACCGGGGCCTTCTTCCACCCTACCCCCCCCCTTCCCCTTTCCCCTCCCTATCTACTGTACAATAAAGACACCTGTTTTTCCAACAAAAACGTCTGTTTATTTCAGAGAACTGGGGTGGGGGAGGGAGGAATGAAGGTGGGAGAAGGGAGGGGGAAACCTGGGACGAGGGAGCTGGAAGGGGAGGGGAGGGAAGGGAGGAAGGGAAAGGAAAGCTCAGGGGTAGGAGTCTGGGTGCCTCTCCCGTCTCGCCACACTGCGGGTCCGGGGGCGTCGGTGGGGAATGGTTGTGGAGGGGGGGGCAGAGAGGACAGGGGGTGTGGAGGAAGCAGGAGCGGAAGCAGGAGCGGAAGCAGGAGGAGCAGGAGGAGCAGGGGGAGCAGGGGGAGCAAGAGGGGGAGCAGGGGGAGCAAGAGGGGGAGCAAGAGGGGGAGCAGGGGGAGGAGGAAATGGAAAGCGGTCTAGCAGGCTCTGGAGGTGGCCTCGCAGGGCACGGCCCTGCTCCTCCAGGGCCTCCAGACTCCTCTGGCGCAGCCTGAGGTCCTCCTGGACCCAGTGGTCCTGGAGACGGAGCTGTCGGTCCAGGAACCGGAGATGCCGCCTCTGGTAGTCCTCCTGGTTCCTGGCTGTCCTGCTTGCCCGGGCGCGGGCGGCTGCTGCAGGCGGTGTGGTGCGCCCTGCAGTCCCCGGTGCTGCAGCTGTGGTGCAAGAAGACCAGCGGTCAATTACCCCAGGGGCCCAGGTGTGTGAAACCCAGCTCCCCTCTGCAAGGCCAGGGCCCCTGCAGGATCCCCAGCTGCTGCTCCGTAGTGGGCAAGGCCCAGGCGCACGGTCCCGGGGCTCCCTCTCGCCCCAGCCCCCCGTACACATAAGGGGAACACGAGGGTACTCACAGGTGGACGCCTCCCCGGCCTCTGATGATGCAGGCGAGCGGCTCTGTGGGGTGCCTCGGGGGTCCCGGGTCCTGGGAAGGCTGGCGGCAGGCTCCTGGCTCTCAGAGCCCTCTTCCTCCTCCTCGGTGTCCAGGAGCGGTCCCTCTGCCCCGGGGTCAATCACGTCCCGGGGGGCAGGGACGGCATGAGGCCCCAGGATGCGGTCCAGGGCATGGAAGTGGGGGCAGGCCTCCGGGTCAGCCCCTGGCAGGCAGGCCCGGGAGTAGGACTGCCGCAAGTCTTTAATCTTGCAGCGCACCTGCTCCCGGCTGCGCTGGTGGCCCCTGGCGGCCAGGCTGGCAGCCATGCGTCCATAGACGGCCGCGTTCCGGTGGCTAGTGCGGAGATCGTGGACATTTGAGGCTTCCCCCCAAACCTCGATGAGGTCCACGATCTCCGCACTTGACCAGGCGGGCGCCCGCCTTTTGCGCCCCCGGGCAGGCTCCCGGGAGCCGCCAGGCTGGTCGTGGGGAGCAGTGGAGGGCTGGGAGCCCTCGGATGGCTGGCTCATGGTGTGGCAGGTGCAGGCTGTGCAGGCACGGGTGCTGGCAGCCTTGCAACTGGCACAAAGTGAGTAGCCAGCCCGTGGCCCTTTAAGGGCTCCGGGGCCGGGAGGGGGGCAATAGAGTTTCCCTGGTGTTGGCCAGAGTGGCCACCAGGGAAACCTGGGAAGCCTTAGCCTCCCACTAGTTCGAACTAAAGGGCTACACAGCCCTTAGTTCGAACTAGCTAGTTCGAACTAGGCGTTAGTCCTCGTAAAATGAGGTTTACCTAGTTCGAACTAAGCGCTCCGTTAGTTCGAATTAAGTTCGAACTAACGGAGCGCTAGTGTAGCGCATAGGAAAGTTAGTTCGAACTAACGTCCGTTAGTTCGAACTAACTTTCTAGTGTAGACATACCCTGGGAGAGAGCAAGCTTGAAACAGGGATGCTCTTTTCAGACGCTTTCAAAACTCAGTAGCACTCGAGAAGGTCCAAAGCTGAACTCCAGCTTAACAACGTTTCTTGCCTGGGGATTTCCTGAGTTCTGTTTTGTTGAAGAGCAGCCACCTTAGGTTACAGGGTGGGGTGAGCCACTGGTCTGACCCAGCTCCCAACAGTGGCTGGTGCCAGATGCTCCAGGGCAAATTCTCAGAGCAGAACAATCATCGAGTGATCTGTCCCATTGTCGGGCACTCGGGGGCGCAGGGATCCGTGGAGCGTGCAGTTGCACGTCTGAGCAGCTTGGCTCCTACCCAGTGCCGGACCTGTCCGCCGGGAATTTACCTAGTTCTTTTTTAACCCAGTTACAGTTTTGTCCTTCAACACCTCCCATAGCAAAGGCAGGAGCCCGTAAGAAGCTGGGGGCGTTTCCCTGTGATTACAGCTGACGAGAGAAAGAGATAAATTAGCTACTCAGCAATAAGAATCTAGCAGAGACCTTGATATGTTTGGCCATCCCACTTGTTTTGTTGAGAGCAAGTGACATCCTGAGCCCACACAAACTGTAATGAGCAGACTCAGGGTTTACACAGCCTCCCTCCTGCGTGCCTTTCAGCCAAGCACATATCCGCCTTGTCACTTGTCAGGCAAAATAATCCCACTTCCCAGCAGGCTGACTGCACTGAGGTTGCTAGGTTGCTTTTCAAGTTGGGGTGAATGGGGAAATTCCTTGGAACAGGGCATCGGAGAACAGGGCAGCAAAAATGAGGAGAAGTTTGGAACGGCTGCCCTGTGAGGAAAGATGAATAGAAGAGGGACGTTTCAGCTTGGAAAAGAGGAGACTGAGGTCCCTTCCAGTCCTATGATTCTATGAGGGGGGATAGGAGAGAGGTCTATAAACTCAGCACTGATGTGGCGAAAGCGAGTGAGGAAAAGTGATGGACTCGTTCCCATAACGCACGATCTAGGGGGCGCCAAAAGAAATAAACAGGCAGCAGGTTCAAAACAAACGGAAGGAAGTTTTACTTCACGCGGTGCATTGTTAACCTGTGGAACTCCTTGCCAGAGGATTCGAAGTCCAAGACTGTAACAGGGTTGAAAAAAGAGCCAGATAAGTTTATGGAGGGCAGGTCCATCAATGACTGTTAGCCAGGACGGGTAGGGATGGTGCCCCTGGCCTCTGTTTGTCAGAAGCTGGGAATGGGTGACAGGAGACGGATCATGTGATGATTCCCTGTTCTGTTCCCTCCCTCTGGAGCACCTGGCACTGGCCACTGTGGCAGACAGGACACTAGGCTGGATGGACCTTTGCTCTGACCCAGTCTGGCTGTTTTGTAGGCTTGAGAGAGGGTGATTCTGTCAGTGAAATGGACACATCCAGCGCTGCACGTCCTTGCTCGCAGCAGGAAGCCGATAGACGTGTGTGTGGGTGAGAACCACTCCCAGCAGGAGCGTGGCCCCGTGTGCCTCGCTGTGTCTGCGTCCAGCCTGCGGGGAACGGAACGAGGTCGCTACACCGGCAGGCAAACCCCCCGATGGCGAGCAGGGAGGGGAAGCGTGATGGCGAACGGCCAACTCGTGCGCACGCCTGTCGGCCGGTGACCTTGCTCCTTTCGCTCCTGCAGTGGTTGTTCTGTGCCTCTGCAGGGGGCCATCGCGCCCGCTCCCTAGACAAAGGCCCCGGCGGGAGCGTAGCCCGAGAGGGGAGCCTGGGAGAGGTTGGATTTTGCAACCTTGGTGTGTCCTGATGCAGCAGCTGCAAGAGGCCGTGAGGCCTGGCTCAGGAGGGAATAGCCGTGGCCTCATCTGCGCCTGCAGGGTCCCGCTCGCATGTTTCCGAATAAGGCTCCGGGCCCCTGCAAACTCATCAGCTGAGGGGAAAAGGCCTTTTAGTTTGGCTTTGCCCGGGGCTGTGTAATGTGCTTTTGCCCAGCGTCGGCCTTGACCCCGTAGCAGACTCCTGAGGGCTCGGAGGGCTGTGTGCTTAAGGTTGGACCCTCGATTGTGAAATTGGCGGGGACCGGGGGACAGATCAAAGGTACGTAGGGCCTTGACCTCCACTGAACCCGATGTTTCCCAGCATCGGTCTCAGCCGTAATGGCCTGTAATGCGACAGGGGCATTGTCTGGCTGGCTCACACCGAGATCTGGGCCCCGTCTCTGACAGCGTCCAGAGCAAAGTGCCCGAACCCCAGAGACAACTTTGGAACGTCCTGCCCGGACGGGCGTTCCGGGTGGTGAACGGTCCTTGTGTCCGATCTGCCTCCTCTCTCTGTTCGCTGCTCCGGGCGCCTCTGTCCCGCCTCCCCCTCCAGCTGCCCTCCCCCAAGGGGCTCAGCCTCGCTCTGCGGGTGGGAACCTCGTCGTCCGTCCATTTCGCCCGTTGGCTCTGCTCTGTCTCTTCCCGCTGTTCCTTTCAGAGCGGTGCTGCCCGCCGGAGCCAGGGGAGGCGGCGCTGCTGAGTTAGCTAAAGGCAGCAGAGTCCCCAGAAATATTCTCCAGTCCTGTCCTTACGCAGCTGAAAATCGTGGTGGCTTGTTTTTTTTTCTTTTCCGGCGGCTGCGCTTTCAGCCCAGATCTCCCCTGTCGACAGTGACGCCCGGGCCCCTTTGTCAGGCTGATACGGTCAGTTTCGGGAAGCGTGAGAGTAGATTTGCAAAACCAGCGAGGAGTCCGGCAGCGCCGTAACGACGGACATTGGTGTTTTGTGGAAGCGTTGTGGGTAGTTTACATCCCCCCCTCCCCCCGCAGGTGCTTGACTTTGCGCTAATGTCACCAGGTGACACAACAACAGTAGCACAAAGTCAAGCACCTGCACGGGGGACAGAAACCACAACCCTTTCTTGTCACAGGCAGAGAGCCGCCAGAGAGCAGCGGGCCCGGCTTGGCGCTGCACCCGGGGAGATTTCTTTCAGCCAGTTTGCTGGGTAGACCTGGGATTCCCCCAATCACCCCGAGAGCCTTTCTCAAATATAGGCAGAGCGTTTGCTACTCGCCCGTTCTGCGCGCCCGGGGCTGTTGGTAGCGAGATTGTGGGGGTTTGCTAGCCGTTCAGCCCCTCTGACCTACAGCTCCTGGGTGTGGTGACAGGGCGTGCCTCTTAAATGAGGTGACTAAGGAGGGCATAGGAGAGAGGTCTATAAAATCCTGATGGGTCTGGAGAAAGTGAAGAAGGAAACGTGAGGGACTTGTTCCCTTAACATAAGAACTAGGGGTCACCCGATGAAATGAACAGGCAGCAGGTTTAAAACAAACCCAAGGAAGTTTTTCTTCACGCAGCGCACAGTCAACCTGTGGAACTCCTCGCCGGAGGATGTTGTGAAGACCAGGATTTTACCAGGGTTCTAAAAAGAACTAGATACATTCACAGAGGTTAGGTCCATTGGTGGCTGTTAGCCAGGCATGGTGTCCCTGGCCTCTGTTTGTCAGAGGCTGGGAATGGATGACGGGAGGGATCACGTGACGATTCCCTGTTGTGTTCAATCCCTCTGGGGCACCCTGCTGTGGGCAGACAGGACACTGGGCTGGATGGGGCTTTGCTCCGACCCCGTCTGGCGGTTCTTAGACACTTTACACCAGCCCCCTGTGTCCTGTCACCTCAGCCAGTGCGAGCCCCCGGGCATTACCAGGGAAAACCAGAGTCAGGGTGGGACTCCGCCAGTACCCACCTTGGTGGATTCTGATGCTTTCGTTGGTCCCATAAAGTTGAGATGTGCCCTGCCCCCAAACCTCCTGGGCGGGGGAGTAGCCCCATGCACGGGGACCTTGAGGCCGCAGGGGGGTGGGTTCTGGCTGGGTGCTGGACTGGGCAGGCAAAGCCAGGGTGCCGCACTGCTCCCGGGCCCCCGGCGGTCCAAGGCTACCCGCCGTCATGCCTTGCAGGTGCTGTTCCGGAAGCTCTACGGCCCCATGTGGAAATCCACCTTTGGGATGTACAAGAACGTCAACGTGGGGAGCCCAGAGCTCCTGGAGCAGCTGCTGAGGCAGGAGGGGAAGTACCCCATGAGGAGTGACATGGCCCTGTGGAAGGAGCACCGGGACACCCGGCAGCTGCCCTACGGCCCCTTCACTGAGTGAGTCCTGCAGCCCCGGCGTGAGCCGTCCCGAGGGCGCGCCCCGGCTCTCGCAGCCAGGCAGGGCTGGATCCCTGAGCAGCCAGTGCCGCCCATGGCCTGCCGTATGCGGGAGGCAGGGCCACATGCCAGGTGTGTCCGGAGAGCGACGGGCAGGGGGAGTGGGTCATCGACCCATTGACTCTCAGAGCACTGGGACTGGCAGGAACCTTGCGAGGCCAGCGAGTCCAGTCCCCTGCCCTTGCAGCAGGACCCAGCACCATCTAGACCATCCCTGACAGGCGTCTATCCAGCCTGCTCTTCAATATCTCCAGGGATGGAGACTCCACGACCTCCCCGGGCAACTTATCCCAGGGTTTACCCCGACAGGCAGGAAGTTTTCCCTAATGTCCAACCTCAACCTCCCATGCTGCGATTTTCACCCATTGCTTCTTGTTCTATCCTCAGAGGCCAAGGGGAACAATTTTTCTCCTTCCTCCTTGTGACACCCTTTTAGATACCTGAAAACTGCTCTCCTGTCCCCGCTCAGCCTGCTCTTTTCCAAACTAAACAAGCCCAATTCTTTCAGTCTTCCCTCCTAGCTCATGTTCTCTAGACCTTTCATCTTTCTTGTTGCTCTTTTCTGGACCCTCTCCAATTTCTCCACCTCTTTCCTGAGATGCGGTGCCCAGAACTGGACACAACACTGCAACTGAGGCCTGATCAGCACAGAGCAGAGCGGAAGAATGACTTCTGTGTCTTGCTCACAGCACTCCTGTTCATGCAGCCCACACCATGTTGGCTTTGTTCAATAGCATCACACTGCTGACTCATCTTTAGCTTGTGGGCCACTCTGACCCCTAGATGCCTTTCTGCAGGGCTCCTGCCTAGACAGTCACTTCCCTTCTGTGCGTGTGACACGGATTGTTCCTTCCTAAAGTCAGAGCTTCCTGGTTTTCCCCACATGTGTCCTTCCCTGGGAGAACTCCGGCTGGCGGGTTCTGTGTCCATCCGGAGGCGGGTGAGGGTTGAGATTAGGGAACCGGACGCAGGTCAGGAACAGGAACCCTTGTGGAAAACCCACCGGGCCCATGTCACTCGGTTTCCATGTGTGCGGAGAAGCTGAGCTCCGGTGTCTTTCAGAAGAGGGGGGCTTAGTTCTGGGGGGCCCGCGGCGCGCTGTCCCGGGCACCGAAGGGCAGGGCCCATCCCCTCCCCATGCGGAAAGGTGGGTGTTGGAGCCGTTTTGTGGCTGGTCAGGCAGCTGGGAATTTGGGAGCCGACAGCTGGGCAGAGGGCGAGGGGACCGTGGCAATGGGGCTGCTTTGGGTGAAATTCTCATGGCAGATCCTTGCCAGGGCTGAGGCCTGGTGCCCGTGCGTGAGCGAAACTCTTTGGCCTGGTGCTGCTGTGGGGGTCAGAGCCTGGGGCAGGGCGGGATCCTGCCAGGGCCAGAGAGAGTCAGGCGGGTGTTACGGGCAGCAGGCGGGTGGAGGGTTGACACGGGGTTTGCCCGCATGGCGGGCAGTGCCAGCTGCTTCCCCGGAAAGAGCAAGAGCCCTTCTGCCCCAGTGGGCACCTTGGGAGTAACCAGCCCGCAGGGTGCCCAACCTACGCCCCGGAGCAGGGGGCTTTAGCGCCCTGGCCCAGCTGACCCCATCGCCCGGCGTTGCGGGGGCACCCGACATGGTCTATGTGGCCGCAGGCAGCACCTGCCAGCAGTGCCTAGGGGTGGGGGCTGGTACCTCCATTTGGCCATTGCGGGGGGCAGGCAGTGGGCGCGGCTGGAATTGTGGAGGGGGGGAGGGGAGGGGGAATCCCAGTGTTTCGGGGGAGTTCCCTGCCAGTCCCAGCATGCGGGGGGGGGGGCGGCTCGGCATCCCTCCCCCAGCTGCCCCTTGGCGTGGGCGGGAGCTGAGCCCTCTGCCTGTGCCAGGGAAGGGGAACGCTGGTACCGCCTGCGGCAGATTCTCAACCAGCGGATGCTGAAGCCGTCGGAGGCCGTGCTGTACGCGGGGGCCATCGGCGAGGTGGTGACGGACCTGGTGGCGCGGCTGCAGGCGGAGCGGGCGGCGAGCCCCTCGGGGGTCTCGGTGGGGGACGTGGCCAACCTGCTCTACAGATTCGCCCTGGAGGGTAGGTGGCAAGGGGGCGGCGTGGGGGGAGGGGTGGGGCTCTGGGGTCCCCGCGGACCTGCTGCAGCCTTGTGCTGCTTCCCTGGAGCCCTCCCCGGCCTGTGCCTCTTGCCCCGTACCAGCCCCTCTGCTCTCCTCCGCGCCAGGCATCTCCTACATCCTCTTTGAGACCCGCATCGGGTGCCTGGAGCCGGAGATCCCCGCCGAGACGCGGCGTTTCATCGACGCCATCGGCCTCATGCTGAAGAACTCCATCTACGCCACCGTCCTGCCTCAGTGGAGCCGGGAGCTGCTGCCCTTCTGGAACCGCTACCTGAGCTGCTGGGACACCATCTTCGCCTTCGGTCTGTGCCCGGCACCCTGCAACCAGGCCCCAGCTTGCAGCCCTCCCCCTCTGCGCAGGGCCCTGGCAGACCCCCCGGCCTGGCCCTGCCCACTCCCGGCAGACTCTCTGCCCAGAGACGGGGGCCAGGCCCTTGGAGGAGCCCGGCCCGGGACACGTTTCTAGAGGAAGAACCGCACGTTGCTCGGCACAGAGAGTGCAGGGGGCTGGAGGGGAAATCGTTTGGTCCCGTGGATCAGCCTGCGGCAGAGCAGCTGGTTTTCAGGGGGCCCAGGATGGGGGTTGCCAGGTGTCTGGTGTTCGCCCCGACTGTCCGTTACTCGGGTCCCCCCGCCAGTTAAAAAAAACTGCCGGGCCATTTAAAGGCGCAGCACCTTTTTTTTTTCTCTCAACAGAATTTTTTCCCAGTGTGGTTTTTTGGGGGAGGGGAGGGGGGGTGTTCGGTATTTTTTGTTAAACCATCTGGCAACCCTACTCAGGATCCGCGTTTCCCCCCCCACCCTTAATTGAGACACCCCCGGCTGCCCCGGGCCAGCTGCTGGTCTCAGGGGCTCGGGCCAGGGGCTGTTCAGGGTTCTGGGCTCTTGGCCCCGGGGGGTGGAAGGGTCTGTGGGTCCGGGGGGAGTTGCTAACATGGAACTTTTGGCCGGGAGGGGTCCCAGGCAGCTGGAGTCAATCCTGCTGCCTCGGGGTCTCTGCTCCCTTCCCCCCCCCCCCCCCCCCCGGGCCCACTGGCTGCTGAGATCCCAGTCAGCTACATGGCAGGACAGTCCGCACAGGGAGACTGACCTGCTCTATGCCTCATGGCCCAGGCCCCCCGCCCCCTCCCGGTCTGCCCTGGGGGGCAACAAGGAGCCACTCCACCCCAGGCAGCTATGGCTGGGGGTGCTGGAAACATGCCCTGGCCATGGTGCCTTCCCAGCCTGGCCCCTCCAGTGCCCCTTCGGGGGTTGAAATCTCCCAGCCGGCCCCTGCAATGAATTCATGCCCCCCCCATCTCTAAGGTCTCCGGCTATAGCCCGGGGCTGGCCTGTAGCCACCCTGACCCACCTCATCTCTCGATGCCCCCAAGCCAGCTCCCCCTGGGCCAGCCCTCACCCGCCTGGACTCTCTGGCCCTGCAGGCAAGAAGCTGATTGACAAGAGGACGGAGGAGCTGGAGGGGCAGCTGGAGCGGGGGGAGCAGGTGTCGGGCTACCTGAGCTACCTGCTGGCCAGCGGCAGGCTGACGCCGGAGGAGGTGTACGGCAGCGTGGCCGAGCTGCTGCTGGCCGGCGTGGACACGGTAGGGAGGCCTGGCCAAACGGCACCGGGCTCCTGCCACCTCCCGGCCCTGGCGGGTCAGGCTGGGGGCTGTTTGCGGAGGAGCTGCTCGGGGAGGGGAGGGCTTCCTAGGGCAGCTGGGGAGAGGGGGGCTCTGGAAAGGCGCAACTCACTCGCCACGAGCTCAGTGCCTGTCGGGCCTCGTGGGGAGGGCAGCAGGCCAGCCTGGATTCCACTCTTGGCTTGCCACAGCTGAGTCGTGGCCCCCTCTGGGCCTCAGTTTCCCCTCCCAGCCTTTGTTTGTCTGGTCTGTTTCGATGGGGAGATCTGTGGGCAGGGACTGGCCCAATGGGCCCCCCTCCATGGGGGTCTGGGCAGTCACAGCCTGCTCCTGCTTTCCCTCCCTGAGACCTGGCTTGTGTCCATGTGGCTCCCTCACCCTGCTCTGCTGTCACCCCCCAGACGTCCAACACCCTGTCCTGGGCTCTCTACCACCTGGCCCGGGACCCAGCGATCCAGGCCTCCTTGCACCAGGAGGTGGAGAGCGTCGTGCCCAGAGAGCGGGTCCCCAGCGCTGAGGATCTGGCCAAGATGCCCTTGCTGAGGGCCGTGATCAAGGAGACGCTCAGGTACAGCCCCGGCCCGGTCGGGCTACTGAGAGAGGCCCCCCATGGCGGGCCGCCCGCCCCAGCTGGATGGCATCTTGGGTGGGACCATGCCCCGGATGGGAGGGCTCCGTCAGTGTCGTGCACTCACTAACCTCCCCTTGGCCCCCTCCCCAGCCACGCCCCAGGGCCACGGCTCTGCACCCGGTGCCAGTCGGAACCCGGGACCAACCAGTCCACCAGGGTATGTGCCAGGCCGGCGTGGCAGCCAGGGCACTGGCTCCAGCCCAGCAGCCGGTCTCTGCTCTCCCTGCCTGTCTCCAGCGGGGCCCCGGAGCTCATGGCCCCGCCCTGCCAGGGGCAACACAGAGGGGCAAACGGTGCAGCTGGCCAGGCGCCCGGGCGCTGGGAAACGGCAGCGCCACCCGCCTGGCACGTTTGTGACGGGTCCCCAGCCTCTCGCGCCTCCGCCAAGCAGCCTGTGCCCAGGGTACCCGCGGGGCTGGCAGAGCAGCAGCCGGCCGGAGGGGCCCAGAGGCGGTCTGGGGTTTTGCCTCGCCAGCAGCCCCCTTTTCTCCTCCCTCCCTCGTGCCCCTCTCGCCTCCCTGCCGCAGGCTGTACCCCGTGGTCCCCACCAACGCCAGGGTCATCGTGGAGAAGGACATCGCCATCGGCGGCTATCGCTTCCCGAAGGACGTGAGTGGGGGTCCCTGGTCTGCCCCCCCCCCCCGCCGGGTCAGACTGGCCAGGGACCCGGCTGCCCTGGCGACAGGTCCCTGGACGGGGCTGGAGGAACTAATGTCCCATGTGAAGGCAGCACAAAAGCTGCTCCCCATTGGGCACAGCAGATAACTGCTTGGAAGGGGACAAGCCTAAAGCAGGGGGTGGGGGGAGCCCAAGGGCGGGCTGGCAGGGGCTGCAGGGCAGGAGTGAGGGGCACTGGCAGGGCTGGAGGGGGGCAGCGCTGGGGGCAGGGGCTGCAGGTCGGGAGTGAGGGGCACCGGCAGGGCTGGGGGGGCAGCGCTGGGGGCAGGGGCTGCAGGTCAGGAGTGGGGGGCACTGGCAGGGCTGGGGGGGCAGCGCTGGGGGCAGGGGCTGCAGGTCGGGAGTGGGGGGCACTGGCAGGGCTGGGGGGGCAGCGCTGGGGGCAGGGGCTGCAGGTCGGGAGTGGGGGGCACTGGCAGGGCTGGGGGGGGCAGCGCTGGGGGCAGGGGGTGCAGGTCGGGAGTGAGGGGCACCGGCAGGGCTGGGGGGGCAGCGCTGGGGGTAGGGGCTGCAGGTCGGGAGTGAGGGGCACCGGCAGGGCTGGGGGGGCAGCGCTGGGGGTAGGGGCTGCAGGTCGGGAGTGAGGGGCACTGGCAGGGCTGGGGGGGGGGCAGCGCTGGGGGCAGGGGCTGCAGGTCGGGAGTGAGGGGCACTGGCAGGGCTGGGGGGGGGCAGCGCTGGGGGCAGGGGCTGCAGGTCGGGAGTGAGGGGCACTGGCAGGGCTGCGGGGGGGGGGGGGGGCAGGACTGCCTGGCTCCCATCAAGGGCTGCTGGCAATTAAGCACGTGCCAGGCATAGACCCCCCCCCCCAGGGCTGGGGGGGCAGCGCTGGGGGTAGGGCTGCAGGTCGGGAGTGAGGGGCACCGGCAGGGCTGGGGGGGCAGCGCTGGGGGTAGGGCTGCAGGTCGGGAGTGAGGGGCACCGGCAGGGCTGGGGGGGCAGCGCTGGGGGTAGGGGCTGCAGGTCGGGAGTGAGGGGCACCGGCAGGGCTGGGGGGGCAGCGCTGGGGGTAGGGGCTGCAGGTCAGGAGTGAGGGGCACCGGCAGGGCTGGGGGGGGCAGCGCTGGGGGCAGGGGCTGCAGGTCGGGAATGAGGGGCACCGGCAGCGCTGGGGGGGGGCAGCGCTGGGGGTAGGGGCTGCAGGTCGGGAGTGAGGGGCACCGGCAGGGCTGGGGGGCAGCGGCTGCAGGTCGGGAGAGAGGGGCACCGGCAGGGCTGGGGGGGCAGCGCTGGGGGTAGGGCTGCAGGTCGGGAGTGAGGGGCACCGGCAGGGCTGGGGGGGCAGCGCTGGGGGTAGGGCTGCAGGTCGGGAGTGAGGGGCACCGGCAGGGCTGGGGGGGCAGCGCTGGGGGTAGGGCTGCAGGTCGGGAGTGAGGGGCACCGGCAGGGCTGGGGGGGCAGCGCTGGGGGTAGGGGCTGCAGGTCGGGAGTGAGGGGCACCGGCAGGGCTGGGGGGGCAGTGCTGGGGGCAGGGGCTGCAGGTCGGGAGTGGGGGGCACCGGCAGGGCTGCGGGGGGGGGGCAGCGCTGGGGGTAGGGCTGCAGGTCGGGAGTGGGGGGCACTGGCAGGGCTGGGGGGGCAGCGCTGGGGGCAGGGGCTGCAGGTCAGGAGTGAGGGGCACCGGCAGGGCTGGGGGGGGCAGCGCTGGGGGCAGGGGCTGCAGGTCGGGAATGAGGGGCACTGGCAGGGCTGCGGGGGGGGGGGGGGGCAGGACTGCCTGGCTCCCATCAAGGGCTGCTGGCAATTAAGCACGTGCCAGGCATAGACCCCCCCCCCCCGGGCTGGTCCCCGGTGGTTGCTAGGCGGCGCGGTGCGTTGCCGGGCGCCCGGGTTGCCGTGGGGACGTTTCTCACCATCTTGTGTCCGGCTGCCCAGACGCTCTTCGTGCTGGCTCACTACGCGATGGCGCACGACGCGACCAGCTTCCCGGAGCCCGAGCGCTTCCTGCCCCAGCGCTGGCTCCGGGGCCACGGCTCTTCCCACCACCCCTTCAGCTCCATCCCCTTCGGCTACGGGGTCCGGGGCTGCCTGGGCCGCCGCATTGCTGAGCTGGAGATGCACCTGGCTCTGGCCAGGGTGAGTGGGGCCCGTGGGGCCGGCGGGCGGAGGGGGCGTGGCCAGGCTGGAGCTAGAGGTGCCCAGCCCCCGAGCAATGAAGCCGTGGGGCGTGTGGCCCCCCTGGTCTCAGGGACACCCTCTGCCTGGGGGGGTTGGGCCCCTCCCCCTGCTGGGACTGAACCCCACCGAATGCCCCCTTCCCGGCACCAGGGGGGCTGGTGGCAGGGCCACGGGGGAGAACGCGCCCGAGGGAGAGGGGCTGGAGAGAGCCTGGGGAGGGGGCTCGGGCCATGGACGCGACCAGGCGTCTCCTCCCCACAGATCAGCCAGACGTTCGAGCTGCGCCCGGAGCCCAACAGCAAGGAGGTGACGCCCCTCTCCCGCATCGTCCTGGTGCCCAACCGGCCCATCAACCTGCAGTTCCTTGCCCGGCAGCCGGCCCCCTGAGCGCACCCGCCCCACAGCACCGTCGGCATCCGCCCCACAGCGGCATCTGCCCCACGGCGTCGTCAGCATCCGCCCCACAGCGCCGTCGGCATCCGCCCCACAGCGGCATCTGCCCCACGGCGTCGTCAGCATCCGCCCCACAGCGCCGTCGGCATCCGCCCCACAGCGGCATCTGCCCCACGGCGCCGTCGGCATCCGCCCTACAGCGGCATCTGCCCCACGGCGTCGTCAGCATCCGCCCCACAGCGCCGTCGGCATCCGCCCCACAGCGGCATCTGCCCCACGGCGTCGTCAGCATCCGCCCCACAGCGCCGTCGGCATCCGCTCTACAGCGGCATCTGCCCCACGGCGTCGTCAGCATCCGCCCCACAGCGCCGTCGGCATCCGCCCTACAGCGGCATCTGCCCCACGGCGCCGTCGGCATCCGCCCTACAGCGGCATCCGCCCCACGGCGCCCGCCCCTCGCCAGGCCAGAGAGGCTCGATGGCTCTGCCCCACCTCGCCGCTGGGCCCGGTGAAGGCAGCAGCCCCATGGAACCAGGGCAGGGATCCGGCTGGCAGGGCCGAGCAGCAGCCGTGGGGTGTCCGTTTAGCTGGGAGACGGGCCATGCCCCGGGCGGGGCAGGGGTCTGGCTGATGCCCGCAGCAGTGACCGTACCCGCTGGGTCCCCATGTGCTCAGACAGCTGGGGGGCTCCTGTCTCCTTTGGAGGAGCCTGCTGGGGGGCCCAGGCCCTGACGCATTTCTGTCCCCTGGCCCCCCCACACCAATTGTGGTTCATTCATTTCCAGCCCCCCAGGCCTGTGCTGCCTAGCAGGGCCCTTTGGCCAGCTAGAGCTCGCGCCCAGAGGCTGGCACCCGGCCTGGGCGTCGCTCCAGCTCCCAGGGAGGGGCCCCATGTAACCGTGGAAGCTCAGATCTCCCCCTGGGCTGCCCAGGCTGGGCACAGGGAGGGGCTGTGGGGTCTGCCCCAGGCAGAAGCCCCAACGTGTCCCTGCACCCCCCCAACACACACACACCCCTTTGGCTCCTGGGTTCCTGCCCAGCGCTGGCTCTGCCTCATGTTCCCCCCTGGACTTGGGCCCTGGGGCTGGCTGCAGAGCAGGGGCCGGCTAGGCCCAAGTGCGGGGACCAGGGTGGCGGCTGGGCAGCCGGCACGGCCCGGGGAGCAGGGCGCCGGTAGCCCTGCCGGGCACTCGAGGGTGCAGAGTGCTCTGGGGAGGTGCCCCGGGGCGGGTTCCCGGGGCAGCACTGGGGATGCCAGCCTGGGGCGTGCGAGGGAGGCGCTCTCACACACTCAGCAGGAGGCGCACGGCCACAGGCAGCCAGGAATCAGAACCAGCCACCCGGCTCCCCCCCCGCCAATCACCAGCCGGGGCCAGGGTTCATGGGCTACCCTACAATAACACACCAGGGGGCAAAGGTCAGTGTCCAAGCAGTGTGAGCGCCTCGGCCCCCGCGCAGGGGGGCGCGACCACCCGCTGGCAGCAGGGGGTCCCAGCCCTGGCAAGGGGAGCACGCAGGGTCGTGGCCCACACCCGGCGGGAGCAGGCGGGGCGAGCAGTCTGGCTTGCGAAGGAGCTGGGGGGCGGGGAGGGGCTGGACTCTGCAGGCATGTCCCATGCCACGGGGCCAGGCGCTAAGCCGAGGTGCAGCTCCGGGGCTCCGGCCGGCCGCTCGGGTTTCCCGTGTCCTGCTGCTCTTCCGCTCCCAGCGGGGCGGCCCGGGCGCCCAGACGGACGTGGCAGCGACACATCCCGGCGCCGTCAGAGCGAGTGCCGGTTGAGGCCTGCAGAAAGCGGGGTGGGGAGTTAACAGGATGCAGCAGCTTCCCCCCCTGCTTCTGGGGCCCCCGCCCCCAGGGTGGCACGGCTCCAGGCACCCGCTGCAGGCCCAGCATGCCATGCCCTGGCTGGGGCGGGTAGCGTGGGACCTGCAGCTCCCCGGGCTGGCCACCACCTCCTCCCCACGGCTGGCTGCACAGCCCGTGCACCCCCTGGCCGCCTGGAGGGCCGAGCCCAGACCCGCCCGCTGCGCAGAGCGGGAGCTGCCGGCTCCAGACGCAGGGAGGCCAGGGACCGGCTCCAGCCCAGGCGGTGGGAGCGTCCGGCTCTGGGCGGGCAGAGGGCTGTCAGGCAGGAATAGCTCCCACCCAGGCCGGCTGCAGCCAGGTTAGAACCAGGCCCCAAGCCGCCCTCCCCCGCCTGCCTGGGCTACCCCCGCAGCATCCATCCTGCCCCAGAGCGCAGGCGACTGGCTGAAGGGGGGCAGCTGTGAGCAAAGGCCACCAGGGCACAAAGCGGCAGCCAGGCGCATGCCACGGGAAAGGCCCCGTTTCTCCGGCCCTGGTCTCTCTGGCCAAGCAGCCGTCTAGGAGCTGCTGGCAGGGGCATGCAGCCCACCCGACCACACGCACACCCCCGTGCCCAGCAAGGCTGGGGGGGCCCTGGGACCTGGCCACACTGGGGGGAGGGGGGGCACATGACCCAGGTGGCCCTGCATGCCAGGTGAGCTCTGCACCCGCCCTGGCCAAATGTGCCAGCCAAGCTGAGTCTGAACACGCACGCAGGAAGCCCCGGCGATGCCCCCAGCAGCCGGACAGCCTGCCCGCTCCCCGCCTTAGTAACTTACCAGCCCTGCTTCCTTTGCAGTAACTTCCACCCCCCCCCTACTTAATAAACCCACGTGTGTCTGATCCAGCTGGGGGAGTCATTGCAGGGGGGGCTGTGTGCGTCTCCTGGCTACAGGGAGCAAACTCCGGGAGCTTCCCGTGTGGACAGCGCTGGGGTGGAGCACGCTGCGTCATGGGGGCTTGGTCCCATGGGGGCTGTGCTGGGGGCCAGTCCCTGCAGCTGCACCATCTGTGTTCCCCTGCTGGGGGTGGTTTCCCCAGCTCTGGCCTTGGCTGGGGAGACGGAGGGCGCCCGAGGGCCGGCAGGTGGGCTCAGGGGTCTGAGGGGCGCACCGGCTGGCAGTCTCCAGGGGATCTGGGACCCAGCCAGGCACATGCATCTCCCAGTGGCAGGCACAGAGGAAAGCCGGGTGACAGGGCCGCGGGGGGAGCTGCTCTGGGCATACCCCCCCCAGCCGGCGGCTGCGGTTTGCTCGTGCGGCCGGAGGGGGCGCCGCTGTGCCGAGAGCGGAGGCGGCTGGCCGGAGACCGGCTGCGGGCAGCGATACAGACCTGGAGCGCAGCCGGCCCGCGGGGTGGCGAGGCAGGGCGGGAGGCCGAGGGCTGAGCCTACCTGAGCCGGAGGAAATGGAGGGGACGGATGGAGAAAGGACGGAGCGTCGCGGGCTAAGAGCTAAGAGCATCGATACCTGCGGGCGTCAGCACCAGGGCCTGCAGGATGTCGGAGAGGGACAGGATCCCCCGCGGGAAGTTCTGCTCGTCCACCAGAACCAGGCGATGGACCTGCCGGCCCAGCGAGACCCGTCAGCCTCCGGCCAGCCGGGGTGGGGCACAGCCCAGTGGGAGAGGGGTCAGAGGAGACAGGATATATGCAGGGAAGGGGGTCAGCCAGTGGCGGGTTGGAGGGGAGATTTGGGGGCTGGTTGGAGGGGGGATTTGGGGTCAGTGGAGGAGTCAGAGGGGGTATTTGGGGATCAATTGGTGGGGGGCTCGGGGTATTTGGGGGTCAGGGGAATTTGGGAGACAGTTGGAGCAGGACTTTGGGGGTCGGTCAGTGGGGGGTCGGTCAGAGGGGGTTTGGGGGTCAGTCAGTGGGGGTCAGAAGGGGGATTTGGGGGTCAGTCGGTCAGTGGGGAGGTCAGAGGGGGATTTGGGGGTCGGTCAGAGGGGGATTTGGGGGTCGGTCAGAGGGGGATTTGGGGGTCAGTCGGTCGGTGGGGGGTCAGATGGGGATTTGGGGGTCAGTTGGTCAGTGGGGGGGTCAGAAGGGGGATTTGGGGGTCAGTCAGTGGGGGTCAGAAGGGGGATTTGGGGGTCAGTCGGTCGGTGGGGGTCAGATGGGGATTTGGGGGTCGGTCGGTCAGTGGTGGGTCAGAGGGATTTGGGGGTCGGTCAGTGGGGGTCAGAAGGGGGATTTGGGGGTCGGTCGGTCGGTGGGGGGTCAGAGGGGGATTTGGGGGTCGGTCGGTGGGGGTGTCCAGGGGAGGGGGCTGGGTCTGCGGGGTATAGGGCAGTGCTGGCGTCCGGGCGAGGGAAGCGAGTCTGGAGATGGCCAACCGCGCGCAGGGCCAGGCGGGCGCCCAGCTGGGACCTGGCCCAACCCCCCTACCTGCTCCTTTGCGATGCGGTCGATGACGGTGCCCAGCGTCTCGTGGGGGCGGCAGGTGAGCACCCCCTCCAGGCAGAGCGAGCGCCGCGCCAGCGCCTCCCGCACACTCATGTCCAGGTGGTTGTAGGTTTTCTGGGCAGCCAGGTGCTGGGGGGACGGCCGGCCGCAGTCAGGGGCCCGGCAAGGCACTGGAGACCCCGGTGTGGGTCGGGGTCAGCCCCACTGTCCTGCTGCCCCACAATCCCTCCCCCAGCCCGAGCGAGGGGACTCGGCTTCGCTTCCCCCCCAAGCTCTGTGCTGTGAATCAGCCGCCACGTCCCACCCCAGAGGTGGCTGCGCTGGGGGCGGGGGGATCCCTGCCCAAGAAGGCGCGAGGCAGAGGGCAGCAGTGACCCACGGTGGGCGGGGAGGGACGTGCCCCCCTGCCCAGAGCCCAGCGAGCCAGCCCCAGCGGCAATACTCACAATGACGTCGAAGCGGGAGTACAGGCCCACCACCTGCCCTGGAAGGAGACAGAGAGCGGGGGTTACCGGGGGGGGGGGCAGGGGGGGGCAGGGTTTGCAATGGGGGGTGGCCCCCAAGGCCCCTGGGCCCGACAGCCGGTCGAGGAGCGAGCCAGGGGCCTGCACAGCGGGGGTTCAACATGCCACGGGTGGAAGATCTGGGGGGAGCGGGACAGGGCCCCCGGGCCTGCCTACCGGCTGCGTTGACCACGGGCAGCGCCGACACCCGGCGGTCGACGAAGATCTCCAGGGCCGTGTAGACGGGCGCGGTCTCCAGCACCATGGCCACGTCCCGGAAGGTGCCCACGCCCAGCTCCTGGATGGTCCTCTGCAGGCAGCTCGGCTTGGGCAGCGTGGCCCCCTGGCAGGCAAAGGGCAGCGATTGGGGCAGCTCCCGGGCAGGGCTGGGGATTGCACTGACAGCGCCCTGGGCTGTGAGCCCCACAGGGGGACGCTGCCCCCCGCCCCCACCCTGCACACTGCTGGGCCCAGCCTCCCTTGAGTCAAGCCAAGGGCAAAGGCCTGCAGACCCCTCCAGCAGTGGTACGTGGCAGCAAGCGGGCCCTGCACGCTACCTGCACGCACGCATCTCCCGTACACCCCTGCACGCTACCTGCACGCACACACCTGCCGTACACCCCTGCACGCTACCTGCACGCACGCATCTCCCGTACACCCCTGCACGCTACCTGCACGCATGCAACCTCTGCACGCACGCATCTCCCGTACACCCCTGCACGCTACCTGCACGCACACATCTCCCGTACACCCCTGCACGCTACCTGCACGCACGCATCTCCCGTACACCCCTGCACGCTACCTGCACGCACGCATCTCCCGTACACCCCTGCACGCTACCTGCACGCACGCATCTCCCGTACACCCCTGCACGCTACCTGCACGCACACATCTCCCGTACACCCCTGCACGCTACCTGCACGCACACATCTCCCGTACACCCCTGCACGCTACCTGCACGCATGCAACCTCTGCACGCACGCATCTCCCGTACACCCCTGCACGCTACCTGCACGCACGCATCTCCCGTACACCCCTGCACGCTACCTGCACGCATGCAACCTCTGCACGCACGCATCTGCCGTACACCCCTGCACGCTACCTGCACGCACGCATCTCCCGTAGACCCCCGCGCGCTACCTGCATGCACGCAACCCCTGCATGCACACAACTCGTGCGCACCCCCTGCACACTCCCTTTTGCATGCACACATCTTCCTGGATACAAGCCCCCTTCAGGTGCACTACAAAGGCCTGCAGGTGGCACGTGGGGGCGTGTGAATGCGCCTGCCACCCGCCCCCTCCCAGTACCCCCTACCCAAACGCAGGCACCTCTGCCCCCGGGCTGCGCACAGACCGACCCACGGCCACCCCTCGCCCCCCGCCCTGGCAGATACACTCCTCCTCCCCCACTCCTCACGCAGACGGGCCTCACCGTCCCCCCATGCCTCCCCACCTGCTGGAGCGGGCCCATGGGCCCTGCAAATTCCCTGCTGGTGCCACCCTCCCCTCCCCCGCAGGGTGGTGCTGGGGCACTGCCCCTCCCCTCCCCCACTCACGAAGATGTGCAGGAACTTGAGGATGCGCTTGTGGGTCAAGATGTGCAGCACGTTGCCGGAGCCCGGCTCGATCACCGGCAGCCGGTGGATCTTGTTCTTGATCAGGAAGTAGACAGCGTCGAAGAGGCTGGGGAAACCGAGGCAGGGGTGGGGGTAGGGAACATTGGACAGGAATGTCCCCTCCCTAGGGCGCAGGGCACGCTGGAGTAACACCTAGGATGGGGGGCTCAGGAGTTCCCCTCCCCCGTCGCCCTGGCCTCCTGCCCTAGAGCCAACCAGTGCTGGGTTGTGCCCATGGCTGGCCCGCAGCTCAGCTCAGCCCTGGCTGCCGACGTGGGGGCCCAGACACCTGGGTTCTGTCTTGGCCTCGCCCCTCATCTTCCAACCGCCCCCCCAGCTCATGCAGGGCCTCCCCCACCAGGGGCTGCAGCAGTAGGCTCCATCTAGGACAGCAAGTGTCTCAGCTTGGCCAGAGACAGCCCCCCCAGTGCTCCCCCCACAGGGCTGGGGGTTACCTGTCATTGGGGGAGATGGAGACCAAGGGCTTCAGACAGCCGTGCAGATAAACCTCTGGAAAGGAAGCAGAGGGGAGGAGCTGGGGATTGGGGGCCCTGGAGGTCCAGTGGGAGGAGCTGGGGATTGGGGGCCCTGGAGGGCCAGTGGGAGGAGCTGGGGGGCAGAGGCGCTGGGGGGCAGAGGGAGGAGCTGGGGGTCGGGGCACTGGGGGGCCCAGAGGGAGGAGCTGGAGGTCGGAGGCGCTGGGGGGCAGAGGGAGGAGCTGGGGGACAGAGGGAGGCGCTGGGGGTCGGGGTGCTGGGAGGCAGAGGGAGGAGCTGGGGGGCAGAGGTGCTGGGGGGCAGAGGGAGGAGCTGGGGGTCGGGGCACTGGGGGGCCAAGAGGGAGAAGCTGGAGGTTGGAGGCGCTGGGGGGCAGAGGGAGGAGCTGGGGGCAGAGGGGGGCAGAGGGGGGCAGAGGGAGGAGCTGGGGGTCGGAGGCACTGAGGGGCAGAGGGGAGGCGCTGGGGGTCGGGGTGCTGGGGGGCAGAGGGAGGAGCTGGGGGTCAGGGGCGCTGGGGGGCAGAGGGAGGAGCTGGAGGTCGGAGGCGCTGGGGGGCAGAGGGAGGAGCTGGGGGTCGGGGTGCTGGGGGGCAGAGGGAGGAGCTGGGGGGTCAGGGGCGCTGGGGGGCAGAGGGAGGAGCTGGGGGTTGGGGTGCTGGGGGGTCAGGGTGCTGGGGGGCAGAGGGAGGAGCTGGGGGTCAGGGTGCTGGGGGGCAGAGGGAGGAGCTGGGGACAGAGGGGATGACCCCTAGCGCTGAGCCGGTTCAGTGTCTGTGTTGCTCTGCAGGGGGGCGGTGACCCCAACTCAGGCCTTTGCTGCTGGGGAGACCAGAGGATCTGGCCCAGCAGGCGGGGGGGGGGGGGAGCCCCAGGGAGCAGGAAGGGGGCGTCCCACAACCCCAAGGGGATGCCTGTGACCTATCCCATCCCTGGCCCCCCACTACGCCCCCTTCCCTGCCCCCACTGCAAGCCCTGGGCGCCCCCTGTGGTGCAGTGGGGGGGGGCTGTCCGCTCGCTGGGCGCTAGCCATGGGCTGTGGGCGCCCCCTACTGGCCTGTGTCAGTAGCGCTGCCCGGGGGGGGGTCGCCTCGGAGCTCCAGCCTGCAGACCGTGGCCGGGCTCTCCCCTGAACACAGGAAGGGGGGCTACCGGGGAGGGGGGCTCAGTGGCTCTGGGAGCGGCACAGTCGTGGCTGGGAAGACGTGAGGAGACTGAGCTGAGTACTGAGGGTTCGGGGCCCGTGCACCCCACCCCGCGGGGTCTAGGGCGGCCAGCCCCCGACTGCTGCACCCGCATCCCGTCTGGGCCGGGCTGTATCCCGGGGAAGCAAGAACCCCCGTTGGACCGGCTGGTGGAGTCCCATCTGGCTGCAGACGGGGTGCAGGGTGGGGGGTCCCCGATGCGCGTCGCACCCCCTTACCTCTCCAGGTCTCAATTTTATGCTCCTCCAGCTCGTAGATCTGCACCTGTAGCGCAGGAAAGGGGGTGAGCCGGGGGCCCTGCAGGGAGGGGCATGTTGGGGGCAGGTTTAGGGGGTGCTGGGAGCTGCCTTTGACGGCGCGAAGCCCCAGGGGCCCATCGGGGTGACCCCACAGCCCCCCAGGCGCCTGATGGGCATTGGAGCCCCGCCGGCTCGGCTGGCATCGTGCACCACGCCGGGCGCCCAAATCCCAGAGGCACGGCGCCCAAATCCCAGAGGCACGGCGCCCAAATCCCAGAGGCACGGCGCCCGCAGGGACGTCTCTGGGGCCTGCCGGAGCGGCTCGTCCTGCTCCCATCTATCCCTGTGGCCGGCTCTGCCCAGGGGCGCTCTCCCCGGGCCCCAGCAGGAACTGATCAGTGCCCCCTCCCGCCCCACAAGCAGCGGCTGCCGGTCAAGCCGGTCCCGAGCCCCTCCCCGCCTGCTGGGGGGGGATGCGTGGGGGGAGCTGCCCCCAGGATGGCAGGGCCCCCAGGCAGCTCACCAGCGGGGACCGGTAGTAGCGCTGCAGGATGTTGATGAAATCTGTGATGGTCAGCATGCCTGCAGGGAGAGACAGGCCAGGTCGGGGGGGGCAGCTGGTGGGGGGCACCGGGGCCACTCCCCAGTGGCTGATTCACAGCCCCACAGGGCACACACCGGCCGGGCAGCGGCACCCACAGCCCGCCCCAGAGCCCCACGGGGGGCCACCCACCCCCGCCCGGCCGGCCCCTGGCACAGTCACCATGTGGCCTGTTTGCAGAGACAGACCCAGGGCCCGGGTGCAGCCCACAAGGGGTGAACGAAGCCAGCAGAGAGGGGCAAGGGAACTGGGCAGGAGCGAACCAGCGCCCTGCCAGCGGGGCCCTGGAGCACAAAGGGCTGAGCCACACTGGGAATCCGGGGGCAGCAGCCTCCCATTGGCTGCTGTGCCCCCCCCACACACTCACCCACAAAGCACTGCCGCTCGCTGTCCCAGAGCGGGGCGGCCCGCACCCCATTGGCCACCAGCGCCAGGAAGGCCTTCTTCATCTGCAAGCCAAGCAGAGGGGCATGAGACCCTGGGGGAACAGGGCCGGCCCCGCCCTGTCTCAGGGGGCTGCAGCACTGCTCCCCAGGCCCCCAGCCCCAGCGCCCAGGGCAGCCCTGCAGGGCGGGGCCGCCCCTCGCCTCTCACCTGCAGCGTGGTGTCGAAGACCAGCAGCTTGGAGCTGGTGGGGATGGCCGCGTAGCAGCTGTGATCCTGCAGGAAACGCATGTAGGTCTCGGCCTCGGGGCCCTGGAACACGGCGTCCGGGCACAGCGCCGGCAGCTCGGCGAGCACAGGGGGGCTCCTGGCATCCGAGTCCACAGCCTCAGCATCAGAGCCAACCTGCTGGGCATCGGAGCCCTCGCTGGGGCCCATCACCCTGGCGTCGGAGCCTGTATCCTTGGTACGGGAGCCCTTGCTAGGGCCCATCACCCTGGCCTCGGAGCCTGTATCCTTGGTACGGGAGCCCTTGCTAGGGCCCATCATCCTGGCCTCGGAGCCTGTATCCTTGGTACGGGAGCCCTTGCTAGGGCCCATCACCCTGGCCTCGGAGCCTGTATCCTTGGTATGGGAGCCCTTGCTAGGGCCCATCACCCTGGCCTCGGAGCCTGTATCCTTGGTATGGGAGCCCTTGCTAGGGCCCATCACCCTGGCCTCGGAGCCTGTATCCTTGGTACGGGAGCCCTTGCTAGGGCCCATCACCCTGGCCTCGGAGCCTGTATCCTTGGTACGGGAGCCCTTGCTAGGGCCCATCACCCTGGCCTCGGAGCCTGTATCCTTGGTACGGGAGCCCTCGCTGGGGCCCATCACCCCGACCTTGGAGCCTGTATCCTTGGTACGGGAGCCCTTGCTAGGGCCCATCACCCTGGCCTCGGAGCCTGTATCCTTGGTACGGGAGCCCTTGCTAGGGCCCATCACCCTGGCCTCGGAGCCTGTATCCTTGGTACGGGAGCCCATCACCGTGGCATCTGCACCTGTTTCTCTGGCACTGGAGCCTGCCTCGCTGGCGTCAGCACCTGCCTCCGCGCTCTCTGGGTCCAGGCAGGAACCTAGTGGGATGAGGTCGCTGTGATGTGACGCCGGAACATCGCTGGGCGCTAGGCTTGGGCTGGGGGTGACCCCTACTGGCCTGCGTCTGTAACACTGCCCGGGGGGGTCGCCTGAGGAACCTCAGGTCACTAGACAGTGACCCCCGGTTGGTACCTGTCGAGGGGGGGCTGGACACAGGGGGGTGGTTTGGAGAAGAGTCACTTTGGCTGGAGCACACGTGGAGAGAAGGCACCAAGCGGAGCGCGGGGAGTCCAGGGCCGGGGCACCCCTCCCCCAAGGGGCCTGAGGCTGCCTGGCCCTGACTCCTGTTCTACTGGCTGGCGGAGTCTCATCTCGCCGCTTCGGGGGTGCAGAATCGGGGGCTCCCCTGGCATCTTGCTTTGCCCAGCCCATTCCGGTCCCAAAGCCCCATGAATGGCCAAGCCACGGGCTGCAGGCGCCAGGGCCCCCAACCCGGAGATCTCAGCTTGGGGACTGACAACCCAGGGGTGTGTCTGGGGCTCAGGGCAGACTCTGCCCCCCCGGCTGGGTCAGGAAGGGTCGGCCCCCAGGAAGAGCGGGGGGAGGAGTTGGTGGGAAAGGCACGTCGGGCTCCGGTGCCTGTGATCAGCCGTGTCCAGCAGGGAGAGCCGGGACTGGGGGGAGGGGCTGTGGGCTGGGAGTAAGGGGCATCAGCAGAGCTTATGGGGCTGACGAGTGAGGCATTTGCTGCACAGATGAGCGAAGCTGCCCCCCTCCCACCCCCTACTCACCTACTTCATGTGAGAAGAGACCCGTGGCCAGCGGCTGCACCTGGGGGGGGGGGGGGAGAGAGAAATCCATGGGGATGCAGGCAGAAACAAGAACCGGCCCATGTGTCTCCAGGACCCCAGTGCCTACAGGCCCTGCTAGGCAGCCCTGCTCTCCCGCCCATCACCAGGGCATCAGGGCCTGGCATCGGCCAACTCCAGAAGGGAGCAGGCCAAGCAGGGCGGCCCCAAACCAGCGGTTTCTCTGCAACTAGCTCCATCCACTCCCTCCCCGGGTCAGGCCCCGCTCCCAGCCTGCATGCCCAGGCTCTGCGCCACCCCCAGCTCAGGGCACCCAGGGCTCTGCCTCTGGGGCCGAATTACCCACCGGGATCTGCCAATGCCTGGAGCCGCCCATCTGGAATGGCAGGAGAGCTGGGCCTGGAGGTGCCAGTCTGGGCCACGCTGCCCATAGGGCTGAGGGGGCAGCGGGGCGTTGGGGTCACACGCTTGCTGGGCACCATGCCCAGGGCTCCTACAGCAGGATGGGCTGCCCTGGCTGGCTGGGGGGGACGGGGGCAGGGGTGGCGGGGCAGATGGGGTGAAGATGAGGGTGGAGAGGGCTGAGAGGCGGCAGGGGACAGCCAGGAAGGGGGTGGGGCGGCTGCAGTGGGGCAGGCCATGGGGCACGCGGGAGGGTGAGAAGCTGGGAGGAGACAAGGTTCCAGTGATCAAGGCCTGGCCCAGAGTGGGGGCAGGGCAGAGGAGTTTGCTGAGGGGGCAGCACGGGGGGGGGAGGGAAATGGGTCTGAGCAGCTCAGGGGCTGGAATGGACACGCCCCCCCCATAGGCACTCCTCTTGGGAGTGGGGGGTGCCCAGTTCCCCCCCTCCCGGCAGTGCTCAAAGCCACGTCCAGCCCCACTGCCCCCAAACCCCCGTCGCCCTCACACAGCTGGGCCCGGAAAGCAGCCCCCGAGAGACACTGGAGGCCTCAAGGGGCTGCCCCAGGGTAGCTGCCAATGCCCCTGGGGTAGATTCATGGCCCCACCCCAACCCCTGAGAACTGAGGGGGGGAGATCACAGCCCCCCTAGAGACAGACACCCACCACCACCACAGAGACACCCCCATAGCCTTAGAAACACCCCCAGAGACACCCCCAGACACACCCAACAGAGACTGTGTGTGTGTGAGAGAGAGAGACCCTACGATAACAAGACAGTGAGTGTGAGAGACCCTACACAGTGTGCAGCAGCGGTCAAAAAGGCAAATAGGATGCTAGGAATTATTAAGAAAGGGATAGAAAATAAGACCCAGAATAACTTACTGCCCCTGTATAAAACTATGGTACGCCCACATCTGGAATACTGTGTACAGATGTGGTCTCCTCACCTCAAGAAAGGTTTTTTGGCCTTGGAAAGGGTTCAGAAAAGGGCAACTAAAATGATTAGGGGTTTGGAACAGGTCCCATATGAGGAGAGGTGAAAGCGACTGGGACTTTTCAGTTTGGAAAAGAGGAGACCGAGGGGGGATATGATAGAGGTCTATAAAATCATGAGTGGTGTGGAGAGGGCGAATAAAGAAAAGTTATTTATTAGTTCCTATAATAGAAGAACAAGAGGACACCAAATGAAATTAATGGGTAGCAGGTTTAAAACTAATAAAAGAAAGTTCTTCTTCACACAGCAACCTGTGGAACTCCTTGCCAGAGGAGGCTGTGAAGGCTAGGACTATAACAGAGTTTAAAGAGAAGCTAGATAAATTCATGGAGGTTAGGTCCATAAAAGGCTATTAGAAATGGTGTCCCTGGCCTCTGTTTGTCAGAGGCTGGAGAGGGATGGCAGGAGACAAATCGCTTGATCATTGTCTTCGATCCACCCCCTCTGGGGCACCTGGTGCTGGCCACTGTCGGCAGACAGGATACTGGGCTAGATGGACCTTTGGTCTGACCCAGCCTGGCTGTTCTTCTGTTCTAATAACAAACTAGCACGCCAGGCTCCGTAGCCAGAAAGAGCCCAAATCCAGCTCCCGCCAACAAGCAACCCTACAATAACAATAACTCTCGAATACCACATTTTACAAACCTCTCCCCTCTGATCCCACCTTGGAATACCAAAAGAAACTACACTGTCTCCTTACAAGCCTCCCCACAGCTACTCGGGAACAAATCCACACAGAAACACCTGACCCCCGACCAGGATTGTTCTATCTGCTTCCCAAGATCCATAAACCTGGGCACCCCGGACGTCCCATCTGTGATGTAGTGGGGGTACTTGCTGGGCTGTGGTGACCTCTGCTGTCTGGAGCAAGACCCAGCAAGGAAAACCTCACTATGCAAAGGTAATGCCAAACTTGTTGAACCAGACACCCCCCATGGAGAGGAACAAAGGAAGGTGGAATGCTGCCCTGGCTGGGGGACAGGGCTGGAAGGGTGTGGGTTAGTTGCTGTCTGTGAGCATGGAGGAGAGCCTAGGGAAAGGGGCTGGAGTTTAGGGGCCCAGTCTCCCCCATCTCAAGGGGGCCTGAGGCATCCTAGCCCAGCTCTGTAACCAGATTCCATCTGTGCTGTGCTGTATCCTGGAGAGGCAATAAACTTCCTCTATTCCACCGGATGCGGTTGTATCGAAGGGCTTGGCTATAGACGATGGATCGTGTGGTGTGTTCTGGATGGGAGCTGGATGCATGTAGGTAACTGTATGAGTCGGTGGGTTTTCTGTAGAGAGTGGTGTCTAATTTTCCATTGTTGATTTGTACGGTGGTGTCCAGGAAGTGGATCTCTCGTGAGAATGGTCCAGGCTGAGGTTGATGGTGGGGTGTAGGTTGTTGAAATCTCTGTGGAATATCTCCAGTGTTTCTTGGCCATGCGTCCAGATCATAAAGATGTCATCGATGTACCGTAGGTAGAGGAGGGGTGAAAGGGGACGGGAGTTGAGGAAACGTTGTTCTAGGTCAGCCATAAAGATGTTAGCATACTGTGGGGCCATGCGTGTACCCATGGCTGTGCCGCTGATCTGGAGGTATAAGTGTGACGGCGCGTTGGGGGTTCCCCGTCTCCTGCACCCCGAAATGGCACAAACAGACTGCACCAGCCAGTGGAATTGAGGGTGGTTTATTGCTCCTCCAGCACAGCGCAGCACAGATGTAATCTGGTCACAGGAACTTGGCTAGGATGCCTCAGGCCCCCTTGAGATGGGGGAGACTGGGCCCCTAAACTCCAGCCCCTTCTCCTAGGCTCTCCTCCATGCCCTCCGACAGCCAGCCACCAACTCACTCACTTCCAGCCCTGCCCCCCAGCCAAGGCAGCATTCCACCTTCCTTTGTTCCTCTCCATGGGGGGTGTCTGGCCACTGGTTTGCATAGTGACTCATCCTGTTTTGCTGGGTCGTGGTACCCACGGCAGCCAGTGGGGGTTCCCCCAGAGCCAGCAGCATAGAAACCAGCCAGGTACCCCCACTACGTCACAGTTCTCCCCCCTCCGAGAGCGAACTGAGCAGGGTCACTCCGCTCGTGACCTAGGGAAGTTCGGGTCCTCTGCGTGGGAACCCGCCCTGGGGACATGGGTGCTCCCCTTGACTCGGGCCGGCCGTGGCGAGGCCCCACATGAATTGGCTTCCCTCTGTCCACTCGCCGCCCCGCTCCAGGGCGACTGGCACAGGCCTGTCCTCGGGGGTCACACCCACCCTTCCACTGGCCTTGATCTCTGGCCAGGGTCTCTCGGGCTGGGGCCATGAGCCCAGCGAGCCTTCTCTGGACAGCCAGGGCGGCTTCCACCCCCGATGCTCCATCCAGGGAGGTCTTCCCCTCCCATAACTCTCTCAGCAAGCCCAGAGGGTCCTCTATCTGGGGTAGAGACCCCCAAGCCGCTTTCCTACTGTCTTGGGCCTTCCCGCCCCTCTGGCAGGAGTCACAGGACCAGCAGTACCGCTGCACGGCTGTAAAGATTCCCGGCCAATAGAAGTGCTGGAGCAGCTTCAGCTGGGTGCTCCGGATCCCCCGGTGGCCCCCAACGGGGACGTCGTGGGCCAAATACAGCAGCTTGAGGCGATACTTTCGGGGGACGACCAGCTGCCGCTCTACCCTCCATGCCCTCGCCTTCCTGGGGGGGAGCCACTCACGGAACAGGAGCCCACGCTCCCGCAGGAATCTCTCCTGGCCACCTCTCCCCCGGGGCTGAGCTGCACGGAGGCCAGCCTGGTCCCTCAGCCTCTGCAAGGAGGGGTCTGCCTGCACCTCAGCCTGGAATTCAGCTGCTGAGGCAGGGATCGGGACCTGTCCCCCACCTCTGCCTAGGTCCGGAGTCCCAGCCTGGCTGGACCCCGTGTCCGCTGGGATGGGACCCTGAGGACGCTGCCAGGAGTCCTTCCCTGGACCCACGTTGTCAGCCCCCCGCTGGCTCTGGCTCCGGGTAGTGACTAGAGCCCGCTGGGATTCATGGGGCCACTCCTCTAGGTCATTCCCCATCAGCACCTCAGTGGGCAAGTGCGGGTGCACCCCCACTTCCTTGAGGCCCTCCTTGGCCCCCCATTTCAGATGCACCCTGGCTACAGGCACCTTAAACGGGGACCCGTCTATGCCCTTCAGGGTCAGCTGCGCGTGGGGTAGTATCCGGTCTGGGGCCACTATGTCGGATCGGGCCAGAGTCACCTCCGCCCCCGTGTCCCAGAAGCCCGTCACCTTCCTACCATCCACCTCCAGGGGTATGAGGCACTCGCTCCGCAGGGGCCGTCCTGCCCCCACCCGGTACACGGAGAAATCCGCCTCCTGAGAATCAGACCTCCCAGGGGAGGTGCACTGAGCATCCTTCCCACCACTCTGAGCTGAGGTTTGCCTGCCGGCCCCTGCCTCTGGGGCAGCCTGCCCTTCCTCCCGCCCCAGCCAGTTAACCCTGGAAAGTCCCCGGTCCTGGGACCTGGTGCACTGAGCCCTCTTGTGGCCTTTTTGCCCACAGCGATGGCAAGTTAGGCTTTGGGCTGTCTCTGTCCAGGCCCTCTCAAAGGCACTGAGGAACCCGTCTATGTCACCCATGTCCTTCAGTTGGGCCACCACGAGCCTCTCCAAGCGTCTGGCAGTCCTGGGACCCTGGGGCCCATCCGCACTTGGCGCAGCCGGTGCCCCGCCGGTTCTCCGCTCTGCCATGGCCAGCTCATGCTGCCGCTGCCTCTCTCGATCTTGGCGCTCCTTCTCTCGGTCCTGGCGCTCCTTCTCTCGGTCCTCTACTTCCAATTCCCTGATCCGCAGCTGGATCTCCAGCCGCCGCAGCTCCGCTGGGCTGGCCCCTGCCCTAGATGGGCTACGGCTTGCAGGCCTCCCGGGAGACGCTGTCTCATCTCTCCGGTGGGTTCCAGCGCTCCTCCCCCTCTCTGAGCCTGACACACTCTCAGGGGGGGTCTGGCTGCTTCCCCTGGGGACAAGATCCTGGCCCTGTGGCTGGTCATTATCTTCCAGCTGGGCAATCAGCTGGGCCTTGGTTGCTTTCTGCACAGGCAAGCCTCTCTCTCTGCACAGCCCCACCAGCTCTGCCTTCAAGAGTCGGGCGTAGGCCATCTGCCCGCTGGGCCCCTCGGTGCAGACTCACCAGTCTAGTGCTGCAGCGCCCCACGATTCCCAGGAACCGCTTCGCTCTGTCTCCAGCACGCCTGGCTCCAGGGCTCTTGCTTCTACTGCGCCTTGTCGCTTGCCGCTGGAAGCTCCATCCACGGGGTGCAGTGCATCCCACTCCTGACACCAGCGTGACGGCGCGTTGGGGGTTCCCCGTCTCCTGCACCCCGAAATGGCACAAACAGACTGCACCAGCCAGTGGAATTGAGGGTGGTTTATTGCTCCTCCAGCACAGCGCAGCACAGATGTAATCTGGTCACAGGAACTTGGCTAGGATGCCTCAGGCCCCCTTGAGATGGGGGAGACTGGGCCCCTAAACTCCAGCCCCTTCTCCTAGGCTCTCCTCCATGCCCTCCGACAGCCAGCCACCAACTCACTCACTTCCAGCCCTGCCCCCCAGCCAAGGCAGCATTCCACCTTCCTTTGTTCCTCTCCATGGGGGGTGTCTGGCCACTGGTTTGCATAGTGACTCATCCTGTTTTGCTGGGTCGTGGTACCCACGGCAGCCAGTGGGGGTTCCCCCAGAGCCAGCAGCATAGAAACCAGCCAGGTACCCCCACTACGTCACAATAAGTTGTTCTCAAACTGGAAATAATTGTGGGTGAGAACAAAGTTACACAGGTCTGCTATCAGGTTGGCAGTGGTGTCCTCTGGGATAGTGTTTCTAATTGCTTGTAATCCGTCTTCATGTGGGATGTTGGTATATAGAGCTTCTACATCCATGGTGACACTACTGACTTCCTAAGGAAACTACAAAACATCGATAACCTCCCCAATAATACCATCCTTGCCACCATGGATGTAGAAGCTCTATATACCAACATCCCACTGACAGAGACAACCGCATCTGCTCTAATCCCACTGACAGAGACCAGAAGCTTCAGGATCTCTACCAAGCATTTATAAACCTCAACTACCCACCCGGAGAAATAAAAAAGCAAATTGAAAGAGCCAGACGAATACCTAGAAACCATCTACTTCAAGACAGACCCAAGAAAACCAACAATAGAACACCACTTGTCATCACCTACAGCTCCCAACTTAAACCTGTCCAACACATTATCAATAAACTACAGCCTATACTGGAACAGGATACCATACTCAAAGAGGCTCTGGGAGACAGACCCATAGTCTCCTATAGACAACCACCTAACCTCAAGATGATTCTTACCAACAACCACAGGACATACCACACTAATACCAACCCTGGTACCTTCCCTTGCAACAAACCCCGTTGCCAGCTTTGTCCACATATTCACTCTGCTGATACCATTATTGGACCTAACCAAGTGAGTTATAAGATCAAGAACACATATTCCTGTGCATCCAGAAATATAATCTATGCTATCATGTGCCGAAAGTGTCCGTCTGCTATGTACATTGGACAAACGTCTCAGACACTTCGCCAAAGGATTAATGCCCACAAAACAGATATCAGACAGGATCACAAAGAGAAAACAGTTTCTTGCCACTTTAACCAGAAAGGACACTCTCTAAATGACTTAGCCACCTGCATTCTGCTACAAAGACCTTTTACATCTGCACTTGAAAGGGAATCCTCTGAACTGTCATTCATGTTAAAATTCGACACTCTCCGAGAAGGAATGAACAAACACTCAAACTATCTTACCCATTACCAAGATAGCTTCCCCAATTATCACCTCTAATACCATTAGCTCACAAACATCCCACTCTCCCTACCTCTAATATCATCAATTCACAGACACTTACCTTCCTTCCCCCTCCCCCCCACCGCATCCCCCTCCTGTTCTGCAATGTGATTTGTCCTTTTCATATTTGTTCTTTTTTTAATTGTATCCTTTGGTATCTATGGTTGTGACTATTTTCTTCCACTATTTGATCTGAGGAAGTGGGTCTGGCCCACGAAAGCTCATCATCTAATAAACCATCTTGCTAGTCTTTACAGTGCTACATTGTCCTGTATTTTGCTTCAGCTCCCCCAGACTAACCCGGCTCCATCTCTATCACTATTTTACAATAACAAAGCAGCCTGGCAGCCCGCTCCTGCTCGCCACTCTGCGATCCCAAACCAGCCTGCCCCCTCCCCCCCAGCTCAGGCCCCCGCGCAGCGCGCCGCGGCCGGACAACCCTACAATAACACGGCGCCCGGCGCGCCCCGGCAGGGCGCAGGCGGGGTCAGGTTCCTGCCGGCTGCGCTTTCGTCCCAGGGCTGCGGGACGGAGCCGAGACGGGCTGGCAGCCGGCCCCGCAGAGCGGGCGGGGGGCGCAGTTTGGGACAGGGAGCGGCCCGTGCTCGCCCCGCGGCGGCGGCAGGGCCCCAGGCAGCCCCCTGCCGAGCTCTGCACCGGCCCCCGGCTCGCTCCCTACCTGCGGCCCCGCCGGGGCTGGGCGCTGCTCCATGCCGCCCCGCGCAGCGCCGCGCTGCTATTCTGGGCCTGCCTCGGCCCGGCCCCGCGACTGGTGCCAGGCTGGCGCCCGCACAGCTGGGACGGGAGCAGCCTGCCCGGCGCTCGGCGGAGACTCTCTGGAGCCGGCCGGGCGCGGGCACCTGTCGGGGCGGCCCCGCTCCGGAGCTGACGGGCACGGGGAGCCGCCTGAAATAGACACCGGCCCCTGGCCCAGGCGCGGGAGCGGCCGCCGGGAACGGGGCGGGCTGGGGACGCACGGGGCTGGCGCTGGGCCCGCGGGCGGACGGACGGGGCCAAGGGCCGGGAAGGGGCGCGCCTCCAGCACAGCTGGTCCCGCACCGGGACTGCGGCTGCCGCTTCCCCCGCACGCTCGCTCTTCGCGCCCCGGCTTTCCCCGGCCTGGCACGGGCTGGGGGAGCGCGAAGGGGTCTCGCCCCAAGGGCGGTGGGTCCAGTGGCAGATACACCCTGTCCCGCTCCTCTGTGGGGCCCAATGGGTCAGGCAGCGCACGTGGGTCTGGGGATAGATGGAGGCGGGGGGGTGTGTACTGGGCTGTGGTTGTGGGGAGGGGAGTAGTTATAGGGTCGCAGGGGGGTGCTGGGTTGTTATGGTGGGGGGGCCACGTGAGCTGTTATTGTACGGTCGCAGGGGGTGCTGGGTTGTTATTGTAGGGTCGCGGGGGGGGGGGGGGGGTGCTGGGTTATTGTTGGGGCCATATGAGCTGGGTTGTTATTGTAGGGTCGCAGGGGGTGCTGGGTTGTTATTGTAGGGTCGCGGGGGGGTGCTGCGTTATTGTGGGGGCCATATCAGCTGGGCTGTTATTGTAGGGTCGCTGGGGGTGCCGGGTTGTTATTGTAGGGTCGCAGGGGGTGCAGGATTATTGTGGGGGCCATATGAGCTGGGTTGTTATTGTAGGGTCGCAGGGGGTGCAGGGTTATTATTGTGGGGGGCCGTGAGCTGGGTTGTTATCGTAGTGTTGCTCGGGAGAGACCAGCTTCCCGGGGTGGGGGGGAAGGTCAGGCCGGACCCGCAGGGCCGCTGCCCTGGCGCCCGGTGCCACGCTCCCGCCGTGCCGCACGCCTGGCTCCCAGCGGCCGCCCACTGAGCATGGCTGCCTGGCCCCGGCCGGCCCTGCTCCCCTCACGCACTGCCGCTGCTGCTGGGGATGCCGCAGGCGTGACTCACGCTCCTAACAGGGAACCCAGCCTCCCCCCGCACAGCCCGACACCTGCTAGGGCGCCCCGCACGGGCCGGCTGGGCCCGGCTGCAGGGAGCGCTGGGCCCGGCGCGATTACCCCCTCCCGGACCGGCACATCCCTGGCCAGAGCGCCCGGCCCGGCTCCCAGCACGGCCCCCGTCGCCCCAGGGCACGAGCCTGGGCGGATCGAGATCTTCCAGCTCCGCCCTGCTGCTCAGCGCAGCGGGGCGCCCGGCCCGGCCCCGGGAGGGGAGAGGGGAAGCGCAGGGCTGCGGGCAGGGCTCTGATTCTACCCTTGTGCGGAACCGCTGCTCTGCGTGCCCCGAGGGGAGTGCACCTCCCGTGGAAACACTTGCTCTGCGCGCTCTGCGCTCAGCGGGGCGGCGCCTGGGGCTCTCCAAGCGCCCGGCTCGCAGGGGACAGGGGTGCGGGTGCAACCGGGGGAGGGGCCCGGGGCCCGCGTTCCCCAGCTCGTGTGCCCGAGAGACGCGCCCGCCTCGCTCCTGCAGGGAACCTTCCCTCCCGGGCTCCGCTTGGCGAGGCGCGCCGGCTATTTTTGGAAGGCTCCAAACACCCTGAACGTGGCGGGCCGGAGGCCGCCGTGTCCGCGCCTGGGCTGGCGGGGAGGCCCGGCCCCAAGGCTGCAAACCGGGCGAGTGTCCCGGGGCAGGGACGGGAACCGCAGGGCGCGGCCGCTCCCGGCTACACGCGCCTCTACCCCAGCGACGCGCCCTAGCTGCTGCCCGCGTGCAGGGAGCAGCTGGTGGGGGGCGGGGCACCTCCTTCTAGCGTCAGGAGGCAGTGAGGGCTAGTGGGTAGGGCCCCGGCCAGCTGGCTCCTGTTCCAGATGGGGGGGGGGGGAGATCGGGCTAAACCCCTTTGGCTGCTGGGCCCAAGGGCGGATTGGGGTTTGGCGGGGCCCCGGCCGGGAAAGGGGAGCAGAGGGCAGAGGGGAACACAGGGGATGGGACTGCCAAGGGAGCTGCACCCACATATTACACCCCCCCCCCCGCACAGGTTCACCCCGCTCTGCAGCAGCAGGGCACATGGAGCCTTGGTGCAAGCAAGCCTAGCCCAGGAGCCCCGCTCCGCTGGCAGGGGAGGGCTCCCATGGGGGGCGGGCAGGGCTCTAAGGCAGCAGAGGCCAGGTCAGGGCTGCATTGCTAAGGGTGCGGTGCCACCTGCACCCAGCCGGGATGCTGATGTAACTGCCCCGGGGGGGATCTGAACCTGGGACCTCTAGCCCCTTAGGCTGTGTCTACACTGGCCCCTTGAATTGCCACAAAAGCACTGGCCATCTCCTGTAAAATCGGCAGGGCTTTTCCGGAAAAACTCTGCTGCTCCCGGTCGGGCAAAAGTCCTTTTCCGGAAAACTGGTCCAGAAAAGGGCCAGTGTAGACAGCACAGGACTGTTTTCCGCAAAAAAGCCCCGATGGCGAAAATGACGATTGGGGATTTTTTGCGGAAAAGTGTGTCTACACTGGCACGGACGCTTTTCCGGGAAAGTGCTTCCAGAAAGGCATCCTGCCAACGTAGACGCGCTTTTTCCGGAAATACTTGTAATGGAAAACTGTTCCGTTTTAAGCATTTCCGGAGAAGGGGGCCAGTGCAGACGTAGCCGCAGTGTAGGAGGCTCTAGAGCTGGCGCCAGAAGGCTGCGGGCGCCCTCGTTCTCCCATAGCAGTGACCCAGACGCGGTGCGGGGGTCCCACTGGGCTCCTGGGCCCTTCCCACGGCTCCCCCCACAAACGGCCCGGAGCCAAGCGGGAAAAGCGCTGCCTGGGGGCCCAGGGGATTTCCAGCAGCTTTAGGACCTGCCAGAGGGCACTACCCAGGGGCTGCTCCGCTGGAAGCACCGTGCCCCCCCCTGCTGGGATGGGAGAGTTCAACATGGCAATGCCTGGGGGGCAAAGGACCCCCCCGGCTTTCACCCAGCAGCCAGCCTGGGGCTCCCGCAGGCAGGCCGGGGGCTAAGGGGAGCTCCAAGGCCAGTATGGACAGCGCGTGGAGCAGGGGGGAGCTAAGGGGGCCAGGCTGGTGCCAAAGGGCCCACCCACGGCCCCCAGCTGCTGCCAAGGAGACTCACAGCCACAGCTGCAGAGAACTCCACTGGCCACACAGGCTGGGCGGGCGGATCCCGCTGCCGTTGGAACGAAGAGTTTTTCCAGATTTCAGATTCAGGTCCCTCACTTGCAGGGGGCGTAGGAGGAGCCCCCGCAGGTCAGAGCAGGGGGCCAGCTCACCCAGAGCCCTGGCTCCATCAGCAGCCAAGGGCAGGTGCCTGGGAGGGAACGAGATTAACCCCTCCTACCCTGTGGCCCCAGCTTCTGGCCCCCCCAGAGCCCAGCCCTTGCAGGACCTCCAGCCTTCACACTGCCCTCAGCAGGGAGTTCCACAAGTGAACACTGCTGGCTGCAGCAGGGGCTGTACACGCCCTGTGCCAGGCCCCACCTGCTGAGATCCCAGGGGCCTGCAGAGCAACAAGAGCAGTGGCCCTCTCCTGACAGGCAGGGTAAGCCGAGTGGCACGGTGTGGGTGGTGAGCACCAGGAAGGGGTTGCCCCTCCCCTCCCCTGGGCAGAGTCGAGGGGAACACACAGGCCAGGCAGTTTCATTAGTAGGCCTGGGCAGGGAGAGGGGGCCCTTGTGCTGGAGGTGGAACGCTGGGGGTGGTGCCCACCGCACGTAGGGCCAATGGGCTGGGGTGGGCGCTAGGGGCCAGCGACACGGCTCGAGTACACAGCGCTTAAGGCGTCCCCAGCCGAGCCCGCCCGGGGGCCTGGGCTCACAGCACAGCAGAGGCTGCCTCCTCCCTCCACCTGCTCCCTGCTGGCACCCAACAGCTGTCAGGCCTGGGGCGCACAGCTCTGCAGGGGCCACCCGGTATCTGTACCACGTCCAGGCAGCCGCCCGGCCCAGCCCCGCTGGGACAGATGCTGCCCTTGGGGAGCTGGGATAGGCCAAGCTCGGGGGAGCAAAGGGTTAAGTCCTTTCCGCCATGGGGTCACAGCCACCAAGGGCTGCACCTCCCCTCCCAGCCCCACAGCCCAGCCAAGGCTGCACCGGAAAGCACAGAGGGGCCTGTCCTCCTGCCAGGTAAATGCAGACACCCAGCCCTGGGCCGGCTCCCTGCACAGAGCTGCCCCCGCCCTGCCTCATCGCGGGACCAGGGCTGCTCGGGCCCAGCTCCAGCAGGCGCCTCCTGGCAGGGACAGCGGAGTGCGGGAAGACGGGGAGCAAAGGGGTGTGGGGCAGGCTCCCCCCGTGCGCCCCTCGGCTGAGCCGGGGAAAGGAGCAGGAGCCACTGCCCCGGGCCGAGCGCAGGAGCCACACAGCGCAGCGAGAGCAGCAGAGGGTGTGAAACTTTAATCCAGCTCCTTGGAAAAGGCAGCTAAAAAGCTCTGGCGAGAAGGTGGCGCCTCCCAGCGGGGCCCTGGGCAGCTGCAGCCCTGGTGCCCGAGCGAAGGCGGCCCCGCGGGGCACTTGAACGCAGGCCAGGGCCGCCAGGCTCTCGCGCCAGCCACGCCGAGGCACGAGGCTGAGCAGGGAACAGCGGCAAGAGACCGTCTGCGCCACTCACGGCAGGAGACAAGATCCAAGCCGAGCCGGCTCCCTGCACCGACAGCGCCTGCTTCCTAAGCCCAAGGGACCTCCCTGGCGGGCCGGGGCACAGACGAGGCGGTTTGCTGGGCATTAAAAGACACGGTCTGCTCCTTCCAGAGGAGACAAGGCCCTACGCGGCTCCTGGCCAGGCTACCAGAGCGGGGGGCAGTAGCCCACGCTGGCTAGCCCGCACCGTACAAAAGCAAGGGATTCCCCGCCGCCGTGGCAGGCGCCTGGCCCTTGGCAGCCCACCCTGCCAGCAGCCCTTCCTCGGGCGAAGGAAGCACCTGGCGCCCCCCGGCTGCCGTGGCGGGAGCTTTCCTTTGCTGTAAGAAGGATCCGAGGAGCATCTAACACTTTGGCCAAGCACGGACCCCTCCCCCAGGCCCGTCTGGCCAGCGTGCGCCCGCGCCCCCCGCTTGGCCTCCAGCGCAGCCTCTGAGGTAGGTGTGTGCGCCCCCCCGGCGGGGCGGGGGGCAGTGGCTCGCGGTCACATGACCAGGCTGGCATCAGGCAGGCGGCTCGGCGGGAGGACGGGCTTCTTGCTGGCGCTGCTGTACTGGATCAGAGGTAAAGTCTGGGGGCGGGCGCTGGGCTCCAGGCACTTGGCGGCCTCCTCGGCCTCTCGCGGAAGGAGAAGTCGGCTGCAGGAGAAGGGCAGCGAGCGCTCAGGCGCAGCTTTGGGGCGCGCCCGGCTGGCTGCGGCGGGAAGAGGCAGGACGGTGGGTCACGGCGAGTGCCCCCGCACACGTGGCCCGGGCCCCTGCCACGCCCACTCCGGGAGTCGCGGCCGCATCAGCCTGGCTCCTGTGGGCGGGCAGTCGCGCTCCGTTCCCACGTCCCCTCCCCTCCCCTCCCCGCGCACTCACCCGAGTCGGCCTGATTCCAGCTTGCAGCAGCCGTTCTGATGGGCCTTTGGGACGAGGGGGGGCCTTGGCAGCGACCACTGGGGACAAGAGAGGCCGTGAGGGCGGCGCGCAGGCTCCGGACTTGGCCACAACTCTGGCTCACGTCGGGGCCGTGCGGTGCCCCGGCTGACGTGCCCAACGGCCTGGCAGGGCACCGGCCCCCTCCACAGCCCGAAGAGAACGGGCAGCGAGACGGGAGACAGGAAACCAGAGGAGGCTCTGGGGGAGATGGGGGCTTCCCCCCAGGCCCCCCAAGGCACAGGCAGGGCCCGAGGCCAGCAGCCTGGGGACAGCGGGGTCCAGGGAGACACTCACCACCTGGGCCAAGTCCATCGCTGCCCCGCTGAGATACCCTTTGTGACACCAGCTGCGCAGCACATCCAAGCCTAGGGAAGGAGGCAGGCGGTGAGCCCGGGCCGGACAGACTCCGCCCCCTGCTCCCCGGCCACACCCACAAGCAGCAGCACGGCTGGCTGCTCCCCGTGGCTGGCAGAGCCCAGACGGGAGGCGGGCGACGGCCCCGCAACACCAGCTCCCGGGGGTGGGCTGCCCGCCCTGACGGAGGGGACCTGGCCGGCGGCTACCAAGAGTGGCCACAAGCCCACTCAGGCCCCCAAGCCCAGCTGATCTGCTCCCAGGCCCAGTGACGCTGGGATGCAGCAGCAGGGCCGGGCCACTGCCGAGTTCCTTGGGGGGACGCTGCCAGGCCCACCCCCGGGCCATCTCCAGGGGCAAGAGCTGCCCCCTCGACCGTCCCGCCCCCCAAGGCTCCTTCCACCTGCCTGGTGACACCGAGCAGCGACAGCCCGGCGGGGACCCGCCCCCCATCACGCAGGCAAGGGGCTCAGCCAGCGTCAGGCCCTTCTCAGCGGCCAGGCGCTGCTGCAAGACACGGGCTGCTTGGCTCATCTCCCCCCCCCCCCCAGTACATTGCTCCCCCGTCGGCTCCCGCGCAGCCAGAGACCCACCCGGGGACTCAGCCCCGCCCCCCCGTCGGCTCCCGCGCAGCCAGAGACCCACCCAGGGACTCAGCCCCCCCCCCCCCGTCGGCTCCCGCGCAGCCAGAGACCCACCCGGGGACTCAGCCCCCCCCCCCCCGTCGGCTCCCGCGCAGCCAGAGACCCACCCGGGGACTCAGCCCCGCCCCCCCGTCGGCTCCCGCGCAGCCAGAGACCCACCCGGGGACTCAGCCCCCCCCCCCCCCGTCGGCTCCCGCGCAGCCAGAGACCCACCCGGGGACTCAGCCCCGCCCCCCCCCCCCCCCCGTCGGCTCCCGCGCAGCCAGAGACCCACCCGGGGACTCAGCCCCCCCCCCCCCCCCGTCGGCTCCCGCGCAGCCAGAGACCCACCCGGGGACTCAGCCCCGCCCCCCCCGTCGGCTCCCGCGCAGCCAGAGACCCACCCGGGGACTCAGCCCCGCCCCCCCCCCCCCCCGTCGGCTCCCGCACAGCCAGAGACCCACCCGGGGACTCAGCCCCCCCCCCCCCCCGTCGGCTCCCGCGCAGCCAGAGACCCACCCGGGGACTCAGCCCCCCCCCTCCTCTGTCGGCTCCCGCGCAGCCAGAGACCCACCCGGGGACTCAGCCCCCTCCTCTGTCGGCTCCCGCGCAGCCAGAGACCCACCCGGGGACTCAGCCCCCCCCCTGTCGGCTCCCGCGCAGCCAGAGACCCACCCGGGGACTCAGCCCCCCTGTCGGCTCCTGCATGACCAGACACCCCAGATACCTGCCCGCAAAGGAGAACGGACCCAATGCACCTGGGCCCAGCCCACAACCAAGGACCCAACGCTCTGAGGGTGGAGCTGCCGCCGCGCTCAGAACCGGTTACTACCAAGTCACCCAGCCACGGAGATACACCAGGGCCTGCAGGGAGCCATCTGCACCATGCAGCAAGCACAGATCTGCCAGGGCACCAAAATCTCACAGGCCGGAGGGTGCCGATTTCCTGATTCCAGCCCTGCTGGCCGGCGGGACCAGGCCTGTCCCTGCCCTCTCCGGGTCGCCTGGCCACGGGGCAGAGCTTCCTGCCCTGGGTGCCTGGCCGGTTACCTCGGGGCCGGTTCAGGTAGTACTTGAGCTCCCACTGGGCGGTGAGGATGTTGAAGTAGCGCGGCTGCTCGAAGAAGCGCAGGTAGCGCATGGAGAGGCGGGTGGGGAACACCCGCTCAAACTGCCCCCGCCGAGCAAACTCGTCCTCTGTCTCCACCAGCACCCGCACGTCGGCCGGGGTCAGGGTGTCCAGGATGGAGGAGTAGAAATCCTGCAGCAAGAGCGCCTCCGCATCACGAGCCCCCCCGGCACTGCCCCGCGCTCCACAGAGTCTCGCCCCAGGATCAGAGTGCACGGAGTGCAGGCGCCCCTCGGGCTGCAGGCAGATATGGAGGGGGAAACTGAGGCACGGTGGTGCCCTGCAGAATCCCAAAAGAGGCGCGGCAGAGCTGGGAACAGAGCCCGGCCCCAGCGGACAGGAGACCCACCAGGAGCCCAGCCCACGGTGCCACAGGCGGAGCAGAGGGAGCGAGGGGCAGCCATGCCCGAGGCCCCGCCATGCCAAGGCAGTGACCACCCGAGATACCCCCAGATGATCCTGGCCAGCGACTCGCTCCCCATACTGCAGAGGGAAAAATCCCTCACCCCACCACATACAGGGATCAGCTGCCCCTCCCTGCCCAAAGCCCCGAGCGGAGGATTTCGAAGCCTCCCAGCATGCAGTGGGCCCCACCGAGCACGCGGCAGGGGGTCGAGATGCAGGGACGTGCCGCAGTGCTGGCAGGGGGGCTCACACCTGGTCAGGCAGCATGTGGGCCAAGTAATAAGCTCGCTTCATCTTCTCGGCCGAGAGCTGCTCCGGGGACGAGCTGGGCCTCTCCTTCGTGGCGCTGCTTACGCTGAAGAGAGGAGGGGCAGCGAGTGAGCTTGGCCGCGGCCGGCTCCCACCACCAACGGGGGTACCACGCGGCCTCCCACGGCAGCCCCCACCGCCCACCCGCCCAGGCCGGCTGCCCACGCGGAGACACCGCAGCTTTGGGGCCCACGCAGGGCAGGAAGCCACGAGCCACGTCCCAGCCACCGAAGCAGCAGGGAGCCCTGGGGAGAAAGGCAGCTGCTAGTGCTGGGCGGCAACTTAAGACAGGGGCTCCGCTGGGGCCTGGGGCCCAGCCCCTCCCCTTGGGCACTGCTTCCGGGCCAGCAGAGGGGCCCAGCCCCCCACGGGTCACACCGGTGCCAGAGGGGCCCAGCCACCTGCCTGGTCACACCGGTGCCGGGGGACGGCCCAGCCCGCCCGGCCGGACAGGTGCGCGTGGCTGGGGGAGTGAGCAGCGAAGCAGGTGACCCGCGGCTCAGCCCGCCCGAAACGCCGGGAGCTGCTCTGACCGGCTGTTACCGGCAGGGGCATGAACGTTTCCGGGGGGCTGATGCCAAGTGCTGCGGCAGGCGGGGACGCGAATCCGTAACCGTTACCCAGTAAGTCTCCCCTTAACAGGCGGGGGCTGCTCCAGCCCAGCTGGGACGAGCCCCCTCCCCCTGCCCTGCCCTGCAATCTGTCGACCTGCCTCACCGCTCAACCAACGAACGGGGGTGCTACCTGCCCAGGCTGAACCCCCAACAGCCCCCGGCCAGCAAGACACTGGACTGGCCCCGGCGGGGGGGCACGCGAGCCGGCCTCGCAAAGCAGCTGGCAGCAAGGCGAGCCGGAGCTGAAGCCAGCTGAGCAGCCCCCCTTGGCTGGTCACAGCCGTCACGCGGGGAGGGGGCGGAGCCACTGGTAGCATCCCGACGCCTCTCTCAAGACAAGCGGCTCCCAGCCCCCGCAGCAGATCTGCGCGCGGCCGGGCCCACCGGGGGCACAGGAAGCGGGACAGCCCCAGTGAGCAGCCCCCCACAGGCTGGCGGCTGCACGTTCCCAAGGGCAGGCAGAAGCTGCTGGGAGCCGAGTGCTCTGGGGCCTGTGCACACTTGTAACCTCTCCCCCAGACGCGCGGCAGGACCATCTCCCCCACTTCCCGTCCCCGCTCCACCCGCACGAGGAAACGTCCTGTGGGGACCTCACGGTCGGCCCGTCCCCCAAGGGGGGCAGATCAGCCCCGATGCCCCTCCCAGCACGGACTCCGGTAGCAGAGCCCAGGGCGGCTACACAGGCGGGTTGAACCTGCCAAGGCGCCAGCAGGCCCCCAAGGGTTTCCAGGCTGCCCAATGGCCGGAGCTGACGCACTGCAGGCCGCCCCCGGACTAGACCCCACGGCCCACAGATCAGCCCGGGGGCGCCAGCTTCGTAACATTTAATAACGGGACACTCCAAGAGGAGTGCCAGACTGGCCCCGCCCCTTCCCCTGAAGCCCCGCCCCTGCTCCCGAAGCAGGGACAGGCCTGCAGAGCCGGCTGGGAGCGCCAGATGCCCCATGCAGGAGGTGGCGGGCCTGGCTTGGGAGGGGCTGGTGCAGGCGCCGGCGCCTCCCCACCTGCAATAACCAGCAGCTCTGCCCCAGCACGGCCAGGCCCCTTCCTGAGCGGGCAGCCCAGGTCGGCTTGCTTAGCGGGACTCAGACGGCGGGGGGTTAGCCCCGGGCAGCCCCCACACGGCCGAACGTGCCTGCGCCGCTGCAGGGACGGGCCGATGGGGGCTGCGGGGGGGCAGCAGCGGCCCCCAGGGGCTAACCCGGTGGAACCGTGGCCGGTTTACGGCCCTCCCCTGGCTTAGAGCCGTCACGGCGGGGGAGTGCCTGGAGGGGCCGCAGATGGGCAGGGCCAGTCGGCCGGCCAGGCCCTGACCTGGTGGAGGAGCTGCTGGCGCTGCCCGTGCCGGACGCCACCTCGTCCCCGCTGGGCAGGACGAAGCCGGCCAGGTTGAGCAGGTCCCGGATCATCTGGCCCTTGATGCTCACGTCCAGCGGCGAGTTGGAGTGGAGGCTGGGAGGGAACAGAAGGGAGCTGGCTGAGACCCAGCACCCCCACCCCCGGAGGGGCAGGGCTCGGGGGCAGCTATGCTGGAGGCCAGGGCCCTCTCCTGGGCAGCCTCCCTGCCCGGACAAAGCCCTGGGAGAGGCCGGGCAGCGCTCCCGACCCCGGCAGCTTCTGCCTCCCTGCTGGGGACGCCGCCATGGGGGAGGCCCGGTGCCCTGGACCCAACAGCCCCCCAGTCCTGCCCCCACGTGGGACCGCGACACCCCGACCCACGCAGGCCTACGGCTGCTCCTCCGACCCACGCTGCCGCGGCCCACGGCTGCTCTGTGCCAGCCTGGGGCAAGGCAGTGGCTGCCTTGGAGAGGCCGCACGGGGAGGCCAGAGCACTCCCCGGTACCAATTGGCGGGGCCAGGGTCCCCAGAGCTAGGAGCGGGCAGCCCACTGGCCCTCTGGCAAGGAAGCTGCTCGGGCGGGAGAAGGGTCTGGCGGGCGACAGGGCCGGGCCCCGCCTACCTGGGGGAGATGTTCACTTCCAGGATCCAGGGCTTGAGGTTCTCGTCCAGCATGACGTCGAAGCCGAAGAGCTCGTGGCAGCAGGACGGGCGCCGCACGTACATCTTCAGCAGGCTGTTCACGTAGGGCTCCGACCTGACGGGGGAGCAGGCGCGGGTTCGCACGCGAAGGCCCCGGAGCCGGATGCTCACGGCTGCTGCGCTTTGCTCTCCAGGCTTCCAACGCCCTCGCCGGGAGCACGGTGAACGCCCGGCCTGCCCGGCGGGTCCCACGTGACCCCGCGGAGCTGAGCCGCCGGGAGCCCCTCCAGGCCAGGCTGGGAGGCTCCGCTTTCCAAGCAAGACCCCTGCCCCAGAGACGCCGGGCAGAGGATGGACGCGCTCACAGGACACCAGGGACACGCGGGTGTCTCTGCTCGGGGCGTGGGGGGAGGAGACCACACGCCCACCCCAGGGCTGGGCTGGGAGCCGGGATCCTGGCAGTGGGTCCTGCCCCTCGCCAGACGCCCCGATCTGTGGCTGGCCGGAGGGAGGGTTACGGTGAGAAAGCCAAGAGACGGGGCCGGGACTCACGCAATGATGGTTTTGATAACGATGTCCTTGATCTTCTCCCAGATGGCCTCGCTGTTCACCCCCTTTTGGCTCAGGTAGCTCCAAAGTGCCTTCAGCGCCCTGCGCGGCCAGAGAGCACAGAGGTCATGGGCGCTGCACTGCCCCCCAGCCTTCCCGTCCGCCAGCCCCAGCCCCTCGGGGCAAGGGGGGCTGGGCGCTGCCCCAGGGAAGAGGGGCCAGGGCCCGGCACCGTCCCAGAAACGATCCGTGCCGGGACCGCCGGACTGCGCCCCTCCCCTTCCCGCAGGCAGCTGCCCTCAGACTCCGGCTCTCGCGGGACGCCGCAGAAGAGCCGCCTGTACCCGCATGTAGTGGGACGCCCCTGCTGGAGCCCCCCACCCCCGCCATGCTCGTTCCCCAGGCGGGTACCAGGAGAGACGCTCCTGAGCCGAAGCTGCTTCGGCAGCCTGGCGGGGGAGGGAAGAGCAGCCGGGGAGGCTCCCCCCCCCCCCACAGGGCAGGAGGCAGATCTGGGCAGCCGGACGCTCAGCCGGTGCCCTCAGACTGTGGCTGCCGGGCCCATTGGTGGCACACGGAGCACCACGGAGGTACAGCCCCAGGACACAGCACCGCACCCCACAGTGCCCGCAGCCGGACGGGAGCAGGAGAGCCCCCAACAGAGCCACCAGCCAGAGCTGCCCCTCTGCCCCACTCGGGGGCAGCCCTGGCCAGCGGCCATTAGAAAGCTGCCCTGGGCAGCCAGCGGTGCCCACTCGCAGAGGAACACCGAGCCGCCCCCGCGCCGGGAGAGGGGGCTGGACACGTCGTGCTTAACAATTGTGATGCACAAGCCAGTTCCCATGGCCCGGCCCGACTCCGCCCCACCTGCTCCCTTCGCTCTGCATGCCTGGCGTGTGGCGGGGTGGTTCACCATGGCAGGGCTGCCCACACGCCAGCAAGGCGCAAGCAGCCGGCAGGTGGGTCTCTGTTGGGCCGGCTCCGGAGCCGGTGGGGCCCAGCACAACGCCCGGTTCCAGGGAGAGGCAGAGGGTGCCCGCATGAAAGCTCTTTCTACAGCGTCAACGGCGCCGTGCGGGAGGCTTCGCAGAGCAGGGGGCTGCTGGGGGGTGGAGGGGAAGGAGGAGGTGTCTTTTAGCGAGACGTGCGGCCGATGCGATCTAGGGGGCTGCTGGGGGGTGGAGGGGAAGGAGGAGGTGTCTTTTAGCGAGACGTGTGGCCGATGCAATCTACGGGGCTGGTGGGGGGTGGAGGGGAAGGAGGAGGTGTCTTTTAGCGAGACGTGTGGCCGATGCGATCTAGGGGGCTGGTGGGGGGTGGAGGGGAAGGAGGAGGTGTCTTTTAGCGAGACGTGCGGCCGATGCGATCTAGGGGGCTGCTGGGGGGTGGAGGGGAAGGAGGAGGTGTCTTTTAGCGAGACGTGTGGCCGATGCAATCTACGGGGCTGGTGGGGGGTGGAGGGGAAGGAGGAGGTGTCTTTTAGCGAGACGTGTGGCCGATGCGATCTAGGGGGCTGGTGGGGGGTGGAGGGGAAGGAGGAGGTGTCTTTTAGCGAGACGTGCGGCCGATGCGATCTAGGGGGCTGCTGGGGGGTGGAGGTTGGAAGGAGGAGGTGTCTTTTAGCGAGACGTGCGGCCGATGCGATCTAGAGGGCTGCTGGGGGGTGGAGGGGAAGGAGGAGGTGTCTTTTAGCGAGACGTGCGGCCGATGCGATCTAGGGGGCTGCTGGGGGGTGGAGGGGAAGGAGGAGGTGTCTTTTAGCGAGACGTGCGGCCGATGCGATCTAGGGGGCTGGTGGGGGGTGGAGGTTGGAAGGAGGAGGTCTCTTTTAGCGAGACGTGCGGCCGATGCGATCTAGAGGGCTGCTGGGGGGTGGAGGGGAAGGAGGAGGTGTCTTTTAGCGAGACGTGCGGCCGATGCGATCTAGAGGGCTGCTGGGGGGTGGAGGGGAAGGAGGAGGTGTCTTTTAGCGAGACGTGCGGCCGATGCGATCTAGAGGGCTGCTGGGGGGTGGAGGGGAAGGAGGAGGTGTCTTTTAGCGAGACGTGCGGCCGATGCGATCTACGGGGCTGGTGGGGGGTGGAGGGGAAGGAGGAGGTGTCTTTTAGCGAGACGTGCGGCCGATGCGATCTAGGGGGCTGCTGGGGGGTGGAGGGGGAAGGAGGAGGTGTCTTTTAGCGGGACGTGCGGCCGATGCGATCTAGGGGGCTGCTGGGGGGTGGAGGGGGAAGGAGGAGGTCTCTTTTAGCGAGACGTGCGGCCGATGCGATCTACGGGGCTGGTGGGGGGTGGAGGGGAAGGAGGAGGTGTCTTTTAGCGAGACGTGCGGCCGATGCGATCTAGGGGGCTGCTGGGGGGTGGAGGGGGAAGGAGGAGGTGTCTTTTAGCGGGACGTGCGGCCGATGCGATCTAGGGGGCTGCTGGGGGGTGGAGGGGGAAGGAGGAGGTCTCTTTTAGCGAGACGTGCGGCCGATGCGATCTAGGGGGCTGCTGGGGGGTGGAGGGGGAAGGAGGAGGTGTCTTTTAGCGGGACGTGCGGCCGATGCGATCTAGGGGGCTGCTGGGGGGTGGAGGGGGAAGGAGGAGGTCTCTTTTAGCGAGACGTGCGGCCGATGCGATCTAGGGGGCTGCTGGGGGGTGGAGGGGGAAGGAGGAGGTGTCTTTTAGCAGGACGTGCGGCCGATGCGATCTAGGGGGCTGGTGGGGGGTGGAGGGGAAGGAGGAGGTGTCTTTTAGCAGGACGTGCGGCCGATGCGATCTAGGGGGCTGCTGGGGGGTGGAGGGGGAAGGAGGAGGTGTCTTTTAGCGAGACGTGCGGCCGATGCGATCTAGGGGGCTGCTGGGGGGTGGAGGGGGAAGGAGGAGGTGTCTTTTAGTGGGACGTGCGGCCGATCTAGGGGGCTGAGCACAGAGCCGACTCAGGAGGCCTGGAGTCTATTCCCAGCTTCATCTGTGCCCGCCCCAGCCGTGGCCAAGCTGCTTGTCCTGGCTCAGTTTCCCCCGGGAGGCGGCAGAACAGCTAGCAGCAGCGAGCCCCGAGCACGAGGCCGAGGGTCGCGAAAGGAAGCCGCCCCGCCTGGCCCCGGCCCGCTGCCCTTACCACTTGTGCCCCTGGCAGGCTGTCTCGTCCCCGTTGGACCTGTACTCCGTGTTCTTCTTGTTCACGCTGTAGTTGGTCAGGTGCATGAACTTGTTGCTGAGGCTCTTCATGGAAGAGGAATACCTGGGCCGGGGTAGGCAATTGGAGGGGGGTCAGGCGTGGCCACGGGGTGCGGGGCTGGCAGATCCATTCCACGCCTGTTCCCCGGCCGGCCTCCCAGGAACGTGCCAACCGGTAGGCGTGCCCACCACCCACGGGCTCCGCACCGGGCACCGGAGCGGCCTCAAGCAGCCATCGTGGTCATGCTGCTGTGCATGGGCAGCCGGCGTCCCCCTCCCGCTCTGCCCCGCTGGGGGGCAGCCAGCAAACTGCGAGCGCCGTGTGTATCTGCTGAGCCCCTCCGCCACCCAGCCCCCGCCGCTCCCCCGGGCCCTACTTGCAGCTGGCGAAGCGCACTAATCCGTCTCTGAACAAGTAGATCCTGAGGGGGTTGTAGCAAGTGACGTAAACATAAATCCTCAGGTCGAACTTGCTCCCGCTGATGAGGTAGGGCTTGTGCAAGTACCTGCAAAGGAGAACGAGGCGGGTGGGCGGGAGAAGCGCCTGCCCTGAGCATCGCTGGCATGGAAAAGGCCTGGCCCAGCCCAGTGTTAGCCCGGGGAATCCCAAAGACTCCTTTAAGCGCTTAGACACAGAGCCTCGGCTGGCGGGCACAGGCCCCAGAATCGCTGCCCTCCCCGTGCAGCCAGAGGACTGAGCTTTGCCTCCCAGAGACCCAGCCGCACCCCTTTCCAGCCTGGGCCCCATCTGGCACCAAGCTGCCTTGAAACGAGCCCCGCTGCCCGGGGGTTCTTGCTCAGGGAGCAGGCGGCCGGGCCGTGACTCGCACAAGGCATTTGGGGGTCCAGGGGCTCAGAGATCCACACTCAGAGACACCACGGACACAGAGCCTTTTCCCAGGGAGCCTGCTGGGTGGCCAGCAAGAGGCAGGGTCCCAGGTTGGTTCTCTGGAAACCCCCGTCCTGTGAAAAATGCCACAGGGCTGCGTTTTCTTCCCACTCTGGGGCAGAACATTTTGCAAAACCAGGAAGGTTTTTGCTGGAACGACTTTCCGCTTCCCAGTCTGCCCCAGCCCAGCCTCAAGGGGAAGGGTTGCCAGTGAGTGTGCTGGAGGAGGCTCGTTTTGGAGTGGTCTGCCTGCCGCATTCACAGCTTCCCTGGCTGCCGTGGAAAGCTACCAGACGTGTTGCACCGAGGGGGAGCTGCCGCTGGAGCATCTGCCTGACGGACGGTCAGAGGCTGGTGTTGGGAGAACTGATTTCAGTGCATGCCACAAACAAGTTCACGCAGAGGACACTTTCCTCCCAGTATCGCTCCAAAGGGAACCGTGCCCCTGCGCCCCTGTTCTCTGGCGATGACTATGGGGCAGGAGGACACAGCTCCAATCAGGGCGTTAACTCAGCAAGGATAAAGGGATCCGGAGCTATGTGAGATGCTCGTGTCCCCCGGGGAGCAGTAATCTGCTCCGAAGTATCTGGCCGCAGCCAGGACAAGAGGGCGGAAGTAGATTCAAATCCGTTTTACTCCTGGCGCCACTGCGCACGTGCAGCATTCACGTCCCTCTGAAGAAAACCTTCTCTGGCGCAGCTCTGCAGTTCCGCCCCCGCCCACCAGAGGCTGCTGTGGCACCGGAACAGAGAGCAGCCAGCTGGCCGTCCTGCAGCGCCGGGGGCGGGGGACAGACAGGGCTGCTGGGGGTCAGACTGGATGAGGGTCCAGGAGGCAGCAGGATGACAGCACTGAGCCAGGGCTGAATGGGGGGAGGGCAGTGGGGCCACATGGGGACCTGGGGCTGCAGAGAAACAGAGGCAGGGCAGATGTGCCAGGCTGAGTGGGAGAGGCGAGGGGTAAGCCAGGCTCTGCATGGGAGAGGAGAGGAGAGGCTTCCCAACTCCCTGAAACCTCCCACCCCCAACACCCTCCAGGCTCCCCCGCTGCCCCGACTGCCCAGCCTTTGCGCTGCTTCTGAGGGGCGGGAAGTACGGCCCTGCAGCGCAGCGTACATGAAGCACCGCTCGGAGCTCTGCATTCACGCACCTATAGGGTCTATACCCCGACTCCTCCCGCCGCCCGCGTTGTTACCAACTGGCCGGGGCACGTGGCAATTCATTACCGCGCACGGACGCTGGCCTCGTCCGGCTGCCTCGCTGACAAAGGCCCTGCGCAGTGGCCCCCGGGCGCGGAGCCGTGTTCCGTCCCGCGCCAGGGGCCGACTCACCTCTGCACCAGCAGCGGCCTCCTCTTGGGCAGCTGGCTCCATTTGTGGATGACCTGGATGCCGATGCCTCTGGCAGATGCCGGCTGGGAACACACACAAGGGGCATCAGCGTCTCCGGCGGCGGCGGCCGGCGGGGGAGCCGCTTGGCCCCGCGGGGTTCTTACCGGCTTCACGATCCACTTCTGGCGGCTGCCGCTCTCCTCCCAGGCCTTCCTCAGCAGCTTGATGTCCTGGGGCAGGATGAAGGACTGGGGGAAGAAGTTAAACTCCTTCTTCCCAAAGCGCGTCTGCATCTTGGACAGGTTGCGCCACAGACGGTCCTTCCTCCCGATTTGAAAGGAGCCAGGGAAGTGGTTTAGCTGGGAGAGCCAGGCAGCGGCAGTGAGGAGGTGGCCTGGAGTCGTGCCCCTCCCCAAAGCTCCCAGCTGTTCCTCTCTCCCCCTGCAGGGAGGGGGCAGGCCACATCACGTGCCTGAGCATTCTGGAGAGGCACGTGGCCCCGCAGGTCCCTGCCCCCTACGTCGCCCCGACCTACGGCACCTCTGCAGCCCCAGGTTCAGCCATGAGTCCGAAGTGAGGCTGGAGACTCCCCCATGTGGTGCCCCCACACCGTCCCCCTCTGCCCTCTGCCAAGCGCCGGCCACAGGGGCCTCGGAGCACAGCTGGGAGGGAGCTCCTGGCAGCATTCGCCCGCAGGACTCACCCTTCCCCCCCGGCAGAGCAGCTCCCGTCCCGGCGGGAGTCGGGGCGTGGTCTCCACGTGGCACTGGCAGGGCCGGGGGACCCAGGAAGCAGGCGCTGGCCCACACCGAGCCCGGCGCTCTCCTACCTTCTGATGCTCCTTGATGGCGCGGAAGCCAGGGGACTTCATGTGATGGCCCCAGCAGCCCAACCAGTCGCTGTTCTCTGAAGGAGAGGAGACGGGGCCAAGCTCTCCACCAGCCCAGATTCCACTTCAGCAAGGGTCCCCCCCAGCCCGAGGGCCAGGCGCGAGGGGCCGGGACGCTGCAGCAGGGCCCAGGCATGCTACTGACACCCCCGGCTGCAACAAGCCAACGAGGACCCAGCTTTGCTGGGGGGCTGCTTTCCCTGGGAAGCTACCGTGGGTGCAGAGCAGACTGCGCCTCCCATCTGCAAAGCCCCCCCCATTGCTGAATTCCCGCCCCCGCAGCCCGGGGATGCAGACCAGTGGGGAAACTGAGGCAGGGGGTCAGTGTCCTGCCCTAAGCTAACAGGAAGCAGTGGGAGAATAGAGAGTTTCTTAGTTCCTGACCCTAGTCTATACAACAGCCTCTTTGCCTGCATCTCGCTCTACTCTCTGCGGCTGGGGGGGGGGGGGGGGTGCCCAGGCCAGCAGGACCCGTCAGGGACAGGGGGCCTAATGAGCTAAGGTGGCTTCCCACCTCCCTGCCATCTCAGACCTGCCCAGCTCCTCGACTGTACGACCTGCAGCCAGCAGCACACCGGGCTCGCGAGCTACAGCCGGACACGCCTGCGTCCCCTGCCTGGCGCAGGGCCGGCAACCCGGCTTTCACTGATGCAGCAGCGGCAGCTACAGGCAGGCTCTGTACAAGCAGCACTGATGCTCCCTGGCTAACAAAGCCCACCCTGTGCGCTACCTGCGCCCCTCAGGTCAAGCAGGAACAACGGGCGATGCCGATCCCAGCCCAGCCCATCGCGCGTTCCACTGCCACCCCGCCCGACTCCCGTCCCCAGCAGCCAACAGGCCCAGCCGCCCCGGGGCGAGACGCCTTCCCCTGCCAGGCCTGGGGGAGCTGGGCAGGGCCACTCACTCTTGCTGACTTTGAAGTGGGACCTGCCGATGGTTTGCTTGACGATGTTGGGGGTGACGGTGCTCATCTTCCAGCGCAGCAACTTCCGCTGCTCCCACGGCAGCTTCTCCACTGGCGGGGGGGGCGGTGGCCGTGTCAGGGAAGAGGAAGCCAGGAGCTAACCTTGCCACAGCCCCCCTTTCCCGGATCCCTTCCCAAGCCCGGGGCCGCTGAGGGAGGAGCGCGCCGGACGCAGCTCGGACAGGCCCAGCGATCCCCGAGACGGGCGCTAGCTGAAGGAAACGGACCCACCCGCCTAGAGACGGGGACCCGCGTGGCCCAGTGCCCTCGGTGCCTCACGCAGGGAAGGCTGCAGACATGTTCACGCCCACTACCGCGTGTGGAACCTTCCACGCAGGCACCGGCTGCCTGTCACCGCGGAGCGCTCCCCACAGCAGCCAGCTGTCCGGCTCAGCTGCCTGGAAGCCAGAAACATCAGCTGGGCAAAGCCAAGCGCGAGCCCCGCAAGGAGAGAGCTGCGCTCCTGGCACCGGCTCGGGATCAGCTGCTGCCCTCTCCTCCCCCACAGATGTTCAAGCCCTGGGGTTATTTTAGCCCTGGGGAAGCGGTCACCAGGAGCTCCAGGGGCTCTTTGTTCGAGGGGGGGTGCTCTTCGTGGGTTACTTGCTCTTTTAGCACAGGACGAGAAGGGAGGCCCAGCTGGCGTATCACCGCTCCACAGCCCCCCACTGCTACGCCCGGTTCCTTCTACCCTGCCTGCTCCGGCACTCGGAGCGGGGCTCAGCCCCAGCTCACCTCTCTCGTCCCGGGTACTGAAGTAGAGGGTCGGAGGCATATTAGGGAACAAACTGCACACGAGAGGGGGTTTGAGGATCCGCTCCGGGGCCTCGAGCGGCTGGGCCAGACACGCGATACAATTCCTGGAAGAAGAAGCGAGGGCGGGTGAGGAGACCGGGCTGGGCAGGACATGAGATGAGGCCCTGACGACAGGGCCAGAGAATCCTAGAAGTGGAAGGGACCTTGCGAGGCATCGAGTCCAGTCCCTGGTCCTCCCGTCTGGATCATCCCTGGCAGGCGTCTGTCCAACCTGCTCCGAAATATCCCCAGGGATGGAGACTCCACAACCCCCCAGGCAACTTATCCCAGTGTGTCACCCCCTGACAGGTGGGAAGCTTTCTCTCATGCACAACCTAAACCTCCCTTGCTGCAGTTTCAGCCCCTTGCTTCTGTCCTGTCCTCAGAGGCCAAGAGGAACAAGTTTTCTCCTTCTTCCTTGTGAGACCCTTTTAGGTACTTGAAAACCGCTCTCCTGTCCCTGCTCAGCCTGCTCTTTTCTAAACTCAACAAGCCCAATTCCTTCAGCCTCCCTTCCTAGCTCGTGCTCTCCAGACCTTTCATCATGTGTGTGGCTCTTCTCTGGCCCCTCTCCCATTTCTCCACATATTTCCTGAGACGCGGTGCCCAGAACTGGACACAACACTGCAACTGAGGCCTGATCAGTGCAGAGCAGAGCGGAAGAACGACTCTGTGTCTCGCTCACAACACTCCTGTTCATGCAGCCCAGACTCATGTTGGCTTTTTTTGAAACAGCGTCACACTGCTGACTCATCTTTAGCTTGTGGTCCCCTCTGACTCCTCGATCCCTTTCTGCAGGGCTCCTGCCTAGCCAGTGGCTTCCCGTTCTGAGAGAGACACGGATTGTTCCTTCCTAAATGGAGCACTTGACATTTGTCCTCATGGAACTTCATCCTGGTGACCTCAGCCCATTTCTCCAGTGTCCAGGCCATTTTGAATTCTGACCCATCCTCCAGAGCACTCGCCACCCCTCCCAGCTCAGGATCAGCTGCAAACTTCCTAAGCGTCCTCTCTATGCCACGTCCACCGCTTCTCCCTTAGCCACCAGGCTCGCTATCCTAGCAAAGGAGGGTCAAGGAGAAACAGGCACCCTGCTCACCCGGCAGCCTCCGGGGAAGCCAAAGCCCAGTACAGCTCCCCAGCAGCCCTCTTCAGTACCAGCCCCCCTGGGACTCGGTGACGTGCCGGGAAAGGATTTCTGACCTGTGGCCAGTCACGACAGGCTGTGCAGAGCAGTTACGGGCTGGCTGATCACCCCGCTGTCCCGCCTGGGAGGAGAAGCTAGGCCCAGAGCCATCTGCAGCCCACCCCTTACAGCTGCCAGCGTGGGGCCAAGCCGCCCCCCATCAGCCCGTTGCCTCTCGTCACTGCCCACAGCTCCAGCAGTGTCCCTGAGCTCACCCCTCAGGCTGCGTGTCTGGGGCAGGCACCCGCCACACAGCCCGGCGGGGGCCAGGCTAGCCGCATACCAGGAGCACGGTCGGAGCAAGCGCTGGTCTCCATGGGCTAGTCACTCCCTGCTGCAGGTGCCAAGGGCCACGCAGGGCCGGGTGGGCGGCTGCTTTGGGGTATTCTGACCACAGGCGCCGGGACCTGGTTTGGAAGCGGTGTGCCGTCTGGTTCAGCAGCTCTCCGACCCCCCTCCCCGCTACACCCGTCACTCCAGCCCCGGCTCAGGCTGGAAAGTGGACCGACATGCCTCCAACTCCTTTGCCAGAGGCCAGGTGCTGGGAGAGCCGTGGCTAAGCCCAGCGGGGGCATGTCCACAGGGGTAACAGAGGGACGGGGGCGAGGGGCAAGCTCGTTCTTCGCCTTGCAGGTGGCCTTGCTCGTTACAGACCAGGCCGTACGGGGACACCGCGCCCTCAGCGCTCAGCAGCGGGTCACAACGCCTTCCGGATCCTCACCCGAAACGGCTCCTCTCTGCCCAGGGGCCGACGGCTGCCTGAGGCTGTGGGCCCCGCTGAGAGTCACTCACCTGGAGATAAGGGCCACGGAGCCGTTGGGCGACAGGCCTGTGACGGAGGAGCTGTCTGACTCGCCTGCAGGAGGGAGGAGAGGAGACCGTGAGATGAGGCCAGGGGGCTCCGGGGATGCTGAGATGAGGGAAAATGAAGGGCCACCGAGGATCTCCCCAGCGAGGGCAGGAGCCCGGCCGGGTGGGAGACCAACGCTCCCCGCCCGCTGCCTCCCGGCCCTGCGCACAGCCAGCCACAGCCCAGCTCCAACTCCCAACGACCAGGCCAAGCGTTCCCCAGGAGCCGCAGAGCACGGCCCGGCCCTGCACGGCCGACACGAGCCCCCGCCCTCAGCCGCTTGGGGAGCGCCCCCGCGCCCGTCGGCACAGCCACACGCACCCTCTTCCTCCTCCTCGTCCTGGCTGCAGCCATCTTCCAGGCCATCCGGGAGCTCCTCTTCTACATCAGCCTCAGGCTCCTCGGGGTCCAGCAGGGGCAGGGTGACGGCCGCACTGGAACCCAAGGAATTCAGGGAAGGGTCATGTCCACCCAGGCAGCCCCACACGAGGCTGGTCGCTGGCCCAGCAGCCCTGGAGCAGGGTCTCTGCCATGCCGGGCGGAGGTATCTGGCACCGCGGCAGGGGAGGTGAGGGCGTGACACCGGGGGGTTTCCGGCTGCCTGGCTCTCGGCTACAGCTACTCCCAGGTTCAGACTTCTGGAGGGGAGGAGCGCCGACAGCCCCTGGGGGAGCCCCGGGATGGTACCCGGGCATGCGGGAGGGCGACGGGCTGTTAGACCCTGTTCTGCGTGACCCACGAGGGTCCCGCTCGCCAACTGCGCCCCGACACCCAGCGCACAGGGGAGATGCTGGGATTACTTACTGCCCTTCGCGCAGGACCCAGCGTGCTGGGGATCCAACTCGATTGCCCCTCCACCCCGCAGCCCTTCCAATCCCTCCCGCTCCGCCGGCCCCTCTCTGGGGAGACCTCGGCTGCAGGCTCCGCTCCCCTGCCCGCCACGTCCCCTCCGCGCTCACATCGGGCCAGAGGCCTCAGCTCCGAGGACACACGTCCGGGAGCGCGACGGCTGCCTCTCCAAGGGGCTGTTTGCGGAGGGACGGCCGAGCGCTGCCCCTGAGATGCGGCTCCGTCACCAGCCTCGCTGTGCGGTGCCTGAGCAGCTGAGCAAAGCGGAGCCCCTGGGACCAAGGCAGGCAAAAGGCCTCCTGTGCACGCAGGAAGCAGAGTGAGCCGGCAGACGCGCTGGGCAACTCCAGGCAGTGCCCCAGGGAAGCCGTGAAGGGAGCGAGGTCCCTTTGATCTGGGATTTCATCAGGACACTGCCAGCTCACCGGTCCTTCCTCGCTCCGCTGCCCTCCCGCAGAGACAGCCCTCAGCAGTGCCGGGCACGGCCCTGTCCTTTCCGCAGGCCCCTTAGCCAGCGCCCAGGAGCCAACCTGAGCAGCACCCTCTGCACCAAAGGGCTAGCTGGTTCAGGTCGGAGTTTCCCCCTCACCAGGGCAGTAATACCGACTCCGTGCTCATTCAGTGACAGCTGGGGAAACTGAGGCACGGGGTGGCGAAGGGACTTGCTCCAAGGTACGCTGAGAGCAGACACAGGCATGCTGGCTGACGCCCTGCCTGGGGCACACGGCCCACGGCAGCACCACTCCCAGGCACCCTCCTGGCTTCGCAAGTATCGCTTCCTGTAAGCGGCCACACGCCGGGGGACTCAGTTCTCAGTAGGGTTGCCAGGTGTCCAGTTTTCACCCGGACTGTCTGTCATTCGGGTTCCCGGTCCGGTAAAAAAACCCAGAAACTACGGAACACGGGAAATGCCCAATATTGCCTGTTTCCCTCGGACGGAAGCCCGGTGGGGACAATTTTCCCCTGCCGTGCAGGTGGGGGCAGAGGAGTGAGGAGCGCGGGGCCATTTAAAGGAGCCGCAGTGCCCTTTTTTGGTTAGTTTGTTTTTGCTCAACAACTTTGGTCTCCCCCACTTTGTTTTTCCTCAACGGAATTTTTGACTGGTGTTTTCTTAGGGGAGGGGGCGTGTTCAGTGGTTTTTGTTAAACCATCTGGCAACCCTAGTTCTCAGGGCGCCCACGAGGGGCTTTTCCCCGTGTACTCACTCTGGGTCCCGTGGGGGAGCGGCCTGCGCCCACGCCGGCTCCTTGCCCAGCTGGATGGTGGACATCTGGGCTGCCACTGCGGAGACGTCGGCGTGGTGGGCAGGCTCGGGTCTCCCCGCCTGGTCCCCGCCGCTCAGGGCCAGGAAGTTGACGGTCCGGCAGGGGGCGCTGGGGCCTGACGCGTCGGAGCTGGAGGCTAAGAGGCGGAAGCTGATTCGCTTGGTGCAGACGGCCCCCTCGGGGCCCGCGAGGCTCAGGTCGCTGCGCAGGCACCGGCTCCCCAGCTCCAGATTCAAGGGGGCGACCGTTTCTTTTGGGCTCAGCTGTGAGAGGAGCTGCTGTCTCCAGCGCCCACTCCTGCGGAAGAGGTTGTACTGGAAGCCCGTGTTCATAAGGCAGGAGCTCTCGATTCTGCGGCCTAAGTCGCTGCAGCTGTTAACCTTCCCGCTCAGCCTTCGCACGGCTTCCGTGAGCCGGATCTCTCGCTCCTTGGCTCTTAAACTCTGCCCCCGGGTCTCGCTGTCCTGCCACAAGGGGCGCTCGGCTCGGAGGGGCTGCACCGGAGACAGGAGAGGCCTGGGGGTGGCTTGCTCCGCTTTATGGCCTTTGCCTCTCCCAGACCTGTTCTCCAGACTGGCGGGGGAGCCATCCCCGGTCCCCCCGCAATGGGACCAAGATATAGCGGGCGAGCGCGAGATGCTCTTCAGTTTCCCGCTCTCCGGGAGCTGCAGCGAAGGCACTTTGGCGCTGTGCGGCCGCAGGAAGGCGTTCTTGTTCAGCACTGGCTTGTACGGGCTGGCGGCGTGTTTCCCTGAGCCAGAAGGAGAGCTCTTCCCCCCTTCCCTGCTGGGCCGGGGCAAGGGCTCCACCGCCGAGGAGGCCATGCTGCAGTCCGAGGTGGCGGCGCAGCCCTGGAGCCCGCTGGCTGGGAGTGGAGGCTGCCGGCCCTCCGGAGCGCTGGACCGGAGGCAGATGGACTCGAGGCGCTGGTAGGGCTTGTGCCTGAAGTACGCGCGCCGATAGAGCAGCGGGCTCCCAGCGGGCTCCAGGAAGGGCTGGGGCGGGCTGGGGTGCACTGCCTCACTGAGGCATCCCGGTGCCGGGTACCAGAAACAGGAGCTCTGGGGCGAGATCCCGGAGAGCACGGGCCTGTGCTCCTGGAACGGACTCACATGCTTTCTGCTCAGCTTCCAGAGGGGCTTCACCTGCTGCTGAGCGAGGAGCCAGGCCCTGCTCCCGGGGGGCCTCCCCGCAGCCGGCCCGGGCAGCTGGAAGTCACTTCGCTGTGGGAGGCCGAGGCTATAGTGCTCCGGGCCTGCCGAGGCCATGGAGAGCCATAGCACAGCGAGCAAGGGCCGACTCAGAACCAGGGCGCAGGCAGCATCACCAGCCTCCTCCTCGGGGTCCTGTCAGCCTGCAGCAAGGACACAGTAAGCAAAAGCCGTCAGCTGCCGCCTGCCCCGCCCAGGCCGGGGGACCGGTGCGCTCAACAGACAGCGATGCAGCATTACAGGGGACGGGCAGGGGGCCCCCACCTTCCTGGTGCCTACACCAGCCCTCCCTGCCTGCGGCCCCTCGACACGGGCATCCCAGCGAGACGCGACCGGCTCCGCTGGGGCGGGCGCTCGGATGGAAGCTGGCGGCGGAAGCTTAGTGGGAAGATGGGGGCGTTCCTGGTGGCAGTTTACAAAGCCAATGCCCAAGAGCGAGTGACCATCCAAAGCAGCATTTCGGTCCCCAGCCAGGTGGAGCTTAAACCCACCCAGGGGCCCTGATCTTCAGCTCTGACGCCCAAACCAGGCTCGCTAAAGCCTCACCTCTCGCTCTGTCCTCCCTTCCCCGCCTCACCTCCCCTGGCACGGCAGCCCGCGGGGGGCAGAGCCAGAGATCCAGCGGAAGAGGGGAACTCGGTCTGCTTTGGGGGCTCACACACTGGGGGCTGCTTACGAAGTAGGTAGGGAGTTAGCCTGTTGGGATCAGGGGATGGGGGGAATCTCAGGAAGCTAAAACACTAGCTGGGCAAGTCGGTGTCCCCCTCGGTGCCCTCTCTAAGCCGGCGTGAAGGAAGTGCCCAGGGAGAGAGGCTGATCACAGGCCCCCACCACAGAACCTGTGGCCAGCCTCGGGGCTGCCCTGCAACGGAAGAGCCAGCCACCTGCCCGTCTGGCGAGGACAGCAATGGCAGAACACGTGATTTCTGAAGCCTCGGCTGCACACCGATCGCAGGCTGAGCGGTGCCTGCTCCCCTCGCCGCTCCGCGCTCTGCCAGCCCCCCGGGCCTGCACCCGCCGGACAGGGCGATTCACGGGTTCCACTGCAAGGCTGGCCCCACACAAACCCACCCGCCCCGCAGCCCTGCCCAGGGCAGAGACGAAGATGCAGGGCAGGAGGCGGCAGGCAGAGCGTCTGTGCTTAGTTCCGAGCTCCCTGGACTTGCCACAGAGCCGAGGGACAAGCTGGTCTCCCCCCAAAGCGGATGGTGCGGGGAACAGCTCGGGGAGGCCTTAGGAACAGCTCTGCCCACCCCACAGCCACGGCCGGGGAGCAGCCCCTTTGCACAGCGACTGCCAGTCACAGAACGGCGCTGCTTGCCGAAGAGCGCAGGCACCTCACAGCCAAGCCTGGGGTCCCCTGCTGCCAGCCCCTGTCCAACACCGTCAGGTTCAGCACTCGCCCCCCGGCTGCAGAGCCCTGCTCTGCCCTGCCCATAAAGAGCCAGCGCCGGAGCCGGGATCCCACGGCAGAGAAGAGCGTGCTCAGCCGGCTCAAGCCTGCTCTCCAAGAGGCACTCGAAGGATGGCAGCCGGGCTTGGGGACGTTAAGACGCGTGCGATGAGTCGGCCGCCCCTCGATCCCGGTGTAACCCCGCTGCGGCTCTGTGCAAGCTCCACGAGTGGCGCGGGTGATGGAGCCAGCCTGTCAGCCACCCGCTAAAAGCTGACTTGGGGAGGGGAGTGTTGCACGCAGCCGACAGCGTTAGCCGGAAGCACCGCCTACCCGGGAGGGTTCCCTCAACGACACTGCTACATCCCTGGTTGGGGGGTGGAAAATCCTCTCCCCCGAGCACCATAGCGAGGCCGGCCCCAGTCCCCATGAGATCGACGTGGGGAGGTGAATTACCTGCCCCAACACGAGACCCCTTCCCAGTGGGCTAGGCAGCGCCTACGCCAAAGCCCTGCATCACCGCAGCTGTGCCGCTACCGCGCTTTCCCGGAGACAGCAGGTGTCTGGCGGGGCAGGAAGCACGCTCCCAGCCGGGGCAGACAAGCTAAGGACAGCGTCCGGCACACCCACCGGGGAGCACGGCCTGGGCCGCGCTCAGCTCCCACGGGCACAAGGGTTCAGAAGCACAACCCCGGCGGACTCTCCCCTTGCGCGTGGTTATCCGTGCCGCGCTCCCCGCGCTGGAGCCGTCCTGCTGGGGCGTGCCGGGTGCTAGTGGGGAGCAGGGTCTGCCCCCCCGTGAGGAGCCGCAAGCGGGGAGCGTGGTACATAGCAGCGCGGGGGCAGCAGCTCCCCCAGTTAAACAAGGCGCGTGCTCCCAGGGGTCACGCCCTCCCCTGCAAACCTGGGCAGAGCCCCTGCACAGACGCACCCTCCTCCACTCCGGGGTCCGGAGGCCTCGTGGCCGCACAGACCCGGCGATGACGCAGGCCAGCAGAACAGCACAGGGCTGCTGCCGGCAGACTCGAGCCGGGTGCACAGAAGGGCGCTGCGCAGTACTGGGTTACCTAGCCTGCACCCCGTAACCAGGGATGAGGCATCCCGATTAGTCAGCTAACCCGTTTCATGCCGGGTTTATCGAACGTTTAACTGGTTAACCGACTAAGTGGGATCCCAGGCAGGGCACTGCTCCAGCTGCCGGGGGCTGGCTGCCGGCTCCACGTCCTAGCCACCAGCCGTGGGGGGGTTTGTCTCGAATGAGGAAGCCTGTGCCCAAGGCGTCCAGCTGCTGACGAGTTCTCAGAGCTGGTGCCTCTGTCCTGTGCTCTGCTGGTGGCTCTGGAGAGTCCCCAGCCATCACGCCCTGCGAGCCGTGGCTGGCAGGACCCTGGAAATACCAGCCCCTCGGGACTGGGGCTTGCACACATCATCTGTGTCCACCCGGACAACACCATGATTGGACCCATCACAGGTAACAGCCAGGCCCAGCCCGGGTACCCACCTCTGCCATGTGCTGGCGGCCCCCAGCCCTTGGCTTGCTCTTGGGCACAGGGTGCCCGCAAAGCACACCGGGGAGCTGGACGGGTAAATAGGCTGCCAGGTGACAGCTCCAGGCACTCAGCGGGTCGCTGATCCGGAGGCGTCAGCTGGGCTGGCTATGGAACCTGCCTGGCCCCTTCACCCTCTTGCTGTCCCCGGGCCCTTCTGAGGCTAGGGGCTGTGCACACCCCAGGACGGACCCCTCTGATGGACACGTACCACTGGTGGGGCGCAGCACCTGTTGTGGCTGCACAGCCGGTTCCTCTGGGCTGCTCAATGCTGCAAGACCCAGGGTACAAATCCTGCCACGGGCGTTTGCAGGCAACTTCCTGCGGGAGGAGAAGCTGCGACGGCCACTTAGCATCAGGCCCGCTTCTCCTCCAGATCTCAACGGACCTTAACAGGCTGCAGGGAAGGCCGATTGCCTTGCCTCTCACTGACCCCCGGGAGCGGAGAGCACCGCAGGGACAAAGGGAAGGAGCCAGGCACCGAGTGGAAGGCGGCAGCAGACACTGGCCACGTGGGAACCTGCCCCTGCCGCCTTGGCTCACTGCTTAGTGCTAAATGAAGCCTCGGGGGGAGGTGCCTCAGCGCACAGAGCAAGCCGTTAATTAGACAAATGGCCCAGCCACACTCAGGTGGGAGGGAAGGAGAGGGGCTGAGTGGGAGGGCACCCCACAGACTCAGGGGCTCTGGATTCTAGCCTCTGGCAGCCACATGCTGCATTGCTCAGGCGCGCTGGGGGTCCAGGGCCTGGAAGCCGGCCCCCAAGGCATGCCTGTGTTACGAGCAGCTGGCCCAGAGCTAAGGGAGAAGCCGCCGCCGGCGCCCCGCTGGAAGCAGCAGGCAGGCTGTGTGCTGGGAACCAGGAGAGACGCACAGTGACTGGGAGCCAGTCCACACCGCCCAAGCTGGGGAAAGCAAGACGCTGTAGCTGCCTGCGACCCCCGCCCCGCGCCTGACAGCAGCTCCCTCTCTGGCTGCTTCACCGCGACCCGGGCTGGGATCAGACACGTGGGCAGAAACGCTCGCACGCCCAGAGCTACCCCGTCCGAGAGGGGCAATCAGCTGCCCCCAAAGGCCCTGGAGCATCGACCCACAAGCACGCCATCTAGCTCGGGGGGGGTCAAATCACCGAGGAGCCTGTCACGTTACTGGATTCTAAGGGGAGCAGCCAGATGGCTGCTGCACCCATGGGGGGGGGTGTTTGCCCCAAAGTGCACACACGAGGTGTCACATGAAAGCTTCTGTTCTACTCATTCTGTTTGTGCTACTCGTGTACTCGTACAATGTCTGCGTGGGGAGCTAGAAACACGCACTCTGTGGCCGCTGGAAGGTTCTGTGTCTGAGGCAGAGCAACGGGCAAAGAACGTTCAGCCAGTGGCTGTGCTATTAGCAGGGCTCCCAGACACTAGATCTCGAAGTGCCAGACACACCTGAGGAAGGTCTGGAGACCTGCAAGCCAGCCAGGATAATGGGACACAACGGACCATGTGACCTGCAGTGACCTGCTCTGGCCAGGAAGATGCCGGGAGAGGCACATAAGTGCCACGTGGCGCCCTCCTTCTTGGTCTTCAGCTCAGCTCCTGATCCCAGATGCAGCCTTGCAGGGAACCACGAGCCAGGAAGAACCGTGGACCCGTCCCGACATAGGATGTAACCAGAGACTTAAGATAGCAGTTTGTAACATCTCTGCTAGAGCCTGCGCTGAGGACTGGGAGAGTCGATGCATGTAACGTACTATCCTTTAACAACCTCACTCTCCTGCTTTTCTTTCTTTTACTAATAAACCTTTAGATGGTAGATTCTAAAGGAGTGGCCCAGTGTGATCTTGTGGGTAAGATCCAGAGTGTAAATTGACCTGGGACCTGTGGCTGGTTTCTTGGGACCGGGAGGATCCATTTGGGGTAGGTGAGATCAGGTCCTATAACCCCTCACCCGTGTGTTAGGACTGGGGCTGACTGGGGCACAGGGAGAGCTGGGGTGTCCGACGGGTTTTGCTCGTGAGGCTCCTGGCTGGCCAGACTGGCAGGTGAAGCGCTCGGTGGGACTGGTCTGTGGCCTGTTTGGAAGGTCTCCAGTCAGGGGCTGTGAGGAGCCCCGAGTGAGCAATTCACCCTGGGCGGTGCCCAGACCCGGCCAGGCCCGTCACAGATCCTGACAAACCGGCAGAGTTCAAGGGAGCTGCAGGGAGCTGCAGGGACCAATTGGTGAGGAGCAGAATCAGTTTCATCCCAGCAAAGCAACAAGTGCAAGATGGGTGGCCCCTTAGAAGCGGACACATTGCTCAGGGCGTTAGCTTTCAGGGGCCACGGCTCACTTGGGCAGATGTGGCTGAAGTAGGGGCGTGAAAGTTAACCAGTAACCTGTGGGGGTGACGCAGCTCCCCACCTGCTGCGGGCAAGGGGGCTGATCCAGCTCCACAGGGGGCCCGCCCGGCCAGGGGCTGCTCCAGGATCCAGAGCTGCCTCTGTCCACAGAGAGCCCAGGTGCCCTGCAGGCAGGAGCGACTCCGGCGGGGGGTGGGAGCTGGCAGCAATCCCACCCCTAGCACAGGGCTGGAGGTGGGAGTCGCGTGGGCTGAAGCGGTCCCTGTCCGGATCCTGCTTCGTTGGCCACCGTTAGGTTAGCCTGCCGGTTAACTGAGTAACCGGGATTGCGTATCCCTAGGTTGAAGGCCCATAAACAGCGGCTCCAGCCAAGGAAAGCTCACGCCCAATAACCGCGCCACGGGACCCCGCGCTGCTTTCGCCGAGACAGACTAACGGCTCCGCTCCGAAGCCGCGAGACGAAGAGCCCTGCTGACGCCTGCGGGGACGGGAAGTGCTGAACAGCACTGCCAGGTGGCAACGGCGGGGGCGGGCGCTTCTCCGGCATTACCTGCCCATTAGACGGTTACCGTCCTACCTGCTGCATCTTGTCACACTGGGGCGGGAGGCTCCCGGGGGCAGGGCCTGACTCTGCCGCAGCCCGCAGAGCACAGGAGGCAGCGCGATACAAATCGCTCAGGCTGCCCCGGAGGGCACAGGCCACATCAGAGTGAAGGGAAAGGAAGGAGGCTGAGGTGCTGCTGCAGCAATGCCAGGAGCAAGCTCCCAGTCAGCCCGTGGACCATTGCCAACTAGACTGGCCAGCACACTGGTGGCGGTGCCACGTGCTGGATGACCTAACAGGGCTACTATGAGTCATGGCCAGGCTGGCGGCGGCGAGCAGCGCGACACGCCCCTTGTCCCCGGGCTGAGTCACCAGGTCACAGGAAAGCTGCCCAGCAAGGCTCCTCCACCTCAGGCGACTGAGAAGAGGCAGCCAGGTGCTGCTCTGAGGCTCTCCCTAAAGCCGCGGGCTCCGGGGCTGGGGCTGCGTAAGAGCCCAGAGCATGGCGTCTATCCTGCAGGGGCCGATGCCAGCACGCCCCCTTACTAGGCTTCACACTTACTGGAGGCACAGATTTAGAGGCCAGAAGGGAACACGTGGTCACCCAGTCTGCCCTGCAAACACAGGCCATGGGCCACTCCCCGCAGTTCCGGCAGCAGCCCAGCAACATGGACTCCGGCCACTCCAGCATTAGAGCCCCCCGCAGAAGGCCCACAATGTCCCTCGAGGTGGCTGTGCCAAGGCCTGACTCAGCGTCCTGTCAGACTCCTTCCCAGGATGCAGCCGGACTGTTCCCTGTTCACTTCATCCCCCGTGTCGCTCAGTGGGCTGGAGAGGTCGGTAGGGACAGAGCCCATGTTAGCATAGCCCCCTAGCGAGCACACACCAGGGGGTTTCTGGCAGTGTGCTACCACCGCCCCCCTGAACCACTTCACTGCAGGAACAGGCGCTTTGTGGAGATCACGGTGGCCACACGGAGCCTTCTGAGTCAGAGAAGTGGTTTCTCACACCCGACCGATGCAGCTACACCTACTCCACGGCTAGGTCTACGCTGCCTACGTCAGGTCAGCTTACAGCCACCCCAATAATTCCTGCCATGGCTGATGCCCACCCTGCCCTCCCGCCAGTGGTGCACATCCGCAGAAGGACCGCTTCCACTGACCGAAAAGGGGCACCGTGGGGGGCGCGCTCAGCTCCCTGCTCCCAGCTGGCAGTCCTCACCTGCAGCAAGGAGACACGCACCTGCAGTCCGGTGCGGCTGGCTCCCGGGGGGGAAGCAGCCAAGGGCAGGAGCAGGGGTGGAGGCCCAACTCAGAGTGGAGCCCAGGCAGCGTCCTGGCTTTCTTGCCCATTTCATGGCTCCTCTAGCAGAACCGTGAAATCAACAAGACGCCCAACAGCCAAAGTAAGCCAGTGTCACCCTAGACACGCCCGCAAGAGCCCTGCTCCTCCCCTTGGTGTAAGCACCATCTCTAAGAGTGGAAAGCAGATCCAGAGGCTCCTGCTCCTGCCCCCCGCCCGGTGTGGGGACTGCGGCTGCCACTGGCTCCCAACCCCGGGTGGAGCAGCCCCTGCCTGAGGGCAACCTAGGCCTGTGGCAGACAAAGGCTGATCTGAACCCTGTCCATGGTGGATGCCCTGGGGGCTGGAGCAGCCCCTGTTCCAGCCCCCACCGGTTATGGGTCAACCACCCACATCCCCAGGCAAAACGATTAACCGGTTAAATGATCACACTCAACTGGTTAACCGTTTTATAAGCGGGTTCAAAAAAAGAGCGAGATCAATTCCTGGAGGTCAGGTCCATCAGTGGTTGTTAGCCAGGCTAGACAAGGAGGGTGACCCTGGCCTGTGTGTGTGTCAGGGGCTGGGAATGGGCGACGGGAGGGATCACATGATGACTCCCTGCTCTGTTCCCTCCCTCAGGGGCACCCGGCCTTGGCCGCTGTGGGAAGACAGGACCTGGGCTAGAAGGACCATGGATATGACCCAGCCTGGCCGCTCTGACGTGCTTACATGCTGCTGCCTGTCCTGACTGGGTGCGGCTGGCAGCGCTAGGGGCGGGATAACCACTGAGCACACTGGTCCGCCTTCTGCTTCCCAGTAACACCCTGAGTGCCCAGGCGAAGGGCAGTGATACGAGCACCCCTAGCTGGGCATGCGGGAGCCTGGAGTCATGGGACAAAACCCCGGGGGGGTGGGCACGAAGCAGACACGGGGCAGGTTCCGGGGGGGGGGGGGGCAGATTCCGGGAGGGGGCAGGTCCCGGGGGGGGGGGCAGGCAGAGGGGCAGGTCCCGGAGGGGGCATGGCGGGGGGGGCAGGTCCCGGGGGGGGGGGGCCGAGGCAGACACGAGGCAGGTCCTGGGGGGGGCAGGTCCCTGGGGGGTCGCGAGGCAGACACGGGGCAGGTCCCGGGGGGGGGGGTGAGGCAGACACGGGGGGGCGCTCAGAGGCCGCGGGGGGGGGCAGGTCCCAGGGGGGGCGCAAGGCAGGTGGGGGGGGGGGTGAGGCAGACACGGGGGGGCGCTCAGAGGCCGCGGGGGGGGGCAGGTCCCGGGGGGGCGCGAGGCAGACACGAGGCAGGTCCCGGGGGGGGGCAGGTCCCGGGGGGGGGCAGGCCCGGGGGGGGGCACCCGGGGGGGGGCAGGTTCCGGGGGGGGCAGGTCACCAGGGGGGGGGGCGCGAGGCAGACACGGGGCAGGTCCGGGGGGGGGGCAGGTCCCTGGGGGGGGCAGAGGGGCAGGTCCCGGGGGCAGGTCCCGGGGGGGGGGGGCAGGTCCCGGGGGGGGGCGGGGCAGACACGAGGGCCGGGGGGGGGGCAGGTCCCGGGGGGGGGGGGGGGCAGACGGGGCAGGGGGGGGGGCAGGTCCGGGGGGGGCAGAGGCAGACACGGGGCAGGGCCCGGGGGGGGCAGGACCCGGGGCAGGGCCCGGGGGGGCAGGTCGGGGGGGGCGGGGGGGCGAGGCAGACACGGGGCAGGTCCGGGGGGGGGCGGGGGGGGGGCGGGGGCAGGTCCCGGGGGGGGCAGGGGGGGGGGAGGCAGACACGGGCAGGTCCTGGGGGGGCAGGTCCCTGGGGGGGGGGGCAGACATGGGGGGGGCAGGTCCCTGGGGGGGCGAGGCAGACACGGGGCAGGTCCTGGGGGGGGGGCCCTGGGGCAGGCACACGGGGGGCAGGTCCCGGGGGGGGGGGGGGGGGGGCAGACATGGGGCAGGTCCCTGGGGGGGGGGCAGACACGGGGCAGGTCCCGGGGGGGGCAGGGGGGCAGACACGGGGGGGGGGGGGGCAGGGGGGGGCGCTCAGAGGCCGCGGGGGGGGGCAGGTCCGGGGGGGGCGCGAGGCAGACACGGGGGGGCGGGGGGGGCAGGCCCGGGGGGGGCAGGCCCGGGGGGGCGCCCAGAGGCCGCGGGGGGGGGCAGGTCCCGGGGGGGCGCTCAGAGGCCGCGGGGGGCGCAGGACACGTGGGGGGCGGAGCCGGGGGCGGGGCGCTCGGACTCACCGGCTCGGCGGGGCGGGCGGCCCGGGCCCCTCCCGGCTTCTTCCTGCCGCCGCGGGCTCCCCGCGCGCCGGGCGCCGAACCGCCCGCCGTTACCATAGAGATCCGGGGCGGGGCCGGAACACCACGCGCTCCCGGCGCCGAGACTGCAGCTCCCAGCGTGCCCCGCGCCCGAACTACAGCTCCCAGCGTGCCCCGCGCCGCGAGACACTCTGCGCCCAGCGTGCCCCGCCCCCGTCGAGCCAGGGCTCCTGGGGGCCCGCTGGCAGCGCCGGGCTGCTGAGTCTGGGGAAGAGCAGCCTGGCCGGGGCGTGAGGCAGCTCTCCAGACCCTGGGGGGGGGGGTTCCCCTGGGCCTCTGAGGACGGGACAAGCAGCAAGGGGCTGACACTGCAGCAGGGGAGGTTTAGGTTGGACATTAGGAAACTTCCCACCTGCCAGGGGGTGACACGCTGGGATCAATTGCCCGGGGGGTTGTGGAATCCCCATCCCTGGGGCTGTCTAGGAGCAGGTTGGACCGACGCCTGCCAGAGATGCTCTAGCCCAGCGGTTCCCAGCCTTTTCCAGATGGGGACCCATTCTGACAATTCAGGAAGACTTGGTGACCCAGGGCAATTCAAAACCGGGGAGAAAAAGGGGGGCAGAGCCACCTGGGGAGACAGCTGGGGAGCCTTTGGAAATGTAATGGTGACCCATATTTGGGTCCTGACCCATAGGTTGGGAGACCCTGGTCTAGATGGTGCTTGGTCCTGCCATGAGGGCAGAGGACTGGACTGGATGACTCCTAAGGTCCCTTCCTGTTCTAGTGCTCTGTGATTCTATGCCCATGTGTTGCGGGTGCTGGGGAACTGCTCCAGGTGTGCCAGTTTTGGGCTCAGTGAGCAGGTAGACTCCCACATCTGGGTGGACACTCATAGACTTAACTTGCCCCCAGGCCTGCTGACGTTGGTGGGCGGGGGCAGGACGGGAGTTGCCCCAGGGTCTGCGATTCAAAGGGACCTGGGGCTCCTGGCAGCTGCTGCTACAGTCCCAGGCCCTTTAAATTGCTGCTGGAGCGCTGCTCCAAGTGGCCCTTGAGTGCCGTGAAGGACCCAGCACTGGCTGCCCCAGCCCACCCCTCCTGCCTGTGGCCTCACCTCTGCCATGGCCTCAGAACAAGTCCCCCCCTTGTCCAGGGGCCCGTGGAACCTGTGGCCCCCCTGCTCACCACCAGTTTGCAGGTCAGACTGACAGCACGGGGCATAAGGGAAGAGGTGCCCCACCTCCGATGGGACGATAAAGAGCTCTCTGCTGCTCGGGTGACTGCCTGTTTGCTCACATCCTCTCAAGCACCTGGCGTTGGTGACACTCAGAAGGCAGACCAAAGGTCCATCTAGTCCAATGTCCTCCTGTCTGCCACCAGTGGCCAATGCCAGATGTCCCCCAGACTTGCCTGCTGTCCCGGGCGATTTACATTGCTGGCCCCAGAGAGACGTGTGCAGACCTGTCCCATCCATAGGCCACTGTGACCAGGCTGGCCTGGGAGATGGCAGTGGAGAGGAGCAGGCCTCGTGCATTGCTCTGCTTCTCCGCGACTCCTGCTGCCCCCACCCTGCCAGCCAGACCCTCTGGTAATCTCCAAGGCATGTCCCTCAGTGGGAAGGGGAAGCAACAGGAGACGGCAGAGCAGGGGTGGGAAAAGGCAGTGCGGGGGCAGAGCAAAGGCTGGGCTTGGAGAAAGGCTACGAACACCCCCCTCCCCATCCAAGGCTGCAGGGAGTCATATGCTGGCAGCCGTGCAGGCTGGATTGTGGAATTTCTCGGGCCAGAGACCGCCGGCGGGCCATGAGTTTGAGATCCTGGCTTAGTGTCATGGATCCACATTTTCTGCTGCTCCAGAATGTTTTCCAGAGTAAATTCTGCAGCTCCCTGGGGCCTTCTACACACTGGCCAAAGCCCAAATCTGTTAATTTCTTTAAGGCAGTGGCTCCAACCTTCCCAGGAGTTTGATTAGTCCCATGTACACCCAAGTTTCACTGCACTTAAAACCTGTGGCTGCGTCTAGATTGGCATGATTTTCCGGAAATGCTTTTAACGGAAAAGTTTTCCATTAAAAGCATTTTCGGAACAGAGCGTCGAGATTGGCACGGACGCTTTTCTGCAAAAGCACTTTTTGCGGAAAAGCGTCCGTGCCAATCTAGACACGGTTTTGCGCAAAAAAGCCCCGATCGCCATTTTCGCCATCGGGGCTTTTTTGAGGAAAACAAATCTCATCTATCTACACTGGCCCTTTTGCGCAAAAGCTTTGCGCAAAAAGGACTTTTGCCTGCACGGGAGCAGCATAGTATTTCCGCAAGAAGCACTGATTTCAGACAGTAGGAAGTCAGAGCTTTTGTGGAAATTCACGCGGCCAGTGTAGACAGCTGGCAAGTTTTTCTGGAAAAGCAGCTGATTTTCCGGAAAAACTGGCCACTCTAGACACAGCCTGCTAGTTTAGAAAAGCGGCCATGAAAATGCACAGCACATGACTACTGCAAACTGCTTCCTTTGTCACTTCTACTATATAACCTAAATCAATTGGCAGACAGATCTTGTATGTGCAGTTCAGTGTAGAAACAAGTCCTCGTATGAAATGTCAGTTTGCACTGATTTTGCTAGTGCTTTTTATATACGTTGGTGTAAAACTAGGCAAACCTGTTGATGAACTGAGGTACCCCCTGGAAAACCCATTTACTCCCAGGGGCATGCGTGCAGCGGGTTGAGAACCACTGGGTTCCTATGCAGGAAACTTTTCCTGGAAGGGAAGAGCCCTTTATTATAATAAAATTACAAAAGTACAGCTAACAGTACAAAAATCAATCTCGAAGTCACTCCAAACCAACGTCCCCCAAATCGCTGTTGGAAATGGTCACTACAGATAGCTAGCAAGTGCAGGCTGGAAAAGTCCAGTCCAGGGCTTCATAGCCCCCACGTGCACCGCGAGCCCATTGGCTGGAGCCCGTTCGGACTCAGGGAGGGCACGTGGAGGGAAGTGCCTGGTGTTGCCTCATGAGGTCTGATTATGGAATGCTCAGGTTCCACTGGTGGCTCTTGACTGTCCAGCTCACTCCCACCAAGGGCAGGGCCTCCCAGTGACGGAGCACGTAGAACAGGAGGCCCAGTCACAGAGCAGAACCCCCCCCCCACACACACACACGCCAGGGATAACAGGAGATCTGAACCCGTCTGCATGAAGCTGAGCCAGGAGGCCAATCCCCAGCTGCACGGTGGCAGAGAAGCCCTCGCAGCTGAGAACAGACCCCTGCCCACCCCAGGAGTTCCAGCGCGGCTGGGAGTCCAACGCAGCATCTGGCTCACGCCTGGACCCGGCCGTTAATCTCTGGGAGCGCAGAGGGTCCCTGACTCATCAAGGCTTGGTGGTGGGGTTGGTGCGTCCAGGCTCTGGTTCAGTTCGGTCTGATCTCCGTGGATCTCACAAGGAGGGTGGGAGCAAAGTGGAGGAGATGGAAGGGGGGGAAGAGGCCAAAGGCACCGTGGATATTGGGGCTGGATCCCCGGCCTGGCTCAGCCTGGTGACTAAGGCACATCCCAGTACACGAGAACCCTTTTGGAAAGCTGGCTCGTTAGGGTTGGAGGCTCCTGCCCTGGAAGGCACTTGGAGTCAGAACTGCAGCCTGGCTCTCGGCATGGACTGTGGCCACGACAGAGGTGGTACAAGCTGGCGCATCAGTCCCTGAGGTCTGGGGCACGACGTTCTGTGGAAGGGCAGCGAGTTGCTTGGCATGATCTCCCCAGACTGCCAGAGGGGTCCCGTCGGAGAGTGGGGACCGGATGGCGAGGGGGAGGTGGCCCAGTCTCTCGCACGCTACTTCCCCCAGCTGTTTCTGACACGTTTTGTGACCACTTCTCCCCCAACCCCGCTGGGCTGCGCCAGGCTCACACACTGGGGGGGTCTCAGGAGCTGGGGGGGGCCTGCCTTTCTGAACAGAGCACAGGTGCACCCCGTTTCCAGCACTGTCGACCCCAGGAGGTGGATGGCTCGACCCCCCCGAGCAGTGGCTCTTCTCAGGCACTGTGCGTTGGCCTCAGAAGGTGGATGAGCTTCTTACAGTGATGAGCTGAAGACGGTCGGGGACTCCCGCAGGATCTGGACTGAGCGTCGTTACGGGAAAGCGCCAGCAGCTTCTCGCTGGCCTTGAGGGACACTAGCACCTGCAACCAAGAGATACGGCCCTCAGCACACGGCCAGCCCAGGCAGCACCGCAGCCACACTCCTGCGCCGTCTGCCCGCTTCTCAGGGCCCGAGCCCAGCTCTCCAGGCGACGTGTGCAGAGCTCAAGGGCCTCGCGGAGTCAGGGAGCAGCCTGAGAGCTCTGGATGGCACATGGGGCGGGGGCATCGTTTAGGTTGCCCCCCTGGGCTTCATGGCCCGGGATGCGGGATTCCCACCCGCCTTCCCTGCCCCGAGCAGGAGAGCCGGGAATTCCCAGATGGTGGTAGTGAGGGACACTGGGCCTGGGCAACCGCCTCCAGGAGCTACAGCACCCTGGTGAGCAACCAGCCTGTGGGCGCGGGCGCACGGCAGAAGCCCCAAACTGCTGCCCCTTGACGGACTGGTGCCCCCCAAGCCCTGCGAGTGGCCAGGCCGTTGCGGGGCAAAGGTGGGGAGGGAACAGGCCTGGCCCAGGGGCTTCCCCAGGCAGGGTGGGGAATGGAGTCCTGCTGAAATTCCCCATCCCCACTGCCATGCAACAAGGCGCTCCCGACCTGCTGCATCTTTGGCTGCTGGCTGATGGAGCGCAGGGCGATCAGCGCTGCCTCCCGCACGGCCGGCTGGGGGTCGTGGCAAGCCGTGTCCAGCAGGAGATGGGGGGCTCTGTTCTGGATCAGCACGTCCCCCAGGTCCGCTGCCTGCCTGCCCAGGTTCCCCAGGGCGGAAGCGGCATGACACCGGGTCTTGGCCTGCGGGTCGCTCAGCAGCCTCCCCAGGCGGGGCACGGCTTTGCCCAGGGCGTGCGGGAGGGAGCCGGCCTGGTAGGCAGCGTTGCCCACTGCGAAGCTGGCTGACTTGCGCACGTGCTCGTCCTGGTCCGACAGGCGCTCCAGCAGGCGCTCTAGCAGGCCCGCCTGGCTCTGCAGCGCCCGGGGGAAGTCCTGGCCCTGCCGCAGCAGGTTGCCCACCAGGCTGCAGGCTTTGGCGCGGATCGAGTGCTCCTGGTGGCACAGCAGGTGGCTCAGCAGCTGGTAGGCCGAGTCTGAGCCAGCCAGGACCATGTGGAGGAAAGGCAGGTGAGCGGGGCAGGCCCGGGCCACGTGGGTCAGGAGGGAGAGGAGGTCCATCGTGAGCGCAGGGCTGTCGGAAAGCAAGACGGCTGACAGGAAGGAGATGGCGCGGTCCGAGGCCGCGGCCACCCCCACCAACTGGTCAACGACCTGCTCGTCGGACAGCACGAGGTGGCACAGGAGGCTCATGGGAAGCGCGGTCTCCGAGAAGGGCAGGTGGTGGCAGCAGACCTAGGAGGAGAGACGGCAGCTGCTGAGAGGACTCGGACAGGCAGGTCAGCGTGGCTGGGGACTGGCACCACGGCCGAGGGGCAGGAGCAGGAGAAGTCTCCAGGGTTCGGTGGGCAGAACCCAGACAGAGCCCGGTGCCTGCTCCGGAGCCCAGCCTGGCGCGTGACGTCACATTCCATATTCTCCAGGGGAAACGCTTCTGCCCTGGCGATGGCAGGAGAGCTCTGCCCTCGGCAAGGCAGGGCTGGAGGCGACGAGTTACTGAACAGGCTATCCCGGCGTGTGTGTGTGCCATGTGGGCAGGCGGCATTAGGACCACTGCCCTGGCTACTGGGATCTGGCAGCCGGGGAGCGGCGCGTTCCTCCGCCCCAGCAAGGGGCTTTAAACGCTGCCCCTGGGCTGCTTTGGGTCACGCCCACTGCTGACACTTCTGGGACTCCAATGGAAAAGCCAGGCAGGGCTATGGCCCAATGGCCATGCTGCCGCGGACTCACGGACGCTGGTGACCGGATACTAGCCTCCCTCTGGGTCTGCCGAACTGTTCCACTGGAGGTGGGGGAATCACACACAGAATTCCTGCCTCCTGGAAATCCAGTGTAAGGTGGGGGAGGTCGGGGGCGGGGATACCATCTTGGCCTTCAGTTTGCGTCTCCTCTGGCTCCCCACCCAAAGAGACACTTGAAAACACATGGGAAAAAAGGACTTGGACTGGTTTGTGGGGAGGGGGAGAACTGCCAAACCCAGGCTAGGAAGGCCTCTGGCCTGTGAAGGCCTCTACCGTCCTAAGCCAATATCTAGGGCGAGGAATTCCTACTCTGCATAGGCAGTCTCTCCAGGGAACCTAGCGTAGCTTTCTTTTATTTTCTTAGTAATCTGCTTTGTTCTGTTTGCTACCTCTTCAACCACTGAACACACCCCTTTTGATAGCTAATAAACCTCCCTGCTGGTTTAGAACAGAACCGTTTATGTACATTCTCACTGGGGACGGGGAGAGGCTGTACAGACCTTCCTCCACACTGAGGGAGGAGGCAAATTTCATAGAACTTTGGGTTTGTACCCCAAGGGGCGTGTGAACACCTGGGTGCTGGGGCAGCTGCAGGTGGCCCTGCCTGTGCGCTTTGTGCCTGGCTCAGCAAGACTAGGTAAAGGGAACCAGGCTGGCGGAATAGGCTAGGTCAGCGGCATCTCAGGAGGTCCAGCCCGCCGCAGTGTCCCTGGGTACCTGGAGCAAATGGGCAGGGGTCTCAGCATCTCTCAGGGCCTTCATGACCCACATCTGGGTCTCTCTGTCCACGTCCAAGGAGAAGGGGAAGCAGAGCAGCTGGCAGGTCTGGAGCACCACAGCCGGGACCAGCTCGGGGTCACCGTCCTCCCCCACCTGCCTGGGCTCATGGGAGGGAACAGATTGAAAGGTCAGAGAGCAAGGGACGGAGGAGCCCCACAATGCCAGCCCAATGGGCAGGTCCGCGTGCTGCGGCTCCTCAGGGCACCAACGGTCCCTCCGCCCATGCTGAGCCCATTGTCTGAGTGGGGCCATCTGCAGCGGGTACGTTGTGTCTCAGCTGCCCTTAGATTCTCATGTGCCCAGGCCAGCAGGACCCACTGTGACCATCAGCCTGGCCCCTGCAGAACGCAGCCGGAGACCTGCCCCAACCGTTCCCAGAGCGTGTAGAGACACCCAGTCAGTGGGGCGACTCTGCCACCACCAAGGTTCCTAATAAGCCCCATGCCACGTGCCCGAGATCCAGTCCCCCGGCACCGCCTGCCTGGCGGGAACTCACGTGTGCGCCAGCTGAGCCAGGAAATCAAGGGAGAGCAGCTGGTTGAAGGTTGCCATGACGACGCTGTGGGGGTGGGCCAGCTGAGGCAGACACTGGTGGGGCTCGCGGGTGAAGACGGCGAGGGCCAGGCTGAGGAAGAGCGCGGTGCCTGCGGGGGTGGGGAAGTCGGCAGACGGGTGAAATGAGGCAGTCTCCCCCATCCCAGGCGCTGGGCAGGGCTGATCCGGGCAGGCCTGAGGCAGCGGGGAGCGGTCCTGTGAGCAGGTCTGCAGTGCTCGAGACCAGGAGAGCCACTGGAGCTCAGTGAGCCAGGAGACCCCAAGGGCTGCTGGGGAACAGGCCTGCGGCTGGAACGTCCCCGTGAAGGTGCCTGAACGTGACAGGCCTCTCCAGAGCCGTGTTCCTGTTCCTCTCCTGCCAGGTTGGCTCCCAGCACGGGCAGGGGGACCCGCCCCACCTTGGCAGGCACTGAGCAGGGCTGTAGGGCACCGTCACCTCCCAGCAGGACGGAGCCTAGGCCGGCTACGGGAGGGATTTGCGGCCACCAGCAAGGCAGGCCCCCCTGCAGGCTCTGGCTGTCCAAGGCACCCGTCACCTGCCTCCCCAAGCTCCCATGCCAATGGCCCTGATGCCAACGGGGCTGGCCAGCCCTGGAGAGGGGGCGCCGGGTAGAATCGAGCTGCTAACAAGGCCAGCGGGCAGGTGCCGTGACCGGAGGGGAGGGCTGAGCTCTGACCAGGAGCGAGGCAGAAGGCCCGCGACAGGCTGCACACCAGCCTTCGCTGCAGGTCTAGTGCAGGCACTGAGGTACCTGAGCACCAGGCAGGGCTGCCGTCCCGGGGGCAGCTGGGACAGAGGCCCGGGCAGACAGACAATCTCACACAGCAAGTCTGTGGTGGAGCCTCTCCTGGGTGCCAGGCTATCCGCAGGGCCGTTCTTCCGCCCTTCCACGTTCACCAGCAGGGCTGCATGGGGCATGCGTCTGCCATGGGCCCTGCGCTGCTCGGCCATCTAGGGAGCCGTGCTAATGGGAGCGGTGGGCCAGGGAACTAGGGGAGGAATCGCTGCCTGATGTGAAGAGCTGCCCCGAGGGAAGGAAGCAGCTTCCGCCCCTCCCAGATGCAGGGTACTGGCTGGCCAGAGAGCATTCTGGGATGTGTAGTCTTACACCCAGTGAAAGAGACTCTGCCCCCTCCCTACCTCGAGGGGAGATGAGGGTCCAGTCTGGCTCTGGAGCAGGCTGGCCTGACCGCGGCGTCTCCCCCTCCATCCCCGGCTTGTCGGCAGCCAAGCGGAGCACCATGGCGACACGGTGCCAGGCGATGTTCCACAGCTCCGAGCCGGCAAAGCCCCGGACCAGCACCGCGTCGCCCTGGCGGAGGGAGAACGCCGATTGGTGCGCTGTGCCACGTGGGGCAGAGCACTCTCGCCCACAGTACGGGCCAATCCTGGAGCCCTGCCCGCAACCAAAGCTCCCATCGCAGGAAGGGCCTGGCCCCGCGGGCGCAGGGGCAGGCCAGCTCCACACTGCAGCCGGGGCTCAGACGCTTTCAAGGCACGATACACCAAGAGATGGACTCGTGGGAAACCCCCTCCATTCACCAGCCTCCACCTCCCTCTGATGGGCCAGCCCCTGCACTCACGTAACAGCCCAGTGGCATCTCCAGCAGCCGCTCCCCTGGGCAAGTCCCACATCTGGGGAGCTGGGGGCCCTGCACCGGGGTGGCACCAGTGGGCTAGAAGTGCTGAGCGCCCCCTCTGAAAGCCAGGTTCCTGCAAGGAGGCCCCAGGTCACTGCAGACGCTCAGCGAGGGGCGGGCAGGGCTCTGTTCCCACTGGGCTCACGGAGCAGAGCTCACAGGGTGAAGCACAAGGCCTGGGCCAAGAGGTCCGGCCTGGAGAGGCTGCGGGGCTGACCCTGGAGGAGCGAGACCCCTGGGGGTCTCCAAGAGACCGTTCCATAGCTGGGGGTCAGCACTGATCCGTGGGTCTGAGGCACCTGGTTTGACCACCGGCCGCATCCACCATCCCGCCCTGCCCCAGCAGCCTCCCGCCAAGGCCGGCTCCAGGTGGGCAGCGAGTACCTGGGCGAGCAGCTGCAGCAGGAGAAGCAGGAGTCCATCGTAGAGGCCAGCGCCCATCGGGGGAGGCAGGTGCAGCTGGAAGAGAAGTGGGTGGGGCAGGTTGGGCCCGGTTAGCACTGGGCACGGGGGCTAGCACCGCGCGGTTCCAGACCCACCCACAGCATCAGGCTGGATTTGTGCTGAGCCGCAGGCGGCCCGATCGGAGTGTCTGTCCCAGCTTGGGGTGCGCTGGGGGTTCCAGGCCACGCCCTCCCATGGGGCAGCCCCCCAGCTGCTCGCCCCCTTACCTCAGCAGGCGCAGTGAGTGCATTTGCCATGGCCGACATGGCCTCCTCGCACCCCACCTCGATGGCTGCCCCGTGCTGGCCAAGCTGAGCCAGCAGGAATCCCGCGGCGCTCTGCAGGGGAGGGGAGAGTCGGCACTGTACAATCTGGGGGTGCCTACCACCGGCCACACTCCCCCCCCCTTCCCGTGCCCATGGGGATCTGACTGCGAACATCTCCCCAAGTGTAGGAACAGTCAGACTGCTCTCCTACCCTTCCCCATGGGGATCTGACTGTGAGCAATTGCCCCTGGGTGTAGGAACAGTCAGACTGCTCTCCTACCCTTCCCCATGGGGATCTGACTGTGAGCAATTGCCCCTGGGTGTAGGAACAGTCAGACTGCTCTCCTACCCTTCCCCATGGGGATCTGACTGTGAGCAATTGCCCCTGGGTGTAGGAACAGTCAGACTGCTCTCCTACCCCATCTCCATGGGGATCTGACTGTGAGCAACTGCCCGAGTGTAGGAACAGTCAGACTGCTCTCCTACCCTTCCCCATGGGGATCTGACTATGAGCAATTGCCCCTGGGTGTAGGAACAGTCAGACTGCTCTCCTACCCTTCCCCATGGGGATCTGACTATGAGCAATTGCCCCTGGGTGTAGGAACAGTCAGGTGGACAGAACAGTCTGACTCCTGAGGGGCACCTGAAGGAAAGGGCTAGGCAGAGATGCAGGGCTCTGCCATTATACACATGGCGATTAGGCTGTTCCAGGCCAGGCTGGGTCCTCCCAGGACAGGAGTGGATTGGGTGGGACTCACCACTAGGGAGACGACAGGCGACTGGGTGAAGATCTCGGTGGCGTCACTCACCACTAAGTCCAGCCTGAAACACAGTGACCCAGACATCAGGAGAAATGGGAAACTGACCCCGGCCAGGGACTGAGCGCTGGGCAAACTGCTCACAGACAGCAAGCACCTCCGCAGCACTGGACGGCAGCCTCCTTGGAGAAGCCATGCAGCAGCTGGGTCAGCGGGCGTAGCAACGCGCCCCTGCCTGTCCCTGGCTAGGGAGCAGCTCTCTGCAGTGGCCTCCAGGCAGGAGGGGCATGGAGCAGACTAGCCCAAAGCTCCCCAGGTGCGGAGAGGCGCGTGCTTACCAGGGAGGCACGCTCTGCAGCTGGAGGGCCAGCAGGGCCAGCAGGTGCAGCGAGGCCTCACACGCTTGCACCCGCAGCCGCTCCGCCATCGGGACCTGCAAAGGGAGCAGAGCTCAGTGAGATCTGGGGCTGGGCAGGAGGCCAAGGCTGCTGGGAGGAGCCCCAGCGAAGCACTGGGCAGCACAGACCAGAGGCCAAGAGGCAGAGCTGGGACACTGGCTCCTTCCCAGATTACCTCCCCCCACCATACCCTGCCCCTGGCTCCCCCCGAACCTGTCCCAGCTCCTCCCCGCCAGGCCCTGGTCAACCTCCCTCTGCCCTCCCCCGGGCGCTTTCCCTGGCCCCCACCCTACACCTTCCCTCGCGCTGCCTGCACCCCCAGTCCTGCGACGCTTGGTACGGTCCTCTCTGCTCTCCCAGACCCCACATCCCTCTGCCCCCTCAGCCCACTTGCTTGGTACGGTCCTCTCTGCTCTTCTGCTCTCCCAGACCCCACATCCCTCTGCCCCCTCAGCCCACACGCTTGGTACGGTCCTCTCTGCTCTTCTGCTCTCCCAGACCCCACATCCCTCTGCCCCCTCAGCCCACATGCTTGGTACGGTCCTCTCTGCTCTTCTGCTCTCCCAGACCCCACATCCCTCTGCCCCCTCAGCCCACGACGCTTGGTACGGTCCTCTCTGCTCTCCCAGACCCCACATCTCTCTGCCCCCTCAGCCCACACGCTTGGTACAGTCCTCTCTGCTCTTCTGCTCTCCCAGACCCCACATCCCTCTGCCCCCTCAGCCCACGACGCTTGGTACGGTCCTCTCTGCTCTCCCAGACCCCACATCTCTCTGCCCCCTCAGCCCACACGCTTGGTACGGTCCTCTCTGCTCTTCTGCTCTCCCAGACCCCACATCCCTCTGCCCCCTCAGCCCACGACGCTTGGTACGGTCCTCTCTGCTCTCCCAGACCCCACATCCCTCTGCCCCCTCAGCCCAGGACGCTTGGTACAGTCCTCTCTGCTCTTCTGCTCTCCCAGACCCCACATCCCTCTGCCCCCTCAGCCCACGACGCTTGGTACGGTCCTCTCTGCTCTTCTGCTCTCCCAGACCCCACATTCCTCTGCCCCCTCAGCCCACACGCTTGGTACGGTCCTCTCTGCTCTTCTGCTCTCCTAGACCCCATATGGCCCCACATCCCTCTATCCCCCCCACCCCAGCCCGCAGCCAGTGGGCAAAGGTACAAACTCCCCAGCTGGGGGCCAGACCTAGTCCATGCTACTGGCAGGGCAGCAGGAGTCTGACATGGGGGAGCCGCCTGTCCCCGTGATCCGCCCCATTGGGGCGAGACGGACGTACCTCACCCTTCACCAGCCGGGCCAGGGAGCTGGGCACTTGCTGGCCCTTTGCCAGGAGATGGCAGAGGCTTTTACTGCTGTGGCCGCAGGAGTACAAGACCTGGGGGCAGCAGGAGAGCAGAGGTCAGCGCGGGGGACGTGCCGGGAGCCAGCCAGGGGCAAAGAGAGGCAGCCGGGGAAGGGGAGGGGTGTCCTTCCCCGGGGCCATCCTGGGCTCAGTTTCATGGTGGCCAGTCCCAGTTTTACCCCCGATCCTGGCCCTGGTTGTTGGTGACTCTCCAGGGCACTCGCTCCAGGGGAAGCCCACGCACCCACTTGCCCTTCCAACACGGCTCGGGGGAGTCTCCTGGGAGGGGTGGGGATTCAGCTTCTCTGGCCTGGCCAGTCCCTGGCCTCTGCAGAGGGGACCAATGTGAGGTTCCGGAGACACTGGACCCCTGACTGGGGCCATGGCTCATTCCACGAGGCCCAACGAGCAGGGAGAGGGGAGCAGAGCAGGGTGGCACTGTCATGCCCCATGGGTTTCATTCCATGCCCCTGGGGCACAGGCAGAAGGCAGGGTGGTGGAGACCTGCCACCTTGTGAGGGCAGCAGGCCTGTTAACACCTGGCACCACCAGTGCCGTGCTAGGAGAGCGCCCATCAGCCCTGGCTAAAGCAGGCGCAGGGGGAGTTGTGCCCGGTTATGTCAGAGTTGGCTTCTATCTGCAGGGGAGAACACAGCTGGGTGCCACTCCCACCCACAGCCCCGCCCCTTGGCCCCATGGGAACTGTCCAGGGGCCGATGGAGGCAGGGAGGGTGAGTCCAGAGAGAGCCCCACTCAGAGGGAGATTTTACCTTGAGTACATGCAGGGAGCAGGCCGGGCGCTCGAGTCCAGCCAGGAGCCTTGCTAATAGCTGGCTGTTCTCCACGGTCAGCTCCTCTGCCACTTGCTGGGCAACCTGCGGGAAATCAGCCAAGAGGGTCACAATTGCAGAGCCCCCCACGCGACCACAATGGTAGGGGGTGCTGTGCTGCAGGGGTGGGGCCAGTAGGGGGGCACTCTACCCAGCAGGCGGCGATGATCCCAGGATGGCACTAGGGGGCGCTGTGCTGCAGGGGTGGGTGGGGCCAGTAGGGGGCGCTCTCCCCAGCAGACGGCGATGATCCCAGGATGGCACTAGGGGGCGCTGTGCTGCAGGGATGGGTGGGGCCAGTAGGGGGCGCTGTCCCCAGCAGACGGCGATGATCCCAGGATGGCACTAGGGGGCGCTGTGCTGCAGGGATGGGTGGGGCCAGTAGGGGGCGCTCTCCCCAGCAGACGGCGATGATCCCAGGATGGCACTAGGGGGCGCTGTGCTGCAGGGATGGGTGGGGCCAGTAGGGGGCGCTCTCCCCAGCAGACGGCGATGATCCCAGGATGGCACTAGGGGGCGCTGTGCTGCAGGGGTGGGTGGGGCCAGTAGGGGGCGCTCTCCCCAGCAGACGGCGATGATCCCAGGATGGCACTAGGGGGCGCTGTGCTGCAGAGGTGGGTGGGGCGCTCTCCCCAGCAGGCAGTACTGGCCCCACAGCCCCAGCACAGCGCATTGTCTTCTGAATAAGGTGTGACTGTGACTGCTAAAGACCCAGTGACCCGTTTCAGCTATTGGGCGGGGCGGGGGTGGGGGGGTTAACCCAGCATCCTGCTCGGATCCCAGCGGGACAATCACATTCTCTCCCCAAATCCTCCCCAAGGTTCAGTCAGCTCTGGGAGCCCCATTTACTGCCTGCCCGGTGCTGCGTGGCCCTGCTGTGCGCTGTTATACACTCGCCACCCCAGAGGTGGCTGCATGCGAGTGGCCCAGGACAGTGTCTGTAGAGTGCTCAGGGGCCCCATGCTCTAGGTCAGGCAGCACGCGCCAGTGTTCAGCGGCCGGCCGGGAAGGGTGGCCTCCCGCCACGCAGGGCTCTCTCAGGGCCCTTCTGGCCTCGTGGCGGGGCTGGAACCGCGAGGGGCACACGCTCTGACCTGCTTTTTGGCCTCCTGGCTCCCGCTGCGCCCCACGGGGAGGCTGCAGACTGCGGCCAGTGCTGCTGTGAAGACATCGGCCCCGTGCTGCTCCTGGGACGATCTCGCCTCCCTCGCTGGGCCCAGGCAAGGACAAAAGAGCAAAGCCACAAATTACGAACAAAGCTCAGGGCTGGGGTGAGAGATCCAGATGGACAGTTAGTGCAGAGGGGCTGTGGGTCGGGAGTGGGGGGCACCAGCAGTGTGGGGCTGGCAGGGGCTGCGGATCGGGAATGAGGGGCACTGGCACAGCTGTATGTAGAGGGGAGCCGAGGGCTGGGCTGGCAGGGGCTGTGGGTAGGAAGTGAGGGGCACTGGCAGGGCTGGAGACAGGGCTGGGGGGGGGGAGCAGGGGCTGCGGGTCGGGAGGGAGGGGCCCTGGCAGGGCTGGGGGGGCAGGGGCTGCAGGTCTGGAGGGAGGGGCCCCGGCAGGGCTGGCCATGGGAAGCTGCCACATCAGCTGCCAGTCCTACCCTTGGCTCTGATCAGGGCCACTGGTCACTTACTGTCTGCAGTGACTGCAGCTGGCTGGAGAACCCCGCCCAGCTGACAGGCAGACGTGGGGCTGCCCACACCACCAGGGATCCCCCCACTCAGCCCAGTGTGGGGGGAGCGTTACCTTCTGGAGCGGGCTGCTCCAGGGTGGCCCCCTGGAGGAGCGTGGCCAGTAGGGGGCGCCGCTTGGCGAGCAGGCTGGCGTAGAAGGGGCCGGACATGGAGGGGCTGCTGCTGTCCAGGCACTCGCAGAGCAGGGCCAGGCACTGCAGAGAGATGGGGGCCGCAGTCAGCGCCCAGCGGGGAAAGGGATGAGGCGGGGAAGGGCAGGACAAAGGAGGCCGTGAGCGGAGGCTCCAGGCGACCTGGAGCAGGTGGCTGCTCTGACAGGGAGGGGCCAGAGGGCAGGGCAGCAATGCCCCAGGCACAGAGGCCAGGTGAGCGACACAAGGAGGGAGGGAGGGAGGCAGGGCAGCTAGCGCAGGAGGGGCACCTTTACCATGCTGCTTTGCTGGCGCAGCCTCATCTCGCCATCCGCTGGCAGGGCCAGGAGCTGGGGCAGCAGGGAGAGGAAGCCGGCCGCCGCCTCCTGGAAGACCTGCAGGCTGGAGGAGGCAGGGTTAGTGGGGACCAGGCGTCAAAAGGAATGGCTCTGTGCGGGGCAGGGCCTGCGGGGCAGGGCCAGCAGTGCCCTTAGCGCAGAGCCTCCAGGGGGTGCAACCTGCTGTCCCCCTGCCCCCCCATCGCTCTGACCCCCGGGCCTGACCACCCCCCCAACCCCCGGGCCTGACCACCCGCCCTCTGACCACCCATCGCTCTGACCCCCGGGTCTGACCACCCCCCCTCTGACCACCCATCACTCTGACCCCCGGGCCTGACCACCCCCCCTCTGACCACCCATCACTCTGACCCCCGGGCCTGACCACCCCCCAACCCCCGGGCCTGACCACCCCCCCTCTGCCCGCCCATCGCTCTGACCCCCGGGCCTGACCGCTGCTCCCTCTCTGACCCCCCAGGCCTGACTGCCCCCCAGCTCTGCTTGCTTTGCCCAATAGCTCTGCAGCGCCCCCTAGGGCCGCAACAGGGGAACGCAGGAGACAGAAGGGCCCTGGTTCTCATGCTAGGACAGCAGGGAGGCAGGAATCCGGCTAACAAGCAGGTGAGCCCTGGTGGAGACAGCACAGCCCAGCAGGGAGAGCTCAGGTCCGGGAGGCAGGAGGTGGGAGCTCTTGTCAGCTCTGCTACCTTGTGGGATCTGGGAACAACGCTACGCCTCTCCATGCCTCAGTTTCCCCCTCTGTACAATGGGCTGATGATGATCCTGCCTCTCCTCCACAAGGGCTTTGGGAGCTGGAAGGGCCACGTTTGGGTCTCTGATCCCAGAGTGCCCCACGGATGGAGCCTGCCTGAGGGGCTGGTGGTGAGAAGGGGGGACTCCGGGCTGTGCTCTCAGAGACTCCCCACCCCGCCGGCAGCCACTCTACCTTCTCCAGCTCCGCCCCCGATGGGAGTCGCTGGTGAAATAGGCCGTCGTCACGCCAACGAGGTCTGCCAGCAGCGTGGTGCACCAGGGCTGCTGCGGGAGCAGAAAAGAAACCATGTGCCAGGGAGCTGTGCTCTCGCTGGCTAGTAGCCAAGCTGATCTGAGCAACGGTGCGCCAGGCCCCGCCCCCTCGGCCGGGCTCACAAGGGGCGGGGCTACGGAAGGTCCTGCGCGGTGACGATGCAGCAACCTCTAGGGGCGACACACCCCAGGCACGAGCACAGCCAGGCTCCCCGCACCCACCTGCATGCTGCTGGTGCTCTCCAGGATTTGCCCGGCCAGGCGCAGCAGGAAGGCAGGTAAATCCGTGGCCTGGCAGAAGCGGCAGAGAAGCTCCGAGTCGCACCTGGAGGCCAGCAGGTTGCCCACGACGCGGAGGGCAGGGCGGAGATGAGAGGCTCCCTCCAGCATCCCCTCCAGCACCTGGGAACGGAGAGGGCAGAGAAGGGGCCTGGGATCTGAGATGGCAGCATGGCTGGATGTGGGCACCCAGCAGTGGCCTCTGCCAGCCACAGGGCTCCCTCATGCCCACAGGAAAGGAGGCAGGGATACCTCAGGGATGCGGGGAAAGCAGGGATCCACCGAACAGGAGAGCTCAGATCCCTGGGGACCGAGGACTGTCCTCCCTTGGCTGGGAGGGATCCAGAGGTTTCCCCAGGGTCACCAAGCCAGGGAGGGGAAGGCCTCCCTGCCTTGCTCTGAGCTGTGCCCCAGGCGCATTACGGAAGAGTTGGGATCATAATCCCATGTGCAGGTGGGGAAACTGAGGCACAGGGCGGGGACTCTCCCAGGGTCCCGCAAAGTAGCCCGGCCAACGATCCCCTGCCCTGAGCCCTTCCTGGAATAACAAGCTGGGAAGAAGGAACCAACTGCAGCCTTGTGCTGCCCCCAGCTCTCTGCCTGCACCCCTACCCCCAGCTCACACCCCTGGCTCTCTGCCCGCACCTCTACCCCCAGCTCACACCCCTGGCTCTCTGCCCGCACCTCTACCCCGGGCTCACACCCCTGGCTCTCTGCCCGCACCTCAACCCCCGGCTCACACCCCTGGCTGCCTCCACTCACCTGCTGGCTGGAGTCCTGCAGCCGGGCCCGGATGCGCTGCACGAAGGCCAGGTCCCCCAGAAGGCTCAGGGGTGTGCTCAGCTGCATGGTGGAGGGGTCCGTGGCCTCGATCAGATGCTGCCATTCCTCATCACTATCCACTTCCTAGGTCAAAGGTCACAAGCGAGGCCACTTTCATGCCATGAGCTTCAGGGGAGCCCACCCCAGACCTGCACCACCCCTCCAGCCAGTTCCAAAGGGAAGCTGCTGCCCCCCAGTCACGCCTCACCTCGTTCTCCAGGGCCACAGTCTCAATGCTGCGCCTGCCTCGCGGCCCCGCCTTGCTCCCCCCAGCCGGCCTGGGAGCCCCCTTGTCCACCGCCGGGAACTCCCGCTCGTAATCCTGCGTGATCCGGTGCTCCCTGCCCAAGAAGCAACGCAGCTAGAGACCGGCCCCGTGCCATCTCCTTGCTCACTGGTGCCCCCCAGCCCAGCCCCCCCAGGTAGGGTTGCCAGATGGTCTCCCAAAAAATACTGAACACATGGGCTTTAAAAAAACCAAAAACCAACACAACACACCACCCACACCCTGCGTGGCTACTGCCAGGAGCCACCACGCTGGGAACAAAGGGACAGGCAGCAGAGCCTGCTACCCAAAGCAGAGAGGCAGACCCCGGGCAACACAATGCCAGGGCGGGGGCGGGAGGGGGCGACCATGGGTGGGAAGGCGGCTCCCCCATAGCCAGGTCTTTGGGTGCCCCAGTGGGAAGAAGTAGAAATTCCACCCCAGTCGGTTTTGGCTGCGAGCCCGTGGAAGGCGCCTAAACGCAACCACAAAGCGCCTGCGGCTTCTCTCCTGGACTGCGGCGCCGCAACGCGCTTGAGCAGCGCTCAGGGGCAGGGACGGGGCTTCTCCAGCTCCCCACGGCGTCACCCCTCCTCCGACGCCATCCGCTGGGGGCTCCCAGCGCCGCTCGCGCCCCGCCCCCCAGGCACCACCTCGTCCCCGCCCGGCTTCTGCACCAACCACAGGCTCCCAGCACCGATCGTGCCCCGCCCCCCAGGCACCTCCCCGCCCCCGCCCGGCTTCTGCACCAACCACAGGCTCCCAGTGCTGCTCGCGCCCCGCCCCCCAGGCACCACCTCGCCCCCGCCCGGCTTCTGCACCCAACCACAGGCTCCCAGCACCGATCGTGCCCCGCCCCCCAGGCACCTCCCCGCCCCTGCTCGGCTTCTGCACCCAACCACAGGCTCCCAGCCACTCCCCCCACCCCGGTCAGACTTCCAGCTGGTGCCCAGCCGGAAAAACAGAAAATAACCGTCATTGCACATTGCACATGTCCGGTATTTTCTGAATTTTTTTACTGGATAGAGGGCTCAAAAACCAGACTGTCCGGTAGACTAGCGGACACCTGGCAACCCTACCCCCAGGAACCCACAGACCTGGCTGAGCCCGAGCAGGCACCACTGCCCCTCACCGTGGCGTAGGGGGAGGCTCCATTTTCTCCCACTCTGTCTCGTTGGGCTCCTCTCCTAGTACGGCTTGGATCTTGTCTCCTCGGGGAGATCCCAGAGCACGGGCTGTCTGCTCCCCCTCCCTGAGGGCTGCCTTCCCAGCGGCTGCTTTGGGTGTGCGCCCCTGGCCTCCTCTGGCTGCCTCCTTTTTGGATGGAGCATCTGCCTTCAGCTGCTCCTGGAACACACCAAAGAGCTTCAGCCAGGTTAGATCTCTGGGTAACCGAGCAAGCCCCCACCCTCCCCTCCTCCACCATCGGGGGTCTCTCTCTGGGTAACCGACCAAGCCCCCACCCTCCCCTCCTCCACCATCGGGGGTCTCTCTCTGGGTAATCGACCAAGCCCCCACCCTCCCCTCCTCCACCATCGGGGGTCTCTCTCTGGGTAATCGACCAAGCCCCCCCCCCTCCTCCACCATCGGGGGTCTCTCTCTGGGTAATCGACCAAGCCCCCACCCTCCCCTCCTCCACCATCGGGGGTCTCTCTCTGGGTAATCGACCAAGCCCCCCCCCCTCCTCCACCATCGGGGGTCTCTCTCTGGGTAACCGACCAAGCCCCCCCCCCTCCTCCACCATCGGGGGTCTCTCTCTGGGTAACCGACCAAGCCCCCCCCCCCCTCCACCATCGGGGGTCTCTCTCTGGGTAATCGACCAAGCCCCCCCCCCCCTCCACCATCGGGGGTCTCTCTCTGGGTAACCGACCAAGCCCCCACCCTCCCCTCCTCCACCATCGGGGGTCTCTCTGGGTATGTCTACACTACCCTCCTAGTTCGAACTAGGAGGGTAATGTATGCATACCGCACTTGCAAATGAAGCCCGGGATTTGAAGTTCCCGGGCTTCATTTACATAAACTGGGCGCCGCCATTTTTAAATCCCCGCTGGTTCGAACCCCGTGCCGCGCGGCTACACGCGGCACGAACTACCGTTACTCCTCATTCCACTAGGAAGCCTAGTCCGAACTACCTAGTTCGTGCCGCGTGTAGCCGCACGGCACGGGGTTCGAACGAGCAGGGATTTAAAAATGGCGGCACCCAGTTTATGCAAATGAAGCCTGGGAAATTCAAATCCCGGGCTTCATTTGCAAGTGCGATATGCCTACATTACCCTCCTAGTTCGAACTAGCGGGGTAGTGTAGACATACCCTCTCTGGGTAATCGACCAAGCCCCCCCCTCCCCTCCGCCACCATCGGGGGTCTCTCTCTGCGTAACCAACCAAGCCCCCACCCTCCCCTCTCCCACCATCGGGGGGGTCTCTCTCTGCGTAACCGACCAAGCCCCCCCCCCCTCCACCATCGGGAGGTCTCTCTCTCTCTCTGGGTAACCGACCAAAGCCTCCACCCTCCCCTCCCCCACCATCGGGGGGTCTCTCTCTGTGTAACCGACCAAGCCTCCACCCTCCCCTCCCCCACCATCAGGGGGGTCTCTCTCTGGGTAACCGAGCAAGCCCCCAGACTCCCCTCTCCCACCATCGGGGGGGGGTCTCTCTCCATGCAGCTGACAAGCCGCAGACACTCTCATGCCTGTCTCCATGTAAGTGACCAACCCCCCAGACTCCCATCAGCCCCAGAGCCACATCTGTGCAGCTCCTGTTCCCTCACTGCCCCCAGTCACCAGGGGTCTCCCTCCCGGCTTCCCTGCCCTCCCCATGTCCCGCTAGGGCCCTGTTCCATCTTTCCCTTCCCTGCCCCCCCCTGCAAAGTTCCCCCCTTCATTTACCCAGGCCGGGGTGCCCCAGCGAACTCCCAGCCAGCTGACCCCAGGCACCCACCTTCTGCCGGGCCGCCTCAGCCATCTTCTGCCGGGCCTTCCTCAGGATCTTGGACTGGCTGCTCCTGGGGGCCAGTGAGAGAGCCTGCTTCTCCTTCAGCTCCTGCAGCTCTGGGGGCAGCTTGCTGGTGAAGGCATTCGCCACCCCGTGTTGCTCCGCGTCATCCATCACTGCCGGGATGGGGTATGTGAGCCCAGGCGGTGTCTCCAAGCACAGGCCACCCCGGGGCACTCTGGACGCCGGCCCGGGCGTGTTTGGAGAGAGGGCCGGGAGAGGCAAGGATGCAGGGGCAGCTGCCTAGTGCATGCAGGGGAGATGGGGGGAGGCGGGCTGCAGGAACAGGGCGGGGGCGGGGGCGGCGAGGAGCTGGTACTCACGGGTGACCCGTCCAGAGATGAAGGGGTGGTAGAGCAGCTCTGGCCACGACAGGCGCTGGCGAGGCTCCTTCATCAACAGGCCCTGCAGGAAGCTCTGCCGGGGCACAGAGACTCATCGTCACACGCGCTGCCTCTCTGGGCCCCAACCCTGGCTCCTGCCGGGGCCCAGCGAAATGGGCACTAGCCAGGATGCCTGGGTTGGGGAGGGGAGGCTGGTGCAGTGGGCAGAGGGGGATATTTCCACTGAAACAGGGCGGCATCGATATGATTCAGAGTTAACACCCCGGAGATGAATGGGCCGGTCCCCCCCCAGCGCTGCTGTTTCAGGCTCTCAACAGGCTCCGGCAGACGCGGCAGCATTCACCGCCCCCAAAGGGCTCCTTCACCAGCTACGGGCTGGAAGCCACATGTGTGCATGGAAGCTGAGATCCCAGGGGACGATTCAGCAGCAAGTAGTGGATCCTGCATGGAACGCCACCCAGGCCCCCATCCTCGCCCCACAAGGGGCTGCCAGATCCCAGGAGAGAGCTGTCTGGAAGTGAGGCAGCTGGGGCTCTGTGGGGCCTTCCCAGCCCCTCCTCCCTTTACCTTGAACAAAGGGCTCATGGTTTTGGGCCACTTGATGGGGTCCTTGATGATGAGGCTGACCAGCTGGAAGATGCTGTTGGTGTAGAAGGGCGGCGTCCCCACGAAGAGCTCGTACAAAATGCAGCCCACGGACCACAGGTCGGCCGTGTGGTCATAGGGCTTCTCCTGCACCAGCTCGGGGGCCATGTACAGCGGGGTGCCCTTGATGGACGTCAGCACCATGGTGTTGATGCTCATGGCGCGAGCGAACCTGCCGGGGAGCAAGGAGCCCCTTACATCTGCCTCCCCTCTGAGAGGCTCCCCCAGGGCCCCCACACCCAGAACACTTCAAAGGGCTCCATGGCCCCAGGTGCCAAGGGCGGGCGAGCTCTTGGGAGACCTACCCAAAATCACACAGTTTGATGAGACCCCCTTTGCCCAGCAGGATGTTCTGGGGCTTCATGTCGCGGTGCAGGATCCGGTGGGAGTGCAGGTAATAGAGGGCAGAGACCAGCTGGGAGGCGATGTCCTGAACCTGAGAGACAGGGCAACTCTGACGCCTGCAGCGGCCGAGTCTGTGTCCTGACCACAGCCCTGCCAGTGCCCCTCACTGCCCACCCGCAGCCCCTGCCAGTGCCCCTCACTGCCCACCCGCAGCCCCTGCCAGCCCGGCCCTGGGCTCCCCGAGCCCTTCCGGTGCCCCTCACTCCCCACCCGCAGCCCCTGCCAGCCCGGCCCTGGGCTCCCCGAGCCCTTCCGGTGCCCCTCACTGCCCACCCGCAGCCCCTGCCAGCCCAGCCCTGGGCTCCCCGAGCCCCTCCGGTGCCCCTCACTCCCCACCCGCAGCCCCTGCCAGCCCGGCCCTGGGCTCCCCGAGCCCTTCCGGTGCCCCTCACTCCCCACCCGCAGCCCCTGCCAGCCCGGCCCTGGGCTCCCCGAGCCCTTCCGGTGCCCCTCACTCCCCACCCGCAGCCCCTGCCAGCCCCGCCCTGGGCTCCCCGAGCCCTTCCGGTGCCCCTCACTCCCCACCCGCAGCCCCTGCCAGCCCGGCCCTGGGCTCCCCGAGCCCTTCCGGTGCCCCTCACTCCCCACCCGCAGCCCCTGCCAGCCCCACCCTGGGCTCCCCGAGCCCTTCCGGTGCCCCTCACTCCCCACCCGCAGCCCCTGCCAGCCCGGCCCTGGGCTCCCCGAGCCCTTCCGGTGCCCCTCACTTCCCACCCGCAGCCCCTGCCAGCCCGGCCCTGGGCTCCCCGAGCCCTTCCGGTGCCCCTCACTTCCCACCCGCAGCCCCTGCCAGCCCGGCCCTGGGCTCCCCGAGCCCTTCCGGTGCCCCTCACTTCCCACCCGCAGCCCCTGCCAGCCCGGCCCTGGGCTCCCCGAGCCCTTCCGGTGCCCCTCACTTCCCACCCGCAGCCCCTGCCAGCCCGGCCCTGGGCTCCCCGAGCCCTTCCGGTGCCCCTCACTCCCCACCCGCAGCCCCTGCCAGCCCGGCCCTGGGCTCCCCTCTACAGACAGCTTGGCAGGCATCCTTGATCCCAACTCATCCCTATTCCAGTCCTGGGCACAGGTGGGCAGTGGGCAGCCTGAGGCCATATCTGACCCCAGCTCACAGAGGTGAAAGGTGAGTTCTCTCTCTCGTTCGGCCAATCAGACCTTTCTGCCCCTGAGTCTGGGCTCCAATTCACCCCTCTTCGATGGATCAGCCCAAGACTAGAGACTCGGCCATGTCCTAGCCAGCTGGCCTGGAGAAGCAACATCACCACTTCCTGCAGGGTCCTCCCGCCACAGCCTGACGTGACTCCGACTGGCCCTGATGTGTCGGCCTCCCAGGGCTACCTGGTCCTCTGGCAGGTTTCCATCATCCTCCAGGATCTGGAAGAGCTCCCCCTCCGCGTAGTCTGTCACCACCACCACCTGGAAGGGAGTCAGAGTGTCAAGAAGGGATCATGGGCCCTGAGAGAGCAGGAGTGAGCCCGGCTGTGTCCTGGGGAGCCAGGGGGAGGGGATCAACAGCTGGAGCATCGGTGAGGTAATCAAAGCGTGCCAGGAAACAACCCTGATTCCAGCCACGCCTGGCCAGGTCCCGAGACCCAGCCTTGGGCCTTCCTCAGGCAGCTCCCAGTGGGGCCTGAGGGACGCAGAGAGATTTAGCCCAAAGGGTGTAGAAACGGCCAGCGGGGCCCGGGGGGCGGACGGGATCACTGGGGACACAGTGAGCGCTAAGCAGGCTGGCTGTCGGACTCCCCCGGGTATGGGAAAGCAAGGCACTCGCCCAGCTTCTGGCGGGGGAGAGAATCATGCAACAGCTCCTGCTTGCTCCTCCCGGGCAGGGACTTCCCCTCGCCACGGGAAGGGAGAGGACACCCCTAGCTTCTGCCAGCAATGGCTATCCCGGAGAACCTGTGCAGCTGCCAGTGCATGCACCTCCCCCCTAGATGGTGCCACACAGGCCCCCTCCTACCTCCTTGTCTGTCTCGAAGCTGTCCAGCATCTGGACGATGTTGGGATGGTGCAGCCCCCTCATGATCTCAATTTCCCGCTGCAGGTTCTTCAGCTCCTTCTCCGATCGCCCGACTTTGGGGATGAACTTCAGCGCCACCACCTGCGGAAGCAGGCAAAGCCGTGAGCCGTAAGCCCCCGCCCAGGCCAGGACAACTAGTGACTGCTAGGGGAGAAGGCCAAGGCTCCCCTAGCCACTGCACGTGAACATAGCAGTCTGCATGGATTATGGGGGGCCCGGGTTTGCTGAGTTTCCCTGTTGGTAACGTTTAGAATATTGAACTGATTTTCTTCACACATGGCTAACTGGCGGCTCAGTGAGCTCCACCAAACAAGCGACAGCTGGAAACCTTCATTGTAAAGGTGCGACAATTCGATGCTAGAAGACTCTGTAAAGTGTGAATGTCACTGGTTGGGCCCACAGGCAGACTGCATCTTTCTCTGAGGTTCTGACTTTTTAAAGTAGCCACTGGTTTCTGGGGCAGACTCTTACACACACTGACTGCAAATCAGGTACCCAGTTGTCTAAATGTCACTAACTGCATCTGCAACGAATTGCAGGCAGAACAGTGTTGTGAACAACTGTGCCTGTAGAAATGGAGTCTAGGGGTGTGTCTAGACTACAGGGTTTGGTCGACAAAAGTGACCTTTTGTCGACAAAACTAGACCTGCACCTACACTACCGCCGAGTTCTGTCGACAGAACTCAGCAGTGTTGTCGATGGCGGTAAACCTCGTTCTACGAGGAATAACACCTTTTGTCGGCAGAGTTCTGTGGACAGAAGGCGCTATTGCATCTGCACTGTCCTTTGCGTCTACACTCATGTCGACAAAGCGGCTTGCTTTGGCGACAGAACTGGATCTAGTCTAGACGCTCTTTGTCAACAGCTTTGTCGACAGTATCTGTCGACCAAGCCTCTGTTGACAAAAGCCTGTAGTCTAGATGTACCCTAGGTGAAAGGCCTTTCTAAAATAGGCATGGGATTGTTCCAGAAAGCATGTGAAAACAGGCGGTTTAGAATGGGAACTGTCATGCAATCTTAAACAGTGAACAACTACCAGATAAACTATCTGTTGCAGATGACTGTTGTGCATCACACTTGACTGTTACAATCACAGAATCCCGAGCTCCATATCAAGGAGTCTCTAGCCCTGTGTTGTGTTTCCCCCACATCTCACGCTGGTGCTTTTTCCCTTCCCACCTCCTCCTCAGAGTGCCCCATCCTGGATCTCTCCTCACCTGGGCACTATATTTTCGGCGCCCCTTGTACACCCTCCCAAAGGAGCCCTCTCCAATCATCTCCAACACGTGGTATTTCTCCATGGTGGGTGTGCCAGCCTGACAGTGCAAAGTGGTGCATTAGAGGGTGTTCAATACATCTTCCACCTCCTGGCTTCACCTTCCCTCTCAGGCCTAGGCCAGCTGAAAGGAAGCATGGGGTAATGGTTAGGGCACTAGCAAGGAGTCGGGAGACCTGGGTTCAAGTCCGTGTTCTACCATAAACTCCCTGGGTGACCTCCGCAAGTTCCTGAGACCCAGCCCCTCAAAGGTGCTGTCTCAATGGGACCCGGGTGCCTAAATACCTTGGACAGCCCCACTCCAGGCTTCAGCCCTGCAGCAATGGAAATGACAGTACCTGCCCCTGGCAGGGCGAGGGGAATAAACAAGACTAAACAAGACACGTGCTCGCAGGCTGGGTGTTTCCCATTGGCCCTCTCTCTGCATACCTCCAACGTGCCAGCATCCCCCCCCCCACACTCCTCCAACGTGCCAGCGTCCCCCCCGCACGCCTCCAACGTGCCAGCCTCCCCCCCACGCACTCCTCCAACATGCCAGCAGCCCCCCCGCACACCTCCAACGTGCCAGCGTCCCCCCCGCACGCCTCCAACGTGCCAGCAGCCCCCCCGCACGCCTCCAACGCGCCAGCGTCCCCCCCACACTCCTCCAACGCGCCAGCGTCCCCCCCGCACTCCTCCAACGTGCCAGCCCCCCCCCTGCACTCCCCCAACGCGCCAGCCCCCCCCGCACTCCCCCAACGCGCCAGCCCCCCCCGCACTCCCCCAACGCGCCCCCCCCCCCGCACTCCTCCAACGCGCCAGCCCCCCCCGCACTCCCCCAACGCGCCAGCCCCCCCCCGCACGCCTCCAACGCGCCAGCCCCCCCCCCGCACTCCCCCAACGCGCCAGCCCCCCTGCACTCCCCCAATGCGCCCCCCCCCCGCACTCCCCCAACGCGCCAGCCCCCCCCGCACTCCCCCAACGCGCCAGTGCCCCCCCCCGCACTCCCCCAACGCGCCAGCCCCCCCCGCACCGCAGCCCCCCCCCGCACTCCCCCAACGCGCCAGCCCCCCCCGCACTCCCCCAACGCGCCAGCCCCCCCCCGCACTCCCCCAACGCGCCAGCCCCCCCCGCACTCCTCCAACGCGCCAGCCCCCCCCGCACTCCCCCAACGCGCCAGCCCCCCCCGCACTCCCCCAACGCGCCAGCCCCCCCCGCACTCCCCCAACGCGCCAGCCCCCCCCCGCACTCCCCCAACGCGCCAGCCCCCCCCGCACTCCCCCAACGCGCCAGCCCCCCCCCGCACTCCCCCAACGCGCCAGCTCCCCCCCGCACTCCCCCAACGCGCCAGCCCCCCCCGCACTCCCCCAACGCGCCAGCCCCCCCCGCACTCCCCCAACGCGCCAGCCCCCCCCGCACTCCCCCAACGCGCCAGCCCCCCCCCCGCACTCCCCCAACGCGCCAGCCCCCCCCGCACTCCCCCAACGCGCCAGTCCCCCCCCCGCACTCCCCCAACGCGCCAGCCCCCCCCGCACTCCTCCAACGCGCCAGCCCCCCCCGCACTCCCCCAACGCGCCAGCCCCCCCCGCACTCCCCCAACGCGCCAGCCCCCCCCCGCACTCCCCCAACGCGCCAGCCCCCCCCGCACTCCCCCAACGCGCCAGCCCCCCCCGCACTCCCCCAACGCGCCAGCCCCCCCCGCACTCCCCCAACGCGCCAGCCCCCCCGCACTCCCCCAACGCGCCAGCCCCCCCCCCGCACTCCCCCAACGCGCCAGCCCCCCCGCACTCCCCCAACGCGCCAGCCCCCCCGCACTCCCCCAACGCGCCAGCCCCCCCCGCACTCCCCCAACGCGCCAGCCCCCCCCGCACTCCCCCAACGCGCCAGCCCCCCCCCCGCACTCCCCCAACGCGCCAGCCCCCCCGCACTCCCCCAACGCGCCAGCCCCCCCCGCACTCCCCCAACGCGCCAGCCCCCCCCGCACTCCCCCAACGCGCCAGTGTCCCCCCCGCACTCCCCCATCGCGCCAGCCCCCCCCGCGCCAGCGCCCCCCCCCCCGCACTCCCCCAACGCGCCAGCCCCCCCCGCACTCCCCCAACGCGCCAGCCCCCCCCGCACTCCCCCAACGCGCCAGCCCCCCCCGCACTCCCCCAACGCGCCAGCCCCCCCCGCACTCCCCCAACGCGCCAGCCCCCCCCGCACTCCCCCAACGCGCCAGCCCCCCCCGCACTCCCCCAACGCGCCAGCCCCCCCCCCCGCCTCGCGCTCCTATCCTGACCCCCCCCTTTGGCCTTCGCGCTCGCGGCCCCGGGGGGGGGGGGGCTCAGGGGGCGCTGCCGGGTCGGGGGCAGGGGCCAGCAGGGCGGGGGGGCCCTGCCCCGAGGTCCCGCCCGTGGCCCCCCAGGTGCCTCGCAGGCCCGGCCTCCCTCACCCCGCGGCGCGGCCTGTCCCGGCGCTCGGCCCGGGGGCGGGGGCGCCGCGCTCGGAAGGGGCGGGTGACGTTTGCTCAGCCCCCCCCCCGAGGACCCCGCCGCGTCCGCGTTGCTTAGCAACCGCCCGCCGGGGGGCTCGTCTTCCGCCGGGGCCTCGCGCACTTCCGCTTCCGGGGCAGGCGGGCAGGATGGCGGCGGCCGGCCAGGGAGAGGGGGAGCTGGCGGCGGACTGGTAACTATGGCGATGGGCGCGGGCCGGGCCGCTCCCCGGAGCCCCCCCCGCGGGGTGCTGGGCGCGGGGCCCCAGGGCCGACTGGCCGGGTCCGAAGGGAGCAGCCGCCTCTTGGCCCTTCAAGCCAAGGCCCAAGGGGGGCGGCCCCGAGCGCCCCCCCCCCCCGCCCTGGCCCAGAGGCCGAGCGCCCGGGGCCGCCCCCGCTTCCCACGAGCTCTTCGTTGAAGGGGGGACGGGCCCGGCGAGGGAAGGGACCTGCCAGTGGCCGAACCGGGAACAGGCCGCGGGGCTCCCGGCTCCTCCTGCTCTTCCCACTAGACCCTGCTGCCCCCTGCCCAGCCAGGGCCGCTCTAGGGTAGAGATCCGCGGTGCCTCTTCTGTCCGTAGCTGGGAGTGGAGCAGAGTCTTTTGCCGCACAAGGCGCTAGGCAGACTAGTGGGCTGCTCGGGGAGGGGGAGGAGGCGGGAGAGCAGCTGTGTGACGTCCCTTCTCTTTCCTCAGGGCTCTGCCGTCCGAAGTGGAGGTTTTAGAGTCCATATACCTGGATGAGCTGCAGGTGTCTCGAGGAAAGGGCAGGTATTTGTGCTCTTACCGGGTGTCACTAATTCAGAGGGGAGGTATTTCACCCCTTTGGTGTACACGTATCTCAGCTGTGGTGCTGGGAGCCATCCTTGGAGTGTACATAGATGTTGGGGGGTATCCACTTTTGCATTCTGCACTTGGATCCAAAGCTCTGGCGAGCTGAGAATGGAGCTCAAATTGGCATGTCTGGACTGAGTGCTCACTGAGAGAGTCTTGCTGTCCTTTGCCCTACAGCGGAGCACCAGCATGCTCAGCTCTCGGGCTGGTACCTGAGTTCTTGCTGATCTCTGCCCTCCATCCTGCCAGATCCTTTTCCTCTAAGCTGTCAGTGCACCGTAGCCTCTACTGGGGCAGGACAGGCACACTCAGTCTAGGGGTCTTCTCTCTGCTTCACTCCTTGCACCTCAGCCCCTTTTTAGCGCCATGGAGCTTGCATGGAAGGTTTGTGCAGCTGTGACAATACGCGTCCATGTCGCCCTCACTGCACCATCTGTACTTCGTTAATACTCCACATGTGGTAGCTGGATGCTTCACCTCAGCCTCCCTGCCCTTGCAGGTCAGCACCCTGGGAAATCTGCATTACCCTGCACCCTGCAACAGCGGAGGATCAGGACTCTCAGTATGTCTGCTTCACACTTGTGCTGTCCATGTCCCCACAGGTAAGGTCATAGTACCTGACCCCCAGGAGGGCAGCCAAGCTTTGCAGGAAGAGACTGGTCAGGACTTTGAGTCCCATTCATCCCTGGATTTGTTTTTCTAGTATCCAAATGAAGTGCCGAAAATCTCCATCCGGAATCCTCGGGGGCTGTCTGATGAGCAGATCCAGAAGTGAGTGAGAAGGGTTTTCTCCTACCCTCCAGACACAGGAGGGGGAAAAAACATCCTGTATTCCAGCTGGGGGTGGGAAACATGAATCCCCCATTCGCCCTCAGTTACATGGAATTGCTCTGTCATCCAGAGCTGCATCGGCCTGGACGGAAAATAAATCAAGGCCATTGAACCATGCTGCTTCAGTGCACAGCCAGCCACTAGATGCCTGAGGTTGGGAAGAAAATTCTCCCTGGACAGGTTATTCCATCATTGCCACTAGGGGAATCTCTTGCACCTTCTTCTGAAGCAACTGCTCCCTCCCCCAGTCGGGCAGCTCCTGTGTCCTTCTTCCCAAGTCCCAGAGAATTGTGGGCGGTGTGATGAGATCTGGACAGACTTTTGCAGTCCTGCTGTTTGGCCTGGCTTCAGTTTGTCACCAGCGACAGAGTGGTTGGAACTGAAGGGCTGGCGGGGTTGGTGCATGACAAGCAGGCTGTACTGAGTAGAGAATCTTAGAGAAGGGCTTTTGTGCACCAAAGACTCGAGGGCATGAGCCAGATGTCTAGTGCTCAAACCTGTTACAGTGGGACTCCTCTTCCACCCCCCTGCCAGGTGGACGGGTACATGGGAGGCTGACGGGTCTGCATATGTTAACCACATCTGAGCACAACGATTTCCATACCCAGCTTGGCGCGCTATTGACCAATCCAGTGCCTTCCTCACCCACTGTATTGAAGCTGCTGGTCCCAGCTTAGTACTGCAGCTCTAGAGGGGTTAGGATGTTCTCTCCGCAGCCACGACTTTCTGCCTCTTCATTCTAGGATTTCTCAGACGCTGGGACAAGTTGCAGAGGCTGGGGTGGGGACAGCGGTGCTGTATGAACTGATTGAGGTGAGAGGAGGGGACGCCTGGGGTGGGGCGGGCCTGGTGCTAGATCGGGGTAGAGAACCGTTTTTGGGTTGGAGGCTGCTGAGCCACAGAAAAATCAGTTGGGGGCCACACACAAGTAAGATGGGGGGGGGGGGAGACTCTCCACACATTCCCCTCCCCCACCAGAGCTTAGGGGGGCCCAGCCTAATAGATTTTGTGCTCCAGCTCCATTGGGGAAGGGGCTGGAGTGCCAGCATGGGCTTCCCAATGCTGGATCTCGGGGGCCAGATCCAAGCAAGCTGGGGGCCACAGCCGGCCCCTGAGCCTTAAGTTCCCCACCCTGTGGTGATACACACTGATATTGACACATGCTCTCCTGGTCTGTGTGTGGGTTGGCCAGGCCAGAGTCTAGGCCCGCCTGGGGCTTTGGGTGAGTGGGGTGTTCATTCTCCCTCTTTCTCCAGAAAGGGAAGGAAATTCTCACTGACAACAACATTCCTCATGGCCAGTGCGTGATCTGTCTCTACGGCTTCCAGGTAGGAACCCTGGGATTAGTGCGTGGCCCTGCTGCCGACTCAGGAGAGGAATGGGGTGCATTGGTGGAGGGACTGGCAGCCTTAGCCCAGAGCTTGTGGGGATGGAGGGGAGAGGGGCGCTGGGAGCAGGTGCATCTGAATCGGAGCTAGCTGAGGGGGAGCGTCCCGGGGGCGCACGCGGGGCTTCTTCCAAACGGCCCCTCTCGTCGTGTAGGAGAGAGAAGCTTTCACAAAGACGCCGTGCTACCACTACTTCCACTCTCACTGCCTGGCTCGCTACGCCCAGCACATGGAGCAGCAAATCCACCTGCAGCGGGAAGAGAGAGAGCAGCACCTGGCGCCTCCCTCCAAGCAGGTAAAAGGGCCTGGGCCCTGCCCCGTGTCACACAGAGGAGGCCTCACCCGGCCAGGCCAGGCATATGGCCCACACTGAGCTTCACGCAGCCAGACCTGAGAGCTCGCGCCTCGAGCTGCAGCGTGGGTTCCCGACTCCAGCCCTCGGCAATCACAAGTCAGGCCCTCAGCGGTCACGAGCTTGAAAGCAGAAGCAACTTGGGCCAGACTCCCAAAGACCCAGTCCAGCTGCGGCTGGGCCACGTGTCCCTGCAGGCACGAGGACCAGACACGGAAGTAAAGCAAGGCAGGAGTCCCATGCTCCCCCAGCTCCAGGGGCTGGGCAGTCGGTGGGACCCTTCGGTTTGGCCTCAGTGGTGCGCCCAGCTGGCACGCTGGCCTCAGAGCGCTCGGCCAGTCCTTGCGAAGTCAGAAATAAATCATGCCCGGGCCCCTTGCTCTGATGCCTCAGCCAGCACCCGCTGCCCAGCAGTGTGTGAGGGGAGGGACAGGCCCTCAGTGAAGGCGACCTCAGCCATGCAAAGCCTTATTGATCATAACCAGCGCCTATGCAGGTATTGATCGGCCATTAGATAGCAACTCCCTGCATGCCCCAGTGGCATAAATTGATCGAAGTAGCCCCCGGAGCAGAGGTCGCCACGGTGAGCCAGGCTATCGCGGTGCTGCTGGAGCCGAGCCGAGCGGGAAAGCGCAGCGTAGGCAGAGGCAGCCGGGTGCACCCACTGCTAGAGCTGTGCGCAGGACGCCTGGGACTCAAGCCTGGCGCTCACTTCCTAGAGGGGGAGGAGGGGGAGTTGATGCGATGGGGCTGCGTGCCAGCTCTCTTCTCCCCGCAGGGAGCCGGCGTGCAGTGCCCCGTCTGCAGGGAACCGCTGGTCTATGACCTCTCCGCTCTGCAGGCAGCCCCGCCCCCACAGCACCCCCTGGTAAGGAGCCCCCGCAGACGGGTAACAGGCCTGTGTCAAGCTGATGTGGGTGGGAAGGAGGGAGCTTTTGCGGGTGCCTGAGGCATGTGTCTGATGGGTACGAACGCCCCGGGGAGAGGCTGGGGCGCTGCCCCACAGAGCTTCCAGCCCCCGTGACTGAGGGGTGATGGGGCAGAGCGAAGCCAAGGAAACATGGCTCCATCTCAGCACTGACTAGAGCCTTGCAAGGTGCCGTCGCTGCAGTCAGGCCAGGCCCAACAGGCCGACGCACAGACCTGCCCTGGGACAGACGGGCCCAGGCCGGTCCCTGCTCTGATTTCCAGGTGCACGGAGGAAAGCTGCCCTGTCCCTTCAGCGAGTCCTAGTGCTTGCTGGTTCATGGAGACTGCTGGCTCTCCAGCCCCCTCGCAGGGACGCAGGCCGGACCAGACCCTGAGTCAGAGTCCTAGGGCTGGAAGAGACCGCAGGAGTCCAGTCCAGCCCCCTGCCCAAGGCAGGACCAATCCCTGGTTCGGCTGCTGTCTCTGCTGCAGCTGCCCCGAGTCCGACCCTCCCGCAGGGGAGCCCAGCACCAGTCGCTGCAAGGGAGCACGGTGGGGCGCTACCAGGGTTCCCTCTCGTTTGCTGTCTCCGCGTTAGGGATGCAGGCGACTCGCTGACAAGCAAATACTTCTTGGGTTGTCAAGTAGGAACTCGCCTCGTCGCTTCCCACCCCCCTTGCCATCTCTGTCAGAGAGGCAGCAAGGGGGGAGCAGGAGCTGGTGCTGGGGGGAGCTGGCTTAAAAGCGAGGGGGGTGCTTCTCTTCCCGGGTGCTATCAGGAGCCGCCTGCGCCAGAAGGGGCTGGCCCAGAGCACAGGGGCTCTAGGGGTCCCAGGCTCAGGGGGCCTGGCCTGCAGCCCCAGTGCCCCTTTCTTCCTCCAGCCCTGCTGCGGGGGCCAGAGGGTGCGCCTCCCCCCGGCCGTGGCAGCTCCGTGCGGGGCTCGCTAGGCAGCGCTGCAGCTCAGAAGGAAGCTGGGTGGCTTGTGCCGGAGGGAGGCCTGGCGCTGCGCTGGCTCGGCCCCAGGTCTAGCTGGCTGCAGGCGTTTGGGGCGGGCGGGGGGCAGCCGCTCTGTGCCAGGCTGGATATGGCCGGAGCAGGCCCCTCACACCCCTGCTCTTCCCCAGGAGCCGTACAAGCCCGATGCCAAGACGCTGCAGGCCCGGGAGGAGCTGCGCAGAATCTACCGAAGGCAGCAGGAGAAAGGGGGCATCATTGACCCGGAGGCAGAAAGAAACCGTTACTTCATCAGCCTGCAGGCGGTACGCTGCTCCCGGGCCGGGCGGGGGCGCTGCGCTGCAGGCTGGTGCGGGGAGGGGGCGCCGGGCTCTGCCGGCCCATGGGGAGCTGCCTTCTGGAGCTCCGGCAGGTCCCTTGCCCGCTGCCACACGACGTTCCTACCTGCCGGGAGGGGCAGGGTACAGGTCCCAGACTGTTTGGGGTGGGGGTCGCCCCCCCGAATGGAGCGCTCCGCCCCAGGGTGGGCGTGGGAGCCGGGCGTGGCCAAGCCGTCCGCGGGGCCCTGTCCTGCAGACAGTCGGGAGTCGGGTCACGCCGCAGGCCAGCCCTTTCCTCACCATTGGCTCCTTTCTCAGCCTCCGGCAGCTGCTGATCTCGGCCACGGAGCTGCCTCCGAGCTGTCGCCGCCTGAAAACGCTGAGGCTGCTAGTGAGCAGCTCTGCCAAGCTCCGGGTGTTCTGGAGCCTGCCGGGCCCCCCCGAGCTCTCCCGCTAGAGAGAGAACCAGGGCAGCTGGCGAAAGCCTCCATCCCGCTGGAGCAGCAGAGCAAGAGAGACAGGCGCCGAGTAGAGAGGCCGGAGATCAGAGGCCAGGGCAGGCAGCCGTACAGCGACGCCCAAGCAGCAGCTGCAGAAACTTACCGCCTTCTCCATGGCTCGGGGGCACCCAGCAGCTTCGCCTGGAGACCCGACGGGAGCAAGAGACCCAGTGGGAGATCCAGCTGGGAGTTCCCTAAACCGCACAGCAGAGGCAGGGGCGCTGCCTTGGCTGATGGGAAAGATGCGGGCCCTGAGGGGCTCTTGCTGGTGAAAGGGGCGAATCCTGGTGTGGGCAGACAGACACCAGAGCCAGGAGCTGAGACCCAGGGCAGGGAGAAGGAAAACCTGGCCCTAAACCATCGTGATGCCAGGGGACCCACCAGCTGGCAGGGCTATCACAGGACCTGGGACTGTGTGAGATGGGAGAAGTCCTGGGGCAGAGAGCGTGGGTCCTATCCCCGGGCACCACGGGGGCGAGGGGCATTCAGGCCCAGTGGAAGGAGAGACCCCCATGGCCAGGTGAAGGAGGATGGCTCCTAGCAGGAGCTGGGGCTGGTGTGGGTGGGGGGCAGGTTTTGCTGGGTGCACAATTAAAGAATCTGTTGGGATATCCGCTCTCCGTTTCTGGCTCCCGGAGAAGAAGGGCCAGCCTGGGTCTTGGTGTGTGGGGGCAGCTGGCTTGGGACTTGTCTTCCAGGGTTACACGCTCCCTGTATGGGAAGACAGGACCCAGGAGTAGCCAGAGGCCTCGGCTGCAGCCATCAGCAGAGGGGCTAGGCTGGGCCTCCCCCGTGCGGCAGGCTCTGCCCTGAGACAGGCTCCTCGAGCTGAAGCAGCAGCCCAGCCTCACTGCTGCCCGCCCTGCCGGCATGTGCAAGGCCACGGGCAGCAGCAGGGCTAGAGCTGAAGGGCAGGCGGGACTGTCCTGGGGAAGCCAGGCCTGGCACCGGGACAAGCTGGACTCCACCTGCCATTGCTCCGCAGTCAGGCCCCCGGGGCAGCCGCCCGCACACTGGGGCTTCCAGCCGCCTGGTGCTTTGGTGTCTTGGAGCTTTGAAAGGGCCGTTTGCTCTGTCAAGTGCCCTGTCCCTTTCTCGATGCCCCCTGCCCCCGTTCAGGGCTCAGACCCGGCTCTCCCCCCTTCGAGGAACAGCCGGGGCTGCCGGTGTCACGTGGTTAATGGCTGCTGTTCTGCTGAGCGCAGCTTTTCTCGGCACGCTCCAGTCTGTCTCCCTGGAGCCGAGCCAGCCCCCAGGCGGCGTTCTCCCCCTGCTCCTCTGTGTACAGCCCCGGAGCGGTAACCCCCAGACAGCCCCTCAGTGCTCACCGAGGGCTTTGCTCCCAGCCAGGCCAGAGCAGGCTTGTCGGGAGGGACTTTGCTTATTGAGCCGGATTCTTCCAGTCTCTTTGCAACGGTTCTCCAGCAAGGCCGAGCATTGTGTCACTGCGCCTGGGTCGGTCCTGCCCGTCCTTCCACGGGGTGCCTTCCCCTTTTGCCCTACAGCCAGTGCAGGCAGCAGACGGGGACTGGGGTAGAAGAGACAAGCCTAAGGCCTTGGAGTCGTGTCCCAGCTCCCGTTCCTTTGTCTCACTCAGCCAGGCACAGCGGGAGCTGGGGCCCAGCGCCTGTTCCCAAATGACCCCGCGTTATCTGCCCCCGCCCTGACCCATTGCCCGTGCACTGGCATTCAATGCCCTCGCTGCAGTGTGTCTGGCTCCCCCAGCGGGGTGTGCACAGAACAGTGCTCTGTTTCCTAGCAGCCGCCCCGGGACTGTTCTTTCCCCCCTCCGGGGAAGGCTGTAGTCTAGGAGGGCAGGGCGTCTGCATGGCCCGGCTCCTTCACGCCCGCTTCAGGGCTGATGTCCCTAGGAAAGGTGATTCTTCCCAGCGCTGTGCTTAGTAATGCAACAGGCAGGGAGGGCAAGAGAATGTCCCAGTTGTGGGGGGATGGGGCTTTTAGGGGGATTCTACTGGACGTGAATCTGGCACACGGGGAGCCAGGAGCTGCTGCCTCTTGCTGAGCAGCCTGGCAGGGTGAACACGGGGAGGGTTTTGCCCCGATTCCTATGCGGTGGAGGAACCACTAGGCTCCCCTGGAGCAGTGCTGCCTCGCCCTCTCGGACCCTCCTCTCCGTGGGGTCAGGCTGGAGAATTCTAACACACACTCAATTGTCAAATACCAAACTGAGTGGGAAAGTCCTGAACCCCCCCTTGCAGCAGGGACAGGGAGCGGCAGAGCTGCCCCCGGCATCCAGGTATGGGCAATACGGCCACCTCTTCCCCATGCATGTTCAAACCTTTCAGCGGGGGAGCTGTTGGTTGTTTTTTAAATTACAGACTAATAGTCCTGCAGCACCTTAGAGACCAACACCACCTGGCGCTGGGACTGTGAGCTTTTGTGGGCACAACCCGCTTCTTCGGATGAGCGGAGTTTAAGGGGCCAGGTTTTGTCTCAAGCTGGGTTTTGACATTGGCTTGTAATAAGATGGCAACTTTGAGCTCCATGAGTGAGTGCCCGGGCAGGACTGGCAGACTGAGCATCCACCAATTGGATCTATGCCATCAAGTGCCAGCCATGCCCCTCTGCCATGTCTCTTGGCCAGACTGGACGGTCTCTGACAAAGGATGAATGGACACACATCAGATATTCAAATGGCAACACACACGAACCTGTTGGGGAACAGTGTCGCCTGCCCGGGCACTCGCTCACGGATCTCAGCGTTGCAATATTATTACAAGCCAATGTCAAATCCCAGCTTGCAGGGCTTAATTTCATCGACAAGTTTGATACCTACAGTAGCGATTTAAACAAAGACCTTAACTAGATCACCTGCTACATTCCACATCCCAGCGGCTGGAGGGGGATGGCAGGAGACAAGACAATGATCAAGCGATTTCAGTCCATCCCCTCTGGGGCACCTGGTGCTGGCCACTGTCGGCAGACAGGATACTGGGCTAGATGGACCTTTGGTCTGACCCAGCACGGCCATTCTTATGGCATAAAAGGCCAAACACCAGGTACCTCAGAGTACTTGACCCCTCCCTATCAGCTTCCTTTAGCATGGACACTCGAATTGACCGTTCTTCTCCCATTTTTTCCTCCTCTCCCTCCCCATCTCCTCTCTTTCTCTAGTTATTTGGAACCTGGCCCCCTTAAACTCCGCTCATCCGAAGAAGCGGGTTGTGCCCACAAAAGCTCACAGTCCCATCGCCAGGTGTTGTTGGTCTCTAAGATGCTGCAGGACTATTGGTTGTTTAAGTCCCCCCCCCCCCCCCCGGAGGAGAGACACCTGGTGCGACATCGATTCACCCCGTCACAGTGCACCTGGTCCTGTGCAACAAATGGGGGGTAGGGCTCAAGTAGTACTGCCCTAGCCTACAGTGCAGGGCACCCTGGCTTCCCAGAGCAGTGCAGCCTGACCCCTGGAATCCACCCGCCCAGAGCAGCATGGCCTAGTGGTCAGTCCCTGAGCAGCACCCATGCCTGCAGTGGGTGTGGGGCAGAGGAGGGGGACCCAGGTTGTGAGAAACCAATAGTCTGTAATTTCTTATTTTAACCATTACGTTCCCTGTGCTGCTCTCTATCCGCAGGTCTCGTGTGGTCGGTTCTGGGGTACAGGTGCCGTCCAGCTCAGTCTCTGCAGACGGTAGCCCCAGCTGCTCACTGGCAGCACGTTACTCTCCTCCGTCGCCCAGACTGCCCCCCTCGCAGCCTGTCCAGGCCGAGCGTGCCCTGCAGGGAGGGGGAGTCCCTAGCAGAGGCTCGGGTTCCAGCTGGGTCTGTAAACGACCTCGCCCACTCGGCTCAAGCGGGCTGGAAACGGGCTTGAAAATGAGGCTTGAGCAGCCGTCTCCTTGACTTGAGGCCCACGCGTCAGTCCCCCGCCCCGCCATAAAATGGGGCTAATACCACAGTGGCAGCAGCTCGCGAGACCTAATCTGCTGCTGGGGATGGCCCGACTGCCACGGACTTACCAGGTGCTGAGCCAGGCCCTTCTTGGGAGCCCCCACCCCAACCCAGCCTGTGCTGGGTGAGAACCAAAGGGCACTCTCCCCGCAGTGGCACCCTGGTGGGGATGACGAGACATGCTTAGCCTGGGAGCTCCGCAGGGCCAGGACGATCGATGGCCGCTCTGGGCCAGGGCCAGCCTTTCTGTTCTGGGTTTGCAGGGCGACCGGCTCCCAGGCCAGGCCCGGGGCTGCCCCAGCACAGGTGAGAGGCTGACAGACTATGGTTACCAAACCTGTAGGGGCAGCCTCTGCAAAGCACCTGGTAGACAGAAGGCTCCGGGCCGTGCAAAAGGCCCCACTGCGCTACTTCACGCTGGGCTGGATTTCCGGAGCACGCTGGAAAGCAGCTGGAAAACGGTTCTGCTCCAGCGTGGAGCCCGGCGGTGTCTCGAGCTTCCTCCTACTGTCTCCTCCTGCTGTCCTTCGCTTGCCCCCATGCCGGGGGGTCCGGGGGGCTCAGGGCTGGGTTCTGGCCTCGTGCTTAGCAGGCTCAGAGCGCCCTTGCACGTTGAGCCCAGAGGAGTCCGGCGTGTTAGCAGCTGTGTCTGGGGAGGAGCGGTGGCGCAGGACAGCACGTTGCTATCGAGGGTTCTGGTTCTTTTTATATTTTAATAGAAAGCCAAGGCCCTGCTGAGGTAGCGAAACAAACAGGCGGCTCCAAGGGCTGCCACGTTGCATCCGCACAGTTACCTCGGCCTCCGTGAGTCACGCCCAGGGCATCCAACCCCGGGGAGCTGCCAGCCCCTCCCCTCTGGTTCTGCCCGCCCTCGGTCACAGCAATATGGACTGCACGTGCTCAATGGCTCCGGCCGGGTCTGCTTTGTGCAGCATGAAGTGGCCCTGCACCTGGGCGGCGCTGATCTGCCTGGAGACGCGCAGGGCCTGCTCTGCGAACTTCTCGCCGGCGGCCACGGGCTGCTCGGGGTAGAAGCGCTGGAACATGCGGGAGATCTGCCAGTGGGAGCAATACCCCACATGCTGCTTCAGATCCACCCGGCCGGGGCGCACCAGGGCCGGGTCCAACCTGCGGAGGCAGAGACGGAGCGGTGCTGTCAGCCAGCTGCGTGGAGCTCAGCTCCGCGCACGTCTCTGTGTGGCCTCCAGTGCAAACATCCCCTTGAATACCAGCCCGGAGACCTGCCCGCTGTGGCACAGAAGGACGGGCAAGGTCCCCCAGGGCCGGCCGGCTCAACAGAGAAACCGGCAGAACTAGACAGAGGAGGGCAGCAACCCCGGGCCTTCCTGGACAGCTCAGGCTTCTGGGGCACCGTTCCAACGGGTCGGTGGTCCCCTCGGCACGCCTGGGCCTGGCTTCCTGCTGGGGAAGGAGCAGCAGCCGGGAGCTCTGCACGGGAACACGGAGGAGGGCTGAAAGGGACAGGACCCAAGCCAGGGGAGAGGCGGGCTGGGAGCTCACAGCGACAGTGGAAGGGGGGCTGGGTATCTAGCCAGAGTGAGGAACTGAGGCGGGCGCCAGTGGGTCTGATCTCGCCTCGTGCGCCCTCGTACCCCGCAAGGGGGTTCCTGCCCTGGGACCCCCGCCCCGCGGGAGACGGCTCTGACCTGTCGACGTGGTTGGTGGTCATGAAGACTATCCTGGCCTCCGTGGAGGCGACGCCGTCCAGCGCGTTGAGGAGGCCGCTGAAGGTCAGCCGTCCCATGCCCTGGTAGGCAGCTGGGTCTGGAGGAAAGGCAGACGGGGAGCTCAGGGGCACTGGCAACTTCCCAGCCAGCGGGGAGCTGCCCCATCTGCTATAGGTCAACCAGCCCACCTCCACCCCCACCTCCACCCCCACCCAGGAACCTGGCCACTCCACCCTGCGCTCTCAGCAGAGCGACCACAGGGCCACCAGGCGGGCCAGCGACAGGCCTGCTCCCAGATACTCGCTGCACTGGCGGCAGACTGCCTGCCCCACACCGCACACAGGGCAGGGGAGGGGGCGGAGGGCTGAACCAACCCCCTGGCTGAAGAGCAAAGGGGTCTATGCAGCCAGGCAGGGGGAGCTGCCTCCCACCTGGGGATCAGGGACTCCCGGGCCCAGCAGGTGAGCCGAGCCACCTCGGAACAGCTCCTCCAGCCCCACTGCCCAGGGAACCGCGCTGGGCCCGTTCAGTTCAGGCAGGCCACAGCGACCAGCGCGGTCTGCTCCTTGCCAAGCTGGGCAGGGACCCCGAGGGGCGGGCAGGGCAGGTGTCTGCATGGCCCCTAGCCAGGACTAACTCTCGGCAGCGAGGTCCCGGCTGACGAAGGCGGCGTCCACGTCCTCCAGGAGGATGATGCTCTGCTGCGGCGCCACGCTGAGCAGGTGGTTGAGGCGGTCGTCGGAGAGGCCGCGGTCGCTCAGGCTCAGCAGGCAGATGCCGTACTCCAGCTCCCCGGCCAGGGCGGTGCTGGGAGGGGAACACGGGGAGAGTAAAGCCCAGGGAGGGCACCGCTCCCTCTCCAGCCCCACAGGGCCAGGCCCCAACCTCAGACCTCGCCAGGAGTTGGGGGCGGACCTGGAAGTTCCTTTCTCAACCGTGACCGGATCTCCTGTCCAATGTGCGGCAAGTCACGTCTGCACCCTGCCTCCCGCGCGCAAGCCCTGCCCTGCCCCCCACGGGGATGGAAGGACACGCTGTGGGGCGCTCCGGCATGGGGCCTCTGTGTTCCTCCAGCAGCTGACTCCCCTGCCAGGCACCTCCCAGTCACCTGCCCGCGGGCAAGGCAAGCACAAGGGGCGGGCGCTCTGCTCCAGGAGTCGGAGGCCTGCCCTGCACCGTGAGTGACCATACAGGGCGCCCAGACAGATGTGCCAGGCTGAAGGGGGATCCAGGGGACGCAGCTCTGGGGCCCCGATGTAGCCCTGTTCATCGTCTGGGACGTGGCCTGTTAGAGTGTGTGGGGCTGGCCTGCTTTGGGCTGTGGACATAACACAATTCACGTTTCAGGGGGGCGCCCCAACAGCAGCCCAGCTCAGGGCCCCCAGCGGGCTAGCAGCACCTCCGGACACAGCCCTTGGCTCGCGCTGCTGCCCGTTTCTCCCTGGCTAACCCAACCCCCCTCCTCGGCGAAGCCACCCCAGGCCCCCCGCCCACGGGCGAAGGAGACCCAGAACTCGGGCAGGCTGGCCCCACCCAGCCTAGAGTACTCACATGAAGCTGCTCTTCCCGCAGCCCGGGGGCCCGTAAAGCAGATACCCCCTCCTGTAGGGGATTCCTAGGAAGAGAGGGAGCCATCAGAAGTCAGCCACGCGCCCCAAACCCAGCCTGCCCCACAGCCCTAAAGGACGGAGCCCAACTAAGGAGCACACAGGCAGCCCCCCCCCACACACACACACCCAGGGCCCTAATCTGGACTTGTGGGAGGCTCACCTGGCCAGCGGGCTCCCCTCACGCAGTGCTGCCCTCGGCTCTGGCGCTGTCCCTGAGAGGAGGCCCTGGACCACTGGGGCCTGCCGAGCAGAGCAGAAAGCTTCCAGCTGGGGCCAGGCCTGGAGCAAGATGGACCCCAACTGGGGAGCTACGGGGCGGAGGGGTAACCTGCTTGCTCCCTACGGCGCCAGGGAGAGACCCGGCACTGAACCCACCCTTCCCTGCAGCGAGGGGCCCCGGGGCCCGGACATCCCGCAGGGCGGCTGCCTAGAGCACTGGGCCTGCATCGCCACGGCAGCGCCCGTTTCTCAGCCGGGCCGCTGCGGTGAATCGGGCCCGCTGACCGCAGAGAGGGGCACTGCCCCTCCAGCCCAGAAACGCCCCTCTCCCGGCTGTGGCCATTCAGTGCCAGTGCTCCCAGGCAGCCGCGAGGATTGTACACGAAGCTTCTTCACACACACAAACCGGGGCCCCGGGGAGGAAGGGGGCGGTGAGTCAGACCTAAGGTGCTGCGGGGCTAGGCCAGGCCCAGGTGCATCGGGAGAGCCGCAGCAGGCTGGGGAAGTGTGTGGAGAAGCGGGGGTAGCTGCACCGCGCCCGCCTGCCTGCAGCACCCTGGCTCGAGGGAGCGTTCTTTGCCCTCCCTGGGGCCCTAGAGGAGGCCAGAGGGAGGGAGCCTTGCCTCTCTCAGTGTACCACTTGGGGTTCTCGATGAACTCTTTGACGTCCTGCACGATCTTCTCCGAGACCCCTTTCTCCAGCACCACCGAGGCGAGCGGGCGGCGGCGGCGCGGGAACCCGAACGGCCGCCATTCGGCCCCCATGGCTGTGTACATGACCGTCTTCCCCTCCTGCTGCCTCAGAGCCAGCTCCCTGGCTGGACAGACGGAGAGAGGCTGGCAGTGAAAGAGGCTCTCCCACAAGGCACCAGGAACTGGCCCAGCTTTTACAGCTGCCAGCTTCAAATCTGCCGCAGCAGGACACTAGCCAGCCCGGGCCCCGGCCCTGCGAGCAGCCGTACCTTCCTGGAGGATGCTGAAGAAGATCTCCCGGTTGGTGCCCAGGGCCGTGAACGTCACGGACTCCCAGGGGGTCCCCGTGTGCAGGTCAATCATTTGCTTCTCTCGATTCCGCTCAATGCGGATCCACTTCCTCCGGTACCTGGGAGCAGAGAGAGGCTGAGCAGGGAGGCCAGGCCAAGGGGCGATGCTGGAGGAGGCTCGGGAGCATCACCACGTACCCGCTTCCGCGGTGAAGCTGAACTGACTCAGCGTTTTACGTGGCGACTTGCCCTGACGCTCTGAGAAGCGCCTTTACAATCCCCTGCTGTGCGAGGTCCATGCGTCCGCTCCACCCCGCACAGGCACAGACGGGCTTCCACTTCGTATCTGCCGTGTTTTAACTTCGCCGAGTAGCCTCGTCATCTCCCGGGGCGGGCAAGGCCGTGTGGGGGCATTCCCGACCCCAGGGACAGGAGATGAATTCGGCATCTCGCCTGCTGGTCATCTCTTTTCCCCGCTAAGCAGTCATAGAGTCCTAGGGCGGGCAGAGCCCACAGGAGTCACCGCGTCCAGCCCCCTGCCCAAAGCACGACCAGCCCCAACTAAACCATCCCAGCCAGGGCTTGGTCCAGCCAGGACTTAAACACCTCTAGGGATGGAGACTCCACCCCCTCCCTAGGGAACCCAGCCCAGCGCTTCCCCACCCTCCTAGGGAAAGAGTTTTTCCTAATATCCAACCTGGACCTCCCCCACTGCAACTTGAGCCCATTGCTCCTTGTTTTGCCATCTGCCACCTCTGAGAACAGCCTCTCTCCTTCCTCTTTGGAACCCCCCTTCAGGAAGTTGAAGGCTGCTCTCAAATCCCCCCTCACTCTTCTCTTCTGCAGACTAAACAGACCCAAATCCCTCAGCCTCTCCTCAGAGGTCATGTGCTCCAGCCCCCGAATCATTTTCATTGTCCTCCACTGGACCCTCTCCAATGCGTCCATGTCCATTCTGTCATGGCGGCCCAGAACTGGACACAAGACTCCAGTGGCCTCTCCGGTGCCAAATGAAGGGGAATAATCACTTCTCTGGATCTGCTGGCAATGCTCCTCCTAATGCCCCCCAACATGCCATTAGCCTTCTTGGCTACAAGGGCGCCCTGTTGACTCGCATCCAGCATCTCATCCACTGTAACCCCCAGGGCCTTTTCCACTGAACTGCTACGTAAACATTTAAAAATGAATGGAGATGCCTATCTCCTAGAACTGGAAGGGACCTTGAAGGTCATCGAGTCCAGTCCCCTGCCTCAGGACCAAGTACCATCCCTGACAAATATTTGCCCCAAATCCCTAAATGGCCTCTGCAAGGATTGAACTCACAACCTCGGGTTTAGCAGACCAATGCTCAAACCACTGAGCTCTCCCTCCTTAGCCAGTCAGTCCCCAGCCTGTACCAATGCTTGGGATTCTTCTGTTCCACGTGAAGGACTCTGCACTTGTCCTTGTGGAACCTCATCCGATTTCTTTTGGCTCAATCCTCTAATCTGTCCCGGTCACTCTGGACCCTCCCCCTGCCCTCCAGTGCATCTACTAAGGACTTGTATCGACTACACAATTAGTCGATAGGACCACTCTGCAGAGCCACAGCGGGGGTAGCTCCAGGAGCCGGCTCAAGCCGGGACTGAGCAGTCCTGGTTCATGCCTGCTCCGGAAGCCACCTGCGCTGCGGCTCTGCATTTTAAACGTAGTAAGAGCAGCCTGTGGCTGGCCGTGGACAGGGGCAGCTGCCGCCAAGCAGTCCCTGTCCGCAGGGGGGCCCAGCTCCTCGCTGGGAGCCCTGCCGACAAGGGCTGCTGCCAGAGCAGCCTCTGCCCACAGCAAGCCTCAGCCCGGGTTTATAACTCTGACAAAGGCAGCGGGTGGGGGTGGGGGGAGGCAGCACCCTCCAGGACTGGCTCCTGTTTCCCCCCTTTGCTGCCTCTCATGGAGGCAGCGAGCAAGGGGGAGAGGAAGCGAGTAGTCGAGACTCCAGTCGACTCCTCTAATGTGCCTAGTACCTACCCATGCGCTGCGTGCGCCAAAGCCCACTGAAATCAGCGGGACCCTTTCTGACTTCAACAGGCCCCCAGGCCCTTCAATAATTTTTCTTCACACGCAGCCCTCGGGTCGGGGGTGCAACTGGTCAGTTCCAGCCCATTCCTCCGCCCACCCTGCCCCCTTACCAGATGAAGTGGTTGCCAGGGCTGGGGATGAAGTCGAACTTGGTGCTGACGCGCCCGCTCTCATGCTGCAGGTACGAGGTCTCCACGCTCAGGTGCTGAGTGTGCTTGGCATAGTGCGAGATCCAGCTCAGCAGCCACTGGTAGCTCTTGTCCTTGCTGGGCACCTCCAAGGTGATCATGTAGTGTCGGCGAAAAGCAACCACCCCAAACTGGGCCCCCTTCCGGGCCAGGGCCAGAGCCGTGCCCACCCCTACCAGGCCAAACCCAGCCCCGAAGTAGGGATTGTCCTTCAGCGCCAAGACAAAGTCAGAGAAGGGCATGGTGGGCCAGGGGAGTCATGCGACGGCTTTCAGTGGCATCGCCCCTGCCAGCCAGAACAAACCTGATGATAAAACAAAAAGGGAAAAGGCTGAACTACAGGTGCCAATGCTAACGCTCAGCATGAGGGGCCGGCACAGAGCCAAGGTGACACCCAGGCCACCCGCTTTCGAGGCCTTCTCTGTGTGGCACATTCAGATTTGTCACCAGCAGAACTCTCTTGAAAATGCAAAGCAAGTTTCTAGCCCTTAAAGCTGCAGAGAAAACCTTCCAAACCTGACCCAAGGGCAACAGGCCCAGCCGCAGCTCCCTGAAGCAACAGTGGAGAGATGTTACCGTCTCAGCCCATCAAGCAGTTAGCTGCTCTGCCCCTAGTGACTCTCACAGCCCAGACAGATCCTGGCTGGCTTTGGGCACAGTTCTCAAAGTGGAGTGGTGCTGGCGACCACATGGGAGTCCAAGGACCCGTGTGATCAGGCCAGCGGCCTCCGGAGCGCCTTCTTGGGGCCTGTGGTCATGGTGCAGCAGCCCTGCCTCAGTTTCCCCACTTGTTAGGGCTCTCTCCATCGCATTACCAAAGCAAACAACATTCCGCACGTTCAGCTGGATTCTTCGTGGAACAAAATAGGCAAAGTGAGTTCTCAGGCTCTCCTCCCCCATCAAGTCCATGTTCCTAGTCCTGCTGGGGGCCCCCTCTCAGAGCCTCTTCTCTGAACAGGGTTCCCTGCTGGCTCCTCCCCCCAGCATTCTCCATCCCTCTCCTCCGGAGCAACCCCCTCCCCAGCTTCCTGCTGCTTTGACACTGGTAGCCTGCTTAGTAGCAAGGGCTGGCTTGGCCCAGCCACTAGGTCTGAAAAGGAACCACCACCCTTGGCATGGAGGCTCAAGCAACTGGGAGGATGCCACCCGCACAAGGATCTCCGGAGCTGGGCTGAGGAAGCTCTTTGGGCAGGGTGGCAGAACAGCATCCCAGGCCACTGGGAGGAAGCTGGGAGCGCAAGGGTGTAAAAGCAATGTGGGCTTGTCACAGATGAAGGGCCAACCCGTGGCTTTCTCACTAAAACCCTCCGGCCACAAGCTGTTAGAAAATACTGCCCAGGGCGCAGTTCCAGAGGATTTATTACGGCAACTGCTCAACATGCATCACCAGGTGCATCCCGAAAGCCTGTCCCATGCAGCTAGGAACCTGGACGGGACGGAGATGGAAGCAGCCTCTCCCGTCTGTGATGGCAGTGGAAGGCCTAAAGCCACAGAGCCGTCCTGCACCACGTCATGGAAACGGTTGCCTTTTAAAGCAATGTGGGCAGACAGACAGCACTAGAAGGGGTTCTAGTCTTGGCTTGATTTCGGGCAAGTCCCTTCCCTTTCCATCCCTCGCTCTGTGAAACATAAGTGATGATTCTGGCCTTGTCCGTGAGGGGCTTTGAGATGAAACTGACCTGTACAAGCTAGGGACCACTGGTAAAGTCCTGTCCCAACCTTGGCCGTCTCGATGCTCTCTTGCCCTGCTATTGATGGAGCGTGCCAATAGTTTGAGCTCTCCTCCGGCTGCACCTCCCCGCTCATGAGGATACCCAGCACATTTCACATTAATGCGCTGCAGCATCAGTGACTTAAGCCTCCTGTTGCCAGAGGGATGGGGGCAGGGGTGTCACATGATCACTCCCATTGCACAGCCTGGGAAACTGTAGGTCACAGGCGAGCTGGAGAGCCTGTGGCCGTCAGGAATAGACTCCAGGAGTCCTGGTTGTCAGCAGGCTTACGCCCTGTGCAGGCAGTAGTGCGATGGTAGGCTTGGTGTGCCAGCCCCAGCCGGCAGCGATACAAGGACCAGGCTGAGGGAGTGCCATCCCTGACAGGTGTGTGTCCAACCTGCTCTTAAACATCCCCAGGGATGGAGATTCCACAACCCCCCAGGCAACTTATCCCAGTGTTTCACCACCCTGACAGGCAGGAAGTTTTCCTTAATGTTCAACCTAAACCTCCCTGGCTGCAATTTCAGCCCATTGTTGCTTGTCCTATCCTCAGAGACCAAGGGGAACCATTTTCCTCCCTCCTCCCTGTGACCCCCTTTTAGGGACTGGCAAGCTGCTGTCATGTCCCCTCAGGTCTGCTCTTCTCCAGACTAACCAAACCCTTTCCATAGGGTCTCCCATCTCCCCTCAAAAGGAGCCTAAAGCCCCCACTTGAGTTCCCCTTTCATGGGGCCTGGGCCCCCTCTCTGCTCCCTCCCCCCTATAATGGGTCTGTCCACCCCCCCGCAAGGCAGCCTGAAGCCCCCACACCAGTTCCCACACCCCACGGGTCTGACCCCCCAACTGCCCTCCCCCATCTCGGGGCCTGACCCCCCAACTGCCCCTCCCCCGTCTCGGGGCCTGAACCCCCCAACTGCCCCTCCCCCGTCTCGGGGCCTGACCCCCCCCCCTCCCCCGTCTCGGGGCCTGAACCCCCCAACTGCCCCTCCCCCGTCTCGGGGCCTGAACCCCCCCCCTCCCCCGTCTCGGGGCCTGAACCCCCCAACTGCCCCTCCCCCGTCTCGGGGCCTGACCCCCCCAACTGCCCCTCCCCCGTCTCGGGGCCTGAACCCCCCAACTGCCCCTCCCCCGTCTCGGGGCCTGACCCCCCCAACTGCCCCTCCCCCGTCTCGGGGCCTGACCCCCCCAACTGCCCCTCCCCCGTCTCGGGGCCTGAACCCCCCAACTGCCCCTCCCCCGTCTCGGGGCCTGACCCCCCCAACTGCCCCTCCCCCGTCTCGGGGCCTGAACCCCCCAACTGCCCCTCCCCCGTCTCGGGGCCTGACCCCCCCCCAACTGCCCCTCCCCCGTCTCGGGGCCTGACCCCCCCAACTGCCCCTCCCCCATCTCGGGGCCTGACCCCCCCCCCATCCCGCCAGGGGGTCTGTCTCTCCCCCGCCCTTACCGCCCAGCAGCGCCGCTCTGCCCCTCCGGCCGCGCGCTCTATGGTTCCGGCCCCGCCCGGCCGCAGGCACCATAGAGAGCGGGCGCGGGGCAGAGCGGCCGGAAGGGGCCGCAGCACAAAGGGGCCGCTCCCGGCCGGGCGCGGGGCACCATAGAGATGGGCCGCGCCGGGGGCAGCGCGCGCCGAGCCCCTCAGGTGCGGAGGCCGGGCCGGGGTCCGTAGAGGGGAGGGGTCCCCCAGAGAGGGGGGGGTCCCTAAAGGGGTCCCCAGAGGGGGGCGGTTCCCCAAGAGGGGGGAGGGGCCCCCCAGAGAGGGGGGAGGGGCCCCCCGAGGGAGGGAGGGAGGGGTTCCCCAAGAGGGGGAGGGGTCCCCCAGGGACGGGAGGGGTCCCAAGAGGGGGAGGGGTCCCCCAGAGAGGGGGGGTCCCTAAAGGGGTCCCCAGAGGGGGGGCGGTTCCCCGAGAGGGGGGAGGGGTCCCCCAGGGAGGGGGTGGGTCCCTAGAGGGGTCCCCCAGGGAGGGGAGGGGTCCCAAGAGGGGGAGGGGTCCCCCAGAGAGGGGGTGGGTCCCTAAAGGGGTCCCAGAGGGGGGGCGGTTCCCCAAGAGGGGGGAGGGTCCCCCGAGGGGAGGGTTCTGGGATCAGCCCGGGGGGTCTCCGCGCCACAGCCCCAGGGGCCGGGGGTGTCGGCAGGTGCGCGGGGGGGGGAAGCAGCTTCCCCCCAGGGGCCGGGGATGGAAAGTCCGGTGGCATCCGGCAGCCAGCGGGACGGTCTGTGTGAGCAGGGGCCGATTCAGCAGGACCCTGCGCGGGGCTGCTCCAGACCCGCCTGCCCCCAGCGAGGTGAAGGGATGGAATTAATTCGCGTTTGGAGATCCTCGTTGGGCGGGGCGGGGAGGGAGAGCCAGGCCGTGCTACCGAAACCCCTCCCGTCGAGGGACAGCCCCCCTCTCTACCCGGCACACCCCTGCCAACGCTAATACAAGAAGAAATGAGTCAAATCTTCAAATTCCAAACTCCACCAAGCGGAGGAAGATGCACCAGAGACCCCGTGAAATCCACTAGAGACTTTGCTATTGCTACTCATTGTAAGAGGAGGTGCCCGAGACTCCAACGATAGGTGTCAGGATAAAGACAACCAAAGTACTGCAGCCCACGGTGGATTATGCTGTTATGTGCCGCAGGCGGAGAATGTGACAGAGCCTTGTGTCAGGTGTAGCTTTCAACCGCTTTTGGAGCGCACAGATCAGCCCTTTGCCCCGTTGTGTAACTGGGCTGGCCTAAACGCTGAAGAATAGACTAGCTTGGCAAAGAGGGAGCAGAGCTGCTGCTGAGGGGCCCTTTCCCATCTCTAATCCTTCTACAGTTCTGTGCTCATACTTCATCCTCTGGCAGTTTATACCATGGTATCACCAGAAGACATGCCTGTCCCAAAGAGGCAACTGTCCAAGACAAAGACGAGACACAGAAGAAAAATGGGGGAGCACTAAAGCTGGCAGGTGAAACTGACCTGTCTAGTTTCCCTGTCCCAAAGTGAGTGCCCTGTCCAGAATTGTCAGACGTTTTGTGGCAAGGGGCTCTTCTCTGAATTAGCACCAACTCCAGTCCCCCTGAAAGGGACTGAGGCCGTTCTGGGGCTGAGATGTCACTGAGATGTCCTGACCCTCTGAAATCATTAAAGGTCACCTAGCTACCTCTTGGAAGAGTCAAGATGTTTGTCCTGTGGCTGGGTCTGGTAATTTGAGTGTCTTTATGTCTTCTCCTTCCTCGTGTTCGCCCACAGAAGGCAGCTCACTCACGGTGCATAAGGGAAACACACAAGTAGGTGACCTACTCGTCCAGTTTCTCTCTTGTATCCCTACGATTCTCACTGCATTTCAGCTGCCCCCAGGCGTCACCTCTCCCTGGCTTACAGCACTGCACAATCTTGCTGTGAACTGTTAAATAGCTGTATTATCTGGCTGCAGAGCTGTTGCACTGTCAGGGTACATGTTGTGCATCAGCAGGCAGGCATCAAAACACTTGGAAGCCCTTTGGCCTAGTAGAGGTTATTGTTACAATTAAAAAACATACATTAAGATGACAGGTAAGAACTGTAGCTAAGATTTAAAAAAGGCGACAGTTTGAGCATCTTCGTATTGGACCCACCTGATTTTTCACCTGAGAACTCTTCAAAAAAAAAATCAAACCTGTTTGAAGCATCCCAAAATCACCTCTCCTTTTTGCAAATCTTTTCTCTCCAGGAAAGTTCTCACCTTAGAGGGAGACACCTTTGGAGTCTGTTGCCCTTGCACCCTTTCCATACCGGCAGTCCAGCTGTGTCACTTTGTGTCTTTTCAGAACGAGACTGACTCCTCCACAGCCCCGTGCAGGTGTCCGTTTGTGCGCAGAGGAAAATGAATGCGGAAGTGGCTGCAGAGCCTGCCGGAGGAGAGATGGATGCCCTGTGCCCAGGGCTGCTGTTGCCCATCTCGGGAGAGGCAGGAACCGGAGAAAACCCGGGGGCCTCGAGTGCCTGCATGGCTGGGCCAGCCCCGCTGACTGTGGGACAGAGCTTGTTGCTGACGGATGCGTCCATGGCTGGGGATGGAGCTCATGCAGAAGCAGCTGATGTGGAAATATTTGTAGAGGCCGTGTCAGACAACATGTCTCTGAGCAGCACGGGCAACGCCACAGGTATGGCACGCCTTGGGGGGGGAGGGGGCAGCGATCCTCCCAGTGGATCGTCCACTTGCCATGTGTCAGGAAGGCCAAGTCAGGCTCTCCAGTCCCTTCTCTCTGGAAGAGCAGGCAGGGGTCTCCAGCCAGTCTTGTGGGGCAGGCCAAGCAGTGTGCAGTGGCCAGACAGGCCCTCTGCAGCCCTGCTCAGCCCTCCGATGGCCTGTCCTGAAAGTGCCACCTGTCGGAGGCCCTGGCACATTGTGATCTGAGTCGATGGTGTTTTCTCTCCTGATGTTCATTGTGAATCTAGTGGTGGAGAGAGGTACTGGCCTGCTGCATAGCTCAGGGTGCAGCCTGGGGCGCAAACAATGTGAGCTCCCCCTCCCAGGGTACCCCTGTGGCGGTGAAGGGGGAGCTGAATCTCCGAAGCCCGTTGAACCTGTAGCTGATGCTTCCAACAAGTGGTCAGCTTGGTACTCATCTGCGCGGGCGCTCTCGCGCGGTGGTGGTGTGCATGCTGTTTCACCAGGACATGGACTGAAAACTTTGTTTTCCACCATGTGCCTAGAATATTGGGACAAAAATTGCTGCCCTTGGCCTGAGCTGGATTTGAACTGGTGCCCTCTGGGCAAAAAGCACCCGGTCTGGCCTGCAGCTGTTTGACGTGCGCTCTCTCCCCACAGAGGTCTTGGTCAAAGTGGTTGAGCTGTATTTCTGCCAGAGATGCGGCCAGAGCTTCTCCGACCCCAGCCTGCCGTCTCAGCACCAGTGCATCCCGCTAGCCACCCCGGAGCACCTGGAACTGCCAGGTCTGCCCCAGCTTGCAGGGGAGCTGCCGGCCCTGCCCAGCGCGTGCAGAGGGGAAGCCGCTGCCTGCCAGGAGCCAGCACAGAGCTTGCCAGGAGCGAGCCAGCAGAACGGGGACCTCAGCACTGCGGCTGAGCAGCTGCTGTGCCCCATTTGCGGGGGGGAGTTCGTGCTGCCCAGTGAGCTCAAGGAGCATTTTAAGACCCATCGCAGTGCCCAGGGAGCCGTGGCCTGCCCTGAAAAGGGCTGCCACTTCACCTCGGAGGACCGCAAGCAGCTGCGTGGGCACCTGCGGGGCACCCACAAGGTGTCTCCAGTCTCCTGCGCCTACCGCGCCTGCCCGCTCTTGTTCCGGAGCCGCCAGGACATGGAGCTGCATCACAAGAGCCACTTCCCCTTCCACTGCGGCCACTGCGACTTTGTCAGCTCCAGCACCAAGCTCTTCAGGCAGCACACCCAGAGCCATGTGCCGGGGGGTGGAGAGCCCCCCACGGACACGGGGCTCGTGGAGGCCACCTGCAAGTGCGACTTCACTGCTGTGGGTGGGCAGGTCCCCAGCGAAGCCCTGCATCTGCACTGCGGTACCTGCTGAGCGCGGGGGGCGGGGGTGGCATGTGAGCCCTCTGTGTGCAGGGTCCTTGAGTGCTGAGCTTTGAAAGAGCGGGTCCCTCCTGCCGCCGGTGGGCACAGCTGGCTTGCGGGGTGGCAGAATTCAGGCACCCTACCTGGAGGGACGCTCCATGGGAGCTGTGGGTGGGAGAAATGAAATCTGGATCCTCCCTGAAAAGCAGGCGCTGCTGCTGGGCTGGGTTCCCCGCAGGGGAATAAACTACTAACGCCCCCGAATTCCCAGCTGCTCCCTACTGGGATTGGCTGGACGACTCTCATCCCTTCCAGGACTCTTAGCCAAGTGAGTGGAGCGTGGAGACTCCGAGGGCTGCGTGTGGCACCCATGTGCTCTAGCAGCCGGCAGGCCTGCATGCCGTAGGGCAGCGCTCAGCTCGGTTCCATGCCAGCTGCGTCGGCTCCTGCCCAGACCTAGGTTTGGGTCATTGGCTTCTCCGCCAGTGGGCGCTGGACCCAGTGGGGATTAACTCTTCCTTTCCCTTTCCAAGATGCTGGGGAGACAGTGGAGGAGGCGGAGAATTCCCTACCTCAGAGCAACTGGGAAGCAGCAGAGCCGGTGGCTGGCCACGGGCAGTCTGGCGGCCCCAGGGCAGCGCCGGACAAGAGAGCGTCAGCAGCGGAAGAAGACTCTGAGAGCACAGGCGATGAATCGCTAGAGGAGGAAGAGGAGGAGAGCGCCTGTGAGGCAGAATCCAAAGGAGATGGGAACGCGGCGTCTAAGAAAGCGAAGGCGCCTCGGGCCCAGCCGTTCAAAGGTGGAGTCCCTCGTTCCCTGCTCCGAGCGCTGGCACTCACACCGGGCGGTGGCCCCACGCACCGGAGCTGGGTGACACAGGCATGGCAGTTGGCCATGTGGGACTGTGGGGCAGAGGACGAGGGATCGTGGGCAGGCTTTCTGGGAGAGCAGAGAAGCCGGAGGAGATGTTTTGGGGATTGCCAAGGGCATGAACTGAGTGGCCCTTCCTTTTCTGCTGCCCGTGGTGGGTCCCAAGGTCCCGATGGCACTAGGAACAAGGCGTGTACAGGGAAATGTAGCGTAGCCCCATACCAGTCAGTGTGCCTCAAGCCAAGGGGACGCGAGGGTGGATCATTTTGTTAGCAACAGCACTTGGCTACGTGCGCTCAGATAGGTCCAGGCCGTCTTGGAGAAGCCCCGGAAGGGTTTTCCCTTGTCAACTGCATGAAGTCCTGCCAAGAGCACAATGTTGGGCTTCTCTTTGCCATGAAGTATTGGCCACTCGCTTCTGCAGTAGGTAAGAGCTTGGGTTGATGGGCTACGTAGGCCGCTCGAGGCTGCCAGCCCTGTGCCCAAAGAGAGGGGCTGTACCAGGGGGAGAGCTGGGCTGAGCCAACAAAGAAATCCCAGCGCCAGGAAGTGTGCTGTCTGCAAGCAGGACCGCGACAGCCCCCAAGGCTGGCCAGGGTTCTCTGCAGAGAAGGGAGCATGTTGGCTCCCCTGCTAACCATACCCGGGACTGGTCTGGCTCTGGAAGTGAAATCAGAGCCAGGCCTGGGTGGGGCCTGTTTGTGGAGCCCCTGGCGGCAGTGGTGGCCGGGCGCCGCCCCATGGGACGTTAGGCACAAATGGTTCCCGGCGAAGGCGCGTAGCCCCCAGAACAAACTCCCGGGGAGCGCTGGGTTCACCGGTTCCTGGTGGCCCTCGAGCTGCCTGGCTGCCTTTTTGGAAGCGGCTTTAGCTACACGTGTCACTGGGCTCTGCACGGGGTTCTGGGGGAAACGTAATGGCCCGTGATACGCAGGACTCAGACCAGACGAGCTAATGGCCTCTTCTGGGCTGAAATCCGCTGATCCTTACCTGGCAAAAAGACGCAGAGAGCAAGTGAAGCCTGGTACTAGCTCCCCGTTTTGGCTGTGCAGCTGCGAAATGCAGGCTCCAGCCTGCTGGAGGCAGACACTAGCGACGGCCCAACACCAAAACATGCTAATGCTGCACCGCTGCTTCCCAGTTCACGGGTGGCAGGGGCCTGGCTGGCAGGTGGCTGCTCCATATGTGGCTCCTGGTGTCAGGTCAGCACAGGCAGCGTCAGAGAGTGTGAGAGAGGGAGGAGGGGAAGTTGCCTGGGCACTGAGATCCGTCCAGCCGGTAAGGCAGGGGTCCACAGGCAGCGGCTGGCTCTGAGCTCAGGGTTTGCAGTTGAGGTGCATGTGAGATGGTGGCTACCTCACCGGCTGTGATCAGCCATGGTTCTCGGCTCCATTTATTGTCCAGCCGAGAGCAGACTCGGGGAAGAAAGGCAACTCTTCCGACCGGGCTTCCTACCCAGCCCCGCTTGGCATCTCCCATCCTTGGGGACCTCTTCCTGTCTCTGCCTCTGACTGGGATGGTTTCCTTTGCAGGGCATGTCACAGAGGGCTCAGAGTACCTCTTCAAAACCCACATGTGCCCGGAGTGCAAGCGGTGCTTCAAGAAGCGGACGCACCTGGTGGAGCACCTGCACCTGCACTTCCCCGACCCCAGCCTGCAGTGCCCCAACTGCCAGAAGTACTTCACCAGCAAGAGCAAGCTGAAAATCCACCTGCTGCGCGAGACCGGGGAGAAAGCTCACCACTGCCCGCTCTGCCGCTACAGCTCCGTGGAGAAGAACGCCCTGAACCGCCACATGGCCAGCATGCACGAGGACATCTCCAACTTCTACTCCGACGTCTACTCCTGCCCCGTCTGCCAGGAGACCTTCCGGCTCAGCCAGGCGCTCAAGGAGCACCTGAAGACCCACAAGGCCGAGACCAAGGGGCTGAGCTGCTTCCAGGGAGACTGTGGCTACTGCACCGACGACCGCAAGGACTTCGTCCGCCACCTCAAGGAGGCCCACGGCATCAAGGCGGTGGAGTGCAAGTACCACGCCTGCTCCCTGCTCTTCGCCACGCCCGAGGCCATGGAAACCCACCGCAAAGCCCACTACGCCTTCCACTGCCAGCAGTGCGACTTCGTCTGCTCCAACAAGCACGTCTTCCGCAAGCACAAGAAGCAGGGGCACCCAGGCAGCGAGCAGCTCCAGTGCGGCTTCTGCCCCTACGCCACCTTCAACCCCGTGGAGTTCCACGACCACGTGGGCAAGATGCACGCCAACGAGAAGATCCACAAGTGCTCCGAGTGCAGCTTCGCCACGGCGCACAAGAGAGTGCTCATCCGCCACATGCTGCTGCACACGGGTGAGTCGCCCGCCTGCCGCTCGGCTTCCCCATCGCACCGCTCGTCGGTCACTGGTCATGGAGGGCTGGGAATCAGGACTTCTGGGTTTGATTCCTGGTTCTGGGAGGGGCTGGCATCCAGTGGTCATGGGGGGCTGGGAATCAGGACTTCTGGGTTTGATTCCGGGTTCTGGGAGGGGCTGGGATCCAGTGGTCATGGGGGGCTGGGAATCAGGACTCCTCGATTCGGTTCCCTGCTCTGTAGCCTTGGGTAAGTCCTGTAAGCGGCAGATGGCCCTGCCGGAGGGGCAGCAAGCCAAGGCAAAGCCGCCATGTTGTGCCTCTCCCTGACTTGTCAGACCAGTCAGCAGTGCGGCGTGGCACGGTGGGCCCTGTACCACGGGGGGAGCAGCCCTGCAGCAGAAGGCAGTGCCAGACCTGAGGAACCTGAGCTTGGAGGAGAGGTGATGGGATTTGGGCTGGTTCCTGCTGGAGCCAAGGCGACAGCAGATCACACAAAGGAGAGGACCTGGTGCCTTTCCACTCGTTCTTTGCTAGGATAACGAGTCTTGTGGCTAAGGGAGAAGCGGTGGACGTGGGATACCTAGACTTGAGTAAGGCATTTGACACGGTCTCGCATGATCTTCTTATCAATAAACTAGGCAAATACAACCTAGATGGGGCTACTATAAGGTGGGTGCAGAACTGGCTGGAGAACCGTTCTCAGAGAGTAGTTATTAATGGCTCCCAATCCTGCTGGAAAGGCATAACAAGTGGGGTTCCGCAGGGGTCTGTTTTGGGACCGGCTCTGTTCAATATCTTCATCAATGATTTAGATATTGGCATAGAGAGGACGCTTATTAAGTTCACAGGTGATCCCAAGCTGGGAGGGGTTGCAAGTGCTTTGGATGGTAGGGTCCTAATTCAAAATGATCTCGACAAACTAGAGAAATGCTCTGAGGTCGATAGGATGAAGTTTAATAAAGACAAATGCAAAGTGCTCCACTTAGGAAGGAACAATCAGTTTCACACACACAGAACGGGAAGCGACTGTCTGGGAAGGAGCATGGCAGAAAGGGATCTAGGGGCTATAGTGGACCACAAGCTGAATATGAGTCAGCAGTGTGATGCTGTTGCAAAAAAGCAAACATGATTCTGGGATGTATTAACAGGTGTGTTGTGAGCAAGTCACATAAGTTATTCTTCTGCTCTGCTCTGCGCTGATCAGGCCTCAGTTGGAGGATTGTGTCCAGTTCTGGGCACCACATTTCAAGAAAGATGTGGAGAAATGGGAGAGGGTCCAGAAAAGAGCAACAACAATGATGAAAGGTCTAGAGAACATGAGCTAGGAGGGAAGACTGAAGGAATTGGGCTTGTTTAGTCTGGAAAGGAGAAGACTGAGGGGGACATGAGAGCAGTTTTCAGGTATCTAAAAGGGTGTCACAGGTAGGAGGGAAAAAAAATTGTTCTCCTTGGTCTCTGAGGACGGGACAAGCAGCAATGGGCTGAAACTGCAGCAGGGGAGGTTTAGGTTGGACATTGGGAAAAACTTCCTGCCTGTCCGGGGGTTAAACACTGGAATCAATTGTCCAGGGAGGTTGTGGAATCCCCATCCCTGGAGATATTTAGGAACAGGTTAGATAGACGTTGATCAGGGATGGTCTAGATCAGTGGTCCCCAACCTTTTGGGGCTGCCGGGTGCCTGGGGGTGGAGCCATGCATGTGCCCCACGCCTGGGGGTGGGGGCTGTGCATGTGCCGCACGCCTGGGGGTGGGGGCTGCGCATGCGCCGGGCACCCAGGGCTCAAGAATGGCTCGGGCTGGCCCTGGTCACTAGGCGGGTGCGCACAAATGCCCCGGTGGGCACCATGGCGCCCGTTGGCTCCGCATTGGGGAGCACTGGTCTAGAATGGTACTGGGTCCTGCCATGGGGGCAGGGGACTGGTCGCAATGAGCTCGCGAGGTCCCTGCCAGGTCTAGTGTCCCGTGATTCTATAACGCACATCTCCCGTGCGAGGGGCTGGCCAGTGGGAGCGGTGCTGGTGGGATACATCCGCCCTGTATCAGTCACAGGGTGCCTGGGAAGGGCTGCGTGGGCTTCAAGTGGTTCCTCTTGGTCTGCAAAGCTTTTCCCACATTGCCTCTATCTCGCTAGATCCACAGCCGCCTCCCTGCAGCACCCCCTGCCGCCTCCTCATTCCCCCCGCTGCCTGGCTGGCTGCAGGGCCTGCCCTGCCTCCCCTCCGAGCTACACCCTTGTGGGGCCGGCGGGGAAATGAGCGCCGCCCTCACCCTGGTGAAAGGTTCTCTCTCTGCTCTGGCTAGGGGAAAAGCCCCACAAGTGTGAGCTCTGCGACTTCACCTGCCGGGACGTGAGCTACCTGTCCAAGCACATGCTCACCCACTCCAACGACAAGAACTACATGTGCACCGAGTGCGGCTACGTCACCAAGTGGAAGCACTACCTGAACGTGCACATGAGGAAGCACACCGGAGACCTCAGGTACCTGCCTCCGGCTCACCCTTCCGGGCACGGCCAGGCTGCTCCCAGCCCTCGCCCCCCCCACTCCCCCGTGTACTGAACCTTCATTTTTGGCCCCACCCAGAGCCCCATAGAGTCTACTAGCCCCAGGCCCCATAGGCTCTGGGCTGGAGCTTGAACGTAGTGGGGTGAATATCTTTGTTTTTTCTTCTTCTCGGTTCTTTCCCCTCACTCGGGCCGGGTCAGCGAGAGAGGGTTTTTTTTTGGTTTTTCGGCTTCTCACTTGTGTATGGCCCCCGACTGATTTTCCTGTGGGCCATGGCCCCCAGCCCAAAAGGGTTCATCACCCCTGGCTTAGGGGCTAGTGTTCTGCATCCTCGCCCACTGCGCTGGGTGCGCTTCCCACTCTTGGCCAGCTGGGCACTTGGAGGCGCTGCCAGCATGGCACGTCCCGCTGTCGGAGGGGACCAACCCTTGGGCAGGCGGCTTGGAAGCAGGGCACACGCCCCACGTTGGCTGTGAGTCCGGGGCTGAGATGTCACCACCCAGGTATCAGTCCCTTGGGTTCCTGGTCTGTCTCGCCACAGGTGAGCGTGTCCTTGTGACACCACGAATCACAGCAATATGCAGGTTCCTCCCCATCCCAAAGGAGCGGGCGGTTCCTCTGGGTCAGTAGCACCTGAGCTTTTGCGCCAAACAGAACTCCTCGCAGCCGAGCCTGGTAGACGCTAGGTACAGCTTTATTCCATGCCACAAGGAGGCTAGGCCAAAGCAGGCGAATGCACTCACGCAAACGAGTAACAATCTCGCGTTTCAAAAAGTAAGAAAAGCATCTGTCGTCAGCAAGCGCTATGTGATGTGTAGGGCACCCAGGATAAGCCGCTGGGGATCTCTTGGCTAGAGCTGGACCCCTTCCACCCCCAGTTCCAAGCAGCATAGAGATCCCTAGTTCCTTTTGCGTGAGGTTTTTACCCCCCTCCTCGCCTGATGGGAGGAGCCCACTTGTCTGACTCCCCTTCCCAGGCAGGAGAGCAGAACAGCAACTGGCTTCTGTCCTCGCTAATGTCCCAGACTCGCCAGGCGGGTGTCCAAGGGCCTTTCCGGCTAGGAAGGACACACACGCTTTCTCTTGGAGACCAGCCGTTCACGTTGCTTCTGCCTGGGGATGGACACAGACACGGGTTCACAGCACACCCGCTGTGGCCCAGCTGTTATAACTCACAGGCATTGGAGCAGGCAGAGGGAAACTGTGGGGCAGTGCCCAGGAGGGCAGGCCCCCGGCTAGGTTGAAGTGAAGGGCGGCCAAAGGGCCTGATCCTGGGAGGTGGTCGATGCCTGCACTGCCCAAGCCCTTCGCACTTTTTGGGGAGGGAGCTGGCCCTGCAGCAAGCCCCAGCTTTGCTCCGGCCGAGGGGTGGCCAGGCCCCTGACCGTCTCCGGTGTCTCCGGCAGGTACCAGTGCAACCAGTGCTCGTACCGCTGCCACCGGGCCGACCAGCTGAGCAGCCACAAACTACGGCACCAGGGCAAGAGCCTGATCTGCGAGGTGTGCGGCTTCGCCTGCAAGCGCAAGTACGAGCTGCAGAAGCACATGCAGGTGAAGCACTCGCAGAACTACCAGGTGCCCGTCTTCCAGTGCCAGTTCTGCACCTACCAGACCAAGTACAAGCAGGCCCTGCTCAACCACGAGAACTGCAAGCACACCAAGCAGAGGGAGTTCCGCTGCGCCCTCTGCTCCCACTGCACCTTCAGCAACACCAGCCTCTTCTTCCACAAGCGCAAGGTGCACGGCTACGTGCCGGGCGACAAGGGCTGGCTGGAGCACTACGCCAGCAAGGAGCTGCAGAGCAGCTCGCCCGACATGTTGCTCAGCTACAAGCTCGGCGCCGCCCTGCGCTCCGACTCCCTGCCCGGGAAGGAGCTCTGGCCGAAAAGCAAGCCCCCGCAAGAGCCTCCTCAGCAGGCTTTCGGCGTGGCCCCCTCTGGCTGTGCCCCTGGGGCTGAGGACGAGGTGGGCCCCCGGGGAGATTCCGCGGTGGCGGGGGACTCGGGGATTGTGGATGCCACCGGCGACGCGGTTGAAGGCTGCACGTTGCACTTGGAGCCGCTGGACGTCACGGCAGCCTGTCCGCTGGGACACGTGGGCAGCGAGCCTCCCGCAGCTCAGTCGGAGAGTGCAGACCCCCTGAGCTGCAGGGCCCCAGCCTACGAGGTGCTGAGCTCGCGGGATGCGCTGGTCCTGGAGGACGACAATGGGCTTGAAGACGTCCCTGACTTCGAGGAGGAGCCGGAGGGCCAAGAGCAGGAGAGGCTGGGGGGCAGCGCTGGCGACCTGGCCAGTGCCGTGCAGCTGGAAGAGAGCCCTGAAACGGACACGCAGCCGGGGCCTGAGGATGGAGGGGACGGGCATTGCTCTGACTTGCCCAGCGCGGCCGCCGACAGCGACGCAGCGCCAGACGCCAGAGAGCCCAGCATGCAAGAGGCCTGGTTTAGCGTCATAAAGCCAGCGGAGCAGAGCCATTTTCCTGCCCCGGCCTCCCCGTGTGCAGAGGCCAAGGCGGGGCCGCAGTCGGAGTCGGTGCTGAAAGCTCTCCGGAGGCAGGACAAGGAGCAAGCCGAAACCCTGGTCTTGGAGGGGAGGGTGCAGATGCTGGTGGTGCAGTCGGAGAGCCAGATCTTCAAGTGCGAGACGTGCGCGTACATCACGCGGAAGGAGAAGTCCATGGCCCTGCACGTCAAAGCCGGGTGCCAGAGCCGCAGGGCCCCGCTGCTGTGCCGGGAGTGCGGCGCCAGCTTTAAGCAGCAGCGGGGCCTCAACACCCACCGGCTGAAGAAGTGCCCCGTGCTCCTGCGGAAGAACAAGCCTTCCAAGGCGGCTGCTCCGGAGCAGCCTGGCGGGGCCGGCGTGGGGGAGGGCGAAGCGAGCAACGTTCCGGAGCCCCCGATGGAGATGGAGATGGAGCTGGGGCCTGTGAACGCTTCCTCCACGAGCCAGCCCTTCCTTGCGGCGCCGGCCGCAGGCAGCCCAGCCCCCAGCCAGGAACGGGAGGGTGCTGCTGAGCCCAAGGTGGCTAAGCCGTCTGTGCCAGGAGCCCACGCCCAAGTGGGGGAAGCCAAGCGCCCCTCCCCGCCTGAGAAGTACCGGCTGGAGCAGGGAAAGCTGCACTGCAACTCCTGCTCTTTCGTCTGCTCCCGGGTCTCCACCATCAGCTCCCACGTGGAGGCCGGGTGCCGGAGCCTGGAGCGGTTCCGCTGCTCCCTGTGCCCGGAGGCCTTCCGCTCCAGGCGGGCCCTGAAAAGCCACCACTTGGCAAAGCACGTCGAGCCGGAGGCCCCCCGGCCTGCAGGAGAGCAGGGCTGCACGCGAGCCGGGCCCCCCGAGGAACGAGCGGCTCAGGGTGGCTGCCAGGAGGCCAGCCCTGCCGGCAGCGAGAAGGGCCAGCCCAGCAAGGCCGTGGGCGTGACGGCTGCCCCGAAAGCTGCCCGGGGCAAGAGGCGGCGCTTCACCTGCCCCACCTGCCCCTTCACCTGCCACCAGGAGCGGGCCATGAAGACCCACAAGAAGCGGGGCTGCGTCCCCCTGGCTGAGTTCCGCTGCCCCGCGTGCCCCTTCGCCTCCAAGGCGGCCAGCGCCCTGCGGCTGCACCGCAAGCTGCACCGCAAGTACAGCAAGCGGCCGCAGCTGCAGTGCCGGCAGTGCGAGTTCACCTGCAAGCAGGCCCGCTGCCTCCGCCAGCACGTCCGCATCAAGCACGAGGGCGTGAAGCCGCACAAGTGCCTCTACTGCGACTTCAGCACCACGCGGCGCTACCGGCTGGAGGCCCACGAGTCGCTGCACACGGGCGTGGGCCGCATCGCCTGCGGCGTCTGCAGCCAGACCTTCGGCACCAACTCCAAGCTGCGCATCCACCGCCTGCGCGTGCACGAGAAGAAGCCCACGCACTTCTGCCCCCTGTGCGACTACAGCGGCTACCTGCAGAACGACATCACCCGCCACGTCAACAGCTGCCACTGCGGGGAGCTGCGCAGCTGCTGCTCCCGCTGCGAGGCCCGCTTCAGCTCCGAGACGGCCCTCAAGCAGCACGTGCTGCGCCGGCACGAGGAGAAGGCCTCCCACCGCTGCCCGCACTGCGGCTTCGTGTGCCGCAGCGAGGCCACGCTCCGGTGCCACGCCCAGAAGCAGCACCCCCACCTGGAGTGCGGCACCTGCAAGGAGACCTTCGCCACCCGCGAGGCGCTGGAGGAGCACAAGCCACTGCACTTCAGCCACCGCTGCCAGCACTGCAGTTTTGCCGCCAAGGAGCGGCAGCAGCTGGTGCGCCACTACGTGGAGAGCCATGAGCCCGCCGCCCCGCAGGACAGGCCGCTCCGGTGCCCCTTCTGCGACTTCGCCTGCCACCACCAGCTGGTCTTCGACCACCACGTGAAGGGCCACGGCGGCACCCGCGTCTACAAGTGCTCCGACTGCGACTACACCACCAAGAACAAGCAGAAAATCACCTGGCACATCAGGATCCACACCGGGGAGAAGCCCTACAAGTGTCACCTGTGCAAGTACGCCTGCGCCGACCCCTCGCGCCTCAAGGTGAGAGCCCGCCGGCCCCTGCTCCCAGGAGCCTTTCCTGGGCAGCGCCCGGCCCTGCCACCGCCCCTTGAGAGGAGAAGGAAGAGTCCCTGAGGCCGCGCCCGGCCCCCTGCCACCGCCCTAGGGACGAGGAGGAGGGAGAGTCCCTGAGGCCGCGCCCAGCCCCTGCCACCGCCCTGGGGACGAGGAGGAGGGAGAGTCCCTGAGGCTGCGCCCAGCCCCCTGCCACTGCCCCTTGGGACGAGGAGGAGGGAGAGTCCCTGAGGCCGCGCCCGGCCCCCTGCCACCGCCCTAGGGACGAGGAGGAGGGAGAGTCCCTGAGGCTGCGCCCAGCCCCTGCCACCGCCCTGGGGACGAGGAGGAGGGAGAGTCCCTGAGGCCGCGCCCGGCCCCCTGCCACCGCCCCTGGGGACGAGGAGGAGGGAGAGTCCCTGAGGCCGCGCCCGGCCCCCTGCCACCGCCCCTGGGGACGAGGAGGAGGGAGAGTCCCTGAGGCCGCGCCCAGCCCCCTGCCACCGCCCTGGGGACGAGGAGGAGGGAGAGTCCCTGAGGCCGCGCCCAGCCCCCTGCCACCGCCCTGGGGACGAGGAGGAGGGAGAGTCCCTGAGGCCGCGCCCGGCCCCCTGCCACCGCCCCTGGGGACGAGGAGGGAGAGTCCCTGAGGCCGCGCCCAGCCCCTGCCACCGCCCTGGGTACGAGGAGGAGGGAGAGTCCCTGAGGCCGCGCCCAGCCCTGCCACCGCCCTGGGGACGAGGAGGAGGGAGAGTCCCTGAGGCCGCGCCCAGCCCTGCCACCGCCCTGGGGACGAGGAGGAGGGAGAGTCCCTGAGGCCGCGCCCGGCCCCCTGCCACCGCCCCTGGGGACGAGGAGGAGGGAGAGTCCCTGAGGCCGCGCCCAGCCCCTGCCACCGCCCTGGGTACGGGGAGGAGGGAGAGTCCCTGAGGCCGTGCCCGGCCCCCTGCCACCGCCCCTGGGGACGAGGAGGAGGGAGAGTCCCTGAGGCCGCGCCCGGCCCCTGCCACCGCCCTGGGGACGAGGAGGAGGGAGAGTCCCTGAGGCCGCGCCCGGCCCCCTGCCACCACCCCTGGGGACGAGGAGGAGGGAGAGTCCCTGAGGCCGCGCCCGGCCCCCTGCCACCACCCCTGGGGACGAGGAGGAGGGAGAGTCCCTGAGGATGCGCCCGGCCCCCTGCCACCGCCCTGGGGACGAGGAGGAGGGAGAGTCCCTGAGGCCGCGTCCGGCCCCCTGCCACCGCCCTGGGAACGGGGAGGGAGAGTCCCTGAGGCCGCGCCCGGCCCCCTGCCACCGCCCTGGGGACGAGGAGGAGGGAGAGTCCCTGAGGCCGCGCCCAGCCCCCTGCCACCGCCCTGGGAACGGGGAGGGAGAGTCCCTGAGGCCGCACCTGGCCCCCTGCCACCGCCCCTGGGGAAACCCAGCAGGGCTGGCGTGTCTGGGCCGTGGGAAGCGTCCTGTCCCTGCACAAGGGCCAGCACAGCCCTGTGCAGGCGGGACGGTCCCGCGGGAGGAGATGATGCTCCATGTGCTTAAGGAGGCAGCCCACCCTAGAGGGCTCAGCTGAGTGCTGGGTGTCGGGATGTCCCAAGTTCAAATCCGGATTCGGCCAGGGATTCCCCGTGCCCGTAGGCATTGGTGCCGATCGTCCCTAGCTCTGACCTCGGGACCGTGTCTGTAGCTCTGACAGCACCTTGCCAAAGAGGGGGATCGATGCCCCCATGGTACACCTGGGGAAACTGAGGCACGGAGCCATGACTTACCCATGGTCACCCAGTGGCAGAGATTGGAATAGAACCCAAGCTTCATTCCTCTCAGTCCAGTGCTCCAGCCAGTAGGCAATGCTGCCTCCACCTTGCTACACAAGGGAGGCTCAGCCCGGGGAGTAGGCCAGTGGGCTGGCTGCAGTGACCTCTGTGTGCTCCCTCCCCAGTACCACATGCGGATCCATAAGGAGGAGCGGAAATACCTTTGCCCGGACTGCGGCTACAAGTGCAAGTGGGTGAATCAGCTGAAGTACCACATGACCAAACACACGGGTGAGTGCCGGGGGTGGGGAGGGAGGCCTAGCGGCCCCACAACTGGGCTGGCGCCAGGCGCTGAGCCCTGCGGGGGCAGGGCTGTTCCAAGGGGCTCGTCTCCCACTTGGCGCCTCTGCAGCCAGCAAGTAGCGCACGAGGTGCTGAATCCCCGCGGGGAGAGGCCTCTGCATCCTCGCCCGCTGCTTTCCCAGGGCCCGTGCGCCTGTTGTGCCCGGGGCCTGACAGCCCGTCATGGCACGCTGCCCGCGGGCTCGGGACAGGCGGCGTGTCTCCATGGGGCTGCTCTCTGGGTGAGGGCTGCTCGTGGCTGGCCCAGGGCAGCGAGCTCCCTGGAGGAGGCAGAGACTTAGCTGGGGCTCCCAGGCAGGGGCGGCCTGAAAGTTTTCCAAATGCTACTTGCGGTGGTGAGCACATGCCAGCAGGGGGCCCCAGACCCCTAACTTCCTGGGCGACAGGGGGCCCAAGTCTGTGGGGGGGGGGGGGCGCAGGCCCCGGCCTCTAGGGGCCTGTTGCGGCTGTGGGGAGAGCAGGACCCAGCACCCTCGCTGCCCCCATGTGTGGGGTGGGATGGCAATGGTGGGAGCGTGGCCCGTGTGCAGGGTCCTTTGGACAGAGCTCCCTTCTCGGGGAGGGCGCCAGGGCCCTGCGAGTCTGGCCAGCCTGTGTCCAGCCCCTCTCCCCGGCCCGGGGAGCTGAGGCCCCCGCCTGAGCGGCTGTCTCCCGCCCGCAGGCCTCAAGCCCTACCAGTGCGACGAGTGTGAGTACTGCACTAACCGGGCCGACGCGCTGCGCATCCACAAGGAGACGCGGCACCGCGACGCCCGGGCCTTCATCTGCGAGCAGTGCGGCAAGGCCTTCAAGACCCGCTTCCTCCTCAAGACCCACCTGAAGAAGCACAGCGAGGAGAAGCCCTACGTCTGCAACGTGTGCTACCGCGGGTTCCGCTGGGCCGCCGGCCTGCGCCACCACTACCTCACCCACACCAACGAGCACCCCTTCTTCTGCCGCTACTGCAGCTACAAGGCCAAGCAGAAGTTCCAGGTCATCAAGCACATCCAGCGGCACCACCCCGACTGCGGCCCGGGCGACCTCAGCCAGGGGGTCGGCAAGGACGCCAGCACCCCCACGCTGCACCTGCACGACGTCCAGCTGGAGCCCCCCAAGCCGGAGGGCGAGGAGGGGGCCCTCCCGGTGGCACAGGCCTAGCCGGGCTGGAGAGAGCCAGGGCTGCTCTGGGTCCCTGGTGGCTGGCTGCGGGCACAGGCCCTGTCTAAACGTGTATAGGCAAATGTGTATATGGGATGTAAGATATGCAGCTGTATAAATGGACTCTCGTTTCCATTTCTGTGGGGCTCCGTTGCTTTGCGGGGCCTTCTTTGTGCTGCCCCGATGCTGGGCTGGGCTCCATCCGCTGCCTGGGTACCTCGGGGCCACGCAGCCTCGGCAGCTGCTGCTGGATGCCCCAGTGCCCCGGAGAGCCGGGCTCCGCAGCCTTCAGTGTCCACCCAAGGCTGGTCACCGCATGAGCGATTGCTCAGCCCCTCCCCCCGTGCGCAGCGGCGCTCGCTCCTTTGATCTGACCCTGGCGCGTGAGAGGAGCCGTTGCCTGCGACGGAGAATTTCAGCGCCCAGGGGACCTCCGAGATGGGCGGCCAAGTTCCTGAGCGGTCCAGCGGGCCTGCAGGCGATCCCGTGTCCAGCAGAGACCCAGGCAGGCTTTGAAGTTACTGGTTTGTCCCAGTGTTAACCGGGAGCGTCGGATTAAAGCGGCGAGAGGCTGAAATGTGAAAGGGCTTTTAGCTGAATACAGGGTTGGTATCTTTCAGCTCCACAGAGCCTGACTCCCCTTTCCAGCCAGCTCAAACTCTGGCCCAGCCCGGGAGAGATCTCTGTCACACCTCCCACTCTAGAGGGTATCACAGTTCACACGGGGCTCCTCACAGCGAGACAGCAAAGTGGGGAAACTGAGGCCCCGGGAGACTGTTACTTAGCCACGCCCACACAGTGAGTTTGTAGCACAGCTGAGGCAGACACTGAGCGGAGGAGAGGGGGCATCTCCCATTTCATGCCACTGTGCCCGGATGCGCTTGCGCCCCTCTTCTAAAGAGACTGAGCGTTGACCCCCTGGCCAGCCTCCTGTTGGTGCCCCGCCCTCCCCGCAGTCTGACTTGGACCTCTGGGTTCCTCTCCCTGTCGAGCTGCTGGTGCCACACAAGGGGCAGCCGCAGGGGCAGGGCAGAAGGGTCCGGTGTGCACACCCTTGTCAGTCCCTCTGCAGTATGGCTTTGGGAGGCTGCGGGAAGGGGCTGGACCACGTTGCCCTTACTCGGACTGGGCGACGGGCTGGCCTGGCTGTCTGCATGGGGGGTTAGCCGCCCCTCCCGTCCTATTCACTTCGTACCCTTTCTGGCTCTGGGCGCAGGGGGCTTGAAAGCAGGGTGAGCTGCAGCGCTGACCTGCGGGCACCAGCTGGCTCCCCCGCTGGTAACTAGACTCCAGAAGATGTTTACCAAACCTTGCCCTGGAATCCCCCCAGCACCCCAAGGATGTTAAATTTAGTGACATGGTCGCTCGTGCCAGGCTGCTCAGCTACATTCACTTCTTGGACCACGGCCTGAGCACCGGCAGGACTCAATCAAGAATTGCCCCCCCCTCCCCCCGAGAGGCCCAGGACTAGCTGCTCCAAGGCACAGTGAGTGAGTGTCTAGACGTTCTCTCGTTTCCCATTGACGGGACAGGTGCCCAGTCACTGCGGGGAGAGCTGAGATCTCCCCTTACTGGGTTCTCTCCTTTTCTAGCCTCTAATTTCCCCGAGCCCTTCAGCCACCTTGGCCATCCTGGTCGAGGGGTCGTATCTCCCTGCTGCTCTGCTCTGACTGTTCACGCATGGAGTTTCTATCCCTAGCGATTCTGCAGGTCAGTTTGCGTCACTGCAGACTGGTAGGGTACGTCTCCACAGCACGCGTAGTTCAAAATAAGCTATTTTGGAATTTTTTTCCCCAAAACAGCTTATTTTGAAAAAGCGCGTCTACACTACAGGGAAGCCTCAAAATTAGCGTGAGGCAGGCTTCCCTAAGGTGGATGCACTCCCTCCATTTGGAGGCACTGGCGAGTAATTGCTCTCAGTGGTCCCGGGGGGGCTACTACTACTGTCCACACGACTGCTATTCTGAAATAGTGATTTCGGAAGAAGCGTGACTCCTCGTGGAATGAGGGTTACCGATTTGGAAAGAAGCCGTCTGTTATTTCCAAATTATTTCAAACTAGCGGAATTGCTGTGTAGACGCTCGCGTTGTTTTGAAATAACTGTGCTGGGTAGACGCATCCTTACTGTATTGACTCTGGGCTTTCTTTCCCAGCACCACCTGGTGGGAATGGATGGGATCAGTGAATGATTCTCTCTGGGGCACCTGGCATAGGACACTGGGCTAGATGGACCTTTGGTCTGACCCAGCATGGCCAGTCGGTCATTCCTGTGTATTTTATACCCTGGTATTACTGTGTCCCACTGGCTATCATTATTTCACGATGCCTGTTGTGTCAAAATTCTCACATCAGCCCGGACACTCCAGTTCACCCATCTTAATACTTAGACTTCTAGCATTTGTGTAGAAGCACAAAAAGCCACCACCCCACCAGGCTTTGGCTTTGTAACCAATCTCTTCTTTTATTAAGCCTCCTTCATATAAAGGGATTGTACAAGGCATTAGATCAGCTACCCCCCGTCTGTACAGCCGCATGTTCTAAGCGCGGCATCTAAACCTACATTACATTCAAAAGTACCTGAGCGAAGGGGGGGCTGGGGAAAGGCAGCACGGGGGCCTGGGCCATGGTCACGAAGTCTGAGGGGTTTGCAGCTTCCACCATGGTGGCCCCCAGGTACTTTCTGGGTGTCTTCACTTTTGGCCTTTAGAACTCTGAGCTGGGGGCCTGTCTCCAGCTAGTTCTGCGGGCATTGGGCTCTACCCATGCCTGCCCTCCTCTGCTTGTATCTCACAAGTTATCCTCTTACCCTCTGCTGCACCAGCTGCAGCCCATCTTGTGTGCTCAGGAGGGGGATGGACTTGCCTCATGGGGCACCCTGCTGTCCTGTCGCTAGGTACAGGCGCTCAGCAGTCCCAGCAAGGGGTGGGTACGTTACTAGATGGGAACCACCAGCCCACAGAATTGGCATGGGCTGCATAGAATTCCCCTCCAGGGACCCCTGCGAGGATCCATTCTGCACTGGTTCCCTGCTAGGTGCTCTTGCTTGGCTCTTTGCTTGTCGGGGCGTGAGAGCAGCAGCACCGTGGGAAGCGGTTTTGGTCAGAGCCTCGGCTGAGTCTGCCAGCAGTACTCTGGAGGGAGGGATGTGGACGAGCCTTTGTCCATGTGGCGAGAGCCTTGGGCAGCGGGGAGCTCTCTGGGTGCCCCACACCGCAGGGATGGAACTGACAGGGCCAGATGCAAGAGGCTACGTCACTGGGGCAACACCAGGGTGCATGCAGCATGCCAGGCGCATGACTAGACACAGCAGGATAGTCTGTGGCTGCTGCTCCAGTCGGGCTGTGATAGGATCTGTCAGGCTGGGTCAGAGCCCAAACCATCCAGCCCGCTACCCTACTTCAGCGGCCTGGGCAGTTCGGGGACACCCGGCCTTCAGGGCGGTCTCTGAGCCCCCGGATTAGCAGTCGGCTCGTGCCGAGCTGAGAGCGAGTTTTCCTGGTGCAATTGTTCAAGCTGCAGCTGTCGGGAAAGCTCCTTGGCCATTGATCGTCATGCAGAGGAGCAAGGGCGCCGCGGCAGAGTGCAGGGCTGGGGGAGAACACGCATCCTGCGCTATTGCTGACGTCCGCTCGGCCGCACAGTGAGGACTGCAGGGCCAAGGCGTCCTGCGCCCTGGCCTGAGGAGCACTGCAGCACCGGCCAGGCTGCTTGGGTGCCCATGTAGCAGGCTGGCCAGGAGGCTGTGCAGACGCAGACCCTCCCCACGGGGAGCTCCGTGAGCATGTGCAAGGGGCAGCTCCGTAGCCTGCCAGCTCTTGTGTCTGTGTTCCCCAGTGCACCACCTTCCAAGCAGCTACCCAGCGTGAACCTCACAGGGGAGACCTCTGTTCCTGCTGCCCCAGCGGGGGAAGAGATGAGAGGCATCCCAGCTCCTGTGAGGTGTCCCAGTAACTCCAGCTGCCATCCAGATCTGTGGGGCGGGGAGCCTAGTTGGGCACCAGGAGCTAGACACAGCTGATGCAAGCCGTGGAGACATCGTCCCGGTGTGGGAGACCTCTCGCAGGCTGGAGGCTTCGTGAGGCGCCGGGAACTGAAGCGCCGGCTCCCTGCATGAGACGAAGCCTTCCCAGAACTAGCTAGAAGGACGCAGCGGCGTTAGGAGGCAGCAGAGAACCCGCCCCTTGGCTAACCCCCCCTCGATGGCCACCGGCCGCAGGGGCTGTGTTTGGAGGGGGGCCGGGGCCGGACGCCTTGCTAGGGAGCTGTGTGTGTTTGTAACGAGGCGGAACAATTAAAGCAATGCCAGGCTGGGACGGCCTGTAGGTCGGCCTGTGGGCGCCGGCGACCCTTGACCTCGGAATCCATGCTGGATCTCCTCAGGCACTGGCGGCTCAGACCGGTCGGAACCGGATCTTCCCGCCTCGCGCTCACCAGGGTTCCGCTCTCCTCAGGCTTTATAAGGGCGGTGGCGCCTCTGACAAGGGACATCCCCAGCCGCGCCTGCAGGGGGCTCACCCCCCTCGCGCCCGCACACCCCGCTTGTACCCGCCTGCGACTGCGCCTCACCCCCCAGTCCGCCCCTAGCGCCCTACATCGGCCTGAGGGGGCAGGTCCTGGGGGCTCCCCCAGTGCCACGGCCCGGAGGGCTGGTACTTAGGGGCTATTCTTGCCCTCTAATCACTGAGCCAGAGGGGTTGGGTTAGTGGCTGTGGGCTGCAAGCCCCGGTTTGTGCTGCCGCTGGCACCACCTTTGTTCGATGATTCATCTGCCTCCGATTCACTGGCCCGTTTCTCCCTTTTGTAATCAATCCCTGAAGAACCTGCTACCTTGTTTGCACCCGAACCCCGCCTCCTCCCTCTTTAATGCACCCACCCCAGCACTTCATTCATTTGCAGGTGATGGGGGCTGACCCTGTACTTGTGACACGCAGCACTTTAACCACGTTTGCCCTTGGGGTAACAGAGTGGAGCCCGCAGCAGGGCCCCTCTGGAATTCATTTCTCAGGGTAGGTCCTGCTAGGATTGTTTGTGACTAGCGCCAGATTGGCCCAATGGCGTGAGGGGGGCCATCGAGGCGCAGCACCGCGCCCTTTCGAAGTAGCAGCTTCCCAGCCCAAAGGCCGAGAGGCAAGAGCTGTGAGCGTTTGCAGCGGTGCTCTGTGTGCTTTCCTTCCCGCCCTTCCGGTGAGGTGCCGGGAAAACCCTACCACCAGCAGACAGAAGTAGCTGGATTTCTCTAGCGAGCGTCTCGCTGGGAAGTAGCTGGCGGTGACGGAGCTGACTTGAGGGAGTTCAGCATGGAGTGGTTACCAAATTGGGCTCTGCCGGGTGCCGCGTTTTCCTGACCGTATAGTAATTTGGACAGTAGGAGGAGAGCTCTCCTATCATTCTGACGCTATTCCAGCAGCAAGACTGTACCCATTGACTCTGAGCCGAGGCAGGGACTGCATAAGAGCTGCGCGGTGTTCTGCGTTTGCAGCACCGTGTCCTTTTTGGAAGCAGCCACTTCTAAAGCAGCATCCTTTCCTAGGAAGACCCGTGGAAGCAGTCTTTGCCTGGACATAGTGTACCTTTCATAGAGAACGGAGGTAAGCTGTTCTTAGGAGAGCAGCGTGGACTGCGTGTTCAGTGGGAGAGGCAGAGAAATAAAAGCTCAGTTGACTCCGGTCTCGAATCTTGCGGGAAGGGGAAGAATCCCTGGAAGGGTGGACTCTGAAAAGCTTCAGGGCGTAGCCGAGTTAGTCTACAGGAAAAACTTAAAAAACAACCAATAGTCTGGTAGCCCTTTAAAGACTAACCAAACATGTGGATGGTATCAGGAGCTTTCGTGGGCACAGCCCACTTCTTCAGATGACCAGGTTTACTGAGTTATGGGAGCGGTATTCCATCGGTAAACCCCACCCAAAGGAAGCGGAGCAGTGAAGTTCCCTCCTGTATGGTTTAGCCACTGTACGCCAGGAACTAGATCACCAGGTAACCCTGCTGCAAAAGCAGGTGGCTCAGACCTCCGAGTCCAAAAAACAAAGGGCCCAATCGAGTCAGGAGCAAGCTGCTGACCTGACGGCCTAAAAGGTCAAAGTGCCATTGCTGACTTTGCAGGTCTCCCACCTGGAGGCTCAGTTAAGAGGGTTGATCCAGCGAGTGGCCGTAGCACAGCGAGCTGATGAAATAAAAGCTGTAGAGGTGTGGGAGTCTCAAGCCGCTGTGCGGCAGCTGTTAAAGGAGGCTTGTAATAAGATGGTGGGGCCTAGCAGCCATGCGGAGTGCAGGCAGCAGCAACCCATTGGCTGCATTCAATGGGGACTGTGAGGGGACAGATGCTGACTCTGAAAACGAGAGTCCTCTTCCAAAATACTCAGAGAAGCGTCCTTCAGGGGCGATACCATCTTCCCCTACTGAGGAGATGGGCCTGAAAGAACTGAGGGAGGGTTTTCTGTTGGCACCAGTAATCAACTCAATATCCACGTGTGATGGCAACAGACAGCCCCCCTGCACTAAGCAGGAAACCAAGGCCGACACACCAGAGCAAGCCTGAGCCAGAGGCAAACATCTGGGGCCTTGTAATAAGAGTATTGGCACGAGTAGCAATGAGCCCCAATTTAACACCTGAAGATTTCGTAACTCTGGTGAGGGAATGCAGGACACCTGAGGAAGTGACTGTCTTACCTTCTGAAGCCATGGTGAATGATAACGTAAATCACGTTAATGTAGGCGTGCGGTTAAGGGACATTTTCCCCACGATAATACTGTGGGAAGAGAATATGCAGAAAAGCAGGACCCTAAAACGAGCGAGTGCCCTGAAAGATATTTCTTACGGAATAAATTACTGTCCTGGTTAGTGGGTATGGAACATGATGGAGGGGGAATTGTAACCTGTGATGTCCCTGAATTGAGGACTTTGCATGTGCAGGGATTGAGTCCCCAGTATTAGATTGGCCTGAGGCCCTGTAAACACCAGGCATACGAGCTGAAGGGAACTTGAAACCTGTGCTCGAGAAAGTCATGATCTGCAACAACATACTTGTCCAGCCACCAGCCCTAGCATCGCAGGCCAAGCTCCTAATGCCAAGTCAGCAGCAAAGAAACTAGTAGCTGCTTTCAGTAAGAACAGAAATGCCAAGGAGAACCAGCCTCATCCAGAGCAGGCAGCCTCTGACCGGGAGCAAGAGCTAAGGTTCAGAGGCACAGGGGAGGAGTGAAAAGCAAGGAAAAGGTCGCTAAGAAGGAGGTGAACTAAATATGTGCCATGGAAACAGCCATCAAAACAGAAGCTGACGGCTGAGGACGTTTAGGAAGCTGGCAGCCTACGAAACTGGGCAACGACAGAATAGTTCTGCCGAGACAGCAGCATCTACTAGCCATGAGTCTGTCTCTGCGGGAAACAGACTTTGAAGGGGTCGATGTTCCCAAGACCCCCAAGTGCTGGCACCCATTGCAAATGATTGCAGGGATCGTGCCACTGGGAATCTAATTGTTAAAGGGAACGTTGGCACTATTAAGCAAAAAGCTTTGGTGGATACGGGTCCTCCACCAGCTTACTATGGACCAGAGACAATTCGATATTAAGGGACATTCCCATCAAAGAAATCAGACCCTTACCATCTTGCAGGGGGAAAGAGCTTAACATCATTTACCCAAGAACTCACGTGTGTACTGGACCCTTGGTCCATCCGAGGGTCCAAGAGATTACAGGATCTTGAGGGATGCAGCATTCTGGGTATCAAAATGTGATGTTGTAATAGACTTGCCAAGTAGGGTAATAAGCAGGGCTGAAGATGGAGAAGCAGGGGGCGTAAGCAGGAGTTGCAGCCTTAAAGGCGCCAGAGAATCTTAACAATTCCTACATGGGAAAAAGATACAGAGCTAACTACCAATCAACACAGGGCTGCCTTTGCTACAGCTAAGTTAAGCTGTGGAAGGAGCAATGCTGCCATTAAAATCAAGGGGCCTGATCCTAAACCCATACAGCAGAACAGGTTCTCAGAGGGAGGGAAGGAAGGAACATGGCTGACCATTGAGGCTCTCGTTGAACAAGGAGTTCTAGTAGCATGTAATAGTATCTGCAATTCAAAGAAGGCAGATGGCAAGTCATGGAGACGAACAGTAAACTACCAAGCTTTACATCAGGTAACACCTAGATTAGCGCCGGTAGTAGCAAAACTCCCAGAAATGATGTCTCTTAAGTCTGGCGCATGCTGGTTCACAGTGCCTGATACAGCAAATGCCTTCTTCTCTATTCCACTGCATCCGTCATGCTACTACAAGTTTGCCTTCATACCCTTCACCCGAGTAGCACAAGGCCTGCATAACGCTCCAAGGATATGCCATATGGACGGGCCCGTCCCATGCATCACACATCATCAGCTACATTGATGATATTCTGATAACCACTAAGACCAGGGAAGAAAACCTAGAAGCCCTGGATGAAGTGCTGGAAAAGGTGAAACCAACTGGCTTTCTTGTGACTCCAAGTAAAGCTCAGACGGTCAAGCAGCAAGTATCCTACTTGGGGAACAGTGAGAGCCTCCTGGCAGAAGACCGGGTGCTAGCAGAATTGAGCTTATCTCCGAGGCACCAGTCCCAAGCTGCTCAAGAAGAACCAATCGTGGCAGTGGGGCTCAGTCGACAGCACACACAGCGACTCGGCGAAGAGTAACGGCCGGGGACAGTGGGATCCCACAAAGAGCGGTTGGAGGCACAGTCTGCCCCTCTCAGCTGCCCCTTGGCTGCGCATGAAGCATGGCCAGGAACCTCTCTGCAGTGCTGGAAAAGCGCTGGGGAGAGACGCGAGCCAATTCTGTGGCTAACTGGCCATGCAGCGGGGGTCAGCGAGGAGACGGGCTTGCGGTTTGCTTACGTTCTTTGCGCTCGCAGTGCCAGGCAGAAAGAAGAGACCCTGCCTGCACAGGGCCCTGTCTCCAGGCATGTCAGGCCAAGGGACCCTGCCCTTTCCTCTGTCACAGGGAGGTAGCCGTTGCTGTCTATCCACTCCTGCAGTGATGCTCTTCGGACAGGACAGGGAGCAGAGGCTGAAGAGCCGTGAGAAGGGCAGGGTGCTGGGATTGTCGCCGCCAAAGGGGCTGGGAAACTCCACCATTGCAGAGCCCTGGAGAGCAGCCGGCACGTCTCTAGGAGCTTGGTGCTGCATAGGACACACCCTTGGGAAGGGGGCTCGCCCAGTGCGGGGGAGCTTTCTGGCACCAGGCTTCCCTGTAATCCAAACGCTAGGAAACGAGGAGCAGAGCGCGCCCATGGGCAGAGGCAGCCTGCACGAGGAGCAGCAGCTGGGAGCCGTGCCAAAGGGAGATGAGGAAAGCAAAGCGGAGAGGAGCAGCAGAACCAGGCGAGGTTTCTGGAGCAGAACTTGGAGCGAGGGGAAGAGAACAGAAGGGTGGGGCAGAGGGGGTGCTGGAAGGGCTGCAGTGTACAGCCATCGGGGCCTACAGCTCTCCTGCTGACCGGTGCAACAGCTCCAGACGGGGGATTTTGGCCCGAGCTTTCTCCTCTAGAATATAGCCTCCAGCTCTGGTGCTATCCCAGCCATTCTACTTCCCTGGGAGCTCCTCGGCTGCTGCTTTGGGGCCAGGACATCACTGTGTGTCCAGAACACAAGACCAGCCAGACCTGCTCAGACCAATGGTCCATCCTGCTCAGCTGACCGTGGCCAGGACCCGGTGCTTCAGCGGGAATGAACAGAACAAGGCAACTATTGAGTAACCCAGCCCGTCAGCCAGTCTCAGCTTCTGGCAGAGCGAGGCTAGAGCCACCTAGCGCAGGGGGCTGTGTCCCTGCCCCTCCTGGCTAATAGCCACCGATGGACCTGTCCTCCAGGAACTTTCTTCACATCATCCCCTGGCAGGGAGTTCCACAGGTTGCCTGTGCACTGGATGAAGAAATACTTCCTTTGGTTTGTTTTAACCCTGCTGTCTGTGAATTTCCTCAGGGACCCCTGATTCTTGTGTGATGTGCAGGGTAAACACCACTTCTCTGTTCCTTTTCTCCACACCAGTCAGGGTTTAGAGACCCCCCTCAGATCCTATTCCAGGGTACACAGCCCCAGGCTTTGCAACCTCTCCTCAGCTGGCAGCCATTGCATCCCTGGGAGCATTTCTGTTGCCCTTCTCTGATCTTTCCCAATGATATCTGGGGGGGTTAATGATGGGGTGACCAGACCTACAGACCGTATTCCAGGTGTGGGCGTACCACGGATGTATGCAGGGGCAATAGGATATTTTCAGCATTCTTAGCAGTCTTTTTCCTAACGATTCTCACCACACTGTTCACTTTTTTGACGGCTGCTGCACACTGAGGCTAGGTTGACACTGCAGGCTTTTGCCGGCAGAGAGTATGCTAATGAAGCGCTCATTAGCATTTGTCACACTGTCATTTGCATATCGCAAGAGGTTTTTGTGCAAAAACAAGCCGTGTCCATGGGTCCGTTTGGCGCAAAAAAACCCCTTTTGCACAAGATCCCTTATGCCTCAAAAAAGGAGGGCTACAGGATTTTGCACAAAAGGGGTTTTTGCGCAAAATGGACCCGTCTACGCTGCTTGTTTTTGCGCAAAATGGCAGCGTGACAAACGCTAACGAGCGCTGCACTAGCGTCCTCTCTGCCGCCAAAAGCCTGCAGTGTCAACGCAGCCTGAGGGGACACTTTCGGGGAACTCTCCTCTGGCTCCCAGCCCTTTCCCAGCGGATAGCGTAGACCTCCTTTTCTGTCAGTGCGGATTATTCTTCCCACTGCGCACTGCCGTGTGTTTAGCGACGCTGGATTTCACTCGCCATGGTCCTGCCCAGTCGCTCAGTGTGGTGAGATCCCTTTGGAATGCTCTGCCATTAGCGTTGAACTTACTTATCTTGAACAATTTCGCCTCGTCTGCAAAGTTTGCTGACTCTCTGTTGACCCCCTTTTCCTGATCCTTTATGACTGTGCTGAACCTGCCCCTCCCCTTTGTTTTCTGTCTTTTAACGAGCTGCTAACGCGGAAACCCTCCCTCCGATCCCATGGCAGCTTGCTTCACCTCAGAGCCCGTCAAAGGCTTTCTGAAGGGCTGAGTACGCGCTATCCCCTGGATCGCCCTTGTCCACATGCTGGTGGACTTCTTGTCACCCCCACATCCTGCCGGGGCTGGTTCTTGCAGGCATGGTGGGGAGGAACAAGACTGGAGCTGCAGGCCTGGCAGAGGGCTCCCTGGATACATATTGCTGGTGGTGTGCAGGGCTTAATGTGTGTCATGAGTGAGCCCCGGGCACGTGCCTCTGGGCAGGGCAGGTTGGTGCCCCCAGCAACACTGGGCCTGGCACCTCAGGGCCTCTGCACGTTATGAATTTCAAAAATGCCCTGAGCCCTGCCGCTGTTCCCTTCCACACGCAGCCCGGGACGTGTGCGGAGATGGGGGGAGGGTGGCTGTGGCCGTAGGGCTCTGCATGCGGCGGGAGGCACGTTGCGTCTCCCTGGGGCACCGGGCAGCAGCAAGGGAAGAGAACAGGACAAGCGCCAAAAGGGACAGAAAAGAGCTCCCCCCCAGCCGGCTCAGTGCCAGCCCTGCAGGCGGGGGCCGTTCGTAGAGCGGTGGGGCGGGTGCAGCCCCGTCCCCAACCCCAGCTTCAAGCATGAGGGAGAATTGGACCACAGGGGACCTCAGGACGTCCCCAGCTGATGGACACGGAGGCTATTCCCTGCTGGCCAGGCCCTGCTCTGCCGCTTCCCCAGAGAAGGCTACACACACCTGGTGCACCGAGTACCCCCCCCCAAAACTGAGATCAGCTGCCCATGCCCCGGGGGGGTGGCTGCCAGCTCCGCCCTTGCTCTACCGGGGACAATCAATGGCTGGCATCTGGGGCCCTGACCCCACCCATCCGGCCAAGCACCTGCTTTCCTTGAGCTCTTCCCCCCCACCCGTCTGCCCCAGGTGGCTCGTGTCCTTTCCTCCCATTGGACGCTCTCTGGGGCAGGGGCCTTTTCGGGTCTAGGCAGCGCCTGGCAGAGAGGCCCCGATCCCTGTGTGAGGATATTGCAAGCCAAGGAACACGGACAGGGCCGCTGGAGGTGGGAGAGGGGAGGTGCTGGAAACCAGAGCTGGCCTGATCCTAGCTGCGGAGCTGGGGCTGGGCTTCTTCTAATGCCGGGTGCTACTGGGTGGGACGTGCAAACTCCCCTGAGCCTCCCTCCCGGTGGCCAGGCCCCACGGCCACCCGCAGCCTCGCGCAGAGCGGGGCAGAGGTCAGGTGGGAGCCGCTTGACAAGGAACAGGCTCCTGTCTCCCAGCCGGCTCAAGTCAGGGCCGAAATAGCGGCAGCCCCAAGGCTACAGACGGGGCAAAAAGAAAAGAAGCGTCGTGCGAAGCAGCTGCTTCTCCAGCCGCCTCCTGGCAGGGGGCGGGCAGGGCCGGGCGGCTTCTCTCCAGCAGCTGTCGGGACAGGGCCCGTCCCAGGCGGGGCAGAGGGCAGGAGGCTAGCGCGACCCACTCGGCTGCTACTCGGGCTCGGGAAGCTCCGTGATCTTGATGTGAACAAAGAGCGAGGAGGGCGGCATGGCCGTGCCGTCCCTGGAGAGCAGGTGGATGTGCCGGTACCCTGCCGAGGAGACACCGGCGAGATGGGGTTGAGCTGCAGGGCTGCGGTGGAGACAAGGTGAGGGGGTCCTGGCCTGGCCATGCGATGCTCCCCGCGGATCTACTCTGCCGGGCTTCCCCAGCCTGATTTCAACTGCCCCCAGCACCGGGTTTCCTGCTCCTCCCCAGCATTCAGGCCGTGCCCTTCTCTAGCGCAGCATCAGCAGCGCCCGACGTCCCCCTGTGGGTCCCCATCAGCCCCTCCACAGTCCCATCTCCCTCCCTGCATCCCAGACTGGCTGGAGGTCTCCTTTCCTCTGCCCTTCGCAATCCCTCCGTGACCCGCCTGCTTCCCCACGCTGCCTGCTCCACCTCCCTCTCTCCGTGGGGGTGATCAGAGGCATATACCTCTTGCTCCAGCTTGCTCCTCTGATGAGCTACTGCCCAGCTTTGGCAGCTGGCATCCCCTGGCAATGCCACGGCGAGGCTGAGCTCTGCCCCCTGCCCCCGCCGAGCCCCCGGCGCTGGGCAGAGTGAGCCGTGAGCCGTGGGTCTGGCGCTCACCTGCTCTGATGCTCGTGAACGGCAGGGTGAACTGGCCCATGAAGTCGTTCCTGGACATCCTGTCATAATCCTCCACCACGAAGCGCACGAGGGCCAGTTCGGGGACGCGCACTGTGAACTGCAGCGTCTCCTCCCAGCTGGGGTTGAAGCCTGGAGGGGGAGGCAGTGATGGGCCGGGGCTGGGAGCCTGGGGGCTGGCGGCGGGAGGGCTGCCCTGAAGGAAGACAGGCTCACGGGCCGAGGCCGGTGCCTTGCCCCAGCCGGCTGGGCCAGACTCACCGTTGTTACTGACGTACTTGGTCTCCTCCTTGGCCTGGTCGGCAGGGACGCCATGGATCTCCACGCGCACCAGCGGGTCCATGATGGACCTGGCCGTGCTGTTGGCCGCTTTGGGGAGCTGCTGCCCGCTGATAACCTGCGGGACACCGCGCACTGGAGCGAGGGCCCGGGAGCTCTGGGAGGGCCCGGCTGCTCGCCACATGCTGCCTGGGACGCTGCACCCAGGCCCGGCAGCTGGGCCCAGACCCATGTCTCCGGGCGTCTCTCCCACAGGCCACGGCTGCCCCAAGGGGGTGATGAGACACCTGCCTCCCTCCCCCACTCCCTCCCACCAGGCACCACCTGCCCCATTTCCCCTCCTCGTGCTGGCGAAAGGCCCTTGGGCAGCACGGTTCTGCCCTCCGGAGGCCGGGGTACCTGAATCTCCAGGCTCCAGGGGCCGCCCCCGGCCCAGCTCCGGGAATCGGCAGGGTCGAAGGTGGTTCCTTCATCCCTCAGGAACGCCGGCTTCAGCACGTAGCCGCAGCGGCCGTTCTGCCGGAAGAGCCCGTCGCTCAGATCCATCTCCGCCCCGGCCGTCTGCACGTTCAAGGCCACTGCGGGGGAAGGCGGAAGGCGCCGGTGGGGGTCGGACGCCGCTTCCTGCCAGGGCTCCCCACAAGCTCTAGGAACATCCTGACCTGCCTTGAGCCTCAAGCTCCCTCCGCCCCCAGCCGGAGCCCCCGGCTCAACCAGCACCCAGCAGCTTAGGACAGGAAGGGAAGAGGGCGGCTGCGGCCAGGGCGGGGGCGGTAGCAGCACTTGCCCAGCCCGTGGGGCCCCGTCCATGTGCCCAGCAGCCACCCAAGCGTTGCTGGCGGATCCCGGGGGGTCCTGGGCCCCAGCCCGGCCACGGCTGGGTCGGATTGGCCAGCACCTGGTTCTCGCGCTGGGCCCCGGGGCCCCAGACCTGGTCTCTTGCACTCGGGACCAGGCTCCTGCCCTTCGCCACCGGCCCTACCGAGCTGGCAGCCCACGTTCCACATCTCCTGCGGGTCGTAGTTGGAGGAGTCCGCCCGCAGCCCTCGGGGGTAGATGCGCGTCAGCTGCCGGGCGTTGTGGCAGACAAACTCGTTCCCTAGGGGCAGAGAGAGACGGTCACTCCTAGGCTCACCGACCCCTCCCACACAGGCATCCTTCGCCCCTCCCCCCCACGGCCTCACTGACTCCCCCCCCAGGGCCCCCTCCCGGGTACCCCGCACCTACCCCTCTGACTAACTCCAAGGCCTCCCCACCCCAGCCTGCAGAGCCCACCCCCGCATCCGCCTGGGCACGGAGCTGACTGGCCAGGGCTGCCCCAGGATGAGCGCCCCAGGATGAGCGCCCCGTGGGCAAGGGGCTTCACGCTGGGCATGCAGGTCAGAGCCCCAGCCACTGGCTGGACCCCCCTACTGGCTGCACCAGGGCTGGCCGGACCCCACTGAGCCGGAGCTGCCCCGGGCAGAGGGGCTGAGCAGAGCTGGGACGCTGTATGCCAGGCCCAGTGAGCCCAAGAGGGGCTGAGGATCCAGCTGCAAGGGGGTGGATCTGGCCAGGCTGCAAGGGACTGACGGGACTGACGGCCTCGGAGCTGCCCCCCGCAGCAGGGCACTTTCCAGCCCGGACTGTGACCCAGACACCTGGGGTCTGGCACAGGCCAGGCACCCTCCCCACAGGGCCTTGGTTAACGCAGCTTCCCCTCGGGCCCCAGGATGCTCCCCTGCCGGGATCTCAGCATTATCAGCCTCATTGGGTGGCAGGGGACACTGAGGCACGGGGTGGGGGAGGCCTGGCCGCAGCTCCCAGAGGGGCACTGGCAGAACCTGCGACAGAATGCAGAAGTTCCAGCACCCACTGCTCTAACCACTACACCCCACTCCCCTCCCAGAGCTGGGCTAGAACCCAGGGACCCTGCCCCTGTTGCCAATGGATTTCAGGCCATCGGTGCCTCAGGAACAGGGCCTGACAGCCCATCACTCGGCTGGGGGGCTGCTGCAGGCCAGGAGGCTAGCTCTGCCCTGCCCCGCAGCCAGAGCTCTGGGGTTCCAGCAGGGGAGCCCTGGCCTGGCCCCTGAGTGTTTGGGCTTGCCTCTGAGCACCACCCTGCCAGGGACACTCCCCCCTTACCAGCCTCCTTGATCAGTTTCCTGGCTCTGGGCTCGGACAGAGAGGCCATCTCGTAGGGCTGGCGGCAGGCGCGGGCCTGCCGGAAGCTGCGGAAGGGGACGCTGCGGCAGTACACGACCCAGTCGGACAGCGCGTTGACCTGGGACATGTGCCAAGTGGGTCAGAGCCCGGGGCAAGGCCCGTGGCGCCGGCACCCGCAGCACCGGCTGAGCCAGCGGGGCCCTGGGCAGAGCCAGCGCCCCGGGAAAGCCATGGCTGCTGTGTGCGTGCACACCGACCTGTGGGCTCTGCTGGCTGCTCGCACCACCGTGGGCCAAGCCCCTGGGCTGCCAATCTCAGGGTCACCAGGATAAGTCCTGGCAAAAGCCCAACCCCCTGGGTGGCTTATGGAGGCTTGGAGCCGGGCTGGGACAGCTCCTGGCCTGGCCTGGCATTCCCCAGTGTCTGGGAGCGTTCTGGGGCCTGGGTGGCACACCATGGGCCCCACAGAAGCCCAGGGCAGGGTGCAAGAAGATGTTAGCGCTCTATGGGACGATGCCACCAGCTGGCCAGTGCCCACGGAGAGCAGCCTTCCATTGAGAGCCCACGCCCCGGGGAGGTGCCCCCAGCTGAGGGGGGGGCGCGTCTGTACCTTGGCCTCGTGACTCTGTCTCTCTCCCTCCGCCTCCAGCCCTTCCTCCTCCTCCTCCTCCAACACGTCCCCCTCCGTGGCCTCGTCCGGCTGCCCACTGAGCGAGTGTGCGGGGCTCTCTGCCTGCTTCCCCTTCAGCAGGATCTTTCCTCTCAGCGCCTGCCGGACACGGGGAGACGGAGGCAGGGTCCAGGCCATGTGACATGCCTGCAGCACACGGTGCACCACGCGGGCCGAGCGAGATGCGTGTGCAAAGCACCTGGCTTGCGGGTCTGGTGGCGTGATTGCGGGCGGGTATCAGCGTGGGGTCACCGGCTGGGTCTGCCTTTCAGATCCCACCGTGCCCCAGCCAGCGTGTCGGGCAGGGCTAGTCCGGCTGCTTGGCCCAGCAAGGGGCAATGAACAGGAAGCACAGGCGGCACCAGCAGCACGGAATGGACTTTCCTGCAAACCTCCACGTGGAACATGGGCCCTGGCGTCTGCCTAGAACGGCCTGAGCCAGGGGCCCGTGACAAACTCCATCTTGGAGCTGTGTGTCCCCGCAGGGAGCAATGGGAGACCCGCCATGGCCCAGCACGTAGAAAGGGCCCTGGGGGCTCCTCCAGCGTCGTCAGCCCAAAACTTCTCAGGGTCTTTGCTGTGAACCAAGGCTTGGAACAAAGGACGGATGGATGGCCCCTCCCAGCAGCGCCTGTGCTCCAGAGACGGGGCTTAACCCAGCACTTTCTTCCACCTTGTCCACAAGCCGGCACCAAGCGCTAACTCGCTCCCTCCCTCCCGACTGTGGATTCTAACGGACGGGCCCAGCGAGCTCTTTGGGGTAAGATCCGAGCTGTAACTTGCCCCGGGACTGTGGCGGGTCCTTTGGGACTGGGAGAACCTGTTGGGAGTTGGGAGATGGGTTTTCAGGACCCCTCCCCGGTGTCAGGAGCGGTGCTGGTCGTGACACAGGAGAACTGGGCTGTTGCGGGGTGACTCCTTGCTGGCCCACGTGGCAAACAGAAGTTCTCGGGGTGGCTGGTTTGGAGGACGCCCTGTCTTGGGCTGTGAGCAGCCCTGGCTCTAAGCAATCTGCCCTGAGCTGACCCCTCAGCAGTGCCCCCAGACGCCCCTGGATTACACCCCTCAATCGGTGGTGGATGCCTGCTGCTGTGTCTCTCCCAGGCTGAAGGGAAGAATACAAGCACAGAGCCCCTGCTCGTAACGTCACACCCCAAAACCCATACGAGTAGCACAAACAGAACCAGCACGGCCTCAGCTTTCATCAGACGCCTCACCTGGCCACTCTGCACCGAATGCGGGGCAGACACACACCAGTGGGTGCAACAGTGATCTGCCTGCCCCCATGGGAATCCAGTAACGGACAGGGGAGGCCGCAGTGGGAGGGATGGAGGGGGAGAGATGGAGAGAAGGGATGGAGGGGAGCGGATGCAGGGGAGGGATGGAGGGGAGCGGATACAGGGGGAGTGGATAGAGGGGGAGGGATGCAGGGGGAGTGGATAGAGGGGGAGGGATGCAGGGGGAGGGGGGGGGAGAGATGGAGGGGAGGGATGCAGGGGGAGAGATGGAGGGGAGGGATGCAGGGGGAGTGGATAGAGGGGGAGGGATGCAGGGGGGAGGGGAGAGATGGAGGGGAGGGATGCAGGGGGGGGGAGAGATAGAGGGGAGGGATGCAGGGGGAGTGGATAGAGGGGGAGGGATGCAGGGGGAGAGATGGAGGGGAGGGATGCAGGGGAGAGATGGAGGGGAGGGATGCAGGGGAGTGGATAGAGGGGGAGGGATGCAGGGGGAGTGGATAGAGGGGGAGGGATGCAGGGGAGAGATGGAGGGGAGGGATGCAGGGGGAGTGGATAGAGGGGGAGGGATGCAGGACATGGCATAGGGGATGGACCCTGCATGGGCAGGGATGGCAGATGGATTCAGGAGAGCGCCCCCATTGGAGAAGGGAGGAAATGCAACTCCACCTCCCCCAGTGTGCCCCACAGCCCGCCCCCCCCAAAGAAGAGCTCCCCCAGGGCCCTGCTGGCAATGGCTGGCTGCGCTCTCGGTGCGCTCAGGGCAGACTTGCTGGTGTGGGGGGCGGGGGCAGCTGTCACCAGCGGGGTGGAGGGGCTGAGACGAGGGGCCAGGCGAGCTCAGCGTCCTGGGGAAGCCACCCAGCCACAGCCCCTCAGGCTCTGCCCTACCTCTGGCGAAGGCAGCCGGGCGGGGTCCCAGCCCTCGAGGGGGGCCGTGAGCAGCCGCTCTCCCAGGATGCCCGTGAGGTGCTGCGCCAGGGCGTGCTGCTGCTCCGGGCCACAGTGGTTCTCCAGGGACAGGATGACGGGGTAGTCGGACGCCTGCAAAGCAAAACGCCCGCAGCTCCTGGTCCCTGGGGCAGGGCAGAGACCAGGGCAGGGCCTCTGGTTCCCCTCCGCCTGCTGCCACGGCCTCCCGCAGGAACCAGCCAGGGCTGCCATGTGCCAGGGAAGAAACCACCTGGCTTCCTAGGGAAGGCAAGGCCTAAAAATGTCCCTCCCGGCCCAGGAGGGCAGCAGTGCCCCGCCCTGCTCCCTGCAGCCAGAGCCCCCCTGCTGAGCCCCCGCCCTGCTCCCTGCAGCCCAGAGCCCCCCTGCTGAGCCCCCGCCCTGCTCCCTGCAGCCCAGAGCCCCCCTGCTGAGCCCCCACCCTGCTCCCTGCAGCCAGAGCCCCCCTGCTGAGCCCCCACCCAGCTCCCTGCAGCCAGAGCCCCCCTGCTGAGCCCCCGCCCTGCTCCCTGCAGCCCAGAGCCCCCCTGCCGAGCCCCCGCCCTGCTCCCTGCAGCCCAGAGCCCCCCTGCTGAGCCCCCACCCAGCTCCCTGCAGCCAGAGCCCCCCTGCAGAGCCCCCACCCTGCTCCCTGCAGCCAGAGCCCCCCTGCAGAGCCCCCACCCTGCTCCCTGCAGCCAGAGCCCCCCTGCTGAGCCCCCACCCAGCTCCCTGCAGCCAGAGCCCCCCTGCCGAGCCCCCACCCAGCTCCCTGCAGCCAGAGCCCCCCTGCAGAGCCCCCACCCTGCTCCCTGCAGCCAGAGCCCCCCTGCAGAGCCCCCACCCTGCTCCCTGCAGCCAGAGCCCCCCTGCTGAGCCCCCACCCAGCTCCCTGCAGCCAGAGCCCCCCTGCTGAGCCCCCGCCCTGCTCCCTGCAGCCAGAGCCCCCCTGCTGAGCCCCCGCCCTGCTCCCTGCAGCCCAGAGCCCCCCTGCTGAGCCCTCGCCCTGCTCCCTGCAGCCAGAGCCCCCCTGCTGAGCCCCCACCCAGCTCCCTGCAGCCAGAGCCCCCCTGCAGAGCCCCCACCCTGCTCCCTGCAGCCAGAGCCCCCCTGCAGAGCCCCCACCCTGCTCCCTGCAGCCAGAGCCCCCCTGCTGAGCCCCCACCCAGCTCCCTGCAGCCAGAGCCCCCCTGCTGAGCCCCCGCCCTGCTCCCTGCAGCCAGAGCCCCCCTGCAGAGCCCCCACCCAGCTCCCTGCAGCCAGAGCCCCCCTGCTGAGCCCCCACCCAGCTCCCTGCAGCCAGAGCCCCCCTGCTGAGCCCCCGCCCTGCTCCCTGCAGCCAGAGCCCCCCTGCTGAGCCCCCACCCAGCTCCCTGCAGCCAGAGCCCCCCTGCTGAGCCCCCACCCAGCTCCCTGCAGCCCAGAGCCCCCCTGATGAGCCCCCACCCAGCTCCCTGCAGCCAGAGCCCCCCTGCTGAGCCCCCGCCCTGCTCCCTGCAGCCAGAGCCCCCCTGCTGAGCCCCCACCCAGCTCCCTGCAGCCAGAGCCCCCCTGCCGAGCCCCCACCCAGCTCCCTGCAGCCCAGAGCCCCCCTGCCGAGCCCTCGCCCTGCTCGCTGCAGCCCGGAGCCCCCCTGCCGAGCCCTCGCCCTGCTCCCTGCAGCCCGGAGCCCCCCTGCTGAGCCCCCACCCAGCTCCCTCCAGCCAGAGCCCCCCTGCCGAGCCCCCACCCTGCTCCCTGCAGCCAGAGCCCCCCTGCTGAGCCCCCGCCCAGCTCCCTGCAGCCAGAGCCCCCCTGCTGAGCCCCCACCCTGCTCCCTGCAGCCAGAGCCCCCCTGCTGAGCCCCCACCCTGCTCCCTGCAGCCAGAGCCCCCCTGCTGAGCCCCCACCCAGCTCCCTGCAGCCAGAGCCCCCCTGCCGAGCCCCCACCCAGCTCCCTGCAGCCAGAGCCCCCCTGCTGAGCCCCCGCCCTGCTCCCTGCAGCCAGAGCCCCCCTGCTGAGCCCCCGCCCAGCTCCCTGCAGCCAGAGCCCCCCTGCCGAGCCCCCGCCCAGCTCCCTGCAGCCAGAGCCCCCTGCCGAGCCCCCACCCTGCTCCCTGCAGCCAGAGCCCCCCTGCTGAGCCCCCACCCAGCTTCCTGCAGCCAGAGCCCCCCTGCCGAGCCCCCACCCAGCTCCCTGCAGCCCAGAGCCCCCCTGCCGAGCCCTCGCCCTGCTCGCTGCAGCCCGGAGCCCCCCTGCTGAGCCCTCGCCCTGCTCCCTGCAGCCCGGAGCCCCCCTGCTGAGCCCCCACCCAGCTCCCTGCAGCCAGAGCCCCCCTGCCGAGCCCCCACCCTGCTCCCTGCAGCCAGAGCCCCCCTGCCGAGCCCCCGCCCAACTCCCTGCAGCCAGAGCCCCCCTGCTGAGCCCCCACCCTGCTCCCTGCAGCCAGAGCCCCCCTGCTGAGCCCCCACCCTGCTCCCTGCAGCCAGAGCCCCCCTGCTGAGCCCCCACCCAGCTCCCTGCAGCCAGAGCCCCCCTGCCGAGCCCCCACCCAGCTCCCTGCAGCCAGAGCCCCCCTGCTGAGCCCCCGCCCTGCTCCCTGCAGCCAGAGCCCCCCTGCTGAGCCCCCGCCCAGCTCCCTGCAGCCAGAGCCCCCCTGCCGAGCCCCCGCCCAGCTCCCTGCAGCCAGAGCCCCCCTGCTGAGCCCCCGCCCAGCTCCCTGCAGCCAGAGCCCCCTGCCGAGCCCCCACCCTGCTCCCTGCAGCCAGAGCCCCCCTGCTGAGCCCCCACCCAGCTCCCTGCAGCCAGAGCCCCCCTGCTGAGCCCCCACCCAGCTCCCTGCAGCCCAGAGCCCCCCTGCTGAGCCCCCACCCAGCTCCCTGCAGCCAGAGCCCCCCTGCCGAGCCCCCGCCCTGCTCCCTGCAGCCAGAGCCCCCCTGCCGAGCCCCCACCCTGCTCCCTGCAGCCAGAGCCCCCCTGCTGAGCCCCCACCCAGCTCCCTGCAGCCAGAGCCCCCCTGCTGAGCCCCCACCCAGCTCCCTGCAGCCCAGAGCCCCCCTGCTGAGCCCCCACCCTGCTCCCTGCAGCCAGAGCCCCCCTGCTGAGCCCCCGCCCTGCTCCCTGCAGCCAGAGCCCCCTGCTGAGCCCCCTGCAGAACCTGGGGACACTGATCTGCAGCACCTGCAGCCACAACCCCCGTGTCCTCCCCAGTCCCAAGGAGGGAACGGGAAGCTGAAGGAACCCTGGGGCCTGAGTCAATTGCAGCACTTCAGCTTTGGCCGGTGACGCTCCACCCTGGCACCCGCTAATACGGCTCTAGGGCCTTTCCTCGGCACGACGGCCTCGCCCGCCACAGTGATGCAGCCACCTCTGAGCGGAACGTGGCAGCTGCTTCACAGTCAGCTCCCCTGGGGCGAGTGGCTGCCCCCACCAGGGGCCCTGCAAACACCCCTGTAGGCAGGGCTAGCCTGGGCTTTCCCTATATCCCCGACCCATGTAGCAAGAGGCGAAAAGGATGCTCAGGGCCTCCGGAGCCCTGTTGCGACCCACCCCCGGGCCATAGCAGGGCTGGCGGGGGCAGTCCTACCTGGAAGGCGTATTGCTCCAGGGCGGCCACCACGTCCTGGAAGGAGATCTGGGAGGTGAGCGTGTGGCCGTGGCACACAACGGGCTCCCCGCCGCGCCCGTCCCAGCAGTCCACCTCCACGCAGCGGCAGCCCCGCTTCAGAGCCCTGCCGAAGGGAGATGCCCGTGAGCCACCGCCTTGTCCTCTACAGCAGCTCTCCACGAGGCGGGACACGGCGGGACTATCCATCCAGGCAGGGCATGGGGGAGAACCAAGTTTCCCACGTGAGCTGGGCCGGGGCCGATGGGCTCTGCAGAAAGGGGCTGGGGGAGCTGATGCTCAGGGCAATGGGTTCCCAGCTCGCTGGAAAGGCACCACAATCATGTGAACTTAGAGACCCTCCGCAGTCCTGCATACCCAGCGCTGGGCCCCCCGGAGACCATGCGACGCCCCAGGGCCCTTCTCCCCCCACCTGATGTAGCCCTCGATGCTGCTTTGGCCCTGGAGCTGGTCCGCCAGGAGGTAGGTGTTGTGCGAGGAGGAGATGAAGTAGTGGCAGAGGGGCTGCGTCATGTCCTGGCAAAGCGACTCGTGAGCAGGGTCGAAGATGTCGCCGTCTGGCGAGAGCAGGTAGAGGAGGAAGCCGTCGATGGTCAGCATGTGGCGCACCTTGGCTGGGGACGAAGGAGGCGTCAAGGAACCGGGAAGCTCAGTCCGGCCACCCCGCCTGCCCAGGGACCCGTCTCCAGCAGGGCCGTGAGCCCAGGCAAAGAGAGTGCTCCTAGCTGCTTGGAGGCAAGTGTGGGGCCAGCCTTCCCCAAAGGGGAGAGGAGAGATCCTGGCGATGACTAGAGCTCACGAAACACCAGGCTGAGAGGCAGAGAGAAAAACTCCCTAAGCTGTCCCGTGGGTCAGGGGAACGGGCAACGGGCAACTGGAATAAACCCAGCTGGAATCCCAGCCCCTGGCAGCAGGTCGGCCCGACAGCGCCACATGCAAACCCGTCCTCGCCGCCCATTCACATTCCCTGCCTTTGGCTCTGCCCTGGAGCCTGGGCCAGCTGCCGTCAGGAGGCTCCGCTGGTGCCCAGGGGTCTAATTTCCTAGCAGCACCGGTTTGGAGCAGCGTTTCCTGGGCAGCAAGAGACAATCGGGGGGAGCCTGAGATGCAGTTTTATTACAATCTAATACCAAGACAATCCCCCACTCCCCATGTGCCCGGACCCTGCAGGGTCTCCGTCCGCCCCCAGAGACACCCGCAGAGCAGGCTCACTGATGGCCGTACACTTCCCACTCTGACAGCAGCTGCAAGGGGATCACGAAAAGGCTGGCACTGCAAAGAAGGGGGTGCCGCTCTGGAAGGGGTGAGCCCCATTGCGCCCAGGCCCTGAGAGCAATTCAGCCGGAGGGTTCCCGGGGAGGCCGACAGCCCGTTTCTGCCCATGAAACAGACCAGGCCCTGTAGGCACTGGCCCCTGCCCTCTCTCTGACCCTCACCGGTCTCGGATGGCTCATATCTGTCTATCAGCTGCATGGCCAGCTCCTTGGAGTTCTCCGTCTCCTGCTGCTCCTGCTGCAGGAAATCCGCAAACTCCAGCAGGGTCAACTTCTTCCCCGCCTCCGAGAACTCCTGGAAGATGCGCAGCACCTCGCCTCGCTGCGTCAGCGCCGTGTAGAACAGCACGAACTCCTCGTCCTCCAGCGTCTCCGACTCCGACCGGTCGGCCTCCTGCAGCGAGAGCAGGGCCCGGCCAGGCCTCAGGACTGACCCTGCAAGCCCCTGGCACTGACCAGCCCCCGGCACTAACCACCCCCCCCCCCCCCCCGACCATCCTGTCAGTCGGGCGTGAGGCCCCTACCAAAATCGTCTCTGCCAGCCAGTGAGATCTGGCCTCCACTCACCACCCTTCACTATGCCATGATGGGCGTTATAGGCAGCCAGGCAGTACAACATGGCAGCAGGGGTGGGTGCAGGATGCTGGATGGATGGTGGGTACAGATGGATGGCTGGATGCTGGACAGACGAATGTTGGGTATGGATGGACCGGTGCAGGACAGATGGATGGATGGATGGATGTATAATGGGTACAGATGGATGGACAGGCAGATGGGTGGATAGGTGCAGGACAGACAGATGGATGGTGGCTATACATGGACAAATGTATTATAGGTACAGTTGGATGAATGGATGGACGGATGGGTACAGATGGTGGGGGTGGGTGGATGGATGAATAAAGGGTACAGATGGGTGGATGGAGAGATGGGCAGGAGGCTGGATGCTGAGAACTGATGAATGGGTGGACGGGCAGATGGGTGGATGATGAGTCCGGGGGGATGGATAGGGAATAGACAGGGTTGGGAAAATGTCTTTTCCTCTATTTTTCTAAACCTCAACTTGGGCTCCCAAACTCATAGGCTGTGTCCCCCTTAAACGTCCCTGGGGCTGCGTCTAGACTGCACCCCCGTGTCGGCAGAGGGACGCAGAGCAGGCCCGTCGACATTGCTAATGAAGCGGGGATTGAAATACCCTGCGCGTCCTTAGCATAAACACGGCCGCCGCATTTTTTCAGAACGGAGCTTTCGAAAAATAAACCCTTTTCCGAAAGACCCTTTAAACCTCATGTTTTGAGGCATCCAGGATCTTTCAGAAAAGGGTTTATTTTTCGAAAGATCCACGGCTAGACTGCCGCTTTTTTTTTTTTCGAAAAAGCTCCGTTTCGCAAAAAAAGCGGCGGCCCTGTTTATGCTAAGGACACGCGGGGTATTTCAATCCCCGCTTCATTAGCAATGTCGACGGGCCTGCTCTGCGTCCCTCTGCCGACACGGGGGTGCAGTCTAGACGCAGCCAAGGGGGAGGCTGCTAGCTCCCAGGAGGCAGGCAGAGGGGCCAACGGCATGCCCAGTCTGCATCCGACTCTTAGCCGCTAGGCTGGGTCCGAGAGCAGCAGGGCTTGGAGAGAGGGGAGTGTACGTGCTAGACACTCGCACGAGTGATTCTCCTGGACTTGAGAGACACGCCAGGGTTCAGGGAATCTCTGGAGCCGATTTCAATCCAGAGGCTCTTGAGTGCACCTCGGCAGCTGGCCCCTGTGGGCTCCAGCCGAGACACAAAGGCCCCCACAGCGGCAGCCCTTCCGCCAGCCCCTTGTGGCCCTCTGCCCCCTGTCTTTGGGGGCAAGGCAGGCGGTGGTGCCCTTCCTGCCCCAGCTCTGCCCTCCAGGCCCGGCGCTCACCTGGAAGATCCGGCGCGCGTGGTCCTCATTCATGTCTATGTTCATCAGCCTGAGGAGCTGCCGTGCCTCCGGGAAGCTCATGCGCCCGTCCCTGTTCTTATCGGCCTTCTGGAACCAGTCCCGGATCCACCTGCTGAGGGCTAAGGAAAGCGACCGGGGGGGGCACCCTGCACTGAGGGGGGAAGGGAACAGGCAGGCGGGTGCTGTCCATAGCTAGTGGTGGTAGCCCCCCCGCCACTGACCTGCCCACGCACAGCCAGGCCGGGTGCAGAGCCACACACCCATTGGGGCCCAGTGCCCCCCGTACGTGAGCCCTGCCCTAGGGGCCCTTCCCCACTGGCGGGGAAAGAGACACCCCGGGGACACTGAGGCAGCCAGCGCCTCCCCCCAAGGCAGCTGGGTCCCCTGGCCCGCGAGGGCAGGGGGGCAGGGCGTGGCCAGGCCGGCAGAAGGATATTGATCCGTTTTCTCCTGCTGGTCCATGCTGGTGACGAAGTCGAGCAGGCGCCGGAGGCCCCGGACCCAGCACTGCGCCTCCTGCGGGGAGCCGGCGACCAGGTCCAGGTGCCCGCGGCGCCCGTGGAAGACGACAGTGAAGCAGCACTCGGGCGGGAACTCCTCTGCCAGGCCCTGCAGCACCTCCGACTGGTGCCCCTCCCGCACCGCCTCCACCTCGCTCAGAGAGACTGGAGGGGAGGGGCGAGTCAGGCGCCCACGGGGGCGGGGCCTGTGCCAGATGCCCCCCCATCCCTCCGTCCGTCTGGCTCTGGGCTCTGTCCCGGGGTATCTAAGCGCTGGGAGGCCTTATGCGATGGGGAGGCCGTCTGGAGACCCGTTCAGCGCCCTCGGGCCCGGGCTGGAGAAGGGAGGGTCTGACAGTCTGGGGCACACGCCCTGGGGGAAGCGTGAGACTGGCCACGCTGGGTCTCACGTTTGCTGTGTGACCAGACTCGCCCTGTCGCTCTGTAGTCCCAGATTTGCCTGCAAGCCCTTGGGCGGGGAGCGCGCCGTTAGCAGCAGGCTGCTGCGTGGCCCGGCTCGTCAGGCGGCGGGTTGATCATTTCGGTGAGTGTCCGACCGGAGGGACCACACGCTGCAGGGACCTGGGCTCTCAGTGACTCCTCCATACCAGGACTTTGCTGCGGGCGGGCTCGCTCCCAACGGGCAAGGGGCACCCCAAGCAGCACACAGCGAAGCAGGGGAAATCTCAAGGCTCCAGCCAGAAGGGACATGGGCGATACCTTCCTGCACGGACATGTATGCGCACACACCTGCACAGACACATACACACGTGTGCATCCAACCACACAATCACACGCGTACTCATGGTCATGTTTGTACGCTTAACACGCACACACCTTGGTGTGCATACACTGATGGGGTTTGGGGTGCAGCCACACCGTTCACTCTGAACCCTACTGAGGGCTGGCTCCCAGCCGCGGCTGTACTCACAGGTATACTTGGCCTCACAAGTGCAAGAAGACTGGTGCCAGACAGTCATGCAGTCGTCCTGCAGCTTGAAGTACCGCGGCTTCTTCCAGCTCTTGGACTTCACCTTCTGCATCGTCGTCCCCTGCTGCATCTGCCTCAGGGTCTCGTCCAGCTGGAGGCCTGCGAGGGGCCAGGGGAGCGGGGCTCAGGCTGCGCTGCTGGGAGCGGCCTGCCATGGGAGCGCATGGCTACCACCCCCTGAGCCAGCGACGTGGGGTGTCCTAAGGCTCCCTTGGGCCATTGCTTTCCTCTGCAGGGGCCAGAGCAGCCTGCACCGGCCTGTCCTAAAGAGGCTGCTCCTTGCGGGGCCTCAGCTGGGGACAGGGACGTGTGGGGCAGCCCCAGCCCCGCCTCCTCCTGCTGGGCTGTGGGGCGTCTTCTCTGGAGCCCGCTGACCCCCGCGGGAACGTCTGTCCCCTGGGAAACTCCAGCCTGGAGACAGAGTCCCAAATATCCCAACTTCCCACGTGCCGGAACGTCCCCAGGAGCCGTCCGGGGTCGACCTGCGTCTGCTGGACTGCGTGAGGCGCCGCTTTGCCTCCTGGGCGTTCTCTGCTCCAGCCCCGTTCCAGCTTGCTGGTCCTCCAGGGATCAGGACGAGGCAGGGCCACCCGCCGGGCTCCTGGCTGGACTCCCCCCTCCGTGGCCCTTCCCTCCCCCCAGCCAGGCCATGCCCTCGCCCCTGCCCACTCGCCATTCGGCTCCGGGGACACTCACGGGGGATGGGCGACGCCATGGTGCTGTCAGCAGGAATCTAGCGAGAGAAAACACCAGAGTCATTGAACCACGTCACGTCTGCCTGTCTCAGCCCACCAGCGCCTGTTCTGCGGGACCATGGTGTGACGGTTCCCCCGACTCCTGCACCCCCGGAGTGGCACAGACAGACTCCGCCAGCCAGTAGAACAGAGGGAGTTTATTGCTCCTCCAGGATACAGCCCAGCACAGGTGTCATCTGGTTACAGGGACTCAGGCCAGGAGGCCTTCGCCCCCCCTTGAGATGGGGGTGGCTGGACCCTGCAATCCCAGCCCCCTCCCTAGCCCCTTCTCCCCAGACGGAAACTGCCTCTCCTGGAGCCCTGCCCCCCAGACCGGGGTTGGTCTCCACCTGCCTCCCTTTGTCTCCCTTCCTGGGAGGCGACCCGTCGGACAGGTTGGGAGCCCCTTGCCTAGTGACTCACCCGCTGTCCTGTTGGGCCGTGCTACAAACAGCCGCCAGTGGAGTCACCCACGGCCCAAGCCCAGCATCCAGCAAGGCCCCCCCATAGCACACTGGGTTACAGAGCAGACAGCCCCCCCTGCGTCACACACAGCACTCAGCAGCCCTGGGGGCGGGGGGCTGAAATGGCAGGTGTCCCATGCTGTGGACACAGAAAGCCCCTTGGGACTGTCTCCAGGGGTGTGTCAAGCCAGCCACAGACAGAGACTGGGGGCTTTGCAGCTTCCTTTTGGGTGGGAACCCTTCGTTCTCCAGCCGCCCTTCATGGAAGAGCGCTGGTTCCACTGGCAGGCCGGTACAAGCTGGGTGGCTCACGTGTCTTTCCAGGCGAAGCCCTGCTCAGAGACATTCAGGTGTCAGCGTTGGAAGCACCTGCCAAGGGAAGGTGCCCTCACAGTTCGCTGAAACCCCCCTGCCCAGGCCCCCTCTGGGACAGGGACTCCCCCTCCTCTGCCCCAGGACCAATCCCCCCTCCCCCTGCAGCCTGGTATCCCGCCTGCCCCTGGCTGGGTGCGCCAGCCTGCTCCCCCCACAGTACCATGGCCAGCCTGGGTCAGACCAGTGGCCCATACAGGTCAGGGTCCTGCCTGCCACCAGCAGCTGGTGCCAAGCACCCAAGGGGCTGAGCAGGGCAGGCAGCACCCCACGACGCAGCCCGTGGGACAGTGCCCAGGCCCGGGCGTGTCGGTGACGCTGCCGAGAGACTGGGCCGGGCACGTGGGTCCCTGGCGTGGGGCAATCTCACCAGTGCTGGAGGCATCTGCCTGGCGTTCAGCGCTCACAGGCCCATGCGAGACTGGAGGCAGCCCCCCAGGGCGTGGGCACCTTCCTGATGGGGGTCCCCCGGCCCGGCCGCCTCTGCGGACGCTGCTTTAGCCAGACCCCAGTGAGTCAGCTCAGCCCGGCGCAACGGGCGAACGGCCCCGACTTCTCTGCGCCCTGCTTTGCTCCCCGCCCTTCTGGCATTAGCCTCGCAGACTCCACTGCGGTGGGGGGGTCCCGGCTGGACTCTATGGGGGGAAAGCCAGCGGGAAGAGAGAAGCCCCCTCTTGCCCCCCACCTGGCTGCACGGTGGCCTCCTCAGCAGAGCGCCCAAAGCTGGAAGCAATCCGGGCCCCAGTCGTCCAGCCAGACTCCAGGTGCAGCCTTTGCCCTCCCCCAGGTGTCCCAGGCTGGAGCCAGCAGCTGCGCTTTGGGGCAGGCCTCCTCCTGGCATGGCTCAGCCCCAGGCAAGAGCAGCTGCCCCAGCTGCTCATGGAAAGGGCACAGCTGGGGGTGGGAGAACACAGGGGAAGCGTCCAACAGGCAGCTGGGAGGGGATGGAGCCCTCAGCCCCATGGACTCAGTGCACAGGCAGAGCCAGGCGATTTCCTGCCCCCGCGGGGTCTGGAGGAGGAGGATGGGGCAGAGCGTAGGGTCCCCAGAGCGCTTCACTGGTGGCAGGCAGGCGGTGCCAGGGTGCAGGGACGTGCTGGGTGTTGGCAGGGAGGGGGCCGGATCTCTTCCCCCAGGACACCAAGCGATGGAGACACTGTCCAGCAGCCATCCCTGGGAGCAGGGCGAGGCATCTGTGGGGCATGAGGGCTGCCACAGATTCATACTGGGACCTCGCCAAGCCTTGGCCTCCCCGTGCCTCAGTTTCCCCCCATTTGCAGCAGGCTGCGTGATGCTGAGCGCATCAGTGTGCTTTGGGACCCTCAGGTGGAAGGGGGCAACCATCTGGCCCCAGGGATTTGGAGCAAGCCCTGCCTCCCCCATCCCTGCCACGCTGGGGAACATGCCAGGCAGTGGTAAAAGGCCCATCACCATGGCGTCTAGGCAGCAGCTGAACATTAGGAAGCCCAGGCTCTCGGCTGGCAGCGAAGGCTCCGCGAAGCAGCAGCTCCTGCCCAAGAAGCTGCCAAGGGGGACAGGGAAGCAGGGCCGGATCGCTCGGGGTGCAGGCGGGCGCTCCTGGAGCCGGAAGGCGATGGGAACTGGGACAGCCCTGGGAGCTGCCAAGGGGCTGCAGCACTGAGCGGCCTGGGCTACCTAAGGCTGCGGGAGGCCAGCTGGGAAACCGTCCAAACCCACCGCTGCCGCCTGCGAGAGCCGTAAACGCGGCGGGAGCTCCGCACGCCCACACATACCCTGCATGCCCCTGCCCTGCAGACACCTCCCAGCTCTGCCAGGGCTGTGCCCCGTGAACCCCAGCACCCCCGCTCCCCAGAAGTGGTGCTGCCAGGGCTGTGCCCCGTGAACCCCAGCACCCCCGCTCCCCAGAAGTGGTGCTGCCAGGGCTGTGCCCAGTGAACCCCAACACCCCCGCTCCCCCAGAAGTGGTGCTGCCAGGGCTGTGCCCCGTGAACCCCAGCACCCCCGCTCCCCAGAAGTGGTGCTGCCAGGGCTGTGCCCCGTGAACCCCAACACCCCCGCTCCCCAGAAGTGGTGCTGCCAGGGCTGTGCCCCGTGAACCCCAGCACCCCCGCTCCCCCAGAAGTGGTGCTGCCAGGGCTGTGCCCCGTGAACCCCAACACCCCCGCTCCCCCAGAAGTGGTGCTGCCAGGGCTGTGCCCCGTGAACCCCAACACCCCCGCTCCCCCAGAAGTGGTGCTGCCAGGGCTGTGCCCCGTGAACCCCAACACCCCCGCTCCCCCAGAAGTGGTGCTGCCAGGGCTGTGCCCCGTGAACCCCAGCACCCCCGCTCCCCAGAAGTGGTGCTGCCAGGGCTGTGCCCCGTGAACCCCAACACCCCCGCTCCCCCAGAAGTGGTGCTGCCAGGGCTGTGCCCAGTGAACCCCAACACCCCCGCTCCCCCAGAAGTGGTGCTGCCAGGGCTGTGCCCTGTGAACCCCAACACCCCCGCTCCCCCAGAAGTGGTGCTGCCAGGGCTGTGCCCAGTGAACCCCAACACCCCCGCTCCCCCAGAAGTGGTGCTGCCAGGGCTGTGCCCCGTGAACCCCAGCACCCCCGCTCCCCCAGAAGTGGTGCTGCCAGGGCTGTGCCCCGTGAACCCCAGCACCCCCGCTCCCCAGAAGTGGTGCTGCCAGGGCTGTGCCCAGTGAACCCCAACACCCCCGCTCCCCCAGAAGTGGTGCTGCCAGGGCTGTGCCCCGTGAACCCCAGCACCCCCGCTCCCCCAGAAGTGGTGCTGCGGCTGCCGGGGCGCCCTTACCTCTTGCTGTTGCCTGGGCAGGGCTGGCTCCCGTCTGGGCTCCCTCGCTCCGGGGGGCCTGTGCCATGCTGCAGGCGCTCCGGGCAGCTACTGAGCCAGCAGCTGAGCTTGCAAGGAGAAATAATCTCCCAGCAGCTCAGCCCAGCCCGGCGGCTCCTTCTCCCCTTAAAGGCACAGAGCCAGGGCCTCCTTGTCACCTTGCCACTTGGCAGCCTGCCTGGAGTGACGGTGCAGGCAGCTGCTCGCTGGCTGCGTGTGGCGAGAAGCCCCCGGCTCACAGGAGCCCCCAGTCTGGGACTCTGGGACTCACTTTCCTCCCCCCAGGGCTCGCCAGGGCCTGGATTGTTTGCAAGACTCACCTGGCCCCAGCTGCTGTTGGCCTGTTTCGCTTGGCGCTCTGCACTACCGGCCGGGACCCTCCTCCCTGGGCTCCGATCCCGTCGGCCGCTGCACGGGGACACTGGCACAGAGCACCCCTGCGTGGGGGCACCAAGACCAGCCTGAGAGATGAGCCTTCTTCCCCTAAAAGCAAGGGTGGAAGGGGGGCTCCGAGCTCGCCGGGGCCAACGGCAGACCCGGGCCACGCAGGGGCTCGGCCGCTGTCCCACCTCCCAGGCTGCCCCACACCGACCGGCCCGGCCTTCCAGCCTGTTCCCAGGGCAAGTGCGAAGCTGGGTCCCGCCCCCGTTCTAGCTGGACCAGGAACAGCCTGGGATGAGCTGTGGAGCCTCAGCTGGGAATGGGGTCACAGCGGCAGCCCACGTGAGCCTCAGCTCAGCCAGCGACGAGCCAGGGTTTCATTTCCAAATGGAGTCGCTGGCGTCTCCCCAGCCCGGGCACCGCAGGGTCCCATCCTTCCCTGCAGGAGGGGCCTGGGCACAGGTTAGGCAGAAGGACGGTTGTTGGGAGGGGAGGGGGGTTAAGGAAATGAAGAGAAATAAAATGAGCAATAAAGGAAGGAGGGAGACGTAAGGGAACTCGGTGACCCGAACCAGAATGGAGCTACTGGAAATTTACGACCTGGGTTTCACACACGACCCCGGGTGGGGGGCCGGGTATCTGTGGTGCCCTCCCGAGCCCCTAGCTGTGCCCCCTGGCAGCGACAGCCGCAGCATGCCCCAGGGGGTCTGCTTCCTTGCCAGGAGCTGGAAACGCAGCCATGCCCAGAATTCCCACCCCACAGAGACGGGACTGGGGGGATGCAGGGTGGGCAGCAGGATATGTAACACAATGGAGACTTGTTCACAGCCCTGCGTTGCTATGGTCCTAGAAAACATCTGGCTCAGGGGAGTTTTGAGCAGGGCAAGGAACCAGGCCCCGCCTGGAGGGAAGCCCTCTCCTGCCAGCAGTGTAGGCTAGTGGTGAGAGCGCACTGCCTCGGCCCTAGATTGGAGAGGCGGTACCTCCCAGCAAGTGGGAGGAAGGTGCCCCAGGCCAGTGGCCCCGTGAGGGAGATGCACTGGCCCCCATCTCCTGCACCCCCCAGTTGGGAGCAACTGAAGGAGGGACGGAGACAGGTTAAAACAGACCCAGAACCTTAGCAAGGCCCTGCTGGCGCCAGCCCAGGCCTGGAGAGCAGGAGCTGGGAAAGGGAACAAAGAGCAGCGAGGCGGGTGCTGGAGGGGGATGATCAGGCTGGAGGAGATGGCACCATTTGTAGGACCCTCAGGGTCTGCAGCCCCAGGCCAGCCCATGGCACAAGCCAGGCCAAGCAGAACCTGGCCCCTGGTTAATCTCACCCCCACAGGAGGAAGAGAAATGTCATTTCCCCCTTGCAGGCAGCACCTGACGACAGCTTTTCAGGACCTGAAAGGGTGTCACAAGTGTTCTCCCAGGCCAGGCCAGGCCAGGCAGCAGCAACGGGCTGAAATTGCAGCAGGGGAGGTTGAGGTTGGACATTAGGAAAAACGTCCTGCCTGTCAGGGGGTGAAGCCCTGGAATCCATTGCCGGGGGGGCTGTGGATTCCCCATCGCTGGAGACATTGAGGAGCAGCTTGGGCAGGGATGCGGATGTGCTTGGCCCCGGCGGGAGGGCAGGGGACGGGACTTGATGGCCTCGTGAGGTCCTGACCAGTTTTCTCTGATTTTATCACCCCACGGGACCCCAGGGGAGGCCAACGCCTGCCACAAATCACCCAACTCTCCCCAGGACCCCCGCGCTGGAAGGGGAAAAGCCCCATCCAAGGGGCTGAGACAGGAGCTGAACTGGGTTCAGGAGGCTTAGTTCACAGCTGGGTCCCAGCTCAATTCCCAGGCCCAAGACCTGGCCCCAGGCTCCCTCCCTGCCGCTTTGCAGTTCACTAATTAACCCTTGAAACAGATCAGCAGCCCCGAGCAAAGTGCAGATCCTCCAGCGGGGCTGAGCCCTTGGGCTGGCCTGGCAGCGCCAGGGAGGGGCGGGTGTCTGCCAGGGGAGTCAGCCAGCAGGAACCCCACTTAGTGACGAGCACAAACCGTCTTAGCTGCTCTGCCGGAGAGCGGGCGCCGGAGTGCAGCCCCGGGAGGGGGCAGGAAGGAACCAAGCTCCCCCTCTCCCGCCACAGACACTCAAAGCAGGGCAGCGTCTCCCTGGAGGGGTTTCGGAGCCAGAGATTTTCTCCCAAGCCCAGCGATACGTTCTAGCAGCAGGTGGCTTCGGCCCACTTCTCTGAGCGGCGGCAACACACAAGCAGCTCCTGCAGCCAGATGCTGCCAAGACCCTGAGAGGGGCCGAGGCAACAGACCGGCAGAGGAGGCGGCCAAGGCAGCTCCAAGCTGTGGTCCCCCACTTAAACCTGCCAGGACCCCCCCGAGCAGTTTCACCCCCCCCCCCCCGTACCGACTCCAGGAGCCGGGAGCTCGTGCTTGTCCGGCTTTCGCACCCCCTGCCTGCAGGCGCCTCTGCTCCCACGCTCAGAGATCAGACGGGAGCGGAGGTGCTTTGGGTTTTTTTTATTAAGTTTAAGTTACAAAACAGAAGCATTTTTAAGTCGTGTCAAGGTGGGGATGGAAAAATGAGCCTAGCGGTATAAAACCAGAGCCCGGGGCGAGGGAGGGGGCCCGGCGCTCTGCCCCCGTGCTGCACGGGGGCCCGCGGGCGGGGGAGGAGAGGCCTGGAGGGGGTTAAGACACTATTGGCACAATGACATGGCCGATGATCAGCAAAAGGGGAAAAGCTTCTTCCCGAGGAAGCGCGAGCTTTGGCTGCCGTCTGCTGGGTGCCAGGGCCGAGCAGCGTCACTGCAGGGCAAGGCCAGCGCTGGCACTGGGGGCCCCCGGCCTGTAGGACAAGCGCTGGCCAATCCGCCTCCCCCCTTTGGTTTGAAGAGCGACGCGGGCAGGTGTCTCTCCAGACGGCCTTGCTGCGGCCGCCTTTGGGCCAGGGACGAGGAGTGGACGAAGGGGGAGGAGCAAGAGCCCTTGTGGATCAAGGCAGCCTCGACGCCTGGCACCCCAGCAAAGCCGACGTCCCTGCTGCCCTTGGCACCTCCCTGACAGCACCGCCCCTGCCCAACTTGCTCCTCCCTGGGCCCTCTGCTGCCAGGATCTCCTCATGCGGTGAGCGCCTGACAGCCAACCGGCCGCGCTAACGCACCTGTCCAGCGAAGCGGGCTCAGGAGGCAAAGCCCAGCCTCCTGCCGGCCAGGCGGTGCTGGGAGAAGCGCTGTACTACAGCCCAGGAGATGCCGGACAAGCAGCTCGGGTAGGTGGAGTACAGCCGCCACCCAGCCGCCAGAGCGCCCGAAATGCAGGATTTACATCCCAGAAACACGACGGCCCTAAGGAAGGGCCCACAAGCCAGGAGGCCCTCTGCCTTCCCTCGCCCCCTGCTAGCAGAGCTCCGGCCAGCGAAGCCGGGGAGGCAGCGCCAGAAAGGAGCTTTCTGCGTCAGGAGGGCCGCCCGGGGCGAGACGCAGCCGGTTTGTGCTCCGAGGAGGGGAGAAAGCGACTGGGTCAACTTTTATTGAGCTCGCTCGTTGAACAGACCTGGAACCGGTGAGGGGACAAGGAACGCGAAGGAGGCAGCCCGTGCCCCACACGCCGCGGGGGAGAGTTCACGTCCGCAGGGGTACGGCCTGGCCCGGCACCGGGCAGATGCCAGCTGAGCTGGGGAGAGGCGGTGCTTGGCTGGCAAGCTGCAGTAACAGTATGTGCTGGTGTCAACGCCCAGAGCCCCATGCTGGGGGAGCGGCCCTGCTGGCTGGGAGGTGGGCAGTCCGGAGCCCGGCCTGCGCCCCCAGGCAGTCCTGGAAGAGGTCATGGGTTCCTGGTTCTTTGTAAACCTGAGCTGTTTCCTCCCTGGTCCCCCGCCTCCGCGGGCGTCACTGCGGGGGCAGGGGGATGCCCCTGGGGTCGGTGACTTGACCCTCCTGCAGGTTCTTGATCAGCTGCGCCAGCCAGCGCTTGGTGGTGGTGTCGTCCTTCAGCACCTGGGCGAAGGTGGTGTCCTTCAGCTGGTCAGGAAGGCACTGTCTGAGAGCCTCCCGGGCCCTACAGCGGGGACAGAAACGGGCACCAACACAGACACTCACACTGACAGGAGCGAGCCGGCCTCCCGCTCGAACAGCCCAGTCACTGCAGCCCGGGGCTCCTGCCCACTTGGCCTCCCCAGACCTCGGCTCTGGTCTCGCCCCTTCCCCAAACCCACGAGCTCCGGGCAGATCCCAGCCTCCCCTTGAGCCAAGGGCCCCGCGTCCCAACACCTGCCCAGCCACAACCCCCTTCCGCATGCGGAGGCGGAGGAGTCGGGCTCCAGAGCCAGCTGGGATGGGCGCAGAGCCAACGTGAACATAGCTAGCCGGGGCCGTGGCCCCTCGTTACTCCACCGCTCTGCCCCTACGAGCCCCTGGCAGCACGTCTCAGCTCCAGGCGAGCGAGGTGGAGAGCACAGGGCTCTGGTCCCTACGTTCTGACCCGGGGCAGGCGTGCTGGGACAGCTGCAATTACGGCCCTTCACCCTGCCAAACCTGCATTACAGGCTACAATGCACAAGCTGGGCAGAGCGGAGGGAGCTCGCGGCTGGTCTGGAGACAAGCCCCACTTCCCAGGCGGAGCGCGAGGCAGGCACACGGAGCGGGAACGGAACGGCCCGTCCAGCGAGAAGGGGAAAGCAGCTCGGCTCTCGCCCCCCGCGGCCCTGGCACACTCCTGAAATGTTTACCTGGGGTTATCGGAAAGGCGAAGGTAGCAGCGGACCATGTGTTTCAGCAGCCTTGCTGACGGCTCCTTGGAGAGCTGCAGGACCATCTTGCCCTGTGCGACAGGAGCAGAGTCAGAGAAACAGCGCTTGGTAAAAGGACCGGGAAGTGCTGAATGCCTCCTGGGACTGGGGTCCGGCAGCCACCAAGGCAGAGATGACTGTGCCCACTGACAGGCAGAGAGTCACTGTTCCAGCCCCGCTTGTAACACTACCAGGAGACAGCACCAACTCAAAGATCCTGCTCAAAGCGGAGCCGCTACTGCAGAGCTCTGGCCCTCCCTCGTCCCTGGACGGAGCAAGGTGTCCCCACCGATCACAGCCCCAGGCCAGTCCCTTCCCAGCTGAATTCTCATTCAACCAAGGACCGCAGGAGTTCCATCTCCCTGAGCGCTGTCCAAGATTCAGCATGGAAAGCATTGCCCAGGACCGCGGTTAGCATTCGCTCGCTGGGTTTGCCTGTAGGTAACAGCCCTCCCCTCCCTTCCCCATGCGCTGTAAGAGACAGGCACAAATGTTTAATAGGAAGTTGGCAGAAATCTACATAATCCAACCTCAGGCCCCGGCTGCTAAAAAAGCTACTTTTCGTATTGTTTGTGTCCCACTTCCCGAGGGATCTTCCTGGGAGAGTCTCACTGTGCAGGTCTAGTCATGAATACCAGTGGCAGGCTTTCCACCCGTGGCGGCCTGAGCTCCATGACATGCTGCGGGTGGATTTACAAAGCCGCGGGAAGCTGGCATAGGACAGACCCTCAGCAGCAAGTGTACGCTCACGATCACAAGCCGCCTGTCCCAGCCTGACCCTTTAGGAAGAGAAGGGAGCAACCGCCCCTACCAGTATCATGGCGACATGAGAAAACCGCTCGTACGTCTGGCAGATATACGCCAATCCTGTGTCATCCAGCAGGATCTTCTGTAGAATAAATGTCGCAACCTGGAAGAGAGAGGAGGAATTGCTTGGCCCACCGCACCCGTAACGGGCAGACAAGGGACCATGTCCCGTTTGCCCTTCTGACAGCAACCCCAATCCTCTACAAACGGACACGTACCAGGGGATCGGGGATCGTAACAGGAGTGGGAACTAGGGATGTTAATTTAAATTTAACATCCGATTGGTTAATTAATGTTAAATGTAGATTAATGGAATAGACGATGGGATTCCATCGACTATTCGATTAGTCTACAAGGGCGCCTTCCAGAACCCTGCCGGGCTCCCTGCGCGCTGCAGCCGTTACCATGCACAAGTGGGACTGCTGTACATTTCAAAAGTGGAATCGCAGCAGAAGCGGCGCGAGTGGAGACTGCTTCAGTCCCACTGTGCCTCTACCACCCCTGCTCCCCCGCGGAGACCGTGCTGGGGGAACCGGCTTTTAAGCTGGCTCCTCCCAGCACCGGCTCCTGCTCCCTGATAGAGGCAGCAAGGGGGGCAAGCGACTAATCTCATCACTAGTCGACTATCCGATAAGCTTAGTCGACTAGTGGCTTACATCCCTAGTGGGAAAGGGTTTACTCCCATTCAAACGGGAAGGAACAGCTGAAATTCACTAGGAAAGGGAGAAAGGAAGATGCTCTCCACAGACCAGGACCTTCCAACATCAAAGCAGCACTAGAGTCCACCCTGAACAGAAGATGCCAAACCTGCAGACACATCTCCACTGCTACCGTGAGAAACACACCCCAGAAGGCACCTTCCGAGCTCCACGGTCACTAGACGTGGCTATGGTGAGGCGTGGTGTCCTCAGCCAACGCCCCAGTCACAGCGACGGGGATGAAATCAATAGGAGCCTGAACGGACTCGCACAGAAAAGCGATAAGACAACACCCCACTCCGCATCTGCTGCGGGTGAACCCGTCAAAGCGATCGCGCTCTAGCCGAGTCCGCCACCTCAAGGAAACCTGCCCAACACGTTCAAAGAGCGGCCGAGAGCTGCAGCTCATAACTCTGCCAGACACTAAATATGCAACCCTAATAAAGACCCTGGACGTATGGCTTATCACGCCCAACTGGACACCACCAACTCCTCCTCTCGTCCTGTGGCTGCAGGGTTGCGCATGGCCCACTTTGCCGGGAAAGGCCCTGCAGGATACGTATGAACTAGCTAAGGCGTTTCACCTTGCATTTAGCTGTAACGCTTTTCCCCGACTGGACGAAGAGCTCTTAGAAGTCCACCCCTCTCACCAACAGAAGCTGGGCCAATGACAAATCTGACCTCACCTGTCTTGTCCCTCAAATATCCTGGGGCTTACGTGGCTACAATGACACTCCGGAGGGAAGAGAGGCAGATACAAGAGCTGGATATTAACGAAGGGCTGTACGGAGCCATTCGATCACTGAGGCTGTCTGCACTGGCGAGCTCGCAGCGGCACAGCTGTAACTGACGCACCCGTGCAAGTGCTCTCAGGCAGCTCTTCTGCTGGGGCGCGAAAGCTCCTCTGTCGGGGTAAGTAAACCACCCGCAGCCAGTGGCAGTAGCTCCCCCGCTGACAGCGCTGTGCACAGCCATGCTCATGCCGGTGTCACTTACCTTGCTCGACCGGAAGGAACATTCACACCCCGAGGGACGTAAGCAGCAGTGCAGCCATGGGCTAGTCGTGCGGCTATGGGATACTCCTGCCACGCTACCACAGGTAATGGGCAATTGTGACCTCTTCATGCAGGCTGATCAGGCTCTTGGAAGGGCAAACAGGAAGGAGCAGCCCACCCCACAGCCCTGCCTAGCTCTATACAGCCTGGCCCAGTTAGCTTGGAGTTTTCATCTCTAATGTTACACTGCCTGGCTGCTTCAATCAACCACCAAAGGCCTGGGCTATGGAGGAGGAGGACTACACTCATAGTACCCTCCCACCTTAATATCCACCAATCCAAGCTAGCGGCGAGGGGACGGCAGGGCTAGTGAGCGAGGTGCTGCTCTCACGCTTCAGCACTGCACAGTCACTACGGTCCCCAACCCAGGGCCAACAGACCCCAGACAGGCCAACGGAAGGCCGTTCCGCAGCAAGGGGGGTGTCGCAGGCAGTACCCCCCCCCCCCCGCGCAGCTCGAGAGCACAGCAGGTAACGTCCAGCTCAGGCTGCCAGCGCGATTGCCACCTTAGTGTCATGTTACACCAGGGGGAGTTCGACTAAGTGGTGAGCGACGCTGATCTGCCGCGGGCAGGGGCATGATGAACAGAACACAGAGGCCCCAGAGGAAAGCGGCCAGGAGGCCCACAAACCCAAATCTCAGACTTCGACAACAGGCAAATACCGTTTTGGAAAGTTCGCTGCCAGACTCCATGATGCGCAAGCAGAGGGGGATGATTTCTGTCGTCAACAAAAAGTTGATCACTTCTTGCTCATCTGTCTTCACCAGGGCCCCTTAGAAACAGACAAGAGAGCGTCAGAGAGCAGGTACTGGGAAAGCGCAGCCCGAGCCAGGAGGCAAAGATCTGTATGGCCCCACCGTGGCCGGGGTGCAGGTGCTGCTCGGGATGGCACGGACTGCAGGCACTGCCAGCGCACAAAGAAAGAATATTTCAGTGACCCGGGCTCTAGCAGCAGCCATACCCCAAATTCAGCTTCTCAAACTGTTACCATCCAGTGGGGACCATCCTAGTGCTGCTTTGCTGAAAGCGGCCCACCGCTCGCTGTTAAAGGGGGTCACTGCCGGCAGAGGTCTATCCAGGCCCCGCTTGCCGGGGTGGACCTAGCTGAGTCGCAGAGAGAAGTAGAAGGGGTCACAGATCCCTTTCAAAGAGACTGAAGTGCTGCTGTTACCCACACCAGGGCAAACTGCCCCTCCTGCTCTCTGTCTGATTGGGCCTTTTCGCCACAGACACCGACTAGCACATCGTGACCGCATGGGGAAAAAGGAGGGAGAGAAGATGGCTTCATGCAACAATAGGGCCTTGTAACTGTTCTCCAAGCCTCACACCTTCGCCACGCTGTGCATGGAGCACAGACCGCTGCTCTGGGGCGATAAGTCTGAGTGAAGATCAGCGTGACCAGCATAGGAGGAAGCTACGCGAACTGGGGCATGTAGTCACCCAGGGATTTTAAAGGGGGCACTGGGCAGCCAGTGCAGTCCTCATGCTGAATCTGCTGAGGTGTCTGGCGAGGGAACCTCAGCAGAATAAAAAAGGCAGGTCAAGTCTAAGCTTTGTCCCCTGCCAGCAATGGAACAAACCCGAGCGGAATCGAACCCTCAGCTGACCACTGGCTGCCCGGATGAAACATGAATGTGTCTCAGAGACAGCATCTTCCCGCCCGCCCCACCGTGCAGGGAAACGGCGAGAAAATGGAGACAGTCCCTGGAAGTGTGGTGCCCCCTTAACCATTTCCCTTCACGTAGCTGAAGAACCAGCCGCCTGACCATCCCTGACAAGCAAACTCCCCGCCTGCTTTCAGGCCAGAACGTCCCAATGGAACCGGAGCTTCCGGTGCCAGAGCAAGAGGCAGTGACAGAGATGTAGCCGTGTTAGCCTGATCCTGCTCAACCAAAAGAAAGGACTATTGGTCCATGCTATGGAAACATCAGATGCTCTTGCACTGTGCGTGACAAACCCCACCAGCAGCACAGCCCAGGTCCCAAGCCTCCAGGGCCACGTAGCACTTAGACACACGCTTCCCACTCCTATTAATGGGAGTCAGGCAGGCAAGGCACGGCACGCCAGTGGGAAGTCAGATGTTCTCACATAGGGAAGAACAGTAACGGCGATGTAAGGTCCTGGTACGCTAGGAGGCACGGAGTGAACCGGCCATAGGAAAGGAGGAGCCAAGGCTCACAGCCTTTGCAGGAGTGCTTACCGATCACACCGAGGCTGGTAAGCCGCAGGTATTCAAATGGCCGAGTCTTGCTAACTGTGTGCAAGAAGGGATACAAGAAGAGAGGGATGTGAGCTGCAAGGAAGGCTGACCTGGAAGAAAAGGCAGAAGACACATTGAACACACACCACAAGAAGCCAAGAGGGCTACACAGAACACACAACACTAACGCAGCGGAGTACCTCTAACCGCCTGATCAGACATTAGCACCCGTTGCTCAGCCGGGCAGGCCAAGCATCCTCCTTTACAAACAGACAGAGGGGACAGGATGTGCTCTGAGCTGCACTACTGGTGCAAGATGAGCAGGCAGGCGATGGGGCCCAGGTACCGCTCCCAACAGGCTATGGAGTACACATCCCCACATTTCTGTATTGCCTCATCTCCCCCCATCCTGATCTGCTGCTTGTCTCACCACACTACAACTGATCTTTCAGGCTGCAGGTGCTTTGGTGCAGCGTCTGATTTACCAGGTGCATGCCCAGGTCCTGGCATGACAGGACTGCAATTTGCCTGGCCTCCAGGCACCACTCTACTATAATAAATATTACATAAACCAGCAGCCCCCACAGCACTCAGTCATGCCTGGCTCCTAGCCCCAGAACCCATTCGGAGGATGGGCTGGAGAGAACTCAGACTGCGGGAAGTCCCAGAGGAAGGGGTTCCCCTGCTGACATTTCATTTCCAAAGCCCGGCCTAGGGGGATCGCTCTCTGCCAAAGACCCGGGATTGTGCTCGGAGTAAAGAGAATCCAGCCTGCAGATACTGATCTTGCGCATTCATGTTGTTATGAAGTTAAAGGAACCCAAGCCTGGCTCAAAGAGCGGTGCCGTTAAACCACGTCTGGTACAGGCTGAACGATGTTCTGCTTCCTAACTGTTCCCACAGCCTGTTTCACGACAGGGCCTTATTCACAGGTGGAGCAGAACATGCAGGAACGTGGCCACGAGGCTGGGTTTCAGCCACCTGGATCACTTTTTGCCAGGAAGTCAAGCAACGGGCACAGTCCCCAGGGACCTGGAGACGCCGTGCTCTCCAGCAAATGAGGCACTGGCTGGGACTCCAGAGGGCCTGGGAGCGAGCTGGGGACATGTTCCCTTGTTTTCTCCAATTACACTGCAAGCTCCCCAGGTGGAAGCTGTCTCTCATTAGGCATTGGCACAATTTTGGCTGGGGTGTCTTGGGGAGATCAGATTTTAGAGCCCGGGGCATTTCAAGAAGTCTCAAAAGGCCATGTGCTATGTGTGGGGCTCTGCACAGCTATCTACACTGATCCCCAAAGGAACCAGTGACAACACAACACTGCTCTCTGCCATCCAGTGTCCAATGCCACCCTGCCCTTAACGTGGGGGTAATATGAACGAACTCGCCACTTGCCCAGTGTAGCACCAAGCCAGCCATTTACACAGCACAACACACAATTCCCAGGCGCTACCCAATGCTCTGTCCGACAGTTACCTGGTTTCTGGATGCGATGCAACACACTGCAGGAGTGCCAGAGCATTGCAGACTCTGTTAGACTGATGGGCCGTCAGGGTTGGGGGGTTGATCGATGGATAAATATTTACAATTTCCTAACGAGGTTAAAGAAAGAACAAAATCAAAGGAGAAAACTGGATCACGCTGCAAAAACGTGTTTGTCTGCTACGTGGCTGTAGGTGCCAGAGAAACGGCTGCCTTCTATTTGCCACCACATCACTGCTTCAAGCCTAATTGTAAAAGGAAGTTATACAACATGGGAGGCCACACTTTACCCAACTGAGGGCTGCACCATGAAAATTGCCAGGTGACAAGGTGACACATCTATTTTGCATGTAATGAAGCATAGGACAGCTGCCTTTAATGGTTAGACAGACAGTATGGGGATTGATGCCCTGGAAGTTCACTGTGCCAGAAGTCCCAGCATACAAAGCTCTGCTCTCATCTGTCATATGCCGGGACCTCTGGTCCCCTTAGCTGAAGATGCCAAGAAGGGTGAAGTGTATGAGCACGGGGGAAGTGTGCATGGGGAAGAAGTCTGACCCATGCCTGTCAATTTCTAACCTAAGCCCTGTCTGACTTCCTTCCCTTGTTCCATGTGTATGCTGAAGAGGAGGCTCACAGTGCCTCAAGGAATCCCCAGGTCTCATGCTGAGAGTCCAGCAGCAGCCATGAAACAAGCTGGACTGATGAAGAGGTGAACGAAGGGACTGAGGCGGGGGGAGGGGGAAAAGGGAAGGAGGAGGTGTGTGATTTCTAAGACTCCCCTGCAACAGGAAGGGTTAAGTGACCCAAGAAAAGCCACATCAATGAGTGCGCTCACCCTGAGCAGTTCTTTCTGGCAGAAAGGGAAAGCACCCACCTGGAGAAGAGCCGCAATTGTGCCAAACGAGTGCCATAGCATCGGGGCGAGGTCAGGGACTGATTCACGCTTCTTACTCAGCTCCAGCAAAGCATTCTCCCGGGTCTCAGGGCTGGACAGCTCATTAATCCACTGATAGATCTTCTCTCTGTCCACCTGAGCCAGTGCTGTGGGCACAGGCTGGAGAGCAGACAATACAATATGTGAGACACAACCATTTTATCAGATTCAGACCAGCCCCTTTTCACTTGGAGAGCGGCAGATGAACCCACTCAATGCTGAGTTCCAGTTGCAAAGGTGGAATCAGTTACCTGTATCCAGAACACATCTCAGGTCAATGCTTAGCATTTCACCCACTACAAAACATGGACAGGTGCTTTGCTTCATGGAATAAACCTATCGCTACTGCAGTTTCTCTGTATCTCGTGGCAAAATGTTCCCTAGTAACTTCCTTCAGTAGCACTCAGTGAATCACAAAACTTCCCATCTCTACAAGCCAAGCCCTAGGGCAAGTTATTTTTAATTCTCTCCAGTGGAAATCTGTGCTAGATCACGGCACCAGCCTTGTCTACCTTAAGTATCCACAGACTCAAGTGCAAGCATAATAAAAACATATTTAAAGGATTACTTAAAAGTACAGAAAAATACTTTTATTTAGATTCCACTGCTTTTATAACCTCCGAAATACTTAAAGCAGCAGCTTTTCAACACCAGCAATGCTCACTCAAATCTACATTAAAATAAGGGTCCCACATAAAAGAAAAAAAATTCTCATGTTTTATACAATGAAGAATTTAAAAAGTATTGCTAGAGAGACATTGTGCTACAAATAGGTGTCGCACAAATCCACCCTGTTCATCTTGCTTGTGTTCCCAAGAACCTCAGCCACTTCCCTAAGTATCTCTCTCAAAGGGAACTCCCTGATACTTTGCTTTGTGAGAAAAATTCTTCCCAGACTACAACCGAGAAGGGTAAATCTGTACCTACACTCAAAAAATATTTTTAAGATTAAGCAGGACAGTTTTAAAAGTTATTTCCATCCCCCTTCTCCACAAAATCAGTGAAAGGGTAACACAGACAGTGAAATCTCAGAAATAAAAGAATCACACTGGGGAACCCAGGATTTTAAGATCTCTGGGATTTCCTTTTCAGAGAAGTTAAACTTTCATTAAAAACAAAGTTTCATGATCTTTCAAATGCTCTTTAAAACAGCGATATAAACTAAATTCTCTTGCACTAAGTAAAGTAGCAGCTTGGTAGTTTAAGCTCAAAATTTAGGTTTAACTAGATCTCAATAGGACTATTTTCTTGAACGTTAAGCCAACTAGTTGCAGTGTATTTGGGTTTAAGTATTCCCTTGCAATCTCCTCTACAATTCGTCATGCTCAAGAACTATGAAATGAAACCAGCTAGTACTAGAAGTGAAACTATACAACTGGGATCAATCTTTACCGAACTGTAGAGGTTAGAGATGCATATTAGGGACTAAGTCTTTGGGATACCATTCTACAGACTCGCTTCTCAATATCAGCAAGTGTTTCTTGACATTTCGAAAATTTTTCCCTCTGTTTCATCCATTCAATCCCATTATATACCATGCACATTCTAACTAACTCTCTCACCTTTGGTATTTATAGGATCAAGAACCTGTAGACTTATTAACTGTTTGCTCTTATTAACTTAGGAAAGTATTTATTTAGTGCCATCAGATGATCTATAGATGTATTATCCACACTTGATCCCTGCCCTGCAAAGTTCGCCATACATTTTAACTCTTCAACTTTCCTCAAATCAATCCTTCTCTGACTCTCTCGTCTGTTTTCCAGATTCTTTTTCAGATCCTGAAGCCAGGATATTTCGTGAGCATGGTGAACTGTGACAAGTGTAATCCTATTAGCACTCCCTATAAGGGGGCTTAGAAATACAGGGAAAATGGGAAAGTCTACTTTGTGTTTGTTTATGATGGTAGGCTCTTGGAGAGCTATACGTTCAGGTCTAATTCACTAGACATATTGAAAGCTTCAGTTCACGTTAACAGTTCAAATACACTCACTCCTTAGCAACGCAGGCATACATCCACAGTGTTCAGTGCCTTCCTCAGTAAGAATCAAATTTCTCCCCACAGATCATACAGATTCCCATCTGATGTTATTTTTCTCTGTACATCCCACCTATATTTCATGCGGTTGTTGATAAAATCATCTAAGTTTTAAACTGCTGTTCTCAAGGCTGAAGGTATCATTCTCCTTCCCTAGGATCTTGGGTAATGCCAAATATCACAAACATTGCAGATACAAATTGATCTTACTAATGCACTCTGCTGTGCTTCATGCATGCAAGAATGAGGCCATAGCTGTTTTAAAACACCATACACACTGACCATTTGTGGATCACTGAAGAGCTCAGGACACAGTGTCTGCCAAACTGCAACTCTGATTATTACATAATAAGGATGTAAATTGCACTTAATCAACTAGTCGATTAGTTGATGGGGGGGGCGGGACTGCAGAGCCGCAGTGGGGTTAGCTCCCGGCCCCGGGCAGCTAATCCCACTGCGGCTCTGCCTTTTAAATGTATTAAGAGCTGCCAGGCTAGTCACTTACATCCCTATTACATAGCAGATTTGATTTTACATAATTTAAGAAACAGTCTCCAACTGGCAACTGCCTTGAAGCATTCTAGGTAAAAACATCAATACATACATACAATTGTCTATTTTCTGCCTATATTGTTAGATTTTCAACACGGTAACACCAATATGAAGCCTTTATTTAACAACAATATTGCAAGGCACTGACTGATTTGTAAGTTCACGCTCATGCTTCTATATCAAGTTGTCTGTTTTTATTGTGTTTGCTCCATTCTCTGGACCTCCCCTTTGTTACGTTATGTTCTTTTCAGATTAGCACTCTAAATACAGACTCTACCGGTGGTCTCACGTCGTAAAAGGCCAATGCTCCATCTTGCTCAACCAAGGATAGTGTTGTGTAGTGCAGCCACCCCCCCCCTGCAGACAGCTGCATTTACCAAATGTAAATAGCAGGAGAATGAACCTGAAGTATATTCGATCACAGCGCACAAAGCTATGGGATAGTGATAGAAATGTAGCCGTGTTAGTCCTGTTCTTTGTTTCAGCTACACCAGGCTATGTAGCACTTTACAGACTGACAAGATGGTTTATTAGGTGATGAGCTTTCGTGGGCCAGACCCACTTCCTCAGATCAAATAGTGGAAGAAAATTGTCACGACCATAGATACCAAATGGTTGTGACAATTTTCTTCCACTCTTTGATCTGAGGAAGCGGGCCTGGCCCACGAAAGCTCATCACCTAATAAACCATCTTGTGAGTCTGTAAAGTGCTGCCTAGTCCTGGTTGGTTAAAGCTCTGGGAGACTTGTTCAAAGGCGCCCCCAGCCCCCTCGCGCGGTTTGAAAGGACCCATGAAAACCGCGACCCCGCCGCCGTTTCACCATTTCGCGCGCTCCTGACTCACTGCGCGGCGGCGCGATGCGGAGTCCGGGCTAGGGGAGACCGAGCTGGGCAGGGCACCAGCTGTCCAGAGCGGCTAGGAGGGGGAGGGGCCCTGGGCCAGGCCGGAGGCTCGGGGCTTCCCTGGCCGCAGGGGAGGCTGCGGGGCCGCCACGAGGGCCGGGCGGATCTCCAGGCCCCTCCGGCCCGCAGCGACTCCGCCCGTGCGGGAAGCGCCGCCTCGTGCTGGCGCCGCCGTTTTGAAGCCCGCCGGGGGGGCGGGGTCTGTGCCCGGCCCCGCGTCGCTGCCCGCAGGGGCCCGGCCGGCGGGAGGGGCCGCGCCGGAGGGAGGGGCGGGGGGACTCACCGCGGCCGTGGCCAGGCTGTGCATGTTCGGAGCCGCCGCCGCCCGGGCCCGGGATCAGGAGGCCGCTGCCGTCGCCATGGGGCCCAGGCCGCCTGCGCGCCGCCCTGACCCCTGTCCTCCGCCCTCTCACCCCGTCACGTGCTCCGCGGGGGGTGGGGGGGGCGCCTGCGCGCGGTGGCTTGTGGGCGAGCAGGGCGCGCTCTGCGGGGCGGCGGAGGGCCCGCGGCGAGCCTGCGCGCAGCGCCGTGACGCCACCGCGCGTGCCGTACGTGCCGCGTCTCGCGCGGGGCGTCTCGCGCGGCTGCCCGCTTCCCGCCATCTGCCTCCCTGAGGAGCGAGCGCAGCGCCCGGCGGGGCCTCGCGGGACCCGAGCGACAGGTAGCGAGCCGGGGGGGGGGAGCCGCGGCCCCCGCCCCCACGAGCCCCCTCAGCCGCCCCCTCCCCCTCCGGCCGCCTGCAGCCGCGAGAGCCCCCGGTCAGCTCGGCCGAGCCCTTCCCCCGCCCGGGCGGGGCGCTGTCCGGGCACGGCAGGTGGGGGGGCGGGGCGAGTGGGTCACTCTCCCCCCCCCCCCCCCCCGGCGCGCGGGGCAGAGCCCGGCCGCGCGCTGCTCAGTCCCTGGGGCCGGCTGCCCTCCGCGCGCGCCACAGGTGCCCCTCGCGCTGGGCTGCCCCCACGTGACCGCTGCCCCGTCTCCCCCCCCCCCCCCGGTGGGTTTTGCCGGTGAGCGCGCGGGGACCCAGCTGGCCCCTGTGCCTGTCGGGGTCGCCCCGCAGAGCCGCCCTGCCCTGGGCACGGGCCTGTGATGCCGCTTCTCAGCCTGTGCAGGAACGGCCTCCCCTTCCCCGGACTCTGTGTCGGGGGGAAGGAAGGCACGCTCGGGAAGCCAGGCTGCCGTGCACCCGCTCACTGGCCCGAAAGAAACGCCCTTCACACTTGAACCATTGCGAGCCCTGCTGCCTGGTGATTGTCGCTTGCGTGTCCCTAGCTTGTATTGAACTGCATCCCCCTCAAAAGTTAAATAGAAAAGGGCGCTGTGTGTGTTCCTATGAAAAGCTTCCTTCCTTCGTTGGTTTTTATCAGACAGTTCCTATCAAAATGTGGATTATTTAAAGAGTAATTTGTCACATTGTTTTAGTAATTTGTATTAACGTTGCTTAGCAGCCTCAGTCAAGTTGGAGTCTCGTTGTACAAAGTGCTGTACCAATATCAAAACACAATCTATAACCAAAAGATGATAATCTAGATCAATGACAAGATGCAACAGGTGGCTGAGAGAGAGAAACAGGTGACGTTGAGGTGACAATAAGTAAAACTTGCAAATACAAAGAATACATTTTATTATAAAAAGTCAGTTTCTCATTAGAGGTTTTATTGTCCAATTTTGGAAACCAAATGGTTTCTTGGAAAATTTGTTGTCTTTTCCCCCTCATCTTTCCCTGCTTGCTCTTAGCTCAAGATCAATTTGTTTTGGTAACTCTGTAAATGTCATTCTTAGACTTGCAAGATCTTTCACTGTTTGTACTGAGTCATCTCACTCAGTGTTAAATATTTAGGGATTAAAACAGAGTTCCCCAAGGTGCGAGGCATTCCCCACATCAAGGCCTCAGCTCTACTCATGCCCCTGAGTCTGGCCTCCAACTGTGACCACAGCCTCAGGTTCCTTACTTTTGTCTACATTTCCTCCCCTTAGCCACAGTTTTGCCCCCAGTCTGGGTAAGGAGCATGAACCCTGAAGAGTCTGGAGACCACTGGCTTAAAGTAATGCTGGCCAAATTATGGAAGATTTCCTAATACATATTTCATTTACTGTATTCTATTTTTTCTAGACTCCTGCAAAAAATGCTGTTCCTGATTTTTACACTTTATGCAGATACTTTTATTTGCTAGTTGCCAATTTTAATTTTTCTTATTTTTAACAGGATTCAAAGTGAAGTAAATTTAGTTCAACTGTTTTAAGTTATTTATCTGCAAGAAAAATGGCTCCACTGAAGGTGCATGGGCCTGTACGGATGCGCAGCATGCAAACTGGGATTACAAAATGGAAAGAAGGAAGCTTTGAAATTGTGGAGAAGGACAACAAAGTGAGTTTAGTCGTTCACTACAATGTTGGAGGAATTCCAAAGACATTTCAGGTACTTCAGATATCAAGGTGTTTTATATGAGCAATGCATGGATTGTTCCCTTTTGTGAACAGCTTTCATCTCAAAGACTACTAAGTATCTCACAGACTTCCCTCTGTTACTGTTTCTTGGTTTTCATTTCTAGAACATTAATCCTTTTGTATAAACATACTTTACAGTATTCAGGTGTATCATTGGGTAGAATGCCAAGGCAGGAGTGGACAAACCAATTATTGGGAAGAAATGAAAATGCTTAAGACATGAAAGTAAAATGAACCAAACACTATATAGTATCTTGTTATTTTGTATTCGCTTTTTTAAACTCTTTTTGCTTATTTGACAAACTTTCAGACCATCTGTGTGGCGATTTATTAGGTCACGTATGCCTTTTCTACTACACTAGTACTTTTTCCAGTGGAAGTGCTGAACATTTCCAGTGTAAATATACCCTTAGTCCAGGTGCAAAACTCTTCACTGTTGTACATCAACTACACTTCTGTCCAGTCTAGGTTATTAGTGTGCCAAGAAACTTGATTTTCACCACTTCCTTTTGGAGCTTTGATAGCTCTTGCTGTCAGAAAAATAAGGTTCATACCAACTATAAGGCGATAAGTAAAATGTGTGCACTTGATGATATTCATATTTTGGGACAGGAAACATTAGGAGGAGTTTTAGGCCTTTTTTCTGTCTTCCGGTTCAGATTAATCAGAAACCTCTTCATCTGCAGATTTGGGAGATCCTACTGTCATGTTATAGAGGCAAATTGAACTAAATCTTTCTCTCGCTTCAGTAACTGGCAGCTCTTCATACTTGTCAAAATTACTTTTTTATTTGTTAGTGGTGTCTAGAAGCCACAGTCAGGTTGGGGCCCCATAGTGCTAGATGCAGATATAAAGTAAAAGATTATCTTTGTCCCAAAGAGACTTTATAATATAGTTTAAACGAGTCACAACTGGTGGCTGGAGAATATGGATGATGATGAATGCTGTTAAGTCATAAGAGTTTTTTGTGTGTTGTAATAGGTTTGACCTTGAATGGTCATGTGGTTGAAATTCTTCTCTGCTGTACTTATTTTAGGGGAGAGTGGAAGATTTGAAGGCCATCCTTAAATTCTTCCTGTACTGAAAATATTTAGTTAACCAAAAAAGCAAGTATTGGGTATAAAATAAGTCTGATGTCAGTACCAGGCAACTTAGTTTAACCAATAGTAAAGAATAGAATTGTCAGACACATAGATGAACATAGTTTGTTGGGAAAAGTCAACATGGTTTCTGTAAAGGGAAATCATGCCTTACTAATCTACTAGAGTTCTTTGTGGGCACCAACAAGCATGTGGACAAGTATCAGAAGGGTAGCAATGTTAATCTGAATCTGCATAAACAACAACACGTCCTGTGGCACCTTATAGACTTGGGCTACGTCTACACTGGCCCCTTTTCCGGAAGGGGCATGTAAATTTCACCAGTCGTAGTAGGGAAATGCGCGGGGGATTTAAATATCCCCCGCGGCATTTAAATAAAAATGTCCGCCGCTTTTTTCCGGCTTTTAAAAAAGCCGGAAAAGAGCGTCTACACTGGCCCCGATCCTCCGGAAAAAGCGCCCTTTTCCGGAGGCTCTTATTCCTACTTCAAAAAAGGGCGCTTTTTCCGGAGGATCGGGGCCAGTGTAGACGCTCTTTTCCGGCTTTTTTAAAAGCCGGAAAAAAGCGGCGGACATTTTTATTTAAATGCCGCGGGGGATATTTAAATCCCCCGCGCATTTCCCTACTACGACTGGTGAAATTTACATGCCCCTTCCGGAAAAGGGGCCAGTGTAGACGTAGCCTAACAGATTTATTGGATCATAAGCTTTCATGGGCAAAGACTCACTTTGTCAGATGCATGTACTGATGCATGTGGACAAGGGGGATCCAGTGAGCACAGTGTACTTAGAGTTCCAGGAAGCCTTTGACAAGGTCCCTCACCAAAGGTTCTTAAGTAACTTGTCATGGGATAAGAGGGGAGGTTCTCTCAGGGCTTGATAACTGGTTAAAAGATAGGAAAAAAAGGATAGGAATAATGGACAGTTTTCAGAATGGAGTGAGGTAACTAGTGGGGTCCCACAGGGGTCTGTACTGGGGCCAGTCCTATTCAACATATTCATAAATGATCTGGAAAAAGGGGCAAACAGTGAGGGGGCAACATTTGTAGATGATACTAAACTGCTCAAAATAGTTAAGACCAAAGCAGACTGTGAAGAGCTTCAAAAGGATTTCACAAAACTAGGAGATTGGGCAGCAAAAGGCAAATTAATTTTAATGTTGATAAATGCAAAGTAATGCATATTGGAAAACATAATCCCAACTACACATACAAAATGATGGGGACTAAATTAGCTGTTACGACTCCAGAGAGATTGTAGAGTCATTGTGGATAGTTCTCTGAAAATATCCACTCAACGTGCAGCAGTAGTCAAAAAAGCAAACAGAATGTTGGGAATAATTAAAAAAAAATAGAGAATAAGACAGAGAACATCTTATTGCCTCTGTATAAATCCATGGTATGCCCACATCTTGAATGCTGCGTACAAATGTGGTTGCCTCATCTAAAAAAAATATATTGGCATTGGAAAAAGTTCAGAAAAGGGCAACAAAAATGGTTGAGGTTTGGAGCAGCTGCCATATGAAGAGAGATGAAAAAGACAGAGATTTTTCATCTTAGAAAAGAGGAGACTAAGGGGGGGATATGATGGAGGTCTATAAAATCATGACTGGTGTGGAGAAAGTGAATAAGGAAAAGTTACTGACTTGTTCCCGTAACACAAGAACTAGGGGTCACCAAATGAAACTAATAGGTAGCAGGTTTAAAACAAACCAAAAGAAGTATTTCTTCACACCGCGCACAGCGAACCTGCGGAACTCCTTGCCAGAGGCTGTTGTGAAGACCAGGACTTTAACAGAGTTTAAAAAAGAGCTAGATAAATTCATGGAGGTTAGATCCATCAATGGCTATTAGCCAGGATGGGTAGGAATGGTGTCCCTAGCCTCGATTTGTCAGAAGCTGGGAATGGGTGACAGGGGAGGGATCGCTTGATGATTCCCTGTTCTGTTCATTCTCTCTGGGGGCACTTGGTATTAGCCACTGTTGGCGGACAGGGCACTGGGCTGATGGACCTTTGGTCTGACCCAGTATGACAGTTCTAAATATGGTGACGTCAGTTTCTCCAAATGAAAAACTCAAATCATGGACTGAAGTGCATTATGTCTACACTAGAAACATTCTAATGATGCTGCTGTAAAACTTGGTTTCTTAGGATGCCAAGAACTGTGATTCATCTGTTTAAAAACATTTTTCTCTATGTACAGGTATTGGTCAGGTGATTTCTTGTAGCTAACTTAGCAGAAAGTGAGAAGGGATATGTGGATGTGAGTGAGTAGTTGACTACCCAGTAAACCTAAGCTTATCGGATAGTGGAGTCGACTACTTGCATTTACCCCCACCCTTACTGCTTTTGTATCAGAGGCAGCAAGGGGGGTGGGAAGCAAGAACCAGTGCTGGGGAAGCTGGCTTAAAAGCCAGAGTACCATCTCTGCCATGCTGCCTGCCCCCTCCTCCCCTGCACTGCAGCCTCTATCAGAGACAGCAGTGCAGAGGTGGGGCAGGGGAGGCGGCTGCAAAGCAGCCCCTGTCTGTGACAGGCCCAGGCTCACTGCGAGCAGAGGCTGCTCTGTAGGCAGGGGCTGCTGCCGGAGCAGTCTGTTTGCAGCAAGCCCGGGGCTGGCTGTGGACAGAGGCTGGCTACGAACAGAGGCTGCTTCACCAGTAGCCCCTGTCTACAGTGGCCGAGCTCTTACTACATTTAAACTGCAGCGCCGCAGCAGAGATAGCTCCCAGACCCAGCTCAAGCCAGGACTGAGCGCCTTCCCCTATCGAGTAATTGTGTAGTCGATACAAATTCTGTCGACAACATGTTTAGCCAGTTACCTGCCTCTTAACATCCTTAATGTGGATTAATTAGGGAGAGGTACTTTTTTTTTTTTAATGTTACCATTGTATTTGACTTTTGCTGCACTAGTACTTTTAAAATTTATTTAAAACTAGCAGGTTTACCCGGTGGTGCTCAGGTGTGTAACTCCAGGAATGGTTTATTGGGTTTTGTTGGGAACTAAAAGGAGGTGCAGGGAGAGGCCACATCCTGATCCTGTGAGGAGCCATGTGGGAAGGAGAGAGGAGGGTACCCCTAGGCCCAGAGAGGAGCCCTGCGCTGCGTGAGGAGGAGGAGGGAATCTCCACTCTCTAGGTGAAGTGGCCAGGGGTGGGGAATCACTAGACCCCATAGGACCCTCAGATGGGGGGAGGGGAAATCACATGGGCATGAGGAGGAGGGGAGGGGGGAGTGTGCAGACCCCTGAAGGTGAGGAGGAAACTCCAGGCCCTGTAGCGGGGGGGGGGAAAGGGAGAAAGACCAGGCCCTATAGGTGCGGGGAGGGAACCTTACCTGTAGAAAGTGACCTGGACTGCAACACCAAAGCCCCATCTCCAGCCCATCAGTCCTGTGCTGCTGTGGCTGCCCCCAGTACTCACTCTGCAGTATCCCATCCCTACTTGCTGCCCCCAGTAGTCAGTGTGAGGATCGTGTCTCTCTCTGCTCCTCCCTTTCCACTGGCGGTGGGGGGGAACATTCCCGCCACTTATGTTCCCAGCACAACCAAACGCTGACCTTGTCGTAAGGTAGGCTAAGAGTAAGCTGCCTAGTTAATTTGGTGGCCCTAGCTGTTACCATTTAGGAGGAGTTCTTGCATAAACAGATGGATATATAATGAAACAAAGTCAAATTTATATGGAATATACAGCAATCTTTTGGTACTCACTGGTTACCAAGCACTTTTTTTACAACTTGTCAAGAATTTTGTACTTCGAGGGCTAACTATATGAAAATTTGTAAGTCTTGAATTATTAAAAAACTGAGGAAAAGCTGAAAAAATATTCTTAATTGATTAAAAGTTTCTTTAATTTTTATATTTGTAGCAGCTAAATGAAATTTTACTGAGCACTGAGAGAAACAAGAAATATGAATCCAGCGAAGGAAGTTTCAGAATACTGTAAACACTTGAAAATAGGGGTTTGTCAGTGATAGTGTTAGTGCTGTCTTTTCTGAGCAGCATTTTTAAAATTCATTAACCAGATTAACGAGTTTTAGTTATGACTCGAGGAGAAGGAGGGTTTGTATTTGTATTAAATATTTGTATTTAAATATGTTTTTTTCTTTGTAACTCTTGGACAACATAGTTGGTTTTTGAGTTTTTTGTGGAAGTACTTAATAATTTCTTACAATGATCTCTGTTATAGTCACCTTTACTTTCTTTCCAGCTAAGCCATAACATTAAAACTGTGGTCCTTCGACCAAATGGTGGAAAATTATGTTGCTTGATGCTAACTCTAAAAGATGCCAGCTTCCTGACTATTGATAAAGTACCCTCTAAGGATGCAAACGAAATGAGGATGTATCTGGATGCAGTCCTCCAGGACAGAGTTCATACGAGTAAGTGCAAAGAATGAATTTTGGTAACAGCAGGTTGGATAAAGATAAGATTCTGAATTAGTTTGTGTGTGTTCACCTTTATTTTGTCTTCTGTTTATTAAAAGTTGTTTATGCCTCGCACTGATTTTGTTTTAATTTTCTTTGGGCCATTGAATTCAGCTTCATTTTAATGTTTATGTAACTTTCTTGCAATGTTGGCATTCATGGTATTTAATTTTAAAAGTATGCTAGTATTTGAAAAATGATTACCAAATGTTTACCATTTTCAAAGACATGCACAGTTTCCTCTCCTTTCTTTGAACGCTTGGGTTTGGTGCACATTAAGTATACAAACAGTATGAGGAAAATCTATAAACCTTTGCTTTTTAAACCCATGTACGCCTGATATTGTATTACCTGCCATGTATTGATTCTGCTTTTTACATGTACATCTGGTGAGTGTTTTGAAAATCTAATCTTAAATGATTTGTGACAAAGCGAGGGTAAATACAATAACAAGTAGATTAAATGACATGTGCATTTGTTATCAGCTGTGAAACCATCTCAGGGATCTGGCAGCTTTGGAGGTGTTCTGGGCAGCAGGACAACTCAGAAGGAAGCTAACACCAGGCAGTTTCAGTATATAGAAAATCAGGTTTGTTAAACAGTTCGTTTACACTTCAGATCTTTGCTTTTCCCTTCAAATTCCTTTTAATCACTTCCTCTCTTCCCTCTGCCCTCATTTTGCGTGTGACACACATTGTTGTAGCACAATAGTTGATTCCAGTGTCTCAAGCCTTCTGAATCAGGACAGGTTTGGACAGACAGACATGCCATTAGTTGAGACCTTAGTGGGGTAATGGGAGAAAAGTGCATTCCATTCTTAAGCAAAATCTTCTGCATGATCAAGGAATGTCATTGACTGGCTCTTGAAAAGAGCATTATCCCATTATTAGATATGCAAGTCACGTTGCTGGAGCAGTGTAATAAAGGAGTAAAACACATACTTACGGATCTGCATCCAGCTTAGTTCCAAATGTTTCTGTATGTTTTTCTGCTGAAATACCAAACAGAAGTTGGATACGATAGATACAATGAAAACGCAAAGCTGATGTGTTTGGTAATTGGCAGATTTGACTGCAAGTGACATTTTATATATAAAAATCTTGTCCAACTTTTTTAAAAGCTGGCTCCTCCCAAGCACTGGCTTCGTGGAGCTGCCTCCCCCTAATGCGGCTGCCTCTATCAGAGACAGCAACACGGTAGGGATGGGGGCAGGCAAGACAGAGGCTATGCTGTGGGATGCTGGTGCAGGCTCTATCTGCAGGAAGCTTGGGCGCCAACCCCCGTGGACAGGGGCTGCTGCCACCATGCGCTGCTGCCTCTGACACAGAAGCAGCAGCAGGTGGGAGCCGGTCTGTGCGGGGAGCTGGTTTTTAAATGGTATAAAGGTAGCAGCGTTGGGTGGCAGGGGGCTGCCTGGGAGTGCATTGGCTGCTGGTGCCGACCTTTCCCCCCTTCCCCCCCCCCCCCGCCTCCTTCCGGGGACTAATGAATAATTGGGTAAACGCTAAGATTTGGTGTGGTTACATAATTATTAAACAACATCTAACATCCCTACACAGTGATTGCTCACAGAAATTCCAGATCGTCTGCACTGAAAGGTACAGTGTACTCCAGTTTTACCTTAAACTCCCACTCCTATAAACCAAAATTACTTGTGAGCACTTGCAATAAAACAAAAGTAGGTTTATTTAAGAAAAAAATGAAAATGTAATAGAAATAGTGTGGTATACCCTGTTTATTTCCAATACAGAACAAAATCCATAAAACACAACCCTGGGTTTGCATTTATCAATGGTCATCTTTCCTGTCTAATGAGGTAGAGTCTCTTCCTCCCCCTGCTACCAAAATACAGCCTGTTGCGGCGTTGCCTGGTTTCTCAAGAATCAGGGTCCCAATGGTCCTGAAAACACCCCTGTTCCACAAGGGGTTTCCTCAGAGAATGGATACAGAGTGCTTCTCCTCCTCCTGTTATAGTACAAATAGCCACTTGTTTCTAGTCACAGATGCCCCTCCCCCCCCCCCGTCTTATTGTGTGGTGCTCTCTAGAAGTGGGTTTGATTGTTGCCTTAGATGGTTTTCTCTTCTAAGTTTTAGTATTGTGCAGGTCTAAAGAATGTGAGCGTTGCATTGCTCAAACAGGACAGGGTGACATTTCCCCCCTATCCAAGTGGGCCATAGCTTGGAGGAGAAATTAGTCAGTAGAAAATAACGCCCAAGCCTATATAAAGCATACTTTTAGTGTAAATACACTATTCCTTAAATACTACCAATACACTTTCTCATAATCTCTCAATGATTATGAATTTTGACATGTTCTGAGCTTTCTGTATCTTACATGTAACTCTTTATGGATGAATATCCTGTAAGATGTGTTTGGTATAGTGGGATTGTCAGGTCTGAGATAAGAGTTGTTTGCAAAGAACAGAGGATCCTTTGCCAAGGGACCTTGGTCAGTCATTGTAAGTTTCGCTCTGTAGTCAAAGGTTATATAACAACTCTGTGAATGAACCAAGTCAGTCCTTTTAATCCAACCCCAAACTGAAGTTGTTTTAAAATTATTTCCATCAAATTTTCAGTGCTGCTTAAAAAGTTGTAAAATATAAACTGTGTGGTATGTGGTAACCACTGATGTGGTTTAACCCTGCTGGTTAGTCCCCAAGCCTGAAACCTACCCATATTCCTTAGAATTACCCAGCTATTGATCTTTCCATGATCTTAAATTATTTTTGTTTTTGTTTGGTCAAAAACTACAGGATACTGCTCTTAAAACATGTCTTACTATTATAGCACCTTATTTTATGGCACTCAGAGATGTGCAGTGCTCATCTCTGAAAACCTAAGTCATGGTCTGTATCTGAAAGAATTTAGTGTGCTGTAGACAGCATAAATGGCACTGATAGTGTGGGAACGGAAGAAGGATAAAGTTTGCATGGATACTCTGTTCATGCATGTCCACAATTTAGTGGTTTTACAATGGCTTTTCACATATGCAAACTTTACTCCACCTGAGTAGCATTAAAATATTGTCCTCTTTGCATTTCCCTGTTTTCAGATATTGCATTTGTGGGAGGGACGTGCCAATGCCGCTTTAGAATAACTGTAAAGTAATTTTAATTTTTGATTATTGAGGATTTCCCCTGTTGCATTTTGCAGGTTCCTTCAAAACGAGTGACTGTGGAGGGAAAGGAAGACAATCCATTTCGAAAGGTGCTGGGCAGCCCAAGTAGAGCATCTGTTAAGACTTCCCCAGGAAGTGGAACATCTAGCAACAGGGTTAACATTTCAGTGTCTCCCACTTCATCAACTCCTCACAGAACAGGCTTACTGGAAAACCGGTATGAAATAAAGTTCCTTTAATATGCTATCATTAAAATTTAGCGCTACAAATATGTAATCTTAATAGCAATTTACTTTACCTACAAATTCATACAACCCCTTTTGGTTCGTTTTTATAATTTTTTTTATATTGCTTTGAAAACAGTGTTAACTGCATTTCCAACTCATGACTGGTCTAAGGGCTCTGGGAACAACCTAATAAAATTGCTATGTATGCAACATTCTTTGCTGTATTTTATATTATAAACTTGAAAATTGTGAATGGTGAGAAATACAGAGAGCATATATAATGTCTATGGTGAAGGAAGAGGTTTATATATGTCCTTTTGAATTAATGATTCCAGAATTATTTATTCTTGTGCTTTTTTTTAGTGAAAAGAGGAAAAGAACACAGCCCTCCAGTTCAGAGATGAATGAAGATTATCCCAAAGAGAATGATTCTTCAACGTAAGTTACTGCTGATTCTTTCTAGTTTCTTATGTAAATTCCTCCTGCATTTGTCTAACTACTTTTAAAATATGAAAGTCTGATTGAAAAGAATAGTCTGATCTTTTTCTGTCAAAATAATACCATAATATATGTTTGGAAAGGATTTGGGACTAGGTAGTGAAATATAGTCCTGTGCCCTGTAGTGGTGTGCTAATTCTGTGATTGTATATTATCTTCTGACAAAGTGTTTGCCTTGTGAGTTAGCACTAACTGAACACATCTGTAATGGTATTGGATGCTAAATACATATCTGGGATCTTTGGTTATTGGTGGCAGTTTGCCCTTGTTTTGCAAGAAGTGTAGTCTTACTGGATTTGAACTTTGACTAGTAAGAGGTCAAAGCACAAATGGGATTGGTATTTAATTCAGCAGAGATATGTCAGCTATGTGTTGACATGATAATGAGAGGGTCTATTTAATGAATCAGTTACCTAAACTTTTTTGCTGATGAGATTTACATATTTCAAGCTTTATTATAACAAAGGACAATGTGAATTAAATATCTAAGGACATTTAAAAGTGTAACATTAACCAGAAAAAAACCCTGTGCTTCATATAACTGCTCTGACTTCAGCTTTTGTTTCTCTGTAGCAATAACAAAGCTGTGACTGATCCAGCATGGAAGTTTTTAAATAGTAGCAGAGAGAAACAGCTGAATCTGAAACAGTCAGAGGAGATCAGGACATCAGGTAAACACGCATTTTATACAATTTTCTCTGGCCTTGAAAAATGCTGTCTTGCTCCACTCGTGTCAATTAAGAAAGCTGCTGCAAAAGTAGCTTTCTTATTCTATCGCTTTGACTGTGTCAGCCGTCTTTTTGAAGTCCTCCACTGGCTTGCCCCTCTATTACCACAAACATAAGCTACTTGTATTCACTTTCAAGGCCCTTCCCAGCTTATCCCACCTAGGGATGTTAAAAATTGTGTAAGAGGGTAACCATGTAGCCACTGAAAACCTTAGCAGTTACACGTGCAGTGAGCTCGGCGGTATCAAGCTTAACTTTTATATTTCAGAGCCCACAGCAAAGTCTCCTCAGCAGCGGGGCTGCCAGCCTCTGCCGGCCCGACTCCTGGGAAGGAGGATTACTGCCCTGACGCAACAAAGTCACCTCTCCGAGATTGTAACCGATACCATTGACCGATAAACATCAGCTTATTGGTTAGATGGTTAATCGGTTATACTCAAACATCCCTAATCCCAACCTAACCTATCGTCTCTCATTCACTATTGAATTCTCAACTTCGATTGGCCCTTAATGCCAGTCACATCATGCACTTGTTTGAAAATTCAAGCACCTTTGTGTTTTCTCTCACACTGTCCCTCCCTCCTTCTAGGGAGGAGCTTCCCATAAACATCTGCCACGCTTATTCTTTGTCCTGCAAATCGCTCCTTATCTTCCCTTTGCCACCATACCTACCCAAAACTTGGCAATATTTAGAGCATTGGTATGTTGGCACCACTGTCTGTTTTGTTGACGAATGTTGTCACAGGAGAGGTCTTCACTACTGCGCAGAGTTGGTGCTGCTGCGCTCAATGCAGCAGCATCGATTTAGCTGGTCTGGTGAAGAGGTGCTATATTGGCAGGAGAGCATCTCCCTTTGACACAGAGCCGTGTAAGCACTGCGATAATGGATATAGTTACGTTGACTTCAGTTACGTAGTTATGCTGTTCTAGTTATATACATGGCTTTGATTGATTTACCGTGGTAATGTAGACCAGCCCTCGTTTATTTCTTGTGCTAGCCTCCTGTTGTTTCTTGTGTTATACTTCGACTGGAAGATCTTTGAGGGCAAGAACTATCTTTTTGGTGTGTCTGTACTGAGGATGTAAAAGAGTAGTCCAATGGTCAGCTACCCAATAAGCCTATCGCATTTTCCCTCCCCCATCCCCCTGATAGGACTACTCGCATCCTGCCCTTGCTGCCTCTATATTAGAGGCAGCAAGGTAGGGGAAGGAAATAAGGAGCTGGCTTAAAAGCCGGTTTCTCCAGCAGTGTCTTCGCGGTGGGGTGGGGGCAGGGAAGGCAGAGGCACAGTGGCGCTGTTGCTCTGCCTTTTAAATGTAGTAAGAGCTGGCTGGCTCTTACTGCATTTAAAAGGCAGAGCCACAGCAGTCGGGTATCTGGCGCGAGTGGGGACTGCTTCAGACAGTGCTGGAGGGAACTGGCTTTTAACCTGGCAGCTCTTACTACATTTAAACTGCAGAGGTGCAGTGGAGTTAGTTCCTGGGGCTGGCTCGCTCACACCACCTCCCAGAGCTAACCCTGCTGTGGCTCTGCAGTTTAAATGTAGTTGGAGCCAGGCACATTTAAACTGCAGAGCTGCAGCAGGGGTAGCGAGCGCCCCATTAGTTGATGGAAATTCCATCGACTGCTCAATTAGCTGATTAATTGCAACTTAACATCCCTAGACTGTACAATAGCTAACACAATGGGTTCTTGGGGCTTGATGATAATACAGAATATTATTACAGGCAGTCCCCGGGTTACGTACAAGATAGGGACTGTAGGTTTGTTCTTAAGTTGAATCTGTATGTAAGTCGGAATTGGCGTCCAGATTCAGCTGCTGCTGAAACTGACTGCCAGTTCCGACTTACATACAGAATCAACTTAAAAACCCCAAGCGTCCCCAAGTCAGCTGCTGCTGAAACTGATCAGCGGCTGATTCCAGGAAGCCCGGGGCAGAGCAACTCTGCCTCGGGCTTCCTGTAGTCAGAGCTGGTCAGTTTCAGCAGCAGCTGACTTGGGGACGCCTGGGGCAGAGCAGCTGAGGTGCTGCCGGGTTGGTCCAGTAGCGCCCAGAGCGGCGCTGCGGGACCAACCGGCAGCGCCTCAGCTGCTCTGCCACAGGCATCCAGAGAAAAGCCTAGTCTGCTGGGGGGGGCGGGCATACTGGCTGCGCAGACCAGGAAGACGCGGGCAGCGGATCGAGACGCACCGCGGTCCCGCCGCCTGGGTCCTCCGCGGCTTTGCTCCCAGTCTCCCTGGTCTGCTGGGGACCAGCAGACCAGGGAGACGGGGAGCAAAGCCTCTGAGGACGCCGGCAGAGGGACAGCCGCAGCGCGCCTGGGCTGCCCCGCTGCCCGAGCCCCTCTGTGGCTTTGCTCCACGTCTTCCTGGTCTGCAGACCAGGGAGACGCGGAGCAGCTTTTCTCGCCCCGGAGTACACAGGCGGCGGGACCACGAGGTCCCGCAGTCCGTGTCCTCCCGGGCGAGAAAAGCCCCGTTCGTAACTGCGGATCTGACATAAGTCGGGGAGTGCCTGTATTCTTGAAATGGAAATGTAGGACTGAAGGGGACCTAGACAGGTCATAATAAATAGTCCTGACAAGTCAAGGTACATAAGTGTCAGTCATAGATTCATCCCCCCCCCTTTTAGAACAGGGGTGGAGAACCTGCCAGGGGATACTGACCTGCAGAAAAAAATCAGTCATAGGCCACACTCAGCTCCAGGGGCTGGGGGAAGAGGTGTGTGGGTGAGCGCTTGGGGCTTCCCTTAGGCTTTATGGGCTACTAACTTTCCTGGTTGGATAAATGGAATCCTGTCTGTCCGGTTGGGAAAGTTGGCAACCCTTTATTGGGGTGGGGCCAAAAACAATGGGTTTGGGCTGTAGGAGGGGGCTTTAGGCTGGGGCAGAGGGTTGGAGTGTGCGGGTTGGCTCAAGGCTGGGGCAGGGGTTGCGGCTCCCAGATTCTGAAGTGGCTGGCACGTGTCCCTGCAGCTCCTGGTGGGGGAGCAGGGGCAGAGGGGGGGAAAGCAGCTTCACACACTCCTCTCATCTGCAGACACTGCCCCCACAATTGCTGGCCAGTGAGAACTGTGGGGGCAGTGTTTGCAGGTGAGGATAGCATATGGAGCTTCCCGACTGCTGTGAACTGGTGCTCGCAGCTTCAGTCCCACGTGTGTGTGTGGGACGGGGGGGGGGAGGGAAGAGCGTTGCTGAGGCTGAGTTGCAGTGTGGACACTTGGCACAACCTGGATGAAATTAAGTAGTGGACTTGAGGTTTCCTCACCCCTGTCTGAGCATCTTAGAAGTGTAAGCATTTGTTCAGTGCCTAACTACCTTGACAGTTGGGAAGTTTTTCTAATGTCCAACTTAAACCTCCCTTGCTAGCATCTTAAGTCCATTGATTCTTGTCCTATCACCAAAAGTCAATGAGAACAATTTTTCAGTCTTCCTTGTAACAGTCTTTTATGTTCTTGAAAATTGTTTCCCCTAAGTCTTCCCTTGTGCAGACTGAAAATGTTTTTTCTAATCTTCCCTTATGGGTCATGTTTTCTAGACCTTTAATACGTTTTATTGGTGTCCTCTGGCCTTTCTTCAATTTGTCCACACCTTTCCTGATGCCCAGAATTGGACACAATATAGTACTCCAGTTGCAGCTTACCAGTGTAGAATGGAAGAATTACTTATCTTGCTTTATGGCACTCATATTGATACATTTCAGAATGCTTTTTACTTTTTTTGCAACAGTGTGACACTGTTGACTCATGTTTAGATTGTGGGTCCACTGTAACTCCCAGGTTCATTTCCTTCCTACGCAGTCATTTTCCATTTTATAGGTGTACAATTGATAGTTCCTCCCTACTTAAAGCACTTTGCATTTGACCTTATTGAATTCATCCTATTTACTTCAGCCCATTTCTCCAGTTTGTCCAAATCATTTTGAATTTTAATCCTATTCTCCAAAGTACTTACAATCTCTCCCAGCTTTGTATCATCCTCAAGTTTTAAAAATGTACTCTCCATACCATTATCTAAATCATTGATGAAGATGTTAAACAGAACAGGACCTGGTACCAATCCCTGTGGGACCCCACTTGTTATGCCCTTCCAGCTTCACTGTGAAGCATTGATAACTACTCTGTGGGAATGGTTTTCCAACCAATTATGCAACCACATTCTGGTAGCTCCATATAAACTATATTTCCCTAATATATGTATGAAGAGGCCAGGTGGCACAATCTCAGAAACCTTGCCAAAGTTAAGATCTACCACATCCACCGCTTCCCCCATCCATAAGGCTTGTTGCCCGGTCAGAGAAAGCTATTAGATTGCTTTGACATGGTGTGTTCTTGACAAATCCATGCTGACTGTTGCTTATCACTTTATTATTGTCTAGGTGTTTGTAAATTGATTATTTGCTCCATTATCTTTCCAGATACTGAAGTTAAGATGATTGGACTGTAATTCCCCTCATTGTCCTCATTGCTCGTTTTTATATATTGGGTCTATATTTTTCCATTTTTCACGCGTTTTGGAAGATAATCATTAATGGCTCTGATATCTCCTCGGTCAGCTTTTTGAGTATGCTAAGATGTAATTTATTGCAATTCTTAACACTGAGAGCCTTTATTCACAAAAGGGAATTAATTTATTTTCTTTTTTTATGAGAAACATTGGTGCAGAATTAAAAATGTGAACATGCTTTATTTTGATATTGCTCGGACTGTATAATTATTTTGCTAGTTGAATACGTAAGGTTGATGCTGAAGTAATGAGTGAAGTCTTTTTTAAAAAAAAGAGAGGTTTTAAAATGACTTCATAATTAGAGAACCAAGTTCTCTGTTTATCTGCATGTACAGGTAGTCACAGTAAATTTCCCTGCATATCCAGGTGGCCTTGACCTTTGCATCTTCCTTCCCAAAGGCATGATGAAAGTGAACAATAATTTTCTGTACAAGCTAGTTTATATTTAATAGACATACTTCTGTCTTGCAAGGTTATGATTTTATGTAGCAACATTTTATAATTTGAATCACTGGGGTGTTAAGAGTACATCTCATTTAAATAATTTTGTTTTGCTTCCAAATGAACATTAATTTACAACAAAATGGAGAGTGGGAACATAAACTTTTAATTTTTCAGTACAAGGTATTCACTTTGGATGTTGCATCCGCTGTGTTGAAAATCATAGCTAAGAAGGGGTGTGTGCGTATGCCTTTTCATGTATTTATCAGCTGTTCAAACATATTACATTGTTTCACTACTTACTTCTACATTTTTAACAGCCTTTTTGAAATGAGAAAATCAGAATGTCCAGGTGGAGGGAACAAGCCCATTTAGTTTAGAACTTTAGCTTATAAGAAAAAAAACTACATGGTCTCAAGCTGCAGTGGGAGAGGTCCAGGTTGGATATTAGAAAAAAACTATTTCACTAGGAGGGTGGTGAAGCACTGGAATGGGTTACCTAGAGAAGTAGTGGAGTCTCCATCCCTAGAGATGTTTAAGTCTCGGCTTGACAAAGCCCTGGCTGGGTTGATTTAGTTGGGATTGGTCCTGCCTTGATGGCCTTCTTAGGTTTCTTCCAACTTTATGGTTCTGTGATTCTGTGCACATAGTATTTCGAGCTAGTGCTTTCTTCATTACACAATTCTGAAAAAATGGCTTGGTGAAAAGATTTTTAACCCTTTATCATATTAAGTATAGTCATTTACCTTCCTCAAATAGAGTTCATAGTTAGGATGTTAAATACCAACTAATTGACTAATCAAATAGTCAATTAATTTTGCATTGACTATTCGATTAATCAATAGGGCGCCTCCGCCTTTGAAATGTAGCAACAGTTGTTGCTACACTTCAAAGGCAAAAGCGCCGCGTGCAGCCTGATGATCAGCTCCCCGCGGCATTTCAAAGCAGCAACACAGCACGGAGCACAGGGTCAGCAGGGGAGTCCCCTGCTGATTCCAGGCTCCATGCAACACTGACACTTTGAAATACCGCATGCAGCCTGGGGACACCCCAGCTGGCCCTGGGCTGCATGCTGCATTTCAAAGCGGTAGTGCCACACGGAGCCCGGGGTCTGGCCCCAGGCTTCAAGTGGTGCTGTTGCTTTGAAGTTCTCCTCTCCTCCCCTCCTCCCCCCCCCGCTGCCTCTTTCTGATAGAGGTAGCAAGTGGGGTGGGAAGCAATTAGTCAACTAGCCTATTGACTAGTCCTTCACATCCCTAGTTCATAGCTGAGCTTCTTGGAAAAATAACGAACTTTTTTTCTGTTGCTTTTCAAGGGGTTTTGCCTCTACAATCATCCTCCTTTTATGGTAGCAGGTCTACATCAAAGGACTACTCCACTGGCAATTCCAACCTGGACAGGTAGGCACGACTCTATAATGTTTATCCCTGCAGGACAAAACTGTTTTTCAGGAATTTAGGCATTTGAATTTTCATGTTTACCAAATGATATACATATTTTATTCATGAAAACAAATACATCTCATTTTTGTAAAACAGATAATGCAGGATTGCTGAAATGTGCTATATTTTTGTACAAAGACTTCGGTTGTTGTGTGGTCTGTATGCCCATTGGGCTAGATGAACTTCCTAAAAGCTCCTAAGCAAATCTGCATGTTGTAAGCTTTCCCCAAGAAAAGCATTGGTTGCATCAGAGCCATACACAGCAGACTTCTCTGTTGAGAAGCTTTGCTGGTGCTGAGTAAAGAAGTCACCGAGTCAGTGAAGATCAGAGACCCAGATTCAGTTCTGTTGGCCTGATTGTTTAACACCATGTTACTTGAAGGATTTGGAAGAATCTGGGATCAGAAACAAGCTCTGCAGGAAGAGTGGATGTTTTTAACTGTCACGTTTAGATATTTTAAACTCTAGAATTCCAGATTGAAATCCCATCAAGACTGAATCAGCCTTCGGCCTTTCCAAATAAACTTGGATTATTTTTATAAGCACTAGTTACATTCCAGTAGTGCAAGATTGAGGCTACTTTGTGCTAAGTACCAAACATATTTCCTGCCCCCAAATATTAGGCCAAAAGATAAGGAGGGAGGAAATATTCATACTTTAGAGATGAGTAACTGAGGTATAGCGATCAAGTGACTTGCCCGGGGTTTCCATTGGAAGTTAGCGGCAGAGCCATGAATTCAAATTAGATCTCCTGGGTTGTGGTCTAGTCTGGTTTAATTTCAAAACCATCCTTCCCAGAGCTTACTGTGTAGGGATTTGCCAATGGTATTTTAAAAGCCAAAGGCTTGTCTGTTGTTGGGTGTTCAGTGTTTTCCCTTCCCATATGTAGGCTGCTATTTTGCAATGTAGCATGCGTCAGTTGTCTGCCTGGCTGCTGCCCTTCATTACAAAGGCGACACCATTTTATTAGTGAATTGATTCCTGTATGAGAGTCCTGTTTTGAGATTCTTCAAGTCATAATCTAATAAAGGTAGAGTAGGGCAGCCTTCTCTCCTGCAACTCAATCCCATTTAAATTGCCATGAGTAAGTAGGCAGCTCCTTGTCAAGAGCTATGGGTAAGACTGATTCGGTTGTCATTTTTATCATTGGTTATAATTGTTGTCTTTGCCATTTCTTGAAAGAATAATGCGGTCAAAAGCTTACATTGTATGTTTTTTTTACACTATGGGTCTAGCTAGGGGTGTAAAAATGCATTTAAAAATGTAACTGTGTACATGTGAAAAATCACAGCGGATACACGCGCTGCAGGCCCTGAAGTATAAAGCTTAAATAAATAAATATAAATAAGTATATGTAAGCTTTATACTGCAGAGCCCACAGCACTATGAGTTTTAGCAGCTACGTGATCACATTTTTAAATGCATTTTTACATACTTAGCTAGACCTAAAGAATATGGGCGTCTGTCTGGGCCCACTCCAGACGGGCTGTTCTGATGGTCCCCGTGGGGCTGGAGCAACTTCCTGCCTGGGGCAGGCAGCGAGCTGCTCCAGCCCCTACCGGTTAACTCACCATTAAGGGTGAGACTTACAAGCTAACCTTTTACATCCCTAGGTCTAGCATATCAAGTCAGACACCCTCAGCCAAAAGAAGCTTGGGGTTTCTCTCTCAGCCTGCCCCACTCTCTGTTAAAAAAATGAGATCTAATCAAGACTACACAGGATGGAACAAACCTCGAGTGCCGCTTTCCAGCCACCCACAGCAACTGCAAGGGTAAGTTTCAGCTACTTCGATATCAGCCTTTTTTGCCCCCCCAGTTATGTGAGCAGACTCAAGTATACTAATTGGATAGAAACAAATTCAAGGCCTGATTCTGAAATCAGGGAGAATTGTGCCTGAGTAAGGAGCCCTTTCCCAGTTTGGGAAAAGGAACATTGTTAGCCAAAATGCTAACCTGAGAACTTAGTAAGTAGTTGATACAGTGAATCCAACAAACTTGTGGAAGGAATAAGCTTATTTGAAAATTATTCTCTGTATGAAATGAGTGATCACAGTATTTTCATGTTTAGATTGTATAAATACCCGTAGAGTCTAGGCAGCTTAGCCTGACAGACAAAATTGAACAAATAAGAAATGGAACTAATGGTCTGAGGGGAGGAGCTATGTTGGAGCACAGCACATGCCTTGATAGGTCAGTGTTCAATCGTATCTTTTGTTTCTTTTCAGGTTTTCAAACTTGGGAAATACCTGCTACATGAATGCCATTTTGCAGTCCTTGTTTTCAATTCAGTCATTCGCTAATGATTTGCTTAAGCAGGGTATCCCTTGGAAAAAAATTCCACTCAATGCACTTATCAGGTAAATGTTAATTTGCTTGGGTGGGAATTTTTTTTATGATAACTTTGTTTCTAGAGCTTGGGGTGAATTTGTAGGGCATGATGCTTGAGTACGGCATGTAGGAGTTCATTGTGCCTTAAACCCTGGCTGTAATGTAAAATTAGGAAATCAGCACACAATTCTAGCTCTCTTTGAAAATCCATCATAATTTGGGAATTTATAAATTACTGCAGGACAGATTTTAGACACATAAAGTAGCTTGCATAGGAATTGATACACCAGTGCCACACCAGTGGTCTGTCTAATTCAGACATTGGCAGAAATAGTTGCCCCAGAAAAAAACAGAAGTAAATCCATAAGACAGATATGAAACCTGTTCCCAATAGAGGAAGCTGCTTCTTAGTCCCAGGCAGTTGATAGTTGATGTATGCTCTAGCACATGAGGGCTTATATGTTTTATACTTTTTTGTTCTTAATGTAACTGTAGAGGTTTATTGTTCATAAAGACTTCTAATCTTTTTTTAATACTGCCAAGCTTTTGGTTGGTCTCAGTTATACCTTGTGGCAGTGAGTTCGATGCTGGGTTTTAAACAGCACATGAGTTGTGCTGTGTAAAACAGTTTAGTCTCTTACCAGTTTTGATTATGTTGCCTTTCAAATTTCACTGACTATCCCTTGGTTCTTGTATTATCAGAAAGGGCAAATGGTGTTTGATCTACCCTCCTTTGACCATTCAGTATTTTAAATACTGCTATCCTTATTTGTCCCATTTCCTAGTTAAATGGTTCTAGTCTTAATTTCTCCTCCTATGGAAGGCATTTTATATATCTGTAATTGCTTTTGTTGTCTGTCTTCAGACCTTTTCTATTTCTGTTAAATCTTTCTTCAGCTCCTTGAACTCTTCCTGCACTGTTTTGGACTAACTTGGCAGTTCTATATGCCATTTGAAATGTTCTTTTGCCAGGATTTGCAGTAAGACCTCTCTTTGGCCTTAGGATGACAGGTTTCAGAGGTAGCAGTGTTAATCTGTTTCAGCAAAAACATATCCAGCGTCACTTTGAAAACTAGATGTTCTTATGATGTACTCTTTCATGAGTTGCAACTCACTTCATCAGTTGCATTACGTGAAATTAAACAGTAGGGACACGGAGATGGGAGTGTTACACCAGGGCTAATTCAGTTGGGGTGGGTGTGAATAAGAAGGTGAGAATACATCAAGTGGAAAATTAACTTCTTGTACTGAGGGCTGTTCCCAGCTCCTATTCAGACCAATTCTGATGGTGTATCAAATTTGCATATGAATTCCAGCTCAGCAGTTTTATGTTGCAGCTCATTTTTGAAGGTTTTTTTGCTTGAGGATGGCAACTTTCAAGTCTGTAACTGTGTGTCCAGGGAGGTTAAAATATTTTCCCACTGGTTTTTGGATGTTCCTATCTTAATGTCTGATTTGTATCCACGTAGTCTGTTGCATAGAGACAGCCTGGTTTGCCCAGTGTACATGGCAGAGGGGCATTGCTGGCACATGTCACATTAGCAGATGTGCAGGTGAATGAGCCTGCGGTGTGGTGGTTGTGGTTAGATCCCATGATGGTGTCACTAAGGTAGAAAATTGTGTGGACGTTCCTCAAGTGTGGACAATGTGGACAGAGTTGGCAACTGGGTCTTTTTCAGGGATTGACTTCTGGATTAATGTTTCTGTTACGTGGTTGGTGGCATATGATTCAGGTTGTGGGCAGGAGGGTGGGTCTGCAAGCGTGCACTGGCCTGCCTCCCAGGCTTTGTCTACACTGCAGGTTTTTTGCACAAGCAGCTTTTTGCGGAAGAGATCTTCTTGAGCAAAAGCGCGTCCACACCTCAAAGGAAGAGAGCATCCACGCTGCATGGACGCTCTTGCGCAAGAAAGCTCTGATGTCCGTTAACAGAATGGCCATCAAAGCACCTGTGCTTTTTCTGATAGGCTCTTTTTGTGCAAGAAACCTCTGCAGAACGTCTACACGTGCCTTTTTGTGCAAGAGCTGTAGCACAAAAAGGAGTTATTTTTTCATGGGGAGAGGAATAACTCTACCAGAAAAAGCCCTCTGTACTGTGTTTTTGTGCAAAAAAAAAAAAAAAAAAAAAAAACGCACTTGAGGTGTGGACGCTCTCCCAGTTTTTGCACAAAAACCTTGTCATGTAGACATAGCCTCAAAGTCTGGAAGCAAGGAATCAACTAGACTAGGTTACGTACGTCTAGACTACAGGCTTGCACAAGAAGCTTTTTTCGGAAGAGATCTTCCGTAAAAACTTATTGCAAAAGAGCGCGTCCACACTGCAGAAGCGCATCGAAAAAGCGCATTGATGTGCTGTTTCGAAAGATAGCGTCTAGACCTGTGGTCACCAACCAGTAGATCGTGATCTACCGGTAGATGTCAGTGGCTCTAAGAGTAGCTCTTGAGCCCTCTCTGAACTGCACGCCTGCACAGTACATTTACATTTGAGTTCCTCATTTGAGGAGCAGCTACTCACCGAGCAACAACACAGGTGAGTAGCTGTGTGGAATGGTGGGAGCTGTGAGGTCGGGAGGGCTGAAACATCCCAGCCAGCTGACTGTGGCTTTCAGCTGAAAGAGGCTGCCCTGCGCTCCAGCTGATCAGCAGCTTCTCCTCTGCGCCTGCCCACGTGGAGCTTGGCGCACCCTGGCTGAGCGCCATGGCTAGCTGGCCGGGCAGCCACTTCCCTTCGCTCCCGCCCGGCTACCCTGCGCTCAGCCCAGGGAGGCTGCGTCTAGCTCCAGCTGTGCTGGAGCAAGCTTCCCAGGCTGAGCGCAGGGCAGCCGGTCGGGAGCGAAGAGAAGCGGCTTCCTGGCCAGCTGGCCATGGCGCTCAGCCAGCGTGCACCAAGCTCCACGTGGGCAGGCACAGAGAGGAAGCTGCTTGATCAGCTGGAGTGCGGTTCAGCCTCCTCTGGGCTGAAGGCCACAGCTAGCTGGCCAGGCAGCTTCTTCTCTGCACCAGCCCACGTGGAGCGTGGTGCACCCTGGCTGAGCACCACTTCCAAATGTTGAAAAACCTCTTCCAAATGTTGGAAAAACCTTTTTAAAAAAGCAGCAGTATAAGGATTGGGGATAGCAAGTGATGGAGAGGAGGAGAATAGAGAGGGCGGGGCTTCAAGGAAGGGGCGGGGCTTCAAGGAAGGGGCGGGGCGGTAGATCTTGGCTTGGTCTGTCATTTAAAAAGTGATCTTGGATGTAAAAAGGTTTGAGACCACTGGTCTAGACTGCCTGGACGCTGTCTCACATGTAAGCAATGACTGCTATGGACTGAATGGCCACCAGGGCACCTGTGCTTTTTCCTCTTCCCTCTTCCCCATCCATGCTCACCTTTTTCTGAAAGAGCTCTTTCGCAAAAAGGTATTCTTCCTCGTAGAATGAGGATTACCAGTGTCAGAAAACCCCCTCTGTTCTTTCGATTTACTTGCGAAAGAATGCAGTTGCAGTGTGGACGTTCCTCAAGTTTTGTGGGAAAAACAGCTGTTTTTCCGACAAAACTCTGTAGTGTAGACATTCCCTAGGTTGTAAGGTTTTAAGCCTTCATGGTGTATTGGAGAGGTTTTAGCTGGGGCTGTAGGAAATAGCCATTGGCATTCTGTTGCTTTCTTCATGGAATCTGTCCTATAGTAGAATAGTGATAGAAATGTAGCCGTGTTAGTCTGGGGTAGCTGAACATTTGAACTATCTCACCCATTACCAAGATAGTTTCCCCAATTATCACCTCTAATACCATTAACTCACAAACATCCCACTCTCCCTACCTCTAATATCATCAATTCACAGACACTTACCTTCCTTCCCCCCACCCCTGCATTCCCCTCCTGTTCTGCAATGTGATTTGTCCTTTTCATATTTGTTCTTTTTTTTTTTTTTTAAATTGTATCCTTTGGTATATATGGTTGTGACTACTTTCTTCCACTATTTGATCTGAGGAAGTGGGTCTGGCCCACGAAAGCTCATCATCTAATAAACCATCTTGTTAGTCTTTAAAGTCCTATAGTAGGTAACTTCTGAGAGGCAGGCCAGTCATAGTCCTTGTTGTTTTGGCCTTAGGATATCAGTCATAGAATAACCATGTTGTGGAGACTTTGTCTACTATTACTTCCAAGCCCAGATAAAGTAAAAAAAGATTTTCGGAAGACCAACTTGGGGCTCTCAACTAAATCCTGTTCTGTCAGAGGGGATAGTGTGCATATATTTCCTCTTGTAATTGTATGAATACACCATAAAGCTGCACTAAAGGTGGTGCTCTATAGCTTGGCAGGCAAACTATGTAGATACATTATAATGTGACACATTATAAGAAGATCTTCTGGTGGAGGGCCATGTGTGATTGTAGTTGTACAAGACTGATTTGAATGCTTTATAGTGTCTGCCTTCTGTGGCTTTCTTTCAGGCAAATTATTTTAACAAATTTAGTTTTCTTTCCTTTTTCATATATCGCTTGAATGCATGCATACTGCTGCCTTCTACAATATGAAGAGTTCATGTATCTGCTTATATAAAATCTGATTGTGTAGATTGTTCTGCTTTGAATGTATTGTTCTAAGGGTATCTAATCTATCCATTGAAGATCCCTATGAAATTAACTAAATCACAGTAACTGAAGGGTAGGGAAGATCACACTTTAGTATTAATAAAATTACCAACAGCAATGGTTTATCTAAGTGAAAACAAACTTTCATCTTGCCTGATTTCTTCAGCCTCTGTTACATAAATGAATGAAGCTGTATGTTGCAACTTCTTGGATTGCAAAAAGAAATAAGACTTTCATCTGGGGGAGTGGAATTTACAAAAGCGTTTGTTGCCATGAGAATTAGGGATAATTATCTGTTTATTTTAATAGGAAGTTATTTCATGAGATATTTTACATACATTTCTAATAGTGGTCTTTAAATTTGATGAATTTTTAAACACAGAGTGCCACTGAAATGATTGTATCAGCAGTAATGTTTTAAAATTCTTGTAGTCTTAGGGGGTAGGGACTAGGTATTTTAAAATGCAGATGGGGGGTGGTGGTAAACGTATAACCGCTGAAAATTTCCACTGTATCAGAGGCAGCAGCATGGGGGGGACAGGTGGGAGCTAGGGATGAAATAGTGTAGTTGATTAACCAATAAGCAAAAGCTTATAGGTTAATGTTATAGACTACATGCATTTCTTCCCCCCAACCTCCCACCTTGCTACTACATTTTATTATCAGGCTGGCCAGCAGCCCAGCTCAGTTCTGGCTTGTGCTGGGTCCAAGACCTACCTCTGCTGAGGCTTTACATTTAAAGTGTATTAGGAGCCAGGCGGGCAGGCAGCCTGGCTCAGTTCCGACTTGCGCTGGATAGGGACTGCTGCCTCTAATACAGAGGCAGCAGCGCAGAGCAACAGGCAGCCAGTCTATGAGGGGAGCTGAATTTTAAACTAGCTCTCCTCACAGTCCAGCTGCCGCCTGCCATCTGATACAGAGGCAGCAGTGCAGAGCGGCAGGGGGCTTCTCAGAGAGGGGCCAGAGCGTACCGGCTACCAGCCTCATCCCCGGGGACTACAGAATTCATGAGGTTAATCGACTATTCAATTAACCGATATTTGACATCCCCAGTGGAGAGCCGACTTTTAAGCCTCCCCCACTGCTTCCTCTGGTGCAGCAGGGAGAGTGGGGAGAGGAAAGGAGGAGACAGCTCCCTTGGCTTTTAAACTGACTCCCTGTGTGTACTGGCTCCTGGCTGCCCCCCTGTACTGCTGCCTCTGTTTCAGAGGCAGCTGTGGGGGAGAAGGGTAGGCAGTTCCCTAGGAGCTGGTGTTCACAGGGAGCCTGCTTAAAAGCCTGCTCCCCAGGAGCACCGGCTCCTGCCTGCTCCTCCCCCACTTCCCTTGCTGCCTCTGATAGAGGCAGCAGTGCACAGGTTGGGGAGGGGGTTTGTGTGTAACCAAGTTCACTGGTTAACCGTTTAAACGTATATACTGTCACATCCCTAGTAGGGACAGATTGTGGGATGTTATACAAGTTGAATCTTGTCTGCTTCATCCCTTAATGGAAAACAGACTTGGCAAATGTTTTTTAGAGAGGAATCTTCAGGTTTTACACCACCTACCATAAGATTTGGAAAGTCAACCAATCAACTTCTCACTGCATTAATTTCTTCAGACGCTTTGCCCATCTGCTTGCTAAAAAGGATGTTTGCAGCCCTGAAGTAAAGAAAGAGCTGCTCAAGAAAGTGAAAAGTGCCATTTCAGCTACTGCAGAGAGATTCTCAGGTTACATGCAAAATGTAAGTGCTCTCTCTTTAAAAGCTGTAAGTTGAATGGATAGTTATTATCCCAGTTTGTGGTTATAACATAACTTTCATGTGATCCTATCTAAGACAATTGTATTGAGAGGCTGTATGTTTGTATCTGTGTTTTTACTTACACTCGTATAGTAGAGAGATTGAAAGCAGGACACGCAGAGAGTCATTTTAATCTAAAGAATTTACATCATTTCTAGGATGCACATGAATTTTTGAGCCAGTGTTTAGATCAGCTGAAGGAGGACATGGAAAAGTTAAACAAAACTTGGAAGAGTGAGCCAGTGTCTGGTGAAGATAACTCTCCAGGACGGGCCTCTGATGACATCTCAGCCACCAAAATTTATACTTGTCCAGTTATCTCTAACTTAGAGTTTGAGGTTCAACATTCTATCATATGTAAAATGTAAGTATTTTTGAGAGAGAATACTTTTGAAGTCCAAGAAGTAAAAGTTTTTCAGGTGGAAGGGAAGTATTGCCATATTCTCTGAGCTCATTCATCCAGAAACCATCTGACCATGTGTAGTACTAAGCAGTTTCCTTCTTTTCCTACATATGATATAAACAGAAATGAAAACGTTTCAAATGCTTGAAACTGCACAGGAAGATTGTTCTTAAATGTCTTCATAGGGCAAACCCTCACACCACACGGCTCTTTAACACTTTTGCCCAGCGGCCTACTAGCTTTTAAACCTCTTTTTTGCAAGAAAGAGAACATAGTTTCTCAGTGTAGATGCTTTCTTGTTTGCTTTCCTATCCATGCCAACTAGACAAGGTCAGGGCTTTGCAGCAGCAAGGGGCTTGTTCCCAGAAGTGGGCAGGCTGCATTTCCTCCATCTTTCTTCCATGGTTTTCCTGTGGCTCCATAAGGAGCTGTGCCTGTGGAGGCTACAAGGTATGTTGAATTGGCACATCTACCTGGTCATTCACCCTATATGGCCAGTACCAGTTACGTTTGGTAGTGTGCTAGTGTTAATGCCATTCTAGACAACTGGAGTTGATTTGTGTGTCTCATGTTGGGCTGTTAAAAGTTGTATGATACCAACTTGAGTCCAGTTTTTAGATCCTGAAATGAAATTAAGGTTTTTAAAGGTGCGCTAATATTAGTATTTCATTTAAAAAAAATCAGATTTCCTTTTGCTGTCTCAAGGGCTGTGTCTACACTGCACCCCTTTTCTGGAAAAGGGATGCAGATTAGACACTTTGGAATAGCAAAATCCGCGGGGGATTTAAATATCCCCCGCGGTATTTGCATTAACATGGCTGCCGCTTCTTTCCGGCTTGGGGATAAGTTGGAGAAAAGCGGCAGTCTAGACGTGATTTTCCGGAAAATAAACCCTTTTCCGGAGGATCTTTTATTCCTATTTGAACTGATACTGATACTTGAAAGTAGGAATAAAAGATCCTCCGGAAAAGGGTTTATTTTCCGGAGAATCACGTCTAGACTGCCGCTTTTCTCCGGCTTATCTCCAAGCCGGGAAAAAGCGGCAGTCATGTTAATGCAAATACCGCGGGGGATATTTAAATCCCCCACGGATTTTGCTATTTCAAAGTGTCTAATCTGCATCCCTTTTCCGGAAAAGGGGTGCAGTGTAGACACAGCCAAGGTGTTTGGCTGACTTCTTTCCTCCCAAGAGAGTTGATGCAGATAGGAAGGCTTTCAGATGAGCATGATGATTTTCCTATAGGATAGATCCCTTGATGACTCCAAAGTACTTGTTAGAGTTTGGGCTCATGCTTGCTCTCAACTGTTATTCACAGGAAATCTTTCTTTAAAACAGGGGTGGGGAACTTCAGGCCTGGGGGCAGGATGTGGCCCACAGCTTGCCTGGATCTGACCACCAAGACTCAGCACTGGGGAGTCCATGCTGGTGCTCCAGCCCCTCTGCCACCCACCCACAGGACTGGAGCACACAATCTGCTAGCCTAGGCCCTCTTAGGCTCTTGTGTGCAAGGGGAATGGGGGGAGTGTCTTTCTCCCTCTGTCAGGGGCTTCTCACTGTGCTTTTCACTTGTGTGCAGCCCCCTCCTGATTTTTCTGTGGGTCAGTGGCCCCGACCCAAAATAGTTCCCCACCCCTGCTTTAAAACATGAAAATATCAAATCCAGGTTCCAAAACTGAAGTTGTAAGTTCAGTCCAGTGAGAGACTTTATCATCTTGATGAGTTAAAATGGGCACAATATGTCTATGTGGGTAAAATTACTGTGAAATAAACCATGTAAGCTGTGAGAGATTTCCAGCTTATGCATAAGTAAAATGTGTGCTTTTTTAATTATAGGTGTGGTGAAACGGTCACTAAACGAGAACAGTTCAATGATCTTTCCATTGATCTTCCCCGAAGAAAGAAATTACTTCCATCTCGGTCCATCCAGGATTCCCTTGATCTCTTTTTCAGGGTACATAATGCTTATTTATTACTATTCACATCTATCTAACACTCACACATTATATCAATATATATTTAGAGTATAGCAGTATTCCGTTCTGTGTGTTTCCATGCAATGGGAGGGGTATTCTTACAAATCATTTTATTGGGTCTTTAACAGGGGTTGTAGGCATACAGACTATCCAACCTTGGAGTCCTTTGTATGGATTGTGTGAAAGCAACACACTAACGCTTTTCATTTTAAAATACTGTGTAGACACAAACTGATACTCACAGTTCCCCTATGATGCACGTTATACTTTAAAAAAAAAATAGGGAGATTAAAGTACAGACAAATTATGTAAATCTAGAGAAGAGTCTACCTCAGGATTAGAACTCAGAAGTTATTGGCTTTCAGTCCTGTGCTAGGGTGGTTGGACAGCTAGTCTGTCTTTTTAAAAATCAGTACAGAGAAAAGAGGCCATATATATCTGTTTATTTAAAAGTAGTTATAGTATTTGAAATATCTAGATGCATACATAGCAAATAGAGGTTGTTCAAAACAGGAGATAAATATTTCCTGTGAAATTCACAATACTGCATTTTGTTAAGAGTCCCCTGTGAAATCAAAACTGATCAGTAGTAAGATATTTTAATCTGTGAAATCTGCTCTGCTCCCTTTTATATACGCTAGTCTTCATTTTATTATGAAACACTGCTTGGAAATTCAGACTTATCCTTTCTAAGGCTGAATAACAAACCCATTGATTATACTTGAGATACAGACCATCCTTAATAAAAGAGTAGTGGTGTGGTCCTGACCTCTGACTACAGAAATTAATTATATAAATAACAGCCAGTGTCTAAATATTGCTCTTGTCTGCATATTCCTTGCACAATACTTTTCATCTCCTCTAGCTATCTGTGCTTCAAAATCCCATTTAACTGCAATACATCAGTAATGATCTTAGAGGAAGAAGGCCTTTCAGGAGAGAAAATTAGGAGCCTTGGACTAGGAATATGAAGAATTAAATATTGTCCAGCAAGGGCTATGAAAAGCCACATGGTAAATGTTTCTGAGAGGAGAATCTGCAGGGCTTGCAAAATTGTTGCCCCCTCATTTTGAATATTAATATTTCTTTGCCCTTTCAGTTTTCTAGTTCTATGTATCAGATTTGCAGAAAGTGATTTCTCCCTAACTAATTCTACCTGTCTTAACTGACAGATCTTCAGTTGCAAGCTAATTTCTTGCTCTCTTATCAGATGCATTTTTGGGGGGATGTAATGTTGAAATTAGAAGTAACTTAAGAAATAGACTACTCCTTTCAGAGGAACCACTGGACTGAAAAAGGCCATCTGCTTTCAATGGCCATCTGGTTGAAACCTCCTTATATTTTGCTTTGTCTTTAATAGGCAGAGGAGATTGAGTATTCTTGTGAGAAGTGTAATGGAAAGTCTGCAGTTGTTACACACAAATTCAATAGGCTTCCCAGGTAAGGGTAAAATCCTACTCTGGAACTTTCCCCAAAAAGCATGTCACAAAAGTGGACACAAGGGTTGGTATGTAGGACAGCTTGGCTAGAGTAATGGAAAGAATGAAGATATCATTAGAAAATTGCCTGTATCATTGCTTCTATCTACAGAGCTCACTGCATACAGCAAGGAAGGCTTACATTCCTTTATTCCATTCCCCATCCTGTCCCCCCAACTTCCTGTGTGCCACCATTCCAGCTTCCTCTATTTCAGGACTCCCTGTAAACCCCTCTCCTTCAGCTCATGCTGGGGATTTATCCTTCATTTCCCCCAGCATCCAATGCCAGGAGCTCTATATGCCCCTATTCACTCCTTCTGCCACATGCCTGGGTGGGTATTTGTGTGCCCCCATATCCATGTCCCCCAATCTTCTCCCCAGAGCCAATGGCTCTGAATTCTCCCTCATCATTCCTCCCCTCTTCCACATGCCTGTGGTGCTGTGCTCTGATGTCTCCCTCCCCCTTCTCCTCCCCATGCATGCAGCTCTTTACCTTCCTCCCTCCCCCCATTATGTATTTTCTTTCTGTCTGGTGTACGCTGGAGAGTATATTGGCATAGCTGCAGTGCCTTAACCATGCTGGCATGACCCCATTGTGTTAGACAGAGCTACACCAATAATAGTTGCAGAACCACGTTCCATTGACCTACCTTTATCTTACCCAAGGGGAGCTAAGTTACATAGCTGCATCGCTTAGGGTTGTGGATTTTTCTCCTTTTTGAGCAACTGTAGCTGTGTTGGCCTAAATTTGAAGGGTAGACCAGGCCTGGGGGAGAGATCATGCATGTTATCAATATTGTAAACTCATCTGAGAGAAAGCACAGGGCTGAGATGGGCGTCAGAGTGAGAGTGACATGGAAATTGTTAATGGCTGCAATCAGGTGACTCTTTGATCTTTAAATTATGGTGGACCTGGTTGAAGCTGATGTGTATGATATATACCTGGTGCTCCATGCATTCCTCACTTCCCCTTCCAGTTTTCACTAAAATTAATAGGAGTCTGTCCACTGATGCCTAGAACGTTCCCTGAAGTAGCTCCATTTGGAATAGATTAGGTATATCTCCATATATATATCTGTCTCTCATAGAGCTGGAAGGGACCTTGAGAGGTCATCGAGTCCAGTCCCCTGCCCTCATGGCAGGACCAAGTACCATCCCTGACAGATTTGCCCTAGATTCCTAAATGGCCCCCTCAAGGATTGAACTCACAACCCTGGGTTTAACAGGCTAATGCTCAAACCATTGAGCTAGCCCTCCCCCCTTAAATGTGGTATTCAAAAGTTAGCACATTGCATCCAGACTGACAGAGAAATCCATCAAGTTGAATGTAGGACTTCACTTTTCTTGGCCAATAGTCCCTTTCACCTTGGTTCTTGCTGTCTTTCTATATCACAAGAAGCATAGTAGGGCTGCAAGGAGGAGTATGTCTATATGGCTTTCCCGCTGGAAAATCGGATCTTTTCCATTTGTGAAGAGAGGTTTACAGCTGCCTGTTTTGTCCTAAAGAAAGAGCAGAGTATCTGGGTGGTAGCTGAGAGACTAGGCATGCTGATATCAGTAGAAATACACAGTACTCTTGAACCAGTACTGATAGTGTACTGGTGCTTTTCCTCATACAGATGGGACCTTTGTAAACTCTTTGTGACAGGGATCATCTTGTCATGGTGTATGTTTTACAGTACCCAGCATATGGAGTGAAGGGTCCCTAATTTAGACCATTTGATGATACCATAATTCAAGTAATACCACATGGCCCCTGCTTAGTCTAACTAAACACCAAATGCAATGCATGAGGGAAGGCTCACAGCACAGTGAATATTTGTAAGGTTGGTGGTAATTTCATAAACAAACCCATGTGCACAGTTTGTGTGTGTTAGGGATGCCCTTCCTCCTCTAGGATGCTTGATTTTCAGGGCCCATCAGTCTAAGGCTGTGTCTAGGCTTAGCAGTAAATTGGCACCGCTGTGATCGATGCAGCAGGGGTCGATGTTATGGGTCTAGTGAAGACCCACTAAGTAGATGGTAACGCACTCTCCTGTTGATCCTGGTATGCCAGCTCCTCAAGAAGAATCAGGTTAGTTAGCAGGAGAGCATCTCCAGTTGACACAGCCCAGTGTAAACACAGGAGTAAGTGGATCTCAGCTATGTCAGCTTCGGTTACTTTATTCACGTAACTGGAGTAATGTAACTTAGGTTGACTTATCACGGTAGCATAGACCAGATCTTGGGCATTCCTGTTGTTAAACGTGCATTAAGTCAGTCGGGCATACCTTGAGGCAATGGGAATATGCTGGTGACTCTAGTCTGTGATCATAGTGCTTGGCTCTGTTTGGAAGCACTCAGTTATTTCCTAGCGCTCTCTTTAACTGGCGGGAAATAAGGACTTGTATAAATGCCAGTTGGCGTAAGCTCGTCCTGGGCATGAACGAAATAATGCTGATTGAAGCAGGAAGTCTTATGAGTTGGCAGAGTCTTGACTGCTCCATCACAGCAGGATACCAGTGGTAAAATGGTTTGCAACTTTGGGGTCTTGCTAGATAGCAGCGGTCACAGAACTGTCTCCTCGGAGGTTCAGTCTGAGAGCACGTTGTACCAGTGCTCTTCATTCTGAACTAGCAGCCAGGAAATACCCCAATTATGTTCAGGAGGCTGTTTATTATCTACAGAGCCCTAAGTGGCCTAATTCCCAGAACTATAATAAAATGTTAGAAACTGAGGTGACTATTTTGTAGGTAGGGCAAGTGGGGTTTTGGATGTGTTCGTTTACTGGCTACTGACTTTGGTTTTGAACTTAATGCTATTTCTGCCCTGCCTCCTGTCTTTCAGGGTTCTGATTCTTCATCTGAAACGATATAGCTTCAATGTGGCACTCTCTCTCAATCACAAAGTTGGACAGCAGGTGGTTATACCAAGATATTTAACTCTGCTATCTCACTGTACAGAAAGCACTAGGCCCCCGCTTACTCTGGGATGGAGTGCACATTCTGCAGTGTAAGTATGGAGTGCAGAATTTACCACATTTACCTATTCTCGGGCATTAAGTTCATGTGTTGCACACAGGAGGGGATGATATCAAGAGGTTATTAAGACCTACTAAAGAGAGAGTCAAATTAATAAAAGAAATTAAAAAATTGCTCCTACCCTCTGAAAGGTCATTGTGATTCCCCTTATGAAATTAAAAACCAACTATGGCTGCAAATTTGGTAGGGCCCTACATATTTGGTGCACCAAGATAGACCTTACCATAAGATGTAACTTCATATCCTTTCACTGCTGATTTTCCCCTGCACCTTTTGCTGTGTTGTCCTATCCATTAATTTATTTATAGGATTTTTTTTGTCTTGCTGGTCACTACGGTATCTATTACCTCATACAATGTGAAGGAAGGGAGTATTACATGAGAGTGGCTATACTTGATCAAACCCAAGGGTCTGTGTAACCCAGTAGCCTATTCCTGGCCAGGGCCAGCTGCTTCAGGAGGAATGAATAGAATAAGGCAGTCTTTAATTATCCATACCCTATCATCCAGTCCTATTTTATGGCAGCTAGGGGTTAGCGCAGGGGTGGGCAATCATTTTTCAATAAGGGCCACTTCAAAAATGTTTGAAGTGGTCATAGGCTGCCCCGGAGGGGATGGAGCCTCGGGCGGAAGGGGTGGGTCTTTAAACAGCAGGAGCTGAAAGGGCTCGCGCCTCCCCTGCAGCTCCCAGGAGGGGGATGGGAGCTGCGAGCCCTTTCAGTTCTTGCTATTTAAAGGGCTCGCTGCTCTTGTAGGCAGTGCGTTACTTGACAAGTGCAAGGAAGGTGCGAGCCCTTTTAATAGATGCAGTTACAGGGGCTCGCACGTCTCCGGCTCCCAGGCAACACGCTAGCGGGCGAGGCCTGGAACTGCCGCGCACGCTGGATCAAGGCCCGCTGAACGGCTTTTGCCCACCCCTGGGCTAGAGACACGTGGAACACGGGGTTGTGTCCCTGACAGTCTGTGCTAATAGCCACGGATGGATTTCTCCTCATTCAGTTTTCAACCCAGTACACTTCTGGCCTTCACAACATCCCATAGCAATGAGTTCCACAGGCTGACAGTACATTTGATGAAGTCTTTCCTTTGCACCTGCTATCCATTAATTTCTTTTGGTGTCCTCCAGTTGTGTTATTTAAAGGAGTAAATTACACTTCCCCATTCACTTTCTCCATATGCCATTCATGATTTTATAGACCGTTATCATATCCCTCTTGGTTGTCTCTTTTCCAAGATGAACCGTTCCAGTCTTTTTAATCTCTCCTTATCCTTTTTAATCTGTTCCATATCCGTATAGTTTTCATTTCCTTCTCTGCACCTTTTCCATTGCTAATATCTCTCTTGAGATGGGATGACCAGAACTGCAGGCAGCATTCCAAGTGTGGGTGTACCACAGCTTCTCATTTTGACGGATGGCAGAGTGAGGCACAGCATCCAGATCTCTTGTGTTCCAGTCCAGTGCTATAACCATAATAGCATAGTGAGTTGGGATGTATCTGGCATGTTGAGCAATATCACCCACATGTTCTAGTTTTGAATACAGTTTTTCAACACCATATTTTTATAATTGAAAACTTTTTTTTCAAGAAAGAAAGAAAAACACTAGATAAGGGAGCCAGTAAAGCCACTAGGGCAGATTGTGGGAGAGCAGGGTCCTAGTTGGCAGTAGGAGCAGGGAAGGTGGTAGAAAAAGGAATGAGTTGCTCTCCTGACAGGAGTACTGCAAGCTTTAACTCCGAGAGCTGTCCTAGGGTGTGCCAGCAAGAGGTGAGTCAAGTTGAAAGGGTTAATTATTTTTATGAACACCTTTTCTACATTCATAACATAGCATTCTAATTCTAACTATCTGTGATAAACAAATACAAATGGGTATTTCCCTTATGGCTTTTTTGGTCATGTGCTAACATGCAGATGAGTAAAAAACACATTTTTCTCAGCATGTAACTGAGGCAATAATTACTTTGCTCTTTTTATAGTTCTCGACCCTTGAAAGCCTCCCAAATGGTGAATTCCTGTACTGTAAGCACTTCCACACCTTGTAGGTGAGTTGAAATTATGACATTTCCATGAGTTAGGGGTTCTCTTTTGCACATGTAAATAACAATATTGCCTTTCTCTCCCACTTGTGTTTTCCTTTACCATTTTTACTCCCTGTTGATTTTTCTGTTGAATTATTCTGACTATACGCTCTTTTCCATGCTCCAAAGTTGTGCTTAAATTGCATATTCAAGGGCTCAAATATTAAGGGCACCGTGGGTTGTCACACATCCCACATTTTATCTTTCCACATAATTCTTATAAACCTGTATTCTGAGGTTTATAATTATAACATAGACTAGATTTTTCCAGTAGTTAGGACAACTGAACTTAGTTTGTCTGTACTCTTATCATTCCACTCTTAAGAACCAGTTATAACCAGAACAGTAAGCAAGTTGGTTTAGAAGTTGTTTTCCAGAGAAGCAAAATAGTCTCTTATTTGAAAAGCTAGCTCTTTTCTCTGTCCTTACATTTGACACACCAAAGTTGTTCTGGAAGAGTCATTTAATCCTAGGCTTTATATGTTGGGTTGGACATTGTTTTTATACTTCATTCTGAGAAACTGTGTTACTTGTAGTGTAGGGTAATGTTACATTGTATAAAAGTGAAGGCACTTGAAGATGCATGTGGAGAGCACAGGTTTTCTTAACCCACTGGTTCTCAACCAGGAATATGTGTACTCGTGGTGGTATGCAGAGGTCATCTAGGGAATACATCAATTCATCTAGATAACTGCCTACTTGTACAACAGACTACATAAGAAGCACTAGTGAAGTCAATATAAAGTCCAATTTTATACAATGACTTGTTTATATCACTCTATATGCAATACACTATAATGCAAATACAATGTTCATACTCCAAATGATTTATTTTTATAATTATATGGTAAGTCAGCAATTTATCAGTAATAGTGTGCTAATACACTTTTGTATTCTTATGTCTTATTTTGTAAACAAACTATTTTTTTAGTGAGGTGAAACTTAGGGAATGCAATACAAATCAGACTCCAGAAAGCGGTACAGTAGTCTGGAAAGGTAGCGAGCCTCTCTTTCAACCTATATAAAGTGCTTTTATTTGACACCTTCTGGTGCCATCCTTGCTTTTGGTTTTAATAAAACCAAAAGCTAACACCCAAAAGGCCAAATGGAAAATTTGAAAAATATTACGTGTTTGAAATTTTGTCCTGCCAAGACTATTTAGCATCCCTATGATCTATACAGCTTGGTTTCAGAGAATAATTGTAGTGTTTATATAATTTTCCCAAATTAAGCAGTATATTAGTAATGTGTTCTGTATACTACAGTGGAGTCCACTTAATGTTTACAGAACGTTGTTCATGCACTGTAAATACCTAAACATAGAAGTGCGGGGAAGTTCTCTTTATGAATACCTTATAAAGGAATATAGTAACATGTACCAGAAGATAAGCTAGGATAGAACACTGATCTGCTAAGTAAATAGATTTTAAAATACAGCAAGCTGGAGTCTGATCTAAGTCTGCATAACTGTCCTATCTGCACCCAAATTTCCTTTTTTAAAACAATTTAACAGGTTTCTACGTTGTTAGAAAATTATAGCTGCATTTTTAATTTGCAGAAAATATACATTCAAATCTAAGAGCTCCGTGGCACTCTATGTGGATTCAGATAGTGAGGATGAGCCATTGAAACGTTCTGTTGCTCACAGTCAAAGATTGTGTGATGTACAAAGCAGAGAGCAGCAGCAACAGCAAGAAGAGCCTGAAAAGGTAAAAGATGCCTCTCTGTAGGACTTACAATACACATGCTTTTTCCGTTATCGAGAGGGGAAAACAGACCCCTTCAAACCTAAACAAATCCTTTGCATATTTGTGTCTGGACTGTCAGTCTAGTAGACTGTGAATAAAACAGATGAAAATACAAGATTGGTTCATAATTAGCACAATGCTGCTGAAGGGGAATCTAATTGACCTCGCTGTATGTGTTGGTTTGGAATCCCATTGGCAGTAGAGTTATTTGTATTAGAACTGCACTGAAGTCTTTAGCTCAGGTGTGCCAACTGCACAACAGTTTCACTATTCAGTGTTTAGAGGGTGTTTGAATGATCTTCCGTTGAAGCTGCTCACTGGCTGATGCAGGATGAAAACACGTCACTGGTAATAATTATCCAGTAAAATTCTTTATTTAAATCCGGTGCCAAGATATGCATTGAGGATGGGGAAGAAAAAATAATAATGTACAGTTATTGAGTTTGTGATCTCTCAAGTTAAGTGTTTTGGACCCTGAAGAGTGAAGCTGTCAGGCTCAGGTGATGAGTACTAGACATGTTTAGAGGCCTAGTTTCTGATGGGGCATAGTTCAATACGTTTTGCCTTTGAGGTCTGTGTTGTGACAGATGTTTCTTGCCTGTAGGATGGCATTATAAGTGCAGTAGGAAGGAGTTGCCTCGGGGTTGTATTGGAGGGGAATGGCAAGTAAAACAAACTTTGAGGGTTCTGCTTTGCACTCTCCTCAAGGGATAGGTGAGAGATTGCAGTGTTGTTGGGACAAGAGATGTTATTGCAAAAATGGAGTAATGAAGCCAATTTATGTGAATAGCAAATCAGTCATTTCTAGTCCACCAGTTATTGCTAACTGGGCTAACTCTCTCTAAAATTTCACCCTCCTACCTGTCTTCCTTTCCTGTCCATGGTCTGCCTGTGGTAGTACTGATTAGGGATGTTGTTAATTGTGTATTTGCTTAAATGTTTAGTGGTTACACTTTTACACACACGGGAGTCAGGTGGTAGCTGGTGATGGCGGGGCATTCCCCGCAAGCACCGCTTTCTATCCCCTCCCCTGCCTCTGATACAGAGGCAGCAAAAGGGGAGTACATGTAACCATTAGGATTGTGGAAGCAGGACTAAGGGAGAGGGGAATCTTGTGGAAGATTAACTGGTAAAATTGGGCTTATCAGGTAATTGTGTAAAAAATTATAGGTTAACACCCCTACTACTGATCTTACAGAATCAGAGATGTAAGAGATGTCTGATCTGAGTGCATGGTTATGTTAACCAGTGCATTAGCCAGTTTGTATGTTCAGCTGCTTGATAAGTACAGAAGGCTACTGCATCAGTCCATGGGCTGGTTAACATACCAGCAGCATAAAGATATAGCATTAGCCAGAGTTGACAGTCCTGTCTATTTGTGAGAGAACCATTTCTTTTTCTTTTATCCCTTGCTATTTGTTGCCCTGATCGTCATATTTTGTTCTTTCCTGGTTACATGTGCTCAGACTGTCTATGTTTAATTTGAGAAACTGAGTTCTTTCCAGTTCCCTTCTCATCCTGGTCCAGGTTCAGTGGCTCTCTTTCTGTCTCTTGGTTCAAGTTGCGTTATCTCTTGTCTGTTCTGCCTAGCTTCATTAAACTCCTATTGGTGATGACTTTGCAAGTGGTACATGGAGGTCATCAGCAGTGTTCCCTGTCAGCTCTTTGCTTGGGTAGCCACCCAGGAGAGATTCAGGTGCTACCCAGCTGATTAGCAGAGTGCCAAGAGCTGGCAGCATGTGTTTTTACTGGTGGTGCACATCCACACATGCTTTGGTGCACAGAACAAAATGTATTCTGCACATGCAGGGCACATTGGTCACCAGAGGTTGAGGGCTCACCACTACCTGGAAAGAGTGTCACGAGAGGAAGGAGGAGTGTGATCACAGATGGAGAGAACTATATCCTTGCACATGTTCCAAATCCTAATAGTTGTAGATCAGTGATTTTCAGCTTGTGATCTGTAGAACCCTAGAGAGTCAAAGACTGTCTCACTTTTCCAAAGGCATCAGCACATTGATTTGAAATTTTTTAGGGGTCTGCAAATGGAAAAAAGGTTGAAAACCACTGTATTTGGTCTATTAGTCATAGTTAACCTTAGTCCCTGAAAGTCGTATTCTGTATATCTGAACTGTATCTAATATGATTAAGACCAAAAGTGCCACCTCCTGCTGGCTAATCCAGAAGAAATGTGCACAGTAAATGCAAACTGGATGTGACACCTCTGTGATGTCTTTAAAGCCTTTTAAGCCTATATCCATTCTTTTGTAGGGTTCAAAAAGAGGTAAACCTGAGTGTGATAAATCGTCTGACCTGGGAAATGCCGGTTTCGATGGAATGAGCGAGGATGAGTTGCTAGCAGCCGTGTTAGAGATTAGCAAGAGGGAATCCTCATTCTCTGTGAGCCATGATGAAGATAAACCCACGAGCAGCCCAGACACTGGTTTTGGAGAGGACGAGATGCAGGAATTGCCAGAAAATCTGCAATCTATGGAGATGGAGAAATCCAAAGCAACTACAGAATCAGGTATGATGAGAAGTAACTTTATCTTAACTGAACAGATGCGGTGGTGATTCTGAAGTAGGTATTTACAACAGGAGGTCAGCGATATACAGTGCATAAACTGCATGTGAGTGTGGGTTGTATGCAGTGTCTGATATACAGGGAGAAATATAAACACCTTACAATTTTTCCGTCTTTAAAGCTTTTTGTTTGTTGAATTTTGAAAATCTTCTCATATCAAACATTTGTAGTTTGTCTGTGCAAAACTTGAGGTCATCACCAATGTTTTGTTCGGTGATTATTTTTTTTCCATCTCCTGTTTGACAGTCACCTCTGTCGATTTTCTGACTATAGAGTTCAAATTTGTTGAAATTAACAGGATTCAGAATTTACTCTTCCATATTCTGAGTGCACTTTTTTCTGTAACTGTAGATAGTTGCAGTCCTGAGTAGCATAGAAATAGCATCTGAAGACAGTTGTTTTGTGCAAGATTAATATATTCAGAGGATAAAGGCTCAAATCTCTCTGGTGGGTAATGAAAAATAAATAGAATTGTAATTAATTTGGTCTCATCTGTATACAGTTTAAAAAAGGGGTTTTACTAAAATGTTGCTTTACAATTATGAAAATCCTTCAGAATAAGCAATCCCAAATAAGCCCCAAATCCTGCTAAAAATGTTAGGTATTATCAAATGAAACTTCATCTCAGAAGTCAATATATGAAAAAATAATTAGGCCGAGCAGAGTTACAATTCTGATTCTGGAAGTCCTGCATTTTCAGAATGTCGTAGATGCTGGCATTTTGCTTTCTGTAATCCTCTAATAACTAATGAACCAATGTGGAAATTTGCTTTTTCAGTTCAAAGTGGTGTGTGGGGGGAAGGGGGAGGAGGAATAGATTGCTTTGCAAGTTCTTGTAGGGAGATGCAGACCATTTACCTGTAGCCAAATGGGCGTTGAAAGTATGCTGCAGAGAGGAGAAGTGGCAACAGATATTCCCTACAGAAGCTTTGTAAAACAGCTTCTTTCTTCTTACAGGTGAACTATAAAGTTTTTAAGTACTTGTGCTTTTGCACTATTTAAAAATCTGTAAATCATCTAGGATGGCAGTCAGTGTTCCCGCTAAGATTTTCCACTTACGAGCAGAGTGAGTTTTGTCTTGTGCGCCTATATTGAGGTCATGTGCACTTGCTTGGATGTATATAACATTTACAATGTTATGGAAAAAACGTATTAAAACAAGGGATCGTTAACAAGGTGCATGACTTTAAATATTTTATATGAAGTCAACTAAAAGAGAATTAATCCTGCAAAATTTTCAGTAGCCTGTTTATAGCCCTCTCCCGGACTCTCCCCCAGCTGGACGAGATGATCTCTTGGGCCTCTCTTCCACTCCTATGATTACTGTCGGAATTCAAAACACAAACAGGATGTTGGCAGGTTTGCTAGCAATATCAAGAGTATGAGATCCAGCATTAAAGTTTGAATTACAGCATCTCAACTTTTATAAGGCTACCAAGGCATGGCCACAGTGCATCGGTGCAGGAATGCTGGAAGGTCAAAAGGTGTATCTAAGCCCCCTTTGTGCCTTCTATATTTTCCATCTTGCCAGAAGCAAGATGGAATACATTGCTTTCACCATCAGAGCATCAACAGGTGATGGATTTGTGATTCCTCTGCCACTTAAGTGTTTCAGTTTTCAATTCAGGAAAAATCAAGGTGAGGTTTGGAAAAAGGAATGGAAAGAAGGCAGAATTCAGATTACGTTTCTTTTCTAGTAATGGGTACGGTCTGTGCTGTGAATTTCTAGGAGTTGTGTCATCTGAAAGTCACTCAGGGTCTTATGGGCTGGCATTAGACCCTGATGGCCTGATTTCTAGAAGTGCTTGGCATTTGTGCCAAAGCTATGTTTTCATAGGAAGTACTCCTTCTTTGTTAGCATTATGCAGCCACCTAAAACACCGGCCCCAGTCTGCAGGAGCATAGCAGCTGCTCCCCACACAGCCCCAGCCCGCCACAACAGAACAGCCACTCTTCATGCGGCACTGGCCGCTGGAGCAGAGCTGCCACTCCCTACATGGTCCCAGCCTACCCATGCAGCCCTGGCAGCCGGCCATGGGTGGCCTCAGCCGGAGCAGCCACACCATTCACCTTCCATGTCCAATAGGAAGGTGAGTGCTGCTACATGACACTGGGCAGGAGGTGGGCGGGCTTCGAATTTCTTGTGCACGGCCGCGCAGGCGCACACCTTATGAAAGTATAGAATCTGGGGAGAGGAGGTTTTGATAAAACCTTGCTCAGTCCCAAACATGGAACACTTGTTCTAGCATTCTCCCCTCCCATCAAATCCTTAGACATTCACAAGAACTTATGAGCTGAGCCTCTACCAGTAGATGCCGCTGTGCTCCAAGGAAATCAGTGGCATAAAGAACTTAGCTGGTAACAAACAAGGGGCCATAAATGTCCTCTGTTTCTTCAGGTCCTGCCAATTTCACTGAGATAACTAAAGATTTTGATGAGAATAAGGAAAACAAAACGCCGGAAGGCTCGCAGGGGGAGGTTGACTGGCTGCAGCAGTACGATATGGAGCGCGAGCGGGAGGAGCAAGAACTTCAGCAGGCACTGGCTCAGAGCCTCCAAGAACAAGTAAGAGCGAAGAGTCCCTTCCCTAAGTAGTCTGTCCTAGCCTCAGAAACCCGATGGCCAAATAAAAACTCACCCTAGGCTTGGACAATCATTGCAAATTGTCTCTCCTGCTAATACTTATCTCCTAGGAGAGACCAGCATGAAAAGCAGATTCTAATGCACTACCCAGTGCGATCACTGAGGTCAGCTATATTAATCCTGACAGCAGTATGTAAATGTTGATGTTGACAGTCACATCTGGATATTTAAAAGATTCACCTATACTTAAAAAAAAAAAAAAAAAAAAAAAAAGCTTTCTCTCACGTGGTTATGTATTGAAAATTAACAAGCCTCACTCTAATTTCCTTTCACCTCCCAAATTCATCCCTCACTTGAAGGCCTTGCAGCCTGTCAAGAGACAGGAAGAAGCAAGTTGTGATGCAGATGACCACCCCCTCAAGTAACTATGCCAGCAGGTCTCTTGTTTCAATCAGAACAGGCTTAGCTCAAACTATTCTTCTGAGCTCAACAGCTGAGGTATCACATGAGGGAAAAGGGCAGGTTTCTCAGATAATTCGATCCCAAACCACTTAAGTTAATATTAGGAACTCGAATTACATGCCAAGATAAATTGGGAGCTGGTGCAGATATTACAGTACTTCTGTCGCGTGCTAAGCAAGCAGCAGCACCCTATGGCCAGGATAGCAGCCACCCCCACATCTTGTGCCCTGTTGTCTTGGGCACCTCAGCTGTTCAGAGAAGCCCTTGCAGCCCTGCTTGTCAGTGCTGCTCTAACTGTAACCCTAACCCCCCCCCCCCTTAATTTCCAACATCTGTATGGGTGCAGGAACTTGGGGAGCTGCCACATTCCCTGGCTTGAGTGATTTCCATTATATACAGGGTTTAGTTTGGTTCAGTGGCTCTCTGCGCCCCATTGTACAGCTTGTTCCAGCACCACTGAGTCAAAAGTAAAATATTTTAAAATTAAAAAAATCTTCTGCATCTATTTTTATTGTTAACATTAGAAAAAAATCTAATTTTGCCAATCCTGCTTCTTTGCAAGTTTGAAATACTTAGACAGCTTGCAGTCAACTTCACTCTTCATCCTTCCCGCATGGACAAATCGAGTTCACTACAGTTTACTGTGCAGGGGAATGAGATAATTTGTTAGGAGTCCTCAAACTGAGGATCCTGTCTGCTTTGTGTTGACATTAGCTATCATGGTCTTCCTTGTAAGAGATGGAATTGACCTAGATATCAAGGGGGAAATTTTCCTCCTTCTAGTGTAATTTGTTTTGCAGCGCATTGATGGATTGCTTTGTTTCAGCTGTGATCTCAGATACAGATTCCTAGGTGCTTTAGGAACTGAAATGAAAAACCCCTATGACAATAATGGAAAATGGATTTACATGTTACCTTCTGGTATAGTTATAATGAGGACCTGCCATTCCACCTGTGATTCAGGCAGGTGAATTCAGACCCTAAATTAAGGAGCCTGTTCATAGATCTGAGGAAGTGGGTCTGGCCCACGAAAGCTCATCACCTAATAAACCATCTTGTTAGTCTTTAAAGTGCTACATAGTCCTGTTTTTTGTTCATAGAGTAGTGCTGGCTGGCTTTGGAGACAGCCACATACAATCTCTTCAGCTGGAATAAATGTTGCTACATCACCAACCTCTTTTCAGAGAGGTGGGAGGAGACAGGGCAGAGACCTTAAAAATATTTCACTTTTATTATCTATGTCCACCTCTTAAGGTTAATTGATGTAATGTCTTCAAAATCCTTTTCTGAAGTTGGGAAATACACTAAAAATTCCATGAATTATGTAATCTCAGAGGGGTAGCCATGTAACTTTTAAAAACAAGTAGTCCTGTAGCACTTTTAGAGACCGACTAATTATATATATTTTAGGTAGGGTGTAAGGTGCCACAGGATTACCCATTGTTCAGGAGTTTTATAGATATATATAATTTTTAAGGTGCATGCCAAGCCCCTCTCAGTAATTTTTAAGATAAAGTGTAGCAGATTTTTTTTCACTTTTGATTGAGGCCTGTGTTCTCTGTTAGCTTGGTTCAGAAAATAGTAAATACATTGTCGTAGTCTGGGGACCGTTGTGTGTAAGTGACAGTTTTACTTTGCAAACGGTTCACAAACTCATTATGATGCTTTTCAGAGCAATGATCCAGAGAGAGCTCATGGTGTTACTAGGACTTGCTCTGCTGCATACCAAGCTTCAGCAGCTTTGACAAGCTTTAATTAAGGTTTGTCCCAGGTTCTGTTGCACTGGAACATTGGTCTCTTGCTGGTTGTAAACATTCCTTCACATGGAACTTTTAATGTACAATGTCAGGTTTGTTATAGAAACCAAAGCATCACAGTTCAATAGAAAAAGCACACTACACGAATTTTAAAGAGTGAAGTGTCTCAGTGAACTAAGTTTTGTTTTCTTTCCATCAGGAGGCACGAGAACAAAAAGAAGACGATGACCTTAAACGAGCTACTGAATTAAGTCTACAAGGTAAAATTTATTTAACAGCTTCTAAAATGCTGCTTCTTAGGGGAAATATCTGTGTGTGTGAATGCAACTCTAAGCATCTGAAAGGCAGCTGGGATTTCATGCCCTTTTTTGTGTTTGGTTGTACTTGGCTCGGCTCTTTTCAGTTTTATTTCTTTCAGTTATGGAAGTAAATGCCAGCAAAAATTCTTTGTGTGAAAATGGCAGTTGTTTTTCATTCCTAAGTTCAATTTTTTTATAAATATTTTATACACAGATATTTGGATCTTTAAATTCTGTGTTCCCGAAAAGTCAGCTCTCTATAGGTGCAGAATACCGTTTAGGGCGAATCAGTTCCCAAAGCCCTGGGTTGTCATATTTCTGTAGTTTTGGATTAACATTTTAATATACTTAAATGTAACACATTTTCCTAGGATAATGGAAAAATGCTTTATTTCTAATGAGAACACAGAGGTCAATAACCCACTGCAAGATGTAGCACTGAAGAGCACTCAGCGTGGGCGGGAACACTGCCTGTCCTTTCTAAACTGAGGTAGCACTGTAAGCCCCGTGGTTGCATCATTTGTGAGGGTGAAATACAAGAGTGTTACTTAAAATTCGCTTTTAAGCTTGCCTAGGTTCCTTAAGAAGTCCTCCCTTGATTATTACTGAAGACAGTTATTATTGTCTGCTCTTTAACAGGAGTTATGCAACATAATACACATAATGCCACATTGTATAGATAAAGGTTCAGCCAGTCACTACTGTGTACTCTAACCAGTGTCCTCAGGCTCTCTTTGCAGCCCACTGTTCACTCTTTTATCAGATATTACGGGTGGTGTTTTAGCAAAGAAAGTTCCTTCTCCAGCCAGGCTTAAGGTCACTCTCCCTCCAGCACTTCAAGTCTGTAGCAGGCTGGCAGGGTCCAGCAGCAGAAATTTAGAATCCTCTTGATTTACAGTCACTTAATTTTGTTTGACATCATGAATATTGTCAAATGCCTTTCATATGCCGTCATGTCATTCATAATTGGGACAGCATGTACCTGCTGAAAGGGAAGCTAATAAGTTTTCACTATGAAGCTGCTATTCCCTTCTCACATATAGCCAGCTTAACATGGTCCGTTGTTGGTTTAGTTATCAGTGCATTGAAACCAAGCATCCTCTGTCACTGTGCCTCCATGTGTGACACTTATCAGCCTGCGTTTCCCTGGGACAGTGTAGCCTACAAAGCTCTGAACAAAGAGCATCATGAGACCTGACAATTAAACATTCTCAGTTAAGAGGGTTCAACTGTGAAACACATATGAGAGGATTAGTCTAATCCAGTGTCTGATGACTTTACAGAGCAAGTTGCATGAACCTTCCTTTTGGCAAGTATTTCCATCATAACTGGCATCATGACTGTTTTAAAAGACCAGGGAGCGGAGAAGAGCAGAGAACTCCAATCAGGATTCAACATGCAAATTTAAATGATCTGGGAAAAGTTTAAGTGCTTCTGTAATAAGTGCTGGGTAAAAAGCTTTAGTTGCGTAACTGCAGAATCCTAAAAAATTAAGAACAGTGTGTACGAGAGCCCTTCCGCCTTGCACAGAAAGCGGTGTGCATTTTGTTCAGCCAAGCATTTTGAAAGTTCCTGCAGGGAGCAGCCCTTCTCATCATGTATAAACAATGAAAAGATGGATGCTGCCAGCAGGAGGTTGAGATGCCAGTTTTAATTGATAAATGTACTTGTGAATAGAGTTTATAGTTGAATTATAGAGAAATGCTTGTCACCATGGAAACTTCCCAATCACTGAGCAAAATGGGTACAGTTCATTTAATGTGGATTTTGACCAGGGGCCATCAAAGCTTATGAAAAACACAGCTGTGGAGTCAAATGGACTTTGCAAAAAAGTTTGCCATGCCGCTTTACTGTTGCACTAACTGGTTTTGCACTTTCTAACATAGACTGACTTTAAAAAAAAAAGGTGAAAGGTTGGTATGTTACTTTTTATTCTGCCATCTGTAGTTCAGAGTCTGTTACTGGACTCTCATACACAGCATAAGTCACTGCTTTTTTGAATAAATGGATGGATAGGTGGAGAGGGGAGGAGAGGTAGTTTTTTTGTAAAGTTTCAATGTCTCTTGCTTCCCTCAGAAGGGAGAATCTTTAGCGTTAGCATTTCCTTTGTGTTTGCTTATGGAGATAAATATACCCCAACCTTCTGTATCTTCTTCGACATATACAGGAACATAGACCGCAGATTCTGATATGGCAACTTTGTGTCTTTATGCCATTTAGAATTTAACAGCTCACTTCTGGACAGTGTTGGCTCTGACGAGGACTCTGGGACTGAGGATGTTCTCGACATGGAGTACTCGGAAGCTGAAGCCGAAGAGCTGAAAAGGAATGCTGAGGTGATGGTCCGTTGTTTCAAGCACCATATGGGGAACTAATGCTTCTTCATATGGTCAGCACTAGATATTCTGGAGCAAATATGGACTTTGTTAGAGGACCTTGTTAAGTAGCAGTCTCCCACTATCATTGGGAAATGATGTATGGTTAGTCTCCCCCTCTTAAGATCATGTCTTACAGTGAGAAGAGCTGTCAAGACTACTCAGTTGCTGTGAGAAATCATATGCGTGGGGAGGAGGACAGAGAAAGAGAGTCATTTTACTCCTGGAAGCATTCTGCTGTGTGTCAAACAAGCACAAGAATGGGCTGCTTAATTAGCACACAGGAAGAAACAGCATTTCAGATGGTGGAGTGGTGTGTGATCGTAACTGCTGTGGGTTTCTGGCTTCTGGAACATTTAGGGTCAGACGAGTTGTAAATGAGACCTGCATGGAATATAACAGCAGCATCTGCTGTCTGCCTATGCTATCTGAGCCACTGAGTGTCACTTATCTTTTTTGTAAGGAGAATGCTATATGGCCATCTAGAAAGGAAAGAGTTAATGTTTTTTATAGGGAAGTCCTTTAAAGAAGTTTTACTTCCCTTCCAGTTGCTGTACCTTTATCAGAGAGCTGTATTGTCATACCCCATCAATCCCCACAGTAGGGATGTGAAAGGGTATCTGTGTGCACTGCTACCGGATGAGCCTGGCTCACTGGTTAACCTTCACAGTTACACACAGGCTCCCAGGACGCGCAGGAAGCTGCCTGTCCCCTCCTTCCCCCTGCGCTGCTGCCTCCATCAGAGGGCAGACGGGAGCCAGTGCATGTGGGGAGCCAATTGCCTTCCCTGTCCCCTCCTCTTCCCCCCCTCCCCCCCCCGGAGTGTAACTGTTACACGCTTACTTAATTAAATGCATTTTAACATCCCTCCCCCGCACATCACTTGGTCTGTCAGGCCAAGGAGGACTAGGAAATCTCTCTAAAGCCAGCCAGCATTACCTGTTCTTAATTGTCGCTGCTGAGTTGATGAGAAGAACTTGCTTCCAAATAAGAGGAGAAGGCTATTTTCTCCTTTCTGCAGAGCAGGGGAAGAGAGCATCTCTAGGCCACCAATCCAGTCTCTCTCTACTCATTTACCTCATTAGACAAATGGGTTTTTAATACTGCAAAAATCAATGTAGTTCTCTGATTTTTTTTTTTTAAACTTTGTGGTCTTATTGATGCCAGTGGAAAATAATCACTCAAGAAATAGTTGGTCTACACAATTGGCAGTGCAAAGCAAAATGGAGGACTAGGTATGTTTCTGGTTTGGAATCAAAACAATGACTACATGAGCGGCGAGGAGTCCTGTGGCATCTTATAGACTAACTGAAGTGTAGGAGCATAAGCTTTCGTGGGCAAAGACCCACTTCGTCAGATGCAGCTTCAGACTAACACGGCTACCCCTCTGATAAATGACTACATGGTTGCTGTTCCATTAGCAGATTGGTTAATGGAGGAAAACAAAACAACAAAAACACCAATTTTAAAGAGCCGTTTTCCTTTGGGCCTGATCCCGTATGGGCGTTCCTATGTTCTTTGTTCATTTTTCTCCAGCAGTTGAACTTTGTGTAGAGAGTACCCGAAGCCAGAGTCTCTCTTCTGTAAGGCCTGTTGTTCTGAGCAAGGGGAATTAAGAGCATACTTAAAAGCAAATTAATGGATTGTATTTTCCAGGTAGGAGAGCTCCCGCATTCTTATCGTCTCATCAGCATTGTCAGCCATATTGGAAGCACATCCTCGTCAGGTGGGGAAATACGGTATTTTTCTCTCTGTGTTCTTGTGTAGGTTAAAGAAATGCAGTTGAAAATGGTTGTAATCGTTTTTAAAGATGCAGAAAAGCAGCAATTTACTGATTTGTTTTGAACTATAGCATGAAAATAAATATGGCTTCTCCCTCTCTTTTTAAAAGGCCATTATATTAGTGATGTCTATGATATCAAGAAACAGTCCTGGTTCACCTACAACGACCTCGAAGTGTCTAGAACTCTAGAAGCTTCCGTGCAGTGTGATAGAGACCGAAGTGGCTATATCTTCTTTTACATGCACAAGTAAGAGAATCTCAGCAGTCATGAAATTCTGTGCCTCTCTCCCTACCATCCTCTCCAGTGGAGCTGCCAAAGCTAATATTGTCAGTGCAGCTTAATTTTGATTGCTATTGCTGCATATGATTTTGACCAGCATTGGAGCTTCCTCTGAAAATTCAGTAGCGCAGAATAATCCTTTGCTAATACAGAATAGTTCAGACACAACAAATCTTGTATGTTGGCAGGACATTAGAGTAAATGACCCTTGCGGTCCCTTCTAATCTTATGATTCTGTTTGTTCGTTGTAGTGTGATGAGAGCTGAGTTAAAGGCATGTTTAAAGAGGATTTTGAGTATCTCAGCTAAGCATTAGTCCTTAATATATGTTTTCCTCTGGTATATAGTCCAGTATCTGTACATTCTCATATTCCCCCAAACCCTTTTATTAGCATTAATTTATTCTATATTGGCTGTCCTCTTCCCTGCAAGACTTAACATGCTCCTAGATTTGCTATAATGTGTTGTTGGGTTGTACTGCAGCTTCCAGTTGGTTCTGAATGGTTTCAGAGTTCCAGGAGCCCTGCTTAGAGATCTGTGCAGAGATGTAATTCTTTAGGTTTCACTAGGAGGGTCTATAGTTCTGAAATTTCCAAGGCTTAAGTGAAACCACTCAGTCCCTGTATGTCATTCTCCCTTTCCTCAGGACTATCTTCCTCTTGTACAGCCGGTTTGTGTTCATTGATTTCATAATCATCCTTCCGGTATTTTCTAGGGAAATCTTCGATGAGTTACTAGAAACTGAGAAGAACACACAGCCACTTAGTATGGAAGTGGGGCGGTCTGTTCGTCAGCCTCTGTGAAGAGCAAATCCCTTGTTTCTTTTGAGCATGGAACATTCGGACCTTGTGCCACACATGCAGGAGTAGCAAACAAGAGACAAAAAAGTAAGGCATGTGGGATGTTTAATTTGCAGAACCACACCTGCAAACCTTGGGCCTGAACCACACTTGTGAACCTTTGGCACCCTCCTGCAGTGAGATTTGTATTGTTCCAGACACATTTTTGTCACCGTGGAACCTTAAAAGAGTTCCATCAAGCCACGAGATCACAGCTGATCACAAACTGATGAAACAATAGTGCAAAGAGAGACTAGACTTTAAAAGTCCATTAACTATGGTATGTGAATGGGGAAGATTTACATATCACATGGCATTCTATTTTTTTTCCACGAGCAATTAAAGCAATACAGCCTGCAACCTGGCATGTATCTTGTCAGTAATATTCACTGGAACCCTAGATCACAAGTACACTATTGCCAGTCTATCCCGCTAACAGGTGTGTCAACATCACTCAAGTTGACACATTTTGACATTCATGATGTTGTAAATGCCCTGTCATTTACATGCATTTCCAGGAAACAAGCAATTGGTGCTGGGGAATGTATTTCATATCTTCTCTGTCATCCTACACGGTTCGTTGTCTTTGGTTAGAAATGAGATTATATTTTTTCATTTAAAATTTATTCTTTCTGGCTGCATTTTCCTCATAGTGTCCTTGCATACTGCAGTTGACATCTTTCTGTCAGTTTATCGTCTTCTCATTGACTTCACATCGCTTCCAGCTGCCCTGTTTTGACTCTGACCGAAGCAGCTAGTGGGGTGGAAGGTAGGCTTTGGCCTACTGGCAGATTCTCTTCAAGGGAAGCGGAGCCAGCACTGAGCAGTAAAAGGAAATGAACTACAACTCTTTTCGCATCACACCTTGGTTCAAGAGCATTCTGGCCTTAACCCTTCAGGGTTCGCAGGCATCAGTGTTTGTCTCTGTCCTCCTCAAGTGGAAAGTTTGAAAAATGCATTTAGCACTTAGATTGCTATTATGCCATTCCATAATGTCACGTTTTTCCTGCACATCCCAGAACTCACACAGACAGATGTTTTTATATGATCTGTGGGGTTTTAGGCATGTTGGCTGCTCAGACAGAATAAACTGAATCAGTTGAGAAGCTTTTGAAAACCCATATAGAGTGTTAAAATAAGATATTACAGGGCAGAACTGTTACATTTTATTGTCCTAATTGTACTTGGTAACATGATGCTCATTTTATAGCTGACTCTGGCAAAAATATCCAGTGATTTAATTTTTATTAGAACCTTCAAACAATCTTTTATTTAATATGGGCAAATATTTCCTTAATTGGTATTTACTTTTATTGCAAAAAAATTGTTGCTAATCATTGGACCAGTTACTCTTCTTTTGTCCTTCTTTGGATTTTGCGATTTGAATAATTGGTTACAGATAGTGCAAATATATTTGTTTTTAAACTACCATTAGGAGTTCCTCAGGAATAAACCATCCAGAGCTTTTACAAACCATTGCTGTAGGCAAAATAATTCCTCCGCGGCCGATCTTCTGGTCTGTGTACTAGCGAGTCTAAATGAGTTTTGTTACAACTTGGAAAATATTGTATTGGTTGTGTTGGTCTCATCGTAAATAACCTAAGCATTAAACTTCTGTCACAAACAGGATAAAGTTTTTACCTCATAAGGTACAGCACCAGTAGTACATGACATGTTAATTTATTATAAATCAGTATGATTTTGTATTGTTAACAGTGAATATGTGAATGGAATGTGTGGGGGGGGATTTAATGTAGGAGTTTTCTTTTACAGAGTAGGGCACATACCTGTGAAAATGTGGCCAAGATCTCTTCCATCACTAAAACAAAGCTTCCTTCCTCATTTTAACCAGCATCTCCATTTTCCCTGCATGCTGAGAGCAGCACACGTGACGCTTTACTTACAAGCAAGTTAGCACTGCTGATTGCTTGGTTGGGAGCTAATTATCATTTGGAGGCACAGCACTCCAGATCGGTTTGTTTGTAATAAAATCTAAGGTTGCCTAGTTTTACTTGAGTATCCTAATTTCTGTTTAAACCCTGTTTTGGCATAGACCCAGAGTTGAGAGCTGATGCTTGAGACCAGATTTCATGGTCCCTCTTGTGAAAACCAGGTTCTTAGCATAGCTACTAGCAACTTGTGAACATGTGGCTTCCATTTTTTGGCATATGACTGCTTGAGTGGCCCTAGGAGCCTTTTCCCACACAGAGCAGGTTGTCAGCTCAACACTCTGCACCCCCATCTACGATGGATTCTCTCTCCACTCCAGGGTGGCAATCGGGAAGGAAGTATGCAACTTGTCAAGGGTTGTATGTATAAATATATACGTTAGGGGGTTGCACAACATGGCTACTTTATTCAGAATCTGGCAGGGGGGAGGGGGAAATATGGGTTCCCAGCATTCCGTTTCATACCTAATGAACTTTTACATTTCATACTACTTGCATTGTTGCAATAACTCTGAAATTCAGTAGAGCTTAGCCCTGAGGGACCTTTATAACCATCTGGGATTAAATGTAGGACAGACAAAAACCAAATAAAACCCAGCACATACAAGAGAGTTTAGCATCAGATAGTTTGGAGAGGAAATAATTTAAGGAGCCTACAAACCCTTGAAGCTTTTATTAGAGTGGCAGTGTTCATAATATTGGAGCCTGTTAAAGAGAATGGGGCTTTCTGGGAGAGGGTGGAAGGTGGTTGGTATGGATTATGTTTCTTACTAATTAAAGAGGGTTACATGGAGTGCATATGATAAAACTTCAGCATTTCCTGAAATATACAGAGTCATCCGTTTCAAAAGAACCCGAGAGCCAGTTTAGTTCGGTCTGAGCGTGCCTCAGAGTATAAGAAAGAAAACACCAATGCTATTCTTCCTTTGTCTCCCACTCCTCATCAAATGTCTGTTCTAACTTGTTCTTGGTTTAGTCCTTCACTGTATTTGACTACTTTTTATGGTAAATGTGTGTTTATGTAAATGAACTGGAATTTTTGTCCAAGATACTGCACTGTGTGTGTGTCCAAGTCCATAGAGAGGACTGTTGTGCTGGGATGTGCAAAAGAACTTACAAAAAAAACTCCAACAGGTACTAGCTTCCTAATTAAAGCTGCAGTCTGATGTGAGGACTTGATCATTGATTTCTCCAGCGTGGCTGATTGCCTTCCCAGACATGTGTCCATCATGGTGTAGATGGCATGATTGATGTGAACTCTACTTCCTTTTCTGTGTGTGCTCTCTCTCATGTCTTGGAAGGGTTAACAGATGCTGTCTGCACTGCAGCTGAAGGGAGAAGCAGTTGATTATCCAGTGTTAACATTTTTATTGAAACTCACAAAAGCTTTTAGATACTCGTGAGGAATTCTTTTCTTGAGGAGCTTGAGGGGGAAGCTGTGTGTGGCTGGGAAGAACTATAACTGGGTCACTTTTTAACTGATCTAATCTAGATTGTAATTGACTGCCAAAGAAAGAGACTAAAAAGGGGAGTATGTACCCCTTGCACTCTGCTTTCAGTATTCCCCGTCCCCCCAGAGATCTTGTGTGCCTCCTGACTACATAATTATTCTTTAAAACCTAAGGGTGTGTGTGTGTGAGGGGAGGGGGGATTCCCAAGTGTGTGTGTTTGAGAGCAGTCAGGGTGGGTGCCATATGACTGGGTTAGTTTCTGCAGTGAGTGACTTGATTCTGCACACAGCTGACGTGGAGCAGCACTTTCTGTGTTTTAGCAGATCTGTTCCTCTGTGTTCTTTACAGGGTTGCTCTTGTTTTTTTCCTTTTTAAAATGTGTAGATAGAATTTTGTGAAATTAAAAATTCTTTATTAACCCTCTGATGGGTGCGACTCTTCTTTCCACCAAGATGGCGTTTTCCGTAGACTTCAGGAGATGTGTTTACTGGAGCATTTGACCCTGCTCTGCATACATCGGGGCCTGTACTGTACCATTAGTGAAGAAGAAAAGCATTGGGACTGTAGAAGAGCACAGTTCTGATCCATTGCTCAGTCACTGGGTTGTGTGCTTTTTGTAGTGACCGTAAGTGCTAGTGACAAGCCATTGCTGGTGCTGGCTGCTGCACAGAGACTAGCGTGTGTAGGCTCTTCTAATGCCCCCAGGTGAGATGGACCTTTATTTCAGTTGTAAGCTGCTTTGAACAAGAGCATCTGGACTGTGCAGCTCCAAGCTCTTTCAGGGTATGTCCACACAGCGGCGCCATTTCGGAGTAACATCCATTATCCCGAAATAGCATCGGGCGTGTCTTAACAGCACACCCCTTATTTTGAAATACATTTAAATATTGGATGTCTTAGCCGGCTTCCTGTAAAAGGAAGACGTCAGAACAGCACTCTATGTCACAATTTGGCACTGTGTAGACAGCGCCAGATTTCAAAATAGGCTCTGTTGAAATAAGCTCCGCAAATTGCTTCGCTCAAATTCGTAGCTCATTTCGAGCTATGCACGACTGTGCAGACCTGCCTTCAGTGGTTAGCAAGGATCCCTGGTACTCCAGTACTTTACCCCCTTTACTGGCCCTTCTCCCATGGCTCTTTTGTAGAGCCACAGCTCTGCCCCTGCACCCAGATGTTTATCAAAAAGTGGGGCTTGTAGTGAAGTTGTTTGCATTTTCCCTTGGAGCCCAAAGTGAAAACCCAAATTGAAGTCCCAGGGGAAATTTTGTTTTCACATCTCAATACGGAGTGAGTGGGAATCGTACTGAGAACACACACACGAATATTTGTCTGATCCAACTAGCAATGCCTGCTGTAGCAGACAGGCCCTGCGTCCCTAGTGCTCTCAGCCTTTCCAGACCACTGTATCCCTTTCAGGAATCTGATTTGTCTTGTGTTCTCCCAAATTTTACCTCACTTAAAAATGACCTGCTTGGACAATCAGACCTAAAATACCGTCGTCTCACATAGGATGTTAACTATCGAGGATTTGTGTAAACCTGTAACCTCTTGAAATTGTAAAGGTTACACATTTACATGGGGGGGGGGAGAAGCACTGGCTCCTGCTGCAACCCTCCCCCTCCCCCTCCCCCATGCTGCCTCTGATCAGAGGCGGCAGCACGGCGTGGAGGGGCAGCTTCACCGGAGCCGGTGCCTGAACATTGGCTCCTGCCTGCCTCCTGCTTCATCTGGGGGAAGCAGGCTGGAGGGAGGCGGCTCCAAGGAAGCCAGCATACACGAGGGCTGTCTTAAAAGCCTGCCGGCTCCTGCCTGCCCCCCTGCACTGGTGCCTCTGTGGTAGGTAGGGTGTGTGTGGGGGAGCTGGCTTAAACACCAGCACCCCATGTGTATTGGCTCCGGCTCCCCCCGCCCGATGCAGATTATTACTGAATATTTGCTGACTTGCTCATTTTGTCTGACATGTTAGTTTGCACTGACTTGTCCTGTGCTTTTTATATCAACAGCTTGTTGAGTTGCTACACCCTCTGCCCACCCCCCACCCCATGCACCCGCACCCCTGGTTGAGAGCCACTGCCCTAGAAGATATTACCTACCTCAGTTAGAGCTAATGTGTGGACTGACCCCTTGCTCCCACAAAGCCTGCCCTGCCTGTATAGCACCTAGCCCAAAGGATCGGGCCCTGGAGGTGTGACTATACAGATAGGACAAACAGGGCCATGGTCACTGAAGGGCACGCTGTGCTTCAGTACTGTTGGCGTGTGGGTTTTTAAATGTCAGTCCCTGCTGTGGCTGAAACCTTTACTTCCAGCACCACAAATATTTGCATAAGTCTTTTCACGAAACCTGAACGGAGGCTGCAGCAGGCGGTTGAATACAAGTGAAAATGTAAACAGCTTTGCGAAGATCTGACCTCTCCGCAGATGGAAGATCACGCCAACGCCGCTTAGCCACCTCCAATCCAGCAGCCCTACTTTACAGCGGGGAAAACTAAGACCGTGACATGCCATGACCCCCCCCCTACCCCTACCGGTGCTGTGCAGCAGGTCTGGGTTACTGGGATTCTGACTCCTAGCTCTGCTCCCGTGCTGGCCTTGATTGTGCTGTCCTGGCCGGAGGTTGGAGAATAGTCAAAAGAAGCCCGAGGTTGAAGGAGCTGAGCTACTTGGAGCCTGGTGAACAGTCTCCAGGCCTTTGTGCTGCCAGGCTACTTGGCTTAAGGCAAAATCCCACGCACAAATTGCAGCTGTCAAACCAACCGGACCCAGCTGGGAGCTTGGCCAAAATAGGTACCTCCCTGCTCAGAAAGGCTCCAGCGGGAGCAACGGTTTTGGCTGCCTCGTTGCAGGGGTGCAGGGGCAGGCACGCAGCCCTGGTCTCAGAATTAGCTTTAATTTTACTTTAATAAAAATACTCCACCGCCTACATCCCGGGTCGCTGCGGCTCCCCCTCAGAAGAGCCCCTTTTCCTTCTTGAGCGCCTGCTGCTTCCACGGGGGCAGTGCCGCAAAGGCGTTCTGGGTCATGCCAAAGACGCCACTGAAATCCTGACCGGACAGGTACTCCTGCGGGAGGCAAGGGGCGAGGCTGAGTCACAGCCCCCGGCCCTGGGCCGTTACCGGGCAGGGGGCTCGCCGAGCTGTTGGGCCGCACTGCCATGCTGGGAAGAGCACTGGGGCCGAGGGAGCACTGGCTTCTGCTAGACGGTGGCAGATCTCCGGGAGCCGGGTAGGGGGCTGGCGTTCCTCCCCTTCCATTTCTAGGGACGCCCCTCGCCCCGGCCTCCATGTTGCTGTCGTAAAACTGAGCACAGCTCCGTGCTGCTGGCACACTGCTCCTGCCCCCCCGCCCCCCAAGCTGCATCCCTGCCTGCAGCAGCTGAGGCACCCACCCCTGCTCCCCTCCCGCCTTCCCCGGGTTCATTTCAGCAGCGGTTGGCACAGAGCTGGGCCCAGGGGAGGCCTGCAAGAGGCAGGCCTGGAGCCGGGGGCTGGAGGTTCAAGGGGGTCTTTCCTCCTGCTCAGACTGCGGTGGTGGGTGCTTCATGCTGGTGTAATTCTCTGGCCCAGCTAACGCTGCTGGGCCCAGCAGGGGGCAAAACGGCAAAGGAGCCGTCCTGGGTGGGGGGTGGGGAGTGGGGTCCCCCCCTTGCTTCTCGAGCCTGCTCTCCATGCAGGGCTGGCTGCCCTGGCTCGGCCTTGGCTCTGGGGGCCTGGGTAGCATTTAGTGCACCCAGCATTCAACCCACGCTGGACTGCGACTGGCCCCAAATGAGTAATCCTGGCCCCTGGCTAAGCCGCCTCTCTCCTCCATACCGCTTTAGGGGCAGGGAGGTGCCAGCCCCGCCCCCGAGCTCCTAGAATAACCCTCACCCCTAAACCGACGCCTGCGTATGTACGGCCCCTGGCCCCCGAGCTGGGGGTGCCACCCAGCGGAGACCTGTGCTTAGCGGGGCGCTGAGGAGCTGCGCTTAGCGGGGCCACAGGAAATGCTGCTAATCTCACTGGGGCCGGGTCAGCCCCTACAAGCCCCCTGGCCCTGCAGGCCGGGCCTAGCTCCTGCTGTGAATGCCACCTGCTCTGCCCGTGTGGCAAACACCCCGCTACCTACCACGGGGGGGGGGGGCGTCTGAGCAGACTGCAGTGAGAGAGACATGGCTGCCGTTGGGGCCACGTGCTCATTGACCACCCCAGGCCCTGCTGCTCACCTCCTTCCTGCTGGGGTCCACTCCCGCAGGCAGCTCCTCCAGGGTCTTGTTCAGCAGCGCCTCCGGGGGGTAGGTCTGGAAGCTCACCTGGCTCAGGCTGGTCTTGGCAGTGAACACTTCCTGGCTTGTGAATTCCTGGGCGGGGGAGAGTCGCTCAGCGCCATGGCTGGGAGCTCGGCAAAGCCCCCAGCCTCTTGCATTCACCCTGGGCCTTGGCCAACGTGCATCCCGTTGCCCTCTGCCCTCCCTGCGGCTGCTTGGACCTGCTATCGGGCTGCACCCCCAGGGCCTGGCACGGCCTCCGGAGGACGGGGGAAGTCTTCTGCGGGGGGCCATGCCTCAGTTGGACTGCAAGCCCCGTGGGGCGGGGTGTGCCCCAGCTGGGATCAAACCATAAACCAGGTTGCGATTCCTGACCGAGCTGGGTCCCAGGTAGCATAGGAGGGGGAAGCCTGGGAGTGTTTGTCTCCTGCAATAGCCAGGAGCAGCGGGCACGTAGAGCATCCTGGCAGCCCAGCGGCGACGGGCCTGTCTCCCCCCGCTGCCCTCTCGCTCGCGCCTGGGCTGTCTTCCCCCAAACACTCACAGTCGCTAGCTGGTTGAACTTGCTGTCGTCTCCCAGCTCGGCTTTCAGCTCCTCGTAGGATTTCCTGTCCTGGGGAGAGACGCAAGGGCTCAGGGGCAGGCGGGCGGGGACGGCAGAGCTGGCTGGGTTTGGAGGGGGCACTGGGCCAGAACCGCTCCCTCACCGGGTCTGTAATGCCCTGGCTGCGCCGTGCTCCCCCTGGGCCTTCCCGTTCCCAGCACTTCTGCATGTAGCTCGCCGAGGGGGTGGCCAGGGATCAGGGAGAGATGCGGCCGCATGGCGCAAGCCCACCCCAGGGACCTGCTGGGGAGCAACGTTCGCCGCGGCCGGGGACGTGAGTGTCTCCGTGAGCAGCACCCAGGGAGGGCGGGGACGGGGCTGCCGGGTGCGTTAAGCGACAGCCACCGGGTGTAACTCTCGGGCAGTTGGCAAAGGAAGACGGGGCCGGCTCGCTGGTTCCTGGGCGTCTGCCACGTCCCTGCCCTCGCTGGCACCTCAGTGGAGCCAAGAACTGCACAGTCCCGGCCTGGTCTCCAAGCCCAAGCACTGCCCGGAGCCGCCTCCCCAGCTGGCCAGCCTGAGGGCTGCGTCTCTCCCGCTTGTCAGCGTGCAGCAAGTTCGCTCTGAAGGGGGACGTAGCGTTTGGGCCCCGCCTGCCCCCTTGGCTCCAGGGCCCCCCCGCACTCACGCTCCACTTCAGGGGGTCCCAGGCCAGGAACCAGCCGGTGAACGTGGGGGGCTCGTAGCCTTGTTTCACCACGATGATGGGGGTGTCGGGGTCGCGCCCGCTGGGGTGAGTTCTCAGGTACTCCTGCGCCATCTCCGCCGCCTCCTTCTTCTCCGTCGCGTTGGCCTGCTCCCCGATCCAGAAGAACACCTGGGCGAGAAACAGCCTGTTCCGGGCCGGGGCCAGCCAGCGTCCCCTCCTCGTCCGCTACCGGGGGAACCCCCAGCTCGCCCCGGGCTGGGCCTGCTGGGATCCTGCTTCCCCGTACCTGGTCTCTCCCAGGGGAGGATGCGCAGAGGGAGCTGGGGCTGAAAGCAGGGAGCCGGGGGTCAGGAATTCTCGGCTGCGGGCTCCCCTGGGACCGTGGGCGGCCAATGAGGCCTGGTGGAGCACGCGAGGGGTAGGGAGATCCCCGGTTCTAACCCTGCCTGAGCCATTGTGGGGGAGAGTGGCCCCTTGGCTCTCTCGTCTGTGCGGGGGGGATGTTTCACACTCCCTCCCCCGGGGGGGGCGGTGGTGGTGAAGGCTCCCCGGGAGCATACAGCCTGGAAGACCGCTGCCCACCTCAGGAACAACAGGTGCCCCGCCACCCCCTTCCATCCCTCCCTCCCCCCCACACACACCTGGTCCCAGGTGTCCAGCAGGAAGACATCGTCGTCCTCCAGATCGTCCTGGTTAAAATTGGTGATCTCCGTGGCAACAAAGGTGCCCGTCTGATTGGAGCATTCGAAGAGGCGGGGCGTAATTGACAAGGTCTCCTCCTGCAGCCTGTGGACAAAGGGGGTGGGGGGGTCAGGTCCCAGGGAACCCGGCCCGGCCGTGGGGCGCCCGTGCGGCACCAGCTGGATTCAGGCTTCAGCTGCATCTGCCCTGGAAAACAGAGCCGGCCCACGGGACACGGGGAACCGCCAGGGGCCAGCACCCAAGGGTGGCCCAGGGGTTTGCTCAGATGGAGGGATATTTGGCTCCGGCCATGATCCCATTTCCTCTGGCTCACGGTCTGCCCCCCAGGGGTTTCGGAGGGGCGACAGCCGCGCGCTGCCCCCAGTGATGACCTGCCCATGCCCCGTCCCACCCACGCCCAGCACACGTCAGGGCCACCCCCTGGGACCCGCAGACAGGATACTACCCTCAGTGGGTGGGCAGCGTGCCGGCCAGCCTGGAAACACGCTCACCGCTCTGGGGCAGGCACGGCCACCACCGGGCCTGGCCACGGCTGCTCCAGTCACCCAGGCTGCCTGCACTGCGCCACGCAGGGGCTCGGTCGGGGGGTAGCCTTTGGGCGAGCTGTGTCACGGGCCTGTGCCTCAGTTTCCCCTGCCTGTGGCATGGGGTGGCAGCGCTGCCCTCCTTAGGGAAGCAGGCCGGGATCTGCTGATGGGAAGGGCTAGATCCAACCTCAGAGCTCCTCTCTGTTCTCCAAGCAGCCTGAAGGGTGCCCCCCCCCCGAGAGCGCCCTCCCCCCTGAGCATCATGCATGTGTGGCTCCTGCCGCTAGGCCTGCCTGGGGCGTGGCTCCATGCGCCATGTGCCCTGCCCGACCGGGGCTTACCGCTTGCTGCTGGCGTACTGGGATTTCCCACCCAGTGCCAGCCAGAACTGGGCCGGCTCCTGGCCCTCGGCGATCACCAGCTTTTCCGTTTTGGAGATGAGGTCGGCCACGCTCTTGGCCATCTCCCGCTCGTCCCCGCTGCAGCCCTGCGGGCAACCAGAGTGGGCTGGGTCAGGGCTCCCGGCAGGTCCCCCGGCCTCCCGCCACCGGCTCAGCCCAGGACTCTTGCGGCAGGCTCCGGCTCCCGCTCGCCCCACGCCCAGCCCGCGCCGAGCGCCATACCCACCTTCCCGTACCAGAGGTAGCAGCAGGCCTGCGTCTTCAGCACGAAGACGTCGTTGGAGTTGAGGCAGGAGGCGCGCGGCTGCACCTCGAAGGCCTTGGTGTTGGAGGCGTCGGTGCCGTGCACGTGGAAGAGGCGGGTGGGCGGCGCTGGCTCCGTGCTGCCCGCCCGCGAGGTGCCACCCTGGGGAGTGGCGGGGCGGGGGAGAAGACGTCAAACCGGCCTCCAGCCTCGGGGAACGGGGCCCTCAGCAGCACGGACACAAGGCCGGGAGCCCCTTCACCGGCTTTAGCAGCCTGGAGGAGCCCACCCCGGCTCCGGCCCCAGGCGGCCGCTTGCCGATGTCACCCCAGCCCTTGGTGGGAAGGTTTCCGAAGCAGAGCCCTGGACATCAGTAACCAGGCCGCCTGCCCCGCCAGCGCCCAAGGCTGGGAGTGACACGCGCCTCCGCCCCAAGCGAGCAGCATCGCCCCGTGCCTCAGTTTCCCCTGTGGCCAAAAGTGGGTAACACCGCCTGCGTCCCCTCGGGGTTCCGTGGCTGGCGGGGAGCTGAGCTGTCTCCCAGCAGCGCGGCTGTTGCAGGCAGGGGGCATGGTGCCCAGTGCTGCACAGCATCTGCCGCAGAACCAGTCCCAGCTGCTACGGGCCCAAACTTGGCCAGCCCAGGGATGCCGGCGGGCCCAGGGCCTCCCTGCTCAAGGCTCTTTAACTCCCCACCAGCCGGCTGGGAGCAGGTGTAGTGGCTGGCCACACGCATGAGCATGTGTCGCGGCCAATGTTCCTTCTGATTGCTTCCATCCGTGTGCAGAATCAGTAGTGTTCTGCGCACCGAGACAAGGGCAGGTGTGCACCACCAGGAGGAACACACGCTGCCGGCTGGGGGCGCTCTGCTAATCAACCGGCCGGCACCTCAGTCCCCCCTGGGTGGCCGCCCAAGCACTCAGCTCCCAGGGAACGCTGCTGACGGCCCTTGCCCACGGGCTCTGGGCTGGCACTGGGGGAGTGGCAGACGGGGCGACGGGGGCAGAGACATCCCCCCGGGCCGGGCACTCACCGCGTACACCACCATCTTCCCCTTGAAGATGGCCATGAGGTGCGCGGGCTCCTTGCCCATGGGCACCCGCACCTGCACGGCCGCGTCATTGTACTTCTGGTCCAGGGCGACGGCCTGGTAGGCCGAGGCAGCGATCTCATCCCGGCTGGCGTGCCGGCCCTAGGGAGCCGGAGGGACAGAGGGAGGGGATCAGAGCGGAGCGGCAGGGCCCCAGCCCCCTCGGCCCCCCACCCCCCAGCACTGGGTGAGTCGCATCGAGCGCGGGCAGCCAGCCCTGCCAAGAGTCAGGCCAGCCCCTCGCCGGGCCTCAGTTTCCCCATCTGAGATAGACTAGTGAAGACAAGGCCCCGCCCCTCAGCGAGCGAGCGCACGAATTACTGAGCGAGTTAGCATATGAGTGGCACATGCAAACCCCCACCCAGTGTGGCCACTGGCTAGCACTAACTCTGAGGGCACAAAGCATTGTGGGTAGGGCAACCCCCACGCCCACCCCCAGCTCTGGGGTGCTGCACAGTGACTGGCGGGTGCCCCATGGGGAGCGGCTGGTCCCGTGCGTGTGGGCTCTGGCCTCATGGTTACAAACGTGGGAACCAGGAGACGTTAGACAAGTCTGAAATGGGGCAAATTCAGAGCTAAACCCAGCACGTGTGTGGCCTGTGGAACTCCCTGCCACATGATGCAGCTGCAGCCAAGGGACTGGGCATACTGTGGGGGACAAGACACGCAGGGGGAGCCCGGTCAGGTATCCGGGGGGGGGGGCAGAGATCATCCCATGCCTGCTGTCCCTGGCCCCCCTGGAGCCCGGGGCTTGGCTCACCCACCTGCCAGATGTAGATGATGTAGTGCAGCTTGTTGCTGACCAGGTACGTGTAGAGGACGAGGTAACAGTCGCCGCCATAGAAATGGCCCAGCCAGCGCTTCTCCACCGGCACCAGCTCCAAGTCCTCCACGCGCCAGACCTGCCGGGAGCAGGGGGTGAGCCGGGCGGGCCCTGGGCAGCGCTGGGCTGGGGGGTCGGGGGCTGCCGGGGCCTGGGATCCAGGGGGCCGACTTCTCCGTCTCTGTGTGGCGCCTGGAGGATGGGCCGGGGGCCGCTGTGTGGGGTCCTGCTTGGGGCCAGCCAGGCCTGAGGCGACGGGCGGCCCCGTCCCGGGCTGGGGCCACCAGCCCCCTGCCAACGGCACTGGCCCTGCTCAGCCGCGCGCCGGCGAGTCTGCCTTGTGCCTGGCCCGCCCCCCCACCCCCCATCTCAGCACCGGCGCCCGCCCGCCCGCCCCATCTCAGCACCGGCGCCCGCCCGCCTGCCCCCCCCATCTCAGCACCGGCGCCCGCCCGCCCCATCTCAGCACCGGCGCCCGCCCCCCCCCCCCCATCTCAGCACCGGCGCCCGCCCGCCTGCCCCCCCCATCTCAGCACCGGCGCCCACCCGCCCGCCCCCCCCATCTCAGCACCACCGCCCGCCCGCCCGCCCCCCCCATCTCAGCACCGGCACCCGCCCGCCCCCCCCCCCATCTCAGCACCACCGCCCGCCCGCCCGCCCCCCCCATCTCAGCACCGGCGCCCGCCCGCCTGCCCCCCCATCTCAGCACCGGCGCCCGCCCGCCTGCCCCCCCCCCATCTCAGCACCGGCGCCCGCCCGCCTGCCCCCCCCCCATCTCAGCACCGGCGCCCACCCGCCCGCCCCCCCCATCTCAGCACCACCGCCCGCCCGCCCCATCTCAGCACCGGCGCCCGCCCGCCCGCCCCCCCATCTCAGCACCACCGCCCGCCCGCCCCATCTCAGCACCACCGCCCGCCCCATCTCAGCACTGGCGCCCACCCGCCCGCCCCCCCCATCTCAGCACCGGCGCCCGCCCGCCCCCCCCATCCAAGGGTTCTAAAAGAACTTAAATGGGAAATTGCTGAGCTATTATCTGTGGTTTGTAACCTATCCTTTAAATCGGCTTCCGTACCTAATGACTGGAAGGTAGCCAACGTGACACCAATATTTAAAAAGGGCTCTAGAGGCGATCCTGGCAATTACAGACCGGTAAGTCTAACTTCAGTACCGGGCAAATTAGTCGAAACAATAGTAAAGAATAAAATTGTGAAGCATGTAGAAGAGCATAATTTGTTGGACAAAAGTCAACATGGTTTCTGTAAAGGGAAATCCTGTCTTACTAATCTATTAGAGTTCTTTGAAGGGGTTAACAAGCATGCGGATAAGGGGGATCCAGTAGATATAGTATACTTGGATTTTCAGAAAGCCTTTGACAAGGTCCCTCCCCAAAGGCTCTTGTGTAAATTACATGGCCATGGGATAAGAGGGAAGGTCCTTTCTTGGATTGAGAACTGGTTAAAAGACAGGAAACAAAGGGTAGGAATAAATGGTAAATGTTCAGATTGGAGAGAGGTAACTAGTGGTGTCCCCCAAGGGTCAGTCCTGGGACCAATCCTTTTCAACTTATTCATAAATGATCTGGAGAAAGGGGTAAGCAGTGAGGTAGTAAAGTTTGCGGATGATACCAAACTGTTTAGGATAGTCAAGACAGAAACAGACTGTGAGGGACTCCAAAAAGATCTCACCAAACTGAGTGATTGGGCAACAAAATGGCAAATGAAATTGAATGTGGATAAGTGTAAAGTAATGCACATCGGGAAAAATAACCCCAACTATACGTACAGTATGATGGGGGCTAATTTGCCTACGACAAATCAGGAAAGAGATCTTGGAGTTATTGTGGACAGTTCTCTGAAAACTTCCACACAGTGTACAGCGGCGGTCAGAAAGGCAAATAGGATGCTAGGAATTATTAGGAAAGGGATAGAAAATAGGACCCAGAATATCTTACTGCCCCTGTATAAAACTATGGTACGCCCACATCTTGAATACTGTGTACAGATGTGGTCTCCTCACCTCAAAAAAGATATTTTGGCCTTGGAAAGGGTTCAGAAAAGGGCAACTAAAATGATTAGGGGTTTGGAACGGGTCCCATATGAGGAGAAGTTAAAGCGACTGGGACTTTTCAGTTTAGAAAAGAGGAGACTGAGGGGGGATATGATAGAGGTCTATGAAATCATGAGTGGTGTGGAGAGGGCTGATAAAGAAAAGTTATTTATTAGTTCCCATAATAGAAGAACTAGAGGACACCAAATGAAATTAATGGGGAGCAGGTTTAAAACTAATAAAAGAAAGTTCTTCTTCACACAGCGCGTAGTCAACCTGTGGAACTCCTTGCCAGAGGAGGCTGTGAAGGCTAGGACTAGAACAGAGTTTAAAGAGAAGCTGGATAATTTAATGGAGGTTAGGTCCATAAAAGGCTGTTAGCCAGGGGATAAAATGGTGTCCTTGGCCTCTGTTTGTCAGAGGCTGGAGAGGGATGGCAGGAGACAAATCTCTTGATCATTGTCTTCGGTCCACCCCCTCTGGGGCACCTGGTGCTGGCCACTGTCGGCAGACAGGATACTGGGCTAGATGGACCTTTGGTCTGACCCAGTACGGCCGTTCTTATGTTCTTATGTTCTTATCTCAGCACCGGCACCCGCCCGCCCAGCCCCCCCCATCTCAGCACCGGCGCCCGCCTGCCCCCCCATCTCAGCACCGGCGCCCGCCCGCCTGCCCCCCCATCTCAGCACTGGCGCCTGCCCGCCCCCCCATCTCAGCACCGGCTCCCGCCCGCCCCCCCATCTCAGCACCGGCGCCCGCCCGCCCCTTACCTCCACCTCCCCGGAGCCGTCGTCCACCATCTTGTGCTGCGCGGCCAGCTCGGGCTTGGCGTGCATGGTGCTGGCGTCGAACTTGATCCGCTCCACTTTGGCTGGGGGCAAGGCGGGCACTCAGGCGGGGGCACCCAGCAGCCCTGCCCCCTCCGCACCGGGCTGCAGCCGGGCCCCTTCCTCAGCCCCCACCCAGCATGGCACCGAGGGCTGGGCTGGGCCGTTGGGATTCTGCCTGGCCCCCGGCCCTTCCCCGCTCTGCCCGGCGCATGGCCCTTACCCGCTGTGCCCGGCCCCAGCACTTACCCGCTCTGCCCGGTGCATGGCCCTTACCCGCTGTGCCTCCCCCAGCCCTTACCCGCTGTGCCCGGCCCCGGCCCTTACCCGCTGTGCCCAGCGCATGGCCCTTACCCGCTGTGCCTCCCCCAGCCCTTACCCGCTGTGCCCAGCCCCAGCCCTTACCCGCTCTGCCCGCCCCCAGCCCTTACCCGCTGTGCCCGGCGCATGGCCCTTACCCGCTGTGCCTCCCCCAGCCCTTACCCGCTGTGCCCAGCCCCAGCCCTTACCCGCTCTGCCCGCCCCCAGCCCTTACCCGCTGTGCCCGGCGCATGGCCCTTACCTGCTGTGCCTCCCCCAGCCCTTACCCGCTCTGCCCGGCGCATGGCCCTTACCCACTGTGCCTCCCCCAGCCCTTACCTGCTCTGCCCGGCGCATGGCCCTTACCCGCTGTGCCTCCCCCAGCCCTTACCCGCTGTGCCCGGCGCATGGCCCTTACCCGCTGTGCCTCCCCCAGCCCTTACCCGCTGTGCCCGGCGCATGGCCCTTACCCACTGTGCCTCCCCCAGCCCTTACCCGCTCTGCCCGGCGCATGGCCCTTACCCGCTGTGCCTCCCCCAGCCCTTACCCGCTCTGCCCGGCGCATGGCCCTTACCCGCTGTGCCTCCCCCAGCCCTTACCCGCTGTGCCCGGCGCATGGCCCTTACCCGCTGTGCCTCCCCCAGCCCTTACCCGCTGTGCCCCCCCGGCCCTTACCCGCTGTGCCCGGCGCATGGCCCTTCCCCGCTGTGCCCGGCCCCTCAGCACTTACCCACTTTGCCCACGGTGTGGGTCTTGCCCAGGCCGCTGGTCTGGTTGGTGACGGTCCATTTCTGGAAGAGCTGCTTGAACGTGGCCGACTCGGCGCCGTCGTTCTCGGTCTGCACGCGGGTGCTGGGCGGGTACTTCTTGGCTTTGATGAACCCCTGCAAGGGGCAGGGCCCGGCGGGCGAGGGGGAGTCAAGGACACTCTGGGGGGGCAGGGCGGGGCACCAGGAAACCACCGCCAGGCCCGGGGTGCGCCAGGCGCTTCGGCAGCTGCACGGCCCCCAGCCGTCTCCTCGAGGCCCCGGCACATACACAGCTGTGTGTGTGTGTGTGCGCGTGTGCGTGCGCGTGTGTGTGCGCGTGTGCGCGTGTGTGTGTGCGCGTGTGTGCGCGTGTGTGCGTGTGTGTGCGCGTGTGTGTGCGCGTGTGTGCGTGTGTGTGTGCGTGTGCGTGTGTGCGTGTGCATGTGCGCGTGTGCATGTGCGTGTGTGTGCGTGTGCATGTGCGTGTGTGCGTGTGCATGTGCGTGTGCGTGTGCGTGTGTAGGAGGTTGGGTACATGCCTGGTGTGTGTGTGTGTGTGTGTGTGTGTGTGTGTGTGTGTGTGTGTGTGTGTGTAAGAAAGGCTGTGCGTATGTGTAGGGCTCTGTGTGTGTGTAGGAGGCTGGGTACATGCCTGGGGTGTGTGTGTGTGTGTGTGTGTGTAAGAAAGGCTGTGCATATGTGTAGGGCTCTGTGTGTGTGTGTGTGTAGGAGGCTGGGTACATGCCTGGGGTGTGTGTGTGTGTGTGTGTGTGTAAGAAAGGCTGTGGGTATGTGTAGGGCTCTGTGTGTGTGTGTGTAGGAGGCTGGGTACATGCCTGGGGGGTGTGTGTGTGTGTGTGTGTGTGTAAGAAAGGCTGTGCATATGTGTAGGGCTCTGTGTGTGTGTAGGAGGCTGGGTACATGCCTGGGGTGTGTGTGTGTGTGTGTGTGTGTAAGAAAGGCTGTGCATATGTGTAGGGCTCTGTGTGTGTGTAGGAGGCTGGGTACATGCCTGGTGTGTGTGTGTGTGTGTGTGTGTGTGTGTGTGTAAGAAAGGTTGTGCGTATGTGTAGGGCTCTGTGTGTGTGTGTGTGTAGGAGGCTGTGTGCATGCCTGGGGGATCCCCGTGTGCGTGTGTGCACCACCAGGCCCTGCCGGGGGGCTGTGCTGTGAATGGGGCAGAGCTTTGGGAGCCCGGCTCCGCCGTGGCAGCGGAGCGAGAAGAGCCAGAGCCCAGGGCCAGGGGCTCAGGGCCCCACCTGCTGCCGCGCCCCACTCAGCCAGGGCTGCCCCAGCCCGTGGGACCCCCTGGGGGCCTGCACCCCCCCTGAGGCTTCCCGGACAGCCCCCCGGCCGGAGCCGGCCCGACCCTCGGGGTTAATTCCCACGGGGCTGGCAGGGGGCGACAGCGGGGAGCAGGTGGTCCCCACCCAGTGGGCCCCCTTGGGGACGGGGGGGAGGGGTGCAGGGGATCTCCCGCCCCCACCCCTACTCACCAGGGCTCTGTTCATGGCCTGCTGCTTCTCCTGCTTGCTGGAGCTCCTGCCCTTCCAGACGTAGATGGACAGGCCCCCTTGGTCGAGGATGTAGCAGTCCTGGGGGGGGGGGGGCAGAGGGGTCAGGCTGGTGCCCCCCAGCACCATCAGCCTAGGGCCCTGAGCGCGCGCTGCACCGCCCCCTGGTGGCTCATTGGGTCAGGGCCCCCCCGCCCTGGGTCCCCGGCACCCGCTCAGCTGGGGCGTCTCCGCGGGTCACCCGGGGCATGGGAGGTGGCTGCCGGAGACGAGAGGGGATGGAGATGCAGGGGCCACCGGGAGCAGGCACGGAGTCAGCGAGGAGATGCCAGCGGGTGGGCGGGGGGTGGCGGGGGTGCGAGGGAGGGACCCACGCTGCTCCGCTCAGGAATCCGCTGCCGAGTGGCCCTCGTGTCCGTCTGGGCGCCCAGCCCCGGGGAGCTGGGGGAGTCAGCGGGAACCCGGGGGGCCACGTACCTCGTGCCGGAGCAGATCTTGGGTCAGCGGGCGGGTGGCCACCTCTTGGATCAACAGGTTCCCCTCCGCATCCGAGACACTGCAAGACACCAGCCCCAGCGCCCGCTCAGCCCTGGCGCAGCCCCTGGCGCAGGGCCCACGTAACCCTCCCACCCAGCGTGGTTACTGAGCAGTGCACGTGGTGCCTAGAACCAAGAGACCTCTACAGCGGGGGCTGGGAGCCAGATGGCTTTTAGCTCAGAGGGTGGAGGCTCCTGTACTCCACTTCAGAGATCCCAGGTTCGAATCTGCCCCGTGGCGGGTACACATGCGGGACGCTGCGTGTGAAACCCTTGTTACCTCTGAGCTCGGCCAGGGCCCAGCGGGCGTGAGGAGGCCACGGAAGCGCATGACATGGCGTCAGGAGTAAACCGGGCACGGGAGGGAACCCGGCTGCTGTGGGAAGGAGCAAGCCAGGACCTGCCCTGCGCCCCAGAGGCGACCCCGCGCGGGGGACAGACGGGAGACGAGCCCACACGGCACAGAGAGCCGGGGGAGGGGCCGGCCTCTCCTCTGTGCTGCGGAGTCGGGCTCATGAGAGTGGGATTCAGTGGTAGGGGGACCCTGGGCAGTTTGGCTGGGAGGCCAGCAAGTGCCTGTACCTGCTGCGCTGACCCCTGGAGCCGCCTGCTGGCCGGGTGGGGGGTGGGGCAGGCAGAAGAGGGGGCCCTGATGTCGGGGTGTCCCCCTCCTGTTAGCCCTGCAGCCCCCCTCCACAGCGTGGTGGGGAAAAGAGGGCGGTTCACTGGCTGCTTTCAGGAGTGGCTCAGGGCCAGGGAACGGTGAGCCTGCCTTAGCCCAGCTGTGCCGCTGCCTGAGGTTAAATGGAGCCCAGATCCTGAACCCCTGCTCCCCTCCTGCACCCACACCCCCAAGCCTGCCCTGAACCCCCTCAGATCAGAGCCCCCTCCCCCACCCATTGGGCCAAGAGCAGAGCCTGTGCCCCAACCTCCTGGTGCAGGTGTGGGAGGCTGGAGTGAGTGGGGCGGGGCCTCGGGAGGGGCGGGGCTTAGACGGGGTGCAGAAGGCGGCGGGGCGGGGTCTGGGTTTGCCGTGGCTCCTGGCTTGCGCTGAAATCCCAAGGGGGGTTGTGCTTGAGTACGTCGGGGAGCCCTGCTGTAGCTGGGGGACGCGGCGGCTTGCAAAGGGGCCAGGGCCCGGGGAGCACGCCGGGCGTTTGACGGCAGCGCTGCGCTTGTGGGCAGGACACGGTGACTGCACTGGAGCTATTGACTTTAAAACAGACATGGGAACCGACATCGCCCGACCCGGCTCTCACTCTGCTCCAGACCTGTCCTGGCTGCCTCTGTAGGGGGAGTAGTTCATGATTCAAGCACCAGGGGGCACTAAAGAGCACAGGAAAGATACTAGGGAGACTGAGGCAAAGAAAGGGCGTTGCAATTAACTGTGGAACTCACTGCTGCAAGATGCTGCCACACAGCTTCGGGGGCTGGGTTCATGGCCCTGGAGGCTGAAGCCCTTGTTAGCCTCAGCTAAGATGCAGTGGGGGCAGGCCCAGGGGTGGGAGAGTCCAGGGAAGGACTCTGCGCAGGGGTCTCTTGCTGACTGCTTCCTCCTCCCCCTCCCCCCGAGTGCCGCATGTGGGGGACTCACTGGTAGAGCTTGAGCGAGGTTTTCAGCGTCTGGTCCACCACGGCGTCGGGGATGGCGGCCTTGATCGTCTTCCTTTCCCCCAGTACGTGGGTGAGGATCTTCATCAGCCCAGGGGAGGCGTCTTCGTCCTCGCCATCCACCACGCCCACCTGGGAGCGCCCGCCCCGCTCCCGGTCCCGGATGTCCTTGGCCAGGTTCATGCCCTGCACCAGAACAGGCCACGGGGCCCGCGCCACGTGAGAGAGCAACCCGGGCACAGCGTAGGGGCTGTGGGTGGGGAGTGAGGGGCATTGGCAGTGCTGGGGGGCAGGGGCTGGAGGGCAGGAGTGAGGGGCATTGGCAGGGCTGGGGGGCAGGGGCTGGGGGTCAGGAGTGAGGGGCATTGGCAGGGCTGGGGGGCAGGGGCTGTGGTTCAGGACTGAGGGGCATTGGCAGGGTTGGGGGGCAGGGGCTGGGGGTCAGGAGTGAGGGGCATTGGCAGGGCTGGGGGGCAGGGGCTGTGGTTCAGGACTGAGGGGCATTGTCAGGGCTGGGGGACAGGGGCTGTGGGTGGGGAGTGAGGGGCATTGGCAGTGCTGGGGGGCAGGGGCTGGGGGCAGGACTGAGGGGCATTGGCAGGGTTGGGGGGCAGGGGCTGTGGGTCAGGACTGAGGGGCATTGGCAGGGTTGGGGGGCAGGGGCTGTGGTTCAGGACTGAGGGGCATTGGCAGGGTTGGGGGGCAGGGGCTGGGGGTCAGGAGTGAGGGGCATTGGCAGGGCTGGGGGGCAGGGGCTGTGGGTCAGGAGTGAGGGGCATTGGCAGGGCTGGGGGGCAGGGGCTGTGGGTCAGGAGTGAGGAGCATTGGCAGTGCTGGGGGGCAGGGGCTGTGGGTCAGGAGTGAGGGGCATTGGCAGGGTTGGGGGCAGGGGCTGTGGGTCAGGATTGAGGGGCATTGGCAGGGTTGGGGAGCAGGGGCTGTGGGTCAGGATTGAGGGGCATTGGCAGGGTTGGGGAGCAGGGGCTGTGGGTCAGGACTGAGGGGCATTGGCAGGGCTGGGGGGCAGGGGCTGTGGGTCAGGACTGAGGGGCATTGGCAGGGTTGGGGGACGGGGATGTGGGTCAGGAGTGAGGGGCATTGGCAGGGTTGGGGGGCAGGGGCTGGGGGTCAGGAGTGAGGGGCATTGGCAGGGCTGGGGGGCAGGGGCTGTGGGTCAGGAGTGAGGGGCATTGGCAGGGCTGGGGGGCAGGGGCTGTGGGTCAGGAGTGAGGGGCATTGGCAGGGTTGGGGGGCAGGGGCTGGGGGTCAGGAGTGAGGGGCATTGGCAGGGCTGGGGGGCAGGGGCTGTGGGTCAGGAGTGAGGGGCATTGGCAGGGCTGGGGGGCAGGGGCTGTGGGTCAGGAGTGAGGGGCATTGGCAGTGTTGGGGGGCAGGGGCTGTGGGTCAGGAGTGAGGGGCATTGGCAGGGTTGGGGGCAGGGGCTGTGGGTCAGGATTGAGGGGCATTGGCAGGGTTGGGGAGCAGGGGCTGTGGGTCAGGACTGAGGGGCATTGGCAGGGCTGGGGGGCAGGGGCTGTGGGTCAGGACTGAGGGGCATTGGCAGGGTTAGGGGGCAGGGCTGGGCTGGCATGGGCTGTAGGCCGGGACTGAGGAGCACTGGCAGCGCTGCCATGGGGGGACCCCCGCTTGGGCAGGGATGATATGGGGGACCCCCCCCCCTTGGGCAGGGATGATATGGGGGACCCCCCCCTTGGGCAGGGATGATATGGGGGACCTCCCCTTGGGCAGGGATGATATGAGGACCACCTCCCATTCCACGCAAAGGGCGTGTGGGGGCAGCTTCCCCTTGCCCCATCCCAGCCTCTGCCATGCCACAGGGCTCTGTGGGTCTCCCTGCGGTGGCAGAGCTGAGCCCCGAGCGCTGCAGGGCCGGGGCGGGAGGGGGGTGGGGGCAGTGTGGCTCCCGGGAAGGTATTGGGGCCGAGCGGCCGCCCAGGCACCAGCAGCCAAGGCCCCTGGAGCTCCCGCTCGGGTCTCACGTCCCCCCCGGGTCTCGCCCAATCACCAGCCGGGCTGGGCGGCGGGACCCAGCGCTGAGGCCTCTGGGGGAAGGGCTCTAGCCCCCCACGGTCCCGCTACCTTCAGCCTCTCGGTGCGGTTGCTCTCGGGGCCGTTCCACTGTATGATGAGCTTGCCCAGGTCCAGCAGGAAAACGTCCCCCTTGTTGAAGCTGTCCCAGCTCATCTCCACCTGCCGGAGGAAGGCAGCACAAGGGGGTAAAGCACAGGGCTGGCGGCAGGACGCCGGGGTTCTCTCTTCCTTGGAGGGGAGTGAAAGGGGAATCCCCACCAGCAGTATAGGGCCTATGACACACAGCACTGCAATTCTGAGTCTGCCCCACAGAGGGCAGCATTGCACATGCCCTGTCCCAGTGCCTAGCCACTGCCATCAGGCTCACCATGATATGAGCCTGTCGGCCTCCGCTCTCCTGTTACACTGAATTTCATTAGCCACAGCCTCCCCGACCCATAAAAATGCAGCCACCTCTGGGGTGAGGCACAGATGCTAGTGACACCCAGTGGCTCTGTGTGAATGTTTGGGACAGGAAGTGAAGGAGACCCCCTGTCTACATGCTGCCCGGACAAAGGGCCCCAGGAGCTGGGTTTAAGATGCAGCGGGGGGGGGGGGGGGCACGCGTGTCCCTCCCCTCCCCCCCACTACCCACCTCTCCAGCTACCACATTCTTCTTGCCCTTCACGTGCAGCAGCCGCTGGATGTTGTACGTGTTGGTCTCCACGTGCTTCATCCCCGAGGCGACGCCGCCCTTCTTATAGCTGGGGGGGAGAGGCCGAGTCAGCATGGGGAGCCTGGGGCCCACAGCCAGGCCCCCGTTTGCAGACTCGCCTCCCCCAGGGAGCAGGCCTTTCAGGGTCACTCTATTTGGGTGGTGTTCAGGGACCTGCCCCAGTGGCATGGGAGTAGAACACAGACGCTCCCCTTCCCCTGCTCTACCCACTAGACTCTGCTGCCTCACGCTACGGGTAGCCGGTGCCTGAACTCCTGGCCCAGAGTGTCTCCTTCCCTGGGGAAACTGAGTCCCTTAGCCCCTGGGAACCGAAACCTGCTGTTCTCCAGGACATCTGATCCGCAGAGGCCCCCGACCTGGCCTGGGTGGAGGGGCCATGCCTCCGCCCTGCTGGCCCTGCTTTGTGGGGATTGCTTGGTGCCCCCCCCATACCGCAGTGGCTAGCAGGCGGCTCCCTTTTCCTCTGGCTGGCCTCGGGCTCCAGCCTGGGCCCAGCCCCACATCAGGGGCTTCGGTCCCAGCAGTGGCTGGAGGGGCAGCAGCAGAGCTGTTGTTCCGGGAGTGAGTCACAGCTGTGTGCTGGCGCTGGGGGATCGAACCGGGCTCGAGAGCATGGGTCGTGCCAGCTGCCGGGCCCAGCCAGCGGGTCTGACACAGGCCCGGAGAGCAGGGATAGGAACCTGCTGTTGGTGTTTCCGGGCCCATCCAGCAGGGGGCGACACAGGCCCCAAGAGCAGGGGTAGGAGCCCACTGTTGGCGTTTCCAGGCCCAGCCAGCAGGGGGCGACACAGGCCCCAAGAGCAGGGGTAGGAGCCCGCTGTTGGCGTTTCCAGGCCCAGCCAGCAGGGGGCAACACAGGCCCCGAGAGCAGAGATAGGAGCCCGCTGTTGGCGTTTCCAGGCCCAGCCAGCAGGGGGCGACACAGGCCCCGAGAGCAGGGATAGGAGCCCGCTGTTGGCGTTTCCGGGCCCAGCCAGCAGGGGGCGACACAGGCCCCAAGAGCAGGGGTAGGAGCCCGCTGTTGGCGTTTCCAGGCCCAGCCAGCAGGGGGCGACACAGGCCCCGAGAGCAGGGATAGGAGCCCGCTGTTGGCGTTTCCGGGCCCAGCCAGCAGGGGGCGACACAGGCCCCAAGAGCAGGGGTAGGAGCCCGCTGTTGGCGTTTCCGGGCCCAGCCAGCAGGGGGCGACACAGGCCCCAAGAGCAGGGGTAGGAGCCCGCTGTTGGCGTTTCCGGGCCCAGCCAGCAGGGGGCGACACAGGCCTGGAGAGCAGGGGTAGGAGCCCGCTGTTGGCGTTTCCGGGCCCAGCCAGCAGGGGGCGACACAGGCCCCGAGAGCAGGGGTAGGAGCCCGCTGTTGGCGTTTCCGGGCCCAGCCAGCAGGGGGCGACACAGGCCCCGAGAGCAGGGGTAGGAGCCCGCTGTTGGCGTTTCCGGGCCCAGCCAGCAGGGGGCGACACAGGCCCCAAGAGCAGGGGTAGGAGCCCGCTGTTGGCGTTTCCGGGCCCAGCCAGCAGGGGGCGACACAGGCCCCAAGAGCAGGGGTAGGAGCCCGCTGTTGGCGTTTCCGGGCCCAGCCAGCAGGGGGCGACACAGGCCCCAAGAGCAGGGGTAGGAGCCCGCTGTTGGCGTTTCCGGGCCCAGCCAGCAGGGGGCGACACAGGCCCCAAGAGCAGGGGTAGGAGCCCGCTGTTGGCGTTTCTGGGCCCAGCCAGCAGGGGGCGACACAGGCCCCAAGAGCAGGGGTAGGAGCCCGCTGTTGGCGTTTCCAGGCCCATCCAGCAGGGGGTGACAGAGGCCCGGAGAGCAGGGGTAGGAGCCCGCTGTTGGCGTTTCCAGGCCCAGCCAGCAGGGGGCGATATGGTCCCATGCACTAGGGGTGGCGCATCCTCAGGCGCTGGCTGGGGAAGTTACAGAGCCCCCCCCCCGCCCCTGGGCTGCGGCGTCCCGGCCCCTACGTACGTGAGGCCCTGCTTGAAGAGGCCCCTGAAGGCCTCGCTCTCGTTGCCCTGGGCCTCACGGTGCTGCACGGCCGCCCCGCCCAGGTGCTCGTCCAGCTGCGTGGTGTAGATGGCGGCCGCCCCCTGCTCGTCCTGCGAGGACTCCCGCCCCAGCCAGTAGTGCAGGTCGTAGGTGAAGCTGCTCCAGGTCTTGTGCGTCTGCAGCCAAAGGAGCCTGCGCTAGCGACGGGCCCGGAGCCAGGTACCTGCCTTGGCTGGGACCCAGGACCGCGGCAGGGCGCCGACAGCCGGACGCAGCCCCCAGCCGGCAGGCCCGCACTTAGATGTGCCGCTCGCTCCAGCACGGGGGCTGCCTGGTGACTTGCACGAGCTCGCACGCCCCCTCGCACGGGGCCAATGTGGGCGTCGTTGGGAACAGATTTAGGAGGTCGGTGTGTGCCTCAGTTTCCCTACATGGCATGGCGCCCCAGCAGGTGGCAGGTGACTGTGTGCCCTCAGGGCTGGGCCCAGATCGGGTGGGCGTGCCCCCCGCTTGCTCTTACCCATTGCCGGGTGTTAAGCACCCTGCCCCCCGATCCCTCCCCCTGGGGCAAGGCAGCAGGCTGCCCACTGCCCCCACCCCCGCACGGAGCCCCCTACCGCGAGCAGCACGTAGCAGTCGCCTTCGTAGAAGTTCCCGTAGCTTTTGGGAGGCACCGGCACCATCTGCATTTTCTGGAACGGGAAGGAAAGGTGGGGCGCTGAGTCCGGAGGGGGCTCCCCTGGCAGACCCTGCCCCCTCAGTGCTGCAGACCAAGGAACCGTGCCCCCCAAGTCCCAGCCCACGGCCCCCGAATCACAGCCCGTGAGGAGGGTCACCCCTCTGGCACCAGTGGCCCTAGGGGAGCCCTTGGTCCCAGGGAAGCAGCTGGACCCATCTGGGCCGCGGCTGCTGCGTGTGGGATGAGGCTGTGTCCCCCGCCCGTGGGGCTGAGATGCTAGCAGGCAAAGCTGCCCCAGAGGGCTCCCCAGGCCCGGACACTGGCCAGGAACCCCAGGGCCCCTCGCCAGGCCCGTCACCCACCTCGATTCTCCAGATCTGCAGGCCGGGGGTGGTTCTGTTGAGCGTCTTGGTGACTTGGGCGGTGAGCTCCGGCATGGTGGCTGGCGCGGCGGGGGCCTGGCGGGGGCCTGGTGGGGGGAGAGGCAGTGCTGGTGACGCCCTCGTTAGCACTCATTGAGAACAGGGGCACTGAGCCGAGCCCCAGCGGGTGGGGGGCTCCGTGCGCCCCCCAGGCTCCAAGGCACCGGGTCTCGTTCTCAGAGATGGCTCGGTGCCCCCCTCCCCCAGGCTGGGCCTAGCAGCGCCCATCCGTGTGCCAGGGCCCGCTGTGATCTCAGGCCTGGCCTTGGGGGGCCAGGAGAGATGCCGGTTTTGGGGGCCGGGGCCCTGCATGGCACAGAGCAGGGGCGCGGGGAGCTGAACCCGCTGGCCAGGAGGGACCCGAGCACAGACCTGGGGGCAGCGGGACTGGCAGGCACCCTGCCCCCTGCATTGCCCTCCTCTCCGGGCAGCTGCAGACCTGCCCCGCCCTGCACTGGCCTCAGTGGTTCAGCAGCAGAGGGGGCTACGGGGTTAGCTGGGCGGAGGCTGGACTGGCAGCCCCAGGGTCCCTGAGCCAGGCCTGGGCTGCAGGGCTCCAGCTGGGGGGCCCAGTGCTGTCGGCCTCGGAGGTGCCCCGTTTAATCCCTGGTCCCAGCCCAGCCGTCGTGCCGGGCGGGGGGGGGGGGGGGTTACCTGGCGCGTGGGCAAAGTGCGAGCGGATTGTCCCGGGCGCTCCCTGCCAGCCGGGCTGGCTGAACACTCCTGCTGCCTCTGCCCAGGTGGCTGCCACCTGGGTGGGATGCGCCTGCGGGGGGGGGGGGCAAGGGAACCCCGACCCTGCCCCCAGCCAGGACCCCGCTCCCCAGGTGGGAGACCTGGCGCCGGAGCCCTGTGCCCGGGGGTGGTGGGGGGGGGTGTAATGGGTGGCAGCAGCGGCTGCCCAGGCTGGGGTGACTCCCCCTGGGGGGACTAACGGGGCGCTCACGAGTGAGGAGAGGGCGGCCCAGGAGGCAGGGCAAGGCGCTGGGCAGTGGGGCCGGGGGAAGGCAGCTGGGGGTCCCTACGCCGGGTTGGAGGAACCCCAAGTCCTCTGCTGCCTACTCGCCGTCCCCAAGCGCTGAGCGATGCCCCCACCCCCAAAGCCAGCGTGTGCTGCCCTTCTGGGCCGCCAGCCCCAGCCAGGCCCCAGGCAGCTCCCGCTGTGGCGCCATGGCCCCCCGGAGCCCTGGGGGTGGCACCCCCCGAGATCTAGCGGCAGTCAGCTGATCTGCCCCCCCCCCCGGGCTCAGCCTGGGTCGGTTGCCCCCTGGCCCGGCCAGGCCGCTCTGGGCTCGGTAGCAGGGGTGACGATCTGCCCAGATGGAGCCTTTGCTCTGGGTGTGGGGTTCAGCCGCTCCCCCCGCCCTCCCCGCATGCTCGGCTGGACCCAGCCCCCACCTGCCTGCCCCTCCACTCGGCTGCATCTCCACCCAACCCCCTGCAGTGACCTCAAACAGCGATCAAGCCCCAGAGCCTCCCTGGGCACCTGCTCCAGGCCCAGCTCAGCCCCTGGCAACCCTGTGGCCTGGTGTTGCTCCTTGCCTCAGTTTCCCCCATTTGTTCCATGGAAATACTGCTGCTGCCACGCAGACGCCCCAGGCCCTGGCCACTGCTCAGCCAGGCAGGTGCCTGGTACCTGAGAGTCGACGCCGGGGGGGGGGGGTCAAGGTGCGTCCCAGCAGGGTTGGGGGTCGGCAATTGGCCTCCATCAGGGAACGGAGCCTGTGCCCCATGGGAGGAGGGCGAGCCCCGAGGGGTCCCCGCCCCGCGCTCTAGATCAGGCCCTGCTGCCTTAGCCCCTTTCAGGGCTCTGGGGGCTCCCCCAAAAGTCACCAGCCAGGAGCAGCCCTCGTCCATCTGGAGCCTCTTGTGCCCTCCTGCCCCCCAGGGTTGCCCCACCCCGGCCCGGGGGGCAAACGGGGCTGGAAAAGTCTTGCAGGCGGGTCCCAGCTGTTTGGGGCTGGGCCCTGGATCTGCCCCGGAGCCTGCAGGACGATGTTGGGCATAAGGGATGCCCTGAGGGGGGCCCGCCCCAGCCCCTTACCTCTCCTGTGGGGCTAGCTCAGCGCAGGGGGACGCAGCGTCCAGGTGGCAGCTTGGAGACGCCTGGCACCTGTGCAAAGTGCACGCCTGCCGGAGCCGAGGTGCCCTTTGTCCTCTCCTCTGCCCGGCCTGCCTTCGCCATATAAGGGCAGGAGCCTGGGAGGGACACGCAGGCGAGCCAAGGTCCCTTGGGCGCTTCCCCACTGCCCTGGCACCGTTACTCCCCGTTTATGGCCAGGTGGGCGGCAGCGCTATCACGGCACAGATCTGGCCCCGGGGCCAGCCGCAGGCACCTGGAACGCAGCCAGGGCCGGGTTCCCGGGCAGGTGCGGAGCCCAAGCTCACGGTGCCGGGAATCAGCAGGGAACTGGTGGGGCGCGGCCAGCAGCGAAGCACCAGGGACAGCAGCCCCAGCCCCTGGGCGGCTGGGTACCCGGGAGATGGCACCTACCCACCGCCAGGGCCTCGGTACAGCAGCCACCGAAGAGAGAGTAATGAGACTGGGGCTTTCAGCTTAGAACGAGGAGACTAAGGGGCACTATGATAGAGGGCTGTAAAATCATGGCAGGTGTGAAGAAGGAAAAGTGACGGACTTGTTCCCATAACACAAGAACTAGGGGGCACCAAATGACATGAACAGGCAGCAGGTTTACAACGAACCAAAGGAAGTTTTTTTTCATGCAGCGCACGGTCAACCCGTGGAACTCCTCGCCAAGGGATGTTGAACAGGGACTTGAACAGGATTCAAAAAAGAACTAGATAGAATCATAGACTCATAGAGCTGGAAGAGACCTCAGGAGTCAGCAAGTCCAGCCCCCTGCCCTAGGCAGGACCAATCCCAACTAAATCAACCCGGCCAGGGCTGTGTTAAGCCGAGACTTAAAAACCTCTAGGGATGGAGACTCCACCCCTCCCTAGGGAACCCCTCCCAGTGCTTCCCCACCCGCCTAGGGAAAGAGTTTTTCCTAATCTCCAACCTAGACCTCCCCCACTGCAACTTGAGACCATTGCTCCTTGTTCTGCCACCTGCCCCCACTGAGAACAGCCTCTCTCCAGCCTCTTTGGAACCTCCCTTCAGGAAGTTGAAGGCTGCTCTCAAACCCCCCCTCACTCTGCTCCTCTTCAGACTAAATAAGCCCAAATCCCTCAGCCTCTCCTCGCAGGTCCCGTGCTCCAGCCTCCGATCATTTGTGTTGCCCCCCACTGGACCCTCTCCAATGCGTCCACGTCCTTCCTGTAGTGGGGGGCCCAGAACTGGACACAAGACTCCAGATGTGGCCTCCCCAGAGCTGAAAAAAGGGGAAAAATCCCTCTTCCTAATGCACCCCAATACGCCATTCGCCTTCTTGGGTACACGGGCCCCTGTTGACTCATCTCCAGCGTCTCGTCCACTGTAACCCCCAGGTCCTTTTCTGCAGAACTGTTACTTAGCCAGTCGGTCCCCAGCCTGTAACAATGCTTGGGATTCTTCCGTCCCAAGGGCAGGACTCTGCACTTGTCCTTGTTGAACCTCATCAGATTTCTTGTGGCCCAATCTTCTAATCTGTCCAGGTCACTCTGGACCCTCCCCCTGCCCTCCAGCATATCTACCTCTCCCCCTGGCTTAGTGTCAGCTGCAAACTTACTGAGGGTGCAATCCATCCCCTCATCCAGGTCATTGATAAAGATGTTGAACAAAACCAGCCCTGGAACCGAACCTTGGGGCACTCCGCTAGAAACCGACCACCATCCTGACATCGAGCCATTGATCACTACCTGCTGGGCCCGGCCTTCTAGCCAGCTTTCTATCCATCTTACCGTCTGTTTATCCAATCCACATTCCCTTAACTTGCTGGCAAGAATATTGTGGGCGACCGTATCAAAAGCCTTGGTAAAGTCAAGGTCTATCACATCCACTGCCTTCCCCATGTCCACAGAGCCAGGTACCTCATCGTAGAAGCTAATCCAATTGGTCAGGCACGACTTGCCCTTGGTGAATCCCTGCTGACTATTCCTGATCACTTTCCCCTCTTCCAAGAGCCTCAAAATGGATTCCTTGAAGATCCCTCCAGGATTTTCCCGGGGTCTGAGGTGAGGCTGACGGGTCTGTAGTTCCCTGGATCGTCGGGTCTTCCCTTTCTTAAAGATGGGCTCTGCATTTGCCTTTTTCCAATCATGCAGGATCTCTCCCGCTCAAAATAGATAGATTCCTGGAGCTTAGGTCCATCAGTGGCTATTAGCCAGGATGGGTAGAGATGGAGTCCCTGGCCTCAGTTTGTCTGGGAATGGGAATGGGCGACAGGGGAGGGATCACTGGATGGTTCCCTGCTCTGTTCCCTCCCTCTGGGGCACCTGGCACTGGCCACTGTGGGCAGACAGGACGCTGGGCTAGATGGTCCTGCTGAGGTCGGCAGGAATCAGGGCTCCCCGATACACCCGTCCCCGAAGGGCTTGCAGGCTGCTCTGGCCGGATGAGCCAACCCCCACGGCAAAGAACGCTGCCATTTGCTGTGCCCAGCTGCCACGCTCCGGGCCGGATCTGACCTGCCCAGACATTCGGGGTGCAGTGGGGCTTGGATCCTGGTTCAGTTCCAAGCCGGGCCTGGCTTAGGAGGACAGAGACATTGTCAGCCCCCCCCCCCATTTCTTTTCTTTTTTACCATGGAAGGAAGCATTTCGCTCCAAAGGCTGGAGGGCCTGTGCGCCCCTGCGGTTCCGGAGGAGCTAGCGGCTGCATCTTTGACCCCCAGGCAGCCCGGCCGGTGTTCCAGCCGCCCTTCATGCGGGCTAAACGGAAGAAGCAATTAAGCTCCGGGAGAGTGGGGACAGTGGAAGCCACCGCCCAAGGCTCTCGGACGCCCGCAGGGCCGAGCGGCAGCTAAGCTGAGGGATTTCCCAGGGGCTGCAAAGTGAAGCCAACAGGCAGCCGGGGAACCAGCCTAGCCCAGGACCTGAATGGGGGCAGAGCTAGCACTCTGTGGGGCACAGGACTGGCTGGAAGCAGCATGGAATCGGAGCGCAAGGGGAGTGCCCGCTGGGGTTCGCTCCTCCTGGGTGCAGGGAAACAGGATTTCTCCTCTGAGCAGAGCCCAGACACCGGCTCAGAGCTGGGCCACGGGGACACATGGCTCTGTAACAACCCGTCCAGCCACTGGACTGTGCGGCCGCTGGGCACAGCAAGAGCGAGAACACAGCACTGCCTGCTCCACTGTCCCAGCACCTGCTAGTGGAGTTAAAGGGGAATCCCCACCAGGGCTAGCAGGACAGGGTCTAGGACACACAGCTCGGCCGCTCGGATTCCAGGCAGAAGGTCACACACACACGCCGGCTGGTTTCCTAGAAGCTCCCTGCCGTCTCTTTTAGCGCCACCCCGGTCCGTCCTGTGACGCCTCCGGGAGGGAGGGGGAGTCCGCCCCGTGCCCCTGCTCAGCCAGAGCACTCTGCCCATTTCACAGCAGCCAAAGGGCCAGGGGGGCGTCCCACTCGGCCTGGCCTGCTGTAAGAGTCAGACTGGGGTAACAGGAGGCAGACCTCTTCCAAGCCCCGCCCCCAAAAATCATTGGGGCGGTCCTCCTCCAAGCCCCGCCCACAGCACGCTCTCTGCTCCGGCTGAGCCACTGAAATGAGACGCTGTCGCTCGCTGGCCGCTGGAAAGGTGGCTGAATAATGGTTGAAGCCGCTTGGCTTCCCGGCATCCCTCCGTGGGGCTGGGGCGGGCCCTGGGCTCTTGGGTTGGCTGACTCTGGGGGGGAGGGAATTATTGGTGGCACAGGTGTGGGAGGGGCCTGCTGTTATGACCTCATGCTGCCAGCCCGAGGGGAGGGGCAGGGACTAGCCCAGCCCCCCGTTGGGGCAAGGGGCCGAGAGGGGCCAGCTGCTCCAAACACGCCCTGCTCCCAAGGAGCCCGGGGGGGAGGCCGTGGATCCTGGTCTGTGAGGGCGGGACAGGTCCGGGCGTGAGCAGAGCAGGAGCGAACGCCTGCCCACGCGGTCATCGGGTAGCGCCCGCTGCCTGGTGAGAATCCCTCCCGGCCTGGTAAATATTTACCCAGCTGATGAGAAGCAAAACCAAAAGACTCCTTGAGCACTTTCACCGGCCTTGCACCCTCCGCGTCCCCGTCCCCCAGGGCGCAGCCCAACTCCCCCGCCCCCATCCTGGGACGAAACGTCTCTGGGGCAGCGGGCGCCCAGGGACCCCGGGGTCCTGGCCAGGGGCTGCACAGCTGGGTCTGTCTTTGCAGCTAGCGGTCATGTCATGGCTGGTCCCCAGCCAGACCCTTAGCGTGTGCTGCATTCGGCTTCTGGGGGAGCCCCGGGGAGCCCTTCATCACCGGCGACGACTGTGTCTATTTCACCCAGCACTTCGTACCGCGGACCAGAGTCCCTCGCCCAGCTCCTAAATGCAGCCACTGCTGGGGGTGGTGGGGGAGCAGCAGCTGTTGAACAGCCACGTTGAACGGGACGTGCCTGCCTGGTGCTGACACGCCCCACCTCTGGGGTGGGATTGGCAGCTCTGTGAGGCTTTGGGGCAGGAAGGGACAGGAAAGCCCCTATCCCAGGGACCAGGAGTTCGGGGCCAGGGATCCTTGAGGCCTACAAGCGGCCAGGCCGGCAATCCCCCCTTGAGGTCGCCCCCCGCGTGCACTGCCCAAGGGGGGAGCGAAAGCTTCGGTGGGAGCCTTCACCCTGTTTTATCGCTTTACAGTGCAGGGGCGTTTCTCCAGCTTATCTAATCTCCTGCGCTGAGCCAGCGTCCCCCTCCTCCCTGGGCCAATGTCTGCGGCTCCCGGAGGGGAAGCGAAAGGGCAGGCCCTGGGCTGGGCTGAGATTACCGGTGGGAAAATCCTCCTGCGTCCTGGAGCTCATGGGGGTCCCCCGTTTGCCCCGGCTCAGCTGCTGCAGCACCCCACACGGCCAGCAGGGGGCGCCCCTGCCCCTAGGCATGGCGGGGGAATGTCTCAGCTGACCAGGAGGGTGGCAGCAGAGGGAGCTGCCCCTCCAGCAGTGGGGCCGTGGCACCGGGCTTGGGATGCAATGAAGGGTCCCCAGGCCATGTGGCACCTCTCAGGGAGGCCTGGCCCGGCTGGGTCCTGGCTTGCTGGCAGCAGGGCTGCCTGGCCGTCTGCTCCGGTCTGAGCGAGCGCTGGAGCCGTGTGCGTGCCGGACGTGCCAGCCACGCCACTGGTCCTGGGTGCTCCGAACTGCCCTGGTTTGCTGCATGTGCCTGCGCAGTTCTGGGCCGGGGAGGGGCTCGGAGTCCCCCACATTCTGGGCTCCCAGCGGCTCCGCACCCCCTGAATCCCTGCTGCTCCAACAGCCAGGAAGGCGCCAGGCATTGACAGGAAAGCTTGGCTCTCTGTGTCCCAGGCTGTGGCCTCCCCAGCAGATGCCCATTGGGCAGCTGGTGTCCAGAGCGCGTTGGCCGGCAGAGCAGCGTTCGCCCTGGGCTCCGTCGCACAGCATCCCACAGCGGGTCTCCGTGGCCTCAGGCGCTGAGGGGCCGTGGCTGGTCCAGGCCTCTGCGGCCCCTGGACCGGGAACTCCTGCCTGGCTTTGGCCTTCTTAGTGCTGCTGCTCCGAGCCCAGGCAAGACACGTCAGGGCGCTGTGCACGGCTGATCACACCGGCGGGGGCAGTGGCCCAGTTCTGGGACCCCCAGCCATGATCCCGGCCTCAGTGCCGGCCGGCCGTAAGCACCATGTTTGTATCCACCCCTCAGCGAATCAGAACGTGTCATTTACCCCACCCCACATCACACGGGCTGGGGCACCCAAGGAAATGACCAGGTAGCAGGTTGGCAGCAAACAGTGGGAAGTGCATTGTCACGCAGTGCACAGCCCAACCTGTGGAACTCCTCGCTAGGGGATGTTGTCAAGGTCAAAAGTACAACCGGGTTTCAAACAAAACTGGCCACGTTTCTGGAGGGCAGGTCCATCAATGGCTATCAGCCCCCTGCTCCGGGGTCCTGAGCGTCTGGCGGCCAGATGCTGAGGCTGGATGCAGGGGATGGGTCACTCGATGGTTCCCTGGGTCTGTCCGTGCCCTTTGAAGCACCTGGCCCTGGCTGGTGTAGGAAGCTGGGGCGCTGGCCCCCGCTGGCCCCGGGCTCCGTGGCTTTGAAATGCACAAGAGCCCCCACTGGAGTCTCTTGTGCATTTCAAAGCTGGAACCCATGTGCAGCCCGGAGTCAGGGGGACTTCCCGCTGGCCCCGGGCTGTACACGGAGTCCCGCATTCCTCCTCGGAAATGCACAAGAGCCCCAGCGGGGGCCCAGCGCGGGCCCTTGTACAGTTCCCAGGAGGAACGCGGAAGTGCCTGGCGAGTCGCCGACCAGTCAATTAACCGCGATGTATCAGCCTTGCTGGGAACACGCCCCATGCAGAGCCGCGGGGCTGTGGCTGGCTGGGGTGGGGCCGTGTTGGGCTGGGCCCCTGGGCTCCCCAGCTGTGTCTGTGAGGCAGGCAGCCCGGCTGACAATGGCAGCGCCAGCTGGGGAGGGGGACAGGCCCCCGGTCCCTGTTATTGGCCCTCACCGGGGGCCCAGCCCAGCCCTCTGTAAACAGTAACTAATGTTTCCTCCCCGGGGCCATTTATGGCCCAGCCCGTAAATGAAGGTGCAGAGGTAATTTATAGTGTTGACTCTGCGGCAACCTGTGGACTTTCTCATGGCCCCCGGCGCCCACGAAGGACAGGGCTGCACCCCCCGGCGGGGCCCACACTGTGCTGGGGCCAATGCGGTGGGCTGGCTGCCCACTGGGCCAGGGCTGAGATCAGCTGGGCCAGGACCCCCTTCCCCGGCTCTCTGCCTGGTCACAGCTCCCGGGAGCAGCGCGACCCCTCCTCCCAGGTGTGGGGCACCAGGGCCCCCTTGGCCAGCCTCCCAAGCTGTGAATGGGCAGCCGGTGGCTGTGGGGCAGGGCAGAGTGACAGGCCAGCACCCTGGCACTGGGCTCTGCATGGCGGGACGGGAGGCCAGGGGTGGGCTCCTGCTGGGCTGTGCCGCACTGTGCCGCACTGTGGCCTGGGGGAGGTAGGGGGCCAGGCCCACCTCCTGGCCGGGAGCAGACGTCAGGAGCCCTAGTCTCTGCCTGACACCAGCTGCAGGCCGGGCATCCATAGCTGCTTTGCTGGAGCCCAGCGGATTGGGCACCCCCATCCCAGTCCCATCTCCTCACAACAGACTCCTTGGCTTTGCCTGGCAGGCCCTGCCCCATGGAGCCCCATCTCCCTCCCCAGCCCAGCCACCCGGCCCCCACTACCTGTGCCATCCCCTCAGGGGGCTCAGGCCTGGAGGCTCCCCCCCATCACTGAGCCAGGCCACCCCCCTCAGGGCCCCTCTTCCCCACGGAGCTGGCTGCCGCATAAAACCAGCTACCCCCCTGGGCTCGGGGAGCGCAGCCTTGAACCCCCGGCTCGTGTCCTCCTGCTCCGTGGGCCGTTCCACCTACCGCATCCTGCGCTGGGGCTGGTCTCGGTGCCAGCTGGCTGGGCCGTGCCTGGCACAGTGGGGCCCAGAAGAGACCCACTCGCCCACAGTGGCACCGAGAACACGCCCGCCTTTGCCACCAGCGGTTCCAAGTGCCCGGCCCCCCTGCCACAGCAAGACCCGGGTTTGCCCGCCCTGCTCAGCTGGAAGCCGCCCCCTTACCTGGCACAGGGCAGCTGGGGCTGGGGGGGGCTTGTCCCCCCCCCCAAATACTTGTCCGTCTGCTCTCGGCTGCTGTGGGTTGTTGCTATGCCCAGGGCTCAGCCAGCCAGCTCTGGGCAAGGGAGGGGACCCTGCCTGTCCGCCAGACCGCCCCTCCCCCTCCTGCCCGCTAATGAGCTGAACTCCAGCAATTAGTGCACCAAAGGGGGGGGGGCATGCCAGGGCCGACAGCCAACACATTCATAAGGCGGTGGGATGTGCCGGGGGGGGAGGCCCAGAGCCCTGGAAGCAGCCAGGCCAGCACAAATGCCCAAGGGGGGTGCTCAGGGTCCGGGGAACCCCCCAGCAGCCTCCCTCCCCAACCAGGGAGAGCGAGGGGGGGAGGGGAGTCAGGTCACCTAATGGCCATTCCCCCCCCCAATCCTGGGTCTGAGCAGATTTGGTGGGGGCAGAGGCTGGGCTGTGCTCGGAGTGGCCCCAGCCCCCCAGAATGTGTCTCAGACGCGCTGGGGGCTGCGTTCCCAACCTGAGGTCGGCCCCCCAGCCCAGAATGCACCTGGCGCCAAACCTGCTGCTTTCCTGAGGCTGGCTCCGGAGTGCTGCTGCCTGGGGGGGGTTGGCTGCCCTGTGCCTCCCCCTCGCAGTACCTCTAGATGGGTCAGTCCTTTGCCCCAATCGGGGGGGGGGTCTCCTGAACCCCAGCCCTGTGACTTAGCCACCTCCCCTCACTGCAATGCCAGGGCCCCCCCGAATCCTCCAGAGTTTGCGAGTTTGCGAGTGGGGGGTGGCTGGCGCCGGTGGGTGGCCCCGAGGGCAGCACACCGAACACAAGGCTCTTCCCTTTGCTGAGGCCGCACAGAACGGCTGCTGCGAGACAGGCCTTTAAATCCCCTTGTGCCGTGGGCAGGAACCATCCCCGGTCACAGCCCCTGCCTCGCCCGCAGCCCAGAGCTGGCAGGACAGCCCCGCGAGCCGGGCAATCGGGAGGGGGGGGGGGCGCAGAGCGCCAGGGCAGCGCGGAGGTGCTGGCAAGACCCAGTGGCCTGGGCCAGCAGACAATGAGGCACATACATGCAGGTCATACCCCGCCTTTCCTCCAGCAAGGGGCAGTGCAACACAACTTTAGAACCTGCCATTCTGCCAGCAGAATGCTAGAGATGGGTGTGTGTGTTTCTGACACTCACATGCACACAGGCCTGAGTCTCTCCAGCAGGGGGCAGCGCACACAGGCCTGGGTCTCTCCAGCAGGGGGCAGCGCACACAGGCCTGAGTCTCTCCAGCAGGGGGCAGCGCACACAGGCCTGGGTCTCTCCAGCAGGGGGCAGCGCACACAGGCCTGAGTCTCTCCAGCAGGGGGCAGCGCACACAGGCCTGGGTCTCTCCAGCAGGGGGCAGAGCACACACAGGCCTGGGTCTCTCCAGCAGGGGGCAGCGCACACAGGCCTGGGTCTCTCCAGCAGGGGGCAGAACACAAAGGCCCGGGTCTCTCCAGCAGGGGGCAGCGCACACAGGCCTGGGTCTCTCCAGCAGGGGGCAGAGCACACACAGGCCTGGGTCTCTCCAGCAGGGGGCAGCGCACACAGGCCTGGGTCTCTCCAGCAGGGGGCAGAACACAAAGGCCTGGGTCTCTCCAGCAGGGGGCAGCGCACACAGGCCTGGGTCTCTCCAGCAGGGGGCAGAACACAAAGGCCTGGGTCTCTCCAACAGGGGGCAGCGCACACAGGCCTGGGTCTCTCCAGCAGGGGGCAGCGCACTCAGGCCTGGGTCTCTCCAGCAGGGGGCAGCGCACACAGGCCCGGGTCTCTCCAGCAGGGGGCAGCGCACACAGGCCTGGGTCTCTCCAGCAGGGGGCAGAGCACACACAGGCCTGGGTCTCTCCAGCAGGGGGCAGCGCACACAGGCCTGGGTCTCTCCAGCAGGGGGCAGCGCACACAGGCCTGGGTCTCTCCAGCAGGGGGCAGAGCACACACAGGCCTGGGTCTCTCCAGCAGGGGGCAGAGCACACACAGGCCTGGGTCTCTCCAGCAGGGGGCAGCGCACACAGGCCTGGGTCTCTCCAGCAGGGGGCAGAACACAAAGGCCCGGGTCTCTCCAGCAGGGGGCAGCGCCCAGACACACACTGACCCAGTGGGTGAATCGTTGGTTCTCACTGTATTTTTTCCTTTACAGATTATTTTACAGTTTGAATCACACAAAAGGCACTTTGATCGGTTTTTCTCTCCCGTAGTTGCGATTAGCTCTTGGGTTGTCTTAACCCGACACATACACAGTGAAAATACAAACAGCCCTGGGCCCGCAGCCCTGTCTCCTTATGCCAGCCCTGAGTCACTGACCACATCCTGGCAGTGGCCATGACACAAAACTGCCCAAGGCCCCAGAGCCGGGGTGCCGTGATAGATAGATAGATAGAGGGGGTGTCTGGGGATAGATAGATAGATACAGGGTGTATGGGGATTAGATAGATAGATAGATAGATAGATAGATAGATAGATAGATAGATAGATAGATAGATAGATAGGGTGTATGGGGATAGATAGATAGATAGATAGATAGATAGATAGATAGATAGATAGATAGATAGATAGATAGAGGGGGTGTGTGGGGATAGATAGATAGATAGATAGATAGATAGATAGATAGATAGATAGATAGATAGAGGGGGTGTATGGGGATAGATAGATAGATAGATAGATAGATAGATAGATAGATAGATAGATAGATAGATAGATAGATAGATAGAGGGGGTGTCTGGAGATAGATAGATAGATAGATAGATAGAGGGGGTGTATGGGGATAGATAGATAGATAGATAGATAGATAGATAGATAGATAGATAGATAGATAGATAGATAGATAGACGGGGTGTATGGGGATAGATAGATAGATAGATAGATAGATAGATAGATAGATAGATAGATAGATAGATAGAGGGGGTGTCTGGGGATAGATAGATAGATAGATAGATAGATAGATAGATAGATAGATAGATAGATAGACGGGGTGTATGGGGATAGATAGATAGATAGATAGATAGATAGATAGATAGATAGATAGATAGATAGATAGATAGATAGATAGATAGATAGATAGATGGGGTGTCTGGGGATAGACAGACAGACAGACAGACAGATATGAAAAGAACCGATCTGAAGGGATAAAACTGCCCCTCCCCCAGTACTTTTCTCCTGGGGGTACCAAACAAAGGCAGGCCAGAGCGCAGAGCAAAGCAGCCTGCGGGCCCAGTTTGCAGGAGCTAAGACCTCCTCTGAAAACCCAGCCCAGAAGGAGGCTGTTAGCGCCTGGGCCCTGGGGGCAGCCTGGGGCTCGGGGGGGGCAGGCATTTGGAGAAGGGCTGCAAGCATCCAAACCAGACACCATCCAGCAGACAACACCCCCCGCCCCCGCCCCCCTCCCTCCTGGCTCCTTTACAGGAGGAGTGACCCAGACCAGAAAAATAACCATCTCCCCGAACATGAAAAACGGCGTCTGTAAAAATCCTCAGGCGACTCCTGCTTGGCCTTTGCTCCCCTACAAATATATATACACATGATACATATTTATATTAGCTAAATGTGCCTGGTTAAAATTCATGACCCCCCCCCCAGACCGCTCCCTGAGGGACATTTCCCAAGTAAGGCGAAAGATCCGGGCGGCGCGTCTCTCGACACGCCCCCGCGGCAAGGCACGGCCGAGAACGGCTCGTCTACAGACTGGTTAAGGCAACAGGAGGGGGGCTCAGGACAGCGCCCCCTAGTGGTGCGGGAGCCTGATGGGAGGCGGGGCGCAAGGCAGACTGGCAGAGTCTCCGGCGAAGAGCCGGCTGGGGGGTCAGTAGGTTCACGGGGAATAAACCTGGCTCCCCTACTCCCAAAGAAAGCTCCAAAGCTTGGGGAAGGCTCAGCGCAATTTGGCTGGGGGAGGGGACGATCCCCACCCCCATCAGAACAGCTGCCATTCAACCAACCCACCGCCCCAATTCAGGGGGCGTGGCTAGAAGCCACTAGCCCCGCCTTGAGGCAGCAGTGAGCCAATCCAAGGCTCCCTTGGCGGGTGCAACTTCTCAGCCCCTCTCCCTCCCAGGCTCCCCACATGGGACACGGAGTCCCAAGGCACCGTCTCTACAGTACGCTCCTCGGGCGGGCGGGCCGAGGGCCAGGGGCAGTCAGGGTTCTGGACACAGTGAGAAGGCAGAAGCTGGAGCCAGCCCCGAGGCCGGGGAATCCACCCCGTCCAGCCCCTAGGAAGCGGCAGGGAGGGCTGAAGGCACCAAAGAGAAGACACAGACATGATCCCAGGAGAAGGGCAGAGTTAAGGGGATTTGGCCATCCTTTCAGGTGCCAGTGGAGTCTCTTTAAAACAGGCTTGTGGCGTTGCTCTTTGCTAGAGTTCCTGCACCCTCCCGCCTCATCTGCTGGGAATGCAGCAGTACCCGGGTGTCAGGGCACCCGGGGGCAACTTGCCCAGCACCTGGCACAGATTTGCTGGTGGCCACGGCCAGCTGAGACCCTCTAGGTTGGAGTCAACCCAACGGCCCAGCCCACTTCCTGTTCTAACCAATCACAAGATGGGGGAGCATTGATGGCTTCTGACAGCTGCCAATGACAGTTTCTCTGCAGGGAAAGGTGAGATTTGCATAAACCAAGAGCCGCTGCTTCCCATCCCCAAGGCACCTAGAAAGCCACTTCCCTGCGAGGCCCTGAGGAAACAAGAACCGTTTTTTGGGGCGGGCACCCCCCATATAACCAGCAGGGGAAGGGTTAACAGCTGCCCAGGAAATCTCATCTTAGTGCCCATCACCATCGCCTTGGGCCTGGACCCTGGTGGGCCAACCTGCTCCTCTCCCCCAGACCTCTGGGCTACTCTAACTCCTCTCAGCTCAGACCATCTGCAGCCCTGCCACTAGCCCCGCCTCCCCGCCACTAGCCCCGCCTCCCTGCCACTAGCCCCGCCTCCCCGCCACTAGCCCCGCCTCTAGCCCACAGACTCTCTGTTTCCCTCCGGGCTCCTTCCTCTCCACTGTCACTGTCCAAATTCTTCCTCTCTCAGCCCCACTAGGGGAGCCTGGGCTGCCCCCGCCCCCCGGCTCACCGCCCCCCACCTTCACACCACCAACATCCCACTGGCCCCAGCACTTGCCACGGCCCTGCTGACCCCCTGGAATGGGGCCCGCACCCCACCAGTGGGTAAGAGGCGCCCAGGGCCTTGTGGAACGGGATCCAGGACTCAGATTCCCTTTGCCCACAGCCTGGGGACCTGCTCCCCTCTGGGCAAAGCAGGTGGGAACTTTGCACCCTGCTCCGGGGGGGACGGGGCCTCTGCCCGACCGGGTTCCTGGGACCCAGCCCACCCACCTCTCCCACCTCGCTGGCAAGTGACACAGGCTGGGCCGTGGTCCTGAGCCTGCCCAGCCCAGTCGGAGGGGCCCAGGCCACCGTTGCGTGGCCCCCGGCGGACAGGGAAAGAACCGTTACACGCCGGCACCGGTCCAGGGGGGTGGCTGGTTTCGAGCGTTGCAGCCAGGCACTTCCACTGTGTCCGGCGGGTGTGAGCCCAGCACTGGGCGCCGGCCCGGTCCCTCAGCCACCTGCCACGGCTCCGCACCGCGTCCCGAGAAGCTGCAGGCCCGCGCTGGGGCTGGCGGGGAGACGAGCGGGGCGGCCGGCAGCGGGAGGGTGGGGGATCCCGCCAGGCTGGCATCTGGCCCGGCCCCTCCCTCGGCCCCGGTCACTAGCTGCTAGTCCGGTGCTGCTTGAGCACTGTGTAAACGTCGTCCACTTTGCTGAGTCTCTCAAAGAACGGCAGCAGGTCCAGCAGCTCCGTGTCGGCCATGTTGTCGAACCACGACGCCACCGGCACCTGCGGGGAGACGGGGGTTAGCCGGGCCCTGCGTTGTCAGCCGGCGTCCCCCTCCCTGGAGTGCCGGGCCCCCGCTGTCCTCCTCCCCGACATGCCGGGCCCCCGCCGCTCCCCTCCCCGGTGTGCCGGGCCCTGCCGCCCCCCTCCATGGCATACCGAGCGCCCGTGCTGTCAGCTGGCGCCCCCCTCCGCAGCACTGTCAGCCCTGCACCAGCGTTCCTCCCCCAGTGCCCCTTGACATGCACCCCAGCGAGCCGGCCAGTCTGGGCCTGGGGGCGCTAAGCCAGTGCCCAGTTGGATCCCAGACTGCCCTGCTGCGTCCATCAGAGGCAGGAGTCACTGTCCCTTCCTGTCCTAAGTGGCTGCCGGCCCCACCCCAGCGCCAGCTGCAGCTCAGCCCTGCGGGAGGGATCCCGGCAGAAACAGCTGCCACGTCCCAAGCCCAAGGTGGCTGCGGCGCCGGGCCAGTGAACAAAGCCTCCGTGCAGCCTGGATTCGCCGGGCCGGCTGGGCAGGAGCTGCCCCGAGCAACTAGCCATCTACCCCTGCCCCGTCTCAGCAGCGACAAGGGGAGACGGAAGGCCAGCTGGCCAGGGGCCCAGTGCCAAAAGCCCCGGACGATTGTGGCTCCTTCTTCCTCCCCATGGACAGACGCCGGCTCTCAGAAAGCAGCAGCGACCGGGATCTCACTGCAGCAACGTAGCCTGGCTACATGGGAGCCACCTGGTTCTCGCTACTGCCCCCAGAGCCACCCTGCATGTACTTGAGCAAAGGGAGACTCCCCCTTTGCTACGAGCCATACGGGGTGTATGACATGCAGCTGAGCAGAGCCAACTCAGTCCAGCAGGGGGCAATGGTCGCTGCTGGGCTGGCCCTGGACTCCCTGCCAGAGACACAGCCCTGCCGGTGCCCCTCCCTCCCAACCCGCAGCCCCTGCCAGCCCAGCCCTGGGCTCCCCCCCCTACACACAGCTGCCGGTGCCCCTCCCTCCCCGCCCGCAGCCCCGGGACAACGTGAACCGAGTGACCCGAACAACCCGCCACGCTGGTGACTATGGAGCAGTCATCCCTGGGCTGAGACCTCACAGACTCGTGGCACGTGTGACCGGCGTCGCGCCTGCCCCAGGCCTCTGGAGACTCGGAGCCAGTCAAAGCCCCGAGGCCGCGGAGCCGTCGCGCCGCCCACCGGCCACCTACCGCGTTGTCCGGGTGGAAGATGTAGGAGGCGGGCGAGTTGTCCACAATGATGATGCGGTTCAGGTCCCGGCCCAGGCGGCTCAGGTCCTTGACGTAGTTGCCGCGGTGGAAGACGCAGGACTCGCGGAAGAGGCGGGCGCGGAACGCTCCCCATTTGTCCAGCAGGTCGGCCACGGGATCCGCGTACTAGGGGGCCGGGGCACAGGGTCAGGCTCGGCCAAAGGGAACAGGAGAGGGGCTGAACCCTGGCCCCTCTGGCCGCTAACACTTGGGGTCCCCCTGCCGGCCCTTGAGAGCATGGGGGTCCCCTCCCCAGGGGCACATCCCAGCCCCGGGAGCTCTGGGGGATCCCCCTCTGGGACACATCTCGGCCCCTCAGAGCACTTGGGGTCCCCCTCTCCAGGGACATGGGGGTGCCTCCTCCGACAGCAGCAGCCTCACAGCATTGTTCAGGGTTCTAGGCACCCCCGTCCCCAAGGAGGAGCACAAGGAGGGGCTAGACGGGAGGAGGAGTATTGCCTAGTGATTAGAGCAGGAGATGAGATGCCTGGGATCTAGCCCAGTTCTGGGAGGGCAGTGGGGACTAGTGGTTGGGGGGGGAGTGGAACTCCAGGATCCTAGCCTGGCTCTGGGAGGGCAGTGGGGACTAGTGGTTGGGGGGGGGGGGGGAGTGGGACTCCAGGATCCTAGCCTGGCTCTGGGAGGGCAGTGGGGACTAGTGGTTGGGGGGGGGAGTGGGACTCCAGGATCCTAGCCTGGCTCTGGGAGGGCAGTGGGGACTAGTGGTTGGGGGGGAGGGGAGTGGGACTCCAGGATCCTAGCCCAGTTCTGGGAGGGCAGTGGGGACTAGTGGTTGGGGGGGGGGAGTGGGACTCCAGGATCCTAGCCTGGCTCTGGGAGGGCAGTGGGGACTAGTGGTTGGGGGGGGGAGTGGGACTCCAGGATCCTAGCCCAGTTCTGGGAGGGCAGTGGGGACTAGTGGTTGTGGGGAGGAGTGGGACTCCAGGATCCTAGCCTGGCTCTGGGAGGGCAGTGGGGACTAGTGGTTGGGGGGGGAGTGGGACTCCAGGATCCTAGCCCAGTTCTGGGAGGGCAGTGGGGACTAGTGGTTGGGGGGGGAGTGGGACTCCAGGATCCTAGCCCAGTTCTGGGAGGGCAGTGGGGACTAGTGGTTGGGGGGGGAGTGGGACTCCAGGATCCTAGCCCAGTTCTGGGAGGGCAGTGGGGACTAGTGGTTGGGGGGGGAGTGGGACTCCAGGATCCTAGCCCAGTTCTGGGAGGGCAGTGGGGACTAGTGGTTGTGGGGGGGAGTGGGACTCCAGGATCCTAGCCCAGTTCTGGGAGGGCAGTGGGGACTAGTGGTTGTGGGGAGGAATGGGACTCCAGGATCCTAGCCCAGTTCTGGGAGGGCAGTGGGGACTAGTGGTTGTGGGGGGGGGGGGGGAGTGGGACTCCAGGATCCTAGCCCAGTTCTGGGAGGGCAGTGGGGACTAGTGGTTGTGGGGGGGAGTGGGACTCCAGGATCCTAGCCTGGCTCTGGGAGGGCAGTGGGGACTAGTGGTTGTGGGGAGGAATGGGACTCCAGGATCCTAGCCCAGTTCTGGGAGGGCAGTGGGGACTAGTGGTTGGGGGGGGAGTGGGACTCCAGGATCCTAGCCTGGCTCTGGGAGGGCAGTGGGGGCGGGGCATAGTGGTTAGAGCTTAGGGGATGTGGGGGGAGGCTGGGAAGTGGGACTTCTGGATCCTATCTGGGGCTGCTGATTCAGAGCAGAGCAGGGGGGCAGGTGACCATGGGTGAGCCCTGTCTCTCGGTGCCTCAGTTTCCCCAGGCGGGAGGAGCTGGTGCCGAGGGGCTCACCTTGGCCAGGCTGGCGGTGAAGAGCACGCACTCGAAGAGCTCGCCCATGCGCCGCAAGAACTCGTCCACGTGCGGCCGCTTCAGCACGTACACCTGGGGGAGGGGCAGCGTGAGCCGGCTGGCGGGGCCGGAGGCAGGCAGTGCCCAGCGAGATGGGCCCCCCCGACCCACGGGACTCCCAACCCACCAGGCTAGGGAAAGGAACCTCCCACCGAGCCAGGGGGCAGCCCAGCGCCCCGTAGCCATCTCTGCGCCAGCGCTGGGAAGAACCGGGGCCGGGCTTGGGGTGGGGGGCAGCAGTGGGGCCCGCGGCGTCTCTCCGGCGTCTCCCCCGAAGCAGCCGGCCGGCTCCGGCCCCAAGTAATCGAGAACAGGCCGACTGCACAGACCACAGCCTATCCTGGATTACTTGAACCCGGCGCCGGCCTCCGTGCGGGGCAGGCTCCTGCCTGAGAACTGGGCCAGGCGGTGGGAAACGCAGCCCCCCAACCCCGCAGGAAACCCGCCAGCCCCACGCCCCAGCAAAGGCAGCTGTGGGGGGCAACTCTCTGAAGAGCCAGGCCGCACCTCAGGCACAGCTGCAAGATCCCTGCCCCCCACCGGCTCCCCAGGGCCCGGAGCCCAAGATCTCCCCCTTCCTTGGCTGGGCATCCACGGGGGTGGAGGGGAGAGGGTGCTGGCTGCAATGCCAAGGGGCTGCCCCTCAGGGCCCAGCAGGGGCTGGGTGCCTGGTGGTCCCAGGGGGGCTGGGTGCCTGGTGGTCCCAGGGGGGGATGGGTGCCTGGTGGTCCCAGGGGGGGATGGGCGCCTGGTGGTCCCAGGGGGGCTGGGTGCCTGGTGGTCCCAGGGGGGGATGGGCGCCTGGTGGTCCCAGGGGGGATGGGCGCCTGGTGGTCCCAGGGGGGCTGGGTGCCTGGTGGTCCCAGGGGGGGATGGGCGCCTGGTGGTCCCAGGGGGGATGGGCGCCTGGTGGTCCCAGGGGGGGCTGGGTGCCTGGTGGTCCCAGGGGGGGCTGGGCGCCTGGTGGTCCCAGGGGGGGATGGGCGCCTGGTGGTCCCAGGGGGGCTGGGTGCCTGGTGGTCCCAGGGGGGATGGGCGCCTGGTGGTCCCAGGGGGGGATGGGTGCCCGGTGGTCCCAGGGGGGCTGGGTGCCTGGTGGTCCCAGGGGGGGCTGGGTGCCTGGTGGTCCCAGGGGGGATGGGCGCCTGGTGGTCCCAGGGGGGGATGGGTGCCTGGTGGTCCCAGGGGGGGATGGGTGCCTGGTGGTCCCAGGGGGGATGGGCGCCTGGTGGTCCCAGGGGGGGATGGGTGCCTGGTGGTCCCAGGGGGGATGGGCGCCTGGTGGTCCCAGGGGGGGATGGGCGCCCCCCTTACCTGGTGCATGATGCCGTCAATCTCCACAGGAATGATGAAGTCGGCATTGTTCACTGGCTGCAGAGGGCACAGGAGTCAGTGGGGGAGGGGGCAGGCACCCCCACTGCTCCCAGGAAACCCCAGACTCCTCCTGCCCCACCCCCAGGGAACCCCCCCAGCCATCCCCTCATTCTGGCCCGTTCCTGTGGCCACATGGCCTGGAAGGGGGTGGCCCACAGGGGCTGGCTGGACAAGGGGTGGCTCACAGGGGCTGGCCGGACAAGGGGTGGCCCACAGGGGCTGGCCGGACAAGGGGTGGCGCACAGGGGCTGGCCGGACAAGGGGTGGCCCACAGGGGCTGGCCGGACAAGGGGTGGCGCACAGGGGCTGGCCGGACAAGGGGTGGCCCACAGGGGCTGGCCGGACAAGGGGTGGCGCACAGGGGCTGGCCGGACAAGGGGTGGCCCACAGGGGCTGGCCGGACAAGGGGTGGCCCACAGGGGCTGGCTGGACAAGGGGTGGCGCACAGGGGCTGGCCGGACAAGGGGTGGCCCACAGGGGCTGGCCGGACAAGGGGTGGCGCACAGGGGCTGGCCGGACAAGGGGTGGCTCACAGGGGCTGGCTGGACAAGGGGTGGCCCACAGGGGCTGGCCGGACAAGGGGTGGCCCACAGGGGCTGGCTGGACAAGGGGTGGCGCACAGGGGCTGGCCGGACAATGGGTGGCCCACAGGGGCTGGCCGGACAAGGGGTGGCGCACAGGGGCTGGCCGGACAAGGGGTGGCCCACAGGGGCTGGCCGGACAAGGGGTGGCCCACAGGGGCTGGCCAGGCAAGGGGTGGCCCACAGGGGCTGGCCGGACAAGGGGTGGCCCACAGGGCTGGCCGGACAAGGGGTGGCGCACAGGGGCTGGCTGGACAAGGGGTGGCGCACAGGGGCTGGCCGGACAAGGGGTGGCTCACAGGGGCTGGCTGGACAAGGGGTGGCCCACAGGGGCTGGCCGGACAAGGGGTGGCCCACAGGGGCTGGCCGGACAAGGGGTGGCGCACAGGGGCTGGTCGGACAAGGGGTGGCGCACAGGGGCTGGCTGGACAAGGGGTGGCCCACGGGGGCTGGCTGGACAAGGGGTGGCGCACAGGGGCTGGCTGGACAAGGGGTGGCTCACAGGGGCTGGCCGGACAAGGGGTGGCCCACAGGGGCTGGCCGGACAAGGGGTGGCCCACAGGGGCTGGCCGGACAAGGGGTGGCGCACAGGGGCTGGCTGGACAAGGGGTGGCCCACAGGGGCTGGCCGGACAAGGGGTGGCCCACAGGGGCTGGCTGGACAAGGGGTGGCCCACAGGGGCTGGCTGGACAAGGGGTGGCCCACAGGGGCTGGCCGGGCAAGGGGTGGCCCACAGGGGCTGGCCGGACAAGGGGTGGCCCACAGGGGCTGGCCGGACAAGGGGTGGCCCACGGGGGCTGGCCGGACAAGGGGTGGCCCACGGGGGCTGGCCGGACAAGGGGTGGCGTACAGGGCTGGCCGGAGAAGGGGTGGCGCACAGGGGCTGGCTGGGCAAGGGGTGGCTCACAGGGGCTGGCCGGACAAGGGGTGGCGCACAGGGGCTGGCCGGACAAGGGGTGGCGCACAGGGGCTGGCCGGACAAGGGGTGGCCCACAGGGGCTGGCCGGACAAGGGGTGGCCCACAGGGGCTGGCCGGACAAGGGGTGGCCCACAGGGGCTGGCCGGACAAGGGGTGGCTCACGGGGGCTGGCTGGACAAGGGGTGGCCCACGGGGGCTGGCCGGACAAGGGGTGGCCCACAGGGGCTGGCCGGACAAGGGGTGGCGCACAGGGGCTGGCCGGACAAGGGGTGGCCCACAGGGGCTGGCTGGACAAGGGGTGGCGCACAGGGGCTGGCTGGACAAGGGGTGGCGCACAGGGGCTGGCCGGACAAGGGGTGGCCCACAGGGGCTGGCTGGACAAGGGGTGGCCCACAGGGGCTGGCTGGACAAGGGGTGGCCCACAGGGGCTGGCTGGACAAGGGGTGGCCCACAGGGGCTGGCCGGACAAGGGGTGGCGCACAGGGGCTGGCTGGACAAGGGGTGGCGCACAGGGGCTGGCCGGACAAAGGGTGGCGCACAGGGGCTGGCTGGACAAGGGGTGGCCCACAGGGGCTGGCCGGACAAGGGGTGGCGCACAGGGGCTGGCTGGACAAGGGGTGGCCCACAGGGGCTGGCCGGACAAGGGGTGGCGCACAGGGGCTGGCTGGACAAGGGGTGGCGCACAGGGGCTGGCTGGACAAGGGGTGGCGCACAGGGGCTGGCCGGACAAGGGGTGGCCCACAGGGGCTGGCTGGACAAGGGGTGGCTCACAGGGGCTGGCCGGACAAGGGGTGGCCCACAGGGGCTGGCCGGACAAGGGGTGGCGCACAGGGGCTGGCTGGACAAGGGGTGGCGCACAGGGGCTGGCTGGACAAGGGGTGGCCCACAGGGGCTGGCCGGACAAGGGGTGGCGCACAGGGGCTGGCCGGACAAGGGGTGGCCCACAGGGGCTGGCCGGACAAGGGGTGGCCCACAGGGGCTGGCCGGACAAGGGGTGGCGCACAGGGGCTGGCCGGACAAGGGGTGGCCCACAGGGGCTGGCCGGACAAGGGGTGGCCCACAGGGGCTGGCCGGACAAGGGGTGGCGCACAGGGGCTGGCCGGACAAGGGGTGGCCCACAGGGGCTGGCCGGACAAGGGGTGGTGCACAGGGGCTGGCCGGACAAGGGGTGGCGCACAGGACTGGCCGGGCGGGGAGGGGGAGGGGGACGGGGCACCCCCAGGGACGGACCGACCTTGAAGGAGCTGTGCACCAGCGTCTCGTCCAGGTCAATGACCACGCACAGCTTGCTGGCATCCTGGGGTTTGATCTCGGGCAGGAGGTACCTGACGGAGGCCTGGGAGGGCGACAAGTCCGGGGCGAGGGCATTGGAGCGTCTGCTGGCAGCAGGCCCCATGCGCCTGGGGCCCCACATCCCAGCCAGCGGAGCAGGGCTGCCTGGGCAGAGCCCAGCCTTTCTCAGCCCACGCCCCCCGGATCCCTCCCTTCCTGGCCTAAACCTCCCAGCGGCAGGGAACGGGTGACTTGGCTTGGGCAGTTCAGTCTGGGCCTGGGCCCAGGCCTATGAAGCGCTCGGCCTTGGCCCCCCTTGGCCCTTTCTGACCTGCAGGCGGGGGTTGCTGTGCGCTGCCCCCAGCCGCCACGCTGCTCCCCAGAGGTGGTTGCATCGGGGGCCCATCAGCAGTGCCAGTCTCTGACTGCTGCCTCGTGTGTGTGACTGGCCCCCCAGGCACTACCCGGCGCTACCTCGCCCTGCTGCTGGCCTGACCCAGGGGCGGCCCTGTGCCCGAGACCCCGGCAGCCCCCGGATGCACCCGTCTGGGAAGAACTGGCTCAGCCCAGGGAAGGCGCAATGACGCCGCCGGACACCAGAGGGCACCAGCTGCCTTCAGCTGCCAGACCCGCCACAGCCCGGAATCTGGCCTGGCAGGGAAAGGCGAAAGCCACGGCCAGGGCTCGTGGGCTGAGAGCAGAGTCGGGGGTTGCAGGGGCCGTGGGGACCGGCCTACGGTCCTGCCAGCTCCGGGCACTGCGGTCCGGCCCAATGAGCCCCGGAGACCAGGAGAACACGGCTCATGACTGCAGGAGGCGCTAGTGCTGCTTGGAAAGCCAGGCCCAGCAACTGCTCGCCAGCAGGGGGCGCTCTCCCCTCACACCCAGGGCTGGCCCTGAGCATGGCACTAGGGGGCGCTGTGCTGCAGGGAGCCAAGGGAAGTCCATAGGGGGCGCTCTCCCCCTGCTGGCCCCATTGGCCCAGATTGGCACTAGGGGGCACTGTGCTGCAGGGAGTCAAGGGAAGTCCATAGGGGGCGCTCTCCCCCTGCTGGCTCCATTGGCCCAGATTGGCACTAGGGGGCGCTGTGCTTCAGGGAGCCGAGGGAAGTCCATAGGGGGCGCTCTCCCCCTGCTGGCTCCATTGGCCCAGCATGGCACTAGGGGGCGCTGTGCTGCAGGGAGTCAAGGGAAGTCCATAGGGGGCGCTCTCCCCCTGCTGGCCCCATTGGCCCAGATTGGCACTAGGGGGCGCTGTGCTGCAGGGCGCCGAGGGAAGTCCATAGGGGGCGCTCTCCCCCTGCTGGCTCCATTGGCCCAGCATGGCACTAGGGGGCGCTGTGCTTCAGGGAGCCGAAGGAAGTCCATAGGTGGCGCTCTCCCCCTGCTGGCTCCATTGGCCCAGATTGGCACTAGGGGGCGCTGTGCTGCAGGGAGCCGAGGGAAGTCCATAGGGGGCGCTCTTGCCTGGTGGGGACTATGCTGAGGAGTTAGTTTTCCACCGGCGGTGCAAAATGCCCATCCTCTGACCCCAGGGCTCCGCCTCAGTTTCCCCTGGGTGGCTCAATTCTGCCCCCCCTCCAATTTCACTGGGATACAGGATCACTGCTCCCTGTCTGCCCCAGCTAGACCAGTACGGCTGGCCCCAGCATCTCCCTGGGTGGGGATGGCCTATGAGCTTTGGGGGTGGGGGGAGGGAGGAAAAGGGCTGGCTCAGCAGCACCAGCTCATCTGCAATTACCCGACGGACTGCTTGGCCCCCCAGGACGTCCCACGGGCAGCACCCCTGGCAGTCCCAGCAGCGGCTGCCCCTGCCCATGGGGCGTTGTGCCACTGGTGGGCATGGGGGTGGAGGGCACAAGGGAAACTGCTCCAAGCAGAGCCCTTGGGGATCTCTGTGTTTGTGGAAAACCCCCATTCATAGCTCAGCTGGTCAGCAGGAGGCCTGGCCCAGGGCGGGGGGAGGGCCAGGATAAGGGGGACTCCCTGAGGTCAGGCCGGGGAGATACGGAGCTGGGTGGGCCTGTGGGGGGCTCATCCCAGGGAAGCAGGGGCCAGTCAGTGCCCATGGACTCGCCCCCACCCCCAGCACCCCTCTACCTTGGGCACGACGCCGTTTTCCTCCACCAGCAGTGGCGCATTGTTGTTGACCGGGATGGGGTCCGAGTCGTCATGGCAGAGGCAGCAGAAGAGGGACTGGAAGATGCTGCGGTTCCGGGGCTTCTTGGACGGCGACGGGCTGTGAGCACCTGGGGGCAAGGCAGGGACGGGGTTAATCCACAGGGTACCCCCCTCGGACACCCCCCCGGTGCCCAGCCTGCCTGCAGCATGCTCCCGCGCTGGATGGGGGGTGGGGAGCTGAGGGGCTGAGCCAGGGTGGCAGGGGGCTGCCCCGTGCCTGCTGACCTCAGCACGGGGCACCCGGGAGGGATCAGAGGTGCCGTGGGACGTTTGCCCGGGTCGCTGTCCGGGTGCACCCGGCTCAGCCTGGAGGGGGCCGGGAGGACAGCGCGGGGGTGGGAAGAAGGGGGCGCTGTGCAGAAGTTAGGGGCAACGGGGCACAGGACAGGGTGCCGGGTTGGAGAGCCTGTGGATGCAGGCGCAAGTCTGGGTGTTCGTATGTTGCCTTCCATGGCACTGGAAACGGTGCATGTACTGTTGTTCCATGTACGGTTGTTCGCGCCTGGTGGGCGCCGCGGTGGCGCATCCGGGCCAGGGCCCAGCGCCTCCGTACGGGTGCACAAGACACGGCTCCCGCTTGGAAAGCTTAGCGGGACACTGCTGGCAACCCGGCCACATGCAGCCCTGGGGCTACAGGATGCCGGATGCTGGTGGCCCGTGGGGACGCCTTTGTGGGGGAGCGACGAGGAGTCCTGTGGCACCTTATAGACTAACTGAAGTGTAGGAGCATAAGCTTTCGTGGGCAAAGACCCACTTCGTCAGATGCTTTGTGGGGGAGCGGCCCTCTCTCCACCCCATCAGCTGCAAGGGCTCGGCTCCCATCGCTCAGTAGCCCCTCGGTCGCCCAGCCGGTCCCCCTCCAGCACGGCTGGGGCCAGGACTCCCTCCCCGGCTCTGGGGGAGGGGAGCGAGGGCTAGTGGTTAGAGAAGGGGGCAGGACTCTGGTGTGAAGGAGGGCAAGGATTGGCCCTTTATGCATCACCCGGCTCTGCCCCTTCACCCGCTTGTGACACCCATGCCTGCGGCTGCTGCCCTGCCCTGCAGACCCCCAGCCGGGTGCTGGGAGGGAGCAGCCGGCAGCGCTCCTGGGGCTGCCACGTTTCTCCCGTGTGGGTCCAGTCCTCCCCTCTCCAGCCCCACCCCACTGCCCAGCCCCTGCTCCTCTGGCCTGCCCCCGTCTCCCTCTGGCCCTGGACACAGCCTGGCTGTGGGGCGATGCCTGGTATGGGGCAGATGCAGCCTCTCCAAACCAAGTGGTGGGGGCCCAGCCCCTCAGGTGCCCAGGAGAGGCAGGACCAAGATGCCCCAGGGATGGGCACCACCCCCAGGCAGGTGCAGCCAGGAGGGTAACAGGCTCGGGTAGCGGGGACGGATATGGGGAGTGGAGTGGGACAGGCAGTGGCACCAGGCTGGGACCCCTGTGATCCCAGCCCTCGGTTCCCCACAGCTCTGCCGGTGCCCCTCACTGCCCCCCCCCCCGCAGCCCCCGCCAGCCCAGCCCTGCCCCCCAGCTGTGGCTCCCCCCATCCCCCTGCCCCTCACACCCGATCCGCAGCTTCTCCATCGCTAATATCAACCTCAGCTCCCCCACTGCCTCCCGCAGGGCCCCTGCCCCCCGTTCGCTCTCCCGGTGGCAGATCCCTGCAGAGCTCTCTGCGGCGCCTGGTGCTTGCCGGCTGCTCTGCACCACCCCGGCTTGGATTAACCTGCTCCCTGCATAATCCACTTGAGCCAACACCTCCCCTCCCGTCTTAATCCGGCCTGAGATAACGAGATCCTTCTGATCCGTTTACCGGACGCAGCGCTCCGGCCAGCCAGGTGGCAACCGGCAGGGGAGAGCGGCAGGGCTGGTGAACCCCTTGGCACAGGCTCCCTTCAGCCCCACAGCTGCCTGGTTCTCCCTGCCTTGGCAGTGGGGAGATGGGGGTTATATCTAGGGCCTGACCCAGCAAGGGGTTTTCTTTCCTGCCGGGTGCAGGAAGAGCCAGCGGGGACGTGGAGAGGCGCTTTCAGAGGGACTGAGAGTTGTTTCAGACAACGTTGAAACGGCGAGAGAACGGGGACAACCCTGGGACACTCCAGTGACAGGGGTTGGTCCGATTCTGGGAGGGGCTGGGGTGCGTCTCAGGCTCTGAGGAAGGGCAGTGTGGCTCAGTGGGCAGAGCAGAACAGCGGTGCAGTGCATCTCCCCGGAACACAGATGGCAGGTCAACTCTCTCTAGGCACTGTGGACCTCCGGGGGCGCTTGGCACTGGATTGCATGTGAAAGCAGAGGCAGGTGATGGAAGGACAGCAAGCCAGTTACTGCGAAACAACTGGGCTTCCTACTCTGACTCCTGCAACCCTCATTTCCTGAGGAGTAAGGGGAGTCAAAGGAAGAGTGCTCTTCCTCCCACTTCCTGCTGTGGAGACAGCGCCAAACGCCCAATTAAGCTACTCTGACTTCAGCTACGCAATTAATGCAGCTGAAGTTGCGTAGTTTAATTCGACTTTTGCCCTCAATGTGGACGTGCCCAGTGTTAAAAGGCCTTGCGAGATGGATCTTTCACAGTCGGTGCCTGGAACTAGTCTAATGTGCTGTAGGTAAAGGGAAACTGAGGCACATGCCCCTGTTGCTGTCATGGCTAAATGCCAAGATTCCCACACTAGGACAAACACAAATACCTATGTTAACTGGATGCTATTTGGATTCCAAACATTCGCCAGAGCTTGTATGGAAAAATGAACTATTTTCTTTCATGCTTGGCAAGATCTCCTAGGACACATGGGAAGCAGGCTGCAAAAGCAGGTCCGATCCACCGTCGGTCTCACCAAGTTGGACCTTGGCTTTGTAAAAGGATTCAACCGGACTGTTAGCTGCACGACGACCCTCACACTGCTGACGCCTGTTCTACCCAAACGTGGCTTCATGACCCATTCCAGTTACGCCCTGGTTCTAATGCGGGATTCGAACCGGTAGTAACCCAGAGCCACACATGTTGTGCAAAGTGGCCATGTGAGGGGTCTACTGAAAACGGATGCTTTGCTGGTTCTGTTGATACCATCCCCGTGCCTGTAGGGATTTTGTATGTGATGTTAGGGGGATTGGTTCTGGGCTGGTATTCCAGGGATTTGCTTCTGGAGACACCAACAGGCATCACCCACCTACTGTGGAAAGGCGGCTAGTCCAGTGACTAGCAGCACTTGACTGACAATGCACCTTAAGTGGGGCCAATCCACAGCTGAGGGACTTTGCTGCGAACCTGCAGAGCAGCAGGTACGCCATGGCGGTTTGCCTAACACCAGACACCGACAGGTGACTTGCTCATGTGACACACTCCATCTGGGGAGGTGCCTTCTGCGTGGGCAATGGGACGCCCTCCACGTGGGCAAGGGGATAGAGGGCCCTGGAGGTTCCTCCATTTGTCTTCACTCCAGCTCACCACTTCAGGAGCATCTTGGCCGTGACCGGAGCCCGGAAAGCCGGATGACTTTTCAGACTCCTCATTTTTTGAGTAACATTAGTTCGAACCAAGGGGTGTGATTTGAACTACCGCGGCCTGGAGCCACTTCCTGGTTCGAATCAGCTGCCAATCGGAATAGCGTGCGGGCGAGATTATGCTAATGAAGCGCAGGATATTTAAATCCCGCTTCATAAGCAATTTCGGTCGCCTACATTTGCATCCCTAGTTCGAACTAGGGGGCAAGTGTAGTCGTACCCAACTTCCTTTCCATTTGAGATTCTAGAGGATTGGCCCAGCGTGCTCTTTTGGGTACGAGGCACACACTAGGAAAGCGGCTGGTCCTTTGGGATCGGAAGAACCTGCTAAGATTTGGTTTTCATAGCCTCTCATCAGTGCAAGGAGGGTGGTGGCACAGGAGAAACTGGAATGTCTAGGGGGGTTGCTTATGGGACTTCTTGCTGGTGCATGTACACACACACGCACACACACACACGCACACACACGTGTACATAGAGGTCCAGCCTTGATGCTCCATGTCACCACTTCATTCAGTTCCCTGGCACAGGGTCCCCTAGGGGTCAGAAAAGGGACCCCCCGCAGGCCGCACACACAGCAGGCGCCAGGTGGGCAAGCGGGGGCTGGGAGCAGAGCAGCTTGGGCTGTGCTAGGCACAGGGGGCTGCTGGCCCCTGCCTCCCGCCCCCTTCCACTGCCCTGCAGCCAGCTGGGGACGACGGGCCAGCCGCCCAGCCAGGCTTGTCCCAGGCACCTTCACCCCTGGGCTTGCGGGCCTCAAATCTGGCCTTGGGGATCTGTCCAGGGGCACGGCCTTGCCTGATGCGTGCCCAGGGCCTGGCTGCTCCTCGTGCTTGGACCGGGCCCTATGGAAGGGGGCTCCATCCCACCCGAGGGTGCCCCCCATCTCCCCACCGCAACCATGCCCCGGAGATGCCAGCCAGTCCCTACCCCTGGCAGCTGCAGGGAGCATGTGGCCAGGGGAGGGGGAGAGGGGTGAGGTCCCCCCAGCTGTGCCATGGCTGCCAATCACCCTGGCATCTCCTTCCCTTCTCTAGCAGCCCAGCCCAGGCCCTGCCCTCACCCAGTGCCCCCGCGGAAAGGCTCTGGTGGGGCTGCTGGGTGGTGCATGCCCCCCCCCCACCAGAGGAGTTTCTTGCCCTGCCAGGCGTTGGCACAAGGATCTGGCTCAGCATGAACGGTGCCAACTGGGCGGGGGGGGGTCACTGCACCAGGAGGGAGGGGATGGGATGGGGGTGGGCAGCTGCTGCGTGACATCCCTGCAGCCCTGGCCTCCCCAGCTGGCCACTCAGGTCAAAGTTCAGCTGCTGCACCCAGCCAGCCCGGCCGAGCAGCAGCAGCCGGGGGCAGGACGGGGAGAGGGGCCAGCCCGGCCGAGCGGCAGCAGCCGGGGGCAGGACGGGGAGAGGGGCCAGCCCGGCCGAGCGGCAGCAGCCGGGGGCAGGACGGGGAGAGGGGCCAGCCCGGCCGAGCGGCAGCAGCCGGGGGCAGGACGGGGAGAGGGGCCAGCCCGGCCGAGCGGCAGCAGCCGGGGGCAGGACGGGGAGAGGGGCCAGCCCGGCCGAGCGGCAGCAGCCGGGGGCAGGACGGGGAGAGGGGCCAGCCCGGCCGAGCGGCAGCAGCCGGGGGCAGGACGGGGAGAGGGGCCAGCCCGGCCGAGTGGCAGCAGCCGGGGGAGGATGGGGAGAGGGGCCAGCCCGGCCGAGCGGCAGCAGTCGGGGGCGGGACGGGGAGAGGGGCCAGCCGGGCTGAGTGGCAGCAGCCGGGGGCGGGGAGAGGGGCCAGCCCGGCCGAGTGGCAGCAGCCGGGGGCAGGATGGGGAGAGGGGCCAGCCCGGCCGAGCGGCAGCAGGTTGGGGCAGGACGGGGAGAGGGGCTGGCCGGGCCGAGCGGCAGCAGCCGGGGGCAGGACGGGGAGAGGGGCCGGCCCGGCCGAGCGGCAGCAGTTGGGGTGGGGTGGGGTGGGGAGAGGGGGCAGGCCTGGTGAGTGCTGGCACGAGCGGGCGAGACTGCGTCTCCTCGGCACAGGGAAGGCACAAATATTTAGAGAGGCCGGCAGGGACCTGCCAAGGAGCTGGCCTCCCAGGCCACCCACAAGCTCACCCCTGTGGGTCACGCTCAGAGACTGTGTGTGCAGGTGTGTGCGTGGGGGTGCGGGGGTAGGCACTGGTCCAACCAGGCAGGGTCTGTTAGCGACTCCTGGCACAGGCCTGGGCATTGCAGACTGGGCAGCTGGGGGAGGGGGGGTACAGCTGCCCTTGGGTTCCTGCTTATCGGGGGGGGGGACACGGGAGGTTTCCCACCCCCACCCTGGCCCGGCTGGCACCAGAACAGATGCTGCAGGGGCTGGAGGGGCCAGAACAGGCAGGAAATGCTGCCCAGGGGCCTGTGACGGTTCCAGACCAGTTCCCAGGGCCCAGGGCAGGGGCAGGGCGGAGCCCTGGCTGGAATGGGGAAGCAGTAATTTATTAACCAGCCGCAGGTTCCCAGGCCCGGCCTTGGCCCTTCCTCTCCAGCAGAGCCGCCCAGTGCCACAGCCGGGATGCTAGGACCCCAAATCAAAATGCAGCCAGCTCTGGGGAGGGACGCACGGGAAGCCAAGGGAGGGCAACTAAAACGATGAGGGGTTTGGAACGGGTCCCATATGAGGAGAGATTAAAGAAACTGGGATTTTTCAGCTTGGAGAAGAGGAGTCTAAGGGGGGATAGGACAGAGGTCTATAAAATCGTGACCGGTGTGGAGAAAGTGACTAAGGAAACGTTATTTACTTGTTCCCATCATATAAGAACTAGGGGCCACCAAATGAAATTGATGAGCGGCAGGTCTAAAACAAATAAAAGAAAATTCTTCTTCGCACAGCGCACAGTCAACCTGTGGAACTCCTTGCCAGAGGAGGCTATTAGCCAGGTTGGGTAAGGAATGGGGTCCCTGGCCTCTGTTTGTCAGAGGGTGGAGATGGATGGCAGGAGAGAGACGCTTGATCATTACCTGTTCGGTTCCCTCCCTCTGGGGCACCTGGCGCTGGCCACTGTGGGCAGACAGGACGCTGGGCTGGATGGGCCTTTGGGCTGACCAGGTCTGGCTGCTCTCTTGTTCTATGGAGAGCCAGCAGCCGGCTGAGCCTCAGTGGGATGTAGGGGGCAGCCTGGCCCCGCCCGCCTTGGGGTCAGGCCTGACCTGGGCCCATGGCCCAGAGGGCAGATCGCAAGGGAAAGGCAGCAGCTGCCAGAGCATGGCCCCCATCCCCATGACAGGAGGCCAGGAGAAGAGAGCTCCCCAGCCCAGCGGGCAGAGCCCTCCTGCCCTGCCCCACAGTGCCCCCCAGCACCAGTGTCCGAGCCCCCTGCCCTGCCCCACAGTGCCCCCCAGCACCAGCGGTCCGAGCCCCCTGCCCTGCCCCACAGTGCCCCCCAGCACCAGTGTCCGAGCCCCCCTGCCCTGCCCCACAGTGCCCCCCAGCACCAGTGTCCGAGCCCCCTGCCCTGCCCCACAGTGCCCCCCAGCCCAGCGGGCAGAGCCCCCCTGCCCTGCCCCACAGTGCCCCCCAGCACCAGTGTCCGAGCCCCCTGCCCTGCCCCACAGTGCCCCCCAGCACCAGTGTCCGAGCCCCCCTGCCCTGCCCCACAGTGCCCCCCAGCACCAGTGTCCGAGCCCCGCTGCCCCACAGTGCCCCCCAGCCCAGAGGGCAGAGACCCCCATCTTCTGCCACAGCGACCCCCCCGCCCTGCCCCACAGCATCCCACAGCCAAGAGGGCAGAGCCCCCACCCCGCCGCACAGCGCCCCCAGCAGCGCACTGGGGCCAGCGCTGAGCACAAGGGGGGAGCCTCCCTCCCCCACAAGCCCCCTGCCCAAAGCCCTGGAGCAGGGCAGAGCCCCAGGCCCGTCCCCTCCCCCACCCCACTAAAAGGGCACAAACAGCTTCACCCCCAGCCGGCAGCCAGGCTCCATGGGCCGCCCTCCCCTGGCTTGGGATCAGTCCGTCCTGACAGGCGCTGAACGCCTCCCCCCAACCTGGGTGCAGGAAGAGCCCAGAACAGCCCCCACCCCTCCCCCAGGGCCGCTGCCGCGCAGGACCCACAACGGCAGCCTTGGGTTGGTTTCCTGCTGCTTCCGACCTTGGGCCCCGCTCCGGAGAGCGGCCAGGCCTGGCCTGCTCCCCCCGACCCCCCCTGCAACCAGCAGGGCCAGGAGCCATGGCCAAGGCTGCCCCCGGGAGTCCAGAGCAGGGCTGGGCTGGCAGGGGCTGTGGGGCGGGAGTGGGGGGGCAGTGGCAGGGCTGGGAGGGGCTGTGGGGTGGGAGTGGGGGGGCAGTGGCAGGGCTGGGCTGGCAGGGGCTGTGGTTGGGAGTGGGGGGCACTGGTAGGGCAGAGGGGGCAGGGCTGGGCTGGCAGGGGCTGTGGTTGGGAGTGGGGGGCACTGGTAGGGCAGAGGGGGCAGGGCTGGGCTGGCAGGGGCCGTGGTTGGGAGTGGGGGGCACCGGTAGGGCAGGGGGGGCCGGGCTGGGCTGGAAGGGGCTGTGGTTGGGAGTGGGGGGCACCGGTAGGGCAGGGGGGGCCGGGCTGGCTGGAAGGGGCCGTGGGTTGGGAGTGGGGGAGCAGTGGCAGGGTAGGGGGGGCAGGGCTGGGCTGGCAGGGGCTGTGGTTGGGAGTGGGGGGCACTGGTGGGGGGGGGCAGGCTGGGCTGGAAGGGGCTGTGGTTGGGAGTGGGGGGCACCGGTAGGGCAGGGGGGGCCAGGCTGGGCTGGAAGGGGCCATGGGTTGGGAGTGGGGGGCACCGGTAGGGCAGGGGGGGCCGGGCTGGGCTGGAAGGGGCTGTGGTTGGGAGTGGGGGAGCAGTGGCAGGGTAGGGGGGGCAGGGCTGGGCTGGAAGGGGCTGTGGTTGGGAGTGGGGGGCACCGGTAGGGCAGGGGGGGCAGGGCTGGGCTGGAAGGGGCTGTGGGTGGGAGTGGGGGGCACCGGTAGGGCAGGGGGGGCAGGGCTGGGCTGGAAGGGGCTGTGGGTGGGAGTGGGGGGCACCGGTAGGGCAGGGGGGGCCAGGCTGGGCTGGAAGGGGCTGTGGTTGGGAGTGGGGGGCACCGGTAGGGCAGGGGGGGCCGGGCTGGGCTGGAAGGGGCTGTGGGGTGGGAGTGGGGGGCACCGGTAGGGCAGAGGGGGCCGGGCTGGGCTGGAAGGGGCTGTGGTTGGGAGTGGGGGGCACCGGTAGGGCAGGGGGGGCCAGGCTGGGCTGGAAGGGGCTGTGGGGTGGGAGTGGGGGGCACCGGTAGGGCAGAGGGGGCCGGGCTGGGCTGGAAGGGGCTGTGGTTGGGAGTGGGGGGCACCGGTAGGGCAGGGGGGGCCAGGCTGGGCTGGAAGGGGCTGTGGGTGGGAGTGGGGGGCACGGGCAGAGCTGTTATCCCAGCCCTGAGCTCCCCTTGCCCAGCTCTGCCCCCATCCCTGACCCACAGCCCCTGCCAGCCAGCCCCAGGGCACATCCCTCCGCACTGTCTGGCTCCCCTGAAGGGAGTGCAGGGCCATGTGCGGCTCAGGGGACTGCACAGACTGGGGGCGGGGGTGTCTCCCCAGGCTTTTCCCTGGGGGCTGGGCCCTGCCAACAGGCCTGAGCTAAGGGGCACTAAGCCCGGGGCACGAAGACCCCCCTTCCCCCCGGGGGGAGCCCACGGCAGAGGCCCCCGCACTGCACTGCGCCCCTGCCCAGGGCTGCACCCAGCAAAGCACCGTTCTGCCCCGTCCCTTCCCCAGAGGTGGCTGCATTTGCAGAGCGCGAGGCTGCGCTTGTGCCTTAGGCCGGAGCCGGCCAGGGGGCGAGGGCCGGGCGCCCGGAGGCGCCTCCCCATTGTTACCGCGGGAGGGCAGGGAGAGGCCAGCGCGGGAGGGGAAGGAAGGGCAGCACAACAGGCCCCTCGCTGACTTTCGGGACTTGGCTCCGCTCACGGTCGAAGGGCCAGGGACTCGCCGGGGCACCGCTCACCCGGCCTTGGCAGTGCCAGTCCTGTGCCCAGCCCAGGGACAGAGCCACCTACCCCCCCAGCCTCTCCCTTCTCCTGCTCCCATGCCCGCCTGCCCCCTGGCCGGGGAACTGCCCATGCGGATCCATTCCAGCCTGTGCCTGCAGTGCTCCCCGCATGCTGGCCAGCCCTCCCCTGCCTCCAGCCCAGCCAGACCCCACCAGCCCCAGCAACGCCCGGGGGCAGCGTCCCCTCTGCTCGGGGTCGGGGGCGCAGGGCCCAGCGGTCCCCACCGGCCCGGCCCAAACGGATCTTTCCTCCGCAGCTCTGCGCAAGTTTCTTGGTGGCAGCATCGGCCTGAGTCTGGCCGGGGCCCTCGGAGGAGCAGGGACGCTCCTGCTCCCCCCACGACTGTGCTAACTCTGAATCCTACTGATGACACCGTTTAAAGCAGAAAACCGAAGTAGCCTGGCATTGTGGGCGGGGCCTCCAAAGCACCGCCTTCCCAGGGAACTCACCAATGAGAATGAGCGCTCCTCCCTACCGAGTGTTTCCTGGATGCTCATTGGCTGGCACACCCCCTCTGGAGCATGGGTATGGAGATCCGGCACGGACAGAGCCGGGGAAGGGGACGTGGGAAAGGGGTTTGACTTGGCAGGTGGATGGACAGAGCCAGGAGGGGGCACCGGGTACTGGGGCGCTGTTCAGGGACACCTGCCGGGCGAACAGCCCCACAGGCCTGGAGCACACCAGCCCAGCGGTCGGTCGCACGGCCGAGAGCCCCCAGAACACGCCCCGCTGTGCTCCGGCTGTGCGGCAGGTGGCTAGCAGCACCGCAGGAGAGCCGCGGATACTCTCAGCACATGGGGAGTTCAGGGCAGCCCCCCCCCGGCCCTGCCCCAGGCCTGCAGGGCTCCCAGAGCCCCAGACAGCACCACGGCTTAACTGCAGACAAGGAGTCAGCAGCCAGACAGCTCAGTGCACACCAGACATGCAGCACTTTGCAGCTCAGACTCAGCTCTCCCTCGCTGGGATGCTCAGCCCCTGCCTCCAGAGCTGGCGGAGACTCCCCAGGGCCTGCCAGCAGTATAGGTGTTATGACACACATCGACAGCTCTAATTCTGGTCAGCAGGGGGCAGCCCAGACGCCTACCGAGCCGCTTGTTAGGCTAAATGGTTGCACAGCTCTCCCGATTCTCGGGTCTGGGATTTATACCCCGGTGGAGGAGTTTGTCTGTGTTCACCCACATTCCCTCCCCTCCCTCTGCCACAGCCAACGCCGCAGGCTGTCGGAGTTTCACGCGCATTTCCCCATTAATACACCTGGAAAACAACCCCCGTTTGCCCACGGAACGGACCCAGCCGCCGCCGCCAGGAAGTGCCCCCTGCCCTGCTCGCACTTCTCCTCTGCTCGGGGGACCCCCCAATGCGGAGAGGGGACCCCAGTGTCCGGCACATCCCGTCCGGCACCGCCCTGTCATTGGCTGCCCTCGGGGAGCCCAGCCCAGACCTCCAGGAACGGAGCTGAGAGCGACAAACCCAGCACAACTAGGCCACTCACTGGACTCCTGCCCCCCACAGCCCTGCCGGTGCCCCCCGCTCCAGACCCACAGCCCCTGCCAGCCCCGCCCTGCCCCCCACAGCCCTGCCGGTGCCCCCCGCTCCAGACCCACAGCCCCTGCCAGCCCCGCCCTGCCCCCCACAGCCCTGCCGGTGCCCCCCGCTCCAGACCCACAGCCCCTGCCAGCCCCGCCCTGCCCCCCACAGCCCTACTGGTGCCCCCCGCTCCAGACCCACAGCCCCTGCCCCCCACAGCCCTGCCGGTGTCCCCCGCTCCAGACCCACAGCCCCTGCCAGCCCCCTCCTGCCCCCCACAGCCCTGCCGGTGTCCCCCGCTCCAGACCCACAGCCCCTGCCAGCCCCCTCCTGCCCCCCACAGCCCTGCCGGTGCCCCCCGCTCCAGACCCACAGCCCCTGCCAGCCCCGCCCTGCCCCCCACAGCCCTGCCGGTGCCCCCCGCTCCAGACCCTCAGCCCCTGCCAGCACCGCCCTGCCCCCCACAGCCCTGCCGGTGCTCCCCGCTCCAGACCCACAGCCCCTGCCAGCCCCGCCCTGCCCCCCACAGCCCTGCCGGTGCCCCCCGCTCCAGACCCACAGCCCCTGCCAGCCCCGCCCTGCCCCCCACAGCCCTGCCGGTCCCTCCCGCTCCAGACCCACAGCCCCTGCCAGCCCCGCCCTGCCCCCCACAGCCCTGCCGGTGCCCCCCGCTCCAGACCCTCAGCCCCTGCCAGCACCGCCCTGCCCCCCACAGCCCTGCCGGTGCTCCCCGCTCCAGACCCACAGCCCCTGCCAGCCCCGCCCTGCCCCCCACAGCCCTGCCGGTGCCCCCCGCTCCAGACCCACAGCCCCTGCCAGCCCCGCCCTGCCCCCCACAGCCCTGCCGGTGCCCCCCGCTCCAGACCCACAGCCCCTGCCAGCCCCGCCCTGCCCCCCACAGCCCTGCCGGTCCCTCCCGCTCCAGACCCACAGCCCCTGCTAGCCCCGCCCTGCCCCCCACAGCCCTGCCGGTGCCCCCCGCTCCAGACCCACAGCCCCTGCCAGCCCCGCCCTGCCCCCCACAGGCCTGCTGATGCCCCCTGCTCCAGACCCACAGCCCCTGCCAGTCCCGCCCTGCCCCCCACAGCCCTGCTGATGCCCCACATTCCCAACCCACAGCCCCTGCCAGCTGAGCCCTGGGCTCCCCCAGATCCTGCCCCTCTCCTGGCCTCCCACCTGGGCGAGGCTGGGATTTCGGTTGCCCCGTTGGTGACCTCAGGGGCTGGGATCCCAGCACAGAGCAGGCCTCGGCTTCGGGCCCCTGCAGGCAGGAGGGGTCCAGAATGAGGCGAAGGTGCCGGTGCTCCGGCCCCGAGGGGCAGTGACGCCCGGGGGGGGAGGGGTGAGCTCTGTCCCCCAGCAGGGGGCTCTGGGGCCTCCCCCCTCACGTCTCCACCATGTTTCTGTTGGTGTCCAGATCCTGGACGACTGGAGGTTTGGGGGGGCTCAGACCGGGCCTTGGGGACACTGGGGGAGCTTTCTGCTCCTCCTGGCCCCCCTCGCTCCCAGGGGTCGGCATGTGTCTGACGGCTGCTCAGCCCAGGCCCAGGTAGCAGGCCCCTCCCTTCCGGGCACAGGGACACCCCGGGCAGGGCTAGGCAGGAGTGTGTGTGGGGGGGGAAGGACCACAGCCTCGCATGGACCCAGGCTCCGTCCCACCTCTGCCACTGAGCTGCCGTGGGCCCCTCTCCTCTGGTGTCTTCATCCCCTGGAGGCTGCAGGGGGGCAAACAGCAGGTCACCTACCAACCCCTCCCGCCCTTGGGAGCGTTTACCCAGCGCCCGACAAACCCCCTACGGCCGAGCCGGAATCCGCTTCCCCAGCGCCCGACAAACCCCCTATGGCCGAGCCCGAATCCCAAATCCGCTTCCCCAGAGCCCGACAAACCCCCTACGGCCGAGCCCGAATCCCAAATCCGCTTCCCCAGCGCCGGACAAACCCCCTACGGCCGAGCCCAAATCCCAAATCCGCTTCCCCAGCGCCGGACAAAACTCCCTGCGGCCGAGCCCGAATCCGCTTCCCCAGCGCCCGACAAACCCCCTACGGCCGAGCCCGAATCCGCTTCCCCCGCGCCCGACAAACCCCCTACGGCCGAGCCGGAATCCGCTTCCCCAGCGCCCGACAAACCCCCTACGGCCGAGCTGGAATCCCAAATCCGCTTCCCCAGAGCCGGACAAACCCCCTACGGCCGAGCCGGAATCCCAAATCCGCTTCCCCAGCGCCGGACAAACCCCCTACGGCCGAGCCGGAATCCGCTTCCCCAGCGCCCGACAAACCCCCTACGGCCGAGCCGGAATCCCAAATCCGCTTCCCCAGCGCCGGACAAACCCCCTACGGCCGAGCCGGAATCCGCTTCCCCAGCGCCCGACAAACCCCCTACGGCCGAGCTGGAATCCCAAATCCGCTTCCCCAGAGCCGGACAAACCCCCTACGGCCGAGCCGGAATCCGCTTCCCCAGCGCCCGACAAACCCCCTACGGCCGAGCCCAAATCCCAAATCCGCTTCCCCAGCGCCCGACAAACCCCCTACGGCCAAGCCCGAATCCGCTTCCCCAGCGCCCGACAAACCCCCTACGACCGAGCTGGAATCCCAAATCCGCTTCCCCAGAGCCGGACAAACCCCCTACGGCCGAGCCCAAATCCCAAATCCGCTTCCCCAGCGCCGGACAAAACTCCCTGCGGCCGAGCCCGAATCCGCTTCCCCAGCGCCCGACAAACCCCCTACGGCCGAGCCCGAATCCGCTTCCCCAGCGCCCGACAAACCCCCTACGGCCGAGCCGGAATCCGCTTCCCCAGCGCCCGACAAACCCCCTACGGCCGAGCTGGAATCCCAAATCCGCTTCCCCAGAGCCGGACAAACCCCCTACGGCCGAGCCGGAATCCCAAATCCACTTCCCCAGAGCCGGACAAACCCCCTACGGCCGAGCCAGAATCCGCTTCCCCAGAGCAGGACAAAACCCCCTACGGCCGAGCCCGAATCCGCTTCCCCAGAGCCGGACAAAACTCCCTGCGGCCGAGCCCGAATCCCAAATCCGCTTCCCCAGCGCCCAACAAAACCCCCTACAGCCAAGCCCGAATCCCAAATCCACTTCCCCAGCGCCCGACAAAACTCCCTACAGCCGAGCCCAAATCCACTTCCCCAGTGCCCAACAAAACTTCCTATGGCTGAGCCCAGATCCACTTCCCCAGCACTTGACAAAATTCCCTACGGCCGAGCCTGAATCCCAAATCCACTTCCCCAGCGCCGGACAAAACTCCCTACGGCCGAGCCCAAATCCCAAATCCACTTCCCCAGCGCCCGACAAAATTGCTTACGGCTGAGCCCAGATCCCAAATCCACTTCCGCAGCGCCCGACAAAACCCCTACGGCCGAGCCAGAATCCGCTTCCCCAGAGCCGGACAAAACCCCCTACGGCCGAGCCAGAATCCGCTTCCCCAGAGCCGGACAAAACCCCCTACGGCCGAGCCAGAATCCGCTTCCCCAGCGCCCGACAAACCCCCTACGGCCGAGCCAGAATCCGCTTCCCCAGAGACGGACAAAACCCCCTACGGCCGAGCCCGAATCCGCTTCCCCAGAGCCGGACAAAACCCCCTACGGCCGAGCCAGAATCCGCTTCCCCAGAGCCGGACAAAACCCCCTACGGCCGAGCCAGAATCCGCTTCCCCAGCGCCCGACAAACCCCCTACGGCCGAGCCAGAATCCGCTTCCCCAGAGCCGGACAAAACTCCCTACGGCCAAGCCCGAATCCGCTTCCCCAGAGCCGGACAAAACCCCCTACGGCCAAGCCCGAATCCGCTTCCCCAGCACCGGACAAAACCCCCTACGGCCAAGCCCGAATCCGCTTCCCCAGAGCCGGACAAAACCCCTACGGCCAAGCCCGAATCCGCTTCCCCAGCACCGGACAAAACCCCCTACGGCCAAGCCCGAATCCGCTTCCCCAGCACCGGACAAAACTCCCTACGGCCGAGCCAGAATCCGCTTCCCCAGAGCCGGACAAAACCCCCTACGGCCAAGCCCGAATCCGCTTCCCCAGAGCCGGACAAAACCCCCTACGGCCAAGCCCGAATCCGCTTCCCCAGCGCCCGACAAACCCCCTACGGCGGAGCCCGAATCTGCTTCCCCAGAACCGGACAAAACTCCCTACGGCCAAGCCCGAATCCGCTTCCCCAGAGCCGGACAAAACCCCCTACGGCCAAGCCCGAATCCGCTTCCCCAGAGCCGGACAAAACCCCCTACGGCCAAGCCCGAATCCGCTTCCCCAGCACCGGACAAAACCCCCTACGGCCAAGCCCGAATCCGCTTCCCCAGAGCCGGACAAAACCCCCTACGGCCAAGCCCGAATCCGCTTCCCCAGAGCCGGACAAAACCCCCTACGGTCGAGCCCGAATCCGCTTCCCCAGAGCCGGACAAAACCCCCTACGGCCAAGCCCGAATCCGCTTCCCCAGAGCCGGACAAAACTCCCTACGGCCAAGCCCGAATCCGCTTCCCCAGAGCCGGACAAAACCCCCTACGGCCGAGCCAGAATCCGCTTCCCCAGAGCCGGACAAAACCCCCTACGGCCAAGCCCGAATCCGCTTCCCCAGCACCGGACAAAACCCCCTACGGCCAAGCCCGAATCCGCTTCCCCAGAGCCGGACAAAACCCCTACGGCCAAGCCCGAATCCGCTTCCCCAGAGCCGGACAAAACCCCCTACGGTCGAGCCCGAATCCGCTTCCCCAGAGCCGGACAAAACCCCCTACGGCCAAGCCCGAATCCGCTTCCCCAGAGCCGGACAAAACTCCCTACGGCCAAGCCCGAATCCGCTTCCCCAGAGCCGGACAAAACCCCCTACGGCCGAGCCAGAATCCGCTTCCCCAGAGCCGGACAAAACCCCCTACGGCCGAGCCAGAATCCGCTTCCCCAGAGCCGGACAAAACCCCTACGGCCAAGCCCGAATCCGCTTCCCCAGAGCCGGACAAAACCCCCTACGGCCGAGCCAGAATCTGCTTCCCGGACTCCTGCCCCATCTCCCATGTTCCCAGAAGCTCTGGGGCAGCAGGCTGTGTCACTGGCTTAGACCCACTTCCCTTAAGATGCAGGTAATGACCCTCCCTTCCCCGTCCCAACACTGTCCCGTCAGGCCAAGGGCCCCTGTCAGAGCGACTCTGGACCACATGCCCATGGCGAGGACCTGCCCTCTCCTGGAACTCTGCCCCCTGCCCCTCAGGCCTGGGCCTCCCCCAACAAGTGGGGCAGGTTCTGATCTCCAATCCGGACCAAGCCCAGGGAACGGTTCGCCCAGGCACCGTGGGGTCCGCTCTTCCGGATTCACCCTGTGGGAGCAAGGCCTGTTTCTGGCAGCGTCCCACATGCAGATGGCCTGCACTCGGGGCTGAGACCGCACCCCTGGGAGGAGGGCCCCAAGCCCATGGGCAGCAGCACCTCACTGCCCAGCATAGAGCCCCCAGAAGTGCCCAGGGCCCTGAGAACAGGGGCTCTCTGCTGGGTTGCTGTGAGGGCCCCTTCCCTCCTCACCAGCAGGCCCCCCACAGCTGTGGGGCAGGGTATTTCCACAGGGCTGCACCAGCCCTTTCAGACCTCGCCCTCTGACCTGCTATCCTCCCCTGGACACCCCCAAACATGGCCCCAAAGTCACCACCTGGCAGGGGTCTGTGCCGGGGCCCATGCACAGAGTTGGGCCTAAGTCAGCCGCCCCCAGCTGTGCACACCCTCCGCCCAACCCCTGCCCCCGCTGTGCACACCCTCCGCCCAACCCCTGCCCCCGCTGTGCACACCCTCCGCCCAACCCCTGCCCCCGCTGTGCACACCCTCCGCCCAACCCCTGCCCCCGCTGTGCACACCCTCCGCCCAACCCCTGCCCCCGCTGTGCACACCCTCTGCCCAACCCCTGCCCCCGCTGTGCACACCCTCCGCCCAACCCCTGCCCCCGCTGTGCACACCCTCCGCCCAACCCCTGCCCCCGCTGTGCACACCCTCCGCCCAACCCCTGCCCCCGCTGTGCACGCCCTCTGCCCAACCCCTGCCCCGGCTGTGCACACCCTCCGCCCAACCCATGTCCCCGCTGTGCACACCCTCCGCCCAACCCATGTCCCCGCTATGCACACCCTCCGCCCAACCCCTGTCCCCCGCTGTGCACACCCTCTGCCCAACCCCTGCCCCAGCTGTGCACACCCTCCGCCCAACCCATGTCCCCGCTATGCACACCCTCTGCCCAACCCCCGGCCCCTCTGTGCACACCCTCTGCCCAACCCCTGCCCCGCTGTGCACACCCTCTGCCCAACCCCCGGCCCTCCTGTGCACACCCTCTGCCCAACCCCCGTCCCCCCCCCGCTGTGCACACCCTCTGCCCAACCCCCGGCCCCCCTGTGCACACCCTCTGCCCAACCCCCATGTCCCCGCTATGCACACCCTCTGCCCAACCCCCGGCCCCCCTGTGCACACCCTCTGCCCAACCCCTGCCTCCGCTGTGCACACCCTCCGTCCAACCCCTGCCCCCCATGCACACCCTCTGCCCAACCCCCGGCCCCCCTGTGCACACCCTCCGCCCAACCTCCGGCCCCCCTGTGCACACCCTCCGCCCAACCCCCGGCCCCCCTGTGCACACCCTCCGCCCAACCCCTGCCCCCCCCCCGTGCACACCCTCTGCCCAACCCCCGGCCCCCCTGTGCACACCCTCTGCCCAACCCCTGCCCCCCCCCCTGTGCACACCCTCCGCCCAACCCCTCCCCCCCCCCCGTGCACACCCTCCGCCCAACCCCCGGCCCCCCCCTGTGCACACCCTCTGCCCAACCCCTGCCCCAGCTGGGCAAACCCAAGAGCAGGAGCCTGTAGCGGGGCAAGGGCCGCTCCTCCCGCCCAGGGGTCCCCCGCCAGCTGCACCCCACCGCCAGCAGGGCCATGCCCTGACCCAGGCCCCCCTCCCAGCAGGGCCATGCCCTGACCCAGGCCCCCCTCCCAGCAGGGCCATGCCCTGACCCAGGCCCCCCTCCCAGCAGGGCCATGCTCTGACCCCAGCTGACCTGGCCGAGCAGCCTCCCTGGCTCCGTGGGGCTGGAAAGCAACATTTGAAAATCAACCCGGGGGGAGAGGCGCTACAAACCCACCCCCGGGCGGGGAAACACGTTGGGCAGAACCCCCCCTCCCACACACACACCCTGCAACCGCCCAGCCCTCGCCCCCAGCGCTGCCCCCCGGCATCCAGAGCTTCGGGGATCGGCCCCACCTCGGAGCGCTGGGGGGCGGGAAGAGACCCGGGGCGCGCGCAGGAACCTGCAGAAAGCACCGAGCGCGGGGGAGGGGGGGGGGAACCGGGGCGCTGGGGGGGGGGGAGGGAGAGGCACCGATCTAGGCTCTATTTTTATCCCCCCGACCCAAGAGGATCAAAGGCCGCGGGGGTCGCTCCGCGGGGCATGCACAAGCCCCCCGCCCCACAGCGCATGCTTTGCACAAGTCAGTGGGGGGGGGGGGGTAAATGCAGCGACGCTGCCCCCCGCCGGGCGCAGTTACCTTTCTCCTGCAGAGGGGTGTTCACCTCTTCCTTGCTAACCTGGGTGATGATGGACTGACTGTCCATTAGACCCGCCGGGCTGGCTGGGGGGGTCCCTCCTCGCTGGCTCCTCCCGCCGCGCGCCGACCCTCCAGGAGTTACTGCGGGGGCGGATCGGGCGGCGGGGAGGGGGGGAAATCGCCCCCCAACCGAAAGGAAGCGAGGGGGCGGGGGAGCCGGGGAGGGGAGAAAAACAAAAAAGGGGGAGAGAGAGAGACGCCCGCGGAGGAAACTTTGTTACAACATGGAGTTTCCTCTTCACAATTTCTGCTACAAACATGGAACCCGGACGCGGTTTCAAGGAACCCCTTAAAAGGGCGATGGCTCCCTGGGGCCCAGCCATTCTGACACCGCAGCGTTGGCTGCCAAAGTTGGAAAGGAGAGCCCTCTTCCCTCCCCCGTGAGACACTCAGCACACCGCACTGGGCCCCAGTGGGACCCGACACACTGGCAATCCAGCTCTGATCAACCCTGCAAATATCTGGCAGAGTGGAATTGCTTCTGTCCAGCCCTGAAATGCGGCCAGCTCTGGGCTGGGGCACGGCAGCTGTTTATACTGCCCCAGCTCAGCCAGCACTTGCCAGAGCTGCACACCGCGGCGCACCCTCTCCCCTTCCCCTCTGTCCAGACTGTTCCAAGTCTGAAGCATTTGGCTGTTTCCAGGGAAGGGGGTTTCCTGCTGACGGGACACGTCTGCCCGGAGTTTACCCTTCCCGAGGAATGTAAATACACCCACCACACAAACCACACCCCCGTGGGTCTGCAGGCCCTCGTGCCCAACAGGGCTCACTCCCCGTCAGAGTCTGCCTCCACAGACAGGCCAGGGCACTAGTCCCACCAAGCAGCTCCGTTAGAAGTGGAGAAATGCCACGTACCTCCCTTTGCTTGGCTTACGGAGCCGGCCTCCCATGGCCAAGGCCCTGCCGAAGGAAGGTTGGCTGAGGATCTCCGCAGAATGGGGGGTGAATGAGCACATGGCAGACTGCTACCCTGCTGGCACTGTGGACGGAGCCATTTGGACTCCAGGCTCACCAGTGCTGTCTGTATTACTGGGCCCTTCTCAAGCTGCGAGGCGAGCCACTGGCCCCAGAGCGGCCCTAGGATAATGCTGGAGTGTGGAGCTGGTGCATTCAGCCAGGCAGTAGGAAAGTTGTGCCCAGCCATCCCGGGTGCGCTGTGGGCCCCCTCTAGAGGGAGACTCAGACCTGTCTGACTGTATTTGCACAGCCGTGCTGAGAGGTGAAGTGCTGTCACTCTGTGCTGGGAATGGGGGGAACGGAGTGGCAGGGATTTTGAATTACGGATGGCGTGACAGCTTGCGGCCCGGGAGGGGCAGTGATTGTAGGGCAGGGACTGTGCATTTCCAGCCCCCAGGGGTGGGTCTGAAAGACGCATGGAGCAACTGAGCCGGGACGTGGCCCCCCAGCTGTGCCCTCGCGAGGCTTTTACCTTCAGCCTTTGCAATACACGTCTCACACGACGTGATGCTTAGAAACTTTCCCCAGGAAATCAAAGCCTTTCTCTGTTACCCTGCCCCTGCGACAATAAACCAGTATGGAAGGACTGGCGGGTGGAAACACCACCACCCGTCACAAAATACCCCTGAAACAAACACTGCAACATCCTGCCCCCGTGCAAACCGATACATCCCTTACCTGGCTGGGCCCGGCCCTCCCTTCCCTACTACAGGGAGCAGGCCTTGGGAGCAGAGGACGGCAGGGGCAGTCCAACTAGCATCCAGTCTCTGTCACCTGGCCCACCCCCCCTTTAGCACTGTCCAGGGCGTCCCTGGCCTGCAAGTCCCGCGGAGGGTTACTGCAAGCACCTTCCCGCTTCCCAGACAGATCTGTGTGTGGATGGAAGAGCGGTTTGGCTGGCTCCGAGTCTGGGCTGCCAATGTAGACACACCCGGGTTTATCCTCGCGCAGCAAAATCCAGGTGAGTTCAGAGATGTGCAATGGATCACATCTTGTCTGGTGTCCACAGCAGCCAGGGGTGTGTCGGTATTTGACACGAGAGCTTCCCTGCTGCCTTGTGAGCCGTGCGGGAGGTGCACTTGCTGTGAAGCAGGGTTTACACTCGGCCGGTCAATCTGGAGTGACTCTACTGACTTCAAGGAAGATATTTCAGACGGAAGCTCTTGCAGCCGAGAGCCAGGTTTGCCGCCTTCAGCGTGACCAGCTGGACTGCCGCAGCCTTTTTGTAAGGCGTGGCTTTGGGGTCTGCCCCAGACGCGCACTCAAGAAGACATTGGAAGGGGCTGTAGGTTGGAATAAACACACTCGAGAGGTGCACCCAAATGCACTCACTACCCTGCCGTGTCCGTGGGAATCAAGACGTTTGTGCTCATTGCAGGCATCCAGCGCCCACGGCTAGCAGAAGCTCCGATTCCGGAAATGGATCCTTGCCCCTGCCTGAAGCCCCACAGAGCTTCTCTCGTGCCTAAATGGCTCAGGTAGGATTGAGGCCTAAGCTACCAGCCGCTTTTCCTTCCTCCCGGGGGCCTGTGTAATTGCTGGGACATTACAGAGGTGATTGTAGGGCAATGTCGCCAGCTTGTATCTGAGGGGTAATTTTACACGCGGGGATTTTTAGTTTTGGACAGACCAGGCAGCAAGATCCCTGCAGATTTCTCTGCCCACGGAAAACAAAGATTCCTCTGGAGAGTGAACAGAATCAGAGAATTTATTCATGGGTGGCCGGTAATCTAGGCAACGGAAAGCACAACCTTCCCAAAAGTGCCTATACCCCCGACCCCTGAAGGCTGGAGCTGCAGCCTGGCTTTCCCAGCTGCTGGGGAGACCTGGGGCCAGGGCGTAAACACCACCAGCAGTCACAGAATGCCCCCTGAAACAAACGCTGCAACATCCTGCCCTTAGTGCAAACCAGCCCCAGCCCTCCATGTGGCCAGGAAGGAACAGTCTGGGGGTGGGTGGGGCTTAACTCCAGGGGCGGACCTTGAGAAGAAGGGGCGGGACGGGGCGGGGCTGGGGCTGGGGCTTGCCTTTCCAGCTGGATTTTCACCTGCCATCCATGGTTTAGGAAAAGACCCACCAGGTTCCAGGCAGCTCTCCGGCTGGGCCGTGTTGTATATTATTTCCGAGACCATCCCCCCGTCGGTTTTAAATATTCCATCCCTTCCCGTGGCTGGATCACACCATCAGTAGCTCCCACGGCGTTTAGCTTCAATTTCCCATCTTCATTTCATCCCATTTCTCCTAGGTAGGTCCCCAGGAGCGGCTCGAAATCATTCCTCTCTCTCCGCGGCGTGACCAGCCTCCCAGCAGGCCTCTGCTCACCGTGTTCTCCAGCTTCTAAGAAAGTCGCAAAGCAGGACGGATCTTTCTCTCTGCACCGTGTCCGGCCGTCACTGGCCTCTCAGCTCCCATCGCTGGTCTCAGAGGCCCTTTCCCCACACGCTGAATCTCCTTTAGAAGGCTGGATGAAAATGTTCTGTCTAAAGAGATTTTCAACAGAAAATGGGGATTTTGACTTTTTTTTGAGAGGGTGTAAAAGCGTCTGCGTTCAGTGGAAAATTTTCTTTCTTTGTAAAATTTGAACTAAACATTTCAGCTGAAAACATCAGTGTTTTGACCTGAAAATGTTGCTACCATGCCTCATGGGAGTTGTAGTTCAGTTACCTCATCTCCCCTTTCTGTTCTGCAGGCCACACTCCCCAGCCACACTACATTTCCCATAATGCACTGTGATTGTAGGCTCCCATGATGCACTCCCCTGTCCAAGCGGTGAGCAAGAGATGGTGCCTCATGGGAGTGGTAGTCCATGTTTGGAGCCCTGCCCAGGGATGAGAATGGAAGTGTGAGACCTACCGTGGATCAGATCTGTGTATTGTCCCCTTGCTGCCTTCTGTGATGTTTGCAACACCTCCCAATTTACAATCCTCTTTAGTTCTTGATGCTGGTTGTATTACTTCTTCCTGAAGTGCCATTGCGCGAGGTGCTGTACAAACACGGTGCAAAAAGACAGCCTCTTTCCCAGACAGCTTAGGATTTGTAATGAGATTTTTAACCCCCCCAGTCCGGACAATGACTTTCTTTTTAAATAAACAGCTAACCATGTCGGTGGCTCCACAACAAAACATGGTTTTATTGGCCTGCAAGCAACAGTGGTTAAAGTTCTGCTTCCAGAGCAGTTACAGTCAACAATGCCCATGCAAGCATAAAGAAATCGAGGAGGGTTAAGTAACGTATGCAAATCCACATGGGTTTATGGGGAAAGACCCCGTCAGGCTAATACCCTAATAAATGTGTTAGTCTTTAAGTGCCACCAGACTCTTGGTTTTGTTGAAACAGACCAACACAGCTACCCCCCTGAAACTTGATTTTGTGTGTGTGTGAGATGAGATTACACATTTGGTCAACAAAGGTAACAGTACTGAAGTAATCATGGGTGTCAGGTATGTAAGGCGGGGGGAGGCGTTGCCTTCCCAAACCCCGCCAGGCACGGCCCCGCCACACTCCGCCCCCAGAATGCCTGCTGTAGGCTTCTGGGGGCAGAGTGTTTCTGCCCCCAGTGCTCCAGGGCTGGGGAGGCAGCGGTGAGCGCTCATCAGCTCCCTTCTCTTCCCTGTGGTTGGAAGCCGGGAGCATTCACATGGTGTGCTGGGAAGGGGCAGGGCTTAGCAGAAGGGGCGGGGCTGGAGGCGGGACTGGGGGCTTGCCTCCCCCAGCCTTGCTGTCACCGACCGCCCATGGACATAATAGACTTTTGTTCGGTGTTTGACTGGGCTCCGCTCGACGTTTTGATTAAAACGCTAGAATGACCTGAAATTAACATGGCTCAATATGACTTACAAACTGGCTAACTGATAGATCTCAATATGTAACTGTAAATGGGAAATGATCACTGGATGGGGCCGTTTCTCTCAGGGATCGGTTCTTGGCCCCGTGCTGCTTCACTTTTTTGTCAATGGCCTGGAAGAAAACGTAAAATCATCGGTGATCCAGTTTGCACATGGCACCCAAACAATCGAAGTGTAAACGTGGACATCCAGGAGGAGAGAAGGCAGGCCATGCTCACGGGATCGGGGTGCCGTCTGGGAAGCCGTGATTCAGAAATAGACTGGGGGGTCGTGGTGCACAACCAGCTGAACGAGAGTGGTGCCACGGGGGCCAAAAGGGCTAATGCCACCCTGGAATGCAAAACCGGGGACTCTCGTGTAGGAGCAGAGACCTTGTTTGACCTCTGTGGGTGGCCGCTGCTGGAATCCAGTGCCCAGGTCTGGTTTCCACGGCTCCAGAAGGAGGAGGATAAACTGGAGAAGGTTCAGAGAAGAGCCGCGAGAACGATTAAAGGGTCAGACACCCTTCTCCATCGCGACAGACACACGGAACTCAAGCGCTTTCACGTAACCAGGGGAAGGCTAAGGGGTGGCTGGCTCCCAATCTGAAAGTATCTGCGTGGGAACCAAACACCTAACAGCCAGCTCTTCGGGCGAGCCGAGACAGGTCTAGCACACACCAATGGCTGGAAGCTGAAGCTAGACACATTCCGACTGGAAATAAGACCTACATTCTGAAAGGGGGCAGTCATTAAACATTGGAACGACTTCCCAAGGGTCGGGCCGGATTCTCCTTCCCTGGCAGGTTTACGCTCCAGATGGGACGTGTTTCTAGAAGCCTTTTAAAATGGCAGTGAATGTGTTATTTGAAAACCAGTCAGCCTTACGAACCTAGGTCGGGTGGGTTTATACTCAGGAGCCTTCCAGTAAATAACGATTTATGGCCAGAGCGGTAGTCAGTTAAAATAAGGCTACATGCCTAGTTCTTATGCAGTGACCTTTGTCGGCAGATCTCGAAATGCTCTGCAAAGGAAGTCAGAATCGCAAGTGTTGGAATGGTTCGGTGACTTGGGCACTGGCCTACGGCTTAAGAGATCTGGATAATATCCACGTCTCTGCCTCTGATCTACTGGGTGATGTGGGCCAGTCACATCACTGCTCTCTGCCTCAGTTTCCCCGCCTCGTTCCTGTCTGTTTGGATTCTCAGAACCTGTGATGGGATGAGATTTTTTATTATTATTCTCCCTGTGCTGAGGCTGTGCGGGCCGGCTTCCCACAGTAAGAGGGAGCAACAGTCCCCAGAACTGACCTCAGTTAGAGATTCAGGCAAAGGGCATTGGCCTTGCTGCTGACCCACTTCCTCCAAAAGGAGCTGGAATGAGAAACTCACCCCAATGCAGCATCCCCGGCACAGATGGTCCCTGGGCCAAGGGAGCTGGGGTGTGAGATGACATGTAATGGTGCTGCCTATCACTCTGATGGTGACATTGCACTAATCAAACTGTTTTAAACCTCCCTTACTCTGATGCCCAATGAACACATGGGAGAAAGGGCATCTTGGTTACAGTCTGTGTTACAACTCCCACTCACCCCTCGAGCACAACGCATGGAGAGTCCAGCCTCACCTCCTAAATGTAAAAAACAGGTTGGGGGGGGTTATTATATAGCAATCATGAGAAACACCAGCCCCTTTGGGGACTAAACCACGACAGTGTTTTCAGTCCCTGTGAAGCCCCTTGCTCGCCTTTCCCTCTTGTCTCCCGAGGGCTGTCAGCCGCTCCACTCCCTGTGGCTCCCCTCTCCACAACCCCAGCACTGTCTGTTTAGCCTGAACCTTCTTTGCAGCAAGGGCTGTCTTGGAGGGCAGGTCTGCACTTCAAACCCCGCATGGCCCAGCAGCACCAAGGCAGCTGCCGTGCTGGAATGAAGCTGCCGGAGAGAGCTCTCCCATGGGCGGCGTTAGCCACCTCCCCAAGGGACGGTAGGAGAAGCCCTCCCGCCTAAGAGCGCCGTTGGCACTGGGGGTTAGGCCGGGAGGGGGATGGGTTTTCTACACCCTGAGTGATGTAGTTCTGTGAGCACAGGTCTGCGGCGTAGGCCAGACCGACTTTGGAGCTTGCACAATGCCTGATCTTCGCCGGCCGTACGTGCTACTGTGATAAACGTAATGGCTAACGAGTCGGGGGCGGGCAAAAGTGGCTTGGAAGTTAAACCGAAACAGGGGCCATGTGCTAAATTGGGAACCCAGTGGCAATCATTATGTTCTGCAGCGCCCCCTGCTGGGGCATCACTGTCCCCCACGTGTTCCGTGGCAGGGCCGGGAAGCCATGTGGATCCCTGGGAGTCTTTCAAAGGGCTTTGGATCAAACCCCAGTACGACGGGCCCACAGGATGAGGCCCCGTAATCCAACCACAAGGAAATCATCACAACTGCTGGGGAGAGGCGCCTTAGCGCTGGGTTCGGCAGACAAAGAGAGGTTAAAGCGACTGGGACTTGTCAGTTTGGAAAAGAGGAGACTGAGGGGGGATAGGATAGAGGTCTATAAAATCATGAGTGGTGTGGAGAGGGCCAATAAAGAAAAGTTATTAATTAGTTCCCTAAATAGAAGAACTAGAGGACGCAGGTTTAAAACTAATAAAAGAAAGTTCTTCTTCACACAGCGCGTAGTCAACCTGTGGAACTCCTCGCCGGAGGAGGCTGTGAAGGCTAGGACTATAACAGAGTTTAAAGAGAAGCTAGATAATTTCATGGAAGTTAGGTCCATAAAAGGCTATTAGCCAGGGGATAAAATGGTGTCCTTGGCCTCTGTTTGCCAGAGACTGGAGAAGGATGACAGGAGACAAATTGCTTGATCATTGTCTTTAGTCCACCCTCTCTGGGGCACCTGGTGCTGGCCACTGTCGGCAGACAGGAAACTGGGCTAGATGGACCTTTGGTCTGACCCAGTACGGCCATTCTTATGTTCTTATGTAAAGGTCACAGCAGAGCCAGAACGAAGTGAAGAAATCGTCGGTAGGACCAAGTAGGGGGCAGGCCCCAGGGTGTTGATATGGGGCCAGTGGTGAGGACATGGTAAACCCTGGCATGTGACACAGAGACGCCAGGGAGGGGGGGACCCACAGATGCGTGGGGGAGGGGAGAGTTTCACATGCCAGGTGCAGGTGGTGAACCCAAGAATCCAAGGCCCAGGGTGAAAACAACTCACCCGGTGATGGCCCATAAATGCAGGAGCTGCAGTCTGGGTGCAAGCCAACAGAGATGTCAATGTCTGTCTCTAGGAAGCAGGGGTGCCGGCCGTTCTCCCACGCCGGGGGCCTCGGTCCTGGGGAGCAGAAAGGGGACGCCCAGCGCGACACTGTGGCCAACGTGGTTAACGGGACCCCGGGATACACGGGGGATCTCCCGAGGTTATTTGACCTCTGTGCCTGGCGCTGTGCGACTGCTGCTGGAGTCTTGGGCCCAGTCCAAGGAGGCTGGGGAGCCACTGGGGAGGCCTCAGAGAAGAACCATGAGACGGAGCAAAGGGTTAACAACCTGCCTGACAGCGGCAGACTCCAGGAGGTCCATCGACTCCGTTGAGCAAGGAGGTGGCTACGGGGTGACTTGTTGGCAATCTCTAAGGACCAACCAGGGGAGCAAATATTTCTTACCAGGCCCCTCCGTCTGGCAGGCACGTGTATCACGTGGCCTGGTGTTTGGAAACCGAAGCGAGACAAGCCCAGGCTGGAACCGTGCGCTCGTGGCAGGGAGGGTGACTACCCACTGGAACAAGCTACCGATGGATGGGGGGAGGGGGGATTCTCTGCCCCCGACAAGCTAAACTGAGATTGGCTGGTGCACTGAGGGGTCTGCTCGAAGAGTGACTGGGGGTGGGGGTGAGGGCTCTGGGACCATGTCTACACTAGGAAATTATTTCAAAATCAGTAAAGTCGACGTAATAACTCCCGATTTAACAAAATCGAACTTGGTTCCTTCCACTTGAAATGAGTCCGAGGCAGGCTCTGGTACCGTGGACGCGCTACCTCGGACTTAGACCCCGGGAGGCACTGGGGAGCAATTAGTCTGAATGACTCTGGGGAGTCGTTACTTCGAAATAGCAGCACCGGCGTGCCCGCACGACCGCTCTTTCGAAGTAACTAGCTCAGTCTGAGCGTGCCTCCCGGCGACGAGCGGGAGAACAGACTCCGAGTTCTGCGGCCCGTTATTTCCAGATCACGGGCTTGGTAAGTGTGAACGCTCTGCTTATAAAGTCAACCTCCGGGGCGTTATTTCCAAATAAAGCCCTAGTGCAGACCAGGGCTAGATGATCACGATGGCCCCTCCGGACAGCGGCTTTTCCTCTATGGTTGGTGGCAAGACTGTGCTGCTGCCCCATGGAGGGGAGATGGGTGGGGGGGCAGCTTAGCAGCTCCTAGGTCGGAGGAGGGGACTGCAGCATTGTCCCGGATGGTCTCGAGGAGCTTCCGGAGCCAGGGACTGGGGTGCGGTCCTGCCCTGGGGCGCTCGGGGGCAGATACTGACCCAGCGCCCGCAGGCCCAGGAATGGCCAGACCGTGTTTCTGCGGGACCCCCTCTGGCAGGGGATCGGCAGGGAGCAGCCTGCAGACACGGCCAGGCCCCATGGGCCACGCTCCCCTGGGCTGCTCGGGAAAGCTGCAGTGCATGCTGGGAGCTGTGGTCCCTGCCCGACAAGGGAGGCTGCTCTGGCATTTCCCAGCTTGGTACCCGCAGGCCTGGGGAGAGGCTGGGTGGCTGCCGGGGCTGCCGGGTAGAGTGGGGCCAGGGGAGCCGCCGTCTGTTCTCCCGTGAGGGGCATAAGGAGCAATGGGCCCCCCCAGACTCCTCCTGCGTCCCCCGACCACACATCAGCCCCGTGGATCTCAGTGGAGCTACATCCATGCGTAAAGGGGCTAGACCACGGACCGGTTCCATTTCCCCTCCCTGCCTCGATGGACTGGCTGTCAATCCCGCAGACAAGGCAAAAGCAGACTGCGGTCCCCCGGCTCCGTCAGCAAGGGGGGGCCCCGAGCAGCAGAGTGAAGGGGGGCGGACGGGAGACGTGGGAGGCAGCTGCAGGGCCCTGGCACTCAGCCTGGGGAGCAGGGGGTCAGCAAGGGTGCTATGGAGGCCCGGCTTTGAGGGAACCTGGGCGAAGGAGCAAAGCCAGATGCTGTGACATGGGTGGGGAGCAGGGATTCACCAACAGAGAACACCCCAGGGCATCGTTATGGCTCGTAATTACAGGGCACGCAGCACCAAAGCCAAGCGCCATGTGAGTCTTCTCACTGCCACTCCAGAGCCCCCAAGGCTTCGCACCCCCCCCACCCCCCATCTTGTCCAGCATCTCTGTGCCGCCAGAGCAAGGCAGCAAGCCCACAGAGCCGGCAGGATACAGTCAGCTCCCAGCTCTGTACGCACATCACATGGAAACAGCCCCGACTCCCGGCTCTCTGTCCCGGCCGAAATCAGCCCCAGGGCAAAGCCACAGGGAGAGGAGCCCGGGCAGGATGGGGGAACAGCCTGCCTGGCAATGCTGGGGGCCATGAGCCCCAATCCCCCTTGGTACCCTGCCCCTGCAGTGGCTCCACAGGGAGACAGAGCCCAGTGTAAGAAAGATCTCGGTCCTGCTATTCACCCCCCTTGTCGCTGTGGGACTGGCTCCCGGGAGATGCCTCCGGCCATAGCCAGGCCCCCATGGGCAGTGTCACTGCTGCCCAGCAGGGGGAGCTGGTGAGGGCCAGAGAGACTGCCCCAGACTGCGGAACTCACTGCCACTAGAGAGACAAGACCAGCCTCCACAGGGACCTGACTGCAAAACTCACCTTGGTGACTCGGCTCCCCCTCCAGGACCCTTCCTCACCCAGACGCACGCCCCGAATAGACCCACCCCCAGCCCTTCTCCTCCTCGCCTTGCTCCTGGCTGTCCCGTCAGATGGGGTCTCCTGTCCCTTCCTTGCCCTGGACTGGAGGGGCCCACAGCTGCAGCCAGGGTCTGGCAGGCTCCCCCCCCCCCACTGTCTGCAGGGGGCCCCTCCCCACACTGCCCTGGGTTTACTGCACCGGTTTTCCTTGCTGCCCCGCCCATTGCAAACTCGGGCGCTCCTGGCCGCGGAAGGGGGGGGGTGCGCAAAGGGGGAGGAGCCGAGCTGGCTGCGTGCTCAGGGGCCTTCCCCCTCCCACACCCACGGCGGTAGGAGGGTCGCCGTCTCCACGCCGCCCTCCCTCCCGCCGCCATCGCCCTTTTAAGAGCGCAGAAATTCTTCACATAAACAAGCGCGGAGCCTGGGCGCAGGGGCTGAGGAGCGGGGATTCCGGGGGGCCCCTCACCCCAGGGCGCCGGGGGGGGAGGGGGCTCGCGCGGGACAGGGCCCCGCCCGCGGAGTGAGGCAGGGGCGCAGGGGGAGGGGTCTAAGGGGGGCGCTGGGGAGCCGCTAAAAGTTGCCCCAGTTCAGGGAGGAGTTTGGGGTCTGGGGCAAGGGGGGGAGCGTGGGGAGCCTTGAAACAGCCCAGGGAGCGTCTAGCAAGAGCAGCTCCGGGTCCGGACGAAGGGGCGACGCCAGGGGCCCGGCCCGGCCAGCTGGAGACAGCCGCCCGCGCGGATGCTGCTGCTGCGCCCTGCCTCGCCGATGGCGCGGGCCAGAAACCGGCGCAGGCGCTGCGCGGGTGGGGGAGGGAGGCAGCGCTGCGATCTCCCCCTCCGCGGTTCCGCACCGACTCCGGCCTTTGCAAACCGCCTCCCAGCAGGGCTCGGGGGCAGCGGCGGGCGCAGCCGGGCGCACGGAACCGTCCCGCGGCTGTAAATCCGGCGCAGCGCGGAGCCGCGGCCCAGGCCCTGCGCGGCCCCCTCGGGGGTGGGGGTGGGGGTGGGGGCGCTGCCAGGGAGGCCGGGCGGGGCCGGGCCGAGGCAAGGGGCCGCTCTAAAATTCCTTTCCCTCCCGAAGCGCGCAAAGCGGAGCCCCCCCCCTCCAGGCAGTAGTGGGAGGTGAGCCCCGGCTCTTTGGGGGGGAGACGGGACGGGGCGGGGATTTTATAGCAGGCCCCCTTTCTAGCCTGGGGGACAGATTTGCTCATGCCAAGCAACCCCATTGAGGTGGGGGGAGCTGCTGCTGGCCCAGCTGGCCCCAGGGTTACCCACCCCCCCCCCGCCCTCTGCTACACCAGTCTCATGGTTGGCTCTGGCCCCATGGCGCTGTGCAGTGACCTGCAGCCCCGGGCCTCATTCGAGGGAACAGCATCTTGCAGCAGGGAGTTCCATGCGGTAATGACATCCCGTGACACTTCCTTGTCTCTGCTCTGAGCCCCGGGCTCAGCAGTGCCACCTCACTTAACCGCTGAGCTCTCCGGTCACCACAGGTGGCCCTGGCCCGTCCCTCTTCTCCTTCCTGCAGCTGGAACAGTCTCAGTGTTGGTCATTTGCTCACAGTCAGGCTGGAAGGGAGTGGGGGACGGCATCAGCCCAGCCCCCTGTGCAGACCAGGACCCTGTGACCCTAGACCTGGGGAGGGGGGTGCCACAGAACATCAGGCCCTGGTCACCTTGCTGTAGGGTGACGGGGGGGGGGGGGAGGAAGGGGGCTGGTGGCGGCTGTAGAAGGCTTCCTGCCGGACCTGGTGCTACAGACCACATGGTGCCCCAGAAGCAGCCTCCTGGGGGGCACAGGGCTCTGCACCCCTGGCCAATGGGAGCTGGGGGGCAGTACCTGCAGGTGAGAGCAGCATTCACTCCGTCTCTGGCTGCTTCCAGGGCCCAGCATGGTCTGTGGTGTTAGGCCAGGCAGGAAGCTTACCTGAGCATCCCCGCTAGCTGGGAACCACTGGTGGCAAAGCCTGTACCCCAGCCCTGAGCACTAACCCCTGCCCCAGCGTTGAGCCCTCCCCCCCAACTCAAAGTCCCTCACCCCAGGGCCTGTGTAACCACCACCAGGTGGATTTGAACCTGGGACCTCTGGAGCTTAGTGTAGGAGCCTCTAGAGCTTGAGCTAAAACACCAGCTGCCTCCCCGGTTAGGCTGCCGAGTTCTTCTCTCTCACTGTATGTGGTCTAAGTGCCACCCCACGGGACAGACGCCCGCACGAGGTGTGTGGGTTACACCTGCACTTCCAGATGGAGTCTGTACCCCCCTCCCACAGCTGAACCCCTCTGCCCCATCCCCACAGCCTGGAACCCCCTCTTCCACCCCAAACCTCCCATCCCCGGCCCCACCTCAGAGCCCGCACTCCAGCGAAAAGGTAGAATTCTGTTGGGTCGTGGCATCAACAACTTTCTTCAACGGACTCACAAGGACACAGTTTGAAAAGCAGGCCCTAGAGCGGCTCTGCCCTAACAGGGCTTTGTCACGGGAGATATTGAAGAGCAGGTTGGACAGACGCCTGCCAGGGATGGGCTAGACGGTGCTTGGGGGCAGGGACTGGACTTGATGCCTCTGGAGTTCCCTGCCAGTTGTAGGATTTCATGTTCGTCTTGTGGGAGCACTGCCAGCTCCATGGCTCAAGCCTGCAATGCTACATCCAGGGTTCAAAAAGTCTTTCCCTTTGCACAGCCCAGTTTGCGGGTACTTCTATGACCACAGCAGCACCAGGCCGCTTCTGGGCCCCGGGGCAAGGTGCTGCACGGACGCATAGCGGGAGGCACCCCCTGCCCTGGAGGCCTTGCCCGGTTTCTGACTTTGTGTCTTGCACTCGGGGGAGCTGGGTGGGGCATTTTTGAGCCAAAATGTTTCAACCAGAAAGCAGAATGTGCAGTACACAGTGACGTGTTGGTGCAGTGCCTCATGGGAGTTGTAGTTCAGGCGCGCAGTGCCTCATGGGAGTTGTAGTTCAGGCGCGCAGTGCCTCATGGGAGTTGTAGTTCAGGCGCACACGCTCCCATTCTCTGAGATAGGCTGGGCTCCGGGGTGGGACTACAGCTCCCATGCTGCAGTATGGCCGAGGCTGCTCTCCACGGGGAGGACGAGGCGCCTCCTACTGGCGTCAGCTGGAGATCCCCCTTAGCTCCCCTGCTGGAGGCTGGTGGTCTGGGAGCCGACGAACCAGATGCAGGTGGGAGTTGTCTGGCAGGCTGCAGCTCTGTCCGGGGCATAGAACTTGCCTTTAGCTTACGGTGCTGTCAGTTTCACCGGCCACACGCCCTCCTCCCCATAGGGATAGTGAGGGCCCCCCCCGCGGGACCCGCTAGTTCCCTTCGCCTGTACGCTGGCCCGCACAGCCTCTCCTGCCCGGGGCTCTGGGGGGCTCCCTTAGGCATAGCTGCCCCCCAAGCGAGCCAGGCCAGCGTGGTGCTGCCGCAGCCGGGCAGTTGCAGGCAGGGAGAATTCCACGCAGGCTTGAAGTGGAGCAATCGTCAGGAATGACCTGGGGCTGGCAGATCCCGGATGACCTGAAGCTGGGCAAAGGCCCAGAGCGCCGGCGGTGGGAAATCCGCCAGCTGAGCAGAGCAGGGAGCTGGCTATTAGCACGCCCGGGCCCGGGGAGGGCTCCCTTCTCAGCGCTAATTGGGAGGAGAGGCTCTCTGGGGGCTGCGAATTCACTTAGGCCGGAGCGCCAGGCGGCGGTGCTGGGCCCCAGGGGGTTTGCCAGCTCGCAGAGGCAGCTGCTCGCAGTGAATGGTGCTGGGAGCTGCCCACGGCTGGGGACGCCGCAGCCTGGCACCGGGGGCAGTGCCAAGCCCTGTTTAACCCTGTCCCTGCTGGCGGCGGGTGCCCCCTTTTCCTAGCCATCTGTGCAGAAAATCCCTTGCCAATGCAGGGGAGCCGGCTGAGCCGTTGCACCCGGGCCCCACCACTCCCAGCTGGCCGGGGGGTGACCCCTGTATGCAGCTGTGCTCCAAGGGGGTGCAGTATTCCAAGGGCCCAGCGGCCCCTGGACTGCCCCAGATCCCCGCCCTGCCTCCATCCCCCAGCCCACCCCGCTCCCCTTCCACAGCTGGCCTGGTTGAATCGGGGTGTGGGGGGGAGCTGCTGCTTCCTGGGGTACGCTCTGGGAGACAGATCCACAGGGTGGGACTCGCCCATCAGAGCCAGCCCCACCACTGGCCGCAATGCATGCTGGGAGCTGTAGTCCCCCTGGCCCTCGCCTCCCTTTCGGGTTCCTGCCCTGGAGCGCCCCGGAGCCCGGTCACCAAGCACCAGCTTCCTTCGCCTCCACAGCAGGTTGCTGGTTGATTTAGCTACAGGCTCTGGGGGGGGCTGACCTGCGGGGGACGGCCTGCAAAGCGGGTTGTGGGGGGGGTCTTGCTTGGCTCTGTGAAGGGCTGGCAGGTTTGGGGCTGTTGCCAACCAGCCATCGGCCAGTGGCTTTTAGCCGTCACTGCCTGCGAGCGGCCACACAGCGACCGGGCGACCCCGCGGCCCTGCAGGAGAGCCGGAGCAGCCAGACGGGGCCAGCCCAAAGATCCGTCCAGCCCAGCGTCCTGGCTGCCCCCAGTGACCAGCGCCAGGTGCCCCAGAGGGAGGGAACAGAGCAGGGAACCGTCCAGTGATCCCTCCCGTCACCCACTGGCCCGGGTGGGTTTGTCTGCTGCCGTTGCCCCTAGTGAACGCCGAGGCCTGGCACACTTGGGACAAGGAGGGTCTTTGGTCCGGATTCCGTCCCCACCGCTCCCACCTCTCCCTGCAAAGCCAGCTGGGATGCGCCTGGTATTTCCAAGGGGGAAATGGAGCCGCTCCCCTCCCCACGCTCCTTTTTAACCCTTTCAGGGCCCCTTCCTGCAGCGGGGAGCCGCAGAAATGCCCTTGGAACAGCAGGGGGCGCTTTGGAGCAGGACGCGGTCACCCGTGACTGTGCTGCAGCAGCTCAGTGTGTAGGCACCAGGGTCCCTTTGGGCCGGGGGCCCAGGGCTGGCAGGGGTGGCCCCGTCCCAGAGTCCCTCCCTCGCAAGCCGAGGGACTGAGCGCCGTGTGCTCGCCAGCCGGGGGACCTGTCTGGGGAGACCCTTACGCCCCCGTCTGCACCGTGTCACCTCCCGGGCCTGCTCCCCGAGAAGGGCTTTGCCAGGTGTCCTTGATCAGAGGCCCTGCTGCTAACGGGCAGTGCTCACTATGGCTGCCATGCTCCACCCCAGAGGTGGCCGCACGCCGTGGGACGTGCTGTGGCAGAGCCGGGGCGGGTTCCTGGGAAATGTTCCTATTCGGAGCAGTGACCGGCGCTGAAGGGCAACACTAGGCTCTTGGCGGGAGGCTCGGCCCGGCGCCCCGGCGGTGGCTTGGCTCCGGGAGCGGTTCCCCTCGTGGGCCTGCACCAGCCAACGACCCTCCTGGAGGAAACCCTGGAAATCAAGTTTATTACCAAATCGGCACCTGGCCGGCCGGTCTGTGACCCGAACTCCCCGTCTCCTTCAGGCTTTCACTCCCCCCGGCCACAGCTGCCGGCCCCTCCCAGCCCCACCAGCGAGGCTCCAGGGTTCCCCAGGGGTGAGTTGCCTCCACTGTCTGTGCGAATGGAGGCTGGGGGGCAGGACAGGGCTGGTGGGGACTGCGGGTGGGGAGTGAGGGGCACTGGCAGAGCTGTGGGGGGCTGTAGGTGGGGAGTGAGGGGCCCCGGCAGGGCTGGGGGCAGGGCTGGGCTGGTGGGGGCTGTGGGTGGGGAGTGAGGGGCCCTGGCAGGACTGTGGGGGGCTGTGGGTGGGGAGTGAGGGGCCCTGGCAGGGCTGGGGGCAGGGCTGGGCTGGTGGGGGCTGTGGGTGGGGAGTGAGGGGCCCTGGCAGAGCTGGGGGCAGGGCTGGTGGGGGCTGTGGGTGGGGAGTGAGGGGCCCTGGCTGGGCTGGTGGGGGCTGTGGGTGGGGAGTGAGGGGCCCTGGCAGGGCTGGGGGCAGGGCTGGGCTGGTGGGGGCTGTGGGTGGGGAGTGAGGGGCCCCGGCAGGGCTGGGCAGGGCAGACCAGGGTGGCGGGTAGCAGGGGTGTGTGGCTCAGGTTTGGGGAGCAGCAGCAGAGCTGGGGGGGGCTGTTCACAGGAACTGGAAAAGCGAAGGTGCTGATTGGTCAGTGCACCCCCCCCATGCCCTGAGATGGGGGATGCCCTGGATGCTGCTTGTCAGTCAGTGTGGGGGGGCAGGGAGCCCAGCCCCGAGTCCCATCTCTGCTGGTGGTGACAGGCAGGTTCCCCCCGGGGAGGGAGACAGACCCAGAGGCAGGACAAGCCCCTGGTGCGGGTGCCCAGCCGGCAGGGGCCGGGCCCATCATGGAGGCCCAGCCCGGGCTGGCGGGTCCGTGGGGGGGCGCCCGTAGGAGAAGCGGCTGTGGCGTCCGCAGGCCAGGAACCCAGCGCCGTGTGCAATGCAGCACGTCCAGATCTGCCGGGGGCGAGAGGGAAGCCAGGTGAGCAGCTGATTGGGAAAGCTGTGAAGTGGGGGGAGGGGCGGGGCATGTTGGAGCTGGGGGGGAGATGGCAGAGGACCCCCACTCTCTGCCCCAGAGTCCAGTGGGATCAGAGCCCCCAACCTGAGCCACGTGCCCGGAAGGGAGCAGAGTCTGGCTCCAAGCCCCTCTCCGACCGGGGCTGGGGGTGGGATAACGCGGCAGCCGGTTCTGGTCTCCCCCAGGCTGGGGTCTGCCAGGCAGCAGGTAGGGGCCAGTACGCCCCAGATACCTCGTCTTGCTCGGAGCCCAGGGGCTGTGCTGAGGGATTCCCCCTTAACCCCCCCATCTGACCAGCAGGTTTCCCCTTTGGGCCAGGCACTGGGGAGGGACATAGGTCCCAAGCCCCCACCAGCCCTAGAGCGCAGGCCCCGCCCCGCCTGCCCAGCCCCCCTACCAGGTAGGCGGTGAAGGCCAGGTAGCCGGCCAGCACGAAGGCCAGGGGGATGTAGTAGGCCAGGCTGCCCAGCGTGGGGATGTAGATCACCACGAAGTAGAGGTTAATGGCGCAGATCAGCCCGGTGATGAGGACCATCAGCACCTTGCTGACACTGCAAGGAGACCAGAGCGCCCGTGAGCCCAGCCCGGCCCCCTCCCAACGCCTGCCTGGAGCGGGCACCGGAGGGGGAGTCTCCCCTGCAGCTGAGCTCCCCGTGCCGGGCTGCATGCCCTGGCTAGCACATGGCGAGCATGGCCCTGCCCACCTATGCCCCGCCCCTCCCGCAACCTCACTGCGTGATTGGCTGAAGGATGCCCCGCCCCCCCGGTCCTCCAACGTTCTGGGGTTCTGCTGCTTGTTAATATCGGCCTGGGGGGGTCTGATTGCGGCGCCAGGCAGCGGCCAGCGGGGGCGGGGTCCCCGGGGCAGATACTCACACGCCGTTGGCAAACTCCTGCATGAGCGGCCGCATGCTGGTGAAGGTGAGAACCGGGAGGACGGCGAAGGGCAGCTGCAAGGCAGAGGGGCAGGGTGAGGAGGAGGGGACCCCGCTCCCAGGACCGGCCCCCATCCGCCGTGCGCCCGCCCGGCTCTCACCAGCAGGCTCTGCAGCACGTTGAGCAGGTCGTTCATGCCCGTCAGGTGGCTGACGTCCTTGAAGGCGGCGATGAAGACGGTGGGGAGGATGGCGAAGGAGCGGGTGAAGAGCACGCGGGCAAAGCGGGACCAGCGCAGCTGCAGGAACCCCTTGGGGGGGCAAAGGGGGCGCCCGGAGCGCGTGAGAACGTGCCGGGCGCCTGACGCCGGAGCCTGGCAGGAGGCCAGAAAGCAGGCGGTCGGCCCCCAAGTCACCCCAGCGGTTTCTCCAGCCGGGCTTTGGCGTTTGGGGGCGTGTGCCCGGCGCTGCCCCCTCCCCGGGTGCGAGGCGCCGCGGCGCCTCCTGCTGGTCACTCGGGAATTCGTGCCGGGCAGCCCCGGAGCGCCCCCTTCTGGCCCGTGCGGGAGCGGTTCTGCCACGGCCCTCCCAGACCGCAGCGCCCGCCCCCTGGGTCCTGCCCTGCCGCAGGGCCCCACTCGCTGGGGTCCTCCCCCTCTGGGAACCGCCAACCCCTGCACCCACCTTGCCAGTCGGCGGCCAGCCCCTGCCACAGGGCAAACTGCCGCCTGAAACAGCCCCTCATTGGCAAGGGTGGACCTGCTGCCTCGGGCCCCTCAGGCCCTGCAGCCTGGGAGCGGTGTCAGGCCAGAGCCCCCAGCCCTGCTCGGTCTCAGGGATCCTCCAGCTTCCCTGGCAGCCTGGCCCCTCCTGCTCCCCAGCGGGAGCCAGTGTCCCCTCCCCTCCCCTCCAGGAGCCCGTATTGATACATCCTGGCTGGGCCCTCCCTGGCTGCTCCTCCGACCCCCACCTCTGCCTGTCTCCAGCCTAGTCACTCACCCTGTGACCCCCGTCAGTTCTACCCCCCCCACCGCCCTCGCTCAGCCAAGGGCTCCAAACCCACCATCGCGTCCCCCCAGGGGTGCGAGTCATTCCCATGTCTGCCCTGGCGGGACAGAGCTGCCTCTAGGAGCAAACACCCGTTAACTGGGCTCCTCGCCCACCCCCCCGGGGCGCCCCGCCCAGGGAACGCAGGTGAAGCTCCCACGTGTCTCGTCCCCGCTGCATCCGTCCGGTAATGCCTGAGCCGGCATGTGTTGCAACCCCGGCTCTCTAGCCTGGGAGGGCACGGCCAGCAAGAGGCAGGGCAGCACGACCTGGGCCTGCGTGTGGGGACGAAATGCAGGAGGAACTGGGTCAGGAGTGGGGGGCACTGGCCAGGCAGTAGGGGAAGCCCAGGGCTGGGCCGGCAGGGGCTGGGGGTGGGGGGGGGCGTGAGGGGCACTGGCAGGACGGGGGGGGGGGGCAGGGCTGGGCCAGCAGGGGCTGTGGGTGGGGCATGAGGGGATTAGCAGAGTCGTTCCCCGACTTGCGAACGGTCGAGTTACAGCCAAGTGTTTGGTCCGTAACTCGTTCATAACTCGGAGAGAGGCTACTGCACTGAGGGAGGAACAATCCGTGTCACACACACAGATCGGGAAGCGACTGTCTAGGCAGGAGTCCTGCAGAAAGGGATCGAGGGGTCAGAGTGGCCCACAAGCTGAAGATGAGTCAGCAGGGTGGCACTCTTGCAAAAAAAGCCAACATGATTCTGGGCTGCATGAACAGGAGTGCTGTGAGCAAGACGTAGAAGTCGTTCTTCCGCTCTACTCTGCGCTGGTTAGGCCTCAGTTGGAGGATTGTGTCCAGTTCTGGGCACCACATTTCAAGAAGGATGTGGAGAAATGAGAAAAGGTCCAGAGAAGAGCAACAAAAATGATGAAGGGTCTAGAGAACATGAGCTAGGAGGGAAGACTGAAAGAACTGGGCTTGTTTAGTTTGCAAAAAGAGCAGACTGAGAGGGGACCGGACAGCACCCTGTACCTAAAAGGGTGTTACAAAGAGGAGGGATAAAAAATTTTCTCCTTGGCCTCTGAGGACAGGACAAGAAGCAATGGGCTTAAACTGCAGCAGGGGAGGTTTAGGTTGCACATTAGGAAAAACTTCCTGCCTGTCAGGGTGGTGAAACACTGGAATAAGTTGCCCAGGGAGGTTGTGGAATCTCCATCCCTGGAGATATTTAGGGGCAGGTTGGTTAGACATCTATCAGGGATGCTCTGATGGTGCTTGGTCCTGCTGTGAGGGCCGGGGACTGGACTCGACAACGACTCGAGGTCCTTTCCAGTTCTATGATTCTATTTGGTGCGATGGTTGCTGTCATTAGACTCCAGAGTGAACACCCCAGGGAGAACAGGGCAGTTCACCCCTGGCTCCGTGAGGCTGAGCACAGGTCTCTGCTGACTCAGGCCGGTAGCTGGGTCACAGCTGGAAGTTTCGCTCTGCAGCAAGCGGGGCTGGAAAAGCCAACCCCCAAACCAAAGCCGGGGGGCTCCCAGGGAAGTGCTGGTTCCATCCCAGCCAGTCCCGGCCCACCTCCATGACGAACTGTCCAGCGTAGGTCCCGGTCATGGTGGAGCTCTGCCCTGCGGCCAGGATCCCAATGGCCCAGATGTAGAGTGCGACGGAGCCAAAGTAACAGCCCAGGATGACGCCCTGAAAGGGGATGGAGCAGACTCCTATTAGCAAGGCCCAAAGGGGGACCCCAAAACCTCCCTTGCAGGGAGGCGGGGGCTGGATCTGCTTCCGGCTTCTCCCACGCTGAGCTGGCAGGTCAGCTGCTCCTAGTATCCCCTCGGTCTGTCTGTCAGCTGGTGGGGCAGTGCCGCCGTGGGAGTGAGGGGCGGGGTGGGGTACGAGTGTGTGGGGCGGGGGGAACAGCAGGGACCCTGATGGCTCCAGCAGGGGGCTGGGAGGTGGTGGTGGGCACCTGGGTGCTGCTGGAGAAAGGGTCCTGCCCTGGGAGCCCAGGCTGGGAACGCCCCCGCATGGGGTCAAGACATTTCCGTGCCGCTGGGCTCTCCCCTCCCCCGCAACCCCGGGAGGGGTCCGTGCCCCCGACTCACCCCTTGGTAGATGTCCACCGAGACGGTCTGGTTGTCGGTGGGGAAGATGGGGGCGTACTGGCTGACGCTGCTGTTGGCACAGACGTTGTACTGAAACACACAGGGCCCCGGTCAGCAGGCTGCCTGGCAAGTGGGGAGGGGGACTGGGGGGGCTGGCGGGGGGCAGGAGGAGGGCGGCCCTACAGCAGGCAGAGTGATCAGCTCCCCACATCCCTACCTGCCCCCCCCAGGGGGACCAACCCCCCCACAAGAGCCCATCAGAGCCCAGAGACTGGCAGCCCCTCTGGCTGCTGGGTGTGCGTGCTGCCCTCTAGTGCACGGCATGAGTGAGCTGTGTATCGGGGGGAGGCGTATCGGGGGGGGGGGGAAGAGGGAAGGTCCTTTCTTGGACTGAGCACTGGTTAAAAGACAGGAAACAAAGGGTAGGAATAAATGGTAAATTTTCAGAATGGAGAGGGGTAACTAGTGGTGTCCCCCAAGGGTCAGTCCTGGGACCAATCCTATTCAATTTGGCTACATCTAGACTGGCCACAAATTCCGGAAAAGGGATGCAAATCAGGTAAGTCAGCATAGGGAAATCCGCGAGGGATTTAAATATCCCCCGCAGATTTAAATAAACATGTCCGCCGCTTTTTTTCCGGCTTGGGGAAAAGCCGGAAAAAAGCGTCTAGACTGGCGCGATCCTCCGGAATAAAGCCCTTCTCCGGAGGATCTCTTATTCCTACCTTCAGGAAGGACCGTGGGAACCGCTGAGGGGCGGCCCCTGTGGGAGCTGCTGGGAAGTGCAGGTGGGTAGCAGGGGAGCCCAGTGGGTGGAGTGGAGTCCGTGGGGCACATGGAGGGGAGAAGGCCCCCCGATGGCCGGGACTCACCACGTCCTGGTTGGTGCGGTGGTAGAAGGCCTGGCCGAAGACGGCCATGACGAAGAGGTTGATGAGGAAGGAGACGAAGAGGGCGATGCAGGACTCGATCAGGAAGTACATGTTGGCCTCGCGCACCTGCTGCCTCTCGGAGCGCTTCACATCCCGGGTCTGGGTGGGGGGCAGTGTTACGGAGGCCCAGCCTGGATCCCCCACGGGGCCAGCCAGGCCAGCGCTAGGGAGCCTGGCTCCGCAACCTGGGACAGGGCGTCTGGCCAATGTTCCCTCTAATTTGTTTTCCACCCAAGTGCAGAATAAATGTTGTTCTGTGCACCAAGGCATGTGCAGATGTGCACCACAACAGACCCACAAGCTGCTGTGGGGGCCCCTGAATTTCTCCTGGGCGGCCGCCCATGTGCTCTGCTTCCAGGGAGCCCTGAGCCCATGGAAGGGGTGGCCTGTGGAGGGCATGGCATGCTCAGCTGGTTCCCAGGAGGCTTTGGGGGACACAGTGTGGGTGGGGTGCAGCCTGGGGCATGGGGCATCAGAGCCCAGCACTTGCCCCCTATCCCACCCACACTCCGGTACATTGAGTGCCCCCCACCCGCCCCCAGCATCCCTACCCGGTGGCTGCAGGGGCTGGGAGTGCAGCAGCGCCCCCTCTGGCGGGTTCACGCACTGCGCCCAGGGCTCCTAGTGCTGCAGGTGGCCGTGCGCCGGGGCCCCAGCGGGTTCCAGACGAGGCCCCCGGGGCGGAGCGGCTGCTGGGTGCCCGGGCCGGGCCCTCACCTTGACGAGGGAGGAGTGGAGGTAGATGTTGTGCGGCATGATGATAGCTCCCACGATGCCCACAGCCTGCAGCAGCTCCTCCCGCCCGCAGCCGCGGCAGTAGGGGAAGAAGATGCCCTTCAGCACCTCCCGCTGGTCTGGCTTCACCACCACGTACTGGGGGCAGAGCAGGGGGTGAGCAGCTGCAGCCGGGTCCCGCCCGGGCACAGAGATCTGCTGCGCTTGGGGGCACAGCCCTCCGGGGAGGGGTACAAGTGCCCTGGCAGCCCTCCCTCTTGTGGGGCACCCCCCATGCCAGGTCTCCCCGGCGCCATGGCCCTGTGCCCTGGAGGAGCTATCGCTGCCCCGATGGAGCAATCCCCCAAACAGATCCCTGTGGGGCAGCCCCCCGACGCCACAGCCCCGAGGTCCCGGCAGGGCCACGCCACCCCCTCCCCAACTGAAACCCTGGGAGGCAAAGAGCTATGCTGTGCCCAAGCCAGGAGGTGGGGCTGCCCCCCCGAGTCCATGGTCGCTGGAAGGCAGTGCCTCACCCGGAAGAGCGCCAGCCTCCCTGGCCGGGGGGTCCCCCCTCCAGATACTGCCCAGGCTGCCCCTGCTTAGCTTGGGAGCCAGGCCCGGGGCGTTACATTGCATTTCATCAGCGACTCGGGGGACACTGCGGCGCGTCCCGCCCAAGGGGCTCTTCCTCCGTTTACAAGGCAGCGGCGCGGCGAGGGACGGGCGCGAGCCGGGGCTTATCGGACAGTCGACTAGTCGCGCACAACCCTCCGCCAGACACGGCCCCTCCCCAGGCAAGGAGCGAGTGCAGCCGACCGGCCTGCAAACGCCCCACACGAGGGCCCGGGCGGGCTGGGTTTGGGGCAGGCCCGGGGACACGGGCAGAGAGGAAAGCCGCCTGTCTGCTCTCTGCCACGCCCCCCAGCGCGGCTGAGACGCCCCCGGCTCCCGCCGTGCACACAGCTGTGTCGCTGGCCGGGCACGTCCGTCAGACCAGAGGGCAGCCCACGTGGCCCCCTGTAACGTGGATCTGACGTGCCCCCCCCGTCACGCGGATCCCGCTGGGCTTGAGAGATCGGGCAGGGGGTTAGCTGACGGGGTTGCCCGCGATGGGGGAAGGGCTGGTCCCAGCGACCCCTTCCAGCCGGGAAATGTACCTCGTAGCCAAAGGTCACCGCCATGATCGTGATCAGGAGGGCGAAAAAGCCTTCCAGCTTCCGGAGGCCTGCGGGAAGGGAGAGCCGGGCTGTGCCGAGCTGCAGCGGTGCCCAGGCGGGCAGCTCCCAGCCAGCCCTGGGCCGGGGCGGCCGCTCTGCCTGGCCCCCTGGGGACAAGCCCCCAGCCCCACAGAGGCCAGGGCCAGAAGGGAGCAGCGGGATCCAGGCTGACCTGCGCCTGCCCCAAGCCCCGGCCGAATCACTGACCCCTCGCGGCTTGACTGGCACCTTCCAGAGATGCCCCCTTGCTCTAGTTCCAGCCAGGGGCCCTGCCATGCCCAGGGGCACTGGGTACCTTGGCGGGAGAGACTGACAGCCTAGCATGTCCCCGCCCATGTCCTGCCCCCAGGCCAGGCCTCCTGCTCTTCCCAGCGTTGTGCCCTGGCAGGCCCAGGCTGGCTTGCCCCTGCAGGGGCTCTGGGCAGCGAGTGTTGCAGCCGCCCTGCCCGCTGGAGGTCAGACCACCCCCTGGCGCTCTGGGGCTGGCCGCGTGGAGCACCGGGACTGGGGATGCCGTAGGACTCTGAGCTCCTGCAGGGTGGGACACTGGCCACCCACACCCAGGGACAATTCCCTCCCCACACCAAATCCAGCCACCAGCTGGCCCCCGCGGATGGCAGCAAACCCCGCCCAGCAGGTCCTGGGAACGAATCTCTGCAGCTCAGAGCCCTCCCCATGACTGCGTCCCCGTCCTGGCTACTGGGGGGACCCGCCGCTGGCAGGTCGGTCGGCCGCTCGCCCCGGGCGCCGGGGGGACCCGCTGCTGGCAGGTCGGCCGCTCGCCCCGGGCGCCGGGGGGACCCGCCGCTGGCAGGTCGGTCGCTCGCCCCGGGCGCTGGGGGGACCCGCTGCTGGCAGGTCGGTCGGCCGCTCGCCCCGGGCGCCGGGGGGACTCGCCGCTGGCAGGTCGGCCGCTCGCCCCGGGCGCCGGGGGGACCCGCCGCTGGCAGGTCGGTCGGCCGCTCGCCCCGGGCGCCGGGGGGACCCACTGCTGGCAGGTCGGCCGCTCGCCCCGGGCGCCGGGGGGACCCGCTGCTGGCAGGTCGGCCGCTCGCCCCGGGCGCGGGGGGGACCCGCTGGCAGGGCGGTCGGCCGCTCGCCCCGGGCGCCGGGGGGACCCGCCGCTGGCAGGTCGGTCGCTCGCCCTGGGCGCCGGGGGGACCCGCCGCTGGCAGGTCGGTCGGCCACTCGCCCCGGGCGCCGGGGGGACCCACTGCTGGCAGGTCGGCCGCTCGCCCCGGGCGCCGGGGGGAACCCGCTGCTGGCAGGTCGGCCGCTCGCCCCGGGCGCGGGGGGGACCCGCTGGCAGGGCGGCCGGCCGGGCGCCGGGGGTACCCGCCGCTGGCAGGTCGGCCGCTCACCCCGGGCGCCGGGGGGACCCGCCGCTGGCAGGTCGGTCGCTCGCCCCGGGCGCCGGGGGGACGCGCTGCTGGCAGGTCGGCCGCTCGCCCCGGGCGCCGGGGGGACCCACTGCTGGCAGGTCGGCCGCTCGCCCCGGCCGCCGGGGGTACCCGCTGCTGGCAGGTCGGCCGCTCGCCCGGGCGCCGGGGGTACCCGCTGCTGGCAGGTCGGCCGCTCGCCCCGGGCGCCGGGGGTACCCGCTGCTGGCAGGTCGGCCGCTCGCCCCGGGCGCCGGGGGTACCCGCTGCTGGCAGGTCGGCCGCTCGCCCCGGGCGCTGGGGATACTCGAGCCTAACCTTGGGGATTGCCAGGTTCTGGCCTTTTGTTCTGGCGTCCACGCTGGCCTGTACCCGGTATAACCACCCACCCCCTGGACTGGGCTTTATCCCTCCAGTGTGTGACAGGCAGCGATCACCTCTCCTGGCCTTTGTTTAGGCCAGGCAAGCCAAGCGCTTCCATCCCTTCGATCATCGATCTCGCCCTCCTCTGCACCTGCTCCTGTGCCAATGCCTCTTTCTTACACACGGGAGCCCAGAACAGCACACGCCCGGTGCAAAGGCAACAACTGGGGCTGCCACATTATTTAAAACCATGAATCACGATGAATCGCACGGTGACACGGGACGAGAACACCATTTATTGACACGTTGGGGTTGGTCTGCTACATTTCCAAATAGGCTGATTTCAGTTGCAACCCCGAATACAAAGGGTCCAGCGCTCATTATCCTCTTGGGGGCTGTGTCTAGACTGCATCTCTTTTCCGGAAAAGGGATGCAAATTAGATGTATCGCAATTGCTAATGAAGCAGGGATTTAAATCTCCCCCGCTTCATTAGCATAAAAATGGCTGCCGCTTTTTTCCGGCTCGGAGCTTTGCCGGAAAAAAGCGCCAGTCTAGACGCGGATCTTTCGGAAAATAAAGCCTTTTCCGAAATATCCCTTATTCCTTATTTTAAGAGGAATAAGGGATCTTTTGGAAAAGGCTTTATTTTCCGAAAGATCCGCGTCTAGACTGGCGCTTTACTCCGGCAAAGCTCCGAGCTGGAAAAAAGAGTCAGCCATTTCTATTCAAATGAAGCATGGGATATTTAAATCCCTGCTTCATTTGCAATAGCGATGTGCCTAATCTCCATCCCTCTGTCGGCAGAGAGGTGTAGTTTAGACACAACTTTGATTATCAATATTGGCACCATGAAAAAGAAACAAACTAAATAGTATTTTTCAATTCATCTAATACCAGTACTGCAGTGCTGTTTCTTTAGCGTGACACTTGAACAAATGTAGAATTACGTACCAAAAACCTGCACTCAAAGCTAAAACAATGTAAAACGTCAGCGCCTACAAGTCCACTCAGTCCTACTTCTTGTTCAGCCAATTGCTCAGACAACACGTTTTGTTTGCATTTATGGGAGATGTTGCTGCCTGCTTCATGTTTACAAAGGCCCTTGAAAATGAGAACAGGCGTTCGCATGGCACGGTTGTAGCCGGCATCGTAAGATATTTATTTACACGACCGCTGTGGTAAGGGTTCCTCTGTCCCTTCCTGCGTCAGCCACGATTGCAGAGGACAGGTGTCCATGCTGAGGATGGGTTTGCTTGATAATGATCCAGAGCCGAGCCGACCAAGGCACCGTCATTTCCATCGTCTGAGGCAGAAGGCTGAGGTTTTTTTGGTGGTCCGGGTTCTGTAGCTTCCACATCAGAATGTTACTCTTTTAAGACGTCTGAAAGCGGCTCCAGGCCCCGCCCCACTCTGATTTTGGAGAGCCCTTCAGATTCCCACCCCTTGCATCGAGAGCCGGGCGCTCTCACATCGGTACTGACTTCGTGTTGGTCAAATGTGCAGCGAAAAGGTTCTTACATCGAACGGGAGTGGGGCCGGGGGTGATCGTATTTTCCCATTTGTCACCTGAGGCATATTTTAAATGGGACTCTACACTCTCTCCTCCTCGTGTCTGGGATGGGCCCTAGTCCCCCCTGCCACCCACCCCATGGAGCTGGCCCAAAGCCCCCTCTACTCCTTGTATATGGGGCCGACCCAGGGCCCCTGCTGCCCTCCCCCTCCGTGCAGGGCAAGCCCAGCCAGAGCCTCTCTCTCAAGCCCTCCCCCAGTCTGGCATTGCTGCCTGCCCCCTGTGACGTAGTGGGGGTACCTGGCTGGTTTCTATGCTGCTGGCTCTGGGGTAACCCCCACTGGCTGCCGTGGGTACCACGACCCAGCAAAACAGGATGAGTCACTATGCAAACCAGTGGCCAGACACCCCCCATGGAGAGGAACAAAGGAAGGGGGATGCTGCCCTGGCTGGGGGGCAGGGCTGGAGGAGGGTTAGTTAGTTCCTGTCTGGAAAGCAGGGGAGAAGGAGCTGGGGAGGGGGCTGGGACTCCCCTATCTCAAGGGGGGCACTGAGGCCTCTTAACCCCAGTTCCTGTAACCAGATTACATCTGTGCTGCGCTGTGCTGGAGGAGCAATAAACCACCCTCAATTCCACTGGCTGGTGGAGTCTGTTTGTGCCATTTCGGGGTGCAGGAGACGGGGAACCCCCAACGCGCCGTCACACCCCCCCCGTCCCCTCCCCCGTACGTTCCTTTCTGCCCTGCTAGGGGTCACACCCCAATTTTAGGCAAAACTGCACGTTTGTCCCCTTTGCTCTTGTTAACAGACAATCAGTTGCCAAGAGCCAGGGGGACAAATCCCCAATGTTGCCAAAATAGCCAGAGCGGCCAGGACAGGGCTTAGGACAGGGATTGTCCAGGCCACAACGGGCTGTACGGTCCCCGTCTCTGGCACGGCAGAACGCGGGTGAAACCGCAGGATGTGGACGAGGAGCTCACCACAAATGTAATAAGCACATTTTTTTAAAGAGCATCCGAGGGCCCCCAGAATTGCTGGACCCCTGGGTAAAGGGGGAGGGCGTGGCTCTATGCCCCTGGGAGGGGTGGGGCCTCCAGGGAAAGGGGCGGGGCTAGGAACAGCCAGCCCTCAGTACTGCCCGGAGCGCTCCCTGTCGCCCCACTCAGCCCTTAATGCCCCCCGGAGCATGCTGCCCCGGGCTCCGGCAGCGATGACAGGACCCAGGGTTCTGGCTGCTGCACAGCAGCGTCTATAGGGAGCCGTGGGCCCTTTCCAGTCACCGGCTCCGGAACAGTTCCCCTCCCCCCGTCGCAGGCCTGATCAGCATGGGAGCATGGCCTCTGGGATGCTGGCTGACGCGCGAAGGGCACACGAATCTTTAGCACATCTGGCACATCGACACCTTGCCGTGCCGGCAGCCAGGAACGTGCCATTACCCGCGCTGACTTCCAGCAGGCAGCAGCATCTCCCGCACCTGGAAACAACCGTGGCTGGCAGGAGGAGGAAGAGGACTGAATGAACGGTTCGGTTCCACACTTGGGACGCTGTTTGGGTTTCGAGTGCAGTCGCGTAACCAAAAAAAAAATGGACATTTGCAAATTGCACTTTCCGGAGACAGGGCCTGCCGCCTCGCGCTGGCATGAGATGAACAGAAAAATACTGGGCTTTGTTACCATTTGTACAGGTGCTTTTTAACATCCTCTGTGCTGCCATTGAAATCCATCTCTCTGGAAATGCAGAGACACGTCCAAACCCGCCAATAAATTGCAGGTGGTGTTCTGCGGTTCAGCGGTGTGATTAACCCCGCGACTCATCGCCATCCGTTTTCTACACCGCGATTCATTGGTTGGAGGTCATCACGTGAGTTCACGGCGATTAATTGACAGCCCCGGTAATAACGCTGCGTCGGCTCTCCAGGAAAAGCCACGCCTGATGCAGCCCAGGACTGCACGAGCCTTTTTTCCTGGCGGTAGCCCGTTGGCGGCTCATAGTCGTCCTGTGATTACCCAATTCACCCAGGCTACGTCTAGACTCGCATGATTTCCCGGAAATGCTTTTAATGGAAAAGTTTTCCATTAAAAGCATTTTCGAAAAAGCGCTTCTAGATTGGCACGGACGCTTTTCTGCAAAAGCACTTTTTGTGGAAAAGCGTCCGTGCCAATCTAGACGCGCTTTTGCGCAAAAAAGCCCCAATCGCCATTTTTGCCATCGGGGCTTTTTTGCGGAAAACAAATCTGAGCTGTCTACACTGGCCTTTTTGCGCAAAAGTTTTGCGCAAAAGGACTTTTGCCCGCACGGGAACAGCATAGTATTTCCGCAAGAAGCACTGATTTCAGACAGTAGGAAGTCAGTGCTTTTGCGGAAATTCAAGTGGCCAGTGTAGGCAGCTGGCAAGTTTTTCCGGAAAAGCGGCTGATTCTCCGGAAAAACTGGCCAGTCTAGACACAGCCCCAGGTCTTTCTCCTCCTCTGTTACTCCCAACGGATACGTCCCCAGCTTATCGCGAAATGTCCGGTTGTTAGCCCCTAAATGCAGAGCCGGGCACTTGGCGCTATTCAATGTCATCTAATGTCTATTGCTGGCCGACATGCTGGTGCTTCTTCACATTGGCAGCACCGCGGATCTGACTGGCCCCTCCCACTTTCTGCGCCAAGGTCATTACATTAAAATCAAACCGGTCCCAAGAGAGCCAGGAGGACCTCCTCGGGTGGCCTCCCTCCAGCCTGCCCACGCAGTCCGTGTGGGGCTGCAGTTCCCCTTCCCAACCTGGGCCCCCCCTGTATCAAACCCACCTCTCTGCTGCCCCCTCCCTGCTGGCAGCCCCCACTGTGCAGCTCTCGTCCGTGTCTCCTTTCCACCCCTCTGTCTTGGGTCCTGGCTGATTGATGTGGGGGGGGGAGACGAAGCCCCCCGCAGGCAGCAGGGCCAGGAGTGGGGTATATTGTTAAGCTTTGAGCTGATTTTTAAGAAGCCCCTGGACAGCCAGGGCTGAGCTACAGAGCTGCAAGCAGGGCGGACTGGTAGCCTAGGGATGAGGCAGACCTGCCCTGGAAGGGGAGCACGAAACTGACCAGAAACAAAGCGTGAAACTGACCAGCCTGTGCTCCGCAGCTGCCCAACCTACGCCCCTCTCTCTAGCAGCACACACAGCACCTTTAGCCCCCCGCCCCGGCCCTGGCCACCCCGACGTACCGTATTTATCCAGGAAGAGGAAGAAGAGGGTGTCCACAATGGTGATGAGGACTCCGCCCCACAGGGGGATGCTGTGGGGGGAAATCACAGGGGTCACTGCTGCCATGCAGGCGACGGGAGGTTCATTCCTGACCCCTGGCGCTGGACGAGGAGCGCCGAGCCACCGCTAGAGGAAGACGCTGCCTCGTGGCAGTGTGACTGTCTGCAGGGTGCGAGCGAACCCAAGCCCCGAAGCTCTGGTTTAAGAGCAGGTTGCAGAGGCAGGAGAGTCCCAGCAAATCAGGCCAGACCTTGTCAGTCTGACCTTGTCGTGACCATGAGGGATGGCCAGCAGCCTGGGGAATAAGAGGTTAACTATGTCCCTTACCTAACCAGGTAGCAGGCAGCCAATAGAAAAATAGGTAGGAATTTCAAACTGGGACAAAGGAATTTTGGGGTTTTCCCTCCTTTGTCTCTGGGCAGTTTCTCTGCAGATACTGAGGGAGTCAGACATGTCTTGTCTCTCTCTAAGAAAAGACTCTTCACTATCTGTAAGTAGGGCAAAGCTGAGACACATCCGTTAGGTTTTATTGTTTTATGGTTTGGGAAGGGGACTCTGAGGTCTGTGCATTTCAAAATGGGTTTTCCTCTCCTTTGTAACTAAGCTTTTGGCCCATAGGGGTCCCCCATGAGTATATTAATTGGTGACTTTTCCATCTAGTCATTATGCTTGTAACTGGAGTATTGTGGTGACACTAAAAGTTCTTTCTCTTTTTTTTATGAACCTGGGATTGGTTAATTTTTTTGTGTCCTGGTTTTACTTTAGGGCTGAGATTTCCCCAGTGATCTCTTCCCTGGTTTTCTTACCATTACTTGGATGGTGGCAGCGGATTTTTATCCCCCAAATCGAGGTTTTTAAGATTTTGGGGGGAAGTTTTATACCAAAGCTTGGAAAGAGAAGGTTCTGGGGTATTTTTGCGGGCCCCCACTTCTGCATTCATCATGGCAGAGTGGGGAAGAAGCCTTGACAGACTTCCTGTGCAATGCAGAGCACCGGGCGTTCCTGAATTTGAGCCTGTTACAACCAGCGCGGATCCAGTTCTGACTCCACCACGGCCAGCAATGCGGCCCAGATAGCTCTGGACTTTGGCGAGGCAGCTCAGAAGGGGGCTTGCTCTGAACGCAGCCTGGTTTGACAGCGACTAAAATCTCTCTGGGTCCCACTCCTAATCCTACCCTAAAAACCACAGGCAGGCTCAGGAGCCGAGGGCTGGTGCCTCCCAGGGCAGGCATGGAGGGGAACATGGGCCATGGGTGAAGGCCCAGTTGGGAAAGGCAGGCCCCATCCCTGCCCCACCCTTCTGCCTGCAGCCCCGCCCCTGGAGCCAAGACCCGCCCACTCGCCGCCCGGTCCTTCCTGGCCAATTGGAGGGCCGGGACTGATGTGCCATGGCCCCAGCCTCCCCAGAGGCCGGGGCGCGTAGGCAGTTTTGGGAAGGCGGTGCGTCCCCTTGCCTGTGTTACCGGTGGCCCATGGCAGGGAGGGAAGCAGGTAAAGCCATATGCTGGCTTGCTGTGTGCCTGTGATGTCACCCAGAGAAAGGATAATGGACTCGCTACTCCCGCAAGCCGAGGGAGCCCTCTCGTAGCTCAGGGAGCAGGCCCGTGCTGGGGGTGGCAGGTGCCCGGAGTTCTAGGCCCAGCTGCCCCCGTCCCCGTCCGTGGGAAAGGTTGCGGGGACTCGTTACCGTCCGGCCGAGAGGAGGCTGAAAGCGATGGCCGTCCCGATCACCTCCTGCATGTCAGAGCCAATGATGGCAACCTCGATCGTGGCCCAGAGCAGCAGGCGCGGCACCTGCAGCAAAGGGGGGGACCCAGCTCGGACTCCTGGCTGGGGCCTTACTGCACCCAGGGGAGGCAGAGCTGGCCAGCAAGGCGCCGGGGGGCACGCACAGCGCGGGGGCAGAACCCAGCAGTCCTGGCTCTAAGGACACACCGCCCTGCCTACCCCCTGAGCTTACCCCCTGAGCTGCAAATAGATCCAGAGTTCCCCAGTCTCCCGGCTGCACCCCTTCCCGGAGCTGTGAGCACAGCGCAGCGTCCCTGCTGCTCTAACCACTAGCCCCCGGGGTCACTGCAAGGCACAGCAGCAGGGGTGGGGCAGGACCTTTGCTGGGGATCATGACGAGGACCTGCCCCGGTTGGATTCCTCACCCCTCGCTGCAGAGAGCTCAGACGGGGAACAGCCGCGGGCAGGTCGGCCTCCCTCTCAGAACCAGCCCGGCCGGGGCTTGCGCAGCGTCTCCGCGCCCCGGGAGGTTCACTGGGGCCTGCCCTACAGCTTGTGTCATTCCCTAGGGAACGTGCCACAAGTTCACCGCTGAGGCAGTGGGGGGCTGGGAGAGCCCCCAGAGCCCACCCAGGGGGCGTGTGCACTTGGAAAGCACCGGCCCGCACCGGAGGTGGTTCTGCCCATGGTCACCAGCTCCCCAAATCCATCCAAGCCCCCCAACCGCCATTGGCTGCTGCAAGCCAGGAAGGGACTGAGGACTGAGCTCCAGGCGGGCGGCCAAAGTGGGAGGAATCCAGGCTCGTCGGGCACCTGTGGCCAACATGCCCTGGCCCCTCCCCTGCCCAGCGAGTCAGCGTGGGCCGCCCGGCGCTCACCTTGGGGTAGTACTGGTAGCAGACCTCAGCCAGGTCCAGCCCCGTGACGACACCCAGCCGGATAGCCAGCCGCTGGCACAGCAGCCCCAGGACAGTGGCCCAGAGCAGCACCCACAGCAGCTGGAGGAGCAAAGGGACCGGCGGTCAGGGGGCGGACAGGCACAGCCCCTCTCAGCAGGGGTCCGGGAGCAGCCCAGCCCATGGAAATACAGAAGCAACCCGCCGGGGCAGGGTTCCCCCCAATGCGTGCCACCTGTGTGCGGAATCAATTTTGTTCAATGCGCTGAGGCATGTGCGGATGTGCACCACCCGTAGAAAGACATGCGGCCAGCTCTGCTGATCAGCCGGGCAGCATTTGAATCTCTCCTGGGTGGGCGGCCAAGTGCTCAGCTTCCAGGGACGCTGGCCCCGATCCTGGCCCCAGGGGAGTCAGCAGTAAAACTCCCGCAGGCTGAGTGACTCTGGGGCAGCAAGAGATACCTGGAGCTCTGGGCAGGTCTCCCTCCCACCCCAGACCGGACTCTGAACCGAGCACGTTACAGCCAGACCCCAGGGAACCCAGGCCAGGCCACCCAGCAGACCCCGCGGGAGCAGGGGAGGGGCAATAGGGGGGTGAGGGGCAGCTGAGGGTGCCAGCTCGTTACCTTAACGATCAGTGCTTGCTGGGGGTTATGGTACAGCCTGGAAGCCCCAGGCCTGGGATCATGGCCCCCGAGTGCAAGGCGCTGTACAGACCCGTCCCAAAGCACGGCCCCCTCCGGGCAGGGCCGCCCTCCGCTCACCTTGAAGCCGGCCACGGCCCCGCACTGCAGGTCCGACTCTATGTTGCCGGGGTCCAGGAAGGCGATGCTCATGAGGAACCCGGGGCCAGTGAAGGCCCAGAGCTTCCTGAAGCTGAAGCCAGGCTGTGAAGAGAAGGCCGCGGCGGCGGTTAGGCCCGGGGGGACACAGCTGCTGGTGGCTCCGCGGGGGGACCCGCAGCCCTGCCCAAGCACCTGCCGACCGGGCGGCTCAGCCACTCCTAGGGTTACCAGATGGCTTAAAAAAATACCGGACACACTGTATCTCAGATCGAGTGGGTGGGGGGGACCGACCGGGAGAATAGGGTTGGCCGGGAGGGGGTTGGGGGGAGTGGGACTGGCCGGGGGAGATGGGGGGGAGAACCGGCCGGCAGGAAGCAGGGTTGGCCGGGAGGGGGTTGGGGGGAGTGGGACTGGCCGGGGGAGATGGGGGGAGAACCGGCCGGCAGGAAGCAGGGTTGGCCGGGAGGGGGTTGGGGGGAGTGGGACTGGCCGGGGGAGATGGGGGGGAGAACCGGCCGGCAGGAAGCAGGGTTGGCCGGGAGGGGGTTGGGGGGAGTGGGACTGGCCGGGGGAGATGGGGGGGAGAACCGGCCGGCAGGAAGCAGGGTTGGCCGGGAGGGGGTTGGGGGGAGTGGGACTGGCCAGGGGAGATGCGGGGGGGGGGGAGAACCGGCCGGCAGGAAGCTGGGTTGGCCGGGAGGGGGTTGCGGGGAGTGGGACTGGCCGGGGGAGATGGGGGGGAGAACCGGCCGGCAGGAAGCAGGGTTGGCCGGGAGGGGGTTGGGGGGAGTGGGACTGGCCGGGGGAGATGGGGGGGAGAACTGGCCGACAGGAAGCAGGGTTGGCTGGGAGGGGGTTGGGGGGAGTGGGACTGGCCGGGGGAGATGGGGGGAGAACTGGCCGACAGGAAGCAGGGTTGGCTGGGAGGGGGTTGGGGGGAGTGGGACTGGCCGGGGGAGATGCGGGGGGGGAGAACCGGCCGGCAGGAAGCAGGGTTGGCCGGGAGGGGGTTGGGGGGAGTGGGACTGGCCGGGGGAGATGGGGGGAGAACTGGCCGACAGGAAGCAGGGTTGGCTGGGAGGGGGTTGGGGGGAGTGGGACTGGCCGGGGGAGATGGGGGGGAGAACCGGCCGACAGGAAGCAGGGTTGGCTGGGAGGGGGTTGGGGGGAGTGGGACTGGCCGGGGGAGATGGGGGGGAGAACCGGCCGGCAGGAAGCAGGGTTGGCTGGGAGGGGGTTGGGGGGAGTGGGACTGGCCGGGGGAGATGGAGGGGAGAACCGGCCGGCAGGAAGCAGGGTTGGCTGGGAGGGGGTTGGGGGGAGTGGGACTGGCCGGGGGAGATGGGGGGGAGAACCGGCCGGCAGGAAGCAGGGTTGGCCGGGAGGGGGTTGGGGGGAGTGGGACTGGCCAGGGGAGATGCGGGGGGGGGGGGGAGAACCGGCCGGCAGGAAGCTGGGTTGGCCGGGAGGGGGTTGCGGGGAGTGGGACTGGCCGGGGGAGATGGGGGGAGAACCGGCCGGCAGGAAGCAGGGTTGGCCGGGAGGGGGTTGCGGGGAGTGGGACTGGCCGGGGGAGATGGGGGGAGAACCGGCCGGCAGGAAGCAGGGTTGGCTGGGAGGGGGTTGCGGGGAGTGGGGCTGGCCAGGGGAGATGCGGGGGGGGAGAACCGGCCGGCAGGAAGCAGGGTTGGCCGGGAGGGGGTTGGGGGGAGTGGGACTGGCCGGGGGAGATGGGGGGAGAACTGGCCGACAGGAAGCAGGGTTGGCTGGGAGGGGGTTGGGGGGAGTGGGACTGGCCGGGGGAGATGGGGGGGAGAACCGGCCGACAGGAAGCAGGGTTGGCTGGGAGGGGGTTGGGGGGAGTGGGACTGGCCGGGGGAGATGGGGGGAGAACCGGCCGGCAGGAAGCAGGGTTGGCTGGGAGGGGGTTGGGGGGAGTGGGACTGGCCGGGGGAGATGGAGGGGAGAACCGGCCGGCAGGAAGCAGGGTTGGCCGGGAGGGGGTTGGGGGAGCGGGGCTGGCCGGGAGGAGCGGGAGGGGAGAGAACCGGCCGGCAGGGAGCGGGGCTGGCCTGGGTGCACGCAGACCCCGGGGTGCTGCCCATCCTGCGCGTGGTCCCGGAGGGGCACAGGGGCAAATCCGGCCCCAGGGATTCCATCCCGCCCCGCCCCCCCTCTCCCCCCGCTGCGTAGTTGCGTACCGCCTGGCTGGCAGACACACTGGTGCAGCGTGGGCGTGTCGAGCAGCCAGGCACTACGCAGCTACGTACCAATACTCCTGACAACAACAAAACGGACTTGGTTAGAAAATACCCGACATGTCTCTGTCCGGTTCCAAACCGGACACCTGGCCACCCTAGCACCCCTGTGCCCCGAGGGCAGGGCTGGCAGGTGCCAGGAGTGACGGGCCCCTTGGCAGAGCGTTGGGGGAGGAGGGTTGAGGTGCCCAGATCTCCGCAGGGAAACAGGCCGGGCTGGGGCAGGGCAGCTGTGCAGTTATGGGACAGGCAGGCCTGTCCAGCGACCTCTGGGGCAGCCCCCTGCCCCCCCACTCCCAGCCTGCAGCTGATTCTAAGGCCAGAGGCTGGTGATGCAGCCCCACCCCCAGGGCGTTGGCCATGGGAGTCACCCACTGCTGGAGCTGGCCTGTCGAGGGTGCCATGAGCCCCCCGCTTCTCCCAGCCCCATAGCCTCTCGGTCTCAGCCGGCAGGGCCTTTTGCCTGGGGGACCTGCCAGGGGGTTCGGTGCCCGCTGCCACGTGGTGCCCAAAGGGAGGCTTGTTACGCCCCTGCCCCACGCTGGGCGCCCTTCCTGCCCCCGCAGAGGCAGCTGCCGGCGGGTTTCTTCCCGCTCCGGAGCCGCGTGCACAGTAAGGATGGATCAGGCCAAGTACACCACCAGGGCAGGAGAACACGGAGGTGGAGACCAGGCCAGGGGGAGGCCCCTGCGTGCCCCCCCCCCTTGCTTTTCCGTGACCCGAGAGTCGCTTCCATCCTGTCTCGTCCTGCCCCCTCTACCCACCCCGTCTCCCGGTTCCTCTTTCTGACCCTGGCCGGGCTGCTCTGGGCTGAGCTCAGCACCTCTCTGGTCGTGTGACTCGCTGTCTCCGACTTCCCCAGAACGGGCAGGCCGGGGCACGGCCGGGGGAGGGGGGCATGTCTGGACCAGCTTGGCCTGTCCAAGCCATCGGCGCCAGGGGCAGCAGGCAAGGCAGACGTGGGCACACGTCCTCACCCCCATCAGAGGGCAGGGCAGGGCCCTGCTGGTGGCCCCCACAGGCAATGGAGCCCACCCTACAGCCAGGCTCAGTGGGGCGAAGGGGGCGGACACAAGCAAGGGACACCCCAGGAGTGATTCCCCGCCCCAGCCTCGGAGCCCATGGGACGGATAGATCACAGACAGGGCCGTTCAGCCCTGCAATGGGGCAGGCTCCCCCCTCCCCATGGGGGCAAACTCAGCCTAGGGGGAGAGCCAGTCGGGCCCCAGTGCGCTCTGCTGGGCCTGCCCGGGGGCTCCTAGGCTCTGAGTCTAGAGATGCTCCAGGCCTGGCCCAACCAAGGAAACCATAATGGGTGCTTAGCCAGGCACTGATCAGCTGTTCCACGGCAGGCAGGAGGGACTGGAGGGGGGAGCATGCTCAGGGGAGGGGGCGGAGCAGGGGCAGGAAGAGGGGGATGGGGCGGGGCCTTGGGGAGGGGAGCGAGTGGGGGCAGCTTTGGGGGAGGGGGTGGAGGGCTGGGGGGGAAGTGGGGTTGGTGCAATTCCCACCCGGAAAGGAGAAAGTTGGCGCCTGTGAGGAGGCTGGTTAATTTCTCCTGGATCTGGAGACTTAGCCACGAGGACCTGGTCTGAACCCCTCTCCACCCTCACTCACCTCATCCAGGGCAACCGAGGCAGCCCAGGACAGCAGCACCTGCTGGGGGGGGGTGCAGGCACCTCTCGGTTTCCACCATCCAGGCAGCCACCGCCTGAGAGGTCATCCCACCTCCTGGCCTGAGCCATGGGCCTCTGCTGCCCCCCACCCTGCAGAGACCGGCCAAGCCATTAAGCCGGGACCCAGCCCCCCAACTTGCTCAGCAGGGGTTGAAATCAGGATCTCTGTCCCCCTGCATTCTGCCTCCCGTGCCCAGCTCTGGCCCCCGGTGGGGGGTTGTGAAGGTGGTGGGCAAAGGGGGTTCCACTGGGCCTGGCCCATTTCTGAGATATGGAAAAGCTCAAAAGGGATTTTTGTCCAATGTTTTTTCTGCATAGAGTTTTAACCACAGAAAATACCAGGCATGCTGGTCTTCCCTGCGGTATAAGATAACGAGCCTTGTGGATAAGGGAGAAGCGGTGGATGTCATATACCTAGACTTTAGTAAGGCATTTGATACGGTCTCGCATGATATTCTTATTGATAAACTAGACAAATATAACTTAGATAGGGCCACGATAAGGTGGGTGCATAATTGGCTGGATAACCGTAGTCAGAGAGTTGTTGTTAACGGTTCTAAATCCTGCTGGAAAGGGATAACAAGTGGAGTTCCGCAAGGGTCTGTTTTGGGACCCGTACTGTTCAATATCTTCATCAATGATGTAGATATTGGGATAGAGAGTACGCTTATTAAGTTTGCAGATGATACCAAACTGGGTGGGGTTGCGACTTCTTTGGAGGATAGGGACATAATTCAAAATGACCTTAGCAAGTTAGAGAAATGGTCAGAGGTAAACAGGATGAGGTTTAATAAAGAGAAATGCAAAGTGCTCCATGTGACGGACCCGGCAGGGTCCGCACTAGGGGCGGGGGAGGCCCCCCCGCTCCGACAGGAAGCGGCGGCCAAGGACGGCCAGAAGCCGCTCGGCGCGGCGCCGCCGGCCCCGCAGCGGCTAAAGGCGGGGGCGGGCGCGCACCGGAGGGGACGGGGGAAGCACCGGGGGCCCGGGAGACGTCCGGCGCGGGCGCCCCGGTTCGCGCCCCGGGCAGGAGCCGCAGGCACGCTCCGGCCAGAGCCGCGCGGGGATCCGCCGGAGGGGGTGGGGCTGACGGCTCCGACGTCACCCGGCTGCGCCCATAACAAGGGCACCGGGACGCCCAAGAAGGGGGAAGCGAGCGGGCAGCCACCCTGGCTTCCCGGCACCCCAAGCACCCGGCCTTCCGGGCGACCAAGGGAGACGACCCCGGCAGTTGGAGGCTCGCTTTGGGACGAACCCGGCGGCTACGACGGGGTAAGTGACCCAACTCTGCACCGGCCCAGTGGGCCGGAGCATCGGGGGTGGAAGGAGTCCGAGGCGGGGCCGTTTTGGCGCCCGTGGGCAGGCGAGTTTCGGGCGGCTGCCCCGCCTGCCGTGAGGGGAGCGCCTTAAAGCACCCATCTCACTTAGGGCCTCGGGCTGGGACCCGGTGGTGAGGGCGGGCCCGGGTCCCCCACTCCCCCCACACCCCGACCTCGGCGCAAGCCCAAAAAGGCAGCGACGGTCGAACACAACACCCCTCCCCTTCCCCGCAGAGAGGGGCAACAAAGCAAGGGGACAAAGAGTAGAGGGACGGCTCAAGAGCCCCGGTCGGGCCCCCGGCCGGGGGCCGCCCGGGACGTTAGAGGTCCGGGTCCGCTGAACCCCCTCGGCCCTACTTGGGGCGAGGGGTGATCGCACCCGGGGCCGGACTTGCCCGCGAACCCCCGGGGGCGGGACAACTGGGCGTTTGGAAGGCGGTGGGTTCGCGGAGCCCCACCCCAGCCCGCCGGCTCAGTCCGGGGGGATTTGGGGGTGCGAGGCTCGCACCCTTAAAACCCGCCACACTCCACTTAGGAAGGAACAATCAGTTCCATACATACAAGATGGGAAGCGACTGTCTAAGAAGGAGCATGGCGGAAAGGGATCTAGGGGTCATAGTGGACCACAAGTTGAATATGAGTCAACAGTGTGATGCTGTTGCAAAAAAAGCAAATATGATTCTAGGTTGTATCAACAGGTGTGTTGTAAGCAAAACTCGTGAAGTCATTCTGCCGCTCTACTCTGCACTAGTTAGGCCTCAGCTGGAGTACTGTGTCCAGTTCTGGGCGCCACATTTCAAGAAAGATGTGGAGAAATTGGAATGGGTACAGAGAAGAGCGACAAGAATGATTAAAGGTCTAGAGAACATGACCTATGAAGCCAGGCTTCATGAACTGGGCTTGTTTAGTTTGGAAAAAAGAAGATTAAGGGGGGACATGATAGCGGTTTTCAAATATCTAAAAGGGTGTCACAAGGAGGAAGGAGAAAATTTGTTCCTCTTGGTTTCTGAGAACAGGACAAGGAGTAATGGGCTTGAAGTGCAGCAGGGGAGGTTTAGATTGGACATTAGGAAAAAATTCCTAACTGTCAGGGTGGTCAAATATTGGAATAAATTGCCAAGGGAGGTGGTGGAATCTCCCTCTCTGGAGATATTTAAGAACAGGTTAGATAGACATCTGTCAGGGATGGTGTAGACGGAGCTTGGTCCTGCCTTGAGGGCGGGGGGCTGGACTCGATGACCTCTTGAGGTCCCTTCCAGTCCTATTATTCTATGATTCTATGATTCTATGATAATGGCAAATGCCTTGGAAAGCCCAGAGCGATACACGGGAAGGATGTCAAATCTTTCACATAAAAAGCTTTTCTCCTAACTGTGCTCAAGGCATTTGAGTTAAAGGGGTGCTGGAGACACAGAGGGTGTATCCAGACTACAGGGATGTTTCGAAAAAAGTGGCCTTTTTTGGAAAAATCTTTACCTGCATCTAGAATGCTGCCGCATTCTGTCAACAGGAAATCGAAAGAACGCGGCAGTTTTTTCGACCGCAGAAAACCTCATTTTAGGAGGAAGAACGCCTTTTTTCGAAAGTGCTCTGTGTAATGCAAACTGTGTTTTTTCGAAAGACAGCGTCCAGACTGGCTGGGTGCTCTTTCGAAAAAGCGACTCGCTTTGTCAAAAGTATTGGTTGTCGTCTAAAGGCTCTTCTGAAAGAGGCTTGGAGTCGAGACGTAGCCGGAGTGACTATCACTTCCCCTCCCAGCTACGCAGGTTTCACTTCTGCCCAGCATGCAACGGCCCGGTCCTGCGGGCTCTCCCAGTGCCCAGGAAATGCCGCGGGGACACAAGGCCGGAATTTGTAATGTCAAAAATCCCTTTCTAAAAACAAGCACCAGGCCACCGCTGACCCCTCCTCAGCACTACAGGTCACCCTCACAAGGCAGCAAGTCCTAAGCCAAAGCACCGGGCCCTGGTCAGTTCTCACCACGGCCTGGGCCTTCCGCTTCCCCCTGCCAGCGGACCCGGCGCAGATGGGGATCTGCAGATGCTGCCCCAAGTTCCCCTGCGCTCTGAAACCCGCCCTGCGGAGGGCACGGGGCTGTCGGTGGGGCCAGTCAGTGGGGCCAGTGCCGTGGGAACGAGGAAAAGCCAGCCAGGGGAGGCAGAGTGTTCAAGCGGCGAATGCTCAGACTGGGGCAGCAGAGACCTGCTTTCAACTTCCCGGGTGACTGTGGGCCGGTCACTGTACAGTTCCGTGACTCAGTTTCCCCACTTGTAAAATGAGAACAGTGCCCCTGGGAGTGGTTAGAAAGCCACTGTGGAAGCAGTGCGATTGACTAGTATCAGCTCAGCACTTTCATGATGAACTGTACGTGCAGAGATCTCAAAGCGCCGCAGCAGGGCAAGCCACGATCCACTGTGTACAGCGGGGGAAACTGAGGCACAGCGCAGCCGGCCCACAATGAAATAGAACCCAGGAGCCCTGGCAGCCAGCCCGGGGCCCCTCGGGCCTCCCCAGGCCAAGTACTCGCTCTGCTAGCAGAAGCAGGGGATCTCCGTCCTGCCACGACGCGGCGTGGGGGGGGGAACTTACCCCTCCCACATCCGGGATGCCGATCCTTTCATCCAGGTAGGTCTGGTCCCGCAGTTCTGGGGCTCCCCTTGTGCTGGAGCTCTGGCCCCTCGGATCCCGCCGCGGGGACCCCCCGCTGCCTGGCAGAGTCACAGCAAAGAGGAATCAAGACGCGTGCATGTTTCGCTCCAGCATCCAGGAGGGAAGGAACAACCTGCCCCCCTGGGATATTGGAGGGTGCCCCCAGGAATGTGCCCCCCTTACCCCCCAGCAGCTCTGCCCCCCTGGAGTAACATGCATACAGCAGCAGGCACCATGGGGTCCCCGTTCCTGTATCTTGTGCCCCCACTGCCCCCAGCTTCTGGGGGTGCCAGGACACAGAGGAGCCAACAACCCTGTCCGGATGTCCAGCCGTGGCTGGCTGGGGCAGAGGTGGCAGGTGCCACACAAGACTCATGCTGGCATTGGCTCCCCTGGGTCCCATCCCGGCGGGGTACAGCAGGGGTGGGGCCCCGCTCGGCACCAGTGGGAACAAGGGGCTTGCACTGGGGGGGGTGGTCCTGCTGGGACCCCCCCTCGGAATAAGCCACAAGGCTGATTGTCTCCTGCCACCTCTCCAGATCAGACTGGGGCACTGGTCCCTGGGCAGGCAGGGGACCCACCTCCAGCTCCTCCCACCCCTTTCCTCCCTCTTGCCCCCCTCCCCACCCAGCCCCCCATTCTGCCCCTCCTCTGCCCGGCAGCCCCCTCCGCGGGCACCCCGCTAATCCAAGATGGGGAGGGTCCGGGGTTTCTCTTTGGAGGAGCTGAGAGATTCCGGAGGCTACAGGGATTCCAGAATCCCTGCGTAGGAGGCGGGGATTGCGCCTGGTGAAGAGGCCCCGGCCAGGATCGGGCCCCCGCGCTAGGCGCTGTACATGCACAGGGCAAGGGGCCGCCCAGCCGCCAAGCTCGCAGAGGAACTCCTGGCCTGCGGGCGGGAGTGCGCACTGGCACGCGGCCTGCGTAGAGACAGATGGGCCCGCTGCGTTCACTCCCACGGGCGCGGGATCCCCTTCCCGCCACCATCGGCCTGGGCCTCTTGGCCACGTGGAGGCAGCAGCGCCCCCTAGCGCCGGGGCCAGACCAGCACCGGGCCCAGTGCTAAAGGTGGCAGGTTCCAAACCGCGCGGAGGAAACCAGCGCTGTGGCGCAAGGGGACTGGGACTGAGGAACTACTGGCCACAAGAAGCACGTGAGGCCAACAATTCCATCAGATGTGAAAGGCTGCGGGAAGGCAACGAGCCCGGGGCTCACGCTAAGAAAAGCGGCGGCGGGGGGGGGGGGGGGGAAGAATGGACGGAACCTGGGCCTCAGAGCAAAGCCCCCGCCCCACCGAGCGAAGGACCTAACTCCCCTGGCCGGGGGGTGGGCGTGGGGAAGGGAGGGGCCGAGGCGCGCCCGGGCTGCTCCGTGTCCTGCGGGTCTGGTGGCGCAGTGGGGAGGGGTGATGCCGGCGGGGGATCGGGCCCGGATCCAAAGCCTGGAAAGACCCGCCGGCCATGGGGGCGCGTCCGGGCCCCCGGGTCACACGGGGACACTAGAAGGGGGAGGGGCAAAGGCGGCGAGGGGGGCACGACAAGGAAGAAGCCGGCGGCTGCGCTTGGAGCATCTGTCCCTGTGGCTGGCACGGCCGGGCATGGGGCGCGCCGGGCTCCGGAGCTAGGTGGCTGGCATGGCAGGGCATGGGGCGTGCCGGGCTCCGGGGCCGGGTGGCTGGCACGGCCGGGCATGGGGTGCGCCGGGCTCCGGGGCCGGGTGGCTGGCACGGCCGGGCATGGGGCGCGCCGGGCTCCGGGGCCGGGTGGCTGGCACGGCCGGGCATGGGGCGCGCCGGGCTCCGGGGCCGGGTGGCTGGCACGGCCGGGCATGGGGCGCGCCGGGCTCCGGGGCCGGGTGGCTGGCACGGCAGGGCATGGGGCGCGCCGGGCTCCGGGGCTGGGTGGCTGGCACGGCCGGGCATGGGGCGCGCTGGGCTCCGGGGCCGGGTGGCTGGCGGGGGAAGGGGAGTTCTGGGGGCAGATGGAACAGGCGGGGCGGGAGAAGGGGAGCTCTGGGGGCAGATGGAACAGGCGGGGCGGGAGAAGGGGAGCTCTGGGGGCAGATGGAACAGGCGGGGCGGGAGAAGGGGAGCCCTGGGGGGCAGATGGGGCAGGCGGGGCGGGGGAAGGGGAGCTCTGGGGGCAGATGGGGCAGGCGGGCCGGGGGAAGGGGAGCTCTGGGGGCAGATGGGGCAGGCGCGGGGGGGCGGGGGAAGGGGAGCTCTGGGGGCAGATGGGGCAGGCGGGCCGGGGGAAGGGGAGCTCTGGGGGCAGATGGGGCAGGCGGGGTGGGGGAAGGGGAGCTCTGGGGGCAGATGGGGCAGGCGGGCCGGGGGAAGGGGAGCTCTGGGGGCAGATGGGGCAGGCGGGGCGGGGGAAGGGGAGCTCTGGGGGCAGATGGGGCAGGCGGGGCGGGGGAAGGGGAGCTCTGGGGGCAGATGGGGCAGGCGGGCCGGGGGAAGGGGAGCTCTGGGGGCAGATGGGGCAGGCGGGGCGGGGGAAGGGGAGCTCTGGGGGCAGATGGGGCAGGCGGGGGAAGGGGAGCTCTGGGGGCAGATGGGGCAGGCGCGGCGGGGGAATGGGAGCTCTGGGGGCAGATGGGGCAGGCGGGCCGGGGAAGGGGGCTCGGGCAGTCCGGCTCCGAGAAGAGGCAGGAGGCGCTCACCTGGCTCCGGGGGCGCCATGTGCGCTGGGGCCGGGCCGGGCCGGGGCGAGGGGCCGGGCCGGGGCGAGGGGCCGGGCGCTCCGGGCTGCCGGAGCCGAGGAGGAAGTGTCACGGACAGGCGGGAGCTGAGCTTTATACCCCCGCCCCGCCCGCCCGGGGCTCGGGGCCGCCTCGGAGCCGGGAAGTGCCGCGGGGCGGGGGCGGGGGCGGGGGCGGGGGACGATGCCCCCCCCACACACACACACACAGCAGGACCGGCGCTGGCTCCCGGTGCGCGGCCCGGACAGCCAGTTGCGGGGGGGGGGCTCAGCCGCCCCAGGCAGCAGGTGGGGGGGGGGGGGGTCCGAAGCCGGGGAGGGGGAGCGGTTGAGAGACGGGAATGGGGGAGCCCGGGCGGCCCGTGGCCAAACATCAGCGTCACACCCACCCCCCAACGCTCACAGGAACACACACACACACATACACACACACACACACACACACAGGCACACACACACACACTCACACACACACACACATACACATACACACACACACACTCACACACACACTCACTCCAACACCCACATACACACACACACACACACACTCTCACATACACACACACACACACACACACTCTCACATACACACACACTCACACACACACACACACACACACTCACTCCAACACCCACATACACACACACACACACACTCTCACATACACACACACTCACACACACACACACACACACACACTCACACACACACACACACACACACACTCACTCCAACACCCCCCCACACACACTCTCTCTCTCACACACACACACTCTCACATACACACACTCACACACAGGCACATACACACATACACACACACTCACTCCAACACCCACACACAGACACACACACTCTCACACACACACACACACACACACACTCACTCCAACACCCACATACACACACACTCACACACACACACTCACACACAGGCATATACACACATACACACACTCACTCCAACACCCACATATACACACACACACTCACACACACACACACACACTCTCACATACACACACACTCACACACACACACTCACACACAGGCACATACACACATACACACACTCACTCCAACACCCACATATACACACACACACTCACACACACACACACTCTCACATACACACACACTCACACACACACACTCACACACAGGCACATACACACATACACACACTCACTCCAACACCCACATACACACACACACACTCTCACATACACACAGACACACACACTCACACACACACAGGCACATACACACACACTCACTCCAACACCCACATATACACACACACACACACTCTCACATACACACACACACACACACACACACACACACACACACACCACACAGACACCAACTCTCTCACACTGGGCCGCACACATAAGAACTTGAGGCGGCCAGACTGGGTCAGCCCAAAGGTCCCTCCAGCTCAGTGTCCTGTCTGCCCACCGTGGCCAGTGCCAGGTGCTGCAGAGGGAGGGAACACAACAGGGAATTGTCACGTGATCCCTCCCCTGTCACCCATTCCCATTCCCAGACAAACTGAGGCCAGGGACTCCATCGCTACCCATCCTGGCTAATAGCCACTGATGGACCTAACCTCCAGGAATACATCTAGCCTTTTTTTGAACCCTAACTCCTTGTCTTCACCCCGTCCTCTGGCGAGGAGTTCCACAGGTTGACTGTGCTGTGTGAAAAAAAAGTCCTTTGGTTTGTTTAAAACCTGCTGCCGGGGAATTTCATCGGGTGACCCCTGCTTTGTGTGGGGTGTGTCAGGCTACGAGTCTGTGTCCGTAGTGGACTGGTCATGGGCAGTAAATTCACAGACGCTGGTGTCTGTGGCTTGTACTACAATTAAGTGACAAAATGGGGTGGAGGACCCAGCACCCAGCACTGCTGTGACTCCAGGGTCCCCCAGGCACCCGGGAGCTGTGCCCCTCCCCCTCCCAGCAGTTGGGAATTGTGGGTCCCTCGGGGCAGAGATGGAGGGAATCTGAGTGCTGGGTCTGTGCAGGGTAAAAACTCCCCACGGGGCAGGATTTCACAGACCTCCACTCTCGCCCCCACCCCCTGCCTCTGTTCTAAGCAGGAGTCCCAGACTTGCCCATCTCCCCCATAGAGAACCTGTCCTGCCCCCTTGGCTGCCCTTCTCTGCACCCCCCCAGTTCCCATCCTAGGCCAGACTCCGTGGCTGCTTCGGGGCTGGAGCACCCGTGGGGAAATCACCCACTGGCCCCCAAGCATTTCCCTTTGCCCCCCTGCACCTCCCCCCCACTGATTGCCCCTGCCACCCAGTATGTCCCGCCCTTCACAAACAGCTGTTTTCCAGTGTGCAGGATGCTGGGGGGTACAGGGAGGAGCAGAAGGGGGCAGGGTGGGGGGCTTGGGGAAAGAGGTGGAGTGGGGGGAGTGGAGGTTGGGGAAGGGGTGGGGGTGGGGAATTGGGAGGCAGTGGAGGTTGGGGAAGGGGTGGGGGCGGGGAATTGGGAGGCAGTGGAGGGTGGGGAAGGGGTGGGGGCGGGGAATTGGGAGGCAGTGGAGGGTGGGGAAGGGGTGGGGGCGGGGAATTGGGAGGCAGTGGAGGTTGGGGGAGGGGTGGGGGCGGGGAATTGGGAGGCAGTGGAGGTTGGGGGGAGGGGTGGGGGCGGGGAATTGGGAGGCAGTGGAGGTTGGGGGGAGGGGTGGGGGCGGGGAATTGGGAGGCAGTGGAGGTTGGGGAAGGGGTGGGGGTGGGGAATTGGGAGGCAGTGGAGGGTGGGGGTGGGGAAGGGGGTGGGGGTGGGGAATTGGGAGGCAGTGGAGGTTGGGGAAGGGGTGGGGGCGGGGAATTGGGAGGCAGTGGAGGGTGGGGAAGGGGCGGGGGCGGGGAATTGGGAGGCAGTGGAGGGTGGGGAAGGGGTGGGGGCGGGGAATTGGGAGGCAGTGGAGGGTGGGGGTGGGGAAGGGGTGGGGGCAGGGAATTGGGAGGCAGTGGAGGGTGGGGAAGGGGTGGGGGCGGGGAATTGGGAGGCAGTGGAAGTTGGGGAAGGGGTGGGGGTGGGGGGAATTGGGAGGCAGTGGAGGTTGGGGGGAGGGGTGGGGGCGGGGAATTGGGAGGCAGTGGAGGGTGGGGGAGGGGTGGGGGCGGGGAATTGGGAGGCAGTGGAGGTTGGGGAAGGGGTGGGGGCGGGGAATTGGGAGGCAGTGGAGGGTGGGGGAGGGGTGGGGGCGGGGAATTGGGAGGCAGTGGAGGTTGGGGAAGGGGTGGGGGCAGGGAATTGGGAGGCAGTGGAGGTTGGGGGGAGGGGTGGGGGCGGGGAATTGGGAGGCAGTGGAGGTTGGGGAAGGGGTGGGGGCGGGGGTGGGGAGACAGTGGAGGTTGGGGAAGGGGTGGGGGCGGGGAATTGGGAGGCAGTGGAGGTTGGGGAAGGGGTGGGGGCGGGGAATTGGGAGGCAGTGGAGGTTGGGGAAGGGGTGGGGGCGGGGAATTGGGAGGCAGTGGAGGTTGGGGAAGGGGTGGGGGCGGGGAATTGGGAGGCAGTGGAGGGTGGGGAAGGGGTGGGGGGGAATTGGGAGGCAGTGGAGGTTGGGGAAGGGGTGGGGGCGGGGAATTGGGAGGCAGTGGAGGTTGGGGAAGGGGTGGGGGCGGGGAATTGGGAGGCAGTGGAGGGTGGGGAAGGGGTGGGGGGGAATTGGGAGGCAGTGGAGGTTGGGGAAGGGGTGGGGGCGGGGAATTGGGAGGCAGTGGAGGTTGGGGGAGGGGGGTGGGGGCGGGGAAGGGGTGGGGGCGGGGAATTGGGAGGCAGTGGAGGTTGGGGAAGGGGTGGGGGGGGAATTGGGAGGCAGTGGAGGTTGGGGAAGGGGTGGGGGTGGGGAATTGGGAGGCAGTGGAGGTTGGGGGAGGGGTGGGGGCGGGGAATTGGGAGGCAGTGGAGGGTGGGGAAGGGGTGGGGGGAATTGGGAGGCAGTGGAGGGTGGGGAAGGGGTGGGGGCGGGGAATTGGGAGGCAGTGGAGGTTGGGGGAGGGGTGGGGGCGGGGAATTGGGAGGCAGTGGAGGGTGGGGAAGGGGTGGGGGTGGGGAATTGGGAGGCAGTGGAGGGTGGGGAAGGGGTGGGGTGGGGGCAGGGAATTGGGAGGCAGTGGAGGGTGGGGAAGGGGTGGGGGCGGGGAATTGGGAGGCAGTGGAGGTTGGGGGAGGGGGGGGCGGGGAATTGGGAGGCAGTGGAGGTTGGGGAAGGGGTGGGGGCAGGGAATTGGGAGGCAGTGGAGGGTGGGGAAGGGGTGGGGGTGGGGAATTGGGAGGCAGTGGAGGTTGGGGGAAGGGGTGGGGCGGGGGTGGGGAATTGGGAGGCAGTGGAGGGTGGGGGAGGGGTGGGGGCGGGGAATTGGGAGGCAGTGGAGGTTGGGGGGAGGGGTGCGGTGTAAATGTGACCCACACACCAGCTGGCGGTGGGGCACTGCCCCATGGGGTAGCACTGCGCCCCACTTACGCATTCTCCAGTCCCTGCTACAACCAGCGTTCCCAGCCAGCTGGCTTTTAGTCCTGCCATCGAGCAGAGGGGGGGAACCTAAGGGCCAGATCCTGCCCCTGAGGCTCCCGGCTCCCCCCAGCATTGGGGAGCCCATGACAGTGCCCCATCCCCCCCCCACCCGTGGGGCTGGAGCACACAAAATCTACTAGCCTGGTCCCCCCCAGGCCCTGGGGTGGGAGGGGAATGTGGGGAGGCCTTTCTCTGTCTCAGTCGAGGGCTGTGGGGGGGCTGCGTGTCCCTTGGGCGCGGCCCCCGATGGATTGTTCTGGGGGTCGGTGGCCCCCCCGCGGGAGCGGCTCGTGCAGTCAGCTGCAGTGGGCGCAGGTTCGGTTCTGCGGGGGTCCATCCCCGTGACATCAAGTCTGGATCGGGATGAACTCTGAGCCAGCTAACCCCCCCCCCCAGCAGCCCTTGCTCCCCCCCCCCCGCCACCGACCCTGCATGCTGGCCCTGGAGAGTATGGGGGGGCTGAGTCCAGAGCCCATTTCGGGGCTGGGCTGCGTCCCGGCGTTGGTGCAAAGGGAGGGGCAGGCGGGGGCGGGCGCCGCGTGGGGTGTCTGGTTGCGGCGTGAGACCCGACACCCGAGCGGCCGAAGGAGACGCTGGGGCTGGCGGTGAGGGGAGGAGGCAGCGGTGGCGTGTGGCCAGCCAGGGCTGCTGGAGCAGGAGAGCCAGGGAGATGCCGAAAGCCGCCAGGCCAAGGGCCTTGTGGCCAAGCCCGAAGCCGACCAGGGGCAGTTTCAGGGCAGGAGAGCGGCAGGCCAGCCTCGCCCGGCTGTCTACACGCCACCAGCGTCAAGGCACCATACAGCCTACGCTGTCATTAAAGCAGGGTTCACGGGTGCCCCGCATGCCGTCTGTCAGCAGGGTGAGGCCTCCCCCGGAGCGCTTCCCCTCACTGGTGTGGGGCAGTGATCATCCCGGATCTGCAGATGGGGAAACTGAGGCACGTGGGCGGCTCGCCCGCTGTGCGCCCTGCATCAGGACAGCCCCAGGGCAGGGGGGGCCCTCCAGAGATCAAAGGCAGAGTCCAGTCAGCAGCCGTGCCTGGCTCTGAGACATGCCGACGCCCGGGGACACTGGGCACCTTTCCGCTCTGTGGGGGCACGGGGTGCTTGTGCAGACCGGTGGCTGCATGGTTGAGGCAGGGGACTGGGAGGCAGAAGATGAGGGGGCTGCTCCCAACTCTGTTGCGGACGCGCCGTGTGACCCCTGAGCGAGCGACAGCCCTGCCCTGTGCCTCAGTTTCCCCACCGGTAGGTCAGGCTAATCCCTCCGACCCGTGTGACTGGCGCAGAGCGGTTGGAGCCAGGCAGCCACCCCCAGCGCTGTCCCGTGACACCGACTTTTGCAGCCGCTCCTAGACCAGCCAGCGCAAGCAGGGGACCAGCTGTGCTGGGTTTCCTCTTGGCGGCTGGGAAGGGAACCCTGGTTCTGCTTTCCCAGGGGCAGCAAAAGGCTTTGGCTCCTCTGGCTCCCTTGCCCCTGGTTGGGGGGACCTGCCCTTTACACTGAAATCGGCTGGATCCCCTGGCAGCCAGGAGCAAAAAGTGCCGGGATTTGCCCAGGCAGAAACGCACGACCAGGCTGGGGCAAGACGATTTGGAGGCTCCTGGCCCCCCGACCCGCACCAGGCGGGGGCCGCAGGCCAGAGCCCTGAGGGCGCCAGGGAACGGGGAGCTCTGACCCCGTCGTGGGCCTGCCGGGGGCAGAGGAAGATAGCACAGACCGGTATGGGCGTTAGCCAGACCAGCTCTCCAGGCTGCCGCAGGCTGGTGGATGGGGATCCTGGTGCCGGGTGCGCCAGGCTGAGGGGGCAGGGGGTGGCGTATGCAGCAATGGGACAGGCCGACCTGGGGTTAGGGCTGGCATGATGCGCACCAGCTCCTGCCCCCATCACCGCGCCCTGGGGCGAGGCAGGGGACCCAGGGGCCGACATCCCCCCTCCCTCCCAGCCTCTCACAGCTCCAAATGGGGACAGGCCTAGAAAGGGGGTGCACCCCCCGCCCCGCGAGTACCTAGGCCCAGGAGGGTGTGACATGCTCGGGGGCTGTACACGCTAGTGGCCCTAGGCCCGCTCTATTGGGCATTCCTGGGGGGGGTCGCCCCTGGGGGCCTCATGTCAGGTAGATCATGGCCCCACCGGTTCTCACCTGGCCTGGGGGAGGGGTTTAGATGCAGGAAGGGGGGGAGGGGTGTTCCGTGGTTTGGGAGCTCTTGGCTGGGCAATCACAAAGAAAAGAGACTGAGCTGAGCACTGGGGGTTCAGGGCCGGTGGACCCCTCCCCCAAGGGGGCTGAGGCTGCCTGGCCCCTCACTTCGGTGCCCACGCGAACCCGGGCCGGGCTGGACCTCGCACAAGCGATAACCCGTCTCTGTTCTACTGGCTGGGGAGTCTCGTCTTGCTGCTACAGGGGTGCAGGGACGGGGGGTCCCCCATGTGCCGGCACAGAGGGTCAGTCAGGATATGCTGGGGGAGGGGATTCCCTTAGCTAGGGGCCCTCCTGGGCTCCCTCTGCGGGGTCAGGCTGTGGGGGGGGGGTGCTGGAGTAGGGGCTACTGTCCATGGCAGCTGGGCTGAAGTCAGAGCCCCTTAAGCAGGGTTTGGGGGGCTCTCTGGGAGGCGGGGCCCATGACTAGCTGGGGGGTGGGGATTGGTGTCCCATGGCCGATCGCGGGACGGTCAGACTGATGGATTTAGGGCCAGATTTTGGCTGCCTCTACGCAGGGACAGAACTGGGGGGGTGGATTGTAGAGACGCCCTCCCCCAGCGGCTGCCTGGTGCAGTGTCCCTCCCCACACGTCACCTGGCAGCATCTCCCCCCTCTCCCCCCACGAGGGCAGGGATCTGGGACGCCAGGCCTGGGCTAATCCTGCAGGGGCATTGGAAAGGCCTTGCCCGGAGCAAGCGCTCACGGGGGAGGGGGGTGGATCTCCTGCTGGGAGTCACCGGCCCAGCCCGACCCCAGCCACGTCAGCGCTGCCGAAAAGTCTGGGATTGCGACATTTTGCAGGCACTGGAAGGGGGCCATGTGCCCGGCCCTTCTGAGTCACCCTCTGAAAGCCAGGGCCAGGCCGGGCCAGTGGGACTGCAGCCCCTCCTAGGCTAGCAGGCACGATGCTCTGTCCTCCCAGCGCCAGCCCCCCCAACCCCACTCGTGCAGGGGCCTCCTGCCTTTCTAAGCACAAGATCACTTTTTGAATGTCAGTGCAAGCCAGGATCCACCTCAAACCCAAACCCCCTGGCCCCGCCTCCTTCCCCAAGGCCCCGCCCCTGCTCGCGCCATCCTCCCTCACTGCTATAGGCTGGGGCAGAGGGTTGGGGTGCAGGGGACGAGGACTCTGCTCTTGGGCTCAGGGATGTGGGTGCAGGAGGGGCTCTGAGCTGAGCCTGGGGCGGGAGTTGGGCTAGGACAGGGGTGTGGGGGGCAGGAGGGGATCAGGGTGCAGGCTCTGGGAGGGGGTTTGGGTGCAGGGGGACTCAGGGCTAGGACAGGGGTTTGGGGGGCAGGAGGAGATCAGGGTGCAGGCTCTGGGAGGGAGTTTGGGTGCAGGGGGACTCAGGGCTAGGACAGGGGTTTGGGGGGCAGGAGGAGATCAGGGTGCAGGCTCTGGGAGGGAGTTTGGGTGCAGGGGGACTCAGGGCTAGGACAGGGGTTTGGGGGGCAGGAGGAGATCAGGGTGCAGGGTCTGGGAGGGGGTTTGGGTGCAGGGGGACTCAGGGCTAGGACAGGGGTTTGGGGGGCAGGAGGGGATCAGGGTGCAGGTCCTGGGAGGGGGTTTGGGTGCAGGGGGACTCAGGGCTAGGACACGGGTGTGGGGGGCAGGAGGAGATCAGGGTGCAGGTCCTGGGAGGGGGTTTGGGTGCAGGGGGACTCAGGACTAGGACGGGGTTTGGGGGACAGGAGGGGATCAGGGCACAGGTCCTGGGAGGGAGTTTGGGTGCAGGGGGACTCAGGGCTAGGACGGGGTTTGGGGGCAGGAGGGGATCAGGGTGCAGGTCCTGGGAGGGGGTTTGGGTGCAGGGGGACTCAGGGCTAGGACAGGGTTTGGGGTGCAGGAGGAGATCAGGGTGCAGGTTCTGGGAGGGAGTTTGGGTGCGGGGGGACTCAGGGCTAGGACAGGGTTTGGGGGGCAGGAGGGGATCAGGGCACAGGTCCTGGCAGGGAGTTTGGGTGCAGGGGGACTCAGGGCTAGGACAGGGTTTGGGGGGCAGGAGGGGATCAGGGTGCAGGCTCTGGGAGGGAGTTTGGGTGCAGGGGGACTCAGGGCTAGGACAGGGGTTTGGGGGGCAGGAGGGGATCAGGGTGCAGGCTCTGGGAGGGAGTTTGGGTGCAGGGGGACTCAGGGCTAGGACAGGGGTTTGGGGGGCAGGAGGGGATCAGGGTGCAGGCTCTGGGAGGGAGTTTGGGTGCAGGGGGACTCAGGGCTAGGACAGGGTTTGGGGTGCAGGAGGGGATCAGGGTGCAGGCTCTGGGAGGGAGTTTGGGTGCAGGGGGACTCAGGGCTAGGACAGGGGTTTGGGGGGCAGGAGGGGATCAGGGTGCAGGCTCTGGGAGGGAGTTTGGGTGCAGGGGGACTCAGGGCTAGGACAGGGTTTGGGGTGCAGGAGGGGATCAGGGTGCAGGCTCTGGGAGGGAGTTTGGGTGCAGGGGGATTCAGGGCTAGGACAGGGGTTTGGGGGGCAGGAGGGGATCAGGGTGCAGGCTCTGGGAGGGAGTTTGGGTGCAGGGGGACTCAGGGCTAGGACAGGGTTTGGGGTGCAGGAGGGGATCAGGGTGCAGGCTCTGGGAGGGAGTTTGGGTGCAGGGGGACTCAGGGCTAGGACAGCGGTTTGGGGGGCAGGAGGGGTTCGGAATGCAGGCTCCAGCTGGGCACCACTTACCACAGGTGGCTCCTGGGTGGTGGCGCAGGGGACTCAGGCAGGCTCCCCCCTACCCTGGCCCTGCACCACTCCCCAAAGCAGCCAGCAAACTCTCCATCCCTGTCCCGTCCCCCCCAGCTCTGTAGAGACAGGGTAGAAGGTGGGGGGAGGGGCACCCTGACATCAGCACCCCGGCGTTGGGGGGGGGCAGCTCCGAGGCGGAGGGCAGGAGCAGCGCGGCAGTGCTGAGAGGGGCAGATAAAGTGCTGGCCCTTGACAGCCTCCTGGCCAAACCTGCCAGGATCCCCCGTCAAAGGCTCCAAGATCCCCTTCTACTGGTTGGTGACCACTGGCCTAGTGGTCAGAGCAGAGGGCTCTGTGCCTAGCTCTGCAGGGGTGGGGTGTGGGAGTCACGCTGCCTGGGTTCTATTGCACCCTCCGCTGCAGACATGCAGGGTGACCTGGGGCAGGTCAGAGCCAGGCTGTGCCTCAGTTTCCCCCATGCCACAGGGAGACTAAAGCTTACCCCCACTCCAGGGGCTTGAGAGCTGGGCTGGAAGGGATGGACATCATGGGAACGGCTCTTGGCTTCCATCGGATTGGCCAGGGGTGGGGGTGAGAGCAGGGGACGGACACAACCTCGCAGCCCCCTTGCCCTCCTATCTCAAGCCATTCTCTGCTGTGGGTAGGGAGGGGAGTTGGGGACCGGCCCAGGGAGACCCTGCGCCCTGCGAAGCCCCTGGGGGCAGAGGGCTGGGAGGCCCGAGACCACACCAAGGAGGCAGCCGCTTTTGCATGGAGAGCAAAGGTCAATTTCCGGGCCCTTCTGGGCTGAGTGGGCACCGTTCTCCTGCCACGCCCACGCCGCCAGGGCCCTCCAGCTGACGGGCGGCCGGCCAAGCCATCTGCTCCCGCCTCAAGCCATAACTGACGCGTGGTCTTCCCTCCCGGCCCGCCCGGGGGTTGAGAGGGGCAGGCTGATCTCAGTGCCCGTCGGGGGCCAAGGCCCGGGCACCGGACGCAGCCGCCGGGCGTTTCATGGCACCCACGCTTGGACCCGGGACCTAAATCGCCTCCTTCGGCCAGCTCGCAGCCTGGGCTGAGCACTGCCCGGTGGGCCCGGCCCCGAGAGTCCGGGGGCGGCTGCCCACCCGCGAGGCATCGGTGCTGCAGTGAACGGTGCCCCGGTTGCATTACGCTCCGTGGGCTTCTGCCGGCCAAGGGGCCAGGCGGGAGCGCTCCCCAACGCGGCAGCTTGACCCCAGCCCCACTGGGAGTGACCCCCCCAGACCTGCTGCCTCCTTTTCCGCCGGGGGAAATGAAGAGACCCCGCCGGGCGCTGCTCCCTGCCGGTTTAATGGCCAGAGGCGGCCGGCCCCTCAGACCGGCTGCGGAAGGGGCTGGGCTTGCCGGAGGCCTGGAAGGTGCGGCCTGGCGGGCGCTGGACGGCGAAGGGGGCGAAGAACTGGGCGGCGAAGGTGACCGGGTCGCCCGGCTTGTGCAGCAGCAGGAGCTGCAGGAAGTCGGCCAGCAGGGCGCTCAGCTCCGGGTGGCGCCGGGCGTAGGAGGCGTGGCTGGCCTGGAGCTCCTCCTGCAACGGGAAACAGGCCCCGCCTCCGTCAGCCCCATGGGGTGTCGCACTGGGGGGAGGGGGGAACCACACTCTCTGGGCCCCTGCTCCAGAGCGGGGAGACCGCCCCCCACGCCGTGAGCCAATGGTAGGGCCAAGGGAGACGGACGATCCAGCCTCCCGGAGTCCCTCCATGGCACCCAGCGGCCGCCCCATCCCGGTTCGGCTTGGCCCCCTGCTGAGTCCCGCTCTGGGCATGGGGCTCTCAGGTCCCACCGCGCCGCACGTCCGCCTGAGCCACGGACAGCCCCTCGCCTGCCCCACGTGCCGGGAGCCGCAGCCTGGGCGTGGCGGCTCGGAGCGCCCCGGACCCACCTTCCTGTCCAAGAACTGGGAATACAGCTGCACGTCTTCCTCCCAGTCCAGGGGCTTCTTCTGGAAGACGGGCCGCGGCTCCACCTCCTCTGCAGAGCACAGGCGGGATGGGGGGTGAGTGGGCCTCACGGGTGGAGGGAGGGGGGCCTGCACATCTCTCTTGCCCCACAGCATCTGGCAGGGCTAGGCCAGTTCTCCTCGTTGTGCCAATCCCCTGCCCCCCCAGCTTTGCCATTATTCCCCATGCCCCCCCATCATTTCAGGGCGGCACGGGGGAGAGACGCGGCCCCACGGTCCCGGTGATATTTAGGTGCCTAACTCCCATTGGAATCAGTGGGAGTAAGCAGCCAATCTGCCTCTGAGAGTCTGGGCCTCAGCCCCTCCGGCTCCACGGTGTGAGCACAGAGAGTCCCCACTAGCTGTTAGCAGTACGGGGCCTCTGACACACAACAGGGTGGCTCCAATTCCAGCCCACACGGGGCAGTGGGAACACACACTGGCCAGCTCTCTGAGGTTAACTTAATTCAAAATAGTTAATTTGAATTAAGCTAATTCGAATTAACGCATCTACACACAAAACCTATTTCGAAATAGCACAGTCACACTGGTGGACCCTGAACCGAAGTTCAGGCTGGCCGGAACCAGTGCTGGCAGGGCATCAGGTTAGGACTTAGTGCGGGGGGCTGCTGCCTGAGGCTAACTGAGCTCCGTGCTTAAAGGGACCCGACCCCCACCCCGGACAGACAGTTCTCAGGGTTTCCCACTTGCTTGTCTACCTCGATGAGGGACAGCAAAGCAGTCCTGTCTTGGAGTGCCCTGAGCGCCCCCACTTGGGACACCACAGCACTCAGCCCCATGGAGCCAGAGCTGCCCCTGGGCAGGCCGGTGCGTCTCGTGGGGTCGTTGCCATCAGCCCGGCTGCACTTGCCGCAGGCTGCCATCCGGGGGGTCCATCGAGGGGCTGTCAGGATCCAGGAGGCCCTGCAGGAGAGCGTCCACCCCGAGGAGCCCTCAGAGCCTCCCTGGTCCACCCCACCGGGGGCTTGTGCCCCATTCCTCCCTCATGTCCTTCCTGTTACCCCTCCCTAGCCCCCCTTCCTGATGTCAAATAAAACTGGGGGGGGGGAATGAACCTCTGGGGAGACTGGGAAAAGGAGGTGGGAGAGGGGAAGAGAGAGGGTGGGAGAGGGGAGGGGGAAACCTGGGAGGAGGGAGCTGGAAGGGGGAAGCCAGGGGAAAAAGGGGGAGGGGAAGCTCAGGGCTCAGGGTCGGGGGTCTCGCTGGACCAACTTGATTTTCATGCAAACCTGCTCCTGGGTTCGCATGTGGCCTTCGGTGGCCAGGCTGGCAGCTACCCTGCCATAGACGGCCGCATTCCTGTGCCTAGTGCGGAGGTCATGGACGTTGGGGGCTTCCCCCCCAAACCTGAATAAGGTCCATGATCGCCCCTGGACCAGGAAGGCGCCCGCCTTCTCCAGGCCCTGGCAGGCTCCGGGGAGCTGGCAGGCTGCTCCTGGGGAGCGCTGGCTGCCAGTGGCTTGCTGGCTCCTGTTTTGGGGCCACTGGGTCGGGGCAGTGACTGCTGGCTCTGGGCTGGCAGGCTAGGAGCTGGCCCAGGCCCTGTGGCCAGGGTCTACCCTTTAATGGCTCCGGGGCTGGGGGAGAGGAGAGGAAGTTTTCCTGGTTGTGCCCAGAGTGGCCCCCAGGGCTCCCTGGGAAGGGCGGGGGGCCCCGTTTCGAACGAAGCGTCTACACGGCACTAAACTCGAAACAGCTCTTTGGATTTGGCGCGACTCCTCGTGGAGTGAGGGCTCCCGTCGGAAGGCGGCGCTCCGCTATTCGGACCAGCGCTCTGCCTGCGGAGGGAATTCGGAGTAAGGGCTGTTCTATCGACGTCCCTTGGCAGCGCAGCCCTGCCCTCGGCGCCCACGACTCCTCCGCAGGCTCCTTACCTGGCTCCACGAGAACAGGCATCTGCCGCAGCAGCACAGTGGCCGGGGACCCCACCTGGACACGACGGGCCAAATGTCTGGGTGATGGAGAGGAGGGGTGAAGGGCCAGGTCACCCACCGTTACTGGCGACCTCCCTATGCCTGGCGCTGGGGCCCAGGCAGCCCCCACGCCGGGCACAGAAGTGGTGCAGCGGGTTCGTCATCCCCCCGTTCGTACAGGGGGCGGGCAGGGCCGGATAATGAAAGGGGCTTTAGAGGCAGCAGCCCAAGACTCCGGGCTCAGGGCCCCGCCTTGGAGGGACACAGGCAGCTGTCCCCAGGCGCAGGGTGGGCAGAGGCTGCCAACGGAGAGCGAAGGAGGGGCCGGGGGTGTGGGAGCCAGGGCGGGCGGGGGTGGGCGGAGGCTGCCAGCGGAGAGCGAAGGAGGGGCCGGGGGTGCGGCAGCCGGGGGCGGGCGGAGGTTGGCAGCGGAGAGAGAAGGAGGGGCCGGGGACACGGGGGCGGGCGGAGGCTGGCAGCGGAGAGCGAAGGAGGGGCCGGGGGCGCGGCAGCCGGGGGTGGGAGGAGGCTGGCAACAGAGAGAGAAGGAGGGGCCAGGGGTGCGGGAGCCGGGGCGAGCGGGAGCGGGCGGAGGCTGGCAGTGGAGAGCAAAGGAGGGGCCGGGGACACAGGGGCGGGCGGAGGCTGGCAGCGGAGAGGGAAGGAGGGGCCGGGGGCGCGGGAGCTAGGGCGGGCGGGGGGGGGGCGGGGGCTGGCAGCGGAGAGCGAAGGAGGGGCCGGGGGCATGGGAGCCAAGGTTGGCGGGGGTGGGCGGAAGCTGGCAGCGGAGAGCGAAGGAGGGGCCGGGGGCGCGGGAGCCAGGGCGGGAGCCAGGGCGGGTGGGGGCGGGCGGAGGCCAGCAGCGGAGAGGGAAGGAGGGGCCGGGGGTGCGGGAGCCGGTGCGGGAGCCAGGGCGGGTGGGGGTGGGCGGAGGCCGGCAGCGGAGAGCGAAGGAGGGGCCGGGGGCGGGAGCCAGGGCGGGGGGGGGGGCGGAGGCCGGCAGCGGAGAGCGAAGGAGGGGCCGGGGGTGCGGGAGCCGGGGCGGGTGGGGGCGGGCGGAGGCCGGCAGCGGAGAGCGAAGGAGGGGCCGGGGGTGCGGGAGCCGGGGCGGGTGGGGGCGGGCGGAGGCCGGCAGCGGAGAGCGAAGGAGGGGCCGGGGGTGCGGGAGCCGGGGCGGGTGGGGGCGGGCGGAGGCCGGCAGCGGAGAGCGAAGGAGGGGCCGGGGGGGTGGAGGCCGGCAGCGGAGAGCGCAGGAGGGGCCAGGGCGCGGGAGGGGGCGGGTGGGGGCGGGCGGAGGCCGGCAGCGGAGAGCGAAGGAGGGGCCGGGGGTGTGGGAGCCAGGGCGGGCAGGGGTGGGTGGAGGCCGGCAGCAGAGAGCAAAGGAGGGGCCGGGGGTGTGGGAGCCAGGGCGGGCGGGGGCGGGCGGAGGCCGGCAGCGGAGAGCGAAGGAGGGGCCGGGGGTGCGGGAGCCGGGGCGGGTGGGGGCGGGCGGAGGCTGGCAGCGGAGAGCGAAGGAGGGGCCGGGGGTGCGGGAGCCGGGGTGGGCGGGGGCGGGCGGAGGCCGGCAGCGGAGAGCGCAGGAGGGGCAGGGCGCGGGAGCCGGGGTGGGCGGGGGCGGGCGGAGGCCGGCAGCGGAGAGCGAAGGAGGGGCCAGGGCGCGGAAGCCGGTGCGGGAGCCGGGGTGGGCCGGGGCGGGTGGAGGCCGGCAGCGGAGAGCGCAGGAGGGGCCAGGGCGCGGGAGCCGGGTTCTCCTACCCGTCGGAGAGGAAGTAGAACTGCCAGCTCATGGGGAGCCCCTCGTCCGGCCACACGACCCTCTCGATCACAAACACCTCCGCCTCCGTGGAGCCCACCAGCTGCCTCTGGAAGCCCAGGGCGGTCTGCAGAGCAAGAGCCGGGTGGGCGAGAGAAGCGGGTGCAGGGCGAGCCCTCGGGCAGGGCCCCGGCTGCCACAGGCCATTGGGAGTGTGGCACGGGGGAGGGCAGGTTCATAGATCCCCAGCTACGTGATCGGGACCTAGGCAGGGGAACGCAGGGTCATGCCCCCCCCCAGTCGGGTGCCAGGGCAGAACACAGGGGCAAGAGGAGCCCGCGGGGGGCACAGGAAGTGCCCCTCCGAAAGCAGCCCCCCGTTTATCCCGGGCCATGCCCCGACGGTCCGGGCGGAGAATCCCTGCCGCGCGGGGACAGACTCCCGGCCGTAGGCGCGCTTGCTCTCCAGCGGCGCGTCTCTGGCGCCAAACGCCAGGCACCGGACACGCTGGGCCTGTCTGTGCTAGCCCGAAATGCACACGCCTGAGTGCAGCGCGCCCCGCGTCGACGCTCACGCTACGTCGCTCCTCGGCCGGGCACAAGGCCGGAAAGTCACGTGCATTTCTTACAGGTACTGTCCCATCCCCGGGGGGGGGGGGGGGGTGAGTGTGATACCACAGTACCTGTGTTGGGGGGGCCCTCTGGGCAAGAGGCTGGGAAGTGTGGGGGGTACAGAAGTCAGGGCTGGGAGTGGGGGAGCTCAGGGTAAGGGGTGGAGATTTGGGGTGCAGGTGTCAGGACAAGGTGGGGGGAAGATCAGGGCAGGGGTAGGGATGTGGGGGGGCAGGGGTCAGGTCAGGAGGTTGTGGGGGGGCTCAGGTCAGTGGATTTGAATGTCTGAGGGATTAAGGCAGGGAGATGGGGGTGCGTGAGAGGGTGGGGGAGCTCTGAGTGCAGCTGCAGCATTGTCCGGGCCCCCAGGGCTGTGGGTACTGGCTCGGGCCCACCCTGGGGAGTGGGTGCTGGTGGTTTAGCTCCTGTGGGGAGGAGGGGAGGAGAGGGGTGGGCCGCCCATGCCAGCATGGGGCCTTGCTCACGTCCAGGGCCCACCAGCACCTAGACCCCCCGGCTGGTCTCACCCTTCCCGGGGCGCCCGACTTCCATCCTCCTCTAACCCTTCCCGGAGCCCCCTTTCCCTGCTCCCTCCCCGGCTGTGGCACAGGAGGGGCGCAGGGTCCCGGCACCGGGACCAGACACAGAGGTACAATAGCGCCCCCGTCCCACCCCTCCTTGTGCTTCCTGCCTCCACGGCCCAGCACCTCCTAGCCTCTTTGGGCCCAGCGCCACACTGGGAGCGGAGCTCCATCACCCCCCTCGCGTTCTCCTCCCACCGCCCGGCACCCCGCTCCCCCGGAGCCCCTCAGCCCCTGCCCGCCGGGCGGGCGGCGCCAGCCACTCACGTAGGTGGAGGTGCAGACGCAGGCCTCCGTGTCGAAGGCCAGGAAGACGGCGCCTTGGGGCACGGCCCTGCGCCTGGCCAGCACCCGCAGCACCAGCAAGTTGGCAGCCTCCGAGACGAGGCCGGGCAGGGAGGCGCAGTGGTAGGAGAAGCTCTGGGTCTGGGGCTCTTGCTGCAGAGAGATGCCGGGGGGCGGGGGGGTGACCCAGCCTGCCACGTGGGATCCTCAGGTCCCAGCACCCCAGCTGGCTCTGCCACCCTCGCCCCCGCAAGGACAGGAGGGAGGAAGCAATTCACTTGGCTGAGCCATGGCTGGGAGGTGGGGGCCCCCTTCTAGGGGACTCTGGGCAGGGAGCCCCAAGATAGTCGGGGCCCTGTGCTTGGAGGTTTGTCCCCCCCCCCAAAAAAACCTGCACCCTAAGTGAGACTGGCCAGCTCCGCTCCGAGGCTGGGGCCCATGAACCTGGCCCCGGCGGCTGACTCAGAGCCCCCCATCCCCCAAGCCTGCCTCTTTAGGGCAGCCGGACCTGCCCCCCATCTCTGCCCCAGCAATGGGAGCCAAGGCTCCAGCCAGGCCAAGGCGCCCCCTGCTGCTTGGCCACGGGACAGCCGCAGGCCGGCAAGGGGAGGGAAGCCCCACCTGGAGTCCCAAACACTAGTGGGGGGGGCAGGCTTGCAGATCCCCGCGGACGCCACCCCCTCACCTCTCCTTCCACGATGACTTTCTTGACAAGCAGCCGCCCGCCGCGCTTGGCCACGTGGGTCTTTCTGTCCAGGGGGTGGGCTCGGAACTGCGAGAGGCGAGCAGAGCAAAGCGATGGGCACAGGGCGGGGGCGTCTGGGGGGCGCCCCCTCTGGGGACCGCCCCGCCCGGGGGCTCGTGGCATGGGCTCTGTGACATCCGGCTCCAGAGCTGCTCCCCTGCCCGTTCCCCACTCACACCAGAGGGGGACCCAGCGTCAGGCTTCAGGGCCGCAGGGGTCAGGAGGGAGGTTTCCAGGGGCAGGACCGGCCGGGTGCATCGTGGGAGGTTCCACCTTCCGAAGCCGCAGGAGCCAGGCCATGAAGACCAGGGGTCCGATCCTGCAGGTTGCTGGCAGGTGCGGGGTGTCCGGGGGCAGGATGGGCCAGCAGGGGCCGGGATGCCCGAGGCCATGGAGCAGGGAGACAAACACACCTGCCCACAGTGCTGCCCACAAACAGGAGGCGGCTGTGCTGTGCAGTGGTTGGAGCAGGGAGGACGGGGTTCTAATCCCAGCTCCTTCCAGCCCAGAGCGGACAGCGGAGGGGCCAGGGAAGCGCCTCTTCCCCGCGACGGAGCCAGCTCCTGGCCGGGATGCCTGGCCCTCTGCCAGCGCCGCCGGAGTTACCTTCACGTATTCATGCTGGTGCTGCTCCAGGGTTTCCAGGCGCTTCGAGATGTACGCTGATGGGGAGGAAAGCCCCGTCCTCAGCCACAGCTCCGGGCAGGCCAGCTCGGCTCGCCAGAGTTCCCCTCCGGCCCCCACTCCAGGCACCTCGGTCAGGGTCTCGCTGGCCCGGCTGCCCAGCCCCTGTGCCCTAGGGCAGGGCAGCACCTGGCAGGTGTAGGCTGCTGGGGCGTTTGGGGAGGGCGGGTCCCCTCCTGGCCTGGGGACTCGTGTCATTTGCTCAGTGACGTCCGGCTCCAGAGCCTGCTTGTTCCCCACTCAGACCCTGGCCAGAGGGGGACCCGGCCTCAGGCTGCAGGGGTCAGGAGGGAGGCGCTCCAGGGCCCGTCCCTGCTAGAGTAACAGGATCGCCTGGAGGGACTGTGTCCATGCGCTGCAACTGGCGGGGAACCCCCGGGACCTGTTGGTGCCGTCTCCCCACGCCGGACTGTCCCATTTTCACTGCTGGCGTTGGGTGGACACGCCCCGGCAGCGCTGCTCAATGGCCAGTGCAGAGAGCTGCCAGGGGTCATGGGGGCTGCATGACCCTGGGGTGTCTCTGTACCAGAGGGGATGGGCTCCAGTGTCCCCTCTAAGCCGAGTATTGGACGGCCACCCAGGAGAGATTCAAATGCCTCCTGGCTGATTAGCACAGCCGGCAGCGTGTGTTTTTCCTGGTGGTGCCCATTCGCACATGCCTTGGTGCACAAAACAAAATTTATTCCACACAAGGATGGACAAAATTAGAGGGAACATTGGTGGGCTCCCGGTCCCAGGCAGGGGCTGGTATCATCTTGCTTGGGAGGGGCAGCTGCCGCGGGGTCTCTAGCCATACCTTCCCCCCGAGGCAATACGGCCACTCTGCCTCTTGCCTGAGGCACATCACAGGCCATGGGCTACCACCGACCCCACTGCAGGCGCCTGGGCTAAGAGGATGGGACGGATCAAGTTAAGGAGGGACCACACGAGAGAAAGGGGATGGGGGGAGAAAGCGGGGCTCGTCTGGCAGCTCCTTAGCACGTGTCTTCCTGCCCTGCCACCTCCCCCACCGACGCCAGCCCCACGGCCCCTGGGCGGCCTACCTGTGATGGAGGAGCTGCAGGGCACGTCGCTGACGGTGCCCTGGCTGGTGGCGCAGACCAGGTAGCAATCCTCTTCCTGCCCGCCCGGCTCCTCGTAGCAGGCTGGCTGCACCGAGACGGAGAACTGCCCCAGCGGCTGCCCGTGCTCCGAGACCATGACCAGCGACTCCGCGAAGAGGCAGGGGCGCAGCTCCTCCGCACCTGGGAGCCCAGGTCACCATCACTGCCACGCCCACACCTACTGGGGGCTCCTGCCATTCCCCCCAGAGCCCCAGGACTGCCGGGCAACCCCTTCCAGACACGTAACTCAGCTCCGCTCCTCCCTCGTGCTGCCTGACCATGGGTCTCAAACAGCCAGAGACCCACAGGGCAGGGGCAGTGCTACCGGCCCATGCAACACATGGGGAAACTGAGGCACGGCAGGAGGCAGAAACTTGCCACAAAGTCTCACAAGAAGGCTGCAGTAGAGCAGAGAGTCTGAATCCCAGGAGCTGCTCTGACCACTAGACCCTGCTCCCGTGGAGAACCAGGGCTCCTGACTCCCAATCCCATCCTTTGGCCACAAGGCAGCCTGTCTCCTCAGTACACCCGAGATGGAAATCTTCCCGGTGCACCACAGGGAACACACTGTGGGTATGTCTAGACTACATGCCTCCGGCGACACAGGCATGGAGATTAGGCTACCTGGCATAGGAAAATGAAGCAGTGATTTAAATAATCACCGCTTCATTTAAATTAAAATGGCTGCCACGCTGCGCCGATCAGCTGTTTGTCGGCTCAGCGCGCTAGTCTGGACGCTCTGCGGTCGACATCGAAGGCATTTGTCGACTGCCCCGGTAAACCTCCTCACACGAGGCATAACGGGGCGGTCGACAAGTGCCTTCGATGTCGACCGCGGAGCGTCCAGACTAGCGCGCTGAGCCGACAAACAGCTGATCGGCGCAGTAGCCATTTTAATTTAAATGAAGCGGCGATTATTTAAATCGCTGCTTCGTTTTCCTATGCCAGGTAGCCTAATCTCCATGCCTCTGTCGCCACAGGCATGTAGTCTAGACACACCGGCTGTGTCTACATTGGCACCCCTTTCCGGAAAAGGGATGCTAATGTAGACTTTGGAATAGGCAAATCCGCGGGGGATTTAAATATCCCCCGCAGCATTTGCATTAACATGGCTGCCGCTTTTTTCCGGCTTGGGGAAATGCCGGAGAAAAGCGCCAGTCTAGACGTGATTCTCCGGAAAATAAAGCCTTTTCCGGAGGATTTCTTATTCCTACTTTCAAGTAGGAATAAGAAATCCTCCGGAAAAGGCTTTATTTTCCGGAGAATAACGGAGATTTGCCTATTCCAATGTGCTACATTAGCATCCCTTTTCCGGAAGGGATGCCAGTGTAGACGTAGCCACCCTGTGTGGCAGGCTCCTCTGTGAACACATGGAAGGGAGGTCAGAGAAGAGTAAGGAGGCTAAATCTGTCTTGCTGGGCCAAGGAGTTGTAGGGAGGGGCTGGCAAATGTCTCAGGGGTGTAAACGCCAAGGAGGGGGAAGGATCTTCTGAAGACATTACCCCATGCGAGAGTAAGGATGGTAAGTATCCACTGACTGACGATGCATTTTGCATTGACTATTCAATTAGTCGACAGGGGTCCTCGGTCTTTGGAGCCCTAGGGTTCAGTATCAGCGGGGTAGCCGTGTTAGTCTGCATCCGCAAAAGCCCTAGGGTTGTCGCTACACTTCAAAGGTGAAAGCCTCATGTGGAGCCTGGGATCAGCTGACCCTGGGCTCCGTGTGGCGCTGCCACTTTGAAACTCCACATGCAGCCTGGGGACACCCCAGCTGACCTTGGGCTCCGCGCGGCATTTCAAAGCGGCAGCACCACACGGAGCCCGGCATCTGGCCCCAGGCTTCAAGAAGTGCTGTCGCTTTGAAATACCCCCTCTTCTCCCCCCCCCCCCCCGCTGCCTCTGTCTGGTAGTGGCAGCAAGGGGGGGAAGTGACTAGTTGATTATCCTGTCGACTAGTCCTTCACATCCCTAGTGGTTAGATATGGCTGGATGTTTGGTGCGTGTGTGTTCCCTCTGTGTGCCACCGCAGCCTTGCCCTGACAGCTGGCACAGCAGACCTCGAGCGAGCTGCCCAGTGACCACAAGATCCATTAAGGGACAAAGGCAGCCAGGCAGAGCATCCTGCAGACTCTACCAGGCCACTAATACGTGCATCCTGTAACAATGGACCAACTCAGAGAACGCAGGACTTCCTGTCCCTCCCTAGGCCAAAGACACTGCCTCTGAGATATGTCCTTAGACCCTGATTCATACAGGTTAGTACTGCCCCCAGCGTGGCTAGTTATCACCCAAAGCTTGTACGTGTAGGTTCAATTAAAGCATCTCTACTACGTACTGTCGCCCTGACCTCTTTTCGGAGGTGCTGGTGTGTTCCTGGGGGATGATTTTGTACCATGCAGCAAGATGCTGTGGTACCCCTTGACATCAGGATGTGTTTGTGCGAGCGCTCTGGGACTAGCAGCTCCACCTAGGCTGTATTTCCCTACGTTGTTTATGAGAAGGCCAGGTGAGACAGTACCAAAAGGCCTACTAAAGTCAGGGGTATACCACATCTACCGCTTCCCAGCATCTACAGGGCTTCTTACGGGGTCAAAGAACACTGGTAGATTGACTTAAAAAACAACAAATAGACTAGTAGCACTTTAAAGACTAACCACACATGTGGATAGGTTTATGAGCTTTCCTGGTTTGATTTGTTCTTGACAAATCCATGCTGATAGTTCCTGAACACCTTGTTATCTTCAAGGTGGCTGTGAATTGATTGGGATGGGGTGGGGCAAAGGGACAGGTAGGCCTGCAGAAACGATTTGCTAACAGGGAGGTGTTTCTGAAGGCCAATTCTGCCCTGACCTCCGGGGGTGGTCCCCACCCAGCCTGTGCCTATCTTTGATGGCTACCAAACACGCAGGTAAACGTGGGCATCCCTCGCTGCCACCGGAGGGAAGTCGGCAGCTAGCGAAAGCCACAACACATGTGCCCTTGAAACCAAAACCACAGCATCCTCAAGAGCTGGGGTATCCGCCACAACAGGAGGTGTGAAACCAGAAGACTGAACGGTGGGATGCAGAACCATGGGATGGTGAGGTGGGGGGCGGGGGGCTCGGAGAGCTAGGAGTCCTGGGATCTGTTCTCACTTCTACCACGGTCTTGCCATCTGACCCTTCGCTGCCTCAGTTTACCCCGCCATAAAACAGGATGACAGTCTCTTATTGCTAACAGAATAGCAATAAAATAATAATCGGAGTTTACGCAGCAGCTCCCATGCAAGGATCCCAGACAGGACATGGCTGAGCCGCACAGCTAGGGCAAGTTGGATTTTTTTCCACGGAAACCGACAGGTCAGCATTCGACTTTTCAAGGTCTCTGTCAAAAACCTGAATTCCTGAGACCTGAAATCCTTCCTTTCCTGCAGTGCCGCCTGGGAGTTGTCGTTTGGGAACCTCCGGCCCCCGTTTCTCTCGGTGGGTCTAGCTCCCAGCGGAACGTCATCTCGTCTGGTGCACCCGGCCCAGAGAAAGGAGACTCTGGTGCATCATGGGAGATGTAGTTTGACCAGAGAGCTGAGCCAAAGGAGACTGGGAGTGCAGGAAACCTGAACTACAACTCCCAGGAGGCTCCGGCAAAGTGCAAAGTTGTAATTCTGCAGAGCATGGTGAGAGGAGCCCCAGGGAGTCGGGGAGCCCAGTACAGGTCCCGTACGGCACGTTACATGTAACCCACACGCCCGCTGGGAGGGGGGTGTCACTGGCCCGTGGAGTGGCACCGAGACCCCTTACAGAGAGAATGAGCTTGCTCTGCAGCCATCGCTGGGAGCCAGCTGGCCTTTTGCTCATGCTCATGGACTAAGCTCCACAGGCCCCAGGTTTGAGCCCATCTGTGGGTGCCTTACGCACCCGCCTGCACCCAGTGACGAGGGGCTCCCTGGGGCAGGGCATGCTGCTCCCTCCTGCACACCAGCCCTGCCAGGGAACACCAGCCGCTGGAAACGCAGCGCCCTGGCTGCCCTTCACACGCCCCCTCCCTCTGGGGGGCTGAGCAGGGAACCCCCAACGGAAAGTGGGCGGCACCCACCGAGGAGCGAGAGGAATTCTGTGGCCCCCTCGCTGGCTGCTGGGACCCTCTGCACCGGTGCTGGCGGGCCCCCCTCGTCCATCCCGGGCCGAACGAGGAGGCGAGGCGTTCAGTCACGCAGGAGGGTCGGAGGCCGCGCACCTGGAGATCCTGCCTGGGAGACCCAGAGCCCAGAGCAAGGCAGCCAGGAATCGCCCCCCCCACCCCTGTGCACGGTCCAGGGGGGCCATACAGGTCTCCACCCCCAGCCCTGCAAACCCCGGATCGGGCCCTTCCCCCAACCGCCCAGCCCCCCACGGAGCCGCCCCCCTCCCCCGTGCACGGTCCAGGGGGGCCATACAGGTCTCCACCCCCAGCCCTGCAAACCCCGGATCGGGCCCTTCCCCCAACCGCCCAGCCCCCCACGGAGCCGCCCCCCCCCGTGCACGGTCCAGGGGGGCCATACAGGTCTCCACCCCCAGCCCTGCAAACCCCGGATCGGGCCCTTCCCCCAACCGCCCTGCCCCCCACCCCCCCCCCCCATGCACGGCGCCACCCACCTCAGCCCTGCGATCGGGGCTCGCCGGGAGCGACCCCGAGCCGCCGGCCAAGGGGGAGCCCCACGTGGCTTTAGGGGCTCGCGGCGCACCCCGCAATGTATCCAACCGTCCCCGCGGTAACCGGGCTCGCCCCGCCCCTTAAAGGGACAGGACGCCGGGAGCGGGCGGAGCAGCCTGGAGGGGGGGGGACAGTCCGAGGTCACGGTCCCCCCCCCCGGTCTTCGCGGGCTGGGGTGGGAGGGGGCTCCGCAGTGGGGGGAGGGGGCAGCGGTTTGCAGGGCCGGGGGGGCAGAGGGGCTCAGGTCCCCCCGGGGGCTGAGGCTGCGGTGAGGGGCGCTGCCGAGAGCCGGGGGGGGGGGGGCAGAACCTGCCCGGCCCCAGGATCGACCCCCGCGGCTACCGGGTCCCCTGGCCAGCAGCAGCCCCCCCCCCCCCGGCGGGGCAGGGGCTTAGCCCGGCGGCACGGGCCGGAGCGGCGGGGAAAGTCCTGGCCCGGTCCGGCCTGAGCCCCCGGGAGAGGGGCCGCGCCCACGGGCGGTCCTGCGAGCTGCCCGGCCCAAGCGGCTGCAGCGAGAGGGACGCGTCGGCAGGGGGAAGCCGCCGCCCGGGAACCGCACGGAGCCCCCCCGCGGGATCCCGGAGCCCGGCCCGGCTGCCAAACCCGGAGCGAACCCCTCGCCGCTCGTGCAGCCGGGGCCGCGTTGCACCAGGACCCCCCCCCCGCCTTTTTCACCAGGACAGACCCCCCCCCCAGGACTGGCCCGCAGCCCCCCCCCCCCGCTTTGTTCCACTGTCCCCTGGGCTAGCTGCTTCGGCCCCCTTATGCCCCGCAGGCTCTAGGGGCCCGCAAGGGGCTTCCCCTTTGGGGGTCTCCACCCTGAGACCCAGCCTGCAGCCCGGCCCTCGGGACAAGGCCCCTCCCTGCAAGAGAGATCCCAGTGGGAGGGGAGGGGGGGGGCTGGAAATCAGATGGGGGGGGCTTAACACAGGGCAGTTGCTTCTTCAGCCCCCTTCAGTACAAAGCCACATTGCTCCCCTCCCGCCTCTGCTCTGCCCACCCCGAGTCCCCCCCCCCCCCCGTCCTCTAACACCGCCCACCTCCCACGCCGCCCCGTGCCTGGCACGAGCCTCCGGCCGCCCGTCAGCCCGTCAGGGCCTTCTCTGCCCTGAGCCTCGCCCCGCCACGGTCCCCCAGCGCCTCGGCAGTGGCAGGGCAAGGCGGGGAACCGGGGGTCTCCGCGTGCCAGTCTATTGCCCCCTGGCCACACCCCACTTCCTCATTTGCTTCCCCCCAATTCATGGGCAGCCAGTGTTGCAGGCAAGGGAAAGCGCAGCCTTCCCACATCTGCCCACACACCCGCCACCAGGGCAGGCTGGGGCCATGGTGCAGCAGCCTGGCTCCCCCGGCATCTGGGGACAGGGCAGGCTGGGGTGGGCAGCGCTTGGCTCCAGGGGTGGGGCTTGGTCTTGCCTTCCCCAGCTGCCTGCGCCCCCCTCTTCTCAGCTGGCAGGTTGCTGTGTGGCAGGTCTCTCACCCCCCGAAGGCTGGATCCCCCATGCCTGGCTAGCCAGGAGAGGCAGCCTCCCTGCGGGGGGCCAGACCGCTGGGATCGACCCCCCCACACACACCTGGGGGTGGAGGTTCACGCACTACAGCGCGTGCAGGCAGCTACAGGACAAAGGGCAGGCCAGAGAGCATGCCTGGGTGTGAAGGGGCCGATAGCTCCCCACCCCCACCCCGGGCCACTGGGCAGCCTGGGAGGGAGGCCGCTGACCCAGCTGAGTGTCCCTGGACCTGGGGGGGGGGGGGGGCACAGCACAGATCCAGCAAGGGTGGCAGCAGGTCTGCCCGGCTCAGGCTGGGCCTGGCTCTCTCCCCCACATTGAGCCAAGCCCCCGCGGCCCAGCTCCCAACCCCCCCCCCCCCACTTCTGCCAACAGGCCCTGCAGTTACTCACCCCCCCCCAGGGGCACAGGTCACAGGGACCAGTGGGAGCTCCCCTCCCCCAACACCTTCCAGGCCCCCAAACCACTTCCCCCCCCCCCCTCCCCCAGCTGCCTTCTTTCTGCCCTGCAGGTACCTGGCCTAGCCGGGGGCTCCCCTCGGCTTTGTATCCTACCCCCCTTTGCTCTGCCCGCTGGAGGCCCGGCTCCCCCCCCGGCGTGGGACAGCTCCCCTGGCCTGGGGGGAGAACCCAAAGCCGCTTGCTGGGCAGTAGGGGGGCAGTCTGGCCTACTCCTGCACAGCACCCCTCACTCCGCCTGCTGCAGGGAAAGGCCCTTGGACCGGACCTCCCTCTCCCAGGCCATGCGCTGTACCCCTAAACCAGCCCCTCCCAAGGGCCAGGCATGGCCAAGCCGGTTCAGGGCCAGGCAAGGAGGGCAGGGGACAGCAGCCTTGGGCCTGTGGAAAGATACAGCCACACCCCGTTACAGGACCAGGGGCCTGGCGAAAGGCCCAGCCTCCTGCTCTCTCTCTCCAATCCACCAAGGCGTCTGGCACAGGAGGAGGGAGGAGGGCAGCCCGTGAAGGGTTAAACTCCCCTTTCCCCAGGGATCCATCCTGCTCCAAGGCCCAAGCGCAGCAAAGTTGCTGGTCTCCGCCCGGGCTTACGGGGAAACGTGCTGGGATTCAAGAGGGGGCGAGACGTTCCCAGGCTGGGGCAGTAACCTAGAAAGGGGGGATCCCCTCTCTCCAGTCCGATGGGATCCCCAACTGTGCCTATCCCCCCCCGTACCCTCGCCAGCTCCGTCTGATGGCACCTCCTGGCCGCAGAGAATAATGGGGTGCCCCCCGTCAGGGCTGCAAACAGCGCTGGGATGCATTGGCACGGGGAGGGTCCCAGTTCACGCCCACTCTGCACCCGCACCACTGCCCCCCTGCACGAGCGCAAAGGCCACTCGCACCAACACCGCTAAAACGAAGGGTTGATTTATTGGCATTTAAAATCCAAGGACAACACGGGACAGTGGCTACAGGAGGCTGCGTGCTCCCAGCCCAACTCCCAGCGCCGGGAACGAACACGGACAGCGGAAGCCTGCCTCCTGCCCCTCTCCACACCCACTGCCTCCAGTGCTGCCTGGCTCAGCTAAAGCCTCACAGTGCGAAATCGCTAGTAGTGATCTATTTCCAAGGGCAAGAGAAAGGGAAGGGGGGGGGGAAACAGACATGGAGTAAATCCTAACCTAACGTATCATCTCTAACGCTGCGTTCTGCCGCACTGCCCAGCCAGCAGCTTCCAGCCGCTTTACAGACCCCAGGGAGCCCCCCCAGCCGCTTTCAGGGCAGGTATGGGCCCTAGTTCACAGATAGGGAAACTGAGGCACAGAGCAGTGACACGACCTGTCCCAGGTCACCCAGCAGGAGCTGGGAATGGAACGCCCGTGTCCTGTACTCTCTGTTTTCCTCCCCCCAGGTTGCTGCATTTTTAAATCAAGGGAGTTTTGGTAACAATTTAAACCTGGAGAGCTCAGCTAGTCACCAGAAGCCCTCCCAAACCCAGCTCCGCTCCATAATGCTTTTACGTCTCCAGAGCCCTTCCCCCAGTGGCCCTCACTCACGACCTCCATGGGAGACTGGGAAGGAATATTGCTATTTCAGAATTGGGGAAACTGAGGTAGCAGTCTCTCCCAGGGGTTGTGTGTGGCTATACAGATTTTGCACACACACACCCCATTACACACACATACACACACACACCCCTTTTCCCCCTCCCACCACTCCCAGGAGCGTGGACATAGGAGCAGCTCCGCAAAGTAACCAGATCACTTCACCCCCCTACACCCACTTTTCCAGCCCCTCTCTAGAGAAACACCCCCCGCAACCACCCAACCTCTGCCCTACGCTGCACTCTGAAAAGTCCATGTCTCCAGTTAGCCTCTTCTGCAGCATTCACTGGGACAAAGATGCCTAACCAGGGCTCAGGCCTGGCTGTCCGGGGTATGCTCCTTGTTCCCTGGATGATGGGTGAATTCACAATCCCCCCTCCCCATTTGTTGACTCTCACTTTTCCCCCCACTACAGATCCCTTGTGCATCTGTGTACGTTGTGTTCACCGACTGCGAAGGGCAACAAACGTAGCCCAGTGCATGGTGACAGAGGATTCCCTTTGATTGCTGTAGCCGGTGGAACTCATTGCCACAAGAGAGCAGCGAGCCCAAGAGCTGAGTAGGACCCAACACAGGGTCAGACATTTATACTGCTAAGATTAGGGGTGGAGAAGATGCGGGTCAGCTTCGGCCCACGTCACTGGATCGGGCCTGCGGCTGACTCATCAGGACCCTCAGGCACAAAGCAGCTCACACCCCTCAAAACAGCTGGCTGCTTTCTGCTCTGGACGCTGGGGGAGGCTTCATGTGCTGCCCCCGCCCAGCGCAATCTCTCCACTCCCATTGGCCAGTTTCTGTGCTCTCACACCTGGTGCCGTAAGGGGAGGAAGCGGGCTGGGGGGGCCGACCAGAACCGGACCACAGTGCAAACCCCTCGGCGCCACAGCTGGTCCAAGCGGAAAGCCCCTCGGGCCCCCGCCACCTGGCCCCACTCTGGGTTCCCAGCAATCTGGCCCCGAGCTGGGGCTGCGCAGGAAGCAGGGGGCTCAGAGGCAGGGGGCTGCGTGGCTCTGAAGCGCCCCCCGCAGGCTCTGAAGAGAGCAGCAAGTCTCCCAGCCCCCAGCGCAAAGGGAGGGGCGTAGAACGGCCGCCGGGCTGGGGGTCTGCGATAGAAACGCCCGGGGACCGTGCGCTCGGAGCAGGGACCTGAAAACACACCCGGCCCCCCCCAAACACACCCCCAGTCAATGGAGCAGCTCTCACTTCAGGCAGGGAATTCCATCACCAAAGTTAACACGGCCCCTGGAGAGAAGCCCCCAGCCCGGCAGGGAGCAGCCCCACGGCCCGGTCCCATCCTTGCTCCCTGCTAGGGCTGCGCCTGCCTCCGTGGGCCAGGGAGGACGGGGCTGGCAGGAGCGCTCAGCGCCAGGTGGGTTTTTCCGTCCACTCCCCGAGCTGAGTCTGTGCAGCGGTGCCCCCCGCTGGAACATCTGGCCCAGCCCTGTCTCTCCCCGCCAGCAGCAGGCTGGGCAGGCACTCCCGCAGCAGGCAGCGGCTCTTCCCCACAGGGCGGCTGGGGCAGGATGCAGAGGAAGCGGCCGACAGACCAGTGGCCATGCCCCTCCCCACATGCTGGGGCGCCCTGGGGCCCGGCTTCCACGGGCCAGCCCCACAGAAAGAGGCACAGCCTGCTCCCCGGAAAAGCCTTTCCAGGCCCCCCCCGCCAGCACCCCAGCTGGGGGTGTTAACTCATCCCCCGTCGCAGTCAAAGGGCAGCTGGCACACGTCCAATCAGACTCCTCCTGGGGGGGTGTCAGCCTGGAGTTTGCCCCCCCTTCTTCTTTCCACTGGGGGGGGGGGGAGATGCCTGCTGAACCCGACTATCCACAGGGCCGAGGTGGGGGCGTTTCTGCTCACTAATCCGGCCCAGCATCACATGGGGGGGATCCTTTCCAAGCCAGCTGCTCCCCACCCCACGGGGAAGCTCCCTCTCCTTGGGGAGGCCAGCAGCAGGCCCCGCGCGGCCCCGCCGGGGGGCTAGTTGGCTCTGTAGACGTCCTTGCGCTGCCGCACCTCCTTCAGCACCCGCGCCCGGAAGCTCTCCCAGTCCTCGTCGCTCAGCGGCTGCAGGCCCAGGGCCCGGTGCAGCTCCCGGCAGTGGGTCCGCAGGAACGGGTTGTACTCCTTCTCCTCCCCGATGGTGGAGGGGCACTGGGGCAGGGAGAGAGGGGGGTGGGTCAGCCCAGAGCCATGTGCCCTGCACAGAGCTGCAGGCCCTGGAGACTACCCATCCCAGCATGCAATGCACGATCTACAGCAGAGAGGGGCGTGCTGGGATGGGTAGCCCCTAGGGGCTGCTCTGTGCTGAAGGCAGCAGGGCGCACTCCACGCTGTGCTCCCCAGGAGCGGCACCGCGGCCGCCCGTTTGCACCCAAGCTCCATGACGCCGCCACAATTTGCATGGCTCCTCCCGCTGCTTGTACCCAGAGACCGGCTCCTCTGCTCCCGTTTCAAAGCCATTTCCCTCACACCCGCATGCGCCACTGTAGAGCTACTGAAATGCAGCTGCCTCTGGGGAGGGGCGTGGCAGCCATACATAACAGCAGGCTGCTCCAACACGCCGAACAAGTCCCGCTTGAAACCCAGCGAGGTGAGTTTCGGGAGGAGGAATGGAATTACCCAGGCACCCACTGCCGACAGTGGGGGCCGAGACACCTTTGCGGGGTGCAGTGACACTGTTGGGGGGTGCAGGGGGAGCTAGCAGTGCTGTGGCATGTGTGGGAGGGATCGACACCTGCTTGCCGAACCCAGCCCTTGCAATGCCGGGGCTCCCAGCCTGCCGGCCACGTGGCGAGGGGTTAACACTGCAGCACACGGCTGACCCCAGATGGCCGCTCCCTGGCCTTGCCCGATGCCCTGGGTTCCGGTTCCGGCGGGCGGGCGGGGATTCAAACCACCCTGCTGCCGGGCAAGGAAGCAGCTGGATCCAAGCAGCAGCGGAAGCAGCATGTGCATCTGGCCAGGTGTTTCCCAGCCCTGGTGCAGGGAGAGGGGCAAGAGCCAGGAAGACGGGCCCCAGGCCCCGGGGCCGGTCGCCCCCGCTGCTCACCGTGCTCCTCTTCTCCAGCCGCTGCTGCGTCACCCACTGCAGCTTCTGCTCCAGCACCGGGTTCTCCGGCTCCAGCAGGCTGGCGAACATCAGGCACTCCTGGGCGTACTCGTGTCCTGGGGAGCAGGGGGCAGCAACCGGGGGAGAGGGGCTGGGGTGAGCTGAGCGCCCCTCGGAGCCCGCCCAGGGACATTCCCGACTCTCTGGGGACCTCGCACCAGCCTTCGGCCCCTTGGGTCCCCTGCAGCCAGCTGGGAAGTTTAGCTCTCAGGAGCCACGGCACCAGCGCTGGGGACGCCCCTCAATCCCAACCAGCCCCCCCCAGCCCAGCTGAGCTCCTGGCCTGCCCGGCAGGGACGCCATCTGGTGCAGGGACCCCCCTGTTTCCATGCGGGGCAGAGAGCCCCCCAAACTCATAGCACTGAAATCCAGGCTGGCTCCTGCCCCCGCAGCTCAGTGTGGCTGGGGAGAGCCCCCTGCCTCTGTACCCCCCCACCCCCAGCCAGCCACCCAGCCGGGCACTCACCTGGCCAGAGCAACGTGTCCTCTGCCAGCTCGGCAGCCGTGTCCAGCGAGGCCAGCATGGTTTCCGGTGTCCCCTCGAATATCCGCCCTGCAAGGCCGGGGGAGTGGGGGGGGCATAACTCAGAGGAAGGGATCGTGGTCCCCATGTGCCACAGACCACCAGGAACAGCATCCTGGGGTCTCAGCACCTAGGGCCTCTGGCATCACTGGGCCAGCAGGCAAAGGGCCCCCCAGCCGCACCTCACCTGGGGTGCGAGGGGGTGGTTCTGACCTGTGTGGGGTCTCGTGGCCCCCATTCATCCCCCACCAGCAGTGTCCAGACCGCCACAGGCCGCACAGGGCACCCATGAGCGGCCCCAACCCTGGAGGATAATGGACACGCTACTGCCGCCAAGGGGGGGGAGCGCCCCCGGGACAGAGAGGAGCCTCTGGAGCTGGAGGATCCGAGTTCTGACCGGATGCTGCCCACCGGGCGCAGACCCCGCCATCCCCAGAGTGGGGTGGGCCAGAGGGGCATCAGAGAAGGGACCCGAGGACACTCGGGGGCCTCTTGCTCACCGACAAACACCACGCCCCAGCCGCTCCCCCCCCCCCAGCGCTAAAATGCAGCCACCTCTGGGGAGGAACAGGGCAGCCTAGGGAAGCCCAGACACGTGGCAGAGTGAAGGGAGGGAGCAGGGGGGCCTGAGTCCCCCGACAGAGCCGAAGGGCCCAGCTCACCGCAGCCCGAGAGGAAGAGGAGGTCTCCAGAGAAGAGGCAGGCCGGCCCCGCGAAGGGCTTCCCGTCCAACACGTAGACCATGTGCCCCACGGTGTGGCCGGGGGTGAAGAGCGCCTTGAAGCACAGCTGTCCCACGGAGACGACCTCCTTATCCAAGAGGGGGCTGCGAGAGCGAAGGGGGGAGGCTCTTAGGGGGCGGGACGGCCACCGAGCCGTGGGCTGGGGGGCGGGGTCAGGCAGCGTGTCCCGGCCCCCTTGGGAACAGGCAAAGGCCGGCCCAGCAGTGACCATCCAAGCGGCTGCTGATTGGCCCACACGTGGCATGAGCGTGGCAGGGCTCAGCCCAGCTCCATCCGCACCCCTGGGGCAGGTGCAGCAGAGACGGGGGCCACAGAGCAGGGCTGCCCGCTCGTCCCGGAGGGCAGGAGGCCCAGCCCCTGCGGGCACATGACCCCCCCCCACCCCCGCCCCCGCCCCACTTACTTGGTGAGCTCAGAGATGGAGTCATAGGCGCTGCCGTACACCTTGCAGGAGCTGTGACGCCGCCGCAGCGCCGTGTTCCCCCCGCTGTGATCCCTGCACGAGAGACGCCGTCAGCCCCCCCGCCAGGCGCCCCCCGCGCCAGAGATGCCGTCAGCCCCCCGCCAGGCGCCCCCCGTGCCAGAGACGCCGTCAGCCCCCCCGCCAGGGAGCCCCTCCCAGTGGCTAGGACGGGGGGGGCAGATTTTAAGGGTACTGAGAGGAGAATCCAGGGGGATACCCCCAAGGAAGGGTGGGGCCTCGGCTGGAGACACCATCTCACGGGGGCTCCGGGGCTGCGTCCGTTCCTAAGGGGGCGAGGGCCGGCCCAGGGCCCCCCAGCAGTCACAGCCCAGGGCCTGGGCCAGGGAAGCAGAGCGAGGTCTGGAGTCCCCCTCCCCTGCTCACAAGGGGCTTGCACGACGGGCTCCCCTCAGCTCCACCAACCCCCCAGGTCTCCCTCTGCTCCGGCACCGCCCATCGCTTCCACACGCCAGCGCCGGGCCCTGCCCTTCCCCCACTCCCCACTCCCAGCCCTTACCAGTGTTTGTGGGTGCACAGGATGGCCTCCAGCGTCACCCCCTCCTGCTCGATGGCAGCCTGGGAGAGGAGAGAGCGTAACAGCAGCAGCCCCGCCACCCGCGGGCTCTGCCCCCAGCCTGGGGCAAGCTCCGCCCCCCCCCCAGCTAACGCACAGGCGGGGGGTGTTGGGAGCGACTGCATCAATGAACGGGGAGGCCCCTGGGTTCATTCCGTGCGAAGAAATGGCTCCCAGACCCCCCCACCGCTCCCCGTGGTTCATTCCGTGCGATGGAACGGCCCCCAGAACCCCCCACCGCTCCCCGTGGTTCATTTTGTGCGAAGGAACAGCCCCAGAGCCCGGCGCCCCCCAGGCCCCCCCCGCTGCCCACCGTGGTACACTCCGTGTGAAGGAATGGCCCCCAGAGCCCCCCACCGCTCCCCGTGGTTCATTCCGTGCGATGGAACGGCCCCCAGAACCCCCCACCGCTCCCCGTGGTTCATTTTGTGCGAAGGAACAGCCCCAGAGCCCGGCGCCCCCCAGGCCCCCGCCGCTGCCCACCGTGGTACACTCCGTGTGAAGGAACGGCCCCCAGAGCCCCCCACCGCTCCCCGTGGTTCATTCCGTGCGATGGAACAGCCCCCAGAGCCCGCCATGGTTCGCGCCGTGTAAACACCCCCTAGAGCCCGCTCCTGCCCCCAGAGATGATGGGGGAGGCTTGCCCCCCCCCCCCCAGGAGTGCCACAGGGCAGGCAGGAGCAGAACGCAAACCCAGGGCCCCCCACGCAGCACAGGGCCCTGGGGGGTCTGGACTCTCCTGGGGGCCCTGCCGGCCCCACCTCGCTGCTGGGGACCCCCAGGGCGGCTCTGGCTCTGCTGGGGCCGAGCAATGGGCCAGCTAACCCGGATCCTGCCTGACCACGGCGGTGCCAGGTGCTGCGGACGCAGAGAACGGACCAGGGCAAGGAGCAAGTGGCCCTCCCTTGGGGTGCATGGGCCAGGACCCTGCCCTCCCCCCTGCTGCCGGCACCAGGCCTCCTGATAACCCCACCGGCCACCCCGAGCCCCCCGAAGCGCAGAGTCCTGCACCAGGGCCCCAAGCCGTCCTACTGACAGGACAGCTCTGCGCTGGCTGGTCCCAGCCCCTGACAGCATGGCTAACAGGCACTGAGGGACCTGCCCTCCAGGAACTTCCCTAGGTCCTTTGGGAACCTAGGTCCCCAGCATCCCCTGGCAGGGAGTTCCACAGGTTGACTGCGTGCAGGAAAAACTCTTTTCAGTTTGTTTTAAACCTGCTGCCTGATACTTTCATCGGGAGACCCTGGGTCCTGCCTTGAGAGAAGAGGGATTAACACTTCCCTAGTCACGTCCGCCACCCCCTCTCTCGCATCCCCTTAATCACCTCTCCCCGAACCAGAGCGGCCCCAGACTTCACTCCCTGGACCGAAGCTATGTCCTGCCCCCTACCCAAGCATTTCCCTTGTCCTTCCCTGATCTCCTCCTCATGCTACTCACTCTCTTTTGGAGACGCGGGGCCCAGAGCTCCACGTGGCGTTCAAGGCAGGGGTGGGCAATAATTTTTGCCCAGGGCCACTTCAAAAATGTTTGAAGTAGCCCCGGGCCAGCCCGGAAGGGGCGGATTGGCCTGGGGGTGGGGGAGCCTCCTTGCCCCCCCTTCCCACTAGGCACCCATGCCCTGGAAGAGGCTTGGCACGCTCCCCCACCCCCAGGCCAATCAGGGCCTGTGGGCGAGCGAGTACGAGAAGCCTCCTCCCGCCCTGCCAGGAACACGTGGCACTTTGAAGTGCCGCATGCTCCTTGCAGGCCAGGGCTGGGCGAAGGAAGCTTCACGCAGCTCCCCCACCCCCAGGCCCTGACTGGCCTAGGCAGGGAAGCAGCAGGGCCTCCGGGCAGGATCCCACCTGCGGAGGCCCGTTAGCCCATCCCTGGTTCAAGGCGAAGGCATCACTGGCATGACGAGATCTTCTCTTATCCAGCCCTCTCCTCGTCGCTCCCAACACGCCGTGCGCCTTCCTGACGGCTGCGCACGCCAAGGGGCTTTCCGGGAGCCCTCCACGGGGCCGGCTGGTCTCTCTCCAGCGGGAACGGCTAGTTCCCACCCCGAGCTGGGGGAGTCAACCCCGCCCCGCCCCCATCGGCACTGCATTGCATCTGCCCGTGCACCGCTCGGCTCGCGAGCTCCCTTGGGCCTGCCCCCGCCGGCTCCTGGCTCCACTCGCTCCAGCCACTGTGTGTCCTCTGCAAATGTTGCTGCCTCACTTTCATCTGCAGCTCAGACAAGCCATTTCCTGCCCCGGGAGCTTTGTACTTCGCAAGCTGTTTAACCAGCAGCACAGAGCTTGGGAGCCCGCCAGGCAACCTCCCGGCCCGCTAGGCAACTTGGGGCCGCGAAGGAGGGGAGGCTGCTCCCACGCCTCCACGGCTGGCCGCGCGAGAGGTGCAGAGCCCGCCGCCGCCCCCCGTGGTTGGCGCCATGCGAAGGAACGGCGCCCAGAGCCCCCTGCCATCCCTCGTGGTTCGCTCCGTGCGAAGGCACAGCCCCCAGAGCCCCCTGCCATCCCTCGTGGTTCGCTCCGTGCGAAGGCACAGCCCCCAGAGCCCCCTGCCATCCCTCGTGGTTCGCTCCGTGCGAAGGCACAGCCCCCAGAGCCCCCTGCCATCCCTTGTGGTTCGCTCCGTGCGAAGGCACAGCCCCCAGAGCCCCCTGCCATCCCTTGTGGTTCGCTCCGTGCGAAGGCACAGCCCCCAGAGCCCCCTGCCATCCCTCGTGGTTCGCTCCGTGCGAAGGCACAGCCCCCAGAGCCCCCTGCCATCCCTTGTGGTTCGCTCCGTGCGAAGGCACAGCCCCCAGAGCCCCCTGCCATCCCTTGTGGTTCGCTCCGTGCGAAGGCACAGCCCCCAGAGCCCCCTGCCATCCCTCGTGGTTCGCTCCGTGCGAAGGCACAGCCCCCAGAGCCCCCTGCCATCCCTTGTGGTTCGCTCCGTGCGAAGGAACTGCCCCCAGAGCCCCCTGCCATCTCTCGTGGTTCGCTCCGTGCGAAGGAACAGCCCCCAGAGCCCGCCGGTGCCCCCCAGGGACGATGGAGGAGGCTCGCCCCCCCCAGGAGTGCCACAGGGAAGGCAGAGAGCAGAACGCAAACCCAGGGCCCCCCACGCAGCACAGGGCCCTGGGGGGGGTCTGGACTCTCCCGGGGGCCCGGCCGGCCCCACCTCGCTGCTGGGGACCCCCAGGGTGGCTCTGGCTCTGAGCGACGGGCCAGCTAACACAGATCCTGCCTGACCGTAGCTGGTGCTGCAGAAGCCCCCGGGCTGCTGTGCCAGACCCACTCTTCTCTTCATCGGGGGCCCCTCGTGCGAGCTCCGCGGGGGGCTCGGAGCCCCCCAGCTGTTCCCTAAGGCCCATGGCCCTGCCTGCTGCTTCCGCAGGGGTCCCGGGGGGCAAGGGAGGGTCTGTGAGAGTCAGCCCTGTCCTGCTGGGGACCGCCAGGAAAACTCCGCCCTGGGCAGCGGCTGCGTCTCTCCGGATCGGTTTGCGGGGACGTGCCAGTCCGGGATTCACGGGAGGCCCAGGCGCCGAGGGGTTAAACAGCAGCAGCGCCAGCGCAGTAGCACTTGGCATGCACTCGGGCTGGCCCGTCACTCAGCAAGCTGGGACAAGGCTCCAGAGAAGTCAGCCCAGGCCACGTGGGGCAGGGAGCCTGGCACGGCCTGGCCACGTACACGGGGCACCACAGTCACACTCGCCCGGGCACCAGAGCGGAGCTAGCGGCAGGTTTGGATCGACCCCCCCCCCGTGCGCCATCTTGCCGTGCCAGAGGCGCCAAGGAGCAGACACAGCTGCTGGCACTTTCTCCCGCCACTTGGCCTGGCCACGGCAGGGATACAACAGGCAGCCAAGCTCTCGGTCGAGCAGCAAGGCAGTGCATGGCCCCGTTGCCCTCTGCTGCTCCCCTGTGTCATGGCCCCTATACTGCTAAGACTCAAAGGGGATTCGCCTTTGTGCTGTGCAGCTGTCGGAGCAGAACCCAGCCCAGCTGTTATGACATGCAGCTCGGACACAAGCCCGGAGCCTGGGTCCTGCCCCGGCTCTGTGGCCCCCCGCTTCCTGCCTCCCCGCGAGCAGGGGGGTGCCAGAGGGGGTATTTCCCACCCCCAAGAAGGGACGGCTGCATTTCCTTTCTGCGCCCTCCCCGGCAGCCCTGCCTGGCTCCCTGTTCATCCTCCCCTCCCCCTTCCACAGTCCGCTCGCTCTCAGGGGTTCAGCCTTCCCCGTCACCATGGCATCTGGGCTCCTACCCTGCCAGATCAATAGCAGCTGCCCAGTCCCTGGGGGCTCCGTGGAGTCTCTGGCACCCCCGGACGCGGAACAAACAGGCGGCCGAACAAAGGGCTTGTGGCCTCCGGCAGCAGGAAGAGGGGGCTGGGCGGGTGGCCGTAGGAGCCTTTGAAGTGCGGGCGGAGGGGGGGGGCTGATCTTTGATGCCTGCCGGGGAGGGAGGGGCAGGCAGGGATTGGAGCTACTGGCAAAGGCATGCCCAGGCGGAAGTGAGCAACCCCCCCCCTCAGCCCCACAGCCACTCTAAAGTGTGGCCATCACATGGGGGTCCCCTCCCCCTACCCTGCTGCATCTCCCCCTGCACCAGGCTGTCTCAGGGCACGGCTCCTGGTCAGTTTCTCAGGCTGGCAGGTGCCGTTGGGGTGGCAGAGCGCCCCCGCCAGGGCAGGAGAGGAGCTGCCCCGGGGGGTGGGGGCTCTCACCTGGACGGCCAGCGGGTCGGAGGGGTCGACGGCGGCGGCAGCGTTGGAGCAGGTGTCGATGACCAGGTAGCTGTAGTTGTTGGATAACACTGGGATGGGCAGGATCTTGACCCCTGGGGGACCAGGGCAGACGGACAAGCAGCTGAGAGGGGGAATCTGAGCCGGAGCCCCCCGGGTCCGGGCCCAACCAGCTCAGAACGGGGGAGTCTGAGCAGACGAGGCCCCGGTTACGGCTGGAGCCGCTCAGGCGATTCGGGGGCTGCCAGGGAGACCCCCCCCAGTTGGCACCTGGAGCCACGTGTCAGCACGATGGAGCTCGGCGCCGCCAGCTCTCCAGCCCGGGGCTCTACTCCTGGAGCTAAGGGAGCAGCTCCCCTCGTGGGGAGCAGTAGTAGGCTCTTATCCTCTTGTGCACCAGCTGCTGGAGATGGCTAGCGACCCGCCCCCCCGCAGGGCGAGACCTTGGCACCCCGGCCTCATGGGGATGCCCGAGGACAGACGCCGGGAGTGGGGGAGGGGGCTGCCCCAGCAGTTCAGGACTCACCGCTGAACACCACGGGCTGGGGGATGGAGTGGCCATGCGGGAACCGGTCCCGGGCTCTCTTCATCTGGCGCTTGTAGAACAGGTAGCCCAGCTTGGTGCGGGTGTACAGGCTGTACCTGGGGAGACAAGCGAGGGTGAGACACACAGGGCCCGTCTCCCTCCTCCCCCACCCCCGCGGGGCCCTGTCATTCAGTCCCTCTGCCTGCCCCCTCGATGATGGGGGCGGATTGGCGGCAGGATCTGTGGGGCCCGCCCAGAGTGCAGGCAGGAAGGCCCCAGGGTCTGGATTTCCCCCCTTTCCAGGAGCGGGCAGCAAAAGCTTTTGGAGCAAACACTCCCAGCTGCCCCAGGTAGCCCGGGGCAGTGGCCAGGGGACAATGGGAGCCCAAGGAGCAGGGAGCCAGGACGCCTGGGGTCCACCACAGAGGGACGCCAGACACCCCTGCCAGCAGCCCCGCAAGGAGGGGGCTTTGGGGAGCCCTTGCCGGCCCCTCGCGGGGATCTCGCCCGACACACGCCAGTTCAGTCGCTGCCCCCGCGCCCGATAAGCCAGCAAAGCGCCCTGGTGCCTCACCACGAGCAGGGGTCACTGGCCCCCGCCTGTGCCCAGGGCACCCCCCTCCGCGGCCTGGGCCACACTTCCGAGGGGGTGCAGATCAGCATAGCCCCCTTGGCGTCAATGGGGCTCCGGCCATTCGCACCAGCTGGGACCCTGGCTCCAGGCCGCCAGCCCCGTGTTGCAGCGCAGGAAACGGGATCGAACACAGCTTCACGCACCCCTGCCTCTGCCCCCGGGGAGCCCGGCTCTGCCCCCAGCCCTCCAGCACCCGGGACTGGCACCGCCTGTCTGCCCAGCCCCCTCGCACCCGGGGAGCCCAGCTCTGCCCCCAGCCCTCCAGCGCCCGGGACTGGCACCGCCTGTCTGCCCAGCCCCCTCGCACCCGGGGAGCCCGGCTCTGCCCCCAGCCCTCCAGCGCCCGGGACTGGCACCGCCTGTCTGCCCAGCCCCCCTGCCCCCGGGGAGCCCAGCTCTGCCCCCAGCCCTCCAGCGCCTGGGACTGGCACCGCCTGTCTGCCCAGCCCTCCTGCTCCCGGGGAGCCCGGCTCTGCCCCCAGCCCTCCAGCGCCCGGGACTGGCACCGCCTGTCTGCCCAGCCCCCCTGCCCCCGGGGAGCCCGGCTCTGCCCCCAGCCCTCCAGCGCCCGGGACTGGCACCGCCTGTCTGCCCAGCCCCCCTGCTCCCGGGGAGCCTGGCTCTGCCCCCAGCCCTCCAGCGCCCAGGACTGGCACCGCCTGTCTGCCCAGCCCCCCTGCTCCCGGGGAGCCTGGCTCTGCCCCCAGCCCTCCAGCGCCTGGGACTGGCACCGCCTGTCTGCCCAGCCCCCTCGCACCCGGGGAGCCCGGCTCTGCCCCCAGCCCTCCAGCGCCTGGGACTGGCACCGCCTGTCTGTCCAGCCCCCTCGCACCCGGGGAGCACAGCTCTGCCCCCAGCCCTCCAGCGCCCGGGACTGGCACCGCCTGTCTGCCCAGCCCCCTCGCACCCGGGGAGCCTGGCTCTGCCCCCAGCCCTCCAGCGCCTGGGACTGGCACCGCCTGTCTGCCCAGCCCCCTCGCACCCGGGGAGCCCAGCTCTGCCCCCAGCCCTCCAGCGTCCAGGACTGGCACCGCCCATCTGCCCAGCCCCCTCGCACCTGGGGAGCCCGGCTCTGCCCCCAGCCCTCCAGCGCCCAGGACTGGCACCGCCTGTCTGCCCAGCCCCCCTGCTCCCGGGAAGCCCAGCTCTGCCCCCAGCCCTCCAGCGCCCGGGACTGGCACCGCCTGTCTGTCCACCTCTCCTGCCCCCGGGGAGCCCGGCTCTGCCCCCAGCCCTCCAGCACCTGGGACTGGCACCACCTGTCTGCCCAGCCCCCTCGCACCCGGGAAGCCCAGCTCTGCCCCTAGCCCTCCAGCGCCCGGGACTGGCACCGCCTGTCTGCCCACCTCCCCTGCCCCTGGGGAGCCTGGCTCTGCCCCCAGCCCTCCAGGACTGGCACAGTGGCCAAGCGCCATGCTGGCAGGATCTCCCCACAGGGCCAGCTCCCCCAGAGATGCACCGGGGCAGGGCCCGGGCCACACTCTGGCGGCTCTCCAAGTCAATGCAACCGCCAGAAGCAGGCAAACCCGGGAGCAAGCCACTGCCAGCTGGCGCCGGAGAGGGGCGGGGGTTACCAGGTGGCAGCGGGCGGGCAGGCCAGGCACGAGCAGGGGAGCCGAGGCAGGCTGGGGGTCACTGAACGCCTGGGCCCCCTGCAACGCGGGGAGGGAGCTGTGGGTCGGCCCGAGGGGCGCGGGAAGAGAGCACAGCGCCCAGCTGCCCGCAGCCAGCCTCAGGAGGGGGTTCCCAGGCGGCAGCCGACCACGCTGCGGGTCGCCATCCCAAAGCGGCCCTCTGGGCACGAGCCGCGGGCAGCCCCTGCACGGACCAAGGCTGGGCCCGGGGGCAGGCGGGCCAGGCTTGAGAGAGGCCCTTTGCCCTTCCCCCCACCCACAGTCAGCCTCCAGCTTATCAGGCGGCTCTGGAATCCCCCGGGCAGCAGGAAGTCCGGGCACCCCCGCGGGCCCAGCTGGGCTCGGAGCGAGGGCACAGCCCAGGGAGCCGCTGTCAGCCGGCCCCCCCAGCAGAGGGGTTGGGGGGGGGGGGGATCTGGCAGCTTGCCAAGGAGTCCACCCAGGAGACAACACGCGCGGGAAGCCAGGTGGGTGCCCCAGGGCGGTGGGTTTGGCTGGGGGGCCCCCCCTCCTCTGCGTGGATCCTAGGGCAGGAGGGTCCCAAGCCAGCTGCCTTGGGAAACGGGCCTGTTGGGAATTCGGGGCCTTGTGGGGCTGGGGGGCCAGTGAGCGGCTGCCTGGAGAAGGAAGGCAGCGGGGGGAGGGGGCGCCATTTCTATTGGTGTCTCTAGAAAGGGGCATGAGCAAGTCCCCACCCTCCAGCCAGAGGGGGGTCTGGAGGGGCCAGCGGGTCCGGACTCCTGGGTTCCCCCCCGAACTCGCCCGCCCTTGTGCCACAGACCAAGAGGCAAGGCCAGCAGCAGGGTGGTGCCAACCCCCAGCCGGGAGCTGGGCATCTGGCGGGGCTGTGTGCAGGCCGGGGGAGCTGGCAGCGCGTGAACCGAGGCTGCCAGTAATTTTCCAGCGGGCTTCCCCGCCCCCAGTTCCCTCCGCCAACGGCTCCGGCCAGCCCTGGGATCACACAGCCGCCCGGCCCCCAGCCCTGCGGTTTCTGAAAGGGGGAACTAGGCAGCAGCAGCCTCAACGGCTTCTCTTGGTTTTTGCTTAGCTCCGTCTGGCTGTCCCGGGCGGGAGGGGGAAGGCTCAAACCGTCCCACGAGGTCAAGTGCCCCCAGGCCTCCGCTCATTTCTCCGGTGCCTCCCCCGCTGCGGGTTAGGAAACTGAGGCACGGGGCAGCGACGCGACCCCGCAGGGCTGCATCCTGTTACCTACCAGCTCTGCGTTCTAGGGGAACAGGGAGCGACGCTCACGGGAAACCCCCTCCCCCCAGGCCTCAGCTTGAATCACAGACAAAGCAATGAAAAGGCGGGGGGAGACCCCCCCCCCCGGTCCCCTCCCGACCAGGGCGCTAGGGTTCAGGGAACGCCCCAGCCCCGTCTGCATTGACAGCCCAGAGACATCGCCACGAGCACGTCGCACGGACACCAGCCCTTGCACGCTGGACTCTGGGACACCGAACGCAGAGACGCACGGCCTGATGGGAAGTCTCTGCTCCAGAGGCTAATGACCCCAGGCCTGATCACCCCCAAGTTAGTCCTCATCACACCAATTCTAGGATGGAGCCTATTGATATCCAAATGCTGACACCGCCTCGTTGCATTGTGAGCTCCTTCAGGGAGCATCCCCCATAGCCAGGAGCGACCAGTCTGTTCCACCTGTTTACCCATGAACAAATCCAGGGTCCTCCTCGAACTACTGTCCTGTCCCTACAAAAACTCCTACCCTTGCCCCACGAAAACCTGTTCTGATCCCTGGATTTAAACGAGCAGTTCCATTGAGACGACTTCATCTCCTGCTGGGGGCGCTGCTCGTCTCCTGCCCTCTGGACCCCCAGCACCCCCTCACCATCTGAGAACCCCAGTGCAAGCTCCACAGAGTAGTGAGGTAGGTAGGTAGGTGCGTGGGTCTCTCCCCCTCTCTCCTATGTAAACTGTTGTACGGTTTGCTAGCCCTAATCTTGGGAATCAGTTTCAATTTAGATTTAATATTGTAACTGTTGTGTGTGTTTGGCTCCCTCACGCCTCTCTATAGTCACTACCCAGAAATAACTAACTTTCACTGTTAAGCTGGTTGCTTCTCTCTTTGCCTTTCTCTTTTGCTCACTGTTTCTCAAGAATAGTGATCGAGATGCAGCCGTGTTAGTCTGGGGTAGCTGAAACAAAAACCAGGACTATGTAGCACTTGAAAGACTAACAAGATGGTTTAGTAGGTGATGAGCTTTCGTGGGCTGGACCCACTTCCTCAGATTAACCATCTTGTTAGTCTTTCAAGTGCTACATAGTCCTGCATTTTGCTTCAACTACATAGTCCTGGTTTTTGTTCCTCCCGCGGTGTTGTTTCAGCTCTGCAACAACACTCACGCGGTGTCACTCTGCAACAACGCTCCTTGTACCCAAGCGACAGATCCCTGTAGCGCCCCAAAATCCGGTGGGGTTGGTTCATCGAGTGGTTTACCAGCGGACGATTGTGGGGTGAGAGTAGGGAAAGGGTAGGGTTGCCAGAGGGTTTCAGCAAAGATACCGGCCACACTTGGCATGACTTCACAATCTACATTCCCTCCTAGTTCTATTTTCCCATTTCTGTTCTCTCAATTTTTCCTGAACAGAAAGCGCCAATACTGGACTGTCTGGTTCAAAACCGGACACCTGGCGACCCTAGGATAGGGGGTGCTGAACCTGGGGCCATGAGGATGGCAGCTGAAAGGGCTGTTTAATCAAGGCCAAAGGCACATGAGGGTGCAGTGTGGCACAGCTGTTGACCCAGCCTGCTGAGGCCAGAGACATAGAGGGGGTCAGTGTGTGAGTGCTGATTCCCCACTCCTCTCGGACGTGCACTGGTAGCGGGTGAGTGTGTGTGGGGCGAAGGTGGGCGAACCCCATCCTGAGGTACCTAGTTCCTGCAGGAGAACTCCAGTGGGAGGGGGAACTGGCAGCAGAGAGCATCAGCTCCATAGGAGAGCACAAGCAGCACACGGATAGAAATGCACCTCCCCCTGCCCCATAAGAGTAACCTATTAAACGAGCATGCCGCAGAGTATTGGACAAATCTGGTAACACCACAGAAGGCCTGGCAGGGGCTGAGACCCGGAGTCCTGACTTAGGGCCCTGTGCTCTAACCAGTAGTCACCGTGCCCTCTGAAAGGAGATCCAGGGCAGCAGCTTCCTTGCCCCCATCTCCCTGAGCAGTGCGCCCTCCCCCCCACACTCAGCACAACCCTCCAGGGGTTTCCAGTTCAACAGGGCAGTCACAGAGGAGGGCTCCTGGGTGCCACCCCCTTGCTCTGGGAAGGAGGGGGTGGGGTCTAGTGGTTAGAGCAGGGACTAGACTCAGGACTCCTGGGTTCCACTGCTCTACCATGGGTCTTTGGGCAAATCCCCTCCTCCGACCCCGTGTCCCTCCATACCACAGGGGAACCGCAGCGACTGCCCGGGTGGGCATGTGGCTTCTGGGAGCGCTGGAGATGGGACCCTACGAGGCCAGAGAGAAGAGAAATCCCAGAAGACGCTGGGCCACGGGGAACCCCACTGGTCTGACCCCCCCCTTCAAAGGAGGCAGCAAGACCCACCCGAGGCCCCTCCACTAAAGCTGAACCGCGGCCACGCCCCCCGTTCCCAGCCCCTTGCTATGGGGGCAGAGACCAGCAGCGGTTCCAAGGCTGCGGGGAGGGCTGGGACCAGCTGACGCGCACATGGTGGCCACACGGGCAGCCCGCGGCGAGCACGGCAAGGCCGAGAGGGATGCACAGTTCCGTCTCTGCCGGCAGAGATCGGCTCCGAGCCCAGCTCCTCTCACTAGGGATCTCGTCCCGAGGGCAAAACATTCTGTAGGGAGCAGCTCAGCCCCACGCCGGACAATTATGGAGCAGGCTGATTAGCAACATGTGCTGAGCCCTGGAGCAGCTACTGGCCGGCGCGCACGCAAGAGCACCAGAGTTTGACCCCGCTCCCCTCGCGGCGGATGCACCGATTATCTGCCGACACAGCAGTTCCAAAAAGGGTCTGATGGGAGCCCGCGAATGCCGCAGCAGTTACGTGGGTTCGCTGCAGCGCGGGTTCAGAAACAGCTTTCGCTGAGTTGATGGGGGGGCGCATTTTTCCAGCCGCGCCAAACCGCTGCCCCAGCGGAAACGCCACCGTGGAACGCTACCACCACACACTCACTTGGGGGTTTCAAGCTTGCCCCGAGACTTCCAAACTCCTCCCCCCGCCCCCTCCCCATGCCGCAAGAGGGAACTGCCGCTTTTCAAGCCAAGAAACATGCTTCCAGGAGCAAGTCATGCCTGGAGAACAAGGAAACGAAACAGACCTCACGGGCTACCACTGGCCGAGTGAGAGAACGAGCAATCGGTCAAACGGCCTCAAATCTGCAGCAGATCTTAAAAACCCCAAACTCTTCAGCTCTAGTTACAGATGGTGCTGACGTTTCTAATATAGGGCTAGTCACAATGTTTCCTTACAGACCCAGACTGTTAGAGAGAGAGTGTGTGTGTGTGTGTGTGTGAAACCGGATTCTGGGTAAACGGGTCGGTCAATAACTACTTCAAAAGCAAGCTATTCCCGCACCAACATTAGTGGTTGTAGAACGTTTTCCTGTTCTTGACACCTCACTTTTCTCTCTCTCTCCTTCCCTTCCCCCACCCCGCTGCTGTCTGAAAGACCCGCAGCAAACTGTTACCAAAGTCAACAGATGACACAGCTAGATGCGCTACCCAGCGGCACACACAAAGTAAACAAACCACAGGGACAGGGGAATGTAAAGCCTTGACTATAGGAATTCCAGATCCTTTCAGCTCAGCTCGCGCTCCAGCACAGCTGCACGAGAGAACAGTACCAAAGCCCCGTAGTGAACAATTATGAACTATTTTTGCTGGACAAAGTCAGACTAGAAAGAAGCTACAACATGGAGGGTAATTAAGCCTTGGAACAATTAACCGAGGGTTGTGAGTGGATTCGCCCATTGCTGGGAATGGTTAATCAAGAAGGGATGTTTCTCTAAGGGTGTGTCTAGACTACATGCCTCCGTCGACGGAGGCATGTAGATTAGACAGACCGGCAGAGGGAAATGAAGCCGCGATTAAAATAATCGCGGCTTCATTTAAATTTAAATGGCTGCCCCGCTCTGCCGATCAGCTGTTTGTCGGCAGATCGGGGCAGTCTGGACGCGCCGCGTCGACAAAGAAGCCTTTCTTGATCGGCACAGGTAAACCTGGTTCCACAGATTCGCACGTTCTAGTGTAGAACAGCGGCGAAGCGCTTTCAGAGAGAGGTGTGATTTGAGCGGACACGGTCCCACAGCACGGCCTCTCCTACAGAAACGAGGCCAAACCACCTTCCCCACGCGGGCGCCGAGACTTGGCCTCTGTGAAAGCGCCTCGCCGTACAAGCACACGTCTCTCCGAGCCTCACAGGCCATAAAGGGCGTGCGCGGCGCAACCTGCTCTGAACATGCCTGAATTCTCAGCCATGTTAGTGCTGCATTAACCGGGGGGCAGGGCACCGGAAAACGAAGGCAAGGCATCCGACCACCTCTTCCTTAAGACTCCCCAGCTGCCTGAGGCTCAGTTCCTGCCGCTGACGTCAGCAGGAGAGACTGTGATGGGCCTGGTAGATAGTGAAACCACAAGCAGCATCTCCGAGGGCCATGTTGGATGAAGCTTACGAATCATGCCAGGCCAGGCACTGTGTACGAATCATGCCAGGCCAGGCACTGTGTACGAATCATGCCAGGCCAGGCACTGTGTACGAATCATGCCAGGAACCATGCACAGTGCATGTCCGGGGGGAGTATTAAGGAAAAGCACTCAGGCTGCCCAACCTCCGTCCAGAGAGATACCAGCCTCCGGGGAGGTTTCCACATCCTGGCATAAATAGGTGGCATTCGCACAGCCTTGGGGCCTTCTTTCTGGCCCAGCGACCGGCCCGCCGACAGGGCCCATGGGATCTTCCGTAAGCCTGGAGGAGCTCCCTCTGTGTTGCCCCATGTTGGCCCGGGAGGCTTTTACCTTATGAATGAAAGTGCTGGCTTTGCAAGCAGGGGCGGCGACGTGTCTCTGGCCCCGGACCCTCGGAGAGCAGGCCAAGCGCCGGGACCAGCCAGCCAGCTCGCTGGGGGGCCATGCGGGGGATACAAGTGCAGTCCCCTGGAACATCAGATTCAGCGTTGCCTGGCAAAGCCCAACCATTTACTTCCTGCAGCCAGCGACAGCAGTGCAAGAGACCAAAGCTACACGCCGCCACGGCAGCCCCCACTCGCAAGCCCCAGCCGGCAGAGAACGGACGCATTGCATCGCAGGTTCATTCTTACCCCTCGGGAATACATCCCATTGTGCTTTCGCGAAAGGCAAGAGCTGACAGTCTCCGCCGCTTGGCTCTGGTATGGTTTCCAAACACGGCCCATTAACGACGCTTGGCGTTTGCCCAGCCGTTCACACAGCCAAAGCATTGTCTGAACACGGAGCTGCCGAGGGAGGGTTCAATTCCTTCTCCCGGTGACTTCACCGGCAGGATGAGATTGGGGGAATAAAGCCATTCCCGCCGATAATCCCAGGCTCCCTTGAGCCAGTGGCACACAATTCTTCCCGGCTAGTTATTTGTCGGAGACATTTGGGCATTTGCAGTGACCCGAGAGAGGCAAGTCCCAGAGGGGTCACCATGAGAGTCTGTGGGTAAAAAACACTTTATCCAACAGAAGAAAACGGGAGTACCGTATATTCCGGCGTACAAGACGACTTTTGATGTTAAAAAACATCCCCCAAAAATCGGGGGTCGTCTTGTACGCCGGGTATGGGGCGCGCCTGGGATGCCCCGCCGCCGGCTTCCCCTGAGGCTTTGCAAAGCTGCTGCGGCTTTGCTCCTGGTGCCTCTGGTCTGCTGGGGACCGTCTCCAGCAGACCAGGGACACTGGGAGCAAAGGAGGCGGAGGGGCGCTGGGGTATAAGATGAAACCCTATCTTTTAATTAAAAAATTAGGGGGTCGTCTTATACGCCCAGTCGCCCCTATATGCTGGAAAATACGGTATGACAAGGGAAGGCTGAGCTTGTGACCTGCGACCCCGCAGAGTGAGGGTCAATTGGCCCCCCGGTGCACACAGCTAACTCACTTCATCTCTCCGAGCCTGGCCAAACCGGAACAAGGAGTTGCAACTCACCAAGACTCCAGGCCTAGAAGAATTGGTCGTCTTGAAGGTGCCACCGGACTGACTGGTTTTGCTGAAACAGACTAACCCAGCGGCTCTCCAAGGAAAAGGTGTTTTGAGTCAGTTTCCACCTTTCCCACACTAGATGCAGCAGCTGGCTTGGGCAGCATTTCTGCTTGGTGAGTTTTATAAAATGCCCTGGAGGCAAGAGTTAAGGCTTGGGTCTAAAGCCAGTCACCAACAGCTCTTCCAACCCCTGGACAACTCCCGCCTAGGAAGGAGGACTCTTGCCCAGACTAGATGAAGAACTCAGCTAGGGGCAGGGTTGTTTGATGTCCCTCAGTCAGTATGCTAGGGGCGAGCCATCTGCAAGCCCTTGCCCCAGTACAGACGCTCCTTCCTGCCTGTTAGCGCCATTATTTCAGGGATGCATTCGGCTCTCCCTTGGATTCTCATCCATCCAGCTGAGCTGTGAAGGCAGCAGGCATGCCGGCAGTTGAGCCTCGGGGCTACTGGGCACTGCTGTTGCATTGGGTGGGTGGGAAGCCTGGTGCCTTCTCTCTCACTGCTCTCCCAGCTACACCAGAGCTCAGGTGAGGACAGAGCATTTTTCTGCATCGGCCTGGTGGCTCAGCACAGTTCATTGCCCACTTCCCTGCCACGTTCCGAGTTCCGACGAGGAGATCCGCTTTCCCAGGGGTCGAGTCCCAAGGCAAGACACCACTAGGCCAGACTCTTTTCAAAGGGGCTCAGCCTTTGATGGCCGAAGATCTGCCTCCTGGTGCACCCCAGCTCTCCACACAGGAAGGAAAATCCAGGTGAATACACACAGGCCAGGTCTATGCTAGTGCGAGAAAAGGGCATGCACGTTCCCACGTGTTAACCAGCGTGTTCAAAGGCTAGTGCAGACAGGACAGCCGTGGGTTCATGTGCATTGGCTGGTCCTGGCAAACCCCGTCACACTCCCCTTTACCAGTTCACATGAGTGACAACTACCAACTTGAACCACGTGCCCCAGGATTAACACAGTAGGTACCACAGGCCTTTCTTCTAGAGAAGAGAAGGTCACAGAGCTGAACAGGCCACCTGGCTAATCGGGCTGTGTCTGTGTGCCTGGCTACTCGACACACACAGCGCCGCTCCCGCTGAGACAGATGCTACAGGTTAGGGATGTGAACAACTGGCCTGTCGCCTATCCAAGAAGCAAATGTGCTAGCCCCCAGGAGGAGAACACACCCCACCTCTCTACCATCAGCGCGCTCCTTATCCAGCCTTCCTGATGGGGCAGCTGGTGCCAGCTATGGTGATGCTCCATGGGGGAAGAGGTTGAAGCTTGAACCCATGACCCTAGGGTTGCCAGGCCAATGCCCTAACCCCTAGGCCACTCCAGAACACATCCCACTAATCCACCTTCAGGGAGTCCCTTATCAGGCTTTCCTGAGGGGGCAGCTGATGCCGGCTGTGGCTGGAGTGTCAACTAGTCCCTTCCCCCCCCCTTGCTGCCTCTACCAGAAGGAGGCAGCAAGGGGGAGGGGAGAGGAGGGAGTGCTTAAAAGAGGCAGCACCGCAGGGACCCTAGGGCCAGACCCCGGGCTCCTTGCAGCGCTGCCACTTTGAAATGCTGCGTGCAGCCCGGGTCCAACTGGGAGTCCACAGCTGGCCCCGGGCTCCCCATGGGGCTGTTGCTACATTTCAAAGGCGGAGGTGCCCTTATCGACTAATAGTCAACTTATCGACTAACGGAAGAGTCAACTAATTGAATATCAATTAACTGATAAGGGTGGAGGTGCCCTTATCGACTAATCAATTAACTGAAATTGCATCAACTATTTGATTAGCCAATTCATCGACATTTTATATCTACTTGGGGTTGAACCTCCCTAGTCCGGCACTCTCTGGTCCGGCAACATCTGTGGTCCGGCATGATTTCAGTTAGCTTGATGCCCACTGATCGTGCATGTGGCCAAATGTCTTGTGGTCCCATAATGTTTGTTTACAGTCACCCATCCTGGCTCTCAGGGTTCTGTGCTGTTATTTAGCTCCGATTTACCCCTAAGTGTCTTCTAAGCGCCCAGCAAGCAGGGGAAGTGCTGGTAATGCCGCTAGACAGCATTGACTTCTCACGGTTCAGCAAATTCTCTGGCTTGGCACCGCGTCCTGAGGGTGCCGGGTTAGAGAGGTTCTGCCTGTTCTATAAAGCGCCCTGACCATCAAGCAGCAGAAATCAAAGCTAAAATCGACCTCCCAGCTCTGAGCCTTGAGCAGAAAGTTCTTCCCAAGGGCCCTGAATGTAAACTGGTACAACTCTGCTTTCCTGAGCCTGCCCACAGCTTCCCCCCTCCCGCCCCCCGCAGCAGCTTCCCCGGGCTGCAATGACCGAATGCGCGTGGCCAGTTTTCAAGGTACTTGTTCAGATCCTGTGAGCTCCAGCCAAAGTGTCGCGCGTCAGGTCAATGTCCTGCTGCTGTGCAGGAGTTACTCCCCAGGCAGGAGGGCCCGACAGAGGCGGAAGCGAGGGGAGAAGAAAAGCAGACGACCCCCCTCCTGGATTGGAGCCGGAGGTCTCGGGAGGGATCACAGATGGCAGGAAGCGCATTCGCCTCATGCAGCAGCTGGGAGAGACTGGAACGTTGAATTTACCAGACGCCTCCTACCTAGATGCTGACCATGACAGATGATGGCTCTGCAGCCCCCGATAAGCCAGGGAGCCCAGCACCCACCAGGCATGTCACAGAACACGCTGTGCACCGCAGTGCCTGCCCCGAGGCAGCCACAGCCAGTTCCAGACATGAGATAAGGGAGAGATGGGGCGAGGGAGGATCAAGGCTCAACAAGAACAGGCAGCTGCACGCACCCGACAGCTCACGGGGCTTCTACTGTTCGTGTTTACTGGCTTGCGGCTTGCACCCTGGGAAAGGGGTGCGGGCAGAGGGAGCTGGGCATATTGCCAGGGGGCTGACCCGCTCCTCCATCGCTGCGTAGCTACAAGGCACCCGGAAAGCATGTCAAGCCGAATGCACAGTGCGGCACGTACCCACACATCAGCCAGGCAGGCCGGGCTATGCCAGGGTCCTTTAACACTCACTTGGCACATGACCCGTCTCTTACCGTGCAAACAAAGGGACTTGCCCCTCGACCTCCGGCTGCCGGAGCCCTCTCCTCCCCGCTGCTGAAGCCCCCTCCCTGTTTCGGCAGCCGCAACACCACGCAAACCTGGCCCATCGGCCTCTCCTCTCCCCGGCCTGTTACTTTGACTCTCCTGGCTTTTGCATGGACCAATTTCAGCCCATCTGCCACAATGCACACCCCGCACTGCTGCGTCTGGTGACATGCCTGCCCTGCACTGCCCAACGCCCGAAAGGGACGGGCTGCAGCACGCAGGAAGGATGCTCGAACCTGCGCCAGCGGCGTGTCACAATGCCTGACGGACAATAAGCTAGTCAGGCAGAGGCTAGGCACCCAGCTGGGCCCAGAGGCGCAGATGCCAGATGAAGCTGCTGCCGTCGCCGCACCCCTGGGTCTGGGGATCTGGGTCACGAGGGGGAGGGATGCTGCCAGGCTTTGTGTGGGATTTGAAAGCAGCCTTTTCTCCCTCTCGCCCCACACAGCTGGAGCGTTCAGGAGACGCCGGCGGAGGGGTGCGCTCGCTGCGGCGCCGAGCCCAGGGCAGCAAGGGACGCCTCGCTCCCCGGCACAGCACAGAGCGCCAGCCGGGCCCCTCTGCGCCCCAGGGGCCACGTGCATCACAGCCACCCCCCCGTGGCACAGGCACCCCCCCGTGGCACAGGCACCCCCCCAGTGGCTTGGGCTGGTACCTCAACATCCAGGGCTGGCCAAGCCTTTTGGGGTCCCCTGGGGGAGGGGCGGCAGCTGTGACACAAACCCAGGCAGGGACCCACCCGGCTCAGCCCCTGAGCGACCCCCGCGGGCTCCCTCTCCCCGCAGCCGAGCCCCCCGGATCCCTGCAGCCCGCCCGGCAGCTCGCCCAGCTCCCCCTGGCTCACCCCGACGCCCCCCGCGGGAGCCGGCGAGGGTCCCGGCGCCACCGACTCACCCGATGCGGAACACCAAGGGCCCGGCCAGGGCCATGAGCGCCTTGGCGAGGCCGTGGCGGAGCCGGCGCGCCGGCCGGCAGCGGGCGAGGGAGGCGGCCCCCAGCCCGCAGCAGGCGACCAAGGCGGCCGCCAGCACCTGCAGCCGGGCGAGGCAGCCCGGCCACGCCATGCTCCAGGGCGCTCCGCCCCCCGGCCGGCCACGCCTCCGCCGCCAGGGCGACCAGCGAACGCCCAGGCCCCCAGCCTTCGAACCACGCCCACTTCGAACGCGATGTAGCCAGCGCTAGGCGCCCGGCTCCGCCCACAGCACGCCCGCGTCCAATGGCAGCCCGCGGGACTCGCCGGGACGGGGCCGCAGCGCCACCTGGCGGGCATCGGCTGCCGCTGGCCTGCTCCGGAGTAATTGCGGATTGGCGGGTTGCCATGGTAAATGATTAACATAAGACCATAAGAACGGCCGTACTGGGTCAGACCAAAGGTCCTTCTAGCCCAGTATCCTGTCTGCCCACAGTGGCCAGCACCAGGTGCCCCAGAGAGGGTGGACCGAAGACAATGATCAAGCGATTTGTCTCCTGCCATCCCGCTCCAGCCTCTGACACACAGAGTCCAGGGACACCATTTCTAATAGCCTTTTATGGCCCTAACCTCCATGAAATTATCTAGCTTCTCTTTAAACTCTGTTCTAGTCCTAGCCTTCACAGCCTCCTCTGGCAAGGAGTTCCACAGGTTGACTACACGCTGTGTGAAGAAGAACTTTCTTTTATTCGTTTTAAACCTGCTACCCATTAATTTCATTTGGTGTCCTCTAGTTCTTCTATTATGGGAACTAATAAATAACTTTTCTTTATTGGCCCTCTCCACACCACTCATGATTTTATAGACCTCTATGATATCCCCCCTCAGTCTCCTCTTTTCTAAACTGAAAAGTCCCAGTCATTTTTAACCTCTCTTCATATGGGACCCGTTCCAAACCCCTAATCATTTTAGATGCCCTTTTCTGAACCCTTTCCAAGACCAAAATATCTTTTTTGAGGTGAGGAGACCACATCTGTACACAGTATTCAAGATGTGGGCGTACCATAGTTTTATACAGGGGCAGTAAGATATTCTGGGTCTTATTTTCTATCCCTTTCCTATTAATTCCTAGCATCCTATTTGCCTTTTTGACCGCCGCTGCACACTGTGTGGAAGTTTTCAGAGAACTGTCCACAATAACTCCAAGATCTCTTTGCTGATTTGTCATAGCCAAATTAGCCCCCATCATACTGTACGTATAGTTGGGGTTATTTTTCCCAATGTGCATTACTTTACACTTATCCACATTAAATTTCATTTGCCATTTTGTTGCCCAATCGCTCAGTTTGGTGAGATCTTTTTGGAGTCCCTCACAGTCTGCTTCTGTCTTGACTATCCTGAACAGTTTGGTATCATCCGCAAGCTTTACCACCTCACTACTTACCCACTGATTATCACAGTTCATTCACCTTCCTCTTTTTCCTGGCCACTTCCTCCTCCCGGGTCAGCAGACAGGCCCTGTCACTATGATTAGTCTGACTTCATGGCTGAAATGCCAGCTGCTCGATGTTACAACAGCACCAGCCCTCGGCCCATGGCGCTATGCGCTGTCCAAAGCAGCAGGAACAGACTTTTCCCATGTTCGGCCCTTTCCTATGTACTTGTCTCTTATGTGACCTGCTGTCCCTACATCTCTGATCCTCCCTCCAGCGCTGCCAGCTGCAATGCCCCACGTCTGCCACCACTATCTGCGCTTTTCTCCCCCTTCCCCTCGATGCACTGGCCTTCTTCCCTACCTGCCTGCCACCCGAGCCTGCAAACACCCAGGCATATTAGTAAAGTCAGGGGGAGTCTACGTGGGCACCAGGGTTGCGCTGCATGGATCTGATTATGGGGCTGAAGGTTAACTTGCATTTTCAACTCGTTCTGCGCTCCCAGCCTGGTCACTCTAGAACAGGGCTGGGCCAGATCCGGCCCAGGGGCCAGATCCAGCCCACCTAACACTTTGAGCCAGCCTGCAGATGACATCTGGCCACTTTCTATTTACATCCTGCTGTCTGTGCCACCCAGTTTCCAGTTGGTAGCTCAGGCAGTAGGATCCTATTTAAATAGCTCAAGGTTCCCCATTGTGGCACTGCCCCGGCAGGTCTGGAGCTGGGAGCCCCTTCAACAGTGGTAGCAGCCCTGGGCAGCTGCCAGGCAACACAGTTGCAAAGATACGACCCCTTTGCTGTGTTTTTATTTCAAAGCCTCCAGACCACAGTGGGGGAGGCTAGCCCCCAGCCCCAACTCTTCCGACCCTTCCGGGGGTGGAGCCGACCTATGACCACATACCAAAATTCATTAAGTGACCCTCCCCCCCTCAGCAAAAGTTATTGCCCACCCCTGCTCAGAATCATCTTTAACTCAGGACTGTAATCCCTTCCTCCTGGACTGGCCTTGTCAGTTTCACCAGAGACAGAGAGATTATAGAGCACGTGAGCCTCATCACGAGAATGCAGATCCTCAACTCAAGCATTAAAGTCGTTTATGAAACACTGCCAAACCCTCAGGCTGGGTTCTCTGCACAGGGCGAGTTTCACCCCTTGTTTGTAAAAACTGACACTCCACAGAAGGCTGTCCTTATAACCCACTGCTCCGCATCGAGGCAGATATGAAATTAATTGGAATGGCCACTGGTAAGTGGGAGTGATAGGTCCAGATGTTAGAAAGTCAGAACAGTGCCCTTGGAAACTATATGTATTTTAAGGGACCATCCTTCAGTTTATTTATTTGTTCCTTTGACCTCCCGCTCCTTATGTTAGGGGACTTCCCTTGACCATTTTCCACTGTACAATGCAGCTGATGAAATCTCAAAGGAGGGAGCTGTGTTAATCCGTAACTTTAAAAACAAGCAGTCCTGTGGCACTTCAGTGACTAAGACAAATATCTAGAACAGTGAGTTTTCATGGGCACACCCCTCTTCCGCAGGTGAGTTGGGGTGGAAATAACAGAAACCAAGATTATATAACAGCAGAAGAAGTACCTGTCAATTGTAGAACCGTGTTAATGAGCCAGATAAAGTGGACTGGATGTGTGTCATAGGTGTGGATGTGGAAATGCATCTTATGCTAGTTGTGCTGTGTAGAGCTAAACCAGGGGAGGATTAACAATCAGCAAGGGAGGTGACCTGTAAGCAACCTTTAAGGACATAACAAAAGGGTTTGGGCAGGGTCCATAGGCCCATTCCTAGCAGGAAGTTAGCAAAGCCACTTTTAAGTAGAATTCACTTATTAACCTGTTTGCCCGCATTGTTAGCTAGGTAGATAGTACTGGTCTGGGTTTACCTGTAACTTGTTAGAAGTTTAAAAACGGAACCACATTCCCTTGGAGATGCTAAAGACCTTTCAGTGGCTTACATCACGGCTACTCAACACGCGGCCGGTGGGCCGCATGCAGCCCACGGCCTGTTTGTTTGCGACCTGCGGTGCAGTTCGGGTTTACACAGGGCTCAACACACAGCCCACGGGTGGGACCCTTTAAACGTGGTCTCCACTGGGAACACGCTCCATAATGGCGAGTCAATAGAATGGTCTTCTGTTAAGATGCGTATTAGTCATTACATTCCTGGACTGTCATTGCTCATTACAAGTGCTGTCCTATGGGTGGAAATTGGGTAAATATTGCATGTTAATATCAGCAGAACTGACTTAAATGGGACCTGTGTGTTGTGTAGTCTTGCCTTAAACTTTGTATTCATGCCCATCAGTGTAAAATAAGCTATTTGCATATATTTGTATATCTATTTGCATGTATATGCAACCACACTTAAGTTGTGGCCTTTGCCATGTGCTGTGAGTATCATTGTAGCCCCCGGGGCTTCCAAAGTTGAGTAGCCCTGCCTTACATTAAGCATCCATGTGGCTCCCTCAGTGACCTTAAAGATCAAAGATGTGAGATATTGTAGGAAACTAACAGGATTATTTACATTGACTCCAGCTTAACTAGCTCTGCTCTATGAAATACCTGCTAATGGCCTTACGTTAATGAATGTAACTAGCTTACCTGTGTCTTCTGGGGAAGCAGGTTAATTGCAAAGCAGCAATTCACAGACAATATGCACGCTTAGGCTACATCTACACTGGGGCGCTATTTCGGGATAGCTATCCCGCATCTTCACGGTAAGCCCCTTATTTTGAAATATCCCGGGCTCGCTATTCTGATGTCCCAGTAAACCTCAGTCCACAAGGAGTAAGGGAGGTTTCGGAATCACGGGTTATTTCAAAATTTGGCGCTGCATAGACAAGATAAACTATTTTGAAATAAGAGCCGCAATTTGTGTAGCTCAAATTGTATATCTTATTTCAAACTACAGTAGACTTCCGATAATCTGGAACCTATGGGACGTAGGCGCCGGATTATCAGATATGCCGGACTATCAGGAGGTACTATAAACTGGTTATATATATACTGTATACATTATATACTGTATATAAAGTGTTCTTAACCCTTTTTATTGTACGTACTATATACAGTATACTGTCATGTTTTAGGTTTTTAAAGCCTTTTTTACCCTTTTTGCTCAGTTCAGCTGCTGCCGCTGTTACCTTGTGATTCATTTTTTGCCGAGGCTCACTCACTAGGGTGCTAAGGGAAGTGGTGTTTCCCTGAATTGTCCCTTCACATAAAGCCGTATCCCTTACTTTCCCTGGGATTGTCACTGATCTCCAGCTGGCAACGGTGGAAGCCGAAGGATGGGACAAGCTGAGTTAAGAGGAAGGGGGTTTACGGAGGAGCGAGCTAGGGCGGTACAAATGTAGACTGGAAGGTTACCAGTTGTCACTGTGCAGTACTGGTGTCGTGGGTTTCTCTATGGAGAGGGGCGTGTTTCTTTTGCCTGGACTAGAAGTACGGGTGGTATGAGATAGGGGAAGAGAGTTTCTGGAGGAAGAAATTGGCCCTATTGAGATTAAACTAAATGATGTTTGATGGCGTATTGCCAGAGAAAATTAACTAGAGGAAACCAGCTGCTGGAGAGGGGGGACGATCCCAGAGACACAGAACCAGGGTGGGACAGAATGTATCTAAATACTTCCTCCACTGATTGGTGTCATGGATCAATAGGCAGTGAGAGAAAGCCCAGCTGGGGAAGGCAAGCCCAAGCCCCGCCCCTTCTGCCCAAAGCCACACCCCTTTCCCAAGGCCACGCCTCTTCAACAATCGCTTCCCCTAAGGCAGGCTCCACCCAATCCCAACCCTCAAGCCTGATCCTTCTGGCCACCTGGCTGCTGGGCAGTGTAGGCAGTTTTGGAAAGGCAATGCCTTCCCTTGCCTACCTCACGCACCACTCATGCCTGGATCAGACAGTGATGAGGAAACAACCATGGCTGAGCCTGGGGGAAGGAGGGAGAGCTCAGTGGTTTGAGCATTAGCCTGCTAAACCTAGGGTTGTGAGTTCAATCCTTGTGGCGGTTGTTTGGGGCAAAAGTTTGTTAAGGATGATACTTGGTCCTGCTGTGAAGGCAGGGGACCAGACTTGAAGACCTTTCAAGGTCTGTTCTAGGAAATAGGCAATTAATTTATTTAAGGAGAGAGCCAGCACCACACGGGAAAGCCACCAGGTCAGGAATGGGAACTGTTAGCCGAGGGGCACTGGAGCTTAACCCCCATGAAGCGTGTAACGCCCTCCTGTGTGGTTCTTAGCTGGCTCACGTAGGAGAGGTGGGGTCTGTCTCTTTTCACGCCTCTGCAGTGGCTAGGTCCTGGGACAACGACGCTTGTGACGATGTGTGGACAGAGTTGGCGCAGGGGTGGGCTCCCGGGGTATGTTTGAGATGTGATTCTGGACAGTCTCCGTGACAAAGGGTTAATGGACGCACAGCAGATCTTCAAAATGCGACCACACAGAAACCTGCTGGGGAACGTTTGAATGGATCGAAAGGCGGCTATTCTCATCCAAAGCAGCTTCAGGAATCTGCCAGAGAGAGACTCTGCAGAACCGGCCTTCATATGCCAATCGGATCCTCTCTCACACGGCTGGAGCAAAGACATGAACTGGAGGAGCCATTATTCCACACCCAAATGCATCCCGAGCTGAGTATCGGGTACCTACAGCCCACTCTACTAGCCTAATTGAGCAGGGGCACTTTAATTGACAGTTCTTTTCCCCTCCCCCTCGCCCCTCTTTCTCTGCTGTATAATTCAACCTCTGTGCCTCTTGCTCTGCATGTCATCTGAGGAAGTGGGTTGTGCCCACAAAGGCTCATGCTCCGATGTATATATATTTTGGGGTTAGCCCCAAGATGCTATAGGACCACAGTTGGGGGTCTTTTAAAGTTTTTTTTAGTTACAGACTCACATGGCTGCCCCTCTAAGGCCCTAATGGGAACACCCTGCAACACTGCAAATCCGGCTAGCTGCACGGGCCGAAGGAGGGGACAGCAGCAAAGCTCTCTGGAGCGATCGGTAACTAGCCCTTTGGGCTGTGCACCAGCTATAGAAACACAGTTTCTTCCCCAGCATCCTGTCCATGGTGTTCTCTCTTGGTGACCACAGAGGCCTGGTTCTTAGTCACATGCTGCCCCGTCCCCTGGCTCTGGCCAGCCCTGCGGAGAAGGGGCGGGGGGAAAGCTGGCACAGGTGCAGCCCCCTTAAAGGGCTCCCCGAGGGACATGCTCCTTCGTGCGGTGCACAGACCAGCCTGGCGAGCTGGTGCGATTTATGGCTGCGAGAGAGGCCGTGGCCCCATTTCGATTCGACCCCCTCCCCATCGCCATTTCCTCTCCCATTTTGATTCTTTTGTTTAATTAACCCCCCCCCCGCCTTTCCCCAGGGGCAACCCCAGCGTTACTATGGCAACGATGCTGTCAGAGGGGTGGGGACATTTCGGCAACCTCCACAGGGGGCAGAGAGAAAGAAACGCGCACGTCACACAGTGGCCGAAACGGCCCGAGGTAAGGACATGCTGAAGCTCGTGCCGGTGTCCCCGAGATGCAGAGGGTCCAGATACCATGGTGATGGGCTGGGGGCAGACCGACCGACCTGCCCCGTTGGGGACCCCAACAGGTGAGCAGCGTCCCGGCACCACAGTAACAGGAAAAACGACGAGTGGTCCCGTGGCACCTTAGAAACGAACAAAAATACGTATCTAGCCCCACGCGCTTTCGTGGGCACGGCCCACTTCCTCAGATGAGAGCGGAGAAAAAAGGGGGAACCCCCCACTATAGAGCAGAAAAAAAGGGTGAGAAAAACATGCCTGTCACTTGCTGTGCTGGTGCTAACGAGGCTAATTGAGCGGGCTGGAACTATCCCGTCCTTAGCTTTGGATGTCAGCTGGGTGTGGGGGATCTTTGTTCAGGCCATGACAGATGGGGTCACATTTGCATGTGAAGGCCAGCTCCCCAGTTTCTCTGTGTCGCTGGCTTTTGAAATGCCTTTGTAGAAGAACGGCTACTTTTCACTCCCTGACCAAGTGCCCAGGCAGGTTACAATGGTCCCCGCCTGGTTTCTGTGTGTTACCATTCCTGGTATCCGACTGGTGTCCATTGAACACTGTACTATACAATATATATTATATGTACATTCTATTATATATACTATATATATCATTGTACAGTATTAGGAAATATACATAGGCTCAGATATTTAACGGCTGATCTTTGACTCCATTGTCCACATGACAATAAGAGCAGCCAGACTGGGTCAGATCAAAGGTCTATCCAGCCCAGTGTCCCGTCTGCGGATAGTGGCCAATGCCCCAGAGGGAGGGAACCGAACAGGGAATCCTCATGTGATCCCTCTCCTGGCATCCATTCCCAGACAAACAGAGGCCAGGGCTACCATTCCTACCCAGCCTGGCTAATAGCCATTGATGGACCTACCCTCTGTGAATCTATCTAGCTCTTTTTTGAACCCTGTTAAAGATCAAGTCTTCACAACATCCTCTGGCGAGGAGTTCCACAGGTTGACTGCGCTGAGACAAATATCTCTAGTCTTGAGCCCGATGCTGAGGCTGAGATAGGCTCTCCAGGGGAGCAGTGGCAAGTGGATTCAAGCCATTTCTTCACCGTAGACCCAAGCTGCCCTTCCCTAGAGCCGCAATTTGTCTCGGGGTCATTAATGACAGGGGCCGGCCAGACAGGTGAGACCTACAGTGAGGCATGGGGGAAACAGCCCCTTGCAAAGCTGTGGAAAGGAAGAGCAGGGGGCAGCGGGCTCTCGGACAGTAAAATGTCTCCCCCGTGGCACTGTGGATGTGTCCGTGAGGGCAGGACTGGTCTGCAGAGGCGTGTCTCTAGTGGTGACACGTGACCAGCTGTGAGCCGGGCGGTCTCTCCCACCGGGCGAAGGTTGCAGGCTGTTGGCTAGGAATAAACCCCCCTCTCCTTTCCTTAGACGCTGCGCACATTGAACCTGGCTTCCTTGGGACCCAGTCTACATGGAGCCTGACGCTGGGGTATTTATGCCGGGACAGGGCATCGCAGAAGGCTTCCCTTCTCATCCCCCACCCCCGAGGCCCCTTCCTCAGCCCTGCAGACCTGTCCCAGCTGCTGTCTTCTCCTGCCCCCTGCTCCGGGCTGCCTGCAGCTTGGGCCTCTGGCTGAGCCACGTCACAGTTCAGCCCCCGCTGCTGGGGTCGCCCAGTCCACGCTGACACGCACCAAAGGTCCTTCAACCCTCCTGGCCGCCTCTGATTTCCGAGCGCCGGCGCCCCGGCTTTTCCCCATTGTGAGTCCAGCTACCGCCCCCGCGAGGCCACCACCTCCTCCTGGGGGAGCGCCCCTTCGCCAGCTGTTTGCCTTTCGGGAGTGGCCAGCTCGGGGCAGGCCCTGGTTCTGGTTCTCCAGCTGGACTCCTCCAGCTCTTCCCAGAGACGAGATCCCCTCGTTTTCCTCGTTAGGGCCTTCCCGTCATCAGCTCTGCTGTGGGAATCCTCTCCCGGCCTCCCCACCACAGCGGGGGGCTACTTGCTCATTAAGCACCCGGCAGGGGTCGCTAATTAGCGCTTAGCTCATGGGGGAGGCTGAGGGATGGCGGCTAAGTCCTGGGTAAGGTTATGCCCAGAGGTGACACCAATAGGGCCAACCTGGCACAAACCTTTTCGAGTTTCTACTGGACAATTCTCCTCTCGCCCCCCTGGTGGGAGCCGTGTAGACACTTGGGTCGTACCAGGCTCCTGGGGCTCTCAGGCCCAGCTGCTGCGGTTGTGTTGACCAGGAGAACATGTCTCCAGGCACAATCGGGGAGATCTGAAAAGTGCACTAAGAAGTGCAGAAGCCCTGGCCGTAACAGGCCGGTAAGGACAGTGGTTTTCAACATGCGGGTCCCCACCAGCGTTCCCTGTAAGCTGAGCGCTGGGGCAGCCACCCAGGAAAGGTTCAGCTAGCACCCAGATGATTAGAAGAGCACCCACAACATGTGTGTCTATGGGTGGTGCACACCCACACTTGCCTTGGTGCACATGACAAAATTGATTCCACACACGGGTGGAAAAACTTAGAGGGAACATTGGTCTCAACCCAGTTCTGGGTCTCAGAACATCAGGCACCAGGTTGTCTTGCTGGAGAGGGTCTAGCGAGGGTCTTTAGGCAGCTTCCTGCCAGCGTGGTCCATGCTACAGTCCAGAAAGGGTGGGCAGGAAGTTTGGCTCCGGGGGGGGGGGGTGCCCACGGGGCTCCGAGCACAGCCCCCTTCTGCACTCCCATTGGCTCTCTTCTTACATGCCCTTCCTGGAAGCTGCGTGGAGCACAGGCCAGTCCAACGCAGCCCTGCGGGTTACGTGGGCAAGGCCCCAGCTCTGATAACAGCCCATTGGCCATCGGACTTGGAAAAATCGAGCCAGGGTGCCTGGTGCCTGCGTGAAATGGCAGCTTTGTCCTTTTCCAGTTGGGAGCTGTGTGTGTCCTATCCCCGCTCCACATCCCTGTCCCGAGGCCTCTGGGGGGCAGCCTGGCCGAGGCTGGTCCAGCCCCCGAAGACTGAACTCGCCCTCTTCCTAGAGAGGTCTCTGGGAGGCAGGGATGGTTCGGGCTGAAGCAGGGTTTGCTTGTACTGCCCCTCTGGTCTCTGGCAGTGCTGGGCAATCCAGGTCCCAGGGGGCCAGGCCCCCCTGCTTCGCCTGCATATAAATCAATAGGCACCGGGCGCTTGGAAAAAAATCAAAGTTTTGCTTTATTGGGTGCGGGGAGACGACCGTGCTGCGCAGCCGCTCCACAGAGGACGTAAGACAGGTAAGTGCTGTTCAAACATCCCTTCCCACCCGCTCCTGCAGGACCGGGGCCACTCCGAACCTGGCTGGGGGTGCAGCTCTCCCCAGGGAGGGGGGCCCCGCTCTGTTCTTCTGGGGGGGGGCAGTAACCCTGCAGCGCCCCCTCCCTCGGCTGGGACAGAGCCGGGCTCTGCTGCCCAGGAGCGCTGCACCCAGGACAAGCTGGTCTCCTTCCCTAGGTGGGTGTAGCACATGGGTCTGAGGAGGGCAGCCCATGAAAGGGGCGATTCCCTGCAGGGTGCTGGGCCGGCCTCCCCACCCTGCCAGGCCCAGCCGGGTTTAAGGCACTGCGTGAAGAAGGCCGCGCCAGGCCGCTAGTAGCGTGGAAGGAGCACCAAGGGTTAACGCTCGCTGCACCCAGTTCCCGTGCCCTGCCCTTGGGGCGTGCTGATGGGGCTGCCCTACTCTGAGTGGGGACCTGGCTCTGCTTTGAGCTGGGCCCCCACCCCAGGAACAGCTGGAGGAGCCAGCGTGCCAACAGGTTGAAAAACCCAACCTAAGGCCTGTAGTAGATCAATGGCAGGAGACAGAAGCGCTATTGCTAGCCTGGAAGATTCTCGTTGTACTATAAAACCTCAGACACAGGGTGAAAACTGGGCTGGGCAAACACTGGCATTTAAGACATGTATAAAGAAAATCCCTCGCCCCTGTAAAAAAATATGTATATTTCTCAGTGCATGGACTGCAGCCCGCTCCGCCCCTCTCCACTGGAGGGCGCTCTGCTGGGCAGAGGGAAGGTGCAGGCTGGTTTGGATCGGCGCGAGGACTTGAGCCCCCCGTCTCTCCGCTGCCCTTGGAGGGGATATGGGGCCAGAGCTGCTCACCGGGGGCTGAACAGCAGTGAGGACAGATCTGTCCCACGCTTGGCCTCTTGCAGCCCCGGGGAACGCAACTCACCCAGCTAACGCTGCTCGCCAGGCCGGGGCGGGAGAGGCTGGCAGCTTGTGTCACGGCGAGAGCTGGAGCCTAGAACCCCCGTTCTCCACGAGGACGTGAATTCACTTCTCGGGGCAGAGGGTCCTCTCCCTGCTCAGCCCCTTTACCTTGGCAAACTGTTCTGGGCTCGGGTCATTATGAGCCCCGTTAATGTCTCCAATGCGGGGGGCTGAGAGCCCCCCAACCCTTCACTCTCCCCCAGCACCTGCCAGCTGCTAAGAATTTAAATCCTGACTCTGCACCACCAGGCCCCTGGATTTGTCACTTGCCAGAGGCTCGGGGCTCAGTAGCAGGGCCACGAACAGCAAGAGAGGACGTGCCGGGGAGGAACTCAGTGCCCGGACCCGCCCCTGGGGGCAGAGAGACGACAGGCAGGAGGCCACGTAGGAGCACAAAGGGCCATAGAGCAATTAATGAGGCGGGCGGGAATGGGCGGATGCTGGCTTCGTTATCAGGCTTCTGCAGGGCACATGGGCCTGCCCCACCCGCTACCCCTCCGTGCGCAGACCAGGCGAATCCCACGCTGGGCTCTCGGGCGAGGCACAAAAGCAGAGGCCATTAGCCTGGGAGACACGCCAGGGCAAGGAGGAGGAAAGGCAGAGACAGCAAGGAAAGAAGCCAGGCATTCTCAGAGTGCCCCTTGACCCCGGGCCGTGCCAGCCAGGAGCCCCGCCCGAGGCCCTATCTCCAGCCCACGAGCCGCAGCAGGAACAGGAAGATGTAGATAATATCCACGTAGATCTCCAGGGCGCCGAAGACGTACTCCTCCGGGTCCATGGCGTACTTCCGGTTCCCTACCAGCCGCTGGGTGTCGAAGGCCAGGAACTGGGGAGAGCAGAGACAGGGCGCTGGGTCAGCCCGGCGCGAAAGATGATCGGCCCCTCGTGCCAGAGCCCAGAGCTGCCTCCTGTCCGCCCCAGGAACAGGGGTCCAGGTTCAGCTGGGAGAGAGGGCAGGCGGCGCTACTCACCAGGGTGAAGACGATCGCCCCGAGGGCCGCGTACAGCATGTGGAGCCAGCGGACCTACAGAAAGGAGGAGGAACGAATCCCGTTGCTGCGAGGTGTTCGGGGCACAGACGACCCACGCAACCCACCCGTCGGGGGCTGGGGAAGAAAACCAGCCAGCTCCCAGAGCACAATCCCTACGGAGTCTTTTGCCCACCCCCAAAATGCGGCCACTTCTGGGGAGGAGCATGACAGCTGTGAACTAACTTCCAACAAACAAGCCAAGGGATTATTTTTAGAGATGAAGGGGCTCTTGGGGTTGCAGATCTGAAAGGGCCACTCTGGCAATACAGCGCCTCCTTGGGCAATTCAGGGGAGCGAGGGGCACCCCCAAAGCTGAGGGAAGAGCACCCCTCCTGAGCCACATTGGATGCATCCGGGGTTTCTTTAGAAGTCTCCCAGCAAAGCATCAAGCATCCACCTTTTAAGGCGAACCAAATCTCCCAGGCAATACTCCCACTGCCAACACAACATGCGCCGGCATCCCTGGCCGAATGCGAGCTGTTGCTGAGGGCAGCTGGCTCACGGATGCTTTCCTGCAAGGTGGCAGAGTGGGATCTGTTTGCAAGACCCAAATTTGGTCATTTCATTCACCCCCTTCCCAGGATCTGATGTGATCAGAGAAGAAGTCGCCCTGCTGCGGACATTCCGGTGCGCCATCCTTAGGTTTCAGAGTCATCACCCCTGTCAAGTCAGAGTTAACACCCTCCCTGTGAAAATGGGCTATTGCTTCAGTCTCTCTGCAGACTCAGGCCAGTCATGCACCATGCTGGTCACACTGGGCTTAAGTTCTGCAGATATAGCTGGGACTTGTAGTGTCATGTCCCAGCCGGTCTATGACCGGGCCTCCCCCAGCCTTGCAAGGAGCAGCCCCTACTCACATATTTGTAGTAAAGGACAGTGGCGGTGACGATCGAGGTCAGAAGGAGGACGATCGCCAGCACACAGAACAACCCGGTACACGAGGTGAAATCCACCTGCCGGCGGGAGGGAGACAAGGCACTGTGAGACCCACAGAGCACATAGCTATCCCACCACACCAGGACGGACTGATTGCAATCAAAGTCACTCCCATCGCCGATTTTAGCCACCAAGCAGGAAACCTTGATTTAAATAATTGATTTGCATCTGCACTATGTCATTGGTGTCCGGAAGACAAGAGCTCATTGGTTGCTCATTTGTTGCACATCTACATGTTTAAAAGAGAAAGCTTTGACATGAAATGTGGTACTTTTCTTGGCTAAGCAGGAAGAAGCACTATCTATACACATCTATTTAAGTAGTTACAAAGATTCACGTTTTACCAGATGAGGATTAAGTTGAGATGTGTGTCAAGCGCTGTTTGGATAGAAATTCAAACAATTCAAAATACACAAAAACCAGCACATTTTTGTCATTAACTACCTTAGAAGTGCTAGATACACAAGAAAAAAAGTGGACCACCACATGTTTTGCATTGATTGTTTCTATTGTAGTCACTGTGACCTTCAAGATTTTAGAACTAGTAGATTTCATCCTCTCGGCTGGCTTTCACGGAGAAATTGGAAGAGGAAAATGAGGTTTCCTGCTTTTTTGTCACCCTCAGTTGGTTTCTTAGCTTTGAAATGAATGAGTTGAATCAACTGAAATGGAGAAAGTTCTCTCCCTACACCTGCGCAGGACACGGCTGCTGTCAAAAGCTGGAGCAGCCCTTCAACAACTCACAGTGCTACGCCAGTGAGTTCCACCAGTCAATAGCGACGGTCTTTATCACCCAGTAGGAAACAGGACCTGCTTCATAGGTTTTTTGCATTTAATTGAAATGATATTACGATCAGTTTTGGTCTTAAATTGCCAGCTTCAAGTTTTTAAATAAATAGCTTCAAAATTTCCAAACATATATTTTAATTAACGCTCCCCCCACCGATTTTGATTCGCCCTATTCGGCATGAGGCTTCCCCAGCAGGGGTGCCAAAGACTGGGGCTGGCTGCTCCCCAGGGCAGCCAGGATGGGCCACACTGGCTCTTCCCCGAAAGGGGGGGCGGCGCCTGCAGGGCACGGCGCTGCCCAGCTGGGACGCGGCCAGCGGGGAGCCCCCCCCCCGGAAGCGGCCACCCTGCAGGCTCTCCGGGCCGCTACACGAGATCCCCGTTGGAGTCTGGCCCCAGAGCTGGGCGCAGGCAGCGCGGCCCCCAGGGCCAGGGGTTCTCTGCCCCCCAGCACCCTACGCTGGGCGATGCGGCGTCGGCCCGGTGCCCAGCCCCAGCCTACACCGCGGGGGCCATCAGGAGGGGAAGTCCCCGACCCCCGTCCCCGCTGCCCTGGGCGCCCCTGAGCCTCACCTTGGTCTGGAAGCAGAAGACGGTGACAGCGATGGCCACTATGGCGGTGATCACCATGGCGATCAGGACAGCCTTGGTGCTGTACATGCTGTGAACAAAGGGGGGGGGGGGCGCGTTTCAAAGCCATTTGATTATTTCCTGTGTCCCCTCCCCGTGTAACGGGAGCTCAGACCCGCGGCTCGCTCCCCGGCAGCGCCAGCCCACGGGCTCCAGGGCGGCACATTGCCCGGGATGGGTGGGGGACACACTGCCCCCAGGTGCCTGCAGAAAAGCCGTCCCAGGCAGCCTGCAGTTCTGCCACTCGCCCCCAGGAGGCGCTGTCTGAGCCCAGACTCCAGGGCCACTCGCAGCAGAGCCGAGCCAGTGAGGGGCCCGGAAGTTAGAAACTGGGGGGGGGAGGGGGGCTGATTTCCTTTCCAGCCGCACCCTCAGCCCCCGCAGGGCGAGCGCCCGGACGTGGCAGGGTCGGCGTGTGGGGCCCACAACGGACACCGGACACCTCGTGTCCTCTGTGCAGCTGGGGACAGGCGTCACCAGGCCCAGACGGGGAGGCGCGAGGCCTGGGGGGCCACATTCTTTCCACCCCCCCTCCCCCCGCCAGGCAAACTCAGGGCCGGGCTCAGAGCGGGTGTCCCAGCCGATACCTGGTGATGGCGCCCATCATGAAGGACATGCCCAGCGTCTGCGGCAAAGGGAAGGAAAGGGTGGGGTTAGCTACGGAGCCGGCTCCTGGCAGGGACAGACGGACGCACGGACCCTCCCTCCCCCATTTCTACCCCCTGGTGTCCGCGTGCCCCATCCAAACCACTTCAGTCCATCCCGCCCCTCCCCACAAGGCCCCTCCCAGGATCGGGGCCACAGCCCCACTTACAAAGATGCTCAGCAGGATGATATTCCAGGGGAAGCGTCTCCTGGGGGAGGGAGCGAACACAGAGGTGAGGGGTGGGGGCCGGAGCCAGGGCTGCAGGCGGGGGGGCTCAGTGTGAGGGTGCGGCATTTTGGCCTGGATGAGACTGCAGGGCGGGGGGGGAGGGGGAGAGAGAGGTCCCCATGAAAACCGACCCCCAAGTCAGGGCAGGCGGCCCCACTGGACAGAAACAGACCCTGGGGCCTGGCCCCATCTCGTCGGCCCTTGGCCCGGAGCCAGAGCCCAGTCTGGTCTGGACCCCTGCCTCGGTCCCTCCCGCCCCCAATTCCCAGGGGACTCCAAGCTGGGGCACGGAGGGAGGGGCTGCACTTTCTGACCTGCTGGGACGCACACTCACCTGGGGCCCTGGCAGCAGGCCAGCACCAGGTAGGTGACCAGGAACACAGCGCTGGGGAGGAAAGAGACAGACATTGGGCCCCTCCCAGCTCTGCTCCCCCCAAAGCCAGGGCGGTCGGAGCCTCGTGCCAGGCAGCAGGGCCCTTTCGATTCCTGGCGGCCCCCAGTGCCAACCTCTGCCCTGCTGGCCTTGTGCTGCGCGCTGCCCTTCGCCTCCACCTGAGGCACCTGAGCAACAGCCCTTACGTTTCCCATCGCCCCTCTTGGGGGGGTAGTATCATCCCCGTGGCACAGAGGGGAAACTGAGGCAGCACAGTGGCTGAGGTCACACAGCAGAACTGGGATCAGTAGACCCCAACAGGCTCACCCTCTAACCACTAGACCTCACTCCCTCTTCAAACGGCCAAAAAAGACTTCCCGGGCTACTGGGTCCCATCTTTGCTATTGCAGGTGGCCCTCGGATGTATTTACAGGCAGAAATCAGTTCCCCTCTCAGCCCTCGTTTTGCTGGGCTAAATGAGCCAAACTCCTCCACTCTCATCCCAGAACACGACCCACTCTCCCCCTCGCCCGCCTCGCGGCTCTTCCCTGCTCGCAGTGGCGGAATGGGCGTCTCCGTCACATTTCTCCCGCTCATTCGCCGGTCGCACGGTACAGCCCCAATCCGACTCGTCAATCACCCCTGGCCGGGAGCCCAGTGATTTCGTTACCTTCAGCGGCACAGCGCCGCGCCCGAGCGGAGTTTCGGAAGCCGATTTCCTGGTTTCCTTCCTAGTTATGAACTGCCCCCTTCCTCCCCGGAATGGGGGGCCCCACCGACCCTGCACCCGCTGCCTCTGGCATGGGGCACCGGAGCCTTGTGACCCTCAGCAGGGAGCCCCCGACAGGGCGGCCGTGCAGCACAGGGCCCTACCAAGAGGGAGGGGCCCTGGGGCGGGCAGGGAGGGGCCCTGGGGTGGGCAGGGCTCCCCGGGGGCAGACACTTACTAAGAGGCGTAGTACACCACAAAATTCCTCCGCACAAACGTCTGGACGGGGGTGCTGCAAAGAGGGAAGAGCGTGAGATCGGCCCCTGGGTTCGCGCGGCCCCATCTCCGCCCCCTGGCGCCTCCACCCCCCGTGGGCGCAGCGCGGGGCCTGACCTAAGGAGGGGGAGCGAGAGTCTCCCCATTCCCCATCGCCCCGAGCCAGCCGTGGGGTGCCCAGTGGGGAGGAAGGACAGGCCTTTAACCCTGCCCCACCCTGGGCCCGTCTCCCCGACAGACCCGCCAGGATCCCTCCTGCCAGTGCAGGGCAGCGTCCCCCCGTCTCACCCCTCAGGGCTGCACCCTGCCCGGCTGGCAGCAGCCCTGGGGTGGGCCCCCCTTGTGAGACGGCACCCGGCTCCTCCAGCCCCCGGCCTGGCTCAGGCCCCTCCCCTCAGCAGGGGCAGGGCCAGGGGCAGACGGAAGAGCCCCGGGGGTCCCAGCTCCTGGCCCGGCGGAGCAGGGAGCAGCTGCGGGGCGGCAGCCAGGGCCGGGTGCGGGGCAGCGGGACTCACACGAAGGTGAACACGGCGATGATGCCCACGGTCACCAGCAGCTGCACAGAGATGATGGTGTAGACCTGGAGGAGACAGACAGACGGACGGGGTCACCCGCGGGCACCGGCCCTGCCCCCGGAGAGACGCGGCCGCCCCCAGGCGCCACCGCCCCCCGCTGCCCCGCGCCAGGTGGGAGGGAGCCGCTGGATCTCACTGCTGCTGGACGCAGCCCCAGCCCGGGACCAGGTGGGGCACAGAGATCACCCATGGAGGCTCCCAACAGGGTCTGGGTGTCCCCAATGCCCTCCAGGCCAGGAGGGCCTCTATAGCCCAGGCTTTTCCCTCCCCTCCAGCCGCCTCCCAGCCCCGGGCCGAGCCCCCACCCCCTGCCAGCACTGGGGTACCCTGCGACTGCAGGAGCATGACACTGCCCTGGCCGCTGGCCTCGTAAGACGCCATCCCCACAGCCCCGCACTGCACCCAGGCGCCCCCCCACCCGCAGCCTGTGGCCCAGGGCCAGAGTCAGGGGCACCCCTCCCCACCAGGCGCCCCCACCCTGCAGCCCGGCCCCCTCGGGCGTTACCTTGCGGATGAAGCCTTGTCGCACTCCCTTGTCGCTCCAGTCGGCGGCCCCGACAGAGTCGTTCCCAAAGCTGATGGTGACGTGGGGATCCCCTGTGGGGAGGCCGGTGCCCCCTAGGCGGATGGAAGGGGGGATCCATGAGCTTTCGGCACCTGAACGCTGGCTCCCCTGGGCCCCGCGGAGCCGGCTCATGTGTGGCGGCTGCCCCGCCCGCGCCCATGTCCCTCCCTGCCCACCTTCCACCAGGAGGGGGCTGCCCCCTGGGACGTCCTGCCCTGACTCCTCAGCCCCAGCCGAGGTCCCGCTGACGCTGTGGCCGGGAGGACGAGGCCGGGGCACCCAGCGCAAGGAAGCAACTTGAGCAGCGCTGTCTCCGTTCTGCAGCTCCCCTGTGGAGTGTTCCAGGGGGGCCCCCCCTCCCAAGTCAGACCCCCACCCCCACCCGGCAGGAGCATCTCTGTGCAGCCCCGCTGGGGGCCACGCCAGGGCTCCCCCTCACAACAGGGAACTTTCGGGGGCAGGGCAAGGGACGGACTGTGCTCCACATAGCAGCCACAGTCTCCCAGAAGCTGGGGGGGGGGTCCTCAGAGCCCTCCAGCTTCACAGGCGCCCCCACCCCAGTCTTGCCAGCTCCCAAATCCACAGGCTGAGATGATCGGATCCCATGGCTGCTGGTGCCCAGCTCCTACACGGGGGGCGGGGGAGGGAAACCTATGAAGCTGCAGGGCTTGGGGGGGGGGTTGGTTGTTTGGCACCGCGCATGCGCACAATTCATGTCCTCCCCCCCCAAGGTTTTTCCCTCCCCTCCAGCGCAAACATTCTGCCAGAGGTGCTGCAGTGATGCCGTTCGGCCACTAGGGGGTGCTGTGGCAGCAGATGGGAGGGCAGCTGGCTCATGGGGGAGGCTGGGTTCCTTGCAGGTGAGCAGGCCTGGGGCACAGACCCTGCAGGGCACACAAGGCAGCCGGGGGGGGGGGGGCACACAGATTGGGGTTCAGAAGGGCTAGTGGAGCAGGACAGACTGGGCAGGGCTGAGTGGGAGGTGGTGGCTCGGGGGTGGCTTAGTGGGGTGCAGAGATTCATGGAGGCAGGAGGTGCAAGGCCACATAGGGATGGGGTAGCTGAGTGAGGTGCAGGGATACCTGGGGGCAAGGACAGATTAGGGGTCAGGCAGGGTCTGTATGGGGAGGCTCCCCAACACCCTCACCCCCCCCCCCACAAGCCCCAAACCCTGTCCATATGTCTCCCACCCCCACCCCTTCCAGGTCACAGCCAGCTTCTGTTCTGCGCTGCTTCCGAGCAGAGCAGGAAATACGGCCACGTGACGTAGTGCCAGTCAGTGACTGCTCCGTGTTCAGTATGAACATACCCAGCAAGGAATCTATTTGTCAAAACAACCAAAACCCAAAAGAATCCTGGTTCTTTTTCGTCCTCTGTCTTGCGACAGAGAGATCGGCTGAGAGGTACTTTGAGATGAATGGTCAGAGCACATTGAAAAATCGGCATGATTCTATGGTGTTATTGCCACACCTAAAATAAGCAGAATTTTAAAATACCATGGGCAGAGTTTTTTGCAGCCGAATTCCCTGGGGAGCGAGCTTGGAATATTTTGCTTCCTACCAGGGGATCTCCTCTCTAGCTGATCTGGGGGGGACAGATCAGAGCCCATACTTCCCAGGAGGTCAAGGAACCCCCCACCCCACACATCCATACACACCAGGCCCTGCAGCACCCGAGTCACCTGCCCTTTTAGGGCCCCCCTGCCCCTCACCCCACCGCCTCCTCTGCCTTGCACACCTCACTCCTGGCCTCTGGTCCCACACGGGTTCTGCCACCCTGATGGCCCATCTGGCCCCGTCCCCTGGGAGCCCCTTGTTACTCTTTGCCCCGTCCCTCAGGGGCTCCGGAACCAGGCGGTCCCTCGTCTGTTTCAGCAGGCTGATGGGCCTGGGTTTCCTGTGTGCAGCCCTCTGGGCTCAGGGGGTTTCAATGCAGCGCCCCCATAAGAAACACCCTCTAGTGAATGCCCAGCTTACCCAAGTGCGTCGGGATCGTCGGCATGGGGGGCTCCGGGACTTTTGGCTGGGGACAGCCCCCGGAAGCTGCATATCCTCCTGGTTGCAGGAAGCCCCCGGCACAGGGCACGGACGGCGCAGGATCGAGGCCCAGCTCCGGGAAGCCCTCGCTAGAGGGGCCTGGCGGCGAGCAGGCGTCCGGCCGCAGCGGGATGAGGGGGTTCTTGTCGCTGTAGGGAGGGGGGCTGCAGGGGTCGCTGTAGGGAGGGGGGGCGTAGGGGTACGACATGGCGCCTCCGCAAGGCTCCGGCTCCGCACCTGGAGAGGGCAGAGGGAAAGCGGCCGTCGTGGCCCAGCGCAACACCCCCCCGAGGGACCCTGCTTCCGAGACGCCGATCTCTGCCTGGTCCCCACGGCCACCGGGCCCGGAGCCGTGAGGGGGCAGCGCTGCCACAGGCGGCCCTGGCACAGGACGGGGACTCGCAGGAGCAGCCGGGCGTACCTGGCGCGGGACAGCTGGTGCTGCCCGGCTCCCCGCGGGCACAGGCCAACCCGGCCAGGAGCATCCCCACGCCGGGCAAAGCCCCGGTCCCCAGGGGCCTCCCCGGCGAAAGCGGCCCAGCCGGGGGGCGGAGGCACCAAGGGGGCGGCTGGGGCAGGAAGGGGTGAATGCCCCTCCCCCACCCCGCTAACTCTCTCACTTGCTCTGCCCCGGGGCTACTCCGGTGTCACGCCGGATGCTGCGCGAGCCACGCCGCGGGGTTCGGAGCCCGCGACCGCCTTTCCCGAGGGGCCCCGGGCGCCGCGCTCCAGGCCTGGCTCGCTCCGACGCCGAGCGATCCGGTTTCGCTTTCAGCGCCGCCCGCCCCCTTCCCTGGCGCGGCTCCGGGTTGTCATTGGCCCGGGGCGCTGCTCGTCCGGCCACACCCGCTGCAGGCGCCGGATTGGCCCCGGACGCGGCTTCGCTTCGCGGAGCTCGGGTCGCTACTGCCGGCTCCCGGCTGGGCTGGGTGGGACCCCCCGGCCGGTGCCCCTCCACCTGGCCTGGGGGCACCTGTCCCGGCTGGGAACCCCCGGCACGTGCCCCTCCACCTGGCCTGGGGGCACCTGTCCCGGCTGGGACCCCCCCGGCACGTGCCCCTCCACCTGGCCTGGGGCCCCCTGTCCCGGCTGAGAACCCCCGGCGCGTGCCCCTCCACCTGGCCTGGGGGCACCTGTCCCGGCTGGGAACCCCCGGCACGTGCCCCTCCACCTGGCCTGGGGGCACCTGTCCCGGCTGGGACCCCCCCGGCACGTGCCCCTCCACCTGGCCTGGGGCCCCCTGTCCCGGCTGAGAACCCCCGGCGCGTGCCCCTCCACCTGGCCTGGGGGCCTCTGTCCCGGCTGGGAACCCCCGGCACGTGCCCCTCCACCTGGCCTGGGGGCACCTGTCCCAGCTGGGACCCCCCGGCGCGTGTCCCTCCTCCTGGCCTGGGGGCCTCTGTCCCAGCTGGGACCCCCCGGCGCGTGCCCCTCCTCCTGGCCTGGGGGCCTCTGTCCCAGCTGGGACCCCCCGGCGCGTGTCCCTCCTCCTGGCCTGGGGGCCTCTGTCCCAGCTGGGACCCCCCGGCGCGTGCCCCTCCTCCTGGCCTGGGGGCCTCTGTCCCAGCTGGGACCCCCCCGGCGCATGTCCCTCCTCCTGGCCTGGGGGCCTCTGTCCCAGCTGGGACCCCCCGGCGCGTGTCCCTCCTCCTGGCCTGGGGGCCTCTGTCCCAGCTGGGACCCCCCGGCGCATGTCCCTCCTCCTGGCCTGGGGGCCTCTGTCCCAGCTGGGACCCCCCGGCGCGTGTCCCTCCTCCTGGCCTGGGGGCCTCTGTCCCAGCTGGGACCCCCCGGCGCATGTCCCTCCTCCTGGCCTGGGGGCCTCTGTCCCAGCTGGGACCCCCCGGCGCGTGTCCCTCCTCCTGGCCTGGGGGCCTCTGTCCCGGCTGGGACCCCCCGGCACGTGCCCCTCCACCTGGCCTGGGGGCCCCTGTCCCGGCTGAGAACCCCCGGCGCGTGCCCCTCCACCTGGCCTGGGGGCCTCTGTCCCGGCTGGGACCCCCCGGCACGTGCCCCTCCACCTGGCCTGGGGGCCTCTGTCCCGGCTGGGAACCCCCGGCCTGTGTCTCTCCACCTGGCCTGGGGGCCCCTGTCCCGGCTGAGAACCCCCGGCGCGTGCCCCTCCTCCTGGCCTGGGGGCCCCTGTCCCGGCTGGGACCCCCCGGCACGTGCCCCTCCACCTGGCCTGGGGGCCCCTGTCCCGGCTGGGAACCCCCGGCCTGTGTCTCTCCACCTGGCCTGGGGGCCCCTGTCCCGGCTGGGAACCCCCCGGCCTGTGTCCCCCCACCTGGCCTGGGGCCCCTGTCCCGGCTGGGAACCCCCGGCCTGTGTCTCTCCACCTGGCCTGGGGGCACCTGTCCCGCCTGGGAACCCCCAGTGTGTGTCCCTCCACCTGGCCTGGGTGCCCCCCTCCCACGCGTCAGGCTGAGCCCAGCAGGCTGGGGATGGACGTGCGATAGCCCCCGCCCGTGGGCCTGCTGCCTGACTGCACACAACTGGCTCCGCACAGCTGCCCTGAGCAGGCCCCTGACACCACTGGGAGGTCACAGCTCGGGGGCACCGGCTGCTCAACCCCGAGGGCAACAGGAGAGTGGGTGCCGGGAGCCTGCTCCTCCGCCCAGGCCTGGCTCACCCCAAGAGGCACGTCCCAGGAGCCAGTGGGACCGAGAGTTACCCAGGCCGTGGGCTTCCTCTCCGCCCCACAGCGCCTGGGGGGCTGATGGCTCTTCTGTGGCAGCAGGGCGCGTCCTCCCTGCCCCATGCTGCAGGCCCTAGTCCACGACGGCTCTCTCAGTAGGTTCCTCAGCTCAATCCGTGGCTATTGCCTCTGGATTCCACCCGCATTCAGGGCACGGTACTGGGAGTTCGGCGGTATCAGATCTCCCCTCCCCCCCCAGGGTTCTTCCCACCGGAACAGCAAAGGAGCCTGGCATTCGTAGACCCATCCGCACGGGGAAACCACGCTCCGTGTCCGTGCCGGAAGTACTAGGTTCTTCTTGTGAAGGGAATGTGTTGAGGCCTACCCGGAATATGTCAAATGAGCACCAGTTTAGTTGTAAGTGTAAAGGAAAAGCAGCATTGTAAGATACAGATGTAAGATAAAAAACCAAATTTGATTGGTTGACTAACAGTAACCCCGCGTTTAGGGAAGTAAGTAACACAGACAGCAATATGCAACAAAGTGCTGATAACCCCAAATGGAGCAGACGAAAGTTTTGAAAGGGCAGAACGAGACAACAAAAATCGAACGTCAGCAATTGTCAGGCGAGTGGAGAAATACCGAAACAGGGTATATAAGATTGGACGGAACAGACCAAGAGCGGACGGGTTGCGAATCCGAAAAAGCTAGGTCTGATCAACCAGGCTTCCTCCCTGGCGCTGTATCTTGCTGCCGAAAGGGGAACAACACCAGTCGTAAGTTGCAACGAAAAATCCAAAAAAGGAGAGTCATAAAGAAAAGAATATCTCCTGAATCTAAGCAATGCTTCTATCTGTCTTAACGTGAGTATTATATATTTGATAACTCCATGAATTGTGTAAAGGTAAATCTGGAGGGCATAGCTGTAGGAGGAGTTATTATTTCTTGTTTAACTGTATTGTTTTTCTACTTTTTACTTGTATGTTAAGCTATCTTAAAAGAATCAAAGATAGTGAATTGATTTAAATGAAAAATTAATTATAAAGTAAATAGAAAAATAAAAATCTTTGTTTCACCCTAAAAAGAAGTATTCCTCTGTCTGTGGGGTCGAATCCTTTAAAGAACCAAACCCGGTTACCGAAACTTCCCCGGGTGTAACTGGGTGAGCGGTACCCGGAGATGGCACAGACATCTGTCAGGGATGATCTAGACCAGAGCTACCCAAGTTTGGAAGCCCTGGGGGCTATAGTGCTACTCGCCGCACATGCTAAGTCCCCGGGAGACTGCGTGGGCATAAGGGTGTTTAGCATTTTGGCCGGCAGCCGTGTCAGTAACCAGGAAAACTTCTTTCTGGGGCAGCTACCCAAGCGTCTTATGATCGGTTTTGTACATAACGAAACCTTCAGCGACAGTTACGTGAAAACCCCTTTTAACTTGAAACATTATCATGTTCATTTTGTGGCCCTTATATGTGGACAACGAAATGGCTGCAGCCCGATTTTGAGAAGGGAGACTGCATGAAGGAGTACATGCAGCTGGTGCAGGCAACCGGGAAATACGGAAAAGACCGCTCGGTCTTGATAAACCGTGATGAATTTGTCCAGGGTTACTCGCTCTTCGCTTTTGACCTGACCCCAGACCAGGAGTGCGCCGACCATTATTTCTTGATTAAAACCAGCAACCTGAGAGCGGAGATTCGGGTTTGCTGCATCGCTGCCCTCTACCATTAACATGATAAGCTGTGTCTACATTGGCGCGATCTTGCGCCAAAGCGTCCGCTTTTGCGCAAAAACATGCTGCCTGTCTACGCTGGCAGGAGTTCTTGCGCAAGAACATTGACGTTCTAATGTGTGAAATCAGGGCTTCTTGCGCAAGAACTATGATGCTCCCGCTCAGGAATAAGCCCTTTTGCGCAACTGTTCTTGCGCAAGAGGCCAGTGTAGACAGGCAACATGAATTTCTTGCACAAGAAAGCCCGATGGTTAAAATGGCCATCAGAGCTTTCTTGCTCAAGAGAGCGTCTACACTGGCACGGATGCTCTTGTGCAAAAGCACATCTCTTGCGCAAAGGCACATGCCAGTGTAGACGCTCTCTTGCGCAAATACTTTAACGCAAGAACTCTTGCACTAAAGAGTATTTGCACAAGATCATGCCAATGTAGACGTAGCCATAGTGTACGGCGTGTTTGACAACATGCTGGAAATGAACCACAGAAGAAACACCCTGTTTGACTATATGTAACGATGAACCCTGGGCAGATAATACTTTTTTTTATCAAAGGACCCTTCATTTTTAGATGTTTTTCCTAGCGACATGTTCTGGGGGGGCTGCGTGTCCGAAAGGCCTGTGGGGCTTATCGCTAACACGCACCCCCATAATTTGCCCAGGGAACACTGGCTGACCCTTTACTTACCAAAGCGGGGGCTCAGGAAGTTTTTTGATTCCTACCATTTTCCTCCAGTTGTTTTTTTCCTAAATTTATTACGGCTTTTTAAAACCGTAACTCTAATCATGTTATGTTTCAGCAGAGATAACTGCAGGACCCTTTAGCTGTGACCTTTGGATATCCTTATATATATATTTTTTAAAGAAACGTGGCAGGGGTTTATCTTTGGATCAGATTTTGAAATTGTACTCTAACGATTGACTGGAAAACGCCCGCATGGTGACGCGGTTTGTTAAAGGAAAACCACTGCGGGGCCTTGCTTTGAACGTGTTTCAGCACGTCCAGACGTGTGTGTCTTGTCGCGAGTTTAAAGAGGCGCATTTATAAAACGCTAAAATAAAAGTTGATTTTTGTCTTTTATGTTACACCGTTAACCACGCGATTTTCCATTTTTTAGCAGAGGGCTGGTTAAAAGAGGCGCCATTACTTACGGTCTCGGCCGGCTCTAGCCCCAATTTTAGATGTTCTAAATATTCTTTATTGGTAACATGACCCACAACGGACGTCAGTGTGGTTAGCTCCGCCAAAGCTTTCATAAAAGCTTGCCACCCCCTAGATGCACTCGTGTTAGCGAAAGAATGAGAGCCCGTTACTCCCCTAAGTCGAGCACGTGAGACCCGACCACGGCTGCCCCCCGGTACACAAAGCTTCCATCGGCGGTCCAAGAGGCACCATCTTTATGCCGTTTGAGTTTCTGTAACAATATTTCAGCTATTTTTTTAGAGCGAGGATTTACCCCCTGCAACATCTCCCAAATCACAAAGTCCGTAGGGCTCGCCGCGGCTTCGGAGGGATGGTTTTCCCGGGCACTTCTCTCGCGTGCTCGGGGAGAAAGAGACTTATTGTAGTCTTTTCCCCTGCCCCCTGCCTGTCCAACATCAGGTATCTTTGCAGGATCCTTTCATACAGTTTAGCCTTCTCGTAGTCGGCTAAGCGGTTCTTTGACGAATGTCTTTCATTTCCGAATCCAGCCACTGAGCGGTTGTGGTTCTGACACTTCTTTTCCCGCGAGAGGCGCCTTTCAGCTGATCCAGCTGGCCGCTAGGCACCAGATACATTTTTTCAGTGTGTCCCATTCTCTGTTCCTGACAGCAGAGGGAGAGCGAAGCTCAACAAGAGGCGGATAAACCCTCCGGACTGCTTGACAATTAGCTTCGTCTTTTTGAGGGACAGTCTTTTATTGCTCAGGTTTTTGATTGCCGCCTGGCTTTTTTTCAGCACACTTATTCGGCACGGTTTCGGGGGGACGTTGCCCTTGAAAGTGTTGAGCGCTATTTCTGAGATGGCCGCTACCCAGTCCTCGCAGGCTGCGCAGAGAATAACTTTCCTTTGCTGTGGCTTGGCTTTTATGAGGAGCCTTAAAAGAGCCAGGTTTCTCTGCACGCACCTGGATATGCTTGTGTGGGGCCGCTCTTCTATAAAATGGGGTGCTCGGTACAACCGACTATTTTTTATAAGCTTTTAAAAAGACGTATACGCAGGGCCAGTCGCGGGGGAAAGCCTTGTTCTTAGCCTGTAGGCTTCAGGCGTCAAAGGGTTTAAATCCACCAGCAGATACCTGTAAGGCTTTTTGGTAGTGTCCTCAAAAGCCGCTCTGCTCCGCGCTGCTTCCCCAAGTCCGCCGTGTGGGGAAAATCAAATAACTCCAATTGTGTCTAAGGGGGGACTGTGCAGAAATCAAAACTCTCTAAAAGAAAACTGCTGTAAGGGTTAAAAAGTTTTCCAGGCCTCTCTCCCTGTATCAGAGTGAAATCAAATTAACTCTAATCAAAGACCCTTAGGAATGACTATCTCAAATTCATGGATACTCCTAGTCTGTCACAAATTATCATGTAAACCCTTCTCTTTGTCACAGTTTGCCTTGTAGACTCCTCCACTCAAGTTCTCATGTGGCTTTGTGTACTGTAAAAACTTACTTCTAGCACTCCTGGGGTGAACAGAAGTCTCAGAGTACTTCTGCTGAGACTTTGATATGTTAAAGAAGAACAATCCACAACTGAACTGTCTAAGCATTCTGTATAAAGGATACCTGAATCTGTCTGTCAGGGCTGCTGCTTCACTCTTGGAAGTGACAGCCTGCATGCATGCATCATAAAGTTTTCTCTTCTAAGTTTCTTTCCTGCCTCACTGATTTGACCTCCAGCCTCGGACCCTTCTGGGGGCTCTGTACCCCAGGGGAGCGAGATTTCCCCTTCAATTTGGTGCCAGAAGTGGGATGGCTTGGAACTCCAGTTGGAAAGGCTGATGATGGGGAATGGGAACGGACTACAGCGCGCATCTGGAGGGTAAGGGATCCATTTAAAATCCCCCAGTCCGCCTCCCTGTTCTCGTCACCAGCTGGACCGGCTGGCGGTAAGAGTCATCTTTTACTTAAAATTTTTTTGTTAAGAGGCTTGAGGGAAACTTAAAACGAAAACACTGGGTATAGCCAAATAGGGGTTGGATTTTGTTGTTGTTGTTGTTGTTGTTGCTGACTGATTGGTGGCGAGTCCAAGCACATGGTTTTGAGTGAGTGAAGTCCGGAGGGGGACCGCAGCCGCACCAGTGCTGTCAGTGTCACTGCACAGCTGCTGAAAGCAAGGGCGGTTTCCCCCGGCACATAAGGAGTGTGAGTGAAGCTGACAGTTTGTGTGGACTCCCACACTATCCTTGGAGAGGGTAGTGTTGCTGGACGCCTGTACTATCCTTGGAGAGGGTAGTACTGTTGGGCTCCTGTGCTGTCCTTGGACAAGACAGTGCTAACATGGATAAGATTGCTCCCTCAAGTCTGTCTCCTACTGAGAGAAAAGGTTTCTCACAGCCTGGGACTCCCTTGTCTCAGATGATCAGTCAGCTAGGTATTGCCTGCAGGTTTGAAACTAAGGAGACTTAAGGAATTATTGAGCATTTGGAATGGCTATACTCAGGGGAATTCCCAGACAATTAGAACTTTGACTTACAAAAGCTTGCTTATCTTAGAGTTTTCCTCGAGGAAAAACATCCTAACCAGATGGAATATTGGTGCCTCTGGGAGGATGTGGCAGTAAAAAAAAATATAATCAGAGCATTATGGCTAGCAAAAAAGATTCTATTGAAAAGCTGCAGCAAGAATTGGCTACTCTAAAGAAACAGCTTGATTCCCCAGATGTGCCATCTGCACCCCCACCCGCTTTGGACCCTTGTCAGCTGAACATTCTTTCCTGTTATCTCCCTGTTCTCCTGTAAACCTTATGGGATGTGACTTGTTGTGTAAATTGGGTGCAAACCTTCTCTGTAGAGAGGAAGGGATATTTGTTGACCTTTCCCCCTATCAGGCTCCAAATTTGATGGCATTACTACTCTCAGAGGAATCTGATGAGACCTCAGGACATACACCCCTCCTGGACCTCTCAGAAGTCCCAGAGACATTGTGGGCAGCCCATGTGAATGAAGTGGGGTTGCTAGCCTCTGCAACACCAGTGCAAATAACATACAGACACAACAAGCCTTTCCCAAGGGTAGCCCTGTATCTATTGGCTAGGGAGGCACAAGAGGGCATTAAGCCTGTAATCTCTCCCTCCTTAAACAAGGGATACTTGTTTATACAACTTGACCATGTAATACACCTATACTACCTGTGAAAAAGCAAATCTATAGATTTGTAGAAGACCTAAGAGCCATTAATAAGTTTGTAATCCCTAGATTTCCAGTAGTACCTAACCTGGTTTTCTGTAATAGATTTATGTTCTGCCTTCTTTTCTATTCCAGTGCATAAGAATTCCCAATTTCTCTTTGCCTTTTCCTTTCAGGGTCATCAATTAACCTGGACATGTTTTTGTAAAGTTATTGTAAAAGCCCTACTCTGTTTTCTCAGTTTTTAAAAAAAAGCTGACCTTAATTCTCTCTCTCTTCCCTGCAGTTCTGTGTTAGTTCAGTATGTTGATGATGTGCTAATTGCTAGTAAAACTAAGGAAAGATGTAAAACTGATACCTCCTATGTGTTAAAGTGTCTTGCTAATAAGGGTCACAAGGCTTCCAAAGCCAAATTGTAGTTTGTAAAACAAAGAGTTCAGTACTTGGAACATTTACTTTTAGGAGATGGCCGCCAGTTAACACCTGAGCGAATCTCAAGTTTTTTTCATTCCTCACCCTTTCACCAAAGTCAGGTATACAAATTTCTGGGTACTGCAGGATATTGCAGACAATGGATTCCTAACTTTTCTGGACTCACCAGGCCCCTTACTATTCTACTCTTAATCTTAGCTCCTGACCCAGTGACCTGGTCCCCAGAATGTGAATCTGCTTTCCTTTCCCTTAAAACTCTTCTGCACAGTGGGCTTACCTAAATATAGCAAGCCTTTTACTCTGTTTTGTCATGAACAGGATGGAATTGCAGCTGGAGCTCTCTGTCAACCCCTTGGACACACACCTCGTCCAGTAGCTTATTTTTCTGCAACACTGGACTCAGTAGCCCGTGGGTTCCCACTTTGTCTGAAGGCTGTTGCAGCTGCTGCTGAATTACTTTAAAAAGGCCCAACCTGTCACATTAGGCCACAGCATTATCTTACAGGTCCCTCATGCTGTCTCTGCTCTCTTACAGCGACACCGCACTCAGCACCTATCTGTTCAGAGACAAACCCTGTATGAGAATGTTATCCTCTCTTCCCCAAATGTGGTAATTCAAAGATGTAATGTACTTAACCCAGCTACTTTTTCTCCTTTACCCTCTACTGGTAAAGCACATACCCATAACTGTGAAGAATTGCTTGAGCACTGTGTAAAGCCTCCCCAAGATTTGTCTGCTCAACTGCTGGAAAATGCAGTTCTTGTATTGTATACTGATAGCTCATGTAAAAGAAATGCAGTTGGTAAACTAAAGGCTGGATATGCAGTGGTCTCAGATAATGTTTTAAAGGTTTTTTTTCTCTTCCAGAAATCAAATCAGCTCAGTCTGCTGAGCTCATCGCTTTAATTCGTGCTTGCCTTTTAGCTTCCGGACAGTCTGCTGCCATTTATACTAACTCAAAGTATGCTTTCTCTGTCTGTCATGCCACAGGACAAATTTGGAAACAACGAGGTTTCCTTACCTCTTCTGGCTCTGCTATCTCTCATGGTCCCCTTATCTCCCAACTCCTTGATGTTATTCAGCTACCCACATCCCTCTCTATTACCCATTGCCCGGCCCGCACAGGTGCCACTGATCCTGTTTCTCTGGGTAATGGGAGTGCTGATGCAGCAGCCAGACATGCAGCAGCACATGGACCTCTGACTCCCTTTCAGATTCTGGTCTCTCTTTCCCTCCCTGTTTCTTTGCAGGACCTGATAGAACTACAGCAAGCTGCTCAACCTGCAGAGAAAAACCTTTGGGAGAAAGCAGGCTGCTCCTTATCCCCAGCTGGGATAATGGGTGCACCTGATGGCTGCCCAGTCGCCCCAAAAATCTCTCACACGGCAGCTTGCTCAGGTGTCTCATCAAATGACACACATGAGCAAAAGGGGGGTGGCCTCACAAATCCCAAAACAATGGTACGCCCTAGGCGTGCACCTAGAAGCTGTCAAGAATATCTAATTCATGTGTGATTTGTAAGCAGTTTAATGTTGCAGGAGGCCCACAGTCTAGCAGCCACACAGAAAGAAGAAACCTAGACATAAAATGACGGTTAGGAGAGCTTGCACCTGCAGGTAAAGGAAGCCCTCCCAGTACCTACTGATGTACCGTGCCACAACATCCAACCAGGCGACTACGTGTTCGTGAAGGAACATCGCAGAAAGAATTCCCTGACAGCCCGGTGGGAAGGACCGTTCCAATTGCTGTTCATCACCCACACAGCAGTAAAGGTGAAGGAGCGCCCCTCGTGGATCCATGCAAGTCATGTACGCCGAACTGCAGATCCAACAGAGCTGATTGACCCCGTCACCCAGGACCCCTCCCTGGAGGAATCACCTGAGGACGAGGTTCAGCGGACTGAGGCGGCAAACTCTCAAACCAGACTGTTTCCAAACCGGCCTCCACCAGGTGCTTCGAGGTACAACCTGAGAGGTAGGACTGTGCCAGCAAAGACCTACAGGTGAGCCTGGAGCCCTGTAGCTCTCACAAAGGGGAATCCTTTCCAGTATTGAGTGAACTAAGAGACTACGAAACCTCGAAGAGTGCCTGCAGAGGCAAGCCAAACAATACTAACTGATTAAGTTTAGTTAAAAGACTGCTTTGCTAGTTGCTAGATAATTACTATATTATTATTATCCTTTCTACTTTAGAAATTTAAGATACTATAATAGGATAAGGATTGTTTTCCTTCTTTTAGTAGTCAGAATAGCCTTAGTATATAACTTTCCCCACCCTTATTGGGAAGCCCTGCAAAAGGTTGTGTCCCTCACCAATATAAGTGACTGTTGGATATGTGAACAGCTTATAATAGGCTCTGAAGGCCTTTTACCATTACAGTTTATCCCAACTCCTGCCTCCCTGTGGACCAGACCCCTAAAATTCAGATCTACTGGTAGTCAGTACTCTACAGGAGAGCGGGAGTGGGTAGATGCCCAGAATGATAACACTGTGCCAGAAGTACATAGTCATGGGGGGGAACAGGCAGATTTGGCATAAAAATCTGATTGCCTCAGAGATTCCCCTTACTCAAGCATTACATCCATAAGGGAATGCTTCCCTTATGTTTCCCTTATGTTTTAAAAGCAATATTGGCACTGGTAAAGATCTGGGGGTGAATGGGCAGTGGATCATTTACCCAACTGATAAAGAAAACCTCCCTCTAAGATAAGAATTCATCCCAGCAAAAGAAGAATACCTAAGAATGTCTAGAATAACTTTGAGTAATACTCCAATAGGAGTATTAAAGGGGGGAATTGTGGGGAAAATCAAATAACTCCAATTGTGTCTAAGGGGGGACTGTGCAGAAATCAAAACTCTCTAAAAGAAAACTGCTGTAAGGGTTAAAAAGTTTTCCAGGCCTCTCTCCCTGTATCAGAGTGAAATCAAATTAACTCTAATCAAAGACCCTTAGGAATGACTATCTCAAATTCATGGATACTCCTAGTCTGTCACAAATTATCATGTAAACCCTTCTCTTTGTCACAGTTTGCCTTGTAGACTCCTCCACTCAAGTTCTCATGTGGCTTTGTGTACTGTAAAAACTTACTTCTAGCACTCCTGGGGTGAACAGAAGTCTCAGAGTACTTCTGCTGAGACTTTGATATGTTAAAGAAGAACAATCCACAACTGAACTGTCTAAGCATTCTGTATAAAGGATACCTGAATCTGTCTGTCAGGGCTGCTGCTTCACTCTTGGAAGTGACAGCCTGCATGCATGCATCATAAAGTTTTCTCTTCTAAGTTTCTTTCCTGCCTCACTGATTTGACCTCCAGCCTCGGACCCTTCTGGGGGCTCTGTACCCCAGGGGAGCGAGATTTCCCCTTCAGCCGCTGGTCAGTTTCAGCAGCGGCAGCAGTGGACTTGGGGAAGCGGCGCGGAGCAGCTCCAATTGTCCGGCTGGCTGGAGCACTTCCGGGTTCCAGTTTGTGCCGGACTATCGGGAGTGCTGGACCACTGGATGCCGGACAATTGGAGTTTTACTGTACTTAGTATTTAAATTAATCGTTCTGCTCTTTTTCCACCGACAAAAAATGTTTTGCACAATGTACATAACCCTTAAGTTTCTGTGGTGTATGTATTTTGTAAAGGCTTTTTCGATTTCACCACTGTCAGATACAGACTCCATCAGATCATCTATAATCACCGTATTCGCTTTATTGCTAGGAAGTAGTTGTTCATCATTAAAAGTGTCTGATAACCCCTCCTTCGACCCCCTCGAATCCCATAGCTTTGGGTAACTTGCTACGTTTCGTGGGTAGAAAATTTAAAGAATCTATGAACCTGATGTTGAAGTTCATCACCGTTACACACGGTAGTTTTCTGCCTTGCATTACGGGGCTGACGGGCATTTTTTCCTTAATCAGCTGTCTCAGGACAAAATAACAATCGTAACCTTTAGCGTTATGAGCAATAAAAGTGTAGTCCTTAAAGTGCTTGTCTACAAAGGTTCGTGCAAAATCGCTGACGCATTCTACACCCTTAAATTCCCAGCTGTCTTTTTATTTAAGTATAAGGCATACCGTATTTTCCGGCGTATAGGGCGACTGGGTGTATAAGACGACCCCCTATCTTTTTAATTAAAAGATAGGGTTTCATCTTATACCCCAGCGCCCCTCCGCCTCCTTTGCTCCCGGTGTCCCTGGTCTGCTGGAGATGGTCCCCAGCAGACCAGAGGCACCGGGAGCAAAGCCGCCAGGAGCGCCTGGGCTGCCCCCCCCCCCCCGCCGGAGCCCCTCCGCGGCTTTGAAAGCCTCGGGGGAAGCCGGCGGGGGGGCATCCCAGGCGCGCATGGGCGCCCCCCCCCCCGGAGCCCCTCCGCGGCTTTAAAAGCCTCGGGGGGAAGCCGGCGGCGGGGCATCCCAGGCGCGCCTGGGCTGCGCCGCCGCCGGAGCCCCTCCGCGGCTTTGAAAGCCTCGGGGGAAGCCGGCGGGGGGGCATCCCAGGCGCGCATGGGCTGCCCCCCCGCCGGAGCCCCTCCGCGGCTTTGAAAGCCTCGGGGGAAGCCGGCGGGGGGGCATCCCAGGCGCGCATGGGCTGCCCCCCCGCCGGAGCCCCTCCACGGCGGCGCGGAGGGGCTCCGGCGGGGGGGCAGCCCATGCGCGCCTGGGATGCCCCCCCGCCGGCTTCCCCCGAGGCTTTCAAAGCCGCGGAGGGGCTCCGGTGGGGGGGCAGCCCATGCGCGCCTGGGATGCCCCGCCGCCGGCTTCCCCCGAGGCTTTCAAAGCCGCGGAGGGGCTCCGGCGGCGGGGCATCCGGCGTACAAGACGACCCCCGATTTTTGGGGGATGTTTTTTAACATCAGAGGTCGTCTTGTACGCCGGAATATACGGTACACATAATTTGACACGTGCACCCTTGTTTATTGCATACATTCAAAATCATAAAACACATAGTCCTCCCCCTCCTCCGGAGACAAGATGTTACGCATGTAACACTCATGGTCCTCTGTTGTCTGTCTTTTGGTAACACTGGGGGCACGTCTTCCTTTTACGCTTGTGATTTTTGGCAACGTAGAAGCCGCACTTATCTCAAAGGCGTCTGGTTTTACAATCAACTTTACCAGCAGCCGCCAGCGCCTGGTGTCTTTCTAAACAGGCCTCAGACCGGCAAAACAGCTTACAGCTGGGACAGCGCTTTTTTCGGCGACCACTTCACTGCACTCAGCCCCATGACAAGTACCACAGCGGCTTTTACAGGCGTGCTGGTGTTTGTGGTTGTTTGTGGCAGAACAGTCGTTGCACAGATACAGGGCCCCATCAAGGGAGTCATGTTTAAAACACCGTAATAATGCTTGTCATGTAACAATACAAAAACAGTCTTGGGGTATCGTACCCCCCCCATTGTCAAAAAGTACCAATTCCTCTTTTCATGACGCAGCACAGCGATAGTCATGCCTAAGCACTCTTCGAAAGAGCTCAGTCTGTAAAACTCATAGACTCATAGACCCATAGGGCTGGAAGAGACCCCAGAAGGTCATCAAGTCCAGCCCCCTGCTCTAGGCAGGACCAATCCCAACTCAATCAACCCGGCCAGGGCTTTGTCAAGCCAAGACTTAAACACCTCTAGGGATGGAGACTCCACTACTTCCCTAGGGAACCCATCCCAGTGCTTCCCCACCCTCCTAGTGAAATAGTTTTTCCTAATATCCAACCTGGACCTCTCCCACCACAACTTGAGCCCATTGCTCCTTGTTCTGCCATCTGTCACTACTGAGAACAGCCTCTCTCCATCCTCTTTGGAACCCCCAAAGAGAGCCTAATTCGAACTCCCTACTCCATGCCGCGTGTAGCCGCGGGCACGAAGTCCGCACTAACGGGGATTTTAAAATGGCGGCGCCCGGCAAGATGCAAATCAAGCCCGGGATATTTAAATCCCGGGCTTCATTTGCAACTTTGAATGCCTACATTAGCCACCCTAGTTCGAACTAGGGTGGCAGTGTAGACATACCCTTTGGCTATGTCTAGACTGCAAGCCTCTTTCGAAAGAGGCTCTTTCGAAAGATACTTTCGAAAGAGCCTCTTTCAAAACAGAGCGTCTAGACTGCACGTTGAACTTTTGAAAAAGCGGCTTGCTTTTTTGAAAGAAAGCATCCAGTGAGTCTGGATGCTCTCTTTCGAAGAAGCCCTATTTACATTGAAGAACGCCTTCTTTCGAAAGAGGAACTTTCGAAAGAAGGCGTTCTTCCTCGTGAAATGAGGTTTACCGCCATCGAAAGAAAAGCCGCGTTCTTTCGATTTAATTTCGAAAGAACGCGGCTTGAGTCTGGACGCAGGGGAAGTTTTTTTGGAAAAAGGCTACTTTTCCCGAAAAAAACCCTGAGTCTGGACACAGCCTAAGTGATCAGCTTGGCTTCCTTTTTTTAGGAACAAAAGACAGGACTATGTAGCACTTTAAAGACTAACAAGATGGTTTATTAGGGTGATGAGCTTCCGTGGGCCAGACCCACTTCCTTAGATCAATTTCTTCCACTATTTGATCTGAGGAAGTGGGTCTGGCCCACGGAAGCTCATCGCCTAATAAACCATCTTGTTAGTCTTTAAAGTGCTACATAGTCCTGGTTTTTGTTTCAGCTGCACCAGACTAACACGGCTGCATCTCTATCATTATCCTTTTTTAGGGAGTGACACGCAGCCTGTTGCCTTGTGTGGTGTGCTACCCGCTTATCTGGGCTGGTGCAGACAGACTTGCAGAAGAAGCCAAATTGATGGGTTAAAAGTAGGGATGTAACCGGTTAACTGGTAAACATCATCGAGCGGGGGACACTCCAGTCTGACTGGGCCCCCCGCCTGTGAGATTCTGGCTAAACGGTTCACTGGATAAACATAGCACTTGACCAGTTAACTGATTACATGGGCTTTTGCATCCCTAGTTAAAAGGCGTCCGTTCCTTTGCGCTTACGTGGCTGAGTTTGTCTAGCCAATACGAACTGATCATTTTTGGGTCCAGAAACCCCAGCGCCTGGTAGAGGCGCCTGGCCCCATCTCATTATTGGGCGTTTGTGAGTCTTTCACTTGATAACAGACCCGGGATGCTGCCAGCAAAGCACACGTTATTTCCCTGATCATGTAGGTCAGTTACATGCTTTCTTTTTTCCCCTATGATTTTACGGTACGTGATAGCCTTTAGGGACCTTGCAGACCCTTCGCCCGCCCTGTTTTGATAATCGTCACAACCAAGCTTCAAGTCCCGGTCCCCACGACCCCCGCATTACTCTGCACCACTGAAACAAAGTGCTTCAAAAAATCTGCCGTGTTTAAATCTTCCCAAGACCTGCGCAGAGAAAAAAGGGGCTGGTTGAGACCCAGGGCATCTAAGCTGCACGAAATCTTCAGGGCCCAATTGTCTATTAATATTGTCTAGCAGATTTTGAATAGTGGTGTCAATAGCAGCCATGGCCTCTGCAAATCCCGCTATTCTGTCCAAATTAGCAAAACGGAAATCTTGGTTATATTTGGGGTCTTAGACAGTGTCTCACCCACTCCAAATATTGAGGACACTGAGGGGGGATATGATAGAGGTCTCTAAAATCATAAGTGGTGTGGAGAGGGTGAATAAAGAAAAGATATCTACTTGTTCCCATAATAGAAGAACTAGAGGACACCAAATGAAATTAATGGGGAGCAGGTTTAAAACTAATAAAAGAAAGTTCTTCGTCACACAGCGTGTAGTCAACCTGTGGAACTCCTTGCCAGAGGAGGCTGTGAAGGCTAGGACTATAACAAAGTTTAAAGAGAAGCTAGATAAATTCATGGAGGTTAGGTCCATAAAAGGCTATTAGAAATGGTGTCCTTGGCCTCTGTTTGCCAGAGGCTGGAGAGGGATGGCAGGAGACAAATCGCTTGATCATTGTCTTCGGTCCACCCCCTCTGGGGCACCTGGTGCTGGCCACTGTCGGCAGACAGGATACTGGGCTAGATGGACCTTTGGTCTAACCCAGTACGGCCGTTCTTATGTTCTTATAAATACATCTGAGGGGGGTTGGGAGAATCCACAGCTTCAGCAGTGGGGGTTGGGGGATTCCCTTTCCGGGCTGGGGGAGCATTTTCGTAAACCCACTCTGGCTTTTCTACGTTTTTTTCGCCCAAAGCCTTCTTAGTCTGTTAGATCTCCCGCACTCCCCCCCCCCCCGTACCTTTTTAGCTTTCGTGCTTAGTCACTGACGCCCTTCCCCGTTTGACCAGTTTTCCAAGTTTTCAATCATCTTTTTTGTTTCTGCCAGCTTTTGGGCTAAATCCCCGCTGTCTTCTGGAAAGTTCTGCTTTTGCATCACTTCCAGAACCAGCCTGGGAAACGTTTTCTCCAGCAGCTGCCTCACACCCACATAAACGTGTCTTAGTCTCACACTAAGATCGAATAATTCAATGATGCATTGCGAGCTGTCACTTAGATCCCTGTCTCTAGGCTTCTTGGCACCACAAACTTCGGCCCAGGGGCTCTCCCTGACCCCATGCCAGGGGGCGGCTGGGGGCTTATTGACCCCTTTTACAGAGCACTTCTTTTGAGGGTTGGCGGTATTGCTACCCCCTTGCGATGCTTACCCCCAACCCCGGATACAGCGTCGCTCGCCCTTTTGAACCCCCGCTCGCTTTGTCTGAGACAGGCTGGGGACAGGCAGGGTAGATCGAGATCGGGGGCGTTGGTCTTTCTTGTCACTCTGGAAAGTGTTCTCTGCCGTGGAGGCGGCTTTCTTGGTCCTTTCCACAGGCTTCTGTGCCCTTTCTTCTCGCAAAAGTCCGGCGTCTATAGCTAACATCACACAAACAGCCCGTTTCAACACACACCTTTTACTAGCAGACAAGCACAAATCTGGCATAGCCGTTAAAAGATCAGCCCGGCATAGGAGAGGCGTTAAAGTCTGGGGGGTGGGGGGGTGGAGACCCCTACTCTGCAGGGGGAAAAGTAACAGCGACAAATACAAAAGGAAAAACTATGTAGCACTTTAAAGACTAACAAGGTGGTTTAATAGGTGATGCGCTTTCGTGGGCCAGACCCACTTCCTCTGATCATATTCTGGAAGAGAATTGGCATGACCATATATACCAAAGAATACAATGAAAAAAGTGAAATATGGTCATGCCAATTCTCTCCCAGAATATGATCGGAGGAAGTGGGTCTGGCCCAGGAAAGCTCATCACCTATGAAACTATCTTGTTAGTCTTTAAAGTGCTATGTAGTTTTTCCTTTTGTTTTAGCAAGATCAGACTAACACGGCTACCGCTCTATTACTAAGTGACAAATACAACAGCCCACACACCCACCTTGTAACAATTCAGCACTAGTTGGTAAAGTATCCGCTCGCCCCACATCTGGCCCTAGATTAAAACAGAAAAATGCCTTTTTGGTTCTTTTGTTTCAAACAATGCAATTGTAATTTTGTACAACAACCCACAGCTTACGGAGATTTAACTCTGCCACGGCGGCCTCTGACAGATCGGGTGAAAAGGCATCATCCTGTTAAAAAGCAGTTATTAACTTGTAAGTCATGACAGCGCCAGGCATGAAAAATATAGCCGTACACACAGATTAAAATGCTCTTACCACCGTGTTGCTCTCCATAGCGAAATTTTGAACAGTGATAGCATGCCAAAAGTTCTCTCCCTATTTATAGCTAAATCTTAAAACAAGTTTGGGTGTATGGTGTGGGGTGATAAGGAAACTCTTGGGTAATTGGGAGTAGGGATGGAATACAGGATGTTTGTTAAAACGGGATGTACAGCTGGTGGGCATTGTTGTATTTCAAACCAATGTCAGATTCCCATACTTTCAGGACAGCCAGATAAAAGCTTATCTTCCCCCCCTTATCCCTTATCTCTGCTTACAGGCACAGGAAAGCTGTAAGGGAGAAGAGGGCAAGCCGTAAGGTAACTGACACCTTACAGTAAAAACTCTCTGTTTTTAATTGCAAATGTGTGATAGTCTTGGGAGGGACATAGGTTTAATTAAAAGCCCACCCTAAAATCAGCCCGGTCATGCTGTCTCATTCTGTGGAATTTTTTTCTTTCAGATCCCCAGAACTAGTCAATTGCTGTAAGAAAGCAGGCTTGCCACCCAGGTTGGGAAATAAAAGAGGTTATTGCTTGGAAAAACTTTCACTTTGGCTGCATCTAGATTGGCATGATTTTGCGCAAATACTTTTAACGGAAAAGTTTTTCCGTTAAAAGTCTTTGCGTCAGAGAGCGTCTGTGCTGGCATCTTTTGCGCAAGAGATGTGCTTTTGTGCAAAAGCATCCGTGCCAGTGTAGACGCTCTCTTGCGCAAGAAAGCTCCGATGGTCATTTTAGCCATCGGACTTTCTTGCGCAAAAATTAACGTGGCTGTCTACACTGGCTCTCTTGCCCACGAATACCTGCGCAAGAGGGCTTATCCCTGAGCGGGAGCGTCGGAGTATTTTCGCAAGAACCACTGATTTTGTACATTACAAAGTCAGTGTCCTTGCGCAAATACTCCCGGCCAGTGTAGACACGTGGCAAGATTTTGTGCAAAATCGTGTCCGTCTAGACGTAGCCTTTGTGTTTTATGCCAGGGAGAGATGTTAAAGTCTTGGGGGAGAGGGGTAACTCGGCATGGGGGAAAGCAAAGCAGCATGTCAGTTTCAGACAGGGGAGGAAAGGGGGTTGGGAGAGTGTGACAGCATGTTGGGGGTTCCCCCGATCCTGCACCCCCGAAAGGACACGAACAGACTCCACCAGCCACTAGAATAAAGGGAGTTTATTGTCCCTTCAGGGTACAGCACAGCACAGATGTAATCTGGTTACAAGAATTAGGGCTAGGATGCCTCAGGCCCCCCCTTGAGATGGGGGTGACTGGGCCCCTACCACCCCAGACCCCTCCTCAGTCTCTCCCCTTCATGGCTCCGGCTTAGCCTGTACTCTCCCTGCTTCCCCTGACAGCCACTGCCCCTTCCCCGGAAACCTCCTGTTGGTCTCTGCCCCCCGCCTTTGTCTTTCTCCCTGGGAGGCTGATCCTGGGTGTCTGGGTTAATCCACATTTGGGAGATTCAGTGGGAATCTCCCATCCCAGCGCAGGGGGACCCCGGTCACAGAGCAGACAGCCCCCCACTACGGCACAGAGAGCCCCTGAGATTTTGATTCTGCAAATAAGGATCGGGCGTGTGTTAATTTCAAACATGTGTGTAGCGCCCCCTCCCCTCACCCCGGCTAACGCGCCCCGAACAACCGGCTTAAATTGCACAGCACAGAGAGGGGAATGAGAGGGACTTAACTTGTCAATTTCAATAAGAAAACAGATTTATTACCAAGGTCGGGAAATATCTTGTGTTTTATGCTGGTGAGAGGATAAAGTCTTCAAGGGAGGGGGCATAGAATTACACTTGTTCCAGAACATTAAAAATTAACTGGTCAAAGTGTGTGTGTGTGTGGGGGGGGGCTTCTGGTTGGACAGTTGGAAAGTATGGGATACTTCTGATTGGACAGATCGGCTGCCCGGAGCTGGCAACACGTTGAAGATTTCGAGGTGCTCAGGCAGGATATACAAGTTCCTGAAACCGAATGATGCAACCACGCCCTGGCTCAGCCCCAGGGACTCTCCCCCCCACTTTTCCTGTCCCTGCTGCACCCTTACGCCTCCTCTTCCCTGCATCTTACCACCTCCCCGACTGCTCCCCATCCCCACTTCTCCCTCTCCCTCCCGCAGCCTGCTCAAGAGCTGTTCCCCCGTGCAGGAGGCGCTGGGAGGGGAGGACCGAGTTGCTCAGGAGCCGGTGGACCCCAGGGGTCTGTCCAGTTTGAGAAATGCTCTCTAGTTCCTTGCACTCTGGTACGTCTCTCCAGAGAAGGTCTCCGCAGCGGGTCCACTCCTGACGCATGTTCAAACCATGACCACATTAGGGTTGCCAGGTGTCTGCTTTTCGCAGCCTCTGTCCTGTAAAAAAAAAACACAGAAAATTATTTTTCTCGGAGGGAAAGCCAGTGGAGACGTTCTTCCCCAGCTGAGTCTGGCGTGGATGGGGGAGCAGGGTTATTTAAAGGCACAGTGATCTTCTTTTTTTTTCCCAAAAATGTTTGGTCCCCCGTTTTTTTTTTTTTCTCAACCAATTTTTTTCTCGCCATGTTTAGTATCCTTTTTTTTTTTTTCTGGAAAGGATCTGGCAACCTAGCCATTGTCTGGAATCTTCTGCAGGAAGGGCATGTCTCACCCCAGCGGCTACACCACCAATCCCACCCAGACAGCAGTAGCGGCCCACCGGGTGTCTCACCTGGCCCGATTGCCACTGCTGTCTAGCTGTCTCGCCGCGTCCAGATCTGGCCGAGCTTTCCAAACACAGCAGCGGCTAAACTGATTCGCTGTGGGCCACATCCTAAAAATGTGTAGATGGCGACCCATGACAATTACAACTGCCTTAAAAGGCCAATGCCTCCCACAGGAGCATTTCTTTTTCTGTTCAAAAGGTTAGGAAATTCACTTCCCAAAACTTGATTACTGCAAACTTACGCTAGCCCGGTGGTATGACCGGCGCACTTTCCCAGGGCCTGGAGTTCAATAAAACAAACGTCTGAAAGCCGGAAATGACAAGTTAAAGTATTTGGAAATGCAACTTCCGGCTGTAATTCACCAGAGCAAAGTCGCTCACTAGTTTAACCCCTCTGGGTTTAAGCCCAGCATGAAATTCCTGTCCGTAAACATGGGTGTATGTGTCCGGGTAAACATAGTAAATGAAGCAGACAAGGCTTCTATATAAAACATTGGCACCCCCACATCTGGAATACTGCAGATGTAGTCGCCTGGTCTCAAAAAAGATCTCTTGGCTTTGGAAAAGGTTCAGAAAAGTGCAACAAAAATGATGAGGGGTTTGGAACGGGTCCCATAGGAAGAGAGATGAATAAGACCGAGACTTTTCAGCTTAGAAAAGAGGAGGCTAAGGGGGGATAGGATAGAGGTCGATAAAATCATGACAGGTGTGAAGAAAGTGAATAAGGAAAAGTGATTGACCTGTTCCCATAACATTAGAACTAGGGGTCACCAAATGAAATGTATAGGTGGCAGGTTTAAAACAAACCAAAGGTAGGTTTTCTTCAAGCAGCGCACAGTCAACCTGTGGAACTCCTCGCTAGAGGATGTTGTGAAGGCCAGGACTTTAACAGGGTTCAAAAAAGAACTAGATACATTCACAGAGGTTAGGTCTGTCAATACTTACTAGCCAGACTGGGCAGGGATGGTGTCCTTGGCCTCTATTTGTCAGGGGCTGGGAATGGGAGACAGGGCAGGGATCATGTGAGGATTCTCTGTTGTGTTCCCTCCCTCTGGGGCACCTGGCACTGGCCACTGTCGGCAGACAGGACACTGGGCAAGATGGGCCTTTGGTCTGACCCGGTCTGGCCGGTCTTACGTAAGGGAACCTCCTAGGTGATAGCAGTAGTAGGTCTCTTCCCCTCTGAGCTGAGCCAGTAGATGGCGACACCTCCCCCTCACTCTGTTTCACTGGCACAGGGCACGTCAGTTTCATGTGCCTGAGACTTTCTGTCCCAACACAGACTCCTCTGGCTCCAAGGGGCTGGGCCAGCTGATCCGGCAGCAGGTTGCTCGTACTCTGTAGCCCACGCTGACGCCCAGCCCAGCCCTGCCTGGAGGGGGAATGAGCCCCGCTCCCGTGTGGCGTGCCCGCAGCAGGGAGCAGACCCGCAGCCTCAGGATCGTAGCCCCCCAGGCTGGAGCGCAGAGCCCCACTTTGGTCGGCTCGTCAGTCTCCGTGCGTGGCCCAGGCTCCAGGGGAGAGCACAGGTGGGTCAAGGAGGCCGCATGCGCCATGGCAGAGGGGGAATGATCCTACAAAGCTCATCCCCCCCCGCCAGCCCCGATCGAGCTGCGGCCCCTGACTCCAGCGGCCCCCTTGCCCCAGCAGAGCCCCGCGGAGGGGGAGCAGCGACAGGTCTCCACGCTCGGCCCTGCTGGGTTTTCCCGTCAGCCCCGGAGGCGTTCGGCATGAGCTCGGCACCCTTATACCCCAGGGATTCAAAACTCCTCCCTGGGATCTGAGAGGCCCAGGGCGATTCAGGGCACGGCCAGGCCAAGGGTGGGGAACCTAAGGCCTGGGGCCGGATCCAGGCCCTGAGGCTCCGGGCACCTCCTCCGCAGCATTGGGGACCTTGCACCAGCATCACCCAGACCCTGCCCCCCCAAACCTGCTCGGATCCCCTAACCCCAGCCTGGTTCTGCACCCCCACCCACCCAGACCCCCCAACCCCAGCCTGCTCCTGCACCTCCACCCACCCAAACCCCGCACCCCAGCCTGGTTCTGCACCCCCACCCAGCCAGACCCCCCAACCCCCAGCCTGCTCCTGCACCTCCACCCGCCCAGACCCCCCTAACCCCCAGCCTGCTCCTGCACCCCCACCCACCCAGACCCCCCAACCCCCAGCCTGCTCCTGCACCTCCACCCGCCCAGACCCCCCAACCCCCAGCCTGCTCCTGCACCCCCACCCGCCCAGACCCCTCACCTCCACCCTGCTCCTGCACCCCCACCTGCTCAGACCCCCCTAACCCCCAGCCTGCTCCTGCACCCCTTCTGCCCAGACCCCCCACCCCAGCCCGGTTCTGCACCCCCACCCACCCAGACCCCTCACCCCTGCCTGCCTAGACCCCTCACCCCCAGCCTGTTTCCCAGCATCCCCTCTCACACACTAAACGCCTCATTTTTGGCCCCAACCCAGAGTCCACGGGGAGGGGCTCACCAAATCTGCTGGCCTGGGCCCCTCTACTCTCTGGTGTGCAAGGGGCCTGTGGGGAGGGACTTTCTGCTTCCTGGTCAAGGACCACGTCCCCGAGGGTTATTGTTATTTTGTGCTTCTCACTTTTGTGCAGCCCTCCCCCGAGTGATATTTCTGTGGGTCAGCAGCCACAAAAGGTTCCCAGCCCTGTTCTAACGCTTCCCATCCGGCTGCAGAGTAAATTCCCTTCTGTGCACTAAGGCAGGTAGGGATGGGCCCCAGGGGTAGAAACACCGGCCTAGCCGGGGGGAAGGGGGCTCTGCTCACCCGCTGGGTGGCATTTGAACCCCCCGAGTGGCTGCCCAAGCGCCCAGGGGGCAAAGCCTGGCCGGGGGGCTGGGGAAATGTGGGGCCCATGCAGCCAGGGCTGGGTAGGTTAGTCACTCCCAGGAAGCCTTTCCCGGATGCCCTTCTCTGGAGCCCGGCTTCACTCCTTGGCGGTGCCCAGGGGACCCCAGCTGCCCTGCTCTGCCAGCCTGGCCGGGGGCTGGATCAACGCACGGTGGGGTGCAGGGAGCCACGGAACCCCACTGCAAGGACCCCCCTGGATGGGAGGGGAACCGCTCCCAGCCCTTCTGCCCGGGGGACGGTGCCCGGACGCCCCCTGCTGGCTGCGCTGTGCGCCCACCCGTGCGCCCTGAGCGCAGCGCATCACCAAGCCATTTGGGGAGGAGCCGGCCGCCGGGGTCCTCCCTTCTCGGGCTGCTCCCGGAGCAGCTGAGCTCGGGGGCGGAGACCAGCTGACAAACAAGTCGCCGCTGGGAGGACGGAGGCGAGAGGCCCAGAGCCCCAGGTAAGGAGCCGACCCGTCCCAGCGGCCGGGAAGTTCCCTGGCACCGTGCGCGGGGCAGGGCTGAACCCGGGGGACGCATGGGGAGGCAGGGCGCAGCTGCGAGATGGGACCCACCCACAGCCCGGACTGGCGCTGCTGCTCCGTGCCCGTATCCCGGCTCTCCCCAGGCGGGGGCCCCGGCGTCTAAACCCCCTGGATCAGAGCCGTGGCTCCGCGGGGCATGGGAGGAGCAGGCACGTGGGAACGGCCGGGCTGCCTGGCACGGAGCTGGCCTGCCCCAGCGCCCAGGCGTCCCTGCCCCGGTAGTGTAACCTGTCAGGGAGGGTCCCCACGGGGGCTGCTGTTGGTGGCCAGGGGCTGGGTGTGATATTGACTTGGGTGGGGAGGAGTAAGAGGCCTGCGAGAAGGGGGGCGGGGCGTTCTGGTCTGGAGGGAGCCACTTCTCTCCCCACGACAGAGGTTGGCACATCTGCATGGGGAAGGAGCCAGGCCAACGCTCCCGGTGCTCATGTGGCTGTTCCCAGCCTCCCTTCCCGGGCTGTTCCCCCTCCCTCGGGCCAGCTGTGAGCGCTCCCCTCCTCCAAGGCAGGCCCAGGGCTCCCCTTGCCCCCCACGCCCAGCACAGGCATTAGGAGTGGCCTAGTCGTAGGCACCTATCTTCGGCCTCTGGCACTTCCTGGCTCCTTTCTCCTGCCCGTGCACCAGCGTAAACACACCGAGCGCAAGGGCGTCGCTCCCGTGGCGGCGAGCCGGGTAGCTCGCAGGCAGCCCCTTGCTGTGTTTGGCTCCGTGGCAGGCCCCCGACGCCGCCAGCCTTGCTGAATGGCTGGAGCAGGCCCACCGAAGAGGTGACTCACTCCTTCCGTGTTTTCGTTTTGCTAGCCTGGGTGTGTAACCGCTCCAGGGGCCCAGAGCTGCAATTTTTAGCTGCTTCCAATTTACCCCTCCATCCAGGGAGGCTTCTGCGCCGTCAAACCAGACAGTCGGGGATAATCAACAAGAATGAACACTTCTACGCACAGGAATTGGTTAGACAGCGTGCCGGTGACGGGACACTTGCAGCAGCCGGTTCCGCGCTGCTTTTATGTCCCAACCCCCATCGGTCTTGTCCATTGTAAGGCAGTGTTCCCTCTAATCCTTTCCTTCCATGTGCTCATTTTTCCCCATATGCATGGAGAATAAATTTTATGTTCCCCAAGGCATGTGCGAATGTGCACCACCACTCGAAAAAAACACAACGAACTACCGGCACTTTGTTAATCAGTTGGGCACCCCGTTTACAGAGAACTCTATTGTGAGGGAGGGGTAGTAACCATCTCGAGGTGACGCGCCCCCACTAACTCTGACGGAGCTGGAGATAGGAGCGTGACTGTGACCAGCCGTGTGAGCTACCTACACCAAGCAGGATCCCCTCTTAAACCCTGCACCTGTACCTGGGCAGACAGCCCCTCCCATCGTGGCTACGCAGGCTGGCTTTAGTGCGCAAGCCTCCACGGAGCCAGCGTGGGTATGTCTGTGTGAGTGGGAAATTACACCCCCAGCTCCAGTGTAGACAGATGCCTCGGGTCTGCCCAGCTCCTCAGATCTCCTGAGCTCAGCTGGGTCTGCAACAGCCGGCCGGCTTTTATACTCACCTACCTGAGCCCCCGCTGATCAGTCTTAGCTGGGAGATTGGGGGGGGGGTGCTTCTCCCCTTAAAGGGCCGGCCACCCTATGCCCACTTCGCCGGGGGGAGGTTAAAAAACCTGGGCCCGTTTGGCTTAGGAAAGAGGCGACTAAGGGGAGAGATGGCGGCAGTCTGTACAACCGCACCGGGTGTGGAGAAAGTGACTAGGGGAAGGTCATTCCCCTCTTCGTGTACCGCAAGGACCAGGGTCCCCTCATGGAAATGAATGGACAACAGGTTTTAAACAAATACTAAGAAGCATTTTCCACCACGTGCAGTCAACCTGTGGAACTCCTTGCTAGGGGACGGTGTGGAGGCCCAAACTATAACTAGGTTAGGAAAAGCACGAGAGATGTTCCTGGAGGACAGGCCCATTAGTGGCTATGGGAGATGGTGGTCAGGGATGTTAACCCCCCGTTCTGCATATCCCTATGCCTCTGAGTACCGGAAGCTGGAATTACAAGGCAGGGCTCACTGGATGATTCCCTATTATGTTCATTCCCTCTGGGGCACCTGGCACCGGTCGCTGTCGGAAGCCAGGATCCTGGGTTTGATGGACCTTTGGCCTGACCTAGTCTGGCTGTTTGTATGTTCTTACGTTAATAGAAATAGCCACTTCTCTGTCCCGTCTTGCCATGGTTTAAAAGCGCTTCACAGCTAGTCAGTGGGAGAGTTTATTAGAGAGACGAGGCAGTGGGCAAGGTTCCCTCTAATCTTTTCCACCCACGTGCAGATTTTTCCCATCCACGTGCGGAATAAAATTATTTGCACCAAGATATGTGCGAATGTGCACCACCAGCAGAAACAAAAAATCCAAGTGTGGGCGCTCTGTGCCTAGCTGATTAGCAATCAGAATTTCTCCTAAGCGCCCAGTTTACAGGCAATACTGGCGGTGGGGCGGTTAGACCACCTTCTGTTACACGATACCAGCTATGCTTTCCCCCACCTCGTGTCTCTAAGATCCTGCGACCAAGAGGCCACCAGTACCACGACAGGCAGCTGGGGAGAGTCCAGTCTATTAATAGTTATGATTCATTTGAACTCCAGGGGCGGGTTGGCTGTGTGACGCCAGGCAGCACACGGAGCGGCCGGGTGACTCCTGGAAAATATTCTAATGCCTAATACACAGAGGGTGTGGGCTCCCGGGGGTGTGTGCCAAATAGGAGGGGTGAGAAGAATGATCCAGGCCTGGAAATACTTGGGCGTGGCGAGCGATTGAAAAGCCCGGGGCTGTTGCTTAGGAAAGGAGAACCCCGATCCGACAGAAGCAGAGAAGGCAGCTGGGGGGGGCGCCGTTGGCCCCTGTCTCGTAACGCAAGAACCAGGGAGATGTGATGAAATTAAAAAGCGGCAAATTGGAAACCAATAGAAGGCAGTGCTTTAAACCGTGGCATGGGATTAGCCGGTGGAACTTTCTGCCACTGGAAGTTGTTACGGCCAAGAGCTTTGGAAGCTTTGAAAAGGAATGGGAGCTGTATCCGGACACACAAGCTCTCCAGTTATAATAATTAATGCCAGCGTAGAGTGTGGCGGGGTATTAAACTTCCTGCCTCAGGGCTCGAGCTGACCTGTCACCGCTGGAGATCCGGATGGGCCTAACGTGCTGCCGCTGGGTCTTGTGCCTCCTGGGCCGCATTGTTACCAGCCATTGAGTCAGAACCAGGGCTCCCTGTCAGCTGGGCGCTTGTGCGGCTGCGCAGGAGAAATTCTGATGCCGTCCAGCTGGTTAGCAGAGTGCCTACCGCTAGGTGTGTGTTTCTAGTGGTGCACGTTCACACCGCCTGTGGTGCACGCAACAATTTTATTCCGCACATGGGTGGAAAAAGTCCAGAGGTGGATGGGGAAGATTAGCGGGAACCTTGGTCAGAGCCCGGGGTGAGCTGGACCTAAGCTCTGACCCGGTCTGGCTGTTCCTAAGTTACTCCTGAGCACGAGTGTTGTCAGGCAGGGCCCTGGCTTTAGGCTGCGGGGAACGTGAGCCAGCGAAACGCGCGGATTGAAGCAGACCCCTGCTGCTGGCTCCTGCTGCTGGGCAACTCGCGTTGCTGTTGGCAGCAGTGCAAAGTCCAGAGGGCCGGGGCGCTGCCTAAGAGCGGCTCTGCGCAGGCCGGGCAGGGTCGGGCCCGGTGCTGCCGGGCGTTGGGACTGGGCCGGGACGCTCGCCCACGTGGCGGGAGGGGCAGGGAGCGGGCCGGGCGCTGCCGGGGAGGAGCGGCAGGCGGATGGCGGGAGAGCAGAGGCACCGTGGCCGTGGGCGGGTGCCCGGGTGGCGCTGCATGGAGAGATGCCCGCTGAGGATCGGGCCCCTGCCTTGCGTGGAGCTGGTGGTTCCCAGGGTCGGCTCTGAATGGAGCTGCCAGACTCGAGGCCCCCAGAATTAATCTGGCGAGGCCCCTTTAATCAATCAATCAATGAATTAATTAAACCGCCCTCGGGTTGGGATCAGGATCGTCGCCCCCCCCTCCCCCTTGCCAGGACAGGGAAACTGAGGCAGGGAGGTGAGGGGCTCCTTCAGACGCGTGGGGGGAAGGGCGAGTGCCCGGAGGGAGGGCTGGCAGGGGCAGGATGCCCTGGCACTGGGGCGTGACTGTGCTGACCACACTCGGAGAGCTGCCTTTTGGGGGGCACGGGTAGGTCTTGCGCTTGGGAGCTGGTGCCCCTCCTTCCCGTGGCTGGTCTTGCCCCACCATCCCCAGGCAGAGGGGCCGTGGGCCGTGCTGGCCACCTGTGCCCGCCTTGCTCCCTGGCTGCTGTTTACACTTCCCCTCCCCCTCTCCCTGATTTCTGCCCGGCCCCGCCTGACTGCCCCCGGACAGGTCCTTTGATGCCCCCCCCATTTCCTTCCGGCATCACCGCAGCCTTGCCCGGGCCCTGGAACCCGCCGCCGTGGCCCCACGTGCTGGCTCATGGCCTGGCCGGGCCGGGTGCCCGCTCTGGGCAGACTCTCCTGGCTGCTGTGGGGCTTGGAGCAGAGCCCGGGAGAGCCGCTAGCTGGCAGGTGCAGCGACCCCGGGGCGGAACGCTGGAGCCTCGCGGCAGGACTCTCAGGAATGCCTGGGCATCGGCCGTTGCGTTGGTATCCCCGTGGCCGGCCTCCCCCTGCCTGCCCGCTGGGTAGGGCCGGGCCTGGGTTGCTGGCCTCACCCACCAGCGCCCGGCGCACGTTGTCCCGGGGCAGGGTTAGCCCTGGCCCAATCTGCTGTGGGGTAGGAAGCCGTGGGGGGCCGCGGATGCCCCACACCTGTGCCCAGTGGCTGGGGAGCAGCTTTGCACCTCGCTGTGCCCGGGTGCCGATCTGCCCGTGTTGTGTCCGCGCGGAACCACGCTGGGGTTTTGGCTTGTATGTTTCAGGGCGGCTGGGCCCCTGTCCCCATCCCTGCCACTCCCGGAGCATCAGGTTCAGGGCCGTGCCGTGCCCGGTGGCTCGGTGTCATGGCCGGTTCCCTGTACGTGTCGCTCTGGTTGGGGAGCCTGCCGTGCTGGGGGGCAGCGTGTCCCCCGCCTGACTCAGCAGAAGCTGGGTAAGCGCCCCCCCCCGTCCCAGGAGCTGCATGCCTGGGAATTACCCCCCTTTAGGGACACGAGCTCTGCCTGCAGGGCCCATTCAGCCCTTGGCCTGCAGCAGCCAGGTGGGGCCAACAGGGCCAGGACGCTTTGTGGTGGGCACACCTGGCAGCTGAGGCCCCCCCCCCAACTCCTGCCACGCAGGGGCACCCAGCTCGGCCTGAGTCCACCCAGAGGCCGTCAGCGGGAGCCGCAGCTGCTCCCAAATCCAGAACCTCCAAAGCGTCTCGGTACCTGGTCTCAGCAGGAGTCTGCTGCCTCCGGGGGTCCAGGCTGGGCCTCCGTGGGAGGGGGAAGCTGGCTCGGAGGGGAGCAGGCCGTGGCCGGGATCAGCCCCTCTCTGGCTAGATCAGACCAAGCAGGTAGGAGCTCAGCGTAGACCGAGTGCAGATGGAGCCTCAGGTGCCCCCCCGGGAACGCTCTCCCTGGGATGCAACTCCCAGGTCCCAGCTCCTGAGCGCGGGGTGTTTCCCGCCCGGCGGGTTCTCTCCCGCCCGCCCGTCCTGCCGGATCAGAGGGGTCACAGGATCAGAGAATCACAGAGCACTGGAACGGGAAGGGACCTCGCGAGGTCAAGTCCAGTCCCCGGCCCTCCCGGCAGCACCCAGCACCGTCTAGATTATCCCAGACAGGCGTGTGTCCAGCCTGCTCTGAAATATCCCCAGGGATGGAGACTCCACAACCCCCTGACACAATGTATCCCAGTGTTTCACCACCCGGACAGGAAGGAAGTTTTCCCTAATGTCCAACCTCAACCTCCCTTGCTGCAGTTTAAGCCCCTTGCTTCTTGTCCGGTCCCCAGAGGCCAAGGGGAACAATTTTCCTCCCTCCTCTCTGTGACACCGTTTTAGGTATTTGAAAGCTGCTCTCATGTCCCCGCTCAGTCTGCTCTTTTCCAAACTCAACAAGCCCAATTCCTTCCGCCTCCCTCCTAGCTCACGTTCTCCAGACTTTTCATCATTGGTGTTGCTCTTCTCTGGACCTTTTCCTGTTTCTCCACATTTTTCCTGAAACGTGCTGCCCAGAACTGGACACAAGACTCCAGCTGAGGCCCAACCAGCGCAGAGTAGAGCAGCAGAACGACTCCTCGTGTCTGGCTCACCACACGCCTGTGAATGCAGCCCAGAGTCGTGTTTGCTTAAGAACATAGAACGGCCAGGCTGGGTCAGACCAAAGGCCCATGCAGCCCAGTCTCCTGTCTGACGACAGTGGCCAATACCAGATGCCCCAGAGGGAGGGAACAGAACAGGGAATCAGTACGTGATCCCTCTTCTGTTGCCCATTCCCAGACAAACAGAGGCCGGGGACACCCTCCCTACCCATCCTGGCTAACCCCCGTGAATCTATCTAGCTCTTTTTTGAACCCTAAGTCCTAGTCTTCACACCATCCCCTGGCGAGGAGTTCCACAGGTTGACTGTGTGTTGCGTGAGGAAAAACGTCCTTTGGTTTGTTTGAAACCTGCTGCCCATTAATTTCATTGGGTGCCCTGCCCCGTAGTTCTTATATTGCTTTTTTTGCAACAGTCTCTCGCTGTTGACTCCTATTTAGATTGTGGTTCATTGGGGGCCCCCTTGTTTCCACCTTGGGGAGCCCCCCGTTTCTCCACATGGCCTTGGGATGGGGTGTAACTATTAACCTGTTGGGTGCTGGCATCTTCCCCACCACCGGCTGGATGGCAGTGGGTGCAAATCCGCTGCAAAGCAACCTGGCAGCTTTGCCAAGGAAATTAACGGGCACCCCGGCAGGGCAAGGCCCAGCTGGGACTGGGTGCGGAGATCTGCCTGCCCCTCAGTTCCCCATGCGCCTGGGGGACAGGTGTCCCAGGGTTTAGTTGCAGGCAGGGCTGCTCCAGTTCGACCTTGTGTCCTCAGCGCTGCGCAGTGACTCTGGGGACCCTGGAGCTGCTGAGTCCTCTCGCTGGCTTGCGCCAGAGCTCCAGGCCGGCCCAGGAGGGAAATCCTGAGCCTGGAGCAGGGAAGGGGTGGCACAGGGAGCAGTGACAGGGCTGCGGGCATGGAGGGCGGCACCCCTGAGGTGTGGGGAGCCCACTCATGGGACACGCCGCGTTGTGGGGCGCAGAAGCTGGCAGAGCCAGCCAGAGCTGCCGTGAGCATGTTGGTGGTTGGTGCAGAGCTGCTGATCTGGGCTGTCCCCTGAGCCTGCTGCCTGGTGCTTAGCTGGTGGCCCCAGGCTGGGCCGGAAGCTGCTTTGCAGACACAGCAGAGACGCAGGAGGGCGGGCCTGGTGCTCAGGCCTGCAGCCCTCCCCAGCCTGTAGGGTTTCACCCTGGCTTGGGCTCCCCAGGGCCCTGCCATACCCAGCTGTGTCTCTTTTTTGAACCCTGTTAAAGTCCTGGTCTTCATAACATCCTCTGGCAAGGAGTTCCACAGGTTAACTATGTGTTGTGTGAAGCAATACTTCCTCTTCCGGGCAGGCACAGGCTGGGGATACCAGAGACCCCCGGGGAGAACAGCGACATCTGCCAGGGCACGTGGTGGCAGAGGAGCCCGGAGGATCCTCGAGCAGAGAGGCTGGCAGGAGAATGAGAGGGGGACAGAGAGCGCAAGGGAGCAGGGCAGAGGAGCGTGCGGTGGCCTGAGGGGTGTCAGGAGCGCGGCCAGAAACCAGCTGTCTGGTGGCTCCCAAGGGGCTGTGGCCAGGCCGGGTGGGGGAAGAGTCCAGGAGGCGGGAGGCTGGGGAGATGATCAAGCAAAACTGAGCTGGAAGAGGAGGAGGTGGGGGAATCTGTCTCTACCAGCCCCCCACTGATTGCTGCCTGGGGGTGCTGCTCCACGTCCCCTGCAGCCCTCCGCTCGGGCTCTGGCGGCGGCTGCTCCCGCACGGTCCATGGGGGTCTGGGGGCCGGGAATGGCGCTCACCAGGAGTGCGTCTTGTGGCGCATGAGCCGGGAGAGGGGGCGGGGAGGGACCGGGAGGCGCGTTCGGAGCTGCCTTTCCTGGAAGCCTCTCTCAGCGAGCCGAGCCAGGACTAGAAGTGCCCGGGCAAGGGAGGGGCCCGAGCCTGCGCCCCAGGCCGGCTGCCAGGGGCCTGGAGGGAGGTGTGGCTGGAATCATCCAATCGTGGCGCACGGGGAGCTGGGAAGGGTTCCTCGGGGTGCCAGGCCTGCGGGGACGGCCCCCCTGGCACCAGATCAGCCGGGCTGGGCTGGTTACGCCCCAGCTTGGCAACCTGGACGCAGCGTCAGGCCCTGCTGCCGTTGTTCTCCAGCTGCCCCGCCCAGCCGCCGGCCCGGGGGGACACCCCCATGAGCAACCCAGGGCAGGGAGGCAAAGCGCCCCCTTGGGCCAGCCCGGGAGGGGGAGGGCAGATGCCTCTCTTCCTCCCGCCCGGCAGGAGGCTGGGTGCCGAGGGGCAGGCTGCCGGGCAGGCTCTCGGTGGCAGAAAGTGACGTGAATAGGGAGGGAGCTTTGACCCGAAAAACGGAGCCCCCCAGGGAGACGTTTCCAGGTTGGCGGGAGGCGGAGCCGCGAACGGGCGCTCAGCCTGGGCTACCTACGTGCCGAGGTGCCCCTCGCCCACTGAGCCCGGCTCATCTGCAGCCGCCCCCCTGCTCCGCCAGGCTCAGCCCTGCCGGTTAACCGGCCCCCGGCCTTCCCGGGTCTGTGTCACAAGCTGGCTCCTTGCCAGCGATTGCAGCTGGTTCTCTTGCTCTGATCAGCGCCCCCTCCCCATGCTGTGGGGCCGGCGTCTTCCTCTTTCAGCTCTGCAGTCGTTCTGCCTGCCAGGGCCTTACCGCCTGGGTCTTGCGTTGGCCCTGGGAAGAGCAAGGCCAGACCAGGGCGTGTGACGTAATTGGGGCGGAAGCCGCGCCGCTTAGTGGCTACATCTGAGCAGGTCTCAGGTCCGGGGACGGGTCCCGCCTCTGCTACCGGCTCCCACCCCGCACGTTGCTTTGTTCGGACGCCCTGTACACCCCCCCAGCCGGGGGCGCCCGTCCTGCCCCCGGGAGCTGGCTCTTCCCCACCCTGGTTGCGTTCGCCGCGCCCTGGTCCCGTGGTCCGCTGTAGACACAGTGGGACCACATCTCCCACGCAGCCCCACCCAGCTCGGCCAGACCTCCGGCGCCTCGGGGCCAGGCCTTCGCTCACGGGGTGGAACTCCCCTGGGACCCGGCCCCAGAGGGCAGACTAAGGGCGAGAGGTGGGGCCTGCCCCCCCGTGGGTGGCCTGCGCCTGACCCTGCGGAGGGGGAAGTTGAGGGGCAGGCAGCCAGGCTGGGAGATGCGCCCTGTTGTGTGTTCGTTCCTGCAGGATGGGCTGATCCTGCCCGTTCTGAGCGGTCCCGGGGGCCCCTCGCTTCCTGCAGCTCCTGCCCTGTGACCAACGCTCCTTCCTCCCGGACTGGGCAGCGATCCATGGACCCACTGCTGACCCCCTTGGTCTGCCTGGCGCTCCGCCCCTTGGTTATCCCAGCGCCGGGCTGCAAAGCCACGGTGCCACGTGCTGATGGCATGAGGGCGACAGCCTAGGGCGGGTCACCCCCGCCCTCCAGCTTCTCCAGACGCCAGGATTTCCAGGTCACCCGCTGGGCAGTTTATTTTTGGCGGCAGTCGGACGCTGCCGAGGGCAGGCGGACAGGGCAGCTCCCACCAACGCCCTGACCCCGCGGGAGACGCTCTCCACCTCGGGGCCGGGCGGCGCGGGATCGGAAAGCCTTTCCAGGCTGGCGTTCGGTTCCCGCCCAGATCCTCCTCCGGGAGAGACCCACCCAGCCCCGCTTGCAGCCCGGCCCTGGCAGGGTTGAGCCGCGCACAGAGCCGGCCGAGTGATTCCCACCCGCAAGAAAAGTGAAACTGACCAGCCCGGCCGTGGATCTGCTCTGCCGGGCCCTGGAGTCCTGCGGCGTGAAGTGAGCGTCCGTGGTGCCGTGTGCCGGGGCAAACGTGCAACGAGCACGCTCAGAAGAGCTCTGCCTAGGGAATAGCGAGGTACCGACGTGGCCCGTTCGCTGCCACGTCGGGGCCCCTCTCGCACCCCCTGGCAGCGTCTCCCTGCAGATGGAGGAGCCACGGGAGAGAACCACGGGCTGCACCCCAGGCCTCTCGGGGAACAGCTGCAGCAGGGCGCGGCTTGCCCTGGCAGAACCAGGACGCCTGCACCTGGGTGCTCCCAGAAGGGCGTGTCCCGCGTTGGCGTCTCCTAGGTCAGAGAGTCACAGGGCACTAGAACTGGACGGGGCCTCGAGAGGGCATCAGGTCCCGTCCCCTCCCCTCCCGGCAGGACCAAGCACCATCTGGACCATCCCTGCCAGTGTCTGTCCAACCTGCTCTGAAATATCCCCAGGGATGGAGACTCCACAACCTCCCTGGGCAACTTATTCCAGTTTCACCCCCTGACAGGCAGGGAGATTTTCCTACTGTCCAACCTGAACCTCCCCTGCTGCCGTTTCAGCCCCTTGCTGCTTGTGCTACCACAGGGGGCTCCAGCCTTTGGAAGCAGGAGATCGCGTTTTGAATGTCAGTGCAATCCAGGATCTACCTCACACCCAAATCGCCTGGCCCCGCCTCCTTCGTGCCCCCTCTCCTAGGCCCCGCCCCTGCTCACTCCGTCCTCCCTCCGCCAGACCCCCTCCCTTTCACCAGGCAGGGGCAGCGGGTTGGGGCGCAGGCTCAGGTCTTGGGTTAAGGGATCTGGAGTGCAGGAGGGGCTCTGAGCTGAGCCTGGGGCAGGCTGTTGGGGTGCCGGGGGGGTTCTAGGTGCAGGCTCTGGGAAGGTGTTGGGATGCAGGGGTGCTCAGGGCTGGGGCAGGCTGTTGGGGTGCCGGGGGGGTTCTAGGTGCAGGCTCTGGGAAGGTGTTGGGATGCAGGGGTGCTCAGGGCTGGGGCAGGCTGTTGGGGTGCGGGGGGGGTTCTAGGTGCAGGCTCTGGGAAGGTGTTGGGATGCAGGGGTGCTCAGGGCTGGGGCAGGCTGTTGGGGTGTGGGGGGTTCTAGGTGCAGGCTCTGGGAAGGTGTTGGGATGCAGGGGTGCTCAGGGCTGGGGCAGGCTGTTGGGTTGCGGGGGGTTCTAGGTGCAGGCTCTGGGAAGGTGTTGGGATGCAGGGGTGCTCAGGGCTGGGGCAGGCTGTTGGGGTGCCGGGGGGTTCTAGGTGCAGGCTCTGGGAAGGTGTTGGGATGCAGGGGTGCTCAGGGCTGGGGCAGGCTGTTGGGGTGCAGGGGGGGGTTCTAGGTGCAGGCTCTGGGAAGGTGTTGGGATGCAGGGGTGCTCAGGGCTGGGGAGGGCTGTTGGGGTGTGGGGGGTTCTAGGTGCAGGCTCTGGGAAGGTGTTGGGATGCAGGGGTGCTCAGGGCTGGGGCAGGCTGTTGGGGTGTGGGGGGTTCTAGGTGCAGGCTCTGGGAAGGTGTTGGGATGCAGGGCTGGGGCAGGGATTTGGGGTGCAGGAGGGGGTTCATGACTGGGGTAGGAGTTCGGGATGTGGGCTCCAGCTGAGCCCTGTCTACCTCAGGTGGCTCCGGGGTGGTGGTGCAGGGGGGCTAAGGCAGGGTCACCCCTGCTCTGGCCCTGCACTGCTCCCTAAAGCAGCCAGCAAACTCCCCCCCAAGTCCTGCTGTGGGCGGGAGGATACAGGGCAGGAGAGGGGGCAGCCTGACATCCGCACCCCCCTCCCTGCCCTGCCCTGCACAGCAACCAGAAGGCTCCAGGGCGGGGTGGGGGGGGCCGCAGCCCCAAGGCAAAGGGCAGGAGAGGTGCAGCAGCTGGGGGAGGGGCAGCTGCCGTCCCGGCACTTCAGAGCCTCTTGGCCAAACCAGTCAGGGTCAGAGGCCACAGACTCCACGATCCACCGGTAGATCCGGCTGGACCGGCTGGTGACCACTGGCCTCGCATCAGAGGCCCAGGAGAACATCTGTCTCCCTCCCCCTTGTGACACCCTTTTAGGTCCCGGAAAACTGCTCTCCTGGCCCCTCCCAGCCTGCTCCTTTCCCAACGGAGCAAGCCCAGTTCCTCCAGCCTTCCCGCTTGGGGCCCTGGGAAGGAGCGGGCCCCCGACAGCCTGACAGCCCTTGTGGGGGTCCCTCTGGCTGCTTGGTGCCCCTGTCACAGCATCCCCTGGCGAGGAGTTCCACAGGTTGACTGTGCACTGCGTGAAGAAAAACTTCCTTTGGTTTGTTTGAAACCTGCTGCCCATTCATTTCATTGGGTGCCCTGCCCCCTAGTTCTTACATTGCTGTCAGGGACCATCCCACCAGCCTCTGCAGCCGCAAGATGTCCAGCAGCTTGACACCCCCGTCCCGCCCTCTAACCCAGCCTCTGCCGCGGGAGCCCAGGAGGGCCGGATCAGATTGCGTTGGCTTACACCCTGCCGGGGCAGCCAGCTCTCCCGGTCCCTGTGTCAAAGGCAGCTCCTCTGAGCCGTGATGATTCACGGGGCGTAACAACAGCCCAGCCGGGTGCGTCAATCAGCATGTCCCTCTGGCAGCCCGAATCCACGCTGCAGCCTGTGTCATAGACCCGATACTGCACAGGGCAAAGGGGGATTCGCCGTTGCTGCTGTTGGAAAGACTTCGGCTTCTCTAGCTGCAAGGGCCTTGTCCTGGCCCTGCTGCTGCTGGGAATTTCCGAGCGAGTCCTGGGGGAATTTGGAGCCCTAATAAAATTGCCGACTTCCCCCAGGACTGCGGAGTGGATGTTCTTAGCTGGTCCTGAATTGGCTCCGGTATTTCCCTGTCTCTGTGTGCCTCACGGCAGAGGCTCAGGAGTGAGTCTCAAGCATTAACCCCACCCGCAAGGCTGGGAGGAATCTATTATCCTCCACGCGCTAGAGGGGGAAACTGAGGCACGGCTGCGTGAGGTCAGGCTGCGTGTCTGTCGCTGAGCTGTGCTTAGAACCACCGGCAGCGTGGACACAAGGTCTCTTGCTCTACCCACTAGGCTGACCTGCCTCCGGGAGCCGCCCAGGGAACCCCCGGCCCAGGCTGGAGTCCTGGTGTTTTAACCGCAACCTCGTCTCCCCGGTTCCTACCAGAGTTCTAATCTGAGCACATTGGACAGAAACACTGGCCGGGGGAATGCGAGAGGCCCATGACCTTTGGGGAGGGGTGTCCTTAATTTCTGTAGCAATGAAAAGCTGAGACTTCCGTGGACTGTATGAAAAGGAAACTGCACCCCAGCCCCCGCCCAAGCGCCTTCCCTTCTGGAGATGACGGTGAGGAGAATCCCGAGAGCTGGCACAGCAAAATCTCCAAGCGCTTTGCATCATCCTTCCCCCTGCACAGATGGGGAAACTGAGGCAGGCGACTGGGGGTTGCAGGTCCCCCCCAGCAGGCCAGTGACCGAGCATGGAATAGAACCCGTGGCTTTGGTGGAGGACCCAAACAAGGCTTTGTAAGAAGCAGGTCCTATTTAAAAATCAAGCCGCTCTCCTGCAGCTCTGGATGCCTAAGATGTTTACAGATGTTAAATACATGGGGTGCGCCCCCCCCCAGGCCTAATGCCTGCTGCTCCTTGATGGGTTCATCTAGACACGGCGCCCCCATCCCCACGCCGGCTGAGTCAGGCGCGGGAGTGGCTGAGTTGCTGGGCTCGGGCTGGTGTAAACGGGATGTCAGGGGGCTCAGGATCAGGCCCCTCACCCTGAGGATGCGCTCAGAGCCGACGGACGAGTCGGCGTTTAGGCGTGTCCCCTGCTCCGGCAGCTGGGGGTGTGCCGCGCTGCAGCGGGGAGACGCCCCACACGCAGAGGAAGGAGCCGCCGGATTAACGCCACGCCTGCCCTGCGCCGGGTCGACTGAAAGGACGCTGCCGGGAACAGCGAACCTGGCACGCCTGTGAGAGCAAGACAGGACACGCGGCGTACGTGGTAGTGTAGACAAGTCCCTGCTGCGTCAGATTCCTGCGTGTCCCCTCTTGCTCTTTGCCTCCTCCGGCTGGCAGGAGCTAAGTCACGCCCAGCCGGAGCTGGGCCGAGAACCCTGCTCTTTTGCTTGGAACCCTTCCCCTCCGCCGCTTGAGCTAAAGGACAGTGCCCTGCGCCGGCGTGAGCCGCTGATCCAGTGTCCCCTCCCCTCTGCTGTCACTAGTGTGCCCCGTGGTCATGCAGCTCACAGCTTGTCCGTTCCGCATGCGGGCTGCGCTCCCTTGCGTCTCCATCCCCTGCTCTGCCTCCGGCCAAGCTGTGCCCCGGGAGTGTCGGCTCCTGCCTGTCCGCTCCGTGCGCCCCATTTCCTCACCGTAGCCTCGTGAGCAAGACACGAGGAGTTGTTCTTCCGCTCTACTCTGCGCTGATCAGGCCTCAGTTGGAGGATTGTGCCCAATTCTGGGCACCGCATCTCAGGAAAGAGGAGGAGAAATTGGAGAGGGTGCAGAGAAGAGTAACAAGAATGATGAAGGGTCTAGAGAACACGAGCTAGGAGGGAAAGCTGAAAGAATTGGGCTTGTTTAGTTTGGAAAAGAGAAGCCTCAGAGGGGACCGGATAGCAGCTGCCCTGTACCTAAAAGTATGTTACAACGAGGAGGGAGAAAAATTGTTCCCCTTGGCCTCTGAGGACAGGACAAGAAGCAAGGGGCTTAAACTGCAGCAAGGGAGGTTTAGGTTGGACAAAACTTCCTACCTGTCAGGGGGGTTAAACACTGGAATAAATTGCCCAGGGAGGTTGTGGAATCCCCATCACTGGAGATATTGAAGATCAGGTTGGACACACACCTGTCGGGGATGGTCTATGGTGCATGGCCCTGGCAGGAGGGCAGGGGGCTGGACTTGATGCCCTCTTGAGGTCGCTGCCAGTTCTAGTTCTATTAGTCAATGATTAGCTTGGGCTCCTTCTCTTCTCTGGGGCAGGGATCACGCCAGTTTCTTGCCTGTGGGCTGCTCCCAGCTCCTCTGAAGACAGCTGGAGTTTTGCAATTGACGTGGAGGCTGGATTTTCACCCCTGGCCACGAATGCATCTGGGATCCCTGCCCTGCATTGCTTCACTCACCGATGCCCTCGCTCCTTGTAGGTGCCACTGGGCGCTGGGTGGGCTCTGGCTGCATTGGCACGAGAGCACAGCAGGGGAGTAGCACCCCCCCCCAGCTCTGGGTGGCTTGGGGTAAGGAGCAGAGGGAGTGTCTGTGTGCTGTGCCCTGGGACGCTGCCTGCAAACAGCCCTTGTGTCAGATCAAGGAGCGCTGTTGGACAGCTGATGCGGGCAGAGCCGCCGGCTGGATCATCCCAACCCCCGACAGCACAGAAGGGGGCGTGTCCTCCAGCCCCTCATTGGTATTAAGTGCTCCCTTGTCCAATGAGAATTTGTGTCCCTGGGAGCCGGGGTTGCTGTGGGGGTGTCCGATGCCCGGACTGTTGTGGGGTGGAATCTGAGTCCCGCTTTCCATCCAGGTTCCACGTACAGAGGGATCCACGTACAAAGGGTAACGATAACGATTCCACGTACAGAGGGATCCACGTACAAAGGGTAACGATAACGATTCCACGTACAAAGGGTAACAATAATGGTTCCACGTACAGAGGGTTCCACGTACAGAGGGTAACGATAACGGTTCCACGCATAGAGGATTCCACATACAAACGGTAACGATAACGGTTCCACGTATAGAGGATTCCACATACAAACGGTAACGATAACAGTTCCACGTATAGAGGATTCCACATACAAAGGGTAACGATAACAGTTCCACGTATAGAGGATTCCACATACAAACGGTAACGATAACAGTTCCACGTATAGAGGATTCCACATACAAAGGGTAACGATAATGGTTCCATGTACAGAGGGTTCCACGTACAGAGGGTAACGATAATGGTTCCACGTACAGAGGGTAACGATAACGGTTCCACGTATAGAGGATTCCACATACAAAGGGTAACGATAATGGTTCCATGTACAGAGGGTTCCACGTACAAAGGGTAACGATAATGGTTCCACGTACAGAGGGTAACGATAACGGTTCCACGTATAGAGGGTTCCACGTACAAAGGGTAACGATAACGGTTCCACGTATAGAGGATTCCACATACAAAGGGTAACGATAATGGTTCCATGTACAGAGGGTTCCACGTACAAAGGGTAACGATAATGGTTCCACGTGCAGAGGGTAACGATAACGGTTCCACGTATAGAGGGTTCCACGTACAAAGGGTAACGATAATGGTTCCACGTATAGAGGGTTCCACGTACAAAGGGTAACGATAACGGTTCCACGTATAGAGGGTTCCACGTACAAAGGGTAACGATAACGGTTCCACATACAGAGGGTTCCACATACAAAGGGTAACGATAACGGTTCCACGTACAGAGGGTTCCACGTACAAAGGGTAACGATAACGGTTCCACGTACAGAGGGTTCCACGTACAAAGGGTAACGATAACGGTTCCACGTACAGAGGGTTCCACATACAAAGGGTAACGATAACGGTTCCACGTACAGAGGGTTCCACGTACAAAGGGTAACGATAGCGAAAAGGTGTTATCGTGTTACAGTCCTGGGCTGCAAGGGGTGCCGATATCTCTCCACACCCGTGTATCGGGGCTGCAGCCCCTTGCTGGCTTGACTTGCCCCTCTCCGTGGAGTGACCCCTCCCTTCTGACCCGAAGAGCGATGAAACGTACGCAGAGCCGTTGCGTGAGCTCTGGGCCGGTGGAACGCCCCTTCCTGCGGTAGAATGAGTCCCCCGCTGCCCGGCAGGGCTGAAATGTTCCAGCCTGGATTCCAGCCTAGGGCACTGCCCCGCCCTGCTCTTGTATGAACTCTGGCCTGACTTCCGGGCTTTTAATGGCAGCTGGAGTGTCGAAAGTGCCGCCTCCGTTTCCGGGTTCCTGTGTCTGGCCGTGCTGAGGCGGGTTTAGGGCTCCGGGCGCCATGAAGCCAGTGGTTGGGAGTTGGGGCCGTTCGGACCGGGGGATGTGAGTTGGCTCCCCCACGCTTGGCCCACGGGCCGTGATGTCCTAGAATGGCTGCCCCAGCCCGGCGGGCAGAGAGCCCTTGGTTTGACGGGTGGGGCGAGCGAGTCGCTCCCTGGGCGGCGAGGAAGGAGGTGACCGCTGGCGTTTTCAACCCGCCCAACCCGGCGTTGAAGACTCTTTGGCGAAGAGTCCGCGAGTGGCGCAGGGACCCTAATGGCCGATTTCTCCTCCCACTGTCCGCAGGTGCTTGCGAGAGCCAGTCGGAGCCTGTTGGGGGCGCCATGTCGTACCCCAGTGCTCCCCCTCCCTACGATGACAAGAACCCCCACTACCCCCCGCAGCCCGGAGCCTACCCCGGCGGCTACCCACAGCCCGGAGCCTACCCTGGCGGCTACCCGCAGCCTGCACCCTATGCCGGGGGCTACCCACAGCCAGGAGGATATGGACACGCAGGGGGCTATCCCCACCCTGCTGGCCCAGTGCCCCCCATGCCGACGATCCCAATGCATTTAGGTAAGCTGGGCATTCGCTAGAGGGTGTTTCTTATGGGGGCGCTGCGCAGAAACCCCCTGAGCCCAGAGGGCTGCACACAGGAAACCCAGGCCCATCAGCCTGCTGAAACAGACGAGGGTCCGCCCTGGTTCTGGTAGTGGGGCAGGTGGCCCCAGGGAGTGGGGCAAAGAGCGTCACAAGGGGCTGGATTCTGCTCCCAGGGGAGTGGGCCAGATGGGCCAGCAGTGTGGCAGAGCCCGAAGATTTCCCTGGGCCCCGGGGACGGGGGGGACACGGGGGCTCCGATCTGTCCCTCCCCCAGACTGGAGAGTGAGCAGCCAGCGGGGAAGAGGCTGCATCGTCCAGTCCCCAGACGACCCCTGGTGCCAAAGCGGGGCTGAGCCTGGCACCAGCCGGGCCTGACAGCCCATCACCGTGGGATCTGGGCCCCTCCACCTGCAGAGCCGGCGAGAGCCCGGGACAGCGCCTGCAACCGTGGGGAATTGGGGAAACGCCCCCACGCTGCTGGGGGACAGTCCAGAGGACGGTGGCCTCTGTGTGGAGAGCTATCTGTCCCAGCTCCCGCCCGAGGCTCGGTCCCACCGAGCTGTGCCTTGCTGGGGACAGTTGTGACTGGCCGGCAGGAGGTGGCCTCTGATGGGGGAGGGGAGGGTGCAGCGGGTTTGCGGGGCTTTTCCCAGTGAAAGCAGTCATGTCCTGCTTACCCCCTAGATAGTAACAGCCCCAGGCCGGAATGCCCATGCCCAGCAGACAGTGCTCACCAAGGTTCCCTCTAAACTGTTCCGTCCATGTGCAGAATAAAATTGTTCTGTGCACCGAGGTCTGTGTGAATGTGCACCACCTGCAGAAACCAAAAACCCCAGCGGTGGATGCTCTTCTGATCAGCTGGGCGGCATCAGAATTTCTCCTGAGCGGCTGTTCCCCACACCCAGTAAGACGTGGACTTTTCCTGCTGGCAAGGCAGGATCGGGTCCATCTGGGAACTTCCTTTGGGCCTTAGTTTCTATAGTGAAACTTGAGTCCTGCTTGGCTCTACCCTCACCCGTCCTTGTACTGAAGTGTTACCGACCAGCCCTCACCTACTGCAACAGACTCACCTCACCAGTCCCGTACCCCGAGCGAGCGGCGTTCTACCGCCGGCGGAGACAGAGAACAGGAAAGCAGGGCGGCTGGTCCCAAAGCAGGAGAGGGAAGAGGGTTTGGCAGCTGCCTTCAGTCTGGTTCTAGGCCTCCCAATACGGCTCCCGAAGACGGCCGTGTGCTTACAGCGCCCTCGGCCTCGCCCTGCCGGGTCCCAGCCCCGTGTCTCCCGCCTGGGCCCAGCCCTCTCGGCCACGGCGTCAGCGGGACCCCGGCTGGAGCCGGGGGGCTGTCAAGGCGGATGTCCCGTGGGGCAGCCCTCGGCCGGGGAGGGACTGGATGCTTGCACGTGGCAGCCCCTGGACATGAGCCCCATCAGCTGGGCCCAGGAGAGGTGATATCCCCCCCCAGCTGTGCCAGTGTTCGGGTGCTAACCTCCCGTCGTGTGTCCCCCCAGGGGACGGCTATGGCAGTGGTGACTCAGGGGAGGAGAACGGCCTGAGAGCCGGCACCTGGGACGACAAGGGAGTGCGACACGCCTTCATCCGCAAGGTAAGGCCCCAGGGGGCCGGGCTGCAGAGTGGGGGGGCCTAGTGGGGGAGGGGTGCCCCCGACTCCAGCCCTGGGGCATTGACTGCGGCCGAGGGCGCGCCTGGAACCTGGGTGCAGTACACGGCTGGGGGTCCAGCGGCGTCATGCTCCCATGGCCATCGCCCCCCCACCCCCGTGGTCTCTGGGCAAGTAAGACACCGGGAGCTCCCGCCTCGGTGGCAGCCCCCAGTGGGGTCAGTGGCAGGGGTAGCTCCCCCGTGCCCCACCTGGTCCCTGGCAGGGGTAGCTCCCCCGTGCCCCACCTGGTCCCTGGCAGGGGCTGGGGCTGCGTCCAGCAGCAGCGAGATCCAGCGACTCCCTCCCAGCTGGCGCGGGGCAGCGGGGGGCGGTGGCGCCTGGGGGCGGCCGCGTCTCTCCGGGGGCAGGGCCGGTGCCCGCGGGTGACCCCGTCCGTCGGTCTGTCTCCTCCAGGTCTACACCATCATCTCTGTGCAGCTGCTGGTGACCGTGGGCATCATCGCCGTGTTCACCTTCGTGTGAGTCCCGCTGCCCCGCGCCCGGCCCTGGCTGCCGCCCCGCGGCTACTCCCTGCTCCGCCGGGCCAGGAGCTGGGACCCCCGGGGCTCTTCCGTCTGCCCCCGGCCCTGCCCCCGCTGAGGGGAGGGGCCTGAGCTAGGCCGGGGGCTGGAGGAGCCGGGTGCCGTCTCACAAGGGGGGCCCACCCCAGGCCAGACGGGGGGACGCTGCCCTGCACTGGCAGGAGGCTGGAGGGATCCTGGCGGGTCTGTCGGGGAGACGGGCCCAGGGTGGGGCAGGGTTAAAGGTCTGTCCTTCCTCCCCACTGGGCACCCCACGGCTGACTCGGGGCGACGGGGAACGGGGAGAATCTCGCTCCCCCTCCCTAGGTCAGGCCCCGCGCTGCGCCCACGGGGGGTGGAGGCGCCAGGGGGCGGAGATGGGGCCGCGTGAACCCAGGGGCCGATCTCACGCTCTTCCTTCTTTGCAGCACCCCCATCCGGACCTTTGTGCAGAGGAACGTAGCCGTGTACTACGCCTCTTAGTAAGTGTCTCTGCCCATGGGGAACCCTGCCCGCCCCAGGCCACCCGCCCTCTTGGCAGGGCCCTGTGCTGCCAGGTGAGGCCTGGTGGAGTCACGGCCGCCCGGTCGGGGGCTCCCTGTTGGTGCCGCGTGCCAGAGGCAGCGGGTGCGGCGGCCATGTCCCTGTATTGGGTAAAGTAAGGAAGGTTAGAATGTAGGGAGGGAGCGCGGTGTAGTGGTTAGAGCATGAGACTCTTGGGGTGGTCTGCTCATCTCCTGACCTCAGAGGTGCCGTAGCCAAGCTCTGTGCCTCAGTTTCCCCTCCGTGCAATGAAAGTCAGGCTTCCCTGTTGCCGAGGCCCAGTGTGAAACAACGAACGAACCTCGGCCCTTCTGCTGCCTGGCACGCGGCTCCGACCGCCCTGGCTGTGGGGGGGAGCTGAGCGGGAGGGGTCCAATGTCTGTCTCCTCTCTCCCCAGCGCTGTGTTCCTGGTCACCTACCTGGTGCTGGCCTGCTGCCAGGGCCCCAGGTGAGTGTCCGTCCCAGTCAAGTAGGCATGGCTTTGGGCACTGGGGACGGGGGTGTGATCGAGAAAGGGGGGAGAGGTCAATATTCCCTCAAATTGTCCCCACCCACATGTGGAATAAATGTTGTTCTCTGCACCAAGCCGTGCAGCTGTGCACCACCACTAGACACACTGCCAGCTGTGGGCACTCTGCTAATTGGCTGGTGGCACGAGCGCTCAGCCTACAGGGGATGCTGGTCAAGGCCAGACCGGGCTCTGGCTCCGGGCCAAGGGCCAGCGCCATGGGGCTGTGCCCCGGGGTCTGTTTCCGTCCATCTGGGGCTGCCTGCCCTGACTCGGGGGTCGGTTTTCATGGGGACCTCTCTCTCCCCCTCCCCCCCCCCCGCCCTGCAGTCTCATCCAGGCCAAAATGCCGCACCCTCACGCTGAGCCCCCCCGCCTGCAGCCCTGGCTCCGGCCCCCACCCCTCACCTCTGTGTTTGCTCCCTCCCCAGGAGACGCTTCCCCTGGAATATCATCCTGCTGAGCATCTTTGTAAGTGGGGCTGTGGGGATGGCCCCTGCAGTGGGAGGGGCCTTGTGAGGGGGCCTGCCCCTGCGGTGGGAGGGGCCTTGTGGGGGGCCCCGCCCCTGCGGTGGGAGGGGCCTTGTGGGGGGCCCGCCCCTGCGGTGGGAAGGGCCTTGTGGGGGGCCCCGCCCCTGCGGTGGGAGGGGCCTTGTGAGGGGGCCCGCTCCTGCGGTGGGAGGGGCCTTGTGGGGGGCCCGCCCCTGCAGGGGGAGGGGCCTTGTGGGGAGTGGGGGGATGGACTGAGGAGGTTTGGATTGGGCCCGGGGACAGGAGGGGGTAGAAATGGGGCGTCCGTGTGTCTATGCCTGGCTCTGTAGCTAACCCCACCCTTTCCTTCCCTTTGCCGCAGACGCTGGCCATGGCCTTCATGACGGGCACCATCGCCAGGTACCGGCTGGGACACCCGCTCTGAGCCTGGCCCCGAGTTCGTGCCGGCGGGGGGGGGGCTGGAAAGAACGTGGTCCCCAGGTCTCGCGCCTCCCCGTCTGGGCCTGGTGACGCCTGTCCCCGGCTGCACAGAGGACACGAGGTGTCCGGTGTCCATTGTGGGCCCCACACGCCGGCCCGGCCACGTCCGGGCGCTCACCCTGCGGGGGCTGAGGGCACGGACAGAGAGTAAAGTAACACGCTCCCCTAATTTCTGCTCCGTGTGGTCCTGGAGTCTGGGCTCGGACGGCGCCTCCTGGGGGCGAGGGACAGAACTGCAGGCTGCCTGGGCCGGCTTTTCCACAGGGCCCGTGGGGATAGTACTGGAGATCCCGCCCACGTGCCGCCCAGGAGCCCGTGGGCTGGCGCTGCCGGGGAGCGAGCCGCGGGTCTGAGCTCCCGTTACACGGGGAGGGGACACAGGAAATAATCAAATGGCTTTGAAACGTCCCCCCCCCCCCCTTTTTCACAGCATGTACAGCACCAACGCTGTCCTCATCACCATGGTGATCACCGCCATAGTGGCCATCGCTGTCACCGTCTTCTGCTTCCAGACCAAGGTGAGGCTCAGGGGCGCCCGGGGCAGCGGGGACGGGGGTCGGGGACTTCCCCTCCTGAGGGCCCCCGCGGCGTGGGGCTGGGCACCGGGCCGACGCCACATCGCCCAGCGTAGGGTGCTGGGGGGCAGAGAACCCCTGGCCCTGGGGGCCGCGCTGCCTGCGCCCAGCTCTGGGGCCAGACTCCAACGGGGATCTCGTGCAGCGGCCCAGAGAGCCTGCAGGGCGGCTGCTTCCCGGGGGGGCTCCCCGCTGGCCACGTCCCAGCTGGGCAGCACCGTGCCCTGCAGGCCTGACCCGGGCAACCTCCGTCCCTGCCCCCTCTACCCCCCGGGCGGAAGAGCCAGTGCGGCCCATCCCAGCAGCCCTGGGGAGCAGCCAGCCCCAGCCTCTGGCGCCTCCTGCTGGGGAAGCCCAGTGCTGCAGGATGCTGCTCGTGTCCCCCCCTCACGTGTCACCGTCCCGCCGGCAGGTGGATTTCACGTCGTGCACCGGGCTCTTCTGTGTGCTGGGCATTGTCGTCATGGTGACAGGGATAATCACCGCCATCGTCCTCTCCTTCAAATACGTGAGTAGTGGCTGGGGCGGCCGGTTCCGGGACAGGCTGGGACGTGACCCCGGTGCTGCCCTCTGCTGGCCCCATCGATAGCTGCAGTTGCCAGCAGGCTTGCCTGAGTCTGCTGAGAGTCTGGGGCAATAGCCCTGCCGGATGGGTGACCTCCCCATCTACATGAGGCGGTGTTAACTCTGAAACCTAATAATGGCACATTGCAATGTTGCAGCAGGGTGATTTCATCTGTGGTTGTTTCAGTGGCTGCGTTCCCCTGGCCTGGGAAGTGGGCAGGTGAACGAAGCTACCAGAGCTTTGTGTCCCAAACCGGCCTCACGTCCCTGTCTTGCACACACACGGAGCCCTGTCCCCAAGCCGCACCGGCCAGGGATATTGGCGCGTTTTGTTGACAGGGAAAATTGCTGGAGAGACGTGGTCCCGTGGGATCACCGTTGAACGAATGTCCTTTGCCACCTGCAAACGGCACCAAGGGGGCAGGATTAGGCCTGGTTGCTGGGATAGGAGGCAACCCCAGACGCAGCGGGGTGAGGTGCGGATGACTCAGTAGGAGGCGCTCTCCTGTGTGCTGTGCTCCTGGGCGCTGCACCCTTCCAAGAGCCCCCACGCCCTGTGGCCTGGCACTCCTTTAAAGCGCAGCCACAGCCCATCTCTTCAAAGCTGGGGTGCGAGCCAGCGGGGGTCGTGCTCCTCCCCAGAGGTGGCTGCATTTCAGCGCCAGGGGCAGCTATTCCTGACGGACGCACCCTGGCATCCGAGTCATTTTTCTCCCGCCCTAGGCGTGCGGGTGGCATGGCTGGGCAAACGCGGCCGCCCTCTGAGCACCCCTCTCCTTGCAGATCGCCTGGCTCCACATGCTGTACGCGGCCATCGGGGCGATTGTCTTCACCCTGGTGAGTAGCCCCGCCCGCCCTCTGAGCTGGGAGTCCCCCGTGTTCCCGGGGGAGACCGGGCTCCGGCACATGAGCTGATGGTCTCTAGCAGCCGGGCTGACCCCCCGCCCTCTCTGCTCTCCCCAGTTCCTGGCCTACAACACCCAGCTAGTGCTCGGCAACAGGAAGAATGCGATCAGCCCCGAGGAGTACGTCTACGGCGCCATGGAGATCTACATGAACATCGTCCAGATCTTCACCTTCCTGCTGCAGATCGTGGGCCGGAGCTAGAGCCTCAGGGCGGGGAGCGCGCTGGGAACACCTTGCCTCCTTCCTTCCCTGCTCCGCTGGGGAGCCGGCCTGGCTGCTCACAGAGGGGCACGCCTGCCTTGCCGAGTAACGAGGCTTTGCGCAGGAACGGAGCCAGCGCCCACCCATTCCCGCCCGCCCCGTTAACTGCTCTGCTGCCCTCTGTGCTCCTCCTGCCTGTCGTCTCTCTGCCCCCAGGGGCGGGCCCAGGCGCTGAGTTCTGCCCCGGCGCGTCCTCGTTTGCTGTTCGTGGCCCTGCTCCCGAGCCTCTGGGCTCAGCTCCCTGGGGAGTGAGAAATCCAGGGGCCTGGCGGTTGGCTCTGCAGTCTGCCACCGGGCTCTGTATTTTGGCTGCCTGATGACAGGCTCCCTGCCCCCGTCCTTTTCTTGCTGTGTGGCAGGCTGGCAGCTGGTCTCAGGTCCACAGGGCAGGGCTGACCTCGGAGCTCTGTGCCCTGCCATGTCCCTGCCGCCCGGCCTACCTTCTTCTGTCCCTGGGCGACTGCAGCCTCCTCTGGTTTTTCTCTGATAGACTACAGGCAACGCTAGGCAGGATGCCGCAGGAATGGGCCTTCCAGGAGGCAGGGACCCCTCCCCCAGCTTGTTCGGACCAGGTGCCAGGCCGAAAAGGCACATCTGGCCAGGGCGCTCTGGGTATGAGTGAGGGAGACTCTAATACACGTCTCTCACGTCTGCGGTGTCATCAGAGCGACCCGCCCAGCCCCAAGCCTTGCGGGCAGCCTTCTCCGGCAGTGACTTGCAGCAGGGCTTGTGACTGAACGCTTCCAGCGGTCAGAAGCCGGGCCCACGGGGGGCCTACGTGACCCCAGGCAGAGGGATGGCACCGGGCTGCTACCCACCCAAATGCAGAGGAGGCTGGGTCCTTGCTCCCCTCCACACCAAGGTGTGTGCCTCTCCGCCACCTTGCAGAGCAGCCTCTAGTGGGAGGGAGCAGGTAGTCTGTACCCTGGGCCGATTTTACAGCCGAGAGGAGATTTGTCACCTGTCGGCACTTTCCAATCCCAGCAGGCTTTTCACCATCGCCTAGCCGGGGGCTGTGTCGTGGGTCAGGCCACGCTGACGCATTGGGGCAGTTACTCCTCTTCAACTACATTTAAAAAAGCTCCACTTTGCCTGAGGCTGGGGAGAAATGCAGAGGCGGGACCCAGGCTGGCATTCATATCTTGGGGGTTTCTCATTCAATATATTTTATCCTGGGTTTGTTTTGCATCCAGCTGCCATAATGTGTATTTGACTAGGCCGGGAAGCCAGAGAGCCTTGTAATAACAGTGCTTAGCATGGGAAGCGGTGCCTGGCACAAGGGGACTTGTGAGACCTGCACTGTGCATATTGCTCACGCTGTCTGGTAAGAGAGCGGCTTATTGCAGGAGGAAACGGAATGGGCGGGGCTGCAGGAAGGAGCCTCAGACACTTTGCCTCATCACCCCTAATCCCCAAGGCTGGAACAGGGGTAGTAAGTGGGGAGGCTTCCCCCCACCTACAGCACGGGGCAGAAATGCTGTGGGGGAGCACGCTGCCTCCTCCAGGCTATTCCTGGGGAGGGGGCCCCACTGAAAGCAGGGTTGGGTCTCTGCTCAGACCAGGGCAGCCCCATCAGCATGTCCCAAGGGCAGGGCATGGGAAGTGGGTGCAGCGAGCGTTAAGCCTCCGTGCTCCTTCCATGCTGCTAGCGGCCTGGCTCGGCCTTCTTCACGCAGTGCCTTAAACCCGGCTGGGCCTGGCAGGTGGGGGGAGGCCGGCCCAGCACCCGGCAGGGAATCGCCCCTTTCACGGGTCTGTCTAGGTAGGGAGAGCAGCCTGACCTGGGTGCAGACCTGCGGGGGAGCAGAGCCTGGCTCTGTCTGGCCGAGGGAGAGCGTGTTAGCCAGCTGGGGTGAGCTTTAGGGCTGTCAGGGATGCTGCAGGGTTAGTGGCTTGGTTCACTTGCCCTCCCGGGGAGAGCTCTGCACCCCCCAGCTGGTTCGGGGTGGGCTCTGCAGCAGGGGCCCCGAGGGAACGGCTGTCTATAGCATACACTGTATTAGAGCCTCATGCCGTCATAAGCTGTATCATAGCCTAAAGCCGAAGCCAGGGGAGGGGCGCGGCGCAGTCAGCCCCCAGCACCAAAGAACACTGAACACGTTGCACTCAATAAAGCACAACTCTGTAACTCTGCAGCAGCCGTCCCCGTTGGGTTTTTATTCACCCTTGTGACACGGTGCAGGGGAAAGAGGTGGGCGTTACCCCCCTGCCGGGGCCTGAATCGCAGACCCAGGAGGCAGAGCAGCCATCCGTCCCACCCTCCACAGAGACCACCTCGAAAATGAGCCGGGAGCTCTGGCCCGCCGCGGAAGCAGCCCACAAGGCCTTACTCCAGCCATGTGCGTCGGGGGGCAGGAAGGGAACTACCTCCCTGTCGGACCAGGACAGGGCCTCCCCGGCTTGTGTCACACGGCAGCTCCCGGCCTGCAGCCCCATGGAGGTAGACCTGGTTCAAAGCCGCGTCTGAGCTCCTCAGCCGCTCCCAACCAGAGCCCCGGTGCCGCAGCATAACCCACACCCCTGCAGGGACAGTTCGGGGGTTTGAGCCAGCTCTACCATCTCCCCCACCAGCCTGTGCGGGGGACGCAGGCTCCTCCCCAGACGGAGAGGAAGGGGGCCGGGCCAGATCTCTGCTAAGGACACTTGCTGCAACACCCCTCGGGGGTCCGGCTGCCTGGGGCAGCTTTCTCTGAGGCGAAGGGTGTTTTGAGGGTCCCCCTCCCCCGGAGTACAGCGCGATCGGGGCCCTGGGGAACAGACTCTCACAACCCAAACGAGCAGCACCCAACACCAATCCCTGGGAGCAGATTGGCTCCCGTGCTCCGAGCAGGAGGGAAGTCTCTGTCGCCTGGATGCCGCGCTCCAGGGCTAGGCCTTGGTGTGGGCCGTGCCCTCCAGCCCCTGCGGGCTCCTCCTGTACCGGGTTCGCTCGTACTCCCCCACGTTGGACCCTTTCATCTTCTGGCGCGCCTTGAGCTGCTTCAGGCGGTTCCTGTCCACTTGGCGCTTGGTCAGGAGGAAGAGCAGGATGCCGGAGGGGAAGCCGATGGCCCTGCGGGAAACCAGAGCTACGGTGAAACTGCGTCGGCAGCCGTCGGGCAGGGCCAAATGAGAGGTCTGCGCTGCCCCAGGGCGGGTCTGTCCAGGCTGCCCCTCCGTTCTGCCTTGGAGACCCACATCAGGCCTGGGATCACCCCATACTCAGCCCCGCATGTTCTAGTCGTGGGCGCCTGTCGCACGGCTCTACCAGTGCTGCCGAGCGTTCCCCCCACTGCCACCACACCTGGGCCAGGCCAGATCCCCTTCGGGGGTCCCCAAGCTGCGCCTTGCGGCGGGGGAGGGGACACCAGGCAATCCCATGGCGTGCGGAGTTGGGACACGCGGCCCGGAGCGGGCACTGGACGAGGCATCTGTCCACACAGCGGGCTGCAGGGTCGCTAAGCGGCCGGGGGCAAGCGCCGATTTGCACCACGCACCAGGCCACGGCGACCGTCCTCATGGGGTTCTTGGCTCTGCGAGGGGGGACGTCCGCGGGGATCTCACGGGCTGGCTTGGCCCCCGATTCCAGCGGGGCAGGGCGGCTGCTGTGGAGGCGTCTGACGTGAAGCCGGGCCAGGGCCCCCCGGCTCAGAGCGGCAGAGAGAAACCCTGCGGGAGACAAGACAGGCGGAGCTGGCGGGGGGGGACTCTGGGAACCCCGCTGGGGGGGCACGAGGCGGGGGAGATATTGGGGGTCCCGGGGGGAGGAGTCTGGAGAGGGGTGTCCCGGGGGGGGGGTCTGTGATCCGGAGGTCCAGGGAGGGGGCACGAGGGGGGTTCCTGGGGGGAGGGGGGACACGGGGGGGGAGTTCCGGGGGGGGACGGGGGCTCCAGGGGGGGAGGGGGGGACATGGGGGTTCCGGGGGGAGGGGGGCTCCGGGGGGGGAGGGGGAACACGGGGGGGGTTCCGGGGGGAGGGGGGGACACGGAGGGGTTCCGGGGGGAGGGGGGCTCCGGGGGGGGTGGGGGTCCGGGGGGGAGGGGGGGCTCCGGGGGGGAGGGGGGGAGGGGGAACGGGGGCTCCGGGGGGAGGGGGGGAGGGGGGGGGGGACATGGGGGTTCCGGGGGGGGGGGAGGAGGGGCTCCGGGGGGGGGGGGGGACGGGGGAGGGGGGGAGGGGGGGACACGGGGGGGGGGGGCTTCCGGGGGGAGGGGGGGACACGGAGGGGTTCCGGGGGGAGGGGGGCTCCGGGGGGGGGGGGGAGGGGGGTTCCGGGGGGGGGAGGGGGGCTCCAGGGAGGGAGGGAGGGACACGAGGGGGGGTTCTGGGGGGGGAGGGGAGACATGGGGGGGTCCCGGGGGGGTCACGTTACCTCGCAACCCGCTGCCCGCCGCCATCTCCGGAAGTGAGCGCCCGGCCCAGCCGCGGTGCACGCCGGGGGGGGGGGGAAGGCGAGGCCAGAAACTCCATCGCCCAGAACGCCCTGGGGCGCCTCGACTACATCTCCCAGAATGCTCCGGGCGAGGCTCGCCCGTTCCCTCGGGCCGACTACAACTCCCAGCATGCCCGGCGGCTCCCACCGCCCCGCACGGAGAGCGCCGATTGGCCCGCCCCCCCGGGGCCCGCTCGCTGATTGGTGGGCCCGGCCCCGCCCCTCGGTGCCTGGGCTCGGTGTCGGAGCGGGCCGAGGCCGAGCGCAGCAGCCCGGCATGGAGCCCCCCCACGGGGACCAGGAGGGCGAGGTGGTGGAGCTGGGCCCGCCCGGCCCCGGTGAGTGGGGGGGCTGGGAGAGTAGGGGGCCCTGGGAGTGGGGGGGCTAGGGGAGTGGGGGGCCCGGGGAGTGGGGGCTGGGGGAGTGGGGGGCCCTGGGAGGGGGGGCCGGGGGGCTGGGGGCCCGGGGAGTGGGGGGGCGGGGAGTGGGGGGCCTGGGGGGGGGTGGGGGGCTGGGGGCCCGGGGAGGGGGGCCCGGGGAGTGGGGGGCCCTGGGAGTGGGGGGCTGGGAGAGTGGGGGGCCCTGGGAGTGGGGGGGCCCGGGGAGTGGGGGGCTGGGAGAGTGGGGGGCCCTGGGAGTGGGGGGGGAGTGGGGGGGCCGGGGGAGTGGGGGGGCTGGGGGGCCGGGGGAGTGGGGGGGCCCGGGGAGTGGGGGGCTGGGAGGCTGGGGGAGTGGGGGGCCCTGGGAGTGGGGGGCTGGGGGAGTGGGGGGGCTGGGGAGTGGGGGCTGGGGAAGTGGGGGGCTGGGAGTGGGGGGCTCTGGGAGGGGGTCTGGGGGAGTGGGGCCCTGGGAGTGGGGGCCCGGGGAGTGGGGGTCTGGGGGGCCCGGGGAGTGGGGCCCGGGGAGTGGCAGCTCTGCGGAGGCCTGGGGTTCCCTGCCCCAGGTGGGGGGCGGTGGCTGCAGGTGCCTCCCCCTGGGGCCGGGCGCTTCCTGCCGTGCACTGCAGGTCCAGGCGCTGGGGCTGTGGGGCTGGGGGGGTGTCCCGGACCCGCTGCTGGCCGGTCTGCAGGCAGCCTCTTCCTTGTGCTCCGCCGTCTGGGCGGGTCCTGCCTCTCGGTCCCTGGAGCGTCCCAAGGGAGCAGCTTGGACCCTCTGTCCCATCCATGCCCTGCGCCAGATTGGGAGCAGTAGCCGGGTGCCCTGGGCCCTGTCCCTGCCCTGCGGAGCTCGCTCCCGCCCTGGGCCTCTGCACTGAAGTTCCCCAGTGCGGCCCGGCCGTTCGTGGATTTTGTGCGGATGTTTGCCCTGCATCGAGTGTCCTGGGTCAAGTCCGTGTCCTGCAGCTGGCCGCAGCGTAGGGGTGCAGCCTGGAACTGAAAGCCCCGCTGTGCAGTTACGGACAGCTGAGGGCCTGCCATCTCCTCTTGTTGCGGGACCCAGCCAGCCAGGAGGGAGTGGAACTAGCCCGGTGAAGCCAGACTCTGCCTGTGCCGCCTCCTGCCTCCTTTGGCCCTTCCTGGCAGCTCAGTGCATGGGCCATGGAAGGGAGGGGCTGCAGGAGACACCCCCAGCCCTCACCTTCCCCTGCGTGGCCCCCGCAGACGACCTGGCCAATGAGATGGAAGCGGTGGATTTTGAGGAGGAGGCCGTCGAAGGCGCTGACGCGCAGGCCTGGGAGACGGAGGAGGAAGATGAGGGCGTGGAGGACGGGATGGAGGCCCAAGATGACAGCGAGGTCACGTTCTCCGAGCACTCGGGTAAGCTGGAGGCAGGGGTGGGAGGAGAAACCGGGGCTGGTATTGACCGGGGCCGGGCCTGCCAGGGAGAGGGAAGATCCCTGCAGCCCCTCGCGGGAAATGGGACAGACTTGGGTCAGCTGAGCTCCCTCCAAGAGCTGGCTTGGCCCTGGCTGCCCTTAGTAGGGCTGTGCTGGCCCACATGTTAAATCCAGATGTTCCTGGGACTTTCTCCCTGGAGGGGCTGAGCAGTCAGCTGGCGGATCGCAGGAGCAAGTGACCGATGGAAAGTGACGCCCAGGTGGGAGCTGGAAGGAGGCTGGGCAATCCAAAAACCAAACTGACCAATCAGCCGCCCCTTAGCCTGGTTCCTGGATCCGCCCCTCCCTGCCTCATGCTGGTGTAGCCATGTCTAGGACCCTCTCTGCCCCAAGCGACCGGGTCCTGTCTTAGATCTTGTGTGTGCGTGGGGGGGGGGGGGTATTGGCGTTATTATCCTGCCCTCCGGGGCTGAGAGCAGGGCGTCTGGCTGGCGTTCGAGGTGCGTTCGGGGTGTGATGTTTATCGACTCTGCTCTGTCCTGGGAAGCCTCCGTTTTCTGCGTGAGTCTCGATCCCAAGACCAACACCCTGGCGGTGACGGGCGGGGAGGATGACAAGGCCTTCGTGTGGCGGCTGAGTGACGGCGAGCGCCTGTTTGAATGCTCAGGTGAGAGGCGCTGGGCTGGACCGTTCTCTGTCACGGGGGAGGTTCCCCTTTGATTCCTACTGGGCACAGCCTGCTCCCTTTGTGGCTGTTGCTGTGGGGTGTTAAACATTGGCCGTGTTCCACCCCAGAGAGAGTTGCATTCCAGTGGTGAATGAAGAGAGAGAACTCTGGGGGCTTGGGGGATGAGCTGTATAGACGAGGCGGAACTCCTGGATCCAACCTGCTCCATCTAATCTTTTGCGTGGCTTGGTGTTCTCGGTCTCAGCTGCTGCAGCTCCCCACGGCTGGCTAAGCCCCTCCCCCCCTTTCCCCATTGCTGTCTCTCCAGGGCACAAGGACTCCGTCACCTGCGCTGGTTTCAGCCACGACTCCACGTTTGTGGCCACGGGGGACATGAGCGGCCTGATCAAAGTGTGGCGGGTGGACACGAAGGAGGAGATCTGGTCGTTCGAAGTGGGCGACTTGGAGGTGAGAAGCGGTGGGAGGGAATCCACGAGGCGTGGCTGATGGAAGCTGCAGCATGGACCCCACTCTGGGCGGGGGGGAGACGTGGCAGAGGGCTGGCCTGTTTGTTTAGAGACCAGAGCCTGCGTTGTGCGGGACCCGTGGGCTGGCGCCAGGGAACTTTCTCCAGGAGGTGAAGCTGACGGGTCTAGTTCCTGGCTCCTTGGCTGAGCGATTTTTTTTCCCGATCGTCCACTGGGGCTGAGTGGAGGGGACCCTGCAGCGCTTTGCTGGCCTCGTGGCAGGGCCCCGGACATACCGAACGATCCAGGCAGTTCAGTGGAAGCCTGGGGGAGTTTTGCTCCATAAAGCTTTGTAGCGTCTGTTTGCTGTCTCATGAGGGGCAGGTGTCCCGGCTTGGCCCCTGCTCCTTCTGCCCGTCCTCCCGCGTGGGAGCCGTGGGTGAGAAGTTCAGGGACCATGGCCCCTCGCGTGTGTCTCTTCGCGCTCCTCTTAACTCCCCCCAGGGAACGTATGGGTGTTGCCAGCCAGAGTCAGCACTTCCTGGAGCCGTGGGAAGATACAAACCTGCCTCCTGCCCGCACCAGTAAAATGCTGCGGCGGGGAGGGGCAAACTGCAATTCAAAACCATTCTAGACCCTTCTAGGGGGCTGGTGTCACAGAGGCTGGGTGCTGTCCTGGACGCAGCCTGCCTCTTGATCGTGACCTCTAGGGCATGAGTCGCACACTGGCAACGTGCTGCGGAGTGCATAGTTCCTCCAAAGAGCTGAAAGCGCTGGGGAAACTGAGTCACGGAGGGACAGTGGCTGGTGCGAGGGTCACCCTGTCTGAGAGCGAGCGCCTGCTGGCCCCTGCAGTAATCACTAGGTGGTACTGCCCAAAGTCTGGCCTTGAACAACTCGCTTCTGTGGATGCTGGGGTTGCATACCCAGGGTTTTGTGTGTGCGTGCCTGCCGGCAGGCAGGGTAACATGGCGCCTGCCTGAGCCAGGCCTGCAGCGTGTGGCTCTCTCCAGGCCTGACTGCTCTTTGGTCCCCCTCCCCTGTCTCTCCCCTTTCCCCAGTGGATGGAGTGGCACCCACAGGCCCACGTCCTGCTGGCGGGCGCTGCAGATGGCAACTCCTGGCTGTGGAAGATCCCGAGTGGCGAGTGCAAGACTTTCCCGGGGCCGAGCTGCCCAGCCACCTGTGGCCGGATCCTTCCCGACGGTGAGGGGCGGGGGAGCGGGCTGTGGGAACCAGGCCGTGTGCTGCCCGGCCGGTCCTTACAGGACAGCCACGGGCTCTCCGTGGGCCCCCTGCTGGTCCTGCGGGGAGCCGCAGGTCAGCTGGTGGCCCTGCAGGGCGCCCCCTGCCTGCCGGCCGAGGGACTGACCGAGAGTCACAGCTCTGGGGAGGTTTTGCCGGCCTGTGCAGGGGGCAGCCTGGGAGTGGGAAGGTTGGGGAGGCCACGGTTGCACAAGCGGCTTTTGAGCATCTCTCTGCCCAGGGAAGAGAGCGGTGGTTGGCTACGAGGACGGGACCGTGCGGCTCTGGGATCTGAAGCAGGGAAGTTCGCTCCACGTCCTCAAAGGTGAAAGGGGTCGGTCGCCAGGCTGAGCGTCGCAGTGGGGGCCCGTTGGCTGGTCTGCCTTACACGGGGAGGGGTGTGGGCCGGTGGGTTCACCAGGCCCTGCCCAGCAGAGCGGCAGGGGCCTCTCCCCTCAGTGACGGGGGAGGCCGTTTCCCCTGGGAGAGCGCATCCCTGGGGACCCCCGTCCTCCCTCTGCAGAACCCGGCCCGGTGGCAGGAGGGACACGGCTCCTCCCTGGCAGCAGCAGCGCTGGGAGGGCAGCTGGGCGCTGGGGTCCCGCGGGCCCGGTGGGAACGTGGTTCAGGCGTCTGACTTCTCGCTGGCCCTGGACTCTCCTCAGGCCAGGACGGGCACCAGGGCCCCTTGACGTGCGTCGCCAGCAATAAAGACGGCAGCCTGGTCCTGACGGGCTCCGTGGACTGTCACGCCAAGCTGGTGAACTCGGCCACCGGCAAGGTGAGGCTCCCGCCAGGGCGGGGTGGTGGGTGCGGCAGGCCCGGGAGTTTCGCCGCTCGAAGGCCGAAGCAGGGGAAGGGGCTGGCTTAGCGGGCTCCGAGCAAGTGTCTGCCCCTGCCGGGAAAGGGACCCGCCCCGGTGGGCCCGTCTCAGCCGCCCACTCGGCCCCCGACGGTCGGTCTCCCGGGTGGAGATCTGCTGTAGGCCCTGGCGGCCCGGAGGGGGCTGTCGGGGGTCAACCATAAATTCAGCGTATCGGTACCGGTGGCGGATAAACGCTTCCGCCGGCACATCCTGGCTCCCGGCCGCTGGCCCTGCTGCTGGGAGGGAGCCGCAGCATAATCCGTCCGCGGCAGCCGGCGGCGCGTCACTGCTACGACTTGTAACGGTGACCCGGTGACTTTCTCACATCCCTAGTCCGGAGCGGGGTTACTGCAGGGCAGGGCTGGAGGTGGCAGGGGGCTTCCCCTGAGCTCCTGGCCCCGTTGGGGTCATGTCTGTGATGGGGACCCCCTAGCCCTGGTTCCTGGGGAAGGGAGAGGACCTGGTGTATTTGTAGGGCCCCTGCTCTGGGGCAGGGGAGGTGCCTGTGGCTACCACACCGGGCTGAGGCTGCAGCGGGCTGAGCCATGTCTAGGTGACCTCGTCGTTTTCCTAGTGGGTCCCAGGTTCAGAGCTGTCCATCCCCCAGTCCTTCGGGAGGGAGGGGGCCCAGCCTTCCCGGCCGGGGGGGTGGGGAACGCTGGATTGGCCCTGACGGGTGGGGGGGGCTGCTCCCCGCCCAGGTGCTCTGTGTGTTCAAGGTGGACAGTGCAGCCGCGAAGTCCCCGGCAGGGGAAGCTGAGGAGCCTGAATCCAATTCGGTGGAGTCCCTGGGCTTCTGCAATGTGTGAGTACAGGCGGGGGGGCGATGTGGGGCAGAGGCCGCCCCAGCTGCTCCATCAAGGGGGAGAGGAGGGTGGGTGGGGAGGCGCTGACTCGGCATGGCAATGGGGGCTGGGGGGCTGATGCTGCCATGTTGCTTGACATTCATGTCTGGAGGGGGATGGGAGGCTGTTCTCCTAACGTGACACCCCCACCTCTTAGCCCTGGGACAGACCCACTAGGCCCTGCTCCCCCACCCAACCTGCCAGCAAAGCTGGGGGGACAGATCCTTCGAAATCCACCTCCATTTGCTTCTATGAGGGGGTCCGGCAGGTAATCCAGCCCCTCCCCCCTTTTGCCTGGTTAAGAGGTGCTGCTCTGGGGAGTTGGGGTCCCCCTGGGCCCTGCCTCACGCTCCCCCTTTCCCGGGGCAGGATGCCGCTGGCAGCCGTGGGCTACCTGGACGGCACCTTGGCCATCTATGACATCTCCACGCAGAGTCTGCGGCAGAGGTGCCAGCACGAGGTAACAGCCGGGCCACCAGGTGGCGCTTTGAGGGTGACTCACTGAACCCCTGGAGCCTTCGGGTTCCCTGACATCGCAGGGGGCGGGGGTGGGGGCTCCTCCCAGGCAGCAGGGCAGGGGCAGCCCGCAGGGCAGGGCTGGCAGCTCATAGCTTGGCTCCTGGCTGATCCTCGTTCCCACAGAGTTGTCACTGGCCAGCATTCCCTGGAAGCTGTGCACTTGGGCAGCCACCCAGGAGAAAGTCAAGGGCCGCCCAGCTGATGGGCTGAGCACCCACAGACTCCAGTGTGTGTGTGTGTCTACTGGTGGTGCACATCTGCACCTGCCTTGGTGCACGGAACAAAATTTATTCCGCACATGGGTGGAAAAGGTTAGCAGGAACATTGTGGCTGACCCAGCGCTGCTGCCATCTCCATGGGGCATCATTTGGCCTCCTTGGATGGGCTCTCGAGCCGGGTCTGGCCTTTGCCCAGTGTCCTGCGGTGTGCCCAGACAGCTGCTCTTGCCTGTCCCTCGGGCAGTGCCTGGCACAGGGCGCTGGAGGTCCCTCCTCTGCTGCCAGACTGGCTGAGCCGCCCGCATGTCGCTGCCGGGGGGAGTCGCAAGGGGCCCGGTGCGGCCTCCCGGTGCTCTCACCGGTTTCCCTGCCTGCAGTCGGGCATCGTACAGCTGCTGTGGGAGAGCAGCTCGGCTGTGGTCTACACCTGCAGCCTGGACGGCGCCGTGCGCCTGTGGGACGCGCGCTCCGGGCAGATGATCAGCGAGTTCCGGGGCCACTCGGCCGAGATCCTGGACTTCGCCGTCAACAAGTGAGTAGCCGCGGCCCCTCGCGCTGTACGGGCCCAGCCTGGCTGCGGGGCGGGGTGGGGCCTGGTGCCTGTGGACGCGGAGCCGGCGAGTGTTGCGCTGTCCTGCCCAGCTGGCGGCCTGGGATCTGATCCCGCTGGGGGGCTGTGCTTCAGTAAGAAGGGGCAGCACGTGCTCTGGAGGGGCAGGGGAAGTGGAGAAAGCGGCTCTGGGGAGGGGAGGGGAGAGCGGGGGTTGACCGAGGCGCTGGAGGCAGGGCTGTAGCAGCTGGTGCCCTGTGACTGAGGGCGCTGGCAGAGCCGAGGAAGTTAAGGCTAGGCTGGAACAGCCTGTGGGAGGGGCAGGGGCCTGGAGAGAGACCCTGAAACGAGCTGAGCCCTGATGCTCTTTCCACGCCTGCCAGCGGGGGGGGGGGTGTCCCTGCCCGTTGCCCCCCGAACTCCTAACCGATCTCCCCTCTGTTTCCCAGGGACGCCTCCATGGTGGTGACCACGTCGGGGGATCACCAAGCCAAAGTGTTCTGTGTGCAGCGCCCGGATCGCTAGCCCTGCCGGGGGCGGAGCATTGTGGGCGCCGAGAGCAGTGCATTGTGGGCTGGGGGAGGACTACACCCAGCAGCAAAGTGATCCCCCCGCTGGATGTGGAGGGGGGCAGGAGCCTGGCGTGTACTGCATGGCCCCCCCCCCCTTTCTGCAGGCGGGGGCTCGTAGCTGGCGCTTGGCCCTCGCCGCCCTGCGTAGTTTTAGGCTAATCCCAGGGTTTTGTATGAAATGTTTTAATTATATAAATTATTTCACATACCGGCTCCCGTCTGTTCCCACCTCGGCCTGGCAGGCGGCCTGGGGGAGCCGCTCCTGCCCTGGGGGGCTTTTCCCAAAGTGGGAGGGGAATTTGCTGGGGGGAGGGGCAGCTTCCTCCTTGCCCATGCCTGCTCCTGGGAAGGGCTGGGTTGAGGGGTTATGAAGGGCCCCCCCCGAAATTGTCTTCATGGCAGGATTCTTATCTCTCCTTTCCCCTCCATCAGCCCCACATCCCAGCACTGCTCTTAGAAGCCGTGGTGCCCATCACCACCACCACCCCAACAGCTCCCCTGCTCTACATCTCTGGGGCCCCTCCCTGTGAGCTGGGGGGAGAGAAAGACCGTCCCTGCTGTACTGAAGGGAGCCCAGAGCTCAAGTCACGGGGCCAGGTAGGGTGGGGATTGAACCCGGCTCTCCCGGGTTCCGGGCGTGCTCCAGGGACACTGGTCCATCAGTCCATCCCTTGTGCAGCCAAAGGCTTAGCAGGGCTGGGCCAAAGGGAGCCACTGTGGGTAGAGCCCTGCCCGAACACACAGGTTTTATCCCTGTCCACGTGTGCAAAAATTAGGCTGGGCCACGGCAGCCATAGCTGTGGCTATAAAGGAGGGATCTGCGGGTTTGCAGGGCCAGCTGAGGGTCACACCCAGCCTGGTATAGTGTGGAGGGGGGGGGGGAAATCCTTTGTCCTGGAGCAGAGAACATGTGGCGTGGCCTGAGCCTCGGTCTCCCTGCAGCCCCTAGGCAGCGAGCAGGGAAGCTCTGTGTGTTGCTCCCAGTGCCAGTGCTGCAGCTCCCATTGGCCAGGAGCCACAGCCAATGGGAGCTGCAGGGGCGGTGCTGGAGGGTGGGGGTAGTCACAGAGCTGCCTGGCCCCTCCTGAACCCCGCAGGGCTGGCCCCAGCCCAGAGCCTAGGGGCAGCCCTGTTGGGCTGTGTGGGGCTCCCAGCTGATTGTGGGGTAACCAGCCCCGATAGGACCATGGTTCCTCCCCCCTCTCTCCGTTCTGGTGCCTGCTTTTCTCAGGGCAGCCGGGACTAAGGGGCCCAAACACCAGGCAGAAGGTGGGGGAGGGCGGATTCGGGGGGGGGGTGCCCTGAGGGGCAGTGCCAGGCCTGGGAGGGGTGTAGATGAGGGTGAGGGGCCGCATGGCCCAGCTGTTGGGATGTTTCCTCCTTCCGGCCTAGAAGGGAGCATGGCCGACGGCCCGGCTCACGCTCTCCTCACGGGAGCTAGAGAGGCCAGATGGGGTCTCTTCCCCTGCAGGCAAGGATCTGGCTGTGGGGCTTGGGCTGGGCTTTATGCTCACGAGGGCTCTGTTGCCCCCTGCTCACAGCAGCCCTTGAGCCTCACATCGGGCCAGACCCTTTGCAGTTTGCTTCTGTCCTATGCTGCCACCTCTGCCAGTCCCATCCCTTGCAGAGTCCTGACAAGCAGGCCAGGCCTGGACACTCAGGCAGCAGGTTTAAAACAAACCCAAGGAAGTTTTTCTTCATCCAGCGTACAGTCAACCTGCGGAACTCCTCGCCGGAGGATGTGAAGACCATAACAGAGTTACAAAAAGAGCAGGTTCATCAATGACTGTGAGCCAGGCTGGGCAGGGATGGTTTGGTTGCCTCTGTCAGGGGCTAGGAATGGGTGATGGGGGAGGGATTGCTCACTCCCCCTGGGCCACCTGGCATTGGCCGCTGTGGGCAGACAGGACCCTGGGCAAGATGGGCCTTTGGTCTGGCTCAGCCTGGATGTTCTTATGTTCGTCCCTGAGATCTGTTCCCACAGCTGTCAATGACTTTTGGGTGCCTCAGTTTCCCCGCCTCTAATGGCAGTGGGGCTCAAATTACTGCTGTCGGGGCACCGCGGCCCGTCCGAGGAGAGAGGCTATCGAAACGCAGACGGGTTTCCATCGTGTCCCCTGCGTGCGCTTAGCTCACCCGTCTCTGTTCCGCAGCTCTGGGCCAGCTTCACGGAGGCTGTTTGGCAGGACGCTGGGCTGAGGCCGGGTCTCTGTCTGCCTTGTGCCAGGGAACCGTTCCCCTGCCCCGGTGGGCTGGAGCGTGCGGGCCGGGCGGGAGGGGAGCTGGCATTGGCCGAGTGCCTGGCCTGGCCGGGGAGACCTGCAGAAAGCAGCCTCCTGTTTGGTCTTGTCCCGAAGGAACCAGCCTCCCCAAGAGCAAAGCCAGAGCCCCGCTGACAGCTTGGCTGGTGTCTGCCTGTGCCAGTAAGTGGGACCCCCCTTTCTCCCAGGCCTGCGGCCAGTAGTGCGGGGGGACCAGCCCAGCTCGGGGCCCATTGGCTCCCCTGGCGAGGGGCGTGGCTGCGGGTTGCTCCGCCCCGCGCTCCTGCGGTGGCCTGGCTGCAGGCGAGGCCGGGTGAATGCCGCGGGAAGCGGGCGCTTCAGCAGCGGGTTCGGAGCCGGGCGGCTGCCTGCAGCCACAGCGGGCGGGTAAGGGCGCGTTTCGCATCCCGCGCCGCGGGCAGCACTGGCGGGGGGGGGGCTCCGTGTCCCGGATCAGCCCCTGTGCCCGGCGCTGCCCGCACACCAGACCGCGCTGTGCCCGGCGCCGGCGGCTTTCTGCCTGGGTGGGAAACCCTGCGGGAGCGCGGGGTCAGTGCCCGCTCCGCTACCGCCTCCCTGGGGGAGGGACGGGGCCCCTCTGGTTCCCACGGCCGGGGGAGGGGGAAGTGAGGGGACTGTTCCCACGCAGCGGGGCTCCCCCCTCTCCCCGGTGCCCGGCCGCGCAGCCGGGTGCGTGGACGGGCCTCGCCAGGGCTGCGGGGACTAGATGCCTCCTGACACGCGAGGGCACTGGCCGGGTCGCGCTAGGGAGGCGTCGGGGGGGGGGGGGGGCCCGTCCCCCGCCCCCGCCCCAGACAAATCGGGTGCCGGCAGGGGGGCAGGGGCCCGGGATGCTCCGGGAGCGGGGCCAGCCGGCGACTTTCCCGCAAGAATGAATTCGCCTGGAAGTTGCTCCTGCTGGCGCTTTGCACAGGGAGGGGACCCCCCCTCTCCGGGGACCCCCCCTCTCCGGGGACCCCCCCTCTCCGGGGACCCTCCCCCGGCCAGTGCCAGAGCCCTTCCGTCGCAGCCCAGGGGGTTCCCTGCCCGCCTCTCCCCCTTGCGCGGGGGAACCGTCGAGCCCAGCTGCTTTCTCGCTCCCGGTCCAGGACTGTTGCGCGGCGCTGCCGGGCTCCACCCCAGAGCCGGCGACCCCGCAAAGGTGGCGATGGGTGAGAGAGAACCGCGGGTTGTATGGGGCGCCGGCCTCCCTTCCAGCGCCCGGCACCTAAACCCCCTGGGCCCGGCTTCCCGGGGCGTGGCTGGGCCCAGAACGGGCAGAGCCGGCGGGTGATAGACCCAGCGGTTTGCAAACTTTTCTCACGGGCGGATCCTCAACGGCCCGAGCGGGGGAGGCCGGGGCCCTTCGGAAACCGCGGCCGCAACATCCGAAAAAATTCTTTTGGGGGGAGGGGAGACGTTTCCCGGCCAAGACCCCGCCCCCGGAAGGCCCCAGTGCTGCGCCCCGCTTTGGGGTCTCGGGGGGCCGGGGCTCTCTGTGAGCTGAGCTTGGGCAGCTGCCCGGGAGAGATTCAAATGCTGCCCCGCTGATTAGCAGCGCCCCCCCAGCCTGCCCCAACTGCCACCGGTGTTTCTCTTGGTGGTGCACATCTGCACATGCCGTGGTGCACAAAATTTATTCCGCACATGAAAAAAATCGGAGAGAAAATTGCCCAGGGGAGACAGCCAAAGCCCCGCTGTGCAGGGGGGAAGCCGGGGGCTCTGAGCCCCACCACCCATGGTGGGAGCTGAAGCAGCTTAGCTTTGTGGGGCTCCCTGGAGCCTGGCCCTGGAGTCTGTACAGCAGGGTGGGGGGTGCGGGGCTCAGAAAGAAAAGGGCCGGGGACAAGGCCGGGCAGAAGCACTGAGGAGTCACGTGGGCTGCTCTGACCCTTTCTGGTTTAGGTCAGAACCCGGGTGTTGACAGCCTGGCGCCCTGGATCACAGGAAATGAGCCAGCAGCTTGCAGCCGGGTTTGTAGCGACCAATGTGCCACGCAACAAACCCCATCGGTGCCCTTTCTAGCCCCGCTGGATGCATTTGAAAGTGCCTTGCACCCCGCTGTCATTGTGTCTGTTTTAGAGGGGGGAAACTGAGTCACACTGACTCAGGCAGGGTCACTCACAGAACATGGACCAGAGCCCAGCTCTCCTAGCTAGTGCACATGAGGTCAGCCAAGAGGCAGCAGGCCACTGGAGCAAACATCTCTCCCACTCCGTGGCATGTGGCGCGTGCACCCCACTGCGGTCTAGAGACCTAAGGGACTTCAGGGCCCAGGGGCAGATGACCATTTTGCGGGGCCCAGGGCAGCCCAATTTCGCAGGGCCCCCCTTTGCCACGGCGCATGCGTGGGGCTTCTTGAAGCGCGGGGCCTAGAGCAGCCGCCCCGCTCGCCCTGCCCTATATCTGCCCCTATCAGGGCCTCGCTGCTCCAAGAGCTGCCTGGACACAGCGAGCTCCCCTTCTAAAGGGACAAGACAGCTGAAGGCAGGAGTAGCGCTTGCTGCTTCACAAATGGGGAAACTGAGGCACGGCGCCATCAAGGGACTTGACCAAGGTTCCTCGGGGAACCTGTGGCAGACCCTGGCAGGGAAGCCAGCTCTCATGAGTCCCGGTTCAGTGCCTTAGCCCAGCTAGGTGGAACCCTTTGGCCTGTGTTGCCCCTGAGACGAATCCGCTTCCCAACAGGATTTGAACGAACTAAAAGCCAGGCCGCTTGTCTCCCTGCGCCCTGCTCTGCGCGGGGGTGTCTGGCTCGCTGACAGGCTCCTGCTGCCCATTATGGAGCAGTAACGAGGTAATTGGTTCCCGACGTGGGCAATCTGCAGCTCCCTAGCAAGCCGCCTCCTGCGCCTGGGCTCGTTAGGAGTCCATTAAAGAAAGGCGCATCCTTGTGGCTGTTATTGCCCGGACCCCGTGTCCTCGGCCGGAAGCGGTTTATGGTTCTCTGGCTCTAAATGAGCCGGGCAGCAGGGGACTCAATGGGCTGTGAATGGAGCCGGGGCCTGCATGCCTGCGTTGCTGGGTGCAGGAAGCGTCTCTGCTCAGGCTGGGGGCTCCTGCCCGTGCCCCCAGCCGGGCACATGAAGGGGCATCGCATTGGGCGTGGATGGGCTCCCGGGCTGCACGGATCTCCCGGGGGACTTTCCACGTGGGCATGTGCCCCGGGGCGCCGAGGCGGGAAAAGTGGGTTGAAAGTCGCTACAAGCACTGGGGGCCGGAGCCAGGGGAGCGTCCGAGTGGGCCTGGGGGTGCTGTGAGCTGCGGCCCAGCGGGGCGGCTGCTGGAAGTGCTGGGAACATCCCAGGTGGGTCTCAAGCTTGGCCACTCAGGGCCGGTGGTGAGCCGGGGTGTAGCCAGTGCCCCGCCAAATAGCCTGAGCAGATCCGGCGCACGGGTGCCGCACCGGGCGAGGGGGGTGGAACCCCCCCAAGGAGAGCTACAGTCCCCCCTTGCATACAGCCTGGGGTAAGGCGCCCACCTTGCTGTTGCCTGGATGGTGCCTGGACAGCCCGACATTTGCTCGAAATCATGTGAAAACGCCCAGGCTGGGTCAGAGACTGGGCCCAGCCCCGGCCCCCAAGGGCAGTAAGCGCCCGCTGGTGCCCTCGCTGTGCCTCGCCAAGTCCCTGCAGGCCGGGAGCTCCGGCCCTGCCACCCCGAAGCCACGAGCCGGGAATTCTGAGGGTTACTGAGCCAGCTGGGAGCTGCAGGGGGCATGGCCCTGCCGTTGTCCAAGGCCCTAGCGGGAAAGGTTTGCTCCAAGGGGCGGTGTCCCCGCCGGGGGCCTTTCTGCAGGCGACAATGACCCTGTCTCCTTTCTAAGCTGAGCGGAGCTGGCGTCACACCCCCAGTCCCCGTGCAGCGTCCCCTGGGGCTTTGGCCAGCCAGCAAAGGGGGGTCTCGCAGGAAGGAAGAGTTGGAGACACAGTGCAGCCCTAAGGACTCTGTGTTGCATGGACATAACCCCTTTCATCCCCGGATCCCAAAGTCCTGTGCCTAGATAATTACAGGGGGGGAAACTGAGGCATGATCCCTGGTGTAAGATGCCTGGCCCATCGTCTCCTCCTGCACCCAGACCTTCTGTCCGAGTGTGGGCCGCGAGAAGAAATTCCATCCCCGCGAGCCACGTGGAAGAGCCACACGCTAAGATGGCCGTTGTTTCTGGCAAGCTGAAGTTGGCAGAGGAGTAGATCAGAGGAGAGCTGCAGTCCCATGCAGCCCTCGTGGACAATGCCGACTGCAGGCAAGGCCCGGTGCTCCGGCGGCTTTGGGGGCCAGGCGAACTCCAAGGGAAAGTAGCCAACCCCAAGCACGTTTTAATGCGTTGATTTTCATAGTGCGACAGAGAGACTTTGACAGTCCGAATGCTCTGTTGGTTAGATAGCGAATGGTGTCTCAGTGAACTAGCTGTAATAGGGAGGGGTTCTGGGGGCACTGCTGAGAGGGTCAAATCAGGTTGAATTGCTCAAAGTCAGGGCTACTGACAGCCCCAGACTGGGGGTCCTGCTCCAACCCTGTCACACCCAGCTCCGCTGTTCACCACGCTGGCCAGCAGCCCTCTCAGACAGCCCAGTTCTCCTGTGCCACAACCTTACACCGGGAACGGGTCCTGAAAACCCATCTCCCCAACTCCCAACAGGTTCTCCCAGTCCCAAAGGACCCGCCACAGTCCCGGGGCAAGTTACAGCTCGGGTCTTACCCCAAAGAGCTCGCTGGGCCCATCCTTTAGTATCTACCATCGAAAGGTTTATTAATAAAATAAGAGCGCTGGAAGAGAAATTGTGAAAAGCATCAAATTGCACACACCCATTGCAAAGTTCTGGGTGCAGGCTTGCGGCAGAGAGGAATTCATCGGTTGTTTTATAAGTCTCTGGGATAAATCCGTTGTTGGCATGGGCCATCAGTCCTTCCAGGCCCCGTGCATAGTGACAACGGGGGAGGTATAGCTCAGTGGTTTGAGCCTTGACTTGCTAAACCCAGGGTTGTGAGTTCAATCCTTGCAGAGGCCATTTATGGCAAAAATTTGTCAGGGATGGTACTTGGTCCTGCTGTGAAGGCAGGGGACTGGACTCAATGACCTTTCAAGGTCCCTTCCAGTTCTAGGAGATAGGCATTTCCATCAATTTATTTATAAGATGCTTTACGAGTAATAAGCTGGAATGAGAAGAAAGATGGAGCCCAGTCCTTGTTTATGTCTTTGCCCACGTGGAGGGGATCTCGTTGTTCTCCTTGTGTGAAAGTCAGCCCCAGATGGAGTTTGTCACCTGCGCAAGTCCCCTGTCCATGCAGGACTCTGTGCCGGCCAATGGTTACATGCTGGTCTGAGTGTTCACGGCAAAGCTCCCCAGAATGTGCATTGTCAGTCAAGTGCTGCTAGTCACTTGACCAACCGCCCGTCCACCGTAGGTCGGCCAAGCCTGTTGCTGTCTCCCAGGAGCAAACGTGTGAAATACAAGTACAGAGCCGACACGCATCACTTCCGATACCAAACTGACACCTGCCGCTGAGCAGCATCGACAGCATGAGCAAATCGTCAGCTTTTCAGAAGCATCTCCCTGGGCCCACCGTGCACACGATTTGGTGCAAACATACCACAGCGGCTGCAACACTGGTTTGCACGTCCAGATCCGGTAACGTCGTCCCTGCTGCGGCTGAGCCGTGGGATTTAAACCCAGGCCCCTTTCTCCCTGCCTGTTTGACTTTGTGGCTCTGCACAGCCGGACGGTGATCGCAATCCATTGATTGCTTTGCCAGTAGATTAACATGGGCAGGAATTAAATCTAATCTCTCGCGGGCCACGGTCGTGGAACTGTGGCTGAGGCAATGCCAGTCCACTGGGATACAATTCTGATCGATTAGTTTGTGTTGGAGCTGCCGCAATTGCCTGGCTTTGTGAATCGGTGATTTTGTAGATGTTTCTCTTTAAGCAAACAAAACCCATAGTGAGAATGGTATCTACAGCTATTTGTCCCTAGGAAACTCCGGATAGCCACAGCTAGTTCTCTGTCACTGGCTACCTAGCTCTCTAGCCAGTTCCTCATTTGCTCACAGCTGTGGCTTTGTAGCTTAACAATGAATTTATATCCTGGGACTGTGGAGGCCTCTTTTTGAACATTTTCTGCTTTGTCTTCTGTTGGAAGGGGGCACCGTGCGCAGCAGCTGGGACGCCTGCTCACGGCACCCGCACTGCGATCGTTCACAGCCATGAGCGAGCGTGTCAGGAATGAGCGTGCCAGGAACCAAGTCAGAGTTTAAAAAACAAGGTTGGTGCTTCCCCCCCCTCCCCCAGCACAGCGCCCCCTATGGGGTCAGCCACACCACGCCCCCAGCGCAGCACCCCTGTGGGGTCAGCCGCACCACGCCCCCAGCGCAGCACCCCTGTGGGGTCAGCCGCACCACGCCCCCAGCGCAGCACTCCTGTGGGGTCAGCCGCACCACGTCCCCCAGCGCAGCACCCCTGTGGGGTCAGCCACACCACACCCCCCAGCGCAGCACCCCTGTGGGGTCAGCCGCACCACACCCCCAGTGCAGCACCCCCTATGGGGTCAGCCGCACCACGCTCCCAGCACAGCACCCCTATGGGGTCAGCCGCACCACGCCCCCAGCACTGCGCCCCTATGGGGTCAGCCGCACCACGCCCCCCAGCACAGCGCCCCTCTGGGGTCAGCCGCACCACGCCCCCAGCACTGCGCCCCTATGGGGTCAGCCGCACCACACCCCCAGCACTGCGCCCCTATGGGGTCAGCCGCACCACGCCCCCAGCACAGCGCCCCTCTGGGGTCAGCCGCACCACGCCCCCAGCACTGCGCCCCTATGGGGTCAGCCGCACCACGCCCCCAGCACTGCGCCCCTCTGGGGTCAGCCGCACCACGCCCCCAGCACAGCGCCCCTCTGGGGTCAGCCGCACCACGCCCCCAGCACTGCGCCCCTATGGGGTCAGCCGCACCACGCCCCCAGCACAGCCCCCCTATGGGGTCAGCCGCACCACGCCCCCAGCACAGCCCCCCTATGGGGTCAGCTGCACCACGCCCCCAGCACAGCGCCCCTCTGGGGTCAGCTGCACCACGCCCCCAGCACAGCACCCCAGCCCTGTCCTTGACGTTGGGCTCAGCAGTGACTCTGAGAGTAAATGCCCCCCTGCTACCCCCTCCCCACACAAACTCTCTCCCCAGTTTCCCTGGGGGGTTGGCGACGCACCGATCGCACCTGATCTTTGTACCTCCCCTGAGGGCAGGGAGGTGGCGGCTCCCGTGTGCACAGCCCCGGGGGCCGTCACACAACAGGAAGGCCGGGGGGATCTTACCCCATCGGGGCCTGATGCCACGCTGGCCACAAACCGGTGTTGCTCAGACAGGAAATGCTGCTTGTGCGCGAGCCGGTTGGATTCTCCAGGGCATGCTGGGGAGTCCTCCGAGAATAACCCACCCACGTGGTCTCTTTCCCGGCAGGCGGCTCCGGGGGGTGAGCCCGGAGGCCCTGGCTGCAGCGCCGCCCGGCTCTTGCCCCGTTGCACGGCCTGATCCCGTCCCCGCCGGCGCCGAGCGGGACGATGGGGAACCACGCGGACCCCTCGCCGCTGCTCATCTACTGGCTCACGGGCTCCCTCGCCGTCTTCATCATCCTGGCCAACCTCGCCATCACCCTGGGGATCCTCTGCAACCGGACGCTGCACGGCGCCACCAGCTGGTTCTTCCTCAGCCTGCTCTTTGCCGACCTCCTCACCGGCGCGGCCCTCCCCTTCATCCCCCGGGTGAAGCTGGAGGTCAGCTGGGGCTACCACCGCTGCTTCTTCATCCACGTGGTCCCCAACTTCTTCTTCCTCTCCTTCCTGGCCAACCTGCTGATGGTGCACTGCCAGAGGTACCTGAGCGTCTGCTACCCGCTGCACTACCACCGCCTCTGGGTGTCCCGCTGGGTGCCCCTCTGCCTGCTGCTGGCCTGGGCCCTGCCCCTGCTCTTTGCCTGCCTGCCCGTGCTGGGCTGGAACCACTGGGAGACCAGTTCCAACTGCTCCTACAGCCAGGTCTTCCCCCGGGCGTACCTCTACCTGGAGATCTACGGCTTCCTCATCCCCTCCATCCTGGCCATGGCCGTCATGTCCACCCAGCTGCTGCGGGTGGCCCGGCGCCACATGCAGGCGATCACGACGGTGCTGCATTCGGTGCACCCGGGCCAGGCCCCCTCGGCGCTGGAGCAGCAGCTGGAGCTGCGACACGCCAAGTGCATCGCCAGCCTCTCGCTAATCTTCCTGGTGTGCTGGGTGCCCTACGTGGCCAGCCTGCACCTCTCGGTGCTGGCCATCCAGAACAGCTTCAGCGACAAGACCACCCTGGTCATCCTCACCTGCGTGGGCAGTGGCAACGCCGCCCTGGTGCCCATCATCCTGGGTCTCAGCAACCAGCAGTACACCCAGTTCTGGCGGGACGTGGCCGCCAAGGGCTGCGGGGGCCGGTGCTGCGAGCCTGGGGGGGCCGGGCACCGGGAAGGGCGGGCGTCGCAGGGCAGGGCCGCTCTCCCGGAGGCAGAAGGCCCGGCTCCATCTCCCTGCTGAGGCCCGGCCCTCGGGGTGGAGCCACCAAGCCTGCCACAACGGCCTCGGGCCACGAGACGCGTCCGGGCGGCGGCTGCTGAGGAGTCAACGTGGACCCTCCGGGGAGGGGAGAGCCCTGTTGTGTGTTAACGACTGAGTGGGGCAGGTAGCGCCCTGCCCCCAATGGAGGCTGGGCTGTCGTTGCTGGTTTCTGCAGTTTGACTGGAAGGAACAAGCTTCCGGCTCCTGCCCGGCCCCTCACGTTTCAGTCGGCTGGTTTTTCAAAGCAGGCTGTGGATGCTGGGGACGAGCGCGGCTTGGGAGTGGCTGGTCCTCGCCCACGAGCTGCCACCTGCCTGGGGGGGCGGCTCCCGGCCTGCACCGATGCGCCTCCCCGGTTTGCTCCGTGGACCTGAGTGTCTGGGCTGAGGTGGGGGCCCGATCCTGCCAGGGCCTGACTGCAGGATCAGGCCCATCAGATTTCTCGTCTCCTTCGTGGGCATTCCCCCGTATGGGGTCCAAAAGGCCGCCGTGCCCCTCAGGACGGGGGCAGGGGCTGTATTAAAGCCCTATTCTTGCTGCCAGCCGGCCTGGGGATTCCTTGAGTGGGGCCCTGCAGCCGCGCTGGCGCTGGCTGGATTTCCTGCGCCCCCGTGTGCGAGGACGCTGGCCCCAGCCTGCGCGGTTCTTGCTCCCTGGATCCCAGCTCGGGCCAGGGCGCGTGGCCGCCTGCGGGGCAGGGGTGCGCCCGTTCGCAGCTGCGTTTCCGGCGTGGCCCTGCGAGGCTGCTGTGTCAGCTGCCAGGCAGGAAACCGGATGCTCCGTCTCCGTGGGGGGGAACCGCAGCCCCCGGGGGCGGCCATGGCAGGGCTGGAGGGGACAGGCCGGCGGCTCCCCGGGGTGGGGAGGGGAGCCTGGATTCAGGCGCTTTGCCCGCTGCGGTGGTGCCCTGCGCTGTCTGGGGCCGGGGTGCCCTTCAGCCAGGGCGAGCCACAGCCCCCTCCCCCCAGAGGCCCCAAGCCTCAGGCCCAAGACACGGTCCCTGCACCGGGGAGGGTCGTTCTGGGCACACTAACCCCCCAGCCCGGCTCCTGGCCTCAGCCCAGTCCCCCGGGCCCCGGCAACGTCTCCCCCTCGGCCCCGTCCCCCGGGCCCCTGGCAACGTCTCCCCCTCGGCCCCGTCCCCCGGGGCCCCGGCAACGTCTCCCCCTCGGCCCAGTCCCCCGGGGCCCCGGCAACGTCTCCCCCTCGGCCCCGTCCCCCGGGGCCCCGGCAACGTCTCCCCCTCGGCCCCGTCCCCCGGGGCCCCCGGCAACGTCTCCCCCTCGGCCCCGTCCCCCGGGGCCCCGGCAACGTCTCCCCCTCGGCCCCGTCCCCCGGGGCCCCGGCATCGTCTCCCCCTCGGCCCCGTCCCCCGGGGCCCCGGCAACGTCTCCCCCTCGGCCCCGTCCCCCGGGGCCCCGGAAATGTCTCCCCCTCGGCCCCGGGGCCCCGGCAACGTCTCCCCCTCGGCCCCGTCCCCCGGGGCCCCGGCAACGTCTCCCCCTCGGCCCCGGGGCCCCGGCAACGTCTCCCCCTCGGCCCCGGGGCCCCGGCAACGTCTCCCCCTCGGCCCCGGGGCCCCGGCAACGTCTCCCCATCGGCCCCGGGGCCCGGCAACGTCTCCCCCTCGGCCCAGTACCCTGGGGCCCTGGCAACGTCTCCCCCTCGGCCCCGTCCCCTGGGCCCTGGCAACATCTCTCTCTCAGCCCCGTCTCCCGGGCTCCGGCAACGTCTCCCCCTCGGCCCCGTCCCCCGGGGCCCTGGCAACGTCTCCCCCTCAGCCCCGTCCCCCGGGGCCCTGGCAACATCTCTCTCAGCCCCCTGGGCTTGAAAGGAGCTTCCAGCCCCACACTAGGCTTGGCCTCCCTCGCTGGGCTGAGGCCCCAGGCCATGGTGCCTCTGTCCCTGGCTCGTGGTGCCCAGCCTGCGAACAGGCAGCCTGAGCCCCGAGTCTCCCCCGCGTTCGCTGGGGCAGCCTGGCCCCGGGACGGCTTGTGTGGCGCTGGCCCCGGATCCCGGCTGTGCTGGGAGGGATGGTGGGTCGCTGGCCCCTCGGCCGCCGGGTCCCCCGGCAGCGTCCCCCACGCCCCACCCGCTGTGCTGCCCGCAGCCCGGCTGCTTCCTGGGCCTCCTGCTCTGGGGCGGCGTCTTTCCTGTGCCCCTTTCCCCGGGCCTGGTGGGGAATTTCCATCCTCTCTGGGCCTGCCGGCTCCGGGCTCTGTCCCGGGCTCAGTGGGTGATTTCTGGGGATGACGGAGCCGGGCGTGAGCCAGGGCTAAGGCCGGAAAGACCTGCCCCTTGCTGCCGTGTCCCATCGCCCTGCGGGCCCGCATCCAGCCCTGCCCAGGACTTGGGGGTGAGCGAAGGATGCAGAGGGGGCCGGGCTGCGCCCCAGGGAGACCCATCCCTGTCTATGGACAGTGGCTGTTTGTGCTGAGGGAAGGGACCAGAGCCAGGGACGAGCTCTCCAAATGGCTCCACCAGCTCCCCCACTCCTGAGCCCCCCAATATTCCACTCCAGGCTGTCCCTTTGGACTGAGCTGCAGCCCCGCCTCGGCTCTCCCCCCTCCCCCCTGCCCAGCTTGGCTGGGGCTCGCCAGGTCCGGCTGGCGTGGGCCGGAGACCAGGCACGGCCCCTAGAGGCCGGAGCAGAGCGAACTGGCCCCCAGGGAGCTGCCCTGGTTGGGTCTCTGGGACCCTGCTCCGGAGCAGCTGTTGGTTCGATCGAGCTTCTGAGCGTCGTCGTAAACTGGCTGCGGGGGGGGGGGGGGGGGGGACGGACGACCCTTTGGAGCCCTAGGATCCCCCCAAAGCCAGGAAGGCTGAGGACTGAGTGGGGGCTGCCCCTCCTGGGGGGCAGAAAGGGGGCACTCCTTTGTCTATACAGCTCCGGGGGCTCCTTGCCTGCCTACCCCCCACATGAGTCCGGGTGCCAGCCTGCAGCCCCCCTGCCCAGCCAGGTGTTTCCTGTTCCTTTCTGGGGTCCCGTGGCCCTGACTGTAGGATCTCCTTCCCCCCTGGAGCCTGATGCCCATAGCACCCCCTTTCCTTCCAGCTCCTGGTGCCCAGAATCTTGCCTGGGTCCTGGCCTCCACAGGGCCCCCTTTGCCAGCCCGGTGCCTGCGGTCCCCCCATTCCGTCCTGGGGCTCAGTCAGTGCCCGTGATGCCTCTACCCCCGCAGCTGGCTCCTATCTCGGGGCCGTACCCACCTCTTTGCTAAGCAAATTGGCAACTCCAGGGATTTGCATAGGGACCGGGAGAGACACGCGGCACTCGCTGGTCCTTCCTGTGAGCAATGGGCTTGGCCCTGGCAGAGGCTTCTGGCTGCTGTGGTGCTGCAGAGCAATAGCAAACACCATCATTCCCCGGCTTGATCTGACCCTCCACCTCTGCATGCTCCCCCTGGCTTTGCACAGCCCTGGGGGCACTTATCCTGGCCCACGACCCACGAATTCCGCCGCTGCTGTTCCGGCTTCACTCCCCTCTCTGCAGCCAGGAGTCGAACCCGAGCAGCACCCGTTCCCACCGGGCTTTCTCCTGGCGTCGCCCCCAGACTTGTGTCTGCCTGCCGAGCCCCCAGGATGCTGCGGTACCGGCTAATGGAAAGGGGCAGCGTTTCCCCAGCTATTTTCACCCCCCTGTGGGGCTCGTGTGTTTGCTAGTGAAAAGCCAGTGCGAGGCGGGCGTGAGCACACTGGGTGAGGCCTGGCCCAGGCTGATGAGAAGGGGCTGAGCGAGAAGGAGGCCTGCCTGCATGAGCAGGGAGGGGACAAGGTGAGGTGCCCGTCCATGGCAGGAGGCAATACGGGGCTAGAGTTAGTTGACCCCTCTGGGAGACTCCAACCCCATTTTTTCCGAAAAACTTTTGCGCAAAAGGGCCAGTGTAGACAGCAGAGATTTGTTTTCCGCAAAAAAGCCCCGATCGCGAAAATGGCGATTGGGGCTTTTTTGCGGAAAAGCGCGTCTAGATTGGCATGGATGCTTTTCAGCAAAAAGTGCTTTTGCGGAAAAGCATCCTGCCAATCTAGACGCGCTTTTCCGAAAATGCTTTTAACGGAAAACTTTTCCGTTAAAAGCATTTCCGGAAAATCATGCCAGTGGAGACGTAGCCCATGGGTTTTAAAGATGACAGAGTTGTTGTAATCTGTCAGCTCTAACACGGGTAGACCCTGGGTGTGTGTGTGTGTGTGTGTGTGTGTGTATGTAGGGGCAATTAACACAAGCGTTGATTGTGATGTTCCACAATGGCCCATTTAGTTCTGATAGTCCATCATAATGGGTCGAGATGATTCCACCCGACAGGTTCCTGGTTTCAGAGGGGTTTTTCCAGTTATAACGGAAAAATGTAAATGTTGCTTTATAGCATGTGATAAAGCTATTACATGGGAGATTATTGCAGGCAGCTGCTTCCAAACGCCGAAAGGCCGACTGTATTGTCACAAAGCCCAAACCCCTCTGAACCAGTCTAAAACCCAGCTGCCGTGGACCGGGTTCCTTCATCAACCGAGCCTGGGTCACACAGACCCAGGGCCGACTTATCCATTAGGCACCGTGCCGAGGGCCCACGATACTTTTAGGGGCCCACGAAAATGTTTTAATTTCTTTTAAAATCAGAAGAAAAAAAATGAACTTTTAGGGTCGAAGAAAATGTTTTAATTTTTTTGCTCACATCAGAAAAACAATGAACCTTTTAGGGCCCACGAAAATCTACTACATTTTGCCTAAAACAGAAAAAAAATAAAATGTTGATGTATGTAAAGTTATATAAAAATAATTTTGAATAGTGATATTATTATGGTGGGAGGGGCCTACGAAGGTATAAGTACCTTGTGCCCACGAAACTTTTAGGGCCCACAAAAATGTTTTATTTTTTCTTAAATAAGAAAAACTTAAAATGTAGTAAGAGGCTCACTTAGCCTCAGCGCAGTTTACTTCTCGCAATAAGCAAGATACATACTTCCACTGCGTTGGTATAAAGACGAATAGAAACCAGCCTGGATTATATTCGTCTTTATACCAATGCAGTCGTAAAATATAATTTTAAATATTTTTTTTTTATGGAGGAAGGGACCCACGAAGGCAAAAATGCCTACGGCCCACGAAAGTCATAATGCGGCCCTGCACAGACCCAAACCCAGCGTGCGATCTGGGACAATCGCAGGCCACCTCCCCAGCACGGGTGATGTTAGCAAGACTTGTACGGTCCTGGCCGTGTGATGTAACGCCCCAGCCTCCGGAGCCCCATGGTGCTGGGAGGCACTCAGCTTTCTGTACAAAACAGAAGGGCCTAGCCCGCCCGGCTGCAGAGACGATCCCGAGCGTGCCACCTGGCAAAGGCAGGAAATCCAAGCGTGTCTTGTCGATGCTCATGATTTTTCAGACAAGCTGGTGATTTGGGGTGGGGGGGGCTGTTTGGTGATTTCTGGCTGGCGGCACCGTCTGCGTCATGACGAGAGCCCCTGGTGTCTCCTACGCGCGTGGGATTTCTAGCCCTCCCCGGAGAGGCACGGCCGTGGACGCGATCGCTGTCCCATAGCAGGACGCCACCTCTCCAGCGGAGCAGTGGGGGCATCTTAACCAACACCTGGAAGGGCCCAGCTCCGTGGCAAGTGTCTAGTGGCCACCGATGAGCTCAGTGGCCTCCTTGCACCTGTGCCCCGCCGAAGGGCTGGGCGCGGTCTTCCCAAAGGCCAGGCCAACTCCGCGCTGGTGTCACACCGCCCGTGGGGGTGGCATGGGCCGTGGGCAGAGCACAGCACCTGCTAATCAGGACTGGGCTACGTCCGGCTTCCCTGCAGGACGGTGGGAGAGACCGTCTCGGATGCAACCGACAAAGCGACGCGCCGATGAGCCAGGGCCGGCCGCACGGCACAGCCAACCTGACGCGTTTCAACGGTGTCTCAATCAAAGGCCGTTTCGGGGGGAGGGGTCGCTCGTCTTCTGTTGCTGCCCATCCCCGTAGCGTTGAGCCGATAGGCTGGGCTCACGTTCCCCGCTGTCCAACCCCCGTGTGAGTGCGAGCGAGGGGGTAGCCTTGGGCCGGGCATGGGGAAGAGCCAGCTGGAGGCTGCTCTGCCGAGATTGAAGCGGCCGTGTGTTTGGATAACTCTCCGTGGCGCAGGGGGAGGCTGTGCGCGCCCCAGCCGGGTCTTGTTTCACCTGACCGGTTCAGATTCAACGCAGGCCAGATGCCAGTCTCGGGTGCTGGTGTCCATCTGGCGTCACTCCAACTGGAGTGACTCCGGATTCCAAGCCTACCCCCGATGTACACAGCCTGGCTCACAAACGGCGCTGCAGCTACGCACACAGTGGTGCCCGACACGGAGCCAAGGGACCGACAGACTTTAACCTCAGGCACACAGCCTAGGCGGGCCCACGTCCGTTTAGATGGAAGCGCCGTGGGGGAGGGCGTGTCTCCCCGTGTGAACGCCCAGCCCCCCGCAAAGCCAAGGACAATTGAACCATGCCGCCATGCACCCCATTTCTCTTGGCTTGCCCCCCGAGCCGGACACCTGCCCCCAAGCCACTCTGGGGTCCCGGGCTGGGAACACAGACCCGCCGTCAGCCTCTGGGAATTGCTCCAGCAACGAGCTGTTGAAACTTTCCCGCTGGCCGCCGAGTATTTTTGGACGTGCTGTATAAATATTAACGGTAAGGCGCTCTCTCCCCGACTTGGCGCTGTGCCCCCGCTGGACCGCCTGGCTTCCCGGCACGGGACCGCCTGGCTTCCCGGCACGGGATCCCCCTGTTTTGGTATGCGCCCGCCAGTCAGCCTGCGCCTGGCTTTGTCTGGGCCTGCCGCTGGCCCCACACCAGTCGTCCTCTCGCTTTGGGGAGCTGGGGCTTGCGTGCAGGGCCCTGCCCCTCCTGCTGCTCTCTGGGCCTGTGTCCACGCTGCGGAGCGGGGGTGGCCGCTAACGGGCCCCGTGCGATTGCACGAGTGTAAACGCTCACTGTGCAGCACGTCCACACGAGCCAGGCTGCCTCCGCCGCAGCGTCCGGCTGCACGAACTGCTGCTGCACTGGCTTCTAGCCCTATGGGACCGGGGGCCAGGGTTCAAACTCCCATAAGCCCCTGGCAAAACCCCATGGCCCCGGTGGCTGGCCACTAACTCCCCCGCCCCCGCTTCCTGGCCCTGTCTCCCCAGGCCTGCTCAGCGCTCGGCTCCACAGGCAGGGGGGTCGCAGCTGCTGGCTCCCATCTGAACCGCCCTGGCCCTGGCTGGTCACAGTCCATTGGGCCCCGTCACCATGACGGACTCCACTGGGTGTCGGGCTCAGCGCTGCTAAGCGATTTGGGAGCCAGGCTGCGAGAGAGGCTAGTGCATCGGGGCAGGCTCGGAATCCGGAGTCACGCCACTTGGAGTGACTCCAGATTTACAGCAGCACCCAGCCGCAGCGCCCCTGGGGTTCAGCGTCCTCTGCAGACACGGCCGGCCGGGGAGGAGAGACCCCGGGGGATCATCCAGGCCCTAAGCCTGAGGATGCGCCTAGACCAGCCCTGACTGGGGCTTGTCCAACCTGCTCGTCACCCCCGCCCGGGCGCGGTTCCCACAGTGGCCCAGGTCCCGATTCCAGGGCCCCCAGCCTCCCGAGGGGCAGCTGTTCCCCCACAGCCCCAGCTCCCCAGCTGGTGATGCCCATCCCCACGTGTCCTGCCCTCAGGGGCTGGGGGGCCTCGGCTCCCCACTTCGGGACGGCCCTTCCCTGCGCCGTGCCCCCCCTGGGCCTGCGGCTCTCCAGCGGGCTCCTCAGGGCGAGTGGAGCCGGACCCCAGCCATGTGTCCAACTGGGACCCTCCAGGTAACAGAGCCTGCACTGAGCTCGGCCTGCCCTACAGCCGCGGCACGTGGGTGGGTCCTATTCACCCTGTGACCCCCCCAACCCTCTTCACCCTGTGACCCCCACATCCTCCTTCACCCTGTGACCCACCAGTCCCCCAGCCCCATTCGCCCTGTGAACCCTGGAGCACCCTTGTACACATATTTCTTGACTCCTTTAAAGAATTCTAATAGCCTGGCGAGGCGCGATTTTCCCTTAGCAAAATCCATGTTGTCTCTTCCCCAAAAGAGTGTGTTCATCGCTGTCGGACACTTCTGGTCTTTCCTGGAAGGTCAACCAGTTTGCCTGGCATTGAAGTTGGGTTTGCCGGCCTGCGTGTGCCAGGATCGCCTCGGGGGCCTTTTTTCAAAATTGGGGGCCCATTCGCTCTCCTCGGCTGTGTCTAGACGACAGGGTTTTGTCAACAAAATTGGACTTTTGTCGACAAAACCTACGTGTACACTACTGCTGAACAGAACGCGGCATTTTGTCAATGGCGGTAAGCCCCGTTCTACAAGGCATAACGCCTTCTGGCGACAGTTCTATGGCCAGAAGGCATGACCGTGTAGAGGCGATACTTTGCGTCTACACTCTCATGTGAGCAAAGCGGCTTGCTTTGTTGACAGAACCGGATGCAGTCTAGATACGCTTTGTCGACAGAAGCTTTGTCAACAGTATCGGGCAACAAGGCCTCTGTCAACAAAAGCCTGTAATCTAGACGTACCCCTCCCGTCCAGGCCCCTGCACTCAAAGATCAGGAGGCAGGCTGAAAAATGGCACCATGGAAAGAAAAAGAAATGGCTCTGGGTCGTTTTATTTGGCTTTGGAGGTCAGAGAATTCAGGGCCACATTTGCACTTTTTTCTCGGTCACCACAGTGTTTTGTGTTGTACGCTGGGAGCTGAGCTGTTCAGGGGGATAACGTGAGGCCAGCATTTGGGGTCGTTAAGCCTTGCACAAAATCACAGGCCTTGGTAACATTTTCCATTTTAACGCCCCAGCTCCATAGTCCCTACCTGCCGCAGCCGCCGCGATACGAACACAACGTTGCAAAACCTACGGGGGTAATAGTGTTTTGTGTGTGTGTGCACGTCCGTGCCTCTCTCCCCCTCAAGCGACTGGTCCCAAGGAACCGGCCCCACACCCACAGGGGTGCACATGGACAATTCACAGCCACAGGCTGGGAGCTCCCTCCGCGGGCGGGGACGGCAGTGGGGCAAGGAAGAGTGAAAAGGCAACACGCCCCATTTGCACAGACATTCCTGCACCAAGGCAGGGACCAGTTTTAGGCTCGTCTCTTCCCAGCCATGTTGTTCCCCCTTCGGGGGCTCGCTGAGAGGCGAGGCAGCCCGCACAGGGCCCCTGGCTGCAGAACGGCCCAGCTGGGCATTGCGTAGCATGGACATCGCAATGGTCTCTTCAAACAGCCCCCAGCCTGCCCCAGAGTGGAGCCTGCCCCAGGGGAAAGTCACACACGGGCAGGGAGATGAGCCAGAGTGAATAGGCAGGTGGGCAAAGCATGAGGGGAACCCAGGAGCATAAACTCCCTGGAGCATGGATATGCAGTGACACCCCCCCCTCTTCTCTGAGCTGCTAGGGCCTCTCCCCTCCCCATCCCCTGGGAAACCAGCACACACAGGACCCCCGGGGTGGATTTGAACCTAGGACCGCTGGAGCGTAGTATAGGAGCCTCTACTGCTGGAGCTCTCAAGCCAGCTGGCTCCCAGCCTAGGCTGTAATGGTCTAAGTGCCACTGCATGGGACAGGGCCCCAAACCCCAGGTAGGAGACCTCCCCTCGTAAGCACCCTTCCGGTCCAAGGAGGAGAGGACTCTAGCCCAGCGCTGGGCAATTATTTTCAATGGGGGGGAGGGGGGGGTACGCAATTCCAAGAATTGGGTAAGTGGTCAAGGGCTGCTCTTTCCTAGGCTAGTAATGGAGGAGGGCTGGGATGGAATTTGGGTGCAGGAAGGAGCTCTGGGTGAGGGATGGGGAGGCAGAGGCAGAATTTGGGGGCAGGAGGTAGCTGGGAGGAGGGCGGGTGCAGGGGGGTTGTGGCTTGCAGCAGGGGTGGGGTGGCTAGGAGGCGTGACGTGTCTGGGCAGTGTGCCCCAAGAGAGGAGGGGGCAGCGGGTCTCCGGGTGCTGCACCCACCTGGCCGCACCATGCCTGCAGATCCCATTGGCCAGTCTCCAGCCAATGAGAGGCTGCAAGGATGGTGCTAGGGTAGGGGGCAGAAACACATGCTGGCCCACATAGCTGGCTGCTTGGAGCGGCCTATGGGGCCGCAGCCAGGCACGTTCCAAAGTTTTGGTGAGCCACATGCAGTCCAGACTGTGACCACCCCTGCTCTGGCTTTCTGGTGTGAGGACACTGCTTCAGCGCAGCTCTGTGCAGTTGCTCTGCTCAGCTTCTCTGAATGGGCCCATCCCCACGGCATCTGGGCACCAGCAGCAGGAGTGCTCTATCCTAGTCACGTGCAATAGGGAGCCCCGCAGCCAGGTCCCAGGGTGCCAGCACTTGCCTCTGAATTGAGCAACACTGTGGAACATGGCTGCCGCTTGCCCAGGCCTGGCACGTACCGAATTTGCCCTCCTGGCCCTAGTGCCGTAAAGCCTCAGAAGGATGCAACCCCCTGCCCGGAGCTGCAATACTAGCCCAGAGCCTGCCCCCTGCGCGGTAAACCAGCACCCTTTGAGCCCTGTTTTGCCTGCTCATTCCTTGCTAACGGGCTTGGGGCGTGAGGCAGAGACCGGGGCTCCTGTTGGCCGACGCTGATGGCTTGGGGGCCGTGCTGAACGCTTTGCAGAGGTCGGGTGGGAACAGCTCCCCGGTCCATGGAGCTTACAATCTCGTGGCCCGTTCGGTCCCCCTAAGCCAGGGCAGAAAGGGGCCTCGCGCCAGCCGGGCCGTGATGCGGGTCTCAGCCCGGCTCCGCCCCGTCGGGCCAGGGTTAGTTTTCCGAGAAGTGGCTGGACTCCGACAGGACCTTCCCGTCCTTGGTTTCAATGGTCTTGATGAGGACGGCTCTCTTGTGCGAGGCGGCCGCAGGCGGGGAGGGGAGCGGCGCACGGGGAGGCGGGCGTGCGGCTGCGTAAGCAAGTCGGGAAGGGGGTGGGTTTAGAAATCTAGTCGAGAAATCAGAGAGGGTTCGGTTTTAGGAAGAGGCTCGCGATTGGTTCCCAAAGGGATTGAGCCCAGGAGAGGCGGGAAGCTGGGACTGGCTGGCCAATCAGAGGCAAGGCTTTATGCATGCAAATCGACGGGCGAAGCCTATTGGACACGCGGCCCTGGTTCAGCCACCAAGGCACGCAGGGGCAGACTGACAGCGACTAATTTGCATATATTTACATACAGCTCAGAGACAGAGCCAAGGCAGTGGAAGGAGCCTTTCTAGGGGGGCCCAACCCGGTCGCCACTCCACCGGCCAGCGGCCACGGTTCATGCTGGCACCAGCCCGGTCCCTGGAGCAGCATCACTGGCTCCCCACGTCCTAGGACGATGCCCGTAGGGATGCTCCCCGCCATGGACAATGGGGCGCTCTCCGGGACCCCCACTTCCCTTGTACCGGCGGGAGGCTGAGAGCCTGGCCCACGTGCCCAGGCCCTGCTGCGAAGGGAGGCTGCTTGTCCCGCCGGGGGGGATGCAGAGGCAGCTGGTGCCTGCAGGAGGGGGCTGCCCTCCCCCCCCAGGCCAGGCTACGGGAGCCAGGGAGAGACTCACCCAGTCTGTCCACGGCGCTGATTTGTGGGGTCAGGCCTGGGCTGGTCATCCTGGGAGAGGAGCAGAGACGGGGGCGCCGTCAGGAGGGTCCAGGGCCCAGCCGGCGCCATGTCAGCCACCAGCCCCAGCCCTGCACTTGCCACGCAGAGGGGGGAAGACGGCCATGGGGGGGGCTACCTCCTGGAACAAGCCTACTCTGCATTTGTGGGGGGCGGGGGGAGGGGACTTGTCTGGGGTCCCCCACAGTGCGGACCTCAGCCCCTTCGCTTATGCGGCCTCTAGCGTACGAAGCCAGACCTCTAGGAGGGATGCGCCCCTTCTGGGTGTCACCCCCACTGCCAACACAGCCCCACCCGCACCCGGTGCGCCAGCCTGTCCCGGCAGCCCCCAGCCTCTTCCAGAGAATTTGCCAGGGTGGTTTCTACCAATGCACCCCACGCTTCTGGGTGCCCCGTGCTCTGCCGGTGCCCCTCACTCCCGACCTGCAGCTCCTGCCGACCCACCCGCGTTCCCCCAGCCCTGCCGGTGCCCCTCACTCCCACCTGCAGCTCCTGCCGACCCACCCGCGTTCCCCCAGCTCTGCCGGTGCCCCTCACTCCCACCTGCAGCTCCTGCCGACCCACCCGCGTTCCCCCAGCCCTGCCGGTGCCCCTCACTCCCACCTGCAGCTCCTGCCGACCCACCCGCGTTCCCCCAGCCCTGCCGGTGCCCCTCACTCCCGACCTGCAGCTCCTGCCGACCCACCCGCGTTCCCCCAGCCCTGCCGGTGCCCCTCACTCCCACCTGCAGCTCCTGCCGACCCACCCGCGTTCCCCCAGCCCTGCCGGTGCCCCTCACTCCCACCTGCAGCTCCTGCCGACCCACCCGTGTTCCCCCAGCCCTGCCGGTGCCCCTCACTCCCGACCTGCAGCTCCTGCCGACCCACCCGTGTTCCCCCAGCCCTGCCGGTGCCCCTCACTCCGACCTGCAGCTCCTGCCGACCCACCCGTGTTCCCCCAGCCCTGCCGGTGCCCCTCACTCCCACCTGCAGCTCCTGCCGACCCACCCGCGTTCCCCCAGCCCTGCCGGTGCCCCTCACTCCCGACCTGCAGCTCCTGCCGACCCACCCGTGTTCCCCCAGCCCTGCCGGTGCCCCTCACTCCTGACCTGCAGCTCCTGCCGACCCACCCGTGTTCCCCCAGCCCTGCCGGTGCCCCTCACTCCCGACCTGCAGCTCCTGCCGACCCACCCGTGTTCCCCCAGCCCTGCCGGTGCCCCTCACTCCTGACCTGCAGCTCCTGCCGACCCACCCGTGTTCCCCCAGCCCTGCCGGTGCCCCTCACTCCTGACCTGCAGCTCCTGCCGACCCACCCGTGTTCCCCCAGCCCTGCCGGTGCCCCTCACTCCGACCTGCAGCTCCTGCCGACCCACCCGTGTTCCCCCAGCCCTGCCGGTGCCCCTCACTCCTGACCTGCAGCTCCTGCCGACCCACCCGCGTTCCCCCAGCCCTGCCGGTGCCCCTCACTCCCGACCTGCAGCTCCTGCCGACCCACCCGTGTTCCCCCAGCCCTGCCGGTGCCCCTCACTCCCAGCTGCAGCCCCTGCCGACCCACCCGTGTTCCCCCAGCCCTGCCGGTGCCCCTCACTCCCGACCTGCAGCTCCTGCCGACCCACCCGCGTTCCCCCAGCCCTGCCGGTGCCCCTCACTCCCGACCTGCAGCTCCTGCCGACCCACCCGCGTTCCCCCAGCCCTGCCGGTGCCCCTCACTCCCGACCTGCAGCTCCTGCCGACCCACCCGCGTTCCCCCAGCCCTGCCGGTGCCCCTCACTCCTGACCTGCAGCTCCTGCCGACCCACCCGTGTTCCCCCAGCCCTGCCGGTGCCCCTCACTCCCGACCTGCAGCTCCTGCCGACCCACCCGCGTTCCCCCAGCCCTGCCGGTGCCCCTCACTCCCACCTGCAGCTCCTGCCGACCCACCCGTGTTCCCCCAGCCCTGCCGGTGCCCCTCACTCCCACCTGCAGCCCCCACCAGCCCAGCCCTGCCGGTGCCCCTCACTCCCAGCTGCAGCCCCTGCCAGCCCGGCCCTGTGCCAGCCCCACCCCGGCCGGCCCCGCCTGCTCACCGGCTCTCCTCGCCCTCCAGCAGCTTGCGGTAGGTGGCGATCTCGATGTCCAGGGCCAGCTTGAGGTTCATCAGCTCCTGGTACTCGCGCACCTTCCGCGCCATGTCCTGCTTGGCCTGCTTCAGCGCCTCCTCCAGGCTCTGCACGGTCTCCCGGGCGCTGCGCAGGGCCTGCTCGCCCTGCTCCTCCGCCAGCTCCACCGCCTGCTCCAGGCTGGCGCGCTGCCCGGGGCAGACACAGGGTTACGGGGCGGGGGGCGGCCGGGCGCCTATCGGAGACTCCGAGGGCGGAGGAGATCACCCAACACCACGGGCCACTGCTCCCCCAGAAGCCTTTGCACCTGCGCCCGTGGCCTTCCCCGGCAGCGGCCTCGGGACCCACGGCGGGAGGGGAGCAGGACTTCCCAGGGGAGAGGGGAGAACCCGGCTCCCCCGGCAGACTCTGGCCTCGGAGGAGCCGGCCGGAGTGGCCGAGCTGCGGGAGGGGTCCCTGGGATGAGACCGTGGCCCTGCCCCACCCCCCGCCCCACAGCCTGAGGGGGGGCCACCCGAGGGGGGGCTCACCTGGTTCTTCAGGGCCTCGATGTCCGCATTGAGCCTCTGGGCATAGCGGCTCAGCTCCGCGATCTCGCCCCGGACGCTTTTCGTCTCCTCGCCGTGCCGCCGGGCCTGGGCCGCCATGTCCTCGAACTGCGCAGGGGGAGGGGTCCCTAAGGCACGGCCCCAGACCCCAGGGAGCCCGCCAGGCAGAGCAGAGCCAGCCCCAGTAGGGTCCCACCCGCCAGGCCAGCCGTTCCCCAGCACGCCCCCTTCCCCCGGGAGCTCGGCCCTCGCACGGGGCTCAGACGCTTCTCCCCAGCTCCGTGACCAGGGAGCTGGTGGGAGCGGAGTCAGCCCAGGTATCCGCCCAGCCTCTGGGTGGGGGACGCGAGCTCACAACCTGCAGCTCCTGCCAGAAGCCACCCTCGGCTCTTTGGGGGCTCGTGGGGGTCCCTCTCCCTCCATGTGGCTGCTGCCTCCCACTCCCAGCTGGGCTTGCACCCCGGGGGAGTCACTGATCCTTGGGGAGGGGTGTCTCTGCTCATTCGTCCGTGTACCCTTTGGGGAGAGCCCATGTCTGGGGCATGCCACAAGGCCTGACTGCAAGCCCACAGTTGGCTCGTGCACTCCCCAGCTCCATGTTCACGATCAGCCAGCGTGCTCACTGCGCACGTGGACTTGTGCGAGTTGCACCGGGCGGGAGGCAGGGCAGGCAAGAGGGAATGCAGGTGAGCATCTCGAGGCGTGGGGAACAGGCAGGCGGTGGACGAAGTTTTGCCTGCACGGGGCCGTGCCTGTGAGCGTGCGAGCAGCGTGCAAGCAGGAGGAAGCGTGACCGTGCATGCACGGTGTGTGTGGGGGGGGGAAGTGCCACTCACCTTGTGCTTGTACCATTGCTCGGCCTCTGCCCGGCTCTTGGCCGCCACGGCCTGGTACTGAGCTTTGACTTCGTCTATAACCTGATTCATCTCCAGCTCCCGGCTGTTGTCTATTTCCACCGTCACCTGGGTGTTGTGCACCTGGGCCTGCAGCTCCCGCACCTCCTGGGGAGGGAAGCAATCGGGGGGGGGGGGGAGGATTCGTCTCTGCTTGCCTTGTCTACGGACTCCCCGCACCTGCAGCCCCACGCTCCCCGGGAGGGATCGCCAGCCAGAGGGGACGGAGCCTTTGGACCGACCCCAACCCCCCCCCCCGTGCGGCAGGCTCACCCGCCGGCACCCACCTCGGCAAACAGCTGCTTGAGGCAGTGGATTTCGTCCGTGGCGCTCCCCAGCTTCGACTCCACGTCCACCTTCCGCAGGTACAGGTCGTCGAGATCCTGCCGGCCCCGGAGAGACGCCGTCAGGGCACCTCCGGGTGGAGGGAGGGGCGCGCCGGTCAGCCCCCCAGGCACCAGGGGGCAGAGCCCTCCAGGCAGGAACACGCTTGGGGGCTGGGGTTAGGTTGGGCAGGTTGCTGAAGGGGCGTGGTTTCAGGGGGAGGGGAGTGGCTTCAGGCAGAAGGGGCGGGGCTTGGACTTGCCTTCCCTAGCTGGGCCACCGCTCATGCTCTGGAGCCAGTCTGCTCCATGGGACACAGGGGGGGCGGGAGGGAAATGTTGGCTGGGTTTAGGCTTCTAAGCAGCACACGGGACCGTTTGTAGGGACCAGCCTAGTGGCCAGTTGGGTTGGACGGAAGGAGGGAGGCCCTGGGGCGCTTGGCAGGAGGAACCCGACGCACGGGGCAGGCCAGCGCATCCTTATTAGGAGTTTCTCTTATGCAAGCCGACAGATCTGGCTGCATTACGTTGTCACCCGTTACTTGGCGCCCTATGCTCATGCGGGGGCGGGAGTGACAAAATTGCCAGGCCACCGGGCGAGGTAGGGAGGGGACAGCTCAGTGCTCTTGGAAGGGGCGGGGCCTCGAGTGGGCGGGGCCTCGAGTGGGCGGGGCAGCCAGCTCTCAGTGCTGCCCCAGACAGTCCTCCAAGCTGCACAGAGCCAGCGCCTGCGCTCCGGGCATGATTTAAAGGGTGCAGAGATCTGGCAGCTGCTAGGCCCTTTTGAATTGCAGGGCCCGGGGCAGTGCCGCCCCCCCCCATTGCCCCCTCCCTGGCTCCCCCGTTTGGGGCGTCTGAGCCTAGAAAACCTTCAGACTTGCTCCGAGCGCGCCACCCCCATTGTGCACGCGACCCACGCCCCAGCACGCCGACTGCCATCCAGCGCTCTGCACCTCCGACTGCCACCGCAACCCAACGCCACGAACCCATCGCCTACAGCAGCCGCCCTCACACCCGGGGCCAGTCAGTCGCTGGACTGCTCCGCCTGTCCCTGCCTTGCCACCCCTGGCCGATGCACCTGTGCCACCGTCAGAGGGGTGGCTGGCAGGGGACACGGAGGCACGGTCCGCCGCAGAAGGCTGACTGGATTTCATCCCCACACAGAACATGACACTTTCGCTAGGCAGCTCCACCAGGACCCTGGGCTCCCCACAATTCCCCTCCCAAGTTCCCTGTGGGCCTTCTTCCCCAGGGACGGGCCTGGGGTGAATGGTTCCTCCAGTCACGCAGCGCCCCGAGTCTGACCCTGCCCATGGTGGGGAGGGGAGCGGGATCCAGGGGGCAGGGTGCACCCTGCTGGGCAGTACAGGGCAAAGCCAGGGCTGGCTGGGCACAGACACCCTCGGGGGGGGGGGGAGGGGGTGTCCTAGGAGCCTGGGGCACAGACATCCCCAGGAAGGGGGGGGGGGGAGAATTCTCACTTTCTTTGTCATGACAAATTCGTTCTCCAGCTGGTTCCGCCGGTTGATCTCATCCTCGTACCTGGGGAGAGAGGGGACATGCGGGGACCCAGGCAGCATCCATGGGCCTGACGTGCAAGCCCAGCCCCATGGCAGAGGGGTGGTTGGACTGGGCCTTGCTGCTCTCGGATGCCCGACGGGCTCCAGGTTTGAATCCTGGGCATGTCTCACATGCCCCGGCTGCGGGGGGCTCAGAGGATGCTCAGAGATTGGGGGGGGTGTGGCACTGGGGGCGCAGCCTGGAGTCACTTCACTGCGCCCCCTACTGGAGAGGGCTCAGCAGCCCATGGGAGGTGGCTGCATGGAGCCCTCCGAGAGGTGGGACCTAGGAGGAGAAATTGCTGGGTCCCTCTGGGGGGTGGCTGGGGCTGCCTCTGCCCTGCAGCGGGAGGCGTCAGAGAGGAGAGCCAATGAAGGCTGGTCCCCCAGAGACAGCCCCTCTGAGCTGGGCTCCTGATTTCCGGATTCCTCCCTGAGGAGGCGCCAGGCTCAGCCCCACGGTGCGGGAGGTGGATGAGGTGCCGTGGGGGTGGGAGGGGTTTACTGGGCAAATACGACCCAAGACACATGGCGGCTGGTCCCAGCCAGGGCCAGACAAGCCCCCGCCCGGCCCCCATGGGTCTCCTGGAAGAGGCCCTGGCCACAGGTACCTGCCCTTCAGCTCCTCCAGCAGCTCCTGCATGCGGCCCAGCTCTGCCTGCAGCCGGCCTCGGTCCTGGCTCAGCGCCTCCATTTGCTGCTTCAGGTTCTGGCTGGAGCGTGTCATGATCTGCCCGAGGTTGGACTTGAACTGGTCCTTCTCCTTCAGTAGCTTCAGCTGCGTCTCCAGCACTTTGTTCTGCTGCTCCAGGCTGCGGACCTGGTGGGGAGAACCAGTAGGGCTGGGCCCGGCCCTTCACTCCCACCGGGTCACCCAGGCAGGAAGCCGGGCAGAGATCCCCCTCCGGGGCTAAGGCAGGCCCCCAGAAATGCCTAGCCAGGGTCAGCGCCCAGAGGGATGCAGAGCAGGGGACGGCTGCAGAGCGCCAGGCGTCGGGGTAAGATCCCCATCTCCCTGCAGCACAAACCGGGCCAATCCTGCGGAGGCTGGCTGGCCAGGCAGAGCCGCGGGAACCAGGGATCCCCCTGGAGCAACGTTCCTCTCCACCCCAGATTCCAATTCCAAAGCCGGCAGGGACCACTGTGATCAGCTGGTCTGACTCCCCCACGTCTAACCCAGGCCAGAGAATGGCCCCCCAGGCGTCCCTGGGGCAGGAGGTTTGGAAAGCCAGCCCTGTGGAGTGGCATGGAATGGAATGTGCCCGATCTAAAAATGCAAGACTCTTGTCTGAAGGCCTGGCTGAAGTTTTTCAGCCCGAAAATCCCCCCTCCGTCATCAGAACAGGCAGTTTCATTTAAAAAAAATCAGCTGCCTGCAGGAAAAGGCTGGGTTTTGACTGTCTTTCACTTAATCAAAAACAAACAAACCAAAAACACCCCCCATTCATTCAAGACAGTTTTGCATCAACACACACACACACACACACACACACACACACACACACACACACACACACACACACACACACACACACACAATTCATTGAAGACAGTTTTGAATCAACATTTCTAAGTGAGGCCTCTCCCTCTCTCTGAAGCCAAGCGTTCCGTTTTGCTCAAAGCACGTCAATTTCCTTCGTGTCGACCCTGCGGATGCCAAACCGTCCCCCCCGTTTGGGTCGGCAACACGTTGCGCCCTGTGAATTTTCTGTCTGATTCCGAATGGAGCGCCACTCAAATGCCAGGAACGTCCCGCCAAGGGAAAACCTTGCTTTGTGGACGGCCTGTCGATTACACATCCACCTCGGTACTACCGGATCCACCCCCAGAGAGCCCGGCTTCACCACCAGGGGGCGACGCAGGGCCACCGTCCCCGACAGGTCCATGCTACCGGCAGGCCGCCAGTCCGACGTGCAGGCCCAGTGCGCTGATCCACACCACCCAGCAGAAACAGAGCCCTCCGGGGCTGAGAGCCTGCCGCCCGGTGCCTGCTCGGTTCAACACCGTGCCAGGGCAGTGCCACCTTGCAGCCCCCAGGTTCATCCATCTTCTGGGTCACGGGCAAGAACGAACCTGGCGCCCTCTGGGCAGGGGAGCAGGTAGCCTCTGTGGGCCCTCAGGGCGGGGGGGCTCTGCTCTCCCAGGAGGGGCGGGCCCTTGGGCAGAGGGGGCGGGGCCTTGGGCAACCAGCTCAGAGCACTGCCAGGAGCACATGGTGTGGCACTCCGGTGGCTATTAAAAGGGCCCAGGGCTTTGGTCACGGCCGTTACGGGAAGGAGCCCCGGGCCCCTTTGAATCGCCCCACCCATAGGCTCCAGGGGAGCAGGGCCTCGCTACATAACCGCTCCCCCCAGAGCCTGCACAGACACCCCCCAGGATCCGGCCGGGAGCAGGGGGGGACAGGGCGAACAGGAACTGCTGCTAGGGTGTCGTGCAGCAGATGGAGGCCGGGGCGGGAGCGAGACCAGCGCCAGTGCTGGCTGGAGCAGGACAACCACAGACTCAAGGGCCCGACGGGACCTCAGGGCTCACCTATTCCTGCCCCCCCCAATACAGGCGCAGGAGGGGAACTGCCACGCTACTGGCAAAGCAAGTGCATGGACGTGGCTGGGGCTTTTTGTACCTTCCACACGCCCAGTAAGAAGCAGCCTCTAGGTCTCCTATAGATCCACGGCTGGGGGCTGCCCCGCTGCGCCAGGTCCCTAGCGGCCAGGATGAGGGGACCCACCTGATGAGACCCAGACCGAATGCAAGGCCAGGGATCCTGCTTTGGGTGACGTCAGAGGGGCCACCCCGCAGCTACCAGACGGGCGTGACCAGCTGGCACCCACCGGCCTGGGCCAGACTCGAGGGAGGCTTCAAACGCCGTGCCCCATCCCCAGAGCCGCCCTGTCCCCAACGGGCTGTGCCAGAGGATCAGGGGTGCTCAGAACCCTTGGCATTGGCCTGGCACGGCAGGCGGAAGGACGAACCCTTGGGTTTTCTCTGCCACAAGAAGGGATCAAGTGGCAGCGTTTGCTTCTGCTGCCCCACGTTTCCTGGTGGCTTTGCCACACCCAGCCCTGGCTCAGCCCTCTCCCGCCCGGCTCGGGTCCCTTGGGCTGGCCAGCGCCAGGCTCTCGGGCCCGCCCTGTTGGAGTGGCACCCACGGACGTGGCCCAATGGCAGACACGGCCTCGCCCGCTTCGTCGGGCTAACCTCCCCGGCTGAGCTGGCGACCCCCCCCAGAGCTCCCTCCCTCGCCAAGCCGGTTGCTCGGGCGTGGCAGGCGGCTGGCACACCGTGCAGCCCGCTCCCAAGTCACTTCAGCTCCCAGCGGCTGAATGCTGTGGCTCTCCCGCCTCCCCCCAAGGCGTTTTCTCACCAAGTGACCCAGGGCTGGCGGGACCGGACCCAGAGCCGGTGCCATGGGCGCACACAAAGGCACACGGGCTTGGCCAAAAGGCACCAGCTCCAGAGGGAGGAAGGAGGAGCGATGCAGGGACAGTTCACCCAGCAGCATTTTGCCTCCAGCCACCACTTCCCCATGGAGCAAGTGACTTTTCTGCCCTTCAGCAAACCAAGCCAGGAGAAAGCCGGCACTTGGCTGGAGGCGAACACGGTCCGGTCCACGCCATGGCACGGCTCCAGGAGCCCTGGGCGTGGTGTTCCCGAGTCTAGGCTTTAGCGTCCACACTGCACTGCACCCGGAGTCACACCGCCCCGACTAGGGCCGGGCTGCAGCGCGGTGCGGAGGCAGGGGGCTCAAACCGGAGTGTGATCCGGAGCATGCACGGCAGTGTAGACGCGACCCGCCCGCGCTGCCTGGCCTCGCAGCCCCGGCCGGAGGGGGCCCGAGGAGCTCGGAGCCAGGGCCGGGGCCCCGCACCTTGTCGATGAAGGAGACGAACTGGTTGTTGAGTCCCTTGAGCTGCTCCTTCTCCTCGCTGCGCAGCTGGTGCAGCGCCGGGTCCAGCTCCGGGCCGGGCAGCGGGGCGAGCAGGAGGGAGGGGGAGGCGAGCCCGTAGCGGCTGCCGCCCGGCGAGCTGCGCAGGAAGCCCGAGGCGGCGCGGCCGGACAGCGAGCCCTGCGAGCGGCTGCTGAAGCCCATGGGGCCGGTGCGCGAGTAGCTGCTCATGGCGGGGCAGGGCGGCAGGTTCGAGCCCCGAGGCCGCCGGCGCCCAGAAATAGGGCTGCGGGAGCCTAGCCCCGCCCCCGGCGCGCCTCATTAGCATAGCCAGCCGCCAGGTGGGGCCAGCCCAGGTGGCCTTAGACCTAGCTCCTCCCTGTCCCCAACTTCATTTGCATAGCCCCACCCTTCCTTCGGGGGCACGAATGTTCACTCTTCTATCCCCAACCTTATTTGCATAGCCCCACCCCTTTCGGGAAGGGGAATGGATTTTTCCCTCTTCCAGTCCCACCTCGGGCGGGGGTGGGGTCTGCAGCGCCGCCTTCCATTGGCCGGCCTCTACCTGTCCATGCAAATGAGGCTCCTGAATAATGCAGCGGCCGGGCAGATAAAGCGGCGGCGCAGCCCGGAGCAGGCAGCGCCCGGCTCCCCGCAGGCATGTCCCGGCCCCGCAGCGGCTCCCTGGCCGGCGCGCCCCGCCTGTGGCCCGGCTTCTCGGCCGGCAGCATGTACGGGGGCGCGGGCGGCTCGGAGCCGCGGATCTCGCTGTCCAGCCTGGCCGGCCTGCTGTCCCGGCAGCGCTCCCACATGGAGGCGCTGGGCGGGGGCAACCAGCAGGAGGCGCTGCAGGGGCTGAACGAGCGCCTGGCCGGCTACCTGCAGCGGGTGCGGGGGCTGGAGGCGGCCAACCGGGCGCTGGAGGAGGAGATCGCCCAGCTGCGGGCCCGCCGGGAGGGCGCCGGGCAGCGGGACTGGGAGGCCTGCGAGCGGCCCCTGGGGGAGCTGCGCAAGCAGGTAGGGGGGCACCCAGGGGTGGGGGCCCTGAGCTGCCGGGCTCTGGGGTGGGCCATGGGACCCTGCCCCATCCCCTGTCCAGGGCGGGGGCCCTGAGGTGGGAGAAGGGGGCCCTGCTGCCCTTCCTTAACCCCAGACACAGGCAGGGAGGTGGGTCTGCATCCGACCCCCATCAGGTCTGTGCTGGCTGCCTGACCCCCCTGGGGTGACCCGCAGGCGTGGGGCCAGCCCTTAGCCGCCCAGGCCCTAAGGGGGGACGGGGCAGAGACAGCCAAGGGGGCGGCGAGACGGACAGACGGGTTAGTGCGGGAGGCTCCGCCGACCTGCCATCCCATCTCCCCAGACTGGCTGTGGCTGCCTCAGGTTGCCATGGGGCACCGCCCCGGAGAGGCCTGGGGTCTCCTGGGGGCGGGGGAGGGAAGCTGGACTCCAGACGTTCTGTGCCCGCTGTGGCCACACGAACGGAGCCAAGCGGGGCCCTGAACCGTCAGCTCACCGGGGCTGTGAGTGGCGACTGGCCTGGCAGAGCTCCAGCCGGGTGCGGCTCAAACCTTCGGCCTCCCCCTCGCCCTGGGCCGGGCAGTGCAAGGTCGGGGTTAGTGAGGGTCATACTGGTGCCCTGGAGAGGCCTGGGCTGTCCCATTGTGTGGCGCACCCGCCTTCCAGGCCTCCTCCGGGTCTCGTTACCCCCAAAACCACCCTGGTCGGAAAATGGGGGCTCAGGGCCTGGCCCCTTAGGGTCCCCTTATGCCGGAGAAAGGCAGCCGCTGAGTCATCTGTCACTCCGGAGTCTTCGGCGGCTCCCCAGCTGTCTACTCTCAAGCTTTCCTGAGGGCTGTGCCCTTCTCCGCTCTGACTTGGCTTGCCTCCTGCCCCCTTTCACTGCCCGGAGTGATGTCTGGCTGGCACCACCAGCCACCAGGGTCCCAGCGTCCCAGCCCAACTACTGAAGAGTGGCCTGTAGCCAGGGCCCTTCCGGTTCAGCGTACAGCACCGAGCGCGGTAGGAACAAGTAAGTGTCGTGCGATGTGTTAGTGTGCACGGGCTTCACCAGTGCCTTTTCGGGGGCCTGTGGAACACGAGGCCGACGCACCCCCGGCAGATCTCTGCCTGCCCTGGCTGAGACCCACTGGCCTATCCCAGCGGGCCAAGGAGAGGAGACGTCGGTGCCTGCAGACAGCAGCTGGGCGCCAGACGCTGCAGAAACAATCCCTCTCGTCCTCTGAGACTTTGCATCCCCGCTCAGCGCAGCGGGCCGGCTCTTGCTGCCTCACTGGCCTACAGCCAGCGCTTCCCCTCCCCCGGGTGTGGCCGTCTCTGGGGCTGCGGGTTCCTCGCTCGCTGGAGCAGCCCAGCCCCGGTGTCCGTGTTCTCCCCGCCTGCCAGTGTAAACAGGCGCAGAGCCGGATTCCCCTGCGTTGCACAGATCTTGTCAGCTGTCCTAGCAGCGTGAGCAGGGATCCGGGCGTGCCCGAAGGGTTTCAGCAGACCGGGAGTCAAGCGGAAGTCAGGGTCACTGAGGCACACACAGGGTCAGAGGCTCCAAGGCCAGAGGGACCATTGGGGTCCAGTCGGACCCCGCGGCACAGCCCAGGCTACACGCACTGATGCCTTTCCAGTCTGAACGGGTCTCGCTGGCTCCTTGTCTTTCTCTGCCAACTCGCAGAGCCTGTTATGACACATCTTCTCGGGTACCTGGCCTTGCTCGGGTCCTTTGCTCAAATAGGTTTGTTTTTCTTCATGTAAATCATTGCTCTGGGGTGGGGTGGGGGGTTCAGTCTGCAGGCTGCCCCCAGGAGAGAGGACCGCCCCAGTCCTTCCTCCAGGGCCACTGCAGCTCAGAGGTGCATGTCCCCTGGCTGTGGGACAGATACAGACACTCTCTGAACTATATAGTTGACAGCTGTCCCCTTTTCCACCCCCACCCCCTGCTGGCCCAGTGGGGTTACAGCTGTCTTGGGCTTCATCGCTGGCCATCTGCTGCCCCCTGTGGTCATGCTGCAGTGTAACTGTCCCTCTTACCAGACCCCTCCCTTTCCATTTGATGAGAAACAATCCCATTCCAGGCACATCCCATTGTCCTAGCACAACCAAACGCTGACCTTGCTTTAAGTTATGCCAAGAGGAAGCTGTATCCTGAATTTGGTGGTCCTAGCTCTTACCGTTTCTGAGGAGTTCTTGAACCAACGGACTCAGGGACAGATGCACATTCCTAAAATATAAAGTAAGAGGTGTTCTCCATGGAGCTACTTCTAGACTGTAACCAAGTAGCCTTCTCTTTGTTAAGGTAAATGGCAGGAGTGCTCGGAGTTTGTCACAACAAGGCATGTTGTCCAGCCCTTTAATCCTTCTTGCGGTATCTCTCCGAACCCTCTCCAGTTGATCAACCTCCGTCCTGAGAGCAGAATCCCTCCTCAGAGGCAGCCCTGGTCTAGGCATCCTGCAGCCATGGGGATTCCCTGGGTGCAGCACAGCTAGTCGAGGGGGCTGGCCTGCAGCTAGATGGGTCATTCACTATGGAGTGTTCACCGAGGATCAAAAAGCACAAGAATGGCCACCCTGGGTCAGACCAGTGGTCCAGCTGGCGCAGTGTCCCATTCAGAGGCAATGAACAGAACAAGGCTTTTTTCAGTGATCCATCCCGTCATCCCGCCCAGCTTCCGGCAGTTAGAGGCTAGGGACACCGAGAGCAGGGGGTTGTGTTCCTCCCCATCCTAGCTAATAGCCACTGATAGACCTGTCCTCCATCAACATCTCTAGTTCATTTTTTTAAACTCAATTCTACTTTTGGCCTCCACAACGACCTGTGGAACTCCTTGCCAAGGGATGACTAGGCATGTGGCCTTCTGTTTGTTTCCAACCGGCTGCCTATTAATTTAATGAGTAACCCCAATGTGTGTGATAAGTGAAGGAGTAAATTACACTTCCTGATTCACTTTCTCCACATCATTTGTAATTTTCTGTCTTTTTCGTGAGCTGAACACTCCCGATCTGTCTAACCTCGGACCGTCCACAGCCTGCTCCAGATTGCTCATCATCTTCATCGCCCTTCTCTGTCCTCCCGCAATTTCTGTTGGGTCTTTTTGGATCCATTCTCTCTCTCCCTCCCCTAATGGATCCTGCTTTTCTGTTTTGCAACGTGCATTACTTTGCATTTATCAACCTGCCGTTTTGTGGCAGGCGGGTTTGGGAGTTCTCTTTGTACCTCTGCACGGCCCTCTTCAGCAGGCCGCAGACTTTTCCCACCTCTTTCTTTTTCCAGATCATTCACAAAGATGTTGAACGTCCCTGGTCCCAGTACAGAGCTGTGGGGGACCCGGCTACGTACTACTTTCCACGGTGAAAACTGACCATTTAGTCCTACCCTTAGTTTCTGCTCTTGTAACCAGTGACTGACCCCCCAGCGGGACTTTCCTCTTACCACGTCGGCTTACTTAGCCTCAGAGCCTGCGGGGGACCCCGAGAGAGGCCTTTGGAAATCCAAGGGCACCAGGTGCATGGGACCCCCACTGTCGCCCTCTCTGACAGCCTCGAAGAACGCCCATGCCTTGGCAAGGCGAGTCCCCTTTACAAAATCTGTGTTGACCTCCGCCTCCACCCCGGCATCGTGTTCCACTCTGGCTCTGCTCCTTCTGTTCTCTGCTCTGGTAACCTGTTTGGGGGGTGCTGAAATCCTTCCTCCTGCAGGCTCGGCCCTCAGCGTCTCCAGGCAGGTCTTCCAAGGCTAGGGCTGCGAGCCGGGTCCAGCTGTTCCCCCTCCCCCCCCCAGTTTCCATTGCAAACCGTGTTCTCCTTTCCCTCTCCGCCACGGTGCCAGCCCAGCAGTGGCTGCATTTTGGGGCTGGGTGACAGAGCCCTGTATACTGCAGTCAGAGGCCACCTCTCCCCCTGACTTCGCTGGAAAACAAGAGCATCCGATTCAGGGGAGTGATTTGGTTAAATATTTGCATCCCAGCCGGTAGAGGAGGCTGGGGCCTTTGTCTCCCCGTCCCTCTGCTGCTGCATTTGCAACCAGGAAGGAGGGCCAGTCTGAGTCAGATGGAAAGAATCAGAATACTAGAACTGGCAGGGACCTCGAGAGGTCGTTGAGTCCAGTCCCCTGCCCTCACGGCAGGACCAAGCATCATCTAGACCTTCCCTGGCAGGCGTCTGTCCAACCTGCTCTTCAATGTCTCCACAACCCCCCAGGCAACTTATTCCAGTGTTTCACCCCCAGACAGTTAGGAAGTTTAAGAGGGAAGGCACCGGAGCCAGGTGCTCACTTGTTAAAAACCCAGCAATTCGCCAAAGGTGGATCATTTCCACCTGCAGGGGGCAGGGCTGACTATCCATTGACGGATGGAGAAGGGCCACAGTGTTAAGGAAAGCACCCGGGGACACTGAGGCACACGGATCCCAGGGGCCCGGGCAGCAAAGGCCTTTGTGTTGAAAATTCCCCCCCGGGGCTCGTTGGAGGGGCGCTGGGTGCCTGTTGCCTTCTGTGAGCGGTGACGGGGTCAGCACCTCCGGAAGTCAGACTTCCGCTGCTCACGTCCCCCCCATCTCTTGGCCCCCAGAGCCCTCTGCGAATGTGTCCCATCAATCAGCGTCCTGCGGAATCGAGGGGCACCTCCGGCGTTGTCTCCTACCTCCACGGGTCTCTGAGCCTGCCCCGAGCTCCGTGGAGACAGGCCTGCACCGGCAGAATGGCTCCCGGGCGGGGCAAGAGACTGCCCACGTGGGACACGGGGATCACGTCCCCCACCCCTGAAATGCGGCTGCTTCTGGGTGACACTGCAGCTGTCTCTGGCTTGGCCACCCCTGCTCATGCCAACTGGGACCCTTGCCGGGGGCCGGAACAGGGGTGACGCTAAGAACGGTTCTTGGAAGAGCCGTGGCTCCGGTGCTGTCCACGGGAAGGTTCCGTGGACTCGGAGCAGCGGCTCCAGCCCCGTGGGCAGGCCGCCGCTAGTTCCCAGCTGCCTCCACAGGCCTTCCCCATCTGACCAAGCACCCCGGGGGTCCAGGGAGGGGGTGCCCTTTGCCTGGTGCCCCCGGCCAGTGAAATACAGCTCCCCGGCCCCATGCAGCCACCTGCCCTTGACTTGACTTTGCTGTCGCCCAAGGAGCCCGGGGCGGGGGGCAGATGAGAACAAAGGCCGTGTTTTGCTTTGCAAATGAGCCAGTTCCTGAAACGCGAAACCCGCTGGCAGGTTCCTGCCGGGCTGGAGCAGCCAGGTCCGAACTTGTTTCCGAGGGAGCCACGCGGAAGATGGGATCCAGGCGGAGATAAGGGCCCGGCCGGGGCATGTGTGTAGCCACCCGGGAAATCCTGGCACTTAGCGGCAGGAGCGCTGGCGCTCGGAGGGGGAAGGGCGGCCCAGGGGTGGCATTTCCCCGCTCTCCACAGCCACAGCCGCCCTGGCACTTGGGGTCACTGCGCCCGTTCTCCCTGCCCTGCTTGGCCCGGGAGCGGGGAGCCAGCCGGCCTGGAGCTGCTGGGCAGGCAGGAGGGGTGCTAGGGCGGGCTGGCGAGGCAGCTCAGGCGTGCTGTTGGGGGCAGGGGGAAGGGAACGGGAGGGCCCGGGCCAGGGGGAGCAGTGGCTGGCCGAGGGAAGAGGGACCCGGGTTTGCCGGGAGGGGAGGCGGGCGTTGGAGGGGCTAGCCGCAGGGAGAAGGCCTGGAGCAGGGTCGGACTGGGTGCCTCCAGCGGGCGCTGCCAGCCCTAGACTCCGGGGCTGTGGTTCTAGAGGGGATCAGCCCTAAGGCACAGTGCAGGCGTGGGCGGCGCTGTGGGCCAAGGCCACGCAGGACTCCCGCCCAGCCCGGCCGCTGGCCCGAGGAAGGCCATAGGCCGGGGCGTGGACCCCCCGTGAGCTGGCCATGGGGGCCTCTGCAGAGCCGAGGGCGGGGCTGTGGGTCCTCCCCTCTCTCGGGGATCCCGCCTGGCGAGGGAACGTCGCTTCGCTGCCGAGGGGCCCCGGCCGTGGGCCGCGGAGAGGGGCCGGCTCTCTCCTTCCCTCCGGCTCCCCCGCCTGACGCGCCGGCCTCTCCCGCAGGTGGAGGACCTCAACATGGACAACGCCAAGCTGCTGCTGCAGATCGACAACGCCAGGCTGGCGGCCGACGACTTCAAGGTCAAGTAAGTCGCGTCAGCCGGGCCCCTCTGGCCGAGCACCCCCAGAGCGGCGGCAGGGAGCAGCCGGGATCCTAGTGCCCGCTGCTGCCGCCGCCCAGCTCCTGCCCCGCAGCGCTCGCCCACGCACGTCCCAGCGCAGCCGAGGGGGACGACCCCCCCACGCTGGGAGGCGACACCCCCCCGGCCGGGGAGAGGCAGGTCGGCCTGTCGGCATCCCCTGCAGGCCTGCACATCTCCAACTCCGCTCTGCGCCCCACGATTCTTCGCTGGAGCAGCCCCCGTGGCTGGGCACCAAGTACCCGGCCACTTCTACCCCCGCGCCCCTGAGCTCCAGGCACCTCTGCAATTTGGGTTCTCCTGGGGGTTGGAAGGTGATTCCACAGGGCCATTGCTCCCGCGAGGAGCAGGCGCAGGGCAGGTGCTCGGCTGGGAGCGGGCTCCGGGAGGAGATGCTCACCCCGAACCGCTAGCTTCAAGCTCTCCGGCCTGTCCAGTCCTAGCTGGCCCCGTGGCTTCCCCTCCTCGCTCCTCCGAGGGCGGGACGAATGCCCTGCCGGCTGCCTCGGGGGATCCTGCCCCTTTCACAAAGCGAAGGTGGTTCCTTCCCCACAGGGCAGCTCCCTCCCCTCCCCGTTTCGACAGCGGCTGGGCCTCTCCAGACTGGGGGATGCCCCTCCCCGTGGACTCGGGGCCTGCACGGATCTGCAGGCTCCAGGGGCGCTTGCGCCGTGCTGGCTTAGCTCAGCCCTGTCGCCCTCCAAGAAGGCTCCCTGCAGGACGGGGAGCCGGCGTTGGCCAGGCAATCTGCCCGAGCCCCGCCCCTCCGGCAGGGTCTGACCCCCCCCTTCCTCCGCCAGGCTGGAGACGGAGCAGGCCGTGTGTGACAGCGTGCAGAAGGACACCCAGGGGCTGCGCAAGATCACGGAGGACACCAACTTCCTGCGCACGAAGCTGGAGCTGGAGCTGGAGGGGCTGCGGGAGGAGCTCGCTCACCTGCGCAAGAGCCACCAGGAGGTACGGGCTGGGCGGGGGGGCAGGGGGGCCCTGCTTCACCCAGGGTGACGGCCCTCGGGGCGACCGGCGCCGCGGCTCACCCGCTGCCCTCTCCGCAGGAGGTGGAGGCCCTCATGGCGCTGATCGCCAGCTCCGACGTGACGGTGGAGGTGGATAACCCGCAGCGGCAGGTGCTGGGCGAGAGCATCGCCCGGATCCGGAAGCAGTACGAGAACGTGGCCGACCAGAACCGGGCCGACGCCGAGCAGTGGTACAAGGACAAGGTGCGGGGAGAACCGCGGGGCGCGGCGGCGAGGCCGGGCCGGGCCCTGAGCTAACCCACCCGCCTCTCCTCTCCCCGCAGTTCGACACGCTCACCCAGGAGGCCAACGCGAACACGCAGGTGCTGGAGGACGCCAAGAGCGAGCTGGCCGAGCTGCGCCGGCAGCTGCAGGGCCTGGAGCTCGAACGACAGACCCTGCAGAGAATGGTGAGGGGCCCTGCCGCCCCGGCTCTGCGGCTGGCAGCACGCGCTGCTTCTGCGGGCGGGCCGGACGCGGGGGATCCCCCCAAGAGCCGATCCTGGGTGCGGAGTGTCCTGCCCTCTGCGGACGAGTTTTCACGCTCAGCGCCCAGCTCCCAGAGCTTTGCCCCGAGCCGGGATGGAGTTCCACGTCCCCGCAGGGAGCATCGGCCGCGTCTTCGCCCCCAGCCCCTGCCAGCTTGGCCCCGCAGCGCCTGCTACGCTGCCTCTCTGGCGCCAACGCGGCCAGCCTTGGCAAGAGCCAGGCCCTCCCCGGGAAAGGGGCCTTGCAGCCACCCAGCGAGCCGGCCCTGATCCCAGCCAGGTGGCCGCGGCAGGAGCAGCCGCCACACACCAGCTCCAGCGGGGACGGAGGCTTTTTTAAAAATAGCTGCCCCGGCTTCTCGGGCTCTGCTGGCCAGGCTGGCCACTAGCGGCTCCGCCACCAGCCTCGCCCCGGCCCCGACGCGCAGTCCAGGGAGTGCCGAGGCTCACAACCCAGTGACCGAAGGGCTCACTACGGGCTGAGCCGAGCCTTCGCGGCCAGCGAGGAAAAGGCGCCCGTGGCAGGCGGCCGGGTGGCCTTGCCTGAGTGCTGGGTCTCATCGGCATCACTCCACCTCCCCACGCTGCTCGGTGGGAGAGGGGCCAGCCCCGGGCGGCGGGACCCTCCCCCTGGCCACAGGCTGAGGGCGCCGCGCTCTGCTCTGCTCCCCGCCAGGTGGACACGCTGGAGCACGCCTTGAAGGACACAGAAGGCCGCTACGCGGAGGAAGTGGCCAAGCTCAACCAGGTCGTCGGCAAGCTGCAGCACGAGCTGGCCGCCTGCCGGGCGGACCTGGAGCGCCAGGCCCGGGACTACGAAGCCCTGCTGGATGTGAAGAGCAAGCTGGAGAACGAGATCAGTCAATACAGCCAGCTGATCGAGGGCGTGGTGGCCAGGTACCGGCCCGGGGTGTTACAGACCCTCGGAATTCACTGCTTCCCCCGTGCCTGCTCCGGCCCCAGATGGGGGATCTTCCTGCCCCGTTCAGGGCTGTCCCTCTGCCCCGCCAGCTCTCACCGTGCTTGAGGGGCGGGGCTCCTTGCCGGCTGCAGGACGACGGGGCGTGGGCTCTGGATAGGAAGAGCGCGCCCCGTGCCCCATCAGCAGGCCAGGATTCTAAGCTCGTGCGCCAGGTGGCAAGGTGCTGAGCAGAGCAGGCAGGGGTGGGGCGTGGTGTTTTCACCCGTGGACTGAGTCCACGTGGCTCCGAGCAGCAGTGCGAGCCCTAAGCGTCAGGCCGGAACGGTGTTTGTAGCACGGAAGTGAAGCAGCAGCCACCGGCCTGCAAATCCCATGTCACGATGGTGGCAGGCGCCCAGGCAAGCGGGGGCCACAACCGGCCCCTGCTCTAAGCAAATCACCACGGGAGCCGCCCCCACACAAACGTGGCCATGGTCTGAGCATGCCGGGAGGAGCTGCTGACTCCGGCCTGTGTGGACAGGTGAGCCCACGTGGTACCTCGCCAGTGGGGAGCCGCCTGCTTTGCCGTGCATCTGTCCTAGTGTCAAAGCGTGGGCAAGCTTCCTGGAGGCTCACGAGCCACGGACCAGACCCGTGGCCTGTCCCGCCACTGCTGCTTCTCTCCCGGTGCCGCCGTGCCTGGCAGCCTGGGTCTGCCCTGTTTGAAAGGCGGAGTGGCAGGCGGGTGGGGTCACCGCCCTGCACAGCCAGTTGCCAGGGCGGGGGTGCCACGAGGGAGACACCGCCGTGGGACATGAGGCAGGCTGGCAGAGAAGAGCTGCTGAACCAGAGGCTTGTTAGGCCACAAGCCTGAGCCGGCCTCTCAGGCCAGCCCACGGCCTCACCCTTCCCACAGAGCTGAGCCCAAGTCGTGGTGCAGAGACCAGGGCCGCCCTGCTGCTGGCTGACTCCCGCTGTTCCGGGTCAGCTCCCGGCACTTCCACTTAGACCCCCAGGGCTGGCAGACACCTCTGGAGGCAGAGTCCAGCCCCCCACCCAAAGCAGGGCCAGCCCCCACTCAATCAGCCCAGCCAGGGCTTGGTCAAGCCGGGACTTAAACACCTCTAGGGATGGAGATTCCACCCCCTCCCCAGGGAACCCAGCCCAGCGCTTCCCCACCCGCCTAGGGAAAGAGTTTTCCCTAATCTCCAACCTAGACCTCCCCCACTGCAACGTGAGCCCATTGCTCCTCGTTCTGCCCTGGCTGGCGCGGAGCAGAGGGGAGCTGCAAGCCGGGCCCAGGCTAACAGCCGCTCTCCCCCCTCGCCCAGGTTCCAGGAGGCAGAGGGTTAAGGAGATGGATGCGGAAGCGACGGCGCAGCCACCGGGAAACGCTTCAGTCGAGTGGCAGATCCTGCTCTGCCGGTGCGGCGTTTGGAGGCGGCTTTGACCCGGTGGGGGTGGGGGTGGGGGTTTGGGCTCCGTGCTGGGCTCCGCGGCCCAATAAAGTCCTTCCGAGAACTTGCTCCTGGTACCTCTGGTGTGTCGGGACGTACCACTGCGCACTCACCCCGGGGAGCCAGCAGGGGGAAGCTCCCCGATGGTACCGGCCAGCCCATGCTCTTCGGGGAACGCCGGATGGGGCTCGGGGTGGGGCCTGCTTGAGAGAGGCGGGGCAGCCTGGGGATTGCTGCAGTGCACTGACCTGGGGGCTGCTCTGGGGGAGGGGCAGCAAGGGAAGTGACCCCCAACACACCCCACCCCTGCCCGGGGCCTGGAGGGGTTTCCTACCCTAGGCCACGTCATCCCATGGGCCTGCAGGGGTGCACCACCAGGCAGTGCCCATAGCAGCATCCCAGGCACATCACCCCACGCCTGGGTTGACACCAGCCCGTCCCCTGGAGTGACCACTAGCTTAGCGGTTCTTTGTCGGGTGCCAGGACCCAACCCCGCTGAGTGGCAGTGAAGGCACCAGCGCAGGAGGGCGGGGGGCTGTTCCGGGCCAGCCCCAGGGCTGCCGCCTAGCACGCGTGAGAAACCAGCCCCAGCCCTGCCCCTCCACTGAGCACACTTAACACAGGGCGCCTGCTTGGCACAGCTGGCTCCCAGGCAGGCATGGAGTCCCTCGGCACCCGCCAGGAACCAGAACCGCCGTGCAGGGGCTGTGACACGAGCAGTCCCTGCCCCCAGGGTGCCCACCAGGACAGCCTGCAACAGGAGAGGCGCATCCCTGTCAGCTCTCTTGAACCCACAGGAATGAGCGACAAGCGCTGCTCCAAGCTTAGCGCTCTGGTCTGCATCCTGGCCCGAGGGGTAGCCCCTCCGCGGAAGGGGTGGGGAGTGTGAGGCAGCAGTGAAACGCCTGGAGCAGGGGGTGCCCGCTGCAGCTCTGCCCACTCTTCCATCCTGCTGGCACCAGCGCCCAGCGAGCATGCACAGAGGTTCCGGGCCAGCGCTCACCAACCCGGCCATCGCGATCGACTGGCAGATCCCAGAGCCTCTGCCAGTCGAGTGCGCTCCGCAGGCAGGCTGGCCGGGCGCAAGCACAACGCTGCAGCAGGACCATGCTGCCTCTGACACCAGCCCTGGCAAAGCAGTGTCCCTTGGCTGGGAATGGGCCAACAGGGCCAGGCTGCAGGCAGACCGTGGAAACCCCTTTCTCCCTCCAGGGGTGCACACAGAGAGGGCCTGAACTCAGCCACGTTTCCAGGAGCAGCATGGGGACAGCTTGCGCCTGAGTCCTGCTGCACTGCCAACCGACCAGCAGCAGCCTGAGCCCCTGCCCCAACCTCCCTCCAGCACCCCAGTCCCTGGCCCAGTCCAATAAAAAGTAGGGAGGGAGGGGAGTAGCCAGGGCTTCAGGGAAGGGGCGGGATAGATCTTGGGTTGCCGGGACAATGAACTTCAGCATACAAAGGCTGGAGATCACTGCTCTACACTGTTCACTTTTCACAAGGGCACAGGCCCATGTGCACGATCGGGGGTATCAGCCAGCAGCAGTTCACACTTCTACCCCAGCAGCAGGGGGAAGGGTCCCATGTAACATGGCAGGGGAGAAAATTTTCTCCCCCTCCCTTTCAAAATCAAAACAACCTTTGCTCCAACTCTGGAGCCATTCCCTCCTGGGCTGGGCCCAATTTCAGCCCCAAGTCCTGAAGATGACCCAAGCAGGTGGAAGTGCTTAGACCAAACGTTTGTTCCACCTTCATTCTGCCCCGGGCGGCAGAGCCGGCTCCCGTGTTGCCCCTGGGACGGGCTAAGTGGGGCTTCCCCCAGTCTGCTCCATGTCCCGTTTCCGTACCACCCACGAGCAGTTAAGATAGAAAGATCTCCTTTATTAATGAACCCACAGCAGTATTTCTTCAGCTACAGAGTTTTGAACTCAGCTAGTCAGAAGAAAACAAGTTAATTTCGCAGGAGTCTCACACGAGATCCTGAAACTCATTACCAGTAACATATTGCAAAGCAAAACAGCCTGAAAAGGAAAAGAAAGAAAAAAGAAATGGATCCAAACGGAACGCAGGTTGGTTTGTGGTTTGGAACTAGTAAGTCCTTGCAAGCATAGCTCGATTCTGCAGATTACTCCCCCACTGCCGTACAAAACAGACCCCGATTGGTTGAATTCCTTAAGCGCCCGGAGAGGTGCCCCGGGACAAGCTACGATGATCAGGTAGCGAGTGCTCCAGCCTTCTGTCTTCACCGGCCGCCTCCGCCACGCCCCGGCCTTAGCGGGATGAGAACGTCTTCCCCCTGTCGGGAGCAGAAGGGCAGCGTTAGGGGGGTTCTTTGAGCAAGCGCTCCAGGGTCACGCCGAGCCCTGCGTTGGGCATACCGGCCCCTCGCAATGCAGGCCGGACCACGTCGCGTAGGAAGGGGGCTGGGGAGGCCACCACAGCGGTGAGGACATGGGGAGCGTGTCCGAGGGGTGCTCGGCAGGCTGCTCTGAGGTGCACGGGGCTGGGAGATCGCCAGCCCAGGGGAAAGGAGACCAGAGCAGAAAGAAGAGGCCCCGGCTCCGGCAGGCCTAGAAGCAGAGGACAAGGGGCAGAAGCCAGCGAGCGAGCAGCCGGGGGGGGAGGGGGATGCCCCAAGGCGCAGGGTAACCAGCCGCAGTCTGGTTCGCTTCCCTCGGGCGGCCGGGTGACAGTAAGTGGAGGGAGGCTCCGTTCGCTACAGCCTGCTCACGAGCGTGGGTAACAGCAAGGCCCCCCCCGGGTCTCAGCCCCAGGAACACGATGATCAAGGGGGAGGTCTGGTTCCATGGTGCAGGCAGGACAGCTGACTCCCAGCGGGGAGCCCTGGGCTTGCAGGTCTAAGACTTCAACCCGGCGTTCAGGGGTTTCTGCCTGACGTCTGCCCCCCCCCCCCCCCGCAGCGTGCAGACCCGTGGCAAAGTAACGATCCCTGAGTGCCTCGCGCCCCCCCCCCCATGAACGTGGCGCGCTGTGGGACACCCCCTGCCCACCGCTTCCACACAGACGGGCACCTGCCGGGGCTCAGGCGCTAGAGGCGCACGCGAGAGTAGAGACGAGCCGAGTGCCCGCGCCGGGCGTCCCAGGAGAACACGGCAGCTGGGTGCTGCAACGGGGCCCCCAGCTCCAGGCCCAGCCCGCTGGCTGCAAAACACCAGGCGCCTGTTCGCAGGGTAACCGGGAATCCGGCTCCGGGGCTGGCAGCAGTTCCGTGGCCCTTTGCGCTACTGAAGGTTTAAAAGGGGCCCTGGCGGTACCCGCTGGCCGGACACCGCTGCGTCCGCAGCCCCAGTACGGGGGATTCTCTTCCCCCAGCCCTGCGGAGCCGGGAGCTCTGCCGCTCCCCTTCCATGCAGAGCGGTGGCTTTGTCCCTGCTCTGGGTCCCCTCTCCCCGCTTGGGGCTGGGTGCGTGGGGCGCCGGGCAGCGTGCCCCCCAATCTGGCTCTGCTCCGGTGGCCTGGACGCAGCTCTCTGCACAAAGTGCCACAAGGGACACAGCGGGAGGAATTCCAGACCCAAGCCACGGAGGGGCCCTGCGCACACAGCAAAGCAACAGGGCTCGGACCCTAAGTCCCCGGGTCCCACAAGCTCAGACCTGCCAGCCCCGCGGAGTCCTGGGACTCAAGGTTCAAGCCATGGGGAAGGCAAGGGCCTTAGGCCAGAGCCTGGGCGTATGCAGTGGTGGGATGCTCCCTGGGGGCGTCGATGCACTGGCAGATGCGAGCAGAACCACTCGCCAAGCCCCCGACGCCCCCAGAAACGGGCCAACCGCCTTCTGGAGAGCGACCGCAGCGAGCGCCCACAGCGAGGGGCACCAGGCAGCTCCGCCCCTGCCTCCCCAGGCAGCCCGTGGTGCGAGGAGAGAACGGTACAGCATTTACCCCCCGGCAGCTGGCATTCCCCGGCTCACACTGTTAACGCCACGTGAATCCGCCTGACACTGCAGCCCACGGGAGGGACCCTCGGCAGCTCCCTAAGGCCGGGGGGCCCGCGGCCAGAAAGAGAAGGCTGCCCCTCAACAGCAGGGGGTAATCGCTTGGGTTAAAAAGGAGCCTGGCCGCACTGACAGAGCGTGGGGGGGACTTGGAAGCCTGTGGGGTCTCCCCTGGCGTCCCTCCAGGATGTAGGTTCTCCGGCTCCTCCCCAGAGGTTGGCCGTTCCCCACACAAACCTGCGCGTTTCTATGGCAAGACCCCCAGGTATCCCTCCTCTAGCCAGGACAACCTGCTGCTGCAGGGCCTCCCCTTGCTGCCCGGGCGCCAACGTCTGCTTTGGGAGCTCTGCGGCACGGCGGACGCACGCTCCAGAGGGCTCCGCGCGCTCCCTGCGAGCGCCGACGGACACGCCTGCTTTCCCTGCCCAGGCGGAGCCAAGGGCACCATGCAAACGGGGTTAGGCAGTCAGGGCGATGAACCCCCGCCCCGTCCTCATGCCCTTCCTTCCTTCCAGCCCCAGAGATGCTTGTAACCTGCCTTCTCAAGCAGGGTTCACAGCCAGCACTGTCACCGAGATGGGAGAAGCCCGGCTCCTTTCACCAGCCACGGGCGCGCTCAGGGAGCCTGGAGAAGGCCGAGGGTCCCCGCCCGGGACCTCACCCGGCTCGAACGCCACTTCCAGCCACGAAAGGCTATTTCCGCGCTGCCCGGTACACCCGGCCACGCTCCGTCTGCCGGCGGGAGCTGGTCCCGAAGCTCACCACAGCAGAACGAGCCGTAGGGCCGGGTCTCCGGTGGCACCGCGTGTAACCCGAGCACCCCAGGGCTTTACTTCTGCGGGGCGAGGAGAGAGGCCGCGACAGCGGGCATCAGACACCGCTCGTGCCAGTGACTAGTCAGCTCCTGGACAGTCACCCTGCTAGGTAAGCAAGTAGCATTCGAACGCCCGACGGAGACCACAGGCAGCGTGGTCCTGGCCACGTCCAGCCCCCTGCTTTCCTGCCTAGCCCTCGCGAGGACTGACTCCAGCTGCCTTTCTTCTGTACCTAGCTGCTCTGTCATCTCTCGGCCTCAACTGCTCTGCCTGCCAGCCTTTGCCTCTGGACCGGGACTCCTGGGCGGGACTCCGCCTGCTGCAGGGAGTCGCCAGCGAACTGCCTGGCATGGAAGAGGCGCCTGCGAACAAGAAGCGAGGGGGGATAAGCGAACAGCACGGCCGAATACACGAGGGGGGACGAGGTCGTGACCCAGCCCCCCATCAGGGCTGCGCTCTTGGATCCAAGCCTCCACAGCCCTCTTGGCCCCCATGCCTGCCCCGCGGGGGGTGCCCTAGCCGTCCTCGTCAACCACCGTGTGGTTACTCCAGGCCCCCCAACGGCCTGAGTCCAGACCTGGCCTGTCCACCCACCCGCTATCCCGCAGTCTAACGGTTTGGACACGCCTGGAAACGGCCGAGACGTCCCGGCTCCTCCTCCTTCGGGCCCCAAAGCGGCGTTTAAACCGTCACTGCGCGCGGTGGCCAGGAAGAGGTCTGAACTCCAGGCCTGCGAGGGCCAAGCTTTCTGATGAGCACAAAACCCCTGCAAGACACTGTCACAGAAGCGCTTCCGTCCCTTCCCTGCAGACCCAACGAGTACAACCCCCCAGTGGGGAGACCTCAGCCGGCACATGCCCATGGCACAGGGCCCAGCTCCCCAGCAAACCGCCCAGGCAGCAAGCCGCTCCAGCTGGAGGCAGGGGGAACCAATCCCTTTAGGGCAGGTACCCAGGTCAGCCCAGGTAAAGGCTCCTCAGGGAGGCAGACAAACAGCTGAGCCTTTCCCCATCATCTGGGCTAGCCAGGCGTGGGAGAGAAGCCCTCCCCTCCCTTGAAGGCGGGCGGTTGTGTGGGAGTCACGTGCAGAGCAGCTGCAGGGAGCTTTGACCGACCTGGAGGCAGGCCAGCCTGTCCCACCTCCCAGGGATGAACCCCCCACCCAGAGGTCTCGGGGTTAGCCAGGGAACAGCCGCGCCCCACTGCGACAGCAGCCCCCTTACAAGAGACGCCCTGATGCTCCAGCCCCTCGTCAGAAAGACGGAATCACCTTTAGTGATCGCCCCATACGCGGGAGAAGCAGCCACTGGGTGTGACTGCCTGGGAGTCTCTCTCGCTCACAGCGCAGCGGAGGTTTCACGTGATGCGTTCACAGCGCTTTAACAGAAGAGCAGCCACACTGGGTCAGACCAAAGGTCCATCTAATCCATTAGTCTGCTGACAGTGGCCAAGGCCAGGTGCCCCAGGGGGAGGGATCACAACAGGGAATCATTATGTGATCCCTCCCGTCACCCATTCCCAGCCCCTGATAAACAGAGGCCAGGGACACCATCTCTACCCACCCTGGCTAATAGCCACTGATGGACCTAACCTCCATGGATTTATCTAGCTCTTTTTAAACCCTGTTAAAGTCCTGGCCTTCACAACATCCTCTGGCGAGGAGTTCCGCAGGTTGATTGTGCGCTGCATGAAGAAAAACTGCCTTGGGTTTGTTTTAAACCTGCTGCCTGTTCATTTCATTTGCTGAGCCCTAGTTCTTGAGTAATGGGAAGAAGTAAATAACTCTTCTTTAGTCACTTTCTCCACATCAGTCATGATTTTATAGACTTTCTATTGAGTCTTTTCCAGAGATCCTCCAGCTCCCTGGATGGCGGAAGCTATTGGCACTACCCCCATGAAATGGAAACAGAGGCAAAGCAGTAACTTCGTTTGCCCAAGACCACAGTGCAAGTGAAACCCACCCTGGGTTCCCAGGCCACATCCCCTCTCCCACGTGCCTGCTGGGAGGGAAGGCTCTCGCCACCGGAAAGCGAGTCTGCTTTTTAAATGCAGGCATGAAGGATAAAGTTTGCCGCTCTGGGATTTGATTTGAGGTTGTGTGGGGATTTCAAGGTGAGCTTCGTTCATTAGCTGGCCATCTCATTTAGGGTAGCTGGGTCTTAGCCTGGGACAAGCTTTCCCATGAACACTTGCACCAGGTTTATAAACTGTGCACCAGCCCAGTCCATGCCGCTGTACCACACGGGCGTGGGCCACGGAGGAACTCTACCGACGCGGAAGGGAGTTGCCAAAACGTGAGACTGTCGAGCAAGGCAGGACGTTCCAAGCTCACCCGACAGCGTTCGCCAAGCTGCTCTTCTGCCGGGACGACCCAGCAGCCTTTCTTCACAAAGTCTAGTTCGGCCTCACAATGTGACGCGTGGAGGGACTGTGTTTAATCCGGCGGTTCCCAGCCTTTTCCAGAGGGGGACCCATTCTGACAATTCTGGAAGACTTGGGGACCCAGGGCAATCCAAAAAGTGTGTGAATGGCTCCTTAAGAGCCACCTGGTGACCCTTTCAAAAGGTCACGGCGACCCATGGTTGGGTCCTGACCCGTAGGTTGGGAAACCCTGGTTTAATTGAACACGTTTTTAAGTCTTCTAGGTACAATGTGGAGAATCAACTGCAGCATCAACTCTGCGAAGGGCAGGCCCTCCAGTGTGTACTACGACTAGCCGTGGCAAAGCCTCAGCCAGCAGAGCCGTGCGAGCCCGGCCCTCGAGCGATTTGCTCTGCGCACCTCAGCAATGCCGTCCGTACAAACGGTGCTATGGACGCAGGCCCCCGAATGCTTCCATGCCTCTCAGCCTCCTGCCTTCCACCAACCCAGCGCTACCCCTCTCAGACGGGAGAAAACGCCCTCTTGGGAAGGCAGCACGCCCCTTGCAAACGAGCCGGATTATTAGCCAGGAGGCGTGAGACAGCAGAAGCCTTTCCACTACCACGCCTGGTTATTGAACCAAGAACAGCATACGGTTCTCTGGCCGACTGCTCTCTTCCCAGGGCTGCCTGGGGCTCAAGACAGAAACGCCCACCCTGCCTGGTCTTTCCGTGTGCACTCACCACGCCCCACTACTGAAAAGCTCCGCCCCCTCCGCATGCACGTTGACGGGGACAGCGACACGGCGTGGCCCTCGCGGATGAGCCTCACGGGCCCCAGCTGTGGTACTCACGTGATTGTTTTCATTTCCTTCTTCTCCGCGTCGGGACGGGCCCGGTTCAGCACCTTGAGGAAATCCGACGTTTTTGCCCGCATCCGCGTGTGAATATAGGCCTGCGTGGCAGTCAAAACAGACACGGCTGAAGGGCCCGGCCTCGCGCTTTGGTGTGGAGATCCCCTTGGCAGGACTCGGCTCGGAAAGCCCTCGGGCTGGCAAGGGGTTGGAGCGAGACTGCTAGCAGCACACGGCCTGCAGCCCACCTGGGACCGAGACCCTCTTCCGGGCCAGGTGCCCTGCTTCTAGGGCTGGGCAGTGCTTGTGGTCAGCAGGGGGACGCCCCAAGAGGGCAGCTGGGCTTACACGGGACGCCAGCAGAGGCCCTGAAGAAATGGTACGCTGCTGCTAGCCTGCACTCTCTGGTACGAGGGGCCAGAACCAAGGCAGCGGGCAGGGTATAAAAGGTGCCTGGCAGGCCCGCAGCACCGGCAGCACAGGACCCAGAGGCTGGGATGAACGCTGCGTGGAAAGCCCTCCTCGGGAGCTGCCCCGGCCCCACTCGGAACACAACGTGGCACAACCCCCCCGCCCCAGGTACCTTGGAGCATTTGATGTGATAGTGCAGGTAGTCCCGGAACGTGTGGATCAGGTTGATGGTGTTGTCCCTGGCAGCGGTGTTGGTGTGGCGGGGGAACAGCACTGGAAAGAGACAGCAATGGTGCAAAGCGTTTCATGGCTGGGCACCCGCTGGCAAGAGTGCCTCGTGCCTCTTGGAGCAGCAGCGGTCGACACCGCTGTGCCTGGTGGGGACCAACAGTGACCGAAGAGCCATCCGAACCCTGGAGCCTTACTCCTCTGGGTCTGGGAAAGGGCCCTGGCCCGCCCCTATGCCTGAATGGCACTGGGACTTAACACAAGACCTACCAGCACTTCCCCAGTATTTGTGGTCTCATGCAAGGAGAGTCACCCCGGCAACTCTGACAGCTGCACAGGCTGAGACTGTCCTGATGGCACAGGGGACTGGAGTTAATCTGAAGGCGCTCATGTCACTGCACTTGTGACAAGCCCCCCTCGTTCACTTTTCCTAGGGTAGAGGGACGTCTCTCCACGATCCTGCCAGAGGGCAGATGAAAAATGAACGAAAACCTGGAATGTTAAGAAACCTAATCCCACCCGGGTCTTCTAAGCCAGTAATGAAGGCACCCGACATATGTCTACTGACAACAGTACCCCTGGTAAAGTCCTGGTCTTCACAACCTCCTTTGGCAAGGAGTTCCACAGGTTGACTGTGCGCTGAGTGAAGAAAAACTTCCTTTGGTTTGTTTTAAACCTGCTGCCCATTCATTTCATTTGGTGACCCCTAGTTCTTATATTGTGAGACTAAGTAAACACTTCCTTACTCGCTTTCTCCACACCAGTCCTGGTTTTACAGACCTCTATCCTATCCCCCTTCAGTCTCCTCTTTTCTGCTCTGCCCTGATGCAGGCAGGCAGTAATATTTAAGAGGCCCGTCAGAGAAGGTGAGATTATACGTGATAAATCCAGACCGTGTGCATATCTGGATTCCAGCTTTACAGGGCCCCTGCTCCTCACCAGACCCTCCCCCTGCCAATCACCCCAACCCGCTCCAAGTGAACAGAGCAGACAGCGCCTTGGGCAGCCACCCGGAGTCACTGCTGAGCTTAATACGCTAAATCCCGACCCATCCGGAGGAAAATGACTGCTGCCCACGATGAACTTTGGTGCCCTTCTGCCGAACTACAAACAAGCGCCTGGTGCAGAAGGCGCCTTGCGGCCCTGCCTTGCAGGAGAAGCCAAGCGCTATTAAATCGCTGGCCCAGGAAGCAGCGGCCAACAGAGCGGCTGGCACGCGCCGTTCCAAGGGCCGTGACAACTCAATCCCCTGACAGGCCTCTGGCACGGGGCAAATCTCCCAAGGGGCAGTTACATTGGGCACCGAAGGGGAACCGCTCACACCCAAAGCTGGTGACTGAAAGCAAGTTGCAGGGCTTGTGTATGGTCTAAGATCGGCTAGGACACTTTGCTGCCATAGCACCCCGAGTGGTGCGATGCCTTTGAGGTACAGCTCTCGGCTCAGGGCTCTTGCACAGACAGGTACGGCAGCAACACGCCAGGCTGAACTTCGCTGTTTTCAGCTGGGGAGGCAGCAGCAAGTCTGGTCTGTTTTCCCATGGGTGCAAGAAAGTGAAAAGCCTTAACGTACCAGTCCCTCTCCAGCTGTTCTGTAAAGGTGCAGCCAATTAACTACACTCACGGTTCATTCTCAAAACGTTTCAGCGCTAATAACAGAACCAAATTTATTGCCCAAAGACAAAATAACACCATAAAAAAAGGCTAAGACCCTCCTTCTGGGAAGCCAATATCTGGGGCACGTTCGCCTCGGAACCATGCATTTAAACTAGCTGCGTTGAGAGACAGTTTTACAGCAAGTTTCAGAGCGTTCTGTATCACTGCAATCCAGCCCGGCAGTCTGGACTGGTGGTGCTGCACCTTCTCTCTCTGCTTTGGAGACTCGCACTGCAAGGACCGGTCTGGGGATCCTAGCCCTGTGCTTCCCATGGCGTTTCAAACGCCGCACCCCGGCGCCGTGACTGCTCCTTGGCAGTCCATGGAACCAGGGACGGGAGCACTCTGCTTGGCCAGGTTCCTGCTTTCTAAGCCAAGCTGACGTTGGCTTTGCAGCATTGAGGGATCTGTCATCGGGACCAGAACTGCGGGACGACCCTGATCGTTCAGTTAACTCCCCAACAGCCACGTAGATACTGTACATTGTCACTACCACGTGCGCAACACACATCAGTGAGGGGTATGCAACACCGCCACGCACGTCCTGGCTGACACCTCAGGGCTCGGTTTGGGATAGCAGCCCTCTCTTGGCTCTGTCTAACCCAAAAATCAGTCGGGCGCCCTGCATCGCAGGGAGGAACTGGGACGAGTCTGGCAGAGGATGCTGCGGCGCAGGAATCAGATGCATTGGCACAGCTTTCAGCCTGCTCGCACTGCCGTCTCTAGCCCACAACAGCAGCTCCTAACTCAGGGGTGGGCAATCATTTTTGATGGGGGGGGGGGCAAATGGGGCGCACTCCAAGATTTCGGTAAGTGGTCCCAGGCCGCTCTTTTCTACGGCGGGGGCCTGGGAGGGGGGTAGCTACACCCCATGTGTCGACAGCTGAAATGGTCTTTTCAAAACACCACAAACTTTTGTTCCCGCTATTTAACATGCTTAATGAGCCGGACTATCAAATCATTAGCCGTCCCTTCTACTTCCTCCTCTGCTGTTCCAGAGAACCCTCGGAAGAGAGCAACCGGGTACACGTGATTCTCATCAACGGCAAGGCGAGATGACAGATCAAGATGTGGACTTCTCCTACCCCCAGAACATCTCAAGCTGCAGGCGTTCCGTGTCTCTCACCCTGCCACTGAGAACTCTCCAGCCGGGCGGTTGTTATTCCTGCTGTTACGTAAAGCTGGGGTGACAACGTGCCAGTAACACCAAAGCGCTGAACATTTCCCCACACTGCTTGGACCAATTTGCAGCCTTCCCTCTCCGTCTTGAGCCACAGGTGACCCACCTTGCTGAGCCACGCCGCGGTTTTGGGCTAAGAACGTGTGTGCAATAGGGACTGTCGACACCAGCTGGGAGTAGGGATGTTAAGTAGCGATTAATTTGCGAGGCGCAGTCGATGGAATTTCCATCAGCTACTCGATAAGCACGTCTGCGTTCCACCTTCGAAATGGACAGGAGTCCCCAGCGGGGGTCTTGTGCATTTCAGAGTTGGAACGACGTGTGGAGCCGAGGGCCAGTGGGAAGTCCCACGGGGCGCTGCCGCTTTGAAATGCGCAAGAACCCCCGCTTGGACTCTTGTACATTTCAAAGCTGGCACGCTGCACGGAGCCTAACTGACCCTGGGCGCCGTGCGGCGCTGCTGCTTTTAAGTACCTCTCTCTTCTCCTCCCTCCTTGCTGCCTCTCGTAGAGGTGGGAGGGGGAGCAACTAGCCGACTATCCTGTGGACTAGCCCTTCACATCCCTAGCTGGGAGCACGACGCGGAGCAAGACAACTGCCCGACATCCACATTCGGATGGATGAGCGCAGGACTCACTGCCCAGCTGGAGAGGTAACGGATCCCCTGAGGAGACTGACAGCACCCGTCTCTGCAACACAGCCCCCTCCACATGAAGAACCACGTCCTCAGGAGTTTCACACCCAGCCTCAGGCCACGAGACCACCGGAAGCAGCTGTGACCATGAACACTGCAGGGCGGAGAGCCAGCGCCCTTCCTAGCCCCAGCTTACCAAAGGTGATGTAGCCGATGTTGTCACCCACTGCTGCGTCCGTGTCTTTCAGTTCCAGGGGGGGTTCCCTGTGGCTGAAGAGCACCTGTGGAGCTGTGTGGCTGGCCCGGCGACCTTCCTTAAATTCCTGAGCAGACAAAACCAAACCACCATGAATTCACAAGCATGACCATCGCGCCCACACGGCCATATTGCATTTCAAAACCCCAAACGCCTTTGGCATTCCAAGAGTTAACCTGACCGCGTCAGCCTTCCCCTGAAGACGGCGAACCAGGATATTTAGTTCAGTGGAATCAGAGTCCTGTTCAGCCAGATATTTCCAAACCCCGCGGAAGCTTTGTTTAGTCCATGAAAACCCTGCCCAACTAGCCAACCCTAACACAAGCCCAGATACGGACCGGGGGCGGAGGAGTAGAAAGCATCTTACTTCACACAAAACAAACACCGCACCAAGACACGGGAGGGGAGGTCACAGAGCAGTCACGCACGAGAGCATCCGGGCTCTCCTAGGGGAGCGGCTTCTCACCGCCCCTGCCACAAACAGTTTCTAGAGAAAGAAGTGATGGCCGCTGCCAACAATGGCACATTTCGGGCAGAATGGAGAGGTATACAAAGGAAAGCGGATCATTAAAACTGTAAGTCGTAAGTCAACACTAACTAGGTGAAACGCAGCCAAATGCTCTGAGCGCTACATTACCAGTTACAAAGGCGCGTAATCCCCTAAGGTTGTAACAGATGGGAGGCTGCTGGCAGGAGGTTCCCCGCATGGGTCCCAGGGCTCTGGTCTCTCCCACACGCCTGCAAAAGAGCCCGGATCTGTCAGCTCTCTCGGCGCTTTTGTTCCATGTGCCCTTTGGCATGTGGTGAGGGCATGGCTGGTGTACGGAAGGCAGTTCTTGGCAGAGGAGCCGAGTGAAACACCTATTTAAGTTCGGTAACTGATCCTAGGGGACGTGCCCAGGGCTTGTATGTGGTCTCTTTTCACTCACTTACCTGGAAACAAACCAGGAAGTGCTTCGACCCACAATTCTATGATGACCCGACAGGTGGGAAAGCCCTGCAGACCTCCCCGCAGGCTGAGAGGCCCCCCTGGTGTTCCCCAGACCGGGCCCCGTAGCACTGCGCTCTGCCCAATTAACACAGACAAGCTACTCGCAACTTCTCTGCTTCACAGGAGGTGCCTGCACGTCACTGCCCCAGCACGAAACGTATCGTAAGAACATAAGAACGGCCAGACCGGGTCAGACCAAAGGTCCATCTAGCCCAGTCTCCTGTCTGCCGACAGTGGCCAATGCCAGGTGCCCCAGAGGGAGGGAATTGAACAGGTAATGATCAAACGATCTCTCTCCTACCATCCATCTAGAGGCTAGAGGCACCATTCCTTCCTGGCTAATAGCCATTGCTGGACTTAACCTCCATGAATTTACCTGGTTCTCTTTTGAACCCTGCTATAGTCCTAGCCTTCACAACTTCCCCAGGCAAGGAGTTCCACAGGTTGACTATGCGCTGTGTGAAGAACTTTCTTTTATTTGTTTTAAACCTGCTGCCCATTAGTTTCATTTGGTGGCCTCTAGCTCTTATATCACATGGGTCCCTATCAGCCGTCCTCCGCTAGCTGTGCACAGTCGCCAGCATTTGAGCTCTTCACCGTCCATGCTCCGGAAATAGAAGGTAACACACATGCATCCCTGATCTGGGAGAATTCAGGCAGGTTACTAACCCATCTGCTGGGACCTCCTTGTATTAAGCTTTACAGCTTTGACGTCTGACTGCTAAGGCCAATGGAGAAAACAGTTCAAAGAGCTTTGCCCTGCCGGAAGGGGGTAACCTGTCTTCTCTCCACGAAGGGCAGCTCGGTTGTCGCTAACGTTAGCCACTGCCACATTACGTAAGTGAGCAGAGGCAGGGGGGCTGGAGGAGTGCATTAGCATGGCACAGAGTGGAAATTCCTGTGGCTTGAACAGTACGTTTTTAGAAACTTCAAAGGATATTGAGCGTGGTGCAGCCGTTCCTCGGCAGGCCCCCACACCCCCCATCGGTTTTAACTCCTCCACAGGCTCCCCTTGTTTCATAAAGCTGAAGTTCAGGGACCCCAGAATTAGCCTAGCCCTGTGCATTTTGAGGCGGAGACTTTGGCAGCTGCCGGAGAATTCCTCTTTCAAGCAGGAAGTCGGCTCTGAACTCACGCCGCAGCACAGAGCGAGCTAGGAAGTCGGCACAAGCCTTTACTCTGGGACAGGCTCACTGGCCAGATCTTAGCCCTACCCCACTACAAGGTTAATACTAGTAGCCTGTGCTTTGCCCTGCCAGCAGCCCAGGCGGGCACAGGACTACTCTCCGAGAACCAACCTGCCACTCTTTCTACAATGCGGCCAGGACTACTCCTCTTCCCTCCCAGCTCTCTGTGCAACAGGACAGGCCAGGACCCGCCAACCAGTCTGCCCCTTGCTGTGGCACTATGGGACAGATGCCCAGATTTTTCCCAGAGTGCACTGGGAGGCAGCACCTGGCAAACGGCGGCGGTGGGGAAAAAGCTGGTGCGTGAACAAGCGCGCCTGCTTTCGGGGTGTAGAGAAGAGTTCTGAAGTGCAGGCAGAACGGCAGCGATGAAGTCTCAGCGTGCCAGACCCGGAAAGCTGTTCCGTAACATGCACGCTGTTTATTAGAACGAGAGAAGAACTCTCGTTTGGCCAAGTGACAACTACGAGGAGGAAAATGGTCTAGAAATGATTTATTTGCAAGACCGATGTGGAAAAGCACTTATCCCAGGCTCTCACATATTTATAGGTTTTCAAACACACGCAATACCAAAAAAGCCCAACTCCTTAAAACAGGCTAGGGCGGTTTTTTAAGGCGGAACGCTCCTCCAGAGACTCGCAGAAACGTAGGTCTGGAAGGCACCTGGAGAGCTCAAAGTCCAGCTCCTTGAGGTGAGGCAGGACCAAGTAAGCCTAGAGCACGGCAGGCTGGGTTTGCGCAACCTGTTCTTAAGCCCCACAATGACAGCGTCTCCGCAACTGCCCCGGCAGCCTGTTTCCACCACTCCTCTATACCCGGAGAGTGAGAAAGGTTTTCCTACTAACTACCCAAGTCTCCCTTGCTGCAGATTCAGCCCATCATGTGTTATCTCTTCAGTCGACATGGAGAACAACTGGGCAGCGCCCTCTCCCTGGCAGCCCCACAGACGTACCAGGCCCCGGGCTCAGTCTTCTTTCGAGACTCAACACGCCCAGGGGCTTTTAACCTTGTGTCTCAGGCCGGGTTCTCTAACCCTTTGATCATTTTGGCTGCTCTCCGTAGGGCTTTCGACAATTAATCCGCATCTTTCCTGAGTGCAGTACCCCAACTGGACAGCCCGGTCCTGCGGAGGCCTCCCCAGCGCTGAGTGGTGTGGGACAGTTCTCTCCCACGTCCTCCATACGCCACTACTCCCGATGCCTCCCAGAACCGGCCTTTTATGGAACTGCATCGCGTCGCTGTCTCAATCTGTCATCCGCTATAGCCCCCCGCAGCCTTGCCCCCCTCCCTCCCCTTGTAGTTCTGCACTTGAGTTCCCTAAGCAAAGTCTTTGGCACCGACTGGTCTTCACTGAATTACATCTTATTGATTTCTGACCAATTGTCCAGGCTCCTTTTCAATTCCAGTCCCATCCTCCACAGTTCTTACACCCCCCACCCGCTTGGCGTCAGCTGCAATTTTATAAGCACGCTCTCCGCCCGGTTATTCATCATCAGTGAGAATACTGACAACTACCAGAGGCAGCAGCAGACCCTGCAGACGTCACCAGATGCACCCTCCCCGCCTGATAACGGCTCTTGCACGAGTCTGCATCCATCTTATCGTAATTTCCTTTAGGCCTCGTTCCCTAGTTTGTTTATGAGAACATCATGTGGGCCTGTGTCAAACGCCCTACTGAAATCAAGATCTATCACGTCGACTGCTTCCCCCCCACTAGGCCAGTGACCCTGCCTGGCACGATTTGTTCTTGACAAACCCAAGCTAGCTAGTCCTTTAGCCCTATTCACATCTAGGCACTTACGAATCGATTCACGATTTGTGCCAGAATCGCTCTAGATACCAAACTCAGGCTAACAGACCTAAGTCCCCGGTCTTCTCTGTTCCCCTTTTCAAAGGCAGGTATTATGTTTGCCCTTCTCCAGCACTCTAAGATCTCACTTGTCCTCCAGGAGCTCTCCAAGATAATTGCTAATGGGTCAGATTGCTTCAGCTAGCTCCTGAAGCACCCTAGAATGAATTGCGTCATCTTCTGCCAACCTGAATACGTCTGACTCATCTAAAAACTCTTTGAGCCAGTCTTTTCCCATGTTGGCTTGTAGCCGTTCCCCTTGCTGTGACTGAACTGCGTTGGTTACAGCATTCCCTTGAGCAGTGCTTTCACAGGGAGAAGCTACCTGCTTTCCTAAGCTCCGTTTGTGGAACGGAGAAGGGAACAATCGGATTTTGAGTACAGCCCAATGCTGGTCCACTGAGGCCCTAGACAAAATGGGGCCTTAGGCGCGGAGCAACTTCAGCACCCTCCCCTCCACTAGTTCACCTTATTTTGTATGGCCTTTGTAGCCCATTTTGCAACTGATGCAGGATTTGCATGCATGATTCATCCCGGTCATTTGCATGGTAGATCTGTACATATTCATGCTGCGGATAAGCAAACACCACAAGTCTTCTCCTCCAAGCTTTCAGAATTACACAATAAGACAAGTTGCACAATATTGCAGCTGGGCTCTCACTCCACTTTGTGCTTGTATCTCATGGACTGACTAACCCTGCGCTTTGCCTACCCACAAGGGCAGGACTGACAACCGGACAAGGAAAATGTAGGTCTCACCCTCTGGATTGTTCCACGAGATTCTACAGAAGCCAAGATCACTCCAGGAGGCAGTGACAAATGAATCCACCTTGGGAATGCATGGAACATTTTACTTCTATTTCCCCTTCCGTCTAACACCGCAAACCGCCCTACGAGCCCAGTGCCTCCCACCCCAGCACCCTAGGCAGTCAGCTCCCTGCCCCTAAACCCAGCCCCGCATTGAGGCCTGGAGCAGTCTAGAAATAGCGCGGTTTGGGATGGGCCTGTCTTCCCTACAGGTATAAAGGGATGCCCCAGTACTTCCCAAATAACAAAGGTTTGCTCCGGTGCCTCATCAAAAGGCAGCCTTCCCCCACCGAGCTGAACCCCACACCAGAGGTGGCTGCATTTCAGTACCAGTGCAGGGAGGGTGTCCCTAGCCTCTGTGTGTCAGAAGATGGGAATGGGCAACAGGGGAGGGATCACGTGAGGATTATCTGCTCTGTTCCCTCCCTCTGGGGCACCTGGCACTGGCCACTGTGGGCAGACAGGACACTGGGCTAGGTGGACCTTTTGATCTGACCCAGTCTGGCCGTTCTTATCTGCACGCTGACGTACTCTGGGATGAAAGGAGTTCCGTAAATACATAACAGGAACCTAACAGTGTTAAGCCAGCCAGGAATTCAATAATTAAAGACGCCAACACGACAGACCAGATGAGAAGAGACTGTAAGAGCATGAAAGTGGTTCTGATCCCGCAGAGTTCCAGCCCACAGACAACAGGCTGCTGAGAGGCATTTACAAGCATTAAGCCACCAGCAATCGCTCCTTGGAGCCGCACCTCCGCGTTCAGTGATCAGCTATAAAAAGGAGTGTTTCGATTTCTGGATTATGCCATTTATAACCCCCCTCCCCCGAGCAACTCAATACCCTTCGTGTGCCATACCTGCATGAACACCTTTCCGAGCACCACGTCATCGTCATCCTTAAATACTGTGCTGAACACAACCGTGACACGGTCCTTCTTCGACTCAACGTACCTGGGGGGGAACCAAGTCCCGGTGAGGACAGGCTGAAAACTTCACCCGAGACGTGCACAGCTTGCAAAGCTATTTTGCTGCTGCCACATACAACCCAGATGAACAACCGCTGCAGGGGTGGTGGTGTCTGCATCGGGTGCCTTTGCCTGACAAGTCACAAGGTGAGCTCCTGAAGTGAACTGTAGTTTTTAAACTGTCTTTTGTTTCAGCAAGACCAGACTAACACGGCTACATCTCTATTACTGTAGTAACTGCAGGTGACATTGATCATATGTAAGGACAGCTACTGGCACATTAAATCCATCACCCCTTTGCGCCTGGGGCCTCAGCCTTCCCCAGGGCACAAGGCATGGCGTTTGAGTGTCCGACGTCACCATACCATCACTAACCCCTCACTGGGAATTAAACCTCGGTCAGTCAGACGGACAAGCATTGACCAGGGACTTCACAGCACTTCCCACATGTTTGAACACACAGGCCTGGAGCGGATTTACACCCTACTGGGCCCCGCTCTCCCGGCTGATGAACGCCAGGCGGGGGCTACCCTCGGCATGCTTACATCGTCTCGTCGTCCCTGTAATGGATGACAGCTCGCTTCTCCCCTTCCTTCCCCTCTTCCTGGCACTTGAAGTATTTCTCGAAGACGGAGGCAAAGCAGTTCCGCTTCAGCATGCCGGCTTGGTGCACAATGGAATCCTTGGTTGCCGGAAGGTTCTCCAGGTCATACAGCAAAGAGACATTGTAACCTGGAAAGGGAGGTTAACCCACCTTGAATCAAAACCCACCACGAGGTAGCTTGCACCTTGTGTCCTCCTGCCCCTTGGACAGCTCTCCAGAGCGTGGGACCCCTGGACGTGAGTGTCGGATACTTTCTAACCCAGCGGAGGGGACAGCCATGACACCTCAAAGCAAGGCCATGGTAGGGCTAAGCCTTCTTCCCTCCATCTCAAAGGCAGAAGGGACAGCTCAGTAGATGCTGTTCCTAAATTTTGCAACGCGCAAGTAGGAAGAGAGGTTGTTGCAAGTAACCATGGTTTTCTGAATCTCATTAAAGGCCTGTCAGTCTCATCTCACAGAACAAAAATCCATATTGTGAGGAACGGAGGCTGTCTCGGGGGTGGAAGCAAGAATTACGGTTTGTGCTGCAAACACTCTGCCCCGCGGTACCCAGCCCACCTGGATCTGGTGCTTTGTTTTAAATGCCTTTCGGCAGCGCTAAGAGCCCAACCGTGTCCACGCACAGTGCTCGTCTCAACCCCGTTTTTAACGCAGAGAGCGAGCCCAGGCCGATGCCGCCCGCACACATTGGTTTTAAATGTAATTAGATTCAGACTTACCTGATTCTGGGTTTACCAAGAAGTTTCCATACACTCTCTTCAGTAACTAGGAAACAGACAAAGCATTGGCAGTGTAAGTCTTTCCTTCCCAGCACATCCTACTCTTTCCCTGCTGCTAACCACTCCCTTTTCTCAAAGGCCAGGCATCAGCTGTCTGGACATCAGTTCAGGCCAAGTCTGGGCTCGAGACAGAAGCCAGATGCTAAAGAACAGCGCAGTTGCCAAGATTTCAAGCCAGCCCCTCCTCACCCCTACTGCCTGGCACATAGGAGGCTGGCAGAAGGATGTGCTGGGCCAAGCTGCTTGGATAAAATCCCAGAAGCTGAGCCAGCAAAGGAAGGCATCTCCAACAGCAAGCTGTGCGGAGCTTCACATGCCTGACATGCAGTTGCATGTGTCCGTGAGGAAGTCAGGAATGAGAAGCGCTTGATGACAACAGAATGCGTTAACGCTGCAGCTGAATTTCGGGCTGTTTGCTGCAGAGATTGGTCCTATTTTACCACCTAGTGCACAGGACCGTAGCTCATTGTGACAGGACACAACAGACGTTCATCTAACGGCCTTTGCAGCAAGAATTAAGAGACGCCTTCGTGACGTCTGCATGCCAACCCCCACATCCAGCGATCAGCATTTCTCTAGCAACAGCCGATGACAAGGGAGATATTTAAGCTGGGATGGAAACGGCCACTTTGCACGCTTCACGACATCAAGACCATCAACTGCGGCTGGGGATACTAAATTTCGTCTTCTCCACAGTGCAAAAGAAACTAGTTAGAAGACTTCATCTTAAAATGGAACTGCCATTTCCAAGTACGAGCACGGGACGGATTTACATCCTGATTTGGAAGCCAACAGGTATTTTTATAAAATATTTCCGTTCTCCCTCTACTGATGAAACACACTGAGAATCTATATTGGGGGAGCCAGAAACGAGTCCCTAACCTTCCACATGGAAGTGCAGGCCGCAGAGGCTACGGATCCCAGACAGCTGCTTGGGTGAAGATACGTCTACCACAAACTTTACATTACAGTCTCTCACTAGTGCTGTAATGCAAAGGCCAGAATGCTTGTTTGGCATATTTATCACTGGAAGCGCAGCTCTGGCTCAGAGCGGCTGTAAGCCACATGGGGGAAAACGCTGGCAGTTGGTCTACACTGGAACTGCCAATCGTGGACTGCACTGATGGGAAGTTTTACTAAAACGTTCAATGCAGACCAGGCTTCTGGAAGCTGCTGTTTCTACAGGCTGCACCTTCTGTATTGAAGGGAAGGGGAGCATCAGCTTGCTCCTTTACAGACTGGCTAACCGTGGACTCTGGTGCCCAGTAAGTTCTTACTGACACCCAGGGCTAAGCTGGCGGAGCATTCCTAAGTCGATAAAAGGCAGCCGCCAGATTAGCAAGTCACGACTTATTTCAAGCATTGTTGGACTGTTCCCACTCTCCACTTGTTGGGAGTTCGCAAGGGGTGAGATGCTTTCCAGTCACGTGTAGTAACCCCAAGGGTTAATCATAGAACCACAGAGCTGGAAGAGACCTTAAATTAATGGAGATGCCTATCTCCTAGAACTGGAAGGGACCTTGAAAGGTCATCGAGTCCAGTCCCCTGCCTTCACAGCAGGACCAAGTACCATCCCTGACAAATATTTGCCCCAAATCCCTAAATGGCCTCCACAAGGATTGAACTCACAACCATGGGTTTAGCAGGCCAATGCTCAAACCACTGAGCTAGCCCTCCCCCCGAATTAGACTGACTTAGAAGGTCAAGTCCAGCCCCCTGCCCTAGGCAGGACCAATCCCAACTAAATCAGCCCAGCCAGGGCTTTGTCAAGCCCAGACTGAAACACCTCTAGGGATGGAGACTCCACTACTTCCCTAGGGAACCCAGCCCAGTGCTTCACCACCCTCCTAGGGAAATAGTTTTTCCTAATATCCAACCTGGACCTCTCCCGCCACAACTGGAGACCATTGCTCCTTGTTTTGCCATCTGTCACCACTGAGAACAGCCTCTCTCCAGCCTCTTTGGAACCCCCCTTCAGGAAGCTGAAGGCTGCTATCAAATCCCCCCTCACTCTTCGCTTCTGCAGACTAAACAGACCCAACTCCCTCAGCCTCTCCTTGTAGGTCATATGCTCCAGCCCCCAAATCATTTTGGCTGCCCTCCGCTGGACCCTCTCCAATGCATCCACATCCTTTTTGTAGTGGGGGGCCCAAAACTGGACACAAGGGTTGAGCCTTTCCCCCCTTTTTCCACAGGAAAACCAAGCAGCAGACACCCAGAGGTGAAGTGCTGCACGCCTCTCTGCGGAGGCATGCAGCGTGAACCCCATTAGGTAACATGAGGAGACGTGAAGACTAAATCAGGAACTGAGTCATACTTCCTGCTCCAAGACCCAACCACAGCGCACAGATGTTCAGAAAGGCCTTTTCTTTCTACCATAAATGGCTCTGTGCAGCCTGAGCACAGTTGAACAGGAACTAAACCTGCGACTTCACGCACCAGCTCCAAAAGCGGAACAGGCAGCAGGGCCTGCCGATAAAGGCTTCTGCATGTTCCAGACAGCCTTCCCTTTGCTCTCAAGGGTGGGTAGCATGAGAAAAGCAACATTGTGGGATTCCAGAGTTATTCACTGACTTCCTTAGCAAGTGGGTTCCGTGTGCAAGAAGATATTTCGAACGGCCAGTGCCCTACACGCCATGAGGGGGATGTGAAAAACCAGCTGTGTTCTGCCTCTCTTGCTTTCCCCGGTAGCAATGCTCGCTAACTGGAACCAATCAGATATCGACAGGAACAGAATTCAGCCTGTTCTTTCAGAATTGTGCCCGCCCAAGGCTGGCAACAGGAGTTACACCGTGTCTATTAGGTGGTGCAACTTTGCAGAGACACTCTTCTGACGTGCAGGGTCTTAACCCATTGTAGTCAGGGGACCCCTCACAGTATGCTCGAGGGCAAGGGTGTGCGGGTGAGGGCTAGGATCCCAGGAAAATAGGCACAAAAACTCACCTCATCTGCACCGTGCTCCTGCAGCTCTTTGTAGAATTTCAGAGAAATACTGACCATCACTTTGGTCTTGTCTCCATTGGGGTTGGAAATGTGATAAAGGACTCCATCGAAATCTTGGGAGGAAGGAGAGCAGAGGGATGTTAGGAACTCTCGTGCAGTGTCCTAGTCCCAGAGCACTGCCCAGTGTAAACGGGTTTCAAAATGGGAACTCTACCGTGGGCGCTCAAGCACAGCAGCCTCGACTTATGGAAACAAGGGTAACGTTACCTGGGAGGGCTGGAAATTAGTAACAAAGACAACAATGATCCTAACAACTTTGTATCCCACGTTAAAAGGTTACCCCAGTCGTGTTTCAGCTGTCACTGACAAGCGTGCCGCACGCTTAATCTACACCACTGTACGGAGAGGAAACGCTCTCTGAGGCCGAACTGATATTGGCACTTCACAGTGCTGTAAAATCAGAGGTGGAAAAACCCACCCGTCTCCACGAATGCAGCAAGCTACAGCACTGTCAAGGGCCAGTGTGAACCAGTCTACAGCAATATGACGTGTGCGCCCAGCGCTGTTAGCTAGTCCCTTGTTGAGACGGTTTACATAGATCCCCGCATGGATACAAAATTTGTATCCACAGCCATATCCTCAAAACTGAGCCATGGATCTCCGCAGATGTGGATGTGTGGGGACAAAGTGGGTATCCATGGATTTGCAGAGCTCTATACACAGTGCTGGGAAAGCTTGTGTTGTGGCTGGGCTTTAAACTTGTAAGTGTAGACAAAGCCTCAGATGGTGAACTTGTCCCCCCCCACTTGACCTGAAGTTTGCCTTTGGCACCAACAGGACATCTGACACTTGTACTGCGTGGGCTAAACAGACCTCAAAGCGGGGAATTCAAAAGCCAGATGAGCAAAAGGTGCCTTAGGCTTCCTCTACGTTTGTAGAACTAACGCGCTGGTGTCCGCACAGTCCTAGCACCAGCGCCAGGGCTGTTTGAAAGTCACCTCCCAAGGAGCATGTCTGGTTTAATTTCAAAACGCGGTTCAAGTTGGCTTTCTGTCCAGAGCAGCACAACGCCAACTGGTACCTGGACTCTAACAGCTGAACGGCACGAATACTTGCTTCCTGTGCTCGAATCCAATCCCATCTCTCCGGAGAGCAAGCTCTCCCAGGAACAGGCTTTCAGTTTCTCTCGGCCATTTGAGTGCTTATCATTCTAAATTAGACTTCTCTCTGCTGCAGCCAGATGGGCGTTACATACCTCATTACACATGCCATCCAGGCGCATGGGGTAAACACGTTAAAACCATTTAGTTCATTCACTGTATAAATGATGTGACCATTTAATTCACTGCCACTGGCAAGGGAATTGGGTGAGGATGGATGGAGAAAACAGCCTAATCAAGGACAGTTCGGCCAATGGGAACGCCTACTAACTACACTGTGCAGCACATACGCATAAAGCCGCAGGTTTGTCGACTGAGCAAATCTCTCCGTGGAGCTAGCTGAATTGAAGCACACCAGACACTCGGATATTCAGCACGCCAGACACTCGGATATTCAGCACGCCAGACACTCGGATATTCAGGCCAGTCAAGTTTGAACGTGCTAAAAGGAGATGAACAATTTGTGAAACGTACCTGCAAACGTTACTTCCACTGCCTCTGGTTTGTTCCTAGTGAATAGAAAACATGGGATGTCAAAAAACAAATTGCAGCCGCCGTAATCGTACAGAAACATCGGTTTACTCATTTAAAAAAGCCACATGTCCAGGTTTCAGTCAAAGAAGTGGCTTTCTTTGGAAAGCCCCAGCTGTTTAACTCCTTAATACTATTCAGCTAGGAAAGATGTTACAAGCATTCTGGACATCTCTCTCCTGGTGAGCAATGATTTCCCTCAACGGCTGGCTAGACCCAGCTTGAAAACAATCTTGCCATTTTAGTCGGATATGACTAAGTGTTCACAACTGGCAGGAGAGAAAGACTCTTCCTCTGAGCTTGGGGCCTGGTAGCTGAACAGAGCAAGAGGCTTTTCAAATGCGTGTTTCATCGTATGAATCGAAACGGTATCCAGGCATTCTGCTTGTAATATAGGATCCCAAACAAATACAACGTTTAAACTAGGGCCGTAATAGTACAGTCAGTCAACTGATTAGCAAAAGTTATCGCTATAGACTTACAGGCACACCCCGCGATCCCCTCCCCCTCCCCCCCCCCCCCCCCCGAGTAAATTGTTTTAGCAGGCTGGCCAGCAGCTTGGCTCAGTCCCGGTTTGTGCCGGGTACGAGACCTACCCCTGCTATGGCTCTGCATTTCAAGTGTATTAGGAGCTGTGCGGGCAGACAGTCGGGCTCAGTTCCAGCTCGCGCCAGGTCCAGGAGCTCACCCCTCCCCCAGACAGGGGCTGCTGTCACCCCACACTGCTGTCTCTGTATCAGAGGCAGCAGCACAGGGCGACAGGCCCTTTGAGAGGAGCTAGTTTTTAAGCTGGCTCTGCTCACAGACCAGCTCCCGTCTGGCACCCTGCGCTGCTGCCTCTGATACAGCGGCAGCAGTGTGGAGTGGCAAGAGGCTCCTTGGGAGTGGGGCCGAATTGGCCCCACCCCTGGGGACAATAGAATAGTCGAGTAACCGATAAGAATTCAGGAGGTTAATGGACAAATCAATTAACTGGTATTTAACATCCCTAGTTTAAACCATTTCACGTCACCCTCAAAAGCTCAAAGCCTGAAGGCTTAATAAAAATGCCCTGAAAAGTTGCATTTCTCCAAGCACCGGCGTTAAAGTGGCACTAACTACTCTCATGGGTCTGAGTGCTTAGGTAGGGCGAACCTGCTATTATCTATGCTGAGTGGTTTGCCAGCTGTCCCAGCAGCCTGAGGGGTTTCGTTGAACCCACAGCCATTAACGTGAACGTCTCTGATGGGAAGAAATACAGAGGTAGCCGTAAGGCATGGAATTCCCTAGAGCAGGGGTTCTCAAACTTTGTGATACCGCGACCGCCCTCTAAGTTGCTCGCGACCCCCCGGGTGGTCAGGACCCACAGTTGGAGAAATGCGGCCATAGAGGACAAACAGAAGAACAGGGCAGACAATCTGGAGAATAAAAAGACAAGGTGGGGAAAGGAATATCTTATTGGACCAACCTCTATTGGTGAGAGACACAAGCTTTCAAGTGTACAGAGCTTGAAACAGCAGAAGTAGACCCAATAAAAGATATTAACACCCCCCCCCCCGTCTCTCTAATCTTGTGACCACCACCGCTACAACAGCATTGCATACAATGTGGGGACCGATAAGTTGTCCATTCTGTAGTATACGTTTGCTTATTTTAAAAATAGAACCTAGTGGTCACTATGAGGCTGGGTGCAAACAACAGTACGCAAAACACGGCCTCAAATATTAGCCCCGGACATCTCAAATGAAGGTGTCTGGCTTTGACCCGCACCCAGCGGTATCAAAGCAATGAAGCAAATGGCTCAGTTCAAGCTGGTATCTATAGCCACATCTTTCAGGCTGTCTGGTCCCAGCCAGGCTGGTCCGCCTGTTGAATCTTGCTCACTGTAGGCAAGAGCTCCCTGGCCCTTGGCCTACTGGGGAAGTTACATAAAGGATAGAGGGAAAGCAGCAGCTTGGAATTTATTTTCATCACGTTGTTTCAGAACTGAACAATTTTAATGGTTTTTTTTTTTTTTGCAAGATAAAAGCCACTGCTGCTTTGCCCTGCCATCTGCTGTTTGCAGACAGCTCCATTTCCACCACTGGGATGGGGGGCCAGGAATGCAGCAAGATGTGCCAAAGCTCAGCACAGACACCCAGCAAGATGGAGGTGATGAAAAGCAGCAATGCTAGGCCTGCGAGGAATTCATACAGCTGCCTTGCTCAGACAGAAGAGGCTCAGGTCTCAGCGCAAGTGGATCTGGTGGGTTTATCCAGCAGCCCGCAGTGGTACTTCCAGTGCTAAGGAGTTGTCACTACGTTTTGTAAGTCAGCAGCTGCAAAAGGCCATCGTCTCCCCCATTACAAAACGGCAGAGCTGCACTGCTACGGTAGCAGAAGTGAACAGCGCGTGGACGAAGTGCTGCAAGTGGCCTTGGGGCTGATCTGTTAGGTTACAATCACCACTAATACTTGCAATACTCTAATCTCTGCTGCCAGCTGGGAAGTTCTCCCCCCCCCCCACTTCGGAAGGCACTTTTCCTCGGCAACTTCTGCTCTGGGGGATGAAGCAGCTCCAAGTCTCACCAAGTCACTGGGTATCAGCCCGCCGCAGAGAGAAAAATTCCACGGGGGTGTATCAACTCACCACACAATTCAAGATGATTGGCAGGGTGGCTCTGCTCAAAAGAGGGCCATGAGCACATTGGCAAAGGGCTCCCTGTGGCCAGGAGCAAAATACTGTGAACAACGTGCACAGCACCTCCCCAAAGTATTCGGTTGAAACCGCAGCCATGACTAGGCTATTTGTGGATAGGAAACAATTTGCTGGCAATCATTGTGGCTCAATTCACTCAAACTTAAAAAGTAATGGGCACTGGGACTATTTCAACAAACATCTCAGGAAGGGAACTCTGAGGTGGCTCATTTAAATGCTCCCAGAGTCCAAAAATACCAAAGTCAAAGGTGCTCAAGCAACCTTAACTCTGTCCCTTCACGCATAACTAATACAGCAGTTCTTAATTATGTGAATATCTTATTGCCTCTGTATAAATCCATGGAACACCCACATCTGGAATACCGTGGACAGATGTGGTCACCTCATCTCAAAACAGATACCTTAGCACTGGCAAAAGTTCAGAAAAGGGGTAACAAACGATTAGGGGGTTGGATTGGGTGCCATATGAAGAGAGATTAATAAGACTGGAACTCTTCAGCTTAGAAAAGGGGAGACTAAGGGGGGGATAGGACAGAGGTCTATAAAATCATGGCTGGTGTGGAAAAAAGTGAAGATGGAAAAGTTACTTATGCCCATAGGAAGAAGGGGTCACCAAATACAATTAATAAGTAGCAAGTTTAAAACAAACGAGAGGAAGTACTTCACGCAACCCATAGTCAACCCGTCCTTGCCAGAGGATGCTGTAAAGGCCAGGACTTTAACAGGGCTGGAAAAAAAAGCTGGTTAAATTCACAGAGTTTAGGCCCATCAATAGCTATTAGCCAGAGAGGGGAGGGAGGGTGTCCCTAGCCTCTGTTTGTCTGGGAATGGGTGGCAGGAGATGGATCACTTGATGATTCCCTGTTCTGTTCACTCCCTCTGGAGCACCTGGCACTGGCCACTGTCAGCAGACAGGACACTGGGCAGGATGGACCTTTGGTCGGATCCAGGACGGCTGTTCTTATGATCTCACACTATTTGTCATGCTCAGAGAAAGTGTTTTCTAGACCCTCACCTATAACTAACACCTTCTGCTACTGTGCATTCCTCGTGTGCCCACGGGACTAGTGTCCAGAAAAGTAGGTTATTTGCAATAGTGCAGTGAACAAGGCAAAGACTTGCCTAAGAAGGGAACACAGCCCCTACCCATGTACTTTGCACCTCGCCTTACAATGCTGTAGAAAAAGAAACACAGACAGGCATTTCTCAAGGAGTTTCCCTGGCAGGTTTCAACTTCCTCATCACAGCCATTTTGGCACCATTGTTTTTAGGGTCAAGTATCTGAATAGTTTTTCTTCCATTACACCCCTCCAAGGCAGAGATCAAAGCAAAACCAATTTCAGGCCCACAGCTGAGCACTGTACAAGCAACTGAGAACAGGGTTAGAAGGAAGTGCTCAGCTCCTTTCGGAACACTAAGCTCCTTTCGGATTGTTCCTTAGCAGTGGGATGTAGTTAAGCGTCAGGGATTCCTTTACATTCACAACCACTGGAGCCAGCAGTTTAGAACCTAGGGTATCACTGCAACATCAGTTTCTACACCAGCCCACAAAGCCAAGCGGCCTGTACCGCAGAACCTTACTCTTATGTGGTATCCATAACGGGAGGCGTTCGACCACAGTCGTCCAGCCCATACATCCTGGTGCACGTTTCTGTGTGTATGAATAGTCCTGATCCACCCAAGAGCTTCTCTCTCTGCATACTGTTCCTCCGCCATCAGCTTCTCCCCTGCCCCCTGCACCTGTAAACATGCATTGCCCACCGAACCTCTTCTGTGAAGCCCCACATCCCTCAAAATCAAGCTTCCTTGGTTAGGCACTAAACTGGGCTTCACGTATGCCCAGCCAGCACGGCGCTCTACACTCAGATTGAAGGGTTTCCCCAACCTTAAGGCTTCACACATTGTATGTCTTCCGCTACAATGCTCCGCTTTATCCCTATGCTGCTTTCTCCATTTTCCTGCGGCCAACATCTACCTGAACAGGGGAAATGCAAGCTTTTCTTTTTGCTACGTTCTGTCCCAAAAGGCAAGCGAAAGAGGCTCACACACCAAAAGTAATTCAATCAGATCTTCTTACTGACTAAACACAAGAGACCTGACTGACAAATCTATCAGAACCCAAAACGGCGGTCGTTCCTACCCACGGCAGCTGTCCATGTTCCAACCAGCTTTAATATGAATCATGTCCAAGCCACCCACGGGCCGGCAGATACTCACTATCAGAAACATCTGCTCTGTGCTTAGCGGCAAGTACAAGGAAAGGGTTCTGGCAGGTATAATTTCTTCCTCCCCAACTTCCTATCACCATTTCTGCCTACCGCAATAGGTTTTTCTAGAAGATGATTACATTGTCTCCCCTATAAGCTTGTCACATGCAGTCCACATAATGTATGGGGAACACCCAATCAGATTTTTCATCCGTACCCAAGCTATCACTTCAAGATCTGCAGCCTCCACCATGCACTTAACCGCAAATCCTCACCCAATAGCATTTCCTCAGTTTTGACTCAGACAAGGGAAGTAGAATTCTGGTTAATCAATTAACTGGTCAAACCTTAGCTTTGACTGGTTAACCGAGTAAGCGGGATCCTGCTTCTGCGCCCAGCCGCACGGTCAGCTCTCTGTCTCCCACCAGAGCTGCACCCAGGTACCAGTTAACCAGCAACTTGTTCACATCCCTAAGTGAGACAAGTTCCTCAGCCTCATTCCTCGGGCTGCAAATGTTTGCAGTAGGATGCAACAATAATTTTTTCAAAGGAGAGAACAGATCACTATTCAAACAGGCTTCTAATGTGCTATGTTAAGCAAGAGAGTGTGCAAATGCAGACTTGGCGACTAACCACACAGACAGTCTGACTGAAGGAGCGCATAGCTCACAAAGGTCAGTGTGGGTACTGGCAGAGGTATGCACAGGTATCACCTCATCTCAAATTTTGAAGGATAAAGATCAGCTACTTCAAAGCTTAAAGCCTTACAGGACAAAACACTGCTCTGTAATCACTGGGGACTATGTACAGGTTTGCCCGAGAGGGGTAAGATAGCATCTCATGTCTGATACAGCTTTCAGAGACTGGTGTCACACCCTGGGCAGGATCAAAGAGGGAAGCATAGTCTAATGGTTAGACTAGGTGACTGGGACTATTCTATTCCTAGCTCTGACACTTACCCATGTTTAGATCTTGGCCACAGCACCTCTCCAATCGTTAGTATTTCCCCTCATTTGTAAGGTGGAGATAGAAACCTGTGACAGTGAGTTGGGGTTCCCCCAATCCTGCACCCCTGTAGCAGCAAGAACAGACTCCACCAGCCAGTAGAACAGAGAGGGGTTATTGCTTCTCCGAGGTACAGCACAGCACAGAGGTTATGTGGTTTTAGGAGTCAGGGCCAGGATGCCTCAGACCCCATGACCCTCAGCTAAGGCTGTTTCCTTCATGTTTCCCAGCCAGCCACTGCCTCGCTCTCCGACCCTGCCCCCAAACCAGGTGTTCGTCTCTGCCTCCCTCCCTTGGGGGGGGGGGGGGGGGAGCCTTGTTACCTGCTCAGGCTGGGCCTAGGTGTCTGGGCTAATACACATGTGGGTGAGCCAGTGGGAATCACACATCACAGCGTAGGGGGACACCGGGTTACAGAGCAGACAGCCCCCCCACTATGTCACAGAGACTTGTTCATAAAATGCTCTGAGATCCTCAGCTGAAAGGCACAACAGAAGTTCAGTGCACTGGGATGTGGCACGACCAAAGAAATGTAGTGCACATATCCGGAGTCTTGCTTCATTACATACAGCGTGCCATAACCTCACAGACTTCCTCTCTGCTTTGCAGCAGACACACGGCAAGCATTCACCTTGCTGGCCTTGTGGAACTCAGAGAGAGTGATAATGTTAAGTCCAGGCTTCAAAAATCCCACTTACCCACTCAGCTATTGCAAGCCCTGCCTGGACCACACAGGGATCTAAGCCAGCAATAGTCTAAATAATGCTGGCTAGCATATTTCGTTCTCTGGCTAGCATTCAGACGTTTGTCCTAACCACCAAAAGCGTGCTCAGTGTGGTTTGAGACATGCTGACTGCCCAGAGACGCTTCCATTTGATTCTACTACAATTCCTGCTAAGGGGATTTAAGACAATATAACTAAGATGATTTAAAGCAGACTCTTCAACAGAAGCACCCCAGAGAAACTCTGAAACACACACCCTGCAGTGTGCCAATAGCTCTAAAACCATTTTAAAGGTGTGGGGATGAAAGAAAGCAGTTAACATTAACATTTGCTCCCAGGGTTGCTCTCTCACTGGAGGGCACAAAGGCTGAAGCGTTCCAATGAAGAAAATGCAACAGTGTCCGGCAACAGAGGCGTTCAAGTGACATGTATGCAGTAATAAGTGCAATACATTCTGTGGCAACAGCTTTTAAAGGCCCTATAAACCCAACATTAAAGATGGCATGGCTGCATTTTTGTCCTGGCTGCCAAAGGCGTCACAGATTCCATCATTTCCACAGGTTTTTCTTTATAGGGAACATGCAGGAATTGACATTCTGGAATTCTCGCATACTGGTGGGTGGATGTAATGAACCAGCAAGAACCTCATGCAACTTGGCAGCTCTCATGGTTTGAGTGGGAGACAGAGAGAGGGGCTCAGTTATATATGAAACCAGATCAGTAAATTCTTCTCAAGAACTAAAGATCTTCCAAGGGAAGGGAAAGATTCTTTTTGGCAAGAAATACAAGGCCTGTCAAGTGCTAGCCAACCTGTCTTTTAAGATGCTTGTCAAAGTGATCGTTTCCACAGGAGTAAAAGTAACTCACGTTCTGCAGGATCACATCTTTACACAGTACACATCTCAGAGCAGGGACCTTGCTGCCCAGCCTTTCTAATAAAGTCCTATGTACACAAGTGAGGTTATAAATCAGGGGTGGGGAACTTAAGGTACGATGGCCAGATGCAGCCTCCTGGCTTGCCTGGATTCTGTCCCCGAGGCTCAGGACTCCCCCCTCTCCCATGCTGGCACCACAGGATTGGAGCACACAAAATCTACTAGACCAGCCCCCTCCCCAGGCTCTGGTGTGCAAGGGGAATGCAAATAGTGTCAGTTCACTGGGAACCAGGTCGGAGAGGGTTTGGGGTTTTTTGCTCTTCTCACTTGTGTATGGCCCCGACTGATTTTTCTGTGGGGCAGCGGCCCCCAACCCAAAAACGGTTCCCTACTCCTTCTATAAACATCTTCAACTGGCAGTAAGCTGGATTTCAGAAGTCACTTCTAATTCTATAAAAGTATTTCAGGGCAGGTTCTGAAAGTTTTATACATGGTGGATATTATCCATGTTCTAGAGCTGGGAAAACAAAGCTAAAGTAAGTGACACCACCAAGGTCATACAGCAAGCCAGTGGCAAAGCTTGAACTATGACCCACGCGCCTCATACCCAGTCCTGTATCCTCACCATTACACATAACTGCCTCTAAACTAGTTGGTATTCTCACACCTTTCTACGCATCTCAGGACTTGCTCAAGTTATTTGGAAAAAAGTGGGAAAACGATTACTTTCAGTAAGATGCCCTAACTCGATTCTTTTCCTGTTACCAAAGTCTCGTGATATTGCCCTCATCACAACCATCCTACAATGCCTCACAAGACATTGCCTGAAAAAACAACAGCTAAAATGGAATAAAGCAAATGCCATCCGTGCCACCCATAGGTCTTAAGATCCCACCATGGACAAATATCCCTTTTCCAAAAGGACTATTTGATCTGAGGAAGTGGGTCTATCCCACGAAAGTTCATCATCTAATAAACCATCTTGTTAGTCTTTAAAGTGCTACATAGTCCTGTATTTTGTTTCAGCTACACCGGACTAACACGGCTACATTTCTAACACCAGAGTTGTGCTTTGACTTTGAACAACAGAGCACATTTTGAGATCACAAACTAATAAATGTATAGACTGACACCCACTCCATGTGACTTATGAGACACATGACAGCTTGAAAAAGACATCCCTGAATGTTTCATATCCTTGTCTTGCCCCTGTTCTTGTCTGAACAAGAGTGCCTTAGTATCAACTAAAAAAAAAAAAGCAGAAGTTACAACTTCTTCTCTTCTATCACCATGAGCAAGGTACAGCAATAAAGTCTGTTTGATTCACTTTGAACACACAAAAGCAATGCTTAGATTAATATAAAGCAAAGGCAGACAGCATCAGCAAACCAAGATACTGAGATAAGTAGAACCAACTGTTGGGTCCTGCATGCAAGGAAGGTCAGTGCAGAAGTGACGCTTCCTTGTAGGGCAGAATGGAAACCTGCAACTGTTACAGAATGAGTAAACGGTCATCTTCGGGTAACGTGGCAAACGAATGTCTGAAGGCTGTACTTTGCAACCTCAGCTGTAGTCATGTTATTAGATAAGAACAGTGATACACGTCCTCCAAGCTGCCTCCAACAGGAAGAGCTCCCGAGTGTGAAGCCTCACGACAAATGAGCAACTCAGAGACACACAACCTCCAACAGACAGTATTTCGCTCGAGAAGGCCAGGCGGTAGCTGCGCTTTCACAGGGTCAGCGGAGGACTGTGTGTAGAACATGGTTGCCACATACTGGGCAGGACCCTTTGCATTAAATGCTTGGAAGAGAAAAGCTGTTTAGACCTATGTAACGCTGCAGCCCACAAAACCTCATCAGGCTCTAAGAAAAGCCGGGGGGCTGCGCCGACGCCTCTTTTATCCCCAAGCGCCCAAGGACGACAGAGGAGCGTGTCCCTTTGCAAGAGGCTATTAAACCATCTTGTTAGTCTTGACAGTGCTACACAGGCCTGTTTGTTGTGTCCGCTGCACCCGACTCACACGGCTACATTTCTACTGCTATTGCTTTGCACGGCCCAGCCAGCGCCTGGCTGGCGGGGGGAAGCCGACAGGAGCATGCCCCGCTTGGCGCAAGCCAGCGCTGACCCGCGCACCCCCAGTCACCCAAGAGGCACAGACTAGAAGTGAGAGAGACCAGGCCGGCCCCCCCCCCCCCCCCCGCCAAGCGGGTAGAGCGGGGGCTGGCGAGTGGCAGCCCCGCCCCACCGCCCGCGGGAGCGCAGGAGGGCCAGGCCCACGCCCGCGGAGCAAGCACGGCCGGGCCCGCTCTGCGCGGAAGGGAGCCGCGCCTGAGCCCCCCCAGCCTGAGCACAAGCCCCCCCCCCCGGCAGCGCAGGACCCGCGGGCGGCCCAGACTGGGGGGGCGGATCCCACCTGCCCCGGGGCCGGTGACCAGGCGCGGAGAGGGGGAGGGGGCCCCACCCCAGAAGGGAGGGGGGCCCCACCCCAGAAGGGAGGGGGGCCCCACCCGACCCGACGCCCCCCCGACCCCGGAAGTGCCCCCCCGACGCCCCCCCCGGCCCCGGAAGTGCCCCCCCGGCCCCTCACCCGGCGGCCGCGCTCTCGAACTTGAGCGCCAGGGTCTCCTCGATGATGCGGTTGTTGACCTCGAGCAGGATCATGGCGGCGCCGCGGGGGGGCGGGGCGGGGGGGGCCGGAGGGACCGAGGCCGGGGAGGGAGCCGAGCCCGCTGCGCGCACCGGGGACCCGCCCGAGCCTGCGCCGCCGCTTCCGCTCTGGGCCCCGCCCCCCGCGGCCCGCGTCACTTCCGGCCCCGGCCCGGGGGCCGCTGCACGCGCCGCCTACGGTTGGGCGGGGCTGGGGGGGCCGCGGGTGCGCGTGCGCGGGGCGGAGCGTGGTGCCTGCATAATCCGAATTCGTGCGCGCGATGGGCCGGTGTGCACGGGATCCCGGGAGCCTGCCGAATCCGAATTCATACAGGGGATGGGCCGGTGTGCACGGGATCCCGGGAGCCTGCCGAATCCGAATTCATACAGGGATGGGCCGGTGTGCACGGGATCCCGGGGAGCCTGCCGAATCCGAATTCATACAGGGGATGGGCCGGTGTGCACGGGATCCCGGGAGCCTGCCGAATCCGAATTCATACAGGGGATGGGCCGGTGTGCACGGGATCCCGGGGAGCCTGCCGAATCCGAATTCATACAGGGGATGGGCCGGTGTGCACGGGATCCCGGGAGCCTGCCGAATCCGAATTCATACAGGGGATGGGCCGGTGTGCACGGGATCCCGGGGAGCCTGCCGAATCCGAATTCATGCAGGGATGGGCCGGTGTGCACGGGATCCCGGGGAGCCTGCCGAATCCGAATTCATACAGGGGATGGGCCGGTGTGCACGGGATCCCGGGAGCCTGCCGAATCCGAATTCATACAGGGATGGGCCGGTGTGCACGGGATCCCGGGGAGCCTGCCGAATCCGAATTCATACAGGGGATGGGCCGGTGTGCACGGGATCCCGGGAGCCTGCCGAATCCGAATTCATACAGGGGATGGGCCGGTGTGCACGGGATCCCGGGGAGCCTGCCGAATCCGAATTCATACAGGGGATGGGCCGGTGTGCACGGGATCCCGGGAGCCTGCCGAATCCGAATTCATACAGGGATGGGCCGGTGTGCACGGGATCCCGGGGAGCCTGCCGAATCCGAATTCATACAGGGATGGGCCGGTGTGCACGGGATCCCGGGAGCCTGCAGAATCCGAATTCATAAAGGGATGGGCCGGTGTGCACGGGATCCCGGGGAGCCTGCCGAATCCGAATTCATACAGGGGATGGGCCGGTGTGCACGGGATCCCGGGGAGCCTGCCGAATCCGAATTCATACAGGGATGGGCCGGTGTGCACGGGATCCCGGGAGCCTGCCGAATCCGAATTCATACAGGGATGGGCCGGTGTGCACGGGATCCGGGGAGCCTGCAGAATCCGAATTCATGCAGGGATGGGCCGGTGTGCACGGGATCCCGGGGAGCCTGCAGAATCCGAATTCATGCAGGGGATGGGCCGGTGTGCACGGGATCCCGGGAGCCTGCCGAATCCGAATTCATACAGGGATGGGCCGGTGTGCACGGGATCCCGGGAGCCTGCCGAATCCGAATTCATACAGGGATGGGCCGGTGTGCACGGGATCCCGGGGAGCCTGCCGAATCCGAATTCATGCAGGGATGGGCTGGTGTGCACGGGATCCCGGGGAGCCTGCCGAATCCGAATTCATGCAGGGGATGGGCCGGTGTGCACGGGATCCCGGGGAGCCTGCCGAATCCGAATTCATACAGGGGATGGGCCGGTGTGCACGGGATCCCGGGGAGCCTGCCGAATCCGAATTCATACAGGGGATGGGCCGGTGTGCACGGGATCCCGGGGAGCCTGCCGAATCCGAATTCATACAGGGGATGGGCCGGTGTGCACGGGATCCCGGGGAGCCTGCCGAATCCGAATTCATACAGGGATGGGCCGGTGTGCACGGGATCCCGGGGAGCCTGCCGAATCCGAATTCGTACAGGGATGGGCCGGTGTGCACGGGATCCCGGGGAGCCTGCCGAACCCGAATTCATACAGGGGATGGGCCGGTGTGCACGGGATCCCGGGGAGCCTGCCGAATCCGAATTCATACAGGGATGGGCCGGTGTGCACGGGATCCCGGGGAGCCTGCCGAATCCGAATTCATACAGGGATGGGCCGGTGTGCACGGGATCCCGGGAGCCTGCAGAATCCGAATTCATACAGGGATGGGCCGGTGTGCACGGGATCCCGGGGAGCCTGCCGAATCCGAATTCATACAGGGGATGGGCCGGTGTGCACGGGATCCCGGGGAGCCTGCCGAATCCGAATTCATACAGGGATGGGCCGGTGTGCACGGGATCCCGGGAGTCTGCAGAATCCGAATTCATACAGGGGATGGGCCGGTGTGCACGGGATCCCGGGGAGCCTGCCGAATCCGAATTCATACAGGGATGGGCCGGTGTGCACGGGATCCCGGGAGCCTGCCGAATCCGAATTCATACAGGGATGGGCCGGTGTGCACGGGATCCCAGGGAGCCTGCCGAATCCGAATTCATACAGGGATGGGCCGGTGTGCACGGGATCCCGGGGAGCCTGCCGAATCCGAATTCATACAGGCGATGGGCCGGTGTGCACGGGATCCCGGGGAGCCTGCCGAATCCGAATTCATACAGGGGATGGGCCGGTGTGCACGGGATCCCGGGAGCCTGCCGAATCCGAATTCATACAGGGATGGGCCGGTGTGCACGGGATCCCAGGGAGCCTGCCGAATCCGAATTCATACAGGCGATGGGCCGGTGTGCACGGGATCCCGGGGAGCCTGCCGAATCCGAATTCATACAGGGATGGGCCGGTGTGCACGGGATCCCGGGGAGCCTGCCGAATCCGAATTCATACAGGGGATGGGCCGGTGTGCACGGGATCCCGGGAGCCTGCCGAATCCGAATTCATACAGGGGATGGGCCGGTGTGCACGGGATCCCGGGAGCCTGCCGAATCCGAATTCATACAGGGATGGGCCGGTGTGCACGGGATCCCGGGGAGCCTGCCGAATCCGAATTCATACAGGGGATGGGCTGGTGTGCACGGGATCCCGGGGAGCCTGCCGAATCCGAATTCATACAGGGGATGGGCCGGTGTGCACGGGATCCCGGGGAGCCTGCCGAATCCGAATTCATACAGGGATGGGCCGGTGTGCACGGGATCTCGGGGAGCCTGCCGAATCCGAATTCATACAGGGGATGGGCTGGTGTGCACGGGATCCCGGGGAGCCTGCCGAATCCGAATTCATACAGGGATGGGCCGGTGTGCACGGGATCCCGGGGAGCCTGCCGAATCCGAATTCATACAGGGATGGGCCGGTGTGCACGGGATCCCGGGGAGCCTGCCGAATCCGAATTCATACAGGGATGGACCGGTGTGCACGGGATCCCGGGGAGCCTGCCGAATCCGAATTCATACAGGGATGGGCCGGTGTGCACGGGATCCCGGGGAGCCTGCCGAATCCGAATTCATACAGGGGATGGGCCGGTGTGCACGGGATCCCGGGGAGCCTGCCGAATCCGAATTCATACAGGGGATGGGCCGGTGTGCACGGGATCCCGGGGAGCCTGCCGAATCCGAATTCATACAGGGGATGGGCCGGTGTGCACGGGATCCCGGGAGCCTGCCGAATCCGAATTCATACAGGGATGGGCTGGTGTGCACGGGATCCCGGGGAGCCTGCCGAATCCGAATTCATACAGGGATGGGCCGGTGTGCACGGGATCCCGGGGAGCCTGCCGAATCCGAATTCATACAGGGATGGGCCGGTGTGCACGGGATCCCGGGGAGCCTGCCGAATCCGAATTCATACAGGGATGGGCCGGTGTGCATGGGATCCCGGGGAGCCTGCAGAATCTGAATTCATACAGGGGATGGGCCGGTGTGCACGACATCCCGGGGAGCCTGCCGAATCCGAATTCATACAGGGGATGGGCCGGTGTGCACGGGATCCCGGGGAGCCTGCCGAATCCGAATTCATACAGGGGATGGGCCGGTGTGCACGGGATCCCGGGAGCCTGCCGAATCCGAATTCATACAGGGATGGGCCGGTGTGCACGGGATCCCGGGGAGCCTGCCGAATCCGAATTCATACAGGGATGGGCCGGTGTGCACGGGATCCCGGGAGCCTGCCGAATCCGAATTCATACAGGGATGGGCCGGTGTGCACGGGATCCCGGGGAGCCTGCCGAATCCGAATTCATACAGGGATGGGCCGGTGTGCACGGGATCCCGGGGAGCCTGCCGAATCCGAATTCATACAGGGGATGGGCCGGTGTGCACGGGATCCCGGGAGCCTGCCGAATCCGAATTCATACAGGGGATGGGCCGGTGTGCACGGGATCCCGGGAGCCTGCAGAATCCGAATTCATACAGGGATGGGCCGGTGTGCACGGGATCCCGGGAGCCTGCAGAATCCGAATTCATACAGGGGATGGGCCGGTGTGCACGGGATCCCGGGGAGCCTGCCGAATCCGAATTCATACAGGGGATGGGCCGGTGTGCACGGGATCCCGGGGAGCCTGCCGAATCCGAATTCATACAGGGATGGGCCGGTGTGCACGGGATCCCGGGGAGCCTGCCGAATCCGAATTCATGCAGGGATGGGCCGGTGTGCACGGGATCCCGGGGAGCCTGCCGAATCCGAATTCATACAGGGATGGGCTGGTGTGCACGGGATCCCGGGGAGCCTGCCGAATCCGAATTCATACAGGGATGGGCCGGTGTGCACGGGATCCCGGGAGCCTGCCGAATCCGAATTCATGCAGGGATGGGCCGGTGTGCACGGGATCCCGGGGAGCCTGCCGAATCCGAATTCGTACAGGGGATGGGCCGGTGTGCACGGGATCCCGGGAGCCTGCCGAATCCGAATTCATGCAGGGATGGGCCGGTGTGCACGGGATCCCGGGGAGCCTGCCGAATCCGAATTCATACAGGGATGGGCCGGTGTGCACGGGATCCCGGGGAGCCTGCCGAATCCGAATTCATACAGGGGATGGGCCGGTGTGCACGGGATCCCGGGAGCCTGCCGAATCCGAATTCATACAGGGATGGGCCGGTGTGCACGGGATCCCAGGGAGCCTGCCGAATCCGAATTCATACAGGCGATGGGCCGGTGTGCACGGGATCCCGGGGAGCCTGCCGAATCCGAATTCATACAGGCGATGGGCCGGTGTGCACGGGATCCCGGGGAGCCTGCCGAATCCGAATTCATACAGGGGATGGGCCGGTGTGCACGGGATCCCGGGAGCCTGCCGAATCCGAATTCATACAGGGGATGGGCCGGTGTGCACGGGATCCCGGGAGCCTGCCGAATCCGAATTCATACAGGGATGGGCCGGTGTGCACGGGATCCCGGGGAGCCTGCCGAATCCGAATTCATACAGGGATGGGCCGGTGTGCACGGGATCCCGGGAGCCTGCCGAATCCGAATTCATACAGGGATGGGCCGGTGTGCACGGGATCTCGGGGAGCCTGCCGAATCCGAATTCATAGAGGGGATGGGCTGGTGTGCACGGGATCCCGGGGAGCCTGCCGAATCCGAATTCATACAGGGGATGGGCCGGTGTGCACGGGATCCCGGGGAGCCTGCCGAATCCGAATTCATACAGGGATGGGCCGGTGTGCACGGGATCTCGGGGAGCCTGCCGAATCCGAATTCATACAGGGGATGGGCTGGTGTGCACGGGATCCCGGGGAGCCTGCCGAATCCGAATTCATACAGGGATGGGCCGGTGTGCACGGGATCCCGGGGAGCCTGCCGAATCCGAATTCATACAGGGATGGGCCGGTGTGCACGGGATCCCGGGGAGCCTGCCGAATCCGAATTCATACAGGGATGGACCGGTGTGCATGGGATCCCGGGGAGCCTGCAGAATCTGAATTCATACAGGGGATGGGCCGGTGTGCACGGCATCCCGGGGAGCCTGCCGAATCCGAATTCATACAGGGGATGGGCCGGTGTGCACGGGATCCCGGGGAGCCTGCCGAATCCGAATTCATACAGGGGATGGGCCGGTGTGCACGGGATCCCGGGAGCCTGCCGAATCTGAATTCATACAGGGATGGGCTGGTGTGCACGGGATCCCGGGGAGCCTGCCGAATCCGAATTCATACAGGGATGGGCCGGCGTGCACGGGATCCCGGGGAGCCTGCCGAATCCGAATTCATACAGGGATGGGCCGGTGTGCACGGGATCCCGGGGAGCCTGCCGAATCCGAATTCATACAGGGATGGGCCGGTGTGCATGGGATCCCGGGGAGCCTGCAGAATCTGAATTCATACAGGGGATGGGCCGGTGTGCACGGCATCCCGGGGAGCCTGCCGAATCCGAATTCATACAGGGGATGGGCCGGTGTGCACGGGATCCCGGGGAGCCTGCCGAATCCGAATTCATACAGGGGATGGGCCGGTGTGCACGGGATCCCGGGAGCCTGCCGAATCCGAATTCATACAGGGATGGGCTGGTGTGCACGGGATCCCGGGGAGCCTGCCGAATCCGAATTCATACAGGGATGGGCCGGTGTGCACGGGATCCCGGGGAGCCTGCCGAATCCGAATTCATACAGGGATGGGCCGGTGTGCACGGGATCCCGGGAGCCTGCCGAATCCGAATTCATACAGGGATGGGCCGGTGTGCACGGGATCCCGGGGAGCCTGCCGAATCCGAATTCATACAGGGATGGGCCGGTGTGCACGGGATCCCAGGGAGCCTGCCGAATCCGAATTCATACAGGGATGGGCCGGTGTGCACGGGATCCCAGGGAGCCTGCCGAATCCGAATTCGTACAGGGATGGGCCGGTGTGCACGGGATCCCGGGGAGCCTGCCGAATCCGAATTCATACAGGGGATGGGCCGGTGTGCACGGGATCCCGGGGAGCCTGCCGAATCCGAATTCATACAGGGGATGGGCCGGTGTGCACGGGATCCCGGGAGTCTGCAGAATCCGAATTCATACAGGGATGGGCCGGTGTGCACGGGATCCCGGGAGTCTGCAGAATCCGAATTCATACAGGGGATGGGCCGGTGTGCACGGGATCCCGGGGAGCCTGCCGAATCCGAATTCATACAGGGGATGGGCCGGTGTGCACGGGATCCCGGGGAGCCTGCCGAATCCGAATTCATACAGGGATGGGCCGGTGTGCACGGGATCCCGGGGAGCCTGCCGAATCCGAATTCATGCAGGGATGGGCCGGTGTGCACGGGATCCCGGGGAGCCTGCCGAATCCGAATTCATACAGGGATGGGCTGGTGTGCACGGGATCCCGGGGAGCCTGCCGAATCCGAATTCATACAGGGATGGGCCGGTGTGCACGGGATCCCGGGAGCCTGCCGAATCCGAATTCATGCAGGGATGGGCCGGTGTGCACGGGATCCCGGGGAGCCTGCCGAATCCGAATTCGTACAGGGGATGGGCCGGTGTGCACGGGATCCCGGGAGCCTGCCGAATCCGAATTCATGCAGGGATGGGCCGGTGTGCACGGGATCCCGGGGAGCCTGCCGAATCCGAATTCATGCAGGGGATGGGCCGGTGTGCACGGGATCCCGGGAGCCTGCCGAATCCGAATTCATACAGGGGATGGGCCGGTGTGCACGGGATCCCGGGAGCCTGCCGAATCCGAATTCATACAGAGGATGGGCCGGTGTGCACGGGATCCCGGGGAGCCTGCCGAATCCGAATTCATGCAGGGATGGGCCGGTGTGCACGGGATCCCGGGGAGCCTGCAGAATCCGAATTCATACAGGGATGGGCCGGTGTGCACGGGATCCCGGGGAGCCTGCCGAATCCGAATTCATACAGGGATGGGCCGGTGTGCACGGGATCCCGGGGAGCCTGCCGAATTCGAATTCATACAGAGGATGGGCCGGTGTGCACGGGATCCCGGGGAGCCTGCCGAATCCGAATTCATACAGAGGATGGGCCGGTGTGCACGGGATCCCGGGGAGCCTGCCGAATCCGAATTCATGCAGGGATGGGCCGGTGTGCACGGGATCCCGGGGAGCCTGCCGAATCCGAATTCATACAGGGATGGGCCGGTGTGCACGGGATCCCGGGGAGCCTGCCGAATCCGAATTCATACAGGGATGGGCCGGTGTGCACGGGATCCCGGGAGTCTGCAGAATCCGAATTCATACAGGGATGGGCCGGTGTGCACGGGATCCCGGGAGTCTGCAGAATCCGAATTCATACAGGGGATGGGCCGGTGTGCACGGGATCCCGGGAGCCTGCCGAATCCGAATTCGTACAGGGATGGGCCGGTGTGCACGGGATCCCGGGGAGCCTGCCGAATCCGAATTCATACAGGGATGGGCCGGTGTGCACGGGATCCCGGGGAGCCTGCCGAATCCGAATTCGTACAGGGATGGGCCGGTGTGCACGGGATCCCGGGGAGCCTGCCGAATCCGAATTCATACAGGGATGGGCCGGTGTGCACGGGATCCCGGGAGCCTGCCGAATCCGAATTCATACAGGGATGGGCCGGTGTGCACGGGATCCCGGGGAGCCTGCCGAATCCGAATTCATACAGGGGATGGGCCGGTGTGCATGGGATCCCGGGAGCCTGCCGAATCCGAATTCATGCAGGGATGGGCCGGTGTGCACGGGATCCCGGGGAGCCTGCCGAATCCGAATTCATACAGGGGATGGGCCGGTGTGCACGGCATCCCGGGGAGCCTGCCGAATCCGAATTCATACAGGGATGGGCCGGTGTGCACGGGATCCCGGGGAGCCTGCCGAATCCGAATTCATACAGGGATGGGCCGGTGTGCACGGGATCCCGGGAGTCTGCAGAATCCGAATTCATACAGGGATGGGCCGGTGTGCACGGGATCCCGGGAGTCTGCAGAATCCGAATTCATACAGGGATGGGCCGGTGTGCACGGGATCCCGGGAGCCTGCCGAATCCGAATTCGTACAGGGATGGGCCGGTGTGCACGGGATCCCGGGGAGCCTGCCGAATCCGAATTCATACAGGGATGGGCCGGTGTGCACGGGATCCCGGGGAGCCTGCCGAATCCGAATTCATACAGGCGATGGGCCGGTGTGCACGGGATCCCGGGAGTCTGCAGAATCCGAATTCATACAGGGATGGGCCGGTGTGCACGGGATCCCGGGGAGCCTGCCGAATCCGAATTCATACAGGGATGGGCCGGTGTGCACGGGATCTCGGGGAGCCTGCCGAATCCGAATTCATACAGGGGATGGGCTGGTGTGCACGGGATCCCGGGGAGCCTGCCGAATCCGAATTCATACAGGGATGGGCCGGTGTGCACGGGATCCCGGGGAGCCTGCCGAATCCGAATTCATACAGGGATGGGCCGGTGTGCACGGGATCCCGGGGAGCCTGCCGAATCCGAATTCATACAGGGGATGGGCCGGTGTGCACGGGATCCCGGGAGCCTGCCGAATCCGAATTCGTACAGGGATGGGCCGGTGTGCACGGGATCCCGGGAGCCTGCCGAATCCGAATTCATGCAGGGGATGGGCCGGTGTGCACGGGATCCCGGGAGCCTGCCGAATCCGAATTCATGCAGGGGATGGGCCGGTGTGCACGGGATCCCGGGAGCCTGCCGAATCCGAATTCATACAGGGATGGGCCGGTGTGCACGGGATCCCAGGGAGCCTGCCGAATCCGAATTCATACAGGGGATGGGCCGGTGTGCACGGGATCCCGGGGAGCCTGCCGAATCCGAATTCATACAGGGGATGGGCCGGTGTGCACGGGATCCCGGGGAGCCTGCCGAATCCGAATTCATGCAGGGGATGGGCTGGTGTGCACGGGATCCCGGGGAGCCTGCCGAATCCGAATTCATGCAGGGGATGGGCCGGTGTGCACGGGATCCCGGGGAGCCTGCCGAATCCGAATTCATACAGGGGATGGGCCGGTGTGCACGGGATCCCGGGGAGCCTGCCGAATCCGAATTCATACAGGGGATGGGCCGGTGTGCACGGGATCCCGGGGAGCCTGCCGAATCCGAATTCATACAGGGATGGGCCGGTGTGCACGGGATCCCGGGGAGCCTGCCGAATCCGAATTCATACAGGGATGGGCCGGTGTGCACGGGATCCCGGGAGCCTGCCGAATCCGAATTCATACAGGGATGGGCCGGTGTGCACGGGATCCCGGGGAGCCTGCAGAATCCGAATTCATGCAGGGATGGGCCGGTGTGCACGGGATCCCGGGGAGCCTGCAGAATCCGAATTCATGCAGGGGATGGGCCGGTGTGCACGGGATCCCGGGAGCCTGCCGAATCCGAATTCATACAGGGATGGGCCGGTGTGCACGGGATCCCGGGGAGCCTGCCGAATCCGAATTCATACAGGGGATGGGCCGGTGTGCACGGGATCCCGGGGAGCCTGCCGAATCCGAATTCATGCAGGGGATGGGCTGGTGTGCACGGGATCTCGGGGAGCCTGCCGAATCCGAATTCATGCAGGGGATGGGCCGGTGTGCACGGGATCCCGGGGAGCCTGCCGAATCCGAATTCATACAGGGGATGGGCCGGTGTGCACGGGATCCCGGGGAGCCTGCCGAATCCGAATTCATACAGGGGATGGGCCGGTGTGCACGGGATCCCGGGGAGCCTGCCGAATCCGAATTCATACAGGGGATGGGCCGGTGTGCACGGAATCCCGGGGAGCCTGCCGAATCCGAATTCATACAGGGATGGGCCGGTGTGCACGGGATCCCGGGGAGCCTGCCGAATCCGAATTCGTACAGGGATGGGCCGGTGTGCACGGGATCCCGGGGAGCCTGCCGAATTCGAATTCATACAGGGGATGGGCCGGTGTGCACGGGATCCCGGGGAGCCTGCCGAATCCGAATTCATACAGGGATGGGCCGGTGTGCACGGGATCCCGGGGAGCCTGCCGAATCCGAATTCATACAGGGATGGGCCGGTGTGCACGGGATCCCGGGGAGTCTGCAGAATCCGAATTCATACAGGGATGGGCCGGTGTGCACGGGATCCCGGGAGCCTGCAGAATCCGAATTCATACAGGGGATGGGCCGGTGTGCACGGGATCCCGGGGAGCCTGCCGAATCCGAATTCATACAGGGATGGGCCGGTGTGCACGGGATCCCAGGGAGCCTGCCGAATCCGAATTCATACAGGCGATGGGCCGGTGTGCACGGGATCCCGGGGAGCCTGCCGAATCCGAATTCATACAGGCGATGGGCCGGTGTGCACGGGATCCCGGGGAGCCTGCCGAATCCGAATTCATACAGGGGATGGGCCGGTGTGCACGGGATCCCGGGGAGCCTGCCGAATCCGAATTCATACAGGGATGGGCCGGTGTGCACGGGATCCCGGGAGCCTGCCGAATCCGAATTCATGCAGGGGATGGGCCGGTGTGCACGGGATCCCGGGGAGCCTGCCGAATCCGAATTCGTACAGGGATGGGCCGGTGTGCACGGGATCCCGGGGAGCCTGCCGAATCCGAATTCATACAGGGGATGGGCCGGTGTGCACGGGATCCCGGGGAGCCTGCCGAATCCGAATTCATGCAGGGGATGGGCCGGTGTGCACGGGATCCCGGGGAGCCTGCCGAATCCGAATTCATACAGGGGATGGGCCGGTGTGCACGGGATCCCGGGGAGCCTGCCGAATCCGAATTCATGCAGGGATGGGCCGGTGTGCACGGGATCCCGGGGAGCCTGCCGAATCCGAATTCATGCAGGGATGGGCCGGTGTGCACGGGATCCCGGGAGCCTGCCGAATCCGAATTCATACAGGGATGGGCCGGTGTGCACGGGATCCCGGGAGCCTGCCGAATCCGAATTCATGCAGGGATGGGCCGGTGTGCACGGGATCCCGGGGAGCCTGCCGAATCCGAATTCATGCAGGGATGGGCCGGTGTGCACGGGATCCCGGGAGCCTGCCGAATCCGAATTCATACAGGGATGGGCCGGTGTGCACGGGATCTCGGGGAGCCTGCCGAATCCGAATTCATACAGGGATGGGCCGGTGTGCACGGGATCCCGGGGAGCCTGCCGAATCCGAATTCATACAGGGATGGGCCGGTGTGCACGGGATCCCGGGAACCTGCCGAATCCGAATTCATACAGAGGATGGGCCGGTGTGCACGGGATCCCGGGGAGCCTGCCGAATCCGAATTCATGCAGGGATGGGCCGGTGTGCACGGGATCCCGGGGAGCCTGCAGAATCCGAATTCATACAGGGATGGGCCGGTGTGCACGGGATCCCGGGGAGCCTGCCGAATCCGAATTCATACAGGGATGGGCCGGTGTGCACGGGATCCCGGGGAGCCTGCCGAATTCGAATTCATACAGAGGATGGGCCGGTGTGCACGGGATCCCGGGGAGCCTGCCGAATCCGAATTCATACAGAGGATGGGCCGGTGTGCACGGGATCCCGGGGAGCCTGCCGAATCCGAATTCATGCAGGGATGGGCCGGTGTGCACGGGATCCCGGGGAGCCTGCCGAATCCGAATTCATACAGGGATGGGCCGGTGTGCACGGAATCCCGGGGAGCCTGCCGAATCCGAATTCATACAGGGATGGGCCGGTGTGCACGGGATCCCGGGAGTCTGCAGAATCCGAATTCATGCAGGGATGGGCCGGTGTGCACGGGATCCCGGGAGTCTGCAGAATCCGAATTCATACAGGGGATGGGCCGGTGTGCACGGGATCCCGGGAGCCTGCCGAATCCGAATTCATACAGGGATGGGCCGGTGTGCACGGGATCCCGGGGAGCCTGCCGAATCCGAATTCATACAGGGGATGGGCCGGTGTGCATGGGATCCCGGGAGCCTGCCGAATCCGAATTCATGCAGGGATGGGCCGGTGTGCACGGGATCCCGGGGAGCCTGCCGAATCCGAATTCATACAGGGGATGGGCCGGTGTGCACGGCATCCCGGGGAGCCTGCCGAATCCGAATTCATACAGGGATGGGCCGGTGTGCACGGGATCCCGGGGAGCCTGCCGAATCCGAATTCATACAGGGATGGGCCGGTGTGCACGGGATCCCGGGAGTCTGCAGAATCCGAATTCATACAGGGATGGGCCGGTGTGCACGGGATCCCGGGAGTCTGCAGAATCCGAATTCATACAGGGATGGGCCGGTGTGCACGGGATCCCGGGAGCCTGCCGAATCCGAATTCGTACAGGGATGGGCCGGTGTGCACGGGATCCCGGGGAGCCTGCCGAATCCGAATTCATACAGGGATGGGCCGGTGTGCACGGGATCCCGGGGAGCCTGCCGAATCCGAATTCATACAGGCGATGGGCCGGTGTGCACGGGATCCCGGGAGTCTGCAGAATCCGAATTCATACAGGGATGGGCCGGTGTGCACGGGATCCCGGGGAGCCTGCCGAATCCGAATTCATACAGGGATGGGCCGGTGTGCACGGGATCTCGGGGAGCCTGCCGAATCCGAATTCATACAGGGGATGGGCTGGTGTGCACGGGATCCCGGGGAGCCTGCCGAATCCGAATTCATACAGGGATGGGCCGGTGTGCACGGGATCCCGGGGAGCCTGCCGAATCCGAATTCATACAGGGATGGGCCGGTGTGCACGGGCTCCCGGGGAGCCTGCCGAATCCGAATTCATACAGGGGATGGGCCGGTGTGCACGGGATCCCGGGAGCCTGCCGAATCCGAATTCGTACAGGGATGGGCCGGTGTGCACGGGATCCCGGGAGCCTGCCGAATCCGAATTCATGCAGGGGATGGGCCGGTGTGCACGGGATCCCGGGAGCCTGCCGAATCCGAATTCATGCAGGGGATGGGCCGGTGTGCACGGGATCCCGGGAGCCTGCCGAATCCGAATTCATACAGGGATGGGCCGGTGTGCACGGGATCCCAGGGAGCCTGCCGAATCCGAATTCATACAGGGGATGGGCCGGTGTGCACGGGATCCCGGGGAGCCTGCCGAATCCGAATTCATACAGGGGATGGGCCGGTGTGCACGGGATCCCGGGGAGCCTGCCGAATCCGAATTCATGCAGGGGATGGGCTGGTGTGCACGGGATCCCGGGGAGCCTGCCGAATCCGAATTCATGCAGGGGATGGGCCGGTGTGCACGGGATCCCGGGGAGCCTGCCGAATCCGAATTCATACAGGGGATGGGCCGGTGTGCACGGGATCCCGGGGAGCCTGCCGAATCCGAATTCATACAGGGGATGGGCCGGTGTGCACGGGATCCCGGGGAGCCTGCCGAATCCGAATTCATACAGGGATGGGCCGGTGTGCACGGGATCCCGGGGAGCCTGCCGAATCCGAATTCATACAGGGATGGGCCGGTGTGCACGGGATCCCGGGAGCCTGCCGAATCCGAATTCATACAGGGATGGGCCGGTGTGCACGGGATCCCGGGGAGCCTGCAGAATCCGAATTCATGCAGGGATGGGCCGGTGTGCACGGGATCCCGGGGAGCCTGCAGAATCCGAATTCATGCAGGGGATGGGCCGGTGTGCACGGGATCCCGGGAGCCTGCCGAATCCGAATTCATACAGGGATGGGCCGGTGTGCACGGGATCCCGGGGAGCCTGCCGAATCCGAATTCATACAGGGGATGGGCCGGTGTGCACGGGATCCTGGGGAGCCTGCCGAATCCGAATTCATGCAGGGGATGGGCTGGTGTGCACGGGATCTCGGGGAGCCTGCCGAATCCGAATTCATGCAGGGGATGGGCCGGTGTGCACGGGATCCCGGGGAGCCTGCCGAATCCGAATTCATACAGGGGATGGGCCGGTGTGCACGGGATCCCGGGGAGCCTGCCGAATCCGAATTCATACAGGGGATGGGCCGGTGTGCACGGGATCCCGGGGAGCCTGCCGAATCCGAATTCATACAGGGGATGGGCCGGTGTGCACGGAATCCCGGGGAGCCTGCCGAATCCGAATTCATACAGGGATGGGCCGGTGTGCACGGGATACCGGGGAGCCTGCCGAATCCGAATTCGTACAGGGATGGGCCGGTGTGCACGGGATCCCGGGGAGCCTGCCGAATTCGAATTCATACAGGGGATGGGCCGGTGTGCACGGGATCCCGGGGAGCCTGCCGAATCCGAATTCATACAGGGATGGGCCGGTGTGCACGGGATCCCGGGGAGCCTGCCGAATCCGAATTCATACAGGGATGGGCCGGTGTGCACGGGATCCCGGGGAGTCTGCAGAATCCGAATTCATACAGGGATGGGCCGGTGTGCACGGGATCCCGGGAGCCTGCAGAATCCGAATTCATACAGGGGATGGGCCGGTGTGCACGGGATCCCGGGGAGCCTGCCGAATCCGAATTCATACAGGGATGGGCCGGTGTGCACGGGATCCCAGGGAGCCTGCCGAATCCGAATTCATACAGGCGATGGGCCGGTGTGCACGGGATCCCGGGGAGCCTGCCGAATCCGAATTCATACAGGCGATGGGCCGGTGTGCACGGGATCCCGGGGAGCCTGCCGAATCCGAATTCATACAGGGGATGGGCCGGTGTGCACGGGATCCCGGGGAGCCTGCCGAATCCGAATTCATACAGGGATGGGCCGGTGTGCACGGGATCCCGGGAGCCTGCCGAATCCGAATTCATGCAGGGGATGGGCCGGTGTGCACGGGATCCCGGGGAGCCTGCCGAATCCGAATTCGTACAGGGATGGGCCGGTGTGCACGGGATCCCGGGGAGCCTGCCGAATCCGAATTCATACAGGGGATGGGCCGGTGTGCACGGGATCCCGGGGAGCCTGCCGAATCCGAATTCATGCAGGGGATGGGCCGGTGTGCACGGGATCCCGGGGAGCCTGCCGAATCCGAATTCATACAGGGGATGGGCCGGTGTGCACGGGATCCCGGGGAGCCTGCCGAATCCGAATTCATGCAGGGATGGGCCGGTGTGCACGGGATCCCGGGGAGCCTGCCGAATCCGAATTCATGCAGGGATGGGCCGGTGTGCACGGGATCCCGGGAGCCTGCCGAATCCGAATTCATACAGGGATGGGCCGGTGTGCACGGGATCCCGGGAGCCTGCCGAATCCGAATTCATGCAGGGATGGGCCGGTGTGCACGGGATCCCGGGGAGCCTGCCGAATCCGAATTCATGCAGGGATGGGCCGGTGTGCACGGGATCCCGGGAGCCTGCCGAATCCGAATTCATACAGGGATGGGCCGGTGTGCACGGGATCTCGGGAGCCTGCCGAATCCGAATTCATACAGGGATGGGCCGGTGTGCACGGGATCCCGGGGAGCCTGCCGAATCCGAATTCATACAGGGATGGGCCGGTGTGCACGGGATCCCGGGGAGCCTGCCGAATCCGAATTCATGCAGGGGATGGGCCGGTGTGCACGGGATCCCGGGGAGCCTGTAGAATCCGAATTCATACAGGGATGGGCCGGTGTGCACGGGATCCCGGGGAGCCTGCCGAATCCGAATTCATAGAGGGGATGGGCTGGTGTGCACGGGATCCCGGGGAGCCTGCCGAATCCGAATTCATACAGGGGATGGGCCGGTGTGCACGGGATCCCGGGGAGCCTGCCGAATCCGAATTCATACAGGGATGGGCCGGTGTGCACGGGATCTCGGGGAGCCTGCCGAATCCGAATTCATACAGGGGATGGGCTGGTGTGCACGGGATCCCGGGGAGCCTGCCGAATCCGAATTCATACAGGGATGGGCCGGTGTGCACGGGATCCCGGGGAGCCTGCCGAATCCGAATTCATACAGGGATGGGCCGGTGTGCACGGGATCCCGGGGAGCCTGCCGAATCCGAATTCATACAGGGATGGGCCGGTGTGCACGGGATCCCGGGAGCCTGCCGAATCCGAATTCATACAGGGGATGGGCCGGTGTGCACGGGATCCCGGGAAGCCTGCAGAATCTGAATTCATACAGGGGATGGGCCGGTGTGCACGGCATCCCGGGGAGCCTGCCGAATCCGAATTCATACAGGGGATGGGCCGGTGTGCACGGGATCCCGGGAGTCTGCAGAATCTGAATTCATACAGGGGATGGGCCGGTGTGCACGGCATCCCGGGGAGCCTGCAGAATCTGAATTCATACAGGGGATGGGCCGGTGTGCACGGGATCCCGGGGAGCCTGCAGAATCTGAATTCATACAGGGGATGGGCCGGTGTGCACGGCATCCCGGGAGCCTGCCGAATCCGAATTCATACAGGGATGGGCCGGTGTGCACGGGATCCCGGGGAGCCTGCCGAATCCGAATTCATACAGGGATGGGCCGGTGTGCACGGGATCCCGGGAGCCTGCCGAATCCGAATTCATACAGGGGATGGGCCGGTGTGCACGGGATCCCGGGGAGCCTGCAGAATCTGAATTCATACAGGGGATGGGCCGGTGTGCACGGGATCCCGGGAGCCTGCCGAATCCGAATTCATACAGGGATGGGCCGGTGTGCACGGCATCCCGGGGAGCCTGCCGAATCCGAATTCATACAGGGGATGGGCCGGTGTGCACGGGATCCCGGGGAGCCTGCCGAATCCGAATTCATACAGGGGATGGGCCGGTGTGCACGGGATCCCGGGAGCCTGCCGAATCCGAATTCATACAGGGATGGGCTGGTGTGCACGGGATCCCGGGGAGCCTGCCGAATCCGAATTCATACAGGGATGGGCCGGTGTGCACGGGATCCCGGGGAGCCTGCCGAATCCGAATTCATACAGGGATGGGCCGGTGTGCACGGGATCCCGGGGAGCCTGCCGAATCCGAATTCATACAGGGGATGGGCCGGTGTGCACGGGATCCCGGGAGCCTGCCGAATCCGAATTCATGCAGGGGATGGGCCGGTGTGCACGGGATCCCGGGGAGCCTGCCGAATCCGAATTCATACAGGGGATGGGCCGGTGTGCACGGGATCCCGGGGAGCCTGCCGAATCCGAATTCATACAGGGATGGGCCGGTGTGCACGGGATCCCGGGAGTCTGCAGAATCCGAATTCATACAGGGGATGGGCCGGTGTGCACGGGATCCCGGGGAGCCTGCCGAATCCGAATTCATACAGGGATGGGCCGGTGTGCACGGGATCCCGGGGAGCCTGCAGAATCCGAATTCATACAGGGATGGGCCGGTGTGCACGGGATCCCGGGGAGCCTGCCGAATCCGAATTCATGCAGGGGATGGGCCGGTGTGCACGGGATCCCGGGAGCCTGCAGAATCCGAATTCATACAGGGGATGGGCCGGTGTGCACGGGATCCCGGGGAGCCTGCCGAATCCGAATTCATACAGGGATGGGCCGGTGTGCACGGGATCCCGGGGAGCCTGCCGAATCCGAATTCATACAGGGGATGGGCCGGTGTGCACGGGATCCCGGGAGCCTGCCGAATCCGAATTCATACAGGGATGGGCTGGTGTGCACGGGATCCCGGGGAGCCTGCCGAATCCGAATTCATACAGGGATGGGCCGGTGTGCACGGGATCCCGGGGAGCCTGCCGAATCCGAATTCATACAGGGGATGGGCCGGTGTGCACGGGATCCCGGGGAGCCTGCCGAATCCGAATTCATACAGGGATGGGCCGGTGTGCACGGGATCCCGGGGAGCCTGCCGAATCCGAATTCATACAGGGATGGGCCGGTGTGCACGGGATCCCAGGGAGCCTGCCGAATCCGAATTCATACAGGGATGGGCCGGTGTGCACGGGATCCCGGGGAGCCTGCCGAATCCGAATTCATACAGGGATGGGCCGGTGTGCACGGGATCCCGGGAGCCTGCCGAATCCGAATTCATACAGGGATGGGCTGGTGTGCACGGGATCCCGGGGAGCCTGCCGAATCCGAATTCATACAGGGGATGGGCCGGTGTGCACGGGATCCCGGGGAGCCTGCCGAATCCGAATTCATACAGGGGATGGGCCGGTGTGCACGGGATCCCGGGGAGCCTGCCGAATCCGAATTCGTACAGGGATGGGCCGGTGTGCACGGGATCCCGGGAGCCTGCCGAATCCGAATTCATGCAGGTATGGGCCGGTGTGCACGGGATCCCGGGAGCCTGCCGAATCCGAATTCATGCAGGGATGGGCCGGTGTGCACGGGATCCCGGGGAGCCTGCCGAATCCGAATTCATACAGGGGATGGGCCGGTGTGCACGGGATCCCGGGGAGCCTGCCGAATCCGAATTCATACAGGGGATGGGCCGGTGTGCACGGGATCCCGGGGAGCCTGCCGAATCCGAATTCATACAGGGATGGGCCGGTGTGCACGGGATCCCGGGGAGCCTGCCGAATCCGAATTCATACAGGGATGGGCTGGTGTGCACGGGATCCCGGGGAGCCTGCCGAATCCGAATTCGTACAGGGATGGGCCGGTGTGCACGGGATCCCGGGGAGCCTGCCGAATCCGAATTCATACAGGGGATGGGCCGGTGTGCACGGGATCCCGGGGAGCCTGCCGAATCCGAATTCATAGAGGGGATGGGCCGGTGTGCACGGGATCCCGGGGAGCCTGCCGAATCCGAATTCATACAGGGATGGGCCGGTGTGCACGGGATCCCGGGGAGCCTGCAGAATCCGAATTCATACAGGGATGGGCCGGTGTGCACGGGATCCCGGGGAGCCTGCCGAATCCGAATTCATACAGGGATGGGCCGGTGTGCACGGGATCCCGGGGAGCCTGCCGAATCCGAATTCATACAGGGGATGGGCCGGTGTGCACGGGATCCCGGGGAGCCTGCCGAATCCGAATTCATAGAGGGGATGGGCCGGTGTGCACGGGATCCCGGGGAGCCTGCCGAATCCGAATTCATACAGGGATGGGCCGGTGTGCACGGGATCCCGGGGAGCCTGCCGAATCCGAATTCATACAGGGATGGGCCGGTGTGCACGGGATCCCGGGAGTCTGCAGAATCCGAATTCATACAGGGATGGGCCGGTGTGCACGGGATCCCGGGAGTCTGCAGAATCCGAATTCATACAGGGATGGGCCGGTGTGCACGGGATCCCGGGAGTCTTCAGAATCCGAATTCATACAGGGATGGGCCGGTGTGCACGGGATCCCGGGAGCCTGCCGAATCCGAATTCGTACAGGGATGGGCCGGTGTGCACGGGATCCCGGGGAGCCTGCCGAATCCGAATTCATACAGGGATGGGCCGGTGTGCACGGGATCCCGGGAGTCTGCAGAATCCGAATTCATACAGGCGATGGGCCGGTGTGCACGGGATCCCGGGGAGCCTGCCGAATCCGAATTCATACAGGCGATGGGCCGGTGTGCACGGGATCCCGGGAGTCTGCAGAATCCGAATTCATACAGGGATGGGCCGGTGTGCACGGGATCCCGGGGAGCCTGCCGAATCCGAATTCATACAGGGATGGGCCGGTGTGCACGGGATCCCGGGGAGCCTGCCGAATCCGAATTCATGCAGGGATGGGCCGGTGTGCACGGGATCCCGGGGAGCCTGCCGAATCCGAATTCATACAGGGATGGGCTGGTGTGCACGGGATCCCGGGGAGCCTGCCGAATCCGAATTCATGCAGGGATGGGCCGGTGTGCACGGGATCCCGGGGAGCCTGCCGAATCCGAATTCATACAGGGGATGGGCCGGTGTGCACGGGATCCCGGGGAGCCTGCCGAATCCGAATTCATGCAGGGGATGGGCCGGTGTGCACGGGATCCCGGGGAGCCTGCCGAATCCGAATTCATACAGGGATGGGCCGGTGTGCACGGGATCCCGGGGAGCCTGCAGAATCCGAATTCATACAGGGATGGGCCGGTGTGCACGGGATCCCGGGGAGCCTGCCGAATCCGAATTCATACAGGGGATGGGCCGGTGTGCACGGGATCCCGGGGAGCCTGCCGAATCCGAATTCATACAGGGGATGGGCCGGTGTGCACGGGATCCCGGGGAGCCTGCCGAATCCGAATTCGTACAGGGATGGGCCGGTGTGCACGGGATCCCGGGAGCCTGCCGAATCCGAATTCATGCAGGGGATGGGCCGGTGTGCACGGGATCCCGGGGAGCCTGCCGAATCCGAATTCATACAGGGGATGGGCCGGTGTGCACGGGATCCCGGGGAGCCTGCCGAATCCGAATTCATACAGGGATGGGCCGGTGTGCACGGGATCCCGGGGAGCCTGCCGAATCCGAATTCATACAGGGATGGGCTGGTGTGCACGGGATCCCGGGGAGCCTGCCGAATCCGAATTCGTACAGGGATGGGCCGGTGTGCTCGGGATCCCGGGGAGCCTGCCGAATCCGAATTCATACAGGGGATGGGCCGGTGTGCACGGGATCCCGGGGAGCCTGCCGAATCCGAATTCATAGAGGGGATGGGCCGGTGTGCACGGGATCCCGGGGAGCCTGCCGAATCCGAATTCATACAGGGATGGGCCGGTGTGCACGGGATCCCGGGGAGCCTGCAGAATCCGAATTCATACAGGGATGGGCCGGTGTTCACGGGATCCCGGGGAGCCTGCCGAATCCGAATTCATACAGGGATGGGCCGGTGTGCACGGGATCCCGGGGAGCCTGCCGAATCCGAATTCATACAGGGGATGGGCCGGTGTGCACGGGATCCCGGGGAGCCTGCCGAATCCGAATTCATAGAGGGGATGGGCCGGTGTGCACGGGATCCCGGGGAGCCTGCCGAATCCGAATTCATACAGGGATGGGCCGGTGTGCACGGGATCCCGGGGAGCCTGCAGAATCCGAATTCATACAGGGATGGGCCGGTGTGCACGGGATCCCGGGGAGCCTGCCGAATCCGAATTCATACAGGGATGGGCCGGTGTGCACGGGATCCCGGGAGTCTGCAGAATCCGAATTCATACAGGGATGGGCCGGTGTGCACGGGATCCCGGGAGTCTGCAGAATCCGAATTCATACAGGGATGGGCCGGTGTGCACGGGATCCCGGGAGTCTGCAGAATCCGAATTCATACAGGGATGGGCCGGTGTGCACGGGATCCCGGGAGCCTGCCGAATCCGAATTCGTACAGGGATGGGCCGGTGTGCACGGGATCCCGGGGAGCCTGCCGAATCCGAATTCATACAGGGATGGGCCGGTGTGCACGGGATCCCGGGAGTCTGCAGAATCCGAATTCATACAGGCGATGGGCCGGTGTGCACGGGATCCCGGGGAGCCTGCCGAATCCGAATTCATACAGGCGATGGGCCGGTGTGCACGGGATCCCGGGAGTCTGCAGAATCCGAATTCATACAGGGATGGGCCGGTGTGCACGGGATCCCGGGGAGCCTGCCGAATCCGAATTCATACAGGGATGGGCCGGTGTGCACGGGATCCCGGGGAGCCTGCCGAATCCGAATTCATGCAGGGGATGGGCCGGTGTGCACGGGATCCCGGGGAGCCTGCCGAATCCGAATTCATACAGGGGATGGGCCGGTGTGCACGGGATCCCGGGGAGCCTGCCGAATCCGAATTCATACAGGGATGGGCCGGTGTGCACGGGATCCCGGGAGTCTGCAGAATCCGAATTCATACAGGGATGGGCCGGTGTGCACGGGATCCCGGGAGCCTGCCGAATCCGAATTCATACAGGGATGGGCTGGTGTGCACGGGATCCCGGGGAGCCTGCCGAATCCGAATTCATACAGGGGATGGGCCGGTGTGCACGGGATCCCGGGGAGCCTGCCGAATCCGAATTCATACAGGGGATGGGCCGGTGTGCACGGGATCCCGGGGAGCCTGCCGAATCCGAATTCATACAGGGGATGGGCCGGTGTGCACGGGATCCCGGGGAGCCTGCCGAATCCGAATTCGTACAGGGATGGGCCGGTGTGCACGGGATCCCGGGAGCCTGCCGAATCCGAATTCATGCAGGGGATGGGCCGGTGTGCACGGGATCCCGGGGAGCCTGCCGAATCCGAATTCATACAGGGGATGGGCCGGTGTGCACGGGATCCCGGGGAGCCTGCCGAATCCGAATTCATACAGGGATGGGCCGGTGTGCACGGGATCCCGGGGAGCCTGCCGAATCCGAATTCATACAGGGATGGGCCGGTGTGCACGGGATCCCGGGAGCCTGCAGAATCCGAATTCATACAGGGATGGGCCGGTGTGCACGGGATCCCGGGGAGCCTGCCGAATCCGAATTCATACAGGGATGGGCCGGTGTGCACGGGATCCCGGGGAGCCTGCAGAATCCGAATTCATACAGGGGATGGGCCGGTGTGCACGGGATCCCGGGGAGCCTGCCGAATCCGAATTCATACAGGGATGGGCCGGTGTGCACGGGATCCCGGGAGTCTGCAGAATCCGAATTCATACAGGGATGGGCCGGTGTGCACGGGATCCCGGGAGTCTGCAGAATCCGAATTCATACAGGGATGGGCCGGTGTGCACGGGATCCCGGGAGTCTGCAGAATCCGAATTCATACAGGGATGGGCCGGTGTGCACGGGATCCCGGGAGCCTGCCGAATCCGAATTCGTACAGGGATGGGCCGGTGTGCACGGGATCCCGGGGAGCCTGCCGAATCCGAATTCATACAGGGATGGGCCGGTGTGCACGGGATCCCGGGAGTCTGCAGAATCCGAATTCATACAGGCGATGGGCCGGTGTGCACGGGATCCCGGGGAGCCTGCCGAATCCGAATTCATACAGGCGATGGGCCGGTGTGCACGGGATCCCGGGAGTCTGCAGAATCCGAATTCATACAGGGATGGGCCGGTGTGCACGGGATCCCGGGGAGCCTGCCGAATCCGAATTCATACAGGGATGGGCCGGTGTGCACGGGATCCCGGGGAGCCTGCCGAATCCGAATTCATGCAGGGATGGGCCGGTGTGCACGGGATCCCGGGGAGCCTGCCGAATCCGAATTCATACAGGGATGGGCTGGTGTGCACAGGATCCCGGGGAGCCTGCCGAATCCGAATTCATGCAGGGATGGGCCGGTGTGCACGGGATCCCGGGGAGCCTGCCGAATCCGAATTCATACAGGGGATGGGCCGGTGTGCACGGGATCCCGGGGAGCCTGCCGAATCCGAATTCATGCAGGGGATGGGCCGGTGTGCACGGGATCCCGGGGAGCCTGCAGAATCCGAATTCATACAGGGATGGGCCGGTGTGCACGGGATCCCGGGGAGCCTGCCGAATCCGAATTCGTACAGGGGATGGGCCGGTGTGCACGGGATCCCGGGAGCCTGCCGAATCCGAATTCATACAGGGGATGGGCCGGTGTGCACGGGATCCCGGGAGCCTGCCGAATCCGAATTCATGCAGGGGATGGGCCGGTGTGCACGGGATCCCGGGAGTCTGCAGAATCCGAATTCATACAGGGATGGGCCGGTGTGCACGGGATCCCGGGGAGCCTGCCGAATCCGAATTCATACAGGGATGGGCCGGTGTGCACGGGATCCCGGGGAGCCTGCCGAATCCGAATTCGTACAGGGATGGGCCGGTGTGCACGGGATCCCGGGAGCCTGCCGAATCCGAATTCATGCAGGGGATGGGCCGGTGTGCACGGGATCCCGGGAGCCTGCCGAATCCGAATTCGTACAGGGATGGGCCGGTGTGCACGGGATCCCGGGGAGCCTGCCGAATCCGAATTCATACAGGGATGGGCCGGTGTGCACGGGATCCCGGGAGTCTGCAGAATCCGAATTCATGCAGGGGATGGGCCGGTGTGCACGGGATCCCGGGGAGCCTGCCGAATCCGAATTCATACAGGAAATGGGCCGGTGTGCACGGGATCCCGGGGAGCCTGCCGAATCCGAATTCATACAGGGGATGGGCCGGTGTGCACGGGATCCCGGGGAGCCTGCCGAATCCGAATTCGTACAGGGATGGGCCGGTGTGCACGGGATCCCGGGAGCCTGCCGAATCCGAATTCATGCAGGGGATGGGCCGGTGTGCACGGGATCCCGGGGAGCCTGCCGAATCCGAATTCATACAGGGGATGGGCCGGTGTGCACGGGATCCCGGGGAGCCTGCCGAATCCGAATTCATACAGGGGATGGGCCGGTGTGCACGGGATCCCGGGAGCCTGCCGAATCCGAATTCATACAGGGGATGGGCCGGTGTGCACGGGATCCCGGGGAGCCTGCCGAATCCGAATTCATACAGGGATGGGCCGGTGTGCACGGGATCCCGGGGAGCCTGCCGAATCCGAATTCATACAGGGATGGGCTGGTGTGCACGGGATCCCGGGGAGCCTGCCGAATCCGAATTCGTACAGGGATGGGCCGGTGTGCACGGGATCCCGGGGAGCCTGCCGAATCCGAATTCATACAGGGGATGGGCCGGTGTGCACGGGATCCCGGGGAGCCTGCCGAATCCGAATTCATAGAGGGGATGGGCCGGTGTGCACGGGATCCCGGGGAGCCTGCCGAATCCGAATTCATACAGGGATGGGCCGGTGTGCACGGGATCCCGGGGAGCCTGCAGAATCCGAATTCATACAGGGATGGGCCGGTGTGCACGGGATCCCGGGGAGCCTGCCGAATCCGAATTCATACAGGGATGGGCCGGTGTGCACGGGATCCCGGGGAGCCTGCCGAATCCGAATTCATACAGGGGATGGGCCGGTGTGCACGGGATCCCGGGGAGCCTGCCGAATCCGAATTCATAGAGGGGATGGGCCGGTGTGCACGGGATCCCGGGGAGCCTGCCGAATCCGAATTCATACAGGGATGGGCCGGTGTGCACGGGATCCCGGGGAGCCTGCAGAATCCGAATTCATACAGGGATGGGCCGGTGTGCACGGGATCCCGGGGAGCCTGCCGAATCCGAATTCATACAGGGATGGGCCGGTGTGCACGGGATCCCGGGAGTCTGCAGAATCCGAATTCATACAGGGATGGGCCGGTGTGCACGGGATCCCGGGAGTCTGCAGAATCCGAATTCATACAGGGATGGGCCGGTGTGCACGGGATCCCGGGAGTCTGCAGAATCCGAATTCATACAGGGATGGGCCGGTGTGCACGGGATCCCGGGAGCCTGCCGAATCCGAATTCGTACAGGGATGGGCCGGTGTGCACGGGATCCCGGGGAGCCTGCCGAATCCGAATTCATACAGGGATGGGCCGGTGTGCACGGGATCCCGGGAGTCTGCAGAATCCGAATTCATACAGGCGATGGGCCGGTGTGCACGGGATCCCGGGGAGCCTGCCGAATCCGAATTCATACAGGCGATGGGCCGGTGTGCACGGGATCCCGGGAGTCTGCAGAATCCGAATTCATACAGGGATGGGCCGGTGTGCACGGGATCCCGGGGAGCCTGCCGAATCCGAATTCATACAGGGATGGGCCGGTGTGCACGGGATCCCGGGGAGCCTGCCGAATCCGAATTCATGCAGGGGATGGGCCGGTGTGCACGGGATCCCGGGAGTCTGCAGAATCCGAATTCATACAGGGATGGGCCGGTGTGCACGGGATCCCGGGGAGCCTGCCGAATCCGAATTCATGCAGGGGATGGGCCGGTGTGCACGGGATCCCGGGGAGCCTGCCGAATCCGAATTCATACAGGGATGGGCCGGTGTGCACGGGATCCCGGGAGTCTGCAGAATCCGAATTCATACAGGGATGGGCCGGTGTGCACGGGATCCCGGGAGCCTGCCGAATCCGAATTCATACAGGGATGGGCTGGTGTGCACGGGATCCCGGGGAGCCTGCCGAATCCGAATTCATACAGGGGATGGGCCGGTGTGCACGGGATCCCGGGGAGTCTGCCGAATCCGAATTCGTACAGGGATGGGCCGGTGTGCACGGGATCCCGGGAGCCTGCCGAATCCGAATTCATGCAGGGGATGGGCCGGTGTGCACGGGATCCCGGGGAGCCTGCCGAATCCGAATTCATACAGGGGATGGGCCGGTGTGCACGGGATCCCGGGGAGCCTGCCGAATCCGAATTCATACAGGGATGGGCCGGTGTGCACGGGATCCCGGGGAGCCTGCCGAATCCGAATTCATACAGGGATGGGCTGGTGTGCACGGGATCCCGGGGAGCCTGCCGAATCCGAATTCGTACAGGGATGGGCCGGTGTGCACGGGATCCCGGGGAGCCTGCCGAATCCGAATTCATACAGGGATGGGCCGGTGTGCACGGGATCCCGGGGAGCCTGCAGAATCCGAATTCATACAGGGATGGGCCGGTGTGCACGGGATCCCGGGGAGCCTGCCGAATCCGAATTCATACAGGGATGGGCCGGTGTGCACGGGATCCCGGGGAGCCTGCCGAATCCGAATTCATGCAGGGGATGGGCCGGTGTGCACGGGATCCCGGGAGTCTGCAGAATCCGAATTCATACAGGGATGGGCCGGTGTGCACGGGATCCCGGGGAGCCTGCCGAATCCGAATTCATGCAGGGGATGGGCCGGTGTGCACGGGATCCCGGGGAGCCTGCCGAATCCGAATTCATACAGGGATGGGCCGGTGTGCACGGGATCCCGGGAGTCTGCAGAATCCGAATTCATACAGGGATGGGCCGGTGTGCACGGGATCCCGGGAGCCTGCCGAATCCGAATTCATACAGGGATGGGCTGGTGTGCACGGGATCCCGGGGAGCCTGCCGAATCCGAATTCATACAGGGGATGGGCCGGTGTGCACGGGATCCCGGGGAGCCTGCCGAATCCGAATTCATACAGGGGATGGGCCGGTGTGCACGGGATCCCGGGGAGTCTGCCGAATCCGAATTCGTACAGGGATGGGCCGGTGTGCACGGGATCCCGGGAGCCTGCCGAATCCGAATTCATGCAGGGGATGGGCCGGTGTGCACGGGATCCCGGGGAGCCTGCCGAATCCGAATTCATACAGGGGATGGGCCGGTGTGCACGGGATCCCGGGGAGCCTGCCGAATCCGAATTCATACAGGGATGGGCCGGTGTGCACGGGATCCCGGGGAGCCTGCCGAATCCGAATTCATACAGGGATGGGCTGGTGTGCACGGGATCCCGGGGAGCCTGCCGAATCCGAATTCGTACAGGGATGGGCCGGTGTGCACGGGATCCCGGGGAGCCTGCCGAATCCGAATTCATACAGGGGATGGGCCGGTGTGCACGGGATCCCGGGGAGCCTGCCGAATCCGAATTCATAGAGGGGATGGGCCGGTGTGCACGGGATCCCGGGGAGCCTGCCGAATCCGAATTCATACAGGGATGGGCCGGTGTGCACGGGATCCCGGGGAGCCTGCAGAATCCGAATTCATACAGGGATGGGCCGGTGTGCACGGGATCCCGGGGAGCCTGCCGAATCCGAATTCATACAGGGGATGGGCCGGTGTGCACGGGATCCCGGGGAGCCTGCCGAATCCGAATTCATAGAGGGGATGGGCCGGTGTGCACGGGATCCCGGGGAGCCTGCCGAATCCGAATTCATACAGGGATGGGCCGGTGTGCACGGGATCCCGGGGAGCCTGCAGAATCCGAATTCATACAGGAATGGGCCGGTGTGCACGGGATCCCGGGGAGCCTGCCGAATCCGAATTCATACAGGGATGGGCCGGTGTGCACGGGATCCCGGGAGTCTGCAGAATCCGAATTCATACAGGGATGGGCCGGTGTGCACGGGATCCCGGGAGTCTGCAGAATCCGAATTCATACAGGGATGGGCCGGTGTGCACGGGATCCCGGGAGTCTGCAGAATCCGAATTCATACAGGGATGGGCCGGTGTGCACGGGATCCCGGGAGCCTGCCGAATCCGAATTCATACAGGGATGGGCCGGTGTGCACGGGATCCCGGGAGCCTGCAGAATCCGAATTCGTACAGGGATGGGCCGGTGTGCACGGGATCCCGGGAGCCTGCCGAATCCGAATTCATACAGGGATGGGCCGGTGTGCACGGGATCCCGGGGAGCCTGCCGAATCCGAATTCATACAGGGGATGGGCCGGTGTGCACGGGATCCCGGGGAGCCTGCCGAATCCGAATTCATACAGGGATGGGCCGGTGTGCACGGGATCCCGGGGAGCCTGCCGAATCCGAATTCATACAGGGGATGGGCCGGTGTGCACGGGATCCCGGGGAGCCTGCCGAATCCGAATTCATACAGGGATGGGCCGGTGTGCACGGGATCCCGGGAGTCTGCAGAATCCGAATTCATACAGGCGATGGGCCGGTGTGCACGGGATCCCGGGGAGCCTGCCGAATCCGAATTCATACAGGCGATGGGCCGGTGTGCACGGGATCCCGGGAGTCTGCAGAATCCGAATTCATACAGGGATGGGCCGGTGTGCACGGGATCCCGGGGAGCCTGCCGAATCCGAATTCATACAGGGATGGGCCGGTGTGCACGGGATCCCGGGGAGCCTGCCGAATCCGAATTCATGCAGGGATGGGCCGGTGTGCACGGGATCCCGGGGAGCCTGCCGAATCCGAATTCATACAGGGATGGGCTGGTGTGCACGGGATCCCGGGGAGCCTGCCGAATCCGAATTCATGCAGGGATGGGCCGGTGTGCACGGGATCCCGGGGAGCCTGCCGAATCCGAATTCATACAGGGGATGGGCCGGTGTGCACGGGATCCCGGGGAGCCTGCCGAATCCGAATTCATGCAGGGGATGGGCCGGTGTGCACGGGATCCCGGGGAGCCTGCAGAATCCGAATTCATACAGGGATGGGCCGGTGTGCACGGGATCCCGGGGAGCCTGCCGAATCCGAATTCGTACAGGGGATGGGCCGGTGTGCACGGGATCCCGGGAGCCTGCCGAATCCGAATTCATACAGGGGATGGGCCGGTGTGCACGGGATCCCGGGAGCCTGCCGAATCCGAATTCATGCAGGGGATGGGCCGGTGTGCACGGGATCCCGGGGAGCCTGCCGAATCCGAATTCATACAGGGGATGGGCCGGTGTGCACGGGATCCCGGGGAGCCTGCCGAATCCGAATTCATACAGGGATGGGCCGGTGTGCACGGGATCCCGGGAGTCTGCAGAATCCGAATTCATACAGGGATGGGCCGGTGTGCACGGGATCCCGGGGAGCCTGCCGAATCCGAATTCATACAGGGATGGGCCGGTGTGCACGGGATCCCGGGGAGCCTGCCGAATCCGAATTCATACAGGGATGGGCCGGTGTGCACGGGATCCCGGGGAGCCTGCCGAATCCGAATTCGTACAGGGATGGGCCGGTGTGCACGGGATCCCGGGAGCCTGCCGAATCCGAATTCATGCAGGGGATGGGTCGGTGTGCACGGGATCCCGGGAGTCTGCAGAATCCGAATTCATACAGGCGATGGGCCGGTGTGCACGGGATCCCGGGGAGCCTGCCGAATCCGAATTCATACAGGCGATGGGCCGGTGTGCACGGGATCCCGGGAGTCTGCAGAATCCGAATTCATACAGGGATGGGCCGGTGTGCACGGGATCCCGGGGAGCCTGCCGAATCCGAATTCATACAGGGATGGGCCGGTGTGCACGGGATCCCGGGGAGCCTGCCGAATCCGAATTCATGCAGGGATGGGCCGGTGTGCACGGGATCCCGGGGAGCCTGCCGAATCCGAATTCATACAGGGATGGGCTGGTGTGCACGGGATCCCGGGGAGCCTGCCGAATCCGAATTCATGCAGGGATGGGCCGGTGTGCACGGGATCCCGGGGAGCCTGCCGAATCCGAATTCATACAGGGGATGGGCCGGTGTGCACGGGATCCCGGGAGCCTGCCGAATCCGAATTCATACAGGGGATGGGCCGGTGTGCACGGGATCCCGGGGAGCCTGCCGAATCCGAATTCATACAGGGGATGGGCCGGTGTGCACGGGATCCCGGGGAGCCTGCCGAATCCGAATTCATGCAGGGGATGGGCCGGTGTGCACGGGATCCCGGGGAGCCTGCAGAATCCGAATTCATACAGGGATGGGCCGGTGTGCACGGGATCCCGGGGAGCCTGCCGAATCCGAATTCATACAGGGATGGGCCGGTGTGCACGGGATCCCGGGGAGCCTGCCGAATCCGAATTCATACAGGCGATGGGCCGGTGTGCACGGGATCCCGGGAGTCTGCAGAATCCGAATTCATACAGGGATGGGCCGGTGTGCACGGGATCCCGGGGAGCCTGCCGAATCCGAATTCATACAGGGATGGGCCGGTGTGCACGGGATCCCGGGGAGCCTGCCGAATCCGAATTCATGCAGGGATGGGCCGGTGTGCACGGGATCCCGGGGAGCCTGCCGAATCCGAATTCATACAGGGATGGGCTGGTGTGCACGGGATCCCGGGGAGCCTGCCGAATCCGAATTCATGCAGGGATGGGCCGGTGTGCACGGGATCCCGGGGAGCCTGCCGAATCCGAATTCATACAGGGGATGGGCCGGTGTGCACGGGATCCCGGGGAGCCTGCCGAATCCGAATTCATGCAGGGGATGGGCCGGTGTGCACGGGATCCCGGGGAGCCTGCAGAATCCGAATTCATACAGGGATGGGCCGGTGTGCACGGGATCCCGGGGAGCCTGCCGAATCCGAATTCGTACAGGGGATGGGCCGGTGTGCACGGGATCCCGGGAGCCTGCCGAATCCGAATTCATACAGGGGATGGGCCGGTGTGCACGGGATCCCGGGGAGCCTGCCGAATCCGAATTCATACAGGGGATGGGCCGGTGTGCACGGGATCCCGGGAGCCTGCCGAATCCGAATTCATGCAGGGGATGGGCCGGTGTGCACGGGATCCCGGGAGTCTGCAGAATCCGAATTCATACAGGGATGGGCCGGTGTGCACGGGATCCCGGGGAGCCTGCCGAATCCGAATTCATACAGGGATGGGCCGGTGTGCACGGGATCCCGGGGAGCCTGCCGAATCCGAATTCATACAGGGATGGGCCGGTGTGCACGGGATCCCGGGGAGCCTGCCGAATCCGAATTCGTACAGGGATGGGCCGGTGTGCACGGGATCCCGGGAGCCTGCCGAATCCGAATTCATGCAGGGGATGGGCCGGTGTGCACGGGATCCCGGGAGTCTGCAGAATCCGAATTCATACAGGCGATGGGCCGGTGTGCACGGGATCCCGGGGAGCCTGCCGAATCCGAATTCATACAGGCGATGGGCCGGTGTGCACGGGATCCCGGGAGTCTGCAGAATCCGTATTCATACAGGGATGGGCCGGTGTGCACGGGATCCCGGGGAGCCTGCCGAATCCGAATTCATACAGGGATGGGCCGGTGTGCACGGGATCCCGGGGAGCCTGCCGAATCCGAATTCATGCAGGGATGGGCCGGTGTGCACGGGATCCCGGGGAGCCTGCCGAATCCGAATTCATACAGGGATGGGCTGGTGTGCACGGGATCCCGGGGAGCCTGCCGAATCCGAATTCATGCAGGGATGGGCCGGTGTGCACGGGATCCCGGGGAGCCTGCCGAATCCGAATTCATACAGGGGATGGGCCGGTGTGCACGGGATCCCGGGGAGCCTGCCGAATCCGAATTCATGCAGGGGATGGGCCGGTGTGCACGGGATCCCGGGGAGCCTGCAGAATCCGAATTCATACAGGGATGGGCCGGTGTGCACGGGATCCCGGGGAGCCTGCCGAATCCGAATTCGTACAGGGGATGGGCCGGTGTGCACGGGATCCCGGGAGCCTGCCGAATCCGAATTCATACAGGGGATGGGCCGGTGTGCACGGGATCCCGGGAGCCTGCCGAATCCGAATTCATGCAGGGGATGGGCCGGTGTGCACGGGATCCCGGGGAGCCTGCCGAATCCGAATTCATACAGGGGATGGGCCGGTGTGCACGGGATCCCGGGGAGCCTGCCGAATCCGAATTCATACAGGGATGGGCCGGTGTGCACGGGATCCCGGGAGTCTGCAGAATCCGAATTCATACAGGGATGGGCCGGTGTGCACGGGATCCCGGGGAGCCTGCCGAATCCGAATTCATACAGGGATGGGCCGGTGTGCACGGGATCCCGGGGAGCCTGCCGAATCCGAATTCATACAGGGATGGGCCGGTGTGCACGGGATCCCGGGGAGCCTGCCGAATCCGAATTCGTACAGGGATGGGCCGGTGTGCACGGGATCCCGGGAGCCTGCCGAATCCGAATTCATGCAGGGGATGGGCCGGTGTGCACGGGATCCCGGGAGCCTGCCGAATCCGAATTCGTACAGGGATGGGCCGGTGTGCACGGGATCCCGGGGAGCCTGCCGAATCCGAATTCATACAGGGATGGGCCGGTGTGCACGGGATCCCGGGAGTCTGCAGAATCCGAATTCATGCAGGGGATGGGCCTGTGTGCACGGGATCCCGGGGAGCCTGCCGAATCCGAATTCATACAGGGGATGGGCCGGTGTGCACGGGATCCCGGGGAGCCTGCCGAATCCGAATTCATGCAGGGATGGGCCGGTGTGCACGGGATCCCGGGGAGCCTGCCGAATCCGAATTCATACAGGGGATGGGCCGGTGTGCACGGGATCCCGGGGAGCCTGCCGAATCCGAATTCATACAGGGGATGGGCCGGTGTGCACGGGATCCCGGGGAGCCTGCCGAATCCGAATTCATACAGGGGATGGGCCGGTGTGCACGGGATCCCGGGAGCCTGCCGAATCCGAATTCATACAGGGATGGGCCGGTGTGCACGGGATCCCGGGAGTCTGCCGAATCCGAATTCATACAGGGGATGGGCCGGTGTGCACGGGATCCCGGGGAGCCTGCCGAATCCGAATTCATACAGGGGATGGGCCGGTGTGCACGGGATCCCGGGGAGCCTGCCGAATCCGAATTCATACAGGGATGGGCCGGTGTGCACGGGATCCCGGGGAGCCTGTAGAATCCGAATTCATACAGGGATGGGCTGGTGTGCACGGGATCCCGGGGAGCCTGCCGAATCCGAATTCATGCAGGGATGGGCCGGTGTGCACGGGATCCCGGGGAGCCTGCCGAATCCGAATTCGTACAGGGGATGGGCCGGTGTGCACGGGATCCCGGGGAGCCTGCCGAATCCGAATTCGTACAGGGATGGGCCGGTGTGCACGGGATCCCGGGAGCCTGCCGAATCCGAATTCATACAGGGATGGGCCGGTGTGCACGGGATCCCGGGGAGCCTGCCGAATCCGAATTCGTACAGGGATGGGCCGGTGTGCACGGGATCCCGGGGAGCCTGCCGAATCCGAATTCATGCAGGGATGGGCCGGTGTGCACGGGATCCCGGGGAGCCTTCCGAATCCGAATTCATGCAGGGATGGGCCGGTGTGCACGGGATCCCGGGAGCCTGCCGAATCCGAATTCATACAGGGGATGGGCCGGTGTGCACGTGATCCCGGGAGCCTGCCGAATCTGAATTCATACAGGGGATGGGCCGGTGTGCACGGGATCCCGGGGAGCCTGCCGAATCCGAATTCATACAGGGATGGGCCGGTGTGCACGGGATCCCGGGAGCCTGCAGAATCCGAATTCATGCAGGGGATGGGCCGGTGTGCACGGGATCCCGGGGAGCCTGCCGAATCCGAATTCATACAGGGGATGGGCCGGTGTGCACGGGATCCCGGGAGCCTGCCGAATCCGAATTCATACAGGGATGGGCCGGTGTGCACGGGATCCCGGGAGTCTGCAGAATCCGAATTCATACAGGGGATGGGCCGGTGTGCACGGGATCCCGGGGAGCCTGCCGAATCCGAATTCATACAGGGGATGGGCCGGTGTGCACGGGATCCCGGGGAGCCTGCCGAACCCGAATTCATACAGGGATGGGCCGGTGTGCACGGGATCCCGGGGAGCCTGCCGAATCCGAATTCATGCAGGGATGGGCCGGTGTGCACGGGATCCCGGGAGCCTGCCGAATCCGAATTCATACAGGGATGGGCCGGTGTGCACGGGATCCCGGGGAGCCTGTAGAATCCGAATTCATACAGGGATGGGCCGGTGTGCACGGGATCCCGGGGAGCCTGCCGAATCCGAATTCATGCAGGGATGGGCCGGTGTGCACGGGATCCCGGGGAGCCTGCCGAATCCGAATTCGTACAGGGGATGGGCCGGTGTGCACGGGATCCCGGGGAGCCTGCCGAATCCGAATTCATACAGGGGATGGGCTGGTGTGCACGGAATCCCGGGGAGCCTGCCGAATCCGAATTCGTACAGGGATGGGCCGGTGTGCACGGGATCCCGGGAGCCTGCCGAATCCGAATTCATACAGGGATGGGCCGGTGTGCACGGGATCCCGGGGAGCCTGCCGAATCCGAATTCATGCAGGGATGGGCCGGTGTGCACGGGATCCCGGGGAGCCTGCCGAATCCGAATTCATACAGGGGATGGGCCGGTGTGCACGGGATCCCGGGGAGCCTGCCGAATCCGAATTCATGCAGGGATGGGCCGGTGTGCACGGGATCCCGGGGAGCCTGCCGAATCCGAATTCGTGCAGGGATGGGCCGGTGTGCACGGGATCCCGGGAGCCTGCCGAATCCGAATTCATACAGGGGATGGGCCGGTGTGCACGGGATCCCGGGAGCCTGCCGAATCCGAATTCATACAGGGGATGGGCCGGTGTGCACGGGATCCCGGGGAGCCTGCCGAATCCGAATTCATACAGGGATGGGCCGGTGTGCACGGGATCCCGGGAGCCTGCCGAATCCGAATTCATACAGGGGATGGGCCGGTGTGCACGGGATCCCGGGGAGCCTGCCGAATCCGAATTCATACAGGGGATGGGCCGGTGTGCACGTGATCCCGGGAGCCTGCCGAATCTGAATTCATACAGGGGATGGGCCGGTGTGCACGGGATCCCGGGGAGCCTGCCGAATCCGAATTCATACAGGGATGGGCCGGTGTGCACGGGATCCCGGGAGTCTGCAGAATCCGAATTCATGCAGGGGATGGGCCGGTGTGCACGGGATCCCGGGGAGCCTGCCGAATCCGAATTCATGCAGGGATGGGCCGGTGTGCACGGGATCCCGGGAGCCTGCCGAATCCGAATTCATGCAGGGGATGGGCCGGTGTGCACGGGATCCCGGGGAGCCTGCCGAATCCGAATTCATGCAGGGATGGGCCGGTGTGCACGGGATCCCGGGAGCCTGCCGAATCCGAATTCGTACAGGGGATGGGCCGGTGTGCACGGGATCCCGGGAGCCTGCCGAATCCGAATTCATACAGGGATGGGCCGGTGTGCACGGGATCCCGGGAGTCTGCAGAATCCGAATTCATACAGGGGATGGGCCGGTGTGCACGGGATCCCGGGGAGCCTGCAGAATCCGAATTCATACAGGGGATGGGCCGGTGTGCACGGGATCCCGGGAGCCTGCCGAATCCGAATTCATACAGGGATGGGCCGGTGTGCACGGGATCCCGGGAGTCTGCAGAATCCGAATTCATACAGGGGATGGGCCGGTGTGCACGGGATCCCGGGGAGCCTGCAGAATCCGAATTCATACAGGGGATGGGCCGGTGTGCACGGGATCCCGGGGAGCCTGCAGAATCCGAATTCATACAGGGGATGGGCCGGTGTGCACGGGATCCCGGGGAGCCTGCCGAATCCGAATTCATACAGGGATGGGCCGGTGTGCACGGGATCCCGGGGAACCTGCCGAATCCGAATTCATACAGGGATGGGCCGGTGTGCACGGTATCCCGGGGAGCCTGCCGAATCCGAATTCATACAGGGGATGGGCCGGTGTGCACGGGATCCCGGGGAGCCTGCCGAATCCGAATTCATACAGGGGATGGGCCGGTGTGCACGGGATCCCGGGGAGCCTGCCGAATCCGAATTCATACAGGGGATGGGCCGGTGTGCACGGGATCCCGGGGAGCCTGCCGAATCCGAATTCATACAGGGGATGGGCCGGTGTGCACGGGATCCCGGGGAGCCTGCCGAATCCGAATTCATACAGGGGATGGGCCGGTGTGCACGGGATCCCGGGGAGCCTGCCGAATCCGAATTCATACAGGGGATGGGCCGGTGTGCACGGGATCCCGGGGAGCCTGTAGAATCCGAATTCATACAGGGATGGGCCGGTGTGCACGGGATCCCGGGAGTCTGCAGAATCCGAATTCATGCAGGGGATGGGCCGGTGTGCACGGGATCCCGGGGAGCCTGCCGAATCCGAATTCATACAGGGGATGGGCCGGTGTGCACGGGATCCCGGGAGCCTGCCGAATCCGAATTCATACAGGGATGGGCCGGTGAGCACGGGATCCCGGGAGTCTACAGAATCCGAATTCATACAGGGGATGGGCCGGTGTGCACGGGATCCCGGGGAGCCTGCCGAATCCGAATTCATACAGGGGATGGGCCGGTGTGCACGGGATCCCGGGGAGCCTGCCGAATCCGAATTCATACAGGGATGGGCCGGTGTGCACGGGATCCCGGGGAGCCTGCCGAATCCGAATTCAGACAGGGATGGGCCGGTGTGCACGGGACCCGGGGAGCCTGCCGAATCCGAATTCATGCAGGGATGGGCCGGTGTGCACGGGATCCCGGGGAGCCTGCCGAATCCGAATTCATACAGGGATGGGCCGGTGTGCACGGGATCCCGGGGAGCCTGCCGAATCCGAATTCATGCAGGGATGGGCCGGTGTGCACGGGATCCCGGGGAGCCTGCCGAATCCGAATTCGTACAGGGGATGGGCCGGTGTGCACGGGATCCCGGGGAGCCTGCCGAATCCGAATTCGTACAGGGATGGGCCGGTGTGCACGGGATCCCGGGAGCCTGCCGAATCCGAATTCATACAGGGATGGGCCGGTGTGCACGGGATCCCGGGGAGCCTGCCGAATCCGAATTCATGCAGGGATGGGCCGGTGTGCACGGGATCCCGGGGAGCCTGCCGAATCCGAATTCGTGCAGGGATGGGCCGGTGTGCACGGGATCCCGGGAGCCTGCCGAATCTGAATTCATACAGGGGATGGGCCGGTGTGCACGGGATCCCGGGGAGCCTGCCGAATCCGAATTCATACAGGGATGGGCCGGTGTGCACGGGATCCCGGGGAGCCTGCCGAATCCGAATTCATACAGGGATGGGCCGGCGTGCACGGGATCCCGGGAGTCTGCAGAATCCGAATTCATGCAGGGGATGGGCCGGTGTGCACGGGATCCCGGGGAGCCTGCCGAATCCGAATTCATACAGGGGATGGGCCGGTGTGCACGGGATCCCGGGAGCCTGCCGAATCCGAATTCATACAGGGATGGGCCGGTGTGCACGGGATCCCGGGAGTCTGCAGAATCCGAATTCATACAGGGGATGGGCCGGTGTGCACGGGATCCCGGGGAGCCTGCCGAATCCGAATTCATACAGGGGATGGGCCGGTGTGCACGGGATCCCGGGGAGCCTGCCGAATCCGAATTCATACAGGGATGGGCCGGTGTGCACGGGATCCCGGGGAGCCTGTAGAATCCGAATTCATACAGGGATGGGCTGGTGTGCACGGGATCCCGGGGAGCCTGCCGAATCCGAATTCATGCAGGGATGGGCCGGTGTGCACGGGATCCCGGGGAGCCTGCCGAATCCGAATTCATACAGGGATGGGCCGGTGTGCACGGGATCCCGGGGAGCCTGCCGAATCCGAATTCGTACAGGGGATGGGCCGGTGTGCACGGGATCCCGGGGAGCCTGCCGAATCCGAATTCGTACAGGGATGGGCCGGTGTGCACGGGATCCCGGGAGCCTGCCGAATCCGAATTCATACAGGGATGGGCCGGTGTGCACGGGATCCCGGGGAGCCTGCCGAATCCGAATTCGTACAGGGATGGGCCGGTGTGCACGGGATCCCGGGGAGCCTGCCGAATCCGAATTCATACAGGGATGGGCCGGTGTGCACGGGATCCCGGGGAGCCTGCCGAATCCGAATTCATACAGGGATGGGCCGGTGTGCACGGGATCCCGGGGAGCCTGCCGAATCCGAATTCATACAGGGATGGGCCGGTGTGCACGGGATCCCGGGAGCCTGCCGAATCCGAATTCATACAGGGATGGGCCGGTGTGCACGGGATCCCGGGGAGCCTGCCGAATCCGAATTCATACAGGGATGGGCCGGTGTGCACGGGATCCCGGGAGCCTGCCGAATCCGAATTCATGCAGGGATGGGCCGGTGTGCACGGGATCCCGGGGAGCCTGCCGAATCCGAATTCATGCAGGGATGGGCCGGTGTGCACGGGATCCCGGGAGCCTGCCGAATCCGAATTTGTGCATGGATAGCACAGATAGGCTGATGTGCTATGAGTGAGCTTGTGTGCACGGGATCCACATAAGCCTACAGAATTCAAATTAGTGCATGGAGTCTGTTAGCCTGCAGGAGTGCAGGGGCCTAGTGCAGGGGGCGGGCTTGTGGGCATAGGATCCCCCATAAGAATTTTTGTTTTTGGGTGGGGTGGGGTGGTGTGGACAAAGGGGATTCAGTGGCTATTGTGTACTTGGACTCTCAGGCTGTAAAGCAAAGGTGTTGTGGAGTGAGAGAGAAAGGCTTTTCATGGAACAGTAACTGGTTAAAAGACAGAAAATTGGCTAGGAAGAAACCGCCCATTTTTCAGAATGGAGAGAGGACTGGAGTACACTTCAACTATTCATAAATAATCTGGAAAAGGGGGTAAACAGTGAGATGGCAAAATTTTCAGATGATATAACATTGCTCAAGATAGGCAAGTCCCAAGCTGACTATACATTGTCACAAAGGGGTCTGACAGAACTGGGCCACTTCGTGGCAGATGAAGTTCAGTGCTGACAAATGCAAAGTAATACACGTTAGAAACCAGGACCCTCACTACACACACGACATCATGGGTCTAAATTAGCAGTTTAGGAAAGAAATCTTGGAGTCACTGTGGAGAGTTCTCTGAAAACCTCCACTCTGTGCAGCACCAGTCAAAAAAGCCAAGAGAAAGTTGGGAATCGTTAGGGAAGGGACAGAGAATAAGACAGAAAATATCACTTTGCTTCTGTATAAGTGAAACGTGCATTAGTACGCAGGTCTGCTGGGTTCCGTTTAGCATCCAGGAAGCATAGTCATGCACAGGGTCAGCTTGTGTGCACAGAATCTGTATTAGTGCACACATCTGCTGGGGTGCCCAGAATCCCAAAGAGCGCACAGGTTCTTGTTCGTGTGCCACCACAATGCAGCATCAGTGCATGAGATCTGTAGCTATGTCCAGGATCCATATTATTTCAATGCTTTCATTTGTATGCCCAGGACTCAGTCAAGCGGCCAGGATGTGCATACAGTATGTATCCATGTGCCCATCTTGACAGGAGGACTCCAGTCCTGCACCGTGAATCTGATGGTGCACAGAATCGCCACATCGGTACAAACCACCAGATCCACTCACAAACTTCAGAATCCGTGGTGATGCAAACGATCTATTTGTGTCAGGGTCTGCATGGCTGCACACACAACACCCACAAACCACTGGCGCTTGCCACCTGCTGGCGTGCACGGAATCGCTGCGAGCACACAAGTTTCACGCAAGTGCTGAGAAGCCACATGAGTGCACTGGTTGCCGGCAGGGATCCAGGGAGTAGATGTTTTGTTTAGATACATGGAAAATAATTGCCAGTGAAACATACAAATGTGTTAACTCTGTGGGGATTGTGATCAACATGTGCCTGAAAGATTTGAAGTAGGAGACGTGAGGAATTGAACGCAGGAGAGCCAGCACCGATCACTGAGTCCCACACAGAATCTGTTCATATTCCCAGCACACACTTCGCCGTAGTACAATGACTGTGCTTTGTGGGTTATCTGCGCTGCTTATTTGTGTATCTGGTGTGCACCGAAACCGGAGGAGTGCCCACAAACCCAGTGGCCCTGGGAGACTTGAGATCCTATCTTGCCACTGCCCCTACGAGTCGCAATGTGCAGGTTCCATGCTCAGAGCCCAACCCCCAAGGACTTTGCTATCTATTCTATTTTTTATTTGAATGCATAAATCTCCATCTGACGGGCCACCCCATCCACACGACACACCAGGAAGCGCAAATCCGGGTGCAGTGGGTGGAGGTGTCCCCGCCCCCAGCAAACTAACCCGCCCTAATGAGCAAACAGGTGGCGTGGCCCTTCCCCGGCCCATCAAAGGCTGGCAGAGACCGGAGTGATGACTTCACTGGGCAAGACCACGCCTCTGCCCCTTGGGATCTTGACAGGGCTGGGATGAAGAGCTTTGTTTGGCTCCTGAAGCCCACAGGTTATTTACGAGGGGGCGGGGCTGAAGAGAGCAGGACGTGAATTGTGCGGCGGGCTGGATCATCAACTCGGGAGAGTCAAGATCATTCCTTTGCGGGACGGGGCAGCGTGGTGCAAGGGCAGGGAAAGCTTCTCCAACCCCTCCCCTGGGGGCCCTCGTTCCTGCCTCTGGCTCTGGGCTGAGAGGGATTCGCTCTCCACTGGTTGGCTGAGTCCTTGGCGGGTCTACGGGGCCTGCCACCTAGTCCCCGTAGAGAGTCAGCACCCGTCTAGGGTAGCAGACCAAACCCCTCGCCTGCCTGCCGTCGGCCACTCCCCAGCCATGACGTGAGTCTGTTCGACGGGACTCCATCCGGCGTTCTCCTTCCGGGCCAGTCGGAAACCGCGATCCCTTTAAACAGCTGCCACGCTGCACCCGCGAGGCGGCCACATGTCGGCTTGCTCAGCGCTTCAGGCCGGCGGGCGCGGCTGACGTGTCAGCTAGCACCGTTGCTCCCTAGCGGGACTGGCTAAGGACAACTCCTGAGCCCAGCTGTCCCGGTGTTTGGGGAATTGTGCCCCCCCGGGCCGGGAGGCTGAGCATTCATTAATTCCTCCTGCGTGGAAATGCCCCACCGTCCCCCAGCACCGTCGCTGCTTGTCAAGCCTACACGGGCTGCCCAAGGGGTGGAACCCGCTGGCTGTTGTCACAACATCATGGGATGTGACAACGGAAAACATTTTCCTTCAGCACAAACCAAGGGGGAGAAAAGCTGCAACCCTGCTTCTAACCCCCTGGCTACGTCTAGCCTGGCATGATTTTCTGGAAATGCTTTTAATGGAAAAGTTTTCCGTTAAAAGCATTTTCGGAAAAGCGCATCTAGATTGGCAGGACGCTTTTCCGCAAAAGCACTTTTTGCGGAAAAGCATCCGTGGCCAATCTTTTGCGCAAAACCAATCTGAGCTGTCTACACTGGCCCTTTTGCGCAAAAGTTTTGCGCAAAAGGGACTTTTGCCCAAACGGGAGTAGCATAGTATTTCTGCAAAAAGCACTGATTTCTTACAGTAGGAAGTCAGTGCTTTTGCAGAAATTCAAGTGGCCAGTGTAGACAGCTGGCAAGTTTTTCTGGAAAAGTGGCTGATTTTCCGGAAAAACTGGCCAGTCTAGACGCAGCGCTCAAGTCCACAAGGACAGTGTGTTAGCTGGTGCCTAACTCCCTTTAACGGGGTGCAAATGGAGGAAGAACTGTAAAGGGCTAACTCTCCCCATGCTGCCTGGATCTAGCTGGGTTTCCCACTGCAGATCCACTGTTGCTTTACCCAAAGCATCTCTGAACCCTGACGCGATGGGCCCTTCCAGCCCCTGTGCCCTGCCTGTGCTGAATCAAGAACAGATCTTGGTACCATTGGCGTCCCCCGCACTCCCTGCTAATGCTGGCTGTGCCCTGGGAGCTCGTAATTGGGTCTGATGCCATGGTTATCACCATAGCAACCTCCGCGGCATCACTATGGGAACCTGGCCTCCCTGGATACACCTGGTACCTTCCTTGCCCTCCTCCGGTGCATAGAAAGTGTAGCAGCTGGGCTCCTTTTGGCCTGCCATGCCTGGCTCTCCCCTGCTTCCGGGCCAGGTGTCCAGACTTCACCTTCCTCACCCTGGGCCGCTTCGCCCCTCCCCTAGCGCCCAGGTCCAGGGGTGACAGACCAGAGGAAGGGCCGGTATGCGCAGAGCTAGCTCGCAGGCCGAGCACCGGGCCCTGGCGTGGAGGAATACGGCTCCGTGGCCTGGGAAGAGTTTGGGACCAAGGTTATTGTTGGCAGGCCCCACATACGGCTTTGGGATGCGGCAGCCCCCAGCCCCGCTCCTCCCCCTTCCCCAGCTGTCCCCCCCTGCTTCTTTGGCTTGGCTCATATGTCAACCCTTCATCCCCTACCTGTGCAAACACCTTCCTGCTTTCTTCTTCCGGGCCTGTGTGGGCATGTCGTGCGGCGTTCGCTTGGGCTCTGCTCCAGGGTGGGTGTGCATGGAACAACACAGCCAGGCCGTGTGTGTGTGCACGTGTGTGTGTAGCACTGCCCTCTGCCAGAGAGACATGTGTGTGTGTGTAGCACTGCCCTCTGCCAGAGAGACATGTGTGTGTGTGTAGCACTGCCCTCTGCCAGAGAGGGGTGTGTGTGTGTGTGTGTGTGTGTAGCACTGCCCTCTGCCAGAGAGACATGTGTGTGTGTGTAGCACTGCCCTCTGCCAGAGAGGGGTGTGTGTGTGTGTGTGTGTGTGTGTGTAGCACTGCCCTCTGCCAGAGAGACATGTGTGTGTGTGTGTGTGTGTGTGTGTGTGTGTAGCACTGCCCTCTGCCAGAGAGACATGTGTGTGTGTGTAGCACTGCCCTCTGCCAGAGAGGGGTGTGTGTGTGTGTGTGTGTGTGTAGCACTGCCCTCTGCCAGAGAGACATGTGTGTGTGTGTAGCACTGCCCTCTGCCAGAGAGGGGTGTGTGTGTGTGTGTGTGTGTGTAGCACTGCCCTCTGCCAGAGAGGGGTGTGTGTGTGTGTGTGTGTGTGTAGCACTGCCCTCTGCCAGAGAGGGGTGTGTGTGTGTGTGTGTGTGTGTGTGTGTAGCACTGCCCTCTGCCAGAGAGGGGTGTGTGTGTGTGTGTGTGTGTGTGTGTGTGTAGCACTGCCCTCTGCCAGAGGGATGTGCGTGAGTGTGGACAACACTGCCCTGTGTGTCTTTTTTCTCTGGGAATGGGCGACAGGGGAGGGATCACGTGAGGATTCCCTGTTGTGTTCCCTCCCTCTGGGGCACCTGGCACTGGCCACTGTGGGCAGACAGGACGCTGGGCTGGATGGGCCTTTGGTCTGACCCCATCTGGCCGTTCTGATGTGTGTGTGTGAATAGTACTGCTGTGTGTGTGTGTGTGTGTGTGTGTGTATGGTGCCATGTGTGCACGCGTGCGCTTGTGCTGCCATGTGTGCGTGTGGTGCCATGTGTGTGTGTGTGCGCGCACGCTTGTGGTGCCATGTGTGCATGTGGTGCCGTGTGTGTGCGCGCGCTTGTGGTGCCATGTGTGTGTGTGGTGCCATGTGTGTGTGTGTGCACGCTTGTGGTGCCATGTGTGTGTGTAGTGCTGTGTGTGTGTGTGTGTGTGTGTGTGGTGCTGTGTGTGTGTGTGTGTGCGCGCGCACGCTTGTGGTGCCATGTGTGCATGTGGTGCCGTGTGTGTGCGCGCTTGTGGTGCCATGTGTGCATATGGTATCATGTGTGTGTGTGTGTGTGTGTGTGTGTGCGCGCGCACGCTTGTGGTGCCATGTGTGTGTGTGGTGCCGTGTGTGTGTGCGCTTGTGGTGCCACATGTGCGTGTGGTGCCATGTGTGCGTGTGGTGCCGTGTGTGTGTGTGTGTGCATGCTTGTGGTGCCATGTGTGCGTGTGGTGCCGTGTGTGTGTGCGCTTGTGCTGCCATGTGTGCGTGTGGTGCCGTGTGTGTGTGTGTGTGTGTGGTGCCGTGTGTGTGCGTGTGCAGCACTGCCCTCTGCCGAAGGACCCAGCATTTAGCACCCGAGCTGGCTCAGCCTCTGCTCCCCTGCACCCTGTGGGTGGTGCCCGGGTGCAGCCAGCGCAGCCGCCCGACGCAGCCGGGGCTCTCGCTGCATCTGCAGCTGGCCAGCGAGGAGACGGCTTTCCCCTCCCCGGCCCGAGCCAGCGAGCCCAGCCCAGTGCCGCCCCTTGCAGGGAGCCAGGCTGGCTTGTCGTGGGAAGATCGTGACCGATCTTGTTTGCCAAGGGAAGGGTAGCCGCGGGCTGCTGCAGCCGTGCCAGCTCCCGGCGGACGCTGGAACCCACCTAGCCTGTTTTAGGAGGGGCCGGGCGAGCTGCTTTCTTCCTCCCCCGCCCCTGTCCTCCAGGGGCAGCCACAGAGTGGAATGTCACCCCGTGACTCCCAGCCTCGTCTCACCTGGCGGGGGGTGGGGGGAGGCAGCAGCCTTCCTGTCCAGACCGGGGGGGTGGGTCCACTCTTCCCTGCCGCCTGGGGTGCCCCGCCATACCTGGCTACTACAGCTCCCCCCGGGGTGTCCACATGCAGCTGCAGCCGTCCAGCGCACCCCGGCCACGCTCTGGTTTCCACCGGCCTCGGCCACCACAGGCAGGGTGAGCACAGCACCCCCCCCACTTGGGTTCCCCCCCAACACACGTGTTCTGCATGGCCTGCCCTCTCCTGGCAGCCCAGGTAGATTGGATCTGGAGCCAGGCCACGGGGACCCATACATAACACTCCACGGGGTGAGGTTGGAGACACGTCTCTGGAACTGCCAGGAGACGGGTTGGAAGAGCCCCAAGTAAAGGCAGGGTGGTCAGAAATGGGGAAGGTCAAGGGCTGACTTGCACAGCCCGGGCTTGGGGCAAGGTGGAAGCCCCGGGCACCTTTCTACAGTCTCAGGCCAGGCTCGCCTCCAAAGACTGTTTCTTGGGCCCCCTCAGATGAAAGAGGGAGAGAGAACTCGCGGTGTTTGCCCCACACTGTTGTCATCCTGTTCCCCATGGAGGTGCATTCTCTGGAAGGTTACCCCCACATGAAGCTCGGTCCTGCTGTGAGGGCAGAGCCAAGGTGGCTCGTGGTGAAAGAGGTGCTACGGCTGCTGTCTAGGTGCTGATCTCCGGAGTCCTGCCCCCCTGCCTCGTCCAGAAAGGGCCGCTTGCCAGAGGATGGCCCATCAGCTGTGGCTGGAGGTGTCAGATTGTCCTTTCTCCTTAACAACCAGGGTTGCCTGCTCCCTGAGCTTGTCCGCTAAACATGCGTCAGTCGTATATTCCACCCATGTTCAGAACAATATGCAGAACATCGCTATTCACAGTTCATCACAGTTTCAAATGGATCATAGAATCAGAGAACACTAGGACTGGAAGGGACCTCGAGAGGCCATCGAGTCCAGTCCCCTGCCCTCATGGCAGGACCAAGCACCATGTAGATCATCCCTGACAGGTGTCTGTCCAACCTGCTCTTCAATATCTCCAGGGATGGAGATTCCACAACCTCCCCAGGCTACTTATTCCAGTGTTTCACCACCCTGACAGGCAGGAAGTTTTTCCTAATGTCCAACCTAAACCTCCCGTGCTGCAATTTAAGCCCATTGCTTCTTGTCCTATCATCGGAGGCCAAGGAAAACCATTTTCCCCCCTTCTTCTTGTAGCATCAGGGCAAGTGTGCAGGGCGTGAATCCTGGGGTACCCTCAGTCCCAAAGGGGTGCCCACCCCTGTGCTCCTGATGCACGGAAATCGACACACGTCAGCCTGGCTGTGGGGGAAGGCCAGAAGAATGGGGCCCCCAGCATTAACCACCCTGCTAGGTAGCGGACGTAGCCATCGTAAGGAACAGTGTTTCTTAAACTGTGTTCCATGGGACACAGGCGCTTTTTTTTTTTTTTTTGCTTAACAAAAAAATCCTTGGTGTTCCTCATAAACAAAATTATTGTTTGGTGGTCCTCGGTCTTAAAAAGTTTAAGAAACACTGGTAAGGAAGATCCTTCCAGTCCAGCATTAAAGGCCTCATCTCCCTCCTCTGTTCAGCCTCATGGACTAGTCTGGCCTTTTTATTGTCAGTCTGCTGAGCAGCCCTGGGGACAGGAGCCCTCTATGATCCTTAGCCGGGGAAAAGATAGAGCGCTCTAGCTTCCCCTAGACACTGGCCCACTCATGGACCTGGTGGGACGGCCCTGGAGCTGAGCAGGCAGTCCAGTCTGTCTTTGGCCTCTCTGACACTGGATGGTGTATGGCGGAGGGTCTGACTTTATACAGGGGGTGTGGCCACGGGGGCGGAGCTAGCACTATTCACTGTCAAGGGTGAAACTGACCTTGTCCTGGATTCCCCCCCGTAAAGTTCCCACATTGCGACCCACTCAGCTCCCGGGGCCAGCAAAGGGAAGAGCGGGTCTCAAACCCACAGAGACCGGCTGTCGCCAGCATGGCCCTGCTATGGTTGTTATCTGCCCCAGCGGCTGGGGTCAGGAGCTGGAATGCAGGGACACGATTCGGTTGCTTGCTCGGCTGCTTTTACGGGTTGTTTTTCTTTTCCACTTGGCAGACGCGTGGCCCTCTTCTTCCTGCTCCCATCTGATACCAGCTCTCGGCTTATTCAACAACCTTCCCCTTTGTTCTGCCAAATCCCCCTGTCCAAGCAGCTGTGACTCATCACGCTGCAATAAGCCCATTGATCAGATACTGAGCCAAGGGAGTTCCACTCCAGGGCACAGGGTTAAACTCAGTGCCAGATCTGGGGTCAGGCTGTCCCCCCCCCCCCCCCCAAGGGTGCTGTCGCAAGAAGTGCTGGCCCTTTAAGAAGAGACGGTGGTTCGGGTCTGACCCAGTTACCAGTTAAGCCCTGAACCAAGGCATTCTGGGCACCAGGTGGGAACGCTCCACTGGAGTCAGAACAGAGCTATCGCCCGCCGTCAGTATCCCAGTCCTGCAGGTGGATCTCAGCTTAGCCCACCCTGGCGAGGCTCAAGGGCATCGGTGGGTGTTACGGGAAGGGCACCACATGATTCCGAGGAACCCGGGGCTGAGAGCGGCTCACAAGGGCCCAACGGCCTTTGTCCCAAATAGAAACTCTCTCTGGGGCTTTGGTTCTTCTTGCCGTCGTTGCAACGTCTCAGTAAAAGGCGGCTTTTCTGTTCCAAAATGACGGCCTTTGGAAAGGGGCCTATTGGCAGGAAGGCAGGGCCGTTCCACAGCTGGTGCACCGGGAGCAGCTTGGAACGGTCACCGGTGGCTCCTTTTTCCTCTTGCCACCCTCTCTACAAAAGGGATGCTGACTTTCTGGCTCTTGTCCACCCCCAGCATGCTGCTGAGGGCTCTCCTTCTCCATTCCATCCCTCCGGAGGCTCCGCAGGGGGCTGATCCCTGGCAGGCGCTGGGCAGAAGGGACCTGCCTGAGACCGAGAAGTGGCCATGAGATCAGAGAGCCTGACCAGTTTCTGCTTGGAAGGAGGGTTCAGTTACTTTAGATTACTATAAGCAAAGCAGATGTAACTACAGCCATGGTGGGGGGGTGCCCATGGATACTGGGAGCTGTCATGGGATTGGGGTCCTGGCCATTGTAACCCTGGCCTTGGTCAGCTGCTGAAGCCGGGAAATAATGTCTCAGTGTTTAAGAACAGAAGAACGGCCAGACGGGGTCAGACCAAAGGTCCATCCAGACCAGTGTCCTGTCTGCCCACATGGCCAATGCCAGGTGCCCCAGAGAGAGTGAACAGAACAGGGAATGATCCAGTGATCCCTCCCCTGTCACCCGTTCTCAGCCTCTGACAAACAGAGGCCAGGGACACCCTCCCTACCCATCCTGGTTAATCGCCATCGATGGACCTAACCTCCATGAAACTATCTAGCTCTTTTTGAACCCTGCTAAAGTCCTGCTCTTCACAACATCCTCTAGCGAGGAGTTCCACAGGTTGACCGTGCACTGCGTGAACAAAAACGTCCTTTGGTTTGTTTTAAACCTGCTGCCTCTTCATTTCATTGGGTGACCCCTAGTTCTTACGTTATGGGAACAAGTAAATAGCTTTTCCCGATTCACTTTCTCCACATGCATCATGGTTTTATAGATCCCTATCCTAGCTCCGCCTTAGTCTCCTCTTTTCTAAACTGAAAAGTCCCCGTTTTTCTAATCTCTCCTCATATGGCAGCTGCTCCAACCCCCTCATCAATTTTGTTGCCCTTTTCTGAACTTTTTCCAAGGCCAAGAGATCTTTCTTGAGATGAGGCGACCACATCTGGACGCAGTATTCCAGATGTGGGTGTTCCATGGATTTATACAGAGGCAATAAGATATTCTCCGTCTTATTCTCCGTCCCTCTTTTAATGATTCCTCACATTCTGTTTGCTTTTGTGACGGCCGCTGCACATGGTGTGGATGTTTTCATAGAACTCTCCACAAGGACTCCAAGATCTCTCTTAGGTGGTAACAGCTGATTTCCAATCAGCCTTCCCATGAGTCTGTCACGTTACTGGATTTTAGGGAAGCGGACAGATCACTGCTGCACCCATGGGGGGGGGAGGGTGTTGGCCCAAAAAGTGGTACAAAGGGGGCCATGTGAGGTGTCAAATAGAAGCTTACTTTCTTCTGATTCCATATATGCTAGTCATGTAATTGTATAATGTCTGTGTGTGAAGTTATAAGCATGTACTTTGTGTGAATGTTTCTTGGTATGTGGTTGAGCAATGGGCAAAGCTCGGCCTATGGACATGCTAATGAGCAAGTCTCTGTGGAACAATAGCCCTCTATAGGCCAAGGACACACCTCAAGAACAGTGACTGATACCTAAGGGCTACCAGCAGGGGATACAGGGATAGGCCGCGGGCCAGGTAACCTGCTGCAGCCAAGAAGAGAGCAGGAAGGAGGTATATAGAGGCCATGTGGCATCTTCCATCTTGTCTTCAGATCTGCTCCTGACCCCAGATGCGGTCTCGCAGGGAATCAGGAGCCGGGAAGAGCTGTGGACCCATCCAGACATAGGATGTACACCAAAGACTTTTAAGCCAGCAGCTATAACATCTCTGCTAGAACCTGCATCGAGAACTGGGAGATTCGGTGCATGTAATGGATGATAGTTTAACAACCTTACTCTCATGCTTCTCTTTCTGTTAGTAATAAACCTTTAGAGTTTAGAGGCTAAAGGACTGGCCCAGCGTGATTTGTGGGTAAGGTCCAGAGGGTAAATTGACCAGGGATCTGTGGCTGGTTTCTTGGAACTGGACAGAACTTGTTTGGGGAAGGTGGGATTGGGTGCTAGGACCCCCCCACCTGTGTATGAGGCCCGGGGCCGTCTGGGGCACGGATATTGCTGGAGTGTTGGGGGAGTTTTGCTCATGAGGCCACTGGCTGGCCAGGCAGGCAGCTGACGCACTCTGTGGGACTGGTTTGTGGCCTGTTTGGGGAGGTCTCCGGTTTGAAGGGATGTAAGGAGCCCCGAATTTGAGCAATTCGCTCTGAGCAGACGCCCTCAGCTGTGCCCAGACCCGGCCCGGTTCGTCACAGAGTCCCAGACTTCTCTCAGTTCCATCGCTTCCTTCTCTTACCTGCCTACCCCACAGCTGGGCATTAGGAACAAGTGCTGTGCAAATCAATAGGACCATTGTTTTATTGTTTTTTAGTTCTGCCCCATGCAGGTGGCTGGTGATTCTGCCACCCCCCTAGAGAATTCCCCAGCATGGCTCCATCTCTGCCCAGTTCTGCTGCGTTTGCCCTTTGAAGCCATGAGGGGCTGGCTGGAAATTGCTTGGGGTCTGCCTGCTGTGGGGCATTGCTAGCAAAAACACCCAGGCTACAGCTACACTGCAGACTTCTTGCGCAAGAATCTTTTGCACAAGAGTTCTTGTGCAAAAAGTTCTTGCACAAGAGCCCATCCACTCGGCTATGTGATTTTGTGCAAGAGCGTTCATGGCAGTGTGGATGCTCTCTTGTGCAAGAAAGCTCTGATGGCCATTTTAGCCATAGGGCTTTCTTGTGCAAGGGTTCTTGTGCGAGAAGTCTTGCACAAGACAACGTCCACACTGCCATGTGTGAGCTGTGCTTTTGCGCAAGAGCGCCCATGGCAGTGTGGACGCTCTCTTGTGCAAGAAAGCTCTGATGGCCATTTTAGCCATAGGGCTTTCTTGTGCAAGGGTTCTTGTGCGAGAAGTCTTGCACAAGACAACGTCCACACTGCCATGTGCGAGCTGTGCTTTTGCGCAAGAGCGCCCATGGCAGTGTGGATGCTCTCTTGCGCAAGAAATCCCTGCCGAGCATCCATACTGCCCTCTTGTGCAAGAGCTCCTGCACAAGAGAGCTTACACCTGTCAAAAAAGAGCGTAGCTCTTGCGCAAGGAGCCCTCTCACCACGCCGTACTGTAAATCTCCTTGCACAAGAGCAGGCGGGCAGTGTGGACGCTCTGCAGATTCTTGCGCAAGAACGGCCGTACTAGTGCAAGAAGCCGCCAGTGTAGACACAGCCTAGGTGTGTGGGATACACAAGAACGGGCTTGTAGTGTGGATGCGCCGCAAGTTTTTGCACAAAAACTCTGCAGTGTAGACGTACTAATCCTCAGTGTTTGCCTTAGCAGGAACAGAATCAATACACACATTATACAGATCATTCAAGATTACATGTGGCCCCAACACCGATCCTTCCGAAAACCCCGAACCAGTTTTTAAAGCCAGATGGGAACTTTAGGGCCACGTAATGTTCTGCACAGCCTGGGCGCAAGAGCCGCCCCTGGGCTTCCTGCGCCCTGCCACAAGTGGTGGCTTAGCTGAAGTGTATTTTTAGAACAAGCTGTGGAGACTCTTGACTAACGGCAGCAGCAGTGTATCCTGTGGCAAGCTGTTCCGGGGGTTTATTCCCCAAACTGTTCCAAACAGGCCACTGATTTCTAACCTGACTCTGCGCCGTGTCTGCTCCCCCCTCCACCCTGCCTCTCTTTTTCACTCTCACAGCCTCACCCTTTCCCAGAGGTCACTAGCTGTTCTGGAGGAACCACCGTGCCCACCACTGAAATGCAGCCACCTCTGGGCTGGAACGGGGCAGAGCAGCGTTACCCAGCCGTGGGGGGTAAGAGGACGTAGTGAGTTCACAGAGCATGGGTGTATCAGTGGCTTGTAACCAAGGCGCTCTGGGTGTCCCCAGATGTTGTTTGCCACCCGCTCTCCAGTGGGATGGGTCGTTCCATGGCTGAGGTTCTGTTCCCGCACTGGGTTGCCCCACTGGTTAATCACCCACGGGCCCTGCAGCGCCAGCGCTGTTCGGGACGGGGGCGAAGGGCCAGGGTTCTGCACTCACTCAGTTCCCGCAGGCTGCGGAGCCGGGGCCAGGGCTCGACTGCTCATACACAGGCGTGGGAAGTAGGGGGATGGGATGCTGCACCCTGCTGCCCCGGGTCCCGGCCTCCTGCCAGCCCCCCATGCTTTAACAGCCCCCCAGGGTCCTGCCACCGTGGGCTTTGCCAGCCACGTGGGGGCCTGCCGGCTCCACCGAGCCGTGGGGTCCCATCAGCTGCCGGCCCCATGGGCTCCGTTGGGCCACGAGGGCCCTGCTAGCCCCGGGGTCCCACGGCTGAGAATTGCCATCTGGCCGGACCGGACGCCGTTTGCAGCAATGGAGTCTGGTCTGTCCGGTCCGGGAGAGCTGGCAGCCTGATCTCCACTGGTCTAAAGTGGGGTGCAGCTCAGCAGCCCCACTCTGCAAAGGGATCCTGCGCCACTGCCCTGCTCAGGGCCGTGCTCCTGCTGGTGGCCCTGGGCCTGGCCAGCCCTCCTTGCCCAGGAGGAGGCCGGCCAAGCCATGCCAGGCCCGGTCACATGGACAGTCTGTTCCTGCAGGGCGGGGAGCCGGGAGGTCGCCCACAACTCGAGTCCTGGCGGTGTCGGCTCGTGTGCGGGGCAGATAGAAGGGGGGACCCGAGGGACATTGAGTTGGGGGCCAAAACGGGGCCCCTGCTGGAATCTCCCCACCCCAAAATCTCTGTCCCGGAGTCACTGCCTGCCAGGTGTAGCCGAGCCCTGCCTCGGTTTCCCCACACCCAGCGTATAACTGGGTCCAAGCCGGCCTCCAGGGGCTAAGGAGAGCCCCTCTGGGAGGGGCTTCTTTATGAACAGCAAAGCCGAGCCCTCAGCGCTCACTGCTCCCCCGTCTCCGGGTTACTCAGTCCCGTGTCTTCAGCCTCCGTGCAGCCTCAGTTCCTCGTCTGCAGCCAGGGCGCCTGCGGGGCTCTCAGCCGGCAGCCACCCATCCCCAAGGCAGATGCCGAGTCTCTGTCCAGCAGTGCCCTCTCTAGCTTCCTTCTCCTGGGCTGCTAGTCTCCCCTCCGCTCTCCCCCGGCCCCGGGCACGCCGTCTCTCCAGCCCCTTCCCTCCCTGAGCGTGGGAATCTAAGTAGGGGGCGCTCCTTCCCTGGGCGCCCCCTTCACTCTGAGCTCAGCAGGCGTGACACCCGTCCCTTACTCCCCATCTGAACGGGCTCTCTCCGTCTTCCTCGCCGGGCCTGGGTGTGCTCCGCCGTAGGGCCCATAGCAGCCCTCTGGCGGGGCGGCACTCGGAGAGCGGGCCGGGGGCTCTGAACACAGAGGGGGGTGTTGTCGCTGTGTTAGATCCGGGGGCTCAGAGAAGGCAGCCCGGCCAGCCCCCCGCCCCAGAGAGGAGACAGGAGTGGCTTCCGACCACAGCTCCCTCTCCAGAGATCACCGCGGAGCCGCAGGAAAACCTGACCGAGGTTACCCCTGTCCCAGGCCGGCAGGGCCCTGCTGCCTCCGGGCGCCAGGGTGTGGGGCCAGGAGACGCCCGCAGAGCTAACAGGAGGGGCAGCGTCAATACGAGTTCGAGTTGGTTTCTTTTCAAGAATGAGGAACCGGCCCTGGGCTGGCAGGATCTGGGAGCTGAGTCACACGCAGCCCCAGAGATTTCCCGCCCTGCCCCCAAAGCACCCCCTCGGAGCACCTGATGTAAGGGGAGTGGCTCTGCGGTGGGGGGGAGGGAGGCGGAGCAACCTCAAAAGAGGCGAAAGCTTTGGAAGGGGATTCCGGTGCTACACCTGCACGCCTGAGCCAGTGGCTCTCCAGCTGTTCGGCCACGGGGCATTCACACCGGCCGCAGGTTTGACAGTTGAAATACTGTGCTGGGGGGTACTTGGCTAGTTGGACGTGTCGCGTCAAGACAGGAATACATCTTTTCCATAGGCCCTGTCCATATACAATCATGAGTGGAGTGGAGAGGGCGGATAAAGAAAAGTTATTTATTAGTTCCCAGAATAGAAGAACTAGAGGACACCAAATGAAGTTAATAGGTAGCAGATTTAAAACTAATAAAAGACAGTTCTTCTTCACACAGTGTGTAGTCAACCTGTGGAACTCCTTGCCAGAGGAGGCTGTGAAGGCTAGGACTATAATAGAGTTTAAAGAGATGCTAGATAATTTCATGGAGGTTAGGTCCATAAAAGGCTATTAGCCAGGGGATAAAATGGTGTCCTTGGCCTCTGTCTGTCAGAGGCTGGAGAGGGATGGCAGGAGATAAATCACTTGATCATTGTCTACGATCCACCCTCTCTGGGGCACCTGGTCCTGGCCTCTGTCGGCAGACAGGATACTGGGCTAGATGGACCTTTGGTCTGACCCAGTACGGCCGTTCTTATGTTCTTATGTTCCACACGCTACTAGCTAACTAGGTCCACAGGAAAACCAACTTGCTGTAGCAAAATGTCTTCGTTTTTTGGGGGGGTTTTGTGCAGCCAAGCAGCTGTGAATATCCGCCCACTTTCGGGGTGTTTCACCAGCTTCTGCAAGGGGGATTTGCGCTGCAGCCTCCGGAGTCTGGTCCGGGCGCTGAGTTCTGGGGGGGCTCTCGAGAAAGGGAGGTGCCCGGGAGAAAGTGGGTGTACAATGGCCGTGGGGAATTTTGTTCACTGCCGTGTCACTGCACAGAACCACAGAGCACCAGAACGGGCAGGGACCTCGCCGGCTCACCGAGTCCAGGCCCCTGCCCCCACCGCAGCACCAAGCACCCTCTAGAGCAGCAGTCACCAACCAGTCGATCGGGATCTACCGGTCGATCTTGGAGCGTCACAGGGGATCCGGACTGGTTTGGCTGGGAAGTTCTCAAGCTCTGGCACTTCCATTACTGTCTCTCCACTGACATGCAGCTCTTGCCCTCTGCCTTGGAGCTGCCTCCCGGAGAGCCCCTGCTCGCTGTGCAGGGTATAGGAGGGAGAAGGGAGGGGATGCTGATGTCAAGGTGTCCTCCCTGTCTCCACTCCTGTACCCTGTCCCCACACAGAGAGAAGGGGATAGCAGGAGCTTGGCCGTGCAAAACTCTGTCCTGCTCACACTGTGTGTGTCTGTCATTCTCACACACAAACCCTGTCCTTCCCGCGCACCTCCTCACCCAACACACACGTGGGGGGTTGTTGCTACTGCGCAGGGCCGGACTAAGGGGTGGGCGAGCTGGGCAGCTGCCTGGGGTGCCAACGGATGGGGGGCGTGAGATGGCAGCTGTAAGGGGTGCGCAGTGCCCGTTATAGCTGCCATCAGGAGCTGCTGCAGTGGCTGCCCGGGGTGGGGGCTGTGTTAACCCCCACCATGCCCTTCCCCCCGCGGCCGCGGCCCCGAACTGCACGCAAGCAGCAGTGGCTGGGCAGCACATGTGCCGTGCACCCGGAGGCAGGCCTGCGCACCCCGGCAGGGAGGGGGCCACGTGCCCTAGAGGCAGCGCCTCTCACCCAAGGCGCCAAAATGTCTCGGGCCGGCCCTGCTACTGCGTTTACGGCTTGCAAAGTGGGTTCGTTTTGGTGTTGGGCGGGTCCGGGCAGCTCATCACGTTCATTTCTCTCTCGCACTTCAATATCGTTCGTGAGCAGTGAGTTCTCAGATGCTGAACCTGGCGTGGCTGGAGTCGTTCTCCCCGTGGGAATTGCTGCTCCTGGAGGTGGCTGGCGTGTCCCTGCAGCCCCTGAGAGAGGCAGAGCAGGGGTCTCCACAGGCTGGCCTGGCCTGCAGACACCGCAGATCAGTAACGGGAACCGTGGCCAGTAGACGCTGTGGGCTCAGGGCCTGTGGATGAGGGGCAGCACATGGCGCCATGGAGCTATTGCTGTACATGTAGCTGCCTTCAGGCGTGGGGCAAGGCCAGGGCAGGAGCAAGCCGGCCTTAACCCTGCTGCTGCCCCACCCAGAAGCTGGCTCAGTTAAATAGTGCCCAGCCAGAGCCTGCTTCCTGAACCCCTGTCCCAGCCCAGAACCTCCTCCTGCACCCAGCCTGCCCCAGACGTGAGTGCAGGGGACTCGATCTCCTTCCCAGAGCTTGCACCCCGAACCCGCTCCTGGACTCCAATCCCCCACCCTGGGCTAAGCCCAGAGCCCTTCCCACACTGCAAACCCCTTGGCCCGAGACCAGAACCTGCACCCAACCCCCTCCCCAGCCTGGTGAAAGGGAGTGTGGATGGAGGAGGAAGGGGGACGCAGTGAGCAGGGGGAGGCCTCGGAGGAGGGGCGGGGAGGAAGTGGGACAGGGGATTTGGGTTGGAGGTCGATCTTACATTGCACGTCCGGTGAAAACGTGATCTTGTGATTAAAAAGTTTGGAGACCCCTGCTCTAGATCCGGGGGCCCGACCTGTGGACGCAGCCCCTGGTGGACTGCGACGGTACTGCAGGGGGTCCAGGGAAAGTTTAAAAATAAGGATCGGGCCCACCCCTTTCTTTTCTTTTCTCCCCCAGGGAGAGGGGGTTTGTGACATTTTAATAGATTGAAAAGGGATCCGTATGCTCACACCCCCTCCTTCTTATGGCATCCTTTTAGATTCCTGAAAGCCGCTCTCATGTCCCCTCTGTCTTCTCTTTTCCAAACTAAACAAGCCCAATTCTTTCAGTCTTCCCTCCTAGCTCGTGTTCTCCAGCCCTCTCCTCATTTGTGTGGCTCTTCTCTGGCCCCTCTCCCATTTCTCCACATGTGTCCTGAAATGTGGTGCCCAGAACTGGACACAACACTCCAACTGAGGCCTAACCAGCGCAGAGCAGAGCGGAAGAACGACTCCTCGTGTCTTGCTCACAACACTCCTGTGAATGCAGCCCAGAGTCATGTTGGCTTTTTTTGCAAGTGTTGCACTGTTGACCCATGTTTAACTTTCACTCTGACCCCCAGATCCCTTTCTGCAGGGCTCCTTCCTAGACAGTCACTTCCCGTTCTGTGTGTGTGACACGGATGGTTCCTTCCTCAGTGGAGCACTTTGCATTTGTCCTTATTAAACTTCATCCTGTTTTCCTCAGCCCATTTCTCCAGTACGTCCAGATCATTTTGAATTATGGACCTCCCCTCCAAAGCACTCGCCACCCCTCCCGGCTTGGTAGCATCTGCAAACTTCATAAGCGTACGCACCAATTCTTTGCTGTGATCTGAGCACATGTGGTCCCAGGCCTCCCAAAACCCACGGGGGCTGGACGTGGGGGCCCTGGTGCTCAGCTGCGGCACCGTGATCGCACTGAAAAGTGACCTCCTCGGCGCTTCTACTTCGCTAGCTCCACGCCCCTGGAAAATGGGAACTTTGGCTCTTGAAAATTGAACCCAGAGCTGACATCTACCAGGTTTGAATGTGGCAGACTTAGCAACCGATGCCAAGTCAACGGCGGAGGCAGACTGAAAACTCGTGGCCACCAGGAACGTGGCACACTCTGCTAGTGCTCAGCCTTCCCTTTGGCAGAAGAGACCACTGTGATCAGCCAGGCTGGACGCCTGTGTAATACCCACAAGTTGCCACCATGGGCACCGGATCTGGCCTGTTCCCGTAGGACCTGCTCCTGTGGAAATTAGTGAGCATTTCACCACTGACTTCAATGGATACAGGACTGGGCTGCCTCATGCAAGCGCCTGTTGGAAGGCCATGGACTCGGTCGTCTCTCCGCACTGGCTCTTGTGCCCATGTGCCCTGGCGAAGGGGGAAGCACACAATGCATCGAGACACACCGGGCTTTGCACCCTGCAGAGAGCTGGCCAGGAAGCAGGTTCCCGGCCTGTGTGAATTTCTGAGATTTTGACATTTGTTTCAAATCAGGGTGAAAAATCCAAAGCTCAAAAAAGGTTCATCTCCCCCCCTCCCCCACCCCAGATCTGCGTGCTGGGCCGCTGGAAAGGTTCCACTCGGTTAATTTTGAAATGTTCCCTTTCGTGGATCCCAGAGCTGGAGGAGACCTCAGGAGTCACCCAGTTCAGCCCCTGCCCAAGGCAGGACCAATCCCAACTCAATCAACCCAGCCAGGGCTTTGTCAAGCCAGGACTTACACACCTCTAAGGATGGAGACTCCACCCCCTCCCTAGGGAACCCAGCCCAGAGCTTCCCACCCTCCTAGGGAAATAGTTTTTCCTAATCTCCAACCTAGACCTACCCCACTGCAACTTGAGCCCATTGCTCCTTGTTCTGCCATCTGCCCCCGCTGAGAACAGCCTCTCTCCAGCCTCTTTGGAACCCCCATTCAGGAAGTTGAAGGCTGCTCTCAGATCCCCCCTCCCTCTTCTCTTCTGCAGACTGAACAAACCCAAATCCCTCAGCCTCTCCTCGTAGGTCATGTGCTCCAGCCCCTGCATCACTTTCGTTGCCCTGGGCTGGACCCTCTCCATTGAGTTCCCTTTTGAGTTTCGCCCGCTTACGATGTTTTCAAACCAATTCCCACAGGAAACGTTGTGCCAGCCTGAAAAACGCAACGTGGTTGCTGCCCACGTGGTGAGACGGGGCCGGGTTTTGTTTTCCAAACTGCTTTTCTCAACAGGTTTTTGAAGCAGGACATGGGCCTGACCCCCCGACCTCCACCCAGCCAGCTTGGGTTTCAGGGATTGGCACTGCTGCCTAGCTCTTGTCACAGCCTCTCTCGGCTCTGAGAGCAAGGGGACCACAGCATGCGGTCAGAGAGCTGGCACCTTACCCCTGTCGACTTCGTATTCGGCTCTGGTGAGGCCACAGCTGGAGTGTTGTGTCCAGTTCTGGGCCCCCCACTACAGAAAGGACGTGGCGCCTTGGAGAGGGTCCAGCGGAGGGCGACCAAAATGATTCGGGGGCGGGAGCACATGACCTGCGAGGAGAGGCTGAGCGACTTGGGCTTGTTTAGTCTGCAGAAGAGAAGCGTGAGTAGGGTTGCCAGAGAGTTTCACACAAAATACCAAACATGGCAGGAAAAAAATTGGTTGAACAAAATACCCAACAACCAACAACACACAAAAAAAGATATTTTGGCCTTAGAAAGGGTTCAGAAAAGGGCAACTAAAATGATGAGGGGTTTGGAACGGGTCCCATTGAAGAGAGGTGAAAGTGACTGGGACTTTTCAGTTTAGAAAAGAGGAGACTGAGGGGGGATAGGATAGAGGTCTATAAAATCATGAGTGGTGTGGAGAGGGTGCATAAAGAAAAGTTATTTATTAGTTCCCTAAATAGAAGAACTAGAGGACACCAAATGAAATGAATGGGTAGCCGGTTTAAAACTAATAAAAGAAAGTTCTTCTTCACACAGCGTGTAGTCAACCTGTGGAACTCCTTGCCAGAGGAGGCTGTGAAGGCTAGGACTATAATAGAGTTTAAGAGAAGCGAGATAATTTCATGGAGGTTAGGTCCATAAAAGGCTATTAGCCAGGGGATAAAATGGTGTCCTTGGCCTCTGTTTGTCAGAGGCTGGAGAGGGATGGCAGGAGACAAATCGCTTGATCATTGTCTTTGGTCCACCCTCTCTGGGGCACCTGGTGTTGGCCACTGTCGGCAGACAGGCTACTGGGCTAGATGGACCTTTGGTCTGACCCAGTACGGACATTCTTATGTTCTTATGTAAAAAAAGAATCACACTGCCTTGAAACCCCCACGCTCCACCTGCCCCCACCAGACACAGCAGGGGAACCATGTCCCAAGTGGCCTTGCGTCCGAGAAAAACAGACATTTTACATCTCCAATAGTTTCTGGGGTTTTTTACCGGACAGAAGCCGCAAATACCAGGCCAGAACTGGACACCTGGCAAATCTAAGGGGAATTTGAGAGCAGCCCTCAACTTCCTGCAGGGGGGTTCCAAAGAGGCTGGCGAGAGGCTGTTCTCAGTGGGGGCCGGTGGCAGAACGAGGAGCAGCGGGCTCAAGTTGCAGTGGGGGAGGCCAGCGCTCGTGCGCCAAAGGGGTCGCCAGCGGCTCTGCAGACCCCAGCGGGGCCTTTCCGCCCGACGCGGGAGCCCTCCTGGCTTGATCTGGAGTTAGCGTCGCTTCCTGGAGCCCCCGGAGGCGTGGGAGAGAGAACCCCGGGGCAGAGACGAGGCTCAGCCGCCGGGAAGGGCCGGGGAAGGGAGAGGCAGCGTCCGGGGGGGCTGGCGTGGGTGGGGGAGCCTGGGGATGGCCACATTTCAGCAGCAGTTTCCCTGAGAGCCAGACAACGGCTCCCTCTGCCGTCTAGATGGAAGACAGGTAGGACTGGGAGGGACCTCCCGCGGCAGCCCAGCCAGGATGTTGGCTAGCACGGCCCAGCTTGCGGCCACCCGAGACTGTCCCAGGGAGACCTCCAGGCCTGGGGCCGCCCCCCGGCGGGTCCTTCATCACCGCTGGTCTAGTCCAGCCCCCTGCCCGCAGGTGGGGCAGCGTAATAACTAGGCTGCTCGTTCCCAGGGCCGGGAGAAGTTCAATCCCCCCTCGGTCCGTTCAGAGGAAGTCGTGTCGGGGGGACAGTGCTGGTTCCTGGATCCCTGTCCAGGCAGGATCCCAACTCCCCTGGGTCTGAGTGCGTCCTGCCCAACCCCATTCGCTCGCGGCGGGTCTGTGCCTGCCCCGGGTGCCCCCACCCTGTCTGGTTTGCCCCCGGGACTCAGGCATGTCCCCCAAGCCTCCGTGGCCCAAGGAGCTCGGGCTGGCCAGCCCCAGCCGCACCAGCTGGCCCGACCTGCCCCTGCAGCTGCCCCAGCCACCTGTGTGCCCCCATGGCTCCTGGCAACCTCTGGCCTCAGCCCTGAGCGCCAGGCCGCCAGCTGGGGGGGGAGTTCTATTCCCGCTGGGTCCGGCGTCCAGTCCGGGTGCCCGCCGCTCCGGGAGGAAGTGCACAAAGTGCGGCGGGGGCAGAGAAGAGCCGGGCAGCGGCCAGAGGGCTCGGAGGCCTGGTAGTGACTGACGCCCTCTGGTTTGCTGACGAAGACCCGCCGCTGCCTGCAGGAGGAACACGGGGGAACGGGGGCTCTCGCAGGCCAGGCCCAGCAAGAGCCACTGGCCGGAAGTGGACGGGAGACAAAGTCCGGCTGGGAAGAAGGTGGGGCCGGCGGGGCACTGCTGACGGAGAGGATCGCAGCAGCCTCCAGGCCACGGGCCCCATGCCCACCAGCCACAGATGTGCATCGGGCCACTCCCTTTGCGATGCGGCGCCGGGGGGGCTCGGTGGGTTCCGTGCGGCCTGCCGGGCCCCCCAGCGAGGGAGCTCAGGGGACCGGAGAAGAGCCGGGACTGCCGGGCCTTAGGGAAGGGGGCCCACGCCACGCCCCGTGGAAAGCAGGAGCCGCCACGCACCCTCATGGGGGTTCACGTCCCTCTCGGAGGAGCCCCAGGGGGGTCAGCCCGGTGGCTCATTCCACCGTGGAAGGGCCTGGGGGCAGAGCCGCCGTGGGTCAGTGCTGCAGATCCTGCTGCGATGGCCACGCGCCGTGCCACGCCCAGTCACCTGCGCACTCACACACACCGCGGGGCTGGCAGGGGGCGTGTTGGGCAATCGCAGGGCCGGATGGGACGGGGTGTCCCCGGGATGAGCTTGCTGAGTTCACCATTTCCTGGAAGTGCCCGGGCTGGGCGCTGATGGATTTATCCCGTTGCATCAGCCTCCCTTCCTCCGGCCTGATTGCTACACCGCTGGGACGGCCGCCACGGGGCCTCTTTCCTCGTGGCATGTCACCGGCCACCTCGCAATTCCTCCGTGGCTCTCCCCCTCCACCCGCCAGCCCTGCGCTGGGCTTGCAGCCGTACTGGGGTGCCCTGGGTTCCCCAGCCCCAAGTCCTGGGTTCCCCAGCCCCAAGTCCTGCTGAGCCCCAGTGGAAATTAGAGCCCCCCCTTCTGGACTTGGAGACCAGCTGTAGCCTAACTCTGTCCCTCACACCATCCCTCCAAGCCCTGGCCAGAGGCTGTGCTGGCTGGCTGCTGGCCACTGCATCCCTTTGCCCCTTTCTTTTTCCGCCCTATCCCCTCACTAGGGGGCGCTGTGGCCCGGTGGAAAGAGCCCAGTATGGGGATCTGAGCGACCTGGGTTCTCTGACACAGATTGGCTGGGCGACCTTGGCTAAGTCACTTTGCCATCCCGTGCCTCAGTTTCCCCAGCTGTAGCATGGGGCCAGCGATCATGAAAAGACCTGCTGAGAAGAGGCCTCCCCCGAGGGCAGAGACTTTGTCAAGGGAGTGGCTCTAATGCAGCCAGGCAGGATGCAAAGTGATGGAGATGCCCCACGCTCCCAGGGAGCTGGTCCCCTCGGGGTTCGCAGTGTGCAGCTCCTTCCCCATCTGGATTTGCCAGGCTCCATCCTCCAGCCCTGGGATCTCACAGAGGGCAGAGCTGGGGGCGTTGGCCCGTCCCTGTTTGCCCCCTGGCCTGCTCCCCAGTGCCACAGGGGTAGACCTGCACTCCCTGGGAGGAGAGAGTGAGGCCGGACGCTCCCTCGGCCACACCCCGCCGGCTCCCCCGGGGCTGGCGTGAGCGGAGCCCGGAGGAATAGCCTAGGTGTGGAGGCGTTGCTGCAGCTCTCACAACTTCTGCGTTTGTGGTGAGTGCTGCCTAGCCGGGCCGTTGCGAGGTAGACGTCGTCGGAGCCTCCTGCTGTCCCTCGCAGCTGGGATTTTGCAATGCCTGTTCCTCCGCGCGGGGTATAAAGCTGTGGGAGGGAAGGCCGGCCAGGCAGGACGTGGTGAGCGGGCAGCTGCAGAAGGTAGGCGAACGCTCTTGTCTTTCCTTCCAGACCTGGGGGGTGGGGGGGGGGCTATTATAACAATTCCAGCAGAGACCCCGTTGCACGGGGCGCTGCCCCCCAAAGCGTCACGCTCAGGGCTTTGATGTGGGGGCGGGGCACGACGAGCCACCCCTTGGGGCTGCGGGATTGTGCCCCGGCGCGTGCGAGAGAGCCCTGATTGTCCTACACGCGCCCCACAGGCCGGCCACGCGCGGGGCCCGGCGAAGATCAGGACAGCCGAGCCGCCGGGCTGGGGCAGGCCCATGCCGCTGCCAGGGTGGAATATCCCAGCCCCCAGCTTCCCCGTGCGCTGCCGTTCTTCCCCCGTGGGGACTTCCTTGCGAGCGGCTGTGGTTATTCCTGTGGGGAGCGGCGCCGTGGAAGGAAACTCCCTCCCTGCCTGGCTTGGGGGGGGAGGGCGTAGCGCCCAATGAGGTGCTTCCATGGGCTCAGACGGGGCCAAGCCCCCCGTGCTGCACGGAGACCCCTCGCTGGGGACCTGGGGGCCCTGTGCAGGCAGGGCGGGATGGGGAAGTGCCACCCCGTTACCACCAGCCTTCAGTTGCACGTCAATTTCGTGCTACGTGGGAACTGGGGCTCGGCGCCCTCCTCCGTCCGGACCCAGGGAGACCTGCTCCTGCTGGCCCCCTCGCTGGGGTCCCCTGGGGTGCCGGGCTCAGGGAAGCGGGGCAGAGCATGCTCGGGGCTGGGAGCACCCAAGGGAAAGCCCCATGTCTCCAGTGTGCGGGTCCCGACGCGTGCTAGCGTATCAGGACTGCGAAGGAGCCAGGCCTTAGCTCCGCCGCCTGGGGCGAGGCTTCCCCACCCAGCCCCCAGTGCATAGCTGGGCCCCCGTGGGCACGGTCCAGTTCGGGGCCTTGGAGCACCCCCAGGGGTTGTTACAGGCAGGCGGTGTTTTCCCTCCCCTCCTGCTCCTTTCACTCCCTCCCTCTCCCCCACCAAGTATCCCCCCCAGCCCATACACCCTCCCGAGCAGCCCCCTGCCTCTGGTGGGCCCCCCAGCCCGACTCCTAGCCCCCAGGTCTCACCAAGGACTCCCCCCAGCCTCTCCGGTCCCCAGGCCCCACCGTGCCGACCCCTCCCAGGACAGGGCCTCCCTCTGCTGCCTCCCCTTCCCCAGACGGGCAGGGCTTCTCGCTGCTGCTGGCTCGGGCCACGCTGGGGATCCCAGCAAGCCCCAGGCCCCCAGCCTGGCTCGGGAAGCAGGCGGCGGCTTAGCAAAGGGGCTATTTCCCAGCGCTGCCCAGGGACACCTGCACCCTGATTTGTGATCTGGCATCAGCCTGCGATTTCTGCGGCCACAGGGCACGGTCTGGTCACTGCAGCACCTGCTCGGGGGCGTTTCTCTTCCTCCCCTCCCCCGTGTGGGAGGCAGAGCAGTGATCCTGGGGGGCCCCCCTCCAGCCCATTCCACACAAATGCTGCAGGACCAGGCCAGAGAGAAACTGAGGCTCAGACCTGCCGCTGATTGAGGGGGAGCGAGGCAGCCCCATACCTGGCGGAGCAACGTGGAGGTGCCTTCACACAGGTGCCCCTGTGCCCAGGTGAGACTCACCCCCAGGCTGTGGCTGGCCCTAGCTAGCCGGGCAGGGACCAGTGGCTGAGAGTGGGGGGGCATGGCGCACCCCTGTATTTGAGGGGCTGCACCCCACAGTTTGGGGGCACCGCAGGAGATACAGGAGTGGGTGCTCAGGGGTGGGGCAGCGCTGACACGGGGTCACAGGACTCGGGAAGGGGCACATTGCGCTGTCCCGAGCGAGGTCCCTGCTCCACCCGAAAGGATCCCCTGGCAGTGACTGCACCCCTGGGGCGTGTGCGCCTCTGTCTGGGCAGCAGTCAGCCCGGCCTGGCTCTTTGGAACCCGGCCCCGGGCCAGGCGGGAGGGCAGGGGATGCGGTCGCAGCCGCCCTCCGGCCTGGGCACAAGCGCCGTGATGCCGCTGCCCAGTGCAGCCGGCCTGGCAGGGAGGCTGATCGCAAACACGGCGCTGCCACGGGGACCAGCGCGTGTCTCTCTGCCCCTGGAAATAGAGGCCTCGCCCCATTGCAGGGACTAGCCCCCTGCGGTTCCCCGTCTGCAGCGCCTCTGCCAGACCGGGGCACAGACCTACCCAGCCAGGCCTGCCGGTCTGGGCAAGGGCGACTCTTGTGCCTGCCCCGGCACGTGAAGGGCTGCCCCCCATGCCTGCCTGTCCGCTGCCTGGCAATGCCTGTTGCTGTCACACGAGGCAGCAGGAAGACACAGGAAGGGCCAAAAAAAAGCCCAAGTCTCTGCAATTGCGAGCGTCAGCAGAAAGAGGTTCCTGTTTTTATTTTAGGGCGCGGTGCCTCTTGCCTTCCCCGGGCATTGGGATGTGGCCGGGGGCGTCCCTGCGCTGCACCACCCGTAGCCTGGCCCACGCGGGGCCTTGTGTTCTCTGTGTGATGGGGCAGAGGGGGCTTTTCATTGTGTTAGCGACCCCGGAAGAGCTGCCTGCCTGCCCGCCAGGCCCCAGGCAGTGCGCCTGGCGTGGGGCGGCTGGCTCTGGGTCTCGAGCGGGCGAGAAGGAAACTCCCGGCGGCTCTGTGAATAGGTGCCTGGAAACTGAGGGGGAAATGTAGGCGTGGAAGGGCCGGGAAACATGCCCAGGGCATTATGGGATAGCATTGGTGGCTTCTCCAGACCGAGTCGGAGAACCGAGGCTTGAGCTGTGTCCACACTGCAAAAAACCTGGTAACCAGGTAAACTGAGGCACGCCAGACAAATACTACCTCTAACTCCCTCCAGCCCAGTAACTAACCACAGGACCAACTGCCTAGGATGGGCTGGACTCCCCAGTCCTCGGGGTCTTTGCAGCACGACTGGGTGTCTTGAGAACAGAGCCCGTTCCAGCTCGGAGTGAAGGGCTGGGCTGGAGGTAGGTGACCCGGCAGAAGGACTGGCCTGGGCTAGGCAGGAGGTACGACTGGCTGGACGTCGTGGTCCCTTCTGGGCTTACAACTCCCACCCCAGCGGGACCCCAGGGCAGGGCCGTGCCACACCAGGCTGGAAAAGCCGAATCCTCTGCGATACTGTGGACTCCTATTAGCGTGTGGCCCACTCTGGCCCCCAGACCCCTTTTTGCAGCACTCCTTCCAAGAAACAAACAACAGGACTATGCAGCTCTTTAAAGACTAACGAGATGGTTAATTAGTCTATAAAGTGCTGCATGATCCTGTCTTGTGTTTCAGCAAGACTAGCCTAACAAAAGGGCTAGCTCAGTGGTTTGAGCATTGGCTTGCTAAACCCAGGGGTCTGAGTTCAATCCTTGTGGAGTCCATTTGCGGCAAAAAATGTGTCAGGGATGGTACTTGGTCCTGCTGTGCAGGCAGGGGACTGGACTCTGTGACTATTCAAGGTCCCTTCCAGTTTTAGGAGCTAGGCAATCTCCATTAACCCAACAGGCTGCATCTCCATTACTAGTGGTAGAAATGTAGCCTGTTAGACTGGTGCAGCTGAAACAAAAAACAGGACTGTGTAGCACTTGAAAGATTAACAAGATGGTTTAATGAAGTGGGTCTAGCCCACAAAAGCTCATCACCTATTAAACAACAAACAACTCCCCCCCACCCCCAAACACTCCAGACAGCCACTTCCCACAAGGGTCCTGGTTTTACTCCTCTTTTACCTGGAGAACTCCCTCTCCAAACTCTCCTGTTAGCTGTTCCTGTTCGCAAGCTCCCTGGTCGCTAACAGGAGAGTTTGGAGAGGGAGTTTAGAGGGGGAGGTTAGAGGGCACTAGTGACTTCTGACCTTCTTTAAAACCTAACTCTTAGAATAATCTCTATTCCAGAGGTTTAAAAAGAATCCCAGTTTATACTTAAACTTATTCATTAGAAAAATGGAGACAGAAGCCCAGCAGCAGAGTGGGGGCGATCCTGTTTATTGCGTCGAGTGTAATGTGTATGATTACCTGCCCTGTGGGCGGGTGGCGTATGTGTGCACCCTTTGCAAGGAGCTCCTGACCCTCAGAGACCGAGTTCGTGCTTTGGAGGCCAGGGTGGCTGAACTGGAGGAGCTAAGGGAGGTAGAGAGCTATGTTGCTGAGACTTTCCGGGACACTGTAGTACTGTCCCACCTCCAGTCTGAGAGCCCCAGTGTTCTTAAGGAGGATGAAAGTCTCAAGGGAACAGAGCATTCAATGGGAGCAGAGGGAAACCATCCCGTAGTTGGGACCCTCCTCCCAGAGGATGCTGCGGTATCCTCTCGCACTGAGGATACCTCTGAGGGGGAGGGAATGCCAGTTAGGAAGAGGCAGGTGTTAGCAGTGGGTGATTCGATCATTAGAAACATAGATAGTTGGGTTTGTGATGACCGGGAGAACCGTATGGTCACTTGCCTGCCTGGTGCGAAGGTTGCGGATCTCTCGAGGCATCTAGATAGACTTATGTGTAGTGCTGGGGAGGAGCCGGTGGTCGTGGTACATGTCGGTACCAATGACGTAGGGAAGGGTAGGAGATATGTCCTGGAGGCCAAATTTAGGCTGCTAGGAAAGACTGAAATCCAGGACCTCTATGGTGGCATTCTCGGAAATGCTTCCAGTTCCACGCGCAGGGCCAGGTAGGCAGGCAGAGCTTCAGAGTCTCAATGCGTGGATGAGACGATGGTGTAGGGAAGAGGGGTTTGGATTTATTAGGAACTGGGGACACTTTTGGGAGAGGGGGAGCCTATACAGGAAGGATGGGCTCCACCTAAACCAGGGTGGAACCAGACTGCTGGCACTAAACATTAAAAAGGCCGTAGAGCAGTTTTTAAACTAAGAGATGGGGGAAAGCCGATTGGTGCGGAGATGCACGTAAATCGGAGGGAGACTTCTCTTAGAGGAGAATCCATTGATAGAGATTCTCTAAACTGTAGTCAGAAAGAGAGGAGGGGAGAGGGCGAACCATGGGCCAGAGCAGACAAACAACCACATACAAAGGAATCCAATGCATCAGGGAAGGGCAGACAAATAAGCAGTGGCAAATTTTTAAAGTGCTCGTACACAAATGCTAGGAGTCTGACTAATAAGATGGGTGAACTAGAGTACCTCGTATTAAATGAGGAGATAGACATAATAGGCATCACTGACCTGGTGGAATGCGGAAAATCTGTGGGACACAATCATACTGGGATATAAAATATATCGAAAGGATAGAGCAGGCCGGGTGGGTGGCGGAGTGGCACTGTATGTGAAAGATAATGTAGAATCAAACGAAGTAAAAATACTAAGTGAATCAACATGTTCCATCGAGTCGCTATGGATAGAAATTCCATGCTCCAATAATAAGAAATTAGCAGTAGGGATATATTACCGACCACCTGACTAGGACAGCGATACTGACATAGAAATGCTGAGGGAGATTAGAGAGGCTACCAAAATAAAGAACGCTATAATAATGGGGGATTTTAATTACCCCCATATTGACTGGATACATGTCACCTCAGGAAGAGAAGCGGAGATAAAATTTCTCAATGGCTTAAATGACTGCTTCTTGGAGCAGCTGTTGCAGGAACCCACAAGGGGAGAGGCAATTCTCGATTTAGTCCTGAGTGGAGTGCAGGATCAGGTCCAGGATATAACCGTTACAGGACCGCTTGGGAATAGTGACCATAATATAATAACATTCAACATTCCTGTGGTTGGAAGAACACCTCAGCAGTCCAGCACCCTGGCATTTAATTTCAAAAAGGGGAATTATGCAAAAATGAGGAGGTTAGTTAAACAGAAATTAAAAGGCACAGTGACTAGAGCCAAATCCCTGAAAGCTGCATGGAAACTTTTTAAAGACACCATAATAGAGGCCCAACTTAAATGTATACCCCAAATTAAAAAACGTAGCAAGAGACCTAAAAAAGAGTCACCGTGGCTTAACCACCATGTAAAAGAAGCAGTGAGGGACAAAAAGGTATCTTTTAAGAAGTGGAAGTCCAATCCTAGTGAGATAAATAGAAAGGAACACAAACACTGTCAAATCAAGTGTAAAAATGAAATAAGAAAAGCAAAAAAAGATTTTGAGGAACAGCTAGCCAAAAACTCAAAAAGAAATAACAAAATGTTTTTTAAGTACATTAGAAGCAGGAAGCCTGCTAAAAAACCTGTGGGTCCCCTAGATGATCGAGCTATAAAAGGAGCAATCAAGGACGATAAAGTCATTGCAGAGAAACTAAATGATTTCTTTGCTTCAGTTTTCATGGCTGAGGACTTTAGGGAGATTCCCGAATCTGCACCGTCCTTTGTGGGTGATGAATCTGAGGAACTGTTCCGGATTGAAGTGTCATTAGAGGAAGTTTTGGAACAAATAGAAAAACTCAGTGTTAACAAATCTCCGGGACCGGATGGCATTCATCCAAAGGTTCTAAAAGAACTCAAATGGGAAATTGCTGAGCTATTATTTGTGGTTTGTAACCTATCCTTTAAGTCAGCTTCCGTACCTAATGACTGGAAGGTAGCCAACGTGACACCAATATTTAAAAAGGCCTTTAGAGGCGATCCTGGCAATTACAGACCGGTGAGTCTAACTTCAGTACCGGGCAAATTAGTCGAAACAATAGTAAAGAATAAAATAGTGAAGTATGTAGAAGAACATAATTTGTTGGACAAAAGTCAACATGGTTTCTGCAAAGAGAAATCCTGTCTTACTAATCTATTAGGGTATGTCTACACTACCCTCCTAATTCGAACTAGGAGGCTAATGTAGGCATACCGCACTTGTAAATGAAGCCCGGGATTTGAATTTCCCAGGCTTCATTTGCATGAAGCCGGCCGGCGCCATTTTTAAATGCCGGCAGTTCGAACCCCGTGCCGCGCGCCTACACGCGGCACGGAGAAGCTAGTTCGGATTAGGCTTCCTAATCCGAACTAGCTGTACTCCTCGGGGAATGAGGAGTACAGCTAGTTCGGATTAGGAAGCCTAATCCGAACTAGCTACTCCGTGCCGCGTGTAGCCGCGCGGCACGGGGTTCGAACTGCCGGCATTTAAAAATGGCGCCAGCCGGCTTCATGCAAATGAAGCCCAGGAAATTCAAATCCCGGGCTTCATTTGCAAGTGCGGTATGCCTACATTACCCTCCTAGTTCGAATTAGGAGGGTAGTGTAGACATACCCTTAGAGTTCTTTGAAGGGGTTAACAAGCATGCGGATAAGGGGGATCCAGTAGATATAGTATACTTAGATTTTCAGAAAGCCTTTGACAAGGTCCCTCCCCAAAGGCTCTTGTGTAATTACATGGCCATGGGATAAGAGGGAAGGTCCTTTCTTGGATTGAGAACTGGTTAAAAGACAGGAAACAAAGGGTAGGAATAAATGGTAAATTTTCAGAATGGAGAGGGGTAACTAGTGGTGTCAGTCCTGGGACCAATCCTTTTCAACTTATTCATAAATGATCTGGAGAAAGGGGTATGTAGTGAGGTAGTAAAGTTTGCAGATGATACCAAACTGTTCAGGATAGTCAAGACAGAAGCAGACTGTGAGGGACTCCAAGAAGATCTCACCAAACTGAGTGATTGGGCAACAAAATGGCAAATGAAATGTAATGTGGATAAGTGTAAAGTAATGCACATTGGGAAAAATAACCCCAACTATACGTACAGTATGATGGGGGCTAATTTGGCTACGACAAATCAGCAAAGAGATCTTGGAGTTATCGTGGACAGTTCTCTGAAAACTTCCACACAGTGTGCAGCAGCGGTCAAAAAGGCAAATAGGATGCTAGGAATTATTAAGAAAGGGATAGAAAATAAGACCCAGAATATCTTACTGCCCCTGGATAAAACTATGGTACGCCCACATCTTGAGTACTGTGTACAGATGTGGTCTCCTCACCTCAAAGAAGATATTTTGGCCTTGGAAAGGGTTCAGAAAAGGGCAACTAAAATGATGAGGGGTTTGGAACGGGTCCCATATGAGGAGAGGTTAAAGCAACTCGGACTTTTCAGTTTAGAAAAGAGGAGACTGAGGGGGGATATGATAGAGGTCTATAAAATCATGAGTGATGTGGAGAGGGCGGATAAAGAAAAGTTATTTATTAGTTCCCTAAATAGAAGAACTAGAGGACACCAAATGAAATTAATGGGGAGCAGATTTAAAACGAATAAAAGAAAGTTCTTCTTCACACAGCGTGTAGTCAACCTGTGGAACTCCTTGCCAGAGGAGGCTGTGAAGGCTAGAACTGTAACAGAGTTTAAAGAGAAGCTAGATAATTTCATGGAGGTTAGGTCCATAAAGGCTATTAGCCAGGGGATAAAATGGTGTCCTTGGCCTCTGTTTGTCAGAGGCTGGAGAGGGATGGCAGGAGACAATTTGCTTGATCATTGTCTTCGGTCCACCCTCTCTGGGGCACCTGGTGCTGGCCACTGTCGGCAGACAGGAGACTGGGCTAGATGGACCTTTGGTCTGCCCCTGTCCGGCCGTTCTTATGTTCTTAAGAAAGTCACCTGCCCCCCGAGAGGCATCGAGTCCAGCCCCCTGCCCTTGCGGCAGGCCCAAGCCCCGTCTAGACCATCCATTCAGAGTGCCAGTCCCAGCGCCATTCGGAGTCACTCCTGGTGCCGTTGGTATGCCCACACCCATCCCCCCCCATTTGTGTGCGGCTGAGTGTCCCTCACTTTGGCCTGAGCCAGCATGGTCCTGTTGACCTCGGCCCTTTTCTCCAGCGTGCCCAGATCAGTGTGAATTTTAATCCTGCCCCCCCAAAGCACTTGCAAGCCCGGCTCAGTATCATGAGGGCAGCCAGGCTGGGCTGGACCACCGGTCCTTCTAGCCCCGTGGCCTGCCTGCCACTAGGGGCCCATGCCAGGTGCCCCGAGGGAGGGAACCGGCCAAGCCGCAGCAGCCTGAGGGGCTGACAGAAAAGCCGTCGCTCCCACACTGCAGAGTCGTGCAAAGAGCCGAGGGGCCGGCGAACGCCCCTTACGAGCCTGCTTGCTGCTGGGCAGAGGAGGGGCAGGCGGCCCCCCTTTTCCCGCCTTTTTCCCGCCATTTTCCTTTTCCCGCCTTTTTCCTCTTTTCCCGCCATTTTCCTCTTTTCCCGCCTTTTTCCCGCCATTTTCCTTTTCCCGCCTTTTTCCTCTTTTCCCGCCTTTTTCCTTTTCCCGCCCTTTTCAGGCGGGGGGTGGTGACAGGGAGGCCGACCGACGCCTCAGAGAGAGGCAAACAAAATGGAGGACGTAAAACGGGGAGCCCTGACTCAGCCCCCGGTCCATTCCCAGCCTCTGGCAAACGGAGGCGACGGGCCTCATCCGCAGCCCCTCCCGGCGCCGTTTGCTAATTGCTGGCGAAGGCGTTGAACAGAATCAGGCCGGGCAGATCCCTGCGGCCCCCCTCGATGCGCTGGGCTCTGAACCACGGCCCACGCCTCTCTGGGGATGGCTGTCCAGCCGCTTCCACGCTCGCCTGGCCCGCGAGGGGGATGTCTCGGGCATCCATCTTGTGCAGATTTGGCCCTTGCATGAGAAGGGTTTGAAAGCACCTGCGGGAAGCACAGGGGGATGCAGGCCCCCGGGATGGGTAGGAAGGTCGTTGTTGGGAAAGGGAGCGCAGGTCCCGGAGCACAGCCAAGCCACCGGTGCAGCCCCCGGAAGCCGGGGGTCCGGGGACAGTCGGCGGGCGGGGGACGAGCCAGCGGGTGTGACACGTGACAGGCTGGCGGGCGTGTGTTGTGTAGCCCTGCTGGCCCGGTCTGCGGATGGACTGCGTCTGGCACAGCCTCCCGGGCACAGCGGGGAGCTCTGGGGGCCCCCACTTCGGTGGCTGGGGGTGGCTGTCGCATGGGAACGTGCTGGGGTGCTTTCCATTCCTCATTGCCATTCACGCAGGGCCCTGGCTGTTCCCAGGGCAGGCCACAGGCACAAAGCGGGGGCCTTGGTTTATGCCCCCCTTTCTCTGCCTTCTTCCCTTTAGTAAGGGGCAAAAAGGACAAAGAAAGTGGAGGTCCAGGTTTGAGGAAGGGGAATGAAAAATGTACCCCCACAATTTTCATGACGAGGCCGTTTTCCCCAGAGATCTGGCTAAAGGGGAAGATGGTGAGTAGCTTCCCTTGCTGAGAGTCTGTGCGGGGCGTGGCCGGGGGGAAGGGCGCATTTCAGTGGGGGTCCGTGCAGCCCCTGGCGTGACCCATTTCCCGGCGTGGCTGGGTCTCAGTGAGTTTCTCTCGGACACAGACTGAGCATGCAGGTGACCAAACTAACCCCCGCCCGGATCCAAACACCCCAAGCAGCTCAGCCCACCTCTGGCTTTCGGGCTCGCACGTGCTTTATAGGGCAGGGCCCCACACAGTTAAAAAGTAGGGCTGGCTCCCTAGGTGTGCTGACTTGGCCTCCGTGGGGCTAAAGCTGAGCCGGCACCGTTTCACTTGACCCAAATATCAGGCGAACGAATTGCGCTTGCTCCTGCCTGCCGGGGCAAGAAGGCTCCTTGGGTTCTGCTGCGTCAGGGAAAGGAGGCGCGAGACCCTAGGGGGTGGGCTGAGCAGCCCTGAGGGAGGATCCGGAGGGCACAGCCCCGCTGGCCTGGTATTTTAGTTTCTCCCCCTCCTGCGTCGTGCACGGAGGACGCCGAGCTCCGTGCTGGGGCCAGCGTGAGCGAAGGGGGCCTGTGCCGGAGGGCAGGTTGAGAAAGGCTCCTGTTTCCTGTTGCACAACGCTGCTCCGCGGAGGTAACGGGCCTGAGTTGCTGTCACTGATTTCCCCCTATTGCCGCAACGTGGCCACGGAAGATATTTACCGGAGTGGCCCCACAAGGAGGAGCATGACTCATGGCCGGGGACGCTGGGAACATGCCGCTCAGGTCAGATGCCAGTGCATTCGGCTGAGTCTGGCCTCCGGGTGCAGAGCTTGTGCGGGCGGCTCGTCCCGGTGCAGGTTTCCTTGGACAGGTAGCACTGAAGGGCTGGCGGGGCAAGGCTAGTTCCAGCCCCGCCCCTTCTGCTCAAGGCCCCGCCCCTTCTGCTCAAGGCCCCACCTCTTCTGCTCAAGGCCCCGCCCCTTCCAGGAGCACAGCACTCCCCCCCTCTTGCCAGGGGCCCGGCCATGCTGTCGGCCGCCCTGCTCGCTGGATGACGTGGTCACTAGCCATGGTCACTAGGGAAGAGCTGCAGCATCCGCAAGGAAAAGCAGAGCCCGGTGACGAACAGGGACGCCCTACCCGCCATGCATCGAGGATTTCCAGGACAGCTCCTCAGCGTGGCTTCACTAGCTGCCTGCCTCAGAGTTTTTTTTACCAGGGGAGTCTTTATCCATGCTGGGCCTGCTTGTGCCACAAAAACACCAGAGTAGAAGAGACTGAATCTGCAGCCACCTTGAGGGGCAGGCACGTCTACTCAGACCGTTTACAATTCTCTTTTTGTTAAGGTTCCTTTAACTCCAATGTCCAATGCACCCAGGGGAGAAAGAAATTCTTTGTTAAAAATTGCCTCGTGGTGTTCCAAACATGTACTTAACCACCGCCACTTGGCCTTCTCCAAATCCCAGGCCAGGCGTTCCCCAGGCTGACTGCACGTTGTGTGAAGAAACGGTTCCCTTTGTTTATTTTAAATCTGCTGCCGGCTTGATTCGTTAGGAGAGCCCTGCCTCGTGTTCTGTGAAGCCACAAATGACACTGCCCTAGTATCTCCTGCCACACCAGCCATGGCTTCATAGAACTCGCCCTGCGTGCCTTTCCGCCATCTCTTCTCCAGGCGGGAAAGCCCCAGCCGGTTCCCCCTCTCCTCGTGCGGAAGTTATTCCTTCCCCGGAGCGTTTCTGTTGCTCGTCTCGGTACGTTCCCCCATTCCAACGGAGGCTTTCTGAGCCGGGGTGTCCAGAGCAGCACACCGTATCCAAGGTGTAGTACAGCGTTTGGGGGGTGACGTAGGCAGGGTTCATACACCTTGAACGCCGCATACGCCTGCAGGCTACTTCGCTTCCGTGGCTGTAGGTGCTGAGGGCCGACTCCTCGAGGATACTGAGGCGTGGGACTCCCTTTGGGGGCCTTCCAGGCGCGTATGGGGCCACCTTCACAAACGCCTCGAGGCGGCAGGGGAGGGAGGGCCGGGGGTGAAGCGTGCGGGATCTTGAGGGAAGAGGCGTGCGAGGGCGGGGCTTCGGTGGACGGGGCGTGCGAGGGCAGGAGTGGCATGAGAGCAGACACTCACAAGGGGCGGGCATGGGGTTTCGGGGGGCAGGGCCACAGTTTGGGCCACCCCCACTTTTAGGGATTGTCCGTCACTCCTGACCCACCGCCTCCAGTTACCAGCGGGACAGTTTGCACAAGGGGCTGGGCAGATCCGGAAGCTGTAGGCAGCTTCCCCACAAGCAGTGCCGGCCCGGCTGCGCCTCCTCCTTGCAGCCCGCCCTGCGGGGTGAACACCCTGCTTGTCATCACTCACTGAGGGGACCCCTTTCTTACCACCCCGACAGGTGCAGCGCGATCCCTCCAGGATGGGCGACATGACGTTCGATGGCGATCTGTCCGACCTCTTCGAAGGCTACAACTACACGGACTACAACACCGTCAACCCCAGCGCCGCCGCCGCCCCGTGCAAGACCGACAGCCTGAACGTGAACAAGTACGCGGTGGCGGTGGTCTTCTGCCTGGTGTGCCTGCTCAGCCTAGTGGGCAACTCCCTGGTGGTGCTGGTGATCAGCTACAACCGGCAGCACCGCTCGGTGACCGACGTCTACCTGCTGCACCTGGCCATTGCCGACCTGCTCTTCGCCCTCACCTTGCCCTTCTGGGCCATCTACCGGGCCCACGAGTGGATCTTCGGCAACTTCCTTTGCAAAGCCATCTCGGTCCTGCAGGAGGCCAACTTCTACAGCGGGATCCTCTTGCTGGCCTGCATCAGCATCGACCGGTTCCTCGCCATCGTCTACGCCACCCGGGCCGCCACCGAGAAGAGGCACTGGGTTAAATTTGTCTGCGTGGGCATCTGGGTCCTCTCCATCCTGCTCTCGCTGCCCATCCTCCTCTTCCGCGAGGCCTTCCGGGCGCCGCACGGCGGCGTGGTCTGCTACGAGCGCATTGGGGAGGAGCACACGGCCAAGTGGCGGGTGGTGCTGAGGATCCTGCCCCAGACTTTCGGCTTCATCCTCCCCTTGCTGGTGATGCTCTTCTGCTACGGCGTCACGATGAAGACCCTCTTCCAGACCAAGAACAGCCAGAAGCAGAAGGCCATGAAGGTCATCTTGGCCGTGGTGCTGGTCTTTCTAGTCTGCTGGCTGCCCTACAACCTTTCGCTGCTGGTGGACTCCATGATGAGGACCCGGGCCATCGCGGAGACCTGCAGCCGGCGGAACCACATCGACGCGGCCCTGTCAGTCACCCAGATCCTGGGCTTCACGCACAGCTGCATCAACCCGCTCATCTACGCCTTCATCGGGCAGAAGTTCCGCAACAGCTTCCTCAAGATCCTGGCCTACCACGGCCTCCTCAGCAAAGAGTTCGTCTCCCGCTACGGACGGGGGTCCTCCTTCGCCTCCACCTCCGGCAACACCTCCACCACCCTGTGACGGCCACGCCGCTCCTCCGCTCACCGGGGGAAACGTCCCACCGCTGCCAGCCCCAGTGGGTGGCTTCATTGCCTCAGGACGACGGGGACCATATGGATTCTTCTAGCACTATAGCCTCACTTTACCGTGCCACCCCCACCCTGCCGGCTCTTTGGTCCAGCCAAGACCGTTATGCAGGTTGCCATTATGCAGAACACAGCCGCAAAACGCAGCCCCCTCGCCTGGGGGTCATGCTAATGAAGACCCTTCAGCCCCATCCTGCAGGACAATCCGATTGTTCAGCCGCCTGGAGCATCCAGGCCACGCCCGTAACAAATAACTCCAGAACCCCTGAATTCCCAATCCCCTCGCACAGCGGGGTGTAGGAGCCACGTCGGAAAACCGCCCCTTCCCCCAAACAGAGTGTGGAAGAGAGTCAGAACGTGTGGTGGATGCAGCCATCAACACTAGTGGCTGGAGACCTAGTGTATTAGTGGGAATATTCTCCTTAACTCTGCCCTGCCGCTCCATTAGCCTTTCACGTGCATTTTGCATATTTCGCAAGGGGGACTGAGTAGGGTTTGATCTATTTTATTTTTTTTAGGCATAGCGTTGAAAAATGTAATTTATCAAAGCATGCATAGCTGTGGTCACGTCAACATTTGATTTGTGCTCATTCGTTAAGACACTAATAGATGCTGCTTTAATGTGGAGGCGATCGCTTTATGACCTCATGTCCTAGGAAGTGTTTTTTGGGGGGAGGTGTTTAAACATTAACTTTGCATCTGTCGATTGCACCCCGGACGCGGAATCATTTCGCTGAGTCGACAAAGATTGTGATTGGAATGGCCTTAGCTAGACATGCTTCTATATCCCCGGGTCAGGCGCTGTAGAGAACCCAGACGCTCTTTTGATGAATGTGTGATAGCTGAATTGTTGAAGTGTCTTTACATGTGTGTGTCACGGCGCGTCGGGGAGACCCCCCCACCCTGCACCCCTGTCCGCAGCCAGATCGCCAGCCCGTTTTATTGCTTCTCAGAGATATAGCACACACAGGCTCAATGTTGACATAGAAGCCAGGGCCGACAGCCTAGTCCTCTTGCGGGAAAGGGATTCACAAGCCCCTGAATTCCTGTCCTGGACTTAGTCTGCCCTCCTCATGCTTGCCTCCAGCCAAAAGTGCTCAGCTCCGAGGCCCTGACCCCCAGCCAGCTGGCTGTCTCTGCCTCCCTTCCTTTGTCTCTTCCCCTGGGAAGAGCTTTGCTAACTACTGTGACGGCGCGTCAGGGTTCCCCCGTCTCCTGCACCCCCGGAGTGGCACGGACAGACTCCACCAGCCAGTAGAACAGAGGGAGTTTATGGCTTCTCCAGGATACAGCACAGCACAGATGCAATCTGGTTCCAGGGCCTAGGATGCCTCAGCCCCCCTTGAGATGGGGGAGCCTGGGCCCCTAAATTCCAGCCCCTTGCTTAGGCTGCCTCCTCCATGATACCAGCCAGAAACTCAAACTCTCCTCCAGCCCTGCCCCCCAGCCAGGTGCTGGTCTCCGCCCGCCTCCCTTTGTCTCTCCCTGGGAGGCTGAGCCGGGGTGTCGGGGTTAATCCACATTTGGGAGAGTCAGTGAGAATCTCCCATCGCAGCGCAGGGGGACCCCGGTCACAGAGCAGACAGCCCCCCACTGCGCCCCAGCTACCCAGGCTGGTACTCAGGTCTGTGGGCCACCACACAGCACAGCCAGCACACTGGGTTACAAAGCAGACAGCCCCCCACTGCGCCCCAGCTACCCAGGCTGGTACTCAGGTGTCTGGGCCACCACACAGCACAGCCAGCACACCGGGTTACAAAGCAGACAGCCCCCCACTGCGCCCCAGCTACCCAGGCTGGTACTCAGGTCTGTGGGCCACCACACAGCACAGCCAGCACACCGGGTTACAAAGCAGACAGCCCCCCACTACGTCACAGTGTGCACCAGTATGACCTTTGGGTAAATAAGCCAGGCAAGGGTTTTTTTTTTTTTTCACATGCAGTTGTGACCAAGTTGCCCGCCGGCTAAGACTCACTTTCAGTTTTAGTGGTGAAAACATGCTGGTGGCAGCATCAGCACTTTTCACGTCTAAAAATAAAACGATAAACCCTTGACCTCGACAGTTTCAGATCCCCGACCCTTTCCGCTGCAGATGGCAAAGATGTCACCGCCGAAGTTTCACAGCGTTAGAGGCCAACGCTTGGGGCGTCCGAAACGCGAGAGAATCGACTCGCCGGGAACGTTCGTCCGAAGTGATGACCGTGTGGGGACTCGAGAACCGTTTTGAAGTGCAGGGGGAACCTCCCAAATCCAGGACTCTCTGGTCCAGCAGGACCATGGATGTTGCTGGACCAAAGAGCCCCGGAAGCCAGGAGCTAGAGCCAGCCAGGAGCCAGGGGGAGCCCAGGTTTCCGGGAACCCCTCCTGGGTCAGTGGCAGGGCGGAAAGCCCCCGCCAGAACGGAGCCATTTTGCGCACTGCCTGCAATGTCCAGCCATGCGTGTGCAGAGCTAGACACCAACGCAGCCCTGGCAAGTACCGGCACAAGGCGGTGTTTGCCCCTCACCCCGTAGCCATCCTCCACAGCACTATGGGAGCACTATGGGGAGGGGGGCTTGGGAGCGGCCCAGACAGTCGGGAGTGGGACGTCCTCCTTTCCCCAGCTATGTGCTGTGCCTGGTGGGGACTGGACTCCTGACGGATTCTCTGGGTCTCAGCTTGACACGAGTTGGCCTCCCAGGAGCCATGGGCTCTGGTCCCACCCTGAGGGGCACCAGCCACGGGATCAGGTGGCTCGTGGACCTGCGTCGATGCTCTGGCTCCATGTGGACACAGACGTTCCCAGGGCACTTACCAGATGTCACGCTCTCCAGGTCCCCTGGCTCGGCGTTCCCCTCCTCACCCCTGTGTTCTACGCGGCTGCCGACCGCCACCCCAGAGGTGGCTGCATTTCAGGGTGGCTGTGGAAAGCACACGAGCCGATGCCGGTGTGTGTGACAGCAGCGCCTCGTTTCCAGCAGAGGTGGCACGTCTGGTGCTCCTGAGACGCCAGTCCTCACGGACAGGGAGCTGCGGGCCTCATTCTCGCAAGGCAGCCGAGCCGACGGCTATTGGCAGCGTGGCCACGCTCCCCAGAGCGGAGAAAGACCCAGCCCCCCCAGCACCCAGCTTTGATTTCCGTAATAACCCCCCCCCCCCGGATGCCACCCCTCCGGGGAACGCCGCCGCTAGCTCGGGTAGGGAACGGCGCGCTGGCCTGGCGACAAGCTCTCCGTGCAAGGGGCAAGGGCTGGGAACAGCTGGCCGGTGCTCGGCCTGTCCGTAAGGACCGGGGTGACTAAGAACAAGCCAGTTCCGTTCTCCACAGCACAGGACGGCCCGGGCCGTGCGGCTCCGGGGAGACCCCCAGCACTGGGAGGCGCCTTTTCAACCCCTTAGTGGCATATGAACATGAGAGCGGCCAGACCAAAGGTCCATACAGCCCCGTGCCCTGTCTGCCGACAGCAGCCAGTGCCGGGTGCCCCGGGGGGGTGGACAAAACAGGGAACCATCCAGTGATCCCGCCCCGGCGCCCAGCCTGGCTAACTGGGAGGCCTCTGGGGCGCGCACGGCAGCAGCCTGGGGACCCCCGGGGCTGTGGATTCATGGGGGACGCGTGGAACAGCCCAGGGGCGGCACCAGGCAGCAGAGGGGCCGGAGGAAACCAAGGGCTTGATTCTCCTCCCGCTTCCGGTGGGCAGGGACGGGCCAGGGCTGCTGCCCGCCTGCGCTGCTGGGGAAGGGCACTGCCCCCCACCCTGGCTGTCTGCACCAGCCTCTCTCCAAGCGATGCCCTGCCCTGGCTGACTCACATGGCTGAGACAGGCAAGCTCCGGGCAGCCTCCCAGAGACCCTCTGCCCTTTCCTGCTGCCTCCGCCATGGGCGGTGGGTGAAGGTAGGGCTGGGGGAGGAAAGCCTCAGCCCCGCCCCTTCTGCCCAGGCCCCGCCCCTTCTGCCCAGGCCCCGCCCCCACGAGGAGGTGGGACCGTGCACAGTCCCTGCCTCCCAGCCCCCCGTGGAAGGAGGAGGGCGTGTGGCCCCAGCCCCAGAGCATGGGGGGGGCGGGCACTAGGGGCAGCGATGCTCCGCCCCCAGTAAGCCCCCGGCAGGCGGTCTGGGGGTGGGGCCAGGCTGGCGGGTTGGGAAGGCAACGCCCCCCCCTGCCTAGGATACCTGCCGTCCCTGGCTCCCACGCTAGACTCCCAGCCCCCAGGCTGCGCGTGCACTGGGGGGGGCGCCCAGAGGGGCTGAGGAAAGACAAAAAGCCCCCCTGGAGCGGCCGTGCCTGGCTGGGCCCGAGCAATGGGATCCGGCTCCCCTCCCCCCGTCCCAGCTCCCTGCAAACAGGCCCCCAGCCCCCTTTCAGCGCTGAGCCAGGTGGGGGCCCTGGGCTGTCTGCCCCCTCCCCGGCCAAGGGCAGCCACCTGGCGGGGCTGCTGGCAAGGGGCCAGGTGTCCGTCCTGCCCACAGGGGCCTGGCGCAACGGGCCAGGAGAAGGGGCCCTTACACAACGCCACAAAGCGGGAAGTAGAGCCCGGCGCTTCCTGTGTGACTCTTGAGCAACCCCCCGGTTCTGTGAGAAGGGCCGGGGGGGCAGGATCCGGGGTTTCCGATTCAGGGCCCGGGGAGCTGAGCCGGAGCCCTTGGGGGGCAGCAGGGGAAGGAGGAGACGGGGCAGAGCGTGCGGGACGGGCGTGTGCAAAGGCCGGCGGGGGTCCGGCCATGGGGGGGGTCACAGGCCCCACGAGCTCTGCCAGGCCCCCGCCCCACGTGTCCACGGGCTGGGAACGCTCCCATTCAGGGCTCGGCTAGGGGCCAGCCCCACACTGCACCCCTGGAGCTAAGGGGCCTTCTCCGTCGCCCTGCCCCCTCGCTGGGGCGGGAGAGCCGCAGGGCTGGCACCCAGCGAGGGGAAATGGCTGGGCACTGGATGGGTGTGGGGCAGCAGGCCCGTGGCTGCAGCGGGGTGCCCCTGGGGCTCAGGTTATAGCTCCCACAGGGCTCGTCCCCTGCCCCTCGTGCAGCGGGCGCCACGCTGCCCCGTTCCTGGCAGGACCGAGGCCCCTCAGGCCACGGGCTTGGAGCTGCCCCCCCGAGACCCCTCCCCCCACCCGGCTTCGTGGACGGCCACTTTGTGTGGTGCTCCGGCCCACGGACGCCACAGCCACCTCCAACCGGCCGGGCTTCCTCTCAGGAGCCCGACCCCCCTGGGATTCTAGGGGCACCCAACGCCCAGTACCCCTGGGGCGCCCTGGCAGGGAGAGGGGAGGGTCCCGGCCTGGCACCGATCTCTGGGCAGGGCCTGCTGGCGGAAGGGCGCCCGCGGCTCACGCTGCCCCGGCAGGAGCCTGGTACGCGGTGCCCCCAGCCAGCAAGCCCAGCCCTGGAGGGCCGCGGGCGCCATGGGGGGTTGGGGTGCAGGGTCCACACAGAGGCACAGCCCTGCCGCTGGGCTTTCTGGGATGGGACGCTGGGGCCTACTTCTTCATGGAGCTTATGGGGCCGGCCGGGCCTTCCCACCCCCTTACGGACCGGCCGGGCCTTCCCACCCCCCTTACGGACTGGCCGGGCCTTCCCACCCCCTTACGGACCGGCCGGGCCTTCCCACCCCCCTTACGGACCGGCCGGGCCTTCCCACCCCCTTACGGACCGGCCGGGCCTTCCCACCCCCCTTACGGACCGGCCGGGCCTTCCCACCCCCCTTACGGACCGGCCGGGCCTTCCCACCCCCCCTTACGGACCGGCCGGGCCTTCCCACCCCCCTTACGGACCGGCCGGGCCTTCCCACCCCCCCTTACGGACCGGCCGGGCCTTCCCACCCTCTTACGGACCGGCCGGGCCTTCCCACCCCCCCTTACGGACCGGCCGGGCCTTCCCACCCCCCTTACGGACCGGCCGGGCCTTCCCACCCCCCTTACGGACCGGCCGGGCCTTCCCACCCCCCTTACGGCCCGCCGGGCCTTCCCACCCCCCTTACGGACCGGCCGGGCCTTCCCACCCCCCCTTACGGACCGGCCGGGCCTTCCCACCCCCCCTTACGGACCGGCCGGGCCTTCCCACCCTCTTACGACCGGCCGGGCCTTCCCACCCCCTTACGGACCGGCCGGGCCTTCCCACTCCCCCTTACGGACCGGCCGGGCCTTCCCACCCCCCCTTACGGACCGGCCGGGCCTTCCCACCCCCCCTTACGGACCGGCCGGGCCTTCCCACCCCCCCTTACGGACCGGCCGGGCCTTCCCACCCCCTTACGGACCGGCCGGGCCTTCCCACTCCCCCTTACGGACCGGCCGGGCCTTCCCACCCCCCCTTACGGACCGGCCGGGCCTTCCCACCCCCCCTTACGGACCGGCCGGGCCTTCCCACTCCCCCTTACGGACCGGCCGGGCCTTCCCACCCCCCCTTACGGACCGGCCGGGCCTTCCCACTCCCCCTTACGGACCGGCCGGGCCTTCCCACCCCCCCTTACGGACCGGCCGGGCCTTCCCACCCCCCCTTACGGACCGGCCGGGCCTTCCCACCCCCTTACGGACCGGCCGGGCCTTCCCACCCTCTTACGGACCGGCCGGGCCTTCCCACCCCCTTACGGACCGGCCGGGCCTTCCCACTCCCCCTTACGGACCGGCCGGGCCTTCCCAACCCCCTTACGGACCGGCCGGGCCTTCCCACCCCCCTTACGGACCGGCCGGGCCTTCCCACCCCCCCTTACGGACCGGCCGGGCCTTCCCACCCCCTTACGGACCGGCCGGGCCTTCCCACCCCCTTACGGACCGGCCGGGCCTTCCCACCCCCCTTACGGACCGGCCGGGCCTTCCCACCCCCCCTTACGGACCGGCCGGCCTTCCCACCCCCTTACGGACCGGCCGGGCCTTCCCACCCCCCTTACGGACCGGCCGGGCCTTCCCACCCCCCCTTACGGACCGGCCGGGCCTTCCCACCCCCCCTTACGGACCGGCCGGGCCTTCCCACTCCCCCTTACGGACCGGCCGGGCCTTCCCACCCCCCCTTACGGACCGGCCGGGCCTTCCCACTCCCCCTTACGGACCGGCCGGGCCTTCCCACCCCCCCTTACGGACCGGCCGGGCCTTCCCACCCCCCCTTACGGACCGGCCGGGCCTTCCCACCCCCTTACGGACCGGCCGGGCCTTCCCACCCTCTTACGGACCGGCCGGGCCTTCCCACCCCCTTACGGACCGGCCGGGCCTTCCCAACCCCCTTACGGACCGGCCGGGCCTTCCCACCCCCCCTTACGGACCGGCCGGGCCTTCCCACCCCCTTACGGACCGGCCGGGCCTTCCCACCCCCCTTACGGACCGGCCGGGCCTTCCCACTCCCCCTTACGGACCGGCCGGGCCTGCTGTGACGGCACGTTGGGGGTTCCCCGTCTCCTGCACCCCGAAATGGCACAAACAGACTGCACCAGCCAGTGGAATTGAGGGTGGTTTATTGCTCCTCCAGCACAGCGCAGCACAGATGTAATCTGGTCACAGGAACTGGGCTAGGATGCCTCAGGCCCCCTTGAGATGGGGGAGACTGGGCCCCTAAACTCCAGCCCCTTCCCCTAGGCTCTCCTCCATGCCCTCCGACAGCCAGCAACCAACTCCCTCACTTCCAGCCCTGCCCCCCAGCCAGGGCAGCATTCCACCTTCCTTTGTTCCTCTCCACGGGGGGTGTCTGGCCACTGGTTCAACAAGTTTGGCCTTACCTCTGCCTAGAGAGGTTTTCCCTGCTGGGTCTTGCTCCAGACAGCAGGGGTCACCACAGCCCAGCAAGTACCCCCACTACGTCACACCTTCCCACCCACCTTACGGACTGGCCGGGCTTTCCCACCCCCTGGGGACCGGCCAGGCCTTCCCACCCTCTTAGGGACCAGCTCCCACTGGTGGCGGGGGGGCTGGTCTGTACCGGTGGCTGGGAACCCCGTTGCCCAACCGAGCCCGTCACGGTTTGCTGCAATCGGGCCAGGAAACGTCGCTGGGGTGTTGGCCAAGAGGCGTCTCCCGCGCCCCATCCCACGCGTCGCGCCGAGGGGCTGCCAGGCAGGGTGACGGGGCACCTCGCTAGGGGCAGGACCTGGTGCCGTCAGACCAGCTGCCCTCGGTTTACCCGTGGGAGCGTGTAACTGGGCGCCCACCCCCCTCAGCTGACAGGCCCCTGGCAGGGTGCCGGGGAAGCCACCATGGCCAGCCTCTCAGCTGTGAGGTCCCTCTTCCCCTCGCTGTCCCCAACCCCCAGGGACACCCCCAGGGAGCCGCCCCCAGGTCTTTCTGCATCCACAGCACAAGCCCCTGCCCCTGGAGCTAAGGGCTCGCTCCCTCCGCTGCGAGGAAGTAGCAGGCTGTTACCCCCCTGTGGCCATGTGCACCAAAGCCCGAGAGGTCGAGAGCTTTGGAAGGGGAGGGGGCAGGCCCCCAGCAGACCAGTCTCCAGACACGGGCAGCCGCGACTTGCTGCTAAACTGCCGCACTCCTGGGGCGTGAGCGCCAGCCCTGCCGCCTCCCCCGGCGGCACCACGCACCTCTCCCTGTGCCCGTCGGCCTGCAAACCCCGCCGTGAGACAACACACAGAGCGGCTTTGCTGAGTGTAATTGGCCATCGGAAGCCCTGCGGGGCCGGGTCTCCTTTCACCGATGGGAGCCCTTCGCTAACAGCCCGGCTCCCGCCACAAGTGTGGGCCACCCGGCCCTTTCCCGCTTGACCCGCCCTGTCAGCAGTAGTAGGTTGTTATCCTCGAGGTGGCCCAGCCACTAGAGGGGGCTAGAACATGCCCGACTGCCAGTCACTCTACGGCGTCTGCGGGGTGGAAGGGCCGGGACAGCTCAGCCGCTGGAGGCAGGATGGCCCGGCTGGCTGGGACGCCGGACGCGGTCGGGTCTCTGCACGGGACCATGCTCCGGGGACAGGCCGCAGGCCCAGCCCGGGAGATTCCAGCGGGGCGCAGGCGGGTCCCAGGTGCCCCGTTCCCACCCGGGGAGGCAGGTCGGTGCAGGGCGCACGGGCCACGGCGGAGGGCGGGCGGAGGGCCTGCTCACGTGCCCTTGAAATTCCTCTTCTGCCAGCAGAGCAGACAGCAACGCTGCCACCGGCCGCTCCGCACCGAGCAGGCCTGGCAGACGGTGCCTTGGCACAGCCTGCGGAGAGAGCCGGGCGGTCACGCCACGCACGCGGCCCCCACCACCAGCTGCCCGCCCGGCCCGCCCTCGCCCCGCAGCCAGAGAACGGATCCACCCTGCGGCTTTCACTGGGGCGGACGGAACCCCCATAACGCTGCTAAGCGGGGGAGACCCCATAGCGCTGTGGGGCAGGGCTGGGCGGGGGGGCATAGCGCTGTGGGGCAGGGCTGGGCAGGGGGGCATAGCGCTGTGGGGCAGGGCTGGGCGGGGGGCATAGCGCTGTGGGGCAGGGCTGGGCGGGGGGGCATAGCGCTGTGGGGCAGGGCTGGGCAGGGGGGCATAGCGCTGTGGGGCAGGGCTGGGCGGGGGGGCATAGCGCTGTGGGGCAGGGCTGGGCAGGGGGGCATAGCGCTGTGGGGCAGGGCTGGGCAGGGGGGAATAGCGCTGTGGGGCAGGGCTGGGCGGGGGGGCATAGCGCTGTGGGGCAGGGGGGGCATAGCGCTGTGGGGCAGGGCTGGGCGGGGGGGCATAGCGCTGTGGGGCAGGGGGGGCATAGCACTGTGGGGCAGGGCTGGGCGGGGGGGCATAGCGCTGTGGGGCAGGGCTGGGCAGGGGGGCATAGCGCTGTGGGGCAGGGCTGGGCGGGGGGCATAGCGCTGTGGGGCAGGGGGGCATAGCGCTGTGGGGCAGGGCTGGGCGGGGGGGCATAGCGCTGTGGGGCAGGGCTGGGCGGGGGGGCATAGCGCTGTGGGGCAGGGGGGGCATAGCGCTGTGGGGCAGGGCTGGGCGGGGGGGCATAGCGCTGTGGGGCAGGGCTGGGCAGGGGGGCATAGCGCTGTGGGGCAGGGCTGGGCGGGGGGGCATAGCGCTGTGGGGCAGGGGGGGCATAGCGCTGTGGGGCAGGGCTGGGCGGGGGGGCATAGCGCTGTGGGGCAGGGGGGGCATAGCGCTGTGGGGCAGGGCTGGGCAGGGGGGCATAGTGCTGTGGGGCAGGGCTGGGCGGGGGGGCATAGCGCTGTGGGGCAGGGCTGGGCAGGGGGGGCATAGCGCTGTGGGGCAGGGCTGGGCGGGGGGGCATAGCGCTGTGGGGCAGGGGGGGCAGAGCGCTGTGGGGCAGGGCTGGGCGGGGGGGCATAGCGCTGTGGGGCAGGGGGGGCATAGCGCTGTGGGGCAGGGCTGGGCAGGGGGGCATAGCGCTGTGGGGCAGGGCTGGGCGGGGGGGCATAGCGCTGTGGGGCAGGGCTGGGCAGGGGGGCATAGCGCTGTGGGGCAGGGCTGGGCGGGGGGGCATAGCGCTGTGGGGCAGGGGGGGCATAGCGCTGTGGGGCAGGGCTGGGCGGGGGGGCATAGCGCTGTGGGGCAGGGGGGGCATAGCGCTGTGGGGCAGGGCTGGGCAGGGGGGCATAGCGCTGTGGGGCAGGGCTGGGCGGGGGGGCATAGCGCTGTGGGGCAGGGGGCAGGATAACCCTGACACACTCCCACGGCCTGATGCCTTGGCACAGGCTCCGTTCCCCGCGGCCTGGGCCCCTCACCTGCACTGGAACTTGCGGGACAGGCACCCGAAGGCCTGGCTGCAGCGGGCACACAGGCCGAGTCCCCGGGGCATGATGGCGGGCGCCTGGGGGTGGATGCCCTCTGTCTTCTGCCACAGGGCGTCCTTCTCCCTGGGGGGGAGGGTCCGTCATTCCTCTCCTGGGGTGCCCCAGCTCCTCCCCTGCCAGCCCCGCCGAGCCCCAGGGCCACCTCCCAGGCCTCCCCGCGACGCTCCCCCACCCCCTGCGGCCAGGGGCTGGCAGCCCCCCCATCACAGCAGTGGGCATGTCGCCTGCCCGTCCCTTGCCAAAGCTACGCAGTGCCATCTGGAGCCACAGGGCTGCTGTCGAACTGCTAGAACTGGAAGGGGCCGCAGGAGGTGATCCACTCCGGCCCTCGGCCCTCACGGCAGGACCCAGCACCACCCGGACCATCCCTGACAGGTGTGTGTCCAACCTGCTCCCAAATATCTCCAGGGATGGAGATTCCACAATGCCCCCAGGCAATTTATTCCAGGCTGTGTCTAGACAGGCAAGTTTTTCCGGAAAATCAGCCGCTTTTCCAGAAAAACTTGCCAGCTGTCTACACTGGCCGCTTGAATTTCCGGAAAAGCATTGACGATCTCATGTAAGATCGTCAGTGATTTTCTGGAAAAACTATGCTGCTCCCGTTCGGGCAAAAGTCTTTTTCCGAAAGACTTTTGCACCAAAGGGCCAGTGTAGACAGCACAGGACTGTTTTCCGCAAAAAAAACCCGATGGCGAAAATGGCGATCGGGGCTTTTTTGCGGAAAAGCGCGTCTAGATTGGCCACGGATGCTTTTCCACAAAAAGTGCTTTTCCGGAAAAGCATCCTGCCAATCTAGACGGGCTTTTCCGAAAATGCTTTTAACAGAAAACTTTTCCGTTCAAAGCATTTTCGGAAAATCATGCCAGTCTAGATGTAGCCGCAGTGTTTAACCACCTGACCGGTGGGAAGTTTTTCCTAATGTCCAACCTAAACCTCCCTGGCTGCAGTCTAAGCCCCTTGCGTCTTGTCCCATCCTCAGAGGCCAAGGAGAACAATGTTTCTCCCTCCTCTCTGTGACACCCTTTTAGATACTAGAAAGCTGCTCTCCTGTCCCCGCTCAGCCTGCTCTTTTCTAAACTCAACAAGCCCAGTTCTTTCAGCCTTCCCTCCTCGCTCATGTTCTCCAGACCTTTCATCAGTCTTGTTGCTCTTCTCTGGACCGATTTCTCCACATTTTTCCTGAGATGCGAGGCCCAGAACTGGCCACGAGACTCCAGCGGAGGCCTGACCAGCCCAGAGCAGAGCGGAAGAACGACTCCTCGGGTCTTGCTCACCACACTCTTGTTAATACAGCCCAGAATTGTATTTGCTTTTTTTTGCCAGTGTCCCACTGCTGGCTCAGTTAGCTTGTGACCCCCTCTGGCCCCTAGATCCCTTTTGGCAGGACTCCTTCCTAGGCAGTCTCCTCCCCACAGTTCAGCGCTAGCCCCCTTGCTGTCCCCAAGCAGTAGACAGGCCCCCGGGCTGCATGAATCCAGGCGTTTGGGGGCTGCGGTGGCTGGCGGTTACCCTCTCCGTGGGGCGGCCGTTAGAGACACACGCTTTGGAGGTGAGTTACACAATGCCCACGGCTGCAGGCCCAGCCACACTGACCGCACCCAAACGGCCGTGGTGCCGGCCAGCGGCTGCTGTGCACGCGCAATGCCCCCCTGCGTTGTCGCACACGCACCCCGTCAGACACTCTGCCCCCGACAACGCTGCCCCGCAACGCACGCTGGCAAGGGCAGTCCCAGCCACCCGTGTGAGACAGCGGGGTCTGCCGCAGCTGGTCCCACCGCTCGGGGGCACCGCGGACAGTTCTCGGAAGACACCCCCTCGGTGGGCAGCAGGAGCCGGAAAGCGAACAGACTGGTAGGCACCGTTAGCAAAGGGCCCGAGGAGCCGAGGGAACAGGCTGTGCAAGTCCGGGGTCGCCCGCCCCGGGAGTACGGCTGCCGTCCTGGGGGCCCCGTGGCCAGACCCGACGTGTGCCACTGGAAAAGGGGCAGAGAAGGGCGAGGAACACGAGGGAGGCTAACACCCCGGGGCTGCAGCCAGCGGGAGACGCCAGGGCTAGGAAGTCAGGGCTGGCGTCGAGAGAGGAAAGGCCGGGGCAGCGGCTCTCTGGGGATGCGCAAAGTCGTTTGAAACCGGTGACAGCGACACGGGTCCCTACGCTACGGCTCGGCCCCTCTGCCGGCAGCTGGGGGCTCAGCCGACCCAGTGCCCGGCTCCGGCTCAGCCCCGGGGTCCCCGGCGAGCTCTGTGCTGCTCTGGGGCGCCGCAGACGGCACTCCCCCGGCTCGGCCCCGTCAGCGCCAGGACACGGCGGGGGCAGCGCGCCTCCGACCCCGTGGCCAGCCGACGGAGCTGGGCCCTTGCGTCTGCAGAGCCCCAGGCAGCACCGTGAGCGGCAGCCGGAGGGGCCACGCTGTGGGGAAAGGCAGAGCCGGAGCCCGGGCTGGAAGGTGAGTCCGGAGGGGGCTGGGCCCCAGGTCTGGCCCCGTGGGGTGCCAGCGCCCCCTGCTGGCCAGCGAGAGCCAGCTCGGCGCTCCTAGCCCAGTTCCCCCTTGTGCTCCTCACAGAACCACCCCAGCGTAGGCAGCTCGGAGCGCGGCTCCAGGGGAGCCCAGGGCCGGGCTGGCAGGGGCTGCAGGAGGGGCGTGGGGGGCTCTGGCAGGGCTGGGTGTCGGGGGGCTCGGGGCTGGGATCGCGGGGGCTGCAGGAGGGGAGTGGGGGGCACCGGCAGGGCTGGGTGTCAGGGGGCTGGGATCGCAGGGCTGGGTGTCGGGGGGCTCGGGGCTGGGATCGCAGGGGCTGCGGGAGGGGCGTGGGGGGCACCGGCAGGGCTGGGTGTCAGGGGGCTGGGATCGCAGGGCTGGGAGGGGAGTGGGGGACACCGGCAGGGCTGGGTGTCGGGGGGCTGGGATCGCGGGGGCTGCGGGAGGGGAGTGGGGGGCACCGGCAGGGCTGGGTGTCGGGGGGCTGGGATCGCAGGGGCTGTGGGAGGGAAGTGGGGGGCACCAGCAGGGCTGGGTGTCGGGGGGCTGGGATCGCAGGGGCTGCGGGAGGGAAGTGGGGGGCACCGGCAGGGCTGGGTGTCGGGGGGCTGGGATCGCAGGGGCTGCGGGAGGCAAGTGGGGGTCACCGGCAGGGCTGGGTGTCGGGGGGCTGGGATCGCGGGGGCTGCGGGAGGGAAGTGGGGGTCACCGGCAGGGCTGGGTGTCGGGGGGCTGGGATCGCGGGGGCTGCAGACGGACGTTTCCAAACGAGGGAGCAGGGAGGCTGTATCCCCTCCGCCCCGGCCCCAGCTCCCACGGCGAAGGCAGTTTGGGGAATTCCCCCCGGCCACAAGCAGCCCTGGTGGCCTGACGGAGCTGTCCCCCCCCCCCGTCCCACTGCCCCCCACCCGCGTTCGCTCACCGGAGCAGCTCCAGCAGCCGGCCCTTCATGTCCCGGACGAGCTCCTGCTGCTCGGCCAGCTGCCCTCGGTGGCTCCTGTCCCGCTCCTCCACTTCCCGCTGCGCCTGCTGCAGCGCCAGCCCGAGCCGCTCCCCGTCCTGCCGGGCCCTGGGGGAGAGAAGGCGTGAGGGCGGGGGGCTGCACGGGGCCGGCTGGGGCAGGCGATACCCCGGCATGGAGGGCAGGAGCCCTGGGGGCTGGGAGCCGTGGGGTTGGTGCTCTCTGCGGCTCCTCGAGGCCTGAGGGGCTGACATGGGGCTCGGTTTTCCCTCTGGGTCTCGGCCAGGCCCGGAGACTCCCTGGGGATCTGGCAGGATAACGCCCCCCGGCCAGGCCTGGGCGCCCCGAGCAGCAGCGGGCGAGAGCATTAGGACCAGTCTGAGTTTCGGGTCACAGAGGCCGCCGGGGGGCAACGCTGGACTCACCCCCCCCGGACCAGGCTCCAGCCCCCAGGGCCAGCCCCACAGCGGGCGGGAAGCTACGGGAAGGCTGTTGCTTGCCATCCACCCCCCAGCGTCTCTGGCTCTCCCCAGACGCCCTGCCTCGCACAAAGGGGAGGTGCCACCGCGCCCGGGCTCGCTGCTAAGGAAGGACAAGGGGACGCCAGATCCCCGGGGGGCACCAGGCGCCTCCGTCCCGCCCTGCAGTTCTCCGGGGAGCCCCGTGTCCGGTCCTCCTGGCCCACCCGCCCTGTGCAGCCCCACTGTCGGAGGCTGTGCATCCTCCCATTGGCCGCTGTGTGGGGGAGTCGGCTCTCGGGCTCTCGTCTGATTGGCTTGTAGCAAGGGGGACATGTGACCCCTGGCTGTCAGCATTTCTAAGGTGCCCATCACCACAGTATCTGGCCTGCAGAGACCCCACCTGATTTACTATCCTGGCTCTTTGCCAGCTTCTCGCTGGACCCCATTCTGCCCCCCTGCCTCCCCCATGCCACTGGGCTCAGTGGTACCTTGCCTCTTTCCCTGCTGGGTAAGCGAGGTCAGAATCAGCTGGGTGCTGTGGGGGATGCCACGGTCTGGGGGCCCCCACACCATGTGACACAGGGTGCACAGGGCACGGCCGGGCTCAGTGACTCTCCTACCTGCCCAGCTGCTCCTCCAGGTGCTTCACTGCCTCTTCCTTGGCCTTTAGCAGCTGCGCTTTCTGCTGGGCTTCCCCCAACGCCTTCTCCAGACTGGCGGTCAGATGCTAGCATGGGAAAGCACTAATGTGAGGCCAGGCCGGGGCTCCCCAGCAGGACTACATCTCCCATGATGCACCGCAGCGCACAGTCAACCTGTGGAACTCCTTGCCAGAGGATGTTGTGCAGACCAGGACTTTAACAGGGTTCCAAAAAGAGCTAGATAGATTCCTGGAGGTTAGGTCCATCAATGGCTATTAGCCAGGATGGGTAGGAATGGCGTCCCAGCCTCTGTTTGTCTGGAGGTGAGTGTCAGGGGAGGGATCACGTGAGGATTAGCTGTTCTGTTCCCTCCCTCTGGGGCATCTGGTGCTGGCCACTGTGGGCAGACAGGACCCTGGGCTGGATGGACCTTTGGTCTGACCAGGTCTGGCCGTTCTTATTCACCACAACCATCTGACAGTGCCGCCCCCCAGAAGGGAGATCCTGGTGCATTATGGGAGATGTAGTCAGACGAGAGAGCCCAGGGCAGCCATACACATGAAAGGCCAAATGAGTCACTTGAACTACAATGCCCATCATGCACTGCAGTACAGCCCTCTCATGCCCATAATGCAGTGTCCCCTTGGGGCAATGGTGCACCATGGGAGATGTAGTTTGACCAGGGAGTCTAGGCTATAGAGGTGAGTGGCTGAATAAGGCCGCCACACTACAATACCCATGATGCACTGCAGCCACTTGTCTGAATAGGAGTATTTTGTGGTTTGATTTTTTTTGCTGAAAACTCAGTATTTCCCATGGAGTCCCGGCCCCACACACACATTTTCCCTGCCCCACTGTGCTCCAGCCCCATGGACGTCCCTTCGAACGGCCAGTCCCTACCTTCACCGTCTTCTCATCACCCTTCCTTGGTGTCCGCTCTGGGCTGGCCTTTTCCCGCGGGGCCACGGCTCTCAGGTCCTCCGTCGGCGGCCCCGCTGCTCCAGCCGCCTTCTCCTCCACTGCCCCGCTTCCTCTGGCCAGCCACCCGGGCTCCTCCTCCCCGGCGTGCGGCTGTCGTCCGCCCCCCACCTGCTCCAGCTCCGCCGCGGCTCTGCCCTTCTCCAGGCCCAGCTCCTGCACCTGGCGCCGGAGCGCCAGCATCAGCCCGTCGCTCTCCTCCTCCTGCCGTGCCAACCTGTCCCGTTCCCCCTGGGCCGTGGCCAGCGCTTCCTGCAGCCGGGTTTCCTCCCGCTGGCTCCGGGCCCTCAGCTCCTGCAGCTCGGCCCGGAGCTGCGCCACCTCCCGGCTCTCCCCGGCCGCCGCTGTGGCTTGCGCTTGCCCGACCAGGGCCTCTCTCTCCATGCGCATTTGCTCCTCGCCCTCCGCCAGCCGCCCTCGCAGTTCGGCTCCCGCCCTCTCGCGCCCAGCGTGCTCCGTGCCTCGCGCCTCCTGCTGGGCCTTCTCGCTCGCTCGGCCCGCAGCCGCCTCCGCCAGCTGGCTGGCCAACGCGGCGCTTCCCGACAGGGCGTCCCGCAGCTTGGCCGACTGCCCCTCCAGCTCCCGCTGCAGACCCCGCACCTCTGCCTCCTTGTGCGCCAGGGCCCCCTCCGCGCGCTCCAGAGCCGCCTGGAGGTGGCTGATTTGCTCCTGCTGCCCGGCCAGCTCTTTCCGGAGCTCCTCGGTTTCCAGCCGGGCAGCTGCCAGGCTCTGCCCCTGAGACACGGCAGACTCCAGCAGGGCCTCTCGCTCCTTCTCCAGCTCCCTTCTCTCCAACAGGTCCCGCTCTAGCTTCTCCCTCAGCCCCACGGCCTGCAGCTCGGCCTGCCGGAGCCTGCTCTCCACCCTCTGGGACGTCTCGTCCTCTGGGCTGAGTGGGGGGCGACCGCCGGGCTCTCCCTGCTGCGTCTGGCTGAGCTGGCTCTGCAAAGCCGCCAGCTGGGCCTCCTTCTCCTGCAGCCGCTCCTCGCTCACCCGCAGCTTCTCCTGGAGCCGCTGGCTCTGCAACAGCAGCTGCTCCTGCCTCAGCTCCTGGGCCTCTGCTTCCGCCAGGTGCCTCCTCCTCTCTGCCTCCAGCGCCCTGAGCCGCCGCTCGGCTTCCTCCAGGGCCTGGGCAGAGGCCTGAGCCGCCTGGTGCTGGGAGGCTGCGGCGGCCGCCTCTCGCTCGGCGTCACGCGGTGCCTGGGAAAGCCGCTCCTGTTGGCACCTCTCCCCCTCCGCCAGCCTGGCCTCCAGCTCCGCCGGCTCCTGCGCCCGGCCTGCCTCCAGGGACGCTGTCTCTTCCTCCCTCCGGGCCAGTTGCTGCCTCGGGGCGCTCCGCAGCGGCTCCACCTCCTCCAGGCGGTCTCCCCAGGAGTCCTGCTGCTCCCGGAGCTGCCTGGCTGGCTCCGGCGCCTGGCTGCAGCGCTGGGCGGCCTCCTGCAGCAGTCTCTCTCGCTCCTCGCCGTGGCGCTGCTCCTGCTGAGCCAAGCGGGACTCCAGGTCCCGGGCAGCTGCCAGGCTGCATTGTAGCTCCCTGCCCAGCGCCTCCACCTGCAGCTGCAGCTGGGCATTAGCCCTCCAGAGCTCAGCTTCCGGCATCCCTTCTCCAGCCACCACCCAGCTCCGTGGCTTCCCATCGTCCAAAGAGGCCACCGGTGGCTCTTCCAGTGTGGGCTGGAGCTGCCCGTCCGCATGAAGCTCCGGGGATCGGCCGCCCAGCCCCTCCTGGGGTCCTTTGCTGGCTCCGGCGTGCGTCCCACAGTCTCCGGCTGGGCTGCCCACCTGCAGCAGAGGGAGAAGAGAGCGGAGAGAGAGCCAGGCCCAGCCCGGAGCCAAGACGCATGAGGAGACGCGGGTCTGGGCCCCATTTGTGGCTAGGAGGAAAACGGGTGGGGTCTCTTCGCTCCGGTGGCAGGGCCCGGGGCGCTGGAGCTGGAGGGCCCGGGTTCGGTCTCCCTGGCAACCCAGCACCGGAGCACTCGGATGACCCCACCTCATCAGACTCAAGGGAGGTGCAGCTGCCCTGAGCTGAGGCACCGTTTGCGCCGTAAGGACGCCTGAGCTCTTGCCCGACCCTTCCTCCTCCCTAATCGCTTCTGATGGGGAAACTGAGGCCCGGGAGACAATTCGCACGGGGTGTCAGCGGCAGAGCTGGGAACCCACGGGTCCTGCCTCCTTGGATTGCATTTGCATTTCATGGGTTCCCGCCCCCGCCAGGCAGCTCGGGTACGCCGCGCCCGCAGAGCGGCAGCAGCAAGGCATGCTGGGAGGCAGCACCGCTCGGAGCGGGGAGCTGGGGGGGCCAGCAGACTCGGTCTGAGTTGCCAGAGAGCTTGGGGGCCCGGCTGGCAGGCAAGGCACCGCCTGCACCGGGGGTGCTATGGAAATGCAGCGCCAGCAATGAACGACACGGCGTGTTCGCTAGGCGAACCACCTACCGGCCAGCCCGTCCCCTCCTGGCTGCCCACGGGGCTGTGGCTGGCGGGTCTCAAGAGCGTCCTGCAGGAAACAAACGTGCCGGGTAACAGCCTGGCAGGGGCTCCCCGCACCTCCCAGCTGCCCCCGCGGCTCCGACCTCCCCCGACACCGCAGCCTGAAAGAGCCAGCTAAACCCGAGTCCTGCCCCGGGGAGCGGCCGACGCCCGGCCTGCGCTGCAGGGGGCGCTGACAGCGGGAGAGCCCCGCAGAGGTGACGCTGCAGCTGGACGCCGGATAAAGCTGCCCTGGTCCCCCCCATCTTATCGGGGTGAAATTCCTGCCCGAGCCCCCCCCCCTTTCCCTGTCATCTGCGATGGGGCGCATAATGAAGCGGGGTTTTGTCTCAGCGTGTTGCATGGGCCGTGCCTCAGTTTCCCTGTGTGCTGCCCAGGTAATCGGGAGAGGACTTTGCTGTTGCCAAGGGCCTGGTGTGGCCCTGCCTGGCAACCAGGGCCTGCCTGGCGATGGGGGGCCCTAGCGAGCGGTGACCTGGGGACTATGGGTTCTGGCCAGGGGAGGACGAAGGAGAGAGAGGGGACTCTGTGACCCGGCCACTGAGCAGGGGAAGGATGGACGGACGGATGGGAGGGCGAGCGGCCTCTGCTGACCTGGACAGCAGACAAAGGGCTGCCAGGCCGGAGGGGCCTGAGAAGAGCCTTGGTGGGGTTCAAACATCCATTAAACCCTCTGTCTGAAGGGGGGGGCAGAGCGAGGTGACTCCCTGGGAGCCCCCCTCTCCCTGCGGCAGAGACACCCAGAGGTGCAATTCTCCCCAGGGTGCCTAGGCTGCGAGGGATTAACCCTTTCCTCCCCTCTGCCTCTTTCAGTGGGCTGGAGTCAAGCCACAGCTGCCGGGGAGAGAATCCTAGAACCCCAGGGCTGGAGGAGACCCCAGGAGTCATCGAGTCCAGCCCCCTGCCCAAGGCAGGACCAACCCAACTCAATCAGCCCAGCCAGGCTTGGTCCAGCCGGGACTTAAACACCTCTAGGGATGGAGATTCCACCCCCTCCCCAGGGAACCCAGCCCAGCGCTTCCCCACCCGCCTAGGGAAAAAGTTTTCCTAATCTCCACCCTAGACCTCCCCCACTGCAACTTGAGCCCATTGCTCCTTGTTCTGCCACCTGCCCCCACTGGGAACAGCCTCTCTCCAGCCTCCTTGGATGAGCAGGTAAAAGACCGAACTGGTTCCAGCCTGGTCTGGATCTGGGTGCAGAGGGGCAGGCGCGGTGAGACCACGAGAACAGCTAGATGGGGCAGACGTAGCCTGGTAGCCGGCCTGACTGGGGCCTACCCTGACGTGCGGCCACTCGGGGGAGTGGGGAGGGACAGGATTGGGCTGGCAGGGGCTGTGGGTCAGGAGTGAGGGGAGCTGGGGGATAGGGCTGGGCTGGCAGGGACTGGGGGTCAGGAGTGGGGGGCACTGGCAGGGCCAGGGGGAGCCCAGGGCTGGGTGGGCAGGGGCTGTGGGGCGGGAGTGGGGGGCACTGGCAGGGCCGGGGGGAGCCCAGGGCTGGGTGGGCAGAGGCTGTGGGGCGGGAGTGGGGGGCACTGGCAGGCCGGGGGGAGCCCAGGGCTGGGTGGGCAGGGGCTGTGGGGCGGGAGTGGGGGGCACTGGCAGGCCGGGGGGAGCCCAGGGCTGGATGGGCAGGGGCTGTGGGGCGGGAGTGGGGGACACTGGCAGGGCCAGGGGGAGCCCAGGGCTGGGTGGGCAGGGGCTGTGGGGCGGGAGTGGGGGGCACTGGCAGGGCCGGGGGGAGCCCAGGGCTGGGTGGGCAGGGGCTGTGGGGCGGGAGTGGGGGACACTGGCAGGGCCAGGGGGAGCCCAGGGCTGGGTGGGCAGGGGCTGTGGGGCGGGAGTGGGGGGCACTGGCAGGCCGGGGGGAGCCCAGGGCTGGGTGGGCAGGGGCTGTGGGGCGGGAGTGGGGGGCACTGGCAGGCCGGGGGGAGCCCAGGGCTGGGTGGGCAGGGGCTGTGGGGCGGGAGTGGGGGGCCCTGGCAGGCCGGGGGGAGCCCAGGGCTGGGTGGGCAGGGGCTGTGGGGTGGGAGTGGGGGGCACTGGCAGGCCGGGGGGAGCCCAGGGCTGTGGGGCGGGCGAAGGGCACAGTAGATCTGGGGGTTTCTCTAGTGGGTGTCCGTTTGCGCCCCGCCCCAGCCCCAAAGCGCCCCGCCCCCACTCACTCAGAGGCCATGGGCCAGGCGGCGTCCAGGTCGGCTCTGCGCAGGGCCAGGTGGAAGGCGATGCCGTCCAGCTCGTACAGGCAGCCCATGACGTCGGCCCGCAGGTGCGGGTGCAGGAAGGGGCTCCGGGCGTAGTACCACTCGCTGCAGCAACACACCAGGGGGCCAGGAATACCAGCCAGCCCCTGCCCGGCCGGGGCGCCCCGCTAGCTAGCAAGCCGCTGGTCCGGGGGGGCCTGGGCGGACCCAATGCGGCGCCTGCTGCGCTTCGCGGCACCCCCTCTTCCGGGGAGCGGGGGGCTCAGAATCTGTCCTCTTGCAGGAAACTCACACGGGGGGGAGCTGAGCTGCTCTGCTGACACCCCCCTTTGCACGCTGCCTTCGACCTTCCTCCTCCCTAGTCGCTTCCGACAGGGAAACTGAGGCCCGGAGTCCGGGGGACAATGCTCACGGGGTGTCAGCGGCAGAGCTAGGAACCCATGGCTCCTGCCTCCTTGCCTGGCATTTGCACTTCTCCCTCCTAGGCAGAGGGGCTGCCGGCTTGCAGGCCCGGCCGTGAACCCGCCACCCGGAGCCACACTGAGCTGCGGAGCCGCGCTCAACCCAGCCCCCGCGCCGGCCGATGGCTGGCCCTGGCACTGCAGGCTGGGGGCCGGGCGGGGAGGGTCGCTCCTGGCACAGTGTAGACGCATCCTGGCCCCCTCCCCACCGGGCCCCTCACCTGGTTGTCTGGGGGTCCAGGAAACAGAGCTGCAGGGACTCGGCCAGCTGCCGGTGCACCAGGCAGTAGCGCAGGAAGGAGCGGCCTTTCCCCACGGGGGTCCGGAGCTGTGGGCACACGGGAGGGTCAGAGGCATTAGCCACGGGAGGGTCCCTCAGCCCCTGCTCTGTGCCCCACTCCCGCCCGTCCGTCCAGCCGCCACGTTCCCCAGCTGGCACGCGAGGGCCCCGGCCCACAGGGATGGGGAGAGAAGGTTCCTGGAAGGGCGGGTGGGGCTGAGATATAGGCCGGCAGCACGGTTCAGTGTTCTCCTAGGTTGGCTGGGGGGGCAGCAGAGCTGGGAGTGCAGCAGTATGAGAAGCCCAGGGGCTGTGGGTCAGCAGTGAGGGGCATCAGCAGGGCTGGGCTGGTGGGGGCTGCAGATGGGGAGTGAGGGGCACCGGCAGGGCTGGGGGCAGTGCTGGGCCAGCGGGGGCTGTGGGTCAGCAGTGAGGGGCATCGGCAGGGCTGGGCTGGTGGGGGCGGCAGATGGGGAGTGAGGGGCACCGGCAGGGCTGGGGGCAGTGCTGGGCCAGCGGGGGCTGTGGGTCAGCAGTGAGGGGCATCAGCAGGGCTGGGCTGGTGGGGGCTGCAGATGGGGAGTGAGGGGCACCGGCAGGGCTGGGGGCAGTGCTGGGCCGGCAGGGGCTGTGGGTCAGGAGTGAGGGGCATCGGCAGGGCTGGGCTGGTGGGGGCTGCAGATAGGGAGTGAGGGGCACCTGCAGGGCTGGGGGCAGTGCTGGGCCAGCGGGGGCTATGGGTCAGGAGTGAGGGGCATCAGCAGGGCTGGGGGCAGTGCTGGGCCGGCAGGGGCTGTGGGTCAGGAGTGAGGGACATCAGCAGGGCTGGGCTGGTGGGGGCTGCAGCTGGGGAGTGAGGGGCACCGGCAGGGCTGGGCTGGTGGGGGCTGCAGATGGGGAGTGAGGGGCACCGGCAGGGTGGGCCGGCGGGGGCTGTGGGGCAGGAGTGAGGGGCACCGGCAGGGCTGGGCCAGTGGGGGCTGTGGGGCGGGAGTGAGGGGCACTGGCAGGGTGGGCCGGCGGGGGCTGTGGGGCGGGAGTGAGGGGCACCGGCAGGGTGGGCCGGTGGGGGCTGTGGGGCGGGAGTGAGGGGCACCGGCAGGGTGGGCCGGCGGGGGCTGTGGGGCGGGAGTGAGGGGCACCGGCAGGGTGGGCCGGTGGGGGCTGTGGGGCGGGAGTGAGGGGCACCGGCAGGGTGGGCCGGCGGGGGCTGTGGGGCGGGAGTGAGGGGCACCGGCAGGGCTGGGCCAGTGGGGGCTGTGGGGTGGGAGTGAGGGGCACCGGCAGGGCTGGGCCAGTGGGGGCTGCAGATGGGGAGTGAGGGGCACCGGCAGGGTGGGCCGGCGGGGGCTGTGGGGCGGGAGTGAGGGGCACCGGCAGGGTGGGCCGGCGGGGGCTGTGGGGCGGGAGTGAGGGGCACCGGCAGGGTGGGCCGGCGGGGGCTGTGGGGCGGGAGTGAGGGGCACCGGCAGGGTGGGCCGGTGGGGGCTGTGGGGCGGGAGTGAGGGGCACCGGCAGGGTGGGCCGGCGGGGGCTGTGGGGCGGGAGTGAGGGGCACCGGCAGGGCTGGGCCAGTGGGGGCTGTGGGGTGGGAGTGAGGGGCACCGGCAGGGCTGGGCCAGTGGGGGCTGCAGATGGGGAGTGAGGGGCACCGGCAGGGTGGGCCGGCGGGGGCTGTGGGGCGGGAGTGAGGGGCACCGGCAGGGTGGGCCGGCGGGGGCTGTGGGGCGGGAGTGAGGGGCACCGGCAGGGTGGGCCGGCGGGGGCTGTGGGGCGGGAGTGAGGGGCACCGGCAGGGTGGGCCGGCGGGGGCTGTGGGGCGGGAGTGAGGGGCACCGGCAGGGTGGGCCGGCGGGGGCTGTGGGGCGGGAGTGAGGGGCACCGGCAGGGTGGGCCGGCGGGGGCTGTGGGGCGGGAGTGAGGGGCACCGGCAGGGTGGGCCGGCGGGGGCTGTGGGGCGGGAGTGAGGGGCACCGGCAGGGTGGGCCGGCGGGGGCTGTGGGGCGGGAGTGAGGGGCACCGGCAGGGTGGGCCGGTGGGGGCTGTGGGGCGGGAGTGAGGGGCACCGGCAGGGTGGGCCGGCGGGGGCTGTGGGGCGGGAGTGAGGGGCACCGGCAGGGTGGGCCGGCGGGGGCTGTGGGGCTGGAGTGAGGGGCACCGGCAGGGTGGGCCGGCGGGGGCTGTGGGGCGGGAGTGAGGGGCACCGGCAGGGTGGGCCGGCGGGGGCTGTGGGGCGGGAGTGAGGGGCACCGGCAGGGCTGGGCCAGTGGGGGCTGTGGGGCGGGAGTGAGGGGCACCGGCAGGGCTGGGCCAGTGGGGGCTGTGGGGCGGGAGTGAGGGGCACCGGCAGGGTGGGCCGGCGGGGGCTGTGGGGCGGGAGTGAGGGGCACCGGCAGGGTGGGCCGGCGGGGGCTGTGGGGCGGGAGTGAGGGGCACTGGCCGAGTTGTTATGGGGAGCCCAGTGCTGGCTGGGCTAGCCCCAGCAGGCCAGGAAGGAAGCGCGACGTCTCCAGCACCCGGCACGAGGCCACGCACTGGCCCATGTACCGAGACCCCCCAAGGAGACCCGGCTGCTCCTGGCCCTGTGCCCGCCTCACCTTCTCCAGGGAGCTGACGAACCGCACGCCCTCGTGGCCCTGGCGCTGGCTCGCCAGGCCCTGGCACAGGAAGTCCCAGTAGTCCCGGCGCTGCCCGAAGAAACTCCTCTTCTCCTTCAGGTCAAACTAAGCGGGGCGAGCAGAGGCAGCCGTGAGCGCCAGGCCTTGGGCCAGCCCGGGCAGGGCGCGGAGTCGGCAGGCAGGGGCGTTTCTCTGTGGCAGTTGCTTAGGCCTGTGGACAGGAGGCCTGGGGTTCGCCCGGGGCTTCCCCTGCGCGCCCGGGACTGGTGCTGCCCACACGCCTCGCTGGCTGTGCCCCTGTTCCCGGGAGGCCATCATCGGAGCCTCCGAATGGCCAGAGTGGGTCAGAGCAAAGGCCTGTCCAACCCAATATCCTGTCTGCGGCCGCTGAAGAGACCAGGCGTTCGCCCAGTGATCCTTGGGGAGCCCCTTGCCTGCTCTGTGCCTCGGTTTCCCTGTCTGCGGCATGGGGGTCCTGAAACTGGCCTGCCTCTGGTGATCAAAGCCCCCCGTGTCATTACATGGGACGATGTCCCCCCATATACCCAGCTGCGGCTAGGGGCCAGCCTGAAGCCTAGCCGGTAGCCTGCCTCCCCCCCAGAAGATCCCAGCCCTCGCTGCCCTAGCAGGGTGAGGGCATGGGGGGCACATTCCAGGGATGTCGGTCATAGATTCAGAGAACCCTAGAACTAGCAGGGACCTCACAAGGTCATTGAGTGCAGCCCCCTGCCCTCATGGCAGGACCAAGCACCGTCTAGACCAGTGATTTCCAAACTTTTTGGCATCACACCCCCTTTTTGATTTTTGAGAAACCCTCACGCCTGCCCTCCCAAATAGCAGTATTACTCATTGAGCAAAAAAAAAAAAAAGTTGCCTTTTTAAGAGCAGAGCAGGCATTGCCCTTTTAAGGTGGTCATTTTGAAGTCTGCCTGGGACACCTCGCACCCCCCTGGATTTTCTTTACGCGCCCCCCCCCCCCCCAGTTTAGGATCCTATGGTCTAGGCATCCCTGACAAGTGTCTGTCCAACCTGCTCTTAAATATCACGTTTGCTTTTTTTGCACCAGGGTCACACTGGTGACTCATATTGAGCTTGTGGGCCACTCTGACCCCTAGGTCCCTTTCTGCAGGACTCCTGCCTAGAAGTCACTTCCCTTCTGTGCACGTGAACCGGGGGATTCCAGTGGACGAGACGCTGGAGATGAGTCAACAGGGCGCCCTTGTAGCCATGAAGGCTAATGGCATATTAGGTGCATTAAGAGGAGCATTGCCAGCAGATCCAGAGATGTCATTATTCCCCTTTATTCAGCTCTGGTGAGGCCACATCTGGAGTCTTGTGTCCAGTTCTGGGCCCCCACTATAGGAAGGTTGTGGACACATTAGAGAGGGTCCAGTGGGGGGCAACAGAAATGATTCGGGGGCTGGAGCACATGAGCTACGAGGAGAGGCTGAGGGATTTGGGTCTGTTTAGTCTGCAGAAGAGAAGAGTGAGGGGGGATTTGAGAGCAGCCTTCAACTTCCTGAAGGGGGTTTCCAAAGAGGCTGGAGAGAGGCTGTTCTCAGTAGTGACAGATGCAGAACAAGGAGCAATGGGCTCAAGTTGCAGTGGGGGAGGTCTAGGTTGGAGATTAGGAAAAACAGTTTCCCTAGGCAGGTGGGGAAGCGCTGGGATGGGTTCCCTAGGGAGGGGGTGGAGTCTCCATCCCTAGAGGGGTTTAAGTCCCTGCTTGACCAAGCCCTGGCCGGGATGATTGAGTTGGGATTGGTCCTGCCTTGGGCAGGGGCTGGACTCGATGCCTCCTGAGGTCTCTGCCAGCCCTCGGATTCTATGACTGTTCCTTCCTAAGTGCAGCACTTTGCATTGACCTCATTAAACTTCATCCTGTTGACCTCAGCCCATTTTTCCAGTGTGTCCAGATCAGTCTGAATTCTGACCCATCCTCCAGAGCACTCGCCACCCCTCCCAGCTCGGGATCAGCTGCAAACTTCCTAAGCGTCCTCTCTATGCCAATAGCTAAATCGTTGATGAAGATGTTGAACAGAACCGGTCCCGAAACAGACCCCTGCAGAACCCCACGTGTGGTGCCCTCCCAGCAGGAGTGTGAACCGTTAATAACTACTCTCGGAGAATGGTTATTATCCGGCCACTTATGCACCCACCTTATAGTAGCCCCATCTAAGTTGTATTTGCCTAGTTTACTGATAAGATCATGTGAGACCGCGTCGAATGCTTTACTCAAGTCTTGGTATCCCACGTCCGCCGCTTCTCCCTTAGCCACAAGACTCGTTATCCTAGCAAAGAAATCTATCCGAGTGGTTTGACGTGATTTGTTCTTTACAAACCCATGCTGGCTATTCCCTAGCACCTTATTAGCTCCCAGATGTTTGTAGATTAATTCCTTAATTCCCTGCTCCATTATCTGCCCTGGCACAGACGTTACACTGACTGGTCTGTATTTCCCTGGGTTGTTCTTATTTCCCTTTTTATAGCTGGGCATTAGATTTGCCCTTTTCCAGTCCTCTGGAATCTCTCCCGTCTTCCATAACCGTTCAAAGGTGATAGCTAACGGCTCAGATACCTCCTCTAGCAGCTCCTTGAGTATTGTCGTACGCATTTCATTAGGCCCTAGTAACTTGCAGACATCTAACTTGTCTAAGCAACTTTTTAACTTCTTGTTTTCCTATTTTAACTTCTGAAGCTACCCTGTTCCCACTAACATTCACTATGTTCGGCCTCCCTTCATCATCCGACTTCTTGGTGAAAACTCCAAAGAAGTCATGAAGCACCTCTGCCATTTCCATGTTTCCTGGTATTGTTTCTGCCTCCTCACTGAGCAATGGGCTGACCCCGTCCTTGGTCTGCCTCTTGCTTCCAATATACTTGTAGAATGTCTCCTTGTTCCCCTGTAGGTCTGTAGCTAGCCTGAGCTCCTTTTGCGCCTTTGCCTTTCTAAGCTCGCCCCTGCGCACCTCTGTTGTTTGCTTCTATTCCTCCTTTGTCATTTGCGCTAGTTTCCACTTTGTATACGACTCCTTTGGGATTTTTAGATCCCGTAAGATCTATCGGGCAGTTCTCGGCCAGCCTGGCCACTCTGGAGTGGAATGGCGCCACACCCACATGCTGGGGGTCTTGGCACAAGGGTTTCCAAAGCCTGCTCCTGAGAGAGCCGAGGCTGCAGGGTGGGGAGGGGCCGGGCCCATGGACAGAGCCTGGGGCGCCGGGGTGGAGGGGGGGTGGCCTGAGTACCTGCAGCAGGAACTCCAGCTGGGCACAGAGCCGGTGCAGCTCCCGGCTGCCGTCGGTGACCGGCAAGCTCCGCTCCTTGTAGCTCTGCCTAAGCTCCCGCACGGTGCCTGGAAGGGAGAGGGGAGCCGTGAGCGGGCGACGCCCAGGGCAGCCAGGCAGCCTGTGGGGGCCCGATCCCGCCCTTGCTGCTGGGCACGGCGCCCGGCGGCCGCGTGGGCACATCGGACAGTCTGTGCCCCCAGAGCCCAGAGGAGAGAAAGGGGCGAGCCCAGCCGCCTGGCCCGGGGGAGCAGCCGCGGCGCAGCGGCAGGGAGAGGGGCAGGGGAGCAGACAAGGGAGAAGCTCTCAGAAAAAGGTGGGGGAAGGAAGTGGGGAGCAGTCCGGCAGTCCCCCAGCCAGCCCGGCTCCCTACCCGCCCTGTGATCCGGCCCCGGGCAGCCACCCCCTGTAGTTCCATCTGTACCCCACACCCTCCGCATGCTGGCCTGACCCACCTCCCAGCGCCCGCAGGGCTGGCAGGAGCCTGACGCTGGGACAGGCCGGCAAACCCGCCTGAGAGGGGGCCCCGGGCTCAGTGATGGAGCCTCCCAGAGAAGGGTCCGGGGGACGGGGACGGCTCCTCTGTCCAGCAGGGACAGGCCTGCCCAGGGCCAGGGCTGGGCGCTGCAGTGGGGCCTGTCCGGGGGGCAGGAAAGCGACGGCCCCGGGAGAGTCGTGAGCCGGGGGAGAGTCACAGGGCGCGGTGGGAATTCGGAGCCCAGGCCTGGCTGTGTCCCCTGCGGAGCAGCTCTGCCTGAACCCCACGGCGTCCCTCTGACTCACTCCTGGCCAGCCCCTGACTCACTCCTGGCCAGTCCCTGAGTCACCCCCCAGCTGCCCCGGCTCCCTACCCGCCCAGCCACCCAGCCCTGGCCAGCCACCCCTGCTAGTTCCCATCTGTACCCCCCATCCCCACAGCTGCCAGATCCCAGAGCCCCCCCCATTCCCGCTGGCTCCTGGCAGGGGTACGCGGAGGCCAGGCGCGTCCCCCTGCCCCAGTGTCTGCCGGGCAGAGCAGCTCTCTGGGCTGAGCCAGCCTGGCAGCCGCTGCCCTGGTGCCAGCGTGGCACCCGCCGGGTGTGGCCCAGCCCCTCCTGTGTGGGGGGGTCGCGGTCACACTTACTCCTTAAGTCCTGAATCACGCGGAGCAGTTCCCCCGCGCCCGCCATGGCGCCCGCCCCGCTGGCCTGCAACGGGACAAACCGGGTTACGGGGGCGGCGAGGGGCGGCGAGCCCCGGTCTGTCTCGGCCCTTGGCCGGGGCCCTGCGCTCCCCCAGGAGAGCTGTGTGGTGGTGCGGCAAGGCCCAGGGGGTCGCCAGGGGCTGGCGGGGTGTGCCGTGAGGTGGGGGATATTTCACCGGTGCCAGGGGTTGGCAAGGGGCTGGCGGTGTGTGCCGCGGGGTGGGGGATATTCCAGCAATGCCGGGGGGTGGCTGGCGGGGTGTGCCGTGGGGTGGGGGATATTCCAGCAATGCCGGGGGGTGGCCGGCGGGGTGTGCCATGGGGTGGGGGATATTCCGCCACTTCTGGGGGGCCACCGAGGGGCTGGCGGGGTGTGTCACGGTGTGGGGGCTATTCTGCCAGTGCCAGGGGGCCGTGAGGGGCTGGCGGGATGTGCCGCGGGGTGGGGGATATTCCAGCAGTGCTGGGGGGCTACCGAGGGGCTGGCGGGGTGTGTCACGGTGTGGGGGCTATTCTGCCGGTGCCAGGGGGCCGCGAGGGGCTGGCGGTGTGTGCCGTGGGGTGGGGGATATTGCAATGGTGCTGGGGGGTGGAGGATATTCCACCGCTGCTGGGGGGCCACCGAGGGGCTGGCGGGATGTGCCGCGGGGTGGGGGATATTGCAATGGTGCTGGGAGGCTACCGAGGGGCTGGCGGGGTGTGCCGCGGGGTGGGGGATATTCCGGCAGTGCCGGGGAGTGGCCGCGGGGTGGGGGTACACTGGCAGCGTGATGGGGGGCCGAGGGGATGACGTCAGGGGAGCACCCCAGTCTGCGATGCCCTGCCCAGCTGCGATGGCCCCGTGCAGGGCCGTGATGGTGTCACATCACTGGGCATCGGCGGGGGAGGGGCTACAGACAAAAGGGGACCCCCAGTCGCTCCCTCCCCCCTTGGTCCCCCTCAGCCACCCACTGCTCCAACCAGGTGGGCTCCGAGCGACCACCCAGCCCTCCGAGGCCCCGGGCAGAGGCTGGGTGCAGGAGAGCCCTTCCCACGCCCGGCCCAGAGGGCGCCCGGACGCGGCCCCTCCCAGCCGTGTGGCAGGCTGAGCTGGCATGACCCCACCCCACCCAGCCCCTCGGCGAGCTGCGCCCGCCGGCCAACAACCCGGGGAGCTGAGCTGAGTGGCAGGGGACATGGCAGCCACCCAAACACCCCTTTCTCTGGCAGCCCCCCGTCGGCTGAGGGATCAGCTCCGTTAGCTGGCAGCAGTAGTGGGCCCTTATCCTGTGGTGACCAACCCCTCCCTGCCAGCCCAGCCCTGAGCTGCCTCCCACCAGCGGACCCTGCCCCCCAGAGAGTCCTGCCCCCCATCTCACGTCACCCCGAAGCCTGGCTCTGCCCCTCCCACCTGCTGGAAAGCCCCCAGGCCTCCTGAGCAAAGGTGACTAATATGACCCAGGGCGGGGAAATGCTTTGAAGTGCAGCCAGCCGCGGGGAGGGGGAAGGGCTGCAGGGCCCTGGTGGGGGGGTTGAGCCAGCCCGGTGGGACACCCCGACGTGGCTGCTGGCACCCCAGGGCTGCGTGGGGCTCCCGGCTCTCCTCAGCAGCTGGCCTGGGAGGCCCAGACGGAGCCGGGCAGCCAGCACCCTGGGGAAAGCCGGGGGACCCAGGAGAGCAGCACGAAGGCCGCCGGGCCCTTTGGGGGGGCGCCTCGGGGGTGGCGAGAGACGTGTCCTGGCTGATTTCTCCCCCGCAGACTTAGCAGGCCCTGGTGACCCCATGGGCGGGGCTGGGGGCTGGTACCACCCCAAGGTTGTGCTCCTACCTGCTCTGTCAGCATCCTCACCCGGGGGGGGGGGGGAGCTGTATGAGCTGGGGGGAGCTGTTTGTTCTGGGGGGGAGCTGTTTGTGCAGTGGGGGAGTTGGCTGTGCTAGGGGGGAGCTGTCTGTGCTAGGGGGGAGCTGTCTGTGCAGGGGAGGAGCTGGGGGGGGGGAGCTGTCTGTGCAGGGGAGGAGCTGGCTGTGCTAGGGGGGAGCTGTCTGTGATGGGGGGGGAGCTGTCTGTGCAGGGGAGGAGCTGTCTGTGCTAGGGGGGAGCTGTCTGTGATGGGGGGAGCTGTCTGTGCAGGGGAGGAGCTGGCTGTGCTAGGGGGGAGCTGTCTGTGCTGGGGGGAGCTGGCTGTGCTAGGGGGGAGCTGTCTGTGATGGGGGGAGCTGTCTGTGCAGGGGAGGAGCTGGCTGTGCTAGGGGGGAGCTGTCTGTGATGGGGGGAGCTGTCTGCAGGGGAGGAGCTGGCTGTGCTGGGGGGAGCTGTCTGTGATGGGGGGAGCTGTCTGTGCAGGGGAGGAGCTGGCTGTGCTAGGGGGGAGCTGTCTGTGATGGGGGGAGCTGTCTGTGATGGGGGAGTTGTCTGTGCAGGGTAGGAGCTGGCTGTGCAGGGGGGAGGTGTCTGCTGGGGGGAGCTGACTGTGCAGGGGGGAAGCTGTCTGTGCAGGGGGGGAGCTGTGTGTGCTAGGGGGGAGCTGTCTGTGCTGGGGGGAGCTGGCTGTGCAGGGGGAGCTGTGTGTGCTGGGGGGAGCTGTCTGTGCTTGGGGGAGCTGGCTGTGCTAGGGGGGAGCTGTCTGTGCTGGGGGGAGCTGTCTGTGCAGGGGGGGAGCTGTCTGTGCTGGGGGGAGCTGTCTGTGCAGGGGGGGAGCTGTGTGTGCTAGGGGGGAGCTGTCTGTGCTGGGGGGAGCTGGCTGTGCAGGGGGGAGCTGTGTGTGCTGGGGGGAGCTGTCTGTGCTAGGGGGGAGCTGTCTGTGCAGGGGGGGAGCTGTCTGTGCGGGGGGAGCTGTGTGTGCTGGGGGGAGCTGTCTGTGCTAGGGGGGAGCTGTCTGTGCTGGGGGGGAGCTGTCTGTGCTAGGGGGGAGCTGTCTGTGCAGGGGGGAGCTGTCTGTGCTGGGGGGGAGCTGTCTGTGCAGGGGGGGAGCTGTGGGGGGAGCTGTCTGTGCTAGGGGGGAGCTGTCTGTGCAGGGGGGGAGCTGTCTGTGCTGGGGGGAGCTGTCTGTGCAGGGGGGGAGCTGTCTGTGCTAGGGGGGAGCTGTCTGTGCAGGGGGGGAGCTGTGTGTGCTGGGGGGAGCTGGCTGTGCAGGGGGAAGCTGTCTGTGCTAGGGGGGAGCTGTGTGTGCTGGGGGGGAGCTGTCTGTGCAGGGGGGGAGCTGTCTGTGCTAGGGGGGAGCTGTCTGTGCAGGGGGGGAGCTGTCTGTGCTGGGGGGAGCTGTCTGTGCTAGGGGGGAGCTGTCTGTGCAGGGGGGGAGCTGTGTGTGCTGGGGGGAGCTGTCTGTGCTAGGGGGGAGCTGTGTGTGCAGGGGGGGGAGCTGTCTGTGCAGGGGGGGAGCTGTGGGGGGGGGGGAGCTGTCTGTGCTAGGGGGGAGCTGTCTGTGCAGGGGGGGAGCTGTCTGTGCTAGGGGGGAGCTGTCTGTGCAGGGGGGAGCTGTCTGTGCTAGGGGGGAGCTGTCTGTGCAGGGGGGAGCTGTCTGTGCTAGGGGGGAGCTGTCTGTGCAGGGGGGGAGCTGTCTGTGCAGGGGGGGAGCTGTCTGTGCTAGGGGGGAGCTGTCTGTGCAGGGGGGGAGCTGTCTGTGCAGGGGGGGAGCTGGGGGGGGAGCTGGGGGGGGGAGCTGTCTGTGCTAGGGGGGAGCTGTCTGTGCAGGGGGGAGCTGTCTGTGCTAGGGGGGAGCTGTCTGTGCAGGGGGGGAGCTGTCTGTGCTAGGGGGGAGCTGTCTGTGCAGGAGGGGAGCTGTCTGTGCAGGGGGGGAGCTGTCTGTATCCCGGGGGGCTTCCAGGCTGTCCCGCAGTGAGACTCCCCGGCCAGGAACTCCAGCCTGAGCTGAGCTGGCCCCCTCCGGACAGCACCGCTGGCTCTGTTCCCATGGAGGGGTCGGGCCCTCGGGGTTCATGGGGGGCAGCCTGGGCTAGTGGTTAACTCCGCGTCCCAGACCCGTCCTGTCTGCGTCCCTGGCTCCGAGGCTCACCTGCCGGGGATCTGTGCGGGGAGGCCGGCGCGGTGCCGCTGGGCCGGCTAATGGTTCCCGGGGCTCCGTGCCACGTGTGGGCTGCTTCTCCTTTCATGTGGGAGTCGGCGCTTCCCAAGGAGGAAGTGCGGGGCGTGAGCTGTGCGCAAAGAGGAACCCCCGCGGCCCCATCCCAGCAGGAGCCCAGCGGCCCGGCCCAAAATATCTGCAGGGGGGAAATGAAACAGAGCGGGCGGACGTGGGAAGGAGCCGGCTCTGCCTGGCCAGCTGGGGGGGCGGGAAGGGGGGCTCATGGGACACGGATGCTGGATGGGGCACGGTCGGTCCCAGCCACACGGAGGCAGAGCCTGAACCCCGCTCGCCCCCCATCCAGGCGGCACCACACCCGGGGTGAGCCGGGTCCGTCCGTAGGGGCCCCTCTCCACCGTGGTGTGTGTCCTGCCCTGCCCGGGGCAGCTCCGGCCAGATGCCACTGCAGGACGGGAGGCCTCACCCAGGGGTGCCCTCGGAGAGCCCCTTGGGGCTGCACCCGCAGGACCCCCAGGCGTTCTGCGACCCCACCAGCCCCTCTGCTCCGGCGTCGGGTCACCGAGAGAGGCCAGCGCTGGGCACCAGGCCAGCCAGCCCACACTCAGCCTTCGGCCCAGAGGCTGACCCCAGCTGGTGCTCAGCTCCTGCCCTGACGCCTGTGGGTGGATGAGCCTTCTCCCTGCAGCCGAGCAGTGCCCCGGCCGGGCTGTGGCCTGCCACCGGCCTCCTCCCGCAAGGCAGGCGTGGGTGCACAGCCCGGCCCTACTCCAGGCTCGGGGGACAGGGGCAGCGGCTGGGGGGCTGGTGCCTCTGAGCTCAGTGCTGGCCCATGGGGACGCCCAGCGGGGCACTGGGGCTGCCATGCTCGGGGCAGGGCGGGTTCAAACCCACCGCGGCAGCGGGCGCCAATGGCACTGCCCACGGGGGCAGCCCCCGTAGAAACCCCGGGTGCCCAGCCTGGCAGGGCCCCCAGCTCGGAGCTGCTGGCAGAGGGGAGCGGGTGCTGCCGGGCGGGTGCCCCACGCCGGGCATTGCAGACACAGCTGCCAGCAGGAGCTCAGGGCTGGGCGGGGGGGTTCCTAGAACAGGGGCAAGCACCCCCTTAGCTCTGCCCTGCTCCCCGGGCAACGCTCAGCCTGCATCCAGCCCTGGGGGTGGGGGTGCTGGGCCAGGGCTCCCCGATCTCCTGGCAGCGGCTGGCCCAGCCCATGCCGCAGTCCCAGTTGAGCATCTGGGGGATCTGGGCACCTAATGGCAGGGGGCAGGGGGCAGGGAGCCTCTCCCCTCCCCAGCTGCTTCCCCGGGCCCCTCTGCCCTGCCCCCTGCAGCAGGAGCCCCACAGCCGGTTCCCGAGTCTGGCCCTGCCCTGGGGCAGCCAAACGTCTCCTACCTGTGTCAGCCGGTAGGTGAGGTGGGGTGGGGGGCGGGGGAGGGGGAGGGAGCTGGGAGCAGGGCTGGAGGGGTCCCCGGAGCTACTCCCCAGGCTGCCACTCGCCACCTGCAAAGCGAAAGCAGGAAGTGGCGCGGGGACCCGCCTGGCTCCCTCCCCGCCGAGTCAGAGCAAGAAGGAGCAGCAGGTGCAGAGGGAAGGGACCAGGGCCGGGCTGGCAGGGGCTGTGGGGCGGGAGTGGGGGGCACTGGCAGGGCTGGGGGGGCAGGGCCGGGCAGGCAGGGGCTGTGGGGTGGGAGTGGGGGGCACTGGCAGGGCTGTGGGGGGCAGGGCGGGACTGGCAGGGGCTGTGGGGTGGGAGTGGGGGGCACTGGCAGGGCTGGGGGGGCAGGGCCGGGCAGGCAGGGGCTGTGGGGTGGGAGTGGGGGGCACTGGCAGGGCTGTGGGGGGCAGGGCGGGACTGGCAGGGGCTGTGGGGTGGGAGTGGGGGGCACTGGCAGGGCTGGGGGGGCAGGGCCGGGCAGGCAGGGGCTGTGGGGTGGGAGTGGGGGGCACTGGCAGGGCTGGGGGGGCAGGGCTGGGCTGGCAGGGGCTGTGGGGCGGGAGTGGGGGGCACTGGCAGGGCTGGGGGGGCAGGGCCGGGCAGGCAGGGGCTGTGGGGTGGGAGTGGGGGGCACTGGCAGGGCTGGGGGGGCAGGGCTGGGCTGGCAGGGGCTGTGGGGCGGGAGTGGGGGGCACTGGCAGGGCTGGGGGGGGCAGGGTCTGCAGGGTGGGGGGTGGGGGGACTGGCCGAGCTTTGGGCAAAGCTCCATCTGCCCCAGTCCCGCTCCAGGGTATCCAGGGCATCCCCTGCAGGGGCCCTGCGCTGGCTCTGGGGGCTCCCACGGGCATGCTCTGGGGCTCAGCCCCCGCCACAGCCCCCCCTGCCCTGCACCGGGCCCAGACCCCCTCCCCAGCTGCGGGGGGAGGGGCGGGTGAGCCTTGCCCAGGGCTGGCGGGGGCTGGGCTCCGGGGGCAGGGGAGAGCGGGGGCTCTTGTCCATGTCAAAGGTGGAACGGTTCCGCTGCGCCCCTGCCCCCTCCCACAGACCTGGGGCTGTGAGCCTGCATCGAGAACTGGGAGATTCGCTGCATGTAATGTACGATACTTCAACAACCTCACTCTCCTGCTTTTCTTTATTGTAATAATAAACCTTTAGATATAGATTCTAAAGGATTGGCCCTGCGTGATTTGTGGGTAAGGTCCAGAGGGTAAATTGACCAGGGATCTGTGGCTGGTTTCTTGGAACCGGACAGAACTTGTTCGGGGTAGGTGGGATTGGGTGCTAAGACCCCTCCACCGGTGTATGAGGCCCGGGGCCGTCTGCGGCGCGGATATTGCTGGGGTGTCGGAGGGGTTTTGCTCGGGAGGCTTCAGGCAGGTTGCTGAAGCGCTCTGTGGGACTGGTTTGTGGCCTGTTTGGAGAGGTCACCAGTCTGGGGGCTGTAAGGAGCCCTGAAGTTGAGCAATTCGCCCTGAGCGGACGCCCTCAGCTGTGCCCAGCCACGGTCCGGTCCGTCACAGGCTGTCGTAGACGTTCTGCTCTAGGAACTAGGGTGAGGGAGGAGGGCAGCCTGGACGAGCAGCAGGGACTCTTCTGGCCTTGGGATCTGGGCCTCTCTGAATGACAAAGCCCTGGCCGGGTTGATTGAGTTGGGATTGGTCCTGCCTAGAGCAGGGGGCTGGACTTGATCTTCTGGGGTCTCTTCCAGCTCTGTGATTCTATGAATGGTGTTTCCCAATTTTATTTGGCCACGGAATCCTTTCAAACTCGAAAGAATTTTGCGGAACCCCTAAAGACAGTCTATCTATGGAGCTGAAAAAGTAGACCACAAATAAACAAATGCTAAGCAAGGTCATGAGATCGACACAAATGAAAATTGTGTTCAATAAAAGTCAAAGATGCTTAAATATTAATATTTTTTTAAATCATAAAGGGTGTGTCTAGACTATAGGGTTTTTTCGAAAAAAGTGGCCTTTTTTCCAAAAAGCTATACCTGCGTCTAGACTGCCGCCACGTTCTGTCGACAGTCAATCGACAGAACGCGGCGGTTTTGTCGATGGCGGTACACCTCATTCTACAAGGAATAACGCCTTTTGTCGAAAGTCATCTTTGGAAAAAAGGCGCTATGGCATGAAAACAGGGTGTGACGGCGCGTTGGGGTTCCCCGTCTCCTGCACCCCGAAATGGCACAAACAGACTTCACCAGCCGGTGGAATTGAGGAAGTTTATTGCCTCTCCAGGATACAGCACAGCACAGATGGAATCTGGTCACAGAGCTGGGCTAGGATGCCTCAGGCCCCCTTGAGTTGGGGGGAGACTGGGCCCCTAAACTCCAGCTCCTCTCCCTAGGCTGTCTCATCCATCCTCACCGACAGCCACCAACCCACTAACCAACTTCCAGCCCTGCCCCCCAGTCAGGGCAGCATTCCACCTTCCTTTGTTCCTCTCCATGGGGGGTGTCTGGCCACTGGTTCAACAAGTTTGGCCTTACCTCTGCCTAGTGAGGTTTTCCCTGCTGGGTCTTGCTCCAGACAGCAGGGGTCACCACAGCCCAGCAAGTACCCCCACTACGTCACACAGGGCGAGACGCTTTTTCGAAAACTCTTCTTGTTTTCTAAACGCTCTTTTTCGACAGGCTTTTTCAAAAGATGGTGTCGAAAAAGCCTGTGTCGAAAAAGGCGTGCAGACTAGACGTAGCCAAAATGTGATTGTAATGGAATATTCTCGCGGAACCCTCATTTTACTCCGGGGGTCTGCAGAACACCATGTGGGGAACACGGGTGTGAGGAAAGGGGAGAGATGCGTTACAGCATTCAGGTCTGCGGGGCAGGGAGTGAATCCAACATGAAGGCACACACCAAACACTGCTTTGGTGTTTGGAAAATTAAACACATCAACCTTCAAGGCGCTGGATGCCGAAGAAAAAAAAGCTCACCCCGAAGTCTATCCACACAGGGCCTTCAGAGCCAGCTGATTCATGAAACAAAGGCAGCATTGTCTGTTGGTGTCAAGTGTCACATTACCGAATTGGAGGGAAGCAGCCAGATCGCTGCTGCACCCCTAGGTGGGGGTGTTGGCCCCAGAAATTGGTATAAAAGGGAGCCATGTGGGGTATTGAATGGGAGCTTGTTGTTTTCTGATCCTGTGTACACTGTTTATGTGAGTGTATAATGTCTGTGTGTGTAGGTAGGAATCTGTAATCTGTGTGGAAGCTGAATATTTCTGTGAATGTGGTTGAGCATTGCTATTGACAGGCTGAGTAGTGAAGCCCTGTGGAACAATGGCCCTTGATGGGCCAAAGACACACCTAAAGCAGGAGGGCGGAGACCTAAGAGCTGCCAGCAGAGAGAGGCTGAGGGCCAGGTGACTTGCTGCATACCAGAAGAGGCCAGGAAGGGGGTATAAAGAGGCCATGCGGTCGATGCCATTTTGTTCTCAGCTCAGCACTTCATCCCAGAGGCAGCACTGCAGGGATCGAAGAGCCCGGAAGACCTGTGAACCCATCCTGATCGTAGGATGTGCAATAAGATCTTTTAAACCAGCAGCTGCAACATCTCTGCTAGAGCCTGCATCGAGGACTGGGAGATTCGGTGCATGTAACGTACTGTACTTTAATAACCTTACTCTCAGGCTTTTCTTTCTTGTAACAATAAACCTTTAGATATAGATTCTAAAGGATTGGCCCAGCGTGATTTGTGGGTAAGGTCCAGAGGGTAAATTGACCAGGGATCTGTGGCTGGTTTCTTGGAACCGGACAGAACTTGTTCGGGGTAGGTGGGATTGGGTGCTAGGACCCCCCACTGGTGTATGAGGCCCGGGGCCATCTGGGGCACGGATATTGCTGGGGTGTCGGAGGGGTTTTGCTCGGGAGGCTTCAGGCAGGCTGCTGAAGCGCTCTGTGGGACTGGTTTGTGGCCTGTTTGGAGAGGTCACCAGTCTGGGGGCTGTAAGGAGCCCCGAAGTTGAGCAATTCGCCCTGAGCGGACGCCCTCAGCTGTGCCCAGACACGGCCCGGTGCGTCACATCAAGGTCATTGCATCCTTGAGGCGTTTAGAACTAGTAGATGGTATCCTTTCCCGCCTGGTTAGAACTCATAGCTTGGAAGAGGAAACCAAGCTGTGCTGCCTTTTCAGCCCCCAGTTAATTTAGCATGGAACAAACTTGTGGCTGAACAGAACTGTTTGAACAAACCGAAGTGAAGACGTTCATCTCTCTGCGCCTACAGCGGAGGCTACGGCTGCCAAACTCGGGCTCCAGAGCTGAGCCAGCGACTTGCGCTAGCTCAGTGGTGACTCCCTTTCCAAGTTGGCCGCAAACATGCACGGCGTGATCTTTTTTTAATTCCCTGAAATGCTTTTAATAGATTAGACACTGGTGGGCCTCAACAAACTGTCCATTTCAAGGGAACTTTTAAAGAGGGTTGGGGTTGTTGGTTTTTTTAAAGAGACCCGGGTTTACTTTAAATACAAAAAATCAGTTTTCTTTTTAATCTGTGCTGCTCCAAGGGTAAGCCATCCCGGCTCCAAGGAGTGGATCCTACCAGCTGGCCAGGCGTTCTCAGGAGCCTGGAAAACGCCTGAGCTCTCTTTGGATCTCCGGCCGTGAGGCGGCATGTTGGGGACCCCTGATCCTGCACCCCTGTCCTCAGCAAGATAAGACTCTGCCAGCCAGTAGAACAGAGGGGGTTCTCCAGGATACAGCACAGCCTAGACGTGATGTGGTTACAGGAGTTAGGGCCAGGCCCTTGGGGTAGGGACCCCCGGCCCCTCAACCCCCAGTACTCAGCTTAGTCTCTTCTCTTCATGTTTTCCCAGCCAAAACTGCCCTTCTCCAAGCCACACCCTTCGGGTATGTCTAGACTACACGCCTCTGCCGACAGAGGCATGTAAATTAGACATACCGAAATAGTCGATGAAGCGGGGATTTAAATATCCCCCGCTTCATTAGAATAAAAACGGCCGCCGCCTTGTGCCGGCTCAGCTGTTTGCCGGCACGAACTGGCAGTCAAGACGGGGATCGGTGAACAAGGGAAGCCTTTGCCGACCGATCCTGTAAGCCTCGTTGCACAAGGCATAAGGGATCGGTCGGCAAAGGCTTTCCTTGTCAACCGATCCCCGGCTTGACGGCCGGTTCGTGCCTGAGCCGGCACAAGGCGGCGGCCATTTTTATTCGAATGAAGCGGGGGATATTTAAATCCCCGCTTCATCGACTATGTCGGTATGTCTAATTTGCATGCCTCTGTCGGTGGAGGCGTGTAGTCTAGGCATACCCTTCCTTTGTTCAGACACTTCCCTGGACAGGAGAGAACCGGTTGGGCCATGGACTAGCTGACATGAAGGTCCTCGGGGCGACCCCTGGCTGGGCAGTGCTTACAGACACAGGCCAGTAGGGGTCACCCACAGCCAGCATCCCCAACTACATCACAGGCTGTGCGATAGGATTGCCGGTCAGTGACTGCAGAGAGGAATCCAAATCGGCAGCTGCCAGCCCTGGGACTAGGCCCTGCTCACCTGCTGGGGAGTCTGTGCCAAGGACGCGCAGGGCTTTCTGCTCCTGGGCTCAGCTTGCACCCACCACATCAAACATCAGCAACAAAAGTGGAGCCAAGACTTGGGCTGGGAAAAGGATTGTCCTTCCGGCCGCCTCTGAGCTGGGGGGTGAGCAACGGAGACGTGTTCCCACCGCTACATCCCAGGCTACAGCCTCCCAGCAGATCCTGCAGCCGTTAGAACATCAGAACAGCCAGAACATCAGAACGTCAGACCAACTGTCCTGGCTGCCCACAGTGGCCAGTGCCAGGTACCCCAGAGGGAGGGAACAGAGCAGGGAATCGTCACCTGATCCCTCCCCTGTCGCCCATTCCCAGACAAACAGAGGCCAGGCACTCCATCCCAACCCATCCTGGCTAATAGCCACTGATGGACCTAACCTCCAGGAACCTATCTAGTTCTTTTCTGAACCCTGTTAAAGTCCTGGCCTTGCAACATCCTCTGGCGAGGAGTTCCACAGGTTGGCTGTGCACTACATGAAAAAAAACTGCCTTCGGTTTGTTTTAAACCTGCTCCCTATTCATTTCATTGGGTGATCCTCATTTCTTACGTTATGAGAACAAGTCAATCGCTTTTCCTTAGTCACTTTCTCCAGACCTGTCATGATTTTATAGACCTCTCTCCTATCCCCCCTTCGTCTCCTCTTTCCTAAGCTGAAAAGTCTCTGTCTTTTTAATCTCTCCTCGTATGGCCGTTCCATCCCCTTCATCATTTTTGTTGCCCTTTTTTCTGAACCTTTTCCAAGGCCAGTATATCTTTTTTGAGATGAGGCAACCACATCTGGACGCAGTATTCCAGATGTGGGCGTCCCATGGTTTTCTATAGAGGCACTAAGATATTCTCTGTCTTATCCTCCATCCCTCTTTCCACGATTCCCAACATGCTGTTTGCTTTTGTGCCTGCCGCCGCACACGGAGCGGGTGTTTTCAGAGAACTCTCCACCGTGACTCCAAGATCTCGCTTGAGTGGTTCGAGCTAATTTAGTCCCCGGCGTTTGGGCCGGAGAGCTGGGATGATGTTTTCCACTGTGCATCACTTTACATTGATCAACATTAAAATTCATGTGCCATTTTGGTGCCCAATCACCTAGTTTTGCCGTTGCCATGGCGTTGGCTTGACAACTACGTGCGACAGCCTCGCTGTAAAATGTCCCTCCGTACGGGGAGGCAAATGACCACAGTTAAGCCTGGAAGACAGGACTCCTGGGTTCTCTTCCCAGCTCCAGTGGGGCAGGGGAGTGTTGCCTAGTGGCTAGAACAGGTGGGAATTGCGTCATCTTGGTTCTTGTCCCAGGTGTAGCAAGGAGCCAGGATGGGGATCTGGGGTCTGGGCATGCCTGTAGGTGTTTGACCCGGCCTGGGGGACATAGAACGGACAGTGCGTGTGCCTTACCGGGGGGCCAGGAGATGATACGGTGGGAGAAAGGCCGGATCCAAAAACGTGTTTAGGCTGCTAACTCCCACCGATCTCTGGGCCCCAAACTGGGCTGGACTGCGGAGCCGGACAGAGGAGGTGACCCGAGAGAGGTGGAGAATGCCTAAGCGGGACAGATCTTTCCCCAGGGTGCCTACCAGTCTGACAACACAGGGGAGCCAGCGAGGTGGAGGGCCGGCGAGAGACGACGGCCCTTCAAGTCAGCGAGGGACCTGGTGGCTTTAAGTCAGACCAGGTGGCTTTCGGAAAGCCCTGCTGCCCCCGGGCTCCCTTTGTGACCGAGCACGTTTCCTGGCCTCGCTTTGTGCCTCAGTTTCCCCACCTGTCACCAAGGGTAACGCTGCCGACCTGCTTTCCCAGAGGCGGATCCCAGGCTTAAAACTCAGCCCAGAAACACAAGCTCTCGGCACCTCTCCCCCGCGGAGGTCGGCCAGCGGGTCTATATACCGCCGTGCGGGTCCCTGGCGGAGGGAAAAAGCCACCTGGCTCTGCGATGCCCCAACGGATGCTCGGGAGGTTTGCAGGCCATTTGTGCCGGTGTCCGTGTCTCGCGGGTGGCTGGAGATTGCTCCAGCAGCCGGGGGCTGGGCTTTGGAATAAGTCCTGTCCCACTTGGGCACTGTGACGGACCAGGCCGTGTCTGGGCACAGCTGAGGGCGTCCGCTCAGGGCGAATTGCTCAACTTCAGGGCTCCTTACAGCCCCCAGACTGGTGACCTCTCCAAACAGGCCACAAACCAGTCCCACAGAGCGCTTCAGCCGCCTGCCTGAAACCTCACGAGCAAAACCCCTCCGACATCCCAGCCATATCCGTGCCCCAGATGGCCCCGGGCCTCATACACCGGTGGGGGGTCCTAGCACCCAATCCCACCTACCCCGAACAAGTTCTGTCCAGTTCCAAGAAACCAGCCACAGATCCCTGGTCAATTTACCCTCTGGACCTTACCCACAAATCATGCTGGGCCAATCCTCTAGCATCTAACAACTAAAGGTTTATTATTACAGTAAAGAAAAGCATGAGAGTGAGGTTGTTAAAGGATAGTTCGTTACATGCATCGAATCTCCCAGTCCTCGATGCAGGCTCTAGCAGAGATGTTACAGCTGCTGGTTTAAAAGTCCTTGTTGCGCATCCTAGGATCAGGATGGGTCCACAGGTCTTTCCGGCTCTTCGATCCCTGCACTGCTGCCTCTGGGATGAAGTGCTGAGCTGAGTACCAAGATGGAGTCAGCCACATGGCCTCTTTATCCCTCCTTCCTGGCCTCTTCTTGGCTGGCCAGTGGCCTATCCCTGTGTTCCCTGCTGGCAGCCTTTAGGTGTCAGCCTCCATTCTTTAGGTGTGTCCTTGGCCCATTGAGTGCCATTGTCCCACAGGGCCTCGCTAATTAGCATGTCCATAGGCCGGGCTCTGCCCAATGCTCAACCACATGCAGAGAAATATTCAGTCTCCACACAGATTACAGATTCCTAACTCCACACACAGACATTATACAATCACCTGACTAGCGTACATAGGATTAGCAGACAGGGAGCTTCTATTCAACACCCCACATGGCCCCCTTTTGTACCATTTTTGGGGCCAACACCCCCACCTATGGGTGCAGCAGAGATCTGGCTGCTCCCCTCAAATTCAGTAACGTGACAGGCACCTCCAGGGAGCGGCCAGATTCCCAAGTGCCCGGCCTGGGGGCAAACTGGCAGCAGGGCTGGTCCACTGGGTGCAGGCAAGAGTTCGGGCCTTTGCGAGGTCAAGGGGCGGGGCAGCGCAGTGGGAAGGAACCTTCCTTCTGGGCAGCCGAGACCCGGCTAGGCCAGGCCCTGGGCTACTCCCGCGCGGGTTTGGCTCCTGCGGCTTTGCAGGGGGTCGGGCTGGTCCCTGCTCATGGGAACCCAACAGCGGCCACGCCCATGTGGCTGGTGCCCTGCGGGCTGCAGAGCCTGGTACGCCAGCCCTGGCTCTCTGTGCTGTGAGTTCACTCCCCATGCTGGCCCTGCTAGGGCACTGACGGGAGAATGGAGCAGCACAGGACCCCCCCAGTGCATCCCTAGCAGGGTGGGCTCACAGGTCTCAAACCCACAGCCCCAGGCATCCCTCCAAGCACAGCCCCCTGTACCACCAGGAGGAGAGGGCTGGGGGTTCCTAGCTCACACTAGGCACTGCCCACAAAGCCCCCACAGGGGGGATGCGTCTGAAGCCTGAAGACGGCCCAGGAAGTTGTCTGACCAGCGAAACGAATTGGTGGCCGGATTCCACCTGGGCCTGGCCCAGGCCACAGGCACCTGCCACGGTTGCTGGCCCCACGGAAGTCCCCGGAGCGCCAGCAGGACTGAATGCAGCCTAGCTGGTGAGCTGCCACTCTCAGGGGACGATGGATCAGCCACCACGCACAGAACCAGGGGGCAGGGAAACGCTGGAGGCAGAATGCCAGAGCCCCTGGCAGCTCAACCGTCACTTCCTGCCCCTGCAGCAGGAGTCAGGGGAAACTGAGTCAGGGCGTCCGGTGACTGAGAAAGTTGCCGGAAGGAGTCAGATTTGCTGGGGGGCGGCGGCGGCTCGGCCAGCCGTCCCCACCGGTGGGAAATGCTGGCACAGCCCTAGGGCAGCATGGACAGCCCGGAAGAGGAACGGAGAGACCTGGGGGAGCGAACAAGGCCGTTTCCCCTTCTTCAGACGCCGGTGTCACCTCTCGGCTGGGGGGCGGAGCTGTCGCGTCTGACTGGGGCTAGTGTGCTTTATTGACACACCTGCCCCAGGCCTGGAAGAAGCGAGACAAAGAGCCCGTCCCCAGGAATCTCGGCCGCACGCTGACTCTGCTGTTTGCACGGCACCGCCCCCCAAAAGCTCCCGGCGCCCCACCCCCACCCCGCTGTCTTCCCCACACTCCAAACTTGCTCGCGCATGACGGGGAAGCAGTGACGCTCGAGGGTCCTTGCGGGTTCATGGGTACCCGCGCCCCTGGATGAGTGAGACTGTACTCCCCGCGGGGCCGGGGCTGGCTTTTGGTTAGCCGTGCGTACAGCGCCGTGCGCAAGGGGAGCCGGATCCCCAATCAGGCCTCTGCGAGCAGCCCGCCGCCCTCAGTCACAGCCAAGCCATGGGGTGCTTGACACAGCTGGCAACTGGAGCACCCAGCGGCTCGCAGGGCCAAGGCCCGGGGGGGAGGGGAGAGGGGATTCCCTAAACCGGGAGCCCAGCCAAGAACGTCCGTGCCCTGCTGCACCCACCCACAGGGGCAGCTCAAGGGTCCTGGCTCGGGGCCCCTGGAGACCTCCTGCCTCCCCAGGGAGTCGCTGCCGGGCCCAGCCCCCGGGGAACTGCAGCGGTGCAGCAAGCGCCAGACAGCGGGGAGAACCCCGGCTTGGCCTGGCTGCTTCCCCACCAGCCACGTTCGGCCAGGGAGGGGTCAATTATTGTCTGTCAGCTGGCGGGGGAGGGGGGGGGAGCAGGGCAGGAGGTGCAGAGCAAAGTCCTGCCCTGGGCAGTGTGGCCTGGAGAGTGGCTGGAGGAGCAGGGCTCTGGGGGAGTGGTCGGGTCGGGTCGGGTCGGGTCGGGTCGGGTCAGGTCAGGTCGGGGGGGGGGGGGTCGGGTGCCGAGTGAGGCCCTGCCCTGGGCACAGAGGAGGGGCAGGGCCCCGGGGGGGGGAGGCAGTTCGAGGCCGGGGGGGGGTGGCTGGAGGAGGAGGAGCAGGGCCGGGGGAGCGCAGTTCGAGGCCGGGGGGAGGTGGCTGGAGGAGCAGTCCCGGGGGGGGGGGGCAGTTCGAGGCCGGGGGGGGTGGCTGGAGGAGCAGGGCCGGGGGGGGCAGTTCGAGGCCGGGGGGGGGGGGGTGGCTGGAGGAGCAGGGCCGGGGGAGGGCAGTTCGAGGCCGGGGGGGGGGGGTGGCTGGAGGAGCAGGGCCGGGGGGGGCAGTTCGAGGCCGGGGGGGGTGGCTGGAGGAGCAGGGCCGGGGGGGGGCAGTTCGAGGCCGGGGGGGGGGGTGGCTGGAGGAGCAGGGCCGGGGGAGGGCAGTTCGAGGCCGGGGGGGGGGGGGGGTGGCTGGAGGAGCAGGGCCGGGGGGGGCAGTTCGAGGCCGGGGGGGGGGGTGGCTGGAGGAGCAGGGCCGGGGGGGGGGCAGTTCGAGGCCGGGGGGGGTGGCTGGAGGAGCAGGGCCGGGGGGGGCAGTTCGAGGCCGGGGGGGGGGGTGGCTGGAGGAGCAGGGCCGGGGGAGGGCAGTTCGAGGCCGGGGGGGGGGGGGTGGCTGGAGGAGCAGGGCCGGGGGGGGCAGTTCGAGGCCGGGGGGGCGGGTGGCTGGAGGAGCAGGGCCGGGGGAGGGCAGTTCGAGGCCGGGGGAGGGTGGTTGGAGGAGCAGGGCCGGGGGGGGCAGTTCGAGGCCGGGGGAGGGTGGTTGGAGGAGCAGGGCCGGGGGGGGCAGTTCGAGGCCGGGGGAGGGTGGTTGGAGGAGCAGGGCCGGGGGGGGCAGTTCGAGGCCGGGGGAGGGTGGTTGGAGGAGCAGGGCCGGGGGAGGGCAGCTCGAGGCCGGGGGGGGGGTGGCAGGAGGAGGAGGAGCAGGGCCGGGGGAGGGCAGTTCGAGGCCGGGGGGAGGTGGCTGGAGGAGCAGTCCCGGGGGGGGGGGGGGGGCAGTTCGAGGCCGGGGGGGTGGCTGGAGGAGCAGGGCCGGGGGCAGTTCGAGGCCGGGGGGGGGTGGCTGGAGGAGGAGGAGCAGGGCCGGGGGAGGGCAGTTCGAGGCCGGGGGGAGGTGGCTGGAGGAGCAGTCCCGGGGGGGGGGGGCAGTTCGAGGCCGGGGGGGGTGGCTGGAGGAGCAGGGCCGGGGGGGGCAGTTCGAGGCCGGGGGGGGGGGGGTGGCTGGAGGAGCAGGGCCGGGGGAGGGCAGTTCGAGGCCGGGGGGGGGGGTGGCTGGAGGAGCAGGGCCGGGGGGGGCAGTTCGAGGCCGGGGGGGGTGGCTGGAGGAGCAGGGCCGGGGGGGGGGCAGTTCGAGGCCGGGGGGGGGGGGTGGCTGGAGGAGCAGGGCCGGGGGAGGGCAGTTCGAGGCCGGGGGGGGGGGTGGCTGGAGGAGCAGGGCCGGGGGGGGCAGTTCGAGGCCGGGGGGGCGGGTGGCTGGAGGAGCAGGGCCGGGGGAGGGCAGTTCGAGGCCGGGGGGGGGGTGGCTGGAGGAGCAGGGCCGGGGGGGGCAGTTCGAGGCCGGGGGGGGGGTGGCTGGAGGAGCAGGGCCGGGGGGGGGGGCAGTTCGAGGCGGGGGGGGGTGGCTGGAGGAGCAGGGCCGGGGGGGGGGGGCAGTTCGAGGCCGGGGGGGGGTGGCTGGAGGAGCAGGGCCGGGGGGGGCAGTTCGAGGCCGGGGGGGGGTGGCTGGAGGAGCAGGGCCGGGGGGGGGGGCAGTTCGAGGCCGGGGGGGAGGTGGCTGGAGGAGCAGGGCCGGGGGGGGGGGGGGGGCAGTTCGAGGCCGGGGGGGGGTGGCTGGAGGAGCAGGGCCGGGGGGGGCAGTTCGAGGCCGGGGGGGGGTGGCTGGAGGAGCAGGGCCGGGGGGGGCAGTTCGAGGCCGGGGGGGAGGTGGCTGGAGGAGCAGGGCCTGGGGAGGGCAGTTCGAGGCCGGGGGGGGGGGGGGTGTGGCTGGAGGAGCAGGGCCGGGGGCAGTTCGAGGCCGGGGGAGGGTGGTTGGAGGAGCAGGGCCGGGGGAGGGCAGCTCGAGGCCGGGGGGGGTGGCAGGAGGAGGAGGAGCAGGGCCGCAGGGCCGGGGGAGGCTCCGCACCCGCCGGGCGCGCTGTCCCGGGACTCGGCCGGACCGGCTGCCTGGGCTGGTCCCCGGAGGGGGCGGGCGCCGCGCGGGACCGACCCCCAGACGCTGGTGCCCGCGACCCCGCCCGGTCGGAGGGGGAGCGCCGCGCCTGGCCCGCCCCGGCTCCGGCTCCTGGTTCGGGGCGGGCCCGTGCGCTCCCCGCCCGAGCCCATGGGACGCGCCGGGCGCCCGGGCTGCTGCGAGCGGGGGCCGCGGGGCGCGTCGGCGCGGAGCCGGGAAGAGGCGCCGCGGAGCCAGGTGAGCAGCCGGGGCGGGCCCAGGTACGGCCGGCCCGGGGAAGGGGCCAGGCAGCCGGGCCCGGGGGGGCGGCCGGGGCCCGGGGGGGGGGGGTTCGTGCGGGGCGGGGATGCGGCCCTTCGCCTGGCGGGCGCGAGTCTTGCGCTAAACTTTGCGAAGGTCCCAGGCGGGCGGGGGAGGGGAGGGGGGAGCATCTCTCCGCCCGGACCCCTGTGGGCCGCACCGGGCCGAGCAATCCATGAACCCGGTGGGGTGAGTGTGGGGCCCGATCCGGCCCCTCTGGCACCCGGCGCAGGAGCAGAAAGGGATGTGGCCTAACTCTGCAGCCAGGGGTCCTCTCCTTGTTTCCCTCCACGCGTGGAATGCATTTTGTTCCGTGCACCAAGGCACGTGTGGTTGTGCACCACCCATAGAAACAGCACCCTGGGCGCGCTGCTAATCAGCTGGGCGGCATCGGACTCTCCTGGGTGGCGTAGGGGGAGCACTGCATGCAGCCGGCGTCTGAGAGCCCGTGGCCTGCCGTGGCCAGTTTGTTCTTGCCGCTGTCCCGGTGCAGCAAGCAGGCAGGGGGGCTGGTTGTGACTCAGGTTCTGGGTCCTCGGCCAGCCTGGTCCATGCGTCGCGGGTGTCAAAGAACCTCTGGCACATTGGGTGGTTCCTAGGGGGCTGCCGACTGCCCTCTCATGGGAGCAACTCCCAGTGCGGGGGAGCCGTGCATTAAGAGCGCCGGGCCAGCAGGGGTCGCTGGGCGATGTACAGCGCCTGGCGCGACAGGTTCCGAAGGCCTTTCCGCTGACCCCGCAGCGCTTTTCCATCGTGTGGCCACTCGCCGGGGCCAGAGGGTCAAAGGTATTTAGGCGCCTAGAGATGCAGATAGGTGCTAACGGGTTTCATTACGTGGCACTTCCATGGCGTACAGCCAGCCAACCCGTCTGCGCCGGCCAGCGCCTTTGGGAAACCGCCCCTAAATTGCTCCTCTTCCTGTGGGTGCCCGATTCGGCCTGGCTCCCTGAGGACAGGGGCAGCATTTCAGATGCTGTTCCTGGTCTCTGGCGGGGGGTGGGGGCAGCTGGCACGCTCAAGGGACAGGGCATGGCAGGGTGGCAGCAAGCCAGGCAGCGCCCGGGCGAGGGTATCGTTCTGCAGGGTTGCAGCCAGGCGAAGGGGAACTAGCCGGAGTCCCTCACAGCCTGGCAGGCCTCCGGCTCTGCTTCCAACCCGCCTGCTGCCGGCTCACATGACGGTCCAGTGGATCCCGGCTCGTCCGGCTGGCAAGGGGTTTGCACCCCCCACTGGCAGCTTGCCTTCCCCCCCCCCCCTGCATCCTTCTTGGTGCCAGGCTGCAGCGGGTCTCCTCGGGGCGCTTAATGCTCTCTAGCGCGGAGGCGGGGGGTGGGTCTAGCGGCAAGGGAGCGTTTTGATGCCGACCTGAGTTCCAGTTCTGGTGTCTCCGCTGAAGATGGGGGGTCAGGGGAATTCAGGCCCTGTCCGTGCGGCGTGGGCTGTGCTGGGCAAAGTTCTGACTTGCACCCGTGCCCAGAGCAGAGGAGGCAGGCATGGGGTGCCCTCCCAGGAAGGGGAGATGCAGAGGACCCCATGCTCCCCCCAAAGGAGGGTCACAGGAACCAGCAGACGAGGAGAAAAGGCAGGGGCCGTTGCTGGGGGCTCCGGGGCCTCTGTTAGGGAAAGTCCTGGAGGAAGCCGGTAGGTTGGGGCCAATCCCGGCCTACAATGGGATCTTTGTGCCTCCGAGGAGTCGGCGGGCAGAGGTGTGTGCAGGTGGTGAGCGGTTCCCGGCCTTTTTCATCCGCAGACCCGCAAACCCATTCCCCGTCTTTTGGTGGACTAGTGACGTGTTAGTTGCATATTCCGTATGGTAATTCATTGGAAGAAGTCAGGCGTTATTGTACGGCACAGCTGTGCGCACACAATGCGTGCCCGAGGGGTCACTGTTTGCAGACGTCTACAACTCTACAAAATGCCGTTCGAAGAATCCGGCCTCATCTCGAGCCATTCGCACCCGTGTAAACGTAAAAAGTGGTTCCGGACGGACGGGCTCGCTCTGAAGCTCTGTACACTTGCTTTGCAATGGGATCACGCTCATGTCCGGAGCCAGGCCTTTCGTGCTGCCTGCAGCCCAGAGGGGAATGAGCTAGACACCCCGGCCTCCCCGCTAGCCCCCCTCCCTGCACTAGTCCCCACCCCAGAGAGAGGGAGATGCTCACAGCTCCGCCCCCCAGCCTGCACGCCCCACATATGAACCGGGCAGAACGGCTCCAGCCTACCCGGCGCCCCTGGGGAAGGCAGGAGCAGCTGCAGCATGAGAAGCCAGGATGCTCTCACCTGCCTTCAGGACCGGGGGACGCACATGGGGCAGGCGGGAAGGCCTCCCATCTCCGCTGGGGGCGTCTGTCAGAAGCCAGGGCAGGCCCGTCCGCAGCTCCCTCCGCAACAGTTGGGTCCATCCCGCCCTGGCTGTGCCGTGGCAGCTAGTGCTCTATGGGGCAGGTGATGTGCTGCAAGCCGGCCTCCTGCTCCTCCTCCGGCAGCCCCTGCCCCCTGCTGAGCTGGGCAAAGGGGGGAAGGTGGCCAGTGGCCTTGCACCCCCATCAGGCCATGTGACAGACACACACAGGGACCACGGGGAGGTGCGTTTGCACCCCCCCCCCATGTATGGCCCTGTTGAGGCATGGACGTGGCCTGGCAGCGTGCCACGGCCCAGCACCGGTCCACAGATCGGCGGTTGGGGACCCCTATGGCTGCCCCACTGAGATCTTTGCCCCAGCTCAGGGCTGGACCTGGGTCTCCGACCTCAGGGCCCCCACCAGCCCCCAACCTTCCTTCTGGTGCATGAGAGCAGCCACCCTGGGCCCCCTCGAGGGGACGCGTCCGGCCCCTCTGCAGCCACGTCACCCGGCCACGCCTTGGCCAGTCTGTGGCTCTGAAGGCCAGTGCAACACCACGCGATCACACTCAACGTCCCACCCCCTGCAATGGGGCAGCTTCCCCACCTCAGGGCCCTTGGGCGAGGCTCCCGCTCCCACGACACAGCCGTGAAATTCCCTGGCGCCGGTCAGCTGCTTCCAGGGCAGGGCGAGGAGTCGGCCTGGGGGGCGAATGTCTCTGAAGAGCCGGGAAGGGACCCCAGTGTCTTCGCCTGGGTCCCTGCCCCGCGGTCCAGGAACTCAGGTGATCTGTTGCCGGAGGGCTGGGAGGGGTAGACTATCATAGAATCATAGGACTGGAAGGGACCTCGCGAGGTCATCGAGTCCAGCCCCCCGCCCTCAAGGCAGGACCAAGCTCCGTCTACACCATCCCTGACAGATGTCTATCTAACCTGTTCTTAAATATCTCCAGAGAGGGAGATTCCACCACCTCCCTTGGCAATTTATTCCAATATTTGACCACCCTGACAGTTAGGAATTTTTTCCTAATGTCCAATCTAAACCTCCCCTGCTGCACTTTAAGCCCATTACTCCTTGTCCTGTCCTCAGAAACCAAGAGGAACAAATTTTCTCCTTCCTCCTTATGACACCCTTTTAGATATTTGAAAACCGCTATCATGTCCCCCCTTAATCTTCTTTTTTCCAAACTAAACAAGCCCAGTTCATGAAGCCTGGCTTCATAGGTCATGTTCTCTAGACCTTTAATCATTCTTGTCGCTCTTCTCTGCACCCATTCCAATTTCTCCACATCTTTCTTGAAATGTGGTGCCCAGAACTGGACACAGTACTCCAGCTGAGGCCTAACTAGTGCAGAGCAGAGCGGCAGAATGACTTCACGAGTTTTGCTTACAACACACCTGTTGATACAACCTAGAATCATATTTGCTTTTTTTGCAACAGCATCACACTGTTGGCTCCTATTCAACTTGTGGTCCACTCTGACCCCTAGATCCCTTTCCGCCATGCTCCTTCCTAGACAGAGCAGGGTGGGACGCCTACGCCAGCGCCCTGCAAACCCACGTGGGGCTGGGGGCGAGAGACCCGGCTGAGTGGCGGCCTGTGGCCAGATGGGCTGAGCAGACGCCCCCCGGGCTCCTTTTGGGGCCCTGCGTGTCTGGAAGCGTGGCGAAGGTGGCAGACTTGCCTTCACCCCGGGGCGGCCTGGAGGGGGCGGCACCGAGAGCTGGCCACCCTGAGGCCCTCCGTGACCGGCGCGTCTGCTGGGAAAGCAGGGCGGGGGCCCCTGAACGGCTCTATAAAGCCAGCGGGGCCAAGGCGAACCCCTTCCCCAGCAAACAGGAGCGGGGGCAGTTTCTCAGGGGTGAACTGGGAGTTTGCAAGGGGACAAATGTCGGGGGAGGGGACCGTGGACAATTTGCCCCATTTTCCAGCCCCCCCGCAGAGCCAGGTCAGGATTTCACAGGGTGGGTGCAAAGCGGGGTGGGGGGGGCAGAGCCCGGCTTTGGAAGGGGCTGGCGCTAGCAGGGTGGCGCGAGCGAAGGGCTCCGTGCCAGCCGCAGGGGCATCGGCGTTGTCGTGGGTGGCGGCTGGCAGCCCCTGGGGGTGACAGTCGCCCCCACGTGAGTCTGGCACAGCGTGATACAGGGGAGCTCTGGCCAGGGGACCCCAGCGCTCGGCTTCGCAGTGCCGCTGCCCCGGCTGCTGAACCTCTGCCAGCCTCCGCCCTTGGGTCCCCCGCTCCGCTGTCCCCTCCCCTGGTCCGTAGGGGCCAGGGACGTGCATGCAGGCGGGCGCTGGAATTCTCCTCCTCCGGGTCGGCGATGCCCCAGGCTTGGGGGCGGCTGAGACCCCCTCCCCGCCCCTGCCTGGCGTCTCCACCACCCCAAGCAAGGGAAGGGAAAGTCCGGGGCAGGGCAAATCCGCCCGGCCATGCCGCGCCCCCCAGGCCTTCCCAGCAGGTGTTCCTGGCTCAGGAGGGGATTAACTTCGGTGGCTGGCTCCAATCCCTACCTGCAGAGAAGCCTTTGCCTGTGACCTCTCGGCGGGTTGCTATAGAAATCGTGGGGCTGGCTTGCAGTGGGAGGGACGGGCGTGTCGGGGTGCTGGGAAGCGGGAGACGTGGGGCGGCCCGGAGCCAGGGCCCCAGCGTGGCTCCAGGGGGCGCTACAGTGTGGGGCAAGTAGGGGGATCTTCCCTCCAGAACCCAAGGTCCTGACCCCTTGCGGTCCTTGGGGGTCTCATGACACTCGTCTCCAGGGGCGGGCGTGAACCTCGGGCTCCGGGCTAGATTCCTAGGCTGCTAATCCCATCTGGGTCCTTCTCAGCCGAAGCTGCGGCCTCGTGGCCCCGCGCGCTGTTAACGTTAACAACGGCTGTGCCTCGCCCCAGAGGTGGCTGCAAGTCGGGGACAGGCCGAGCGGTTAAGCCTGTCGGGACCCTGTGGGAGAGGCTCGGGCTAACGTGCCCACCGTTGTTAGCAGCCGGAGGGGCCGTTCTGGTTTTGTTAAAAGGGGCGGGGGCAGCGGGAGGGAAGGCAGATGCTCTGCCCAGGGCGGTCTGGGGGCGGCGCTCCACCAGGGAGCAGGGAAGCCTCAAAACACAGGGCAGACAGATGGACGTCAGCCAGCCAGAGTCCTCGCCGGCCTTGCGCAGACCACGGGGCGTAGGCTGGGGGAGGCTGGGGCCGTCCCGGATCGCCTCGCCCCTCTGGCGGCCGTGCCTTTCGGAGGCCGCTTTCCACGGGCCCGAAGTTTTCAAACGTTTCCCCCTTCAAGCTGCGTTGTCCTGAGCGTGGCCACCGCACGGGGGAGTGTCCTGCCCCTCCCGTTGTGAGACCCCCCCAGCACACTTTGACTTCACATCCCAGGGGGGCAGGGTTGGTGATTTGGCTCTGGGCTCGCGCGGCCGCCAGGGATCCCTGGGCCCCGCTCTCCGGGCCGGGGACCCAAAGGGGCAGGTCGGGAGCGCGGACACGTCCGATCCGAGTGCGAGAGCGTCCCGCGGGGTTCTGGGCTCTTGCTGAGAGACAGCCCCGCCTTAGAGGTTCACGCCCTCCGGCCCCTAAAGGGGAGTCCACGGGAGCTGGGTGCACGCCGGCAGAGCTGTCCCGCCACCTCGGGCGCTGCCCCGGGGACCCCAGCCGGCGTGGCTCCCCCGTTCTAGCGCCGCAGCCACGCGGGCCAGCGTCGGCTCAGTGCGTGTCGGGCAGCGCTGCCAAGAGATGCCAGCTTTTGCCACGTGACGGCAGGGGGACCGTGTGTCCACAGAGCCCGCCAGCCACGGCCTGCAGCCACGGCAGTCCCCTTTCGGTTCCTTGCTCGTCTCTTCGAAGCAAGCACTTGTAATGGGGCCGCCGGAGCGCTGCACACGACACGGACCGGTGCGGTGGGCAGGCCTACCTGCAATTAACCCCGGAGCGCTCTTAGGACGCCGGGTGCCCCGAGCCTCTGGCCAGAAGGCACCGTGAGAGCCGCCGGTCCCACCCCCTGTATCCTCCAGTGTCACCCCGTTCCTCTGGGTCATGCCCAAAGGTGTGCTTGGTTCCCAGGCAGGCCCCTCCGTGGGGCGTCGGGTCCGGGCGGGTACCCGGCTGGGCAGATAGCTGGGCCTTGGTTCCCGTCGGAACAGGGCTGGTGTCGCTCCCAGCCGCTGGCTCTCCCTGTGCCTCCCCCGCTGGCTCTCAGGGCTGGCGCTGGATAAGGGCGCCCTGGGCTCACGGCACCTTCCTGAGACGCCCAGCAGACCGAGCCGGGCCCTCCCGGCCGGCGCTGTCACCAGCTCTCTGACAGCCGCAGGGACGCTTCCCTGCACCCTCTCCAGGTGTTCAGCATCTTTCTTAAAGTGCGGGTGCCAGGACTGGCCGCAGCAGCCGAGGGCCGGCATCACGGGTACCGCCCCCCGAAGGGGGTTCAAGTTGGACTTGGGGTCAGGCCTCAGCCCCAACCATCTGCTTCCCCCAGCAGCGGCCGCTGGAGGCGAGAAAGCCCCCCCCCCCACCGCAGCAGCTCCTGCTTTCGGGGCCCCCCAGCGTCTCACCCGCTCCTGCCCGACGGCTGTGGCACCCGCTGCCCGGTGGGCTCCCGGCTGCACGAGACCCAGCAGAACTGCCTGGCAACGCCCAGATCGCTGCCTCCGCTGCACCGGGCGAGATTTGCCGGGTCCCGCAGAGTCATCCGCCGGAGAGCGTCCGTCCCCTGGGAACGCTGCACCCGCCACTGCCCCAAGGGCGCTGTTCACCCCAGGGCTCCTCCCCGCTGCGGGGAAGGGGGAGCTGAGGCAGGAGAGACCCTGCCAGGGAGCCTGGGGACGGGCTACGCGTGGAGCTAGGTGGGGGTCTTTGGGTGGGGACGCTGCCGGCTGCCAGCCCAGTACTGAGTCCCCCCGGCAGCACAGCGCCCCCTAGTGCCGTTCCGCGGCATTGGGGCCAGCCCCTCCCTGGGGCTGCCTGCTGCCCTGGCTCATGGGGAGCATCCTGTGATTTCCCAGGGGGCTGGAGGGGGGCGTTAATTCCATTAGCAAATCACTGATGGACCCTGGCGTGAGGCGCCGCTCCCCGTTCGTCACCCGCATCTGTCAGCAGAGCCACCCCCCCGTGGAGCGTCCCCCAAAGCCCCTCCCTGCCTCCTCCCCCAGGCCCAGCTGTGCCCCACGGAGAGGGGGGAGGGTGGATCCCTTGCCAGGGACAGGGGAGTCCGGGCGGGGAAGGAGGAGGAGGCTGGTCTAGTGGCAGTTCCAGGCCTGTCGTGTGACCCAGGGCTGGCCACGGGGTCTCCCTGCGCAGCACTTTGTCATCTATAAAATGGAGGATGAATCCTCCCCCCCCGCACCGGTCAGCCGGGCAGGGCCTGTCCCTGGCTGTGTCTGTGCAGCGCCCGGCCCAGCGGGGCCCAGATCTCTGCTGCCAGCCCCGCTAACACCCGTCGTGCTTTGGCTGGTGCGTGTGGCTGCGGAGGGCGAGCGTGTCCCGCTCAGAGGGCAGCCGGAATGGGGGGCTGGTTTTATCCTCACCCCAGCACCGTTCCCCCCGTCCCCGGTGCCAGGTCTAACCGTGTCCCCTCCCTGGCCCGCCCCGGCCGCCGAGCTCTGCGTGTGGCACTGCCCCCTCGCACTGCCTTGTGCCCCCACCGGGTGCTGGGCTGGGGGCAACGGGCTCGGGGGAGGACCAGGGCCAGGAGCTCTGTGCCCTGCGCCATCTCTGGGCACACCCAGCCGGGGGCCACGTTCTGAGCGTGACCTGGCAGGTAGAGGGGGAAGCAGGGTGAGGATCCTTGCCAGAGTCAGGGGCTGGGAGGGACGACGACTCCTCCCCCGCTGGGGGGGCTGTAGCACGGAGCAGAGGGGCCCCAGGAGCTGCCCCACTGCTCTAGCTGGGTTCTTAGCCTGCCCCGGCCCCGAGGGCCTTGTGGCCGAGCATCGACACCCCCTCCGCGATGGTGACTCCCTTCGCTCCCCGTGGGACCGCCAAGCGGCGGCTGGGTGGCGTGCGTCGCACGAGGCGTGAGAATTCCCGTGGAGGTCTCTGACGTGCCTTCTGCATCCCGGTGCTGGTCACTGGCCTGTGGCCCCCTTGTTGCTGGGTACCGAGTGTTACAGCAACGCCGCCAGGCAGGGTCTCTCGCCCCCTCATCCTGCAGCCAGCGCCTGGGAGTGAAGGGAGCAATTGCCCTGTGGGAGCCAGTCCGAGTCCGGGAATAGCCCCCCGCAGGGCGTCCCCGCGGCTTCATCTGTTCCCCCTGGATGTCAGCGGGTCCAGGGCGGCTGTTGGAGGGGGAGCGTTCTCCGGTCTGTCCCCGGCAGACGCTGCGTCTCACGCGGGCTGTGTCCTGCTGTGCAACGATCGGGAGGCCAGTCTCCCTGGTGACATCAAAGGTATTTGTCGACCACCCAGTTAAACCTCATCCCAGGAGGCTTACCTGGGTGGTTGACAAATACCTTTGATGTCGGCACCCGCACGTCCAGACTATCGCGCTGAGCTGACAAACAGCTGATCAGCTGTTTGTCGGCTCAGCGCGGCAGCCATGTAAATGTAAATGAAGCGGCGATTATTAAAATCGCCACTTCATTTTCCTATGTCTGGTAGCCTAATCTACATGCCTCTGTCGCCAGAGGCATGTAGTCTAGACGTAGCCTTAGACGTACCCTTGGGCTGTGTCTACATTGGCACCCTTTTCCGGAAACGCTTAAAACGGAACAGTTTTCTGTTATAAGTATTTCCGGAAAAAGAGCAACTGCATTGGCAGGATGCTTTTCCGGAAAAGCCCTTTTTCCGGAAAAGCGTCCGTGGCCAATGTAGACACGCTTTTCCGGAAAAAAACCCCGATCGCCATTTTCACGATCGGGGCTTTTTTTGCGGAAAAGAAATCTGTGCTGTCTACACTGGCCCTTTTCTGGAATAGTTTTTCTGGAAAAAGGACTTTTGCCCAAACGGGAGCAGCATAGTTTTTCCGGAAAAGCACTGACAATTGTACAGTAGATCGTCAGTGCTTTTCCGGAAAAGCAAGCGGCCAGTGTAGACAGCTGGCAAGTTATTCCGGAAAAACAGCTGCTTTTCCGGAATAACTGGCCCAGTGTAGACACAGCTTGGTGTCCTCCAGTTCTTCTATTATCCTCGACTTGGTCGGTCTAATCATCTCTACCAATCGATTACGTCTCGTGTAAGGCGCCTGTTATGCCCGTTTTGGGAGCACACCGTGCTACTCAGGATGTTGCAAAATCTGCATGGGTGGTTAACAGCTTTATGGCTGTATCTTGTGTTTTTGCCGATCAGAAACAGAAGTGCCCAGACAAGGTTGCTTGTTGTGGGTTTTTGACGTGGGCTCGCTGGACCAGGTTTAATCTGCGTGATTGTGCAAAACATTCCTGCCTCCCAAAGCTTCCCCCTCAGCATTGCCTGTGGGTTTACATGCACCAGGCTTGAGACAGGCCTGGGTGTTGCTCGTGAGAGCTCTGCCCTGTGGTCCAGGCAGACACGGCCGACCCGGCGCCCTGACGAGCGTGCTTGGCGGGGAGGGCTTGCAAGTACTTTGGAGGCTGGGATCCGGATTCAGGAGGAGTTTCCCAAGTTGCAGACTTGGCCCGATATCCGGACGGTGACCTGCCGTTCCGGTCACGCGCGAGGTTCCGTACGTAGGAAACAAGCGGGGGAGAACTGGCCGGGCGGCTGGGATGGAGCGGGCGGTTCTGCTGGATCCCACGCTGGCCGAGCGACCGAGGGGGAGCTGTTGTGAGAGCGGCGAATGTGGCTGGCGCGTGTTAACCGGTGCGGGGTGCGGAGGATTCGGCAGGTGCTGTGCTGCGAGGCTCTGGGGAGCAGTGAGCCGGAGGTCCAGTTCGGGGCGTTGCAAGGATGGCGATCCACGGGCGAGGGTCCCAGCGAGAGCAACAGAAAGGCAAACCTGCTCCGGGGGGAAAGGCTAGAAACCGGGGCCCGCTGAGTCCAAGGCGGGCTGGGGGGAGCCGCTGGGTCTGGCACGTGTCCCAGGCTGGCGTCGAGAGACGGCATTGGGGTTTGGATTTTCCAAAGAACTTGCTGACTGTGTGGGTGGGGAGCTCCGGGACAGGTGGGTGGGCGATTCTCCGGCCCGGAACGGGGGTGGGTCTCCCTGGCCCTGCCTCAGTGGTCCGGCCCGGCCCTGCGGTTGGTGGCTGCAGTGCCGCGTTGGGAAGGGTGCGGTGCTTGAAATGCCCAGTGGGCCGGGGGTGGCAACATGGACATTTCGAGTTCTGGGCTCCCTACCAGCAGCGGAGCTGGGGCGCCTCTCTCCCAGCTGAGCGAGCAGACCCACAGACCATTGCCTGGGGGAAACCGAGGCAGGCATTAGGGAAGAGCCTTGCCTGCATTCCCACTGCCAGGGCTGGGACTAGGACCCAGGGGTCCTGCTGTTTAGCTGCACCCCTTAATCCCTTACCCCCCGGGGGCCTGTAGGAAATGTAGCACAGGCCCCCCTGCCAGCGCCCCACACCCCGCTCTGCGCCCTGCTGAAGCAGGAAGATAGGAAGGACGGTTCAGTGGTTAGAGCACTTGCCAGTCCCCAGGTGTCCAGTCCTGACTCCCTCTGTGACCTGGAGCAAGTCAGCTGGGTGCTCCGTGCCTCAGTTTCCCCTCTGTCCTGGGGTGAGGGAGGAAAGATCCGCTGGCGATGTGCCTGCAGCGGCACAGGAGAAATCCCATGGTGGGGGGCAGCGGCCGAGCCCCCTGAAGGGGGCTCCCTGCAACCAGGCCCTGGCTTGCCCTCCCCTTTGCTTGCTGGCCCCTGCCCTGGCTGCCCCGGGCTCAGCCCCATGCGCCTGCGGGGCAGCCTCGCTCGGCTCCAGGGCTGAGCCCCGCGCCAAGGACACGAGCCGAGGCGCTGGAGCCGCCGGCAGCTGCAAGACAAAGCCCGTGCGAGGATCTCATTAGCTAATGGGAGGTGGGAGTCGCCGGGCGGCTCCGGAGGCAGAGCAGCGCTGGGCTGGCTCGGGAGCAGGGCCTGGGGCGGCTCCGGAGGCTGCGTCCCGCTCTCCGCAGCCGGGGCACTTTGTCTAATTGCCCCGCACCCTGGGGAGCGCCGGTGTGGGAGGCTTTCCAGCCTGGCTGCCCGCCCCAGGGCCCCGCCGGCTGCCGCTGCCTGTCGCACAGTCGGGATCCGGCCGCCTTGCCCGCCGGGGCGCAGGGGGGTGGCTCCGGCACCTGGCTGGGTCGCAGTGAGGCTCAGGAGGGGCTGGGTGCTGCTTGGAGCCCCCCGGTTCTGCGGAGCAGGTGCTGCGGTGAGTCAGTCGGGATCAGCCCAGCCCTGCGCCCGGAGCCTCCGGTTTCTGCAGGGCTGGGGAACAGCCCCTACCGGCCGTTGGCGCTGGGAGCCGCCTTGCCGTGGGGGCTGCCGATCGAGGGGGCCGGGGGCCAGGCCGAAGCGAGCGATGAGCCGTCGCGGCTGGTGCTTCGGCTCGCTGCTCCGCGGGAGCAAGTACCTGTTCTGCGCCCTGCCCCGGCGCCTCTGCCGGTCCCGGAAGGTAAGAGGGGCGGGGTGGAGGGAGCTGCCGGGGGGGTGGGCAGGCGGTGGAAGGGCAAGGGGCTGCCTGCGGAGGGGGCGTGTCGGTGGAAGAGCCCCTATGAGGCCAAGCTGGCGTGGGTGGCCGGGGCAGGCCAGCCCGGATCTGGGGTCTGTGCCCCAACCGCCTCGGCCCGAGACCCTCCCTGCTTCCCAAGCTTCGGGGCAATGCCCCAGGGGGACCTGCCCATTGCAGCTGGGGGGGCGGCAGTGCTGGGGGACGCTGGGCTGGGAGCGGCGAGCCCCCCCGAGGTGGGTGCCAGGGGCCACCTCCTGACCCGGACCCGCCGCCCTGCCGGCTGGGGGCCCCAGAAGAGTGAGATCTGCAGCTAGCACCCCCGTGTGCCTCCCGCTGGCCTGGCAGCCCCCTCGGGGGGTCCTTGGCCTGGCCAACAAGGGGGGCCAACTGGTGGGCACTGGGCGGAGCCCCCCCACACGCATTGGAGCCGCCAGGGTGGGTGGCAGCTGGGCAGACAGGCAAGATGAAAGGTCCCGGCGAAACGTTTATCGCCTACCTCGCAATCCATCCTCCAGCGGCCCTGTCGCTCGGGAACGATTGAGGCTGCGTTCCAGCTGGGGAAACTGAGGCAGCGAATTTGTGCCAGTGTCCAAACCGGCGTCAGATTTTGGGTGCGGGCCGGTGGGGAGGCCTGTCCTGGGTGGCAGGGTGCTGGGGGAGGCTGGGGGTCTCGGCGGGAGTAGAGTGTGGGAGGGAAAATGGGGGGTCTGGGCGGGAGGGTGCAGGAGCAGGGTGGGTGTGGGGGGGTGGGAGGGTGCTGGGGGAGGCTGGGGGTCTCGGCGGGAGTAGAGTGTGGGAGGGAAAATGGGGGGTCTGGGCGGGAGGGTGCAGGAGCAGGGTGGGGGGGGGGTGGGGGAGGGGGTCTGGGCAGGAGGGTGCAGGAGCAGGGTGGGGTGGGGGGTCTGGGCAGGAGAGGGTGCAGGAGCAGGGTCTGGGCAGGAGGGGTGCAGGAGCAGGGTGGGGTGGGGGGTCTGGGCGGGAGGGTGCAGGAGCAGGGTGGGGTGGGGGGGTCTGGCTGGGAGGGTGCAAGAGCAGGGTGGGGTGGGGGGTGTGGCGGGAGGGTGCAGGAGCAGGGTGGGGTGGGGGGTGTGGCGGGAGGGTGCAGGAGCAGGGCGGGGGTGGGGGGTCTGGGCGGGAGGGTGCAGCCATTCCCAGGCACCTCCCCCCACTGCTCCCATTGGTCAGTATCCGGCCAATGGGAGCAGCGGGGGAAGGCCCCAGGTGAGTGGTCCCTACACTGCTGCTCCCCCAGCTGTGGGGGTCAGGGGCGCATGGAGCCTCCTCCTCCCCCCGCCAGCCGGATCCAGTCTGGGAGCCCCCCTGCCCCGGCCGTGGGAAGCCGGCGCTGGCTCCAAGCTTGCGGGAAGGGGCGGGGCTGGACGCCGGCGCGGGCTCCCGGGGGCCGAGCCCACAGCCCATCGGCGAGACGGTCGGACCCCCCACGGCTGCGGGGGCGCCTCCCGTGGGGCAGGGCAGGGCCGGTCCCACACCTGCCTCTCTCCAGGCAGGGCCAGGGGCTGCCTTGGGGTAGAAGACCCGGGGCTTATGCCCAGCCCTTGCACAGACAACAGCTCCTCTTCCCGGCCCCCCTCGCGCGGCCTCCCTGGGCGTCTAACGAGGTGATTAGCTTTGCGCTCTCGGCAGCCTGGCACGGTTCCCAGTCAGGTGGGCAGGGGGCAGCTGACTGCAGCGGCCGGGTCACTGCTCTGCGCACGCTCGCTCCCTGAGGCCATCTCCGTGTGGCTGTGTGGCCCAGCGGTTAGAGCAGCAGAGACCTAGTGGGGGGCCTGGGTTTGCCTCCTTTCTCTGGGGCTCCTGCTGCGTGAACTGGGGTGTGTCCCTTGCTTTGGCTGGGCTGCTGAGCTGGGGCGCCTGTCTTGGGTGCCTCGGGGGACCCAGAGCTGGGATTTGGGGCAGCGGGACCCCAGTTCAAACCCCGCTCAGTGACATACAGTGGAGAATTGGCTCCCAAGGATCTTGCCATTGTGGAGCATTTCGCAGTCGATTGTGTCGCCTGTAGCTGTGCGGGTGCGTTTCGCTGTCCTTTGCAGCCGGGGTGTGCGTGCGGGTGCGTTTCGCTGTCCTTTGCAGTCGGGGTGTGTGTGCGGGTGCGTTTCGCTGTCCTTTGCAGCCGGGGTGTGCGTGTGGGTGCGTTTCGCTGTCCTTTGCAGCCGGGGTGTGCGTGCGGGTGCGTTTCGCTGTCCTTTGCAGCCGGGCTGTGCGTGCGGGTGCGTTTCGCTGTCCTTTGCAGCCGGGCTGTGCGTGTGGGTGCGTTTCGCTGTCCTTTGCAGCCGGGCTGTGCGTGTGGGTGCGTTTCGCTGTCCTTTGCAGCCGGGGTGGGCGAGCGGGTGCGTTTCGCTGTCCTTTGTAGCCGGGGTGTGCGTGTGGGTGCGTTTCGCTGTCCTTTGCAGCCGGGGTGTGCGTGTGGGTGCGTTTCGCTGTCCTTTGCAGCCGGGCTGTGCGTGTGGGTGCGTTTCGCTGTCCTTTGTAGCCGGGGTGTGCGTGTGGGTGCGTTTCGCTGTCCTTTGCAGCCGGGCTGTGCGTGCGGGTGCGTTTCGCTGTCCTTTGCAGCCGGGGTGTGCGTGTGGGTGCGTTTCGCTGTCCTTTGCAGCCGGGGTGTGCGTGTGGGTGCGTTTCGCTGTCCTTTGCAGCCGGGGTGTGCGTGTGGGTGCGTTTCGCTGTCCTTTGCAGCCGGGGTGTGCGTGTGGGTGCGTTTCGCTGTCCTTTGCAGCCGGGGTGTGCGTGTGGGTGCGTTTCGCTGTCCTTTGCAGCCGGGGTGTGCGTGTGGGTGCGTTTCGCTGTCCTTTGCAGCCGGGGTGTGCGTGCGGGTGCGTTTCGCTGTCCTTTGCAGCCGGGGTGTGCGTGTGGGTGCGTTTCGCTGTCCTTTGCAGCCGGGGTGTGCGTGTGGGTGCGTTTCTCTGTCCTTTGCAGCCGGGGTGTGCGTGCGGGTGCGTTTCGCTGTCCTTTGCAGCCGGGGTGTGCGTGCGGGTGCGTTTCGCTGTCCTTTGCAGCCGGGCTGTGCGTGCGGGTGCGTTTCGCTGTCCTTTGCAGCCGGGCTGTGCGTGCGGGTGCGTTTCGCTGTCCTTTGCAGCCGGGCTGTGCGTGTGGGTGCGTTTCGCTGTCCTTTGCAGCCGGGGTGTGCGTGCGGGTGCGTTTCGCTGTCCTTTGCAGCCGGGCTGTGCGTGTGGGTGCGTTTCGCTGTCCTTTGCAGCCGGGCTGTGCGTGTGGGTGCGTTTCACTGTCCTTTGCAGCCGGGCTGTGCGTGCGGGTGCGTTTCTCTGTCCTTTGCAGCCGGGGTGTGCGTGTGGGTGCGTTTCACTGTCCTTTGCAGCCGGGGTGTGCGTGTGGGTGCGTTTCTCTGTCCTTTGCAGCCGGGGTGTGCGTGTGGGTGCGTTTCTCTGTCCTTTGCAGCCGGGGTGTGCGTGCGGGTGCGTTTCGCTGTCCTTTGCAGCCGGGGTGCGCGTGTGGGTGCGTTTCTCTGTCCTTTGCAGCCGGGGTGCGCGTGTGGGTGCGTTTCGCTGTCCTTTGCAGCCGGGCTGTGCGTGCGGGTGCGTTTCGCTGTCCTTTGCAGCCGGGGTGTGCGTGTGGGTGCGTTTCTCTGTCCTTTGCAGCCGGGGTGTGCGTGCGGGTGCGTTTCGCTGTCCTTTGCAGCCGGGGTGTGCGTGCGGGTGCGTTTCGCTGTCCTTTGCAGCCGGGGTGTGCGTGTGGGTGCGTTTCGCTGTCCTTTGCAGCCGGGGTGTGCGTGTGGGTGCGTTTCGCTGTCCTTTGCAGCCGGGGTGTGCGTGCGGGTGCGTTTCGCTGTCCTTTGCAGCCGGGGTGTGCGTGCGGGTGCGTTTCGCTGTCCTTTGCAGCCGGGGTGTGCGTGTGGGTGCGTTTCGCTGTCCTTTGCAGCCGGGGTGTGCGTGCGGGTGCGTTTCGCTGTCCTTTGCAGCCGGGCTGTGCGTGTGGGTGCGTTTCGCTGTCCTTTGCAGCCGGGGTGTGCGTGTGGGTGCGTTTCGCTGTCCTTTGCAGCCGGGCTGTGCGTGTGGGTGCGTTTCGCTGTCCTTTGCAGCCGGGCTGTGCGTGTGGGTGCGTTTCGCTGTCCTTTGCAGCCGGGCTGTGCGTGTGGGTGCGTTTCGCTGTCCTTTGCAGCCGGGGTGTGCGTGTGGGTGCGTTTCACTGTCCTTTGCAGCCGGGGTGTGCGTGCGGGTGCGTTTCGCTGTCCTTTGCAGCCGGGGTGTGCGTGTGGGTGCGTTTCGCTGTCCTTTGCAGCCGGGGTGTGCGTGTGGGTGCGTTTCGCTGTCCTTTGCAGCCGGGCTGTGCGTGCGGGTGCGTTTCGCTGTCCTTTGCAGCCGGGCTGTGCGTGCGGGTGCGTTTCGCTGTCCTTTGCAGCCGGGCTGTGCGTGCGGGTGCGTTTCGCTGTCCTTTGCAGCCGGGCTGTGCGTGCGGGTGCGTTTCGCTGTCCTTTGCAGCCGGGGTGTGCGTGCGGGTGCGTTTCGCTGTCCTTTGCAGCCGGGGTGTGCGTGTGGGTGCGTTTCGCTGTCCTTTGCAGCCGGGGTGTGCGTGTGGGTGCGTTTCGCTGTCCTTTGCAGCCGGGGTGTGCGTGCGGGTGCGTTTCGCTGTCCTTTGCAGCCGGGGTGTGCGTGCGGGTGCGTTTCGCTGTCCTTTGCAGCCGGGGTGTGCGTGTGGGTGCGTTTCGCTGTCCTTTGCAGCCGGGGTGTGCGTGTGGGTGCGTTTCGCTGTCCTTTGCAGCCGGGGTGTGCGTGCGGGTGCGTTTCGCTGTCCTTTGCAGCCGGGGTGTGCGTGCGGGTGCGTTTCGCTGTCCTTTGCAGCCGGGGTGTGCGTGTGGGTGCGTTTCGCTGTCCTTTGCAGCCGGGGTGTGCGTGTGGGTGCGTTTCGCTGTCCTTTGCAGCCGGGGTGTGCGTGTGGGTGCGTTTCGCTGTCCTTTGCAGCCGGGGTGTGCGTGTGGGTGCGTTTCGCTGTCCTTTGCAGCCGGGGTGTGCGTGCGGGTGCGTTTCGCTGTCCTTTGCAGCCGGGGTGTGCGTGCGGGTGCGTTTCGCTGTCCTTTGCAGCCGGGGTGTGCGTGCGGGTGCGTTTCTCTGTCCTTTGCAGCCGGGGTGTGCGTGTGGGTGCGTTTCTCTGTCCTTTGCAGCCGGGGTGTGCGTGCGGGTGCGTTTCGCTGTCCTTTGCAGCCGGGGTGTGCGTGCGGGTGCGTTTCGCTGTCCTTTGCAGCCGGGCTGTGTGTGCGGGTGCGTTTCGCTGTCCTTTATAGCCGGGGTGTGCGTGCGGGTGCGTTTCGCTGTCCTTTGCAGCCGGGGTGTGCGTGTGGGTGCGTTTCGCTGTCCTTTGCAGCCGGGGTGTGCGTGTGGGTGCGTTTCGCTGTCCTTTGCAGCCGGGGTGTGCGTGTGGGTGCGTTTCGCTGTCCTTTGCAGCCGGGGTGTGCGTGCGGGTGCGTTTCGCTGTCCTTTGCAGCCGGGGTGTGCGTGTGGGTGCGTTTCGCTGTCCTTTGCAGCCGGGGTGTGCGTGTGGGTGCGTTTCGCTGTCCTTTGCAGCCGGGGTGTGAGTGCGGGTGCGTTTCGCTGTCCTTTGCAGCCGGGGTGTGCGTGCGGGTGCGTTTCGCTGTCCTTTGCAGCCGGGGTGTGCGTGCGGGTGCGTTTCGCTGTCCTTTGCAGCCGGGGTGTGCGTGTGGGTGCGTTTCGCTGTCCTTTGCAGCCGGGCTGTGCGTGCGGGTGCGTTTCGCTGTCCTTTGCAGCCGGGGTGTGCGTGTGGGTGCGTTTCGCTGTCCTTTGCAGCCGGGGTGTGCGTGCGGGTGCGTTTCGCTGTCCTTTGCAGCCGGGGTGTGCGTGCGGGTGCGTTTCGCTGTCCTTTGCAGCCGGGGTGTGCGTGCGGGTGCGTTTCGCTGTCCTTTGCAGCCGGGGTGTGCGTGTGGGTGCGTTTCGCTGTCCTTTGCAGCCGGGGTGTGCGTGCGGGTGCGTTTCGCTGTCCTTTGCAGCCGGGGTGTGCGTGTGGGTGCGTTTCGCTGTCCTTTGCAGCCGGGGTGTGCGTGTGGGTGCGTTTCGCTGTCCTTTGCAGCCGGGGTGTGCGTGTGGGTGCGTTTCGCTGTCCTTTGCAGCCGGGGTGTGCGTGTGGGTGCGTTTCGCTGTCCTTTGCAGCCGGGGTGTGCGTGCGGGTGCGTTTCGCTGTCCTTTGCAGCCGGGCTGTGCGTGCGGGTGCGTTTCGCTGTCCTTTGCAGCCGGGGTGTGCGTGCGGGTGCGTTTCGCTGTCCTTTGCAGCCGGGGTGTGCGTGTGGGTGCGTTTCGCTGTCCTTTGCAGCCGGGGTGGGCGTGTGGGTGCGTTTCGCTGTCCTTTGCAGCCGGGGTGGGCGTGTGGGTGCGTTTCGCTGTCCTTTGCAGCCGGGGTGTGCGTGTGGGTGCGTTTCGCTGTCCTTTGCAGCCGGGGTGTGCGTGTGGGTGCGTTTCGCTGTCCTTTGCAGCCGGGGTGTGCGTGTGGGTGCGTTTCGCTGTCCTTTGCAGCCGGGGTGTGCGTGTGGGTGCCTTTCGCTGTCCTTTGCAGCCGGGGTGTGCGTGTTGGTGCGTTTCGCTGTCCTTTGCAGCCGGGGTGTGCGTGTGGGTGCGTTTCGCTGTCCTTTGCAGCCGGGCTGTGCGTGTGGGTGCGTTTCACTGTCCTTTGCAGCCGGGGTGTGCGTGTGGGTGCGTTTCGCTGTCCTTTGCAGCCGGGCTGTGCGTGTGGGTGCGTTTCGCTGTCCTTTGCAGCCGGGGTGTGCGTGTGGGTGCGTTTCGCTGTCCTTTGCAGCCGGGGTGTGCGTGTGGGTGCGTTTCGCTGTCCTTTGCAGCCGGGGTGTGCGTGTGGGTGCGTTTCTCTGTCCTTTGCAGCCGGGCTGTGCGTGCGGGTGCGTTTCGCTGTCCTTTGCAGCCGGGGTGTGCGTGCGGGTGCGTTTCTCTGTCCTTTGCAGCCGGGGTGTGCGTGTGGGTGCGTTTCGCTGTCCTTTGCAGCCAGGGTGTGCGTGTGGGTGCGTTTCGCTGTCCTTTGCAGCCGGGCTGTGCGTGCGGGTGCGTTTCGCTGTCCTTTGCAGCCGGGGTGTGCGTGCGGGTGCGTTTCGCTGTCCTTTGCAGCCGGGGTGTGCGTGTGGGTGCGTTTCGCTGTCCTTTGCAGCCGGGCTGTGCGTGTGGGTGCGTTTCGCTGTCCTTTGCAGCCGGGCTGTGAGTGCGGGTGCGTTTCGCTGTCCTTTGCAGCCGGGGTGTGCGTGCGGGTGCGTTTCGCTGTCCTTTGCAGCCGGGGTGTGCGTGCGGGTGCGTTTCGCTGTCCTTTGCAGCCGGGCTGTGCGTGTGGGTGCGTTTCGCTGTCCTTTGCAGCCGGGCTGTGCGTGCGGGTGCGTTTCGCTGTCCTTTGCAGCCGGGGTGTGCGTGTGGGTGCGTTTCGCTGTCCTTTGCAGCCGGGGTGTGCGTGCGGGTGCGTTTCGCTGTCCTTTGCAGCCGGGGTGTGCGTGCGGGTGCGTTTCGCTGTCCTTTGCAGCCGGGGTGTGCGTGCGGGTGCGTTTCGCTGTCCTTTGCAGCCGGGGTGTGCGTGTGGGTGCGTTTCGCTGTCCTTTGCAGCCGGGGTGTGCGTGTGGGTGCGTTTCGCTGTCCTTTGCAGCCGGGGTGTGCGTGCGGGTGCGTTTCGCTGTCCTTTGCAGCCGGGGTGTGCGTGTGGGTGCGTTTCGCTGTCCTTTGCAGCCGGGGTGTGCGTGCGGGTGCGTTTCGCTGTCCTTTGCAGCCGGGGTATGCGTGTGGGTGCGTTTCTCTGTCCTTTGCAGCCGGGGTGTGCGTGTGGGTGCGTTTCGCTGTCCTTTGCAGCCGGGGTGTGCGTGTGGGTGCGTTTCGCTGTCCTTTGCAGCCGGGGTGTGCGTGTGGGTGCGTTTCGCTGTCCTTTGCAGCCGGGGTGTGCGTGTGGGTGCGTTTCGCTGTCCTTTGCAGCCGGGGTGTGCGTGCGGGTGCGTTTCGCTGTCCTTTGCAGCCGGGCTGTGCGTGCGGGTGCGTTTCGCTGTCCTTTGCAGCCGGGGTGTGCGTGCGGGTGCGTTTCGCTGTCCTTTGCAGCCGGGGTGTGCGTGTGGGTGCGTTTCGCTGTCCTTTGCAGCCGGGGTGTGCGTGTGGGTGCGTTTCGCTGTCCTTTGCAGCCGGGGTGTGCGTGTGGGTGCGTTTCGCTGTCCTTTGCAGCCGGGGTGTGCGTGCGGGTGCGTTTCGCTGTCCTTTGCAGCCGGGCTGTGCGTGCGGGTGCGTTTCGCTGTCCTTTGCAGCCGGGCTGTGCGTGCGGGTGCGTTTCGCTGTCCTTTGCAGCCGGGGTGTGCGTGCGGGTGCGTTTCGCTGTCCTTTGCAGCCGGGGTGTGCGTGCGGGTGCGTTTCGCTGTCCTTTGCAGCCGGGCTGTGCGTGTGGGTGCGTTTCGCTGTCCTTTGCAGCCGGGCTGTGCGTGCGGGTGCGTTTCGCTGTCCTTTGCAGCCGGGGTGTGCGTGTGGGTGCGTTTCACTGTCCTTTGCAGCCAGGCTGTGCGTGCGGGTGCGTTTCGCTGTCCTTTGCAGCCGGGGTGGGCGTGCGGGTGCGTTTCGCTGTCCTTTGCAGCCGGGGTGGGCGTGCGGGTGCGTTTCGCTGTCCTTTGCAGCCGGGGTGTGCGTGCGGGTGCGTTTCACTGTCCTTTGCAGCCGGGCTGTGCGTGCGGGTGCGTTTCGCTGTCCTTTGCAGCCGGGCTGTGCGTGTGGGTGCGTTTCACTGTCCTTTGCAGCCGGGGTGTGCGTGTGGGTGCGTTTCACTGTCCTTTGCAGCCAGGCTGTGCGTGCGGGTGCGTTTCACTGTCCTTTGCAGCCAGGCTGTGCGTGCGGGTGCGTTTCGCTGTCCTTTGCAGCCGGGCTGTGCGTGTGGGTGCGTTTCACTGTCCTTTGCAGCCGGGTTGGGCGTGCGGGTGCGTTTCGCTGTCCTTTGCAGCCGGGCTGTGCGTGCGGGTGCGTTTCGCTGTCCTTTGCAGCCGGGGTGTGCGTGCGGGTGCGTTTCGCTGTCCTTTGCAGCCGGGGTGTGCGTGCGGGTGCGTTTCGCTGTCCTTTGCAGCCGGGGTGTGCGTGCGGGTGCGTTTCGCTGTCCTTTGCAGCCGGGGTGTGCGTGCGGGTGCGTTTCGCTGTCCTTTGCAGCCGGGGTGTGCGTGTGGGTGCGTTTCGCTGTCCTTTGCAGCCGGGGTGTGCGTGCGGGTGCGTTTCGCTGTCCTTTGCAGCCGGGGTATGCGTGTGGGTGCGTTTCTCTGTCCTTTGCAGCCGGGGTGTGCGTGTGGGTGCGTTTCGCTGTCCTTTGCAGCCGGGGTGTGCGTGTGGGTGCGTTTCGCTGTCCTTTGCAGCCGGGGTGTGCGTGTGGGTGCGTTTCGCTGTCCTTTGCAGCCGGGGTGTGCGTGTGGGTGCGTTTCGCTGTCCTTTGCAGCCGGGGTGTGCGTGCGGGTGCGTTTCGCTGTCCTTTGCAGCCGGGCTGTGCGTGCGGGTGCGTTTCGCTGTCCTTTGCAGCCGGGGTGTGCGTGCGGGTGCGTTTCGCTGTCCTTTGCAGCCGGGGTGTGCGTGTGGGTGCGTTTCGCTGTCCTTTGCAGCCGGGGTGTGCGTGTGGGTGCGTTTCGCTGTCCTTTGCAGCCGGGGTGTGCGTGTGGGTGCGTTTCGCTGTCCTTTGCAGCCGGGGTGTGCGTGTGGGTGCGTTTCGCTGTCCTTTGCAGCCGGGGTGTGCGTGCGGGTGCGTTTCGCTGTCCTTTGCAGCCGGGCTGTGCGTGTGGGTGCGTTTCGCTGTCCTTTGCAGCCGGGGTGTGCGTGCGGGTGCGTTTCGCTGTCCTTTGCAGCCGGGGTGTGCGTGTGGGTGCGTTTCGCTGTCCTTTGCAGCCGGGGTGGGCGTGTGGGTGCCTTTCGCTGTCCTTTGCAGCCGGGGTGTGCGTGTGGGTGCCTTTCGCTGTCCTTTGCAGCCGGGGTGTGCGTGTGGGTGCGTTTCGCTGTCCTTTGCAGCCGGGGTGTGCGTGTGGGTGCGTTTCGCTGTCCTTTGCAGCCGGGGTGTGCGTGTGGGTGCCTTTCGCTGTCCTTTGCAGCCGGGGTGTGCGTGTTGGTGCGTTTCGCTGTCCTTTGCAGCCGGGGTGTGCGTGTGGGTGCGTTTCGCTGTCCTTTGCAGCCGGGCTGTGCGTGTGGGTGCGTTTCGCTGTCCTTTGCAGCCGGGGTGTGCGTGTGGGTGCGTTTCGCTGTCCTTTGCAGCCGGGCTGTGCGTGTGGGTGCGTTTCGCTGTCCTTTGCAGCCGGGGTGTGCGTGTGGGTGCGTTTCGCTGTCCTTTGCAGCCGGGGTGTGCGTGTGGGTGCGTTTCGCTGTCCTTTGCAGCCGGGGTGTGCGTGTGGGTGCGTTTCGCTGTCCTTTGCAGCCGGGCTGTGCGTGTGGGTGCGTTTCGCTGTCCTTTGCAGCCGGGGTGGGCGTGTGGGTGCGTTTTGCTGTCCTTTGCAGCCGGGGTGGGCGTGTGGGTGCGTTTCGCTGTCCTTTGCAGCCGGGCTGTGTGTGTGGGTGCGTTTCGCTGTCCTTTGCAGCCGGGGTGGGCGTGTGGGTGCGTTTCGCTGTCCTTTGCAGCCGGGGTGTGCGTGCGGGTGCGTTTCGCTGTCCTTTGCAGCCGGGGTGTGCGTGCGGGTGCGTTTCGCTGTCCTTTGTAGCCGGGGTGTGCGTGTGGGTGCGTTTCGCTGTCCTTTGCAGCCGGGGTGTGCGTGCGGGTGCGTTTCGCTGTCCTTTGTAGCCGGGGTGTGCGTGTGGGTGCGTTTCGCTGTCCTTTGTAGCCGGGGTGTGCGTGTGGGTGCGTTTCGCTGTCCTTTGCAGCCGGGCGTGTGTGTTTGCACAGGGCAATAGAAGTGCAATTCCCTTTCCTGGTTCCCACTCACTGATGCCTCTGAGATTCAGCTGAAAAAAATCAGACCCTGGAGCAAGCTCTTCAGGTGTCCCCAGGGACCCGCGGCGTTCCCAGCCCTGTGAAACGCTCGTGCCATTTAGGCACAAGGCAGTGGAGGCTCTGTGGGGCGAGTGTCCGGCGGCACAGGGGGAGCAGTGGGGCGCAGAAGTAGCCCCGTCAGCGGGGAAAGGAGGAGAAATGAAGACGCGATCTGTTTGCACTGGGGCCGGGAGAAGGAGAGGTCACGAGGCCCAGGGGCTGTAGGGAGGGTGTTCCAGAGACTTGCCTGACCGTGCATCACCCTGCCCCTGCCTCGGTTTCCCCAGTTTATGCTTCTCAAGCTGCACCCAGCTACTTGCCAGGAAGCGCTGCCAGGCCCACACTGGTCCTCTGCCTGGTCTAATCCTTAGCCTCCCCATCTTCCTGTCCTTCTCCCAGCTGAGATTCTCCCCCAATTCCAGGGCAGGGCTGGATGGCCCGGCACAGGACAGGGCCAGCCCACCCCATGCCAAATGATACAGGAATACATCCCTGGAACATGAAAGACATTGAGAAAGTGTGTGTGTCCTAAGCCCCATACTGCTAACCCTAAATGGGGATTCTCCTGTCGCTCAAGGGCCCGAGGCCTTCTGGGCTTTTGGAACAGGAGCTCCAGAGCAGAATTTGGCCCTTGTCTGTTGCGGTGACTCGGGGGCCAGAGACGTGGTCCTGAGTGGTGCTTTCGCTGGGCTGGAATGGCAGCTTGTTTACAGTCTGGTCCCTCCCCTGCCGCTAGTCCTGTGGCTAGCTGGCAGGGACCTCGCCCTCGCCCTCGCCCTACCGACGCCCCCGGCTCTTTAATTAAAGCAGGGCCCTCTTGGGCTGCTGCATTATTGTCTGCGCAGTCAGTGCGTCCGGAGCGGTTTGCGCTGGGAATCAATCTTGCGGCTGTTGGCAGCTTAATGGCTGGCCGAGATGCTATCGGCCGCTCCCCGCGCTTTTCCTGCCTTCCGTAAGAGGAGGGCCTGCCTCAGGCCGGGGGGCCAGGCGCGGGGCTGCCGTCTGATCTCCTAGCGCCTCCCCCGGTCCCGCCCCCTTTCCAAAGTAAGAGGCCAATGAAGGAGCCCAGCCCAGAAATGGCATCTGACGGGCGCTGTGCCCAAGGGGAGGCGATCCCGCTTCTGCCAGGGGCTCGGATGGCCGGCGGGGTCATGAGCCGTTTCTGCTTTGCCCGACTTTCCGGGGACAGCGTGGCCCACGTTTGTGTGTTGGGTTCCCTTCCCTCCCCCGCTAATGGATTCATCGTCATGACCCCCTCGGTTCTTTGCCTGGACCAGATGGGGGAAACTGAGGCACGGCGCTTGGACTGGCCCAGGGTGCCCTGGGGGGAGGCTGGGGCAAAGCTGGGAATTGCACCCAGGTCTCCTGAGTCCCAGCCCAGTGCCTTGCTCGGTTCCTTGCTCTGACACGGCCTCCCTGGCTGACCCGTGCCTCAGTTTCCCCATCTGTCCAATGCGATCCTGCTGCGAGCTAGGGAGGCTCTGAGGGGAAACGTGTTAGCTTTTGAGGTGGGGGAAGCACTGCGGGAAGTTGGGGGGACCGTTGGCACGTTCTGCCCCCTGGATCCTGCTCGCAGTGGTCTGTGGCCGTCTCTCGTGCCAGCCCTAGCCCTGCTGCAGAGGCTCTTGGGAACTGGACCGTGGCTGGGGGAGGGGCGGGGGGGGTTCAGCGTTGGGGGGGGTGAACCTCGGAACCAGGCTGGCAGGGGAATGGGGGGGGGGAGCGCCCGGCCCCTCCGGCCCGCCAACGGGGGTGGGGCCTGGCTGGGTTCGGTTGCTGAGTGGCCGGTCGCTGGCCTGGCCCGGCCGGCAGGGGACCCTGGGCCCGCTGCAAACCGAGACTGGCCGGCAACGGGCGCCCAGCCCCTCCCCCCTTAACGAGCCCTAAATCAAGCTAATGGCCTGCGCCCGCCGGGGCTCGACCCCTCTGCCCCTCGGGAGGGGCCGGGCCTGGCTGTGCGGCTGAATGGGCCGGGGGGAGGGGGAGATTTATGGGGCGGCTGGGCTTTTGGGATGGCGCCTGCCACTCCCTCTCCCAACGGGCCACTGGGGCCAGCCTTGGCGGCGGGGGCCTGGGATTGCCCCCGGCCCCAGCGGAGCCCCTGGGGGACGACACGGCCCCTCCCCACACCGGGGACTAGGACTAGGGCGTCCCCTTGGAGACACTTGGCCAGAGGTGCTGGGAGAGTCCGATCTGCCTTTGTGGGGGGCTGCCCCAGCTTTGGGGGGCCCCGGCCTGGAGCACGGCGGCCTGGAGGGGCCAGGGAAGAGACAAGGGACGGGGGGGGGGAGGGGAGAAGAACTCCTGTGGTCCGGGGGGGAGGGGGGAAGGGGGTGTGTGCCCAGCCCAGCTCGGCCTGTTTCCTTTCCTTTCTGCACCCCACTGCCTCCCCGCAAGGGCCCTTCTCACCCTGCCCCCCCTCATCCCCTAGGCCAGACACGCAGTCGCTCCCTGCCTCAGTTTCCCCACTTTACAAGGCAGGGCCTTGTTCTTGGGCTGGGCCTCAGGGTGTGAGCCGGACAGCACCCGGAGACCCCCCCCCTCGCCCTTCTCCCCAGCCCCGTGACCTTTCAGTCCCATCTCCACTGCCGGAGGGCTGGGCCCAGGATGGCTGCACTGGGAGGACGGGCGAGGGGGTTCACGCGAGGCTCGCACGGGTATGGCACGCTTGCACGAGGGCTTTGCACTGGTGTGGCTGAGGCTCCGCAGGGGAGTTCTCCCCCAGCGCAACCACACCCACGGGGGCCAGGCTGGGGCTCTCCAGGGTGAGCCACGCTCCAGCACTGCTCGTGAATGGGCCACGTGGGCGGGGACTCAGGTCTTTCGGCAACTCTGGGGGAGCAGAGCCGGGGCCAGGAATGTGACTCAGGCTCCCCCAGCAGGTCCCACCTAGGGCTCTGGCGCGGGCCCGTCTCTCATGGGTCATTTAACACTTGCCCGTGGCTGCTGGGGTGCGCCGCGTCGGGTCCGGTCCACCACCGGGCCACGAAGCCGTTGAACGTGACGCCCCCTCCTTGGATCTTTGCCGGCTTCTAGACCAGCCCAGCGGAGGCTCTGAAAAGTCTGGCCAGCCGTTGCCTGGCTTGTCGCTTTCCTGGCTGCCTCGTGGCTGCTCGGTGCGGGCGGCGGGGGGCGAAGGAGGCGTGGGGGCCAGCGTTCCCTGTAAGCAGAGCATTTGGGCTCAGGAGAGATTCGGGTGCTGCCCAGCTGATCAGCAGAGCGCCTACTCCCGGCAGTGTGTGTTTCTAGGGGTGGTGCACATCTGCACCTGCCTTGGTGCAGGCCACAAAATTTATTCTGCATATGGGTGGAAAAATGAGGCAGGTGACAGCAGTACCGGGTGGCGGCGGGGAGGAGTCCCTGGCTGTCGTTTCCAGCCCAGTGGCCTTTCGCAGAGCTCTCCGGGCTCATCCCTGCTTTGCCTTGGGGCAACTTAGTTGGTGTCCCAGGGGCCACGTCGAGCCGGTGCCTGGTCCCCAGCAATGCCCCGCGAGGCCCACGCCGCCAGAGCTTCCTGGGGAGGCCGTGCCTGGCCCAGCGAGGAGCCGCACGCCCGCTCCTGAGCGCTCGACGGCATTTTGTGGCCGCGGGGCCTGCGGATCCAAGCCAGGGCCTCGGCGCAAGTCTGGGCAGGGAAAGTGGGAGCCGGCGTCGCCCCGGAGGTTGGCCGTGTTCCTGGAGCTCTTCCTCGCACGTCATCTTTCATTACCGAGCTCTCTTCAATTCCTGGCGGCTCCAGAGCCAGCCACGCGGGGCAGGGCAGGGGCGCTCTGCCGGGCCGGGACCTCTGAGGGCGGAGTGGGCCCTTCTTATGGGAGGGCACCGTGGGGGGGGTCCAGCAGTAAAAGCATTTACGGGGCGATTAAGAGCTTTCGCGAGCCCCTGGCCCTGCGAGCCGGGAGCCGAGGGGCCAGCCGGGGTGCAGAGGGAAGCTGGGGCCACGCCAGAGCACCGCAGCAGCCCGGCTGGGAACGGCCGGAGGAGCAAAAGGGATTTCTTGGCTTTTCAACCCTCTGGGTATGTCTACACTACCCTCCTAGTTCGAACTAGGAGGGTAATGTATGCATACCGCACTTGCTAATGAAGCCCGGGATTTGAATTTCCCGGGCTTCATTAGCATAAGCGGGGAGCCGCCATTTTTAAATCCCCGCTGCTTCGAACCCCGTGTAGCGCGGCTACACGGGGCTCGAACTAGGTAGTTCGGACTAGGGTCTTATTCCGAACTACCGTTACTCCTCGTGAAACGAGGTGTACCGGTAGTTCGGAATAGGCACCCTAGTCCGAACTACCTAGTTCGAGCCCCGTGTAGCCGCGCTACACGGGGTTCGAAGCAGCGGGGATTTAAAAATGGCGGCTCCCCGCTTCTGCTAATGAAGCCCGGGAAATTCAAATCCCGGGCTTCATTAGCAAGTGCGGTATGCATACATTACCCTCCTAGTTCGAACTAGCGGGGTAGTGTAGACATACCCTCAGGGTGCTCGGGGCGTCTCCGGCAGTGCGGGGCTTCGGGCCGCCATCGGTCTCTCGAACGCCCTAGGGCCGGGTGCTCCACACGCCTGGCCCCCCCCACGCTCGGCCCCCCCCCCCTACCCACAGCGGTAGCCTGTCGTATCCTCACCCCACAGAGCCACAGGCGTAGGGGGAGGAGGGGGAACCCAGCCTCCCAGGCGTGGGGCGGTGCCGTGGTAGCTGGCCGGGCGCTGGGCCGGAGCCGGGGGGAGCCCAGAGGTGCCGGGGCAGGTAGCTTGCGTCTCTGTAAAGGTTTTGGTGGGGGGCTGCTTTCTCCTAGGGAAGGAGGGGAGGTCCTGGGGGCGTCCCAGGGGCAGGCCTCTCCTCGGGGTGTTCCCGGTGTTTCTGGGGCTCTGCCTCCCTGGCATTGGGGTCTCAGCTGGGCAGAGCTCGGGCCTGGCTCGAGGCAGTTACCAGCAGGTGGGGCCGATTCTGCCCAACCTGAATCCCACAGCTGCTGTCGAAGGGGCCCAAGCCAGCTCCGGTCACGTCTGCCTCCCGGCCCGCGTGGGCCGGATTCTGTGTCTGCCCCAGTGGTACCCAGCGCCCCCCCCAGCCCTGCTCTACGGTCCCTCCCTTCCCCCGCACTGCGGCCCTGGGCCCCCCCAGCTCTGCCACTGCCCTTCACTGCTGGCCTGCGTATCCCCCCCGCACTGCAATCCCCCCCAGCTCTGCCCTTCACTCCTGGCCTGTGTATCCCCCCCCGCACTGCAATCCCCCCCAGCTCTGCCCTTCACTCCTGGCCTGTGTATCCCCCCCCGCACTGCAATCCCCCCCAGCTCTGCCCTTCACTCCTGGCCTGCGTATCCCCCCCCGCACTGCAATCCCCCCCAGCTCTGCCCTTCACTCCTGGCCTGCGTATCCCCCCCCGCACTGCAATCCCCCCCAGCTCTGCCCTTCACTCCTGGCCTGTGTATCCCCCCCCGCACTGCAATCCCCCCCAGCTCTGCCCTTCACTGCTGGCCTGCGTATCCCCCCCCGCACTGCAATCCCCCCCAGCTCTGCCCTTCACTGCTGGCCTGCGTATCCCCCCCTGCACTGCAATCCCCCCCAGCTCTGCCCTTCACTCCTGGCCTGTGTATCCCCCCCCGCACTGCAATCCCCTCCAGCTCTGCCCTTCACTCCTGGCCTGTGTATCCCCCCCCGCACTGCAATCCCCCCCAGCTCTGCCCTTCACTCCTGGCCTGCGTATCCCCCCCCGCACTGCAATCCCCCCCAGCTCTGCCCTTCACTCCTGGCCTGTGTATCCCCCCCCGCACTGCAATCCCCCCCAGCTCTGCCCTTCACTGCTGGCCTGTGTATCCCCCCCCCCGCACTGCAATCCCCCCCAGCTCTGCCCTTCACTGCTGGCCTGCGTATCCCCCCCCGCACTGCAATCCCCCCCCAGCTCTGCCCTTCACTCCTGGCCTATGTATCCCCCCCCCGCACTGCAATCCCCTCCAGCTCTGCCCTTCACTCCTGGCCTGTGTATCCCCCCCCGCACTGCAATCCCCTCCAGCTCTGCCCTTCACTCCTGGTCTGTGTATCCCCCCCCCGCACTGCAATCCCCCCCAGCTCTGCCCTTCACTCCTGGCCTGCGTATCCCCCCCCGCACTGCAATCCCCCCCAGCTCTGCCCTTCACTGCTGGCCTGTGTATCCCCCCCCGCACTGCAATCCCCCCCAGCTCTGCCCTTCACTGCTGGCCTGTGTATCCCCCCCCGCACTGCAATCCCCCCCAGCTCTGCCCTTCACTGCTGGCCTGCGTATCCCCCCCCGCACTGCAATCCCCCCCAACTCTGCCCTTCACTCCTGGTCTGTGTATCCCCCCCCGCACTGCAATCCCCCCCAGCTCTGCCCTTCACTCCTGGCCTGTGTATCCCCCCCCGCACTGCAATCCCCCCCAGCTCTGCCCTTCACTGCTGGCCTGCGTATCCCCCCCCGCACTGCAATCCCCCCCAGCTCTGCCCTTCACTGCTGGCCTGTGTATCCCCCCCCGCACTGCAATCCCCTCCAGCTCTGCCCTTCACTGCTGGCCTGCGTATCCCCCCCGCACTGCAATCCCCCCCAGCTCTGCCCTTCACTGCTGGCCTGTGTATCCCCCCCCGCACTGCAATCCCCCCCAGCTCTGCCCTTCACTCCTGGCCTGCGTATCCCCCCCCGCACTGCAATCCCCCCCAGCTCTGCCCTTCACTGCTGGCCTGTGTATCCCTCCCCGCACTGCAATCCCCTCCAGCTCTGCCCTTCACTGCTGGCCTGTGTATCCCTCCCCGCACTGCAATCCCCTCCAGCTCTGCCCTTCACTGCTGGCCTGCGTATCCCCCCCCCGCACTGCAATCCCCTCCAGCTCTGCCCTTCACTGCTGGCCTGTGTATCCCTCCCCGCACTGCAATCCCCTCCAGCTCTGCCCTTCACTGCTGGCCTGTGTATCCCTCCCCGCACTGCAATCCCCCCCAGCTCTGCCCTTCACTGCTGGCCTGTGTATCCCCCCCCGCACTGCAATCCCCTCCAGCTCTGCCCTTCACTGCTGGCCTGTGTATCCCTCCCCGCACTGCAATCCCCTCCAGCTCTGCCCTTCACTGCTGGTCTGTGTATCACCCCCCCGCACTGCAATCCCCCCCAGCTCTGCCCTTCACTCCTGGCCTGCGTATCCCCCCCCGCACTGCAATCCCCCCCAGCTCTGCCCTTCACTGCTGGCCTGTGTATCCCTCCCCGCACTGCAATCCCCTCCAGCTCTGCCCTTCACTCCTGGTCTGTGTATCCCCCCCCCCCGCACTGCAATCCCCCCCAGCTCTGCCCTTCACTGCTGGCCTGTGTATCCCTCCCCGCACTGCAATCCCCCCCAGCTCTGCCCTTCACTGCTGGCCTGTGTATCCCTCCCCGCACTGCAATCCCCTCCAGCTCTGCCCTTCACTGCTGGCCTGTGTATCCCTCCCCGCACTGCAATCCCCCCCAGCTCTGCCCTTCACTGCTGGCCTGTGTATCCCTCCCCGCACTGCAATCCCCTCCAGCTCTGCCCTTCACTCCTGGCCTGTGTATCCCCCCCCCGCACTGCAATCCCCACCCAGCTCTGCCCTTCACTCCTGGCCTGTGTATCCCCCCCCCCGCACTGCAATCCCCCCCAGCTCTGCCCTTCACTGCTGGCCTGCGTATCCCCCCCCGCACTGCAATCCCCCCCAACTCTGCCCTTCACTCCTGGTCTGTGTATCCCCCCCCGCACTGCAATCCCCTCCAGCTCTGCCCTTCACTGCTGGCCTGCGTATCCCCCCCCCACTGCAATCCCCTCCAGCTCTGCCCTTCACTGCTGGCCTGCGTATTCCCCCCCCCCCCCCACTGCAATCCCCCCCAGCTCTGCCCTTCACTGCTGGCCTGCGTATCCCCCCCCCAATGTAATCCCCCCCCAGCTCTGCCCTTCATTGCTGGCCTGCGTATCCCCCCCCCGCACTGCAATCCCCCCCGGCTCTGCCCTTCACTGCTGGCCTGCGTATCCCCCCCCACTGCAATCCCCCCCCCAGCTCTGCCCTTCACTGCTGGCCTGCGTATCCCCCCCCGCACTGCAATCCCCCCCAACTCTGCCCTTCCCTCCTGGTCTGTGTATCACCCCTCCGCACTGCAATCCCCCCCCAGCTCTGCCCTTCACTCCTGGCCTGCGTATCCCCCCCGCACTGCAACCCCCCCCAGCTCTGCCCTTCACTGCTGGCCTGTGTATCCCCCCCCGCACTGCAATCCCCCCAGCTCTGCCCTTCACTGCTGGCCTGCGTATCCCCCCCCGCACTGCAATTCCCCCCAACTCTGCCCTTCACTCCTGGCCTGTGTATCCCCCCCCGCACTGCAATCCCCTCCAGCTCTGCCCTTCACTGCTGGCCTGCGTATCCCCCCCCCCCACTGCAATCCCCTCCAGCTCTGCCCTTCACTGCTGGCCTGCGTATCCCCCCCCACTGCAATCCCCCCGAGCTCTGCCCTTCACTGCTGGCCTGCGTATCCCCCCCCACTGCAATCCCCCCCAGCTCTGCCCTTCATTGCTGGCCTGCGTATCCCCCCCGCACTGCAATCCCCCCCAGCTCTGCCCTTCACTGCTGGCCTGCGTATCCCCCCCACACTGCAATCCCCTCCAGCTCTGCCCTTCACTGCTGGCCTGCGTATCCCCCCCCCACTGCAATCCCCCCCAGCTCTGCCCTTCACTGCTGGCCTGCGTATCCCCCCCCGCACTGCAATCCCCCCCAGCTCTGCCCTTCACTGCTGGCCTGCGTATCCCCCCCCACTGCAATCCCCCCCAGATCTGCCCTTCACTCCTGTCCTGCGTATCCCCCCCGCACTGCAATCCCCCCCCAGCTCTGCCCTTCACTCCTGGTCTGTGTATCACCCCCCCGCACTGCAATCCCCACCCAGCTCTGCCCTTCACTCCTGGCCTGTGTATCTCCCCCCGCACTGCAATCCCCCCCAGCTCTGCCCTTCACTGCTGGCCTGTGTATCCCCCCCCGCACTGCAATCCCCCCCAGCTCTGCCCTTCACTGTTGGCCTGCGTATCCCCCCCCCGCACTGCAATCCCCCCCAACTCTGCCCTTCCCTCCTGGTCTGTGTATCACCCCCCCGCACTGCAATCCCCACCCAGCTCTGCCCTTCACTCCTGGCCTGTGTATCCCCCCCCGCACTGCAATCCCCCCCAGCTCTGCCCTTCACTGCTGGCCTGTGTATCCCCCCCGCACTGCAATCCCCCCCAGCTCTGCCCTTCACTGCTGGCCTGTGTATCCCCCCCGCACTGCAATCCCCCCAGCTCTGCCCTTCATTCCTGGCCTGCGTATCCCCCCCCGCACTGCAATCCCCCCCAGCTCTGCCCTTCACTGCTGGCCTGTGTATCCCTCCCCGCACTGCAATCCCCTCCAGCTCTGCCCTTCACTGCTGGCCTGTGTATCCCTCCCCGCACTGCAATCCCCTCCAGCTCTGCCCTTCACTGCTGGCCTGCGTATCCCCCCCCACTGCAATCCCCCCCAGCTCTGCCCTTCACTGCCGGCCTGTGTATCCCCCCCCGCACTGCAATCCCCCCCAGCTCTGCCCTTCACTCCTGGCCTGCGTATCCCCCCCCCGCACTGCAATCCCCCCCAGCTCTGCCCTTCACTGCTGGCCTGTGTATCCCTCCCCGCACTGCAATCCCCTCCAGCTCTGCCCTTCACTGCTGGCCTGCGTATCCCTCCCCGCACTGCAATCCCCTCCAGCTCTGCCCTTCACTGCTGGCCTGCGTATCCCCCCCCCCCCCCCCCCCCCCCCGCACTGCAACCCCCCCCAGCTCTGCCCTTCACTGCTGGCCTGTGTATCCCTCCCCGCACTGCAATCCCCTCCAGCTCTGCCCTTCACTGCTGGCCTGTGTATCCCTCCCCGCACTGCAATCCCCTCCAGCTCTGCCCTTCACTGCTGGCCTGTGTATCCCTCCCCGCACTGCAATCCCCCCCAGCTCTGCCCTTCACTGCTGGCCTGTGTATCCCCCCCCGCACTGCAATCCCCTCCAGCTCTGCCCTTCACTGCTGGCCTGTGTATCCCTCCCCGCACTGCAATCCCCTCCAGCTCTGCCCTTCACTGCTGGCCTGCGTATCCCCCCCCGCACTGCAATCCCCTCCAGCTCTGCCCTTCCCTCCTGGTCTGTGTATCACCCCCCTGCACTGCAATCCCCCCCAGCTCTGCCCTTCACTGCTGGCCTGTGTATCCCTCCCCGCACTGCAATCCCCCCCAGCTCTGCCCTTCACTGCTGGCCTGTGTATCCCTCCCCGCACTGCAATCCCCTCCAGCTCTGCCCTTCACTCCTGGTCTGTGTATCCCCCCCCCCGCACTGCAATCCCCCCCAGCTCTGCCCTTCACTGCTGGCCTGTGTATCCCTCCCCGCACTGCAATCCCCCCCAGCTCTGCCCTTCACTGCTGGCCTGTGTATCCCTCCCCGCACTGCAACCCCCTCCAGCTCTGCCCTTCACTGCTGGCCTGTGTATCCCTCCCCGCACTGCAATCCCCCCCAGCTCTGCCCTTTACTGCTGGCCTGTGTATCCCTCCCCGCACTGCAATCCCCTCCAGCTCTGCCCTTCACTCCTGGCCTGTGTATCCCCCCCCGCACTGCAATCCCCCCCAGCTCTGCCCTTCACTCCTGGCCTGCGTATCCCCCCCCGCACTGCAATCCCCCCCAGCTCTGCCCTTCACTGCTGGCCTGCGTATCCCCCCCCGCACTGCAATCCCCCCCAACTCTGCCCTTCACTCCTGGTCTGTGTATCCCCCCCCGCACTGCAATCCCCTCCAGCTCTGCCCTTCACTGCTGGCCTGCGTATCCCCCCCCCCACTGCAATCCCCTCCAGCTCTGCCCTTCACTGCTGGCCTGCGTATCCCCCCCCCCACTGCAATCCCCCCCAGCTCTGCCCTTCACTGCTGGCCTGCGTATCCCCCCCCCCCACTGCAATCCCCCCCCAGCTCTGCCCTTCATTGCTGGCCTGCGTATCCCCCCGCCAGCTCTGCCCTTCACTGCTGGCCTGCGTATCCCCGCCCCCACTGCAATCCCCCCCAGCTCTGCCCTTCACTGCTGGCCTGCGTATCCCCCCCCCGCACTGCAATCCCCCCCAGCTCTGCCCTTCACTGCTGGCCTGTGTATCCCCCCCGCACTGCAATCCCCCCCCAACTCTGCCCTTCCCTCCTGGTCTGTGTATCACCCCCCCGCACTGCAATCCCCCCCCAGCTCTGCCCTTCACTCCTGGCCTGCGTATCCCCCCCGCACTGCAATCCCCCCCAGCTCTGCCCTTTACTGCTGGCCTGTGTATCCCCCCCCGCACTGCAATCCCCCCAGCTCTGCCCTTCACTGCTGGCCTGCGTATCCCCCCCCCACTGCAATCCCCTCCAGCTCTGCCCTTCACTGCTGGCCTGCATATTCCCCCCTCCAATCCCCCCCAGCTCTGCCCTTCATTGCTGGCCTGCGTACCCCCCCCACTGCAATCCCCCCCCCCCAGCTCTGCCCTTCACTGCTGGCCTGCGTATCCCCCCCCGCACTGCAATCCCCCCCCAACTCTGCCCTTCACTCCTGGTCTGTGTATCACCCCCCCGCACTGCAATCCCCCCCCAGCTCTGCCCTTCACTCCTGGCCTGCGTATCCCCCCCGCACTGCAATCCCCCCCAGCTCTGCCCTTCACTGCTGGCCTGCGTATCCCCCCCGCACTGCAATCCCCCCCAACTCTGCCCTTCCCTTCTGGTCTGTGTATCACCCCCCCGCACTGCAATCCCCCCCCAGCTCTGCCCTTCACTCCTGGCCTGCGTATCCCCCCCCGCACTGCAATCCCCCCCAGCTCTGCCCTTCACTGCTGGCCTGCGTATCCCCCCCCGCACTGCAATCCCCCCCAGCTCTGCCCTTCACTCCTGGTCTGTGTATCCCCCCCCGCACTGCAATCCCCCCCAGCTCTGCCCTTCACTCCTGGCCTGTGTATCCCCCCCCGCACTGCAATCCCCCCCAGCTCTGCCCTTCACTGCTGGTCTGTGTATCCCCCCTGCACTGCAATCCCCCCCAGCTCTGCCCTTCACTCCTGGCCTGCGTATCCCCCCCCGCACTGCAATCCCCCCCCAGCTCTGCCCTTCACTCCTGGCCTGTGTATCCCCCCCCCCGCACTGCAATCCCCCCCAGCTCTGCCCTTCACTCCTGGCCTGCGTATCCCCCCCCGCACTGCAATCCCCCCCAGCTCTGCCCTTGGGCGCCATCAGTCCAGGGCGGCCCCTCTTTCCATCCCCCCCCCCCCGCACTGCCCCTGCCCTGCCCCCCAGATCTGCCCTTCACTCCTGGCCTGTGTATTCCCGCCCTCCCCACCCTGTTCCAGCAGCACCGAGCAGGCAGCCCCCCACGGCCGGGGCCCCTCGGCTGGGTCCCTGGGCTGCAGCATGACAGGCTCCCCCCCCCCCGGAGCCTCCAGGGCCCCGTCTCCCTAGAGCCGGAGGGCGTGGTGTTGCCTCCCCGCCCCACACACCCTCCCCCCAGTGTCCCCATCCCCCCGCTCCCAAGCCTCTCTCTGGGTCCCCCAAGCCCTCTGCCCCCCGCCCCTGCGGCTCCTCTCTGGAGGGGCACGGGCTGATGGAGCGGGGCCGAGAGCTTGGGGGGCTGGCGGGGCAGGAGGGGCGGCGTGTTCCCAGGCCGCCGGGAGGCAGGGTGGTCCGGCGTTGGGCGGCCGCGGGCCCACACAAAAGGCGGCATTGTCTGGGCAACACAAACAGGGGGGCTCGGCGGCCCTGCCCCGCTCGCAGCCTTTGTGGCGGGATCCGATGGCGCGGGGCGGGGGGAGGCTGGGCTGGGGGGGCAGCCTGGCTGTGGGCAGAGGGGGGATGGAGAAGCGGCTGGGGAGAGCCGGCGGAGGGGGGCGCGTGGAAAGTCAGCGGCGCCGATTCCCTGGCTCCGGGGGGCTGGTTCCCTGTAGCTGGCCAGCCCCCCACTGCAGCCCCCCACTGACCCCGGGGGGGGGGTCTGTGTGTGCGTGTTTGGCGAGGGGCTGCAGGGAGCGGGCAGGATCCTTCGTGCCCAGCCCAGGTGATGCCCGGGCGCCTGCCAGACTCCAGCTCGGTGCCCAGGGCGCGGCCCCCTCCCCTGACCGCAGGGGCGCTGTGCCGGGAGGGTGGAGGAGGCGCGGGTGGGCTGGGTGGGCGCAGGGGAGCTCCCCTCCATGGCACGGCCGTTGGCAAAGCCGGCAGCCAGGCGAGGGGCACAGCTGGCCTAGGCCGGCTTTGAACCAGTGCCCCGAAGGGGGGTGTCTCCCTGCCCCATTGCTGGCTCCCCGAGCCGCCCGCTCTCCCCACAGCCGGGCGCTGGAGGAGAGCCCTGAGGGGCCGGGCAGCCCAGGTGCGTGGGGCAGAGGCGGGCACAGTGGGCCCCACAGGCTGGCATTCCTCCCTTGCCCGGGGCATCCTGGCACTGCAGCCAAGGAGCCGCTGCGCGGGTGGCGCTGGCGGGAGCCGGGGGGAAGGCGAGTTGGCAAGAGTTCACGGTGCAGGGAGGGGCGTGTGCCACAGGCCTCTGAGAGCTCCTGGGGGGGGGGGGCTGAGCCCCCGCCCCCCCTCCCTGCAGGCCCCCCGGTTCAGAGAGGACCCGGCCCCGTCTCTGGGTGTCTGGTGCCCCCTCGGCGCCCCCTCCGCCCCCGACTGCAGGGGAGAGCTGAGCTTCCCGGCCTCCCCCCTCCCCGCCGCTTTGCGTCCTTCCTTGAGCGCACCCGGCCCCCTCGGCCAGGCCCCCCGCGCATGTGGCAGTGGGCCGGGAGCGAAGGCGGGCCGGTGGGGGGCAGGAAATGGGAACCAAATGTTGGCTGGGAAGGCGGCTGGTCCTAGGCAAAGCTGTTTGCGATGAGGGACCGGCGCGGGGGCAGGGGCGGGGGCAGCCCCCCGGCTGCGTGGGAGAGCCCCCCCCCGTTGGCTGCAGCCCCGTGCAGCCGGGCAGCTTGGCTGGAGTGGGGGGCCCCCGGATTTCCTGGCCTGCCGCTGCCTCCCCCTGTGGCAGGGGGGCCCCCGGGCCCCTGGCAGTGCGTGGCCCCTGGCAGTGCGTGGCCCTGGCAGTGCGTGGCCCGTGGCAGTGCGTGGCCCTGGCAGTGCGTGGCTCCTGGCAGTGCGTGGCCCCTGGCAGTGCGTGGCCCGTGGCAGTGCGTGGCCCTGGCAGTGCGTGGCCCCTGGCAGTGCGTGGCCCGTGGCAGTGCGTGGCCCTGGCAGTGCGTGGCCCTGGCAGTGCGTGGCCCCTGGCAGTGCGTGGCCCCTGGCAGTGCGTGGCCCTGGCAGTGCGTGGCCCGTGGCAGTGCGTGGCCCTGGCAGTGCGTGGCCCCTGGCAGTGCGTGGCCCCTGGCAGTGCGTGGCCCTGGCAGTGCGTGGCCCGTGGCAGTGCGTGGCTCCTGGCAGTGCGTGGCCCCTGGCAGTGGGTGCAGAGCGAGGGGAGGCGCAAGGCGCAGGGCAAGTCTCCCCAGTTTGTCCGGGCCCAGCTGGCACGAGGGACCCACCCACGTCTAGTTGCCCGGTGGCCCGTTCCCAGGCTGGCTCCCATCCGATGGCAACTGAGGCCCACTGCCCCCCCGCCCCCGGTCTCCACCACAGCTGGCACGACCCCGTTGGCCAGAGCAGGGGCTGAATAGCCAGAGACCCCCCGCCCCGGCAGGGCTGCGCAGCTCAGAGGCTGCCCTTGTGCCAGGGCCCCACGGGCGGCCGGGGTCTCCGGGCTGGCCCCTTCGCCCTCCCTTTTCCAAGGGCGCCGGGAACGTTCCCGTTGGACCTGGCAGAGCCCCCGTGGAGCCGGGAAGCCCGTCTCTGGCCGCGCCGCGCTGGGCCGGAGCCGGGCCGGGGGGACCCGCTGGGGACCCAAACCCGCGCCCTCCCCGCAGTCGTGTGGGGGAGCAGGCCGGACGGGGCGAGGGAGCCGGCAGCGCCTGGGAAAGTCCTTTAAAGTTCTTTAAAGCAGGGCCCGGCGCAGCGGCGGGGGGAGGACTTTGCAGGCGCCTGGCAGGGTTCCCTCCAGGCACCGCCTCCCCGCGAAGGAACTGACCCAAGAAGAAGAGAAAAGCCGGAGTGACAGGGGAAGGAGGCAGGGACTCGGGGAGCGGCGCAGACACACACACGGAGCCCGCCGGCCAGAGAGATGGGCTGGCACCCCCCCCGGCCCTGCCGCCCCGCCGCGGCCCCCCGGCCGTGCCCTCCGTCTCCCTGAGCCCGCCGGGGCCCGCTCCGCGCTCAGGATGACCTGGGTTTGCTTGTCCTGCATGCTCTGGGTAGGTGGACGCCGTGGGGCCAGGCCGCTCCCTGGGGCTGGAAATCCGAGGGGCGGGGTTGGATTTACAGGGGGGCTGGTGAGCGACTCCCCTGAGCATGAGGGGGGCATGGGAGGGTCTCGGGGGGAAGGGGAGTCCCTGGTCCCCTGCCTTGGGCTGCGCCGTCCTGTCCCCAGCTGGGGAGACGGGCCCCGCTTGGATTTACGGCCTCGGACTGACTCTGCCGGCGGGGCGGGGAGGGCGGGTATCCCTCCTTCCCTGCAGTAAAGGGGTGGGGGTATCCCTCCTTCCCTGCAGTAAAGGGGTGGGGGTATCCCTCCTTCCCTGCAGTAAAGGGGTGGGGGTGGGGGGTATCCCTCCAGGGGGGGGGGGGGGGGGTATCCCTCCCTCCCTGCAGTAAAGGGGTGGGAGGTGGGGGGGTATCCCTCCTTCCCTGCAGTAAAGGGGTGGGGGGGTGGGGGGTATCCCTCCGGGGGGGGGGGGGGTATCCCTCCCTCCCTGCAGTAAAGGGGTGGGGGGTGGGGGGTGGGGGGTATCCCTCCGGGGTGGGTATCCCTCCCTCCCTGCAGTAAAGGGGTGGGGGGTGGGGGGGTATCCCTCCCTCCCTGCAGTAAAGGGGTGGGGGGTGGGGGGGTATCCCTCCCTCCCTGCAGTAAACGGGTGGGGGGTGGGGGGGATCCCTCCCTCCCTGCAGTAAAGGGGTGGGGGGCGGGGGGGTATCCCTCCCTCCCTGCAGTAAAGGGGTGGGGGGCGGGGGGGTATCCCTCCCTCCCTGCAGTAAAGGGGTGGGGGGGGGGGGGGGATCCCTCCCTCCCTGCAGTAAAGGGGTGGGGGGTGGAAGGGGGGGGGGATCCCTCCCTCCCTGCAGTAAAGGGGGGGTTGCCAAGAGCCGGCTACAAGTGTGGGCGGCGAAGGGGGGCGGCTGCGCTGTGACCTCAGACGGGGATCCGGCTGCGGCTGCTTTGCCAGGCCATCCCGGCGGCCGTGGGGCTCGGGGCCGGAGGGGGCTCGGAGGAGGGGCTCCTTGGCACGCTGCCCTGGAAGCACTTTTCTGGGTGCCTGGGTTTGTGTGGGGGGGGGAGTTGTCCCCCTGCCATGGGGTCCCCCAAAATCTGGTGGGTGCTGAGCGCCTCTCTGGATCCGGGGCAGGGTGGGGGGAGGGCGTGTCTCCGAGTGCTGGCAGGGAGGCCCTGTGGGAGGTACGGCCTCCCCCCGCCCCCCTCCAGAGGCATGGCCGGGTCGCTGGGGGATGGGTCGGGTCCCGGGGGGCTCAGCCGGCGTGGGAGGCTCTGGGGCGGCCCAGCCTTAGGAAGAGCCGTGAGGGGCCAGGGTCAGCCCGGGACCCCCCTGTGCTAGGGGCTGAACAAACCCAGGCCCACAGGAAAGGCTCTGCCCCATAACCCTGCCCTTCAGCCCCCCGCTGCCCCAGTGGCTCCCTTCCTCCAGCGAAATCCCACCCGAGCCCCTCGGCCCAGCCCCCGTGACCCCCCTTAGTAGACACACGGCCCAGTTGCCGTGGAAATGCTTCGGGGGGGAGCTGGGACACCTACCCCCTTGTCCGTGGGCCGAGCCCCGGGCCCGGTTCTACCCTCCGGGAGGAACCGGCCGCCAGGGCAGGTGGGCTGTGGCGACGGATGCAGTTGGAGAGTAACGGGGCGCCTGGGGGACACGGCAGCAGGGATCGGCCGCCGGGAGGGGGGTTGGGGTTTTCTTCCCCGCCGGCCTGGAACGAGCTAATGAGTAACTCGCTGCTGACGTCAGGGCTGCCGGGGAGGGGAGCTCTTCGCGCTGCTCTGGGCCTGTGCCTTGGGGGTCGAGCTGGGGTGCAGAAGATGCCCGGCTGGCCCCGGGCAGGGCGGGTACCTGGGGCCCCGTCTCCCGGAGCTCTGCGTGGCCCCTGGCGCTGTTCCCACGTTGCTGGGACCGGCGGGGCCGGTCTGCCTCCGGACACGCCGGGGTTTCGCCGGGTCCTTGCGTTGCTAGTGGAGACACGCGCGGGCGGCCCTGCAGTGCACCAGGGGGGCCCTCTGAGCACTTTGGGAGCCGTACCTGCCCCTCGCGCGGGGGAAGACAAACTCTGAGAGCCGTTGGACAGCTGGCTGAGCCTGGGAAACAGCGCCCCGTGTTTCCCAAACGCCCGCCAGTCGAACCTCCTTGGTGCCGAGCGCGAGACGATCCCTGCCCCCCCCCAGCTTGCACAGACCTGAGGGCAGAGTGGCCACGGGTAAAGTGACCTGCCCACGGTCACCCAGCGGGGCTAGCTGCAGAGCTAAGCCTAGAACCCAGGTGTCCTGGCTGCCCGAACCGCTAGCTGGGGGCTGGGAGAGTCCCGGTCTCTTTGGCCAGGACAGGCTGTTCTCTGCACCTTTGGAAACCCAAGCCCGGATTCAAAGGGGCGGGAGCACGGTGAAACGCAGAGGGGAGCGGCTTTGTTCCAAATGCAACACACCAATAACGTAACGCGTCGGCCTTGCCTACATCAGTACGGACGATTCCACCACCCTGCTGTAGCACCCAGCCTAGGCGGCGGCTAAGTTATCTTGTCCCTGATAGATTGAAGCCACAAGTTCTCGTTAGTATCCTTAGCCCAAGGGGCCAGTACCTTTAGCTTCCCTTATCAATTGCCTGCTTGTCATAAATGGGCCTTCTGTGGCATTGCTGCCAATGCCCCTGTATCCCATGCACTCCTAGATTTGGCATGGAGTGCTTTTGAATGGTCAGAATGGAAGAGTGGAAATCTTCCAGGTTCTGTGTTTGGCTCTTACTTGTCCCGTCGTGTTTACCTCTTTTGAGGCACTAGGCGGTTTAGCAAGGTCCCCTCTTGTCTCTTGATGCAGGAACTGCCACGCGGTCCTTGTGCCAGCTCCCGAAGTCTGCTTATCTCGTAGTGAGTCACCTGCCGCCAAAGCCTGGTGTCAGCTTTTCGCTGCCTTATCTTAAGCAAGTAGAACTAAACCCCCGTGCGCCAGCTCCCGGGGCCGGGCAAGGGCCAAGAAGCAGAGAGCGAGGCTGTGGGCCAGGAGAGGGTGCGGGTGGGGCAGTGGAGATGCGGGAAGAGCCCTCGGCCTAAGGATTAGTTGGACTGACACCGTTCCCCCTGCTCTGCATGCTGGGCACCTGCAGCACCCTGCCTCCGGGTCCGAGAGCCAGCCTTCCAGCCATGTGTACTCAGGCTGACGGTCCGGTGTCCCCCCGCCGAACACGTCCCTCCTGCACCTTGTGCTCCTCCCTCCTAGCTCCGTGCAGGGGTGGCTCTGCCCAGTAAGTGCATCGTGGGAAAGGCTCTGCTTTGCTTGGCTTGGGTGGTGACTTCGCTCAGGAGGAGGGAGGAGGGCTGATGCCCCCGAGAGCCAGGAAGGGACAGAGGGTACCGGGCACCCTGGGTCAGTGAGTGGTGGTTGGCACTTGCTGGAGAGGGCCTGCTCAGTGTGACACTATGATGGGGGCTAATTTAGCTACCACTAATCAGGAAGGAGATCTTGGAGGCATCGTGGCTAGTTCTCTGAAACTGTCCGCGCAGTGGGTGCCGGCGGGCACAAAAGCAAACGGGACGCGAGGAATCATTTAAAAAGGGAGCGAGAACAAGACGGAGAATATCTTCTTGCCCTTCTATAAATCCATGGGAAGCCCTCTTCTTGAATCCCGTGTGCAGATACGATGGTCTCATCTCAAACAAGATCTCTGGGCATTGGAAAAGGTTCAGAGAAGGGCAACAATGAGGGGTTTGGAACGGCTCCCATGTGAAGAAAGATGAAGAAGATTTGGACTTTTCAGCTTAGAAAGGAGGAGTCTAAGGGGGGATGTGATAGAAGTCTATAAAATCATGAGTGGGGTGGAGAAAGTGAATAAGGAAACGTTATTGACTTGTTCCCATCATATAAGAATTACGGGCCACCAAATGAAATTAATGGGGAGCAGGTTTAAAACAAAAGGAAGTTCTTCTTCACATAGCGCATAGTCAATCTGTGGAACTCCTCGCCTGAGGAGGCTGTGAAGGCTAGGACTATAGCAGGGTTTAAAACAGAACTAGATACATTCGTGGCGGTTAAGTCCATCGATGGCTATTAGCCAGGCTGGGAAAGGAATGGGGTCCCTGGCCTCTGTTTGTCTGAGGGTGGAGATGGGTGGCAGGAGAGAGACGCTTCATTATTCCCTGTTCTGTTCCCTCCCTCTGGGGCACCTGGCACTGGCCACTGTGGGCAGACAGGACGCTGGGCTGGATGGGCCTTTGGTCTGACCCAGTCTGGCCGTTCTCATGACAGTGCCCCAGGGCAGTGCGCAGTCACCCCCGTTTGGGGGAACAGCCAGGCTGGGAACTGGGTACAATGTCCCAGAGGTGGGGGCATTGCGGGGGGGGGGGCATACAGCCAGGCGGGGAATGTAGTGCAGGATCCCCCATGGGGCGAGGGGGCGGGGCAGAGCGGGCCCCTCTTTTGGATGTCCCACCGCAGGATGATGTGGGAGGGGCAGGCGTGGGGGGGCGGTGAGCAGGAAGCTTTCGGCCCCATCTCACAAGTGGGAAACTGAGGCACGGAGCAGCCAACTGACCCTCGCACGGTAACAGAGGCTGGGATGCTGGGTCAAGCGAGCCCGGATCTACTTCGGACCCATTGTCTCCTCCCAGTTAGCACCCGCTGCAGCAGGCGGCTCTGGCGTTCAGGGCAGTATCTTCCATGGGGGGTGGACTTGGGTGGTCCCTGCCTCCCTGCCTCCACGCATGGGGCTGCTGGCGATGCCCCGAGGGGCGGGCGCAGGGCGGGGGAGGGGGTCATGTGAGGCGTGGGGTGCGGGAAACCCGCCTTTCATCTCCTGGTGTTGAGGCTTGTTCTGTGGTTTGCAGAGGCCTTTACCGCTGGATGCTGCCGGGAGCGGAACGGGGGGAATTGCGTCTTAATTAGCAAGGAAACGGGCACGGCTGCTGCTCGGGCATCCGGCGCTGGGGTGGCGGGTTCCCCTGGTGTGTGCGCACAGGGTGCTTACGCAGACTGGCCCTGGTCCTGGCATGGGGGGGGGTCCCCTCACAGATGCTGGGGGAGTCGGGGGCTAATTCAGACACAAAGCAGGAGAGTCCGTTTTAGCCGCCTGCTTGCCCTGCCGTTGCTGGGGGTGTGTTTCTATCTCTCTTAGGTACTTAGATCCCCCTGCCCAGGCCACAAAACCAGTCCCAGAGCTACCCACAGTCCTGTGTATTTATCCTGTGACCCTGACAGGCAGGGCAGGACCAGTATTCCCCTGTTACCTGGGGGAAACTGAGGCACAGAGTGGCTAAGTGACATGCCCAAGGTTTGGGAGTTAACATAGGAACTCTGGGGTCTGAGGAGGCCTTCCCAAATCCCGTGTGTTTATCCTGTGACCCTGACAGGCAGGGCACAGTCAGCATTCCCCTGTTACCTGGGGGAAACTGAGGCACAGAGTGGCTAAGTGACTGGCCCAGGGTTTAGGGGATAACATAGGAACTCTGGGGTCTGAGGAGGCCTTCCCAAATCCCGTGTGTTTATCCCGTGACCCTGACAGGCAGGGCAGGGCCAGTATTCCCGTGTTACCTGGGGGAAACTGAGGCACAGAGTGGCTAAGTGACTGGCCCAGGGTTTAGGGGATAACATAGGAACTCTGGGGTCTGAGGAGACCTTCCCATTGACTCTGCTGCCCTCAGTGGCGGGGTCCCTCACCAGCGCAGAGCGGGGAGAGATTGAGACGAGTTCCCAGCTTGGGGCCTCTCTGCCCGGAGGAGGTGGGGGGCGGGGGGCGGGGGGTGCTGCTCAGTGGGATGGGGCAGGGAGCTCACCTCTGGCTGCTGGAGGATCCTGCCTCCTCCCCCGGATGAGGGAGCACCCCCTAGACCTCCCCCCATAGCTCTGCAGGTTCCCAAGGGGCCCGGGATCACGAGGTAATTGACGCGATGGCGAGGCAGACGGGCCTAGAGGCCGGGGTCCAAGAGACACCAGGCTCCTGGCGCTGAGCAGAGACGCTGGGACCACGCTGGGGGTGGGGATCCTTGTTTATCCAAGCTGCTTGGCTGAGGCTCTGGGGGGGCATTGTGAGGTCGGGGGGGCATTGTGCCTGGCACGATGTGGACCCTGTTTGAGATCGGGGGGCCTGGTGCTTCGGGGACCCTGATATGCGGGGTCCCCTTGTGCCGTCACGGAGCAGACAAGTAACCAGAGGCAGACCTGGCTGCAGTGCACCCCAGGTCTGGCTGCCTGGGAGTGGGGGGCTCCGAGCTGCACCCCACCCTGAGGGAGGCGGTCCGTGCCACGTGACCAGTCTGGTTCGGTCCGGGGCCCACGCTGGGAGTGCTGGCTCTGGTTCCTGGTGCACTTCCAGCGGGAAATACGGCCCAGCGAGGTGATGGAGGATATGCAAATGGTTTGAGCGTGGAAATTGCCCCATCGGTAGCTGTGAGAAGTGGGCGCAAGCCCCCCAGATGGGCTATGTGCCCAGCACGGCTCCCAGCACCTTAATGCCAGCAGCGGCCTCAGCGGAGCGGGGTGGTGGGGGGCCGGGGCATGAAGACTGGGGCTGAGAGCGGCTCTGGCAGGAGGCCAGGAAGGGGGAATGGCCGGTAAGATGGATCGGAAGCCGGCTAGACTGCCGGGTCCAACGGGCAGGGATCAATGGCTCGATGTCAGGATGGCGGTCGGTTTCTAGCGGAGTGCCCCAGGGTTCAGTTCTAGGGCCGGTTTTGTTCAATATCTTTATTAATGACCTGGATGAGGGGCTGGATTGCACCCTCAGCAGGTTTGCAGCTGACACTAAGCTGGGGGGAGAGGTAGATACGCTGGAGGGCAGGGGGAGGGTCCGGAGTGACTTAGACAAATTGGAGGATTGGGCCACAAGAAATCGGATGAGGTTCAAAAAGGACAAGAGCAGAGTCCTGCCCTTGGGATGGAGAATCCCAAGGATTGGTACAGGCTGGGGACTGACGGGCTAAAAGCAGTTCGGTCGAAGAGGACCTGGGGGTTACGGGGGATGAGAAGCTGGAGATGAGTCAACAGGGCGCCCTGGTAGCCAAGAAGGCGAATGGCATATTGGGGAGCATTACGAGGAGCATGGCCAGCAGATCCAGAGGTGTCATCATTCCCCTTTATTCGGCTCGGGTGAGGCCACATCTGGAGTCCTGCGTCCAGTTCTGGGCCCCCCAGGACAGGAGGGATGTGGGCGCGTTGGAGAGGGGCCAGCGGAGGGCAGTGAAAATAATTGAGGGGCTGGAGCACGTGGCCTGCGAGGAGAGGCTGAGGGAGTTGGGTTTGTTGAGTCTGCAGAAGAGAAGAGTGAGGGGGGACGTGAGAGGAGCCCTCAGCTCCCCACGGGGGTCCCAAAGAGGCTGGTCTCAGTGGGGGCGGCTGGCAGAACGAGGCGCGACGGTCTGGAGCTGATGGTGGGGCTGGGCAGTGCCCGCCCGCCCGCCGAGCTGCGGAGGGAAACAGACGCGCTAATCCCCTCCTCGCCCGGCCCTGCGGGGGCTCGTTTTGTGTCTGGGTCCCAGGGGAGGAGGGGCAGGAGCCGAGCCGCCCCCCCACTGATTAGGAAGCAGCTCACACTCGGCGTGGCGGGACCAGGCTGCTCCCGTATGCGCAGGGCGCCGCCGCGCTCTGAATAGGAGACGCGGCCCCCTCCCCTGCGAGCTGGGAAGCAGCCGACTGGGCCGCATGGAGGAGGCTGTGACAGTCTTTCGCCGGCACTTCCCCAGCTGCAGCATCGCTGTGCTGCTCTTCAGAGCCTCCCCATCCCCCCTTGGTGGCAGGGCTGTGGGTAAACTGAGGCACCGAACATGGCAAGGACGTGCCTGTGGTCACGCAGGGCGTCTGGGGGCAGAGCAGGGGGATCAAACCGGCGCTCGGGAGGCTGGAGTTGGTTAAGGTCTGCCCTGCTCCCAGTGCCCCCCAGCCAGCCCCGCCCCGGCTAAGAGGGGCCCACAATGCACCCCCCTGTCTGCACCTGGCCAGACTCCTGAGCCGGTCGGGCAGCCCCTCCCTCTGCCGTCCCACCCCATGGGATCAGACCTGAGAGATGCCTCCTTTCCCAGCCTCCCCCAGGGCCGCGCCATTGTCAGCGGGTCAGGGGAGCGGGTGAGTGCAGGAGACAGGCCCAACCTGCGGAACTCACTGCCACTAGACAGACGGCAGCCCCAGTGCCCTTCCCTCCCACAAGGGCCCGGCCGGTGTTCCTAGTCTCATTGGGGTGCTCGTTACCAGGAAAGGCTTTCTAACGACTTCCTCTTTCCCAGCTGGGAGACAGGTGGGGGTTCCTGGTGGCCACGCTGCTCGGCAGATGAGCCTCCCCCACCGACAGCACCATCCGCCAGCTCCGTCTGTGTCCAGTGGCTTCAGCCGACCCCATGGCACCCGTGACCCAGCTGGGGCGGGTGCAGAGCTCCCCCCCCCAGCCTCTGTGGCTGAGCCCTGTTGGGTCCCTGGGGAAGGCTGGGGTGGGGGTCGGAGGTGGAAGTGTGTGAGGTTCCTTGGCCGTGGACCTGGGGGGAAATCTGGGGTGGGGGGAGGATTCTGGCAGAGGGAATGGGGACAGGAGCCGAGGGGCCGGTCCCTGTCCTGGCTCTGTGTGCAGGGCTGATGTCCCCAGCTCAGCCCCTCGGAGCTGGCTCGTGCTATGGGGCACCGTGGAAAAGGGGGGGCTGGTTTGTAACCCCCCAGCTTCCTCCTGCCACGTTACCTCCAGCACCTGCTCCCCTAGCCACTGCCAGAGTCTAAACTGCCTTATGGGGCCCGAGCATGGACGGGGGCCTAGCGCCCGGCTCCGTGTCCCGGGGGACGCTGGTAAGGACGGGGGCCCGGTGCCCGGCTCCGTGTCCCAGGACACGCTGGAGCAGACGGGGGCCCGGTGCCCGGCTCCGTGTCCCAGGACACGCTGGAGCGGACGGGGGCCCGGTGCCCGGCTCCGTGTCCCAGGACACGCTGGAGCAGACGGGGGCCCGGTGCCCGGCTCCGTGTCCCAGGACACGCTGGAGCAGACGGGGGCCCGGTGCCCGGCTCCGTGTCCCAGGACACGCTGGAGCGGACGGGGGCCCGGTGCCCGGCTCCGTGTCCCAGGACACGCTGGAGCAGACGGGGGCCCGGCGCCTGGCTCCGTGTCCCAGGACACGCTGGACCAGACGGGGGCCCGGCGCCCGGCTCCGTGTCCCAGGACACGCTGGAGCGGACGGGGGCCCGGTGCCCAGCTCCATGTCCCAGGACACGCTGGTGAGGACGGGGGCCCGGCGCCCGGCCCCGTTTCCCAGGACACGCTGGTGAGGACGGGGGCCCGGCGCCCGGCTCCGTGTCCCGGGACACGCTGGTGAGGACGGGGGCCCGGTGCCTGGCTCCGTGTCCCAGGACACGCTGGTGAGGACGGGGGCCCGGCGCCCGGCTCCGTGTCCCGGGACACGCTGGTGAGGACGGGGGCCCGGTGCCTGGCTCCGTGTCCCAGGACACGCTGGTGAGGACGGGGGCCCGGCGCCCGGCTCCGTGTCCCAGGACACGCTGGTGAGGACGGGACCCCAGTGCCCGGCTCCGTGTCCCAGGACACGCTGGTGAGGACGGGGGCCCGGCGCCCGGCTCCGTGTCTCAGGTCACGCTGGTGAGGACGGGACCCCAGTGCCCGGCTCCATACCCAGCCAGAGCTCACTCTCCGAGGGGCCGCTTAGCCCCTGGCGTCTCCGCTCTGCTGGCCGGCGAGGGGGCCGGATGGGCCCCGCCAGCTGACAGCGGCTCTCAGCCCTGCCCCCCGTGACTGGCACATGCAGGAGGTGTCTCTTGCAGCCTCCAGCCCTGCAGCTTCCGCTGCGCCCGCCCCGCCTAGGGCTGGCAGGGCTGCGGGTGCGGAGTGAGGGGCACTGGCAGAGCTGCCAACGGGCTCTGGCTGCCTGCACGCCAGGCGATGCCCACACACCCGGCCCGCGTGGCAAACCCCTCTGGAGCAGGGAGCGGCCGTGGGCCGGGTGCCCGGCTCTGCGGCTGGAAGGTGCCAGGGGCGTGTGATGCGCGGGGGGCAGCCAGCGGGCGCTGAGCCGGCTGGGGAGCTTAACTGGGGCCAGTCCCCTTCCATAAAGCCTTGATTAGCCGGCGGCGTGGCCGAGGCAGAGAGTGCCAGCCGGCCGCGTGGCGAGAGAAACCGCCAGCTACTCCTGCCGGGTCCCCGGCTGGGCGAGGGTCTGTGGGCAAGGCCTGGCCTGGCTCGGTGCTGTGCTGGGGGCACCGCCTGGGTACTTGGCTGCCTGCTCAGCGGCCGGCCGGGGGCAGGGATGGCTCCTAGCAGTTCGCCCCCCCCCCCCATGCCTGCCATGAGCGTGGGAGTTCTCTGGCGCCGGAGTCCCGGGCCCGGCGCTGCTCCCGGGTCGCCCAGTGGGCGTGAGGTCCGGAGGGGCCCCCTGAGCACCCAGCTACCCCGTCCCGGCGTCACCAGGGCCCCTGCCCCCGGCTGGCGTGCCAGGAGGCGCGTGCCCGCGGCGTCCGTAGAGTCGGAGCAGCGGAGGGCTGGAAGGGACGGGGGGTGTCCTGCAAATGGGGCGTCGCGGCGTCGTGGGCTGGTGGGGTCAGGGGGCAGGCGGCTCCGTGGCTCCGATACTCCCGCCCCCCCGTTGCTGCCCCGATACAGAGGCGGGGCAGAGGGAAATGCGAGTCGGGTGAACCGTGTACTCGACTTCACGCTGCAGTAGGGGCAGGGCACAGGGGGATGCAGGGCCCTGCAGGGTGGATAAGTGGGGTTGGGGGGCTGAGGTGCTGCAGGGCAGGTTGCTGGAGGGTGGGGGCTGGGGGGCTGAGGTGGCTGCAGGGCAGGTCTCTGGAGGGCGGGGGCTGGGGGGCTGAGGTGGCTGCAGGGTGAGTGGCAGGGGGCAGGAATCGTGGGTCTGAGGTAGCTGCAGGGTGAGTCGCTGGGGGGCGAGGATTGGGGGTCTGAGGTGGCTGCAGGGCGGGTCACTGGGGGGCGGGGATTGGGGGTCTGAGGTGGGTGCAGGGCAGGTCACTGGGGGGCGGGGATTGGGGGGTCTGAGGTGGGTGCAGGGCAGGTCACTGGGGAGCGGGGATTGGGGGTCTGAGGTGGGTGCAGGGCGGGTCACTGGGGGGCGGGGATTGGGGGTCTGAGGTGGGTGCAGGGCAGGTCACTGGGGGCGGGGATTGGGGGTCTGAGGTGGCTGCAGGGCGGGTCACTGGGGGCGGGGATTGGGGGTCTGAGGTGGCTGCAGGGCAGGTCACTGGGGGCGGGGATTGGGGGTCTGAGGTGGCTGCAGGGCGGGTCACTGGGGAGCGGGGATTGGGGGTCTGAGGTGGGTGCAGGGCAAGTCACTGGGTGGCGGGGATTGGGGGGTCTGAGGTGGCTGCAGGGCGGGTCACTGGGGGCGGGGATTGGGGGTGGCTGCAGGGCGGGTCACTGGGGGGCAGGGATTGGGGGTCTGAGGTGGCTGCAGGGCGGGTCGCTGGGGGGGCAGGGATTGGGGGTCTGAGGTGGCTGCAGGGCGAGTCGCTGGAGGGCGGGGGCTGGGGGGCTGAGGCGGCTGCAGGGCGGGTCGCTGGGGGGCAGGGATTGGGGGTCTGAGGTAGCTGCAGGGTGAGTCGCTGGAGGGCGGGGGCTGGGGGGCTGAGGCGGCTGCAGGGCGGGTCGCTGGGGGGCAGGGATTGGGGGTCTGAGGTAGCTGCAGGGTGAGTCGCTGGGGGCGAGGATTGGGGGTCTGAGGTGGGTGCAGGGCAGGTCACTGGGGGCGGGGATTGGGGGTCTGAGGTGGCTGCAGGGCGGGTCACTGGGGGGCGGGGATTGGGGGTGGCTGCAGGGCGGGTCACTGGGGGGCAGGGATTGGGGGTCTGAGGTAGCTGCAGGGTGAGTCGCTGGGGGGCGAGGATTGGGGGTCTGAGGTGGGTGCAGGGCAGGTCACTGGGGGCAGGGATTGGGGGTCTGAGGTGGCTGCAGGGCGGGTCACTGGGGGGCAGGGATTGGGGGTCTGAGGTGGCTGCAGGGCGGGTCGCTGGGGGGGCAGGGATTGGGGGTCTGAGGTGGCTGCAGGGCGAGTCGCTGGAGGGCGGGGGCTGGGGGGCTGAGGCGGCTGCAGGGCGAGTCGCTGGGGGGCAGGGATTGGGGGTCTGAGGTAGCTGCAGGGTGAATCGCTGGGGGCGAGGATTGGGGGTCTGAGGTGGCTGCAGGGCAGGTCACTGGGGGCGGGGATTGGGGGTCTGAGGTGGCTGCAGGGCGGGTCACTGGGGGGCAGGGATTGGGGGTCTGAGGTGGCTGCAGGGCAGGTCACTGGGGGCGGGGATTGGGGGTCTGAGGTGGCTGCAGGGCGGGTCACTGGGGGGCAGGGATTGGGGGTCTGAGGTGGCTGCAGGGCGAGTTGCTGGAGGGCGGGGGCTGGGGGGCTGAGGCGGCTGCAGGGCGGTCGCTGGAGGGTGGGGTCTAGGGGGCTGCCGGAGGAAGGGCCCTCAGAGGCTGAGAGGCGCCTGTGTTGCTCGCTGGGGTTGGGGGCCGGGGCCCGGGCTCGGCTGTGCGCGGGTGGCTGATGGGGCAGAACCGGTGGGTGTGCTGGGCAGGGCCCCTTGAAGCGGCTTGTGAGCCCCGAGCGTCGCTCTGTGTGAGCCTGGCTCCAGGCCTCCCCTCCCTGCTGCCGTGGGGCTCGGCTCAGCACAGAACAAACCGGGAGCAGCCGCGGGGGCCCGGGGATACCCCAGTTCGCTGCCAGCCCCAGCACATTTGGAGGAGCCGGGGGAGGAGTGCGGCTGGGAGGCAGAGCAGTTCCCAGAACAGGACTATGCCCATTTACACCTGCTGTGGATTTGGCTCAGACACTTTCCCTCATGTAGCAGTGAGTTCCACAGATTAACGGTATCCTGCAAACAAGCGATGCCATCACACCCTGCTGTTCAGTGCTGCTGCCTTTGTCTTGGTCCTGGGGACAATCGAATCCCCCGACTCAGTGCTCCCCTGAGCATGGGGAGGGGAGGAAGGTACGGGCTCACAGCTGGTCCAAATCAGTATCCTCCATGGACCCCAGTACGAGCTGCCCGTGTTTGCTCTGCAGGGATGGGAGCCAATCCATTGTGCCACCAGAGGGGAAACTGAGGCAGGGGTTTCCCGGGCGGGGCGCCGATGGCTGTGGCACCCGGTCCCACGCTCGGTGTGTCGCTGGTAGTGGTGTTGCGGGGCGGAGGGCTGCCGGACGCGGGGGATTGACGGCTCTCCTTCCCGCCCCCACAGCCCGAGGACCTGGAGGTCCCCTCCGCCCACACGTTCAAGGTGAAGAGCTTCCGGAAGGCGAAGCCATGTGGGATCTGCGGGCAGGCGATCGCGCGGGAGGGCAGCGCCTGCCGAGGTGAGTTCCCGGGCCAGGGCGCCCAGCGGCTGCCGGGGGCCTGGCGTGAGCTGAGCTGGGAGGTCTCAGCCTGGCTTCGGGCGGGGCGGGGCGTGCGGAGCCTCGGCTGCGGGGGTAGCCACGGCCAGAGCAGCCAGGCTCCTTCCACCGGTGCCAGACTCCCACAGGGCCACGTGTCTGGGAGCGTCTAACCCTGCGCACCAGCCTGGCCCCCTTCGAAGTCTGGCCCCGGGGCAGCTAGGTGCTGCCGAGCGAGGTTCCCGGGGCGTGGCTGCGTGAGGGCAGCCCGAGGGCCGTCTCGCCTCCGGCTGCGTGGCTGGAGCTGGCTCTTGAGGGGCAGGGCACAGAACAGGGGGGTGCCACCGGGCCGGGTCCCCCTCAGCCTTACAGCCCTGTCACCATGGGAGTGGCCCACCCCGCTCCCACCACCCGGCACCCGTGTTTTCCCTGCTCCCAGCTCTGCCGTCTTGCGGCCTGCGAGTCCGGAGGCGCCCGCTTCCGGCCAGAGGGGCCTGTGGGCCTCAACATGCCGCGAGGCAGGAGGGGGACTCGGGCCCGCCCCCTCTCCGGGCCCCGACTCAGGCCCCTAAGGCGGTGGTGTGGTTGCGCTGCCTGGTGGGTGGGGATTCCCCGTAACTCACCCGCCCTCGGGGAGGGGGGGCACCTTCGCCTCTGGTCCCCGTCCTGGGCCACTTCCTCCTGCCCGCGTCGGCCGGCTTGGCGTCTAGCTGGTCGTGGCTAGTCTGGGGTTCCGCCCGCCGGCTGCTTGCTCCCCGGGCTTTTCCTCCACCTCTGGGAGTTTGCCTCAGTTTCCTCCCCTTTCCATCGGGGCCTGGTGGCATTTAACCCCCCCGCCGCCTGCGGGCCGATGACGTCAGCGGACGTCTCTCCCCACCCGGCCCCAGGCGCTCCCCGAGCAGGCCATCTGGGGATTCAGCCTTCCCCGCACCTACTGCCTTCTCCGGCAGGCCCCTGGTGGCCCACCGTCCCCCGGCGCGTCCACTGGTGGCCGGGAGGTGCAGGGGGCTGTGGTCTCCGCGCGGCCGGAGCTCGGCGCCCCGTCACAGGGGTAAGGAGTGAATCAACCCCATTTCCCACTTCTGATTCTGCCAGGCAATGGGGCGGGGTCCCTGGGACAGCGGGGCGGGGTCCCTGGGACAGCGGGTTGGGGACCCCGACCCTGCGCCCCCGGCTGCAGCAAGATGTGACTCCGCCGGCCAGTAGAATAGGGAGGTTTATTGCTTCTGTGAGGCCTGGCCCAGCCCGGGTTCCATGTAGACATAGGAGTAAGGGGCAGGCAGCCTCATGTTTGCCCAGCCAAGACTGCCCAGCTCCCAGACCCTGCCCCCCAGCCAGGTGTCCGTCTCCACCTCCCTCCCTTTGTCTCTCCCAGCTCAGGCTGGGACTGGGTGTCTGGGCCAATCCACACGTGGGTGAGTCAGTGGAAATCTCACATCACAGCGCAGCCAGGTGGGGACACCGGGTTACAAAGCTGACAGCCCCCCACTACGTCACAGTCCCGCCTAGCTGGGCAAACAGGTCCTCAGCTCTGGGAACGTCTTCTGTTCCTTTCTGAACCCAGTGTCGTCGCTGGCTTCCCGACATCCCCTGGCAAGGAGTTCCACAGGTTATGTCCCGTTCCTAGCACCCAGCAAGCCTTTGGAACTGCTGTGGCACCTGGAGCTCACGTTTTTCTGAGCACGAGCCATGGTGACTCCAAACCCCTTTCGTGGGTGGCCACGGCCAGTCAAGACCCCCCCATTCTTGTCCACGTGTAGCTGGGATCGTGTTTTCCAACAGGCGCTACTTGTTCCGGGTCAGGCTTGGATTTCATGAGCTATTTTCTTGCCAAGTCACTCGCACTGGTGAGGTCGCTTGGTAGCTCTTCACGGACATCTTCGGGTTTAATGTCGCATGGTCGGCAAACGTTGCCACTTTGCTGCGTACTCAGAGTCCTGGCCCCCGTACCCTGCTCGGGGGCGATTTCCCTCTTTCCTCCGTGCAAACGGACCTTTTCTTCCTGCGTGTCACCAGTTCCCGGTCTGAGAGCGGGCCCTTCCCTCTCCTCCCACGCCCGCTTCCTTCGCGTGAGAGCTGTGGGCGAGGGAGCTCGCCCCACTGAACGCCCCCCGCGGCCACGCACCCGTCGGCCCCCTCAGCGACGGCTAGGGGAGCGGGCAGGCGGGAGATCTCTGGCCGCGGACTCCTCTTCCGGCAGGGGGTGTTCGTGACCTTACTGATAATTCCCTGCTTCAGCCGCTTTGCCGGGCCCCGAGGGGAGGCTCGCGGCGTGGAGCTGCCGGAACCGTTGTAAAAACCGGCATCCTGGTCCCCCGAGGCACAGGCGGATGCTGTGGGGTGCCCGTTGCAGTTCTTGGGCGGGCCACGGGGGGCGCCCTGAGGCCCTACCTCACGGAGAGCTGGGGGGCGGTGCTGGCCAGGGCTGGGTGCTACACAGGGGGCCGGGTGTGGGGCTCTGAGCTGGGACCTCAATGAGCCGGCTGGGGGGGCCTGGGGCGAGTTCCATCCGTGTGCAGCCAGCGGGGAGTCAGAGCCCCCGGGCTGAGCCGGGGACGGGTGGCGGGGGGGCATCCCTTTGCCCCAGGCCTCTGTCTCTCTGGGGGAGGCAAAGAGCAGGAGGAGGCGCTCAAGGGCGGGGCGGGGATGAATGAGGCAGGGCAGAGAAGCATCAGGGGGTATCGGGGAGCCTGGAGCTGCCGTGGCCAGGCGGTGGGGCTGGCGCCCCCGGCCCGTACACAGCGCTTTCCTTTCAGCGGGTTCCCAGCCCGGGGTGACCTTGTCTCATCGATGGGGAACCTCAGCCGGGCCTGGCCTGGCAGAACCTGGAGCCAAGGAGACGTTCCCCAAAGGGCTCGTGGTCCAGGACAGTCGGGGGAGCTCGTAGGCTCCGGGCCCTGCCTGCCTCCCGGAATGGACGGGCGGGGGGCGGGCGGCTCGCACCGGAGGCCTGGTGTGGAGAGCCTGGCAGACGGGTTTGACCGAACGCGGAGCCAGCTCTGTCTTGGAGAATGGGGGCCCGAGACACCGCTCTTGCCCCCCCCCCCGTTACAGCTGATGCCTTCCCTGACTCTGCCCCACCCACTGGCCCAGCCCGGCCCGGCCCCAGGCTCTACGTGGCTTACTCCTTGGGCGGGAGCTGGCCCCACGGTCAGTGTCAGCTGGGATACTGCAGGGCCCTTTCAGACCACAGCCCTCCCCTCTCTGAGCCCCCTGCCCGGCTGGACTCCACAGAGCCCCCGTGGCAGAGCCGTGGGCGTGGCATGGCAGAGCCGTGGGCGTGGCATGTTCAGTGGTGCCTCGGAGCCAGCAGGGGGAGCTCCCCCCGGGGTTTGATGGTGCCCCCTAGCCAGCTTAGAGGTGTGTTTTGCTGTCCCAGCCGAGCGGCGGGTGTCCCCCAGCACCTTGAGAAGCAGGTGGGGTTAGCACGCCCAGCGTGGGAAGGCAGGAAGAGAAGTCCCGGGGTGGGGGCTGGCCCTGCCGGCTTGTGTGTACCTCAGTTTCCCCACTTGTGTGGCGGGACTACAGTTCTGACCTGAAGGGTGTGTCGAGGGCTGGTTTACAACTAGGCAGGTGTTACCACAAAGAGGTCCAGTAGAAGGGGGCTTTACACACTGCGGAGCAAATTTCTAAAGCAACAAGGCTTCCTTCCTGCCCTCGGCTCCTCCCTCTTCCCCACGGTCACACGGGTGTTCCCGTGGCTTAGCGCCAGCAAAACTGGAACCGCTTCCTAGCACTTTGCAGGTTGTGGTGACTACGTTTGAACTCACCCACTTCTCCCCAACAAAGGCCGCCTAAAAAAAAAAAATCTAGGCTCCGTGCCTGTGCGCTTACATCACAACTTGACATAATTGGCACAAACAATCAGAACGGTTTGTCCTCTTCTCCCAGAGTGCCCTGGGGTAAGCCTATGCAAATAAGTGAGACGCCGGTACCGCTCCTGCCCAGTAGATGGCGCTGTGAGCTGCCTTTGCTAAGGGAGAGGGGCCGGAGCGAAGCTGGATGCTCCACGCCCGGTGCTCCTGCCCCACAGCTGTCTCACGCCGCCCCCCACGCCCGGTGCTCCTGCCCCACAGCTGTCTCACGCCGCCCCCCACGCCCGGTGCTCCTGCCCCACAGCTGTCTCACGCCGCCCCCCACGCCCGGTGCTCCTGCCCCACAGCTGTCTCACGCCGCCCCCCACGCCCGGTGCTCCTGCCCCACAGCTGTCTCACGCCGCCCCCCACGCCCGGTGCTCCTGCCCCACAGCTGTCTCACGCCGCCCCCCACGCCCGGTGCTCCTGCCCCACAGCTGTCTCACGCCGCCCCCCACGCCCGGTGCTCCTGCCCCACAGCTGTCTCACGCCGCCCCCCACGCCCGGTGCTCCTGCCCCACAGCTGTCTCACGCCGCCCCCCACGCTCGGTGCTCCTGCCCCACAGCTGTCTCACGCCGCCCCCCATGCCCGGTGCTCCTGCCCCACAGCTGTCTCATGCCGCCCCCCACGCCCGGTGCTCCTGCCCCACAGCTGTCTCACGCCGCCCCCAACGCCCGGTGCTCCTGCCCCACAGCTGTCTCACGCTGCCCCCCACGCCCGGTGCTCCTGCCCCACAGCTGTCTCACGCCGCCCCCCACGCCCGGTGCTCCTGCCCCACAGCTGTCTCACGCCGCTCCCCACGCCCGGTGCTCCTGCCCCACAGCTGTCTCACGCCGCCCCCCACGCTCGGTGCTCCTGCCCCACAGCTGTCTCACGCCGCTCCCCATGCCCGGTGCTCCTGCCCCACAGCTGTCTCATGCCGCCCCCCACGCCCGGTGCTCCTGCCCCACAGCTGTCTCACGCCGCCCCCAACGCCCGGTGCTCCTGCCCCACAGCTGTCTCACGCCGCCCCCCACGCCCGGTGCTCCTGCCCCACAGCTGTCTCACGCTGCCCCCCACGCCCAGTGCTCCTGCCCCACAGCTGTCTCACGCTGCCCCCCACGCCCGGTGCTCCTGCCCCACAGCTGTCTCACGCCGCCCCCCACGCCGGCGGCACACTCTGATTGGCGGGCAGCTCGTGGCTGCCGCTTTCCTGGCCCATGGGCCGGGGGAAGGACAGTGGAATCTGCACCCAGCAAGCGCAAGGTCCCGCTGGCGCTCGCATTGCGCCCGGACGTACCGCTGTGGGGCATGGGGCCCACGGCCGCTCCTGGCGTGTCTCAGCGGCTGGGCACGTGTCATGCGGCTCAGCCCGGGCGTGACTGCACCAGGGCCTGGCCCGGTGGGTGAGGCGGGCGTGGGACCCAGGACAACGGGGTCCAACGGGTGGTCCCGCCATGGGCTCTTGGGCGGGTCCCGTCATCTCCCTGGGCCTCGTGCGTCTGGGGAACGGGGCTCCCGTCCTGCCTGTCTTGGCCGTGTCCGCGATAGTTTGCTGGCAGGGCAGGCGCTTTCTCTGCGTCTGTGCACGTACAGCGCCTGGCGCGGTGGCCCAGGGCCCTCGCTGGAGCCCTCGAAACGTGCGGCTGGAATAGGGGAGGGACCGCAGGGCGTAACGCGATCCATTCGGCAGGGGGTGAGTGGAGGGCTGCGTACGATGCCAACGGGCGGGGTGTCCCCCTTGGATCAGACCCCGACCTTAGACCGGGGGTGGGGAACGTCTGGCCTGCGGGCCGCTCGCTGCTGTCGGGCTCCGGGGAGCGGCAGGGCTCCGTGCCTGCAGGCGCTCAGGTAACCCAAGTGTCTGGCGGCCCGCCAGCGGCTAACCCTGACGAACCCCGTGCAGGGGGCGTGCCAGAGGTCCCCGCCTCGCCGCAGGCCGTGTGATCAGCAAGGCTCTCAGGGTGCGTTGTGTGCCGGGGCGGGGAGGTTCACGGCGTAAATTCCTCCTGATCCTCTAGCCGGAGCAGGCGCGCGCCGCATCCTGCCATAAACGGGTCTGTTCTGTGTGGCTGTGGACGTGCTGCTCCGCCCCACCTGAGAGGTGGCCGCATTCCACCGGGGAGGCCCGTGCTCGCAGGCCGCCCGAGGCACGTGCATCACGACGGAGGGACACGTGGCTGGGTGGGAGGACAGACCCGGGTGCAATTCAGGCCTTGCCGATACGCATCTGGGGAGAGGTGAGGTCACCGGGCAGCGTGCCGCGAGCTCCGGGGCCCGGCCAAGTCCCTCTTATCAGGGCGGGCAGGTGCACCGCCACTCAGGGCTCCTTTTCCGATGGCTCTGCCGAGAAGGAAAAGCTGAGTTCAGCCGCGACAATGCCGGCTTCCTGTGTTCCCTGCCGCGCGGCTGCACCAGGAAATAACCCCGGCGGGGCGGACGGGGGCGCTGGGCAGCCGGCAGGCCAGGGCTGAGGGCTGGGGAGGTCCTTTCCAATCCCTTTCCCACCGGGGCTCTGCCATCGGCTTTGGGCCCCTCTGCCAGCTGGGAAGGTGGCCGTGCGGGGTCAGAAAAGCCTCGGTCCTCCCCCACTTCTGGGGAGTTCAAAAGGGACCGCGCTTCCTTCCGCAGGATGTCCGTGTGGGTCCGGTGTGGGTCAGGCGGGAGGAGCAGGGCTGCGCCGGAGCGCACGGCGGAGGCTTGTGGGGGGGGAGGGCGAGGCTTGCAAGCGCTGGTGTGTTCCCGCAGGGGCGAGGTGGCCGGCCCAGGGCTCCGATGAGCCTCCGAGAAATATCAGCAGAAAGCGCCTCCCGCAGATTGCCGGCCCGGCGGCTCCGTGCACCGGGGGCAGGCTCGGAGGAGCACGGTGCCGTTCGGGTTCCTGAGCCCAGTGGTCGTTCATGCCCGTCGGACAGACCAACTACGGCGGGAGGGGGGGTCTCTGCCTCGGGCTGTGTGGCGTGGTCCCGCGGATGCCGGCTTGCCCCTCTGAAGCGCTGGGGGAGGTCTGTTCCCGGTTCGGGCCCTGACCTTGGGCAAGTCCCTTAACCAGGTTCTGTGCCTCAGTTTCCCCACCCGTAGAATCATAGAATCATAGAATAATAGGACTGGAAGGGACCTCGAGAGGTCATCGAGTCCAGCCCCCCGCCCTCAAGGCAGGACCAAGCTCCGTCTACACCATCCCTGACAGATGTCTATCTAACCTGTTCTTAAATATCTCCAGAGAGGGAGATTCCACCACCTCCCTTGGCAATTTATTCCAATATTTGACCACCCTGACAGTTAGGAATTTTTTCCTAATGTCCAATCTAAACCTCCCCTGCTGCACTTTAAGCCCATTACTCCTTGTCCTGTCCTCAGAAACCAAGAGGAACAAATTTTCGCCTTCCTCCTTGTGACACCCTTTTAGATATTTGAAAGCCGCTATCATGTCCCCCCTTAATCTTCTTTTTTCCAAACTAAACAAGCCCAGTTCATGAAGCCTGGCTTCATAGGTCATGTTCTCTAGACCTTTAATCATTCTTGTCGCTCTTCTCTGTACCCTTTCCAATTTCTCCACATCTTTCTTGAAATGTGGCGCCCAGAACTGGACACAGTACTCCAGCTGAGGCCTAACTAGTGCAGAGTAGAGCGGCAGAATGACTTCACGAGTTTTGCTTACAACACACCTGTTGATACAACCTAGAATCATATTTGCTTTTTTTGCAACAGCATCACACTGTTGACTCATATTCAACTTGTGGTCCACTATGACCCCTAGATCCCTTTCCGTGAAAGGGCCTGGCGGCTTGGCCGCTCTTTTGGGGCCGGGCCGGTGGGACGCTTGGGGAACAGTCGGCTGAGTCGTGTTAGCAGTACCTTTCCTTGGGATGCGAGAGTCCAGCTGGGCTCCCCTCCCCCCCACCATCACCTGGGTGCGGAGGGGAGCCCAGCCGGCAGGGCTGGCGGGAGTTCCAGAGCTGACTCGGGGACGCCCCGGTCTGGGGGGGAGGTTGGACTCCAGACTCCCAGCGACACTGAGCAAGGGCCTTTTCTCCTGGCCTTTAGTAGCCCGGCTTCCCGTGGGCTCTGGCAAGCAGGGGGTTAAGAGGTCACCCCCAAAGCCAGGGCTCCCTGCTCGCCAGGTGAGTCTTCTTCAGCAGGGGTGGGGCCGGGGCTTTGGGGCGGGACTCCCTGCAGTGGGGAGGTGGGTTGGAGGCAGGATGTCCCTTGTGCACGGAGCCCCCCCACCCCAAAGGCTCTTCGGGGCGTCCCGAGAGGACCCCTCCCTTGCTGAGCTGCCTGTTGACCTTTGTGCCGGGCCGGGCCGGGCCGGGTCTGAGCACAGCTGAGGGCGTCCGCTCCGGGCGCATCGCTCGAACTCAGGACCTTCCCAAACAGGCCACACACCAGTCGCACCGAGCACGTCAGCTGCCAGCCTGGCCTGCCAGAAGCCTCACGAGCAAAACCCCTCGGACACCCCAGCTCTTCCTGTGCCCCAAACGGCCCCAGGCCTAACGCACGGGTGAGGGGTTATAGAACCCAATCTCACCTCCCCCGAATGGCTTCTTCCAGCCCCAAGAAACCAGCCGCAGATCCCAGTCGATTTACACTCTGGATCTTACCCACAAGATCACGCTGGGCCAATCCTTTAGCATCTACCGTCTAAAGGTTTATTCATACAAGAAAGAAAAGCCTGAGTGTGAGGCTGTTAAAGGATATTCCATTGCATGCAGCGAATCTCCCAGTTCTCAATGCAGGCTCTTAGCTATCTTAAAAGTCTCTGGTTACATCCTATGTCAGGACGGGTCCGCGGTTCTTCCCGGCTTGTGGTTCCCTGCAAGGCTGCATCTGGGATCAGGATCGGAACTCAAGACCGGATGGAGGGTGCCACACGGCACTTAGGGGCCTCTCCTGGCATCTTTCTGGGCAGAGCAGGTCACGTGACCCAACGGCCTATCCCTGCGTCCCAGGATGGCAGCCCTTCAGCCCTGGCAGGCTTGCAGGTACCAGTCACATTCCTGAGGCGTGTATTGGCACTAGAGCCTCGTTGTCTCCTTGCTAATTAGCACCCCCATTGGCCGAGCCTTCCTTGCCCACTGCTCATCCACAGACAGAATTTTCCAGCGTCCACACAGAGTGCGTGTTTCTAACTCCACATACAGATATCATACAAGTACATGAATAGCACATACAGAATCAGTAGAACACAAGCTTTCATGTGAGACCTCCCATGGCCCCCTGTGTATACACTTTGGCTACGTCGACACTGGCATGATTTTCCAGAAATGCTTTTAACGGAAAAGCACCATAGTATTTCTTCAAGAACACTGACAATCTTACATGAGATCGTCAGTGCTTTTGCGGAAATTCAAGCGGCCAGTGTAGACAGCTGGCAAGTTTTTCCGGAAAAGCGGCTGATTTTCTGGAAAAACTGGCCAGTCTAGACACAGCCTTAGGGGCAAATACCCCATCCCATGGGTGCAACAGTGATCTGTCTGATCCCCTTAAAATTCAATAACGTGACACCCTCCTCAGCTGGGGCCGAGCCTTGCTGGGGCCGGTTGGAAACGTTCTCCGCCCCGGCGGGGGAAACTGAGGCAGCAGTGGGCTGTGTTGTGCCCAGCGGGGCTGAGTGCCGAGGGCAGGCCGGCTAATCCACCTGGGCCTGCAAAGCAAAGGTACTGAGCGAGGCTGGCCAGGCCGGCCCCCTGCCGGGAACAATGGTTATGTTGTACCAAAGGAGCTGATGCTGTTTTTGGCAGGGCAGCAAACTGGAGTAAACCACTGCCGGGGGGGCGGGGGGGTTTACCTGGCCGGGGGCTGTGCTGGAATGTGCCAAGGGCTGGCAGGCAGTGCCTACATGGAGCTGGCACGGCAGCAGGGCTCCAGAAAGTGAGCGCCAGGCTGCGTAGGGCGGGTGGAGATCCGGGGACATGGCGGGTCCCCAGCGGGTGCAGCGCCATGGGTCAGCGCACGGCTGGTAAATCGAGGCCGGGGCTGCTGGCACTGGGCCCGGTGGGTGGGCATTTTACCCAGCTGGGGGGTCTCCCGGGAGTGCCCCAGACACCAGCTGATCTTCAGGCTGACTCAGCTCAGGGAGCTGGGGACGGAGACAGCCCCCCGGGGAAACACGCCCTCGCTGTCAGCCTCTGGGGTCTCTCCGGGCCCTGATCCTGCCCCCGAACCTCGCCGCCCTGCACCGTGCCAGCCTCCGGCCACCTGTGTGGGCTCTCACCCCGCAGCGTCTCTGGTGCCCGCTCCGCCTGGTCCCTGAGGGCCGGTGTGCGGAGTGTTTCTCTCTGCACCCGGGCGTGGCGCTCCGGAGACCCCTCGGCTGAGTCCCGTGGGAGGCCGGGCGGGCGCCGGGGGGGTGCCTGTGGAGAAGTGAAGGCAGGACGTGTTAGTTGGCAGATCTCTGCTCCCCCGGGACAAGCAGGCAGGTAGCAGAGGGGAAGGCTTCGGGAGTTTGCATGCAGCGACACGCCGGGGGCCCAGCCGTGGGGGCAAAGCATGTGCCTGTTGTGCACGGGAGGGGTGTGCCCACGCACACGTGGGAGGGGGGCGTTCTGGGTGCCTGGGCAGGCCCACACAAGTGTGGGAATGGCGTGTTGAACTCCGCGTGCCTGGCCGCTGGGCGGTCTTGGCTCACGCCCACGCAGAGCGGCCCATCACCGGTCAGGTCTGTCCACGGGTGTGTCCGAACGGGCTCGTGGGCGGAGCTGTAGCTGCCTCTGAGGCAGCCCCGGCCGCCCTTTTACATCTGGGGAAACCGAGGCACCGAACGGTTAAGTGACTTGCCCAAGGCTGCAGAGGGAATCAGTAAGAGCTGGGAAGAGAACCCAGCCGTCCAGGACTCTGTGGGCAGAACCGACGTGCCCGGGTGGGACACCAGGCTCTCCTGCAGGGCCCGTGGCTGGCGCAGAGGCCGGCTGGTGCCGTCTGTCGGGCTGAGATGTCACCACTGGAAAGTAACAGGCCCCGACCCTGGAAGGACGTGCTTGGTTTCAGTGGGGCTGCCCCCACGCAGGTCCGCTGTGGGGCAGGAGTCCGGAGTTTGCAGGGCCCGTTCGCAGCCCCCCTCCTTGCATGACAGAGCTGCCCTGAAAGACTTTCTCGGGGGCTCTCCAGTGCCGGCGCTGCGGCTGCGTCAGCCAGAAGCTCACCCGTCTGGTTTCACACTCTCCAGTGAGTGGCTGGCTTTTTTTTTTTTTTGCCTCTCGTACAGGAGGAAGGTAAATTACACAGCCTCCGGGCTGGAAAAAAAAAGAGCTGGATTTCAGAGCCGGGAAGGCGACGCTTGCTTCCGCTGCCGACTCTCGAAATTGCCCCGGCTCGCGAACACGGAGCATTGCCTCCTTTGTGGTCTGTGAAATCCACGGGGCAGCCCCGCAGGGCGGGAGCTGCTGGTTTAGGAAAACCCGCCGTCGTTTGGGCAACTCGAACAAGACGGGACGGGCCTGGCGCCCGTCAGCCGTAGCGCTCAAACGAGGTCAGTGCCATTTACAGCGGGGAGACGGGGAAACTGAGGCACGGTGTGTAGGTGTGTGTGTGGGGGGGGGGGGGGGACTTGCTTTAGGCCACCCAGAGCTGGGACTTGAAGGCTCCAGCCACGCTTGGCTGCGTGTCCGGGTGGAGGATCCCAGCCCAGATACTAAGGGGATGGGCAGTTGGGGGCCGTATAAGTGTCTGGGACGTCTCTGAAATAGCGCTGGGCCCTGGCAGCCAGTGGGTGGCGGAGGGGCTGCACCGTGTCGGCCTCGGGGGAGATCCAGGGGGGAATGAGGGGTGAGCTGAAGGCTGGCAGGAGCAGGTGCGGGGGAGGGCTATGGGCGGCGGGTTTCCTAGGCGGGGGGGGGGCGTTGCCTTCCCAACCCGCCAGCCTGGCTCTGCCCCCAGACCGGAGCGTTGCTGCCCCCCAGCGGCCGCCCTTCCTGTGCTCCAGGGCCAGGCCGGCTGGGGCCACATGCCACTCCACCTCCCCATGGCGCTGGGGGGGGCAGCTTGGCTCCCAGGGGGCGGGGCCTAGGTAGAAGGGGCGGGGCCAGGGGCTTGCCCCCCCCCCCCTCCCCGCCCTACTTTCCCCCCTGCCCATGGGGAGGGCAGTGAACAGGGGCCGGTGCCCTCTAGGTTCTCCAGCCGGGGCATCGCCCGGCCGCACGGCGAGCGGGCACCGTCTCTCCGGGAGCGCCGCCCGGCTGGAGCGTTGGCAGGGGGTCGGGGCTCCTGGCAGCCGAGGAGAGATGCATCCCGGGGCTCCTAGTTCCATCCCTTTCCCTCCCTCCGCTCTGGACCCCGCCCTCCCGCCAGTGCCCCCTGCTAGCCCAGCCCTGAGCCCCCCGGAATGGGAAACTGGGCAGCCCGGGGCCGAGGCCGGCTCTGACCCCAGCCCTCTTCGTCCAGAGCACCGGGGTGCCGGCGGCTGCCCGGCCGAGGGAGCACGCGTGCCCCCTGCTTTCCACAGCCCACCTCTCCCGGAGCTCGGGGAGGGGTGCCCCCGTCTGCGTGCCCCTCGTTCTGCCCCGCCCGGCGGGCTGTGCGCCCGGGCTCCGGAACGGGGAGGCCGCGAAAACTCCTCTCTGGGCTCCTCACCTTGGGGGAGGGGGGCGGTTCCCCAGCACAAGCATCTGAGCGGCCCAGGTGGGGAGGCAGGAGTGGATCGGGCGCATTGTGCACATTCCTGCTCCGGAACAGGGCTCCCGGAGCGGGAGGGAGGCCAGGTGAGCCGTCAGGTGGGGGACGTCGGGGGGGCGGGCGCTGCCGGCGCGGCACAGCGCGCTCGGTATTTTCCCGAGGGGGCCGGCGTACCCGTGCGGCCGAGGCGCCTGCTCTCCGCGTGGGGTGCTCGGTGGCTCCGTCCCGGGGGTGCCCCTGCCCGGCGCGCGGAGCTGAGCCCTGTCTCTCTCTCTCTTTCGCAGGGTGCAAGCTGGCCTGCCACAGGAAATGCGAAGCCAAGGTAAGGAGCCGCGCCGGGCGCCGCCGAGTTCCCTTGTGCCGGGGGGCTTGCGCGGGGCGGGGCGCCCCCTCCCTAGCGTTTCTGCCTGGGGTCCGGGTGGCACCTGCCTTGCAGGGAAGGACCTTTCCGTCGGCCCCCCAATCCCAGCCCGGCGGGGGTCGGTGCCATTCTTGCCCCCGGTGTCACCCGGGCCGTTTGAGGCTCATTTCGAACGGCTGCCCCTGAGCTCCCTGGGGGCTGAGCGCCGTGCCCCCGGGCACAGCTGGGGCTGAGTTCTTGCCCTGGCGTGGCCCAGCCGGGCGTGGGTTGGAGCTGGCACTCGGCCCCCGGCCTTGGGATCAGCCGCTGGTTCGGGATCGCGTGGCCGCCCCGGGCGAGCGCCGCAGGGGCTGGCGTGCCGGCTTCCCGGGGGGCACGTGCCCCACGGCACGGGGGCCTCCGGGCAGGATGCGGCCGCGGGCAGGGGCAGCTGCGTGTGCTGGGAACCCCTCGTGCTGCAGCGGGTGCGTTGGGGTGACGTGCGGGAAGGGACACGGCCTCTGGTCTCCCCCCCGCCCTCCTCCGCTCCTCCACCTGCCTCTGCCGCCCCCTCCGCTGGCTCCGGGTTCCTCATGTGCCGCTTGTGCCTCCTCCTCCCCCCCTTTCCCCAGCGTCCCGGGTGCACCGGGCCTCACGGGCAGCGTTGCTTCCTATCTGCGGCCCGGTCCGATGGCAGAGGGCACGGTTCCCAGTCCCCGTCAGGGCGTTGGTGGAGACGTCTGGGGGGCTGACGGCCTCCTCCGGAACGGGGGGTCTTGTGCAGAGGGGCTGGGTGTGAAACTGGGTCTCCGGCTGGGGATGCCGCCTGGGGAGGGCGGGCGCTGGCGGAGGAATCGGGCAGGTCATGCTGTCAGCAAGCTCTGCCGAGGACCTGGCCGTGGGGTGGAGACAGGAGCCCGGTGGTGTCCTACGCAGCAGTCTCCCCACGTCTCTTCTCCAGCCCCCTGGGGAGACCCCCCCAGTACTGCAGAACCCCAACCTCCTCCTGGGGTTCCCCCTCTGCACGGACAGGTGGTGGGTGGGAGCTCTGGAACCAAGCGGAGCTGGGGTCACCCACCGGATCTGGGGTCCCCTACAACCGTGGTCACTGCCGACCCCTCCTCCATGCTGGTCTCCCCAGAAGGCAGGGTCCCTAGCATCCGGTGGTGGGTGGAGTTCTGCTGAAGCTCCACCCACACCTTTAAATTCTGCCCACAATGTCAGAGGAGGGGCTGCAGGGAGCGTGGCCCTCATTAGGTTTCAGAGTCAACGCTCAGCGCCATGGGCTCGGTTTGCCGACTCCAGGGCCTGTGATGGTGGGGATGCAGCGAGGGGGCTTCTCCTCTGTGCCCCTGCCAGCCTCTCTGTCCTCCATTGGGTCTGTGTCTTGCTGGGACTTCCCAGGGCTGGAGGCAGGTGCCTTTCTACCAGCATTGGGGCGCCAGCCACTTCACTCTGTGCAGGGAGCCCTGCCCCCCCGAGCTTAGCGCCCTTGGTACCATCCTGCCTGGGGCAAGGAAAGGGAAGAACCCCTTTTGCCCACCAGCGTGGGGCGAATGTAACCCTATCCTGGCCATGCTAAGGGACTCACCCAAGGTCCCCAGGATGTCTGTGGCAGAGCCAGCGTCACTGGCCTGCATGTGGGAAGGATGGTGCTGGGGTTCAGGGTTCTCTCTGAGGGCCGGGTTCGAGCTGGAGGGATCCAGTCTCCCGCACAGCCTGGGATTAAAATTCAAGAGACCCAGGATCACTTCCTTGGGCTGGCACACGAGATCTAGGGCGGGTCACTTTTGTCACGCTCTGCCTCAGTTTCCCCTGTGTCCAGCTATGCCGGTCCTGCCTTTGTCCGGCCAATTTGGACGGTGCCTCGTGCCCTGTGACTGGCCAGCACCTGGCTCCCGGTGCCCCCCTAGTCCGGAGGCTAAAGCTGAAGGCAGCCCCTGCCACCGTGGCGTGCCCTGGCTCAGAGCAGGTGATAAATGCACCGGGGTTCCGTCTACACTAGTGCCCCTGAGCCGGCCAGCGTTCAGTGCCGGGAGATGGCCCAGAAGATGCCTGGGCAGACTGATTACGCAGCTCCTGTGCACCCAGAGACGGGCAGACGGACTCGCAGACAAGCCAGGGCTCCGGGTCCCATGACCCAGCTGGGATCCGGAGGGGAACGGGGCCCTGAGCCTGGGGGAGCGAAGCCGGTTTCGGAAGGTGCTGGCGGAGGCGGTGGGGGCCGGCAGCCATTTGAGCTGCGTGCGCCTGGCGGGGAGGCCGTGCCTCGGAGCAGCGTCTGCTCTGGCTGAGAGCCGTGTTGCGCGGGCGAGGCCGGCGTGTGTCAATACCCCCCGGCAGGGGGCGGGCGCCAGCGAGCCGGGTGTCCTGTTGCAACACGACAGGCCGGGCGGTGAAAAGCAGCGAGCGACGCAGAGACCCTGCTGGCGCCCTTCCCGGGCCTGTGCACGGATCTGGCGGCCGTGAGCACGCCTGGGGGGGCGCGTGCCCTGCGTGAGCACACACCTGTGTCTGCAGGTGCACGGTGGGGGTGGGCGAGCCTGCAGGCCGGCCTTGTGCTCCCGCCTCCTGGCCAGGGCAGATGGAGCTCCCCTCCGAGGTAGCTAGACCTGCTCTGAGCTGGCTCAGATGCCCCCCTGGGTGCATCGGTCCCTGGCGCTTCTCCAAGGAGGTGTCAGGCCCTGCTCGGGGCTGCCCCTGCGGCCGTGGGCACTGAGAGCCGGCAGCATGGCCTGGCTGCTGCCCCGATGCCAGCCTGTGTGCAGAGACCTGGGCCCCTCCGTTGCACCCTGCTGAGCTGGGGCTCTCCGAAGCAGGGGCAGTGCCCCCGTCCCCGGTGCCCAGGGCTGTGCCCTCGTGCGTGGGGAGGGCACCGGTGGCGTGCGTGTGCAAGGAGGAAGGGGGCGGCGGGGAAGATACCAGCCTTCTGGTTTGGCCTGGCTCTGTTGGAATAAATCAAGCTGGGGATGTTGCTGGCTGGGCTAGCCCATCATTTCGGGTCTCTGTGGCTACGGCTTTAAACCCCAGCCGAGCCCTCGGGCTGTCACCCTTCCAAACCAGGCGAGTGGCCTGGACGTGCCAAGCTCCCCGCCGGCGGCTGCCCGCGCCCCGAGGGAACCGCTCTCGCTTGCCCAGGCGGGCGCGTTAGCCTGAGCCGCGGGAGAAACCCTACCCCCGGCCCAGGGCACGCGGGGGGCGCGGATCTCCGCGGCTGGGTTTCCTGGCTACGCCCGTGGACACCAGTTGTACGTCCTGCAGGCCTGCGGGCAGCCACTTCCTAGCCGGGAGCGGGGGCGAAGATCTGCGGCTCGTGTTTGCGGACGCCGATCCAAACGCCGCCCGGGCCCAGGGCTCTACCATGAGCGTAAAGAAAGGGTTTGGCTTTTCGATTCCTACTCATTTTCTGGGGCAGTCGTCCTGGTGGCTCATGGCCTCTCTTGCCCCCCAGCGCCACCGGGGCTGAAAAACGGCTTTTCTCTTAAAACCTCCCCCAAAAGTGGTGATTTTCCGGCAAAGCCCGGGGCAGGAAAAGCCGCACGTTTCACGAGGCTCGTGATGCAGTCGTGCGAGCGGGCAGGTCGGTAGCCCAGGCCAGGCCAGGGGCTGGGGGCATGCGGCCTGCCGGGGGAGTACGGGTGCTGCTCTAGAGGGGGATGGCGCCCCCCGGGGATCCGAGGGGAGTACTGCACCCACAGGACGGAGCCGGGCGGGTTTGCATGACACCCGCCTGCGTGTGATAGACGCTGGCTCCCGCGGAGGGTGGGGGAGGGGCTCGTTCCCGGCTTCCAGGCACCGTCAGCTTGGCCTGTGCTCTGAATAAGGCTTACCTCAGGCATCAGGCATCCTTCCCTCCCTGCATTCCTGGGGATGGAGCTGCAAAGCCCCCCTCTCGGCCCGGGCCCCTGCCGCAGAGCCGTTTCCTTGACGCCTGCTCCAAATGCAGTCAGGCCTTGATTGCTCAAATTGCTGCCATCTGGTTAATGCGATGGCGAAACTTCCCGGGGCTGGCTGGAAAGCGCCAGGCGCGGGTCTTGGGGCACCCGGGCTGCTGCTTGCAGAGACGCTGGTTCGAAGGGCTGGAGCGTCCCGGGGACGGAAACTGCCTGGGGGGGAGGGGAGGAATCCGGGTCCTTTTCCAGAGCCCTGAGGAAGGTCATTATAGATCCTCTCTTCTTCCCACGCTGCCCTGACCTGGAGGGACCCCTTTCAGTGGGGGGAGGGGCTAGCAGCCTCTCGAGCTTGCTCGGGCCTCTGTGTCTCTGCTGAGTCACAAAGAGCCCCGTTGGTGCCAGCGGTGGGATGGATCTCGGCGCAACTGAGACCGGAATCAGGCCCGGGGGAGGGGCCAAAAGTCTCCCCTTCCCATTGCCTTGAGTTCTCCAGTTCCCTAATATCCTGGGCCCACCCTCTCCCGAATGGCTATCAGAGGAGATCCGGCTGCCTCCCGGTTTGTCCTGGGAAGGGTGGTGGGGAGGGTGGGGCTTGTCTGTGGCTGCACTGCACACGCAGGCGTGGGATCGCAGGGTGGCACCACACGCTGGCTTTGTTATTGTAGGGTCTCCTGCGGGTTGGGCGGCACACTGAACCTCGCGGTGGCGGCAGCTCTGCCTTGGAGCCACATCCGGTACTTTACGCTGCCCTGTAAAATCCTTCCCTTCGCTCCTTCCCTTCCCAAGTCGTGTCTCAAATCCCCGTCCTGACATGCCGCCTTGAAGCATGCTCCGGGACAGAGCGCGGTGTGGTGTGCTCAGGCTGTAGGGGTGCCCCAGTGGGGAGGCCGGGCAGAGCCAGCGAGAACTCCAGGATCTGTTTGTCTGACTATCCAGCAGCCTCACCACAGAATCACCTTTATCGTCCTGACCTCTTGACGCGGGCCAGGAACGCTCCCCCTTGAGTACTGCAAGTCGGCACTTGCGGAGAAAAATATTTACTTGCAATGCGTCATTAGACCACTAGATGTCTCTGTGCTGTACAGAATCCCAATCAGGGTGTGGCCCCCTGGTAAACACAGGGAGACCAAGCTGGGGTTCAAGCTGTGTGGAAGTGCCTCTGTGTGGTTGAACACCATCTTGTAACTGCCGTGATGAGTGTGGTAGAGGAACTCTTGAGAACAGAATCCCTAGATCGTGGCGGACAAGACCCGTTCCATCGCACGGCTGTGGAACCATCCAGCAGCAGCCCTGCCCTGGAGGAGGTTCCAGCGCTTGTGCAGTCAATACGGCTGTCAGCCTGGCTCCTGGCCCTGAAAGAGATCCAGAGAGTGAGCAGCAACATCCTGCGTGGGTTTGTGCCATAGAAAGTTGGCAGAAGTGGGGATCCGGTGGGGCTGTGCCAGGAGGCTGGGAGAATTTCATCTCCCAAGCCCTTTGCTGCCCCTGCCAGTGTTCTTCTGTGCAGGACGTCAAGGGCGAAGCGATCTGTCCCTGCCTCCTGGGCAGTGGGAGCAGGGGTAGGCGGAGGGCAGTCGGCTGTTAGGATGCCCAGGGACCAAACGAAACGTGGGACTTGGGATGGACAGGCATTTTCACATGTGCTCCCGACTGGAAAACAAACTCTGCCTCTCCCCCCCCCCCCGCCCGCCCAGGGATTTTGCATCCGGACCAAGCAGGGTTGGGGGGTTCTGGGGTCAGAAGCGGGTTGGCTCTGGGCGGCTGCAAAGCGCCGGGCAGGGGGCATTTGGTGCCGCAGATCGGTTTCGCCTGAACCGGTTTGCTCGGTCTGAACGGCGAGCGGGGACAGAGCGTGCTGACGGCGGAGCATCTTTTAGGCCTGGGGTAAAGTCTCCATTCCAGGCACATACGATGCAGCGCGGCTCTCCATGGCTCGGGAAATGCAGCCACCTCTGGGGTGGAGCCTGGCAGCGGCCGAAGGGCGCCCCGCACCTGCGCCGTGGTGCCAAGGCGAGGGATGCCCCTGACACACGTGGCGAGCGAAAGGCTGCATGCACGGGCGGGACGGGGAGGGGGTAGAAGACTTTAAGAACTGGCAGGGAGTTGGGGTAGAGCACAGTTTTGGCAGGAGCCCCGGGGAGCAGAGGTCGGAGGCCCCGTGCGCCCCTGTGCAACGTGGCTGCATGAACAGAGGGGCAGGGGGTAAGGCAGAGGGAATATTTTGAGTGCCAACCATGTGTATGGAGCCCTGGCCAGGGTCCATCTGGACTCCTGCTCCACCCCTGGCTCCGTCCCCCTTTGGCTGCGTTTCCCTGGCAGGGCTGTCAGCCTGGCCGATGTCTGGCCCCACCCTGGACCCGGGAAGCAGGGAGGTGGCTAGGGGGCCCTGTTTGCGCCTGGGCCTGCCTGTCCGGGGCTGTCTGGGAACCGGGCTGCTCCCGGAGGCAGGGCCGACGGGAAATGGCCTGTGGGCGGCAGACGCGCCCTCCTGGGCCCTGATGCTTTGCCGGGGGGAGCTGCGGACCCGACCTGCAGAGGAGTCATTTTAACTGTCCCGGATTGCCTGGGGTTTCTTCTGGCCTGGGCCGCTGCCAGCGTGGCGGCCGTTCCACGCCCTCCCTGGCAGCCCGGCCCTCGGCCCGGGCTATTCTTAGCATCTTCCCGCTGTTCCCCGAAATATTTTATCTAAACTCCCCCTGCCTCCCCCCGCACTGTGCAACGCCCGTGACCTCTTGTTCTGCCCTGGGCTGCTCATAAGCAGAGATGATCCCTGTCCTCTGTAGCATGTCCCGCTGCGTGTGCGCTGGCAGCTGTCCTCAGCAGAATTCCGCCCTCTGGCTCCGCACGTCCGGATCCCTGTCCTGGCATGCACCCGTTAGCCGGCCATGTTCGCCTTCGGCAGGGGGAGAGGAGAGGGGGCGCTACCCGCATCACGATGGTTCTTCAGGGCTGCCGCTTCGATCCTGGCCCCAGCTGAGGTGGGAGACAGGAAATCCCTGTATCCCTGTTTTACCGACGAGGAAACGGCGGCCCGGTGAGATCAAGTGATGTGACCAAGGTCACGCAGCGACGCGGTGGCAGAGACGAATGGCAACCCCATCCCCTGAGTTCTATTTCAAGCCCTTCCTCGAGCCGTTGCCTTCCTCTCCGTGCCCTGCCATTTCTCCGGGTCTGAGCTGCGGTGCTCGGCGCTTCTGGGAAGGGTCTTGAGTACCGGAGAGCTGAGAGCTAGCAGGAGGTTGGAGCTCCGGTGGCCAGCCCTGGCGTCGCGGGCGGGAGATGCCCGCAGCTGACAGGGAGAGCACAAGAGGACACACGTTCTGGAGAAGTGGGGACTAAGGACGTGTTTTACCCGGCAGCTCCCCTGCCTCCCTTCAGCCCCCGCCTGGCTCGAAGCCCAGCCCCTGGGACTCGGGAGCTGCGGCCCCCGGAGCGGCATGGCGAGCCATGCAGGAGGGCAGGCGCTTTCCCCGTGTTAGCGGGGGGGCCGTGCGTGCCACGGAGCCGGTGTGCGTTCCCCCGTGGGCATGTCCCTGCGCCTCCCCAGGTGGAGGAGACGCCCCCGCGCTCGCTCTGACAGCCGCAGCGCTGAAAGGAGCCGGGCAGCGAGAGGTGGGAAGGCGGGATGGACCGGGGGGGGGGGGAGCCATTCCGTCGCCGCGGCGACGCTATCATAGCATCCGAGTTAGCGCGGGCCCGTCTGCACCAGCCGGAAATAGCAGCCCCGGCTCCTCGGAACGGGCCCTCCAGGGACACGGGGGGCATCGCGTGGGAGCCCGTCTGGGGGGTGTTGAGAGTGGGGGGGAGAGGCAGAAGAAAGGGGGGGAAGGGGAAGGGGGGGCAGAGTGACTGAAGGTGATGATGGAGGAGGGGAGTGGGGGGGGTGATGGGGAAGTGTGACTTGGGGGGGACAAGGATGGGGGAGGGAAAAGGAGCGGGAGAAGTGTGACTGGGGTGAGGAGGGGGAGGGAGCGGGAGGTGGGACTTGGGGGTGGAGGAGGAGGGAGTAGGGGGTGTGTGATGGGGGGACGGGAGGGGGGTGTGACTTGGGAGGTGAGGAGGGGAGTGGGGTAGAGTTGTGACTTGGGGGGATGTAGATGGGCAGGGCAGTGGGGGGTGTAACTTGGGGGGATGAGGAGGGGAGGGGGCTGTAATTTGGGGGGATGAGGAGGGGAAGGGAGGGGGTGAACTTGGGGGGATGAGGAGAGGAAGGGAGGGGGGTGAACTTTGGCGGATGAGGAGGGGAGGGGAAGGGGGATGAAACTTGGGGGGATGACGAGGGGAGGGGGTGTAACTTGGGGGGATAAGGAGGGGAAAGGGGGTGTAACTTGGGGGGATGAAGAGGGAAGAGGGAGGGGGTGTAACTTGGGGGGATAAGGAGGGAAAGGGGGGTGTAATTTGCGGGGATAAGGAGGGGAAGGGGGTGTAATTTGGGGGGATAAGGAGGGGAAGGGGGGTGTAATTTGCGGGGATAAGGAGGGAAAGGGGGTGTAATTTGGGGGATAAGGAGGGGAAGGGGGGTGTAATTTGCGGGGATAAGGAGGGAAAGGGGGGTGTAATTTGGGGGGATAAGGAGGGGAAGGGGGGTGTAATTTGCGGGGATAAGGAGGGGAAGGGGGTGTAACTTGGGAGGATGAGGAAGGGGAGTTGGGGGCGCGACTCGGGGAGAGGCGGGCGGGGCGGGGGCATGGGCAGGGAGGGGAGGCTGCGAGCCCCCCCCAGGGCCGGGGGGCTCCGGCCAGGGCGGCGCGGGAGCACGGGGCCCGGGGAGCCGCCCGGATGCTCGGTGGGCCCGGCGCTCGGCTGGGAGGCGGGGAGCAGCTGCAGATGCCCATGTAAGGCCGTCCCCGCCGCCCGCAGCCAGGCCAGGGTCAGCGCCGCTCTGGGAACTGCTACGTGCTTGCAGATCCCTGCTCCCTTCTGGCTGGGGCTCTGTGTGTGTGTGGGGGGGGGCTCTGTGTGTGTGTGTGGGGGGGCTCTGTGAGTGTGGGGGGGGCTCTGTGTGTGTGGGGGGCTCTGTGTGTGTGGGGGGGGGCTCTGTGTGTGTGGGGGGGCTCTGTGTGTGTGTGGGGGGGGCTCTGTGAGTGTGGGGGGGGGCTCTGTGTGTGTGGGGGGCTCTGTGTGTGTGGGGGGGCTCTGTGTGTGTGGGGGGCTCTGTGTGTGTGTGTGGGGGGGCTCTGTGAGTGTGGGGGGGGGCTCTGTGTGTGTGGGGGGCTCTGTGTGTGTGGGGGGGGGCTCTGTGTGTGTGTGGGGGCTCTCCCCAGTTCCAGGCTGCCCCCCCGACACTGGCAAGCAAAGCTTCCCGCGTCCAGTCACAGTGATTCCTTCATTCCCCGCCGAGGCCCCACCCGCTCCCTGTCTCCACGGCCCCCTGCCGTGGCTGAGCCCGTGACCCTGCTGCGGACCCTGCCGGAGCCGGGCTCCCCGCTGCGCCCCACGGAACAAAGGGGGGCACAGGAATGGATGAGCTGCCCCCCCCACATCCGCCTGCCCGGCAAGAAGAGCCCCGGTCCTTCGCCGTGTTTGTCGGCTGTATTGGGTCCTCTTGGGGGCAGGCGTCCATTTGACAGCCAGGCAAACTGAGGCACCCGGGGACTAGTGGCATAGACCCCACGCTGTCATCGCTCCATAGGTTCCCAGGACTCCTGTGCACGTTTCGTTTGACCTCCTGGGGAACGGGCCAGAGAGCCGCCCCAAAATACCTCCCCAGACGGCTCTTTCTGCAATCCCCCCGTGTCTTTTGGGACCTGTGCTCGGTGAAATCCAACCCCTGGTCCCGACTCCGACCCAGCCGCATTTTCCAGCCTCGCGCCAGCTGGGAACACCCACGAAGTGTGGCTGAGAGGCCCTTTGGGAGGCAGACCATCGGCTCTGTGTTTGTCCAGCGCCTAGCACCGGGTCGGGGGCGGCTCTTACAGACGCCTGCAACACACACGACGCCCCAGCAAAGGCTCGTCTGGGGGCGCAGGGCGGCGGGCCGTGGCGCGGACAGAACCGCTAAGCAGAGGACGTCTCTCCCTGCGCCAAGAGCTCCGAAAACATCAGACAGCCGTTGGCGTCTTCATGCTCTCGGGGGCCTGGCGGGGCCTCCCGGCCGCCGGGCACCCTGCAGTCGGGGCGTGTGTCTGGCTCGGAGCCGTACCGGTTTGCTGCCCGCGCGCAGGGGCTGGTCCGTTTCTCCGCAGCCGGGTTGCAGGAGGAGCGTGCTCGCTGGGCGCTCCCTGGACGAAGTGGCAGGCCGAGCCAGACGGCCGCAGGCTGGATCCGGGGTCGGTTTGGCCCTGGGGAAGACAGTTGTCATAGCAGAGGACTGCGGAAGGGTTCCTGCGGGCTTGCCCCAACACCCCAGAGGCTGCAGGAAAAAAGGGGGGTGCACGTAATAATACGGAGCAAGAGAGCGGAGCCCAGCGCCCGGCCGGGGGACTGGCCCTTGGGTTTTGGGGACTCGCGTCCGTCGCCTTGAGCTCTGCGTGGCCGGAGCGCCGTGAGGGTCGCCGGAGGGGGTTCCTCTCATGCCTGGCAGGCTGCTGCGCCGCCGCACACCTGCCGGCTCCGGCTCCCTTGGCATCCTGGCCAAATCCCTCTTGGCCACTCAATGGGCAAGGCCGCTTCCCCCCGTCGGCAAAGCCGGAGCAGCTGGCCTGTCCAGCGGGCGTGTGAGGCCCGCCCCTTTGGGGTCGCCAGCCCCCTGGCCGGCGTCATGGGACGCTGACAGTGCTACAGGAGGGGGGAGGATTTTGGGGACGCGGGATGCCCCTCCCCCCATCTCCAGGGAAGGGACGGTCTCCGGGTCCGTACGGATGCTGCCGGCCACTCCGAAGCCACGGCGCGGCTGATCCTTCTGAGCTGATTTGCATGGACGGAGCTCTTTTTCCAGGGTCAGGTCATGGGGCAGGGGTCACGTTGAGGGTCACAGGGGGGCAGATCACGGTCTCTGAGTGTGAGGTCAGCACCCACGCCGTGCACAGCTGTTTCTTGCTGGGGTTGGTTCAAGGGAAGGCCTTTGTCTCCCCAGATGACCAAGAGGGGCTCTCAAGTACTAGCTGCCTCCCCCCGGCACAGAGGGGTGCAGCCCCAGATTGTGTCCTGCCCTGGCACCCTGGCAGACCCCCCTACTGCTGCTGGTTGTTGGTCCTGCACAAATGGAACCCTTCCCCCGCCCCCACTCCAAACGTACGGAGCACTCGGTTTCAGCTGGTTGGATGCAGCTGACTCTGGGGAGGCACAAGACAGCCACATATAAAAGGACGACCCAGGCTACTCAAACACTGCCTCCTGTTGGCATGGAAGGGGAAACGGGAGGGTGCATGCTGGCATGCAGCCAGGGGGGCTTGGGTCACCACAGGGTTTTAGCATCTGGGCCTTATTTCTTCAGACGATTTTGCTGGGAAAAGTCGGTTTTGCGGCTTGGCGCACGGAGAGCAGTTCCTGGTGGCACGTCAGCTGCGTGTCTCCATTGGCCACGTCCCAGGGGGAGCAGGGTGTGGCTGGCTGCATTTCCTAGGACCCCACCCAGGCTGGGGCAGGCGGGTGAAATGCTCAGTTTGTCCCTTTTGGGTCACTGGGCACTGCTCCAGGATGCCCGGGTCTGCTCCTGCCTCCCTCTTTTGGGTGATGTGGTTCGCGCCTGCATGCCTCAGTTTCCCCAGAAGCCCTTCCCCAGCTCCCGTGGCTGCAGGGCCCGGTCCGGCCCCACGCACTGTCCCAACGAGGCTGGGAGGTGCCCGGCCGGCGGTCCAACCCCGCCAGGCCCCCTGCGATCAGATTAGCCAGCGCCCGGCGGGGGGCCGATTCAGACCCGCTCTCTGCTAGACTCTGCCCAGCGCTGGGGCGTTCTCTGGTGCGCCAGGTTCCCCCCCACGGCTCCGCAGTGGTGCATGAGCGTGGCAAGGCGCCTGCGCTCTGTGGCTGAGGATTGGCCCGGCGTGCCAGGCGGCCGAGGGCGTCTCTGCCCGCAGCGCAGCGCGGCCGGGAAAGGCATGAATATTGCATGGCCTGCAGGCCGGCGTGGGAACGGCCGGCGTGGCTTCCCGGGGGGAGTGCGGTTGCCATTTTGCATTCGCTTGTTCCGGGAAGCGAACCCGGCCCGCGGCGTGGCGCCTGCCCACCCTTTCCCGCCGGCCTCCGATCCGCGTGGCCATGGGAGACTCCTTAGGCCAGGGCGGTGTGTGTGGGCCACGCCCCCTGCCCCCAGACTGAGCCCAGGGCACGGAGACCAATGCCACGCTCTTGGAGACACCCCCTCGCCTGCGTCCCTTCGTGGTCCAGCGGATCAGGCCCTGGCCCTCTGGGGAACCGGCTGGATTTCTCCCGGCGGCAGAGGGGAACCAACCCAGTGTACTCTCCAGGGGCTGATATGCCCGTCTGAAATTCGCCGTCCCACCTCCTGGGAGCCCAAGGGCTCGTGGGCCGGCCGAAGTGGCCGGGCTCGTGCCCAGGAGGGCTGGGTGCGTGAGCTGGCCCACCGTGGGCAGGTCATGTCTTGTGCTCTGCTACCCTCAGTCGAACCACGGGCTGGACAACGGGAGGTGCCTGAAATGCGATGGGTTTCCGAAACGCGGCGAGGGAGGGGCCCGGGGTGGGGGGACGCCGTGCTGCCCTCAGTGCCCCAGCAGAGAGATGGGCCCAAAGGGGTGCGGGGGGACAGCCTGGCCGTCTCTTTACCAGGCAGGTTGGTACCCACCCTGCCTTTGGAGACAGGAGCAAAGGGGCACAGGGCGGTGCAGGACGGGGCTGGCACATCGGGATGTGATCCTGGAGTGGCGGGAGCTAGGAATTCTCCTTGCCTCCCTGAGCCAGCCTGCCAGCTGCCTCAGTTTCCCATCTGTGTAGTGAGGGTCAGCCGCTGAGCCTGGCCGGACGCTGTGGCTTTGTAATGGCTGGTTTGTGGCAGCAGGGGGGGAGGTTTCTCAGCCCTGTTCCCCTTGCCCCATGAGGTGCCCAGAGACCCGGGGTCATCGCTGCTGTCTGTCTGGGCAGTCCAGCCACCCTGCCGTATACCCACGCCACCCCTGCGTCCCCTCCTGCCGGGCTCTCTGCCCACTGGTGCGCTGGGGAGAAGAGGGCTGGGTAGGGCACGGACCCGAGACTGGCGAGACCTGGGTTGCAATCTCTGCTCTGCCACGGATGTCCCGCATAACCCTGGGCAAGTCACTTAGCCGCGTGGTGCCTCAGTTTCCCATCTGTGTAATGAGGATAAAGAGCCCTGTCTTGCAGGCTCAATGCACGGGTGTGGGGGGCCGGGTGCACAGAAGGTACAAAGCTTTTCCATTCCAGCAGCCAAGGCCCGGGCGGGGCGGGGGAGCGCGGTTCGGACGGGGCGGAGGAGGGGTGGCAGCCGAGCCTCTGCGGCGGGAGGCGGGTTTGGCAAAGCCCATCTGCTTTCGCAGCCAGGAGCCTGGTGCCCGCCCTGACCAGGCGAGCCAGGGAGACTCCCACGCATGCCTGGTGCCCCCGGGGAGTGCTCCTGGTTGGCACCCCCTCGTTAGCCAGCTGCCCAGCTCTCTAGGGGCAGCGGCGGCATGCGCTGGGCCTGCCGGCGTCCCGGGAGGGCTGGCTGCAAGGCGGGAGCGTTGGTTCCCAGAGGCCCTTGCTGCGGCTGGCACCAGCAGAGAGGCTCATGGGAGTTTAGGCGGAGGCGGCAGGCCTGGGGCCACGGATGGGGGGGTGTCCTTCTGGGCCCGATCCGGGCAGGAGCCGAGATTCCCAGCTCCAGCCGCTGAGCCGGGCCCTGGGGCTCCCATCCCGGTGCCGGCCCAGAGAGGCGAGCGGCCTTGTGCTGCCGCGGGAATGGGGCTCTCTGCGGGGCTGCCGGGCGGGGAAAACTCCTCCCCGAGGGCCGGTTCAGCCAAGCCAGCTTCCCCCGACCCTCCTGCTGCCGCTGCGGGCTCCTAAACGCAGTCTCCTGCCGTGGCTGCGCACTGCACCTTCACAAGCCTGGGCAGCAGCAGCTGAGCCTGTCCCACGGCCGGAACTAGCGGGGTAGCTCCCTCAGACGGCAGCAGTAGGGGGCTGTTACCCTCCACTGGCCCGGTCCTGCGAGAGAGGGGTGAGGCTGTCCGTGTCCACGCGGCGTGTCTGCCACTCACACACCACTGGGCCCTGATTGCCGGGAAGCGGCCGGACGCAAAGGGGGAGGCTGGCGCAGCCGGGAGCCACCGCAAAGAGCGTCACCCTGCCAGCGGCAGGTCCCGGGCGCCCGGACTCCCGGCCCTGTTGGTGTTGGCTGCTGCCGCCTCCCCTTGTCCTCGCTGGCCCTGGTTCCGTGCCACGGGGCGGCCCGCACACACCTGCTGTGACCTGGCGCGGGATTCCCACCGGAGTGAAATTCCTCAGATTCCTGGGGGGGCTCCTCCGTCTCGCCCCTTCCTAGCCAGGCCCGGGGTGGAGACAACCAGGGAGCTCTGGGCTGGGCCAGTCGGCGGCGCCCACAAGGGTGCCAGTGGGGGGGCTGCCCCCCACACCCCAGCCTTGCGCGGCCTCCATGCAGCTGTGCAGAGGACACGGCTCCTTGCTGGCCTGTGGCCAGAAGCCGCTTGTTGTTGCAAAATAGCCTCCCTCCCCCCGGAGCTAATGGCCATTTGTACATGATTAAGCCGGGCGCTGGCGGGCGGCCAGCCCCGCCTGAACACTGTGTGCGCAGACAAACAATTGCTGCAGGCGCGCCGGACAGCGGGCAGGACCTCGCCGCAGGTACGGGGGGCCCGGGAGTGGAGCGTCGTCCTGGTCACGGCTGTGCCGCGCCCCAGCTGGCCCCGCCTGAGGCCCGGCGCCGGGGCTCCCGCGCTCGTTCGCCGGCCCCGAGTCCTTCGCCCGGGGTGCAGCCGGGGTGCAGGGACTGTCCCCCATCTCCGCTGCGCCCAGCTCTGGGGAGGTGCCTGGGTGGGCCGGTGAGCTGCTCTCCGCTGTAGCGCCCGGGATCCGCATGGGCGCTGCCTCCCGGAGGGACTTGGTAACACGCAGGTTCTCTGGGGATTGCTGGGTGCTCTCTGAACGTGGCGCGGGTGGGGTGAGAGCCGGGCTGTGGCTGGGGGGTTGTAGTGGGGGTGGGAGGGTTATAGCTGCAGTGACTACATGCCTCATAACTTCCCCATAAGGCCTGACAGGGCTATTTTCCCTTCTGGGGAAACTGAGGCATGGAGGCTAAGGGATCTGCCCAAGGCCACACAGAGAGGCTGTGGCAGAGGGGACTGACTCCTGGTCACCAGGGGGCCAAGCGAGTGACCAAGTGCCTCATAACCTCCCCATAAGGCCTGAGAGGGCTCTTTTCCCTTCTGGGGAAACTGAGGCATGGAGGCTAAGGGATCTGCCCAAGGCCACACAGGGAGGCTGTGGCAGAGGGGACTGACTCCTGGTCACCAGGGTGCCAGGCCCGTGTCTTACCCAGCAAGGCTCCTGTGTCTGAGGACAGAGCCAAGCTCACACATGCGCCATGCTTGCCTGCTGTGCATCTCCCAGCTCGCACGGGGCAGGGTCGTGGGGTTGCTCCCAGGGCTGCCTGCTGGGGCCCAGCTGGGATCCCCGCTGCCCAGCGTCTGTGGGGGACGGGGGAGTGCTGGCGGGCAGATCAATTCGGGAAGGGAGCCCAGGGCCAGGGTCGTGGGTCAGCCCCCAGGACTGGGAGGAGTTTGGGGCGGGTGGGGCAGGCAGGTCGTGGGAGCAGGACAAGTCCGTGTGCCACTACCGGAGCCGCCCTCCTCCTCCTCCGGCCCCTCCCGGCCTCCGATCTCCGGGCCTGTTTCCGGAGTTGCTTCTGGGCCGCGCTGGAATGTTGGGGCTGGGCTACCCATGGGCACCACGGGGGTGGGGGAGAGCCCTGTGTGGTTGGAGCATTGTGTGTGTGTGGGGGGGTGGCACACCCGTGTGGTCTGCCAGCAGTGCATGGGGGGGGGTGTCGGTTCTGGAGAGGGAGGGAGCAGCCAAGCAAGCCGGCCTTACGGGAGCGGTGCCAGCTGACTTGGGTGGCACCCAGCTCCCTGGGCAGTGGGCAGAGATGGCAGAGAGGTGCCGGGGCCGGGTAGTAGCACAAGGGCATGAAGCCAGGGGCAGCGTGTCTCCCGCCCTGGCACCTGGGAACCTCCTGCAGCTGCTCCTGCCACGCACCCTCCCTCTGGGCCCATACACCTGCCCCACGCCCAGCCTCTCGTGGGGCCGGTGGAGCAGCGTGGGGCTTCCAGAGCTCAGGTTCAGTAGGCCCTTGGTGTTCCCTCTGCTTTTTGCCACCAGTGTGCGGAATACATTTTGTTCACTGCACCGAGCCATGCGCAGATGTGCACCACCTGCTGGTGGTAGGCGCTCTGCTCCTCAGCTCGGTGACACTGGACTGTCTCCTGGGTGGCCGCCCAAGTGCTCAGCTTCTTGGCACGTGCCCTGGCTGGGCCCTGAGTTCCTACGGGGAGGAGAGGAAAACGGGGCAAGTCCCCACCCCGCTCCATGCCGGCCTCTGGGTCCACTCGCTTGTTTGGGGGCTAGCACTGACCCACTCCCTAGGAGGAGACTGGACCCCGATCGCTGCCCCGTGAGGGGGAAGCTGATCCAGGCTTGGGGGCGTGCCCACAGCCCTTCCGCGGCCTCGTCTGTACTACAGGCGGCTGCCCCGCGAGGCCGCGGTCCCCAGGGTGCAACTCCCAAACGGTGGCCTGTGAAGCTCTGGGCCAGGTCTGTGCCCCCCCCCGACCCCCCAGGCGAGCGCAGGACCCCCCCAACCCTGCGTTAGAGCCCCCCGGCCCACGCTGCAGACGTTGCGGCAGGTGGCTCTGTGGGGGCCCCTCCTCCCCGGGCGAGGGTAGCAACCCCCCGGTGTCTCCACAACAGGGCCGGCGGCGGGCCGGGCGCCTGCGCGAGGGCTGCAGGAATGTGGCCTTGTGCCGCCGAGCGGGCCCAGCCGGTGCCGCGGTGCTGGGCAGCCGCCGGGCAGGGGCTCCCTCCCTGTGTGGGCAGGTCGTGTTGACTCAGGGCCGGGCGGGGCTTTTTGTGTCAGTGCAAAACTATTCGGCCTCTGTCTGAGCTCCAGGGGGTCACTCGGCCCCAGCGGGCAGCCCGGCCCTGTCTGCGGGGGCCTGGCGTTGGCACAAGCCCCCCCCCGAGCCCATCTTGTGCCCAGAGCTGTCGTGGCACGGCCCCTAGGCAGCCCCACAGGCCACCCCGGGGGGTCCTAGCAGGACCTCCCCTTCTATCCCCCCAGGTTGCTCTCTGCTGCCTCCCCCCTCACCAGCCTGGGCTCTCCCTGCTGGGGGGCAGCTTTGCCCGCGCGGCTGGGGACAGGCTACCGGCTCGTGTCTCACCGTCTGGGGCGGGTCAGCGTCCTCCTACACTGTCTGGGGCGTTCGGCGGGGATTGCTTGGCGATGTGTCACCGGCGGGGAGAGCTCTGCCCTGGCTCCACGGCCTCCTCGGATACCCCACCGCTGGGATGGGGGGTGCATCTGTGAGCCCCCCGGCAGCGTGGCAGCTACTGCCCACGGCCCTCTGCGGCGGGTTGTGGCTGTGCACAGCTGCCCCCTTGCGCCGGCCCTGCAGGGCAGCAGGCGGCCCTGGACGGGCGTGAAGAGCCAGGAGATCTGGGTGTGATTGCCAGCCCGCCCGCCCTGCCCGGCCCGGACCCACTGCGACCTGCCCCCGCCCATCGCCCCCTCAGGGGGGACGAATCCAGGCTGGGCACTGCTGATGCCGGGTGCTCCAAAGGGAGGGGCACCCTGCCTCCGGAAGGCCATGCTGTGCCCTGAGGGGGGGCAGCGCTCTCCACCAAATCATCACTGACACAGAGCACGTCAGTTACTGGCTCTAGCGCATCAGTTACCAGCTCTAGCGCATCAGTTACCAGCTCTGATGTGTCAGTTACCGGCTCTAGCGCGTCAGTTACCGGCTCTGATGTGTCAGTTACCGGCTCTAGCGCATCAGTTACCAGCTCTGATGTGTCAGTTACCGGCTCTAGCGCGTCAGTTACCAGCTCTAGCGCGTCAGTTACCGGTTCTAGTGCGTCAGTTACCAGCTCTGATGTGTCAGTTACCGGCTCTAGCGCGTCAGTTACCGGTTCTAGTGCGTCAGTTACCAGCTCTGATGTGTCAGTTACCGGCTCTAGCGCGTCAGTTACCAGCTCTAGCGCGTCAGTTACCGGTTCTAGTGCGTCAGTTACCAGCTCTGATGTGTCAGTTACCGGCTCTAGCGCGTCAGTTACCGGTTCTAGTGCGTCAGTTACCAGCTCTGATGTGTCAGTTACCGGCTCTAGCGCGTCAGTTACCGGCTCTAGCGCATCAGTTACCAGCTCTGATGTGTCAGTTACCGGCTATAGCGCATCAGTTACCTGCTCTAGCGCGTCAGTTATCTGCTCTAGCGCGTCAGTTACTGGCTCTAGCGCATCAGTTACCTGCTCTAGTGTGTCAGTTACCTGCTCTAGCACGTCAGTTACTGGCTCTAGCACGTCAGTTACCGGCTCTAGTGCATCAATTACAGGCTCTAGCATGTCAGTTACCGTTTCTAGTGCATCAGTTACCAGCTCTAGCGCGTCAGTTACAGGCTCTAGCGCATGAGTTACCAGCTCTAGCACATCAGTTACAGGCTCTTGACTTGGAGCACATTGGGATTGGTACTGCCTTGGGCGGGGGGCTGGACCTGGTGACCTTCTGAGGTCTTTTCCAGCTCTAGGATTCTGAGTTACTGGCTCTAGGGGCGTGGGTCCCACCTCCGGCCGAAGCTGCGGTGAATTGCGGGAAGGTGGTGGTGCTTTGGAGGCGGCAGGAGTGCGATCCGGCGCCCCAGCCAAAAGACCCCAGCTTGCGCATTACTCGAGGGGACCTCTCCTCCCTCCGGCAGCTGGCTCCCTGCTCCCTTGCCGCCCTGGCCCTAGCCTGGGCGTGGATTTCTAGCTCTATGATCTCGCTGGTGCTCGTGCCCTTCGCTGATCACCCGGGCAGCAGGTCCCCCGGCCCCTCTCAGCCACGCCGTGAGCTAGCTCGGAACAGCCCTGTGGGCCACGGTCAAGTTGGCGGCTCTTCCCGCTGCGAGAGCCCATCGGCTTCTCGTCGGCTGGCTTGTTCGGCGGCTCGTGCGGGGCCTGGGTTTGAGCGGCGGTCGTGCTCCGCTGCCGCTGCCGCTGCCGGCCCTTGGGCTGGGTGGGGAGCATCCCTGCAAACACAGAGGCTCGGAAGCCGGGTCTTAGGAACCTAAAGCTGCTCGGGGCCTATGTCCTCAGAGGACCATCCGCATTGGGCACCTCTGAGTGCCTGGCCCAGGGTGGGGAGGAGCAGGGGGCGGCAGCGTTCCAGGCCTGGCTCCATGGCCTGGTTCCCCCCGCTGCCAGGCAAAGGGAAGCAGCTGGCAGGGGGCGGGGAGTTGGTGGCCCAGGGCTGTGCTGCTCAAGCTGCTTCGAGGAGGCAGGAGGGCAGGGGCAGGGGACGGTGCCCGTCCAGTGCTGGCTGGCGAGGGTCAGAGCCGGGCTATCCCGGGAGATCGGGGGGCAGGAGAGCGTGGGGAAAGGGTGGGTTCGAATGGGCGGGACAGCCGATGCAGGGGGGCCGCCTGGCCCAGCGCGCAGGCAGGACCGGCAGCCTCACCAGGGACCTGCCGGGTGAAACCGCTGCTGTCGTGGGATTCCCAGGCTGAGCAGACGCCGAGCCCCCTCCGGCAGGGAGGGCAGCTGTAGGCAGCCCCCACTTACCAGCAGCCGCTGCTCTCCACTCCGCACTTGGAGCTGGGGCCCGGCCAGTAGCCGCTGCTCTCCACTCTGCACTTGGAGCTGGGGCCCGGCCAGCAGCCGCTGCTCTCCACTCCGCACTTGGAGCCGGGCCCGGCCAGCAGCCGCTGCTCTCCACTCCGCACTTGGAGCTGGGGCCCGGCCAGCAGCCGCTGCTCTCCACTCTGCACTTGGAGCCGGGCCCGGCCAGCAGCCGCTGCTCTCCACTCTGCACTTGGAGCCGGGCCCGGCCAGCAGCCGCTGCTCTCCACTCTGCACTTGGAGCCGGGGCCCGGCCAGCAGCCGCTGCTCTCCACTCTGCACTTGGAGCCGGGCCCGGCCAGCAGCCGCTGCTCTCCACTCTGCACTTGGAGCCGGGCCCGGCCAGCAGCCGCTGCTCTCCACTCTGCACTTGGAGCCGGGGCCCGGCCAGCAGCCGCTGCTCTCCACTCTGCACTTGGAGCCGGGGCCCGGCCAGCAGCCGCTGCTCTCCACTCTGCACTTGGAGCTGGGGCCCGGCCAGCAGCCGCTGCTCTCCACTCTGCACTTGGAGCCGGGCCCGGCCAGCAGCCGCTGCTCTCCACTCTGCACTTGGAGCCGGGCCCGGCCAGCAGCCGCTGCTCTCCACTCTGCACTTGGAGCCGGGCCCGGCCAGTAGCCGCTGCTCTCCACTCTGCACTTGGAGCCGGGGCCCGGCCAGCAGCCGCTGCTCTCCACTCTGCACTTGGAGCCGGGCCCGGCCAGCAGCCGCTGCTCTCCACTCTGCACTTGGAGCCGGGGCCGGCCAGTAGCCGCTGCTCTCCACTCTGCACTTGGAGCCGGGCCCGGCCAGCAGCCGCTGCTCTCCACTCTGCACTTGGAGCCGGGCCCGACCAGTAGCCGCTGCTCTCCACTCTGCACTTGGAGCCGGGCCCGGCCAGTAGCCGCTGCTCTCCACTCCGCACTTGGAGCTGGGGCCCGGCCAGTAGCCGCTGCTCTCCACCCTGCACTTGGAGCCGGGCCCGGCCAGCAGCCGCTGCTCTCCACTCTGCACTTGGAGCCGGGCCCGGCCAGCAGCCGCTGCTCTCCACCCTGCACTTGGAGCCGGGCCCGGCCAGCAGCCGCTGCTCTCCACTCTGCACTTGGAGCCGGGCCCGGCCAGCAGCCGCTGCTCTCCACTCTGCACTTGGAGCCGGGCCCGGCCAGCAGCCGCTGCTCTCCACTCTGCACTTGGAGCCGGGGCCCGGCCAGCAGCCGCTGCTCTCCACTCTGCACTTGGAGCCGGGCCCGGCCAGCAGCCGCTGCTCTCCACTCTGCACTTGGAGCCGGGGCCCGGCCAGCAGCCGCTGCTCTCCACTCTGCACTTGGAGCCGGGGCCGGCCAGTAGCCGCTGCTCTCCACCCTGCACTTGGAGCCGGGCCCGGCCAGTAGCCGCTGCTCTCCACTCTGCACTTGGAGCCGGGCCCGGCCAGTAGCCGCTGCTCTCCACTCTGCACTTGGAGCCGGGCCCGGCCAGTAGCCGCTGCTCTCCACTCCGCACTTGGAGCTGGGGCCCGGCCAGTAGCCGCTGCTCTCCACCCTGCACTTGGAGCCGGGCCCGGCCAGCAGCCGCTGCTCTCCACTCTGCACTTGGAGCCGGGCCCGGCCAGCAGCCGCTGCTCTCCACCCTGCACTTGGAGCCGGGCCCGGCCAGCAGCCGCTGCTCTCCACTCTGCACTAAGAGCCGGGGCCCGGCCAGCAGCCGCTGCTCTCCACTCTGCACTTGGAGCTGGGGCCCGGCCAGCAGCCGCTGCTCTCCACTCCGCACTTGGAGCCGGGCCCGGCCAGCAGCCGCTGCTCTCCACTCTGCACTAAGAGCCGGGGCCCGGCCAGCAGCCGCTGCTCTCCACTCCGCACTTGGAGCCGGGGCCCGGCCAGCAGCCGCTGCTCTCCACTCTGCACTTGGAGCTGGGGCCCGGCCAGCAGCCGCTGCTCTCCACTCTGCACTTGGAGCTGGGGCCCGGCCAGCAGCCGCTGCTCTCCACTCTGCACTTGGAGCCGGGCCCGGCCAGCAGCCGCTGCTCTCCACTCTGCACTTGGAGCTGGGGCCCGGCCAGCAGCCGCTGCTCTCCACTCTGCACTTGGAGCTGGGGCCCGGCCAGCAGCCGCTGCTCTCCACTCTGCACTTGGAGCCGGGGCCCGGCCAGCAGCCGCTGCTCTCCACTCTGCACTTGGAGCCGGGGCCCGGCCAGCAGCCGCTGCTCTCCACTCCGCACTTGGAGCCGGGCCCGGCCAGCAGCCGCTGCTCTCCACTCTGCACTAAGAGCCGGGGCCCGGCCAGCAGCCGCTGCTCTCCACTCTGCACTTGGAGCTGGGGCCCGGCCAGCAGCCGCTGCTCTCCACTCTGCACTTGGAGCCGGGGCCCGGCCAGCAGCCGCTGCTCTCCACTCTGCACTTGGAGCTGGGGCCCGGCCAGCAGCCGCTGCTCTCCACTCTGCACTTGGAGCCGGGCCCGGCCAGCAGCCGCTGCTCTCCACTCTGCACTAAGAGCCGGGGCCCGGCCAGCAGCCGCTGCTCTCCACTCTGCACTTGGAGCTGGGGCCCGGCCAGCAGCCGCTGCTCTCCACTCTGCACTTGGAGCCGGGGCCCGGCCAGCAGCCGCTGCTCTCCACTCTGCACTTGGAGCTGGGGCCCGGCCAGCAGCCGCTGCTCTCCACTCTGCACTTGGAGCCGGGGCCCGGCCAGCAGCCGCTGCTCTCCACTCTGCACTTGGAGCCGGGCCCGGCCAGCAGCCGCTGCTCTCCACTCTGCACTTGGAGCTGGGGCCCGGCCAGCAGCCGCTGCTCTCCACTCTGCACTTGGAGCCAGGGCCCGGCCAGCAGCCGCTGCTCTCCACTCTGCACTTGGAGCCGGGCCCGGCCAGCAGCCGCTGCTCTCCACTCTGCACTTGGAGCCGGGGCCCGGCCAGCAGCCGCTGCTCTCCACTCCGCACTTGGAGCCGGGCCCGGCCAGCAGCCGCTGCTCTCCACTCTGCACTTGGAGCCGGGGCCCGGCCAGCAGCCGCTGCTCTCCACTCTGCACTTGGAGCCGGGCCCGGCCAGCAGCCGCTGCTCTCCACTCTGCACTTGGAGCCGGGCCCGGCCAGCAGCCGCTGCTCTCCACCCTGCACTTGGAGCCGGGCCCGGCCAGCAGCCGCTGCTCTCCACTCTGCACTTGGAGCCGGGCCCGGCCAGCAGCCGCTGCTCTCCACTCTGCACTTGGACCCGGGCCCGGCCAGCAGCCGCTGCTCTCCACTCTGCACTTGGAGCCGGGCCCGGCCAGCAGCCGCTGCTCTCCACTCTGCACTTGGAGCTGGGGCCCGGCCAGCAGCCGCTGCTCTCCACCCTGCACTTGGAGCCGGGGCCTGGCCAGCAGCCGCTGCTCTCCACTCTGCACTTGGAGCCGGGGCCTGGCCAGCAGCCGCTGCTCTCCACTCCGCACTTGGAGCTGGGGCCCGGCCAGCAGCCGCTGCTCTCCACTCTGCACTTGGAGCCGGGGCCCGGCCAGCAGCCGCTGCTCTCCACTCCGCACTTGGAGCCGGGCCCGGCCAGCAGCCGCTGCTCTCCACTCTGCACTTGGAGCCGGGGCCCGGCCAGCAGCCGCTGCTCTCCACTCCGCACTTGGAGCCGGGCCCGGCCAGCAGCCGCTGCTCTCCACTCTGCACTTGGAGCCGGGCCCGGCCAGCAGCCGCTGCTCTCCACCCTGCACTTGGAGCCGGGGCCCGGCCAGTAGCCGCTGCTCTCCACTCTGCACTTGGAGCCGGGCCCGGCCAGCAGCCGCTGCTCTCCACCCTGCACTTGGAGCTGGGGCCCGGCCAGTAGCCGCTGCTCTCCACTCTGCACTTGGAGCCGGGCCCGGCCAGCAGCCGCTGCTCTCCACTCTGCACTTGGAGCCAGGCCCGGCCAGCAGCCGCTGCTCTCCACTCCGCACTTGGAGCTGGGGCCCGGCCAGCAGCCGCTGCTCTCCACTCTGCACTTGGAGCTGGGGCCCGGCCAGCAGCCGCTGCTCTCCACTCTGCACTTGGAGCCGGGCCCGGCCAGCAGCCGCTGCTCTCCACCCTGCACTTGGAGCCGGGGCCCGGCCAGTAGCCGCTGCTCTCCACTCTGCACTTGGAGCCGGGCCCGGCCAGCAGCCGCTGCTCTCCACCCTGCACTTGGAGCTGGGGCCCGGCCAGTAGCCGCTGCTCTCCACTCTGCACTTGGAGCCGGGCCCGGCCAGCAGCCGCTGCTCTCCACTCTGCACTTGGAGCCAGGCCCGGCCAGCAGCCGCTGCTCTCCACTCCGCACTTGGAGCTGGGGCCCGGCCAGCAGCCGCTGCTCTCCACTCTGCACTTGGAGCTGGGGCCCGGCCAGCAGCATCTAATAAGCTTGGGACCGGCTGCCCAAGCCTTTAAGGCACTTCCTCTCAAATGGAAACTGAGACTAGATTAGAGCAGCAGCCAGGCCGAGGCAGCGTCTTGCCAGCCTGGTGAGGATGGGCGTGTGGGTGTCGGGGGATCTGCTGACTCAGCCCTGGCTGTAGGGGTGTAGCGGGTGCAGGGGGAAGCAGGTGACGTCTTTGCTGGGCCTAAGAGATTCTGCTGCCTGGCGGTGGAGCAGGGTTGGGGTCTCTCCTTGTGCCCCGCCCGTGAAGACGGGAGTCCTGTTCTCGGGAGGGACCCAGCAGTCTGCAGGGAAGCCGTTGGGTTTCAGGCAGGCGGCGGGGGCGTCTCCGAGGCCTGGAGGAGTTTCTCCAGCTAGTGGAGTGCGGATGCGGGGAGACGGGCCGGGGCTGCCCAGCCTGACTCACAGCCCAGAGCGATGCGCTTAGTAAAGAGCTCACGTGTGGGCGTGCCGAGCCCCGTGGCTGAACTCGAGGGGGCCTCTTGGCCAAATTGGCCCTGACGTGCATTTCGCTCAGTGGGGACGTGCCCGGCGCCGAAAGGCCGGGGGGGGGGGGGTCCCTGTGCATTTCAGAAAAATCCATCTGTGACTAGCAGAGCTGACCCAGGCACTGTCCCTGGCTCCCCCCTCTGCAGCCCCCCCCAGAGCTGGGTCCCTGGCTCTCCCCTCTGCAGCCCCCCCCAGCTGGGTCCCTGGCTCTCCCCTCTGCAGCCCCCCCCAGCTGGGTCCCTGGCTCTCCCCTCTGCAGCCCCCCCCAGAGCTGGGTCCCTGGCTCTCCCCTCTGCAGCCCCCCCCAGCTGGGTCCCTGGATCTCCCCTCTGCAGCCCCCCCCAGAGCTGGGTCCCTGGCTCTCCCCTCTGCAGCCCCCCCCAGCTGGGTCCCTGGATCTCCCCTCTGCAGCCCCTCCCAGAGCTGGGTCCCTGGCTCTCCCCTCTGCAGCCCCCCCCAGCTGGGTCCCTGGATCTCCCCTCTGCAGCCCCCCCCAGAACTGGGTCCCTGGCTCCCCCCTCTGCAGCCCCCCCCAGAGCTGGGTCCCTGGCTCTCCCCTCCACAGCCCCCTCCAGAACTGGGTCCCTGGCTCCCTCCTCTGCAGCCCCCCCAGAACTGAGTCCCTGGCTCCCCCCTACGCAGCCCTCCCCCCCAGAACTGGGTCCCTGGCTCTCCCCTCCACAGCCCCCCCCCAGAGCTGGGTCCTTGGCTCCCCCCTCCGCAGCCCCCCCAGGTCTGACCGTAGCCGAGGGGGGGAATGCCCAGGAGGGAGGGAACCCCCCCCGGAGAGCGGATTCTGGCCAGGGGCTGGCCAGTCTGGGAGGCTCTCAGCGGAGGGTTTCTCCTCCGGCGAGGTTGCGGGGGGTAGGTTCCCTCGCGCTGCTGCTCCTCCAGGGACACCCGCCCCCCGGGGCCAGCGTGGGCCAGTGCGCCTGGGAACGACCCCTCTGCCGCCCCCCACGCCGGCCCGGAGGAGGGATGGAGGCAAAGTCGTTCCCGCTGACGGAGCCTCCCTCCCCGCCGCCCCTTCCTCCTTCCCCTTCCCTCTCCTTTGAACCCGGCTCGGAGGAAGCGTCAGAGCCGCCCCTGGCTCGCAAACCACAACTGGAACCAGATGTGCGCGCCAGCCCAGCGCGGGGAGGCCGGGAAAGCTTGAGTCATGCGTGAGGTGGGGCTGGCTTTGGGGCCAGCCCCCGGGCGGGCGGGGGGCCCCGCTCTCCTCGTGGACCCGCAAGGCAGCGGAACACAAAGTGACCCTGCAGCCCGGCGAACCCGGGGGCGTTCGGAGGGCTGCGCCGTGGAGTTCTCCCTGGGGGTGGCTGGCTGGTGCCCGCGCCGGACCACGCGGCCTCTGGGAGCGGATGGACGCCGGCAGCCGGGGAGCGTGGTGGCGAGGGACGTGGCCGTACCGGCGTCGGCTGCCGCGGCAGGTGAGCGGCCGGGGCGCTGAGCTGGGAGTGGGGAGGGGCAGTGTGGGGAGGGGCAGTGTTTGGGCAGCAGCCTCCGGTGTGTGGCGGGGGGGGAGAGCCCCCTCCGGACTTGTAGCCTCTGCCTTGGGTCGGGAGAATGGTTCTCTTCAGGGTCCCCGTCGGGCCTTCGGGGCCTGGACGCCCCCCCCGCTCAGCGTATCTACCCTCAGGCTGTCCCACGGAGACTAGCGCCTCATCTGGGGAAACCGAGGCACAGAGCGGCTGCCTGACCTCCTCCCAGTCAGGCGGTGCAGGGAATTGGAGCCCACCCTCCTGATGGGGCCTCCCCGGTTGGGGTTCGCGTGGGGCTGCGGGGTCAGGGCCACCATTACGGGGGCGCGCGGGGCGGGGCGCGGGGCTGGAGCAGGTGTTGCTGCCACACCAAGCCCCGGGCTCACCCTCTGCCAGCGCGCTGTCATCGCCATGACGACCTGCAGCCGTTGGGGGGCTTGGGGCGGGGGGGGGCACAGGGGTGCTCAGTCAGGAGCTTGCTCGGGGCACAGTGCATTATGGGACAGCGAGGAGCGGTGCGGGTGGGGGGCCAGGTCTCTGCGAACACGCTGTGTGGCCGGGGGGGGCTAACTTTTAGAGACAGGATTGCCTAGTGGTCAGAGCACTAGTGGGCCGCCAGAGACCTGGGTTCCAGTCCTTGCTCTGGCAGAAGCGGCCGTGGGTGGGTCACCTCTTGTCTCCGCCGCCCGGGGCTGGGCGGCCCTGAATACGGTGAGGGGGGCCCAGGGACTGTGGGGGCCAGCCACGCCCCCCCAGGACGGTGACACGAGGCTTTGCGCCGGCTTGGGAAGGCAGCCGGACTCCCGGCAGCTCCGACGTGTCTCCCTGAGGGCTGGGCCGTGCGAGACCCGACTGCACGTCGGAGCCAACAGGCGGCGCCTTGGCCCCGCCCCTTTTCCCACCTTCCTCCCACCGCCCCCTAGTGCCCACGGGGGTGCACTGCGCTGCCTCCCTCGCGCTCTGCTCAGCCGCTGTCCGGGCCTGCCCCTACGGGGGCCACACGCTAGGGCCGCACGCGTCCCCTCCTCCGGGTCACTCGGACACCCGCCCTCCGGCCAGTTGCTGGCAGACCCCCCCGGGCCTCCTGCCCCTCACGGCCCCAGCTCCAGCCAGGGCGGGAGTCGGGGGCTGATGTCCCCATGGTGCCTGCGGGCGTCGGTTGTCCCCCGGTGTGCGCGGCGTACGGAAGGCAGGGGGCGTGGGGTGGGGTGTTCTCTTTGGGGCAGGGGCGTTGGGCTGCCTGTGTACAGCGCCGAGCACAGGACGGCAGAGTCCATAAGGACGAGGGGAAGGCGGGACGGGGAGAACGCGGCGGCACCGACCTCTGCCTGGCCGTGGGGTGTCGCCGTGGGGTGCAGGGACGGATATCGAAGGGACAGGAAGTCAAGTCCTGTCATGAGGCGTCGGGAGCCCGTAGGGCGTGGGCCTGAGCGGCTCCCTAGTGGGTCGGAGCACCCACTAGAGCGTGACCCACGGAGCTTCGTGGCAGGGGTGTACCGGGGCTGCCTGAGGCTGGCAGAGGGAGGTGCCCTTTGGGTCCATTATTCCATCCAACTCTGGGTAGAGCTGGCACCGCCCACCGCCAGCCATGGGGTCCTAACTCCCCTGGGCTCGGATACAGGCTGCCACCCCGTTCCCCCACCCCCACGACGCTCCCCATGCTGATCCCGAAGCCCAGCGGGGGAGCTGCCGCCCCGGCTCTTTCAGGCGGCTTCCCCCCCGGCCCTGGCGCGCCCCGATGCCAAGCCCTCCAGCCAGGCGGCGGGTGATAAGGCCCAGACGGGCCGCCCCTCCGTCTGTTTGCACAGGAGCCTTTGGAACCGGGACGGGTGACCTAGTTTGTTGTTGTATCTGCCTCCCCCCCATCCTGTGCGTTCCCAGCCCCCTCGGCCTCCCGCCTTGGCTCAGCTGGGCCGGGTTCTGGCTGCCCTGCCCTCTCGGGCCGCGGAGGGGGAGGCCCAGCCCGCGGCGGGGCGGTGTGCGTGTGTGTTATCCTTGGACGGCCGCGCGCACGAGGAGGGAAGCGGGGGGAAGAAAAGCTGCGCGAATGGGTTGGAACTTGGGCGGGTGGGAAGGAGAAAGCCCTCGGAGCAGTCCCGGCCGCCTCGGCTCTGCACTCGGACGCCCCCCCTCCCCCGACCTGCGGCGCTGCCTCGGTTTCTCCCTCCGCCGGCGGGACTCCCAGCCCCCCGGGTCCGGCTCTCCCTCTCTGCTGGGGGGGAAGCGCGCCCGCCAGCCTGTGCCCCAGCTGCCCCGGGACCCTCCCGCGCCCCAGCCCCCGTGGATGTAGCCGGCGCGGCGGCCGAGCGGAGCCGGATGGATTTCGGGAGTGTCATGAGACAGGTACGAGCTGCCCAAAGGGGAAGCGCCTCCGGGCAGGCGGGAAGGGGATGGGAGCGGCAGGCTGGGACGCGGGGCAGCGATTGCCGGAGCAGAGTGCGGGGGTGGGACGCCTGCCGGTGCTCAGCGGCTCCCTGGAATCCCAGCGGCCCAATCCTGCCCCGGTGTGTCCCCCACAAACCAGCCCCGGGCAGCTGTCAAGCCGGCATGGCTGCGTTTCGCCTGTGTGCCTCCCCGCCTGTGGCCCCCTCTGCCTGTGGCCCTCTCTGCCTGTGCCCCACCGCCTGTGCCTCCCCTCCTGTGGCCCCCTCTGCCAGTGCCCCCCCGCCTGTGCCCCCCGCCTGTGCCTCCCCTCCTGTGGCCCCCTCTGCCAGTGCCCCCCCGCCTGTGCCCCCCCGCCTGTGCCCCCCCGCCTGTGCCTCCCCTCCTGTGGCCCTCTCTGCCTGTGCCCCTCTCTGCCTGTGCCCCCTGCCTGTGCCCCCCTCTACCTGCGGCCCCCCGCCTGTGCCCCCCTCTGCCTGTGGCCCCCCCCGCCTGTGCCCCCCTCTGCCAGGGGACATGCAGCGGGAATTCTCGGGGTCTCTCGCCGCGTTGCCCACCCCTGGGGTATCTGTTCTCCCAGGTGGTGGGGGGAGATGGGGCCCAGCGAAGGCGCTGGGTCTGGCGGGGGCAGGCGGAGCGGCAGGCTGGGGTGAGCAGCATGTGGGTGCCGGCTGGACTCCAGGGGGGCAGGCGAGTGTGCGCCAGGTGCTCCTGCGGATGCCGGGTGCTCGCAGGGGTGATGAGGAGAGGAGGGTGCAGAGGGCAGGGCCACTGGGCGTGTGGGCAGCCAGCCGTTCCTCTCGCCCACCGCGGCACATGGGGACCTGGAGAGCCCAGGGTGCGGACGGGCACAGGAGGCGGGGGCACCCCAGGGTGCAGACGGGCAGAGGAGGCGGGGGCACCCAGGGTGCAGACGGGCAGAGGAGGCTGGGGGACCCCAGGGTGCAGACGGGCACAGGAGGCAGGGGCACCCCAGGGTGTGGACGGGCAGAGGAGGCTGGGGGACCCCAGGGTGCAGACGGGCACAGGAGGCGGGGGCACCCAGGGTGCAGACGGGCAGAGGAGGCTGGGGGACCCCAGGGTGCAGACGGGCACAGGAGGCAGGGGCACCCCAGGGTGTGGACGGGCAGAGGAGGCTGGGGGACCCCAGGGTGCAGACGGGCACAGGAGGCTGGGGGCACCCAGGGTGTGGACAGGCAGAGGAGGCTGGGGGCACCCCAGGGTGCAGACGGGCAGAGGAGGCTGGGGGACCCCAGGGTGCAGACGGGCACAGGAGGCTGGGGGCACCCAGGGTGCGGACAGGCAGAGGAGGCTGGGGGCACCCCAGGGTGCAGACGGGCAGAGGAGGCTGGGGGACCCCAGGGTGCAGACGGGCACAGGAGGCAGGGGCACCCCAGGGTGTGGACGGGCAGAGGAGGCTGGGGGACCCCAGGGTGCAGACGGGCACAGGAGGCTGGGGGCACCCAGGGTGTGGACAGGCAGAGGAGGCTGGGGGCACCCCAGGGCGTCCGGCGCCCAGGCGGCGGGGGCTGGGAAGCGAGTAATGGCTAATCGGGCGGGTTAATGAGTGCCCAGCCCGTCAGTGGCCTGGCGGTTGACGATCTGGGCTCCAGCAGGCTCCAGGGGCTGGCGGCGGGAGGTCCCCGTGGGCCTAGGGGCCGGGTGCGCCGGGCAGCGGGGTGCAGGGAGAGTTACGCAGCCGGCTCCGGCTCCCGGGCAGCTGCTCTTAGGCTTGGTCACTGCTGGGCTCCTAGAAAAGGAAACGGCCCTCGCAGCCTGGAGCGGCCCCAGGCGTCGGCGCGGGGGCGGGGGAGCCACACAGGCCTGGCCTGGAAGCTCCTAATGACCCGCTGCAGGAACCCAGGCGCTCTGCCGGGAGGGCGGGGGAGGGACACGGGGATGGGGAGGGGCCAGGCCAGGGGGTGGGGGAGAAGGGCCAGGCCAGGCAGGGGGATCTCTGGGGTGACGCGCTCGGCTCTGCTGCCTCTCCCCAGCTGGCCTGGTCTGAGTCGGGTGCTGGGCCCCTAAGAGATCCCTGCTCTTCCCAGACTCACCGGTGGCCTCAGGCCCCGGGGCCGGGTGCGGCCCCCGGCTTGCCTGGATCTGGCTCCCGAGGCTCGGGGGAGCCGGCGCTGGTGCTGCAGCCCCCCCCCCCGCCGTCCCCTTGGGGGGCTGGAGCCCACACAGTCTGCTAGCCCGGGCCCCCCAGCTCTGGGCGCGAGGGGAACGTGGCGAGCGTCTTTCGGCTTCCCAGTCGGGGGCCACCTCAGGGGGGGGGTTTAGTTGCCTCTCCCTTGGGTGTGGCCCCTGCCCGGCTTCCGGGCCGGCGAACACGACACCCTCGCCCAGGGTCGCCTCCCGAGCACACTGGGGCGAGAGGGGCACAACAGACCCGGGGCTCCCAGCTCCTGCGGCAGGGGCAGGGCCGGGTCCCGCAGCTTTCCAGGGGGCCGTGCCCATGGAAGGGCTCTGAGGTCGGCTGCCGGCGCACAGGGGCCGGAGTAGGATGATGCTGGGCTGAGCCTTGCGGGGGTGCAGGCATGTGCTGGAGGAGCTGTGCTCCGGGTGCCTGGCTGTTGTTTTGTGGCGCGGCTGGGCAAGGAAGGGTGCCGGTGTCGGGAGGTGCAGGGTGCTGGTGTCAGGTGGGGAGGATGCCGGTGCTGGGTGCAGCAGCAGCGTAACAGTGTCGGGTGAGCCTGGGTGACAGTGTTGGGTGGGGCAGGGTGATGGCGCCGGATGGGGCAGGGTGATGGTGCTGGGTGGGGCAGGGTGACGGTGTCGGGCAGGGCAGGGTGACGGTGTCGGGCAGGGCAGGGTGACGGTGTCGGGCGGGGCAGAGTGATGGCGCCGGATGGGGCAGGGTGATGGTGCTGGGTGCAACAGCGTGACAGTGTCGGGCGGGGCAGGGTGACAGTGTCGGGTGGGCCAGGGTGACAGTGCTGGGCGGGGCAGGGTGATGGCGCCGGATGGGGCAGGGTGACGGTGCTGGGTGGGGCAGGGTGACAGTGTCGGACAGGGCAAGGTGACGGTGCTGGGTGGGGCAGGGTGACAGTGTCGGACAGGGCAAGGTGACGGTGCTGGGTGGGGCAGGGTGACAGTGTCGGGCGGGGCAGGGTGACGGTGTTGGAAGGGTGACGGTGTTGGTTGGGGAAGGGTGATGGTGTTGGTTGGGGCAGGGTGACGGTGCTGGGTGGGGCAGGGTGACGGTGCCGGGCAGGGCAGGGTGACGGTGTCGGGCAGGGCAGGGTGACGGTGTTGGTTGGGGCAGGGTGACAGTGTCGGGCAGGGCAGGCTGACGGTGTTGGTTGGGGCAGGGTGATGGTGTTGGTTGGGGCAGGGTGACGGTGCTGGGTGGGGCAGGGTGACGGTGCCGGGCAGGGCAGGGTGACGGTGTCGGGCAGGGCAGGGTGACGGTGTTGGTTGGGGCAGGGTGACGGTGCCGGGCAGGGCAGGGTGACGGTGTTGGTTGGGGCAGGGTGACGGTGTCGGGCAGGGCAGGGTGACGGTGCTGGGCGGGGCAGGGTGACGGTGCCGGGCAGGGCAGGGTGACGGTGTTGGTTGGGGCAGGGTGACGGTGTCGGGCAGGGCAGGGTGATGGTGTTGGTTGGAGCAGGGTGACGGTGTCGGGCAGGGCAGGGTGACGGTGTTGGTTGGGGCAGGGTGACGGTGTCGGGCAGGGCAGGGTGACGGTGTTGGTTGGGGCAGGGTGACGGTGCCGGGCAGGGCAGGGTGACGGTGTTGGTTGGGGCAGGGTGATGGTGTCGGGCAGGGCAGGGTGACGGTGTTGGTTGGGGCAGGGTGACAGTGCCGGGCAGGGCAGGGTGACGGTGTTGGTTGGGGCAGGGTGATGGTGTCGGGCAGGGCAGGGTGACGGTGTTGGTTGGGGCAGGGTGACGGTGCCGGGCAGGGCAGGGTGACGGTGTTGGTTGGGGCAGGGTGACGGTGCCGGGCAGGGCAGGGTGACGGTGTTGGTTGGGGCAGGGTGACGGTGTCGGGCAGGGCAGGGTGACGGTGTTGGTTGGGGCAGGGTGACGGTGTCGGGCAGGGCAGGGTGACGGTGCTGGGCGGGGCAGGGTGATGGTGCCGGGCAGGGCAGGGTGACGGTGTTGGTTGGGGCAGGGTGACGGTGTCGGGCAGGGCAGGTGTCAAATAGTCGGGGGCTGTTTACTCTAGTCACCGTAGGCCAATTCTGGTTGGGCGTTCACGGGTTGCTGTGGGTGACCCCTACTGGCCTGCGTCTGTAGCACTGCTCGGGGGGGTCGCCCTGAGGGCCCTCATGTCACATAGACCATGGCCCAGCTGGTTCTCACCTGGGAGGGAAGGGGTCTGAACAAAGGAAGGGGGCGGTTTGCAGAAGGGCAGTCTTGGCTGGGAAAACAGGGAGAGAAGAGACTAAGCTGAGCACTGGGGGTTCAGGGCCGGTGGACCCCCCCAAGGGTCTGAGGCTGCCTGGCCCCTCACTTCGATGCCCACGCGAATCTGGGCCGGGCTGGACCTCACAGAAGCAATAAACCCCCCTGTTCTACTGGCTGGTAGATAGGGGTGCAGGATCGCTGCTACACAGGATGCCGGCGCCGGTTGGGGCAGGTTAACGGCGCTGGGCGGGGCAGGGTGATGGTGCCGGGCAGGGCAGGGTGCCAGTGCTGGTTGGGGCAAGGTGCCAGCGCCAGGCAGGGCAGGGTGATGGTGCCGGGCAGGGCAGGGTGCCGGTGACAGTTGGGGCAGGGTGCCGGTGCTGGTTGGGGCAAGGTGCCAGCACCGGGCAGGGCAGGGTGCCGGTGCTGGTTGGGGCAAGGTGCCAGCACTGGGCAGGGCAGGGTGCCGGTGCCGGTTGGGGCAAGGTGCCAGCGCTGGTTGGGGCAGGGTGCCGGTGCCGGTTGGGGCAAGGTGCCAGCGCTGGTTGGGGCAGGGTGCCGGTGCCGGTTGGGGCAAGGTGCCAGCGCTGGTTGGGGCAGGGTGCCAGCACCGGGCAGGGCAGGGTGATGGTGCTGGGCGGGGCAGGGTGCCGGTGCCGGTTGGGGCAGGGTGCCAGCACCGGGCAGGGCAGGGTGATGGTGCTGGGCGGGGCAGGGTGCCGGTTGGGGCAGGGTGCCAGCACCGGGCAGGGCAGGGTGATGGTGCCGGACGGGGCAGGGTGCCGGTGCCGGACATTGACGGGTGGAGAGAGGCGAGCGGGGCCCTCTTGGTGTCTGTCCTGCCGAGGCCGTGCTGAGTCACAGCAGCCATGGCAGCTGTGCCCCGGGTGGAGCCGGGGTCGTGGAGAGCACCGGGTGGGTCTCCAGCGCTGGTGCCAGAGCCCCTCCCGGGCGGGCGGGTCCCAGCGGCTGAGCTGTTCCGCAGCTCTGCTGTCAAATCCTTGGCCGGAGACGCTCGCTCTGCAGGCTGGGGCTGTGAATTCCCACCCCGCCTGTCCCCTGGGCCCCCAGCCTCTCTCAGCAGAGCACATGCCCGGCCCAGCGTCGCCAGCGCCTCCCGGCCCTCCCCGACAGGTGGCATCTTCCTGGGAGCCCGCCCCGACGGCCCGCCCTGGGCGTTCCCTGCTCTGACGTGGGCGCCCAGTGGAGATGGGTAAACGCCTTCCCTCTCCGTGCCTCCTCCCCGCTGCTCCGTCTCCGCAGCTGCCCAGGCCTCCGCTGCCCCCTGCATCTCCTGTTCCCCACTGGCAGCTTTGCTCCCCGCTCCCTGCGCCCCAGGGACTTTTCCCGCCTCTCCTGGCCCCGGCGGAGCCCGGGCAGCCCCAGGGAAGAGCCGGCTGGCAGGCCTCTTGTGCCGGCGCGAAGGGGCAAGCGGGGGTGCGGGCAGGCTGCCCCGGGAGGGGTGCTGGCGTCTGTAGGGTGCCGGCGGCTGCAGCAGCAGAATGCTGTTGTGGTTCCGCCGTGCGGGGGATCGGCGTTGTGTGGTGCAGAACCGTTCTGGGCTGGCGAGCCTTGGAAATCAGCTCCGCCGCCTCCTCTTATTCCTTCAAGCGCAGGGGAGACGCCTGGGATGTGGACATGCGTTTCAGTCAGTGACCGTGGAGCCGCGGGGAGTTTCGGGGGTTACACGGTTACATGCGGGGGCAGGCGGCTCCCTGGGAGCGGGCTCCCCGCCCGTACGGGGAGCCTGGGGGAACCAGGAAGGGTCTCCCATGGGCCCAAGGTCGTTGGTTTACTGCGTACACAGTTACGTTTTCACATTCCTAGAGAAGCTGTTCATGGAGTTGTTTCAGGAAGTCCCGCCTTCCGGAGGCGGTACTTCCTGGAATGCTGGAGGAGGAGGAGTATGGCCAGGCTCAGAAGTGGAGTGGTGTAGACGGACTTCCTAACAGGGCACTCTCCCCTGCCCGCCTGGCAGGATGGGCCCTAGGATTATATGAGGGCAAACCTGCAGGGGAAGTGCTGTGCTTTGCGGTCTAAACTCCCCTGGGGGCGGAGGGGCGGTGGCCCTGTGGGGAGAGGGGCGGTGGCCCTGCCACGCGGCGGGAGCGCAGGAACACTGCTTGGAGCCGGGCGCATTCCTGGGCACGGGCTAGTTCTGGGCGGGAGGAAGCGCCGAGGCGGACGGCAGGGCCAGGCCGGGAGGGCTGCTGCTGGCGGGAGCCCGTGGGCCGGAGCCAACCCTCGGCACAGTGGGCTCAGGCCTGCCCCGGCGCCTCGGGAACGTTGCCTTTTTAGGCCTTGGAGCGGAGACGTTGAGCAGCAACGCTCCGGTCCCAGCTGTGCTCGGAGCCCTGCCAACAGCCCCGAGGAGGGAGCGGCGGCTGGAGTCCGAAACGGGCAGCGTGCGGCCTTCTCGGACCGCTGCCTCCTGCTCGCTCCGGGTCCGCGCGGTCGGGAGACGAAGCAGCGTCCGAGCCACCTGCTTACCCCCAGTAGCCCCCGGGGCCGGGTCCACCCGCAGCGCGGCGCCGACGCGAGACGCGGCGCCACGGCAAACCCACATGGCCGCGAAAGCCGCGGGCATGCTGGTCGTGGAGCGGCCCTGGCTCCTGTCGGGTTCGCTGGAGTCGGTCAGGAACGGGCTCAGGCGGCCGTGAATGTCCAGGCAGGGGCCCGCTCCGTCGCGGTGTCGTGGAGCTGGTGCAACTCGTCTGCCCTGCGGGCCGTGAACGTTCCCACGGGATGAGGCCCAGAGAACCGTCCCGCCCAGCGGCCGCAGCCTTGGAAGGGGGGGCTGGCTTGTCCCACGCGGGGTCCCTCCGGCAGGATCTCCGCCCTGGCGACCCTCGCGGGGCCAGCGGGGCCCGGTTCTGCCCTCCGGGGCCCTTGGCTGGGCTGGCAGAGAAGCCAAGCAGCTTTGAAACACGCCGCCCGAGCATGTGCCGTGGGGAGCTGTCACCGCAGGGCCCGCGGAGAGCGCTGGGGTCAGATCCCGCAGCCTCCGGTCAGGACCCCAGAGAGCGAGCGGGAGGGACGGGAGGCGGAGGGGCTCCGGGGAGGAGCCCTTAATAAAGGGGGCAGCATTCCGGTGTGGGAAGGAGACGGGGAGAGCCGATGGGCGAGGCAGTGGGACGGGGGAGGTCTGTGTGCCAGAACTGGGAGCACCTCAGCCCCTGGGGACAGGGACGGTCTGTCCATCCAGCCCCTCGGGACAGGGGCGGTCTGTCCATCCAGCCCCTCGGGACAGGGACGGTCTGTCCATCCAGCCCCTCGGGACAGGGACGGTCTGTCCATCCAGCCCCTCGCCTGTGGGACCAGCGGGTGGCCGTCGGTCTAGGTGCTCCGGCTGGCCCCAGGAAGGGGTTCCCCACAGAGTAGGTGGGGCTCGGTGGGTCTGTTCTCCCCAGCGAGCGGGGCAGGGGCAGGGGCGATGGGTCGCCGTCTCCGTGTTCTCACCTGAAATCGGGTGGGAGGGGCGCGTCGGTCCGGACCTGTCGGACGTAGACAAAGCGTGCGCAGTTTTAGCAGCGAGCCAATCGCGACTTTGCCGAGGGGCGGGGCAGGGCGGCCAGCGCGGGCCGTGTGGAACCCAGGACTCGGGCGAGGAAAACGCGTTTCAATCGTTGGCCGGTTAAACGTCAAATGGCAACGTTTCACTGCTGAACTGCCTGTCCCGCTGGGGCTGTTTTTCCTGGCAGTCACCCACCGTTCCCCGTGCCTCAGTTTCCTTTGGGCTCATTCCCTTGTGAGAATTGGCAGCCCTGGCAAACCCGGCCGAGAGCAGCTCCCCACCGTGCTGTCCGGAAACCCGGCGAGGGACCTGGGCTGGCAGCTTACGCTGACAAAGGGTGGGCGGGGAACCAGAGAGCGAGCCAGCAGAGGCATGAAGAGAACTCACATTCGCCCTGCCTTGCTCTACCCATTGGGCCACGCTGCCTCTTTCCTCGCCATCCCTCTTGCTCTGACAGTGACCAGCGCTAGAGGAAGGGGTGAATCGAATAGTCGAGTAATCTCCTGAATGGTTATCAGTTACTTGACGCTTCTATAGCCCCGGGGGTGGGGCTGGCAGCCGGTGCGCTCCAGCCCCACCCTGGGGAGCCCCCGGCCACTCCGCACCGTTGCCTCTGGATCCGAGGCAGCAGCGCCGGGTGCCAGGCGGGAGCTGGTCTGTGAGGGGAGCTGGTTTAAAAACTAGCTGCAGAAGCAGCAGTGCAGGGTGGCAGCAGCCCCTGTCTGGGGGGGTGGGGAGGGTGGGGGCTGAGCCCCTGGACCAGTTCAAGCCAACACCGAGCCGGGCTGCCTGGCTCCTAATACGCTTGAAATGCAGAGCCGCAGCGGGGGTAGGTCCCAGACCCGGCGCGAGCCAGGACTGAGCCAGGCTGCTGGCCAGCCTGCTGAAAAATATACTGGTGGGGCACTGGGGGGAAACGCGTGTCGTCTAGAGCGTTAACCGATACGCTTTTGCTTATCGGCTAATCGTTAATCGGCTACACTACTGCATCCCTACCCAGGAGCGGAGAGGAGATAACCTATCCCTCTATCAGGGCTGATCCTGCTCTCTGAAAGGGGGAGGTGGTGTCAAGCCCGGGAACGGCCAGTTTAATAGCCCTTCCACAGCGGGTCGGACGAGGTCGGTGCTCCGTGTGGCCGTGCAGTCCCTCCTTGAATCGTGTTACGTTCTTGGCCTTGCTGACTTCCTGCAGCAGTGAGTTCCACCGGCTAATCCCACATGGTGTGAAAAAGCATTTCCTTTTGGATCTCTCCATCCGGTGCCTCGCCCTGGCTCTCGTGCTCTGGGACAGGGAGACTCGCCCCACCTGCTGGCCTCTCTTCCGTCTTCCTGCCTGTGAGAGGTTTTTCCGTAGGCCCTTGGTCACTAGTGTGGCTTACGCAGGGTACGATCTGACGGTTTCTTCCTTTCTGCTGTGTCGTTCCCCCGTTGTGTGCCGCCGAGCTCGCGCTCTGCTCCGGCCGGGGAAGCGGTTGAGAGAGGACAGAGACTGCAGAGTTAACGAGCGCTGTGCGGAGTCCCGGGCAGCCGCCTGGGAGAAGGCCTGTCGGTTTAGTCCTCTGCCTTGCACGGCACGGCACGATTCCCCCCGTGCAAAGCACTAGCAGCCAGAATGGTGGCAGGGGAGAATCGGGATCGCGGTCGCTCGCCCCTGGAGGTGCTTTGGGTCGAACCAGGCTGCTGATTCCCCGAGCCGGGTGCCCCAGGGGTGCGTGGAAAGAGCAGTTCTGGAGAAAGGGTGACTTGCTCGAGAAGAAACCTCTTCCTTTCGGTTCTGCTTTGGGTTGTCGTCATCAGCCTGGCGGGGAGGGGCGGGCGCTGGAGGGGGTTGATGGAGGAGGGCAAAGCCAATGGAGAGTTTTCGGGAGGGCATGGGATTGCGCCAGGTATTGACTTTTCACCTTCTCCAGCAGCTCATGGGTGTGGGCCCCAGGCCCGTGTGAACTGGGTGTGTCTCGGCGAATTGTTTCCCTGCTGTTGCACGCGCCTCCAGCCTGGCTCGCTCTTAGCCTTGTCCCCATCGTGGCGCCGAAAGCTGCCTTGGGTCCACAGGCCGGGGAGAGCGTTCACACTGCCGAGCGACTTCCGGCCCAAAAAACACCCCGTGTGGGCGACAAAAAACTGAGGTCCTAACCTTTTCCCCTCCCAGAGCCAGGGTAGGCTCTGCTGTTGGTTTGTCCAGAGAACTGGCTTCGGCCAGTGTCCCACCAGGCCTGCCCTGATGGCTCGGCTCAGTGTTCTGTGATCTCTGCTGCCCTGCAGGCCTGCGCCCCTCCCCCCCTCACAGCTCTGGGAAGTATCCGGCTGCTGAGTGAACACACTAAGCAAATCATTGGGATGCTCCTGTTCTGCCCGGCTAGGAGCACAGCGGCAGGCAGGCGGCTGTGGCAGGGGGAGGGCCAGGGAGACGGCCATGCTGCTTTGACGTCCCTCAGCACGGAGAGCTCCCAGAGCGACTCATGATGCTGCTCCCAGCAGCTGAGGAGGTGGTGGGAGAACGCAGAGGGAATCCCGAGGAACGCAGGGATCAGCCCCCACACTGCTTTGCTCTATCCGTCAACAGGGGCGCGAGCCAGGTGGCCAGGAAACGTGGACAATGGGAGGCAGAAAAACCGATGTGACCGGTTTTCCCTTGTGCAAGTCGTTAGCCCTTTTGTTGCCAACCCTTCCCTGTATAGACTCAGCCTGGGATGGGGTGTCGGCAGGGTCGCCTGGCTCGCTGGGTGTGGGGGGACTGCGTGGTGGGCTCCGGGGAGCCCCAGACAGGTCCCTCTGTCTCCAGGATGGAGCCTCTGAGCACGGCACTTCCAGCCGGAAGTGGGGGCCGTCCTGGCCTGTGAGCTCTGCCGCCAGCCCCACCCCTCCAAACCACAGTGCGTTCCCGGCGCTGGGAGCAAGGAAACAGCCCCACCGAGCGCCCGCCGTCACAGCAGTGCCTCAGTTTCCCTGGAAGAGTACAGCGCCGTCCCCGGGCATTTGGAACATGCGGGTCCCCTGCCGCTTGGCCTGCGGGCGGATTGTGCAACCCTCCGCCGGCTCCCTGCCCATTCGGGGCCCTTCCGCTCCCGGTGCCGAGCGATTGCCCAGGAGCCGGGGTCTCCAAGGAATTTAGGCACCGACGTCCCATGGAAGTCACAGGAGGCTCACACTGGATCCAAGGATCCTGATTCCCTTTGGCAAAGCCCCACGCCCCGGTCTCGTCCTAGGCTCTCCTGCCGCTACAGGGCAGGGCGCCGACCGTGGCGGAACAGCCAGATTGGTAACGGTATGGAGGGGCCGCGGCATGCGGCGTGGGAATGCCCCACTGGGTTGGGAGCCTAGCTATCCGTTTCCGATGGGATTTAGGCACTTCGGAGCCAACCGTCCATTGACAGTTGATGGGAGTTAGGCGCCTGAGCCGCCTGCCCCGAAGAGCTTACAAGAGGGAGAAAGGGTGGGAGGGAAACTGAGGCACGGGACCCCGACGTCCCCAGCAGGTGGGAACAGAACATGAGTCTCCTGTGCTCTACCCATTGGGCAATGCTGCCTCTCTCTGTAAGAGCCTCCCATGACTCCCCGCGCCGTGGCTCGCTCCAGCCCGCGGGGGCAAGGGAGTTCGGTGGCAGTGGTTTGGCGCCGGGTCTGCGTCGTGGTGATGGGGGGGGGGGTACACGGTCTCTGGGGGGGTGGCTGTGTTCCAGCGCGGAGAGGAACAGGGGAGGGCTCTGGGGGGCTGGGCCGGCTGCTCCTCGGGGGAAGGTCCCTGGGGCAGATGACGCCCGATCCGGATTTGACAGAGGCGCCTGGGCCATGCAGGGAAATACGTTCCCCATGCGGGGAGTCGGGCCGGGGAAAAGGTTCACATCGCAGTGGCGGGGAGGGGACAGGGATATCCCACCCTGATCTCCAGGCCGGGAGCACACGGGAGGCCGGCGGGCGGCTTTTCCCCCCACCCGTACGTTCTTCTCTCTGCGGTTTGGCTCCTCTGGGGTTTCTCAGCCTCCGTCCTTCCGGGTCCCAGGGTTAGCAGCTGGGAGGACCCGCTTCCTCTGGGTGGCTTTGTCTCCCTGGCCGCTTGACCTTCCCGGGGGGGGGGGGGGGGAAGCAGGCAGGGCGGGGGGAGCACAACATCTGGGGATGCTGTCAGCCTCTTGGACAGTGGGAACCCGGCAGGGCTTTGTTGATTTCACGCTGCCAAAGGAAGCCAGACCCTAATCCCCTTCCCTTGCAAAGCGCAGCCTGGCGCGGGTGCCCAGACGCGGCCTCTCCCATGCAGCCGGTGCCCAGAGACCTGGCACTGCTCCCCCATCCGTAGCATCAGCCGGACTCGCCACCCATCTCAGTGTAACCCTCGCCGTGCCGGTCTCTCTCCTCTCCCGGGCCCCCGGGGGAGTTCCCTGTGAGCCGTGTGTGTGGGGAGATTCACATGCTGCCCGGCCGGTGAGCAGCACGCCCCCCGCTAAGTTGGTGTTTCTGTTGGTGGTGCACATGGGCCCGCGTCTCGGTGCACGTTGAAAAATTATTCCGCACGTGGATGGCAAAGATTAGAGGGGACATTGGTAGTCCCCAGGGGCACTCAGCAGTGGGGGGGGGGGGCCTCGGCCATGCACGGAGCCGGTGTGAATTTTACCCGGGCCGGCTTTGTGTGTTCAGCTGCAAAGCAAGCCCCTCCCCCGTGCCCCCTCCCGGCCTGACCCCCGTTGTTCCCAGCCGCTGGGATTATCCCACTCGAACCGCTCTCCCAGGCCTCCTTGAGAACAGGCATTAAGCGCCTGGCTGCCGGTGTGGTCATTAACTTTCTTGGCCGGGGCTGGCTCCGGAGAGATGGGGGAGGGGGAGGTGGAGGCAGAGTCTGTTCCTAGTTACTGCTCCCTGGGGCAAGCCCCGGAGGTTTGAGTTTAAAAATAGCACAAGGCCGGCTTGCAGCGCTGGGTTTGTGCGTGCGAGATCCCTCCCGCTGGCCGGGCCAGCCCCTCACTTCTCCGTCCCCGGCGCCCCTCTGCAGCTGTAGCCCACCTCTGCGCCCTGGGGCGGTGTCTCTGGGCCTCCCAGCCGGCATGCCATGTCGCCCCAGGGGGAACGTGGCAGGTGCCCCAGAGGGAGGGAACACAACAGGGAACCGTCAATTGACCTCTCCTCTGTCGTCCATTCCCGGCTTCTGACAAACAGAGGCCAGGGACACGGCCCCCCCAATCCTGACTAATCGCCATTGATGGACCTAACCTCCAGGAATCTATCTAGCTCTTTTTAAAGTCCTGGCCTTCACCACATCCCCTGGCGAGGAGTTCCACAGGTTAACTGTGCGCTACGTGAAGAAATACTTCCTTGGGTTTGTTTTAAACCTGCTGCCTGTTCATTTCATTGGGTGACCCCGAGTTCTTATGCTCTGGGAACAAGTCCCTCACTTTTCCTGATTCCCTTTCTCCTCCCCCGTCTTCTCCTCCCCTCTTTGCGCCGCTGAAACGTCCCTGTCTTTGCCGTCTCTCTTCCTGCGGCAGCCGGTCCAGCGCCCTCCTCGTTCGTGTTGCCCTTTTCTGCGCCTTTGCCAATGCCAAGCCGCGGCGACCGCCCCTGCGTGCAGGATGGAGGCTGCAGCAGGCGCTCGCTGGCCGGCGCAGCGCAGGGGCCAGCTGGGCGCCTGGCCCGACAGCCCATGACAAGAGCTGCCTGCGTTGGGAGGCCCCCGGAGGGTGGCGGGGGTGCTGCTCGTCTGGGCGCTGGGCGCGGTGACGGTGGCCTCTCCCTGAGCCATGGCCTGCTCCAGCCCCCGCCGCTCTGTTTAGGAGCCCCAACCGCCGTCCCCTCCGTCTCTTCTGATGCCCGAAGGCCACCGCGTGGTGGGCCAGGGCAGCTGCCCATCCCGGTGCAGCGGGGGGCCGGCAGGGGGTGTCGGGCCTACCCCTGCCCAGTTGCTCCATCACAAGCAGGTTCCCGTTTGCAGGATGAGACCAGCCGTGCGGAGAAACCTGGGGGAGGGTTCTTGGTTAGCAGAAGACGGGGTCTCTGCCCAGTCCAGTGGCCGTGGCTGGTGCAGAGCATGTGGGGTATGGAGTGGTGTGAGGGGCCGGCATGCACGGAGCAGTGTGAGGGGCCGGCATAGAATCATAGAATCCTAGGACTGGAAGGGACCTCGAGAGGTCATCGAGTCCAGCCCCCCGCCCTCAAGGCAGGACCAAGCTCCGTCTACACCATCCCTGACAGATGTCTATCTAACCTGTTCTTAAATATCTCCAGAGAGGGAGATTCCACCACCTCCCTTGGCAATTTATTCCAATATTTGACCACCCTGACAGTTAGGAATTTTTTTGGGGGGGGGGACTGGGGGGGACACAGAGGTGTGCAAGGTGCCAGCATGCACGGAGGAGTGCAAGTGGCTGGCGTGCACGGAAGTGTGTGAGGGGCCGGCATGCACGGAGTGTGCGAGGTGCCAGCATGCACGGAGGTGTGCGAGGGGCCGGCATGCACGGAGGAGTGCAAGGGACTAGCATGCACGGAGCAGTGCGAGTGGCTGGCATGCCGGAAGTGTGCGAGGGGCCAGCATGCACGGAGGAGTGCAAGTGGCTGGCGTGTACGGAAGTGTGTGAGGGGCCGGCATGCACGGAGGTGTGCGAGGTGCCAGCATGCACGGAGGTGTGCGAGGGGCCGGCATGCATGGAGGAGTGCGAGTGGCTGGCATGCCGGAAGTGTGCGAGGTGCCAGCATGCATAGAGGAGTGCGAGGGGCTGGCGTGCACGGAGATGTACGAGGGGCCGGCATGCGCAGAGCAGTGCAAGCGGCCAGCATGCACGGAGCAGTGTGAGGGGTCGCCATGCACAGAAGAGTGCAAGGGGCCAACATGCACTGAAAGTGCGAGGGGCCGGCATGTACAGAAGAGTGCAAGGGGCCAGCATGCACAGAAAGTGCGAGGGGCCGGCATGCATAGAAAGTGCGAGGGTCCAGCATGCACGGAAAGTGCGAGGGGCTGGCATGCACAGAAGAGTGCGAGGGTCCAGCATGCACGGAAAGTGCGAGGGGCCGGCATGCACAGAAGAGTGCAAGGGTCCAGCATGCACAGAAAGTGCGAGGGGCCGGCATGCACAGAAGAGTGTGAGGGTCCAGCATGCACGGAAAGTGCGAGGGGCCGGCATGCACAGAAAGTGCGAGGGTCCAGCATGCACAGAAGAGTGCGAGGGTCCAGCATGCACAGAAAGTGCGAGGGGCCGGCATGCACGGAAAGTGCGAGGGGCCGGCATGCACAGAAAGTGCGAGGGGCCGGCATGCACAGAAGAGTGCGAGGGGCCGGCATGCACGGAAAGTGCGAGGGGCCGGCATGCACAGAAGAGTGCGAGGGGCCGGCATGCACGGAAAGTGCGAGGGGCCGGCATGCACAGAGGTGTGTGAGGGGGGTTCCTGGAAGGGGGAAGGGAAAGGGGCTTTCTGCGTGGTCAGGGTGGGGGGGGGGGTATCCGCCCAGGTGCGCCAGCAGAGACGTGCCCCCTTCATTTACAGGGAGGGGGCATCGGCCAGGAGTCCCCCCGACCTTCCCTTCACAGCTGCTTCCTACTTTGCCCCGTCATCACTCGGCCCCTTGGCATCCCCGTTGCCCCTCCCCCTCCTGTGCCAGCTCCTGTCCGCCCCTGCCAGGGCCGCTCTCCTGCCTCCTGCCGGACCTGGGTGCCCGTCTGCCTTTCCTGCTGCCCCCGTGGCCTTGCGCCACCCCGGAGTCTCCCCGCCTGTCTGCTCTCGCCCGCTGCTCCCCAGGGGCCGGGCTCCGCCTGCTCCACTTTCGGGGCTGTGGGTGTGACGCCGGGGAAGCAGCGTGGGCTGGTGGCCGCGGTTCCTTGGCGTGCCAGGCGGGCTGGCCAGTCACCTCCGCCCCTTTGCACCCGGGGTTGCTAGAGCCAGCCGCCTCCGGTGCACGTGCTGCCGTACGCCAGCCCCCCAGCCAGCCCCATGGCGCAGCGTGGGCAGACCCCCTGGCGACGGGCACGGCCGGACTCTGCATGGAGCGCCGGCTGCAAGCGCCCAGGCTGCCCCTCCGGCCGTCCTTGCCCCTTCCCATCCCGTCTCCCCACTGCGGTGGCTACCGCCGTGCCGCATCTACCGGCCAGCGGGCATGCGCCGTCCAGGCGTCCTGCTTTCACGCACCCGTGTCGGGCACAGCCTGGAGGAGGCAGGAGACTGGGGTCTCTGCTGCATTAGCCGCACCCCTGCCTTGTGCATGCCGGAGCCGTTGAGCGACGGAGAACCCGCCACGGCCCGGCGAGTCTATTCCCGGCGTCGGTCGCTCTCCCTGCTCGGAAGCTGGGGTTTGTGGGGCTGCCGCGTCCGGCTCTTGCTGTGCCTTTCACGGCTGGACGGGAGAGCCCTCGACAGGCCCGGATCTCCCTCCGAGCAGGGCGCGGACGAACGGGAGACGCGCGACGGACGCCAAGGGGCGCGGGCTTGACGGAGGAGGGCAGGCGGCCGATGGCTGCTCGTCCGTCTGTCTGAGCTCGCGGTCCAGCTGGGAGGGGCTGATCTCCCATGCGCAGCCCCCGCCCGAAAGCGAAATGAACCGGAGTAATGCTGAGCAAAGGGGAGTGTCGGCTCCCACCTGGGGAGCTGGGACAGCGTCGCCCATAGTCACGGGAGACTCTGCGGGGCGGCCGGATTAGTCTGTCGCTTAAAATGCCACCAGGAGCCCAGTGGCACTTTAGGCTACGTCTGCACTGCAGTGTAAATGGGGCAAAATCCCCTTTGGCGCAAGATCCGGGCCACCTGCTTTTTGGAGGGATAAGGGATCTTGCGCAAAAGTTTTTTTTTTGGCGCAAAACGGCCCCGTCTCCACTGCGCCACCCCGCTCGGAAGAGACGACGCACACGCGCGCGGGAGGGAGGCCACCGAGCGCTTCGTTCGCATTGTCTCCGCCGACAGAGGCTGCGGGGTCGACGTAGCCTTGGCGACTAACAAATCGATAGCGTCGTGAGCGTTCCTGGGCAAAACCCACGTCCTCAGATGAGCCGAGTGGGGAGAAAAGGGGGGCCCAGAAGATAGACCTGAAAAAGAAGGGAGAGCGAAAGCGAAGTACCCGTCAATCGCCGGGGCGGTGCTCACGAGGCTACTTGAGTGGGTGGGAAGTTGCCAGCCCTGGCTCTCCATGTCAATGAGGGGTTGAATGTAAGGAAGGCTGGATGTGTAATGGGCCGGCTGGTCCATGGCTTAGCTCAGGCCCAGGGACGCTGGGTCCCATTTGCAGATGAAGGCCCGTTCCACAGTCTCCCTCTCTCTGCGATTGCCTTGGTAGAAGGACGGCTACTTTTCAATCCATCACTGGGTGCCCAGGCAGCTTCCAATGTCCCCTGCCCGGTTTCGGCGTCTTCCCATGTCCGATGTCCGGCTTGTCCCCACGTAACCGTCCTCGCAGAGACTGTCCCGTCGGGGCAGTACCCGTGCAGAGGGGCATCGCCGGCACGTGCTGGTACGTGGCACCGTCGAGGGTGTGCCATCACATGGGGTTCTGCTGGGAACCCCTGGAGCGAGGCTGTTACCCTACACCAGGAAGGCTCCGGCGCGCTGGGCAGGGGCTGGCATTGTCTCCACCAGGTGCCGGGGAGGAGGGGAGGGCTGTCAGGAGCAGAGGAGAAACCCCCATGCACCAGCTGGCCTCGGCCTCTGCCATGTGGCTGAGGAGGGGCATAGGGCCCTGGATGCTCCGGGGAGGCGTGGGCGGCAGACAGCTGACCTGCCCCACCCGAAAAAAGGGGAGAACCGAGACCGCCCCTCGCTGTGCCAGCTGGCCGGTTGTGGGCACGGATTAGCCTGCCGCACCCGTCCGGGGGGCATCCCAAACTCTGCGCCCCCACGGTAGCCGAGCGGCGGGAGGGACTGGCCTCCGAGCGGCCCTGCCTCGCCGCGGCTCCCGAAGCCCGGCTCTGCCCTGCGGCGGGACTTGGAAATAAGCGTCGCGGCCGCGCTGCTCAGCCCGCTGTGCCGAAAGGTGGGCGCCGGCTCCCCTCGGGGCTTCGGGAGCAGCGATCTCGGGGGGCACTCCGCGTCAGCCCCCTTCCCTCCCTCCGGGCGCGGCCCTGCCCCCGGCCTGGGCTCCGGCAGCCAGGGGTGTTGGTGGGAGCCGGTGGAAAAGGAAGGAACGTGCGTCAGAGATGGGCCTAAACAATCCCCTCCCGGCCAGGCCGCCTCGGGCTGGGCTGCGGGCCAGCGTCCCGGCCCGGCTGGAAAAGGCCCCGCTGCCTTCCTGCAGCGCAGCTGGGGGAAGGAGGGAGGGGGGGTGCGGGGATAAATCTTTGCTGTTTCCCTGCATCCCCTGCCGTGCCCGGGAGCTGGGACGGGCACCCCGAGCCGGTGCCGGCTGTGCGGCGTGCGATCCCTCCCGAGAGCCAGGGGGCTAGCGCCTCCCCCGGCTCCCCTCGCCTCCGCGGGCTTGTCCGCCCAGGTAGCGGGGGGGCGTCCCTGCCGAGTTCAGGTCCCAGGAACGTTCCTGCTGGCGTGTGCCGGTTCACATCCCCGCCGGGAAGCACCGAGCCCCTAGTCCTCAGCGGAGCGGAATCGACGGGACTTCGCGTTGGGGCTTCCTCGAGCGCGGCTGGCGGGAGAGACGAGTGGCCCCGTTTGGGGCTGACTCCGCGGATCGAGGAAGCGCCCGAGGCCAACGGGGGCTGTTTCTGGGTGGCCCCCGGGTGACGCGACCCCCCGCCGGCTGCTTTCAGGCCGCGCAGAGGTGCCAGGCGCTGCACCAGCGGGGGAAGGCTAACCCCGGCCCCGAGGGCTGCACGCTGGGGCCGGCGGGAGGCGGCCCTCTCGAGAGATGCTCAAACGGGCAGGTGCAGCCCTGAAGGGCCACCACGCCGGCAAACCCTTAGGTGCCGCACTTAGCGCATTTGGCTGCGACGTCAGCACACGGGGCTCCGCGGGAGAGGGTCTGTGGAAATAGGAGAGGGCCGGGGGTGGAAAAACCCAGAGGAAAAAATGGGGGAAATGAAGCAGAGAGGGGAAAAAATTCCAGCGAACAGAGAGAGCCGCCCTCCAGGGCAGCACCTGGCACAGTGTGGTCCAGTGGGCGGAGCACTAAACCGAGAGGCAAGAGAGCGGGGTGTGATTCCTGGCTCTACAGCTGACTATCTATGGTCGCAGCACAGCAAGATCCCTCCCCCCTTGTGTGCCTCAGTTTCTCCTCTCATCATTGTTGGGTCAATTTGGGCTATGAGCTCTTCAAGGCAGGGCTTGTCTGTGTCGGGGCAGCGCCCGGTACGACGGGACCCTGACCCCAGCCGGGCAGGGCTTGTCCCTCACTGGGTCCCTGCAGCGCCCGGCACAACGGGGCCTGACCCCAGCCGGGCAGGGCCTGTCCCTGGCTGTGTCTGTGCAGCGCCCGGCACAACGGGGCCTGATCCCAGCCGGGCAGGGCCTGTCCCTGGCTGTGTCTGTGCAGCGCCCGGCACAACGGGGCCTGATCCCAGCCGGGCAGGGCCTGTCCCTGGCTGTGTCTGTGCAACACCTGGCACAACGGGGCCTGATCCCAGCCGGGCAGGGCCTGTCCCTGGCTGGGTCTGTGCAGCGCCCGGCACAACGGGGCCTGATCCCAGCCGGGCAGGGCCTGTCCCTCGCTGGGTCTGTGCAGCGCCCGGCACAACGGGGCCTAATCCCAGCCGGGCAGGGCCTGTCCCTCGCTGGGTCTGTGCAGCGCCCGGCACAACGGGGCCTGATCCCAGCCGGGCAGGGCTTGTCCCTCACTGGGTCTGTGCAGCGCCCGGCACAACGGGGCCTGATCCCAGCCGGGCAGGGCCTGTCCCTGGCTGTGTCTGTGCAGCGCCCAGCACAACGGGGCCTGATCCCAGCCGGGCAGGGCCTGTCCCTCGCTGTGTCTGTGCAGCGCCCGGCACAACGGGGCCTGATCCCAGCCGGGCAGGGCCTGTCCCTGGCTGTGTCTGTGCAGCGCCCGGCACAACGGGGCCTGATCCCAGCCGGGCAGGGCCTGTCCCTGGCTGTGTCTGTGCAACACCTGGCACAACGGGGCCTAATCCCAGCCGGGCAGGGCCTGTCCCTGGCTGGGTCTGTGCAGCGCCCAGCACAACGGGGCCTGATCCCAGCCGGGCAAGGCCTGTCTCTTGCTGGGTCTGTGCAGCGCCCAGCACAACAGGGCCTGATCCCAGCCGGGCAGGGCCTGTCTCTTGCTGGGTCTGTGCAGCGCCCAGCACAACAGGGCCTGATCCCAGCCGGGCAGGGCCTGTCCCTGGCTGGGTCTGTGCAGCGCCCGGCACAACGGGGCCTGATCCCAGCCGGGCAGGGCCTGTCCCTCGCTGTGTCTGTGCAGCGCCCGGCACAACGGGGCCTGATCCCAGCCGGGCAAGGCCTGTCCCTGGCTGTGTCTGTGCAGCGCCCGGCACAACGGGGCCTGATCCCAGCTGGGCAGGGCCTGTCCCTGGCTGGGTCTGTGCAGCGCCCGGCACAACGGGGCCTGATCCCAGCCGGGCAGGGCCTGTCCCTGGCTGGGTCTGTGCAGCGCCCGGCACAACGGGGCCTGACCCCAGCCGGGCAAGGCCTGTCCCTGGCTGTGTCTGTGCAGCGCCCGGCACAACGGGGCCTGATCCCAGCTGGGCAGGGCCTGTCCCTCGCTGTGTCTGTGCAGCGCCCGGCACAACGGGGCCTGATCCCAGCCGGGCAGGGCCTGTCCCTGGCTGGGTCTGTGCAGCGCCCAGCACAACGGGGCCTGATCCCAGCCGGGCAGGGCCTGTCCCTGGCTGTGTCTGTGCAGCGCCCGGCACAACGGGGCCTGATCCCAGCTGGGCAGGGCCTGTCCCTCGCTGTGTCTGTGCAGCGCCCGGCACAACGGGGCCTGATCCCAGCCGGGCAGGGCCTGTCCCTGGCTGTGTCTGTGCAGCGCCCGGCCCATTGGGTCTGCGCCATGTCACCGTGATGCTCAGAGGAAGGCTATAAAACCACAACACGTCCTGCCGCAGGGCTGCCATGTAACCCAGACTCGTCTCCGGGCGCCCAGAACCGTCCCGTCCCAGCCCCGAAGGCAGAGCGCGCCAAAGCAGGCTGCTGAGTAAGGCACAGCGAGGGCAGGGCTGGCTCTCTGCACGCTCGCCGCTGACAACCCGGAGCTTAAACCTCCTTGCAGAGCCGCGCAGGGCGCCCCGGCCTAGGACGCCCCGTTTCACTCGGGGGGAAAGCTCGTCCTGCGATCGCCACCAGCTTCTCCGATCCCTTTGCAACGAGTCGCGATTTCCCCCGCGCCTTGTCCTGGCTCAGCCCATCGGGCGCCACCGATCCTGGCCCGGGGCTGCAATTCGCTGGAGGTTGGCGAGCGCCGGAAGTGACGGGCCAGTGCTCCTGTGCCCTGATTGGCTGAATGGTGTAATTAACCGGCACGGCGCTCACGGCCACGCGACCCATCGTGTGGCGGGGTTTCCCTTACCGGCGTATCTGCTGTCGTGCAGGGAAAGGCCCTGGAGAAAGAAGTGGGAAGGAAAACTCCCCGCGTCTATATCTTTTTCGAGCTTCCGATCACATTTACGGCAGTATCCCTGTTTGGGAAACCCAAACGTCGCCGCGCCTCCGGACGGAGCGTCTCGTATTCGCCGCGTTGAGAGATTTCCAGAGAAGCAGGCGCTGCCCCGGGTCGCGGCTGAGTAGCGCTCCGCATTCCTGCACGGGGCACAACACGAGGGGCTGGGCTGAGATTCGGAGATTTCGAGGAATGTAAACACGGGGAGCGGGGAGGGAGAACGACTTCTGTGTTCTCCAGTAGGCTGCCGCGAAGGTGGGCCGGCTGGCTGCGGGGGGAACAGCTCTCCGCAGGACCGGGGGGCAAATGTCACTTTCCATTCACTCTGGAACCTGCGGGGCGCGGGAGGGGCTGTGGATGTCCGAGCCACCTCCCCGCCCCGGTGCAAGGCAGGTGCACGAGCCCCACGTCTCTGGCACCCAGTGCGGAGAGTTCACACGCAACAACTACCTGCCACCGCAGTTGTGCGCTCCCCCCCAGAAGCAGCTGCACTTCTGGCGTGGCAGACGCCTGTCCCAATTAGCGTTGCCGCCTTAATGAAGATTCCAGAAGCAGCCTCCTCCTCCTCGTTCATCAGCTAGTTTCCCACGGCTGGGTCCCAAGCTCTCCTGCAAACTCCCCCGCGAAATCCGCAATCTTTGGCTTCGGCGGAAGGAGAGCATCCTTTAGCCACACCCTTCAAGCGCCGTCTAGTTCTCGGCCCGCTCCTGGCTGGTGGCCGTCCAGTGTGGTCTGCAAGTGCCGTGGGGAGGGCGGGGAGCGGGGGGGAGGAATGTAGCGAGCAACTGGCTTTCGTTGGAAAATGCCGATTTGTCAGAACAGAACTTTTGGGCGGGGGGTCGGGGGAGGGGGGAGTTTTGCTGACTGCCCCGCTTTGGAAAAGAGGTTTTGAAGTTGTTGAAATGTTTTGCTATTTTGGAAAGCAAAGGGCCGGGGCGGGGGGGGGGAGGGGGTGTCTTTTGGGGCTTGGGAAAGACTTTCCTCTTGAAATGTAAATCAACGCGCGGCGAAAAGGCAGGCGCGAAGTCGAAGGAACCGTCCGGCAAGCATCTCAAGCACGCAGGGCGCGTGAAGGTGTTTTGGAAGCCTGGCCCGCCAGGAAACCCAGCTCTCGGTTTGGGGCCAGGGCTGGGTCTCCCGCCATGTCCTGGGCAGGGGGCTGCTCACATTTATAGACTCAGAGACTTTAAGGTCAGAAGGGACCATTCTGATCATCTAGTCTGACCCCCTGCACCGTACAGGCCACAGAATCTCACCCACCCCTCTTAGAATAATCCTCTCCCCTAGATCTCAGATATTGAAGCCTTCAAATAGTTTGAGGACCCCAAGATGCAGAGAATCCTCCAGCTGTGATCTGTGCCCCATGCTACAGAGGAAGGCGAAAAACCTCCAGGGCCTCTGCCAATCTACCCTGGAGGAAAATTCCTTCCCGACCCCAAATATGGCGATCAGCTAAACCCTGAGCATGTGGGCAAGACTCACTCACATTTCTGGGGGATGCAAGGCCACCCCGACAGTTTGATACCCATTTTCACCTGCCCCCCCCCAGCTGGAAGAGCCCCGAGTCCTACCCAGCTGACTGCCCTGCCCGCTCCAGCTACCCCAAACCCTGGCTTTCCAACCCCCACCCCAGCCAGCTTTGGGGGTGAGGCAGGAAGAGGAGGGCGGGGCCTTGGGTGGAGGGTGGGCGGGGCCTAGGTTCTCAGCCCCGCCCCTGATAAGGGACAGATGTTCTAGCATGGGTGAGCTGCTCTCTCGAGGCTAACGAGGCTTCCCCACTCGTCCCAGCCGGCGGGGGAGGGCGTCTCCCACCCCCACAGCCGCTCCGTGAACGTTGCCCCTCTGCGAGCGGCAGGCCCTGAGCTCGGTTCCTTCCCCCGCGTCTCCAGCCAGCCGTCAGGTGCTGGACGCTGGGCGGGAGAGATGGCTTTGCCGTGCTGGTGATGCTGTTTTCTCCTCCCCCTCGTCCCTTTGCCCCAAGACCAGGGGAAAAGTCTATAGAAGGGAAAGGCAGCGTGTGAAAAACAAGAGCGGGGAGGAGGAAGGAGCAAGGCTGAGCGCGGCCCCCGGGTGCTGCTCCGTGGCACGTTGCCCCGTGGGGCCGGCTCTCCGTCAGCTCGGCTCTGCCTCCGGGGGCGGGGGGGGAGCCGGAGCGACTGCCGTGGCGCTGCGCCAGGGCCGGGCTGTGGCTCTTGCGGGGGCACCGGTGGGCGCGTGGGCCAGGGTGCCGCGAGGGTTGCGGAGGGGCCAGGGTGGGAGAACCCGAGCCTGTCCCCTGTGTGGGGGGTTTCCTGCCTTCCTCGGGCTGGGCAGGTACCGTGCGCTGGGGCGGGCAGGAGACTCCCCGTTCCCAGACTCCCGCGCTGGGTGGCTACATTTGGGGGTGCCCCCTGCCATGCGGGATATGGGGCGTCAGCTGCACCCAGGTGGCTCCTCTTTCGCCGGGACGCAGCTCAGTCCAGAATGGTTTGGTCTCCCCCTCAGCTGGCAGGCATGCGGCGGGCGCGAAACTGACCGGCCTGCGATACACCGGAGAGGAGCCGGGTCTGCTGCCCCGTCCTCCTGGACCAACCAGCGGCCAGGCGCTCTCCGGGTCTCCCGCAGGGAGCTCCCTCCACGCCGGTTCCCCCCATGCAGACGCCTCGAGACGCTGTGTAAACAGCCCTCGCCCGGGAGCCAAAACGCGCCGCCCGCGCCGGTCCAAGCAGAACATTCCAGGCGCTCGGTGGATCGGCGCCAGCCCCGGAGGGCAGCAGAACGGGCCCTTTTATGGTAGCGTTCCTCCGCTCGAGTGGGAGCCCCAGGCCGGAGCCAGGCACGCACGCACGGAGAGGGGAGCCGGGCGTGCCCGTCAGAAGGGCGTGGGGTTAGCGGCCTCCCAGCGTGGCGCGAGGGCAGGCCTGCGTGTGAGCGATGGGCGGGGCGGTCCGGGAGGACGAGCAAATAACCCAGTTGGGGGTGGGCGCTTGGCGAGGAGACGTAACGTTCCCTGTTCCGTGCTTGGGGCGGATCGCTGGCAACGGATGAGCGGGCAGGCAGAGCCGTGGGGGTGGGGTACAGGGCGAGATTCCCTCCCCCGCCCCCCACGGCCCTTTCAGCCTACGGGAGGGAGCATCTCCAGGGGGCAAACACCCTCGCCAAGGTTTGTCCCTGCGGATGAATCTTCCGCCAACGCAGCCCGGCCCTGCCCGGCGAGAGGAGGGCCCCTGGCAGTGTGATGGGGGCCATATGCCTGTTACACGGGGGTCCCGGGAAGGGGGCAGGGGGCGGAGAGTGGTTCTGTGGAGAAGCGAGTGAGAACACGAGGCCAGTGTGGTGAGCAAGGCACGAGACGTCGTCCTTCCGTCGTGCCCTGCGCTGGTCAGGCCTCGGCTGGAGGGTTGTGTCCAGTCCCGGGCACCGCATCTCCGGAAGGAGGTGGAGAAATTGGAGAGGGGCCAGAGACGAGCTTCAACAACAATTCAAGGTCTAGAGAACAGGAGCGGTGAGGGAGGCTGAAAGAATTGGGCTTGTTTAGTTTGGAAAAGAGCAGGACACGAGAGCGGTTTTCAAGTATCTAAAAGGGTGTTACAAGGAGGAGGGAGAAAACTTGTTCCCCTTGGCCTCTGAGGATAGAACGAGCAAGGGGCTTAAACTGCAGCAAGGGAGGTTTAGGTTGGACATTAGGAAAAAGTTCCTGTCAGGTGGTTAAACACTGGAATAAATTGCCCAGGGAGGTTGTGGAGTCTCCATCCCTGGGGATATTTCAGAGCAGGTTGGACAGACACTGGCAGGGGTGGTCTAGATGGTGCTGGGTCCTCCCGTTCTAGTGCTCTCTGATTCTCTGGTTGCAACGGTCGGACCAGCCAGGCATGCTGGGCAGCCCACGTCTGACGGCCTTGTCTATGCTCCGACATTTACCGCAGTAGCTACTCTGGAGTAATTCCCTAGGGATAAGCCCGGCATGGACTCTTCCCCCAGATCATGGGCCTGTGGTCCAGCGGAGTCCACCTTGGAGCGATTGTTTGGGAACAGCTGCTTTGGCATGTTTCCAAGTGGGGCATGCCCGGGTTCACAGCAGGGGGAGAGCCAGCTGCAGGAGGACAGTTCCCCCTCTTGTCGGCCGCAGGGCTGACGCTCTTCACCGGAGTCTGGTCTACGTCTGGGGCCTGCACTTCAGAACGCCGTCTCGGAGCGGGCCCAGACAGGAACTCCAAAGGCGAGCGGTAGAGTCTCCTTCCGTGGAAACCTTTTTGAATGGGGGCTGGCGCTCGGTGTGGAGGACCCGCCCTGGTGGACCCGGCGTGACGGCTTGAGAAAGAAGGATGTGAGAGAGGTCTATAAAATCATGAGTGGGGTGGAGAAAGTGACTAAGGAAACGTGATGGACTTGTTCCCATCATAGAAGAGCTAGGGGCCACCACAGGAAAGTAATGGGCAGCAGGTTTAAAACAAAGAAAAGGAAGTTCTTCTTCACACAGCGTGTAGTCAACCTGTGGAACTCCTTGCTGGAGGAGGTTGTGAAGGCTAGGACTATAACAGCGTTTAAAAGAGAACTAGGTAAATTCGTGGAGGTTAAGTCCATCAATGGCTATTAGCCAGGCTGGGTAAGGAATGGGGTCCCCGGCCTCTGTTTGTCAGAGGGGGGAGATGGATACAGGAGAGAGATGGCTTGATCATTACCTGTTCGGTTCCCTCCCTCTGGGGCACCTGGCGCTGGCCACTGTGGGCAGACAGGACGCTGGGCTGGATGGACCTTTGGCCTGGCCCCGTCTGGCTGTTCTTACGTTCACGCCACGGGCGGGAGTCAGACTTGAGGGCCAGAGAGACCCCGTCTGGCTGCAGAGTGAGGGAGGACGTTGGATTCTCACCCGTGTGACCAAGAACCAGCCCTAAGCTTTCCCGCCACCCTCCTTGTTCCCAGGCAAGGGACGGTTCGGGTGGGTGCGTCCATGGGAGCCCCTGGCCCTGCGATGGGGACGGGCCTGGATGGTTCCCTGCGCAGTTTCGGGACGATGTCTCTGAGCTGCCCGGGAAGACGGAGGCCGGGGGCGGGAGCAGAACGGAAGGAAACCGCCCGGGGAACCGGGAGCGTTGCTGTCCAGCTGGGCCGAGGTTTGGGAGCCCATGCGAGAGGCCTGGCAGGGCTGGATGCTGCTAAATCGCTTTCCTCTGCCCAAGTTGAGACGGGCCCCAGACATACGGGGGTCCAGGGGTCGAGCGAGCTGGATAGCTCAGAGCCGGCAGGGCAGGCAGCCGGAGGTCGGGCATCTCCCATCCTTTGGCAAACCGGGGCTGGGACAGGGAGGGATAGGAGCAGAGACCCAGGTAAATCGGCAGGAATTTGCTCCGATAATTCCTGGACCAATCGCTTGGCTGTTGGGGCTGGTACCTGCAGAAATGCTCCCTCCACGCTGCTTAACGCAAGTTCGCACAACGACCTGGGGCCACGGGCCGGCGCCGCTGTCATTGAGCGAAAGGAGCGACTCCCCTGGCCAGTAGCAGTAGTAGGCTGTTACCTTCTGGGGAGCATGTGACGGTCCGGGCCGTGTCTGGGCACAGCTTAGGGCGTCCGCTCAGGGCGAATTGCTCAAATCCGGGGCTCTTTACAGTCCCCCTGACTGGCGACCTCTCCAAACAGGCCACACACCAGTCTCACAGAGCGCTTCAGCTGCCTGCCTGAAGCCTCCCGAGCAAAACCCCTCTGACACCCCAGCAATATCCGTGCCCCAGATGGCCCCGGGCCTCATACACAGGTGGGGGGTCCTAGCACCCAATCCCACCTACCCCGAACAAGTTCTGTCCGGTTCCAAGAAACCAGCCACAGATCCCTGGTCAATTTACCCTCTGGACCTTACCCACAAATCACGCTGGGCCAATCCTTTAGCATCTATATCTAAAGGTTTATTATCACAAGAAAGAAAAGCCTGAGAGTAAGGTTATTAAAGTACAGTACGTTACATGCACCGAATCTCCCAGTTCTTGGTGCAGGCTCTAGCAGAGATGTTGCAGCTGCTGGTTTAAAAGTCCTTATTGCACATCCTACGATCAGGATGGGTTCACAGGTCTTCCGGGCTCTTCAATCCCTGCAATGCTGCCTCTGGGATGAAGTGCTGAGCTGAGAACAAAATGGCATCGACCACATGGCCTCTTTATACTCCTTCCTGGCCTCTTCCAGTATGTAGCAGGTCACCTGGTCCTCAGCCTCTCTGTCTTCCCTGCTGGCTGCTCTCAGGACAGCCCCCATTCTTTGGGTGTGTCTTTGGCCCATTGAGAACCATTGTTCCACAGGTAATTAGCATGTCCACAGGCTCAGCCCTGCCCAATGCTTAACCACATGCAGGGAAATCTTCAGTTTCCACACAGATTACAGATCTACACACACAGACATTATATACTCACATAAACAGTGTACACAGGCTCAGAAAACAACAAGCTCCCATTCAATACCCCACATGGCTCCCCTCACACCAATTTCTGGGGCCAACACCCCCACCTAGGGGTGCAGCAGCGATCTGGCTGCTTTCCTCCAATTCAGCAACGTGACACCCCCAACGCAAAATTGATGCAGGAAGTGATGCCAGTAACATCACTGAGGGCATCACAGGCCTCCCCCGTCAAAATGGTGGTGTGCCTCAGTTTCCCTTCTTATACAGGACCTTCTGGCTGGAACCCTTTTTGTACTGTAAGAAGTTCCAAGACCAGTTACAAGTGTTAACCACGAAATAGCAACATCACAATGTCCCCTTACATACCGTCTGTCGTTTGGTACATCTCCAGACAGATTACATGGTATTTTCATAAGCTCATGCACACTGTATACCGTTACAATTCTCTGCAACAATAACACATTGGTTACAAGAATTAACATCAGTAACAAGAACAATCCTATCTCAGGTGTATACTGAAATTCTCCGTCAGGCTCCTTCTCTGGCCCCACACCATTGCAGTTTTGGCCCTTCAGGTTTAAACTGCAAATCTTCTTTGTCAAAGCAAGTTCTACCCTTCCTCCCTGTCCTGTGGGCTCCAGGCCTGAAACCTCTGGCCTGACCAAGACAAAGGGCTGGCTGGGTGTGACTCCCTGGCTCACAATGGCCCTGGAATTCTCCCCCTTCCCCCACTCAGTGGGGTAACAGCAGTAAGCTGTAGACTCCCAAGTCTCTCCTCTGTCCACCTCCAACCTCTGTTTCCACATGGAACCAGATATCAGCTTCCCTGATTGAGTATGAGTGTCCACCGTGTCCAGAGATGGGAGCGTAACTGCCATCTCCTGCATCCTAGGGAGAGTGACCACACAGCTGTTCTGCTCTGCATACTTAGCTACCCAGCCCTTCTCCTGAATCTGAGACACTAAGTTCCCACTCTCCTCATCCACCTGGGAACACTCCTGTCCCACACACACTGACTTCCCAGCAAGCTGGTCACACACAGTCACTGGGTTAACCACCTGCTCCAATTCTCCGGCTGTTCCTGCTTCATCTGGAACAACCCTCAGTCCCTCTGAGACCTCTCCACCACCATCCACACTGGGTTTCCCTAAACCCAAGTCATTGGAGTCACTGCTAACAGACAAATTCTGTCTGTCAGGCACCAAAACAAGTGCCTCACACAAGAAGCTGCTGCCTTTTACAGGCAGAGCTTTCTCCTGAATGCCTTCTCCAAGCCAGGCATCGTCACCTCTCTCAGTTACTGCAAACTGCTTGCTACAAGCACTGCCAGGACTCTCCTCCCTATGAGCTTCCTTAAGCGGCAGTTCACCCTTCCCTGGCTCTGCAGTAGCATTGCCCTGCTGAGCCCCAACCAATTCCTCCTCCACTTCCCTTACTCCCTGAGTTATCTCTGGCCCCTCAGGTGGATTCACAGACAATCCCCTCTCAGGCACATAGACAGACCCACAAGAGACAGGGTCAGAGGCATCTTCACTCCCTGTGCAGCTCTCTAGATGGCTGTAAACGTCCACACCATCATTAGGCACCAGAGTTAACACACCCTCATTCTCTCCTTGTGCCCGGGCTAAGGGGTCTCCCTGCTCCCACCGAGTAGCTCCCCCCTCTGCCAGCAACACAGCAGCATCAGGCACAATATCAGGGTCACCACTGTCTGGTCTCTGGGGTTCTGGTAAAACACTGACTGACTCTACCTGAGTCACCTCATCCCTCTCCCCAGCAGACACAAACCTTGGGTCACCCCCTTCCTGGGCCTTAGCCATATCCAGACCCAACTCTGGGACAACCAAACTGCTCTCAGCCTTCACAGGCTGTGGGGCACCTTCCGCGGACATAGGAAGAAACTCTTCCCCACACACAGCCAGACAACCAGAGACAGCTTCTCCCTTGTCCCAACACCCCTGGCTAATCTCAGGCATATAGCTAGCCACTGGGACAGCTTCCTTTACTGCCCCACTGCTACTTCCACCAGCCAAATTGCCAGCTTGCACACACTGTGCTTCTTCACACAAATCACTTTCAGCTTGTGCAGGTTCAATTCCACAAACCTCACCAGCCACCAACTCCTCAACTAAAACTTCACTCTGGCCAGCCACTCCAGGCTGCCCCAGAGAAACATTTCCCTGACTTCTGGGCTCTTCCTGCCCTGGTTCTGATTCCAGCCTCACCTCTGAGGCATCAGACGGGCCCTCACCCACAGGCTCACTGCCCCCCTGCACAGACACACAGGCATCTGCCACAGGCACACATGTAGAGACACTTTCCCCTTGGTTACAGGGAGACTGACCAGCTCCAGGAAACTTTTCATACCCACATGCACCCCCTTCCCAAACCTCCCTGCTAGCTACAGGTAACACAAAAGGTTTGCATTTACACATGCTTTGGGGTTGGGTTCTCACATCAGCTGGGTAAAATACGTCTGCCATATCATAAGCACACCGCATACCCACAGAGTTACACATCGAACCCTCAGGAGGATACAGTCTCTCTTGTTCTTTTAGTCTCTTAAGCTGGAGGTCAAGTCTAGCATTTTCCTCCCTGGCTAGGGCCATCTTCTTTGCATGCTCTGCCCTTCTCTCTGCATACTCTGCCATTCTCTCTGCATGTTCTGCTTTTCTCATCTCAAGTTCCCGATCCATCTCCTGCTTTCTCTTAGCAATTTCTTCATCTGCCTTCCGCCTTCTTTCAGCAGCCTCCTTGGCTTGCTTCTGCTCCTTTTCATCCACATCTCTGGTTAATAACAGCACTACCAGATCTAGTTTAGAGGCCCTTTTCCTAAAGGCAATGCCTCTCCCCAAGCACAAATCCTTCAGAGCACTTTTGCTCAGACTCTCATATAATTCCGGGTTCATCGCAGCGGCTCTTTAATCAACCAAACTCTCAACACCAAAAATCAAATTTAGACAGCGTAGGGTCCTGATCCCAAAGCTCAATTGACCAAGATCTGTGGATCCTGCCGACTACGCCACTGTGACGGTCCGGGCCGTGTCTGGGCACAGCTTAGGGCGTCCGCTCAGGGCGAATTGCTCAAATCCGGGGCTCTTTACAGTCCCCCTGACTGGCGACCTCTCCAAACAGGCCACACACCAGTCTCACAGAGCGCTTCAGCTGCCTGCCTGAAGCCTCCCGAGCAAAACCCCTCTGACACCCCAGCAATATCCGTGCCCCAGATGGCCCCGGGCCTCATACACAGGTGGGGGGTCCTAGCACCCAATCCCACCTACCCCGAACAAGTTCTGTCCGGTTCCAAGAAACCAGCCACAGATCCCTGGTCAATTTACCCTCTGGACCTTACCCACAAATCACGCTGGGCCAATCCTTTAGCATCTATATCTAAAGGTTTATTATCACAAGAAAGAAAAGCCTGAGAGTAAGGTTATTAAAGTACAGTACGTTACATGCACCGAATCTCCCAGTTCTCGATGCAGGCTCTAGCAGAGATGTTGCAGCTGCTGGTTTAAAAGTCCTTATTGCACATCCTACGATCAGGATGGGTTCACAGGTCTTCCGGGCTCTTCAATCCCTGCACTGCTGCCTCTGGGATGAAGTGCTGAGCTGAGAACAAAATGGCATCGACCACATGGCCTCTTTATACTCCTTCCTGGCCTCTTCCAGTATGTAGCAGGTCACCTGGTCCTCAGCCTCTCTGTCTTCCCTGCTGGCTGCTCTCAGGACAGCCCCCATTCTTTGGGTGTGTCTTTGGCCCATTGAGAACCATTGTCCCACAGGTAATTAGCATGTCCACAGGCTCAGCCCTGCCCAATGCTTAACCACATGCAGGGAAATCTTCAGTTTCCACACAGATTACAGATCTACACACACAGACATTATATACTCACATAAACAGTGTACACAGGCTCAGAAAACAACAAGCTCCCATTCAATACCCCACATGGCTCCCCCACACCAATTTCTGGGGCCAACACCCCCACCTAGGGGTGCAGCAGCGATCTGGCTGCTTTCCTCCAATTCAGCAACGTGACAGAGCAGCCCTTAGAGGACAGTGCAGCAGTAGGGCTGTTGCTGACGGTCGAGGCCTCTCTTCACACAGGGTCCTTCCCGTTGTGTGCCAGCGGCTCGAGGGGTAGAATGGAGGGCCCGCTTTCCGCACACCCCGCCCCTCGGGCCAAGGGGCAGCCTCCCGCAGTAACGGACTCGTTACGTAACGCAGCAAACGAGCTCTCGGTAGGATTACCCCTAACCGCTCCCCTGGCGCACAGACCGAACGCCCCCTAGCGTTGCACCCAACCTGCAGCTGGGGAAACCGAGTCAGGGGCGGAGAAAGGGACACGTCTGAGCCCAGAGAGGTCAGCGTCAGAGCCAGCAATAAAAATCCGGGGTCCCATTCATGGGCTCGGACCGGGACCCTCAGCCTCTCCGGCGTCAGCCACCAGAACGACCTGCGGCCGGTGGCCTGCCCTTCCGCCTGTCCGTCCGTCTGTCCATGCCTGTCGCGGGGGTAGCGGAGCCCTGAGCCAGTGCCTGCTGCTTGGGGGCAGGGGATTGGGAGGTTATTCCGGGGGGAGGGGAGGAGTTGCCAGCTGGCAGCCTCCCCCCCCCACCCGACATTTATAATGGCATTAGACAGAAGGAGGGGGGGTAAAGGGGGGACTTGCAGCCCCGGGGCCCTTTACATTGCCGCCGGAGTGCTGCGTCAGGCGCTCCGTGCAGCTTTGGGGTCTGGGGGGGCAGCCCTGTGCTCCGGGCCGTGCTCAGGGCTGGAAGCCGCCCCCCGCCTTGTCCCCGGGCTCACGGCGGCAGTTGCCCCCTGGTGTTAAATGCATACAAAAGTGCATTTAATTCGGGGGGGGTTGGACTCAGAGCCTGGCTGTGGGAAAGGCCCCCCCCCCCCCCCAGTACAAAAGTTTGGGAGCCACTGGCTAAAAGCGACAAGACCCGCCGTACTCCCAGAGCGGGGGTCGAAATCTTATTGCTCCCCTCCGCCGGGGGCAAATCGATTCCTCTCCCGGCTGGACAGGGCACCGCCACTCGCCCCCTTGGGCCAGCCCACTCCCTGCCAGGCCCAGGCCGTGGTCCGGGCGCGTGGGTTGAGCCCAGAGCGCTGCGTGGCCCGGGCAGAGAACAGGAACAGCTGGGGCTGCTCTGGACTCTGTCACTGGGATGCTGGGGGAGCTGCAGTGGGGTTGCGAAGGGAGCCAGCCCCATGCTTCAGGGCCCACCAGTGGCTGGGGTCAGGAGGAATTCCCCTGCATGTCACAGCTCCACGGATCCGGCGCATGGGTCTGCTAACCAAAGGCCGGGTCGGGGGTCCGCAGAGGGGCGTGCGAGTCCCCCGGGGGCCTCTGCCGGGATTAGGGACCTGAGACGGAGGGGGCTGACTGCAGCGTCCCTCCAGCCGCGTGCTCTGATTTCGGGAGCCTGTGCAAAGCGGGAGCCAGATCCGTGCCGAGTGAACGTGGCCGCTTTCGCTCCCACAGACCCCGGGGCGCAGGGGGCGGAGGGGGACCCAGCCAGGGACTTGGGACACTCTTAACGCTGCCTCTTTGTGTGTTTGCTTCGCAGGCGACCACCCCGTGTGCGCCCCCCGCCACCGCTGAGCTGGTAAGTGAGCCAGGCCCTTGTCTCCCGGCCGCGGTTCACGGCCTCTGTGCTGCTGCAGAAAAGAACATTGGGAAACTGCACTGGCAGCTGGGGAGGGAGCGCTGTCCAGTGGTCGGAGCACTGGGGTGAGAGCCGCATTCTTGGCTCTGCCATGGAGCTTGCAGTGCCTCAGTTTCCCTCTCTGTGCTAGGTGGGGCCCGGTGCAAAGGCTGCGCGCTGTTTTCCTTCCCCGCCTGGGGCGGTTTCCTCTCGCCCGGGGACATGGCTCTGGCAGATGTGCCTCCGGCGCGCTGCCCTTTCTCTGACGATGTTTAGATTGAGGGAGATAATTGTTTTCACCCCTTGCTTTCCCTGGAAAGCCCGACGTAAGTCAGGAACAATTATGCTGACAAGCCGCAGGGATTTCTTCGCCAGAACAACAAACAGGAACACTTCCCAACAGGGCTCTGCTGGCCGGAGAGGCGCGGGGAATTGCTCACACAGCTGCCTCGCAAAACAGCCCATGTTGGCCCATCTGCGCTGGGCGCGCCCCAGGGACGAGGCGTTGGCCTCTCTTGTCACGAGGTCCCCTTGGGGCTCTGCTCCGAAAGAGGCAGCATGCATCTGCTGAAATGTCACACTCTTTGTTATTGTAGGGTTGCACGGGAGCGGGAGGTGCTGGTGCTTTGTTATTGTAGGGTTGCACGGGAGTGGTGGGCTGTGCTGGTGCTTTGTTATTGTAGGGTTGCACGGGAGTGGCGGGTTGTGCCGGTGCTTTGTTATTGTAGGGTTGCATGGGAGTGCTGGGCTGTGCCGGTGCTTTGTTATTGTAGGGTTGCATTGGAGTGGCGGGCTGTGCTGGTGCTTTGTTATTGTAGGGTTGCATTGGAGTGGCGGGAGGTGCTGGTGCTTTGTTATTGTAGGGTTGCACGGGAGTGGCGGGCTGTGCCGGTGCTTTGTTATTGTAGGGTTGCATTGGAGTGGCGGGCTGTGCTGGTGCTTTGTTATTGTAGGATTGCACGGGAGTGCTGTGCTGTGCTGGTGCTTTGTTATTGTAGGGTTGCACGGGAGTGGCAGGCTGTGCTGGTGCTTTGTTATTGTAGGGTTGCACGGGAGTGGCAGGCTGTGCTGGTGCTTTGTTATTGTAGGGTTGCACGGGAGTGGCGGGCTGTGTTGGTGCTTTGTTATTGTAGGGTTGCACGGGAGTGGCGGGCTGTGCCGGTGCTTTGTTATTGTAGGGTTGCACGGGAGTGGCGGGCTGTGTTGGTGCTTTGTTATTGTAGGATTGCACGGGAGTGCTGTGCTGTGCTGGTGCTTTGTTATTGTAGGGTTGCACGGGAGTGGCGGGCTGTGTTGGTGCTTTGTTATTGTAGGGTTGCACGGGAGTGGCAGGCTGTGCTGGTGCTTTGTTATTGTAGGGTTGCATGGGAGTGGCAGGCTGTGCTGGTGCTTTGTTATTGTAGGGTTGCATGGGAGTGGCGGGCTGTGCCGGTGCTTTGTTATTGTAGGGTTGCATGGGAGTGCTGGGCTGTGTTGGTGCTTTGTTATTGTAGGGTTGCACAGGAGTGCTGGGCTGTGCCGGTGCTTTGTTATTGTAGGGTTGCACGGGAGTGGCGGGCTGTGCTGGTGCTTTGTTATTGTAGGGTTGCACGGGAGTGGCGGGCTGTGCCGGTGCTTTGTTATTATAGGGTTGCTCAGGAGTGGCAGGCTGTGCTGGTGCTTTGTTATTGTAGGGTTGCACTGGAGTGCTGGGCTGTGCTGGTGCTTTGTTATTGTAGGGTTGCACGGGAATGGCGGGCTGTGCCAGTGCTTTGTTATTGTAGGGTTGCACGGGAGTGGCGGGAGGTGCTGGTGCTTTGTTATTGTAGGGTTGCACGGGAGTGGCGGGCTGTGTTGGTGCTTTGTTATTGTAGGGTTGCACGGGAGTGGCGGGCTGTGTTGGTGCTTTGTTATTGTAGGGTTGCATGGGAGCGGGAGGTGCTGGTGCTTTGTTATTGTAGGATTGCATGGGAGTGGCGGGCTGTGTTGGTGCTTTGTTATTGTAGGGTTGCACGGGAGTGGCGGGCTGTGCTGGTGCTTTGTTATTGTAGGATTGCATGGGAGTGGCGGGAGGTGCCGGTGCTTTGTTATTGTAGGGTTGCACAGGAGTGCTGCGCTGTGCTGGTGCTTTGTGCTGCCCCCTAGTGGAGGCAGGAGGGCATGGCTGAAGGTTGCCTCAGCTGCTGCTTGTTGGGATTTACGCCCAAGACGGACCAGCTGGAGCCAGCCCGCTCCCTGCTTCTCCCCTGGGGTATTTCCCTGACTCTCCGCCCCAGCCTCTGCGCTCGGGTACAGGCCAGGGGAGGTGCTTCCCCGGGAAACGGGCCAGCTCATCCATCCGGAGGGAACTGGGAAGCCCCGTGTGAAAAGCTAGGGCTGGGAAGGAGGGTGCTGGGGGGACGGCAGAGAGAGCCCCCGGCCAAGGCCACGGCAGAGGGGAGCCGGCGGAAAGGCTGGTGTGGTGCGTGGATCAGTGGGTTTGCGTACGCACGTGCGTGGATTAGTGGGTTTGCGTACGCACGTGCGTGGATTAGTGGGTTTGCATGCGCATGTGCGTGGATCAGTCATCTTGCATGTACACGTGCGTGGATTAGTGGGTTTGCGTGCGCACGTGCGTGGATTAGTGGGTTTGCATGCGCACGTGCGTGGATTAGTGGGTTTGCATGCGCACGTGCGTGGATTAGTCATCTTGCATGCACACGTGTGTGGATCAGTGGGTTTGCGTGTGCACATGCATGGATTAGTCGTTTTGCGTGTGCATATGCATGGATCAGCGGGTTTGCATGCACACGTGTGTGGATCAGTGGTTTTGCGTGAACACATGCGTGGATTAGTCATTTTGCGTGTGCACATGCATGGATCAGCGGGTTTGCATGCACACGTGCGTGGATTAGTCATCTTGCATGCACACGTGTGTGGATCAGTGGGTTTGCGTGTGCACATGCATGGATTAGTCATTTTGCGTGTGCACATGCATGGATCAGCGGGTTTGCATGCGCACGTGCGTGGATCAGTGGCTTTGCATGTGCATGTGCATGGATTAGTTGTTTTGCATGCGCACGTGCGTGGATTGGCGGGTTTGCGTGCGCACGTGCATGGACTGGTGAGTTTGCTTGTGCACTATGGCATCGGAGCGCCTGCTTTGTCCCAGGCGGGGGGTTCTGTGCCAGCCAGCGCTGGCATCTTGCTGCCTGCCGAGAGGTGTCGGGGCAGGAGCCCTGCAGGCCAAGGTCTGGAGATTGACGAGCGCGGAGGGACTTTGGTCTGGCGTTGGAAAGGGCTGTAACACCCCTCCCCCCGCCCCGCTGTACAGGACCCCAGTGTGGCCTGCGGCTCGCTCGTCCCTTTTACAGACCCTGGCCGGACGTCTCGCCCAGCCCTGGCACAGATCCGCTCGCCCAGGGCCGGATCTCTCCAAGATTCGTCTGGGCCCCCAGCTATGAGCGCCTCTCAGGCTGTGGTGGCTGTCTGCTCCCCCAGCCCCCATGGCCCTGCTGAAGGCCAGGGCCATTCTCCCCCGTGGACAGATGGGAAACTGAGGCACGGAGCTGGTGGGGGCGTTCGGACTGAGGAGCTGGTGGGGGGCGTTCAGGAGCAGCTGGGAGCCTCAGACCTTTGCGGCTCGGAACCGAAGGGACTTCTCCGGGGTCACAAGGAGTCCGTTACGGAGCAGGAATCTGACCTGGCCCCAGCGTAACCACTAGGCCGTCCTTCCCTTTGGCTCTCCCTGCCCGGCCCAGTCACCTCGCTCTCCCTGCTGTGGCTGCAGCGACGAGGCCGGCCGGAGCGTCGGGGCGTTCGGAAGGACCCCGCCCACGGGAAAGCGCGCGGAGAGGCAGCGCCCGCCGCCCGCCAGATCTTTCCAAGCGGTTCCCTCGTGTGGCCGGCCGATCCAGCGGCTGCGGGGCGGGCGGGGGGTTAATCTCCCGTCGGCACAGCCCTGCCGTGAGCACCACGAGCAGCGCCGGTCCCCAGGGAAGCTCGCCAGCCCCTCCAGGAGACTTATCTGGGGAAGAACACCCGGCGGGGCCGTTTGGGGCCGTTAGTGCGGCTTGGAGAGGAAGCAGCCAGCGGTGGCGGGGGGTGAGCAGCCCAGCCCAGTCTGGAGATTACGGCCCAGGCGCGTGCCGGAGACGAGAGGGCGAGCCCTGTGTTTGGAGGAGCCGTTCCAGGCTGGAACCGGGGCAGCGTAGAGGATCGGAGGCTGGAGCTGGGGGCTGTGTGGGGAGGGGGGATTTGGGGCACAGCCCTTCCCGAAACACCTGCCACAGCCCGGGCGGATCCCAAGGCAGGATCCTTCCTCAGGCAGGAGCCTGGTTGCTCCGAGACGAGGTGATAACAGGTGATGCTCTGCGCCAGGCTTAGCTGCCTGGTCTCCCCGCAGGAATGTGGCCGCTCAGGTTTGCCCAGTTCCTCTGCTCCCAGGAGTCTCCATTTCGGCCTGGCTTCTCCCTGGCCAGTTCCTCTCCTTGCAGGAGTCCTGCTCTCCGAACGCGGCCTGGCTTCCCCCCACCGTCTCCGCCCCACTCCTATCTAAGTCCGCCCATCTCCACCCTGCTCCTATCTCCGCCCCGCCCGTCTCCGCCCCGCTTCGATCTCAGCACTACCCATCTCCACCCTGCTCCTATCTCCGCCCCGCCCGTCTCCGCCCCGCTTCGATCTCAGCACTACCCATCTCCACCCTGCTCCTATCTCCGTCCTACCCGTCTCCACCTCGATCGCCTCCCTGCCTGTCTCCATCTCGCTCCGATCCCAGCCCCGCCCGTCTCCGTCTCGCTCCGATCCCAGCCCCGCCCGTCTCCGTCCCGCTCCGATCCCAGCCCCGCCCGTCTCCGTCCCGCTCCGATCCCAGCCCCGCCCGTCTCCGTCTCGCTCCGATCCCAGCCCCGCCCGTCTCCGTCCCGCTCCGATCCCAGCCCCGCCCGTCTCCATCCCGCTCCGATCCCAGCCCCGCCCGTCTCCGTCTCGCTTCGATCCCAGCCCCGCCCGTCTCGCTCCGATCCCAGCTCCACCCGTCTCCATCTCGCTCCGATCCCAGCCCCGCCCATCTCCGTCTCGCTCCGATCCCAGCTCTGCCCGTCTCCGTCTCCATCTCCATCTCACTCCAATCCCAGCCCCGCCCGTCTCCGTCTCGCTCCGATCCCAGCTCCGCCCATCTCCATCTCCATCTCCATCTCACTCCGATCCCAGCCCCGCCCGTCTCCGTCTCGCTCCGATCCCAGCCCCGCCCGTCTTCGTCTCGCTCCGATCCCAGCTCCACCCGTCTCCGTCTCACTCTGATCCCAGCCCCGCCCGTCTCCATCTCAGTCCGATCCCAGCTCCACCCGTCTCCATCTCGCTCCGATCCCAGCTCCACCCGTCTCCGTCTTGCTCCGATCCCAGCCCCGCCCGTCCCTGTCTCGTTCCAATCCCAGCCCCTCCCATCTCCGTCTCGCTCCGATCCCAGCTCCGCCCGTCTCCATCTCCATCTCGCTCCGATCCCAGCCCCGCCCGTCTCCGTCTCGCTCCAATCCCAGCTCCGCCCATGTCCATCTCCATCTCGCTCCGATCCCAGCTCCGCCCGTCTCCATCTCCATCTCGCTCCAATCCCAGCCCCTCCCCTCTCCGTCTCACTCCGATCCCAGCCCCGCCCGTCTCCGTCTCACTCCGATCCCAGCCCTGCCTGTAGCATGGAGTCACAAGGAGTCCGTTATGCAGCACGGACTTGACCTGGCCCCAGCGTAACCACTGGGCCGTCCTTCCCTTTGGCTCTCCCTGCCCGGCCCAGTCACCTCGCTCTCCCTGCTGTGGCTGCAGCGACGAGGCCGGCCGGAGCGTCGGGGCGTTCGGAAGGACCCCGCCCACGGGGAAGCGTGTGGAGAGGCAGCGCCCGCCGCCCGCCAGATCTTTCCAAGCGGTTCCCTCGTGTGGCCGGTCGATCCAGCGGCTGCGGGGCGGGCGGGGGGTTAATCTCCTGTCGGCACAGCCCTGCCGTGAGCACCACGAGCAGCGCTGGTCCCCAGGGAAGCTCGCCAGCCCCTCCAGGAGACTTATCTGGGGAAGAACACCCGGCGGGGCCGTTTGGGGCCGTTAGTGCGGCTTGGAGAGGAAGCAGCCAGCGGTGGCGGGGGGTGAGCAGCCCAGCCCAGTCTGGAGATTACGGCCCAGGCGCGTGCCGGAGATGAGAGGGCGAGCCCTGTGTTTGGAGGAGCCGTTCCAGGCTGGAACCGGGGCAGCGTAGAGGATCGGAGGCTGGAGCTGGGGGCTGTGTGGGGAGGGGAGAGTTGGGGCACAGCCCTTCTCGAAACACCTGCCACAGCCCGGGCGGATCCCAAGGCGTCCTCCATCGCCGGCAGCAGTGAAATCGACCAGGGTCTGCAGCCCCGACTCCCTGCCGAAAGAGGCTTCCCCGGTGCGGGCTTCTGCTTGGATGGGCCTGGCCACACTGGCCCTCAGCACCGCGTCCCCCTCTCCGATTGGCCCTGGCACCACCCCCGTCTGATCTCAGCCCTGTCCCTCACCGCGCCGCTCTGATCTCAGCCCCACCCATCTCCACCTCTCTCGGATCGCCGCCCTACCTGTCTCTGCCCCGCTCCGATCCCAGCCTTGCCCGTCTCCATCCCGCTCTGATCTCAGCCCTGCCTGTCTCCGTCCTGCTCTGATCTCAGCCCCGCCCGTCTCTGCCCCGCTCCGATTCCAGCCCCGCCCGTCTCCGCCCCACTCCAATCCCAGCGCTGCCCGTCTCTGGCCCACTCCAATCCCAGCGCTGCCCGTCTCCGCCCCACTCCAATCCCAGCGCTGCCCGTCTCTGCCCCGCTCCGATTCCAGCCCCGCCCGTCTCCGCCCCACTCCAATCCCAGCGCTGCCCGTCTCTGGCCTGCTCCGATCCCAGCGCTGTCCGTCTCTGGCCCACTCCGATCCCAGCGCTGCCCGTCTCTGGCCCACTCCGATCCCAGCGCTGCCCGTCTCTGGCCTGCTCCGATCCCAGCGCTGTCCGTCTCTGGCCCGCTCTGATCCCAGCGCTGCCCGTCTCCGGCCTGCTCCAATCCCAGCCCTGCCCTTCTCCATCCCCCTCTGATCCCAGCCCCTCCCGTCTCTGCCCCACTCCAATCGCCGTCCTGCCTGCCTCTGCCCCGCTCCGATCCCAGCCCCGCCCGTCTCTGCCCCGCTCCGATCTCAGCCCCGCCCGTCTCTGCCCCGCTCCGATCTCAGCCCCGCCCGTCTCTGCCCCGCTCCGATCTCAGCCCCGCCCGTCTCTGCCCCACTCCGATCTCAGCCCTGCCCGTCTCTGCCCCACTCCGATCTCAGCCCTGCCCGTCTCTGCCCTGCTTCGATCCCAGCCCCGCCCGTCTCTGCCCCACTCCGATCTCAGCCCCGCCCGTCTCTGCCCCACTCCGATCTCAGCCCCGCCCGTCTCTGCCCCACTCCGATCTCAGCCCCGCTCGTCTCTGCCCTGCTTCGATCCCAGCGCCGCTCGTCTCTGCCCCGCTCCGATCCCAACCCCGCCCGTCTCTGCCCCACTCCAATCGCCGCCCTGCCTGTCTCTGCCCCGCTCCGACCCCAGCCCCGCCAGGCTTTTCCCGGGGCTGTGCTCAGCCTGACTCGTGTGTCTCTTGGAGCTGTAGCAGACGCTGCTCTCCTGCCCCATGGCCGTCCCAGGCGATGCATTTCGCCAGCTCTGGCCTGGGAAAGAACGTGGGAGGGTTTGTGGGGTCGGACGTGCGGGGGGAGAGTCGGGAAGGTTCAGGGCTGCCCCCAGGCTGTGGGCACCAATGGGTGTTGCTTTTCCCTGCGTTCCGAGCAGAGCATCTTCCTGAGACCCCTGGCCGCAGCAGAGCCCACCCGGGCGGGCGGCTGGGGGCCGGTTGGCAGCAGGAGGCGTGGGCAGGTTCCCAGGGGGGTAAGCTAGCCGGGGCGCTCTCCCCCCACTGGCGTTTGTGATGTACCGCAGTTCTTCTTAGGGGCCGGCGGGTGCCTGGGGGGCTGGGAGCAGACTGGGTCCCCTGGTTTCTCACTTCCCTGGGTCTCTCGATGACATGAGGCCCGGCAGGCAGGCAGCTGAGCCCTTGCTCACGAGGATTTAGCTCGAAAACAGCCGGTCCCTGTCCCGCTGGCTGCGTGGGGTTTGCTTTGCCAGCCTGGCCCTGCCAGGACATGCCCACACCCACCTCTCAGGCCAGGCTCGGGCTGGGAATTGTCTGTTCCCCGCCCCGGGTGTTTTCACACTCGGCTGGGAGCGGTCGGACCCCGTAAAGTTGCCCCGCAGCCAAAGGAAATGTGGTCACTAGGACTGAAGTCGAGGTCACTCCGTGGCCTCCTGGCGTGGCCTCCGCTGGGTGAGCCACCCCTGTGTTGTAAAACAGGGCAGCCGCAGGCGCTGACTCACGGGTGCTCCGGGGCGGGTGTTAGGCACCCAGGGGAGAAATAAGGGGTGCTCAGCGCCCACGGGGTGCAGCTGATGAGCGCGGCTGCCGATCAGCTGTTTCCCTGCTGCTGGGAGGTGCTCCGGGAAGGGGGAGAGGTGGAATGGCGGGATAGGTTGTAGGGGGGTGGAGTGGGGGTGGGAAGAGGCTGAGCAGGGGCGGAGCCTGGGGGATGGGGTGGGGCAGTAAGAGGTGGAGTGAGGGCGGGGCCTAGGGGGAAGGGGCAGAGTGAAGGCGGAGCCTTGGGACAGAGCACAGGCCCCGCCCCAACCCGTTCCCAGAGGCCCCGCCCCACGCTGCTCCTTCTCATAGGCCCCGCCCCCAATCTGCCCCGCCCAATCTGCCTCTTCCCACCCCACTCCACCCCTCCCCCAAGTCTCCCTGCCCAAGTGCTGGCCCCTCCAGCACCTCCTGCCCCCAGGTGATCAGCTGATCCGTGCGCCCAAACAGCTGTGGCTGGAGGGTGCTGAACAGGGCCTGTTTTTTTCTGGGGTGCTTGAGCCCCAGAGCGCCCCTGGCGCCAGCGCCTGTGCCGAGCACGATCCCGTGCGAGATGCAGACACGGACCCAGCGGCGAGTCCTCCCACCACGGCCCCTCGGCTCGTGTTTGCACACAGCGTGATCCGAGCTGGCGCACAAGTGTCTCTGGGCGCTGGCGTTGACGCCCGCAGCTGGGAGAATGGACTCTGGGCCGGGCAGTCCCGTGGCCAGGTCTCTGGCGCTGTCCTTGAGCCTCGTGGGGGAAGGGCGCCAAGCAGCCAGGGGGACCGATTCCGCGTGCCGGGCCGTAACCCTCTCCTCTCCCTCTCTCCACAGCCGGCCAACGGGGAGCACACCGCCAAGCATGTAGATGCCACCGTAAGTGACGTGGGTCGCGGCGGGGACCGGGCCGTGCGCGGCAAGCGAGTCGCGGATGCTCTCCTGCGGGGATTCCCTCTCGTTTCCCCGCATGGGGGCCGTGGCGCCCGGCGGGATCGAGTGGGCTAGCCTGGGGAGATGGAAGCCGGCGCTTCCGTGCTGGTTCTGAGCGCGATTTGGTTCCCCTCTGCCCAGGCAGGCACGGCTGGACCCCGCGAAGGCTGCGCAGGCGTCGTGCATCCGGCCGTGCCCTGGTCCGGGGAAGGAGGGCGACGGTACACGATGCACACACGTTGCGGCTGGGTCTCAGGTCTTCCTAAGCTGAAATCAGTCGGTGCCCGGGGAGAATCCGCAGCGGCGGGGGGCCCCAGCTGCAAACCGGGCTGGACGTTGTGCTGCCAGCGCCGGGGCGCGGCCAGCCGGCTTTGGGAAGCAGAGAGCAGATTTCAGCTTTCGCCCGGAGCTGGGATGCAAGGGGGTGGTGTTCCCTGTAAGCCGAGCGCATGGGCGGTCGCCCGGCAGAGATTCAGGTGCCTCCCAGCCGACTGGCAAAGCTCCTACAGCTGGCAGCAGGTGTTTCTATTGGTGGTGCACATTGGTGCACAGAACAAAATGTATTCCGCACGCTGATGGACAAAATTAGAGAGATTTCCACCTTGCATATGCTGCTAGCTGCTACTGGATCCTAGAGGCTTTTCAGATGCTAGAGGTTTTTAAGTCCCAACTTGAGCAAGCCCTGGCTGGGCTGATTGAGTTGGGGGTTGGTTCTGCTTGAGGCAGGGGGCTGGACTCGGTGACTCCTGAGGTCTCCGCCAGCCCCCGGATTCTGTGTTTATATGACCCCTCTGTAATTGGGCCCACCCAGTCTTTTGTGGTTCCCCCAGTACGGAACCCGTCTCCCCGTCTCTGCAGACGAGGGAGCGTTGGAACCTGGCTCCGCTGCTGTGGTCCTAACGACCCAGCCCAAAGGAATTAACGAGCGAGCTAGATCATGTGGCATGAAGCTGAAGAAGGCTTCTGTCTGCAGTGGCAAAACAGCCCTTTGTTGGCATCGGGGCGGGGGACGGTTCTGTGCCGTGTGCAGCTGTAAATATCCGTGGGGCATCTGACAGGAGGATTCAGGGCTGTTTCTAGCCACGAGGCAGCAGCAATGCCTGGGGCTGTGCAGATGAAATCTCCGGCTGACCCACACTGGCGTTCTGTAGGGGGCTTTGTTAGCGGCAGAAGCTGCCAAGGAGGTAGGGGAGTGGTATCTCTATGGTGCCAGGTGCTGCCCAGACAAGAGTCAAAGCCTCTGCCCCAAAGATCTGCCAGGCGAACGAGACCAGAGGAAGTTTGCTGGCCCCATTTCACAGCTTGGCTGTTGAAGCAAAGTGACATGGTCAAGGCCAAATAGGACATCGGTGGCAGAGGCGGGTTTCTGAGTCCCTGCCACAAGGCCAGTCTTCCTGGCTAAGGGCTGGCTGGTGGAGCCATTGCGGGTCGGCGCGTTTATGCGTCGGTGAGTCGCAGCTGGCAGCAACCTCCGAATCCTCCCTACGAATGGGGCAGGCTATTAAACGTCCTGCTCTGGGGGGCAGCCCACCCTCAGAATGGGACCTACGGAGGGGGCCGATCCTGCCCTGCCAGAGCCGGGCCCTGAGCCAGACGACCCCGGGCCTGTGCCGCTGAGGCAGGGGGGCGCTGGGGAACCGGGCCGGCCTGACCCAGGTGGTGCCCACGTGCGAGGCCGGGCTGGCCCCCGCCCGCGCCATGAAAGGCCCTTTTGTGGCCTCCCTGCCCGCAGCGTGGATGCGGGCGGCTGCGTCAGGAGCCCTTAACCACATTAGCCGGGCCTGGCCTGGCTGCGCTCAGCTGATCGCGGGCTGACTCCCCCGGGGCGGGAGGGGCGGGCGGGTGGGTGTGCGGGGGCGGCTCCGGGGAGCGCGCCTGTGGTGAGCCTGGGCAGCGGCCGCGGGAGCTCAGATCGCGGGGCTGGCTGGTGGCGGTCGGAGGGGTGTGCAGGTCCAGGACCCTCCCCGGGGGGCGCGGTGCCACCATGCCCTGGTGGTGGATTAGCAAGAGCTTCTCCTCGGCCAAGGTACGTGGGGGGCACCGAGGGGGGTGGGGACGGCTGGAGTGGGGGGGGTCGCCATGGCGACGGGGCAGGAGATGCTCTGACAGACCCTGGCGGGGGCAGGTCTGTGCAGGAGCGGGGGGGTTCCCGGGGATGGTCCTGGCTGCTTGGAGGCCTTGTGGTTTCCACCTCGCACGGGGCCGCCGGTTCTAGCCCCAGGCACCCCAGTCCGGCGCTCAGCACAGCGACTCCTGGGGCCTTTTCTCCCCCTCGCTGCTTCCTGCCCAGGCTCCGCGGGGGCCCTCCTGCCAGATGGGGTGGGGCGGGCAGGGCAGCGGCATGCCCACGCTGGAGAGGAGCTGGCCTGGGGCGCACCCCACGCCGGAGGCTGCTAGGCATGTGGTTCCTGGCACGGGGCCTTTGGGCGTGGGATCCTGCCGGAGATCCTGCCCCTGCTGGCCTGAGACACCGGGGGCAGGAGGGCACAGGCCAGTGGCTGCGTCAGGCACCCAGGAAGCCTGTCGGGGTGGGGGGCAGCCCCATGCCTCTGGAAGGTCGTTGTTGCTCTGCCTGTCGGGCTGGACCCCAGCCGGTCACCACCTGCAGCCTGGAAAGGGACGCCCACAGCCGTGAGGCCGGCGGATTGCAGGGCTCTGTGCCGTGGGTTTTTCTGTGCCGTGTAGGTATTTCTCGGGGTGGGGGGCAGGATGTTCGGTGCCCCAGGGCTGCTGGCCTTCTGCTCGCTGTGCAGGTCCATGCCCGCCCCCCTTCTGGATTCAGACAGGCTGTTGACTGGCGGAATCCGATCCCTCGGAGGGTGGGTCCCCACCAGACTTCCTTCAATTTTTTCCCCATTCGTGTGCAGAATAAATTTTGTTCTCTGCACCGAGGCATGTGTGGATGTGCACCACCTGGAGAAACACATGCTGCTGTGTGGGGGCATTCTGCTAATCAGCTGGGTGGGCATTTGAATCTCTCCTGGGTGGCTGCCCAAGCTCCCACTTACAGGGAACAGGGGTCCCTGCTGCCGCCGGCAGCGTCCCACCCAGCTTGGGCGGACAAGCCCAGAACTAGCAGTGAGGTAGCGGCTCCAGCAGAGCCTCGGGCTAGCTCACAGCTTGGCTGCATTGCTGATTTCTGACATCTCCTCTCAGAAACTCTGATGCCGGCGGCCACGGACGTGCCCGCCGGGAACGGGTGCAAACACCGTGGTGTGAGGCCGTGTTGCCTGATGCTGAGTGCCTGTGCGGCTGCCCTGGAGAGATTAGCAGTGTGCCCACAGCGCGTGTTGGTACTGGTGGTGCACATCGGTATAGGCCTTGGTGCACATAACAAAATTTATTCCACACATAATGGACAAAGGTAGAGGGCACTTTGGCGTGCGGGGCTGGGGGTGAGGGAGAGCGAGGGCGAAAAAGGCGTGGCTTGCGGAGACTGGTGGGGCTCTTCGCTGGCACATTCCCGCCAACGGGGCGGAGGAAGGAGATATTCAGGCTGCCGCCCTCGTTTGGGATTTCCCTGGGGCAGCCCTGGGGCGGGGTGGGGGTGGGGGTGGGGGTGGGGTGTGTCTGTGAAGTGCCTTTAAGGGAGCGGGTCTTCCTCAAAATGTTCCAGCTGGCTGTTCAGTGCGGGTGGGCAGCCAGTCAGGCATGGCTTCCTCACGGTGCCCTACGTCGCTGGAGTTCCCACCCCTCCAGCCTGTGGGGCAAGCGTGGCTCCTTGCCTGGGCCTGCCTAGGGCTTCCCGCTGCAGTAGGGGGCGCTCTTCCGAGCAGGGGGCGCTCTTCTTCCACGTGGGTCCTAATTCCTCCATCTGTTTCACTCTGGGGCAGGACCCGTCCTCACTCGGTGTCCCCAACCAGCGTGCGCTGGGCGTTCTATTTAGCTGCCGCGCTGCGCCCCAGAGCCAGCCGCATTGCCGCTGGTGGGACGGCGCCTCCGGGCTCTCAGGGGCCAGAGCAGCCAGTGCCTGTCGGCAGAGCGCCGACCGGGATCCGCGCAAGCAGCCGCTGTGTGGGGGGCTCTCCACGCGGCCAGATGTGGCTCGCGGAGGGAGATGAGCGTTTAAGGGCTGGAGATACACCAGTGGGGTGTGCTGGCGCAGCAAGGGCTGGGAACGGCTCTGCTTGTCGGCCGAGGGCAGGAAGTCACCCAGCCCACAGGCTGCGGATGAGATTCCCGCGCCGGGAGATTGTGCATACACAGGCGCTTCCTGCCTGGAGCGTTCCCGCGCTTCCTCTGACGCGCCAAGCCCGGGCAGACGCCGCCTGCCTGTGGCCGCTCACGCAGACCTGCTGGGGAGGCACCAAGGTGTCCTGCGGGTGCTACTGGCCTGCTCGGCCGAGACCACCCCCGGGCCCTCGCATGGACCCTTCTGTGCAACGGGCCTGGCTGAGGCTGGGGAGGCTCGTGACATAAGTGGATCCATGTGACTTTGGAAAGACGGATGTTTTCATCCCCCTTCCGCTGCTCCGGGCCAGACACAGTCCCTGGAGGGCGGGGAGAGAGGGAGTTAACCCTGTGGGCGCTGGCTGAGTCTCCTCCACAAGGCACCTGCTGATGGCTGGGTTTTGGGGGGGCCCTGTTGGCCTTGCTAGCGGGGGTGGGTCCCCTGCAGGGAGGGCCCGCAGATGGCAGGGGTTAGAACAAATTCCCGTGGCTGGAAGGGCTCAGCGATCGTGGCTTCCGCTTGCCACGGGGCGCCAGGCAGCGCTGCCCGAAAGACAGGTGGAAGCAGAAGTGCAGCGAGCTGGCGATGGAGCCAGGGACGCCCGGGCTGGCTGGGGCTGCACCGCGGAGCGGCTGGGGAAGGATGAGGTGTCTGGGGAGGGGCTGTGCGGGGCAGGAGGGAAGGCCGAGGAAGAGGGTGACGTGTACAGAGCGCAGGGAAGGGCCGCCGGGCAGGATTTCCTGACCGGGTAACTTTTGGAGACTTAGGAATTGTTTCCCGCCCTCACCGCGCCCAAAAGGCCAACGCGAACGGTTCCAAGGACCGACGGCCTCACCCCCGTCAGTCTGCGTCGGGCGACACTGGAGGGCACGTTTCCTCCCGAGTTCACTCCTAACGTTTCATTTATAGTAAACAAATAAAATCTCCCCCCCCTGCAAAGTTGCAAGATGCAAAACCATGTGGAGCCAGCAAAGAAAACTCCCGGGAATAGGGTGGCCAGGTGCCCAGTTTGGAACCAGACAGTCCGGGATTTCGGCTTTCTGTCCGGGAAAGAAATGGAGAAAACCCCGGACAGAGAAATGTCGGGTATTTTCTATTTCAGTCCATTTCATTGTTGTCAGGAGTGTCAGTACGTAGGGTACGGCCGGCATGTCTCCCCGCCAGGCGGTACGCAGCTGCGCAGTGCAGAGGAGGGGGGCAGGGGCGGGGGGGGGGCTGGAATCTCCGGGGACGGACTCGCTTGTGCGCTCTGCCGGGACCGTGCGCGGGATGGGCAGCAACCCGGGATCTGTGTGCACCCCGGCCAGCTCTGCTCCCTGCCGGCCGGTTCCCCTCCCGTCCAGCCCCCCTCCCTGCCGGCCAGTTCCTCTCCCGTCCAGCCCCCCTCCCTGCCGGCCAGTTCCTCTCCCGTCCAGCCCCCCTCCCTGCCGGCCGGTTCCCCTCCCGTCCAGCCCCCCTCCCTGCCGGTCGGTTCCCCTCCCGTCCAGCCCCCTCCCTGCCGGCCAGTTCCTCTCCCGTCCAGCCCCCCTCCCTGCCGGCCAGTTCCCCTCCCGTCCAGCCCCCCTCCCTGCCGGCCAGTTCCTCTCCCGTCCAGCCCCCCTCCCTGCCGGCCGGTTCCCCTCTCGTCCAGCCCCCCTCCCTGCCGGCCGGTTCCCCTCTCGTCCAGCCCCCCTCCCTGCCGGCCAGTTCCCCTCCCGTCCAGCCCCCCTCCCTGCCGGCCGGTTCCCCTCTCGTCCAGCCCCCCTCCCTGCCGGCCAGTTCCCCTCCCGTCCAGCCCCCTCCCTGCCGGCCGGTTCCCCTCCCGTCCAGCCCCCCTCCCTGCCGGTCGGTTCCCCTCTCATCCAGCCCCCCTCCCTGCCGGCCAGTTCCCCTCCCGTTCAGCCCCCCTCCCTGCCGGCCGGTTCCCCCCGTCCAGCCCCCCTCCCTGCCGGTCGGTTCCCCTCTCATCCAGCCCCCCTCCCTGCCGGCCAGTTCCCCTCCCGTTCAGCCCCCCTCCCTGCCGGCCGGTTCCCCCCGTCCAGCCCCCCTCCCTGCCGGCCGGTTCCCCTCTCGTCCAGCCCCCCTCCCTGCCGGCCGGTTCCCCTCCCGTCCAGCCCCCCTCCCTGCCGGTCGGTTCCCCTCTCATCCAGCCCCCCTCCCTGCCGGCCAGTTCCCCTCCCGTTCAGCCCCCCTCCCTGCCGGCCGGTTCCCCCCGTCCAGCCCCCCTCCCTGCCGGTCGGTTCCCCTCTCATCCAGCCCCCCTCCCTGCCGGCCAGTTCCCCTCCCGTTCAGCCCCCCTCCCTGCCGGCCGGTTCCCCCCCGTCCAGCCCCCCTCCCTGCCGGCCGGTTCCCCTCTCGTCCAGCCCCCCTCCCTGCCGGCCGGTTCCCCTCCCATCCAGCCCCCCTCCCTGCCAGCCGGTTCCCCCTCCCGTCCAGCCCCCCTCCCTGCCGGTCGGTTCCCCTCCCGTCCAGCCCCCTCCCTGCCGGCCGGTTCCCCTCTCGTCCAGCCCCCCTCCCTGCCGGCCAGTTCCCCTCCCGTCCAGCCCCCCTCCCTGCCGGCCGGTTCCCCTCCCGTCCAGCCCCCCTCCCTGCCGGTCGGTTCCCCTCTCATCCAGCCCCCCTCCCTGCCGGCCAGTTCCCCTCCCGTTCAGCCCCCCTCCCTGCCGGCCGGTTCCCCCCGTCCAGCCCCCCTCCCTGCCGGTCGGTTCCCCTCTCATCCAGCCCCCCTCCCTGCCGGCCAGTTCCCCTCCCGTTCAGCCCCCCTCCCTGCCGGCCGGTTCCCCCCGTCCAGCCCCCCTCCCTGCCGGCCGGTTCCCCTCTCGTCCAGCCCCCCTCCCTGCCGGCCGGTTCCCCTCCCATCCAGCCCCCCTCCCTGCCAGCCGGTTCCCCCTCCCGTCCAGCCCCCCTCCCTGCCGGTCGGTTCCCCTCCCGTCCAGCCCCCCTCCCTGCCGGCCGGTTCCCCCCTCCAGCCCCCTCCCTGCTGGCCGGTTCCCCTCCCGTCCAGCCCCCCTCCCTGCCGGCTGGTTCCCTTCCCATCCAGCCCCCCTCCCTGCCGGCCGGTTCCCCCCCGTCCAGCCCCCTCCCTGCCGGCCGGTTCCCCCTCCTGTCCAGCCCCCCTCCCTGCCGACCGGTTTCCCCTCCCGTCCCGCCCCCTCCCTGTTGGCTGGTTCCCCTCCCGTCCAGCCCCCCTCCCTGCCGACCAGTTCCCCCTCCCGTCCCGCCCTCCTCCCTGCCGGCCGGTTCCCCTCCTGTCCAGCCCCCCTCCCTGCTGGCTGGTTCCCCTCCCATCCAGCCCTGCTTCCCACTGGCCGGTTCCCCCCGTCCAGCCTCGCTCCCCCCGACCTCCTCCTGGCCAACCCTGCTTCCTGCTGGCCAGGTCCACCCCCATCTCTCCCAGCCAGCCCCACTTCCCCCGACCTCCTCCCTGCCAGCTTTGCTTTCTGCCGGCCGATTCTCCCCTCACCCCTGATCTCCTCCCGGCCAGCCCCAGTCCTCCCGATCTCCTCCCCACCAGCCCCACTCCTCTCCCGGCCGGTCCCCCCCCACACCTGAGATCAAGTGTGTCTGGTATTTTTTTGAAGCCATCTAGTAACCCTACCCGGGAACTCTCCAACCACAATGGCTGATTGGGGACTCGACTTTCCGCTTCCCCCTTTTTGGAGGAGACGGGGAATGGGCCTTTTCCCACGGGAGAGTCCGGGTGGGCAAAGCAGTGTTTTCCAGGGGCTCTCTTGCCAGCTTGGCCAGTCCCTGCGTGCGGTGCCGGGGGAGCCGGCTGCGCCGCGCCTCCGAGGTGCCTTGTGAACCGAGCGGGGCTCCGAGCGGCTCATCGGTGGGCGTGTCTCAAAGCTGTCTTGAGATTGGCCTGCGGGACGAGAGCTGCACATCGCTGCCTGCTCCAGTCCGGCTCCCGGTCTCCCCTGCTGCAGCGTGTTCCGCCGGCCGTGGCCGGTGGCCGCAGATAACGATCCTCCAGGGAACTTCCGTTCCCGGCTCGCCTGTGGGCTGGTGCTGCTAATGGCCTAATTAGCCATGCGGAGCTGCTGAGGAGCGTGGCCGGGGCGCATGCTGCCTCCAGCACAGGCAGGATTTAAGGACGGAAGGCCCAGCGCTGGCCCTACGAGGACACCCCCAATGCCGAGGGGGCAGGGCGGCGCCCGGGACTTGCCAGGAGGGGCTGAGCTGTCCCCTTGGGCTGAGCAGATGTTCACCGAAGGCCTTGCTGGGTTTTCTCGTAACATGTGCCGCGTGCACGCTTGGCTTTCCAGCAGGCCTCGTTTCTCCGCTGGGGCAAATGATTCTCGAGATGTTTTGGCTGCTGACAGCCGCAGCGAATTTGACCCCATATTTTTCCTCCCTCCCCTCAGATCGTTCATAACCGGCTGAGCGGACTTTGCAAACCTATAGGCTATAAAAAAGGAGGGTCCATTTCAGCCGGCCGGGGGAAATTTCAGCCTGTTATAAAAGTGACTCAAACAGAGGGGTTTGCTGAGTGTTTCCCTGCGGCCTCGCCGGCTGCGTATTCTCCCACCCGTGTCGCCACGAAAGGGCCAGATCCTGCTCTCCTCGCTCAGGGCACGCTCTCGTGGGGGTCGCTTTCGAGGGGCCGGGAGGTCCCGGCAGCCTCGACTTGTGCTTTGTCCTTGATTCTGCCAACAGAGCCCCCATGCTGTGTAGGTTCCTCCGCCAGGTCCGGGCCCAGGGGAGTTCTCCTTGAGCGTAGAAACCTGAACATCCGCACGACGAACGCTCCAGTCTAGGGTGTCCGGGTACCATTGGCCTGGGATTGTCTCTCTTGCCGACAACCCCCTGCAAAATCGGGACTCGTGACTGTTCGCTTATTGCAATGGATCCTTCCTCTGCTTACCCTTCTCCGGTGAGCCAATGGGGTAGCAGTAGCCACCCAGGTGACCTCCCCGGCCAATCAAAACTGGCCAGATTTGGAATATTGCGGCTGGACAAGCGGCAGGCATGGAATCGTTTGCAACTCGTTTCTGCGGGATGGGCCTGGTGTAGCCCCTGGGTTTGCTCGGGGGAGTTTGTAGGAGGGAAAGGGGCCAGCGCTGGACAAGGAGCCGAGGGGGTTTGGGTGCCCAGCTTGGCACACCTGGGAGCGGGTTTTCCAGAACCCGCCGACAGCACCAATTGCAGGCAGCCAGCTCCTGCAAGAACGAGGCCCATGGTGACTCCAGCACCCACGGTCAGAGGCCACGTCTGCCAGCGCTGCCCTGGGTCGCTCGATTTGTGGCTGGATCTCACGTGGCCAGTGTGGGCTTTGGTCTCCCACCAGTGGCCGCTCCAGGTGGAAGTTCTGAACCTGCGCCTGTGTCTATAAACACCAGCTGCTCCAGAGGTGGCACCAATCTGGCTGTGCTGTCAAGGGGCGAGGGGACGGGGGAATGAATTAGTCGCCTTGAGCTGTGGCACGACTGCTAGTGAATCACCAAGGCAGCAGCTTTAAAACAAACCAAAGGCAGTTTTTCTTCATGCAGCACACGGCCAACCTGTGGAACTCCTCGCCAGGGGATGGTGTGAAGGCCAGGACTTTAATGGGGCTCCAAAAAGAGCTGGATAGATCCCTGGAGGTTAGGTCCATCAATGGCTATTAGCCAGGATGGGTGGGAACGGTGTCCCCAGCCTCTGTTTGTCTGGGAATGGGTGACAGAGGAGGGATTACGTGATCATTCCCTGCTCTGTTCCCTCCCTCTGGGGCACCTGGCACTGGCCACTGTCAGCAGACAGGACGCTGGGCTGGATGGACCTGTTAGCCCTGAGACCTGTGCGCTGGCGCCCCCCTTCCCCATCCTGCGATCCGTCCCGCTTGCTTCCCTCTCCCATGACTCCCCACGAGGGTAACTTTGGCTTTTTTTCTCTCGTCTTTAGGAATCCACCAAATCTCCCAAAAGTGCCCAGCCCCGACGCAGACCTTCCAGGTACACCCCCTCCCCCATGACCCCGGCACCATGCCCGGGGCAGAGGCCAGGTACATCCCCCCCACCACCTCCCCTGGCACCATGCCCGGGGCAGAGACTCCCTGGGCCTCCTTCCCTCCCCAGCGGGGGCGTCCAGCAGCCGGGGGCCAGGGCTCACGCTGGTGTTTCACTGCAGAAGGTGAACGCCGGGAGCCAGCGGCAGGCCTGAGGCCGGGCAGGCTGCAGACCGCAGTGTGGGCCTGTAGCCAAGTGCCGGCCTCGGGCGACGCTGTTTCAACACATGGCGAGTTTCTCCCCCCGGGGCTGGTGGCGCATTGGCCGATTGCTGCCACCCTGGTTGGTACCTGACCAGCGCTGTCGCGGGGTGCTCGGGGGCACGGTGCTGCAGGCCTGGGGCTCTCTCCCCGTGAAGGGACCCCGGGGGAATAAGCGGCAGGATGGGGACCCAAATTTCCCCCTTTTCCCAGCCAGACTAAGATCAGCCCTCGCCCCTTCCCGCGAACGCTCCGCTTCCGCCCGCTGCGTTCCCAGCCCGTCCTGGGGGGCCCTGGGCGCCTCTCGCCTGCAGCGAAGGCAGCGGGAAGGAGGGATGCTCAGCTCTTAGCAGGATGGGGCCCGTTTCTGGGGTCCACGTGGTCTCCCCCGTATCGCGGGTGCCCCTTTCTTGCCCTCCTCTCTCTCCGCCGGACGCCTGCGGTCTCCCTCCCTCGCCCTGCTCGGAAACCCGGCAGCCCTGCGGGGAAGGGCGAGAGAGCCCCGGCGAGACCCCCGCGTCCATGCTGGGTCTGCGGCCAGCTTCACACAAGCGTCTTTATTCCTCTGGGGGACCCCGGCGAGCTCCCAGGGATGCGGATCTCCCCGGTTTGCTCTGCACCCGGTTCCCGGAGCCGGGCTCTCCCTGCTGTGGTCCGCAGCCGTTTTGCCGGCTGATCCCGGAGCCGCTGTGCCCTGCCCCGTCGGCTGCAGTGATAGCAACGCCCCGGTGTCCCGGCGCGGCCTGGGGGGCGCTGGGGGGGAGGGCTCGGTGAGCGCACGGCTGGGGAGAGGCTGGCCAGAGTGTCCCGCTGCGCACGGCCAGGACCTAAGGGGGCGGCGTCTCGTTGGCCCAGGAGCGCGAGCCTGGCCCAGGCCATGGAGGAGAGCTGCGAGCTGGACCTGGTGTACATCACCGAGCGCATCATCGCCGTCTCCTACCCCAGCGCGGCCGACGAGCAGCGCTTCCGCAGCAACCTCCAGGACGTGGCCCACATGCTCAAGTGCAAGCATGGGGATAACTACCTGGTGAGCGCCCCGGGGAGGGACCGGGGGGGGACACGCGGAGCTGGGTTCCCGGGGCAGGGGGAGCCACAGAGCCTGGGCCCCGGAATTCCTGGGCTTGCCGAGACATCCAGCCCCGCAGCGCGTCCGACAGGGCCTCGGGCGGGCGAAAGGGGCCCCCAGAGTCGGGGCCGGGGCAGTCAGGGAGTGCCCGGGGTCCACGAGGACTGTAAGACCCGCCCTTCCACGTCAGGCCGGTGGGCCGGCTAGCCCAGGGCGTGCCAACGATCGGGCCCTAGGGCTGTGCGGCGCGGCCTGGGGGCGCTACACGCCATCCCTGAGGCGTGGTCGAGAGGCCCTGCACCCCGTCCCTGGGGCCGGGCCCTGGTACCTGCAGCATGAGGGCTGGGCGTTGCCCTGTGGCATGGCCTGAGGGCGCTGCCCCCCATCCGTGGGCACAGCCCCCCCATCCGTGGCTTGGCCCGTGGGCTGGGTGTCTGTGCAGCTCGTCTCCTCACCCGTCTCTCTCCGTCTCCGCCCAGCTGTTCAATCTGTCCGAGCGCCGGCGCGACATCAGCAAGCTGCACGCCAAGGTACGCGGGCCGGCGCCGGGGGTGCCAGCGAAGGCGGGGGGAGGGGGTCTCTGGTGCAGGCCAGAGGGCGGGGAGGAGCCGGAGGCTGGGCGGGAGGGGGGGGGGGAGTCTGGGACCCCCAAATGCCGCCCTGCCCCACCCTGTGCCCGGAGAGACGGCTCACGCTCAGCAAGCCCCGGCAGCGTGCCAGGGGCCGGCGGGAGCAGGGACAGGCCGATAGCGCCGGGGCGGTGGGCGCGGGGTGGTCTCCGGGGAGCAGAGAAGCCAGCCAAGGTCTCTGTGGTCTCTGCAGTTGGGCAGCAGCCAGGCGAAGGGGAAGCCGGCTGGGCCGGGGCCGGGGGTGGCTTTGGCCCCGTTCACCACCAGCCTGCATGGGGCAGCCCCGGAGGCTGCTGCCGGCTGGGCCGGCCCGGGCGCTTGAGTCGGTGGAGACCCTGCTGCCTTAGCTGGGCTGGGCAGGAGGCTGAGTCTCCCCCCCCTCCCCCCCGGGCTTGGGGGTGGGTCCGGGCTCTGCGGTGGCACAGGGACCCCCAGGGCGCCAGGCCCGCGGCTTGCACAGGGGCTGCCGGCGCACGGATGCAAAGCGGGGTGCAGGCCAGGGGGGCACAGGGCACAACGCCCCCCGCGTACCCCCCGCCCCCCTCCAGGACCTGGTTCGGCCCATCCCTTTGCTGCGTGCCCCCCCCCGCTGTGCAATGCATGCCCTTCCCCCGGGGCTGGGGGGCGGGTAGGCCGGCCAGCGCAGCCGGGGGGGGCGGGGTTGCCGCGGGGCTTCCTGTCACCGCAGCCGAGCGGCCTAATCTGGGTCCCAGGCGACGGGTGGGCACGTCGGGGCTCTGGGTAGGGGCTCCTGCCACCCATCCCCTGGCGAGGTGCCAGCCCCTTTCCGCTCTGGGGGGGAGCAGGGCAGGTGGGGGGCCAGGTGCCAGGTTGCTGTGAACCCCTCCCCTCACACGTATGCGTGGACCCCGGCAGCTGGCACGGTCCCTCCCTGCTGGTGGGGATGGAGGCCTGTTCTGCCCCTGGAGGGGCATCTCCTGCCTCCCGCACCCAGCAGCTCTGTGCACACGGGGTCCCCCCGGGCAGGTTCCCCGGCCGGCAGCAGCACCCCCCAGGCCAGCTGGCGCGAGGGGCCCCGGGTATCTACCGGAGGGAGCTTCCTCCCCGCCAGCCTCCTCTTCCCCCGTCTCCGCCCCGCCCAGGTGCTGGATTTCGGGTGGCCGGACCTGCACACCCCCGCCCTGGAGAAGATCTGCAGCATCTGCAAGGCCATGGACACGTGGCTGAGCGCCGCGCCCCACAACGTGGTCGTCCTGCACAGCAAGGTGAGCGCCGGCCCCCTGGGGGCAGGGCCCTGGGCCACACAGCCCCGCTCCGGGGGGTGGGGGAGAAGCCGGGGGCGCTGCACGGGCGGGGCAGGGCACAGGGACACCGGCCAACGACCCCCCAGTTCAGCAGGGTCCGGGGTTGGCTGGGTCCTTGGGGTCTCCTACCCGACCCTCTTGTGCAGCCTGGAGCGTGCCGGTTGCCTGTGACCCCCCCTCGGAGGTGGCTGCTGTTCAGGGCGGTGGCACATCTAGGGCCCAGAAAGAGAAACGCAACCCACCACCTTCCCCCCGCCACTGAAAGGCAGCCACCTCTGGGGTGGCACGTGGCAGCTGTTAAACCGCACCCAGGAACAGCAGACGGGACCGGTCCGTGGAGAGGGATCGTGTGTGGGTGTGGCTCCCTGGGGGCGCTGGGGGACATTGCGCACACCCCTCCGATCAGGCAGCCACGCAGTCCTGTGCCCCGCCGGGATCGGGCCCTTGCGGGTGACAAATTCACACCCACGCCCGACGGGAGTTTGCCCAAACCAGCTCCTCCTTTGCTCTACATCTCTGCAGCCCCCAAAGGGTTCACTGTTTCCTTGTGTCCAGACCCCCCCTTCCAGACCCTCGCTCTGCCTCTCCCTGCCCCACTCGCCAGCTCAGCTGTCCTGCAGGGAGGGGGCCGGCTGCACCATGGGACCCAGCGGTCGGGGGGAGGGGGGGTTATGACCCTGCATGCCCCCCCTTCTGGTCTAGCAGATAGGGCGGTGAGGACACAGGCGTGACGACACGCTCCGCGTGTGCATGCTTAGAAACACGATAGCCCCCCCGTCCAGCCACAAAAACCCCCTCCCCGGAAAAAAGTCTCCCACGAGGGGTCCTTCATCAGTACAGAAACCCAGCACCGATGCCTCTGGCTTTGCTTGCACCTCCCTTCCCTAGCAGATCCCTCGCGGCGGTTCAGGCCGCTGAAATGCAGCCACCTCTGGGGTGGCGCACGGCGGCCGGTTGCCAGGGCTAGCCGGTGGACGTCCGCGGGAGTGTGTGAAGTCGCATCAGGCCCTGTCCGAAGGAGCCTGCCACCGGCTGGGGTGTCTCTGGGTGCCAACCGGCCTGTGTGTTCTGGTCTCTCGCAGGGAAACCGAGGCCGGATGGGGGTCGTGGTGGCCGCCTACATGCACTACAGCAACATTTCAGCCAGGTGAGGGGAGCCAGGCCTTCGCCTTCCCCCCGCCGCTTCCCGCCAGCCTCATCCACTGCTGCTGGCTGCCGGGCGGCCCCTCAGTTGGGGGAGAATGTGGGCAGCAAAGGGGGCGCCTGTGCAGTCCCTGCCGGAGGGGTGGGGGGCTATTGGGGGTGGCCCCAGGTCTGGAGGGCCCCCCCTTGCCAGCCCCACTCAGGCAGCAGCCTGTTGAGCCGACCAGCCCCCGTTTGTGTTCGTAAATCGGGGGGGGGGGGTTAGAGCCGCCTCCCCCAGTTGGGGTCCCGGGGGGGTCAGGTGGCTACCGCAGCAAGGGGGGAGGCCTGGGCAGCCCGTGCCGAGGGTGGGCAAATGGGGGGCTGATTGGGAGGAGGAGGGGCACTCTGGGCAAACACCCTCCTCCTGCCCCATGGCGCTGCTGGGCGCCTCGAGCCACAGCACCCCCTGCTCAGCCGGGCCCCGGGGTGCCCCTCGGCCAGACCCTCTCCGGGGTCTCCACAGGTGCTGCTGGGGCCCCTCCCTCCTGACCCGCAGCCCCTGCCAGCCCAGCCCTGCCCCCCATGGCCCTGCCAGTGCCCCTCCCTCCTGACCCACAGCCCCTGCCAGCCCAGCCCTGCCCCCCATGGCCCTGCCAGTGCCCTCATGCCCCACCCGCAGCCCCCGCCAGCCCAGCCCTGCCCCCATAGCCCTGCCAGTGCCCCTCACGCCCCACCCACAGCCCCTGCCAGCCCAGCCCTGCCCCCCATAGCCCTGCCAGTGCCCCTCACGCCCCACCCACAGCCCCCGCCAGCCCAGCCCTGCCCCCATAGCCCTGCCAGTGCCCCTCACTCCCCACCCGCAGCCCCTGCCAACCCAGCCCTGCCCAGGCCCCCCAGCCGCACCCAAAGCCGCCTCTGCCCCACATGGGCCCTGCGGGGCACAGCCCCCCGGCCCCCAGACAAGCCCCAGGGGACCTTTTCCCAGGTCAGATAACCATGGAACAGCCCAGGGGCGCCCCGGTACTTCCTGTTTGAGACCCCCCCGTCCACCACGCCCTCCCCCCACTGGACCCGGAGCCCTGCCCGCCCCGCTGACCCTGTGCACCTCCCCCCAGCGCGGACCAAGCCCTCGACAGGTTTGCCATGAAGAGGTTCTACGAGGACAAGGTGACGCCGGTCGGGCAGCCGTCGCAGAAGAGGTCAGTCCCGCGAGCTGTGAGCGCTGGCCCGGCCCCCCCGGCCTTCCCTGATGGAGAGAAAGGGGGGGATTGGGGTAGTGTGGGCTCAGACATGCCAGGCCCCCTGGTGGCAGGACGTGGGGTGCAGGGGCACGGAATGAGGTGGGGGGGGCCCCTGGTGGCAGGACGTGGGGTGCAGGGGCATGGAATGAGGTGGGGGAGGGGCCCCCTGGTGGCAGGACGTGGGGTGCAGGGGCACGGAATGAAGTGGGGGAGGGGCCCCCTGGTGGCAAGACGTGGGGTGCAGGGGCATGGAATGAGGTGGGGGAGGGGCCCCCTGGTGGCAGGACGTGGGGTGCAGGGGCACGGAATGAAGTGGGGGAGGGGCCCCCTGGTGGCAAGACGTGGGGTGCAGGGGCATGGAATGAGGTGGGGGAGGGGCCCCCTGGTGGCAGGACGTGGGGTGCAGGGGCATGGAATGAGGGGGAGGGGGCCCCCTGGTGGCAGGACGTGGGGTGCAGGGGCACGGAATGAGGTGGGGGAGGGGCCCCCTGGTGGCAGGACGTGGGGTGCAGGGGCACGGAATGAGGTGGGGGGGGCCCCTGGTGGCAGGACGTGGGGTGCAGGGGCACGGAATGAGGTGGGGGGGGCCCCTGGCGGCAGGATGTGGGGTGCAGGGGCATGGAATGAGGGGGAAGGGGCCCCCTGGTGGCAAGACGTGGGGTGCAGGGGCATGGAATCAGGTGGGGGAGGGGGCCCCCTGGTGGCAGGACGTGGGGTGCAGGGGCACGGAATGAGGTGGGGGAGGGGCCCCCTGGTGGCAGGACGTGGGGTGCAGGGGCATGGAATCAGGTGGGGGAGGGGGCCCCCTGGTGGCAGGACGTGGGGTGCAGGGGCACGGAATGAGGTGGGGGAGGGGCCCCCTGGTGGCAGGACGTGGGGTGCAGGGGCACGGAATGAGGTGGGGGAGGGGGCCCCCTGGTGGCAAGACGTGGGGTGCAGGGGCACGGAATGAGGTGGGGGAAGGGGCCCCCTGGTGGCAGGACATGGGGTGCAGGGGCACGGAATGAGGTGGGGGGGGCCCCTGGTGGCAAGACGTGGGGTGCAGGGGCACGGAATCAGGTGGGGGAGGGGACCCCCTGGTGGCAGGACGTGGGGTGCAGGGGCATGGAATCAGGTGGGGGAGGGGACCCCCTGGTGGCAGGACGTGGGGTGCAGGGGCACGGAATGAGGTGGGGGAAGGGGCACCCCGTGGATCATGGGACTGGAAGGAACCTCGAGGTCATGGCACTCAATGTCTGTCCAACCTGCTCGTCAATATCTCCAGGGATGGAGATTCCACAGCCTCCCTGGGTAACTTATTCCAGTGTTTCACCCCCTGACAGATAGGAAGTTTTTCCTAATGTCCAACCTCAACCTCCCTTGCTGCAGTTTCAGCCCATTGCTTCCCGTTCTATCCTCAGAGGCCAAGGAGAACAATTTTCCTCCCTCCTCCTTGTAACACCCTTTTGGGTACTTGAAAGCTGCTCTCCTGTCCCCTCTCAGCCTGCTCTTGTCTAAACCCCACAAGCCCAATTCCTTCCACCTTCCCTCCTAGCTCATGTTCTCTAGACCTTTAATCATTCTTGTTGCTCTTCTCTGGACCTTCTCCAATTTCTCCACATCTTTCCTGAAATGTGCTGCCCAGAACTGGACACAAGACTCCAGCTGAGGCCTAACCAGCGCAGAGTAGAGCGGAAGAACGACTCCTCGTGTCTTGCTCACAACACTCCTGTTCATGCAGCCCAGAATCCTGTTTCCTTTTTTGCAACAGCGTCACACCGTTGACTCATATTTAGCTTGTGATCCTCTGTGACTCCTAGATCCCTTTCTGCAGGACTCCTCCCTAGACAGTCACTTCCCTTTCTGCGTGTGACTGTTCCATCCTAAGTCGAGCACTTTGCATTTGTCCTTGTTAAACTTCATCCTATTGACCTCAGACCCTTTCTCCAGTTTGTCCAGATCAGTTTGATTTCTAATCCTCCCCTCCAAAGCACTCGCCACCTCTCCCAGCTTGGGATCATCTGCAGACTTCACGAGCCTGCTTATAAATGCCGTTATTGAAATCATCGGCAAAGATATTGAACAGAACCGCCCCCAGAACTGATCCCTGCCGGACCCAGCTCGCTGTGGTCTTCCAGCATGACTGGGATCCATTGAGGATTACTCTCGGAGAATGATTTTCCATCCAGTTTTTCGCCTTCCTCTGTAGCATAGGGCACAGATCACAGCTGGAGGATTCTCTGCATCTTGGGGTCTTCAAAGTATTTGAAGGCTTCAATATCCGAGATATAGGGGAGAGGATTATTCTGGGAGGGGTGGGTGAGATTCTGTGGCCTGCACTGTGCAGGGGGTCAGACCAGATGATCATAATGGTCCCTTCTGACCTTAAAGTCTATGAGTCTAGGATTTTTGCGCCCACCTTATAGTAGCCCCACCTAGGTCGTATTTCCCTGGTTTATTAATGAGACGTCCATGCCAGACGGTAGCAAAAGCCTTATTAATGCCGAGATGGACCACGTCTGTGGAAGAGCGACCCCTGGTGGCAAGAGGTGGTGTGCACTGTGTGGGAGGGCGGGGCGTGGAGGGTGGTGGGAGCAGAGGTAGCTAGGCAGCCCTGGTTCCCCGCAGCAGGCGAGGGGTCTGGGAAGCAGGTGCATTGAAATTGGGCCCTGTCCTCGTGCTGGGGGTTGGGGTCCCCCCCCCCCAGTCCACACTCACTCAGGCTATATTGGCTTCATCGTTGTGAGTGGCTGCATGTCCCCTTTTCTTTTCCCGTCACCAATATCCCTCCGTGCTCCCCACAAGTCCCGTACCCGTGCAAGTCACTCTCCAGTCTCTTGGCTCAGTTCAGCTGGCTTAGGTGTCAGCCTGGCACACTCGTGGAGGGTAGGGGGGCTGGTTCCACCCCCCTCCAGTCCCCAGCCCAGGACCCTAAGAGCAGGGATGGTTGGTGGGGACTCGTCCTGCAACGCACCAACCCGCGGGGGAGGTTTGGGGCCCTACTGCTGGTCCGACGTCCGTGCCCACCCGTCCTGGGTTACTTCCTACCCCTTGGTACCCGTTGTTCCAGGGCCATGCCATCCACCACATCTCGCCAAGTGCTCCCGTCCGGCGTCACCCACTCTCCTCCCTCGGAGCCCGTCCTGGGGCCAGACGGCCCTCTTCCGTCAAGCAGGGCCGCCGGTCCGCTGTCCGTCCCTCCGGTCTGCGCAGTCCACGCTCTGCCGTGGCCGACGATCCGCTGCCCCTTCTCGCCGGGGCCACCGGGTTTCCAAAGCCGGTGCCTTCCTTCTGGGGCGTAGGCACCGTCCTGCTGACTGGTGAGCCGGCCCTGAGCGCTCCCACGCATGCGCCGGCCACGGAGCAGCCCCGGCACCACCGCACAGGAGCTGCTCTGCGAGCCCAGCACGCCTCTGCTCTCCGCTGCGGGGTTCGGGGAGCGCCCCGTCACCAGCCCCCAGGCCCAGATCACAGGCAGGGGCTTGGACTCAGGGGCGGGTTGTCGGTCTGGGTCGGCTCTGCCCGTGTCAAGACCCCAAACGAGTGTGAGGCGCGTAGGAGTTGTGTGGGGGGGGGGTGTGCGTGTGCATCGAGCTGTCTGCGTGGCAGCATCCGCAGCAAGGCACACGGGGTCAGTACCGATCCTGAGACCTTCCTCTTGCTGGCCCCGTGGCACCGACTCAGGATCGGGCCCTGTCTAACGGCGTGGGGCTCCATTGGGGCTGGGCTGGGCGGTGCCCCGTCGGGCTGGCTCATGGCGCATTGTTCCTGCCAGCATCTTGCTGGGCGAGCCGGGACTTGGTCCACTTTCCAGGCGTGGCTGAGGGGCCGGTGCCCATCCGGATCCACGGGCGAGCAGCCAGGGAACGCCACTGGGCCACCAGCCCCAAGGACATGGTCATGTCCCCCGAACTGGACACGGGTTGCCTTGGACAGGGGCACGGTGCAAGACTCCCCCTAGTGGACCATCACGGAACCACCGCGGGGGGAGCTGCCCCTCCCATTGTACCCTGTGATACCCCCGCACCGGGCTGGCTCAGAGCCCTGGGCCGGGCGGATCGCCCCCTCCCTTGCCGTGGGTGCGGGTCCTGCCGGGGTGGGATTAGGCACGGCCAAGCCGTGGAGGGAAGAGCGGCGTGACCGCGGGCAGGGAGGGGCCTGCTCCCGTGCAGGGCGCCTGGGGCAGCTGGCGGGTACCGAAGTGGCAAAACCGTTCTGGGCAGGCTGCCCCCTCTTGGTGGGGGGGGGCTGCAGGTCAGATGAATGGGGCAGCCCCCTCCGAGGCTGGGGGAAGGGTCCTTTTCCGGCCCCGCCCACCGTGCGATATGCATTCCCCTCGACGCCACTAGGGGGCAGGAGCGGCCTCCCGCTCGCCATGCGGGGGCTGTTCCCACTCGCAGCCCGAGGGAGAGTGGCCGGAGACCCGTAGAACCAGGGTGGTTTCGAACCCATCTCCTCGCCCGCCCTGCCTCTGCGCCAGCGGGGCCCCCCGGGCTCCCCTTGTCCCGCCTTGCTCCCGCGCGCCGCACCCCGGCCTGAGACCAGAGCAGCCCCGGGCGGGTGTGAACGCGACTGGACTCCGGATCGGTCTGGCTGCGGGGAGAACCCCAGCCCAGCGCGGTGGGGGCCTCAGCGAGGGTGCAGGAGCAAAGGCCGGTGCCCGGGCACCCAGAACCCCCGGGCTGCCTGGGACCGGGGGGGTGATTGCAGGAGGGTTGGGAAGGAGGGCCCAGAGGTGAAAGCAACGGGAGCTTGGGGCTTACAAATCTTGGGGGGACCAGGCTGAGCTGTCCTGTGGAGGGAGCTTAGGTTGTAGTTTGAAGCATGGGCGGGGGGGGGAGGGGGGTAAGCCCCTAGCCCCGCCCCTTCCACTCCAGGCCCCACCCCCTTTTTGTACACCAGATCCCAGCACCGCCCTCCACTGCGGCCACTGATGGCCCGTGACCAGCTCCCCCCCTCCAAACTGGCCTCTGCCCCCTGACCCAGGATAACGCCCCAGCCCGGGATAGCACGGCCCCAGCCAGCCGTGGAGGTCTGGGACCCAGCACGCAGCCTGGCCTCAGCCGGCCCCGGAGCTCCCGGGAGCTGGAGGGAGAGTGGGAGGGTGCAGCCCCCTGCCGGCTGGACCCCTCCCCAGGAAGTCCCTCCCTTTCCCCGTAGTTGAGCCACCAGAGCCAGGAGGACCGGCGGCGCGGCCCCCAGCCTCGGGCACCATGCCAGCAGGCTGGGGGAGGGGCCTGGGAGACTCCGGTGGGCGGGGCCAGGCGAGGCGGCAACGCCTCCCCCTGCCTGTGCTACCCGCCGCCCGGGGGATTTCACCCTGGTGTCTCCCCGCCGAGGGTCTAACGAAGCCCAGGCCTTGCCCGGTTTGGGTCAGCGAGCCCGTCTTTCCCTGGCGCCGGTACCGGAACCGCTGGGGGCACCGGGCCTCCTTAGGGTGAGCACATCTCCGAGGCAAACCGTGCGCCGGGTGAGCCAAGGAGCTGTGCTCCGCGAGCTTGCCTGGCTCCATCGCGAACGCCAGCACGCCCGCGCCCTCTCCCAGCGTGGTTGGGTTGGGGTCGGGCCGGGGGCTGGACGCGGCGAGGTCTGGGCCAGCCCTAGGATTCGGGGCTGGGGGCTGAACGGCAAACGGCGAGGCTCAGCGCTTGAAGAATGGCGCGGCAGCCCGACGTAGCTGGTGCCTCTTAAAAAGGCAACCTAGGATCTGTTACCACTTGTTCTCGGAAAACATCCGCTCTGCGCGCAGCCACGGTCAAAAAACGCCAAGAGAATTTCAGGCACCAGCAGGAGAGGGCGGGATAATAAGGGAGAAAATATCGTAATGCCACGATATAAATCCATGGTACACCCACGCCTGGACTAAGGGAGGGCCATGACAGAGATCTGTAGCATCACGAGGCAGTATGGACGAAGTGAATACGGAAATGTTATTTATCCTTTCATGTAACACACAAACTTGGGGTCTTCCAATCACATGAATGGGCAGCAGGGTTAAAACAAACATGAGGAAGTACTACATCACACAATGCACAGTTAACCTGTGGAACTCCTTGCTAGGGGATATTGTGAAAGCCAAAAGCATAACTGGATTCAAAAGAGTGTGAGATGAGTTCCTGGGGGATAGGCTGATCATGGACACAACCCCATGCTTTGGGTGTCCCTACACCTCTGCTTGTCAGATCCTGGGCGTGAATAGTGAGGGATGGATCCTCTTTTGTTCATTCCCTCTGAAACACCCGGCATGGGCCACTGTCAGAAAGCAGGACTCTGGGCCCGTGGACCATTGGTCTGACCCAGTCTGGCCATTTGGATGTTTTTAGGACTCTTCAACAGAGGGTTGAGTCCCTTTCAAGATGGGAACAGAGCTACCGAGGATGGGCCTGAGTGAACCAGGCTGCGGCCTTAGATGTAGTCACAGACGCTGAGCTAGAAGGCTGCCACGTGTGTGGATCTCAGGAGAATTCTGGGCCCTCCGAGTCTCTCGGCAGACCAGCATCAGACGCCTGGCTAGGGCAGACGGGACCGACGGGGTCAGGCCTGAGGATGGGAGAAGCAGAGGAGTTTGTAGTCAGGTTCCAGGCCGAGGCCTAAGCAAAGGATCCGAGTCTGAATCAGGTTTTAGGGTCTGGGTCAGGAGGCGAGGTCCAAGGCAGGCGTTCCAGAGCAGGCATGATGGTGGCAGCTCTCAGAGAGGCCCATGGTTGTCTGGACGCTTCCTGGACTGCTCCTTGGGCTTATATACAGCAGGGAGCCAATCAGGAGCCACGAGGTGGCTGCCTGTCAGACCTGTTGAGGCGGGACTTCCTGGGGTCTGTGTTCAAAGTGGGCTGTGGAACGATGGGTGGGTGGAGCTTCTCCTGGGTAGGAGCATGGTGCTGGCTGCTGCTTGACAGCGTCGAGGGCCTGAGTTCACGGCTCCCCGGTGGGAGAAGGCCAGTTTATGGACGGAGCACGTGGGTGGACGGGGAAAAGAGGCAGATACCTGCCCCTGCTCCTGCAGCGAGGAGACCACCGCAGTGTGGCTGACCATGCACGTAACTTAGCAACCCCCTTGGTCTCTGCCCCAGGTATGTCCATTACTTCAGCGGCCTGCTGTCTGGCGCCATCAAAATGAACAACAAGCCCTTGTTCCTGCACCATGTCATCATGCATGGTATCCCCAACTTCGAGTCCAAAGGCGGTAAGTGCCGGCCTGGCCTGGGATCCCCTCCAAGCCCCCCTTCCTGCTCTCTTTGCCCCCAGTACTTTGCCTCTTAGCTGGGCTGGGAGCCGGGCCATGGGTAAGAGCGGCCCAGAGAGCCCAGCCTGCCGTGGGGAGCCCAGGACCCTCCAAGTGGGGGGCTGGAGCCCCCAAGAGCAGCCCTGGCCAGCATCCCTGCCCCCTGGGTGCACCCCCAGGGCAGGTGGTGGGTCAGGGGTTTGCTACATTGGCTGTGTCGCGGGGGCTGGGCGAGGTGGTGTCCAGATGCATTCAGCCTGGTCCTCAAACTCTGCTTCGGGGGGGGGGGCGTCCTGCCCAACTGGGGACAGGCTGTTGCCGGCCGTCGCGGGGTGGGGGGGGGGGGGGGGAGCCCAGGTGTAGACAGCACCTTGGGTGGGGCTGGCTGCTCTGCGACGTGGCCGTTTCCTGTGGGTTCCACACCTGGGCTTCTGGTGGGAAGGCGGGGGGGCCTAACCCCGGGGCTTGCCGGCACCTTCACGCAGGGGCCACGTCCCCCCGGTCGCTGTCTCGTAAACTGCGCGGGCTGTCCTCCGGGGGGGCGGCGCAGGGGCGGGGGAGATCACGTAAAGGGGTCCCCGAGGCCTCTCCGCCGCTGGTCCTTTTCCTTCCCCATGGCTCGTCCCCGGGGCTCACCGTCCTTCTCTCCATTTCTGACCCGTGTCGTGCAGGTTGTCGGCCCTTCCTGAAGATCTACCAGGCCATGCAGCCCGTCTACACCTCCGGGATCTAGTAACTATCCCCTCGGGCTGTTCTCTCTGCCCCCCGCCCCCGCCCGTCTCCGTCCGAGAGAGGCTCTCCGCACGGGCCTGGCTCTGCTGGGGGCTGACGCAGGGCTGGGTCCCGTGTGGGGGGACCAGCCATCTGTCCTCGCTCTCCTGTAGTGGAGTTTGTGCTGGGGCTCGGTGCAGCAGGGGGACTAGGGGACCAGTGGGGGGTGGGGAGGGTGGAGGCAGCTCCCTGCCTGGCCTGGCACTGCAGACTGCACCCCAGAAGCAGCCGCAGCAGGCCCGGCTCCTGGGGGGAGGGGAGAAGTGCCCAGGGCTCCGCGCCCAGCTCCAGCCCCCAGCACTAGCTCCAAACCCTTCACACAGCGTGTAGTCAACCTGTGGAACTCCTTGCCAGAGGAGGCTGTGAAGGCTAGGACTACAACAGAGTTTAAAGAGAAGCTAGATAATTTCATGGAGGTTAGGTCCATAAAAGGCTATTAGCCAGGGGATAAAATGGTGTCCTTGGCCTCTGTTTGCCAGAGGCTGGAGAGGGATGGCAGGAGACAAATCACTTGATCATTGTCTTCGGTCCACCCTCTCTGGGACACCTGGTGCTGGCCACTGTCGGCAGACAGGATACTGGGCTAGATGGACCTTTGGTCTGACCCAGTACGGCCATTCTTATGTTCTTATGTTCTTACGTTGGCTGGGAGCTGCTGCTGGCTGCTTCTGGGAGCAGCCTGGTTTGCGGGGCCAGGAGAGGCAGGAAGCTGCTTTAGCCCCCCGCTGCACCGCTGACCAGGAGCCCCCCTCCTGCCCCAGCCCTGGCCCCCCAAAGCCAGAGCCCCCTCCTGCACCCCAAAGCTCCCAGCCCCACCCCGGAGCTCGCACGCCCGTCACGTTCTGTTGGGTCGCGGTACCGACCATTTCCTTCAGCTGGGCCATGAGAAAAAAAAGTTTGGGGAGCAGGCCGGCGGGCGACCGGTCAGGACGGGGGTGGGGATGAGAGGAGCCTGTCTAAAAAAAGCCCCAATTCTGGGGACAGCTGCTCCCCGACGTCCAACAGGCCGGGTGGGGCGTGGGATGAGCGAGGAAACGGCGAGGCAAGGAGGTGGAAGTGCCTGGCCCGGAGCCCGTCAATAGCTCGGGGCCTGGCTGTGGGGCGCCATGTGTCCTGGGTCCTGCCCTGCTCTAACCACTAGGCTGCGGTGTCCCCTGTTCTCCCAGGAGGCACTGCTCCTGTACACAGCCTGGCCCTCGCGTCGGGCGCACGGGGAGAGACGGGGTCGGGGTTTTGACGCCCCTGGGACGCTCTCAGATAGTGGAGACGCCAGCAGGGACCCTGGGTCCGGTCTCTGCCCTTAACCTGCCGCGGGAACTCGGGCAAATCGTTTCTCCCCCGGCCTTCGGTCTGTGTCTCCCCCAGCTCTTTGGGGAGCGCCGAGCGCACGAGGGCCCCGATCCCGGGGGGGACGGGGCCTCTCATATACGCAGTGATACTTCCCTGCCTGGAGGGCAGCTGGAGACAGCAGACGGCGCTCGACGGAGCCTTTCCTCCTGGCTTTTCCAGCCAGGGCTCGGGCGAGCCGGGGAGCCCCCCGCGTGGGTAGGCTGTCTCCTCGCCCATCCCCGGGGCTGCTCCCTTTGGGCACCGGAGCGCTTGGGCCCTCGCACGGCCTGAGTTCCTGTCCTCTCTCCGCAGCAACGTGCAAGGGGACAGCCAGACCAGCATCTGCATCACCATCGAGCCGGGGCTGCTCCTGAAGGGAGACATCTTGGTAAGAGGCCCCACGGCCTTTCGAGCTTTCACGGCAGCCGGGCCTGAGCCTCGCAGGCGCTGGGGAGAGGCAGCCCGGGGAGACAGAACAGCCATGGGCGGGGGGGGGGGGGGGGGGATGGGCTATCGGCGCCTAAGGGGGCTGCCCCCATTCAGCGTTTCGCGGCTGAGATCTGGAGGGGCTGACGCCTCTTCTCTCCCCCCCGGCAGCTGAAGTGCTACCATAAGAAGTTCCGCAGCCCCACCCGGGATGTCATTTTCCGGGTGCAGTTCCACACCTGCGCCATCCACGACCTCGACATCGTCTTCGGGAAGGAGGACCTGGACGAGGCCTTCCGAGGTGAGTGCGCCAAGCGTGCCTGGCGGGGGTTTCTCGGCGGGCCGGCGGGGTTTTCACACGGCTCCGGCGGGGTGCCGAGGCAGCGCCCCTCACCGTGGAGTCTGGGGGCACGTCGCCCGGTATAGCGGCTCCACCGGGAGGTGGCTCTGGTAACGTTCAGAGCGCTCGGCGTCCCGATCGGCATCCGCGTCTCTCTGGTTCCCACACTTTTCGGCATCACGCCCCCGCTTTGATTTTTGAAAAACCCTCACGCACCCCAAAAATAGCAGCAAACCAAAAGGAACTGACCAGGGCAGCAAAACTTGATGCGGGGGGGGGGGGGGGGGGCTGGGTTGCCTCGTGTCCCCCCCAGGGGAGCACGCCCCCCCCACTTTGGGAACCCATGTTTAGCCTATCTCGCTGTTACGCCGGTTTGAATCCCGGCCCCGTGCAGTGGATCGTTATGACCACAGGGCTACGGTGTTGCCTCTCGTCTAAGACGCTGTCACAGCACTTCCCGGTGTCTGGAGCGCCCCCGAGCCAGGGCAAAGGGCGTCCCCAGCACCGCAGCTTCCGAATCTGGGGGTCTACTCTGCCCCAAGTACTAGGTCCCGCTAGCGCAGCGGGTCTCTAACGGGCTCACGGCCCACCCCACTCAACGCGGACCTTCCCGCGCACCACCAGCCACCTGTGAGGGCAACACGGGTGCAGAAGGGGGTGGGAATGGGGGAAGATCCCCGGCACAGCCGCGGCTGGTGGGAGACAGAGCTTAGAGGCGCTGGTGCTGAGCCCGGTGGGACAGGCAGGTGGGAGACCCCCGCTTGGCGAGGGTGGGCACCGTGGGGATGGGGAGATGGCTTGCGGTTCCTCCCTCTCTAAATCAGTCCCCCAGTCAATGACCGGAGGGAGCTGCCACCCAAAGGCCGGTGTCTGTGAAACTGAGGTGGGTCGTAGTCCGGTTCCTGGCTGAGATGCGGCCAGACCGGCACCCATTGGCCGTTTGTGGTTGACCCCCGCAGGGAGGCTAAGAGCTGGAAGGCCATGCAGGTAGAACACACAGCAGGGGTGGTGGGGCGGCTGTGGCTACTGAATGCATGCTGGCAGTTGCAGTGTGGTGGCGGCTGACTGCACCCGGCGGTTACGATGCAGTGGTGGCTGAATGCACGCCGGTGGTTGCAGTGTGGTGGCGGCTGACTGCATCCGGCGGTTACGATGCAGTGGTGGCTGAATGCACGCCGGTGGTTGTGGTGCGGTGACGGCTGAATGCACGCCGGTGGTTGCGGTGGCTGCTGAATGCACGCCGGTGGTTGCGGTGCGGTGGCGGGTGAATGCACGCCGGCGGTTGCGGTGCGGTGGCGGGTGAATGCACGCCGGCGGTTGCCGTGGCAGCGGAATGCACGCTGGTGGTTGCGGTGCAGTGGCGGCGGAATGCACTGGTGGTTGCCGTGACGGCAGAATACACGCCGGTTGGTGCGGTGCGGGGGTGGAGGAATGCACGCTGGTGGTTATCGTGGCGGCTGAATGCACGCCGGTTGTTGTGGTGCGGTGGTGGTGGAATGCACGCCGGTGGTTGCCGTGGCGGCGGAATGCACGCTGGTGGTTGCCGTGGTGGCGGAATGCATGCTGGTGGTTGCTGTTGTGGCTGAATGCATGCCGGTTGTTGCGGTGTGGTGGCGGCTGAATGCACGCCGGTTGTTGCGGTGTGGTGGCGGCGGAATGCATGCCGGTGGTTGCCGTGGCGGCGGAATGCATGCCAGTGGTTGCCGTGGCGGCGGAATGCATGCCGGTGGTTGCCGTGCGGTGGCAGCTGAATGCATGCCGGTGGTTGCCGTGGCGGGGGAATGCACGCCGGTTGTTGCGGTGCGGTGGCGGCTGAATGCACGCCGGTGGTTGCCGTGGCGGGGGAATGCACGCCGGTTGTTGCGGTGCGGTGGCGGCTGAATGCACGCCGGTTGTTGCGGTGCGGTGGCGGCTGAATGCACGCCGGTTGTTGCGGTGCAGTGGCGGCTGAATGCACGCCGGTGGTTGCGGTGCGGTGGCGGCTGAATGCACGCCAGTGGTTGCCGTGGCGGGGGAATGCACGCTGGTTGTTGCGGTGCGGTGGCGGCTGAATGCACGCAGGCAGGGGTTGGTGCTACCGACAGGACTGTGCGCTCCCTTCTTTCTGGACTGAAGGCTCTGGGCAGCAGACCCCTTGAAGACCTGTTTGTTACCTCTAGGGCACCAGGGTTCCCTGGAAGTTGAGTGCTTGGGTGGCCACCCAGGAGAGAGTCAAATGCCACCCAGTGGATTAGCGGGACACCCAAAGCCGTCAGCATGTGTTTCTACGTGTGGTGCACACCTGCCCATTCCTTGGTGCATGGAAGAAAATGTATTCCACATCTAGATGGGACAGATGAGATCTCACATTGGGGGCACCTGGCCTTGAGCACTGTGGGCAGACAGGACACTGGACTAGATGGGCTTTTGGGCTGGTCCAGTCTGGCCGTTCTGATGTTCTGTGTGATGAACACGAGACTCCGTCTCCATGGCTGGGGTCTGACATTGTGCCCAGCTCAGATCTCATGGTGGCTGGGGCTGTGTTGGGAGCAGTGCCCAGGCTCGCACGCCAGGCAGGAGATCCTCCCGCGACAGACCGAGCTCCCCACTGTGGCCGCGTGGGGGTCGGTTGCCATGGTGGCGGCTGCGGGGAGGCGCCGGGGCGCCTGCTGTGGCGGGTTGGCCACGCGCTGAGTTCCCTCTGTTCTCTTTCCATCCCAGACGACCGGTTTCCGGAGTACGGGAAGGTGGAGTTTGTGTTCTCGTACGGCCCCGAGAAGATCCAAGGTACGGCCGGCGGCCCCTCTGCAGCCCAAAGCCACAGCACCGTGGGCCCCTTGCTCCCCGACCCACTCTGCCCTTCTCTCACTGACCCTCCCTACGGCACTGGGCAACTCCTCCTTGGCTGTACATGCGGGCCGAGAGGCCCTGCTGCCAGTCACGCGAGGAGTCCTGCCACTTAGCCAGTTTTCAGTCCCTGGTACGTATCCCAGAGAATTTTATATCGTTCCAGATTTTTAATCGGAATGTCCCGGGGTCCCAAATCAGATGCCCTACAGCCGTCTGGATTTATTACAGCGTATATTTTTATTGTCCACGTTTGTAATCTCATCAAGTAAAGTCCTCAAGTTAGCTTGGCAGGATCTATTTCCCCTACACCCATGCTGATGTGCATCGGTGACACGGCTGTCCTCTAGCTCATTAACTGAGTCCCACATCCGTCACCCCATTACCTTGCCAGGGATTGACGCCAGGCTGGCAGCCTATAATTACCAGCTCATCCCATTTACCCGTTTAAAAAACTGGCCTGCTGTTAGCTTTCTGCCAGCCTCCTGGGACTTCCCCGGTGTTCCGAGAGTTGCTGAAAAGCAACATTAGTGGTTCCGGGAGCTCCTGAGCCAGCTCTTTTCAAACTCTTGGTTGCCCGGTCTCCGGATCTGCTGATCTGAAAAGGCCGGCTGAGGTGGCACCTGGTTAACCTCTTCCAGAGATACTAATGGAATGGAAATGTGCTATCCTCACCTTGGGGAGGTGGAGCCCCTCTTGCAATCAGGGTTGGTTAGCCCCGGGCTCGCTCACCTGAAAGCAGGCGACTCAGTGCCACCGGAGGAGCCCCCCAACCTCCCTACATTTTGGACCCCCCTATCCTTCCTTCGTCCCCAGGGAACCAGGTGTGTCCATCACCCAGCTGGGGGTGGATGTCCCCGGAGTGTGTGGGGGGTAGGTGTCGAACCCTCGACCTCTGGTCTGGACCTCTTTATGCAAGCACGTTGGTCCCCACATGTGCCCCCGTGTCTGCCCCATTTGTGCCTTTCCGTCCGCCCTCTACACGCCCCTCTGTCCGCCCTCCTACGCGCCAGCCCCCGGCGAATGAACGGCTGGACCTGCCTGGCATTAGCAGCGGGATGGACTAGATCCCGCAGTGATTCCTCTCCTCTTCCTTTCGCCCTGCCTCCCTGTGCCCCTTCCCCTTCCTGTCTCTTTCTAACAGCCCCACTTCTCTCGTCTCTCCCCACGCCCCCAGCCCACTCCCTTCCCGCCCCTGGCTGCTCCGGTGCCGCCTCCGCCTCCTTCACTCCTCCGCCTCCCTCTGCCCCCAGGGATGGAGCATCTGGAGAACGGCCCCAGCGTCTCGGTGGATTACAACACCTCGGACCCCCTCATCCGCTGGGACTCCTACGACAACTTCAACCTCCGCCGTGAGGACAGCGTGGAGGGCACGTGGGCTGGGCCCCACCAGCCCCACAAGCCTCCGGACGCAGGTCACTGCTCGGATGTATTGTTGTTACCCCGCCGGGGGGTGCCAGGCGCCCGGCAGCCCAGCCAGGAAGGCCGGTCCTGCCCCGGAGAGCTCACGCTCTTGGGGGGTCAGACGGGTGGACGAGACAGACAAACGGGGCTGGGGGGAGTGATAGGCCTGCTGGTCTCCCAGCTCCCTGGGCGTGCTCAGCGCTCTCCAGAGACGCCTGCCTGGAGACTGTGGCTGCTCAAAACCCAGGGGTGGGACCCAGCCACCTGCTGGGCCGTCAGCCCTGGCATCTCCCGGGCGGGGGGCGCGGGGGCAGGGTTGGTGGGGAGCACGGTCCAGGGGGAAGGGTCCCTCCCGTCTCGGGAACGTGCTGCCCCCCGTTATCCAGCGGTGGTCGCGCGTGAGCGCCCCCTGCAGGGCGCAGCTGAGGTGGGAGGGGGTCTTGCAGGGAGGTCCAGACCTCAGGCGAACACACAAACGGAGTCACCAGGAATGTGTCTGGGCTACGGATGGAGGCCCGGTCGCCGTGGCGATGAGGCTGTAAAACCCATGGCTCCTGGCTCGGGGCAGGCGCCCGGGCGGGGCAGCGCTGTGGGAAGCGGGCGCTGGGATGGGAGCTTCCTGACTCCAGGGCCGTGGCTCCACGCAGGCGGGCGTTTGGAGAGGGCAGCCTGGCCTGGCCAAGCCTGTTGCGTTCCCTGGCAGAGGGCGCAGGCCGGCAGGGCTCCAGGTGCCGTGGGCTCAGACGCCCATCTCCGGCAGCTCCGGCTCACGAGGGGTGGAGGGAAACACAGCCCTGGTCTCTCCCTGCCGATCCCCGGCAGCCCGGCTGGTGCTGCGGGCTGGATCGGGTTTTGTCTGCCGGGCACTTAGGGGGTCAGGGCCCATCCCGCGCTGGGAGGCGACGTTACAAGGCGCGAGCGGGCCAGGAGACAGGCGGGCAGCAAGCAGTGCGGCCTGGCCGAGGACCGTCACCCACTTCCCTCCCACGTGCCTGCCGGCATCCCCTCCCGGGATTGGCACCCGCTTCCGTGGCCGGCGGGCAGCCCTGGCAGGGGAGGCAGCGAAAGCTGAGAGGGAAAAGTTATTTATTATTAACCTTCCGTCCTACCCTGGCACCTCCTTTCTGGCGGTCTCAGCGTGCTTTGTACCTCACCCCCATCTTCTAATGCCTGCGGTATCTTGTATTTGCATCACCACACCCACATACGCACCTTTTAACGTTGGTCTCGTTGACCCCATTTGACAGAAGGGGAAACTGAGGCACGGGGGGGGGAGGGAAGTACCTGGTCCAAAGACTCCCCCCTCCTACCCACCTGTGATCCCGGAGTGATATGCACATTTTGCAGGAGGGTTGGCTTGGGGTTAGTCGTGAGTCTCATTTTTCTGTTGCTTGCGCGACTGCAGACTTCGGTGAGTTGCGGGGGCTAATCGGTGCCTCGGTTTCCCCATCTGTAGAACAGGGGTTATTATCTCCACCTGCCTGATGCGAGGGACGGGGAGCGGGCAGAGGCGTTGGCCTTGGCAGCCGTGCAGCGTTGTAGATAGAGGCAGAGGATTGGCTGACTGCTTCTGCCCTGGTCTCTCTAGATCCTCCTGGGCCACCAGAGTTTGATTTTGGAGGCGGATGGGGCAAACCCAGCCCTGTGAGCAGGGGGGTGTGGGACCAGGGAGCATCTCGGGCTGCCCTGAAGGTCGCTTGCTGCCAGCCTGCCTGGTGGGAGACGCAGAGCAGGTGCCAGATCAGCTCCCTAGAGTGAGCTCATCACCGCCGCAAGGAGCTGGGGGTCCCGACTGCTTTTCCCAATGGAAAAGAGCGATCTCGGCATTGTAATGGGCCCGAGACCTGCCCCGGCAACAAAAAGGTTAAAGGTCTAGGAAAGCGGAAGGAATTGGGCTTGTTTCGTTTGGAAAAGAGCAGGCTGAGAGGGGACAGGAGAGCAGCTTTCAAATACCTAAAAGGGTGTTACAAGGAGGAGGGAGGAAAATTGTTCCCCTTGGCCTCTGAGGCCAGGACAAGGAGCAATGGGCTTAAACTGCAGCAAGGGAGGTTTAGGTTGGACATTAGGAAAAACTTCCTGCCTGTCAGGGTGGTTAAACACTGGAATAAATTGCCCAGGGAGGTTGTGGAATCCCCATCGCTGGAGAGATTTAAGAGCAGGTTGGACAGACACCTGCCAGGGATGGGCAGACGGTGCTTGGTCCTGCCATGAGGGCAGGGGACTGGACTTGATGGCCTCTCCTCTTCAGCCTGCCAGGAACTGGGTCCCTAGAGATGTTTCACTGCTTGCTGGCTCCTCCCTGCTTCTGTCCGGCCGCCGCTTCGCCTGGGAGTGGAGAGCTGCCGACGGGCCGGCGACGGCCAAGGGGTCCCTGACGGTGTGCGGGGAAGCGGTGGCTACGGGAGGCGCAGGGCGGCGCGAGATCAGGGCCTGACACGCGGGCGGCCCCTGCGATTACAGGATCCCACCCGAGAGGAGCCGAGCTCCCGGGGAGCCTGCCCGCGGCTGCGAAGCAGAGCGCCGTGCCCCTTAGCTCCGCTTTCCTCCCTGCACGCGGCGCTCCTCCCGGTCCCTTGTAAGGCCAGCAGCGGCTCCCGTTCCTGGAGACCGGCCCTCGGGAGCCTGGCACCCATTGCAGGGAGTGCTCACGAGCACGGCTGGCTTGGGAAGTTCTCGGCGGGGCCGGCCAGGGGCCAGTCCCGAGGGAGCGTGCGGCCGGGCGTCGAGCCGGAGTCGTCGAGCCGACGTGGAGTCGTCGAGCTGGGCGTCGCACCACGAGGGGCTGGCGAGTTATTTCTCCTCGCCGGCGTTCTCCTTTTCGCAGCCCGGGAGAGCCGAACGCTGCCGCGCCCTGTCCCTCGGCTCGTCTTCTCTTCCTGCTTGGGCCGGGCAGATGTTCCAGGCCTCCGGCATCCCGGAGCCTCTCTGAGGTGTGCAGTGCAAGATCCCCGGTTAGGCTCGGGGAAAGCAGCACCGTTCACAGCGCCCGGCGGGCAAAGGATTCCTCTCTTCTTAGCCGCCTTCCCCTTGAGGCCAGGCCCTGGCACCGGCCTCCTTAGAAGAGCAAGCTGGGGCACCGGGACGGTGGCTGGGAAAAATAACCGTGGTGGGTAGCAACAGGGGACACAGCCATGGAGCGATGGATTCCAGCCCCCGTGCTCAGCTGCTGTGATATCCTGAGCATCACGGAGCATTAGCCCCTTCTCGGCCGCTCGGCCTCGAGTCCCCAGACCCGCGGGAAACCCAGCTGTTGTGCGCCGCAGGCAGAGGGCAGGAGGGACCGGGGAGCCCGGTAGGAGATTGATTTGCCCGGCCGGGCAGCAGCAGGCGGAGTCTCGGGGAAGGACCCTGGTGAACCGCACTGAGCTGCCTCGGCTTCGGCACGGGCCCCTCTGAGCCGGCAGACTCCTGGCCCCAGTCCGACCCTCCACCTCTCCCGGCAGGCAGGCCTCTGTCTGCTCCCCCCTACCCTGGGGCGGTCAGTGTCGCAGTAGCGAGAGGGCCTCCCCATCTGAATGAATTCCGCCGGGCGATCGGCTGCTAGCGCCGGCCTCGCTCCGCCCGGCGTGGTGCGTGCTGCAAGGGCAGGTAGCGCGCTGCTCTCGCCCCGGCCGAGCTGAGCTCGGCGCTCGACTGCCGGGCGGGTTGGCGCCAGTGGAAGGTCTTAGCCGGACGCTCTGGGCAGGACAGGCAGCGCAGCCGCGGGGATCAAAGAACGGTGGCGGGGGAGCGCGTGGAACGCGGACCCGGACGGATGGAAGAGCTCGACCCATCAGCAACGAGGAGGGAGAGTTGTGGGCAGCGTGGTGGCGTTCCACCGCGCTGGCCTGTTCATAGCGCTCGGCGCCAACTAATGCCTGCTCTCTCGCTGCCTGGGAGGTTGCGGAATCGCCATTACCCAGCATGCAGTGGCGGGGAAACTGAGGCACGGGGCGGCGCGATGACTGGGAGTAGCCCCCACGAGGCCCACATTGTCTCACACGGCTAGATTAATATCCTCCCTCCAGGGTTAAAAAACGGCAACGGCTCAGAAAGAGCCTGGGGCCAGCTGCTTCCTGTTTTGAAGGTCGGCTGTTGATATCTCGGCAAAAGATTTCGCTCTGTATTTACTTAGTTTAAACAGTGTGTACGGGGCAGGAAACTCCTGCCCGAGGGCGGCCTGAGCGGGGCAGCACGAGCGGAAGCGACATCTTCGCTTGGCCTGACGCGAAGTCCGAGTCACACGCCCGAACGGCAGAGGGGAAGAGGGGTTTAAAATCCCCCGGCCTCGCCGCAACATCGGCGTGGGCGCCCCCACGTCAAGCGCCCGAGGGACGGAAGCCCGGGGCATGTTTGGCAAGAGCCGGGTGTTCTCTTTGGGCCCTGGACACCTCTCCGTGCCGGGCACGTTGTGGTTTGCCCCCGCTGGCTTGCCTGGGTCTGTTTCCACGCTACCCGCTGGCACCGAGGACCCTGCTTTCCCCCGGAGCCCTCCTGGCTCTCCTCTGCCTTCACTGCCGAAGAACCCAGCGTCTCCGGCCCCCGAGGTAGCTAGAGAGACATTCCTGCCAGGGCACTGCCTGAACCCCCCCCTCCTACTGACATCAGGCCATCTCACGCCCCCGGGCCTTCCAAGAGGGATTGACGGCTCAAGGCGCGGGCCAGCCTGCTCCCTCCTGGCTCCGTTCTCCACCGGCGGCCGGCTAGGTTGTGCCGCAGAAATGCGTGCGCAGGACTTGCCTTCCCCAAGGAGTCACGTAGCTCTGTGTTCAGATTGCTCTGCTCTTTCTTGCTTGCCGAGCAGGTCTGGGTCGAGTTACCTGTTGTCACGTCGCGAGCACACCTCGTCCCGAGGCAGTGCGGCCCAATGGCCACAGTCTATACGGGTATGTCTACACTACGTCCGTTAGTTCGAACTAACTTTAATAGGTGCTACACTAGCGCTCCGCTAGTTCGAATTTGAATCGAACTAGCGGAGCGCTTAGTTCGAACTAGGAAAACCTCATTTTACGAGGACTAACGCCTAGTTCGAACTAGCTAGTTCGAACTAAGGGCTGTGTAGCCCTTTAGTTCGAACTAGTGGGAGGCTAGCCCTCCCCAGGTTTCCCTGGTGGCCACTCTGGCCAACACCAGGGAAACTCTATGCCCCCCTCCCGGCCCCGGACCCCTTAAAGGGGCACGGGCTGGCTACGGTGCCCGTGCCAGGTGCAAGCCTGCCAGCACCCAGCTAGCAGACCCTGCACCTGGCACAGCACAGAGCCACCCACCCGATGCCCCCCAGCCCACCCCCTCTTGCCGGGACCAGGCTGGCGGCTCCCGGGAGCTTGCCCTGGACCGCAAGAGGCGGGCACCTTCCTGGGCTAGTGCGGACATCGTGGACCTCGTCCACGATCTCCGCACTAGGCACAGGAAAGTGGCCGTCTAGGGCAGGAGAGCTGCCAGCCTGGCCACCCAGGACCAGGTGTGCATGAAAATCAAGGGGGTCCACTGAGACCCCCGACACTGAGCCCTGAGCTTACAATGGCCGTACTGGATCAGACCAAAGGTCCATCTAGCCCAGTAGCCTGTCTGCCGACAGAGGCCAACCCTAGGGACCCTGGAGGGGATGGACCGAAGACAATGACCAAGCCATTTGTCTCGTGCCATCCCTCTCCAGCCTTCCACAAACTTTGGGCAGGGACACCACTCCTACCCTCTGGCTAATAGGACTCCATGGACCCAACCTCCATGACTTGATCTCACTTCCCTTTAAACTCTGTTCTAGTTGTAGCCTTCACAGCCTCCTGCAGCAAGGAGTTCCACAGGTTAACTATTTGCTTTGTCAAGAAGAACAACTTTCTCTTACTAGTTTCAAGCCTGCTACCCATTCCTTTCCTTTGGTCTCCTCTAGTCCTTCTTTATGGGAACTCAGGAAGAACTTTTCTGAATGCACCCTCTCCACCCAACCCCTGCTTTTAGAGACCTCTATCCTGTCCCCCCTCCGTCTCCTCTTTTCTAAGCTGAACAGTCCCAGTCTCTGTAGCCTCTCTTCATCTGGGACCTGTTCCCAACCCCTGATCATGTTAGTTGCCCTCCCCTCTCCCAGCCTTTCTCTTCCCCTCTCCCACCTCCTTTTCCCAGTCTCCCCCAGTTTTTTTTCAATAAAGACAGAGTCAATGTTGGAAGAAACGTTATCTTTATTTTGTACATCAATAAGAAGGGGGGCTAAGGAAGGGTAAGTGGAAGGAGGTGAGGGAGGAATGGGGTATGAGCCCCCGATGGGGAGGACTGGGCTGGCTCTGCGGGCTTCTGGGGGTGGAAGCTCTCCTGCAGCCCCCCAATTACTCCCTCTCCCCAGATGGCAGCCTGCGGCAAGTGCAGCTGGGCTGATGGCCGAGTGGTGTGATGTGCCCAGTGTGGGCACTCAGGGCACTCCAAGCCAGAACTTCTTTGCAAGCGGGGCACCCCTTAGAACTGTGTGTCCGGGGTGGGGGTCGGGACCCTTTAAGCGCAGCCCTCGGCTAGCCTGAGACAGCATCTCCATGCTCTAAGTCCTCCTTTTATGCCCTGCCGGCACTGCTTCCGGCCATCCTTAAGCCCTGTTCAGAGTCCACTCAATGTGGACTTGCTAGTTCGAACTAGCAAAACGCTAGTTCGAACTAGTTTTTAGTTCTAGACGCGTTAGTTCGAACTAGCTTAGTTCGAATTAACTAATTCGAACTAAGTTAGTTCGAACTAACTTTGTAGTGTAGACATACCCTACCACAGCCCAAGGGTTCAGGGCAGGACTGCCTAATGGCTAGAGTCAGTAACACAGCCCTGGGGGTTCAGGGCAGGATTGCCCAATGGGTAGGGATAGGGATTTGGGGCAGCAGCCCTGGTGGGGGGGGAGGAGGAGGTGAGTCCAGGCCCACCCTATTCCACTGGACCCTAACCAAGGGCTCTCTCAGTGGGGCAGCGATCCACCGCTCGCTCAGCGGGGAAACCCCACAGCAACACTCTGAGCTCACTCAGGTCGGGGATACCCCTCGCGTCACTTCCTACTGGCCTTGGGGTGATCCCCGTAGTTTTCGAGTCTTCAGGCTCTGCAGCACCAGTCTTCAGCCTCTCCGCCAGGTCCGGAGCCTCGATGCCGACTCCTGGCTCTCCTCCACCTCTGGAGCTCCTCTGGAAGGTCCTTCCTCTCCAGCATCCAGCCCAGAGTGAACTGAGCTGCTCCCTTTTATACAGCTCCAGCCCTCGGAGCATGCCCAGTGCGGCTGGGGGGCGGGACTTCCTCCCTCCACAGGGCATGAAGCCGTCCTGGCCCAGCCAGGGTCCACCCACCCTGTCTCACCTGTCTGTCTTTTCCACGCTCCGGTGCCCCGAGCTTTGTAGCATTGCTCTCCGCTAACGCAGGGAGAGGCTGCGGGGGCAGGTGGAGGGTGGGTCGCGGTGGCTCCTTTTGCAGCATGTTTGTGGCTTGGAGGGACCCCGGCTGGCCGGCCGGGAGAGGAGAGGTGCCGTGGCTGAGGGCAGGATCCCCCATTCCCATGTGACTTCCAGTGGCAAAAGAGGAGAGACCAATCACGCCCCTGATGTGCTGATGTGCCCAGTCCGGAGAGGGCAAGCCAGGGCGATCGGGAGGGGGCGGCGGGCGTCCTAGGGCGAGCGTGGGGGGAAGGGACCTTGTTTACCCTCCTTCTGGCCTTATTTGGTCCGAGAGCTGCATGCAGCATTTTTGGCACCGCAAGGATGAGTGTGCATTGGTCGGGGACCAGGCAGGGAGGGAGGGGTCAGGCAGCTGGTAGCTTCCCCAGCGTGAGAGAGCCCTCGGTGCAGCGGGCCGGGGGAGAGCCAGGTCGACACGTGAGCGGGTGGGTCGGCTCCTCGTTGCCCCCCTGCCCTAGGCAGCGGCCGTGTGGGCCGGCAGCTAGCTCCGTGGCGGCGAGCGGAGGAGCACGCAGATTATCAGGCCGTTCTTCGTGAGGGTGCCATCCGCAGGGGTGCAGGGTGCCTGCTGAGCACCCAGTGCTCCCAGGGAGCTGGTGGCGACGTTGGGCAGTGGCTGGCGAAGGAGGAGGCGGGCCGGGACTCGGCGGTGAGGCTGGTGTCCCCAGGCCTGTTGATCTGCGGTTCGCTGTGCCGGGGGCTCTTTAGTGCTGGGCGAACAGGGGGGCTAGTTGCGCTGTGGAGATCCTGGGGGGAGGAGTTCGGGGGGCCTCAGGGAGCCCACGTTTTGCTGGAGAAGGTTTTCTCCAAAGAAGGAGTGTCTGGCCATGTGCCTGCTAATCATTTCCAGCCACACACGGAATGTTTCCCAGTTGTGTGCGGAATAATTTTATGTGCACCGAGGCACGTGCGGATGTGCACCACCAGGAGAAAAAAATCCTAGCTGTACATGCTCTGCTAATCCACTGGGTGGGATTGGACTCTCTCCTGAGTGGCGTCTGGCCAGAGGTGTTTCTCCGGGAAACGTGCCCCATGGGAGACCAGGCCCCACTGTATCTTGTGCATGGGGACGGCTGCAGGGGCCATCCTGTAGTTCAGGCCCAGAGCTGTGTGCACGAGGGGAGCAGGGCTCTTCTGCCACGGTGCGCTGCACTCTGGGATCGAACCTGGCGTGCTCCTTACAAGGCTGGAAAGAGCTGGAAAATTCCAAGTCGTCAAGTCATTCTGGGTCCTCTGGGTTAGACGTGGGCAGATCATCTGCAACCCGTAATTTATTAACTGGATCAATTTAGCTTCTTTCTGTGCCCGACGGTCCATTAGCAGACCCCGAAGGCCTCCAGCGCGTGTGTGGTTTTCAGAGAGTTGCCAGTTTCGTTGGGCCAGGCTTGCTGCGTTCTTTGTGAATCTTGGCTTTGGGAGTTGTGCGGCTTAGCTGTGATTGAGCGGCGGGTGGCTCTGCTTGCTGGCCGCCTTCACCCTTACAGCCCTCGCACGCAGGCCTTTGCAAGTCCTTCGGGGCAACTGCGCTGCGTCGGTGGCTTTGAAATCTGCCTTCTGCGAGCACCCCGCCCCGGCAAAATGTTGGAGAGCGCACGCCCCTGCCCCGAACACTGAAACATTCCAGCGCGTGGCCGGGGGGGAGTGGTTGTGAGTGTCACCGAAGGCACGGTGGACAGACAAGAACGGCCGCTCCTGGACAGGACAGGCATCTGCCTGGGCGCCTGTCTTAGCTACAGCTGTAGAAGCAGAGAGCGGTAGGCCTGGGAGGGATCTCAGCTCACCCAGTCCAGCCGCTGGTCTGAGACAGAGCCGAGGAACACAGGAATGGCCAGACCGGGTCAGCCCAAAGGTCCATCCAGCTCAGTGTCCTGTCTGCCCACAGTGGCCAGTGCCAGGTGCCCCAGAGGGAGGGAACACAACAGGGAATCGTCACGTGATCCCTCCCCTGTCACCCACCTCCGGAGAAACAGAGGCTAGGGACACCGTTCCTCTCCAACCTGGCTAATAGCTATTGATGGACCTATCCTCCATGCATCTATCTAGCTCTTTTAAAAACCTGTTCAAGTCCTGGCCTTCACCGCATCCTCTGGCGAGGAGTTCCACAGGTTGACTGTGCGCTGAGTGAAGAGAAACTTCCTTTGGTTTGTTTTAAACCCAAACCAGACGGGGTTTGCGTGGCCTGGTCGTATCCAACTGCAGGGCTGGCGATTCCACAGCCTCCCTGGGAAGCCGACTCAGCGCTGCAGGCCCCGCAGAGCGAGAAAGCATTCCCTAGTATCTCACCTCACTCTCCCTTGGGACGTGACACCCATTCTGGCTTTGGTGGACGAGGAGCGCCGCCGATCGCCGTTCTCTGTGCCAGCCCTCGGCAGACGAGGAGACGGCCACCGTGCCCCCTCTCCGTCTCGTTTTTCCCAAGCCTCAACACGGGTTTTGGACCTCTCCTCCTGGCTCAGGGTTTTGAAACTGGCATCATTTTGGGTGCTCCGCTCTGGGCTGTCTCCCGTTTGTCCCCATCTGCCCTAGAGCCCCGCGCCCGGAGGGGGACACGGCCCTGCTCCCGTGCTCGGCACGCCCCACTCCTGCTGGAGCGCCCCACGACGAGAGGAGCCCTTCTTGCAACAAGCCCCTGCCAAGCCGGCCGTTGTGTCGCCGAGAGCTTGCGGGTTCCTTCCCCCGAGCAGCACGTGTCTTCGCGGATGTTTGCATTCTTCGGCGCGGCGGCCGCTCACGATCTTTCACCTATTGGATGGTCACAGCACTGCCCCCGGGGAGGCAGGCCAGAGCTGTTCTAGCAACTAGGGATTTCGGCGTGGAGGTACTGCTCCCCTCCCGGCCCCACCCTTCCCAATCTAGTCACCCTCTCAACAACTCGGGGAGAGCACCTCGCTGCTGCTTGCCAGCAAGGGGGCAGGCAGGGGGCGCACGGTGCCACGTGCTTTTCCCGTCCCGAGGCGGAGCTCCGACTGCTGCTGCACGCAGCTCCTTGCACGCCCCCGGCCGGCCGGCTGAGTCGAGCCCCGCGGCCGGGGAACCAGGCTGCGAGCTGCAGCAGTTGTCCCCAGAGACTCCGTCGTGCTGGCTGGGATCCCGACTCCCTCGCTTCCACATTCCTGCGGGGAGGCCGCACAAACAAAGGAGCCCTCGTGTAGCGAAAGCACAGCCGGAGCACGTCCCGCGGGATGGGAGAGCCCTCGCCCGGGCCCCCTTGGCCTGCGGAGGCTCGGCTGGTACAGAGAGTTCAGGCTGGCGAGGCCCGGGAGCTGGGGCAGAGGGAGCGCCGGGCACACTGAAGAGCAATGGGCCAAGCAAGCCCCGTGCAGGGAGGAGACCTCACCTCTCCAGAGCTGTCACTCACGCCCCTTCTCGGGTGCCGCGGCCCAGCTGGGGCCGGTTCTGCGTCTGAAATCTGCGCGCTGCCTCTCGGGGGAATTGTGAGCCCCTTGGGGTAGGGCCCCGCCTGCTCGGCCCCTAACCCCTGAACCGGATTTCAAAACCCGGTGACAAAGGAGACAGGAATTCATTTGCAGACTCAACACTGTCAGCTTGGGACAGAATAAGGATCACAACTGGTTAACGCACTACAAAGGCAATTTCCCCTCTCTGATTATTCACATCTCCACACCAAATGCTGTGGCCGAGCCACTCCCCCTCCCCCCCCGACTTGATTAGCCTCATTAACATAGTATATATGTTACTCACTTCGTCAGGTGAGTTGGACTGGAGCTTAGAGGGGCAGAGTGTGTGTGTGTGTGTGTGTGTGTGTGTGTGTGTGTGTACGAAAGCTTATGCTCTAATCAGTCCGTTAAGGCTACGTCTAGACTGCAAGCCTCTTTCGAAAAAGAGCGTCTAGTCGACAGCCAGTACTTTCGAAAGAGCAAGCCTCTTTTTCAAGACAGCTCTCAGGCAGTCTGGATGCTCTCTTTTGAAAAAGCACAGTTTGCATTCCATCGCGCCTTTTTTCGAAAGCACTTTCGAAACAAGGCGTTCTTCCTCGTAAAACGAGGTTTTCTGCAGTCGAAAAAACTGCCGCGTTCTTTCCATTTCCTTTTGAAAGAACGCGGCAGCCGTCTAGACGCAGGGGAAGTTTTTTTCGAAAAAAGCCACTTTTTTCGAAAAACCCCTGTAGTCTAGACACACCCTAAGGTGCCCCAGGACTCCTCCTTGTCCCCTGTGTAATTCCTAGGGCAGAGCTGTAGGGGAACCATCCAGTCCCGACTGCAAACCTCTCGGGGATGGAGAATCCACAGGCAGCCCGTGAAAAGTTGTTCCCAGGGTTAATGACCCCGACTTTCACGTGGGCGCCGTGTTCCCTGCTTGCGCTTGTCTAGCTCCAGCGTCCTGCCCGAGCGTTTTCTGCGAGAGCCCAGAGCCCCGTATGGAACATTGATTTCCCATGTCGGCGCTTACGGGCTGTGACCAAGCCGCCCCTTCACCGTTTCTTGGCTAAGCTCCAGGACTCGTGTCAGGCAGGGCGTCTAACCCTTCCATCGTTCTGGGGGCTCCTCTCTGACTCCTCCCCAGTTTCTCGCCATCCTTCTTGAAGTGTGGGCTCTGGAGCGGGGCAGAGCCAGTCCAGCAGCGGTCACACAGGGTCGAATACGGAGATCTCCTCGGTTCCGAAATCGGTTCCGGGCTCTCCTGCCTCTCGCCAAGCGCAGTGCGGACGCTGCCTGTTACCCCCCTGGGCTCCAGGAGCTCTCTGGCTGCCCCCTTGCTGCCCCAGACCTGGACGATGAGATAGCTGGGAGTCGCTGGTGTGACGGACCGGGCCGGGTCTGGGCACAGCTGAGGGCGTCCGCTCAGGGCGAATTGCTCAACTTCGGGGCTCTCTATAGCCCTCAGACTGGAGACCTTCCCAAACAAGCCACAAACCAGTCCCCGAGTGCTTCAGCTGCCTGCCTGAAGCCTCATGAGCAAAACCCCTCGACACCCCAGCAATACCCGTGCCCCAGACGGCCCCGGGCCTCATACACCGGTGAAGGGTCTTAAAACCCAATCCCATCTACCCCGAACAAGTTCTGTCCGGTTCCAAGAAACCAGCCACAGATCCCCGGGCATTTACACTCCGGATCTTACCCACAAACCACGCTGAGCCAATCCTTTAGCATCTAACTTCTAAAGGTTTATTACTACAAGAAAGAAAAGCATGAGAGTGAGGTTGTTACATGCAGCGAATCTCCCAGTTCTCAATGCAGGCTCTAGCAGAGATGTTATAGCTGCTGGCTTAACAGTCCTTGGTGCACATCCTATGGCAGGATGGGGCCACAGTTCTTCCCGGCTCATGAATCCCTGCGAGGCCGCATCTGGGGTCAGGAACAGATCTGGGGACCACATGGAGTTGGCCACATTGCCTATTTATCCCTCCTCATCTTTTCTTCCAAGCTGGCTGGAGTCACATGGCCAGAGCCCAGGTGTGTCTTTGGCCTCCAGAGGCCCATTGTTCCCTGGAGACTTGCTCATTAGCATGTCCATAGGCAAACATTCCTGGCCCATTACTCAACCACATACAGAGAAAATTCCAGTCTCCATACAGAGTCCATATTCATAACTCCACACACAGACATTATTCAGATCTATGAAGGGCATATACAGAACCAGAAGAAAGTCAGCTTTTGTTTGACACCTCACATGGCCCCCCCTTTGTACCGACTTTTGGGGCGAACACCCCCCCATGGGTGCAGCAGTGACCCAGCTGCTCCCCTCAAAATCCAATAACCTGACAGCTGGGAACCCCAGCTAGGGAGAGCCAATGGCTTCCTGGGGCTGCCAGGGACAGATCACAACAGCGGCTCCCGCCTGCGCATTTTGAACCCTGCCATGCGGCGGGCCGTGGGGCAGGGCTGCTCCCGCCCGGTCTGCGCTGCCCATCTTCGCTCTGCAAGGCTGGATGAGCCAAGTAGCAGAGAGCGGTTCTCCCCAGTCCCGCCATGGGCCGTCAGGTGCATTCGCTTCTCAGTACGCCCTGCAGCTGCAGGCTGGCGCCTCGCCCCCTGAAGCACCAGAGAGTTGGGGGCAGGCCGAGTCCCTGGGCACAAAGGGCGTTGCCGTTGTCCACGGCCTCTCGCTGGCGCCGGGCAGGGCTCGGGCCCATGTGGGCCAGCCAGAGAGCAAGGCCCAAAGGCGTTAGCGCACCATGTCACTGGCTCTGACTATGCTGCCTGCTTTGCCCTACTCCGGAGCGGGTCTCTCCTTTTGCTTGTGGGGTGCAGCTCCTGGCTTCAACCCTGGGATACTGCAGCCTGAAATCCATCGCTGGGTGGTTTGGGGAGACAGGCGGGCGGGGGGAGAAGGAAGCCCAGGGCCATGCGTGCTGGGGGAGATGATTAGGGGGAAGACGAGCTGACTGGGCCGAGGGGCACAATACACGTGGCACGTGGCGGTGACGAGCAGGGACGTTAGCGCCACGGACTAACCGGCACTAAGTATGTGCCAAGAGGGGGGACGCAGGGACTGGCCGGATCCTGGAGTGAATCGGCGTCGCTCCCTTGAAAGTTAACGGGACAGTGCTGTGTGCATAAGTGTGGGAGTGTGTCTGACTTCGTGAGCTCCTCTGCTTCACGCCGGCTGCATCCCTGGCCCCGGCGTCTCCCTGGGTCTGGAGAGAGGAGACACCTCAGAACCAGGGCTCTAGAAATGTCCTTTTGCGGATGCGACCTCTTTTGTCGGGGCCCTGTGGCTCTAGCGCTCCGGGTGCGTGACAGAGGCTGGTGAGAGTCCCCGTTGCGGGGTCCGCGTTGGTTACACCAAGTCGGTTTGCATGGAGAAGTGTCCGTGTTTCTCCGGCTGAGCCTGTCTGGTTCCAGCCCAGAGCAGGGAGCCTGCCCCAGATCGTAGACTCGTAGAACGGGAGGGACCTCGCGAGGTCACCACGTCCAGTCCCCTGCCCTCGCGGCAGGGCCAGGCACCATCTAGAGCAGGGCTACTCAGCACGTGGCCCGCGAGTGGGATCCTTTGAACGTGGCCTCCATTGGGAACTCGCTCCACAACGGCGAGGTGTCTCCCGGTCGGGGTGAGCATTGACAGACACAAGCGGACTGGCTGGCTTGAACAGGCGTTTCTAGCCCCCAGGGAGGAGGTGCTGGGAGCGTTGGGGCATTGTGGGAAGTGCCGGCTGCTTAGCCTTGTGGGCAGAGCCTGATTGGCTCACACTGGCCACGTTTGGGTCCGGCGCATCGTAAGATGTAATCTTTGTATTCATGCCTGTCAGTGTGAAAGAAGCTATTTGCATATATTTGCATATATATTTGCATGTATATGCAATCACACTTACGTTGCAGCCCTCTGCAAGTGCTGTGAGTATCATTGTGACCTCCGGGGCTTCCAAAGTTGAGTAGCCTTGATCTAGACCATCCCTGGCAGGTGTCTGTCTAACCTGCTCTTAAACATCTCCGGACACATCTATACTTTATACACTGTGGTTGGGGGTGTGTGTGTGTGTAATGTAGTGCCGGGTATACACTGTGGTGGGGGGGGGGGTGTGTAATGTAGTGCCGGGTATACACTGGTTGGGGGGGGGGGGTGTGTGTAATGTAGTGCCGGGTATACACTGTGGTTGGGGGGGGTGTGTGTGTGTGTAATGTAGTGCCGGGTATACACTGTGGTTGGGGGGGTGTGTGTGTGTGTAATGTAGTGCCGGGTATACACTGTGGTTGGGGGGGTGTGTGTGTGTGTAATGTAGTGCCGGGTATACACTGGTTGGGGGGGGTGTGTGTAATGTAGTGCCGGGTATACACTGTGGTTGGGGGGTGTGTGTGTGTGTAATGTAGTGCCGGGTATACACTGTGGTTGGGGGGGTGTGTGTGTGTAATGTAGTGCCGGGTATACACTGTGGTTGGGGGGGGGGGTGTGTGTAATGTAGTGCCGGGTATACACTGTGGTTGGGGGGGGGGTGTGTGTAATGTAGTGCCGGGTATACACTGTGGTTGGGGTGTGTGTGTGTGTGTAATGTAGTGCCGGGTATACACTGTGGTTGGGGGTGTGTGTGTGTGTAATGTAGTGCCGGGTATACACTGTGGTTGGGGTGTGTGTGTGTGTGTAATGTAGTGCCGGGTATACACTGTGGTTGGGGTGTGTGTGTGTGTAATGTAGTGCCGGGTATACACTGTGGTTGGGGGGGTGTGTGTGTGTGTGTAATGTAGTGCCGGGTATACACTGTGGTTGGGGGGGTGTGTGTGTAATGTAGTGCCGGGTATACACTGTGGTTGGGGGGGGGGGTGTAATGTAGTGCCGGGTATACACTGTGGTTGGGGGGGGGGGTGTAATGTAGTGCCGGGTATACACTGTGTAATACACTGTGGTTGGGGGGGGGGGTGTAATGTAGTGCCGGGTATACACTGTGGTTGGGGGGGGGTGTAATGTAGTGCCGGGTATACACTGTGGTTGGGGGGGGGTGTAATGTAGTGCCGGGTATACACTGTGGTTGGGGGGGGGTGTAATGTAGTGCCGGGTATACACTGTGGTTGGGGGGGTGTGTGTGTAATGTAGTGCCGGGTATACACTGTGGTTGGGGTGTGTGTGTGTGTGTAATGTAGTGCCGGGTATACACTGTGGTTCGGAGGTGTGTGTGTGTGTAATGTAGTGCCAGGTATACACTGTGGTTGGGGTGTGTGTGTGTGTGTAATGTAGTGTCAGGTATACCCTGTGGTTGGGGTGTGTGTGTGTGTGTAATGTAGTGCCGGGTATACACTGTGGTTGGGGTGTGTGTGTGTGTGTGTAATGTAGTGCCGGGTATACACTGTGGTTGGGGTGTGTGTGTGTGTAATGTAGTGCCGGGTATACACTGTGGTGAAGGTGCTGGATGGATACGTGTGTTGTGTGTGTATCTATAATCACTTCCTGGCTTCGCCACAGACTCTCTTTGTAACCCTGGGCCAGTCACTTTGTCTTGCTGTGTCTCAGTTTCCCCCTCTATCAAATTGGAGGACATTCTCTTTCCTTCCTCTGACCCTTTTTCTGACTTATCTCTCTGGGGCAGGCGCTGTCTGTGGCTATGGGTCAGTGCAGCGCCTCCCCCCGTGGGGCTGGGATCTAAGTCAGGCCAGGCGGGACAGCTCCTGCTTGCCTGTGCTGTCTCTGTAGCTCCAGGGTGAGCCGAGGCCGGTGGAAGGCGGGGGAACAGGGTCTCCGGAAGGAGACAGAGCCGAGGCCGGTGGAAGGCGGGGGAGCAGGGTCTCCGGAAGGAGACGGAGCCGAGGCCGGTGGAAGTTGGGGGAGCATGGTCTCCGGAAGGAGACGGAGCCGAGGCTGCTGGAAGGCAGGGGAGCAGGGTCTCCGGAAGGAGATGGAGCCGAGGCCGGTGGAAGGCGGGGGAGCAGGGTCTCCGGAAGGAGACGGAGCCGAGGCCGGTGGAAGGCGGGGGAGCAGGGTCTCCGGAAGGAGACGGAGCCGAGGCCGGCAGAAGGCGGGGGAGCAGGGTCTCCGGAAGGAGACGGAGCCGAGGCCGGAGGAAGGCGGGGGAGCGGGGTCTCCGGAAGGAGACGGAGCCGAGGCCGGTGGAAGGCGGGGGAGCGGGGTCTCCGGAAGGAGACGGAGCCGAGGCCGGCGGAAGGCGGGGGAGCGGGGTCTCCGGAAGGAGACGGAGCCGAGGCCGGTGGAAGGCGGGGGAGCAGGGTCTCCGGAAGGAGACGGAGCCGAGGCCGGCGGAAGGCGGGGGAGCAGGGTCTCCGGAAGGAGACGGAGCCGAGGCCGGTGGAAGGCGGGGGAGCGGGGTCTCCGGAAGGAGACGGAGCCGAGGCCGGCGGAAGGCGGGGGAGCAGGGTCTCCAGAAGGAGATGGTCACCCACGGTGGGCGGATGGGTGAGAACGGGTTAGTGCGTTGGGAGATAAGGGAGACAGATCCTCACCTTCCCCCGTCAGTGTTCTCCCCCTACCCGTGGCCTTTCTGCCGGCCAGCCTGGGCTAGGGGCTAGGGGCCCACTCATGCAACGCCTGGGACCTTCCTCCTGGAGCCTCCGAGAGCAGAAACAATCCCTCCGGCCTCCTGGCCTGACCGTGGACACCACAAGCCGCCTCTGTTCACGGCTGCTCAGCAAGGGCAGGGGGGCTGCCGTTAGCCACCACAGGGCCCGTGTTGGCCAGTGCGGGGCAGGCAGTGAGACACCGGGGGTGTGTGTGTGTGTGGGGAGCAGCTGAGCAGGGGTGCTGCGTCTGCACCGCTGCTCCGGACTCCGGGGAGGGATGGAGGGCTCCTCCGCTGGGGTCATTGGCCCGTTTCTGCCCTGGCCTCGGTAGGGCTGCGTGGGCCAAACCCGAGGTGCCCAGAGACGAACAGTTTTCAGCTCCCTGTGCACCTCTGGGGGGGTAGGGAGGGAACCCAGGAGTCCTGACTTCCAGCCCCCCCCACCCCCAGTTGCCACTCCCTAGTTTACGCTGCTCATAGACGCCGACTTGGGGCACCCATGGGGAAAAAACCAGCGGGGGCCAGGCACCCACCAGCCTCAGCTGTTTGGGAGCTCGGGGCGGGGGCTGGAGGGTAAGGGGCGGGTGGGGGCCTTGGGAAAGGGGTTGGGCAGGGGTGGGAAGAGGCATAGCGAGGGCGGGGCTTTGGGGAAGAGGGGGCGGGGCCTGGAGATGGAGCCCCGCCCCACCGGGTGAAACTAGAAGTCGGCGTCTGTGCCGCGGCTCCGCTCCGGGAGAAGCCTGGAGGCCCTGGCTTCCTGGCCCCTGCGGCCTCCCGAAGCCCCTTTCCCCGCCGTGTCCGTCCCAGGCCTGCAGCACCCCGGGGGCCCCGGGTCTCGCGGGGGAGCCAGAGGGAGTGTGCGTGTGCAAGGCCGGTTGGGCATGGTCGGGGGAGATGAAATCGCTCCCCCAGCGTGGGATGGGTCCCTGTCAGGTCAGGGCAGCCTCCCCCCGGTGATGGTTCTGTCCCTTCCTGCCCTACGCTGCCCCGATCTCCCCGTCTTCCTTTCCCCCTCCGGCCGCCCTTGCTGGGGGGCTGTGGCTGCCTCTGGTGACGGGCGCCCGGGGCTGGCGATGGCGGAGCGAGGGCCTCTGGCCAGCGTCCAGCTCCGACATCTGCAGGAGACTGGCTAATTCCCCACCTGAATCATGGCTTTGGCAAGGGGACTGGCCCCCCCGGGCTGTTTCCAGCAGCTGGGAGCGGCGGTGGGTGGGTCAGCCGCGGCCTTTCAAACATTCTGCACATGCCGCGGCCCCTCCCACCCCTCCCCGGCCAGCTGTTTGGGCGCCTGGCCCCGGCACACCCGCCGCGCTCGGGCCTGCTCCCCCGGCCGGATCTCGGCACCTTCCTCGGCGCGGTGGGGCTGGGCCGGCCAGAGCCGGGCCCCGCGCGTGGGGCCTTGGCAGTGTGGGCGATCGCCCTGCCCCGTGGCGAGACCCATCCCTTCCGCTTGGGCGCAGAGGGAGCCGAAACCTCTCGCCTGGCCGCGATCCCGGGGCCAAGGCCGGGCGATGGGAGCAGCGGGGTGGGGACGGGGGTGGAGGCTGCGATGCAGAGTCCACCAGCCCAGGCTGCCCCCGACGGCGCGGCCGACGTGCCAGGGCGATGGGGCAGAAAGCCCTCACGGGGCGGCTGCCGGCCTGGCGTGGGTTTGTTGTGCTGTGGGACGGGCGGAGATCAGGGGTTATGGAGCGGAGAGGAAAGCCGGGGTGGGAGAGGTGATCTGGGGAGGGGCGCGGAGGGCAGCTTGTGTTTGAGGGGAGGCGGCACTGGCTCGGGGAGGTTTGGGGGGCACCGAGCGGGCTCAAGGGGGGAAATCTGGAGGACTAAGAACCTAAGAACGGCCGGACTGGGTCAGACCAAAGGTCCATCTAGCCCAGTATCCTGTCTGCCGACTGTGGCCAGCACCAGGTGCCCCAGAGGGGGTGGACTGAAGACAATGATCAAGCGATTTGTCTCCTGCCATCCCTCTCCTTCCTCTGACAAACAGAGGCCAGGGACACCATTTCTAATAGCCTTTTATGGACCTAACCTCCATGAATTTATCTAGCTTCTCTTTAAACTTTGTTATAGTCCTAGCCTTCACAGCCTCCTCCGGCGAGGAGTTCCACAGGTTGACTATGTGCTGAGTGACTAGCCCGTTCCCTGGGTCGCGACGCTGGAGGGGAGAGGTTAGGTACCTTTGGGGAGCGTGTACGTGGGGCTAGGCCTGGCGGTGTGAAGACAGCAGAGTGCAGGGTTGGCCGGTACTTCGGGGGGTGGGGGTTAGTCTCCCCGGCACTGTTGGGAGGAACAGCAGACGCAGCGGTTCTGTTGGCACCGCCGGGGCCTTGCAGTGCGGGGACACTTGCTTGCGTGGCTATTTATTGTGCTCAGCAAGAGCAGGGAACAGTCCGTAGCAGGCACCCAAGACCCTGTTGTATGTCCTCGTGCTGCCGGCCTGTGCCGCCGTGTCTTCCCCCACTAGCCCCTCGACCTCGTGCCATCCAAGCCAGCTCCGGGCCCGGTGCGTGCAACAGGCACCAATCTGATTGCAGCATAGAGAGCCCCACTGAAATCCCCCTCCCCACCACTCACCCGCCAGGAGAGCTGGGCTGAGCCTCCTACAGAAACTCCGACCCCGGCCGCTCCCTGCCTGTGTGTTCCTGGGTCTAGCCAGGGAAATGCTAAAGAACTGGGACACAGTCCATTTTCCTGAGCCTCCCACGAGGTTCAGCTAGATCAGGGCACTGGGGGGGCAGCGTTGTCTAGTGGCTGCAGTGCGGGACCGGGAGGCAGAAGAACAAACGCGCGTGACTAGGAGCGAGACGCTTTCCCGGCCGGTGCCTCAGTTTCCCCACGTGTTAACTGGGGCCGCCCTTCTGACCTGTGCCCGGGCTGGCGCTGGGACTCGCTGCAGGAATGTTTGCCGAGCACTCTGAGTGCCGTGGGAAGAGCAAGGGTTAGAATCATCCCCACGTCCGGGTGTTTTTCGTAACAGAAATGCTGAACTTTGGCCCTGATGAGGAGTGGCCGGGCGTAGAGCCCTGAGTGCCAGACACGTCTCTGGGGCAGGCCCCCCATGCGCTCCGCCAGCCCCACACAGGGCCCCCGCTGGCTCTCTCCGTGGGCAGCCTCCTGCGGGGCAGGAGAGGAGACAGAAAAGGGCTGATGCCCAGGGAGAGTTATTGTCAGTTTCCTTGAGACTTAAACCTGCCGGAATCGGCGAGCGCGCGAGCCAGCAAGGGAGCCCAGCTGGCGAGACCCGCGTTTGGAAGCGTGCGCCAAAAGCCCTGCCAGCGTCGGAGCGCTTGCGCTGCCTGGGAGCGCGCGTGGGTACGGCCAGCGCCCCCGATGGCGGGCGGAGGATTTCCAAGCCCTCTTCCTGGCCTGGCGTGACTACTAACACCCCCCAGTGCCGCGGGCGGGCCTCCTTCGGCAGAATGACACCCACGCTTGCTCCCTTGGGCCCAGGGAATACAGCCGGCTTCTGCAGGAGCCTCTTCTGGCAGGTTTAGTGGCGGGCGTAAGACGAGAAGCGGGCCCATCCCGGCGTGGCCAGCGAAATGCCAGTCCCCGCAAGGGCCGCGCTGCGGGAGCTGCCGGGTATCTCTCCGCCATGTGTCCTGCCCTCTCCGGGAACGCCGCCCAAAATCGCCTTTGCTCAGGGGTTGCCGCCTGGCTTCCGGACCAGAGGAGCCAGCTGTTCCTGCCCCCCCCAGCTGGCCCAGAGACCCAGGCTGGGGGACGTCGGCATGAGGCTGATCAGCGTGTGAGGCTGTGAGTCGGGCTCAGCTCTGCTCACACTGATGACAGTCCGCCGTCGTGCCCTGGGAAGGGCCGGAGTTGCAGCTGATTCCTGCTGGAGTTTGAATTCTGGGCGTGCTCCGTCGGCCCCACGGGGCAGAGGGCTGAATGGGGCACAGAACCAGACAGGCCCTGCCAGCGACCCCCAGGCTTGGTCAAGTGGCAAAGGAAGCCTTTCGGGACGGGGGACCCGAGCGAGCGGGCGTCACAGCCCTGGCTAGCGGGTCGGACGGCGGGGGCGTGGCGGGCGGGCGGGTGGGCCTCTCACGGAGGCTGGGGCAGAGGCTTTGCGGGCTGTGCTGAGGACGGTTTTCCAGGGGTTCGGGTTGGCCGGGGAGGGAGTGTGGAGAGGGGAGTTCAGCGCGGAGCCGCAGAGACACCCCCGCGCTAGCTCCGTCGGGCTCGCAGGCTGTAGACACTGCAGGGCTGGGAGCTAGCTGCCCCAGGGCATACCTGCTACCCTGGTTAGCCGCGTCCTCGGGCCCCCGGGCACAGCCTGGGCACATGCCAGGAGAGCGTACGCCAGGCACCAGGCGCCTCTCTACCGATCCGCCACCCACAGCCCTCCTGGCCAGCCAGCGCCAAGTGGCAGAGAGAGCAGTCGGAGGGGCGCCGGGGGAGGAAATAGCGGAGCACAGCTTGGGAAAGGGTTAATATGCAGAGCTCTTGTCTAGCCAGCCCTCTGTCCAGCCATATGTCCCCTCCTGTCTGTCTGTCTGTCTAGCCCTCTGTCCAGCCATCCGTCCCCCACCGTCTGTCTCTCTGTCTGTCTAGCCCTCTGTCCAGCCTTCCGTCCCCCCTCGTCTGTCTCTCTGTCTGTCTGTCTAGCCCTCTGTCCAGCCATCCGCCCCCCCGTCTGTCTGTCCATTCTCTATCTATCTATCTATCTATCTGTCTATCTGTCTGTCTGTCTGTCTGTCTGTCTGTCTGTCTATCTATCCAGCCCTCTGTCCAGCCATATGTCCCCTCCTGTCTGTCTAGCCCTCTGTCCAGCCATCCGTCCCCCACCGTCTGTCTCTCTGTCTGTCTAGCCCTCTGTCCAGCCATCCGTCCCCCCTCATCTGTCTCTCTGTCTGTCTAGCCCTCTGTCCAGCCATCCGCCCCCCCCCGTCTGTCTGTCCATTATCTATCTATCTATCTATCTATCTATCTATCTATCTATCTATCTATCTATCTATCTATCCAGCCCTCTGTCCAGCCATCAGTCCCCATGTACCCCTCCTATCTGTCTGTTCTCATACACCTGATCTGTCTGTCTGTCTGTCTGTCTGTCTATCCAGCCCTCTGTCCAGCTATCAGTCCCCACACAACCCGTCTGTCTGTCTGTCTGTCTGTCCTGATTCACTCCCTCACTCTCTCTTCTTCCTTCTTGATGGGCTACGTTCGTCTCCCTCCATTGACTTCAGCAGGGGCTCCTTAAGGTGAGTTTGTTCCTGTGTCCGTAACATAACCACAGGCTCCCCCGAGTCCCCGGCTGTGTCTGAGCTGCCCGTCCCTGTGTGGTCCCCTTCGCAGAGAGCCGTGGCCAGGGGGGTGGAAAATCACCTCCTCTCTCGGTCTGTCTCTGGCCTCCTCCTCTCGCCTCTGCCTTTCCATCTCCCTCCCTTCGCCCCGTCCCTCCACGCCTGCCCATTGGCCTCTCCTCCCTTTCTCCACCTCCTCCCCTCTCCGCCCGGCGCTGGGCGAGGGCCTGTCTAGCTCTGCTTGGCTGCTGGCCTCGCAGCCTCTCTGATGTCATGCTCCACTCACATAGCTGCAGGGTGATCAGTCCCCGGGAGCCAAGGGGCTGAAATTACAGACGGCGTTGTAGCCCGCGCGCCAGGAAACACCCCGCGCCCGTCCCTGACAGACGGACGGCGAGGCGGAGCAGCAGACGGACAGCCGGGGCTGCCCTCAGGAGCGCTTAGAAAGCTCCGGGACCGGAGGAAAAGGAGTGAACGGCCGGGGAAGGAAGTTCACCCCGTTCCTCCTCTCCGGCGGCGTGTTTGCCTGGTAAGTTCTGACTCCGGGCTGGGCCGTGCATCTGACCCATCGGGTTTGCGAGATGGGGAGCCTGCGATTTGCTGGCTCAGGACCCCCTAGAGCCAGGCAGCCCTCGGCACTTCCCCGCCGGAGCAGGGACGGCGCCTTGGCACAGCCGCGCCGCATAGCTGGGCAGGCTATGACACGGAAGCCCCATCGGCCAGGGGCTAAGCACCGGGAGCTCCAGCTGGGATCCTAGCCGGGCTTCATCCCCTGGCGTGGTCCCCACCTGCCAGCCAGCCTTGCTGTCGCCACAGGGCATGTTTGGAGATGCCCCAGGCTGGTTTCCCAGAGGGTGTCGTTCAGCCCCGGAGTCGTTCTGTGTCGGTTCCCCCTGGGAATCGGAGCCCAGCAGGCTGGGCTGGTGACACCATGGGAGGTGCAGAGATCCCCCACGCCTGCTGCCGCTGCTTCGCCTCTGGGCTGCTTTTCCCCGGCTCCTGCGATCTGCTGGCCCAGTGCCCGACTCGCCGTTCCCCTTGAATGTGGCCGCCCGTGCTGGAAGCAGCGTGTGGGGAGCTAATTCAGCAGTGCTCTGCCCCGAGTGGGGTTCCCTCGGCGCTCGGAGAGCTGCCCTGCCCTGCTGTTGTGCTAGCGGGTTGATAGCAGCGAGCCTGGGCCCGGTGGCCAGACCGCCCGGGGATGGGTGCGGGGGTGAGAACCCGGGAGTTCCTCGAGCAAAGCAGCACCGTTTTGTCTGGCTCCTTCTTTGTCCTCTTTGACCGAACTGGGCCACACAGGCCCCTCTGCGTGTGTCATTGCCCCCTGAAGGGGGTGCCAAAAAGGGTGGGGAGAGGCTGGTCTCTGTGGGGGCAGATGGCAGAACGAGAAGCAATGGGCTCAAGTTGCAGTGGGGGAGGTCTAGGTTGGAGATTAGGGAAAACTTTCCCTAGGAGGGTGGGGAAGCGCTGGGCTGGGTCCCTAGGGAGGTGGTGGAATCTGCATCCCTAGAGGTGTTTAAGTCCCGGCTTGACCAAGCCTGGCTGGGCTGATTGAGTTGGGATTGGTCCTGCCTTGGGCAGGGGCTGGACTCGGTGACTCCCGAGGTCTCTGCCGGCCCTGGGATTCTGTGATTCCCTCTGAAAAGCAAACGCCGCCAAGTGGCTAAGCCACCGGAGTGAGGCTGCCCGGCCGCCCCGCTGGCCTCGGGAACGGAAGAGGCAGATGCCGCGGGGCGTTCTCACGGGACAGAGACTGGGACTGACCGTCCCTGCTTTGGCTTTGCACTTGTGGCTGACAACTGACCAGGGAGGCAGGTGCCCACTGGCGTGGAGCAAGACCTGGGATTCTGCCAGCCTTGCTCCGCATGTGGCGAATCCGCCACCTGCCCCTCCCGCCCCCGCCGAGAGACTCATGGGTTCATTTCACGGCAGTCGCACTGTTTCGTCATTGTGAGCCTGCGCCCGGCCCTGGCGGGTGCCGAGACATAGACCGCTCGCAGACCCAGGCACAGTGCGAGGGGACCTGTGAGCCAGGACTCGGAGCCGTGTCTGCCGCCTGGGGTGTCCACGGATTCCCAAGGGTGTTTCTGTCTCTCGGCTCTATCTCTGTGAGTGCGTGGTGAAAGCATGGGGGTGGGAGTCAAGTGTGTGTGAGGGCGTGGCCCAGTTCTGACACCGATTCCTCGTGCAGGCCGGGGTGAGTCACTTAACCTGCCTGTAGCTGGTTCTGCAGACCTGCCTGGCTGGGACCGGGGCAGGCAGTGTTTCCAGACGGGGCTGAGAAGGGCTACATCGGAGCAGGAAATATTTTGGCCCCAATCACTCAGAACTGGACCAGTGTTGCCAGCAGTGGAACCGAGCGCAGCCGAGGGGACTGGGGGTCTGGGTGGGCGCTGGGGCGGATGCGAATGCATTGGAGTTCGCAGCCTTTGCCGTGGAAGGGGTCGCGCTACTCCCCTTCCCCGAGGCAAAGAGCTGGGGCAGGCCCGCCGTCAGGGAGGGAAAGGGGGCGAATACCCCAGGGCCCAGAGATTCAAAGGGGCCCAGAGCTCTGGACCTCTTGGAGTTGGCACCGGAGTGCCGATCCATGTGGCTCTGAAGGCTTGGTGCCGGGGAGGGCACACCGTGGTCTGGGCGGCACTAAGAACTGCCCTCAGCCCTGCCCCTTCCACCTGGGGCCTGCCCCCCCATCTTGCCCCAGGCCTGCGGCCACGATGAGCTGGGGCTTTAGGCCTCCAGGGCCACAGGGCCCCATCCGGGCACGTCGGCCCGTTTGTGTCCCTCTTGGAGCTCGCTGGGCCGTTGGCCGCCAGGGCTCGGCCTTCCTCCTGCCTCCGCCCCTCACAGAGAATCCAGCCCAGCGACCACGCGGGGTAAAAATACCCCTGGCCCGGCCAGAGGACCAGTCTGGCGTCTCCCGGCTGCAGCAGGGCGGGCTCTGAGCCACGGGCTAATTCAAGCCTCTGTCCTCTATTTCCCCCTGCGTCCTGGGCTTTATTTATTTGATACGGCCAGAACCCCGCGGGCGTGTTATTCCTGCCTCTCCGCGGCCCGTTCCCGGCCTCCCAGGGCCTGCTGCAGCCAGGAGAGCGGCTGACCCCGAAGGGCAGAACATAGCTGGCTGGGGGGCAATTGGGGGGTCTGGAAGGGGTGTTGCTCCGGGTTTCCCCTGCGGGAAGAGACAGCCCTGGGATCCTCGCGGAGCGCCGGGGGGACTGCCCGGCCGAGGCAGGAATGGCAAAGCAACGAGGAGACTGTCGGGTGCCTTAGGGCATCCGCTTTCGTGTGGGCCCGATACATCTGCCCCTCCGTAAGGGGCCCCCACAGCTTGCCTAGGAGCTGCCCCTGGCGGCCCCGCACGCAGAAGCCCGTTGCCCGCGCGGTTGCAGTGTGGGCAGGTGGCGGGCGCGGCCGCAGGGCGCTGGCTGGGTGCACGACGTGCCTGCGTGCCGCGGGGCGCTCGCCGGGCTGGGGGCAGGGGCTGTGTGTGTCTGTGCCCCTTGGTGGGGAGCGGCTCCACCTGACCTGTTCTATGCGTTGTGTGTGTGTCGCCCCGGGGCGTCAGCCTGCGTGTGCGTGTGCGTGTTGGGTGGATGTGTTGTGCTCTGTGTGTATGTGTGCATGTTGGGTGGATGTGTTGTGCTGTGTGTGAATGTTGTGTGGATGTGTGTGTGTGTTGTGTGGATGAATGGTGCTCTGTGTGGGTGTGTGCGTTTTGTGTGGATGTGTTGTGTTGTGTGAATGTGTATGTTGTGTGGATGTGTTGTGCTGTGTGTGTGTGTGTTGTGTGGATGTGTTGTGCTGTGTGTGTGTGTGTTGTGTGGATGTGTTGTACTGTGTGTGTGTGCGTGTTGTGAAGATGTGTTGTGCTGTGTATGTGTTTGTGTTGTGTGGATGTGTTGCGCTTTGTGAGTGTGTGTGTGTTGTATGGATGTGTTGTGCTGTGTGTGTGTTGTGTGGATGTGTTGCGCTGTGTGAGTGTGTGTTGTGTGGATGTGTTGCGCTGTGTGTGTGTTGTGTGGATGTGTTGCGCTGTGTGAGTATGTGTGTGTGTTGTGTGGATGTGTTGCGCTGTGTGCGTGTTGTGTGGATGTGTTGCGCTGTGTGAGTATGTGTGTGTGTTGTGTGGATGTGTTGCGCTGTGTGCGTGTTGTGTGGATGTGTTGCGCTGTGTGAGTGTGTGTGTGTGTTGTGTGGATGTGTTGCGCTGTGTGTGTGTTGTGTGGATGTGTTGCGCTGTGTGAGTATGTGTGTGTGTTGTGTGGATGTGTTGCGCTGTGTGTGTGTTGTGTGGATGTGTTGTGCTGTGTGAGTATGTGTGTGTGTTGTGTGGATGTGTTGCGCTGTGTGTGTGTTGTGTGGATGTGTTGTGCTGTGTGAGTATGTGTGTGTGTTGTGTGGATGTGTTGCGCTGTGTGTGTGTTGTGTGGATGTGTTGTGCTGTGTGAGTATGTGTGTGTGTTGTGTGGATGTGTTGCGCTGTGTGTGTGTTGTGTGGATGTGTTGCGCTGTGTGAGTATGTGTGTGTGTTGTGTGGATGTGTTGCGCTGTGTGCGTGTTGTGTGGATGTGTTGCGCTGTGTGAGTATGTGTGTGTGTTGTGTGGATGTGTTGCGCTGTGTGCGTGTTGTGTGGATGTGTTGCGCTGTGTGAGTATGTGTGTGTGTTGTGTGGATGTGTTGTGCTGTGTGAGTATGTGTGTGTGTTGTGTGGATGTGTTGCGCTGTGTGAGTATGTGTGTGTGTTGTGTGGATGTGTTGTGCTGTGTGAGTATGTGTGTGTGTTGTGTGGATGTGTTGCGCTGTGTGCGTGTTGTGTGGATGTGTTGCGCTGTGTGTGTGTTGTGTGGATGTGTTGCGCTGTGTGAGTATGTGTGTGTGTTGTGTGGATGTGTTGCGCTGTGTGTGTGTTGTGTGGATGTGTTGTGCTGTGTGAGTATGTGTGTGTGTTGTGTGGATGTGTTGCGCCGTGTGCGTGTTGTGTGGATGTGTTGCGCTGTGTGAGTATGTGTGTGTGTTGTGTGGATGTGTTGCGCTGTGTGTGTGTTGTGTGGATGTGTTGCGCTGTGTGAGTGTGTGTGTGTGTTGTGTGGATGTGTTGCGCTGTGTGAGTGTGTGTGTGTGTTGTGTGGATGTGTTGCGCTGTGTGAGTATGTGTGCGTGTTGTGTGGATGTGTTGCGCCGTGTGCGTGTTGTGTGGATGTGTTGCGCTGTGTGAGTGCGTGTTGTGTGGCTGCTGCAGTGTTTAAACAGAAGCCGGGGCTGCTGAGCCCCCTGCGCTCCGGGCTCCGGGCTCCGGGCTCCGTGTCGGAGGCTTTGCCTGCAGACCGGAGCGGGCCGGCCTCCCGCTGTCGCTCGGCGCTCGCGCCCGGTTCTGAGTCAGGGCCCTGGCTCGCGCCCAGGGGAGCGTCACTTTTTCCTCTGGAAAGAAAGCGCTTTGTGCTGCCTCCTTGGCCTTCCACGAGCCCCCCCGCCCCATCTGGCCGAAGAAGACGCCTGGAGTCCAGCAGAGAGAGGGGCCTGCAGGCCGGCGGGCGGAGGGGAAGTTTGCAGGGGCCGGAGCTGCCGGCATGAGGGACCAGGCTGTGAGGGTGGGGTCGGCAGGGCTAGTCTGGGTTGTGGGGCCCACAAGCGGGAGTGGGGCGTCCAAGGGGGCTGGTTGCTTTGCTTGGGCCTGAGGGGAGCACGGGGGAGTCTCCCAAACAGAGGGTCCCGCCCAGCAACCCCACAGCCAGGCACTGGCGTCTGCCTTCCGGGGCTGACCCATCGCTGCTTCAGGGCCTGCTGTTGACGGCGAGGGTCAGGCCGGAGCCGGCTGGTTCCTGCCCGCAGGCCGCCCAGGGCTTGGGTGGCAGCCGGTGCACACGTGGCGGAAACGTGGCCATGTCGCCACATGAGCCACGTCTGGGATCGTGAGTGGATCTCCTGGATGTAAAACTGGCTGGCTGGCAGGTCTCCAAAGGTCGCCACTAAAGGGGAATCGGGGCCAGGCTGGCGTGTGTCTAGTGAGCCCCGATCCCCAGTGCTACGTGGGGCCGAAGCTGGGAGCCCCAGTGCTACGTGGGGCCGAAGCTGGGAGCCCCAGTGCCTCGTGGGGCTGAAGCTGGGAGCCCCAGTGCTACGTGGGGCCGAAGCTGGGAGCCCCAGTGCCTCGTGGGGCTGAAGCTGGGAGCCCCAGTGCTACATGGGGCTGAAGCTGGGAGCCCCAGTGCCTCGTGGGGCTGAAGCTGGGAGCCCCAGTGCTACATGGGGCTGAAGCTGGGAGCCCCAGTGCCTCGTGGGGCTGAAGCTGGGAGCCCCAGTGCTACGTGGGGCTGAAGCTGGGAGCCCCAGTGCTACGTGGGGCTGAAGCTGGGAGCCCCAGTGCCTCGTGGGGCTGAAGCTGGGAGCCCCAGTGCTACGTGGGGCCGAAGCTGGGAGCCCCAGTGCCTCGTGGGGCTGAAGCGGGGAGTCCCGGTGGCCCTCCACAGGTTGACTCAGCGCACTGTCAACCTGTGGAACTCCTCGCCAGAGGATGTTGTGAAGGCCAGGACTTTAACAGGGTTCAGAAAAGAGCTAGATACATTCCTGGAGGTTAGCTGCATCGATGGCGATTAGCCAGGCTGGGCGGGAACGGTGTCCCTGGCCTCTGTGTGTCTGGAAATGGATGACAGGAGAGGGGTCACGTGAGGATTCCCTGTTGTGTTCCCTCCCTCTGGGGCACCTGGCGCTGGCCACTGTGGGCAGACAGGACCCTGGGCTGCATGGGCCTTTGGTTTGACCCCGTCTGGCCGTTACGTTCCCAGGGTGCAGAAGCTGGGAGCCCCGGTACCCCGTGGGGCAACAGACCCCGGTCTCATAGGGCTGAAGCCCCTCCCTACCACCAGTGGTGCAGGAACTCAGACAAAATGACCCTTAAAGTCTGTGGGCCGGTGAATCCCAGGCCACGAGCCGGCCACGGACCACTCTCCTCCCTCACTGCAGCACAGCCATGGGGGTCTCAGGCCGGGGGGCTTGCCTGGATCCTGCCCCTGAGGCTCAGGACCCCCCCCCAGCATTGGGGAGCTCGCACTGACCCTCCAACCCCCCCCCCCCCCGCACTGTGGGGCTGGAGCTCACAGAAGCTGCTAGGCTGGGCGCCCTGGGGCAGGAGGGGAGTGTGGGGAGCGTCTTTCTCCCCAGTCGGGGGCCGCGTCACTGAGGCCTGGTTTTTGGATTTTTGCTTCTCACTCGTGTGCGGCCCCCGCCGGATGTTTCTGTGGGTCAGTGGCCTCTGGGCCAGAAAGGATCCCCACCTCTTAAACCAGGGGGGAACCGTTTCCGGGTCGGGGGCCACTGACCCACAGAAGCATCCGTCGGGGGCCGCACGACTGACGCGGCCCCCGACTGGGGAGAAAGACGCTCCCCACATTCCCCCCCCCCGCCCCAGGGCGCCCAGCCTAGCAGCTTCTGTGTGCTCCAGCCCCATGGTGGGGCGGGGTGGGGGGCTGGAGGGTCAGCGCGAGCTCCCCAATGCTGGGGGGGGCGCTGAGCGTCGGGGGCCGGATCCAGATGCCCCCCGCGGCCCAGCTTGCGGGAGTGCTCACTCTCACGCTGTATCGATCCGGCCTGCTTTTTTAGCTCAGTCACTGCAGAACATCCTGTGCTCTCAGCCCCGAGCAAGCAGGCTTCCAGGAAAGTCTGCAGCCGGGGCTCAGGAGACGCCGTCTCCTCCGGGAACGGGGGGGTTAGCCGCAGAGGACAGGGAGCCGGCGCCCGCAGGAGCGCGGCGGGGAGGTGGTGTGTGTTTCCTGGGGCGTCTAAGTGCTTGGCGGCCGGCCGGCAGAGCCGCGAGGCTCTTTGGTCAGTGTCTGAGCAGCTCCGAAGGTAGCAAAGTCGAGAGCTGAGCGCACCTCTGACCGCGCCTTTCTTCCCTTCTCCCGTGCAGAGCTGGGGCACACGCAGGGGCCGCTCGACGGGAGCCTCTACGCCAAGGTGAAGAAGAAAGACTCCCTCCGCGGCGGCGCCAGCGGCCCCCTCGCGGCGACCCCCAACCACCTGGCGCACACGCTCTCCGTCAGCAGCGACTCCGGGAACTCCACCGCCTCCACCAAGACCGACAAGACCGATGAGCCGGCAGCGCCCGGCAGCGGCCAGCCGGCGCTGAGCCCCGAGGAGAAGCAAGAGCTCGAGCGTCTCTTGAGCGGCTTCGGCTTGGAGAGCGGCGCCTCCATGCACAACCAGCACCCCGCGGCGGTGTCGGCCGGCGGCTCGGCCCGTGCCGGGCGCCACATGGTGCCGGCCCAGGTGCACGTCAATGGGAGCGCCGGCGGGCTGGTGGCCGAGCGGGAGACGGACATCCTGGATGACGAGCTGCCCAACCAGGACGGGCACAGCGTGGGCAGCGTGGGCACCCTCTCCTCCTTCGACGGCAACCCCAATGCCAACGAGGTCGGCTCCCAGGAGGTGCCCCGGATGGCAAGTCTCTCCGCCCTGCCCAATGGCCCGTCCAGCTTCGACGGCGCGGCAAAGCTGCACAGAGAGGGGCTGTACGGCGCGGAGCCGCTGATCAACGGGGGGTACCCCCACGGCAGCCAGCACACGCTGCGGGGCGTGATGGGGCGGCACCCCCAGCCCCTGCTGAGCCACCTCCGGCCCACGGTGTCCGCCCAGGAGAACCTGTCCGACTACCGGCAGCAGGAACCCGGCTTCCCCGAGCCCGTCTGGCTCCAGCCGGCGGCCGCCACGCAGCCCTACCCGTACGGCTTGGACGCCCTCGGCATGTACCGCTCCCAGTCCTACCCAGCTGTGGAGCCGGGCCCTCCGCTCCCTCAGGCGCCGGCTCGGAGCACCAGCAGCCGGGAGGCCGTGCAGAGGGGCCTCCACTCCTGGCAGCAGCAAGGCAGCAGCGGAGCCGGGAGCAGGCCGCCCTCCCGCCAGCAAGACGGCAGCCTGGAAAGCCAGAGCCCGAGTGGGTCCGGTTCCAGCCCGCAGGTCAGCCCCCTGCCGCCGGCGAGCCACGGCATCCCCGAGTTTCCCCGGGTGGCCTCCCCGAAGGAGATCGAGCAGTCCATCGAGGCGCTGAACATGCTTATGCTGGACATGGAGCCCGCTGTCTCCCTGAGGCACAAGTCCCCGAGCGTTGCCGCGGCCGCCAGGGAGGACAGGCCCAGCCCGATTGGCTTCTCCCTGTCTGCCCAGCTGGTGCCGGACTTTCCCAGCCAGGCAGCCCCTCAGGTGACCCAGCCGAGGCCCAGCTACACCCTCGGCGCCCTGCCGGCGAGCGTGCCCTCCGCCGCCGTCTCCCAGCCCCCGCCGGCTTCCGAACCGCTGGCCCGCATGGGCTGGGGCGCTGGGGAGCCCGAGTCCCCGGGGCAGGATTTCGAGGGGCCCTATAGCCAGCAGACGAGGCACTTCGGCCACGCCCCGGGAAGCTCTCCCCTCCCTCTGGCAGCACCTTACAGCCCCGGCGGGCCCTGGCAGCCCCACGGCCCGGCACCGCCCTCCCCCACGGCGGCCCAGATGCCCTCGAAGGGAGCCGAGCAGCACCGGGAGCCTGCTGAGCCGTCGGAAGAGCCCATGCACCTGGAAGGGCTGGTGGCCCACCGCATAGCAGGTAAGAGGCTTTGTGTCGCGGTGCCGTCTCTCCCCGCAGCCGTCTCTGGCTGGCTGTCAGCCCAGGGACGGGGGCGTCTGTCCCGGGCCGTTGGGAGGGGCAAGGGATGGCCGAGAGCCCCTTCTCCAGCGACTGTGCTGAGGGTTGCATGCCCAGTTCTCACGGCGAGAGGAGCCACGGACGCAGCAAGGCACCGGCTGTGTGGGAATCCCTCTGGCTTGGAGACGCCCTGTTGCCCCATGTCCCAGCCTGACTCCAGGCCACGTGGAAACTAGACCCTCTGGGCCCCGAAAACACCTGGGGAAGCCGTGCCCAGCGGAGGCGACTCGGGGCATTTCCGGAGGAACGGGGGAACCCGGGAAGGAGGCACGGGCGGGGGGGGGGGCAGAGGGAGAAAGGGCTGGAAGTTGCGAGAAGGGTGAGATGAAACGCAGCTCGGCAGGACCGAGGACAAAGGCGAGTTAAACATCCCCCCGCACACTCCCAGAGTCCCCTCTCTGAAAACGGGGTGCGGCCCAGTGTCCCCTGTGAGCTGAGCGGCCGCCCAGGAGAGATTCAGACGCTACCCAGCTGCTTAGCAGAGCACCCAGAGCCAGCAGCAGGTGCTTGTATTGGTGGTGCACATCTGCACATGCCTTGGTGCATATAACAAAATTTATTCCGCACATGGATGGGAACTATTAGAGGGAACATTGGCCCTGGCTGGTGTGAGGGTGTCCCACATGGCCTTGCTCTCCAGGCAGGGTCGCCGCCCGGCCGCTGGGCTCTCCTGATGTCCAGCTGGCGAGGTGGTGGCCGTGTGAGCCGTGCAGGGCTAGGTCACAGACTTCCCCGGGGCTGCCTGAGTTACTTTGTGCACCCAGCTGCATCGGGCCTGCTCTGACGGGGTCGCCAGTCGGGATTCGCCACCCCGAGAGCCCTAGCATTGGCTGGCGACTGTCGCGGGGCGAAGGCTCGGGCTGGCACCAGGACCTTTCCGCCTGTGGAGGTGTGCGGTGGCTGCAGTAGATCTCTTCCCCCTGCCCTCCTGCAGCTCCTCCTTCTGCAGCCAAAGGGAAATTGCGCCTGCTTCTGGGGCGGGGAGACATGAGCCTGGGAGCAGGAGAAAGCAGAGGCAGTGGCTTGTAAAAGCAGCGCACAGCGAGTATTTACCCCCGCAGGGCAGGGCAGGGCTATTACACCCATTGCACGGATGGGCAGCGGAGACCCAGAGCCGCTCGGGGACTTGCCCAAGGTCACCTGTGGAGTCTGTAGCGGAGCAGGGGGTTGAATGCTGGTCTCCTCCATCACAGGGCCAGCAGCCTCGCCCGGATCCACGCCCACCCATGAGGGCTGCGGGGCCAGGTCTGTTCTAGTCCGCTACAGGCCCTGCCCCACACTCCGGAGCCGTGGCTTTCTGATCTCAGCCCCATGGGAGCTGTGATGTTCTGAGCACGCCGCCCCGGCGCCGGGATCGGGGCTGGGGGAGCGAATTTAGAACCAGGTCAGGCTCGGGTCTAAACAATCGCAAAGGCCATTGATCCGTATGCTCCAGGGCACCCCCGAGTCGGGGTCAGGAGGTAACGTCCCCATGGGAGAGGGTGGCCCAGTTAGGTGTGGGGCGGGGAACTTACACCTTCGCCAGCAGTGGAGCTGTTCTTCCAGCGGTGCGGCATTTTTACCATGGACAGGTTACCTGGATAGGGAACTTGCCTTCCCATGGGCGGTGGGTTATGGTAGGGTTGAGGGAAGCAGGATCCAAGTCCCGCCCCAGCCCCGCCCCTTCTGCTCAGGCCCCGCCCCTTCTGCTCAGGCCCCGCCCCCAGCCTCCACGGCCCCGGAGCACAGGGAATGTGGCTTGGGCCCCCCAAACAGCCCTGCCTTCTGCCCTTCCCGGGAGTACCGGGGCTGCGCTCCAGCTGGCAGGGCCAGGCCGTGGCCGAGCAGTTTATTCCAGCCAGCGTCTCAGCCTCGAAACACGAAAGGCATTAGAGGGCGGGAAAACAACTCAGCTGCACCCCCCCACGCACCCCCCCATACGCCCAGGCTGAGTCACTGCTCTGCCCAGGGAGGGAGAGGGGGGAGCCTGGCCCGGCTGAGGTCTCGGCCCTTCCGCCCACCCTGGGCTGCAGGGAAAGGAGTGAGCCTTTTCTTGAAGAGACCCCGTCAGAGCGTGGCCTGTGTGATCAGGTGTGTGTGCCACCCCAGGCCTGTGGCTAGCTACTGAACGGCGTGTCTTAAAACCGCTTCGCCCCGGGCGGAAATGCAGCCACCTCTGAAGGGGAGCGCGGTGGCTGCTTACCGGCCCCCAGCCACCCTGTGTCTCGGGTTAGGACAGCACAGGAGGCCGCTCGGCGTCCAAACGGCAGGGTGATGTATGGGGCGCGTTGGCCAGGCCCTGCAGGGCCAAGTCCCTGGCTTCAGCAAGGCATCTCCAGGGCTATCACGGCCGCCCGGGCTCAGGACTTGCTAGTTACCTGCCGCCGGCCTGCGGCGCGGGGTTTCCAGCCGGCATCGGCCCCCATGCGCCTCTGATCCCCGTGCCGCCGGGCGCGGGTCCCCTCCGCCTGTCCTGCGAGGCGAGGGACCGGGGTGAGGCGGGACGTGGGCTCTCGATGGGAGCGGCCCCTGGAGCAGGGCCATATGTCACCAGCCCCGGGAAGAGCAGCTTAGCACGTAGGCCAGCCGGCATGTTTACATCCCGGGAGCACAGGGTGTCCCGGAACAGCGCTGGCAGCGCGGGGGTGACTCAGAGGGCGGATTATTTATGGCCCGCGCTGCTGGAAGTGGCCGGTTTGTCCCCCGGTGAGTATGTGGGGAATTTCACACCCCCCCCTCCTGCCTGGGTCTTGCAACCAGGACAACTCCAGTTTCCTCCCTGGCGGGCGCCGGAAGAACAACCACAGCACCGGTTCTGCATGGGTTACCGCAGACCCTGCCCCCGACGCCCCCGGGAAGGGCTTGTTCATCACTGACCTCTGTGGGCGCCCAAAGCGGGCCGGATGCGCCCTGCTCCCCGCCTTACGCCCGCAGCCACTCGGGGTGGGCTGTGCCAGGTGTCGGCTGCCCAGGCACAGGGGTGCACGGCCCCGTTCGAAGGGAGGCATCTGCTCTGGTTATTCTGCCCTGGCATCCCGGAGAACAAATTCCACTATGTGGCCGCTCTAGACCCCTTCCCTTGTGGGGTGGGAGAGACATGCCCCTGTTCTGGGGCAGCAGGGCAAAGCAAGATCCAGCCCCGCCCCCTCCACCTGAGGCCCCACCCCCTCCACCTGAGGCCCCGCCCCAGAGCCAAGCCCCGCCCACCCTCGCGCGCTCCTTCTTGCCCACCTAGAGGGCTGGGGCTGCCAGGGTCTGCAGGTAATTTTGAGAAGGCTGCGCCTTCCCTTGCCTGCATCGCCGGCCGCCCAGGCTGCCCCCTCTGCTCCCTGCGTCTCTGGACTCGGCCGCCGCCCCACGCAGGGTCCCGACTAATCTTCTTCTCCTGTTTTTTCCCCCCTGTCTCCGTTCTGGTGTTTGTCCCGTCTGTCTCTCTCCGTGGCGGACTGTGTCTCCTCCCACGCCTGCGCCCCTTCCCCCTGCGCCCGCCCGCAGAGTACAACGCCAAACTGCGGGGCCCCCAGCCGAGCGCGGACGCCCCCCACCCTCCTCTGCGCCGGCAGAGATCCTTCTCCTTCGCTGGTTCGTTCCTTCCCTCCTTTCGCATCCCCAGCTCTCCTGCATGCTGGATGGCTGCTCACCGCAGCACGGGCAGGGCTGGTTCACACGCCCCGTGACGGGTGGAGGAGCTGCTCCGCCCTGGAATCCGGCACTGAGACGGGCCGGTCCCCCGTCCCGGGCCAATCCCGCCACAGATGCTGTTCGCTGACACAGCCTGGATCCTGGGAACCTCTCCCCTCCCACCCACAGCGCTCTGCTTTGGTGTAGCTTTCCGGCTCCCTCTCCCTGCCTGTGCCTCGCCGTGCGTGATGCAAGGCTCACCGGATACGCCGGGGCTGCTGCCACACTGGGGCCGCCCAGAGGAGGGCGAGGGGAGGGGAGGTCCACAAAGGGTTAACGACCCCGACCGGGGACGGCAGTGTACGGCGAAGCACCCCCCTGCGTCCAGCGGGGATCTCCGAGGCTGGATCTGGAAACAGTGGCTGACATGCAGCGCCGAGCCCCCGCCATCTCACTGCGGCTGCGTGTGTGTGTGTGCATGCATGCACGTTTGCTTCCTCTCTCGGCAGGTCTTCCTCCGGATTGGCGCTAAGCCTCCATCCGGGCCGGAGCGCGCACGCTCAGGGCGCCACGGCACTGGGTCTGCTCTTAAAAGAGGCCTGGGGCAGTAGCCAGCCGGATGTCAGATTCCGAGCAGACGTCTTCTTCCCCCTCTGTCTGGCTCTGGGCCACGGGTGGGCAATCAATTTCGCCTGGGCGCCACGTTGTGAATTGTGGGGCGTGGTCGTGGGCTGGCTCCACCCCCAGGAGAGGCGGGGCCTACGAGGAAGAGGCGGGGCCTGGGACTAGCCCCTCCCACCGTTGTCTTTGAAGTGAAAACACAGCAAACGGCTCGCGGCCCTGCTGCTACCGCATGGACAGGCAGCCGCCCAGGTGGCTGTGGCAATTTATAGGGCTTGCGGCTCCAGCCCCGGCGGGAGTAACGCCAGGACTGGGAGCCTGGAGCCATCCAAATAGGATCCTGTTGTCTGAGCCGCCGCCTGGAAATTCGGTGGCAGCAGGACAGAAATAGAGAGCAGCCAGTCCCTGGGCCGATCAAAGTATTAGGAGGCCGGATCCGGCCCCTGGGCCACATCTTGCCCAGCCCTGCTCTGGTGTAAGCGGGGCAGCGCGAAGAGGAGAAGGGTGGGAGGGGGCAGGTGAGGGGGATGGGATGGAGTCAGGGGTGGGCGTCGCGTGGAGGATGCTCTAGGCATGCATGTGGTGGAATGGCGGCCAGGCTTTTGCTGTGGGGGGCCGAAGGGGCTCGAATCTTCCGAGGGGGCGGCCCACGGTGATTGGATCGCACGCTCGGCTGCCATCGCATCTGGTTCCCTGCGATAAACGCAGCCCACTCTGGAAGGAGCAGCCCAGGAGTGGAAGCAGCTGAGGGAGCTGGCTGGCTGCTAATCATCTAGGATTTGTATAACGTGTGTCAAATCATGCCTGGGGTGGAGAAAGCGAATCAGGAAAAGTGATTGACTTCTTCCCATCACACAAGAACTAGAGGCCACCCAGCGAAATAAGCAGGCAGCAGGTTTAAAACAAACCCAGGGAAGTTTTTCTTCACGCAGCGCACAGTCAACCTGCGGAACTCCTCGCCAGAGGACGCGGTGAAGACCAGGACTTTAACAGGGTTAAAAAAAGAGCTAGGTAAATTCATGGAGGTTAGGTCCATTAGTGGCTATTAGCCAGGCTGGGTAAGGAATGGGATCCCTAGCCTCTGTTTGTCAGAGGGTGGAGATGGATGGCAGGAGAGAGATCGCCTGATCAGTACCTGTTCGGTTCCCTCCCTCTAGGGCACCTGGCACTGGCCACTGTCGGCAGACAGGACGCTGGGCTGGATGGACCCAGTGTGGCCGTCCCTATGGGTATGTCTACACTACCCTCCTATTTCGAACGAGGAGGGTAATGTAGGCATACCGCACTTGCAAATGAAGCCCGGGATTTGAATTTCCCGGGCTTCATTTGCATAAACTGGGCGCCGCCATTTTTAAATCCCCGCTCGTTCGAACCCCGTGCAGCGCGGCTACACGCGGCACGAACTAGGTAGTTCTAACTAGGCTTCCTCGTGGAATGAGGAGTAACGGTAGTTCGGACTAGGAAGCCTAGTTCAAACTACCTAGTTCGTGCAGCGTGTAGCCGCGTGGCACGGGGTTCGAACCAGCGGGGATTTAAAAATGGCGGCGCCCAGTTTATGCAAATGAAGCCCGGGAAATTCAAATCCCGGGCTTCATTTGCAAGTGCGGTATGCCTACATTACCCTCCTCGTTCGAAATAGGAGGGTAGTGTAGACATACCCTATGTTCCTGGCCTCAGCCCTCCCTGGCGCAGGCAGTAACTCAGAGGGGGAAGCCGGGGGAGAGGCAAACGACGTCGTGAGTGTCTGCAGGATGGACTCCCTGGCGTTGCACCCATTTGCCTGGGCCGAGAATCTGGCTTCCTGGGCCTCTTGGCTGGAATTTAACCCTCTCCTGGTGGGCGTTGGAATGGGGCAGAGCGTCGTTCCGTGGTCACTGTTCACATCACCGGGCACGGGGGGAGCAGAGCGTCGTTCCGGGGTCACCGTTCAGGTCACCGTGCACGGGGGGGGGGCAGAGCGTCTTTCCGGGGTCACCGTTCAGGTCACCGTGCATGGGGGGGGGGCAGAGCGTCATTCCGGGGTCACCGTTCAAGTCACCGTTCAAGTCACCGTGCACGGGGGGAGCAGAGCGTCGTTCCGGGGTCACCGTTCAGGTCACCGTGCATGGGGGGAGCAGAGCGTTGTTCCGGGGTCACCGTTCAGGTCACCGTGCACGGGGGGGGGGCAGAGCGTCTTTCCGTGGTCACCGTTCAGGTCACCGTGCACGGGGGGGGCAGAGCATCTTTTCGGGGTCACCGTTCAGGTCACCGTGCACGGGGGGGGCAGAGCGTCGTTCCGTGGGTCACCGTTCACATCACCGTGCACGGGGGGGGGGGCAGAGTGTCGTTCCGGGGTCACTGTTCAGGTCACCGTGCACGGGGGGAGGGCAGATGCCTCAGTTCCCCCCCTGTAAAATGGGGCTAATGATCCTTTCATACATCATGTGCGAGAAAGAGTTGTGTGCATAGATTTATTCATGTTTGCAAAGTGTTTCACTGACGGGGGGTGGGGGTGTATACGGATAGATAGATAGATAGATAGATAGATAGATAGAGGGGTGTATGGAGATAGATAGATAGATAGATAGATGGGGGGTTATGGGGATAGATAGATGGATGGATGGTTGGATAGACAGCTAGCTAGCTAGAAACACTTGGATCACTAAATATCTTTATACCCATTTCACAGCTGGAAAAACAGAGAGACTGGGAGAAGCAGCACACCTAGCTCTTATATAGCAGGGATGTAAATACCCCTTAAAATGTTAACCAATTAAATGATACCATTTTATACAGTTAACCAGAGTCTGGAGAGCCTGCAGGGGCTGGAGGGCTCCTTCAGCCATGCCCTCCGTGGGCGGGGAGGGGGGTGGGTTAGCTGGCCATGGTTCCAGCTGGCCTGGAGCATTCCCCACTGCTGGGCCTGGGTTAAGGAGTAAGTATCACCAGGTAGGGTCCTGCTAGCCAGGGAACTGGTTAACCCTTGACACCCTAGTATACCGTGCTTTTAAGCGAGCTTCGAGAGCGAAGGATGAAAAGTGAGGTCAGCCTCATTTCGCAGCTGGGGAAACTGAGGCGTGAGGCCGTCCAGCGGGCCAGTGACCAAGCTGGGCATAGAGACCAGGTCTCTTGCTTCCCAGTCCCCTCGTCTAATCACCAGACCCCCCTGCAACCCATCTGACTGGGCGACCGTTTCTGGCCACTGCTATTTTCCCGCGACCCCGCAGGGTCTCAGAAACACCGTTCATGTGCTGCTGAACAGCGCAGGCCCTGCCGGCTCAGTGCCTGCCACGAGGAAGCGGCTCCGTGCCCGCTAATAGCCACCTGGGCGGGATGGCGACGCCACAGAGGAAGGAAGAGAGAGCTGCTCCCGGCAGACCCCTGCGGCAGGGCGCTTGCCTGACGCACACCCACGCTGGAAGGAGGAGGACCAGTCCCTGTGCAGCTAGTGACGTGGGTGGTGGGGAGTCGCCGTCGGGAAGAGCCCCTCCCCATGCTGCAATTCCCGGGGAGGTCGCTCTGCTTAGGGGCTGCTGGGAGTCCCCGGAGGACAGCGGGGAACGCGGAGGGGCGGGAGGCTGTGGCGTCTCGGAGGCGGCGTTGGGGGGGAGGGCTTGTATCCCGAGCGCTTGCTGCGTGCCGCAGGATCTCAACGCGCTCTAGCCAGCCTTCGCGTGGCTCCATGCAGCCCTCCGGTGCGCTGGGCCAGGGCTCCCCCTGCTTCCCTGCGCTTGCTGAGGTCACGCCGCACAGACGGCCGGCGGGTAAGAGACAGCTGGAAGGCTGGTGCCATAGTGCCAACTGCGCGGCTGCCCCCGGCGCAGGAGCTGGGGCTGTGGTGTGGCTGCTCCTGGGGTCGGGGGCAGTCATAGTAGAGGAGCATGGGGGGGGGGGGGGCGCGCGGCTCGACCCGCTCACTGGCGGAAGCTGGGAAGGGGCGGTAGCGGGGGATCGCTCCGTGGCTGCTTGGTCTGGAAGGGGGAGAGTCATGTCTCTTGGAAGCGGCAAAGGCTTCTCCCAGGCGGCTGGCCAGGGAGTGGACTCACAGGCAAAGCCAGCTTGCCCGGAGTGAAGACAGACGAGCTATACATCTGCTCTGAATTGCGCTACAGGTTGGACCTCTCTAATCCGGCACTCTCTGGTCCGGCAACCTCCGTGGTCCGGCATGATTCGAGTGAGCCAGATGTCTGCTTACCACGGGGGCGGACAAGTTTCCCACAGTCCCATAAAGTTGGCTGACAGCCCCCAGTCCTCGCCCGCGCTCCCACTGCTGGCTCCCAAACAACGAGTCCCTTCTGCTTCCCGTGTCCCCCGGGGAGGGAAAGAGAAAAGACAGGCCGGGGCGTTGCTGGGTGCCCCCCCGCGGGCCGGCCCTGCTGTGGGCGGGGGGACGGGGGGGGGGCGGTGAGGCGTTTGAAATGGGCCCGGCCCGGCCTTGCTCAGCTTTGGCTGCTGCCACGCTCCTGGGGCGGGAGTGGAACGTGCAGCGAGGGCAGTCGCCGCCTTTCCTGCGTCTCTGGCATCCTTGGTGCCGCGCTTTCCCCCCCATCAGCTCCTCCCTCCCCCTCTAGAGCCTCCCACGGGGCAGGGGAACTTCGGTGCCCAGTCCCCGCTAGGCTGACGCCTATGGGAGTTAGGCGCCTTCCACACCGTGGTTCCGTATCTCACGCTGTCAACGGGCCTGCTTTGGGGGCCGCAGGCTGGTTCAATTCCAGCCCTGCCCCCGCCGGCTGCCAAGCTCGCACGGCCATTGGGGGGTGCACGCGGGTAGCAGCTGGGTTTGTGGAACCCCTGTGAGCCCCCTCACATTCAAGGGCGCTGGCCCCAGCTTTGAACTGGGCGTGTAGCCCTGAGATTTAGGGACCCCTGTATGTGCGTGCGGGCACGTGCAGGGGGCCTTGCACGAGGATTGCACAATTGCCCACGGCCCTGGGCTGGCCACGTGCAGCCACGCACCCCCCCGTCTCACCTTACGTGTGGGAGGGCTGCCGTGGGCGCCAAGCCAATGCCACAGCGGGGTGGGGAGGGACCGTTGAATGAAAGGGGCCGTGAGCCCTTGAACAAGCACCAGGCACAAGCAGAATGGGGAGCGACCAAGCCCTGGGCACGTGCGCCACACGGAGGGGTCGTTAACAGCGAGGCGCACGGAGGGGTCGTGCGTGAGCATCGCCGGCAGGGGCACGGCTGGAGTTGAACCAGGGACCTGCCGCCCCCAAAGCAGGCCCGTTGACAGCTTGTGCTACGGAACAAGGCGTGGCCGTGCGAAGGTGCCTAACTCCCATAGGCTTCAGCCTAGCGTTGTCAGCGAGGACGGGGCACTGAAGTTCCTTCAGCTTCTGGGCCTCGGCCTAAGTCACTGGCCACCGAACGCTGCTCACTGCAGCAAGCAAAGGTGTTTTCTTGCCAGGCGGGTCATTTTTGAGGGACACAGGAAAAGGGGGCAGGAAATTACCCTGGGGGCGAGTGGCTGTGGGGGCCTCGCCAGGCGGCTTCTCAGGCCTCGGTCCCCTGGGACGTCTGGCTGGCACGCCTCCGCCTGCGCCTTCCCCCACCCCGCCTGCACGGAGCGTCTTCGGCCTTCCCAGCTCCGGACTGGCACCGCCAGGCAGCCGGCTCCGGCAGAACGGCCGGGCCCATTCCGCTCCTGAGTCGCTGCCAACGGAATTTTCCGATGCACGGCTGTGCCCCCGGCGAACTCCCCATGGGCTGGGCGCCAGCTTTCCGCTCTCTGCCATCGCCCCCGGGGATGGGTTGCTCTCGCCGGCGCTCTGTGGGGCTTAGTTAGGAGCCCCGTTGGGACGCTGTGATGGCACGTTGGGGAGCCCCCAACCCTGCCCCCCCGTCCGCAGTCAGATGTGACTCTCCGCCAGCCAGTAAACATGGGTTTACTGCTTCTCCGAGATACTGCCCAGCGTAGGTTTGATGTAGACAGAGGACTGGCCGACAGCCCCACTTCCCTTGGGGGGGAGGGGCTCACAGACCCCTGAACCCCCAGACTGGTTTTTAGTCTCCTTCCTCCATGCTTCCCCACACTGTGACTGCCCAGCTCCCAGCCCTGCCCCCCAGCCAGGAGCCGTCTCCCCCTCCCTCCCTTTGTGTCTCCCCCTGGGAAGAGCCTTGTTATCCGCTCAGGTTGGGGCTAGGTGTCTGGGCCAACGCACATGTGGGGGAGTCCGTGGGGATCCCACATCACAGCGCAGGGGGACCCGGGTCACCGAGCAGACAGCCCCCCCCACTACGCCACAGACGCCTTCGCCCTTCCGTCGTGTAGCGAAGCCGCGTGCGGCCAACTCCCTCCCCGCTTGGCTAGCAGGCGTCTGGAGCTCTGCAGACGGGAGGAGGGAGCGCCGCTTGGCTCAAAGGCTCGGAGATGCTTCTCAGGATGTCAAGCCCAGCCGGGGGGCAGCTAATGGCTTTTCAGGGACCTCTGGGGAAGAAACTGGGGGGGCTCAGTCCGTTTTCCAGCCCCCACCGTGATGCTACATTCCGCGTGGGTGGCTGCCTAGAGGAGAGAGAGGGCGTGGGTGTGTGCGGTGTGGGGCGTTGTGTTGTCCGGGCCTGGTGGGGTCAGCCAGCTGGCTGTGTGGGACAAGCTGGACGGAGGCTGATGGACGGATGGGTCGTCCAGCTGAGAAGATGGCCGGCAGCCCCAGTGCGTCCCAGCATTTCTCTGCTCAGAGAGGTGGCTTCAGGCTACCTGCCCTTCCTCACGTGTGTCCCGGTCCTGGGTCTGTCTTGGGCTCTGGCTCCGTCGCCTGCTGCCTGGCTGTGCAGCGTGTGTGGCTGGTGCCTGCGTTTCACTCCCAGGGATTGTACAAGCTCCCTCCGGTTCCCTGTCCTCAGCCACGTCCACCGCTGGCTCTGATGCCCGGCCATGTCGAACACCCACAGACTGCCTTGGCCTTCCAGCCTTGGGGCCTGTGCCGGCAGCCCCTAAAGCCAGCTGGGACGATGGATCAAGAGCAAAGGGGTGAGCCAGGGCCTGAGGTGCTAGCCACAACCTCGCATTCAGTCTCAACACTGCCACTGATGGCTTGCATGGCCTTGGTCAAGTCATTTAATCTCCAGCTCCCTTTGCCTCCGTGCCGGCCCCTTGCGGCCGGGCAGCCGGCCCTCGAATGGTGTCGGGGGTACAGAGTTCCCTGGGGGAGCCCCAAGATGCCAAGGAGCTGGGGTTGTCCGATGCGGGGGGGGGGGGGGGTGGCTCGTGCCTGGAATAAATCAGTCCTGTGCCAGGCTAAGCTGTCAGGTCGCTCCCCAAGGGTGAATTAGAGCCACCAGCCTCTTCGCCTGACTCTGCCCATGCTGGGAAGAGGGAAGTGGAGGAGTTGCCAGCTTCCCCACAGAGCTGGTGCCCCCACCTCTCCTCCCTTCCTAGCCCCAGGCACCGTGGAGCGTGGCCACAGCCCGCTCCCCCCAGCGTGCCCCACGCCGCTCGTTAACGGGGCCTGCGTGAGTCTGGCTCACACGTGCCTCCCGATGTGCGCTTGAATTCCAGGGGTGCAGGCCCGGGAAAAGTCCCCGGAGGAGCCCGGCGGGCCCGTCCGAAGACGCACGACCAGCGACGGCCAGTACGAGAACGGCCCCCAGGAGCCTGGCACGCCCCGGAGCCCCACTGTCCGGTCGCCGGTCCACAGCTTCGCGCCGGAGGTGGTCAGCAGCATCGCCGCCAACCCAGGAGGGAGGCCCAGAGAGGTGCCTTTGCGTGGGGGGGGACCCCGCTGGGAGGAGGGGCCGCGGCTGGCCAGAGGCCCACAAGGATGCTGAAGAGAGACCCCGTCCTTTGGGTAGCAAAGCCCCCGGCAGCGGGGGACCTGGAGCCGGGTTTGCGGGAAGGGCAGGAAAGTTTCCCGCACCCCGCTCAGCTCCGGGCTCTGCTCTCGCTGACGCGGCCTCTCGCTTTCCTCCGCAGCCTCATCTCCACAGCTACAAGGAGGCCTTTGAGGAGCAGGAGGGGACGCCGCCAAGCAGCCCGCCCTCCAGCGGAGGTGAGAGCCTCCCCCACCGCGCCACAGGCCCCTTGCCTTCGCCCGCGTAAAGGGCCGAGGGGTGGGGGGAACCGGTGGGCGGCCCTCGCAACGCCAGGGAGAGGTCATGGCACGGCGCGTTCCAGTCCCCTCCCATTTAATCCCCCTTTTCGGTTCTCTCATCCCTCCCGCCCTCTCCCTGTCGGCCCGCTTCTCCGCTTCGCTCCCCCCTCCACCAGGCCATGCGCGGCAGACGGCTTTGCGTTGGTGGCCATTTTGTTCCTCTCGCCAAGTCTTAACACTATCGCCAGCCGCCTGCGTGTGTGTCCCCCCCGAAGGCACGTGAGGGGAATCATTGAACCCTGTTTTGGGGGGAGCACCCCCCTCTGCCAAGACAGCACCCTGAAAATGACACTGGGCGTCCACGTGCCGAGGAGAACTCCCGTTTGTTTGAGGCGAGCGCCCATATCCCGAGGAGAACTCCCGTTTGTTTGAGGCGAGCGCCCATATTCCGAGGAGAGCTCCCGTTTGTTTGAGGCGAGCGCCCATATTCCGAGGAGAACTCCCGTTTGTTTGAGGCGAGCGCCCATATTCCGAGGAGAACTCCCGTTTGTTTGAGGCGAGCGCCCATATTCCGAGGAGAGCTCCCGTTTGTTTGAGGCGAGCGCCCATATTCCGAGGAGAACTCCCGTGTGTTTGAGGCGAGCGCCCATATTCCGAGGAGAACTCCCGTTTGTTTGAGGCGAGCGCCCATATTCCGAGGAGAACTCCCGTTTGTTTGAGGCGAGCGCCCATATTCCGAGGAGAGCTCCCGTTTGTTTGAGGGGAGCGCCCATATTCCGAGGAGAGCTCCCGTTTGTTTGAGGCGAGCGCCCATATTCCGAGGAGAACTCCCGTTTGTTTGAGGCGAGCGCCCATATTCCGAGGAGAACTCCCGTTTGTTTGAGGCGAGCGCCCATATTCCGAGGAGAGCTCCCGTTTGTTTGAGGCGAGCGCCCATATTCCGAGGAGAACTCCCGTTTGTTTGAGGCGAGCGCCCATATTCCGAGGAGAGCTCCCGTTTGTTTGAGGCGAGCGCCCATATTCCGAGGAGAGCTCCCGTTTGTTTGAGGCGAGCGCCCATATTCCGAGGAGAGCTCCCGTTTGTTTGAGGCGAGCGCCCATATTCCGAGGAGAGCTCCCGTTTGTTTGAGGCGAGCGCCCATATTCCGAGGAGAGCTCCCGTTTGTTTGAGGGGCGCGCCCATATTCCGAGGAGAGCTCCCGTTTGTTTGAGGCGAGCGTCCATATTCCGAGGAGAGCTCCCGTTTGTTTGAGGCGAGCGTCCATATTCCGAGGAGAGTTCCCGTTTGTTTGAGGCGAGCGCCCATATTCCGAGGAGAGCTCCCGTTTGTTTGAGGCGAGCGCCCATATCCCGAGGAGAGCTCCCGTTTGTTTGAGGCGAGCGCCCATATCCCGAGGAGAGCTCCCGTGTGTTTGAGGCGAGCGCCCATATTCCGAGGAGAACTCCCGTTTGTTTGAGGCGAGCGCCCATATTCCGAGGAGAACTCCCGTTTGTTTGAGGCGAGCGCCCATATTCCGAGGAGAACTCCCGTTTGTTTGAGGCGAGCGCCCATATTCCGAGGAGAGCTCCCGTTTGTTTGAGGCGAGCGTCCATATTCCGAGGAGAGCTCCCGTTTGTTTGAGGCGAGCGCCCATATTCCGAGGAGAACTCCCGTTTGTTTGAGGCGAGCGCCCATATCCCGAGGAGAGCTCCCGTTTGTTTGAGGCGAGCGCCCATATCCCGAGGAGAGCTCCCGTGTGTTTGAGGCGAGCGCCCATATTCCGAGGAGAACTCCCGTGTGTTTGAGGCGAGCGCCCATATTCCGAGGAGAACTCCCGTGTGTTTGAGGCGAGCGCCCATATTCCGAGGAGAACTCCCATTTGTTTGAGGCGAGCGCCCATATTCCGAGGAGAACTCCCGTTTGTTTGAGGCGAGCGCCCATATTCCGAGGAGAGCTCCCGTTTGTTTGAGGCGAGCGCCCATATTCCGAGGAGAGCTCCCGTTTGTTTGAGGCGAGCGCCCATATTCCGAGGAGAGCTCCCGTTTGTTTGAGGCGAGCGCCCATATTCCGAGGAGAGCTCCCGTTTGTTTGAGGCGAGCGCCCATATTCCGAGGAGAGCTCCCGTTTGTTTGAGGCGAGCGCCCATATTCCGAGGAGAACTCCCGTTTGTTTGAGGCGAGCGCCCATATTCCGAGGAGAGCTCCCGTTTGTTTGAGGCGAGCGCCCATATTCCGAGGAGAACTCCCGTTTGTTTGAGGCGAGCGCCCATATTCCGTGGAGAACTCCCGTTTGTTTGAGGCGAGCGCCCATATTCCGAGGAGAACTCCCGTTTGTTTGAGGCGAGCGCCCATATCCCGAGGAGAACTCCCGTTTGTTTGAGGCGAGCGCCCATATTCCGAGGAGAACTCCCGTTTGTTTGAGGCGAGCGCCCATATTCCGAGGAGAACTCCCGTTTGTTTGAGGCGAGCGCCCATATTCCGAGGAGAACTCCCGTTTGTTTGAGGCGAGCGCCCATATTCCGAGGAGAGCTCCCGTTTGTTTGAGGGGCGCGCCCATATTCCGAGGAGAACTCCCGTTTGTTTGAGGAGAGCGCCCATATTCCGAGGAGAGCTCCCATTTCAACTCCACCCGAGTTTAAAAAAAACCAAGTATTTTCAGTGGGAGGGGGACAGAGGAGAACCCAGACACGTGGCTTGGTGATGGAGCAGTGGGGGCATCTCGGCCACGGCTTTCCGAGACAGCGCCATGTCCAAGCGTGGCACCTCCCGGTCGGACCGAGCTGGCAGAAGGAACTTTCTCCCTTTCGGTCCCAGCCTCTGCTGCCGGCTCTGCGAGGGAGGGCTGATGTGAAGCAGTGGCGTGGCAGAGGAACAGAAAGGCCATGTGAGGTCCGTTTTCATGGCTTCCTCCGAGTTCTGGACAGTCGGACGGGTGGCAGGGAAGGTGGCTCGTTTCGAAGGTGGAAGGTTCTGAAAAATAGGCCCCATGGGATTGTTTGCAAATTACCGGAAGCCTTCCCCGGAGAGCGTGGCTGTAGCCCCGAGATAGGCGGCAGGCCGGCCAGGCGTGGGAGCAAGTTGGCCGGGGCACTTGTTGAGGCCAGCCTGCTTGGACTCCAGCTCAAACACAAGCCCCGAAGTCGTTGGTTGGACACCACTGGTTAGTCCTAGGTATCCGGCAGGAGCACCTAGAACCAAGCAGGACCCCCATGCGGTAGGGGCTGCACCGCCTTGCTCGAAAGAGCCTAAATGGAGGACCAGCCTGTATCCCCCATGTGCCTAGTTATAGACGTGCCGTGGGGGCACACGTGTGCCTAGCTATTGATGTGCCGTGGGGCACACGGGTGCCTAGCTATAGACGTGCCGTGGGGCACACAGGTGACTAGCTACAGACGTGCCGTGGGGCACACGTGTGCCTAGTTATAGATGTGCCATGGGGCACATTTGTGCCTAGCTATAGACGTGCCGTGGGGCACACGTGTGCCTAGCTATAGACGTGCCGTGGGGCACACATGTGCCTAGCTATAGACGTGCCGTGGGGCACACGTGTGCCTAGCTATAGACGTGCCGTGGGGCACACGGGTGCCTAGCTATAGACGTGCCGTGGGGCACACAGGTGACTAGCTACAGACGTGCCGTGGGGCACACGTGTGCCTAGTTATAGATGTGCCATGGGGCACATTTGTGCCTAGCTATAGACGTGCCGTGGGGCACACGTGTGCCTAGCTATAGATGTGCCGTGGGGCACACGTGTGCCTAGCTATAGACGTGCCATGGGGTACACGGGTGCCTAGCTATAGACCTGCCGTGGGGCACACGGGTGCCTAGCTGTAGATGCGCTGTGGGGCACACGGGTGCCTAGCTATAGACGTGCCGTGGGGCACACGTGTGCCTAGCTAGTGACGTGCCGTGGGGCACACAGGTGCCTAGCTACTGACGTGCTGGATCTGACCCCCAGGCCTCTTGCCAGCCGTTCATCCTGGGGATGAAATTCAGAGCGACAGGTTCGTCGTGGAGGGTTGAGACACTTCTCGCCCTGTGCGACGCAGGGGCTGGTTTGCATCTCGGCCCTGCTCTGGCAGGCTCCGGTGAACATCTGAGCAGCCCGGGAGTTGAACCTTTTGAGATTTGCCCATAACGAGCTGCAGATCCACCCACATCCGATCTGGAATCCCACATCCAGCTGCTCACATCCGGGGGAGGGGAGAACTAAAATCAGTACCCTGCCCGGAACAGCGTAGCTGGGGTCGTTAGGCTGCAGCGATGCAAGTGGATTTCGATTCTGCCGAGAGCGGGTGACCGTGGCGTTGCTGCTCGCTGCTGGCTTTTTCTCCCGGGCAACAACCTCCCACCTGTCCGAAGCAGCCCTAATGCGTTAGCAGGACACTTGTCTGGAAGTCTTGGCCCGTCAGTGGAATTGCTCGGTCGGCCACTCACTTATCCGCATTGAGCAAACGGTTCTAACCAACGCAGCAGCCGTGACGACTCATGAGGCCTGGCTTTTGTTTCCACGCCCGCCCCCCGCCTCCTCCCGCGGCCGGCGTGGGTGCGGGTCTGCATCTGTAAGTCCGAAGGCTGAAATGCAAGCGAAAGGAATGTGGCAAATTTCCTTTCGGCAGCTCGGAGCCTCGTGTGTCGCCTTCGTTTTTGCTTTTTGCAACATTCCCACACCTCTTCCTTCCAGCGAGAAAGCCGGAATTGTTTGGCGCTGGTAAAATGCCGCGTCAGGGAGATAGAAATCAACAGCGAGACGGTCCTCCCCCACCGCACACAGGCGCTGTACAAAGCTGTATTTGTGAGACCTGTAAGACACACAGCTGCCTCTGTTTGCCCCTGCTTCACATGGGTACTCTGTCTCTGTAGCAGGTGTGCTATATATACTACCCACCCTCCTGTGAGCATGCATACGCCAGACCAGCCTCTCCCTTGATAACACATACGTGCCCGATCGTGGGTGCGTTGGTACACAGGCTGCTGCGTGTGTGATACACACGTGGCTAGCTGGTTTTACAGAGGGGTATCTATGCTGTATGTGTGAAAGCTCACATTCTGGGCTCCATTTAGGTTTCTGTACCAGAACCAATCCAGTGGGTTGAGCAAATGCTTTGACATAAAGTGTGGGTCCCCCGTTAGGCTAAAACTAGTTTTTCAGGTGGGAGATGAGGTAAGGGGACTGGTTTGTGGGCATGGTGGGGTGAGAGCATCCAGGGTGTATTCTGTTCTCGTTTGCACCTGGGCTGTGTCTACACTGGCACCCTTTTCCGGAAAAGGGATGCAGATTAGCCAAGTCGGAATTGCAAATGCAGCGGGGATTTAAATTTTCCCCGCTGCATTTGCATGAATATGGCTGCCGCTTTTTTCCGTCTCGGGGCTTTGCTGGAAAAAAGCGCCAGTCTAGACGGGGATCTTTCGGAAAATAAAGCCTTTTCTGGAATATCCCTTATTCCTGGAGTCTCTCGGATTAAATCGATGGAGTCCCTCTGGGTGTAGATCGGGGACACAGACGCCGGAAAATGGCCTCCTGTCTTTGTGTTAACATCAGTGGGAGTACGTCTACACTGCGCAGCTGTTCCGGGATACCGGAGGAGTCCCGAAATAGCTGCCCCGCGTCCAAGGAATTCGCCCGTTATTTCGAAATATTGTTGGAAATAACGGACGCGCTGTTTCGCCATCCTGGTAAGCCTCGTCGCACAAGGGATAAGGGATGGCTCGAAGAGCGCGATATTTTGAAATTTGGCGCCGTGTAGACGTGCCTGATTTTGGAAAAGCCTGTTTTGAGTTTCAGGGGCTGTGTAGACGCACCCTCTGAGTGCAGGTGAAAGGCCAACTTCCTGGGTCACTGCAGGGCGTGTTACCGTTGCGTGCCTCAGTTTACCAGCCAATCCAATGCGCGAGGGAGGGTGGTTAAACACCCTCATCAGGCAGGGGTCATAATTAGTGAGCAATAATGAAGGCGCTTTGAGATCCCTGGGTGAGAGGAGGTAGGACAATAGCGGGCGCTGCTGTTTGGCCAGAGGGCTGTTCCTTTGCCACCTCACCCCGCCAGCTGGTTTCCTGCAAGCTCCGGGGAGTCGGTCTTCCTGGTGGCCCACCCCTAACGCTGGGGCTGCCCAAGGGCTCTCTTCTCTAGGAGGCAAGGGGTTCAGGCCCCCAGCACACTCAAGCATCAAAGAAACATGTCACCCTGCCCTGCCTTCCAGGCCCCACGGCCCGTCATCCTGCGGCTGCCCCCCAATCCGCAGCGGGGGCTGCTTTTCTCCCTGGGTCTAGGTTCCCTCCCCACGCGGCCAGCACCGGGCTAGGGATGTTAAGGACTAGTCGATTCCCAACTCCCCCTTGCTGCCTCTGTCAGATAGAGGCAGCAAAGGGGGGGGGGAGGAAGAGGGAGTACTTCAAAGCGGCAGCACCGCACAGCTGAGCCTGGGATCAGCTGGGGACTCCCTAGCTGATCCCAGGCTCCAGCCGGCATTTCCACGGAACCTGACATCAGCTGAGGAGTCCCCGGCTGACCCCGGCTCCGCGTGGCACTCGTGTACCATTGTACCCGCTGGGGACTCTTGTAGATTTCAAAGCTGGCACCTGCGTGCAGCCCGGAGTCAGGGGGACTTCCCGCCGGCCCCGGGCTGCAGGCGGAGTTCCGCATTCCTCCTTGGAAATGCACAAGAGCCCCAGCGGGGGCCCAGCGGGGGCCCTTGTAGATTTCCAAGGGGGAACATGGAAGCGCCTATCGACGAGTCGAGGTGTCGATGGAAATTCCATCGACTCCTCGACTAGTCAGCGAACCGTTATTTAACGTCCTTACACCCAGCCTGGCTGCATCACTGCCTCCAGCAAGGGAAGCCCAAGGTTCACGTCTAAGAAGGGGTCTGCCAGCCAGCCGGCTTCATCTTGTCCAGTTGCTCATGCCCCTTGCCAGGACGTAACGACAGCCGGTGGGTGGAACTCGGAGAGCCAGGGCTGCAAACTCCCCGTCAGTAGCAGCCGAGACGCCGCTCACGTTTCTCGCGCTGTACATTGAATTCCTCTTCTCTGACCACTGGATTTTGTGTGTGTGTCTGTGTGCCTTGACTACAGTGCGCTCCCCGCCCGGCCTGGCCAAGACCCCGCTGTCTGCTTTGGGACTGAAGCCCCATAACCCAGCGGACATCATGCTGCAACCCACAGGAGGTGAGTGAACGGGAGGGGTCCGAGGGCTGGTGGCGGGTCTGCATGGCGACCACTCTGCTGGACCGGGGCCGTCCATTTGGGAGAACGGAGGGATCCGGTAAAGCTGAGCCATAAACGTTCAACCTCAAGATACTGGCCCAAGTCCACCGTGTCGGTCCGCAGAGAGAGGCGGAGAGCGCACTGTTTCTCCAGGTGCTGCTCCCGATCTGGGGTGCGGCCCGTGGTTGTCATGAGGGCTGGCTGGGTGTGGACCCCCGCAGGTGCACCAGAGTCGGATGTTGCTCGACGTCCGTCCTGGGCTTCAGAGCCCGTGGCCAGGAAAGGCAGGTTCTTGGAGCCACCAGGGGGCTTGAGAAATTCGCCGGTGGAGCAGAAGAACGGCTGCATTTGCTCAGCCCATCCAGCCCCGTGTCCTGCCCTCCAACAGGGCCAGGTGGCCCTGAGGGAGCCACCAGAGCAGAGCATCATCGAGTGATCCCTACGTATTGGTGTACCAATTCCGCCGTGGCTCGGGGGCATCCTAGGACCACGGGGCTCTGCAAAGGTCTCTAGGCCAACCCCCGCCAAGATCCAGGGCGGGGCGAGACCACCCCTTGAGCTTGCTTCGAGCCCTAGAACAAGGGGATGCTCGGCCCTGCGGCCAAGTGGTCCCGTAGCCACATACCACCAGGGCGGTGTGGCCACTGAGAGGCCGCTGGCAAGGAGCTGTGCCGGAGCATGGTGGCCCATCGCCCGCTGCCCTGTGGGGCCGTGTTCTCCTCTCTGGGCCGGCACCTGAGGTCCTTGCTGGCGGAAGCCAGTGGGCTGTCCTGGAGGAGCGTGGAAGACTGTGTCCATGGTTCGCTCTCTCCACCCCCCACCCCCTTCTCCCTTCTTCTCTCTCGGCCTGTCTGTGTCACTCTCACCTGGGCTCTCCCGGCCTGTGGCTGCGGGCTCAGGGACAGAGCCCAGCTTGCCAGCCTCCCCCCGCCAAGCTGGGAGTCTTGCGTGTCGCCTGCTCCTCACGGCGTTTACCGGGCGGGCGGCCCCCCTCGGGGAAGCCTGGGGCTGTGGGCAGCAGCATTTCAGCGGCCGGCTCTCGCTGTGGGGAAGCAGAGGGCGTCAGAGCAGAAAGGCTGACGCACAGCCTCAGGAATGAAGAACTGCCGCCGTGGGAATGTTTCCAAGGGAATTGCCTCAGCCCACAGCGAGCCACCTGGTGTAGGCTCGTGCGGCTTCGCCCCAGACCTGCGTGCTGACCAGGGAAAGCAAATGGAAGGGAATTAGCCTGCTAATTAATAACACCCTCCCTTTTGGACATAAAGCAGTGCCTGCCTAGGACCTGGTTGGCAGGGCAAGACTAACGGGGGAGCCATAGGAATGAGTCCGTCGGCTGAGCGCGATGGGCCAGGGGTGTGTGAAATCAATGGGGTTTAGGCACCTAAATACAGTAACTTTAAAACTCTCGGCCTCCTTCCCGTTTCTGTGCCAATTCAGGTGATGAGAAAGCAAAGAGCATTAACAAAGATTTTTCTCTCTCTCTCTTCCTTCTCCTCGCATCGCTGCTTTTCCTTTCTCTGCCCCGGTCTGTCCGTCCTCTCCCTCGCGCCTCCATCTCCTGTCTTTCCCCCTTGGCGCTAGCAGGGGAGGCAGTAGTTGAATCTGATGAAGGTAAGAAGGGACTGTTTTTTTCTGTATTCGTGCTAACTCTTTTGGGCAGAAAGAGAAGGCGACCTGCTGAGCTCATGAACGCTAACACCCGTGGTCGGCTTGATTTTTTTGCCTGGTGCGCAGAAGGGTAACAAAGTGCCTGCAGGATTCTACTGCAGCACGGCCTGCTAGCGAGTTATAGGAGGGCGCCAATCTTGAAGCAAATAAATCCAGGGAGAGTTGCCTGAACGTGAAGTGTGCAGGAAAATGATCCACTATAGGAGTGTCCTTTCAGCCTCTCCCATATGCTTGTGCATCATTTCCTGTCGCACTTCCTGCTGGCAGGCGGTACTTCCTGGAATGCCATTCCCGCCGCAGTGAATCAGCATGCCGTGAGTTCCTGCCCCCCCAGTTCAGGGTTACCAGGTGTCCAGTTTTTGCCCGGACAGTCCATCATTTCTGGCCCCTGTCCGGTAAAAAAAAACCAGAAAACACCTGACTTTTTTTTTTCTCACCAACTTTGGCTCCCCATTTTTTTTTCTCAACCAATTTTTTTTTTCCTGCCATGTTCGGGATTTTTTGTGAAAGTATCTGGCAACCCTACGCCAGCACCTCTTTCCTGCTGCCATGCAGCTGGTCGCTGGGACCACCAAGTCATTAAGATGTTATTGTGAGTGATACGTTAACATCCCAAGACTCCCTTTTTGCTGGCCTGAGGGGAATGAAATTAAGCAGGGCCACAGAGCTAACGTTCCTGAGTTTCAGGCGGCAATACGTGTCTTAGGCCAGGCTCACCTGAGGTTCGGTTTGTGCTTTGGGTTTCAAATGAGACTTACGGTCCAGGCGGAATGCTAAACCCTGCTAAACAAGAACGTCCAAGTGTTTATAGGAGCGGGACATTAGTGCGGGACGAGCCTTATAGCTACCGAAGAGAAGAGCTTGGAATTTGCACGCCTACACAATCTGTCTCCATGCTTGGCTAGTTTGTGTGTTGCAACCAGACAAAGACACTGAGTTCGAAGGGGGACGTTTCCGTCAGAGCTTCTGTTGTCAGTCACAGTGTGGGCCGAGTTTCTCGCACGTATTTCAGTCCTGTCTGGGTCTCTTGGGGGGGGTTTCATCAGAGTCTGTCCATTTTTGTGGTACCCAAAGCATTCTCGCCAACGCGCCTTCTTTTCTCACGTCTTCAGCATGGTGTTTGCCTTTCAGCCCTGTCGCTTGGTGTTAACCAATTACAGGGCAGTTTCAGCTTTAGTTAAAAACCAAAGTTTCCAGGCCTCATGGTTTCAGAGCAAGGCCTAAACACAGGGCAAGAGATAGTTGCAATTTAGTTTGTTGTCGTTTCAAATGTTTTTTAACAAACAATTGGCTTTTTGATCAAATTGGCTTTTTATGTGATTAGTACCATTGTCAACCAATTCCCCTCACCCCTCCCAAGTTTTCATTAAGACAAAGGAAACAATTCAGCCGAAAATAGAATAGTTTGGGAGTTTGGCTGATTTTTTTTGGTTGCCAGAAATGGACAAATGTTTGATTTTTCAGGTTTTTGGCTTTTTGATAACCCCCCAAATCTTTTGATGAAAAATGTGGATGAACATGAAACCCTTTTGCTTTTTCTCAAAAGTGTTTTGCAAACCAGGTTCACTTGCAGCCCCTACAGCTCAAAACCAGAGGGGAACTACAAAAAGATGTAAAACATTATTTGTAAATATTACATTTAAGCTCTTTTTAAGTCAGTTTCATGCTGTTTAGGGTCTGTCTGACTCGTGTGTTTTGAACACTTTGGGATTGGCATGACCGCTTGGCCACTACAAAATTCTTTTACCTGTTTTCTTCATGATTCAGACGACTTGAAAAAGCGTTGTCTTTTAAAACCGAGCTCTTCTGAATTCTGAACATGGACCAACACTTTTGCCACAAGGAAGAAATTAACTGAGCAAGTTGACTAGTTTAGAAAAAAGAAATGTTTTTTGATAGAAACATGCCTTCGCCCTACAGGAACATTTTTGATCTTCTCATGTGTTATGGAGTTTGTGCTTTTTTTCCCCCTTCATTTTTTCCTAACACTTTTGTAAAAAAATTCTGCTTCCCTAAAACCAGTTTTCAGCATATGAAACCCACTGGCGGCCTCTCCACTCCGACCTTGGATAAAAAGGAAGGGGACAATGTACCCCCAAATTTAGGAAATGCGGAAAAAATATCTCTGGTTTTTGAACCTTTGGGTGCACAAATAAGGGGGAAGTTTTGAAATGTTTCACATTTTCCCTCCCAACTAAGTTTAGAATGAACGTTCTAGCTATTGGAGAACTGCCAATCACGCCGCTTCGGGAAGGCTGTGTGGTGTAGTAGACAGAGCGCCTATTCAGCAGCGAGCGATCGCTGGGTTGTGCATCCTTGCCAATGCAGCGGGGCGGGGGGAGTGGGACTGGACTTGGTCAGCAGCCCTCAGTAAGCATTGTATGCGTAATTGGCACGAACACCTGCTCTCTATTCTCCTTTGGCCTTGCAATTCTCCCTAACTGTTCAGCTTGTTCCGTGCGGCGTGCCAAGCCCAGGGATGGTCTAGCAAGCGTGCCCTGGGATAGATACAGCCTGGCATGCACAGAAAGGTGCAGCTGCACAACTGGAAGGGTCGCTGAATTCCTAGGCGTGTGATTATTTTTGTTGGCGGCGCAGAGCGAAGCCGAGTGTAGCCTGACGCTATGGAAAGCGCACCTGTGTTCCTTTCTGCACGGACGTTACAAAGGGGTCTTTCCTGATATGTTCCTGTTAGATAATGGGCTAGAGAATTGGGCCAGGCATAGGAAAGGAGCTGCAGTTATTTCCGCAATACTCCTCTAGGCAGACTGTCTAAGCCGAATGTGATTTATGTGTAAACAGCACCGTTTTGCAAACACCCCCAGAGCAAATGTTTCAAGTCTGCTTCCGGTTTTAACATAAGAATGGCCAGGCTGGGTCACACCAAAGGTCCATCTAGCCCAGTGTCCTGTCTGCCCACAGTGGCCAACACCAGGTGCCCCAGAGGGAGGGAACACAACAGGGAATCCTCACGTGATCCCTCTCCTGTCATTCATTTCCAGACTAACAGAAGCTAGGGACACCATTCCGACCCATCCTGGCCAATAGCCATTGATGGACCTAACCTCCATGAATTTATCTAGCTCTTTTTTGAACCCTGTTAAAGCCTTGGCCTTCATAACATCCCCTGGCGAGGAGTTCCACAGGTTGACGGTGCGCTGTGGGAAGAAAAACATCCTTTGGCTTGTTTTAAACCTGCTGCCTATTCATTTCATTGGGCGACCGCTCATTTGCAAGGAACAGTTAATTATGGGCACAAAACGGCAGGGGCGGATTTTCAGTTGCTAATTTACCGGATGTTCCTTCGCAGCCGGGGCCTGGCTATCTGAATTCTGAATATGAGCATTTCCGCCGGGTGAGGGGCCTTTGAAGAGAACACCCTGTATGTATCGAGGTGCCGCTCTGCTCGGGGTAACTTCCTACCCATCCTCAGCTACTAACACGTCTTCCTTTGCTGTTACGATGGCATCCCAGCAGTTCCCTTTAGCCCTAAAGCCTTCTAGATACAGTCGACGAGAGCCATATTTTTATCCTAAAAGCCAGGCTCAGCTCTCTTTCTGCCCCCAAACTTCCCACGCCCGCCTCCTCTCTCCTGTGACCAAGATCTGGATTTTCCTGGTCTCACTAGACCGCGATGCTGCTGGCATTCCTTGGCCTCTTGCAGGCTGACTCATGCAGGGGCAAGGACTGGGAAACAGAGCAGATTTAATTACTGATCTCGGGGAAGGTTTATTACTCCCGTTCCGTCCCTGGAGCAGCACTTTGGCCCGAGGCTGAGCCAATGAAATTCAACAAGGGCAAATGCAAAGTTCTCCACTGAGGGAGGAACAATCCGTGTCACACATACAGAATGGAAAGCGACTGTCTGGGGAGGAGTCCTGCAGAAAGGGATCTGGGGTCGTAGTGGACCACAAGCTAAACATGAGTCAACAGTGTAACACAGTTGCACAAAAAGCAGACATGCTCCTGGGATGCATTAGCAGGAGTGTGGCGAGCAAGATACGGGAAGGAATTTTTCCGCTCTACGCTGCACAGATCAGGCCTCAGCTGGAGTGTTGTGTCCAGTTCTGGGCGCCACATTTCAGGAAAGATGCGGAGAAATTGGAAAAAGTCCCACGAAGAGCAACAAAAATGGATAAACACATGGGCTGTGTCTACACTGGCCACTTATTCCGGAAAATCAGCCGCTTTTCCGGAATAACTTGCCAGCTGTCTACACTGGCCCCTTGAATTTCCGGAAAAGCACTGATGATCTACTGTAAAATTGTCAGTGCTTTTCCGGAAAAACTATGCTGCTCCCGTTCGGGCAAAAGTCCTTTTCCGGAAAATTGTTCCGGAAAAGGGCCAGTGTAGACAGCAGAGATTTCTTTTCCGCAAAAAAGCCCCGATCGCAAAAATGATGATCGGGGCTTTTTGGCGGAAAAGCGTGTCTACATTGGCAACAGACGCTTTTCCAGAAAAAGTGCTTTTCCGGAAAAGCATCCTGCCAATGTAGATGCGCTTTTTCCGGAAATACTTATAACGGAAAACTGTTCCGTTTTAAGCATTTCCGGAAAAGGGTGCCAGTGTAGATGTAGCCATGAGCTAGGAGGGAAGACTGAAAGAACTGGGCTTGTTTAGTGTGGAAAAGAGAAGACTGAGAGGGGACATGATAACAGTGTTCAAGTATCTAAAAGGGTGTCACAAAGAGGAGGGAGAAATATTGTTCTCCTTGACCTCTGAGGACAGGACAAGAAGCAATGGGCCTAAACTGCAGCAAGGGAGGTTTAGGTTGGACATTAGGAAAAACTTCCTGCCTATCGCGGTGGTGAAACACTGGAATAAATTGCCTAGGGCGGATATGGAGTCTCCATCACTGGAGATATTTAAGAGCAGGTTGGATAGACACCTGTCCGGGATGATCTAGACAGTGTTTCTCAACCTTTTTATATAAAGTACCCCTTTAAAAAAGATTATAAGTACCCCCAGTCCCTACAGTTTTCAGACACAATATTTTTTCTATCATTGCAACACTGAATCGTAGCCGGGCGGGCAATGCAATGTTTGGGTGTAAAAAGTACAAAAATAATAAAACGCTGGAAAATTGAACACAACCATTCAGTTTTCTCCAAATTGTAGTTGTGGTAAGGTACCTCCAGACGTCTCTCGGGTACCCCTAAGGGTACTCGTACCCCTGGTTGAGAAACAGTGATCTAGACGGCGCTTGGTCCTGCCGGAGACTGGACTCGATGCTCTCGCGAGGTCCGTTCTCGTTCTAGTGTCCTGTGATTCCATGACCCATGGGCCGGGTTCGGCCAAAATACCGAACCCCACCCAGAATGTTCAGTCTGAAAGGATCGGCCCTGCTGGCTGCCAAGGTCAGTTCCTGCCCTGCCCAGCTATGTAGGCAAGGCTGGAGCGAGAGGTTCTGTACCCGAGGGATCGACTCATCCCTTCACCACTCCCTTCTCTGAAAAACCTGGCCCTCGCCTTGGTTCCTGAGGCGGGGATGTCGGCCCTGGAAGGAAGGAGGCTGCCTTGCCAGCGGGATCCTCGTGTAACCTTTGTGCTGCCGGAGTGCTTAGGGGAAGCGCAGGCTAGGGGCTGTACTAGCAAAGGCAGCCCTCGGCCCCAGACAGCTCGCGGGGCATCAACCAGAGCCGGGGTGGGAGGAGACTGGGTAACGGAACAGGAGGGATGCTCTCTTTTTAGCCAATCGGGAGCAGCGAAGACGATCAGGAATCCCGTTCATTTCCATAGCGGTTTGTTTTCTGCCCAGCCGTGGATCGCGCGTGCAGCCCACTGCGGTAGAGACGCCAAAGATCTCTGAGGTTACCTGGCTCCCGGCCTCGCTCACACGGGACGGGCGCCTCCAGTGAGTTCCAGGAGGGAAGAAAGGTCTGGGTAGGGGGGATATCACCGATACTGTGAACATAAGAATGGCCAGACGGGGTAGGACCAAAGGTCCATCCAATCCAGCATCCTGGCTGCCAGGTGCCCCGGAGGGAGTGAACAAAACAGGGAATTATCCAGTGATCCCTCCTCTGTCATCCATTCGCACACAAACAGGCTAGGGACACCCTCCTTACTCTCCCCGGCTAATAAGTATTGATGGACCTAACCTCCATGAACCTATCTAGCTCTTTTTCGAACCCTGTTAAAGTCCTGACACGTACAATGTCCTCTGGCGAGGAGTTCCACAGGTTGACTGTGCGCTGAGCGAAGAAATACTTCCTTTGGGTTGTTTTAAACCTGCTGCCTCTTAGTTCCAATGGGTGACCCCTAGTTCTCGTGTTATGGGAACAAGTCAGTAACTTTTCCTTATTCACTTTCTCCACACTGGTCAGGATTTTATAGACCTCTCTCCTATCTCCCCTTCGTCTCCTCTTTTCTAGGCTGAAAAGTCCCCGTCTTATTCATCTCTCTTCCTATGGCACCCAGGCCAACCCCCTAACCACTGTTGTTGCTTTTTCTGAACTTTCTCCAATGCCAAGATCTCTGCTTTGAGACAGGCGACCGCCTCTGCGTGCAGGATTCTAAGTGTGCGCGTCCCACAGACCGAAAAGGCAGGAGAAGCCCGGTCTGTGGACAGGAGGCTAGTGAGTCAAGGCGGCAGAGACGGGCTGGGTGAAACTCAGGTCTTGTGTGGTGCTGGTGGATTTGATTTGCAGCCCGGGCTGTGTGTATAACAGTGTAGTGCCCGCGTCACCGGGCTGGCATGCCACCCTCCCTCTCTCCTCCCTCGGGAAGAGTCTGAAACCCATGCCTAGGGCTGGCCGTGTGCCGCGGGAAGGCAGGTGGGCGACAGCATGGCCATGGCATGCCTGGCTCGGCACCAGCCCCCCGCGGCCCTTGGCCCTGAGGCGGTGTCGCCAGCATTCACGGGAGCCGTGCGGAGACCTCGGCCTGACCGGGACGGGCGGGAGGCCGGGGGTGTCTTTCCCCGAGCCCCTTGGAATCCCTCCCGCATTCAGACGAGGCCACGGTGCAGCCGGGCCGCCCGGCTGAAGGCAGGGTCAGGGAAGGGCCCCTCGCAGAGACAGAAAGTAGGACAGCCAGGGGGCATGGGAATGGGGCACGGGGAGTACGAACAATCCCACCGCTTGTTTGTCTCGCCCTTGGAAGGGGAGCTGCAGTGCTGGGGGGAGACAGGCTGACGCGGCGTCTGGGGGGACTGTGGCCAAAGGGGGAGCCGGGAAGGAGGGGCAGGAGGCGCGTGGCAGGGGGCAGGCGACGGAGGCCTTCTGTCCCCGTAGCTAGAGCTGGCGCTGAAGTTGGAGGGACCAGAGAGAGCTCTAAGCTCTGCTGTTGTCCGGGGGGCGAGCATCCCACCGGGCCGGTCGTGTCGCGCAGAACGCGCCTGGCTTCTGTTCGGGGGGCCAGACAGGCAGCTGGCATGCAAACGTGTTACTCCACTGCGGTCGGCGTCACGTGGCTCCCTGCCGGCGCTCCGGACAAGCCGCAGCGGCGAGGGTAGAGCGCCCGAGGCCTAGGGGCTGTCCCGAGGCACCCTCCCTGGGCGTGGCAGCTGGAGCTAACCCTTTGCACATGGGGGGGGCTTTAATTGCCCCCTCCCAGAGGGACTCCTCTTGGCTTGTCTCATCTGCAGCTCTGTGGAGACAGAGCCGGAGGCTGCAGGCCCAAGAGGGCTTGTTCGGGGAACCCGCCGCCCGCTGCCCGGTTCAGGCTGCAGCTGGGCTTGGCACCTTAGGAGACACCCCTTTGTCTGCCCTCGGGGGGTGCACATCCCCGCTGTGCTGGGCGTGCAGCGGAAACGGGCCCGGGCCCTGCCCGGCTGAGTCGCCGCCTCGTTTGAGAAGCGATCCGACCTGCGAGGAGCTTAGGGCCAGGCAGGCAGGGAGCCTGGAAGGAGCTGGTTTGCAGTGGGGGTGGCGGCTGACTGCTCATGGCCGCGACGGGGTCTCCTGGGTGTGACGGGCAGGCAGCTGTGGGGTGCACGGGGCTCTCGTGGCGAGGAATGACGGGGGAGACAATCCGGAGGGGTCTCATAGTCGTAAGGCGAATCTGACCCGGCCGATGAGACATCCGCAGCCTCTCGCGGGACCCGGTTCTGAGCTCCTGCCATGCCTGCTGGCTTTGTCACAGCTTTGGCACTGCCCATGTGACAACATCCCGATTGGGTGAGGGACAACGTTCCCTACAATTTTTTCCCATCCATGTGTGGAATGAATTTTGTTCTGTGCACCGATGCACGTGTGGATGTGCACCACCCTAGAAACATGCTGGGGGCGCTCTGCCCATCAGTCAGGTGGCATTTGAATCTCTCCTGGGTGGCCACCCAAGCGGGGAGGGGGGATTTAATTAATTGGTGGGACGGGGAAGCAGAGGGTTTCTCAGGCCGGCTGTCGGGGCCGTACCGAGGTTAGTGATTTGAAACGGGGAGGCTGATGAGCAGGCCCTGGCTGTGAACGGCCCTGATCCTGAGCTGCAGTCAGAGGGCATGAGCATGTCGATCTCCCCCCTTCCTCTCCTTTCGCCCCCAGAGCCGAGGAGCTATGTAGAGTCGGTGGCCCGCAAGGCCGTGACGGGAGCCGGGGGGGTGTCCCCGAGCCCCCCCTCTCCGTCGATCTACAGCCCTGAGACGCCGGTGAAGAACGGGGTCTTCAGCAATGCCTTCACCGCCCCCAGCCCCATCTCCACCAGCAGCCCCATTCACAGCATGGACGGGTAAGGAGAGCCGGGTGCTGGGGGCAGCCGGGAGCAGGCACCGTGGCGCTGGGTGTGCTTCGGCCTGCAGCCCTTCCTTACCCGAGCACGCGCGTCCTGAGTGGCTAAGCGCCCGGCGGTCAGTTCGCAGCTGTGCACCCTCATGCGTCAGGGCATCAGCTGCCCTCCAGGGGTCAGGAAGGTTCCTCCACACCCAGCTCCAGCTCCAGCATGGTCTCTGCACCTGGCTCACAGCTACCATGTGAGCCAAGTCAGGTGCAGAGACGGACATTGGCCGTGGTTGGACTAGACGGGTCTGGTGCCAGCGGTGGGATAAGACACACCCTGACCCCAGGGGAAGAACCGCGGGTGGCGATTCTCAAAGCCTTCTGGTGTCCGCTGGGCCTGGCTTTTCCAAAGGGATTTAAAGGCACTCGGCGCCCGGCCCCCATCCAATTCCAGTGGGTCCTTTGGCAGTCCCGCCCGACGTGGGGCGCGAGGGCTGGGATGTAGGACGGCCGGGGGTGGGGTTGTGCCCAGGGCGGCGTGGGGGTTTGTGGGGAGGTGAGGGAAGGAGTGGGTGGACGCGGGAGAGGGTTGTGAGTGCGTGAGGTGTGCATGTGTGTAGGGTTGTGGGGGGAGGGGGCGTGTGCGCATGCAGGAAGGGTTGCGTGTACTTGAGAGTGTGTGTGTACACATGTAATGTATGCATGTGCACCCATGTAGAGTTGTGTACGCGCGCACACATGTAGGGTTGTGTGTGTGTATGTGTGTGGGCATGCACATGCAGGGTTGTGTGTGTGTATGTGTGCGCGCGCACACATGTAGGGTTGTGTGTGTGCGTGCGTGTACACACATGTAGGGTTGTGTGTGTGTACGTGTGTGTGCATGCACATGTAGGGTTGTGTGTGTGTGCGTGCGCGTGTACACATGTAGGGTTCTGTGTGTGTATGTGTGTGTGTGTGTGCACATGTAGAATTGTGTGTGTGTATGTGTGTGCATGCACGTGTAGGGTTGTGTGTGCGCGCGCACACATGTAGGGTTGTGTGTGTGTATGTGTGTGTGCATGCACGTGTAGGGTTGTGTGTGTCTGTGTGTCTGTGTGTGTGTGTGTGTGCGTGCGCGCGCGCACATATATGGTTGTGCGTGTGAGGCTCTGTGCACCCTTCTGTGTGCAGGGGGCGAGCGGGAGATGGTGTGCCCGGGTGCAGCATGGGGAGCTGGGATTGTCTCTTGGCTCCCCAGGAGCTGTGGGAATGGGCGCTGCGGGGGCCACCCCACACCTGGCCCTCGCTCGCCCCTTCCCTTCGTCTCCAAGGGGGTGGGCAGGTCCCCAGGGAGGCCTCGGCGCCCACAATTCCCCGTCCTGAGAAGGGGGCAGCACAGGGAGGGTGATCTTGGGGCTGACACCCCCAAGTGGGACGCGGAAGGTCTGGTTTTGAAGCCAGGCTCTGCCACCGGTTTCCTGGGTGACCTCGGGCAGGTCACTTACACTCAGCGCCTCACCGATTTCGAGGCACGGACTACCCCCCGAAACAGAGGGGCCTTGGAGGTCTCCGTCTGACTGGCCCGGCGCCTCAGATCTGAGCTGAGCTGCTCTCTTGCCTCTCCCAGGGTGTCGCTCCGCAGCTACCCGTCCGAGAGCAGCGGCCCCAGCGCCGTCACGCCCCCGCGGCCCTCGGCCGATTCCAGCTTCCTGTCGGCGCAGAGCAGCTACCAAAACGCCTCGCCCCCGTCCTTCCTGGGCTCCGTCTACACGGGCCCCGAGGATGCCCCCGCGCCGCAGGACGCCCGCCCGTGGCCGCCGGCCCAGGTCAGCGTGGTGGGGGTGCACGTCCTGCCGGGGAGCCCTCACACCCTGCAAAGGACGGTGGCGACCAACACGCCGCCCAGCCCTGGCTTCGGGCGAAGAGCGCTCAATCCCAGCATGGCGACCGCCCCCGGCAGCCCCGGCCTGGGCAGGCACCCTCTGGCGGCGGCCCCGGGCAGCCCGAGCCTGGCCCGGCACCAGGCTGCGAAGGCAGGCAGTGCGCCCGGCACGCCCGGCAGCCCCAGCATGGACCGGCACCTCATGTATGGCTATTCCGCCCCGGAGGAGCAGCGCCCCTCGCTGTCCCGGCAGAGCAGTGCCTCGGGGTACCAGGCCCCCTCCACCCCGTCCTTCCCCATCTCCCCTGCCTACTACCCCGGCATGAGCAGCCCGCTCTCCTCCTCCCCGGACTCCGCCACCTACCGGCAGGGGAGCCCCACACCTCTGCCGCTGCTGCCGGAGAAGCGGAGGATGTCGGCCGGCGAGCGGTCCAACAGCCTGCCCAACTACGCCACGGTGAACGGCAAGGTGTCCTCGCCCGTCGCCAGCGGCCTCTCCAGCCCCAGCAGCGGGAGCACCGTGGCCTTCTCACACACCCTGCCCGACTTCTCCAAGTTCTCCTTGCCAGGTACGGCTTGGCGGGCGCAGCGTCGGGGCCGGGGCCGGAGCAGGCCAGGCCGTGGCCCACGGTGCCGGAGGCCACGTTTTCTCCAGAGGCCACCTGCTCTCTGGCTAGGCCGCGCTGTCCTCCCCTGAGCGACCGAATGGATCTGAGCCTTTCCTTGAGAGCAATGTCTCCCTTCGGCTCTGGCCTGAGGATGCACCCGGAGGCCCCGGCTCAGGTCTCACGCAGGCAGAGCTCCCGTTAGCGGAGGAACTGCCTTAGGGTTGGGCCGCTCGGGCCTGTCAGTACCGCCTCCGGTCTGCGTTTGGCCCACAGTTCCCAGAGCCGCTGGGGAGCTGGGAACGGCCGGGTTGGGTGGATTTACCCCCGACATCGGGAGATAGATACCTCTCAGCCTCACCGAGGGGCCGGGTTCGCCCCCCTGCCCTCCTTTGCTTTCCCTTGGGCTCACACGGTCACACTCACACCAGAGCTAGCAGCCAAGGGAAAAGCACCGTGCGGTCCCCCAGCCTGCGCACGGCGAGGTCCAAGCAGCTCAGCTGGGGACATTCCTGACCCTGGCCGCCTGCCATACGCAGGCGAACTCACCGCTGCCCGGATAAGTCCTTTGTGACGGGCCCCTCTGCGTAAGCATGCTCTGTCTGACAGGCATTGAACGGCGCCTCTTCCAGTACCCCTCCACTGGTGCTGGCCAGTGCAGGTCCTCTGAAGTCAGGGCAGCTCCCGGAGCTGCTGGTCCTGTGTGTTTATCTGTATTTTACATGGCCGGCTTCCCTTCCCGCTTAGCCCCCTGGGCCAGGAGCCGGCCAGTCACAGCACAGCGGAGCGGAGCACGTGCCACCCTGGCCCTGCAAACTCTTCAGCACACGCTTAATTCCCAGAATCAGAGTCCCAGGGCCGGCAGAGACCCCAGGAGTCTAGTCCAGCCCCCTGCCCAAGGCAGGGCCAACCCCAACTCCATCAACCCAGCCAGGGCTTGGTCAAGCCGGGACTTAAACACCTCTAGGGATGGAGACTCCACCCCCTCCCTAGGGAACCCAGCCCAGCGCTTCCCCACCCTCCTAGGGAAAATAGTTTTTCCTAATCTCCAACCTAGACCTCCCCCCTGTAACTTGAGACCATTGCTCCTTGTTCTGCCCCCACTGAGAACAGCCTCTCTCCATCCTCTTTGGAACCCCCCTGCAGGAAGCTGAAGGCTGCTCTCAAATCCCCCCTCACTCTTCGCTTCTGCAGACTAAACAGACCCAACCCCCCAGCCTCTCCTCGTAGCTCATGTGCTCCAGCCCCTGCATCATTTACGCCTGTTGCGTCGCTCGTTTAGGTCAGGGGGTTGGAAAGCGACAGCCCCTGCCTCGGTGTTTGCCGGCTCAGGAATGAGGGCGCCCTAGAGATCTCTAGATGGGCTGAGTTGGGGGGGTCAGGCCATTCACCAGGGTTCAAGGAAGGGGAAGCTACGGATGCGTTCAGAGAGCTGCGGTTCAGCGCGACCCGTAGGAGCCTCTGCCCTGTCCTGGTCGCTGGGAGGGCTGCCCCACGGGACCCCTCTGGATGGCAAATGTGGATGGGCTCAAATGCTTCCCTTGATTGTCTCTCCCTCCCCCTCTCGCAGACAGCAGCCCCGAGACGCGGGCCAACCTGAAGTTTGTCCAGGACACCTCCAAGTACTGGTACAAGCCGGAGATCTCCCGGGAGCAGGGTGAGTGGCTGAGCCAGACCCAGGGGAGGGGACGTGGAAATCGGCGCGCCCAGGTGGGTGGGGACGGAAACCCTGGGGGGCTTATCCCCATCCTCGAGCATTCCCTCCCCCGTCTCCGCATTGTGGCTGCCACGACAAACCCGCTGCCCCGAAGGCCTGTTCTATTGACCTCTGGGCCCCACGTCTGCCGCCTCCTTCTGTCTCTTTCTTCCCCCCCTCGGTTAATCGCACACGTGTCAATAGCCCCATAGAGGGAAACGGGGCCTGATCCCCAGGCAGGACGCCTGGGGTCTTTCCTGGGCTTGCTCCGTGCGACCTGAGGCTGGTGGACTAGGGATGCAAATGGAGACGACCGAAGTCGTTAATGAAGCGGGGATTTCAATATCCCGCGCTTCATTAACGTCATCTCAAAAAATGAGAAGTAACATCAGTTCGGACTAAGGGCTTTAGTCCGAACTAACGCATCCCAGCGCGTACTTCCTGGTTCCAATCAGCTGTGATTCGAACTCGTGCGCCGGCGAGATCATGTTAATGAATTGAGGGATATTTAAATCCCCGCTTCATTAACTACTTCGGTCGTCTCCAGAGAGCTTGGGTGGGGGGCAGGACTTAACGGGCTCTCCTGGCCCCAGGAGGCGGGTAGGAAATTCTTCGGAGCTCCTTTTTACAAGGAGAAACTGAGGCACAAAGAGGCCTGAGGCTGCTCTGTCAGAGTTGGGGGCTGGGAATGCTAGGAACCCATGTCTGCAATACCACCCGGCAGGCCGGGCAGGCGTGTTTGAGAAATCAAGTGACGTGTCCCAAGGCGAGGCCGGGCTCGAACCCAGCAGGACCCAGGGCCCACATCTGGGCCTCACCCAGTGTAGACAGCAGGCGGGGAAGGTCCTCGCTCGGATCGGGCCAGCGGCTGCGGGTGAGAGAGGCGAGCACAGAGCTCGTCCGCAGGGCTGGGACCGGCTCGCAGAGCGTCCCGGCTACATGCCAGGGGGAAGAGATCGTTTTGCGTCAGAAGGCAGTACACATGCGTAGAGACTGTTCGAGGTGGAAGGGCCTGCTAAGAACCTGCAATCACAGGGTCAGAAAGGGGGGGTTACTGGGGTACAGGTTGCTGCGATGAGCCGCAAATCCAGCAGCCTCTTCAGTCCGTGTGTCTAACAAAGTTCTGAATGGAAGGTCCCTGGCTTGCCTCTTGAAGGTGTTGTGCAAAGGTCCATCTCGCCCAGTGTCCTGTCTGCCCACAGTGGCCAATGCCAGGTGCCCCAGAGGGAGTGAACGGAACAGGGAATCCTCACGTGATCCCTCCCCTGTTTCCCATTCCCAGCCTCTGATAAACAGAGGCTAGGGACACCCTCCCTACCCATCCTGGCTAATAGCCACTGATGGACCTAACCTCCATGAATCTATCTAGCTCTTTTTGAACCTTGTTAAAGTCCTGGTCTTCACAACATCCTCTGGCGAGGAGTTCCACAGGTTGACTGTGCACGGAGTGAAGAAAAACTTCCTTGGGTTTGCTTTAAACCTGCTGCCTATTCATTTAATTTGGTGACCCCTAGTTCTTATGTTATGGGAACAAGTCAATCACTTTTCCTTCTTCACTTTCTCCACACCCGTCATTTTATAGGCCTCTGTCCTATCCCCCTCACACATCTCATTTAATAACATCTTTCATCTATTAAGACTCAAAAGTCCCAGTCTTATTAACTTCCCATATGGAACCCATTCCATACCCCTCGGGACACTTTCCAAGATATCTTTTTGGAGATGGGGTGATCACATCTGCATTCAGCATTCCAACTCTGGGTGTCCCATGAATTTATAGAAAGGCAATAAGATATTTTCTGTCTTATCATTTGTCCCTTTCATTCCCAGCATGCTGTTTGCTTTTTTGACTGCCATAGCACACGGGGTGGGTGTTTGACTCCCAGATCTTTTTTGTGAGTGGTAACAGCTAATTTAGACCCCATCATTTCATGTGTGTAGCTGGGATTATGTTTTCCAATGTGCTTTACTTTGCATTTATCAATATTAAATTCCATCTACCCCTTAGTTGCCTCCCCACCCAGTTTGGAAAGATCCTTTTGTGGCTCTTCCAAGTGACTTATTTCTGCTGTCTTGTTACTGTTGAGTTTCTCAGTTTGTCTCAAAACCTCCTCTAATGACACCATAATCTGGACCGTTCCTCAGATCTGCCACCTACAAAGGCTCAGGTTTGGGAATCTTCCCGCCAATCCCCAGCCATGAAGACGGATGCAAAGAATTCGTTTAGTCTCTTTGCAGTGACCTTATTGTCCTTGAGGGCTCCTTTAGCATCTCGATCGTCCAGTGACCCCATGGGTTGTGTGCAGGATTCCTGCTTCTGCTGGCTTAAAAACATGGCTATTACTTTTTGAGTCTTTGGCCAGCTGTTCTTCACATTCTTTTGAGGCCTTCCTAATTCTGTGTTTACTCTTCATTTGCCAGAGTTTGTGCTCCTTTCAGTTTTCCCTCACTAGGGTTTAACTTCCACTTTTGAAAGGATGCCTTTTTCTCTCTCCCTGCTTCTTTTGCTTGGTGGTTTAGCCGGGGTGGCACTTTTGGGGGATTTCTTTTTAAAGAGACGCCTTTACGTTGAGCCTCGAGGACAGTGTCTTTGAAAAGTTTCCATGCAGCGTGTAGGGGTTTCACTTTTGGCACTGTGCCTTTTAATTTCCGGGTAATTACCCGCCTCGTTTTGGATCTGTAACAATCGCTCTGTGAGACGCTCTCCCCCGCAGATGATGGGGTGTTTTGGTCTTTTACCATTTTCATAGAATCATAGAACCATGGAGCTGGAAGAGACCTTAGAAGGTCAAGTCCAGCCCCCTGCTCTAGGCAGGACCAATCCCAACTAAATCAACCCAGCCAGGGCCTGGTCAAGCCGAGACTTAAACACCTCTAGGGATGGAGACTCCACTACTTCCCTAGGGAACCCAGCCCAGCGCTTCCCCACCCTCCTAGGGAAAGAGTTTTTCCTAATATTCAACCTAGACCTCCCCCACTGCAACTTGAGACCGTTGCTCCTTGTTCTGCCATCTGCCACCACTGAGAACAGCCTCTCTCCAGCCTCTCTGGAACCTCCCTTCAGGAAGTTGAAGGCGGCTCTCAAATCCCCCCTCACTCTTCTCTTCTGCAGACTAAACAGACCCAAGTCCCTCAGCCTCTCCTCGTAGCTCATGTGCTCCAGCCCCCTCATCATTTTGGTTGCCCTCCGCTGGACCCTCTCCAATGCGCCCACATCCTTCCTGTAGTGGGGGGCCCAGAACTGGACACAAACTAGAAGTTCTTGTGTGACTTCCGTCAGGAGCATAGTTACCGCCTCATTTGGGGCATGGAGAGTGCTGGATGGGGGGTACCCCATGTTGTGATATGGGCTGGATCCAGGTGAGGCGAGGGGTGTGGATCAGCAGAGATACGCCTGCAGGTGTCGGATCTGCTCTTCTGGAGGGGTCCGGTGCTGTTTGACGGGTGTGTCCTGGTCTGGGAGGTGTCTGCTTCTGAGGCCTGGCGGCTGTTTGCAGGCCAGACGTGGGGTCCCCCTTGGATGTGGGTTGTGTTTGGTGCAATACAAGATATTCCCTCCCCCACCTTCTCTCTCTAATCTGAGACCGACACTGCACCGCTAGGGCCGCCTGCCTCCGGCGGGGACGGGGCGACGCGAGGGCTGTCTCCTCGCGCGTCCTGACGGCGCTGCTCCTTCCTTCCCAGCCATCACGCTCCTGAAGGACAGGGAGCCCGGAGCCTTCATTATCCGAGACAGCCACTCCTTCCGGGGAGCCTACGGGCTGGCCATGAAAGTGGCCTCTCCGCCGCCCACCATCCTGCAGCAGAACAAGAAAGGTATTGTCGGCTCCCCGCCCCGCACTGTTCTGCCGGCTGAGCCCGCGGCTGGGGATGTTCCGGCCCCCCTCGGCCTGCCCGCTGCGTCCCGGCTTCCCTCCCGCCTCCCCCCGGCGAAGCAGTGTCGTCAGTGCTTGTCGCCCGGAAGTTTGCCTCTTGCCTCCAGCCTGAATCTGGAAGGCAGCCCCCGGCTCGCGCCCCTTAGGGGACAGCAAACCGGAGCCGAGCACTGGCCGTCTCCCCGGAGCACGGGCCCGGATCGGCCATCCTGCCTGGCGGGCCGGAGGGAGGGGGACGCCGAGGGCTGGCCTGCTGCAGAGCCCGCAGCCCTGGGGCGCCTGGGGGGTCGCATCAGGAGGGGCTGGAAGCGGGTAACGACCTCTCTCCCGCCAGGCGATCTGACCAACGAGCTGGTGAGACACTTCCTGATCGAGACCAGCCCGCGGGGGGTGAAGCTAAAGGGTTGCCCCAACGAGCCCAACTTCGGTAAGTGGCCATCAGCCGCCCCGCCCCGCGGCACACCTGGGGCAGGTCAGCAGCGCCCCCTTGTGGGCGGTACGAGGAACTTCCCACGGGCACCTGGGGGTCCCGTTACACTGGCCGTGTCTGCAGAAAGCCTGAGGGCGGAAGGATCAATGTGAGCACGTACGGCCTGCTGCACCATCCCCCGCTCCTGCTGGCCTGCCCTGGCCCGGGAGGGCTGGAGAGCAGCTGTGGGAGGCTGGTATTCGCGCCAGCAGCCAAACCTGCGAGGGTGCAGACCGTCCACAACTGCAGCTCTGCCACTGATGCCTTGCATCACCCTGGCTGCGTCACTTAAGTGCCTCAGTTTTCCTGTCGGCAAGCATTCCGCCGGTGTGGAGAGAGGATGCATTCACCATTCTCCGGGCGGCACTTGGAGGGCCCGAAGGGTCAGGAATGGGAGACACGCTCGTCCTGTGTGTGAGGGGAGGGGTCTGGGGCCTGGCAAAGCCAGAGGCAGTCACAACCCCCTGTGCTCCGGGAAATTCTCCATCTCTCTGGGGTGGAGAGAAGATGGGGAAGAGGCAAGATTCCCCCCCACGCTCCATGGAACTCTGCACCCTGCGCAGAGCTAGGGATGCGAAATGTCGATGAATTGAACGTCGTGAATTCTTATCGGTTTCTCAACTATTCTGTAGTCCCCGGAGGCAGGGCTGGCAATCAGTGCAATCCAGCCCCTCCCGAAGAGCCCCCAGCCACGCCACGCTGCTGGATCCGAGGCAGCCGTGTGGGGTGCCAGGTACCCTGGGGAGAGAGCCGTTTAAAAACCAGCTCCCCTCACGGACCAGCTGCCTGTCGCTCCACACTGCTGCCTCTGTCTGGAGGGGTCTGATCTGGCCGTCCAGCTCCTAATACACTTTGAACTCAGAGCCGCAGCGGGGCAGGCGCTGGACCCGGCACGAGCCAGGACCGAGCCGGGCTGCTGGCCAGCCTGCTAACAGACGTACCGGCGGGGGTGGGGCATGCGTGTCGTCTGGAGCATTAACCGAGTGAGTCGGTTCATCGACTCCACTCTTACATCCCTATTCGGAGCTGGGTTGGAATCCCGGCCTCTCCCGGCTGCCTACGGGGTCCAGGCACTGGCCTTGCTCCGCCAGTCCCCACGGTCTCTGCGGCCGCCGGGTCGGGAGAGGGGCTGTTAGGGCAGGATGTCCGCAGGCCCGGCGCGAAACTGACTCCTCTGCAAACAGCGCTGAGCGGGGCGAAGTCCAGGGTCCCGTGTCCCTAGCCCGGGAGGGTGACGACCTTCATCGGCGCTGAGCGGCGTCGGCTGGGCAGGCAGGAGAGCGCCAGAGGCAGCCGACGGCCTAGCATTGGCGGGTGTTGGGGGTTACGCTCGCCCAAGGCACTGGCCCGGCGGTTGGGAAGGGGAGGGACGTCAGGTCAGAGCCGGGGCTGGACGTGCCATCCGCTGGCCTGTGCCGAAACCAGCCTGAAACCGGCCTGAGCTGCAGGCCGGGGGGAGGCGGGAGACCCTAGGAAAGCCAGAGCCGGCCTGGCCCCCTTGAGTATCCCGCCTACACCAGTGGGGCCGGGGACGTCACCAAGGTGACCCCGGGGACCCGAGCGATGGCGGAGCAGCCCGGCAGCTGGCTTGGGGGGGTGGGCAGAGAAGGAAGGTCCCTGCTGGAGCACCTGCCCGTGACCGTGTGCCCATCCGGCTCTCTCCCCAGGGTGCCTGTCGGCGCTGGTGTACCAGCACTCCATCATGCCGCTGGCCCTGCCCTGCAAGCTGCTCATCCCCGACCAAGGTAGGGGACCAGCCCGTGCCGGGGCACCAGGGCAGCCAGGGGTGGGTGGGTGTTTCCCCTCGCTCGGCGCCGACGGGCGGGGCTGGAAAGCGCGGGAAGGGAACACCCTCAGCGCCCCGCCCTATCACCGTGCGTGGCCCCGGCGCGGCCTGGAATTCGCTTCCTTCTTTGCCTGTCAGCCCCGTGTCCCTCAGCTCGGTGGGCCCTGGCAGCAGCGCGGGGCTCTGGGCCGTCCCTGCCTTGAGTATGATTTGTCCGACCCCAGGGCCTGCGAGGGGTCGTGGAGCCCAACAGCAGCTCCTAGGCCCCATGGTGACGGAGGGATGGCCCGGACCCGACACACTCCCACCTCTGATTCTCCGACCAGGACCTCCCCGCGCTAGGCGCTGTACAAAAAGGACGCCCTGTCCCTCTTTGGGACCAAGCCCCTGGGGAAAGTCCGGCCCACCTGCTGCTCGCGGCGTACTTACTAACCACGCGGGCGGTTCCCAGTGCCCGCGGCCCCTCGGTGCCATTGTTTCTCCGGCGCCTCGGCGGGTCCCAGGCATGTGTGGCGGGAACCCTGGCAGGTCCCCTCCAGCGCGGCTCCAGCGAGGCGGCGTGTGCCGGTCTCCAGGCCCCGGCGGGTCCCTCCAGCGTGGCTCTGGCGAGGCGGCGTGTGCCGGTCTCCAGGCCCCGGCGGGTCCCTCCAGCGTGGCTCCGGCGAGGCGGCGTGTGCCGGTCTCCAGGCCCCGGCGGGTCCCTCCAGCGTGGCTCCGGCGAGGTGGCGTGTGCCGGTCTCCAGGCCCCGGCGGGTCCCTCCAGCGCGGCTCCGGAGAGGCGGCGTGTGCCGGTCTCCGGTCCCCAGCGGGTCCCTCCAGCGCGGCTCCGGAGAGGCGGCGCGCGCAGGTCTCCAGGCCCCGGTGTGTCCCCTCCAGCGCGGCTCCGGAGAGGCGGCGCGCGCAGGTCTCCGGTCCCTGGCGGGTCCCCTCCAGCGTGGCTCCGGCGAGGCGGCGTGTGCCGGTCTCCGGTCCCTGGCGGGTCCCCTCCAGCGCGGCTCCGGCAAGGCGGCGTGTGCCGGTCTCCGGTCCCTGGCGGGTCCCCTCCAGCGCGGCTCCGGCGAGGCGGCGTGTGCCGGTCTCCAGGCCCTGGCGGGTCCCTCCAGCGTGGCTCCGGCGAGGCGGCGTGTGCCGGTCTCCAGGCCCCGGCACGTTATCCTTTTGACCTTCCCTTTCAGACCCCACGGATGAAACGAAGGAGGCGGCTGCCAGCTCGGCGACAGACCTGCTCAAGCAGGGTGCGGGTGAGTGGCGGGGGGGGCGACGGGGAGCGTTCCTGGTGCGGCCCCCGCCGGGCGCTTGGGCAGTGTCGGGCCGGCGTTCTCCGCCGCTGCCTCTTCCGCTCCATCCTCCCTGCAGCCCCGGGGCGCTTGGCTCGCCGGCCGAGGCGAAGGCGGAGCGTGGACACGCCCGAAGCAGGGCGGGGTCGCTCTGCACCCCGGGAAGCCCTGGATTCCAGCGGGACGGCATAGCCCGGCGGGGCCCTGCCACAGCCCCCCTCAGACAGCTCACGGGCTTTTAGCCGGCTAAGAAAAGAAACTCAGAGCTCGGCCTCAGCCTCCCTAGGCGTCCCCCCAGCCCTGCTGTGCCCCACAGCCTGTGGCTACATTCCCCACCGACGCCCCTCCATCCTGACCCCCCTCGCCCAGCCGGGGCGGTGCCGAGAGCCCGTGTGCGAGGTTCGGAACCAAAGCCACGGACACGGCCCTGCCCGCCCCGCGCCGGAGACAAACACCCTGCGCTCCCAGGAGGAGGCCACGGAGCCGCCACGCCTGAGGGGCCAGGAGGCGGCCCCGGGGCGGGCGCCCACCCCTCACGCCGGCCGCGCTTCCCTTCCAGCCTGCAACGTGCTCTTCATCCACTCGGTGGAGATGGAGTCGCTGACCGGCCCGCAGGCCATCGCCAAGGCCACCAGCCAGACGCTGGCCCTGGAGCCCTCGCCCGTCGCCACCATCGTGCACTTCAAGGTCTCCGCCCAGGGCATCACCCTGACTGACAACCAGCGGAAGTAAGAGCCCCCGCGCCGCACGGGCCCCGGACGGCCCTGCCTCGGGCCGGGGCGGGGGAGCAGACAGGGCATCGGTCTGTTTGAGGCGACGTCTACACAGCTTCCCTCAGCCGCCAGAGCCTATGCAAATGAAGCACCAATTAGCATATTGCCGCATGTCATTTGCATAATTAATTAGGCGCCGGTTTTGCGCAAGAGCCGCTCTTCCTGAAAAAACGAGGAAGAAGGGCTCTCGCGCCAGAGAGCGATTTGGTGCGAAAAGGAGCTGTGTACACGGCTTCTTTTTGCGCAAAAGCCTCTTGCGCAAAAATGGCTCCTAATTAACGATGCAAATGAAGCGTGGCAGTATGCTAATCCGCACTTCGTTTGCGTAGACGTCGCCTGGGAGAGAGCGCGGCGCCGTGGGCCGTTTCCGTGGGAGGCGGGGTCTTGGCGGGGGAGGATTTGGCCCTGCGTGCCATGGGGAGGGGGTGCCTGGCTTGCCAGGGCTCGATACACACCGGCCCCGAGGCTCACGCCTGCTGGAACCGCCGGGACTGGGAGCAGGCTGCTGGGGAGGGGCCAGGCAGAGGCCACGTCGCGCCGACCCACGGCCATGTTGCCCCAGGGCCTTCTGGGTAGCCTGGCCAGGCGGCATGAGGCTGCAGCGTCTCCCCTCGGGGACGTGGCCTCGTGGCAGGGGGCGGGAAACGCCGGGCGGGGCGGGACTCTGGGCGGGACGTGGAGCCCGATCCAACGCGCTCCCCGTGGCCTCTGCTTCTGCTTCAGGCTGTTCTTCCGGAGACACTACCCCCTCAGCACCGTCACCTTCTGCGACCTGGACCCCCAGGAGCGAAAGTAAGTGCCGGCCCCGGCCGGGCGGGAATCGCCCTCCCTGGTGGAAAGGGGGGGCCCGGCTCAGCACCTTCGCTAGCCGCGCTCTGCTTGCTTCCGGGGCGGACAAAGGCCCCATGGCGCTGAAATCCAAAGGGAGGCCCCCCCCGGAGAACAGGCGCCCCCCGTCCACACCAGCTCCCGCAATGGGTCCTTCCTGCCCTGTGCCGCCGAGGACGGCCACGGCCCAGGCCCTGCCGACCTCTCCCTGGTGGCGCGGTGGATTCTCCGCTTTCAAGTCAAGCCTGGACGTCTGTCTGAACGGCCGGCCTAGGTCTGGGCTGCAGGCGGGAGCCCTGGAGGAAGGTCCCTTCTGGTTCTAAAACCGAGGACGCCTCCTTCCCCACCGGGAATCTGTGCTGGCCAGTGGGAAACCCCAGAGCCAGGCCTCCGTCCCGTTCCCACCCCGGGCGGGCGACGGACGGCCCAACTGCCAGAACCAGGAAGACGCGCCTAACCCGGGCAGCATGCTCTCGGCCGAGCACGACCCGGCCGTCACTCCCGGGCCAGGGATCCGTTTTCACCGGGGAACGGAGTCAGACGGCGCCCGTTTCGCTCTCTGCGCCGGCTGCTCCAAAGGGCCGGCTCTGCACAACACCACGCTGCCGAGCGGCTCCCTTGGGTGCAGGCGTTCGGGTGCTGGGAGAAACAGGCTCCTGCCGAGTTCCACGACAACGTCGATGGAGGAGAGCGACTTTAACTGCAGCTAGGGGAGTTAGGCACCTAACTAGGGTCTGGGCTTTTCACCTTATTTTCAGAGGTCCCCTCGCCCCCATGGTCTCCTTCCGAGTGGAGTCAGGCCCTGAGAGGGACTTTGCAGCTAGCGCTAGGCCAGAAAGATGCTGCCAGCAAACAAGGGCAGGGTCTGAGGCTCAGTAATCCCATGGGGCTATTTTTCTCCCTGCAGATGGACGAAATCAGACGGTGGAGGCCCTGCCAAGTAAGTGCCTCCTTGCTGCGGTTCGCAGTCCGGGTGCGCTCGCCTTTCCAGCTGGCTCTGCAAGCCGCCCGTGGAGCGAGTGCTCCCGGGGGGCAAACTGGACCGGCTGAGCCCTAACTGGACCCGCTGAGCCCTAACTGGACCGGCTGAGCCCTAACTGGACTGGCTGAGCCCTAACTGGACCGGCTGAGCCCTAACTGGACTGGCTGAGCCCTAACTGGACCGGCTGAGCCCTAACTGGACCAGCTGAGCCCTAACTGGACCGGCTGAGCCCTAACTGGACCCGCTGAGCCCTAACTGGACCGGCTGAGCCCTAACTGGACCCGCTGAGCCCTAACTGGACCGGCTGAGCCCTAACTGGACCAGCTGAGCCCTAACTGGACCGGCTGAGCCCTAACTGGACCGGCTGAGCCCTAACTGGACCCGCTGAGCCCTAACTGGACCCGCTGAGCCCTAACTGGACCCGCTGAGCCCTAACTGGACCGGCTGAGCCCTAACTGGACCAGCTGAGCCCTACCAGCTTCGAGGCTTCCCCGAGCCTCTTTCGCCAAACAAATGAGGCGTCCCCGCGGGGCGTGTTATGGGCCCACGTCACGGTTTGCTCTCTGCGGCTCGGAGGTGTCCGCCTCCTGCGAAAAGCACCCCCGGGAGAAACAGCTGTCGGGCGGCCCAACTTGTCCCCGATGCGCTGACGCAGCAGCGCCCCCTCTGGAGCGGGCCGGTACTGCGGGCAGGGTCCGTGCCGTTAGTGGCACGCGGGGCGCCCCCGGGTCGGGTGGTGGCAGCGCTGGCTGCCCGTCGGGGCCGGGAAACGTTTCCCACGGCAGCGTGCGGCCGAAATAACCCCCCACCGACCCAAAGGCTGCCGGGAGAGCCCATTCCTGTGGACGGGGCCGGCGCGGGGGCCGGCTGCACGTGTCCTTTGGGGGAGATGCACGGGGGGGAGGAGAAGGGCTCTGTTTGGTGATTGTAGGAAACGTGCCTTCCCTGAACCCCACCCAGGCTTAGCCAGCCTCCCCCCCCAACAGGCCAGGCAGTGCGGCTCGTGGTCACCGCTGTACGTAGACCCCTCGCCTCCTCCCGGCCCCACGCCAACCGGGGCAGACCCAGCTTGTCTTCTCCCCCTCTCCGCCGATGTGCCCGTTCCAGTGAGCCCAGGCCCCGCTCACTTTGGTCGTTGTGTTAGCGAAGGGCTTTTAATTAGTATCCCCAGCTGTCGGGATTCTTCGCTCTCTAATTAGAAATGGCCCGGCGTGGAGCTGGCTGACGTGCTGTTCCCCTCCTAGCCTGTATTTATAACCTGGCCCTTCCGTGCTAATTAAAAAGGGCGCTTTGTTTGGACGGCGGGGAGGGAGATTTTAATGGGGCCGGACAGTCCCCCTGCCCCTCCCGCCCGTCGGTGGCCAACAAACCCGAGGGAACCAGGCCCGGCCTTACTGCCCACCCCTGCCGCCGGGGAACAAGGCGTCCCCTGGGGAATAAATACCCTTGTCCTTTGGCGCATCTGGCCGGGATTAGTTTGCGGTCTGTTTCACAGGGGAAAAAGCCCAGGGGCCGTGCCGAGCCGTGCGTGCTAGGATCCGGTGTGGCATTGCCTTCTCGGCTCCCAGCGCCGCCTCTCTGGCAGGCAGTGGGCACAGGCCAGGTGTTAACGGGATGCTGAGTGCCATGTAGGAATGACGTCCGGGGAGGGGAAGGAACCCTTGGCTGGAAGGGGGGTCGCTAGCGACTCGGCACTCCTGGATATCTGGCCTGGCCTGGTCACCACCTGGCTGCCACGGAGAAGGGCTGGGGAGAGAGGAGTGGGCAGGGGAGGATGGAGAAGGCAGTGGCACTGGCAGGCCGGCGGCCAATGCAGCCCCGCTGGGGGCAGCTCGAGGGCACGGACCTAAAGCCTGAATCCAGGGCTTGTGGGAGATTCAGATCTGGGACCACACTCTCCTCCCTCCCTGTGGTGCTGGGGGCGGGGCCTGGGCAGGAGGGGCGGGGTTGGGGGCGGGGCTTTGCCCAGCCTTACCTTCACCCGCCTCCCATGGCGTGAGCCACTTCCCAGACAATGTGGCCGGCCCCTCTGGAACAGAATTGAGTCTGAATTGTGCCGGGGGGGGCGAGGTCGGTGACCTTCTGGACACGGTTTTAGTCCTGGGCCTGTTGGCCCTTCGATCCAATGGGCGTGGAGCCCTCTCTCCCGTAGGTGGCTGGGGATGTCTCAGCCGGAAAGGGCATGGCGAGGAAACGTTGCTACAGAAGCCCCGCCCCCTCGAGTCGATGGGCACGCCTCCCTGGAAGGGGGAGGGGCCTGAGGGCGCATGTACCCATCAGCTCTTTCTTTGTGATCCCCCCCAGGCTATTTGGCTTTGTGGCCAGGAAGCAGGGGAGCACGACAGACAACGTTTGCCACCTTTTCGCCGAGCTGGATCCGGACCAGCCGGCCACCGCCATCGTCAATTTCGTGTCCAGGGTCATGCTCGGCTCCGGCCAGAAGAGATGAGCCACCGGACATGGGTGCTGCTGGCCCTTGGATTTTGGAGGAGGACTTGGAGCTGACCCGAGAAGGCGCGCAAGGAAGTGCATTTGTGGGAGAGGGAAGTGAATTCGGGGGGAAAAGGTCTGAATTGTGGAAGAAAAACCCCACCCCACCCCAGCGTAACAAAGCCAACCTCCGGGAGGCGATGGCCGCCCGCGACTCGCGCTAAGGCCAGGCGCCGGAGGAGTGGGCTTTTGCATCAGCATCCCCGCGGGGCGGTTTCCAGTGGCGAATTCACCCCAGGTCCAAGCGGGAACGTTCGTGGCCCTGCTGTTTGAAAACCGACAACTCTGTTTGTAAATGTGGTGTAAATAACCGGTAGGAATGAACCCCTGTGGCGAAAGGCGCCAACGAAAGAGAGGCCTGCAGGACTTCCCCGGGAGTTCCCCGTTGGAACAGCCGACCCTAGGGGCTGTGGTGGAGTCTCTCCATCCTGAGCCATTTTTAAATCAAGAGGAGATGCTTTGCTAAGAGAGGCGCTAGTTCACAGGGGAATCAATCCTGCCCCCAAAAGCGCAGGGCCTGGGCCACTTGAGCTAATGGGGGAAGCGTGCTTAGCAGTACAGGGCCTATGACACATAGGTGAGCCGTGCTGATTCCACCTAGTCCAGGGTGACGGTGAGGCATCGGCAGTTCTTAGACACACACAGTGTTGCATTGAAGCTTGCCCTTCCCTAGCTGCGCTCAGGAGCCTGCTTTCCACAGCCGGGTGGTCCGCACCAGGACGTGCCTCTGGGCCGTCCCCAGTGGGGTCTGCAAGACCAGTACTTTGCCCTGGTTGCCACCGGTTCCCTGGAAAACCAGCACATTGGAAGCTGCAGCAGGGCGGGTCGAGCCAGGTCCCTGCTCCTTCGGAAGCCGTCCAAGCGGTTTGCTCGCGGCGGGGACATTGGCTTGCGCAAAAGGGCGAATAAGTACAAAGAAAACTCAGGCGCTTCTGAGGCCCCCGTGGAGAAAAGACCCTGTGTCCGTGGCCGGCTTTGGCTCCGCCGGATCCTCTCCGCTGCTCCAAACGCCGAGCGGTGTCACAGCCGCCGTCTCGGGCGCGCTGCCCTTGGCGCTGTGAATGCAGCATCGCTTGGGAACAGCCTCGCGGGGGCAGGCCCCAGACCTTGCACTGAAATGCTAACCCGTCGCAGGACGGACCGGCTGCCGATGCAAATGTGCAGTGGCTAGATTAGGCCCAGTTCTCAAGCCGTCCACCATCTGTCCGCTTGGGCCTTTCCGTAGCAGGCAAGATGGTGCGTCAAGAGAAGCGCATCGCCCGCAGATCCAGGGTCTAGGCCTAGGAAGGGCCGCCCAGGGTCCTCTCCTCCGACAGCGGCCAATGCCGGGTGCCCCAGGGTGAATGAACAGAACAGGGAATCAGAAAGTGACCCCTCCCCAGTTGCTCACTCCCGGCCCTACAGTCGGAGGCCAGGGACACCATTCCTGCTCCTCTCCCTGACTCCACAATAGCCCCGTCGGGAGATCTGTGGTTAATATCGGGCTCTGTGTGGCTCAGGTGAGCTAGTTGGGAGCTGCCCGAGGACACATCTAGGAGCTTGAAATGTTTCCTCCCTGCTGGGGAATGGTTGTGTAGCTGGCCAGGTAAAATGATGTGGGTTTTCGGCCTTCCTCGGATATTGGCCAGTCCTGGGGGCAGAGGCTTGGATGGGCTGCCACGCTCTTCCTGCGTGGTAAAGCTTACGGGTGTAATTTTTCCTTCTCTAATGCTCAGTTAAAGCTAGACCTGAGAACAGCCCCCCAACCCACTGGAGTTCCAAATCCAGATCTCCATAGATTACCCTAACGCTTGCATGGCCAACCGATCCTGCTGGGCTTTTGGAAAATGTACAAAAGGATGGGGACTAAATTAGCTCTTGCCACTTGAGAGAGAGAACTTGGAGTCCTTGTGGACAGTTCTCTGGAAACAGCCACTCCGTGGCCAGTGGCAGTCTAAACAGAAAACAGGATGTTAGGAATTATTAAAAAGGGATAGAGAATAAGACTGAGACGATCTTATTGCCTCTGTATAAAACCATGGGCTGCCCACATCTGGAATGCTGCATACAGATGCGGTAGCCTCATCTCAAAAAAGATCCCTTGGCATTGGAAAAAGTTTAGAAAAGGGCAAGATAAATTATTAGGGGTTTGGAACGGCTGCCATATGAAGAGAGATTAAAGAGACTGGGACTTTTCAGCTTAGAAAAGAGGAGTCTAAGGGGGGGTTAGGTTAGAGGTCTATACAATCATGACTAGTGTGGGGAAAGTGAAAAAGGAAAAGTTATTTACTTGTTCCCATAGCACAAGAACTAGGGGTCACCCAATGAAATGAACAGGCAGCAGGTTTAAAACAAACCAATGGAAGTTTTTCTTCACGCAGCGCACGGTCGACCTGTGGATCTCCTCGCCAGAGGACATTGTGAATGCCAGGGTTCAAAAAAGAGCTAGATAAATTGATGGAGGTTAGGTCCATCAATGGCTGTTAGCCAGGATGGGTGGGGACGGTGTCCCTGGCCTCTGGGAATGGGCGACAGGGGCGGGATTGCTTGATGATTCCCTGTTCTGTTCCCTCCCTCTGGGGCACCTGGCATTGATCGCTGTGGGCAGACAGGACCCTGGGCTAGACGGACCTTTGGTCTCACCCATCCCCTAACATCTCCACCCATATCCAAGCAGGTTACTGCATCAAGAACATAAGAACGGCCATACTAGGTCAAGCAGGCGCCAGGAGAGAAAGGCCTTTCCGGGGGCAACATTTCAGTGCACGGTTATGTGACACCGGCTGTCTGTTCCGAAAACCAAAAACCACCCCAGAACTAAAATCCAGCTCAAAGACGGCACCGGCCCGGATTCCCCCAGAGTGCTCTGCGCTCTCATTCAGAGGCCGTGTCCTGATATATATAATATATATATGAAATATACTGAAAAATACTGTAAGCTAATCAAATTTTTAAAAAGGGTTAAATTTACACAAAATATTTATTTTTTGCCATATTGCTTGATGTATATCGTATCTCCTCCATTATATACAGCTCCCTCTGCCATATTAGCTCTTGTGCATATAACAGTCGCGTGTAACAGACAACCGCGGTGTATTTCGGTTATCCTAGTGAATCCAAGAGAGGGCAGCGTACGATTGCCCTTCGTGCAACGTGTCTGATCCCCCCCCAGTGCCCCCCACCCTCAACCCCACCCCCTTCCCTGGTCGGACGTGGAAATTTGCTAGCGCCCGGAGCAAATGAGCATGTGAGGCGTGTGAGTTGCAGACGGTTGCCGAGTGACACGGGGGTTGGCGGCGGGCGCGGACGTGTGTGTGTGCGTGTGTGTGCGTGGGGACCGCAGCGGTATGGACGTGCGAAAGGTTCTTTACCGTGTGAGGATCCGATGTGTGTCAGGGAGGTGTTGGGAGACTGGTACAGGGATGGGGTGGGAACGGTCACTTGTTCCAACCCACCCCGTCGTCTAGGACGCTGAGATCTTTTTAGTTGAAGTTGTTTAAAAGAAATTCCCTCCTTCTACAAAATTCAAGCAAGAGGAACCCCTCAGTGTAACCTCCTCACCCTGTCAATAACCAATTAGACAAACACTGTGTTTATAGATATTTAAATATATAAAGGTATATTTTTTTGAAAGTCTCTATTTTCCAGACTTCCTTTTTCTCACAGCTAAAACGAATTTTATTATTTTTGTTTTGATCTGCTGTCCTGCCCCGGGGAATTGGTGCTTGAGTCGGAAATTCATATTTCTCCCCAAACATCTAACCCCTGTTAAGGCATCCAGCAATCTCGTATAGAAAACAATCACAGCAGATAGCTGATAACCACAGAGCACTTGCTTTTCAGCTGTGGCCAGCAGCGGCTCGGTCGCTAACACACTCACTGAAGATAGAACATTTAGACCTTGTCAGACTCTCTAACGCTAAAATCACCAGTGATGATATTTTTAACACAAAGCTAAGCATCCTGCAAGTGAAATAGGCAGGCGTTTTCCAGCTTAGAAGACCTTTATTTTTTTTAAAAAGTTGCAATTTATGACTAACCTCTTTTTCTCTTGTCCCTGATTTCCCGAACCAAACCATCAGTTTGCATAAACGAGAATAGTTTCGCTGGTATCTGTGAAGCTACTGCAGGCAAACCTGGCTTCACTGGCCAATGTTTATGTTTTCCTTTCCTAAAGGGACTAAGAAGATTCTTGGTGGTTTAAAAAGGCAGTCGCCATATTTGAGAGCTACGCTGATGCGTCTGTCTCATAGGCTATGTCTAGACTGCAAGCCTCTTTCGAAAGAGAGCGTCTAGACTGCACGGAGAAATTTCGAAAAAGCGGCTTGCTTTTTCGAAAGAAAGCATCCAGTGAGTCTGGATGCTCTCTTTCGAAGAAGCCCTATTTACATTGAAGAACGCCTTCTTTCGAAAGAGGAACTTTCGAAAGAAGGCGTTCTTCCTCGTAAATTGAGGTTTACCGCCATCGAAAGAAAAGCCGCGTTCTTTCGAATTAATTTCGAAAGAACGCGGCTTGAGTCTGGACGCAGGGGAAGTTTTTTCGGAAAAACCCCTGAGTCTGGACACAGCCTTAGGGATCACACTGCTGTTTTTCAGCAGCGGATGTTATATCTCACGCAACACACCTGCACACCTACGCCGCGCACAGGGAACTGCATATATTCTTGCCAAAGATTTCCTTGGAAATGCACTTTTCCCAGCTGGTTTTGTTTTGCCAGTTTTGTTGTATGTCCTCTACTCCCTCCTCCCCCAGAAGCTCTTTGCTGTCGATTTTGTTGTGTGTATTAGTAAATGCTGATTCCCGGAGCGGCCGGCTGATGTTAATTTCATGTAACTCTATATCCCGGTAGAGACGGGGATTCTTAAAATAGTTGACACAAGATATCCTGGTTTCTTTAGCCGCAGACTGAGTGAAAGACAACAACAGGTCAGTCGAGCTGCCTTCCCTTCTCAAGCCCCGTTTTTGTGAAATCACCACGGAGCCAAAGCAACATGTTGTAATTGCTGGTGTCCGTGGCGTGCCAAACAAACTGCTGTTCATGTCCCCTCCGTATCTTACCGCTCGCTACATTCCCTCCTCACAGCCCCCAGAAAGGGAAATTGAAATGAATTTGGGGTTTTGCTCTAAAACCCGGTACATAGAATGGGCGTCTGCCCGTTGACTTCCGAGCTTTGACTTCCAAATACAATGCATTGTCATCCTTCGGTCTGAAAGCAGCTTTGTGGGATTGGAGCCAAACTGCCTAGATCTGTATTTATCAATGGGATAGCCAACCAATCCCCCCTCCCCAAGCATCTGACAACTTTAGCCCTATGTCCAGGGGGGTGTTATTGGCCTTTGTTACATTGATCAATACACCGGACGCGAGTAACCGGAGATCTAGGCTTGGGATCTCACCTGGCGCTCTGGTGAAGTTGACATCAAAACAGAATCTAGTCGAGCCAGCATCCTTTCCTGGAACCAAACCGGGTCTGAGTAGTTTTAGAAAACACAGAACCGTCTCTCCCATGTAGGAGTCCTCCTCCTGCCTTTGCATGCATGCCTCTTTCCTGGAATTGGCGCTGCCCACAGAAAAGCTCTTCTCCCTGCACTTTAGTGGGGTTGCCCAGAACCCATTGGCACAGCCCTTTCTTATGAGGGGCCCGGGGCCTGTTTTAATGAGGCTTGAGCAAAGTAACAGAACTTTTGGGAGCCAGGTTAGAGATTTTCCCTTCCCTGGGTAATGCCTTTCCACTCGGTTCCTTTCCTGCATCTGAATCTGGCAGTGCAAACAGGAACGACACACATACAGCAAGAGAAATCAATATAACGCAAGCCCCGCCCCAATCCACATAGAGGGACCATATATGACACCCCCCTGTAGAAATGAGCTGCCCCAAACTACAAGTGAGAACAGCCAATTCAGAAATGTGGATCCTGGGAACTAGAGTGACTTACTTGACTTGCCTTATTTTTCCCATCTACAGTACAGACATAACATCTCCGATACCAGCTCATCTTGCTCTCTCTGAAATCAAAGGCAATTCTCCCCTCTCCCCGGATCTGTTGGTTCAGATCCAAAATCCTTGAGGTTAAGGTTTTGCAAAGCACATTGAGTGCTTTCTTTAAACAGCACGGCAGGTGTGCCGAGTTTTTTTCTTTTAACACTCCATCTCATAAAGAATTGAGATACCAAAAAAACTGCCCATCAAACCCACAGGAAAATCATGCAGCAAAGCGGGCTGGTATGATTTTTGTTTTGCAAATTTGTTGGGTTGTTTCTGCAAAAGTGAGAAGGAGTCCTGTAGCACCTTAGGCTGTGTCTAGACTACATGCCTCTGTCGGCAGAGGCATGTAGATAAGACAGATCAGCAAAGACAAATGAAGCTGCGATTTAAATGATCGCGGCTTCATTTACATTTACATGGCTGCCGCGCTGAGCCGACAAACAGCTGATCAGCTGTTTGTCGGCTCGCGTGCTAGTCTGGACGTTCCCCCTGTCGACATCAAAGCCCTTTGTCGGCAGCCCCGTTATTCCTCGTGGAATGAGGTTTACCGTTTAAATCATTTATCATTTAAATTGTGGCTTCATTTACCTTTGCTGAACAAACAAATCTACATGCCTCTGCCGACAGAGGCATGTAGTTTAGACGTACCCTTATAGACTAACAGATGTATTGGAGCATAAGCTTTCATGGGCAAAGACCCCTTCCTCGGATGCATGCATCTGACGAAGTAGATCTTTGCCCACGAAAGCTTCTGCTCCGATACATCTGTTAGTCTATAAGGTGCTACAGGACTCCTTCTCGCTTTTGCAGATCCAGACTAACACGGCTCCCCCTCTGATACTTGGGTTGTTTCTGTGTCTCATTTGCTGTTGCTACCATTGTCGTGGATTTGGGGAACGTTACAATTGTCGTTGCTCATCAGTGTTAGCCGACAGTTTAAAATCGTGTCAGTTGGCATCACATCCTTTTAAAAAAAAATGTCAGCCACACAAAAGAGGAACAATAGAATTTCCCATTACGGTGTATTTATGTGGATGGAAACACGCTTCATCTTGTTCATCTTTGTGCCCATAACTTTGTCACTTGCAGAAAGGCAACCTGTGTTCTTCATTGTCTTTGTGTGAATGTGCACTACAACTGCCTCCCCCCCCCCCCCGCCTATGTACAGAAAGTTCTTTGCAGTTCATTGTATGGCTTTATAAGCGATAAGAGATTCGATGATGTATAATAGACTGTTGCTTGGAATGCCAGCTTGATAGCTGGATCTCTGGAATTGTATCTTGCAATCGAAAGGAGTACAGGAATAAATGCTCTGTTCTTTTTGCACAGGCAAATCTATATGGTGACTGTGTTTGCTCCCTTCCTTGGTGGAAACTTGGTGTCGTGGGCTTGATGATTGCACGTGGGTGGATGTACGGGAAGGTCAGTGATTCATGATCTAGCGTCCCTCTTACACAGGCAAAGTCTTTTAAAGAAAATGGCTACAACTGCAGATGGAAACAAACAGTCAACCATAGCTTGACTTCCAGCATGGTCTCGCTTTGTTTACCAGGGCCATCACCCTGCCTGGAACGCTGCAGCTCACAGCGGCATCTAGTGGCTAAATAATATATTGCAAGTAAACATAATACTACTAAAACAAAAAAAGCAGTCATGTGGCACTTTAAAAACTAACAAGATGGCTTATTAGGTGATGAGCTTCTGTGGGGCAGACCCACTTCTTCAGATCATATTCTGAAAGTGAAATGGAATGACCATTATAGACAAGCCCTTAGATACAACCGCATCTGCTCCAGAGACCAAAACGTCAAGATGTCTTCCAAGCATTCGTAAAATTCAATTACCCACTGGGAGAAGTAAAAAAACAGATTGAAAGGGCCAGATGAATACCCAGAACCAGCTACTTCTAGATAGGCCCAAGAAAATCAACAATAGGACACCACGTCTACGTCTACACTGGCACCCTTTTTCAGAAATGCTTATAACGGAAAACTTTTCCGTTATAAGCATTTTCGGAAAAAGCGCGTCTACATTGGCAGGATGCTTTTCCGGAAAAGCACTTTTTCCGGAAAAGCATCCGTGGCCAATCTAGACGCGCTTTTCCGCAAAAAAGCCCCGATCGTCATTTTTCTGATCGGGGCTTTTTGGCGGAAAAGAAATCTCTGCTGTCTACACTGGCCCTTTTCCAGAACAGTTTTCCGGAAAAGGACTTTTGCCCGAACGGGAGCAGCATAGTTTTTCCGGAAAAACACTGACGATTTTACATGAGATCGTCAGTGCTTTTCCGGAAATTCAAGGGGCCAGTGTAGACAGCTGGCAAGTTATTCCGGAAAAGCGGCTGATTTTCCGGAATAAGTGGCCAGTGTAGACAGAGCCCGCTTGTCAGGGATGGTACTTGGTCTTGCTGTGAAGGCAGGGGGCTGGACGCGATGACCTTTCAAGGTCCCTTCCAGTTCTAGAAGATTAGGCAACCTATAGCCCAACTCAAACTCTTCCAGCACATTAACAATAACTACAACTTATACTGGAACGGACACGTGAAGGGAAAGGACTAGCCGCTTCCGATAACGATAACCCGCTTGGCACAAGGTCTGTCGCAGCCCCGTGAGCCCCTGCCTAAGAGCTGCTAGATCTCAAGGCAAACGGTGCAGGGTGGGGCAGTGCTCCAAAGTCCCGCTTGAGAACACGGAGAAGAGCTTCCTGGGATGTTACACGGCAGGCCGGCCCCCCTGCGGACAGGGGCTGCTGCCACAGAGCAGCCTCTGTCTATGGTGGGCTGAGGTTTGCCACGGAGAGAGGCTGTTCCGTGGGATGCCGGAGCAGCCTCTGTCTGTGGGAAGCTCACCCCCCCGCCGTGTGATGGAGCAGCCTCTGTCCGTGGGACGCTCACCCCCCCCCGTGCGACGGAGCAGCCTCTGTCCGTGGGACGCTCACCCCCCCCCGTGCGAAGGAGCAGCCTCTGTCCGTGGGACGCTCACCCCCCCGTGCGACGGAGCAGCCTCTGTCCGTGGGACGCTCACCCCCCCGTGCGACGGAGCAGCCTCTGTCCGTGGGACGCTCACCCCCCCGTGCGACGGAGCAGCCTCTGTCCGTGGGACGCTCACCCCCCCGTGCGACGGAGCAGCCTCTGTCCGTGGGACGCTCACCCCCCCCGTGCGAAGGAGCAGCCTCTGTCCGTGGGACGCTCACCCCCCCGTGCGACGGAGCAGCCTCTGTCTGTGGGAAGCTCACCCCCCCGCCGTGTGATGGAGCAGCCTCTGTCCGTGGGACGCTCACCCCCCCCCGTGCGACGGAGCAGCCTCTGTCCGTGGGATGCTCACCCCCCCCGTGCGACGGAGCAGCCTCTGTCCGTGGGACGCTCACCCCCCCTGTGTGACGGAGCAGCCTCTGTCCGTGGGACGCTCACCCCCCCCCGTGCGAAGGAGCAGCCTCTGTCCGTGGGACGCTCACCCCCCCGTGCGACGGAGCAGCCTCTGTCCGTGGGAAGCTCACCCCCCCGTGCGACGGAGCAGCCTCTGTCCGTGGGACGCTCACCCCCCCGCCGTGTGATGGAGCAGCCTCTGTCCGTGGGACGCTCACCCCCCCGTGCGACGGAGCAGCCTCTGTCCGTGGGACGCTCACCCCCCCTCCCGTGCAACGGAGCAGCCTCTGTCCATGGGAAGCTCACCCCCCCGCCGTGTGATGGAGCAGCCTTTGTCCGTGGGACGCTCACCCCCCCGTGTGAAGGAGCAGCCTCTGTCCGTGGGACGCTCACCCCCCCCGTGCGACGGAGCAGCCTCTGTCCATGGGACGCTCACCCCCCCCGTGCGACGGAGCAGCCTCTGTCCGTGGGACGCTCACCCCCCCGTGCGACGGAGCAGCCTCTGTCCGTGGGAAGCTCACCCCCCCGTGCGAAGGAGCAGCCTCTGTCCGTGGGACGCTCACCCCCCCCGTGCGACGGAGCAGCCTCTGTCCGTGGGAAGCTCACCCCCCCGTGCGAAGGAGCAGCCTCTGTCCGTGGGAAGCTCACCCCCCCCCCGTGCGACGGAGCAGCCTCTGTCCGTGGGAAGCTCACCCCCCCGTGCGAAGGAGCAGCCTCTGTCCGTGGGAAGCTCACCCCCCCGTGCGACGGAGCAGCCTCTGTCCGTGGGAAGCTCACCCCCCCGTGCGAAGGAGCAGCCTCTGTCCGTGGGAAGCTCACCCCCCCCCGTGCAACGGAGCAGCCTCTGTCCGTGGGAAGCTCACCCCCCCCCGTGCGACGGAGCAAAAGTGCTTTTGCGGAAAAATATCTGTGCCACTCTAGACGCTCTGTTCCGAAAATGCTTTTAACGGAAAACTTTTCCATTAAAAGCATTTCCGGAAAATCATGCCAGTCTAGACGTAGCCTTAGAGTGCCGATGCTAACGGCCGGGCCGGGCGTGCTCGTTGGGGTAAGATATGGGGTAGAAATTGCCCTGGGATGCTGGCTGGTCCTTCAGGACTGGGAGAATCTGAACAGAGTTGGTGAGATGGGTTATAACCTCTCCCCTGTGTGAGGGGAGCTGGGGGGCACAGGGAGCACTGGGGTATCTGAGGGGAGGTGGGGGATGGGTTATAACCTCTCCCCTGTTTAAGAGGGGCTGGGGGGCACAGGGAGCACTGGGGTATCTGAGGGGAGGTGGGGGATGGGTTATAACCTCTCCCCTGTGTAAGGGGGGGCTGGGGGGCACAGGGAGCACTGGGGTGCCTGAGGGGAGGTGGGGGATGGGTTATCACCTCTCCCCTGTGTGAGGAGGGGATGGGGGGGCACAGGGAGCACTGGGGTGTCTGAGGGGAGGTGGGGGATGGGTTATCACCTCTCCCCTGTGTGAGGAGGGGCTGGGGGGGCACAGGGAGCACTGGGGTGTCTGAGGGGAGGTGGGGGATGGGTTATAACCTCTCCCCTGTGTAAGGGGGGGCTGGGGGGCACAGGGAGCACTGGGGTGCCTGAGGGGAGGTGGGGGATGGGTTATCACCTCTCCCCTGTGTGAGGAGGGGATGGGGGGGCACAGGGAGCACTGGGGTGTCTGAGGGGAGGTGGGGGATGGGTTATAACCTCTCCCCTGTGTGAGGAGGGGATGGGGGGGCACAGGGAGCACTGGGGTGTCTGAGGGGAGGTGGGGGGATGGGTTATAACCTCTCCCCTGTGTGAGGAGGGGATGGGGGGGCACAGGGAGCACTGGGGTGTCCGAGGGGAGGTGGGGGATGGGTCATAACCTCTCCCCTGTGTGAGGAGGGGATGGGGGGGCACAGGGAGCGCTGGGGTGCCTGAGGGGAGGTGGGGGATGGGTTATAACCTCTCCCTTGTGCGAGGTGGGGATGGGGGGGCACAGGGAGCACTGGGGTGCCTGAGGGGAGGTGGGGGATGGGTTTTAACCTCTCCCCTGTGCGAGGAGGGGCTGGGGGGGCACAGGGAGCACTGGGATGTCCGAGGGGAGGTGGGGGATGGGTTTTAACCTCTCCCCTGTGTGAGGAGGGGATGGGGGGGCACAGGGAGCACTGGGGTGCCTGAGGGGAGGTGGGGGATGGGTTTTAACCTCTCCCCTGTGCGGGGAGGGGCTGGGGGGGCACAGGGAGTGCTGGGGTGCCTGAGGGGAGGTGGGGGATGGGTTATAACCTCTCCCTTGTGCGAGGTGGGGATGGGGGGGCACAGGGAGCACTGGGGTGTCTGAGGGGAGGTGGGGGATGGGTTTTAACCTCTCCCCTGTGTGAGGAGGGGATGGGGGGGCACAGGGAGCACTGGGGTGTCTGAGGGGAGGTGGGGGATGGGTTTTAACCTCTCCCCTGTGTGAGGAGGGGATGGGGGGGCACAGGGAGCGCTGGGGTGCCTGAGGGGAGGTGGGGGATGGGTTTTAACCTCTCCCCTGTGCGGGGAGGGGCTGGGGGGGGCACAGGGAGCGCTGGGGTGCCTGAGGGAAGGTGGGGGATGGGTTTTAACCTCTCCCCTGTGCGAGGAGGGGATGGGGGGGCACAGGGAGCACTGGGGTGTCTGAGGGGAGGTGGGGGATGGGTTTTAACCTCTCCCCTGTGTGAGGAGGGGATGGGGGGGCACAGGGAGCACTGGGGTGCCTGAGGGGAGGTGGGGGATGGGTTATAACCTCTCCCCTGTGCGAGGAGGGGATGGGGGGCACAGGGAGCACTGGGGTGCCTGAGGGGAGGTGGGGGATGGGTTATAACCTCTCCCCTGTGTGAGGAGGGGATGGGGGGACACAGGGAGCACTGGGGTGTCTGAGGGGAGGTGGGGGATGGGTTTTAACCTCTCCCCTGTGCGAGGAGGGGATGGGGGGCACAGGGAGCACTGGGGTGTCTGAGGGGAGGTGGGGGATGGGTTTTAACCTCTCCCCTGTGCGAGGAGGGGATGGGGGGGACACAGGGAGCACTGGGGTGTCTGAGGGGAGGTGGGGGATGGGTTTTAACCTCTCCCCTGTGCGAGGAGGGGATGGGGGGGCACAGGGAGCGCTGGGGTGTCTGAGGAGTTTCGCTTCTGTAACTTCTTGCCAGCGTGCTGAGCAGACGTGCTCGGTGGGACTGGTTCGGAGCCTTATAGAGGGGGACCCCCCCTTGGGCTGTAAGTAGCCCCGGTTCTGAGGAGTTGGCCCTGTTGCATTGCTCCCCGGTTCCGGGGACAGCGCAGCCGGAGCATTGGGTCGCCCGTAGCTAGCAGCGTCCTGCACGGATCCCTTCCCTGCGTGGCGAATGCCATTCCGCACGGCTCCACTCCCCACGGCGACAGAGCTGCGGTCCCCCAGCCAGCCGGCTGCCTCCTCCCCGGGCCGTCTGGCCCTGCTTCCGCCCGCGTGCTGCATGGCTGAGGGAGATGGTGGATCGAGGCTAATTATAAGATAAATGTCAGCCAACGCACCGTCTGCTCCCCTGGCGCCGGCGCTCCTGCGCCCAGGCACTTAGCGTCCCCGGGAGCGCTAAAAATACCTCCGGCCAGCACGACACTATCACGGGAGAGAAGAGGATACGCAGGGTCTGCTGGTGGGTAAATACACACAGTTCCCCGGCGTCGCCACGTGCTGGGGCAGGCCCTGGGCTGAGTCAAGGTTGGCTCACCCCACCAGAAGGCCGGCTCGCGATGGTGCAGCTTGCAGGAAGGCTGCATGAGGCAGGGTCTGAGGAGGCGGGCAGGAGTGACAGAGGTCGGGATGGGGTGGGGGGAGGTGTTTTGGGGACCCCCTCCATGCCACAGAAGGGATGGAAACATGGCAGGTGAGAGCCAAATGACTTACATACGGAAATAAGCACACACGAATGGCCATAGTGGGTCAGACCAAAGGTCCATCTAGCCCAGGGTCCTGTCTTCCAATGGTGGCCAATGCCAGATGCCACAGAGGGAGGGAACACAACAGGGAACCATCCCCTGTCATCCAGTCTCACCTTCTGACAAACACCATCCCTACCCATCCTGGCTAATAGCCACTGAGGGACCTATCCTCCAGGAATTTATCTTGTGCTTTTTTGAACTCTGTTAAAGTCCTGGTCTTCACAACATCCTCCAGCAAGGAGTTCCACAGGTTGAGTGTCCACTGAGTGCAGAAAAACTTCCTTTTGTTTGTTTTAAACCTGCTAATTTAGGATAGAATTAGGCACTGGGTAGTGGCGCTATTTGGTCTCAGCGAGGCCCTGCCACGGCAAGGCAGTGTCCTGAGGGAAGGCGTGGGCGCACCAAGACTAAGCAAGGTTGGGCAATGCCTTTTCCCACTTGCGCCCCAACGGCCAGGCCTTTCTGATGGGCCTGAACGCAGCCGCCACATCCAGACCGTCTCTGGCAGGCCAGGGCCGTAGGACTAGCCAAGGCAGGGGAGGCCGCGCAGTGTCCTCAGCAATGAAACAGCCCCTGAGCCAGAAGCAGCCGGCACGGCACGGCCACAGGCGTGTAATGGCAGCATCTAAGGGCCCCGCATCGCGCTGGGCGGCTGCTGCTTGGCAAGTCTGAGGGACCCGGCTGCTCCCAGGAACACGGAGCCACTTGAGACACTACTGGGGCAGGGCCTGCTCAGAGCTGCCAGACCCCTCCACTGCACCCCCCCCCGCCCCACACACACGGCTCCTAAGCACAGGGACGGCCCCAGTCGTGATGTGAGCTGCCCCTGTCCTGAGCACCAGCACGTAGCTCCCATTGGCTGGGAACAGCAGCCAATGGGAGCTGTGGGGTGGCACCTCTGGGCATGGGCAGTGGGCAGAGCTCCTGGCTAGGAGGCAGAGAGACGTGCACGCCACTTCCGGCAGCCACATGGAGCAAGGGCAGACACGGAGCCCTGACCCCTCCTGCACCCCCGCCCAGCCCTGAGCCCTCCTGCACCCCAACCCCTGCCCAGCCCTGAGCCCTCCTGCACCCCAATCCCCGCCCAGCCCTGAGCCCTCCTGCACCCCAACCCCTGCACCCCAACCCCTGCCCAGCCCTGAGCCCTCCTTCACCCCAGCCCCCGCCCAGCCCTGAGCCCTCCTGCACCCCAATCCCCGCCCAGCCCTGAGCCCTCCTGCACCCCAACTCCCCACCCAGCCCTGAGCCCTCAGCACCACAACCCCCTGCCCAGGCCTGAGCCCTCCTGCACCCCAAACCCCCGCCCATCCCTGAGCCCTCAGCACCCCAACCCCCGCCCAGCCCTGAGCCCTCCTGCACCCCAACCCCCCGCCCAGCCCTGAGCCCCTCCTGCACCCCAACCTCCGCCCAGCCCTGAGCCCTCCTGCACCCCAAACCCCCGCCCATCCCTGAGCCCTCAGCACCCCAACCCCCGCCCAGCCCTGAGCCCTCCTGCACCCCAACCCCCCGCCCAGCCCTGAGCCCTCCTGCACCCCAACACCTGCCCATCCTTAAGCCCCCTTCTGCACCCAACCCCCCTGGACCCTCTTCTGCACACCAACCCCTCCCCCTCCCCCAGCCCTAAGCCCCCATCTGCACCAGACCCCCCAGCCTTGAGCCCCCCCCGCACCGAAGTTCCTCACCCCTGGAGCCAGCCCCCCTGGCTGAAGGGCTCACCCCCTCTCAGCCCCACACTCCTTGCCACAGGCTGGTGAAAGTGAGTGCTGGCGGGAGGGGGGACTGGCGTGAACAGGGGGCAGGGCCTTGGCCAAGGGGGCAGGGGCTCAGGAAGGTGGGGCAGGGCAGGGCCGCTGGGTTTTGTGTGATTAGCAGGTGGCAGCCCCGGTGCAGGCAGCGCTGCAGGCTCCCCAGGGGCCAGCAGGGCTGGGCTGGGCTCTGGCTGGGACGCTGCGGCCGCGAGGAAAGCGCCTGGGGCTGTCTCAACGCCCTGAGGACGTTTCACGTGAGCCACAGGCAGCTGGAGGGAGGCGGGGAAACTGAGGCAGCTCCAGGCGTCACCAGCTGCTTGGCAGGAATCCCCTGGGGCGGAGGGCAACAAAGCGGGAGCTTATGATGCTGTGACCCACCCTGTCACCACAAGGGGGCGCTTCCACGCCACAAGGGGCTGGGGGGGGTCAGGGCACGCTTGCTTGCTGTGCTTGGGGAGATGGGTGTCAGCCCCCCCCCCCAGCCTGGAGGGGCGACCAGGCCCTCAGGGTCAGCCTCTGAGCAGAGGGGCGTGGGGGCTGAGCCGTGGGTCAGGCGGCAGAGTGGGGAATGGGATGGGCCCTGGGGGGGGGCAGACACCTGTGTGGGGTGGAAAGGGGGGGGTCAGAGGCACACAGGTGGCTGTAAAAACACATGGGGGAGCTGTGTCTTGCGGGGGCGCTGGCGGCCTTTCCTGGGGGGGGTCACCCCTCCCCGGACATGGACTCGTTGGCAAAGACCACAGCTTGCTGGGACGGGGGGAGGGGGTGCAGCTGGGAGCCAGGAGCATGGTGGGGGAGGAGGGTCTGTGGGGGCTGGGGAATGGGGGAAACTGGGCTGAAGCGATGGGCAGAACTGAGGGGAAACCCTTCGGCCTTACATGCTGGCGAAAGCCAGAGATGGGCCTAGGGCTGGCGTGGGCTCATCCCCACGGAGAGGGGTGACAGTGATGCCTAGTGGGTGGGGAGGTGGCTGCGCTCTCCCCGCCCCCCCTCACAGCTTGGGGTTAGGGTTAGGGTTAGGGTGGACGCAGCGGCTCAGTGGACGCAACGGCTGAGTGGTGCCTGGGATGCAGGGTGGTGGGTACACACTGAAGCGGAGTGCGTGATGACCTGCCGGGGGGGAGGTGTTTGTAAGGGAGCGGGGTGTCAGCCTGGGGGTTAGGGACAGTGATCGTGTGTGTGTAGGGGGGCGGACAGGCAGGCAGGGATGGGGCTGAGCCCTGCCGTGGGCAATGCGCCGGGATGCAGGAAACGCGAGCGGGTGTTGGGGGGCGGTTCACAGTGTCTGGGGGTACGTGAGGGGGCAGGAAGATGGGAACAGGTGAGAGCAGGTACAGGACCCCTCCCGCGCACTGTGGCTATGTCTAAACTGGCATGATTTTCCGGAAATGCTTTTAACGGAAAAGTTTTCCGTTAAAAGCATTTTCGGAACAGAGCGTCTAGATTGGCACGGACGCTTTTGCGCAAAAAAACCCCGATTGCCATTTTCGCGTTCAGCCGCTTTTCCAGAAAAACTTGCCACCTGTCTACACTGGCCGCTTGAATTTCCGCAAGAACACTGACGATCTCACGTAAGATTGTCAGTGTTCTTGTGGAAATACTATGCTGCTCCCGTTCAGGCAAAAGTCCTTTTGCACAAAACTTTTGCTCAAAAGGGCCAGTGTAGACAGCTCATAGTCTAGATGTACCTTCAGTAGAAAAATAGAGAAATATCTATGAACTCAAACTCTTTCAAAAGATTCCTTACTACTAAACACACAACTTCCAAAAATCAAACTTACCTCCAATTCTTTCCTAGGAACTGCTGCACTCTGTCCCAACTCTACGAAACCATGGTCCGGGTCAGGGTGACTTCTCACCTCAGGTGCAGGTGGTGCAGCTCTCCTTCCCTTTCATTTCTGAACATGGATAATAGCATTTGACTGCGTCCAAGCTCAAAACTTCACTGTATTTGAACTAAAAGGCCCCAAACTTTCACATAACTGAAATGCAAATGAGGCCTGCCTCCATTCATGCATTTCCTTAGCCGGTCACTAGAGGGCAGCAGAGAGCGCTGTCCCTTGTGGCGCTTATGTCCGTATGGCTTTCTCATGCTGTGTGTCATGATCAGCAGCCGAGTCAGGAATGAGCTTCTAAGAGAACCTCCTGGGTTTTCTTTGCAAAGGTGCCAGGGTTGCTTAAAAAACAGGTTCCGGTTTTGGGAGGGCACGTGAGATGGAAGGGCCTAGCAGCAGGGTAGGCAAGCTGGGGATGCAGGGGTTTAGATGCATCCTTAAATCCAGCGTGGTCCCTTCATTGTTCCACGCCACCTCGGGGTGACACCAGGAAGAACAGGCTGGCCAGCTAGTGAAAGAGAAAAGGACCGTCTGTCTTGGATCCATTGACCGCATGACTGAACGCCCATTTATATTCATTACAGCGGGGTCTGGCTTGTCTCTGCCAGAGGCGCCCGACAAGCCGGTGTCTGGCTGAGCAGTTCTTTCCTCTCCCCCGCCCAATACCCCTCTCCAGAAGGCTGTAGGAGAACACGACGAAGAAAGCAAACGCCCCTCTCCTCCCAGCTCATGCGCCCAAATGGGGGTGAGCTTTTCTCGCCGGCAGGCGTGCCTTTCCTGAAATTCCTTCCTGCACCCTGGGGAGCCGGCCTGCCCTGCCGCCTCAAACCACCCAGCCACCCCGTTGTCTCACGACAAGTCTCTGTTTCTGGGGTGTGTTTTCCCTCACCCGTCACTCGCTTTTCACGTGCTGGGCTTTGCTTGTTCTCTCTCGGAAAGCGCCTAGCTTGCATTGCGCTCCGGTTTCATCTAGGGGCTGTACCGATGGCTCGGCCTGCTTTGGGACATAGAGGGATAACCCTCTAAACACACGCAGGGACCTGCATCTAGCCGCAGCAATATTTATCCTTAGGGGAGGTTCTTACAAACTTACCATCAGCTTTACTGCCTCGCCAAGGCTTACAGTTGCACCTGCTGACTGAAGAACAGCTCAAATGCTTATTAGGTTGGGGGCTTATTTAATTAGTGGAAATTAAAGCCGATTAAGGAAATTGCTAGCTGGTTCCTGGTTTCTGTCAATGTGATGGGGCAAGTTGACCCTCTGGGAGCCTTTCTGCAGACTTTGTAAATGTGGGGACTGTTTGCTCCCAAAGCCAAACAATCTGCCGCGGGCAGCGTGTACGACGTGTGATTGCAGATACTGAATCAACCCTCTGCCCCAGGGTAGAATCATAGGGCCTGCCCTTGATACGGAATAAAAGAAGATTGTGCAGCAGCTTCAAGCGAAGCTACAATCACAAGGGCTGTGTCTACACTGGCGCGATCTCGCGCCAAAACGGCCACTCTTGTGCAAAAACGTACTGCCTGTCTACACTGGCCCCGTGTTCTTGCACAAGTAAGCGGACGTTCTACTGTATAAAATCAGGGCTTCTTGCACAAGAACTATGATGCTCTTGTTAAGGAAGAAGCCCTTTTTGCACAACTGTTCTTGCGCAAGAGGCCAGTGTAGACAGGCAACACAAATTTCTTGCACAAGAAAGCCCGATGGTTAAAATGGCCATCGGAGCTTTCTTGCGCAAGAGAGCATCTACACTGGCACGGATGCTCTTGTGCAAAAGCTCATGCCAGTGTAGACACTCTCTTCTGGAAGAGTTCTTGTGCAAGAAGCTGCCAGTGTAGACGTAGCCAAGCTGTTTCTCATGCTCTGCGTCGGCTCCTTTTTTATCGAAGGGCTGACCTACCCGACTTTGTCCAGAACAGAAGGGGTTGAGATGGGCCGAGGCCTGACTGCCAGGAAATGCTCGGCATGGGGCAGGGAGCCACCGGCGTGTTCAGCGATTCCAAGCCCGGAAGGAACCAGGGTGATCCTATACTCTGATGTCCTGCAACACAGCGTCCGGAGAACTGTCCCTCTGGGGAAAGCAGCCAGTCTTGATTTCGAAACGGTCCGCGATGGAGAATCCACGGTGCCTCGGAGAAATTGTGCCGGGGTTAATGACACCCAGTTTCCGGTCTGGACTGGTTTAGCTTCGCCTTCCTGCCGTGGGGTTGTGTTAGGTCTGTCTCTGCTGCCCAGAAGAGCCCTTTGTTTAACAGCTGTTCCCCACGGAGGCCCTTGTAGTGCACGATGGCTGCCTGTTGCGTTCACTCCCTCTGGGGCACTTGGTTTTGGCCGCTGTCGGCAGACAGGACACTGGGCTGGAGGAACCTTTGCTCTGACCCAGGCTGGCCACTCTTAGAATCACAGAATCCTGGGGCCAGCAAAGACCTCAAGTCATCGAATCCAGTCCCCTGCCCAAAGCAGGACCAGCCCCAACAAAATCATGAGTGATGTGGAGAGGACGGATAAAGAAAAGTTATTTATTAGTTCCCTAAATAGAAGAACTAGAGGACACCAACTGAAATTAATGGGGAGCAGGTTTAAAACTAATAAAAGAAAGTTCTTCACACAGCGTGTAGTCAACCTGTGGAACTCCTTGCCAGAGGAGGCTGTGAAGGCTAGGACTATAATAGAGTTTAATGAGAAGCTAGATAATTTCATGGAGGTTGGGTCCATAAAAGGCTATTAGCCAGGGGATAAAATGGTGTCCTTGGCCTCTGTTTGTCAGAAGCTGGAGAGGGATGGCAGGAGACAAATCGCTTGATCATTGTCTTCGGTCCACCCTCTCTGGGGCACCTGGCACTGGCCACTGTCGGCAGACAGGATACTGGGCTAGAAGGACCTTTGGTCTGACCCATACGGCCGTTCTTATGTTCTTATGTTATCCCAGCCAGGGCTTGGTCAAGCCAGGACTTAAACACCTCTAGGGACGGAGATTCCACCCCCTCCCTAGGGAACTCAGCCCAGCGCTTCCCCACCCGCCTAGGGAAACTGTTTTTCCTAATCTCCAACCTAGACCTCCCCCACTGCAACTTGAGCCCATTGCTCCTTGTTCTGCCACCTGCCCCCACTGAGACCAGACTCTCTCCACCCATTGGAAAAGGTTCAGAGAAGGGCAACAAAAATGAGGAGAGGTTCCCATGTGACGAGAGATTAAAAAGACTGGGATTTTTCAGCATAGAAAGGAGGAGATTAAGGGGGGACAGGATAGAAGTCTATAAAATCATGAGTGGTATTGAAAAAATGAATAAGGAAGAGTTATTTACTTATCCCCAGAATATAAGAATTAGGGGTCACCGAATGAAATGAAGAGGCAGCAGGTTCAAAACAAAGAAAGGGACGTTTTTCTTCACTCAGCGCACAGTCAATCTGTGGAACTCCTCGCCAGAGGATGCGGTGAAGGCTAGAACTTTAACAGGGTTCAAAAAAGAGCTAGATAGATGCATGGAGGTTAGGTCCATCAATGGCTATTAGCCAGGTTGGGGAGGAATGGTGTCCCTAGCCTCTGTTTCTATGGAGGTTGGTGATAGGAGAGGGATCACGTGAGGATTAGCTGTTGTGATCCCTCCCTTTGGGGCACCTGGCTGCTTAGGTTTTATCCCCAGGGTCCCTCTCTCTGCCCGGCAAACGCAACTTGGCTCTGAAGCTGGGCTGGGGAACCTTTTTTGGGTCAGAGGGAGTCAGCTGGGAGCCTGTACACAAGCGAGAAGACGAACCCCCCCAAACCCTTCCGGACGTGGCCCTGGATTGAGGCCCTGAGCTGGGATGGTGGCAGTAGATTGAGATGAGCCAGGGGCTGCATCCGGCCCCCGGGCCTGAGGTGCCTCACCTCTGCTCCAAAGGAAGACGGACCGGTGCAGACACCCCAGGACCGCCAGGCAGAGCTCATCCCACGTGCTACCAGGCCTCAGTGGCTCTTTGAGGTTGCACTGGGACGAGGGAGGAACTTGCCATCTCCTCAGCCGCCCCGCAGCCTGCCCGGCCCATGAAACGCTCTGGTTCTTCAGGAAGAGACGCGCTTTTCCCACGGGGTGGCTTGCGGTCTCCGGAAGGGACGCGCCATGCCCGGCATGCTTGGGGGAGAGGGCTCTGGCCAGCCTCAGGCTCCCCTGGCTGTGCGGTGTGGGGCTCTGGCCATTGGGGAGGGGCCTAGGGCCACGGTGGAGGCTCAGAGGGAAGGTGTGGGGCCGGGAGGGCGTCTCCACCCGCTGCCCGTGTCTCTCAGGCGTCTGCTGGACACGCTGAAGGGAGCTCAAGGCCTGAAGGCGCCAAGGTGCGACCTAAGGAGGCGGTGAAGCCGAGCGGCTAACCCTAGTGGTGGAGCGAGGCCCCACGGAGGGCCTGGCATGCTGGAAGGGTCCTCCTGGGGCTGCCCCAAGCGTGGGGCCGGTGGAGCTGTGACGTGGGGGCAGGAAACCAGCTGAAGTTTGGGGTCTGGGGCTGGTTTTGTACCTGGAATCACCACCCGCCTCAGGGTTGGCGTTTCCCATCTCTGTGTCCGTCTTTGCCCCCCAAGCTCCTCTGGGCAGGGGTGGCCTGTGTCTCACACCCCTCGCTGGCGCCTCACTCGGACCCACACCACCGCCACACGTGACCAGAGGAACAGAGCGTGCGTGCCGGCCGGCTCCTGTGGACGCCTCCGGGGCGGCTAAAATGAACGGGGCTGTGTGACGGACCGGGCCGTGTCTGGGCACAGCTGAGGGCGTCCGCTCAGGGCGAATTGCTCAACTTCGGGGCTCCTTGCAGCCCCCAGACTGGTGACCTCTCCAAACAGGCCACAAACCAGTCCCACAGAGCGCTTCAGCTGCCTGCCTGAAGCCTCCCGAGCAAAACCCCTCCGACATCCCAGCAATATCCGTGCCCCAGACGGCCCCGGGCCTCATACACAGGTGGGGGGTCTTAGCACCCAATCCCACCTACCCTGAACAAGTTCTGTCCGGTTCCAAGAAACCAGCCACAGATCCCTGGTCAATTTACCCTCTGGACCTTACCCACAAATCACACTGGGCCAATCCTTTAGCATCTACCATCTTAAGGTTTATTACCACAAGAAAGAAAAGCATGAGAGTAAGGTTGCTAAAGTATCCTACATTACATGCACCGAATCTCCCAGTTCTCGATGCAGGCTCTAGCAGAGATGTTACAGCTGCTGGCCTATAAGTCCTTGTTGAGCATCCTAGATCAGGATGGGTCCACAGTTCTTTCTGGCTCTTCGATCCCTGCACTGCTGCCTCTGGGATGAAGTGCTGAGCTGAGTACCAAGATGGAGTCAGCCACATGGCCTATTTATCCCTCCTTCCTGGTCTCTTCTTGGCTGCAGCAGGTCACCTGGCCAGCGGCCTATCCCTGTATCCCCTGCTGGTAGCCCTTAGGTGTCGGTCACCATTCCCGAGGTGTGTCCTTGGCCCCTTTAGTGCTATTGTCCCACAGGGCCTCGTTAATTAGCATGTCCATAGGCTGGGCTCTGCCCAATGCTCAGCCACATTCAGAGAGACTTCCAGTCTCCACACAGATTACAGATTCCTAACTCCACACACAGACATTGTACAGATCTATGAAGAGCAGATACAGAATCAGAAGAAAGTCAGCTTTTGTTTGACCCCTCACATGGCCCCCCCTTTGTGCCACTTCTGGGGCCAACACCCCCCCATGGGTGCAGCAGTGACCTGGCTGCTCCCCTCAAAATCCAGTAACGTGACAGGCTGCGCCGGCTGGTGCAGAAGCAGGAAGGCAGCTCGGGGCTCAGACGTGAAATAAAACGGGCCCCGTCGGCTGATCCCTGCGGGATCCAGCTGGAACGGCTACGCGCAAGGGAACCCGGCATGAAATCCGCGGCGTTCCCTGGTTCCACCCCTGCGGTGCTCCACAGACAGGATTCAAGCTGTACTTGACCTGCCGTGCTGGGGGTGTGGGAGGGGGGCATGCAGCTAGCAATGCTAATGCCCCATCCCCCAGGTCTGGGGGTGGATTTCTGCCCCGGGGTGGGCCTAGCACGTTCCTCCGGTCGCCGGACGTCTTAGATTCCTTCATGCCGCTTGTCAGCACCTGCTTCTGGCTCATTGAAGACACTGCTTGGACTGGAAAGTCCCCTCTGGGAAGGGGGTGCTGTCGGTGGGGGGGATCTGAAGGCCTGGACCTGGGGGGGAGGACTCCGGGGAGGCTGGAAAGAGCAGAAAGACCAGCTGGACAGGCCTGTGCAGTAGCCCAGGCCAAGACGTCGGCCTGAAGGTGCAGAAAGCGGCACCTGTCCCAGCAAGGCGCTCTGCCAGCGCTCTGCTCGCCAGGATCTCTCTGCCATCCTTCGCCGTGGGTCCTGCCGGCCACCTCCCTCCCGGGGACTGGACTACACGCCTGCTAGCCGCCCTTCGGAGACACGCCGGCCTGTCTCAGACCGGCCGCGGCTCTCCCCGCCTCTCGTCTCGGGGACGCCGACCCCGACAGCCAACGCCCTGCGTTTCCAAGCATCTCCGTGGCCCCGGCGACCCGCCGCGTCAGCCGGCTCCCACCACGGGAAGCCGGGCAACGCCTGGCCCCTCCATTTGACAGCTGAAGCCCGATGCAGCTTACAGGGACTTGCCTAACATCACCCCGTCTTCAGCGGTTCCTCTCTTTCCTCTCTATCTGCTCCCCGCTCATCTTCAAGTGCTGGCCTGTGTTATATAGGAACAAGCTCTTTTAATGTCGCCACCTGGCTGCCTTGCCGATGTTGGACAGTGCCGGCGTGCGGCCCCAGGGTGCTTGGTACTGTATGTGGGACCGTCCCTGCCCCAAGGAGCTTCCAGGCGTAACAGACGAGGCAAAGGCCAGGAGGGGAAACTGAGGCATAGCTGTGGAAAAGGCTCCCCCTGGTCACTCAGCAGCTCAGTGGCGGAGCAGGGGAAAGCACCCAGCTGTCTCCCAGTCCACAGGAGTCGGCAGTAGGCCCCTCTGTCTCTCTTACCTGCCCTACCGATGTCGTCCATCAAGACCCTGCATAATCTCTGCAGTTTGTGGGCCTTGTCTTGCCTTGTCACTGCCATCTCTTGGCGGGCCTGGAGTGGGAAGGGTGACCCAGGAGCGATCCCCTCCACCTCTGGGGTGGGATCCATGTCCCGGCTTCTTGGCACTATCCCTGGGTGTGTCTACGGGGCAATTAGCACGTACGGCCAACCCACGGCAGCTTCTGCCCCGCCTCGCCGGGTCCCCGAACCCGGGTACCAGCCTGAGCTCAAACACTGACACCCCGGTTAAGCGGCTCCGCCCCCTCAGCCCAAGTCAGCGGACACGGGCCAGTGGCAGGTTGTTATGCACCCCACGCCTGGCCACCTGGGAAGGGGTTGGTTGGTTCTGGGGTTTGGCCACTAGGGGTCAGTCACGCCCTACAGATGGGGAGGAAGGGTTCCCTAGGCCAGGCCTGCCTGGACATAGCTTGGCCCAGGGACCAGTGTGTGTGTGTGTGTGTGTGTGTGTGTGTGTGTGTGTGTGTGTGTGACAGAGACTTCCTCTAAGTCTGACAATTCCACTGGCCTCAGGCCAGCTTTCCAGCCGGGGCGCTGTTCCCCATTACAGATCAGCTCGCTGAGCACGGCAGAAGGATGCCAGGGCCTGGAAGGGCAGGAGCAGTCGAAATAGCCGGGGTACCAGCTACTCCTGCAAGAAAACGCAGCCGGGCGAGTGTCCCTTCCGCAGCGGAGCCAGGGGGCAAGCGGGAGACAGAGCCGACACAGAGGTGGCACCGGGTGAACAATCCCGTTCCTCTTGTTTGCGGGACGTCTGCAGGGGCCGTCCTTAGGGGCCCTTCGCTGTCCGATGAGACGGGTGCCCCGGCAGAGACGACGGGACGGTGGTTTTTTACAGGTGCGATTTGATGATCTTCAGCAACTCACGCTCCCGAAACATCGGAAAGCCAATTTTAAACTCCGGTCCTGTCGATTCACACCGTCAGTTCGGAAAGGGACAGGATCCGCCTGGGGTTCACTGGAACGGCTCTTTCGCAGGGTCAGGGTTTTGCTCATAGCTCTGGCAGGCTGTGTGACGGTTAAGTTAGCCAGGTCCAGCCTGGAGGACACGGAGCTGCAGAACCAGGGTAGGAAGGAAGTGGGACGGTGGGCATTAAGACCCAGCAGTGCCCCAAATTTTTGGGTGCCCTAAGTAGAGGCGGATTCGGCATCTGGGTAAGGACAGCTCTGGGTGGCTGGCTCCGGCCCGAGCAGAGGGGCAGGGGGTCCCACGGACCTGGATGATCCATCTTATCTGGAAGGTTGAAATCCTCCGTCTTGCAGGAGCTGGCAGGCTGCGCGGTTAATGGAGAGCCGCCTGGACCTACACTGCCCAGTTCGGGCGCCAGTACCCACTTTCCCCATCGCTGCCCACCCTCTCCGGCTTTTCGGCACTTGTGTGACCTGGGGCAGAGGAAGCTTAGTGGGACTCGAGCCGGCTGAGCCGGGTTAGGGAACCTGGGTTTGAGTGTCCACACTGAGAATGCAGGAATGCCGGTCCCAAAGAGGAGGAGCGGCTCCGTTTTCACTGGAGCAGACTGCAGATGGAAACTCTCCCCTGGAAACGGGAGGCCGCTTCAGACTTGCATCGAGCACGGCTGCGTCTACCCTGCAAAGCAACAGGGCTCAGACCTGGGTCCTGGCTTCACTCGATCTCAGCCCCCCAGCTCTGCAGAGTCTGGGGACCCTGGGGGCAGTTGCAGACGCAAGGGAAGTTAGGGCTTGATTCCGGACTCTCACATGGGCTTACATGGCAGTGCAGACAGGACCCTGGAGGTCCCAGCAGCCTGCAGGGCCGTATTGCACAGACCATGCCCGTCCGGAAGAGCTTAGGCATCTTCCCTAGGGGGTGCCACATGCTATGAACAGGCAGCAGGTTCAAAACAAACCAAAGGAAGTTTTTCTTCACTTAGCGCACAGTCAACCTGTGGAACTCCTCGCCAGAGGATGTTGTGAAGACCAGGACTTTAACAGGGTTCAAAAAAGAGCTAGATAGACACATGGAGGTTAGGCCCATCAGTGGCTATTCGCCAGGGTGGGTAGGAAGGATGTCCTAGCCTCTGCCTGTCAGGGGCTGGGAATGGGTGACAGGAGAAGGAATCACGTGATGATTCCCTGTTCTGTTCCCTCCCTCTCGGGCACCTGGTGTTGGCCACTATTGGCAGACAGGACACTGGGCTGCATGGACCTTTGGTCTGATCCGGGCTGGCCGCTCTTATGTCCCCTTGGGCAAAGGCCAAGGGGAGGCCTCGGCGTGCCCAGGAGAGGGCGCTAGAGTCAAAGAGAGAAACGGGGTTTGACATTCACTGGCGGCCGCTGACCGGCGGGCGCTCTTGGGGAGAACGCCTTGTTACCTGGGAGGGGGAATGATGGGGGAACGGTCTAGTGATCTTGACCTACCTCTGTGGACAGCCCACCCTGGGGTCCTGCTAGATTTTTCGGGGGGGGGGGAGGGTCTCCCATATGACCGAGCCCCCCCCCTGCTCACGTGGGGATGGCTCAGCAGTCGAGACAGAACAGACACCAGGAAGAGAACCGTTTCCCCTCCGGTGCTGCAATCCGCCCGGCTCTCCCAGCTGTCTGACGCTGCTCGGCCTGTGACCTTAGTCTAGGCCATTCCCGGCAAGCTCATCTCCCATGTAGCCACCTATATTGTGTGCCCAGGCCAGCATGCCTTCGGCGTGCTGCAGCGCCCGCTGAAAACGATGGGCCCTGGGGCTCTTTCCAGAGACAGAATCCAGACCAGTACTACCACCTAGCACTCGTCCACAGCGCTTTACAATGGAGAGAAATATAACTGTCCCAGCTGGGGAAACTGAGGCAGAAATCCAGGAAGCAACTTCCCCCCAATCCACCCACCAGAACTCAGATCCCTTAGACCCCAGTTCAGGGCTCTGGCCACTGTGTCATCTTGCTTCTTACCAGTGGGGGGAGCCAAGCTCCTGGGTGAAGAGGTTCCGTCATTCAGAAATGGACGTGTTTTGCAACTCTACTGGGTGAATCTTTTCAGTTTGGAAAAGAGGAGACTAAGGGGGGATAGGCTAGGTCTTTAAAATCATGACTGGTGTGGGAAAAGGGAATAAGGAAAAGCTATTGACTTATTCCCACAATATAAGAACTAGGGGTCACCCAATGAAATGAATAGGCAGAAGGTTGAAAACTAACAAAAGGCAGTTTTTCTTCACTCAGCACACAGTCAACCTGTGGAACTCCTCGCCAGAGGATGTGGTGAAGCCCAGGACTTTAACACGGTTCAAAAAGAGCTAGATAGATTCCTGGAGGTTAGGTCCATCAATGGTGATTAGCCAAGATGGGTAGGAATGGTGTCCCTAGCCGGTGTGTGTCTGGGAATGGGTGATAGGGGAGGGATCATGTTCCTTCCCTTTGGGGCATCTGGTCTTGGATACTATTGGAGGACAGGATACTGGGTTGGATAGACTTTTGATCTGACCCAATCTGGCCATTCTTATGTTCTTAATCCACACCGCAAAATGCAAGAGAGTGGTTCAGTACAGAAGCAATCAACAGCTGAGCCACAGTTGGAAAGCAGCCGGCACATGCTTTGCTCACCTTTATTTCAACTCAGGTCAGGGGTAACTTTTAGGAACCTGAGTGTCTGAATTCTTCCATTTGTTACCTAAAGCCAGCCAGTTTTTGCAGTTTTTGAAACTAGGTTCATGTAATCTTAACCCTACAGTACAAGGCGGAGTGGGGGGAGGGTGGCTTTAAATAAATACCGGTGCGTTCTGTGACACATAAACCAGATCCAGGGGATGGAAAATATATCCTCTTTCCATCTGGAAATGACATGGGATTATCTGCTTGTTCTTGTAATTCATTTTCTGGATGTCTCTGCTTCAAGGGTGATTTACTGCAAATGTCCTGATGTTCTCTTGCACAGGCTGCCTAGATATATTGATTCGTAAGAAATCTTTTCGCAGTGAAATCATATTTTCCATGCACCGGAAAAAAATGTTAGATGAAGAATATTATTGTAACAGGAGAACGGCAGGGATAAAGAAAGCTTATAATTTTGTAAACAGAGGTTGGGAGGAGGCACACTGCATTGGTTTTCTGGGCAGTAAGTCAGAGGTTTTTTGGAAATGGCTATTGGCAACCTTTGCAACCCAGCTAAAATAAATAAATACAAACATTTCCAGCAGCTCCTCCCTCTAACGTGGGTCTTGGGGGGCAATCAGTTGGTTCACGGAATCTGGGGTGCAGGGCCGGACGTGTGCACCAGCTCGTGGAAGTGTTCGCTCGTTACGGTCCTGTGCCCCAAACGTGGGCAATGCCCCACGGATTGGATGTGAGTGATTTTAACAAGTTGCTTTCTTCTGAAGTTACGGAGCCCAGCCCGAGGCCTCAAAATCAGCTGGTCAAAATGTCTTTGCCAAAACATTCTTTTCCCCCGGGTAGCCATAGGCTTTGAAAACACCACAAAGTTTTCAGGTTAGTCCAAAAGTTCTGCTTTTCCATCCCAGAAAAGGGCAGCAGAAAAATCAGAATTTGTTTGGAGTTTGGGAAACATTGTGTCTACACTGGCATGATCTTGTGCAAAAGCGGCCGCTCTTGTGCAAAAACTTGCCGCCTGTCTACTCTGGCCGCGTGTTCTTGCGCAAGTACACTGACGTTCTAATGTATGACATCAGGGCTTCTTGCGCCAGAATAAGCTCTTTTGCACAACTGTTCTTGTGCAAGAGGCCAGTGTAGACAGGCAACATGAATTTCTTGCACAAGAAAACCCAATGGTTAAAATGGCCATCAGAGATTTCTTGTGCAAGAGAGCATCTACACTGGCATGGATGCTCTTGCGCAAAAGCACATCTGTTGTGCAAACACACATGCCAGTGTAGACGCTCTCTTCTGGAAGAGTTTTTGCACAAGAATTCTTGTGCTAAAGAGATTTTGTGCAAGATCACGCCAGTGTAGACGCAGCCTGGGTGCAAACACCCCCTACTCAGTTTGGGGCATTTAAAAGCTAAATACGTTTATAGAACAAAACGGCTTTTTTTTTTTTTTTTACAGAAAAAGGTGATTTTGTTGACAAGCAGTATTGGACGAGGGGATCCGTGCAAGAATCCAGCAAACGGAGCCAGGGAATTTGGAAGGAAAGGGATGGACCTTTCCAGTGTCAACGAGCAGAACAATTCGGGTTTCTAACCTCTGCCTACAGCTGGTATGATTTCTGTACCATCCAGGAGCGGTGTCACTTTGCTTGCATTAAACCCATCTGCAACACGGGGGGGTCAGCGGTTCTCGGCACAGGTTCCGCTATCAAAGAAGCTGGACAGCAATGGAGGAGCGGCCTCCGTCACTGCGCCACGCCCTAAGAATGTGTCTAGACTACAGGGGTTTTTCGAAAAAACTGTACCTGTGTCTAGACTGCCGCTGCGTTCTGGCGACAGGAAATTGAAAGAACACGGCGGCTTTGTCGACGGCGGTACACCTCATTTTACGAGGAATAACGCCTTTTGTCAAAAGCCATCTTTCAAAAAAAGGCGCTATTGCATGAAAACAGGGCTTTTTAGAAAGAGAGCGTCTAGACCAGTGGTCCCCAACGCGGTGCCCGTGGGCGCCATGGCGCCCGCCGGGGCATTTGTAGGCGCCCGCCGACAACCCGGGCTGGCCCCGCCCCCGGCGCACTGGAGGCGCCGGCCCCAGGTGCACGACACTCACCGGCGCCTGGTGCGCAGCGCTCGGGCGGCCCCAGCCCCGGGGCACATGCGGGCGCGCAGCGCCAGTGCCGGCCCCAGGCACGCAGCTCGGGCGGCGGTGCCAGCCCCGGGCCCACGGCACAAGGGGCTCGGGTGGCCCCGGCCCTGGTGTGCCCCAGGACGCGCGGCCCCGCCCCCGGGCGCCCGGCGTGAGTGTGGCCCCGCCCCCGGGCGCCCGGCGCGAGTGTGGCCCCGCCCCCGGGCGCCTGGCGTGAGTGTGGCCCCGCCCCCGGGTGCCCGGGAGCCCGTAAAGGTTGGGGACGACTGGTCTAGACTCTCTTTCGAAAAATCGAGTCGCTTTTTCGAAAAAATCTTCCTGTTGTCTCGACGCTCTTTTTCGAAAGAGGCTTGCAGTCTAGTCACAGCCGAAATCTAGGTTTGATTCCCAGCCCCGATGCCTTGCTCGGGGGCAGATCCTCAGGGGATGAATATCAACAAAGTGCTGACGTCTGCACTTAATGCCAGCCGAGGTCTGAGGCTCAGCAGGTCATGGGATCTGGGCTGGCTTGTGCCCACTCCATGCTGGCTTGCTTTTGGGGTTTTCTGCAGCTCCATCCGCCAGCATGTCACAGATGTGTGGGTCTTGCGTGTTTGCGTCAGCATTTTACCCATCCTGGGAGGCAGCCGGGCAGCTTGGGGAATCAGAGACCTGCCTCACCCCAGGGACATTTTCTAGTCCCGATCATCTGCACCGCTTGGGCAAATATGCCATGTGGGATTTCAAAAGCACACCTGGCAGCGGCTGATCTTGGAAACGTGGCAGCCCGGACCCCAGCTCCGGTGTTGGCGCTTTCATGAGGTTTCTTGGACAGCCCTCATGCCTTCTCCCTGAGCTCCCCGCCTCCAGCTGTAAAAATAACCGGCGGCGTGACGGCGCGCGGGCTCCGACCGACCCCGGCAGAGGCTGTGCTGCGTGATGCAAGCCGGGCTGTGCCGGAGCCAGGGGAAGCTGGCTTCTTCTTTCCTCATCCATCAGGGCTCTGATGGCTGCCCGACACCTGGCAAAAGTAGCCTCCTTCAGCCCCCGCCACCCTCTCTGGTCAGTGTAACCGAGTCCTGCCCACCGGGGTCACAGCTAGGGCTGGCCGGAGGGTCAGGGAGGTGACGTTTGCTTCTAAGAAAGACAACTGCGATTCCTCCGGGCTCGTCTGCTCTGCCTCTTGCCGTTGATTCGGGAGATTTCGGTCCATCCAGTAAAGCACCTGAATTGTTATTGCTTACTGCTAATAGCAACCAAGCTGGCGGGCCCCAAATAAGCCTAGACCAGTGGTCCCCAACGCGGTGCCTGCAGGCGCCATGGCTCCCACTGGGGAATTTATGTGCGCCCGCCGAAACATCTGGGCTGGCCCCGCCCCCAGCTCGCGGCACGTGCACAGTGCCGGGCGCGTGGGCGGCCCCTGCCCTGGACACGCAGTACATGCACGGTGCCGGCCCTGGGCAAGAAAGATGTGGAGAAATTGGAAAGGGTACAGAGAAGAGCGACAAGAATGATTAAAGGCTTAGAGAACATGACCTATGAAGCCAGGCTTCATGAACTGGGCTTGTTTAGTTTGGAAAAAAGAAGATTAAGCGGGGACATGATAGCGGTTTTCAAATATCTAAAAGGGTGTCACAAGGAGGAAGGAGAAAATTTGTTCCTCTTGGTTTCTGAGGACAGGACAAGGAGTAATGGGCTTAAAGTGCAGCAGGGGAGGTTTAGATTGGACATTAGGAAAAAATTCCTAACTGTCAGGGTGGTCAAATATTGGAATAAATTGCCAAGGGAGGTGGTGGAATCTCCCTCTCTGGAGATATTTAAGAACAGGTTAGATAGACATCTGTCAGGGATGGTGTAGACGGAGCTTGGTCCTGCCTTGAGGGCGGGGGGCTGGACTCGATGACCTCGCGAGGTCCCTTCCAGTCCTATGATTCTATGATTCTAAGTGGTTCATGGGCGGCCCCTGCCCTGGTCACGCAGCACATGCACGATGCCAGCCCCGGGTGCAGGGCGTGTCGGTGGCCCCTGCCGTGGTTGCGCGGCGCATGCGTGGCCCCACCCCCGGAAGCATGGTGCATGAGCAGCCCTGCCCCCGAACGCCCGGCAGCCACAAAAGGTTGGAGACCACTGGCCTAGACTGTAGCTTTAGCATGACCGAGTCAGGGAGCAGCAGAGAAGGGGGTTTAGGTGCCGTTGAGAGGGCAACCTGACCCCGTGTCCTTCCTCAGGGCCAGCTCTGGGTTGAAATTGCAGAGCTATCCATGTGCCCATGTGTCCGTCAGGGGCATGCAGACTGAAAAACCACATCTGGCTAATTGAGGCTCAGAAGAAAACCTCTTGCCTAACCTTACAAAGTGCTTGCTTCAAACTTTTTTTTTTTTTTGGTGCCATGTTATTGTCAGGCTAATGGCTAAATAGGGAAGGAAAGTTTGGGTCTTAGGAGACCCTTCTAGGGACTCTCCATCGGCACACATCTTCGATCGGCACCAGCAGCCGGAAGATTGGCCCTCGGAAGCCTGTCTCTGTGTCACTCTCAACTCGGGTAATTACCACGGGCGGGGGTGTTTTCCTAACCTGTTGTGGACGTGTGGAAGTGCTCGAGACTAAGCAAAATCTCGCTTTAAGTGAAAAGGCTCCTGTGTTGTCCTGTTGGTATCATCCATCCATCGGCCGGCCGGCCGGGTTTCCCTGGAGTTATTTCCTGACATCGCCTCGCAGAGAGTAAAGTTACCGAGAGCTTTGGGTTGAAAGAGTCCCATAGGGCCCTGCCTATGCCCACAAGTGGCCTGGCTCAGGAATCTCAGGGCCGTGACCGTGGGCACAGGACAACGTTAGACGGAGGGACCAGAACTCAATGCCAAACGAGGAGCTTTATGAGCTTCAGGGGGTAGCCGAGTTAGTCTGTTACAGAAAAAAACAGCAAGCAAATGGTCTGGGAGCACTTTATAGAGTAACCAAACATGTTGATGGGATCATGAGCTTTCGTGGGCACAGCCCACTTCTTCAGATGACCAGAGTTATGACCAGGCTGGGTTCTCCGGAGTCGCTTTCCTTTTCTGGGTGGCTCTGAGCTTCTTGCCAGGGCCCTGGAGACGAGTTTCCATGAGATGAGGTCTCCAGGAGATGACCGAGAAGCACGATCGCTCCATTGTCTAGCTGGCCTTGTTACAAAGTTTCCCTTGACACTTAACCTGGATGAAGAATTTCCCATGAGGCGTGGAGCCCTGGTGTAACGGTATGGCTGTGTCTAAACTGGCCAGTTTTTCCGGAAAATCAGCCGCTTTTCCGGAAAAACTTGCCAGCTGTCTACACTGGCCGCTTGAATTTCCACAAAAGCACTGACGATCTCATGTAAGATTGTCAGTGCTTCTTGTGGAAATACGATGCTGCTCCCGTTCGGGCAAAAGTCCTTCTGCGCAAAACTTTTGCGCAAAAGGGCCAGTGTAGACAGCTCAGATTTGTTTTCCGCAAAAAAGCCCCGATCGCGAAAATGGCGATTGGGGCTTTTTTGCGGAAAAGCGCGTCTAGATTGGCACGGACGATTTTCCGCAAAAAGAGCTTTTGCGGAAAAGCGTCCATGCCAATCTAGATGCTCTTTTCCGAAAATGCTTTTAACAGAAAACTTTTCTGTTAAAAGCATTTCTGGAAAATCATGCCAGTCTAGACGTAGCCTATGGCTTTTCTGTCGCCATGCTGGAAGGCCTGTGCTAGGCTGAACCAAAGCCGCCTTCTGCAACCAGACTGAAGAGCTGCAGCCGTTACTGTAAGGCCTGGAGTCACATACTCACAGTTCCATCTAAATTGTATTAAAAAGTGTCACCCCAGGTTGTGAGGAGGGGACTTTGCCCGGATCGCTCCCCCACTGTCACCAGATAAAGACACAGATCCCAAGATGGGTAAAGAAAATTGAAGTCACACCATTCTGTCTGGCAAGAAACTGCTTACCCATGGAGGATGGTGTGGATCATTGTCATTACACTTTCCTATTCTTTGTGTGATCTCTGTCTGGTTTGTAACTGTTTGACTGTGTCTAGACTGGCCAGTTTTTCCAGAAAATCAGCCGCTTTTCCGGAAAAACTTGCCAGCTGTCTACACTGGCCGCTTGAAGTTCCGCAAAAGCACTGACGATCTCACGTAAGATTGTCAGCGTTCTTGCGGAAATACTATGCTGCTCCCGCTTTTGCGGAGAAGCGTCCGTGCCAATCTAGACGCTCTGTTCCGAAAATGCTTTTAACGGAAAACTTTTCCATTAGAAAGGCTACGTCTAGACTGGCATGATTTTCCGGAAATGCTTTTGTCTGCTGGATAATTCATTTTGCTAGGTGCAAATCAAGGAAGGTGGTGGGGTAATTGGTTAGGTCATTTTGTTATGATTGGGTAGTAAAATTACACTAAAATAATTGGTTACGGTCTAGCTAAGCAAGACTCAGGTTTCATTAGATAAACTGGGGTCCAAGAAGGTGAAGAAGGTGGAAGAAGGAATCAAAAGGCTGGAAGAAGAGCAAAGGGAGACAAGGAACCCCAAGAAGGACTCGCTTCCACGATCCAGCCTCAGATAAGAGCTGCCAGGACTTTCCTGCACAACCGAGATGGGCAGCAGCTAAGAGCCGGAGAGACTGACCTTGCCTGGCCAACACGGGAAGTCTGCCTGCCTGTATCAGGATTGGTGAGCATGACACCATGTGCTTAGCATGTGTATTCGGCTTGTTTGGGAATTGTCAATCAGTAGAGGAGAAGGATATTACTGTGTGAGGCTCTTTCAGCGGCTAAAGATCCTGCAAAACCCTCAGGAAGCTGCGCTCTGAGCCCTAGGAATTGGGTAAATTCACAGGGTTGCACCGTGAGCCCTAGGCACTGGGGAAAGGTGAGTGTCCCTACAGTGTGGAAGGGAGAGAGAAATTTGTGCGGGTAACACCAGGGGGTTGGCTCTCTGCTTAGCCTCCAGTAGAGGCACACGAAGGCCTGATCTGAGGCAGGCGCAGCAGCAGTGCCAGCAGACTCACTTACGCACGCCCACCCTAGGGCACCCCCATGGTCCATCCAGCCCAGGATCCCATCCTCCGATGTGGTCAACGCCGGGTGCTCGGGGGGCGGGGGGGTGGGATGAACCGAATGGGCGGGGAGCGAGTCACCTCCCTGCATCCCACCTTGTGATTGCAGGAGGAAGGGGCGTTTCTCGGGGGCAGGGCAGAGCCATCTGTGGCGGGCGCGTCACCAGCGCATGGTAGGAAGCATTTACTGCCTACTCCTTCACGGCGGGTCTGCTCCCATCCTGGCCTCTGAAAGCACCGTGGCTCTGAGGCTCTGGCGCCCACCAGCCAGTAGCTCATGCGCAGCTCCGTGTCCTGACCCCACCAATCACCCTGACACAGGAAAACTAGGGGGGGATAGGAGAAGGGTCTATAAAATCATGACAAGTGTGGAAAAAGTGAATAAGGAAAAGTTGTTGACTTGCTCCCAGAACACAAGAATGAGGGGTCACCCAATGAAATGAAGAGGCAGCAGTTTTAAAACAAACCAAAGGCAGTTTTTTTTTCACTTGGCACACAGTCAACCTGTGGAACTCCTTGCCAGAGGATGTGGTGAAGACCAGGACTTTTAACAGGGTTCATAAAAGAGCTAGGTAGATTCATGGAGTGTAGGTCTATCAATGGCGATTAGCCAGGGTGGGTAGGAATGGTGTCCCTAGCCTCTGTTTGTGTGGGAATGGGTGACAGGGGAGGGATCACGTGAGGATTCCCTGTTCTGTTTCCTCCTTCTGGGGCACCTGGCACTGGCCACTGTGGGCAGGCAGGACACTGGGCTAGATGGGCCTTTGGTCTGACCCAGCCTGGCTGTTCTTATGCTCCTTCCGCAGGTCGGCCAGGGTGCAAGGAGGGGAACAGAAGCTGGTGATGAAAGGCAGGAGGGCGAATCCCCGACAAACCTGGGGGCTGTCGGTTCAGCCCCAGCGGCCTTGTCCTTTGGGTTCTGCTGGCTGGGCCCATAAGAACTTTCATCGCCGGGCGCTTTCCGTCGACTGCGATGCCAGGAATGAGCCCTGGCAGCCGTCCCCGGGCCGGGACGAGGTGGCTGGGGTGTCCGGTTACTGGTGGGGTTGGGGGAAGCAAAGCCAGCTCTCTAGGGGAGGGGGCAGGCTGGGAGCTCCCGCACCCCGGCTTGGCTTTGTAGGTAGGAAAGCCGGGCCCGACGCGTGGCCATCGGCTGGGGGGCCGGTGCTTGGTTGAGCGAGCCTGCGGTTGGAGGCTCCGCGGTTTCCCCCGGTCCGCGGAGCAGCTGTGCCCACTCGGGAGAGGAACCGGCGCAGACAACGCACCAAACGACAGGCCTGGATGCTGTCCCTGTTCCAGCCCAGGCTCCTGTTTCTGCACCTTCCTCAGAAGGGCTGGTAATTCAGGCCCGGAGAAGGCAATGCAACCCCTAAGCAGGGCCCTAGCACCGTCAGACTCCAGCCCCCGTTCTCGCCACCCTTCTCCCCAGGCCAGCGGGGTCTCTGAAGCACCCCCCGGCCACCAGTATCTCCTGCAAGCTGAGCGCTTGGGCAGCCACCCAGGAGAGTTTCAGGTGCTGCCTGGCTGATTCGCAAAGTGCCCACAGTGAGCTTTTGCGTTTCTACTGGTGGTGCCCATCGCCACATGACTTGGTGCACAAAACTTATTCCACACGCAGAAGGAAAAGGTTAGCGGGGACATTGCCAGCCACCACCACGCCCACGCGGTCAGGGGCAGAGCAGGACTGGGAGGAGCAGAGCGACAACGGGAGGGGCAAACTATTCAGGGTCTGCGTAAGCGAGGGACGTACACGCTGCTGGTTGCCACGTGGCCGAGATTAGGCTGACCGGGGAGCCCGATGGTTGAACCCTCGCTCTGCTCCAGGTTCCCGGGGGAGGTAGCCCGTGATGGTTTCCTGTTCTGTTCCCTCCCTCTGGGCACCCTGGCATTGGCCACTGTCGGCAGACAGGACGCTGGGTAGATGGATCTTTGGTCTGCCCCAGTACAGCCGCTCTTACGTTCTTATTGAAAGCTCCTGGTGTAGAACTACCCCTGGTCTCTGGTGTTTTACCTGGGAGCCCTGTCCGCCATGGATGATCCAGAGGGAAATGGGCCAGGAGGCGTTTCCTTCCCTGCTGCAGACAAGGGGGCCATCAGAAGCTGTTGGCTGTGGAAAGGAAAGGGAAGACAGAGGTACCTCGGCAGGGAATGTGTGTTCCAGCAGCAGGCGCCTTTAAGAAAACAGAGGCGGGGAGGGACTAGAGGGAGCGGGGTTCTTCCAGATGTTGAAACTGCCCCGTCAGCGGCTGGCAAGGCTGGTCGGGCTGCTGGCTCCATCCGAAACTGATGGGGACCATGTGGGAGGGGAGATGCCAAGAGTTTCATTGATTGTTTCATTGCCTTTCCCGCTGCCTGTGCGTCACGGGCTGGCAGGCGGCGGCCCTGCGGCGGGATGAGACGCTGCGTCAAGGAAAGGGCGGCCCTGCGGCGGGATGAGACGCCGCGTCAAGGAAAGGGCGGCCCTGCGGCCTTGCTGGGAATTGGACGAGGCCGGCGAACCTCTCAGTGTGGCCACCAGGAGTAGCCCCCGGGCGCGGGGCTGGCAGGTGGGGATGGAGCTTGAGAACGGAAGGGCACGATCCATCGTCCCGATTGGGACAGCCGCCTTGGGTGGAGCTTAGAAACCGGGGCAGCGTTGTCCTCCGCTGGGAGAGCCTCGGACGCTGCAGAGGACCACGTGCAGGAGAGGAACCCACTCCTTAGAACACAGCCTGCAAAATCCTCAGGGTGCCTCCTGGACCTACCCTCCAGTGGGCAGGCTCCGGAGTCCATCGAGTCCCGATCTAGCAATGCCTCGCCAAGAAGAGACAAGTCCCAGCCTGCAGCAGGACTGGTTGCACGTTTTGCTTTTGCAAAAGGGGCTGCTTTTGTAAGCACCACCAGGCCGGTTTGAACCTGGGACCTCTGGAGCTTATGATAGGAACCACTCCTGCTTGAGCTATTAAGCCACCGGCTCTTGGTTTAGGCTGTAGAGGTCTCCTGTTCTTATCCATTGCATTAAGTGGTCTACATGCCTCCACATGGGACAGTGACCCATGTTACACTTAGTTCTAGCGGCAGCTTGGTGCTGACTCATTGGGTGACCTTGGGAACTCTCTGGAACCAGTCTCAATACCATCAGAACGGCCAGGCATGGTCCAAGCAATGGTCCATCTAGCCCAGCATCCTGTTTTCCGACATTGGCTGGTGCCATGGGCGTTAGAAGGAATGGACAGAAGAGGTCATTGTCAATGAGCCATCCCCTGCTGTCCACTCCCAGCTTCGGACAGTCAGGGCGTCCCGAGAATGGGTGTGACGTGTGATATTGACCAGTGTTTTATTGGTTCGGAAGCTTTCGCTTCTTGAGTCTTTTTGACTCTCCAAGGGTGCATTTATACTGCACCCGTACCCTGAAATAAGCGCCGCTATTTGAGCTACACAAATTGCATAACTTATTTCGAGTATAGCTTGTTTCGAAATTTGGCGCTCTCTACACAGCGCTAAATTCCAAAACAGACCGCTCTTCTGACAAGTCCCTTAATCCTTTAAGAGGCAGAAAACGCCCCTTTGGGATACCGGAAGCATCCCAAAAGAACACCGCTGTCTAGACACGCCCAGGCTATGTCTACTCTGCAGGCTTCTTGAGCAAGAATGGCTGTTCTTGCGCAAAAACTTGCGGAGCGTCTCCTCTACAAGCCTGTTCTTGCACAAGAAAGTTTACAGTAGATCGTCAGAAGAGAAGGCTTTTTGCACAAGAGTTATCCCTCTCCCCACGAGGAATAAGTCTTTTTGTGCAAGAACTCTTGTGCAAAAAGGCTAGTGTGGATGGGAACAGGGGTTTCTTGCACAAGAAATCCATCTTGCTAAAATAGCCATCGGAGCTTTCTTGCGCAAGAGTGTCCACACTGCTATGGACGTTCTTGTGCAAAATCACATGGCAGTGTGGACGTGCTTTTGTGCAAGAACTCTTGCACAAAAAGTTCCTGTGCAAGAAGCCTGCAGTGTAGACATAGCCCCAGTGTTTATCAGCATTACAAAATTATTGTCGGATTCTCCTTTGCCTGCATTTGGCTGCAACTATGAACAGTGAAATAGATAAAATTGGAAAAAAACCCAAACCCATAAACCCCAGAATTTCACGTAACTGTGGAAATTTAAATTTGATACAAATTGAAAATGAGGCTACAAAATAAAAGTCAGCAGTATCCATTGGCATTATTAATTCGAATAAAAAAATGCTGCCAAACCTAAATAGGCAGGTAAGATTGTAGCCATCTTTGTCTTTGGATATTAGAGAGATGAGGTGGGGGGAGGGAATATCTTTGATTGCCCCAGATTCTGTTGGTGACAGACACAAGCTTTGGATCCACAAAAAACTCTTATTCAGGTCAGGGAAAGAGTCTGAGGCCAGGTCTACATTAGACCTGGAAAGCTGGGGTTAAGGGACACAACTCCAGGTACGTAAAATACATCGCTGGAGTCGACTTCCCTTAAACTGAGCATGGAGTGGGCTTCCCTTATGAGCTGTCCTCAGTGTTCGATTTAGTGGGTCTTAACTAGATCCACTAAATCAAATGCCAGAAGATCGATCTCCGGTGCAGCAAGAACATAAGAACATAAGAACGTCCGTAATGGGTCAGACCAAAGGTCCATCTAACCCAGTATCCTGTCTGCCGACAGTGGCCAGCGCCAAATGCCCCAGAGGGGGTGGACCAAAGACAATGATCAAGCGATTTGTCTCATGCTATCCCTCTCCAGCCTCTGACACACAGAGGCCAGGGACACCATTTCTAATCGCCTTTATGGACCTAACCTCCATGAAATTATCTAGTTTCTCTTTAAACTCTGTTATAGTCCTAGCCTTCACAGCCTCCTCTGGCAAGGAGTTCCACAGGTTGACTGTGCGCTGTGTGAAGCAGAACTTCCTTTTATTAGTTTTAAACCTGCTACCCATTAATTTCATTTGGTGTCCTCTAGTTCTTCTATTATGGGAACTAGTAAATAACTTTTCTTTATTCACCCTCTCCACACCACTCATGATTTTATAGACCTCTATCAAATCCCACCTCAGTCTCCTTTTTTTTAAGTTGAAAAGTCCCAGTTGCTTTAGCCTCTCTTCATATGGGACCTGTTCCAAACCTCTGATAATTTTAGCTGCCCTTTTCTGAACCCTTTTCAAGGCCAAAAAGCAAGTAAAGACACAGCCTGAGTGTCCTAGCAACATGCGGGGTGGAACAGAGGGTTTAGCATAAATAGTGAGCGCACCAGAAACTATTCAAGATGGAGGGACTTGTTAACACTGCTGCACACACAGTTCAAAAGAAGGGGGGCTTTGAGCCTCAAAGCAGCACCCTGGCCCCCCCCATCTCCACCCTGTCCCTTAATTTCACACAAGCGTAAGACATCATTTGGAAGGTGATGCGCCGCGGAAACCCCTTGTTCTGTCCAAGTACGTATCTCGTTAGTGAGCATGAAGCTACGGGATTTTGCTGTACGTCAGTGGTCCCCAACGTGGTGCCCGCGGGTGCCATGGTGCCCGCTGGGCCATTTCTGTGTGCCCACCGAGTGATCGGGACTGCCCCCGCCCCCGGGCGCGCAGCGCATGGGTGGTGCCAGCCCAATGGCGCATGGGCAGCACTGACCCCGGGTGTGCAGCACATGGTCAGTGCCGGCCCTGGGTGTGCGGTTGTTAGGTGGCCCCACCCCTGGGTGCATGGCACGAGGTCTGTGCCGGCCCCGGGTGTGCGGCATAGGGACATCGCCAGCCCCGGGCACGCAGCACATGGGCGGCCCCGCCACCGGGCACGCAGTGCATGGGCGCTGCCGGCTCCTGGATGCGTGGCACAGGTGCCGGCTCTGGGCACGCAGCGCATGGGAGGTGGCGGCCCCGCCCACGGGTGCACGGGACATGGGATGTTCCATCCCCGGGTTCAAGGCATATGGGCGGCCCCACCGCTGGGCGTGCAGCACAGTTGCGGCACCAGCCCTGGGAGTGCGGCGCATGGGTGGGCCCGCCCCCAGGTGCATGTGTGGCCCTGCCCCCAGGTGCCTGGCGTGTGAGTGGCCCCGCCCCTGGGCACCCGGCAGCCCCAAAAGGTTGGGGACCACTGCTGTATGTCATATGTTTGAGAATAGATGATGCACCACGCCCAGGCTATTAAACGACCCTTCATCAGCAGGGGAGTTGCAGCAAAGGGGTTTACAATTCCACGGCGACTGTGCAAGCAACACACAATGGAAACTGCTCAACTGTGACTCTGCAAAGCTCCCCAGGCACGCTTGGGCTAGTCTCTTCCATGTGCTGGGAATGGGTGACAGGGGCGGGGTCATGTGCTCCGTCCATTCCCTCTGGCACTGGCCACTGCCAGAAGGCAGGATACTGGGCTAGCTGGACCTTTGGTCGGACCCAGTGTTAAGGCTGTTCTCCACTCTGGCACTTTCTTGCAGGCCTCCACCTTCTGCACCCAGACCTCAAAATATCTTTCCTCTATAGGCTTCTCCTTCACAGCTCCCCAAGGTCACAGATGCTACTAGCCATTGACAGACTTAACCTCCATAAATTTATCCAGCTCTTTTTTTAACCCTGCTAAAGTCCTGCTCTTTATAACATCCTCTGGCAAGGAGTTCCCCAGGTTGACTGTCTTGGGAGGAAGCTGACACCACCCAAGTGAAAAAAAAACGTTGCTTTTTTTAACCCACTTAGGAACTTCTTCCTACAGGGCACCTCAAGCTCTTTTACCACAAGAGCGCTTGACAAAAGAAAAACTGTAATCTTGGAAAAGGTTCAGAAAAGGGTAACAAAAATGAATAGCTGCCATATGAATAGCTGCCATATGAAGAGAGATGAAAAAGCCTGGGACTTTTCAGCTTAGAAAAGAAGGGACAAAGAGGGGATAGGATAGAGGTCTATAAAAGCATGACTGATGTGGAAAGAGTGAATAAGGAAAAGTGATTGACTTGTTCCCATAACATAAGGACTAGGGGGTCACCAAATGAAATTAATAGGTTTAAAAACAAAAGGAAGTTTTTCTTTATGCAACAGACAGTCAACCTGTGGAACTCCTTGCCAGAGGATGTTGTAAAGAGAAGGACTTTAACAGGGTTCAAAAAAGAGTTAGATAGATTCATAGAGGTTAGGTCCATCAATGGCTATTAGCCAGGATGGGTAGGGAGGGTGTCCCTGGCCTCTGTTTGTCAGGGGCTGGGAATGGGCGACAGGGGAGGGATCACTGGATGGTTCCCTGTTCTATTCACTCCTGGCATTGGCCACTGTCAGAAGACAGGATGCTGGGCTAGATGGAGCTTTAGGCTGACCCACTATGGCCATTCTTATGTCCTTAATCTCCGATAGCTGACCTCTCAGCCTAGGCATGCCTACACACACCTCCTATTCCTTCCACGACACAAGAATCAAATCATACTCTTAACAAAAGTCATTTTATTAACAAAACAAAAAGCTATACTTGGTCGCTAGGTGTTATAGAGCAACTGAGAAATAAGCACATTAAAGCACAGAGAAATGCTTCTCTGGGATTCAACTTCAGCTACAGTATATCGGGGAGCACATAGAATCATAGAACACTAGGACTGGAAGGGACCTCGAGAGTCATCGAGTCTAGTCCCCTGCCCTCACGGCAGGACCAAATTCTGTCTAGACCATCCCTGATAGACATTTATGAAACCTACCTTTAAATATCTCCAGAGATGGGGATTCCACAACCTCCCTGGGCAGTTTATTCCAGTGTTTGACCACCCTGACAGTTAGGAACTTTTTCCTAATGTCCAACCTAAACCTCCCTTGCTGCAGTTTAAGCCCATTGCTTCTTGTCCTATCCTCAGAGGCCAAGATGAACAAGTTTTCTCCCTCCTCCTTATGACACCCTTTTAGATACTTGAAAACGGCTATCATGTTCCAAGCGCAGAGAAATTCCATGCCAGGAAATAAAAGAAATTAACCTGATCACGCCTAACTAAACATTCCCTGTCTACATACATTTGTTGCTTCAAGGTTTTGTTCTCCTAAACATGGTTACTGCTGTAAATTTCATTTCTGCTTCCTGGGCTCATTCCATCCCTCTCACAGCCTCTGTTGCTTCTCTCACACGAAAGACGGAAACAGGAAAAACCTCTTTCTCAATTCAAATTTTAACACTTTCTTCCCATTGGCTCTCCTAGCTCCCTGCCAAGATTTCCTGATCAGGGATTCTCTGGTTTAATCCTTTACAGGCGGTACCCCTCCCATCCATCATACCCATTAAGGCTGTTCTGATCATAGAAATGTAGAATTAGAAGGGATCTCAAAAAGCCTTCAAGTCCATCCCCCTGTGCCGAGGAAGGACCAAGTAACTCTAGACCATTCTGTCTGGGGTTTGTTTAACCTGCTCTTAAACACCTGCAGTGACAGGGTTTCCACAACCTCCTCTCAAAGCCTCCTCTTCCAGTGTTAATGGTCCTTATCTTTAAAAGCTTTTCCTTACCCCTAAATTAAGCCTATTGTTCTTATCCTACTTTCAGTGGCTATGGAGAACAATTGATGGCCACCCTCTTTGAACCTGCCCTAAACTTATGTGAAGACTTAACATGGCTCCTTCCCCCATCTTCTCCTCTCGAGATTAAAAATGCCTCCTTTTTAGACCTTTCCTCCTTGGGCAAGTTGGCTAACCCTTTGCTCATTCTAACCCTTTGTTGTTCTCCTCTGGACATTCCTGAGTTTGTCCACATTTTTCCTAAAGCCGGAATCCCGAACTGGGCACAGTGCTGCCAACGGGACCTCCCCCAGTGCTGAGCAGAGCAAGACGGTTACTCCCCCTGCCTTCCATGCAATGTTTTTGTTCCTATGCCACAGACTATAGGTCTTGTTTGCAATTGCCTCACATTGTTGACTCATATTCAGTGTGTGGTCCCCGATATCTCCCGATCCTGCTCAGCAGTACAATCCCCTAGCGAGCAGGTCTCCATTTTGTACTTGTGCATTTGATTTTTGTTCTTAGGCATGTGGAGCGAGGGTGTTGAATAAGGAACCGTGGCATCGTGCCTTGGCCTTTCTCTTTCCCCACTTGCCCTGGAAGGAATAAAAGAAAACGGAGAAGATCAAAACTTCAGCTGGGAGCAGACTAGAGTGAAGCCCGTGTATTAAGAACTGTAACATCCAGTGGGGTGAGAAACTGCCGAGCGTAATAAGGTTTAAGATTTGGACTGTGCACCTATCTTTTTATTTTTTGGTACCTCTCTCTGACCTTTCATCCCTACCACTTAGCTACAGAAAGACCGATTTTCAGAGATGATAACAGATCTGTTTCAAATTTCACCTAAAACAGTTGTGTGCCGTTTTCCGAGGCTGGTTGGTGCATTGTCCTTTCCACACTGAGGGGGTGGCAGACTGGGTTATAAACTTACACTGGTCAGGCATCTGATCAGGACTAGAGAGTGCAGCTCTGAGGTGCATGCCTGGGAAACTGAGGGGAACTGGTTGGTGTGATTTGTGAGTGGCTTTGGGCAGGGTTGTGCTGAGTGATTGCAGGGCCATGAGGGGTGTCAGAGGTTGACTCACGACTGCGGCGCCTCCTGCTGGTAGCACTGGGAGTTAGCTCTGTTGTCAGCAGGGCGTCTCCCGCTCTGTCCACGCTTGCTCTGTCCACGCCTGCATCACTCCCAGACCATGGTGTCCTCTTCAGGACACTGCCCACAGCAGTGGCCACTCCAATGGTCTCACGTCCAAATTGGCAGTCCTGTTTCTACTGCCACCGTGGCCAGCGGTGGCCTCCAAGCCCAGCCCCTCTGTCTCAGGCGCAAGCCACAATTTGTATGGGCCACGCCCTCCTCCCAGGCGGGTATCGGCCATTCTCAGTTTCACCGCTGGATGTCAAGCCCCTTTCCTCAGGGGCAAGCCACAGTCTATGGGCCACGCCTTGGTGGCACGGTGTGGTGCAAGGGGGAAGGGGGGAGCCAGATCCGCCCATTATGCTGGGTCCCGACCCAGGGACCCTCTGTTGGCAGCCTTGTCACTCTCCCTCCACTGCCTCTCACACCCCGGCCACTTCCCCTGTGACCATATGCACCCTCCTGGGCCTTGTAGCAAGGCCACAGCCTGGCAGGTATCAGGCTGGAGCACCCCTGCCCCAGAGCCTGCCCAGCTCTCCCAAAGGTGCCATCTCTGAGGGAACCCGTCCTGCACCTTCCCTGGTCAGGGCTTAACTGCCGACTCTCTGCTGAGCAGGTCCTTATATACCAGGCTGCCTCCGCAAGCCACCCTCTGGTTGGCTCTTTAAGAGCTCATCTCTGATTGGTTAGAGCTCTGTGCAGGCTCCCTTCGGCCTGTTTGAATGCCTTCCAGACAAAGTGGGACAGCTGCCCCCCAACAAGGGGTTGGCTGCGTATCGCTAGCATTGCATGATGGGAGACAGACCAGGCTGGGCACCCTGATACCCCACTTCCAGGTTGTACCCTGGGAGTTCCATCACAAGCGAGTAGCATGTGGCGAGTAACATATCAATCCAGTGTCTCTAGTCATAATTTTACGTGCTCAATAAAACTGATGAACTTAAGCTCCCAGTTTGTCTTTTAAAAGTGTGTTGCAGGTTTCCTTTGCTTTACGGTGTGTATCCGGGAGCTTCTTCTTGGAGCCTATTCTGTGGTAGCTGAATGCCTGGCTGTAAATTACAGGTTTTTCTAATGTCTTTGGGTTGTTACTGGAGCTGTGAAGGCAGGTGTGGTGATCGGTGGGTTCCTTGAATGCGTCTGTCCGGAGGATGAAAATACCATCGCTGTATCTCAGGCGGATCCGTGGTTTTGTGCTGCTGTGTCTTCAAGGTGGCCCGTTCACAGGTTGGCATATTGGCGAGTCACCTGAGGATACGCCGATAATGTGACCTCCTGCATGACAGAGGGCCGGAGAATTTCCGTGACCCCTGCCACGAGGAGAGCAACCTGCGGTCAGAGGAGAGCACATGTTTTAGAAAGGCGTGCAAAGGTTCTGCCAGTCTATCTAGGCAGGCAGCAGACTTGCCAGCTGCCAGCATCCAAAAGCCATGAGTCAGGCCCTCCAAAATTATGAAACTGCCTTAAATAACAGGAGATTTTCAACAATAATAAACATTTCAGGTTTTCTTTTGCTTTCTGGGATTTTTTTTGAGGCTTTGGGGTTGCGCTTGGCTCCTGTTTCCAGGCTTTGCTCTGCAAGATTGAGGGCAAGAAATTTATTCGCTGTGGCTGAAAACAATTCTCAGCCCCGTCACTTGGCTCCAGACGCCGAGGCTGTAACAAAGAGGCTCTCTTTTAAGTTGGCAGCGCTGGCCGCGTGACCCCCACTAACGTTAGCATTTTCATAAACTCAGAGACGTCACGGCCAGAAGGAACCACTATGATTGTCTAGCGTGAACTTCTGCATAATCCAGGCCAGGGGCTTCCCTGGATATAAGAACAGGAGAATGGCCATAATAGGACACTGGGCTAGATGGACCTTTAGTCTGTCCCGTCTGCCAACAATGGCCAATGCCAGGTACCCCAGAGGGAGTGAACACAACAGGGAATCATCAAGTGATCCCTCCCCTGTTAGCCATCCCCAGCCTCTGACAAACAGAAGCCAGGGCTACCCTCCCTGCCCATCCTGGCTAATAACCTGTGGAACTCCTCGCCAGAGGATGTTGTGAAGAGCAGGACTTTAGGTTTCAAAAAAGAGCTAGATAAATTCATGGTCCAACAATGGCTAACTGTGCATTGCATGAAGAAAAACTTCCTTCTGTTTGTTTTAAACCTGCTACCTATTCATCTCCTTTGGTGACCCCCTAATTCTTACATTATCGGAACAAGTAAATAACTTTTCCTTGTTCACTCTCTCCATACCTGTCATGATTTTATAGACCTCTGTTATATCCTCCCTTAGGGTACGTCTACACTAGCCCCCTAGATCAATCTAGGGAGGCTAACGAGGGGGACCGGAATTGCAAATCAAGCCTGGGATTTAAATATCCCGCGCTTGATTTGCATGCTCCTGGCGGTTGCCATTTTAGAAATTGACTAGCCCGAAGTAACTGCCCGCGTCTACACGCAGCAGTGAAACGGGATGCCAGAATAAAGCCCCTAAATCGAATGAAGTGGTAAACCTCATTCCACGAGGAATACCACCTAATTCGATTTAGGGCTTTATTCCGGGATCCCATTTCACTGCCGTGTGTAGACGCGGGCAGTTACTTCGGGCTAGTCAATTTCTAAAATGGCGACCAGCAAATCAAAACATGCAAATCAAGCATGGGATATTTAAATCCCAGGCTTGATTTGCATATCTGGTCACCCTCATTAGCTTCCTTAGATTGATCTAGGTGGCTAGTGTAGACGTACCCTTCGTCATCCCCTTTCCAAGGTGAAAAGTCCCAGTCTTATTCATTTCTCCTCATACGGCAGCTGTTCCAAACCCCAATCACCTCCCCATTTTCTGAACCTTTTCCAATGCCAATATATCTTTCTTGAGATGCGGCGACCACATCTGTACGCAGTATTCAAGATGCGGGTTTACCAAGGATTTATATAGAAGCAATAAGATATTCTCTGTCTTAAAACACTCAGCTGCTACAGAGGTACCCAAAGGTATATTTGCTGTCTGAAATGTACCTTTGAATACCTCTGTATCAGCTCCGTGGTTTTTGAGGCAAACAACGCAGGGGAGCATCTGTTTTTTTTCCAAAAACGGTTTTTGTTGGACTAAAAAAAAAAAAGCATCAGAAATGTTTTTACTGGACTACAATTTTCTTTAACAGTATTTCGGGTCATTTGACAGAGCCTCACTGAAAGAAAAATAATAAATGAGGATGCAGAAGAATAAACATCATGCAAATAGACTAAACATTTATGTGGTGGTAGCTTGTAGAGGTCATGGCTAGTTTGGCCCTCTTCATGCTAAATATTGTACAAACATATAATAATAACCCCGAGCATTTTTGGAGGACTTTTTCGCTCTGGATCTCACAGCACATTCGCGAGGGGGGTCAGTAGAATGGCCTCCCTGGTACAGCTTGGGAAACTGAGTCACGGAATGTGGCTGAAGTGACTTCAGGTCAGCCAGAAGGCCCGTGGCAGAACTGGGGAGACAGAATCCAGATTGTGCTGAGTCCCAGTCCAATTTTCTGTCCTCTACGCATGCCCAGGGACAGGACGAGAAACGACAGCCCCTGCCCAAAACGTTTGCCATCTAAAGCTGCAGAGGGTGGATTCGGCAACAAGAGGCTGGGCTGGGTTAGGAGGGCTGGTGACAGAGAACATAGGAGGTGCGCCATTCCTAGCTGGTCAGCCACAGCAATCCATGCTCCCATGTGCATTGCCACGGTCCGGTCACACTTTCCTGAGGGCAGTGCAAATTGATGGTGAGCTGTGATTTCTGTAACCACAGAAACCTTTCACCAATGCAACCTCTCCCCTCCGAAACCAAATATCCTCAGTATAATTGCACCGAGGCCTGGAACGATTTCGAGAAAGGAAAAGGTTTCCCAGAGTTGACCCAGCTGAGAAAGGAAGCCGGGGTGAAAGGAACAGGCCTGGCATTCCAGACGTTCACAGGATCTGCCGGCCGGCTGACCGGGTGACAAGCAGCAGCAGGTGGGAAGGGGAAATTAGGTTGCTCGATCCAGGTGCTAAATGGAGCCAGCAGCTAACTTTAGCATGTATCCCTTTGCATCAGCATTGGAGGCAGAAGCGGGGGATGCAGAGACCTGCTTTGGCAACTTAAAGTGCAGCAAGGGAGGTTTAGATTGGACATTAGGAAAAAATTTCTAACTGTCAGGGTGGTCAAATATTGGAATAAATTGCCAAGGGAGGTGGTGGAATCTCCCTCTCTGGAGATATTTAAGAACAGATTAGATAGACATCTGTCAGGGATGGTGTAGACGGAGCTTGGTCCTGCCTTGAGGGCGGGGGGCTGGACTCGATGACCTCTCGAGGTCCCTTCCAGTCCTATGATTCTATGATTCTATAACTCCGAGCCCGTTTCTGGAGGAACCGCCTCTGAACACGACGAGGCAAGCGCCAGCCATAATAACAAACCCAGGGAGTGTTGCTTGGCAGGAGGATTTCGGTCAACGGCTACCAGGCCGCTCTTCCTGCAGGGTCCCGGGTTGGCCCGTGCTAAAGTCACTAACACCATCGCAACCCTTTGATCTCTAGAATGTGCCACTTGTGTTTCAGGCTGGTCAACCCTCAACATGGCCCAGAAGAGCATTTTCCTGACTTTGGGCCTAGCCCGGGACGAGGCGGGATTCTGAAGGCTCGAATGCACACGCTCGAGAGACAGCTCCAACCCAACCTGATGGAGACGCTAGATTTGTACAGCAGGGGAGGGACTGCAGGGCCCCGGCGGTGCCTGGCACTCCCACACAACTGAGGAGAGACCCGTCCTGCTCCCAGTTAGGCAAGACATTCTGGGGCAGGAGTGTCTCTGGTTTTATGGCCACTTTCCTGGAAGCACCGGTCGTCACGGAGACAATGGGGTGAAAACAGCAATGAGACATTTTCTTGCGGCCCCATAAGATGAAGGAGGGCCCACTCACTCGCCTGGGATGCCCATCGCAGCTCTAGAGAATCAGCATGATTTTTTGGCTGTGGAGGGAATGTCCCAAGTCCCTGAGACATGACAGGCACCTCTAGGACTAAGTGCGCTATGAGGAGAGGGTGAGTAGATTGTGGATTCTCCGCTAGGCTGCAGACCCACCATGGGGTCCATCTTGCCTCCCGCATGCCGAAAAGCCCAATCGAAGCTATCTGAGGTATCTTTGACTCCACCAGAGTCCACACGCCCTGGCAGAAATCTGCGGAGGTTACGCAAAGGCAAGAGACACGGCTTGGACCCAAACGCTCCACTGTGGTGTTGCCTTCTCAGGTTGGGAACAGCTCCCTGCCCAACTGTTCCCGAGCGTTCCCCCATCCTTTGAATGAAGCGTATGGGTCCAGTGTCCTTTGCTACCAACTCCGAGGCAGGAGCAACCCTATCAGGATAGCCTGTGGGTTTGTCAGGCGCTGTCCCCAGGGTGTGGAAAAGTGAACCACGAGGCCTTTTTGGTCAACAAGGAAAAACCCACACTGCTTGGCTACCTGGTCTAAAACCCAAGAGCCTTGAGGAAAAGGTGTGTCCATGACATTGCTTCTTTGGACCAGCTAATAGGTTGGCCCATGCCCCTTGGCTCAGTCTTCCCGTTTCTCCATCCTTCTTCTCACACTCCCATCTTCTTCATGTAGGCTTCCATGTCACTCCTCATGCCCCTGGCGGCCATTTGCCCCGGTTCCTTCCAGACCATCTCGTTCCACAAAGCCTCCCCCTGCTAACTTCGACTGACTGTTCCGTCCTGTAACACAACAATGACCATTCTCGGGGCCAACGGGGCCGTGTTCACGCTGCGGGTAACTCCACTGACCTCAGCTGAGATACACGGGGGGTAACCATGGCCCGTTGGGTCTACACTCTTTCTCAGGGGGCCTTGTCTTCTGTGGATGGGACACTCTGCAGGTTCTTTGTCATAAATGATCATCAATTCACAGCTGTAGGCTCTTCCCATTCTGTGGCCCGGTGAGGGTAAGCCCCGGGGGTTGGAGAGAGGATCATAGAACACTAGAATTCTACAACTGGAAGGGACCTTGAGAGGGCATTGAGTCCCTGACAGGTGTCTGTCCAACCTGCTCTTAAATATCTCCAGTGATGGAGATTCCACAACCTCCCTAGGCAATTTATTCCAATGTTTAACCACCCTGACAGGTGTCTGTCCAACCTGCTCTTAAATATCTCCAGTGATGGAGATTCCAAATCCCCCCCACCCCCGTCTCAGGCACCAGTGTTTACCCATCCTGACAGGAAGTTTTTCTGAATGTCCAACCTAAGCTTCCCTGGATGCAATTTAAGCCCATTGCGTCTTGTCCTGTCCTCAGTGGCCAAGAGAACAATTTTTCTCCTTCCTCATTGTCACACCTGAAAACTGCTGTTATATCCCCTCTCAGTCTTCTCTTTTCTAAACTAAACAAGCCCAGTTCTTTCAATCGTCCCTCCTAGCTCATGTTCTCTAGAGCTTTCATCATTTTTGTTGTTTTTCTCTGGACCTTCTTCAATTTCTCCACGTCTTTCATGAAATGTGGTGCCCAGCACTGGACACAATCCTCCAACTGAGGCCCAACCAGCACAGAGTAGAGCGGAAGAACGACGTCTCGTGTCTTGCTCACAACACTCCTGTTCATGCCGCCCAGAATCACGTTGGCTTTTTTGCCACAGTGTCATATTGTTGACTCATGTTTAACTTGTGGCCCACTATGATCCTTAGATCTTTTTCAGCTGGGGTCCCTTCCGATTACCCGTCTCCCTTTAGAAAGCATGAAATAAACACGGATCTTCATCTATCACCGCCTGCTAGAGAAGTTCAAGCCAGCTGCTGTTTGGCGGTCCGGGCTGATTGCTTTAGTTCAGCCCAGGGATAAGAACCGGTCTCCCTGCCACCCCCACTCTCCTTGCTGACAAAGGGCTCAGGCCCATCTCCCGCATGTGCCGAACGGGAGAGACACAAAAGGGACCAAAGCCAAGAAAGCAACAAGGAATTTCCAAGCTGAACGAGGAGCATTAAGGAGTGACAATCGAGGCAACACTGTGCAAGAGATGAGTGATTGCAGAGGACTTCATGCCAGGTTTCTCCCTATCATATTCCAGCTGGACACTGCTATGGCCAAGCAGGAAACACCTCTCCTGAATCAGACGAGATGAATGAACAACTCAGTGGCCGTTCCTCGGTTGCAGCTGGGCCTGGCCATAGTTGGAGGCAGGGTGTGGAGACTCAGTGGAACTCGGGGGCTCGGATGAGCTCTCAGAATGGGAGTGAGGGATGCTCTCTCCCTCAGCAGGCGTTAGAGCACCGGGGCTATCGGTAGAGCGCTGATGCCACTCTGATCTTTGCCTTTTCGGCAATGACAAGATTTACCTGGCGTTGAACGGAAATAGTTCTTGTTTTTTTCATTTTCCCCAGCCCTCTCTCACTGCAGCAGCTTGGGGCCAGGTGAGAAACACCTCTCCATGGCCACTGCAGCTCCAGCGGGTGCAGCCAGAGGAAGGGTGCGTGTCCTTCAGCTGGGGGACAGACAATTACACAGACGCACAAAGAGAAAAACTCTCTGATGTATACAGTAGATAGCTATCCCTTTTTCCACCCCTACGCCCTGTTGGCTCAGTGTGGTTAAAGCTGTCTCAGCGCCCATCTCTGACCCCTTGCTGCCTCCCTGTGGTCATTATACAGCATAACTGTCCCTGCTAGCTGACCCCTCTCTTTCCGTTTTATGAGAAACAATCACATTCCAGGCATATCCCATTGTCCTAGCAGAACCAACCTTGCTTTAAGTTTTAAGAGGAAGCTCAGTGGGGGAGGTGTAGGTTGGATATTAGGAAAAACTATTTCCGTAGAAGGGTGGGGAAGCGCTGGGCTGGGTTCCCTAGGGAGGGGGTGGAATCTCCATCCCTAGAGGTTTTTAAGTCCCGGCATGACAAAGCCCTGGCTGGGATGATTTAGTTATGGTTGGTCCTGCCTTGGGCAGAGGGCTGGACTGGATGACTCCTGAGGTCTCTCCAAACCTTAGAATTCTATGGAGCTGCCTACCAAATTTGGTGGGCCTACCTCTTACCATTTCGGAGTTCTTGAATAAACAGATTCAAGATGGATAGAGGGATAGACGGACAGACAGACCCAAACTCTCTCAAATCTATAGTAGATTACTGTCAGGCTACTTTGTGCAGATTTTAGGCCTGTGTTAACAGTCCTGCTCTAATCCCATGGATTAACTCAGAGCTGTCTGAAAGCCCCAAAGATCTTTGCCGAATATTGGGAGGCAGAATGTAGCAGCATTGGTGGGCCTTGTTAATCTTTCTGATGATATTTTATTGGGGCAACAGCCAGATGCCCCATTAGGATTGGGCCCCAGCTGTGCTGAAAACTGTAACAAAATTTGCCTCTGTCTGAAGGAATTTTAATGACCATGAGCCATCCGAACACTAAACCCGCCTGGTCTTGAACATGGTCTTAAAACGTCTCCTTTGTCCCCTTAATTTATTTTCCACCTGCACCTGGGACGTCCAAGAGGAAAGGAAATTGAAGGGATTGGGCACCGTTATGGGATTTAGGGAATCTCAAACGCTCGCCAAAGTTCTTCCACCGGCTTGGGAGCGATCTCACTCCGTGTCTTGGTTTGGCCCAACCGGGAAGCAAGTTCTGTTCTTCCTCTCACACGGATCCCGTGTGTGCGTGTGAGATTGTCCGGTCATAATGAGGACACAAAGCGCCATCGTTACTGTCGCCGGCCGCCTGCCTTTGAGAGCCTTTTTTGACATTGTTTAGATTTCTTTTTTTAATGACTGTTTTCTGTTCCAAGGGAAATTGCCCTGAATGTATAAGTACATGTTTTGCTAAGCAAACGGATTCCTTTATATTACAGCTTGTGGGATGCAAAGCAAACAAAATACTCAAAAATGAGACCAATGTGTCCAAATCTGCAGCATGCCGTTGGGGTTTGGGAATCATCTGGATTTTTTTCCCTCGGTCTCTTTCCTAGCATGATCTTAATAAGCTCTACCTTCCCAAGACCTTAAAAGTCCCTGGTTTCACAATCTCTGGGTCATCATATCTATTTGATAGCACCTTTTGTCTCACAGTGATCCGTCGCTATGTGCATACAGAACCACAGTAGACAGGAATGATGCTTTGTAGTGGGGAAAGGGAATTAACCTATTCAAACACTCATCACTATTAAGTCAACAAGGGTGTGACAAGGAGGAGGGAGAAACATTGTTCTCCTCGGCCTCTGATGGTAGGACAAGAAGCAATGGCCTTAAATTGCAACAAGGGAGGTTTAGATTGGACATTAGGGAAAACTTCCTACCTCTCAGGTGGTTAAGCACTGGAATAAATTGCCTGGGGGGTTGTGGAATCTCCATCCCTGGGGATATTGAAGAGCAGGTTAGATAGACCTCTATCAGAGACAATCTAGATCCACGGTGTCCAATACGCTAGCCACTAGTCACATGGGGCTATTTGGCCGGCTGAGCATGGCTAGCTGGCTCACAGCATTATTTACATTTTCAGAATTGTGGCTTATTCGCTATAGGAGCATTGGACACCAGTGGTCTAGACGGTGCTTGGCCCTGCCGTGAGGCCGGGGACTGGACTCGATGACCTCGCGAGGTCCCTCCCAGTTCTAGTGCTCTAGGATTCTATGAAACAGGTGTAGTCTATGAAGGACTACAGTCGGTGTGAACCAGGGCATTACACCAGGAGTTGTGGCATGAAGTTTCCAGATCTGGCTCGATCCTACAAATCCCTGGGGTGGCCCTGCCTGCGTGTGGCCTAGTGGGGGGCTGTCTGCTCTGTGACCCGGGGTCCCCCTGCGCTGGGATGGGAGATTCCCACTGACTCTCCCAAATGTGGATTAACCCAGACACCCAGGATCAGCCTCCCAGGGAGAGAGACAAAGAGAGGAAGGTGGAGCCAGCACTTGGCTGGGGGGCAGGCCTGGGAGGTTCAGTTGCTGTCGGGGAAGCATGGAGAGAAGAGCTAAGCTGGGGGCCTAGGGGTGATGGGCCCCTCACCCCTGGCCCTGGGCCCTGTAGCCACATCACATATGAGCTGGGCTGTATCCTGAAGGAACAATCAACCCCTCTCGATTCTACGCCCGGCGGAGTCTGTTCTGGCTGCTACGGGGGTGCAGGAGTTGAACCATGGGGTGCCTCAGTCAGTTTTACCCTCCTGTCAGGCTGTGCGCTCCTTCCCTCCCCACGCCCATGGGGAGCTTGAGAGCGCGGTGTTCTGGGGCGCTTTTGTCCCTCCTGGCGACGTGGCTGACGAGGAGGCAAAGCTGCTTCCGAGCAGCATCCGCGACAGAAGCCAGGCCAGATCTTTGCGAGGCTGGAGGCCTTCTCGGCACCATTCCCCGAAGCGTTAGAACTCGCTGCTAACCGCGTCAGTATCCAGCGGGGCTCAGAAATGCTGGTGGATCCGGGCTACCCCACCGATGGTGCCTTGCAGGTGGAGAAGTCGGAGAATTTCAGCTCTGCTCTCCAAGGTGCTGCCAACCCTCTAGGACTGAACCTCTCATGGCAGAAACCTAAGAATCAGAACCTCAGAACTGGGCCATTAGAACCACTGGTGCAGGGGGAGGGTGGAGTACCATGGAAGCCATTAACGAGTTCATTTACCTAGGCTGCAAGCTGTGTTCAAACACTGACAGCAAAGTGGCTAATGAGCAGATCCCGCCCCTCCTGCATGAAGTCCACGTCTTGCTTATGCATGCGAAAATATTGTTGCACAGTGACAAAGTTCAGGGTCTATCACGCCCGTGCACTACCTGGGTTGCTCTGTGGGATAGAAACTTGGCCCTCGGACAGGCAGCTGCGGAGGGGCGAGAGGGATTCCATATGTCCCTGACAGCGCCAAATCCAGAGCAGAAAGTGGTCTGACTTTGCACGAAACGTCCCCGTCTCTCCAAGCGCTGGCCTTCGTTCAAACCCTGAGCCTTATGAAAAGCCATGGGATCATCCGTCTGCCTGGCTACATCTGTCTTCTTTCACGTGCCTCTGACAAGACGCGCAGAGAGGAGGTTGGAAGATACCGGCGGGTCTGGTCTCACTCAAAGGATTTCCACCGTGGCGCACTGTCATTCTCCACTCGGGAATGGGGAAAGGCTGAGTCAGCTGTTACCCAGGGACTAGACAACTCAGCTGTCTACTGCCTGCAAACTCAACCCTGCGAGGAATCGGCGAACCGCGCCGTGCTTCTGCCTTTGTGACAACTTCCTAAGAGCTCAGGAACAGGCCTCCCCTAGATTGGGTACCTGATCCTCTGAGCTCTCTTGTGGTTTGCTCCTTGCACGTGCACTAGAGGGCAGTGGACACCTGGGGGATGGTGAGGCATCCCACAAATACTGGTGAGAAGGTAGGGCACGTGGGAAGCATTGGTAGGTGGCCACTGAGGTTAATCTGACGTGCCTAGGAAGCCTGGTACCATTCCAAATAAGGGGGTCTATGGCTCATAGGTACCTTTCTGCAACAGCCAAGCATTTTCCCCTGGACCGATCCCACCGCTCTAGTATAATCCTTACCCCCTCTCCCCAGAGGTTAGGGGATTTGGCGGCATTTTTGCCCTACAATGGGAACCTGTCCATTGACACCAGTGGGATCAGGCCCTCGTGGAATAAATGCCCTGGGATAAACACACCTTAGGGGAACCAGCAGGCTGCCAAAAGAAAGCAGAAATGTTTCCTGGCGATTTTTTGCCGAGATTGTATCTGAATTTTGAAGGAAGCGGAGGACTTGCGTTTTCTCTAGCAACTTTTCTCCCTTGGCAATGGTGACATGAACTATCTAAGCCCAGCCGCACGCCTACATGGCATGGCCTCCTTTTGAGTCACCTTTCCATTCGTAGATCACATTCGTTTCAAGACAAGTCACGTCCCAGTGGAAACACTCTGTGGATTCTTCCCTCCATGAGCTCTCCAGGGCAGAAAACGTTATGAAAAAAGAAACACCTAGAAACAAACACTTCTGCCCCCACATACTCAGCGTTTGCACATTTACAAGCCTCCTACACTGAAAAAAGACCCTATTCCTATTCACAGACAGGAGATCTTTGCAATAAACACTTATGTCAAATTATATACTCAGAGCTAGCTCCAAATCCCTGCTTATTCCCTGGAGCGGCGAGAGAAAACCCGCCCGAAGTGTTCTGCGTGGCCACAGATCCTCTGAAACTGAACTGAGCTGAGCATTGTTGTGTTGTTGTTGCACTGCCAAACCCGCTATTTCGGATTGTACTTGGAGCATGCCTGCAGGGCCCTGGGTTTCTCTGAAGGTCTGTCTGTCCTCACCAGTGACAGCGGGGCTGTGAAAATGACAAAAGGGATGGCCAAAGATGGCATGTTTGCACACGATTACTGCGGCTGTGTGTGCAACCCCGGAGGGACCATGCGTGCCACTGGCACGTGGGCATTTTCAAGCCCCCAGGTGGGTAACTATTTCTCCTGCCCGGTGCGACAAGCCTGGTGCTGCAAATGCAAAAGGACACCGGCTGGGAGAGCCCCTATAACCTGTCCATTGATCAGGCCCTGCCGGGCCAGCCGGGTCGCGTGCCCGGAGCGTCCTGCCCTCCTACGCTTCACTTTTCTCCGAGGGGGGCAAGTGTAGCCCTTGTGCAAGCAGAGATGAAGCCACGTGCGGCAGAAACATTGGTTCAGACTTCCTGGTCATCCTCTCCACAGGCATCCTTTGCAAGGGGGGTGGCTCTGGACCGGGAAGGGGCAGGGTCATAGGTGGAAAGCCCTTCATGGCCGCCTGACATTACCACGGTGACAAGGAGCCCGGCACCATGTCATCATTTTCGCGATCGGGGCTTTTTTCCGGAAAAGACTACTGGGCTGTCTACACTGGCCCTTTTCCGGAACAGTGTTCCGGAATAAGGACTTATGCCCGAGTGGGAGCAGAATAGTTTTTCCAGAATAGCGGCTGATTTTGTACAGTAGAGCATCGTTGCTTTTCCGGAAATTCAAGGGCCAGCTTGCAGCTCGCAGCTTATTCCGGAAAAGCGGCTGATTTTCCGGAATAAGTGGCCCAGTGTAGACACAGCCTGAGTGTTAAAATAAGCAGTGTCCTAAAACCCATAGTGCTATGGTAGATTTTTAAAAAGTTCCTTCCCGGTGTTGTTTGACAACACTAAGGATATGGCTAGACTACAAGTTACCAGAGGTATCCCGGAAAAACTCTTCTGCGTCCAGGGACTCATTTGCTCTTTTGGGTTTTTTTCCAGAAGAGCAAACACGCTTTTTCGGAAGCCCCTGTATTCCTCGTTCTACGAGGAATAAGGAGGCTTTCAAAAGAGGGGTTTTCTTCTGACATTTGGCCCAGTGTAGATGGGCCAAATGTCAGAAAAGCCTCTTTCGACAAAAGGATTGAAAAAAGCTATGCAAAATGCTGACCACATTTTGAGTAGCTTTTTTCAGAAAAAAAAAGCAGCAGTGTCATTGTAACCTGAGTGATATTAGTAAAATAGAAGGGAATTTTTAAAAACATTAATTTGCAGGCTTCTTGGGTTTGGGGGATGATGCAGTCAGAGGGGGTGGGTAGACAGCTACAGAGAAAACAAGAGTGCTAGGGTTAATTCATAGACCTTTCACTGACTTGCACTTTGAACGTCACTGTACGTCCTTGGTAAAATGATGATAAGGATATCTATTATCAGAGGGGTCGCCGTGTTAGTCTGAATCTGCAAAAGCGACGAGGAGTCCTGTGGCACCTTATAGACTAACTGAAGTGTAGGAGCATAAGCTTTCGTGGGCAAAGACCCACTTCGTCAGTTGCATCGTCAGTTAGTCTATAAGGTGCCACAGGACTCCTCGTCGCTTTTTAAGGATATCTATTGTTCTTCGTCATGTGAAAAGCTATTATTTAAATAAAGGCATTAAAATAAAGCATCATGCACAAAGCTATTATTTCAAGAAATGCATTTAAATACAAATTAACATATAAAGCTAGTATTTAAATAAACGCATTTCAATACAACATAAGGTATAAAGCTATTATTTAAATTAAAGAAAAAACGGTGAAAAAATTTCCATCGGCGGGATATTAGATTATTGTTAGAATTGTTGTACCAAACTTCAATCTCGGAGAGGGCAGAGAGATGGGCATGTATGGCCGTAGCGAGATGTCTCAAGTGAAAGCGATCGTGTAAATCAGTGTTTCCCAACCAGTGGTATGAGTACCGTTAGGGGTACTTGAGAGAGGTCTGGGGGGTTCATCCATACAACTGAAATTTGGAGAAAACTGATTTTTTGTTTTAAGTTTTACAGCGTTTTATTATTTTTGTTCTTTTTACACCCCAAAATTGTATCGCCTGCCGGACTACGATTAAGTTGTTTAAACAAATGTGTTGCCACAGTAGAAAAAAAATGTGTGTCTTTGAAAACTGTAGATACAGGGGGCACTTATAATTTTGTTTTTGAAAAAGGGGCACTTTCTAAAAAAAGGTTGAGAAACACGGGTGTAAATAACAGAGCGCTCATTGGAGCGTAGGAGATGTTTCCTTCGTTTCCTCACACCCCCTAGACAAAGGTAGTGGAAAAGACAACTCTGTACAGTTTCGAACTCCTAGCAGGGTTCAACTGCTTCTGGGCCATGCTGGAAGATAAGCAAACGTGGAGCACGCAAAGGGCTTTATAATACCGCTGTGTTACAGCCAGGGGCCTAACGGGGAACAGATGGGGAGGCTGAGTTGAAATTGTCTTCCCAACATGCCGATCTGAGCTGTGTTTTTAAGTAATGGCTTTTCCAGCAGATGCTCAGCAGCTCTTGCACCACAGCAGGTTCTGATCTCTGGTGCGTTTGTTTAAATGGCAGGATACTGGGCTTCGCTTCCCCCTTTCTGCCAAGCTGTGAGTGTGCAGTAGCTTTTCCTAGCCCACTTGACATTTTTCTGTGCTGCTTAGTTCTGCCCTACCATCTCCGCTCATCTCGGACTGGAAAGGCGGTGCGGTGCAGGGACCCGTCCCTCCAGGGGAGGATGGCTGAGTACCACTCTCTCCTGAACGCTGCTCGGGTAAAAGATGACGAGGTGCATTCTTCATCAGGTAGAAGGTGCTTTAAGAACATCGAACTGGTCAGACCAAAGGTCTGATTAAAGAGAAATTAAAAAGAGTTGGACTTTTCAGCTTAGAAAAGAAGAAACTAAGAGGGGATAGGATAGAGGTCTATAAATTCAGGACTGGTGTAGAAAAAGTGAATAAGGAAAAATGATTTACTTATTCCCACAATATAATAACAAGGGGTCACCAAATGAAATGAATAGGCAGCTGGTTTAAAACAAACAAAAGGAAGTTTTTCTTCATGCAGCACACAGTCAACCTGTGGAACTCCTCGCCAGAGGATGTGGTGAAGGTCAGGACTTTAACAGAGTTCAAAAAAAGAGCTGGATAAATTCATGGAGGTTGGGTCCATCGATGGCTATTATCACAGGGTGGGAGGAGAGAAAGCCAAGCAGCTGTGGTCACTCGGCAGCTTGAAAGCGGGGACGGGCCTAGGACCCACATATTTCAACACCCACCTCAGCACCTTCCCTGCTAGAGCACAAGGCCACCTGCCAGCCCAGCCCGTCTCTCCAACTTCAGGGCCAGCGTAGGGCCTGCATCCAGACGAGCCTTTCCACAAACCAGGGCTGAATGGTGGACCTTTGGTCCGGCCATTCTTATGATCTTATTTCCTGCACGCACACGGAGCCAGTAATTTGTGACACCCCAGCCCGAGAGCGGATGCGGCAGCTTCGGCCTGACGGGGAAAGAAAGGCATCAGCGCACGAAGCAGCAACGAGAACAACTGGGAGTTCACTGGTAATGAGGCATAATCTTGGGATCCCGACCCCTACCGGAGATGGTCTCCCAGCCAGCTAGTGCTTTTTCCCACGGCCACAGAGATCCCAAAGCGGGGCAGTGGGAAGTGGCAGTGAGAGGCTGCTGTGGAGGCTGGATTGGAGAAGCAGTGTGGCCTAGTGGCAAGGGCTCAGGATACCTGGGCTGTCTCCCTGGCTCAGCCGCTAGCCTGCCGTGTCACAGAGTTGTCTAATCTCTGGCAAGACTACCGTGGCTTTAAGATCATTATGTGTGTACAGCGCCTAGCGCAACTGGGCTGTGACCCTGCATGGGATCTTCGGGTTCTGCCCTAACAGCAATTGGTATCTCCATCTACCTATCCACTTACATAGGGGTTCCCCACTGCTGCTGGGTCTAAACAGCCCTCCTTTACATTTCACAGCCGCTCCGTGCTCTGCTCCGTGCTCTGCCGCGACTCGGTTTCCCTTTGCTGAGCCTTCTTTCCGAGGTTTCATATTGGCAGCTGCTCCCGCCACAGTTAAAGATAGTGTGAGCGAGGAAATGGCCAGGACAAGAATAATCATGCCCGTCACACATGGAGCAAGCCGTGAGAGCGGGCAGGGCTGGGCGGAGAACGCTTCCAAATTCGGCCCGGTCCGGTTTCCAAAGAGCAACCCTTGGGATGACAGCCTCTGTGAGCAGCCGCTGATACCGAGACAGCAGCAACTTTTCCTTTCCGGTATTGCTCCCCCGGAAAACATTTCCGCCCCTTGAATTCAGCAGCGGGATTGTTTCACGGGGGCAATTAGCGTTCAGCTGAAAGACGTTTTCCAATTCTAGCCTCTTGCAGTGTATTTGGACTCATCCAGAAAGGCCATTCCAAATCCGGCCCTTTATCTCACTCAGCACTAGGACCAAATGCCACAAAGCTAGGGGCAGGTTCAACACCCTCACAGGAGGCATTGTGTTGCTTTGCGGGGGATTTTTCTGAAGGCCTCATTCCTTCTCTACCTATCCAAAGAATCTTTCACCCCTTACCTGACCTCTTGCTTATAAACCAAAGGACAGCGTGGTCCCATCCCTGCAACCGCAAGCTTTGTTTCAGTTAATGCTGGGCAACGTTTTTCAAACGAAACTTTTTCTCATGCCCCAAAAATACAGATTTGGGTCCAAAGAAAGCTTTTGCAGATTTGCCCTGAATTAGCGAAATTGTTCCAGTTGAACAGCCAAACAAAAACAACATTCCCCAACAGTCTAAAAGTCTATTTTGAAAACATTGTGACTTTTCCTTTTGACCTTTTCTTTCATATTTGGCTTCAGTTTTGTTACAAAATTAACACCCCCCTCAAATTTTTGAAGCTGTTTTGTTACAAAACAGAATTTGATTTTTTTTAAATTTACCCTTCAGCAGGGGACTCATAGGTATCTGGGGGCATTGAGGCGATGAGCAGTGGGGAGTCTGGGTATATATTGTGCATCACTTGCTTTATACACACACACCGTTGGAATGGGATGGGCAAACAGCCTGCACATGGTATGTCTCTCCAAGAGATACCACTTGCTCGCACCCTAAGAAAAATAACTCAGAAAATCACGTGTAATTGCATCGACTGCCACGATGCAGCTATCTAGCCCCATAGTCCAGGTTGAATCTCTCTAGTCTGGCATCTTTGGGACCTGACCGGTGCCAAACCAGAGAATTTGCTGGACCACGGGAGGCCAATATTGTCTAGCAGCATGACCAACACTTCCACTGCTTCCTGGGCTCTGAGAAGACATCGAGGGGTAACTTAGAACTAAATCACAGCACAGAACACTGAGAGCCAGGACAGGTGGCTGTAAACAAACTTTATGGGACCACAGGAAACGTGGCCACACCCATGGTAAGTGGATATCCTGATCACTAACATCTTGCCGGACCATGGATGTTGCTGGACCAAAGAGTGCCAGATTAGAGAGGTTGAACCTGTACCTGGTCACCACAGAAAATCAGACCATATGTTTAGGTGCCTAGGCACCCAAGTTTGACACCTGTGACATTCCCAAGGCAGTGAAGGAAGTCAGGGTCAGAACTGGGATCGTATTCTGAGACTTTGTAATCGTAACGGTTGGTACTCTGAGGGCCGAGTAGAATTTGCTGTCATTGTGCATGGAACTGAGCAGAAATAAGAGGGAACCGAAGATCTGACTCACACGGGTGTATGTGGGTTCTGCACAAACTTACTCAGCATAACTTTGTTTAGAAACTTTGGCCCCAGCCGGCCAGTAACAATTTCTTTACCGAAGGCTTGCGCTGTGGAACAGCCGGGACAGAGTGTGCTTGCAAACTTCCACCGGCACATATTTAATGCTTTGAGATGGTTACACTTTGTGCAGACAGCGCTGGCAGGTTTTCGGGACAGCTTTGGTACAACACTTGTATAAACAGGAAGAAGCAAGGTCTGTTGGTTACGAAGCTGGCCTGGGAATACTAAGGAAAGCTGGGTTCCGTTCCTGGTGCCGACCCAGGCACTGTGCCATCTGAGGCAAATAATTGAAATACCACACACAATTCAAAAAAAAAAAAAAAAGGGGGGTTTGGTGCCTCAGTTTCCCCATTTGTCCAGGAGATGATAAATTCATTAAGCTGAGGTGATTGGACTCTGCAGCGATGAAATCCACTGCAAGTACCCATATGAGATGGTTACAGTGAGGGTTCTTGGAATAAGGCAGAGAAGTTTCAAGCACCTGGCAGAATACAGCTGACAGCTATTGAGAAAGTATTCACAGAGTGTTGGTAACAGCCTGCTTGAAGCTCTCTCTCTCTGACTAACCAGCTTCTTTATAGGCCTGATCACAAGGACTCTTACTTGGACTTCAGGGGGACTCCATACAGCAGTATGGGGCTGTAGAATCAGGCCCTATGTAAACATGGAGGCTCCAATATTATAGAACTGGCAGGGACTTTGAGTCCAGTCCTCATAGCAAGATTAAGTGCAAGCCCTGGGGTGTGTCTAGACTACAGAGTTTTGTCGACAAAAGTGGACTTTTGTCGACAAAACTATATTTGCGTCCACACTACCGCTGAGTTCTGTCGACATAACGTCGACAGAACTCAGCAGTTTTGTTGACGCTGGTAAACCTCATTTTACGAGGCATAACGCCTTCTGTCGACAGAGTTTCTGTTGACAGAAGGTGTTATTGCATGTAAACTGTCCTTTGCGTCCACACTACCATGTCGACAGAGCAGCTTGCTTTGTCGACAGAACTCAATGTAGTGTAGACGCTCTTTGTCGACAGAAGTTTTGTCGACAGTATCTGTCGACAAAACTTCTGTCGACAAAAGCCTGTAGTCTAGACGTACCCCTGATGGCCCCCTTGAAGGCTGAGCCTACAACCCTAGGTTTAGTAGCCCAATGCTTAAAGCGCTGAGCTATCCCTGCCTGCCGTAAGGCTTGGGAAGGAATGTTAGTAGCTAAAGTTAGCTGAGCCTCTGTGGACTCCTGGAGAGACAGGATCTACTTGCGATTTGGCACCCACTGGTGTAACTCTGCAAGAACTCCATTGAAATTACTCTGGAGCCATACGGGGGAGCCGAGGTCAGAATCTAGCCCTGTTTAGCACAACTGGAAGGAAATGAGCGTTCTTGTGGCCGTATGCAATCTGCTGAACCCACGGCTTCGGGAGGGCAAGTTAAATATCCTGCCTGCTCACATCTGTCGCCACGTCAGCCCAGAGAGATGTCACCTGTTCTCTGGCGTGAGTGAGACAGCCTGCCGCCAGAGCCAGCCATGCAAGACCGGCCATGGGCGTAAGAGCGGTTTGTTGGCCTCAGATACTGGGCCCCAATACGTGGAAGCATATGAGGCTTGATGGACCAATCGGATACAGAAAATCCCGCAGTCCGGACCCTATAGGCGCCAACCTTTTCCTTGAGCATGGACTGTACGATGGAAAGATCAGATTCAGAGAAGCATCTGTGTTCTTAGCCCTTGCTGCTACCCCCGAACTCGGGAACCACAGTTTGCCTTGGTTTTGCTACCCACAGGGTCTGTCCATGAAAGATGACATGCAGTGGCCACAGATCCTGATAGCTGGAAATGTCTCTATTGTAATAAAGTCTCTACTGAATCACAGAACACTCAAGAGGTCCTCAGAGGCCAAGGAGAACAATTTTTCTCCCTCCTCCTTGGGATGCCCTTTTAAATATTTGGAAACTGCTACCGTGCCTTTGTGGTTTCATCAGAAAGAAGAGCCCATACCCTGGCCCCAATGGAGTCCATGGGGCTAGAGGGTGGTCTTCGCAGTGGAAACACTGTAATGAGAGCTTTCCTTCTGGTGTTTCTAAGCGGATGGACGTGGGTGGCTGGAGAATACACACTGTCCTTCCATGAGATCCAGCCCAAACTGCAGAGCTGAGAAGTGTGCCCGTCACTAGCACAGGAATACTGGAGTCACCAGACAAGATCGGACACAAAGCCCATCTAGCTCAGTGTGACGGTGTGTTGGGGTTTTCCCGTCTCCTGCACACCTGTAACAGCACGGACAGACTCCCCCAGCCAGTAGAACAGAGGGAGTTTATTGCTTCTCCAGGGTACAGCCCAGCACAGATGGAATCTGGTTCCAGGGCAGGCCTAGGATGGCTCAGCCCCCCTTGAGACGGGGGAGACTGGGCCCCTAAATCCCAGCCCCTTTCCCTAGGCTGTCTCCTCCATGCTCCCAGACAGAAACTAAACTCTCTTCCAGCCCTGCCCCCCAGCCAAGGGTAGCATTCCACCTTCCTTTGTTTCTCTCCCTGGGGGGTAGCTGGTCAGACAGGTTGAGAGACCCTTGCCTAGTGACTCATCCCCTGTCCTGCTGGGCCGTGCTGCAGCCAGCAGCCAGTGGGGGTCACCCACAGCCCACTGCCCAGCCTAGCAACCAGCAAGGTACCCCCACTACGTCACACTCAGTAATTTGTCTTGGACAGTGGCCAGCACCAGAGGTTTCAGGAGAAGGTCTGAGAACCCCACAGTAGAGTAAGCGGTCTTGGGTCTCGAACAGCTAGAGACTGACTTGAGCCCAGAAGCACTAATCCCCCTTCCAGAACAGTCACCGTGAATTACGTATAGGCTGTGGGGACCATCCCATAAACAGTCTTCTGTGACCTCTAACCACCAGCAGGAGCTATGAAATCACCCATCCTCACTGCTCGTCTGAGTCCAGCCCAGACCAGCAGAACCTAAAGTATGTCCCAGATAATAGCCGGGTGCAGTGATTGGGGGCTAGGTGCGAACCCTGACTCTGCCACACACTGCCTATGTGGCCATGGGAAAGTCACATAATCGCTTTGTGCCTCAGTTTCCCCCGCAGCAAGCACCTCCCGACCTCCACGGCGGAGCGGGAGGACAAGTACGCTACATTCTGTGACTTGTTCTGCTCCTCTGATAATAGGGGCTAGACACGTACCTCGCCTGGATGGATCATGGTTCTCCTTTTCACTGCCCTGCCTATGTAGACTGTCAGCTTTCTGGGGGAGAGACTGTCTCTCACGAGGTGCCCGAGCAATGCCTGGCACAATGGGGCCCTGATCTCTAGGGGTATGTCTACACTACCACCCTAGTTCAAACAAGGGTGGTAGTGTAGACATACCCTAGCTGCCTCAACCCATATAAATAATAATTAGCAACAGAAACCCAACAAACCTTTGGGCTGCAAACTCAGACGACCAGTTCCACTTTCAGCTAGCAGCTTGGTCTTTAACTGCCGGACTTGTAACAGTTTATATATTAAACCAAAAGAGAATGAACCCCAGAGAGATGTGAAGAAGGGAGAAGCAAGACCACAGAAAGGGGAGGGGAATCTCCATCCCTAGAGGTGTTTAAGTCCCGGCTTGACCAAGCCCTGGCTGGGTTGATTGAGTTGGGTTGGTTCTGCTTTGGGCAGGGGGCTGGAGTTGATGACTCCTGAGGTCTCTGCCCACCCTAGGATTCTGTGATTCTAAGAAAGGAGCAAAAGAGAGAGAGGATGGAGGCAGAGGGGAGGGATGCTGGCACACGAAGGAGGTTTTCCAACCTCTCCCAAGCTCTGATTTATACAATATGAATAATTAAAAGCTGGGCAGCCCCGATGCTAATCCTTGTGGTTCTCCACAACCAACTTCCTTCCGGCTTAAAAAGGGATTCCATCTGCAATTATCCCATGTGTCTTGCTCCTCAGCCAACTTTCCACCAGTTTGTGCATCGAGGTTGAGCTGACCCCTTTCTGTGGAACTCCCTCGCACGCGCTGCAACCCCCCCCCCCCGCACGTGATGTCCCTGCCGTGAGCTCTGCTGAAATCGCCCTCCAGATTTAGAGAAGGACGGGATTCCCTTTCCTTGGAGGTATCTTTAACAGCCCTGGGCTCTGTTTGATCAGTTAGTATAGATTGGGAAGGCCAGGACAGAGTCAACCTGTGGAACTCCTTGCCAGAGGATGTGGTGAAGGCCAGGACTTCAAAAAAGAGCTAGATGAATTCATGGAGGTTTGGTCCATCAATGGTTATTAGCCAGGATGGGCAGGGATGGTGTCCCTAACCTCTGTTTGTCAGAAGCTGGGTTTGGGTGACAGAAAAGAGATCACTTGATGATTCCCTGTTCTGTTCACTCCCCCAGGGCATCGGGCATTGGCCACCATCGGCAGACAGGACACTGGGCTAGATGGACCTTTGATCTGATCCAGTCTGGCTGTTCTTATGTTAAAACATTCCTCCCCTTCCCACAACAGATGGCTGAGTGTATAACCCAGTGGTCCCCAACCATTTGGGGTTGCCGAGCGCCAGGGGGCGTGGCCGTTCGCCCGCCGGGCGCCCGGGGGGGCGGGGCCCCCCCGAGTGGGGCCCCCCCATAGCTGCATTCCCGGGGCCGGCGCTGGCGCTCTCTCTCAAGCGTCGCGCACCCGGGCCCGGCGCTGGCGCTCTCTGCCCCCCCTCCCCCATGCGCCACGGGGGTTCAATCCGCTGCGCCCCCGGGCCCGGCGCTCACCGTGCGCCACGCACCCGGGGCCGGCTCCGGCACCGTGCATGCGCCACGTGCCCGGGGCCAGGCCAGCCCTGAGCACTTGGCGGGCGCAGACAAATGCCCCCGCGGGCGCCGTGTTGGGGACCACGGGTATAACCCATACACTGGTGGGTGTGATGCAACGGCCCATGCAGCAGCATTGAGACCACATATAGAGAGAATAATGGGTGCGCTCTACAGCCTTAGAGGAGGGCCAGTTGGCTTTTGCACAGGTAGTAGAGGCTCATGTGCTAAGCTCTGAAGGTCCCCGGTTCGATTCCGCCCACCAACAACTGTGGTTTGTCAGTGGTACAAGTGCTCTGTCCCTGCCTGGAATGTTTCTATCTTGGATAAATCACATGGTTTTGTTTCAGACTCCTGATTGGCCAAGAGAGGATGTGTCTATGTCCTTGAGGCCAGATGGGCATTTTATCACAACATCCCCAGAGCTCCAGGATCTCTCTTAAATAGGCCCAAATGCCTCCCACGGTTCTTGGGGATTTTTCCTTCCTCGGCTCTCCCCTGCTGAATTATTTCAGCCCAAACGCTCTACCAGTTCCGAGTCACTGGTTTTGCTCCTCTGTGCCTCTCGATCATAGCTTTAATTGGCAGTACAGTTGGCTGTTCATTATGGATGTGGTGAAGCTAGAGAAAGGGGAATCCTGCAAAGAAAAAGTCGGTGAATATTTAAACAAGCTTTTAACGAGCCGTCTCCGGTCCTGCTCTTGACAGAGGACTTTGCCTGGATTGATTTTCGCTGGCAGGAGTGCTGGGGGAAAGAGGTTTGCAGTTCCACCCACATGCTTGACTTTTGACAGGTTTGCAGATACTAGAGTTTGGACCTACAGAATCCCAAAGAACCGTGGGAGGCATTTGGGCCTATTCAAGCGAGATCCTGGAGCTCTGGGGATGTTGTGATAAAATGCCCATCTGGCCTCAAGGACATAGACACATCCTCTCTCGGCCAATCAGGAGTCTGAAACAAAACCATGTGATTTATCCGAGCCACACTGAGGACCAACTCAATAGTAAGCATTAAACAAGAAACCCCAATGCATGTGGCCAAAAGATGTGCAGGAAAAAAGAGTGTTGAAGGCTTGAAAAATGTCGCATTATAAAGCCACCCTTCTCTGCTTTTAACACCTCATTTGTACATCAAAAGCTAAGTCTGAGACACTTCCCACCTGCTTAATTAGCCTCATTAGCACTGGTTCTAATTGACCAATACCTTTCCCCCCCTTCTTTTTCTCTTATAAATTCTGGGTCTTTGTTGTACATCTCCAGCACACCTGAAGAAGTGGGGTTTGCCCACGAAAGCTCACGAGACTATCTCTATATTTGTTAGTCTCTGAGGGCGTCTACACTAGGAAATGATTTCGAAATAACTCAGTGGCAAATAATAACTCCCGAAATAACTATTTTGAAATAAGAGTTGTTCCCCGAGGAAAGCAGGAGTACAGATTGCGAAATAACCAGCCGTTATCATATATATAGTAGCCTGATGTCTGAGAGTCTGTAACGCTGAAATGCTGGCTGTTTCCTCTGGGCGGCGCTGTTGCCTCCCTGGCTGTTCCCTCTGGGTGGCGCTGTTGCCTCCCTGGCTGTTCCCTCTGGGCGGCGCTGTTGCCTCCCTGGCTGTTCCCTCTGGGCAGCGCTGTTGCCTCCCTGGCTGTTCCCTCTGGGCGGCGCTGTTGCCTCCCTGGCTGTTCCCTCTGGGCGGCGCTGTTGCCTCCCTGGCTGTTCCTTCTGGGTGGCGCTGTTGCCTCCCTGGCTGTTCCCTCTGGGCGGCGCTGTTGCCTCCCTGGCTGTTCCCTCTGGGCGGCGCTGTTGCCTGAATCACATCCTTTGCCTCCCGCCGTGGCACTCAGCTGACTTCTGTGCCACTCAGCCGGGCCACCGCAGGAGAGCAAGTGGCACAAGCGACCGTTTGAGTGAGAGGCAGGAGGGGGAGGAGAAGAGAAAAAGAGAGACAGAGAGAGAGGCAGGAGGTGGAGGAGAGCTGAGAGAGAGAGGGGGAGGCAGTAGGAGGAGGAGGAGAGAGAGAGAGACAGGCAGCAGAGAAGACTGACGTGGAGGAGAGACCTGAAAATCCCATCTTACGACAGGCTCATTGGCTCGTTTCAAAATAACAGGCTAGGCAGTCTGAACACTGCACTTATTATTTCGAAATAAGGTTTTTTTTTTTCAAAATAAGTCCCTAGAGTAGACCAAGGCCTGGATGCCATGGGACTACTTGCTGTTTTTAAAGCTACAGACTAACCCGGCAACACCGCCAAAGCTTGAAAAAGCACTCCCTGTTCTTTCCGCCGCCCTTTGCTTGAGTTCACAACCTTTGCCTTCGGAGTGGAAGGAGGAACTCCATTAGCTAACAGCAGTCGCGGGCTCTTATACTGTAGGCATTAGAAGGGAATGAGACGCACACTTTGCCAGCGTGTAACACAATCCTACCGAGTGAAAGTGGAACCTGCTGGCAGAGATTCAGGGAGCCGGGACAAGAGGTTCCAGTCCTGAACCAACACCCGTTGCACGTCGAAGGTCATTGAATGTGCTGGGATTTGGATCCGGCCGTAACTTCATTTTAAAATGGCGACAGTGAAACGGTCCCTTTCCGCGCTCGTTGCAGGTGAGCAAACGAGAACAGGAGGCGACTTTGCAACAAAGCCGGGGCAGTTCCTTGCTCTCTTCCCCACAACCGGTGCGTTGGATTTGCCAGGCTTGCTTCCTGCTGGTTCACAGGGGTGGCCCGTGGCTATAGGCAGACTCGGCCACCACGTAGGGCACCGCTGATGATGTCAGTCCATTGACGGCCCTGCAGGCGTGGGAGCCAATCGTGTGTTCCGCCTGAGGCACCAGCTGCTGCAGCCGGCCTCGGGCCGCTTCTGCTCCCGGGCCCGTAAACCAGAGTCGCTAACATCTCACGGGGCGACGTCATGGAATGTGGTCGATTCATTCACCAACCCACTGAAAGGTCTTGGAGTGCGGTGATCTCACTGTCTGTTACTATGGGAATGGGCTTGACACTGGACGCTTTGTTGCGGAGGAGTTGGAACCAGAGATGGAAAATACCAATTAGCTCATCTCCCTTGGTTCTTCCAAGGGCCTCGTTGCTCAGTGTCCGAGCAGCTCAAAAAGCGGGTGAGAAGGGCACTGAAAGTTAGCGCATGGCCCAGAAGTTTAGACAAGCTGCCGAATGCCGCGAGCAGTGGGCGCGGTGTCCCGAGACATGCTTGGTTGTTGACGAACCGTGAGCTGGAAAAGGTTCGTGTGGGGGTGAAAGTGAAGCAAACGCCTTCTACTGCAAGGCTGTGTGAAAACCAAGGGCCTGACCCGAAGGGAATCTTTCCTTCATCTTCCATCTTCATCTTCCAGGCCTCCGTTACTGGCTCTTTCCTCTCGCTTCTTCCGTGTTTTGGTGAGGGAGGAAATAGCTTAGAATGCGGACGTGGAGCGTCGTGTCCGTGGCATCCAGGTGAGCAGCCCTTGTTCACCTGTCCAAGCTCTTGATGCAGGCTCTCTGCCAATTCAGGCGGCACATGCATCGGTTACGTGTGGGTCACGTTTGTCAAGGTTTTCTTTGCCAGCTAGAGAGGATTTCGTTTTTTATTGTGAAGAGCACAATTGAGAGGCAAATCTGACATTTTCTCCCCTGAGGAGAACTCTCCCAGCCTTCAGGAAATGCTGCTCAGTAGCATTGCAAGGAGCATTTATTTTTATTCCTTTAGCACCAGGGTTTTTAGTCACTGGGTTACAGAGGAGACCACAGTCGATGGTCACAATAGCCCTTTCGGCCCTTAGAAGCAATGGAATATTCCACTAGCTTCCCACACTGATTACGGGCCTGTAAAGGGGGTGGGTGGGTGGAAGGATGACCCAGATCTTCAGGCTTTTGCCTGCTCTGCAACACTCCCGTTGATTTTAACAGGAACCAGGTGCCTACCCTGTCTAGGGGCTTTTGCAAATTTGACTCAGTGACCACTTGCATTGTTAGGCACCTAAAAACCTATGAAAACTGCCCCCGAGGGAAACTGAGGCACAGAAAGACTATCTGCAAAGAGGGGATAATAGCCTTGTCTTACTTCCCCCCAGTGAGGTGTGAGGATGGACATTACAGACCGCGAGGTGCTCTGATATTACAGTGCGTGCCTACAACAGATGCACTGATGCTAAATCCCAAGGCAGGTGCTGACAAGACAATCATAGAATCATAGAATACTAGGACTGGAAGGGACCTCGAGAAGTCGTTGAGTCCAGTCCCCTGCCCCCATGGCAGGACCCAGCACTGTCTAGACCATCCCTGATAGACATTTATCCAACCTACTCTTAAATATCTCCAGAGATGGAGATTCCACAACCTCCCTGGGCAATTTATTCCAGTGTTTCACCACCCTGACAGTTAGGAAGTTTTTCCTAAAGTCCAACCTAAACCTCCCTTGCTGCAGTTTAAGCCCATTGCTTCTTGTTCTATCCCCAGAGGCCAAGATGAACAAGTTTTCTCCCTCCTCCTTATGACACCCTTTTAGATACCTGAAAACGGCTCTCATGTCCCCCCTCAGTCTTCTCTTTTCTAAACTAAACAAGCCCAATTCTTTCAGCCTTCCCTCATAGGTCATGTTCTCTAGACCTTTCATCATTCTTGTTGCTCTTCTCTGGCCCCTCTCCAATTTCTCCACATCTTTCTTGAAATGCGGTGCCCAGGACTGGACACAATACTCCAATTGAGGCCTAACCAGCGCAGAGTAGAGCAGAAGAATGACTTCTCGTGTCTTGCTCACAACACTCCTGTTAATGCACCTGTTAGAGGCTAGGGACACCATAAGAACATAGGAACAGCCAGACTGGGTCAGACAGTGGCCAATGCCAGATGCCCCAGAGGGAGGGAACACAACAGGTAATCCTCATGTGATCTCTCTCCTGTCACCCACATCTAGACAGAGGCGAGGGACACAATTCCTACCCATCCTGGCTAATAGCCACTGATGGACATAACCTCCATGAATCTATCTAGCTCTTTTCTGATCCCTGTTCAAATTCTGGCCTTCACCACATCCTCTGGCAAGGAGTTCCACAGGTTGACTGCTCATCTCCACCACAAGACCCCACCACTGGGTAGGAAGAGAGCATGTCTTCAGCCATCCCCAGCTGAAATTTTAGAGGAAACATTCAAGAGGTCAGATTGGAACTATCCAAACGCCTTTGGCTGCGAAGCCAAAGTTAACACCTTTGGAGTTGGGAAAATGCCATGACACGGTGAGTGATCGATCTGTTAGAACCTGGATTTCACAACTCAGACTGTACCTGAGAGCGTGTGAGCTGAGAAACTCTCCGAAAGCCACCAGTCGCTAGAGGAGATGCTGATTTGTTCCTTGAATCGGGCCTGGAAACCCTCCAGTGAAAGCGAGGCTGAGCAAGAGAGTTCTGGGAAAGCCAACGCCAAGGATATATGGTTGGAGTTTGGAAAGGGGGAGCAGATAATGAGACACTCGGCACTCTCTTTGGGAGGGACTGAGTTACATCGACCAGCTTGCATGATGCACAACTGCCGCGCTTGGAGGGGGAAATGAGAAATAAACTTTTTCAGTGCCACTGAGTCAGCTCTTTTATTTTGGGCGCCGACGGGTCGTTTCTGGTATCACTGGGGCTGTGTCTAGACTGGCAAGTTTATCCTGCTTTTGCGGAAAAGCGTCCGTGCCAATCTAGACGCTCTTTTCCGCAAATGCTTTTAACGGATTCCGTTAAAAGCATTTGCGGAAAATCTTGCCAGTCTAGACGTAGCCTGGGAGTATAGTGCTCTTGGCAGGGCTACATCGACACACCTGGCAAAGAGGAAATCGATAGAGGGGGAGTTTTCCCTCAGCAGGGACTCGGCTGGGAAAGCAGCATCCAGCAATGACCTTAGCCAACGAGTATTTGCGCATGGATGACACCAGAACTGAGCACGTAGAAAGACACGATGAACCCTGCTGCTACCTGGTCACTCTAGCCATTGCTAACAATGACCTGTCCTCCTGGGTCATGGCCATGAAGGGAACAGAAAAGAGGATCCCCAGGAGAGCTCAGGAGTCCACTGGGGCAGGATAACCCTATTAATTACCTAGCAAGCACCCCAACATGAACTTCTACCATAGAGTTGAGAGTGTTTGTCTGTCCATCTGTCTGTCTGCCCAAGAACTCCTAAATGGTAAGAGCCAGGACCACCGAATTCGGTAGGCAGCTTCCTCTTTTCCTAACTTAAAACAAGGTCTGGGTTTGGCTGCGCCAGGACAACGGGATGTGCCTGGAATGGGACTGGTTCTCAGAAAACCATACCGAAAAGTGACAGAATTACCAGGCAGGTGAAAGGGGCTGGCTGGGGGCGCCCCCCTTTCTGGGTCTGCCCCAGCCCTGACCCTAACCCATCTCCTAGGGCTCTTTAAGGAGTGCAGGGGGAGGGCTGAAGCGTCTCCCCCCCCCCAATTCGTATGAGGACATTGCTAGTTGTTCCCTTTCATCGGGGAGCCAGGGGAAAGTGCAAACGTTGCTGCATTCCTCACTCTGGCTGGGGAGAAGCAGGGGGAAGAGCCGGGGAACACACACCCCTCCCCTGGCTGTGCCCGCTGGAGTTGCAGCGGCCATAGACAGGTACTTCTCACCTGGCTATGAACTGCAGTGGTGAGAGAGGGCTGGGGTTGTCCTCCCTCCCCAGAGCAGGCTGCATCCTGAACCCTCCGCCCCAGCCCCACCCCAGAGCAATGATTTAAATGAAGCCCGGACATTTTCATTATATGTTTTTTTAAGTTATTGTGTTAAAGACCTGAGGAATGCCGGGTAAATCTAGTAAAAACATAAACACGGCCAGGCCAAAGGTGCATCCAGCCCTGTAGCCTGTCTTCTGATGGTGGCCAATTCCAGGTGCCCCAGAGGGAGTGAACAGGGCAGAGAATCATCATGTGATCCCTCCTCTGTCACCAGGGTTCCCTGGAAGCTGTGCGCTTGTGCGGCCACTCAGGAGAGATTCCAATGCTGCTCAGCTGATTAGCACCCATTGCTACGTTTGTATTTCTCCTGATGGTGCACATTCACACATACCTTGGTGCATATAACAAAACTTATTCTGCACACGGAGGGAAAAAATCCGCACATGGAGGGAAAAAGCTAGAGGGAACATTGCCTGCCACCTATCTCCAGTGCCTGGAAGCCATGCTCAAGTATGGGCTTGGTTGAATCACAGAGTTGAGCCATCCCCATTTGCAGGAAGCGTATATGGTCTCCCGGCGTGTTCAAGGATCCTGCCAGCTGTTCCCTTTCTAAGAAGGCTGGCCTATGGACTCCCTGCACTGAGGCTGGCAGCAGAAGGCAGACAGAATATCCAGGAAGGAAACAAGGCTTGGAGAGGAGAAAAATGTACCAACTTCTCATTCAAAACGGAAACCTTCACTAATATGAGGACAAACGTGGGGTCGTTCTATTCCCCACGGGGGTTATTTGTCATGCTCCCCTGCATTCCCTGATTTCACTCACATTCATCAGCAGAAGCGCTGAAATTGCCCGAGAAGGCTCAGACTTGGGGTGCTTCCGACTGAACCGGAGAAGTGCTGCAGCGAGAAACGCCGTTCCCAGAGAAGAGCGGTTTGGAAAGGAGTCAAACATCCATGGGAAGAGGTAAGGGGAGGAGGTCAGATTCACCCTGGTGCAAATCTGAGGACCGCAACTGAATTACGCCAGGAACCAAGGGGTAGGCGCAATCGCTCATTTGTAAGATGCTGCCTCATGGCGATTGACCCAGGTTATTGGCGAGACATTATTAGCACCCTGGGATGAGTGTCTGCCCTGGGCGTAGGACAGGAAGGCTCCTCCAATAGTTAGTGCACTACTCCAGGTCCTGGTAGAGCCAGGTTCAGTGCACAGCTCTGCTACAGACTCCCTATGTGCCCTGGGGCTAATTTCTTGGTGCCTCAGTTTCCCATCAGTAATTGCTCAGTGCCTCAGTTTCCCATCTGTAAGGTGGCAAGACTAGGCCGTCCTATCTCCTAGGGGTGTGGTAATGTGCTCAGCTGTGACAGTGCATCATTACCATAGATTTCCGCCACGTCAGTCTCAGGCTATCAGAGAGACGAGACGGGTGGGCGAATAACGTGTATTGGACCGACTTCTGTAGGTGAGGGACACACCGCTTCGGCGTTGCTGGGAAAAGGACACCGAGCGCCACAGCCATGCGCAAGGGGGAGCAGACTGCGCAGCACGAGGACGTAGCTCGCGCATGGCCTTGCGTGTGTTTCTCCAGTTGCCGGCTGGGATGCGAGGAGGGTCTTGTCATTGCTGACACACAGGTCCCAGAACATGTTCCTTGGGTCGCCTGGCACCCACAACACACCCGGAAGGAGAAATGACCCGCTGCTTGCCCTGCGTTCCGGGATGAATCGGAAGCCGAGCTGGGAATGGAAACCTGCAGCCCATATTGCTGGCCCCCTCTTTTAAGCGCTAGCCATCCCCCCTCTTTTTTTAGCCGGAGACCCTGAGGAGGGGGGACTCCTTCCCTCCGGAACAGACGAGCCATGGGGAGAATTGCAAAGGCTGCATCGCGACTTTTCAAAGGGCTTCCAACCTCCAGCGAGAGATTTGCTGGGTCAAACGGGGTCCAACGTTTCATAGAATCCCAGGGCTGGCAGAGACCTCAGGAGTCGACTCCAGCCCCCTGCCCAAAGCAGGACCAACCCCAACTCAATCAGCCCAGCCAGGGCTTGGTCAAGCCAGGACTTAAACACCTCTAGGGATGGAGATTCCACCCCCACCCTAGGGAACCCAGCCCAGTGCTTCCCCCCCACCTAAGGACATAGGACCAACTAACCTACGCTCAGCTCAGAAGGTCTCTCCCTGCAGAGGGTCTCACTCTGATGGAAATACTGGGGTTGGAGCGTGGGGCTACGCATGTTTCCGAGCTGGCACCAACTGGCCATCCTCTCGGGATCTGACTTCCCCCTCGGTTTGGGCACGGGCAGCCCGACGAGTCAACAAAACGGCCATAAATCACTCGGTGGGACGCTCTGGCTGCACGCGCTCCCCTTGCTTTCTCCTGTCAGCCAAACCACCGGGGACACAACCCAGCGTGCGCTCGCCCCAAAGCCCCGGGAGAGGGGTCTGGAAGCCGGAGGGCTCCGCGGCAGAGTCCATTTCGGCAAGCAAACGTATCATTTCGGGTCAGCCCCGGTGCCATTTGGAAGGCAGCTCGTATTTCCTTCACTGCACGCAGCCAGCTCGGGGTGTAATTACGGGATGAAAGTGTTCTGGAGTCAAACGCATGGTTTAGAAGCAGAGGTTACACTTTCAGTCTGTTTACAAGGCCCGCTCGGCCCTGCTTAACCCCTTCAGGGCAGGGAACGAGGACGTGTGTTTGGGGAAAGGAGTCCGGGGCCAGGGCTGGCCTTACCATGAGGCGAACTGAGGCGGCCGCCTCCGGTGCCAGACTGTGTGTGTGTGGAGGGTGCCACTAGGACCCAGAGTGTAGAAAATTGTGCTGCGCTGGTGCCGATGTATTCTCTCTGCAGTCCCATGAGAAGAGTAGAACAGGAAGGAGGCAGAATTGAGACCTTTCCGAGTTTTGGCCCAAGCGAGGCGGCATGGGGGCGTCATTTGAGCTCCCCGCCTCAGGTGCCAAAATATTGTGGGCCAGCCCTGTCCGGGGCACAGCCAGGCCATGGCTACCTCCCTGTGCCCACAGCTCTATGGGGCAGAGAGGTGGTTGGGCTCACGGACCCTTTGGGGCTCCATTTAGGGATACCAATTCTCCAAGATTGTTCTGGAATCTCCTGGAATTATGTCCCATGAGGAAACCGCCAGCCAAAACGGGCAGTCCTGCCTACACATCCTCTACCGGCGGTGCGAAGTCGGCCTCTTGTTCCTGACCCCACACAGAAATGTTGCGTGGGAGCAGGCCAGCCAAGCAACCACATCGAACTCCCCCTTGAAGAGAGACGGCGGAGAAAACGGCCACGCTCTGCATGAGCCGCTCCACCCCACAGGAGACTGAAGGGCACCAGGCGTCAATAGCGGGACCGTGGTGCAGCTTACGGACACTTTTGAACGGACCCCCAAATCCTTTTATTTACTTATTATGGGCATTAATGTTGTTATTTGTCATTGTCGTTATTTGTCGTGATTTTCTCCGGAGTCTGGATGGAGACTAGGCCTTGACGTAGACATTTGGGCCTTGAATAAAAATAGTTCCCTGCCCGTGAAGCAGGGTTCCCTCTAAGATCTTCCAAGCATGAGCGGAGTGAGTTTTGGCTTGTGCCCCAATATTGAGGTCATGTGTGCTGGTTTGGATGGCACCCAATTTATTAACACACACACATTCCCAGCTGCTGGTGCAGACACCCCCCTTATGTGGCACGTCCCGTTCTCAGTTCAAGACGCTAGAACAGGCCCCAGGCCTCCCTGCCAGGTGGCAGCCCTGACCACTGAAGCAGGCCTTTTCCCCCCGTTATGCAGCCATGGAAGTTCTGGCCTCCTGCCCCAGATCTCAGCCGGCCTGCCTGACGGAGCAGCCGCCTGCCACGTAAGAGCTGCTGTGTATCTCTCCAGAGGAGGCGGTCGGGGGCAGAATTCTTTGCGCGCGGCCGTGCAGGCTCGCACCTTCGCGGGAACATTGTCCTGCAGTAGAAGGCGGGAGGAAGGTGATCCAGTAGAGCTGACCTTCTCCGCTGGCTGGTCTCTTCATTCAACCAAAAGCCCACAGCCCCTGGGAAGTGATTTCCATGGTGATTTACCCTCACGGTTAAAAGCACGCCTCTTATGGCCAGTCTGAACAACTAGGGCTTGTTATCTTATGGCCAGTCTGAATTTGATCAGCATCAGTTTCCCACTGTTGGGCCTTGTGATCCCTACGTTACATGACTCGGTTGATGGAATTTCTCCATCCCGGTTATCTCTCAGGGTCAAATTTACTACATTGCGCATCAGGCCAAGAGAACATTTTTGATTCTTTAATTCCTAAGCACAGGTAATAATTGACCCCTTCTTTTCAATGGCACCGTCTGGCCTTGGGGGAGGATGAAACACAATGATGAGGGGGCTGGAGCACATGACTTATGAGGAGAGGCTGAGGGAGTTGGGTCTGTTAATCTGCAGAAGCGAAGAGTGAGGGGGGATTTGATAGCAGCCTTCAACTTCCTGAATGGGGGTTCCACAGAGGATGAAGAGAGGCTGTTCTCAGTGGTGACAGATGGCAGAACAAGGAGCAATGGTCTCAAGTTGCGGTGGGAGAGGTCCAGGTTGGATATTAGGAAAAACTATTTCACGAGGGGGGTGGTGAAGCACTGGAATGGGTTCCCTAGGGAAGTAGTGGAGTCTCTATCCCTAGAGGTGTTTAAGTCTCGGCTTGACAAAGCCCTGGCCGGGTTGATTTAGTTGGGATTGGTCCTGCCTAGAGCAGGGGGCTGGACTCGATGACCTTCTGAGGTCTCTTCCAGCTCTATGGTTCTATGATTCTATTCTATGACATGTCCCGACAGCTCTACCTATACACAAGACTCTGATGGAGACCTTGGAAAAACCCTCATCTAACCTCGGAGAGGAAATTAGAGTCAACATCTACCACGATAGAACAAATATCCTCCATCGGGTCTTGCCTAGACTTGGAAAAGCCATCACTGGAGGCGCGCCCCCAAAGAGCAGTCATGGTAGGATCTAACCCTGAGCAAACCCTCGCTACGCTACAGCTGCCATAGTGGGTGCTGTTGATGGAGCCGTGCAGGTGTAAGACGAGTGTAGACCAGGGGTCTCCGACCTTTTTAAGCAGGAGATCACTTTTTTAATGTAAGAGAATCCAGGACCTACCTCAACCCAAATACCCTGGTCCCGCCTCCTTCATGTCTCTTCTCCGAGGCCCTGCCTCAGTCGCTCCATCCTCTCTCCCTCCCCCATCCTCCCTCCTTTCCACCAGGCAGGGGCAGAGGGTTGGGGCGCAGGATCTGGTCTTGGGCTAAGGGATCTGGAGAGGTTGCGGGGCTCTGAGCTGAGCCTGGGGCAGGGAATGGGGGTGCAGGAGGAGGTTCAGGGTGCAGGATCTGGGAGGGAGTTTGGGTCCAGGGGGCTCAGGGCTAGGGCAAGGGCTGGGGTGTCAGAGGGGGTACATAGCTGGGCCCTGCTTACCACAGGTGGCTCCTGAGTGTGGGTGCAGTGGGGCTAAGTCAGGCTCATCCCTGCCCTAGCCCTGCACCGCTCCCAAACGCAGCCAGCAAACTCCCTCCATCCCACATCCTGTCATGCCCTCCCTCCGTTCCGTGGAGATAGACTACAGGGTGGAAGGGGGGCACCCTGACACCAGCACCCCTGCTTTCCCTTCTCTGCTCTGCACAGCAAGCAGGAGGCTCCTGACAGGGGGAGGCAGCCCCAAGGCAAAGGGCAGGAGATGTGCAGCAGCGGGAGGAGGGGCAGCTGCCGTGCTGGGCTTGAGGGCCTCCTGGCCAAACCAGTCAGGATCACCTGCCAGAGGCTCCAAGATCTCCCAGTCGATCCCGATCGACTGGTTGGTGACCACTGGTGTAGACGTAGCCTAGAAGAGGCAATGTGGGCTTGTTATCTTAGTCCTCAGAGAGGGGTCAAGACTTTTTCCTACTTTTTGTTATCCCCATTTCAGCATAGATCCTTAACCTGGGGATCTCATCCCTTGATGGCTTCTGATAGCTTCTCTTGATGCTCAATTTTTATTTTCTAGGGGCTGTGATGGGGTATACCTGGCCCTTGGAAGCCCCTTGCTGGAGGCCCCATGGTATAACCCCTCCCTGGGAAGAAGCAGTGAAGGCAGGCCCTGTAGGCATGCAAAGAAGCAGCCAATCAGAGCCCAGCAGGCTCAGAAAAAAAAGGCTGCAGGTTGTGAGCTGGCTGGGACCAGAGGCGGTGGCACTGATATTCAGCGAGGAGGCAGAAGATCTGAGATCTTCATCCCCGAGCTTAGGGCAAAGAGAAAAGGGCTGCTTGGTTGAAAAGTAGCAGCAGCAAACTGGAGACCACAATTCGTGGCTGCTGTTTATATGGTCCCTGGGTTGGGATCTGGAATGATGGGCAGGCCAAGAGTCCCCCTGGGAAAGTGTCCCAAACCCTAACAAGGCTTGTTTAGAAGCCAGATCAGAGAGCTGGATTTAAAAGGCTGAAGACCTTGATGAGGGCTGACAGATGATACCTAGGGGGGCATTATTTTTTGACTGCATGACTTGGCGGGAGGGCAGAGCCACTGAAGAGCTACCACACACAGCAGACAGCCAACAGGGGGGCAGAAAAGGACTGAAACACCCCCCCCCACACACACAGCTAGCAGGCTCTCCCGGGGAGGGGGGTGCTCCTCCCAGGGCCGGTAAGGCCTCAAAGGAAGATGGCGACCCAGTTACATTGTACTGCCGTCCCCTCTCTTCTTAGTTGCTTCTCCTCCCCTGAGATAACGGCCAAGCTGAGGGCCAGAAGGAAGCTGGAATGGTTTTCAGGTCACGTACTCCGCCTCCTCGTGCGAGACGTTCCGTTGTGTTGCAGCGGAATGTGACGCTGATTGCGCTCGGCGCTGGACACGCACGCGGTAAGAGAAAGTCCCAGTGCTAAAGCGATTCAAATCTAAGACGATAAGGCCAACTCAGGGCAGGGGGAAAGGACATTTTCTCAGCTCCCTTGTACCGTGTGTGTGTGTGTGGGGGGGGGGGGGGGTTTGCCCAGTGTCACACTGGCAGTCTGTGGCACAGCGTGGAGACCCTGATAGGAGTCTCCATCCGGGACTATCTGGGTACTGGCCGGGGCAATGCGGGAGAGGCATTCACACAGCAAGAGGCTCTGTCAGTCAGCCGGCTTGCACCCGCACTGGTAGACAATGCTGTGTGATGCAGGGCAGTTTTGTTCTCTTTCCCCCCTCTCCCCATGGCCTGCTGTGAAAGGAGAGAGCCACGTTCCCCACCCCGACTCAACGCCATGGATTTACAGCTCCGTCCATCTCCAGGGATGGAAACACAGCCATCCGTGTCCTGCGCCGGCTTGCTCTCCAACAATGTTGGCACCCGACCAGGCAACAACCCAAGAGGCGTGGAAGAACACAAGAGACTCCGTCCCCGGGAACTCAGGGGATCTGCCGGCTAAACTGATTCCCATGCTCTGAATGTGAGAACGTTTCGCGGAATCAAGGCCAGGGGACGTGTGCCGTCTGGTTGATGGGTTACCTGCCAGGGGCCTTTCTAAATGGGAAAGGCTTGAGGGAAGTGGGCAGCCCTTACATTTGGCTCCTAAATACAACCAGAGCGAGAGGGAGAATGCCCAGAGACCTTTACCAGGCCCTGAAAATCTTTATTTTGTGAGAACTCTTCGGGGTCAAGTTACGCATGGCATTTCTCAGGCGTTTTTAGTGCCTCGTGTGTCTCCGGCATATGCTGTTGTGTTTCCATAGAATCATAGAATCACAGAACACTCGCACTGGAAGGGACCTTGAGAGGTTATTGAGTCCGGTCTTCTGCCTGCTGGAAGGCTACGTCCACATGGCCGTTGAGCTGGTGCTTCCCAGCCCAGATTGGCAGACACGGGCAGATTTATACTCCGGTGGCCAGCTAAAACTGCTCACCACGCCCCCGTGGCCACCCGGCTATTTTTAGCTTGCAAAGAGCTAGTGTGTGTCTGTCTACTAGTCTGGGAAGCATGCGTAGCCATGTGGCTAAAATGTAGCGTTATGCTAAGTAACGTGCCTCAGTGTACCCTGCCAGCAGCCCGTTCTGAAGTGAAGAAAGGGGTAAACAGTGAGGTGGCAAAGTTTGCAGTCGATACTAAGCTGCTCAAGGTAGTTAAGACCAAAGCAGACTGTGAAGAACTTCAAAAAGATCTCCCCAAACTAAGTGATTGGGCAACAAAATGGCAAATAAAATTTAATGTGGATAAATGTAAAATAATGTACATTGGAAAAAATAACCCCAACTATACGTATAATATGATGGGGGCTAATTTAGCTACAACTAAGCAGGAAACGGATCTTGGAGTCATCGTGGCTAGTTCGCTGAAGACGTCCATGCTGTGGGCAGCGGCAGTCAAAAAAGCAAACAGGATGTTAGGAATCATTAAAAAAGGGATAGAGAATAAGACGGAGAATATCTTATTGCCCTTATATAAATCCATGGTACGCCCACTTCTTGAATACTGCGTACAGATGTGGTCTCCTCATCTCGAAAAAGATATACTGGCATTAGAAAAGGTTCAGAGAAGGGCAATTAATATGATTAGGGGTTTGGAACGGGTCCCAAAGAGAGTAGGACTTTTCATCTTGGAAAAGAGGAGACTGAGGGGGGATATGACAGAAGTCTATAAAATCATGAGTGGTGTGGAGAAAGTGAATAAGGAAAATTTATTTACTTGTTCCCATAATATAAGAACTAGGGGCCATCAAATGAAACTAATGGGGAGCACGTATAAAACAAATAAAAGGAAGTTCTTCTTCACACAGCGCACAGACAACCTGTGGAACTCCTTGCCTGAGGAGGCTGTGAGGGCTGGGACTATAACAGGGTTTAAAAGAGAACTAGATAAATTCATGGAGGTTAAGTCCATTAATGGCTATTAGCCAGGATGGGGAAGGAAAGGTGTCCCTAGCCTCTGTTTGTCAGAGGGTGGAGATAGATGGCAGGAGAGAGATTGCTTGATCATTACAGCTGATCCGAAGGCAGGAATAGATTCCTATAATTTTGTTGAATAGTAATAGAGAGGTAGCCGTGTTACTCTGAACTTGCTAAAACAAAAGGAAAAACTATGTAGCACTTTAAAGACTAACAAGATGGTTTAATAGGTGATGAGGTTTCGTCGACCATACCCACTTCCTCTTGTTAGTCTTTAAAGTGCTACATAGTTTTTCCTTTTGCTATCATTTTGTTGTAAGTGTTAAAATTAGCAGTGTGATATGAGGAAAAGGGTGTGATGATTGTGGTGTTTCTCCGTAATAAAGGTCGCTTCTCTGTACCAAAGAAATCAACCCTGTTTTGTGTGAATGAGGAACGTGTGTGTTAAGAGATAAGTGTGAAGGCCACCGGAGCAGATGGAGGAGCCAGGGAGAAACGTAAAGGTGCCGGAGTTTGCTGTATCTCCCCATCAAGATGTAAGCACTGGGCAGACGGACGGTTCTGAAAGAAGGCAAGCACCTGTCCATGGGGACAAGCTACTGGTGATCAAAACCGGCTTAGCACGGCAGAACAAAGGAGAGAAGGAGCAAGAGAAACAATCGGAGATGACAAACATCCATCAGAAAAACAGCCTGATGATGCAAAACTTTCTGACCCCAACGAAGGAAAACGGCTATAAAAAGGGACTGATGGCTATAATTTTTGGGGACGTCCTGCCAAGACTGGAGCATCCATGGTCAGTCTTGTTGGCCACGGAACATGGACTGGTAAATAGAACATCCACTTGTGGGACAGCGTGTATGTGTCCGCCTGTCTATGGAAGCAGATGCTAACGGCTTTGTCATTGTATTCTCCATCCACGCGGCTTCTTGCCTTTTCTCCCGGAAAGATCCCATGTGCTTCTTACAAGCCTAAGACATGCCCCCGGCTGCTCTGTGGACAAGGGGTGATGGTCAAAGTGGGCAAAGGCAGGGAAAAAACAAAGCAATACACCTGGGCCAGCCAGCAGAGGGCGGCGTCCAAGTCTCGGCACAGTGCTCTCTCGGCTACTCAGTCATGCTGCACAAAAAGTCGTGGAAGCTTCAGAAAACGTGTTTGTTTGTTTTTTTACAAACCTGGCTGAACGGAACTTGCGGAAGGAGCTCCCCGCCTTGGCAGGCGTACAGGTCGGAGCACAAAGCGGGCCATTTTCCACGACTAATCTCCACGTTTGTCGGAATGTTTACGCTCCACCACAAGCATCGGGGGCAATTAAGAAAATGCTCTGCTGAACTGTGGGCTATCATTATTGGTCTGGCCTTTGGACCGGCGCCACGTCATAATAACATCGGAGCTGGAGGGGCTGCACAGAACAGGGACACTGGGAGAAGTAAGGGAAAGTACAATGAGCCTATATATAACCCTCACTCTTCCACTCTGGGGCATGCAAACTTTTCAGAAGTGCTCACTGCTTTTCAGGGCAGTGGTCGCACAGGGCCTGACTTCAGGCTCCGCGGGCTGATTTCTCGATTCCCGCGGAATTGATTTTTAATGGCACTAAGCGGCGGTCGCTCTCGTGAATATCCGCCGGAGTTGTCGGTGCTTTGCCCCTGAGAAAATTATTATTATCAGTATGCTACATAGCAATCTTAAGCAAGATCAGGGCCCCATCATGCCACTGGCTGTACGTACATGCAGAAAAAGACAATTCTTGCCCCAGAGAGCTGACCGACTGATTAGGTGAGATGGAGAAAGATGGGGAGGGGAAATAGGGGGGAACTGAACACCCTGAGGTTACATGGCAGGTGAGTGGTGTGAACCCTACCTTAGCTAGGGAGGGAGTGGAATCTCCATCCCTAGAGGTGTTTAAGTCTTGGCTTGACCAAGCCCTGGCTGGGATGATTGAGTTGGGATTGGTCCTGCCTTGGGCAGGGGGCTGGACTCGATAACCTCCTGAGGTCTCTTCCAGCTCTATGATAACCCATGCTCTGGGATAACACTGAGGTGAGCTTACATCACACCCAATATCTCTGGGGTTTAGTGACCTATGAGTGAGGTCACAGAATTAAAGATTATATGACTGTACAAGTTGGACTTCTCTGGTCCAGCACCCGCACGACCTGACTGGTCCCAGATGAGGGATTTTGCCAGCCCAGGGACGCTCATTTCTGGTCCCCCTGCTACTGGCCCTCCAAGCTCTGGCCTGGCTGACGGCCTCACTACCCTGCTCTCCCCACTGGACCGGCTGGGCTCCTGCCCCCACTGGCATAGAGTCTACATTAGGGGGAAGATCCATGCTGCTGCAGTCGATCTTCCAGGGTTTGATTTAGCAGATCTAGAGAAGACCCGCTAAATCGAACTCAGAGAGTGCCCCTGTTGGCGCCGGTACTCCTGCTCCTCGTGAGGAGTAAGGGACGCTCACAGGAGTGTTTGATCCCATTGACCTCCCAGTATGTGAACAGTGATTTTAGATAAGTCGACTCCAGTTACCCAACTAACGTAGCCGGAGTGTATCTTAGGCCAACCTTCCTCTCCGGTGTAGACTAGGCCAGGGAGAGCAGGGGCTACAATGTCTTGTCTTTTTTTTTACAAAACCCAGAATAAAACCCCAACCTTGGCTGGGACTCCAGGTTCTTATCACCCCAATGTGATTAGTGATTCCACTGGTGGTGGATACGCACATGTTCTGGGCCACAGGCAGGTTCCTCATGGCTTTTAACGGCCGCAAAACATAGCAGATCAGCCTGTGTCAATCGGTCTAGCACCCCTGAAGTCAACAGAGCACGGCTAATTTACACAGGCTGAACATCTGGGCTTTGTTGTAAGAGCCGGGCCGGGACTAGGCCTGGAACTCTACTGTGGTTTACAACCCAACCAGTTCTTCAAAAGCATCCCAGAGGCAGGAACACCGATGCACAAACAGGAGGAGCCGTCAGCCCAGCCAGCAACACCATGGCGACACGCACACCAACATACAATCTTCACGGATAGCTCCCTGAACGAATGGCTGAAATTGTCTCCCGTTCAGGGCCACCTGCCTGCCATCTATCACTGGCTTTCCTTTCGTATTTATAGAAAACGAAAACTTCTGGATCCTCTTGTGATTTATGCCCTGAGCACGCCAAGTCCATCAATTGCTGAAATCCCCTGCCTGTCAGGGGCCTGCCGTCTGCAGGAGAGGTGATCCCCACAGTAATCTGGATTCGACAGACCGGGCCTGTTTCCATGAGCATTTCAGCACTGAGCCCCTGGGATCTGAATTTCAAGGTAACGGGCTGATTACCCTTCCCATTTGGGCTGCTCCCGAGGAAGGCGACAACAGGGCTTCCCTGAGAGGTTCACCTCACGGGTCCTCACTGCAGGGCGTTGGGACTAATCCATAAAAGGGCGTCACAGGCTAGAACCTGGCTCGTGCAACGTCAGTTGTTAGCACGTTCCTCTGCCAGAGAGACTCGTCTTTTAGCCGGGGATGGGAAGAAAGTGATCTAGAGACGTGATTATTCCCTGCTATTTGGCTCTGGTGAGGCCACATCTGGAGTATTGTGTCCAGTTCTGGGCCCCCCCACGACAGAAGGGATGTGGATGCATTGGAGAGGGTCCAGTGGAGGGCGACCAAAATGATTCGGGGGCTGGAGCACATGACCTATGAGGAGCGGCTGAGGGATTTGGGTGTGTTCAGTCTGCAGAAGAGAAGAGTGAGGAGGGATTTGAGAGCAGCCTTTAACTTCCTGAAGGGAGGGAGGTTCGAAAGAGGATGGGGAGAGGCTGTTCTCAGTGGGGGCAGATGGCAGAACAAGGGGCAATGGTTCTAGTTGCAGTGGGGGAGTGTGATGGCGCGTTGGGGGTCCCCCGTCTCCTGCACCCCGAAATGGCACAAACAAACTGCACCAGCCGGTGAAATAGAGGAAGTTTATTGCCTCTCCAGGATACAGCACAGCACAGATGGAATCTGGTCCCAGAGCTGGGCTAGGATGCCTCAGGCCCCCTTGAGATGGGGGAGACTGGGCCCCTAAACTCCAGCCCCTTTCCCTAGGCTGTCTCCTCCATGCTCCCAGACAGCAACTAACTCCCACTCTTCCAGCCCTGTCCCCCAGCCAGGGCAGCATCCACCTTCCTTTGTTCCTCTCTACGGGGGGTGTCTGGTTCAACAGGTTTGGCGTCACCTTTGCATAATGAGGTTTTCCCTGCTGGGTCTTGCTCCAGACAGCAGAGGTCACCACAGCCCAGCAAGTACCCCCACTACGTCACAGGGAGGTCTAGGTTGGAGATTAGGAAAAACTATTTCACTAAAAGGGTGGGGAAGCACTGGGATGGGTTCCCTAGGGAGGGGTGGAATCTCCATCCCTAGAGGGGTTTAAGTCCTGGCTTGACAAAGCCCCGGCTTTTGTTGATTTAGTTGGGATTGGTCCTGCTTTGGGAAGCGGGCTGGACTTGATGACCTCTGAGGTCTCTTCCAGCCCTAGGATTCTATGGAAGCGAGCCGAGGAATGACGCAGAATGTAGCCGTCCTTCATCAAAGGAATTTCAAAACCCGATTACCAAGGCAACACAGTTAAACTGGCATACACCTGCAAATTCAACACTACCAGCGTAGGATTGAACACACTGCAAAGGCAATTTCCACCACACGCTGCAGAGGAACCATTTCCACTCTGACTTGAGGAGCTTCATTTCTACAAGCAACGTTTTCCTTATATAGACCCCTGCTTCTGTAACTTCCATTCCCATTCAGCTGATGAAGTGGGTTTTACTCACGAAAGCTTATGCCCTAATAAAAACATAAGAACTTAAGAGCAGGCTAGACAGACATCTGTCGGGGATGATCTTGGTGCTTGGTCCTGTCGTGAGAGCAGGGGACTTGACTTGACCTCTTGAGGTCCCTTCCAGTTCTAGTGTTCTATGATTCTGAGTCTCACAAAAGATCCATCTAGGCCAGTGTCCTGTCTGCTGACAGCGGCCAATACCAGGTGCCCCAGAGGGAGGGAACAGAACAGGGAATCATCAAGCAATCCCGCCCCTGTTGCCCATTCGCAGCCTCTGACAAATAGAGGCTGGGGACACCCTCCCTACCCATCCTGGCGAATAGCCATTGATGGACTTAACCTCCATGTGTCTATCTAGGTCTTTTTTGAACCCTGTTAAAGTCCTGGTCTTCACAACGTCCTCTGGCAAGGAGTTCCACAGGTTGACTGTTGGACCAATAAATCTGTTGGTCTCTCTCTCTCATATATCTGAGTTCTCCCCGATATTTTTAAAAATAAAGGAGTCATGCTAACCCTTCCCATTCTTCCTCCTACGGCTGCCATGGGGACAGGCTGGGGAGGCCGCTGGCTGGTTGTTCGGGGTACTTGGGTAGTTGTGAACATATATATTTTCTCTGGGGAGAAGAATCACATCTCAGCCAAACCTGGCTCAGTGAGCCGAGAACGAAAGGGGCCGTGTTGAGGGAGGTGAGGGTGTAGATGAGAGGGTTATGGGGGTCAGGAACAGAGCACTAGAAGAGGAACTTAAAGGGTATGTCTACACAGCAGAGTTTTTTTCGGAAAAACTTCACTTATGTCCACACTGCAATCACGTTCTTTTGAAAAAAAAATCGAAAGCACAGAAGTGTTTTTCTGACATCGGTAAACCTCTTTCTACGAGGAAGAAGCCTTTATCCAAAAGAGCTCTTTTGGAAAAAGGCATGTGTGGATGGGGAAGAAGGAGTTCTTTTGAAAGAAGAGGAAAGAGGAAAAAGCACTGGTGGCTTGGTGCAAGAGCCGCTCTTCCCGAAAAAATGAGGAAGAACGGCTCTTGTGCAAGAGGTTTTTTTGGACAAAAAGGAGCCATTTAAACTGCTCTTTTTTGCACAAAAGCCTCTTGTGCAAAAACAGCTGCTAATTAATTATGCAAATGAAGCACGGCGATATTCCATGCCGAGCTTTATTTGCATAAGCTTTTCTGCAAGAAGGCTACAGTGTAGACGTAGCCATAGACTCATAGAGCACCAGAACTGGAAGGGACCTCAAGAGGTCATTGAGTCCAGTCCCCTGCCCTCACAGCAGGACCACGTGCCATCTCGACCATCCCTGACAGGTGTCTGTCTAACTTGCACTTAAATATCTCCAGTGCTGGAGCTTTCACAACCAATTTATTGCAGTGTTTAACCACCCTGACAGGCAGAAAGTTTTTCCTAATGTCCAACCTCAACCTCTCTGGATGCAATTTAAGCCCATTACTTCTTGTCCTGTCCTCAGAATCATAGAACCATAGAACCATAGAGCTGGAAGAGACCCCAGAAGGTCAAGTCCAGCCCCCTGCTCTAGGCAGGACCAATCCCAACTCAATCAACCCGGCCAGGGCTTTGTCAAGCCGAGACTTAAACACCTCTAGGGATGGAGACTCCACTACTTCCCTAGGGAACCCATTCCAGTGCTTCACCACCCTCCTAGGGAAATAGTTTTTCCTAATATCCAACCTGGACCTCTCCCACCACAACTTGAGCCCATTGCTCCTTGTTCTGCGATCTGTCACTACTGAGAACAGCCTCTCTCCAGCCTCTTTGGAACCTCCCTTCAGGAAGTTGAAGGCTGCTCTCAAATCCCCCCTCACTCTTCTCTTCTGCAGACTAAACAGACCCAACTCCCTCAGCCTTTCCTCATAAGTCATATGCTCCAGCCCCCTAATCATTTTGGTTGCCCTCCGCTGGACCCTCTCCAATGCGTCCACATCATTTTTGTAGTGAGGGGCCCAGAACTGGACACAATACTCCAGATGTGGCCTCACCAAAGCTGAATAAAGGGGAATAATGACATCTCTGGATCTGCTGGCAATGCTCCTCTTAATGCAACCTAATATGCCATTCGCCTTCTTGGCTACAAGGGCACACTGTGGACTCATATCCAGCTTCTCATCCACTGTAACCCCCAGGTCCTTTTCTGCAGAACTGCTACTTAACCGGTTGGTCCCCAGCCTGTAACAATGCTTGGGATTCTTCCATCCCAAGGGCAGGACTCTGCACTTGTCCTTGTTGAACCTCATCAGATTTCTTGTGGCCCAATCCTCCAATTTGTCTAAGTTATTCTGGACACTATCTCTGCCCTCAAGCGTATCTACCTCTCCCCCCAGCTTAGTGTCATCTGCAAACTTGCTGAGGGTGCAACCTCATCCAAGTCACTAATAAAGATATTGAACAAAACCGGTCCTAGAACCGAACCTTGGGGCACTCCGCTAGAAACCGACCGCCATCCTGATATCGAGCCATTGATCACTACCCGCTGGGCCCGGCCTTCTAGCCATCTTTCTATCCATCTTACCATCCATTTATCCAATCTACATTCCCTTAATTTGCTGGCAAGAATATTTTGGGAGACCATATCAAAAGCCTTGCTAAAATCATAGAATCATAGAATCATAGAATAATAGGACTGGAAGGGACCTCGAGAGGTCATCGAGTCCAGCCCCCCGCCCTCAAGGCAGGACCAAGCTCCGTCTACACCATCCCTGACAGATGTCTATCTAACCTGTTAAAGTCAAGGTACATCACATCCACTGACTTTCCCACGTCCACCGAGCCAATTACCTCATCATAGAAGCTAATCGGATTGGTCAGGCACGACTTGCCCTTTGTGAATCCATGCTGACTATTCCTAATCACTTTCCTCTCATCCAAGTGCCTCAATATGGATTCCTTAAGGATCCCTTCCATGATTTTTCCAGGAACCGAGGTAAGACTGACCGGCCTATAGTTCCCTGGATCGTCCTTCTTCCCTTTTTTGAAGATGGGCACTACATTTGCCTTTTTCCAATCATCCGGGATTTCTCCCGATCTCCACGACTTTTAGGGAGAAACAATTTTTCTCCCTCCTCCTAGTAACACCCTTTTAACCACTTGAAAACTGCTCTCGTGTCCCTCTCAGTCTTCTCTTTTCTAAACTAAACAAGCCCAGTTCTTTCAGTCTTCCCTCATAGCTCATGTTTTCTAGGCCTTTCATCATTTTTGTTGCTTTTCCCTGGACCTTCCCTACTTCCTCATCTTTCTTGAAATGTGCTGCCCAGAACTGGACACAATACTCCAGTTGAGGCCTAATCAGCACAGAGCAGAGCGGAAGAACAACTCCTCGTGTCTTGCTCACAACACTCCTGTTCATGCAGCCCAAAATCACGATTGTTTTTTTTTTTTTGCAACAGTGTCACACTGGTGACTCCTATTTAGCGTGTGGCCCACTCGGATCCCTTCCCTCCTAGACAGTCGCTCCCCATTCTGTGCGTGTGACACAGATTGTTCCTCCCTAAGTGGAGCACTTTGCATTTGTCCTTATTAAACTTCATCCTGTTGACCTCAGACCCTTTCTCCGGTGTGTCGAGATCAAACGGGAGCAATGGTCCGAAGAAGCTGTAGAGGGCGCTGTCGCACTGTCTGAAAATGAAAGGGCTTGAATATCTGCTGTCTCATCTCTTCCCTCCCTTCCCCCTCAATGCCCTTCCCCCAGGCCAGCTTTAAATAAAAGCAAACAAGTGAGTCTGTTTCTCTGTGAACTTGGGGTTGGAACGGAGACATAAACGGTGCAGAGACGCTGGGAGACACCCCCGCACTGTGCTGCAGCGGGCTCAGATTTACGACTGAGCCACACCGGCTGGTGGTTCCCCGGAGCCTCTCCGGGAGGCTAGGAGGTTGATTATCGCAATTATTAGTCGCTGCAAAAAATGTGGCCGGCAACAGCTACACGGGAGACGGTCGCCGCACAGCTGCTGGGTTCCGGGGGCAGATCCGTGCGGAGCAGAGAGGCTCCCCGTGGCTAATGTCCGCGGCCAGAAGCCCCCGGGCTGATCAGACATTGTCCCTTGGCAGCTTTCTGCCCGTACAGCACGCATGGGGAGCAGGCCCTACTTACGGAGTCCCCAAGCAGAGCAAAGCTGCAGCATGACTCTCATATCGCCCCTCCCCAGAGCAGTGCATAGAGAATGGCAGGCGAGCAACATTGGACATTAGGAAAAACTTTCCACCTGTCAGGGGGGTGAAAAACGGGAATAAATTGCCTAGGGTGGTTGTGGAATCTCCATCTCTGGAGATATTGAAGAGCAGGTTGGACAGACACCTGTCAGGGATGGTCTAGACGGTGCTTGGTCCTGCCGTGAGGGCAGGGGACTGGACTCGATGACCTCTGGAGGACCCTTCCAGCTCTAGCGTTCTTTGACACTATGTGACGGGGTGTGGCCTGTCTCAGTGTGCTATGCTCCACCCTGTTCTGGGCTGCTGGCCCATGGAAGTCAGAGCAGCCCGGAGCCTGCTCCGTTTTGCGCCAGTGGCACGGGTGTAACCTCGCCGCTTGGCTCTCCCAGTCCCATGATGCGTGCTGGTGCGGATCAACGCAGAAGGGGGTTTCGCCCCCTCGCTCCGCTGCAGCGTCCTGTCGTGAGGCTGGGGATGACAGTTTTGTGCCTCAGTTCCCACGGTGGCACAGGGGAGACAATGACGTTTCCTACCCTATGTACTCAAACATAATCCCGCTCGTTCGCAAGATGACCCCTCCCCCCCACAAGTTACAGAGAAAAGTTGTGAAAAAGTTGGTTTATAAACCGACTCTATGTGGGCGGTGTACAAACTTCCGGTCCCAGCTCGTCTGCGTCGCTGGCGCGTTGGGGCGTTTTGTTTGTCTGGAGCATCCGCAGGCTTCCAGAGTCTGTGATTCACTGTTCCTGGCCAGCAGACGTGGTGGGAAGCAGCAGCCAGCATGTCGCTCGGCCCACGCTGCTTCCGGCAGCTCCCATTGGCCGCTGTTCGTTGTTCGCAGCCAATGGGAGCAGCGGGAAGTAGCCCGGGCTAAGGGAGGTGCTGGCTGCAGGCACCGGGTCTCTCTGCTCCCATTGGCCGCTGTTCGTTGTTTGCAGCCAATGGGAGCAGCGGGAAGTAGCCCGGGCTAAGGGAGGTGCTGGCTGCAGGCACCGGGTCTCTCTGCTCCCATTGGCCGCTGTTCGTTGTTCGCAGCCAATGGGAGCAGCGGGAAGTAGCCCGGGCTAAGGGAGGTGCTGGCTGCAGGCACCGGGTCTCTCTGCTCCAATTGGCTGCTGTTCACCATTCCCAGCCAATGGGAAATGAGACCCAGAATGGCGACCAGCAGCTGAGGGGCACCGTGCCTGCAGTCACTCCAGGCACCTAAAACATCCGGGAGCACCAGTGGTTTGCTCTGCTGGGCTGGGAACTGAAGTTTGCCGACTGCCCCCTGCAGTGGGAAAAAATGTGAAGCACAGTGACCTGATCATAAGCCGACCCCCCTCTTTACAGCATGATTTTTTGACCCCCCCCCCAAAAACAAATTCGGCTTATGATCGAGTATATACAGTACTTCTCAGGAAGTCGTGCTCATTAACCCCCTTGGAGCACCTCTGTGAGCACAGGTCACAGCTAGGAGGCATGCATTTTTAACAGGGACGGCCGTTATCTATGGAACAATTTCCCAGCGTTGGCCGAGTGTCATGATTATGAGGGTTAGCCAGCAGCCTGGGGATTAAGGGGTTAACTACACCTAGCCAGGTGGAGTGACTAGTGGAATGTAGGTGGGACTTTCAAACTGGGACAAAGGAATTTGGGTTTTTTCCTTTCTCCCTTTTGTCTCTCTGGGGGAGTTCTCTGCAGCTACAGAGAGGGACAAGCATGTCTCTCTCTCTCCAAGACACCATTCTTCGTTTTCTGTAAGTAGGGTAAAGTTTAGGTAGTTTCGTTAGGCTTTATTGTTTTAAGGGTTGGGTATGGGATCTGAGATTTGGCACGGTTTAAAAGATGTTTTGGCTTTTCTTTGTAACTAAGTTCTAGGCCCATGGAGTTTCTCCATGAGTATATTTTGTTACCTTCCCATCTAGTCATTATGCTTGCAACAGGAATATTGTTGTAATAATAAAAGTTCTTTCTTTTCGTTTTATTAACCTGGCATTGGTTAATTGTGTGCCCTGATTTTTATTTTAGGGTGAGATTTCCCAAATGATCCTTCCCTGGTTTCTTTAGCAACATTTGGGTGGTGGCAGCGGAAGTTTAATTCCCAAGATCTAGGTTTTTAAGATGTTGGGGGAAGTTTTATACCAAAGCCTGGCAGAGAAGGCTTTGGGGTACACTTGCTGGCCCCCACTTCTGCATTTATCGCGCCAGAGTGGGGAAGGAGCCACGACACCGAGGATCCCCCATCACCAGCCATTTCAAAATCAAGATGGGATGCTTTGCTTAAAGAGCTCCCAGTCGACTAGAAATTAATTCAGGGATGTTTTCTGGCCGGTGTTACAGAGGGGATCAGACTAAATACTCAGTATGGTCCCTTCTGCGCCAAGCATCTCTTAAGTGCAAAACATTCTATAGAAGCTTCATATCAACAGAGTCATGCGCCGCTTCACTGCAGCTGTTTTCAATGCTCCCTCTCTAATGATATTTGTGTCACAAGCCCCAGCGGAAAGGCAGCAAAATGAAAAGGGAGTATGTTTAAAAAAAAGAGGGCTGAAAAGAAATCGTTTATATGCAGTAATATTATTAACCTGTGTAACTCCCTGGTGCAGGATACTAGCAAAGCAAATCCCTTGGTGAAGTTCGCACCTGAAATGTTATACACCTATAGGAACTGAAGTCACAGCAGCAGTACCTGGGACAACCTGCTGTCATACCTCACGTTTCAGGGCTTATGCCTATCAGTGATTTGGAGAGGATTTCCCACTCAATACTACGGGAAGGCACACTAAAAATGATCAGTTGTACGGCATTGGTACCATATGTCTCAATTGGAGGATTGTGTCCAGTTCTGGGCGTCACATTTCAAGAAAGATGTTGGGAAATTGGAGAAGGTCCAGAGAAGAGCAACAAGAATGATGAACAGTCTAGAGAACATGAGCTAGGAGGGAAGACTGATGCCAGCCCAGTTAAGCAAAAGGGCTGAGGAAGAGACCCATCGACGGTGAGAGCATCAGGAGACAGAACTGAATTACTGGAGGAGGGTTTCCACCAAGAAGACCCAGGGAAACAAATTCGGAATGGCCACAAGTCATGAGGATCATGTGTGTCATCCACATGATGGCACGGTGAGTGTTTCAGCACACTCTAGCACTGTGCCTCAGCTGTGCTTCCAAATATAATTGTGGGAAACAGCACCGAATACTGAGCTATCTCCTCAAAGCAATAACCCAGCCCTCAGCCCCTCTGCCTTCCAAGATCTAACAGGCTTGCTGTATTTTAAGTGCATACAGGCTGCATTACACCTTGTTCTGTAACACCATTGAAAGAACGTAATTGGCTAGATGGTTAGCCTGGGTTTCGTGTTCTTTTATACCCTCCCCTTGATGTACCGCACAAGACAGAGCAATAAATGTAACGTTTGACAAGATGAGATGCAGCCTCAAATTTCATTTCACCCTTTGATGCCTTTTTCTCCCTTTCACTCTGCAGAAGGCATCATGCCGGGGTCAGGGTGGACCACAAGCTAAAAGGGAGTCAGCCGTGTGACCCTGTGGCAAAAAAAGCCAACATGACTCAGGGAGGCATTGACAGGAGTGTTGTGAGCAAGACACGAGGAGTCGTTCTTCTGCTCTACTCTGCGCTGATTAGGCCTCAGATGGAGGATTGTGTCCAGTTCTGGGCCCCGCATCTCAGGAAAGATGTGGAGAAATTGGAGAGGGGCCAGAGAAGAGCCACACAATGATGAAAGGTCTGGAGAACAGGACCTAGGAGGGAAGACTGAAAGAATTGGGCTTGTTTAGTTTAGAAAAGAGAAGATTGAGAGGGGACATGAGAGCAGCTTTCAAGTACTTTTCCTCCAGATGAGAATCCTCTCTTGCACCCGTATCCCCTCCCCTCCCAGACCCTGCACCCCAATCCCCTGCCCCAGGTCACAACTCCCTCCTTCACCCAAACTCCCACTCTGACCCCGCAGCACCTCCTGAACCCCAATCCTCCGCCCCGAGCTCCTTTCTGCGCCCCAGCTCCATCCCAGATCTTGCACGACCTCCATCAATACCATGGAAAAATGCGGCCCTTGATCACTTTCCCCCCATCAAAAAATATCGCCCTTCCCTGAGCTATAGGATTAAACTGCAGCCAGGGAGGTTTAGGTTGGACATTGGGAAAAACTTCCTACCTGTCAGGGTGGTGAAACACTGGAATACATTGCCCAAGGAGGTTGTAGAATCTCCATCCCTGGAGATATTTCAGAGCAGGTTGGATAGACACCTGTCAGGGATGAGCTAGAACAGAGCTGGGCAAGATGCGGCCCGGGGGCTGAATCCAGCCCCCCCCCCCCCCAATACGTTAATCTGGCAAATTTCTATTTCTATCCTGCTGCTCATGCCACCAAATTTCCAGCTGGTGGCTTTGATCCGGCCCACAGACTGCATCTGGGAAAATTCTAGTTCTATCCTGCTGCCTGTGCACCAAATTTCAGGCAGCAGGTGTTGTACCAAATAAAAGCAAGCAGGATCTTATGAGGGGGATAAGGCAAAAAGCCACATTTATTGTAAAGATAATAATAAAAATAAAGAAAAGATAGAAGCAAACAACGTTGTTTAACTACTTATTCCTAACACTACTTAACCCTTATACACTTATATATATATATATATATATATATAAACCATTCATTCATACATCCATTCATTCAAGTTCTGTGTATAGTTACCAGCCTGGAAGTTGCTTGTGACAGGATACTGGCCAGGTACTCTGTACACAAGTGATGGTAGTGGGGAGCGAAGTCCTGATCAGATGCGCATCTGAAGCTCCTGGTAGGCTGGCAGCAGAACCTTGGACTCTGATTCCATAGTTTTTTAGTCCAGTTCTTATAGGAATTTTTTCCTATGCCAGTCTATGGAAATTGCTGTATCATGCTGATGTCTCCAGGGTGGCTGCCAGGTGCTCATCAGTGATCTCATCGGGTGGACCTCCAGTTTCTCCACTTGACACCTTTTGGTTGCACTGGCACCTGACGCCTTCTTCAGCCCTTTGTTGCTGTATTCTCAGGCTGGCACCTCTCAGAGCCATTCATTCATCATCCAAGCACTCTCTCATACATTCATACAGTATTTTGTATAATAATAAAAGTTGTAGTTACAGAAAGTTTCTGGGTGGTATTGCTTAAAACATTCTCTGACTGCTAAGTAAAGTTAACAATGCCCTTAGACAATTACAGGGCTTGGCTCCCATAGCAGATTTAGTGGCTTGACAATGCATTGTTACAATGTATCTCTGCAATGTCAATTTCAAGCAGCCCCTTGCACAAGCTTGAGCATGCCCTGGAGCACGGGGGGGGGGGGGCTGTTTCTGGTTACATAGGATTATATTCTTAACAGTTCTAAGTTACATGACCTAATATATTATATTCTAAAGGGACAATAATAATAATAAATCTAAACATTTAACAATCTTAACAAATAATAATAATAATAAGAAGAATTAATAATAAATCTAAACACTAAATTGTGGGGAACAAATTATGGGGAGTCACTTCCATTTGGAGGAATCATTTTTAATACATTAATATGTTATCCCTACACAGGGTCCTATTTAAATGGCTCCCGGTCACGGTGCTACCCCAGCAGGGGCTGGAACCGCAAGCCCTTTAAATAGCCATAGCAACCCTGGGCAGCTGCCAGGCAACGCCGTAGCGGTGGGGCTGAGAGCTATGTTTTTAATTCAGAGCCTCCGGCTCCAGACAACTCTGGGGGGACTTTTGCCCGAACGGGAGCAGCATAGTATTTCCGCAAGAAGCACTGATTTCTTACAGTAGGAAGTCAGTGCTTTTGCGGAAATTCAAGCAGCCAGTGTAGACAGCTGGCAAGTTTTTCCAGAAAAGTGGCTGATTTTCCGGAAAAACTGGCCAGTCTAGACACAGCCAATGAGACTTAGCACTTTATACCCAGAGCTCTCATAGGTTTTTAAGGCCCAGCTTGACCAAGCCCTGGCTGGGATGACTGAGCTGGGGTTGGTCCTGCCTAGGGCAGGGGGCTGGACACGATGACTCCTGAGGACTCTTCCAGCCCTAGGATCTATGATTCTCTCAGCTTAACCCTGAGTTTTAGGAGTCCCAGGACGGAAGAACTGCAGTCCCCTCGAAGCACCGCTGCAAACCGCACACAACCAACCTTGGGCACACGCTCCGCTAAACGGCCACCCATCATGCTATGGGACCTTGCTCACAGTGGAGTCCCATTGACTTCAGCGGGGAGTTTGATCCAGGTTTGGCTCCAAAGGCAATACACCGCCGCTAGAGAACAGGAGGCTAACCCTGTAGGCCGAGATCCAGTTTCTTAGCTGGAGTAAATCAGCATAGACCTAGCGACGTCCATGGCTTCCACCCGAGGAGGAGCGGTCGTGGGACTATTCAAATCAATTTGAGGAACAGCGCCCCCTGCTGGCGTAAGTGGTTGTGCCTGCCAGGACCGTGTTCCTATAAATACTGGAGTCTCACAGCATCTCACATACTGACCTCGTGTATGGCGTTAAGAGTCCAGGAGCCTCAGTCACGGACAGTGAGCTCCACTGTGCAAGGTGCTGTACAAACAGAGGACAGAGAATTGGTTACTAGCGCTCTAAGCCAGTGTTTCCCAAATAGTGCTCTGTGGAACCCAGGGTTCCGCGAAGTGAGAGTAAGGATTACTTGAGAACCCAATCACTCCCTGGCGTAGAGGTGGTCTTAGGGGCATGCGAGCTGGGCGGTCGCCTGGGGCCGCCATTTTCTAGGGGCTACCGGAGTCTTAGGGGTGGGCCAGCATTTTTTTGTCCTTGACAGTTTTTCTCCTTTTTTTTTTTTTTTTTTTTTGTTGACCAATTCGCTCAGCAGCTTTTTTTTTAAAAAGGGGTACTGTGGCCAAATAGAATTGGGAAATACTTCTCTAAGCAAAAGATCAGAAACAACACAAGAGTAGCCACACTAGGCCAAACCAATGGTCCATTTCACCCCCACATCTGTCATGCAACAGGGTATGTCTACACTGCATGGCTCCATTGATGGAGCCATGTAGATGAGCTTTGTAGACATAGCAAAATGAAGCAGCGATTTAAATAATCGCCGCTTTATTTACATCAAAATGGCTGCCGCGCTGTGCCGATCAGCTGTTTGTCAGCTCAGCGCGCTAGTCTGAACGCTCGGCAGTTGACATCAAAAGCCTTTGTCGACTCTCCCATTAATGCCTCGTGGGATGATGTTTACCGGGGCGGTCGACAAAGGCTTTTGATGTCGACTGCCGAGCATCCAGACTACCGCGCTGTGCCGACAAACAGCTGATCGGCACTGCGCGGCAGCCATTTTGATGTAAATAAAGCGGCGATTATTTAAATCGCTGCTTCATTTTGCTATGTGTACAAAGCTCATCTACATGGCTCCATCGACGGAGCCATGTAGAGTAGACATATCCACAATGTCCAATGCCAGGGACGTCAGGGGAGAAGAATGAAAAGTACCAGACCAATGGGGCAGCATGAGGAAGCCAGGTTTGTATCTTGCCACGTTAAAGGGTCGGGAGCCAGCAACATGAGATGATATTCCATATATTGTCATGGAAGCGGTAACATAGGCACACCGGAAGATCGCCCATTCTTGCCCCTATTTATCACAGCTGATCAAAACTCAGACTGTCCACTCCACTGTTTATCCCCATCATATTGGGGGTGAGACATCGCAATAGCCACATTCTGCACAGAAAAGGAATGTCGACATTTTTGGGCCCCACTTTGAACTCCATCTGGTTTGGCTGCCTCCGGGCGTCAGGGAAGATTTTGGTCTAGCCCGTAGAGGAGAACGCATGAGTCACCCCAACGACAACTGCCAGCAGCCCTTGTCTAAGGTCGAACGGATGCAAAAGACTTGACAAATCTGAAATGTTTCGAGTCAGGGTCAACTTGCCCTGACATGAAATATTATTTCATTCAGATTTTTCCCAATGGAAAATTGAAACATTTAGGCAAGACTGAAAGGTTCATAGAATCTCAGAATCATAGAGCCCTAGGGTTGAAAGAGATCTCAGGAGGTTATGGAGTCCAACACCCTGCCCAAAGCAGCATCAACCCCAACTCAATCATTTTTGTTTCCTAAAAAACATTGACAGAAAATGTCTGATCGACTTTGATAGGCATTCAAAAGACATGCCCAGAAAAGGCATCCCCAGGTTTTTTACTATGGACATGCTCTGTTGGCTAGAATTGAATCTCTATGAGCAGGGACTCTGGCTCAGCAACATCCATTGTCCAGCAAGATGATGGATGTTCGTGGACCAGGCGGCTCTGGCTGGTGGCAGCAGGAGTTGGTAGCCCTTCCAGGACTGGGAGTCCAGCCGGGCCAGCAAACGTGAAGTTGGCTTCTGGGAGACAAGGTTGGGAGTTGGGGGGCTGGTAGCTAGCAGGGGAGTTTAAAGAGAAGCGAGATAATTTCATGGAGGTTAGGTCCATAAAAGGCTATTAGCCAGGGGAGAAAATGGTGTCCTTGGCCTCTGTTTGTCAGAGGCTGGAGAGGGATGGCAGGAGACAAATCGCTTGATCATTGTCTTCGGTCCACCCTCTCTGGGGCACCTGGTGCTGGCCACTGTCGGCAGACAGGATACTGGGCTAGATGGACCTTTGGTCTGACCCAGTACGGCCGTTCTTATGTTCTGAATGGCAAAACTCCTACTAATCACAACGGGAGAAGCGTTGGGCCAGTTTTGAGTGATTACGGAAATGTGATCCTTTTTTCTTTTGTGTAACTGTTCATTTCCAGACATGCATTGCCTGTTGTTCCTCATGTGCTGCTTTTGGGTTAGCAAAGTGGTCAAAAGCGTCTCCTGATTTCCCCGACTTCTGGGCTCCATTTTAAAATCTGCAGCTCATGATGATCCCGATTTCCAGAACAAGAAGTATTCGCAAAAGAAATTCACAAATAATTCCACATAGTGAATAGTTTTGAGAGCTTCCCCGACAAGTTCCTGGATACTTTATTAACAGAAAGCAAGAGGGAGAATCCCCCCGCAAATATTTATGGAATAAACTATTTCTTGTGAATTACTCAGCTGGTGCTAATTTCTACTGTACACCGTTAGCCTCTGAAATTGAGGGTTGCCTTCTGTGGCATTTGGTTGTCTCTGAAGACCTGTAGTTTTGAGTCAATTTTCAACATGGTTTTGGAACGCAATAACACTAACCTAAAGACCAGCAACATACCATGGAGAGTAGATTTACAGAATCACAGAGGTCAGAAATGCAACAAACCTATTAACCAATTAGCTCACTCTTCCCTTCCACTTGAATTTGGTTGCTAGAATATTCCCTACTTATTTGTTTAGTCTAGTTCTGAGTGTTTAAAGGGATGGAGCTTCTATTACTTCCCTTGGCAGACTTTTCTACAGCTTGGTAGATCTCACCGGTAGGATGTTTCCCTTGGCTCTTTCCCCAGCCTGCCTGCGGTGCTATCCTTCGGCTAATTCTCTCCTTAAAGAGGATGGGTCCCAAAACGTTCATTTTACAAACATTCTATTCCAGCGTCCTGCGTGCTGAAAACAATGGAGACAGAACGCAGGACAAAGGAATGCGCTAACAGACACGTGACGACACTGAATCCTACCCAGCGGATTGTTGGCCTACTAACCTTGACATTATGCATGTTCTCCTAGAAATTCCAGCTGGACTCATTCGTATCCGTCAGCGAATCTCTACTGGTTTCTACTGCTCTCTGCTGGTTTCGTTTGGAAAACGGGTCCTTCCAGGAACCAGAACCCCAGTAGATCCATTTTTCTATTTCAAAACCTAATTCCCAGTTGGAGCCAGCTGCGCATGTTGAACTGGAATTTGTTACTGCTTATTTTACATCTAAATAGACCTACACATGGAGAACTCGTCTATCTAGCTGGGAAATCAGATCTTTAGTGTACAAAGAAAAATACAAGAATAGTCCTTGATATTACCAAAACATCTCGCTTTCCCCCAAACACCCTTCTAATAGAGAAACAGAACCTCCATGGATCAGAGATAACTTTTAAACTCCCTGGGCTACCTCATACCCCTAAGTGTTTGTGGGCGTCTCTTGGTCACCACCTCTTCTCAGGGTATTCAATGGCAAGCAGTCCCCACGGCACCTCGGGACACTTGGCAGATAGCTGTCTCTGCAGCTCCTTTTCCCAGGATCCGTCTCTGGGGCAGGGCTGACAGACCACAGACATGAGCATGTGAGGAGTAACTCTCAACAGTGTAAGTCAGAAGGCAGATCCAGTTAGGGGAATAATATCCAGAGAATCGTGGAATCATAGAACACTAGAACTGGATGGGACCTCGAGAGGTCGTTGAGTCCAGTCCCCTGCCCTCACGGCAGGACCAAGCACCGTCTAGACCATCCCAGACAGGTGTCTGTCCAACCAGCTCTGAAATATCTCCAGGGATGGAGATTCCAAAACCCCTGTAGGCAATTTATTCTGGTGTTTAACCACCCTGACACATAATACATTTTTCCTGATGTCCAACCTAATCCTCCTCTGCTGCAATTTAAGCCCATTGCTTCTTGTCCAATGCTCAGAGGCCACGGAGAACAATTTTTCTACCTCTTCCTTGTAACACCTTTTAGATACTTGAAAACTGCTCTCATGTCCCCTCAGTCTGCTCTCAATCTAAACAAACTCAATTCCTTCAGCCTTTGGAGGATAGGGACATAATTCAAAATGACCTTAGCAAGTTAGAGAAATGGTCAGAGGTAAACAGGATGAGGTTTAATAAAGAGAAATGCAAAGTGCTCCACTTAGGAAGGAACAATCAGTTCCATACATACAAGATGGGAAGCGACTGTCTAGGAAGGAGCATGGCGGAAAGGGATCTAGGGGTCATAGTGGACCACAAGTTGAATATGAGTCAACAGTGTGACGCTGTTGCAAAAAAAGCAAATATGATTCTAGGTTGTATCAACAGGTGTGTTGTAAGCAAAACTCATGAAGTCATTCTGCCGCTCTACTTTGCACTAGTTAGGCCTCAGCTGGAGTACTGTGTCCAGTTCTGGGTGCCACATTTCAAGAAAGATGTGGAGAAATTGGAGAGGGTACAGAGAAGAGCGACAAGAATGATTAAAGGTCTAGAGAACATGACCTATGAAGCCAGGCTTCATGAACTGGGCTTGTTTAGTTTGGAAAAAAGAAGATTAAGGGGGGACATGATAGCGGTTTTCAAATATCTAAAAGGGTGTCACAAGGAGGAAGGAGAAAATTTGTTCCTCTTGGTTTCTGAGGACAGGACAAGGAGTAATGGGCTTAAAGTGCAGCAGGGGAGGTTTAGATTGGACATTAGGAAAAAATTCCTAACTGTCAGAGTGGTCAAATATTGGAATAAATTGCCAAGGGAGGTGGTGGAATCTCCCTCTCTGGAGATATTTAAGAACAGGTTAGATAGACATCTGTCAGGGATGGTGTAGCTTGGTCCTGCCTTGAGGGCGGGGGGCTGGACTTGACCTCTTGAGGTCCCTTCCAGTCCTATTCTATGATTCTATGATTCCCTCATAGCTCATACTTTCTAGAGCTTTCATCATTTTCACTGCTCTTCTCTGGACTCTCTCCAATTTCTCCACATCTTGAAATGTGGTGCCCAGAACTGGACACAATCCTCCAACTGAGGCCTAATTAGTGCAGAGTAGAGCGGAAGAATGACTTCTCGAGTCTTGCTCACAACACTCCTGCTAATGCATCCCAGAATCATGTTGGCTTTTTGTGCAAGTGTCATATTGTTGACTCCTATTTAGCCTGTGGTCCACTATGACTCCTATATCCCTTTCTGCAGGACTCCTTCCTAGACAGTCACTTCCCATGCTGTGTGTGTGAAAGCGATTATTCCATCCTAAGTGGAGCACTTTGCTTTTGTCCCTATTAAACTTCATCCTGTTTACTTCAAACCATTTCTCTAGTTTGTCCAGATGGCTTTGAGTTTTCACCCTATCCTCCAAGGCAGTTGCAACTCCTCCCAGCTTGGGATCATTTGCAAACTTCATAAACGTACTCTCTATGCCATCATCTAAATAACCGATGAAGATATTGAACAGAACCGGCCCCAAAACAGACCCCTGCGGGACCCCACTTGTTATGCCTTTCCAGCATGATTGTGAACGGTTAATAACTACTCTCTGAGAACGGTTCTCCAGCCATTTATGCACCCACCTTATAGTAGCCCCATCTAGGTTGTATTTCCCTAGTTTATTGATAAGAAGATCATGCGAGACCGTATCAAATGCCTTACTAAAGTCTAGGTATCCCCACGTCTGCCACTTCTCCTTTAGTCACAAGACTTGCTGTCTTATCAAAGAAAGCTATCAGAGAAGTGTTGCATCTCCTAACTCAGGGGTGGCCAATAATTTTTGGCCAGGGGCCGCCCTAGTAGGGGCGGGGCCTAAACCGAAGGGGCGGGGCTAGGATGCTTCCGGGCTTCCTCATTCCCAGACCGTGATTGGCCTGGGGGTGGAGGAGCCACTGTGCCCCCGCTTCCCACTAGGCACCCATGCCTCCGGCAGGGCAGGAAGAGGCTTCACGCACTTCCCTGCCTCCAGTCTCTAATTGGCTTGGGAGTGGGGGAGCAGCAGGGCCTCTATGGGCCGGATTAACCCACTTGGCGGGCCGAATCTGGCCTGCGGAGGCCCTTTTGCCCATCCCTGTCCTAATTCTTTTGGCGCATATGATTCCCTCAAATCTACGATTGCCATCAGAAGGCAAAACTATTCGCGAATGTGCCATGGTTTGGAATGGACAGTAGTGTGGAGTGAAGGGAAAATTCCTTCTCCATTGACTCTCCCGGGGTACATCCATGCTGCAGGCTAAAGTCGAATGAGATACGCAACTTCAGCTATTAATTGCGTTGGTGAAATCGAAGTAGCTTAACTCGGAATTAGGTTGCAGTGTGGATGTACCCCGTGAGAGTCAGTGGAGAAGGAATTTTCCACTGTTTACACTGCAGGAAGTTGAAGGAAGAACACTCTTCCTTTGATTTCCCTTAGTCCTCGTGGAATGAGGGTTACATAAGTCGGAATAAGAAACCCGTTATTTTGAAATTATTACAAAATAACGGGCTTGCTGGGTAGACGTGAACTCTGTCATTTTGAAATAATGTGAGTTATTTCAAAATAATGCTGCAGTATAGACGTGCCCATGTTCAGCTTCTACTTTGAAGCATTGAAGATGGATGTTCTTCGGTGCAACTTTCGGGCAACATGTTGCAAAGTACCACTAAGAGAAAGGGGGTGTGGTTATGCAGATTAGTGTCTCCGATTGTCTCCTTAAAGGTGCAATGCCCCTTCCATCAGTGTACACTTCCAGTTCCATTTCAACTCTGGCACATCATCCAAGTTCCCTTTCTTTGTTCTCTTCTTTATTTGCTGGTCGATGCACTACTCACCTAGTGAAATTCCATGACAAACCAGGTATGGTTGGCTGTAGTACGACCGTTCTCTTCCTGAGCATTTTTTCTAAGTTCTATGGCATGGAAATGGATAAGCTATATTGTGGTATGTTATGTATCAAAAGGAAGATTTTAACAACTCCCTTTTTCCCCCTTCTTATTGTGATATAAATTCTGGGTTTCTGTTATTGCTCTCCAGCTCATCTGAAGAAGTGGGTTTTGCCCACGAAAGCTCATGATACTCTCTCTGTATTTTTGTTAGTTTCCTAGGTGCCACAGGACTCCTTATTGTTTGTAGTTACAGACTAACAAGGCTCCCTTTCTGAAACCTGCAATAGATGTTGCCTTAGCACTTCCTACTTGTGAGATGAACAGGAAACGAGAGCTAACAGTGGCTTGAATTCCTGAATTTCCACCGCGTCCAAAGTTGAATTCCGTTGTATCCAACAATGACATCATGGCATGCAGCTATGGTATGACATCACCCTTGGACACAGCAAATGGACAGCAATCGGCGGTGATGTGTGTGGCTGTACTTTCCGATTATGTGAGGCACACGGGTATGAAGGAATGTCCCACAAGCAAGGGTTGGCTTTCACTGATGTCCGGGCATGATGCTTGACCTTTGTTTCAACCAGATTGTTGTGTCTGTGTTTCTCAGCGTTTACAACCTTTATTGATTAGTGGCTCTCCAGTCAGGTCTCTTCTGGACTGTACCTGGGAAATTATCCATATTTATACAGCACGAGTTGCAATTCTGCCTCCCTTTGCAATGTTTACATTGACCAGCCTTCCTGAGCAGTCAAAATTTCAGCTCACCGGAGAAGACTTCTTTTCAGGAGCTTTTCACTGCCCATTCTGATACCACAAATTGCCTGTCTACGCCGAGTTTGCGATTATCTTTGCCTCAATCCTGGTGTTTTTGCTTGTTTAAGGATGGCAGTATTCAGGGCCTTCTTGGGGGAGGGGGGACATGGAGCCTGGAGCAATCCCTCCCCAGTGCCCCACGATTGGGGCCCAGGGCAACCCCTCTGCTGCAGGCTCCGCCCCAATCCGACTGCCTCTCTGCACCTTCCCCACACTGTCTTTTCCAGCTCTGGCCAGAGGTGTGAGTTTCTCCTCACTGGATGCAGGTCTAACGATAGAACATCACGTCACCCACATCAGAATAGACCTGTTCGGCTACTTCTTTGGTCCAGCGTAGTGCACGGTGAAAGAGGCCAAGCCTGACTTTCCCATTGGAAGCTGTAGAGTCAGGAAGGGCATTCATTTTTGCCCACAGGTAAGTCTTTCAGGGTATGTCTACACTACCACCCTAGTTGGAACTAGGGTGGTAGTGTAGACATACCCTCAGTGATTTCATGAGGTGACTTTCCCTGGCCAAACCAATGCCCTATATCCCGTCTTCCTCTCTTGGTTTCCCTTTCCAAGAGAAGTTGGTGTCACCTCCTACTTACCTTGTGGTGTCTGCTTTGGTAGGGCTGGTTTTGCTAAGGGCAGCTGTGGCAATGCTGGGACTGGCAAGTTCCCTTGCAAATGAGGCTGCCCGTCTTTCAGCCCCGATGCGTTGCCCCTTTTCCATTAGGGACTGTGTGTTCCAGGTCACCCTGTTTTGCTTACAGAATATCCGCTGCATGGACGTATGCCCGCTGGCCTGCTCGACGTAGGACTGGCTGCGCTGAGGGCTCCTTTTCTAGCTTCTTCCCTTACTAGCATGATCAGCTGTCCTGACAAGGGACTGCTTGGTCATCTGCGGGTGTTGCTGAACATTCTTGAAGGCTGGATGACCAGAGTCCCAGGTCACCGGCCAGCAGGTTCGTGACTCTACCATCGAGTGTTCATCTCTGCCCCATGGCGCTGTAAGTAGGGATGTGGCAGCACCCCCAGGTTTTATGCAGGGCTCTGCTGCTGTCCCCATGCCTGGGGTCCCGGTTGCCGGCCCTCCAGCTTTGGCTCCAGCCTCAGCCCCCTTACCCTTGTCTGTGTCCCCCCTCCAGGAGTCACAGCCCAGCTCTGGGCCCCAGCTCCAAGAGCTGTTGGGGGTCATGAACAGGGACAAGGGGTGTGTGTGCAAAATCCCCACTACAAAAAGTGTCCTGGTGCCACCGTGTCCCCCCATCGTGCGTCACTGCCGTGGACTAGTTGCTCCAAGAGGCAGTCGCAAGGAGAGGACTTGACTGTCCATCCACCAAAGCAGGCTGGGGATAGACATTTCCTCTCATGGCTGCCTGGAAGTTGGGTTAGCCCACCCGCTGAGGCTACACCTGCTTTGGGCAGGGGGTTGGACTCAACGAGCTCCTGAGGTCTCTTCCACGTACCCCGGCTTCGAGCCCCAGGTGAGAACTGGGTGTGACATGAGGACCGATGGAAGAGACCACGCCGAGAGGGCGACTGCCCTGAGTTTTGGAGGTGCTATGCTGCCTTCTATGCGCCCCCCACCCCCGACAGAAAAGAATCGTCACAGAAAAACAAACTAGCCAATTGGATAGGTCTAGAGCCAAAGACCTAGACATGTTGGGCTAAGACTCTAGCCTTGGAGGTAGAGCCTTGTTACAGCACTTAATTTAGCTTAAGCCATCTACTCCATTGTGTTTTCAACTGGAAATGGTTATCTCAGTTGTTAAAATGGACTATGGGCAGATTGGGCAGCAAAATATTTCACTCCTTCAGAGTAGGGCAACGTCTATGCTGCTGAGGCCATGTCTACACTAGACCCGACAGCTCTGCTTAAGGTACACAACTCCAGCTATCTAGGATATGTAGCTGGAGTCGGCTTACCTTAAGCCGAGGTTGGCGGTGTTCCCACATTAGGAGGCCGGTGGGCTTACATGTTCCCGTTGTCTTCCCTTAGTCCTCACAAAAGGAGGAGTATCGGATGCCGGCAGGGATGCCCTCTGAGTTTGATTTAGCAAGTCTTAACTAGACTCACTAAATCAAACTCCGGAAGATTGATCATGACAGCGGCGATCTTCCATGTTGTGAAAACAAGCCCTGACCTACAGCGGTAGAACTGCGTCTCCCAGGGGTGTGACAGTACTATGTCTAGGTGACAGCATCTCTGTCCGACATAGCTGCCACCTCTTGGGGAGGTGGGTTGACTATGCTGATTAGAGAACTTCTCCTGTCGGGTGCCTTTACTGCCCTGCTCTCGTGCCGTACGCGGAGACAAGCCTTTTGTTTTTTCCCTCCCATTTGTTAGCACAAATTCAGCCAGGCCCCTTCAGATCTGACTGGGAATTCCTGGGGGCAGCTCCTTTGGACCTTCACCACAGATGCTTTACAAGTACCTCGGGACGATGGTATAAGCTCACAACTTGCCAGAGATCTGCGTACCACAGCTTTGGGGGGGGGGGGGTACGAATCTCTCATGTTGAGCCCTACATGCAACAATGGGGCCGTGTTTAAGGGTGTTGTTGAGTTTGAGCATTATTGGAAGATGAATTAATGGCTACTCAATCATCCCAGCCAGGGCTTTATCAAGCTGGGACTTCAAAACCTCTAGGGGTGGAGATTCCATCCCCTCGCTGTTGCCTATACCTTGGGTTTTGTACATTGGTTTCTTGTCCAAATATGACTCTGGCCCAGCTCTTAGTTGGCTCATGTAAGGAGACGAGATCTGACCTCCAACTGCACGATTAAACCATGAGATTTGCAGAGCCAGCAGTTGGGTTTTTTGACCTGCCCTCAAGTTCCGTTGCCTTGCAACAAAACAGCAACGCTGCGGGGAAAATATTAACCACAGAGATAGCAAAATAAGGCTGGATTGGGCCAATCCAAGCGCATAAACTTGATGATACCCAAGATTAAATTGTCTCCGGATGATAAATGCAGTCATAAAAGCTTCTAAGAATAAACTGGAATGTGGCAGCAAAGGAACTTTCAGCCCCATGAGAATAGTGTGTGGTCCAGGGTGATTAACACAATGGGCCAAGAGATTAAGGATCATCCTAGGTTCAAACTTTGAGCCTGGGCAAATTGTTTGTGGCTCTGTTTATCCTTTCCTGACCTGCTCAGCTGAATAAAACGGACAGAGGGGAAAACTGGCTTGATTGGCAAGAGCTTAGCATTGCTCTCCGAAGCACTTTTGGGCCGCGATCCTCAACTGGTGTAAACTTTTGTCCATCCCCTGACTTCACTGAATCTAAGCCAGGTACACCAGCTGGCCGCCCATCCCATTTTCTCCCCTGGCTTTACAAGCATCACTGAATCCAGCCTCTTCCTAATAGCCCTGTGAGCCAAATAGCCGTCTCTCCCCTCTTAGGTGGGGGGAGAAAGATAAATCTCACAAGCAGTTGTCAGCCAAGTTCTTGCACAAGAAGGAAGGAGCCAGATCAGGGGGCAAGCCTCGCTTGAAATAAATAAGTTCCTGGTCAGAGTGTTCTTTCAGGCGCAGGTTAGGATGGTTTCTGAAACTCCACGTTGCCACAGAGAAGATCAAATGCTGCTTGTTTACTATTCAGAGCATTGGGCTATTTCAGCCGCTCTGGAGTAGCCTTTCCAACCACAAATGCAGACACAACGCTTTCCTGAGCGGATTTTTTGGTGAACTAGGAGCAGAGCAAGCAAGGAGGCTGTGGACGTATGCATGGTAGCCCACAGCAAGCTCAGTCTTAGGATAACATGATAAAATTCACCCCTGTACAAGAGGGCCAGCATAAGAACATAAGAACGGCCGTACTGGGTCAGACCAAAGGTCCATCTAGCCCAGTAGCCTGTCTGCCGACAGTGCCCCAGAAAGGGAGGACCGAAGACAATGATTAAGCGATTTGTCTCCTGCCATCCCTCTCCAGCCTCTGACAAACAGAGGCCAAGGACACCATTTTATCCCCTGGCTAATAGCCTTTTATGGACCTAACCTCCATGAAATTATCTAGCTTCTCTTTAAACTCTATTATAGTCCTAGCCTTCACAGCCTCCTCTGGCAAGGAGTTCCACAGGTTGACTACATGCTGTATGAAGAAGAACTGATGTTGTCCCTTCGTGGTGCCCAACCAGAGGCTGACCCTCTGCACAGAAATGGATTTCCCGCTGTGCACCCAAAGCAGTATTTTGAACTCTGAAGTTGTTTGATCCTCTCCAAAACCAGCCACATTCAGCGAGTAAGTGAGGTGGTCGTGTGGCCCAGGGGTGGATTGTACTCGGGAGAGGTAGGTTGAATTCTGGGTGCTGGCATTGATTCCCTGTGTATGATCTATGGGAAATCCCTTTTGTCGCACCGTGCCTCAGTTTCCCAATCCTACCGCGGGGCATAATAATTCCCCTTTGTTTTAAGGATTAGGGTTAGATTCCCAATCCTATCAGGAGGTATAATGATTCCCCTTTCTCGTAAGCATTTTTATGGCCGACTCGGTTACTAGGAGTCTGTGCAGAACCCAGTACAGGGGGACTCTGATGACAACCTGGGGCCATCACGTTACTAGGAACTATGGACCTCCCGGAAGCCCCTGGAGGAGGTGTTGTATCAGACAAGGCAATCGGGTAGACAATAGAACAGAGAGAAGTTTGATATCACGGATTGGAGCATCAATTTAAAGCAAATTCTGGATTTCAGGAGCCCGGATCTGGCCCACATTTACACCAGTTTGACCACTCTGGACTTGTAAGTAGCCATAAATTCAGATCCTTAATTCACAGTCTAGAATACACTCAACCACAGTGGCGAGGAGTCCTGTGGTACCTTATAGACCAGTGGTCCCCAACGCGGTGCCCGCGGGCGCCATGGCGCCCGCCGGGGCATTTTTAGGCGCCTGCCGACAACCCGGGCTGGCCCCGCCCCCGGCGCACTGGAGGCACTGGCCCCAGGCACGCGACACTCACCGGCGCCTGGTGCGCGGCGCTCAGGCGGCCCCAGCCCCGGGGCACATGCGGGCGCGCAGCGCCAGTGCCGGCCCCAGGCACACAGCTCGGGCGGCGGCGCCAGCCCCGGGCCCACGGCACAAGGGGCTCGGGTGGCCCCGGCCCTGGTGTGCCCCAGGACGTGCGGCCCCGCCCCCGGGCGCCCGGCGCGAATGTGGCTCCGCCCCCGGGCGCCCGGCGCGAGTGTGGCTCCGCCCCCGGGTGCCCGGCGCGAGTGTGGCCCCGCCCCCGGGCGCCCGGGAGCCCGTAAAGGTTGGGGACCACTGTTATAGACTAACTGAAGTGTAAGAGCATAAGCTTTCATGGGCAAAGACCCACTTCGTCAGATGCATGTAGTGGAAATTTTCAGAGGCAGGTATAAATATGCAGGCCAGAATCAGGCTAGAGATGACGAGGTGGATCCAATCAAGGAGGAATAAGAGTAGGAATAAGAGATCCTCCGGAATAGGGCTTTATTCCGGAGGATCGCGCCAGTCTGGACGCTCTTTTCTGGCTTTTCCCCAAGTCGGAAAAAGCGGCGGCCATGTTTATTTAAATCCCGTGGGGGATATTTAAATCCCCCGCGCATTTCCCTATTCTGACTTCTCTCATTTCCATAGCTATTACTGGTTATGTGGCCAGTGTAGACATAGCCTCTTTGTTTAATCCTGAGTTGATTGTGTCAAACTTGAAGATGAACTATAGCTCAGCAGTTTCTCTTTGAAGTCTGGTCCTGAAGTTTTTTTGCTGCAGGATGGCTACTTTTAGATCTGCAATTGTGTGTCCAGGAAGATTGAAGTGTTCCCCTACAGGTTTTTGTATGTTGCCATTCCTAATATCTGATTTGTGTCCATTGATTCTTTTACGTAGGGACTGTCCAGTTTGGCCGATGTATGATACAACCACAGTGTATCATTTGAGGGTAATGACACCGGCTCCTTTTAAAGCTCCTTTTGAGATCTATTGATACAAAAAGGAAGAGGTAGATATTATTATTAATCCTCTACTGGTACTGCAACAGGAGCACAGAGTTGAATCTACTCTGTTTTGCTGCAAATAGGAAAGTAAAAGAAAAAAAAAGATTTTTTAAAAGATCAAATGAAAAATTAGGTCCTGAGCATAGCACAGAATTCAACACTTGAAGGGAAAGCTATCAAGATTAAAACCATGCTGTGTATGATAACCTAACTTGTTAATATTACATTAGATCAATCCATCTGTAGGCGGCAGGGGGCTAGTTGGATGAGAAAGAGGATGCCATGAAACTTAGCTAAAATTCAGGGCAGGTGCTCAGAAATATTGGAGACCTTTAGAGGCTTTTCAGGTGAAATCATTCATCTGAAATGATTCACTCCAGGTTATTCAGTGAACGGATCATAGCTTTCGACCTTAGCTTCCTTCATCTGAATTATTCATCGCATAACTTATGCGCTTTCAGAGACTCATAGAAGACTAGAGTTGGAAGAGACCTCAGGAGCTCAACTTGTCCAACTCTCTGCTCAACGCAGGACTGACATGCACTTGTACTGCCTTGAAACGGAAATTCTATCGGCTTGGTTATGCAAGAGATCGGACTAGGATCATAATGGTCCTTTCTTGCCTCAAACTCTACAGGTGGAATCCTGGATCCATGGAGGTCAATGACAAAACTCCCATTGACGTGAAATGGGTCAGGGTTTCGCTCCATGGATCTATGACATCGCAGCGTGCTCTAATGGATACGACGCTGGTCTGAAAGCCAGGAGATCCTAGTTTGACCATTATCCTCTGAAATGCCTGAGTCATTCCATCTCTTGGTCCTTGTTTCCATTCCTACCATTTGTCTGGCTTGTCTACTTAACAGGGCAGGGAGTGACTTTCATTGTGCCTTTTTATGAAGGATCCCAGGCCATGTTGCAAACGCTTTCACAAGTGATATCGCTGGCTGTGGGACCCGTGTGACTCACCACTGAAATGCAGCCACCTCTGGGGTGAGGCACGGTGGCTATGTAAGAGCTCCCCAGAACCCTCCCCAAGAGATTGGGACAGGAATAGGAAGAGTAGCTTTTCCACTTAAAACGGCAGGAGGAATTTGGAGGAGCAGGATCCTGGCAGGACATTGAATGGGAGCCCGAGGTTAATGCCAACGCTCACTTGAAAAGCTCTGTGGTGCCTTTCATGACCATAAGGAATCAAAACCTTCATTCGCATCTCATCTGAAGGATGGCAGAGGCCCTCCTATAACATCTCTGGGCATTGTTAGCGCATCCTTGCACTCAGTGGTCTTCTGACAAAGTCTTTTCCTTGTTCATGTCATGCCAGCTCTGTCCATACATCTACACAAGCGACACCATCACAGGAGCTAACCACATCAGCCACCTCGTCAGGGGCTCATACAACTGCACATCCACCAGTGTGAACTATGCCAGCAAGTGCCAGCCATGTCCCTCTGCCATGGACATAGGCCGAACTGGACAGTCTCTGAGACAAAGGATAAAAGGACACAAGTCAGCCACCAGAAATGGTAACACACAGAAACCAGCAGTGGAACATTTTAACCTGCGTAGGCACGCGTTAATGGATTTAAAAGTAGCCGTTCTTCTACAAAAGAATGTTATCACCCGATTACAGAGAGAGACTGCAGAACTGGAATTCATCTACGAAGTGGGTCTTTGCCCACGAAAGCTTATGCTCCTACACTTCTGTTAGTCTATAAGGTGCCATAGGACTCCTCGCCGCTTTTGCAGATTCAGACTAACACGGCTACCCCTCTGATACCTACAGATTTGACATTGTCACCCTGAACTTGAATAAAGACATTAACTGGTTAACACACTACAAAGCCAATTTCCTCTGCCTTTAATGTCTGCATTTTCACATCCAAAGCTATGAATGGGACACACCCACCCTGCTTAATTAATGTAATTAACACGGGTCCTACAATTGACAGGTACTTCTTCTGCTGTTATATATATCTCTTGGTTTTTGTTATTTCCACTCAAATTCATCTGATGAAGTGGGCCTTACCCATGAAAGCTCATGGTTCTATCTATTTGTCTTAGTCACTAAGGTGCCACAGGGCCACCCATTGTTTCTAAAATTACAGACTAACCCGGCTACCCCTCTGAGTCTTGTTCCTGTGCTACCTTGCCTTACAGCCTGCATGGCAGACACTTGGCTTGGGCTATCCCAGACACTCTAGGTAACCCAGCACTGCATTTTTCAGAGACAGCGTCTGACCACGTGCCAAGCACTAAGCGGGTGGAATGTAAATCAACGGAAAATTCCCTTCTGATGATTGTTTATTGTTATGTGTCCGATGCAATGGGCACGCAGAGTGCTTTGTGAGCCCATAAAAGATAACGCTCCTGCCCTGACAGTCTATTCCAGTCCTTTGCTATGCATGGGAAAACAATTCAGGGTCAGAAACCAGCCGAGACAGTGGGGGATCAACTCTGGGAGCACAAAGAAATGTGAAACTGTTCCAAAGACAGGGCAGTCAATGGCCAGTAGCGTGAAAAAAACGTGCATCTTCCACCAATGAGCCAGGCCCTTTTAGAGACAGCCTGGTTGGTTGTCTATTGTCATGCCCTATGTGTGTATGCAGCTCTTAGAGCCAGGCACAGTTCGGACTTTGCAACTCTGGTGTTACTATGTATTGTGCAGGGCTGTTGTACTCGTCTCTGATTTGTCAGAGGTCAATAAAATCACGACAGGTGTGGAGAAAGTGAAGAAGGAAAAGTTATTGACTCGTTCCGATAACATAAGAACTAGGGGCCACGAAAAAAAATGAATAGGTGGCAGGTTTAACACAAACCAAAGGAAGTTTTTCTTCAGGCAGCACACAGTCAACCTGTGGAACTCCTCGCCAGAGGATGTTGTGAAGAGCAGGACTTTACCAGGTTTCAAAAAAGAACTAGATAAATTCATGGAGGTTAGGTTCATCCATACTTATTAGCCAATGGGTAGGAAGGGTGTTCTTAGCCTCTGTTTGTCTGGAAATGGAAGACAGGAGAGGGATCACCTGTTTCTGTTCACTCCCTCTGGGGAACCTGTTATTGGCCACTGTTGGAAGACGTCATACTGGGCTAGATGGAGTTTTCGTCTGACTCAGTATGGCTGTTCTTATGTTCTCTGTGCCCCTGGCAGGATGCAGTTTCTAGGAGCCGAAGCACTATTGATTTCCAATGAAACGTTTGTTCCGGTGCGCACGCGTCGGAAAATGGGACAATACATCTGTGTGCAAGGCACTCGGACACCGCAGTGCTGTGTATGCGATGGAACCCTTCGTGGCTAGCTGGCTTGGGGACCCTTCCTCCGGAACTATGCACTTCCAGGCGAGAAGGGGGCACTTTGATAAAGCAGGCTCCAACAGCGAGAAGTGGGAAGGAGGGTCACCCAAATCCAATTTTTAGCAGAGAGAGGAATTAGCTGTGGGAATGTCCGTATTAGATTCTGCATCACTTGGAGGCTTGAAATCCCTACGGGACATCGTTCTAAGGGTGTGTCTACACGGCAGCTGCAAGGCTGGGTCCTATTGTGGGCAGACAGATGACAGCCCAGCTTGAGCTAGAGGGTTAAAAATAGTTGTGGAATCAGGGCAGTTGGAGCAGTGGGCCCGGCCTGGGTCTTACCTGGGTTGTACTCAGGTTTGAAAAGGGGAAAGGGGAGCTGGATACGTCTGTTTCCCCGGACTCCACTAGAAATAGAGGGGCCAAGCGCATCCCTGGTGCAAATCCACTTGCTTCAATAGCGCTACCCCAGGGCAGGCCCGCTAATGGATCTGAGGCCTGCAGAGGGGTACACGCCACGATCCGGCAGTGCTAAGGGCTGGGGAGTGGTGCTGACGGCTGCCCCCACGCATTTGCCCAAGGTCCCACCCCTTCCGGGAGCACAGAGCCGGCCCCTCCACACCTTGCCCTGTGGCCCACAGTGGCTTTTGGCGCTGCTGCTCAAGGGTGAAGTTTCTCCACCAGAACGAAGACGGTGCAATAGAATCCTAGAATCCTAGGGCTGGAAGAGATTTCAGGAAGTCATCGAGTCCAGCCCCGCGCCCAAAGCAGGACCAACCCCGACTCAATCATCCCAGCCAGGGCTTGGTCAAGCCAGGACTTAAACACCTCTAGGGATGGAGATTCCACCCCCTCCCTAGGGAACCGATCCCAGTGCTTCCCCACGCGCCTAGGGAAAGAGTTTTCGCTAATATCCCACCTAGGCTTCCCCTCACTGCAACCTGAGCCCATTGCTCCTCGTTCTGCCATCTGCCCCCACTGAGAACAGCCTCTCTCCATCCTCTCTGGGACCCCCCTTCAGGTAGCTGAAGGCTGCTCTCAAATCCCCCCTCAATCTTCCCTTCTGGAGACTAAATAAACCCAAATCCCTCAGTCTCTCCTTGTAAGTCATGTGCTCCAGCCCCCTCATCGTTTTTGTTGCTCTCCGCTGGACCTTCTTGCAGAGATAGACTTGAGGAACTCAATCTATTTAGCTTCACAAAGAGAATCATAGACTCATACAACACTAGAACTGGAAAGGGTCTCAAGAGGGCATCAAGTCCAGTTCTCTGCCCTCAGGACCAAGCACCATAGATCCCTGTCCAACCTGCTCTTAAATATCTCCAGTGATGGAGATTCCACAACCTCCCAAGGCAATTTATTCCAGTGTTTAACCACCCTGACAAGCAGGAAGTTTTTCCTAATGTCCAACCTCAACCTCCCTGGCTGCAATTTAAAGCCTTAAGATTTAAGGGATGACTTGATCACAGTCTATAAGTATCTACAAAGGGAAAAATAATATCAGGTTCTTCAGTCTAGCAGAGCATGGTCTAACATGATCCAATAGCTGGGAATGGAAGCCAGACAAGTTCAGACAAGGAATAAAGCATAGATTTGTATGAGTGAGATTAATTAACCATCAGAGAAAGAAACCCAGGGTCCGGATGGATTATCCCTCACTGACCATTTTCTAAATCAAGGTTAGACGTTTTTCTAAAAGATCTACTCTAGGAATTATTGTGGGCAGTCTTCTGGGGGCCACCCTAGAGCGTCACCGAGGTCCCTTTTGGCCTTGAAAGCAGTGACTGCAATTATATACTGCCCCAGAATCCGACTGCAAGTTTTGCAAAGAAAAGGGGGCGTTCAGTCCTGATATTGGCAGCAGGCGATTTGCTCCAATGGCAGGGAAAAAAAAATGTAATGGGCTTCCTTTAGGATTAGTCTATTGATGAAGAACAGATTTGTCGCTGGCAATATCGAATCAAGCCGTGCGGAAGGGTCTGGCGCTGGAGTAGTCCCGGCTGATGTGATTGTGGGCGTTCGCTGGAATTCCTTGCACCGCCAGCTAAGTTGGAACACATTTCAGTCCATCTCCCTCTTTACGCAAGAATGTTTTTATTTGCAATATGGGTGTATTTTAAAAATTAAATATTGAGATATATATTTGCTGTTTTGTGGCCCTCGGGGCATCGATAGCTGGTGACATCACTTCAGGATGGAGTTAGCTTTCACCCACCCTTTCTCCGGGGGGAATCGAATGGAATCTGACCCCCCTGTCCCTTTCTTTGCTGGTTTTAGCCTCTTGGCTGTTCTAGTTGCTTTAGAGGGTCAAGAGGTTTAGCTTCGGGGTGTTACAGGAAGGCTTTTTCGGCCTTATCCACGTTAATCCCTACCCTTGATCTAATCTACATCAGCTATGCAAGTAGCGTTGCTGAAGTCAATTAACTTACTGCAGCGTCTTGTATGCGGTGCTGTCGGTGGGGGCTGCTTTCCCGTTGAAGCCGGCTACTCTGCTCAGCCTGGTGGAGTACTGGCGTTTGACGGGAGAGTGCTCGGAGATCGACTGATCGCATCTAAGCAGTCGTGATAAATCAACAGCCGGTGGATTGATTGCTGCAGCATCAATCCACCGCAGAGCAGAGACAAACCCTTCAAAGAGATGTCATAAATAAGGTGCTCGTAGGTGGCGCTCAAAAGCGTGCATCCTAGTCTCTGGATTTTGTAGGACCGACACAACATATTGATGTTTCTATGCATTGCGAATGGCAGCCTATGGCGTGAGAAATAAAACAGGTTTTACTACTCTGCTATGGCTATGTAAGAGGAGGAGAGTAAAACACTTTCAGGACAACACTGTCTCCATTGAAATCGGTGCCCATCAGGTGATGGGATAGGAGAAAGCGTTGTCTGATGTGGGCACCGATGCACTTGGCAATGGACCGAGGCTACCACATCTGGACACATAATCCACTGAATGATGAACAGATGGTCATGACAAGGCCGGGCATAAATTGGAAAGCTGGAGCCGATCTTTAGGCCAAAACCGCCAATGGAGCAACTCGACCTAAGTCCATTGCAGTCCATGGAGCAATGCCAGTTGATCTAAGCTTTAAACTTGGTGACGATGATTGGTCGGGATTGTGGTCCAGACTGATCACCAGTCCTGTCTTTGGTTCGACCAGGGATTTCTGAGCACTACTCTAGTTGAATTAGGGAACCCTGGGCAACAGTGGTTCTCCAGGCATTATGAACTACTGAGTCCTGAAGTCTGGCAATGATATGGAAACACCCACACACAATAATACAGACACGAGGCAGAGAACAGAGGCAATGAGGTGGGTTGTTATGACTATTTGCATTGCGGTGGTACCGAGGCGCTCCAGTTGTGAACTAGAAACCACATTGGGCTTGGCATTGAACAAACACAGAATAAAGACAGTCCTGGCCCCAGAGATCTTACAGTCTAGAAAGAAATGGGTTACGTTTTGCACAGTGGTTTGAAAAAGTCAATGCTGAGTGTGCATTAAGTGGAATTTGTCAGACAGATGGAGAGGGCTGGCCCAAACCCGTGGAGGGCGCCTGGGGAGAATTTGGACTATGGGGCTTATTAAGAGGGTCTGTTGGGGAGCTAAGATGATGGTTAGGACAAGGAGCCCTGGCTTGAAAGTAATGGGAGAAACGTGATAATGGTAAAAAATACTAAAAAGTCACTTCCTTCTAACACTGAGTAAGGGTCTCTGGTCGAATAAGGAAAACGTGTTGTCCTGAAAGTGTTTTACTCTCTCTTCTTCAGTGTAGATCTTCTGCCTTTCTTCCTCTACTTGCCTTCCACTACAGCTGAAAAAGAACTGTACACATATCTTCCCTCCTAGGCTGTGTCCAGACTCAGGGGTTTTTTCGAAAAAACTTCACCTGCGTCTAGACTGCAGCCGCATTCTTTCAAAATTAAATCGAAAGAACACGGCTTTTCTTTCGACGGCGGTGAACCTCATTGCGCGAAAGTGCTCTTTCGAAAAAAGGCGTTCTTGAATGCCAACAGGGCTTTTTAGAAAGAGAGCATCCAGACTCACTTGCTGCTTTCTTTCAAAAAAGCGGCTTGCTTTTTCGAAAGTACTGCTTGCAGTCTAGACGCTCTTTTGCGAAAGAGGCTTGCAGTCTAGACATAGCCATAGTTAGTATGTCCCCATGCTCTGAACAATGGGAGTTGGGCTGATCTTGTGATTTTATAGAATCACAGAACACTAGAATGGCAAGGGATCTCGAGAGGTCATCAAGTCCAGTCCCCCGCCCGCGCGGTAGGGCCAAGCACCATCTAGATCATCCCTGACAGGTGTCTGTCTAACCTGCTCTTCAATATCTCCAGTGATAGAGACTCCATAACCTCCCTAGACAATTTATTCCAGTGTTTCACCACCCTGCCAGGCAGGAAGCCTGTTGGAGAACACTTTAACCTGCCCGGGCACTCATTAATGGATCTCAAAGTCACCAACTTGTTTCAGGCCAATTCCACAAGCCAAATACATAGGGAAGCCATGGAACTTAACTTCATTTACAGTTCTGGGACCCACCACAAAGGTATGAAGAAAGACACTATCTGGCTAGCACACTACCTTCCACAGCCTCGTGACTTAAAGAAAGAAACAATGGGTAATTAAGAACAATTTGCACCTTCTCTATCAGCTTTATGTAACAGGAACACTCTGACCTTTTTTCCCACTTTCCCCCTTCCTTCTCTCCCCCTTCCCCCCATAGCCCGCTATTTGTTTTGGAACTGGACCTTTAATAAATACTCCATTCATCTGAAGAAGTGGGTTGTGCCCACGAATGCTCATGATACCATCTACATGTTTGGTTGGTCTCTAAGGGTATGTCTACACTTGCACCCTAGTTTGAACTAGGGATGCAAATGCAGGCATTTGAAATAGTCAATGAAGCGGGGATTTGAATATCCCGTGCTTCATTAGCATGATCTCGCTGGCGCGCTAGTTCGAATCACAGCTGATTCGAACCAGGAAGAGCGCGCCGGGATGCGTTAGTTCGAACCAAACCCCTTGGTTTGAACTAATGTTACTCCTCATTTTTTGAACCAAGGGGTTTGGTTTGAATTAACGAGTCCCGGCGCACACTTTCACTTTTGAAACAGCTGTTGAGTGGAGTAACATGCCGGTGAGCTCATGCAAATGAAGTGCAGGATATTTAAATCCCCGCTTCATTGACTATTTTGAATGCCTGCATTTGCATCTCTAGTTTGAACTAGGGTGCAAGTGTAGACATACCATAAGGTGCTGCAAGACTATTTGTTGTTTTTTAAGTTTTTCCAGTTACAGACAGAGGGTACAGCTAGACTGCGGGCGGGTTTCGGGATACTGTCCAGGGAATGCATTTGCTCTTTTGCTTTTTTTGGTGGAGGAGCAAACAGTTTTTCAGAAGCCCCTGTATTTCTCATTCCGGTAGGAAGAAGGGAGCTTTTCAAAGATGTTTTTTTTCCAAAAGTGTGGCCTCGTCTAGACAGGCCAAATTTCGGAAAAGCCTCATCCGACAAAAGCATCGGAAAAAGATTTTCGCAGTCTAGCCGTACCCTAACTCGATTATTTCTCTGAAGCTTTTGGGATGATTGAGTTGGGGTTGGTCCTACTTTGGGCAGGGGGTTGGACTCAGTGACTCCTGAGGTCTCTGCTAGCCCTAGCATTCTAGGGGTGTGTCTAGACTACAGGATTTTGTCGACAAAAGTGGACTTTTGTGGACAAAACTATACCTGCGTCTACATTACCACCAAGTTCTGTCGACATAACATCTTGGCAGTTTTGTCGACTGCGGTAAACCTCATTCTACGAGGAATAACGCCTTTTGTCAAAAGAGTTCTGTCGACAGAAGGCATTATTGCATCTACACTGTCCTTTGCGTCTCCACTCTCATGTCGACAAACCAGCTTGCTTTGTCGACAGAACTGGATCTAGTCTAGACGCTCTTTGTCGACAGAAGCTTTGTCGATAGTATCTGTCGACAAAGCCTCTAATGACAAAAGCCTGTAGTCTAGACGTACCCTAGGATTCTATACGTTTTTACGATGATTAATTGGCCTGACTGTTACAAATTCACATTTTATTTACAGTCTGAATTTGTCTGACATCAACTTCCAGGCATTGGCTCACGTGAGACCAGTGTCTGCTAGATTGAAGAGTTCATCATTCGACACTTGTCCCCCATGTAGATACTTACAGTTGCTCAAGTCACCTCTTAATCTCCGCATTGGTATGTTACATGGACAGAAAGGTGCCAAAACACTTTTTAAAAATTGACCTTTCATTTCTCTGTGCCTCAGGTCCACATCTACAAACTGGGGCCGAGGCACGTCCCTTCTACACAGTGTTTGGAGGGTCTTTGAGTCCACCACTCAAAGGTTCTCCAATCCTTTAATTTTTCCCATGACTCTTTTCTGGCCTATCTTCAGTGTATCACCATCCTGCTTGAACTGTGAGCACCAGAACAAGACACAGGATTCCAGCAGCAACTGCATCAGTGCCAAATACAGAGGTAAAATACAGAGGCGCCTCAGTGATCCTAATCTACTGCTTTTGGGTCAGGGCGGCCCTAGATCTCCACATGTGCAAATCATCACAGGATGGGAAGAGAAGTTAAAAGAAGGGGACGACAGACTGAACCTCTCTAGGCCGGCACCCTCGGGACCTGACTGGAGCCGAACGACAGAATTTGCCAGACCACAGAAGGTCAATATTGTCTAGCAGCATTACCAACACTCCACTGTTGACTGTGCTCTGAGAAGACAGTCAGGCTACGTCTAGACTGGCATGATTTTCCAGAAATGCTTTTAACGGAAAAGTTTTCCGTTAAAAGCATTTTCGGAAAAGCACGTCTAGATTGGCAGGATGCTTTTCCACAAAAGCACTTCTTGCAGAAAAGCATCCGTGGCCAATCTAGACGCGCTTTTCTGCAAAAAAGCCCCAATCGCCATTTTCGCCATCGGGGCTTTTTTGCGGAAAACAAATCTCTGCCCCTTTTGCGCAAAAGTTTTTCGGAAAAAGACTTTTGCCCGAACGGGAGCAGCATAGTATTTCCGCAAAAACACTGACAATCTTACATGAGATCGTCGGTGCTTTTGCGGAAATTCAAACGGCCAGTGTAGACAGCGGCTGCTTTTCCGGAAAAAATGGCCAGTCTAGACACAGCCAACAGGTAAATTAGAGCTAACTAACAGCACAGAACACTGAAAGCCTGGACTGGTAGCTGTAAACAAACATAATGGAACCACAGGAAACTTGGCCACATCCATGATAAGCAGACATTCGGCCAACTAAAATCATACTGGACCATGGATGTTGCCAGACCAGAGAATTGGACTAGAGAGGTTTCACCTGTACATGAAATCGGAGGTAATCCAGTCAGGAAGGTTCAGGAAACTTCTTGTTGTGATCACAAACACTGATTTGCCAAAACTGAAGCTCTATATGAAAATAAGTTTTGAAATGTTTGACATTTTTGAGCCCCAACGTTTCAGCTTTTTGAGTCAAAAGCCATTTTTGTTTCGAAATGTTGGTAAATTCAGAGTGAAAAAAAAAAGGCTTTTTAAAAAGTTGACGTTGAAACAAAACATTCTGAAATTGAACGAAAGAAAAACTAAAGGGGGTTATGATAAAAATCTATAACATTTTTCATGGTGTGGAGAAAGTAAATCAGGAAGTGTTATTTATCTCTTCGCCTAATATAAAAACTTCGGGCCACCCCATGAAATTAATAGGCAACAGCTTTAAAACAAACATGAGGAATTAACTCTTCACACAATGCACCGTCAACCTGGGGAACTCACTGCCAGAGGATGTTGGGAAGGTCAAAATCATAAATGAGTGCAAGAAAGAATGGGAGAAGTGGATGGAGGATAGGACCATCAAAGGCCATTAGCCAAGGTAATCAGGGCATGTAATCCCATGCTCCAGCAGCCAGAAGTTGGCCACTGTCAAAAACAGGAAACTGGGCTAGATGGACCATTAGCCTTGTCCCATCATAGATCTCCTTATTTTGATTGGCGCCCCCAACCAAAAATTTTGTGGGTGCATCGCTTTTTGAGAATTTTCAAGATTTCTGACATTTTGTCCTTATTTTGGACGGGAGTTTTTTCCCCAAAAAATTCTTGAAAATTCTCCCCCCCCCCCCCCCCCCACTGCATGCCACAGGAATTATACTGCTGGGGCGAACCGGCATCCGACTGTCAGGCACTGCCGATAAAGCCTTCTTGCTCCTGGCTTGAGAATGCTTCGTCAGGAGCGTTTGGGATGAACCCAACTGGCAGATTATGATGTAATATACCCCTTTTAGCCAATGCTCTCCTCTGAGGCCAATCCACTTACAAATGAACTAATAATAAGTAATAAAAACCCCACCGGATAAATCACACTCTTTTATCCAGGAAGACAGAGAGCAGGTAATGGCATTTTCTTCTGGTGCACCTTAATTTGGTGCAATGCTTAAATACCATGATGATAATCACAACTCAGAAACCAGAGATAGGAAGGGAGAGAGTCTTAACATTAGCATCTCTTGACCTTTGCAGTCCTTGCAAGAGGCCCTGTATACCATCATCCATCTGACATTGCTCCCAGCAAGATCATTCCTTACGGACACATGCAACTGACTAGCAGCTTTTGAATTTACTTTCTGCAGCCGTGACCTGCCCAACAGCAGGGCTGAACACCTGGGGCACATGAGAGTCCAGACTGCTCAATGAATATGTCAGTCGCTCCGTAACAGCCTGTCCTTCTCCCCACCCGCACTCCCCTTCTTGTGCCTTGCAATTCCCAGATCCCATTTCACCGGAATGTAAACGAGGCTCCCAAATTTCCCTCCTTTGTTTCCGCTGCGAGTGCACTTAGGGTGTATCAGCTGCCTGAAAAGTAATTATCCTCTGTTCCCACCTGATAAATTAAGAGCCCCGGGTTCTGCGTTTAATGGTGCAGAGCGACCTGAAGTTATCCTCCTGGAGAAGCAGTTAGGAGAAACCCCTTCCAGCCACCCCACACCCCTCTGAACCTCATTTAGCTGGGACGACAGCCCATTAATCAGCCCGACCCGGCTTGGAGATGGCAAAGGTCGTGCAGCGCTGTGCATAATATGGAAAACATCAGCACGAGAGCAAGCGACTTCCCCCCTTTGAATTCCCATGGCGTGCCTCCCAACCAAAGGGAGGGGAAACCTTGTTTGACTGCACACAGGCAATCAAAACACAGAGTACTTTTCCAACTGGAAAGGATACAGCACAACTGGTAGGCATGGCGTGTCCTCTTTAGGGTGGGATTTTAAAAGCACCGAGTGGGTTTAGGAGCACAAGCTGTACTGACTTCCAATGAGACTTGTGTTGCTAAGTCACTCAGGACATGTCTTCAGTACCCGCTGTATTGACAGGCAGCAATCTATCCAGCAGGGGTTGATTAATCATGTATAGTACAGACAGGATAAATGGACCGCCAAGCTCTCTCTCTCATCAACTCCCATCCACCCAAACTAGAAGAGCAGGTGAAGTTGACGGGAGAGTGTCAGCTGTTGACTTACCGCTGCGAAGATACCATGGTGAGCAGACCCAAGTACGTCGGCTTCAACTATATTAATCTCGTAGCTGAAGTTGCATACCTTTGGTTGACCACCTGCGGTAGTATAGAGAATGGCTTAGATGAAATTGAACATCCCACCCTAAGCCTAGGTTCTATTGGGAAATGCCTCTCTAAAAATTCTCGGGTTTGTGCTAGACAAGAGGTCAGCACATAATACTCAAAACTCACAGATCTATGAAATAATGAACATGGTAGAAAATAACGGATTGCTTTCCCGTTGGGTTACAAAGTCCTAGACGCCTTTCAGTCAAAAACCACACTGCAAAACCCAGGGGCTATAGGTGGCAGGTGTCACCTGGCGCTGAGTGAGACCTGAGTGACAGAAGTCATGATCCAGATGTAAGCAGGGTCTGAAGGAATGCTTCCATTATAGCCAGCTGCAAGGGGATAGAAACCCTCGGGGTGTCTATGTAAATGCAGCATACTCCTGCTCTGCTAAGATGTGCTAGATTTTCAGCTGATGAAGTGGTGTTGTGCTCATTGCGATTGACTTGGCTGGTGTTGGGTCCCACATTGTGTTCATACTAATTGCAAGGTCTGTAATTATTGTGGGAACACAAAAGAAGAAAGTCTGTGCTGAACCTCTCGGTGTAACGAATGAGATTCTGGGTGTAAGCGTGTAAATAGGTTGCCTCTGTTTGCTCAGATCGGCTAGGTAATTCAGCTGTTGCAATGGTGTTCTGCCCGTTGTAACCAATTTGGCTGTTGTGGGGTCACACACTGTGTTCGCACCAAAGGCAGGAGTCATGAGATCTGCTCACCAAGGCTTGCACTTATTGTGGGAATGCAGAAAAGTCAGGCGGTGTTGAACCCGGTTCCGAAGGAGAGAGACACTGTCAGTGTAAAGACACTTGGATGGACAGATGCTGCACTGCCAGGGCCCTGTGAGGCTAAGCATGGGCGGGCAGGACTCTGAACCAGCAGGCTACGTACCCTCCGGGCTTGAGCTGTGAGCCTGGATCCACCTGTTCTCCCTGCTGTTCCATAAGGAGTCTCTTTTATTATTTTAAATTTACTCCAGCGGATGCTGGTGTATTTTTATGGCTGGACAGAGCTCCGGGCCGAGAGCTGAAATCACTAGGTGTGGCCCAGAGCCAAATCCACCTCAAACCAGCAGAAGCAGCGAGAGGTTGGATGGGGGCCAGTGGGAGCAGCATTGGGTGAGCCAGCAGCCGGTGGGAGCAGTGGCAAGCGGTTGGTGGGAGCAGCGGCTGGTGGCAGTGACCAGAGGGAGCAGTGGCTAGCAGCAGTGTCCGGAGGAAGCAGTGGCCGGAGAGAGCAGGAGCCGTTGGCAGTGGCCGGCGGGAACAGGAGCCGTTGGCAGTGGCCGGAGGGAGCAGGAGCTGTTGGCAGTGGCCGGCGGGAGCAGGAGCCGTTGGCAGTGGCCGGAGGGTGCAGGAGCCGTTGGCAGTGGCCGGCAGGAGCAGGAGCCGTTGGCAGTGGCTGGAGGGAGCAGGAGCCATTGGCAGTGGCCGGCAGGAGCAGGAGCCGTTGGCATTGGCCAGAGGGAGCAGGAGCCGTTGGCAGTGGCCGGCGGGAGCAGGAGCCGTTGGCAGTGGCCGGCGGGAGCAGGAGCCGTTGGCATTGGCCAGAGGGAGCAGGAGCCGTTGGCAGTGGCCGGCGGGAGCAGGAGCCATTGGCAGTGGCCGGCGGGAACAGGAGCCGTTGGCAGTGGCCGGCGGGAGCAGGAGCCGTTGGCAGTGGCTGGAGGGAGCAGGAGCCGTTGGCAGTGGCCGGAGGGAGCAGTGGCTGCGAGAGGGGAAGAATTGTCCCTGAACGCGCCCAGTGGGCAGACTGACATTTTCCCAGTTTGGTTACATTATTGAAAGAACCTCTGGATACTGACCCCGGCCCTTCTGTTTGCCAGCTGCTACTGGCAGGAGGGTTTCACTCCCCTCAGGCCAAGGGAACAGTAAGCCAGGAGGGTTGACCATTTCGGGGAGTATCCATAGGTAGCCTCTCTCGTTCACTAGCCCAGCCTGAGGTTACACAACCGAGGGGAAGCCTTGTGACTTTTTACACAACTCTAGGAGACTGGGCCAGAGGCTCCTTGGTGTGCTCTGCGTGGTGTGTCAGGGTGCGTGCGCCTCTGACCAGCCCCGCTCCGGCAAACCAGCAGGCAGGGGCTTTATTCTGTCCAGAACATAGAACGGGATTCCAGTCCTGCAGCCTCCTCTCTGCGTGCAGCCTACGTGCTCCCAGCTCACTCCGTGCTGAGACCCTGCTGGGAGTTCTCCCAACACGCTGCAGTGTGTAGCCCACAACCGGGAGTTCCCAGGGCTGCCCTTGGACTGTGGGCTGCACCCATTTCTCCTCTCTGTGTCGTGGCTGGCCTTACTTGAAGAAGAGAATGACGTGGGGCATCGTTTAGTCACACAGGCTACGTCTACACTGGCATGATTTTCTGGAAATGCTTATAACGGAAAAGTTTTCTGTTATAAGCATTTTTGGAAAAAGCGCGTCTACATTGGCAGGATGCTTTTCCGGAAAAGCACTTTTTCCGGAAAAGCGTCTGTGGCCAATCTAGACGCGCTATTCGGCAAAAAAGCCCCGATCGTCATTTTCACGATCGGAGCTTTTTTGTGGAAAACACTACTGTGCTGTCTACACTGGCCCTTTTCCGGAACAGTTTTCCGGAAAAGGACTTTTGCCCGAACAGGAACAGCATAGTTTTTCTGGAAAAGCACTGATGATTTTACATTGGATTGTCAGTGCTTTTCCGAAAATTCAAGGGGCCAGTGTAGACAGCTGGCAAGTTATTCTGGAAAAGTGGCTGATTTTCCGGAATAAGTGGCCAGTGTAGACACAGCCGTAGGGTACGTCCACACTGCAGCTGGGAAAGGACCTCCAGGCACGGTAGACACACACATGCTCAACTGTGAAAAGTAGCAACGTGGACATTGTGCAGGGATTAGCCACCCGAGTGCCAACCCGCCCTACCCCCCTGCATCCCAACTTGAGAGGCGAGTCCATGCGGCAGTGACCACCTTCAAGTGTCTAAAAGGAGGAGGGAGAAAAATTGTTCGCCTTGGCCTCTGAGGACAGGACAAGCAGCAATGGGCTTAAATTGCAGCAAGGGAGGTTTAAGTTGGACATTAGGAAAAACTTCCTGTCGGGGTGGTGAAACACTGGAATAAATTGCCCAGGGAGGTTGTGGAATCTCCATCCCTGGAGATATTTAAGAGCAGGTTAGACAGACATCTATCAGGGATGATCTAGATGGTGCTTGGTCCTGCCGTGAGGGCAGCGGACTGGACTTGATTGCTTCTGGAGATCAATTCCAGTTCTAGTGCTCTGTGATTCTACCTGGAGCTCGAGCGGCGCTACTGTGAGAGGAATCCTCCCAACTGTCATGTAGACATTCCCGTACAGTTCCCCTTCTCCTCAACACCTCCTCTTTGTGCTTTGGGGAAGCACCTCCCCATTCTCCATACATGTACAGCGCCAGAGCCTCCGCTGGGGTAGCGCGGCCTAGCTCCGTCGCAGAGTGAGAGGAAAGAGAGCACCGTTACCTCCTCTGTTTCACTCACACCGGCAAGGGTGTGCTGTTTCCTGACAGTATATTCCTGTAGGGCTTTGTCCAGTCAAGTTTGAAATGGCTCGAGAACTTCGGCTTCCATCAGTAATCCACTGTGCCGACCGACTCCTCCGTCGGGAAGTTTCCATGGACATCCAGTCCAATTGGCACCTGCAATCATTTCATCCCCTTGCGCCTGCTACTTGTAAAAGGTTACCAAGTGTTCCCCCACCTCGTCTCTTAGCCAAGCGGGACGTTGTTTAATTCTTTTAATCTAGCCTACCACGTCCAACCCTCCGGCCTTTAGCCCTTAAAAAGCTTCCAATTATTTCGGATCCATTCTGATCTCATTTCCCACCACATTCGCACTGAACATGATTGTGTGTCCAGGCACGTTTTCTTCTCAGGCTTCTTAGCTCATGGGTGAGATTCAGTATCTCTGCGGAGGCCTTCTAGCAGGGTTCACCAGGGAAGATGGGGTGAGACCACCAGCTCATCTCACATGGGTGTTCAATAGCCATCAAGTGTAGTAGAGTTTGACAGGGTAATAGCCTACTACTGCTCCATCAGTTAGGGCCTTATACCTGCAACTTGAGAGACAGGCGTTCAGTCACCTGCTTAGCCACCAACGTCCAAGGCCTTCTAGAGCCAGTCATCGTGGCTTTAAAGCTATCGAGCTGTCTCTGTGGATTTTGGCCCTCCATCCTTTGTTCCCCTCCCCCGTGTGTGTGTGTGGAGTTGTGAGGATAAATTCATTTAAAGATTGTGAGGGGCAGTAATAAGTATCATATGGCTGAAACATTTTGGCTATGTCTAGACTGGCAGGATTTTCTGCAAATGCTTTTAACGGAAAAGTTTTTCCGTTAAAAGCAGTTGTGGAAAAGAGCATCTAGATTGGCACGGATGCTTTTCCGCAAAAGCACTTTTTGTGGAAAAGCGTCCGTGCCAATCTAGACGCGGTTTTGCGCAAGAAAACCCCGATCGCCATTTTCGCCATCGGGGCTTTTTTGCGCAAAACAGTTTTGAGCTGTCTACACTGGCCCTCTTGCGCAAAAACATTTCCGGAAAAGGGCTTTTGCCTGAACGGGAACGTCAAAGCATTTGTGCAAGAAGCACTGATTCCAGACAGCAGAAAGTCAGTGCTTTTGTGCAAAATCAAGTGGCCAATGTAGACAGCTGGCAAGTTTTTGCGCAAAAGTGGCTGATTTTCCAGAAAAACTTGCCAGTCTAGACGCAGCCTTCACGTAGGACATGTAGATGCTTCTAAAACCTGGTCTACACTCAAGCTTTATTTCGAAATAATAAGCGGAGCGTCCACAACACCAAGCCTGTTATTTCGAAATAACCGGCCGCTTATTTCAAAATCTGTACTCCTGCTTTCCTCAGGGATTAATGCTGATTTCGAACGAATCACTCCCCAGGGTTTCCTGGGGCTTTAAGTCGAGGTAGCACATCCATATTGATGGCACCTGCCTCGGACTCATTTCGAGGCTTCCCCGTAGCGGAGACACACTAGTTCGATCTTGTTATTACAGGAGTTATTACATCCATTTTAGTTTGCGCAACAGTTTCCTAGTGTAGACATGGCCTCATGGGGTGAGTCTGTCCAGGCGTTATCTTCGCTAAAGAAGTGAAGTGAGACTCTTTGGCCAATGGGAACACCTCAGAGAAGACTGCATTTTGCAATGTAGTAAATAGAGGAGTTTGTTCATCAGCCGAAAGCCCCCCCGCCGCCCCTCAGAAAATAGCTCTTGCTAGACACGGTCGCGCCATTTCAATAGACTTGAAGAGAGTCTCTGGTCGGTGGGGTGCTGCTGTTGTCCTGAGGCACCAGACGTCGGCTCTGTCAGTCCGTGCAGATTCCTGGCTCTGTGATCCCAGGTTGCTTGGCCTGCCTGATTGTGCCCTCCTCCCTGCTCACGGGTGGAGGCTGTTTACATCTCGGTGTAGCCGTCGGACGTCCTCGTGTCTTGCTGAGAACCTGACCTCGGCCTCTGAGAGCCGCTCCAGCCATCTTTCCCTTTTAATTTGATCTGAATTTCTCTCCCATCACGGGAACAACAATGGCTCCATTGTTTAGCAGCCCCCAGCGTGCACAGCAGGTTCCCCTCCCCCCCAGACCAGCTGAGGAACAAAGGAGAAGCCTTAGGAACGCAATGTCCTCTCCAGAGCAATTAAGCGGCCGGGATGGGGGTGTAGGGTTAAGCCTCGGGGGGAAGCATGCGACCGATGGGCTTCCTAGCAGCTCAGCGCGGGTCATTCCAATAGCCAAGGGGAAAGCTGAATTCAGGCAAAGTCGAGCATGTTGAACTTTGTTAAACCTTGCTCTGTCCGTGCGGCTGTAGGGCACCCGTCTAAGTCCCGGCCATGACAGGCCCATGGGTGTCCTGCTGGTAACAACCACTCCTACCGCCCTGGCTCTAATTGCACGGCGTGTCCTACGCACCCGACCCCTTCTGACACCTCCCGAGACGTCTGTGTACGCTTCCCACTGCAGGCTGGATGTGAACATGCGGCAGAGCTGAGGGACCTCACGCAACACCCACGGGGGCATCGTCCTTTCAGGCTGTGTGCAGGAGGCACACACCTGTTGGCTAGTCACAAACAGAGCCAATAGCTCCTCCCAGCTTGGTATCATCTGATGGTGCTACTTCACTCTGAATTAACTGTCAAGTGGAGACAGGCCCCAAGGGCAGGGATGTGCCCTGTGAGATCCAGGGAGATCCCCTGGAAGCACAGAGCATGGCTAGCACACAGAGGAGTTGGCTACAAGCTGAACATGAGCCGTGGCAGCGTACAGGCCCAGGTGTCTCTCCAGGCAGACCTCTCGGAGGCAGTCAGAGAGGCCGGGAGGCAGTCCAGGAGAAGGCAGGAGCCAACAATTCAGGGGAAAGTTTACCCACACGATGCGGCAAAGACTGAATTGTCTGGAAAGAGCGAAGCGCAGACAGGGTGGGATAGAATGCCAAGAGTTCGCGAAGGCCAAGTTGAGCATGTGAAAATAATAAAACACAGGTCCACCGGGAACCCTCTCCTGTCTTGCTCAGATAACATTCGCCGTGATAACTATCTAACCGCTGACACCTCACCTTTCAGCTCTCTGGCCCCCAAAGGGCTTCACAGTTTCCACGTATGGAAGGAATCTTGGTGACTTGCCCCCGGAATGCAGTCACCTCTGGGGCGGAACAGAGCAGCTGTTTGAGGAGGTTACAGAAACAAAACAATTCCGGCCGGGACGCCGTAGTCTAATGCTGGTGGCCAAGCGAAAGGGCAGGGGAAAGGTAGGTAGGCAAAACTGAGAAATGCCTCAGGAGTTGTATTGACTGCACGTGGCCAGGCTTTTGGCTTTGTAGACCCCTTGTAATGAAGGATGAAAAATCCCATTTAAAAAGTTAACCGGGATCCCGCGGGCAGGAGGCTGTTCCAACGTGGTGCTTACCGGGTAACCCGTTAACCCTTTCCATCCCTACCTCAAACAGACAGCTCAGCGAGCCTCATCTTAGGGCACCGATGGAATGACCCATGTGCCTCCCTGCAGGGAGGAGCCCCATACCACCACTGGGGACCACGGGGGAACCAGCTCAGTCTCTGAGGCAAGAGCACCTTGACGTTGCTCCCTCGCACCCCACCGTGCAGCCTGGTGTGCCAAACGTGAGACTGGTGCAGTTCTGATGCAGGGAGAAGCATGTGTCCTATGCCCCGTACTGCTCCATCCAACCCTGCAGAGCAGGAGAGAGGTCATATGGCACCAGCTCACAGTGGGAAGGCTGCAGGTTCCGAAGGGGAAGGGACTGGCCTTAAAGGAAGGTGTTAGAGGAACAGACCAGCTATTGATAAGAGACTCGTTGTCCTAGGAGCCCATAGAATGCGTGTAAGCAGGATTGGACCATGCATGGGTCTACTGCTCCCATCCTACGCCCACCTCCCAAGTATTGAGAAGCCCACCTCCTCCTTGCTCCTCCCATGCCCTCTCTTCTGCAGCGTGCTGTAGGCATTGGGAGGGAGGAGGAGGAGTTGATTGGTGGTGGGGGGCAGGGCCCTGGTGGATGGAAGCAAAGGGGAGGTTGGCGGCCAGTGACTGCTAAGTGCCTGCTAATTTTTTAGAGAGCCCAGAGAGTCGACGTGTAAGAGCGAAGGAAAAGAGGAGCTAAGGTGACGGGAACTGGAGACAGGGACCTGTAGGGTTGCCTTTAAAGACCTGCACTGCTTGTGTTCCTTCCCCTGACCCGTTCCCTTGCTGCACCCCTCTCATACATAAGAACGGCCAATGAGTTAGACCAATAGTCCATCTAGCCCAGTATCCTGTCTGCCAACAGTGGCCAATGCCAGGTGTCCCAGAAGGAGAGAACACAACAGATAATCCTCACGTTTTTCCTCCCCTGTCACCCACCTCCAGACAAACAGAGACTGAGGACACCATTCCTACCCACCCTGGCTAATAACCATTGATGGACCTACCTTCCATTAATGTATCTAGCTCATTTTAAAACTCTGTTATAGTCCTAGCTTTCACTGCATCCTCTGGCAAGGAGTTCCACAAGTCGACTGTGCTCTGAGTGCAGAAAAACTTCCTTTGGTTTCTTTTAAACCAAGGCCATGTCTCCACGAGGAAACTCTTTTGAAATGACTACATTCGACTCCCAATTTAACAAAATGCAACCAGCGTGTCCGCACAATGGGGGAGCCTCGAAATGAGTCCTAGGCAGGCTCTGTTATTGTGGATTCACTAGCTTGTCTTAGAGCCCCAGGAAACATGGGGGAGTCATTCATTTGAATGACTCTGGGGAGTCGTTATTTGGAAATAGCAGCACTGGTGCAGCCACACTGCTGCTATTTCGAAATAACGATTTCAGAATTAGCCTTACTCCTGAGGAAAAGCATGAGTACAGCTTTCGAATTAACTGGCCCCGTATTTCGACGTAACGGCTTGGTCGTGTGGACGTGCTGCTTATAAATTCCACCTAAGGGGGGTTTTTCGAAATAAAGCCCTAGGATAGGCCGGGGCCTAGTGAACTACCTGGCAACTCTCCCCTCCCACATTCTGGCACTAGCCACAAGAACAGCAGCAGCTGGGCGGCCCTCCAGCTGTCCAGCGAGCGCAAAGCAAATGCCGGAGCGGTAGCGCGCACACGCACGCACACACAAAAGCAGGCGAAGCATCCATTGCCCTGGCGTGCCGCAAGGCAGGGCAATAGGAACGGGAGCTGTGAAAGCTTTGTGTGTAGCTTAGTCCACACTGGCCTGACAGCTGATAAATCCCCAGGCGCCGACACAGGGCAGTGGGCGCGAGCAGAATCGATTCATCTTTCGCCTGCCCGTCAGGCTCTGAATGGCACCTCAGCCCAGGACTGCTCTCGCTCTCTCGTGCGTGCTGTTCCTTGGAACTCGGGAAAATCCAGCTTCCTTCCTGCCCGTCCCCTTCTTGCCAGCATCAGACCATGGGCGGGTCTGCCCTGTGCCTGCTCCCTCCGGCGGGGTGTCCGGCTGAGGAGGCGGCTGACAGGGCCTCTCCGGCTTCCCCTCGGTCCCACTGCATTTCAGAGTTTCCTCGCTGCTCTCTTAATTCACGCCCTGCTTCCTGGGCTCCCCTCAAGGCATCTTGTGCTTTCTCCGGGCCCCCGCATTTTCTCCCACCCTGCCTTATGTCCGTGGGGCCGGCGCGAGCCCAGCTGCATCTGGCTGTGGAGACTGGAACTCTCGGTTCCTTCTCTTTTCCCCGGGCTCCGGTCCTGTCAGCGCCAGCCAGTGGTGCCGTGGGGCTGGCCCACACTCAGAAGGGGCCCGAGTGCCCTGACCATGGCCCCGCCCCCTGCTCCACCCCAAGGCCCCGCCTCCTCCCGGCCTAGTCCCTCTGAGGCCCCGCCCACAACTGTGCTCCTTTCTGCTCCCTCCCCCATGCGAGTGGCAGGTGAGGCCGCAGGGGAGGGGGGAAGAGAGCGAGCAGGGGGCGGGGTCTCAGGGGGGGAGCATGGGCGGAGCTGAGCACAGGGCCCATAAACGATGGGGTCCTGTCAGCTGCTGAGCACCCCTGGGACGTGAGGCGTGGCTCTCTGCCCTCACTCCTGTCAGGGGGATGGGAGAGTACTTAGCACCCAGATCTTCACCAGAGTTTTCTGTGCCTCCCCCCGCCCGCTCTTTTCTAGGTCAGGACGTCCCTTCATGCCCCACCAGCTGCATCTGGAAAGCCTACTACAGCCACGTGTGCAGGGCTGGAATCCCTTGTCCCCCCCTGCAATGGCTGCGTGCAAACACCCGGAGGCCAGGGATCACCTCTCCCTCTGTGCCAAACACACGGAAGCAATTAAACATAATACTACGGGTAGGTGTGAAGTGGTACACTGGGATGGAGTCTTGCAGAACACAAAGGCAGCAATGCGGGAGGACTCAAGGAAGTCTTTTCTGGCCCTGTGACTTCTCACCGCAGCGTATTATTTCTTTGTCTCCCTCGCCAGTCTCTTGGCTTATACACAGAGTCTCAACTCTTTGGCTGTGTCTACACTGGCTAGTTTTTCCGGAAAATCAGCTGCTTTTCTGGAAAAACTTGCCAGCTGTCTACACTGGCTGCTTGAATTTCCAGAAAAGCACTGACAATCTAATGTAAAATCATCAGAGCTTTTCCGGAAAAACTATGCTTCGGAAAAGGGCCAGTGGAGACAGATCAGATTTGTTTTCCGCAAAAAAGCCCCGATCGCGAAAATGGCGATCGGGGCTTTTTTCCGGAAAAGCGCATCTAGATTGGCCACGGACGCTTTTCCGGAAAAAGTGCTTTTCTAGAAAAGCATCCTGACAATCTAGACGCGCTTTTCCGAAAATGCTTTTAATGGAAAACTTTTCCGTTAAAGGCATTTTCGGAAAATCATGCCAGTGTAGACGTAGTCTGTGAGTCAGGGACGGTGTTATTGCTCTGTGTCTGTGCAGGGCCTACCACGGTGGGGTCCCGGTCGATGACTAAGGCTCCAAGGTGCTAATAAATTACCTTACTAAAATATTGTGGACGGTCAAAGAAGCAAATGCAGCAGCAAACTGACCAATGGATTATCCATCCTGAATATATAGTGACCAGCCAGTAATGTAGCACAAGGCTTCACACACACACGCAAAAAAGATTTTAAAGAATCGACGTTAAAAAATTTCCATCCCGGTACCCTCTGCTAGTCTTCCTTATGTCTCTTGGTTTGTTTCCCCTTGGTCTGTTCCCGCTTGGAGAGAGGGGATCCTCCAGGACTTCCCCTCCTGGAGACAGCTTCCTCCGTCAGCCGGCCTCACGGTCTGCTCTGCTTGAGCTACTGCTAGGCAGCTCCCTTTGTAGGCCTTCCTGGCCCCTGATTGGCTGGTTCCTCCGCTGCCACTCTTGCTTATTTGGAAGACCTCTCTATGGTTTCTGTGGGGTGGGGATGTGGCCAGCCCAGCACATTACATGGAAATGTATTAGTGGATTCCTGCTTTGCGATATGACAATGTATTTTGACCACTTAGCTCCTTGGGATTTTTTTTTCATATCTTTTACCTCATTTGCAAAATGTAGCCTCTAAGATTTAATTCCTTCATTTTTTGAATAGGTTACGCTTCAAGAATCATTCTGGTTCCATCCCACCATGATCTCGGGAACTTCATATGCAGCGGGGTTGTGTCAAGCCACCAGATGGACCACTGTGAATGCCATCAGGTTAGCAGAATCATCTCTATATCACATGGCTAGACTGATAGGGGTGCCTATAAACTCCCCATTAATGTGACCCCAACTCTAATCAGAACTCATCTGGTCTGTAAGGAGTAGAACAGATCTTAGCTGAGCAGCCAGGAGGAACTTGCTAATGTTTGTCTCTGCTGGACCTCACCGGTCTCTGGTATTATATCATTTAGATACAGCTTGAACAACAGAAAAAAGAAAAAAAAAACCCCATGGCTCCAACCTTGTTGAATCTGGGTCAGATCCATTAGGAAAGAGGATATCTAAGAGTTCTTTTCATTCCTCTCTTTTCCAGCGGGTAATTGCTTTCCACGCGGTGCACTGGGTTTTGATGTGACTCCAGCTGCGCTAACACCACTTATTGGAAGGGATGTTCCAGCGCAAATGTGTTATCCAAAGGGCTCTTTGCTTGCTCGCACACTATGACTAAATGGACGCAGCTGTGCACCAATGGGTCGTATCACACAATCGAGCATTTCGCGGAAAGGTTTGGTGTTTTCATTTGGGAGCCCTTCCTCCTTCTGCGGCTGGAAATGCTGAAGACGTTTCATTTTGCATGATGGAAAAAGATCCCTGGAGGGATGGCTGCCCTTTCTGGAGACAACACGAGCCCGGCTCTGCTTTATCTCCACCAAGCAACACACTGTGCTTCGCATAGTGAAGACCTACCAAGGGGGGCAGCTCTTGACAACTGCCTAGATGGGCTTGGAAGGCATAAGTCAAGGAAGGAGGGAGCTGGTGTTGGGTGGAACTTGGAATAATGGGAATAAACTGAGCAACGAAAGACACGGCACGTACAATTCGGTCTATTAGTCATATCCCGTTGCTCAAGTCCTTTCAAAGAAATGTGGACAAAGCACTGAAGAATGTGTATAAAATAGGGGCCAATCGTAAAACACTAGAACTGGAAGGGACCTCGAGAGGTCATCAAGTCCAGCCCCCTGCCTTCACGGCAAGACCAAGCACCCTCTAGCCCATCCCTGATGACACACGGAAGCGTTAGGTGGCCTCGTTGGTTCTTCTTCCTCCCTGGCTTCTACAGTGGTCATGAAGGACAGTCCAAAGATGGGAAGACGGCAGGAGTTTGATGGGGGACAGTCAAGCGGCCTGAGCCATGGTCCGACTGAAAAGAGGGAACCATGGATGAAATTCCCATGTGCACATGCAGGCTGGGGGGAAGGATGGTTGAGTGGTTAAAGCATGGAGTAGGCTCCTACCACAGACCTTAGGAACACTGTCCAGTCCCCGACTCTCAAACTAACACATTTTGACAGGAGCTCAGTGCGATTTAGTGGACGTCAGCCTGTGAGCCAGTGGAATTTGAAGACTCCAGGACTGTGAATTCTTCTCAACAAGTTAATTATTCTTTGTGCCTTCCTATTAATCTTCTATTTGGCCTCAAGGCTGATAGATCCTTTTACGTCACTTTGTTTCCCTACCGTCTCTTCCTCTCATGTGCTACCCTGACCTTGACGAGTGGATTTATCTTCAGTGTATGGGCACACTTCTCTATGCTACTAACACTGCCAGTGCTTTCAACTAATTGCCTCTCCAGCTTCTTGCTGGATTTTGCTTTACTTAGCATCCGCGGTAGCTTCTGTTTGATCCAAATCCTCCAAGCCTCCTTCTCACTCGCTACAATGGATCTGCCTTGTGGGTCATTGCTTTCAAGTGGCTTTGGGTGGGATTGATTTTACACAATTCATTAATGGGTATTCAATTAACGGCAGTGCTCTGATTGTTGGGAGAAGGGAACTTTCAAAATCTTATTAATACACAAGTTTAAGGTTTTTTTTTTAAAAAAAAGAAATGTTAGGTAGGCCAGGTAAATAAAAGGGATCTTTTCTGTGTGTGTTGGAAAGGAGAGAGCTAAATCATAAAACACCAAAACTGGAAGGGACTTCAAGAGGTCATAAAGTCCAGTCCCTGCCCTCACGGCAGGACCAGGCACCATCCAGATCATCCCTGAGAGATGTCTGTCCAACCTGCTCTGAAATGACTCCAGTGATGGAGACTCCACAACCCACCCTGGGCAATTGATTCCAGTGTTTCACCACCATGACAGTAGGAAGTTTTTCCTAATGTCCAACCTAAACCTCCCTTGCTGCAGCTTACGCCCATTGCTTCTTGTCCTGTCCTCAGAGGCCAAGGAGAACAATTTTTCTCCTTCCTCCATATAGCACCGTTTTAAATAGATATAACCCGTATACATATGAACCCTAGGTAAGTTCTCTCTTCTTCACGGGGTGAAATTCCCAGGCCTGCGTGCTGTAAATTATCAGATGAGACAAGCATAACGGTCATCTTAAAATCTCTGATTTGCCCCAGCCAAAGCAAGGAACGCAGCTCTGCATGCTCAATAGGAACTGCAGTTCCCATAGGGGAGCAGATACAAAGCTCGACGAAGGAGGCTGTGGGGTCACAAATACATGCATTCCCATGGTACAAGTCTTTGTTTATTACATTTGACCCAAGGGCTCCCTAAATCCTAATCTGAGAGCTTGATCTACCAATTCCCCCAGCCCCAGCTGCCCGGCTCAGCACAGATGTACTGTGATCTAGAATTACATTTTTGGAATGACTCAAATCTTTTCCCAAGTCTTTCAGTATTAAAAAAACCCCCAAGAAAACCCCACCCCAAAGCATCGTCCTCCTGCAAAATCCAGGCACTGACTTCCAGTGGTGGGTGGTCTTGTTGTCTGGCTTTTTGGCTCCGTTTCAAAACAGGGCTTATTCCGTAGGCCTGAATGCTGTCCCACAACCTGGTGAGCTGGCCAAAAATGTCAGTTTCACAGCTACCTGTCCTGAGCACTGACTTCGATGCCCCCGCCCTGAATACAGTGGTAAGGCATCAAGTTCTTGTCTCTCTCAGTCTATACAGCTGGGCTGTGTCTAGACTGCATCCCTTTTCCGTAAAAGGGATGCAAATTAGACACATGGCAATTGCAAATGAAGCGGGGATTTAAATCCCCCCTGCTACATTTGCATAAACATGGCTGCCGCTTTTTTCCAGCTCGGAGCTTTGCCGGAAAAAAGGGCCACTCTAGACAGGGATTTTTCGGAAAATAAAGCCTTTTCCCAAAGATCCCTTATTCCTTATTTTAAGAGTAATAAGGGATCTTTCGGAAAGGGCTTTATTTTCTGAAAGATCCGCGTCTAGACTGGTGCTCTTTTCTGGCAAAGCTCCGAGCCGGAAAAAAGCGGCAGCCATGTTTATGCAAATGAAGCGGGGGGATTTAAATCCCCGCTTCATTTGCAATTGCCATGTGTCTAATTTGCATCCCTTTTACGGAAAAGGGATGCAGTCTAGACACAGCCCCGGTGTTTTAACAAAGAGATTTAGAAGACTGTGTGCAATCAACTTTTATGTACAGGATGAACTTCTCTAGGCTGGCACCATCGGGACCTGACCGGTGCCGAACAAGAGAATTTGCCGGACCATGGGAGATCAATATTGCCAACACTTCTACTACTTACTGAGATCTGAGAAGACGTTTTAGAGGTAAATTAGAGCTAAATCTCAGCACAGAACACTGAGAGCCAGGACTGGGGGCCATAAACAAACTTTATGGGACCGTTGGAAACTTGGCCACCTCCATGAAAAGTGGACATCCAGCTCACTCAAATCATGCCAGACCACAAATGTTGCTGGACCAGAGTATGCCGGACTAGAGAGGTTCAACGTGTCCCTATATTTAGAAAAGGGTCTATTAAATTGAGAAATCATTGCAACAATGAGTTAGCAAAAGAAATAAAGTACACAAAAATAAAATAGTATAAATATATGATTTCTTTCTCCCCATTGAAACACATGATTCTGATGTCAATTTCACCATTATATGCCTGGATTAACCAAATTATGGAATCATACAATATTAGAATTGGAAGGGACCTCGAGAGGTCATCAAGTCCAGTGCCTTGCACTCATAGCAGGACTAAGCAACCTCTAGATCAGTGTTTCTCAACCTTATTTTTTGCTCATGGCCCCCTTCTGAGCCTCATTTATTACCTCTGTAGCCCCCCTCATAGCTGCTGTTAGTTGGAAAAAAAGGTAAATAATTTATCGAATGTTCCGTTTTTTCCATGTAGTCACCTAGAGGTAGGGCGTGGCCCCTGGGGAGCCATATTGCCCATGGTTGAGAACCACTGCTCTAGACCATCCCGGACAGGTGTCTGTCCAACCTGCTCTTAAATATCTCCAATGATGAAGCTTTCACAATCTCCCTAGGCAATTTATTCTAGTTCTTAACCACTTTGACCATTAGGAAGTATGATTATGGTCCAATCTCACCATGTTTTAATCATGGATTTTTCCTATCGGATGATTTGGATGATACGTTTGAATTCGCAAGGTGCAACTAAGATTAGAATCTGGCCAGATTCGCCGGGGGAAGTGAAACAGTGTAACACATCATACGTAAACTGGTCAGAAAATGGGTATAAGAAGTAAAGTGGTCCAACTGATGTGCCAAAAATGGGGACAGAAGTATGATGTCCTAGGAAAACCAGCTATCAGAGGATTCCCTAAGATGCAGTAGGAGGAATTCTTCTTCTTGTGTGTTAGGGCAAATCTCACTTCCCATCATATACAGAGTGAGTTTCAGTGACGCTGATCTACAGTGCTTTTATTCAATGGGCAGACTCCTGTTGACTCCTGTTGGCCTATGGATCACACTCTAACTGTATGGCTTAAAGTTTACTGTTACTTTGGGTTTTGTTACTTTTTTTCTTTCCCAAAATGAGCATTATCAAAGGAAGGATTTGATTGGCGAATGGGTCTTGACCTGTACTGGTTATTCTTTGTACTTGCACAGTGGTAGCTTTCAGCAGCAAAGCACATGCTCTTTTTAACAATAGTCGTTTCATTCAAAAAAAAAACCCCACACGGTATAGAAAAAACACACCACTTTCTCTCCCTTCACTGCAGCAAACAGCTGGCCAATCTATTTAAAGTTACAACATTTCTCCAAGCAAAGGCAGAACAAAGCTCTTGAGGTCGCTTCCAAAAGACGTGCAGATGTGAAAGTAAAGAACAAATAATTAAAGATAAAAGCAAGCGAGGATTAGTCCAAAAATACTAAATGAGGGGAAACTATTTTCCCTGAAGATTTGTGGAGCAACTGACCAAAATGTCAAAGAGAAACAGGTTTGGAACGCTGCGTTTTTGGACCAGCTCACTTGCTGCACTCCCCTTTCTTGGTTTAACATCTGTAACACATAATTTATCCATGGCGGTCTCAGAGGAGGGCGTCTTTCCCCACCAGTGTAGAACGTGGCAAGTTATGCATGAGAACATAGGTGCTTTTGAAAATGTCCATGTATGTCATTGAGAAGTCTCACTCCCAGCTATCGTCTGTTGCGATACACTCTCGAAAGCTTATATCTTTCTCCCGCAGAAGCTAGTTCAGTAAAACATATGACCTCGCTTACCATGTCGTTCTCACTTCCTAAGACCAACACAACTTCTACTCTTTAGAATTAGGCATGTCATCCCCAGGGACCATCGCTGTGTAAGGGGTCTCAAACATGATGGTTCAAGATCATCCCATCTGAAGAAGTGGGCTTTGCCCATGAAAGCGTGTGATACTATACATATATTTTTGTGGGTTTTTACAGTTTTTACAGGACTACTCATTTTTCACATAATGCAGTCTTACTCAAAGTCTGCATGCTCAGTCTAGGATCAATCTTGCAAAGAGAATGAGTGGTCTTCTGGCACCTTCGGGTGTGTCTAGACTACATGGCTCCATCGACGGAGCCATGTAAAGTAGTTTACTCAACATAGCCAATGAAGCGGGGATTTAAATAATCCCCGCTTCATTAAAATAAAAATGGCCGCCGCGCTGTGCCGACAATCAGCTGATTCGGCACAGCACGGCAGTCTAGATGCGGCGCGGTCAACAAGAGAAGCCTTTGTTGACCGCTCCTGTAAACCTCGTTTATGTCGAGTAAACTACTTTACATGGCTCCGTCGATGGAGCCATGTAACCTAGATGCACCCCTAGAGACTAAGAATCATGAGTTGGAGAGGAAATATCAGAAATCAAGAGATATATATAACAGCAGAAGAAGTACCTGCCAATTGTAGGACCCGTGTTAATGAGGCCAATTAGATGGGCTGGATGTATCCCATTCATAGCTTCTGATGCGAAAATGTGGATGTTAAAGGCAGGAGAAATTGGCTTTGTAGCGTGCCAACCAGTTAATATCTTTATTTAAACTCAAGGTAACCATGTCAACTTGCAGATGAATTCTAGTTCTGCAGACTCCCCCCCAGCCCTCTGTAATTGGTTAGTGAAAATGCGTTGTAGAGAAATGCCTACTGAGAGACTTAATGTTGCACATCCTCCTGGTCAAGACAGGCTAGTTGCAGACGCATTATCAAGAGCTGCAGGGAAGCATGCTGCAGACCCAGATGATGAAATCGCCAATGAAAAGGTCGTCTGTGCAGATGACTCACACTCTACACTCAGCACAGGCTTGCTCAGCACATGGAAGGCGGAGACTCAGAAAGAGTCTGTAATACAAGCCATCTACAATCCTGTGCGTGAGTATATCATCGCAACGGGGGTTGTTAATAGCTGGTGACAAGATATTTTTTCCTAGCAACACAAGGCAGGAAAGGCTGAATTGCTTGTGAGATCATGCCAAAGCATTCAGAGAAGAAAAGCAAAAGCTCAGTGGTTAATGTATTGGCCAGGTATGACTCAACACGTTGAACAACTGATAGAAGGAGCGCACTATGCCAACCCAACCGAGCCAAAAGCATTATGGTCTCCTGAGATTCCTTATCTACCATGGCACAAGATAGCCGAAGACATCTGTGACTTTGGCAGATGCTCATACCCCCTCCTCGCGGACTACTTTTTCCTATTCCTGCAAGTTCTTCATCTGCCAGACATATCAACACGTCCTGTTAGTGCTAAACCAAGAGCGATCTTTGCAAGACACGACAGCCCCCAAAAGTCGGCGAGCTCTGTTTGCAAGCACAGAAATGGGCAATGTCATGAGCTCTTGAGAAATGAGGTTCAGGGACTCCGCCCTGGACATCTACAGTCAAATGTAAGGGCTGAGATGAACCATCCAGATGATCCAATCAGGCTGTCTTGGCTAGAGAGATCTTTTGGAAGTGAGTAACATCCCACTGTCTATCAGGGAATAGGAGGGGTGATTGTCCTGCACTCTGTCCACTCCTTGCCAGAGGATGTGGTGAAGACTAGGATTTTAACAGGGTTCAAAAAAGAGCTAGGTAGATTCATGGAGGTTAGGTCCATCAAGGGCTATTAGCCAGGATGGGTAAGGATGGTGTCCCTAGCCACTGTTTGTCTGGAAATGGGTAACAGGGGAGGGACCACGTGAGGATTACCTGTTGTGTTCCCTCCCTCTGGGGCATCTGACATTAGCCACTGTCGGCAGACAGGACACTGGGCTAGATGGACATTTGGTCTAATCCAGTATGGCCGTTCTTATGTTGTTATGCACATGTGCTGACAAAACGGTGGTTGGAAATATCTCTTCTGTACTTACACCCACTGCAACAACCCAAAATACCGTGGAGGGCTCACCAGCTATCAAGGGTGGCAGCGAAAAGTCCAGAGTCACAATCCCATTATATTGAGACACCTTTAGATGCTGCCTGCCTCAGTTTCCCATTTGTAAAAATGGAGACGGTAATGCTAATTGTAAGAGTTTGAAGTGCTTTGAGACCTACTGATGAAATGTGCTACATAAGAGCTATATATTATTATATGAACCAGGAAGTGAAACTGACTATAAACAGAAAGCAAAACTCACTGGATCTATTTTTTTCCAGTGGAAATTCAAATAAAATGATCAAATAGCAGAGCTGGTTAAATAACGTCTGTTGATTATAAAAAATTAAACAGCATTTTGGGCAATCTGTTCACATTCCCCCCTCCCCCATTTTTGTAACAAAATGTGAAATTTTCATCTACACACTCCAAGTTGAGTTTTAATCTTCCGTTTTTGGCAAATAAAACTTGAAAATGTTAATCCCAACTTTTCCGTTTTCAGTGGCCAAACCTGAAACATTTTTAGGGGGTGGCTTCGTGGTTTATGTCTTTCAATGAAAGCCAAGAATATTGTGATGAAAGGGGAAAAAATGGTTTTCCTTAAAAATTTTCACAAAGCAAAAAATGCCCGGCTAGCTGCCTCAAACAGCAGAGATGGTACAAGGCAAATTATGATATAACACAGTGGCCAGTCCTAATTTGCACCTAATTTGCATATCTTCTTTCAGAAGCCCAGGGTAGTCTAGATGTGCCCCAGCTATCTTGTTAAGTTGGGGTGTTTGTGACTGAACTAAATGTATTAATAAACTAGCTTTGTAACTAGTGGTGTGAATGTCGCAACTGCGTATACCCGGGTTCCCAATCACAGAATAATTAAATATTGGGCCTAATCCTGGGGACCTGTCAGCCCTAAAGGCGGCACCAGGAAATTCACAAGCAATCTCAGATCAGGCAACATAGCGGAAACAATTTAGGCTGAAGTTATCGACTGAGCTACCTATGACGAGGTAACAGGCTCTGTGGACATGGGGAAGGTGGTGGATGTGATATACCTTGACTTTAGCAAAGCTTTTGATATGGTCTCCCATAATACTCTTGCCAGCAAGTTAAGGAAGTATGAATTGGATAAATGGACAGTAAGATGGTTAAAAAGCTGGCGAGATTGTTGGGCCCAACGGGTAGTGATCAATGGCTCGATGTCTGCTTGGTAGTCGGTTTCAAGTGGAGTGCCCCAAGGATCAGTTCTAGAGCTGGTTTTGTTCAACATCTTATTGATGACCTGGATGAGGGGATGGATTGCACCCTCAACAAGTTTGCGTATGACACTAAGCTAGGGAGAGAGGTAGAAATGTTGGAGGGTAGGGACAGGGTCCAGAGTGACCTTGGCAAATTGGAGGACTGGGCCAAAAGAAATCCAACAGGGTTCAACAAGGATAAGTGCAGAGTCCTGCCCTTGGGATGGAAGAATCCCAAGCATTGTTACAGGCTGGGGACTGACTGGCTAAGTAGCAGTTCAACAGAAAAGGACCTGGGAATTATAGTGGAAGAGAAGCTGGATATGAGTCAACAGGGCGCCCTTGTAGCCAAGAAGGCTAATGGCATATTAGGGTGCATTAGGAGGAGCCGGTCTAGAGAATTTATTAGCACTGGTGAGGCCACATCTGGAGTATTGTGTCCAGTTCTGGGCCCCCCACTACAGAAAGGATGTGGGCGCATTGGAGAGGGTCCAGTGGAGGGCAACCAAAATGATTCGGGGACTGGAGCACATGACCTACGAGGAGAGGTTGAGGGATTTGGGCTTGTTTAGTCTGCAGAAGAGAAGAGTGAGGGGGGATTTGGTAGAAACCTTCAACTTCCTGAAGGGAGGTTCCACAGAGGATGGAGAGAGGCTGTTCTCAGTGGTGGCAGATGGCAGAACAAGAAGCAATGGTCTCAAGTTGCAGTGGGGGAGGTCTAGGGTGGATATTAGGAAACACTATTTCCCTAGGAGGGTGGGGAAGCCCTGGGATGAGTTCCCTAGGGAGGGGGTGGAATCTCCATCCCTAGAGGTTTTTAAGTCTCGGCTTAACCAAGCCCTGGCTGGGATGATTGAGTTGGGATTGGTTCTTCTTTGGGCAGGGGGCTGGACTCGATGACTCCGGAGGGCTCTTCCAGCTCTGGGATTCTATGATACATGTGTTTCATTTGATGATGCATCTTTGTGTCTGTATGTTTTTTGAGCTAGACTCTTAGGATCGTCTACACAGTAAGGCAAAAGTTGAATTAAAATTCGCAACTTCAGCTACGTCAATTTATAGCTGAAATTGAAACAGCTTAATTTGGCTTTTGGCGCTGTCTATAGCGCAGGAAGTCAAAGGGAGAATACTCTTCCTTGGACTTGCCTGACTCCTTGTAAAATGAAGGCTACAGGAGTTGGAATAAGAAGTCCTCCAGCTTGCCATTGTTTCGAAATAATGGCTTGCCGTGTAGACACACACTATGTTATTCCGAAATAACACTGCCGTGTAGACGTACCCTTAAAAACTGCCGCATTTGTGATGCATGCAAAATGCAGCACTAAATCTGATTGCTAGAAGGGTGGGAGAAAAGGCAAATATTAAACAATCACAGTTTTATTCTCTGAGCAAAACAATGGCCAATCAGCTTGTGTCATGCACCTGTAACCCTTCACTTGCCTCCTGGATAAAGTAAAAAACATCGCATCGAAAGAGCCTTACGGGATACAAGTACTAATCACACACAGTCCTGAATTCATCTGCTGCGTGTCACTTGTCATTCTGTGAGACTGAAAAATATCTCACCAAACACATTTTTCCGTTAATACATTTCATCTGCTTTTGCCTACAATGGTTGGATTATTTGCCTGAGATTAATTACAGAGATGAGGATTCTCTGCTGCTTAGGAAGCCAGGAATTTCACTGAACATTAAATATTCGTTCCATAACCCCGGTAGTGTTTTGCTGTCATAATTGTGCTCATTGAAAGTGAAATCTATCCTGCTCACAGTTCACAGCCTTGTTTCCCCATCAGCAACAATCTATAGGGCACATCCTCAGATGAGTTGGGTATATCGCCTTTCATCAGTTCCTTGTCATTTACAGGGGTGCTGGATGTTGTTGTGTCTTAGTGTCTCCTGCTGTTTCTGCCACAACAGTCATCCTGTGAGGGTTGTAATTGTTTGGTAGTTGCACGTGGGTGGCGTGTGATACACAAGCAGTGAACAACTCAGCGGCTCCACTGACTGTGATGGAGTCGGTCTAAATTCCAGGCATCATGGAACGGCAACGTTGGGCAGGAATACGGTGGTTGCCATTAAAACTTGAAGATGTCAGCCGGTTGGGAAACTGGAACAGCTCCCATGAAACGTTACGATTTGAAATGAAACAGCACTCGGAGTTCTGTTTTCTTTCGTAAGTGCGTTTCCAAAGGAAAGGGGCATTTTTGTTTTGCCATCCTGGGCCATTCTGCTGAGGTTTCCAGGGACTGAAAATGGCAGGGAGACGATTGCATTTTGATTGGGGGTTATCCCCCCATTTTGTTCCCACTGTAAAGGGAGGTCAAAGGGGTGTGAAAAGAGAGAGACAGTGTGTGTAAAGGGATGGAACATAAGAACATAAGAACGGCCGTACTGGGTCAGACCAAAGGTCCATCTAGCCCAGTGTCCTGTCTGCCAACAGTGGCCAACACCAGGTGCCCCAGAGAGGGTGGACCAAAGACAATGATCAAGCGATTTGTCTTCTGCCATCTCTCTCCAGCCTCTGACAAACAGAGGCCAAGGACACCATTTTATCCCCTGGCGAATAGCCTTTTATGGACCTAACCTCCATGAAATTATCTAGCTTCTCTTTAAACTCTATTATAGTCCTAGCCTTCACAGCCTCCTCTGGCAAGGAGTTCCACAGGTTGACTACACGCTGTGTGAAGAACTTTCTTTTATTAGTTTTAATGGAATGCTTAAAAAATGTCAACAGGGAAAGCATGGAAAAATTTAGAAGTGAGAATTTCCTCCACTTGTTGTCTTGTCTCAGGAGGGAATACCATCTTGTTCAGTATTTGTACAGCGCCAAGCACCATGAGGTCTTGGTTCATGAGTGGGGTGCTAGTTGCTACCACAACCCTCATGGTAGGTAAGGTAGCATTTTCTGGAGCTGGCCTTTGCAGGTGCCCCCTCAAGGTGTAGACTCCATGATCTACACTAGGTAAAGGTGAGTGCCAGACCTGACGGAAAGCTCGCAGACAGTCGGTATCGATGGCTTTTTTAATGTTGTTCTAATGAGAGGAATTAGCTTTTCGAACACCCTACTGAACTGGACTGGAAAGACATATTGGTCCTCTTGCTTGGCCAGAGAACTCTTCAGGCAAAGGATGGAAAGGCCAAGGGGCCCGTCTCCACATCGTAAATAGGAGTGTTGTGAGCAGGACACGAGAAGCCATTCTTTCCTTCTCCTCTCAACTGGAGTCCTGTGCCCAGTTCTGGCGCCACTTTTCAGGAAAGATGTGGAGAAATTGGAGAAGGTCTAGAGAAAACCTGACCTCTAGGGACGACTGAAAGAACTGGGCTTGTTCAGTTTAGAAAAGAGAAGACTGAGAGGGGACATGATAGTGGTTTTCAAGTATCTAAAAGGGCATCACAAGGAGGAGGGAGAAAACTTGTTCATCTTGGCCTCTGAGGATAGGACAAGGAGCAAGGGGCTTAAATTGCAGTAAGGGAGTTTAGGTTGGACATTAGGAAAAACTTCTTACGTGTCAGGGTGGTTAAACACTGGAATAAATTGCCCAGGGAGGTTGTGGAATCTCCATCACTGGAGATATTTCAGAGCAGGTTAGACAGACACCTGTCAGGGAGGATCAAGACAGTGCTTGGTCCTGCCATGAGGGCAGGGGACTGGACTCGATGACCTCGGAAGGTTCCTTCCAGTTTTAGTGTTCTATGATTCGCTGAAAACCAGGCACCATGGCCAAGGCTCCTTGTTGCTGTCCTTACTCGATGGACCTTACCATGTGCTCCTATGACCCTTTCCCATGGTGCAGCTGGGTCAGGTTGAAGAGGCACATTGTCTGTGACAAAGCTATGGTCTGTGAGACCACTGGTGAGGGAGTGTGTGGTCTACCCTAGAATCCAGCTGGTTTTCCACTTATGTGATAGAAGCACATGGCTTTAGTCCTTCAGGTCACTGGTTCGCTCCCAGCTGCTGATGACTTTCATTCTATCAGCTTCACAGACCCATGAGAACTTTACCCACCAAAGTCACACTTGAAAACACACTAAAAAGGCTATCAGAGATGAAACCTCCTACTGACATTTGTGTGTGGCGGGGTGAGGGATCAGGAAGGGGAGTGAGCATAGGATGTGGTACAACTTTTATGAGCCAGTGTTCATACTTGTAAGCTTTTTTTTCTTTCTCTAATCTGAGCTGGGATATTTCCTAGTGGCTGAGGTAGGGAAGAAAAGGAGCATTGTCTGGCGAGTGGCTTCATTACTAAGCTATCCTGGATGCATTTTAATCCATTTTAATGACTCTGCCTCCTGTCAGAGCTTTCATTTGTTAAAGGGGTTTGTTAAAGAGATTAGCTGCAAGAGGAACACGAGCTTCAAAATACCAGATCCCTCCCTCAAGATGAACATTATTCCGCCCCCACAAAAACGGCCTTTTCTGTGAAACATATTACACGTTATTTTAGAACCGGGGAGTGGAAATGAAATGTGCTTGACTCTTTTAACCCAGGGACCCACGGTGAGCTGGGAAGGCTGAGATGATGTCATTCTGAGGACGGTTATCCTGTCCATGTATCTGCTCAAGCGTTGTGTAAACACAGCTGTTTATTAGGAATGCTGGCTTAGGAAAACATAAATCGTCTGCCTTAATTACCTCTACTCCCCCCCGCTCCCGGGGAGCTTAGACCGTCTTCCCCCACCCCTGAACAATAAATGTGCCGTGTGAGTGATAGACCGAAAACCTTTCGGCTGAACGTCAGGACTACGGAGGAAGCGTCCCACACTTGCTTCCAATGTAGGCAGAACCTTCTCCATCTGGGATCTCCAATGTTAATGAATGAAAGGGCCCTCAGGACATCCCCTGGTGAGGTGGACAAGTAGATCCCGTTGGGCAGGTCTAGTGGCTGGAAGATCATTCTGATCCTGTGCCCTCTGAAGGAGTCTTTCCATTGGCTTCCGTGGGCCAACGGCTCGAGTCCTTTAAGACATGACCAGTTTCCGAGCTATTCCCTGTCCCTAAAATGGGCAATTCCTTTGGAGCTGGAATGGACTTTAGAAGTGCTCCCTTGGCATTCCTGCTTGCTTGCCAACACCACATGTCTTGCACATGGGACTGAGAAGAGATCGTAGATGCGCTGATATGGAAGTAGCCCCTGCACGTATTACAACCCTGATACACATATGTAAGTAGGGTCTGACTCAGTGCTTTCATTACAGCTAACTGGAATGGGAAAGAAATCCTGGGTGTGGTTTTGTAAATACAGTGCACTCACGTTGCTTAGGCCTGCTAGATATTCAACTGTTTGAAGGCGTTTTGCTCATTGTAACCAATTTGGCTGTTGCGGGGTCACAAACTGTGTTAATGCAGGGAATGTAAGCTCTGATCACCAATGCTTGCGGTTAGTGGGGGAACACAGAAAAGTCAGACTGTGTTTAACTCAGTTCAAAAGAGAGACCCTGTCAGTGTAAACACACTTGGGTGGACAGAGGCACCTCTTCCAGAGCCCTAGATATGAATCTAGAGAGGATGGTGAGTCCATAAGGCTGCATGCCCTCCAGGCATGAGCTGTAAGACTGGTTCGACCTGTTTCTCCCCACTGTTTCAGTGGCAAGAGTTAAAGAAAGGCTCCATAAGAAGTCTCTTTTGTATGCAAATTTACTCCAGTGGACACTGGAATCTCTTGTGGATGGTCTGTAGTTTGGGCTAGGAACTGAGGGTATGTCTACACTAGCCACACTAGTTTGCACTAGGGTGGTTAATGTAGTCATACGGAGTTGCAAATGAAGCCCGGGATCTGAATTTCCCGGGCTTCATTTGCATGATCCCGGCCGGCGCCATTTTTAAATGCCAGCTAGTTTGGATTAGGAAGCCTAATCCGAACTAGCTAGTTCGGACTAGGCTTCCTAGTTCCATGAGGCGTACAGCTAGTTTGGATTAGGAAGCCTAATCCGAACTAGCTAGTTCGTGCCGCGTGTAGCTGCGCGGCACGCAGTCCGAACTAGCCGGCATTTAAAAATGGCGCCGGCCGGGATCATGCAAATGAAGCCCGGGAAATTCAAATCCCGGGCTTCATTTGCAACTCCGTATGACTACATTACCCCCCAAGTTTGAACTAGGGGGTAGTGTAGACAGACCCTGAGAGCTGAAATCACTAAGTTAGGCCTAGAGCCAAATTCACCACAAGCCTGCGGAAGATGCAACGAGCCGCCAGTAGGGCGGCGATGGAGAGGCGCGAGGAGCAGCTGGGCAGAGCGGCAGCAGCGAGGGGGCGACGAACGTCCAGCAGGGCGGCGCCAGAGAGCAGCGCGCAGGTGGATGGCGTGAGACGCCTCCTCCGCTCCCACCCCCCGACTCACGAGGGGAGGCGAACTCTGCAGCTGCATGCGAAGGGGACATTTAGGGTGTGTCTAGACTACATGCCTCCATCGACGGAGGCATGTAGATTAGCCAGATCGGCAGAGGGAAATGAAGCCGCGATTAAAATAATCGTGGCTTCATTTAAATTTAAATGGCTGCCCCGCTCTGCCGATCAGCTGTTTGTCGGCAGATCGGGGCAGTCTGGACGCGCCGCGTCGACAAAGAAGCCTTTCTTGATCGGCACAGGTATGCCTCGTGAAACCAGGTTTACCTGTGCCGATCAAGAAAGGCTTCTTTGTCGACGCGTCGCGTCCAGACTGCCCCGATCTGCCGACAAACAGCTGATCGGCAGAGCGGGGCAGCCATTTAAATTTAAATGAAGCCGCGATTATTTTAATCGCGGCTTCATTTCCCTCTGCCGGTCTGTCTAATCTACATGCCTCCGTCGATGGAGGCATGTAGTTTAGACGTACCCTTACATTGCTGGACGTGAGATCTTGAGAGGAAAAGGGCATCGGCCAACCTACTTGAGCTGGGACGTTTCCTCGTGGGTTTGGTTCTGAAATTGGACACTTGACGAATGGGCCTTAACAAAGATGCTAATTATCTTACCCATTACAAAGATAGCTTCCCCACTCATCACCTCGAATATCATTATCTCATAGACATTAACCTCCCCCCCTCACCCGCCCTCTGTTCTAAAATCTGATTTGTCAATTTTATATGTGTTCCCTTTTTTTTTTTTTGATTGTATCCCTTTGGTATATAGGGTCATGCCATTTTTCTTCCACCATTTGATCTGAGGAAGTGGGTCTGGCCCATGAAAGCTCATCACCTAATAAACCGTCTTGTTAGTCTTTAAAATGCTGCATAGTCCTGTCTTTTGTTTCAGGAAGACCAGACTAACACGGCTGCATCTCTATTACTTTGTCTGAGGTGTTTTCCCAAATTAATGTCACGTTACCTCTCTCCCCTTTTATTAAAAGTTTCTCTTCCACACTCAGACTCTGTGCTTGCGAGTGGGGACTCACAGAACCATAGAACTGGCAGGGACCTCGAGAGGTCATTGAGTCCAGTCCCCTGCCCTCATGGCAGGACCAAGCACCGTCTAGACCATCCCTGACAGGTGTCTGTCCAACCTGCTTTTATATATCTCTTGTAATTGAGATTCCCCAGTCTCCAGTGCCCTCCCAGAAGCACCCAGGGGTGGTGTGTGAATTTCCCAGGTTACTGGGTGGGGGCTCAAGCCAATTCTGTGTTGGCTGGATGGACAGCAACCCCTAAATTTTGAACCTGGCCCTGGCTGCTGGGGGTGCTACCTGGAAGAAGGGTTACATCTATGGAACATCAATCTAAACGAGTCACTTTTTGCTGATTCCAATGAGCATTGGTCTACAACGCATCTCCATTAAGCAGCTGTCGGTTTGTGTGAGCCTGGAGGATGCCACAGATCAACGTCGGGCAGAGAACACGGGAATGTCCCGTGGGCGCCGAGTGGAAATGCCGTCTGAAATGCTAGTGGACCTCCTTCCCCGATGGGAAAATCCCATTCCATTTAATGACAGGGTCTCAATCTTTCAAGCCTCCCACAAAATTTTGTAGAGAATTAGAGTCTTGCTAGACAATTCTACAATACGGTCCAAACTCCACCCCCTTCAAGCCCTTATAGGACCAGATTTTTAGAGAAGCCTTGTGGATTTAGACACATTCTCTATTAATTTTAATGGATGACATTATTATTTTTCTTATTTGTCTTGTGGTAGGGCTTAGTGATGGACCGAGCCCCATTGTATGCGCCCGCCAAGTGCTCGGGGCCGGCCTGGCCCCAGGCATGTGGCGCATGCCTGGTGCCGGAGCCGGCCCCGGGTGCATGGAACATGGTGAGCGGCGGCCCCGGGAGCGCCGTGGATTGGCCGCCTGCACTCTGGGCACGCGGTGCTTGTGGGCGGGCGGGGGGCGCCGGCCCCGGGCACGCAGTGCTTGGGGGGGAGGGGCGCCGGCCCCGGGTGCGTGGCGCTTGGGGAGGGGGGGCACCGGCCCAGGCGTGCGGCTATGGGCGGGCCCTGCCCCCAGGCGTGCAAGTGTCCCCACCCTCTGGCGCCTGGCGGGCGAACGGCCACGCCCCCTGGTGCCCGGCAACCTCTAATGGTTGAGGACCACTGGTCTAGATGGTGCTTAGTCGTGCCATGCGGGCAGGGGACTGGACTCGATGACCTTCGAGGTCCCTTCCAGTTCTAGTGTTCTATGAATCTATAGAGCGATTGGTGAGTAGGATGGGCCCAGCAGATAGAAAAGCCACTCAAAGGGATGATGTGGCCACGTTGGGTTATGCAGCATGGCCTGGCCCTGCAAGTAATTTTCTCTTGTTCCGGGCGGGTGGGTGGAGCACACTCTGACATATGCGCTGTGCTGTTTCACTGCTCTGGAACCCGAAGGAACCACGTTAACGCTACTCTGGATGTGTCTACGCCAGAGGTGAAAGGAAGCGGGTTGCAATAGGCCAGGATCTGTACCCTGCGTGGCTTAAACTGCTTTGAAAATTTCATTTATCAACAGGATAAGAGGAGACTGAGGGGGGAATAGGATAGAGGTCTATAAAATCATGAGTGGTGTGGAGAGGGCCGATAAAGAAAAGTTATTTATTAGTTCCCTAAATAGAAGAACTAGAGGACACCAAATGAAATTAATGGGGAGCAGGTTTAAAACTAATAAAAGAAAGTTCTTCTTCACACAGTGTGTAGTCAACCTGTGGAACTCCTTGCCAGAGGAGGCTGTGAAGGCTAGGACTATAAGGGTATGTCTACACTACCCTCCTAGTTCGAACTAGCGGGGTAATGTATGCATACCGCACTTGCAAATGAAGCCCGGGATTTGAATTTCCCGGGTTTCATTTTCATAAGCGGGGAGCCGCCATTTTTAAATCCCCGCTCGTTTGAACCCTGTGCCGCGCGGCTACACACGGCACGAACTAAGTAGTTCGAACTAGGCTTCCTCGTGGAATGAGGAGTAACGGTAGTTCGAACTAGGAAGCCTAGTTCAAACTACCTAGTTCGTGCCGCGTGTAGCCGCGCGGCACAGGGTTCGAACGAGCGGGGATTTAAAAATGGCGGAGCCCCGCTTATGCAAATGAAGCCCGGGAAATTCAAATCCCGGGCTTCATTTGCAATTGTGGTATGCCTACATTACCCTCCTAGTTCGAAATAGGAGGGTAGTGTAGACATACCCTTATTTATTAGTTCCCTAAATAGAAGAACTAGAGGACACCAAATGAAATTAATGGGGAGCAGGTTTAAAACTAATAAAAGAAAGTTCTTCTTCACACAGTGTGTAGTCAACCTGTGGAACTCCTTGCCAGAGGAGGCTGTGACGGCTAGGACTATAACAGAGTTTAAAGAGAAGCTAGATAATTTCATGGAGGTTAGGTCCATAAGAGGCTATTAGCCAGGGGATAAAATGGTGTCCTTGGCCTCTGTCTGTCAGAGGCTGGAGAGGGATGGCAGGAGACAAATCGTTTGATCATTGTCTTCGGTCCACCCCCTCTGGGGCACCTGGTGCTGGCCACTGTGGGCAGACAGGCTACTGGGCTAGATGGACCTTTGGTCTGACCCAGTACGGCCGTTCTTATGTTCTTATGATTTTGCTCCCTGTTACAATCCCTAGGATGTGAGAGCAAGATCCTTAGAGCCCTGTTAAATCCCTCCCGCAATGCTGTTCGCTTCCCCTCTGGTATATGCTAACGGACTTTCCCACAAGTGCCTGCTCTGTTGCTATCTAGACTGGGAAATCTGTGGGGGCAGAAAGAGAGAGCCACAGACACAGGACGAGACAAAACACAGCCCCGAAGTGGTCGGCACGGCTCCAGGATGCCCCGTCTCTTCCCAGCTGAGGTGCTTCTGAAATGCACGGGTACTAACTAGCATTCATCACCCCAGCCCACAGCAATCTGCTGGTGGCAATGTGCCTCAGCCAGCTGGAGACCTCCTGCTTGCAGAGGTTAAGACGGTTTTTATTCATGCTACTGAACTTGGCCTCGGAACGCGAATGTTATGCTTTTGCCTGGCTTTTTTTTTTCCCATGGAGGCGTTGAGCATGGGGAATGTTTTCCAAGGAAGCGGGGAGGGAATGTGCCCAGTGACGGCTGTCCAGGAATGGCAGGAGGATGCAGACGAACCTCAGCCAGGCTGCTCCTTCACACAGGGAGATTTGGCAAGTCGCCCGCTCCTTTTGCACACTGCCGGGAGAGGAAGGAAGGCTCAGTGGTTAAAGCATTTAGCCTAGAATTTGGCAGACCTGGGCTTAATTCCCTGTCCTGCCACCAACTCCCGGTGTGGCCTTGGGCAAGTTACTTAGCCTCTGCATGCCTCGATTTCCCCTGTACGCTGAGGATAACAGCACAGCTTACCTTAAAAGGGCTTCAGGGGGTAGCCGAGTTAGTCTGTTACAGAAAAAAACAGCAAGCAAATGGTCTGGGAGCACTTTATAGATTAACAAAACATGTCCGTGGGATCATGAGCTTTCGTGGGCACAGCCCACTTCTTCAGATGACCAGAGTTACGACTATGGGATAAGAAAACTCGAAATAAATAGGAGAAGGGAAGGGGGGAGGGGGGAGAGAAAGATGCTCAGGCTGGCTGTGGGCGTTTGATTGTCATGTAGACGTACTCTTAGGGCGTGTCCACATTCCAGTGCACGTCCAGGGGTAGTAGAGCTCCACGTAGCAGACCCGCTTGAGCGTCCACACTCCTTTGTAATCAGGGCTCGCCCGAGGCATTGTGGTGCCCCAGGCACGGATGCACGGCCTGGCTACGGCCGCTGGCGCGCAGCCCGAGGCCTGCCCCTGGGGCACACGGAGCAAGCGTAGCCCAATCCGGCCTGGCCGTCGCTGCTGGTGTGCGCGCTGGGCCATGAGGGGAAGGGCGTTGCTGGCCGGCGCCGCGGGGATGCGGGCAGGCCGGTGCTGCGGGAGCCGGGTGCGCGGCGCCTGACGGCAGCTGTAAGAGACACCGCACGCCCCTTACAGCTGCCATCAAGTGCCCCCGGCAGCTGACCAGTTCGCCCATGCCTCCGTCCGGCCCTGTTTGTAATCCTAGCTGAGGAATTGTGGATTCCTGGGGGCCAGTTTGTGGCTCTAGCATCTACACTACGTTCTGCAGGCCGGAGTCTGAGCACTCATATCATAGACTTCTGGCACCCTCCCAAATGATGCCCTCTCTAGCCCTTGTTCACGATGCGGTGGGGGAAAGCTGGACTGTCCACCCAACTTGACCGTCTAGGTGACAGTGAAAGCCAGCCCGTGAGATTGTGAGTTTTTTTGGTTCGAGTCCCAGAACCTGAGTCCATTCAGGTTGCGTCTACACTGCAAAGTAATCGGGCTTGAGCCTTCCTGGGTTGACTCGGGGCAGAGCGTCTCTCCAGCCTGGCTCCAGCCCGAGTCCAGATGTCTACAATGCAGTTTTGTAGCTTCCAGTCCGTGTCCCTTGAGCCCACGTAAGCAACCAGGGTCCAATGAGAGGCGTTTACTGCAGTGTAGACAGACCCTTAGATGTCACGCGTGTCCATCTAGCCACGTGTGGGAGCTGTGTACTTTCCGGAAGCAGATGCCATAAAGATCTCTCTCACACTCTCCACTCTTTTAGGGTATGACTACGCTGCAATGCTATTTTGGGAAACCAGAGGCATCCCAGAATAGCTACCCTGTGTCTTTTGAACGTGTCCGCGATTTCAAAATATAGTGGACGCGCTATTTCGCCATGGAGTACGGGATGGCTCGAAATAGTGCTTTATTTTGAAACTTGGCACTGTGTAGACCGTGCCAAATTTCAAAATAGCCTATTTCAAAATAGCCCTGTTAGCTATTTTGCATAGCGCAAATTGCTTCGCTTATTTTGAGTTTCGGGTGCTGTGTATTCACACCCTGAGAGAACAGGAAAAGGTTGGACCAATTGTTCTTGGATTTTCAGGTTTATCTTTATTTCCACTTCACTCCGGAACAGAAGTCCCCCTCCCTTTTTCATGGTCCTTTTCATTATTTATGTTGCCCCGTGACAATATGCGATGCTGCAGAGCAGGTAGGCAGCTGCCAAATATAGGAGACCCTCACGATTCTCAGAATCGCTGTTTGCCGTTCAGCATATTTGTGGGTTTCCTGACCCGGCATGGGAGGGGGGCGATTGGAGCCCAGTCCCTGTGTTGAGTTTCCCGTGGTACCTGACAGCTGCGGCAAGTTCCCCACGGCTCCCTGCTCTCTCGCTGAGTTTGGGAGCCACAGGGAGTTCATCACGGGGACCGGAAGCCGCAACTCCCAGCATTCGTGAATTTCGTCATTTGCGGGGGATGTGGGAACACATCCAGCGCGAATGGCGAGGGTTTCCTGTAACTGCACTTAGCCCCTGCTTTGTGACTCAGCTGCATGTTTCAGTCCACTCCGAAGGCAGATGCTAGGGGAACTAAGGGCAGTGGTAGTCTTCCTAGAACAGGTGGAGGAGACAGAGAACACTGCGGAGGAAGCTGTTCTGGGCAGACAGGGGAGCTGGAAGGTGGACATCATTCTTGAGCAAGAAATTCATGTTGCCTGTCTACGCTGGCCTCTTGCGGAAGAGCAGTTGCACAAGAGGGCTTATCCCTGAGTGGGAGCATCATAGTTCTTGCACAAGAAGCCCTGATTTCACACATTAGAACGTCAGTGTTCTTGCGCAAGAACTCCCGCCAGCGTAGACAGGCAGCAAGTTTTTGCGCAAAAGTGGCTGCTTTGGTGCAAAATCATGCCAATGTAGACACAGCCTGGGTGTTCTAGGCTGTTCATTAGCACTAATTAACTCCTACATGTCCTCTAACAGCCCAGGCAGCAGTGTAAGTGTTGGTCATGCTGCTAAATAATATTGACCTCCAGTGGTCCAGCAAATTCTCTCATTTGGAACCGGTCAGGTCCAAGGCTGCTGGACTAGAGAGGTGCAACCTGGACTATATATATTTTTGTTCATCTCAAAAGCGCCACAGGACTGCTCGTTGCTTTTAAACGGGTGCAGAACATCCCAAATCAGAGCAGGTGTCCGTGCTGGCGTGTCAACACACACCAAAAATGCGGGAGAGCGGTGAACGTAAGAGCCATGCCAGTGAAGCCAAATGCAGTGTAACCGTGGCTATTTCTCTCCCAAGGTTTGTTTCTGTCTGGACAGAGAGAGGAAATGTTCTGGGAAGAGGATCTGGCATTTTTCTCCTCTCCCCGCCCTGCACATGCATTCCGACGAGTTAGACACCAGATAAGCAGCACTGCTGCCCAGCTGACTACTGGATAAATGTTATGGACCATCTGGGAACTTATAAAGCATGCAGGATATGAGTCGGGGCTGAGCTGGTATCCTGTGTCTAAATACCAACACAGCTGTTTGGGGCAGGAAAGGGAAACCCCCCCAAGGAGCCATGACAAGGGCTCTCCTTGACGGTGGGGATTATTTCGGAATGATTGGACTTTTCTGCAACTCCGCAGTCCCAAGCCCGTGAAAGGAGATGCCCTCTCCCGCACGGTGCGGTCGCTGCTGCAGCAGACGTAAAGGGGTTTGTTTACAGCCGCTGGAAAATGCGCGTATGCATGCAAGGGTTTAAATGACTTCAGATGCCGAAACGACATCTCATCTGCTGCCCCTGGAAAGAGCTCAACACGCTGGAAAGAAAAGTGGGGGGGCGGGGGGCTTGGAAACATCCGTTTTCCCAGACTCTGAACAGAACCAGCCTTCCCCATCCCCCAGTGTTATGTGGAGAATACCCTGGCTCCGCACCATAATGGGCTTTTAACAGGTGAACCAGACTGCTGGGGGAAAAAAACTCCATCTCTGTGCTTTCGATGGTTTACATAGAAGAAATACAATCAGGGTTTCTTGGACAGAGGGAGTTCAGACTAAAATAAACAGGGTTTCCTTAGCCACATCTGGAGAGCCTCGTTAAAATTCTTGCCGCTCAAACTCTCTCAGACCCAAAGGAACAAGTTGACCCCTGGGTAGCGGAGTTGCACCAGGTGTGAAGTCAGCCTGTTGCCAAAGGGCTAGCGTCTTCGTGCATCTCTGGCTGTTCAGCAGCCATGTCACCTGCAACCCACCAATCGGGTTCACTTAACGTTGAGAGGTTAGACGTGATGTTACATTAGGCTACAAATCCATCACAAGAGGAAGTCCCGGAATGAAGCAGTTTGCAATGTAAGTGGACAAGAGAGATCCAGCAGGGGGAGAAACTTATCCTCATGCTACAGGTGGGGAACTGAGGCAACGAGAGATCAAGTGACATGACCAAGGGCACTCGGGGCAGAGCTGGGAACTGAATACAGATCTTTGGAGTCCTCCTCGGCTCCCTTACACCTACGATCAGCCTTCCTCGCTTTAACATCCTGGCCCTTCCCGAGTCCTAAGTTAAATGCATGTCTGTAGCAAAAGGGAACTGTTTTGCCATGTAACTGTAGATTAGGTTTTACGCAAGGCCCAGTTTCTATTGGGACAGGAGGTTCTGTTCATATGCTCATCAAATCAATTAGAACTTGTGGCAAGGTGGCATGTTCCCCGGCTGTCATTAGTCCTTAATACACGCTGCATAGTTTATTCATTAACTACACACCTCCAATTCCAGGGAAGCCAAGAGAAAAATGAACCCTCAGATGTGCTATTTCCCAAGCTGCAGACTTACATTTGCAGAGGTGTCTTCACAGATAGCTTCTCTAGCCTGCAATCCACAGACAGAGCAAGCGAAGAAGGATTTCAGATGCAATTCAAGCCTTGATCTCCCGTTCCCACCAACACGCTAATGTAGTTGGACCGCTATCCTTTTTGAACAATACTTCAAAGGGAGCCGGTAGAAAGAAATAATTATTATCCAAGTAGCAGGCTGAATATTTATAGGATAATCACCTTTCCAGAACTAGACCTCTACCCAGCCCTGGAACTGATGACTTCAATTCCAAGGGGGAAAAATATGGAGGTGAGTAGGAAATCCACATGCATTTCAAATTAAATTACCTGCCCAGGGATCTAAAAATAAAGTCCTCTCTAATCCAAAACAGGAAAATAATTATAATAAGGAAAATATGGCCAAGAAAGAAACAGATGGCTCTGCATTTTTGGACAATTGTGAGCTGCTCTGAATGAAGAGAATCCAGAACTTGCCTTTATTTGAAGTCCTGTTCGTAAGAAAATCATGTATTATGATAGAAAGTGCGTCGGAAGCCTACTGGGAGAGGGGTTTATAGGAGCAGACAATGTAACGTTGTCATTCACATTAAGCATAGAATTAGGATTATTGTAGAACACAGAGATGAGGATCACAGTGGGACAGGTTCTGAACACACAACCAGTAAGAACCAGTCCCTGCCTGGAAGAGCCCCAGTCTAACTTGACAAGAGACACAAAGGAAGTACAGGGTGAACCTTTCTAGTTTGGCACTCTCTGGTCCGAAAATATCCATCATCTGGAATTATGTGAATTAGCCAGATGTCTAGTTTTCATGGGTGTGACCAAGTTTCCTGAGGTCTCAAAGTTTGTTTCCAGTCACCAGGCCTGCTTTCAGTGTTCTGTGCTGTTATTTAGCTCTAATTGACCCCTAAATGGTTCTCAGAGCCCAGCAAGCAAAAGAAGTGTTGGTGATGCTGCTAGATCTCTTGTGATCCAGAAAATTCTCTGGTTCGGAACCGGCCAGGTTGCCAGGGTGCTGGACTAGAGAGATTCAACCTTTAGGATTATCCTGATTGACAGAGGTGAAGCGAAGACACCGAGGGTATGTCTACACTACCCCACTAGTTTGAACTAGCGGGGTAGTGTAGACATACCCCGAGAGATTAAACAATTTATCTGAGGTCCCAAAGGGAGTCCCTGGAACAGATCCAGATGTCTCAAATCACAGTTCAGTCCCTTAAACTCAGGGCTGGGTTGTTTCTATTCTTCTAACTTTTCATTTTCACCAGTACCTTAAATTTCCCTCCCACCACCTTGGTTACTTGTGACGGTGGGAAAATAAATCAGACTTGCCTATGCATATTCTCATAACCATCTCATTAGATGGATCTTCCACCACCTTCCCAGGGATGATTATTTTACAGCAGGAAAAAGCCCACCGAATGCAGATGGAGGTGTTTCCTTTCTTTAAGAGACGAGCCCTTCTCTTGGAGTGGCATGCACGTGGCAAAACGGTCCACGTTCTCTCTGGAGGTAGGGGAAATGCTGGGCATTTCATGGTTTTCTCTGTTGAGAATACAAAGGCATTGCTAGGCACGACATGACAGCCTTTGGAAGTGTCCTGGCCTGGTCTAGCACAATAAATCTTCCGACGTTCTCCAGCTGACGAAGGGCACCTCCTTACCGAAGATGATACAGAATCGCAGGAGACATCAGGAGACAAAAGCGTGGATGGAGAAGCGTGGATGCAGTATGGCCTACAGGAGACTTCTGACATCACCTGTTTTTCCAGTCCTGACCCCTTCCGCGTCTACGCTCCACCCTGATTTCCAATCCCCCATTGGGGGTGTGTCTAGACTACAGGGTTTTGTCAAAACTATACAAAACGATACCTGCGTCCACACTGCCTTCGAGTTATGTCGACATAACGTCGACAAAACTCAGCAGTTTTGTCGACGTATGTAAACCTCATTCTACGAGGAATAACGCCTTTTGTTGACAGAGTTCTGTCGATAGAAGGCGTTATTGCAGCTACACTGTCCTTTGCGTCCACACTGTTATGTCGACAAAGCGGCTTGCTTTGTCAACAGAACTGGCTGCAGTCTAGACACTCTTTGATACAGTTTGGAACAGATACAGTCGACAAAGCTTCTGTTGACAGACTAAACTTCTGTCGACAAAACCCTGTAGCCTAGACGTACCCTGGGGGTTGAACTCTGTGACCTCCTGAGGTCTCTTCCAGCCCTATGATTCTACGATGCCTTATCATATATTCCCCTTCCCTAATGCTTTGTCAAGCTTCATAACTCCTATCCCCCATGCCCTGTGGCTACCTCCATCCCAGTTGTCCCCAGGGCAGAACCAACCTTTCCCATCTAAGTACAAAGGGCCAGACTTTGCGGTGACATAAGGATGCTGCTGTGGGGGTGCAAGGCATCTTCCAAATTCTTTCCTAAAATCTGAGCAGCTGATCCATGTGACCAGCATAGAGTCTGAAAACAGCATCGCTCACCCTGCAGCCAAGGCAAGGCTATGAATTCCAATACCGGCCCTTTAACCAAACACAGGTATCTGGGGGTTGGAGGATTTCCCATGGGGGGGGGGGGGAGGAAGCTCAGAATCCCCCATGGGGAGCTTATCTCACGTTAGCCAGATTTGCTGCCCTTGACAGTCTAGGAGGGAGGGATTAAGAGACTCTTAAGAGATTGAGACTGAGAACGCAATGCAAGCGCCGCTACACAGATGGGGAAATCTCTCGGCTGCAGATGGGTTCTGCCTGGAATCTGCTAAGCCATTTAGAGCCCCTGTTGGCTTCCCATTTGGTTAAATGGCTTTGCAGCTCGGGTCTGGCCTTGCACAAGGCGAACCAAAGAGAATTGCAGACGTCCCAGGGCAGGGCGGGGGATGCTCCCGGGTGGAAGCAGAGTCGGGTGAGGCATTACTGAGATCCTGGCCTGGCTGGGCTAGCCCGCTGCCATCTCTTGGCCGGCATCCAGATGGCTGAGCTGCGTTTCACAGGCTCTGCCCTGAGAACAGCCGACAGTTATGTAGGCTCAAGTGGCAGGCGGCCCCGGGTTCTCCCCCAACCATCTCTCCTCTGCACCGCCTGGGTCCCAAATAACCTGCCCTGCCCTGCCTGGTTTTGGGTGGCTTCTACAACAAGGAACACGGCGAGTGCCACTAGAGGGCTTGCAAACTACTGAAAGGGACGCTCCCTGAGTCTCACTGTGACAGAGCGGTAAAAGGAGGCCAGAGGGAGCCTGTGCAGAGCCCCAGCCAATCAGGGAAAGCTTTAAAGGAGCCAATCAGGGCGTAGCTTGCTGAGCCAGCCCTGTATATAAGGAGCTGCTCAGCAGAGAGTAGGCAGTTAGGCCCTGACCAAGGAAGGTGCAGGACATGGTTCCCAGGGAAACACTTTTGGGAGGGCAGTGCTGGGCAGACTCGGGGTGGGGGGGAGTTAGGGAGGGAGGGTTCCACCTAATACCTGCCCGGCGGCAGGCCTTGCTACAAGGGCCAGGAGGGTGCAAAGGGGCACAGGGAAGTGGCTGAGGAAACCAATAAAGGGGAGCACAGGAGGCAGGACAAGGCTGCTGCTGCCAGAGGGCCCCTGGGTCAGGACCCAGAGTAATGGGCGGGCCTGTTCCCCTCCTTGCAGCATGTCTAAACACCATTGACGTGTGGCCTGGAAGGACCGTGGCTGGGCCCTGAAGTGAGGGGCTAGACAGAGGCTGCCGTTGGCCACGGTGGCAGGTGCCAGGCTAAGGACGGCTGATAACCCCCGGAAGGGGGCGAGGAACCAGGGTGGTGGGCACCCTGAGTCCGAGCATGGACAGAGCGGAGCGACGGGTGAGACCCTGGCCAGAGGGAGGCGCCCTGCTGACGACAGAGCTAATTCCCAGCGCTGCCAGTAGGTGGCCCCGCAGTGGTGAGTCGACCCTGTGATACGTATCTATTACGAGACTGGGAGGAGCCACTTGGAAGCAGGAGGAGAAGGCCTGAAACCACACGGATGGGCTGAGCTGGCAAATCGATCGGCAGCTGTGTGCTCTCACAATTTCCTATGTGGATACTCGTGGACGTTAGGGGCATAAAAGAGTCTCGTCACTTATCCAAGGGAAGGGAGGCTGGGTTGGCAACCCAAGCACAAGAGGAAGGGAGTCCGATGGCGTGGCTTGCATTTGATGGTCTGTTGTGGATTCACACACGCCCCCTCGTAAGGTGTGTCTAGACAGCATCTCTCTGTCGACAGAGGGATACAGATTAGGCACATCAAAATTACTAACGAAGCCGGGATTTAAATATCCCACGCTTCATTAGCATAAACATGGCTGCCGCTTTTTTTTTTGACATGGAGCTTTGTTGACAAAAAGCGACAGTCTAGACGCGGATCTGTCGAAAATAAACCCTTTTCCGACAGATCCTGTAAACCTCATTTTAGGTTTAAAAAGCGGCGTCCATGTTTATGCTAATGAGGCGTGGGATATTTAAATCCCGGCTTTATTAGCAATTTCGATGTGCCTAATCTACATCTCTCTGTCGACAGAGGGATGCAGTCTGGACGTAGCTGTAGTGTCATATTCTGTTCATCTTTAACATGAAAAGATACCTAAAAGTACCTAAAAGGATGTCACAAGGAGGAGGGAGAAACATTGTTCTCCTTGGCCTCTGAGGACAGGACAAGAAGCAATGGGCTTAAACTGCAGCAAGGGAGGTTTAGGTTGGACATTAGGAAAAACTTCCTACCTGTCAGGGTGGTGAAACACTGGAATAAATTGCCTAGGGAGGTTGTGGAATCTCCATCACTGGAGATATTTAAGAGCAGGTTCGACAGACACCTGTCAGGGATGATATAGACGGTGCTTGGTCCTGCCATGAGGGCAGGGGGCTGGACTCGATGACCTCGCGAGGTCCCTGCCAGTTCTAGGTTTCTCTGATTCTCTGAAGACAACGATGCACTGAGGCTGCGGTGGGGATGAATTAGGATCTGTAAAATGCAATGAGTTTGCCCTACTGGAAGAAACCCAGTATGATACCAGCATGGTTGCTTAATCTCATCATGCTGATTTTACTCAGCCTCTCCTGGTCTCTTTCTTTCCTTCTTCTTTAACCTTCCCAACATCTAAAAAGTTAATTCTCCCCATGCCTGAGCGACTGCTTTCAAATGCCAGAAGGCAGGCCCGGCCTCCTGGCAGGGACTCAAGTGTCCATCTCTCCTCTGCACTGCCTGGGTCCCAAATAACCTGCCCTGCCCTGCCTGGTTTTGGGTGGCTTCTACAACGAGGAACACGGCGAGTGCCACTAGAGGGCTTGCAAACTACTGAAAGGGACGTTCCCTGAGTCTCACTGTGACAGAGCGGTAAAAGGAGGCCAGAGGGAGCCTGCGCAGAGCCCCAGCCAATCAGGGAAGGCTTTAAAGGAGCCAATCAGGGCGTAGCTTGCTGAGCCAGCCCTGTATATAAGGAGCTGCTCAGCAGAGAGTAGGCAGTTAGGCCCTGACCAAGGAAGGTGCAGGACATGGTTCCCAGGGAAACACTTTTGGGAGGGCAGTGCTGGGCAGACTCGGGGTGGGGGGGAGTTAGGGAGGGAGGCTTCCACCTGATACCTGCCAGGCGGCAGGCCTTGCTACAAGGGCCAGGAGGGTGCAAAGGGGCACAGGGAAGTGGCTGAGGAAACCAATAAAGGGGAGCACAGGAGGCAGGACAAGGCTGCTGCTGCCAGAGGGCCCCTGGGTCAGGACCCAGAGTAATGGGCGGGCCTGTTCCCCTCCTTGCAGCATGTCTAAACACCATTGACGTGTGGCCTGGAAGGACCGTGGCTGGGCCCTGAAGTGAGGGGCTAGACAGAGGCTGCCGTTGGCCACGGTGGCAGGTGCCAGGCTAAGGACGGCTGATAACCCCCGGAAGGGGGCGAGGAACCAGGGTGGTGGGCACCCTGAGTCCGAGCATGGACAGAGCGGAGCGACGGGTGAGACCCTGGCCAGAGGGAGGCGCCCTGCTGACGACAGAGCTAATTCCCAGCGCTGCCAGTAGGTGGCCCCGCAGTGGTGAGTCGACCCTGTGATACGTATCTATTACGAGACCGGGAGGAGCCACTTGGAAGCAGGAGGAGAAGGCCTGAAACCACACGGATGGGCTGAGCTGGCAAATCGATCGGCAGCTGTGTGCTCTCACAATTTCCTATGTGGATACTCGTGGACGTTAGGGGCATAAAAGCGTCTCGTCACTTATCCAAGGGAAGGGAGGCTGGGTTGGCAACCCAAGCACAAGAGGAAGGGAGTCCGATGGCGTGGCTTGCATTTGATGGTCTGTTGTGGATTCACACACGCCCCCTCGTAGGGTGTGTCTAGACAGCATCTCTCTGTCGACAGAGGGATACAGATTAGGCACATCAAAATTACTAACGAAGCCGGGATTTAAATATCCCACGCTTCATTAGCATAAACATGGCTGCCGCTTTTTTTTTTGACATGGAGCTTTGTTGACAAAAAGCGACAGTCTAGACGCGGATCTGTCGAAAATAAACCCTTTTCCGACAGATCCTGTAAACCTCATTTTAGGTTTAAAAAGCGGCGTCCATGTTTATGCTAATGAGGCGTGGGATATTTAAATCCCGGCTTTATTAGCAATTTCGATGTGCCTAATCTACATCTCTCTGTCGACAGAGGGATGCAGTCTGGACGTAGCTGTAGTGTCATATTCTGTTCATCTTTAACATGAAAAGATACCTAAAAGTACCTAAAAGGATGTCACAAGGAGGAGGGAGAAACATTGTTCTCCTTGGCCTCTGAGGACAGGACAAGAAGCAATGGGCTTAAACTGCAGCAAGGGAGGTTTAGGTTGGACATTAGGAAAAACTTCCTACCTGTCAGGGTGGTGAAACACTGGAATAAATTGCCTAGGGAGGTTGTGGAATCTCCATCACTGGAGATATTTAAGAGCAGGTTCGACAGACACCTGTCAGGGATGATATAGACGGTGCTTGGTCCTGCCATGAGGGCAGGGGGCTGGACTCGATGACCTCGCGAGGTCCCTGCCAGTTCTAGGTTTCTCTGATTCTCTGAAGACAACGATGCACTGAAGCTGCGGTGGGGATGAATTAGGATCTGTAAAATGCAATGATTTTGCCCTACTGGAAGAAACCCAGTATGATACCAGCATGGTTGCTTAATCTCATCATGCTGATTTTACTCAGCCTCTCCTGGTCTCTCTCTTTCCTTCTTCTTTAACCTTCCCAACGTCTAAAAAGTTAATTCTCCCCATGCCTGAGCGACTGCTTTCAAATGCCAGAAGGCAGGCCCGGCCTCCTGGCAGGGACTCAAGTGTTCATATCTTTGCCGTTATCAGTCCCCATCGCAGATCGCGGAGCTTTGGGGTTTGTGGTTTTACAGCCCGTGGCAGGTTGCCGGCATATCTCGGAGCTGAAATGTAAAGAGAAGCCAAGCAGAAAGACAATATCTTCTTGATGCTACATGCCTTCCCAGGGCTAAAAGATAAGAGATATCGGGAGCGCATAGCTAACCTGTTACGGCAAGAGAACAAAGCTGCTTTTCACTGTGGTTGGGTTTAACTCTCCTCTTGCTAAACAAATACATGGAAAAATTCAGCAGGGAACAGGCGGAGATATAAAGCCAGATCAGCAACGGGTGTAGTATAGATTTCAGTGGAGCTACAATGATTTATTCCAGCTGTGGGGTTGGCTCTTATACCATAAAATGTGGTCATAGGACTGAACAAGGATCCCTCTAGTCCAGGGTGGGCAAATACTGGTCCATGGGCCAGATCCGATTCACCAGGATTAGCTCCTGATGAATCGGCTGCGATACACTCCCATTGGCTGCCGATCGCCATTCCCAGCCAATGGGAGCTGCGGGAAATGGTGTCCCAGTCCACAACGTTTCACGCTGCTTTCATTGGCTGGGAATGGCGCTCCGCAGCCAATGAGAGTAGCAGTCACCCATACCTGCGGCTGTGCTGGTAAATATAGCAGCGGTGGCCTGGCAGGAGCTAATCCTGGTGAACCGCCCCTGTGTGATTGTCATTGTGTCCCCCAATTTAGTCTGTATCTTGTCTCAGGAGGTAGGATGCACCCACACAAGGTGTCAAACCCTTTCAGAATGCCACTATTGGTACTCTGCCCTATCCTCTGTGCAGGTGACGTTTGTTCTTGGCCCCAGCCGGTGAATGTTTTCTGTGCAGATTGTCACGTTTAACCTCAATAAATTGCAGGTGATTTTCATATCCCGCTAAATGAGCTGTTCTTTCTCTTGACTCTTACTATTAGCCTCAGTGCTATCCTGAAGCAGTGAGTTCCACAAGTTAATGAGGCTGGTTGCATGAAAACATTCTCCTCTCTGCTTGCAAATCTCTTGGCTGTTTCTTTCTGTTGATACACTCGGAGAGGCACCCGTGGTGCACCGTTATCGCGGTCACTTTCCATGCGCAACAGGCGACCACTGCGAAAAAGCGGCTGTCAAAAGTTCACTGGAATAAAAATGTGAATCGCCTCAGCTGAGGCAAGTCACGGAGGCCATGTCTGCATGAGGAGGCTGCGGTGAGATCGCTTGTGTTCTGGACGCTCTGTGCCGACGGGAGGAGCTCTCCCGCCGACATAATAAAACCACCTGCCTGCATGGTCGCAGTGGCTATGTCGGCAGGAGACGTTCTCTGTCCAGGGTGACCGCGTGTCCCGTTTTGAAAGGGGCAGCCCCATAACAAAGCCCTCCAGCATGTGTCCCTTCTTTTTTATTTAAAAAAAAGGGCAAATTGTCCCATATTTCCTGTCTCTCCTCTCCCATCAGGCCAGGTAGGTCCTGTTACCAGATCCTGGCTCGACAGCTACTTGCCTGCCTGCACGGAGTGCGGGGATCCCGTGGCTGATGATGGGGGTGAGTGTGCAAGGCTGATGATGGGGCAAAGCCGCAGTGTGGGGGACAGGCTGCTCCCCTGCCCACACGCTGTCCTGTTTCCAGCTGGCACTGGCTGCCTGCTGCGGTGGCTGGGGAGTGCGGGCAGGCGGCGGCTGGTCACGTGTCATCCCTGCTGCCCTTTACATGCTTCCCCTCCCGTGGTCCTCTCCCTGCTGTGCCCCTTCATCCCCCAGCCCTGCTGCTCCTCCAGACCCCCCGCAGAGGGGTGCATCCTGCTCCCGGTGCAGGGCGGAGACCAGCCCCTGGTTGGCTCATTCAGCTCACCTGCAGCCTGGCTGGCAGGCGCCTTCCTCCCCCCACTGCCTCGGGCTGGGCCGGCCCCCAGGGACAGCTCTGGAGTGGAGCCCTGGCTGAAGGAGCCACGCCCTGCATGTGCCAAAGCCCCGCACTGCACTGGCCCCGGGGAGATTCCCCGCCCCTCAGCGAAGCTCTGGAGTGACAGGAGGAAGCTATTTCCCTGCAGGTTCCCAGGCAGAGGCTCTTAGCACCCTCTTCACAAGCTGCCTCCCACCCCAGGTCCTGCCTCTAGGGAGCCTGGGGCTTCTCTAGCCCCCAGGCACCTCCCCAGCTGAGCCAGGTTGGCTGACACCCCTGGTACACACAGCAGCCTTAGGACTTAACCCCTTCCTGCCCTCACTGTAGCCAGAGGACAGGAGGCGGCTGGGTTACTGGTGGCCAACAGCAGCCTGGAGGTGTTAGCAGCCTTTCTACACTGTGCAGGCAGGCAGGGACAAGCTGCTTCTAGGCATAGGAGAGCGGGAAGGGTGTGTGAGGAGGATGGGAAAGATGGCTTCTGGAAAAACATGCACCTAGTCATCCCTACCCCCACCCTCCTTCAGCTGGAAGTAGCTGAGGTTTAATAGTTAGCAGGTTTAAAACAAACCAAAGGAAGTACTACTTCACGCAGCGCACGGTCAATCTGTGGAACTCCTCGCCAGAGGATGTTGTGAAGACCAGGATTGTGACAGGGTTCAAAAAAGAACTAGATCAATTCATGGAAGTTAGGTCCATCAGTAGCTATTAGCTAGGATGGGTAGGGAGGGTGTCCCCAGCCTCTGTCTGTCAGAGGCTGGAAATGGATGACAGGGGAGGGATCACTTGATGATTCCCTGTTCTGTTCACTCCCTCCGGGGCACCTGGCATTGGCCACTGTCGGAAGACAGGACACTGGGCTAGATGGACCTTTGGCCATTCTTATGTAGCTCCCATCCCTTCCCTCTCGCACAGTGCTGAAAGGCTGCTGCTTTCCACGTTCCGGTGTGAGCCCCAACAGAGAGCTGGGGATGGTAGCCAGTGACCCTGTGTACCCAGCACATTGCCTGGAGAAAACGTGGCACTAGGTACCAGGAGAGGCGGGTCCGTCCCAGCGCCTCAGCCAGGCATGGAGGGTGAACAGCACCGGGCAAGGAGGGTTGGGTCAGCTCGCTTGGCCACCCCCATTCCCACGTGAGAGAGCTGTATGGGAATGTGTGTGTGTGTCTCCTCTCCCCATGCAAATCTTAAAGATCAGAAGGTAAATAAAAAGGCTCCAGCTACCGCAGTATTTATCAGGGACTCAGCCTACTTGATGTTAATGTCCAAGTTTGTACTGCATGGTTCTGGTTGATTACCATTGAACTCGCTCGAATAGGAGTAATTTTACCAGGGGTGCGCCTGCCCTGCAGGCCTTACCTCGAAATAAGCGACACAAATTGAGCTGCGTCAATTGCGTGGCTTATTACGAAATTGGAAGCATCTGCACAGCACTTATTTCGAAATAGAGCACTCTTCCTCCGACGTCTCTTACGCCTCGGACAATAAGGGTTACAGGAGTCGGAAGAAGAAGTCCTCCAACTAGACAGTGTTTTGAAATAACTGCCGGCCGTAGAGACGCAGACTACGTTATTTCGGAATAGCGTTGCAGTGTAGACGTACCCCAGGGGTCCCATATTCAGAACAGGGAAATATGATCACCCTACTTCAGTTGGTGAAAGTTATGTTGGTCAAAGGTGTATTTTCATACCCCCTGAGTGACAGAAGTTCTCCTAACAAAAGGGGCTGTGTTTAGACTGGCCAGTTTTTCCGGAAAATCAGCCACTTTTGCGGAAAAACTTGCCAGCTGTCTACACTGGCCGCTTGAATTTCCGCAAGAACACTGACTTCCTACTGTAAGAAATCAGTGCTTTTTGAGGAAATACGATGCTGCTCCCGTTCGGGCAAAAGTCCCTTTTGCGCAAAACTTTTGCGCAAAAGGGCCAGTGTCGACAGCTGAGATTTGTTTTGCGCAAAAAAGCCCCGATCACGAAAATGGCGATCGGGGCTTTTTTGCGCAAAAGCGCGTCTAGATTGGCCATGGATGCTTTTCCGCAAAAAGTGCTTTGGCAGAAAAGCGTCCGTGCCAATCTAGATGCTCTTTTCCGAAAATGCTTTTAACGGAAAAGTTTTCCGTTAAAAGCATTTCCAGAAAATCATGCCAATCTAGACGTAGCCAAGGGGTAGTGTAGACATGCCCTGATTCTCACCTCCTGAGTGGCCTGGCTTAGCCCCAGAGAGGACAGCCAGAACCTTCTGTTTTATTTAGTTTCCCTGTGCCACGCTCTGGCCAGGGGTGTGGCATGGTCCTAGCAGTTTTGAGGGGCAGTGCACCAAACTGGGTACATCCAGAATCAAAAACCATGAGCTGCTCATCCCGAGCTAAAAATCCAGGCTGAGTCCATGGGGGCAGGAACAATTCCTAGCCTCTGTGGACCGGCACACTCACCACTAGTTACATGGGCACATGGTTAAATTTAGTGCTGAAACTCTTTTGAAGTCACAAACTAAACGAAAGAAGCCACCCGTCCCCCAGAATAAAAGAGGATGTGGGGTGGTACTGGTGAAAATAAGGGGTTTACATCGCCCCCTTCTAAATATCGTTTAGACAAAGCTCAGGTCAGCAGACACAGATTAAAACGTTGCATGGAAGCAGGGAACTCGTTAACCCGGCCATTCAGGACTGTTAAACTGCTAGGTGAGAGATGATTCCATGAAGTTGGAACTCTGGACTCTAACCAACTACCAACTAGGACTCTGGACAATAACCGTGCTGCAGAATTTGGCTTAACATCTGAAAAGTGGTTCAAGAGTTTAAGACACATCAGTTGCTAGAACGTTGGCAATTCAAGTCCTCGCTCCTTCAAAAGCATGAAGGTGGTTTCAGAATTTTCATGTCACCTAGTGGGTGGGATATGGCAATGGGCTTTGAAGATTTAAGAAGGCTTAATACCCTCCACCAGTTTAATTTCATAAAAGTGGCGTGCGATGGTTTAAGAAGCGGCACCAGTTTAAACGGGGTGAAATTCAGTGGTCCGTGCTACGCAGGAGGTTGGCATGGGTAATCACAGGGGTCCCTTCTGGCCTTGAATCTGCAGGAAATCTTTCATCAGTGTTTCGAGGCCAAAGAATAGCCGGAAAAAGGCTGGAATTGTAGCTTCTCGAAGCCTGTTGAGGTATTTAGTGTGTCAACATCCATTCATTCTGGTGCTGATTTGTGTTTCTTATCTTCTAAATCTCTCTTTAAAACCTACATGTTTTGTTCTAGCTCTTCCACTGCAGCTTAACTAGAGCATGACTGTCTGTCTCGGGACGGCTAGAAAACAGAGACGTATTTTTGCCCTGCTCACAGCTGTTGTCATACTCTTGTGCCTCCATATAAAAATGCCTAATGCATGTCGCAGTTCATTTGTCCATCGCACCTTGAGTGCATGGGTCCCATTCCAGTCTGTGGAGCACAGGCATTGCCAGACAGGTTCAAAAGTGAGGTGTGTGGTGCGTCTACATCCATATCTTGTCTCTGATGGTGGCCAGTGACAGGTGCTTCAGAGAAAAGTGCCGTAAATCCTGCAGCAGGCGGATGTGAGGAAATATGCCCTCGGGTAAGTTTCCTAGCTCAATAGTCAGAGACTGATGTGAGCCCTGAAGCATGAGGGTTAATTAAACATATTTTAAAAATAAACTCTAAAAAAAATACTCGCTATTATAACTTGACTCTTGTGTTATCCATAAAAAAAGTTCAACATCTCTTTGAATTTTGCTACGCCCTTGGCCTCCATGGCATCCTGTGGCGGTGAGTTCCACAGTCTAATTACATGATGGGTGGAAATAAAATGTGTCCTGTGATGAACCTTTCATTTTCATTGACTGTCCTCTCATTCTTGTGTTACTGAGGGGCATGGACAATGGGTTTAGATCGACTTTCTCTGGACCCATCATGATTTTCTGTACTTCTTTTATTCCTCTCTTCGTTGAGGTAAACAATCCCGGCCTTTCCACCCTCTTGTCATGGGAGCTCTCTGAGAGTGATGGCTGCCAAACACCTTAGAAAATGAGGTCACTTTGATTTAAATATTTAAATATGGAACTCGGGATCAAATGTTAGGACTCTAGGTTTGAAAATGTTGGGTCGAGGATCTTAATTGTGTTGTTTAGACCCCAAAACAGCTCGAAAGAACAGGGATATGGCCCTAGAAGGACTTACACGCACCCATGGTGCTAAGCAAGTAGTAAACTAACTACAGTTATCCTCACACCTAAACGTTAAGCTACTTGTAGCAGAGGTGTAATAGTGTAGTCGATTAACCGATTAGCAAAAGCTTATAGGTTAATGCTATAGACGACAGTAATTCGTCATTTAACACTATCGAGATGTTTCAGAAAATGAGCGTGTGAAGTGAAAACATGTTCTGTGGGGTCAATTTTCCTGTTGAAAATAATGGAAAAGTGGGGGTTGTATTTCAAGCGGGGGTGTCTGTTGGGACCAGGACATAAGGCTGGGGGAGAAAGGGGACTGGGTTACAGCAGAGAGGGGAGGTGTCTGGCTCTGGGGAAGGGAAGGGGAGGAGAGGAGAGGGGATTGGGTTGGGAGTATGCCCCTGTGACCAGTCTGTTGGGACCTGCACTGCATCTGGCAAGGGGGAGTCAGTGGGGAACGGCACGGCGAGTGGCGAACCCTCCACCGCTTTGCAGGGAGGCGGGGGAAGCCCCGCGCAGCTGCCAGCGATGGGCCGGCTGGGGAAATCGTGTTATTCTGGGGACAGTCGTATAATTCAAAAAACGTTCCCTAAAAAAAAATCGTGCTAAGCAGGCACGTGTTAAATGAGGAATTACTGTACACACATTTCCCCCCTCCCTGCCCCCGCCACCAGCAAATTTTTTAGCAGCCTGGTTCACGCTGGGCCCAGGACTTACCCCCGCTGCGGCTCTGCATTCAAAGTGTATTAGGAGCCAGGCAGGCAGGCAGCTCCACTCAGTTCCAGCTCACACTGGGTCCGGGAGCTCAGACCCACCCTCTAGACAAGGGCTGCTGCCACTCTGTGCTGCTGCCTCTTCCTCAGAAGCAGCAGCCGGGGGCAACAGGCAGCTGGTCCACAAGGGGAGCTGGTTTTTAAAACAGGTCCCCCCATGGACCAGCTCCTGCCTGGCACCCCACACTGCTGCCTCTGATACAGAAGAAGCATCGCAGAGTGGCAGGAGGCACCTCGGGAGGAAGGCTGGAGCGCACTGGCTGCTGGCCCTGGCCCCAGGGACTATAGAATAGTCGACTAACCGATAAGAAGCTAGATAATTTAACAACAACTTCCAAACAATCCTTCCCCCAACCAATGGGAAGACACCAAGCCTCAAGGATCAATACCTGTGTTGTCAGGTAGCAGGTTTAAAACTAATAAAAGAAAGTTCTTCACACAGCATGTAGTCAACCTGTGGAACTCCTTGCCAGAGGAGGCTGTGAAGGCTAGGACTATAACAGAGTTTAAAGAGAAGCTAGATAATTTCATGGAGGTTAGGTCCATAAAAGGCTATTAGCCAGGGGATAGAAATGGTGTCCCTGGCCTCTGTTTGTCAGAGGAAGGAGAGGGATGGCAGGAGACAAATTGCTTGATCATTGTCTTCGGTCCACCCTCTCTGGGGCACCTGGTGCTGGCCACTGTGGGCAGACAGGATACTGGGCTAGATGGACCTTTGGTCTGACCCAGTACGGCCGTTCTTATGTTCTAAGAACTCAACTATTCAATGAACTGATATATTAACACCCCTAACTTACAGCCCACAATACTGCAAGTCTTGACGTCTCCGTCTTCATCCGGGCACGTTAGAGTTTAGTCTGAGAAGAAACTGATCAGCATTTGGCTCTGGGACATTTTGTTTACACATTGCTGGGTTTTTATCAGCTCCAGAGAAAGAGCTTGGGTTGGTTCTTTGAATCAGCCAGCTATTCATCCCCTCTCTGTCCTGACGGTACTGTCATGGGTCCTGAGCCCTTTATAACTTCCTTTCCTCTGAACGGGCTCACAGACAAAGCTCTGTCCAGCTTGAAGGGATCTCTCGAAAGGAAGTGCAGGAATCCGTTTTCTAAGGACAACCGGATCGCCTTGTACAGAAAACAAACCACACTCTGGCTTCCGACTGTATTATAATCAAAGAGGCCCTTTTTAATGAGCCTAAATTGTAGTCAAATGGAACATGAACTAGCCAAGAGAACGAGGGGGTAGGAGGAAATTAAATGGAAAACTTCTTCCGTGGGGACTGGAAGGCTCCAGAAATCCTGCCCTGCTGGAATCCATGGGAGTTTTACCAATAAGAGCAGACACTGGCCTTGTACACGGGCTGAGTTTTATTATGAAGTGACAAGCAGAGAAGGCCCAATATTCACACGGAAAAGTGTTTCTCAACCTTTTTTTTATATAAAATACCCCTTTCAAAAAATGATAAGTACCCACAGTTTTCAGACACACAAACATTTTTTCTCCACATTGGTTTAAACAATTTAATCAGAGCCAGGTGGGCGATGAACTTTTCGGGTGTAAAAAGTTCACCAATAATAAAATGCCTTAAAACGTAAAACAAAAATTCAGTTTCCTCCAAATTTCAGTTGTGCTGATGAACCCCCCCCCAGATTTCTCTTGAGTACCCCTAAGAGTACTCGTACCACTGGTTGAGAAACATTGACATGGAAGAGGTTGATTTGGGCCTCTCCTCCTCTCCTCCCTTTGCAAATCATCTGCAAACCCAATATGATTTCCCCCCAAACATTTGACTACGTGAAAACCTGGCCGCGCCGAAGTCAGTGGCAAAACTCCCAATGGAAACTCCCAATTGTCATCTTAAAAGTGGGGCAAATGTTGCACGCCTAGAGTAAAGTTGTTTTTGTAAAGTGTCTGGAGGTATGGCTGCTTCCAGTATTGGATGCCCTGTGTGTGCCCTCTTTGATTGGCCACCTAAATCAGCTGGTATGGTTTCTGTTCCCTGGTTGGAGGATGGGACCTTTATAAAATGGAGCAGCCCCCAGGAAAGCTTTAAGATCCTCTCGCAAAGGGAGAGAGAGGTAGCGGGAGAAATTCATTGGAACTTGCTTCTTTGCCCCATTTCACACAAGAAAGAGCCAACTATGTACCTGATCACGTATATTGCTCCAACAGCTGGCTTTGAACCTTAGACCTTCGGTGCTAAAAGAATCGATCGCTAGCGGCTTGAGCTAACGGACTAATTCCATTTGTGCTGGTGTAGTTCCCCCTTCCAGCCACTAGAGGACACTGCTAGTGATAGTTCTATGCAGATCCCATTTTCAGCAATATCTCGATTCTTTCCTCGGTGAGCAAAGGGAGTTAGAGTTAAGCCATCATTAGTGGCAGTCTAGCAGAATTTACCTTCTGTTTCCGATTCCCACATTTCCATCTGGCAAATATACATCTTGGCCAAAGACATCAGAGGTCTCCTTGGCCTCTGAGGACGGAACAAGAAGCAATGGGCTTAAACTGCAGCAAGGGAGGTTTAGGTTGGACATTAGGAAAAACTTCCTAACTGTCAGGGTGGTCAAATATTGGAATAAATTGCCCAGGGAGGTTGTGGAGTCTCCATCACTGGAGATATTTAAGAGCAGGTTGGACAGACACCTGTCAGGGATGATCTAGACGGTGCTTGGTCCTGCCATGAGGGCAGGGGACTGGACTCGATGACCTCTCGAGGTCCCTTCCAGTTCTAGTGTTCTGTGACTCTATGAAATACTTTGAGGATAAGGCCCTGTGTCTTTGTGCCTCTATAACCACACTCATGTGAATAAAAGCTCCCCAACCTTCAGGCAGAAATAAAATGGCCACACTAATATTTGTAGTCCAGTGAAGACCAGAGGCCCACACAGGCAGGGTCGCACTGGGTCCTTCCTCCGGTTTCAGAGTGTTAAGGTCTGAAGAGACTTTTGTGAGTTTCTGATCTCACCCCCTGCAGACACAGCACACAAAACCTCACCCCGTGGGGAGACCATTAATTTGGGCCACAGCCAACCCATGGGCCCGTACAGCCAAACTGAACCAGGGACCCCTAAATCTCAAATCATGAGCTGGGGTTAAAGCGATATATCTAGAGGGTGCATCAGTTCATATGCTCTGAGCATGCTCAGAGGCCTGGTAATGCATGCTTGCGGATGGGTTACAGTTGAACTAGAATATATCTTCTAGAAACACCGCCCGGTTCCCTAAGAAGTGGGTGGAATCTCCACCCCTAGAGTGTTTGAGTCCCGGCTTGACCAAGCCCTGGTTGGGAAGATTTAGTTGGGGTTGGTCCTGCTTTGGGCGGGGGGTTGGAGAATGTGCTCCATTCCCCTAATCATTTTGGTTGCCCTCTGCTGGACCCTTTCCAGTGCATCCACATCCTTTCTGTAATGAGGGCCCCAGAACTGGACACAATACTCCAGATGTGGCCTCACCAGAGCTGAATAAATGGGAATAATCACTTCTCTGGATCTGCTGGCAATGCCCCTCCTAATGCACCCCAATATGCCATTCGCCTTCTTGGCTACAAGGGCATCCTATTGACTCATATCCACCTTCTCATCCACTGTCACCCCCAGGTCCTTTTCTGCAGAGCTGCCACTTAGCCCGTCGGTCCCCAGCCTGTACCAATGCTTGGGATTCTTCCGTCCCACGGGCAGGACTCTGCACTTGTCTTTGTTGAACCTCATCAGATTTCTTTTGGCCCAATCCTCTTAATCTGTCCAGGTCACTCTGGACCCTACCCCTGCCCTCCAGCGTATCTACCTCTCCCCCTAGCTTAGTGTCATCTGCAAACTTGCTGAGTGTGCAACCCATCCCCAGATGGGGTTGGACACCACAAATCCTGCATTGGGGCAGGAGGGTTCGTGTTGATGACTTTTGTGGTCCCATCTAACCCTTTGATACCACGATTCCCTATCTAGTTGCTAAAGAGAACTAGGTCACCACGGACACTTATTTTATGGGCATAGGACTCTCCAGGCACATGAACGGCAGGTGTAACTCCAATGGCTGCAGTCGAGTGACACGAGGCGGGAGGTAACCCCAGGCGTGCAGACGGAAAAGAACTCCCAAGTCGCTGAGTTGCTAATCCCTAGTAGGAAAAGCCGGAGGCTGAGCAATGGGAACGTGAGAGCAAGGGGGTGAACGGAATCTCAGTGTTTTTGTCTGCCGTAATCTTATGGCGGGTTGGGAGGGAGCTTGGGGGAAATGAAATAAAAAGTATCGTGCGAGGTACAGTAAGAAGGGGGCTGAAAGGAGGTGAGATGGATAATTAAGCAATAAGACACGACAGGCTGTGCATGTCTGGCTGATTATTGCCTGTTCTGTAGGAAGCAGCCGTGGGCCACACAAGAACCGCCGTCACCCCCTAGGGATGGGCCGGCGGGAGGGGACTGCGGTTGCTTGTATGAGGAAATTAATTTTTCAATAAAAAAGGGAAAGGAAAAAAACCAGAATTGTTTTGAAGAAAAAAAAAAAGGAGTCCCATGGATTTATTTTTATGGGGAAGAGCGTGAGATCACCAGCAGCCAATCAGTTGCCGGAGAGGAATGACATCACTGGCAGCCAATCAGCTTGTCCCAGTCTTCCCGCGTGGAGGCTCCCATTCATTGTCTTTTCTTGGAGTTGTTATTTCATGTCCATCTCCCTTTGTTGTTTCTCGGCTTTGCCTGCCTGGAGACCAGTGTATTCAACGAACTTCTCTAGCATCTCGCTTCCTGTCCGGGGTGGGAGTGTCCCTTCTCTTCTTCCTCTGTCTGTGACAAGGCCCTTGTATTTCTACCTTTTCTCCCTATCGGTGTCTTCTCCTCTCCCTCTCTGCAAAGGACCATAGAGGCTTGAGAAGGGAAAACTCTAGTCCCTGCCTTGGGGCAGATAGGACTTGGGCTGTTCCGACACAAATACACCCCCTTCTGAGCAAAAAACGAGACCCACAAAGTGTGCATGAAAATCGGTGCCCAAGACGCCTCTCCAGTTGTGTGTGAACAGCAAGTGCAAGGCCGGAGAATGGGCGAAGGGCCGGTCAGCAGAGAGACAATACATCCGTGGCCCAGATGACGCCAAAGAAACCCAGATTTGAGAAGCAGCCAGGAAAGGTGATAGAGCACAAAGCAGGCCTCATTCTTCCTCCTCATCAGCTGTTTCAACGACATCTCGCAAATGCTATGAACCTCAAGCCCCTGGAATCATGATGGGTAAGGGCCATGCTGGAGACTATGAATTGCTCCTTGGTCTGCAATGGTGAGAAGCCATAGGGCTCACTCACCCAAGGCTAACACTGGTAAATGGACCATCGCCATGCACAGAGAGGCACTTGACCAGTTGCTCCCCAACCGCCCCCCCACACACTGCACCGCACATCCAAGGGACCTTGCAAAACCTAGACGTTAGCTTTCTCCATTAGACTCCAAGGTTTCCCCGGATATGAGAGCAGGGTAACATTTTTCACCCGGGCCTTTTTCCTGTCACTAGGTAAATATACTCCAGAAAAATGTGGATTCCCAATATATTTTCCAAATTTGTAAAGGGAAATTGTTTTTTAAAAAAAATAAACCTTTTGATTTAAATGTCACACAGAGAAAAACCCAAATGTTTCATTGCGATATTTCCGAATGTAAAGTGTTCAAAACTTTCAGTTCCATGAGATGTCAAAACATACAATCATAGAACATTAGAGCTGGAAGGGACCTCAAGAGGCCATCGAGTCCAGCCCCCTACCCTCACGGCAGGACCAAGCACCATTGATCATCCCTGACAGGTGTCTGTCCAACCTGCTCTTAAATATCTCCAGAGATGGAGATTCCACAACCTCCCAGGGCAACTTATTCCAGTGTTTAACCACGCTGACAGGTTGGAAGTTTTTCCTAATGTCCAACCAAACCTCTCTTAGGGTATGTCTACACTAGCCCCCTAGATCGATCTAGGGAGGCTAATGAGGGTGACTGGAATTGCAAATCAAGCCCGGGATTTAAATATCCCACGCCTGATTTGCATGTTCCCGTCTGGTGCCATTTTTAGAAACTGACTAGCCCGAAGTAACTGCCCGCGTCTACATGCGGCAGTGAAATGGGATTCCGATTTAAAGCCCTAATTCGAATTAGCTGATAAACCTCATTGCAGGAGGAATACCAGCTAATTCGAGTTAGGGCTTTAAATTGGAATCCCGTTTCACTGCCGCGTGTATTTAAATCTCGGGCGTGATTTGCAGTTCTGGTCGCCCTCATTAGCCTCCCTAGATCAATCTAGGGGGCTAGTGTAGACGTACCCTTACTGAAATTGAAGCCCATTGCTTCTTGTGCTATCCTCAGAGGCCAAGGAGAACAATTTTTCTTCCTTCTCCTTCTGATACCACTTGAACTGTTACCATGTCTCCTTTCTGTCTTCTCTTTTCCAGACTAAACAAACCCAGTTCTTTCAGTCTTCCCTCATTGGTCATGTCTTCTGGACCTTTCATCCTTTTTGTTGCTCTTCTCTGGACGCTTTACACTTTCCCCACCTCTTTCCCAGATCTGGACACAATTCTCCAGCTGAGACCTAATCAGCACATCAACTCCATCAGCCGTCAACTTCAACTCATAATAAAAAGAAGCGTTTACACTTTACACTTTCAAATCCATGCTCCCACCTCGTTCCCACCTCCTCTCCCAAGTGCATCCAGTCCCCGCTACTCTGCCCAGCATTTCCAGAGCACCACGAATGGGTTGATTTGTGCCCTCTCCCCTCCCTCCCTCTCAGAACTCGGAGTGACACGGATCAGCTGATTCATGGCGCTTTGGGAGGACTAGCTAAGTGCAGGGCTCCCAGTGCGCGAAAGGGGCAGAGAAGGGGTGTGTGGACCGCACATGCAACCCTGTTGGGGTGCATGTGGCCCACGGGAGCACAAGTTACCCACCACGGAAATAAAGGTTCGACAGCCAGTGATCAGCAGAGAAACCAGATCTCCCAGTTCCACTTGCATGAAAACCACCTGCAGATGGCCCAAGCAAGGAGCCCTCCTGGGTACCAATTTTTAGGCTCAGTTTGGTTCAAAGGGAAACTTCCCGAACGAAGCAGATTCCCTCATTAAGAGCACCCTAATGAATGAATGTTCCCGGGGCACACTGAGAAATCAATGCATCCTGTGCCAGGGAGGCATTGTTATTAGTTATGGTGTTGATTCATTGATCCGGATGACTTTTGCATTTCCACGGAGCAAACCAGGCGCAAAGGGGTTAAGTGAAGTGCGGGCCAGTGAATGTAAAGAGATTGCGTGCACGGACATTTCTCCTCAGACTCCAGCCTCTGTCTCTGCCCGGAGTACAGACAGACACAGTTGTGTTCCGGCTGACAGCTCTAGTATTATCCAGCTGCGTCGGGAGGTTAACCAGGCACCAAGGCACTGCCTGGAGGAATTCAATAAATGGACTCCCTCCCTCTGTGTAATCCTCAGCCCCCCCCACATCTTCCTGCGGGAAACTGAAGCGGGAGTGAACTGAAGGGTTAATAAACAACCCTCTGGCTCGTGGAGTGTTTAACCATCACGTCAAGGGCTAAGCGGGGTGGGGAGTTGATAGGAAAGATTTAAAGGGAGGAAGAATGGGTCACCCCCACCAAATATGGCAATTCTTCTTTTCCTCTGAAGGGCTGGCGTGCGCCCAGCCCTCCCGATGGCTGGAAGGCTCAACGGGGATTTGGAGCGTCAGTTCCAGAGGAAATGCAAGCCAAGGTGTGGGCTGGGGACACGCACGACGATTTAGTTGGTGCAGGGCACACAATGAAGCGCGCGAGGTACGTCGGTTGGGATTCGGAAAGCAACGGCGGTCCGGAGCAGCAAGGATGCTGTAGTAGGCAGGTGTGACCGTCATGCATCTCCCAGCCAATGGCTGTAGGTGATCCAAGAGGAAAGGCCTCAAAGGACTTCTATTCCCTGCTTTACTGTGGACTCCTTAAGCCATTTAGGATATATCTACACTGAACCCCCCCTCCGGCAGTGCGTCTCACAGCGTGAGGGCTAAAAATAGCAGAGTAGACATTCCCCTCAGGTTTGGATTCTGAAACCCGATGAGAGGCAAAGGCCTGTAGTCAACTTTCCTAGGAGCAGAGACAGGCGGCTGTTGGTTTTTTTTGCAGTGCAGACATACCCGGTCTGTAAAATGGGGATAAACAGCACTTCCCAGACTCACTGGCTGGCGTAAGGATCAATAAATGCTTCCGGGAATGGGGAATTTAGAACCAACAAACATTTATGGAAAGGAAATTGTGGGGTGGTAAGTGTGAGTAATGGTATGGAAAACCATAATCTTAAATAATCTCCTGTCCATTGACAGAGGTATCCCTCAGGACTCTTGGACAAAAATTTATAAATGTAGGTTCCCAGTACAGGAGAACCTCTTGATTTGTGGAATCACTATTCATGGTTCTAGGTATTCATGGGGTCTCCTGTCAACTGTGGTGGGTTCCCTACAGCTCCCAGCCCCCCAAGGTGAATTTAGGAGCCACGGGGAGCTCACCTTGGGGGCCGGGAGCTGCAGCTCCCAATATTTGCGGATTTTGCCATTTGTGGTGGGTGCAGGAACACACCCACTGCGAAGGGCGAGAGTTTCCTGTGCAAACAGGAACCAAGCGATGAAATCTACAGATGACACAAAGTTGGGCAGGGCTGCAAACACTTTGGCAGACGGAGCTAAAATTCAGAGGGAACTTGACAAGCTGGAGAACTGGACTATAGGCAACAAATTGCAATTCGACCCAAACCAACAGAAGGTGCTACTTGTAGGGAAGAAAATCCAAATGCACAAATACAAAGTGAGGATAACTAGCAGTTGTTCCAGCACCCACTGGTTAACACTTAATTGGTTAACCCTTTCATATCCCTACTTAGGCCACCAATGTCTAGAAAGGCTGTAGAGAAACTGGAAAGGATCCCCAAAGATGACCAAAGCCAAATGAGCAAAGGCTGAAGGGACTGGGTGGCTGTGTCTACACTGGGCCACTTATTCCGGAAAATCAGCCGCTTTTCCGGAATAAGCTGCGAGCTGTCTACACTGGCCCGTGAATTTCTGGAAAAGCAAGGACGCTCTACTGTACAAAATCAGCCGCTATTCCAGAAAAACTATTCTGCTCCCGCTCGGGCATAAGTCCTTATTCCGGAACACTGTTCTGGAAAAGGGCCAGTGTAGACAGCCCAGTAGTCTTTTCCGGAAAAAAGCCCCGATCGCGAAAATGGCGATCGGGGCTCTTTTCCGGAAAAGCGCGTCTACATTGGCCACAGACGCTTTTCCGGAAAAAGGGCTTTTCTGGAAAAGCAGCCTGCCAATGTAGATGCTCCTTTTCCGGAAAAACTGAAAACGGAATAGTATTCCGTTTTAAGCAGTTCCGGAAATTCATGCCAGTGTAGACACAGCCGGTCTGTTTAGCTTGGAAGAGAGGACATGGGAGGGAGGCATCATAATAGTCTTCAAATGCTTGAAAGGCGGTCGTAGAAAAGATGGTGAAAAGTTGTTGTCCCTTGACACAGACGGCAGGACCAGCGGCAGTCGGTTCAAACAACAGCACGGCAGATTTAGGTTGAAAAATCGCCCAACTGTAAGAACAGCAGGACAATAGAACAGAAAAGCTAGAGAAGTCATGGAAACTTCTTCCTGGCAAGTTCTCAGAAAGAGGCCTGCTAGCCATCCTTCCTAGATAGTTTAGACTCATCAAATTCTACATCTTCGCAGGACTTGGATAAGATGACTCCTGTGTTCCCTTCTACCCCACAGGTGTATGATTCTACTTTGGAACCATGGCTCAGCTTGTCAATACAGCTGGGTAACAGCCAGCCGATATTAGCTGTGCTCTGCTCACAGGTTGGGCCCTTGTGGACCAGGGTGACAGCTGCAGAAGAGGAACTGGAATAGAAAGCACCTCAGAAAATCAGGCTATTTTAATTTAAGTACTTAACATTGGAAAGGGAAAGCATTTAGTCTGCGTGGCCAATTGAACCAGGCAGGATTTTGTATTTGGAATATTTACAGCAAACTGCTCGCAAACAACCGACAGGCACAGAATTACTCATAGAAGTTGGCACGGGCCAAAAATGGGGCAGGGTGCGGGGGGAATTAAGGTGTTATTGGTTGCGTTTTGGTTTTCATTGGGATTTTCTTCAACAGAATGTTTTAGACCAACTGTAGTAACGACTGGTTGTCCAGTAACTTCTGAAGAGGAAGACGTTTGAGAAAATTCACAAGTATCTAAAATGGTATTATAAGGAGGAAGGAAAAAATTGTTCTCCTTGACTTCCGAAGACAGGACATGAAGCAATGGGATTAAATTGCAGCAAGGGAGGTTTAGGTTGGAAATTAAGAAAACTTCCTGTTAGGCTGTGTCTACACTGGCATGAATTTCCGGAAATGCTTAAAACGGAATACTTTTCCGTTTTCAGTTTTTCCGGAAAAGGAGCGTCTACATTGGCAGGCTGCTTTTCCGGAAAATCCCTTTTTCCGAAAAAGCGTCTGTGGCCAATGTAGACGCGCTTTTCCGGAAAAGAGCCCCGATCGCCATTTTCGCGATCGGGGCTTTTTTCCGGAAAAGACTACTGGGCTGTCTACACTGGCCCTTTTCCGGAACAGTGTTTCGGAATAAGGACTTATGCCCGAGCGGGAGCAGAATAGTTTTTCCGGAATAGCGGCTGATTTTGTACACTAGAGCGTCGTTGCTTTCCGGAAATTCAAGGGCCAGTGTAGACAGCTTGCAGCTTATTCCAGAAAAGTGGCTGATTTTCCGGAATAAGTGGCCCAGTGTAGACACAGCCTTAGGGTGGTTAAACACAGGAATAAATTGCCTGGAGAGGTTGTGGAATCTCCATCACTGGAGATAGTTAAAAGCAGGTTAAACAGACACCAGTCAGGGATGGTCTGGATGGTGCTTGGTCCTGCCGTGAGGGCAGGGGACTGGACTTGATGACCACTTGATGTCCCTTCCAGTTCTAGGATTCTAGGATTCTGTAACAATCAAAGATGATTCCCAGATAGAGGAAGGAGAGAAAAGAGACAAAGTTCAGTGACAAAATTATTTGCTACAAATTGTTTCCCTGGTTCTAGTGTCAAACTCCATGAACTTTTGTGAAACTCTTCAAAGTTTCAAAAAAGGACTGAATAAATTCATAGAGGAGAGGCCCATCAATGAGCAGGAATGGTGTCCCTAGCCTCTGTTTGTCAGAGGCTGGGAATGGGTGACAGGGAGGGATCACTTGATGATTTCCTGTTCTGTTCACTCCCTCTTGGGCATCTGGCATTGGCCACTGTGGGCAGATAGGAGATTGGGCTGGATGGACCTTTGGTCTGACCCAGCCTGGCCGTTCTTATGTTCTTCTTCAGGCTAATTTAGAATACATTTTCCCCTGCTTTTTAAATGGCAATTATGATTGTTATCATGTATTTATTGTTGTACCCTAGCAGAGCCCAGAGAGCTGCGCCCGGTTGCCAGACACTTGACAAGCCAAGGAGAAGACTCCATAGATCCCCGGTGGCTTCACAAGAGTGACAAGCCTAGGGAAGAATGAGATGATGCTGGTCAGTGATCAGCAGCATGGCCTAGCTCACCAGCTGCCTAACCGCTGCAGAGATTTCAGCTGGCAGACGGGCATGGAGCGAGGAACGTGAGACGGCTTTGTGGCATTGGCTGGGCATTTCCTGCCTACGGGGCAGCATGGGAGAAAGCAGGAGTTTATAGTACGGATTGGACCTCCCTAGTCAAGGGCCCTCGGGACCTGACTGGTCCTGGATGAGGGATTTTGCAGGACCTGGGGAGGTCATTTCTGGTACCTGTGCTGCTAGCGCCACTTTCCACCAGGCACCCCACACTGGGCTTCCTGGCTCCCCTGGGCAGTTTAGCTGGGTCGTGCACTGGGCTTCCTGCCCCCTCCTCCCACGCTGTAGGCCAGCTGGGCCGTGCACGCTCTCCCTGCATCGCACCGAGCTTTCACCTCCCCCTCTCCCAGTGTACTGGGAATCTCTGATCCTGGAAAATCCATGGGCCTGTTGCCAGACCAGTGAGCTGCAGTTTTTAGAGGTGCAACTATAATATCCATAGAATTGTTACTGGCCTCAGATATGGAGGGAAATTCTGATGATGCTCTTGAGTTTTCCCTGCCAGACTGTGATGGACCAGGCCGTGTCTGGGCACCGCTGAGGGCGTCCACTCAGGGCGAATTGCTCAACTTCAGGGCTCCTTACAGCCCCAGACTGGTGACCTCTCCAAACAGGCCACAAACCAGTCCCAGAGCGCTTCAGCTGCCTGCCTGAAGCCTCACGAGCAAAACCCCTCCGACAACCCAGCAATATCCGTGCCCCAGACGGCCCCGGGCCTCATACACCGGTGAGGGATCTAGAACCCAATCCCACCTAACCCGAACAAGTTTTGTCCGGTTCCAAGAAACTAGCCATAGATCCCTGGTCAATTTACCCTCTGGATTTTACGCACAAATCACGCTGAGCCAATCCTTTAGCATCTAACATCTAAAGGTTTATTACCACAAGAAAGAAAAGCATGAGAGTAAGGTTGCTAAAGAATCGTACATTACATGCATCGAATCTCCCAGTTCTCGATGCAGGCTCTAGCAGAGATGTTACAGCTGCTGGTTTAAAAGTTTTTGTTGCACATCCTAGATCAGGATGGGTCCACAGTTCTTTCTGGCCCTTCGATCCCTGCATTGCTGCCTCTGGGATGAAATGCTGAGCTGAGTCCCCAGATGGCGTTGACCACATGGCCTCTTTATACATCCTTCCTGGTCTTTTCTTGGCTGCAGCAGGTCACGTGGCCAGCGACCTATCCCTGTGTTCCTTGCTGGCAGCCTTCATTCTTTAGGTGTGTCCTTGGCCCATTGAGTGCCATTGTCCCACAGGGCCTCGCTAATTAGCATGTCCACAGGCCGGGCTCTGCCCAATGTTCAACCACATGCAGGGAAATATTCAGTATCCATCCAAAGTACATTATTATAATTTCACACACAGACATTATACAATCACCTGACTAGTGTACATAGGATTAGCAGACTGTAAGCTTCTATTCAACACCCCACATGGCCCCCTTTTATACCATTTTTGGGGCCAACACCCCCCCAGGGGTGCAGTAGTGATCTGGCTGCTCCCCTCAAAATCCAGTAATGTGACAGCCTCAGATGTGGAGGGAAATTCTGATAATGCTCTTGAGTTTTCCCTGCCAGGAAAACATGTCCGGTCCCCTCCCCTCACAGAAGAAGGTGAGGTCTGCAGGGGGGTTCTCAGAGACCTGCATGCAACTCACCCCTGCTTGCAGAATTCACAGGCCAAACGCCCTTCCTCCAATCACCTCTTTGGATCTGTCCCAACGGGCAAAGCGGAGTGACAGCGGGTGAGGCAAAGCAGCCTCACAACACCAGAAATTGACTGTGACTCATGGAAGGTGCTTTACGATAAGGAGACGTGATACGTTTGACTCACATGCGGCACACCGGGAGGAGGTTGCCAGGCAGGTCTTTGGTACGTAAAGAGAGGAGGTAGCAAGTGGTTCCTAAAATACAAACATCTGGGTTGCAAAGTGACTTGGGAATTGCTCTCTCCCGACGTTAATGCCTCCCAGTGGAAAAAAACGAAGCCAACCAAACCCAAAAAGTGGCTGACCGACCCTACTCAACGTATTCATAAGTCACCTGGAGAAAGTGGTGATCAGTGAGGTGGCAACATCTGCAGATGATACAAAATGGCTCAAGATCGTTAAGTCCAAGGCAGATTGTGAAGCTCTTCAAAACTTTCTTACAAAACGGGGTGAATAGGCTACAAAATGACAGATGAAATTCAGCGTTGATCAATGCGAAGTCATGCAGAGTGGAAAACTTAATCCCAACTAGTCAGATAAGATGATGGGGTCTACGGGAGCTGTTGCCACTCAAGGTCTTGGAGTCTTTGTGGACAGTTCTCTGAAAACATCCACCCAATGTGCAGTGGCAGTCAAAAACGCTGAACAGAATGTTGTGAATCATTATCTTGCTGCTGGGACTTTTCACCTTGGCAAAGAGATGACGAAGGAGGGATATGATGGAGGTCAGTAACATTAGGACTGGTGTGGAGAAAGTAAATGAGGAAGTGTGGTTTACTTCTTCCCGTAACACAAGAACTAGGGAGCACCACATGAAATCAATAGGTAAACAAAAGGGAGTATGTCTTCACACAATGCACAACCTGTGGAACTCCTTGCCAGAGGATGTTGTGTAAGCTAGGACTTTAATAGGGTTGCAAAAAAAGCTAGATAAATTCATGGAGGTTTGGTCCATCAATGACTATTAGCCAGGATGGACGGGGATGGTATCCCTAACCTCTGTTTGTCAAGACTGGGAATGGGTAACAGAGGAGGTACCTGTAGATCATTCCCTTTTCTGTTCATTCCCTCTGAAACACCTGGTATTGGCTACTGTTGGATGACAGGAGACTGGGCTAGATGGATCCAGTCTGGCTGTTCTTATGATATATTCTTATTTCCAGAACCTTTTTCCATCCAGGAGCAGTAGGGATTGTCTGACAGTGGCAGATGGAATTTCTCAACCCTTTCTCTTAACGATCTGGGGCTTCCAACTTTCACAATATTGGGGGTTTCTTTTGCCCCTTGGAATTCAATGAGTAAGAGAAAATTTCATCTGTGCTAAACAAGAAAAGTGGGGCTAAGTTTCTAAACTTCATGCTTGCGGTGAAAAGTTTGGAAATGTGACCCATTCCGTGAGGCTACAACACTCAAAAGCAAATAGAACCCCCCAAATTTGTCTCACACATTGAGAACACTTGGGATTAGCAATAGAGGAAACCCCACTAATCTGAACAACCTCTCCTTGCAAGATCTCGGCACAACATAGGCCACCTTTGAAACATTCCACCTGTTTGTGCACTGAGTAACAGGCATGTTAATCTCGCATCAAATTCCTATTTTGGTGGTGGTGGGGGGGTGTCTTCATCAACAGCCTCTCACCCAATTAACTCAGAGCGTCGGAACTCGTGAACTTTCTTCCGTTCCAACTGACGATACGCCAAGCGGAAAGAAAACAGCGGAATATTTTCACAAGCTTGGTTGATCTCCGAAATTAACCAACAACAAGATGGCTTGTTTGCGCTAGTAAAGGAAGTAAATATGTCAGTGATACCAGAGACACTGAGCCGCCCTGTATTTATACTGGTATCTCATGTATCGTATCAATTTCTACAGACAGGCACAGCTGAAATTCAGGTCCTGATTTCATATACCACAAGTCAAACAAATTTCAAGTATTGGCACGTTCAAAAGTGGGGTACTGATTTGCTTCATTGTAGAGAGGCGCTGTGTGCATTTATGGTGCTGCGTTATTATTTATGTTTCACTGCTCTTACCAGCTGTATTCTTCCTTTCAGACACGACTGTATTGGTATTGCTCATTGGACTGTTGTGTTAGATGCATTCTTTCACCTTTTCTACCAGTTCAAATATAGTCCAAGTCGGCAGCACTTAATGTCATTAGCTTATCATGGCTCTTCTAGCGTGACATGATTTGCTCTCCTCTGTAAATACTAGGGCTGATGGGAAAACAGGGGAAGGGTGGGAGAAGATCACATGGAGAATTAAAGTGAAAACACAAAGAATTTGGTTTTCACTGACATTTTCAATGGCAAATTTCAACTCAACGAAAATGTTTTGGCTAGAAACCTTTCACTTTCGGTTTGGTTGTCCAAACCAAATATTTCCATGGGAAACAGACACTTTCCAAAAATATTGTAATTTAGTCAAACCCCCCGTTTTCCAGGGAAAACCAGTTTGGACGCAGGCGGCGTGGGGAGCCCAAGTTCCATGCCAGGAAGGGTTGTAAGACTCTGAAATGCGCCTTTGTACTTGTAACAGGGTGTGCCTCAGCAGCATGGCGCCTCCTGCTGGTCACGCGAGGAATCATCTCGTCAGCCCTGGAGGGCCCCTTCCAGATAGTGTCTCACCTGTTACTTTCCACCACCTAGTGTTAGTGCCTGTGTCCCTCCCAGGCCATGACACCCTTCCCTATAGGTACTGCCCCATGGCAGCGCCCCCGCATTAAGGGATCCCCCCTCTCTGAGAACCCCCAAACCTCTACGCCCACCTTGCCTCAGTGACTCACTGTCAGTCGGCATCTAGCCCCTTAGCTCAGGGGCAAACTGCTGTCTAAAATGGCCGCTCATCCTTGGCAAGAGATGTGGACCTGCCCTACTCTCCTCAGGCCTGGTCTCAGGCCCTGCAACCTGGGAGTTGTCAGGCCAGAGCCCCCCAGCTTTGCCTCCTTGCCCCAGAGCAAGTCAGGAAGCCTCCAGCTTCCCCGGCAGCCAGGTCCCTCCTGCTCCCTAGCTGGAGCAAGAGTGAGTCGCTGTGACGCCTCCTGCTGGTAGCCCCAGGGAATCATCTCTTTCGCCAGCAGGGGGCCTCCTCCTATCTGGCGTCTCCGCGCTCCATGCTTGCGTTGCCCCTGTGGTCCTAAAGCCTAGCCTCTTTGCCTCAGGGGCAAGCCACAGTCTGTATGGGCCATGCCTAGGGGGCAGGGCGAGGTGTAAGGGGAAAGGGGGGGACCCAGGCCCACCCACTACTCTGGGTCCTGACCCAGGAGCCCTCTGGCAGCAGCAGCCTTGTCCTGCCTCCTGTGCTCCCCTTCACTGCCTCTAGTTCCTGGGCCATTGTCCCTGTGACCCTTTGCATCCTCTTGGCCCTTGGAGTCTCTCTCTGCTCCCCTAGACCTGCTCTCTCCAGGTGCTTCTGCCTCACTGCAGGGAGCGAGTCCTTCCCTCTTGCTGGTCATGACCTAACTGACCCTCTCTGCTGGCCAACTCCTTATATACAGGGCAGCCCCAGCAAGGGCCCTCTGATTGGCTCCTTCCAAGCCCTTTCCCAATTGGCTGGGGCTCTGTGCAGGAGTCCCCCAGCCTGCTTTAACCCCTTCCAGCCAGTGTGGGGCAGCGGCCCCACCATAAAAGGTAAACGCCATTGTCTAACTGTTCTCTTTGAGAAAGGTCTTGTCCCTTTCTGGTTGGTTCACCGTACTGCACGCCAATACAGGCTCACGCATCTCACACAAGCACGATCGCAGTACAACTTAATTCCACGAGGCATAGGATTGCAGGCACGCCTCAGTCTGCTCTTTTCCCCTGGTTGGCAGGTCTCTGCAACAGTTCTCCACCCAGAGTTCAGAGAGATGGAAGTGAAGCAAAGCACGTGACCAAATTGCATGAGGTGCCACATCTACCACTAACTAAAGATTTGTTTAATCCACACACATGGCCACAGGGCACCCGCTATGGATACCAGGGGTGGGACTCAGTGGAGTAGACGTGGCGAGTTTCCTGGTCTGCAGAAAAGGTGAAAAATAATTATCTCATCTCTGACCCCATCCAACGTCAAGCGATTGATGGGCCTATCCTCCATAAATGTATCTAGTTCTTTTTTGAACCCTGTCAAAGTCCTAGCCTTCACAACATCCTCTGGCAAGGAGTTCCACAGGTTGGTTGTGCGCTGAGTGAAGAATTACTTCCTTTTGTTTGTCTTAAACCCACTACCTATTAATTTCATTTGGTGACTCCTAGTTCTTCTATTACGGGAACAAGTAAATAACTTTTCTTTATTCACTTCCTCCACACCAGTCATAATTTTATTTACTTTTTTGCAATGATCTCCAATTATCTTGGGGGCTGTGTTCTGAGGAAGCCTGGGGCTCATTTCAGGAAAATCTGGGCTGATCTATGGATCTGAGCAATAACCACACAGGACTCAGTAGGGGATGATATTTAATCCCACCTGCTACATGGGTGAGATTAGCACCAGGTGACTTGGTTAGCACCATGTGACTTGAGCATTGATTGGAATTGAGCATTGAGCATTGATTGTTTTGAAATGCACACTGAAGCTCAGGGGTGAACCAGGCCACCTGAAATAAAATGGTGGCAAAGCTCCAGAGGAGTCCCACAGAAGGTATTACATCCAGTGATTTTCAAAATTGTATTGTACCAAGACCCTTCCTCCTATCAACCCAGGCCTGAAGTCAGGGTGCCACTTTCATTTAGTACAGCAAAGTGAGAAGTTTGTTTGTGCATTGTTGGGGGGTCATGGCGGTCATAAACCTCTGTCTTAAACTGTGCAATTTCACATAGCTATAGGGCGAAATTCTGCTCTTTCTTCCACCCATTGACTTGAGCTGGGCTGCCCTAAATATTGATGATAGAGAGTAACCGAGATGTGTGTTTACTGTCTTAAACGTACACTGCAAATGCCAATCCCCTGAAGTGCAGCTATGGAAAACTTTGTCCATGTTCATCAGTATCACCGACCACGCAGAAAGATGGAGGTTCTCCAGCAAGAAGAGAATGGAAAAATGTGACTTGATGTGATAAACATTTGGAAGGCAGCGTTATTGTCAAGAGGGTAAAAACCTACCCGTTGCTTGGAAAGTCGGGACAATCTCTCACTAAACTAAAAAAGGAGGGGAGAGGAAGGTATCCAAGAACCGGGGAAACTTGACCAAATTCCACAAGGATTTTAAGTGGTGGGATTGTTTGACTTCAGCCACACCAATTCAACGCAGAGGGTGTGCTTTCAAGAGAATACTTGGCAGCTGGTTTGTTAGAGTCACGAGTTAAGTCTTCTTGGTGTAACTCCATTGAATTTGGTCCATCGTGTCTTATTTAATACGTAGATGATATGCAATGGCATTTGTATTGCACTCCAGCTTTTTAGGATATAGAATATGGTATGCTCACTGATGGCTTTTGGCAATAACGACTGGAAATTTAAAAAAAACACATTTGCAATACAAAGAATACATATTAAAGAGATGACTCCAACCAACATAACCCGTTCAGTCCTCTGCTGGTTTTCAGGGGGTATTCCCTTGGAGTTCTTTTTCACACATAGAAAAGGCTCCGTGGAACTCATGCCTGAATGAGACACAGTTCAAACTGGCCCCACGGGTGTGGGGATGGGGACTGGATCCAGAGTTTTGGTTTGGCTCGTGTTAAAGGCACTGGGGTGACCCCATTTGCCAGGTCCAATTGCAAACCTGCGAGAAGCACAGACCCATCTCATGTTGGCATCTTAGAAGGATGGACATTCAGGTGCCTGTGACATGATGGGGAAGAAGTCCCGGCAGCCCCAGCTGAAATTGGGGCGTAATGTTTTCTAGAGAAGAGGAATCTGTTTCCAGCAAAGGCTGGGAATTTGCTGCACTCGATCAAAATCCCAGAGGACAGAATGAGTGCAACCCTGGGAGAGCTTCCTGTTTTAATCCGAGACTCAAAGGGTATGTCTAGACTGCAGCCCTCTGTCGGCAGAGGGATGCAGATCAGGCAGGTCAACATTGCAAATGAGGCAGGGATTTAAATATCCCGTGCCTAATTTGCATAAAAATGGCCGCCACGTTTTGCCAACTCAGCACTTTGTCGGCAACAAGCGGCAGTCTAGAGGGGGATCTGTCAAGAAAGAAAGCCTTTTTCGACAGATCCCTTATGCATCCTGCAAGGATGTTTACGGGATCTGTCGAAAAAGGCTTTCTTTCTCGACAGATCCCCCTCTAGACCGCCGCTTTTTGCCGACAAAGTGCTGAGTTGGCAAAAACGGTGGCCATTTTTATGCAAATTAGGCACGGCATATTTAAATCCCTGCCTCATTTGCAATGTCGACCTGCCTAATCTGCATCCTTCTGCCAACAGAGGGATGCGGTCTGGACATACTCAAAGAGTCATAGAATACTAGAACTGGAAGGGACCTTGAGAGGTCATTGAGTCCAGGCCCCTGCCCTCACAGCAGGACCAAACGCTGCCTAGATCATCCCAGACAGGTGTCTGTCTAACCTGCTCTTAAAGATCTCTAGTGATGGAGATTCCACAACCTCCCTGGGCAATTTATTCCAGTGTTTCACCACCCTGACAGGTAGGAAGTTTTTCCTAATGTCCAACCTCAACCTCCTTTGCTGCAATTTAAGCCCCTTGCTTCTTGTCCCATCATCAGAGGCCAAGGAGAACAATTTTTCTCCCTCCTCCTTGTAACACCCTTTTAGATACTTGAAAGCTGCTATCATGGTCCTCCCAGTTTTTTCTTTTCTAAACTAAACAAGCCTAATTCTTCTTTCAGTCTTCCTTCATAGCTCGTTTTTTCTAGAGCTTTAATAATTATAATTTCTGTTGCTCTTCTCTGGAGCCTCTCCATTTTCTCTATATCTCTCTTGAAATGCGGTGCCCAGAACTGGACCCAATCCTCCAACTGAGGCCTAATCAGCGCAGAGTAGAGCAGAAGAATGACTTCTCGTGTCTTGCTCACAACACTCCTGTTATGAACGTGCATCCCAGAATCAAGTTTGCTTTTTTGGCAACAGTGTCACACTGTTGACTCATATTTAGCTTGTAGTCCTCTATGATCCCTAGATCCCTTTCTGCAGGACTCCTTCCTAGACAGTCGCTTCCCATCTGTGTTTGTGAAACGGATTGTTCCTTCCCAAGTGGAATGCATTGCTTGTGTGTGAAAAATGCACAAATGCCAGCCAATTGAGAAATCACAGCAAAGATGCAATAATTAGACAAAGATGTCAGCTACAGATCTTATTGGGGAGACTCATTATCGTCCATCTCCAAGAAAAAACCCTCAAGATAGCCCTATTGGTTCGGTTTGGTTTGTTAGATTTTCTACAATTAACCTTTTCCCAGCTGAAATATTTTGGGTACATCTCATAATTGGCTTTTTATGTATTTAAATCTTGTCCATGTCAGAGGTTTAGGAACAAAAAAACTGGTGAGTGGGTTTTTGTTTGTTTGTTTAGGGAAAAATTATGGAACGTAAGGAATTTTTCATTTGTAACATGGAAAGGTGGACTAAACGCGAAAGCATGGGAAGGATCCTTGGTGGGGTAGGGAGAGACGGATAAGGTGACCCAGAAAGTCTTTTCTGATTTGCCAGATTTGATGATATTATGCAAAAAAGGACCGGAATAGCAAACGTAGGGCCACTGGGAGCAAAATATGTAGATGAAACCTCCACGCAGTGCCTTTGATGAGTCACCCAGACAGGAAACATATTTCTTATTCATTATTTCTTATTCATTATTCCTTATGCATTATTTCTCTTGGTCAAACCTTTCTCACTTGGCCTACAAGAGAGAAGAAGCTATAGCACATGACCAGCCACACGCCAACAGTCGTGAAGTGTTGATGTGATCAGTGTCTGGATGACTTGGAGACCAAATTCACCTGTGCCCCATGGACCATTCTGGGGCTACCTAGGGCTGGCATAACGGGGCCATGGGGAAGATGGAAGTTCCTTTGTCTTGGGGAATGCCCTCACAGAAGGGCAAATTGGGGGAAGGCAGGTTGGGGGCAGGATATGCTGCATGGCTTGGCTTTTTTGACACTATGGAGAGACCACCTCCTGGCAGTAGCCTTGTAAAAGCAGGGGTACAAGATATGGCCATCCTGGGAATTATCCTCACCTGCCCTAGGAATGAAACTGGCCCCCCAGTGATCACTGAATAAGGTGCCATGCCCCCTTCCCGCTACCCCTGTGGTAGTCCTAGCACTGACTGAGGGATGACGGTTACCTGTAATCTGAAAATGATTCCTCTGAGCCAGAGTTTCCCAAACTTTTTAAGCCACGGAGCCCCTACTGGGGTCCTGCAAACTTGATGGAGCCCTTAGAATTTTGTAATTTTTAATTCAGTAGGCACCCAAAGAAATAGATAACGCTCTGGAATTCTATTTTTATTTCTTGCTTATTTCTTATAAATTCTTTTTCCCCAAGAAAACTGTCAGAAAACTAGCAACAAAATAATAGGATCATACAACGGCCATTCATATTTTCTCGCGGAGCCCCTGGACCCATTGTGTGCTCCACGGAGCACACTTTGGGAAACCCTGGCTGAGCTCTTTGGGGACTGGACTCGATGACCTCTCGAAGTCCCTCCCAGTCCTGGTATTCTATGATTCTATGAAACTTTCTGAACAATGAAAACTGGAAGAGTGGGTGGAAGAATGATTCATGACCACAAATAGGGCCAAATTTGTACCTGACGTAATCCATAACCACTATCCCACCGGCACCAGCAGCAAACTCGCATCCCAAAGCCCAGGGGTCATTGTAGAATCCTAGGATGAGCAGAGACCTCAAGAGGCCATCAAGTCCAACCCCTTCTCAAAGCAGGACCAACCCCACTTAAACCATCCCAGCCAGGGATTGGTCAAGCCGAGACTTAAAACACCTCTAGGGATGGAGACTCCACCCCCTCCCTAGGGAACCCATCCCAGTGCTTTCCCACACTTTGAGTGAAATAGTTTTTCCTAATCTCCAACCTAGACCTCCCCCACTGCAACTTGAGCCCATTGCTCCTTGTTCTGCCATCTTCCCCCACAGAGAACAGCCTCTCTCTTTCCTCTCTGGAACCTCCCTTCTGGGAATTGAAAGCTGCTCTCAAATCCCCCCTCACTCTTCTCTTCTGCAGACTAAATAAGCCCAAATCCCTCAGCCTCTCCTCGTAGGTCACGTGCTCCAGTCCCTTAATCATTTTGGTTGCCCTCCGCTGGACCCTCTCTACTGCGTTCACATCCTTTCTGCAATGGAGGGCCCAGAACTGGACGTGATACTACAGATGTGGCCTTGCCAGTGCCGAATTATGCAATGTGTAGATCTCAGCCAGGAATAAAGAATCACAGATAGGCATGACAAGGTCTTCAAGAAGTTCCTCTCAAGCCTGTGAGGTGGACCGCAGTTGACACTACTTCTGTAACCGGCCTGGCTTGTGACAAGTGCGGGGGCTTGAACCCGGGGCTTTCTGTGCTAAAAGCAGAGGGACCCGAAGTCCCTTTTCAAACTACAGCCCTTGAGCTGCAAGCAGGGTCGATTCATAATCTTAGGTGCCCCAGCCACCAGAGTGCGACGTATACCGAGATGCGCTCCTTTCCTTGCGGTGCAATACCTTCGAGCCGCTGACACATCGTGGGAGGCATGGCTGCTAATGGATACATTACGGAATGTGGCAGCTGTTTATGCAAAGGGCCGTAAAACGGTTCTTCAAAGCTGGTGCAAAAATCAAAGGCATTAGAGACGGAAAAGGATAAAGGCTTGTTAGATCATCTCCCCAGCTTCCAATCCCAGCGGGCTTTGCCAGGACTGTTCTGAGCGGTATAGTCTTCATTGCTTTGTCCAGGCTCATTTTCATGGTATTACCCTTAAGAGCTACTCCGTGGTCTAATAGATCTTGCGATTAGGCACGTGGGGCGCACTTACAGCCAACATTTTCCTGTATTTAATTTGATTATTCCTACGTGGTGTCCCGGGTCTCCGTGTTCCCGTTCCTCCCTTTGGGGATGTTTGACACCTTTCAAGTACCGCTGTATGTTTCCACTGCTCCTTTGACTGTCCGCTGACCAAATTTTGTCTCTTTAGTTCTGACTTTTCTGCCTGCTAGAACGTCTCCCAGGCCAAGGGCTGAATACTAACAACCACTGCTGTGATTTATTAGAGTAGCTCTCTTGTTTTCCCCATCTTACTTCCTTGTGCTAAGGAGCCAGGTATTGAAAAAACAAGCACAACAACTAATTAATGATTTAATTGGAGTGGGAAAGAAATAAGGTGCTGTCACGGGCTCTTGATTTTACTCCCCCACACAAGTGTACAGAGGAAAAATATAAAGAGGGATGATGAATCACGGTTTCGATGAAGTGTTTTCATCCGTTCGCTCTGGCAGACAGACCTTAAATGTATGCTGGAGCAGGGTAGACATTTCAACAGAGGCTTTTGCTAGGGGTGTACTCAGTGCTGTTATTGTTACTGGGAGAGGAGAGGAAGGGAGAAACTGAGGTCATACTGTGCATGAAGTCGGGGCTCAGAGGTGAGCTGAGGTGTGGAATTGCTTGGGTTCATAGAATCATAGAATCATAGAATCCTAGGACTGGAAGGGACCTCGAGAGGTCATCGAGTCCAGCCCCCCGCCCTCAAGGCAGGACCAAGCTCCGTCTACACCATCCCTGACAGATGTCTATCTAACCTGTTCTTAAATATCTCCAGAGAGGGAGATTCCACCACCTCCCTTGGCAATTTATTCCAATATTTGACCACCCTGACAGTTAGGAATTTTTTCCTAATGTCCAATCTAAACCTCCCCTGCTGCACTTTAAGCCCATTACTCCTTGTCCTGTCCTCAGAAACCAAGAGGAACAAATTTTCTCCTTCCTCCTTGTGACACCCTTTTAGATATTTGAAAACCGCTATCATGTCCCCCCTTAATCTTCTTTTTTCCAAACTAAACAAGCCCAGTTCATGAAGCCTGGCTTCATAGGTCATGTTCTCTAGACCTTTAATCATTCTTGTCGCTCTTCTCTGTACCCTTTCCAATTTCTCCACATCTTTCTTGAAATGTGGCGCCCAGAACTGGACACAGTACTCCAGCTGAGGCCTAACGAGTGCAGAGTAGAGCGGCAGAATGACTTCACGAGTTTTGCTTACAACACACCTGTTGATAGAACCTAGAATCATATTTGCTTTTTTTGCAACAGCGTCACACTGTTGACTCATATTCAACTTGTGGTCCACTATTTCGAATGGGTCATCCTTTGAGAAAGAGGAAACTCTGCTCGGCTCAGCAGGGCTCTGTCTAGACTGTATCCCTCTGTCGACAGAGGGATGCAAATCAAGCACTTCAAAAGTGCAAATGAAGCCGGGATTTAAATATCCCGTGCTTCATTCGCATAAAGATGGCCGCCGCTTTTTTTCAAAACCGGGCTTTTTCGAAAAAAAGATGGCAGTCTAGAGGGGCTCTTTCGAAAAATAAAGCCTTTTTCAAAAGATCCTGCAACCCTCATTTTTTGAGGAAGAAGGGATCTTTCGAAAAAGGCTTTATTTTTCAAAAGATCCCCTCTAGACTGCCGTGTGTTTTTAGAAAAATCCCTGTTTTGAAAAAAAGCGGCAGCCATCTTGATGTTAATGAAGCACGGGATATTTAAACCCTGGCTTCATTTGCACTTTCGATGCACCCAATCTACATCTCTCTGTCGGCAGAAGGTGTAGTCTAGACACAGCCCAGGGGTGAAAGTAACTTAGGGTACGTCTACACTACAGCGCTAGTTCGAACTAACTTAGTTCGAATTAGTTAATTCGAACTAAGCTAATTCGAACTAACGCGTCTAGAACTAAAAACTAGTTCGAATTAGCGTTTTGCTAATTCGAACTAGCAAGTCCACATTGAGTGGACTCTGAACAGGGCTTAAGGATGGCCGGAAGCAGTGCCGGCAGGGCATCAGAGGAGGACTTAGAGCGTGGAGATGCTGTCTCAGGCTAGCCGAGGACTGCGCTTAAAGGGTCCCGACCCCCACCCCGGACAGACAGTTCTAAGGGGTGCCCCACTTGAAAAGAAGTTCTGGCTTGGAGTGCCCGGAGTACCCACACTGGGCACATCACACCACTCGGCCATCAGCCCGGCTGCACTTGCCGCAGGCTGCCATCTGGGGAGAGGGAGTAATTGGGGGGCTGCAGGAGAGCTTCCACCCCCAGAAGCCCGCAGAGCCAGCCCAGTCCTCCCCATCGGGGGCTCGTACCCCATTCCTCCCTCACCTCCTTCCACTTACCCTTCCCTAGCCCCCCTTCTTATTGATGTACAAAATAAAGATAACGTTTCTTCCAACATTGACTCTGTCTTTATTGAAAAAAACTGGGGGAGACTGGGAAAAGGAGGTGGGAGAGAGGAAGAGAAAGGCTGGGAGAAGGGAGGGCAACTAACATGATCAGGGGTTGGGAACAGGTCCCAGATGAAGAAAGGCTACAGAGACTGGGACTGTTCAGCTTAGAAAAGAGGAGACGGAGGGGGGACAGGATAGAGGTCTCTAAAAGCAGGGGTTGGGTGGAGATGGTGCATTCAGAAAAGTTCTTCCTGAGTTCCCATAAAGAAGGACTAGAGGAGACCAAAGGAAAGGAATGGGTAGCAGGCTTGAAACTAGTAAGAGAAAGTTGTTCTTCTTGACAAAGCAAATAGTTAACCTGCGGAACTCCTTGCTGCAGGAGGCTGTGAAGGCTACAACTAGAACAGAGTTGAAAGGGAAGTGAGATCAAGTCATGGAGGTCAGGTCCATGGAGTGGTCTTAGCCAGGGGGTAGGAGTGGTGTCCCTGCCCAAAGTTTGTGGAAGGCTAGAGAGGGACGGCACGAGACAAATGGCTTGGTCACTGTCTTCGGTCCATCCCCTCCAGGGTCCCTAGGGTTGGCCGCTGTCGGCAGACAGGCTACTGGGATAGATGGACCTTTGGTCTGACCCAGGACGGCCATTGTAAGCTCAGGGCTCAGTGTCGGGGGTCTCAGTGGACCCCCTTGATTTTCATGCACACCTGCTCCTGGGTGGCCAGGCTGGCAGCTCTCCTGCCCTAGACGGCCACTTTCCTGTGCCTAGTGCGGAGATCGTGGACGAGGTCCACGATGTCCGCACTAGCCCAGGAAGGTGCCCGCCTCTTGCGGTCCAGGGCAAGCTCCCGGGAGCCGCCAGCCTGGTCCCGGTAAGAGGGGGTGGGCTGGGGGGCATCGGGTGGGTGGCTCTGTGCCGTGCCAGGTGCAGGGTCTGCTAGCTGGGTGCTGGCAGGCTTGCACCTGGCATGGGCACCGTAGCCAGCCCGTGCCCCTTTAAGGGTCCGGGGCCGGGAGGGGGGCATAGAGTTTCCCTGGTGTTGGCCAGAGTGGCCACCAGGGAAACCTGGGGAGGGCTAGCCTCCCACTAGTTCGAACTAAAGGGCTACACAGCCCTTAGTTCAAACTAGCTAGTTCGAACTAGGCGTTAGTCCTCGTAAAATGAGGTTTACCTAGTTCGAACTAAGCGCTCCGCTAATTCGATTCAAATTCGAACTAGCGGAGCGCTAGTGTAGCACCTATTAAAGTTAGTTCAAACTAACGTCCGTTAGTTCGAACTAACTTTGTAGTGTAGACATACCCTTACTGTTTCTGACAGGAGCTGTTCTATTGCAACCCGGGTCCCTGCCTGCTCATTCAATGGCTCCCTGCCAGCTTTTGCCGCCACTCAGCCAGCTCCTGCCAGAGCTGCGCACCAGGGTCCACCCGCTTCCTTTCCCCTCTGCGCCTCCAGGAATTAACCCCCCCAGGGAAGGTAAGTAGGAAGGTGGATAATCAGCCAGGTTGACCTGGGGGTATGGAACTAATACAGGATTTGCAAGACTTGCATTGAACTCCCAGGCTCCTTGGGGGCACGTCAGTTTATCTTTCCGTGCCTCCGTTCCCCGTCTCTACTTTGCAGATCATAACCCTTCGTCTGTCTGTCTCGCCTGCTTACGGAAATGGGCAGGTTCTGGCTAATTGCCTCGTGTGATCTGCTCTTTGGGCACCGAGTGTCTCTCTCACGCCTCTGTAGACAGCATCTAGCGCAGCTGGGCTCTGGGCCTCTGGGCGCTACCGAAATATCGATACTCAGAGCAAAGCAGGAGTCCAAGGCTCACACCTGCGGGTGTAAATCTGGAGTGATAGCTTGGCCCTTTTACACCAGCTGAGGGTCTGGGGCATCGTTGTTAAACTGCTGTGGGGCGAGAAGTGGGGGACATGGCTGAACCTTCCGGACCACGGGGAGAGTGGACAGGTAGACAGGCAGGCGCCTCCTCACACCAGCCTTCCCAGCCCTGGAGCATAGGGAGGGCTGGCAGTGCAGGGCAGCCCCAGGAGACTGGGGAAGCTGTGCTAAATGGGGGCGGGGCTGGGGGCGGAGTGTGGGCGGGGCCAGTTTGCAAAGGCATTGCCTCTTACCCCCACTGTCCCGCTGAGTGGCAAATCTCTCCTCCACCCCGATCTGCAGCAGAATTTGAAAGGCTGCTGTCCGGCTCTCTCCTCCACCTCCCCTTCCGTCCTCTCTCCCACCACCTTCTAACCGGGGAGGCTTTTAAAGGCCTCCAGCAGGCCTGAAGTGGAGTCATCTGCCCCCAATTGGCCTGGGCCAGCTCCCTGCCAGCTGCTCCTAACTGCCCTTGGCCCTGACTTAGCAGGCTTTTGACCCTTTGGGGGCTGCCTTTCCCCACTCTGTAGCAGCCCCCTGGCCTGAGCTGGTCACAGTACGTATTATTGTTTGTTCAGACTGCGGTTGTGCTGACGAGCCCTCGACACAGGCCCCATTGTGCTCGGAGCGGCACAAACACAGAACCAAGAGACGGTTCCGTTCTTCCCTCCTCCTGACCACAGCCCGCCTTCCCCACATGCAAAATACACAGGGCTCCCGAAGATTTGGGGCACCGCTGGGTCTTAATGTCCACCCTCGTCTCTTCCTCTACCTGCTCTCCGACCTCTGGAGAGGGTCCAGGTTCCTTAAAAGTGAGAGAGCTGTCCAGAGCTGTGAGCGGAACCTGAGAAAGAGCTATTCAAGTGGTAAGGATGCCATTTAACAGTCATGTACCAACCCGTCAGTTTCTACAATTCTTGTATTAGTTTACATAAGGGGTGGGGAGCCTTTTTTGGGTCGGGGGCTGCACAAAAGTGAGAAGCAAAAAAACCCCAAACCAAAATCCCCCCCCGACTGAGGCTGTGTCTAGACTGCACAGTTCTTCTGGAAAAAGATTTGCAAATTGCAATTTGCGTATCTTTTTCCACTTCTTTTTTCGGAAGAGGCTTTTCCGACATTTGGCCCAGCTACACTTGGCCAAATGTTGGGAACCCCCCTTTTTCGGAACATCCCTTCTTCCTCGTAAAACAGGGATTCCAAAAAACCGCGTCTGCTCTTCCAAAAAAACTACCTCGGGTATCCCAGTAAAACTCTGCATCTAGACGTACCCTCTGAGAAGGAAAATGACAATGCCCCCATGTCTAAGGGGGCCCAGGCTAGCAGACTTTCGGAAAGTTGTGTATTATGTTGATAGGGGCATAAGTTAAGCAGATGCTGTGGTACCATCTTCTAGATGAGGCACTCCAGAGCATGTCAAGGTCACAGAAGAAAACATGCCTCTCCGCCCAGGTGAAGGGGTGTTAGCCCCAATGTCTTGGCCATATTCCAACTGAGATAATAATTGATGCTTTCGATCTACTTATGTTCCCTATGGAAGGCTTCAATTGGGCACTGAATCCTTCACTTCCAGGATTGGGGGAGGAGCTTGTGATGCCAAACAGGTAGGTGGTGGCAGGTGATTAGGCGGATCCTAACTCCTGCTCAGCCTGACTCCCTCTGTAGTATAGTCCCAGATGATTCCCTGTGAGTCATTTGTACATTTCCTACATCCCAAGGACAGTATGACTCTTAACCAGTTAACGACTATCCTGCCCTGTACATAGAAAAGCCCTATCAAGTTGCTAAAACATTATCAGTATTGCCAAGTTCCTCCCCAGAATTGGCTGCATTCCAGCAGCAGATGAAGAGACGCAATCCCTGTGTGTATATTAATTTGGTGCCCTCTGAAGTGCTTTGAAGCTTGAGTCAGATATTCTATACATCCATTATTAGCTACAGACATGCCAGGCTGTCTCTTGCTAGGTTAGGAAACACTGAGAAAACAGAGGGAGAACTTCTGGGTCGATTAGCCCCACTTCACATTCTTCCTGAGTAGAACTCATCAGAAAGCAGAATTTCTGCCCTGATCTGAATCCAGACATTTCAAAGTCTTTTGTGTTGGGGCAAAAAAGTTGAAACGAGACTTTTTCAATCATGGCATTTTTCAGTGTTTTCCCTGCCACAAAAAGTTTCCATGTTGCAAATGTCACAAGGTTTTGATCTGAGAGTGGTGCATTGTTACCGGCCAAATTGTTCGCTATAATACACCTGTCAAATAGGAAATTCAGCATGGAAAGAAATATATGACACTGAACAGCTTAGAATCCAATAAAATGTCAGAATCACACGGAAAGGAGAGGAGAAAGTGGAAACAAAAGCCTCTCTTCTGATTTTGAATCTCTTCAAAATGTGGCTGTGGAACATCGCGGCATTTTTCCCATGGGAAATGGGTATGGCAAAGATTTTTCAACTAGCTTTAGTTCCGGGTGGGAAAGCCGCTCCTGGTGGTTACAGATGCAAGCCCGGGCTTCTGGAATATAGCATCTCTTCAAAAGGTGGGGCTGCAGATTAGGAAGAGGCAGTGCAGGGCCCCGAAAGCGACGGCAACAGGAATCGTTTTTTGAATGCAGTGCCAAGATGTTCTGAGAATGTTTATCCACACGGCTCTCCAAGCCCTGGGACTATGAAGGCAGGGGTTGGGAAGGAGATTTGAAACCTCAAGAGCCAAAGCGATCCCAATGGAACAGAGCCATGAGGCGAGCAGGGAAGGGAGGGCCGAGATCAAAGGATTTAAAGGCACGTGCCTACTGTCTTTGTTCACTTGCGATTCCAAAGACTTTGGGGTTCCCTGTGATCTGTGAACTTGTGCTGCCCCTCAGAAGAGATTCAGATGCCACCCAGATGATTAGCAGAGCGCCCACAGCTAGTTTTTTTTTTGTTTCTACTGCTGGTGCACATCGGCACATGCCCCGGTGCACATAGAAAAATTCATTCTGCACAAGAAGGGAAATCCCCATAAGGATATATAAAAGAGGGGCACCAACTTGGGGGAGAGAGGATGATGCTGCCCATGACTAGAAAGGGTGCACCTCCTGTGTGCAGAGCACTGGAGGACCACTGGTGTCTGTGACATTGGTTCCTGCCCAAGATTTGGCTTTTAGGAGGAGTTGGGCTGGAAAAGAGACAGCTTCACCTGTTACTGAGAACTAGCGCATGGCTGGGGTGCTTTTCCTATTAAAATAATCATTTTCCATGACCTTTGGGGAAAGAGTAAGAGAAGCCGAACATTGATACTGTCCTGTCTTCCCAGCTGGTTTGCACTGGGCAGAGTTAAGGGGATCTCAGTCAGCAGATGTGCAGTAACATGCAATGGCACTTAGAGCAGTGCAAGAACCATTCTTCTTGCCCCAATACGAATGCTGATATCATGAAGAACGTTCCCTTCCCGAATCGGAGCCAAAAATCAAAATCTTGAAAAGTTTTGTAATCCAAAAAGCTGGAAAAAAATATATGCGTGAGGTCATATTCTCCTCTTATTGACCTCTGTGTGATAGGGACTAGGAACAGGTTAGCATCCCTTTAAATAATGTGCAAACACTCTACAGGGGCTCACTGGTTTCTATGGTTCAGAAGCTGCAAGAAACCATGGGGAGCAGTAGCATGTATACATCTAGGCCTTCTGTGATTGGGTATATTTAGTAGATAAATTGGTTTGCGACCCAACTCTGCGCATCTCGCTTCTTCACAATCTTGTGCTGTGTACAGGGCAGGGACTCAAGAGTAAAAGGGGTAAACTCCTATTGGAGTCCACAGACACATTGAACCAAATTCAGAGAAGAGCAACAAGAGTGATGAAAGGTCTAAAACACAGGACCTCTGAGGGAAGACTGAAAGAATTGGGTTTGTTTAGTTTGGAGAAGAGAGGACAGGAGAGCAGCTTTCAAGTGCCAAAGAGGATGTAACAAGGAGGAGGGAGAAACATTGTTCTCCTTGGCCTCTGAGGACAGGGAAGAAGCAATGGGCTTGAATGGCAGCAAGGGAGGTTGAGGTTGGACATTAGGAAAAACTTCCTACCTGTCAGGGTGGTGAAACACTGGAATAAGTTGCCTTGGGAGGTTGTGGAGTCTCCATCTCTGGAGATATTTAAGAGCAGGTTGGACAGACACCTGTCAGGGATGGTCTTGGTCAATGGTGGCCATCAGGGTAACCCACTGGCAGGCCGTGAGACATTTTGCTGATGTTGACCATCCCCAGGGACAGCCCCTGCAACTCCCATTGGCTGAAGCTCTCTTACCAGCCAAAGGGCGCTGTAAAAAGTGGTGGCCAACATGTTCCTGTGGCTACAGCTCCCATTGGCTGGGAATGGCAAACCACAGTCAATGGGAGCTGTGGGGAGGGGCCACGCCTGCAGATGGTCAACATCAGCAAAATGTCTTGCGGCCCACCAGTGGATTACCCTGATGGGCTGCATGTAGCCCGCAGGCCTCAGGTTGACCACCACTGGTCTGGATGATACTGAGTCCTGCCATGAGAGCAGGGGGCTGGACCAGATGACCTCTTGGTATCCCTTCCAGTCCTACAGTTCCATGATTCTAAGTCTGAAACTATCATAAGAGAGATGAGAATCAGTTCCGAAGCATGGGACTCAATTTCTCCAACTGGGTTATTACGTTATCATGAATGGCTTGATGCTATTGCGAAGCACTGTTCAGTTTGTTCCATCACACCCTGAGTACCGTTAATCTGCAGAAGATGCCTCGCACAGAGGAGAGGGACACCAAGGCGATGTCTACACTACAAGGTTTTTGCGCAAAAACCGGCGGCACGTCCATACCTCAAGTGCATTTTTGTGCAAGAAAATTGACAGGACAGAGGGCTTTTGCCGGTAGAATTACTCCTCTCCCCATGAGGAATAACTCCTTTTTGTGCTACAGTTCTTGCGCACAAAGGCATGTGTGGATGCTCCGGAGGGGTATTTGTGCAAGAAACCCCTATCGGAAAAAGCACAGGTGCTCTGATGGCCATCGGAGCTTTCTTGCGCAAGAGCATTCATGAAGTGTGGACGCTTTCTTGAGCAAAAGAATATTGCTTTTGCAATGTGCTTTGAGGTCTGGATTTGCTTTTGCGCAAGAAGGTTTTGTGCAAGAACTCTTCCACAAAAGGCTTCTCGCACAAAAACCCTGGGTTGTGTCTACACTGGCCACTTATTCCGGAAAATCAGCCGCTTTTCCGGAATAACTTGCCAGCTGTCTACACTGGCCCCTTGAATTTCCGGAAAAGCACTGACGATCTACTGTAAAATCATCAGTGCTTTTCTGGAAAAACTATGCTGCTCCCGTTCGGGCAAAAGTCCTTTTCCGGAAAACTGTTCCGGAAAAGGGCCAGTGTAGACAGCATAGATTTCTTTTCCGCAAAAAAGCCCCGATAGCGAAAATGACGAACAGAACAGCGCGTCTAGATTGGCCACGGACGCTTTTCCGGAAAAAGTGCCAATGTAGACGCGCTTTTTCCGGAAATACTTACAACGGAAAACTGTTCCGTTTAAAGGGTGCCAGTGTAGATGTAGCCCTGCAGTGTAGACTAAGCCCAAGAGAGGTAAGAAAGAGATCCAGATCTTCAGGGTGAGGCAGCATGCTAGACTCAATTCCATTTCACCAGGATTGGTTCTAAAAAGGAGCTTTTAAAAAAATTCAGGCAACATATAATTAACCCAAGGAATTGGCTGCCTATTGATGTAATTGGGGCAAACGGTGTAGTAAGAGATTAAGGAGGATTAATGTCTAGCAATAAGAACGCTATCCATCAGCTACACCAGATAGCATAAAAATTACAAGGGCCATCATTCTTCATGCGTCCGGGCAAGCTACTCGATGACTCCGTTACGTTATTTTCCAATATGGCAGCTGCTACAGTTGTGGGTCCCGATTCTTGTGTTACTCTCACCCATCACACCCAGGTGTACAAGTGGATGATTCCAGGGGCACTAGTTGTGATGTAGACTGGTGTGCAACCCAAATCAGTACCATGGATTCTGCCAGCAAACAGAATCAGATCTAAGGATTTTGGGGACTTCTTCCTTCTCCCCTCAGTCCAAGCTCTTCATGGGCCGGGTATACTTCCTGGATTTTCCGCCTCCCCAGCCCAGTGCATGTTAAATCTGCAGAGGGCAGCCTGAAATCACACCATGGATGCATGACCATGCCAGTGGAAAATATAGGTGTAACAGAACCTTGTGCAGCCATTTCTCTAACTTCTCGTTGCCCCTCTTCCCCCACCCGACATCTCCCCTCTTGCAGGAAAAATCCTGAGTGAATATTGTATTTAAACACCCTATAGTTACAAAGCTAAAATTATATGTAGAAAAAAATCACTTCAATGGCTGGATGTATGCAAATGAAGGACGTGTTTTTTATAGTGGTCACATCATCCTCTGGGTCTCCTCACCCCCATTGAAACAGCACCTAGTTTATGTTAAAAGGCTCAGAGGGGTAGCCATGTTAGTCTGTAACTTTAAAAAAAATCGAGTCATCCTGTAGCACCTGAGGGTATGTCTACACTGCCACCCTAGTTCGGACTAGGGTGGCTAATCTAGGCATTCAAAGTTGCAAATGAAGCCCAGGATTTAAATATCCCGGGCTTCATTTGCATCTTGCCGGGCGCCGCCATTTTTAAATCCCCCTTAGTGCGGACTCCGCGCCCACGGCTACACGCGGCACAGAGTAGGTAGTTTGAATTAGGCTCTCTAATTCGCACTACCGTTACTGTACCTTCATTTGCAACTTTGAATGCCTACATTAGCCACCCTAGTTCAAACTAGGGTGGCAGTGTAAACATACCCTTAGGGTGTGTCTAGACTACAGGGCTTTGTCGACAAAAGTGGACTTTTGTCAACAAAACGATACCTGCGTCCACACTACCTTTGAGTTATGTCGACATAACGTCGACAAAACTCAGCAGTTTTGTCGAGGTATGTAAACCTCATTCTACGAGGAATAACGCCTTTTATCGACAGAGTTCTGTTGATAGAAGGCATTACTGCAGCTACACTGTCCTTTGTGTCCACACTGTTATGTCGACAAAGCAAGCCGCTTTGTCGACAGAACTGGATGTAGTCTAGACGCTCTTTGTCGACAGAAGCTTTGTCGACAGTATCTGTCAACAAAACCCTATAGTCTAGACGTACCCTTAGAGACTAACAAAAACACATATATAGTATCACAGACTTTGGTGGGCACAACCCACTTCCTCAGATGAGCAGCGTGGAGAAAAAAGGGGCAACCTCACAAGTTATAACAGAAAAAGAAGGGAGAGGGGGGAAAAGTACGGGTCAATTGTGGTGCCGGTGCTAATGAGGCTGAGTGGGCTGGAAGCGTCCAATCCTTAGTTTAGGTTTGGAGTCATTTGTGTGGTTGAAAAGCTTCCTTCTTTCTTGTCTTACTCCCAAGCACTGACAATCTAATTAGGCGACCATGCTTCCCTACCAAGAAGTTCAACTGGAACATCTGCAGAAGTCTTTGAAGAATTCGGCCGGCCTATTAGCTGGCATTTAAACAAAAAGCGAGGGGGATGGGGAAAGAGAGCCATCTGGTTTTTATTTCCCTTTTGAGTGGATTTATTCTATCTACCCTAGAAACCGAGCAGCAACTGTGACTTTAGCCAAGATGAGAGGCACATTCTACCACTGCGCTCATGGACAAAATGAGTGAGGAGCATCCTTGGAGGTTCAGGTCAAGCTTGGAAGCTTCCCTAAAGCCTATGCCAAACTCTCTGAACCTCCTGACTCCACAGAACCCTAGGCTGGAAGGCCCGAATCCAGTGTCAATCAACTTCAATCTACATCACCCCAAATTTCAGATATTTCTGCTTCCATTCCCAGCCAGACCTGGAGAGGGAACGGGAGGTCTGTGAGAAAAAGAGGAAAGGATACAAAGCAGATAGGACACCAGGTTCAGCTCAACGGGGAGACAAGGATACAAGAGGCAATACAGATGTTGTCCCCTATTTTTTTAGGGTTTTCTACAAAGTCCATCATCTTAGTGTTTAAGCACCTTCCTGTCACATTGAGGCCAGGAGCGTGGAAGTTGTAGCAGTGTTCACTGGTGTTACCCTGACACATCTTCTGCTCCATTACTGATGATAAACTTTCAGCTGCATGCATGTGTGTGCTCTGCTGTCTACCACGTAGACCACGCACAATGAGTCAACACGACAGACTCCAAGAGACCGCCCCAGAGACCGCAAATCAGATACGGATGGAAAGCAGCAGGCCAGGTTTACTGACAAAGTACAGTAATAGTTGTCAGCAGACAAACTCGCGGCTGGGCCACTATGCACATGTACCCGTCAACAATGGACTGATTTAATCCATACTGTGGATTTCACTATTACCCGCTCGGTCAGACAAAGACGACTCTTTGGGGTTCGCTTTTACACACAGGTACAAACAAGTTACACTTCACTCTTGGCATATCAGGTGTCCACCTCCTGTTGCTTAGTTACCTCCACTTACCTCGTGCTAGGGGGGTTTGATCACCAACTGCTAGGCTGTCAGTTTAGACCCGATCCTGAACATGGGTTGGAATGGAGGGCAGGATGTGGGTACCAAGGTGTCTCTCAATAAAGAGTTCTGTCAGCATGCCACGAAATGTTCTTACAACCTGTCCCTGACACCCTCTATGGCAGTGGTCCCCAACGTGGTGCCCGTGGGTGCCATGGCGCCCGCCAGGGTATTTATGTGCACCCGTCTAGTTGGAGTCACAATGCAGGATGGCCGCGGTAGGACAGGCTGCACATGCTGCAGGGCCGAACTCGCGCTGTGATGGGGTGTGGGGAAGCGTCGGCGGTGGGAGAACCTGCCAGGAGCGCGGCGGGGAAGCTGCGGGAGCAGGGAGGCTCATCCGGAGCAGTGAAACTGCTCTATGGTTTGATACCCTCAACCTTATTTATCCTTAGTCTTATTAACTAAGCTGGCTTCCGGCTCACAACTAGACTTTGTCTGATCTGAGCAAAGACTTGACTATTGCTCCTAGGCCTCAGGTCTCATACCCAGCCTGTCTAGGTCTCAGGCCTCACGCCAGACCTGGGATACCTGGACTTACATTTCAGGCCCTCACCTTACTACAGGAGTTAAAGTTGGGCATCGCCTAGTCAGTGAAGATGAAGAGTGGCAAATTCATCCTGACCCAATACATTACTTTCCGATGACTCCTATGGCTTCCCTGTCACAGGGTAGCTGGCCCATTCTGTGAAATTGGGCTCCACACGCCTGTTCCAGGCCAGAGACTCCCTAGCTTAGTGTAATGAGGAAGGTGAGTCCAGACTCCCGAGAGAGTGTGTAGAAGGACAGCTCATCTCAGAGCTTCAGGAATGGGATGCCCTTGAAAGCAATGAAAGCACCCTGGTTGAGCAGTGCATCCAGACCAGGGTGGGGGAAAAGGAAGGGCATCTGGGAGCCCCACCAAACTTCCTCAAGCCAGAGCACCAGGGCTGGGAAAGACCGAGGGAGATGCCTGCTGGTTAACTGAGCAGGAGAAGCAAAGCTGGAGGGTCAGAGAGCTGAAGTCTGGGGAATGATGAAGAGATGAGCCTGCTGGGCCAGGTAAAGGCTGGAACTCCACCTAGGAAGGAAACAAGATGGAGAAACATCCATGCTAAGGAGGCGGGGATGACCTGTAGTGAGAGTTGCAGGAGCCATACCTGGGAGCTAAAATATGTGGGGAGACGCTGGAGATGTACATGGTACTGGAATTTTGGGACAATTGTATAGGCTACACTATGCAAGGGGAAGTCTGGCTTATGGTAATGGAACGTTTGGTAGTAAATTAACCCACAAAAACGACTATTTATACACTCTGAAGGCTGTACTGACTTTGAGGAATTGAGAGGGGAAACCGAGGCAAAGGTCCACTTGCAAAGCTGCCCTGAGGCCAGGAAGGGGAGGCTATGAGGAGCCCATGCTAAGAGAAGGGTGAGTTCATGCTTATCGCTTTCAGTCCCATAAAAAAAGGTATCACTTACCTCATAACAATATAGTCAACAAAGACAAGCACAAAGTCCTGCCCTTGGGACGGAAGAATCCCAAGCATTGTTACAGGCTGGAGACTGCCTGGCTAAGCAGCAGTTTAGCAGAAAGGGACCCGGGGATTCCAGTGGATGAGAAGCTGGATAAGAGTCAACAGGGTGCCCTTGTAGCCAAGAAGGCTAATGGCATATTAGGGAGCATTAGGAGGAGCGTTTCCAGCAGATCTAGGGAAGTGATTATTCCCCTTTATTCGGCTCTGGTGAGGCCACATCTGGAGTATTGTGTCCAGTTCTGGGCCTCCCACTAGAGAATAGACGTGGACGAATTGGAGAAAGACCAGCGGAGGGCAACCAAAATGATTAGGAGCACATGACCTTCGAGGAGATGGTCTTATTGGGCTTATTTAGTCTGCAGAAGAGAAGAGTGAGGGGGGATTTGAGAGCAGCCTTCAGCTACCTGAAGGGGGGTTCCAAAGAGGCTGGAGAGAGGCTGGTCTCAGTGGGGGCAGGTGGCAGAACAAGGAGCAATGGGCTCAAGTCGCAGTGGGGGATGCCTAGGTTGGAGATTAAGGAAAACTATTTCCCTAGGCGGGTGGGGAAGCCCTGGGCTGGGTTCTCTAGGGAGGGGGTGGAATCTCCATCTCTAGAGGTTTTGTAATTCCAGCTTGACAAAGCCCTGGCTGGGATGATTTAGTTGAGATTGGTCCTGCTGTTTTAGCCTGGGATTGGACTCAGTGACCGCCTGAGGTCTCTTCCCACCCTGATTCTCTGAACCTATGACATCTCATGATATTTGGAGGCTTTGTTAAGTCTCCAGGTCCCTGATTTAGGTGATTAGCTGAGAATCCCAACTTTCACAAAAATCAGTTCTAGCCTCTTTAGTGGGGCAGAAAAGCTTGGGGGGGGGGGGGAATGAAAATTCAGGACTCAAAAAAAAAAAATAAGACTCCTAAGTTCATTATGAAAATCTCAGGAGGTATAGAAAACCCCAAAGAGTTAAAAGTGAAATAATTTCAGTATCCAAGAGATCCCTTCCCTTTGGTTAAGAATTAACTCCCATTGCATGAGCTCCTCATAAAGAAAGGTAACCAGATATAAATTATCCTCCAAAAATAACTTTATTGCGTTAGGCAATCCCTAATTAACTTGCTTCAGCTGTTTCCAAATGCTATTTCAATGCATCAATCTCTTGAATGTGCTGATAAAGATGTTAGCCTGCATGTCGGCTCATGAAATGTTGTGCTAATTACATGGCAGCCAGCCTATATCTGTGTTTGCAGGCACAACTGCAAAAAGTCACTGCAAAGAGAGAGCTGCTGTCTAGCAGGAGGGCTTCTAAGGGGGTTCCCCGGGGACTTCGCACATTGACCCAATGCAATTCATTATCTTTATAAATGATCTGGAAGAAAAATCTAAAATCATGAACAGATGGTGCATACCGGTGAAGCGGTAAGAAATGACGGAGACTGGTCATTGGGACGAACCGACTAGCATCGCTTGGTAAGGTGTGTTCATACAAACATGCTGTAATGCAACCAAGTCTAGGAATTTGGCCCCACACACAAGTTGGGGATTGCTCCCTGGAAAACTGAGTCTGAAAAAATTGAGGGGGCATGGTGGAAAACCAGGGAGTATGAACTCCCAGCACTATGCTGCTGATAAAAGCAAAAATATGATATGTGGATGTACAAGCAGGGGGCGTATGAAGTAGAAGTAGGAAGGCATTGTTACATCTGTATACAGAATTGGTGAGAACTTTCAGAAGTTCTCAGAATTAGTGAGAACTTTTGTGGTTCTGGGTCATGGAATCCTAGGGTTGGAAGAGACCTCAGGAGTCATCAAGTCCAACCCACTCCCCATAGAAGGACCAACCCCAATTAAATCAATTCTGATGTCCAGTTCTGAGGTCCATGCTTCAGAAAAGATGGTGAAAAACTGAAAGAGTCCCCAAAAGACCTGGTCTTGAAACCATGCCTCATAGGGTACGTCTAGACTACAGGCTTTTGTCGACAGAAGTTTTGTCAACAGATAGGGTACGTCTAAACTACATGCCTCTGTCGGCAGAGGCATGTAGATTTGTTTGTTCAGCAAAGGTAAATGAAGCCACGATTTAAATGATCGCGGCTTCATTTACATTTACATGGGTGCCGCGCTGAGCCGACAAACAGCTGATCAGCTGTTTGTCGGCTTGCCGCTAGTCTGGACGTTCCCCCTGTCGACATCAAAGCCCTTTGTCGGCAGCCCCGGTAAACCTCATTCCACGAGGAATAACGGGGCTGCCGACAAAGGGCTTTGATGTCGACAGGGGGAACGTCCAGACTAGCAGCGAGCCGACAAACAGCTGATCAGCTGTTTATCGGCTCAGCGCGGCAGCCATGTAAATGTAAATGAAGCCGCGATCATTTAAATCGCGGCTTCATTTGCCTTTGCTGATCTGTCTAATCTACATGCCTCTGCCGACAGAGGCATGTAGTCTAGACACAGCCATACTGTCGACAAAGCTTCTGTTGACAAAGAGTGTCTAGACTACATCCAGTTCTGTCGACAAAGCAAGCCGCTTTGTCGACATGACAGTGTAGACGCAAAGGACAGTGTAGATGCAATAATGCCTTCTGTCGACAGAACTCTGTCAACAAAAGGCGTTATTCCTCGCAGAATGAGGTTTACCACTTTCAACAAAACTGCTGATTTCTGTCGACGTTATGTCGACAGAACTCAGCAGCAGTATAGACGCAGGTATAATTTTGTCGACAAAAGTCCACTTTTGTTGACAAAACCCTGTAGTCTAGACACACCCATAGGGAGCTATGAAAGAAGTCTAATCTAGTTGATTTAGTCTACAGAAGGTGAAGAGATAACAAGATCACTGTCCACAAGTCACTACCCAGGGAAGACAGTAGATGGCTCTTTAATCTTGCAGAAAAAAGCATGAGGAGAGCCAGTGGCCGGGAGCTGAAACCTGGCAAATTCAGGCTAGAGATAAGGTACCATGTGGAATGGCCGGGGTGATTAACCACCTGAGTAATTTATCTAGCAAGGCCAAGGGCACTGCATCACATGCAGCCTTTCACTCAAGGCTAGAGGTCTCATCTAGAAGATGGGAGAGCTCCAACAGAAGCGATAGGCTTGGGGAAGACTTAATGGGGTGAGGTTCTCTGGATGGGGTCAAGTGGGAGGTCAGACTTGAAGAGCACAATGGTACCTTCTGGCCTTAACGTCTATGAATCATCCCAGGAGACAACACTGTGTCACCCAACCAGCTAATTTCGCCTCTCATATGGTTGAATGGTGCTAAGGAAGGGGAGGAGACACATCCATGGAGGAAGGGCTGGTCCACACTGTGCCTTTTCCAGACCTCAAGCCTTCAGAAGTGTTTGTGAGGGTAAGACAAGAGTCAGCAGGGTACCCTTGTACCCAAGAAGGCTAACGGCATATTGGGGTACATTTGGAGGGGCATTGCCAGCAGATCTAGGGAAGTGATTATCCCCCTTTATTCGGCACTGGTTAGGGTCTGGAGAATTGCGTCCCGTTCTGGGACCCCACTACAGAAAGAATGTGGATGCATTGGCGATAGACCAGCGAAGCGCAACCAAAATGATTAGGGGGCACATGACCTACGAGGAGAGGCTGAGGGATTTGGGCTTATTTAGTCTGCAGAACAGAAGAGCGAGAGGGGATTTGAGAGCAGCCTTCAACTTCCTGAAGGGGGTTCCAAAGAGACTGGAGAGAGGCTGGTCTCAGTGGGGGCAGATGGCAGAACAAGGAGCAATGGGCTCAAGTTGCAGTGGGGGAGGTCCAGATTGGATATTAGGACAAACTATTTCACTAGGCAGGTGGGGAAGCGCTGGGCTGGGTTCCCTAGGGAGGGGGTGGAATCTCTATCCCTAGAGGTTTTTAATTCCCGGTTTGACTTTGGGAAGGGACTTGGACTCCATGCCCTCCTGAGGTCTCTTCCAACCCTATCACTCTATGAGAAGAAATTGGAAAGGGGACAGAGAAGAGCGACAAGAATGATTAAATGTCTAGAGAACATGACTTATGAAGCCAGGCTTCATGAACTGGGCTTGTTTAGTTTGGAAAAAAGAAGATTAAGGGGGGACATGATAGCGGTTTTCAAATATCTAAAAGGGTGTCACAAGGAGGAAGGCGAAAATTTGTTCCTCTTGGTTTCTGAGGACAAGACAAGGAGTAATGGGCTTAAAGTGCAGCAGGGGAGGTTTAGATTGGACATTAGGAAAAAATTCCTAACTGTCAGGGTGGTCAAATATTGGAATAAATTGCCAAGGGAGGCGGTGGAATCTCCCTCTCTGGAGATATTTAAGAACAGGTTAGATAGACATCTGTCAGGGATGGTGTAGACGGAGCTTGGTCCTGCCTTGAGGGTGGGGGGCTGCACTCGATGACCTCTCGAGGTCCCTTCCAGTCCTATTATTCTATGATTCTATGAAGAGGCACGACCCCTTTAAAATGGCATCAATATCACCTACCCTGACCTGAGGTGTAGCAGACCCAGACCATAAAAGACATGGAGCCAGGCCTGTGCCATACAAATGCCCCCCTTTAAATCTACCTGCTAGCCTCGTCCTCCATGCCCTGCACAGCTGCATCAAAAGGGAAAGATCCTTCTACCTTTCCAGGTCGGATGGAGTGGCCACAATCTGTCTGTCCCTTGGGAAAAGTACTAACCCTTTCACTGGTCAGGAGGAGGAGAATCTAGAACACTCGCAACAAAATGCATTAACGCGAAAACTGAAATGCCACGGCCAAAAACAACAATACAACCAAGCAAGGAAGGGGGAGGGGGACGTCAGTGGGGAGAGGAAGCAGGGGTGCAATGGAAGGAAAGGCTTGGCCACTAAAATAGTAAAACACTCCCTGAATATCCAATTCCCCACCTCCCACCGTCCCAGCCTTTCTCTGTCGCGAAGTCAGGAGCCGGAGCTCCGTGCAGTGGGGTCTTCGGAACGGTTTGGGCCTCTCTTGCTAGCTACCGTGAAAGTGCATTGTCGCCTCTGTTGCTCATTCCCTGTCACCCACAGCTGCCACGCATCCTCCAAGGTCACGGACAGTGGTATTTATCCCCCGGGAGTTCGCCCTCGATGCGGAGTCTAGCTTCGGCAGCTAAGCGCCTGCTCTTCCTACCCACGTTCCAAGCTGGGTTTGACGGAGGAATAAGAAGGCAAAATAAATGACTAGACGGGCAGGGTCATGCAGTGAATCAGCAGCCCATCTGAGGGATACACAACCCAGAATCCACTTGGCAGAGGCCTCTGGCTCACGGCCGGACCACACGGCTCGCGGCTGCATGTTTCACACGTTCCCCCCGCCACTCAATCATCCGATCCCGGGCGCAGCATCTCTCTCTTTTCAAGAGCCACCAAAGCTTCTCCCCCAGCTGCTGAATCAGCATCCGACAGAAACGGCGTTTGAGCACTAAGCCTGTGTATCCTTCTCCTGAAACAAAGATGGCGGGACCCCCGGCAACTTCTGTCCTGCCTAACAACAACACAGAGCCTCTTATTCCCACCCTGCGTTATATCAACCCTCTGGAATGCTTTTCATCTCCAGCCTGCACAAGTCAAGTGCCTCTTCCTGTTTGACGCTCAGCTGAAATCCCCAAGTGCTTCATTTGGCTTTTAATTGACCTCCTCCAATGACGGTTGATGCCTCAGCTAATCTGTGTTTCTGCTTTGCTTATCTGGGGCAGCTCTTTGAAGTGCAGAGCATGATAAAGTGGTCTGGTAAGAACTCGGAACAAATTAGAACTATTACAAAATTCACACTCAGCCTGGAGCCACCAATGGATTTTTCTTCTATCTCCCCCTCCATCCCGGAAAATAGTTGCAAGCAGGCATTGAAGGCCAAACAGCCCATCCCCAAGTATTTTAGGAATCTTTAGTAACTCAGAAACTCCGAGTTTGGCAGGTGAACAAAGAAGGAACTGACTGACAGAAAGCGTTTCCCAAACGATGGGTCATGACCCCAAGGGAGGGACCACGCCACCATCCGACAGGATAGCATTCTTGAGTGTGCGGAGGAGGCCATTTTGAATGGGTGGAGGTTGCCATTTTGCTCCACAAAATGGATTCCTCTATGTTGCTTGGTGTCACGGGAATGAATAAAGTGTCCAAATGGAGTCATGAAGCCAAACAGTTTGTGAACGGCTGGCTTAGGGCGGTGGCATTAGAAGTCAGAAGCGCTACGGTTAATTGATCAGTTCCCCATTTGGGCCACTGACGTCCTGTGTGACCTTGTACAAGTGACTTTCTCAGAAGAGGATAACACTCTTTCCCTCCCATAGGGTGCCATAAGGACGCATTCCCCAATGACGAGGGCTCGACAAACCGCGGCAAAATCCACTCGCCAGCCCCGCACCGCGCATGCGCCAGCCCCACACTGCGCATGTGCGCACCGCTGGTGAATGGGGCGACCGGCTGAAGTCTATTCACCACGGGTGAGTAGATAAACTGATTTGTTGAGCCCTGCCAATGACGATGAGGAGCTCAGGGAGCTAGGCCCAACGCGGGGGTGGGCAATACTTTTTGTAGGGGGCCACGTCACCAATGTTGGTAGGTGTCATGGGCTAGCCCTGGAAGGAGCGGTTCCCTTGAGGCACCACATGGGGTTCCCTCTGGCAATGCGTGTCCTTGGTGTGGGGGGGTACCAGACTTTGTGTACCCCCTCCAGTCCCGGGTCTTGATTGGCCTGGGGACAGTGGCATGACAGGGCAGGCCATGGGCCAGATCCAACAGCTTGGCAGGCCATATATGGCCCACGGGCCGTATCTTGCCCACCCCTGCACTAATGCTTTGCTGTAAATATAATTGATAATTGTAGGTTGAGATTTACAAAAGGTCCTCATTAAAGATGCAAGATGGGTGCCTAAATCCATTTAAAAATCTGGCCATCCGCGCTTCCATTCCACTGAGAGCCAGAAGGATTTAGGTTCCTAAACAAACGAGGCATTTTTGTACTTTACCCCGGCTGCTTAGCTTTTTTAGACTCCTTTCCAAATTGCCGCCTTTTAACAACCTGGGAAATCTAGAGCTGGCCCATGGGGTCCAGCTCTCATTGATTCAAGAGGGACTGCAGAGTTTGTAATATTATATGCATGCTAGTTCTCCGGGCTATCTTTGCAAAACAAAATATAAAATGCTTTGCCAGATGCACAGCAGGGAACATGACAACTCAAATGCTATTTTCTACTGAGTCACTGTGTGAATGAAGTCCAGGCCTCAGAGGAAATTAAATGTCTTAATCAATTAGTATACCAATGGGTGTGTATTGTTCATATAACTGCATAGCATAACCTTAACTATGCCCAGTAAATGATGTACATGACAGATCCAGGAATAAAACCCATGTCTCTAGAGTCATGGTTTAATGTCCTAACAAAAGACTGTCCTAACTTTCAATCAACTCCACCTTCACCTTGGAGACGAATACTGAGTTCAAAATTCCCTGGTATCCATTGCTGAGATCTTTTACTGCTAAAATCAGTGCCTTGAAATGCAGGCAAATGCACCAAACATTTATTGCAGGGGAATCACAGGATCCTGAACTCAGACCAGAGGCAGGAGAGTGAAGGAACCAATTTCCTGGTCTTTTCCACGTGTGCATGCACATACACGAAGCTAGCTTGCTACTGATGTTTGAAAAACGACATCTACCTGCTGTGCTTGTCCATGCAAACTTTCCAAAGAAATAAAAGCATAAAATACTTTGCCAAGGGGCAGAGCTATAAACACGACAGCTCAGAGAAAATGTTCTACAAAGCCAGTGAGTCATGCAGTCTACGAATACAGTCCAGGATGCAGAGGAAATTAAAGCGTCGTAGCTCAGCTGGTTTGGAATAAAAACAGAACAGGTCACCTTTGCAGAAGGATTTGGGAGTCGGTCATGCTGTCATGTAAAGGTCCTCTCCACTACTTCCCCGTCTAGCATTCAACGAGTATTTTTGAGACTAGAAAGGGAAAATATACATATCGTTTGTGCCACACTGCATAGACGTTATCTGGATTACAGCAAACATAAGTTACCCAAACGTAAAAATTAGCCAATGCAGAGAAACCCTCTTTCAAGCGCTAAAATATTGTTGTGTTTTCCACTGGCAAATAAAGCTAACTGCTTTCGTAGCAAAGGTGAGCTAGAAGGGAGCCTAATAAAAGAATATTACAGCAGGAACTAGCTTCTGCCTCTTTATTTATGGTAACTGATACCTTAATCTGTGAGTAATCCCCTTGAACTACTCAAAGAACAAGCAATGACTTACGAGGAGAGGCTGAGGGATTTGGTCTAGTTTAGTCTCCAGAAGAGAAAAGTGAGGGGGGATTTGATAGCAGCCTTCAACTACCTGAAGGGGGTTCCAAAGAGGCTGGAGAGAGACTGTTCTCAGTGGTGGCAGATGACAGAACGAGGTGCAATGGTCTCAAGTTGCAGTGGGGGAGGTCTAGGTTGGAGATTAGGTCAAACTATTTCCCTAGGAGAGTGGGGAAGCACTGGGCTGGGTTCCCTAGGGAGGGGGTGGAATCTCCATCCCTAGAGGTTTTTAAGTCCCGGCTTGACTAAGCCCTGACTGGGTTGATTTAGTTGGGGTTGGTCCTGCCTTGGGCAGAGGGGTGGACTCGAGGACTCCTGCAGGGCTACGTCTACACTGAAGGCTTTTTGCACAAGAATCTTATGCAAAAACTTGCGGCGCGTCTACACTGCACGTGCATTCTTGCACAAGTAAATTTACAGTAAGGCATCGGAACAGAGGGCTTCTTGCACAAGAGTTATTCCTCTCCCCACGAGGAATAAGCCCTCTTGCGCAAAAGCACATGGCTGTGTGGATGTGCTCTTACACAAGTCCTTTTGCACAAGAACTCTTGCACAAAACAGTTCTTGCGCAAAAAGCCTGCAGTGTAGACTCTATGAATGTTAGAAAGGGTGGTCCTGGTGGTGGAATCTGGCCTTCGAATCAAGAACTCCCAGACTAATGAAGATTCTCACAGCTGTGACACACCAGTGTAACTCGACCGTTACTCCTCGATTGCACCGGGGAGTAATCTGTCCACCGAATGGGTAACGGCGGAATCAGGTCCGTCATTTTGAACCCCTTTTTTTTTAACATTGCTCTACATTGATTTATTGTAACCCCTTCCCGCGTTGTTGGTTCAGCTGCAGTGGCTCTGAAGTTTTCCTCTCAAGTGACGCCATCTCTTCCCCGGATCAACCCGCCTACAGAGTCCTTCACGCCACTGCTCACGGATCACAAAAGTGCTGTCTTTGGAGACACCCCCATATTACCTCTCTCTGAAGCCGGCAGTGAGCAATGAAACTGGACAAGGAGCTCGCTCCTTTCACACGCGGAAATCAGGCACGTTAGTTACCCTGCACAAAATCAGTCAGATTCTATAAACAGTTCTCTACTTCAAAGGGGCTTTATCTCTCCAGAAAAAGCCTCTGAATATTGAGTTGCTTTCCAAGGCAGACACAGCCCTCTTGGTTTAACACTTGGCAAAGTTTTGATTCTTCTGTAGAATTCAATCTGGACAACTCACTGAGCAATGCAGAGCTGGGGGTTTGGTTTTTTGGGATACAAAAACGTTAAGTTTCACTGCCCCACTGGGCTACAGAGTTTAGACACGGTGGAACCAAATGTTGTGGAAACACCCAAGGGTGTGGAGGAGGTGGAGAGTGAGTTTCTGGGGCAGCCCAGGAAGGAAAGGTCAGTTTAAGGCTCCTTTTCACCATCAGGAGCCTATGCTAGACTTGGAGCAGGAGTATTGTGGGGCCTATAATAACCACAAGAGCTATATTGGCCAAACGGGACAGTCTCTACACCAAAGGATAAATGGACACAGATCAGACTCCAGAAATGGTCACACACAGAAACCAATAGGGGAACATTTTAACCTGCCTGGGCACTCGATCGTGGATGGAAAGGTAGCCGTTTTTCTACAAATGAATTTCACCAATCAACTACAGAAAGAGACTGAAGAACTGGAATTAATCTACAAATTTGGTACCGTTACCCTGGGGTTGAACAAAGACAATAACTGGTTGGCACATTACAAAGCCAGTTTCTCCTGCCTTTAACATTCACATTTCCACATCAACAGCTTTGTATGGAACACATCCAACCCACTTAATTAGCCTCATTAACACAGGTCCTATAATTCACAGGTACTTCTGCTATGATGTAGTTCTTGGTTACTGTTATTGCCATTCTAATTCATCTGATGAAGTCACACTAGCGAGGTAGCAGGGAACTGAATGTTTGCCCTGGCTCGCTCTCTGCTGTAACTGTTCTGGAGGGTGGGTCTGGCACCTACACTTCCAATGAATCCTAGAATCCCAGGGCTGGCAGACAGCTCAGGAGATCACGAGTCCAGCTCCCTGCCCAAAGCAGGACCAACCCCAACTCAATCACCCCAGCCAGGGCTTGGTCAAACTGGGACTTAGAAACCTCTAGGGATGGAGATTCCACCCTCTCCCTAGGGAACCCATCCCACTGCATCACCATGAATGGTGAGCGTGCACCACGTAACGTCTCTGCAAGCAAAACAAGGCAGCAATCTAACCAGCAATCCAGACCGCAACCCCACCCCAGGACTGATTTTGATGATTAAAATATTTGCAAAGGCTTATGCGCACAGCAGCTTTTCCAGTTGTTATCATTGGGAACTTTCGTTCATAACCCTCTGTAAGAGACTGACAGAAGAATGTGAAGGTCATAAAAATCATGGCTGGTTTTGGTGGATCGGCCGAGAGAAAGACGTACATTCTTCTGATACATTAAAAACACCACACCCTGGCTCCCAAGGCAGATTCTTGCTGATGAAGACTTATTCCCTATATTTGCTCAGTATTTTAAATACGCTATTTTAATAACTCAGTAGCTCTTGGCAAAATTGCTTGGTGCAGAGCACGGATCACTTGTATTTCTATATAAACTCAACTTTATAAGGCCAAAATTTGCTGTGAGTTATATAGTATGTCAACTTGGGGCAATGCTACTGAAGTGACACCAGATTTATGCTTCTGCGGAAGTAGAATTTGGCCCGAGATGTAACAAAGTAGTCTTGGTTTCCTCGCTGTGGAACCATTTTTCCTCAACTGAGCCTCCGCATTTGTGGGCCAGATATTATTCTCTTTGAGGATGAGACATGAAAGACAACATACGCATTCTTCCAACGTCAAGAGCTGTCCTTTTGCTACAGCACTTCGAGGGCATCTTGTAACATACAAAGCACGCACATCTCCAGGAAGGAGCATCCTAGACCCGTCAAACCAGTTTTTTGGCTTCTGATGCCAGCAACGCCTCTTGCAGCTGAAAACGGGGCGTTTTGATATTAGAAAAACAAACACAACCTCCCAGCTCCGGAGCTGACTTCGCTTAACTATTGCTCCTCCTCCCATTTTGGTCCTGCTTCAACAAGGCACTTAACCAGGTGTCTAATTTTAAGTGTTTATGTGAAGCAGCCCCTCTGAAGTCGAGGCTTAAATGCTGAGCTGGATCGGCATGGAAAACAGGCGACAGAATGATCAAAAGGGACTAAACACAACCGGATGTGCTGAGTGCATCCTTCACTATGTTTTGCTGTGCAATTTGGATTAGGAAAGAAACGATCCCACCAAATGTTTTGTATACAGTGTACAACAATAGAACCATAGACATGTAGGGCCGGTCATGACCTTGAAGGATGTACCAACACTGCTGACACAGGGCATGTGCTGGGAATACAAAGACTCTAGAATGGCTAAAAGAAAGATTCCTCCCCCCCCCCCCCAAAAAAAAACCCCTCTCTCCAAGATATGAGCTAAAACTATCCCAGAATCTCCCCTTGGGAGCCCCTCTGACGTAACAGATAATAATTCCGCTTAGCCATTGTACAGCTCTCTTCTTCTTCAGCATCCTTCTCTAACAGTTTTACTGGTTTGAAATTCATTGGTGGGATAATGAATATACCCACCTATATTATACATAATTGTCTCATCCTTGTTAATCCTGCTTGGATGCTCCCCGGGAGACCTTGCTCATAGTATCTGATCGGTGCTGTGAATTCTGGTGTGCTTTGATTTTGTGCTATCCCTCAATGTAATTTTGTGAATGCAACTAAGGCAACCGCCTTATAGGACTCTTAAACAACCTTATTGGTCACATTCATCACTGTCTACCCTGGGGCTGCTTATATTCAGCTACAGAACTGTGCTCCTCTTGCTTTCTGTATCCTGAGTTTTTAAAATCTCTGGGGATTCGGCTGAGAGATTTTGCGATCAGCTTGATGCAGACTGACCCTAAGAGTAGGGGTATTATCATTTGTGCAGATTTCTCTGTTGTTACACGGACAAGACCCTAAAAATTGAAAAAAAAAACCCAGTGTGCTCTTGCATCAAGAACTTTGCTTTCCCATAGAATCATAGAACACTTGAACTGGAAGGGACCTTGAGTAGTTGACTGCAGGACCAAGCACTATCAAGACCCGGTTTTCCCAAATATGGGTCACCATTACATTTCAAAATGGTCGCCAAGTGTCTACCCAAGTGGCTCTGCCTCCCCACTCCCCTTGTTTTTGAATTGCCTTGGGTCACCAAGTCTTCCTGAATTGTCAAAATGGGTCCCCATCTGGAAAAGGCTGGGAACTGCTGCTCTAGACCATGCCAGAGAGATGTCTATCCAACCTGTTCTTAAATATCTCCAGTGATGGAGATTCCACAGCCTCCCTAGGCAATGTATTCTCATGCGTAACCTCCCTGACAGGTAGGAAGTTTTTCCTAATGTCCAACCTAAGCCTCTTATGTTGCAATTTAAGCCCATTGCTTCTTGTCTTGATCAGAGGTCAAGGAGGACAGTTTTTCTCCCTCCTCCTTCTAACACCCTTTTACTTACTTGAAAGTTGCTATCCATCCTTTGTCTCCTATACCAAGGATTTCCCCTCCTCCCTCTGTAGGCCACTGGCTTTCTCAAAAGCATTAGAAGACTCTGGGGGCACCATTTCCAGTGCTCTGCTGCAGGCTGCTGAATTTGGGGCTTCGCACCCTCCATACTTCTAGTCCAAGAGATAAGGCGGCAGCGGGAATATCTTTTATTAAACCAACTTCTGCTGGAAAGAGAGAGACACAAGCTTTCGAGCTTGCACAGAACTCTTCTTCTGGGTCCTCTTAATATGTCTCTCTGATATCTGGGACCAATGTGGCTAAAACAAGACTGCAAACGCCTCTTCAGTCATTTCCAAGGGAATTTGGCGGGGCCTAATCTTTACTCTCCACCAGCCAATCTCCAAACCATTCCATCATGTTCCAAGTCCCATGGACCAGCTCGCTAGAGATGGAATAACAGTAGAAGGAGTTGCCAACACATCCAATCGGCCTGGTGGTGGTTACAACGGCGTTTGTCTCCAATAGAGATGGAAATGTTTCTGTTCTCTTTCCACAGGGAGAGTTCGACTGCTTAAGGGATATTCTCTATTTCCTGGAGTGTTTCCTTAGCTCCTTACAGACCCAAATACACCTTGGGAGAGTGATGGGAAAGGCCGGGCAGATGGCCTGCCTTTTGCACGTGTATTTTTATGTCCGGTTTTGACCACCCAAAAGGTTTCCTTGTTTTTTGGAAAGCAAAGCCCTTGTCGAGTCCCTCGTCTGTGGGGTTTCTTCGGTGGAAAACAAAAGGTGATGTCTTTCAAGAGGCATCATAAAAAAGTGTTTTATTTTCCATCCTTCAGGAGGCCAGGGGGAGATAATCATAAAAGTTCCTGTTTCTTTCACTTTACGGCCAGGATGGAAAAGCCATTAAAGGTCCCCCTGCGATAACATTCATTGGTTCCTCACGTCCTCAGCCCGCCGTGTTCACCAGCTCAGGTGCAGCCTGGGTGTCTGCAAAGAAACATGACAGCGGGTTTAATTTTAGTTGAGGACTCAGAGGGGGCTGGGGCCAAAGCTATTAAGGGTGATTTAAGGCGGATGGGGTCAGACCTGTCAAGAGTGTTTCATAATGCTGTGTTGTTCGTAAGGTATCATAATACTAGTCTCCGACGGACACTTCCCAGGATTTACGGAGGTTCCATAAGCACTGGGCAGTAAATCAGAGGATGTTTTTAAGTGGTGCTTCGCCAGTTGGAAGCTGTGTCTACGCAGCCACTGTGGGGCCAGCAGCTTTTCTGGGACACAGGAAACTGGAGAAATGGCCTGAGGTAAACAGGATGAAGTTTAATAAGGACAAATGCAAAGGACTCCACTTAGGGAGGAACAATCCATTTCACACACACAGAATGGGAAGTGACTGTCTAGGAAGGAGTACGGCAGAAAGGGATCAAAGAGCCAGAGTGGGTCACAAGCTAAATAGGAGTCAACAGTATGACACTGTTGCAAAAAAACCAAACGAGATTCTAGGCTGCACTAAAGGTGTGTTGTGAGCGAAACACGAGGAGTCATTCGTCTGCTCTGCTCTGAGCAAATTAGGCCTCCATTGGAGGATTGTGTCCAGTTCTGAGCATCACGTTTCAAGAAAGATGTGGAGAAATGGGAGATAGTCCAGAGAAGAGCCACACAAATGATTAAAGGTCTAGAAGACTTGACCTATGAGGGAAGACTAATAGAATTGGGTTTGTTTGGCTTGGAAAAGAGAAGACTGAGAGGGGATGTGATAGCAGTTTTCAAGTATCTAAAAGGGTGTTAGAAGGAGGAAGGAGAAAAATTGTTCTCTTTGACTTCAAAGGACAGGACAAGAAGCTATGGACTTAAATTGCAGCAAGGCAGGTTTAGTCGGGACATTAGGAAAAAATTCCTGTCAGGGTGATTAAACACTGGAATAAATTGCCGAGGGAGGCAGTGGAATTTCCATCACTGGAGATATTTAGGAGCAGGTTAGATAGACATCTATCAGGGTATGTCTACACTACTCCGCTAGTTCGAACTAGCGGGGTAATGTAGGCATACCGCAATTGCAAATGAATTTCCCGGGCTTCATTTGCATAAGCGGGGCGCCGCCATTTTTAAATCCCCGCTCGTTCGAACCCCGTGCCGTGTGGCTACACGCGGCACGAACTAGGTAGTTCGAACTAGGCTTCCTAGTTCGAACTACCATTACTCCTCATCTCCCTGCCGCCTCACCCTAGCCCCCCACTGATTCTTCTGAGAGTCACCAGCCCCCGACCAAAAAGGTTCCCCACCCTTGATCTAGATGGTGCTTGGTCCTGCCGTGACCTCTCGAGGTCCCTTCCCGTTCTAGTGTTCTAGGATCATGCCTGCACCTCCTGCTGTTTCAATGAGGATAACAGAATATGCTGTATTCTTGGGCTCCTTTGGAGGCTTAGCAGCACTTTACCAGCCAGCCAGGGGTTAACAACGGTGGTGAGGGCCGGCTTGCGCTGGGAAAGACAACAGTTTCTAGCATTTGGTTTCGGTGATGCCCATTTCGGCAGCCACCACACAAGCTTCCTAGAGTACGCGGTGAGACACCTGCAGCTGGCTGGTACCAGCTGACACTAGGCTTTTCAGTGCGCTGTAGAGGTACGCTCGTGGGGTCCAACAGTCTGGGCTACACAGCAGTTACACAGCCTCTCAGCCAAACCCCATGAACATGCCGGCTGCACGTGTCCAGCTGCAATACAGACGTACCCTGAGGCCGTGTCTCCACTTACTGAAGGATCGATGCTCTGGCGATCAATCTTCCAGGGCTTGATTTAGCAGGTCTGGTAAAGACCCGCTAAATCAAAAGATCATCTAGTCCAGTCAGGCCCAGCCAAAGGGTTTGTGGGGCTCAGGGCAGGACGCTCCTGGAAGTGGGACCCTGGGCCTGGCCGATGAATGGTGAATACTCAGCAGTACGGGGCCCCGAATGCGTGGGGACTAAGGCATTTGCCTCACTCGCCTTGCCCTAGGGCCGGGCCTGAGTCCAGTCCTCTGCCCTCATGGCAGAACCAAGCACCATTTAGAGCATCCCTGACAATTGTCTGTCTAACCTGCTCTTAAATATCGCCCATGATAGAGATTCCACAACCTCCCTAGGCAATTTATTCCAGTGTTTAACCCCCCGACAGGTAGCAAGTTTTTCCTAACATCCAACCTAAACCTCCCTTGCTGCAGTTTAAGCCCATTGCTTCTTGTCCTGTCCTCAAAGACCAAGAACATTTTTTCACTCTCCTCTTTGTAAGAAGAGATGCCTCTTGCACAAATGTTCCATCCCAGACTTTTCACAGCTTGCGGATTCCTTTCAGGGTAGCTCCGTGTGCCACTCTGACTTTGTAGTCATGGATGGAAGCCTCAGACTAGGAGCTTCTGGGCTTAAGAGGATGTCACCCCGGAGGCAATGCATACAGCCGAAAGCACCGCTTTAATGTTAACACCTCTGGTAAAACCATCCCTTCTCAGGCCTGGAGTTAGCGCAGCGACTCCCGGCCCTCCTCTGCAGGATGAAGTGTGAAGGTGATCTCAAACGGAACTCGCATTGGTGCCGATGATCGTTGCATTGGCAAGGTCTAAGAACAGCTAGACTGGAGGCTGAAATTACGCTGCAGAGACACGAGGGCAGATCTTGCTCAGGCTACAGCAAGCTGCGCAATGAAAAGGAGGCTCGGCCCGGCTGTGGGGAGGAGCCAAAGGAGACGAACAGATTCTAAAAGCAGGAAGAAGGGACTGGAACAAGCCAAGATGGAAAACCCCACGGACCTCTGTGCAGATCGTGCTTCTCCAATTGATGTATTTACAGCAGGAATTCCACTTTTTGGGTAAGCACTTGTTTCAGTTTCCTTTGGAGCAAAGGCCACGTTGCAATAAACTTTTATGGAGGTTGGCTATTTTATGGCAATCATTTAACACTGCAACATTAACCTGTCATTGGATCTTCTCAGTGTCAATTCCCTCCATTCATATTTCTTTCCAAAGTTTACGGAGTGCCGCTGGAAGCCAGGAAGACACAGCTGTGTTATCCTTCTCGCAGCGTTGAGAAAACAAAAGAAAAACCAAGCGGTGACTTTTTTTTTTTGACGTCACCTTTAGAACCGGTCAGCTTATGGGATGAAGTTTCATTCGACAGAGAGTGTGCTTCTTCAAATAAAATCGAGCAGCTGGTGGTAAGGAGAAGAACTAATATCACAGGGGGAAGCTAGATCTTTACAGGACTCCAGTGGTCCATGGATCACAGTTTGGGAACATCTGTGTCAGGACCGTTGACAACACCAGTTTGAGGTTCCGTAGATCATTTTATTACAGCCCCGGCTGATTCATCAACATTTTATACGTTTGGTAACACATTCCGGTGGGAGCCAAAAATGTGCTGTGATTTACACTGCGGTGTAATTTCAAGCTGGTTGGAACATTTCTGACTAAATGAAATTTCGTAGAAATTACACTAGTCAGCTGGATAATGCTAACTACCTCACGGGAGGTTTGGCACCGGTTCTCCTAACATGCATTAGCTGACTAACAATGCAATCAAGTGGGTTATTGAATAGCTTCCCACGTAACCGAGTAATTGGAAAATAAATCTGAGAAAAGTTGTGTGAGACTATGTGATCATGAGTTCTGGTGGGAGGAGTGTTAAACCAGGAGGCAGGACAGGGGGTAAGTCCATGGGGTAATTCATTTCCCCTCTTGGTGACTCTGTTTCTTTTTTCACCATGGCTGTGTCTAGACTGGCCACTTTTTCCAGAAAAGCAGCCGCTTTTCCGGAAAAACTTGCCAGCTGTCTACACTGGCCGCTTGAATTTCCGCAAAAACACTGACGATCTCATGTAAGATTGTCAGTGCTTTTGCAGAAATACTATGCTGCTCCCGTTCGGGCAAAAGTCTTTTTCTGAAAAACTTTTGTGCAAAAGGGCCAGTGTACATAAGAACGGCCGTACTGGGTCAGACCAAAGGTCCATCTAGCCCAGTATCCTGTCTGCTGACAGTGGCCAACACCAGGTGCCTCAGAGAGGGTGGACTGAAGACAATGATCAAGCAATTTGTCTCCTGCCATCCCTCTCCAGCCTCTGACAAACAGAGGCCAAGGACACCATTTTATCCCCCTGGCTAATAGCCTTTTATGGACCTAACATCCATGAAATTATCTAGCTTCTCTTTAAACTCTGTTATAGTCCTAGCCTTCACAGCCTCCTCTGGCAAGGAGTTCCACAGGTTGACTACATGCTGTAGACAGCAGAGATTTGTTTTCTACAAAAAAGCCCTGATTGCGAAAATGATGATCGGGGCTTTTTTGCGGAAAAGCGCGTCTAGATTGGCATGGACGCTTTTCCGCTTTTGCGGAAAAGTGTCCTGCCAATCTAGGCGCGCTTTTCCGAAAATGTTTTTAACGGAAAACTTTTCCGTTAAAAGCATTTCCGGAAAATCATGCCAGTCTAGACGTAGCCCATTTGTCTGTCTTATCCCTCTTGTCTATCTAGATTGTGAGCTCTTAGGAGCAGGGCCTCATCCATATAATGAGTTTGTACATTGCTAGAACAATGGAGTCTAGGTCTCAGCCATGAACATTAGGGTTTCATAGAATCATAGAACATTAGAACTGGAAGGGACCACGACAGACCATCAAGTCCAGTCCCCTCCCCTCATGGCAGGACCAAGCACAGTCTATATCATCCCTGACAGGTGTCTGTCTAACCTGCTCTTAAATATCTCCAGTGATGGAGATTCCACAACCTCCCTAGGCAATTGATTCCAGTGTTTAAAACCACTCTGTCAGTTAGGAAGTTTTTCCTAATGTCCAACCTAAACCTCCCTTGCTGCAATTTAAGCCCTTTGCTTCTTGTCCTGTCCTCAGAGGCCTCCTCCTTGTAACACCCTTTGGGATACTTGAAAGCTGCCATCATGTCCCCTCTCAGTCTTCTCTTTTCCAAACTAACCAAACCTAGTTATTTCAGTCTTCCCTCATAGGTCAGGTTTGTGCCGGGACAGGCATAAGGATTGTGCGGAAAAAGGAGTTTTTGCGCAAAGCGGCCACGGCCACACGGCCTGTTTTTGCGCAAAAATGGAATGAAAGAAAGTATGCAAATGAAGCGTGGGAAAATGCTAATCCGCGCTTCATTTGCATTGCCTTTTGCAGAAAAAGTCATAGTACTGTAGACAAAGCCCAATAGTATCAGTTAGCTCTTGTATCGCCCATAGAACTCAAAGCACTTTGCAAAGAAGATCAGTGTAATAACCCCTCTGCTTCCCTTATAAATGAGGCCGAGAGAGGTGAGAGCTGAGAGTAGAAGACTTCTCTCCAAACACCCAATCTTGTGCTCTGCCCAGTGGGCCACACTGCACCCTCATGTGGCTGGGAAAGCTGTGTCTAATGACCATCATCTGAAGCAATGGATCTCGGGAGCCGATGCACACTTGCTAATGCAGGTGGGAGCCTATTGCTTCACCAGCCACCCTCTAAAACTCAGGTGCCCCTTTCAGTGACCATCAGGAATTAGTGCTGCCTCAAATCTTTGTGTTCTCTTTGCACGTTACAGAGGAAGAGAGACCGTTAGGGTCCCGTGATGGCAGCAGTGAATTGTGCAGCCGAAAGTTCTAATCCCAACTGAGCCATTGATTTGACAGCTGGAAGTTTGGGAAGGCAGAGAAACTGAGGCACAATGGTTTCTGCCTGCAAAATTGGGGTCTTTCCACTGACACCTTGGCGTGTTGTAATGCTGAAAGCAATGTGTGATCTTCAGTTTCGACGAACTGGAGAGGGGCCCAGTAGCACCACAGGTATTTAAGGAAAACTAGTGTTTGAAAGCAGCTTTCCTTGCATGCAGCCTTGAAGACTAGACAGTTGGACTGTAATTCACAATAAAAACGTCTCGTAGGGTGGATTCCATGGTGGTCTTCAACTTTCCCCCTACCCTCTCTGCATTGCTGCATATGGTTGTTTGAACAAAGCACAGCTGGAAATCCCAGCAGATAGATTGAAAGAAAAAAAAAACAGAAGAAAGGATACCATTGGTTGCACATTTTCTTTGAACGTCACATTAATTTATTAGCCGCTCAGCCTTCTTAATCTCTCCAGGATATCCCGGCTAGCTTGTTTTACAATGTTTGCAGTGGGGACCATCGCTTATTTTCTAGTCCTGGTGTTCTCCTATATCCACGTAACAAAACAGAGACAGTTCAAGAGCAGGATGAAATAGCAACTGCGTGGAATTACTCTGAGCTGTTTTCCTTTCGCTGTAGCTTCCTATTTTTCTTGGGTTCTTCTGATGCCAGAACACAGTCTGCACACCTGTGCAGCAGATCAGGGCTCTGATGGATGGGTCATAGAAAAGAAAGATTAAAGATCTGTTATGCTAAGTTATTTTGCACATCACTCCTTGTCCCACGAGAGGTTCTTTCACCGCAGCATCTTGGCTTTCTTCGATTTTAGGAAAGCATTTTCAAAAGCGCTCCATGTGGCTCTAACTCTGTTCCCGATGAAGGCAGAGGGAGCAAAGTTAAGTCAATGTTGAAATTGGAAACTAGGTGGAAATTTGCTGTCGAACATCTTTTTTACCAGCTCTAAGCCCCACCCCAACAAACCCCTAAAACAACACAAACCAACCTCCTAAAACATAGCAACAACAAATTGCATAAACTGCAGCAAGGGAGGTTTAGGTTGGACATTAGGAAAAACTTCCTTCCTGTCAGGGTGGTGAAGCACTGGAATACAGTAGACTTCTGATAATCCAGAACCTATGGGACCTAGGTGGTGCCAGATTATCAGATATGCCGGACTATCAGGAGGTACTATAAACTGGTTATATATACACTGTATACATTATATACTATATATAAAGTGTTCTTAACCCTTTTTATTGTACATACTGTATACAGTATACTGTAATGTTTTAGTTTGTTTAAGCCTTTTTTACCCTTTTTGCTCAGTTCAGCTGCTGCCGCTGTTACCTTGTGACTCATTTTTTGCCGAAGCTCACTCACTAGGCTCTTGCCATTTTGATGCTGGACTATCAGGAGTGCCGGACTATTGGAGTTTTACTGTAAATTGCCCAGGGAGTTTGTGGAATCTCCATCCCTGGAGATATTGAAGAGCAGGTTAGACAAACACCTGTCAGGGATGGTCTAGATGGTGCTTGGTCCTGCCGTGAGGGCAGGGGACTGGACTTGATGACCTCATGAGGTCCCTTCCAGTTCTATGATTCTATGAAAAACTTTTTGGGCAAAGTAGGTTTTGAGAGACGTTTTCTGCATTCATCAATATTTGTTGCATCTTGATCAAAAAAACAAAACCTGAACCCTTTTCAGGATTTGGTTGCAAAAAACGGAAGAAAAAAAAAGCCAGTTTTCAGGTTCTCAATTTTTTGACAAAACACAAAATTCCACCAACATTTTTGACCGAAACAAATAAAATACATTTCTCGGTGGCCTTGAGAACAGAAAGTTGTCTCAAGCAAAGGAACTTTCACAAGTGGCGCCAAGATGACAGCCGTGGAGAAAGTGCATAACCCAAACCTGGCTGACAAAGTTCTTGACAATCAAAACCACACACAGCCCCGCTCACTCCTAAATATGGTTTAACTGTTCTTTGGCTAATTGAAAGGTGGTGCCCGCAGCTTTTAAACCTCTACTTCTCCATACATTCCCTCTCCTCCCACTCTTATTCAGCATCATTGGACAGTCATACTTGTAGCTTCCTATGATTCTATTGCATTTCAATTGTGTGATACGGGCATTACAGTAGCAGTCCGCTACTTACAGCTAATGATCTTTAAAAAAGTACCTTATATACATTATAATTAATGCCAGGAGTCCAATTTTCTTTTTATGTTGCATTTGTCTGTCCAAAATGAGACTTGCCAAAGGAGTCTCTAACTGGCCTCTATTCGTGCATGCGCACAAACATTTGCACGCACTTTTTTTAGCACTATTGCTTGGGTGTTCCCAAGATAATTGCAGGTGCTTATTCCCAAGGCCATAAGCCTTGTAGATACACCACAGACAAACAAAAACAGGCCATACACATGCAAACTGTGTTAGCCTAGAGAAGCGTCATTTGTGTGGTTTGCACACTAATTTGCACATACAAATGTGCAGATGCAAAAGCCAGGTTTCTAAGATCTGCCCTTCAAGCCACAGTCTGAGTCTCAAATGGAGTCATTTGCTGAATTCATGAAGCAGGCCGAGTAAGGGTAAGGAAAAACTATTTCCTTAGGAGGGTGGGGAAGCACTGGGATGGGTTCCCTAGGGAGGGGTGTGTCATGGCTCCTTCCCCACTCTGGCATGATAAATGCAGAAGTGGGGGCCAGCAAGTGTACCCCAAAGCCTTCTCTACCAGGCTTTGGTATAAAACTTCCCCCAAAATCTTAAAAACCTAGATCTTGGGAATAAAACTTCCGCTGCCACCACCCAAATGTTGCTAAAGAAATCAGGGGAAAGATCATTTGGGAAATCTCACCCCTAAAATAAAAATCAAGGCACACAAGTAACCAATGCCAGGTTAATAAAAAGAAAAGAAAGTACTTTTATTATTACCACAATATTCCTGTTGCAAACATAATGGGCTCGTCTACACTGGCCCCTTTTCCGGAAGGGGCATGTTAATTTCACCTATCGTAGTAGGGAAATCCGCGGGGATTTAAATATCCCCCGCGGCATTTAAATAAAAATGTCCGCCGCTTTTTTCCGGCTTTTAAAAAAGCCGGAAAAGAGCGTCTACACTGGCCCCGATCCTCCGGAAAAAGCGCCCTTTGAAGTAGGAATAAGAGCCTCCGGAAAAGGGCGCTTTTTCCGGAGGATCGGGGCCAGTGTAGACGCTCTTTTCCGGCTTTTTTAAAAGCCGGAAAAAAGCGGCGGACATTTTTATTTAAATGCCGCGGGGGATATTTAAATCCCCCGCGGATTTCCCTACTACGATAGGTGAAATTAACATGCCCCTTCCGGAAAAGGGGCCAGTGTAGACGTAGCCAATGACTAGATAGGAAGCTAACAAAATATACTCATGGAGAAACTCCATGGGCCTAGAACTTAGTTACAAAGAAAAGCCAAAACATCTTTTAAACAGTGCCAGATCTCAGATCCCATACCCAATCCATAAAACAATAAAACCTAACGAAACTACCTAAACTTTACCCTACTTACAGAAAATGAGGAATGGTGTCTTGGAGAGAAAGAGAGACATGCTTGTCCCTCTCTGTAGCTGCAGAGAACTCCCCCAGGGTATGTCTACACTACAAAGTTAGTTCAAACTAATGGACGTTAGTTCGAACTAACTTTCATAGGCGCTACACTAGCGCTCCGTTAGTTCGAATTTAATTCGAACTAACGGAGCGCTTAGTTCGAACTAGGTAAACCTCATTTTACGAGGATTAAGCCTAGTTTGAACTAGCTAGTTCGAATTAAGGGCTGTGTAGCCCCTTAATTCGAACTAGTGGGAGGCTAGCCCTCCCCAGGTTTCCCTGGTGGCCACTCTGGCCAACACCAGGGAAACTCTTCTGCTCCCCTCCCAGCCCCGGACCTCTTAAAGGGGCACGGGCTGGCTACGGTGCCCGTGCCAGGTGCAAGCCTGCCAGCACCCAGCTAGCAGACCCTGCACCTGGCACGGATCGAGCCACCCATCCGATGCCCCCCCCCCGCCCTCCGCTTCTTCCCGGGACCAGGCTGGCGGCTCCCGGGAGCTTGCCCGGGACCGCAAGAGGCGGGCACCCACCTGGGCTAGTGCGGACATCGTGGACCTCGTCCACAATCTCCGCACTAGGCACAGGAAAGTGGCCGGCTTGGGCAGGAGAGCTGCCAGCCTGGCCACCCACGAGCAGGTGTGCAAGAGAATCAAGGGGATCCACTGAGACCCCCGACCCTGAGCCCTGAGCTTACAATAGCCGTCCTGGGTCAGACCAAAGGTCCATCTAGCCCAGTAGCCTGTCTGCCGACAGCGGCCAACCCTAGGGACCCTGGAGGGGATGGACCGAAGACAGTGACCAAGCCATTTGTCTCGTGCCATCCCTCTCCAGCCTTCCACAAACCTTGGGCAGGGACACCACTCCTACCCCCTGGCTAATACCACTCCATGGACCCAACCTCCATGACTTGATCTCACTTCCCTTTAAACTCTGTTCTAGTTCTAGCCTTCACAGCCTCCTGCAGCAAGGAGTTCCACAGGTTGACTCTTTGCTTTGTGAAGAACAACTTTCTGTTACTAGTTTGAAGCCTGCTACCCAGTCCTTTCCTTTGGTGTCCTCTAGTCCTTCTTTATGGGAACTAATGAAGAACTTTTCTGTATGCACCGTCTCCACCCAACTCCTGCTTTTAGAGACCTCTATCCTGTCCCTCCTCCGTCTCCTCTTTTCTAAGCTGAAAAGTCCCAGTCTCTTTAGCCTCTCTTCATATGGGAACTGTTCCCAACTCCTGATCATTGTAGTTGCCCTCCCCTCTCCCAGCCTCTCTCTTCCCCTCTCCCACCTCCTTTTCCCAGTCTCCCCCAGTTTTGTTCAATAAAGACAGATTCCATTTTAGAAGACACGTTATTTTTATTTTGTACATCAAGAAGAGGGGCTAGGAAAGGGTAAGTGGAAGGAGGTGAGGGAGGAATGGGGCACGAGCTCCCGATGGGGAGGACTGGGCTGGCTCTGCAGGCTTCTGGGGGTGGAAGCTCTCCTGCAGGCCCCCAATTGCCCCCTCTCCCCAGATGGCAGCCTGCGGCAAGTGCAGCCGGGCTGATGGCCGAGTGCTGTGATGTGCCCAGTGTGGGTACTCCGGGCACTCCAAGCCAGGACTGCTTTGCAAGCGGGGCACCCCTGAGAACTGTCTCTCCGGGGTGGGGGTCAGGACCCTTTTAGCACAACCCTCAGCTAGCCTGAGACAGCATCTCCACACTCTAAGTCCTCCTCTGATGCCCTGCCGGCACTGCTTCCGGCCATCCTTAAGCCCGCTTCAGGGTCCACTCTGTGTGGACATGCTAGTTCGAATTAGCAAAATGCTAATTCGAACTAGTTTTTTGTCTGGATCCGTTAGTTCGAATTAGCTTAGTTCGAATTAACTAATTCGAACTAAGTTAGTTCGAATTAACGTTATAGTGTAGACGTACCCCCAGAGAGACAAAAGGGAGAAAAGAAAAAACCCAAATTCCTTTGTCCCAGTTTGAAAGTCCCACCTACATTCCTACTGGTCACTCCACCTGGCTAGGTGTAGTTAACCCCTTAATCCCCAGGCTGCTGGCTAACCCTCATAATCATGACAGGGTGGAATCTCCATTTAGGGGAGCAACTGCACATGAAAAGGAAACAAGCTAGGCTGTACTTCCTTGGCCATCAAACCCCTTCCTCCTTTCCCGCAGTCCTGGTCCACTTTGTCCCTGGCTCCACAAAACAATCAGCTACTATGAAACAGCTTTTTCAGAGTCATTCACCTGAATGGTTTATGGATTCCTACCAATAAAGCTGGGCTGTATCTCAAATGAACCAAGATTCTTTGCATTGACCCCCTTGTGGCTAATAAATTGCAAATTATATGCAAGCCTTAGAAATCCACTCTTCCTCAACATCACTTCAACTCCAGTGGAGAGGATATGCAGCCCCGCTAGGTGACCAATTAAAATGTGTTAGCTATTTAAAGATAAAACATACCAGGATATTTTTTGCATGTCCTTTTGAACCAAGCTGTAGCAGAAGACTTGTTTTCCAAAATAAGCGTTTGATTTATACTCTGAAAAAGCTAGATTTTTTTTCCCAAAGGCTAAAAATAAACTTTTGTTTTTTTCTCTCTCTTAAACTAACATTGACTTTGGAGTCTAATTTGGAAATGGTTGAGACCCAGCTGCTATAAAACCGGATGATGTGGTGCCATGAGAACCAGGTGTATTTGGGGAACCATATTTATTTGTAAAATCTCTGACTCTGGGCCAGAAAAGGATTATATTTCCAGATAAGCAGTTTATGGAGAAATGGCTCCTAGATTAGGCATCTAACCTCTGGTTCCCGGTTTCACAATGTTAGCTAGAGCAGGATGGAAAATGGTTTTCTCAACCACTGAAAGGTTTTGAGATGTCAAAGCGTTTCATCCGTTCTGCATCAGGCTGAAAGTCAGACCTATGGAAAGAAAAGAGGAACCCAAGGAAGAACAGTGAGGGCACACTGCTGAGAAGTGGGAAATTCAGGCTCAAGTCCATCTCAGGTAAATGTCTGGACTATCATGATATATTTTTTGAGATGAGATGATGGATCCAAATCCGGCTGAATATGGGCTTGAACCCGAATCCCTTCCATCTCAGGTAAACGTCTGGACTATCAAGTTACCACCTACTGGGAAAGTGGGGTTACTCATTTGGAATTCTAGTTCTTGATCCTGAGAAAATTTCCTGAAAAAAAAGAGATTGGGTTTTTCCACTGGAAAATTCCCAACCAGGTCTAGGGAGACCACTAGACCAAGCCTATGCTGATCTACACACAGAATCACTGGCCCACCTATAACCTTTGTTTTATAAGACGATACTTGAGAAAGCACCGTCTCTCACCTCTCTGACCACCTTAGACTATTTTCAATCTGAGTTCCTTTCCATAGAACCATAGAGCGGGAAGAGACCTCAGAAGGTCGTCAAGTCCAGCCCCCTGCTCTAGGCAGGACCAATCCCAACTCAATCAACCCAGCCAGGGCTTTGTCAAGCCGAGACTTAAACACCTCTAGGGATGGAGACTCCACTACTTCCCTAGGGAACCCATTCCAGTGCTTCACCACTCTCCTAGGCTATGTCTAGACTGCAGGCTTCTTTCGAAAGAGGCTCTTTCGAAAGCATCTTTCGAAAGAGCCTCTTTCGAAAGATCGCGTCTAGACTGCAGGCGGATCTTACGAAAGAGAAATCCGCTTTTTCGAAAGAGAGCACCCAGCGAGTCTGGATGCTCTCTTTCGAAGACGGCCTCTTTACATTGAAGAACGCCTTCTTTCGAAAGAGGAGCTTTCGAAAGAAGGCGTTCTTCCTCGTGAAATGAGGTTTACCGCCATCGAAAGAAAAGCCGCGTTCTTTCAAAATAATTTCAAAAGAACGCGGCTTGAGTCTGGACGCAGGGGAAGTTTTTTCGGGAAAAGGCTACTTTTCCCGAAAAAACCCCTGAGTCTGGACACGGCCCTAGTGAAATAATTTCCCTAGTGAAATAATCTCCTGGTCATGTTTGGAAGCCATGCTCTTCCAAGTCATTGATATCCACTCCCTTTCTGCCAACAGAGACTTTCTACCTTTTCTGACCCCACAGCAGCCTTCAAAATGGCGGAGCACCTCATATTCCAAGATCGTATCCATAGAGATGTTGGTGTATCCTTGGTTCTCTCTTCTGATGCTTCCTCTTGGTCCTTCAATCTCCTTTGTTTTGGTTCCTGGCGGCGATTCCTCCACTGAAGAAAGTGGCATGGTTAAATTCCCAGTTGTCTCAACTGTTTCCTTCTTTAAAGATACATTGTGATGGTTTTGTAGTAAAGAAAAGTTACTAGAAAATACTACTCAGTGATGAAAACAGGAACTACTTTTTCTCAAGGTGCAGTCAACCAGTGGAACTAATTGCCGTGGGATGTTGTGATGGCCAAAAGTTTCAAATAACGTTAGGTAAGTTCCTGAAGGAGAAACCCATCGCTGGCTATCAGCCTAGATGGGCAGGGATTCCAATTCATGCTTGAGGTGATCCTAAATCTCTGACTGCCAGAAGCCAGGAGTGGAAGACATGGATGGATACCTCCATAATTACCCTATCCTATACCCCTTGTTTCCCCCCACAGCTCCAATATTGTTTGGGATAGGAGAGGGAGCTAGGCTGTGTCTAGACTACATGCCTCTGTCGGCAGAGGCACGTAGATTAGACAGATAGGCAAAGGCAAATGAAGCCGCGATTTAAATGATCGCGGCTTCATTTACATTTACATGGCTGCTGCGCTGAGCCGACAAACAGCTGATCAGCTGTTTGTCGGCTCGCGCGCTAGTCTTGACGTTCCCCCTGTCGACATCAAAGCCCTTTGTCGGCAGCCCCGTTATTCCTCGTGGAATGAGGTTTACCGGGGCTGCCAACAAAGGGCTTTGATGTCGACAGGGGGAACGTCCAGGCTCGCACGCAAGTCTGGACGTTCCCCCTGTGAGCCGACAAACAGCTGATCAGCTGTTTGTCGGCTCAGCGCGGCAGCCATGTAAATGTAAATGAAGCCGCGATCATTTAAATCGCGGCTTCATTTGCCTTTGCTGAACAAACAAATCTACATGCCTCTGCTGACAGAGGCATGTAGTCTAGACGTACCCCTAGATAGACCAACGGTCTATCCCAATACGGTGATTCTTATATTCTTATCAGCACTGGTAGAGCTTTGAAAGAACTTGGTCCATAGAATCCACCCTGGAGGGAAGATGATAGACTCCAAGACTAGAAATGAAAACTGCCATATGTCGAAATAAACCGCTATTCTAAAATGTCCCTTACTCCTCGTGGTACGAGATTCACAGGGACGTTGGAATAGTGTGCCCGTTATATTTCAAAATAACGGGCTTGCTTAAAAGATGTGGAATGGCTATTTCGGGATACCAGAAGTATCCGGAAATAGCACCGCGGTGTAGATGTACCCAAAGAGAGTGTGAGAGTGAAAGAGAGATGCTCTGTGTGTGGAAGAAACAAAAAACAGGACTATGTAGCACTTTAAAGACTAACACGATGGTTTATTAGGTGATGAGCTTTTGTGGGCCAGACCCACTTCCTCAGATCAGCTGATTTTCTTTCACATATTGATCTGAGGAAGTGGGTCTGGCCCACGAAAGCTCATCACCTAATAAACCATCGTGTTAGTCTTTACAGTGCTGCATTGTCCTGTATTTTGTTTCAGCTATACCAGACTAACATGCAGGGCCGGATTAAGACTTTTAGAGGCCCTAAGCACTGAAAAGATGATGGTGCCCCCCAAATGTAATTCAAAATAAAAACAATACTATACCGTAAAATAAAATTGTATTTTTCGAAATGACACAAAACTGACATGTCTTCTGAAATTAAAATAGCTTGTTTCTAGATTTTCTGATTGCAAAATTCCGGATACGTTCATCGAAGCTGACTTGACGAAGCACATCCGCTTCCATACACAATAGGGAAAGTGAATCGAGTCTGTCCTGACACATTGTTGTTCTCTGAGGGTTTTATATTCTTTTCAGCTGAGAAAAAGTGTGTTCTGCGGAGTTCTGACTTTTCCCACGATGACCGTTTCAATGCTTTTTTTGAAATATCAAATTTTTTTAAAAAAATCTCTTTTTTTTGGTGCCCCTGCTTTGCTGGTGCCCTAAGCACATGTTTAGTCTGCTTATTGGATAATCCAGCCCTGCTAACACGGCTGCATCTCTATCACTATTCTGTGTGTGGGAGACAGACTCTGTGACACAGATTGGCTACGTCTACACTGGCATGATTTTCTGGAAATGCTTTTAATGGAAAAGTTTTCTGTTAAAAGGATTTTCGGAAAAGCGCGTCTAGATTGGCAGGACGCTTTTCCGCAAAAGCACTTTTTGAGGAAAAGCGTCCATGGCCAATCTAGACGCGCTTTTCCACAAAAAAGCCCCGATCGCCATTTTCTCAATCGGGGCTTTTTTGCGGAAAACAAATCTCAGCTGTCTACACTGGCCCTTTTGCGCAAAAGTTTTTCGGAAAAAGACTTTTGCCCGAATGGGAGCAGCATAGTATTTCCGCAAAAGCACTGACAATCTTACATGAGATCGTCAGTGCTTTTGCGGAAATTCAAGCGGCCAGTGTAGACAGCTGGCAAGTTTTTCCGGAAAAGCGGCTGCTTTTCCGGAATAAGTGGCCAGTCTAGACACAGCCATTGTGTGTGTGTGGCACAGAGGCCGGAAGAGTGTGTGCGACCGTGTGTGTGGGACTGAGTGGAGTGTGTGACAGCGACAGGGAGCTGTCCTGCTCCGGTCTCTCCCTCCCCCACTCTGCAGAGATGGGACATGGGGGGCAGTGTGTGTGTGTGTGTGTGTGTGTGTGTGTGTGTGTGTGTGTGTGTTGAGATCTCACACACACTCAATTGCCTCTTAAGACAGGCACTCCTCTGAGTCACTTACCATTCATGCTTTAGATTGGAGCAGCTCTGCTGTGTCTCCTTCTCCCCGACCCCTGCTCTCCAGAGATGGGGCACAGGGGCAGGGGGACACCCTTAGTTCAGCGCTCCCCTCCAGCCTCCCCTCTGCACAGCTCGCAGGAGAATCCTGGGAGCGACTCGGCTGCAGGACGGAGCAAGGTGGGGGGAGAGGCAGCTGAACACATTGCCGGCTGTAAGTCTGCAGCTAATCAGCGAAGTGTGCCAAAGAGACAGGTGTGGTGGGCCAGATTCGGCCCGTGGGCCGGCTTTTGCCCACCTCTGCCCTAGGGTGTCTACTAGATGATCAGAAACTCTGGAAATTAATGTCTGACACCAGCCACTGTCCTATTTGCCCCCATAACACTTCCTTTCCAACCAGTGCTGCTCACCTGGGGGTCGGGGCCACATGGGGGATGCATGTGGCAGGCACCGTCCCTAATGGGTTTTCCATTGCCTGAGACCCCTCCTCCAGTGGAGTTGTGAGGTGAATCTGTTCCCACACGTGTGTGCACAATTGCACGCTGAGCCTGTGTACTTGTGTGCATAGGTGTGTGCGTGTTCGTCTATATCTCTGCATAGCGGAGTCATTCCACTTCCCCCCTGTATCTTTCCAGTTTTGGATTCCAGCTTCTTGTGAGGATCAGAACATAAGAACAGCCAGACTGGGTCAGACCAAAGGTCCATCTTGCCCAGTGTCCTGTCTGCCGACAGTGATGAGTGCTAGGCATCCCGGAGGGAGTGAACAGAACAGGAAATCACCCTGTGATCTGTCCTCTGTCATCCATTCCCAGCCTCTGACAAAGAGAGGCTAGGGGACAGTATCCCTGCCCATCCGGGCTAACAGCCATTGATGGACCTAATCCTCATGAATTTATCTAGCTCTTTTTGAACGCTGTTAAAGTTCTGCTCTTCACAACATCCCCTGGCGAGGAGTTCCACAGGTTGACTGTGCGCTGCATGAAGAAAAACTTCCTTTGGTTTGTTTTAAGCCTGCTGCCTATGCATTTCATTTGGCAAACCCTCGTTCTTATGTTATGGGAACAAGTAAACAACTTTTCCTCATTCACTTTTTCTATACCTGTCATGATTTTATATTCCTCTATCCTATCCTCCATCATATCCCCCCTTAGTCTCCTCTTTTCTAAGATGAAAAGTCCCAGTCTTATTAATCTCTCTTCATATGGGACCCCTTCCAAGCTTAATCATTTTTGTTGCCCTTTTCTGAACTTTTTCCAAGGCCAAGATCTATTTTTTGAGATGAGGCAACCACATCTGCACGCAGTAGACAAGATGTGGGCGTACCATAGATTTATACAGAGGATTTATACAGATCAGGAACCGGAATAACTCAGCCCTCCGGGGACAAAGCCCTTTGGTCCAAATGCACCAGGCCGCTCAGCGTCGTGCTGAGCTCTGCAGGTGTTCAACCCTAGAGACTCGCAGCTGCGCTCAATTAGAGCAACGGCATTAGGTAGCTTGCAGAACGGCTCATTAAATGCATGTTGCTTTGGAACCCCTGTTCCGGGCACCTGGGAGCCGCTGGAAGGGACCAGCCAGACATCCCAGCATGGAGAGAGAACGTCTTGTATTGTTCGAAGGGAGGAGAAAGAGACTAGACCTCCAGCATCAATCAGTAGGTTCTTAGTCTGCATGGAAGCTCATCCCACACCAATGATGGGGGCCATGTCTTTTGTAGGCGGAGGCATTCCGAGACTTTTGCTCATTTCCTCCACTGTAGACTATGCAATGCAAGAGTTGTGTGAACATGACATCAGAACAGCCACACGGGGTCAGACCAAAGGTCCATCTAACCCAGTGTCCTGTCTTCCAACAGTGGCCAATGCCAGGTGCCCTTCTCCTGTCATCCATCTACAGACCAAGACTAGGGACACCATTTCTACCCATCCTGGCTAATAGCCACTGATGGACCTAACCTCCATGAATGTATCCAGTCCTTTTTACACCCTGTTAAAGTCCTGGTCTTCACAGCATCCTCTGGCATGTGGCCTCTGTCCCTATCATCCCGCTGGATTGGGGGCTGAGGCTCCTTCCAGACACTGTCTCCGGGATACTGTCTAGCTCTGAGGACATCTGAGGATGGAGAGGCAAAACTGACATGCCAGGGTGACCCTGGACTTCGCCAGCAGCAACATGTGTGGCTTGCACCAACAGACTCAACAGCTGAACCAAGGAGAGAATCAAGAGCAATGCCCTCCCCGCTGGTGCTGGGAGATGGGAACCATCTACCCCCAAAGCAGCCACTGTGGGAATTCCACTACTGGGAACCCTCCTTTCCCGTGGCATTTCGACATGTTCTATAGAAAAGCAAAGCATCATTATGGTTGTTCTCTTAGGTTATACATAAAAGGATATCTAGTCCTGCCCTAGGACACTTTTTCCAAAAATACACTCACGATTTACCTGTGGAACTCATTGCCACAAGATATCGTCAAGGCCCACCGCTGAGCACCATTCAAGAGGGTATGGATATGGATAAGAAGAACATTCAGCATTACAGCACTGACTATTAGGCACCGACACCAAAGCCCAAGGATTCTGGAAAGGCTACAAACTCTCCAGAGGCAAAAGCTAACTATTGTGGGTCAGGAGGAAAACTAGGGGAGGTCTCTGGGATTTTCCACATGGCTGTTTATGGGGTTTCTGGCACCTTTCTTTGAAGCAACTGGTACTAGCCAATGCCAGTGGGATATATGGACCGCTGGTCTGATCCACTATGACATTCCCCACCTAAGGAGTGTCTGTCTTCAGCCAATTCCTACAGATGCAGGAGCAAACTTGTATTGTGCACCTCATAGCATGGATCCCAACTCACAGATGGACAGACCTTCGTGCATTGCTTAATCCCAAGGCGCTGAGCATGAAACCACAATTGGGGTGGAAAGTTCTTTGGTAGCCCAATCTGCAAAGAGAACACCCTTTCCACCATCACCTCCCTCCTGGCTTTCTCCTCTCCTGGAAAGGTGGTGGCTTTGGAAAGGGAAGCTCCTTTGAGCTGCTAGTATCAAACCTGAATGGCACGTAATCTGGGTTTAGAATCCTAGAACACTAGAACTGGAAGGGACCTCGCGAGGTCATCGAGTCCAGTCCCTGCCCTCACGGCAGGACCAAGCACCGTCTAGATCATCCCTGACAGGTGTCTGTCTAACCCGCTCTTAAATATCTCCAGAGATGGAGATTCCACAACCTCCCTGGGCAACTTATTCCAGTGTTTCACCACCCTGACAGGAAGGAAGTTTTTCCTAATGTCCAACCTAAACCTCCCTTGCTGCAGTTTAAGCCCATTGCTTCTTGTCTGATCCTCAGAGGCCAAGGAGAACAATTTTTCTCCCTTAGCATGGGTATGTGCTACCCAGGTGATGCCTCTCCTTCCGTCGCGTTCGAGAGATATTTTGGGGAGTGGAGTTGCTTGTCTTTTCTTTCCCTAATGATACAATTTGTGCGGAGACAGCAACACCTAAGGATATAGGCCTGGTTCCTGTCTGAGATGGGGCATTCATTATGGATGTCAGACATCCAGCAAAATATACACTTGTGGGCTTTTTTTGGATCACTGTCAGCAGGAGTTCACAGCCACTGTGTCATCTGATTACTTAGTTGGAATCTCTCTGGGGCAGGCAGCGTGTGTGTGGACTGCCCCTATCGCAGTGGGGGGAATTGCTGTATGACTGGGATAAGAACCCCCCACCTCCAGCCCAAGTGGCACTAACCTCCTAGCTGAAAGATGCTGGACCTGATGGTACCTAATGCTGAGCACCCCCCCCCCCATGTCATCTCTGATGGACCAGGGAAATGGTGGACGGTGCCACCCATCATTACTTGCTGTTATTATTTATTTGTAATTGGGTCATGGATCATGACCCCATTGTGTTGTGAGACGCTCAAACCCCGAACCAAAAGACACTCCCGGCCCCAGATATTCAGCACGTTAGCTGCTAGGGCAGTTGACGCAGGAGCCTGGCAGAAGTCTCATCCTGGGGAGGATGACCTGGCCTCAGCTAGTCCCGCCTTTGTCTGGTCTCGGATGCTCTGCGGCAGTGCGACCTAGCCGGGCAGGAAGCCTCCAGAACGTGGGGAATTCCAAGCTGTACGGGATGCTGCCGCAGGTCTCCTTCGCAACTGGAGCCCCTCACAATCTCTCTCTGTGCGCCTCCCCTATAGCACACTGAGTCCGATGTGCATTGGATCTCTGAGGTCCAATGGTACCAGGGGAGCCTGTGGTTGGCACCTTTGCGCCTTTGGTTCAGCGGGACTCCATCAGACGGCAAAGTCTGTCCATGCAGGAGGCAGGACTTTTCCAGTGGCCTGTCCCAGATGGTGGACGACTTCCTTCAGGAGCTAAGGACCATCTCAAACCCACAGCTTTCTTCTCCAAGTGCAAGGCACCTTGCTTTGACCTGGCCGTCTTTAACACAGAGGCAGGTACGCAGCGGGACCGACAGGCTCACCTGGCCCGTGGGCAAAGCGTGGGGAGGGGCCAACTGCCCACTCCAGGAAGGGGGCGGGGCCTTGGGCAAAAGGGGGGGGGAACCTCAGGCAGTCAGCTCTCTGTGCTAGTAGAGTACTCTCTGCTGTGACCCCCCTCCCCCGCCCCCAAGCAGCTCTCACAGCCGCCCAGAATGCGCTGTGTGGTGGTCTGGCAGCAATTGAAAGGGCCCGGAGCCTTTTGGAGCACCAGACGGGGGGGAACTGCCCCCTTTGCCCCCTACCGGTGGGCCTGAATGTACCCCAAGCCCTACGATCCTACTAAAAAGATTGAGCCCCGGCTGCCCGCATCAAGGGGCTACACTGCTGATAACCTGAGCCGGGCTGAGTCCTCGGTGGGAGCCCCGAGTTCCCCATGTGTCAGGAGCCCTGCGCTCTGGTAGTTTTGTCTGGTTCCTGCAGTGCCTTGGGGCGCTGACTCTCTGCTGTGGAGCCGGGAGCGCTGGGATCTGACGGGGTGGGGGTTCAAAATGGCCACCTCTCCTGCGGCCATGGAGAGCATCCTCCAGTCTCCTCTGGTGGACATTTGGTGTCTCCTACTCAGCACCCATGGGCAAACCCTATGTAGGCTCTTCAGGGCCTGTGATTGGTCACCCTGGCATACCAATCAGGGTCCTGGCCCAGGCCACATGGGCTCCAGCACAGCCAACCAGGAAGGCAGTCTCCGTGGAAACGAGTCCACGCCTCTGCTGGGAATGACGTGAATACAAAGGCTGGGGAATCACGGCGTTATGTTCCTCTACTCAATTGCAACATATTTTTGAAACCACAAATATAAGGTCACACGTCTCTTGCCCCCCAGCCGCCTTGCCCGCTGCTTGCGTACACAGCGACACACACCACGTCAGGCGCCCCGGGCTACAGCCTCTTCTTCGGAAGTGTTCGGAGGCTGGCCGAGGGAGCTCATTTTTCATCTGCAAGCGACTGCTCTTGTGAGCATGAATCAGGCGGCAGTAACCGAAGCAGGATGTGGCTGGCGGTGTTCGAGATGATTCACAGCCACTGACTTACAGCTGGTGGGATCCGTACGGTTGAAACATCCTCTGCCGATCAACGCAGGCTTTGCCTGGAAAGAGTGGCATCATCTGCCGATCAAGGATGACTGATTGGACGTAGAACCCTGGCTGAAGCCTCGTGACTATGTTCCATCTGCGTTGATTGTATTGCAGTAATGGTCTAGGCATAAGGGCCCACCGAATTTTGCATCTTCCCTGTCCCCCGGGTACACTTTCTTCACACCGCCCAGTGCAGGGAGTCCAGCTATGTCCAGTCCCACAGGTTAGGTTCCTTGTGTATTGACCGCACACACCTGCATAATCTGATCACTCATTTCTTTGCCAACCCATCCTCAGCGGCTCTCTCCTGCTTTATATCCAGCATCAGTTCACGTTGTCACCGTTTTATAGAAAGCACCTCGTACGATGGGCAAACCTCTGAAAATGGTGTTTTCTGATGGAATATCCAAGCTCTTTGGTACGCAAAGGGGTAGGAATGGTTCAGGAATAGACTAGGCATGTTAAATATCAGTTAATTGAACTGTTGAGCAACCTCATGAAATGTTATCGGTTAGTCGACTATTCCATAGTCCCTGGGGGCGGGGCCGGCAGCCATTGTATCAGAGGCAGCAGCGTGGGGTGGCAGCAGCCCCTGTCTGGGGGAGGAGGGTCTGAGATCTCAGACCCGTTGTGACCCAGAACTGAGCCGGGCTGCCTCTGGCAGGCTCTTAATACACTTGAAATGCAGAGCTGAAATGGGGATAGGTCTCGGACCCAGCGTGAGCCAGGGCTGAGCCGGGCTGCCTGCCCGCCCATCTCCTAATACACTTTATATGCAGAGCTGCAGCAGGGGTAGGTCTTGGACCCATTGCAAGCCAGGACTGAGCCAGGCTGCTGCCCAGACTGCTAAAAAATTTACCAGCAGGGAAAGAGGGAGAAGGAAATGCCTGTAGTTTATAGCATTAATGGTCCAGGAATAGACTCGGCGTATCGGTTAACTGACTACACTATTACATCCCTAGATGTGTTCCAGCGTGTACAGAGCCTGCTGGAGCCAAGCATTGCGGAGGTGTGTGAAAATGAAAAACACGAGCCAATACCATCTCTCTGGGATACCAGCACGAGCTTTGAGCAAGTATAATAGGTGAACCGTTTAGTTTAAGTTCACTGTGCATTTTGGGCAAAGACTATGGGTACATCATGCACAGAAAGAAAAAAAAAATAATCTGAAAAGACTCTTTATAGTAAGGAAAATATCAGGAATGAAGAGAGGAAAAGTCTCCGTAGGAGAGCACAGTTTGTACATCTCGGCTGTGTCTACACTGGCATGAATTTCCGGAACTGCTTAAACCGGAATACTATTCCGTATTCAGTTTTTCTGGAAAAGGAGCGTCTACATTGGCAGTTTGTTTTCTGGAAAAGCCCTTTTTCCGGAAAAGCATCTGTGGCCAATGTAGACGCGCTTTTCCGGAAAAGAGCCCTGATTGCCATTTTCGCGATCGGGGCTTTTTTCCGGAAAAGACTACGGGGCTGTCTACACTGGCCCTTTTCCTGGGACAGTGTTCCGGAATAAAGACTTATGCCCGAGCGGGAGCAGAATAGTTTTTCCGGAATAGCGGCTGATTTTGTACAGTAGAGCATCGTTGCTTTTCCGGAAATTCAAGGGCCAGTGTAGACAGCTCGCAGCTTATTCCAGAAAAACGGCTGATTTTCCGGAATAAGTGGCTCAGTGTAGACACAGCCCTCCTGTGTGGCAGCAAGGGTGAGAACAAAATGGCCACCATATCTGCAAATAGAAAGGACCTTCAGAAATTTAAAGAGGTCACACACAGACACACAACATGATAGAGGCAGCAGACTTTCAATCCTTATATATATATCACTCCCTGTAAGTTACTCTTTCCTGTACACAAACTTTTTTCCCACACACGTGTCATTAAGAACACAAGAACGGCCAGACTGGGTTAAACCAAAGCTCCATCTAGCCCAGTATCCTGTCTGCCGACAGTGGCCAATGGTGGATGTCCAAAAGAGTGCGTCTGCTCTACCAACATTTTTTTCGGAGGAGCAGGTGCGTTCCCTGGATGCGGTGGAGTTTTTTAGGGATACCGCCGGGGAATAACCCAGAGGCCAAATGAAGTGGTCTGTGGAATTGTGTGTGTCTTTACACGAGAGATTAATATTAATGGCAACTAAACAACTTCCTTTCAGAGTGAGGTACTCGGTATGGTAGCTGGCTGCACTCCAGTCCGGGGGATACTATTTTGTGGCACCCAAAAGTGAGACGTTTCTTTCCTCTAGTTGGATCAAAGCACCGCTCTGGTATGTTTAATATTTGCTTCCATTGTGGGAGTGATTTATAAGCTGGTAAGAGGCATGTGAAATAACCGGCCATGTGTCTATCCTCCAGGTGTCCATCTGAATATAGAACAGACAAGATCCCGGTGGTGTCCTGTGTCAGGCTGCTGAGAGCTTAGCGTGGATATACCTAGGATCAATACCACAGCTTTACTGCATGCACCCAGCTGGCCTGGAGGGCTGATTAGAAACTGCTGTCACAGAAGGTTCAGAGGAGGGTCTACTTCCTTTGTTCCAAAATCCCAGTTAGGAGTCTATGGGGATCTTTGCTGGGCAAAACTAGGCTGTAGCTTTCCTTTAATTCGCTGTCAAAAAGTTCTCTTCCTGTCTCGTGTAACGCCAACAGGTGGAATTGAACCTGGGACCTCTGGAACTTAGCACATGACCCTCTATTGCTTGAGCTAAAAGCCAGCTGCTTGGCAGTGAAGGCTGCAGAGCAAACTCATTCTCTCGGCCTGTAAGGGTACGTCTACATAGCAGGGCAAAAGTCGAACTAAGCTATATTACTTTAGCTATGTCAATCGAATCGAAATAGCTTAATTGGGCTTTTGGCACTGTCTACACTGCAGGAAGTCGAAGGACAGACACTCTTCCTTCGACTTCCCTTACTCCTTGTGAAATGAGGGTTACTGGCGTTGGAGTAAGAAGTCCTCCAGCTCGCTGCTATTTCAAAATAACGGCTTGCGATGTGAACGCACATTTGGTTATTTCAAAATAACGTCCGTTATTCCGAAATAACGCTGCTGTGTAGACACACCCTAAGTCACTTTCCTTTTCTTGAGCAGCAGGGTAAGAGAACAGGGCTGTGGCAGGCATGGATGGGAGGAAAGGGCCTTTAACTTGAAACTGCATCTGGTTTTCAGGGAAGTAGTTTAAACAAGACACATGTATTGCGGGTGCTTGATGTACCCATGTAAATCCAATAGAGCTGCAGGATTAATTAGAACCAGCAGCCCCCCCTCACTTTGGTGCTCTCTCCCTGCTGTAGGATCTAAACTATCAAGAGAAATTTCTTATTCTGCCCCAACTATCCTCCCATGACACACACCACCTTCGCCCTCCTCTGGAAACCATAAAAACTTCAGAAACCAGACTTGTCGCTGAGTGCCTGAAAACTCTTGGTAACTGTAATGGGTAAGTAAGGGGGTAAAAATCTCTCTCTCTTGGACTGATCTTGGGTCTGCCCCCTCATCATTAGCATGCATAGTAGTATATTATGTCAAGTAATGATTCAGCACAGGACATCGCTATGGACTGCTGATCTCGGCTTTCTCACGCCAGCTGGTAAATATACCGTAGTCTCCAACTCCAAGAAAACTTTTTGAAAAAACTAGGTGAGGCTTGAGCAGTGCTTTGAAGATGTAAAATGATTTACAGTAGAAACCCTAAGTATGTTGGAGTGTCCTCGTTACCGGGAAAACATGATTCTCTGACCTCTGAATATCGACACTCCCATGTGCCGTGAAATTCACATTGAAACCAAAGCTTCTTTGAGGAAACCACCATCTGTCTGGTGAAAACCTCTCCAAGACCTATGAATAAATCCAGTCAACAGCTCTGGGATTCAAGGCGCCAGACCGTTATCCGGAGGGAAACTGAGCCACAGAACCCCAGCCATCTTTCCTCTCCCCCAATGGTCCCTCTAATTTTTTCCAGCCATGTGTGGAATACATTTTTCCACATGCACTAAGACATGTGAATGTGCACCACCAGGAGAAACAAAAACTTAGCTGTGGGCACTCTGCTAATCAGCTGGGTGGTACGTGGATCTCTCCTGAGTGGCCGCATAAGTGCACGGCTTACAGGGAACACTGCTCTCCAAAGCCCTCAAGTATTAATTCAGCCAAGCATTTAAGCGTATGCTTAAAACTAAGCATTTGGCTGAATCAGGAGCGACATTATTTGGTGCCTGTTATTTACCCCGCTCTGTTTCGGAGCCATCTAGCCCGCTTTATTCCCCGCAACCTGCAAAGCATTCCTTCTGCCTCTGATGTACGGTCCGAGGCTGCACCGTATCCCAGTGTCCTGCAAAAGCCATCGACAAAGCCTTCCGCACGAGGCGCCCGCTTGAAAAGCTGCCTCGCGCAAGGTTTGCTTTGTTTCCCTCCTGTGGCCATACTGATTTAAATGACAGGTTTGTGGCAGGCAGGCTGCAACTCTGGTGAGCGTAACCCTAGAAATAACACAGCTCATCCGTGGGAGGTCTGCCTTTGAGTGGAGAGATTAAATATGCAAGGACTGAGAGCTGCTTTGTGGAAAGCCAAACAGTGCTGTCCAAGGAAAATCAAACATGAATACCACTTTTCAGCCCAGAGATTCCGACTGAGATCGGGCTGGCTGCTTATTTCCTGGTGCATCAGCTGGGATCATAAGGAAACAATTTCATTTTAGCACCACCTTCCCCCCTCTGGAAAGTCGCACGGCTCTCTTCTTTGCTTGCACCAACGTGCGGGGCTGCCTGCAGCAGAATGACCTCTCCTGGAACTCTAATGAGCTGTCCCAGCCCTGCAGTAATTAGGCTCCACTTTGGGCAGGGTGATTCATGCTCCAATGAATTCAATTTCAACAAGGCATAATTATGGTGAGTCACATAATCACGGATTAATCGCGGCCCCTCCCATTTAGCAGTCAAAATAGTCAAGGGCGCCAAAAAGGCTTCTCCCGGCCCCTGCAGATGCTGAAAAGGGGCGAGATTTCCAAGGGTTTGGTCCTGCTTTCATAGGATCATAGAGCACTAGAACTGGAAAAGACATCGAGAATCATCAAGTCCAGCCCCCTGCCCTCACGGCAGGACCAAGCACCGTCTAGATCATCCCTGACAGGTGTCTGTTCAACCTGCTCTTCCATATCTCCAGTGATGGAGATTCCACAACCTCCCTGGGCAATTTATTCCAGTGTTTAACAACACTGATAGGTAGGAAGTTTTTTCTACTGTTTAACCTCAGCCTCCCTTGCTGCAATTTAAGCCCATTGCTTCTTGTCCTGTCCTCAGAGGCCAAGGAGAAGAATTTTTCTCCCTCCTCCTTGTAATGCCCTTTTAGGTACTTGAAAGCTGCTCTCGTGCTTCTACTTTCTGTGGGTGGGTCTCCAAAGTTCTCCAGAAAAGACCCTCTTGGGGGATTACTACATGCATTGCACCCTAACATGAATGGTGTGTACTATCTCCTTGAGGCCTACATCTGAGAGGTGGTGGGTAATACAACCCCAGGGCCTTCATGAAGGACCCCAGAGTCTCTTGCTTGGTGCTGAGCTCCCGTGGACTCCAGGAGCGATGCTCAGCCCCTTGCTTGATTGGGTCCCTGATCTATTACAAGGAAACCCATCCACTGTACATTCTCCTGTAGATCTAATCATGGAATCCTAGGGGGGGCAGAGACCTCGGGAGTCATCGAGTCCAACCCCCCGCCCAAAGCAGGACCAGCCCCAACTCAATCAGCCCAGCCAGGGCTTTGTCAAGCTGGGACTGAAACATCTCTAGGGATGGAGATTCCACGCCGTCCCTAGGGAACCCATCCCAGCACTTCCCCACCCTTCTAGGGAAATCGTTTTTCCTAATATCCAACCTAGACTTCCCCCACTGCAACTTGAGACCATTGGCTCCTTGTTCTGCCATCCATCACTACTGAGAACAGCCTCTCTCCATCCTCTTTGGAACTGCCCATCAGGAAGTTGAAGGTTACAATCAAATCCCCCCTCACTCTTCTCTTCTGCAGACTAAACAAGCCCAAATCTCTCGGCCTCTCCTCATAAGTCATGTGCTCCAGCCCCCTCATCATTTTTTGTTGTTAATCTTCCAGGCCTGCTCCCTGTGTTGACATGATCTTCAGCTCTGCTTGCTCGGGTGCATCAAAACCACCAGCCCATCAGAGACAATACCAGCCAGCGGATTCCGGCGCCGAACAGCTGTGATGCAAGCCAACACCCACTTTGTGCACAGGCAACAGCCTGTGCAGGTGATCCAGAAAGGAGTCTGTACATCCCACCCGGCGTCGCAAGAGCTTGTGATAAGCTCCTCACAGCTGGGTGTCATTTTTCGCCTCTGCTACACTCGCCACCAACATATCAACATGTAAATTCCACCTCTGCGGTCAGGCCGTTTGTGGCTGGTCTTTGCGCTATGTGCTGGGTAAGGAGGTAGAACAGCAGTTTTCCATATGCTGCAACACGACTCATTCTATGCAACTGGCTCAGTTTAAACTGCAGCTGCATCAATTAATGGGGATCATTTTTTTTTCTTTAAATGCCTCTCTGTTCTCCACTGTGATCAGAAGGGCTGGGGGGAGGAGAGGAGGGAGGGGTTGGGCGGGGAGAGTGAGAGGGAATTGACAAGGGGAGGTTGGTTCTTTGATGTCGTTAAGTTTTATTCCAAAATCAATCCGCATTAAACTTCACAAGGTGCAGTTTACATCCTTGTGTACACTGTGCATTTTCCCTAGATTACAATTTTGCTTCAAAACTTGGCTGTGGGATCCGGGAAGTGGGTGGGGTGTTGATGGAGACGGCTGCAAAGTAACGTTGTCAGCAAACCCGTAAAAATCTTAGCATACAAACTTCCAATGGCAAAGAGAAGTGTCCTTTCTTCTCTCCCCCTCTTTCACCGATTGAGTCTTTCTTCTTTTTCGCCACAACAGGTTGACTTGTTCCAAGGCACAAAGAGATATTCCTGCGACATGGCCCACTTGTTAGAAACCAACCTCTGTGCCCCTTCAATGTTACAAAGGAACTACCAAAATAAACGGGACTCAAACACAGCCAGGAAGGGCCAAATTATGGTGGTGCTGGGAAGACGCCTCTGCATCAGACACAGTTTCCTGCAGCATTGCAAAGGGTTATGTGTTACTAATTTTGTGTGTGTGTGTGCGTGTGTGTGTGTAATCCCTCTTGTGCAAATGGATGAACAGTGGCGTCACTTGGCAGAACAGTTTTTATACAGGGGGTCACCTCTGGGTGACAGGTGAAAACCCAATTGGGAAAGGCAAGCCCCAGCCCCGCCCCTTCTGCCCAAGGCCCCACCCCTGGAACCAAGCCCCGCCCACCGCAGCCTGATTCTTCCTGCCCACGTGGAGGGCTGGGGCTGCCACGCCACGGCCCCACCCTTCCCGGAGGTGGCCCCAGCCTTCGGCGATCTGGGGTGTAGGCGGTTTTTGGAAGACTGTGCCTTCTCTTGCCTATATTACTGGTCATCCCTGGGGTCCTCTGGAAAGTAGGGGGCTGTCTTGCTATGGCCCCATTTGAACATAGCATCCCTGAGGTTGTCAGTACTTTTTGTTCTGTGTTTGTACAGCGCCTAGCACGATCGGGTCAGGATGCTTGATCCTCATGCCGATAAATAACAGCATTGTGTGCCGCTGTCCATGGCTGGCCTGGCCTTTCAGAGATGGCACTTTTGTGGGGCCAGCATTTGGTACCATCATGGCAGGCCCCTTTGAAATCAGAAAGACTGACTGCAGAGGAAGTTTTGGACTAGCTGCACTGCTGGCAGATGAGATGGCCACGGACTCATCCCCAGAACACAGGACCCCCGCTTGGAGGTAATGAATACCCCGCCAGTGTGATCTCATATGCACCATGCAAAATGCACCCCTCCTATCTCCAAAATCCCATGCACCATCAGTGATAGCAGAACCAACCACGTCCATTTTATATCAGAAGTGGATGGGGACACACTTTAAATATAACAGGCCTGACCCGCTTACCAGTAAGAAGACACTGGTGGGAGGTTAAGAACATAAGAATGGCCAGACAGGATCAGACCAAAGGTCCATCTAGACCAGTGCCCTGTCTGCCCACAGTGGCCAGCGCCAGGCGCCCCAGAGGGAGTGAACAGAAGAGGGAATCATCAAGTGATCCCTCCCCTGTCGCCTATTTCTAGCCTCTGACAAACAGAGGCCAGGAACACCATTCCTACCCATCCCGGCAAATAGCCACTGATGGACCTAACTTCCATGGATTTATCTAGCTCTTTCCTGTACCCTGTTAAAGTCCTGGTCTTCCCAACATCCTCTGGCAAGGAGTTCCACAGGTTGACGGTGCGTTGCATGAAGAAAAACTTCCTTTTGTTTGTTTTAAGCCTGCTACTTATTCATTTCATTTGGCAACCAGTTCTTTTGAGCTGAGCGTCTCGGAAGCCCAACAGCCATGCCTACTCCACAGAATGTGACTTCATCCACAGCCCCTGAAGATTAGTCACAAGCGTCTTAAACTCTCGCATGCACCATGCCCCGCAGCCCGAGGCCGTGAGCTGACATCCCCGCTTTCATGGCATTTGCGCTGCAGATCCGAAGGGCCTGGCTCCAGAAATGGTCGTGTAGCTCCAGCCAATGCATCTGGTTTCCATTGTGGCTGGTGCCAGGATGGGCTACCTCCAATGAAAACATTGGTGCTGCAAGGAGGCAAGTTAGGTAAGTGCAGCAGATGGAGCTGGTCGGAATAGTGAACCAATGTCACACGGCGGGGTTGGAATTGGGGTGCCAATCCGGTGTCTGCCAGAGGAAATGGAAACGTGAAGGGGTCCTATGGACACTAAGACCCTAACACAATGTTGTTAGTGAAGCAGAGCTGTAAACCCCTGTATTCTGAACACATTCCAATACAAACAAATACGTAGTCCCTTGCTGGGCTTCCTCTCCCATTCCACTTGCATGGGTCATTCCTCTTCATTTTGTGTGCTGTGCATTAGTAAACAGCGGCTGTGCTCCACCCCAGAGACAGTTGCATCTCAGCACTGATTCCTAGATACAGAGCTGGATCCTGAAAATTCCTTACTGGGGGGGAGGGGAGGGGCTTTCAAGTCCATTAGGCTGCGGTAGGAAGTTTTGCCTATAGTTTGTAAAGCACGTTGGGATGCCGTCCAAGTCTAAGGCGTTGGAAGCCGCGCTCCGTACTGCTGAAGTTGGAGAGTTGGCTGTACGCATGAGTGAGCCACGTCCATATTCTAGCACCAAAAGAACAAGCCGTTCCGTAAAAATATTACAAAACCCTTCCATTGGCACAGTGGGGTTGATGTCATTATGACCACTTGGGTTTGTCTCAGATTCCATTTTACTGGCTTCCACTGCCTTTTTCCTCTCTCTCTCCTGTGAGACGCAGGGTTTTTTTTTTTTTCTTCCTCATGTTGCATCGAAGGGCTGTGTATCCCCGGAGGTTCAAAGTGCTGAGGAGTAGGCAGAGATCAAACGAGTCTCATTGCTTTGAACAGATTATTCCTGGCCTTGGCTCAAGAATGGCAAGGTTCATCCATCCATCTTATTCAAGCAGCATTTCAAACAAGTCATCCCGCCCTTTTTTTGGATTATGCTTCTCTTTCAGCTTTATATGGCACGCAGAATTCTTTGATTTTGGCTCCGAAAGCGTGGCATGGAATTCTTCACGGACCCAAATGAAGGTTCGTATTTTTCAAAGCTGCGGGCTACGTGTCTGTAGGGTTTTTGGCCCTGCTTAACCTTACCCCAGACCAAATTCCCGCATTCTCTCTATTGAGCAACTTCATTGATTATACCTTAGCCCCTTGACTTTAATGGAGAAGTGTGGCTAAAAATCCCAGTGCGATGCTTTGAAAATATTAGCCTTTGGAAATTTGAGAGACCAGAACAGCTGCAAAAAAACATGCAATAATCCTCCAACATGCCCAAGAGAGAAAGAATGTATTTAGGATGATGCTAAGATGTATATTATGGCTGAGATGTAATTGAAGAAAGGAAAATAGCGTAACATATTTCATCATTAACGAGTGCCTTACATAAGAACGGCCATACTAGGTCAGACCAAAGGTCCATCTAGCCCCGTGTCCTGTCTGCCAACAGTGGCCAATGGCAGATGCCCGAAAGGGGCTGAACAGAACAGAGAATCATCTAGTGATCCCTCCCCTGCTACCCATTTCCAGCCCCTGACAAATAGAGGCTAGGGACACCATTCTGGCTAATAAGTATAGGTAGTCTCCAAGTTACGAGCACATCGATTTACGACCTTTCGTCCTTACGACCAACCCCTCATTAAGCGCATCCCCGAGTTACGAACGTGATGTGCACTTACAAACAGCTCACATGTAAATGAATGGGGTCCAACTTATGAACAGATCGAATTACGACCAAGTGCTTTGCTTGGTACATAACTTGTTTGTAAGTCGGGGATGATCTGTATTGATGGTCCTAACCTCCATGAATTTATATAGGGTTTTTTGTTTTGTTTTTTAATCCTGGTAAAGTCCTGGTCTTCACAACATCACGTTCCTTCACAACACAACTTCCTTAGTGGAAGATACCCTCAATTGTTTATTTTATAAACGGAGTGGAGAAAACTGTAGACGATACTGTATTTCCGAAACAATGCTGCATTGTTTGGGAGGAACAGAGCCAGGAGCAATTGTCTGAACTGGTTCAATCTCTCTCTACTTTTTTGAGTCTATCCCTTTGTAACGGGGATGGGGTGAGGGGTAGTCACAGAAGACCACTTGGGAATGCCTTCCAGGATGCTGACAAAGCCACTGCCACTCCCCTTCCTGATCCCTGGGACTTTTCAATCCTCAGTCCTGCCAGGCCAGCTCCCGTGTCTCCCCCAGCCAAGGCACCAAGCTGAGCTCACGCCTCTCCCCCACCCCCAGAAGCAACACAGACACTGAAACCCTTCAAGTCCAAGGAACATGCCGTTTTGGGCCCAACTTTCCAGGATACCACTCCCCAGATGGGATCAGAACCCCAAAGGAATTATTTAGGTAAGCCCCCTTTAACAAGGAAAGGAGGCATGGACATATGGATGGCTCCCCTAGGTAATAATTGTTTATGCTGGGCTTGATAGTAAGTAAAAGTGATTTTATTAAATACAAGCAGTAGGTTTTAAGTGGTAATAAGCGAGAACAGGCAGAGCAAAGCAGATTACAAATTAATAGTAACAGAAAACACTTAGCTAATTCTAACACTAAATCCTCAGTACGAACGTATTACAAATTTACCCTAAAACTTTATTTTCCAGCTGAGCCTTCAAACCAGGGCAGTCTCCTTATCCCTGGGGCCTTTGGTTCACTTCCCTGGGTGTGCCAGCCAACCACCAAACACTCCTATTTTCCTAGTGTTTTTAAAGATCCTCTTTTCGCATGGGAAATCACCTGGGCAGTCCCTACCAACCACTGCTAAGACTTAAGAACAAAAAACTATTTGCATATGATTGCCTAGGCATTGAGATTTCCCAGCAGAGGAATCACCCTTGATGGTTTTCAATTTACACATTTAAAATTATAAACCATTCCACACTCCATGGGTGCATCTTGACTGGCAAGGTTTTGCGCAAAAGCACCTGCTTTTGCGCAAAAACTTGCCAGCTGTCTACACTGGCCACTTGAATATGCGCAAGAGCACTGACGTTCTAATGTAAGAATTCAGTGCTTCTTGTGCAAATACTTTGACGCTCCCGCTCAGGGATAAGCCCTCTTGCGCAAGAGGGCCAGTGTAGACAGGCACCTTAATTTTTTGCACAAGAAAGCCCGATGGTTAAAATGGCCATTGGAGCTTTCCTGCGCAAAAGCGTGTCTAGACTGGGCATGGATGCTTTTGCGCAAAAGCATCTGTGCCAATCTAGATGCTCTTTTGCGGAAATATTTTTAACGGAAAAGCTTTTCAGCAGCCCATAAGTCTAACTTTACACCCAAGAATGACACACATACCAAAATAAGATAAACAGATCCAGCAGACTATGACATGAAGATGGACAGGTTACATGAGATAATTTGCCCAAAGCATCTTTGAGTTATATATATTTGTGTCCATAAGTCCATTACATGAAGCATGCGGGAGGTGGTCCAATCACACACTTATTTTATTACCCTCAGTTCCATGTACTGTCAATGTCCTCATTGGAGACAGAGATGAATTGTCAGCCAATCTTGTTTTTCTTAGAATCCTAGGAAGGGACCACGAGAGGTCATCGAGTTCAGTCCCCGGCCGTCACAGCAGGACCAAGCACCATCTAGATCAGTGGTTCCCAAACTTTTCAGCATCAAGCCCCCCTTTCTGATTTTTGAAAAACCCTCACGCCCCCACTCAAAAAAAAAAAAACCTTGAGCCCCCCCCCCCCCCCCCCCCCAAAATAGAACTGAGCAGGGCAGCAAAACTTGATGGGGGAGGGTGTCACCTCGCATCCCTCCTGGAATTTCTTCGCACGCCCCCCAGTTTGGGAACCCATGATCTAAATCATCCCTGAGAGATGCCTATCTAACCTGCTCTTAAATATCTCCAGTGATGGAGATTCCGCAACCTCCCTAAGCAATTTATTCCAGTGTTTAATCATCCTGACAGTTAGAAAGATTTGCTTAATGTCCAACCTAAACCTACCTTGCTGCAGTTTAAGCCCATTGCTTCAAGTCCTATGCTCCGAGGCCAAGGAGAACAATTTTTCTCCCTCCTCCTTATAACACCCTTTTAGATACTTGAAAACTGCTCTCATGTCCCTGCTTCGTTTTCTCTTTTCTAAACTAAACAAGCCCAATTCCTTCAGCCTTGCCTCATAGGTCATGTTCTCTAGACCTTTCATCATTTTTTTTGCTCTTCTCTGGTCCTTCCCCAATTTCTCCACATCTTTCCTGAAATGTGGTGCCCAGAACAGGATACAATACTCCAGCTGAGGCCTAATCAGCACAGAGCAGAGCAGAAGAATGACTTCTCCTGTCTTGCTCACAACACTCCTGTTAATGCAGCCCAGAATCATGTTTGCTTTTTTGCAACAGCGTCACACTGTTCACTTATGTTTAACTTGTAGTCCACTATGACCCCTAAATCCCTTTCAGTACTCCTTCCTAGATAATCGCTTCCCATTCTGTATGTGTGAAACGGATTGTCCTTCCTAAGTGAAATACTTTGCATTTGTCCTTATTGAACTTCATCCTGTTTACCTCAGATCATTTCTCCAGTTTGTCCAGATCATTTTGAATTATGACTCTATCCTCCAAAGCACTTGCAACCCCTCCCAGCTTAGTTTCATCTGCAAACTTAATAACGGTACACTCAATGCCATCATCTAAATCATCGATGAAGATACTAAACAGAAGCAGTTCCAAAACAGATCCCTGCGGAACCCCACTTGTTATGCCCTTTATCATGATCGTGAATTGTTAATGCACAGTTAATGCATTAACCGTTAACGCAAGCATACCGTTTTCTTTTGTATTAGGTGGAAAAGGTTGACATTGTCAGATCTCCATGGAAAAACAATTGCCTCATTGATGTTTAGATTGTGTATCATGTACATGTATAAGAACGTCAATCTTTATTTAACCTCTCAATCAACCAACCTGCCAACGTCTCATTCAAGTCCAAGTTCAGCTGTGTAATATCAATTATTTCTAGTACCTAACATTGAAAACATCTGAGGCATAGTAGCAGGGAAGATTTAATGTTTGCAAGTACTGTGGCTTGTAGAGTGTTCAAGGATTTTTATGTGGCAGTCTTCCATTATAACAATAAAAGGAAGGCCGTTATATGAGCGGAAAGATGGGTATTTAAGAGAAGTCTATGATTCTGTGTGCATTTCTGGCACAGACTGTAGTAAAATTGCAAGATACAGACATCTGATTGTAATCAAATAGATAGCCACCCGTTTCAAGAGCTGGAAGAGTTAGAAGATCAGATTTGACACCTCGGTGTTAGAGGAAAAGAGGAGGAAATAAAGCAATGAAAGTAGACCCGTACTTCAGAACCAGTATTCTGGATAATTAAATGTGTTTGAAATAGTTTTAGGAAAACACGAAGGAAATTATGAGCCAAACTCCAATGAAAACTTTGTCATCTCTGCTACAAAAAAAAAAAAGCCCAAAATGGAATCAGTTTTTAAAAAAGCCTTTAAAGTAACAGGTCAGATTTGCTGCCCTGACCAAAAGGACAAGTTGAGGCAGGGCTACTCAACATGTGGCCCGCGGGTGGGAGCTAAAACAAAAAAGTAGTCAACATAATGGTCTTCTGTTGAGATGCGTTTTAGTAGTTAAATTCCTGAGCTGTCATTGCTCATTAAAAGTGCTGTTATATGGGTGGAAATTGGGTAACTATTGCGTTTTATTACTATCAACAGAACTGACTTAAATGGGGCCTGTGTGTTGTGTAGTCTTGCCTTAATCTTTGTATTCATGCCCGTCAATGTGAAAGAAGCTATTTGCATATATATTGGCATGTCTATGCAACCACACTTAAGCTGTGGCCCTCAGCATGTGCTGGGGGTATCACTGTGGCTCCCGGGACTTCCAAAGTTGAGTAGTCCTGAGTTAAACCAAAGCCGATTTGTTTATCAGGTTGAAAGCGGGATTTGAAAGGCCGAACCTGAGTGAGTGACAGGACAGCCTGGATCATTGGGTCGCTGCACCAGTCAGTAAAGTTTGTCCCAGCGGTCTCTTTCATTATGCTGGGAGTGGACAGGCCATACCCGAGTGGTCATGTGATCCCATGCACCAGCTTCTAATTCTGGTATCAAGGAACGAGGGCCAGGCCTGGGAGACGCACGAGACATGGCTACCAAGTGAACGCAAGGCCAGTTTGCTCTGCAAACCCCCTTCCGCTCCATGGTCTTGCCCTCCCTCCCTGCAGGATCCAATCCTCACTTCCGACCTCCCAGGAAAAACGGAAACTCCCCCAAAACAAAAGGAAAAAAATACAAAAAAGTACAAAGAATCTCACAAAGCTCTCAAGATACTGATCAGGTAAGGTCAGATAAGATAAGGCCGCCAACGTCTAGGAAGGATGCGGAGAAACTGGACAGGATCCAGAGGCGAGCGTCAAAGATGATCAAAGGGATGGATAACAAGCCTTAGGAGCATAGGCGGAAGGAACTGGGTCTGTTTAGTTTGGAAAAGAGAAGATGGGTGAGGGAGGGTGGCGTCCCTTGAAAGGTGGCCATAAAAAGATGGAGAAAAACTTGTTCTCTCTTGCCACAGAGGGCAGGACCAGGAGCAGTGGGTTCAAGCGAAACACAGATTCAGACTCAAGCTCAGGGAAAGCTTCGCAACTGGAAGAAGAGTAGCGCAATAGTAGACTGCGTAGGGAGGGTACGCACTGGGGGCCCTCAAAAGGAGGCTGGACAGCTATCTATCTTGGGTGGGTTAGACCCAACAAACACTGCATCTTAGCAGAGGGTGAGAGAAGACGGCCTCCATGGTCCCTTCTGACCCTATGGTTCTCAGTGGTGACAAGCTGTTCTCAGGGGTGGCAGATGGCAGAACAAGGAGCAATGGGCTCAAGTTGCAGTGGGGAAGGTCTAAGTTGGACATTAGGAAAAACTATTTCCCTAGGCAGGTGGGGAAGCCCTGGGCTGGGTTCCCTAGGGAGGAGGTGGAATCTCCATCCGGAGAGGTGTTTATGTCCCGGCTTGACCACGCCCTGGCTGGGATGACTGAGTTGGGGCTGGACTTGATGACTCCTGAGGTCTCCTATGAGTTTACGAGTCTGGGATACTCTCTCCAGGGCAAGCTTTAGGAAGCTTGAAGAGTTATTGGAATGGCTTGATGTGGAAGCTGCCATCAGAACTGAAACCCCTCAGCAGATCCAATTAGGCAAAGTTGGTGGCCTCTTGATTGTTCCTGTGCTGGTCAGTCCACACAGAGTAGAGACCTTGATCATTGGCTTTGTCAGGGCTGTTCCCTACTCGGCACTCTGAGTGCAGGAGATAGGGGCCCCCAAGAGACGTTAAACACCTTGCCTCTATAGGCTCTGCTTATAAAAACTTCCCAGAGTCACTCATTTACTGACTTTGGGAGGTAGCTGCCACCACCAAGTGGAGCAAAAGAAACCCCTTTCTTCTTGAACCTAGGAAGAAAGCACTTGGACTTCTTCCAGAAAGGAACCCCCAACCTCTTCTGCCACTAGAGAGCTTGAAAAAAGAAACAAAAGAAAACAAACTGTATCTCTGATAGCTCACCTCTCAGGGTAGGCAGACACACCGAGACCTCCTGTTTCTTTCCAGGACACAAGAATCAAATCATCGCCTTCAAAAAGGGGATGTTATTAACAAAACCAGAGAGGGTATGTCTACACTACCCTCCTAGTTCGAACTAGGAGGGTAATGTATGCATACCGCACTTGCTAATGAAGCCCGGGATTTGAATTTCCCGGGCTTCATTAGCATAAGCGGGGAGCCGCCATTTTTAAATCCCCGCTGCTTCGAACCCCGTGCAGCGCGGCTACACGGGGCTCGAACTAGGTAGTTCGGACTAGGGTGCCTATTCCGAACTACCGGTACTCCTCGTTTCACGAGGAGTAACGGTAGTTCGGAATAGGCACCCTAGTCCGAACTACCTAGTTCGAGCCCCGTGTAGCCGCGCTACACGGGGTTCGAAGCAGCGGGGATTTAAAAATGGCGGCTCCCCGCTTATGCTAATGAAGCCCGGGAAATTCAAATCCCGGGCTTCATTAGCAAGTGCGGTATGCATACATTACCCCGCTAGTTCGAACTAGCGGGGTAGTGTAGACATACCCAGAGATACTTGATAAAACATACTCGGTTGCTAGGTGCTGCAGAGCCACCGAGTAAAACAAATTAAAACAGAGAGAACATCGCTGGGTAAAGCTTAGATAGTGAATGGGGGGAGAGTGGGTGGATTTTACACAGAGAAGTTTAAGCAAACAACCAAAACAAAGAAAACAATCCTGATCGTGACTAAATACACATTTTTCCTCTACTCACAATCTGGACTTCAAGGCCCAGTTCACTCCCATGTCCAATATTTCGTATAGGCACGGTCATTCGAATTACTGAATCTGCTCCCTCCAGCCCTGAGCTTAGAATTCACACAAAGAGAGACAGCAGCAGGTATCTATACAATTTAAATTTCAACAGTCTTGCCCATTGGTTTTCCTGGCTTTTTGCCAGCACCCCCTGCAAGCTACCTGAATTTAACTCCTTAGTCACCGGGTGCTGGTTAGCATCCACAGACTGTCACATTGTTAAGGAGCTAGTCAAACAGCAGCGCCTTGTCTCCCTGTCCATATGGAACGTGCTTTTGCTCTCGTGGGGATGGCAGATGGGGAAAGCCTTTGTGAACTTCATCAGAAACAAATTCAGACAACGTGTAAATGCTTAAAGGGGGGGGGGGGGGAAGAGAAATAATTAGCCTCAAAGGAAAAGAAAAGCCAGGGTAACACAAGGGGGACATACAGGCATGGAAACGGCAAAATGTGTGCCTGGGGATTTGGACATAAAATCAACTTGTTAAATCACCGAAAGTAACATCTGTCCAGATAAATAACCCTTCCATTAATAAATCAAAACAGGACATACTTTTGAAGGGACGAGCTGTGCTGGAAAGTTTACAGCAGATTCAATCTGAAATTCTAGTTGATACTCAGCAGATACAAGCGACGTCAGTGTCCAAATAGAGAAATGGTGGAACGAGGGGTGGAGGGCTATGCCAGCAAAGAGGAGAACGGTCTCTAAGTAGAGGGGATGATCCAGATCTGGTGGAACCATTGGTGAGCCTGGGTGATTTATGAGACACATAGGAAAAAGGTTCCATGAACATTCAAAGCCTACACAGGACAGCTCCTTAGTCTGTGGAGGCATATCAAGTTGCTCAACCAGCAACCCGTACAAAAGATGGGCATTACAGCGATGTATCTGCTATACAAGAGTTAACAGAATCAGAGAATCAGAGAACTGGACGGGACCTTGAGAGGGCATCAAATCCAGTCCCCTGCCCTCATGACAGAACCAAGCACCATCTAGACCATCCCTGACAGGTGTCTGTCCAACCCTCTCTTAAATATCTCCAGTGCTGGTGTTTCTACAACCTCCCTAGGTAATTTATTCCAGTGCTTAATGACCCTGACAGGTAGGAAGTTTTTCCTAATTTCCAATCTAAACCTCCCTTGTTGCAATTTAAGCCCATTGCTTCTTGTCCTATGCTCAAAGGCCAAGGAGAACAATTTTTCTCCCTTCTCCTTATAACACCCTTTTAGATACTTGAAAACTGCTCTCATGTCCCCTCTCAGTCTGCTCTTTGCTAAACTAAAAAGCCCAATTCTTTCAGTCTTGCCTCATAGCTCATGTTTTCTAGACCTTTGATCATTTTTGTTGCTCTTCTCTGGACCCTCTCCAATTTCTCCACATCTTTCTTGAAATGTGGTGCCCAGAACTGGACGCAATACTCCAACTGAGGCCTAATCAGCATAGAGCAGAGCGAAATAATTACTCCTCCTGTCTTCCTCACAACACTCCTGTTAATGCATCCCAGGACGATGTTTGCTTTTTTTGCAACAATGTCACACTCTTGACTCAAATTTAGCTTGTGGTCCACTATGACCCCCTAGATCTCTTTCTGCAGGACACCCTCCTAGACAGTCACTTCCCATTCTTTATGTGTGAAACTGATGGTTTCTTCCTAAGTAGAGTACTTTGCATTTGTCCTTATTAGACTTCATCCTTCAGATCATTTCTGCAGTATTTTTCAGATAATTTTGAATTATGACCCTGTAACATCTCCTAATTAGGGGATAGACCACAAAATTCAAACCATTCTATTCATTCCCGGTGGTCTGCATTAGGAAAAGGGGTAGTAATCTAAAACTGTGCATATGTTATGACAAATGGAGCAGAAAACCCATACCAGACAGACAATCCATCCCTCGAGGGCGAAATGCTCTGAATGGATTTGGGGGCAAAACTTGGTTCTCTGACTTAGATCAAGGAAAAACCCGCCATCAAAGTTTCCTAGCTGAACAATGGAGTCATCTCTTAGCGTAAATCTACACTGCAACATTATTTCAAAATAACTAGCGCTATTCCAAAATAACTTAGTCTGAGTCTACACGGCAGGCAGTTATTTCAAAATAGTGTCAAAGTACTGTCAAGCGGGAGAACTTCTTACTCCGACTCCTGTAACCCTCATTGGACGAGGAATAAGGGAAGTTGGAGGAAGAGTGGTCTATTTCAAAATAAGTGCTGTGCAGATGCTCCCTATTTTGAAATAAGCTATTTTGAAATAAGCTATTCAATTGACGTAGCTCAATTTATATAGCTTATTTCGAGTTAAGCCCTGCAGTGTAGACACACCTTCAGCCTGCATTACTCCATAGGATCTGTAGGAATGTGCCAGGATCCCATTTGTTTTAATAAATACACTCCTATCTTTTAGCCATGTAGGGAAAAGTGCCTTGCAGATGCTAGGGATGAGGTGTGTAATCCATATCTGGACAAGATTCTTGTGCACAGTGTAAAAAATAGGGTCAAGTGAATTGGTTTGGATAACAAAACCAACTCCTAATGTTGATCAGAAACTTGTCTGAAATTTTATTGAGACTCAAGCCACATCAGTACTTAGTTCGAATTAAGATACACAACTCCAGCTACCTTAACTACGTAGCTGGAGTCGATGCTCCTTAATTCAGTCTTTCGTGATGGCTTCACAGTGGATTCCGAAGCAAAGAGTACCAGCATCAATGGGGGTGCCCTCCGTGTTTGATTTAGCGGGTCTTTACGAGACCCACTAAATCTAACACCAGAAGATTGACCTCCGCAGCGTCCATCTTCTCACTAGTATAGACATGGCCTCAGACAGCTTTGTTTATTTCCCATAGACCTTTGCATTTCCTAGCTCAATGAGATGCGGAGTGCTGAATCTCTATGAGGAAGTGTATATGTGCAGGCCCAGAAGGAAGCATTGTGAGCAGTCTTATGGGAAAATGTGTTCTTACAAGATCTCCAAGCCTAGTTTTAGAATTGAAGAATTTTGGACAATTTGGATGAGTTTTTAAGGTGGCTTCCAGTTGGGTTGTCAACAGTTGTCTGAGACCTCCAGATCTAAAAGAACAAGGCCTGGTTATTCCAACCCATGAGTCTCTTTAATGGGCCAGCCGCTATGGAAGGACAGAACATATTGGCTGTGTCTAGACAGGGCTTTTTTGCGGAAAACCGCGTCTAGATTGGCCACGGACGCTTTTCCGCAAATGTGCTTTTGTGGAAAAGCATCCTGCCAATCTAGACGTGCTTTTCCGAAAATGCTTTTAACGGAAAACTTTTCTGTTAAAACCATTTTTGGAAAATCATGCCAGTGTAGACGTAGCCATTGAGTATGTGTGAGTTATGCTTGAAATTTTAGGGGGGGGACATGTCCAGTCATCAGAACCCCTTTTCAAATTCTCCCATTCCTAGGGTGACTCCCTTGCCCAGAGGATTTTTAAACCACGTTTGTTGTTGGAACTAATATCGCCGCTGTTCCACCAAGATCTCCATTGTGAGGCACTCGCCCCCAGAGGTCTTGGAAATCTCTTGCAGATTTGAATAGTCTCTTTAACCTTTTCTGACATTTAAAAGAAAACAGAAAGCAATTCCTTGCCAGATAAAAGTGAGCTAAAGGAACGAGCCAGTCTCGTTTGGGTCCAACTGGATGAAGAAAGGCTACTCAAATTCCTTCCATTTTACACACAGTTAGTCATGAAATTGCTGAAGAGGGGACGAAAGGAGACAATAAAATAACTTTTCGGGTAGCTGTCAGCAACAAGCATCTAGAGAGCATTTGTACCATTTCACATTATGAACGTTTAAGGGTGGGATTGCAAACTGTAAAAGATTATTGCAGAGCTGCTCAGAAATTTACAGCTCACATTGTGACTAAGCACAAGAGAAGTCGTTTTCTCTGTGTTTAACGAGGACGTCACATGCAGCTCAGTTTTGTTCCGCCACAGTGTACAAAACTAGAAGTTCCAGAAAGGAGTGAAAATTGAAACTCTCATAAACATTTACTGTTTCTTCCTACAGTGAATTTTCTTTTGTGCAAGCTGTTTACTTCTTTTGGTTTTGAAGAGTTTCAAATAGCGGCGAAGGATTAATTCAAATGCTTTGTGGCGCATTACACACACATACACACACAGATGCACACAAGTGAAAACATGGGGCCTGATTAACAGTTGGTTTAAATGGGAGCTATGGCTGATTTACACCGAGAATCTGGCCGCAAGGAGGACACAGTTCAGCAAGCTACAGTAAGGCTTGGTTTATACTAAAGGAGAAAGTCAACTCAAGATATGCAACTCCAGCTACGTTAATTATTTAGTTGGAGTCAACGTATCTTAAATCATACTTTTGTGCCGTCCACACAGCGGGAAGCCAACGGGAGCAAACACTGCCATCAACTTCTCTTATTCCTCGTAAGGAGCAGGAGCAGGACTCAGTTTGAATTAGTGGGTCTTCACTAGACCCACTAATGCGAACCCCCGAAGATCGACTGTGGCAGAGTCGATCTTCTGCATAGTGTAGACATGGCCTAAGAGATCTAAACTATGAACAAAACAAAGGACTTTGCATTGGATGATGTTCTCAGAAGTCGACCAAATGCACTGGGAAGAGGAGATCTTTATTTCATCTTCTGATCGGTATCTATGACCAGCTTCTTTTATCTTACATCAGGGAGAATTCATTAACTTGTATGGGGCTACTCCTAATTTGTATCTGTGTAAACAAGAAAAGCATCAGGCTCCAAGTGCCTAACATTGGCCAGGTGGGACATACCTTAATAAAATGTAGATTTCTCAAACTGGCAATCTCAAATACTTTCACTGCAAAGATAAGAATTACCTATGTACGGTCTTCTTCTGGCTCCTTTGTTCCTGCCAGCCCTGTTTCACAGACATATTTAGATCATGCTACTGTTTGCTCTGCCAATAGTGATTAAATCCAAAGATGTTGTGCTTGTCGTTTTTGTCCTCGGCATTGTAAAAAGGCTGTAGGTGCAATTTCTAATAGACTTTTCCTCGAGACTGCATAGCCCTAGCAATGACGATGGATTCTTACCCGGTGCGTTGGTTAGATTCAGTTTGGATTGGTATATCCCAAATGTTCAAAGGCCCATTTGAAACATATGGGTCAAAAATGTTCCTCGCAGTTAAAATGGGGTGGATCCACTGACGTCCGAGGCATAATGAAGTAGAGTTTAACCTGTTCTGTGAACCTCTTTGGCTACATGCACAGAGCAAACAACTGCATGAGGGTTTTTGATCAAGATTCCCAGTGCTGATCTGTTTCACAGCAAGACTAGAAGGACTGAAGAAAGTTTTCTTGCAATTTTCTCACTTCCCGTTGAATCTGGAGCTGAAAAAAAAAAGGAATTTAGGCATTTTTCCCAAAGTACCATGGCTGCATAATATTTTTTTAAAGGTGAGAAGGGATCATTACAACCTTCTACTCTGACCTGCTGCATAACCTAGGCCAGAGACATTTTCCAACCTTAAAAAAATAAAAATGCAGGCTCAGCTTGAGGTAGAGAAAAGCTCAAGTCACAACGGCTGTGTCTACACTACAACAAAAAGTTGGAAAAAGATACGCAAATTGCAAACCGTACTTTGCATATCTTTTCCTGCTTTTCTTCCAAAAGAGGCTTTTCCGACATTTGGCCTGTCGGACCATCCCTTCTTCCTCATAAAACAAGGTTTACTGGGATGCTGAAAGAACACATTTGCTTTTCCGAATTTTTTTTTCAGAAAAGCAGATGCGTTCCTTGGACACGGCAGAGCTTTTCCGGGATACCTCCAGTATCCCAGAAAAGCTCTGTAGTCTAGCTGTACCCAACCTTCAGATGTCACCCAGATTTGCATGAAACGAGCAAGCAGGAAACCCTAATTTGACCAGAGAGAGGACTCTATTTTCCGAGCATCCAGTGCACACCACAAATAACTCCAATGAAATTAAACTAGTGTGAAAACTATGAGAAGGGGGAATACAGGCCCATGGATTTTCACAACGCCCCTACCTGTTCTGTACGTGCAGAGAGGCTGAGTGATTTCCAGCAATCAGTGGCCAAGCCGGGAGTCTCAGCTTACAATCCCCTGTCCTTAATAATCCCTCCCGGTAATTAGTTAAGTTACAGGGAGGGGGTTTTAAGGAAAAAGGAGTTGTGGTGCTTTGGTTTAATGTGACCTGAGAGAAGCCAGAGGGAGCGTGGGAGGAGGGGCTGGATAGAGAAGCACTGAGCGAAAGAGGAACGCAGAAAGATGAATTTCATCCCACACTGAGGGCACAAAAAAGTCTATACAATGCCACTTACACCTTAGATCTAGGGCTGAAGACGGTCTAAAGGGCTAAAGAGACACCAGATCAAATCACAGTGACAAACAAACTCTGGCTGGCCACATGTTTTCTTTGACCTCTTGAAATACTGGGCCGTGACATGATTTCCCAATGGGATGCTCTAGAGTGCAAGGCATGCAGGGAGGGGAAGCGTTGCTATGAACAGAAGCAAAGGGCCTGAGAGGCCAAGATTATGGAGCCTTACAAAACCCTATGGGGAAGTTGGGGGTGGAGCCCTAGCTAGGAAGACTCCCTTCGAAAAATGAGGATAGGTACAGAAGGGCACGCAGAGCACTTAGACACGTAAGAAGTGGATCTTTCAGAGTTCGCACATGCCTTGGATCAATCTGATGTAATATTTTTCCATTCACACATGCCAGCATTGGGCTAAGTCATTATTCTCTGCTTTCCTCCTGAGATGAACAGGGATGTTAAATGCAATTATAATCCATTTAACATTGTTTTTAAAGTCCCTTAAAAAGTTCTTACAGAGGGAGATGGGTTTGGACCAAAATCGGGGTCTATATTTTGAATCTGGAATCTGAATTTGCAGCTGCCTCCATCTCCCCCTAAAGGGCCAAGCCCAACCCCTGGACTCTGGACTACGGGAAAGTTGGGATCAGCTGTGATAGAATCATGGAATCTTAGGCTTGGAAGAGACCTCAAAAGGTCATCGAGTCCAGCCCCCTACCCAAAGTGGGATCAAACCCAACTCAATCAGCCCAGCCAGAGCTTTGTTAAGCCAGGACTTTACAACCTCTAGGGATGGAGATTCCACCCCCTCCCTAGGGAACCACCACTGACAGCAGCCTCTGTCCATCATCTCTGGAACCCCCCCTTCAAGTGGGTGAAGGCTGCATCAAATCCCCCCTCACTCTTCTCTTCTGCAGACTAAACGAGCCCAAATCCCTCAGCCTCTCCTCGTAGGTCATGTGCTCCGGCCCCCTCATCATTTTGGTTTCCCTCCGCTGGACCCTCTCCATTGTGTCCACATCCCTTCTATAGTGGGGGGCCCAGAACTGGACACAATATTCCAGATGTGGCCTCACCAGAGCCGAATAAAGGGGAATAATCACTTCTCTGGATCTGCTGGCAATGCTCTTCCTAATGCACCCTAATATGTCATTCGCCTTCTTGGCTACAAGGGCACCTTGTTGACTCATCTCCAGCTTCTCATCCACTGTAACCCCCAGATCCTTTCCTGCCGAACTGCTGCTAGCCAGTCGGTTCCCAGCCTGTACCAATGCTTGGGATTCTTCTGTCCCAAGGGCAGGACCCTACTCTTGGTCTTGTGGAACCTCATCAGAACCTCCCTGACCTCTTTGATGTGACTAGTTCAGATTCATTCCTAATTATGGAGCACGCTCTCACAGTGCCCTGCTTTCTTCTCCTGGCCTGGATCTCCCCTCACCCATCCTCCCACGCAGCATGGCTTCCCTGTAAGGATCATCCCTCAGTCTGGGAACTCCACCCTTTCTATGGTGACTAGGCCAAGAGGAACATTTTCGAGAGGGAAGAGGAGATAAGGCCAAGAGTGGGTAGTTGGCAGATAGACCCTGAACTCTGAGAGAGGGGTGGGATCCTGGCCCATGTGGAGTCAATTGCAGAAGTCGCACTGACTTCCAGATTTCACCCATATTTCACTCTCTCCCCCTTTAAATCACTGCAGAGAAAAAAATCCTGTTTCTTGATCATTCTTTGCTTGTCTGGGGGAATTAGAGGCTGACAAAACCCATGTTTCTTCTCCCCTCTTTGCAGGAAGCTAAATGCTCCCAAAGAGGAAAGAACAGAGAACTACTGCCTCCATCAGTAACAGGCGTCCGTCTATCCTGGAGAACGCATCCCTCTTTCACAGGACAAAACCAGGGAGGGACAGCAATGCAGTTTCAATTAAAACCCACCCATCAAGTCCCACTATTTTATAAAGTCTATATTTAACCTCCACAGCCGTCCCATCCCAAGCATTCCTCCTCCTCCCTTAATCATTTGCAGACATGTTTCCATTCTGGTTGTTTTCCCCATTTTTGGGACCAGTTTTGAAATATAGGGCTTTTTTTTTCCTTTTGGCTAGCATTTTTATTTCCCTGCACGGCGGAGTTTACATGACTGAGGTTTTGTGATAATTGCTTCCAAAGTTTCCACCCAATGGGGCATCTAATCTGTTGAAAAAATTCATTGTCCTCTTATGCATGGTGGAAGGGACAAACGTTTTTTTTTCCATGTGTCCTTTACGTCTCTCTTCCTTGTCATTGAGTCTCATCTGCCGCACCTCTGTTTTATAATCCTCACACAGAAATCTCACATCTGGGAGTGATGCATTTTAGCTCAGGTCTGCACTAGAAATGGTAGTGATCACAAATTACATTGCTCCGGGGGTAGCCGAGTTAGTCTGTACAGGATAAACTTAAAAAGCAACAAATGGTCTGGTAGCACTTTAAAGACTAAACAAAACATGTAGATGGGATCATGAACTTTCATGGGCACAGCCCCCCCTATTTAAGAGCTCGCTTATGCACACGAGTACTTGACTGCTCGCAGGAGTGCAGCACGAACCCACTCGAATTGCTTGTACTAATGTAAAGTATGGTGCATCATAGGTAGATATCCCAGTGGGATACTGACTACCAGGCCTCTTGGGAAATTTTACATAGTGCACTGCAGGGTACAAATGATTGACACAGTGATAATGGGATCACAGGGTCAAATCATCCTGCGGCTTTCTTTATCCCATAATGTCAGCCATATCCCGTAATTTTCACTTTTTTTTTCTTTAAACCCCTCCCCCCCACATGGCGCTTCTCCCTGTCTCCAAAAAACGGAACCTTCAGAGCGCTGCGCTATTGTGACGAACGTCACCCCCAGAGTACTCCCATGCAATCTTTGCACAGATGTCTATGTTTCGACAGCTGATCCATAGCTATGCTTGGACGGCATCTTCTCAGGAGATCCGGTCTGTCCCAGATGCAAGTTGCATAAAGATCGTGGAGTCAGCCGGGGTTGGCTGAACAATTGCACACCAGGGAAAGCAGTTAGGAATGTCTGGCAAAGGTGGACAAGAAGGGGGAAAAGAATCAAAGCAAAGCATTTTGAACCAAAAGCCATTTTGTGCCACCGATACTTTGATGAAAATGTCTTGCGCAGCTCTGCCAATCAGGTTCTTTGGGGCCAAGATGCAAGTTACTTTTATAGTCTGTCTCTAAAGGCTTCACTGAAGATTTATAGGATTTCTGACTAGAGAGATACAAGTTTAAGTGTCTCTATTTACTGATGACATCAAGAATTCACCTCACAGCAGCTTCCTTTGAGCAAGACATTGAAATCATCCAAGCAGGCTGCTCCCAGAAGTTTCCTGGATTTTATTAGGCATGTGGTATTTTCCCTCTTCCTTTTAAAAATTGAATTTAGTTTCCAATTAAGAGCTGGCCTCAATGAGGGAGCCTGCGTTTCACTTTCAGGTCCAGCTTTGTAAACCACGTTGACCTCACAACTGCCTCCAGGGACTTGTAAAAATAATAAGCATTACGCACAGCTGCACAGATTACAAAACGTTCAACTGCAATTGTGCATCTCTTATCAGTCTGCTGCTCAATTCTGTTAACTCAGGCATTCCAAACACAAACAAGTGCACCAAAAGCACATCTATACTTACTGGAAGATCAGCGCTCTGGAGGTCGATCTTCCGGTGTTCGATTTAGTGGGTGTGGTATAGACCCACTAAAACGAATGCTGAAGATAGCCCCTGGCAGCATCTGATACCACTCCTTTTGTGAGGAATAAGGAAAGCTAACTGGAGTGTTTTCTCCCACCAGCCTCCTGCCGTGTGGACACCATCAAGGCTCGGGTTAAAGTGAGCCGACTCCAGCTACACATTTTGTGTAGCTGGAGCTGCGTACCTTAAGTCAATATTCCTGGTCTACTGCAGTGGGTATGTACTCTGCCAATTGACAGTGGTCACCAGTAAAAAGTGAGCATTGGTCAAACACTGCCCTAGAGTGGTGTCTAAAATATTCATGAATTTACCCTTGTATCTAAAACAGGAAATAATTCAAGATCTCCTATAAGAACAAATTAAATTACTAAGTAGCAGGTTTAAAACAAACCAAAGGACGTTTTTCTTCCTACAGCACACAGTCAACCTGTGGAACTCCTTGCCAGAGGATATCGTGAAAACCAGGACTTTAACAGGGTTCAAAAAAGCACTAGATACATTCATGGAGGTTAGATCCATCAAAACTTATTAGCTAGGATGGGTAGGGATGGTGTCCCTGGCCTCTGATTAACAGAGTCTGGAAATGGATGACGGGGAAGGATCACTTGATGATTCCCTGTTCTGTTCATTCGCTCTGGGGGCACCTGTTGGCCACTGTCAGGAGACAGGACACTGGGCTAGATGGGCTATTGGTCTGACCCACGATGGCTGTTCTTATGTTCTTAACTGCAGAACTGTTAATACTGTAGCCTAAGAACAGGGAAAAAGGCGATTTACCCATTTTCCTGGCACCCCTAGTGGGCTTGTGCCAAATGTTTCTTAGCCAACATTCCTACAGACACCCACAGAGGTGGCAGTAAAGACAGTCAAGCGACCGATAGCAAAGACAAAACAGCCAGGAAGGGATTTCTATTTGGCAGTGTTGGGCCATCCCAAAACTTCCTCTCAGGGACTGGATACTGACCCAGAATAGGCCTGATGGATCAGGGAACCTCTGCGGCGCCTCAGTGGAGCACTGAAAGGCCACGGCATCATAACACCCAGGACCTTGAAGCAGCTAAAAGCACCATACGAGGCACTATAACGATGGAGCTGAGGTTATTCTGTGCACAGGTCTGGGTCCCATTATGAAACAGCCACAGAACGCAATGGCCAAAAGGGAACAGGTTGAGCTGCAGTGAGACAGTCGTATGAGGCAGCTACAGACTCAGGACAGTGGTGGAGATGAAACTGAAGACAATTGGGTACTAGCCAACAGCTGGCACATGTAGATACATGGGGACAATTCCAGGACTGGGACAACTTAGAAAGAGCCTAAGCCATCAGCGGGGCTTTTGTCGGTGGGTCAGAAGAAACAAGATATGTGAAGAATATAGAAGAGCTACAGGATACCAATCAAAGGCTGCAACAGAGAGGAAGCAAGTTCTCCACCAACAGCAACCACACAAAATGGGAGACTGGTTCAAAAACCAGAATGTGTGAAGAACTATGAGGCCTAAGAGGCCATGTCCCTAATGTGGACTACATACTAGAAACCCCTTGACCATTAAGTCAGCAAATTCTTGCAGAAAAGACAACAAGAAGAATTAGAAGGAAAGACAAAGGAAAGACAAATTAGAGGACTGGGCCAAAAGAAATCTGATGAGGTTCAACAAGGATAAGTGCAGAGTCCTGCCCTTGCGACGGAAGAATCCCAAGCATAGTTACAGGTTGGGGACCAACTGGCTAAGTAGCAGTTCAGCAGAAAAGGACCTGGGGATTGCAGTAGATGAAAAGCTGGATATGAGTAAACAGGGCGCCCTTGTAGCCAAGAAGGTTAATGGCATATTAGGGTGCATTAGCAGGAGCATTGCCAGCAGATCTAGAGAAGTGATTATTCGCCTTTATTCGGCACTGATGAGGCCACATCTGGGCTGTGTCTAGACTACATGCCTCTGTCGTCAGAGCCATGTAGTTTAGACACATAGGCAAAGGCAAATGAAGCCGCGATTTAAATGATCACGGCTTCATTTACATTTACACGGCTGCCGCGCTGAGCCGACAAACAGCTGATCGGCTGATTGTCCGCTCAGTGCGCTAGTCTGGACGATCCCCTGCCGACATCAAAGCTCTTTGTCGGCAGCCCTGTTATTCCTCGTGGGACGAGGTTTACTGGAGCTGCCGACAAAGGGCTTTGATGTCGGCAGGGGATCGTCCAGACTAGCGCACTGAGCGGACAATCAGCCGATCAGCTGTTTGTCGGCTCAGCGCGGCAGCCGTGTAAATGTAAATGAAGCCGCGATCATTTAAATCGCGGCTTCATTTGACTTTGCCAAAACAACAAATCTACATGGCTCCGTCGACGGAGCCAAGTAGTTTAGACATACCCCTGGAGTATTGCGTCCAGTTCTGGGCTCCCCACTATAGAAAGGATATGGACGCATTAGAGAGGGTCCAGCAGAGGGCAACCAAAATGATTATGGTGCAGGAGCATATGACCTATGAGGAGAGGCTGAGGGATTTGAGCTTATTTCGTTTACAGAAGCAAAGAGTGAGGGGGGATTTGAGAGCAGCCTTCAACTATCTGAAGGGAGGTTCCACAGAGGATGGAGAGAGGCTGTTCTCAGCGGTGGCAGATGGCAGAACGAGGAGCAATGGTCTCAAGTTGCAGTGGGGGAGGTCTAGGTTGGATATTAGGAAAATCTATTTCCCTAGGAGGGTGGGGAAGTGCTGGGATGGGTTCCCTAGGGAGGGGGTGGAATCTCCATCCCTAGAGGGGTTTAAGTCCCGGCTTGACCAAGCCCTGGCTGGGATGATTTCATTGGGGTTGGTCCTGCTTTGGGCAGGAGGCTGGACTCGATGACTCCTGAGGTCTCTTTCAACCATATGATTCCATGATTCTATATAGCTACCTCCATGGAACTTGGAGGGGGGAGCACCGGTTGCAGGAGGGAAGTATTTGGAGGATGCACCAGGAATTCCGTCTGTTTGTACCTGGTGCAAATGCCAGTGGCAGCTGCAACATCTCTGCAAATAGTTGTCTTAATAAAGAGCCAGTGTTATTTTTTTTCACATGGAGTCCATTACCTTATAACCCTGCATGCAGCACAGGAAAGAGTTAAGACACTAGAGCAGAGGCGATGTGAGTAGGGGGACCTGTGGGATTTGCTCCTTGGCTTCCACTGAGCATGCTCAGTGATGCCACCAAAACCGATCACCCTCACTTTGCCCTTCCACTGTCGTCTCTGCACTAGAATCTCTATGGATAGTAATCCCATTCTCTCATAATGAGAATATTGCAGTAGTATGTATTATAGACCACCTGAACAGGATGGTGATAGTCACTGTTGAAATGCTAAGGAAGATTAGTGAGGCTATAAAAATTTAAAAAAAAATCAGTAATAATGGGGGACTTCATCTGGGTACATATCACCTCAGGACAAGATGCAGAGATAAAGTTTCTTGATTTCTTAAATCAGTGTTTCTTGGAGCAGCTGGTTCTGGAACCCACAACAGGAGAGGCAATTCTTGATTCAGTCCTAAGTGGAGTGCAGGGTCTTGTCCAATGTAGCTGGACCGCTTGCAAAGAGTGACCATTATATAATTAAATTTAACATCCCTGCGTGTGGGAAAAACATCACAACAATGTCGATTTTAATTTCAAGAAGGGGAACGACAAAAATGAGGAGGTCAGTTACACAGAAATTAAAAGGTACAGTGCTCAAAGTGAAACCCCTGCAAGCTACCTGGAAACATTTCAAAGATACCACAATAGAGGCTCAACTTCAGTCTTCCTGGCTGAGGACATGAGATAGATTCCCAAACCCGAGCCATTCTTTTTAGATGACAAATTTGAGGAACTATCCCAGATTGAGGTGTCGTTAGAGGAGGTTTTGGAACAAATTGATAAACTATAAAGTAACACTAAAAACAACTTAAAAACAAACAAATGAGTAGTCCTGTGGCACCTTAGAGACTAACAAAAACATATGAATAGTAACATGACCTTTTGTGAGACTTTTAAACAGTAACAAGTCATCAGGACCAGATGGCATTTACCCAAGTTCTGAAATTGGGGAAGAGTCCACATGGTGTAAGTAAAGGGAAATCATGCCTCCTCAATCTACTGGAATTCTTTGTGGGGAACAACAAACACATGGACAACAGGGGATCCAGTGAGTATAGTGTACTTATTAGTGGATAACTAGTTAAAAGTTAGGAAACAAAGGGTAGGAATAAATGGTCAGTTTTCAGAATGGAGAGTGGTAACTAGTGGTGTCCACCCAGGAGTCTGTACCAGAACAAACCCTATTCAACATATTCATAAATGATCTGGAGAAAGGGGTAAACAGTGAGGTGGCAACGTCTGAGGTGACACAAAACCGCTCAAGATAGTTAAGTGCAAACCAGGCTGCAAAGTGTTTCTAAAGGATCTCACAAAACTAGGCGACTGGGCAACAAAATGCCAGATGAAATTCAATGTTCATAAATGCAAAGTCATACATATGGAAAAATATAATCCCAGCTACACATATACAATGATGGCGACTAAATTAGCTGTTACCACCAAGAGAGAGATCTTGGAGTCACTGTGGATAGCTCTCTGAAAACATCCACTCAATGTGCAGAGGCAATCAAAAAGAAAACAGAAAGTTGGGAATCACTAAGAAAGGGGCAGATAAAAAGACAGAGAATATCTTATTGCCTCTATATAAATTCATGGTACGCCCACATCTTGAATTCTGCATGCAGATGTGGTCACCTCATCTGAAAGATGATATTTTGGCACTGGAAAAAGTTCAGAAAAGGGCAACAAAAATATGGAAAGGCTGCCATACAAGGAGGCTACATCTAGACTGGCATGATTTTCCGCAAATGCTTTTAACGGAAAAGTCTTCTATTAAAAGCATTTGTGGAAAAGAGCGTCTAGTTTGGCATGGATGCTTTTCCACAAAAGCACTTTTTGAGGAAAAGCGTCCGTGCCAATCTAGACGCACTTTTGCGCAAAAAAGCTCCGATCGCCATTTTCACAATCGGGGCTTTTTTGCGCAAAACAAATCTGAGCTGTCTACACTGGCCCTTTTGCACAAAAGCTTTGCGCAAATGGGACGTTTGCCAGAACGGGAGCAGCGTAGTATTTCCGCAAGAAGCACTGATTTCAGACAGGAGGAAGTCCGTGTTCTTGTGGAAATTCAAGCAGCCAGTGTAGACATTGCGGAAAAACTTGCCAGTCTAGACACAGCCGGAGAGATTAATAAAATTGGGACTTTTCCTCTTGGAAAAGAGACAACTAAGGGGGCACATGATAGAGGTGTACAAAATCATGACTGGTGTGGAGAACATGAATAAAGAAAAGTTATTTACTCCTTCCCAAAACATCAGAACTAGGGGTCACCAAATGAAATTAATAGGCAACAGGTTTAAAACAACAACAAAAACTGAAGTATTTCTTCACACAACACCGTCAAAATCCTTGCCAGAGGGTGTTGTGAAGGCCAGGACTTTAATAGGGTACAAAAAAGAGCTAGATACATTCATGGAGGTTAGGTCCATCAATGGCTATTAGCCAGGATGTGTAGGGATGGTGTCCCCAGCCTCTGTTTTTCAGAAGCTGGGAATGGGTGACGGGAGGGATCACTTGATGATTCCCTGTTCTGTTCATTCCCTCTGGGGTATCTGCCATTGGCCACTGTTGGAAGACAGGATTCTTATGTTTCACTTCACTGAGAATTCACCGCTGCTCTCCTATGTCACAGAATCCTTGTGTGACCAACAGCAACCCACTTCCTCTCCTTGTGCCTCAGTTCCCCAGCTGTAAAATGGGGATAGCAGCCCATTTATTTAGATTGTAGATTCTGTGAGGCGGCAACTGTCTCTTAACAAATGTATGTATAGTGCCAAGTATAATCAGTCCTCAGGCTTGATTAGGGCCTCTAGGCACTACTATGATGCAAACGATAAAAGCAGTACACTACAGATTAGGATAGGGAGTATTAATCCCCCAAAACTAGTGTTGCAATTGCCATGGTGCGATACCTACTTAAAGAATAAATTCTACCACTCAGGTTGCTGGCACCAAAACCATGCTTAAAACCACAACTCTAAAGATTTGATAAAACATGGAAAATCGAGGGTCCTAAATAAATGTGAGACAAGCTAGGTGACGTAATATCTTCTGCTGGCAGAATGTACAAGCTTTCGAGCTATACGGAGCTGTTCTTCAGGTCCGGGAAAGGAAGCAGAGTGTGTGAGCTAAATACAAGTTTGGACAACACTGCGCACTAAATAAACTTATCAACTTCTTTACTCTGAAGCTAACAGAATGGTGCCAAATCATCATTAGAAACATATTTGTTGCGGTTGTACAACTATGCACTGGAGCCCTAGGAAGGCTGTTTCATAATCGTAACAGCCTCCGCAAATGAGGTTTCAATTAGCACACAATACTTCATGTACCAAAACTATTGTATTCAATCTAAATTAAGGAGGCACTGGATGTTGAAAGGACATCAAAAGGTGTCAAATGTAGTCATGTTCATTACAGGAGAGTGGCTTTGAAGTCATCTGATGTACACTCATCCGGATGCTCTATCCAGGTTCTGAAGGAGATCAGTGGAAGAACGTCCATGTGAGAACAGTTTTTCTAAGTGCTGGTGTGGCTATGCCTAATGGTATCATCTGCACACTTGAACCTTGGCAGCGCAAGAATATTTTGGGTATTACTTTTGGGAGATATCCCCTTCCCCCCGATTTTTTGGAGCATTCCAAGGACAAGTACCCAGCTGGTCAAGTGACATGGTGAGCTTGCCAACCACATGTCTTGCAGAAATCTCTGGACCGGGAGGAAACAGGAGCTGGATTGAAGAAGAGCTGGCTAGTAGAGAGAGCCCACAGTCTTGGATCATCACTTCACACTTTCTGGGGTTCATTGTGAGCTCATGTGAAGTGAGACTCATTAAACTTTGGGGACCTGGCAATTTCCACCACCGTGCCTTCAACAGAAAGTACTTGCTTATTGTTAGTCGAGATAGCGCACCACCTCCTGGGTCATTGCTGAGCTCATTCCTGCCCCTGGACTCTTGGGGGGAAAGGCTATATGTCCCTTCCTAGCTAGCAAGATGTCTCCCTTCATTGGTCTCAACAAGGACTTGTCCTCAGAAATTCCTGTGTTTTCCCACCATCAGGCTGGACCATTGAAATCCACTCTGCCTAGGTGTAAATAAAAAAGGAAAGTGCCGCTAGTACATCATGCAGTAGCCTGTCTCCTGAGGTAATCGAACGAAACAGAGCATCTGAGAATGATTTTCTGCGGTTTGTACTGGTTTCCCACGTTCTCTGCTGGAAACATTTCCTTGTTCTGGCAAAGCAATTAATGGGAAGAACCGTCTCTAAAACTCAAGGCTCACCTCTCCCCTTCTGCAGCGAGGATCAGCTGGCATGCACTTAACGAAGGCCAGATATAAATTTGAGAGGGAAGCTCAAGAACAAGACGCCATCCCAAACAAGATCATCTTCAGGTCGGCGCTTGCACCAAAGCATTCTGCAACGAACCAGGGACAAGAGAAAAACACAAGACAGAAGCCAGAGAATGAGTGAAAGTTTAGTGTAGGATGTGATTGTTCTGGGCATGGACACTTTAGGAATGCTGACAGGCAAAGAAGAAAAAATATTGTGCAAGCTCATCCTTTTTGAGCTGGGGCAGTACGGAGTAGTAACACCGAATGGTCTTATTGACTTCCCATGTCCATTTAGGTTTGTAGGAGCAGATTCATAGAGAAGGAATAATTCACAGACTTGTACATATTAAGGTCACAAGGGACCACCTAGTCCTATAACGGGCAACCTGCAGAATGCGGCCCATCAGGGTTTTATGTGTGGCCTGCAAGACATTTTGTTTTCTTACTGGTACTGCTAAAGTGATATTCACATGAAGTGAGGGGCGTTGCTGATTGCACACAACACTGACTGTGAGAGCCGTGCGCTCTTTCTGCATCCCATCAAAGTGCTGCTCCAGTTCAACCTCACAAATTCTAAGTACGCAAGTGCAGTCAGCAAAACTATCCTATCTCAGGATACTGACTTGGTTACGCCAATCTGGTAGCCCACTGAGATGCAGGAGGGCCACTCATGCCCGGGTGGCCCATCTCTGACCTACTGTCATTCGCCTGGGTGGCCCATCTCTGACATGGTGTCCAATAATTTTGGCTCAAAATAGACCATATTATTTAGAAAGAACTCTAGTCTTGATTTAAAGATACTAAATGTCCACCCCATCACTGGAAATCGATTCCAGGGGTTAATCACGCTCATTGTTCAGAATTTGTATTCGTGTCCTGAGTAGACTCCAAGGTGGTGGTGACTGGCTATAGCTTTTACTGACAACGTGAATCCTTTAAACATAGATTATATTTACAGAGCTGACGTGTCCTTGGTGGATTGGGAGATATGGAATACAACCTCATCTTTGTCTTTTTGTACGATAAGTCCTTCTCGAAGGGACCTTCTTTTCCCATCTGTGTTTTCTGCACCAGGCATATTTTGGGTATTAACATAATATAAATAATAATAAAGGAAGTGGATTGAGAGAGTTCCTGATTTCTCCCTACACATTCTAAACAAAGCAAACACAGATAGTACAGGCAGTCCCCGAGTTACGCGGATCCGACTTATGTCGGATCCGCAGTTACTAACGGGGCCCTCCCTCTCCCTGGTCTCCAGCAGATCAGGGAGAGGAAGCAAAGCAGCGGAACACGCGGGCAGCGGCTTTGCTCCCTGTCCCCCTGGTCTGCAGACCAGGGGGACGGGGAGCAAAACGGAGCAAAGCCGCGGAGCACGCGGGCAGCGGACAGTCCAGACGCATCTGGGCTGTCCGCTGCCCACGTGTTCCACCGCTTTGCTCCCCGTCCCCCTGGTCCCCCTGGTCCCCTGGGGACGGGGAGCAAAGCGGAGCAAAGCCGCGGAGCCTGGGGTTCTTAAGTTGAATCTGTATGTAAGTCAGAACTGGCGTCCAGATTCAGCCGCTGTTGAAACTGATCAGTTTCAGCAGCGGCTGAATCTGGACGCCAGTTCCGACTTACATACAGATTCAACTTAAGAACAAACCTACAGTCCCTATCTTGTACGTAACCCGGGGACTGCCTGTATAGTCTAGCAAATGCCAATGCACTGGGCGCAAACTATGGACACAAATCAGATATTAGGAATGGCAACATACAAAAACCTGTAGGGGAACACTTCAATCTTCCTGGACACACAATTGCAGATCTAAAGGTAGCCATCCTATAGCAAAAAAGCTTCAGGACCAGACTTCAAAGAGAAACTGCTGAGCTACAGTTCATCTTCAAGTTTGACACAATCAACGCTGGATTAAACAAAGACTGTGAATGGCTTGCTAACTACAAAAGCAGCTTCTCCTCACTTGGAATTCACACCTCCAGATCAGCTACTAGAAGTGGGCTCATCCTCCTTGATTGGATCCACCTCGTCATCTCCAGCCTGATCCTGGCCTGCATATTTATACCTGCCTCTGGAAATTTCCACTACATGCATCTGACAAAGTGGGTCTTTGCCCACGAAAGCTTATGCTCCTACACTTCAGTTAGTGCCACAGGACTCCTCGCCGCTTTTGCAGATTCAGACTAACACGGCGACCCCTCTGATACTTGAAACTATGGTAGGTAACTCCTGAAACGGGAGGAGCATGTCTGTGGAGCACAGTTTAAACCCTGATTCAAAACTCACTGAAGTCAATGAAAAGATTCAGTAGCCTTTGAATGAAGCGCTGATTCCAGAAAGGGGAAGAGCTACAAGAGACAGTTAAAAGCCAAGGGGAAAGAAAAGAGACCGATAAACAACATTCACCCAAACCAAAACAGATGTTTCACCTCAGATCCACTTTCTGTTTCCATGAGAATGAAGACAAAGAACATCATGGCTGTTTGCCTGGTCTTTGATTCTGATGGTAGACACCCAGTCAGTGTAGGGCCATGGTCACATGACTGTACCGAGCTTCCTGTGTCATAAATGAGTCATGGCAGCAGCCCTCACATAAGTATATTGGATGGGAGAGTCCAGAGTGTTTGATTCAAATAAGGCATGGACACTCAAAACTCAAATTCTCCATCTCTGTTCACCTCTAATCCTCGGTTGCTTCATACTCTGTGGTGGAAGTTCCCCATTTCAGCTCCAGCCCTGCCCTCTCCCTACTCCCCCTCCCCCCCGAAGCAATATTTGGGAAGGTTTGGAACAGTAAGGTTTTGTTGGCTTAGGCCGAGGCTACTTAGCAGCTATCTAGCATTTCATATACTGCAGAGACTTGTTTAGGGTTTGGCAGCTATAAATTCTCAGAGGATCCTGTGTCCTCTAAGCATGCACCAGCCAAGTGTTACAGGGGCGGAGTAGGATTTTGCCCTGCTATTGCAGGTCTTGACTGCTGTGGCACGGGGCACAGGAATTGAGAGGTCTGTGTTTATGTGCTCAATGCCCCCCTTGGTAGCGCTCAGGCGTGGAGGAGACTATGATAACAAAAAAAAAATAAGATCGTAAGAAAAGCCAGACTGGGTCAGACCGAAGGTCCATCTAGGCCAGTGTCCAGTCTTCCAACAGCCGACAATGTCAAGTGCCCCAGAGGGAATGAACAGAACAGGTAATCATCGAATGATTCACTCCCCTGCCACCTACTTCAAGTTCTGGCAGACAGAGGCTAGGGACATGATCTCTGACCATCCTGACTAATAGCCATTGATAGATCTATGCTCCATGAATATATCTAGTTGTTTTTTTGGTCCCTATTATAATTTTGGCCTTTACAATATCCTCTGGCAAGGAGTTCCACAGGTCAACTGTGCATTGTGTGAAACAATACTTGAAATGTTGGTTGTTTTCAATTAATTTCATTTGGGTGACCCCTAGTTCTTGTGTTATAAGGAGTAAGTAACATTTCCTTGTTCACTTTCTCCACATCAGCCATGATTTTATGATTGATAATGACAATAACGAGGCACTTAAATGCAAAACAAAAAAGTATGATCACATGATGATCATGTGGTAATAATGGAATTGTTTACTTTGTGTTCTTTATTTTTTTTAAAAGCTATGATGTGTGTATAGCCCTGTACATAGATGGAGGATGGCACATGAATTCTGTACCTGAAATCATATGCAACCAAAGCCCGCATCCAGCCTTTACTTGACCTTTGACAGGGCTTTTTCTTTCAAATAAATTGTGATAGACAATCAATACCCTGAACAAACCTTAGGGAATGAAGCTGAACTTGACTGAATTAGCATGCATGCTAATTGACTCACTCCATGATCAACCCTTTGAAACCAGGTTTAAAACAAACAAAAGGAAGTGATTTTTCAGGCAGCACACAACCTGTGGAACTCCTTGCCAGAGGGTGCTGTGCAGGCCAGGAGTTTAACAGGGTTCAAATGAGAACTAGATAAATTCATGGAGATCAGGGCCATGAATACTTATTAGCAAGGATAGGTAAGGATGGTGTCCCTAGCCTCTGTTTGTCAGACCCTGGAAATGGATGATTTCTTGATGATTCCCTGTTCTGTTCACTCCCTCTGGGGCATCTGGCAGTCAGCAGACAGGATACTGGTGTAGATGAACCTTTGGTCTGATCCAGTCTGGCCATTCTTATGTTCTACCCCCAGAGAGGTATTTCAGGGATTGACAAAGAAAGGGGTTTTGGACAATCAGTCTGGTTTTATATTAACTCACATCCTCGTGCCTCATCCAATTATCTAATAGGAGCCTTGGTTAATGGAGGGCCCCAATCTTCAGGGTAGGTGAGAACGACTGGACCTACTTAGTCTCCATAAGACAAGAACCTCGTTCCAAGCTGACTTTGTGTTCTTTATATGGTATCTATATGGCTCCCCACATCAAATTAGTTGAGGGCCCCAGGACAGAATGTTCCAGCAGAACAAGTCTGGTAGCAAGAAAGCTGGTGGAAACAATGAGTTTTACTAGAGTTTTGTGGATTACTTTGAAGTCAGAAATGCAAGATTTTTTTCTACAGACACTTGAGTCATTGGACCTGCAGCACAAGCAATCAGAGACTAGACACGCATCATATGGGCTCTGTGTCCCATCAAATCTAACCCACGCAGCTGGAATGCCAGATATCAAATACCCACAAAGAGCTGCTCAAAACACATCGACCGGCCAAGTTCGGCACAGTGAGATCACTGGGCACACTGAATACATTTAAGAAACAGTCCACTTGTAGGCAAGCTGTAAATGGAAAAGAAGGCTAACTTCATCGACAATAAACAACGAGAAGTCCTGTGGCACCTTATAGACTAACAGATTTATTGGAGCATAAGCTTTCGTGGGCAAAGACCCACTTCGTCAGATGCATGTAGTGGAAATTCCAGAGGCAGGTATAAATATACAGGCATATGAAAAGAGTACCAATTAAGAGGAAGGCCAGAGATAACGAGGTCAATTCAGTCAGGGAGGATGTTGCCCACTTCCAGCGGCTGATGTGGAAGTGTGAACTCCAAAGCTATGTCTACGCTGGCAGCTTCTTGCGCAAGAACAGCTGTTCTTGTGCAAAATCTTGCCTGCTGTCTACAATGCACGAGCGATCTTTCACAAGTAAATTTACTATATAGCGTTGTAAAACCTGGCTTCTTCTGAAAGAGTTATTCCCCTCCCCACGAGGAATAAGCCCTCTTGTGCAAGAGCTCTTCCACAAAAGGGCAGTGTAGACAGGCAACATGAATTTCGTGCGCAAGAAGCCCCTATGTTTAAAATGGCCATCAGAGCTTTCTTGCGCAAGAGAGAGTCTACACTGCCATGGATGCTCTTGCAGAGAAGCACATCTCTTGCGCAAAAGGACATGGCCATGTAGACGCTTTCTTGTGGAAGATTTTTTGCACAAAAACTCTTCCGCAAAAGAGTTCTTGCACAAGAAGCCGCCAGTGTAGACGTAGCCTTGCAAGAGAGGAGAAACTGCTTTTGTAGTTGGCTAGCCATTCACAGTCTTTGTTTAATCCTAACTTGATAGTGTCAACTTTGCAAACGAGCAAAGCCCACTTTTTCAGATGGGATGAGCTTGGGTGGAGAAAAAAAGGGGGACTCCTCAGAATAAGAAGGAAGAGGGAGGAAAAAAAATGTACCAGTCAATTGTAGTCCTGGTGCTAACGAGGCTAATTGAGTGGGCTGGAAAGTGTCTATACTTAGCTTTTGATGTGAATGAGGTGTTGAATGTAAGGAATACTGGTTGTATAATGGGCCATCCAGTAAATGTTTTTGTTCAGACCCAGGGAAACAGTGTCAATTTTTTGAAGGTCAATTCTGCACTCTCTTCCTGTGGTTGGCTTGTGAAATTCTTTTCTAGAAGGGCTACTTTTAAATCATTGAATGAGTGCCCAGGCAGGTTAAAATGTTCCCCTACAGATTTCTTTGTGTTACCTTTTTCTAATGTATGGTTTGTATCCATTAACCCTTTGTTGTAGAGACTGACCAGGTTGGCCTATATACACGGCAGAGGGGCATGGCTGGTACTTGATGGCATAGATCCCATTTGAGGATGTGCAGTTGTATGAGCCCCTGATAGTATGGCTTACGGGGTTTGGTCCTGTGATGGTGTCGCTTGTATAGATGTGTGGGCAGAGTTGGCAGTGGGGTTTGTTGCAGGGGTAGGTTTTGGGGTGAGTGTGCCTGAGGTGTGATGTCTGGCTCGTGGAAAGAATTTGCTTCAGGTTGGGGGGTTGTAGGTGAGGACTGGCCTGTCCCCCGAGGCCTGTGAGTGTGAGGGGTCATTTTCCAGGACAGATTGTAGATTGTGAAAGATGTGCTGGAAGGGTTTGAGCTGGGGGCTGTAGGTGATGGCTTTTTAAAGTTACAGACGAACACGGCTACCCCGCGGAGTTCTTTTTTTGGCCAGCTCTGCCATGTATCAGCCATTACACAGAGCACAATCATATGACAAAAAAATCACCCCGCACCATTAATGGACAGCTATTTCTACCCATCAAGTCTCAGATCATCAAAATATTTCTTTATATTGACTTGGTTTTTGATCCTGTAAAATCCACAACCTCTAGGGGTGGTTGTGGAATCTCCAATACTGCGCCTACACTGGCATGATTTTCTGAAAATGCTTTTAATGGAAAAGTTTTCCCTTAAAAGCATTTTCGGAAAAGCATGTCTAGATTGGCAGGATGCTTTTCCGCAAAAGCACTTTTTGCGGAAAAGCATCCGTGGCCAATCGAGACATGGTTTTCCGCAAAAAAGCCCCGATCGCCATTTTTGCGATCGGGGCTTTTTTGCAGAAAACAGTACTATGCTATCTACACTGGCCCTTTTGCGCAAAAGTCTTTCGGAAAAAGACTTTTGCCTGAATGGGAGCAGCATAGTATTTCCGCAAGAACACTGACGATCTTACATTAGATCGTCAGTGTTCTTGCGGAAATTTAAGCGGCCAGTGTAGACAGCTGGCAAGTTTTTCCGCAAAATCAGGTGATTTTGCGGAAAAACTTGCCAGTCTAGACACAGCCGAGATGTTTAAGAGCAGGTTGGATAGACACCAGTCAGGGATGGTCTAGATGGTGCTTGGTCTTGCTGTGAGGGCAGGGGACTGGACTCGACGACCTCTCGAGGTCCTTTCCAATTCTAGTGTTCTATGATTCTATGAAAGTTGTCTTGAACTTTCACGTGCAAACCATTCCCTGAAGTCACTATCGGAATGAGATACCCGGCTGATATTTTAGCCTTGCACAATATTTCGTAACAGATGAGCAATAAACAAGCCCATTAAAGTAGAGCAGAGGTGGAAGGACTGCTCTCACACAGAGAGACAGGATCGTATTGCTTGAGAAATATTTTACGGCTTCAGAACAGCACGTGGAAAGCCCCGCAATTTTCAAAATATGCTCTCAGCCAAATGTGGCCGGGGAGAAGAGGCAAGACAAAAGCAGAAGGAAGCTGGGAATTGTGTGTGTGTGTGTGTGTGTGTGTGTGTGTGTGTGTGTGTGTGTGTGTGTGTGTGTGTGTGTGTGTGTGGAGAAGAGGCAAGACAAAAGCAGAAGGAAGCTGGGAATTGTGTGTGTGTGTGTGTGTGTGTGTGTGTGTGATTAACAAACACCATGTGCTTCTCCTGTCAGCTTGTATGCACAGTTCAGATCAGGTCATCAGAATTCAGCTGAGGTTATTTAGACAGCGGTGTTCATATCTTCCGCTGTAATGTCTGCCCACCCCCGCAGAACTTTCAGATTCCACCCAAAGTTTTGCCCTCAGAATTACTGTCTCCCTTAAGTGAATTTCTTACATTCCCTTCTCCCCTCCTCCCAGCACTGTCCTCCCAAATCTGTGTTATGGCAATTTCAGAGTTTTATAACAGTGTGACGTCTAGAAGGGCTGGGCCATTTTCTATCCGTTCCGCTTTCATCCACCTTTCCTTGCTCCCGCTCTGAAGAGATAAAAACGCTACGAACACACAGAGCATGAAACACGAGGAGGAACAGGAGGTGAAGGGTGGGGTCGCTAGCTGTAGCATCAAGAAGAACAGCAAAGTCCCAGGTCGTGAATCTGTGCTTTTGGGAGTCCTCTGTACAGCAACAGAACAAGCACAACACAGACAGGCACAATGCAAGCATTTCCCAGCCTGATTTCATGCCTTCTCTGGAGAGACCTCCTCTGGCATGGAGAAGAGCATTCTGAGTCTGGCAAGGGCCTTCAATTGCAGCAGGGGAGGTTTAGGTTGGACATCAGGAAAAACTTCCTCCCTGTCAGGGTGGTTAAACACTGGAATAAATTGCCCAGGGAGCTTGTGGCATCTCCATCGCCGGAGATATTTAAGAGCAGGTTAGACAGATCAACTAGGGATGATCTAGACCAGCAGTTCCCAAAATTTTTGGCATCATGCCCCCCCTTTTGAAAAACCCTCATGCCCCCCCAAATAGCAGCAAAATTTGTGAGCAAAAAAAAAAAAAGAACTGAACAGGGCAGCAAAATGTGATGGGGGGAGGCTGGGTCACCTCACGCCCCCCCCCCCCCGGAATTTCTTCACACCCCCAGTTTGGGAACCCATGATCTAGACGGTGCTTGGAGCAGGGGGCCTGGACTTGAATACATCTTGAATACTGTGTACAGATGTGGTCTCCTCACCTCAAAAAAGATATTTTGGCCTTGGAAAGGGTTCAGAAAAGGGCAACTAAAATGATTAGGGGTTTGGAGCGGGTCCCATATGAGGAGAGGTTAAAGCGACTGGGACTGGGACTGGGACTTTTCAGTTTAGGAAAGAGGACACCGAGGGGGGATATGATAGAGGTCTATAAAATCATGAGTGGTGTGGAGAGGGCCGATAAAGAAAAGTTATTTATTAGTTCCCATAATAGAAGAACTAGAGGACACCAAATGAAATGAATGGGTAGCAGGTTTAAAACTAATAAAAGAAAGTTCTTCTTCACACAGCGTGTAGTCAACCTGTGGAACTCCTTGCCAGAAGAGGCTGTGAAGGCTAGGACTATAACAGAGTTTAAAGAGAAGCTAGATAATTTCATGGAGGTTAGGTCCATAAAAGGCTATTAGCCAGGGGATAAAATGGTGTCCTTGGCCTCTGTTTGTCAGAGGCTGGAGAGAGATGGCAGGAGACAAATCGCTCGATCATTGTCTTCGGTCCTCCCTCCCTAGGGCACCTGGTGTTGGCCACTGTCGGCAGACAGGCTACTGGGCTAGAAGGACCTTTGGTCTGACCCAGTACGGCCGTTCTTATGTTCTTATGACTTGATGCCTTTCAAAGTCCCTTCCCATTCTAGTGCTCTGTGAGTCTATAAGGGGGCTAAGGAACATTGGATATGAGCGCAGATTTTGTGATACGCAGGGGAGCTCACCCCTAGAGACCACAGACACAGCCATGTTTGCCCAGCGGTGCAGCTTTTAATTTGCTGGGGCACCAAACATCCCTCCTCCACAGGGCATCCACGGGTGGATGGCCTGAATAGGGTTAGCTGGCCCGTCTGTATTAGACGTTCTAGAGCAGGCTCACCCTGGAGAGGGAGGGACACCACTGGTGGGGGGGGGGGGGGGGAAGAGATCAGGAAGTGGGCATAGAACTATCCACTTGCTCTTCCTACACCCTTGCTCGTCCCTGAGAGGCAGGGAGCCCCTCCGGATGAATCCCAAAATCAACACTATGGCTGAGCAGCCAGGGTGACTTGTGGGCCCAGCAATTCTTTTTCTAATGCCAGCCCTCTGGGTTTGTTTGCTCTTTTCTCAATTTCCAACATGGCACGTCCCTTTCCCTTTCACAGCCCCCCTGCGGATTCCACTGCTGCAAGAGAAGAGCCCTAACCCTTTCCCCTGCCTGGTCAAGAAGAGCCCAGGGCCCAAGTGTCCCCATGAGTGGTTAATTAGGGAGCAAACAGGCCGCAGGTCAGGGCTTATAAGGAGTCATTGCTAACGAGCCACGCCTTTTGCTTGATTGCTGAGCCTGGGGAGACCTAGCCAGGGAAGACAGACTGCTGGGGGGAACAGGTGGCCTTTGAGAACTAGGAATTGTGGGAAATCTGGCCCCTGGGGGTTAAAAGCCCAACTCTTGGAGGCTCATGGGAGGCAGTTTTGTGGCCTTGTCTGTTAATCCTATTTCTGAAGTGCTGCCTCTGTTGGAGGCTCTGGCTACGGAAGAGCCTAGTTCCGCTTAGACCCATTGATTTTACACATGGACTGGCACTCCCTCTCCGATTTCCCCCATGTGAGTGGTGTCTTGTGCACTCCTGGTGATAACACACGTGCCTGTTTGGAGACACGTGTGAGGCACGGTTACTCACACACAAGGGAGGGGGCTCAGGCTGGAGGTGTGGGATTCAGGGCAAGGTGGGGAACTCAGGGCGGGGGGCTGAGAGCTCGGGGAGGCGGCAGCTCCTGGCTGGGGGGAGGCTGGAGCTGGGCTAGCCATTCCTCCAGTGGTTGCTTGCAGGGGGTGGGCCCAGGTCGCCCCCCAAAGAAGCTCCAACTAGAGGGGCTGGGTGCTGCCCGACCCGGGCCAGCCAGCAGCTCTTTCTGGGAGGAAGGGCTGGGGTGGGGCTGCGTTGCCCCAGCCGTCTGACCAGCAGCTCCTGGGCTTAGGGGACAGGGGCTGCTGGCTCCTACCTGCACAGGGCTCCCGCCTGCCTTAGCTGGAACCCGAGCCGGGGCAGCCTCTCCGCGCCCCAGCTCCAGCCGGAGCAACCCGGGGCCGCAGGAAAGCGAGCGGCTGCGCGGCTCTGCAGGCGAGGCGCGCACGGGATTAAAATGTGCTGTGCGCGGCCGCGCAGGCGCGCAGATCAGCGGGAACCCTGGGGAAGGCTACTCGCTAGAGGGGAAAAAATAGCCGCGTCCTATGGGTCTTTCCAAGTCTTCATTCCCTGGCTGAAAAGTGGAAGTGTGGTCTAGGGGTTAGGGCGGGTGGGGGGGTAGGATCCTGGTGGTCTCTTCCTGCCTCACTCCCGCTGGGGCGTCGGGCTCAGCTTGTCTGTGCCTCCATAATATCGATCTTACCCAGCCCATTCACAGGACGGCTGGGTAAACTGAGTCAAGGCGTGTGAACTGCATAGGTAACTGCCCTTCCTAATCCTTGGGAGTATTACAGGTAAAGCGGGCCCAGTCCCCCTTAATAGTTAAGCCATCTGCTAGTGAGTAACAGGGTTTTTTGGCAATCTTTGGCCCTATAACACAGACCAGGTGCAAGGAGATGCTCTCTGCCAGTTGGATAGGGGTAACATTTACAAAAGGGGGCCACCAGTTTTTTCCATGCATCTTAGTTTGTGTGTGTGTGTGTGTGTGTGTGCGAGAGTGTGTGCGCGGGTCTCAGAACCACCATGTTTTGCACATTGTTCTTTGTAACTAGTTGTTCTTATTGCATCGACCCCTCTGCCTTGGCATAGTATGAACATAATAGGGAAGGCTGAGAGACAAAAAGGCCCATTCTTTGCTAGTCAAGAGGAGTAGGAAAGATGAAAGGACACCCTGCCTTCAGAAATATATTCCTGGTGAGGCAGCAGGGAGAGAGAATTATAAAATACTGGAACTGGAATAGGGAGAGGATCATAATTCAAACTGATCGGGAGAAACTGGAGAAATGGGCTGATGTAAATAGGATGAAGTTTAATACGGACAAGTGCAAAGTGCTCCATTTGGGAAGGAACAATCCATTTCACACATACAGAATGGGAAGGGATTGTCTAGGAAGAAGTGCTGAAAGGGATTTAGGGGTCAGAATGGACCACAAGCTAAATATGAGCCAACAGTGTGACACTGTGGCTGCTCTCCCCTCCCCCCCCCAAAAAAAGAAAAGTGCAAACATTATTCTGGGCTGCATGAACAGGAGTGTTGTGAGCAAGACACGAGAAGTCGTTCTTCCGCTCTACTCTGTGCTGGTTAAGCCTCAACTGGAGGATTGTGTCCAGTGCTGGGAACCACATTTCAAGAAAGGTGGCAAAATTGGGGAAGGACCAGAGAAGAGCAACATGAATGATGAAAGGTCTAGAGAACATGAGCTACGAGGGAAGACTAAAGGAATTGGGCTTGTTTAGTTTAGAAAAGGGAAGACTGAGAGGGGACATGAGAGCCGTTTTCAAGTATCTTAAAGGGTGTTACAAGGAGGAGGGAGGAAAATTGTTCCCCTTGGCCTCTGAGGACAGGACAAGAAGCAATGGGCTTAAACTGCAGCAAGGGAGGTTTAGGTTGGATGTTAGGAAAAACTTCCTCCCTGTCAGGATAGTCAAACACTGGAATAAATTGCCTAGGGAGGTTGTGGAATCTCCATCCCTGGAGATATTTAAGAGCAGGTTAGACAGACATCTACACGGGATGATCTAGATGGTGCTTGGTCCTACCGTGAGGGCAGGGGACTGGACTCGATGACCTCGCGAGGTCCCTTCCAGTTCTAGTGTTCTAGGATTTTATGAAAAGCCTGGGGCAGGAGGGGGGATGAGGGGTGCAACCCTGAAACACACATCAAAGAGGACACATTTCTTGGTCAAGTAGTTTTTCCTTCTTCAGCAATGGCTATATGTTTGGAGTCAGATAAGAGCAAGACTTCCTCCTTGTTGTGAAACAAGTCTTTCCCACTCAGCTGTCTCCTATAGAGGGTGTCCAAAATATTGCTTCTTTAGGAACACATTATTTAGGGTTATCAACTCATTTGGGAGAAAGGATCTTGTCTGCCATTTAATAATCCTCCTCTCTCTTTTGTTCCCCCTCTCTTCAGCAAAAGGCTGTTTTGGAAACAAGCAGCAGATGAGAACGGAGGAGAGGGTGTTGGATCTCGGGCATAAAAGAGACGGGATCCAGTGTCCATATATTTCAGCGCTCTCAGCGGGGATGTAGAGTACTAGAGTCTGAAATTAAACAAACTCTCGTTGCTATTAATCTTTATGGTCACCGTTATTATTGTCACAGTGTGGGCTGCTGAGCCGTAAAGCAGAGACTGAACAGCAAGTGCTGCAGATGAAGGGAGAATTTTGTAACCTCCTGCAGACGAATTTGCGGGCAGGCTTTGCAAGGCCCTGCCCAGGATCAAAGCACCACGACCTGGAGAGTATAAGACAATTTGCTGAAGTTCATTGCCATTTCGAGCAGTGTTTCTCAAGCTTTTTTATAAAGTACCCCTTTTTTAAAAAAACCTGTAAGTACCCCCAGTACCTACAGTTTTCAGAGACACACGTTTTGTCCTACCATTGCAATACATTTGTTTAAACAACTTAATCGTAGCCGGGCAGGCGATGAAATTTTTGGGTGTAAAAAGTACAAAAATAATAAAGTGCTGTAAAACTTAAAACAAAAACTCAGTTTTCTCCAAATTTTAGTTGTTGATGTACCCCCTCCCCCGACATCTCTCGAGTACCCCTAAACGTACTTGTACCACTGGATGAGAAACACTCATTGAGGGCACTGAAGTGTTTCCAATTGGGGGTTGGGCCAAAAGATAAGAATTCCCCAAAAGTATCTTCCTGCTGGCCAAGCAAGAACAGTTCAGCCATAGGGAGAAGGGGTTAGCAGAGATAGCACTTGGGTTCATGATGGACATGTGCAAGCCTCAAAGGTCCTGAATAAAGCACCCAAATGCAGGGATTAGTGGGAAACTTTTGGGAAAACTTGCTTTGTCACAGTTGTGTGGATCCAAAGTGTTAGCAGGATGAGCCAGCCGCTATAAGAATAGGCAAATACAATGAGTTCACTTTTCCTGACCAGGGTAAAAGTTGAACCTCTCTAGTCCGGCACCCCCAGGACCTGAACGGCATTAAATCAGAGAATTTGCTGAACCATGGGAGGCCAATATTGTCTAGCAGCATCACTAACACTTCCACTGCTTGCTGGAAGACAGTAAGGGGTAAATTAGAAGCTACATAACAGCACTGAGAGCCAGGACATGTGGCTATAAACAAACTTTATGGGGCCATGGGAAACTTTGCCACACCTATGGGGTACGTCTACACCAGCATGATTTTCCGGAAATGCTTTTAACGGAAAAGTTTTCCGTTAAAAGTATTTTCGGAAAAAGCGCGTCTAGATTGGCAGGATGCTTTTCAGGAAAAGCAATTTTGCGGAAAAGCGTCCATGCCAATCTAGACACGCTTTTCCGCAAAAAAGCCCCGATTGTCATTTTCGCGATCGGGGCTTTTTTGCGGAAAAGAAATCTCTGCTGTCTACACTGGCCCTTTTCCGGAACAGTTTTCAGGAAAAAGACTTTTGCCCGAACGGGAGCAGCATGGTTTTTCCGGAAAAGCTCTGATGATTTTACATTAGATCGTCAGTGCTTTTCCGGAAATTCAAGCGGCCAGTGTAGACAGCTGGCAAGTTATTCCGGAAAAGCAGCTTATTTTCCATAATAACTGGCCAGTGTAGACACAGCCATGATGTGTGGACATCCAGCTCACTAACATCACACCAGACCACGGATGTGGCTGGATCAGCGAGTGCCAGACTAGAGAGGTTCAACTTGTTCTGAAATGCTGAAAACAGAGACTGGGCCAGCCATTGGATCTTACCCAAGGGATGCTGGAATGGGACACTATTTTGGATATGTTAAAGTAGTTTGGGGTTCTCTGCCTTGGGGCTGTATACAAGTGGTACGGGGGCACAGCCTCACTGTATTGCTAAACTTGAGGGGCAGGCCTGCTGGCTAGATTTTTGCTGATTGTGGGTAGGGGAAATCCCAGTATGAAATAGATTGTGACTCAGAACTATAGTCCCCTCCCCCCATTAAGGCCAGAGGCAAAGATTAGTGGATAGATCACAGCAGCAGGAAACAGGATACCTGGAGTCTATCCCATTGAGCTGCAGGGCTACCTCAGGCAAGTTACTAAGCCTCTGTTTTTTACTTTCCCCATTATCGATACCGAACTCTATAAAGTGCTTTTGATAGTGCCTCACGTTAGATTTTTAAATCTATCATGCAGTAGTCCCTAAGGCCATGTCTTCACTAAACGGAAAATCGATCCTGCCTCAATCCGTTTTCCAGAGTTTGATTTAGCAGGTCTAGTTCAGAGTCACTTAATCAAACTCAGAGAGCACCCCCCCCACCATTGGCGTTGGTACTCCTGCTTCTGCAAAGAGTAAGGGAAGCTGATGGGAACAGTTGCTCCTGTCGAGCTCCCACAGTGGGGATGACAGGGAAACTCGAAACAAGGTCTGTTGACCCCAACTATGTAATTAACATAGCTGGAGTTGTGTATCTTGATTCGACCTTTCCTTTTAGTGAAGACCTGGCCGAAGGCAGTACTCCAGAAAAAGATGACTGTCAACATCCCAGGCTAGTCCCACTGATGGTGTGGAAATACTGTAGGTCGGTGGCACCTCAGTGATTTACACCAGCTAAGGATTGTACTCTTAACGCTGAAAGATTTCAGAGACAACCGCATTCGGGTTTTTTTCCAAGTTACAGAAATCCCACATCATCAGAGCGTGCCTTAATTTGGCAACGCCCTTCCTTGAAAGACAGAGGCCTGAAAGTTGCTGGATATTATTATATAATTAACCCTCTGGGGGGGAAACCCAAGCAAGTTTGTCTGGTAAGTGTAAATGCAAGGGTCAGAAACAGTCAGCCGGCCTGGGGCTGAAAATCTTTCCACTTTTCTATCAGGCCTTTAAAATGTCATTGGCAATGTGCATTCTATTTTTAATTATAATAATAAAAACGTTGAAGAAGCCTCGGGAAAGGAATTTTATAAACATTAGCCGAAAATAAAATAAATGCATTCCTTTTCATCGGGACATTTTCCATTATAAATAGCCAGCTCTCCCCACCCCCAGCCACCGGCTCTGTGTGCCATCTGTTCTCTGATGTAACACTAGAAAGTTCACTCTCTAGGCTGCTTACTGAAAAGCCCAAGTTTTGCTTAGAAACAAACATGGATCTTTACATTTCCCAGAATGCATTTCTCTAAAGAGAATGACTCCTTTTCAGAGTGAGACAAGAGGCAGGGAGGAGGGGCAATAAAAGATATTATTTCACCCCTTTATCACTCTGATATCCTGGAATCAGCATGGCTAAGCACAGGTTTTTGTCTTTCTTCAATATGTAATATAGAGAGTCGTGATTTAGGGCACTGAGCTATGCTGGAATATCTGGGGAGGGAGTGGGTTGATTTACGAAAAGTTCTGGACCCTATCTCTTGGAGTCCATTAAGGTGTCCTGAGTTTGGCATCCAAAAATAGAGGGACCCCCCCCCCCTCCGCCATCTCAATACTAAGAAAATGGAGACAAACTGGGACTCGTTAGAAAATGAGTGTTTTTTCTTGCAAGGGAAGTTTCCATGTTTAGGTGACAAATTAAATTGCCGCTTTTTCAGCTAAAACCTCGAATTCAAGGGGGAAAGTGAAAACTTTTGGCTGAATGCAGAAAAATTCTCTTTGGACTTGCTGCTGTGGAGCCTCATGGGAGATGTAGTTTGTATGCCTAATGTACCCACAGTCCAGGCTCCCTCGCTGGACTATATTTCCCAGGATGCTCTCTGCTCTACCCTCTTTCTGGACTTCCTGAGAGCCCCATGCGAGTCCATTACCCGTGATGCAAGCCCAGCCTAAAGAGGAGAGTACATTCACGTGAACTACCATTTTTATGAGGCAACAGGATGGCATTTTCAGCTCAGGCTTGGGGGTTTCAGCATATGTTTTGATGATGAAAGGCTGAATTTTTTCACACAAAAATACTTGCACTGAAAAAATGAATTTAATCAAACCCCTAATTTTCTGTCAAAAAGATAAGGTCAACATATCTAACAATTATAATGCCTCTCTTCCAAAGATCTCAAAGCATTCCCAGGATCTTTATGGGGCTTGCTGAGTGTGACACAACCATGGTCTTCTCCTTATGAAAGTGCAGAAAGCTTGCATTTACCACACATTGGCTGTGTCTACACTGGTGTGATCTTGCGCAAAAGCAGCCGCTCTTGTGCAAAAACTTGCTGCCTGTCTACACTGGCCGCGTGTTCTTGTGCAAGTAAACTGACGTTCTAATGTATGAAATCAGGGCTTCTTGCGCCAGAACTCTGACACTCCCGCTCAGGAATAAGTCCTTTTGCGCAACTGTTCTTGCGCAAGAGGCCAGTGTAGACAGGCAACATGAATTTCTTGCGCAAGAAAGCCCGATGGTTAAAATGGGCATCAGAGCTTTCTTGCGCAAGAGAGCATCTACACTGGCATGGATGCTCTTGCGCAAAAGCACATCTCTTGCGCAAAAGCACATGCCAGTGTAGATGCTCTCTTCTGGAAGAGTTTTTGCACAAGAAGCTGCCAGTGTAGACATAGCCACAGTGTTTATTGCAGCATCACATGATGGCCTGGTTAATTGCAGTCCTGTATAACTAGGTGTAACACCAAGAGGCAGAACTGACCTGAGGATCTCTGGAACTTAGTGCCAAAGTCATCGCTACCACTGGAGCTATTAAGCTAGCTGACATTTTGCTAAGGCTGTAGAGGAGACTCATTCTCTCTTTCTATAAGTAGTCTAAGTACCGCTAAGCAGGACCGTGAGCCACATTTAGAGGGTGTGTGGGTTACATGGACTTGGGAGAACTTGGTATCAGTTGAAATACAAAAATAAAAATAACCTGTTTATTTTTAAGCTCCTTCCTCGCCTTTTATTTCTCAATTACGTTTTTCATGATTGAGCAATATTACGGTGTTTAAGCATTTTTTATTGATTTAAATATTCACAGATGTGAGAAGTCATGAAAAGGGTTCCTCTAATGCCAAGGGCCAGGTAACAGCAATAATCCGGTTACAACAGAAGATGCTCCTGTTGGAGTGAAAACGTCACCACCAATAACACACAAAGTGTCAAGCTTACATGTCAAAATATACAAAGAAAATATTCCTAAATCCAACTCTAGTAAGCGCCCAAACGGTGGTTTTTTTACTGTGCCTAACTGTGCATTTTGATTATTCTCACTGGAAATATTTTCCATCACTTTGTGTGAGTGTATGGTGAAATTGACTTTGACCAACATTTATTCACCCTTTCAAGACAACCTATAGCCCACAGTCCCGCCTCCCAAAACGGACAAGGACCGTGTTTTCTCTAGACCCATCTTTCTACAACAGCAGTGGGCAACCTTAGAATCATAGAACACTAGAACTAGAAGAGACCTCGAGAGGTCATCGAGTCCAGTCCCCTGGCCTCATGGCAGGACCCAGCACTGTCTAGACCATCCTGGATCGATGTCTATCTAACCTGCTCTTAAATATCTCCAGAGATGGGGATTCCACAACCTCCCGAGGCAACTTATTCCAGTGTTTCATCACCCTGACAGGCAAGAAGTTTTCCCTAATGTCCAACCTAAACCTCCCTTGCTGCAGTTTAAGTCCATTGCTTCTTCTCCTATCCTTAAAGGCAAAGAACAATTTTTCACCTTCTCCTTGTGACACTCTTTTAGATACCTGAAAACTGCTCTCACGTCCCCTCTCAGTCTTCTCTTCTAAACTAAACAAACCCAATTCTTTCAGCTTTCCTTCATAGCTCATGTTCTCTAGACCTTTCATCATTCTTGTTGCTCTTCTCTGCACTCTCTCCAGTTTCTCCACATCTTTCTTGAAATGTGGTGCCCAGAACTGGACACAATACTCCAACTGAGGCTTAACCAGCACAGAGTAGAGTGGAAGAACGACTTCTCATGTTTTGCTCACAACACACCCATTAATGTATCCCAGAGTCAGATTTGCTTTTTTTGCAACAATCGTACTGTTGACTCATGTTTAGCTTGTGGTCCACTCTGACCCCTAGATTCCTTTCTGCAGGACTCCTTCCTAGACAGTCATTTCCATTCTGTATGTGTGAGACTGATTGTTCCTTCCTAAGTGGAGCACTTTGCATTTGTCCTTATTAAACTTCATCATATTTACCTCAGACTATTTCTCCAGTTTGTCCAGATCATTTTGAATTATGACCTTACCCTCCAGAGCAGTCGCAACCCCTCCCAGCTTCATATCATCTGAAGACTTAATAAGCATACTCTCTATGCCAATATCTAAATTGTTGATGAAGATATTGAACAGAACCGGTCCCAAAACAGATCTCTGCAAAAACTCACTTGTTATGCCTTTCCAGCAGAATTGTGAACCATTAATAATTACTCTCTGAGAACAGTTATCCAGCCACTTATGCACCCACCTTATAGTAGCCCCATCTAAGTTGTATTTGCCTAGTTTATTAATAAGAATATCATGTGAGACCATATCAAAAGCCTTTTTAAAGTCTAGGTATACCACGTCCACCGCTTCTTCCTTATCCATAAGACTCGTTATCCTATCAACCTGCAACCCATCAGGGTTCTACATGTGGCCCATGTGACATTTTGTTGACTGTTGTCCATGCACAGAGTTGCCAGACTCTGCTGGGTTTCGTCCACATCGTTTTTTCGTTCTTTCCAGTGTTACAAAAGTGACATGCACATGAAGCAAAGGCCCGTGAAGCGAGGTGCGGGCTGATTGCGACAACATTGCGAGATCCGTGCACTTGCTCTGCATCCAATCAAAGCGCTGCTACTGTTCCATTGGCTCATCCCGCAAATTCTAGTTGCGCAAGCGCAAACAGCCAAACTACCCTACCCTAGGAGAATGTCTCTATTATGACAATCTTGTGGCCCTCTGAGATGAAGGAGGGCCTCTCATGCAGCCCACTCGCTAGCCTCGGTTGTCCCTCAGTCTTCTACGGTAATTGTGGCTTCTCTACAGGGCAGTGCGCCAAAGGCGGCGTCCACACTATTATTGTTATTTGACTAACGAATTTATGATCAGACTGGACCCCATTCTCCCGAGTCTCCATTCTGTTCAGCACCCACTAGACCACATTGCCACTTCCTCTACCAAGGGATATCAGATCGGACATCGGAGCTACACACAAGAAGTGAATATCTCATTGCCCAGCATATAGTCCCTTCCGGCTGTTCCCACTACGGCCACGCGCAACCTAAACTAACCAATTGCCCCCCTATTAAACCGCCTGACAACCATATTCCCAATAGGGAACATGCACACCAGTAATTAACAACCCGATACGCGGCTGCATCCAAGAACTCAAGGCCCTATGGAGAAAGGAGCGTATAATGCAGAGGAGAATACCATTTAGCCTTAAAATGGCAAACATTTCCTGCCCCAGAACACATCTCTACAGCTATATATATCTCTAGCTATATATAGCGGCTGCCCTGGATTGGTGCAGAGAAGTGAGACATGCAGAAACCCCAGGATATGTTTAATTTCCGTTCTCCACTTCCACTAACACAGATGCTGCTGTTCAAATGTTTGCCAAGGGCTAATTTCAAATCCCACAATTGTACAAAAGTTAAGTTTGGGAGGGCTTGCCACCTTGCTGCCGCGGATCTAGAAGGCCTGCGTAGGGGATCTGCACAGCAGGCATGGGGCCTCTTTTTAAAAATTGCACTGCCTCGTTCTCCCTTTCCAAAATACGGTGGAAGGTGGTGGTTTGTTTTCCTCCATTAACATAAATTGCGATTTATGGGCCAGATGACTTTGAAAAGAGGCATTGTGTGTTTGGGAATGTCTGATGCAGAGGGGGAAATGCACATGTTAGCTGTAAACTTTTGCACTCCGAATCTCTCTCTCTCTCTCTCCCCCCCCCCAAGAAAAAAAAGACATACAAAAATTGGCACCTTCTTTTAATAGCTGTCCACAGATTCCTTTTTTACTGCTCTGTGTGTGTGTGTTTACTGTTGCTCTTGATTCCTTAGAGCAGCAAGGAGAGAAAACAAAATTGAAACTCTCTTATGATGCTACCCTAATCACTGAGGCAGGTGCTCTGGGTGAGCGGAAATGTCATCCTAAAAGGTGTTGCAATGCGCATGCTGAGGAAGTCCTAGAAAAAAAATCCTAGAATTTTTCTGCTTTGGTTGCACTAAATCAGCTGCTATTGTGAGCCAAATATTCAGAGATCATGTGACCATCTTAACCATCTCGTCTGACCTCTTGGATATCGTAGACCACCTCCCTTCCTGGAGTTACTTCCTGTTTGAATGACAGCAGAAGTGCAGCAGCCAGTAGAGGGTGCAGTTTAGACACTGGCATAGGACTTGGTTTCGGTTTCCTTACGGTGATGATTTTGTCCTTCTAGATTTTACTTTCCTATCTGGGAAATGAGGGTGATAGAACTCCCTTACCTGTCCGGGTGTTGTGAAGATAAATGCATGAATAGGAGGAAGGCTGGTACAGAAGTGATGAGTGCCAGATAAGACCCAAGGTACACAGAAGATCCCTAGTTGTTCTACAAGAGAACTGGGCTGTTTTGTCAAACATAGAAGAGGGAGAACCCCTCCAGTGCTTTGCTGACTCCATTAATCCTGTCTCTCTCCCCCACCATAGCCAGCAGAAAGGCACCAATTCTGTTGTGCCGAAGACCCTTCATAGAGAGGTAAACGCTTTCCAATGTAGACACATGGGGTACATCTAGACTACAGGCTTTTGTCAACAGAAGCTTTGTTGACAGATACTATTGACAAAGCTTCTGTCAACAAAGAGAATCTAGGCTACATCCAGTTCTGTCAACAAAGCAAGCCGCTTTGTCGACATGAGAGTGTAGACGCAAAGGACGGTGTAGATGCAATAACGCCTTCTGTCAACAAAAGGCATTATTCCTCATAGAATGAGGTTTACCGCCATTGACAAAACTGCTGAGTTCTGTCGACGTTATGTCGACAGAATTCAGCGGCAGTGTAGATGCAGGTATAGTTTTGTCGACAAAAGGCCACTTTTGTTGACAAAACCCTGTAGTCTAGACACACCCATGGAGAATTAAAGCACAAGTGTTGCCAATTTTATCCCATCTCTCACAGTATTTGGTGTTTTTTTCCCCTTAAACTCTCAACTCCTGGAGTCATGTAAGAAAGGTCAGCTTTTGCTATGACTAAAAAATGTGAGTAATAAGTTTCTAAGTAGTAATAACAAAAATGGTTAAAGGTCTAGAAAACATGACCTATGAGGGAAGGCTGAAAGAATTGAGTTTGTTTAGTTTAGAAAAGAGGAGACTGAGGGGGGACATGAGGGCAGCTTTCAAGTACCTAAAAAGGTGTTACAAGGAGGAGGGAAAAATTGTTCTCCTTGGTCTCTGATGCTAGGATGAGAAGCAATGGGCTTAAATTGCAGCAAAGGAGGTTTAGGTTGAACATTAGGAAAAACTTGCTACCTGTCAGGGTGGTTAAACACTGGAATAAGTTGCCTAGGGAGGTTGTAGAATCTCCATCCCTAGAGATATTTAAGAGCAGGTTGGATAGGCATCTGTCAGGGATGGTCTGGACGGTGCTTGGTCCTGCCGTGAGGGCAGGGGACTGGACTCTATGACCTCTCGAGGTCTCTTCCTATTCTAGTGGCCTATGATTCAATGACTCCATGTATGTACAAATCCCTGATAAACTGAAGCTTCCACCACCTGCATCTGACGGTGTGAGCTGCCACCCATGAAAGCTTATCCCTGAATCAATAAATACTTGAGAAAATAATGAACCATAGCTCGGAAGAGCATGAAATGGATCTTTCTGCTTCAACACCCTTAGCAGCTATCGGCTACAGCCAAGACCACCTCTCCATGGGAAGGCAAGTCACTACTGTTCTGAACTAGGGAAAGAATGAGAACGTGTATAGCCCATATCACTGAGTGAGAGGATTGCCAGATCTGGCAACTGAGTTTGTATCAAACTGGAAGAGGAGAGAGGATGGAACATTCCAGCTGCTGTAGATACAAGCCGTGTGGGGCCCAAATTGGATTTGATTGGGCCCGATGGTGGAGAGTTGAATTGAAACCATCCACCTCCTCCGACGGCTCCACAGAATGAGCCATTGGGAACTCTGCAAACAGCAGGTGCTGACCAAAGCGACGCAAATTCACCTGTATCCAACAAACAGCGGCTGCAAACAAAAGACAGCTGGGCCACCAAGCTGTAACTTGTTCTGCCCAGACAGCTTTTTAAAAAGCATGAATTTAGGATGAGTGAGAGTTAGGCGCATGTACAGATTTAAAGGGAGTTTGGATCAAAAAAATAGTTTAAAAATGGTGAAATAGAAGCAATCAAAGGGGGAGACGTGATAAAAGCTGAAAGCGCATCATAATGCGTCCTTGCTAGGAGGCGCACTGTGAAGAGACCACACCACATTTTCGCCATGCTCGCAGACGGGCTATGCACTTTTTTGCCAGCATAGAATCATAAAATCCTAGTTCTAGAAGGAACCCCAAGAGGTCATTGAGTCCAGACCCCTGCCCTCACAGCTGGACCAAGCACCATCTAGATCATCCCTAACAGGTGTCTGTCTAACCTGCACTTAAATATCTCCAGGAATGGAGATTCCACATCCTCCCCAAGCAATTTATTCCAGTGTTTAACCACACTGACAGGTAGGAAGTTTTTTCTAATGTCCAACCTCAACCTCCCTTGCTGCAGTCCATCTTGCTTCTGTCTCAGCATGACTAGCCCAGCTAGCCTCGCAACAGCAGACAGCCGCTAGGCCATGTCTACGCTGGGAAATGATTATGAAATTACTAAATTCAACATAAGAACTCCCAAATTCAAACTTCAGTATCCTCACTATGAAGAAGCATCAAAATTAGTCCAAGGCAGGCCCCGTTAATGCGGACATGCTACCTTGGAAGCACTCTGGGTAGCTGCAGGAGGTCTCCTGGAGGCCAATTAGTTCTCAGTAGTGGTTCCAGAGCATCCACACAAAGGTTATTTTGGGTTCACAAGTTTGGGATTAGCATTATCACTGATGAAAAGTTGGTGTACAAAGTTTGAATTCCATGCTCCATTATTCTGAAGTAACAGGCTGGGTAGTGGGGATAAGTAACTGCCACAAGGCAGATTTGAATTTAGAACCTGGGGAACTTAGTGTAGGAGCTTCTACATCTCGAGCTATAAAGCCAGCTAGCTCTCAGCTTGGGCTGTATAGCTCACTTGTTCTTTATCTCTTGCTGTGCGTGGTCTAAGTGCCACTACATAGGACAGTGAACCACATCCACTGGGGCTTTGTCTAGACTGGCGCGATCTTGCTCCAGAAATATGCAAATGAGGCTAAGCGTGGAATATCACCGAGCCTCATTTGCATAGCAATGAGCCGCCGTTTTGCGGAAGAGACTCTTGCGCAGGAAGGAGTGTCTACACTGCCCCTTCTTGCGCAAGAAAAACCCTCTTGCGCAATGCCGTTCTTCCTGAAAATAATCAGTGTAACGGCATTGCGCAAGAGGGTTTTTCTTGCGCAAGAAGGGGCAGTGTTGACGCTCCTTCTTGCGCAAGAGCCTCTTCTGCAAAATGGCGGCTCATTAGATATGCAAATGAGGCTCGGCGATATTCCACGCTTAGCCTTATTTGCATATTTCTGGCGCAAGAGCGTGCCAGTGTAGACATAGCCTAGGTGTGTGGGTTACAGATGCACCGTTCACTGATTTGAACTGGGGTGGGGAGAGTTATTTCCGACTAAGGTCCTAGTATAGACCAGGGCCTAGAGAGTGTGGTTGAACTTGGAACTTTCTGGGAAGAAGAAGAAAATAGTAGAGTCCTCCAAGATCCTGGTGTAGACAAGGGCCTAAAGAGTCTGGTTGAATTTGGAAAGTAGCAGGGTCCTCTAAGGGAAGATGGGATGTTCAAGGACATCCCTGCTGAGCATTTGCACCTCCTACACCCTGGGGAAGCAGTAGCCAGGAGAGCAGCACAAGAATCAGCCAAGTGGCGACTCTAACATTTGTCCGGTTGCACTGTGCTGGATGCATATAATGTCTGCTCCTTATACATAAAACATGGCTACTGAGTGAGTCGGTCTACTTCCACTAATAATGACTCAGGCGCAAATTAGCACACTGTCCAAAGCTTCCCAGCCAAATCAGTAGCTAATTGGGATTAGCCCTTGGAAGAGCCTGCTTCCCAAACTGTTTGGGCATAGAAGGATCAGCTTTTTCTATGAAATGTCGATGAAACATCGTTTTCACCGCACCCACGCAAACGGACTGAAAAAAAGATGCCATTTGTAATAAACTTCACTTGCAGATGGGCAAAGGAAGCAAAATGCCGCTTGAGAATTCAGAGATTGAGAATTCGGGACCCATGATGTCAACGGTTTGTTTGTGTCTACAGTCGTTTAAATAGCTATTTTCTACCCCTTCCCCCAACATTAGCCGTAACTTTGAACATTTAAATGGACAAAAATAGGGGGAAATGCTTAAAACCCCACACTTTCGCATACTTCTAAAATGTTATATAGATAAAAAACAATTAAAAACCCTTAAAAAAACCCTGGATATTGCTAGTCAAAATTGTAGAAACAGAACGGTGGCCTTCTGGTGTTTTTTCCCTCCCGCCACCTCTGTCCCCGGCACCAATTTTTCATGATCAAATTACTTCCTGTACTGAAACTCCCATAAGCTCCCTGCCCCTCAGCAGAGAGAAACCCTCCAGTCTTAGATGTCGGCCTGCCCATAAACCTTTCTCCCAATCAGAGCTGCAGAGAGACTGGCCAGGCCCCTGGCCCAGAGGGGAGGGGCCCAGTTTTGTGACCCCAGAATGGGCAGGGCCTCACATAAGGGTGGGGCAGCTGTTAGCCTCCACTAGCCAGCCCTGCAGGGGTTCCCGGGGCATGTTGTATGGGACTCTGGCAGCGATTTAAAAGGCCCCCAGGAAGTAGCAGTAACCAGGCCTTTTAAACAGCCAAGCTTCAGGGCAGTGGCCTCCTTTCCCCTCCACCCCCCGCCAGCCCTAACCCTCACTTTCCGGCTCTCATGCATTTCAAAGCTACTTAGCCCTCTCTGGGTTAACAGCCGTATGGTGTCCCTGCTGGATTTCCTGATTTACAGCTGTTATTCTTGAGTCCAAATATTGCAAGGGAGGGAAGAGAACAAAAAGTGTGTCAGCAAAGCGCGCGAAGTGCGCAATGTGCTTTCTGCGCCGGGGTGAGAGAGCCCACATTTCAGAACCGCTGGTCTAAATATTTACCCAGCCGTTTGCCCGGCTCAGCACAAGGCAGGTGACTCAGCTGTAAACACCGTTTGTGTGCGCAGGGCGAGTGATGAAATATATACAAAGCGCGACGTGCAAAGAGGCTGACCTCATCTGTGTTTGCACAAGTCAGAAAGAAACCGAGGCATGGAGCTTTGCACTGCAAGAGGGTTCGTAGCCAGGAGAGACACAAAGCGACTCAGAGCTCTTACATGGAGCTATACATGCAGGAATCCCAGTGGAAACACGGCACAGACATGAAGGTGTGTTAGACACCTGCCTTAATAGTAAGGGACAGACCCTCACCTGGTGTAAAGAGGGGTGTGTCTGCAATTGACAACGGCTAAAACTCTGGCCCTTAGTAGAATAATGGAATTCTAGAACTGGAAGGGACCTCAAAAGGTCACTAGTCCAGCCCCCTGCCCTCACGGCAGGACCAAGCATTGTCTAGATCATCTCTGACAGGTGTTGATCCAACCTGCTCTTAAACATCTCGGCTACGTCTACACTGGCATGATTTTCCGAAAATGGTTTTAACGGAAAAGTTTTCCGTTAAAAGCATTTTCGGAAAAGCACGTCTAGCTTGGCAGGATGCTTTTCTGCAAAAGCACTTTTTGTGGAAAAGCATCCATGGCCGATCTAGACGCGGTTTTCTGCAAAAAAAAACCCGATCGCCATTTTCGCGATCGGGGCTTTTTTGCGGAGAACAGTACTATGCTGTCTACACTGGCCCTTTTGCGCAAAAGTCTTTTGAAAAAAGACTTTTGCCCGAAAGGGAGCAGCATAGTATTTCCGCAAGAACACTGACGCTCTTACATGAGATTGTCAGTGTTCTTGCGGAAATTCAAGCGGCCAATGTAGACAGCTGGCAAGTTTTTCCGCAAAATCAGATGATTTTGCGGAAAAACTTGTCAGTCTAAACACAGACCTCCAGTGATGGAGATTCCACAACCTCTCTTGGCACAAAACGGCCCTGGCAGGGAGGAGAGAAGCTAGAACAGCAAGAAAAAAGCTGGGTCAGTTTATTGCCCCCATGAAGAAATGTAACTACGCAGAGCCCATGCATCAGAGGAGACTGGAAGGTAAAAATTCTGCCCTTGATGCTCAGAGAGGTGTGGTTAGTTCAGTTAATGATTCACATGGAGCTATTTGTTTTGCTCCTGTTCTAACTCACGCCAGTTCTTTCATTGTACAAACACTGAGATTTGCTATTTCATTAATTTTACAGAGGTTGAGGGAGGGAAGAAAGAGAGAATTCTGGCTAAAACTACACTGGTCACCAGTCTTAGAAGGGTTGCCGTGTTAGTCTGTAACATTACAAAAAACAACAGGTGGTCCTGTAGCACCTTAGAGACTAATAAAAATATATATACAAACACATATAGGCTGTGTTTAGACTGGCAAGTTTTTCCGCAAAATCAGATGATTTTGCCGAACCACACGAGGTCAAGGTTGTCTAGAAGCATCACCAACATAGAGGGATAAGGGATCTTTTGGAAAAGGCTTTATTTTCCGCAAGATCAGCGTCTAGACTGGCGCTTTTTTCCGACAAAGCTCCGTGCGGAAAAAAAGCGGCAGCCATTTTTATGCTAATGAAGTGGGGAAGATTTAAATCCCCGCTTCATTAGCAATTGCGATACGTCTAATTTACATCCCTTTTACGAAAAAGGGATGTAGTCTAGACATAGCCTAGGAGTTTAGGTTGAATTTAGCACCATATGGTCAATTTTCTAAACCGTGAGTTTCCACTACTAAGCCTATTCTGTTGACTTTAGGGGCCACTAAAGTCAATTTCAGTACTCTTACTTTTCACAAGAAGTAACGCAAATTTTGACCTTGCGTGATCAAATCCATGGCAGTGTAGACCCAGCACTGGAAATAGATGAGTATTAGAATTAAGAAGTGTGTCAAGATTGCATTGCTTGCATGAGTTAAGCAGTGTAATTCACTGCATGGGAATGGGTATCCTTATGTCAGGACTAGAGAGTTTTTATTAGTACTGGAAGTGGGCAAACACTATAGAATATTCAGCAAATGCAATTTTAAAAAATTAGGCTCTGAGAAGACAGTCGGGGTAAATTAGAGCGATATAAAAAACACAGAACACTGAGAGCCAGGTCTGGTGGCTGTAAATACATTTCATGGGCCTGCAGGAAACTTGGCCACACCCATGGTAAGTGGACATCCAGCTAACTAAAGTCATGCCGGACCATGGAGGTTGCCGGACTAGAGAGTGCTGGACTAGCAAGGTTCCACCTGTACTAGCTTAAGGGAAGGAGACCCACTCACAGACTTCCCAGGCACGGAGGGGTGTCCATGAGGTGTCTCAGAGCTTCCACTTGGGTACCAGGGTCACCATGAGGCTGGCAGAGGCTAAGGAATGTGAGCTCTGATCAAAACACCTCCTAACAGTGGGCCAAGTAGCTGGGAAAATGGCCTGCACCAGAGAGAAGGACAAAGATGTAACATTTCCATGATGTTTTCCGCGAGTTATGTCTTGGGGCAAGCACTTTTGCAGTGGATGGGCAGAACCTCCACCCTTTGCTTGGAGATTTGCCTTTCTAATAGGAGAAGATGAAGGAAAGGGGGGGGAACTGTGCTCCCATTGAGAGGAGGTAAGGCCTCATCGTCAGATGTGGCCGTGCCTCAGTTTCCCTCTTGCTGGGAGGGTAAACACTCCATCTACCTCCCCCAACTCACCACCCTTTCTGGGGTACTTTATCCAGCAGTTTGTCTCTGCCTGTAGGCCTAAAGGCAGTCTGGGGCCCTTTCATAAAAGATGTTCCATGGTTGGTCCTATTTTCTTCAGGATGCTCCCCATCCTGAGCAAAAGCAAACTCTTCCCAGAATTCCTTGATGTCTTAGGGAGGGGGTGGAGTCTCCATCCCTAGAGGTGGTTAAGTCCCAGCTTGACCAAGCCTTGGCTGGGATGGTTGAGTTGGGATTGCTTCTGCTTTGGGCAGGGGCTGGACTCGATGACTCCTGAGGTCTCTTCCCACCCTAGGATTCTATGATTCTATGATGTCAAGGCTACAGGTCATATGTTCCCTGTAGACTACAAGTCCCAGAATGCTCTCGTTCTGGGCTGAATATTGTTTTAAAGGGCCCACATGGGCTGACTCGGAAGTACTCATTGACTTCAGAAACGCCTAGTGGTCTTTACAGAGAGAGACCGGCAGACCGATATAAAAGCTGTGTGTAAGAGCGCGCGATACTTTGGTGATGGGCACTTTGGAAATACATGTAACGACAAAAATACTCATGCTGAGGGCTGGTTGGAGGTTGATCCCCTTTGCATGTGCCAACAAAGATACCAATTTAGTACTAAAGAAGACTTGTTTGTGTGTCTAAGTCCAGACCCGAAGGAGAGATCTGTAGCATTTGGGGCTAATCCTAACCCAGCACGACCATTCTTATGTTCTCCCCTGCTGTCCAGTCTCCTGGCTTCTAGTAGTAAGAATTTTAGGGATATCAAAAGTTTGGGGTTGCATCCCTGATTGTCATCTCGGCTAATAGCCATTGATGGATTTATCTTCCAGGAACGTCTCTCATTCTTTTTTGAACCCGGTTACACTGTTGGCCTACACAACATCTTCTGGCAGCAAATTCCATTGGCTCACTATTCCCTGTCGTGCCTTATGTTAGATGTTTGTTTTAATCCTGCTACCTACTCATTTCATCGGGGCTATGGCTACACTGCCATTTTTTTTGCAGAGGAGGATATGCAAATTGTGCTCTCATTTGCATATCGTCTTCTGATTCTTTTTGTGGAAGAGGTTTTGCTGATAAAAAGCCTCATGTAGATGGATCACAAGATCCCTTATTCCTCAAAAATCAAGGTTTATAGGGTCTTGCGAAAAAGGAGAATTTTTTCCAACATATGGCCCCATCTACACGGGGCTTTTTATCAGCAAAAAGAAGATATGGAAATGAGAGCGTGATTTGCATATCCTCTTCCACGAAAAAATGGCAGTGTCGCCGTAGCCTGGGTGACCTCTGGTTCTTGTATTATGTGAAGAGGTAAAAGAATACTGCCCTGTTGTTGCTGTTGTTCTTATATTTTCTAACCTCTTTCCCCAGTCTGTGTGTGTCTTGTCTATTTAGTTTGTCCACTAACAGGGCTGTTCTTTGTTTTCCAATGGTTAACATCAGACGGCTGAATTTTCATTGGTTTTTTTTTGTGGTGAGCCTGTTGGCTGTTTTATAGCCATGCACAAAGAACAAGGCGAACTTTACAAACTGATACAGACATATCAAAACACACCCACGGGTCACAGCTTGGAGCTTCTCCATCTCAACAGCGTTCCCTTGCAAAGGAGCCAAAAGGTCTGAACATGACAATAGGCCCTCGCCAGACACGTGGGCGCTGACCCAAATACTGACATTCTGTAACCCACGCACCTGCTGCATATGCTACACTGTCCCAGGTAGTGGCCCTGAGACCACTTACAGAGAGGATGAGTTTGCTCTGCAGCCTTGGTTGAGAGCTAGTCAGCTTTTAGCTCCAGCAGTAGAGCCTCATGCACAAAACTCCCAAAGGTTCCTAGTTCAATTCCACCTACCGGCATTACAATTGCACAACATTTAACACCAAATTATACCACACTCAGGGTGCATCTAAGCTGTGGATCTAGCTCAAAATAAGCTATGCAAATTGCGTAGCTTGTTTCGAGATAGTCTATTTCAAAAGTTGGTGCTGTGTCTACTTATTTCAAAATAGATCGTTATTCCAACAAGTCCCTTAATCCTCGTGGAACTGGGATGTCGGAATAGCACGCCTGTTATTTTGGTTGCATTTAGAAATAATGGGTGTGCTGAAAAGGCACTGAAAACGCTATTTCAGGATACTGGATGTATCTCGAAATAGCGCCGCAGTCTAGACGTACTCTCACAGTGTTAAAAACAAAGTGCCGAGGCATTCGTATTCTTTAAAACGGGGTCAGCAACCGATGGCTCTTGAGCCGAATATGGCTCAGTACGGAACCCAATATGACTCTTTGTCATTCCCAAAACCCAGGCAACTTTTTACATTAAAATGAAGAATTAATTCAAAATTTTAAAAACGCATCTTTACTCATGTCGCTTGAGTGCGCGTCTGAACCTGAGTTTGTCCAGTTATGGTGTAAACGTCAAAGAAATGTGTGAAAAGATGCAGCAGCAGACGTCCCGTTAAATAAAGTCTGTGAGGACAAGGTTTCATTGATGCTGTTATTAATCAGCATGTCCATTATCAATCCTATTACGTCGTCTATTTTCTGTCACGCCAATGGGTATTCTTATATGGCTCTTTGTTGACCACTTGTTCTGACTTCCGATGTCCTTTGGCTCTGGGGTTTGAAAAGGTTACCGGCCCCTGCTTTAAAAAAATAGCTTATTTGAAAAATATTTTACATTTTATAAATGTAGGACAGGCAGGATATACAGGCTATAAACATTCCAGTGAAAGTGAACATTGCTGGCATTCCCGTAGCTTAAATTATTACTCTTTGAAGGGCTGACTAATTTTCGCTGTTTTTAGTTTCCAGAGGAAATGGTTTGTTGGCTGTTTTACTCTTCCATGGCTTTTTCTAGGCCAGTACCAGGGTTACCCCCGCTTCGCCCCTCCCCGTATGTTTATTTGATGGGCCAGTGTCTCGTGCTCCTTGAAGTAAGTCTCTTCAGAAGTCCATGTGAAGGTTCGGTTAGATACTGTGATGGGGTGGACCAGCCCCACACTGGGAAGAAGTCCCGCCCCCACAGCCCTGCTGGGCATGCTCAGACTGCAGCCGAGGTATAAAACCCTGTAGAGAGACTCAGTCAGGGCTGGCTGCTGAGGAGGCAAGAGGCCCTGCCTGAGCTCCTGCAGGCGAACCACCAGAGGGACGCCAGCGCTACGGAAGGGCTGGAGAAAGGACCCTGAAGGAAATTCAGCAGAGTACGGTAGGAAGTAGCCCGGGGCGGGAGACTGAGTCGCGAGAAGCTCAGCATGTTGCAGTGGGATTCCCCGCCGAGCGAGCAGTGGCCCACGCCTCTGGTATCAGGGCCCTGGGCTGGGACCCACTGGTGTAGGGAGGGCATGCGTCCCCATAACCCTTTTTGCCTCAGCATCCTAACCAGTAGGGTCCGCATCTGCTTTACACTGACTCTGGCTACTAGGCTGTACTGTCCCACTGAGAGGGGTTGATTAGTGACTCCGGCTACTATTGCCCCAGCAAGAGGGGTGTTTGTTACTGACTCTGGCAACTTGGGTCTGTGGGCGGGGGCACACCGGACGTCTCCTGGCCCCGCCCCTTTCACCCAAAGCCCCGCCACTTCAGAAATTTGTGATGTGGCCCCCCCTTCAAAAATTATTGCCCCCCTCCTGCTGTGGCATCACACGTGGGTCAACAGTCCAGTTCACAAGCCACAGTCTTTGCCCCCCGCCACAGAGGGACAAGACGCAGGGCCAAAGACGGAGCTGACACACTCCTACCGAGTGAGCCTCTGTGGTCTGGGACTCTCTGGTGCGCCAACGTCCGTGGTCCTGCAGGGCCATGGATGTGGTGGGACTAAAGAGCCCCAGTGGCCGAGGTTGCTGGCAGCTCAGAGCGGAGCCAGCTGGCAGGGCCAGCGGGGCACCAGAGCCGGCAGCCGGTGGGGCAGGGAAGCTGATGGTGGGGGGAGGCAGTGGGGCCACTGGGGGCTCTGCTGGGATGGCAGGGCTGCCACGAGGCGGGCGGGGCTGCCACGAGGCGGGCGGGGCTACTGCAGCATGTGGGAGAGGAGCACAGGTAACTGGGGGCAGGAGACCAGTGAGGAGGCTGGTGCCACCTCCCTCGCATGAACTCCTCAGGTCCGGCAAACTCCCTTGTCTGGGACCAGTCAGGACCTGAGGATGCTAGACCAGGGAGGTCCAACCTGTCCCAGAACTGGCCTTAACAAAGATGCTAATTACCGTACCCATTACAAAGATAGCTTCCCCACTTATCACCGCTGATTAGACATTCATTGACTCATAAATAGCTATTCCCTCCCTCCCTCTCCCTCACCCCACCTTCGGTACTAAATCTGATTTGTCAGTTTAATAATGGGTTCATTTTTTTCACTGTATTCCTTCGGTATATATGGTCATGCCAATTCTCTTCCAGAATATGATCTGAGGAAGTGGGTCTGGCCCACGAAAGCTCATCACCTGTTAAACCATCTTGTTAGTCTTTAAAGTGCTACATTGTTTTTCCTTTTGTTTTAGCAAGATCAGATGAACACGGCTACCTCTCTAGTACTATCTTCTCTACTAGGTCACCCTTCCAGATGGAAGTCCAGCTCTCGATAGTACTTTTCCAGAAGAGCCAGGATAATCCAACACCCTGTCTTATGCTCCGTTCTAACCCAAGGCATTGTATATGTGACTACTATATGCCCAGTGGCTACCCTCTTTCCCAACACCATTATCATAGCTTCAATCATGGAGACTTGAAAAGTTCTTCTGCGTTACAGGGTACATACCATTGCAATGCATGGCATCCCTGAGTTCAAAAAGACCCCTTTCCCTTCCTTTGGGGGATGGCTCAAAGGATGTAAATTACTGCTACAGCAAGAATAGCACCACCTACAAACCCAAACACTCTTCTCTTCTGCTTGAGCAGCGCGAGACCTGCTAGCCATCTCATAAAAATACCTCGGAGCTTTCTTGCTCACTTGTTTATGGATTCCTGTGCAGATGAAACCGACCTCGGTGACTTGAGGCCGGGGAGGGAAATGTCTATGTGGAAACCTGAGCTGGAGAGAGACTTTTGGAGATGCAGAGAGTTAAAATTCCTTTCTTTGGTTAAACTGCAAAGCCAGTTAAGGGAAATAAGGGACCCTGAGAGAGAGAGAACTAAGGGAAGACTCTGAGAGCCAAAAGGGAAGAGCGGTGCCAACGGAAAAGAAGCTACCCAAAGCGGCGTTTACAGGCCACAGGGTTACAGCTGCAGACTTCCTGACAGCAATATTACACGATGTGCTTCTCAGCTATGTAGGAGTTCATCCGTTCCGGTTTTCATGGGTCACTCAAGGATAATGTCCCAAGATGTCTGACTCAATTTCCAAAAAAAAAAAAAAAAAGCTTCATTGTTTTCTCCCTATCACAAATTCCTTCTGAGCGTTCATGAGTCTCTCCCAAGATTCATAGGGCTGCATGTCACAGAGAAGCCAACCCCTCTTGCCCATTTACCATACCAGAAGCTTTGATCTCCAAGGGTTTCCTTTCTAGCAGCTCCCTGAGGTTATGTGCCTAACAAAGCTAACAGGAGATGCTCAAAGCTTGGGAACGTCTTGCCACTTCTTGGCTGCTGTTTATATGAAATCCACTGGAAAAAGGGAAAATACCCATATGATGGGGCAGCATAATTGTTTTATTGCCATACCATTGGGACAACCACATTACTCCTGCGCAACAAAGCCCCAAGTGAGCTCAAGCAGGGTCTTTCCAAAGACGTGGAAATAAAAATGTTACCACACCCATCATCCCCAAAGTCCGGTTAAGCCACATTTTTGTTGTACTGTGTTGGAGGATTCTGTGGCTTCTCTTTTCTTCCATCCTCTTCTTTGATGTTGAACTTGGAGACAGTGGTGTCACCCAGGGTGGTCGGAAGGGAGGAACATCCACAAACGTAACTTCAAGGGAATGTTGTTGTCATTTGGCCAACACCACTCATCTGTTTGTCTGTGTGAATCTAAGCTGCTGAGCACCAGAAGCTCTAGGAGACCTATGAATGATTGAGACACCTACCAAAAGTTTGTAGATGCCATAGGCACTGCAATGATCTCCTGGTGACTCGCTCGGTGAGAAACTTATTTGCCTAGGGTGACTCTGGCATACACAATATGTTGGCAATTTTGAGATTTCCTATGTTGGGCTGTTCAACAGCTAGGCCAGAATGACCTGTATCATCCCATGAAACCAGAAGTCTCCTCCTACCAGTGGTCCAATGCACCCAGTTCTGGACTCAGAGAGTTTTGATATACAGGGAACTTAAATATGTTCTTGGTACCAGCCTGGGCCTTGGCCATCCAAATTGTCTGATGCATAATTCTGGGGGTGGGAGGAGTCTATTTTGAGGATAAAAGAAGGAGACATTTCTGCAGAAGGGCTGATGATGTTTGGTTTTTAATGGCACCTATTTGAAGCTGCTCTAGGGTGTGATATGTTGAAATGCATCCCTAAGCAGATTGATTAGAGAGCAGAGTGCAGGTGAAGTAGCCAAAGGAGTGCGATTAGCATAATTTAGCATGTGGTTTTGAAGTTTATCCTATTGGTGTCACCCTGCTCTGCCTCAGATCATTACCAGAGTATGGTTCCAATAGCACAGTATAATTCGAGAACATTTAGAATCATAGAACACTAGAACGGGCAGGGACCTCGAGAGGTCATCGAGTCCTGTCCCCTGCCCTCATGGCAGGACCAAGCCCCATCTAGACCATCCCTGACAGGTGTCTGTCCAACCTGCTCTTAAATATCTCCATTGATGGAGATTCCATGGAGCGTGGAGTATGTTTCAAATCACCACTTTAGTACCTAAACACGACCTGCTTAAAAGCCACTTATGCCCAATCGCCCACCAAGCAGCCAAGTTAAAGTTGTTCCACTCGCACAGTGCTGGCAAGGTTGGGCTCTACATTTCATGATGCCATAACTCTGCCTCGGACAATGTCACTTCCTCCATTGACCAACTGTATCCCAGAGGTTTAGGCACATTTAGGTGGGTTAAGAAATAAACACTGGAAAGGCAGAGAAACTAAAGAAGATTGACCTTAGGGACTGTGATCTCTGGTCTCACTCTGAGAACCAAGTGAGTGTTTGTGAAATGAAATCAATAGGCAGTGGGTTTAAAAAAAAACAAAGTAAGTACTTCTCACAATGCTCAGGCAACCTGTGGAACTCCTCGCTAAAGGATGTTCTGAAGGCCAAGATTATAACAGAGTTCAAAAAAGATCTAGATAAATTCCTGAAGGTTAGGTCCACCAATGGCTACTAGCAAGGATGGAGAAGGGTGGTGTCTCTAGCCTCTGTCAGGAGCTTGGAACTGGCAACAGGTGAGGAATCATGTGAGGATTTCCTGTTCCGTTCACTCCCTCTGGGGCACTTGGCATTGGCCACTGTCGGAAGACAGGTTATTGGGTAGATGAACCTTTGGTCTGACCCGGTATGGCCGTTCTTATGTCTCATAAAACAATACTTCAGATTCACCAGTGCTTACCTTTGTAACAGGATTCTGGGATATTTTTTTTCCAGTGGCTCCATCCCAAATGTGTGTGCCCACCTCCACCTCTCTCTAGTATTTATTGCCAGGTCCCCATAATATTTTACTCAGCTGTAGAGAAATGCAGTGTTTTTGCTGAGGACATTCAAAGTTAAATCTGGCTGGTGGAGAGAGTGAAAAAGAGTTAAGCAGTAAGGCCATGTTTACAAAAGAGAAGGATCAACTGCCACAGTTGGAGTTTGTTTAAAAATACTTTTTTTAACTGATCCACTTTATGTTTGAGTTTATTGCTCTTGTTAAATAAATAACCAGTACAGGCTGAATCTCTCTAATCCAGAACTCTCTCATCCAGAAACATCCGTCATCCAGGATGATTTTAGTTAGACGGATGTCCACTTTTCATGGCCATGGCCAAGTTTCCTGTGGTCCCATAAAGTTTGTTGACAGCCACCGGTCCTCTGAGGGTATGTCTAGACTGCGGGGGGGTTTCAGGATATGGGAGGTATCCTCCCTGCTGCGTCTAGGGAACACATTTGCTCTGCCGCTTTTTTTTGCGGAAGAGCAGACGTGCTCTTTTGGGGAGCCCTGTATACCCCATTCTACAGGGCTCCCTAAAAGAGGAGGCTTTTCCACCATTTGGAAAAACCTCTTCTGGAAAAGCAATCGGAAAAAGCTATACGAATTGCAGAGCACAATTTGCGTAGCTTTTTCTGATAAAAGTCTATAGCCTAGACATAGCTTCAGTGTTCTGTGCTGTTATTTAGCGCTAATTTACTCCTAAATGTCTTCTCAGAGCTCATTAATCAGCGGAAGTGTTAGTAATGCTGCTAGACAGTATTGACCTCCCATGGTCCAGAAAATTCTCTCGTTCGGAACCGGTCAGGTCCCAAGGGTTCTGATCCAGAGAGGCTCAACCTGTAGTATCTCCTTTGGTGTATGTGGGGGGGTGGAGGGAAGAGAGGGACTTTTGGCTCACATTCCAGTGGAAGTCAGTGAATTTCTAGGACTATATTACAAAGCACGTGAGGGGAGGAACGCTATGTCTCACCTAGAACCAGCTTCACGACCCAGTTCTGGGCAACCCTCAGTGGAGACTGCCAAGTCACAAGATCAGGGTTCGGAGCGGATGCATAAGGAAGTTGTCAACGTGACCAAAATGGATGGAAGCCAAATGTCTATGACACTCCACTTCTAAATTCAACGTAAGGGGGATTATTTAGAAATAAAGTCCTAGCAAAGACCAGGGCATACAGATAAGCCTTTTGGCTTGGAAAAGGAAAGGTTAAAGCAATTGTGGGCCATTCTCATAAACTAACAAGGATACTGGCCTGGCAGGGCAACAATTGAACTTCATTTTGGCAGCTGGAAGCACAATGTCTGAAAATAAGGAGCAATTTGCCCAAGACAAAGGGGAGTATGTACTGGGCCAGATATTTAGAACCAGATTAGGGGTTGGCCCGTGGCCCCCTCAGAGCCCACGTTTCCCTCCACAATCATGGAATTTCTCCAAGCCAACAAAACTACCAGCCCCAAGGGCGGGATTCACGAATGCGGATGACAGAACCGCCTCACGAAATGTGGCACTCGGGCCTGTAAGGGATTATAATGACCCCAGACCTCTCTGCTTTCAGGGCTCAACTGTTGTCGCTGTGTGAGGTCCTGGAGGGTAGAAAGGCAAGGTGGGTGAGGGAATATCTTTCATTGGGCCTACTTCTGTGGGTGAGAGGGACAAACGTTAGAGCCACACGGAGTTCTTCCTCAGGTCTAGAAAGGGTTCTAAAAGTGTCACAGGTGTGACAAAGCTCCTATCCAAACTCAGTGGGTCCCGTGCTTTCAGGCCGATTTGCTTGCCTCAGAGGCTCACAGGAGCCATCAATTTAAGCACCAGCTTGCTGTTTGTCGAGCTCCTCTCCTCGCTGGCCAGCATAAGATATAGAGGGAAAGCTGAAACCCACAGTCTGGGTGGACCCCTCTAATGATACAGGGCTAAGTAACCCCCCCCCCCCTTTTCCCCAGGCAGTCTTTTCCCCGAGTGGAAATGGGGAGTGAATGTTGGGGGAAACCTCACCCACCCTCTACTCTGGATTCCAGCCCGGGGCCCTGTAATAGCAGCTGCCTATAAAAGTGTCCAACACTAGCTCTGAGACAGCTACAAAACCCCTGGGCTATTTCTTCGCCTGCACCTCCCTTCTCTCAAGCTCTTCCTCCTGGTATCTGCTGGTGCTTGCTCCTAGAAGCGTGGGAGTGGCATCTCTGTCCCTAGAGGTTTTTAAGTTTCAGCTTGATGAAGCCCTGGCTGGGCTGATTGAGTTGGGTTGGTCCTGCTTTGGGCAGGGGGCTGGACTCGATGACTCCTGAGGTCTCTGCCAGCCCTGGATTCTAGGATTCACTGCTGAAATGTGAAGGGAAAGCTCTTGTAACATCATGTGGTTGCAGCCTCTGGGAATTGGCACCCTAAGAATAGAACAGAATAGACTAGAATGTTGTTACAAGATTGAACCTCCAGAGTGAATGCTTTGAGGGTGAGAAACCTTTTTGGGATGGGGGGGCTACTGATCGAGAGAAAAATCAGTCGTGGGGGCCGCACAAAAGTGAGAAACAAAACAAAAATACCGGACCCAAATGAGAAGTAGAAGGACTCTTCCTTTACTCTAGGAGGCCCAGGCTAGTAGATTTCATGGGGTCTAACATGAGGGGTTCAGAGTGTGGGAGGGGGCAGTTGGGAAGCAAGCTTGGGGTGTGGGGGCTGGGCAGGAGGGAGGGCGCAGGAGTGGGTTGAGGGCTGGTGGGTTTGGGAGGGTGATAGGTGGCAAGAGCAGAGTGGGGGTGGAGGTCACGGTGGGACAGGGGTGCATGGCTAGAGCTCCAACCCTGACTCCATGAGGCTCGGGAGAAGCCCCGAGCCAGATCCAGGCAAGTCAGAAGCTGCATGCGGCCCGGGGCCAGAAGTTCCCCACCCCTATCTGAACAAGTATTTTCTTTAGTTGAACAAATCATTACCTCATTATTAAACTGACTCTCCCAAATGACATTTATACCTGTTGTGTACATTACCACAAGAAACAAATATACTATTCACACTGACAAGATCTAGCTACAGGCGACCCCCGACTTACAACTGCCCAACTTACAACCCCCCGCATTTACAGCCGTGTTTTTCTTTCAAGACAGTTCCTAAAAAACCCCAATTTACATCCGCAGCTCGCATTTATGACAGTGTATAACAGACTCCACACTTCATTCCAAAACAGGAAACGTAAAAAGTCAGACTCGCTGGTCTGCAGCTGCTGCTTGACCTGCACGCATCTCCGCCACATCAGTCTTCACTTTTTAGTTATTTTTGTGCATTACTTGAACAATTTAGTTTAGTTTTCCTCCATTTCCATAGTCAATGTTGGTATTTCTAGGGTATGAAATGAGTTTCCAGGAACAGAACCGCCATTCATAACATTGCGCCTATGAGAAATAAGAACAACATACGACGGCTCGACTTACGACGGTTCTCCAGGAACCAATTAGGTCGTAAGTGCAGGGCTCACCAGTAAATCGTTCTTTTTAGCCATTTAGGCCCACCTGCAAATGCAATATGAAAAGACTGCAGGAGAGGCTGCTTTCTCAGATATTTTGTACACACACATCCACAGGGCTGTATCAATACGGATTCCTTCTGCCTTAAATGACAGAGATCTTGAAACCTGCTGCTAATTAGACTTGGGGAATATTTTTTCTCCCCACTTTGCAAACTTTCCACTCAAGACTGGGGGGGGGGGGGGTGTAATCCAGGAGCAAGTTCTTGTCTTAAGAAATGCAGTGATTGATTAGAATTCTCACTAGCGATTATTCAACGCTTCATGTGCACATGTTACTCTGGGGTGCTCACTGTATTTTAGGACCTCTCCAAGACCATGTAACACCACACATTTTTCCAGGAACCCTGTTCTCGAAGGACAGAAGCTCAGTTTCTTTCCTAGCCCATTTACATTGGACTCGAGTGTGCCAGGACCACATATTTCTCAAGGTTTTATGGGTGGGGAACCTGAGACCCCAGGGGCCAGTTGTGGCCCCTGGCTTGCCTGGATCCAGCCCCCGAGGCTCAGGGCTCCCCCCAGCATTGGGGAGCCCACGCTGACACTCCAGCCTCTGCCCCCCGCCAAAGAGCTGATGCACATAATCTACAATCCCCAGACTCTGGTGTGCAGGGAGAATATGGGGCGAGTCTTTCTCCTCAATCAAGTATCAGAGGGGGTAGCTGTGTTCGTCTGAATCTGCAAAAGCAAACAGAAGTCCTGTGGCACCTTGTAGACTAACAGATGTATTGGAGCATAAGCTTTCATGGGCAAAGACCACACCTGCTAGAAGTCTGAACTGACTGAATTGACCTCATTATCCCTAGCCTTACTCTTGACTGGTACTCTTTTCTAATGCCTGCATATTTATACCTGTCTCTGGAATTTTCCACTACATGCATCTGACGAAGTGGGTCTTTGCCCACGAAAGCTTAGGCTCCATTAAATCTGTTAGTCTCTAAGGTGCCACAGGACTCCTCGTCACTTTCTCAATCAAGGGCCACATCAGTGAAAGTTTTGGGTTTTTTTTGTTGCTTCTCACTTGTGTGTGGCCCCGACTGATTTTTCTGGGAGTCAGCAGCCCCCGAACGCAAAAAACTTCACCACCCCTTAATGGGATGAAAGTAGCCTGTTCCTCAGGCACATGTCTCCTGGACAAGATGAATTTCCTGCTGAGATTACTTTTTTCGCTGCCAGCATTGTCCCAACAAATGCTAAACATTCACTCATTGTTATTTTTGCTGGGTATTTTGCAGAGTTGGGTACAGTTACAAACACAGTTCACATCCCCCTCCCCCATTTCCTCCCCACTCCATTTGGATGAAAGGGGATGGAGGAGAGGAAGAATCGGCATACTTTCCAGGTTTTCCAGGCTGGAACGCTCAAGGCATCCCCAGTGCCGTGGTAATGAAGCTGACAGACCCCTTTAGGATTAGTTTAGTGGTGGAATTAAGCATCTGGACAAAAATTGGATATGATGGATTTTCCCCATTAGGGTTTTTGGTCTAATCCCAAGATAAATGTCGATCAGGATAATTGCAGAGCAATTATGTTGGCTTAATTAAGGATGTGGAGATTTGTTTCCAACATATTCTCTCCCCAAAGATACACAAAGCTGATTTTTCCCTTGTTAGCAGCATATTTGTGGCAGGAACCTTAACAGCCCCAAGAGAAACGAAGGGATGCCAGATACTCCCAAGGTGTGAAGATGTTTCTGATGGGTATATTGGTATCAGTGCTTAAAATGATGCCTCAGAAGCATGGACAATGCCCCTGTATTAATAGCTCAGAGCCAACTCTTCCGCTGCTCCAAATGGTCAGAGCTGTCTTGATGTCAAGATGCATGTCAATCAACATAGACTATGATGGGGGAGAAGATAGACTGGTTTACACCAACGGATGATCTTACCCTACATATTTACAAAGGAATAGCAACATAAAACCAGAAATAAAACCCTGGCAGGTGGATATTTTAGCCAGAAATTGTGTGCAAAGTAAATTAAAAGGGGGAAAAATAAAGAGGTAACTTGCTTATGGGTTGCGGGAATTACACAAAAACTGTACAACTGAGATTGGACATGGTAGCAGTTTTCAAGTCCCTAAAAGGGTGTTACAAGGAGGAGGGAGGAAAAATGGGACAAGAAGCAATGGGCTTAAACTGCAGCAAGGGAGGTTTAGGTTGGACATTAGGAAAAACTTTCTGTCAGGGAGGTTAAGCACTGGAATAAATTGCCTAGGGAGGTTGTGGAATCTCCATCCCTGGAGATATTGAAGAGCAGGTTGGACAGACACCTGTCAGGGATGGTCTAGATGGTGCTTGGTCCTGTCGTGAGGGCAGGGGACTGGACTTGATGACCTCTCGAGATCCCTCCCAGTTCTAGCATTCTATGAGCCTATGAACAGAAAGACCTACTATAACTCGGGTTGCCTTGTTGTGGCTGAAAAGCCAATAGAGGAGGACTTCATGTCTCATCTTCAGACCAGGTAGAGGTCTGAGAAAAGCATCCTGAACATCTGGGGCTACGTCTAGACTGGCATGATTTTCCAGAAATGCTTTTAACGGAAACGTTTTCTGTTAAAAGCATTTTCGGAAAAGAGCGTCCGTGGCCAATGTTGTATAGAGAAACCCCTCGAGTCTCTTGCTGGCCCTCCCTGAAGCAATTCTGAAGCAGATTTTATTTCCTCTTCTACAACCTGGCAAGGAAATTCAGTGTTCATGGAAATGCAGAACTGAGCCTGGGGACTAAACAAGAATCTGACTCATACGCTAGGCAGGTTGAAACTCTCTAGTCCAGAACTCTGGTCTGGTAACCTCTGTGGTCCGGCATCATTTTCGTTAGATGGATGTCTGCTTACCATGGGTGTGGCCAAGTTTCCTACAGTCCCATAAAGTGTGTTACCAGCCCCCAGTACTGGCTCTGTGTTCTGTGCTGTGATTTAGCTCTAATTTACCCCTAAATGTCTTCTCAAAGCCCAGCAAGCAGTGCAAGTGTTGGTCATGTTGCTAGACAGTATTGTTCTCCTGTGCTGTGGCACATTTTCTGGTTCCGCGCCGGTCAGGTGCCGGACTAGCGAGGTTCAACCTGTACTAGTTTCAGCTGGGCAACTCGATCTGGATTTCCTGACATCTCCTATCCCTCGTGACCCTTTGTCCAGGCTCAGGCCTCGTTTGCGACTGAAAAATATTTGGAATCATGCAGCAGGCCATTAGCTGGTGTCAGGAAACACCTACCCAAGCCTAGAACACTAGACTTGGGAGGGTCCTTGAGAGGTCATTGAGTCTGGTCCCCTGCCCTCACGGTAGGACCAAGCACCATCTAGACCATCCCTGACAGGTGTCTGTCTAACTTGCTCTGAAATATCTCCAGTGATGGAGATTCCACAACCTCCCTAGGCAACTTATTCCCGTGTTTCACCACCCTGAAAGGTAGGAAGTTTCCCGTCATGTCCAACTGTAAGGTAGGTGTGTTGCTATGCACCCGCCCAGGCCTGGAGCAGCCGGAAGCTACTGCAGACCGAGACGGAAGGCTTTGGGGGCCAGACCTGGCAGGGGACGTGCTGCCGGTCAGACGTTGAGTGGGCGGGGCGTCGCACGGACGGGCTCGGCCTGTGGCGGGGAAGGACTGAGATGCACGGGGGAGGGCGGGGGAGAGGGGAGAGCTCCCTGCAAGTGTCTGCTCGCTGCCCGAGCGAGAGAGCGCGTGACTGAGATCAGAGCTGGACGGAGCCCAACAATGCACCCTTCTTCCCTGGAGACAAAAGGGCAGTGTCTGTTGGGCCGGGCTTCCGCTTTCATCGTGTTGCCTTTGTAATTCTAGACAAGCAGGGGCGCATTCTGCGGCGGGGGAGACTTCGCTGACTCACGGCCTCCCTCCCACAGGAAAACAGCTTCCGCGGCCTTTGAAAAGCTGGCAGCTTGCCCCCCTCTTCCCGTCCTCCTGCCCCAGCCCACCCTCACGCACAAATGCAGGCGAGGCCTTGAGACAGGCTGTCTTTTGTGAGGATAAAGGCCCAGAACAACAATGGGAAGATTAAAGCATTAGGCCCACAGCGGTGTCCTTGTAAGTGAGCAGGATGGGGACAAAGTCTTTAAGCATGAGGGCTTTCGGTTGGGGCATGTGTGGGGGGAGGGTAGAGTCAGCTCACCACAGGAACTGACTCGGCTCGTCGTGCGTTGAACCTTGTTGCTGGCCCTCTGGCGCCTGGTGCGCGCTCTGCAGCCGGTCGGAGAGGGCTCGGCCCTGCAAGAGTGGGTATCTCTATCGAGAGGCATCTCCTGTTCCTTCCTCTTTGGGCACCCGGCAGCTGCCCCGCTGCTAAATGCCACCCTGGCCCTCTCCGTGCCAGCATGCGGTTGCTGCTATTTCATAGGACCGTAGAATCATAGAGCGCTAGAACTGGAAGGGATCTCAAGAGGTCATCGAGTCCAGTCCCCTGCCCTCATGGCAGGACCAAGCACCGTCTAGAGCATCCCTGATGGATGTTTGTCTAATCAGCTCTTAAATATCTCCAGTGATGGAGATTCCACAATCTCCCTAGGCAATTTATTCCAGTGTTTAACCACCCTGCCAGTTAGGAAGTTTTTCCTAATGTCCAACCTAAACCTCCCTTGCTGCATTTTAAGCCCATTGCTTCTTGTCCTGTCCTGAGAGGCCAAGGAGAACAATTTTTCTTCCTCCTTGCAACACCCATTTAGATGCTTGAAAACTGCTATCATATCCCGTCTCAGTATTCTCTTTTCCAAACTAAACAAGCTCTGTTCTTTCAGTCTTCCCTGGATTAAAAACTGGAGCAACGGTATCAAGTTGCAGCGGGGGAGGACTAGGTTGGATATTGGGAAAAACTATTTCCCTAGAGCTACGTCTAGACTGGCATGGTTTTCCGCAAATGCTTTTAACGAAAAAGTTTTCCGTTAAAAGCATTTTCAGAAAAGAGCGTCTAGATTGGCATGGACACTTTTCCGCAAAAGCACTTTTTGCGGAAAAGCATCCGTGGCCAATCTAGACGCGCTTTTGCGCAAAAAAGCCCCGATCGTCATTTTCGCAATCAGGGCTTTTTTGCAGAAAACAAATCTGAGCTGTCTACACTGGCCCTTTTGTGCAAAAGTTTTGCGCAAAGGGGACTTTTGCCCGAATGGGAGCAGCATAGTATTTCCTCAAAAAGCACTGATTTCTTACAGTAGGAAGTCAGTGCTTTTGCGGAAATTCAAGCGGCCAGTGTAGACAGCTGGCAAGTTTTTCCGGAAAAGTGGATGATTTTCCAGAAAAACTGGCCAGTCTAGACACAGCCTAGGAGTATAAGGAAGCACTGGGATGGGTTCCCTAGGGTGGGGGTGGAATCTCCATCTCTAGAGGTTGTTAAGTCCTGGCTTGACCAAGGCCTGGCTGGGATGATTGAGTTGGGATTGGTTCTCCTTTGGGCAGGGGGCTGGACTTGATGACTCCTGAGGTCTCTTCCATCCCTAGGACTTGATGATTCTATGATTCTAAGCTGCCATTTTCGGAGAGAAAATTTTCAAAAACAGACTGGAAAGAGAAACTGCTGAGCTGGAATTCATATGCAAATTTGACACCCTGAACCAAGGTCTAAACAAACACATGGAGTGGTTCTTGCAATACAACGGGGAATTTCCCATTCTGGTACTCTCATCTTCTCACCTCTGAGTCACATCTACTTTCATTTAATTTGCACTGATGTCACACTGGATTCCTTGTTGGTTTTGCTACAGCCGAGCAACACGGCTACCTCTCTGGAACACCTGCAAGTGTTGTATTCAGCATAGTCGAAAATAAATTCTCTTGGATGATTTTTGTGACCTTTCAAAATGCGTTTTTCACCAACGTTCAGGCCAGCAAGTTATGTGATTGATTGATTTATTTTTAATCTGGAGTCTTCACTGCCAATCAAATTTCACAAATCCACCTTGCAGAAAGATTCACACTTGAAGTGCTCTTCTGGTCCTCGTGAGATATCCATAAAGTAACTACAGACATACAAGCTGGGGGACTAATCCCACAGCTGGAATCTCAGATCATGAATAGATAATACTCACAGGAAGCTGGTCACCAATGTGCTATGAGCTGAAATTTATTCAGACAAAAGACCTGTCCCTCAACCCTGAATGGATAACTTATCAGTAACACCTGCTGCAGGTGCACTGGAAATTCACAAAGACAGACCAGGACCAATAACTTGTTGGATAAGGTCTATTATGTGTGAAAACTGAGAAGAATAAATAATAATTATATTGTGGTCACTATTATTAAGTGATCACCTCTTAAGAACATAAGAACAGCCATACTGGGTCAGACCAAAGGTCCATCAAGTCCTGTCTGCTGACAGTGGCCAACGCCAGATCATAACAGGCAATACTCATGTGATACCTCACTTGTCACCCACTTCCAGAGAAACAGAGGCTAGGGACACCATCCCTACCCATCTTGGCTAATAGTCATTGATGGACCTAACCTCCATGAATCTATCTAGCTCTTTTTTAAACCCTATTAAAGTGTTCACAACATCCTCTAGCAAGGAGTTCCACAGGTCGACTGTGCACTGAGTGAAGAAAAACTTCCTTTTGTTTGTTTTAAACCTGCTACCTATTCATTTCATTGGGTGACCCCTAGTTCTTATACTGTGGGACCAGATCCTAAGCTCTACCTGGAACTATATCAAGAATTGCCTCTCCTCTCGTGGGTTCCAGGAATAACTGCTCAAGAAGCAGTCAGATAAGGTGTGAAGAAACTTTATCTCTGCATCCTGTCCTGAGGTGACGTGTACCCAGTCAACGCGGGGATTGTTGAAATCCACCGTTATTATTGATTTTCTTATTTTTATTGCCTCTCCAATCTCCCTGAGCATTTTACAGCCATTGTTATCAGTAGAGCATGGAATTACTACCCATATAGATTCTATGGTACGGTTTGATTCATTTAAGATTTTTACTTCATTTGATTCTACACTTCCTTTCACGACTAGTGCCGCTCCCCCACCAGCACGACCTGTTTTGTCCTTCCAATATATTTTGCACCCTGGTATGACTGTGTCCCATTGATTGTCCTCATGCCACCAAGTTTCTGTGATGCCTATTACATCAATATCCTCCTTTAACAGGAGGCACTCTAGTTCAGTCATCTTATTATTTGGACTTCTAGCATTTGTACACAAGCACTGAAACAACTTGTCCCTTTTTAGCTGTCTGCCATTACATGATGTTATTGAATGGGACTTTTTTTCAGCTAAAGTGACAAGGAGTCTTGCAGCACCTTATAGACTAACAGATGTATTGGAGCATAAGCTTTCGTGGGCAAAGACCCACTTGGTCAGATGCATGTAGTGGAAATTCCAGAGGCAGGTATAAATATGCAGGCCAGAATTAGGCTAGAGATAACGAGGTTAATTCATTCAGGGAGGGTGAGGCCCACTTCTAGCAGCTGTTGTGGTGTGAACACGGAGCCATGTAAAGTAGTTTACTCGGCATAGACAATGACGTGGGGATTTAAATAATCCCCGCTTCATTAAAATAAAAATGTCCGCCGCGCTGAGCCGACGATCAGCTGATCTGGCACAGCGCGGCAGTCTAGACGTGGTGCGGTCAATAAGGGAAGCCTTTGTCGATCACTCCGGTATGCCTTGTGGAACTGGAATTTTGTACTTGGAGGCGAAACTGCTTATGTACTTGGCTAGCCATTTATAGTCTTTGTTTAATCCTAAACTGATGGTGTCAAATTTGCAGATAAACTGTAGCTCAGCCGTTTCTCTTTGAAGTCTGGTCTTGACGTTTTTTTGCTACAGGATGGCTACCTTTAGATCTGCTACTGTGTGTCCAGGGAGATTGAAGTGTTCTCCTACAGGTTTTTGTATATTGTATTGCCATTCCTAATATCTGATTCGTGTCCATTTATTCTTTTGCGTAGGGACTGTCCAGTTTGGCCGATGTATACAGCAGAGGGGCATTGCTGACACATGATGGCGTATATTATATTGGTAGATGTGCAGGTGAATGAACCAGTGATGGCGTGGCTGACGTGGTTAGGTGCTGTGATGGTGTCGCTGGTGTAGATATGTGGGCAGAGCTGACACCGAGGTTTGTTGCAGGGATTGGTTCCTGAGTTAGAGTTACTATGGTGCGGCGTATAGTTGCTGGTGAGAATTTGCTTCAGGTTGGTGGGTTGTCTGTGGGTGAGCTTGAAGTTGCCTTTCATTACTTTCTCCAAGATGTTCCTCAGGAACTGAAATTTGTCAGGGGACAATAGCTGGCTAGAATCAAACAGTCCAGGGTGGGTTCATGAATAAAATCATTGATTTAAAAAAATGCAAAATAAAAAGGTGAGATTTGGGGGCTCAGGGGAACAGTGAAAGATCCTGAATGTTGGGTCACAGTGGACTTTTTTACAGTCTCTTGATCTCCTACCTATGTTGGAGATAAAAAAACGATGACCTAATATTGACCCTGGTGGCCACTCCAGCCTCAACTAAGAACACTTGTCTCCCTCCCCCACTCCTCGGAGCCCTTAAAGGGGTAGACTCTGGCCTGCCAGCCCAGAGCCAGCAGTCACTGCCCCTGACCCAGTGGCCCCAAAACATGAGCCAGCAAGCCAGCCCTCCACCGCTCCCCAGGAGCAGTCTGCCAGCTCCCAGGAGCCTGCCAGGGCCTGGAGAAGGCGGGCACCTTCCTGGTCCAGGGTGGAGATCATGGACCTTTTTCAGGTTTGGAGATGCCCCCAACATCCATGATCTCCGCACTAGATGGAGGAACACGGCTGTCTATGGCAGGATAGCTGCCAGCCTGGCCACCAACGGCCACATGCGAACCCAGGAGCAGGTTCGCATGACAATCAAGTTGGTCCGGCGAGCCCCCTAATCCTGAGCCCTGAGCTTCCCCTCCCCCTTCTGCCCCTAGTTTCCCCCTTCCTGCTCCCTCCTCCCAGGTTTCCCCCTCCCCTCTCCCACCCTCTCTCTTCCCCTTTCCTGCCTCCTTTCCCCAGTCTCACCAGAGTTTCATTCCCCCGCTCCCAGTTTTGTTAAATAAAGAGGGTTTGTGTTAATGAAAATACATGTATTTTATTTTACGTCAGGAAGGGGGGTTCGGGAGGGGTAAGTGGAAGGACGTGAGGAAAGAATGAGGTAGAAGCCCCGAGTGAGGCAGACCAGGGTGGCTCTTAGTGCTCCTCAGGGTGGAAGCTCTCCCGCAGGGCCTCCTGGATACTGACAGCCCCCTGACGAAACCTCCCGGATGGCAGCCTGCAGAAAGTGTAGCCAGGCTCGTAGCAACGCATCCACAAGAAGCACCAGAGTGCCCAGGGGCAGCTCTGGCTCCATGTTGCTGAGTGCTGCAGTGTCCCAAGTGAGGGCAACCAGAGCACCCAGAGCCAAAATGCTTGGCTGTCCCTCATTGAGGTAGGCAAGCAAGCAGGGAAAGCTGAGAACCGGCTGTGTGTGTGTGTGGGGGGGGTCCCTTTAAGCACAGGCCTCAGATAGCCTCAGGCAGCAGCCACACAAAGTAACTCTTGACCTGATGCCCTGCCAGACCTGGTTCCGGCTGGCCTTAAACGCGATTCAGCATCCACTCAGTGTGGACGTGCTATTTCGGAATAGCCAAATGCTATTTTGAAACACATTTTGTGTGGGAATAAGCTTTTATGTGTAAAACCCACTTCCTCAGATGAGTTGGAGTTGAAATTACCGAGGCGGGGGTATATATATGAAAATACTACAAAACAAAGAAGTTACTTTTCAAGTTACTTATCAAGGCCACATCTAGCCTGACTTGATTAGCCTTATTAACACTTGGTAAGTAACTTCTTACTTATCAGTAACAAAAGCTGATGCCTTAATAAATCTGTTAGTCTCTAAAATGCCACAGGACTCCTCGTTATCCAACATAGTGATATCATTAAAATAAAAATGAGGAAGTATACTAAGCAGCTGGAACTAATACAGCTATAACGGCTAATGTCTAGACGAATTATCTATGATAATAATTATATTTAATCATTACAATATCCCTTTTGAATTCCATATCTGTATCAATGGCTTATTTTTGTGTTCATGTTTATTTTCAGTGCGGTTTTTATTCCCCCCAACCCCATGAGTGTATAAAAGCTGTCAGAACCCTTTAAGATGTTGGGCTAAACTGGTGTAAATTACTATGTAGATTTCAAATGGAGCTAGGCTAGTTTACACCTGCAGAGAGTTTGCCCGAATGAGAACAGGTTCAGGTTTAATCTGCTGAGTGAGATTTCTGCCTTCACGAATTAGCCCCTCTCTGGCAAAAAACACCATGCTGTGTTCTGTGTCCCTTATCTCATTCCTAGTTGGCTCCAGCTGTATCCCGCCTTGCTCCCAGACCCACGAGGAAAGAGATGCTGTGTGGATTTCTGGCAAAATAAAGGGTTAACAAAAAAAACCCCAACAACCCCCCGCACAAAGAAATATGCAATCCCAAGACAAGGATATATGAGCCTGGAGCTACTCTGCTACTGGTGGATTTGCTTCCTCGCTGAAACCCCAATGCTCACCAAAGATTAGGCTGGTGGAATACTTTCTGGTTTTGTGCATTTCTGAGTGCTGTTGCTGTAAGACGTGATGAATAGCCTTCATTGTGGAGGCTCCCACCCTTGCTTCGACATTCCCATCTGGATATAAATCTTGCCTTCCCCCTCTCCGCTACTTCCCCTCCTGCTCTCTCAGTCTGTGGAAAGCTGGAAGGCTGATGAATTAATCCTACCCTGCCCTGCGGAACAGGGTGAGAGTCACCCCATCTATAACCGCTACACGATTTCCTGTGCCAAGTGTTGGTAAATGAAAACCATGCTGTCCTTTTGACCAGATCCGCCTCCGTGGACAAATAGAACGCCTATTGTGGGACCGCGAGTCTACCTGACTTGGGGGCTTTCTCGTTTTCCTTCCCGGCTGGGTACACCAAAAGCTTTCATTGAGCTTGAATCATAGGACACTAGGACTGGAAGGGACCTCGAGAGGTCATCGAGTCCAGTCCCCTGCCCTCATGGCAGGACCCAACACAGAATCTTACAATCAGCTGTTGAGTTGGACCTTGTCCCCTCCCCCGCTTTTGGTAGTACCCTGCTCTCTGCCAAAAAAAAAATCCAATAAAGAAAACACTGTAGTGGAGAGCTTCTATTAACTCTTTCCACTTGCCACCATCTTCAAAGGTGCCTCAGGGCATATCCACACTAGGAAATAACTAAATAATACCTCCCAAAATAACAAAATCAAACTAGCATGTCCCCACGATGGGGGAGACTCAAAATGAGTCTGAGGCCAGCTCCGTTAATGTGGACACACGACCTTGATGTAGGGCCCCAAGATGCACTGGGAAGTAATTACTTTGAATGACTTTGGGGAGTCGTTATTTCAAAATAGCAGCAGAGGAGCATCCACATGACCGCTCTTTCAAAATAAGCGTTATTCCCTGAGGAAAGCTGGAGCACAGATTTCAAAATAACTAGCCATTTGAAATAACAGTCTTGGTAGTGTGGACGCTCCGCTTATTAATTCAAAAGGAGGGGGGTTATTTTGGAATAACTGCCTATTGTAGAGCAGGGCTCAGGCAAACACACAGTCTCCTGAGCATTAACACACTCCGCATGTCCATGGAATTATGCCAATTTGCATTGCCGTCAAATCTGGATCCAGACCTCAATGTAGTTTCTGTTCCTGTCTGCTTCCAGGGCTAGAACGAACAACCCCAGATCAGAACCACCCTGAGATATGGTGCGAACTCTGAGTCCAAACTTTGAGTCCCAGTGTTGTGTCTGGTGTGGTACGCTAGGCCAAATGGGTCAAGGACGGCAGAACTGGGAGGAGGAGCTGACCAGGAGGCAGGAGGAGTCTGCAAAAAGAAATGTAGGATGATCATTTTATAAGGATGTGCTGAGCTGGGGGAAATTCTCCCAGGAGAAGTGCTGGAAGTACTGCCTCTAAGGCTAGGTTTACATGAGGGGTCAAACTAAGGTATGTAACTCCAGCTATGTGAATAGTGTCATCGCTGGAGTCGACATACCTTAGTTCGAATGTCCGTGGTATCCCTGCTGCGGGAGATACTTCCTATACTCCTCATGACCTGATGGAGTGCTGGAGTCTACAGGAGGAGGAATAGGGTTGCCAGGTATCTGGTATCCTACTGGACAGTCTGGTATTTGAGCCCTCTGCCCGGTAAAAAAAATCAGACAATACCGGACACGTGCAGTGTCCGGTATTCTCTGATTTTTCCAGCTGGGCACCAGACAGAAGCCTGACATGGGCAGCCCCGCCCCCACCAGGCTTCTGTGCAATCACAGGCTCCCAGCAGTATTCGGGTTGTGATTGCCACTTATCCCGCGTTCCTTTTTTTTTTTTTGCTCGACCAAAAAATACCGGGTGTCCAGTATTTTTTGGGAGACCACCTGGCAGCCCTAAGGGGAAAGGGCAATCAGCAGTCGATTTAGTGGGTCCTTACTAGACCCACTAAATCAAACCCCAGGAGATCGATCTCCGCAGCATCTGTCTCCTGGTACATGGAGATAAGCCGTAGGATGTTTAAATAAGGATTGAACATGGAGAAACAAAACAGAAGTCTTTATTCCCTGAGGTTTTTGCAAAGGGGACTTACGGTGCATGGATTGTTACCATTTCTGTTCCAAGAAACAGGATTTGTGCACATTTTGTAAATAAACAAAGACACAGAAAATTCCTGACCCTGTGTCACTGATTTTTGCTCCAAACAGAAAGCTGACTTACAAGGCCCTGAGTAACAGGGGAAAGGAAAAGGAATAAGATTCCCTGTCGGGTTAAATTCTTTCAGGGTCTTGGCTGTTTTCTGGTGCTTGTTTGTTTTCATTATTAATGTCAGGTATTTGGGAATGTGGACTGACTCTACTCTTTTGTGTCCATGACCCCCCGAGGAAAGGATTCACGGTGCAAACTCAGGGTCTGAGTGGACTTTGCATCACGGTGCAGGTCCCAGACCAGAAGGTGCGTTTGGCGCTGAGGGTCCCTCTTGAGGGCAGAGATGCTGCTGTGTGCTTGCACCCTAATTCCCATCCCTTGCTGAGCATCAGATGTGGGTGCTATTGATACGTCACTGAAGTGTTGTCTGACCAACTGGTTTGGCAGAAAAAAAAGCAATTTATTTAAGCCTCAAGAAGCTAGCCAGGGCTAGTTGTGTGAATGGCGACTTATCAGGGGAGAAAAAGGCTTTGAAGTTTGGCCCCACTTCCACAAAGCAAATATTTCAAAGCAATTTCTTTCTCAACACTCCAGTCTTTTATGTCTCACTTTTTGTATGTGTGTGTGATGTAGAGGGACCCCCTCCAGTGGGCATGTGACAAGCAGAGCCAAGTGAAAAAGTCTCAAGGGGTAGCCAGGTTAGTCTGTAACTCATTTTGAGAGCCGAGTGAATAATTCATAACAAACCACGGGCCTCATGATCTAAAACATTGCTGTGTAGTTTGGGTTTACGTGGGGCTCAACACGCAGCCTGTGGGTGGGAGACATAACAAAAAACTAGTCAATAGAATGGTCTTTTGTTGAGATGCGTTTTAGTAGTTAAATTCCTGGACTGTCACTGCTCATTAAAAGTGCGTATATGGGTGGACATCGGGTAACTATTGCATTTTATTAATATCAGCAGAACTGACTTAAATGGGGCCTGCGTGTTGTGTAGTCTTGCCTTCATCTTTGTATTCATGCCTGTCAGTGTGAAAGAAGCTATTTGCATATATTTGAATATATATTTGCATGGCGACGCAACCACACTTAAGTTGCGGCCCTCGGCATGTGTTGTGAGTATCATTGTGACCCCTGGGGCTTCCAAAGTTGAATAGCCCTGATCTAAACCAATGTGACAGTGTGGCCACGCCAGCCGGTCCCACCTGAGGATATAGGCTCTTCACCAATGGCACCCTTCTGGAATGCAGTAGCGACTCCAGAATGCTCGTCAGCCACTCACCTTGTGCCAGGCGATATCGAGGAGGTGAAGAACCGCACGCACACAACCGCCCACGCCCCCTTGGTCCTGGGCCCTTCAGCACTCCAGGCAGAGTATTGTGAGGAGAAGCAGAGCTCCAGCCTATGGCATGCCCGATAGCAAAGCGATCTGTGTACACAAACACACCTTCGGTGCCAGGGGAGCAATATTTACTTTGTATCGGGTTGCTATTTACAGAACCTGCCTGGTATTTCAGCTGCGGGCGAGACGCAGGGTAGTGATGGTTTAAGACTCACATGCTAAGAATCTGAGAGCGAGTCATGAGGGGTGTAGGGAAATCGTGTGCCAACGGAGAGTATTTTTTAAATCGGCATTGCTAATTAGACAAGGAGCCGTGTTGCTTCTCTCGTCCAGGGCGAGGCAGTGACCTCAAGTTACGCCGCTGTAAATCTGGAACAACTCGGGAGATGCCAATTCAAGTCAGTGGAATTGTTCTTGATTTACCCCAAGGGAAGAGAATGCCAAATCGGGTCCGGGTTGTGTAATTTGTTTCTCAACCTTCCTCCATGGGGTGATTCCCTGAGTCACGTAGGAAATATGCTCTCTCATGCTCAAAGAATACCAGCCTCTCAGTGAGCCAAACTTAGCACCCACTCCTTGGGCTTAGTCACAGTGGCTGACTTGCTTTCTGTTCACCTGGAGATCACCTGATTGTCAGGGGCTGTGGCATGCAGGATACACGTGGACAAGTCTGGCCATCCAAATGGGGACTCGGAGGATAACCTGTGTCTAGTTCCATTGAGAGGCAGTGTAATCTAGCGAGCAAAGCACTGTCCTGGGGGGTAGGGATCCTGGGATTCTCAGGCAAGTCACTTCCCTAGTCGGTGTCTTTGTTTACTTTGCGCCACCTCGTTGTGTATAAAAGCGCTTCAGAGCAGGAACTCTTTGTGCATATGTACAGCGCCTGACACAACGGGGCCCGGATTTCTGTCAGGTTCTTTCCATGTTACTGTCGTACAAAGACTTACAGGATCCCTGCATCTCTGTGCTCTCACGCCCGACCTTAACACAATGCCCTTCACCCTGGCTCCGTGCTCCAGGTCTCTCTCAGAGGTGGCGAAAGCAGACGGCGGATATCCAAGCAGAGAATGAGGCAGCTCTTGCTCTGACCCGCCTCCCCTTCCTCTAGCGGGAGGCCCTTTGTATCATAAGAATGAGGCTGTATTTTCAGGTGCCTTCCTTGGTGTCATCACAGGAAAGTGGAAGCCATTACCGATGGTCTGGTGATGCACTAGATCCATACACTTACAGACACCCGCAGTCATTAGCAATGTTCCCGCTAACATGTTTCATGCGCAGAATAAATTTTGTTGCATGCGCCAAGGCATGTGCAGATGTGCACCACCAGTAGTGCTGCCATTTGTGGGCACTCTGCTTAATCAGCTAGGCAGCATTTGATTCTCTCCCCTGTGGCCATCCAAGCACTCGGCTTACCAGGAACACTGGTTACTAGCTAAACCAGGAAGAGATTTCTCCCCCCTCCAACAACTCCAGGGGGCTCTATTCTGCCAGCCAGGGCTATAGCTTCACTCATCAATGCATGAGCACATTCCACCTGGCAAAGGGCTGCAGAAACACAAGCTCTTGCCGTCTGCCCATAACTAGAGGCCCTGGGAATAATAAAGTGAAACAAAATGGGAGCATATAGGATGACCCACTGTGGGTGCTAAGGCAGCTTCCTGCCTGTCCTGGTAGACCACCAGGCTGGGGGCCCTCCTGCACCCTGAGCACAGGCTCCACACTCTCCTTGGCCAATTCAAGCCAGAGCAGTACATAGAATTGCTTGTGCACTTTTACCTAGGAGCTAAACCTGCTGCATTATTACTCAGGTTTGAACCTGGGACCTATGGACCTTTAGTGTAGGACCCTCTATAGCTGGAGCTATAAAGCCAGCTGACACCTAGCTTAGGCTGCAGAGTTCTCTTGTTCTTATCTCTCACTGTAAGTGGGCTAAGTGCCACTGCTTGGGACAGTAACCCACTAGGTGTGTGGGTTACACCAGGACAGGCAGGAAACCTGCCGTAGAACCCCTTGCCCCCATTCTAAGCCCCCCCAAACCCATAGCCCTCTTTTGCATCCCAGACTCCTCATTCCTGGCCCCTCCTCCCCCAGAACCCACCCTCTAGTCAGAAGATACAATTCTGTTGGGTGGCAGGCATCAACAATTTCCTTCAACTGGGTCATGAAAAGAAACGTTTGAAAACCGCTGCCTTAGTAAACACACAGTAGGGACAATCCTGGTATGGGCAGGAAAATGCATCAAATGTCCTATCAGATTTCACCCATCTGTAACTTCCTCCCAGGTCTCCTCTAGCAATCAGCTTTTGAGGTCTGGTTAAATTCTATTCCCCACACAGCAGTAGGTCCAAATGTTGCTTTGCATCACACTTACACTCCTTTGATCCAGAAGCCTGGATTAGCTACCATTGCAAGAATCCAGCACCCTGCCTCTAAAGGGTGGATAATTGACCAAAGAGCAGTCTTGAACTCATAACTTCTGACTCAGAAGTGACAGGCTTACCTACAGGACACAGCTCCTCTGAGCTTGGCTGGTTATTGTCAAGCTCATTGATGCTTATGGTATGTCTACACAGCATGGCAGCTTAACAAGCTGCCCATTATTTTGAAATATTGTTTTGAATAACAGGCATGCTATTTTGGCATCCTTGTAACCCTTGTTCCACGAGGGTTGAGATGTCTTAAAATAGTGTGTTATTTCAAAATTTGACGCCGTGTAGACGCGCCAAATTTCAAAATCACCTATTTCAAAGAACAATCAAAATAAGATATGCAATGTGCATCATGCAAATTGCATATCTTATTTGGAGTTTCAGGTGCTGTGTAGACGCATCCTTAGAGAATACACGTACAACAAATGCCCCTGTATCCATGTGCTCCCTACTATTAAAAACCAGCACAGGCGAGAGAAAAATGGAAGGGAGAAAATATGTTAAACCACTCTAATGTGTTTTATCCAAGGATCATTTATAAATAGAGAAATTTGGGGGGGGGGGGGCAAGCCAGATATAATTACTCCTGATGTAAATAAGGAAAAACTTTCATTGAATGTCATGGAGTTACTTGGTGTAAAGTGGGGATAAGTGGAATCAAAATCAGGCCCAGGAAGACAGTTACAGAAATGGGGCTAGACCCCAGAGGTAGGTATCTGCACCCTCTTGCTGAGCCCAGGGGGTAGGTACCACTCTCTCTCCCTCCCTGTTATTGTACCTTGAACTGATGCAAAACTATAGCAGTTTTTCATTGAAAAATACAGTTTACTCAAAAATCAAGATGGTTTAGAACAGCGTTTCTTAAACTTTTTAAGACTGAGGCACACCAAACAATAATTTTTTTTTAATGCGGAACACCAACGGTTGAGCAAAAAAAAAAAAAAAGCAGGCATTGCCCTTTTAAGGGCGGCCATTTTGAACTCTGTTCTCCGCACCAGTGTGCCATAGGACACACGTTAAGAAACACTGGTCTAGAAGAACATGGCCGTTTTAACAACGTTTTCCACTGGAACACGGAGAAATGCCTCGTTCTGACTTTCTTGCTTTGCTTCGGTGATGGTGACTCATTTCGTTCGAATGAAATAAAAAATGTTTTGTTTCAGTCTGATCCCGTCAGTGCATTTGAGTCATTCGGTCACACCCTACACTATCGCAGTCACTGGTGCATGATAGGAGATATATTTGAATGTAATATGAAAGTGGAAATGAAATGAATCAGAACGAGAAAGGCAAAATGCAGCATCCTTGCCTTTAGAAATGCCACACACTTAGCTTATTGACACAAGGCACAAATGGATGTTATCAAAGTGAAACCTTTCAATGGTCCCGAATCAATTCTTTAGGGGTAGTTTTTATTTCATAGGGCATTTAAAAATGTCTTTGTGTTCCAATTTGGAATGATTTTTTCCCCCAAAATCTCAGAATTTCCTGAGGAATTGGAATTCCTGCGTCTAAGAACCCCTAATGAGAGCACAGAAACCGAACATTTTCCAGGTGTCTAGACTTCATTTCTTTTTCGAGATACCAGAAGTATCCCAAAAAAGCAACGCCGCATCCAAGGAACACATCTGTTTTTTCATTTTTTTTTTCAAAAGAACGGATGCGCTCTTTTGCCATCCTTGTAAACCTCGTTCAATGAGGAATAAGGGATGGCTTGAAAGAGCACTTTCTTTCGCAATTTGGCTCCGTGTAGATGTGCCAAATTTCAAAAGAGCCTCTTTCAAAAGCAAATTGGAAAAAGATATGCAATTTGCGTACCACAAATTGTGTTATCTTTTTCCAATTTAACAGTGCAGTCTAGACGGAGCCTGAGTATTTCTAAGGGTATGTCTACACAGCAGGGCTTAACACAAAATAAGCTACTCGAATTGAGCTACATTCCTAACTGTCAGGGTGGTCAAATATTGGAATAAATTGCCAAGGGAGGTGGTGGAATCTCCCTCTCTGGAGATATTTAAGAACAGGTTAGATAGACATCTGTCAGGGATGGTGTAGACGGAGCTTGGTCCTGCCTTGAGGGTGGAGGGCTGGACTCGATGACCTCTTGAGGTCCCTTCCAGTCCTATTATTCTATGATTCTATGATTCTATGATACATCAATTGCGTAGCTTATTTCAAAATTGGGAGCATCTGCACAGCACTTATTTGGAAATAGATCACTCTTCCTCCAACTTCCTTTCCTCCTTGTACGATGAGGGTTACAGGAGTCAGAGTAAGAAGTCCTCCGGCTCGACAGTATTTCAACGTTATTTCGAAATAACTGCCTGCTGTGTAGATCCAGACTAAGCTATTTCAGAATAACATTGCTGTGTAGACATACCCTGTCACCGCGTCTCCATTAGGGAGCAGGAGAGACATCGAGGGAGCTGAGAACAGACAGGAATTATAGTGAATCCAGGCTGATTTGATTCCATAGAAGAACCCCTCTTGCTGAAGTTTATGGCAAAGTATCTTTCAAAGTCTTGGCAGCTGAGATCGGGAGCAAAGTAAGGTCTGATGTTAAAATAGCATGGCAGGAACAAGCGAATGCTTTCACCTAATCAATCTCTCTTAGTTTAGGTGCCACATACTTGCCTGGGCCTGGAAATTTCATTTCCAAAGAGCAGCAGAAAGGCACCAAAGCAAGGGCTATTTGTTTTACTCTAATCAAAGAGGAATGGGAGGTCTTTGTGGCTTTCAGAGTCCTGTAACAGACCCGACCCTCAGTGCCCAGAGAGAACAGCAGCCCTGGGGTGTCTCTAGGGTTCAGCTGTGACCATTTTTGTCAGTCATTAGCCTGCGGGAGTTTCGTGGGCAAGGGTTTGAGTGTCATTCATGGTCCTCCTACAACCTTAATTGTTTGGTCTGGTAAAATTCTACGTGAGAGATTGAAAATTGAGGAGGGCAAAGAAACATTTTAAATGCATGTGCTTACGTCCTGCCGTGGGGGAACTCCTCCATCTGGTTGAAAAATTCCAAAAGTTCATTCCTCCCCCGCACCTCCCCCCCAAAAAATCCCATGAATTTTTTTTTCAGGTTTTGTTGTTCTTGAAAACTTGTTGGGGTTTTAGTCAAATGTTTCATTTTGGGGAGAAAATAACTCTTTCCCCCAATGGATTTTTTTAACCTCAAAATGTTGGAGTTTATGATTGCTGGATTTTCATTGAAAATTTGGAAACCAGACTAAAATGAAAAAGGCCTGTGACCATTTTCATTTGTGTGGAAATGCAATTTTTTTTATTAAAAATGTTTACAAAAAAAGCCCCATTTCATAAGGTCTTGGGGGTCTAGAACTCAAGTTTTCAGAACTTAAGTCAGCAAGTTATCTTACAGGGCTATGCAAGCTTTTTGTAAGAGTTTCCCCTAGAAGCACTATGAAGAGTAAGTAGTGCAGGAAGTACCGCCCAAGGGAGCCAGAGTGACAGTACCCTGCAGTCCTCCGATTGGCCATGGAACCCTATTTAACCCCAAGGGTTGGCCTAGGAAGTTGTTTGGGTGGTGCAGGCCTTGGTTCTCTATCTCTTGAGATTTTGCTCTGTCTGCTGGTTTCTGGTTCCATTAGGACTCTGAGTATATTGCTATAGCTATATAAATCAAAAAGGAAAGGAGGCGGGCTGATAAGCATTGAGGATGGGTGAAGAGCAAAGATAATCTAGGCCTGATCCAACACCTAAACAAATATTTTACTTCAGTTAGTCAGGGTAATGCCTCATTGAGTAAGGGCAATGAGGCACTTGGATGCACTGGCAGGGTGGATAATAGAAATGAGGATATAGAAGCAGAGAATACCACATCTGAGAGGGAAGTCAGACTCAAATAGCTTAATGGGACCAAGATGGAGGGGGCTGGATAATCTCCCTCCAAGAGTATTAAAGGAACTTTAGTTGGGCTTATTTAGTCTGCAGAAAACACACGTGAGGGAGGTTTTGACAGCAGCCTTTAACTTCCTAAAGGGGGGTTCCAAAAAGGATGGAGAGGGGCTATTCTCAGTAGTGACAGATAGCAGAATGAGGAGCAATGGTCTCAAGTTATGGTGGGAGAGGTCTAGGTTGGATAGTAGGAAAAACTTTTTCCCTAGGAGGGTGGGGAAGCACTGGGATGGGTTCCTAGGGAGGGGGTGGAGTCTCCATCCCTAGAGGTGTTTAAGTCTTGGCTTGACCAAGCCCTGGCTGGGCTGACTGAGTTGGGGTTTGGTCCCGCTTTGGGCAGTGGGCTAGACTTGATGACTCCTGAGGTCTCTGCCCGCTCTAGGAGCCTATGAGTCTGTGAACTGGCTCATGAAATCCTGAGTCTGACAGCACAGATTTCCAATGAACCTGTAGAATTCAGGAGTCTTATCCTATGACTGGAGGATTGCTAATAGAGTACCCATTTTTAAAGAAAGGGGGAAAAAGTGATCTGGAAAACTACAGGCTGGTTAGTTTGGCCTCACTTGTATGCAAGGTCTTAAGAACCCATTTTAAAAGAGAAAGTTGTTAAGGATGTAGAGGTGAAGTGGGATAAAATACAAAAGGTAGATCATGCAAGCCAACATCTGAAATAGTGTCTATTTTCAGATAAAGGAAATGCTGTAGATTGAATTGACAGGGTTTCAGTAAGACATGTGCCACAGTTCCATGTGGGAAATTGGAAAGGAAGAGGATTGATAGGAGAATTGACCGAGAAGGAACTGGTTAGAGGACAAGACTACAAGGGGTCATACTGAAAGGTGAACTATCAGTGGAGGAGGTTGCTAATGAAGTTCTTCATGGACGAATCTCAAGGCCTATTGTATCCTCTCATTTTTATTTACGATAGCATAAAAATAGGGGAGGGATGCTCCTAAAATTTGCAGATGGCACCAAATTGGGAGGTATTGCCAAGCTGGAGGGAGTCCAAACCATCAGACACAAAGATCTGGATGATCATGAAACCTGGAGTAATAGACATGGGCTGAAATTTAATAGTGCAAAGTGTAAGATCATGCACCACAGGAGTAACAACAAGATTTTTTGCTATCAGCTGGGGCCTGAGCAGCTGGAAACAATAGAGGAAAAAGACCTGGGTGTGTTGGTGGAGCCCATCATTATTATGTGATAAAGCTAAGAAAACAGCTAATGTGGCCCTACAATGCATTGGATGAGTATTTTCATTAAAGATACGGGAGCGTTAGTACTGTTTCACAAGACACTGGGGAGACCTCACTGGGATTACCGTGTGCAACTCTGGTCTCCCGCGGTTCAAGAGAGATGAATTCAAAGTGGAACAGGTGCAGAGAGAGGCTACTAGAATAATCAGCGGAACGGACACCTGCCTTCCAAGAGGAGCCCCAAAGAGCGTAGCTTGTTTGCCCTAACCAAATGAAGGCTGAGAGGAGATATGACAGCTCCCTGTACATACGTCAGAGAGATAAATAGCAGGGAAACAGAGGAGTCATTTAAGTTAAGCGCCAGTGTAGACACTTTGAATTATTAAGAAAGGGATAGAAAATAAGACCCAGAATATCTTACTGCCCCTGGATAAAACTATGGTACGCCCACATCTTGAATACTGTGTACAGTTGTGGTCTCCTCACCTCAAAAAAGATATTTTGGCCTTGGAAAGGGTTCAGAAAAGGACAACTAAAATGATGAGGGGTTTGGAACGGGTCCCATATGAAGAGAGGTTAAAGCAACTGGGACTTTTCAGTTTAGAAAAGAGGAGACTGAGGGGGGATAGGATAGAGGTCTATAAAATCATGAGTGGTGTGGAGAGGGCCGATAAAGAAAAGTTATTTATTAGTTCCCATAATAGAAGAACTAGAGGACACCAAATGAAATGAATGGGTAGCAGGTTTAAAACTAATAAAAGAAAGTTCTTCTTCACACAGCGTGTAGTCAACCTGTGGAACTCCTTGCCAGAGGAGGCTGTGAAGGCTAGGACTATAATAGAGTTTAAAGAGAAGCTAGATAATTTCATGGAGGTTAGGTCCATAAAAGGCTATTAGCCAGGGGATAAAATGGTGTCCTTGGCCTCTGTTTGTCAGAGGCTGGAGAGGGATGGCAGGAGACAAATCGCTTGATCATTGTCTTCAGTCCACCCCCTCTGAGGCACCTGGTGCTGGCCACTGTCGGCAGACCGGCTACTGGGCTAGATGGACTTTTGGTTTGACCCAGTACGGACATTCTTATGTTCTTATGACACAAGAACATCCACAAGTTTAGCTTGAAATCAGGGGGAGGTTTCTAACCATCAGAGGAATGAAGCCTTCTAAACGGAGCAGTGAGGGGGGGGACGGACAGGCATTCAAACTGCACTTGGTACATTTATGGAGGAGATGGTAGTGGATGGGAAATTGCTCGTACAAATATCTGCAATGAGGGGGCACCAGCTGGGGGGGGGGCTCTGGGTTCCTTCAGAGAATTTTGTTCTCAGGGTCTGCCTGCTGGGTCTTGCTCACAGGCTCGGGGTCTCACTCGCTGCCATATGTAGAGTCAGGAAAGAATTTTCCCACTGGTCAGACCGGCAGAGAACCTGAGGGGTCGTTATTTTGGCCTTTCTCTGCCGCATGGGCCGCTTGCCAATTTAAACCAGTGTCCATGGTGGATGTGGATTCTCTTTAAACCACAAATTGAGTGGTCAGTAGCTCATCTGGAGGTTCGGGGTCTCTGACAGGAAGATGTGATCCCTTCTCACCTTGACATCTGTTGGTCCCTGGTCTCCAACCCTGGCATGCCCCCCTCCCCCGACTCCTGATTCTAGCCTGCTACTCCCTCTGACCTCCCGTCTCCATGCCCAGTCCAGCTCTGACCCCTACTCCTGCTTATTGAACCTCGCTCTTGCAATTCCTCAAACTTCTGCTCTGTGACTAGCCACTCTGCCATGCAGCCACCAGCCCAGCTGTGACTGCTAGGCCAGGCTGTCTACACCTCATTCTCTGACAGGTCCATTTAAAGGCCAGGGAGGAATATGACTTGTGGGGGGTGGAGGGGAGCTCATCCCATAACAAAAGATATGTGGGTACATTAGGAAAACGCCCCCAGTGAACTTCATAACAAATAGCAAACGCCACCGGGCAAATCTGTGGTGTACGGACAGTGCGGGACATCCTGCTGGAATGGGGGCTCTAAGCCAGGATTGAAGTGGGTCGACCCATCTGGGATTTGATATGGGGCAGTGTGCCTCTGGTGGGTAACCTTGACCTTTTCTTCTGCCTCTGTTTGACTGTAGCCAGCACCAGGGCTGGCTGTCCATATTTACTCCCACTCCAGCTCTGCCATGCGGCTGTAGACGAAGGCATGTTGAGCTCTCTATACTTGTCCCTAGCATCCTGGTGGCCCATTCACTGGTCTAGGATCCCCATCACTGATTAAGAGCAACCCCTCTATGCACCTTCCAGCCCGTTACGGACAATTCTTACTCCAACAAACCTACTAGCTGAAGACGGAAGTCAAGGGAATAACACTAGTGCTATTCCCTCGCCAGCTGTCTTCAGCTAGTAGGTTTGTTGGAGTAAGAACGGTGGGTAATGGGTTAGAAAGAGCTTAAAGGGGTTGCTCTTATTCGGTGAGGAGCAACCTAAACGCATGAGGGGCCCTCCCTCTTCTCAGTGGGCCTCAAGATTGTCGTCCCCCAGTCGGTTCCCTGGGATGGAATTGTTTTGCTCACTGTGCTGGCGTACCTAGAATTGGCGGGGGGTGCAGACTAAACTGTAGTGGCGCTGGGATTGGACGCCGAGGGGTCATGCCAATTTGACAGACAATGCGGTGCGCAAACAGCCCACGCCTCGCTGCATGGGCCCTGGCTTCACGTGCGGGTCACTCTATTAATACTGGTAAGAGAAGAAACCACGTGGGAAACCATTGGCAATCTGGCCAATCCACATGTGGGCAACATAAATTAAAGACCTCCCAGGCCCCACATAGAACCTTGATGGGCCACATGAGGTCTGTGGGCTGCAGGTGACCCACCTCTGCTATAAATAACATCCCCTTCATTTTCACAAGGACTAGACTAGCCAGTGGTTTGAAAACAGAGACATTATAAGAGACTTGACTGACTCCCAAACCCTCTTTTAAAAGTGCTCCAGCCCACTCAATTAGCCTGTTTAGCACTGCTACTACAATGGATGGGTACTTTCTTTTTCTCCCTTTCTTTCTCCGTTACAAATTCTGGGTTCCTTTTATTTCCACCACTGAAGAAGTGGGTTTTGCCCACAAAAGCTCATGCTACTGTTTATAGATTTTGGTTAGTCTCTAACAGCCATGTCTACACTAGGAAACTATTTCGAAATGACTTAACTTAATCACCCCCGATTTTACAAAATTGAACTAGTGTGTCCACCGTACAGGGAAGCCTCAAAAATAGTCCAAGGCAGGCTCCATTAATGTGAAAAAAACAGCAAGCAAATGGTCTGGTTGCACTTTATAGACTAACAAAATATGTAGATGGTATCATGAGCTGAAGAAGTGGGATGTGCCCACAAAAGCTCATGATACCATCTACATGTTTTGTTAGTCTATAAAGGGCTACCAGACCATTTGCTTGCTGTTTTTTTCTGTAAGGGTACGTCCAAACTACATGACTCCGTCGATGGAGGCATGTAGATTAGACAGATTGGCAGAGGGAAATGAAGCCGCGATTTAAATAATCGCGGCTTCATTTAAATTTAAATGACTGCCCCGCTCTGCCGATCAGCTGTTTGTCGGCAGAGCGGGTCAGTCTAGACGTTCCCCTGTCGACAGAAAACCCTTTTGTCGACCGCCCTGGTAAACCTCATCCCAGGAGGCATAACGGGGCGGTCGACGAAAGGGTTTTCTGTTGACAGGGGAACGTCTAGACTGACCCGCTCTGCCGATAAACAGCTGATCGGCAGAGCGGGGCAGCCATTTAAATTTAAATGAAGCCGCGATTATTTAAATCACGGCTTCATTTCCCTCTGCCGATCTGTCTAATCTACATGCCTCCGTCAACGGAGGCATGTAGTTTAGAAGTACCCTAATAGACTAACTCGGCTACCCCCTGAAGCTCCATTAATGTGGATGCGCGACTTTGATTTAGAGCCCCGGGAAGCACTGGGGAGTAATTAGTTCAAATGACTCTGGGGAGCAGCTACTTTGAAATAGCGGCACCGGAGCGTCCACACTCCTGCTATTTTGAAATAACGATCTCAGAATTAGATTATTCCCCGAGGAAGCAGGAGTGCTGATTTCGAATTAAGCGGCCTGTTATTTTGAAATAACGAGCTTGGTCGTGCAGCCGCTTTGCTTATTCATTCAACCTAAGGGGGGGGTTATTTCAAAATAAAGCCCTAGTGTTGACCAGGGCTAAGGTTCCACAGGGCCACTTGTAGACTGGGTGACCCCTCTGAGTCAGTGTAGACATGTTCTTGCCTGATGAAGAGGAATCGATCACAGAACTAGAAGGATAACATAGGCACGAGTAATCATGGCTTCACCCCACTGGTTACGTGCGGGCAGAATAAAGTGCCTTCTGCTGTCCGCGCTCAACAACGGGGAGAATTTGTTAAAACAAACAAACCGCCTTTGGCTTCTAAAATGTTTCCGTTCCTCAGCATCCCATCTTTGGGATTGTTGTCCCAGTGGCATTCTTGCATGTCAAGGGGTGGTGCCTTCTCGGGGTCAAACCATATGCTGCTATTACTAACGAAACCAAACAAAACAGCCCTGTCCGCTAAACACAGAAAAGACCGTGTACAAAAGGCTTGTCCCATGCTGGGACAGGGCTGGAGAAAAGGAAATAGACTTTATCCCCGCAGCACACCATCCAGCAATGGAGGTTGGAATTGTCTCCAGGGCTCCCTGCCACTGGACAGTTATCTAGAGAATTCAGATGTCAACTTTCACCCTGCTTTGTTTACTTAACTGAAATTTCCCCTCCGTCCGTCTCCAGCTCTCCACTCATGTTCAGCCTCCATGTCGCAAAGGTGCTCAGAAAAGGGCCGGGGAATCCCATCTTGGAAAAGAAAGCGGACGTTTCTGGGATCTTGAATAAGCGTTTTAGCATGAGCGTGGATGCGTGCTTCCAAAAAAACAAACACCAGGGCCGGTGCTCAGACTTCAATATGGCTACCAAATGGGATGAGGCAGCAAGCCAAGAAATAACATAAATTGCTCGAGGACTTTCTTTGTCTGTGCTTGCTCTCCGGGGGGGGGAGAGAAAAAAATCCCAAAACGATATACCCTAAAAATGGACCTTCTTGCTCGGCACCCACTCTTCTTGTCAGAGCCGAAGCAAGGACAAAATAACGACATTGTCAAATAAAAGAGACTGGCTGCATTGGCATCTAATCTGAAAGCGGGAAAATAAATTGGTGTTCACAGATGGCCGACAGATGAATTTTGGCCTCTGTCTGAGAAGGGGATGGGGTGTTGGACCATGAAGCGATGGACATCTTGCCGGAACCAGTAGTTTCATTTTGGCTTCCAACATAATTTCTCCTGCCCTTTGTTTCAATATTTGAGGCAAATAACAAAAATGTGGCAGTTTAGAGGAGCTGTCAGCTGAAATTTCCCTGGGAGATTTCCATGTCTGTCCCAAAGCTAAGATGCTGTCGAGAATTGAGAATTGAGAATTGAGTGGCTCTGGAGACTGGTTGGATTTAAGTCCACCTCAGAAATGGTTTGGCTTGACTCCAGACCAGATGAGTAGCGCTTTGGGAAAATCCAGGAGGAAACATAGCATGTAAATGCAAGGTATAATTGTTATTATTTATGAGTAGGTGAAATCCCTAAGGGTATGTCTACACTACCCTCCTAGTTCGAACTACCGTTACTCCTCATTCCACGAGGTGTACCGGTAGTTCGGAATAGGAAGCCTAGTTCGAACTACCTAGTTCGTGCCCCGTGTAGCCGCGCTGCACGGGGTTTGAACGAGCGGGGTTTTAAAAATGGCGGCGCCCCGCTTATGCAAATGAAGCCCGGGAAATTCAAATCCCAGGCTTCATTTGCAAGTGCGGTATGCCTACATTACCCTCCTAGTTCGAACTAGCGGGGTAGTGTAGACATACCCTAAGGGGTTGCATCAAAGTTTTTCTTTCTCGGTTTTCGGTGAGGGCAGCCGACCGAATGTTTTTGACAGACCTCTGGAAACAAGCTAAATTATTAAGTGCTCTTTCCTATGGCTTCTACATTTTTCAGATCACTACAGAGGGAATTCAGCCTCTTTTATTTGCTCATCACTGTCCTTACCAGACATTTCCCCTGAACTCTGCTGAGAAAGCGTCAGAGGATTTATCAGTATATGGGGGAAGAGGGGGGTTCTATAAAAGGAAATTCAGAAGAGGAAAAATGAGATTGGATCTTCAGGAAAACGTCTAAATGTTGAGCTCTGTTCGGCTGAGGGAAGGTCTCCTCAACGAACTGGAACACATTCCAGCAGTTGGGGCATTTAAAACCAGCCACCCTTTTTAAGAATGGACCCCGATGGATCTCGTGTGGGGATTGAACGCACGACTCCAAAACAGGAACGTTTGTTGCGACTCTGCTGGCGTAGAGGCAGAAGTGGACTCATGAACTTCTAATATGGGCCAGCCACTAGAGGGCAATGGAGACCTACCGCACAGGAGTGTGGGTGATGCTCATAGCCTTCCAATGGGTGAACTAGAAGGGAACAGGCTATGTTTGCTTAAGTAATTAAGGGGACACAGCTGTGTCATGTAAAGCTGTAACTTCACCGCCACTGCCTATGGAGATGAGTGCCAAGACTTTCTTTCCCTTCACTAGATTAATGTTGCCAAGGGCAGAAGCGTGATCGGCGACACCCGCACCGACAGAGGTGAACAGAAACATGAGGCACCAGGGAGACACTTCTGAACGGTCCTTGGCCCAAAATTTCAGTTTTTGGTTATTCTGGGGGGAAGGGAGGCCAAAAAGTGAACATTTTCTGTGGGTCAAAAACCAAACCCATTTCCCAAGCTGCTCTGGTAACGGGTATGATAACAGTGCTCAGGGGCCCCAGCTGAAATGAGGACACCACTGGTCCCACACGCAGTGAGAGGCCGTGCCCTCCTGGAAGGACTTGTAATCCAAACAAACAAGCAAGCTTAATTGGGGGAGGGATAGCTCAGTGGTTTGAGCATTGGCCTGCAAAACCCAGCGTTCTGAGCTCAATCCTTGTGGAGGCTGTTTGGGGCAAAAATTTATCAGGGATGGTACTTGGTCCTGCTGTGCAGGTAGGGGACTGGACTCAACTCAATGACCTTTCCAGGTCCCTTCTAGTTCTAGGAGATAGGCAATTTCCATTAATTTAATTTAGGAAAGGGAGGGTATTTTTACGCTTATAAAGTTTGCGGGTGATCCCAAGCTGGGAGGCATTGCAAGTCCTTTGGAGGATAGGGTTGTAATTCAACATGATCTGGACAAACTGGAGAAATAGTCTGAGGTAAACACGATGAAGTTTAATCAGGACAAATGCAAAGTGCTGCTCTTAGGAAGGAATAATCCATTTCAGACACACAGAACAGGATGCGATTGTCTGCCCACCCCAGGCAGCTAACCCGAAACTACACCGGTGCTTCTGTCACACCAACAGGCGGAACTGAACCTGGGACCTCTGGAACATACAGCATGAGCCTCCGTAGTGTGAGCTAAAAGCCAGATAGCTCTGAGGTAAGGCTGTCAAGCAAACTCATTCTCTCTCATAGGACCGGTCGTTATGTGGGTTACACATCACCATTCATGGTGCTGTTTCACATGCTAGCACACGTCTGTGTGCCTAAGCTAGGTGGCTCAATCCCACTTGCAGGCTTTGTGCCTCAGTTTCCCCACTCTGTAACAGAGGTAACAGCATGTGCCCAGGGTGGGTCCTAACCAATTGGCAGCCCTGGCGACTGCCCAGCTCACCCATAGGGTTGCCAGATGGTTTAAAAAAAATACCAGACAAAAATTTGTCAAGCCAAAAAAAAAGGTGGGTCGGGGAATAACCAGGGAAACCTGAGAGGAGGATTTGGGAGGTCAGGCCAAAATGTCATCACAACCCTACGATCGGCTCTGTCAGTGGCTCCTTGAAAATGGCGGCCCCAAGCAACCGCCCAGCTCACCTGCCCCTACGACCGGCTCTGAATATCCCTACTGAACAAGATCAGTTCAGTAAACCAATGAAAAGCTGTGAGATCTATTGAGGAAAAAGCCCCAGAGAAGAGACGGCTGTCATTTTTCCATAGCCAGGGAGGCACTCCATTATTTCACAATTTGCCTTCAAACTCTCTAATGGCAGCGCTGTTTTAATTTGGGGCGGGAAGAAGTGCATGCGCGAAAGACGGAGCCTTCTCCCCCATGGTCCCAGCCAAGAAAAACAGTTGTGCACCATGACGAGCAAAGGCCTGTTTCAGCACAGGAAAGTAGAACCGTATTGTGTGGCCCAATACACCATCAATCTTCCCGGGACATCTGTAAGTTGACATTACATACCCACGGGGCTCCCTTCTCGACTCTGCCTTGCCCGGGTGTGTCATCTCTTTGGGAAGGGCTTCAGCCTTAGCAGTGTAGCCAAAACATTCTCTTTTCAAGAAGATGAATGGGGCTCTAGCTGCAATTGATAAGCAGGAATGTGCCGTGGGTGGAAGGTGTGCCCACGGCTCACTGGAGGTAAAGATGCCAGCCGGAAGTTGACTTTCTCTCCATGTGTCTAAAATCCTCCTCCAGATGCCAGTTGATTTTGCAGAATCTTGTGAGATCTTCAGGCTCCCGATGCTGCTGAAATAATTACTGGATGGTGTGTGCATTTCTCCCTTCCCCCCACCAGCCATCCATTTAGCTGGAATAAGAGAAGAGCCAGACTAAAGCTTCAGCAAGGCATGGCATTAATAATGGCACTTTTAATTTCTATGGACACTTCCATCCGTGGATCTATATCTCAAAACATTTTGCTAAGCATCATTTGCAGTATGATAATATGGAAAGTCGCACCAAGATCAGGTCTCTGTTACCCAAGATACTGGACATACCCACATATGTAGAGCCAGTTTCTATCCTGATCTGCTTATAACTGAAATAAATAAAACAGATAAAGTGTGGGAAGTGAAAGAATGGAAAAATGACTTGACCAGGGACACACAGAAGATCAGTAGCAAAGCTGGAACAAGAACATAGGCCTTCTAGCTCCCATTACAATGTCCTATCACTTGGGACATGTTAATTAAGGAAGTCTAAGGCACCATGTGACGTTGGTCAATATTTTCCATGGCATTATGATAATTTTCGAATGAATATTTTAATTTTCTTCTACTGTATTTGGTTTTCACTTTCCATGCAAGCCAACCTAAGAGCTTTTTTGACAGGGCCCCTTGGAACTCTCCAATTCTATGATTTGAAAGGCAAATAATTTTGAGAAAAACATAATATGTTCAAAGAGAAATTATGGACAGAGAAAGAGTCAAAACTCACGAGAATAATTAATCAAGCTCTAGTCAGCATTATCTAGACACAGATCCAAAGAAAACACCGGTCCTGGCCTTTGCTGAAGGTTGGATCCAGACTGAAATCTTACTGGGACAATGTAAAATTTGGGATCCCAATACTTCTCCAAGTTGGAGAAACATTCAATTCCCACCAAAATTTGGCTTCTTCAATGCATGAGCTCAGACCATTCTTCTTCTTCTTCAACTTGAGTTACAAAGAAGTTAGGCCAACAGTTTCTAAAGGACCCTCTGGTTTTTGGAGGCAAAATTTGAGTCACCTTCTGTTGTCATTTGCCATTGGGTGTGATGAGGACCAGTAAAACTCAGCTCACAGGTGTCTCAGGCTGAGCACCCAAATCACAGGTCATTTTTGAAAACGTAAGTGGCCTAAACGACTTTGCAGAAGATCATCCGCCAAGACACCAGGGGAGCCTGCGGAAGTTGTGGTTTTCAATCACCCCCTTATATGATTGGATTTGGGGAGCTCAATCTATTTAGCATGACAAATAAAAGGGTAAGGGGTCACTTAATAGTGTGTAAGTACTCACCTGGGGAAAAATATATAATAATGGACTCTTCAGGTTAGCAGAGAAAGATACAACACAGTGCTGTGGCTGAAACTTGAAGCCAGACAAATTTGGACCGGAAATAAGGTATAATTGTAACAGTGAGGGTAGCTAACCACAGGAACAATTCACTGAGGGCTTGTCTACACTACGGAGAAAATTGACCTCCAGAGGTCGATCTTCTAGCATTTGATTTAGCAGGTCTAGGGAAGACCTGCTAATTCGATCCAAGAGGGCGCTTCCATCAGTGCCATTAGTCCTGCTCCTCACAAGGAGTAAGAGAAACCAATGGGAGCATTTGGCCCCGTCGACTTTCCATGGTGTGGATGGTACAAAAATGGGATTGAAAATACATTGACTCCAGCCACGAAATTAACGTGGCTGCAGTTGCGTATCTTAAGTCAACTTTCCCCTTGAGCGTAGACCAGGTCCAAGAGTCATGGTGGAGTCTCCATCACGGGAAATTTTTAAAATCAAGATTAACTGTTTTTTTTTTTCTTTTTTAAAGATCTACTCCAGGAATTATTGTGGGTGAGTTCAGATTAGATGATCACAGGCGTCCCTTGAATTGTATGAATCAATGGATCTCTAGACCTTCTTCCCTCTTGCCATCCATCCGTCTTGTTCTGCCACAGCCAACGTGCTGCCCTGCCGGGGCATTTATGTGTACCCGCCGAATGATTTGGGCCGATCCTCCTGGCCCCGGCGTGCAGCGCATGCACGGTGCCGGCCTCGGGTGTGTGGCACATGGGTGGCCCCTGCCCTGGGCGCACAGTGCATGTGCGGCCCCACTCCCGGACGCCTGGTAGCCCCAAAAGGTTGGGAACCACTGTCCTACAATATTCATGCATGTTTCCTGCTTTACAATGTTCTTGTTTTTAGTGCTGGTGGCCACGCGGCGGATTAAAGGTTTTCTCCCTTCCACACCCAGGCAGGACACGACTGATATCGGAGGAAGCCTCTTTCCACATGAAGAACCTCTTCCCCCATTTATCCTTCTTCACCTCATGCACCATTTCCCACTCTAATCAAAATCTATCTGAGCTGCACCGGCCCGTAAAGGATGCAAGGAGGACTTTCCACGTGGGGAACGGAGAAGTTGGTTTTCTCCTGTTGCTCTAAATGGTCCGATCGAGCCGTGGTTATTGGTCCAACACACTTGTCAGGAACGCACAAGAAGAGACCTACAATCTCCTTCCCAAACAGGCCAATTCATCTTTCCTGATTCCTCCCCCTTCTCTGACTAAATTTGGCCTTCCAATAACATTTTTATAATCATAGAATCATAGAATCATAGAATAATAGGACTAGAAGGGACCTCGAGAGGTCATCGAGTCCAGCCCCCCGCCCTCAAGGCAGGACCAAGCTCCGTCTACACCATCCCTGACAGATGTCTATCTAACCTGTTCTTAAATATCTCCAGAGAGGGAGATTCCACCACCTCCCTTGGCAATTTATTCCAATATTTGACCACCCTGACAGTTAGGAATTTTTTCCTAATGTCCAATCTAAACCTCCCCTGCTGCACTTTAAGCCCATTACTCCTTGTCCTGTCCTTAGAAACCAAGAGGAACACATTTTCTCCTTCCTCCTTGTGACACCCTTTTAGATATTTGAAAACCGCTATCATGTCCCCCCTTAATCTTCTTTTTTCCAAACTAAACAAGCCCAGTTCATGAAGCCTGGCTTCATAGGTCATGTTCTCTAAACCTTTAATCATTCTTGTCGCTCTTCTCTGTACCCTTTCCAATTTCTCCACATCTTTCTTGAAATGTGGCGCCCAGAACTGGACACAGTACTCCAGCTGAGGCCTAACTAGTGCAGAGTAGAGCAGCAGAATGACTTCACGAGTTTTGCTTACAACACACCTGTTGATACAACCTAGAATCATATTTGCTTTTTTTGCAACAGCATCACACTGTTGACTCATATTCAACTTGTGGTCCACTATGACCCCTAGATCCCTTTCTGCCATGCTCCTTCCTAGACAGTCGCTTCCCTGTCCTCTTACACAGAGAAAACAGCCAAAGTCCATTCAGCTCTGGTGAATGCTCGTGTAGGCTGGATGAATGGGGTGTTTTTCTTCGCTCTCAGCCCCGTGGACTTCTCAATGCCTCAGAATTGGGGGGGTTAACTTTATTTTCTAAAGAGGCGAGGAGGCCGGGTTTTTCTTTTGGTTTCACAGGGCACTGGCTTTCCATCACCTCTGTTGCAGCGCAGGCTGAGGTGAGCGAGTTGACCGAGCCCTTCAGAGCATGCGGCAGCCTTGTGGGGCTGTACACCTGAAACGCTTCTTCTCTGTTGTTCCTCTTTGTGTCGGTAGGAAGGAAGGGAGCTGATGTTTGCGCGGCGCCCGGATGCATGGGCAGGATACGTTCATGGAGATGGGCCTGGACTGTGAAGTGGTGGAGGTGGGATCAGTTTCTTGCCTAATAATAGTCTCCCTGTGTCGCTTGGCCAGGCTACCTAAGCTGTCCAGTGCCTCAGTTTCCCCTCTACAAAGATAATATAATACGGAGCACTGTGCATCAGCCGATCTCAAAGCGCTTTGCACCCTGTACCATATTTAACCCCTTAGCATCCTCGAGAGGCAAGACAAGGTTTTACAAGTGGGGAACTGAGCCCCTGCAATGTCTGGTGGAGACGGGTTTGGAGGCAGTACAGAGCAGCTGTCAAGTGTGCGTGGGTGGTCGGATACCTACCAAGCCAATCAGCATGGCTGGCAGTCTGGAGCAATGGTAAGAGCTCTTGATTGGGTCAGTAGCTAGAACATCCATCCCTCCCACCAGCCTGGTTCAGCAGGCGAAGGAGGTAAGAAAGAGTCAGGGGCAGACCACAGGGCAGCATGCAAAGGGTGTCCAGGCAGCAACCAGTAGGGACTGGCCCATTGCTAAGACAGCCTCCTCTTCCTATTGGAGTCTTTACCCCAAAGAGAGTGCTGATTGGCTCTCCAATCACAGACCTGGGGCATGGCTAACGTGAGTCTGTAGGCCCTTCGCCCAGTGGATAGGGGAGGAAGTATGACTGGTCTGGCTACATCTAGACTGGCTTCACTTTTGAAAGAAGATATGCAAATTTGGCACTAATTTGCATATCTTCTTCTGATCGTTTTTTCGAAAGCGTTGTTTTCGAGAGTGAAAGCAGTTTAGATGCGGTTATCTCGAAACCCCCGCCTTGTTTTTGAAAGACCCTTCTTCCTCAAAAATCGAGGTTTACAGTTTTTTTCGAAAAAAAGGTTTTTTTTTTTTTTTTCTGGGAGAACCGGGTCTAAACTGCTTTCCCTTTCGGAAAAAAACCGCTTTTGAAAAAGCGATCAGCAGAAGAGATGCAAATTAGCGCCAGATTTGCATATCGTTCGAAAGTGAAAGCAAGTCTAGACGTACCTCTGGTGAGCACGGGAGATGCGGCAGGATGTGATCGATCTTGATCTTAATAAGACTTTGACACCGCTCCCCATGACATTCTCATAAGCAAACTGTGAAAGACCGTGTTCTCCGAGTCGTTCTCAATGGTTCCTTGTCAGACTCAGTGAGTATCTCTCATAGGCTCCCACGGGGTCAATCCGGCTCTGGTACGTGACAATATTTTCACGGGTGACTTGGAGCATGGAATGGGGAGCGTAAGCTTTTAAAATAAGCCGACAGCCCCTGCGGAGAGATGTGGCAAGCCCGTTGGAGGGCAAGAAAAGAATCCAAAAGGACTTAGAGAAGTTGGAGAGTTGGTCGGGGATCCACCCGATGAAATTCAATAAAGCCACATGCAAAGGAAGAAGAAAAAAAATCCAATGCACAGTACAAAATGGGCCCTAGCGGAATCATGTGTGGTGTTGCTAACCAGGATTGGGGTTGGGAGGGAATAGATATGAACCAACAGTGTGATGCAGTTGTGCAGACGTCTGCCAGCATGCTGGATTGTATGGCGAGGACAGTCGTCTGTAATATATGGGAAGTCATGGTCTTATTCTGCTCAACTATGGGGCACTGTGTCCAAGTCTGGGAGCTTTAGGGAAGAGGTGGGCAAATTGGAGAGAGTCCAGAGGGAAGGAACTAAAATGATAAAAGTTAGAAAACTTGAGGTCTGAGGAAAGCTTCGGGGTGAGAAAAGGAGCCTGGAGGGAGACCGGACCGTAGTCTTCAAACATGTCAAAGGTTGTTGCTCACCTCAGTATGTGGGTCCCAAAGAGCTGTTCCCGGGGCCTCTTGCCTTTGTACCGGCAGAGCTGCCGCCTGACAGAGTCGCTACAGTTCCTGCTCTCCTGCAGCGCATCGTAGGATCATAGAGCACTAGAACGGGAAGGGACCTCGTGAGGTCGAGTCCACTCCCCTGCCCTCAAGCCTAGATCATCCTCCCAGAACTCCAGGGGCATCACTAAACTGACTAAAGGGGAGGATTTTAACCAGTTCCAGCCAGCCCTTGATTGGCTCCAGATTAGACCCACTCAAACCTAACTGCCTCGATTGGTTCTAGCAGGTTCTAGATTGCCTCCCGGTGTCTTAATTAACCCGTCTCCACTGGTTAATGCAGATTCTTGATTGACTCCAGGTGTCTTAATTAACTGGGGTAGACCTTAACCAGGGAAACGCTTCCTTTTTTTTTTTTTTTGTAACCATCTAACCTGACCCTGTCACTTTAAATATTATAAAAAACTTTTTCACTGCAAGGGTAGTTAAACTCCGATATAAGTTTCCAAAGGAGGTTGTGGAATCCCCATCACTGGAGGTTTCTAGATCAGGCTGGAGAAACAGCTGACAGGGATGATCTAGGTTTATTGGCCCTGTCTCATCTCAGAGAACAGTACTTGATGGTGCCTTGAGTCTAAACCTTCCATATGAATAATTCTATGAGAGGAGTGATAACTTTCCACTACAAGGTTGAGAAAAGGGCAACAAGAATGATGACGGGTTTGGAACGGATCCCATAGGAAGAGAGATTAAAAAGACTGGGCCTTTTCATCTTAGAAAAGAGGAGACTAAGGGGAGATGTGTTAGAGGTCTATAAAATCATGACAGGTGTGGGAAAAGTGAATAAGGAAAAGTGATTGACTTGTTCCCACAGTATAAGAACTAGGGGTCACCCAATGAAATGAATAGGCAGCAGGTTTAAAGCAAACAAAAGAAAGTTTTTCTTCACTCAGCGCACAGTCAATTTGTGGAACTCCTTGCTAGAGGATGTGGTGAAGACTAGGACTTTAATAGGGTTCAAAAAAGAGCTAGATAGATTCATGCAGATTCGGTACATCAATGGTTATTAGCCAGGATGGGTAGGAATGGTGTCTCCAGCCTCTGTTTGTCTGAAAATGGGCGACAGGGGAGGGATCACGTGATGATTTCCTCTTCTGTTCCCTCCCTCTGGGGCATCTGGCATTGACCACCATCAGCAGACAGGACACTGGGTTAGATGGACCTTTGGTCTGACCCAGTATGGCCGCTCTTATGTTCCCATAATAGAAGAACTAGAGGACACCAAATTAAGTTAATGGGTAGAAGGTTTAAAAATAATAAAAGAAAGTCCTTCTTCACACAGCGTGTAGTTGACCTGTGGAACTCCTTGCCAGAGGAGGCTGTGAAGGCTAGGACTATAACAGAGTTTAAAGAGAAGATAGATAATTTCATGGAGGTTAGGTCCATACAAGGCTATTAGCCAGGGGATAGAAATGGTGTCCCTGGCCTCTGTTTGTCAGAGGCAGGAGAAGGATGGCAGGAGACAAATCGCTTGATCATTGTCTTCGGTCCACCCCCTCTGGGGCACCTGGTGCTGGCCACTGTCGGTAGACAGGCTCCTGGGCTGGATGCACCTTTGGTCTGACCCAGTACGGCCGTTCTTATGTTCTTATGACAAGTATCCCAGTATAAGCACCTTGGGACGATTTTCACAAATTATTCAAATTCCTTTACTCCTCTTCTTTGTCAGAGTATATTATTTGTTGTTTGTGAGTGTTCCCACAGTGGCAGGGTTATTTTGAAAATGTCTACACGTCACAAAGCTTTATGCAATGTTGTTGACTCCAAGCATTCAAAATCACGAGCCAAGCCCCGGAAAATTCATGAGTGACTTAAAATTATGAGATTAATCATAAAAATGGCTAGTAATGCCAATGAGGTTCTTTCTATTTGCCTTCTGTTTTTTTTTTAACCTTTTTAAGGTCATATTTTTCATCTTTCTCCATACGCTGGGGATTAGAAACTTCCTTTCTTTTTCAAGCTGACATTCTTATGCAATCCCATGACTCCAGGGGCTGGGGCCTTTCAGAAAACCTCCCAATATGTGAGACTCGTGTTCAATTTATAATTTGCACACTTGCACATGTTTTTGGATAAACGACAGTGATCTGTCTGCTAGTTTATAGCACCACATGCATTATTTGCTACGTATCAAATGCCATTTATTATTCGCCTGTATAAAAAAAAGGCCAGTTGTCTAGTCAGAGAGCAGAATTAATAGCATGTGATTTAGATGACCCATAATGCACTGCAGTGAATGAGTATTTGAAGTGAACATGTTGCAAACAATGCATCGGCTAGAACGATGTTGTTCCTTCTAATAAGGCATAATGAACCTAGGGATGTTAACGAACAGGTATTTCTGTTAATGTGTAACCGCTGGATTTTTTAGTGGTTACATGTTTACGGGGAGAGGTGGAAGCTGGCTTTTAAGCCGGCTCCCCACGAGCATGGTTCCTGCCTGTCCCTCTCCCCACCCCCCCCATGGGCAGATGGCTCTGTGGGAATTGATATGCACGAGGAGTCGACTTGAAAGCCGGCTTCCCGCTTGTACTATCTCCTGCCTGCCTCCACCCTCCGTGCGGCTGCCTCTCTATCAGAGGCAGCAGCGTGGGGGGCAGGTGGTGCCGTAGGAGCTGGCATGCACAGGGAGCTGGCTTAATAGTCGGCTCTCCACAGGCACCGGCTCCCTCTCCCCACCTCCATTGCTGCCTCTGATGCAGAGGCAGCAATGTGGGGGTCGGTTGCATGTAGTCGTTAGGATTAACTGATAAGCCTCGGCTTAGCAGTTAATCAAGTAAATGACTGCACGCTACCAGCCCTAAGTGAACCTGCATTTATGATGTGTATGGCAATAGCACCTAGGACCACGATAGCAGTGTGCTAGGCTGTATACACACACAAAACAAATAGGCAGTCCCCAGGTATGTGCCCATGACTTGATTGTGTATTTGAAGAGGGTAGAAAGCAGTATCTCGAACTTGCTGTCTGCAGCAGCCTGCAGTTTTTGGATCCTGCCCAGGGTTGTCTTTCCATGCTGACCTTTGCTTGCTAAAAACACCCCACCTGCTTACACAACAGCCGTGCCATACATGAGCGGCCTCATAAATACACATAAACAGTGACTATATTCATGAGGTCAGAACCGGTGCCCAAACAATTCAGTGACATTGGAAAGGGCTTCTTTTATCAAACCATTTCTTTTTTTTTGACATGCACGATTGACCTAGCTCTATAAATAACCAGCACAAATACTGATGGATCGGACAAAGTCTATCAAGAGGGAAGGGCTACATGTATTGGAATAGATCATCAGTGGCGGGTAAAATGGCATAGAGCCACTGTCTGACAAAGCTACACTTCTTTATATCAGGAGAGAATCTGGACTATCAAGTAAAATATTGTCTTAGAATTGTGTTGTTCATGGGAAATAGTAAAAGCATAAAAGTTTTGCTGGAAGGTTGCGATGTAACTCTACTTTGTTTCTTAGAATTCAGAATTATAATAGACAAGGACCCCAAAGCACACAGAGAGAAAACAGGCTGCTCTTAAACATGCATAATTTACCATCCCACCTTTCTTCAAGCTGGCTCTTCCCAGACTGACTCAGTTTACATACCTGCTTTGCCCCGTATGAAGGTTTAAAACAAACAAAAGGAAGCTTTTCTTCTTGCAGTGCACAGTCAACCTGTGGAACTCCTTGCCAGAGGATGTGGTGAAAAGTAGGACTTTAACAGGGTTAAAAAAAAGAACTAGATAAATTTATGAAAGACAGGTCTATCAATACTTATTAGCCAAGATGGGTATGGGTGGTGTCCCTAGCCTCTGTTTGTCAGAGGCTGGAAATGGATGACAGGAGAGGGCTCACTTAAGGATTCCCTGTTCTGTTCACTCCCTCTGGGGCATGTGGCACTGGCCATTATCAGAAGACAGGACCCTTTCCAGCCTAGAAAAGAAGAGACTAAGGGGGTGGGGGGATATGATAGAGGTCTATAAAATCATGACTGGTGTGGAAAAAGTGAATAAGTAAAGTTATTTACTTATTCCCACAATATAAGAACTAGGGGGTCACCAAATGAAATTAACAAGCACCAGGTTTAAAACAAACAAAAGGAATTTTTTTTCACTCAGCACAGAGTCAACCTGGGGAACTCCTTGCCAGAGGATGTGATGAAGGCTATAACTTTAACAGAGTTCAAAAAAGAGCTAGATAGATTCATAGAGGTTAGATCCATCAATGGCTATTAGCCAGGGTGGGTAGGAATGGTGTCCCCAGCCTCTGTTTGTCTGGAAATGGGTGACAGGGGAGGGATCATGTGAGAATTACTTGTTCTGTTCCCTCCCTCTGGGGCACTTGGCACTGGCCACAGTGGGCAGACAGGACTTTGGTCTGGATGGACCTTTGGTCTGACCCAGCACAGCTGTTCTTAAGAAGGACTCAGAACAACGCTGCCCCGTTACTTGAAGGGATCTAGTTGCAATTCGAAATCGATCCGAATACACCACGAGAATACGTTAGTTCCCCGTTCTCTTCTCCCAGCCCAGTTATGTCACAAAGAGAGGACCCAGTACCCATGGGAATGCGTTTGTTTTATTGAGTCTTTTCTTGCAGTCTGCTAGGTTTTCCTCTCCCACCCTCGCACTGGCCATTTCCAGCCCCGGCATGTAAAAGACAGCAGCAGCGTTGATGCGTTGGCAGCCCTCCCTTGAAAATCGCCCTGGGCACAGAAGATAAAGGAATTGAACTGGGTCCATGTTTACCTGGCGTGTCATGGGGCTGAATAGCAAATACCACAGAGATAATGCTGCTCGGTTTACAAGCAAATTCACTCAGCAGCCAGCCTGTGGTATTTGGCTTCTGCCCAACACGGCTCCCCTGGAGGATTATGGGAGAGGGTATGATTCTGGTTTCTGCGTCGTGCCTCTTTAAATGCTCCGGGGAAGGGGGGCAGAAAAGGAGGCTCCTTAAATCTAAAGTACGTCGTTAAATAAGAAGCGAGGTTGCTCTGGTGTAAGCGACAGGAGAATTTGACCCTTGGCATTTTATGTGTTGTTGGATTGGCCTCCCTCCTTTTTCCACTCACTTCCCAAAGTGCACCCTGCACATCTCTCTGCCTCAGGGTGTGGCTTTTTAAAGTCCTGGGTAAAAGGCCTCAATGTGCAGTAAATAGCATGTACCTCAATTTGAGCCATCTCAGCGGGATGGCTATTCTCGTTAAACTGACCGGTCTGTAGTTTTAAAGTTTAAACTACTTTAGTTTAAACCCAGTTTAACGGCTATTCCCTATCACTTTATTACCTTCCAAGTGTTTGCATATGATTTCCTTAATTACCTGCTCCATTATCTTCCCTGGGACAGGCATAAGGGAGCGATCAACAAAGTCTTCCCTTGTTAACTGCTCTGTGTCTAGACTGCCGTGCTGTGCCGGATCAGCTGATTGTCAGCACAGCGCGGTGGCCATTTTTATTTTAATGAAGCGGGGATTATTTAAATCCCCGCTTCATTGACTATGTCGAGTAAACTACTTTACATGGCTCCGTCGATGGAGCCATGTAGTCTAGACACACCCTTGGAGTAGATTTGAGTCCTATTCAAAGAGGATGGAGAGAGGCTGTTCTCAGTGGCGGCAGATGGCAGAACAAGGAGCAATGGTCTCAAGTTACAGTGGGGGAGGTCTAGGTTGGATATTAGGAAAAACTATTTCCCTAGGAGGGTGGGGAAGCACTGGGATGGGTTCCCTACGGAGGGGGTGGAATCTCCATCCCTAAAGGTGTTTAAGTCTCAGCTTGACAAAGCCCTGGATGGGATGATTGAGTTGGGATTGGGCCTGCCTTGGGCAGGGGGCTGGACTTGATGACCTCCTGAGTTCTCTTCCAGCTCTGTGATTCTAGGATTCTTACATGGCCCAATGCTGGCAAGCCCTGACTAGTTAGCATCTTCCACCCATGAGGCATGTGACAGAGACAGGATTGGCTAAGCACCAAGGAAACCCTATCGTGTACAATCCCGAAGAGAGAGAACACTCTGAGAGAACCACAGTCACCGTAGGTTAGAAGCTTGGGTGCTTGGTTCTAGGTAAGGAGTTGGGGAAACGTGTTTTGCCAAACCTAGAACCGACATGTGACTTGAGATCTACATCTAGAGCAAAACTCTCAAATCCTCTCAGGTTCTAGGTTCCATTTGACCCTGGTAAAACGACACATTTGGGGCAGCTGCAAGGTTTGTACTATACTGTTATTTTAATGCATATGGCCCTTGCAGATAGGAGCCCTAGTCACATGACAAAGATCCCGTTGTAGTCGGAGCTGGATTTTTCCAATAGTTCTCTAAGCCACACACGGGTCACTTTCAAACAAGAATCCCCCATTTGTACAACACAGGTTTCCCCTGAGCTGGAAATACATGGCTTTTAAGTCACATTTCCCTGGAACTCATGGGTTTAATGATGGGGGAAATGTTTTATAAAACATGTGTGCGTCTCATGCAACCAGGAACTCTGGAAAAACCCACATCACCTAAAGGTTTCATGAAACTCAACCATCCGTTGGCTTTACCAGTGCCTGGACCACAATCCTAATTCGAGTGCATTTCCCCCCCACACTTGCACTTATGGGGAACCCCTTTAACAATTTTTGGCCTGTGTAAAAATGTGGATGATACTGCAGGATTATGAGACTGTAAATTGACAAAGTATTATTGAACTAGCAGATTTACTCGGCATTCCCTGGTAGTGCCAAAACACAGCACTACTCCAAATTTCTCTATTCCATCCCTTTTCTGTAAGGTTTATTAAGAAGCATTCTTATCCCAGGTTCATCTTATTTTTCTGACTCCTCTTGGTTCTGTCTCTTTCAATATTCACTCAGGTATGCCAAGTGTGAGGACTGTATTTGCTTTGGTGAGTCTCTTTTCTGTTTGGATTTATGAGAAACAATCACATTCCAGGCACATCCCATTTTCTTGGCACAATCAACCTCTTACGTTGCTTTAAGTTACAATAAGAAGAAGCTGTATACCAGATTGGTGGTCCTAACTCTTACTGTTTAGGAGGAGTTCTTGATCAAACAAACTCTCTAAAATAGATGTATATGAATATGTAGGATGAACTGAGCCATTGATCGATGGATCTCATCTTCTATGATGCTGTTGGTGAGCGACTAAGTCCAAGTCTATACTAGACCTGGAAGGTCGGGTTAAGGTACGCAACTCCAACTACGTAGAGTATGTAGCTGGAGTCAGCGTACCTTAAGCTGAGCTTGGCACTGTCTTCACAGAGAGTGGCCAAGGAGAACAAGTGCTCCCATTGGCTTCCCTTACTCCTCATGACTGCCAGGAGTACCAGCGCTGACTGGAGCCACCCTCAGAGTTCAATTGAGCGGGTCTTAACAAGACCTGCTAAATCAAATGCCAGAAGATCGATCTCCGGCACAGCGCGTGAAGACATGACCTAAACCAATCTAGGCGATGCAGTCCTGACTAACTTTAGCATTAAAATTGCCAAATGTATATGGGATTCAAGCTGGGGAATTAGTGACGTCCTGACGGTGAAGTCAACTCCCACTTGTCTTAGTTGCCCTACAGGATGGTTTGCACAATAATATGAATAGCTTGTTCCAACCTCTGTGCACTGGCTGGTACCAGAGCTGCGTGTTTCCTGATCATCAAGAAGTGTGCGGCCATTCCAGGGTGCAGAGTGTAGTTTCAGTTCAGTTGTCGGATTTCTCCTGTGACTGCAAAATTGCGTATCCAGTCGGGCAAGGGTAACCAACAGGAATCACCTGGAACAAGCTGTGTGTAGGGATTGTTTTCTCTCCCCCTCTTCTTTTGAAGAAAACAGTGCTATCTCTAAGCAGGACTGCATTGTCACCTGGGCAGGATACCGGGGCTGCTGTTCCACTGCAGCAGACAGACGGCCATCACATCCGGGCCGCCTATGTGTAGATTTGTGCCTAGATGCTTCCAGTGGTATCCTCCACCTGCCTTCAACGTCACTTACCCATCACTGTAGGACTTTCACTAGCACAAGGTAAATCTTTAGCGTCAAGAGATGCACCTTCATATATAAGCACCGATTTGAGATCAAAGTTGCCTTCTAGACAGGTGGGCCTAAAAAGTCCTAGCAAGCTCTGTTGGCCTCGGTTTGAAATCAGTGTTGCCCTTCTCTTAGGAACTGCTGGTCCACGGCGCCTTATTCCGTTTTATTCGGCACAATCCCTCGAGTTCACTCCACGGAAGGCTTCCTCAGTCTGCCGCTTGAGGATAAGCCTCAACACTGTCATACCCCAGCGTGAGGAATGTAATATCTGAAATATATAGGAGGTACATACAAACCGTTGGCTCTGATGGAGCAAGCTCCACCCCTTACCGTAAGTGTCTGCACAATTTGCAAAATCTTTCGTGTATTTCTCCTTGCCACGTCATGGAGAGGTAGGAAAGCGTTATCCTAGAATGCTAGGGCTGGGAGAGACCTCAGGAGTCATCAAGTCCAACCCCTTGTTCAAAGCGAGACCAGCCCCAACTCAATCAGCCCAGCCAGGAGTTTGTCAAGATGGGACTTAAAAACTTCTAGGGATGGAAATTCCACCCCCTCTCTAGGGAACCCATCCCAGTGCTTCCCCACCCGCCTAGGGAAATAGTGTTTCCTAATCTCCAACCTAGACCTCCCCCACTGCAACTTGAGACCATTGCTCCTCATTCTGTCATCTGTCACCACTGAGAACAGCCTCTCTCCAGCCTCTTTGGAACCTCCCCTCAGGTAGCTGAAGGCTGCTCTCAAATCCCCCCTCACTCTTCTCTTCTGCAAACTAAACAGGCCCAAATCCCTCAGCCTCTCCTCATAGGTCATGTGCTCCAGCCCCCTCATCATTTTCACTGCTCTCCGCTGGACCTTCTCCAATGCGTCCACATCCTTTCTGTCATGGGGGGCCCAGAATTATCTTACCCATCCCAGTGCCACTTGCCCAAAGCCAGGCAGGAAGACTCATTTAGTGCAAGGAACTGAGTTCTTGTCTCCTTAGGCAGCACCCTCCTCAGCAGGCCGCCCTTCCTTATATGTAAATTTGCTTTGGGATAAGCACACTCTGTCTACTGCAGCTTTCCGTTTACTGGTTCGTTTTTTTATCGCTATGGGTATTTCCTTTTTCGGTGGCTCGCTCGGCTTTGCAATTCGATGGTGCCCTTACACTAGACTTCATGCGGCCCTGGGATTTTCCTTGGTCCCACTTCCCAGTCTGTGTCTTGAGTGTCGTCGTCGGTTTGATGAGCTCATACCTGGCCCGCGTTGGCAAGCTGTGACTCACCGGCAACTGGCCAGCCCAGGCGTTCCTTTAACTTGCTTTTACAATCAGAACCCTCCCCATCTGTAAATAGACCTGGTGGTGGCTGTGGGCCTGTGAATCCCGGGGGACAGTGTCTTGCAATTGTTTTCTTAGCAAATCCAGGCCATGAGCCACGAGAAGCTATGGGGCTCGCAGAATCAGGGGGCTTGGCGGAATTGCTCTGAGAACAGAGGCTTACAGCTTAGATACTTGATTTGCAATACATATAATCCAGGCCCCATGACAACATATCAGGGCCCCCCCTATCCCTGTGCCTCAGAAGGAGGTGCAAGTCACCCCCCTCCCTGCTTAGAGAAACCCCAAGCATCCCACCTCAGTCAGAAGACCCCCGGGCAGTCACTGCCCCATCCCCCACCTTCCTGGAAATGCCCCTCCCACCCTCCTTCCCTCTCTCCCCTCCCCAGGCACCCCCAGCCAGTTCTGCCCCCTCATGGTCCTGCCCCTTTCTCCCAGCCATAGCTGCCTTCCTCTGCCCCCACTCCTCCATTCTGTTCCCTTCCCAGCCTGACACCTCCCAGCCACCTGCAGCGCGGTTCCTCCACCCCCTCAGCCCTCTCTCCCTGCAGTCCCGTGCCCAGCTCTACCACCAGCTGGAGCTCGGCTCCTTCCTTCTCTTCCCAGCCTGGTTCTCCCCTCCCCGCTCACTCTCAGGGTTTCAAATTTGCAGTGGTTGCTGGGCCAACTCCTCCCCCGGCTCTGCTTTGAAAGCACAGCAGGGGCTGTGGTCCTGACTCCCCTTTGGCTGACTAGGGCCCCTGCCCCGGCACTATCTGTCGGGGTGCACCGTTGGCCTGGCGTGAGCCCCGCTGCAGTCCGCAGCGGGTGCTGGGACTCAACAGCGTACACCTAGGAGTCCTGCAGCCCTCTCGGGCCCTGTAAAAGGACCCAGGCTTTCTAGCTGCCACTACTGTAGCAGTATCCAGAGGACCCTTTAAATGCCCCAAGTCCCTGGGCAATTGCTCCCTTTTCCCCCTTGCTTGGTGGGGCTGGAATATAATACAAACTCTTGGCACCAACGTTGGTTGGGCAACAAATAGTGAAAAGGTTTTTTCGTTTTATTTCCCTCGCTTAATGCCTTCATTTTGAAATTCAAATCATTGCAGCTGGCTCTGTGAGGGGTCGCAAAGAATTAGCCAATATTACATTGGAATCTTCCCCCCCCCGCCCCCCGCCTCCCGTTTTGGGTTGAAATTTGAAATTTCAGTGAGGGATGCTTTTAAAAAAAATAATCAAAGTCTTAGTCTACACTGCAGAGCTACATCTACACTGGCGGCTTCTTGCGCAAGAACAGCTGTAACCTACACATGCATTCTTGAGCAAGTAAATTTACAGTACAGTACAGTGATGGAAAACAGGGCTTCTTCCGGAAGAGTTATTTCTCTCCCCACAAGGAATAAGCCCTCTTACGCAAGAGGGCAGTGTAGACAGGCAACACGAATTTCTTGAGCAAGAATCCCCTATGGCTAAAATGGCCATCGGCACTTTCTTTTGCAAGAGAGCATCCATAGTGCCATAGATGCTCTTGCGCAAAAGCACATGCCAGTGTAGACGCGCTCTTGTGGAAGACTTTTGCGCAAGAACTCTTCCGCAAAACAGTTCTTGTGCAAGAAGCTGCCAGTGTAGACATAGCCCAGAGGTTTTGCGCAAGAAGCCTTGTGCGGAAGAGTTCTTGCGCAAAAACTTCTTGTGCAAAAACGCGTCCACACCTCAAAGCACATCGCAAAAGCGATGTGCTTTAGCTCAAGAGAGCATCCACACGGCATGGACACTCTTGCGCAAGAAAGCTCTGATGGCCATTCACAGAGGGTACGTCTAGACTACATGCCTCTGTCGGCAGAGGCATGTAGATTTGTTTGTTCAGCAAAGGCAAATGAAGCCGCGATTTAAATGATCGCGGCTTCATTTACATTTACATGGCTGCCGCGCTGAGCCGACAAACAGCTGATCAGCTGTTTGTCGGCTCGCGCGCTAGTCTGGACGTTCCCCCTGTCGACATCAAAGCCCTTTGTCGGCAGCCCCGGTAAACCTCATTCCACGAGGAATAACGAGGCTGCCGACAAAGGGCTTTGATGTCGACAGGGGGAACTTCCAGACTAGCACGTGAGCTGACAAACAGCTGATCAGCTGTTTGTCGGCTCAGCGCAGCAGCCATGTAAATGTAAATGAAGCCGCGATCATTTAAATCGCGGCTTCATTTGCCTTTGCTGATCTGTCTAATCTACATGCCTCTGCCGACAGAGGCATGTATTCTAGACACAGCCAGAATGGCCATCAGAACACCTGTGCTTTTTCTGATAGCGGTTTCTTGAGCAAAAACCCCGCTGGAGTGTCCACCCCTGCCTTTTTGCACAAGAGCTGTAGCACAAAAGGAGTTATTCCTCGTGGGGAGAGGAATAACTCTACCGGAAAAAGCCCTCTGTTCTGCTGATTTTCTTGCGCAAAAACACGCTTGAGGTGTGGACGCTCCACCGGACTTTGTAGTGTAGACATAGCCAAAATGTGAAACATGCCCAAGACTCAATAACTGGCTCTTTTCAAGGCCTGTTCATCCAACGGATGCCTTGTCCTACAAATCACCATGGGTCTGCTGAATGTGGCCATCCCACATCTCGTTGCTCCTGCTTGGGCAGAGACGGGTGGATTCATTTGAGAGTTTCTTTGCTATTCATGGTGCTTAGCTTGGCAATTATACGGTGCTCTCTTAGCCGTGGGTATGGCCACTGTGGTAAAGCTTGCTGTGACTCTCCACCCTGCCTCTGACCTTTTCTAGAGGTCTCCGGCTGTAACCCAGGAACCCTGTGTTCTTAGTCAGTTATTGTTTGCCTCAGAGGCTTGCTGTGACTCTCCACCCTGCCTCTGACCTTTTCTAGAGGCTAGAGTTGCAGCTTACTGAGCCATTCTCTTCACTGGCAGAGTCAAAGGACAGGAGGAAAAACCCCTCCGTAATCTTGGCCTCTCTTTCCTAGAACAGACTTCTCAGTGGTGTGGGAAGGGTTGTCCGGGCCAGGCCACTACTCCACGTTCCAGCCCAGGGACTGTAGCTAGCGGCAACTGATGAGGGGTTTTCTCTAACCCCCGTACTTCCTGGGCCACTTCCCCAAATGCTCCCCTAGTAGCCTCTCCCTAGTACCTGAGCACATCTTGCCTGCTTCAGCACAAACACTCTTTCCTTTCTCATTTCTCAGTTCTCCAGCAATGCACTTCCTCCTCTCAGTCCTTCACTCTTCTCCTTCCCCCAGCCTTTCCTGAGGGAAACCTTCTACAGTAGCTCAGCAGGCCTTAACTGGCTGCGGGTACCTGAATCCACTGCTTCAAGCAAGCTCTTAATTAGCCTTCGGTGCCTACCTGCCTTGATTACATGGCTGCACTCTCTGGCCATTCACTCGGGAAACAGAAAACCATTCACCCAGCTCCTGGCATACCACCCCTCCACCAAAATATTGTAGCTGGCTGCCTTGGGTGTGTCACGCCACATCCAAAGATCAGCTGGCATTTCTAGAGCTGAATCCATGTCATTGTGGGACACAGGGAAGTAGAGTGAGTTGCCCAGCCGTGCCTGACAAGTTGCTGCCAGAATTGGGACAAGAACCCCTGACTTTTGGGTCATTTCCTTTGCCCAACAGGCATCATTTTATTGATGAAAGGTAGCGTGTGTGTACAAGGCATTATTATTCCCTGCTTGGGACAGGGAAAAATGTACCTTTTTTGTGACCCTCTGCTCAACAGGAGGGCTACTCATGAAGGTCACCTCATTGTTTCTGGTCTCACTATCGTCTGTCTCCATCTGTTGTCTTTTGTTTTATACTGAGATGGTCACTTCTTTGCGGGCAGGGATGATGTTTTTCTTCTGTACACCACCGAGAGCAGCGGGGAATTGAGCCTTAACCGGGGCCGCGAGGTACTTTGGTAATACAAACCCTCATAACACATAAATAATAACCCCCATTCCCACGCGTTAGCTGCCAGACCATACTTATTTCTTACGGAGCTGACCCTAGAGAGCGTAGGAGGTTCATCATTACATGTGAAAATGCAGGTGTGTTACTGGCTCCAGATCAAGGATCTTGGAGCGATGGGAAAACCTCCCAGGCCTTTACAGTGTAGTTTCGCTCCGTTGGGTTCCTTGGTGCAATTAAGTTCAGAAAGTTAATCTGAACTTGGCTTAGCAACACGCAGTGAAGCCCTTGACTATCGGAGGGTTTCCAACCCCAGCGCAACAGAATAATCCGTCTCTTGGAAGTTTCTCAGCCAAATTAGAGCTAGGGAGGCCGGCGTAGCCCCCTGAAATGCTGCTATCCTAAGCACGTCTCCACAGCAGCCTCCAAAGCAGAGAGAAGCTAGTCACCCCAGCTGTGCTCCTCATTCCTGGAGAAACTCAGATTCCAGCCTGCACTTCAGTGAGTGCCGGCTGGCGAACCTCCAAACCCCAGCACTCCTTCAACTTGCCTGCCTCTAAAATTAGCTCTGTTGCCTGCATCGTTGTCAATCTTGCTATTTTGGGGGCTGGCATAGGGCTTTGGAGGCCCCGTCAGATGAACGTCGGCCGGTCTTTTTCCTTCGAAATAAATCAGGCCATGAAACGGCAGGATGGCGATGCCACTACAGCCATTCCATCCGGGTAACGGTGACGAGCCAGCATGTCTGAGCAAGGAAGCGTTTTTGGATCAATCTGACTTCTGAGTCATGCACAAAATTGTAGACACTCGCATGTATCTTAGACGAGGTAAAGTCACAAAAAGGGAAGATCTGACAAAGAGTTATTGAGTCCTGTCGGAGGATGGGGTGAAAAGACGGTAGAATGGGAAATCTGTTTGGATTGGAGGGATTTGGGAGTGAAACAAAGTTCAGTTAATTTGAGCTGAACTGTATATGTTTTCATGTCTCTTGTGTGCATTTAAGAAGAGCAAAGGTCTCAGTCATTATCTGTCTCAAGCCCTGCACTCCTCTCTTAATTACTTATCCCTCTCAGGAGCTCTGGCTTATGCAGATGACAGTGATTTTCTGCAGGTGCAGCCTCCTTTATGCAGAAAAGTGCTTCATTACGCCTGTTCCTTAGCATGCTTCCCAGATGGTGGCTTGCCAGGTGTTCCTCCTTCCACGTTACTCCCTCCTTGCCCCTTGCAATAACCAAAAACGCAAATGAATTCCTCTGATAACAAGCCAGCCACACATGTGAGATCCATCGTGGATTCTGACAAAATTAGCGGGGTGTGATGTCTGGACAATCATACCCCACATGGGGATTTAGGGAAAATGAGCAAAGAATCCACATTTCTAGGAGGACAATTCAAGCTGTAAATGGGGAGAGAACAGCGATCCACACTCAGGAATTTCTCCTTGTTCTTAGGAAAGACACGTTCTATCGGGATTTCATAGAATCATAGACTCATAGGGTTGGAAGAGCTCTCAGGAGTCATCAAATCCAGCCCCCTGCCCAAAGCAGGATCAATCCCAACTCAATCAGCCCAGCCACGGGTTTGCTAAGACGAGACTGAAAAACCTCTAGGGATGGAGATTCCCATCACAGGGCTTCCCCACCCACCTAGGGAAATATTTTGAGGGGCGGTATAGCTCAGTGGTTTGAGCATTGGCCTGTTAAACCCAAAGTTGTGAGTTCAATCCTTGCAGAGAGGATTTGGGGCAAATATTTGTCAGGGATGGTGCTTGGTCCTGCTGTGAAGGCAGCAGACTAGACCCTATGACCCAAGGTCCCTTCCAGTTCTAGGAGATAGGCAATCTCCATTAATTTATTTAAGATCCAACCTAGACCTCCCCCACTGTAACTTGAGACCATTGCTCCTCATTCTGCCATCCATCACCACTGAGAACAGCCCCTCTCCATCCTCTTTGGAACCTCCCTTCAGGAAGATGAAGGCTGCTCTCAAATCCCCCCTCACTCTTCTCTTCTTTGGACTAAATAAGCCCAAATCCCTCAACCTCTCCTCGTAAGTCATGTGTTCCAGCCCCCTCATCATTTTGGTTGCCCTCCACTGGACTCTTTCCAACATGTCACATCCTTTCTGTCATGGGGGACCCAGAACTGGACGCAATGCTCCAGATGTGGCCTCACCCAAATAAAGGGGAATAAACACTTCCCTAGATCGGCTGGCAATACTCCTCCTAATGCACCCTAATAGGCAGATTGCTCTCTGTGGCCTCATGTTTCCTGATCCAATCCTCTTCCTCTACCAGACCCCAAAATAATACAAAAATCCACAGCCCTTCTCCTCCATTTCCACACCTGAGAAGCCACACGTCTCCTGGGGCCTCAACCGAACTGCGGAAGGACCTATGCCCCCCACATGCTATGGGGAAGAGGGAGGGTCTTGAAGTTAGGGCACAGTGCTAATGCTCAAGAGATATGGACTGTGTTCCTCATTCTGCCCCCCTTTGTAATCTTGGGCCAAAGTCTGCATCTCAGTTCTCCATCTGCACACCCTGGGGTGGGAATATCCCTTTTTTCTCTCAGCCTTTGTCTGTCTTGCCGATTCAGACCATGAGGTCTTAGCGACTGGGACTGTCTCTTCCAAGGTGTACCTCCACCACCTACTGCAATGGGGTCCAGATCCCTATTATGGTTTGTGGGCGCCACTGGAATATAAACACTAACTCATAGCACTTTGAGCAGGATCTTGAAGGACTGCTGCAAGAGGTAGGTTGGCATACAGAGGTGATACCCGCCCCCCCCCCCCAGGTAGGTTTAGGGGTGTTTATGGGAGCAATGTCAGAGAACCATGCTCTGCAGGTAAATAGAGGACTTTGCTCTGTAGGACACTCAGACCACCACTAAAATCCTTTAAAATGCCCATATCCTGTGGATGGGGGGAGAGAGGCTTAATTCTACACACCCCATGCAAACGAAAAACACAATGTTGCAGTCAATAGGTGGATTAAACTGGCAGTGGATAAAAAAACCAAGCAAACATTGGGAGAAGGGATTTACTGCAGAAAACGAGACCTGGCATGAAATCGGTAGCCCTACCTAGGAAATAAAAAAAAGTTATGAGACCGGCTTTATAAATAGGCATCAGCAAAGCTGCTCCTGGCATGATTTCCTACCCCAATCCATGCCACCCAGTGGGGCGCATACCTCATCCCGATAAGGCCGCTGATTAAACAGCTGCGGGATAAGGAATTTAATACAGCCCGCCCAGCATGCACGCAGTAATCAAGCCCAGAGCCTTCTGCAATTAGGCTCGTGACATGTAACGCGGGGATACTGGATAATTAAGGGAATGTTCCCTCTAGTCCTCAAATATCCTAGCCTGCAGGGCATGTAGAGTCAACTCCATCAGGGGTATGCATAGGGTAAATGGGATGAGACAGAGAAATGGGATACTCTAGGAGAGAGCAGTTTTCAAACTTTTTTTTCTCATGACCCAGTTGAAGAAAATTGTTGATGCCCATTACACAAAGTTATTTGACTAGCGTGCGGGCTCCAGTTTGGGGCTGAGGATGAGAGATTTGAGTTGTAGGAGGGGGAGTCAGGGCTGGGGCAGGAGGGACTTACCTTGGGTGACTCCTGGTCAGTGGTGCAGTAGGGGTGCTAAGGCAAGACATGAGAAGCCATTCTTCCGCTCTACTCTGTGCTGATTAGGCCCCAATGGCAGTATCGTGTCCAGTTCTGGGCACCCCATTTCAAGAAAGATGTGGAGAAATTGGAGAGGGTCCAGAGAAGAGCAACAAAAATTATGAAAGGTCTAGAGAACATGAGCGATGAGGGAAGACGGAAAGAATTGGGCTTGTTTAGTTTAGAAAAGAGAAGACTGAGAGGGGACAAGCAGTTGTCAAGTATCTAGAAGGGGTTGCAAGGAGGAGGGAGAAAAATTCTTCTCCTTGGCCTCTGAACAATGGGCTTCAATTGCAGCAAAGGAGGTTTTAGATTGAATATTAGGGAAAACTTCCTGTCAGGGTGATTAAACACTGGAATAAATTGCCGAGGGAGGTTGTGGAATCTCCATCACTGGAGATATTTAAGAGCAGGTTAGACAGACATCCATTAGGGATGATCTAGATGGTGCTTGGTCCTGCTGGGAGGGCAGGGGACTGGACTTGATGACCTCTCGAGGTCCCTTCCCGTTCTAGTGTTCTATGATTGTAAGGCAGCTTCCTGCCTGTCCTGACTCCACAGAAGAAACCAGCGGCAGGTTCCCAGCCAATGGGAGGGGGAAACTAGTGCTCAGGGAAGGGTCAGTACACGGAGTCCTGTGCATTACCCCCCTACACATACACTCATAAGAGCCAGACCTGTTGCCGGCCACTTCTGGGGTGCAGCATGGTTTGCAGTGTCAGGACAGGCAGGGAGCTTCCTCAGCTCCCCGACTGATCCCCCTACAATGACGAGATGGAGCGGTCAACATTCTGCTACCCAGTCCTGGGTCATTTGAAAACCCCTGCTCTAGGAGACAGTGAGATAATCATTATAAGGAAAAAAGTCTGTTAGGTCACATTTGGCCGATTCCCTGGAGATGAGAGCAAGATGGTTCCCTACAGAAGATTAGCGAGCCTTGACCCATCTGGTTTTCCAGTTTGACTGCCAAGGACAATGTCATTGCTCAAGCCATTTAAGACTGGACTGTGCGTGGTAGGGCACGAACCTACTTGTGCCCCACATCATTCAACTAACGCTATAGTGCAAAATCGTGAGAGTGATCTCAGCCAGTCTTGTATCAACAGGTGTTTGTATTTGACTGTCACACGCTACTGATATCGGGGAAGATATTTTACATTCCTGCTGCTGGGGGGTGTTTGCAGTAGACTATGGCCAGGTCTACATGAAAGGGGAAGGTCAAATCAAGATATGCAACTCCAGCAACGTTAATTATGTAGCTGGAGTCAACGTGTCTTAATTTGAGTTTCTGTGCTGTCCCCAGAGTGGGAGGTCGATGGAAGCAAATGCTCCCATCTGCTTCCCTTACTCCTCACAAGGATTGGGAGTACCAGTGCCGATGGGGGCATCCTCAGAGTCCGATTTAGTGAGTCTTCTCTAGACCCGCTAAATCAAACTCCGGAAGATCGACCTTGGCAACATCGATCTTCTGCATAGTGAAAACAAGCCCTATGTGTTTGGTTTGGAAAGCATATATCCCAGCTGCCTCAGTGCTTGTTGCAGGTGGAAGTGAAAGCCTCGAGGAGTGGTAGAATATGTTATCTACATAGTTGTAGCAATGTGAAAGCAGCAAAGAACATGACGGACTAGTCTCTTTGCATGTCATTCCCACGTTTTTCAGGTTGACGGGCATATCGCTAATTAAGGTTTCTATGTAGCCCATAGGAAGTTACTGGATAGGGGCCCAGCTATGAAGACAGTGGTACTGCCCCCAACAGTGCAGAAGTAAGGGTAGCAATACCCTACCATGCCCTCCTCATGTCCATGCTGCTGGTGATGGCAGTGCTGCCTTCAGAGCTGGGTTCCAGCCAGCAGCCGCCACTCTCCCAGGCAACCAACCATGTGAAATCTGGTCTCTCCTATAATGCTAGATTTCATGGGGGAGAGCAGATTTCACTGTCCATGACACTTTTTTCATGGCCATGAATTTGATAGAGCCCTTCTTGTCAGTCGTGTGGTGACCAGTGTCTCTACGCTGAACCCATCTTACTTATTGTCAATGGTCCTATTCCAGTATAAAAGCCTGATACTTCTCCTAATGAAGACAGAGGCAGAATTCTTAGCGACTCTTATGAGAGAAGGCTGGTGCCTTCAGAGTGTGTTGTTATTTTTCGAAATATTTGTTCCTTCCGTTTCACCTGGGCTGCTATATAGGTTGTCTGAGATTGTGATCACTCTTCTCGTTTAACAGGTGATCGGATATAATCTCTTCAGAGACCCATGGTCTTTTCCAATAATTTAGGAGACACAATGTTCTAGTAGAGCAAATCTTCTGGGCTTATGTTTTAAGTTGCCAGGTAAGTGCGGGCTTTCGGCACAGTTACCTGATTAGCTGATTGTTACCAGTTGCTACATAGGGTCCTTTAGCATCTATATTTTTCATTTAAACATTCTTTCTTTGTGACTCACCATTTGCTTGGCAGGTAATTGCTTTTGAGGAGACAACCGGCTCTTCTCTTAGATCTCTGAAACAATGGGACACCTTCCCCACAGCTGGTTTGAATCATCCGCTTTGCCTTGACAAAGCCACGCTCCAGCTTCTGCAAAATTTGCATCTCCCCACCAGGACCACCGCCACCAGCAACAACCCAGCCCTACCCCCCTCCAGATACATGTTTGGTTTTTATCAACAGGCAAACCCATAGAAATGGATGGCAATTTCCCTTCCTGGTGCCCATCAAAAATAAATTCCTAAGATGAAAGATGGCTGCTCCAATTAAGAGCTCTTGTAAGAATGAGGCTTTCCAGTCCTCTAAGATGTTTTAGTATTTCCTTGGAACAGCCATGTCTTTCCGCGAACTGTGGATATATTTGGTTTCCATCATTTTCTGTTTGCAGGCTATGTTACTAACATGGCATGAGGAAGATGCCCCCTTTTGACTTTTCAGCTGCTGAAGAAAAACGAGTTTTTCTAGGTAGATCAGACTTCCCGCAGAAGCCTTGGATGACGGAAAGTCCATGAGTGTTCTCCATCTTGAAGTAGCTATTATAGACTAGATACCTAGCTATGCTGGGCCCATCCTTGACATTGTCTTAATCTTTGTTTCAAAATAGGATTGTGCAAATAGTTTAGGACTCGTGTTTTTGTCTGGCTCCTTCGGCACCGTCTCTGGGAACGAGATAATAGGAGAACCGGCCCTGCCAGGAAATTCAGGTCTTGATTTGTGGAAATACCATCAGAAAATTACATCTTCACTACTCTGCTCCTATCTGTGGCTGCCCCTTATCAATGCCAAGGTGTTCTTTTTCTATAGGTGAATGTATCTATGATTTCATCTCCTTATCATAGTCATCAGCTTGTTGCTATGGCATTTTTGTGGTTGGATGGTCCATCCGGAACCTACCAGAAGTTGGCGTCAGTTCATGTTCGGTGGTTGGCTCGTGTCACAGGGGCAAAATTCCCCCTTGCAATCTACTGCCAGTTCCCCAAAACTTATGGGTTACCTAAGTTTATCTATGCCAAAGGCCTCCTGCTAACTGCTGAAGGATGTCGGACAGGAGACGCGCCTGTAGGTTCCTTGTATTACTGCTGAATATAATAAAACAGACTCCAATGCAGAGCAGAGGATATAATAGAGGTAAACTGCCCCCCCCCACCCCACACACACCCTTGTGGCCACATGCTTTTAGAAGCTGCCTTTCAAATATCTGAATGAGTTTCAGAACAGTCCCTTGATGGTGGGTCTAAGACTCATGTTATTTATAGCTTCAGTTCCACCCTTCTGGGCAGGTTCCATTACATTATGCACCATTCTTCGGGGATTCGGAGTTTCTTTTTAAAATAAATTCCTGCTCCCTGTCTGCCCTCACCCCCACAAGCTTCCACCTCTATCCAGTAAATTACAGAGCCATAAATCATCTCCAAGGTACTGCTTTCTCCTGCCATCTTTGCCCGGTGTCAGACTGGGGCTGGAAACTTTGCTCCATGTGTCCTTGATTAGTTCATCTAGTCCTCCTTTGGGTTTTTTCCCCTTCTTTCCTTTTATTTCTCTTATGAAAAATGGCCTGTTGGGCGGGGGGGGGGGGGGGGGGGAAGGAATGGTGCGGTAGGTGTTGCTTTCAAAAGGGAAGGAGTGTGTTTGGCTTTGCCCACAGTAGCAAGAGCACAGAATGTTTCTGCTATAAATGGGTCACGACGGGGTTTTGTTATGAAACGCCTTTTGATATAGGATGGCCACAGTCCTATGGCTTCCAAATATATTTCAGCGACACATTTCTCGGTCACCCACAAGGTAGGTAGATACATGTGTTTCCAAGAACTCGGTTTTACCAACTGTAACCTCAACTGAGAAATGGAGATTTTTTTACCTAGAGTCACAGGCATTGGTTGTATAGCTCCCCATCTTTTCATCCCAATTGGGATGAACGGACCAGTTCTGGAAGAAAATAAGAGACAAGAAATGGTGATTAAGCTGCATAATTGAGAGACCGATTTCTAACTTCTCCAAAGTCTCAGCAACGTAGCCTGTGTTAGTCTGTAATTTTGAAAACAACGAGTAATCCTGTGGTACCTTACAAACTGATCAAAATATATAGAATCGTGAGCCTTCGTGGGCAAAACCTACTTCATTGGATGAGCTGGAAGCTGAACTGGAAATAATATCTATCCAGAATTTACAACAGAAAAGGAAAGGAAGAAAAAAGATTACCTGGCAATAGTGGTACTAGTGCTAATGAGGTGAATTGAGTGGGCTGGAAGTACCCCATACGTAGCTTTTCGCGTAAATGAGGTATTGAATGCATGGAAAACTGGCTTTATAATGTGATATCCAGTTAATGTCTTTGTTCAAGCCCAAATGTCATTTGCAGATGACATGAAGCTAGGAGGAGAGGTAGATACGTTGAAGGGCAGGGTTAGGGTCCAGAGTGATCTGGACAGATTAGAGGATTGGGTCAAAAGAAATCTGAGGAGGTTCAACAAGGACAAGTGTAAAGTCCTGCCCTTGGGACAGAAGAATCCCAAGCATTGGTACATCCTTGGGACCAACTGGCTAAGTAGCAGTTCGGCAGAAAAGGACCTGGGGATTATAGTGGATGAGAAGCTGGATATGAGTCAACAGTGTGCCCTTGTACCCAAGAAGGCTAATGGCATATTAGGGTGCATTAAGAGGAGCATTGCCAGCAGATCTAGAGAAGTGATTATTCCCCTTTATTCGGCTCTGGTAAGGCCACATCTGGAGTATTGTGTCCAGTTCTGGGCCCCCCACTATAGGAAGGACGTGGACGCAATGGAGAGGGTCCAGTGGAGGATGACCAAAATGATAAGGGGGCTGGAGCACATGACCTATGAGGAGAGGCTGAGGGAGTTGGGTCTGTTTAGTCTGCAGAAGAGAAGAGTGAGGGGGGATTTGAGAGCAGCCTTCAACTTCCTGAAGGGAGGTTCCAAAGAGGCTGGAGAGAGGCTGTTCTCAGTGGGGGCAGATGGTAGAACGAGGAGCAATGGTCTCAAGTTGCAGTGGGGGAGGTCTAGGTTGGATATTAGGACAAACTTTTTCCCTAGGCAGGTGGGGAAGCGCTGGGCTGGGTTCCCTAGGGAGGGGGGGGAGTCTCCATCCCTAGAGGTGTTTAAGTCTCGCCTTGACAAAACCATGGTTGGGTTGATTTAGTTGGGATTGGTCCTGCGTTGGGCAGGGGGCTGGACTTGATGACCTCCTGAGGTCTCTTCCAGCTCTATGATTCGAATCAGTGTTACATTTGCACGTGATGGTCAATTCCACACTCTCTCAGTAATTGACTTGTGAAATTCCTTTGCAGAAGAATGGCTACTTTTAAATCCATTAACGACTGCCTAGGCAGGTTAAAGTCAAGGGTGTTTGGTTTGTAACCCGTAACCTAGAAGGGGGCTAAATATAAACTTTGGATTCCGTATCCCTTTCAAGGACAGGTTGTGGGTTATAGAAATCTCCCCAAACTTGAACTGAATTTCTTTTCAGGTCCTCAAGTGTTTGAAGATTGTCCTTTGACTGGTATAAATCATTGTATTGATCATGGGGGGCTTTCAGTGTATGTTGTATTTTCCAACAACAATAGCAAAATGCTCTGAGCATGGATGACTACTGGAGATTAACGACTGGCTGAGGTCAATTCAGGTCATCAGTATCTCTCGGCTGGTCGTTAAACCACCAGGAAGTGCCCTGCTCTTCATATGTTATTGCTTATTCATTAAACACCAGTACACTTTGTATAAATATTTGTCTCGCTGCTACTGGCACCTTGAAGGAGTTCAGGTCAGGACAGGACACCATCTGCATATTTTACAGCATTACAATATGCAAATATTTTAATAACCGGCCAACTCGGGAAGGCAACTGAAGGCTTCAGGGCTAGCTAGCTAGTTCATGGGTCATGTACAGAGCACCTACCACGTATGGTTGTTTTCTGAAATAATAAAAAAATGTTATAAAGGAAGTCAGAGTGCATGTTTGCATGGACATTTCTGGCCTTTAAATCTATGAATCTATGTTTTTTCACAGCCAGTTACAAAAAGGAAACCGATCTGGTGAATTTAGATCAGATAATGTCAATTTTGACAAAACCTAGAATAAATGGAAACCTTTTAGTTCCAGCGAATGAAGACTCATTGCACAAGGTGTTTGTTTTGGGTCATCTGGTGTGCCTTTGCGGTATCTGCAATCCAAGTAGTGCAACATCAGCAGATACCATGCTGACTACTGGAAAGTGAAGGTGTTTAGATCCCAAAAGTGAAAATAACTAGTCTGCTTTCCTGGACTGAGCAAAGAGACAAACCCAAATAAACAGTGTTCAGTGTAAAAGGCAAAAGACGGTTTAAAAATTCTAGTACAGGTTGAACCTCTCTGGTCTGGCAACATCCGTGGTCCAGCATGATTTTAGAGAGGCGGATGTCCACTTACCATGGGCACGGCCAAGTTTCTCATGGTCCCATGAAATTGTTTTGCAGCCACCGGTCCTGGCTCTTGGTGTTCTGTGCTGTTATTTAGCTCTCATGCTCTCTTAAATGTCTTTTAGGCAGTGGAGTGTTGGTAATGCTGCTAGACAATATTGACCTCCCGTGGTCCGGCAAATTTTCTAGTCAGGTCCCGAAAGTGCCGGATCAGAGAGGTTCAACCTGTAGTTTTAATGAACTCAAGAAATGACCATAGCTAGGGAAATTAGTTTTAAAAATGATTATTCATTGAAAAGTGCTATTTAGCCTATTGGTATATCTTGACACCTTCGGGGTGAAGGACATTGTCTTAAGTATTCATGACCTAATTTCCAGAGGTGCTAATTACCCACATTTCCTGGTAAAGTTACTGGGAGCTTCAGGTGTGGAAAACATGCCTTAACAATGAGAGTGCATTGAACCTAAATCTGTTTGAGGGAGGAGAACATGAACAGCTGACTGGACCATGTGCAGAGAGAAGGTCTGTGGCTGGGGGCGGGTGAGTGAATCTAACAGGCAAAGGTGCTACAAATTCCAGTGCGTACAAGTTGAAGTCAGCAAAACTCAACCTTTCTGCCAAATGTTGACAGTGAGGTTCATCGAGCGCTGGAACAGATTCCGAGGAGATATGTTGAATTTTCCAGGACTTGGCGACTTTGCTTCAAGACTGTTTGTCTTTTGGCAAGAGATCCTGTAGCTCCGTTATAAATGGTTGGGTCCAAAGCAGGAATATTTGGGTGACAGGTATGATCTCATGGACATTTTTGGCCTTAAATGGATGAATCTATGTTTCTTCACAGCCAGTTAAAAGGAATCTGATCTGGTGACTTTAGATGTTCATACCGTGCAAAGGGCCTGACTAGACAGTCAAATGGTTTCTTTCAGCCTTTAAAACTATTAAAATATGTAGGTGTCGGCACCTATGAAAAGCAGACCACTTACTTACTGGCAGTCAGTCATGCTGGTCTATCAAGATGGCCACAATCCAGTTCAGAGAATGAGTTGTGAGTCAACCACAATATGGGGTAGAAATAACGTACACAAGGAATTAATTTTACCTGCTAATTGTGTATATGGAAAGCATCAACCCTTAATTCAGATGGCAGGGTTTTATTTTTTCACTTGGGGGCGTGGGACCTATGAAACTCTTGAGTTTTATTATGTTGTGGAGGGATTTTGGTTTCCAGGAGACTGCAGAAGTTAGTAGGGCCATGTGGTATGGATTAATGGGTGTGTCCGGGGGAATGTGCTCTTGATAATCAGTTAGTCGTTAGAATAAATACAACATTTTTGGATTTAGTGAACGAGCGGAGGGTTGGATAAACATGGGATGTGAGAATCCCAACCCACCAGAACAGTCCTCCTTCGAGTGGTCTCGCCAGACCGGATGCAGATGAGTTTGCTCAGACTAACGGGCGGGTTGCCCATTTTGCTAGCGCAGAAGAAGCTGTGTGTCCCAGAAGCACAGACCAGCGGTGAAGGTGGGCAAGAGGAGGCCAAGAAAAGCTCTATTCTCCAAGACCATACCCTGAGTTTCTTCCATGAGGCTGGGCCTCCTCTTCTGTTGTTGCACAGGAATAAGTCCTCTGGAAGGTTGGTATCATCCATGGTGCATGGACGTTTCAATTTGCAGTGCTGATGTTCTCCTATGAAATCCACTCTCTGAGTTCTGTGCAGGGACTCCGCACTAGGCCGTAGTGTCTCTCCTTCTTAGTACCGTGTCAGAACTTGGCTTTCATGGGATCCAGCTCTACACACCAGAGTTCAGATCCTGCCCTCTTGGTTCTGTTCTGTAGCACAGCCCACACCATGCTTTTAGCCAGCAACTTGAGACCCACCAAAGACCCACAAACCACAGCCTCTGTTAGCTCTCTGTTAGAGCTGATTAAACCATGTATTTTATCCACCCCCAAAATTACAAACACACAGTACTCAGGGGAGGGGGTGGGGCACAAATTTTCATTGCTGGCTTTTGTTTTATTTTGCCAAAATAGGAGAATGAAAACATTTTTCAGCCTTTCCGTTTTTCTGCAAAGCACCCCCAAAATTTAACAAAAACAGCAGTGTTCACCAAAGCTTTCCATTTTGCTGAAAAGACATTTTCCATGAAATCAAAGTTTTTACAACAAAAAATCTCACCTGCTTCTCTATCTGTCTGTCTATCTTCTTCCTGTCTGTCTTTCTGTCTGTCTATCTTCTTTATTTGTCTATCTCTCTATTTATCCCCATACACCCTGTCCTATCTATCTATCTATCTATCTATCTATCTATCTATCTATCTATCTATCTATCTATCTATCTATCTATCTATCTATCTATCTATCTATCTATCTATCTATCTATCTTTGAATCGAAGCATAACTTCTTACACATCAATGTTCCATTAGATCACTTTTGGGGATTATTTTGGATTTTTTTTGCCTTTCAATACGAAGTAATAACAAATAATAACTGATACCTGACAGGACTTTAATTGGCAACAGCACCTTCCACGCTCTTATTTATTTCTTCTGTCCCAGATGTGAGGTGAAAACCTGTGATCCAAGAGACAGATTAAATCAGTCTGATACAGCGAATATTAAAATAAAACAATCAAGTGTAATTGGAAATATCTGTTCTAATCAAGAGTTTGGAGAACAACGTAAGTCTTCTTTTGGTGCGTCTTATTCTATGGGTTCAGCATTCAGCGGTGGCTGAGAAAAGTATAGTGGGGAAAAAACCAGATAATATGGACTCCGCAGCTACATCTGGAGACACATGAGGTCTCTTGTGCAGTTAGCAAAGGTAGCTCTGGTGATGGATGAAATCTCCTGGGTGGGATAATAATGTCTCTGAACTCAATCCGTATGTATAATTCATCCCAGAATTGTAGCATTCGGGGAGGCAGGAGGTTGGGAATCATTAGGAAAGGGATAGAGTAGAAGACAGAACATCTCATATTGCCTCTGTATAAATTCACGGCACGCCCCCATCTTGAATACTGTGTGCAGATGTGGTTGCTCCATCAGAAAAGATCTATTAAAATTGGAAAAGGAACAGAAAAGGTCAACAGAAAGGATTAAGGATTTGGAACAGCTGCCATATGAGGAGAGATTACTAAAACTGGGACTTGGAAAAAAGACGACTAAGGGGGGATATTGCAGAACTTAAGAACATTAAAATGGCCAGACTGGGTCAGACCAAAGGTCTGTCTAGCCCAGTGTCCTGTCTGCCGACAGTGACCAATGCCAGGGGCCCCAGAGGAAGGGAACAGAAACAGGGAATCAACACGTGATCCCTCCCCTGTCGTCCATTTCCAGACAAACTAGGCTAGGGACACCATTCCTACCCATCTTGGCTAATAGCCATTGATGGACCTAACCTCCAGGAATCTATCCAGCTATTTTTTGAACCCTGTTAAAGTCCTAGTCTTCACAACATCCTCTGGCAAGGAGTTCCACAGGTTGACTGTGCGCTGAGAAAAGAAAAACTTCCTTTTGTTTGTTTTAAACCTGCTACCTGTTAATTTCATTTGGTGACCCCTAGTTCTTATATTATGGGAACAAGTAAATAACTTTTCCTTATTCACTTTTTCCACACCAGTCATAGTTTTATAGACCTCTATCTTATCCTCTCTTAGTCTCCTCTTTTCTAAGATAAAAAGTCCCAGTCTTCTTAATCTCTCTTCATATGGGACCCGTTCCAAACCCGAATCATTTTTGTTGCCCTTCTCTGAAACCTTTCCAATGCCAATATATCTTTTTTGAGACGAGGCAACCACATCTGTACGCAGTATTTGACATGTGGGCGTACCATGGTTTTATATAGAGGCAATAAGATATTCTCTGTATACAATCATGAGTGGGTGGAGAAAGGAGATAAGGAAGTGTTTTTACTCCTTCTCATAATACAAGAACGAGAGGTCGCCAAATGAAATGAATAAGCAGCAAGTTTAAAACAAACAAAAGGAAGTTTTTCTTCATATAGCACGCAGTCAACCTGTGGAACTCCTCGCCAGAGGATGTTGTAAAGGCCAAGCATATAACAGGGTGCAAAAAAGTGCTTGATAAATTCATGGAGGATAGGTTCCAGTCAGGATGGGTAGGGATGGTGTCTCTAGCTTCTGTTTGCCAGAGATGGGCGATAGGGGACGGATCATGCGATGATTCCCTGTTCGGTTCACTCCCTCTGGGGCACTTGGCAATGGCCACTGTCGGCACACACGGCACTGGACTAGATGGACCTTCGGTCTGACCCAGGTCTGGCCGTTCTCATGTTATTAGGGGTCTGGATCCTGGCAACTCTGGCATATTGGATTTCCTTCCTCATGAATGCAGGGCCTGCCATGGCATCTCTGGGCAAACATGTCTTCCTGTGCATGGGGCTCTCCTCTGTATGTGTCCTCCCCTACTCCAGTCTGCCCCTTCTGGACCCGGAGGTGGCCAGACACAGGGTCTTGGGATCCCTCTCTTACACAAGGAGAGGTCTTTCCTATCCTGGCCCCAGTAACCTCGGCATCCCCCTTCCTCCAGGACTCTCCTTCTCCAGCTAGTACCTCAGGATCCCTTTTCCCTGGGATTTTCCTCCCCCACCCCCATCACCTCAGGATCCTTCTTCCGTGGGACTCTTCATTGTCTCCTCTTACATCCCAGTCCTCCCTCCCCTGGGACTCTCCTTCACGCATCATCACCTCAGGATTCCTCCTCCCCCTAACCCCACCCCTCCCAGATGCCTCCATTAAGTTTCCAAAGAACTAGCTACATGCCTGCCGATGCGGGAATGATAGACTCAGAGAGCTGGAAAGGACCTTGAAGAGTCATCAAGTCCAGTCCCTTGCCCTCACAGCACCATTTAGACCATCCTTGATAGATGTCTATCCAATCTGCTCTTAAATATCTCTAGGTATGGAGATTCTATAGACCTCACATGCCCCTTCCCCACAGCCTAGCTGCATGTGTAACTCCCACCAGGTGGATTTGAACCTGGGGCCTCGGTGTAGGAGTCTCTATAGCTTGAGCTATAAAGCCAGCTGGCTCTCAGGCCAGGCTGTAGAGCTCCCTTGTTGTTATCTCTCTCTGTAAGTGGTCTAAGTGCCACTGCATGGGAGAGTGACCCACACTAAGTGTGCGGGTTACACATGCATGCTAACGTGCATCTTCAGCCCTTTTTTAATGCCATGCCTCTGGCAGCAGGCGTTTCTACTGATGGTGCACATCCACACATACCTTGGTGCACAGAACAAAATTGATTCCGTACGCATACAAAAAAATTAGAGGAAACATTAGTTGTGAACCTTCAGCTACTGGGCCATCACATCCAAATGAAAAGCCCTTTCTCCTCTGCCGTTGGGGAAATCGGCCCTCCATTGTGTATTCCTCTGGAGGATTATTGAAATTAATTGAGAATCCATCTACTTTTTTAAAGCCAAGACCACGACTAGGTGTTAACACAGTGCAAGAATTTAAGACCTTCCATGCGTCTCTGTAAGTGCTTCGCCATTCTTCATTTTCATCCCCTGGGGAATAACTTTTCAGTACTAAGTCTAAAGAGTGCTGCTTCTTGGAAAAGAACTCATGCTCCTCTTTCCCGTTGTGATACAGTTTGGGTTTGGGGAGGAATACGAGAAGCTTGTTAAACAACTCCTGAGTAGGCAGAATTCACCTCACGGGCCTTCAGACAGATGTCACCTCGGTGTTGTAGCTTCCTGTTCTCCAGTCAGGAGGGAGGAGCCTGGGACTTTGGAAAGACGTTTCCCAGCCATTAATTATCTGTTCAGTCAAGTCCATTCTGAGAACTTTTAGGAGACTTGTTTTCCCCAGTGACAATGCATCTCTGGCTGCTTCTGGGTTCGTCTACTCCACAGAGTTTTTTTCAGAAAAACACCTATTTTTCCGAAAAAAAACATGAGTTACGTCCACACTGTAATTCCATTCTTTTGAAAGAAAATCGAAAGAACAGAGGGGTTTTCCGACACTGGTAATCCTCATTCTATGAGGAAGAAGCCTTTTTCCGAAAGAGCTCTTTTGGAAAAAGGCATGTGTGGACGGGAAAGAGGGAATGGAATGGCCATAATAATCACAGCTTACATGCGAGATAGCATCCACACTGAATGGATTCTATCTGTCGAAAAAGCAGATCACTTTTTCAATGCGCTTTTGCAGTGTGGATGCTCTCTTTCGGAAGAAGTTTGTCCAGAAGATCTCTTCCGGAAAAGCTTCTTCCAAAAGAAGGCTGCAGTCTAGACATAGCCTCTGTGACTTAAATGGGGAAGGTTTAGTGTCTATGCCTTTATCTGGATAGGCATCTATCAGGGATGATCTAGAGGTGCTTGGTCCTGCTGTGAGGGCAGGGGACTGGACTTGATGATCTCTTGATGTCCCTTCCAGTTCTAGCGTTCAATGATTCTATGATTCCATGGATGTCTTTGAAAACGAGACTCTGTTACATCCAGGGCGGGGCAAAGGTTCATGGATTTGCTTTATTTTCCACTGGAAAAATCTCCAGAAAATCTGTTGCCTCGAAAAGTGTTATTCACGTCTCCTGTGTAGCACTTGGTCAGTTCACCAACTTGAAAGTGCTCCTCCTTAGGCCAATGTCTACACTAAATGTGGAAGGTCGTCTTAAGGTAGGCAACTCCAGCCACGTAAATAACGTAGCTGGAGTCAACGTACCTTAACCCAAGTTTGGCACGATCTCCACAGCAGGAGGTTCCCTTACTCAAGTGCCCTTAGCGTTTGATTTAGCGGGTCTTTACTAGCCCCACTAAATCGCACCCTGGAAGATCGATCGCCAGAGCATTGATCCTTTGGTAAGTGGAAATGTGGCCTTTGACAGGGTCTGTGGTGTAATGGGTGAGGGAAACAGTCTCTGAGAACCTAAGTTCAATCTCTTGATTTGGTTACCAGTGCCCAGGTCTGGGTGTCTTAGGAAAGCAATGGGCAGATTGGAGAGCATTGGGAGAAGAGTAACACAAATGATACACCATTCCAAAAACTCGATGAATGAAGAAGCGTTTAAAAAGTTGGCCATGTTTAGTCAAGAGAAAAGAAGACTCGGGTGGGGTGGAGGGGGAAAACCTCATAACAGTCTTCAAATATATGCTAAGGGCTGGATCTGTGTCCACTGAAGGTAGGACAAGGAATGACGGGCTTAATTTGCAGCAAAAGAAGATATAGGTTTGGCACTAGGAAAATCTTCCTCATTTTGTTAAGCTCTGGAATGGGCTTCCCAAGAAGATTGTGAAATCCCCACCCTTGGAGGTTTCTAAGAACAGGCTGGACAAACCCGTTCGGGATAGTCTAGGGCTGGACTTTGGGACTTCTCAAAGTTCCTTCCAGCCCAACAGTTCTTGAGTCTCTGAAACTGATTTGGATGGGACCGTAGTTCAGGCCTGGGATAAAGAAATGCTGGTGGTATCAGTGGGATTCAGGGTGGGAATAGCTGGGAGTCCTGGCTCTGTGGGTCCGGATTGAGGTGTCTCTGGAGACTTAGGAAGAGACTATCACTGGATGAGTAGAGGTTAGTGTAGACTATCATGGAAGGGCACCAGGAGTTGAGCCAGAAGAGGAGGAGGTTCTGAGGTTCTGTGGCTCAGGGCTTGGGGTGGGACAGCTGTGGAAGACAGCACCATATTTAGTTTCAGCCCATGTGATTAGATTTTCAGCTTCACAAGGAACAAATTCACATAAGCACAGTACAAAACCCAATAAAGTAATCAGTATAAAACTGGGCGTGTAGGATCTCTACAGCTTTCTTTTCTTTTCTTTTCTTTTCTTTTCTTTTCTTTTCTTTTCTTTTCTTTTCTTTTCTTTTCTTTTCTTTTCTTTTCTTTTCTTTTCTTTTCTGGGGTGAATAAAATAGCACAGCAGCTCTAATAATGCAATGAGTAATACTTTTGCCCCTAGAAATGTTCATACAGTTATGGCATTACGAGCAATTTGATCTGCCAGGTCATACTTGCTGGGTTGTTATGCCCCCACCCCCACTTTTTGCAGGATTGTTTTGTTGACCTAACAAGATGCGGAGGTGTTTTATGGGAAGGATTTTATTGATGTTTGCTTTGGCAAGGCTATTGTGTAGTGTGTTGTCAGCTCCAGTCATGTTAATATATAATGTGGGAGATATTTGTTCTCTGTATTGTGCAGCTTTAACAATGTAATGCCAGGAGCCACTAGATGGCACTGTTACACGTGTCTCAGAGGTCTTTTTTCTTAGGGTTACAGCAGTGCCTAACAAATGCTGTGGTGTTAATTTTGTGGTGCAGAGGAGCTGATGCAAATAGCAAGAGTGTTTGCTCTCTGACCACATCTTCCTAACTTGATGTCTTCAAATGAAGACTAGATAGCTTTCTGGAAGAAAAGCTTTAGCCAACTTAAGATATTGAGATCAACCGGGTGAAATTTTATGACTTGTGTTCTATAGGAGGGCAGACTAAACAGTCCAACGGTTCCTTCTGATCTTGAAATGAAGGACTAGATGAAATCATAGAATCATAGGACTGGAAGGGACCTCGAGAGGTCATCGAGTCCAGCCCCCCGCCCTCAAGGCAGGACCAAGCTCCGTCTACACCATCCCTGACAGATGTCTATCTAACCTGTTCTTAAATATCTCCAGAGAGGGAGATTCCACCACTTCCCTTGGCAATTTATTCCAATATTTGACCACCCTGACAGTTAGGAATTTTTTCCTAATGTCCAATCTAAACCTCCCCTGCTGCACTTTAAGCCCATTACGCCTTGTCCTGTCCTCAGTAACCAAGAGGAACAAATTTTCTCCTTCCTCCTTGTGACACCCTTTTAGATATTTGAAAACCGCTATCATGTCCCCCCCTTAATCTTCTTTTTTCCAAACTAAACAAGCCCAGTTCATGAAGCCGGGCTTCATAGGTCATGTTCTCTAAACCTTTAATCATTCTTGTCGCTCTTCTCTGTACCCTTTCCAATTTCTCCACATCTTTCTTGAAATGTGGCGCCCAGATCTGGCCACAGTACTCCAGCTGAGGCCTAACTAGTGCAGAGTAGAGCGGCAGAATGACTTCACGAGTTTTGCTTACAACACACCTGTTGATACAACCTAGAATCATATTTGCTTTTTTTGCAACAGCATCACACTGTTGACTCATATTCAACTTGTGGTCCACTCTGACCCCTAGATCCCTTTCCGCCATGCTCCTTCCTAGACAGTCGCTTCCCATCTTGTATGTATGAACTGATTGTTCCTTCCTAAGTGGAGCACTTTGCATTTCTCTTTATTAAACCTCATCCTGTTTACCTCTGACCATTTCTCTAACTTGCTTTGGACAATGCTTGTTTTCTGCGAGAGGCATTTGTCCGCATGCCATTTGTGACCTCTTCTGTTCTGGTACTGATGATGTGCATAGGGTAACTAAACAAATTACACTAAGAGATATTCAGATTCCACCTCACTGATTTTCTTCTCAAACAGGAAACCGACCTACAAGACCCCAGTGTCTGCTACCATTCATACAACTTGATAAGTTGATAGATCGGATACGGTTCAGAAAGGGCCATGAGAATAATGAAATGATTAGAAAATATGTCTTATAATGATGAATGCAAGCATTTGGGACTGCCCTGGGATCAGGTCCTAGGGTATGTCTACACTAGCCCCCTAGTTTGAACTAGGGAGGCTAATGTAGGCATTCAAAATTGCAAATGAAGCCCAGGATTTAAATATCCCGGGCTTTATTTGCATCTTTCCATCCGGGCGCCATTTTTAATTCCCCTTAGTCCAAACTAACTGCTACACGTGGCAGTCAAACATTAACTCTAACTAAGTCCTTAACTTGAGTTAACTGTTACACCTCATTCCACGAGGAGTAACAGTTAATTTGAACTAAGGACTTAGTTTGAATTAACGTTTCACTTCTGCATGTAGCCGCGTGGCAGTGAGTTCAGGCTAGTGAAATTTCAAAATGGTGACTGGACGGGAACATGCAAATAAATCCCGGGATATTTAAATCCCGAGCTCCTTTTGCAACTCCGGTCGCCTCATTTGCCTACCTAGCTCGAATTAACGAGCTAGTGTAGACATAACCCTAGATTTTTATCAGCTGGAAAAGGAAATATAATATAACTTAAACACAGAGAAGGTAAAGGGATGATTTGATTACAGTCCACAAGCATCTGCAAGAACAAATGTTTAATAATGGGCTCTTCCGTCTAACAGAGTAAGATAAAACACAATCCAATGACCGGAAGTTGAAGCTAGACAAATCAAGACTGGCAATAAGGCATACATTTCTAACACGGAGAGTAATTAACCACTGGAACAACTCTTTACCAAAAATGGCAGTGGAGCCAGCATCACTGACAATCTTTAAACAAGGTTGGCTGGTCTTCAAAAAATATCTCCTCTGGGAATTATTTTGGAGCTGTTTTATGGTCTGTAAAAAATAGGAACTGGAACACTAGAACTGGAAGGGATCTCAAGAGGTCATCAAGTCTAGTCTCCTGCCCTCACAGTAGGACCAAGCATAGTCGAGATCATCTCTAACAAGTGCCTGACTAACCTGCTCTTACATATCCCCAATGATGGAGATTCTACAACCTCCCTGGGCAATTTTTCCAGTGCTTAACCTGGAATTAGGAAGCCTGCCTGATGTCCAACCTAAATCTCCCTTGCTGCAATTTAATCCCATTGCTTCTTGCCCTATCATCAGATGTTACAGAGAATATTTTTTCTCCCTCCTCCTTGTAAAGGTGAAAACGGCTCTCATGTCCCCTCTCAGTCTTCTCTTTTCCAAACTAAACCACCTCAAGTCTGTCATAAGCTTCAGGGCGTGGCCGAGTTAGTCTGTACAGGATAAATTTAAAAAACAACAAATGGTCTGGTAGCACTGTATAGACTAACAAAACATGTAGATGGCATCATGAGCTTTTGTGGGCACAGCCCACTTCTTCAGATGACCGGAGTTTTGAGTTTAGGATGTGTAGACCCAAAATAAGTAGGGGAGAACAGGAAAGGGGGAAAAGGGGGAAAAAAGGGGAGTGGGAAACAAGGAGCAGAGGGTATGAAAATATCAAAGGGTACGTCTAGACTACCGCGTTTTGTCGACGGAAGTTTTGTTGACAGATACTGTCAACAAAACTTCCGTCGACAAAGCGTCCAGACACATTGAGTTCAGTCGACAAAGCAAGCTGCTTTGTCGACAGAACTCCGTAGTCTGGTCGCAGTGTTACAGGCAATAACACCTTCTGTCGACAGAGTTCTGTCGACAGAAGGTGTTATGCCTCGTAAAATGAGGTATACCAGCGTCGACAAAACTGAGTTCTGTCGACGTTATGTCGACAGAACTCAGAGGTAGTGTAGACGCTGGTATAGTTTTGTCGACAAAAGTCCACTTTTGTTGACAAAACTAGGTAGTCTAGACACACCCAAAGGGAAAAACAAGTAGGCAGAACTGGTAATCTATAAGCACCTGAAGACTGGATAGTTAAAAAGAAGCAGATAAGGATCAAAGGATAGCAATGAGATAGGAAGGGTACTAACACAAAAATCTACACACGCAAAGAGCTGTTGACACCTTCACTGAATGTTAGGTTGATAATGTTCCAGCCATCCCTTATTTTGATTGAGAAGGTTATCAGTGGAGGAATTGAATTTGTGGATGAATTGTAATTCCAACACTCCTCTGTGTATTTGGCTTATAGAATTGGTTTGCTGCAAGACAGCCACCTGGAGATCTTTTAAAGAGTGATTAGGTATATTGAAGTGATTTCCAACAGGTTTCTGTATGTTCCCTTTACGTATATCTGATTTGTGTCCATTGATTCTTTCCCGTAGGGACTGTCCAGTTTGTCCAATATATTTAGCAGTGGGGCATTGCTGGCATTTGATGACATAGATCAAATTACTGGATGTGCAGTTGAATGATCCTTTCAGTTTTCCCTTATAGGTTTTTGTGGACACAGACCCACTTCGTCAGATGCATGTCCATCTGACGAAGTGGGTCTTTGCCCACGAAAGCTTATGCTCTAATACATCTGTTAGTCTATAAGGTGCCATGGGACTCCTCGTCGCTTCTGCAGATCCAGACTGACACGGATATCCCTCTGATACTTGACCCTTATAGGTTGTGTCTTCTAGACTTTTCATCATTTGTGTTGCTCTTCTATGGGCCTTCTCCAGTTTCTCCACATCTTTCCGGAAATGCGGTGCCCAAAACTGGACACAGGTGAGGTCTAATCAGTGCGGTGTTGAGTGGAAGAAGGACTTCTTGTCTTGCTCACAACACTCCTGTTAATGCAAGGAGTCCATGAGAGCTTATGCCCAAATAAACCAATTAGTGTTTAAGATGCCACAGGGCTTCTTGTTTTTGCTTAAACAGACTTGGTCACCCTTCTGAATTGTAGGAGATCAGACTAGATGATATCACTTTATGGACTAGACCCGTGTCCTCCATTTTTCTAACCAGCACCCTGATCTACGACAAGAAGGTGGGTGGCAGATAATTGACTCATTCCTGGGGAGGTGAGAGAAGATAGTTTGGTTTTACACTGCCCAATACAATAGACTGTGTCCTTCTGGTAGAAATCTAGTCCCCAGAATGATACATTCTTAACATCTGATTTGCTTTACAATAATTAGCAGGGGTTCTGCTATGGTTGAAAGGTGATCTCAGGATGGCACTAGCCATGTGGGAGGAATGCCAAGGTAGAGCACAAGGATCCGAGCAGACGGATGGGTTGTGGGCTGAGAGAGAGAAGGAAACTAGAGGTGGTAAGACGGAGGAGTCAAGCAAAAGGAGGAACCGTGATTCGAACAGGATCCATGGTGGGGCTCCGATCCCATCCCAGAGGGCTACCTGGGAAGCGCCATTGAGTTGCCAGCTGGAAGGGAGGGATGCAAGCCACAAGTTTGCGGTTAGATGTGGACGTTTGCCTGGAGAGCAGATTGTTGTTGGTTCTCGAATGAGGAAGCTGCTTAGGAGCAGGAAGAGAAGTCTCCCGAAGGGCTGCGACGGCTGCTTTGGAATGTCTCGCCAGAGCCGGACTAGCCCGGTGGGCCCCGTCACTCACAACGGCGGAAAGGAAACGTTCAGACAGTGAAATAGCAGGGGACAGTGGGGGTTTCTCCAAGCAAAACCAGGTTGTCCTTTGAAACGGGGAAACCAGACCAAGGGAGGCTAAAGGGCTGGAGTCAAAATGCGGGGAAAACCAAGAGGAAATGGTTCTCTTTTGCCAGCATGCTAGCTGCTCTAGGAAGAATGAGATGGAAGGAGGTAAAGGGAAGAAACCAATCACCAGAGATATTGGGGAAAATCCCGGCGGGTTATAACCACAAAAGTTGCAGGATCTATGGGGCATTCAGGGCAACACATTGTACATGCGGCAGATAAGGAGAAGCGAGTGAGGGCGACACACCGTCCCGTTTTTAAAGGGACAGTCCCCTCACGAAACCCTCCTGCAGGCATCCCGACTTTTTTTTAAAACAAGAGGCAAATAGTCCTGGATTTTCTGTCTCCCACTCAACCGGCACTGGCAAGTCTTGCTGCTGGCCAGCTCCCTGTTCACCGGCCAGGGTGAGTGGGGGAGTACAATGGCCCATGATGGTGTGTGGCCTCCCTAGAAAGAAGCTAGAGAGAAGTGGCGATCAGCATCAAGGACGGGGGGGCCCAGCACCATGCTCCTGGAAGGGGCGGGGCTTCAGGTGGAAGGGGAGGGTCTGGGGGCAGCCAGCCCTCTGCACCGTCCCGAGCATGATGACCCTCCAGCCCTAAGACCCACCTGGAGTGTGTGGCTGTGCGCTCCAGTGGTGACTTAAATGGCTCCAGCCAACGGCACTGTTGCAGGAGAAGCGAGTGGTGGCCAAGAGCCCTGGGCCCCTTTAAATAGCTGGGCCTCAGGGCAACTGCCCCTTTTGCCCCCTTCTGTTGGGGGTCCTGAGGACAGGAAAATCTGTGCCCCAGGTTTGTGGGGGAGAGACATTCTCAGGCAGACAGAGCAAAGAGAGGAAAGATCATGGAACAACTCAAGAAATTGCATGGCAATAAATAGCTTGAGGGGCAGCGGTGGGATCTGGGCGGGGACTGAGGGGCAGCGGTGGGATCTGGGAGGGGACAGAGGGGCAGCGGTGGGATCTGGGAGGAGATGGTCTCCGGAACCTAAGTGTTGTGAAGCACATGAAACAACTGACTCTGTCACTTCTCCCTAGGCTCCTGCTGCGTCCATTTCAGAAACAGAAGATTCCAGTTCCTGGGTCAGCACATTTCAACACCACTTGTGGGGCAGACACCAGGGAAAGCTTCCACTGCTGGGATGTTTGCTGGCATCCAGAGATCTAGATCCCAACTCATCATCCCAGCCAGGGCTTGGTCCAGCTGGGACTTAAACACCTCTAGGGATGGAGATTCCACCACCTCCCTAGGGAACCCAGCCCAGTGCTTCCCCACCCGCCTAGGGAAATCGTTTTTCCTAATCTCCAACCTAGACCTCCCCCACTGCAACTTGAGCCCATTGCTCCTGGTTCTGCCATCTGCCCCCACTGAGAACAGCCTCTCTCCATCCTCTTTGGAACCCCCTTCAGGTAGCTGAAAGCTGCTCCCAAATCCCCCCTCTCTCTTGCGCAGACTAAACAAGCCCAAATCCCTCAGCCTCTCCTCGTAGATCCCGTGCTCCAGCCCCCGAATCATTTTTGTGGCCCTCCGCTGGACCCTCTCCAATGTGCCCACATCCTTTCTGTAGTGGGGGACCCAGAACTGGACACAATACTCCAGATGTGGCCTCGCCTGAATAAAGGGGAATAATCACTTCTCTGGATCTGCTGGCAATGCTCCTCTTAATGCAACCTAATATGCCTTTAGCCTTCTTGGCTACAAGGGCACACTGTGGACTCATCTCCAGCTTCTCATCCACTGTAACCCCCAGGTCCTTTTCTGCCTAACTGCTGCTTAGCCAGTCGGTCCCCAGGATGTACCAATGCTTGGGATTCTTCCGTCCCAAGGGCAGGACTCTACACTTGTCCTTCTGGATTCTCCTCACATTATTTCTATATCAGCGCCTATTCCGCTAACATTAAGAGTGGGGAAAGTGAGGAACTGGCCCAGGATGGCGTAAGGTTCCGTAGAAAGCGGCTGGACGCCTGAAGCTGGAGCAATACATGTAGCTCATGCCTGGGCGATGCTTATCCCTCTGAGGCAGAACTGTTTGGCTCTGCCCGTGTGCTTCCTCCGGCATAAACAATCCGACTCCAGCCATGGCTTCACTGACGTCCTATCGCAACCTCTTCAGGATCCCAGAGACATCCAGGGCTTTCTGCTGCTTTGCCGGAGGCGATACGACCCGGCAGCTCTGCACGTTGTGACCCCCCCCGGGGAACAGGGCGTCCCCTGATAGAGGCCGGCATGCTGAGGCTGAGGCGTGCCTGCCAGCGTCATGCCAAGGTGCTCTGTGTTCTGAGGGAGAAGGCACAGATCTCACACACAGAGGAGGGTGCTGAGGAGCTGGAAAGATGGCAGGCAGGCCAGCTCGGCATGGAGCAGCCATGCTCTGAACAGTGTTTACTTTCCCCCGGAGCAGCTTAGCAAATGAAGGTGAGCCCCTTGGTGGTCTGGCTGCCCGTTGCGCAACCCGGCACAAGGGGACGGAGAAGGGGGAGAAACGATTAAGAAGCAAGCTGTCTCCCAAGCCTGAAGCCCCCAGGCTTGACTTGGACATGTGTTAAAATCATGACGGGTGTGGAAAAAATGAATAAGGAAAACGTATTGACTTGTTCCCACAGTATAAGAACAAGGGGTCACCCAATATAATGAATGGGCAGCAGGTTTGAAACAAACCAGAGGAAGTTTTTCTTCATTCAGCACAAAGCCAACCTATGGAACTCCTCGCCAGAGGATGTGGTGAAGGCTAGGACTTTAACAGGGTTCAAAAAAGAGCTAGATAGGTTCATGGAGGTTAGGTCCATCAATGGTTGTTAGCCAGGATGGGTAGGAATGGTGTCCCTAGCCTCTGTTTGTCTGGAAAGACCTTTAGTCTGATCCAGTCTGGCTTTTCTTATGTTCTGCAGCACCTGCTCATGGAGCACCGGGGAGGGGTATATTTTATTGTCACCTAGCACCCCCAACATACAGTGTCCGCATCCTCCCCTGAGAGCACCAGTGAGGAGTGAAGAGAGACCTCAGATAAGTAGGGATGCCTCAAGACATTCAGCATCCGGGCAGGACAACCGACACTCTGGGGGGTTGTGATGAAGTGGGGACTGTATGTATCTTACATTGCATGGGAGTTCTACACCCATGTGTGTGCCTCAGTTTCCCTGGGCACTCTGGCAAGGCCTAGATGGGGATGGGATTTTCAGTGTGACAGCCTCCCCCACGTACACAGTGGCTGACGCCGTTTTGAACCAGAGCCTGGGGGCATGACCAGGTGACACCTTTTGCCCAGGAAGCAGGACAAAGGCTGGTAGAGGGGCCCTGCTGGAGAACGGGGACGATGAGCCGAGAGTGAGTCCGTCTCAGCTGGTTTGGAGTTCAGGGGGGCCTAGCTCTGGAACCCCCCCTTCCCAAGCTGGATGGTGCTGACGGCTTCTGGTTTCTGGGCTGCAAAGTCTGTGCTACGCCGTGTCCCTGTTGACTAATAAACCTTCCATTCTACCTGTCAGCTGACAGTAACGTCTAAGCAGAGATGCGGGTTCAGGCCCCGGTGACTCCCCCCCACTTTGCTGATGGGGCCATTATGTGCTTTCCATCCTGGGCTGCCATGTCACTCGTTTGAGGGAGCTAGCGGAGAGCCTAGGGCTCAGTCTGGATTCCATTCGTGGCTCTACCTTTGGGGATCTTGGGAAAGTCACTTCCTGTCCGGTGCCTCAGTTTCCCCACCGATAGAAAGAGGCTAATGATGCTTACCTCTTTTGTAAAGTGCTTCGCGATCGCCTGATCGTTGTGATCTGATGCAGAGTGCACTCTGGCTACGTCTACACTGCCCACTTATTCCGGAATAGCTTATTTCAAAATAGCACGTCTACACTGCAGGGATGCCTCAAAATGAGTCCGAGGCAGGCTTCCCTAATGTAGACATGCTATCTCGATTCAGAGCCCCAGGAGGAATACCTTAGAATGGCCCTGGGGAGAGGCTATTTCGAAATAGCAGCAGTGGAGCGTCTACACAGGCTTTATTTTGAAACAGCTATTTTGGAAGAGCGGTTATTCCTCGTGGAATGAGGTTTACAGAAGTCAGAATAAGCTGTCTGTTATTTTGAAATTATCTGGAATTGCTGTGCAGATGCTCGCATAGTTATTTCGGAATAACAGCCGTTATTCTGAAATAACTTTGCGGTGTAGAATCATAGAATCATAGAATAATAGGACTGCAAGGGACCTCGAGAGGTCATCGAGTCCAGCCCCCCGCCCTCAAGGCAGGACCAAGCTCCATCTACACCATCCCTGACAGATGTCTATCTAACCTGTTCTTAAATATCTCCAGAGAGGGAGATTCCACCACCTCCCTTGGCAATTTATTCCAATATTTGACCACCCTGACAGTTAGGAATTTTTTCCTAATGTCCAATCTAAACCTCCCCTGCTGCACTTTAAGCCCATTACTCCTTGTCCTGTCCTCAGAAACCAAGAGGAACAAATTTTCTCCTTCCTCCTTGTGACACCCTTTTAGATATTTGAAAACCGCTAAAACCATAGGTGCATCTAGACTGACAAGATTTTGCGCAAAAGCGGCTACTTTTGCGCAAAAACTTGCCAGCTGTCTACACTGGCCGCTTGAATTTGCGCAAGAGCACTGACTTTGTAATGTACAAAATCAGTGCTTCTTGCGCAAATACTTTCACACTCCCGCTCAGGAAAAAGCCCTCTTGTGCAAGAATACTTGTGCAAGAAGGCCAGCGTAGACAGGGAAGAACTGTTTTGCACAAAAAAGCTCCGATGGCTAAAATGGCGATCGGGGCTTTCTTGTGCAAAATCGCGTCTAGGCTGGCCACGGATGCTTTTGCACAAAAGCATCCGTGCCAATCTAGACGTGCTTTTGCGGAAATACTTTTAACGGAAGAACTTTTCCATTAAAAGTATTTCCGCAAAATCATGCCAGTCTAGACGCAGCCCATCTGAGAGTGAGGTACTATTGCACTGAGTCTTACAGTGGTGTAATTTTACTCGTGCGAGCGAAGCTACCCGTGACTTCCCCCTCCCCCAAATTTCCTCCCCAAAGCCGTGTTCTCCCATCTGAGAGATCATTGTTAATGCTGTCTGTCACGCACAGGGGTTAAGTGGCCTGACAGCGCATGGGCCGTGAGAAAAGGTTGTGTGGGTGGTCCCCTAATTCATCCCTGAGAGTCTTTTAAAACAACAACAACAACAACAAGCCCTTGGATTGCAACTTTTGAATTCCAGGTCGGGACTTGACGGGCGATCACAATGACACCTGGAATGCGGGCCCGTCCCGTATCCAGGGCACGCCATCGATTCTGAAAGCAGCATAAACTTGCCCGTCTGTGCTTTGTAAAAGCGAATCTCCCTCAAGTGCTTAGCAAAAATAGACGACACGGCATGAGGGGAGGCCGGTTAGAGGAGAAAGACATCTGCTGGAGGTATTACTTGTGTTATTTATAGGGGGGGAGGGCAGCTTTTGCAGGCAGCCACCAGCATCGCAGCCCTGTTGTGCAGGGCGCTACCCAAAACACAGAGGAAGAGACACTGTCTGCGCAGACCAGTGTGGGAGAATGGCGAGATTCGGATTGCCATTTTACAAAGCGGGACCTGCGAGAGCGAGTGACTTGCCCAAGGCCACGGAAGGAGTTTGTAGCAGAGAAAGAAGTTGAACCAAGAGCTCCTATGTCCGAGTTTAGTGCCTTAACAGTAATAACAGAGAGTCACCAGTAGCCAGAGCAGATACAGGATGGAACAGGAATGGGCTGGGGGGGGGAGGACTTCGGGCAGGCTAAAGTAGGAATAGACTGTGACTACTAGCAATGGGAGAGTGCCCACCTAGGTAGTCCTGCTGGGTGGACAGGAAAGACTGCTTCCCTTCAGAGCCTATATACCTGCTTGGGATCACCTGAGTGGGACTAGTGTATGGATTGGCTGATCCTACAGATAACCAATCACTCGTTAAGAACGTAAGAACGGCCACACTGGGTCAGACCAAAGGTCCATCTAGCCCAGTATCCTGTCTGCCGACAGTGGCCAGCACCAGGTGCCCCAGAGAGGGTGGACCGAAGACAATGATCAAGCGATTTGTCTCGTGCCATCCATCTCCAGCCTCTGACAAACAGAGGCCATGGGCACCATTCCTATCCCCTGGCTAATAGCCATTGATGGACCTAACCTCCATGAATTTATCTAGCTCTTTTTTGAACCCTGTTAAAGTCCTGGTCTTCACAGCATCCTCCAGCAAGGAGTTCCACAGGTTGTCTGTGCGCTGAGTGAAGAAAAACTTCCTTTGGTTTGTTTTAAAGCTGCTGCCTATTAATTTCATTGGGTGGCCCCTAGTTCTTAAATTGTGGGAATAAGTCAGTCACTTTTCCTTATTCACTTTCTCCGCATCCCTCATGATTTTATAGACCTCTATCCTATCCCCTCTTCATCTCTTTTCCAAGCTGAAAAGAGTCAGCTTATAAGAGGCATTACACTCAGGCAGACAGAGGCTCAGAGGTAACTCTGAGAGGAGCCACCACGGGGGCAGATTAAGAAGGAAAGGCTGGAGAGCACTTTTCCTGCACAATGATCCTGGAAAGAACAAACTGGTTCCATTACAATAAGTGGGAGCTTTCACCCAAACCTCAAGCCCAAAGGTTTGCCAGGTTCAAAGTCCAGGGCTGAATATTGTCCCCATCATTGCACTTTGCAGTGTCCTCAAGCGCCACAAATTCTAGGCGTGCAAGCACAGTGAGCAAAACCACCCTATCCCGGGAAACCATCGTGCTTGCGACACTCTTGCGGCCCACTGAGATGAAGGAGGCTACTCATGTGGTCCAATCTCTAGCTGAGGTTGCTCCTCACTGGAATAGACTGTAGACTTCTCCTGATGATGGCTCAGATCCTGATTAGGTTCTCAGAAAATGACCCGGAGCTGGAGTACATGACTTGAGAGGCTGAGGGATTTGTCTACAGAAGAAAAAAGTGAGGGGGGATTTGACAGCAGCCTTCAACTGCCTGAATAGGGGGACTCCAAAGAGGATGGAGAGAGGCTGTTCTCAGTGGTGGCAGATGGCAGAACAAGCAGCAATGGTCTCAAGTTGCAGTGGGGGAAGTGTAGGTTGGATATTAGGACAAACTATTTCCCTAGGAGGGTGGGGAAGCGCTGGGATGGGTTCCCTAGGGAGGGGGTGGAATCTCCATCCCTAGAGGTTAAGTCCCAGCTTGACAAAGTCCTGGCTGGGATGGTTTAGTTGGGGTTTGTCCTGCTTTGGACTCAATGACTCCTGAGGTCTCTGGCAGCCCTGGAAGTCTATGACCTGTTAATGTCCCTCTATTGCTCTGATTCTCAGGGCAGGGAGCGATTCATACTTTGTATCCAGTGTCTAGTGCACAGTCTGGATGAGACCTGGAGGAACCACGTTAAAACACAAGCAGTCGCCTGGATTCAGAAACCAGGCCGGAACAAACTCCATTTTGACCTGTGGGCATTTTTTTTCTCCGTCTCTCTTACTCCGTTGCCTTTAGTTTACAGCTTCGAGAAGAGGATGGCCCCGGGCTTTGGGGCTAGCCAGGCAGTGGGAGACGGAGAGAGCCTTAAAAGGTAATAGCTAAATAAGTACCACACAGAAATCCCTCACACTCACCTCTGCGCTGGCAAAGGAAGAAGCAGCTGACAACGATTAGCTGTGGGTGCGTATGAAGACAGCTTCCTGCAGATGCCCCTGGACCCTTTTAACCCTACCGGGCCCAGGGGTTAATTGAGAAAAGACAGAAATCAGTTGAATCCTGCTCTTTTCTTTTCTTTTCTTTTCTTTTCTTTTCTTTCTTTCTTTCTTTCTTTCTTTCTTTCTTTCTTTCTTTCTTTCTTTCTTTCTTTCTTTCTTTCTTTCTTTCTTTCTTTCTTTCTTTCTTTCTTTCTTTCTTTTCTTCAATATTTGGCAAGCAGCTTAGTTTTTTTCTTCTCTCGGGCGGGCGGGAAGTGTTCTAATAATGATAATTAACAATGTTTAAGTCTCTGTGCCTGCCTGGCTTTTCGAGAAACGTAGCGGGGCTTTCTGTGCCAACTTTCTGTCACTCACGGCAATGCCTGCTTGAAAAAAAAAGCCTGCCTTTCTTTCCAGCAGGAGGCCTGGCACTCGGCCAGGTGAAACTGACATCGCCCAACGCTTCGGGGCAGAAGAAAGGGACAGAGTGGAAAATCAAGCCCCCCGGAGCAGGGCGAGAGCAGTTTTGTTTCTCGTTGGAAGATTTTTTTTTTCTAGCTCTTTTCTTGACAAGGATAAGTCGGTGCTTAAAAAAAGCTTAGCTCACCTCCCCCGGGTCCAGTTTCGAAGAGCATCTTTGGACACTGGTACCCTTCCCCCATAGTCCAAACACCCAGCCTGTCAAGGTGAAATAAGATAATTTAGTCTATTTAAGCTCTGAGCTCTAGGATTCAGCAAATTTCTCTCGCCTCTCCAGGTCAGGTTCAGTTTCTAGACTCTAAAGCTGCTTTGCCTGTTCCTGGAAGATTTCACCACACCTGTTCTGCATAGGGGACATACCACTGTGAAGTTTCTTTCGGCAGAAAGGGGGCTCCATTTTTATTGAGGTCCATGGACAGTTTGGATGCTGTGGTTTTCTTTGGCCATTTAGCTCCCAAATGGTTCATGGGGAAATCCCTTCTTTCTGATTTTCTTTTTCCATTCTAAAGGTATTTTTAAAAAATTCAGCAAAATGAGGAAGGGGGGCATTCTGGGTTGCCTGAAACATGTCGTTTAAATAAAACTAAAACTTTACATTCGGATTTGGGCCTTTGTGAACTTTTAAAGCAAATTGATATTATTTTTTTATTTTTTTGGTTTTGAACAATTGTTTTGAAACAAAACCAAATCAAAATGTTCTGTTCTGAAAATGTCAGGGCGTTTCAACGTTATCAAATGGCTCCATTTGGGTTCCTGATACAAAATTCTGTCAAAAGACATGTGCTCTTTGAAATGTTTGGATTTCAATGAGAATGGCATTTTTCTCAAAAAACAAAACAAAACAAAACAAACAAACAAAAACCTTTCCATTAAAAACTTCTGACTGGCTTGACTTCCAGGCTGTTGCTCAAAAGAATCTCTCTCTGCCCCCATGTAGAACTAAGTAGCCATGAATGGGACTTCTAACCACACTATATTATTATATACGAAATCTACGGTTACATGGGAATACTGCACCTGTTGGTCATCTCCTTTTCCCTGTTGCCTAAGGGTATGTCTAGACTACAGATATTAGAGGTATCCCAGAAAAGCTCTGCTGTATCCAAAGAATGTGGAAAAAAAATTTTTGGAAAAGCAGACATGTTTTTCGGTATCCCTGTAAACCTCATTTTACGAGGAAGAAGAGATGTTCCGAAAGAGAGGTAATTTTTCTGACATTTTGCCCCATGTAGACAATCCAAATGTTGGGAAAGCCCCTTTCAAAAGAAAAGCAGAAAACCCCCGCAAAGTGCACTTTGTAATTTGTGTATCTTTTTCCGACTTTTGAACAATTGTTTTGAAACAAAACCAAATCAACAGCCTCAGTTGAAAAATGAGGATTATAACATCTATTGTATCCATTTGTAAAGAGCATGCATTATAGGGTGCATCTACACTGCACTGTTATTTCGAGATAACTAGCGTTATTTCGAAATAACAATGCGAGAATCCACACAGCCATTCCGTTATTTAGAAAAAATAATTTTGAAATAACAAACGGTTTATTTCGAAATCTGTAAACCTCATTCTACGAGCAATAACACCTCTTCTGAAATAGCTATTTAGAAATAAGGCGTGTGTAGACGCTCCACTGCTGCTATTTCAAAATAGTCTCTAAGCGTACATCTACACAGCAACATTATTCCGAAATAACTTTGTCCGTGTGTATACAGCAGGCAGTTATTTTGAACTAAAGTCAAAATACTGTCAAGCTGGAGGATTTCTTACTCCGACTACTGTAAGCCTCATTGTCCAAAGAGTAAGGGAAGTTGGAGGAAGAGTGCTCTATTTTGAAATAAGTGCTGTGTAGATGCTCCCAATTTTGAAATAACGCTAGCTCAATTTCCATAGCTTCTTTCAAGTTAAGCCCTGCTGAGTAGATGCACTCTAAGGGTACGTCTAGACTACAGGTTTCTGTCGACAGAAGTTTTGTCGACAGATACTGTCGACAAAACTTCTGTCGACAAAGAGCATCTAGACTACATTGAGTTCTGTCGACAAAGCAAGCTGCTTTGTCGACATGGTAGTGTGGACGCAAAGGACAGTTTACATGCAATAACACCTTCTGTCTACAGAAACTCTGTCGACAGAAGGCGTTATGCCTCGTAAAATGAGGTTTACCAGCGTCGACAAAACTGCTGAGTTCTGTTGACGTTATGTCGACAGAACTCAGCGGTAGTGTGGACGCAGGTATAGTTTTGTCGACAAAAGTCCACTTTTGTCGACAAAACCCTGTAGTCTAGACACACCCTAAGTTATTCCTCCTCAGTGCCTCCTGGAGCTCGGAATTGAAGTAGCATGTCTACATTAGGGAAGCCTTCCTTGGACTCATTTTGAGGCTTCCCGGCAGTGTGGACTTTCTATTTTGAAATGCCCTTGTAGTGTAGACATACCCCTTGAGACCGCCAGAAGAAAAGCGCAGCATATTCATTTCTGCCATTGATTGGTAAGTTCTCTCATACTGTAAAGCACCCGCGCAGGTCAGAGAAATGTAGGGCAGCAAGGGACCGAGAGAGAGATCATCAAGTCCAGCCCGCCCATGCAGAGGCAGGTAAATCTAGATCATCCCTGGCAGGTGGCTTGTGCAGCCTCTTCTTAAGAAACTTCCAAGATGGGGATTCTTCCACTTCCTTCAGAAGCCAATGTGGTGATGAACTACTGTAATTCTAAAGTTGTTCCTAAGAGCCAGGCTGACTCTCCCATCTTGCAGATTAGACCCAATACTTTTTATCCTGCCTTCAGGAGTCATGAAGGACAACTGATCGCTGTCCTCTTGTAACAGCCCTCCATATAGTTGAAGTCTGTTATTGTGTCTCCTTCTTCCCATCCCCGTCTTCTCACAAGATGAAACATATCCTGTTATGTTAACCTTTCTTCATAGGTCAGGCTTCCGAAGCCTTTTTCTCATGTTAGTTGCTTTCCTCTGACCTCTTTCCCACTTGTCCACATCGTTTCTTGAAACGTGGTACCCAAAATTGGATACAATACCCCCGTCAAGGCTTCATGGATGTTGGCTACCTCAGTGTCTCTCATACAGCCCTCCGGCTCAGGCACCTGGCTCAGGCAGCCTTCTTCACAACTGCGTCACGCGGTTGACTCGTGCTCAGTTTGTGATCCACTCTAATCCCCCCCACACCCCACCACACACTCACAGTTGTTTTCAGCAGCTCTAACACCTCACCAGCCACTCCACTTAGGAAGGAAAAATCAAAGGCCAAGCTACAAAACGAGAAGTGCTTTGTACGTGTCTTGATTGAATTTCATTGTGTTGATTGCAGACCAATTCTCTAATTTTTCACGGTCATTTTGAGTTCGAAGATTGTCTGCCAAAGTGCCGGCAACCTCTCCCATCTTGATGACATCTGCAAATCCTATAAGTGCGCTCTCCATTCTGCTATCCAAGGAATTAATGGAAGTGCTGAATAACACTGGATATAAGACTGACCCCAATGAAAACCCTTAGATACATCCTCCCAATCTGACAACAAACGACTGATCACTACCCCTATAGTATGGCCTTCCAACCAGTTGTGCACCTAGTCTATAGTTATTCATCTAGATCTCATTTCCCTACTTTTCTTATGGCTATATCACATGGGCCTATGTTAAAGGACTTATTAAAGCAAGATACATCATGTCTACTGCTTCCCCCCGCCCCACATCCACTAGGCCGGTAACCCCATCAGAAAAGGAAATTAAGTCAGTTTGTTCATGACAGTTCCACGCTGCCTGTTCCTGGTGGAAACAGTGGACGGTAACTCTCCGTTGCACTTAGATGTGGAGATGCTTAGATGCTGCGTTAAGATGCTTAACAATTAATTGCTTAATCATTTGCTCCAGTATCTTTGCAGGTGTTGAAATTGGGCTTATTGGTCCATGATTCCCTGTGTCCTCTTGGATCCCCCTTTCCAGTGAGGTACTGTATTTACTCTTCTCTGATCCTCTGGGACCTCACAGGTTGTCCATGAGTTCTCAAGGAACTCTCTAAAGCAACCTTGGAACCATTAGTAATTATCTTTAAGTACCCTAGAATGAGTTGAATCGATCCCCACTGGCTTGGATACATCTAACTTACCTGAGTATTCTTTCCTTGTTTTGGCTTCTGCTTTGATTATGGGGCTGGGGCACCTGACACCTGAGGAGGGGCTGAGGGATTTGGGCTTATTTAGTCTACAGAAGAGAAGAGTGAGGGGGGATTTGAAAGCAGCCTTCAGCTACCTGAAGGGGGGTTCCAAAGAGGATGGAAAGAGGCTGTTCTCAGTGGTGGCAGGTGGCAGAACGAGGAGCAATGGTCTCAAGTTGCAGTGGGGAAGGTCTAGGTTAGATATTAGGAAAAGCTATTTCCCTAGAAGGATGGGGAAGCACTGGGCTGGGTTCCCTAGGGAGGGGTGGAATCTCCATCTCTAGAGGATTTTAAGTCCCGGCTTGACCACGCCCTGGCTGGGTTGATTGAGTTGGGGTTGGTCCTGCTTTGGACAGGGGGGTTGGACTCAATGACTCCTGAGGTCTCTTCCAGCCAAGGACTCTATGATTCTGTCAACATTGTTGTTAGAATTGTGTTGCGTATCTGTAAATGGTTCTAGAACTGCTTCATTCACCTCGTTGTTCTGATTTGCTCGTCTATAGTGAACCCTATCCTATTCTCCCCTTTTATCTTAACCCAGAGATTTTTGGCTGGTCTGCCTCTTACTTCCTTCTGGGCTGCAGAATATCCTTTATTCCCCACCTGTCCTTCCTGAACAAGCTATATCCAGTCATCCCATTATCCCACCAAGGATCTGTGATTCCAGTGAAGTCACAAACTAGTTTGTGTACCAAAACTTAGAGTCCTCACTGTTCATTCCTCATATTCCTTGCACTTGTGCATAGACAACTAACACGTTGTGCCCATTCCTGCACGGATTGTCCTCTTCTTGGTCCCATGTGGTGTCCAGTTCCGGGTACCACATTTCAAGAAGGATGTGGAGAAATTGGAGAAGGTCCAGAGAAGAGCAACACAAATGATGAAAGGTCTAGAGAACATGAGCTAGGAGGCAAAGCTGAAGGAATTGGGCTTGTTTAGTTTGGAGAAGAAAAGACTGAGAGGGGATACGATAGAGGTTTTCAAGTATTTAAAAGGGTGTAACAAGGAGGAGGGAGAAAATTTGTTCTCCTTGGCCTCTGAGGATAGGATAAGAAGTAATGGGCTTAAACAGCAGCAAGGGAGGTTTAGGTTGGACATTAGGAAAAACTTCCTGTCAGGGTGGTTAAACACTGGAATAAATTGCCCAGGGAGGTTGTGGAGTCTCCATCTCTGGAGATATTTAAGAGCAGGTTACACAGACATCTGTCAGAGATGGTCTAGATGGTGCTTGGTCCTGCCGTGAGTGCAGAGGACTGGACTCGATGACCTCTCGAGGTCCCTTCCAATTCTAGCATTCTATGATTCTGTACCCCGATTGTAATATTCATGCTCCCCCCAACCATTTAGCCCTTTGTTAAGGTCACCTTTTTAGGCTTACCTGTTGTCTTTTGACACTTACCCCTTTGAACCTAGTTCAAAGCCCACCTCACCAGGTTGGCGAGTTGGTGCACATGTAATGGTGAAAGGCAGAACCAAACCTGGGACCTCTGGAGCTTACTGCACGATCCTTTACCTCTTGAGTTAAAAGCCAGCTGGCTCCTAGCTAAAGCTGTAGAGGAGACTCATTTTCTTTCTTTCTGTAAGTGGTTTAAGTGCTACTCTATGGGACGGCGAACCATACCCAATAGGTGTGTGGGTTACACACAGAAATGCTCTTCACCTTTACATGCTCGACTGGTGAACTCATGAGGCTAATCCCAAATATTCTGAAACTCTGCCTTTGGAAACAATACCCTAATCCATCAACTCCCCATGCCATTAGTTTATAAGGTAATTGGAATATAAAATGGGGATTCAAGCTTTCTCAAGGGGGACACCCAAAATATCAAGACCTTGAATGTAAGTGTACTTCCACTGGTCCCTTTAAAAACATCTAATGCCCCCAGATTGGCCTGTGCAAGGAAAAAAATAAGATAAAGTAGAAAAATTACAAGAGCACCCCATTCTCCTGCTACAGGGCCCTACCTGAGTGCCAGATAGGAACAAAAAGAAATTTCCTCTTGTGCTATTGCATTGCCTAATTATGTTATATTATGTGACTTTTGTTTCTTACCCTGGAGCATCTGGTCTAGGCAACTATTAAAGAGAGGTTACCAGAATAGATGGACCATCAACATTCCCCAGTATGGCAATCTATATGCCTTTGTTTCTGAACAATGCAACCTGGGACATCAAAGTGTCCATCTTAATTAATGCCAGACGAGTTCACATTTGAAATGCAATGATACGATTGGTTGGTTTCCAGGAATTATCTCATGATCATTCTCCCACACACAGACAGGCTGGGCTCAGGTTTCATTGCTGATTGAAATAAATTAAAACCATCTTTTTTCCCCCAATAGCTACAAGGACCTAATCAGACCAGTGACTTCGACCTGTGATTGCTACTCATTATCGGACAGTGCGGCAGGACGGCAGTTCAAAAGGATCACCTGAGTCCTTGATTGTGGTTCCTCTGTCTTCATAAGATGATCATTATTTACTGTCATTTATGATGATGATTAGTTTGGTGATTTAATGATGTTCCCCTGGTCTAGCCTAATGGAAGCTTGACTTCGCTGCCGGTAATGAAAGATGGAAAATATGTCAAAGTAAAGGGGACCCAAACACTGATCAAATTATCAGCATCATCAATACCCATAGGCTCAAAGCCCGATAGTGTCCGATGCTTCCCTCACTATTTCCTTCCTTCTTTCCCTGTCCAGTGCGGAGTGGCTTAGTTTCTGCAGACTAGCCCCACACCAATCTACTCTATCATCTACCCATTCTCTATGGGGCCTGCCTCTCCTATTTGGACCATCCATAACGCCAAATACCAGGGTCTTAACTTTCCGCTCATCGTTCATTCTGCAGATATGCCCAAATAGCTGTAACGTCCATTGTATAACCTTCTGCAGTAGGTTCTCTTTCGGCTGCAACTTCCTATATAATTCCTCATTGGTGACCTTCTGCATCTATCCTATTCTCAGGATCTTTCTGTAACAACGCCTCTTGAGCGCCAATATCCTTCTCTTCGAATCTTTTGTTATCACCCATGTCTCACATCCGTACAACATGCTGCTAAATACACATGTTTTCAAGACACGCAGCTTCTCTGCATTAATAGAGCGCTGTTAATATAGGAGGTAACATGGCTCATGGCTCCGAGTGAGTCTTGCAATGGGATGCTGAGTCTGTTACCGCTATGTTGCCAGTTTAAATGTGGCCCCAGGTTGGTAGGGGCAGGGAAGTCTATTGGATTGTCTCTTTGGAAAGATTTGGTGCTAGGGCTTTAAGAAAATGATTGAACATCCCGAGAATCATGAGAGTCAACAATCCTGACTATGTAGCTCCGCAATTGGTATATTGCATTGCCTGGGTCAAGCATCTTTATATTTATTTCAGGCGGGAATCTTTTTATTGGGTTATGCGGGAGGCTTGGCTAGATGCCCACAATGGTTCCTTCTGCCTTTAGAATTGAGGGAATTCCAGGCATCTGCTGGCTGATGGCTGATCTGTACAACAGGGGATACGTGATGGATTTGGACACCTGGGATGCCAACTGAGATGCTGAAGGTACCTCTGACCCTGAGGCTGTTCTCTGGAGTAACAGATGATAGAATGAGGAGCAATGGTCTCAAGTTGCAGTGGGGGTGGTTAAGGTTGGATATTAGGAAAGACTATTTCCCTAGGAGGGTGGGGAAGCACTGGGATGGGTGCTGTAGGGAAAGGATGGATTCTCTGTCCCTGGAGGTTTTTAAATCCAGCTTGAGAAAGCCCTGGCTGGTATGTTTGAGTTGGGCAGATGACTTTTTGAGGTTTTTTCTAATTATATGATTTTATGGCCCTTCCGTTTCCGTATGAAATTCCCCTCCTCCCTCAAAGTGGAGGCAGGTAAGCACAGCTTCCCCTGCTAGTACACACATTGGGTTATATTATAAACCAGAAAGAAGTGTAGTTAGTATGAAGAGGTGCGTTTTAAGTGGGTAAAGAGCGAGCACTCCAAATGAAGCCTATTACTAAAATAATAAAACAAAGCACACAAACTAGGCTAGATTCACTGAGGAAACTGATTACAAATAATTCCTTGTCCTGGATATTGTTTCAGGTAGCATCCTTCACAGGCCAGATAGCTTTGTAGCCTGGGTCCAGCTGTTCTTTCTCACCATCCCCTGGTTGAAGTCCTTTTATTTCCAGTTGCTTTCAAGTGTCCCTCTGGGGTGGGGAGGTGCAAGAGAAGCAAGCTGCAGACCAAGATGGTTTTCCTTCCCCACCTTGTACTGAATTTCCATCAGGCAGGAATCCTTTGATTTCCCCTCCTCCCAATTGAACAGCTGCCCAAGATGCAGGTCAGCAACAGGTGACCAGATCTCCTGACACTGTAGTACTGCAGCATCCAAGAGACAGTGACAATGTGGAGCATCCACAGGAAGGCCAAGCCTATTCATTGTCCGTGCTCATGGGTTTTTCCATCGTCCCTGAAGTCAGGGCTATTTCTATCAATGCGCAAAACAGGCAGCTGTATGGGGTGCCTCGAAATTTGGGGCTCCAAATTGCCCCAAGTTTCATGGTGGCCTGTGCAACTGTGGGCTGCGTGGGATGGGTTGGACCACAGAAATACCCTTGGGTTGTCTCCTGGTGTGCTGATCAAGACACCGATGACTACTTTTCTGCCTTCTAGACCTCCCCACCAGCCTGTCCTGCTGGGTCAGAACCTCTGCTCTCCTTCAGCCAAGGCACAGAGCTGGGGTTACCACCCTCCTGAAGAGCACCATAAACACTGAGCCAGCTCTGCTCTGGGATGGCTCAGCCATAAGGCCATTGACAGCACCCAGGAGAGCAACCCCCAAAAGGGATGAAACTCTCAAATAAATCCATCTTACCAGATGTAAACATTTTACACAGAGAAAGCTCCTAACAATGTCTGCCCCTTTATCAATGAAAGAGAGAGATGCACAGTGGTTGCTCCCATCCTCCCAATAACAATTATTTACACCAGGCTTGATAAGAAACAAAAGTGGTTTATTAAGAGTAAAAAGTTGGATTAAGTGATTGCAAGTGAAAACAGACAGAATTGTGTTACAATTGGCCCACGCTCCCGCTGCTCACCTCCACCCACACCTCCCGCCTGTTCCCCTGAGGCTGCAGGTAAGCCTCCCTCCTTGCCTGGCTCCCGCCTAGTGTTGCCAACTCTCCCAACCAGACGGACTGGACTCCATTTGTGGTAATGTCGTCTGGTTCGTCGGCTCCAGGAGAGCTGGCAAACCTACTCCTGCTTCTACCCCTGCGACCCTCTCTGTGGAGGGTTGTGTCAGTGCTGGGCTGAACAGGGCACCTGCATTAATAGGGACAGGCCTGCCCAAAGGGTCAAGAGTGGGAATGACCCAAAGCAATACATCTGAACTACAGATACACATTCCTAACTTCAGATCCAAAAATGACACCTGCACACAAATAGGGTAATTGTATTCAGTAAACCATAACCTTCCCAGCACATGGACCTCCAAATAAACAAGCTTAGCACAAAGTATCTTTCAAACACACACACACACACACACACACAACCGATAGCCACTTAGGGTCATGTAATCATTCCTCCTTCACCTGGAGAAGTCCCTAGCCAAACTCCTGTTAGTGAACTTGTTCGCTAAGTTCCCAGATCTCTTAGGAGCAGGCTTTTTATAACCTTGGCCATCCCAAGAGTCCTTCCCCCCAGTAAGGCTTGATGGGGTGAAAAGGGGCAGGTTTCAAAACCTCATTAAGAACCTTGAAACAAGCACAGCAAATGATTCTCCAAACAAACAAACTTAATACATGGTCATTCATGCCAACAAGCTCAACACACAGTCCTCCAACCAAACACACTCAGCACACAGTCCTCCAAGCAAACACGCTCAACACACAGTCCTCCAAGCAAACACACCCAGCACACGGTCCTCCAAGCAAACACGCTCAACACACAGTCCTCCAAGCAAACACACCCAGCACACGGTCCTCCAACCAAACACACCCAGCACACAGTCCTCCAACCAAACACGCTCAACACACAGTCCTCCAACCAAACACACTCAGCACACAGTCCTCCAAGCAAACACGCTCAACACACAGTCCTCCAAGCAAACACACCCAGCACACGGTCCTCCAACCAAACACACACAGCACACAGTCCTCCAACCAAACACGCTCAACACACAGTCCTCCAACCAAACACACCCAGCACACGGTCCTCCAACCAAACACACTCAGCACACGGTCCTCCAACCAAACACACCCAGCACACAGTCTTCCAACCAAACACGCTCAACACACAGTCCTCCAACCAAACACACCCAGCACACAGTCCTTCAACCAAACACACCCAGCACACAGTCCTCCAACCAAACACGCTCAACACACAGTCCTCCAAGCAAACACGCTCAACACACAGTCCTCCAATCAAACACACCCAGCACACAGTCCTCCAACCAAACACGCTCAACACACAGTCCTCCAACCAAACACACCCAGCACACGGTCCTCCAACCAAACACACCCAGCACACGGTCCTCCAACCAAACACACTCAGCACACGGTCCTCCAACCAAACACACCCAACACACAGTCTTCCAACCAAACACGCTCAACACACAGTCCTCCAACCAAACACACTCAGCACACGGTCTTCCAACCAAACACGCTCAGCACACGGTCCTCCAACCAAACACACTCAGCACACGGTCCTCCAACCAAACACACTCAGCACACAGTCCTCCAACCAAACACGCTCAGCACACGGTCCTCCAAGCAAACAAGGTCAGCCCAGACACAAACACACACAGTACAGATAGCCACTTACCCCGAGGGTCACGTAATCGCTCCTCCTTCACTTGGAAAAGTCCCTTGCCAAACTCCCCTGTTAGCTGCCCCTGCTCACTAATGATATGTCATATGAGTTACCTTGCATGAAGCATATCTCAATTATGGCATATCCACACCCATAAGCATCTTGTCATAAAGAATATGGAATATATGTCCCAGAGGGCCCACACTGTGCACTCTCCCATGGTGATGTAACTTTTTATCGTTTTTCTTTGGCATTTGCCTTTGACTTACAAGGATGCTCGTTCCGAAGGAAAATGCATACCCGCTCTGCTTGTGTGTGGGAAAGCACATTCACCTGGAGGTTAAAAGTGAATTATGAAAATGCTTCTATTCCTCGTGGGGTTGGAAAGCCTCATCCGTATTCCCCTACAAAACCGAAATCTGCATCCTGTGCCATGTGGCCAAGTCCCTTGGAAAGGACCCTTCTCTGGAAGGGATGTTAACTTTGATAAAGTGTCAGCCTGGATTTTCTCTGTTGGAAATTAGTCCTTGCTCCACCGTGGGCTGCATAGGTACTTAGGAGAACTAGCAAGAGCCCTGGAATGGCTGCGGGGTAAACAGGCCCCTTGGGGCTGTGATTTGTAGCGTTCTGCTGCAGTCCTGATTCCTGTCCCAACTCATGAATCTCTTTCTGAGCCCAGCGCCTGTCTCCTCTCCTCTTTCCTGCTTGGCTTCTGCTGTTCCCCTGCTCCATCCTGCAGCCCCATCTCCCCCAGGCTCCTGCAGCCATCGCTGGGAAAGCATTCATCCCGATGACAAATCAAATCCTTCTCATGTAGGTCTGGCCCCCACACCTTAATCGGAAAACCACCTCCTTGGCAGCTGGCGGAGATCATGATGACAGAGCCCGCAAAGCCAGGAACTGTGCTCTATGGTCAACATCGATTCATTTGCAGCCTGCAGGCTGTTCTGTTTAAACATCTGAAAGTCTTTTTTTTATTCCATGAAAAACCAAGGTGCTAGTGGGAAAGACGGGCCCACTGTGGGCGTGCCTAGCTGATCTGTCAGATCTGAATGTCCACATTATTATTTACAGTGTACCTTGCGGCCCCAGAATGGAAGAGAAAGGCAGCATCTGGAGAAGAAATGGCCCATCGTGGCGATATCTGGGTAGTTCACATACACACCTGCACTTGCCCAAGACACCAGAACTCTGGATCTGATCTCCGCCCAGCACCACCTCTCCTCGGACCCAACCTAGACCCTCACCGCATTCACACCCAGCGCACCCCGCTGAATGTGCTTTCCACTCACTAAGACATGGGTCTCCGGTAGGAAATTCTAGATGCCGAGAGGGATTTGGCTGTGCTCCACAGCAAGAAGAAAACTCTTGGGTCAGGCTGCTGGAGGAACCGCCCCGCCCAGTGAAGGAACGGGCTGGGTGGAAAGAGAGTCAGATGGAGGAGACCTTGGCAGTCAGCCTGGAAAAAGGAGTAGCAGGGTAAATCTGTGTAAAGGGGCCACCGCGGGAGCGATGGGCGCACACATCAGAGAACACGTCACGTTGCCAGGCTTCCCAGCAGGCGGGAAGACTTCCCTTGGAAGGAGGTAACACAGCACTGACCCATGCAGCCGTAAACTGTCCTGCTCCCAGAGGAGAGCAAGAGGGGTTGGAAGACGCGAAAGGCCAAGAATCATGGGGACTCCAAACACAGAGTCTTGACTTAACCAGAACGACACCAGTTTACACTATCTGAGACTCGGGCTTCATGGGTTCAACAACTTGACTCTTTACTGAGTCTTTCACCTCTGGGTCTAATCCGGCCTAAGCTAACAGTTCTCTTCTTGGTTTCCATGAGTGAAATGAGTTAGTGGATCCGGACTGGGTCCTGTTAGGCCAGCGGGCCTGTCGGCATGGTGGGGGAGGGCCCATCTCCATGCTCCCAGAAGGGCAAGGCCTCAAGGGGAAGGGACGGGGCTTGGTCTGTCGGTGGGGAGCAGTTGGTTCAGGTCCAGGGCCCAGGCCCTCAAAATTACCGCTGGAGTGCCGTGCACCACGCTCCGGGTGGCTGTGAGAGCTGCTTGGGGGACGCAGGTATGACACACTCCAGGCAACGCTGAGGGGTGCTCCCCACACCTACCTACAGCCCCGCCCCCTCTGCTGAGGCCCCGCCCTCCACCATAGGGAGGGGAGGAGGCAGGGCAGCGCTCCCGAGTCTCCCCAGCCCAGAGCACCAGGAGGGCAGGCACTGGGGGAAGAAACATTCTGCCCCCAGTATGCCTACAGCAGGTGTTCTGGGGGGCAGGACCATGCCTGGAAGTTTGGGCAGGGGGTGCCTACCCCCACCTAGGCTACCGGACACCTGTGGAGCTGAATCAAGCTCATAGTTAGAGTCCAGAGGCTGACCAAGTCCAAGGCTCGGGGGGCAGGTTCATGGCTGGGGTGAGGTTGGTGGAGACACCAGACCAGGCTAGAACAAGGCCGGGACAGCAACAGGGAGAGGATCAAGAGCAGGCTGAAAACTGAGGGGGCCTGTAACACTGTGAGGCAGCGGGAGAGCTCCTAGCCGAGTGGTACTATTGCACCAACCGTGTGGCAGTGGCCGGGAGGGTGAAATATGTGTGTCGGTGGGGGGGGGGGGGGGAGTCACGTCACACCTGTGCAGGCTGCTGCAACATGCCTGAGAGATGAGTCCCTGCTGGAGGGGGGAGTCGTAGCTGAGAGAGCAGCCCTGGTCTGGTGCAGGTTTGCTTCACAGTTCCCCGCCAGTCGACTAACACTCTTCTGCCGACTCGTTGCTGGTCGGAGCAGGGAGAGGAAGACTGGCAGAGGCTGTGGAAACGAAGCTCCTATCTCTGCCCATCTGGTTCACAGCTAAGGCAGGGCAGTAGGCCACTGATTATATGGTGCCTCTTCCGGGATTTCTGCTCCCGGAGCTGCCCAGTCCGGAACCTTTCATCAGCATTAAATTCAGGTGCAAAACAAACATGCTTGATCGTTTTAGAAACGAGTAGTCCTGTGGCACCTTCCAGGCTAACCAACAGTGATAGAACCGTGAGCTTTCGTGGGCAAAACCAACTTCCTCAGATGAGTTGGAGTGGAGATAACAGAAACCTCTAGATATAAACAGCCAAAGAAATACCTGTCAATTGCAGAAGCCATGTTAATGAGCCTAAGTAAGGGGGCTGGATGTGGCTTATACATAGCTTTTGATGTGAAAATGCAGATGTTAAAGGCAGGAGACTTTTAAATGTAATGTTAAAGCCAATTTCTCCCACCTTTAACATCTGTGTTTTCACATCAAAAGCTATGAATGGGACACACACACCCCACTTAATTAGCTGCATTAACGTAGGTCCCACAATTGACAGGTACTTCTTCTGCTGTCATATATATATCTTGGTTTCTGTTATCTCCACTCCAAATCATCTGATGAAGTGGGCTTTACCCAAGGAAGCTCATGATTCTGTGCATTTTGGTGATCCTCTCAGGTGCCATGGGACCAGCTGTTGTTTTTAAAGTTACAGACTAACACAGTGATCCCTCGGAGACGTTTGATAGCTCTTCTTTTACTTTGGCACATGAGACTCTGGTGCAGGAAGCAAAAGCAAGAGAGAACTGGAAATAAATAATGCACAGAAAAAATAACGACATGAAAGTGCAATTCCTTTGCTCACATTTTTCTTAGAAAGCACTTTCGTTCCCTCCAGGTTTGGGCCTGCAGCCAAATCTTGTTTTAAAAGAACAGAGATTTTCAATATATATATATAGGGCTTGACAAATAGAGTAATCTACTCACCCATGGCGAGTAGATTACACCCTGGAAGAGCCGGCGCAGAGCGCAGAACCGCATGGCTGGCGAGCGGGGCTCACCGCTGCTCAGCAAGCCCTGTGTGTGTGTGTGTGTGTGTGTGTGTGTGTGTGTGTATATATATATATATATATATATATATATATAAATAAAACCCCCAGGCTGCCTCTAGACTGGCAAGCTTTTTCCGCAAAAGCGCCTGCTTTTACGGAAAAACTTGCCAGCTGTCTACACTGGCTGCTTTGAATTTGCGCAAGAACACTGACGATCTAATGTAAGGTTGTCAATGTTCTTCTGCAAATACAATGACTCTCCCGTTCGGGAAAAAGCCCTCTTGCACAAATGCTTTTGCACAAGAGGACCAGTGTAGACAGCTGAGAACCGTTTTGCGCAAAAAAGCCCTGATGGTGAAAATGGTGAACGGGGCTTTCTTGCGCAAAACCGCGTCTAGATTGGCACGGACGCTTTTCCACAAAAAGTGCTTTTGTGAAAAGCGTCCGTGCCAATCTAGATGCTCTTTTCCACAAATGCTTTTAACGGAAAAACGTTTCCGTTCAAAGCATTTGCGGAAAATCACGCCAGTCTAGACGCAGCCCCAATGTTACCAAAAGGCTCCTGTATCCAAGTACGGAGCTGGCGAGAAATGTGGCTCTCAAAGCGAACATTGTTCTTACCTTGCTTTACACTTCCATGAGGTCCTTAATTTTGCCTTGGCTGACGAGCTTCCAACTTCACAAGGTTACATGTGTGTACAAGAGAGACCGAGGGAAAGGCAGAGGATCAGTTAGATGACACGGAACACGGAAAGTTCTGTTCATAACGGTTCGTCATCTGTGCTTATCTTCATGGCTATTCCTTATTTATTTTCCATAGGTCCCCAACAAGGGCATGTGATTAGACTGGGAAATCGCAGGCCCTAAAGGAAGATATATGACATTGGCAAAATCCCCTATAAATAATTTTTAAGTCATCGTTTTGTTTCCGTAAAAATTGCAATGTTCCAAGCCACAGGGGGACGGGCCAAATTTATGTGGATCTGCTCAGTCCTTCTGTTGTTTGGCCAGGAGATCCGGCATAATAGCCAACATTGGCTAGTGATTTGAGGGAGGGGCTTGTATTTGTGGGTCCCCTAGCTGGTGATCTCTTTAAAAAGGTGGGTGTACCTGGCATGCACAGAGCCTGCCTTCTGAAAGTCACCCCCGCCTCCAAATCACTAGCTGCCATGGAAAATCACTAGCCGCCATTGGAAAATCACTAGCCACCACTGGAAAATCACTAGCCACCATTGGAAAATCTGGAACATATAAATGAACGCTGGGCACATTTCGCAGATGTTTAGGGCTTTTCTACAGATACAGTATCAATATTGTCCTGTCATAGGCAGGAAAATCTCTCTCCTCCAGCATCCAGTTCCCTGTTTGAGTTGGGCTGGATGGAAACCAATTGGAGGAACAAGTGCGGAGAGAAGCTCCAGGCTAGGGCTGCAGGAAGATGTGAACACATTGGAGAGGGTTCAGCGGAGGGCAACCAGAAAGATGAGGGAGCTGGAGTACATGACCTACGAGGAGAGGCTGAGGGATTTGGGCTTAGTTAATTTGCAGAAGAGAAGAGTGAGGGGGATTTGAGAGCAGCCTTCAACTACCTGAAGGGGGTTCCCAAAGAGGATGGAGAGAGGATGGTCTCAGTGGGGGCATATGGCAGAAGGAGGAGCAGTGGGGGAGGTCTAGGTTGGATATTAGGACAAACTATTTCCCTAGGAGGGTGGGAAGCGCTGGGCTGGGTTCCCTACGGAGGGGGTGGAATCTCCATCCCTAGAGGTGTTTAAGTCCCAGCTTGACAAAGCCCTGGCTGGGTTGATTGAGTTGAGCTTGGTCCTGCTTTGGGCAGGGGGCTGGACTCGATGCCTCCTAAGGTCTCTTCCAAGCCTAGGATTCTATGATTCAAGGACCTGGATCTGTTTCCTTTCTTTGCTGCAGACCCGGGGAAAGCTGCTGCAGCCCTCTGGGCTCCTTTTTCTGCATGCCACAAATGCGGGCATCCTAGTTCTCTTCCTCGCAGTGCCACAAGCAGATTGTGAAAGTTTGGGAGATGTTCTAGCACCCTGGCCTGTTGGTACGGGCAAGAGAAACACAGGAAAAGTGACTGTGCTTCTGCATGGACCTCTAAAGCATCTGAACCAGTTGGCCCATCCATAATAGCTTATAGGGTCGGCAAGCAACCCACTGCAGCCACCATTGGGGATGACAGCACTGGGGCACTGGTTTGTAGCCTGCTCCCCTAAAAGTGTCCCCTGAGTTTCTAGCCCTTTGGCCCCAAAAGTCACTGTCCTAGGATGCTAGAAATAAAAAGATGGCGGAAGCCAACAAGAAGAAACTGACCATGCATAGAGCATGCATTGCCCCCTGCTGGCCAAGGTGAGAAAGTGCATTGGTGCACGTGTTCACATCCGGAAGACTAAGGGCAGGACAGAAGAACCATAGGTTCATGTCCGGCAACCACTAGGGCTACGTCGAGACTGGCATGATTTTCCGGAAATGCTTTTAACGGAAAAGTTTTCCGTTAAAAGCATTTTTGGAAAAGTGCGTGTAGATTGGCATGGACACTTTTCCGCAAAAGCACTTTTTGCGGAAAAGCGTCCGTGCCAATCTCGACGCGCTTTTCCACAAAAAAGCCCCGATCGTCATTTTCGCGATCGGGGCTTTTTTTGCAGAAAACAAATCTGAGCTGTCTACACTGGCCCTCTTGCGCAAAAGTTTTGCACAAAAGGACTTTTGCCCAAATGGGAGCAGCATAGTATTTCTGCAAGAAGCACTGACAATCTTACATGAGATCGTCAGTGCTTTTGTGGAAATTCAAGCGGCCAGTGTAGACAGCTGGCAAGTTTTTCCGGAAAAGTGGCTGATTTTCCGGAAAAACTGGCCAGTCTAGACACAGCCTAGGAGCGTGGGCAGAAAACTGGGCTTTAGGCCCAGTTGCTTAGACCAGAGTTTCTCAACCTTTTTTTTTTTATATAAAGTACCCCTTTAAAAAAATAAGTACCCCCGGTACGTATAGTTTTCAGACACACCTTTTTTTTTTTTTACCATTGCAACACATTTGTTTAAACAACTTAATTGTAGCCAGGCGGGCGATGACAATTTTGGGTGTAAAAAGTACAAAAATAATCAAGTGCTGTAAAACTGAAAACCAAAATTCAGTTGTCTCCAAATTTCAGCTGTAACGTACCCCCCAGACTCGTCCCACTGGTTGAGAAACACTGGCTTAGACAACCAATATTCAGCTTCTTGAAAGCTTCATGGAGGTGGCAAGTTGCCGGCCCTGCTCCAAAGGAACTCGGAGGAGTGAGTTGCATGAGCTCAGAGCCACAAAGAATTCTGTCTTCGTTGAAAAAAAAATCTATCCTGTGTATCTCCTGAAATGAAACCGAATGTTTTGCAACGGGAGGAAATGCATTTTTGAGCCGTGGTTTCCCTTGCCCTGGCTGAAAAATGCCCCTCTTCAAAATCTACTTCTTAACACTAGTCATGTGATATGTCAGCATTAGCTAATTAAGGGATTTGTAAGTGAGCGAGGCACCGGTTTTATTTTTTGGGGTCAGAGGAATGATAGGAGATTTAGCCCGCCCTGTCTTTTCCTGCCAAGAGCCATAAAAGCTCTCCATCTCCCCTCCTAGATCTGTCATCGATAAAGATAGCTGGAGGAGCCATTCTAAGTACAGTGAGATAACTTCACAGTCAGCTACTGATAAGAAGAAAGGGTGGAAGAATGAGCTGTCACCAGTTATCAGCACAGCAAGACTGAGAAAGGCACCAAGATCACAACTGCCAAGTATCGACTGGAGAGAACTAGTCCATCCTTTGGTTCATGCCCGCGGCAGAGTCAAGCATAGAGGCAACTCTTTCCCGGCCTTGCTATTGCTGAGGGGTATGGCACGAGGTTCCCTCTAATTTTTCCATCCAGGGGCAGAATAAATTTTATGTGCACCAAAGCACGTGTGGATGTGCACCACCCATGGAAACACGGGCTGCTGAGTGTGCGAGGCGGTGGGCCATCTGATGAGCAGTTGGGTGGCGTCTGAAACTCTCCTGGGTGGCCTGCTCGAGTTACAGGGGACACTGGAGTGGGACTTCATGGAAATGGGAGCTATGCTAGAGCTGGCAAGCCGAGATCCTTCCTGTGCAGAGCCCTGCACTCAGGGAATATGGAGATTTTGAGGCAGAGAGAGTAGATTGTGGTACTCAAGAGCCATGATCGCTGTGTTTTAGGGTGAGAGTCAGGGGAGTAATAAAGAAATAAAGCCACATAAATCTCTCTTAGCCAACTGGATGCAGGGCAGAGAAGAAGACCTTTAGAAGGCTCTGGTTCTCATCCCTGCCCTGCGATCTTGGATTCTGTGCCTCAGTTTCCCTTCCGCCTTTTGTCTCTCTAAACAGCCAGCTGTTTGGGTCAGGGACTGTCTCTGAGTCAGAAAATGGGGCTTGGATTTTGTTTGGGGCCTTTGGGTACCACCACAATACCCACATTAAATAGTAATAATAATAATAATAATAATAGGGAGGGGGTGAAGCGCTGGGATGGGTTCCCTAGGGAGGAGGTGGAATCTTCATCCCTAGAGGTTAAGTCCCAGCTTGACAAAGCCCTGGCTGGGATGTTTGAGTTGGGATTGGTCCTGCATTGGGCAGGGCGTTGGACTGGATTACCTCCTGAGGCCTCTGCCCGCCCAAGGATTCTAGGAAGGACCAGGAACCTCTGAAGTCCAGCTCATCAGAGTTCCTTCAGCTCACTCCAGAAGGACCACATGCTCTCACCCAGCCATCCACAGAACAAGTCACATGGACCTTCCCAAATTCTGGATGCTCCAAGTTCCAAGTAGATGGCCTAGTGCCTCTGGAAAGCTATTCCATTTCCATAAGAACATAAGAACGGCCGTACTGGGTCAGACCAAAGGTCCATCTAGCCCAGTAGCCTGTCTGCCGACAGTGGCCAGCACCAGGAGCCCCAGAGAAGGCGGACCGAAGACAATGATCAAGTGATTTGTCTCCTGCCATCCCTCTCCAGCCTCCTGCAAACAGAGGCCAAAGACACCATTTTATCCCCTGGCTAATAGCCTTTTATGGACCTAACCTCCATGAATTTATCTAGCTTCTCTTTAAACTCTATGGGTATGTCTACACTACCCTCCTAGTTCGAACTAGCGGGGTAATGTATGTATACCGCACTTGCTAATGAAGCCCGGGATTTGAATTTCCCGGGCTTCATTAGCATAAGCGGGGAGCCGCCATTTTTAAATCCCCGCTGCTTCGAACCCCGTGCAGCGCGGCTACACGGGGCTCGAACTAGGTAGTTCGGACTAGGGTGCCTATTCCGAACTACCGGTACACCTCGTTTCACGAGGAGTAACGATAGTTCGGAATAGGCACCTAGTCCGAACCACCTAGTTCGAGCCCCGTGTAGCTGCGCTGCACGGGGTTCGAAGCAGTGGGGATTTAAAAATGGCGGCTCCCCGCTTATGCTAATGAAGCCCGGGAAATTCAAATCCCGGGCTTCATTAGCAAGTGCGGTATGCATACATTACCCCGCTAGTTCGAACTAGCGGGGTAGTGTAGACATACCCTATTATACAGTTTCCTTAGTGGCTGCCCTCACCAGGAACCATCCCAAGACTGGGTTGCTGAGCAGAACGGCAGCCGGCAATGGACAGCACCGTGTGGTTTGGCACTCACCTCCTGCACCAAGAAAATACTCAAGGCCTATTGGAGGACCACTTGTTATAATTGAGGAGCCAACAGACAGCTGAGATCTATGCAGGAGAGCACCGGTGGAATAGGATGGGGGGGAGGGCATCTCTTGTCCATCACAAAGCACGCCAGACAATGAGCACTCGTCGGAAAACGGTGCAATCTTTTCTGAAAGATCATTTCCATTTCCACAGATAATTTTACATTGGTTTCAGTGAAAAACAACAGTAGAGTTTTTCAGTTAAACTGTCCAGTTTCAGAAACCTCCAAAACTTTTACTGGAAATGAGAAAATAATGTGGTGGGGGAGGGAGGCAGATGGATCTGAAAACAAAAACAACATTTTAGGAGTTGAATTTTTGCTTTGTTGACAGAACTGGCTATAGATGCTCTTTGTCGACAGAAGCTTTGTCGACGGTATCTGTTGACAAATCCTCTGTTGACAAAAGCCTGTAGTCTAGACATACCCCTATAGACCACGCATTGTCCACATTATCTGCCCGTGCTCTTCAACTGGATGATAAAACAGGACACTTCTAAACGAGGCATATCCTGGACCTTTTGTTGGTCTTCCCTTAGAAGGGAAAGTCCAGCCCAGAGGAAAAACGCTTTGTTCCATCAGCTCCTGATGACTCAGTGATCTTGCTTTTTCTCTCCTTTGTAACACAGTCACCTAGTTAATCTGATACGGGAATTAGAGCAGGCCTCAAGAAAATTCCACTGCCTTGCTCAAGAACAGAAACTATCCTATAGTGGCAGGGGACTACAACAAATCACCGTCTCTAATTTGTTTTTCCTTCCAGGATTAACAAGCAGGTGTTCAGGCAGCAGGTGAGATGCACAGGGATCATGATTGTCTCGTTGTTTCCTTACATCCCCTATCTGGACTCGATGACCTCTCGAGATTCCTTCCAGTTCTAGGATTCTAGGTTTCTATTCCTCTGTTGTTTCTTGTCTTGGACTCTGTATCCATGGGGGCAGAGACCCCCTTTTCCCCTCTGTGCTTGTGCAGTGCCTCGCACCACCAGGCCCTGATCAATGACTGAGGCACCTAGTGGTTACAGCCATACAAAGAATACCTAATATTAATGACTAGGCACAACAGGCAGATGCTGCTGCAGGAAGCCAGAGATGGAGTGTGGCAACATTTGCTGCCGAAGAGTGCAACGAGGCATTTCAGCGAGGGATACCGAAGAAGCTGTAACAAACCCAAGACAGACCTTTGGGTCCCTTTCTCCAAGGGCACCCAGGAATGAGAAATACGAGACCTGGGACTACAGCACTGTCTTACAGGCACACACAGCCACAGATAGTGGTGTATTTTTATTGAATTAAAAACCCAGACTTGTTTAGTCTCGTACCCGCCTCCCCTAGTTATGACTTTAATCTCGGCTAATTTTAGAGCGCAGCAAACCACGGTGGCTCTTCTGTCTAGTACAAAAATAGATTGGAATGTGAAAGGCAAGGTCTGGAGCTCCTGCTGTAACTCCGGGAGTCCTCTGCTCCAGCCAGCTCCCCACATATACTTCGGACAAAAGCTGGAGGAGGAAGATGGTGTATCTGGGTACAGATAAGTTATAGGAAGAAAAGGGATATTGGATGTGTGAGTTCAGGGCCCTTACCCGAGTATCTAGGGTTGGTATCGAACCATGGTACTCTGGCGAATGAGTAGAACCCAGGACTGTCAGTCCTTACTCCTTTCACGGCAGGACTGGGTGAGCTGTTTGTGCTCAGTAACTAGCAGGCTGCTATAGTCACTAGAGTGAGTCACTCGAAGACAGCCACGCACACTGAGCCAGTGTATTAGCCAAGCTCAGGTCTGAGGCCCTGTCTTTACAATGGGGAAGATTGATGCTGCCACAATCAATCATCCGGAGTTTGATTTAGTGGGTCTAGTAAAGACCTGCTAAATCAAACTCAGAGGGCATCTCCATCGGTGGCTGGTTCTCCTGCTCCTGCTTCTCTCAGTGGCCTCCTACTGTGGGGATGACGAGGAAACTTGAATTAAGGTACGTCAACTCCAGCTATGTAATTAACATAGCTGGAGCTGCATATCGTAATTCAACATTCCCCTTTAGTGTCGACGTCCCACAGGGGTGTAAGTCCCTGCTGGGTTGTTATTTTGTAACAGTGTCACTGCCCTACACACAGATACCACAGGACAGAAGCCCAGAAACTCAGCCCCACTAGCCCACACTGTTCTCCCTCAGTCTAAAAGAGCAGCCCCCCCATCAGGCTGTGTTCCTAACTCAGGACATTTGGCTCATGGAGCTAGACATGAATGCAAGGGAGCTGCTGCTTTCACTCACGTTTCATGGTTTCACAGTGCAGCAGCATAAATGGGGCATGGATGGCCATTCATTTGCATCTGGTGGGCAACGGTAGAGACCAGTCCTAAAGATCCCTCTGCAGTCAATCCTTGCAGTGCAGGGGGAGGGGACAGTGATGTACAGGGCCGAATCTTTCCTCCCTGGCCCTTGTGAGTTCTTCCTCTAGTGGCTGGAGGCTGCTGACTAAACGCATGAGCAAGATGAAGAAGAAATAGCCTGCACTCAGCAGTAGGCACGGACACTCCCTACTTGGAGAGGAAGCTCTTCGTTGGGATAAGGGGAGTATGAACAACCTAGGGAACTTAGACCAGTCGGCTTAACTTCAGTATCTAGAAAGATAATGGAGCAAATAATTAAACAACCTAGATGATAATCCAGTGATAAGGAACAGCCAGCATGAATGTATCAAGGAGAAATGATGTCAACCCATTCCACAAGCTTTATTTGGCAGGGTAACCACAAACCTTGTGGGTGGGGAGAAGCGGTAGATGAGCTAAATCTAGACATTAGTGAGGCTTTTGATACTGTCGCGCATGACCACCTCAGAAACAACCTGGGGAAATACAACCTAAGTGGAGTGTCTGTAAGGGCAGAGCTGCTCACTGGATCAGAAAGAAGACCCTGAATTAGTTTTAAACAAGATTTTTTTTTGGTCTGTTTGTCCCTGGAGAATCCAGTATCTTTGAGCTTGTCTGCGGGCGACAATAGATCCCCACAAATGTTACAAACTGAGCGAATTTGCCTCACCACCCCATTTACCCTACTCCCGTTTTTAATTCCTATCTTTCTTCCCCACAGAATTACATACAGTCCCTCAATAATACATCAACATTGGTGTGTTTAATACCAGAAACTCCCCAAATACCGAAACTTAATTCCATAAAGGTTAATGTAATTCAATCAGGTTTGCACAGGATATTGCAGGATGTTGTCATCTGTCACAGCTGGTTTCCCTGCAAATACCACGGGAGAAAAAGGGGAGAGAAACCCAGATGTGACATCCGATATGTCGTGTGCGCAAGAGGCTTGTTGACGTTTTACAGGAAGCTTTCCTGTTGCTTGGACTCTGAAATCAACGGCCATTGTTGCAAAACATCTCTTAGTCTAATCAGATTCCAATGTTTTTTAACATGCCGTGTGCCTGCAAAGCAGCTGGTCAATTACAGGATTATGCTATGCCATTCTGCTTTTGAGTGGATGAGATGAAACTCCAAGAAGACAACTGAGGCTTAAGAAAAAAAATTTTCTCGAAGAAACGGAGGAATGAGCCAGTGTGCATGAACTGTAACAAGGATCAGGTTATGCGGGTAGGAATACATCTGGAAGTGATTACCTGGGGCTTTTCCCCCTTCCAATGAATCAGCAAGGTGGAAATGGTTGAAAGAACCTATCTCTGAGTTTTCCCGTATATCCACACACCTATCCCTGTTCGCCCGTCACGCCACTTATGGAAAGATATTGCTTGGTCATGTTTCAGCATCAGAAAACCAGGACTTTTCTGGTTCTTTTTTTTCCTCCAGAAGAATTCACTGAAGAGGTGTCATTGCTTCCTTAAGTATCAGAGCGGTAGCCGCGTTAGTCTGGATCTGCAAAAGCAACAAGAAGTCCTGTGGCACCTTATAGACTAACAGATGTATTGGAGCATTAGGTTTTGTGGGCAAAAACCCACTTCGTCAGATGCATGTAGTGGACATTTCCAGAGGCAGGCCAAACTGGAGAGTCCCTATGCAAGAGAATAAATGGACACAAATCAGATATTAGGAACGGCAATATACAAAAATCTGTAGGAGAACACTTCAATCTCCCTGGACACACAGTAGCAAATTTAAACATAGCCATCCTGCAGCAAAAAAAACTTCAAGACCAGACTTCAAAGAGAAACTGCTGAGCTACAGTTCATCTTCAAATTTGACACCATCAGTTTAGGATTAAACAAAGACTGTGAATGGCTAGCCAAATACAAAAGCAGTTTCTCCTCTCTTGGTGTTCACACCTCCACATCAGCTGTTAGAAGTGGGCCTCACCCTTCCTGCCTGCATTAACCTCATTATCTCTAGCCTAATTCTGGCTTGCATATTTATACGTGCCTCTGGAAATTTCCACTACATGCATCTGACGAAGTGGGTCTTTGCCCACGAAAGCTTATGCTCCAATACATCTGTTAGTCTATAAGGTGCCACAGTCTATAAGGTGCTATTGCTTCCTTATTCACCCGCCATTTACTGGCACTGAAATTCCCCTTTGCAAAAGGGCCTAACTAACTTAGGGCCTGATCCTGTAAAGTGCCTTTAACATTTGAGAAGAGGACACACAGCAAGAGATGTTCAGAACCTCACAAATTCAGACCCACAATGCACTACAGGAAAAACTTTCTTACCAGTCAGTAGCAGCCTCCAGCCACTAGAGGGCACGCTAGTTGCAGACTGTCAGAAGAGCTGCTGATGTAGCTTCTGCAAGTGTCCGTAAATTGTTTCTCGATTCTGTTACCTCGTATTACACGATATGACATCAGCCTCTGAGGCCTAAGCTAGTGCTGGAGGAAAGAGCCCACAGTTTGTATCTAAACAAAACGTTTAAAAGGAAAATGTTAATAAACTTTCAAGGATTGTTTTGGTTTAATTTTTTGCTAGTCGGGCAAGCGGGGAGGGAAGGAGTGCTGGGGATCTGGCTGCCTTTGGGGAAGTGGGAGAAACAGGAAAATAAAATAAAACATTTGCAAAGTGCCAAACATGATAGGAAATGGTTATCAGCCTGAGCAGTTCCTCCGAGTGTTATTAATAGCAAACATTAAGCAAATCATGACTCACTGGGCAAATAAGTGCATGTCCGCCTTCAAACCTGACGTGCTTGATAGTCGCTTAACCCTGCTTATTCCATCCTCCCAGGAACTGCAGGACCCCTGGGCAGTAAAGCACCAACATGCCTAATCCTCTGTCTCTCCAGCCAGCAATGCCTCTCCGCCATGGATATTGGCCAAAGTGGACAATCTCTATGAGAAAGAATGAATGGGCACAAATCAGACATCTAAAAAGGCAACACACAGAAACCTGTTGGGAAACATTTTAACTTGCCCGGATGTTCATTAAGAGATCTCGAAATCACCTTGTTGTTTCAGGGCAATTTCACAAGCCATAGAACTTAACTTCATTTACAAGTTTGATTCCTATCATAGAGGTATGGATAAAGACATTGGCTGGTTGGCCCGCTACATTCCACATCCTAATGACAGAACAAGCCAAACAATGGGTACTTAAGAACAATTAGCATCTTCTCTATCAGCTTCATGTCTTAACTGACTATTTCTTTCCCCTTTTTTTCTTTTTCCTCCTTTCCCACATCCCCTATTTATTTAGAAACTGGACTTTTAATAACTTCACTCACCTGAAGAAGCGGGCGGTGCCCATGAAAGCTCATGATACCATCCACATGTTTTGTTAGTCTCTGTGGTGCTGCAAGACGATGTGTTGTTTTTTTACGTTTTTCCAGCTACAGACGAACACGGCTCCCCCTCTGAAGCAATTAAGCATGATCTTCCGTCCTGTTGACTGAAGCGTGTAACAGATGGCTAACGCAGGGACTTGGATACTAGTGTAAGACCACCATACAGCTGAAAACATGAACTAGGATTAGCCTTTGGGGAAAGCGTCATATTTCTAGGGCATTGCCCGACCAAACGCAGGTGGGGGAAACTGAGGCACCGAGTGGTCCTGGGCCACTTCTTCAAAACTGATGGGAGGTGCCTAGCTAAATGGCTAGTGTTTAGAGGTGCTAAACACCCTGGGTACGTCTACACTACAGCGCTAGTTCGAACTAACTTAGTTCGAATTAGTTAATTCGAACTAAGCTAGTTCGAACTAACGCATCTAGAACTAAAAACTAGTTCGAACTAGCGTTTTGCTAGTTCGAACTAGTAAGTCCACATTGAGTGGACTCTGAACAGGGCTTAAGGATGGCCGGAAGCAGTGCCGGCAGGGCATAAAAGGAGGACTTAGAGCATGGAGATGCTGTCTCAGGCTAGCCGAGGGCTGCGCTTAAAGGGTCCCGACCCCCACCCCGGACACACAGTTCTAAGGGGTGCCCCGCTTGCAAAGAAGTTCTGGCTTGGAGTGCCCTGAGTGCCCACACTGGGCACATCACACCACTCGGCCATCAGCCCGGCTGCACTTGCCGCAGGCTGCCATCTGGGGAGAGGGGGCAATTGGGGGGCTGCAGGAGAGCTTCCACCCCCAGAAGCCTGCAGAGCCAGCCCAGTCCTCCCCATCGGGGGCTCGTACCCCATTCCTCCCTCACCTCCTTCCACTTACCCTTCCCTAGCCCCCCTTCTTATTAATGTACAAAATAAAGATAACGTTTCTTCCAACATTGACTCTGTCTTTATTGAACAAAACTGGGGGAGACTGGGAAAAGGAGGTGGGAGAGGGGAAGAGAAAGGCTGGGAGAGGGGAGGGCAACTAACATGATCAGGGGTTGGGAACAGGTCCCAGATGAAGAAAGGCTACAGAGACTGGGACTGTTCAGCTTAGAAAAGAGGAGACGGAGGGGGGACAGGATAGAGGTCTCTAAAAGCAGGGGTTGGGTGGAGAGGGTGCATTCAGAAAAGTTCTTCCTGAGTTCCCATAAAGAAGGACTAGAGGACACCAAAGGAAAGGAATGGGTAGCAGGCTTGAAACTAGTAAGAGACAGTTCCTCTTCACAAAGCAAATAGTTAACCTGTGGAACTCCTTGCTGCAGGAGGCTGTGAAGGCTACAACTAGAACAGAGTTTAAAGGGAAGTGAGATCAAGTCATGGAGGTTGGGTCCATGGAGTCCTATTAGCCAGAGGGTAGGAGTGGTGTCCCTGCCCAAAGTTTGTGGAAGGCTGGAGAGGGATGGCACGAGACAAATGGCTTGGTCATTGTCTTCGGTCCATCCCCTCCAGGGTCCCTAGGGTTGGCCGCTGTGGGCAGACAGGCTACTGGGCTAGATGGACCTTTGGTCTGACCCAGGACGGCCATTGTAAGCTCAGGGCTCAGTGTCGGGGGTCTCAGTGGACCCCCTTGATTTTCATGCACACCTGGTCCTGGGTGGCCAGGCTGGCAGCTCTCCTGCCCTAGACGGCCACTTTCCTGTGCCTAGTGCGGAGATCGTGGACGAGGTCCACGATGTCCGCACTAGCCCAGGAAGGTGCCCGCCTCTTGCGGTCCAGGGGAAGCTCCCGGGAGCCGCCAGCCTGGTCCCGGCAAGAGGGGGTGGGCTGGGGGGCATCGGGTGGGTGGCTCTGTGCCGTGCCAGGTGCAGGGTCTGCTAGCTGGGTGCTGGCAGGCTTGCACCTGGCACGGGAACCGTAGCCAGCCCGTGCCCCTTTAAGGGGTCCGGGGCCGGGAGGGGGGCATAGAGTTTCCCTGGTGTTGGCCAGAGTGGCCACCAGGGAAACCTGGGGAGGGCTAGCCTCCCACTAGTTCGAACTAAAGGGCTACACAGCCCTTAGTTCGAACTAGCTAGTTCGAACTAGGCGTTAGTCCTCGTAAAATGAGGTTTACCTAGTTCGAACTAAGCGCTCCGCTAGTTCGATTCAAATTCGAACTAGCGGAGCGCTAGTGTAGCGCATAGGAAAGTTAGTTCGAACTAACGTCCGTTAGTTCGAACTAACTTTCTAGTGTAGACATACCCCCTGTTATGAACTTCAGTGGGAGTGGCATAGTCTCAGCACCTATAGTTATCAGGCTATTTATTTGGGTGCCTAAATAGGGCTCCCTGAGTTTGAATGTGTTGCTCTAAACAACATTCCCAGAGATGCACCGAGTGCAGGGGTTGCAGTGCATCAATTCTGAGTCAATGAGGGGCATTAAAGTAACACAGAGACGCCTTCAATCAATATCAGGATGTCCTCATATCAGGTGCTGATGTAACCGCTACCAGGTAGATTTGAACCTGAGATCTTGGGAGCTGCATATAGGAGCCTCCACCCTTTGAGCTAAAAGCTGGCTCTCAGCCCATGCTGTAAAGGTCTCTTGAGCTTAGCTGTTGCTGTGGTCTAGGTGCCACTGCATGGGACAGTGAACCACACTAAGGCGATGTCTACACCGCACGCTTCTTGCGCAAGAATAGTTTTGCACAAGAGTTCTTGTGCAAAAGGTCTTCCTCAAGAGTGCGTCCACACTGCCATATGCTTTTGCACAAGAGCATCCATGACAGTGTGGACGCTCTCTTGTGCAAGAAAGCTCTAATGGCCATTTTACCCATAGGAGTTTCTTGTGCAAGAAAATCATGTTGCCTGTTTACACTGCCTTCTTGTGAAAGAGCTCTTGTGCAAGAGGGCTTATTCCTCGTGGGGAGAGGAATAACTCTTCTGGAAGAAGCCCAGTTTTCCGACGCTGTACTGTAAATTTACTTGCGCGAGAACATGCGTGCAGTGTAGACACCCGGCAAGTTTTTGTGCAAGAACAACTGTTCTTGCATAAAAAGCCTGCAGTGTAGATGTAGCTTAGGTTACACTGGGTGTACCTGTAGTAAAAGACAAGTCTGGTGATATAGTGCTAGCAGAGAAAGAAGGGGGGTCCCAGAGAATTCTTGCCTCTATTTGACATGTCTGGCACGGACAGATAAAGTGTCTCATGCAGGGAGTTTGGAGTGGAGCCAGGAATTGAACCTTGTACACAAAATCCATTTGCTCACTCCTTGTCCTGCTCTCAAGCCACTGTGGGTACACCTCCAGCTTCCCTCTCCTCCTTGCATTGTGTCTACACGGCAGCTACGCTAATCCAGAGCTTGGACCCAAGCTTCCAAGATCCTGCAGAGCTGGCGGGTCCGAGCCGTGTGGCTTTGCAGTGTAGTCTCAGCCCTGGCAGTCAGCTGGCGGTATAATTCCACAGGATGACTTCCTTAGCCCCTCGGCCACGCAGCCATGGAGATGCCAGAGCCTTTGATTCCAGCATGGGTTAGAAAAGCCCAAACGTGGGGTTAAAATATAGTGTAGATGCTCAAGTCCAGAGTTCCCTAACAGAAATCAGCTGACTCAAGTCTCACTAGCCCTTGGCTTGCACTACAATGTAAACACACCCTACACGTGACATCTGGCTCCAGGGGCGATGGCATTTCCAGAACCCCAGCCCAACCCCTGCACTTCCACTGAGCGACATTTCCTCTGGCTCTGTACGGAGGCAGCTCTGCCAGGGCAGTCCTGGGAGGAGCAGCAGCGTGAGAGGAGTGAGCAAGTGTGGTGAGCAAGACACGAGAAGTCATTCTTCCGCTCTGCTCTGCAAAGATTAGGCCTCAGTTGGAGGATTGTGTCCAGTTCTGGGCACCACATTTCAAGAAAGATGTGGAGAAATTGGAGACGGTCCGGAGAAGAGCAACACAAATGATTAAAGGCCTAGAGAACATGAGTTGTGAGGGAAGGCTGAAGGAATTGGGCTTGTTTAGTTTGGAAAGGAGAAGACTGAGAGGGGACATGATAATAGTTTTTACATATCTAAAAGGGTGTCACAGGGAGGAGGGGGGACATTTTTCTCCTTGGCCTCTGAGGACAGGACAAGAAGCAATGGGCTTAAATTACAGCAAGGGAGGTTTAGGTTGGACATGAGGAAAAACTTCCAAACTGTCAAGGTGGTGAAACACTGGAATAAGATGTCTAGGGAGATTGTGGAATTTCCATCACTGGAGATATTTAAGAGCAGGTTGGACAGACACCTGTCAGGGATGATCTAGACGGTGCTTGGTCCTGCCATGAGGGCAGGGGACTGGATTCTATGACCTCGCGAGGTCCCTTCCAGTTCTAGGATGCTTTGACTCTGTGAAAGGAGGAGAATACTGGTCGCTTCTCCAGCTGCTGTACTGTTCCTAGCACTTCCCCTCAGCCCAGTTCTCCTGAGGGGCAGCTCCGAGGAAGGGCTGGGGGCATTACGGCATCTTTCCAGTAAGCTGTACAGGCATAGTGGAGTAGTCCAGCCACTTTCTTACCAGTACGCCATACCGGCTTACTGTCACCTCTCATTGGTTATGTAAGTCACATGGTTCTGATTCTGCTCCTTGATTGGGTCATTCAAATCCCTGAGACGAACAGCTCAAATACATATATGATGTGAGTCTTTTCTTTTCCCACAAAGAAAAATTCATTGTTTGCAACCTCCATGACTAAGCAAATTAAGACACCAGGGCCTGACAAGGGGGGTTGGTGTTTTTTTTCACTTTTATTTTACTTTTACTTTTTGCATCATCATCACTTCATTCAACGAGTGAGAGCAATTTCCCCCTTTTGTAGGCCACATGCTTCATAAAATGTCTTACACAGACATTTAGAATATCTCTGCCAATATGGAACGTATTAGTACACCGAGCAGCTGCCGTGAAATTTCAGATCTATTACGTGGAATGACACAAAGTATCTTCAACATCTTCTAATCATTTTAAAGGCTACGCTGCGCTGTCCCATATTTTAAACAGCAAGACAATAGGCCAATTCTGTTTCTTTACCAAATGCATGTTATATATTGTCGGCGATATTTTTACCATGTGTGCAAATAAATTACATGGAACGCGTAGTACGCATATGGGAAAGGTAGGAGTTTTTCTGGATTGCTTTTGCAAGAAGCTTAATCTCTTTCTGCATTGTTTAAGAAACACTCGGTGTCTCTGATTGGGTGAATACATGGTGGTTTGAGATTTTCGATGATGGTTTTGCAGGACTTCATGGTTACGGTAAGAGTGGGAAGTGAATAGATTGACTTAGTCTAAGGGTAAGTGACAAACTTTTATAGCCTGGTCACAGTGCTTAATCAATGCCAAGGCTTAGCTATGGCATCTCTGCACTAGGCAATTCATAGCCACAGCACCTCTGGGCTTGCTGCATTGGTTACAAATGTAAAAAAAATTTCTAGAGTCCCGGTACGACTTCCATTCCAAATTAAGCACTGCCTGAACCAAGCGAGTGTCTCAGTATCACACCATTTTGTTCAGGGACCCCAGCCGGCATGTCCCATCAAAGCTAAAGCTATGTCTAGACTGCAGGCTTCTTTTGGAAGAAGCTTTTCCAGAAGAGATCTTTTGATAAGCATATAAGCTGTGATTACTGTGGGCGGAATGGCCACCAGGACACCTGTGCTTTTCCTCTTTCCTCTTCTTTCGAAAGAACTCCCTCTTCCCCATCCACACACACCTTTTTCCAGAACAGATCTTTCGGAAAAAGGCTTCATCCTTGTAGAATGAGGATTACCAGTGTCAGAAAAACCCCTTTGGGTACGTCTAAACTACATGCCTCCGTCGATGGAGGCATGTAGATTTGTGTATTCGAAAGAGGGAAATGAAGCCGCGATTAAAATAATCACGGCTTCATTTAAATTTACACGGCTGATCAGCTGTTTGTCGGCTCAGCGTGCTAGTCTGGACGCTCCCCTGCCGACATCAAAGCCCTTTGTTGGCAGCCCCGGTAAACCTCATCCCACGAGGAATAATGGGGCTGCCGACAAAGGGCTTTGATGTCGGCAGGGGATCGTCCAGACTAGCGCGCAGAGCAGACAAACAGCTGATCTGCTGTTTGTCGGCTCAGCGTGGCAGCCATGTAAATTTAAATGAAGCGGTGATTATTTAAATCGCCACTTCATTTCCCTTTGCCTATCTATCTAATCTACATGCCTCCATCGACGGAGGCATGTAGTCTAGACACAACCTTTGTTCTTTCGATTTTTTTTTCTAAAGAACGCAGTTGCAGTGTGGACATAAGTGAATTTTTTGGGGGAAAATGGCCGTTTTTCCAAAAACCTTTGCAGTGTAGATTTAGCCCGAGAGAGCTATTAGGTGAAGAGAAAAAGGAAACAAGTGAATGCTAGAGCCATTTAGTACCTGACTAATACATCCACCAGTACCTTCGATTTTTTTATTATTATTATTTTCTCTAAGCTCAAGTGATGAAAATGTTTCTACCTGAGAGAAGCAGGATTTAAAATTTAGCATTCCAAAAACTAGGAACGCCCAGAGTTAAGGTTGCCTGTACAACCTTAATTCAGCCCCTCCTCCTCCCCTTGTGCGATGCAGTCATTACTTACAGAATCACATCCTATTTTCCCACAGGATCTATGGTTCATTCGGGGCACTGAATGGAGGGTGTTTAAATGAATAGCTATGCAATACCATGGCTTAGCCTCAGTGTGCTTCCCTTCCTTATTCAATGCCCTCTATTCAACTCCTGTCATAAAGACCAAATTGTGGGTTTTCTCGTGGGCTTTTCTGTGATGCTTGTCACTCTAGTGTCCGAGGGCTACGGCTCTGAACATGCTCATTTGTTCTGACGGGATGGTCCAGGCACCGGGGTGAGGACTAGGAGCTGAAAGTGAGGCTGGCCCTCCGCGAAGATGGAATCTAATGACCCGTCAGCTGCTACAATGTAAGAAGTTTCTACCGAGCATGTGCAAATAGTTCTAAGGCTGATAACCTGGCCAAAGGTGGGTAGACTGGCACAGTGACATCATAAGGCTGGCTCCCGATACCAAGGTCCGCCTCTTGCCAAATTTTAAGACGTGGCTCCACACCAGCAGGTGGGAGGGATGCAAGAGCTTGTCCAAGGGAAGGGTTTAAATCCTACAACACACACAACTTTCCCCAGCCTTGTTCTCAGCAGTGGCTGGACTGGTTTGGCATACGTTTCCTGGGAACAGTCAGCCTGAGACAGACACCCACTGTCAAGAGTTTTAGTTAGAATTTGGCAAAGTGATATGCAACAAAAATAGGGTCTTTTTAAATACATAAGAACGGCCAGGCTGGGTCAGACCAAAGGTCCATCTAGCCCAGTAGCCTGTCTGCTGACAGTGGCAAATACCAGATGCCCCAGAGGGAGTGAACAGAAGCACTAGAGCAGTTTGATAAAAGGCCATGCTGGCAGCTGCTGCTGCAATGTTTATGAGTGTATTTGACAATAGATGCAGGTATCTATCTCTCTGTTATCACCATTCATGGGCTACTGGTTTCAGTTGCCATGAGTCATTGTAATATCAAACTAATCGCAGAATACCAGAACTGGAAGGGACCTCGAGAGGCCATTGAGTCCAGCCCCCTGCCTTCACGGCAGGACCAAGCACCATCTAGACCATCTCTGACAGGTGTCTGTCCAACCTGCTCTTAAATATCCCTAGTGATGGAAATTCCACAACCTCCCTAGGCAACTTATTCCAGTGTTTAACCACCCTGCCAGGAAGTTTTTCCTAATGTCCAACCTAAACCTCCCTTGCTGCAGTTTAAGCCCATTGCTTCTTGTTCTATCCTTAGAGGCCAAGGAGAACAATTTCCCCCCCTGCTCCCTGTGACACCATTTTAGATACTTGAAAACTGCTCTCGTGTCCACTCTCAGTCTTCTCCTTTCTAAAGTACACACACCCAGTTCTTTCCATCTTCCCTCATAGTTCATGTTTTCTAGCCCTGGAATCATACTTCTTGCTTTTCTCTGGACCTTCTCCAGTATCTCCACATCTTTCTTGACATGCGGTGCCCAGAACTGGACACAATCCTCCAGCTGAGGCCTAACCAGCGCAGAGTAGAGCGGAAGAACGACTTCTCGTGTCTTTCTCGCCACACTCCTGTTCATGCAGCCCAGAATCATGCTGGCTTTTTTTGCAACCGTGTCATGCTGCAGACTCCTGTTTAGCGTGTGGTCCACTCTAACCCCTCGATCCCTTTCTACCGGACTCCTTCCTAGACAGTTGCTTCCCATTCGTTGTGTAAAACTGCCACGGAGGCCCTAGAAAGTTGCTGAGTAGGCCCTGATTTCTAAGGCCAATTTCAATTGATTTCAGCTAGTGTTCGAAGCCATGGCTGGTGGTGCTACGGGGTGGGAATTGGGATATTTGCAAGCCACCCAGTCTGGTTGCAGCGTTGAGAGCAAAGCGAGTGACAGATAGCTGCCAGTGGCAGAAGACGGACGGGGTGCAGAAATCCCCAGTATTTGCATATCAGGAGAGAGCCCCCCCTGTAAAAATAACCCACAAATAACAGCACTATGTTCTATACAGCTTTGCCACCGACAGTCTGTCAGGCAGAATTAAAATGGGCTGCATGGCAGGATCCAAGGGAGAATACAGTGTAAAAGATGATGGACTAACACCCTCCCTCCTCATTTTCCCTGGCTTGTGAGCCACCGAGCCTGCAGGTTCATGAGATCACCCCAAACGAGCCCCAGGTTGTGTATTGGGGTGGTCTGCTAGAAAGAGATAAGCCCTTGCCAGAACTTTGCTTCTCCCCCAACGGATCTTCCTCTCTGGGGCTCAGGCTGCAAGAGACACCGTGTGGGGCAAAGATGCCCACCAGAGCATGCGAGGCAAACAGGAGTGCGCACATTGGCCAGGCAGGAGGTAAACTGAGGCACAATTTTCCTCCAGTGTTCCCTTGTCTGTGTGCTTGACAGAGCCCCCTCCCTCCACTCTAGTGCCCTTAATACGGCCAGTTCTCACCGTATTGGCTGCTTTCATCTGGGCCCGCGTTCCGGGATCACAGGACGCGTGGGTTTTAGTTCTCCTGGTGGTAGGATAAAGCTTGGAAATGGGATCCCAGGGCACGCCGGTGGCAGGAAAGCCAGAAGGCAAAGAAAAGGAATGCAAAACGTCTCCTCCCTCTTTTTGGCTAGTGATGTCCGTGGGCCAGAGTCAGGATTTTGGAAGGCGTGGGGCTGGCAACGTGGGTTGTGCTCCAACATGAGTGTGGCACAGCAGCCACGGTTAACAACGTGCTTGGCGCTGTACAAAGAGAGGGGAAGACACATGGCCCGGGGCCTGGATTACTTAAATGTTCCACCCTGGCAACGCAGCAGAAAGCTGACTCTACGTAGCTGCCTAGGGAAGAGTCTGTCGGTAGCAGCTTCTGTGGCAGTGGCATTGAAAGCTCAGCTGCCTAAAGAGCAGGAGTATCTAAGCTAAGTACGGATCATAGACTCCTAGGGCTGGTGGAGACCTCAGGAGTCATCGAGTCCAGCCCCCTGCCCAAAGCAGAACCAACCCAACTCAATCATCCCAGCCAGGGCTTGGTCAAGACGGGACTTAAACACCTCTAGGGATGGAGATTCCACCCCTCCCTAGGGAACCCATCCCAGCGCTTCCCCACCTGCCTAGGGAAATAGTTTTTCCTAATCTCCAACCTAGACATCTCCCACTGCAACTTGAGCCCATTGCTCCTTGTTCTGCCATCCATCACCACTGAGAACAGCCTCTCTCCATCCTCTTTGGAACTGCCCATCAGGAAGTTGAAGGCTCAGCGCGCTAGTCTGGACGTTCCCCTGCCGACATGAAAGCCTTTTATCGACATCCCCTGTAAACTTCATCCTACGAGGCATAAGGGGGATGTCGATAAAAGTCTTTCAGGTTGGCACGGGAGCGTCCAGACTAGCACGCTGAGCTGACAAACAGCTGATCAGCTGTTTGTCGGCTTAGCGCGGCAGCCGTGTAAATTTAAATGAAGCCGCGATTATTTAAATCACCGCTTCATTTCCCTTTGCCGATCTGTCTCATCTACATGCCTCCATCGACGGAGGCATGTAGTCTAGACACACCCTCAGTGAGCTGCACTGTTAATTAGCTCTAATTTACTCCTCAGTGTCTGCTCAGAGCCCAGTAAGCAGTGGAAGTGTTGGCGATGCTGCTAGACAATATTGAACTCCTGTGGTTCGGCAAATTCTCTGGTTCAGCACCGGGCAGGTTCCAGAGGGCCGGCTAGAGAGATCCAACCTGTCGTGCTTTGATGGGATGTAGAAGGATCACACGGCTCTTGCAATGTTGTGTGCAATCAGCATGCACCTCACTTTCTATGCTCTTGCTTTCTGGGTGTCATTTTAGTAATACTGGTAGGAAAAATCGACAAGCAGAATCTAGCAGCCCTGCACGTGGGCAAATAGCAAACAAAATGTCTCGTGGGTTACCCATAGTGCCTTGAGGGGCCACAGGTAGCCCCTGGACCACAGGTAGCTCACTACTAGCCTAGATGATCACAGTGTCCCACCTCTCCCTCCCTCCCCCCCCCCGCATGAAAGCTTATAGCATGTCTAGGATAACCAAAATAGCTGAGCATATAATGTTCCACCACTGTTACGTATTTCTTTGCCTGGGACTGACGATAATGCTAATAATACTAATACTAATAATGCTAATAATACTAATGTCTTGCTCTTATAAAGCACTTTTGACCAGTAGCTCTCCAAGTGTGTTACCAAAGGAGAGCAGTTCCATCCTCATTGCGCAGATGGGGAAACTGAGGCAGGGTGAGGCAAAGTGACTTGCCCAAGTCTCGCCACAGCCCAGTGGCAGAGGCAGAAAAAAACCCTGGTCACTTGAGTCCCTTGCCTTCAGCATGAGGGCTCCACTAAGATCATGCAGTTCTCCTGCCCAGGACCCTCAGCCCGGCCTTTAATGAAAGTTCTAGTTTGATGAGCGACACAGTTTTTATTTTTGAAAGGTCACCCATCACGTGGGATATTTTAATGGGGAATTTCACTTGCTGCTCAGTTGGAATCCTGGCTTTCTTTTCTGGAAGAGGAGGTGTTGGAACCGCCCAGCTCCCCCGAACGACTCATTATATTATGCACTCCTGTTGTGGCCCCTTTTATTTGACGTCTATTTAAATGAAACAGCTTCTGTTTGCAGGCTTTGTAGCCCGTCCGAGGAACGGATGAAGTCTGGTCACTCCCTTAGGAAGAAACAATGGACTCAGAGAGGTGTAGTCCTGGAAGGGACCTTGAGAGGTTATCGAGTTCAGTCTCCTGCAGACACGGCACGACTGCATTGTAACTAGACCATGCTAAGTTTTGATGCCTCTCTGAAACAGCGCAGTAAACAGACTTGCCTAAATTCCTGCAGCACGTCAATATCAGAGGCAGGCTTGGAACCCCAGTCTGGAAGCACTTACATCCCAAGTCAAACTGCAAAAGCGTCCTGCTTTTCGGGGCTCGCCACCCCGGCCCGGAAGTAAGGTCAGCTGTCTGGGAATGACCTACCAGCCAGCTTTGAGCGCTGGTCGGAGGCATTGTTTTACGTCTCCTAATCTGGCAACGTCTTCCACAGGAAGAAAATATTTGCTGATCCTTGCCCTGTGTCTGTGGGCCCCGGGAGGAAACGGCGTGGAAGGAATGTAACCTCCTCCACGCCTGTCACAGGAGAAACAAAATAATAGTCTGGTGAATGGAGACTGTTCATTGAGCGTCTGTGCTCGGCTGATTTTTGGTGCACTGACTGTCTGCAGATGGAGCGTCAAGATCAGTCTGCCACAGGGCTGACCTGCTACGCCCGATTGGGCCCCCCTGCAGACAGCTTTGCTGATGCCCCAAGTCCTGACCCACAGCCCTGGCCTCCCCTGACCCCAGTTCTAATCCTGTCTTGTAGGCAGGGGCGTGATGTCCTGGAATGTTGCCAGTCCACAGAGCCAGTTACAGTAATCGCTTCACAAAAAACGTAAGCTGGGCAGAGGTCGGTGCTGAGAAAGACACTTGGCAGTGGGAGGGGACGTTGGCCTCGCTGGGGTGGCACTGAACTGGCAGGCAGATGAGGGTTAAGTTCCCAGCTCTACCCAGTGTAACGTGGGCAAACCACTCAATTTGCCCATGTGTCAAACAGGGAGCCATCCGTGGTCCGTCAGTTTAGAATGTAAGCTCTTTGGTGCAGAGAGTAACACAGAGGCCGCAAAACTCCACACGGTCTAGTTAGCCAGAAGCCCTGCCGGGAAGGCAGGAGATGGGACTAGAGAACCTCTCCGTATCCCTCCCAGTCCTACGATTCTCTGAATCCATTGTTGGCTCTTGCTCTGTGTGTGTGTACAGCTCCATGCACAACGGAGTCCTGACCGCAGGCCTTTTGGGGTTACTACAATACCGGTGCTACTGACGGCAACACTATGATGTGGCAGCAGCGTGCAAGTCCGAGCAGTGCGACACCGGGACCCTTCCTCGTCCCGTAGGTTGATGCCATGTGGCTCTGTGTACCACTGCGGGCCGGGAAAGGAGGGTGAATGGGGGGAGGAATTGCCCCACATGACTGACTTTGAAGGGGCCTCTGAAATTCTGAAGCTGGCCCTGTAAATATAATGGTACTATCACACACATCAGAGGCTGCAGCTTTTTTGAGGTCATCAGTTTCCCGTGACAGCCGGACTGGGGCAAAGCCGGGATCTGAACCCAGGACCCTAGTGCAGGGGATCAAGCATTCAGCCATACTTCCGCTCCGAAACGCAGAAGACACTCGTGGTGTCTTTCCAGATGAGAGAGGCCTTGATGGGCTCTGGTGAAAAAGCAGCCAGGTAGCATTAAGATTCTGCATCTGAATCCCAAACTTTGATCCTGGATTAGACTCGCTCCGAGTTTCCATCTTTGCCATCATTAAAAAAGGGATAGAGAATAAGACAGAGAATATTTTATTGCCTCTATATAAAATCATGGTACGCCCACATCTGGAATACTGCGTACAGATGTGGTTGCCTCATCTCAAAAAAGATATACTGGCATTGGAAAAGGTTCAGAAAATGGCAGCAAAGATGATTAGGCTTGGAATGACTGCCTTATGAAGAGAGATTCAAAAGACGGGGACTTTCCAGCTTAGAAAAGAGGAGACGAAGGGGGGATAGGATAGGGGTTATAAAATCATGACGGGTGTGGAGAAAATGAATAAGGAAAAGTTGTTTACTTGTTCCCATAAGAACTAAGGGTCACCAAATGAAGTTAATAGGGAGCATATGTAAAGCAACTAAAAGGACGTTTTTCTTCACACAGCGCACAGTCAACCTGTGGAACTCCTTGCCAGAGGATGTTGTGAGGAGAAGGATTTTAACAGGGTTCCAAAAAGAACTAGCTAAATGTATGGAGCACAGGTCCATCAATGGCTATTAGCCAGGATGGGCAGGAATGTTGTCCGTAGCCTCTGTTTGTCAAATGCTGGGAAGGGGTGACAGGGGAGAAATCACGTGTTGATTCCCTGTTCTGTTCACTCCCTCTGGGGCACCTGGCATTGGCCGCTGTCAGCAGACAGGACACTGGGCTAGATGGACTTTTGGCCTGACCCAGAGTGTCCGTTCTTATGTTATGTTCTTTCAGGCTCTCCTATGAGCAGAGACACAAAACAGCAGAGCGATTCAGCCCCTTTCCTATTACAGACCTTTGTTTTTGTTCCTCTGTGGGCTACTGACATGGGCATTGGTGTCCTTCTCGTTCCGTGACGTGGATTGGTGTCGTTAGCACAGGACCCTGCTCAGAATGTCGGTCGGTTGCATCAGGGCGAGACGAGGCTGGCTCGTTCTACTCTCCAAGGACTGGCGCAGGGTTTGTTCTATTTTTAAGAGGTGTCCCATTCTGGTATCTCGTTCGCCTTTGCGGTTTCTGTCAAGCCCTGGGAATTGGGCTGGGAGACAAGGAGGACGGGGAAGAGGACTTGATACTCTTGGCGCTGTGAATTTGGTGATTAAAAAGTCCTGAGAACTGATTAGACTGAAATTGCAGTTTGGAAAGTGTAACCTGATAAAACAGCCCAGCCGTCACTCCCCCAGTGGAAATTGTGGCTGGTAGCTCCGTCTGACACGCAGTGAACTGGGCTAGTCTGTTGTTGTTGCTTCTTTCAAAGTTGCCTTTGTTGTACAGCAGCTTCCAGGTTCTTTTCTCAGAGCAGCCTTTCAAGTGTTCCCTGCCACCAAACAGACCGCGTCGGGGAGTCTGAGAGCACGAAATAAAAATGCGTGAGATTCAAAACACACAGGAGCCGAGATAACCTTGGCTGAGAGTTCGGATGCTTTTTTTTAAAAATTGCTGGAACGTGTAGTCTTAACACGTCAGGATCGCATGCCCGCGAGATGCGGGAAGACCCTGTTTGGAAAATGCTTCCAAACCAACAGTGGTCTCTGAGTCTGGCTGTCTCCAAGAGCAGAAGCTGAACTGTATGGAGTGCCATGGGGAATAGAGATTGTGCCTCAGCGGCAGTGTTGAACAGGGTGGATTGACAGCTAAGTCTCATGGGGGGGTTAATTGAAAAGAACAGTCATAAAATCATAGACTTGTAGGACTGGCAGAGACCTTAGGAGTTATCAAATCCAACCCCCCGCCCAAAGCAGAACCAACCCCAACTCAATCAACCCAGCCAGGGCTTTGTCAAGCCAAGACTCGAAAACCTCTAGGGACGGAGATTCCACCCACTCCCTAGAGAACTGATCCCAGTGTTTCACCACCCTGCTAGGGAAAAAGTTTTTCCCAAGACACAAGAAGTCATTCTTCTGCTCTACTCGGCGCTGGTTAGGCCTCAGTTGGAGGATTGTGTCCAGTTCTGGGCACCGCATTTCAAGAAAGAGGTGAAGAAACTGGAGAGGGTCCAGAGAAGAGCAACACAAATGATTAAAGATCTAGAGAACATGAACTATGAGGAAAGGCTGAAAGAACTGGGCTTCTTTAGTGTGGAAAGGAGAAGACCGAGAGGGGACATGATAATGGTTTTCTCGTATCTAAGGGTATGTCTAGATTGCATTCCTCCGTCGGCAAGGGGGTGCAGATTAGGCAGGTCCACATTGCAAATGAAGCGGGGATTTAAATATCCCGTGCTTAATTTGCATAAAAATGGCTGCAGTTTTGCCAACTCAGCACTTTGTCAGCCAAAAAGAGGCAGTCTAGAAGGGGATCTGTCGAGAAAGAAAGCCTTTTTCGACAGATCGCTTATGCCTCCTGCATGACATACCCTAAAAGGATGTGACAGGGAGGAGGGGGGAAATTGTTCTGCTTGGCCTCTGAGAATAATGGGCTTAAATGGCAGCAAGGGAGATTGAGGTTGGACATTAGGAAAAACTTCCTACCTGGCAGGGTGGTGAAACACTGGAATAAATTGGCCAGGGAGGTTGTGGAATCTATGAGCGCAGCAAGGAAGGTTTGAGCTTCTCTGCCTGGTTGCGAGTGTCCTTTTCTAGTTGGTTCCTCTTATGACCCCGAAATATCAGGCAACAGCTCACCAGCGACCAAAACATCAGCAGGTTGGGGAGCAAGATGGGACCGGGAGGTGCCTTAGGGTTTAACCTGTCTGCCTGAGGGGAAAGCAAAGCGTCTGCTTTGTGGCAGATCTAGGATAACCTGGTGTGAGAACGCAGGCTTGCCTGGCACCGTGTCATCCCTTGGCAGCCAGCCTGACTTCCTTTGCCTTGCCAGAGATTTCAGGACTTCCAGCAAGAGCGTTCTCTCATTGCCAAAGCCAAAACGAATCCAAAACGCACCGGCCCCTTGGCAACCCACGATATCAGCGTGGGCACGACTAGCTGTAAATTGGTAACTTAGGCCCCGAGGATTCTGGGGAGTGAGGCCAGCGGCAGATTTATAGGACTGTTGCTCAAGTCAAGAACGATACATGACATGTGAAAGAAATAAACAAAACACCGGACCTATTCCCCTGGGTTGGCTGATCTTTGCTCTTGATAGGCACAGAGAACAGCAGGGTGGAGGGAGAAATAAAAATGTTTCCAGGGAAAGTATAACTGATCTGAGAGTGTTTACAATCTGATTGCAACATTTGCATTCGGGACTGGTTTCAGTGCCTGTCCTCGCAATAGGCCAAGCACACCATCTGACTCTGCAAATTGACAAGCTATCAGAGGATATAAAATGCAAACCCGTGTGTTTCAAATTTGAGCATGTTTGTTATTCACGATCTCTGCACGTGCAGCCTACAACTCCAAAGAGAACGGCAGCCCTGGTATACAAAGGAGACAAAGCTGGACCTCAAACTGGGTGGAAGCCAGTTTGCACAAATAGTCTGTAGCTGTTGACTTCCTGCTTAAGATAGAGTGTGTATATCACAGTATGGCTTGAGGCCCCCTCTAATCCAGGTTGACATGCTAAAGTATGGGGAGGTTTATCAATTCTTAATCCTCTTTTAAGACCAACACAAAACAAACACTCTCCTCTCGAAGCTTTGTGGTTCTGGCTCCATTACATCCTGGAGAGGCTCTGAAAGGTGGCAGTGCAGACAGGGGAGCCGGATTGATCTGAAGCCCATTTTCGGGCAGGGCTGCTTACAGTCTGCAGCAAGGGTCTTGCTCTCTGACTCCCAAGCAACGGATGAGCAAAGCCGAGCTCGAGTCATCTGAGACCAGTGGTACTAGGTTCGTGTAACCAATGCCAGCATGGGCCGTTGGTTATTTCAGGGCCTAATTTTGTGTGGTGATGCAGCCAAGATTCTGGACAGGCCTGGTGCTTTCAAGCAAGGTGAAGAGGAAGGGCAGGTCTAGGCTCAAAAGTTAGGTCAACCCCTAAATCCACACCCCAAGTGATGCGGAGAGAAGCCCGCCAGACCCCCAGAGTGTAGACACCTCGAGGCTGATAGAAGAATTCTACTAACATAAGGACATAAGAACGGCCAGACTGGGTCAGACCAAAGGTATGTCAAGACCATCAGGCGCCCCGGCACACTTGTGAGCGTGACCTGCTCCTGAGTAACCCGGGGAGGAAGAAGGGGGTTACAAGAGCTAAATAACAGCACAAACTACTGCGAGCCACACTCATGAAAAACAGTGATAGAAATGTAGCCGTGTTAGTCTGGGGTAGCTGAAGCAAAATGCAGGACAATGTAGGATCGAAGGGCTTGGCTATAGACGATGGATCGTGTGGTGTGTTCTGGATGGGAGCTGGAAGCATGTAGGTAACTGTATGAGTCGGTGGGTTTTCTGTAGAGAGTGGTGTCTGTAGAGAGTGCGGTCTAATACAACCGCATCTGCTCTAATCCCACTGACAGAGACCAGAAGCTTCAGGATCTCTACCAAGCATTTATAAACCTCAACTACCCACCCGGAGAAATAAAAAAGCAAATTGAAAGAGCCAGACGAATACCTAGAAACCATCTACTTCAAGACAGACCCAAGAAAACCAACAATAGAACACCACTTGTCATCACCTACAACCCCCAACTTAAACCTGTCCAACACATTATCAATAAACTACAGCCTATACTGGAACAGGATACCATACTCCAAGAGGCTCTGGGAGACAGACCCATAGTCTCCTATAGACAACCACCTAACCTCAAGATGATTCTTACCAACCACCACAGGACATACCACACTAATACCAACCCTGGTACCTTCCCTTGCAACAAACCCCGTTGCCAGCTTTGTCCACATATTCATTCTGCCGATACCATTATTGGGCCTAACCAAGTGAGTTATAAGATCAAGAACACATATTCCTGCGCCTCCAGAAATATAATCTATGCTATCATGTGCCGAAAGTGTCCGTCTGCTATGTACATTGGACAAACATCTCAGACACTTCGCCAAAGGATTAATGCCCACAAAACAGATATCAGACAAGATCACAAAGAAAAAACAGTTTCTTGCCATTTTAACCAGAAAGGACACTCTCTCAATGACTTAACCACCTGCATTCTGCTACAAAGACCTTTTACATCTGCACTTGAAAGGGAATCCTCCGAACTGTCATTCATGTTAAAATTCGACACTCTCCAAAAAGGAATGAACAAACACTCAGGCTATCTTACCCATTACCAAGATAGCTTCCCCAATTATCACCTCTAATATCATCAATTCACAGACACTTACCTTCCTTCCTTCCCCCCCCCCCCCGCATCCCCCTTCTGTTCTGAAATGTGATTTGTCCTTTTCATATGTGTTCATTTTTTTAAATTGTATCCTTTGGTATCTATGGTTGTGACTATTTTCTTCCACTATTTGATCTGAGGAAGTGGGTCTGGCCCACGAAAGCTCATCATCTAATAAACCATCTTGTTAGTCTTTAAAGTGCTACAGTGTCCTGCATTTTGCTTCATGAAAAACAGGCATCTGGCTGACTCAAATCATTCTGGGTGACGGATGTTGCCGGACCAGAGAGTTCTGGACTAGAGAGGTTCCACTTGTGTTGCTAAAGTGACACACAAATAACCCCAAGGCCATGTGTAGTGACCATGAGAGCTGGGTGCTCCCTCTGCATCCAGTCAAAGTGCTACTATAGTTCCACCGGCACCCCTGGAAAATTCTAGCTATGCAAGCGCAGTCAGCAAAACTACTCTCTCCTGGGAGACTATTGTGTCCACCTCAATCTTGTAGCCCACCTAGGTGAAGGAAGGCCACTCATGCGGCCCACTCGCTTGCCCATCACTGTGTTAGAGGCCTGTCCGGATGCCGTGATAGGGGCCATATGGTTATTAGACAGAGAAGCAATAGGACTGTTGAAATAAATAATGAGGATTCTTTGCAAGGCTGCTGGACACAGACAGGCGTTGGGTCTACCCCCTCTGATTTTCCACCTCCTGGATCTGCATTACCTGGGGTAATCACCCAGGGAGCTCCCTATGTTCTGGGCTGCTCTAGGCAGTCCTGGGGGGAGGATCGCGGGGGATATTGCCAACATAGACTCTTCTTTAAAAGTTAACCAAGCTTTTGTGAACCTCTGAGTGACTGGGGGTGTGTCCTCAGTCTGAGTTTTGGGTCAGTTCTTATTTTATCCAGATTTTTACTCTGATTCCTCTGACTCCTCCCATTTTTCTACCCTAACCCCTCTGACTCCGCCCATTTTTCTACCATAATCCGTCTGACTCCGCCCATTTTTCTACACTAATTCCTCTGATGCTGCCCATTCTCTACCCCCAATCTCTCCGACTGTGCCCATTCTCTACCCTAATCCCCTGACTCCGCCCATTTTCTACCATAATCCCTCTGACTCCTCCCATTTTCTAGCCTAATCCCTCTGACTCCGCCCATTTTCCTACCATAATCCCTCTGACTCCTCCCATTTTCTACCCTAATCCCTCTGACTCCGCCCATTTTCCTACCATAATCCCTCTGTCTCCTCCCATTTTCTACCCTAATCCCTCTGACTCCGCCCCTTTTTGCACCCTAATCCCTCTGACTCCGCCCATTCTTTACCATAATCCCTCTGACTCCACTATCCATCAGCAAAGGTTGGTTAGATGTCTGCATCCCTCCCTGAAAAGTGTCTCTGGGTACGTCTAGACTACAGGCTTCTGTCGACAGAAGTTTTGTCGACAGATACTGTCGACAAAACTTCTGTCGACAAAGAGCATCTAGACTACATTGAGTTCTGTCGACAAAGCAAGCTGCTTTGTCGACATGGTAGTGTGGACGCAAAGGACAGTTTACATTCAATAACACCTTCTGTCGACAGAAACTCTGTCGACAGAAGGCGTTATGCCTCGTAAAATGAGGTTTACCAGCGTCGACAAAACTGCTGAGATCTGTCGACGTTATGTCGACAGAACTCAGCGGTAGTGTGGACGCAGGTATAGTTTTGTCGACAAAAGTCCACTTTTGTCGACAAAACCCTGTCGTCTAGACACACCCTCTGTGTGAGAGGAAAGGTGCCAAACAGAAACCCTGATGTGAAAAATAAAAGCCGTCATAAAAGAAGCAAATCCCGCCTTTGATGGGTGCCTTTTCCAAGAAAAATAGAACAAAATAAAACACACCCCAAGAAAAACATCCGATTTCCTGCTGGCAGTCCATTTTATGTGCTAAAAACCAGTGCGTTTTGTCCCATGTCATTTTTCTGGGAAATAAAACAAAATAAAACGGATCCACACGCTTATCGTTATTTGCAAGCAGGCGCTGTACAGAATGCACGACAGGCAGCAACAGTGAGGACTGGACTCATTACCACGCTATAAATAGCATTCAAAGTGCAGCTGGGCCCTCACATGAGCAAGAGAGCTAATTGATGCCGAAATATGTTCATTTCAAGTTCTGTGACTTCACGTGGAAAATATTACCCGGGTTAATTAATGGCAAGGAGGAGAGATGATGCAATGCCCTTATAAAACAATCGACTGAAACATCAGAGCTCCCTTCCAAAAGGGAAAGAGAAAAAAGAAACGGCCTGGGAGTGTATAGCAGAAACAACACAATAAAACACACACACATTTAAAAACCAGTGAGTGGTCCTTTAGCACTTTAGAAACGAACAAAAAAAAATAGATGGTATCATGAACTTTTGTGGGCACAACCCACTTCTTCAGAGGAGTGGAGGAAAAGGTGCAGAAAAAGAGGGGAAAGAGGGAAGGAAAAAACACACCTGTCAATTATAGTGCTCAATGAGGCTAATAGAGCCCCCAGAAGTGGAAACATTCAGCAGGAAATTACATTCTATTTATGTAACAGCTTCTGGACCGAATCTGGGATTATCTTGTGACAGCGGGGATGATAGAAAGATGGCATAAAATTCCCAAGTTTCTATGGCTGAGCCCCTGGCAAATATTAATGCCTGATCCTGTCAGTCCTGAAAACGGTCTACCAATCTGTTTCGCCAATCCTTCAGTCTAACTCAGCACAGCTGCATGTGTCTGCTTAACATGTGTTTAATTCCTAAAGATTTGCTCTAGCCCGACCCAAAAGTTTTGAGCTTCATTCGGGAGTGAATGGGTGACCAGCTGTTCACAACAGCCCCTTTCGGCCGTAACATCTATGGGTCTGGGAATCCAGACTGTTTTCTTTTTTTAAGCATGCATCCAATATGTGGCAGGCCTACGCTGCAAGGCATGGCCAAGAGGCACTGGGGTGTGGAGGGTTGGTTACAGGTTTTAGAGGAGTGTTCACAAATATTAACCCCAACCCAGCTATGGATACTCTTCACAGCTCTTGTACATTTCATTGCTACCCCAAAAGGGAACGGAACCAGGAGAAGGGACTTTTGACTGCTGACGAATGTTAGAGGCTGCTTTTGCCGTGGGAATACAGAATCATCCCAAGAGAGGAAGAAGAACATAAGAACGGCCGTACTGGGTCAGACCAAAGGTCCATCTAGCCCAGTATCCTGTCTGCTGACAGTGGCCAGCACCAGGTGCCCCAGAGAGGGTGGATCGAAGACAATGATCAAGCAATTTGTCTCCTGCCATCCTTCTCCAGCCTCTGACAAACAGAGGCCAAGGACACCATTTTATCCCCTGGTTAATAGCCTTTTATGGACCTAACCTCCATGAAATTATCTAGCTTCTCTTTAAACTCTATCATAGTCCTAGCCTTCACAGCCTCCTCTGGCAAGGAGTTCCACAGGTTGACTACACGCTGTGTGAAGAAGAACTATCTAGTGATTGGGTCCTGTGCAGGACTGTTCTGTGTTGTATATAGTCAACTACCTGGTCTGGTGTAGGCTGTGACTGTCCCAAGAGTGGGAGTTTTCGCCTCCATCTTGGGAAATTTTCTCTTTCTGCAGTTCAACCCACGATTTCTTGTCATGCCTCTTTTCTTGCACCCTAAATAATGTATCGCCCTTCTTGGATATCTGTGGTCCAGTTGCGTTGCACTTTGTCTATACGTATTTAGCTCATTCTTCACATCAAAGAATTGGGCTTGTTTAGTTTAGAAAAGAGGAGACTGAGAGGGGATAGGATAGCAGTTTTCAGGTATCTAAAAGGGTGTTATAAGGAGGAGAGAGAAAAATTGTTCTTCTTGGCCTCTGAGGATATGACAAGAAGCAATGGGCTTAAATTGCAAGCAAGGGAGGTTTAGGTTGGACATTAGGAAAAACTTCCTTTCAGAGTGGTGAAACACTGGAATAAAGTTGCCTAGGGAGGTTGTGGAATCTCCATCACTGGAGATATTTAAGAGCAAGTTAGACAGACACCTGTCAGGGATGGTCTAGATGGTGCTGTGTCCAAGGAACACGTCTACTTTTCCGAAATTTTTTTTGGAAAAGCAGATGCATTCTTTCACCCTCCCTGTGACCCTCGTTGTACGAGGAAGAAGGGATGTGCCGAAAGAGGAGATTTTCCCCAAGTTTGGCACTGTGTAGATGTGCCAAATTTCAGAAAAGGCTCTTCTGAAAGAAAAGCGGAAAAAGATACGGAAATTGTGATTCGCTATTTGCGTATCTTTTTCCAACTTTTCTTTGTAGTGTAGACACAGCCTTCCAGTTCTGGGATTCTATGACTCTATGATGCTATGTCTTGGTTTCTTTCCCTTTTTCTGTGTGAAGTTTTGTTCTCCCGTTGAATCTCTGTTTCTGCTGATTTCTTTCCTGCGCAGGCTGCATTAGTTTGTCTTTTTTCCACACGACATCTTGCTGTTTGCCGTCTTTCACTCTAACCTCGCTACATCTCCTTTTGATTTCTCTACCCACGGTGCTAGTCCAGTCTGTGAATTTCACACAAGGGCTGCTTGTTCCCAGTTCCACAGGATTAATGAAGATGTTAAATAAGGCTTCCCCCTTGGATTGCAGAGGGTGCATCTGACTGCCTGAGATAATGTTTACAACTCAGTCCCTTGCAATGACTTTTTGAAGCAGGAAATATTTTCTTACAAGCCAAACATATCTCATCTGCTGCGAGCCCTTTAGACAGTGATATTGCCAGTCTAACAAGAGCTCCTCCACTGAATGTCAGAGCCTGTACAAAATCAGTGTTGCTTTCCCACTGCTTCTATTAGTTCCCATAATAGAAGAACTAGAGGACACCAAATGAAATGAATGGGTAGCAGGTTTAAAACTAATAAAAGAAAGTTCTTCTTCACACAGCGTGTAGTCAGCCTGTGGAACTCCTTGCCAGAGGAGACTGTGAAGGCTAGGACTATAATAGAGTTTAAAGAGAAGCTGGATAAATTCATGGAGGTTAGGTCCATAAAAGGCTATTAGCCAGGGGATAAAATGGTGTCCTTGGCCTCTGTTTGTCAGAGGCTGGAGAGGGATGGCAGGAGACAAATCGCTTGATCATTGTCTTCGGTCCACCCTCTCTGTGGCACCTGGTGCTGGCCACTGTCGGTAGACAGGATACTGGGCTAGATGGACCTTTGGTCTGACCCAGTACGGCCGTTCTTCTGTTCTTTCCCCCGTTCGCCTACAAGCCATACGTGTGGATGCAAACAGGCATTGATTTGTGTGTGTGTGTGGGGGGGGGGGGGTCTGGTGTCAGTGTGTGACAACTTGCAAAGGTGTGATAGACCGTCTCATCCCCCCTCCCTCCGCCCGCCAGTCTATTTCAGCTGATGCGACTCATCATCTTCCAGTTCCTGGAACTTGCAACGGGACACGTCTCTTTCTCCCCCCTGGCAGTAGTTTCGTGTCAGCAAATTGGCGCATTTACCTCCCACCAAAGTAACAGAAACTTGGGGGATTTATCCCTGCAATTAAAAAGTCTGTGTGCAGGGGTTGGATTTTAATTGGCGGTTCAAATGATCGGCAGAACTCATGTGTGATTTTTTGCCATGATGCTCACATCCCGATCGCCTGCCAAGAAACCTTTAATACTACCCCATCCTGCATGACATACAGCTATTCAGTGAGCCCAGCTGCCTAGCCTTCGGCAAGTAAAACCACTCCAAGCGCCTCTGTGTCATAGTCTGATCAGTATCAAAGGGAGGATAATGCTTACCTTGTGGCGTGAGGTGAGCCTCAATTAGCTAACGTTTGAAGAGTGCTTTGAAGGTGGAACCTGCAGGTAAGACGCGTGACTAGCATGTCTGATGGGCAGAGCCTTGCTCGGTCTCTGTGCAGTGGTTGGAGGACAGCTGCTTTCTATTTTCAGCTCTTGATTATGCTGTACGGCCCAGTGGAATTGCTTTAAAGAAAGGAACGGTGTTATATTTTATTATTATTTATGATTGCTGTTCCCATAGGACCAGGGCGGAACGGGGCTAGGCACTGTATGAACACAGAACAAAGAAAAGTCTATGCCCCCCCCCAAAAAAACTTAGTTAAATATCAAAGGAGAGACAACATTGTACAGATCGAGGGGGGTGGTACAAGGACACAATGAAATAATATTAATCAGTATGATGAGCATGACTCTGTAATACCATGTTTTCAAATATCCCAAAGGGTGTTACAAGGAGGAAAGAGAAAAATTGTTCCCCTTGGCCTCTGAAGATAGGACAAGAAGCAATGGGCTTAAACTGCAGCAAGGGAGGTTTAGGTTGGAGACTTTTTGGCATCACACCCCCTTTTTGATTTTTGAGAAACCCTCACCCCCACCAAAAATAGCAGCAAATCTTGGGGTGGGATTGACTGGGGAGGAGGGTGTATGTAGCTGGGTCACCTCGGGCCCCCCCCCTGGAATTTCTTCATGCTCCCCAGGGGGGCACGTCCCCAGTTTGGGAACCCATGATCTCGATGGTCCTGTCGTGAGGGCAGGGGACTGGACTCGATGACCTCTCGAGGTCCCTTGTAGTTCTAGGGTTCTATGAGCCTATGTTATAGACTAGGCAAGTCGCAGGCTGGGTTCTGAAGATTTCTAGCGAAGTTCTTAATCCTTCTGACAAACACACATCCAGCGCACGCAACTTCTCAGCCACACTAAGGAACCACACTAAGCTCCAGCACATTTGCAGTGCATAGGGCAGATAGGACCAGATCCTGGTTCATGTCGAAACGTAGCCTAAAAAAGACCAGCTGAGAGCTTCCTGGAGGTACCAAGCATTGCGAGGCACCTTGCTACCACCTGGCCTCATAGTGAGGAAATCTTTTCTGTGCCTGCTGGAGATGAGCTCTTGGAGTCCATTAGCCTCCAGCTAGGCAAGTACACACACCCCGCTCTCTCTGGACAGGGTGGCAAAAGGCTACCCCCCGAGCCCTCCAACCATTCCCCTGGAGTGCCCAGAATGTCCCCAATTAACCGTTCCCAAAGGACTAGTGTGCATTTGTCAAGGCTGGTTCACACTCCGGCTCTTTGAGTGCAGAAGGTGTGTGGTCTACTAAAGGTCAGTCTTAAAACTCCTTAAGGTCACAGATTCCCTTGGATTGGTGTCGCTGCCACTGCCCAAATGAGACAATCTCTTTGAGAGGCCAGGAAGGAGCACTTGGGAATTCTGTCCTCTGGGTTACCCTCAACCACTTTAACCCTCCCTCCGGAGAGAGCTTGGAAACGAATTCTCTTAGACGTTTGGCTGCGCAGTCTTAGTCACGTGCACACAGAATCTCCCACCTGCTAAGACACAGGACTCAGCTCGTGGTCTGAGAAGAGTGATTTTTTTATTAACAACTAAAACCTCCCCCACGCTTGCTAGGTGTTATGGAGCAACTGAAAAAAAAAGGATTAAAACAGAGAATTTTTTCCTTGGGATTCAGTTTGGAAAATTACAGTGTAAGGGGGCTAGTTTATTTGTGCTCAAGTCCAACATACCCAAAATAAAATAAAAAAAACCACTTTCTTGATTACGTCTTACTAAACACTTCCTATTCCACTCACGTATCTGTTGTTTTAGGGTTCAGTCATTCTCTACATGTGGATGTCACTGGATTCTTCAGACTTATTACCTGTCCTTCTAGGCTCTGCTCTTGTGGCACAACAGGACTGGGAAGGTTGCTCTCTCAATTCAAAAGCCCATCACTCTATCTCCATTGGCTCTCCTAACCTCCTGCCAACTCACTTCCTGCTTCCCCCATATTCCCAGTGACTCTCTTGGCCCCACTATCTATGGTTTTAACCTTTCAGGCAAGACACTTAGGGACAATGAACTACTGTGGAAATATTTTTGTTAAGTGAATGGCTGGTATGCCCAGAAAAGGATATTACTGCTATTCATCGCCGCACCCGTGTACTCATATTAACACACAGTCACCCCTCCCCTTCACACTCAGCACTGAGATGTACTTACAACGAAAACCATGATCAGCTGATTACCGGAGAACAGAATTTCAAATCATGCGGTGCAAATATGCTGGAAACAAATGGCCACGTAAAACAAAATCATAACATGCTTTCTAGAGCCTGAACTCAACTCATAAGACATTCCGTTGTCTTCTACAGGGTAGCTTCCTGCAAGACCTTGTCCCAGCATTTTCAATCAGGGTGAATGAGATCCCCCCTTCATAGCAATGCGCTACTAGTAGCTTGTGTTCACAGAGGGTATGTCTAGACTGCATGCCTCCGTTGGGCAGGTCGACATTGCAAATGAAGCGGGGATTTAAATATCCCGTGCTTAATTTGCATAAAAAATGGCCTCTGTTTTTGCCAACTCAGCACTTTGTCGGCAAAAAGCAGCAGTCTAGAGGGGGATCTGTCGAGAAAGAAAGCCTTTTTTTGACAGATCCTGTAAACTTCCTTGCAGGAAGCATAAGGGGTTTTTGCTGCCTGGTGCTGTATTTCTGGTTCCACACAAAGAGCGGGGCTGACCGGTCAGCTTGTAACGCCGGTGTTCATAACTCTGAGGCTATTCAATTATACATCCAGCAAGGGTGATAATAACTCTGCTGTGATTTGCTTCCACCTGTCAAAATAGTCACGCACTGCCACCGACGGAAATTGGAGAAGAATTCTGAGTTAAATCAGGACATCGGATGCCCCGGGCATATGCAGAGTTTAGAACTGGGCTTCTAGTTCCACTCATTGCAACAAATGGAGCCTGGATGGAAAATTCTGCCTGGGATGAGAGTTCAGATTGCAAATACATTCCAAGTTTTAGGGCATTTGGATGAAAGTTTGGCTCAGACTCCGTAATATAGCTGGGATAAATATGTAAAGTATCTACAAGGGGGAGAACTGTGCTGTGGGGAGGGGGAGGGATTTTTTCAAAGAGGCTTCTATTTTGTGCGTATAGAAACAGACGTGTGTGTGTGTGTGTGTGTGTGTGTGTGTGTGTGTGTGTGTGTGTGTGTGTGTGTGTAGAAATGTGTGTGCACAAATCATTCGTGCACAGGAAACCGACACTCTTTGCAAACTGTGCCTGCAAAGGTTTGGATCAGGACAATGTATCAGGACTTTGAACTGGGCTGTTGTTAATAACGTGCAGTGTTGGATGTCTCAAGATGAGCCAACTCCACGCTTCAGGGAGCAATCTAATTCCCCAGCTGGTCAGAGTCAGGAATGAATCCCTCCTCCTTTCTCTGTCTCTCTCCATGTCGAAGCTGAAACCCAGCCCAGCTGGTCTGATGTCTTCTATGTTTTAGCGGCCGCTGCTGGAATTAGCAACTCAAACACTTGGGGACTCTTGGAGGCTTTTTAAGATTTTTTCAGGGCATTATGGTGAATCCTTTGCTCTTAAGAGTGCTGCCTTTGCATTTTTCCCCACCATAAAAATAGCTCCAGCTCCTCACTTGTGTACAAGCCGATGATTGCTGTCCATCACCATAGCATCTAGGCACATAATACCTACCGGTGTCTTTTATTGCTCTTGACAATCTGAACACAAGCGGGTCAAAGTGCATCTCACCCAGAGCTTTGCTGTTTTGTTTGGGGTTCCCTCACCCTCCTCTGCTATTTATTCAGGGTGAAATTTTTTGTTTAAATGGTTTGGATTTCTTTTTCAGTGATTCGTTTCCATTCACAAACAGGGGTGTTCCAAAGCCGAGCCGTATCCTGTAAACATCCTCAATGCTGAGGATCTTAGAGGGGAGACGAGAGACGAGGGAGCAGCCAACAATCCCCAGATGCCTACAGGCTTTTGGGCAAGTTTGATTAGAACCCAAATGTTGACAGCTAAGGTCCCAGTTTCCTTTGTTACTCGGAAGCTGATTTCTAGGGAAAGAACGAGAGGAGCTGAGGGATCAAATATCGAGCCAGGGCCAGAACGGTGCATGAAAAAACCAAGAGATGGAGCCGGGGAAAAGGAGGAAATGTCTTTACGCACACACATTGCACTAACCAATTTGTTAGAAAAGAACAGGTGACCAGGGGAGGGGTGAGTAAACAGGGTCCTTTATTGTAGATACTCATTCCATCTAGAATCACCCCCCAAAATCTTGGGATCTGAGGGTGTGTCTAGACTACAGGGTTTTTTCGGAAAAAAATGGCCTTTTTTCGAAAATAACTTCCCCTGCCTCTAGACTGCTGTCGCAGTCTTTCAAAAGCAAATTGAAAGAATGTGGCCGTTTTTTCGACCGCAGAAAACCTCGTTTTACGAGGAAGGTTGCCTTTTTTCGAAAGTGCTCTTTCGAAAAAAGGCGCTATGGAATGCAAAGTGTGCTTTTTTGAAGGAGAGCATCCAGACTGCCTGGGTGCTCTCTTTTGAAAAAGCGGCTTGCTCTTTCGAAAGTACTGGTTGTAGTCTAGATGCTCTTTTTTGAAAGAGGCTTGCAGTCTAGACAGCCTGAGTGAGCAAAAAATTAACCGCAGGTCCACGTTTTTATCTTAGTTAGTAGGTAAATACATGTGTCAATCACATCACCCTTTAAAAGCAGGAACCTCCTGCTTTCCTGGATGTAGGCCCCAAGGGTCAGGGCCTCCCCCTCAGCATTGGGGAGCAAGCACTGGCACTCCAGCCCCACTGCTGACCCACCGTGGGGCTAGGAGCACACAAAATCAACTAGTCTGCCCCCCACCCTCCCAGGCTCCGGTGTGCGAGGGGAATGTGGGGAGTGTTTTTCTCCTCAGCTGGGGGCTACGTCAGTGAGGGGGTTTTGTTTGTTTATTTGTTTTTTGCTTCTCACGTGTGTGCAGCCCCCGACTGATTTTTCTGTGGGTCAGCAGCCCCCCGACCCAAAAAAGGTTCCCTGCCCCCGCTTTGAGCCCCATTGTCCCTCCTGTGGGGCTTATATGTCTGGACTGGGAGTCACATGACCAGTTTGTGGCTTACTGATTGGCTGGGGCCTGGCAACAGAGTTTCGCATGAGCCCCAGCATGAGGGGCCAAGCAAATACCAGGCAATAGCATAGTCCGTTACTCCAGCCACAGAATCTGAGAGCCCACGGACCATGATGGATCCAGAGAATTAACTCCTCTGCCTGCAGCCCCATGACCGGGACAGCCGTAAAGAGCACATGCTATTTCTTCACCCTTCATCCCAGGCGCTCGCCTTGGCTTGAGAAAACGCGCTTGATTGTTCCTGTCTGATCTTTCCTTGCTGGGCAGATGCTTCCTGGTTCATATACAGATTTAGGAGAAAGGGACGAGAGATTCCCAGAGTCCTAGTAACGTCCGCCCCCTGGCGGCTCACACTCCCCCCTGCTGCCCCGCCACCCGTCTTGCCTCACTGAGGAAAAGCCACCCACCCTGCCGCATCTCTGACACACAAGTGCTCTTGCGGTGGCTGTGCCCCTCCCAAAGCCACAGAGACGCCGGGCCAAGACTCCTCCTCAAAAGTTGCAGCGCGCCAGGAACTGGCTGCAATATTTATTTTTCGATTGGTGACCTTTTCCAAGCCCTCCGCAAGGGCTGCCTTTCTTTTTCCAAAACGCAAGAGCCGCGCGGAGGACATGTCAAAATCTGAAGCACTCGGGTTGGGTGGGTTTTTTTTTGTAAGCCTTTTCAAATGTTATTTCATGTATTTATGTCTCACTCCCAAACCAAGAGCCAGACGGAGGGAATTGTCATTTGGAAGACCATGAGAAACAGATGCGAATGTGCGTGAGCCGGGCCAGGCCTTCGCCAAACTCCCCTCAGCTGGAAGAGCAGCTTTGGAAAGACATTTCACGCTGGCAGCCTGCAGAACTGTTACAAAGAGCCTCTTGCAGGAAGATAATCCATGCAACTGTCTAAACAAACAAACCAGCATTAGGCCGAATGTAAGAAAAATCCCTTGAAGGGGAATTGCAAAACTAGAATTGGGATGAGCAATGAGGGCGCGGCCCTTTTTTGCTTTCTCGTTACTCGGTTTAATTATTTTAGTTAGAGGGGCTTGGAGCTAAAGTTTTCAGTCTCAGCACCTCCTCTTGCACGATGCTGGGGTTACACCAAGGACTGGGATACAGACTTTCTCGGACGTGTCCTAGTATCTTGTTGGAGGAGTCTTTGGAGAACAGGCTGCAGCAAGCAGTGGATTTCTCCGTGTCTCCAGCTCAACAGAATGGCCTCACTGGGTCAGATGAATGGTCCATTGAGCTTAGTATCCTATCTTCTGATAGTGGCTAGTGTCAAAGGAAATGACCGGAAATGGGCAATCACAGAGGGTACGTTTAGACTCCATGGCCACCGCACTATGCCTGCTCAGCTGATTGTCGGCACAGCGCAAGTCAAGACACGAATCGGTTGACAAGGGAAGCCTTTGTCGACCTCTCCTGTAAACCTCGTTTCATGAGGCATAAGGGAGCGGTCGACGAAGGCTTCCTTTGTCGACTGATCTGCGTCTTGACTCGCGCTCTGTGCCGACAATCAGCTGAGCCAACACAGCGCGGTGTCCTTTTTTATTTGAATGAAGCCGGGGATATTGAAATCCCTGCTTCATTGACTATGTCGGGTAACCTCTGTCGTCAGAGGCATGTAGTCTAGACATACCCTGAGTGATCCATTCCCTCTCATCCATTCTCAGCATCTGGCAATCAGAGATTAGGGACACCCAAACCAGGGGGCTGTGTCCCTGTCAATCTTGACTAAGAACCATCACAACATTCCCTGGCAAGGAGTTCCACAGGTTGACTGTGCACTATTTCCTTGTGTTTGTTTTACACTTGCTGCCTGTTAATTTCATTGGTTGTCCTCTGGTTTTCGTATTATCTCAAGGGGTATCAAGTGGGCCATTTGAATGGGTGGACATTTGCCTTCTAGAAACTGGACAGTGACTTCTAATGAATTTCCTCTTGGCTATCAACCGTTTTCAGTTACTCATACTTATGGTATATTTGAGTCAACTATTTATCAATGAAAGATTCCTTAGCAGAATCCACATGTCCTGAGTTACCCACCACCCAGCCATCCATCTCTGAGAAAAGCTTATAAACGGGATATGCTAGATGAAGTCCTTTTTTGTTAACACTGTTGAAGGGAGAAACTTGAGATGATTTCCCTGCTTCTCACAGCTTGCCCAGTCCTCAGTGCTTACACACAGCCTGGATGCACAGAATTAAGCCCAGACTAAGAGTGAACATTATTGTGGGAACACCTTGATCTAATGTTGACAGTACCTCATTGATACCCTGTGTCACAAATCATAGAAATTCAGAGAATTCTAGAACTGGAAGGGTCCTCAAGAGGATCTCAGGGCAAGTATAACCACCGTCTAGATCATCCCCGATAGGTGCCCATCTAACCTGTTCTTCAATATCTCCAATGTTGAAGATTCCACCAGCCATTGATTCCAGTGTTTCACCATCTGACAGTTAAGAACTTTTTCATAATGTCCAACCAAACCCTCCCTTGCTGCAGTTTAAGCCCATTGCTTCTTGTCCTGTCCTCAGAGGTCAAGGAGAACAATTCTTTTCCCTCCTCCTTGTGACACCCTTTTAGATATTTGAACACGGCTATCATATCCCCTCTTGGTCTTTTCCTTTCCAGACTAAACAAGCCAAATTCTTTCAGCCTTCCCTTGCAGGTCAGGTTCTCTAGACCTTTCATCATTTTTGGTTCTCTTCTCTGGATCTTCTCCAATTTCTCCATGTATTCCTAAAATGTGGTGCCCAGAACTGGACACGGTACTCCAATAGAGATCCAATAGGGTATGTCTACACTACCCCGCTAGTTCGAACTAGCGGGGTAATGTAGGCATACCGCACTTGCAAATGAAGCCCAGGATTTGAATTTCCCGGGCTTCATTTGCATAAGCGGGGAGCCGCCATTTTTAAAACCCCGCTGGTTCGAACCCCGTGCAGCGCGGCTACATGGGGCTCGAACTAGGTAGTTCGGACTAGGAATCCTAGTTCGAACTACCTAGTTCGAACCCCATGTAGCCGCGCTGCACGGGGTTCGAACCAGCGGGGTTTTAAAAATGGCGGCTCCCCGCTTATGCAAATGAAGCCCGGGAAATTCAAATCCCGGGCTTCATTTGCAAGTGCGGTATGCCTACATTACCCCGCTAGTTCGAACTAGCGGGGTAGTGTAGACATACCCATAGAGACTTCTTCTCTGCCAACAAAGCTCCACACACACTTACGTAAATAGGATTTAGTGTGGTCCAATTTCTGAGATTCTTACTCAGTTTGTCATCCTTAGAAGATGCTCCTATTGAAATCTGTGTGCATTGATTTTGTTCATGAAGACTTTAGGATCTGGCCAGGTGGGAGCTGATGGTGCTTGACATCTTGAACAATCAGGCAATGAAGCAGAGGGGGATGATATTTAGAGTTTAGAGATGGCGGTGTGAATCAGCATAGTTCTTCAGCTGAGAAAAGAAATATGGGTTAGCCTGTGGAACTTAATGCCACAAAATATCATTGAGGTCAAGAATGTATCAAGAATGAAAAGGAGGGTGGTCATTTTTATGGGTAGGTCCCACAGCCAGAGTTACAACTGCAGAAATTAGGACAAAGAGACCTGAAAGGGTTGAAAACCTTCTTTCCAACCTCTAGCTCATGGGAGTTCGGTAGAAATTTTCCTTGCAGGCAGGTTATGCCCTGACTGCCAAGTTCTTGCACCGTCCTCTGACACCAGTACCAATTACTCCTGGTGACAGGATTCCTGGCCAGGTGTACCAGACCTTCCAATCCAGTTTGGCAATGTCGGGGTTCTCCTGACTTCCATGGACAGTTTCAATTTACATATGACTCTGTCCACATATGTAGATTTCCAATACCAAAAGTGACCCCGGCAGCCCAGATATTATGTTAATGGTTGGGCGCGAGGGTCTTTAAGAGCATTTTACACCCACCTTCCATAAGTGTTGATGGCCTTACAAAGTATAGGGATTAGGCCCTCTCTGTGCCCCATTTTCCTGGACTGTAAAATGGAGCTACTGGCCCAGACCCATTAAAAGTTCCTGGGTTGTGGCCTCAGGCCAAGTATTATTATTTATGCACTGATGATTACCTGCCGTTGTGATGATGAAGGCCCAGCTATGGAAAATGCTACCCTATGGAGCACACAGCCACAGGGAGATATGGAAGATAGGTCAATCCCAGAGCGGTACGGTGAGGATTTTGTTCTTACAGAAACGTAATGGACCAATCCTTGGGTGCAGCTGAGGGGCTCAGTGAAACTCAGGAGGCTTCCGTGCTGTCTCTCAGTACTGACCTTGGCTGGCTTTTCCCAGCATAAAGACTGTTCTCAACTTCCCTGGCTTGCAGTGGCCAACAGAGACCACTAGGGGGTGCTTGGAATCAAGTCCTGCCCCTTCTTGTTGGTCATGCTCACTACTCTGGTTGAATGGAGGAATCCCCAAGGATGGAGGCTTATTGGTTATCAAGTCACTCGCTTGGTGCAACGTGGCCCAGGCACGGTCCAGAATCAGGGCCAACGTATGGGTGGTTGTGATTTACTGGCACTGCTGGGCCTGCATGGCCTTCGCAGCGGCAGAATGGGACAGGAGAGTGACCGAGTGTGAGCTCAAGAAGCTCTCAGCATGAGTGGAATGACGGAAGATGGTGAACTCAGTAGCTCCAGATGATAGCTAGAGGAGGGCCTGAAGCATGAAGTCAGGATCTAGCGCCAAAGAGCAGGAGGTGATAGGGTTGGTTTGATCCCACCTCAGATTCAGCTGAAAGACACAATACACCCAAGAGAGAAAGCCCTTTTATTCACACCCAAATCACTGTCGTAGCAAGAAAGGGGGCTCCATGACACACCTGCCAAGTACATATTATAAACAATAATGTTCTTGTTTATTTCCAGTGGGAAAGCCCCTCCCATTTGAATGTTATCTGGCACTATTATTCTCTTCTCCTTGCAAAATTCCATAGCCTCACAGCTTCTCCTGTGTGGTAACAGTGGCAGCTTCTGTGTGATGAACACAATGACCAGACTCTAGGAACATTTGCTCCGATAGCAAGGATGTGAGCTAGCATCGGAAGGACAAATGCCCTGTAAAGATAAAGGACGCACAATCCTGTGATTGGAAGTGGGCCCAGATCCAGACACCTTTTGGAAAAGGTCACCTCTTCATTTTTGGCACAGATGAGAATGTTGTGGCTCCAGGCCTGTTATCATAAGTAACCGAAGCAGAAGCAGAATATGGAATTCTCAGGACATTGGGGAAGTTCAGAATTGGACCCAGATCCTGATCCGATTCCACAGTTTGGGTCATTTTCTAGTAGTAACTCCGGGTACTTCTAGGATGAATTGGTAGTGATTGATAAAGTTGATTCTGTGCTTTGTTACACTGTAATTAGTCCTTTTAAGGAGCTATCATTTCCTTTAGAAGACTGGGTGGAAAAGAATGATTGAATAATACCATGGATTCTGGTTTCTCCTATGGTCACTTATACTGCTCACAGGACTATATAGCTGAAAGTTTTCCTTTCCAGAAGGCTTTGATCAGTAAATCTTTCATGTGAAAATATCTGTACAATATATACAGTTGGATCTTTGCGTATAAAAACACTACAAACAATAAAGAACCTGTGTGTGAGCAAGATTTTATTCCTGGAAGAAATGCTACACCATTCATTTGATTGTAAAATGTCCTTTATCTGGAAAGCTCTTGCAGATGGCATGGAGTTTGCTTCCTGCTTTCATCTTTTGATTTGAAGGCAGTACTTGGACAGGTTCCTAGACCTCGTACTGTTGTCTGGACTAAGATTTCTAGACGGGGATTATTTTTGTGCTGTTTGTGACCACCGCTGTTCCAGGACTGATTTATATAGTGTGTATATATCCAGAGTCCATGAAATTCATTTCCCCTCTGCTGGGAAGATAATTTGCAAGATCCTAGAATTTTGCTCCTGCCGGGCAGAACGACTATTTTCTACAGGTGAAGAATGTCTCTGTTTATTGGCGTACCACCTAGAACCAATAACCATGTGACTGACGTGGTTTAGCATTCAAATGTCCACAGCGGATTGCTTTGTCTTTGCAAGACGGAGATTTTTCCTCCTGAGACAGTGCCTGATTCGGGATGCTTATTGTTTTATGGGATCCCCTTGAGCAACCATTCAGACAGAACCATGAAAAAAAATGGGTGAGAAGGTGGAGGTCATTGTAGACAATCCACAGAGAACAATCCTTCTGGGGTCATGGTGTTTTCGTGTATTTGACTTTCCTCTGGAGCAAAGTCCTCACCCTACTGGATCCTCTTTGGTGCGAATCTGGAGAAAGGTTATGAGTTAGGGAAAGAATTCTCCTGCCAGGCCCCGAAACAGCAGCAGAACCATTCCAAGGTTTCTTCTGCAGCTTCCATTTCTGCTGCACCCTGAATCTCAGGTCAGACTGATGGATCTGTCCTGCGCTGGGTCCATTTTGGCTGTTCCCTCTCCCAGGAGAGAGCTGCAGCACTTACTTCAAATCCTCTGCCTCCTCCATGGGTGTTTCCACATCCTGAGGTGCATTGGGCAGGATTTTGCCCCATTGGAATAGCACTGAGTTCAGATTTGTCATGGCCATGGACACAGGTGGGAGCTGTATCTCATTTCCAAGGGCTGATTTTGGCCTGGCACTGACGGATGGCTGCTTGCACAGTGCACAATAAATATACTGTACACTTCAACTCTGGGGCATTTGTGTATGCTCTCACCAAGGAAAAGTTTAGAAAAAAATCCACTCCAGATTTTGACCTTTTACATAGTTCGACTGTAAATAAACAGCGACTCACGGAGACTCCAAAGACGAAGACCTGGCAAGGCATCTTTGCACATTACGAAGACATTCATTTTTCCAGCTGACGAGCAGGGCTTTCAAGTGGTGTGGACTGTGTGACAGCACTAATTGGCAAGCGATAATTGGCAAATTTAGGAGCTAATCCTTCAATGGGGGGAGTCAAAAAGCCATTCCACAATAATCCCCTTGGAACAAAGACAGGATACTTAATATCTTTGCCGAGGCCAGAGTTAGAGCAGAGGGCATGGAGTTTAGTGAACACGGTCTCCAGGGACTGCATTTGTAAACCATAAGCAGATTAAGAAAACATACTCTCACAAAATAGCTTCATCGAGGGGACTTCCCCCCCCCCCTTTAGTCAAATCCCATCTAATTTCATGTTGTAAAACCTCCAAGACTCATGGCAACTTCCTGTAATGTAAGGGTTGGTTTTCTCTTCTTTTCATAGAGAGGAGAAAAATACATCGATGATGCAGAGCAAATCCATAGAGGGGCTTTCATAAAGGCCTTTGATGTGTCACATTACCCCTAAAATGGTTGGTTCTCCCCCCCCCCCCATGCCATTTGATAGTTTCTCCCAGAGTACACACACTTCTGGAAACTCAGCGCCTATTGGCTAAGGAAGACCTCTGAGTGCTAGACCAGAATCCTAGCTGAGCGAGGCAACAAGATCAAAGGAATGACAGTGGTGCATCTTGGTTAGAATCACTCCCGAGACTCAGTTGACCATCTTAAGGAGCTGTATTGTACATGCCAGAAGTACACACCGTTTCTCCAGTCCTGGGTGACTACTTTCCCTCTCAGCAACAGATATGCCCCTGAGTTTTGTGCCCAAGGATTTCAACGTGTAAGTAACCGATCTTCAGGAATTACTATTCGTGACGGAGGAAGTGCAAGGACACTTCTGTGACAGGAAGTGCAAGGACACCAGGGCAGTGCGCCCTCATTTTCCAGTGTGTGCAAGTGAGGGACTGGGTTAATTCCCTGAGAGATCAGCGGAAGACTCCAGGTCTGGGGAAAAAATGGAGAGGGTGCTGAGAAAAGCCACAAGAATAATTCTTGGGATGGCAAAATTGACTCACAGAGGGAGCCTGAAGGAACGTGAACTCTTCAGCTCCCCCCAAAAAGATGAAGAGGTGACTTAGTGTCCGAGTGACTGCAAGGGGAGAAAATTCTGGGCCCTAACGGATTCTTTAATCGAGCAGAGAAAAAGGCCTAACAAAAAACCAATGGCTGGTTGTTAAAGCCAGGCACATTCAAATTAGAACTGAAGCCTGGAGTTTTAACAGTGCACGTGATTAATCACTGGACCAAACTGTCAAGGGAAGTGGAAGGTTTTCCCTCGCTTGACATCTTCAGACCCAGACTGGATGCCTTTCTGGAGGATATGCTGTAGCCAAACCCACGTTTCTGCATTCACGTGTGAAACTCCCCAGCCTGTGCCACACGGGAGATCAGAGTAGGTGATCTAATGGTCCCTTCTGAACTTAAGATCGATGGAAATGGCTCAGGTCCTAGATTCCGGCACTGGGCTCGTGGCAGGTGGCCAAGGCAGCATTTGGGGATTGCTGCAAACGGTTCTACCTTTCACCTCGAACGTTCTGCTTCCTGAGATGCCAGAGAACCCCCCGGAGACCTCAGAGCTCCAAAACGAGCAGTTGCATAACCCTTTGGGTTACGCAGTAGTCGTTTCTTCATGGCCTCCAGCTGGAGGACAAAGCTCTCTATCATTGCCGATTGGAGGAGCTACACAGCAGACGATGATTAGCTATCCAGGCGGCTTCCTTAACATGGTTTATGTGAGGCTCTTTTTCTTGAATTCTTTTCTCTTGGAAAGTGAATGCAGTATTTGGGAAGGCTCAGCCGCTGGGAGGGAAGACTATTTGCAAGTCTGCATCATGTTTGCTTTTAGTAACATCGTTGGAACTTGAAAGCCCAACTAGCAGTTTGGAGAAGTGATGTACTTACCACATATGTGTTCACCTTGCCCTGTCGATGAAGGCAGGAGAGCTCTGAGAGGCAACAAACCCAGAGAGCCCCAGGTCAGACACTCCCTCTCCATTTATCAGAGAGATCTTGGCATTGGAAAAGATTCAGAAAAGGGAAACAAAAATGATGAGGGGTTTGGAACGGCTGCCACATGAAGAGAGATTCAAAAGCCTGGGACTTTTCAGCTTAGAAAAGAGGAGATGAAGGGGGGATAGGATAGAGTTCTATAAAATCAGGACATGTGGAGAAAGTGAATAAGGAAAAGTTATTTACTTGTTCTCATGATGTAAGAACTAGGGATCACCAAATGAAATTAATAGGCAGCAGGTTTAAAGCAAACAAAATGAAGTTTTTCTTCATGCAGCGCACAGTCAACCTGTGGAACTCCTTGCCAGAGGATGTTGTGAAAGCCAGGGCTTTAACAGAGTTCAAAAAAGAGCTAGATACATTCATGGAGGTTAGATGCATCAATTAGCCAGGATGGGTAGGAATGGTGTCCCTAGCCTTTTTTTGTCAGAAGCTGGGAATGAGCAACAGGAGAGGGATCACCTGATGATTCCATGTTCTGTTCATTCCCTCTGGGGTACCTGGCATTGGCCACTGTCGGCAGACAGGACATTGGGCTAGATGGACCTTTGGTCTGACCCAGTCTGGCCGTTCTTATGTTATACAGTGACAACTCGGCTGGGAAAAGGATCATTTCCTAGGCTTTTCCTCTCCATCCTAAAGAAACAAAAGGGCACAGTTCTTGTGTTTTAAACATGCCAGCTGCCCTTAAGATCCACCTGTACAGATGGGCTGTGTCTACATTGGCACCCCTTTCCGGAAAAGGGATGCTAATGTAGACTTTGGAATAGGCAAATCCGCGGGGGATTTAAATATCCCCCGCGGCATTTGCATTAACGTGGCTGCCGCTTTTTTCCGGCTTGGGGAAAAGCCGGAGAAAAGCACCAGTCTAGACGTTATTCTCCGGAAAATAAACCCTTTTCCGGAGGATTTCTTATTCCTACTTTCAAGTATTCAAGTAGGAATAAGAAATCCTCCGGAAAAGGGTTTATTTTCTGGAGAATAACGTCTAGACTGGCACTTTTCTCCGGCTTTTCCCCAAGCTGGAAAAAAGCGGCAGCCACGTTAATGCAAATGCCATGGGGGATATTTAAATCCCCCGCGGATTTGCCTATTCCAACGTGCTACATTAGCATCCCTTTTCCGGAAGGGATGCCAGTGTAGAGGTAGCCATGGTGTTTTGTTTAATGTGAACAACCCCTGCTAAGGACTACGCTCAGATCAACAGCTCACTTTACAGGGATCAGTGAAGATACATCAGTGCCTTGCTACTTATAAGGAACCCTGACTGCAGACGTAAGGAAACCAGACAATTTTGGGACCTGGGGCATTCCTGGGACATGGTGTGTCGTATCAGGGGGTGGAATGTAGCCAGACAGACATCCCCTCCCCCATATCATCCATCTTACTTACCTCTCTGAGGTTCCTGAAGCATACAGGGCAGAGAAGGAGCAATAAAATCAGCATAGTCTATGCTGGCTCATCTGATCCTGAGAAGCTGAAAACATAGATATGAGGAGAGAGCAACTGGGTCAGACCAAAAGCTACCAAAAGATGGGCCAGGGATTGGCAAACTAGAAAATACAGGGGAATGGCATACAAGTATCTCAGAACCATTCGCAATTGTCCTGGAGACCTCATGGAGGCTAGATGAGGTCCGAGGACTAGAGAAGGATAACCATAGTAGCTGTCTTTTAAAGAGGACCCAGAGAATTATAGACCAATCAGCCTAACGTCAATACCTAGAAAGACTTTCAGAATAAATAATTAATTTGTAAGCAGTTGGAGGATAATAGGGTGTGAAGGAACAGCCAGCCTGGAAATATCAAAAACAAATCATGCCAAGCCAACTTAATTTCCTTCTTTGACAGGGTTACTCACCTACTCATAGAATCATAGAGCACTAGAATTGGAAGGGACCTTGAAAGGTCATCCAATCCAGTCCCCTGCCCTCATGGTAGGACCAAGCACCATCTAGATCATTCCTGATAGATGTCCGTCTAACCTGCTCTTAAGTATCTCCAGCGATGGATGGGGAGCAGCAGTAGAAATGATATATGTTGATTTTAGCGAGGCTTTTGACATAGTCCCACATGACATTCTGATAATCACATTAGGAGATTATGGTCTAGACCACATTACTAGTTAGGTGAGTGCACAACCGTTGGAAAGACAGTACCCATAGAGTAATTATCCATGGTGCACTGTCAAACCGGGAGGGTGAATCTAATGAGGACCCATGGGGGTCTGTCCTAGGTTGATACTTGTCAATATTTTTATGAATGACTCAGATAACAGAGTGGAGAGTGTGCTTGTAAAATTAGCAGATGGAAACGAGGTGGGAGGAGTTACAAGGATTTTGGAGGACAGAATTAGAATTAAAAAAAAGGTCTTGACATATGAGAGTCCTCACCTGAATCCCACACAATGAATTCAATAAAGACAAGGGGAAAATGCAGGAAAATCAAATGCACAGCTACGAAATGTGGACTAGATGGTTAGGTAGGCATACTGGGGAGGTGATTTATATGGTATTGGTGAGACTGCTACTGGAATGTTGCATCCAGTTCTGGTGTCCACATTTTCCAAAGGACATTGAAAAATTCAAAGGGCACAGAAAAGAGCCATGACAATGGTTTAAGGGCTGGAGGAAATGCCTTACAGTGAGAGACTCGAACAGCTCTGTCTGTTTAGTTTATTCAAAAGATAATTTTACAATTGACTTCATTACAGTGTATATGTCCTTCCGTGGTGAGACAATACCACGTACTAACGGAGCTTTTCACTCTCACGCAGAAAGGCATATAATAACCCATGGCTGGTGTGATGGCGCGTTGGGGTTTTCCCATCTCCTACACCCCTGTAGTGGCCCGAACAGACTCCACCAGCCAGTAGAACAGAGGGAGTTTATTGCTTCTCCAGGGTACAGCACAGCACAGATGGAATCTGGTTACAGGAACTGGGGCTAGGAGGCCTCAGTGCCCCCCCTTAAGATGGGGGGTGGCTGGGCCCTACAATCCCAGCCCCCTCCCTAGCTCCTTCTCCCCTGCTTCCCAGACCGAAACTAAAACTCTTCCAGCCCTGCCCCCCAGCCAGGGGCAGCATTCCACCTTCCTTTGTTTCTCTCCCTGGGGGGTAGCTGGTCAGACAGGTTGAGAGACTCTGGCCTAGTGACTCATCCCCTGTCCTGCTGGGCCGTGCTACAGACAGCATCCAGTGGGGGTCACCCACAGCCCAGCATAGCAACCAGCAAGGTACCAACACTACATCACAGCTGGAAACTGGACCCAGCCAAATTCGAATGAGAAATAAGGCACACATAATTAACACGGAGAATGACGAATCATTGGAACAAGCAAGTGGTGTGGTGGATTCTCCATGTCCTCAAATCAATCTTTGATGCCTTCTAGAAGATGCTTTAACCAAACAGGTGAACTGCAAAGATCTGTGCTATACAGAAGCTCAGACCAGATCCAATGAATGCTTCTGGCCTTATACTCCATGTATCTGTGACTCTTTGTCTTCATCCCCCTGTTGTTTCTTGAGGGCTGAGTATAGTGTTTGACCCTGTCGTTCCATCCCTTTGCTCTTTACTGTGGGGCAAATTCCACCCGGCTGTAAATCCAGTAGAATCAATGGCATTCCTCCTGGAAAGATCTTGCTCCATGCTTGGCTGTGAACTCCTTAGGAGGGACGGCTTGCTTGCTTTAGATCTAGTCAATATTGGTAAAGATCTTTCAGGAACTATTCCATAATCATTTGTGTGGGTAGGTCAAAGAACAATTTTTTTTTATTTTAGTGAGGCTTTTGACGCAGTCCAACATGACATTCTGATAATCAAATTAGGAGATTGTGATCTATCTCAAGGTATGTCTAGACTACGTGGCTCCGTCAACGGAGCCATGTAAACTAGTCTACCCGACATAGTCAATGAAGCGAGGATTTAAATAATCCCCACTTCCTTAAAATAAAAATGGCTGCCGCGCTGTGCCAGCAATCAGCTGATCCGGCACAGCGCGGCAGTCTAGACGTGGATCTGTCAACAAGGGAAGCCTTTGTCGACTGCTCCCTTTTGCCTTGTGAAACGAGGATTACAGGGGCGGTCGACAACGGCTTCCCTTGTTGACCAATACACATCTAGACTGCCACACTGTGCCAGATCAGCTGATTGTCGGCACAGCGCGGCGGACATTTTTATTTTAATGAAGCGGGGATTATTTAAATCCCCGCTTCATTGACTATGTCGGGTAAACTAGTTTACATGGCTCCGTCGACAGAGCCATGTAGTCTAGACCTACGCTCAGTGTTTCTCAACCAGTGGTACAAGTACCCTTAGGGGTACTCGAGAGAAGTCTGGGGAGGTACATCAACAACTGAAATTTGGAGAAAACTGATTTTTTGTTTTAAGTTTTACAGCGCTTTATTATTTTTGTACTTTTTACACCCAAAATTTTATCACCCACCCAGCTACGATTAAGGTATTTAAACAAATGTGTTGCAATGGTAGAAAAAAAATTGTGTCTGAAAACTGTAGCTACTGGGGGCACTTATATTTATTTTTAAAGGGGGTACAGTACTTTTTTTTTTAAAGTGGAACTTCATAAAAAAAGGTTGAGAAACACTGGCCGAGATGACATTACGATTAGGTGAATGCACAATCACTTGAAAGAAAGTACCCATAGAGTAATTATCAATGGTGCACTGTCAAAACTTTTCCCAGAAATATACACGAGCACCATGAAGTTATGACAAATATTCATTTGGGGGCTTTTCTTCCTGTCTGACCTCTCTCTCTCCACCTCCCTCAACCTTTTCCCCCTCCTTTTATTTTTTTCCACTTTGTCACTGAAAACGGGGAGACAATCAAAAGCGCAAGCATTATTTTTCATTTCCTGATTACATTGCAAACATTAAAAATGAAACAAAAACACGTAGCATTTTTGGCACAGGTTTTTAGGTTTTTTTTTTTTTTTTAAGGCCGTGTTTTTAATCTTTCTTTGAACGCAGTCTCCAATTTCCATATTTATTTACAGCGCGCTTATTCCATGCTGGCTCTCGGTAAATAAAATAATAATAGCCCGTTGCAAATGATTAACCACAATGTCGCACCTGCTCTGTCTGGCCCCATAGCTCAGTGTGTACATTGGACTGCACTCTGACAAGCAGGGGTTTTACAGCCAATTTTGCAGTCTTTCCCTAACACGCCCCTTGCTCTCTTTCCCCCGACTCCCAAGCACTGAGGGCAAGGCGGAATCTCGTGGTGAATCAACGATGATTCTGCTCCTTCCCAAACACCGTCCCTTTGAGCTGAACTTGTTGAAATAGAAGGGTATGTTTACACTGCAGTAAAGCACCGGCAGCTGGCCTGTGTCTGTTGATTGACGCTTACAGGGTTTCGGCTGCGGCTTGAGTTCTGGAAGCCCATATAAGAGGAGGGTGCTGGTGCTTGGACTACAAGCCAGACCTGAATGCCTACCCAGCAATTTTGCAGGCCTAGTCCTGCGAACCTCAGTCAGCTGCTATGGGCTGGCCACGGGTGTTTACAGAGGGTACATCTACACGGCAGTGTTATTTCGGAATAACGGACGTTTATAGAACCATGCGAGCGTCTACACAGCTAGCCTGTTATTTCAAAATAATTTTGAAATAATGGGTGGCTTATTTCGGCATTTGTAAACTTCATTCCACGAGGAATAATACCTCTTCCGGAATAGCAGTAGTGTGGACTCTCCACTGCTGCTATTTCAAAATAGCTTCTCCACCAGGCCACTCAGGCTGTGTCTAGACTGGCCAGTTTTTCCGGAAAATCAGCCGCTTTTCCGGAAAAGCTTGCCAGCTGTCTAAACTGGCCGCTTGAATTTCCGCAAAAGCATTGACTTCCTACTGTAAGAAATCAGTGCTTCTTGCAGAAATACTATTCTGTTCCCGTTCAGGTAAAAGTCCTTTTGCGCAAAGCTTTTGTGCAAAAGGGCCAGTGTAGACAGCTCAGATTTGTTTGCCGCAAAAAAGTCCCGATCGCGAAAATGGCAATCGGGGCTTTTTTGCGGAAAAGCGCGTCGAGATTGGCCACGGACGCTTTTCCGCAAAAAGTGCTTTTGCGGAAAAGCTTCCGTGCCAATCTAGACGCTCTGTTCCGAAAATGCTTTTAATGGAAAACTTTTCCATTAAAAGCATTTCCGGAAAATCATGCCAGTCTAGACACAGCCTCAGAGTAATTACTCCCCAGTGCTTCCTGGGGCTGTAAATCGAAGTAGTGCATCCACATTAGGGGAGCCTGCCTCGGACTCATTTCTAGGCTTCTCTGTTTCAAAATAAGCTATTTCGGAGTATTTCTTCCGGAATAGCTTATTCTGAATTAGTCGTGCAGTGTAGACGTAGCCGTACAGTGTAGACATGCCTCCAGAGAAACAACATTTGACAAGCAGTCTTTCACTGGGGTCAGGTCTTCCTGCTTCAGGCCTCGCCTTTCCCAAAGGCCAAATATTCATCCTTTTCAGACCAGTGTAACGTTAAGAGGAAAAAGAACAGACTCCAAATGCCAAAAGGATCTGGACTCTAGGGGTACGTCTAGACTACAGAGTTTTGTCGACAGAAGTTTTGTCGACAGATACTGTCGACAAAGCTTCTGTCGACAAAGAGCGTCTACACTACATTCAGTTCTGTCGACAAAGCAAGCTGCTTTGTCGACATGGCAGTGTAGATGCAAGGACAGTTTACATGCAATAACACCTTCTGTCGACAGAACTCTGTCAACAGAAGGTGTTATGCCTCGTAAAATGAGGTTTACCAGCGTCGACAAAACTGCTGAGTTCTGTCGACGTTATGTCGACAGAACTCAGCGGTAGTGTAGACACAGGTATAGTTTTGTCGACAAAAGTCCACTTTTGTCGACAAAACTCTGTAGTCTAGACACACCCTAGGTTTCTTGTTGTGATGCCATAATCTTGCTATTTCCCCATTCACTCTCTAATCCTAGAATCCTAGGGTTGGAAGAGACCTCCGGAGGTCACCGAGTCCAACTCCCTGCCCAAAGCAGGACCAACGAAATCAGCTGGACCGCTGGAGTTGGTAGGTCTTGTTTTAGTACCAAAAAAATAACCACACTGTTTGGGCTCTTCAGGTCCTTGGTTTCTACTTTGGTCCAAGATTTGGATGCTCCCCTCCCTTCGTTCAACGTGCGATTGCACCACATGAAATATAAACATGAAAAACCTAGTTACAAAAGCATGTCTTTGTGCCACCGAGCAGTTGGATTTTCGCTTAGCTTTCAGTTGCTTTCCATCATTGCTCTTAGCACATCAGCGAAGGACCCCGTCTGTCTGTGTTAAAGCTAGTTATGGGCAAGTCTGCCATAGGCGCAGCGGGTTAGTTTGCTCTAAGTCAGGGGTGTCCAAACTTTTTTCAAAGAGGGCCAGATTTGATGAAGTGAACATGCGTGAGGGCCGACCATTTTGCCTGACATTCTTTGAACCATTAAAATTAAACACAAATTAACTATTTTATGCAAAGTTTATTGCAAACGGCATACTTTTCATTTCGTCACATGGATGACAAATCTAAACAGGTGTTAAATCACTCTGCCTTTCATATCTGAAGGCCAGATGAAAAAAAAATCCAGGAAGCTGAAATATATGTCAGGAACATTGTAAAGTACATTACATATTATTGGTAATAAAGGTTGTCTGTCAACTTTTAAGTTCAAAAAATATGAACAGGAACATAACACCAAGTATACATGTTGTGTCCAAATATATTTATAACTGATTTAGACCAACTGACATTAACTGAGATTTTACAATGTATTCATCTCAATACATATGGATTCGTTGGAGGCCATAAAAGATAGATATTGCCAAATTACCTGTGGGGCCGTATTAAACCGGAACACGGGCCGCAATTGGCCCGCGGGCCGGACTTTGGACATGCCTGCTCTAAGTAGTCAGATGCTTATCCAAATACCTCGGTTTCCTCCTTTGCCTCTCCCTGACCTGCCCACCCATGAACCCAACGCCATGCTCCATTGATGTCAATAGGTGCGTGTTTTACCATTGATTTCAATGGGAGCAAGATTTGACTGCATGGAGCCAAATACAAAAACCCAACATTAACGCAATATTATTAGAGGCCTAGCCTGTGCTTGGAGGGTTGGCCTCTTATGTTATAGACGTGGACCTCAGCAGCAAACTTCAAATCTGGATCTGAATTTTCCTGGATTTGGGGGCTGTTCCACCCGACAACTCTCACTCTTGTGCTACTGGACCACTCTGCTTTCTTGTTTTCTCCCCCGTCTTTTTGGAAAATGATTGAAGAAACCAAAATGGAACTTTCCCAAACTTCCTAAGTTCATCCTCCCGGTGGGAAAGAACAAGAACCTTTGACTTCACAGGAGGACGTTTTGAGACCACCATCCAGGCTTCAAAAGTGGGGCCACATAAGGACAGATTAATTGAAGCGGAAGTAAAAGATATTAGCAAGGATACCAGAAAGCGTCTGCCACAGTTTGTTTCTCTGCCTCCATCCCCATCATGTCAGTTGTTTCAATCTAACGCCTTTGCTTGGGGCGTAGATGCACGTGCCAGAAAAGTAGCATGGCTTGGAAAATCTACTCCCCTTGATACAAAGAAATGACCTTCCCACTTTTGCAGACTATATCCCTCTTCATACACAGACCAGTACTAATCCACAATCACATCGGAAACATAGCTGCCTCTCAATGAAAAATATAATTTAAACAAATACATGCAAATTAGAGAGGAAGCAAACTGGCTATTTTTTTCCTTGGGATTTGGCTTCCTTTTAAATTCCACTTAGGTTTTCAGGTTCTTCTTCTCAACCACACTGGGAGTGGAAGATGATTTCTCCATGGAAAGTAGACTGTTGCTTGCTATGCCATCTTTGTAATGATCACTGGTTTAGAGCTGTTTGGTTTTCAAATACCTTAATTGTATAGTCTACCCAGAAGTGTTCAGCACTGAAAATTATATCTCAGAACTAAATGCAACCAGATGGAGGGAGAACAAGAAGTCATTTTTAAAGGGCTTAGCAAACCTCCCTTCCTCCCCAAACCTGCCCCCCCCAGTCCCATATAAACAAACGATACGTTCCCCGTGTGGTTTGGTTGATCACTGGTTAAGAACATAATGATTTCTCCTGCAGACTGGTGAAAACCGTTTAGCTTTGAAAACCCAACTCTTTCTTCTAATAGATAAACACAAAGATGATTCAGACGTATCAATATCAGGCGAGCTGCCGGACTGGTGTAAACGCGGCGACTCCCAGCTTTGGGGAAATATAAAACCATTTTCAGCGACAAAGTTTTCCTTTGTTAGCAATTCACACGGGGCACTTGGTTTTCATTAGCAGTCACTTTTCCTGTTAGAAGACAGTGATTCTTTGCGCCTTGTCTGGGCTTTCAGTTGGATTAAATTACCTGCTTTATAATTCAGAGCGAAATGGAGGAACATTAGGTGCCTAAGAGACATAATTTATCCTGGGGAAAGACATACAGTGCCGTATGCTGGATTCACAGGGATTATATAATGAAACATATACACACACAGCAGAGCCAGTCTTGTGCTCTGGAATCCATTTGCCAGCATGTACGACTTTATTCTTTCCTCTTTGAGAAGATACAGAGGGTGTTCTGGGTGGCAGTTTCCCCGTGACTGTCATATGTACAGTTTTGCAAAGTTCTGCTTTGTCACCGACCCCGAACGGAATGCAGTCTTCTGCATTAGTCGGAACACAGACAGCAGCTGGTTTCTGCAGACAGGAGGGAGTGATTCAGACCTTGTGAGATAGAATCATAGGACTGGAAAGGATCTCGAGAGGTCATCATGTCCCATCCCCTGCACACAGGATAGCACCAAGCACTATCTAGACCATCCCTAACAGGTGTCTGTCTGACCTGCTCTTAAGTATCTCCAGTGATGGAGATTCCACGACCTTTCTTAGCAATTTATTACAGTGTTTGACCACCCTGACAGTTAGGAACTTTTTCCTAATGTCCAACCTACACCTCCCTTGCTGCAATTTAAGCCCATTGCTTCCTGTACTATCATCACAGGCCAAGGAGAACAATTCTTCTCTCTCCTCCTTAAAATATCCTTTTAGGTACTTGAATACCGCCATCATGTCCCCCCTCAGTCTTCTCTTTTCTAATCTAAACAAACCCAGTTCTTTCAGTCTTCCCTCGTAGGTCATATTTCATGTTTGTTGCTCTTCTTTGGTCTTTTTCTGATTAGTCCACATCTTCCCCAAAATGTGGTGCCCAGAAGTGGACACAATGCTCCAAATGAGGCCTAATCAGTGCAGAGTAGAGCAGAAGAATGACTTCTCCTGTCTTGCTCAGAACACTCCTGTTAATGCAGCCCAGAATCATGTTTGCTTTTTTCGTTTGTTTGCTTGTTTGCAACAGTGTCTCTCTGACTCTCATTTAGTCTGTGGTCCACTGTGACCCCCAGATACCTTTCCACAGGACTCCTTCCTAGGCTGTCACTTCCTATTTTTTACGCGTAGAACTGATTCTGCCTTCCTAAGTGGAGTGTTTTGCATTTCTCCTTATTAAATTTCATCCTGCTTACCCCAGGCCATTTCTCCAGTTTGTCCAGATCATGTTGAATTATGACCTTATCCTCCAAAGCACTCGCAACCCCTCCCAGCTTGGGATCAGCTGCGAACTTTAAAAGTGGACTCTCTATGCCATTATCTAAATCACAGATGAAAATATTGCGCAGATATTGAAGCCCAGTGGAACTCTGCTCATTAAACCCTTTCAGCATGACTGTGAACCATTGATCACTACTCTCTGGGAATGGTTTTCCACCCACCTTATAGCAGCTCCATCGCGGTTGTATTTCCCTAATTTATTAATGAGAGGCTCATGCAAGAGGACGGGTCACTGTGCCAGAGTGATTTAGATCGCTTGGTAAACTGGGCTCAGGCAAACAATATGTGTTTTAGAACATAAGAATGGCTGTACTGGGTCAGACCAAAGGTCCTTCTAGCCCAGTATCCTGTCTGCTGACAGTGGCCAGCACCAGGTGCCCCAGAGAGGGTGGACCGAAGACAACGATCAAGCGATTTGTCTCCTGCCATCCCTCTCCAGCCTCTGACAAACAGAGGCCAAGGACACCATTTTATCCCCTGGCTAATAGCCTTTTATGGACCTAACCTCCATGAAATTATCTAGCTTCTCTTTAAACTCTATTATTGTCCTAGCCTTCACAGCCTCCTCTGGCAAGGAGTTCCACAGGTTGACTACACGCTGTGTGAAGAAGAACTTTCTTTTATTAGTTTTAAACCTGCTACCCATTAATTTCATTTGGTGTCCTCTAGTTCTTCTATTTAGGGAACTATTAAATAACTTTTCTTTATCCGCCCTCTCCACACCACTGGAGATATGGCTAAATAGATAAGTGTACCTCTAGAAACAAAGCACATGGGTCATCTGTTGAGGATGAGGGAGTCTGAAAAAAATCTGGGGGCTGTGGTGGATAATTGGCTGAACATTAGCTCCATGGTGATGGTGAGACCAGAAGAGCTAAGCCACTTCTGAGAGGCACAAAAATGGGGTTCTCAACTGGGTGCAGAGAGGATATTTTACATCTGTGTTTGGGACTGGTGCAACCACTATTGGAATATTGTATCCAGTTCTGGGGCCCACCATTCAAAAAGGATGTTGATAAATTAGTAGGAGAGGATTCAGTGAAGAGCCATGAGAATTAAACATTAACCTCATGGAGATGGATTCAAAGTTCATTCTTAACAAAAGGAAGGTTAAAGGCTGACTTGGTCACAGTCTATAAGTCTCTTAATGGGAAATACTGAATAATGAGCGCTTGAATCGGGCAGAGGAATGTCTACCTCTATCCAATAATTGGAAGCTGAAGCTAGACACACTGAGGTTGGAAATACAGACTACATTTTTAACAGTGTACACTACAGTGGAAGGCCAAATTAAGATACAGGACTCCAGCTACATTAATAACATAGCTGGAGTTGACGTATCTTAAATTGCCTTTCTGTGCCATCCACACAGCAGGAGGTCAACAGGAGCAAATGCTCCCCTTGGCTTCCCTTATTCCTCCCGAGGAACAGGAGTATCAGTGCCGACAGGGGCACCCTCTGAGTTTGATTTAGCGGGTCTTTACTAGACCCGCAAAATCAAACCTCAGAAGATTAATCGTGGCAGCTTCAATCTTCTGCGTAGTGAAGATGTGGCCCAAGGGTAATTACCGATTGAAACAATTTGCCAAGGGTCATGGTTTATTTTCCATCGCTGACCATTTTAAAATCAGGAATGGCATTTTTTTCTAAGTAATCTGCTCGAGGGATTATTTTAGGGCAGTCCCTGGCCTGTGCTACACTGGAGGTCAAGTTAGAGGATCACAGATGTCTCTTTAGGCCTTGGGATCTATGAAACTACCCTTATTGTGGGACATGCTTTCCTATTATCTCACCTAAATCTCCCTTGCCAGAGACTAATTCTATTACTTCTTGCCCTATAATCAGTGAACCCAGAGAAAAATTGATCCCCTTCGTCTTGAATACAGCCCTTCACATATTTGAACACAGTTACCGGGTCCTCACTCAGTCGGCTTTTCTCAAGACTAAACATGCCCAGGTTTTTCAACCCTTCCTCATAGGTCAGATTTGCTAAATCTTTTATCATCGTTATTGCTCTCTTCTGGGCTCACTCCAGCTTGTCCACATCCTTTTCAAAGTGTGACTCCAAGAACTGGACATAGTACTCCAGCTACGGCCTCATCGATAGAGCCCAGCAACTACATGGATCTCTGCTTTATACCCAGGGGTATCCAGAGCACGGGTGCGCGTGCAAATATCTGCAGCTCACTTTTGTAGATATAGATACAGATGCAGATGCAAATTTTGTATCTAGAATCCTGCAACTTTGCAGATACTGGCTTTATATCCCCGTGTATGCGCATGCAAGGATATGGTTCATTTTGGCAGATACGTATGCGGATACAATTTTTTGGGATGTTCATAGAGCTCTACTCATCAATGCTGAGCAGAGAGGACAATTACCTTCCATAGCTTGCACCTAGCCAGTTATTCCCTGGACACTCATGAAGGGATCTACAAGTTGCTGTTTTGGTTCAGACCAATTCCACAAGCCAAATACACAGTGAAGGATTGGAACTCCAAGTCATTCTCAAGTTTAACTCTCATGCAAATGGTCTACATTGCGATATCAGTTGGCTCGCACATTATCAACCCACCAAACAATGAAGGTGCCAATGGTTCTTGATGTTTGTGCAGAATCTGGTGTTAGTACTTTTAATTTCCTAGTGCAAACTAATGGTTCTTATCAGCCTCTTTTAACTATTTAGTCTTTAAGGTGCTAATAGACTATTTGTTGTTTTTTAAGTTTTTCCTGTTACAAACTGGCTCTGCTATCCCTCTGAAACTTATTTATCCAATGTCCTCTTTTCCCTCCCCTCTCCAATTTTTTCTCCCCCCCCCCCTTCCCTTATTTATTCTTGGTTTTGGATTTCCAACACTCCAGTCATCTGAAGAAGTGGGCTGTGCCCACGAAAGCTCATGATACCATCTACATGTTTTGTTATTCTTTAAAGTGCTACCAGACTATTTTTTTAAAGTTTTTCCTGTTACAGACTCACTCGGCTACCCCTCTGACACTAGCCAGGTACTGTATATTGCGTGGCTGATTTTCCCTTCCTAAGCGAAATATTTTGCTCTTGTCTTTATTGAATTTCATCTTGTTGATTTCAGATCAATTCTCTAATTTCTCAGGGTTGTTTTGAGTTCTATTCCCAACCTTGCAGCCCCTCACAACTTGGTGTCACCCACAGATTTTATAAGCACACCCTCCATTCAATTGTCCAAGCGCATAATGACTAGTTGTGGTCCCAGAACTAACCCCACTTAACGCATACTACAACATACACATTTATTATTTAGCTCAGTCATATCCAAAATGTGTCCATCTCTGCACTATATATCTTAAAGGAAGCTCAACCTCAAAGTGTCTGAGCTACAGCACTGTGATTTGTAACTGAATGAAACAGCTGTCATCACGATCTCTCTGCGGTATCATGGCTGAAGTGACAAAGAACAGATTAAATGGCACCAAGTTGTCCCGTGCATTTAAAATTTAGCTTCTCTTCCACATGTTATGTCATTCTTCAGTTTACACACACATAAACGGGTGTAAATCAGAGTTTAGGAATAAGTATACTTTTCCCGTAGTTCACTTATCAGCAAGCAGAGCCCTATAAATTAGCATTAATGGTGAGTTTGCCTCTGGACTCACGTTCCAATGAATGGAACAGTTCCATTACATACATCTCCTTCTCTCAAGAGATTCAAAAGTACTATGTGCCGACGTTTTAACAGTGTTGATTGATGGATAAATGAGATATTGACAAACCATGCTGAAATCATTAGCTCAACATGATATGCTACTTATATGTATTCACTAACGTTAAAAACACAGTAGGGCTAAACTGAATTTCTTTATACCTCTCTCTTTCTTTGAGGGTACGTCTACACTGCAGTGCTATTTCGGGATACTGGAGTATCCCAAAATAGCTATTCTGCATCTTCACAGCAAGCCCGTTATTTCGGGCTTGCTATTCCAGCATTCCTGTAAACCTCATTCTACAAGGAGTAAGGGATGATTCGGAATAGCATTTTATTTAGAAAGCTAGCACCGTGTAGACAGTGCCAATGACGAAATAAGCTATTTCGAAATAGCATTGAAATAAGATATGCAATTGGTGTAGCTCAAATCTTATTTCGAGTTACGGTGCAGTGTAGACGCACTCTGAGAAAGCAGAGTTGTCAAGGACACAGCCTGTTGGAAGGGACAAATTCCAGAGGTTTACTAACATATGAAATCCAGTTTTCACACTACCTTTGTATTGGTCTTGTTTCAGTACAAGTTGGCTTTCCTGACCTGGATCATGATGCATTCCTAGGAATGTAATTACGGACCAGCATTATTTGAGCTGCTTTATAAGTTTGCAGGTACAGAAAAAATATGTTCTCATATTTATTTTTATATATAAAGCCATGGTGGGCCTGTGTTTTGCAGTATATTTCTCACTAAATATGGAGACATTTTTTCTCCATTTTAATTATACAAACCATCTCGTGTCTTCATAGCACCAGAGGAGGTTTAGGTTGAACATTAGGAAAAACTTCCTCCCTGTCAGGGTGGTTAAACACTGGAATAAATTGCCCAGGGAGGTTGTGGAATCTCCATCACTGGAGATATTTTTCCAGTTTATATACATACTCAGCTTTCTCTTTGATACTTATCTACCCTCTGCCCCTTTCTGTTCGCCCCCTCCCCCACCACCTTCCTCCCTCATTTATTTTGGTTCTGGACATCCAACACTCCGGTCATCTGAAGAAGTGGGCTGTGCCCATGAAAACTCATGATACCATCTACATGTTTTGTTGGTCTTTAAAGTGCTACCAGACTATTTGTTATTTTTAAAGTTGTTCCTGTTACAGACTCACTCGGCTACCCCTCTGAAGATTTAAAATGAGGTTAGACACGCATCTATCAAGGATTTTCTAGACGGTGCTTGGTCCTGCCATCAGAGCAAGGGACTGGACTTGATGACCTCTCGAGGTCCCTTCCAGTTCTAGTGTTCTGTGATTCTATGTTTCTATGATTCATTTTAGCAGTGGGGGAGGTCTCGATAGGCAGCATGAATTATATTTGTTTGGTGTTAACATTGTTATTGATAAAAACAGATTGTTTTATTAATAACTTGATTTGTAGTCAAATTCTGTATTTCTCCCTTGAGCCAAATTCCATGGCTCACATGGAAGTTCTGCCTGATTAACTGTTCAGAATGCGACCCTTCGTCAACATCTCACATGTATGCCTTTTGTTCCAAAGGGCTTCCGAAAGCCTTTGGACGCAGCGATCACTTTACCCCCTGGGTGAAACGCTGTGGTGGGTAGAACAGGACACAGCCCTGCTCTCCCTTGGGCTGGGGCAGGAAGTGAAGAGTCACACCTCCCCCAGCTAACGGCAGAGGAAGTTTAGAGAAGCAAAGTTGGAACCGGGCCAAGCCCCCAGTGTTAGCAATGCCTAATTGGGACACTGGTGAGAATGAAGGAGCCTGTGTTTGCAGATACCACCTCCTTGAGGTTGGCCAGGGTTTCAAGGTAGCTGAGCTCAGCTGCACTTGTGACGGATGAATGACCCCTTTGAAGCCCTCTCCTCATGATTTCCTTACAAGGCTAAAGAGAGCTCACCCCCTTTATATTACCCAAGAACCAAACCAAGAACATGGTGATGGTGTTGAGGCACAGGTCATTAAGGGTTAAGCGCCCTCTTGGCTTCTGCTGCAGAGAGCCTTCCGGAACTGTAATTTGCTGCCAAGTCACAGGGCACAGAAGGCCGACGGGCCCTCAGGGAGTTTGTGCACTTGGTGCACAGCACTGCTTGCTGGAAGGCTGTCCAGTCTACCTGGCCTGTGGATTCACTGCTGTGTGGCTTGTCCAGGCCTTCATCTACGTTGCCACGACTGTGGTACCTACTGGAAAGATGTCTGTAGAAAAGTAGACCGTTCATATGAAGAGTGATTAAAAAGACAAGGGATTTTTCAGTTTAGAAAAGAGGAGACAAAGGGGGATATAACAGAGGTCTATAAAATCAAAACAGGTATGGAGAAAGTGAATAAAGAGTAGTTATTGGCTTGTTCCCATAACATAAGAACTAGGGGTCACCAAATGAAATGAATAGGCAGCAGGTTTAAAACAAACAAAAGGAAGTTTTTCTTCACGCAGCGCACAGTCAACCTGGGGAACTCCTCGCCAGAGGATGTTGTGAAGGCCAAGACTTTAACAGGGTTCACAAAAGAGCTAGATGAATTCATGGAGGTTAGATCCATCAATACTTATTAGCCAGGATGGGTGGTGATGGTGTCCCTGGCTTCTGTTTGTCAGAGGCTGGAAATGGGTGACAGGAGAGGGATCTTTTGATGATTCCCTGTTCTGTTCACTCCCTCTGGACCATCTGGCACTGGGCTCTGTTGGAAGACAGGACACTGGGCTAGATGGACCTTTGGTCTGACCCAGTCTGGCTGTTCTTATGTTTGTAGCAAGAGTATAGGCAGGTAAGAATATGTAGCGCTGGCTGTTGGTAGGATCAGTCAAGCCTTGGTTGCTATGTACTGTGAATGGCCACTCCCAACATGCAAGTAAAACCCCCACGGCCTGGACGTTTGGACCCTGGAGGCTGTGCTGTGTGTTTCTCATCTCTCAAGGTGTGGGTTCCTCGCCCTCCCTGGCATCCTGAGCTGAGATTCTTGGCCTCCGGGTGAGGCATGTACAGGAATGGAGGGTCATGGCTTCCTGTATACAGCAGCAGTCGAGCTTTCTGTGAGGAAATAACAGTCTTGGGGGCTGCGATTGGCTGATGGACTCCTCCCTTTCATGTATAATTGCCCGTGAAATCGCAGCCCATACGGTGAAAATATTAACGAGGGTAATATTCCGTTCTGTCATCCACCTCTCTTCCTTATCTGTGCTGTGCCTCCATCTGCCTGACAACACCGCCTTGCCTATCTGATGCGGGAGGCCGTCCAAGTCACTTCTAAGTAGAAACACATTTTGAACGTTACATAATCTAAAGCTTGGGTGGGAGGCGGGGCTTGGTCCCGCCCTTCTTGAAAAGAATGAAAGCTAAATATTATGAGAGCTTAAAAGTTCTTCAGTGCAGCGCGCACCTGCAGCAAGAGTTTTCCTTTCTTTTGTTTCGGAGCTCATCTTTCAATCCTTTATGGCTACGTCTAGACTGCATCCCTTTTTCGTAAAAGGGATGCAAATTAGACATATCGCAATTGCTAATGAAGCGGGGATTGAAATCTCCCCCGCTTCATTAGCATAAAAATGGCTGCTGCTTTTTTTCAGCACGGAGCTTTGCCAGAAAAAAGCGCCAGTCTAGACGCAGATCTTTCGGGAAAAAAAGCCTTTTTCGAAAGATCCTTTATCCCTCTTAAAATAAGGGATAAGGGATCTTTCGGAAAAGGCTTTATTTTCTGAAAGATCCGCGTCTAGACTGGCGCTTTTTTCCGGCAAAGTTTCATGCCGAAAAAAAGCGGCAGCCATTTTTATGCTAATGAAGGGGGGAGATTTAAATCCCTGCTTCATTAGCAATTGCGATACGTCTAATTTACATCCCTTTTACAAAAAAGGGATGCAGTCTAGACATAGCCTATTTGTGTGGGGCATCATGAAGAGGGAGGCAGGGTGGAGGGCAGATTTGGCAGACCTCTACGTGAGGGGGTGGGGCCTCAGGCAAAAGGGGCGGGGCTGGGGCAGCCGGCTCTCGGTACCACCTGGTCTCCCAGCCAATCCCAGCCAATCCCAGCCAATCCTGAGAGCTGCCCAGAGTGTTCTTCATGGTGCTCCGGCAGCATTTTTTTAAGGGCCAGGTCTTCAACCATTGCCCCTACTACAGTAGTGGCCACGGCAGCCTTGTGCCCTTTTGATTCACCAGGTCCCAGGCAACTGCCCCCTTTACGCAAGCCCCTGCCAGCAGAGGCACTTCATGGGGGGGCATGCTGCGTGGTGTGTACAAAGCTCACCGGGTCTGAGCATGCTCAGTCACGCTGCTGAAGCCGGCTGCCCTTCCTCTAACCCCTCCCTCTCAGCAGCCATGAGTCATGCTTGGTGCATAGAGTCATGCTCCCAGCTTGTAACGACCTCACTCCGTTCTTCCTCAGAACGTCTTCTGGCTACACCTGTGGAAAAATTGCCTGCACGAATATTGAGGATTGAATGAAAACTGAGAAAGGAACATGGGACCTGAGCCACAAAAAACAGAGCATCCAAAGACCTCTTTGAATAGATCATTTGTTGGCACCCATGACTGGTGCTAGATTGTTCTAGGGCTTAGTTGATGGAAGCTTCTGTGAGTTGACCTGGGAGACAGACATTTCTTGGTATTTTTCTTAGCTCAACCTGTTCTTAATCCTCACAACGTGTGGGTTACCTGTTGTGTTCCCTCCCTCTGGGGCATCCGGTATTGGCCACTGTCGGCAGACAGGCTATTGGGTTGGATGGACCGTTGGTCTGACCCAGTGTGGCCTTTCTTATGTTCTTACATTCTTAATTCCATCTCATTTCTTTGGGTTAATTGCCACGGGATCACTTTCATTTCTCTACGTGGGAGGCATGTGAATGGAACATGTATGGGATTCCTACCCCTTTTCCCCTCAGACTCTTATATGGCTTCTTGTCTTTAGATATGATTATAGATCAGACCTGAGTTTTGGTTTGTGAGGTGGTTGCCCAGAGAAATGCCCCATTTCTGGTTTTACTTGGCTTTGGACTGGGATAAATCAGCAATGCTCTCAAATCATAGACTCATAGAAGACTAGAACTGGAAGGGACCATCAAGTCTAGTCCCCTGCCCTCATGGCAGGACCCAGCACCATCTAGACCATCCCTGACAGGTGTTTGTCCAACCTGCTCTTAAATATCTCCGGGGCTGGAGATTCTACAACCTTCCTAGGCAATTTATTCCAGTGTTTCACCACCCGGACAGGCAGGAAGTTTTTCCTAATGTCCAACCTAAACCTCCCTTGCTGCAGTTTAAGCCCATTGCTTCTTGTCCTGTCCTCAGAGGCCAAGGAGAATAAATTCCCCCCTCCTCCTCCGTGTGACACCCTTTTAGATACTTGAAAACTGCTATAATGTCCCCTCTCAGTCTTCTCCTTTCCAAACTAAACAAACCCAGTTCCTCAGCCTTCTCTCATAACTCATGTTTTCTAGACCTTTCATCATTTGTGTTGCTCTTCCCTGGATCATCTCCAATTTCTCCACAAGGCGTTTGGTTTTCAGAAATACTCAACAAGACCTGAGCCTTGTTTATAAACAAGCCACTTTATTTTAGGTGCCCCCTTGGCTGGTTAAAGTTTGCCACCCATATATGAAATCTTTGACTTATGTGCCTCCTGCTATAGCTGGTTGAACTTTTTTTTTTTACATAAGAACATAAGAATGGCCATTCTGGGTCAGACCAAAGGTCCATCCAGCCCTGTACCCTGTCTGCCAACAGCGGCCAATGCCAAATGTCCCAGAGGGAGTGAACCAAACAGGTAATGATCAAGCCATCTCTCTCCTGCCATCCATCTCCACACTCTGACAAACAGAAGCTAGGGACACCATTCCTTACCCATCCTGGCTAACAGACATTAATGGACTTAACCTCTATGAACGTATCTAGTTCTCTTTTAAACCCTGTTATAGTCCTAGCCTTCACAGCCTCCTCAGGCAAGGAGTTCCACAGATTGACTATGTGCTGTGTGAAGAAGAACTTTGTATTAAACCTGTTGCCCAGGAATTTCATGTGATGGCCCCTAGTTCTTGTATTATGGAAACAAGTAAATAAATTTTCCTTATTCACGTTCTCCACACCACTCATGATTTTATAGACCTCTCTCATATCCCCCCTTAGTCTCCTCTTTTCCAAGCTAAAAAATCCTAGTCTATTTAAACCCGTTCCAAACCCCTAATCAGTTTAGTTGCCCTTCTCTGAAACTTTTCTAATGCCAGTATATATTTTTTGAAATGAGGAGACCACATCTGTACGCAGTATTGAAGATGTGGGCGATTTATATAAAGGCAATAAGATATTCTCTGTCTTATTCTCTATCCCCTTTGACAAAATGGTGATGTGTTTGGCAGAGCTGTTTCTGATTAAAGAGACCCCTGGGTATGACCCAACTTCAAATCCTTGTTCTGCTTATTTCAGGGAAGACTTTTTCATCTCAGATCACTCCAAATCAGGAAGACAAGAGAACTTGACCCTAGGTCTCCCATATACCAGACCAGCTTTCTAACCACCGGACTTTCAGAGGGCTCAATTTTTCAGTCTAAGGAAGAAGAACAAACTTTGAAACCTTAAAAATGTTCCACAACCAGAATTGTTATTTTTCAGCCAACCCAATGTACTGTTTTGACTTATGAGCAGTTGTGAAACTAGCAATGCCCTGCTCACTTTTGTAACACCCGCCTGGGGAAATGACCTTCCTCTTTCTTGATTTCACCCTGTCACAAAACAAAATTTTGTTCTGGTTTTAAGTCCACTTCCTTCTTAAATCAGTTTACTTTTTTTTTCTTGACTACGCCTCAGAATTTCATGCAGCTGGTAGTTGTTGAGATAATACCTAGAAGAAGATTAATTCCCTCATGGTACCCACAAAATGGTTATTGTATAGCACACACATACCACAATAATTTATATCCGTCTCTGGGAAAAGGAGGCTAAGTCAGTCATCAAGGCCAGAATCAATTCAATCCTTAGATACTTTTGATGAGAGTGAGGCCAAAAATTAGTGCCAAGACGTGGTTTCCAAGAGGAAGACGGTACTGTTGCGATCATCTGATCTCCTGCCTAACACAGGCCAGACAACTTCCACTGTTGTGCTGGGTGTTTCGAGTGATGACAACATTGGACTACTCGGGACTCAAATGAGGGCACCAGTTCTTGTGAGAGAGGCCCTTGATTTGTAATGACCGTAGCCGTGCAGCCCCTATTGGTGCCGTGGACCAAAGTAGAACTGTGGCATACCCAGGCACGGCTCCTGTTGGTTTCGGCATGGAGGCCACCGACACAAAATGGTGGCCATGTGTTCCACTGGCTGCCAGTGCAGCGGGCGTTGCCGTGACAATGCTAGAGAGGTGCTTGCCAATGATATGCTTGGCAAACAGGGAAGTCATCCGTCCTTCCCCCTCCCCCTCTCTCGAAAACGACATTTTCATTACAGTCTCAATGGGAAAACCTGGGTGGCGGGGACCAATGGTTGGCCAATGTGGAAAGGACAAACATCAGGCAACACAGAGGTGATTTGTGTGCTTCTGAGAGGGCATGTCTGGCCCATGTGTCAAGCCTTTGCCCAGTAGCAGCTGTGTTGTAGGCACCTGATCCCTCCCTTGCTATTTTCCATTTTAGCCAAGACTCAGCATATTTCTGCCTTCCCTCTCTCTTTGAAACAGCTGCAGCCTGTGTTTGCCAGGTGCCTTCTTCCGTAATTTTTTTCTCTTTCATTGCAATAATAATAAAAAAAGCTAGCTGATACTGTGTGAATGAGGTTAATGGAAAACAGATCCTTCCTAGCTGCTGTTCTTCCCACACGGGCTCCGGTGGTGGGGTTGAGTCTGCTCAGCCTGTGAATTCTCATGCAACTCACTGGGTAAGGCCTGGAGGTGTAGCGCTTTCACAAGAAGTCAGAATTTCGACCCGAGATGCGCCATGAGACCGGAGGTGCTAAGGTCCTGGAAGCTTTCATCTCCTTTCCAGCTTTCAGGCTGAGATGTTGGCTTACTGGAAAGCCACGCCATGTGTATCACAGCCAAACGTTAGCAAGTGTTCTCTCAAAAGGCCATGATGGGCCATTCAGAGTACATGCCTCGGTTTATTTTTGAAGGGTCATTTCTTGCATTTCAAAAGCCAGCGAATTCTTTCCTCAGCGAGGTTGGAATGATGGAGGCACGCCTGGTTGTGGGCAGAATAATTTGAGAGGACCTATGTGCTCAGGGGAGGAGGCCTCGAAGGTCACAAACCAACTGGCCACAAGCCGGTGAGCTTGAGGAGTAGGAGAGGTCACACTCCCCGTTGGTACCTGGCCCAGGCCGGCGAAACGAATGATCCAACCAGCAGACCAAATACAGAGATAATAGAATCATAGGGTTAGAAGACACGTCAGGAGGCCATCAAGTCCGACCCCCTGCCCAAAGCAGGACCAATCCCAACTCAATCATCCCAGCCAGGGCTTGGTCAAGCCGGGACTTAAACACCTCTAGGGACGGAGATTCCACCTCCACCCTAGGGAACCCAGCCCAGAGCTTCCCCACCCGCCTAGGGAAATAGTTTTTCCTAATCTCCAACCTAGACCTCCCCCACTGCAACTTGAGACCATTGCTCCTTGTTCTGCCACCTGCCCCCTCTGGGACCAGCCTCTCTCCAGCCTCTTTGGAACCCCCCTTCAGGTAGCTGCTATCAAATCTCCCCCTCCACAAACACGCTCTTGTCTTTGGCAAACTAAATAAGCCCAAATCTCCCATCCTCTCATAGAATCATAGAACCACAGAACACTAGAACTGGAAGGGACCTTGAGAGGTCATCAAGTCCAGTGCCCTGCCCTCACGGCAGGACCAAGCGCCGTCTAGACCATCCCTGACAGGTGTGTGTCCAACCTGCTCTTAAATATCTCCAGTGATGGAGATTCCACACCCCCCCTAGGCAATTTATTCCAGTGTTTAACCACCCTGACAGGCAGGAAGTTTTTCCTAATGTCCAACCTAAACCTCCCTTGCTGCAATTTAAGCCCATTGCTTCCCGTCCAATTATCAGAGACCAAGAAGAACAATTCAAAATGATCTGGACAAAGTGGAGAAATAGTCTGAGGTAAATAGACTAAAGTTTAATAAGGACAAATGCAAAGTGCTCCTCTTAGGAAGGAGCAATCCATTTCATACATTCGGAACGGGGAGCGACTGTCTGGGAAGGAGTCTTGCAGAAAGGGATCTAGGAGTCATAGTGGATCACAAGCTAAACATGAGTCAACAGTATGACACTGTGTCAAAAAAAGGAAACATGATTCTGGGATGCATTACCAGGAGTGTTGTGAGGAAGATATGAGAAGTCATTCTTCTGTTCTTCTCTACGCTGATTAGGCCTCAGTTCGGCTACGTCAACACTGCAGGCTTTTTGCGCAAGAACCGTTTTGCGCAAGAACTCTTGCAGAAAAGGTCTGGCGCAAGAGCGCATCCACACTGCCATCCACACTGCCTTCTTGCCATTGTCCACCCACACTGCCTTCTTGCACAAGAGGGCTTATTCCTCATGGGGAGAGGAATAACTCTTGTGCAAGAAGACCTCTTTTTCCAATGCTTTACTGTACATTTACTTGTGCAAGAACGTGTGCACAGTGTAGATGTAGCTTTGGAGCATTGTGTACAGTTCTGGGCACCACATTTCAAGAAAGATGTGGAGAAATTGGAGAAGGGCCAGAAAAGAGCAACAAAGATGATGAAAGCTCTAGAGAACCTGAGCTATGAGGGAAGGCTGAAAGAATTGGGCTTGTTTAGTTTGGAAAAGAGAAAACTGAAAGGGGGCATGATAGTGGTTTTCAAGTACCTGTAAGGATGTTAAGGCCTCGTTGGCCTCTGAGGACAAGACAAGAAGCAATGGGCTTAAATTGCCTCCAGAGAGGTTTGGTTGGACATTAGGAAAAACTTCCTCACTGTCAGGGTGGTTACACACTGGAATAAATTGCCTGGGGAGGTTGTGGAAGCTCCATCACGGGAGATACTGAAGAGCAGGTTGAACAGACACCTGTCAGGGATGGTCTAGACGGCGCTTGGTCCTGCCGTGAGGGCAGGGCACTGGACTTGATGACCTCTCGAGGTCCCTTCCCGTTCTAGGACTCTAGGATTCTATGGTGCAGTAGCTACCAGGGGATCCCTTTGCAGCCCCTACGATCGAACATGGTGAGGAAAAGCAACAGCAGCTGCTCCCAGGCCTGCGTTTCTGGGCTGAAATGAAGTGAAAGGAAGGCCTTGAGCTGGCTAGCCCCCTTCATTTAGTCCTGCCCGCCGCACCTGTGGCGTGGGGTTTAATTAGAACCAGACGGGCATGGTGGAGTCGATTCCCCTGTTAAGGGCGGTTGGAGGCCGCAGAGGGAGGGGGGACACTCAGAAAACAGCTGAGAGACAGTAAAGAGCAAGAAAGGCTCCAGGAGGGAAGACCCTGAGACCGGAGGCCTTGACTCTCCCCACCCACTAGGAAGGTCTGGGAGTAGCCTAGTAAATCAGGGGAGACGTTGAGACATCTGGGGCGTGGGGGTCCCCCGCTGAAGGCCGGATGGGGGGGAGGACTTTGGTGTTTATATTTTTCCCAAACCAGACCCACAGGAAGGCTGTCTTTATGGGATTTCTCACCACCTCTTTTGAGGGCCAAGGAAGGGGAACTGAAGCCAGGAGCTGATTGTAGGGCTGCCTTGAGGCCGTGTGGGAGGAGGCCGCTTGTCGAGACAGGCTAATAGGTCAGTGAATTTCCTGGGCCTGCTGACTAGAGTTTGTGGAGGCCAGGCCACTGTGGATTCCCCTGGCATCCTCTCCCCCGATCCTACCCCTGGAGGGAACCCTGGTGGATTTGACTCTGACCATATAAATAGCCTCCCTGTGCACGCGCCAGGCCATTCCCACCACTCTGACGGGAAGCTGAAGTTGCTTCCAGCTTGTTAGAGCAAAGCAGCTGCCTCTGGAGAGCGGGACACGCTCTGCCTTCCGCTGGGGGGAAGCACATTCATGTGGTCTGGCAATGGAAATCTGCCCCATGCCTGCTCGCCCTCTCCAACGCCAGTGCTTGTTTTCCAACTGGAAACTTTTGGTTGAGCACAGTCCTGGCTAGGAAAACACTCTGGCTACTGAGCCTATTATTTGTCAGGGCTGAAGGAAATGGCTCATCATATTGCTTCAACCTGGCATGTCTACAGTCCCTGCCTTTGACCTCTTCCTCTTTCATTTCCTCACAACGGATTGCTCTACCAGCGTCTGAGGCAATGTTATTTCTACAGATGCCAGCCTGTCTGGGAAACAGGTTTTCAGGCCGGTTTCTGGAACGTGACTTCTTATAACACAGTTCGCTTTCCTGTCTTTGATTTCAATGTTCATCCAACACAAGGTTGGCAGACGAGAGGCAGCGGTAGAATTAATCCCGCCGGAGGATACTGGGCCAGTATCCTACCTCTGAGGGTTGTGAGCTTTAGATGCACCACAGAAAGGTGCAAGGAAACTTTGCAATAGGCAGGGAAAGTGTCCGGCACCCCCATTAATTTGCTTTCCATTAACTAATTTGTATCACACTCTCAGGGAACGTCTACACTGCATGGCTATTTCGGGACTCTGGAGGTCCCCGCGTCTACACAGGCCGCCCGTTATTTCAAAGTATTTTTCAAAAGAACCTGGTAAATCTTGTTGCGTGAGGGTTAAGGGACGGCTCGCGTTATTTTGAAATTTGGTGCTGTGTAGACGTGCCAAATTTAAAAATAAACGATTTTGAAATAGATTCGAAATAAGATGCGCAATTCGCATAGCGCAAATTGTGTCTCTTATTTCAAGTTTAGGGGGCTGTGTAGATCACTGAATAAACCTGGCAGTCATATGTATTTTATGGCCAGCCGGGCCATTTTGACCTCTTCCTCTTTCATTTTGACTTAGACCATCCAAATCATCTAGAGACCATTATAGTCAGCCACAGGAGGGTGGAGCAGTGGTTTGGATACCAGCCCAAAACCATCTAGACTCAATTTCCTGCTCCGCTACATACTTTCTGCATATCCTTTCTCAAGTTACTTCATCTCTCTGTGCTTCTGTAACCCACACAACCTGCTGGGTATCCCTCGGGGTATGTCTAGACCTCATCCCTCTGTCGGCAGAGGGATGCAGATTAGGCAGGTCAACATTGCAAATGAGGCAGGGATTTAAATAGCCCGTGTCTAATTTGCATAAAAATGGCCGCCGCGTTTTGCAGACTCAGCACTTTGTTGGCCAAAAGCGGCAGTCTAGAGGGGGATCTGTCGAGAAAGAAAGCCTTTTTCGACAGATCCTGTAAACATCCTTGCAGGACGCATAAGGGATCTGTCGAAAAAGGCTTTTTTTTCTTGATAGATCCCCCTCTACACTGCCGCTTTTTGCCAACAAAGTGCTGAGTTGGCAAAACGTGGCAGCCATTTTTATGCAAATTAGGCACCGGATATTTAAATCCCTGCCTCATTTGCAAGTTGACCTGCCTGATCTGCATCCCTCTGCCGACAGAGGGCAGCAGTCTAGACATACTCTCAGAGAATAATGAGTGTGCTCTTCTACAGCCTTAGCAGAAAGCCAGCTGGCTTTTAGCTCATGGGCTGGAAGCTCATGCACTAAGCCATTTGGACACTATGGTTATGGGCCATTTAAGTACCTACAATAGGGAGGGACAGGAGAGTGGCTAATGTTCCCAATGGAGGAGAGTTTATAACACTGCTGTGTGTTTGGTCTAGTCCTCACTACAGTAGCTCTGAAAGTTCTCATGACTCATATAAATGTCTGAGCCTTATTTTAAAAATCCTATGGTCATTGTTGATATTATTATTTTACATTTATACTGCAGTAGCGCTAAGAGGCCGACCAGCATGGGCTCTGTTGTGCTCGGAGCTCTACAAAGATATTTTAAAAGACAGCCCTTGCTCCAAAGAACTTGCAGGCTTAAAGATGAGACTTAATGGATACATGGGACCAACAAGGAGATTGGGATGGGGGTTGGGGAGACGAAGTAACAAAACTGATGTGTTTTTCCAGGTGTTGATAAAATGGAGAAGGTTCCCTGAAAATGAAAGAGTTAGAAAACAAACATTACAGTGACAGACAGTTGATTTAGTTTCATAAAGAGAAAATTAAGGGGTGACTTTTTTTTCAAAAAAACTCAGTTTTGAAAAAAGCGGCGGTCATGTTTATGCTAATGAAGCATGGGATATTTAAATCCCTGCTTCATTAGCAATTTTGATGTGCTTGATTTGAATCCCTCTGTTGACAGAGGGTTGCAATCTAGACGTAGCCTAAGGTGCTACAGGGCTACATGTTTTTTTTTTAATGTTACAGAGTAACATGGCAACCCCTCTGAGACTTTTCCCCATCCTGGGTAATTCTTAAACCACAGTCGTATGTTCTACTGAAAGATCTTCCGTAGGAATAACCGGGAGGAAATGTTATCTCCTGTATTATACAGGACACACTGGGTGATCAGAATGGTCTCTTCTAGCCTATGAATCTATGTGACGTGGCCATTACCGTGTAGAGCCGGTCTGGCCGACGGAGCGGATAAGGAACCAATGGTATGCAGTGTTACTGCAGCCATCTTGGTCCCGGGATATTAGAAAGAGAGGGCTGGGGAGGTAATTCCTTTCATTGGAGCAACTTCTGGTGGTGAGAGAGAGATGCTTTTGAGCTTACGCAGAGCTCTTCCTCGTGGCTGAGGAAGATACTCAGCACTAAATACAAGGAGGAACATATTGTTTAGCATAATTAATTAACATATATTTTCAGGGGCCATTCAAAGTGAAATAGCCACTTAACCCTGCTCCAGTCAGAGAAGAGAGAGGATGGGAAGGGGAAACCCAAAGGTTGCTGGGGGATGGGTGACAAGGGGGGGTCAAAGATCGATGTAAAAAGCCAGAAATCCAGTGACTTTATTCAGCCCATAATTTTTAGTGTTGAGCAAAGTTGTGAATTGAAGCTCCCAGGCTCGACTTTTAAAAGTGCCTGGCAGGTTTCCTTCAAGGAGGAGGCCAAAGAGGTCAGCTCTGAAGCGGTCACGTTGTGAGACGTGTTCCCCCACAGGGGAGGTGATATTTTGGTCTTTTATCCTTTTCCTGTGTGAGTTCATTTGAGTGATTGTCTGGTTTCACCCACATTGTTGTTATTGAGGTATGGGGGGCACAGGATGGGGTGCACTGCATGTGGCGATAGCCCTGGGTAGGACTCATGAATCATGAAAGGTGTGTTGTGGGGCGTGTCGATCAAGGAAGCCTTAGAGATACGCCTGCAGTTTTTGTATCTGTTGTTCTGGCAGGGTCTGGTTTAATCTGATGTGCCCTTGTTTCTCACGTTGAACTTGTTGAGGACTGGGGAGGAGATGGGGGAGGGGAGGGCATTCTTTGAAGGGCAAAAAAGCAGGCTCAAGAAAGATTTCTTTCAGGAGGTGGTTCTATTCAGATACCTGACTCCTCCTGAGGAATAATTAATTTATAACAATGTGCACTCCCAATTCCTTTCAGTGTCACTGCATCTGATAAAAAATCCTTACCACTACCCCCTGTGCTCGCTATTCAATGTTTTCATTTGACACATTGGGAAACTGAGGCATGGAGGGGCAAATTGGCTTGTCTAAAGTCACAGAGTGAATCAATGAGAAAGACAGAGGGTTGGTCTACACTAAACTGGAAGGTTGGCTTAAGATACACAACTCCAGCTACATAAATAACGTAGCTGAAGTCAACATCCCTTAAGGCAAATTTCTCCAGCAGCTCCACCATGGGAGATTGGCAGGAGAAACTCTTACTCATCACAACTGTGAGGAGTTCTGGAGTCGATGGGGGCTCCCTCAGCATTCAATTTAGCGGGTCCTTACTAGACCCTCTAAATCAAATGCCAGAAGATTGACCTCCACAGTGTTGATCCTCCATTTAGTATAGACACGGCCAGAGAGTGCTTTGTTCTGCATTTTGACAGTGCCTACCACAAAGGGGCCATCTTCTCGCTTGGCCCTTGAGTACATTTAGGAATAAATACAAGAACAAAATGATTGAAGAAAGGGACTAGACAGCAAGAGTCTTACATTCAAGCTCAGTTGACTCTGTATTGTGCTTAGCTTGGTGTAGAGATCTTTTTATGTGCAATGTCCTACAACACTTAAAAAAAATAAATACAAGTGGAGCAAAATATCCAAAAGATTAAATATATTGGAAATCAGTTGTGATTGATTCCTACTTCTTGCCTATACTGAAAGTTGTGCATACATCACTGCCTAGGGCATATGAGGCTATGTCTACACTGCACGGTTATTCCGGAATAGCTTATTTAGAAATAGTACATCTACACTGCAAGGAAGCCTCAAAATTAATCTGAGGCAGGCTTCCCTAATGTACACGTGGTATCTTGATTTGGAGCCCTTGAAGGAATAACTTAAAATGGCCCCGGTGAGGGGCTGTTTCAAAATGGATCATCTACACATGCCTTATTTCGAAATAACTCTTTCAGAATAGGGGTTATTTTTCATAGAATGAGGTTTACAGAAGTCAGAATAAGCCGTCCGTAATTCTGAAATTATTTCAAAATAATGGAATTGCTGAGTAGACACTCTCATAGTTATTTCGGAATAACGGCTGTTATTCCGAAATAACTTTGCTGTGTAGACACACCCGAATTCAGTGTCTGCTTAGTCCAGATCAGGATTCACAGCGGCTTGTGTAATGCCCACTGGGTCTGTATCCAGCAGCCTCTGGACTCCATAGACAATAGAGACTTGTCTCGTTTGTGCTCTCTGTTCTGCCTATCAAAGGAAATCACACCAGGCAATTAATCTTTTCTCTTTCCAATGCCCATCTCCATCGCTCTTTACACCCAGCTTTTAAGGGCCTCATTTTACTGGCAGGATGGCCTCCTAGCTTCTAGCCCATACCAATGCCCCTGCTTAGCTGCCTGCCCATAGATCTCAGCTCTGTGCAAGCCACGAGAGGAAGTGCAAAGAGGACAGGAAGGTGAGGCGGACGTGGCTACAAATGTCCTAACAGCATTACCTCAGCCTGCAGGAATCCATGCCACATGAACCCAGCCCCCCACCCCCTGGAGCGCAGGTGTCAGGAGACAGCCGTCTGAATATGTTCTTCGCTGGCAGCCTCAGGTCAGACCATGGGCCAGAGCTGAGTTTTCAGCTTCGTCGGAGAAAAAAACGAAAGCACTGAAAGTTTCGTTACAGGAGGAACGTGATGTGCACCCTGGGCTTGCAGACATGTGGAGCTGCCTCAAGGCAGGGACAGAGATGCTCAAAAAGAAGGGCTTACATGTCCTTAGCCTGGGATGCTACCGGTATTGGGTGCTCGGCGTCTCACGGGCTCCTTGAGTTGAGGGTTCAAGTCAATGGGCCTATCTTAAAACCAGCAGTGGTGATGGGTTTCTGAAATGAGTTCTGAATAAACTGAGCCACAAAAAGCCCAGTTATACAGGGGAATGGCCTTAGCATGAATGGACGGGAGGATGGAGATGTGTGAAGATGCTGTAGGGTGGGGAGAGTAGCCAGGACCACTACTGTTGATAGCTCTTCCTCTCTAGGTCATCTACACAGCTGGACATGGCTCCCCGCAGAGAACCTCTTCCAAAGAACCTCTTTCTTTCTTTGATAGGATAATGAGTCTTGTGGCTAAGGGAGAAGCGGTAGATGCGGTATACCTAGACTTTAGTAAGGCGTTTGATACGGTCTTGCATGATATTATTATCAACAAACTAGGCAAATACAACTTAGATGGGGCTACTATAAGGTGGGTGCATAACTGGCTGGATAACTGTACTCAGAGAGTAGTTATTAATGGTTCACAATCCTGATGGAAAGGTATAAGAAAGTACGCTTATTAAGTTTACAGATGATACCATGCTGGGAGGGGTTGCGACTGCTCTGGAGGATAGGGTTATAATTCAAAATCATCTGAACAAATTGGAGAAATGATCTGAGGTAAATAAGATGAAGTTTAATAAAGACAAATGTAAAGTGCTCCACCTAGGAAGGAACAATCAGTTTCACACATACAGAACGGGAAGTGACTGTCTAGGAAGGAGTACGGCAGAAAGGGATCCAGGGGTTACAGTGGACGACAAGCTGAATATGAGTCAGCAGTGTGATGCTGTTGCAAAAAAAGCCAACATGATTCTGGGCTGCATTAACAGGTGTGTTGTGAGCAAGACACGAGAAGTCATTCTTCCGCTCTACTCTGCGCTGGTTAGGCCTCAGTTGGAGGATTGTGTCCATTTCCGGGCACCCCATTTCAAGAAAGTTGTGGAGAAATTGGAAAGGGTCCAGAGAAGAGCAACAAAAATGATGAAAGGTCTAGAGAACATGAGCTATGAGGGAAGGCTGAAAGAATTGGGTTTGTTTAGTTTAGAAAAGAGAAGATTGAGGGGAGACACGATAGCTGTTTTCAGGTATCTAAAAGGGCGTCATAAGGAGGAGGAAGAAAACTTGTTCATCTTGGCCTCTGAGGATAGGACAAGACGCAATGGGCTTAAACAGCAGCAAGGGAGGTTTAGGTTGGACATTAGGAAAAAGTTCCGAACTGTCAGGGTGGTGAAACACTGGAATAAATTGCCTAGGGAGGTTGTGGAATCCCCATTTCTGGAGATATTTAAGAGTAGGTTAGAAAAATGTCTATTAGGGATGGTCTAGACAGTATTTGGTCCTGCCATGAGGGCAGGGGACTGGACTCGATGACCTTTCGAGGTCCCTTCCAGTCCTAGTATTCTATGATTCTATGATTGATTCTATGAGTCTCCGTCCTCGCCCAAAGCGGACTCCTAAATAAGTGGATGCAACCATTGTTCCCTCTAATCTTTTCCATCCATGTGTGGAATAATTTTAGGTGCACTGAGGCATGTGAGAATGTGCACCACCAACAGAAACACAAAACCTAGCTGTGGGCGCTCTACAAATCAGTTGAGTGGCATTGGAATTTCTCCTGAGTGGAGTCCCCCAGGTGCCCAGCTTACAGGGAACACCAGGTGCCACTTGAAGAAAAGACAGGCTGGGAATCAAGCGTAGAAGAAATGTGCCCGTTGGTCCTCACGACTCGATGGGATTTCTAGCGCAGTGCCTTCATCACTAAGACATCCCCTCTACCAGTACTGCTTTAATTCCAGCACACAGAACTTCAGACATACCTGGTAGAGGAAACAGCTGGGCTTGTAACAGAGAGCCCTGCTTTCTAGTCCCCAGTTACATCTGTTAACTCGCTTGTCCCCTGGAAGGAGGAAAACAAATCGCTTGTGCTGGCTCACTGTTAACAGCCCTGCGGAAAAGCCCTAATAAAACACACATCGTATCCTGCTCTTGTGAGCTCGACAGCTACGGTTCTCGTTGGTCCCCGAGTGGTGCGGACTGGTCTCTTTGTCAGTGGGTCAGCCAAACTTTTTTGTGTGTTTTCCTACAGGCTGGCGTAGCCTGAGCCAAACTCCCTGCTCCCCCGAGTTCTTTTATGCTTTTTTATTTTCTTGTATTGCTACTTTATGACATAACAACCCAGGGCAATAAAGGGTTCCAACTGCATTTGTCCACATTCCTTTTTTTCAGCGGCTCGGAAATGGAATCTGTTTGCCCTTGCAAGGAAAGAACCGGGAGTTGCTGGCAAAAGAAAGATCCCCACCTGGCCTGAGAGACTAAGACATGAGGGGCCAGACTCCAGACGCCATCTGCCATGGCTTTGAAGACATTTTGCCAGCCGGCTTGCTGGGTGAAGGCAAACCTTTCTGCGTTCTGGCAGAGGAATAGAAGCAGGCGAGGAGAGGCCGTCTCAAGCCATGGCTCTCTGTGAGAGTTTCCCCGCCTTTGTTTCCAGTCCAGGTGTGCTTTTCCATGGCAATGGGACAAGGCCCAGCGGGATGGGACGGTTTCTCCCTCCCGCGAGCGCGTCCCCGCCTTGACTCGCTCTTTGGCTGGGCCCCGATGGCTCGCAAAGAGCCAGTTACGGTTTGTTACATGAAAGCACCAGGAAGTGAGAGGGGAGGGGAGGGCGTGGTGGACTTTCTGCCAGCCCCCTCCACACACCCCCCCCCGCTTTGAATAACCATTAGGGGTAATGACTTGCAGAGACTCAATGTGTTCTGCATTACTTCAGGCGGATTTGTTCCATACCGTGACCCGTGTGAACCCACGAGGTTCCAGGCCTAGTTACATTCAGTCTCACCTCAGAGACTCAGGCAAGGCCTTAATCCCGCTAGCCAAAGCCTTCCTGGCTCGTGGCGATTGCTTACAGGCCCAGAGATGTCTAGCGGCGTCTCTGGCTCTCCACTGCTGACTCAGCAGCCAGGAAGCAATGGTGAGGGTGGGTTTTGGTGTCTTGACAACAGTGGCCTCACTCAGGCTATGTCTACACTATGGAGTTTTTTTCGGGAAAACTCTGCTGCGTCCAGGGAATGCATGTGCTCTTCCAACATTTTTTTCAGAAGAGCAGATGTGCTCTTTCAGAAGACTTGTATACCTCATGTTATGAGGAATAAGGACTCTTCCGAAAGAGGAGGTTTTTCCAAAATTTGGCCCCGCGTAGACGGGCCAAATTTCGGAAAAGCCTCTTCCGAAAAAACAATCGGAAAAAGGTACACAAATTGTGGAGCACAATTCGCGTACCTTTTTCCAGAAGAAAACATGTAGGGTAGGCATAGCCTCAGACACGACACACTAGGACAGAGGAATATAACTCCCCGAGGGTGAAATCTACCGATGTCCAGCTCAGGGGATGTTTCTGAAGGAGGTGGCTTTGATTTTCCGTGGGGGAGGAAAAGGTCTCTCTTTCCGGGCTGGCTTCCCTCCACCTCACCTCCTGCAGCTTCGTTTAAAGTGCTCCAGGCTAATCCGGGCCCTGCGTTGTGAAGTTGCCTCACGTGTTGGCACAGGAGCTTTCAAACTTCTTGTTCGCATGAGGAAAATCGTTGGTGCCTGCAACCTAACATCATTGGACTGGAGTGCAGGCTCTGGGTGGGGCGAGTCACTGTGGAAGAAGGTGAGCAATTAGCTTACCGTCTCTTCCAGACCGTCCTCCCACAGGCAAACGTTTCCCCACTACTTCTGCTATCCCAAATGCAAAGTGCTCGTAGTACCGCTGCCCTCCCCAACGACAGAATGTTCACCTGGCGCTGGCTTCTGAAGGCCTGAGTGTGTGTGGGGGGGAGGGCAGGTATGATAAACGGGTGCACAGTTCCAAAGTGATGCACTGTTAACCTGCGGAACTCACTGCCGCATACTAGTTATTGAGGAGAAGAAAATCCCAGTGCAATTTTGAACAGCTAAAAGATTAGCAAGTTGTATACATGGCAAGGGTCTGCTGTGTACTTGAAACAGTGAGAAGAAGATATGCATTTACACCAACCAGGTTAGAAATGGCCAGAGGCATCAATCACAGAATCATAGGTTTGGAAGAGACCTCAGGAGGCCATCGAGTCCAGCCCTCTGCTCAAAGCAGGACCAACCCCAACTCAATCAACCCAGCCAGGGCTTTGTCAAGCCAGGACTGAAAAACTTCTAGGGATGGAGATTCCACCCCCTCCCTAGGTAACCCATCCTAGTGCTTCCCCACCCTCGTAGGGAAACAGTTTTTCCTAATCTCCAACCTAGACCTCCCCTACTGCAACTTGAGACCATTGCTCCTCGTTCTGCCATCCGTCACCACGGAGAACAGCCTCTCTCCATCCTTTCAGGTAGCTGAAGGCTGCTCTCAAATGCCCCCTCACTCTTCTCTTTTGCAGATGTAGGGTCATGTGCTCCAGGCCCCTAATCATGTTGGTTGCCCTCCGTTGGACCCTCTCCAATGTGCCCACATACTTTCTGTAATGGGGGGGGGGCTAGAATTGGATGCAACACTCCAGATGTGGACTAATAGTAAAGGGCTATCATCACTTCCCTAGATCTGCTGGCAGTGCTCTGAGTAATAGACCCCCAATATGCCATTAGCCTTCTTGGCTACAAGGCCACACTGTTGACTCCTCTCCAGCCTCTCATCCACTGTAACCCCCAGATCCTTTTCTGCTGAACTGCTACTTAGCCAGTCAGTTCCCACCCTGTACCAATGCTGGGAATTCTTCTGTCTCAAGGGCAGGACTCTGCATTTGTCCTTGTGGAACCTCATCAGATTACTTTTGGCCCAACCCTCCAATCCTCCACTTCAAAGTCTAAACTGATGGCCAGGTGGGATCAGGAAGAGATTTCCCTCAGTGGCAGCCAATTGCGCAAATGTGAATACGTTAGAATTTGGACTTTCCTTTCAGTATCCCATAGTGGCCACGGTCAGAGGCAAAACTGTCCATTCCGTTCTTCCGGGGGGCAACCTTCATGTTCCTATTTGCCTCTAGGATCTCTTGTGGCTCTGATATATTTTATTTGTTTCCTTACCTTGTAAGAAGGTGTGGAGGTAGAAGGGAGAGAAGACCGGGAACAAGCATACATCCTAAAGGGAAGGTTGTTTCTGAGATATGGGGCAAATCTTGCTGTCGTTTCTTGGGCAAAGCTCTAGTCAACTTCAATGGTGATTTTTGCTGGTCAGTAGCTGACATAATTTGAGAAAACAAATCCCAATGGGAGAAATCTAACATTCAAACACAGGGTCTAAAGAACCAGACTTGCCATCTTTCCCTCCCTCCTTTGGAGTAGGTTGTTCTCACGTGCATTTTATCAGCAATAGATACCAGGCAGGCAGTGGAATCTCGTTGAAATTAACCACTGATCCCCGTTGAACTTTGGAGAACTGGGTGGGACTTGCAAACATGCCGGAGTTTGAAAAACAAAATGTGTGTGTGGTTTTTTTTTAAAAAAAGCCCTAAATCTTTCAGAAAACATTGCTCCAGTTTAATAGGGCATAAAGCATTCATGTTTCCCTGGCAGACTTGTTATATGTGGGAAGGAAAAAAATAATAAAATTACAGCTAATAAATTTTTTAAGTGCAGAAGAAAGACTTCTTTTTTTTTTAATGGTGGTGCCCAGTAGCTCCACTATATTAATGGTCTGTCAGTGTTTTCATTAATAAACCCCAAATTTTCATGGGTTTATTATTCAGCCATAAAAATTTGCTTCACAGTTCGCATTGGCCCATGAATTTCTATTGCCTCTGAGCAATCATAGTGGCTGGTTTTTATCTCACCTAACCTTGATTTTGCACTGGGAGAAAACGTCATTGGAATGTCTCTGGATTTGTGCAACAGCGTAAACCAAAAGAAGGACAAGACCAGTTGACTTCAGTGGAGTTATTCCTGATTTACATGAAGTCCCCTTATTTAAGGGGCCTCTGACTTTTACTGAGAGGATCCTTTGTGATGCAATCTAACCCTAGAGACTACAACTCCATGAGCTCTTGGGAATGGGGGAACAGTGCCTCTTCCAGGCTATGCAGACAGAGAGTTAGGCTAGGCTCCATTTTCGGTGAGAGGAGTCAGGTTGCTGGTGTGGAACCTTTTCCAGGCCAGGAGCTGTTGTGTTGCAGCTAGAGCCTATTACTGTTACTGCTGGGGCTTGGATTTAGCAGGCTGCTTTGGGGGCTGCTGTTGATTGTCCCTGGAGGGGTTAGACTCTGGCTGTGCCCGAGGCTGGGAAGAGCTTACATAAACCTACACGGGAGGTGATTGTGAGTAACTGGGGGTATGTCTACACTACCCCGCTAGTTCGAACTAGGAGGGTAATGTATGCATACCGCACTTGCTAATGAAGCCCGGGATTTGAATTTCCCGGGCTTCATTAGCATAAGCGGGGAGCCGCCATTTTTAAATCCCCGCTGCTTCGAACCCCGTGTAGCGCGGCTACACGGGGCTCGAACTAGGTAGTTCGGACTAGGGTCCTATTCCGAACTACCGTTACTCCTCGTGAAACGAGGAGTACCGGTAGTTCGGAATAGGACCCTAGTCCGAACTACCTAGTTCGAGCCCCGTGTAGCCGCGCTACACGGGGTTCGAAGCAGCGGGGATTTAAAAATGGCGGCTCCCCGCTTATGCTAATGAAGCCCGGGAAATTCAAATCCCGGGCTTCATTAGCAAGTGCGGTATGCATACATTACCCTCCTAGTTCGAACTAGGAGGGTAGTGTAGACATACCCTGGGCTGTTTGTCTTTTGTGCTCCTTCCCAGGTAGCACCTTTCCAAACTGACTCCGGGTCCAATGAGAGCCAGAGTGATTTGCCCAGGCAACTAGAGCTGCTGGCATTTGGTGAGGCCTGCTCCCGTGGCAGAGAAATTTTATAGCTGGCTGCTCAGCTTGGACTAACACACACAGGACCTGCCCAGCGCTGTCTCCACTCCAGCTGCAGACTTCCAAGTTTGCCCACACCAGCAAGTGTCTGGGATTTTGACTCCAGAGAAGCGCACGCTCTGGGGTGGGATAAATGGTGGCAGTGCAAATGCCAGCTAGATAAGTTCCTATTATTTCTGTGACTTTGTTAATTGATTTCATTCACTTTTAATCCGTTAACAACTTAAAGAAAACAGGGTTTAAGTAAAGGTGTGTTCATTCTAATGTAATCAATTGGACGTATATTATTTATACTTGTTGTCCTGGAGTTAGTTCTGGTTTATTGCTGGAATCATTTTATTTCCTGGAGGCTGCCAAGCCACACCATTATGTGTGTACAGGGCCAGCCAGGTGGAGGCACCACCATTGTATATTTAGAACATAAGAACATAAGAACGGCCGTACTAGGTCAGACCAAAGGTCCATCTAGCCCAGTATCCTGTCTGCCAACAGTGACCAGCACCAGGTGCCCCGGAGAGGGTGGACCGAAGACAATGATCAAGCGATTTGTCTCCTGCCATCCCTCTCCAGCCTCTGACAAACAGAGGCCAAGGACACCATTTTATCCCCTGGCTAATAGCCTTTTATGGACCTAACCTCCATGAAATTATCTAGCTTCTCTTTAAACTCTATTATAGTCCTAGCCTTCACAGCCTCCTCTGGCAAGGAGTTCCACAGGTTGCCTACACGCTGTGTGAAGAAGAACTTTCTTTTATTAGTTTTAAACCTGCTCCCCATTAATTTCATTTGGTGTCCTCTAGTTCTTCTATTATGGGAACTAATAAATAACTTTTCTTTATCGGCCCTCTCCACACCACTCATGATTTTATAGACCTCTATCCTATCCCCCCTCAGTCTCCTCTTTTCTAAACTGAAAAGTCCCTGTCACTTTAATTTCTCTTCATATGGGACCCGTTCCAAACCCCTCATCATTTTAGTTGCCCTTTTCTGAACCCTTTCCAAGGCCATTTCTTAGGGAGCAAGGGACTGCAGCAAGGGAGTGGACAGGGAAACCCCAACTAAACAACATCACCACTGCGGTACTCAAGATCTCCTTTTATTTGAAAGCCATCAGGTGCCCAGGCACACGTGTGAGTGTGACCTGCTCCCGAGTAACCCAGGGAGGAAAAAGGGGATTACATACGCTACAGGATGTGTGTTTGGAATCAAACCCCACTCGTTTTTAACAATATTATAAAATCAGGCTGGCTGGTTAGAAAACCATTGGAATGCAGAATGGAACAGGAGGCAGATTGCCTGGTGTTTGCATCTTGTGAAACAGTTTGGCTTCGAGTTGGAGTTGTGGAGGAGAGGCAGAGAGAGCGAGGGAACCAATTTGCTGTGTCTAACATGACTCTTCTGCTCTGTGGCACTCTGCGGTTTCTCTGCTGCAAAGCTCCAACTGTGAATGAGGGTGCTACTGTGCTAGGTGCGGTACATGGACTTCACAAGAGATATTCTCTGACCTGCAGAGCTGACAGTCCACACCAGTTTTGCCCCCTTTTCATCCAGAAGGTCAGAAGTCGGTCTGGAAAAAAAGGAGATCTGGCTGTCCTGAGTCTTAATTTAGTGCCCTAGCCACAACCAGTCTGTCTCTTAATCTTACAGATTCTCTGAGGTAAGAGAACAGAAGGGTCTCTGCCCTAGATATTTCTAAGTCACACGATACTTTGCTCAGGCTATGTCTACACTGGGGGGAGAAATTTGGCTGAAGATCTGCAACTCCAGCTACAGGAATTGCGAAGCTGCGGGCAATGTACCTTACACTGAATTTCTGGGCCAACCGCACAGTGAGAGGTCGATGGGAGAAATTCTCCCATTGATTTCCCTTACTTCTCATGACTCTGAGGTATTCCGGGGTCGATGGAGGCACCTTCAGCATTCGATTGAGCGGGTCCTTACTAGACCCACTCAATCGAACCCTGCAAGATTGATCTCCAGAGCGTCGATATTCGGTAAGTACTAACAAAGCCTTAGGGTGGCATGTAGAGTGCTCATGCTGTGGTGGAAGAGAGGCGGCATCCGCGTCTGTCACTCCTATGGGTAACTACCCAGGGTGGCGAAAGGCTCCAGTGTCCAAGACACCAGTGCCCACTGAGGGAGACAACAGCATGTTACGCTGCTGAAAATAGCAGTGTAGACATGTGAGGCACCTCTTGACAGTGTAGCAAGCCATGTATGGGGTATACCGAGGGTTCAGACTTGAAGGGCATTCTACTCTGTCGCACTGTCATCACTTCTTTTTATACCCATGCTAGTTTAGGGGGCAATGCCTGTAGTCTACACACGACTGGAAGTGGGCCAGGCTAAAGAAATCCAGAGCACCTGTTCTCTAACAGCAGGTATTTCCTTCTCACCATGGTGGGCGGATACCATTGGGTAACACTGCATTCCTGGACAATACAGACGCCCCTTTCCTGCAGGACAGGGCTGTGAGGCTGATAAGGCTGCTCTCACCAAACTCACAGCTGTTTCTGAGGGGTCTGCCAGGCCTGAGGCCACTGTGGAAAGTCTGGGCTGCTATTAGGAAGCCGGAGTGTGTTACAGCTCTCTCTGTGGATCTCTGTGGCTGCATCCCCCCTCTCTCTGGATGGGTCAGGCCTGCACTAGGCTAGAGCGGATGGTGATGTTAACCTCCAAGGGGTCAGAAATATTCATGATCCTGTTCCACAGGCCAGCAGAGCAAGTCCAACATGGCTGGGTTACAGACCCTGCACCCTTTTTTAATGGTGCAGCAAGGGTCGAGTTGTGCTCCGGGAGTCGCTCTTGTTATTATCGTTAATTAAATCTATGGTAGGCCCATATGTTGAACGCGGCGTACAGATGTGATCGTCTCCTCTCAAAGAAGATCTCTTGGCATTGGAAAATGTTCAGAAAAAGTCAATCAGAATGGTGCGGGGTTTGGAGCGGGTGGCATGTGAAGAGGGGGTGTATTTGGCCTGGTGATGGTGTGTCCCCCACACAGCAAGGCTCTTAAGAGGCTCCCCAGACATCGGCCGCAGGTCTCACCTCCCAGCACCGCAGAAGAGTGAGAAGTGGACGTGAAGCCACTAGCACCAAAGTGACTCGTGGGAATGTGTCAGAAACCACGCGGCAGAGTTTTAAAGGCACACGCTCAATGTGCAAATCAGCTGCCCTTTGACAGGACCAGTGCTTCCTGCCTCCTTTCAAGTGGCAGTGGGGGAGGTCTAGGCTGGATACTAGGAAAAACTATTTCCCTAGGAGGGTGGGGAAGCGCGGGGTTGGTTTCTCTAGGGAGGGGGTGGAATTTCCATCCCTCCACCTGTTAGACACTGTCCTGGTTGGGATGATTGAGTTGGGGTTGGTCCTGATTTGGGCAAGGGGTTGCACTTGTTGACTCCTGAGGTCTCTGCCGAATCGGAGTCGGGGATGAACTCTCAGAACTGATTCATCCCTACTAAAGCAGAAACGATCCCTAAAAGTCAAAAGTCCCCCCTGAATTTCCTAACTTCCTGCCCCGAGCCTCCTGCCCATCCCCTTCCAGCCCCTGCACTGGGTCCCTGGCCTACGCTCCTCCTTGCCTTAGCTCCTACACCCCACACACCCACAGCCCCCTGCCCTGAAGGACCCCCAGCAACCAGGTAAATCTTCTAGTCCTCCATATATTTCTTTTCTAAACCCACCTGCTCTGCTCTGAGTCGGCTGGAGCTGGCGTCCTTGTTTCTGCGATGACTCCAACCTCCCTATGTCAATTTTTCCCTTCAGATGCCTCATGTGCAATCAACCTTAATTCTAAATGAACGGAGAGGTTTTATCTTAGATCACGCTCTCGACAGAGCTCTTTAGCAAGTCTTTGCTTGGCATTTCGGCTGACATTTCAGTTCCTTGTGGCAATGATCTATGAGGCTTTTTTTTCCATGTAAGTCTCTCGAAATTTTCAATTATCTGAGAGGAAACAAGTGAAGGGTGGCTCAGTCATTCCTAACCTCCACCAAACAGGAAAAAGCCTTCACCAGGCAGAGTAAATGTCTTCCAACCTAGTCATCCAGGAAGAAGCTACCCAAGAGGCAAAAGGCACAGAGAGAAAGAGGCCATGAAATGTTGCAATCAGGTGTAGCCCTCGGATAGAGGAAGGGAGAAGAGATATTCATCACCAAAGGGAAAAGGAAAGGAGGGAAAACAGGCTAAATAGGAGACGTTTTCTTGGGCCAGTTGTGAAATTACCCAGAGCTCAAATTATCTGATCATGTAGGGAGCCTAAACAAACCATGGACAGCTATGAATAAGGGCCACTGGATGTTTTCGAGGTCTGTAAATCCGCTCCTGCGAGATGCCTTAAACTCACTTGGGTGCGTCTATACTGCACCGTGGGTGGAAGTAAGAAACGCAGTTTGATCTCCGCAAAGTGCGTAGCTTATTTCGATGGTATTTCGAAATAGCTTATTTTGCAATTTGGTGTGGTCTACACAGCGCTGATTTTGAAATAAATCGCTCTTCCGAAACGTCCCTGTGTCGGGGCGCTTGCCCTGCACTGGCCCTTTAAGGGCAAAACCCCAGCCCGGAGAGTAAAGCCCCAGCTGAGACAGTTCTGGCTAACGAGGGCCCAGCTGGGAGCTATAGAAAGAAGGGCTCCTGGAGGGAGAGCAAGGCTGGGGAAGCTCAGGCCAAGCAAGCTCCCAGGCTACAGGGCCTGAAGCAACTGGGGATGCGAAGGTCAGCCATGGTGGGCAAGGGCAGCAGGTCCCCACCCCTTTTGGCCGTTACAGGTCGCAGTTGACCCCTGAGGCAGGGGCTAGATGAAGTCACTGAGGCAAGGTGAGAACAGGGGAACTGGGTGTTCCCTGGGGAGGGGAGCATCCTGGAGTGCGCAGCTGGGTAAACAACACCTCCCCAGAAGGGGGCACAGAGAAAATGGTGTGGGCACTGCCAGAGGGCCGTGTCCTGAAGAGTGACACTCGTCTGGACTAGAGGGAAGAGCGGGAACACGGGGGATTCACCAGCTAGAGGGAGGAGTCCAGTGAGCAGCTGAGCTAATTCCCAGGGCTGGAGGTGCCAGGGAAGGTGAGCCGGCCCCGTGACAACCCCTTACTCCTCGTGGAATGAGGTTCGCAGGGACATCGGAAGAGCATGCCTGTTCTATTTCGAAAGAACGGGCGCGCTCAAAAGACGCGGAATAGCTATTTCGGCATGCCTCTGGTATCCCGAAATAGCGCTGCAGTGTAGACGTAGCCCCTGTGATCGGTCCCAGAAAGGAAGATGGGGGTGGGAGAAGAACGCAAGCAGAGGAACGGGCTCCTCCAAGAGGGGACAGGTCTTGCAGCAAATAGGAGCTCACAGATGTGGTGGCCTGAAGGAGTCTACGTGACTCACCCGCCATGCCCGGAAGGCAGCCTTCAGATGGTTCTTTTCTCCAGTGAGTGTCATGTGATGTTAATATTGTTGAACCCTCAATGGGGGAGTGGAGCATGGGGAGGAGGCAATAGCTGGGAAATCACAAGCCATAGCGGGCTATCATTGAGAGAGCTACTGTGCGAGGAACTGTGGGTTGGTTCTGCTTTGGGTAGGGGGTTGGACTCGATGACTTTTGAGGTCTCTGTAAGCCCTAGGATTCTAGGATTCTAAGGAACCACCAGTCATCTTGAGGTTGGGTATTTAAGTGAGAGATGGCCACATACCAGATGGTCTCATTACAGAAGGTGACCTCGTTAGACTGCTCTTCAGGAAGTATAAAAGCATGTGGCCAGATCCTCACCACCACACCCCTTTCCTAATCCTTCCTCTGGAGGATAGGGTTATAATTCAAACTGATCTGGACAAATTGGAGAAATGGTCTGAGGTCAATAGGATGAAATTCAATAAGGACAAATGCAAAGTGCTCCACTTAGGAAGGAACAATTAGTTTAACACATACAGAATGGGAAGTCACTGTCTAGGAAGGAGTCTTGCAGAAAGGGATCTAGGAGTCAGAGTGGACCACAAACTAAATATGAGTCAACAGTGTGACACTGTTCCAAAAAAGTCCAAGATGATTCTGGGATGCAGTCACAGGAGTGTTGTGAGCAAGACTCGAGAAGTCAGTCTTTTGCTCGACTCTGAGCTGATTAGGACTCAGTTGGAGTATTGTGTCCAGTTCTGGGCACCACGTTTCAAGAAAGATGCACAGAAATTGGAGAGGGTCCAGTGAAGAGCAACAAAATGATTAAAGGTCTAGAAGGCTTGACCTATAAGAGTAGACTGAAAGAACTGGGTTTGTTTAGTTTGGAAACATACCATAGGTAGCTGTCCCTTTGTTGCCTTTGAACCTGCTAGCCTGATCCTGGTCCCCATCTCTGGCCCCTTGTTGCCCCCTGTGGTCATTCTACAGTATAACTGGCCCTACTACCAGACCCCTCTCTTTCCATTTTATGAGAAACAATTGAATTCCAGGACATCCCATTGTCTTGGCACAATGAAACCCTTACATTGCTTTATATTACGATAAGACGAGGCTACATACCAAATTTGGTGGTCCTAGCTCTTACCGTTTAGGAGGAGTTCTTTAACAAATAGACTCACAGATGGATCCATAGACACACAAAGTTTCTAAAATATATAGTCGATAATGGGGTTGGCATATCTTAGCCATACGTGATCATGCCAATACAAATAAAATCGGCATGCCTCAAAAGAGCAAGGGTTCTCTCTTCCCTACCTTCCTGGAATGACCAGTGCCTTGTATCCCTCCCCAGATTGGCTCTCACCCTGAGCAGCCTCCCATGTGGAAGGCATAAGCAGCCAGTCAAAGTTAAAAGAGTTAACGGAGGCATTTTTACAGCGTTTATTAAAGAGAGAAGGAGGCTTTGATGCAAGACAATATCCCCTGGATGATGCAATTCATTTATTTTGGCTGGCCGGCACTCTTGCCGGGGTCTGTGTGTTATTAGAGGGTGGGGTAGTGCCTGCTCTTCCCACTGTTTTCAGGCCCTAGGGTCAGGTTCTGCTCCACCAAGAACATGACTCATCCCTCTGTAAAACAATTCCGCAAATGATACCAAAGTGACCGCAACATAAGTCAGCTTCCCACCACCCAAATCCAGCCGGGAGAACTACCTCTCCAGAACACAGTCCTGTTAGTGTTGCCTGTCTACTTACTCTGAACTGCAGAGCAAAAGGCAGGAAGAAATGTGGAACTTTCCACAGCCTTTAATGTGCAAGGGGTGCTATATTGAATATTCATAGAATTCTAGAGTCCTAGGGCTGGGAGAGACCTAAGGAGTCACCAAGACCAGCCCCCTACCCAAATCAGGCCCAACTCCAACTAAATCAACCCAGCCAGGGCTGTGTCAAACCGGGACTTAAAAACCTCTTGGGATGGAGATTCCACCCCCTCCCTAGAGAACATGCTTCCCCACCCTCCTAGGGAAATAGTTTTTCCTAATATCCAACCTAGACCTCCCCCACCGCAACTTGAGACCATTGCTCCTTGTTCTGCCATCTGCCACCACTGAGAACAGTCTCTCGCCAGCCTCTTTGGAACCCTCTTCAGGTAGCTGAAGGCTGCTCTCAAATCCCCCCTCACTCTTCTCTTCTCTAGAGTAAAGAAGCCCAAATCCCTCAGCCTCTCCCCGGAAGTCATGTGCTCCAGCCCACCAATCATTTTGGTTGCCCTCTGCTGGACCCTGTCCAATGTGTCCACATCCTTTCTGTAATGGGGCGACCCAGAACTGGACACAATACTCCAGATGTGACCTCACCAGAGCCGAATAAAGGGGAATAATCACTTCTCTAGATCTGCTGGCAATGCTCCTCCTAACATGTCATTAGTCTTCTTGGCTACCAGGGCATACATATTGCTTACCTGTGGGCCATCACTCATGTGCCTGGTGAAAGAATTCAGGACACTACTCTTTGAACCAAGGGCTTCCTCATTCAGATTAGGACTTTTGTCTTCATTATACACAGTCCAGGTCAGATTTTGAAGGAAGAGCTCATTGGTGGTGGGGGACAGAGCTGGAATCCCCTAAAGCTGGGGGAGTTAGAAAAATTAGCCCGAGGACAGGTTCTTCATCACTCTTCATGATGGGTTATAATAGGCCAAGGCAGGGCTAGACGTGTCAACACGCTTTTGGGAGCTAAGAACAGTGCGCCCTTTGTGGGTGGTCCCTGCTCAGGGGTGCTAACGAGGGGCAGGGTAGAGCCACTGTCTCTGCTAGTGGCCACACGTTCACACTAGCCGGTGTGGGAATCACATTCCACTGAGGCAGCGTCCATGAGTCACATCCTACGGCTGAATATTTTTGTTTAGAGCCTGGATAACTGGAATGCTATCCATGACCATTGTACAGTAGTTACCTGGCATGCAGCAATCTGTCCGTATTCAGAAAAGAGGGACAGTGATCAGCTTGATGAGGGGAACTGAAGAAAAAGATTCAGATTTCAGGAGGGAACTAGTTTGGTGGGGCACCAGAAGCTAAGGAAGGCAAAATATAGCAGTGTGTACAAACATGGAGGGAGGAGCTCAGATTGCAGGAGGGAATAAGGAGGAGTCACTAGAAAGTCAGTCTGTGTGCACATGACTAGAATGCCCACTGTTTGTTTTGTAGGTGATTTTGTGCTATCTAAAGGTAACATGAGAACTGATGAGGTGTATTGCTTATTATCTTGGAACATACATGGGGGCAAACAGGTAAACATAAGGAAATGGGTTATTAGGCTTTCTATAGTTAAGTGCCTGTTATATTAGGATAAAGCTCTGTGGAAGTAGTTATACTAAAGGCTGAAATGTATCTGAAATGACAGAGACCTGAGGAGAAAACTCCCAGTCACATAATTATCATTTTCATTGTAAGAGACAAACTAGTGTCCACAAACAAATAAGTACGTCTAGACTACAGACTTTTTTCGACAGAAGTTTTGTCGACAGATACGGACAACAAAGTTACTGTCAACAAAGAGCGTCTAGACTACATCCAGTTCTGTCGACAAAGCAAGCCGCTTTGTCGACAGGAGAGTGTAGACACAAAGGACAGTGTAGATGCAATAACGCCTTGGCTACGTCTACACTGGCATGAATTTCCGGAAATGCTTAAAACGGAACAGTTTTCCGTTATAAGTATTTCCTGAAAAAGGGCGTCTACATTGGCAGGATGCTTTTCCGGAAAAGCACTTTTCCCGGAAAAGCATCCGTGCCAATGTAGATGCGCTTTTCCGCAAAAAAGCCCCGATTGTCATTTTCACGATCGGGGCTTTTTTGCGGAAAACACTACTGGGCTGTCTACACTGGCCCTTTTCTGGAACAGTTTTCCAGAAAAAGGACTTTTGCTCGACTGGGAGCAGCATAGTATTTCTGGAAAAGCAGCTGATTTCTTACAGTAGATCGACAGTGCTTTTCCGGAAATTCAAGGGGCCAGTGTAGACAGCTGGCAAGTTATTCCAGAAAAGCGGCTGCTTTTCCGGAATAAGTGGCCCAGTGTAGACACAGCCCGTCTGTCGACAAAACTCTGTTGACAAAAGGCGTTATTCCTCGTAGAATGAGTTTTACGGCCGTCGACAAAACTGCTGAGTTCTGTCGATTTTCTGTTGACAGAACTCAGCAGCAGTGTAGACACAGGTATAGTTTTGTCGACAAAAGTCCACTTAGTATAGTATAGCCCATATAGTGCACAATGTAGTTCTGCAAAAGGGCATTTTAAAGGGCTTTGGTGATCCGGCTGTTGTTCAGCATGTAAGTAGTAATCATGTAAGTAGTTCAGCATGTAAGTAGTTCAGCATCTATGTATGGGAATATTAATCAGTGTCTGATGTCAATCATCAGTCTTAATGTTTGATGCTTAATGATGGACGCCCAAACAGCCACGTATGGAAAGGATCCTTTACACTTATTATAATCAGGGTAAAAGATCAAACATGGTGGCCTTATTATTACCACAAAAAAGGGTATAAAATACCACACTTAGTTCCTCAGGTCCCAAAGGCAATGTAACATGGCTTCCCTTTAGAGTGACTCCACTTCCTTTTCCTTCTGCCTTTGTCTTCAGTAGTCTTGATAGGTTTAAGAATGCACAATACAAGAATGTAACCATTAACAATCATAGAATCATAGCATACTAGGACTGGAAGGGACCTCGAGAGGTCATCGAGTCCAGTCCCCTGCCCTCATGGCAGGACCAAATACTGTCTAAACCATCCCTGACAGACATTTATCTCTTAAATATCTCCACATATGGAGATTCCACAACCTCCCTGGTCAACAATGCAGGAAAACACTTCACTGTGCTGATCTTATTCTTATATTTGTGTGTATTAAACTTTAATATAATTTTAATGCTAATTGTCTGTATCAAATAATAGAAAGTAGATGGGTGATGTAATCTCTTTTATTGGACCAACTTTTGTCGATAAAAGAGAGATGTTTTCTACTCTTGGTCAAGAAGATGGAAGACCCTAAGAAGAGCTCTGTGGAAGCTCAAAAGTTTTTCTCTCTCACCAACAGAAGCAGGTTCAATAAAGATATTACCTCGCCCATATTACTTCTATATCTCAATACCAACATGGCTAAAACAATGCTGCAAGTGTCAAATAACATCTCTGTGTATAGTTTCACCAATTTCCTCTCTTTAATTAACTCTAAGTAGCCACCGAAACAAAAAAGGGCATGCTGTACACCAATAAATAATTTTATAATTATAATTACAATAATTGTATACATTATGTAATAATTGTTCAGGCTAAAAGGTACAGTGCATATTCCTTGCTTTGTGGGGCTTAATTTTAATCTCCATCAGCCATGCAAGATCTTATGATTTGATACAGAGAACAGATTTCTTAGCATCCCGGTGATCTTATAGAGATAAATGAAGCTGAATCGGCAGGCATGAACCACAAAATTCAGATCCAGAATTGCTTTTGGATCACCACAGACAAGGTCAACACTAGACCTGGAAGGTCAGGTTAAGGTACGCAACTCCAGCTATGTAAAATACGTAGTTGGAGCTGGCTTGCCTTAAGCTGAGCTTGGCACCATCTTCACAGTTGTTCCTGTCAGCTTCTTTTACTCCTTGTGACTGTGAGGAGTACCAGTGCCAACCAGAGTCTCCCTCAGCATTCTATTTAGTGGGTCTTAACTAGACCTGCTAAATCAAATGCCAGAAGATCAATCTCCGGTGCAGCAAGTGAAGACATGGCCTCAGAATCCAGGTTTGGAGAGAAGAAGGATTTTTTTCCAATCCATTGTAATGCCACTTAACCCATTTCTCATTTGGATCCAGATTTTTATTTTCAGCTCCCCTGACTTTCTCGGGTGTTCGGATTCAAGATTTTTATGTGGGGCTCTCTGCAGTGCAGGGCTTGGTAGAAGACACCATGAGGTTAAGAACAAGTCAGAGCCCACTGGAAAAAACTTACGAGGGGGTGTGGTGGATTTTCCATCCGTGGAGATTTTTAAAATCAAGACTGGATTTTTTTTTCCAACAGTGCTGCCCTCGTTCAAACAGGAGTCAATTCAAGAGTTACTTCTGCGGTCTGTCTTCTGCAGGACATCAAACTAAATGATCACATGGCTCCCTCTGGCTTTATAATCTGCAAGTCTATGAACTGCTACCCGGAGCTGATGGTGCTAGTGCACTACGCATACCAGCATGGCTTCAGTGGCACAGCTGGTGGAGAGACGATGCTATCCACCAAACTTGATGCTATCCTAAGGAGGTACTGGGGGGCAGCCAACTTGTTTTGTGTGTGCACATCGTTATACTGACCCCTGCATGGTGGCCCCAGCTTATCTATGATATATATATTATTGGGCATATCTATTATCGGGCATATATATTATTGACCTATTTTGACCTTGCTGGACTCCCATCAGAGTGGTTTCATTCTTTTAACAGGCTTGTGGGCCAATCTGGTGTCAGTCTACACAATAGGTTGGAGAACTCAAAAACAACAAACCTGTTGCTGTGGCAACTGGGCAGAACCATGAAGACAGACATTTGTTGGGGATGAACCAGATAGTGCTTGGTCCTGCCGTGAGGGCAGGGGACTAGACTTGATGACCTCTCGAGGTCCCTTCTGCTTCTAGCATTTTCGGATTCTATGCTGCAGTTGGGTTACAAGCTGTTTTTGGAGGCGATGTGAGGCCCCCCCCACCCATTTTCCATCCGAAATGCAAACAGTAGCCTCTCTCCACATCAACAGCACCAACTCGTCACAATGGGGGTGAGGGAAATATCAAAAGGAAAAAAAAAAAAGCCCCGGGTTCCATTGCTTATTCTTCACACGACTAAATTCCCAGCTTCTTCATGGGGAAATACTTTTATGCACATCTCATGCGATGGGAGAAGTTCTGAGGCTGCTTCCATGCCACGAGCTAAGTAAGGTACTATGGAAAAAAAGAAAACAATGCCAGAAAAGAATTAAAAAATCCCTACAACTAAAGCAGCCAGCAGGCTGAAAGGTGCCAGGAGCTTAAATGAAATGCAACTCGTCCTGAGGTTTCTGGAGGCGGGGATGAGAAATCCTTGTCTTAAACATCCTGTTACAGTGGCTGGACAGTGTCTCTCTAGAGCTGTGTGGTCCAGTGGCCAGCCTCGTGTGTAGGAGAAGTGACATGATTCCTGGTCTCTGGTAGGACGTTGGCCTTCTCCTCCCGCCTTGGCTGACTAGCCCCCATCTCCATTTCACCAAGCTCTCCATCTTCCAACCTCTCGGCAGCTAATCAGAGTTAACGCCTGGGGACAAACTCATCCATGGCTGAAAGCAGCAGTGGATATAGGGCAGGGTGAGCGGGGTGGCTGCCCCGAACCCCACACTTCAATAGGTCCCCCTACTACCTGTCAGCTGTGGACGGGGTGCATGCGTAAAATTGTGCTGCCCCGGGCCCCGCGCTTCAGTAGGCCCTGGGCCCCACAAAACTCTCATCCACCCCTGGCTGAAAGTCTTGAGATCAAGGAAGTTACAAAAGGGAGTGTTTGGACAATGGTTCAATTCCTGATTGGAACCACTTCAGCTCCCGGGTCATTTCATCTCTTTACTGAGGCCATGTCTCCACAAGGGGATTATTTCGAATTTACTAAATTCGACTTCTGGGCACCCAATGTTACAAATTCGAAGTTCCGTGTCCTCACTATGGGGAAGCTTCGAAATGAGTCTGAGGCAGGCTCTGCTAATGTGGACGCGCTACCTCAGACTCAGAGCCCAAGGAAACACTCTAGGGAGCTGTGGGAGGCCTCCTGTAGGCCAACGAATTCGAATTAGCGGCACCGGAGAATTCACACGAACGTTATTTTTGACTTACACATTCAGAATTAGCATTATTCCTGATGAAAAGCAGGAGTACAGAGTTTGAATTCTGCGGCCCTTTATTCCGGATTAACAGGCTTAGTAGTGTAGACACATCGCTTACAAATTCAACCTTGGGGAAGAGGGTTATTTCGGACTAAGGTCCTAGTGTAGTCTAGGCCTTAATGACTTAAACTTAATTTGCAACTCAAATGCCATTTAAATCCCTGGAGAATTTCTCCCATCCCGCCATTCGTCCTCCATTCTGTATCTTCTTCACCTCCCTGTCACTTCTTTTCTTTATTCTATTCCCTGACATTTCAATAGTGATAGAAATGTAGCCGTGTTAGTCTGGGGTAGCTGACGCAAAATGCAGGACAATGTAGCACTTTAAAGACTAACAAGATGGTTTATTAGGTGATGAGCTTTCGTGGGCCAGACCCACTTCCTCAGATCAAATAGTGGAAGAAAATAGTCACAACCATATATACCAAAGGATACAATTAAAAAAAATGAACAAATATGAAAAGGACAAATCACATTTCAGAACAGGAGGGGGATGCAGTGGGGGGGGGGGGGGAAAGGAAGGAAGGTAAGTGTCTGTGAATTGATGATATTAGAGGTGGGGAGAGTGGGATGTCTGTGAGCTAATGGTATTAGAGGTGATAATTGGGGAAGCTGTCTTGGTAACGGGTAAGATAGTTTGAGTGTAGCAGAATGCAGGTGGTTAAGTCATTGAGAGAGTGTCCTTTCTGGTTAAAATGGCAAGAAACTGTTTTTTCTTTGTGATCTTGTCTGATATCTGTTTTGTGGGCATTAATCCTTCGCCAAAGACCTTTTACATCTGCACTTGAAAGGGAATCCTCTGAACTGTCATTCATGTTAAAATTCGACACTCTCCGGGAAGGAATGAACAAACACTCAAACTATCTTACCCATTACCAAGATAGCTTCCCCAATTATCACCTCTAATATCATTAGCTCACAGACATCCCACTCTCCCCACCTCTAATATCATCAATTCACAGACACTTACCTTCCTTCCTTCCCCCCCCCTGCATCCCCCTCCTGTTCTGAAATGTGATTTGTCCTTTTCATATGTGTTCATTTTTTTTAAATTGTATCCTTTGGTATATATGGTTGTGACTATTTTCTTCCACTATTTGATCTGAGGAAGTGGGTCTGGCCCACGAAAGCTCATCATCTAATAAACCATCTTGTTAGTCTTTAAAGTGCTACATTGTCCTGCATTTTCCCTGACATTTCAGTTTTCTTGACAATTTCTAGAGCTCAGGATTCCTTCCTCCTCCTGTCATTGCTGTTAACATGTAACTCAGCCTGGAGCCAGATTGAACTAGACCACAAGGAAAATGAACGGCACCAAAGCCAGAGAGGGTGTGAGTGCAACCCGCAAGAGCCAGGGACTACAGAAGCCTGAAAACAAAACAAAACAAACCCTCTGTCTTTCTCCCCTCATCCTGCGCTGCCTTGGCTCTGGCCCAGAAGAGATGCATGCACCCGGCTTACGCAAAAGCAAACGGGATGAGGGGGGAGGAACCATGGGCGAGAGGAGTGGGAAATTCTGCAGAAGCTTTTGGCTTTACATCTTTCTCATGACTGGTTTTGACTTTATTCCAAATTTTCTGGTACTTACATCAAGGTTGATCCGTATAGCGAGGTCCCTTGCAGGGCAAAACACCTACCTGCTCTCTGTAAGGGATGCCCTTATTATATCATTGTTGCTCTGAAAGGAAGGTGGAACCAAACCATGGCAACTCACCTGTTACAATCTATGAATCAGGTTGATAGCACCTTGGACCAAATGCATCCCTGACATACTCTACTGGGTAGGGGGGAAAGATGTCCACCCTACCGGTACGCAATGGTTTTGCCCCAAAAGTTAAAAAGACAGTCTGGTTTAATGGTCAGAGCCTTGCACTGGGCATTGATAGAGCTAGGTTCTATTTATGGCTCTCCCACTGATCTTGGGAAGGTCTCCGTGCCTCAGTTTCCTCAACTCTAACATGGGGACCATTGTACTCCCCCCCCCTTTTTAAAGGCTTTTTGACATCAGTGGATGAAAATCAATAAATAAGGATCACTAGTGAACTTTTTGGGTCGGGCTTTCTCTTCATCATACATAAGGCAGGTTTACAGCATGGTTTCGCTCCTGGAGAAGAGAAATCATTGGTCTCCACACCACTAAGAAAAGTCGTTTCGATAATTATCTAAAACCAATCTGTAGGGAGAAGTCTATTTCTGGTCTCCACTTGTTGTGTGTGTGCTAAAATAATCCTGAAACAATTATTTCTTTAGAGTTAGAAAAGGACCGTCGCAAAAAGTGCCAATCGGTGTCCTTTCCTGCACTTTGGGTAAATTCCTACAAATACAATAAATGCTAAAACAAAAAATAGCAGCCTCTAGTATGGAACATCTGCTTAACCAGGTAGAACACATCTAACCAAATGTTCCATATTTCTCTGCATCGGAACATATGCAGACTTCTAACTCTTATTGATTTGGGCCAGGGCGATTGACCGAATGGATAAAACTTGCTGTCCATCTATGAGAGGATAAAGCTTGAGATCCTGACACTTTCCTCCCCAAAATATTCACGTCTTCAGCAGGGAGATGTACCTTTCTGGTCAGAGGATTCCGGTCATGTTTTGAACTAGGGAAACCCATTCCAAAGGCAAGAAGAACTCATAGAGCAGAGGTGGGGAACCTAAGTCCCGGAGGCCAGATGTGGCCCCCAGCTTGCCTGGATCCCGCCCCCAAAGCTCAGGGCTCCCCCCAGCATTGGGGATCCCACTCTGGTGCTCCAGCCTCTCCATTACCCTCCCCATTGTTTCTCCACAGAGTTGGAGCACGCCAACTCTACTAGGCTGGACACTCCTAGGCTCTGATGTGGGAGGGGAATGTGAGGAGTGTTTTTCTCCTTCTCCGTCAGGCGCCACATCTGTTTTTTTTCCTCTTTTTTTGCTTCTCTCTTGTGTGTGGCCCCTGACTAATTTTTCTGTGGGTCGTTGGCCCCCAACCCAAAAGAGTTTCCCTGCCCCATCATAGAGGATGTCCTCCACTACAAAGCCAATTTCTCCTGCCTTTCACATCTGCATTTCCACATCTAAAGCTATGAGCGGGACACATCCAGTCCACTTAATTATCCTCATTAACACAGCTCCTACAATTGACAGGTACTTCTTCTGCTGTTATATATCTCTCTTGGTTTCTGTTATTTCCACTCCAACACATCTGAAGAAGTGGGGTTTACCCATGAAAGCTCATGATTCTATCTTCTTTGGGTAGTCTCTAAAGGTACATCTAGACTACAGGCTTTTGTCGACAGAAGTTGTGTCGACAGATACTGTCAACAAAGCTTCTGTCGATAAAGAGCGTCTAGACTACATCCAGTTCTGTTGACAAAGCAAGCCGCTTTGTCGACATGAGAGTGTAGATGCGAAGGACAGTGTAGATGCAATAATGCCTTCTGTCAACAGAACTCTGTCGACAAAAGGCGTTATTCCTCGTAGAATGAGGTTTACCGCCGTCGACAAAACTGCTGAATTCTGTCGACATTATGTCGACAGAACTCAGCAGCAGTGTAGACGCAGGTGTAGTTTTGTTGACAAAAGTCCACTTTTGTCATCAAAACCCTATAGTTTAGACACACCCAAAGCGTGCATCTACACAGCAGGGCTTAACTCGAAATAAGCTATGCAAATTGTGCTATGTCAATTGCATAGCTTATTTCCAAATAGGGAGCGTCTACACAGCACTTATTTCGAAATAGAGCACTCTTCCTCCGACTTTCCTTACTCCTCGTACAATGAGGGCTACAGGAGTTGGAGTAAGAAGTCTTCCAGCTTGACAGTATTTCGACGCTATTTCGAAATAACTGCCTGCTGTGTAGATGTGGACTAAGTTATTTCAGAATAGCGCTAGTGTAGACGTACCCTCCGGTGCCACAGGACTACTCATTGTCTCCCAAGTCCAGTGTAAGTACTTCCACAGCTCTCCACTATCTATAAAAAGGGAAATAAGAACAACCCAGGAAAGTACAAACCAGTCAGTTTAACTTCTGTGCCAGGGAAGATAATGGAGCAAGTAAATAAGGAAATCATATGCAAACACCTGGAAGATAATAAGGTGCTAGGGAACAGCCAGCATGGATTTGTAAAGAAAAATCACGTCAAACCAATCGGATAGCTTTCTTTGATAGGATATCGAGCCTTGTGGCTAAGGGAGAAGTGGTGAACGTGGATACCTAGACTTTAGTAAGGCATTTGATACGGTATTGCATGACCTTCTTATCAATAAACTAAGGGAAAACAACCTAGATGGGGTACTATAAGGTGGGTGCATAACTGGCTAGATAACCATTCTCAGAGAGTAGTTATTAATGGTTCACAATCCTGCTGGAAGGGCATAGCAAGTGGGGTGCCACAGGAGTCTGTTTTGGGACTGGTTCTGTTCAGTATCTTCATCAACAATTTAGATGATGGCAGGATGAGTACAATTATTAAGTTTGCAGGCGATACCAAGCTGGGAGTGCTTTGGAGGACAGGGTCATAATTCAAAATTATTTGGAAAAACTGGAGTAATGGTCTGAGGTAAACAGGATGAAGTTTAATAAGGACAAATGCAAAGTGCTCCACTTAGGGAGGAACAATTTGTTTCACACATACAGAATGGGAAGTGACTGTCTAGGAAGGAGTACGGCAGAAAGGGATCTAGGGGTCAGAGTAGACCACAAGCTAAATATGAGTCAACAGTGTGACGCTGTTGCAAAAAGAGCCAACATGATTCTGGGCTGCATGAACAGGAGTGTTGTGAGCAAAACACGAAAAGTCATTCTTCCGCTCTACTCTGTGCTGATTAGGCCTCAGTTGGAGGATTGTGTCCAGTTCTGGGCACCGCATTTCAAGAAAGACGTGGAGAAATTGGAGAGGGTCCAGAGAAGAGCAACAAGAATGATGAAAGGTCTAGAGACAATGACCTAGGAGGGAAGACTAAAAGAATTGGGCTTGTTCAGTTTAGAAAAGAGAAGACTGGGAGGGGACACGAGAGCAGTTTTCAAGTATTTAAATGGGTGTTACAAGGAGGAGGCAGGGAAATTGTTCTCCTTGGCCTCTGAGGATAGAACAAGAAGCAATGGGCTTAAACTGCAGCAAGGGAGGTTTAGGTTGGACATTAGGAAAAAGTTCCTAACTGTCAGGGTGGTGAAACACTGGATTAAATTGCCTAGGGAGGTTGTGGAATCTCCATCCCTGGAGATATTTAAGAGCAGGTTAGTTAGACATCGATCAGGGGTGGTCTAGAGGGTGCTTGGTCCTGCCGTGAGGGCAGGGGACTGGATTCGATGACCTCTAGAGGTCTCTTCCAGCTCTCGTGTTCTATTATTCTATGATAACCCCGTTCTACGTTCTGTAGAGAATCCAGCCTGTTTCTAGTGGTTTGCTGGAGCAGGACTTGTCTGAGGCCCTGACACACAATGCAGAGCACACAACAGAGCCTCAGGCCCAGTCACCCAGAGTTGTGTAAAAAGTCACAAGGCTTCGCCTCCGTTGCATAAGCTCCTATTGAGCTCCACAGCTGGCTAGTAGCAAAGAATGTTGCTGCCTTTGACAGCGGTGGTGACACACGTCCAAAGGGTGCCGTGCCTGCGGCTGGGGTTCCTGACATGTGATGAGGGCTATCCTAAAGAAGTCCTGCGTGGCGAGAATCTGCCTTTCTTGTCAGGACCCAAAAGCAGAGGAGAGACCTCACGGACAGCAAAACGGAGCGTGAAACCTTCGAGTGTCCTGCCTTCCTGGGGACCTGTGTGTGTTTCTCTGTCTCAGGCGCTTCCCTGGGAGCTCCTGGGTCTTGATCTCTCCCCACAGCCAGCATTCGGTCTCAGCTACGTATCGAAAAGGCCCACCACGGAGGCAGCTGCTCGGCCGCTCAGGAAATGACCTGAGAGCAAAGAGCCAGGTGATTCTGTCCGGAGAGGAAGCACATCCATCATACTGCTCAGGCCTGCCATGGAGGGACCATCTGAATAAACAAGGGCAGCGTTACACAGCTATGGGGCAGACCCCTCACCACTCCGCAGCTCCTTAGGGAAAGGCAGCTGTGTCGGAAGGGTCAGTTTCGTGGGCGGGCCGAGGTGGGGGAATATAGATCGGAATTTCTGAAGCCAGCCAGCAGAGACTATGGCAGTCCCATCACTGCCTCCCACGCTCCTCCTCCACCACGTTCAGTCTTATCTTCTCTATCAAGGCCCTGTGCCCATATCAGCATCCACCGTCCTTTCATTTCACTCCTACTATTGTACCTGAGGCTCACAAATCCTCCCCCAATCCCCTACATGACTGCCTTCACGCCACCCCTTCAGATCTCTCCTTTCCTCAAGCTTCATCCATGAACGCTGATTTTTTCTCCAGAACGGTCTCTGTGCCCTCCTCCCCCCCCACCACCACTTTTTTTTTTTTTTCATTTGTGCCTTTCTCCTCAATAATGGTTTGGTCCAAATGCCTGACTAATGGTCTAGTCCTGCACCACTGACGTCAATGGGGTTAAGGATCGCGATTGTAAAGTCCTCGGGAGAGAGACCCGGTTTAAGCGATGTATAACACCCGCCATTCTATGACTAGTAAATGAAAATGACCAATCCATAGCTTGAGAGCTCACTGGCAGGAGACACATCAGAATATAAGAACGGCCAGACTGAGTCAGACCAATGATCCATCCAACCCAGTGTCCTGTCTGCCGCCAACGGCCAATGCCAGATGCCCTAGAGGGAGGGAACAGAACAGGAAATCCTCACGTGATCCCTTTCCTGTCACCCATTTCCAGAGGAAGGGAACAGAAACAGGGAATCAACACGTGATCCCTCCCCTGTCATCCATTTCCAGACAAACAGAGGCTAGGGACACCATTCCTACCCATCCTGGCTAATAGCCACTGATGGATCTAACCTAATCTACCTAGCACTTTTTTGTACCCTGTTAAAGTCCTAGTCTTCACCACATCCTCTGGCGAGGAGTTCCACAGGTTGACTGTGTGCTAAGTGGAGAAAAACTTCCTTTTGTTGGTTTTAAAGCTGATGCCTGTTCATTTCATTTGGTGACGCCTAGTTCTTATATTGTGGGAATAAGTCAATCACTTTTCCTTAGTCATTTTTCCACACTGGTCATGATTTTACAGACCTCTATCCTATCCCCCCTCAGTCTGGAATGGAACTGCATAGTCATCAGGAGAGGGAATTAGATTGCAAGAGTAGGTGACCTCTGGTGTCTACCAGCAGATGTCCAGACATGGGGGGGGGGGGGGGGACTTAACTGCTTAGCATGGTCTCTCCCTCCCCCTCCCCCTGCCCCAGGTGATAGCAAGACTCCCAATATGTCTACATGCAACCTGCAGGGGACTTCAGCTGCAATTTGAACCCAGGACAGTTGTGAAGGCAAAGACAATGGCTCTCCTTTGTTAGCCAAAGGGGGAAATCTATCCTGTGCAAGTAGTGATAGAGATGCAGCCGTGTTAGTCTGGTCTAGCTAAAACAAAAGCACTATGTAGCACTTTAAAGACTAGCAGGATGGTTTATTAGATGATGAGCTTTTGTGGGCCAGACCCACTTCCTCAGCTCAATTTGTGGAAGAAAATTGGCACGACCATATATACCAAAATGATACAATCAAAAAAAAGTGAACACATATAAAATTGACAAATCAAATGTTAGAACAGAGGAGGGGTGAGGGGGGAAGGTTAATGTCTGTGAGGTAATGACATTGGGGTGATAATTGGGGAAGCTATCTTTGTAATGGGTGAGATAATTAGCATCTTTGTTGAGACCCATACATAAAGTGTCAAATTTAAGCCTGCATGACAATTCTGAAGCTTCGCTTTGAAGTCTGGAGTTAAAATCGCTCTGAAGTAATATGCATTTTAAGAATAGTGATAGAGATGTAGCCGTGTTAGTCTGGTGTAGTTGAAACAAAATACAGGACTATGTAGCACTTTAAAGACTAACAAGATGGTTTATTAGATGATGAGCTTTCGTGGGCCAGACCCACTTCGTCAGATCAAATAATGGAAGAAAATAGTCACAGCCATGTTTTAAGGTCATTGAGAGAATGGTCAGTCTGGCTGAAATGGCAAGCAACAGCTTTCTCTCTGGGAGAGAGCCTGATGTCTGTTTTATGTGAGTGTGTGTTTGCGTCACTCGGCTGTGCTCTGGCAAGTCTTCACTGCCACGGACATCGGACGGCTCAACGGAAAGAAACTAGCAAATTGCCGTGGGGCCAAAGTCTTAGGTCACGTGTGACTCCTCTAGCTAGTGCCTCCATCACTGAACACCAGGTTTAGAAAACCCTTCCGCAGCGATTCCTGGGACATGCTCAAGCTGCGTCACAAGAGGCACAAGATGGATTGTGGGATGGGTGTACAAGGGGCTGTTGTAACCCACCCACTGGCTGGGTGTGGGGCACTGTCCCAGGTAGTGGCCATGAGACCACATACAGCGTGGAAGACTGAGTGTGCGCTACAGCCTTAGCTGAGACCCAGCTGGCTTTTAGCTCCTGTGGTAGAGGTTCCTGCACGAATCTCCAGAGCCCCCAGCTTTAATTCTGCCTGAAGGCGACCGGGGTGTGCTGGCATTACACGGCTACTAGGGGCAGGTCCATAATATGGGGCAATGCCAACCTGAGATATGCACTTCCAGGTACATGAATAGCGTAGCTGGAGTTGATGTACCTTCGGCCAAGTTGCTAGGGGGTCTCCATGGTGAGGGTTTGATGGGAGTAACTCTCCTGCACTTCTCATTCTGGTGCAGCACCAGATTCGATGAGAAAGTGGTTGGCAATTGATTTAGTGGGTCTTTACTAGACCAGCTAAATCAACCCCCAGGGATCGACTGAGGCAGTGCTGATCCTCCGGGTAAGTGTAGACCTGCCCTAGGGAAGTGTTGCTGTAATTGTGTATCTTCTGGCAAAAGAATTTAGGGCAACCCCTATAAGCAAGTTTTCAGCTGGGAGGGCATGAGTGAAACTGAAATTAAAAGGGGGGCCTTTGAAAGAAGACGATCAAGACATGAGCAGTCATTCTTCTTCTCTCCTCTGTGCTGGTTAGGCCTCAGTTGGAGTCTTGTGTCCAGTTCTGGGCACCGCATTTCAAGAAAGATGTGGAGAAATTGGAGAGGGTCCAGAGAAGAGCTACACAAATGATGAAAAGGTCTAGAGAACATGAGCTATGAGGGAAGACTGAAAATATTGGGCTTGTTTAGTTTGGAAAGGAGAAGACTGAGAGGGGACATGATTGCGGTTTTCAAGTATATAAAAGGGTGTCACAAGGAGGAGGGAGAAAAATTGTTCTCCTTGGCCTCTGAGGATAGGACAAGAAGCAATGGGCTTACACTGCAGCAAGGGAGGTTTAGGTTGGACATTAGGAAAAACTTCTTAACTATCAGGGTGGTTAAACACTGGAATAAGTTGCCGAGGGAGGATGTGGAATCTCCATCACTGGAGATATGTAAGAGCAGGTTAGATAGACATCTATCAAGGAAGATCCAGATAGTGCTTGGTCCTGCTAGAAGGGCAGGGGACTGGACTCAATGACCTCTCGAGGTCCTTTCCAGTCCTAGTGTTCTACATTCTATACTCAAAGTCAGAATGGATGTGTGGCTACCACCTAGAGGTTCAAGATTAGGTTAGGACCCTACTTCTGGAGGAAGTTTCAGTCAGAGATTCTGGTTACAGCCCAACTAATATGGCAGATAATACGTGGAGAAGATTGCACCTCTGCCGTTTGGAGAAGGTCAGGATTGAAATCTGGATGGCACCATGAAAAAGATTAAAGCACATGGATTTCTGCCAAGCTAAGAATGCTACCGACACCCGACCTCTCTTGTTTCCCCTTGCCTGGCAGAAGTGCTGGTAGGCCGGCTTGGTAGTGAATCGGAGAGGTGGTACTCGAGAGATGGGGCCGAAACGCTGACAACAGATGGAAAGTCGTCCGCGAGAGCAGCTGTGATGAGAGCCAGGCTGGATGCTAATGGGAGCACTGAAAATCTGTCAGGCAGCTGAGACAACAAGAACACACACAGGAGAGTTAAGTGCAGAAGGAAATGGGTGGACCGTACGTGCCATAAATTGTGAACGGAGAATAGGCAGGGGCGGGGATTGGAGTAGATGAGAGCCATTAGCAAAAGGTCAGGCCCAGACAGTTAAATGAAAAGGTGCATGTGGATGGAACATTACCCTATAACCTCACCAGCTTCTGGGAAAACCTGCAAGGAACGTGGGAAAGGAAATATTTTTTGCCAAATCTTGAAGGTCACCAACTGGGAAGATCCCAGTGTATAATAGAAGCAAAAACCCTGGGGAGCAAGTTCTTACATACATGGTCTGAGCCAGCAAACTGAAGTGTGCATGCTTGGGAGTAGCACGGGCTGCACATTTCCCTGTTATATTATTCAGGTAGGGCTCAAGTCAAGCACTTTTCGGAGAGGGATTATATACCACACATTTAGTACTGAAACGAGGCAGCAGGACACTGTGGAGATGCAATACCCATCAAAAGAGAGACTCCGTATGTATCCAGATCTTCAGCGTTACAATGGCGTCTATTCTAGATCAAGGGAATAACACTTTAAGAAAGAACAAATGTAAAGCCTTTGAGCCCCAGTCTCAGCAGATGTAAACTGGCAAGGTAGTACTATTGAGACAGAAAGTGAGAATACTGTGTGTCTGTCTCCTCTGTGATGGTCTGCAATGAATTGAACACAACACGGCTGCCGTCATCTGTCCTTAGAGGTTGAAAGGTGTTTACACTAATGCAGAGTGTCAACCGAATTAACGAGAGAGCTCTTCCTCTAGAGGGGCATGCTGTGACAACACAGGCTGTAACTCTATTCACATATACAGAATGGGAAGTGACTGTCTAGGAAGGAGTACTGCTGAAAGGGATCTAAGGGTCATAGTGGACCACAAGATAAATATAAGTCAACAGTGTGTTGCAAAAAAAAAAAAAGCAAACGTGATTCTGGGATTCATTAACAGGAGTGTTGTGACCAAGACACGAGAAGTCATTCTTCCGCTCTACTCTGCACTGATTAGGACTCAGTTAGAGTCTTGTGTCCAGTTCTGGGCACCACATGTCAAGAAAGATGTGGAAAAATTGGAGAAGGTCCAGAGAAGAGGACAGGGTGGGTGGGTGACAGGGGAGGAATCATGTGAGGGTTACCTGTTGTGTTCCCTCTCTCTGGGGCATCTGGCATTGGCCACTGTCGGCAGACAGGCTATTGGGTTGGATGGACCATTGGTCTGACCCAGTATGGCCGTTCTTATGTTCTTATGAGCAACAACAATGATTAAAGGTCTAGAAAATATGACCTAGGAGGGAAGACTGAAAGAACTGAGTTTGTTTAGTTTGGAAAAGAGAAGACTGAGGGGGGACATGACAGTAGTTTTCAAGTACCTACAAGGAGGAGGGAGACAAATTGTTCTCCTTGGCTTCTGATGATAGGACAAGAAGCAATGGGCTTAGATTGCAGCAAGGGAGGTTTAGGTTGGACATTAGGAATATTTTCTAACTGGCAGGGTGGTTAAGCATTGGAATAAATTGCTTAGGGACTGGAGGTTGTGGAATCTCCGTCAGTGGAAATATTTAAGAGCAAGTTACACAGGCCTGTATGAGGGATAATCTAGATGAGGGGTGGCCAACCCATTGAACAAAGAAAGCCAAAACAGCAGTGGAAAAAATGCAAAGAAACGTACCAGAATTGTTGAGCCAAAGAAAAACAAACCCCTAAAACAGGAGGCTGCCACCTTTAAGAAACAAACTTAGGCTTTTTGGCCGTATCGGGCTCCCTTCGACAACCACCATCTTGGGCGCCATTTTGAGGGAGAAGAGCTGCGGGTTGGCTACCCGTGATCTAGATGGGCAGGAGTTTGGACCTCTCAAGGTCCCTTCTGTAGTTCTATGACTCTATTGACTTCAGTGGAGTTATTCTTCCTTTACATCAGTGTTGGAGAAGAAAAAAGGCTACATTTGCTGCGGTGCTATTTGAATACAAACCCTTATTCCCAGGTGCAGGAGGGCTGCTGAGAAAACATGTGTCCAATATGGCTGGGGATCTAAAGCTGATGTGCTTTTCTTGGCAAATACCTTTGCATGAGAACATTTTTATAGGTACTGCGTTCCATGTCGTGTACATAACGCCTTTGATCCTAACAGAGCCCCAGGGTTGTATCCCAGTGCCGGCGGAAGCGCTTGCTGACTACAGATGGGGAACAGGCAGCCAAGACCGACTCCAAAGAAACAGCTATTCTGATGTTGTTATTGTGAGGCGTCAGCTGGGACCAGCCGTCTTTGTGCTAAGTGCAATGCAAACTCCATAGAGCTTCTTGTCTAAACAGAAAGCCCGGGTCTCCAGAAGGGTTTTGTCTCAAAATAATCCCCCTTAGGTCGAATTAATAAGCAGAGCGTCCATACGACTAAGCGTGTTATTTCAAAATAACGGGCTGTTGATTTTGAAATCTGGACTTCTACTTTCCTTGAGGAATACCACTCATTTTGAAATAGTTATTCTGAAATAGCGGTAGCGTGGATGTCCCAGTGCTGCTATTCCGAAAGAGCTACCGTAACTTAGCGCATATAACGCGCAGGTTATATGCATTTTTACAAACCCCGCACCCCTCCCTCCCCCCGCGGGGTACACTCGTGCGCAGGGTATACAGTTTTTTTTTACTCAGCTACGCTGGTCCTTCCTGCGGCTGTGCAGGAACCGGGCCGGTGAGTTCCCACAGGAATCAGGGGAGGTAAGGCTCGCTAATTCCCCACCTCCCCAGCACCGTAAATTAGCAAATATACCCCCCAGCACAGTTCAAAAGAAAAGTCTTGTATACCCTGTGGGTTATACTCGTGCGCGGGGTATATTCGCTAATTTACGGTACTCCCCAGAGTCATTTGAACTAATGACTCCCCTGTGTTTCCTGGAGCTCCAAGTTGAGGTAGCGTGTCCACTTGAAGGGAGCTTGCCTCAGACTCATTTTGAAACTTCTCCACAGTGAGGACACGCTATTTCGATTTTGTTATTTCGGGAGTTATTAAATCGAGATTAGTTATTTTGAAAGCGTTTCCTCGTGTAGCCGTGCCCCGAAAGAGTGCGTGAAAGAAAGCATCATTGTACCAGTGTTTCAGCCAACAACTGAGACGCCAAGAGATGGGGTTAGACGGGGAATCAGTCCAGCGTCTCAGCCACAGAAACATTCAGCTAGTGCGTTCGAGAATACGAGACACTCCGCTCCGATGGTGATCGGGCCCAGAGAAGTACCAGAGATAGAAGGTTAGGGACTCGAGAAGCGCCGTTTTCCAACTTTCTTTTCTCATGACCCAGTTGAAGAAAATGATTGAGGTCACGACCCAACGTAATTTGACTGTGGGATCCAGGGTGGAGCTGCGGATGAGAGCATTGGGGTGTAGGAGGGGGCTTCGGCTTTGGGAGGGAGAGGGCAGGAGGGTCTGAATTTGAGCGGCTCCTGGTCAGCGGTGCAGCAGGGGGAGCTAAGGCAGCTTCCTGCCTCTCCTGACACCGCAGACCAGGCTGCACCCCAAAAGCAGCCGGCAGCAGGTTCCCAGCCAACGGGAATGTGGAGCTAGCGCTTGGGGCAGAGGCCATGCATGGAGCCCTGTGAGTTCTCCCCGCACCTAGGAGCCAGGCCTGCTGCGGCCACTTCTGGGGTGCAGCACAGTCTGCAGTTCCAGACCAGGCAGGGAGCTGCCTTAGCCCCCCAACTGGTCACCTGATCCCCCTGCAGCAACGAGACCCAGCGCCCGACATTCCATGGCTCAGTCCTGGGTTGCACCCCGTCATTTGGAAACTGCTGGTCTAATATACTGAAATTGGGGAACAGCTGCCCAGAAGGTGAAATATACGAGCGGAACCACGCTTGGCTGAAAGGTGGCTGACTCTTGTGATGTGACTACGTGTCTCGTGCCATTGGGTGGGCTTCATAAAGCCTCCACACCTGGACTCTGGTGAGTCTGGGATGTGCTTGGCTTTGAGTTTTGCCTTGTTTTCTAAGGCATGACCAGCCACCACCGCTGCAGAGAAAACCCTGAAACCAGCGGAGTGTTGGCTAAGGGTCAGAAAGCAGAATGCAAATAAAACGATCCATTTTCATTTCGAATGACAGGGTGGGGGTGGCGGGGGCTGACTCGTGATCTTCTGAAGCTGCAAAGTTTTGCTCCAAGGTTACAGTGCAGACAGAAAGCCCAGTGCTACGGAGACAAACTCTCTGTTTGAATCAGCCCTCCCGTGTGTGGTGTTATCTGAACGTTAGGGTGGAATCGACTCCCCTCGGCTCCCCTGCTCGATATATTTCAAATGTGCAGAGGTTTCCTTCCTTATCACTTCGTGGCTTCCGACTGCACCGGCTTTTACTGGATTTCAGGCGCCGTTCAGACAACAACTTGGCTGCTTAAATTCTTGAAATACCACAGTCAGATTTCACCTAATTTGGCACTGGAAACATTCACTGTCTTGCCTGAGTCCTACTGCTTCCCTTTATGTGTGTCTACAAACCCAGTGCCACTTCGTTGCCAAATCCTTGTCGAGTGGTTGTGTGGGGTGGGGCCACTTTCTACATTTGGGGGGGACGACATGATATTGGACTTATTTGGGTAGTAGAGACCTCTCAGAAGGAGGGATAGAATAGGAGTCAGGGAACTGGTACAGGAGAGAGTCCAGCGGAAGGCAACCAAAATGATGAGGGGGCTGGAGCACATGGCCTACGAGGAGAGGCTGAGGGATTTGGGCTTATTTAGACTGCAGAAGAGAAGAGTGAGGGGGGATTTGAAAGCAGCCTTCAACTTCCTGAAGGGGGGTTCCAAAGAGGCTGGAGAGAGGCTGTTCTCAGTAGTGACAGATGGCAGAACAAGGAGCAATGGTCTCAAGTTGCAGTGGGGGAGGTCTAGGTTGCATATTAGGAAAAACTTTTTCACTAGGAGGGTGGGGAAGCGCTGGGATGGGTTCCCTAGGGAGGGGTGGAATCTCCATCCCTAGAGGTGTTTAAGTCCCGGCTTGACAAAGCCCTGGCTGGGATGATTGAGTTGGGCTTGGTCCTGCTTTGGGCAGGGGGCTGGACTCAATCACTCCTGAGCTCTCTGCCAGCCCTGGGATTCTAGGACTGGATGAAATTCTGCCTTGTGCCTCGGTTCTCCGGTTGTACAGAGCTGATCCCAGACTTGACGGAAGTGAGGTGAGTAAGTGCACTGATAACTGCACCACAGTTACTCCTGGTTTGCAGGAGTGTGACTCTGGGCCCGATGGGGTCGACACTGGAGAGACATCAGCCAGACCCCTTCCGCCTGTAACCCAATGAGGTCCCAGGACCGACGCAGGTTGGACTGAATAAGTACTTGGATACACCGAAGGATAGCTGCGTGCCTCAGACCGTGCTATTAGTCACATAGTGGCATTTTAAATCACTGCTGAAGCGCCGCACAATATGCTCCAGGCAGCGTGGAGGATTGCCAGAGGGGCGCAGAGCCCTCCAGGTGGCGCTGAAGGCTGCCTAGACACAGCCCTGCCCCTTCTGCCTGAGGCCCCGCCCCTTTTCCGAGACCCTGCCCCTTTTCCTGAGGCCCCGCCCCTCTGTCTGAGGCCCCGCCCCTTCTGCCTCATGCCCACCTCTTTTGCCTGAGGCTCCGCCCCCTCTGCCTGAGGACCCGCCCCTTCTGCCTGATGCCCCACCCCTTTTGCCTGAGGCCCCGCCCCTTCTGGGGTGCAGGGCAGGCCCCTCCCCCCGCCTCACCCAGGGGCTTGGTGAGGCTGTCAGCTCCAAGCCCCAGAAACCTCCACCATCCACTGCTTCAGGAGCCTCCTGAAAACACATTTCTTCCAAGAAGCTGACACAATCCTTTTCCTTCCCTCAAGAAAATGGTCAAGTCACAGCCCCACACCATAGCTCTGTGACTCACCTTCCTTCCCATTCCAATTCAAGAAAAAAAAACCAGCTGGAGGAACTAGCCCGAAGGCAGGAAGTCCTTCTTGGCACAATTATGACTCCTTTTATTGTTTTTTTTTCCTCTTCCCTGTGTCAGTATATGGGTAGTGAGCACCTCAGGATGAGCACGGTTGCTTCTTATTCATCTGTAAAGTGCCCGGCACACAGCTGGTGTTATACTGATATTCCACAGCAATGTTAATCAGCTCACACCTGGCCTGAATTCTGTGTATTCTCCTCTTCCATGTCCCCAGCGCCTTAGTTGTTTATTTATCGTTATTTCCACCAAGCAGTAAAAAATCTGTCTGGTCCATCTGCTTGTCATGTGAACTCTCTATTACTCTCTAGCAAAGGCAGGGAAACTTTATGGCCCAGGAGGCCACCTCTTGGTATGGAAATTGTATGGCAGGGCCTTGAATGCTCACAAATTTGGGGACTGGTATGTGGGCGGGGGGAGAACTCCTGCTGGGGGTGCAGGCTCTGGGGGGAGGCCGGGTCTGGGACTCAGGAGGGTTCTCCGGGCTGGGACTGAGGGGTGTGGAGGGATCAGGACTGGGGTCGTAGTTTACCCACCCCTGCTCTGTGGCCTGCATTCTGGAACGCCTTGTCCTGAGCATAGCGGGGGGCTGTTGGCCATTGTCCTCAATGCAAACGTGAACTGGGGCAATGCCTCGGTCCAGGGAAAGCGGGCTAGCCAGACCCTCTGCAGTCATGTGGGTCTCAAGGCATCTGAGGGCTGGCTCCCTTGCTCAGAAGTGTGAAAAGGGTCATGGGATGGGGTGGAGACTGATCAGATGTGTCTAGACTTTTGTCAACAAAACTAGACCTTCGTCTACACTACTGCCGTGTTCTGTTGACAGTAAGTCAACAGAACGCAGCAGTTTTGTCGATGGCAGTAAACCTCATTCCACGAGGAATAACGCCTTTTGTTGACAGAGTTCTGTCGGCAGAAGGCGCTATTGCATCCACACTGTGCTTTTTCAAAAGAGAGCGTCTAGTCTCTGTCGAAAAAACGGCTTGCTTGGTCGACAGAACTGGCTGTAGTCTAGTTGCTCTTTGTCGACAGAAGCTTTGTCGACGGTATCTGTCGACAAAGCCTCTGTCGACAAAAGCCTGTCGTCTAGACGTACCCATCATGTCTAAGGAAACATGGGCCCAGGCTGACTCATCGCCATAGAAACATAGGATGGAAGGGACTTCAAGAGGTCACCTGGTCCAGTCCCTCACACTCATGGCCGGACTCTAGACCAACCAGGGGGCCAGAGGTTCCAGTGGGGCTGCCAAACTGGGTTGGCGTTAGACTTGTTGGGGCCCAAGGCAGAAGAGCAGCGCTGCACAGTGCCAGGGGCTGAACCCGGGGGCCCTGCCACGTCAGGCTAAAACTGAGCGAAAGAGCTGCCATGGGCCCCTCGGCCCACAAGGTCCCAGGCAGTTGCCTTTCCTGTCATCTCCTCACACAGGCTCTGACTTTAATAGGCACAAAAATTGTTGCTGTGGCACAAGGGGGTCATGGAGGTTTTATAGGATTGGGGAGAGGGGGCAGTGAGAAAAAATTGAGAACCCAGGTCTAGGCTGTCCCTGACAGGCATTTGTCCAACCTGCTCCTAAAAATCTCCAGTGGTGCAGATTCCACAACCTCCTTCTACCATGTATTTCAGTATTTACCTGCCCCGACAGGTAGGAGCTTTTTCCTCATGTCCAACCTAAACTCCTGCGCCACCATGTAAGGCCTTTGTTTCTTGACCTGGCCTCGCAGAGTAAGGAGAATATTTCCCCCTTCTCTTTGTAGCACCCTTTTATGGACATGAAAACTGTTCTCATGTCCCTGCTCAGACTTTTCTTTTCACAGTACTTCTTCCTAGGCAGCCTTTTCCCATTTGGTATCATGCTAACGTGGTGCTTCGCTAAACACTTCAGTCTTAGGCTTCTCTGTTGCTGCGAGGCTGGACACTTCGTAGCCACCTAGCAGCCTCTAGCTCAGTGGTCCCCAACCTTTTGGGGCTGCTGGGTGCCCGGGAGTGGGGCCACTCCTGTGCTGGGCACTGAGGGGTGGGGCCGTGCTCGGGCCCGGGGGCCCATACGCCGCGCGCCTGGAGCTGGCACCGCTCCTGTGCCGCGTGCCCAGGGGCAGGGGTGCCCAAACGTTGCATGCCAGGGGCCAGCACAGCCCATGCACCGCGCACCCATGGGCGAGTCCACCCATGTGCCGTGTGCCCGGAGCTGGCCCCAATCACTCAGCGGGCACACAGAAATGGCCCAGCAGGCGCCATGGCGTCCGTAGGCACCACGTTGGGGACAACTGCTCTAGCTAATGCCTTGGGCTCTTCTGGACCTCCATTGTGTTAACCACTGTTTGTCTTGTGTATACACTGTGACAAGGCTCCTACGTGAACTGGGTGGGCTGTTTGTTGAGTTCCTCTCAGCATTGGCCAGTGCAAGGTACAGAGGGAGGATTCACTCCACCGTCTTTTCCCTCAGTGGAAATGGGGAGTGAGTGTTGGGGGGAACCCGGACCCACCCTCTACTCTGGGTTCCAGCCCAGGGCCCCGTAATGGCAGCTGCCAATGCGGGTGTGTCTAGACGACAGGGTTTTGTTGACAAAAGTGGACGTCTGTCAACAAAACTAGACCTGCGTCTACACGAGCGCCGAGTTCCATCGACAGTAAGTCGACAGAACGTGGCAGTTTTGTCGATGGCGGTAAACCTCATTCCACGAGGAATAACGCCTTTTGTTGACAGAGTTCTGTCGGCAGAAGGTGCTATTGCATCCACACTGTGCTTTTTCAAAAGAAAGCGTCTAGACTCTGTCTAAAAAGCGGCTTGCTTTGTCGACAGAACTGGCTGTAGTCTAAACACTCTTTTTCAACAGAGGCTCTGTCGACGGTATCTGTCGACAAAAGCTTGTAGTCTAGACGTACCCTGAGAGTCTCCAATACCAGCCGCGAGACAGCTACAAGGCCCCTGGCTACTTCTCCGCACCTTCCCCAGCACCTTCCTTCTCTTAGGCTCGTCTTCCCAGTACCCACTTGGGGCTTGTTTTTTTCTGCTCCCGGCAATGCTTTCCTCCGTCCTCTCAGCTACTCCCCATCGACTGCAGGGAAGCTCCTTTTATAACCAATCCCAACTGGTTTCTTTAATTGGCCCCGGGTGTTCTAATCAGTCCAGGCTCACCTGACTCGACAAGCCCCCTCAATTAGCCCCAGGTGCTCAACAACCCTGATTGACGTTGCTGGTTCTGGACTAGCTCCTGACAGTTAGCCTGGGAACAGAGATTTTCTTAGTCTGAGGCTAATATACTCCCAGACACCAAATAGGGTTACCTTTTTGTATCCCTCCGACCTGACCCTGTCACAATACAAGTAACAATACATGAACACACAGGGAAGACCCAGTCTAGCGGGGGCAGCCGTTACAGTTCAGGTCATACGCAACCTTACAATCCCTCCTCTACTCCGGAGCCCGTGACTGAAAGGTCCAATCACTTAATAGGTCTAGGATGGACAACTCAGCAGGTGGGTTTTAACAGCACTGGGGATCTGCGGCGCTTTAGGCAGCCTGTGTCTTTGTGCTAGTCAAGAAATTAGCATGTTGCTACATTTGCTATTCCTCAGAGGCCCAGGGAAAACAATCCTTTCTCTGCTGACTCATCTGCTTTTACAGTTTGGGGTGTTGTGTTTATTTTCCCAAAGCTTTTTTTTTTCGTCTTCTCTTTCCCAGACTCTCGCAGGTCCCAAGGTCAGAGCCGAAGTCTGCACTCGGAGCACATCCTGTTGTGTCATACAATCGTTTAATTGCCGTTTAAGAGAACTTATGCAACTGACCTTTCACATGGGCAGAGTCTCCCCGTGGTACTTAATTCCGTACACTGACATCCGAAAAGAGAGAAAAAACTTCCTTTGGCTAATGGGAAAGTCGTCCCACAGGGAAGATGAATAAGGCAGGTGGGACGAGAGAGCTGACAAGAGTTCAGCATCGAGGTGGCTTACAGACAGGACCAGAATTTATTCAGGTTTAGAGTTTTCTCCATTTTAGTGCAAGCTCCAGGGATGCCAACCAGCAATAAAAAAGGGGTAGGTAAATTACAGAATGAGCAATCTAATCTATGAACGTAAGAACGTAAGAATGGCCATAGTGGGTCAGATCAAAGGTCCATCTAGACTGGTATCCTGGCTGCCGACAGTGGCCAATGCCAAGTGCCCCCAGAGGGAATGAACAGAACAGGGAATCTCTCCCCTGTCATTCATTTCCAGCTTCAGTCAGGGGTTGGGAAACCATTTCTACACATCCTGGCTATTATGTATTGATGGATCTCTCCTCCATGAATTTATCTAGCTTGTTTTTGAAGCCTATTAAAGTCCTGGCCTTCACAGCTTCCTCTAGCAAGGAGTTCCACAGGTTAACTCTGCATTGTGTGAAGAAAAACTTCCTTTTTAGTTTGTTTTAAACCTACTACCTATTAATTTCATTTGGTGACCCCGACTTCATATGCTATGGGAACAAGTAAATAACTTTTCCATATTCACTTTCTCCACACCTGTCACGATTTTATAGACCTCTATTCTATTCCCACTTAGTCTCCTCTTTTCTAAGATGAAAAGTCCCAGTCTTTTTATTCTCTCTTCATATGGCTGTGCTCCAACCTCCTAATCATTTTTGCTGCCCTCTTCTGAACTTTTTCCAATGCCAAGATTTATTTATTTTTTTTAGTCGAGGCAACCACATCTGCAGGCAGTATTCCAGATGTGGGCGTACCACTGATTTATTCAGAGGCAATAAGATATTCTCTGTCTTAGTGCTTATCCCTTTTGTAATGATTCCCAACATTCTGTTTGCTTTTTTGACTGCCGCTGCCCACGGAGTGGATGTTTTCAGAGACTTGTCCACAATGACTCCAAGATCTCTCTTTTGAGCAGTAACAGCTAGTTCGGCCCCCCTCAATTTGTACGTATAACTGGGATTATGTTTTCCAATGTGCATGACTTGCATGTATCCACATTAATGCAAAGTCATACCAGTTGGAAAACATAATCCGAACTATAGGGCTAGACTGGCATGATTTTCCACAAATGCCCTGATCGCCATTTTCTCCATCTGGGCTTTTTTGCGCAAAACAGTTTTCAGCTTTCTACTCAGGCCCTTTTGCGTAAAAGCATTTCCGGAAAAGGGCTTTTGCCCGAACGGGAGCAGCATAGTATTTGCGCAAGAAGCACTGATTTTAGACAGTAGAAAGTCAGTGCTTTTGCGCAAAATCAAGCGGCCGGTGTAGACAGCTGGCAAGTTTTTCCACAAAAGTGGCCGATTTTTGCGGAAAAACTTGCCAGTCTACACACAGCCTAGGTGTACTATGGGGCACCTCATTTCCTAAGGACCGTCTTCTGTGAGTCACTGTCACCATCTCCAACCCAGCTGTATTACATTTTGGTCAGTGGACCATGAATGGTTTTCACCTATTTTGGTTTCTTCTGGTACATTCACTAGTGGTAAATGTAAGCACAAAGCTTCCAGGCCGTGGTATGTTAATGAACTGCTAGCACTGACCATTCACGGGGTGTGAGCAGTCACTCATGTTGCTGTGATTGGACCCCTGATAAGGGTTTTTAAGTAGCTGGTGGCTGTCTTTTTGGGTTGGCCACTAGACCTGACATGGCTCTGAGCCTGGCCTACCAGAAAGCTGGAACCGTGCTTGGCTTTAGCTGCTGTGTGGTCCACGTGTGTGTGCATGGCGAATTCCACGTGGGGTTATGTGCAATGAAGAACGAACACATGATGGCTGAAGGCTTAGATCCCCCCTAAAAAATGCACCTTGTTATTTTTTTTTCGATATCCATCCAGCTGAATATTATTTATACAGAATGCACGGACGTACATAGATATCTGAGCAGCCTCGGCCCTGCCTTGAACAGTTTATATCTGCACCAAGACAGAAAACATTCAGTGCCTCTGGAGGTATGTGCCACAGACACAGGACACATGAAGTAAGGAATGCCCTTTCTCCTCTGGAGAAAGGAGGGACCATATCCAGCGGGGGAAACAGAGAAAAGAATTCATCACCTCTTCAGTCTTTGGCCTTTCTGCTGAGTTTAGCAATGAGGGGCTGTAAACGGTGGTACTTTTTTGATTCTGCGATGTGGACTTCTATCCACCAGAAACTGCATCATCGAACACCCATTCACTGATCGTGGGCCACGAGCAATCTATATTCATTTGTAGCCTCCCCTTAGGAGGCAGAGAAGGGGACAATGACATCACTTTGGTGGAACCCCTGTGTGCTTTTGTGTTTTAGACAAGTGCAACACAGGAAAAGCTCATGTGAGATTCATTCTCATGCCCAGGAAGTCCCTGGAGGCAACAGGAAAGCTAAAATAAAATGTCTCATGGAAAACGTTGTCAACGGGCTGAGGTGTAATAGGTAGTTTGAACTAGGGCTTTATTTCGAACTACCAAGTCCCTGCCACATATAGATGCGGGCAGTTAGTCTGGACTTGTAAATTTCAAAAATGGCGACCGGCCGGGAAGATGCAAATCAAGTGCGGGATATTTAAATCCCAGGCTTGATTTGCAACTTCGAATGCCTACATTAGCCTCCCTAGTCCGAACTAAGGAGCTAGTGTAGACATACCCATAAGAACATAAGAACGGCTAGACTGCGTCAGACCAAAGTTCCATTCAGCCCAGTCTCCTGTCTGCCGACAGTGGCCAATACCAGGTGCCCCAGAGGGAGTGAATCGAACACGTAATGATCAAGCGATCTCTCTCCTGCCATCCATCTCCACCCTCTGACAGAGGCTAGGGACCCCATTCCTTATCCATACTGGCTAATAGGCGCCATTAATGGACTTAACCTCCATGAATTTATCTAGTTCTCTTTTAAACCCTGTTATAGTCCCAGCCTTCACATCCTCCTGTGGCAAGGAGTTCCACAGATTGCCTATGTGCTGTGTGAAGAAGAACTTCTTTTTCTTTGTTTTAAACCTGCTGTCCATTAATTTCATTCGGTGGCCCCTAGATCTTATATTATGGGAACAAGTCCATCACTTTTCCTTATTCACTTTCTCCACACCACTCATGATTTTATAGACCTCTATCCTATCCCCCCTTAGTCTCCTCTTTTCCAAGCCGAAAAGTCCCCGTCTTTTGAATCTCTCTTCATGTGGCAGCCATTCCAAACCCCTCTTCGTTTTTGTTGCCCTTTTCTGAACCTTTTCCAATCCCAAGATCTCTCTGCTAAATGGAGAGGGAGTGTCTGACCTGGGGTTCCCTGGGTTTGTTGCCTCTCTCCTCATAAACTTAGTCTCTCCTCATAAACTTAACTCTGCACCACTGGTCAAATGCCTTAAAACAGGCTCTCTAGATTATTAGAGAATCCTATGGTTGGAAGAGCCCTCAGGAGTCCAGCCCCCTGCCCAAAGCAGGACCAACCAGGGCTTTGTCAAGCCGGGACTTACACACCTCTAGGGATGGAGTCTCTACCTCCTCCCTAGGGAACCCATCCCAGTGCTTCTCCACAAGGAGGCAGAGATGGAGGAGTTTGTTCTCCAGGGAGGCCGAGCCAGGACCTTCTGCTGCCATTAATTATGTAGGATTTCCTCCACGATCCTCCTACTCCCTGACTTGCTGCCATGCAAGAGTCAGAGAGGAACACACAGGACCTGATCCGAAGCCCATCAAAATCTCTGGGAGTCTTTCCCTTGGCTTTCGTGATCTCTGGATCAGGAACTCTGTGTCCTTTAATTGTCTGGGGGCTCAGGATAAACCCCAGCGACAGAGGGCTCTGAGACTGAGACATGTGGCGCTGTTTATGGTGCAGATGCCAACGGCTAACACATGCGTTGTGTCCCACATCCAAGGGCTCTAATGCTCATTGGAGGGCGCAGGCCTTTTAGCTGGCTTATGGGGTTTATTGTCAGGCTGTGCACGTTGCGGATGGAGCCCTGGCTTCCATTTAGCGCCTGCTCTCCGTTGGATTTGGCTGGATTCCCTACAAATGATCATGCCTGCTGTGTTTTATTACCTTCCCTAGGGGCCTTCTGGCATGGGGCAGTGTAAATATATTAGTAGATTCACATTAATGAAAGGATAATAACAAGGGAAAGATATTGTACTCCGTCTATGCTGGGTAGGCAACGCCACGTCTTTTCATCGGGGTTTTTTTTCCTAGCTACATACAACTTCCATCCCCATTTCTGGGTAGGAAAAGAGAGTCGCAAAGTAGGGACGTGTCTACACTAGGAAACGCTTTCGAACGAGTGAAAATCGATTTAATAACATCTGAAATAACAACATCGAACGAAGCCTCGAAATGAGTCTGAGGCAGGCTTAAGAACATAAGAACATAAGAACGGCCATACAGGGTCAGACCAAAGGTCCATCTAGCCCAGTAGCCTGTCTGCTAACAGTGGCCAGCACCAGGTGCCCCAGAGGGAGTGGACCGAAGACAATGATCAAGCGATTTGTCTCCTGCCATCCCTCTCCAGCCTCTGACAAACAGAGGCCAGGGCACCATTTTTATCCCCTGGCTAATAGCCTTTTATGGACCTAACCTCCATGAAATTATCTAGCTTCTCTTTAAACTCTGTTACAGTCCTAGCCTTCACAGCCTCCTCTGGCAAGGAGTTCCACAGGTTGACTACACGCTGTGTGAAGAACTTTCTTTTATTAGTTTTAAACCTGCTACCCATTAACTTCATTTGGTGTCCTCTAGTTCTATTATGGGAACTAATAGATAACTTTTCTTTATTCACCTTCTCCACACCACTCATGATTTTATAGACCTCTATCATATCTTTATATACCTCTATCATAGCTTTGTTAATGTAGACACGTTCCCTGGATTTAGAGCCCCCGGACGCATTCGAATGACTCTAGGGTTTAGTTCTTTTGAAATAGCGGCACCAGAGAATCCACGATTTCAAAATTAGCCTTTTTCCCCGAAAGGAGCAGGAGCACAGATTTCGAAATAATGGGCATGGTAGTGTGGACGCTCCCCTTATTAATTCGGCCTAAGGGGGGTGATTTTGAAGGAGGAATATGGCTTTCAGATCGGCACTGTTCAGGAGGGATAATTGAATGGACAGAAGAACAATCTACATCTGGTGCCTTGGGTTTAGTTTCCACCTCAGCCACAGACTCCCTGTGCAAGCATAGGCAATCACTTAATCGACCCCGTGCCTCAGTTTCTCTACTGTACAATCAAGGACAGAATTTCCCTATCTCCCAAGCACTTTGAATGTTTGATTCTGAAGCACTCAGCTGCTTTGGTGAGGAGGATCATGTATGTGCCTACGTACAATGGAGAGCCATTCCAGCTCACTGTCGGCATATTGGGGTGCCCATTTTTTGTCACAGCAGGCATGAGAAGGAGGCTCCATCTTCTCCGCTTGTCCTTCATTTTGGGCAGCAGCGGGACTTGGCTTCCTCTGGGCTGGTTTGGGAGCATCAGGCCTGAACCCTAAGAACTTACAAGATCCTAAGAACGGCCAGACTGGGTCAGAGCAAAGGTCCAACTAGCCCAGTGTCCCCGTCTTCCAGTGATGGCCAATGCCAGGTGCCCCAGAGGGAGTAAACAGCACAAGTAATCACCAAGTGACCCCTCCCCTGTCACCCACTTCCAGCTTATGACAAACAGAGGCTAGGATACCATTCCTAAACTTCGGGTACGTCTAGACTACAGGCTTTGTCGACAGATACTGTCGACAAAGCTTCTGTTGACAAAGAGCACCTAGACTACATCCAGTTCTGTTGACAAAGCAAGCCGCTTTGTCGACATGAGAGTGTAGACGCAAAGGACAGTGTCGATGCAGTAACACCTTCTGTCGACAGAACTCTGTCAACATTCCTCGTAGAATGAGGTTTACCGCCGTCGACCAACCTGCAACGTTCTGGCTACGTTATGTCAACAGAACTCAGCGGTAGTGTAGATGCAGGTATAGTTAACCCTGTAGTCTAGACACACCCTTCCTGGCTAATAAGTATTGATGGACCTGTCCTCCATGAATGTATCTAGTCGCAGCTTGACAAAGTCCTGGCTTGTTTGATTGAGTTGGGGTTGGTCCTGCTTTGGGTAGGGGGTTGGACTCGATGACTCCTGAGGTCTCCTCCAACCCTAGGATTCAATGATTCCAGTATGACCTTGGCCAAGCCACTTATATCTAGATCCTCATAAGTATTTAGGGGCCTCAGTTCCCCGTCTGTAAAATGGGGATAACAGCACTATCCACAGAGGTGTTGAGAGGGTGAATACATTAAAGATTATGAGGTGTTCAGATACTATGGCAAGGGGGCAGAAACTATTCCCTCTTGCCGTCTGATCCAGCCCGGTACAAAGGGGCTGGTTTCTTGACCCCATCCTAGAAAAAGCCAGTCTTGTGGAAGGATTTGACTATTGTGAGGGAAGAGATGTGGGGTAGCTGGTTGGGGCCAGTGAGGGGATGCCTAATAATGGCTACGGTACTTCAACCTGACATCATTTTATAAAATTAGTTTGCCTTCCTCCCTCACTGCCGAATGCTGCAATTGCTGTCCCTCACGCTGCATTGACAGTGCAATACGGAAGGGTAGAGTCACTCCCCATTTCTCCTGCATTAACACAGTGCTGTCGGGGGGGAGGGACCAGTTTTAGAGAAGAACGGTCCACCATTCTTTTTCCCTTGCAGGAGCATGAGTACTGGCTGCCAACAGGGATGCCCTCTGAGTTTGATTTAGCAGGTCTTTACTAGACCTGCTAAATCAAATTCCGGATGATCAATCACAGCAGCATCTGTCTTCCCCAGAGAAAAGACATGGCCTGGGTAACCTATTCCAGAGGTTAACTGTCATGAGAGTTAGAAAGCTTTTTTCCTAAATTATACCCTCAGTCTGCCTTACTGCAGATTAAGCCCATTATTCCATGTCCTACCTTCAGTGGAGGGGGAGAACAATTGATTACTGTCTCCTCAAAGGTCAGATTTTTGTTGCTGTCTGGATTCTCACCAGTTTTCCCACATCTTTCCAAAAATGGGGTGCCCAGAACGGAACCCAGCATTCCAGCTGCAGCCTCAGCAGTGCTAAGAAGATTGGGAGATCGGCCACAGTCTTCTACAATACCCACAGATGAAAGTTACTTCCTGCCCTGAAGAGTTTACAACACGGATGAGCAACCGAGGCTCGTGAGTGGGCCACATGAGGGCCCCTCCTTCATCTCAGTGGGCCTCAAGATGGTCACAACCAAGATGGTCTCCCCGGATAGGGTAGTTTTGCTCACCGTGCATGCATACCTCGGATTTGCAGAGGGGTGTCAACTGAACCATTGCAGCGCTTTGATTGGATGCAGAGGAAGCACACGGCTCTCACAGACAACGTTGTGCGCAATCAGCCCGCATCTCACTTCATGTGCCCTGGCTTGACGTGCGTGTCACTTTAGTAATACGAGGGGGAAAAGACCCGACAGCAAAATCGGGCAACCCTGTGCGCGGGCAACGGAAACGAAGGGCCCCACGTAGAACCCGATGGGCCGCAGGCTGCCCACCAGTGTTTTACATCTCAGAGCCAGAGAAAGAGAAGATGAAGAGCCCCGGGAGCTGTGTACGCTGCTGCGCTGAAGTGCGCAGAAGCACCCGAATCCCGTAACTGAGAGGAGGGCTCCACCGTGCTAGGCGCTGCACATGCACACGCTAAGAGACAGTCCATGACCAAAGACTTCACAATCCAAGTAGGCAATGGAGAGGTTATTTCCCACCTCTATGCCCATCTTTTGGGGGAGAACCCAGGCTCAGAGATTAGGCGACTTCCCAAGGTCACACGGGGCATCTTCATAAGAGCCATGAACAAAGCCCAGAATGTAACCTCCATAGCCGCTATCCAGGCTGATCCCTGGCGAACTCGGAGTTAACCTCAGCTCTGTGTCTCCCTCACCTCCCCCAGGTTTGATCTGCCTATCCAAGTTAGCGGTTTTCCGGAGCCCATCCACAAAATGATTCCCTTTCAGGGCTAACCTGGGCTCCCCAGGAAGCTGGGTGGGGCTATTAAGGCACCAGGGAGCAAAGTATAAATATTTCTCGCAAGTACGCTGAGTAGAAGTGTGTTTGGCCGGTGCTGCTGCCTGCTTCTCTGGCAGTAGCTAAAAGACAAAGGTGTTGTCTAAACGGGGCAATTAATTAATCTATTCCCCCTCCTCCTCTGCTGGGATGCAGGGTTTATCGCAGGCTAAAAGGGGTGCTGATTATGGGCACCCCTTGTTAAAATGCTGGCTTTGCTTCAGTCGCTGCCTTCCAACTAAACGTCATCGACGCGCTCTCGTTGGCCTCCGTGAAACCTTTTTGGCAGGTCGTGCTGGGCCTCTCAGAGAGGCATGAGCCATCGTGCAGCTCAACGGGAGAGAGAAAACCCCGCGGGAAGCATTAAAAGCAACTTATTTAATCAGAATACTGTTTTCCATCCCAGCTGTGCGCCGCGGACACCTTGATTTTAGCAGACCAGGGTCCACGTCGGATAAGCACCAGCAATGGCTGCTAGGCTGGGAGAGAAATTCAAGGGGCCGGAAAGGGAGTGGATTGAGCAATGTAAAAGGGAGAGGTCCCAGATCCGGATCAGCTGGGAGTGGGAGTGATGGGTCAGGGGACAGGTCTGCATGGAGAAGGGGGTGGCTGAGGGGTGGGTGCAATAGCAGGAGGTGCAGGAGACGAGCACTGCGATACGTCGGCACCGCGGCGTTGTGTCCCAGGTGGGGCTCTAACAGCCCAGGGGGAGATCCGGGTTGAGGTGCGGCGGCGGAATTGGGTGGGAACACGGGCAGGAGTGGGCGAGCATGTCAGGAATCGGGGCCCGCAGGGGTAGCCCTGTCAGTACTGCCGGCCTGCAGCAGGCTATCTGGGTGGCCATGCCACCTGACGGACGGGAGGGGTCAGCAGCCCAGTGTTTAAGTCAACAGCAGTTTGCTGGGTGCTCATGCCAAGAGCTGTGCCTGCTCCTGTGTGAACTTATTCCTGCCTCCCTGCCATCGCATCCAGCCCTACCCCTGCCCTGAGTCCCTCGCTGCCTGCTCTCCTGCTTGCTCCGGTTCCTGCCCCCTGGTTTGCTTATCGACGCCGGCTTTCCCCTCTGCTCTAGAATCCTGCTCCTGAGCTCCGGCTTCCCCCTTGGCTCCAGCTTCTATCAACTCCACCTTGCCCCTCCGCTCTAGAATCCTGCTCCTGAGCTCCAGCTTCCCCCTTGGCTCCAGCTTCTATCAACTCCGCCTTGCCCCTCTGATCTAGAATCCTGCTCCTGAGCTCCAGCTTCCCCCTTGGCTCCAGCTTCTATCAACTCCACCTTGCCCCTCTGATCTAGAATCCTGCTCCTGAGCTCCAGCTTCCCCCTTGGCTCCAGCTTCTATCAACTCCGCCTTGCCCCTCTGATCTAGAATCCTGCTCCTGAGCTCCGGCTTCCCCCTTGGCTCCAGCTTCTATCAACTCCACCTTGCCCCTCCGCTCTAGAATCCTGCTCCTGAGCTCCAGCTTCCCCCTTGGCTCCAGCTTCTATCAACTCCGCCTTGCCCCTCCGCTCTAGAATCCTGCTCCTGAGCTCCGGCTTCCCCCTTGGCTCCAGCTTCTATCAACTCCACCTTGCCCCTCTGATCTAGAATCCTGCTCCTGAGCTCCAGCTTCCCCCTTGGCTCCTTGTTCTATCAACTCTGCCTTGCCCCTCAACTCTAGAATCCTGCTCCTGAGCTCCAGCTTCCCCCTTGGCTCCAGCTTCTATCAACTCCACCTTGCCCCTCTGATCTAGAATCCTGCTCCTGAGCTCCAGCTTCCCCCTTGGCTCCAGCTTCTATCAACTCCGCCTTGCCCCTCTGATCTAGAATCCTGCTCCTGAGCTCCGGCTTCCCCCTTGGCTCCAGCTTCTATCAACTCCACCTTGCCCCTCCGCTCTAGAATCCTGCTCCTGAGCTCCAGCTTCCCCCTTGGCTCCAGCTTCTATCAACTCCGCCTTGCCCCTCTGATCTAGAATCCTGCTCCTGAGCTCCAGCTTCCCCCTTGGCTCCAGCTTCTATCAACTCCACCTTGCCCCTCCGCTCTAGAATCCTGCTCCTGAGCTCCGGCTTCCCCCTTGGCTCCAGCTTCTATCAACTCCACCTTGCCCCTCTGATCTAGAATCCTGCTCCTGAGCTCCAGCTTCCCCCTTGGCTCCAGGTTCTATCAACTCTGCCTTGCCCCTCAACTCTAGAATCCTGCTCCTGAGCTCCAGCTTCCCCCTTGGCTCCAGGTTCTATCAACTCTGCCTTGCCCCTCAACTCTAGAATCCTGCTCCTGAGCTCCGGCTTCCCCCTTGGCTCCAGGTTCTATCAACTCCGCCTTGCCCCTCTGATCTAGAATCCTGCTCCTGAGCTCCAGCTTCCCCCTTGGCTCCAGCTTCTATCAACTCTGCCTTGCGCCTCTGATCTAGAATCCTGCTCCTGAGCTCCAGCTTCCCCCTTGGCTCCAGCTTCTATCAACTCCGGCTCTGACAGTAGTCCGTGGTTCCGTGATGCCGGCTGTGACCCCGAGGCCCGATGTCTGCTCCGACCATTCAGCCAGACCACCCTCATCCCAGTCACCTGACACAGAGCAGCAAAGTCAGGGGCAAGGAAGCTTCCTCACAGGGGATGTTTGCATCTCAAAATCACGTTGCTTGGTGCCCGGCACCGGCAGTAATCCTCCCTCGCTGTCACGAGCCCCAAGCCCAGAGGTAGAGTCCGGGGCCACCAGCAGCCTGCGATTTTGCCTTCTGATACTTAGCGAGCTGTTTTGTTGCGGTGGGCCAGGCTCCTTTGGCTCTGTCGGGTTGTTTCTGGTACCACCCAGCATGACCGTTTCCCACTGAAGAATGAAGCTCTTCCAGTTCAGCTGGACAGCAGGTAGCGAGGGAGGAACGAGAATCTTTTAGCAGACTCTTGGCAGAGGGCTGTTGGCTCACCTAGCAAGCCCTGGAGAACTTGGCAAGAAGAGCCGTCCTGGACTGGCTCCTGGCGATTCATTTTAAGTTAACTAATCCTGACATTTCCTTACATATGTGAAGTGCTCAAGGTTTGCCAGCGGTCCCTCACTCTTCGACCGGGGCGTGACGCAAACCTGGAAGGACTGATGTTGAATTGCTCTTGGAAAACGCGGTGCCCAAAAGGGCAGGAGGGCAGTAGAAGGACATGTGTGGAGACCCAGAGGTCTCACTCAGCCAGACACTTCCACCTCCAAGGTCATGCAAATGTTTCGACCGAACAACAAACGGTGGCTGTCTTTTCTTAAAAGACCCAGAGTTGATGCTGCTAACCAGATTGCTTTCAGAGACTGGCTACACCTTTTTTTTTTTTTGCAGTGCTTTAAACTGTGTAGTACACTAGAGGCTATTCGATAGGTGACTCAGGTCTCAGATCCTTCTTGCATTGTGGTAACAGCCAGGTAATTTTCCTATCCCCCTATGTGATAAAGATAAGCCACCTGATTTTGAACTCTAACCATGTTGAAGAGTTAACCTGCGGAACTCCTTGCCAGAGGATGTTGTGAAGACCAGGACCTTAACAGGGTTCGTAAAAGAACTAGACAAATTTATGAAGGATAGTTCCAGCAATACTTATTAGCCAGGATGGATAGGAATGGGTGTCAGAGGCTTGGAATGGGTGACAGAAGAGGGATCGCTTGATGATTTCCTGTTCTATTCATTCTCTCTGGGGTACCTGGTATTGGCCCCTTTTGGCAGACAGGATACTGGGCTAGATGGACCTTTGGCCTGCCCCTGTATAGCTGTTCTTATGTTGCCAGCCTGTTAAAAGAGCAGATCCTATTATGGGATAAGTGTTCAAAACCAAGGGCATTGTCCCTACTTTATGAGAGTGGGAGAAACTATTCAGAAATGGGAAAGTTTTGATATCAGCAATGAGACTCAGTGATACAATCAGGTTAGAAATGCTTTGGCTCATAAGCAAATATCCTGCATCAGGATGGTTGTGTGATAAAGATACCGAACCGACTTGGAAGACATTAAAGCAAACCAGGAGCTGTCTATGTCTCACTTGCCATGTCCATGTGGTGGAGCGACAGCACTTTGGTGCACACTTCTATTCACACAGCCCTAGGCCGAACTGGAGCAGATTAGGCAGAACTTCTATTGGTGAAAGAGATAAGCTTTCAAGTTTACACATTGTGCTTCAGGGCTGGGAAAGGTACTTAGAACATATGTTAACTACTTATCCTGCACAGACAATTCTGCCTTATATTTACTGTGACACTAAGGGACTATTCAAAGTGAAGTGGCTTGTTAACACCTCTGCAGTCATCATAGGACAAAAAAAGGAGAGAGAGGTGTCTGTGGTTAAGGATTGTATATATTCCAGCAGCATCCACTAACATGGGGCCCTGATCTCAGATAGGACCTTACATGCGACTATATTACAGGTAAAATCTGGAGTACAACTAAAGTGAGGTTTGTACTTTTCCAACAGAATGTATCGCAGCAGCTTGTGCCAATGCATTAAAGCCAACAGAAGAAAGGGCCGGTGTCGACAAATCTCCCAATTCAGAAAAGGCTTGAAAAAAAAGTTTCAAAACTGTCCAAACCTCCTTTCAGTTTAACATGACTGTCCGTTTTCAAATGGTAGCTAAGGTATGCTAAAAAGAGAAAAGCAACAATAGTTTAAAAGGTCAAAATCTTTTCTGATTATTGAGCTGAAATGTAAATAGTGAAAAATAAAATATACAGTATATTTTAAAGGTCAAAATAAAAATGGATACGTTTGCAAATATTGAAACGATATGCTTTGACTGATGACATCTTTTTTAATATTATCACTCTGGCTATGTCTAGACTGTAGGTTTATTTCGGAAGAAGCTTTTCCAGCAGAGATCTTCTAGAAAAACTTCTTCTGAGAGAGAGCGTCCAGACTTCCAAAGCACATTGAAAAAGCAATCTGCTTTTTCGACAGATAGCGTCCACATTGAATCACATTTAAGCTGTGATTACTATGGACAGAGTGGCCACCAGAGCCATCTTCCCCATCCACACATGCCTTTTTGCAAAAGAGCTCTTTCGGAAAAAGGCTTCTTCCTCATAGAAAGAGGATTACCAGTGTCAGAAAACCCCCTCTGTTCTTTTGATTTTCTTTCAAAAGAACGCGATTGCAGTGTGGACGTAAATCAAGTTTTCTTCAGAAAAATGGCTGTTTTTCCAAAATAACTCTGAACATTTTTGATATTTCAGCTTTTTTTTTCCAATTCAAGATGGGACAATTTTCTGATATCACAAAAATTCTTGAAGGATGGGAAAACCATTTCCTGCCCACCTCTATGATTGAATAAGTGTTCAGATAACAAAACACAGCATAACCGAAATACACCAGACCTATTTTGTGCCTTTAACACTGAATAATAGTTTTGTGAGAAAGGAAAGAAGATAGTTTCCATCTGAAGGTAGAGGGGGGAGTTTTAGTCTCACTGAATTTTGCCAGGGCACACATTAACCAATCTACTGTTGTGACAACAAATGCCATTTTTGTATACTAAATACGATTTTATAGTTTTGTATCAATACATCATGCAAATTTTATCAGTTACATTTTATCAGTTGTATTTGTTATGCTGTATACTTTATATTTCAGGTATCTGATTTATTTATCTGTCCCACTGTAACAAGAACTCACATAACCACAGCAGTAGATGCTATGCTGCATTCCTACATATAATATATGAAAATGTAACAGCAACAAAATTATAACTAGAGCAGCCAAGCAATGGCATCTCTGTTCCCTTTATTCAGACCTGAAGACAAACTCTGTATAGCTAAAAGACTTGCCTCAAAGGGTATGTCTAGTCTACATGGCTCCGTTGATGGAGCCATGGAGATGAGTTTACTTGACATAGGAAAATGAAGCGGCGATTTAAATAATTGCTGCTTCATTTACATTAAAATGGCCGCAGCACTGTGTCGATCAGCTGTTTGACGGCACAGCGGGGCAGTCTGGATGCTCCGTGGTCGACAATGGAAGCCTCTCTGTTATGCCTCGTGCAATGAGGTTTACCGGCGCGGTTGACAAAGGCTTCCGTTGTCGACCACGGAGCAGCCAGGCTGCCCCGCTGTGCCACCAAACAGCTGATCGGCACAGCGCTGTGGCCATTTTGATGTAAATGAAGCGACGATTTAAATAATCACCCCTTCATTTTCCTATGTCTAGTAAACTCATCTACATGGCTCCGTCGACAGAGACATGTAGTCTAGACGTACCCAAAGATATTACCTCACCCCGTCCTGTCTAATGGTTAATATTGACAATTAACATAGAATCATAGAGCTGGAAGAGGCCTTAGGAGGCACCAAGTCCAGCCCCCTGCCCAAGGCAGGACCAAGTCCAACTAAATCAACCCAGCCAGGGCTTTGTCAGGCTGTAACTTGAAAACCTCTAGGGATGGAGATTCCACCCCCTCCCTAGGTATATAAATTATGGGGGATTTTATTTATCTCCTGGCTATGTAACTACCACCAGCTAGATTTGAACCTGGGACCTCAGCATAGGAACCTCTGCAGCTTGAGCTATAAAGCCGTAATCCACCCATTACAGCCCTCGCTGACTGGTCGCAGACTGCCAAGAGATGGCTGTGCGAATGGACCTGACAGAGTTGAATCATGTTAACAGAGACATGTTGAATCATGTTAACAGAGTCCTCCAGCTGCTTTACGGGCACGGTCCAGCTCCCATTGAAGTCCATGGATAGATCTCTAGGGCTTTCTGTGGGAGATGGATGAGGTCTCCGAGAACTTGTAGACCCAGGGCCTGCTTCCCCGGAGGCACCCGACCCATCAGAGCTTTTGTTTGAGGGGAGTATTCCAGCCCTTATGCGCAGGGTCATGTCTGGAGCAGGGTGCATGTGGACTGTACAGAGAAGATGACATCTCCTCTGAGGTGCCCCAAGACCAGCCCAGGCACCTCTCCTACCAGGACATGAAGCTAGCCCCCTGGGAAGCAAAGCTTTGCCCGAGTGACAATCTACAAACAATGCCCCCGCAGGATAAAACCACTTTTAAGGGGAGACGGGGGCGGATTCATGGCATGAATTTTGAACTTTCTTCTTCTTAAACCCTTGTACTCCGAGTGGAGCGTAGGTCATCTACAAGTCTCCTCCACTTCACTCTGTCTTGAGACAAAACTTCTAGCTGACTCCAGGAGTACCCCAGTTGCTGTCCTTCAATCTCAGTCAATCTTCTCATAGACTCATAGACTTTAAGGTCAGAAGGGACCATTATGATCATCTAGTCTGACCCCCTGCACAGTGCAGGCCACAGAATCTCACCCACCCCTCCCAGAATAATCCTCTCCCCTAGATCTCAGATATTGAAGCCTTCAAATACTTTGAAGACCCCAAGATGCAGAGAATCCTCTAGCTGTGATCTGTACCCCATGCTACAGAGGAAGGCGAAAAACCTCCAGGGCCTCTGCCAATCTACCCTGGAGGAAAATTCCTTCCCGACCCCAAATATGGCGATCAGCTAAACCCTGAGTATGTGGGCAAGACTCACCAGCCAGACACCCAGAAAGTTCTCTATAGTAACTCCTATCATCCCTCCATTGACGTATTTACCTCTGATAATGAATGGCCAATTAGTTACCAAGATCATGTTATCTCATCAAACCATCCCCTTCATAAACCCATCTAGTTTAATCTTGAAACCAGATAGATCTTTTGCCCCCACTACTTCCCTCCACATTGTCCAAGGTCTTCCTCTTTTGCGTTTTCCTAGCGGGTTCCATGCGAGAGCTTGACGGACTATGCTGGATGATGGTTTTCTGAGAGCGTGGCCTCGCCATCCCCACTTTCTTCTCTTGATTTGAACATCAAGTAGGTCTTGTCCTGCTCTGTTCCAAAGCTCCTCACTCTTGCCATGTGATGTGAAGGATGAACCTCTGGCATTTGTTTAGGAAAGTCTATAGCTTGAGGATTTGAAGACTTTTTTTTAGTATGCCAGGTCTTGCGGACATACAAGGGCACACTCCTCACATTTGTGTTGAAGATTCGCAGTTTCGTCTTCGCAGATGTTATTTGTGAGCTCCATATGGGACAAAGAGTCTTGAATGCAGCTGTTGCTTTCCCTATCCTAGCATTGATCTCTTTGTCTGTTCCTCCGTCTCGGCCCATAATACTCCCCAAGTAGATGAACTGCTTCGCATCTTCCAGGTCAACCCCTCCCAGTGTGATGGTGCTGTTGTTGGACTGGGTGATCCTCATTGTCATGGGCTTTCCCTTGTTGATGCTCAGTCTAATCATTGAGGCAGCTTTGTCTAGTGTTGCGACCTTTTCTTCCAGGTTGGTGTGAAAGGAGGGCGACATCGTCAGCAAAATCAATGTCCTCCAGCTGTTTGAAAAGTGTTTTGAACCTCACTGGGGTCTAATCCTTGTTGGAGCCGGACAGCACTTTCCTAATGTGGACCCCCACCCCCACCACGTTTCTGGTGTCCTTGCATGCATCCGTTTTAAGGATCCGAGACGCCCGGCTGGGCAGTTTCCACCTCAATCTCCACGAGACGCACACTGAGCCTGGCCACATGCCACGGCTGCTCCTGTCACTCTGAGCTGGGGGGGAACCCAGCTGGCCGGTGTCTGTTCCTGCGGAAGGCCGGAGGGGATCCGCTGGTGTCGACATCTGGATTGGATTGCTGCTCAGAACATGCCCGGAGGGATGGGTTCCCACTTGGGGGTCCGGGAAGCCCACGGTGGATTCTGAATACCTCGCTTGGGCTCATCAATGCATGGCCACATGCCACTGCGCTGACTGATCCAGGTGAATAAAGGCCAAAGGCACACGCTCCTTGTTGCTCGGATTGTGGCAGGGAAGTGCTGGTGATTCCTCTAGGCCCCCATCCAAAGTCTATATGGGAACCTCATTGGCTTCAACTGGCTTTGGCTCAGGCCCCCGCTGCAGCTGTCACTGCGGGCGACGGAAAAACCACCTCCTGAAATCCCAGCAGCTTCAAGCAGCTCTCTATGGGCCCGATCCACCACACCCCAACCCCCATAACCCCAGTCTCACACGGATGTCACTCCCCTGAAATCCCTGGAGATAAAGTGGCTTAAAATTCGAGTCCTCCCGTGATGCCTTGGGTCTTCGGAGAGGTTGTGTTTCAGTACGAGACTGGTCCGGCAACTGGCCGCGGCTGGTGTAACTGTAACCCACCCAGCTGTGACGCTGGTCTGACAGTCGAAAGGGAGGAATTAACACAGAGAGGTAAGATGCTGTATCATTCCAATCCTAGAGATGGTTCCTTGTTCTGTTTATACAGCACCTGGCGTAAAACGGTCCTGATGCTTAACCAGAACCATGGGGGCTACAACAAATAATAAACTGACCCTGGTTTTGCAGCGGGGGGGCAAATGAAACACTGAATAGCACAGTGATTGACACAAAGCAAATTGGGGTCCGTACTAGAACTTGAGCTATTGCGGGATGGGTACAACACCTAACACAATGGCTACGTCTAGATTGGCATGATTTTCCGGAAATGCTTTTAACGGCAAAGTTTTCCGTTAAAAGCATTTTCGGAAAAGAGCGTCTAGATTGGCAGGATGCTTTTCCGCAAAAGCACTTTTTCCGGAAAAGCGTCCTTGGCCAATCTAGACACACTTTTCCGCAAAAAAGCCCCGATCGCCATTTTCGCGATCGGGGCTTTTTTGCGGAAAACACTACTGTGCTGTCTACACTGGCCCTTTGGCGCAAAAGTCTTTCGGAAAAAGACTTTTGCCCGAACAGGAGCAGCATAGTATTTCCAGAAAAGCACTGACGATCTTACATGAGATTGTCAGTGCTTTTCCGGAAATTCAAGCGGCCAGTGTAGACAGCTGGCAAGTTTTTCCAGAAAAGCGGCTGATTTTCCGGAAAAACTTGCCAGTCTAGACACAGCCAATGAGGCTCCAACCTGGTACTATCACAGTATGAATGCAATAATAATAGTAATTAACAATGAAGAATGATTGGCTTTAGGTCACTCTAAAGCACTTTTCTTCCTATGGATTCTGTCCACCCCTCAACTGTATCGTATCTAGGGTCTTAACATCCCTGCTGTGGTTTCCCTGCAACAGCCAATCCTGACCATTAAAGAAAAAAATCTTTAAAATTCGGCCTGGTTCGGGTTGGAGCTTCAAGCACAAACATTGTGGCCGCTGTGCCAAAAACCACTCCAGAATTCCTTTCCTCAGCCCCCGGGCCTGAGAATTCCAAAAGGCCCGAAAGTATTTCACACAATATTTGAAAATAAATATCTCTCCTCTGCAGCCTGATGTTCCGGCATCCAAATGGATTTATAATGGAAAAAGTGACTCAGGCTTACCGCTATGCGAGGCCTGGGCTGCTACCATTCAGTAAATCACTCTGCCCGGATTTCTGCATTCCCTTGCTGGGTAGCTGGGCATTTTCTATCAACGCTACCTGGCTTAGAGAGGCTGTGTTAATGAACCTTCTCCGGGCCAAATGGCTGGGTACCTGAATCAACAGTGCTTTTAGCAAACTGCAGGGTGGACCGGCTGGGCAAAATACAGGCAGATTTCCTCTTCGTGGGAATGTCTAGTTCTTTGCATCCACCAGCTAATTCGTTCTTGCAACCACAGCCCCCTTCAACCAAGATCCCCCCATTTGTCTGTAGCTGTATGCTGCCTTATGCTTAATTCCTGCCCTGGGGAGTTTACCGTTTATCTCTTTGCTCTGTGTTTATTCAGTGTGTTACTGTGGAGAGCTCAGAGATACAAACATTCTATGCAGAAAGAAGGAAGGCAGTGTAGCCTAGTGGCTAGTACCCTGGGTTCTGAGTCAGGAAACCTGGAATTCAAATCATGACTCAGGCCCCTCTGTTCTCCTTTCCCCACATTTTCTGTCTTATTTAGCCTGTAAGCTCTTAGGAGCAAGGACCGCCACTTATGGTCATAGAATCATAGGACTGGAAGGGACCTCGAGAGGTCATCGAGTCCAGCCCCCCGCCCTCAAGGCAGGACCAAGCTCTGTCTACACCATCCCTGACAGATGTCTATCTAACCTGTTCTTAAATATCTCCAGAGAGGGAGATTCCACCACCTCCCTTGGCAATTTATTCCAATATTTGACCACCCTGACCGTTAGGAATTTTTTCCTAATGTCCAATCTAAACCTCCCCTGCTGCACTTTAAGCCCATTACTCCTTGTCCTGTCCTCAGAAACCAAGAGGAACAAATTTTCTCCTTCCTCCTTGTGACACCCTTTTAGATATTTGAAAACCGCTCTCATGTCCCCCCTTAAGACTGTTTATGTGTCTTCAGCTCCCGAAATGCTTGGGTTGGTTTGTTTTTCCAAGGCAAAGATGCACTGAGTTTCTTGAAGACCAAGCGACTGCTGGAATAAAGAGCTGGGGGGATCCAAGTGATAGATTTTGGGGAGGTTTTTTTAAGCAACAGGAAAGCCATCCGTTGCTTGCAAACCTCTCTACCCGTTGTGTCTAGCCCCCAAGCATCATCATCTCAATCGCCTTGAAAGAGAAGCCACCGCCCAGGAACGAGAAGGAGAAACAGGGGGTAATGAGCAGCCTATCTCGAAAGATAATTCATTCCACGTTTGTGCACTTTTGACTCGCTCACCACTTTGCCTCGCGGGAGCGGAATAACGCCAAGGTGTTAGAGACTACAAGAGCAGCTCCCTCCACATAGGCACTTGGCCGGAGGCTGAGCAATTACCTCAGAGGCCCGGCCTGCACCTGAGTACACAGCTTCTCGTGGAAAGGCAGGCAGCCGAGCGGCTCTCAGCGCTCCGATGAGCTCACGGCAGCTGGGGGCGAGCGCGCCGAACACACGCACCACAGCACAGCGCGGGGGGAGGGAAGGGTGAAAAATGCCCCGTGTCCCTCTCCCCTACACAGGCCGGTTGCCCTTGGCTCTGCAGACTGTGCGCGCACTCATGCTGGTGCGTCTGTATACACACACGCATCCTTACACACCCAGGACCTTAGCTGCAAGAGCACATGGAGAAATACATACATTCTACACAGAGAGAAGGAAGGCAGTGTAGGCTAGTGGCTAGTGCCCTAGGCTTTGGGTCAGGAAACCTGGGATTCTGTTCATGAGTCAGGCCTCTCCGTTTTCCCTTCCATGTGTTTTCTTGTCTTACCTATTTAGCCTGTCAGTGCTTGGGGGCAAGGACTGTTGCTCTCTCTTTGTACAGCATCTAGCACAACGTAGACCCACCCTGGTTGGCCTTATCATTGTTCCCTGTAAGCAGAGCACTAGGGCAGCCGCCCTGGCGAAATTCAGGTGCCACCCAGCTCATTAACAGAGCGCCCACAGTGCCCACAGCCGTCAGCATGTGTTTCTACTAGTGGTGCACATCCACACGTGCTTCAGCACACCAAATAAAATTTATCCCGCACATGACTGGAAAACATGAGAGGGAACCTTGGTTCCGATGCTATAAATGTATCCCCCTCAGGGTACGCCTACACTGCAACACTATTCCGAAATCACTAGCGCTATTATGAAATAACGTAGTCCGCGTCTACACAGCCGGCAGTTATTTCAAAATAGGGTCAAAATACTGTCAAGCTGGAGGACTTCTTACTCCGACTCCTGTGAGCCTCATTGTACGAGGAGTAAGGGAAGTCGGAGGAAGAGTTTCAAAATAAGTGCTCTGTAGACGTTCCTTATTTCAAAATAAGCTATTTCGAAATAAGCTAGGCAATTGCCGGAGCTGAAGTTGCGTAGTGTATTTCGAGTGAAGCCCTGCAGTGTAGACGCACCCTCAGACGTTTCAAAAAGTGCCAGCTGTTGTTATGGATAATGGGAACCCACCACGCTACCGTCGTGAGGCTTGACAGCTCTTGCTTCATGAATGTACAGCACCTAGCATCATGGGATCCAACCACTGGCAGCCCTACCGAGCATGCGAGTTTCTCCTCTCCACCCCTTTGTGTACATGCACATGCCTGTTCACTCCCGAGGCAGCTGCCTAGAGATACATGCATGCAGAGAAACACTCATCTGAACAGATAACTCCTCCTCCTGCCTACACACACATACACACACACACACACACGGTCATGGCTCTCCTGGCTCATTCCCAGGAAGGCGCAACCCTTGCAAAGAAACATGCAGAGTTAAATAAACTTGGCCTGGAGCAGAGCCAAATGGAGAGAGCCAAAAGAGAGGAGAAAGCAAACTCTAACCGTAAGAACGGGAGAGAGATAATGGCAGTGGTTCTCCTCTGATTTCCCCTCCTCTCCCACACTCCTTCTCCATGTTGTCTCCCTCCTTCTTGTCTTCTCTCCCTCCCTCGGTCTCTCTTGTGCGTCCCCTTTGGGAGTCAAAGTCCCTGTGACAGGACAAGGTCTCCCCGTCAGGACGGGACCGATTTCCCCGCACTCATCCCGCGGCCTCGTGTGCGCTACTCGGGATAAGCGGCGGGGCACGGGCCGCTTGTGCCCGATGTTCTCGGGTCGCACAGCTGTGTGGTACCACCTCGGAGAGGGATGGGGTAGAACGCTCTGGCAGCAGAGGCACGCCGGGGGCCACGTGACGCCCTGGGGGGCGCGGACGGACGGGGCGTGGGACGGGTGACGTCATCAGGAGGCACCCCAGGTAGGGGATATAAAAAGGGCGAGTTGGACACAGAGGGGTAGAGGGAGGAGGGAGGTTGGCAGAATACGAAGGGGGCATGGTGGCGCTCCGACGCTATCACAAGTGGGGTAGGAAGCAGCCCGAACAGAGCGTTATAGGATTCGCCAGCTGGCTGGTGAGTTACGGGTACTACCCCACCCGATGGACAGGACGACAGTAGTACCTATCTTTAGGACCCTGAGCTGGGACCCGTGAGAGTGGGCGGCCCAGTACATCTCAACCCTGGATCTATCTAAAGGATACTGGCAGATTCTCTAAGCCCCCATGTCGAAGGAGAAGACAGCCTTCTCAACACCATTCGGGTTATACCATTTCGTGCGCCTGCCGTTCGGCCTACATGGCGCTGCTGCGACCTTCCAGAGACTGATGGACAAAATACTCCGAAAGCATGAGCGCTACGCAGCGGCCTATATAGACGACATAGTGATCGACAGGACATCCTGGCAGGAACATCTACAACATTCAGAAGTGGTCCGAACATCCATAAGGGAGGTGGGGCTGACTGTCAACCCCAACAAATGTCCCTTCGGTAACCGCGAGGTATCATACCTAGGGTACACCGTAGGAGGGGGTATGCTTAAACCGCTGGTAGATAAAATTGGGGCCCACGCCAATGACCAAAAAGCAGGTACTCCAATTTTGGGGTCTCGTGAGCTATTATCACCATTTGTCCCTAGCTTTGCGACGTTAGCCGGCCCGTTGTCGGACCTGACCTGAAACACCGCCCAGCTGCCAAAGGAGGCAAATTGTTCGGCGGATGCTATACGTAAAGCTACAGGACTGGGTATTTCAGGAGAAGCGGCCCACCCTGCTGCTAATTTTGGGGGGAGACAGTGGACCCACAGGAAGGGAGGTGGTAGGATACACTCCTACAGCCCCTATAGGTGCTCCGCACCTCACAGAGTTCAAAGGATAAGGCCCGGCCTCCCCCGTCGAGCCCCAAACGTCGCCTTGTTTCTGCCAGTGTGTCCGGATTGAATTAGAAAAGCCCCTGAAACAACTAAGCCGCAAAGGGGGAGAGAGTCTAATAAGAAAGGGAGGTGAGCAGAAAAGCAAGATTTTCCTCCCTTTTTTTTTTTTTTACTCCTTAAAGGCCCTCCGGTGAGGTTGCTTTGCAAAATGAAAATGCCGTGTCAGCTCAGATGCCAGGTCAAAAGCAAATCCTATTTGTCCTAATGAATTCCCCCTGGAGACAGCTGGGAAATTTTAGCTGGGCAAGAGAAGGGAGCTCTTGAGAGGCATCCAAGAAGCGTGTGTGTACTCTGGAAGCCACGCTCAGTGCTTGCAAGGGGGAGCTCTCCCTCCCACCTCACGCTGGCCACAAATGGAAAGTAAATCAAATTGTGTATGTGTGTGTGTGTGTGTGTGTGTGTGTGTGTGTGTGTGTGTGATCCCTCCTCCTCAGCCTCTCTGTTGCTCCGGGTGAGCTCTGAGGGTACGTTTACACTGCAACGCTCTTTCGGGAGACCGGAGGAACCAAAAATCGCTACCCCGCGTCTTCACAGCAAGCCCGTTACTTCGGGCGTGCTGTTCCGACGTCCCTGTGCACCTCATTGTACGAGGAGCAAGAGACTTTTCGGAAGAGCACTCTTTTTCTAAATCTGGTGCGGTGCAGATAGTGCCGAATGACGAAACAAGCTAGGGTACATCAACACTGGCCCCCTAGATCGTCTAGAGAGGCTAATGAGGGTGACCAGAATTGCAAATCAAGCCCGGGATTTAAATATCCCGTGCTTGATTTGCATGTTCCCGGCCGGTCGCCATTTTAGAAATTGACTAGCGCAAAGTGACTGCCCACATCTACACGCGGCAGTGAAACGGAATTCCGATTTAAAGCTTTTAATTCGAATTAGCTGGTAAATCTCATTGCAGGAGGAATACCAGCTAATTCGAGTTAGGGCTTTAAATCAGAATCCCGTTTCACTGCCGCATGTAGATGCGGGCAGTTAGTTCGGGCTAGTCAATTTCTAAAATGGCAACCAGCCGGGAACATGCAAATCAAGTGCAGGATATTTAAATCCCGGGGTTGATTTGCAATTCCAGTAACCCTCATTAGCCTTCCTAGATCGATCTAGGGGACTAGTGTAGACGTACCCCTACATCGAAATAGCATCGAAATAAGAGATGCAATTTGCGTCGCTCAAATTGTGTCTCTTATTTTGAGTTACGGTGCAATGTAGATGCACTCTGAGGCTACATCTAGACTACATGCCTTTTTCGAAAGAGGCTTTTTCGAAAGATATTTTCGGAAAAGCCTCTTTTGAAAAAGTGTGTCTAGACCACAATCAGTACTTTTGAAAAAGCAAGCTGCATTTTCGAAAGAGAGTACTCAGGCAGTCTGGATGCTCTCTTTCCAAAAAGCACAGTTTTCATTACATAGTGCCTTTTTTCAAAAGAGCGCTTTCGAAAAAAGGTGTTCTTCCTCATAAAACGAGGTTTTCCGTGGTCGAAAAAACTGCCACGTTCTTTCGATTTACTTTCAAAAGAATGCAGCAGCAGTCTTGACACAGGGGAAGTTATTTCCAAAAAAGGCCACTTTTTTTGAAAAAACCCTGTAGTCTAGACACATCCTGAGAGTGGGGCTATAAAGGTATGTCTACACAGCAGGGCTAAAGCCAAAACAAACTAAGCAACTTGAGCGACGTCACTTGTGTCGCTTAAGTCGAAACAGCTTGTTTCGGCTTTTGGTGCTGTCTACACAACAGGAAGTCCGAGAAAGAGCACTCTTCCTCCACCTTCCCTTACTCCTCGTAAAATGAGAGTTACAGGAGTCGGAGTAAAAAGTCTACCAGTTCAACATTATTTTGACATTCTGTCAAAATAACTGCTTGTAGTGTAGATGCGGACTTTGTTATTTCTGAATAACGTCAGTTATTCCAAAATAACGCTGCTGTGTAGACATACCCAAAGGGTTTTACAAGGAGGAGAGAGAAAAATGGTTCTCCTCAACCTCTGAGGATAGGACAAGAAGCAATGGGCTTAAATTGCAGCAAGGGAGGTTTAGGTTGGACATTAGGAAAAATGTACTACCTGTCAGGGTGGTTAAACACTGGAATAAATTGCCTAGGGAGGTTGTGCAATTGCCATTACTGGAGATATTTAAGAGCAGGTTAGATAGGCATCTGGCAGGGAAGATCTAGACAGTGCTTGGTCCTGTCATGAGGGCAAGGGACTGGACTCGATGACTTCTCGAGATCTCTTCCAGTTCTGTGATTCTATGATTCCATGAACCAGCTACGCAACGTGTGCAGCAAAACCACAACCACAGTGGCACCTGGTTGCAACTGGCTTTTCCACCACCACAAATCAACAGGAAGGCTCTGGAACAGGCCGGTGAAGGCTGCAAAATCCATCCAGCTCCTTTTGATCTGAAACCCCCCTCGAAGGGCCTTCTGGGGGGAGCGAAAGGGGGTGGTATGGATAGCCCTGGGAAGTGAAGTCCTCTCGGTAGCCCCCAAATACAAGCGCTAGCAGCAAGAGTCGGGCAAATTTCCTCTGAGGCAGGTTCTCAGGGAACCTCCCCTGAGGCTGCCAGCAATAGGGCTTGTCCATGATCTTCTAGAATAACTAGTCTTGTGGCTAAGGGAGAAGCGGTGGATGTGGTATACCTAGACTTTAGTAAGGCGTTTGATACAGTCTCGCATGATATTCTTATCAATAAACTAGGCAAATACAACTTAGATGGGGCTACTATAAGGTGGGTACATAACTGGCTGAATAAACGTTCCCAGAGAGTAGTTATTAATGGTTCACAATCCTGCTGGAAAGGAGTAACAAGTGGGGTTCCGCAGGGGTCTGTTTTGGGACTGGCTCTGTTCAATATCTTTATCAACGATTTAGATATTGGCATAGAGAGTGCGATTATAAGTTTGCAGATGATCCGAAGCTGGGAGGGATTGCAAGTAATTTGGAGGATAGGGCCATAATTCAAAATGATCTGGACAAATTGGAGAAATGGTCTGAGGTAAATAGGATGAAGTTTAATAAGGACAAATGCAAAGTGCTCCACTTAGGAAGGAACAATCAGTCTCACACATACAGAACGGGAAGTGACTGTCTCAGAAGGAGTACGGCAGAAAGGGATCTAGGGGTTATAGTGGACCACAAGCTAAATATGAGTCAACAGTGTGATGCTGTAGCAAAAAAAGCAAATATGATTCTGGGCTGCTTTAACAGGTGCGTTGTGAACAAGATGCAAGAAGTCGTTCTTCCGCTCTACTCTGCGCTGGTTAGGCCTCAGTTGGAGTATTGTGTCCGGTTCGGTTCTGGACACCACATTTCAAGAAAGATGTGGAGAAATTGGAAAGGGTCCAGAGAAGAGCAACAAGAATGATGAAAGGTCTAGAGAACATGAGCTATGAAGGAAGAATGAAAGAATTGGGCTTGTTTAATTTGGAAAAGAGAAGATTGAGGGGGGACATGAGAGCAGTTTTCAGGTATCTAAAAGGGTGTCATAAGGAGGAGGGAGAAAACTTGTTCATCTTGGCCTCTAAGGATAGAACGAGAAGCAATGGGTCAGTGCTGGGTCCTGCCATGAGGGCGGGGGGCTGGACTCGATGACCTCTCGAGGTCCCTTCCAGTCCTAGTATTCGATGATTCTATAATTCTTCCCAGACAGGACATCTGTGATCCTCAACTCTGGTCTCCTGCCTGACACAGGTTAGAAAAATGCATTTAGGGGCTAATTGCAGGGCAGGCAACCATCGAGAGTGCTGCAGAGCTCCGTCGCTTGTGGCTAAATGAGAACGTGTCTTTAGAAAGATCCTCCAGCTTGCTGTCGTTGGGAGTGGGGTGTTATGTGGCATGGCTGCCCACCCACAGGGAAGAGGGGTGAAGATCATGCAGCACTCAGCTCTTTACACACATTAATCCCCTTAAATCCCCCTATTAGACCCTTTTCACTGACCGGTAAACTGAGACATGAACGGATGAAGCCATTCGCCCAAGGCAATGCACCACTTCAGTCGCAGAGCCCAGCTTGGAACTCCAGGCCTGCTGGCTCCCAACGCAACACCTGCAGACCACATAATCCACTAGATTTATCGTGGCCCTGTCACCAGAGGAGGACACCTCGTGGTCTTTAATGTGTGAGTCTTTTCAATATCCCTCTGAGGCAGGACAAGTTTGGCATTCCTGTGTCCAGGTGGGAAACTGAGGCATGGAAAGAGCAGGTGTCTTTCCCAAGGTCACACAGGAAGCCTGTGTCAGAGAACTGACTCCAGGTTCCAGGTTCTATCTTTCGTCTTTCTCATCTTCCACCACCACCAGACTGGGACTTAAGGATGGGTTAATCCAAGGCTGGTTGGAATTCATTAAGGCTGGTTGATTCATTACAGGGATTCATTCATCCCTGGAGTCATCTGTTTATCCCAAGAAGGAGCTTTGGGGAGCACAGTGAACTTGTCTGTCTAATGCAGGCCTGGGCAAAATACAGCCCATGGGCTGGATCTGGCTCGCCAAGCCACTGGATCTGGCCTGTGGAGGCAATGGGGAGCTCCAGGCAGGCTCCCCTGCTTGCCCCGCTCCCCACACGCTGCTCAGAAATGCCGCTGCGGGGCGCTTTCTCTTTGAGTCCGGACGGGAGGGGGGGAAGATTCAAACACTGCTCCCGCCTCCAGCACAATCCCATTGGCTAGTTTCTGGACAAACACTGGCCAATGGGAGCTGCCTGTTTGAATAACAGGCAGCCACAAAGCACAACCGTCCCGCTCACTCACTCAAGCACATGGCCCAGCAGCCCAAACATTTAAAGCTCTGTAAGCCTTTAGCTCTGCAGGTGGGCAGGCTGGTAAGTCTCCTGGCCAGAACCTGCCTCTGGCACCCCCAGCCCCTCCCTTCCCCAACCCTCTGCCCCACACTCCTGCCCCGCTACTCCACATGCACTTATACCCTCTCCCAGATCTGGCACCCCAATCTCCTGCCCGAGATCACCATCCCCTCCTACCCTAGGTCACATCCCAAAACTCTGCCCCCCAGTTCCGTGCCCTAGGTCACAACCACCTCCTTCACCCAAACTCCCTCCCAGACTCCATTGTCCCTCCTGCACCCCAATCCTTTACCCCAAACTCTCTCCTGCACCCCCAGGCCTCGCATCTCCTCCATTAATACCATGGAAGAGTGCGGCCCTCGACCACTTTCCAAAATATTGAGAGTGTCCCCCCCGTCAAAAATTATTGGCCACCCCTGGTCTAACACCTCCTCCTTGGCTAAATTGAATTCACTAGAGCTGTTGGGCTGGCCCCTTTTTGTGAGCACTAAATCCACTACATTTTAGTTAAGTGTTTCCGTTCAGAAAATGTCTCTGCTACCAGGTTCCAAGATGTCATAGCTATAGTACCTTGTCTGTACGGGGCATAGTTCTCCCACCGAGAAGGGGACAGCCACACAACAGATGTTAGTCATCTGGTTTATTGGGTAATACAGTGATAAGAATGGCTTAAGACTTGGTAGAGAACAGAACGGGAAAGTCTCCAGCCGAGCCACTGGGTTTGTTAGCCACTACAGATCTATGCTCCAGGGGGAAAACAGACTCTGCCAATTTCATAGTTAACCTGTGTGGAATGGCTGCCACATGAAGAGAGATTCAAAAGACTGGGACTTTTCAGCTTAGAAAAGAGGAGACTAAGGGGGGATAGGAGAGAGGTCTATAAAATCATGACAGGCGTGGAGAAAGTGAATAAGGAAACGTTATTGACTTGTTCCCAATAACATAAGAACTAGGGGTCACCAAATGAAATTAATAGGCAGCAGGTTTTAAACAAATCAAAGGGCGTATTTCTTCATGCAGTGCACAGTTAACCTGTGGAACTCCTTGCCAGAGGATGTTGGCCAGAGGATGCTGGGACTTTAACAGGGTTGAGAAAAGAACTAGATAAATTCATGGAGGTTAGATCCATCGATATTTATTAGCCAACATGGGTAGGGATGGTGTCCCTACCCTCTGTTTGTCAGAGGCTGGGAATGGGCGACAGGAGAGGGATCACGTGAGGATTCCCCGTTCTGTTCACTCCCTCTGGGGGTACCTGGCATTGGCCGTTGTCGGCAGAGAGGTTACTGGGCTAGATGGACCTTTGCTCTGACCCAGTCCGGCCGCCCTTATGTTTCTAACCTTTGTGTCCCTGTGTAGACCTGTCTTCCATGACCTGAAGCCCTGGATCTTTCCCCAGGTCACTCCTCTGCCCCTTTGGGAACCAGACAGGTAATATGATTTCTTCCACTACCCACGGTTGCAGTCCCACATCATGGACCAAATTCTGCCATCAGTTTCACCAACTAACTATTGACTGATCTGAGGATGCAAAACCAACATTCTGCAGTAACATGTAGGTGGAAGGCTATGGATGAGTTTATGTAGCATGTGTAGAGTTTTCTTCTTGAGACTTTTTAGGTGTAATGCCCTCCCATTGTTCACTTATATCATTAGGTGCAAAAGGAAGGATTCCAGTTAAGTGTGACTGGGTGAGAAATGGCTGGCCCGTCCAAGAAAGATCAAAAGACTGAAAAAAATTCCACACCCTGAATCATGATGAAAAGCTGAAATCCTGAAATGTTTTTGCTAACAGAAAATCCAAACAAAAGTTAGTTTGGGCCAGCTGACATATTTTGTATCAACAATTGTAACCATGTTCCATTTTGATGTTGACTATATTTTAAATATGTTGGGATAATCCACCTAAATTTTTAAACAAAATTTGCTTTAAGACAGAAAAGGAGAGGTTTTCTTTTCTGAAAAAAAAAAGTGAAAATGTATCTTTTCAGTTTGGGCCATGGGGAAAAAAACTATGATAGTTTCAATTTCAGAATGAAAAGATCCTTTGAACCAGAAAACTGGGTGGTGTTTTTCATTCACATCGACAAGTTCCAAACTTTTTAACCAATTTTTGTTTAGTCAAAACCTATTTGAAACTGACCCTTTGCTGAAGAAAAGTTTTGGTTTTGATGGATTGGTAACTTCTGTCAGAAAAAAAGCGGGGGTTGTCAATGAATTCTCAAACTGGTTTATGGTCATTTGAGGGGGGAAATAACAGCTCTTTTCCTCTTCCCAATGATGGGAACTCTTTTTGACTGGACATGCCGCTTCCTCAAAATTCTAGCTCCACCCTCCACGGCATTGCTCTCTGGCATAAATCTCAGCTCGCTTTTAAATCAAAACTGAAACAATGCTTGTTTCATGGGCTTTTTCCATTGGGTTTCCTTTTGTGCCGGGCGCTCTGCGTAGAAAAATCAACACCATCACTAATATAATCACTCAGCGAGGTCACGTCAAAATGTGAGCCAATGAACAACCACAGCCTTTTCAACACGTCTTCCCGTGCTAACAGATGTTTCAAAAGAAAGATACCATTTAATGGGCTGCAGACATTTGGGGGCTCAGGAGTGGCTGAAGAGGATTCCACTCGCGCACCCTGCCAGCGTAGTGTTGGGGAGTGCTCTTTTAACGAACGCGTGTGCCTGAAGACGAGATGTAAAACTGAAATCCAACCACTTGGGACCATTATCTCAGGGTTCCTGGCCAAATTCCAACACATTCTGCCGCCCCAACTTCCCTCTCCCGGGTCAGTCAGGAATGCTTTTCTTCTTTGGAACTATTGGAGGTTTTATGTAACCATCCTGTTCCACTCCAAATCCATGTTCCCTGTAAGCTAAGCACTTGGGCGGCCACCCAGGAGAGATTTAGCTTCTGCCCAGTTACTTAGCACAACACCTGCAACCAGTAGCATATGTTTCTGTGGTGGTGCACATCCTCATAAGCCTTGGTGCATGTAACAACATTTGGTCCGCACATGGGTGGAAAAAAATTGAAGGAACATTGCTCCAGATTAAGGTTCATTTCCATACAGAGTGCTCTGTACTACATATATTTGTGTCCGGAGTATATGGAATTGAGAACTAAGCTGAATGGCACCCTAGAAATGCTATAAAGGAACTGTATCATATTTCTTTCTCTAGCCACCTAAGGTAAATAGCCCCATAACTCTGGTATCTGAGCACTTCCAAATCTCTTTCATGTATCTATGCCCACCACACCCCAGTGAAGTAGGAAACACTATGACCACCCCCAAATAGGGAAATGCGGCACAGAGAGACCAGGCTACCTGCACAGACAGGAAGTTTGGAAAAGAGAAGACTGAGAGGGGACGTGATAGCAGTTTTCAAGTGCCTACAAGGGTGTTACAAGGAGGAGGGAGAAAATTGTTCTTCTTGGCCTCAGAGGATAAGATAAAGAATAATGGGCTTAAACTGCAGCAAGGGAGGTTGAGGTTGGAGATTAGGAAAAACTTTCCAATGGTCAGGGTGGTGAAACACTGGAATAAATTGCCCAGGGTAGTTGTGGAGTCTCAAGTGGGCTGCTATGTTATGGCAATTCCTTTTCGTCGATTAGTTGCAGATGACCAGGCCCTGTGGCTCTCTGGAATCCTTCAGGATGTAAGGTGCTAGAGGTGTGTACGGTGAGAGGCAGTGCGGCCTAGTGGGTAGAGAACTTGGCTAGGACACAGGATGGTTTTAATCCCTGCTTCGCTACTGACTTGCCGTATGACGCTGGCCACGTCGCTTTATCTTTCAGTTTCCTCATCAGGCCAGGTAACATGGAAATATGACATTGTCCTCCATCGTCATGATTTGCTGATGAAAAGCACAATTTTTGAGGTAGGTCTTCTGATGTTGTTTGTTCTTGCAATGCCAGGGCTGGGAACCAAGCCAGAAGTCAAGAAATACAGAGAAAGGATGAGTGCTACCAGGCAGATTTGAACCTGGGTCCTCTGGAGCTTAGTGTAGGAGCTATAAAGCCAGCTGGCGCTCAGCTTAGGCTATAGAGCTCCATTGTTTTTCTCTCTCACTGTATTTGGTCTAAGTGCATGGGACAGTGACGCTTGTTCCTGGTGCGAGTTCCAGGGAGTGGCAAAACACACTCATACGGGCTGATTAGTGTCGGAAAGTAGCAATTTGTGTTAGAAAGGAAAAGGTGATGCCGGCATTGCTACTCTAATCCTTTCTCTGCGGAGCTTTGTAACTCTGCCATTTCAAAAAAACACCCATCGTTTGGACGATGTTTTGGCAACTGGCATCCCAGGAGCCAGGAGGGAAGTTGTGGGTTTTGTTTTCCATTTGCCTTTTGAGTTGACATTTCATTTTTATTTTTCACAAAAAGAACATGACAGCGTACAAGCAGAAGAATTCCAAAACAACAATGGAAAAGCATTTACGTTGGCTACAGGGCTGCTTAGCGGGGGGGGGGGGGAGGAGGAAGGATGGGATAATAACTGAAGGGTATCCAAGAAGGCAAGAGCCGTCATTCAGGGAGGTCCGGGGGGGCGGGGGGTAGAATTCAGAGAAACAGGATGACATGGTGCAAAGGAAAATGTAGCTTGAGGAAAACTTTCCTCCGGGTGGGAGCTACAAGGCAGCAGAAAAGTCTCCAAGGAGAAGTGATGGAAACCCCCCCACCATCATTTGAGTCATTGAAGCCGGGAGTAGCCAAAGCGCACATGTGTCACACGGAGAACAATCCCACGCTGGCCAGGGGATGGACCGGATGACCTAATAAGTCTTTTCCATCTCTTGTTTTGGTGATTCAGTTGAAAGTGTAGGGGGAATTTTAAGTAAGCAGAATAAGTATCCAAAGGATTTGTACCGGGATATCCCTATTCTTATGAGAGGAACCGCTGAGTCAAGTCACACCGCTTTGTCATTTCCGGGCAGGGCTGTTGCCGGTTAGGTGAATTCAGTCCCTACCTCAGGTCTTCGATCCACCATGTTTACTCAGCACGAAATCTACGTGGAAAATAAAAATTCCGCACTCGTGCATGATGTGTTTGTTAATCCCTTTGCACTGGGGTCTAGGAGATGGTTCATCTGAAGTCACAGAATGCAACCGCATGGAAGGAATGGGTTCCTGTATTAAAATGTAAAAGGTATCATTTTAAAAATATGTTCAAAAGCGAAAAAGGAGTACGGCAGAAAGAGATTTAGGGGTTACAGTGGACCACAAGCTGAATATGAGTCAGCAGTGTGATGCTGTTGCAAAAAAAGCCAACATGATTCTGGGATGCATTAACAGGTGTGTTGTGAGCAAGACACGAGAAGTCATTCTTCCGCTCTACTCTACTCTGCGCTGGTTAGGCCTAAGTTGGAGGATTGTGTCCAGTTCTGGGCACCACATTTCAAGAAAGAATTGGAGAAATTGGAGAGGGTCCAGAGAAGAGCAACAAGAATGATGAAAGGTCTAGAGAACATGACTATGAAGGAAGGCTGAAAGAATTGAGTTTGTTTAGTTTAGAAAAGAGAAGACTGAGGGGGGACATGATAGCCGTTTTCAGGTATCTAAAAGGGTGTCATAAGGAGGAGGGAGAAAACTTGTTCATCTTGGCCTCTAAGGATAGAACGAGAAGCAATGGGCTTAAACTGCAGCAAGGGAGGTTTAGGTTGGACATTAGGAAAAAGTTCCTAACTGTCAGGGTGGTGAAACACTGGACTAAATTGCCTAGGGAGGTTGTGGAATCCCCATCTCTGGAGATATTTAAGAGGAAGTTAGATAAATGTCTATCAGGGATGGTCTAGACAGTACTGGGTCCTGCCATGAGGGCAGGGGACTGGACTCAATGACCTCTCGAGGTCCCTTCCAGTCCTAGTATTCTATGATTCTATGACGTAGGAGCTTAAGGGTCACTGGAAAGCAATGGGGACTCCTGCCCGTATGTGTCCATGTCTCCTTTAAAAATTGAGACTTCGAGCTTGTCTGGATGGGGAGTTATTTCTGGTTAATGGTCTCTGATTAGTTCCATGTGTAGACACCCTTATTCTGTCTGCACTAATCCACTTTGGTTAAGCTAATAGAAACAAGGTGCTTTTACACAAGTGTCTACACGTGGGATTAATCAGAGCGCCTGCTACACCTGGAATTAATCAGGGAAAGGTCATGGTGTAGACAAGCCCTCATGGGCCTAACTCACTTGGGTACCATTGAAATGCCCTTCTCCCAGTAGCAATTCCGTTAGTTAAGAGCAGCTTTTGAGAGCGAATAAAGTTTTTTTAAAGTTTTCACTCTACCTGAGTTGGGTTGGAAATTGGACCCGATACAAGGTCTTTTCCCTGGCTCGTCTCTTTTTATAAGCTTCTTCTTGGATTGCACCTCTCCAACTCCTCCCGTCCGCCCTGTCATGGATAAAACTGAGGGGGGTGATGGAATCTTCTCTAGGCAGATGTATTTGGGCTATTATTAGTCCTGGCACCAAATAAAGAAAAGCCAAAATTTTCCAGATGTCGGGACGTTTCTTCCGACAACTTTCGTTTATTACAGTCCTGACTACAGGAGCCAAGAGGTCATAAAGCTGGGGGTTGTACAAACACAAAGTAAGCCACCGTCTCTACCCCCAAGGAGCCTTTGATCAAAATAGGCAAAGAAAGGTATACTACCTTCATATTACAGATTCATAGAATCTCAGGCCAGAAGGGTCCACTTGGATCATCTGGACTGACTTCCTGCATAACAAAATTGTGGCAATAACACCCAGAGATATATATGGATGGAGAAAAGACCCAAGAACTGGAGAGACATAGGGGTAGGAGCTGTGTTCCCACAGAGAGATCCGGTACTGATGCATGGAGACTCACAACATTTGCTATGGCCGGCCGGCTGGCGTGCACACGAAGAGCATCTGTAGGTCTTCTGCAAATCTCCCGGCAACAAAGATATAAATAAAAACCTACGCACCTCAGGACTCCAGCCTTATTGCTGATAATTTGTGTTGCCCTTTTCCACAGGGGGACTTACTTCCATGTCAAGCTACTTATAGCTACATGGAAAGTTTGGGTTTTGTTGTGTATCTATTTTTTTCTTGGCAAGGAAGTAGGAAAAGCTCTACCACGTTAACGATTAATTCAAGGAATCACATCCTCACATATTGAACAAATAAATATAAAGCTAATATAAATAGGAAACCACTCTTGGAATCTGTCAGGCAGTGGACTTAGTATCTCAAGCTCCAAAGACGAAATGTCAGGCTATGGTTTGCAGATGCTCTTGCGGCAAGACCGCTCCAAGGGGTTGTTCCGCTAGACGTGGGCTTGTTCTGGTACAGAAACCTCTCCCTCCTCTTTCTCTTTAAAATTCGCTTGGAAATGCCTCATGAGGGCGGTGGCCAATCTTCAGCCCAAATATTTGTAGGCTTTTTTGAGGGTGGACAAAAGTAGCCGAGGTGCTGAGTTCACAGCAATGTCTGCACGTTTGGACCCTTTTGGAAATTCTGGAGGGCCTGACACGTTTCTTTGCTCAGAAAGGAAGCTGAAAAGCCACTTCTGAAAATTCACTCTTGCAGGAAAAGAGGGGGAAAGAGACAGGGAAAGGACCGATTTTTGTTTTGTGTTTGTACAACACTTAGCACCATGGGGTCCCAGGCCATGACTGGAGTGCCACGTTGCTTCAATAATACAAATAATAACAAGGAAGTCTGAAAAATGTGTGTGGGAGGGAGTAATATTATCCCATTTTATAGCTGAGTAACTGAGGCAGGGAGAAATGAAGTATCGTACCTGGGATCACATCATAATTCGGTGTCAAACAAAGAAACTGATCCCTGAGGCAGGGCTGTAGTCAACTAGACTGATAAGTCATAGATCTTCTCTCAGGCCAGGTCTAGACTAGGGGCAAATTCAAAGGTACACAATTTGAGCTATATGAATAGCATAGCTGGAGTCAACATGTTCAACTTCCCATGACATCCCCACTGTGGGGCGTTGATGGGAGAAACTCTCCCGTCGACTCCCCTTCCTCCTCACGACCCTGTGGAGTACAGGAGCACAATCAGTGGTCGATTTAGTGGGTCTTTACTAGACCTGCTCAAGCAACCCCTGGAAGATTGATCTCCGCATCGTCGCTCTCCCAGTAAGTGTAGACTAGGCCTGACCCTCTGTTTCTCCAGTTGAGAAATGAAAACAATGCTATTTTGCTGCATCACGAAGCTCTTGTGAAAACCAGCTAAGGCACGTTGTGTGGGCGGGCCCACTCACAGTCCCTTGCAGGATCGAGAACTTCATTATTTGCATACGGGTGCAAATTCCCATTGCAGCCCGTCTCAGAGACAACGACAAGCTCAAAAGCCTTTAATTACAGCCCTGTGGTCTGTCTCTCGTTGCCTTGTGGGACAAAGGAAAGGAGCAGCCGGAGAGACTATTCCTGCTCCAGAATTCACAAGTGGGGGTTTTGGTGCCAAAATGTGTGTTTTGCATTATCGCCAAACCTCCCGGCAAATAATTTTCAGTTTCCCACAATTTCTCATTAAAAAAAAAACCTCCTGACTGCTCCGTATTGCACAAACCTAGGTGGTGGGCAGTGTGACACAAACTTTTCTCAGCTTGATTTTTTAGCATCCTCCTTGCGTCACCTTGCTCTGATGGCGAACAAGGAGAACGGAGTCCCTCACCTCAAACTCCTTTCAGTCTCTTGTAGAGAATGACTTTGTTGGGTCTCAGCCCAGTTGCTAGTGGACCAAATGACAGTGCCACAGCACCTCACCCCATCAAACGTTGCACCAGTTGCTGGAAAGCAGCCGAGAGGCCAAACTGCGATGGGAGCTCAGCTTGGCCAAAGCAGCAGGGACTTTCTCAAAATAGAACCATGCGGTGTTAATGTCCCACCTTTCTGAGCAACATCCGGCAGTAGCAGCACCTGGAAACCATGTTCATCGCAGTATCCCCAGCCCAGTCAGGCGCAAGAAATCTGGGGAGTCCCTGAGATGTTCCTCATCTTGCAGAAGTGCCAACATGGACCCAACATTGGGAAGCTTCTTGTAAACCACAAGAGATGGTCCAAACGCAGACCCTGGTCCCTCCCCATCCCCACGTGGTGAGGAAGCTCACGTCCGGAACCCAACGTCATGGCTGGCCTCTCGTTTTATAATGGCAAAGAAGGTCAATTCCTTGACTGCTGAGCCCAGGCCAGGACTGAGGGTGACCTTGTGTGGGGACCTCACCAGCACAGACCAAGAGGTAGACAACCAGTGACCCATAAGATCTGTCTGGATCTGGCAGTCTCAGTAAAGAATCCCCTTTCTATTTGTTACAGTTGAGTCCTTCTCTTTAGAAGGACGGGATTCTACAGTCGGTAGGACAGGTTTCTATTATGGCTTGAACCTAAATGCTCCCAAGTCCTGGAAAAGTCTCAGTGCAAATCCTGATCCAAACACGGTGGCTCCAACCCATCTCTGCTAACTGAACCCAAACTCTGAACACTTAGGGTATGGTAAGCCTGGGCCCTGAGTCAGGTTTGAACCCAAGCCCCCCTTCCGTCCACACACAAATTACCCTGACTCAGGTCAGCAAGCACCTAGGCTCTAGAACTCTGAAAGAGGGGTACGGTCAGAGCCCGGCTGGCCTTTGGGCCCTGCCATTTTACAGTGTGGATTTAGGACAAGCCACAAAACTTGAGTCAGAAGGTCTGCAAAGGTCTCCTGCATTCACAGGCGTGTTGTGAGCAAGACACGAGAAGTCATTCTTTTGCTCTACTCTGCACCAATTAGGCCTCAGTTGGAGGATTGTGTCCAGTTCTGGGCACCACATTTCAAGAAAGATGTGGAGAAATTAGAGAAAGTCCAGAGAAGAGCAACAATGATGAAAGGTCTAGAAAACATGACCTGTGAGAAAAGACTGAAAGAATTGGGTTGGTTTAGTTTAGAACAGAGAAGACGGAGAGGGGACATGATAGCAGCATTCAAGTACCTAAAAGGGTGTTACAAGGAGGAGGGAGATAAATTATTTTCTTTAACCTCTGAGGATAGGACAAGAAGCAATGGGCTTATACTGCAACAATGGAGGTTTAGGTTGGACGTTAAGAAAACTTCCTACTTGTCAGGGTGGTTAAACACTGGAATAAGTTGCCTAGGGAGGTTGTGGAATCTACATCACTGGAGATATTTAAGAGCAGGTTAAACAGACTCCTGTCAAGGATGAGCTTGATCCCGCTGTGAGGGCGAGGAACTAGACTCAATGACCTCTCGAGAACCCTTCTAGTTATAGAGTTCTGTGATTCTATCATTCCATGATGATGAGGGCTATGAAGAGGTTTGATGTGACATGCCTGGCATCTCAGTTTGATGTGACTTTCATGGGATCTTTCCGAGTAGTTGACACTGTGATCTGGTGAGGCTTAAGATAAAAGGGAGCAAAGAGTTTGTTGCAAGACTGAACGTTTCTGACTAGAGCCTCTCCCCCCTCCGCTGAAAGATGTGACCATGGACTGTCTGGGCTACTCACCATATCTTTTCATACCAAGCTTTGCTTTGTTGTCCTGCTAACACAGAGGTTCGCCATTTGCTCGTATCTCAGCTTGTGGCAGTGCTGTTTGGAGCGGTCTGCTGAACAGGACAATCGCAGTCACTGTGCTCGTTGAACCATGGGGAGGGGTTGGCTAAATGAAAAGGAAAGAGAATAACTCCTGTTTCATGCCCAGGCCATCTGCTGTAGCAATTCCCGGTGTTTTCTTGAGTGTTCTCATAAGGCTCTCAACTTCTCCATGGGCTCGTGACCAGGGCGGAGAACGTTCTCGCTGTTTGAAAGCTAGCGATGCCACAAATTGAGTGAATTTCAAGCCTGAAAAGCAGGTACGTTGTCAGTTTTAATAAAGGCTGGAGGCTGACAATCTTGTCCCACCTGGGTATACACGTGCTGGCCGAAAAAGCAAGCCACTTTTTTGAAAGAGAGCACCCAGGCGGTCTGTACGCTTTCTTTCGAAAAAGCGCAGTTTGCATTCCATAGCGCCTTTTTTCGAAAGAGCACTTTTGAAAAAGAGTATTCTTCCTTGTAAAACGAGGTTTTCCACGCTCGAAAAATCCACGGCGTTCTTTCGAGTTCCTTTCGAAAGAACGCGGCAGTAGTCTAGATGCAGGGGAAGTTTTTTCGAAAAAACCCTGTAGTCTAGACACACTCTGAAGATTTATTCCTAATGTCCAACCTCAACCTCCCTTGCTGCAATTTAAGCCCATCGCTTCTTGTCCTATTCTCAGAGGCCAAGGAGAACAATTTGTCTCCCTCCTCCTTGTGACACCCTTTTGGATACCTGAAACCGCTATCATGTCTCTCAGCCTTCTCTTTTCCAAACTAAACAAGCCCAATTCTTTCAGCCTTCCTTCATAGGTCATGTTCTCTAGACCTTTCATCATTCTTGTTGCTCTTCTTTGGACCTTCTCCAATTTCTTCACCTCTTTCTTGAAATGCGGTACCCAGAACTGGACACAGTACTCCAACTGAGGCCTAATCAGCGCAGAGTAGAGCGGAAGAATGACTTCTCATGTCGCTCACAACACTCCTGTGACTGCATCCCAGAATCAACACAGAATGGGCTCTCCATAAACACCATGAACACCTTTCGCCTCCAAGACCTGGTCCCATCAGACTGGGAAGAGTCTCTAACCCTAACCTCTGAAGGCTGCAGCAAGATGTTTTGGATCAGTCTCACTGTCAAACAGATGGCCTACAGCAGAGGGTCGAGAACGTACGGCCCAGGGGCCAGATGTGCCCCCTGGCTTGCCTGAATCCGGCCCCTAGGGCTCAGGGCTCTTCTCACTCCCCCAGCCTTGGGGAACCCGCCCTGGCACTCCAGCCCCTGCTGCCTTCCACCCGACTGATTTTTCTGTCGGGCAGTGGCCCCTGACCCCCAAAAAGGTTCCTCATCCCTGGTCTGCAGTCTCAGGGATCTGTTTCCAAGTGGGCCAAAGCACGAATCACCTGATTAAATGTGAGGAGGCTTTAGCTGAGAAGTTCTAATGAGACGACAGGGCTTAGCTGTGCTGAGGGGGGGTCCGGGCTTCACTTCCTGGGGCTCTTTTCCAAATCCGGAGCTTTTTGCATATGGCAAGCAGCAGAGCCTAAGCAAATTTAAGCCCATTTTGGTGAAGGTCTCCTAGGAACCCACCACGTCACCTGTCCAAACTGCCAATGTGGCTTGATTCCACTTTCAACCCATCCTTGGGCTCAAACGCAACATGGACCCCTTTCATGCCGCAGTTTCTCAAGCCGCTGGGTTTGGGCGGCTGGGGGATTTTTTGGTGTTTGTTTCTCACACACGCTTGCTGCTCAGTTCCCAGGCTCAGAAATCCTTGCAGCTCACTTGCCAGAAAGTTTTAGATCGAGAGCAAGTCAGTAGCTGCGTTGTTTTTTTTTTGTTTTGTTTTTTCCTTCCCTATCTTTTTAAGTGGTTGTTTTCATTTTAAAAGGACAAATACATTTAAAGGCATAAAGCCAGGCGCTGGTTTTAATTTCTAAGAGGAGGGAAAACCATCGAAAATCACTAACAGGTTTTTTTCCCCCCAGTCTCACAACTTAAAGTGATCCAGGATGATTTTATTTTTGAGGATGAACAGAGAAGGCTTTTTAGGGTAGGCAGGTTGGCAGCAATATTCCCTCTAATTTTTTCCATTTGTGCATGGAATAAATTTTGCTACATGCACTGGGCATATGCAGATGTGTACCACCATATAAACATATGTTGCTGGATGTTGGAGCTCTGCTAGGCCACTGGGCAGCACCTGAATCTCTCTTGTGATGCTGCCCAAGCGCTCAGCTTACGGGGTACACTGGTTGGCAGTACCCGGTGTATCATGACTTGAATGCATTCTCATCCATGCTAGCAGCTGTCAATTTGGCTCAGAATGTTACATTTCCATGAAGTGTTCCCTTTTCTCATTGGCTTCCCTTGTGAAATTAACAAGGAATGCGCTGGGCCAAAACCAAGAAGCTCTGTCTCCCGGCACTTTGCTAGATTTCATATCTGGAAAGGAAATTTGAAGCTTTGGGCCCATCTCTGAAATTAACATTGTAAAACTCATTTGCCTGGCTCTAGACTTTACACCTGGATTTTTGGCCCAGAGGTTGTGGGGATTTTTTTTTTTTTTTAGTTATTATTTCCATAATTTTTTCAATTGGCTTGTGGCTGACACATCTCTCTGCCTCCAGCTAAATGCGGCCTGAGTCATTGGTTTATGGCTTTCTACGCCCTTGGTTGGTGTTTAATAGGGAGCATGTTTAAAACAAACAGAAGGAAGTTTTTCTTCATGCAGCTCATAGTCAACCTGTGGAACTCCTTGCTAGAGGATGTTGTGAAGATCAGGATTTTAACATTCTGAGTATGAAAAGTATCCCTTTCCTCTGTTTGAAAGATTCTGGGAATGGGCGACAGGAGAGGGATCACTTGATGATTCTCTGTTCTGTTCACTCCCCCTGGGACATCTGGCATTGGCCACTGTCGGCAGACAGGATACAGGGCTAGATGGATCTTTGGTCTGACCCAGTCTGGCCGTTCTTATGTTCTTATGATGAGACCATTTAAAAGGGGAGGAGATTGACTCGAAAGGGGGAATTGGAAATAGAAATGAGTGAGTCAGAGATCAATATGGTTGCGCCTTCTGATGCGAGTAGTTAGCCACATCCAGGGATCTGTAGGTTGTCTCCATTATAAAGTAACAAGGAGTCCTATGGCACCTAAGGGTATGTCTACACTACCCCGCTAGTTCGAACTAGTGGGGTAATGTAGGCATACCGCACTTGCAAATGAAGCCCGGGATTTGAATTTCCCGGGCTTCATTTGCATAAGCCGGGCACCGCCATTTTTAAATCCCGGCTGGTTCGAACTCCGTGCCGCGCGGCTACACGTGGCACGAACTAGGTAGTTCGGACTAGGCTTCCTAGTTCGAACTACCGTTACTCCTCATTCCACGAGGAGTAACGGTAGTTCGAACTAGGAAGCCTAGTCCGAACTACCTAGTTCGTGCCGCGTGTAGCCGTGCGGCACGGGGTTCGAACCAGCCGGGATTTAAAATGGCGGCGCCCGGCTTATGCAAATGAAGCCCGGGAAATTCAAATCCCGGGCTTCATTTGCAAGTGCGGTATGCCTACATTACCCCGTAGTTCGAACTAGCGGGGTAGTGTAGACATACCCTTAGAGACTAACAAAAACAGATACAGTATCATGAGCTTTTGTGGGTAAAACCCACTTCCTCAGATGAAGTGGGGAGAGATAACAGGAACCCAGAACTTATAACGGAAAAAGAAAGGGAAAAGGAAAAGGCACTTGTCAATTGTAGTGCCTATGCTAATAAGGCTAATGAAATGGACTGCAATTGTCCCTCCCTTAGCACTGGATGGAAAAAGGAGGTGTTAAATGCATGGAAAGCTGACTTTATAAGGCGACATCCCATTAATGTCTTGGTTCAAGCCCAGGGAACAAAGACATTGAAATCAAACAGCAGGACAGGTGGGTTTTGCTCCGAGTTCCACGCCCATCAGCCAGCACTCCGCCCCTAAGTTCCCTCACTGGGTTTTTCTCTGGGCCACACACTCAGTGCTTGTTTCAGGCTGTGCCTGGTCTTCCTTGCTGCCTTCTCTCTCTGCTTCTCAGGCCTTTCTCCCGCACAGACACCCACTGGCACCAAACAATAGCCAGCGGGAACCCGCTGCCTATCCGGTCCCGATTCCTGAGCCAGGTCTCACCTGTGATTGTTCTGGGAGGTGCCGTGTGGTCCTGTTGGGGTGGATGCTGCTATCGTTTCTGAAAGGCGCTTAACTGGTTAGTACAAGTGATCTAGACAGGCCAATGGTTACATGAGTTTCTCAGTGGCATTTCTCTCCACCCACAACCGTGCTGCGCCTGAAAGGGGTCCCTTATATTTCCAAGGCTCGGTCTCAATTTAGTAACCTTATTTCAGAAGTTTGACTCTACAAACCAAACTTCCCCAGGGCAGAACAAGAAAATGGCGGAGAATAAAGTCTTCCAGCCGGACGGTCTGCTTACATCCTAGCATCAGAGTGGACAGCCCAACGGATGTAGCCCTGACTCCAGACACCCATAAGCGCACTGTTGCTAATTGTTGCAGAGAGTGGGAGTGTAGAAGAGCTAAGAGGTCACTGGCCCTTTAAGGGGTTAAAACCCAGCCCGGGAGAGGGGTGGAGCAGTGGAGCTGTGGAGGCAGCAGGTGTGGCAGATATTAGCCAATTAGAGCTCAGCTGAGGGCAGTATAAATAACGGCTCCTGGAGGGGAAGACAGAGACTCACTCTTGCTCCTGCTGGGGAGCAGGAGGGACCTAGTTGCCAGGGAAGCTGGAGGCTTCCTGAGACAGAGCAGAGCAGGGGAAGCTCTGGCCAGGCGAGCTGCAGGGCTACAAGCAAGGCCTGAGAGTATTAGGGCTGCAGGGAGGCTGCCAGGGGAGGCAAAGGCAGCAGGTCCGCACCCTCTTGCCAATGGGCACCACATTTCAAAAAAGATGTGGAGAAATTGGAGAGGGTCCAGAGAAGAGCAACAAGAATGATGAAAGGTCTAGAGAACATGCCCTATGGGGGAAGGGGGAAGGGATTGGGTTTGTTTAGTTTAGCAAGTCCCAGAGGGAACCCACCTGGAGAGAGGAAAAAGGAGGCGAAGGATTTGTTGGGCCAGTGGGAACAGAGGGCATCTACAGAGGAAGTGCGAGGGCCCAGGGATTGGGGTCATCATTAGCCCCAGGGCAGGGGCTGAACCAGAGAGGAACCGAGTAAGGCCCAAGGCCAGGAAGAGGCAAGGGGCCTGCTTCTTGTGCCATGCGAAGAGGCACTGTCCCCAGAAGAGACAGGTGTGCCTGAGGAGCCAGAGAGCTCAAAAGCAGGCACAGTCAATGCTGCGGTGAGGCAGTGGTCGAGCTGCCTGAGAGCCACCCTAGGGAGGTGGCCGATAAATTGTCTGGGATGGAGAGGGCCCAGGCATAGAAGGAGACGCAGACGGTAGTGGGCCAGGTCACAGTATGGACTCAGACCGTGAAGAAGGCATGTCCAGAAGACTCTGCCCTGCGTGTGTGGTTCCCCGGGTACGGCAGAGGCCTACAGCGTGGATGTGGCCTGGCTGTACGGGGAGGGGATAGTGGAGAACAATCGCCTTCACGAGAAGTTGAGGGAAACGGAGAAGAAGCCTGGGGCTCTAGAGGGGCACAGGCGACTGGTGCAGGCTACAAAACCCTCCTCCTCTCAGGGGCGGTGAACTTAAGGAGGGGTGTATGTGACGGGGCGTCTGCCCTGCAACACCCTGCCTCTGCGAGTGGGGTGGAGCCGTGGTGGCAGCAGGTGTGGCAGATATTAGCCAATTAGGGCCCAGTTGAGGGCAGTATAAATAACGACTCCTGGAGGGGAAGACAGAGACTCACTTTTGCTCCAGCTGGGGAGCAGGAGGGACCTGGCTGCCAGGGGAGCTGGAGGCTTCCTGAGACAGAGCAGGGCTGGGGAAAGGCAGGCAGAGCTGGGGAGCTCTGGTCAGGAAAACTCCCAGGCTGAGGCCTCGCTCTGAAGGCCTGAGGTACTAGGGCTGCAGAGAGGCTGCCAGGGGAGGGGATGAGCGGCCATTTCAGGCGGTAGCTTGGCCCCTGAGCTAAGGGGCTAGATGCCGACTGGCAGTGGGTCACTGAGGCAAGGTGGGCTTGGGGGTTCCCAGGAGGAGAGGACCCCAGAGTGTGGGGGTGCTGCGGCAGGGCAGGACCCAGAGGGGAGGGACTGGAGGAGACATGGGTTCTAGTACACACTGGTGGAGAAAAACAGGTAACGATGGGCGAGCCCCCAGCTGAAGGGGGCATGCGCCAGCATTGGAAAGCGAAGTCCCAGAGTGTCCAGCAGGAGGCGCCCATGGTGGTGAGTCCCGGCCTGTTACAGGGTGTCACAAGGAGAAGGGAGTCAAATTATTCTCCTTGACCTCTGATAATAGGACTTGCAGCAATGGGCTTAAACTGCAGCAAGGGAGGTTTAGGTGGGACATGAGGAAAAACTTCCCACCTGTCAGGGTGGTGAAACACTGGAATAAATTGCCCAGGGAGGTTGTGGAATCTCCATCCCTGGAGATATTTAAGAGCAGGTTAGACAGACAGCTGTCAGGCATGGTCTAGCTGGGCCTTGGCCCTGCCGGGAGGGCAGGGGACTGGACTCGATGGCGCCTCGAGGTCCCTTCCAGTTTTATTCTGAGTCTATAATTCTGTGACTCTCCACTTGTTTTGACAGTACAGTGCTGACATGTGTAGCTACCGCTGGCAATGGGGATGCTGCTCCCTCAGGCATAGTAGCAAATGCCAGCTCGCTGTGCTCCAGACAGAAACTGCTACTCAGTGCCTTCTGCCAGGCCTCGTGTTTTGCTGTCCGTAATGACTGGCTGTTCTGCTGTATGGCAGTGCCAGCCCTGCGTTTCCCTGCCACGGAAATTCCTAGTGGTTAAAGGAACTTGGGAGACAGGACTCTAGGCTGAAACTGTAGCCACAGCCAAGCTACAGATCCTGGATCCAAATTTCCCCCAAGACCGGATCCTGGGTTCTGTTTCAGCCTTATTATGCATGTTGCTCTTTAACTGCCTCCCAGCATTCGGTTTTCAGGAGGGATGAGTCTTACTTGAGAGGCCAGAGAGCAACAAAGAACAAACACAAAATCTCTGTGACGGAGGGAGAGCCGAGTGCATGTGTCTCGCACGGTGGTGTTCTGTGGCCGAACGGCACCCCAAACTGGTAGCTGCTTCCCCGCCACCCCGGCCGCAGATAGGGCGATGCCTTGAACGGCGAATGGGGTGCCTCACAGAGAACAGAAAGGCAGCGTCGTCTTTCGGCAACAACAGAAAGTGGCGAGTTCATTAGTCATTGAGTACACTGCACTTTGAGAGCCGCATGTGAAAAAAGAGCTATAGAACTGCTAACTCATTTTGGGAGAGACTCGGAAGGCTCTGCCCCGTACTCTGCCCCCTTTATCTTCATTTTCTAGCTATTCCCTGGTCTACACTAAGGAGTTATTTCGAAATAACCCCTCTTAAGTCGAATTTATACACCGAGCGTTCACACTACCAAGCCCGTTATTTCAAAATCTGGACTCCTGCTTTCTTTGAGGAATAATGCTAATTTCAAAAAAGTTATTTCAAAATAATATTAGTGAACGCACTGCTGCTGCTATTTCAAAATAACTGCTCCCCAGAGTCATTCAAACTAATTACTGCCCAGTGCTTCCTGGGGCTCTACGTCAAGGTAGTGTGTCCACATGAACAGAACCTGCCTTGGACTAATTTTGAAGCTTCCCTGTAAGGTGGACACACTAGTTTGATTTTGTAAAATTGGGCGTTAAGTCCAATGTAGTTATTTTGAAATCATTTCCTAGGGTAGATATGCCCGTCAGGCCCATTTGTGAAGGTTCAACGCTTCTCCGCAGCAATTAAATCCTTTTGTAAGACACCCATGCATCTAAATGTTGGGTCTTCCAACCTTTCTCTCAGCATCCCCACCCCCACCCTCCATTTCTAAGTCTACCACTCTGTTTCTCATTCTTCTGGTCGTCTTTTCACATGCAGAACCCACATAAGCCTGGACTCCCTGGCTGTGTCTAGACTGCATCCCTTTTCCGTAAAAGGGATGCAAATTAGACACATCGCAATTGCAAACGACGCGGGGATTTAAATCCCCCCCCCGCTTCATTTGCATAAACATGGCTGCCGCTTTTTTCCGGCTCAGAGCTTTGCTAGAAAAAAGCACCAGTCTAGATGGGGATCTTTCGGAAAATAAAGCCTTTTCCGAAAAATCCCTTAGGGTATGTCTACACTAGAAAGTTAGTTCGAACTAACGGACGTTAGTTCGAACTAACTTTCCTATGCGCTACACTAGCGCTCCGCTAGTTCGAATTTGAATCGAACTAGCGGAGCGCTTAGTTCGAACTAGGTAAACCTCATTTTACGAGGACTAACGCCTAGTTCGAACTAGCTAGTTCGAACTAAGGGCTGTGTAGCCCTTTAGTTCGAACTAGTGGGAGGCTAGCCCTCCCCAGGTTTCCCTGGTGGCCACTCTGGCCAACACCAGGGAAACTCTATGCCCCCCTCCCGGCCCCGGACCCCTTAAAGGGCACGGGCTGGCTACGGTGCCCGTGCCAGGTGCAAGCCTGCCAGCACCCAGCTAGCAGACCCTGCACCTGGCACGGCACAGAGCCACCCACCCGATGCCCCCCAGCCCACCCCCTCTTGCCGGGACCAGGCTGGCGGCTCCCGGGAGCTTGCCCTGGACCGCAAGAGGCGGGCACCTTCCTGGGCTAGTGCGGACATCGTGGACCTTGTCCACGATCTCCGCACTAGGCACAGGAAAGTGGCCGTCTAGGGCAGGAGAGCTGCCAGCCTGGCCACCCAGGACCAGGTGTGCATGAAAATCAAGGGGGTCCACTGAGACCCCCGACACTGAGCCCTGAGCTTACAATGGCCGTCCTGGGTCAGACCAAAGGTCCATCTAGCCCAGTAGCCTGTCTGCCCACAGCGGCCAACCCTAGGGACCCTGGAGGGGATGGACCGAAGACAATGACCAAGCCATTTGTCTCGTGCCATCCCTCTCCAGCCTTCCACAAACTTTGGGCAGGGACACCACTCCTACCCTCTGGCTAATAGGACTCCATGGACCCAACCTCCATGACTTGATCTCACTTCCCTTTCAACTCTGTTCTAGTTGTAGCCTTCACAGCCTCCTGCAGCAAGGAGTTCCACAGGTTAACTATTTGCTTTGTCAAGAAGAACAACTTTCTCTTACTAGTTTCAAGCCTGCTACCCATTCCTTTCCTTTGGTGTCCTCTAGTCCTTCTTTAGGGGATCTCAGGAAGAACTTTTCTGAATGCACCCTCTCCACCCAACCCCTGCTTTTACAGACTTCTATCCTGTCCCCCCTCCGTCTCCTCTTGTCTAAGCTGAACAGTCCCAGTCTCTGTAGCCTCTCTTCATCTGGGACCTGTTCCCAACCCCTGATCATGTTAGTTGCCCTCCCCTCTCCCAGCCTTTCTCTTCCCCTCTCCCACCTCCTTTTCCCAGTCTCCCCCAGTTTTTTTCAATAAAGACAGAGTCAATGTTGGAAGAAACGTTATCTTTATTTTGTACATCAATAAGAAGGGGGGCTAGGGAAGGGCAAGTGGAAGGAGGTGAGGGAGGAATGGGGTACGAGCCCCCGATGGGGAGGACTGGGCTGGCTCTGCGGGCTTCTGGGGGTGGAAGCTCTCCTGCAGCCCCCCAATTACTCCCTCTCCCCAGATGGCAGCCTGCGGCAAGTGCAGCCGGGCTGATGGCCGAGTGGTGTGATGTGCCCAGTGTGGGCACTCAGGGCACTCCAAGCCAGAACTTCTTTGCAAGCGGGGCACCCCTTAGAACTGTGTGTCCGGGGTGGGGGTCGGGACCCTTTAAGCGCAGCCCTCGGCTAGCCTGAGACAGTATCTCCATGCTCTAAGTCCTCCTTTTATGCCCTGCCGGCACTGCTTCCGGCCATCCTTAAGCCCTGTTCAGAGTCCACTCAATGTGGACTTACTAGTTCGAACTAGCAAAACGCTAGTTCGAACTAGTTTTTAGTTCTAGATGCGTTAGTTCGAACTAGCTTAGTTCGAATTAACTAATTCGAACTAAGTTAGTTCGAACTAGTGCTGTAGTGTAGACATACCCTTATTCTTCTTAAAAAAAGGAATAAGGGATCTCCCCCAGAGGGAGGGAACACAACCGGGAATCATCACGTGATCTCTCTCCTGTCATTCATTCCCAGCCCCCGAAAAACAGAGTCTAGGGCCACCATCCCTGCCCACCCTGGTTAATAGCCATTGATGGACCTATCTTCCATAACTTTTTCTAGCTCTTTTTTTAACCCTGTTATAGTCTTGGCCTTCGCAACATCCTCTGGCAAGGAGTTCCACAGCTTGACTGTGCATTGTGTGATGAGATACTTCCTTTTGTTTGTTTTAAACCTGCTGCCCTGAGTTCTTACGTTATGAGTAAATAGAACTTCTTTATCTACTTTCTCTACATCAGTCGTAATTGTATAGGCCTCTATTATATCCCCCTTAATCATCTCTTTTCCAAGATGAAAAGTCCCAGTCTTATTAATTTCTCCTCAGATGAAAGCCATTCCATACCCCTAATCATTTTTGTTGCCCTTTTCTGAACTGTTTCCAATTCCAATATATAATTTTTGAGATAGGGCAAGTACATCCACACATGGTATTCAAGATGTGGGCATACCATGGATTTGTATACAGGCACTAAGATATTTTCTGTTGTATTATCTCTCATATTGTACATGTCCTGGATCAGTTTGATATAGTCTTCAGGCATCTGCTTCATTCTCATACACCATCAGAGGACTTGTCTCGAAACATGGTCACAGGACTTCTCAAGAATGAAGAAAACATTGTGCTGAGTTTTCCACGTTTCTCTATATTTTTCCACGCACAATCTCAATGCAGAGAGCAATGACTTTAGTTCTCTTATCACTAGTCTTTATGAGTCTATGTATTTCATCCTCACTCTCTTTGGTTTCAAGATAAGCATACCAGTCTTCCATGGTTTTAGCTTTAGTGGCTGCCCCCTGTTTCTTTGCTCTCTTTTGGGCTATTTTATACTCTTGAAAACCCTGCTGTCGGAGCATGGGTGGACAAAGTACTGCAGAAAGGGATCTGGGGGTCATAGTGGACCACAAGCTAAATAGGAGTCACCAGTGTGACGCTGTTGCAAAAAACCCAAATATGATTCTGGGCTGCATTAGCAGGTGTGTTGTGAGCAAGACACGAGAAGTCATTCTTCCGCTCTACTCTGTGCTGGTTAGGCCTCAGTTGGAGGATTGTGTCCAGTTCTGGGTGCCACATTTCAAGAAAGATGTGGAGAAATTGGAGAAGGTCCAGAGAAGAGCAACAAGAATGATTAAAGGTCTAGAGAATACGAACTATGAGGGAAGACTGAAAGAATTGGGCTTTTTTAGTTTTAAAAATAGAAGACTGAGAGGGGACATGATAGCGGTTTTCAGGTATCTAAAAGAGTGTCATAAGGAGGAGGGAGAAAAAATGTTCTGTTTGGCCTCTGAGGATAGGACGAGAAGCAATGAGCTTAAACCTCCGCATGGGAGGTTTAGGTTGGACATGAGGAAAAACTTCCTACCTGTCAGGGTGGTTAAACACTGGAATAAGTTGTCTAGGGAGGTTGTGGAATCTCCATCTCTGGAGATATTTAAGAGCACGTTGGATAGGCATCTGTGAGGGATGATCTAGACGGTGCTTGGTCCTGCCGTGAGGGCAGGGGACTGGACTCGAGGACCTCTCGAAGTCCCTTCTAGTCCTAGTGTTCTAGGATTCTATGAATGTTTAAATTGCTTTTTTCTTTTCTCTCACGGTTTCTCGAACAGCTTCATTCCATCACCAGATGTCCTGTGTTTCACCAGGCAGGCTTTTTGCACATTCTTGAAACTGAGTTGCAATCTGATTCCATCATTATTTCACATTTTCTTTTAGCCCTTCTAAAGAGATCTTCTCCAACACTTTCCTTTTCAACTCCTTGCTAACTTCCCTCAGCACCCACCACCTGGTTTTTCTATGGCTTTTGCCCTTTGCTTCTCATGTACGATATGTATCCATAGTCAAGATACAGCATTCTGTGTTGAGTCGCAATGCCTCAGCTGGGAGGACCTTATAGTACTCATGTTCTGCGCAGCTCAGTTCATTAGGAAGTAATCCATCTGCACCCTTATATTACCACTCTTAGAGGTAACTAGATGTTCTTCATTCCTTAGAACAAATGCATAAACAACTACCAAATCATATGCGGAATAATTTCCCTTCCTTATTCTCCTGTCCATATGCCTGGCTCCCATGCTACCTTTGGAAGCATTTGCTGTCTTTCTTCACATGACCATTCAGCTCCAGTGCTAACTTCTTCATTATCACTTTCTGTACCACAGTCACCGTTTTTTGGGGTGTGGAAAACCCCTTTTTCCTGATCAGGTCCCCGGAGGGGGCCATTTTCAAGAGCTGGCTGAACCAAAACGATCCTGTTGCGTATTCAATCCGCAACCGCTACACATTCCCTCATCCCTGTGCCTGAAATCCTGCCAGCACCGTTGAACATGCCATTGAGTACAAGTGCATCGCCTTCTCCAATATCACTTGCCTTTGCTCCTTTCCGTTGGGTCTCTTGAACGCAGGCGATCTTTCATTAACACCTGAGCCCACATCGCCCTTTCCCCAGTTAATATCTCTGGCTGTGTCTAGACTGCAGGGTTTTTTCGAAAAAAGTAGCCTTTTTTCGAAAAAACTTCACCTACCTCTAGACTACAGCCGCGTTCTTTCAAAATTAAATCGAAAGAACGCAGCTTTTTTTTTGACAATGGTACTCCTCATTTCACGAGGAAGAACGCCTTTTTTTGAAAGTGCTCTTTCGAAAAAAGGCGTTCTTGAATGCAAACAGGGCTTTTTCGAAAGAGAGCATCCAGACTGCCTGGGTGCTCTCTTTTGAAAAAGCAGCTTGCTTTTTCGAAAGTACTGCTTGCAGTCTAGATGTTCTTTTTCGAAAGAGGCTTGCAGTCTAGACATAGCCTCTGTGTTTGTGTCGTCTTTTGGGGGCTCACTTCCTTGACTGCATCTGTCCAGGCTGACAAAGAAGCCCTTGTCGGTGCACTATGACAAGGGAGCTATTTTTCACATCTGTGAAACACCTCGTTTTCACGCCAGGTGCATAAAGGGCTCATTTCGTGAACTTCTTTGGCAACGTTTTACAGCTGCCTGCCCGTCCGACCCCACCCTCTTCCTTTTTCAGCTGAGCTTGGGACCGATTATGGTGGGTGTGATGATGCAGTCGGGGTTCCCCTGTTCCTGCACCCCCATAGCAGCAAGAACAGACTCCACCAGGCGTAGAATAGAGAGGGGTTGATTGTTCCTTCAGGATACAGCCCAGCTCTCATTTGATGTGGCTACAGGAGCCAGGGCCAGGATGCCTGAGACCCTAGGGCCTAAGGATGCCTGACCCCAGCTTAGCCTCATCTCTCCATGCTTCCCAGACAGCCACTGCCTGCCTCCCAGGCCTGCCCCCCAGCCAGGTGCTGGTCTCCACCTTCCTCCCTTTGTCTCTCTCCCTGGGAGGCTGAACCTGGGTGTCTGGGTTAATCCACATTTGGGAGAGTCAGTGGGAATCTCCCATCCCAGCGCAGGGGGACCCCGGGTCACAGAGCAGACAGCCCCCCACTAGGCCTCAGGGGGGTTGCTCTGCCCCCTTTATGCTGGGTGAGAAGGCTGAGGTGGCACACTGAACCCGTAACGGCCCCGGTCCAGAGCAGGGGAGGTTCTCCTAGCACAGGCATGGAAGAAGACAGCCAGCTGAGTGTGTTGATGGGTCCTAGCGCAGAGAGAGAGGCAGAAGTGGGGTGGGGCCAGAGTAGGCGGTCAGGTGCCTCTGTCTCGATTTCCACTGGAATGGGAGACCACAAAGCCACCTTGGGGGTCTGAGCGCTCTGCGGTGTCTCGGAGAGCAGGGAGGAGGGTCTCAAACTTCATTGCGCCGTGACCCGCTTCTGACAACAGAAGTCACTCCATGACCCACGCCTGAGCCCAGCCACGCCCCCCTGCCTGGGGGCAGGGCAAAGCCCAAGCCCCATCACTCCTGGCAGAGGGGCTAACAGTGAAGCTGAAGGGTTACGTCTCAGCAGGGCCCCGGTCACCTGAACGCCACCGTCCAGGGCTGAGCCTCGAGCTTTGGCTTCGACCCTGAGCAGCGAGGCTCGGACGTTAGGAGCAAGGTGGGGGGGAGGGAGGGGTGGCTTTGTGCTCCAGGAAGGGGGCGGAGTCTCAGGCAGAAGGGGTGGGGCCAGAGCAGCCATCCCTCAGCACCACGTGGACTGATACGCTTCCCCTCCCCCGCCCCAACAGCCCTACGAGCTGCCCGGAGCGCGCCACGGCGGTGCTCCGGCGGCGATTTAAAGAGGCAGGGGCTCCGGGCCATTATGAAACATCTGGACTTGGGGCAACTGCCCTCTTTGTCCCTCCCCCCATCAACGGGTCTACCTGCACCCCAGCAAGTCTAAGTCGGCCCTAGGGCCACAGTCTGAGAATTGCTGTCTTAGAGGTGTGCGGTGCGCCCCCAGTCACTGAGGTACTTAGAGACCAACTAGCCTTCTAACCTGGATAACCCCCAACCCAGGCCTACACACTCAGCCCCTCCCTGCTATTTTCCTGGTCACGCCTGGTCAACGTTTTCCTGGTCAACGTCTGCTCAAGCCAACTCCCAGGCCAGCCGCTCAGCGGGCACCTAGCGCTGGGGTATGGCGATGCGTTTGACAATGAACCCATATCCTCTCCCCGAGGTGGGAGGGAAGTTTGCTTGTACGTTACCAAAACAACCAAGGAAGCAACCTCCTGAGAAAGTCCGGGGTTGTTTTAATGGGCTCTTGGCAAGGGCTGGCCCATCAAACGACATAACCAGACCCTCCCAGCCAACCCGCTGTAATGAGGAAAACGCCTGCCTTCCACAACTGCTAATGTCATAAAGGGCAATTTTATGGCAAAATCTCAGAAAAGACCCAAAAAACCCTCAATTTTAAAATGGAGCCAAAGACGTCTGCAGGAACCTGCCGTTGCCAATTATTTTAACAGCTCCAACCTGTTTCCCCAGCAGAAAAGCTTCCTCCCCCCTTTCTTCATCCCTGGAGACCAACACAGTTCTGATTAGCTCTTCAGAAGGGAAGGAAACGCAACCCGAGTTTTAGAAAGTCAGGCTGTTCATGTGTCCTAAGAAAAGCACCGGCCACGGCGGCGATGAAAGATCGAACAGGTGCTGCATGACTCTAGGCAGCGGCCGTCCAAGCCAGGCGGGGTCCAACTACTGTTCACAAAAGGATGCTTTATTCCCCTCCAGCAGCACCTTCCTCTGTCTGTGTTCATGCAAGGCGGGCCAAGGGGCTGGGTTTCCGGGACCTAGAGCCCCGACATATGTCAAGAGCCATGCTAAGCTGCTGTTCACTACTAAGTCAAACCCTACATTCCTGTCCAGACAGCTACTTCTCTTACGAGGCCTACAAGCCCTGGTCTACATTTGGGCTTTATTTCGAAATAACCCCCCCTCAGATCAAATTAATAAGCAGCACGTCCACACGACCAAGCCCATTATTTCGAAATACCGGGCCGCTTATAGTGAAATCTGTCGTCCTGCTTCCCTCGGGGAATAGCGCTGATTCCAAAATCGTTATTTCGAAATAGCAGCAGTGCGGACGCTCCGGTGCCACTATTTCGAAATAACGACTTCCCAGAGTCATTCGAACGAATTGGTCCCCAGTGCTTTCTGGGGCTCTACGTCTGAGGTAGAGCGTCGCCATGAACGGAGCCTGCCTCAGACTGATTGTGAGGCTTCCCCGTCGTGAGGACACGCCATTTCAATTTTGGTCTTTTGTGAATTATTAAATCCATTTTAGTTATTTCACAATAGTTTCCTAGTGTAGACAAGCCCCCAAAAATTTAGTTTGGGATCATTAAGTAGGAGGGAAGTGGGTGGGTGGGGGTGTTCATGTATTAAACAAGACATGAGCTTCTAAAATGCCGGGGGGGGGGGGTTCTGCCCCCCCTCATGTGTTTGGAAAGTATTGCCTCAGGAGGGAGAATTAACTTAGGGGCATAGCTAAGGAGTCATGAGACTGAAGTCTTTCATAGCAAACTTATTGCAGGGATGGGAAACTTTTTTTGCGTCGGCAGCTGCTGACCCACAGAACAATCAGTCGGGGGCTTCTCAAAAGTGAGACGTAAAAAACTAAACCAAACCAAACAAACCTCACTGGCATAGCCCCCGACTGAGATGCAGAAAGACACTCCATATAGTCTCCTTGCACATCAGAGCCTTGGGGGGCCCGGGCTCATAGATTTTGTGGGCCCCTCCTAGGCTCCAGGGAGAATCCAAAAATGAGGGGTTCAGTGTATGAGAGGGGGTTGCCAGGAAGTGGGTGTGAGGTGTGAGGGTGCAGCAGCATGTTGGGGTGGGGAAGGCCAGCACTGGCTCCCTGATCCTGGGGGGGGAGCCCTGAGCCTTGGGGGGCCAGATCCAGGCAAGCCAAAAGCCAGTTTCAGCCTCCAGGCCATATGTTCCCCCCTCCGGCTTTAGAGAATACTCTGTCCTCTAAATAGCTGCCAGTAGTAGATGGGCTATTTGTGGGAAATTCATGCATCAGACCTTGCATCGCCCCTTGTATATTGTTGACTGCAGCAGGGGCATTCTTCTCCCCAGGGAGAGAGGTGCACTGTGTTTGATCCCACACACACGCCATAGCCGGTCACCAGACAGAGGTGACACAAGGGGGCGAGAAAGGCAAAGCTGCACTCCTTACTGGGCCTGATGATGAAAGCATCAGAACCACGTCACATCTAGGGTGGGCCTTTTATTGTCCAATTGTTATTGTCCTAAAAACAACCTCCCCAGTTAGCTCCAGCAGTCAGCAGGTTTCCTCATGAAAACGTGTTTGGTATCTGGACAGGAAGAAGGAAATACCCCTTTTAAGGAACACAGTCCCCCACGTCGCCACCTCCCCATGCTTTTTGCTTCCCTCTTTTGAGGAACATACCCGGAACAAGGTGTAACGACACTCATTTCCTCTGTCGTCATGGTTTTGTGTGCCTCAAGCAAGGGCACCAATCAGACGTCAGCGCTGTGTCAGCACAGGGGCGGGGGCAGGGTAACGTTGACATGGGATGCCCGCATGATGTCGGGACACGACGCCGCGATGTCATTGTGTTGTCCCGCCGGGTTGCTCTGCTCTGGTTTGGAACGTTCTTTTTCTTTCCAGAGCTGCAGAGGGCAGAGAAGACCCCCTGGAAAGCTATACAACCATCCAGAGGATCATGAAATAAGGCCAGGAGATCTTTATGAGCTGAAAGAGGCAGATGAATCTTCCCCGGGAGGACAAAGAGAAGCAGAAGACGTGGGGTCAAAGTTTTGTTCATAGATTCATAGAATCCTAGGGCTAGACAAGACCTCAGGAGTCATCCGGTGTGTCTAGACTACAGGGTTTTGTCGACAAAAGTGGACTTTTGTCGACAAAACGATACCTGCGTCCACACTGCCTTTGAGTTATGTCGACATAATGTCGACAAAACTCAGCAGTTTTGTCAACGTATGTAAACCTCATTCTACGAGGAATAACGCCTTTTGTCGACAAGAGTTCTGTCGATAGAAGGCATTATTGCATCTACACTGTCCTTTGCGTCCACACTGTTATGTCGACAAAGCGGCTTGCTTTGTCAACAGAACTGGATGTAGTCTAGACGCTCTTTGTCAACAGAAGCTTTGTCGACAGTATCCGTCGACAAAACTTCTGTCGACAAAACCCTGTAGTCTAGACGTACCTGATGGGTCCAGCTCCCTGCCCAAGGCAGGACCAACCCCAACTCAATCAGCCCAGCCAGGGCTTGTCAAGCCGGGACTTCAAAACCTCCCTGACTTACTTGCCCCTAAAGGATCGTTCCAAATTACCCCACTGTAACCATGCTCTGTCGCAGTGGTCCAGGCAGTTCTTTTTAGCTCTTTGCCTTGCCTCATGCCACGACTGGGTCCGATTGCCCACTAAGCAACCGTTAGTGGCATTTTTGGAGGGGCCATAATGATAAGATGGGCTTAGAGCAGGGATTCTCGAAGTGGGGTCAGATCGCCTTGCAGGTGGGCTGCGGTCTTGGGGCGCACCTCCCACTGCACTGGGGCTTCCGCCCCATGCCTCCTTCCCCGCAAGGTGGGAGCACCAGTGCCGGCTTCCCGCTGCAGGGGGGTCGGGTGAGCCAGTTTGATCGTGCTTGCGGGAGAAGGAAGCGATTATTTTCAGGCATAACGGCGTTGCGCAAGAGGGGTTTTCTTGCGCAAGAAGGGGCAATGTAGACAGCTCCTTCTGGCGCAAGAGCCTCTTCTGCAAAAATGGCGGCTCATTCAGTATGCAAATGAGGGTCTGCGATATTCAACGCTTAGCCTAATTGCTCGTGCAAGAAGCCACGAGTGTAGACATAGCCCTAGTGTAGGCCAGGGCTAAGGATTACTCACTGTTTTTAAAGTTACAGACGACCCCTCTGAGGCTTGCTTACATTTTAATTTCACCACATGGTTTCCCCCATCCCTAACAGGCTCGATTAACTCTCATGGGCTTCCTGTCTCAAGGTCGGATGCATTTAGCTACACATTTCCCACAAAGCAACCCATCTACCCGGACGGCTATTTACAGGAGAGAGTATTCTCTAAAGTAGATTCTCAACATCTGTTGCCTAATCCGCTCGGCACAAACCTGTCCCACTGCCCTCTAGGTATTTGCACACCCTCGCTGGGATATCTGAGGACCATGTGGCATAACGGCATTGCGCAAGAGGGGTTTTCTTGCACAAGAAGGAGCAGTGTAGACAGCTTCCCGAGACAGAGCAGGGCTGGGGAAAGGCAGGCAGAGCTGGGGAGCTCTGGCCAGGCAAGCTTCCAGGCTGCAGGGCCTGAAGTGCTAAGGGACACAGCCAGGAGAGCAGAAGGCAGCAGGTCCACACCCTCTGGCCAATGAGGAGCGGCCATTGCAGACGGCAGTTTGCCCCTGAGGCAGGGGTAGATGCTGACTGGCAGTGGGTCACTGAGGCAAGGTGGGCGTTGGGGATTCCCTGAGGGGGAGGACCCCAGAGTGTGGGGGACACTGCAGCAGGACAGGACCCAGAAGGGAGGACGCCATGATCTGAGAGGGGCGTAGGTCCTAATACACAGCGATGGAGACTAAAAGGTAACAGCACGTGTGACACCCGCAGAAAAGGCTCAATAGCTCATCCCCAGGGGGACCAATAGGAGACGCCGCAGGGGTAAGTCACTTACCCAGCTACACTCCACTTATGTTGAATCAATACGCAGAGCGTCCACTGTACCATGCCCGTTATTTTGAAAAGAAGGGAGAGAGAGAGAGACGTACCTGTCAGTTGTAGTGCAGATGCTAATGAGGCTAATTTATGGGGAACTTCCAGCCCACTCATTAGCTTTTGATGTCAAGGTGGTGTTAAGCGTATGGAAGGTTGGTTTTATAATGTAAACATTCACCCACATTTTGAATCAAATTTTCCTGGAGATTTGAAAAAAGTCAGTTTAAAAAAAAAAAAAATTGTTTGTGGTGCTATTGTCCAGAAACACTCAGGAGAAAACAGCACTTAGATGCCATGTCTCAAGTGATTTCTAGCCTGATCGCCTCACCAAGTAATGTTGGGGTACGTCTAAACTACATGCCTCCGTGTAGATTAGACAGATCGGCAGAGGGAAATGAAGTCGCGATTAAAATAATCGCGGCTTCATTTAAATTAAATGGCTGCCCCGCTCTGCCGATCAGCTGTTTGTCGGCAGATCGGGGCAGTCTGGACGCGCCGCGTCGACAAAGAAGCCTTTCTTGATCGGCACAGGTATGCCTCGTGAAACCAGGTTTACCTGTGCCGATCAAGAAAGGCTTCTTTGTCGACGTGGCGCGTCCAGACTGCCCCGATCTGCCGACAAACAGCTGATCGGCAGAGCGGGGCAGCCATTTAAATTTAAATGAAGCCGCGATTATTTTAATCACGGCTTCATTTCCCTCTGCCGATCTGTCTAATCTACATGCCTCCGTCGATGGAGGCATATAGTCTAGACACACCCTTGGAGTGTACATAAGAACAGGCAGACTGGATCAGACCAAAGGTCCATCTAACCTAGTCTGCCAACAATGTCCAATGCCAAATTCCCTAGAAGGAGTGAACCGAACAGGGAATCCCTGATCCCTCCTCTGTCATCCATTTCCAGACAAACAGAGGCTAGGGACACTATTCCTACCCATCTTGGGTGATAGTCATTGATGGAGCTAACCTCCATGAATCTCTCTAGTTCTTTTTTGAGCCCTGTTAAAGTCTTAGTCTTCACCACATCCTCTGGCAAGGAGTTCCACAGGTTGACTATGCACTGAGTGAAGAAAAACTTCCTTTTGTTTGTTTTAAACCTGCTGCCTATTCATTTCATTTGGTGACCCCCTAGTTCTTATGTTGTGGGAATAAGTCCATAACTTTTTCTTATTCACTTTTTCCACACCAGCCATGATTTTATAGACCTCTATCCTATTCCCCTCCCCTTCGTCTCTTCTTTTCTGAGCTGAAACATCCAAGTCCTTTTAATCTCTCTTCATATGGGACCCGTACCAAACACCTGATCATTTTTGTTGCCCTTTTCTGTACCTTTTCCAATGCCAGTGAAGATGAATCAGCCGCAGATCTGTCACCAACTTCATAGCTAGATCCAGATCTTGAGGCTTTCTGAATCCAGGTTTTTGGTGCTGCCTGTTATGTACAACTCGAGAGCAGCTGCAAAGCTTAGAATCAGCGGTGAACTCCCTAGAGCTCCGAGGGCTGGGGATGTGGGGTTGGGCTCATGCCCAGAGCCCATCTCAAGTTTTCACTGTTGATCTTTTATGGGAACTGAACATTTGAGCCTTTTCCCCCATTGCATCCTGCTTGTGTAACTACTGCTTTCCTGGCCTCTTTGCCCTGCAAAGAACAGATTGCGGTGAGAGTGGAGAGGCGGGGCCTGAACAGTGATTGGCACCCCTTGGAACTACTGCAAATTCATTCACAAAATCAGGGATTCAAAAGCCAGAAGGGACAGCTGTGATCTTCTAGTCTGGTATAGTGCACTGGTATAGTGCAAGCCAGAGAGCTAGAGCATAAGAAAGATTGAGGGGACATGAGAGCAATTTTCAAGTACTTAAAAGGGTGCTACAAGGAGGAGGGGAAAACATTGTTCTCCTTGGCCTCTGAGGATAGGACAAGAAGCAATGGGCTTAAACTGCAGCAAGGGAGGTTTAGGTTGGACATTAGGAAAAACATCCTATCTGTCAGGGTGGTTAAACACTGGAATAAGTTGCCTAGGGAGGTTGTGGAATCTCCATCACTGCAGATATTGAAGAGCAGGTTGGACAGACACCTGTCAGGGATGGTCTGGACGGTGCTAGGGGGGCTGAAGCCGGTGGGAATGAACAGAACAGGTGATCAGCCAATGATGCTTCCCTCGCCATCTAGTCCCAGCATCTGGCCTCAGAGGATTAGGGGAACCCTTAACACAGGCTGCCTCCCTGACCATCTTAACTAATAACTATTGATGGTTTTATCCTCTATCAACTTATCTCCCTCTTCTTTGAACCCAATTACAATTTTGACCCACAGCATCCCTTAGCAAGGAGAGGGCTGGTTGACTATGTGCTGTGTGAAGACACTTTTTCCTTTTGTTTGTTTTAAACCAGCTGCCCGTTAATTTCATTGGTTCTTGGATTATGTGAGATGGGGTGACCAGAACTACATCCAGGATTCAAGGAGCTGGCATACCATGATTTTGTATAGTGACATTATCATATTTATTATCTCTTTAGCTCTCCCGTTTCTAAAGAACTCCAACATTATGTTAGCTTTTTTGACTTCCACTGCACACTGAGCAGACATTTTCAGAGAACTAAGATTCCGATTTTCTTCCTGAGTGGTAGCAGCTAATTTACACCCCCATCATTGTGTAGATACAGTTAGGATTATGTTTTCCACTGTGCATTTTTATTTTACATTGATTTTCATCTGCCATTTTCTCGCTCATCTCCTAATCAAGTGTTTTGGAGTGACGATGAATCAGACGCCGACCTGTAGCCAAATTCGCCTAGTTTTGTGAGATCCCTTTAGAACTCTGCAGTCAGCTGGAGTCTTCACTATCTTGAGTAGTTGGGTTTTGTCTGAAAACTTTGACCCCCTCCTGTTTACCCCCTTTACCAATGAATATATTGAGCGTCACTTGTCCCAGTATTGATCCTTGAAGGACACCACAATTTACCTCTCCTCATTATGAAAATTGCCCATTTACTCCTACCTTTAGCCGCCTGTCTTTTAACCCTCTAATCCATGAGAAGACCTTCCTTCTTATCCTATGACAACCTAGGGTATGTCTACACTGCAACACTGTTTTGAAATAACTAGCGCTATTCTGAAATAACGTCTACACAGCAGGCGGTTATTTCAATATTGTGTCAAAATATTGTCAAGCTGGAGGACTTCTTACTCTGACTCCTGTAACCCCCATTGTCCAAGGAATAAGGGAAGTCGGAAGAAGAGTGAGTGTCTATTTCAAAATAAGTTCTGTGTAGACGCTTCCTATTTTGAAATAGGTAGCTCAATTTGCGTCGCTTATTTTGAGGTAAGCCCTGCAGTGTAGACACTTTACTTAAGAGCCTTTGGTAAAGGACCCTATCAAAGGCTTTCTAAAAGTTTGAGTACACTCTATCCACGGGATCTCTCTTGTCTACACATTTGCTGGACCCTCTCAATGAAGTCTAGTAGACTGGTAATGCAAGATTTCCCTTGACACAACCTGTGCTGCCTCTTCCCCTGCAAATTATGTCTGATAAATTTGTTCTTTACTATATTTTCATCCATTTGCCTGGTACTGAAGTTAGGTAATTGCCAGGATTGTTTATGGAGCTTTTTTTAAAAAATTGGCATAATATTAACTATCCTCCAGTCGTCGGATACAGATGCTGATGAAAGTGATGGATTGTAGACCCCAGTTTGTAGCTCTGCAGTTTCATCTTTGAATTCCTTCTGGACTCCTGATGAGTTGTTATTTAATGGATCCATTTGTTCTAAAATCTCCCCTCCTGAAACCTCAGTCTGGGACGGTTTCTTAGGTTGGTCACTTAAAAAGAATGGTTCATGTGTGGGAACCTCTCTCCCATTCTCTGCAGTGAAGACTGGTGCAAATAATCCATTTAGCTTTTTCACAATGGCCTTATTATCTTACTTGAGTGCTTTTTTAGCACCTCATTTTATAAAGGATCCATTTTGCCCCTAAGCACCTCTTTTACATACTTGTTTAGCAGGGGCAGATGAGAGTGCTGCGGAACTCCGGGCAGCAAAATTTCGCGGGGCCCCCCCTTTGACACAGCGCATGAGCCGTGGTGCCAAGGCGCATGCGTGGGGCCTCGGGAAGCGCAGGGCCCGGGGCAGCCGCCCCGCTCGCCCTGCCCTAAATCCGCCGCTGTTGTTTAGTCATTGTGGTATTGTTTGGCTCTCTTACTATGCTTTTTTAATGTGGGATACACATTTAATTTGAGCCTCTACTGCGGTGTTTTTAAACAATTCCATGCAGTTTGCAGGCATTTCACTCTTGCAACCGCTCCTTTTAACTTCCATTTGCCTAGCCTCCTCATTTTTGTGTGGCTCCCCTTTCTGAAGTTAAATGTTACTATATTGGGCTTCTTTGGTATTCTCCCTTGCCCCACCCACAATGAGGTTAAATTTAATTATACAGTAATTTCTCATTTAACACGTGCCCGCTTAACACGTTTTCACAATAGCACAATTTTTTTTTTAGGGAACGTTTTTTGAATTACAAGACTGTCCCCGGAATAACACGATGTCCCAAGCTGGCCCATTGCCAGTGGCTGCGCAGGGCTTCCCCCGCCTCCCTGCAAAGCGGCGGAGGGTTTGCTGCTCACCGCGCCGTTCCCCAGTGACCCCCCCCACCCCTCACCAGACGCAGTGCGGGTCCTGGCAGACCCGTCACAGGGGCATACTCCCAAACCAATCCCCCTCCCCTCTCCTCCTCTTTCCCTCCCCAGAGCCAAACACCTCCTCTCCCTGTTGTAACCCAGTCCCCTTTCTCCCCCCACCTTATGTCCCGGTCCCAACAGACACCACCACTTGAAATGCAACCCCCACCTTTTCCATTACTTTCAATGGGAAAATTGACCCCGCAGAACACGTTTTCACTTCACACGCTCATTTTCTGAAACATCTCGATAGTGTTAAATGAGGAATTACTGTATTATGGATGCTATTACAGAACAGTTCATCTATATAGCCCCATTGTACCAAATTTTCTGCTCTACCTAGGGCTAAATCAAGAATTGCCTCTCCCCTTGTGGGTTCCAGAACCAGCTGCTCCAAGAAGCAGTCATTAATGGGGTCTAGAAACTGCATTTCTGCTTCCCGTCAATATGGGGGATCTTTGAAATCCCTCGTTATTACTGAGTTTTCTGTTTTCATAGCCTCTGTCATCTCCCTGTGTGTTTCACAATCACCATCATTCTCCAATTCCACATCTCTCTACTACTGTACTCTTGTTATTCAAGCATGTGATTTCTATCCCTACAGACTCTATGGTACACATCAATTCATGAAGGCTTTTTACGATCTTTGACTCTGTTTTCTTTCACATATAGTGTCACTTCCTCACCAGCACGACCTACTTGCTCGTTCCCACCTATTTTGTACTCTGGTATTACTGTCTCCCATTGATTAGCATCATGCCACCAAATTTCTGGGATGCCTGTTTTAGCAATAGCTTAATTTAATACCAGGCACTTGAGTTCACCCATTGAGACTACTACTATTAATTCCTGCTTGAAACAAAAACGATGAGGGGGCTGGAGCACATGACTTATGAGAAGAGGCTGCGGGATTTGGGCTTCTTTAATCTTCAGAAGAGAAGAAGGAGGGGAGATTTGATAGAAGCCTTCAGCTACCTGAAAGGGGGTTCCAAAGAGGATGGAGAGAGGCTGTTCTCAGTGGTGGCAGATGGCAGAACAAGGAGCAATGAGCTCAAGTTGCAGTGGGGAAGGTCTAGGTTGGATATTAGGAAAAACTATTTCACTAGGGGTGTGTCTAGACTACAGGGTTTTGTCGACAAAAGTGGACTTTTGTCGACAAAACTATACCTGCGTCCACACTGCCTTTGAGTTATGTCTACATAGCATCGACAAAACTCAGCAGTTTTGTCGACATTTGTAAACCTCATTCTAGGAGGAATAACGCCTTTTATCGACAGAGTTCTGTCGATAGAAGGCATTATTGCATCTACACTGTCCCTTGCGTCCATACTGTTATGTCAACAAAGTGGCTTGCTTTGTCGACAGAACTGGATCTAGTCTAGACGCTCTTTGTCGACAGAAGCTTTGTCGACAGTATCTGTCGACAAAACTTCTGTCGACAAAACCCTGTAGTCTAGACATACCCTAGGAGGGTGGGGAAGCACTGGGATGGGTTCCCTAGGGAGGAGGTGGAATCTCCATCCCTAAATGTTTTTAAGACCCGGCTTGACAAAGCTCAGGCTGGGTTGATTTAGTTGGGGTTGGTCCTGTTTTGGGCAGGGGGGCTGGACTCGATGACTCCTGAGGTCTCCACCAATCCTGATTCTATGAAATAGAGACTCTCTTTCAGAAAGACATCCAAGCTTGATTTAAAAATTGCTAGCACTGAAAAAGTCCACCACAATCCTTGGTAAGTTGTTCCAATGGTTAATTACCTTTGCGGTAAAAAAAAGAAAAAGTGGTTTCTTTCCTGTCTGAAGCTGGCTAGCTTCAATTTCCAGCCAGGGATCTTGTAGACATAAGCTAGTAATCAGCTACAAGGGGTGGAGACTGCAAGAGCCGACCGAAAACGTGAGCAGACATCCACTTACTGGAATACCAACAGTAAATAATACTGCTCTAGCAAACAAGAGGCCCATCACATTAACCCCTCACTGTCCTTGCGGGGCTCACATTTGTCAGAACGGTGACAAAACATTTTCCACAGTGTTTCTTAAACTTTTTAAGACCGAGGAACACCAAAAATAATTTTTTTTATGAGGAACAGCAAGGATATTTGGTTGAGCAAAAAAAAAAGGTCGGGGGGGGAGAAATGGGGGAAAGTTATTGAGGGGGAAAAAAGGGTCGGGGCGAAAATTATTGAGCAGAAAAAAAAAAGTTGCCTGTCCCTTTAAAGGCAGCCATTTTGAATTGTATTGTTCTCCACGGCACACCTCCGACTGCCTCACGGCAGACCAGTTTAAGAAACACTGATTTACTGTCTCCGGGACTTAGCCACAGCTGGACACTAAATCTCAGCAACCAGGCCCAATGACAGGGGGAGCGGAGAGGAAAGTTCCACAGGGCCTGGAACTTCAAAAGGCCTCAGGTTCCCAGTCTCCGCTACTGCGGCACAAGCACTGAGCCCTTTAAATAGCCGCCGGAGCACTGCACCTCATGCGCCACACGGCTCTGAGGGCTGGGAGGAGGGGTGTACGGTGCTCTGGTGGTGCAGAAGGCTGGCTTCCCCGGCCCTGCCCCTTCCATGTGAGGCCCCACCCCTTCTGGGAGTTCAGAGCCACCTCCTCCCCACCCAGTGCAGAAGGGCGTGGAGGCTGTCGAGCCCCCCTCGTCTATAATGTTCACGACCAGAGCCGGTTCGGTAGGAAGCTCAGCAAGCTGAGCCCCTGCACCTGCACTGGAGGCTGATATTAAAATACAGCGGACGGACGAGCTTAACGAGCAGCGAACCTTCGAGATGCCTTCCAGTTCTAGGATTCTATGATTCCCACACAATACGGGTTATTTTTCAGGCAATATAGCTGTACTTTTTTGTCTCGCTGAAAACATAAAATATATCAGCCAGCTCCCCAAACTCCTAGTAAAAACAGCAGATGCACCATGCTTCCAGAATCTGAATTCATTAGGATTTTTCATGGACACACCAGCGTCTTCCACTCTTGGGATCTCAAACCTCAGTTCTTTAAACCCACATACCACTGCTGTAACCCACGCACCGGCTGGGGGCGATGTACTGCCCCATGTAGTGGTAGTGAGACCACTTATAGAGAGAATGATGCGTCTGCTCGCCAGCCTGGGAGCCAGCTGGCTTTTCACTCATGCACTAAGCTCCAGAGGTCCCTGGTTCGATTCTCTCCGTTGGTGTTACAGTGGCTCCTCCTCATGTGTAAGAGGTTTCCTGACTCCTCTTTCAGGGTATGTGACTCTGTACAGAAGCATGTGATCTGGCTCTTGCAGAGTCACTCTGCAAACAGCCAACTTAGGGCATTTTTGCAAAGATCAGTGCTCTAGAGGTTGATCTTCCAGCATTTGATTTAGTGGGTCTGATAAGGACCCACTAAATCAAACAGGGTATGTCTACACTACCCCGCTAGTTCGAACTAGCGGGGTAATGTATGCATACCGCACTTGCTAATGAAGCCCGGGATTTGAATTTCCCGGGCTTCATTAGCATAAGCGGGGAGCCGCCATTTTTAAATCCCCGCTGCTTCGAACCCCGTGCAGCGCTGCTACACGGGGCTCGAACTAGGTAGTTCGGACTAGGGTGCCTATTCCGAACTACCGGTACACCTCGTTTCACGAGGAGTACCGGTAGTTCGGAATAGGCACCTAGTCCGAACTACCTAGTTCGAGCCCCGTGTAGCAGCGCTGCACGGGGTTCGAAGCAGCGGGGATTTAAAAATGGCGGCTCCCCGCTTATGCTAATGAAGCCCGGGAAATTCAAATCCCGGGCTTCATTAGCAAGTGCGGTATGCATACATTACCCCGCTAGTTCGAACTAGCGGGGTAGTGTAGACATACCCACACTGAGGGCACTCCCGTTAACCCCAGAACTCCTTGCCATTGCAAAGAATAAGGGAAGTCGAGAGGAGAGTTTCTCCCGTCGACCTCCTGCTGTGGGGCCATCCCAGAAAATCAATGTAAAGTATATCAACTCCAGCTACATATCAATTTTCTCCACCAGTGTAGACCTGGCTTTAGAGTAAAGGGAAGTAAATTCTGCCACTCTCTATTTAGGGAGCATCCTGTTTTGTCTCTCTCTGGATTTGGCTCTTGTGTGTTAGGGTGCATCTACACTGCACCGTTATTTCGAGATAACTAGCATTATTTCAAAGTAACAATGTGAGCATCTACACAGCCATTCCGTTATTCTGAAATAATTTCGAAATAACGGACAGCTTATTCCAAAATCTGTAAACCTCATTCTACGAGGAATAACGCCTATTCCGAAATAGCTATTTCGAAATAAGGTATATGTAGATGCTCCACTGATGCTATTTCGAAATAGCCCCTCACCAGGGCCATTCTAAGTTATTCTCCCCAGTGCATTCTGGGGCTCTACATCGAGATAGCACGTCTACATTAGGGAAGCTTGCCTCAGACTCATTTTGAGGCTTCCCTGCAGTGTAGACCTGCTATTTTGAAATAAGCTATTTCAGAATAACGATTCCGGAATAGCTTATTCCAAAATAAGCATGCAGTGTAGATGTACCCTTCAGCTACATAGGGGCTACGTCTACACTGGCCCCTTTTCCGGAAGGGGCATGTAAATTTCACTAGTCGTCGTAGGGAAATCCACGGGGGATTTAAATATCCCCCGCGGCATTTAAATAAAAATGTCCGCCGCTTTTTTCCGGCTTTTAAAAAAGCCGGAAAAGAGCGTCTAGACTGGCCCCGATCCTCTGGAAAAAGTGCCCTTTTCCGGAGGCTCTTATTCCTACTTTGAAGTAGGAATAAGAGCCTCCGGAAAAGGGCACTTTCTCCAGAGGATCGGGGCCAGTTTAGACGCTCTTTTCCGGCTTTTTTAAAAGCCGGAAAAAAGCGGCGGACATTTTTATTTAAATGCCGCGGGGGATATTTAAATCCCCCGCGGATTTCCCTACGACGACTAGTGAAATTTACATGCCCCTTCCGGAAAAGGGGCCAGTGTAGACGTAGCCTTACACTGCAGCTCTTATCCTGGAAAAGCTATGTAATGCATCCACTTTGCCAAAAAAAATCGGAAAAGTGGATGGGTTTTTTTTGCCATCCCTGTAAACCTCGTTGTACAAGGAAGAAGGGATGTGCCGAAAAAGGAGGTTTTTCCAACATTTGGCGACATGTAGATGTGCCAAATTTCAGAAAAACCTCTTCCGAAAGAAAAGTGGAAAAAGATATGCAAACTGCACTTCACAATTTGCGTATCTCTTTCCGGCTTTTCTTTGTAGTGTAGACACAGCCTAGAGAGCTCTGTATTCTAAGGGGAAAAAAACCAATGTTGTGGGGTTTTGTCTAATTTTCTTTCTGTGAGTGCAAATGGGCCCTACGCATAACAGTTTCCAGCTGCTACATGACACTGAAACAGCTAAAATGCATTCAATCCCTTCGCAGTGTCACTTTTCCATGTAAACAATCGCAGCAGTTTGTCATGGAGATATTTGGAATATGGGGGGGAGGGGTTACGAATGCAGACGGTGATGAATTGGAGGGGGAAGTGTCCAGGAGACAACAATGTCTCTGTGAAAATAAGACCCTTGTGAAATAGAGAAAACAGAGCTGAGATCCAGAAGCCCAGATCCTCAGCTGGAGTAAATGGATACCACCCCACTCCTCCGTCCCCCGGATATCAGTAGACCTGTGCTTTATTGTGTACTCCGGTCGAGGCTCTGTTCTCAGACAGGGGTGGTTTGTCGATATTCAGAACAGAGAGGACCCAGGAATGCTGCCTATCAGAGTCTCGCTGGGATCTTCACACCAACCTGCCTCTCAGATACCCCCTTAATGTGTTGGCTTGGGCAAGAGGGCACGTTGTTCACGCAAAACAAGAACATAAGAATGTACGAGGAGTAACGGTAGTTCGGACTAGGAAGCCTAGTCCAAACTACCTAGTCCATGCCGTGTGTAGCCGCGCGGCACGGGGTTCAAACGAGCCGGGATTTAAAAATGGCGGCACCCGGCTTATGCAAATGAAGCCCGGGAAATTCAAATCCCGGGCTTCATTTGCAAGTGCGGTATGCCTACATTACCATCCTAGTTCGAACTAGGAGGGTAGTGTAGACATACCCTAATAGTCCTAGCCTTCACAGCCTCCTCTGGCAAGGAGTTCCACAAGTTGACTACACGCTGTGTGAAGAAGAACTTTCTTTTATTAGTTTTAAACCTGCTACCCATTAATTTCATTTGGTGTCCTCTAGTCCTTATATTATGGGAACTAATAAATAACTTTTCTTTATTGCTCCTTTCCACACCACTCATGATTTTTTTACCTCTATCATATCAAAATGCATGTTGAGTCTCTTGGAGGATCGTGTGCGTGTTTGTGGTAATATGTTGTTGGTTTGTTGTTGGTTTGACTGGCCGTAGGTCAATGTTTACCTCAGAGAGGGTATGTCTACACTACAAAGTTAATTCGAACTAACAGACATTAGTTCGAATTAACTTTGATAGGCGCTACACATGCAAACCGCTAGTTCGAACTTAATTCGAACTAGCGGTGCGCTTAATTCGAACTAGGTAAACCTCATTCTATGAGGACTAACGCCTAGTTCGAATTAACTAGTTCAAATTAAGGTCTGTGTAGCCACTTAATTCGAACTAGTGGGAGGCTAGCCCTCCCCAGCTTTCCCTGGTGGCCACTCTGGGCACCACCAGGGAAACTCTTCTGCCCCCCTCCCGGCCCCGGAGCCCTTAAAGGGGCACGGTCTGGCTACGGTGCCCGTGCCAGGTGCAAGCCTGCCAGCACCCAGCCAGCAGACCCTGCATCTGGCACGGCTCGAGCCAGCCACCCCATGCCACCCAGCCCTCCGCCTCTTCCCGGGACCAGGCTGGCGGCTCCCGGGAGCCTGCCCAGGTCCGCAAGAGGCGGGCGCCCGCCTGGTCTAGTGCAGACATCGTGGACCTCATCCACAACCTCCGCACTAAGCACAGGAAAGTGGCCATCTAGGGCAGGAGAGCTGCCAGCCTGGCCACCCAGGAGCAGGTTGGCATGAAAATCAGGGTGGTCCAGTGAGACCCCTGACCCTGAGCTCTGAACTTAGAATGGCCGTACTGGGTCAGACCAAAGGTCCATCTAGCCCAGTAGCCTGTCTGTCAACAGCAGCCAACACTAGGTACCCTGGAGGGGATGGACCGAAGACAATGACCAAGCCATTTGTCTCGTGCCATCCATCTTCAGCCTTCCACAAACAGAGGCCAGGGACACCATTCCTACCCCCTGGCTAATACCACTCCATGGACCCAACCTCCATGACTTGATCTCACTTCTCTTTAAACTCTGTTCTAATTCTAGCCTTCACAGCCTCCTGCAGCAAGGAGTTCCACAGGTTGACTCTTTGCTTTGTGAAAAAGAACTTTCTGTTATTAGTTTGAAGCCTGCTACCCATTCATTTCATTTGGTGTCGTTTAGTCCTTCTATTATGGGAACTAATGAAGACCTTTTTTTTATGCACCCTCTCCACACCACTCATGCTTTTATAGACCTCTATCATATCCCCCCCTCAGTCTCCTCTTTTCTAAGCTGAGAAGTCCCAGTCTCTTTAGCCTCTCTTCATATGGGACGAGTTCCAAACCCCTGATCATTTTAGTTGCCCTCCCCTCTCCCACCCTCTCTCTTCCCCTCTCCCACCTTCTTTTCCCAGTCTCCCCGAGTTTTGTTCAATAAAGAGAGTTTCTATTTTTGAACACACGTGTCCTTTATTTTGTACATCAGGAAGGGGGGCTAGGGAGGGGTAAGTGGAAGGAGGTGAGGTAGGAATGGGGTACGAGCCCCCAATGGGGAGGACTGGGCTGGCTCTGCGGGCTCCTCGGGGTGGAAGCTCTCCTGCAGTCCCCCAATTGACCCTCCCTCCGGATGGCAGCCTGCGGCAAGTGCAGCCGGTCTGATGGCCGAGTGCTGTGATGTGCCCAGTTTGGGCACTCAGGGCACTCCAAGCCAGGACTGCTTTGCAAGCGGGGCACCCCTGAGAACTGTCTGTCCGGGGTGGGGGTCGGGTCCCTTTAAGCACAGCCCTCGGCTAGCCTGAGGCAGGAGCTCCACACTCTAAGTCCTATTCTGATGCCCTGCCGGCACTGCTACCGGCCATCCTTAACCTCAGTTCAGGGTCCACTCAGTGTGGACATGCTAGTTCGAATTAGCAAAACGCTAATTCAAACTAGTTTTTAAGTCTAGATGCGCTAATTCGATTTAGCTTAGTTCGAATTAACTAATTTGAACTAAGTTAGTTCGAATTAGTGCTGTAGTGTAGACGTACCCAGAGAGAGGGATGAAGAGCCAAATTCCCTGTGGGGCTGGCAGCTCTGACCTCTGTGTCTGTGAGACTGAGGAATGGCGGATCGTGTGCTGCTTCCAAGCGCAGAGAGAGCTGCCCGTCCTGGTGGCGAGCCCTGAAACAGCTCAGCTCCTGGCTCTCTGTGATGTCATGTACAAGGGAAGGGGAGAGGGAGTCCTGTTTCCCTGTTATCTGATCCGGCTTGTTGCCTTATCATAACAAGCAAACCCGCAGACTCCTGGGCCTGCTCTGTAATAGAGGCCGGGGACAAAGCCCCCAAACCGACACGGTCCGTACGAGTGTGAATAGCCCCACAGACAACAGCGAGTCTGCTTCATGGTGACGACCAGGACAGAATTCAGAAGCACCAGCCCCTACCAGGGCAAGCCCCCTCCAGTGTCCCAGGCGTGGGGTAACCCTCCCACCACAGGTCCGGCCTCTGCTGCACCTCACGACCCGCTACACTCCGCCCCTTCCTCCAAGCCCCGCCCCTGCTCCGCCCCACTCCGCCTCTGCTCCGCCCCCTCGCATCCTTTGCCCGACGCCGTCTGCCCCACGCAACGCAAGCCAGAGGGATTACTGAAGGGCCAGCAGTAGAGGTTGACACCCCCAATTTACCACGGTGGTGGGAACTGGAGTGACCTAGCAGCCCACTCTATCCCATCGTCCATCTCCCAGCCTGCTGTGCTCCACTGTGTTCCGCTCCACCGCGAGCAGTGGGGGGGGCCCGACCCCTGCTGCCACCTCACGCCAGGCCCTGCTGGGTCCCATGCACACGACAGTTGAGGTGGCCACTTCGGGGCTCCCCACAGAGCTCCCCGAACCATCCTATGAACAAGACAGCTCTGCCCCCTACCCCTTACGTACAAGGAAAATCTCCATTTCAGGTTAGACATGCAGGGGCTATGACTCGTGGCTGAACAGTTCCAGTTGTATCCAGAAGAGGGCAGTGGTGTACGTTAGCCCGCACAGAACAGTATGCTAGCAAGAAGGTAGGGAGGCTCTTCCTTGGGTGTAGGCACTAGCTGGAAAGACACACTCGATCCCCCTGCTCTGCCAAAGATTTCCACTGTGTCTTCTGGGGAATCCCTTAACTTCTCTGTGCCTCAGTTCCCCATCTCTGCAGTGGGCATACTAGCGCTGCCCGACATCTTGGGGGTGTTGTGAGAAGACATGCATTAAGGATTGTGAGACACTCAGATCCTGCAGCAACAGAGGCCACGATACCTGAGATACCTAGATGTTGGCCACCAAAAAGCCCCTCAAGCGAGTCCCAGCTTTGAGGCCTTCTTGCCTCTGACTCCACCGGCTGCAACCAAGCTGTGGTGCACACACATCGGCAGGGAGGTCCTGAAGGCTCAGGAGTACAGGGTTTCAAACCCAGGCCTCCAGAAGGCAAAGACCTAATGTTTCCCCCTTCAATCTCCAATAGTCCTAACCTCACCCCAAGTCTTTTCATTGAGGCTGTACATTCCCAAGCTCTCTCCGACAGAAGCAGGGTGGCAGAGGGTAGGCTAAGGGAAGTGTGTTTGGCCTGGCAAGCCGGGGTGACAGGGTCCGACTCAACCCCCAGCCACTTACAGGAGGCAAGTACCGTTGGCTGCCATTTGATTCATCGCCCCTTTATGCACAGAAAGCAGCGAGGGACACCAAGAGCATGGTGCTCTACTCTGAGCCTTGTCCGCCGGCTACTCCCAGCCACATCTCGGCTGAGATCTTCTTCCACATCGCCCCTTCTTGGGGGAATTAAGATTCACCTTTGAGTCCCAAGGTCAATGCACCAACGCCACCGGCGTTGGGATCTCCCAGAGGGCCAGAACTAAATAAACAGCTGAGATACGGACAGGTGGGTCTTCCGCTGCGACAACCTCCACTTGGGTGCATTGGCCACCGACGTGTCAACGTCAAGACGGCACAAGCATGTCGTTAATGCCGTCTTGCCTCATCAGGAGGGGAGGCTGCAGCCGGTGGCGAGGTCCTTCTGAGCATGTCAGGGGAGGAAGGAAGGAGAGCTATTTCAGCAAACCAACCAGAAGCAGGCAGCTTCAGAAGCAGAAGCTCCAGCCACAGAACGGCAGTCGAGCTGGCTTTACGGCTTGCTTGCAATAAGGCTGAGGGAAATGAGAGCTTCAGGGAATGAGCCAGTAAGGGATTACAAAGACATGTGGCATGGGCACATTTGTGGCCAGCAATAGAATGCGGAGCCACCGTAAAATGTGTCCAAGGACGAGTGGGGAATGGTCCTGTGGAACCCACGCATGGTCCTGAAAGATGGCTTGGGGGACATATCTGACATGAACCTGCAGCCAGTTTCAGTTACTCGTCACACAAGACCTGTCAGATAGCGTGGCCCACCTCAAAATCCCCAGTCCTACAGGCCAGGGCAACAGAAATGATAATGGGTTTGGTTCGGCTGACATATGAAGAGAGATTCGAAAGACGGGGACTTTTCAACTTAGAAAAGAGGAGACAAAAGAAGGATAGGATAGAGGTTTGTGAAATCATGACCGGTGTGGAGAAAGTGAAGAAGGAAAAGTGATTGACTTGTTCCCATAATGTGAGAACTAGCAGACTCCAAATAAAATTAATAGGTAGCTGGTTTCAAACAAACAAAAGGCAGTTTTTCTACAGGCAACACAGAGTCAATCTGTGGAACTCCTTGCCAGCGGATGTTGTGAAGACCAGGAGAAGTCCATCAATGACTATTAGGCAGGAAGGGCAGGGATGGTTCCCCAGCCTCTGTTTGTCAGAAACTGGGAACGGACAACAGGGGAGGGATCACTTGATGATTCCCTGCTGTGTTCCCTCCCTCTGGGTGCATCTGACATTGGCCACTGTCGGCAGACAGGACACTGGGCCAGATGTACCTGTGGTCTGACCCAGCCTGGCTGTTCTTATGTTCGGGACCAATGCCCAGACCAGATCAAAATGATTTGATACAATCATCATTTAGATGATGTCATAGAGATTACTCTTATTAAGTTTGCAGATGATCCCAAGTTGGGAGGGGTTGCAAGTGCTTTGGAGGACAGGGTCATAATTCAAAATGATCTGGACAAACTGGAGAAATAGTCTGAGGTAAGCAGGATGAAGTTTAATAAGGACAAATGCCAAGTGCTCCACTTAGGAAGGAACAATCCGTTTCACACACACAGAATGGGAAGCGACTGTCTAGGAAGGAGTACTGTAGAAAGGGATCTAGGGGTCAGAGTGGACCACAAGCTAAATATGAGTCAACATTGTGACACTGTTGCACAAAAAGCAAACGTGATTCTAGGATACATTAACGGGTGTGTTGTGAGCAAGACACGAGGAGTCGTTCTTCCGCTCTACTCTGCATTGATTAGGTCTCAGTTGGAGGATTGTGTCCAGTTCTGGGCACCACATTTCAGGAAAGATGTGGAGAAATTATAGAGGCTCCAGAGAAGAGCAACAAGAATTGATTAAAGGTCTAGAAAACAGGAGCTAGGGGGCAAGGCTGAAAGAATTGGGCTTGTTTAGTTTGGAAAGGAGAAGACTGAGGGGGGACATGATAGCGGTTTTCATGTTCCTAAAAGGGAGTCACAAAGAGGAGGGAGAAAAATTGTTCTTCTTGGCCTCTGAGGATAAGACAAGAAGCAATGTTGCCTAGGAGGTTGTGGAATCTCCATCTCAGGAGATATTTAAGAGCAGGCTGGACAGACACCTGTCAGGGATGGTCTAGACAGTATTGGGTCCTGCCATGAGGGCAGGGGCGTGGACTCGATGACTTCTCGAGGTCCCTTCTAGTTCTAGCGTTCTATGATTCTATACATGGTGCCAGCTTCAGGCAACATACCTGACTGGCTGTAGGCCTTGCACAAAGGGCCAAAGGCTGGGGTGTGTTTTTGGTCCTTTTTCAACTGACGGTTGGTGATTGCCATTGTCCAGTAGTTATTTCCTGTGCTTAAAACGAAACAATGAAATATTAGCTTGGTTGCAGATAGTGCCTCTCATGCTGAACTATCCCATGCACATAGCACACAACTGAAATGCACATTCCCCACTGAAAGACAGCCATTGCTAGCATGGGATAAAATAGATGCTCAACAAGAGACAGGTTCATAGAATCATAGAACTGGAAGAGACCTCAGGATGTCATTGAGTCCAGCCCCCTGCCCAAAGCAGGACCAATCCCAACTCAATCAACCCAGCCAGGGCTTTGTCAAGCCAGGACTTAAAAACCTCTAGGGATGGAGATTCCACCCTCTCCCTAGGGAACCCAGCCAAGTGCTTCCCCACCTGCCTAGGGAAATAGTTTATCCTAATATCCAACCTAGACCTCTCCCACTGCAACTGGAGACCATTGCTCCTTCTTCTGCTATCTGTCACTACTGTGAACAGCCTCTCTCCATCCTCTTTGGAACCCCCCTTCAGGTAGTTGAAGGCTGCTCTCAAATCCCCCCTCCCTCTTCTCTTCTGCAGACTAAAGAAACCAAATCCCTCAGACTCTCCTCTCAGGTCATGCACTCCAACCACCTAATCATTTTGGTTGCCCTCTGCTGGACCCTCTCCAATGCGTCCACATCCTTTTTGTAGTGGGGGGCCCAGAATTGGACACAATACTCCAGATGCGGCCTCACCGGAGCTGAATAAAGGGGAATAATCACTTCTCTGGATCTGCTGGCAATCCCCCTCTTAATGCAACCTAATATGCCTTTAGCCTTCTTGGCTACAAGGGCACACTATTGACTCATCTCCAGCTTCTCATCCACTGTAACCCCCAGGTCCTTTTCTGATGAACTGCTACTTAGCCATTCAGTCCCCATCCTGTAACAATGCTTGGGAGTCTTCCATCCCAAGGGCAGGACTCTGCACTTGTCCTTGTTGAACCTCATCAGATTTCTTTTGGCGCAATCCTCTAATCTGTCCAGGTCACTCTGGACTCTATCCCTGCCCTCCAGTGTATCTACCTCTCCCCCCTTACAGTAGTTAAGTATTCTTACAGTCGTTTAGGACAGGAAAAGAAGATGAGTTCTGGACTCAACTGAAAGTTCAGGGAGCAATTTTCGGGAGACAGAATAAGTGAAAAGGGGGAAAGCAGTTAGACAAATCAGCCAGGACAGCAGGGCTAACGTCGTGTTCTCTGGCATAAAGTGCTAGGTGAGCTGAAATGAACAGGGTCTCAGATTTAGACCTGATGCGACAGTCCCCCTGGGAATTTTGCACTGAACTCTGTCCACTGCCATGGTGACCCCTCCTGCTCAGTGTTAATACGTCCATGGTCGCACATGGCCAGCAGATAGCTAACAGTACTGGGTTCCAAACTGACGGATGGGCCCAGGCCTGCACCGAACAGCTGACCCCGCCTCCAAAAGAGACAGGCAAGGAGGAGCTTCATGGTAGCCAATAAGGTACACATTTACTGGGAACACATGTTCGATGGGCGGTTAACTTTGATCCCAGTTGAAAAAAAGTTTGACAAAATCCAGGGCCTAGAAGCTGAAGCTGGACAATAAGTCGCAATTTTTTAATCGTGAAGCTAATTTGCCATTGGAACCATTTACCAAGGGGCACGGTGGGTTCTTCTCCCCTGGCACCTGGGAAATCGAGTCAGGATTTTTTTTAGAAAGTCTGGAATTACTGTGAAGAAGCTCTGTGCCCCGTGGCACACAGAACGCCAAACTATGACCATCAGGCCCTGATATGTATTAATCTGTGGAAAGCATCATGGGTTGTTCTTGTCAGGCTGCTCTCCAAGTACATATTTTGCATGGCATTTGCATAAACATAGAATCCTAGAACTAGAAGGGACCTCGTGAGGTCATCAAATCCAGTCCCCTGACCTCACGGCAGGACCAAGCACCCTCTAGAGCAGTGTTTCTCAACCAGTGGGCCGAGTACCCTGAGGGGAACTCGAGAGAAGTCTGGGGGTACCTCACCACAACTGAAATTTGGAGAAAACTGAATTTTTGTTTTAAGTTTTACAGCCCTTTATTATTACTTTATTACTTTTTACACCCAAAAATTTCATCGCCTGTCCATCTACGATTAAGTTGTTTAAACAAATGTGTCTGTCTAAAAACTGTAGGTACTGGGGGTACTTGTAATTTTTTAAAAAGGGGTACTTTATAAAAAAAAAAGATTGAGAAACCCTGATCTAGACCATCCCTGACAGGTGTCTGTCTAACCTGCTCTTAAATATCTCTAGGGATGGAGATTCCACAACCTCCCTAGGCAATTTATTCCAGTGTTTCACCACCCTGACAGGTAGGAAGTTTTTCCTAATGTCCACCCTTGAACCTCCCTTGCTCCATAGAGATGCACATAAGTGAAGGGGCTGATGGGAACATAGGCCCTGTTTCTGGAGGATGCATCTAAAGCCAGGTTAGAAGACCAGGAGGTCTTGAAAACTATAGAGTTCCCTTAGCTCTGAGAGTTCACTATAGTCACCTAATTGCTTCCGGTGTTGCTCTGAATTTCCATGACAGGGTGGCCTGTGAGAGTTTACACTGCAACACTGTCAAGAGACCTTTAATACCAATCCATATGAAGTCACGTCATCCTGAGAAGGACAACACACGGAAGAGATAAATCAGTCTTGCAGCACCTCACGTGCAGTGCGCACACATACGGAAGTATGCCCGGGAGCCTAAAAAACACACATGTGGATACTGAGGCAGGAATTTCCCCAGGGTGCTTTGAAATAAACATCTGTAAATTTGGGGACTTAACGTGCAGTGAGAGTTCAGTAATTTTAAAAGCATAATACCAGTGGGGAGTTGATAACGCTGGAGAATTTTAGAAGAAAGGTCCATCAAACCCAGTGTCCTGTCTGCCGACAGTGGCCAATGCCAGGTGCCTCTGAGGGAGTGAACAGAACAGAGAATCATCAAGCGATCCCTCCCCTGTTTCCCTGACAAATAGAGGCTAAGGTCACCATTCCGACCCATCCTGGCTCATAGCCATTGATGGCCCTAGCCTCTATACATTTATCTAGCTCTTTTTTGAGCCCCGTTAAAGTCCTGGCCTTGGCAACATCCTCTGGCAAGGAGTTCCACAGGTTGACCGTGTGTTGCAGGAAGAAATACTCCCGTTGGTTTGTTTTTTACCTATTAATTTCATTTGGTGGCCCGCTAGTTCTTATGTTATGGGAAGGAGTAAATAACTTTTCCTTATTCACTTTCTCCACACCAGTCATGATTTTATAGACTTCTATCCTACGCCCCTTAGGCTGTGTCTAAACTACAAAGAAAAGTCAGAAAAAGATACACAAAGTGTGAACCGCAATTTGGGTATATTTTTCCACTTTTTTTTTTTTTTTTGGAAGAGGCTTTTCCGAAATTTGGCACCTCTACATTGTGCCAAATTTTGGAAAAAAACTCCTCGTTCAGCACTTCCCTTCTTTCTCGTACAACGAGGTTTACAGGAATGGCGAAAGAACGCATCTGTTTCTCCGCAATTTTTGTTTCCGGAAAAGCGGGCGCATTCCCTGGACACCGCATTGCTTTTCCAGGATACCTCCAGAATCCTGGAAAAGAGCTGCAGTGTAAACATAGCCTCCTCTTTTAAGCTGAAAAGTCCTAGTCTTATTCATCTCTCCTCATAGGGCTACTGTTCCAAACCCCCTAATCATTTTTCTTGCCCTTTTCTGAGCCTTTTCCAATACCAATATGTCTTCTGGAGGTGAGGAAACTCCATCTATGCACCGTATTCAAGGTGCACCATGGAGTTATATAGAAGGCAATATTATTATTTATCCTTTCTTAGATGGAACCCAATTCCCAAGGTAGCCCAAATTCTGTACCCTCCGAGGCTTGATTTGTGGCACACGTTAAATGAGGTGAGAGGTCTCAGTCCAGTTCTAAAGGGGCATTATATACTCAAGACACCTGGAAGGGTTACATAGACTGAACTACCCCTCCAACACTTGACAGAGCCCTTCAGAACAAAGTGAGACCCCCGTGGAGGACTGATCTAAAATTAAAAATTAAAATTAATGGAGATTGCCTATCTCCTAGGACTGGAAGGGTCATTGAGTCCAGTCCCCTGTCTTCACAGCAGGACCAAGTACCATCCCTGACAAATTTTTGCCCCAAATGGCCACCACAAGGATTGAACTCACAACCTGGGGTTTAGCAGGCCAATGCTCAAGCCACTGAACTGCCCCTCTCCCCGTGTTACCAAAGAAAATGGTGGATTCTCCATCCCTTCAAACACAGACCACATGCCTTTCCAGGAGCCCCGCTTTAGTCAGAGGTAAGTCAGCATGAAATTCCCAGGATGAAATTCTCTGGCTTGTGTTACACAGGTCAGACTCGGTGAGCTAATGGCCCGGCGTGTCTTTCAAATCTTTGCGTGTTCTGTGGATACACAGAGGAACTCAGACCCCAGGGAGACCAATCTGGCACATGTCTGTGTCTATGGTATCTCACTCTTACATAGCACTGCTCTTCGGGAGCTTGCAAAGTGCTATCCAAAGGGGCCAGGATCACTGTCCCCATTTTACAGCTGCGGAAACTGAGGCACGGAGCTGTGTTGTGATTGACCCATCAGGGTTGTGGCAAGGACAGGAATACAACCCACATCTCCTGAGTCCCGGTCCTCTTGGCGCGTCGGTATTTTCCCTCACCCCAAAAAGAGCTGTCCGGTGACAGCTGCAGGATGTGTTCATTCTGACCATCCCAGGCTGGCACGGAGCATCTCATCAACCTTCCTGGGCACTTTCCTCTCCTAGAATATCAATCCAATCTTATCCGACTAACCCCAGACTCTGTCCTGTGCTTTTAAGCACCGCTGCCTACTCACAGTACAGGCACTCCCCAAGTGACAAACATCTGACTGATGAACCTCCGCTTATACAAACCGACGCTCAGCTGCAGCCTCCAGGGAGCAAGCAGGAGGCCCAAGGAGCAGCGAGCAGCATGAGCGTGGGCCAGAGGACTTCGGAGGAGCTGGGGCCGGTCGCACAGGAGAGAAGCGGCGCTCTGAAGAGGAGACTGCCTCTTCCCTCCAGCTGCCGGGTGCATGACCGCTCCCTGCTCTTCCAGGCTATGTCTACACTGGCGGGTTCTTGCACAAGAACAGCTTGTGCAAGGGTTTTTGTGCAAGCACTCTTGTGCAAGAACACGTCCACACTGCCAGGTACTTTTGCGCAACAGCGTCCATGGCAGTGTGGACGCTCTCTTGCGCAAGAAAGCTCTGACGGCCATTTGAGCCATAGGGCTTTCTTGTGCAAGAAACCCCTGCCGCACGTCCACACTGCCCTCTTGTGCAAGAGAGCTTACACTTGTTAGAAAAGAGCGTCGCTCTTGCACAAGAAGGCCTCTCTTCCATGCTTTACTGTAAATCTTCTTGCGCAAGAGCGGGCGGGCTGTGTGGACAGTCTGCGGAAGAATGGCCGTTCTTGCGCAAGAACCCGCCAGTGTAGACATAGCTCCAGAGTCCTCCGGCCTGTGCTCCCATTGCTCGCCACCTCCTGGGAGGGGAGGGGGGACAGCCGAGGGATGGGGCTGGCGGCAGGAGCCGGCACAGACCTCGTGGGGGTAGGAGGTGGTGGCCAGGGGGTGCCCAGAAGTCCCCTTCAGAATCTCCACCTACCTCCTCATCTTTCTCAAATTAAACTCTAATGAAACCTGCCTTTCCTCAAGCCCCAGCATTCCAGGCCAAATCAAAAGCTATTTCTGCTCTTTTTCGTTGCAAACCAACAACATTTCAGCTCATTTCTGGGTTAAACAGGCTTTTGTGGGCTAGTGTGGGACCGTAGCCAGCCTCCCCACAAGCTACAGGGTGTTCTGAAATCAAGGCTTTCTCTCCTAGGCCTCCCCGGGGCAAAAATAGCCTTTGTGGTATTAATGTCAAGGCCTAGAAGCTGAATTCAAAGCTTCTTCCAATAGACACAATAGCTGCTGGTTTAGTCACAACAGCCTTGCCTCATTGGTATAAGGCCCACACCTGTGAGGTGAAGGAACCTCAATTAGTAAGGGCGGAGGAGCAATTGACTAATTGCCTCCTGGCCAGAGATAGGCCTTATAGAGCGCTGAAGGAGGTTAGCTGGGGGAGATTGCTGAGGGATGTTCTGAGACAGGGCTTCATGGCTAGGGAAGGATAGAAGAAGAGCTGGTGAAGGTTGGGGCTTAGGAGGCAGGAGAGCTGTTAGTCTGAGACTTTGTTTGGCCTTTCATTTGTATGGTCTGTGTGACTCCAGGAGGGATTAGGTCTTTCAGGTGACATGGCTGGGGTGGGGGCAAGTCAGAGAACACCCCAAGGAAGGGCTGGGGAAGATGAGGGCTGGGAAAAGCCGTTACAGATCTGACAGAGCCCAGTCAGGGTGCTAGAGGTGAGAGCTCCATGCAGTGCTAGGAGCAGAAGGGGTGCAAATGCAGCCAGGATGTGCTACTGCAGAGATGCCTGAGGGACAGGGCTTGCCCAGGAGAGCTTACAGACTAAAAACACATGACAGACAAAGGGGGGGGGGGGCAGAGAGATAGAGAGATCCAGCAGTGAAGTGACTTGACCAAGGTCATGTGCCAGGCCAGTGGCAGAGTGGGGCATAGCACCCTGCTCCAGTGCTGTCCCACTGGACAATGCTACCTCCTGTGAGTTAATGTTCTGCATCCAAGTCCACCAGTGAAGTTGCAAATGCAGGCTCAGGCAATCAGATACTAGTCTCTGTGACACCACTTCCAATCCAGAGTAGCCTTGCTGGAATTAATAGAACTGCTCCTGACTTATGCTGGGGGCAAAGGAGGAATCTGACCCTCTCTGTTAATTCATTGAGTAGCTCAGGCCTTTAGCTCTGCAATGAACTCCAGACAAAAGCTGAGGTCTCCGAGCACGCTGGGGGTTGTGTATCCCCAGATTTGAAACATCCTCAGATTTGAAACATCCAACCCCCCAGATTTGAAACATCCTCATTTTCTGCTTTCCACGATGCAATCCAGGCCTGGCCACTGGCTGGGCTCCATTTCAACCCTGTCTGGACTCACACAAATATCTGGTGTCCATAATGAAGGGCTTTAGGATTCATCCCATAAAGTTGAACAAAAGTTGAAACTTTTGAGAGAGATCCCTGGACAGTTTCCCCATTAACCAGCTACATAATGTCCATCAACAGCCTGAATCTGTGTTTCCCTCAGTTAACTTCGGCCTTGCTGTGAGCAAACACAAGCCCCTTGGCAGCAAAATTCAGTAGGTTTCGTTAATGCTTTCTGTCGATGAAGCGCTCGGGGGACAGAAAGGGCTTTGTGCATGCTGGGGACTCCTGTTAGAGAAAGGCGGTCTGGCTGAGGGGATAATATACCATGACATCTGTGGCAGATAAAGGATAAGAGAGGAGAGACACACACACACAATCACAGACACACATCGGTGAAGAGACTTGACCAAGGTTATGCGGCAGACCAGTGGCGGAGCAAGGAGTAGCGCCCTGCTCTGGGGCACACAAGAGAGCTGGATTCTATCTGTGGCTTGGAGCATGTCTACATGGCATTAGAGGATGTGAGTGTAGCACTCATACTAGTGTGGGTGACAATAGCAGCATAGGCATGGATACCTGGGCTAGCAACAGGCATACAAGCATGCCATGGAGCTTGGGCACACACACTGGTTGCGAGCCATGTCTACACTGCTCTGGTGACCCAGACTAGCCCGGTGTGAACTAGCACCCCGTTGCACCCGCACCTTCACTTCGCAGTGTAGACCTACCATCGGCCACCGACTTGCAGTTGATGTTGGATAGCTGCTTCACCTTCTGGTTGTCTCGGTTTCTCCTCTTGTTCCTTGAAAGGTGGGGAACCTATAGCCCAGGGGCTGAATCTGGCCCCCGGCCTGCCAGGATCTGTCCCCTGAGGCTCCCCCCCCCCCAGCAGGCCCCCCTTCACTGGCTCTCCAGCCCTTTGCCCCTCCCCCCTGTGGTTCCTTCTTATGGGGCTAAAGCGCCAGCTCCTCGCTGCGGGGGAGGCGGTAGAACCTCATGGGCTAGAGTCAGACAAGCCCCGGGCTGGTCCCGCCCCATGGATTCTGCCTGGGGGGGGGGGTGAAGTGGCTCCAAGCGCTGCTGCTCTCCCTCCCCCTCACTGGGGAAATGGCCTTTCCCCCCACCTCTCTGATTGGCTGTCATTGTGGCCAACAGGAGCAGCAGGGGGCGGAGCCTGGGAGTGGCAAGGGACACGGAACCATGTGCGGCCCCGTGGAGCTGCGCCTGGTAAGCCATTCCTCCCCACACACGCACATCGCCCAGATGCTGCACCCTCCTCTCCCACTCGCAGGCCACTCCTGCACCTCGCCCTCTCCCCAACTCCAACCCTTCTTCCTGGCAGCCTCCTCCCTCCATTTTGGGCTCCCCCTAGAGCCTGGGGAATTCACAAAATCTACTAGCCCGGGCCCTCTAGGCTGTCGTGTGCAAGGGGAATGTCTCTTGCTTCTCACTCTTTTGCCCACAAAAACTCACAATACTCTCTCTATATTTTTGGTGGTCTCTAAGGTCCCACAGGGCTCCTTGTTGTTTCCTGGAAATAGGCCTTGTGTAATCACCAGCCAGCAGATTTGAACCTGGGCCCTCTGAAGTGGAGTTTAGGAGCCTCTACCTGCTGAGCTTAAAGCCAGCTGGCTCCTAGTCCATCCTGTAGAGGTCTCTTGATCTTAACTGTTTCTGTGGTCTAGGTACCAGTTGCATTGCTCAGTAACCACACTAGGGCTATGTCTACACTCGTGGCCTCTTGCACCAGAAATATGCAAATGAGGCTAAGCGTGGTATATCACTGAGCCTCGTTTGCATACCTAATGAGCTGCCATTTTTGCAGAAGAGGCTCTTGCTGCAGAAGGAGCTGTCTACACTGCCCCTTCTTGCACAAGAAAAACCCTCTTGCGCAATGCCGTTACGCCGATTATTTTCAGGAATAACGGCATTGCGCAAGAGGGGTTTTGTTGCACAAGAAAGGGCAGTGTAGACAGCTCCTTCTGGCGCAAGAACCTCTTCTGCAAAAATGGCAGCTCATTAAGTTTGCAAATTAGGCTCGGCGATATTCTATGCTTAGCCTCATTTGCATATTTCTTGCGAAAGAAGCCGCAAGTGTAGGCATAGCCTAGGGCTGTGTCTAGACTGGCACGTTTTTCCGCAAAAGTAGGAAAAACTTGCCAGCTGTCTACACTGGCCGCTTGAATTTCCGCAAGAACACTGACTTCCTACTGTCTGAAATCAGTGCTTTTTACGGAAATACTATGCTGCTCCCATTCGGGCAAAAGTCCCTTTTGCGCAAAGCTTTTGCGCAAAAGGGCCAGTGTAGACAGCTCAGATTTGTTTTGCTCAAAAAAGCCCCGATCGCGAAAGTGGCGATCGGGGCTTTCTTGCGCAAAACCGTGTCTAGATTGGCACGGACGCTTTTCCGCAAAAAGCACTTTTCCGTTAAAAGCATTTGCGGAATATCATGCCAGTCTAGCCATAGCCTAGGTATGTGGTCTACACTTGCCCTGTCCAAAGGCTGCACCTCATACGCGGCACTCACAGATCTCAGTTGAAACCAAAAGTGAATGTCTTTCTCTGAGTCTGTGGAAAAGATGAGGAGTCCCTTGGTGCTCATAGAACCTTCTGCAAAATCCCAGTGCAGTTATGCTACCAGCCAGCTGGTGTGGGGCCAAAAATGCATGTCGGCTGGAAATTGTGAAAATTGGGGTGGGGAGAAATTTCCCCCTTTTTTTTTTAGTCAAAATCTGCATACAAATGTTCATCAAACAACCAAAATGTTCCCAATGTTACTCTGGTCCAGCATGACCCACTAAAGGCTTTGAACTTTTCCTCCATGAAAAACCTACTTCTGCTCCCAGGATGCAACGGGAGACGTGGGATTGGCCAGCTCCAGGCTGCAGCTCGTGAGGCGTTTTGGAACGGCAGGATGGCAGAGCCGCGTCCAGCCGAAAGTTTCCACCTTGCAAAAGCAGCTACCCAGCGCCATAAGGAAACCCAAGCTCCACCACGGGGCCAGGCAGCTGCTTTGAAGTGTACAGACGCTGGCACATCTGAAATAATAATAATAATATAATAATAATAAAACCCTGCCGTAAAAATCAAGTCTGGCATTAAATGAAATGCCCGAGAAAGGGTGGACGGCAAAGGTTTGTGGCTTCATGAGCCAGACGGCAGCTCTCCCAGGACCCAACAGACCCCTCGCCGTTTGGGGAGCCGTGGTCTTCGCTCCAGTCCAGCAGTTTTAGACCCAAGAGCAGCTCCCCTCCCTCACACGGCTACACTTCTTGTTGACGTGAATTAATACCCAAGGAACGTGGCACTGTGGGGGACTATACACCCAAACAGAGCCTGGAGAGAGACAGTCAGACCCCGGCGGCAGCCTCTGGTGTGCGTCCTGTCCCAAGGACTGTTTGCAAACACCTCGTCGGGCAGCGTCCAATTTACCACTCCGCTTTACATCCACGGGGGACCTTTATCTGGGCGTCGAGAACGGCCCTTCCTGAGGGAAGGGGATGTGGCCGGGGCCATCTTCGAGCGGTGTGACTCTCTTGACTTACTCAGAAAGGAAAGGACGCTGGAGGGGGGTGAACAAGACAGATAGCTCTGAGGCCCACCTCCCCTGTCAGCCGCCTCGTCTGGCTGGTAACATTCCTGTGTCTACAGCAGAGAGGTGGGGAACCTTGTTTGGCTTGGGGGCCGCTGCCCCACTGAAAAATCAGTCAGGGGGCCCCACAAAAGTGGGGGGGGAGCCACGGATGTGGCATCTGACTGAGACGCAGAAAGACACTCCTCACTTCCTGGTGCTCATCTGGGCGTGTCTGGGATCCCAACACTGCGGGGGAGAAATCTGACAAAGGGCAAGGTGCCCGCTGACACTTAAAAACAATGATTGCTGCAGGACATAAAAACCCCTGCTGTTTAACCACACATCTTTTTTTTCTTTTCTCATTGTCCCATTAAATTGCACTGCCCCTTGCCGTAGAAAACAATAGGGTCGCGGCTTTTTTATTTTGCCTCTTCGCTATCTATAAAGAAAAGTGGAAAGATTTTTTTTCCCCATAAGCAAAGCATTTTAAAATGTTTCCCCTATCAGCTTCAAGAAGGGGTAACCCTGTGCTTTCCTTGAAGCCTTTCTTGGCTAATGGAACTGGGAACTCATGTTGACTAATCAGCAGAGTTTTTTTCCCCACTGTTTATTGGACACTTACGGTAAATATGTATTTACGAAACCCAAAGAGATTTAAGCAGTTTGAATCAAATATATTTCCCCTCTCCAACAGGCATCACATGTGTGAGATCGCTGATATTACAATATCATTCATTCCCCCATCTTAAGTAAATACGGCATGAATTTGCAAGGTACAATATAGGTCACTAAGGGTATGTCAACACTAGCCCCCTAAATCGAACTAGGGAGGCTAATGAGGGTGACCAAAATTGCAAATCAACCCTGGGATTTAAAGATCCCGTGCTTGATTTGCATGTTCCTGGCCGGTCGCCATTTTAGAAATTGACTAGCCCGAAGTATCTGCCCGCGTCTACACGCGGCAGTGAAATGGGATTCCGATTTAAAGCCCTAACTCAAATTAGCTGGTATTCCTCCTGCAATGAGGTTTACCAGCTAATTCGAATTAGGGGCTTTAAATCGGAATCCCGTTTCACTGCCGCCTGTAGACGTGGGCAGATACTTCGGGCTAGTCAATTTCTAAAATGGCAACCGGCCGGGAACATGCAAATCAAGCACGGGATATTTAAATCCCGGCTTGATTTGCAATTTGTCACCCTCATTAGCCTCCCTAGATCGATCTAGGGGGCTAGTGTAGACGTACCCTAAAAACCTAGGCTGAGGAGGAAATAATCAGGCTTCTCCATGCATCATAAAGAGACAAAAAAAGGACACAAACCCACTTATTTGTCTCTTTGCAAGTCCCCTTCCAGGCAATGTCCCCTCTAATTTTTTTCATCCATGCGCAGATTTTTTCCATCCATGTGTGGAATAAATGTTATGTGCACTAGGACATGTGCAGATGTGCACCACCAGTAAGAACACAAAAGCTAACTGTGGGTGCTCGGCAAAGCAGCTGGGCAGCATTTGAATCTCTCCCGAGTAGTTGCAAAAACGCCTAGCTGACACGGAACAGTGCTTATAGGACAGACCGTCCTGTTCCAATCAGAGTTTTCATCAACCCACTTCCTTGCAATGAGAAAGCAAGTGACATGTTTGATTGTGTTTTTTGCCCCGGCTTCTTCGTGGTATATCGTGGGCGCAAATTTGAGAACACCTGAGACATTACACAGAGATGAATCAGGGTCATTGGTTTAGTTTGATTTATGGGCCTCCAAAGCGAATTCTCATTTTGGATGAGCAAGGATTTACACACAGAGCTGCCATTAAGATGAATGGGTTGCACCGTTGACACTTCTGTACAGTTAATCTGTGGGCATTGCTGAGATAAAAATATCCCCTACTGATTTCAGGGGCGGAGCTGAAAGCATTCAGTAGCTGGGTTTAATTTCCCAGCACACAGACACGGAAGAAACCGTCCAGATTTTGTGAGTTGCTCCATGGAGACTTGAAACTGACCTCGGCTCACATCCTTAGGGCCCAATCCTGCAAATATGGAGGCAAGAAATTCACTTGAAGAAAGATCCCCTAAGTGTTCTACTCCTTGGACTGCACAATTGTTTGTTATGACAAGGATGCGTCCGAACGCAAGGATGCTCTTAATGGTCATGTTACGGTGGCGCTGAAAGATCAGCGCTCCTTTGTGCTTGGTGTGGTACATACACGTGTCAGGAGACTGCCCCTGTCCTGAAGAGCTGGGAGAAAGGAAGGGGTATTAACAGCCATCGGGAAACGGGTGTGAAGGAAGAGTCCGCCCCCCCCCCCCGTGGAGTCTGTGGCCAGGATGGGACCAGAACCCAGGACTCGTCCCTTTCTCGTCCGCGCCGAATTTTTTTATTGCAGGATTGGTTGTGACCCAGGAGACCTCACCGTTTTACTTCTTATGGGCTGCAGCAGGACCTTGGCCTGCACACAGGCTACGTCTAGACTGGCATGATTTTCCGGAAATATTTTTAACGGAAAAGGTTTTCCGTTAAAAGTATTTCCGGAAAAGAGCATCTAGATTGGCAAGTGCCTTTGCACAAAAGATTTGCTTTTGCGGAAAAGCGTCCGTGCCAATCTAGACGCGCTTTTCCGCAAAAAAGCCCCGATCGCCATTTTCGCAATCGGGGCTTTTTTGCAGAAAACAAATCTCAGCTGTCTACACTGGCCCTTTTGCGCAAAAGTTTTTCGGAAAAAGGACTTTTGCCCGAACGGGAGCAGCAAAGCTTTTCCGGAAAAAGCACTGATTTCGCACAGTAGATCGTCAGTGCTTTTGCGGAAATTCAAGCGGCCAGTGTAGACAGCTGGCAAGTTTTTCCGGAAAAGTGGCTGATTTTCCGGAAAAACTGGCCAGTCTAGACACAGCCACATTGTTTTCTTATCGTACGTTTCCATTTCGTTGTTTATTGTTACTGCCGAGCAATCCTGGGTGACAGGGGACTGGAACCTCGATATGCCCCATGGGGTCTCAGCTGATCATGAAAGGTGACTGGAGGGAAGAGCGAAATGTGTTTGAGACCTCTCAGGAAGAGGGCAGGCGGAAAAACTGAGAGAGAGGTCGGCCCAAGGAAAGGGGTGAGGAGGGCAAGATAGCTAGGCCATGTTGCGATGAGTTATGTAACGGCGACTCACTTGCTTCTTGCTGGCTAAGATCTGGGCGGGAAAGCTGAGCACACGCTAAGCCAGACTCCAGGGCATAAGAGGGGAAAGCAATTTCCGAGTGGCTGTCTCTGTCAGCGATAGCCGCTCTCTATGGAGTTGTCCGCCAAGGGCTCTGGGAGCACCAGAATGTGGACAAACATCCTGACAAATGCACCAAGGCAGAGACTGTGTCTCCCATCAAGCACAAAGGGGCCTCTGAACATTTCCACAAACCAAATATTAGCAGCAAATAATGATTAATAATCCAGTCCTGTCCGTCCAGGGCTCGGGGGGGGAGGGAGGGCTTTAATATCCCAGAGAGGCAGGCAATTATTATCAGCCCTATTTGAGTCACAAGCAGCGGCACAGGGATAATAAGTGCCTTACCCAAGGTCACACGACCAGTCATTGGCAGAGATGTGATTAGACTCTGGAGAGACTGAACACAACAATATGCTCCCTCACAGAAGCACTGGCTTCAGGTCCCTTCTTTGTGCTAGCAGTACCTATCCTGCTGCACAGCAGTCACAGCTGCGTGCTTCCTTACCTGCGGAACTTCCTGCTGCAGGACGGCCTGAAGACAAACAGCACAGCAAGATTCCACAAGGGATGCCTCTACCATTGAAATGAATGCATCTGCACTTATTCAGTATCATTACAAGGGTTATGCTCTTCAGCGGCAAGCAATCCACCTTTGGGACTAGGAAGAAACTTGTGCCATAGGGAGACAGTATGGTTTAGTGGACTTGAGGGAGATTTAAGAGACTTGGTTTTTATACCAGATGCTGCCACTTATTGGCTGTGTGACTTTGAGCAAATCCCTTTTCCCTCCTACTCCTCTAGACAGAGTGTAAGAGAGGGACACTAAGTTTAAGCTAGGGTGAACTGAGTCCAGTGTGTCTACATCGGAGGGTTGCACTAGTTTGTTTTACACTAATATGAATTAAACAGATGTGTGTTTCTGTATGTAAGCAGGGCTTTAAACTGGAAGCTCTTTAGGGCAGCTGTGTACAGCTCTGAGCACAAGGGGTCCCCGATTTCAGCTGGGCCCTCTGGGTGCTACTAAATTCCAAATAATAATAATTATATTGGACCATTGGAAGGGCTTTTCACTCATTCGCCGAAACCTCTGGCGTTGGCCCCGGTCAGAGCCAGACTTTGGCTATGTCAACACTGCACTGGTTTTGCGCAAGAAATATGCAAATGAAGCTCAGCGTGGAATATTGCAGTGCCTCATTTGCATAATTAGTGAGCGACCACTTTTTGCACAAGAGGCTTTTGTGCAAAAAGGAGCTGTCTACCTGGCTCCTTCTTACGCAAACCCTCTCTTTTGCGCAAGAGACATTCTTCCACCTTATTTTCGGGGGTTTTGCAGAAAAGCCTCTTGCGCAAAAAGCAGCCACTCGTTCATTATGTAAATGAGGCTCGGCGATAGTCCACACTTAGCCTCATTTGCATATTTCTTGCACAAAAGCAGCGCAGTGTCGACATCGCCTTGGAGACCATGCGTCTGCTCCGCTCCACCACTGCGCACCACACGTTCCAGCTTCTCTAGACAGCTTCCCACGGCTGCGAGTGCAAACGAGCATGCAATGAGATTCCCGGTGTCACTCCGTGCCCCCTTCCACAGATCTCGCGGCCCCCCGCAAAGCTTAGCCGAACACTCAGTGAAAACAACACATGCAAGTGACAGCGGCAAAGGGTAGGGGGGGATAAATTTTGCTCCATCCAATGTGTCCAAACAATATTTCTCCTCGGCCTGGAACCAGAACTTCTTGGCTGTAACCGGATACGTTCGGATTAGAGGGTTTTGTTATAGCCGTAATAAGCTTTCACAAAGGCAGAGACCCTAGGGACTCATATCTTGACTTTCCCCCACTAGATGAGATGGAGGGATTGATTCTGGAAAAGAACAATTGCAAAGCGGGTTTTTGGCCCTAAGCACCATGGCAAAAGGGGGACTGACAGTGCCAAGCCTCCATGAGAAACTGGACTCAACTGGACCCAAACCGCGATAACAGGTTTTGGGCTCGTTTCCACCGTTAGCTGGTTGTTGATTGTTAATTACTCGTCTTTATTGTGGTTTTTTTCTGGAAGCCAGTTGCGTAGCAACCAGCACTCTAAATCTAAACATGACACACACACTATCCCCGGAAAAAAAAACCAACCTGGATCTTTTACAACAATGTCTATAACAGCCTCACTTGGATAAACCACCAACTTACTTGGAAGGAATCTTTGCTTTCCTAGAATTCATGTACTCGGAGATAAAATGACCCCAAGTGATAAAGCAGCCTCAGAAATGCGTTAACTCCTCCACGGCTAAGCCAGCTGGGCCATCCAGTTGACCCAGAGCTGTGTGCGGCATGAGAAGAATGAAGGGCCGGAGTCAAGCTTCACGGATGTTATTGAGGGTCTTGGCACCGACTTTAACACGGCTAAATGTAAACGGATACATCTCGGAACAAAGGAGGCTGGCGAAGGCTACCTGATGAGAGAGTCTTTCCTGGAAACTCTGAGCAAAATTCGGGAGTCCTGGAAAATGAGCAGATGGGGTGATGTGGCCAACAGGACTCATGCGACCCTTGGTTGAGTCCACAGTAGGTCTTTAACCCCTGTCTCTGGTCCTAGTGTGACAATCCGGTGCTCACAGTTTTGGAGGGATGTTCATACATTGGAAAGAGTTCGGAGAAGAGCCACACGAATAACTGAAGGGTTAGAAAACCTGCCTTCTGGTGATAAACCTCAGGAGCTCAATCTATTGAGCTCAACAAAGAGGGTAAGGGGTGATTTCATCAGGCTCTAGAAGTACCTTCACAGGTACAAATATTTAATAATGGGCTTTTCTGTCCAGCAGCAAATCCACTGGCTGGAGGTTGACGCTAGACAATTTCAGACTGGGAGTAAGGCACTCGAACAATTTACAACGGGTCAGTGTGATTTCTCCACCACTGACCATTTTTCAGTTTAGAAGGGATTTCTTTTTTCTATGAGATCTGCTCTAGGAATTATTTTGGGAGAAGGTCTCTGCGCTCTGTTACCCAGGAGATCAGACGAGAGGATCACAACAGCCCATAAGAACATAAGAACGGCTGTACTGGGTCAGACCAAAGGTCCTTCTAGCCCAGTATCCTGTCTGCCGACAGTGGCCAGCACCAGGTGCCCCAGAGAGGGTGGACCGAAGACAATGATCAAGCAATTTGTCTCCTGCCATCCCTCTCCAGCCTCTGACAAACAGAGGCCAAGGACACCATTTTATCCCCTGGCTAATAGCCTTTTATGGACCTAACCTCCATGAAATTATCTAGCTTCTCTTTAAACTCTATTATAGTCCTAGCCTTCACAGCCTCCTCTGGCAAGGAGTTCCACAGGTTGACTACACGCTGTGTGAAGAAGAACTTTATTTTATTAGTTTTAAACCTGCTCCCCATTAATTTCATTTGGTGACCTCTAGTTCTTCTATTACGGGAACTAATAAATAACTTTTCTTTATCGGCCCTCTCCACACCACTCATGATTTTATAGACCTCTATCCTATCCCCCCTCAGTCTTCTCTTTTCTAAACTGAAAAGTCCCAGTCGTTTTAACCTCTCCTCATATGGGACCCGTTCCAAACCCCTCATCATTTTAGTTGCCCTTTTCTGAACCCTTTCCAAGGCCAAAATACCTTATATTTATCTTATATTTATCTTATAAATAAATTATAGCCCCGTCTATAATTGGTGTCGGATCGGGCGCTGATTGCAGGGATTCTGAAGCTGCCTTATACATGTGAACCTCTGGCCTCCCTCCTCTTCCAGACCTGGGTGAACTCTTTTCAGGGCACAGTTTGTTTGACAGACGCAGCCGTTGTTTTCTCTGCTCATGCATGATCTGCTCACAGGTTGTTTTTACCCATTTCACCCTGATAGGGAATTGATCAACAGAACTCTCCATTGATTAGACCTCACCTGGAGTATTACGTCCTGTTCTAAGCACCACATCTCAGGAAAGATGTGGAGAAATTGGAGAGGGTCCAGAGAAGAGCAACAAAAATGACGAAAGGTCTAGAGAACATGAGCTAGGAGGGAAGACTGAAAGAACTGGGCTTGTTTAGTTTAGAAAGAGAAGACTGAGAGGGGATATAACAGCAGTTTACAAGTACCTGAGAAGGTGTGACAAGGAAGAGGGAGACAAATTGTTCTCCTTGGCGTCTGAAGACAGGACAAGAAGCAATGGGCTTAAATTGCAGCAAGGGAGGTTTAGGTTGGACATTAGGAAAACTTGCTACCTGTCAGGGTGGTTAAACACTGGAATAAATTGTCTAGGGAGGTTGTGGAATCTCCATCACTGGAGATATTGAAGAGCAGGTTGGACAGACACCTGTCAGGGATGGTCTAGATGGAGCTTGGTCCTGCCGTGAGGGCAGGGGACTGGACTCGATGACCTCTCGAGATCACTTGCAATTCTAGGATTCTGTGCTTCTACGATTCTATGTGATATGCTGGCCACATTCCAAGCGTCCACCCATTCCACCTTCCGAAAGTCTCTTGTGGCTGTCATTTGGAGAGAATGCGGGACAATGTAGCACTTTAAAGACTAACAAGATGGTTTATTAGATGATGAGCTTTCGTGGGCCAGACCCACTTCCTCAGATCAAATAGTGGAAGAAAGGAGAGAAGGATTCTTCTTTACTTCCCGTCCTAAGCTGCTGTTGTAACCAGCAGCCGTATAACACCCCAGAGGTAGCAGCATTTCACTGCACCAGCTCCACAGCGCTCCATTGCCCCTTCTACTTCGTCAAGTGGAGGGGGCGTAAAGAGCTGGAACCCGGCCATGGGTCACCAACACAGCAGAACGTTGCCTAGATGTTGTTGAGTTTTCTTGCTGCCTTCACCCTCCAGCAGACCCTACCTGAGCACTGCATGGGCGGACATCTTCACTGCCAGGTAGGCACCCCTTCTCACTCTGTGGCACTCCTCTTGGGATCTGCCCAGGAGTAAATGCCGCGTCGCTTATTGACTTCCTGGTTGGGAGAACTGGCTGAAGAGGAGCTGGAGAAGGGAGGCCAACGGGGCAGCTGGGGAGAGGTATAGGGCTTGGTGCATTGTTTCCTTGCTCCAGGAGGGCTTACATAGGCAGCCACCAAACCAACCCCTCTCTCTTATGGAACAGGGAGATGGGAACTACACAAAGCAGAGAGCTTGTGGCACACATGGTCCAGCAACGTCTCCGGCCACTGTGCACTCAGCAAGGGCTCCAGCGTACCTTGGGGGCCGGAGCCTTTTCGGCTGCCGAGGGGAAAGTTGGTGCAGTAAACGGGGTCGTCCGGAAAGCCCCAAGGGGTCCGGCCGGAGGTAACTCCATGGCTACGTCTGCATGATGTGTGTTTTTCCGCAGACGTTATGCTAATGAGGGACTCATTAGCATGAGCCACGACATCATGAGCGTATTTTCTGCCGAAAAAATGCGTCGTGTCGACGTAGCCCACTGGAAGAAATGGAGTTGCCCCAGGGATGGATTCGGCCTGGAATCGAGAATTTCCCCTTGGAACACCTGCCCGCAAGGATCTCTGGGTACCACCTCTTCCTCTCCCCGACACGCCCCTCTTCACCCCTCCCTGCAGCCCTGAGCACCCGTGCAAGTACCCGGGGGAGACCTGACCCCACCGTGACCGCCCAAGCCCGCAGGGAGGCCTGTGCTGGCCAATGAGTCATATTGACTCTGGCTAGACTGTAAAGGGGCTTCTCCTCTCGTTCCAGACAAAGTACATCAACACGGCCAAGGACGTAGATGGCCCTTCACTCGCCGGCATCAGCTGCCTGGACGTGGGGCCGGACTTTCCCAAGACGCAGGCAGCCCCACGTCGGGGGGAGCCTCAGGCAGACAATGCCTCCAGGCTCCGTGGCGTGCACACCCCCTAACACCGGCTGAGATGGTGTAAACAGATGCCCCCCGGCGTGGTGGCTCCTGTCTCTTCATGGCTGGTCTTTCCAGTGTGGGGAGCGGGTTAGCAGCCCCTGCTCCCTGGGACATATACGGCTGGCCTTCAGCATTGTACTGTCCAGGCTGGATCCTCAGGGATGAGCCACCATTATCAGGGGGCCCGATACTAGCTTCTCTCTGGCAGAAGGACCAGCTGGGCTGTGCTCTCACACGTCCCGTGCAGACGGGCCAGGTCAGAACGTGGCAGGCTGGCTCCCAAGGAAGGCCCACCCTGGTGCTGTTGACTCATCGGGTGGTGTCCTGGCTGAAGCAGTGCCCTAGGATGACGCTGCTGGAGGGGGCGGGTGGCACATTTCAGCTGGGGTCCAAAGCCAATGGGTGGTCCTGGCAATTTCTGGTCAGCCAGGCTCCCGTGGCACTTTTCCGATGGAGAGATCTGAACTCCAGCTCCCTGGCCAGACTGCAGCTTTGGAAATTATACGCTGACCACCCACAAGGAGCCCAAAGCACTTGGCAGCCTTGTTCTACTTCGCGCCACGGTGAGTTGCCCCACCCTTGACATGCAGCCTTCGTGGAGGTGGAACATCCCCTTGGTGGAAGGAGCCAAGCACGGACCATGTGCTTAACTTTAAGCATTCAAGTCGTTGCATTGAAGTCATAGAATCACAGGGGTGGAAGAGACCTCCGGAGTCACCGAGTCCAGCCCCCTACCCAAAGCAGGACCAACCCCAACTCAATCAACAGGTCCATGCAAGATGACACCCCCACCACCCAGGCAACAGCCAGTGGTAGCTACAGGGAGAAGATAAGTTGACTATCATTACCCAAACTGAAATTTGCCAGGATACAGCCATAGCGTCTCCTCTCTCATCGCCTGGTTTTCTCTACCCATTTCAATAATTAGTTGCAACCCTCTTCATTCTCTCTGTGAAGCAAACAGACACTTGTTGCCACTATATTAACATTCGAGTTCGCTTTGACGCGTCTGTGTTCCAAGTCATCGACCGAGGGAAAGATTCAACCAATCGGAGCCTCTTAAAAAGTCCACCGACCTCCACTCACCACAGTGCCGAAATCCTCTCCGACGCTACCTGACATCCAGCCCGCCCCTCACAGGTCTCAGCCATTCTTCACAATAACCCAGCCCTGAAAGTAGCATCAACGGAAAGACCGAGAAGGCAGCAATGTGTTTTCAAGGCCAGGAAAACAATTTTTTTTCTGTCTTTATTAACATTGCGGTTTGTTGAATTGTCACAGGATACAAATCACATTCATGGCATTTGCCTGCACTTGCAACAAACGCCTCCTGTGGATATTAAATGTCTTCACTTCATAACTTAACCCCTGCGCAAGCTATTTATTGCCTTATGTCCCCCACTGACGTAAATATTGTCTTTCGGCCAGTGGTTTCTGCGGAGGGCGTTTTTAAATATGAGCAGCCTGTCTGAGGAGGAGGTACGGGTGGGAAGGCGAAAGGCTGAAAGAGGATTTAAGAGACGGATCGTAAAGACTGAGTCGTGCATTTCACAACGTCCCTCAAGGGGACTTTATATTGGTTCTTTCTTGGGGTTTTCTTTCCGTCAAGATTGCTTGTGTTTGAAATTGAAGTGCCTGTTTGGTCTTTGTCCATAGCAGGGTGTCGGTGGGTGAATAATGTATATGCCAAAGCTGAGTGCCTCTCTCTGTGACAAGCCTATGAGCTGTGCCAGCGCTCAGCTACAGAAGTAGAGTTCTTTAGCCCAAGCAATCCCTGGCACGTGGGCCAAAAAAAATCGCAGCGTCACAAAAGCTTCCAACTGAATATTCTGGATGCAGATTCTTAAAGAGAACACAACGTGGCCTATGTCCATCTGCAGGGTCCAGGAGATGGCTGCGCCTCTATCCCCTTGCACCCGGAGTTCATTGCACTGACCGCTGGGTCCTACGTCACAGATGGAGAGCAACCACCGATGTTCTCTGATGCCAGCTAGGGCTAAGCCCAGGGCTGGGCAAGATGCACCACCTAGCACTTTGATCCGGCCCATGGGCTACATCCGGGCACTTTCTATTTCTACCCTGCTGCCCTTGCCACTGAATTTCCAGGCGACGCCTTTGGCAGCAAGAGCCTGTTTAAATGGCTCCAGCTCCCAGTCGCAGTGCTACCCCAGCAAAGGCTGCGAGGGTTTTATATTGTCACAGCAGCCAGGCAACATGGTAGCAGCAGGGCCGGGTGTCCTTTGCTGTGTTTTTACTTCAAAGTCTCCGGCCCCAGGCAGCACTGGGGGAAGGCTAGTCCCCAGCCCCTCCCCTTCTACCTCAGGCCCCGCCTTTTTTTGCAGGGGAGGTGGAGCCAGCCTGTGACCATGCACCAAAATTCACAAAGTGCTCTCCACCCCGTGAAAATGATTGCCTACCCCTAGCTAAGCCTGTCAGTTCTGGGATGGGAATCTTGCAAGAGGTGTGTCTCTGATAGCCTGAGGGTGATAGTCCTATAGGATGTGTTCCTCTACGAGCACTTTGTCGGGGATGAGACTTCAACCCCCGTTTTGAAGGTGAGTTAATAGGATCATGGCTATTTCACAGAGGCTACGTCTAGACTGGAATGAATTTCCGGAAATGCTTTTAACGGAAAAGTTTTCCGTTAAAAGCATTTTTGGAAAAGAGCGTCTAGATTGGCAGGACGCTTTTCCGCAAAAGCACTTTTGGCAGAAAAGCGTCCGTGGCCAATCTCGACGCGCTTTTGCGCAAAAAAGCCCCGATCGCCATTTTCGCGATCGGGCTTTTTTGCAGAAAACCAATCTGAGCTGTCTACACTGGCCCTTTGGCGCAAAAGTTTGGCGCCAAAGGGACTTTTGCCCAAACGGGAGCAGCATAGTATTTCTGCAAAAAGCACTGATTTCAGACAGTAGGAAGTCAGTGCTTTTGCGGAAATTCAAGTGGCCAGTGTAGACAGCTGGCAAGTTTTTCCGGATAAGCGGCTGATTTTCCAGAAAAACTGGCCAGTCTAGACGCAGCCAGAGAGAAAGACAGGGGGGGCAGAGAGGTGACATGACCTGTCTACGGTGAGACAGACAGTCGGTGGCAGAGTCTAGGTCTCCTGATACTAGCCCATGCCAGATACCGTGGGCAGTGCGGCCTGTCTTGCATAAAGAGTGGGACGTTAATTAAGGGTCCATTTGAGTAATTCTATCTTGGCGAGCCCCTGGCGTTTCGATGGGTTATGCTATTCTTCTTCACTTTCTGTCCCAAACTCTTGGGAAGTCGGGGAAGACTTTGGTATGTCTCTAGTCATTTGTGAAGGGCTTTTTGATCTTGTGGGATGAAAAGTGCTGCATAAAAGTAAGTCTGTTGCTTAGGATTTGTCTCCTCTCGTGCTTTGCTCTCGAAGAGGGCACAGCTGCGTGGCAGCCAGCGGGGCGGCGCCAAAGATGGGTTTGACTCCATACAGTTGGAGTTATCAGTACATCCAGAGTGAACTGAGGACTTACCCAGTGGGCTCAGAACACTCTAAAATAGGGGTTTTCAAACGACAGGTCGGGCACTGGGATGCCGGGTGCTGGGTCTCGTTGTTGCAGGGGGACCAGGTGAGCATGGGGGACCTAAGGCAGGTTTTCTGCCTGTCCTGGCACCGCAGACGGTGCCGTGCCCCAGAAGTGGCCGGCAGCAGGCCCGGGGGGGAGTGGGGAGCACACAGGGCTCCGTGCATGGCCCCTGCCCCGAGCACTTAGAATCATAGAGCTGGAAGAGACTTCAGGAGGTCATCAAGTCCAGCCCCCTGCCCAAGGCTGGGAACCCGCTGCCAGCTGCTTCTGGGGTGCAGCACAGTCTGGGGGGGCAGCCCCCCTCTGCACCACTGACTGGGAGCCGATCAAGGTCAGCCCCTGCTGCCCCAGCCCTGCCCCCCTCCCCAAAGCTGGTGCCCCCTGCTACAGCACAAAGCGCTCAGCCCCACCCCGGAGCCCACACACCACCCCCATGCTGTCAGGTCACAGGTATCGACAATTTTCTCCACCTGGGTCACGAGAACAAAAGTTTGCTCTAAACTGAACTTTCCCCACCCTGCCCACCCTGGATCGCCTGCCTTTGTTGAAATCGGTTTTGCTACCACCGAGGCCTAACCCTCTGCCTCTGGGTGGATGGCCGGCGTTAGCCGGGGGAACCGGAGCCGGGCGTTCATCCGGCGTGAGGCCGTGAGTCAGCACTCCGCCGGGAACTTGAGTCCCGTACAGCTGGCTGCCTCTGCCGTCGGCAGCTCCAGCCACTGCGTGAGACAAGAGGAATGGAGAGAGTTTAGACCAGAGTTCAAGGGGCCAGGTTCACTGAACCACAAACGCTTCCCTGTCGGACCGAGGTGGAGTTGTGCACCCTGCCCAGGTGGAAACAGAGCCTGCGGGAGAGAAGCGTTGCTGTCGTTTCCAAGTTGTGTTTCCTCAAGATCCTACGCCCCCCTGGCAGCAGATGCATCAGCACGACACCCACTCAAACTGCTCTGCAGCATCGCAGAGGGGCGGTACGCAGGGCCGACTTATCCATTAGGCATGGTGCCTGGGGCCCATGAAAATGTTTTAATTTCTTTTAAAATCCGAAGGAAAAAAAATGAACTTTTAGGGGCGAAGAAAATGTTTTCACTTTTTTCTCACATCAGAAAAAAATGAAACTTCAGGCCGACGAAAATCTATTACCTTTTGCCTAAAACAGAAAAAAAAATAAAACGTTGAAGTATTTGAAGTTATAGCAAAAATAATTTTTCATATTTTTTTTATGGAGGAAGGGGTCCACGAATGCAAAAGTGCCTAGGGCCCACGAAAGTCATAATGCAGCACTTGCAGCAAGAGACCTTGGTCTCTCCCCGTTGCCCTGTGGGTGGGCCGCGTCGGCCGATGCGCCCTGTTCCGGCCTCACCCAGAATTCAGCCGTGCTCATCCCTGATCGCTCACATCTGGGGCTGAGACTGAGTTTCTTAATGGCATTTTCTGGCTCTTTGATTCTGTGCTCTGTCGTTGTCTGTGTGCATATAGACCAGCTCTTGGCCTGGCGTGCGTGCTGGCAAGCCACCTCCTGGCAGGGCAAATGGGCGGGTGGGTCTTTGCAATGTCTCCCCAGCAGCCCTCGGAAGGACCCTTCATTGTTTACTTCCTCCAGATGGTTTCAACAAATACTGTCTAGACCATCCCTGGTAGACATTTATCTAACCTACTTTTAAATATCTCCAGAGATGGGGATTCCACAACCTCCCAGGGCAATTTATTCCAGTGTTTGACCACCCTGACAGTTAGGAACTTTTTCCTAACGTCCAACCTAAACCTCCCTTGCTGCAGTTTAAGCCCATTGCTTCTTGTTCTATCCTCAGAGACCAAGATGAACAAGTTTTCTCCCTCCTCCTTATGACACCTTTTTAGATAGCTGAAAACGGCTCTCATGTCCCCCTTCAATCGTCTCTTTTCTAAACTAAACAAACCCAATTCCTTCAGCCTTCCCTCATAGGTCATGTTCTCTAGACCTTGAATCATTCTTGTTGCTCTTCTCTGGACCTCTCCAATTTCTCCACATCTTTCTTGAAATGGGTGCCCAGAACTGAACACAATCCTCCAACTGAGGCCTAATCAGCGCAGAGCGTTCATGTGGACGCTCTCTTGTGCAAGAAACCTCTGATGGCCATTTTAGCCATAGGGCTTTCTTGCACAAGAAATTCATGTTGCCTGTCTATAGTGCCTTCTTGTGGAAGAGCTCTTGAGCAAGAGGGCTTATTCCTCATGAGGAGAGGAAAAACTCTTCCGGAAGAAGCCCTGTTTTCTGACGCTTTACTTAAATTTACGTGCACAAGAACGCGCGTGCAGTGTAGACGCTCTGCACGTTTTTCCGCAAGAACAGTCGTTCTTGTGGAAAAAGCCTGCAGTGTAGACATAGCCTAAAGCTATGTCTACACTCGTGGCTTCTTGCACAAGAACATCTTGCACAAGTGTTCTTGTGCAAGAAGTCTTGCGCAAGAAAACATCCACACTGCCATGTGCAAGCTGTGCTTTTGCGCAAGAGCGCCCATGGCAGTGTGGACGCTATCTTGCGCAAGAAAGCTCTGGTGGCCATTTGAGCCATAGGGCTTTCTTGTGCAAGAAATCCCTGCTGAGCGTCCACACTGCCCTCTTGCGCAAGAGCTCCTGCGCAAGAAGGCTTACACCTGTCAAAAAAGAGCGTAGCTCTTGCGCAAGGAGCCCTCTCTTACCACGCCGTACTGTAAATTTCCTTGCGCAAGAGCGGGCGGGCAGTGTGGATGCTCTGCAGATTCTTGCGCAAGAACAGCCGTACTTGCACAAGAAGCTGCGAGTGTAAACATAGCCCTAGTGTATTAGAATTAGCTGGTGTGTTGTTTTATTTTGGCTTAGTAACTTTCTTTGATCTGGCGGTTTTCACTTGCGACCACGTAAATCCTCCTTTTTATACTTAAGAAAACTCTTCTGAGTGGGGAGGACATCTTTATGAGGTTTCTCCAGGTAAAACTTTTACTCAGGGGAAACCGGATTTATGTTGGGGTGTGGTCCCTTTGGGGGGTTGGTTTCCGGGGGTCCGAGCCCTCCCCACGTTGAACTGGTTGTGCATCAGCATTGCTCTGCAGTGGGGGGGGTAACCCCAACTCTGTGCCTTGGCTGAGGGAGACCATAGCTTCCGGCCAGTCGGACAGGGTGGAAGGAAACCTCAGAGGACAGGAAGGAAGGCATCAGGGGCTTGATCAGCGCACTGGGTGACCTCCGTGGTCCATCCTGTCTCAGTGCATAAACGAGGGAGTAAAGGCAGGTGGGTGAGTTTACCTCTCTCGATGGCGTTGGTGGGACTAATCGTGGAATACGGTCCCCAGTTCTGGTTGCCACATATTTAGAAGGACGTTGACATTTGGAGAGGATGCCGAAAAAGAGTCACAGACACATTCGAGGAGGAGAACCAACGCCTTACAGAGGGAGGATTGGCGTTCCATCTGTTTAAAGATTGCAAGGTGACCTGAACGCAGTGTTTAAGGACCTCCACTGGGAGACAATTCTGGGCATTGAAGGGCACTTGGATTGAACAGAGATCGGTAGAATAAAAACCCGTAGCTGCCAGCGGAAGCCAGACAAATTCGAATGCAAACCGAGTCTGTTTGTTAACGGTGAGGTGAGTTCTCCATCTCTCTTCAAATCGAGGTGTGAACACAAGGGCAGCCGAGTGAATGGTAAAGGCCTGCAAGATACAGAAGGTTCAACTAGATGATCTTATGGTGCCTTTTGCCTTTATGCTCGGGGGACAGAAATCTGTGTGTAAAAGCTCTTTTCTGCTCACAGGGGCAGACCTGACGGAAACCTTCAGGGCATTCTGGATTGAGAGTTTTCCTCAAGGCCCTCTGCTTCTTCAAATAGACATCGGAGAGGGACCCCTCTGTGTGTGTGCGTGCGTGCGTGTGTGTGTGTGTGTGTGTGTGTGTGGAGATGGGCATTCTGGGTTGAGAGTTTTCCTCAAGGCCCTCTGCTTCTTCAAATAGACATCGGAGAGGGACCCCTCTGTGTGTGTGTGTGTGTGTGTGTGTGTGTGTGTGTGTATGTGTGGAGATGGGCATTCTGGGTTGAGAGTTTTCCTCAAGGCCCTCTGCTTCTTCAAATAGACATCGGAGAGGGACCCCTCTGTGTGTGTGTGTGCGTGCGTGCGTGCGTGTGTGTGTGTGTGTGTGTGTGGAGATGGGCATTCTGGGTTGAGAGTTTTCCTCAAAGCCCTCTGCTTCTTCAAATAGACATCGGAGAGGGACCCCTCTGTGTGTGTGTGTGTGTGTGTGTGTGTGTGTGTGTGTGGAGATGGGCATTCTGGGTTGAGAGTTTTCCTCAAAGCCCTCTGCTTCTTCAAATAGACATCGGAGAGGGACCCCTCTTTGTGAGTGTGTGTGTGTGCGCGTGTGCGCATCAGAGATTGTTTAGCGAAAAGGCTACAGAGTCAGCACCGACTCAAAGGCCTGTGTTTGCCTTGGCTTCCTCCTCTTCTCCATTTGCATCCGTAATTTGACGATCGCTCGCTTCGCCTGATGTCGTTCCAAATGAGAAGGGCTCTCGGCCAACTGGACAGTCATTATTCAAAAACCTTCGTTATTCCCTTGCTCAACCTCCTCAAACGCCAGGCCGGCTGCTCCCCAGGTTTCAAGCAGCTGTGTTGGGATTGGCTGGCCTCCGTGGAGTTACGGCAGAAGAAGCTGCCAATGGGAAAAGAGAGGGAGTTGGAGAAGGCGTCCCACCTCACAGGGAGCGAGGGAGGGGAAATGGCACTCTCTACTCTAGGTTGCTATAAATAACCCACTTGGCATTGCTGCACAGTGAACGCCTTGGCACAGACCTACAATTTATGGGGGATCGGGTGCTACGTAGCCCTCCGCATCATTTCTTGAGGGAGAGGGATGTGCCAGCCAACCAATCTTTCGGCAGGAAACCCTTCCCACACCATCTGGCCCTCCCGCCTGGCTATAGTGGGTCTCTAGAAGGGCTTTGGTGAATAAGCTACAGGTGAAATATTGGGCTCAAACCCCTGTACCCACAGAACTGGGGTCACACAGGCTGCAGCACTGCAAACCCGGAGCAATGTAGAAGTGAAAGGTCCAATCTCTCGATACACCAGTACACGTTGAACCTCTCTAGTCTGGCACTTTCTAGTCTGGCAACATCCGTGGTCCGGCATGGTTTTAATGAGCCGTATGTCCGCTTACCAAGGGTGGGGCCAAGTTTCCACCAGCCCCATAAAGTTTGTTTACAGACCCCTGTCCTGGCTCACAATGTTCTGTACTAAAGTTTCAGAGGGGGAGCCGAGTTCATCTGTAACTGGAAAAACGTTAAAAAACAATGAAAAGTCTAGTAGCACTTTAGGGTATGTCTAGACGACAGGCTTTTGTCGACAGAAGTTTTGTTGACAGATGCTGTCGACAAAGCTTCTATTGACAAAGAGCCTCTAGACTACAGCCAGTTCTGTTGACAAAGCCGCTTTGTCGACATGACAGTGTAGATGCAAAGGACAGTGTAGATGTAATAACGTTGTCTGTTGTCAGAACTCTGTCAACAAAAGGTGTTATTCCTCGTAGAATGAGGTTTACCGCCATCGACAAAACCGCTGAGTTCTGTCCACGTTATGTGGACAGAACTCAGCGATAGTGTAGACACAGGTATAGTTTTGTTGACAAAAGTCCACTTTTGTCGACAAAACCCTGTGGTCTAGACATACCCTTAGGCTGTGTCTAGACTACATGCCTCTGTCGTCAGAGGCATGTAGATTAGACACATAGGCAAAGGTAAATGAAGCCGTGATTTAAATGATCGCGGCTTCATTTAAATTTACATGGCTGCCGCGCTGAGCCGACAAACAGCTGATCAGCTGTTTGTCGGCTCAGCGCGCTAGTCTGGACACTCCGCGCCGACATCAAAGCCCTTTGTCGGCAGCCCCGTTATTCCTCATGGGACAAGGTTTACCGGGGCTGCCGACAAAGGGCTTTGATGTCAGCAGGGGAGCGTCCAGACTAGCGCGCTGATCAACTGTTTGTCGGCTCAGCGCGGCAGCCATGTAAATTTAAATGAAGCCGCGATCATTTAAATCGCGGCTTCATTTAACTTTGCTAAACAAACAAATCTACATGGCTCCGTCGATGCCCCCATGTAGTTAAGACGTACCCTTAGAGACTAACAAAACATGTAGATGGCGTCATGAGCTTTCGTGGGTCCTACCCATGTCTTGTGCTGTTATTTAAATCTAATTTACCCCTAAATGTCTTCTCAGAGCCCAGGAAGCAGTGGAAGTGCTGGTCACGCTGTTAGACAGTATCGACCAGAGTTGTTGACTTGAGTCCCACGACTTGAACTCGAGTCGGACTTAAGTCGCCTAGGTGACTCGACTCAAGACTTGACTTGGGTTCATTGTTTGTGACTTGAGACTCGACTTCAGACTTGCTAATTTTGTTAAATCGACTTGGTGAAAAAATTGTCCGAAAATGCCGCTGTTGTTAGTAACAAACCGCCCACAGCAGCGATCGCGGCCCCTCCTCCCAGCTGGACTACTAGTAGTTATCAAGTACAGCAAGTACGATTTATGTTAATAAATGAAAACAGATAGTGATTATTGTTATTTATCGATATTGATGGCTTGTACAAAAGGGACTTGACATTTTTTAAATTAAGACTTGAGACTCGACTTGGGACTTGACTTGAAAGTGACTTTAGGGACTCGAGACTCTACTTGAGACTTGAAGTGTAGTGACTTGAGACTCAACTCAGACTTGACAATGATGACTTGAAGGCAACACTGGTGTCAACCTTCCATGGTTTGGCAAATTCTCTGGTTCGGCGCCAGTCAGGTCCCGAGGGTGCCGGACTAGAGAGGTTCAACCCACTGATAACCTTCCGGAGGCATCCGGAACTGGGGAGGAGGGAGTTGTGGGGAGGGAGACAGTTTTGGTTCTAGCATATGACATTTTGACGCTCAGAGGTGCACAGAAAGGCAGGCTGGGGAACAGCCTCCGGGCATATCCGCAGCCTTCCTCTCAGAACAGCGAGAGGTGAGGAAAGGCGTAGACCGGCCGGAAGTCTACCTAGTGGAAAATGAGTTTGAGGAAAGGGGTGGTAACTCAGGGTGTCTCTGGTCCAAGGGCTGGGCGAAATCAGTGAGAGCGTCCAGAAAGAGTCCTAAAATGGTGTTGGGGGCAGGAAGGAGGTTGTGTTGGCTAAAAGGGGCAGAGGTATGAGAAGGACATAGACAGTAACAATGAAGGCCGGGGAGTGGGGAGCGTTTGTGGTCAGATCTGATGTCCACTGCAGCTTTTGGCCCGAGGTAAGGAAGCGCCTCTCCGTGCTGACCAAACGTGGCCAGTTTCTCCCCACCCTTGGGGCTCTCCCTTCCAGCAGGGGCAGCACAAAGCCAGCGAGGCTCTGCGCACACAGGCCACTGGGTCACGTTTATCCAGAGGCCAGCGCGTTCCCCTCCCGGCTGCTTCGAGCTGGGCCAGCAAGGTCGGTCCCTCCCATCCGGGGCCGGGGAAGGAGCTTCTGTTCTTCGCCGACCTTTCTCCCCCCCCGGCGCCGACTGCCCGTGCCGAGCCCACAGGAGAGGGAGTGGTGCCGGCAGAATCCTGAGGAGCCAAAGAGCAGTGCCAGGACCCTGCCAGTTCACAGGGAGCGCCCTCGGCAAAAAGCAATTTTATACGGCTCTGACAGACAAAACGTCCCCCTGGGGGAACTTTTAAAAAGGCCCATTTGTCTTTTAAAAAGGCCAACTCTTTGAAGGGCCCTTTTGCTGTTCTCTCGGCCCGGCCTTCCTTCCAAAGAGGAGCTTTTGCTTTGTTTTTCCGAACGCCGGGCAGCGTTTGCCCTCCTCCACGGGGAGTCCTCCAGCCTCTCCGATTCCTGTCAGAGCCTGCCGAGGGATCTTCCGTGGACGCCAGCATTCTAGGTCTCCCTGACCTTGGCAGCCTCTGTCATATCCGCGGCGCATCCACTTCTCACCCCATTACCGCCGCGATCTGGCAGGCTCGTCCCGTTTTCCAGCCCCTGTGGAGTCCAGGTCTCCCAAGCCGCGTTATTCGTCACCCCATCTGTCTGCTTCATCAGCCTCCTGCAAGTATTTGTTTCCAGCCCTTTCCAGAATTCCTTCCACTGGGTTATTCTGTTTTGTTCATGCATGCTGAGTTCTTGGCCTTCGGGGGAATGAACTGAGCATGCACGGGGTTTCCTTCTAGCAGACATCGCGAGCTCCTGCCCTAATGATTTTTTTACCAGCTCCTAGATACGTTTGTAGTTGGAGAGGAGAGAAGGCAATGTGGCAAAGTCTGGACCTCTGGTGAGTAGGCTCCATTCTTAGCTCTGCTACTGGCAGGTAAATCATTTAAAATTGGGAATAAAAATCCCAATTTGTGAGTATTTAGATAGCAAACTCCAAGATGGGGGAGGCCTCTCTCTTGCTCTGCTGGAGTGTGTCTCCTAGGGCTGGATGAGACCTCAGGAGGTCATCGAGTCCAACCCTAACTCAGTCAGGGTCAACCCAACTCAATGAAATGAAAACGACCTGAGCTGGAAAGAACGGGGTGGAGCGTCCCACAAGAAATATTTTGGTGTCCTCAGAACGTGCCACCGATGCTTGCAGGTGGCCGCTCTGAGAATGTTTTCCCCCCTCCTTGACAGTTAATTAAAAAGTTAGGAAACAAACACCCACGCTCAGCTCTGTATTCAAATCGTTGCACATTATTTATGGAGGAGTGGCGAGGGTTACAGACTCCGCCATAAAAGTAATGAACCGTCGCCACTATTCTTAGTAGACGTAAATAGAAGAAGCACACAAATACGGTGCTTGGCACGTTCTTGTCTTACGGATTGGTTTTTAGCATTGGGGGTTGTTTTCCTCTTATGACTTGCTAGCGGGAACCCACTGCCCCGCCACCCCAAATGCCGTGCCCCACCACCCGCAAAGTGGAGGCTCACCTTGTTCCTCCAGAATTGTCCCCCAACTCTCTCCAGAGGCAGCGCAGGGCACCCACCCATGCATCCAGGAGCAACAGGAAGCGCATAACCCAAGACCAGATATGCTGGGTCAGACCAAAGGCCCATCTAGCCTGGTATCCTGTCTGCTGACAGTGGCCAATGCCAGGTGACCCAGAGGGAGTGAACGGAACAGGGAATCATCACGTGATTACCTAGGATTGGTCCTGCTTTGGGCAGGGGGTTGGACTCGTCTCTGCCAACCCTGGGGTTCTATGATTCTGTGATAAGTGACCCTGTTGACCGTTCTCAGCTTCTGACACACAGAGGCTAAGGACACTGTTCCTACCCATCCTGACTACTAGCCATGGACGGACCTAACCTCCAGGAGTTTATCCAGCTCTCTTTGCAACCCTGTTAAAATCCGGATTCCCCCTTCACTCTGCTTTGCCTCCCCTTCCCTCCAGGAATCTACTGTGGCTGCAAGAAAAGCCACTGGTGGCCACCTACGAGAAACACTGCCAGGTGCTCCCATAATACTGCTGCATTCCTAATCCCTTCGACGCCCTTCCGTCCCTCGTCCAATGGATACTGTAACAAACCTAACTCGGGGAGAGACCATTGTAGGCACTTGAGGGGGAGCCGAGTGCGTATGGTTACTGCACACTTCCATTGTTAGCAAAGTCACAGTCGGTAAATAGCCAGCCCGTAATTCCGGGATCGTTGATGAGTCAGAAATGAGTTGGCAGAGCAGTGAATGAGTTCATGGAATCCTAGGGCTGAATGAGACCTCAGGAGTGATCAAGTCCAGCCTCCTGCCGAAGGCAGGACCAATCCCAACTCATCTTCCCAGCCAGGGCTTGGTCAAGCTGGGACATAAAAACCTCTAGGGATGGAGATTCCACCCTCCCTAGGGAACCCATTCCAGTGCTTCCCCACCCTCCTAGGGAAATAGTTTTTTCTAATCTCCAACCTAGACCTCCCCCATTGTAACTTGAGCCCATTGCTCCTTGTTCTGCCATCTGGCCCCCCTGAGAACAAACTCTCTCCATCCTCTTTGGAACCCCCCTTCAGGTAGCTGAAGGCTGCTCTCAAATCCCCCCTCCCGCTTCTCTTCTGCAGAAGCCCAAATCCCTCAGGGTACGTCTACACTACAGCGCTAGTTCGAACTAACTTAGTTCGAATTAGTTAATTCGAACTAAGCTAGTTCGAACTAACGCATCTAGAACTAAAAACTAGTTCGAACTAGCGTTTTGCTAGTTCGAACTAGTAAGTCCACATTGAGTGGACTCTGAACAGGGCTTAATGATGGCCGGAAGCAGTGCCGGCAGGGCATAAAAGGAGGACTTAGAGCGTGGAGATACTGTCTCAGGCTAGCCGAGGGCTGCGCTTAAAGGGTCCTGACCCCCACCCCGGACACACAGTTCTAAGGGGTGCCCCGCTTGCAAAGAAGTTCTGGCTTGGAGTGCCCTGAGTGCCCACACTGGGCACATCACACCACTCGGCCATCAGCCCGGCTGCACTTGCCGCAGGCTGCCATCTGGGGAGAGGGAGTAATTGGGGGGCTGCAGGAGAGCTTCCACCCCCAGAAGCCCGCAGAGCCAGCCCAGTCCTCCCCATCGGGGGCTCGTGCCCCATTCCTCCCTCACCTTCTTCCACTTGCCCTTCCCTAGCCCCCCTTCTTATTGATGTACAAAATAAAGATAACGTTTCTTCCAACATTGACTCTGTCTTTATTGAAAAAAACTGGGGGAGACTGGGAAAAGGAGGTGGGAGAGGGGAAGAGAAAGGCTGGGAGAGGGGAGGGCAACTAACATGATCAGGGGTTGGGAACAGGTCCCAGATGAAGAGAGGCTACAGAGACTGGGACTGTTCAGCTTAGAAAAGAGGAGACGGAGGGGGGACAGGATAGAGGTCTCTAAAAGCAGGGGTTGGGTGGAGAGGGTGCATTCAGAAAAGTTCTTCATGAGTTCCCATAAAGAAGGACTAGAGGACACCAAAGGAAAGGAATGGGTAGCAGGCTTCAAACTAGTAAGAGAAAGTTGTTGTTCTTCCCAAAGCAAATAGTTAACCTGTGGAACTCCTTGCTGCAGGAGGCTGTGAAGGCTAGAACTAGAACAGAGTTTAAAGGGAAGTGAGATCAAGTGATGGAGGTTGGGTCCATGGAGTCCTATTAGCCAGAGGGTAGGAGTGGTGTCCCTGCCCAAAGTTTGTGGAAGGCTGGAGAGGGATGGCACGAGACAAATGGCTTGGTCATTGTCTTCGGTCCATCCCCTCCAGGGTCCCTAGGGTTGGCCGCTGTTGGCAGAGAGGCTACTGGGCTAGATGGACCTTTGGTCTGACCCAGGACGGCCATTGTAAGCTCAGGGCTCAGGGTCGGGGGTCTCAGTGGACCCCCTTGATTTTCATGCACACCTGCTCCTGGGTGGCCAGGCTGGCAGCTCTCCTGCCCTAGCCGGCCACTTTCCTGTGCCTAGTGCGGAGATCGTGGACGAGGTCCACGATGTCCGCACTAGCCCAGGAAGGTGCCCGCCTCTTGCGGTCCAGGGCAAGCTCCCGGGAGCCGCCAGCCTGGTCCCGGCAAGAGGGGGTGGGCTGGGAGGCATCGGGTGGGTGGCTCTGTGCCGTGCCAGGTGCAGGGTCTGCTAGCTGGGTGCTGGCAGGCTTGCACCTGGCACGGGCACCGTAGCCAGCCCGTGCCCCTTTAAGGGGTCCGGGGCCGGGAGGGGGGCATAGAGTTTCCCTGGTGTTGGCCAGAGTGGCCACCAGGGAAACCTGGGGAGGGCTAGCCTCCCACTAGTTCGAACTAAAGGGCTACACAGCCCTTAGTTCGAACTAGCTAGTTCGAACTAGGCGTTAGTCCTCGTAAAATGAGGTTTTCCTAGTTCGAACTAAGCGCTCCGCTAGTTCGATTCAAATTCGAACTAGCGGAGCGCTAGTGTAGCGCATAGGAAAGTTAGTTCGAACTAACGTCCGTTAGTTCGAACTAACTTTCTAGTGTAGACATACCCTCCGCCTTGCCTCATAATTAGAACATAAAAACATAAGAATGGCTGTACTGGGTCAGACCAAAGATCCATCTAGCCCAGTATCCTGTCTGCTGACAGTGGCCAGCACCAGGTGCCCCAGAGAGGGTGGACCAAAGACAATGATCAAGCGATTTGTCTCATGCCATCCCTCTCCAGCCTCTGACAAACAGAGGCCAAGGACACCATTTTATCCCCTGACTAATAGCCTTTTATGGACTTAACCTCCATGAAATTATCTAGCTTCTCTTTAAACTCTGTTATAGTCCTAGCCTTCACAGCTTCCTCTGGCAAGGAGTTCCACAGGTTGACCACACGCTGTGTGAAGAACTTTCTTTTATTAGTTTTAAGCCTGCTACCCATGAACTTCATTTGGTGTCCTCTAGTTCTTCTATTTAGGGAACTAATAAATAAAGAAAAGTTATCTGCCCTCTCCACATCACGCATGATTTTATAGACCTCTATCCTATCCCCCCTTAGTCTCCTCTTTTCTAAACTGAAAAGTCCCGGTCGCTTTAACCTCTCTTCTAGTACAGGGCCAGAGGCTGTGTGGAGGGTCGCAGCGAGCCTCTGGGACAAACACTAACGGCCAGGAAACGCAGGACCAAATGGCATGGCCGAAGCTTTGCCACACCGCCTAATTTCTCCAAGCTAGAGGGGATGAGAAGACTATTTTAATGAGATGGGAGGGATCGGGGGGAACTGAACACCTCCCCGTGCGAAAGCCGGCAGAAAGTCTTGCTGGGCTTCCTGATTTCACTGATAGGCGTCCAATCCTTTCCTGCGGGGGGTGACAAGATTCTCACCGCCAGCCTTTGATCGCCGCTTTGCTTTAGAGGTTTGCAGACTGGCCGCCTACAGCAAAGAGAGAGGTTGCCAGGCTGCACCCTTTCGCATCAGCAACGCAACACTTTCCTTTGGACATACTTCCCCTCCGAAACGCAGTGTTTATGCAGCAGCGCCCCTGACTAACCGCTGCAAAACGGCTCTGCTGGGCTGAGGAATGTTTCTCTGCGAAATATCTTAAATAAATACAACTGAAGTGTGTTTATGGTGGGCCGGCTCACTCCTGACGTTGAAACGGAGCCATTCCGCTGACTCGCTTCTCTCCGCAGCAATTTGTCACTGGTTTGTGTTAGGAAAACCGCCAGATGATGGAGCGATGGAAACTTTCGGGCCATTAACCGTTGCCCCTTTGCTTAATGGCTCCTGATATTGCAAATGCCACGCATTAATGAGTGCGTTTATTTTCCAAAGCCCAGACGCGGGAGCTCTTGGGAAGGGCAAAAAGAACACAGCACTGCTGTGTCTTGAAGACATTTTCCCTGCAACCAGTGAGCCGGCTGCATTAAATCCAGAATACAGTGGGGTGCAGAATCAACCTTTAAGCCACGCTAAGAATTAGAAGTAGAATTGGACGTGCTGTTAAGGGTGCCTAACACATTCCATTATAAGTGCCTAGTTTTGGCTGCTTATAATTTTTCTATGTCAACTCCTACCTCGCCCCCAGCAGGTTCCTTCCCCCCCCACCCCACTGAGTAGCGCAAAGCATGCACAGTGAATGGGAGAATTTAACGCTGTCTCCTTTGTGCTTTTACAAAACAACCCACTGGAAGCCAGCAGTGAAAGCTGTTCCCATACGAGATTTGAATTGACCTCTCTTGGGCATACACATAGCGGGTTTGTTTATGTAGGGTTGCTCACACGCACTGAAACGCACTGTGGTTATCAGAGCTAAGCAAAAGAGACAAGCATTGTTTTGCCAAAACTGGTACCCTTGTATTGCGGGGCAATTCGTATCCCTGTAGTTGAACTCTTCCGAAAATGCCAGGGATACGTTCTTTCACACAAGCACAAATAAGGAGTGGAGGCAGAAATCTCTTTTACTTGACATCATGTGCTAGAAAGAGGCTTCAAAAACAACGAATAGTCTAGCAGCACCTTAAAGACTAACAAAACATGTAGAGGGTATCATGAGCTTTCATGGGCACAACCCACTTCTTCAGATGAAACATAGAAAGAAGCAGTCATACAGAAGAGAAAATATGATCATAGAATCATAAAACTGGAAGGGACCTCCAGAGGTCATTAAGTCTGGTCCCCTGCCCTCACGGCAGAACCAAGCACCATCTAGATCATCCCTGATAGATGTCTGTCCAAGCTACTCTTAAATATCTCCAGTGATGGAGATTCCACAGCCTCCCTAGGCAATTTATTCCAATGCTTAACCACCCTGGGTATGTCTACACTACCCTCCTATTTTGAAATAGGAGGGTAATGTAGGCATACCGCAATTGCAAATGAAGCCCGGGATTTGAATTTCCCGGGCTTCATTTGCATAAGCGGGGCGCCGCCATTTTAAATCCCCGCTCGTTCGAACCCCGTGCCGCACGGCTACACGCAGCACGAACTATGTAGTTCGGACTAGGCTTCCTAGTTCAAACTACCGTTACTCCTCGTGGACTAATCTTTCCTGAACTGTGGTGCCCAGAACTGGACACAACACTCCAATTGAGGCCTAATCAGCACAGAGTAGAGCAGAAGAACGATGTTTTCTGTCTCGCTCATAACACTCCTGTTAATACAGCCCAGAATCACGTTGGCTTTTTTTGCAACAGCGTCACACTGTTGGCTCTTATTTAGCTTGTGGTCCACTCTGACCCCTAGATCCCTTTCTGCAGGACTCCTCCCTAGACAGTCACATCCCTTTCTGTTTGCGTTAAAGGGTTGTTCCTTCCTAAGAAGAGCACTTTTCATTTGTCCTTCTTAAACTTCATCTTACTCAACCCTTTCTCCAGCGTGTCCAGATCATTTGGATCATGGTCACCTTTTGGGGATTTAAACATTTTATATGGTCATTCAGGGGCTCTCAGTCACTCATGCTGATGTGATACTGGAGGGTTGTTCATGGCCTATGGGCTTAACACATGAGTGTGTGACAACACAGTTCCTAGAACATGACCAGCACCAAAGTTACTGTAAGTCTGCAGAATGGTAAGTTACTGGCAGTAGTTTTCCCCTTGGAAGAAAGTGCATTCATGTGTTTCCTTTGCAAAACCAAACAACTGCACACAGCCTGAGGAATGAGATGGACTTGGCTAACAGGCGCAAGGATAAAAGCACAGCGCACCGGACCTGGATGCGTTCCCTTAGCAGCACAGAGCAGTTTAGATTTTCCATCCGGTGGAGCCCATGATCTTTACTGCTGCAAAAAATGAGGTTTGAGATGTCTGTTGGCCGAATCTGCAAACCTGCTGTGCCTGCTTCCAGAGCCCTGCACTTCTGGCAACTAGTTAGCTGCACTCGGCAGTTCCAGGTCGCCAAATGCTGCCCAAATAGCATCAATCCCATGTATCTCCCAGGAGCAAAATCTTTGTCCCGCAGCCTCTGTGGAGTTCATCAGCCCCACTTGACGAGATGACTGAAACTTGTGTGTGTGTGTGTGAGCATACGTGTGTGTGTGCGTGCACATGTGTGTGCATGCAAGTGTGTGCTTGTGGGTGTATGCACGCTTGTGAGTGTGTGTGTGTGCATGCGTACGTGAGTGTGTGTGCGTGCATGCACACGTGTGCACATGCTTATATGTGTGTGAGTGTGTGTATGTGTGCCTGTGTGTGCATGCGTTTGTGTGTGTGCTTGTGTGTGTGTGTGCATGCGCGAGTGTGTGTGTGCACACATGTGTGCACATGCTTTTGTGTATGTGAGTGTGTATGCATGAGTGTGCATGTGTGCTTGTGTGTGTATACATGCCTGTGTGCGCACACATTTGTGCGTGTGAGTGTGTGCATGTGTGCTTGTGTGTGTGCATGTGCAAGTGTTTGCACACACACACGTGTACACATGCATGTGTGTGTGTGCATGTGTGCTTATGTGTGTATGCATGCCTGTGTCTGCGCACGTTTGTGTGTGTGAGTATGTGTGCGCACGTGTGCACATGCTTGTGTATGTGCACTAGTGTGTGTGTACTTGTGCCCATGTGTGTGTCTTTTTCTGCATATACACTGGCTGCTGCTAGAAGTAGATTGGTGAAAGGGAGGAGAGGAGGACAGAGAAGAGAGTCTGAGAAGAATAATGTTACACATCAACCTCTGTTCCGCTGAGACTTTCCGATTAGTCAAACCAGGAACAAAGGAGTTTTGGAAACCACTGGTTGTCAAAGCAAACGCTTCCCCCGGTAGCTCCCCACCTCGGTCTCTGGAAACACCCTTCCTGAGCATTTCTTTGTGGACTTTCCCACTGGGAGACAATGAGTAAGATCTGCAAGCGCCGAGAGGAACTCTCATGGTCTTTGTCGAGGGGCTGGGAGCGTAGAGATGCACTAAGGACACAAGGCCACTTTGCTTTGCAACGCCCTTGCAGGAAGTAGGCTACCCTGTGTCAAATGGATCAGCAGTCCTCCTCTCTCTCTCTCTCTCTGTCACTCACACACCGTTTAAACGGCAATGGCACCTAATAAAATAATGAAAAAGTAATCCCTCGCACTTCCACTGTGCTTTTCATCACCGATGTACAAGCTTGTTAAAGTCTGGTCAGCAGCAGCGGTCTCACTATACAGATGGGGAAACTGAGGTATGGGTTTTTTTAACTCTGCTATTTTGAGGTTCTTCAGTCATTTGGGTGCTGACATCACGCAGCCAGTGAGTTGGGAGCTGGGTCTAGAACCCAGTTCACCTGCCTCCCAGGTCTTCGCCTCATTCGAAAAGGCAAAATATCCCAGGAAAGGGATGTGATGAGTTGGACCAGGAGATCTGGAAGATATGGGTGGGACACGATCCCCGTGTCGTTAGCAGATAAAGGGCCAGATCCTGAGCTATGTTCCGGTGAATTTGATATGATAGAGGTCTATAAAATCATGAGTGGTGTGGAGAGGGCCGATAAAGAAAAGTTATTTATTAGTTCCCGTAATGGAAGAACTAGAGGACACCACATGAAATTAATGGGTAGCAGGTTTAAAATTAATAAAAGAAAGTGCTTCTTCACACAGCGTGTAGTCAACCTGTGGAACTCCTTGCCAGAGGAGGCTGTGAAGGCTAGGACTAGAATAGAGTTTAAAGAGAAGCTAGATAATTTCATGGAGGTTAGGTCCATAAAAGGCTATTAGCCAGGGGATAAAATGGTGTTTTTGGCCTCTGTTTGTCAGAGGCTGTAGAGAGATGGAAGGAGACAAATCGCTTGATCATTGTCTTCGGTCCATCCTCTCTGGGGCACCTGGTGCTGTCCACAGTTGGCAGACAGGCTACTGGGCTAGAAGGACCTTTGGTCTGACCCAGTACTGCTGTTCTTATGTTCTTATGTTCTTATGAATTTGCCCTATTAGCGCAGCACCAAAAAAAGTAACGATGACCTAGAGACATAACTGAGGATTCCTGGAGCAAGGCAAATCCAGGCACCACATGCATCTCATCTCTCATGTAATTCTCTCTAGCTAAGCCAGACGTTCTCGTCTAGAATGAGTTTCCCACCCCACAGGGTTTCACACTGGTGTTCAGTGAGAGAACCAAAAGGAAGCCACCAGAAATGGCACCCTAAAGTCTGAGGGAGTTCAAGCTTAGGGGTGATCTTGGCTTGAGTCCACCTTTTTGGGGTGAGCGCACATGAAGATGATGAAAATAGCTACTCCCCCGGTTGTAACCCTTGGCAGCAGGCATCGTGACATCTCTGAATAAGCACTGCCCACAGAAACCCAAGAACTACTCATCAATATATTCTAGCTGGCTTTTACATTTTGAAAAAGAATCTGTTTGCATCATGAGCAGCATTTGCTGGGGTAACTGGTACCTGGGCGAGACAAGACGATTGAGATTGTCTAACGTGACGTAACATGATACGTCATGATATCGGTTTTCAAATATCGGGGGACATGATAGCGGTTTTCAAATATCTAAAAGGGTGTCACAAGGAGGAAGGAGAAAATTTGTTCCTCTTGGTTTCTGAGTATCAGAGGGGTAGCCGTGTTAGTCTGAATCTGCAAAAGCGACGAGGAGTCCTGTGGCACCTTATAGACTAACAGAAGTGTAGGAGCATAAGCTTTCGTGGGCAAAGACCCACTTCGTCAGATGCATGACGAAGCTTGGTTTCTGAGGACAGGACAAGGAGTAATGGGCTTAAAGTGCAGCAGGGGAGGTTTAAATTGGACATTAGGAAAAAATTCCTAACTGTCAGGGTGGTCAAATATTGGAATAAATTGCCAAGGGAGGTGGTGGAATCTCCCTCTCTGGAGATATTTAAGAACAGGTTAGATAGACATCTGTCAGGGATGGTGTAGACGGAGCTTGGTCCTGCCTTGAGGGCGGGGGGCTGGACTCGATGACCTCTCGAGGTCCCTTCCAGTCCTATTATTCTATGATTCTATGATTCTATGACATTCACCCAGGAACTATCACTTCTAGTTGCATTTCTTTCATTAATAGGATAACAAGCCTGGTGCATAAGGGAGAAGCTGTGGACGTGGTATACCTAGATTTTAGTAAGGATTTTGACACGGTCTCACGTGACCTTCTTATCGAAAATCTAGGGAAATACAACTTAGATGGGGCTTCTATGAGGTGGGTGCATAACTGGCTGGATAAGTGTGGCGGGTTTTACGGGTGCGAGCTCCGCACCCCCAAATCCCCCGGGCTAGGCCAGCGGGGTGGGGTGGGGCTCCGCGTACCCACCGCCTTTCCAACGCCCAGTTGCCCTGTCCTCCGGGGTTCACGGGCGAGTCCGGCCCCAGGTGCGATCACCCCTCGCCCCGTGTAGGGCCGAGGGGGCTCGGCGAACCTGGACCTGTAACCTCCCGGGCGGCCCCCGGCCGGGGTCTGACCGGGGCTCTTGAGCCGTCCCTCTAAGTTTTGTCCCCTTGTCTTGTTGTCCCTCTCCGCGGGTAAGGGGAGGGGTGGTGTGTGCGACCGTCGTCGCCTTGTGGACCTACGTTGAGGTCGGGGTGTGGGGGAGTGGGGGACCCGGGCCCGCCCTCACCACCGGGTCCCAGCCCGAGGCCCTAAGTGAGGTGGGTGCTTTAAAGCGCTCCCCTCACGGCAGGCAGGGCAGCCGCCCGAAACTCGCCTGCCCACGGGCGCCAGAACGGCCCCGCCTCGGACTCCTTCCACTCCCGCTGCGCCGGCCCCCCGGGCCGGTGCAGAGCCAAGTCACTTACCCCGTCGCAGACGTCGGGCTCGTCCCAGGGCAAGCCTCCAGTTGCCGGGGTCGTCTCCCTTGGTCGCCCGGAAAGCCGGGTGCTTGGGGTGCCGGGAAGCCAGGGTGGCTGCCCGCTCGCTTCCCCCTGCCTGGGCATCCCGGCGCCCCTGTTATGGGCGCGTACGGGTGACGTCAGGGGCGTCAGCCCCGCCCCCTCCAGGGGGTTCCCGCGCGGCCCTTGCCAAAGCACGCCCGCGGCTTCCGCCCTGGGCGCGAACCGGGGCGCCCTCGCCGGACGCCTCCCGGGCTCCCGGGGTCTCCCCCGTCTCCTCTGGCGCGCGCCCGCCCCCGCCTTCGGCCGCGGCGGAGCCGGCGGCGCCACGCCGAGCGGCTTCTGGCCGTCCCTGGCCGCCGATTCCCGCTGGGGAGGGGGGGCCTCCCCCGCTCCTAGTGCGGACCCGGCTGGGTCCGTCACAATAAGCATTCTCATCTGATGAAGTGGGACTTTGCCCACGAAAGCTTATGCTCCAACAGTTCGGTTAGTCTATAAGGTGCCACAGGACTTCTCTCCATTCTCAGAGAGTAGTTATTAATGGTTCACAGTCATGCTGGAAGGGTATAAAAAGTATGGTTCCATAGGAGAATGTTTTGGGACCAGCTCTGTTCAATATCTTCTTCAACGATTTAAATATTGAGATAGAGAGGATGCTTATGAAGTTTGCAGATGATCACAAGCTGGGAGGGGTTGCAAGTGCTTTGGCGGACAGGGTCATAATTCAAAATGATCTGGACAAATTGGAGAAAGGGTCTGAGGTAAACAGGACAAATGCAAGTGCTCCACTTAGGAAGGAACAATCCATTTCACGCATATAGAATGGGAAGCAACTGTCTAGGAAGGAGTCCTGCGGAGAGGGAATCTAGGGATCATAGTGGACCACAAGCTAAATATAACAGTATGACGCTGTTGCAAAAAAAGCAAACATCTTTCTGGGATGCATTAAGAGGAGTGTAGTGAGCAAGACACGAGAAGTCATTCTTCCGCTCTACTCTGCGCTGATTAGGCCTCAGTTGGAGTAATGTGTCCAGTTCTGGGCACCACATCTGAGGAAAGATGTGGAGAAATTGGAGAAGGTCCAGAGAAGAGCATCAAGAATGATTAAAAGTCTATAAAACATGAGCTATGAGGGAAGACTGAAAGAATTTGGCTTGTTAAGTTTGGAAAAGAGAAGACTGAAAGAGAACATGATAGCAGTTTTCAAGTATCTAAAAGGATGTTAAAAGGAGGAGGGAGAAAAATTGTTCTCCTTGGCCTCTGATGACAGGACAAAAAGCGATGGACTTAAATTGCAGCAAGGGAGGTTTAGGTTGAACATTAGGAAAAAATTCCTGCCTGTCAGGGTGATGAAACACTGGAATAAATTGCCCAGGGAGATTGTGGAGTCTCCATCACTGGGGATATTTAAGAGCAGGTTGGACAGACACCTGTCAGGGATGGTCTGATGGTGCTTGGTCCTGTCGTGAGGGCAGGGGACTGGACTCGATGACCTCTCGAGGTCCCTTCCAGTTCTAGTGTTCTAGGATTCTATGAATCAGTGAATCACAAAATACCAGGAGTTGGAAGTCGAAGCTAGACAAATTCAGGTGAGAAATACGTCCCAACGTTTTAACAGTGATGGTAATTAACCGTAGGAGAAGTCTTGATGGATTCTCCATTGCTGGCAATTGTTAAATCAAGCCTGGACGTCACTCTGAAAGTTTTGTCCTAGTTCAAACAAGAATTAAATCCAGGAAGTTTGAGACCTAAGTTATGTAGGAACTCAGACTATCTGATCACAAGTGGTCTCTTCCAACGGAAAATGTCCTATTTGACATCACACGACATAGGAGATGCTCTTTCCCTTGCTTTAATTTTTCTGACACTTTAAAAAAACAACCTTGTTGCTTGCTCACTGTCTTCACTTTTTAGCGTTTTCTTAAAACTGCGCTCTAGCTGGGCCCAGAAGCAGTGTACTCTGATATGCAAATACTTTAAGCATACACATGAGCCTCACATTTTAAGTCCCGATGGATTTGAGCCAGAAAGTGTAAATTTGAGTCAATGGCCAGACCTCCCTGGAATTTCAAAGTTTTCGTGTGGTCTACTACGGAGACACTGGGCAGGGTCCAGATTCTAAAATTTGGAGGAGTTCCGATCCAAGTCTTTCATCTGGGCCTACCTCAGCATTTGTGGTTCTCCAGTCGCTACTTTAAAAAATGGTTTAACAGTTTCTGAAAGAGTTCTTACAGACTAGCTATATTTGCTGGAATATAAGCCTTGACACTGTGTTTTTAAGATGCAGAAAGCTGGGGAGAGAGCAGCTTGTCGTCTGACATGAAATTGTTCTACAACACACACAATGGTAGCCTCTCTCTGGCGGATAACATTTTTCATGCCAGGCAATGTGAAAGGACCAAATCCCAGGAGATGCTGAGAAGAGTTGGTCAAAGTAGTCTGTGGCACTAATTAGCAATATGAAATGAGTCAGCTCATTTCAGCAGATGGTTTCATGATGGTGATTAATTGGTTGGCGGCAGAGCTGCTATTCACACTTATAGTTCTGTTTTCTCCCAGTTTGTTTTTAAACAGCCTCGGAAATGACATGCCAAAAACTATATTAAAGAACATAAAGGCTGCAAAGTCAAGTGCATACAAACATGAGAACAGCCAGACTGGGTCAAACCCAGGGGTGGCCCATGACTATAAGCCAACTTGGCCGTCGCCTAGGGCACCGCCTTCAACGGCGCCTGATGATGACATCACCCCATTGACGGCGGATCGCGCGTTCCGCCTCGGGCGCCAGATGCCGCAGCCCGCCTCGAGCCGCTCCTGGTCAGACCAAAGATCCACCTACCACAGTATCCTGTCTGCCAACAGTGGCCAAGACCAGGTGCCCCAGAGGGAGTGAATAGAACAGGGAATCATCCAGTGATCCCTCCCCTGTCACCCATTTCCAGCCTCTGACAAACAGTGGCTAGGGACACCCTCCCTACCCATCCTGCTAATAGCCATTGATCGACCTAACCTCCATGAATCTATCTAGCTCTTTTTTGATCCCTGTTAAAGTCCTGGTCTTCACACCATCCTCTGGCAAAGTACTAACAAGTTCCAAAATACCAATATTAAAATGCCTGTGAAATTTGCATTCAGCCCCTGCCTATTTAAATATTATAATATAGTCTTTATTTACAGGATCGTGTGCTATTCCTTCTTGGTCTCTGGCGTCACTCAGTCTATGTCTAGATTGCAGGCTTCTTTTGGAAGAAGCATTTCTAGAAGAGATCTTCTGAAAAATCTTCCACCAAAAGGAAGTGTCCACACTGCCAAAGTGCATCGAAAAAGCGATCTGCTTTTTCAGCAGAGAGCGTCCACACTGAATGGATGCTCTCTCGCATGTAAGCTGTGATTGCTATGGGCGGAGTGGCCACCAGGGCACCTGTGTTCTTTCCTCTTCCTCTTCTTGTGAAAGAACTCCCTCTTCCCCGTCCACACACGCCTTGGCTTCTTCCTCGTAGAAAGAGCATTACCAATGCCAGAAAACCCTCTCTGTTCCTTCGATTTACTTTCAAAAGAACGTGATTGCAGTGTGGATGTTCCTCTGTTTTTTTCGGAAAAATGACCATTTTTCCGACAAAACTCTGTAGTGTAGACATATCCCGTCGGTGTGCAGGTTTGGAGGTGATTAACGCAAGAGAGTTGCAAGGAGAGAAAAGGTGTTTTTTCTTATAAGAACGGCCGTACTGGGGCAGACCAAAGGTCCATGCAGCCCAGTATCCTGTCTGCCGACAGTGGCCAATGCCAGGTGTCCCAGAGAGGGTGGACCGAAGACAATGATCAAGCGATTTGTCTCCTGCCATCTGTCTCCAGCCTCTGACAAACAGAGGCCAAGGACACCATTTTATCCCCTGGCTAATAGCCTTTTATGGACCTAACCTCCATTAAATTATCTAGCTTCTCTTTAAACTCTGTTATAGTCCTAGCCTTCACAGCCTCCTCTGGCAAGGAGTTCCACAGGTTGACTATGTGCTGTGTGAAGAACTTTCTTTTATTAGTTTTAAACCTGCTACCCATGAACTTCATTTGGTGTCCTCTAGTTCTTCTATTATGAGAACTAATAAATAACTTTTCTTTATTCACCCTCTCCACATCACTCATGATTTTATAGACCTCTATCCTATCTCCCCTCAGTCTCCTCTTTTCTAAACTGAAAAGTCCCAGTCGCTTTAGGCTCTTCTTGTGGGCACTGGACAGGGATCCAGGAGAAGGAGGGTTTGGTTTCTGGCTCTGTCATGGACGTGCCATGTGATGTTGGACAGGTCTGTGTCACACGCACAGAGGGATTCAGGAAGCAACAATGGGGACCCCTCGCTAGCTGCGCTTCCTGTTTCAGTCTCGGTGTAGCTGGCCGGGGAGGTGAGCATGTGCTCTCGTTGGCAGAGTTCTGCTGGTCCTGTCCTCTGCTTTCTGAATCCTGCTACCTCGTGTCTCAGTGCGGCTCCGGGGACCGAATCGTCCTTTCCAGGGTTTCTCCAGCTATTTTCAGGCTACAGGTCACTGTGTATGCCCAACCCCTCCTATGAGTCACTCACACATCTCACAAGCATCGGTCCTTGCTGAGCTTGGTGCATTCTGGGGACCTCTGAGACCAGACCATCAGCTGAGCCCTACAGCCCAATGTCCCATCAGGCCACTCCGGGATGGCTCCCACCCGTGTATTTTCTTAGAGAGATGCATTAAGGGATGGATATGAAATAAGAACCACCCACAAACCAGACTATTTAGGAGGGGCTAGAAAGAGGGGAATTTGGCAGTAGGCAGAGATCTATGCCATGGATGTTTTCTCTTTGCCTAAATTCTCCCGGCCAGAAATAAAAAATACAATGAAAGAGGCTCTTCTCAGGAGATCTTTCTCCCCACCAGGTCCCAGGAAGTGCTGGAAATCGTACCATAGGCCTGAGTCCCCTTTGATCTCCAGAGATACGTGGTTGTAGGTGCATTCGGAACATCCGAATTCCTACGTGGTTATAACCACCCCGCACTTCTGAAGTTCTCCCATGGCCAGTCTGACTCAATCTTTCTAACGAGGCAGGATTTCACAGCCTCTAATTGGCAGGCCCCGCTCTCTGAACCCTGCTATGAGAAAAACAGGTGCAGCTTTCTTTCGGAATTGATTGCCCCAATTATTTCCTGTATTATATGAAACCTGAGGAAAAGATGAAGTGCTTCTAATTCCTGGCTGACTGCCGCTTCCAGCGCCAGCTTGATCATTAGAAATTACAAATTGATGCTGGCTGTCTCCACCGGTGGTTTGTCCTGTACTGCAGGAAGATTTATGTGCCCGGGTAGCCAGTGCTGATGGAATAAACTGAACTGGGCATGGGATGGAATAAAGATTTACTCGGCATTTGCAAGACTTCGGCTTCGAGATCTCATGGAAAAAGCGTGAAAAACATTCCACCGAGAGGTAACTGTCTCCTGTGTCCCTATCCTAAAAAAATTCAGTGACTCAATATTCAGGCTGCTACGTTACAACCCAACCCCTGCATCCTACGAAAAACAGCTGGGCAAGAGTGTTGAAGTGACCCTGTGTAAACGTGCCAAGGTTAAGGATGCCAATGAACACTGGAGTCTCGAGATGGGCTTGAAATGAAACCCCCCAAACCTGCAGGTGTTTGAAATGTGAATCCGGATCCAGACGTCACAAGCGGCCTCTCTCTTTAAAATGAGCCAAAGGAGAAAGCTGGCTGTGAGCTAGGGATGTTAAATCTCGGCTAATTGAATAGTCGAGTCACCGCATGAAATATTATTGGTTAGTCGACTAGTCCATAATCCCCGGGGGCGGGACCGGCAGCCACTGTAGCAGAGGCAGTAGCGTGGGGTGCCAGATGTGTGCCGGTACGAGAAGGGAGCCAGTTTAAAAACCAGCTTCCCTGCAGACCAGCTGCCTGTTGCCCTGCGTTGCTGCCTCTGAGAAAGAGGCAGCAGTGCGGGATGGCAGCAGGCCTTGCCTAGGCGATGATTTGCGTTCCCAGACCCGGTACGAGCCAGAACTGAGCTGTGTTATCTGCCCACTTGGCTCTTAATACACTTGAAATGCAGAGCTGAAACGGGGATAGGTCCTGAATCCAGCATGAGCCAGGGCTAAGCCTGTGCTGCCTGCCGGCTCACCTCCTAATACACTTGTCTTGGTTCTCTCCAGCCAACCCACCCATCATCTGGACCTGCCATTGCACTCCGCTAGAAGAAACTTTCATCTATGCCTTCATCTACACTATGAGTTTCTTGGGAAAAAATTGCTAATGAGGGACTCATTGGCATGAATGATTATCTCATTTGCATATTTTCTGCTGATCCATTTTTGCCCTAGGGGTGTTTGTGTAAAAACAAGCAGTGTGGACCTTTTATTTTTGCGCAAAAACCCTTTTTTCTGCAAGATCCTTATGCCCCCAAAAAGGAGGTATACCAATCTTGCGGAAAAAGGGGGTTTAGTGCAAAAAAAACCCATCCACACTGCTTGTTTTTGTGCAAAAAACCCCTAGCGCAAAAACAGATCAGCAGAAAATATGCAAATGAAATCACAACTCATGCTAATGAGTCCCTCATTAGCATATTTTTTGCCGAGAAAACTCATCGTGTAGACATAGCCTACTAGAACTGTATTTCTCATTCACAATCCCTAGGGTGGCCACAAAAAGCAATCAGGGGGCATTGAAAATATCACCGCCGTGCGAAAGCAAAGAAAATCCAATTTCCAGAATAATTTTGGATTGGCCAAAACCTTCCGAGTCTGTTAGATCAAACATAGCAGAGGTCATATGAGTTCCATTATATAGGCTGATACTGATTACCGTTGATACATTTTTTGCTGTTAATTTTGTAGCAAATGTAAGAGGGTCACAAAAAGTTTCCACTTCCAAGAAGGGGTTGATACTGTATTTGGCTATAGAGTGACCTGTGACCAGTCTGATGCTGAGTGGATTTTGCCAGTACTCTTTTGCATGCTCCAATCCAGTCTTGGCTGCCATGATTACCGAGTGATTATGCTAATCAGCCCTCTGGGGTGGTATCTTGCTGCTCTGAGCAATGATGTGGGATCTTTATATTCCCCAAAAGAGCCACCAGAGAGATTGGGGGCAGCAAGGAGTTAATGTTTTATGTTTCGTCCAAAGAATGACGTCTCCGGTGGAGAGCTGTGCTCCTGGCATTGTATTGCAGGCTCGGCTTAGGACCTCAGAGTCCAAGAGGGATTTGAACCCATAACTTATCAGTTCAACAACTGGCATTGCTGTCCGAGACATCATGATGCAAATTCCTATCTGGGCAAATAATCCATAACAGATCACTTCTTGGATGAACTGTGCTCTCTTTCTGTTCTCGGAGTTTCTCAGAAGTGTGTGTCATTCAAAATCATGTGCAAAGTGATCTCAGTGACTAGTTGTTGTTTTTCCCATAGTTTGTTCATGGACGGTTTGTTCATGGAATTCAGTGGTGCAAATTGGGCCTGTTTTGATTTGATGCCTGGCCCGTGCGGTGAGTTGCAGGTTGGAGAGGTTCTGAAGAAGCAGGGGGAAATGCTCGTGGTGAGGAATTCAAAAAGCGCCCTTCCTCAGTGTCTCTAAACTTCATTGGGAATCCCAGCGGTGTGGGATCCGGAGCAGCAACCTGAGAGCAAGATGTGCAGCCCGTCTGTGTGTCCAGGACAATCAAGAAAACAGCCCTGCCCTCCCTCGCCTTGCAGGGACGCTGGGAAGATACAAGCACTGAGGACTATGAAGTGCTTTGAGATCTGCTGGTGAAAAGCGCTATGTGGAGACCTACGTGTGAATATCCCTCCTCCTTTGAGGAGTTTAGTGTCTCTGGATTGTAATGGCCACTCATCACCAGCGCAGTGGCGTGGACCTGCTGTCCCTGCTTCCCAGAGCTGCCTCTCTGCCACCTTAGTAGCCTCGGGCCTTGCTCCAAAACCTGCAGCCTGGGATCTTGCTTAGCCAGAGCTTTTCCCAGCCTCCTGCTTTGCTGGCTCTCAGGTCCCTACTGCCCTTCCTCCTTGAGTCCTCTTTATTGATAAACTAGGCAAATATAACTTAGATAGGGCCACGATAAGGTGGGTGCATAATTGGCTGGATAACCGTAGTCAGAGAGTTGTTGTTAACAGTGCTAAATCCTGCTGGAAAGGGATAACAAGTGGAGTTCCTCAAGGGTCTGTTTTGGGACCCGTACTGTTCAATATCTTCATCAATGATGTAGATATTGGGATAGAGAGTACGCTTATTAAGTTTGCAGATGATACCAAAGTGGGTGGGGTTGCAACTTCTTTGGAGGATAGGGACATAATTCAAAATGACCTTAGCAAGTTAGAGAAATGGTCAGAGGTAAACAGGATGAGGTTTAATAAAGAGAAATGCAAAGTGCTCCACTTAGGAAGGAACAATCAGTTCCATACATACAAGATGAGAAGCGACTGTCTAGGAAGGAGCATGGCGGAAAGGGATCTAGGGGTCATAGTGGACCACAAGTTGAATATGAGTCAACAGTGTGATGCTGTTGCAAAAAAAGCAAATATGATTCTAGGTTGTATCAACAGGTGTGTTGTAAGCAAAACTCGTGAAGTCATTCTGCCGCTCTACTCTGCACTAGTTAGGCCTCAGCTGGAGTACTGTGTCCAGTTCTGGGCGCCACATTTCAAGAAAGATGTGGAGAAATTGGAAAGGGTACAGAGAAGAGTGACAAGAATGATTAAAGGTTTAGAGAACATGACCTATGAAGCCAGGCTTCATGAACTGGGCTTGTTTAGTTTGGAAAAAAGAAGATTAAGGGGGACATGATAGCGGTTTTCAAATATCTAAAAGGGTGTCACAAGGAGGAAGGAGAAAATTTGTTCCTCTTGGTTTCTGAGGACAGGACAAGGAGTAATGGGCTTAAAGTGCAGCAGGGGAGGTTTAGATTGGACATTAGGAAAAAATTCCTAACTGTCAGGGTGGTCAAATATTGGAATAAATTGCCAAGGGAGATGGTGGAATTTCCCTCTCTGGAGATATTTAAGAACAGGTTAGATAGACATCTGTCAGGGATGGTGTAGACGGAGCTTGGTCCTGCCTTGAGGGCGGGGGGCTGGACTCGATGACCTCTCGAGGTCCCTTCCAGTCCTAGGATTCTATGATTCTATGACCCCCAGCTGGGCCTTCATTAGTAGTGTTGCCCCAGCTGGGACTTTGCTCTCAGCCCTGGCTCTGGGCTGGGGTTTTGCCCTTAAAGTTCCAGTGCAGAGCAGCCGTCCTGTCATAGCGCCAATATGCATCACTTGAAGATGCTTTGGACAACATACCTCATGTCACCTATTCAGTGTAATGCCTCAGTCTGCTGGATCTGGACAGCTTATCGTGTTGTATGTGTCACCCTGGCATGTAAAGTTAGAGATATGGCGGAGGGAATGGTTTCTGGTTTTACATGTGCAAATGGAAGCCATCAAGGGTGTTTCCCTCAGGCTATGTCTACACTGTCAGGTTTTGGCAGAAGAGGAAATACAAATAAAGTCCTCATTTGCAAATCTCATGCTCTCCTTGGCACATTCTCTTCCGATCCTTTTTGCGGAAGAGATTTTTGTGCCAAAAACCGCTGTGTGAATGGGGCCATTTTTCGGAAAAAAAGCCCCTTTTGCGCAAGATCCTGTAAACCTCATTTTTTGAGGAATAAGGGATCTTGCGCAAACGGGTTTTTTTCCGAAAAAATGGCCCCGTCTACGCTGCGGTTTTTTGCACAAAAAACTCTTCAGCAAAAAGGATCAGAAGGGAGTATGCAAAGGAGAGCGTGAGATTTGCAAATGAGCGCTTTATTGGTCTTTCCTCTTCCGCCAAAACCTGACAGTGTAGACGTAGCCACAGTGTCTGTGTGATCGCTTGTAAACAACCCCTTTTGGCCTTTAAGTATTTCCAGTGGTTGGTCTTCGGAAGTCATGTGACCTCCCTCACTGGTAGGGGCGGACCAAGTAATTTTCCATGGAAGAGGAGAATGTAAAACAGAGAAGTCCTGCTTGAAAAGGAGGCTATTTGAGATGCAAAGTTTTTCCAGTTCTTGGTCTTTGGCTGGCACGGCGCCACCAAGAGGATAACTAAAGACCCCAGGAAAAAGGGGACTTCCCTGGTTTGGAGGCTTAGCTGGCTTTAGGGGGAGTTTGTAATAAGGTTGAGTGTGTGTTCAAATCAGCGATGCGTTTTTTGTTACATTAAATTTGTAATTCACTTTGCTCTGCCCGTTTTCACTTGCAGCCACTCACATCCTACTGCTTGTGCTTAATCAAATCACTTGTATTTACTGTCAAGCGCATTGTTAAAGGGGGCCTACCTAAATAATTCATTTGGGGTTCTGATCCCATGTGGGGAGTGGGTCTCCCAGGAAGCTGGGCCCCAAACTGCATTCTCCTCAGAGCTGAAGCGTGTCAGTGTCTGTGTTCCTCCTCGGAGAGGTGGAGATCTCAGCTCTGGGGGATTTCAGCTCTTGGCTGGGGGAGGCCAGGCAGCTGGCCCAGCAGGACAGGATGATGAGAGGCCCCAGAGAGAACGGAGGAGAAGGTCAGAGGCTTTGTCAGCACTCCAGAAAGAACCCCCCAACGGGTCTTGTGTGACCGCCTCCCATCACAGACCCAACCCAACTCTGAGTCACTCCTCGCCCTGGAGCGTTCTGAAGCCAGCTGAGAATTCGTATGGAGGGCCAGACCCTCAGATCTGTGAGGAGAGGAGGAGGGATTTGGGTTTGTTTAGTCCGCAGAAGAGAAGAGTGAGGAGGGAGTTAAGAGCAGCCTTCAACAAACTGAAGGGGGGTTCCAAAGAGGATGGAGAGCAGGGCCGGCCTTACCACGAGGCGAACTGAAGTGGCTGCCTCAGGTGCCAGACTGTGGGGGAGCCACTAGGACCCAGAGAATTGAGACCTTTCAACGTTTTGGCCCAAGCGAGGGGGTATGGGGGCGTCACTTGAGCTCCCCAAATGTTGAGGACCGGCCCTGATGGAGAGAGGCTGTTCTCAGCGGTGGCAGATGGCAGAACGAGGAGCAATGGTCTCAAGTTGCAGTGGGGGAGGTCTGGGTTGGAGATTAGGAAAAACTATTTCCCTAGGCGGGTGGGGAAGCACTGGGATGGGTTCCCTAGGGCGGGGGTGGAATCTCCATCCCTAGAGGTGTTTAAGTCCCAGCTTGACAAAGCCCTGGCTGGGATGAATGAGTTGGGGTTGGTCCTGCCTTGGGAAGGAGGTTGGACTCGATGACTCCTGTGGTCTCTTCCAGCCCTAGGATTCTAGGATTCTACGAAGTGGAATAAATCGGTGGATCTTCAGTGGAGTAGCGAGCCATCCATTGGTGAGCTGGGTCAGCGCATGTAGGGAACAGCTTTTCTCTGGACTCTTGAAGCTCGCTCGAAGGCAGCCCATACACTGGCTTGTTGGTCACCTCTGCACGCGGCCTCCCCACAGAGCCTGCCTCTGCTACGGAGAGGGGTTCAGGTAACTCCTAAAACTGGCCTTATACAGGAGGCGAACACTACGCTCTGGCTCTTTCAACCTGAGTAACTGCACATCCGGAGAGTGACCCCAACCCCCGTTCATTTCCGCCTGAGTTTGAGTAACAGGCCCAGCCTTTGGCCCATTGCTTTGGACAGAGTCCTGTGGAGGGAGTAAGGGAGAATCCCTCCTCCAGCCGAACGCCCAGGGTTGCCTCAGAACAACGATTTTGAGGGGGGTTTGGACAGAGGACTGACCTTAGGGGTTGGCCCATCGTTAGGTGATTCTAGTCCAGTGAACCACATACCTCCGGACACCCAATTTGGTTAGACACACAGGGTGTGTCTAGACTACAGAGTTTTGTCGACAAAAGTGGACTTTTGTCAACAAAACTATACCTGCGTCTACACTACCGCTGAGTTCTGTTGACATAACGTCGACAGAACTCAGCAGTTTTGTCGACACTGGTAAACCTCATTTTACGAGGCATAACACCTTCTGTGGACAGAGTTCTGTCGACAGAAGGTGTTATTGCATGTAGGGTTGTGTCTAGAGTACAGGGTTTTGTCGACAAAGCAGCTTGCTTTGTCGACAGAACTGGATGTAGTCTAGACGCTCTTTGTCGACAGAAGCTTTGTCGACAGTATCTGTCGACAAAACTTCTATCGACAAAACCCTGTAGTCTAGACGTACCCACAGCCTGTGTAGAAAAGGAAGAGCTCATCACTCAGGGTATGAATAGGCCACATCCTTCTGGCGCCAGAGGGATGTAAATTAGACCTATCGAAATTGCTAATGAAGCGGGGATTTAAATCTCCCGCACTTCATTAGCATAAAAATGGCCGCCGCTTTTTGTCGCCACGGAGCTTTGGCGACGAAAAGCGGCAGTCTAGCCACGGTTCTATCGCTCACTAAAGCCTTTGGCGACAGATCCCTTGTGCCTCGTGAAACGCGCCCCTTGCCAGAGGGGAGAAGCATTGCAGGGCCAGCTCTGATTGGCTGTCTCCGCTGCTGGTGTGGGGATCCTGCCTGTCAGGGAAGAGAACTGCCACACAGCCACCACCCCAACCGGGTCTCCGCATCGCTGCCTTTAGCCCTCACTTGTTACCGAGGACATCTTGGGGGGGAGGCAGATACAATCTTTCTTCTTTGTTGGACAACTTTTTTTTTCATGTAATGGATAGCGATGGCCAGGTTGGCTACGTCTAGACTGGCATGATTTTCCGCAAATGCTTTTAACGGAAAAGTTTTTCCTTTAAAAGCATTTGCGGAAAAGAGCGTCTAGATTGGCACAGAAGCTTTTCCGCAAAAGCACTTTTTGCAGAAAAGCGTCCGTGCCAATCTAGACACGGTTTTGCGCAAGAAAGCCCCGATCGCCATTTTCGCCATCGGGGCTTTTTTGCGCAAAACAGTTTTGAGCTGTCTACACTGGCCCTCTTGCACAAAGACATTTCCGGGAAAGGGCTTTTGCCCGAACGGGAACGTCAAAGCATTGTGCAAGAAGCACTGATTTCAGACAGTAGAACGTCAGTGCTTTTGCGCAAAATCAAGCGGCCAGTGTAGACAGCTGGCAAGTTTTTGCCTTTTTGCGGAAAAACTTGCCAGTCTAGATGCAGCCAACGTTATGTTTGGGATAGATTAAAAAGGATGTTCCACTTTTCAAAAGCTAATTAAAAAGATACTTAAATTATCATTGGGCAGTGAGCGAATAGTGTTGCTGTCAATAAACGTGTCTTCTTTTTTTTTTTTTTTTGCTCAACCAAAAACTGTTGGTATTCCTCATAAAAAAATTATTGTTTGGTGTTCCTTAAGAAACACTCATCTAGATCATCCCTGATAGATGTCTGTCTAACCTACTCTTAAATATCTCCAGAGATGGGGATTCCACAACCTCCCTAGGCAACTTATTCCAGTGTTTAACCACCCTGACTGGTAGGAAGTTTTTCCTAATGTCCAATCTAAACCTCGCTTGCTGCAGTTTAAGCACGTTGCCTCTTGTCCTATTTTCAGCGGTCAAGAATCATTTTTCTCCCATCCCCCATTAACACCCTCTTAGGTACTTGAAAGCTGCTCTCATGTCCAGTCTCAGTCTTCTCTTTTCTAAACTAAACAAACCCAGTTCTTTCAGGCTTCCCTTCTTTATTTAAGAATGACCCAAAGTAGAAAAAAAAAGCCATCTGCTTTTATTCTGAAGGAAAGAAAACATTTTGACCTGCGAAACTGCAGCACAGGGATGCTCCCTCTGCTGCGGAGTCAATAAATAAATAAACCGACTTCTACTCGGAAATGCCAGCCAGTAATTACTAGGGCTGAGCAGATGGCGTTGGGCAAAGTGGTAGTGTGAAAAGCATAGGTTGAAATCCTTCCATCTGAAACATGACTGAAATCAACCACTCTGCAAAGGATCAGCCCCAGCTCCCGTGGCTGAGGGCCGAAAGCTGCCCGACAGATCTCAAAGTATGTGCTTTCTGCACGCCTCACCGAAATCGAGCTCACGCTTCATGACTCGCCAGCACCAAGCCACAATTTTCTGCGATACTCTTATTAGGAACCAAGCCACCAACCTCAATGTTACCGAGTTTCAGGCAAGACTTCCCTTCTGGTTTGGCGTCTCGTGAGCGGCCTGAGGTCAGAGCCGGTAATTGTGGGTTCTGAATCCAAAAACAGAGCGAGGGACCAGCACGCTGCAGAAGGGAAGCCACGAGCACTACCGAGTATATGTGCCGGGAAGGGAAATCTCTCCATTCGGGGGCCTTTGCTCTGAAGAGCTGGCACCACGGGCATGGCGGTTGGGATTTTTATTTCCTTTCCTCTCCCCCTCTTGAAGGCTCTGGTTGTCCACTGGAAAATCCAGCGTATAAGGGAGCAGGAGATGCCACACTGCAAGCTGGAAAGAAATGCTCCACAAGTCCTTTCTTAGGACTGGCTGTTGCGACGGGTTGCCGCAAGACATTGGGTTTGAGAGTTCAGAAGGCCGGGGAGGAAACCAAGCGAGCAGTGGGAAGCAGGACATGTGGGTGATACCAAGTACCATGGATGGGTTTTGTGTACTCTTTCAGAGATCCATGCCAGAGATGTCCATTGTCGCTAAAACCCAACCATGGGATCCAATAGCACCCAGGGATCCAAACCAGGAGTCACCAATTTCTGCTCCCATGGGCCTCCCAAAGAGGAAGAAGAAAACATCAAGCCAGTGAGGTCGAATGAAAACTTCTTTTGAGTAGCACGGCGCAGGCCGAGGCCACGTTTAACTCAGCTGGGTGTCCTAACAAAGCGGTGGTCCAACCAATGCCTGATGCGCACCCAGGTGTTCCCTCTGATGACTCTTCCATGCCCCAAGCACAATGGCTGCATCTAGATCGGCATGATTTTCCGGAAATGCTTTTAACGGAAAAGTTTTCCGTTAAAATCATTTTCGGAACAGAGCATCTAGATTGGCATGGATGCTTTTCTGCAAAAGCACTTGTTGTGGAAAAGCGTCCCTGGCCAATCTAGACGCACTTTTCCGCAAAAAATCCCCGATTGCCATTTTCGCGATCAGGGATTTTTTGTGCAAAACAAATCTGAGCTGTCTACACTGGCCCTTATGCGCAAAAGCTTTGCGCAAAAGGGACTTTTGCCTGAATGGGAGCAGCATAGTATTTCCGCAAGAAGCACTGATTTCTTACAGTAGGAAGTCAGTGCTTTTGCGGAAATTCAAGAGGCCAGTGTAGACAGCTGGCAAGCTTTTCCGGAAAAGCGGCTGATTTTCCGGAAAAACAGGCCAGTCTAGACACAGCCACTGAGTTTCTGCCTCTCAGTCCTGTTCATAGGTTCATCACTCACAGATCTGGCTGACCCCTACAGGAGATCAGGGTGGGGAAAATTGTCAAGGCAGGACAGGATGTGACCTGTCACGGCCCGCTCCTGTCGCCCAGATGGACCACAGGATCTGGGGGTGTTTCCGATTCAAACAGCAGTGAAAGGGTGACCCCGAAAAGCATAATTCAGTTATTTCTCTCCCTCATTGCCTTCCCTCTTTTCAGTCGGACGGAAAGGCCCAGCGTCTCAGGCTGATCTCCACCACCCAGAATAAAACCCAAGTCCGTGCCTTCATCCCCCCACCCTGCCATGGCGCAGTCCTGCCCCCCAACGAGGAGAGCAGACAAATGAGTCCTCAGGCAGTTTGTGCTAACGAGAGTCCATGAATCTCCCAGGATCCAAAAGCTACACAGGCATTTCCCCCGCTCCGGGGACTCAACTGCAGCTTCCCCACAACATACTTAGCCTTTGCCAGCTCAGGTCCTGGGAACTTGAGTTTGTTTCCAAACTCCGAGGTTCGAGTTGACAGCGCAGGGCAACGGCTGCCAAGCCAGGAGTGACTGGGCTTCATTAAAAATAAATCATTTCCAGCAGCACCTGGATCACCGTATCTTCACCTAGGAAATATAATTCATGCCTGGGTTAAAAAAAAATCCTCAAACCCAAGTCAACATAAATCAGCTCCCCAACCTCGTACCCATGGTACTTTTTCATACTCTTCACAAATCAAGTATGAAAGTAACGAGTAGTCCTGTGGCACCTTAGGGTACGTCTACACAGCAACATTATTTCGAAATCACTAGTGTGATTTTTAAATAACTTAGTCCATGTCTATGCAGAAGGCAGTTATTTTGAGATAATGTCAAAATACTGTCAAGCTGGGGGACTTCTTACTCCAACTCCTGTAACCCTCATTGTATGAGGAGTAAGAGAAGTCGGAGGAAGAGTGCTCTATGTTGAAGTAAGTGCTGTGTAGAGGCTCCCTATTTCGAAATAAGCTATGCAATTGACGTAGCTCAATATGCATAACGTCTTTCGAGTTAAGCCCTGCAGCATAGACAGACCCCAAGGGTATGTCTAGACTCCATGTCTCTGCCGACAGAGGGATTCAGATTAGGCAGGTTGACATTGCAAATGAGGCAGGGATTTAAATAGCCCGTGCCTAATTTGCATAAAAATGGCCACTGCGTTATGCCGACTCAGCACTTTGTCGGCAAAAAGCGACAGTCTAGAGGGGGATCTATCGAGAAAGAAAGCCTTTTTCGACAGATCCCTTATGCCTCCTCCAAGGACGTTTACAGGCTCTGTCGACAAAGGCTTTCTTTCTCCACAGATCCCCCTCTAGACTGCAGCTTTTTGCCGACAAAGTGCCGAGTCTGCAAAACGCAGCGGCCATTTTCATGCAAATTAGACACGGGATATTTAAATCCCTGCCTCACTTGCAATGTCGACCTGCCTAATCTGCATCCCTCTGCCAACAGAAGGATCCAGTCTAGACATACCCCTGGAGACTAACCAACGTATATAGGATCATGAGCTTTCACGGGCAAAACCCACTTCATCAGATAAGCTGGAGTGGAAAAAACAATAACCCAGAGATATATATAACAGTAAAAGAATCCTAGAATCCTAGAATTGGAAGGGATCTCAGCAGATCATCGAGTCCAGCCCCCTGCCCTCACGGCAGGACCAAGCACCGTCTATATCATCTCTGACAGATGTCTACCCAACCTGCTCTTAAATATCTCTAGTGATGGAGATTCCACAATTTATTCCAGTGTTTAACCACCCTGACCAGTGGGAAGTTTTTCCCTGATGTCCACCTAAACCTCCCTTACTGCAGTTTAAGCCCATTGCTTCTTGTCCTATCCTCAGAGGCCAAGGAGAACTATTTTCTCCCTCCTCTTTGTAACACCCTTTTAGATACTTGAAAACTGCTACCATGTCCCCGCTCAGTCTTCTCTTTTTTAAACTAAAAAATTCTTTCGGTCTTCCCTCATAGCTTGTGTTCTCTAGAGCTTTAATAATTGTTGTTGCTCTTCTCTGGACCCTCTCCAATTTCTCCACATCTTTCCTGAAACCTGGTGCCCAGAATTGGATACAATACTCCAATTGGGAACCTATCAGCGCAGAGTAGAGTGGAAGAATGACTTATTGTGTCTTGCTCACAGCACTCCTGTTCATGCAGCCCAAAATCATGCTTGCTCGTTTTTGCAACAGCATCACACTGTTGACTCATATTTAGCTTGTGGTCCACTATAACCCCTAGATCCCTTTCTGCCGTACTCCTTCCTAGACAGTCGCTTCCCACTCTGTATGTGTGAGACTGATTGTTCCTTCCTAAGTAGAGCACGTTGCATTTGTTCTTATAAAGTACCTGTCAGTTGTAGGACCCTTGTTAATGAGGCTAATTAAGTGTCACTGATGAGGACTTATATAGGAAGATACAGCCGAAAGAGAAGGTTATACAATGGACGTTACAGCTATTCGGGCATATCTGCAGAATGAATAATGAGCGAAAAGATAAGACGCTGGTATTCGGCATAAGGGATGGTCCAAATAGGAGAGGCAGACCCCATAGAGAACAGGTAGGTGATATAGTAGATTGGCGTGGAGCTAGTCTACAGAATAAGCCACTCCACACTGGACAGGGAAAGATGGAAGGAAATAGTGAGGGAGGCATCGGACACCAACGGGTGCTGAGCCCATGGTTGTTGTTGATGATGATGATGATGCACCGCAGCGTTATTCCGAAATAACAAAATGTGCGTCTACACCACAACTATTTATTCCGAAATAACATCAATCTGGAGGATTTCTTACTCCCACTCCTGGTAACCCTCATTCCACGAGGAATAAGGGACGTCGAAGGACGGTGTGTCGGGTATCCCCCCGATCCTGCACCCCCATAGCAGCAAGATGAGACTCCGCCAGCCAGTAGAATATTGAGGGTTTATTGCTTCTCCACGATGCAGCACAGCATAGACATGGTGTGGACATAAGGAGTCAGGGGCTGGCAGCCCTAGACGCCTTGGGGCCGGGGTGCACCAGCCCCTCAATTCCCAGAACTCTACTTAGTCTCCTCTCTCCATGTTTCTTTAGCCAAGACTGACTCTTCCCCGAACCACCGCCTTCCATTGTTCCAACTCCTTCCCTCTCCGGTGACAACGGGTTGGGTCGCTGTCTACGTGACATGGGGGCCTCAGGGCGACCCCACACTGGGCAGTGCTTACAGACAGAGGCTAGTAAGGGTCATCCACAGCCCACAGCCCAAGCATAGTGACCAGTGAGTGGACCGTCTCTCCACTACATCACATTATTTCGACTTCAGCTATGCTGAAGTTGGGTAGCTTAATTCGACTTTAGCCCTGCTGTGTAGACGTGTCCTAGGATATTGTGAAGGATCGATCTCTCTCTTGCACTCGCTGTCTAGTTCCTAAAGCAAAGGAGGATCTGCTACCCTTGTGAAAGGAAAGGAATTGTCACAGTCCAGGGAAATCTCTCCAGATGCCGTGAGCTATCCTAGACCCTGTCAGTGGAAGCTAGATGTCTGTTGCAGCAGGGGCTGGTGAGGGGGAAGGTGTCAGACTGGGCGAGAGGGAAAGAATCTTATGAGGTCTGGGACCATTCATAAGCCTGGGCCGAATCAGCCCTAAATTCTGCCACTTCTGAGGTCCCTCCACTTCCGTGTCCAACTCTGCTCTGTTACGCCGGCGTTTCAATGGGTGGCCTCCAGATTTGCAAGCACGGCGTTTGTTCGTTCTGAGCACACCCGTGGAACACTCGTTAGAGCGTACAAGAGACAGGGTGAGGTGATCTCCACACTCCTCCTCGTGTCTCAACCCAGCCCTGCCAAGTCAACCCTCCAGTGCGTGGCTAGAACCCATCCAAAAGGCCCTCTTTTCTCAACCCGGAGAAACGGCTCATCGAGACCGATGGGGTGTGGTTAGTTAGTCTCTGTGCTTCCCCGAAAAGTTCAGACGACAAGGAATTTATAGACACCATGCTCCACTGACATCAGCTTCCTTATTCCTCAGAGGAATAACATGATCTTGGTAACTAATTGACCATTCATTCTCAGTGGGAAATAAGTCAATGGAGGGATGATCGGAGTTACTATAGAGAACTTTCTGGGTGTCTGGCTGGTGTCGCTTGCCCACATGCTCAGGGTTTAGCTGATCGCCATTTTGGGGGTCGGGAAGGAATTTTCCTCCAGGGTAGATTGGCAGAGGCCCTGGAGGTTTTTCGCCTTCCTCTGTAGCATGGGGCACAGATCACAGCTGGAGGATTCTCTGCATCTTGGGGTCTTCAAAGTATTTGAAGGCTTCAATATCTGAGATCTAGGTGAGAGGATTATTCTAGGAGGGGTGGGTGAGATTCTGTGGCCTGCACTGTGCAGGGGGTCAGACTAGATGATCATAATGGTCCCTTCTGACCTTAAAGTCTATGAGTCTATGAGTCAGAGCAAAGCTCTCTCCTCATAATGTTGATTCATCACATTGGGCCGGCGCCTTATTGTGCACACATGATTCCTCCCAGGCCCGGGGAACTCGATTGGTGTTGGGCTCCAACCAAGCAGCCAGCTTTTTCTCTGGGACGCTGGTTCTCCGAGACCAAGGAACCCTTCAGGAAATGTCACACGTTGGGCACCGGGCTGTTCTTGATATGCCCCCGGGGTATTCACGGTCTGGTCACACCCCCTTGGTGGGGGGTGGGCTAGGTCTGAAATCACACCCTTCAGAGGATTGCATGGGCTCAGAGCCAGGAAACGCCGGCTTCAAGATAATTAGCCCCGACACATTTCAATGGCAAATCGTATTTTTCACAGTCTAAGTAACCGGGATTGTTTACCTCAATTCCCAGGGTAAGCAAGAGTTACAACAGAGAGACATTCATCGGCCTTCGGTTTACAGCTGAACGTCTTTTGCTGGGAGCTAATTTAGGAACTTTTAACAGCATATCAAGGCAGTATCGGCACTGCAGTGTCCAGCTGCAGAAAGCCATCCAGAATCACAGCGAGATGCCTTTCACCTTATCTTAATCACATCCATAAGTCTTTCCATTTCCCTTCCCCTCCACTCCTCATTGGAACGGGCCTGGAGGTTTCACAAAACCAAAGGACAGAGCCAGGCAGGAGTCATCGAAAATAATATTTATTTTCTTTCTTCCTTTTAATACTTTTGGATTTCTTGGAAAAGAAATTCCTCGCAGAAAGTTCAACTTGTCGTTCCAAACGATCTTACAGGATAACATCATCTGTTACAACGGCTACTCGGCTTGCAATGTTGAATTACTGAAGTGTTTGGAGGGCCTTTGGCATCCAATTCATGAATGTATTATTAGTACAGTTGAACCTCTCTAGTCTGGCACCCTTGGGACCTGAGAACCAGAGAATTTGCTGGACCATGGGAGGTCAATATTGTTTAGCAGCATGACCAACCTTTCCACGGCGTACTGGGCTCTGAGAAGGGGTAAATTAGAGCTAAACAACAGCACTGAACACTGAGAGCCAGGACTGGAGGCAGTAAAGAAACTTTATGGGACGGTGGGAAACTTGGCCACCCCCATGAAAAGTGGACATCCAGCTCACTCAAATCATGTCAGACGACAGATATTTCCAGACCAGAGAGTTCTGGGCTAGAGAGATTCAGCCTTTTCTTTATTAATGGCATATAAGGGATTGCAATGAATTACTCTCGTCCCTGCTCAGGAATGTTTTAATTTAAGAACAGTGATTTCCAACCCCTTTGCTGTATCTAAGTGGGATTATTACGCAAAACGGGACACTGAGCCAGACTGCTGGCATAAGGGGTCAGCCCTCTGGTGAAGTCAATGGGGCTGGGCCTATTTACACCAGGGGTGTGTCCAGGGCTGGCCCAAGCCATTTTGGTGCTCCAGGCCCTAGGCGCGCAGCACCGCCCCCCTCCCCCCCCGGGGCACATGGCCCCACCTCTTGGTGCACGGCGCATGAGCGGGCCCACCCCCGGGATGTGCAGCCCCGCCTCTGGGTGCACAACGGATGCGTGAGCCCGCCCCCGGGGCATGTGGGCAGAGCACGGCTCATGCACTGCCCCGTCGGCCCGGCCATCACCAATGGTGCACAGCCCGGGACCGCCCAGACCGGGCTGCGTCTGGCTGTGCAAGGCCCTGCAGCCATGGGGGGAAGGGTGCTGCTGGCCGGTGCTGTGGGGGTTAACATGGCTCCCGCCCCAGGCAGCTGCTGCAGCTCGCCAGGAGCCAGGCGCCCCCTGTAGTCCGGCCGTGGGTGTGTCTAGACTACACCTTTGTCGACACAGAGATGTAGACTAGTCACATCGAAATTGCTAATGAAGCAGGGATTTAAATATCCCGCATTTCATTAGCATAAACATGGCTCCCTCTTTTTTCCAAAATGGAGTTTTTTTCGAAAAAAAATGGCAGTCTAGACATGGATCTGTTGAAAATAAACCCTTTTTCGACAAATCCTGTAAACTGCATTTTTTGAGGACTACAGGATCTGTCGAAAAAGGGTTTATTGTCTAGCATCTAGACTGCTGGGGGGGGGTTGAAAAAACTCTGGTTCGAAAAAAGTCGGCTCTGTATGCTAATGAAGCGTGGGATATTTAAATCCCTGCTTCATTAGCCATTTCAAAGTGCTTGATTTGCATCCCTCTGTCGACACAGGGATACAGACTAGACGTAGCCCAGGGGAGAATTTGGCCCCATTTCTCAGCACATGGTAAAGATGGTGCTGCACATCTGGATTCCTGGCCTCCCCCCGCCCTATCGCTACATGTGTAGGGACCTTGGCTATGGAACGCTCTCCCCCGGATATTCGCCTGGTGCCAACGTTGGCACTGTTTCAGCACCAGGCCAAGGCTAGCCTTTTTACCCAAGCTTTGATTGGTATTTGGGGGGGGTGTCCCTCCTCTTGAGGTGTTTTAGCAGGTTTTATGTCCCCCCATTTGGGGTCCTGTATTTTTCTTTATATACATATTGGCTGTGTCTAGGCTGGCAAGTTTTTCCTGGGAAAATCAGCCGCTTTTCCGGAAAAACTTGCCAGCTGTCTACACTGGCCGCTTGAATTTCCGCAAAAGCACTGACTTCCTACTGGAAGAAATCAGTGCTTCTTGCGGAAATACGATGCTGCTCCCGTTAGGGCAAAAGTCCCTTTTGCGCAAAACTTTTAGACAGCTGAGATTTGTTTTCCGCAAATGGCGATCGGGGCTTTTTTTGCGGAAAAGCGCGTCTAGATTGGCCAGGGACGCTTTTCCACAAAAAGTGCTTTTAAAAGTGCGTTAAAAGCATTTCTGGAAAACCATGCCAGTCTAGACGTAGCCATTGTGTTTGTAAGACACCTTGAACATTGAAAATAGAGAGGCAGGGTAGGAGATATTTTAAATAAAGAAAGAAATGCCTTGTGAGGCTAGAAGGAACCATTGTGATCATCGAGTGTGACCTGCTGCACCTTTCAGGAGCAGCATCAGTGCAAACCGACCTACCAAAGTGCTTCGGACTTAACACAGAGGGGAATTCACTCTCTCTGAACCATTCACACTTCGGCCTCTCTGCCAGCAACAGAGCCAATGAGATTAGGGGGGTGGGATTCGTGAACAGGGCACCTGCCCTCTAGAAAACCATAGAGTGATAGAATAATAGAACTAGAAGGAACCTTGAGAGTCCCTCACGACAGGACCAAGTACCGTCTAGATCACCTCTGACAACCTGCTCTTAAATATCTCCAGTGGTTGAGATGGGTAGCAGGTTTAAAACTAATAAAAGAAAGTTCTTCTTCACACAGCGTGTAGTCAACCTGTGGAACTCCTTGCCAGAGGAGGCGGTGAAGGCTAGGACTATAACAGAGTTTAAAGAGAAGCTAGATAATTTCATGGAGGTTAGGTCCATAAAAGGCTATTTGCTAGGGGATAAAATGGAGTCCTTGGCCTCTGTTTGTCAGAGGCTGGAGAGGGATGGCAGGAGACAAATCGCTTGATCATTGTCTTCGGTCCACCCTCTCTGGGGCACCTGGTGTTGGCCACTGTGGGCAGACAGGATACTGGGCTAGATGGACCTTTGGTCTGACCCAGCACGGCCATTCTTATGTTCTATGTTCTTATGAGATTCCACAACCTCCTAGGCAATTTATTCCTCCTGACAAGTACTAAGTTTTTCCTAATGTCCAGCCTAAACCTCCCTAGCTGCAATTCAAGCCCATTGCTTCTTGTCCTATACTCAGAGGCCAAGGAGAACAATTTTCTCCCTCTTCTATGTAGCACCCTTTTAGGTACTTGAAAACTCCTCTCATGTCCCCTCTCTTTCTCAGTCTCCTCTTTTCTGAACTAAACAAGCCCAATTCTTTCAGCCTTCCTTCATAGCTCATGTTCTCTAGACCTTTCATCCTTTGTGTGGCTCTTCTCTGGACCCTCTCCAATTTCTCCACATCTTTCCTGAAATGTGAGGCCCAGAACTGGACACAATACTCCAACGGAGGCCTAATCAGCATAGAATAGAGCATGAGGAAAAGTTTCCGGTCTGGGTGGTTAAACACTGGAATAAATTGCCTAGGGAGGTTGTGGAGTCTCCGTCACTGGAGATAGTTATGAGTAGGTTAGATAGACACCTGTCAGGTATTAATTAGATCAGTGTTTGTCAGCCAGTGGTACGAGTACCCTTAGGGGCATTCAAGAGAAGGCGGGGAGGCACATCACCACAACTGAAATTTGGAGAAAACTGAATTTTTGTTTTAAGTTTTACTGCGCTTTATTATTTTTTTATTTTCACACTCAAAAATGTCATTGCCCGCCTCGCTACAATTCAGTTGTTTAAACAAATGTGTTGCAATGGTAGAAAAATATGTTGTGTGTCTGAAAACTATACTACTGGGGGTACTTACAATTTTTTTAAAGGTCTACTTTATAAAAAAGGTTGAGAAACACTGAACTAGACGGTGCTTGGTCCTGCCGCGAGGGCAGGGGACTGAACTTGATGACTTCTCGAGGTTCCTTCCAGTTCTACTGTTCTATGATTTGAATCCAGGGGACTTTCCATCAGCCTGTCCCTGGTGGGTGGGTTGGAGACCCTGCTGATAGCAGCTCCCAGCACTGGTAGCAGTGTCTGAGCTGTCCATGGTGTGATCCGTTACTCGAGCCTCCTGTTCTGTCAGAGATCTCTGCAGCACCTAATAAAGACACGGCTATCTCAGACCACCACGCGGCAATCCCCGGCTGCCTCACAGAGGAGCACGTGTTGTCCAGGAAAGAGAAGAGTTCCCATTTCCAGCCCTGGTTTTTACAACCTCCCGGGTCGATTTCAAGCCCCCGCTGCTGCAAATAAAGCTGTCTTTGTCTCTTCTAAAACGTGCAGCTCTCTGCAATCTGTCCAAGTGCCCGGTGACAGGCTGAATACAGCTACCCTCTGACCCCATGCTGCAATGCCCTGACCCAACAGTGGGGGGCAACTGGGGGCTATAAATGCAGACGTTTGTCCCTTTTGGTGGTCTTGTTTCTTAATGATGGGATGACACATTTTCAAAAGAGGAAGAGAGGGGGTTTGGAATGGCTAAAGTGCAGGAGTAAATGCCAGCTTCCTGGATGGAATCTCCATCACTGGAGATATTGAAGAGCAGGATGGACAGACATCCATCAGGGATGGTCTAGATGGTGCTTGGTCCTGCCATGAGGGCAGGGGACTGGATTTAAACACCTCTCAAAGTCCCTTCCTGTTCTAGGATTCTATACCTTCTGCACAGTCTCACCTGGTGGAAACTTTTAGCTAATGACTAGGAGCCCGTGTGTGGCTCTCAAGAACACCTCCCCAGACACGCCCTGGTCTTCCACACCACGCACAGTAGCCGTCAAACAAGAGCAGCCTTTTGTTCCTGGTTGGAGACCATCGTCTGAAAGGCCAGGCTGCCTCAAAGGTGACCATATGGAGACACGGCGTGAGAGGACCTCATTGCCTGTCAGTCAAAGGGCTGGCTCTGGACACATCTGAGCCTGGTCGATAAGCTGGTATACAGCCCTTCTAAGAGGTAGCTGCATGGGGGGGATTGGTCAGGTCCCGACAGGAAGGTGGGAAAGACGCAACCCACACCAGTGTCCTTTGGAGCAGAATTTTCACCAGGGAGACCAAGAAGGTCGACTGGGACTTTCCATTCACTCTCTCCCGAGAGCACGGGGGTCACCCATGACTGGTGGCAAGCTGGAATGCTGGGCCAAGAAAACACCTTTCTCTCACAATTACAAGCAACATAGATATCCCAGCCAGAAAAGACCTCAGAGATCCCATGCCCACCCTCAGAATTATTCCTGTTTGAGCATGGGCATGTTTTTACAGACAAACATCCCATCTTGATTTAAAAATTGCCAGTGCTGGAGAATCTACCTAGGAGGTTTTTCAAGTGGTTAATTACCCTCGCTGTTAAAAATCTGCGCCTTGTTTCTCGGCTGAATATTTCATCTTCCAGCCATTGTGTTCTTATTATTTGTATTGCCTCCATCAGGGTATGTCTACACTACCCTCCTATTTCGAAGTAGGAGGGTAATGTAGGCATACCGCACTTGCAAATGAAGCCCGGGATTTGAATTTCCCAGGCTTCATTTGCATAAGCCGGGCGCTGCCATTTTTAAATCCCGGCTGGTTCGAACCCCGTGCCGCGCGGCTACACGCGGCACGAACTAGGCTTCCTAGTTCGAACTACCATTACTCCTCATTCCACTAGGAAGCCTAGTTCGAACTGCCTAGTTCATGCCGCGTGTAGCCACGCGGCACAGGGTTCGAACCAGCCGGGATTTAAAAATGGCGGCGCCCGGCTTATGCAAATGAAGCCCGGGAAATTCAAATCCCGGGCTTCATTTGCAAGTGCGGTATGCCTACATTACCCTCCTACTTCGAAATAGGAGGGTAGTGTAGACATACCCTCACAGACCAAGTTCCCACTCAGCTACGTGCTGACTGTCTGCTAAGCTGAACAGTCCTCTACTACCCAATCAACCTGTGGAACTCACTGCCACAAGATACCAATGAAGCCCAGAGCTCAGCAGGATTCCAGTATTACAATGGTGCTTTCAGCACTCTTGAATTCCATTATCCTCAATCGGTGCCTCCCAGAGTGATGGTTTTCTACGGACCAGGGAGGACGTGCAATAAAATGTGCACCAACGCGAAAGTCCAAGACGCCACGGTTGAGCTTTTAATTTTGCAACGTGAGTGTGCAGTGCTGCGCGATGGGAGGAAAAGATTTCTAGCTGGCTTTTGGCAAATCTGAGGATTTCGACATCTGTTGGCAAGATTCTGCTGGAACTTTTAGGGGAATTTCACTATCGTTTGGCAAAAATAAAATGTAACCGATGATAACAACAAAAATGAGGTTTCTGGGGAAAAACGAAAGGGGGATGTGTTCCTGGCAAAGCAAGCGGTTGGCTGGGATGCTTCAGGTTTCTGTTTTATCCTTGCGAGAACAGGGGACAACAAACCCAATCCTGAGTACTTTGGGACTGAGCTACATCCTCAGAAAATGGATTTCCAAAAAGCATTTCCCTTTATTCTAAAAAGTGGCATCGAAACTTTCACCCGTATTTCCTGCATGCCGAGGTGTGCACGAGCAGTTTTCACACTTTCGATTTGTGCATGCGAAAGTTGCAACGGCATGTGCCACATTTGCCCAGGCAAATTCATGGAGGGTATAAGGATATGTCTAAATATCCAGTTTGCATGTGCAAATACACACTTGTGCAAACCTGGAAGCTTGCGTGTGCAAATGATTGAGGGCCAGGCTCTCGAGAGGTTTACGAGGGTGGAAAGGCATTGGTGAAACCTGCTGCAGGATCATCAGCATGTTGACCTCCGCCCAGCCTCCAAGACTGCAAATGCAGAGGCAGGCAGAGAAAATGCTGGGGGACAGGCGGAGAGCATGTGGCCAAGAAGGACCCAACTGGGAACACATGAAATTGTGGAACCATCATGGCATCATGGCAGGGCCCTTTTTTGCAATTGACTGGTAGGAATGTGGTTCTTGGAGATGGGGCACAATTTGGATACAAGTTTGAACACCTTTATGTGCAGATCTGGGCTTTTTGTGACTTCAGCCAGCTCCCTTCCCCCACCAGCCCTCAGCGCCACCTGAGCTGTGCCACACCGAGCCCCCCTCCCCTGACCAGCCCTCAGTGTCACCTGGTATTGCCTTCAGCAGAAGCAAAAGCAGAAGAAACTCAGGCCTTGTTCGTAGGTCATGCCTCAAAGGCCTCGGCAAAGCTCCCATTGATTTGAAAGATGCAGGGTTGAGGCCTTTCAAAATTTGGCTCAGTGGATGTGATAGTCTATTTACTTGCCATATAATATTCAGCCACTAGATGTCTCTATATAAATTTGTAGGCAGGGTGTGGTCACTGCTAACCAAAAGACAAAGCTGGAACTCAAGCTGTGAGGAAGGCTGTTTGTGTGTGTGTGTGTGTGTTTAAATAAACACCTCTTTCTTTAATCCGTATATCACAACAATGGAGAACGATCCACCCAGACATCAGCTTCTCTTCATACCCTTTCTCTGGTCGCTCCAGAATTTGATCAGCAGGTGCGTGTTGTTTTCCTTCGCAGATGACACACTCAGCTGGGAGTCAGGAAGATTCCATTTTAATTTCAGTGCTGCCACTGGCGTGACTTATTGCCCTTTAGCAAGCTGTTTCACCACTCCGTGCCTCACTTTCCCCCACTGTTAAATGGGAATAACACCTACCACTGTGGGTGTTAGGGGATTAATTCCCTCTCCTTTATGTGCTTTCAACATGTAGGTCATAGAAGCTACAAATGGGAAAAGCCTGTTAGACCATCCAGGCCATCTATCTTCCAGTGGCAGGAGAATACAGGATGCTACTTCCCCATTCCCAGCCTTCGTCTATGCAATGCCCTAGGTGGGCATTGGTGGGCCCTTGGTTTCCATGCTGAAAATCGCAACTAAAGTAGCGATTCCTGACCCTGATGGTGAAGTGAGTTTGTGGCACGCTACCCCCTGAGTTGTTCGGTGGCCTCTGAGAACAGAGCTTACCAACTCCCCCTCGTTCACAATCTCAGATCGGTACCCGAGAGGAACTGGCTCAGAGAAAGCTCCTGAAAATAAAGAAGCCCTGCAAATAAAAGAGAAAGACTGGCCCCAGCTAGAAATGGAAGGGAGAGGAACATTAGTGCTAGCGAGCTGCAGGAGAATACACTCGGATTATTTCTCTGAAACACCTTGCTCTGTGAAGCATTACTAACAATGTCATAAATACACTGGGGTAACAACTGGGTTACACATGTAACACAAAAGGAGGTTACGAGAGTGGTACGTTTGCTAGTCAATGGAACCCACAAGGGTTTTGTGGTTAGGAAAAGAAGCAAAAAAAAGGATCCCGGATTTTAAATCCTCTTTGGAGCGTTGATTCCCAAACTGGGATCACGAGGCAGACTCTTGACTTCGGGAGGCCACGTGCCTCCGTCGAATCCAGCTGGAAAGTCGGGGAATGATGCAGAGCACGCACCTCGGGGGAAAGCAAGCCCTCCAGCAGAGCAGAACTTTTCTCAGCTGCAGAAACCGAAAGCAGCCGCAGCAACATTCAGCCCCAGTTTGAAAATAATTATTCTTGTATCACAGGATCGTCCCTCTTGAAAAGCAGCAAGACCTGCCTTGTCAGGACCACCTAGAGGGAGGCAAGATGGTTACAGTGTGAGCGCCGGATTCAGCCTGATGTTAAGCCAGGCCCAACTCCTGGGAGTTCAACAAAATTCACTTCCTGGCTCCCGCCACTGGGGTGGTCTTTTTAAGGCTGGCTCTCCACAGCTTTCCCTGCGTGCAATTTAAGACGGCTGAAGGCTGCTCAGTTCGTGGGGCAGCATTGCTGGGTGGAGCATTCAGCCGCTGACGTGCTCTGCCCCAGAGCCAGCTGCCCCGTGGATTCCCGGGGGAGCTGCCCACAGAGTAGTCAGAGCCAGCGCAGAATGCAGGCATACTGCAGAATGTATCTCGCCCCGTGCTAGTCCTGAAGCCGCAGCTGGGAGGCAGAGTCCTGTGAGGACTCACGACCAGGCTTTCAGAAGCCAAAGGAAGCTGTCAGAGACCCAGACACAAGCGAGCCTCCTCCTGGCTGGATCAGAGGGTCCCGGTGCACTGCAGAGCTGGGGGAGAGCCCGGCGTGATGCTGAGAGGGAGCGGGAGACTGACACAATGTCACAGGGAGAGAAGTGAAGCTTGATATGGCGGCAGAGCCGGGCCAGCAGCAGGGGGACCAGAAAGGACCACCCTCATCCGGGACTAGTTGGGTCCCAAGGGTGCTGGCCCAGGGAGGTCCCAATTCATAAGAATGGAGCAGGTACCTGAGGTCATTGCGGGTATCCCATCAAGCGCCCTGCTTCTAATGTTGGGTCCCGCTTTTCTGGACTTCTTGTAAAGCTGGTAAGAAGGCAAGCCCTTCCCCCGCACCGGGCTCCCTAGGGTGCTGGCTGCCAAGCCCCTCTGTCCCTTTTGGAAATGGCACGTCTTGCTATTTCTAGCTTGTGTTCTCATAGCACCGCGGCGCCCAGGTCGTGCGCTAGGGGCTGTACAAACACAGCCCCAAAAGACACCCTCTCCCCTACAGAGCTCACCATGTAAATACAGGACAACAGATGGCTACAGACCTGTGAGAGGGACAAGGAAACAATGGGACGTGGCTGGCCGGTGTGGGGTAGGAGGGGTCTCAGCACACCAGCAGCCACACACACACACACACACACACACACACACACACACACACATTCCGTCATGATCTACACTGGGGCGTTTCCATTTTCTAGCCCAGAGTTGTGCTGGTCTAACCCCTCCGGGTAGGCAGGCACCGCTACCCAAAATTGCCTTTTGCACTCACCCGGCTCACCCCAGTTTCAAGCAAGGAGTAAAGTGCAGCAATGCCAGTCGCAGCCGGTCGCCGGATCTCCAGGCGCTGCAAAGCATCTAGGCTGGTACAGCCACACCCGGGAGGTGGAAGCCAGCGAGGGGAGTGAAGTGAAAATGCAATGTGGAACCAGCAGCGTCTGCTTCTACCCAAGACCGATGATGATTCTTGCATGATGGTGCAGGGGAAAAGTCTCTTGTCCCTTTCCCAAAACTGCCTCAATGCAGCCATTGTCCGTCCCCAAATGTGTCATGCGCATGATGTGCTCCTTCTCCCTGCATTTCTCCAAACTTAAATCAATCAAGTCTCAGACAGGAAGCCATGTTAGTCTGTAACTTTAAAAACAACATGTAGTCCCCTGATACATTAGGGTACGTCCACACAGCGGCGCTATTTCAGGGTACTAGCTATTCCACGTCTTTGAAGCAAGCCCGTTACTTCAAACTATCATGGGCTCGCTATTCTGACATCCCTGTAAACCTCATTCCATGAGGAGTAAGGGACATTTTGGAATAGCGGTTTATTTTACACAGCGCCAAATTTCTAAATAAGCTCTTTTGAAATTGACTCAATTCAAAATAAGCTACGCAAATTGTGTAGCTTATTTTGAATTAAGACCTGCAGTGTAGACACACCCTAATCAATATGGCTGCGTCTAGACTGGCAAGTTTTTCCGCAAAAGCACATGCTTTTGCGGAAAAACTTGCCAGCTGTCTACACTGGAAGCTTTGAATTTGTGCAAGAGCACTGACGATCTCATGTAAGATTGTCAGTGTTCTTCCGCAAATACAATGACTCTCCCGTTTGGGAAAAAGCCCTCTTGCACAAATGCTTTTGCGCAAGAGGGCCAGTGTAGACAGCTGAGAACCGTTTTGAGCAAAAAAGCCCCAATGGTGAAAATGGCGATCAGGGCTTTCTTGCGCAAAACCGCGTCTTTTTTGCGCAAAAGCGTCCGTGCCAATCTAGACGCTCTTTTCCACAAATGCTTTTAACGGAAAAACTTTTCTGTTAAAAGCATTTGTGGAAAATCATGCCAGTCTAGACGCAGCCTATAGGTATAGAGTATCATGAGCTTTCTTAGGCAAAACCCACTTCCTCAGATGATGGTTGGTGCATTACAAAGCCAATTTCTCCTTCTTTTAACATCCACATTTTCACATCAAAAGCTAGGAATGGGATACATGCGGTCCTCTTAATTAGCCTCATTAACACCTGCTACTGAACTCAAGGGGTGTGGGCATGCTTTCCTTAGAAATTATTCAGTGGTGAAGAGAGATGAAAACCTCTCTGTCCCAAAGCAGAACAGCATTAAGCACCTGGTTCCAGAAAACACTCACACTTCCTGACAGTTCTGCATGTGCTTTCCTGAATGGAGGGGAGGCTACAGCAGCCGGGGAAGGAAAGAATTTCATGTCTGGCCTCTGATGACTTACGCCTCCAGGTGGTACGGCAGTAGGACCTGGCGGAAGGTGTCTCTGGGATAGGAACTGTCCCCTGCCTCTCTTTCACCTGGACTCCTCAGCTTATCCTCTTGACAAAGCCCAATAACTCTGCCAATGAGAACGGCAGCAGGAGATACCGTCTGTGCTGTACGTACAGTACCCGCAGGAATTGGATTCGCACGGAGCCTCAGACAAGGCCCAGCGTCCTGCTTAGTTTACATTGGCCTGCCTAAATATAGGAAGCTGTTTAGGCCTCAGAGCCCCTTCCCGCCTTGATAACATTTTATTTTTACCCTCCTGTTGGGGTTTGTTTGCCCTTGAGTTAAAAAGAGCTCCAGTCCCAAGGAACTCTGCTGATAAAGCTAGCTGTGCTTCGGCGAGGCCATGCTATGCAGCTTTCTAGTGGCCCACCCAGACTCCAGGGCCATCCGTCCCCTGGCTCTGATTTCCCAGAACAATTCCTCACCCCCGGCAAAGGTTATGCCCAGGAAAGATCTCTGTACCGTCTGTTACTAGTTCCAGGCACGGTAATGCAGTGCTAAAAGCCCACAGGGACAAAGAGCCCCCCGTGGTGGGGAACCTGCCGCCTGAGGGCCACTGAGATGGAAGAGAATTGCTCATCCGGCCCACTCCCTAGCCTCGGTTTCCCCGCACTGGTCAATACAGTGCTACGGGGTGCCAAACCTACTTCCGGAAGGCTGTTCACAGGCCACCAGAGCATTTCATAAGGGCCTGATGCTTCATCATTTGTCAGAGGTTGGAGAAGGGTGTCACGAGACCAGTCATAGACTCATAGACTTTAAGGTCAGAAGGGACCGTTCTGATCATCCAGTCTGACCCCCTGCACAGTGCAGGCCACAGAATCTCACCCACCCCTCCTAGAATAACCCTCTCCCCTATATCTCAGATATTGAAGCCTTCAAATACTTTGAAGGCCCCAAGATGCAGAGAATCCTCCAGCTGTGATCTGTGCCCCATGCTACAGAGGAAGGCGAAAAACCTCCAGGGTCTCTGCCAATCTACCCTGGAGGAAAATTCCTTCCCGACCCCAAATATGGTGATCAGCTAAACCCTGAGCATGTGGGCAAGACTCACCAGCCAGACACCCAGAAAGTTCTCTATAGTTCTCACTTGATCATTGTCTTCGGTCCACCCCCTCTGTGGCACCTGGTGCTGGGCACTGTCGGCAGACAGGATACTGGGCTAGATGGACCTTTGGTCTGACCCAGTACGGCCATTCTTATATTCTTATCAACACAGTACACTAAACGGCCAATTCAGTCACGGGTTATGTGCTCTTAGCTGGTTCCTCCTTCCCTCCCCCCCAATTTTCTGTAATTCTGATGTCTTTACGTCTATGTAAATAAGCAGTACTCTACACAGAAACAGCCCATCTATCTACCTACGAAACATGCTGCGTGTAAAATATACATCAGTACAGGTGACTTGTAGAATCTGTTTGGCTTAGATTTGTATGGTCCTCCTGCATAAAAACATAGGGACGGCCACACCGGGTCAGAGCAAAGGTCCATCTAGCCCAGGGTCCTGTCTGCCGACAGTGGCCAATGCCAGATGCCCCAGAAGGTGTGAACAGAGCAGGAAATCCTCACGTGATTCCTCCCCTGTCACCCATTCCTAGCTCTCTGCCAAGAAATTTGGCCTCACTGCAGTGTGTTGGCTCTGTCACTGGTCATGTCAAAAGCACCCGGTGCCAGCCACACCCAAATCTGATGGGGCCACGGAAACCAAACTCCTGCCATGGCGAGCACTGTCCGTCAGAACTGATGCGCATTGTCCGGAGGACCCTGTGTTGACAACAGGCACTGCCGTTGCGTGGGCTGTGCATGGCATGTGGGTAGCCCCATCTCTCTGGGCTGAAATTGGCCATGTGAGCAGTCCGAGCTGTTTCTGGGGGCATTCATCGTGAGAGACCCTGCCTAGAAGCAATATCTGCAACCGGTGTACTGAACGGCTGTTTGTCTAAACCAGCAGTTCAAGATGCCTATCGACGACCAGCTGTTGAACTATATACATGGGTTGCCAGACTGGGGGGGCTTGTCCCCCTGGGGGGGGGGTGAAGAAATTATGGGGGGGCATGAGGTGACCCAGCCTCCCCCCCCATTAATACCCCCTATAAGTTTTGCTGCTATTTTTGTTTTTCGGCCCCAGTCAGCGCCTTTATTTTTTTTTTCTGCTCAACAAGTTTTGCTGTTATTGCGGGTGGGGGAGGGGGGAGGGCATGAGGGTTTCTCAAAAATCGAAAAGGAGGTGTGATGCTGAAAAGTTTGGGAACCACTGAACTATAAGCTACAGAGGCACAGATGCCGGGGACCCAAACATGGAGTTAACGTACAGTCTCATGATTGCACGATAAGAAGGACACGCATAATCCCTGAGCTCCTCTGAAAAACAAACTTGCTAATAGCTTAGAGACTCCAGCCAGCACTGTGGGAAAATGCAAAGTCCACATGATCCCTACACGCTACTCGACTGAATTTCCACCGCCTCCCGTCAGCAGCCGATGGGTCACCGTGGCCAGCACAGTCCCGATGGAGGGCATCTACCCATCTGGTTTTTGTGGACAAAGCAAAACTCCTTTGCCAGAGCTCACGCTGGGTTTTCCCCAGGAGCAAATAATATATCTGTCGGTTCAAAACCCATGTGGGTTTGGAGCAGCTCTACTGTAATCTGAAGTTGGGAAATAAAACCCTCTTGACCCGGCTGTTCTAATCTCCTTGCCCTAAACAATTATGACAGGAAAACAGACATTATTTAGCTATAAATGGCCCTGGAATCTCACCCCAAGACTCCTCTCCCTATAATTAATTTCACGGTTGAATCTTGTAACTGCATGCTCTTGCTGTCTCTCTCCAGGGCTGAAATACACACACTCTTCTCATTGGACAAAAGTTACTCAAGTCTTCATTTACCTGTACTACAAATAGATAATTTGTGACTTCCAGACTCACTGGCCAAAATAAAACTCTTTCCTCACGTCGGCATAATGTGGAGCCTTGCAATTTTCCAGCTCTGAACCATTAATAGTTGGATCGGAGACTCCAATTCAGTGTGTGGCAGCTGTCAAAAAAGCCAACAGAATGTTAGGACTCATTAAGGATACAGAATAAGACAGAGAATATCTTATTGCCTCTATATAAAACCATGGTACGCCCACATCTGGAATACTGCGTACAGATGTGGTCACCTCATCTCCAAAAAGATATATTGGCATTGGAAATGGTTCCGAAAAGGGCAACAAAAATAATGAGGGGTTTGGAACGGGTGCCATATGAAGAGGGATTCAAAAGACTGGGACTTTCAGCTTAGAAAAGAGGAGACTAAGGGAGGATAGGATAGAGGTCTATAAAATCCTGACCAGTGTGGAGAAAGTGAATAAGGAAAAGTTATTGACTTGTTCCCATAACATAAGAACTAGGGGGTCACCAAATGACATGAATAAGCAGCAGGTTTAAAACAAACAAAAGGAAGTTTTTCTTCACGCAGCGCACAGTCAACCTGTGGAACTCCTTGCCAGAGGATGTGGTGAAGGCCAGGAATTTAACAGGGTTCAAAAAAGAACTAGATAAATTCATGGAGGTTAGGTCCATCAGTGGCTATTAGCCAGGATGGGCAGGGATGGTTGCCCAGCCTCTACTTGTCAGAGGTTGGAAATGGGAGACAGGGGAGGGGTCACTTGATGATTGCCTGTTCTGTTCACTCTGGGGCAGACAGGACACTGGGCTAGATGGACCTTTGGTCTGACCCAGCCTGACTGTTCTCCAATGTTCTTATGTAAAACTGAGTTTTAAACACCCCACTTGGGGGCAGTTGGGTTTTATGGGGGTGACGGCTTCAACGTTCATGCACAGGGAGGTGTCTCACTTACGAAAGGGCGCACACACGTGCTGACACCCGTGCGGTACACAGACAGGGGGGCACGTGTGCCCTTTTTCACGTGCACTTCTGCGGCTGGGGGAATTTCCTCCCTAAGGGGTAATGTGACTGGACACGCGCCTTGGCCCTGTTAAGGCCACTTTGCATCATTCCAGGGCTAAGCAGCCTTAACCCCGACTTAGAGGGACACAGAAGGATTCTCTTTGCATAAGGAAATCATCTTACGGCAAAGATCCGTTGCAGTGGGGTCTTCTCTGCCCACCCTCTTCCTTGCCCCCAGGATCAGAGCCAGGGGGGAGTGGTCAGGAGATCCCTGCACCCCACTGTGATCGCCAGCTGCTGGGATGGTCCCTGTGTATGGCCATTGGCTGCCGCTGTAGGACAGAGCTGCCTAACAACTGCTCTGTCTTCCACCAGGGGCAACAACCGTGAGTCCCATCGCCAGGGACCCTGAGAAGTGAATTCCTGCCACCTTCCAAGTACAAGCCCAAGCCAGCCTGGAAGTTCTAAGGGGCAGCAGTTCTGATGGGTCAGATGAAAGGTCCATCTAGCTCCCTTGACCTCAGCGGAGCTGCACTGTGTTCTGTTCCCCCGCCCCCGCGCACACACCCACCCAGTCCCCTTTTGGCTGCTTGCTAATCAGAGGAATAACGGAGGGTGTATTTCTAGCTCAGAACAGTCGTGACCAAAGCAATGGCTGTAGCAGCGCCGGCTCTAACGGGAATCCACTCCTGGCAAACAGCTGGTTGAGTGGACCAGCAGAGCAATCCATGATGGCCTAGGTAGTCTTTACGAGCCACGCATCTGCTGAGCATGGTGCTGGGTTCGTGATATTCTGCTCAAAAGCGACGTGTTGAATCCCAGGGAAGGTGGCGCTGGGGTTGCGTTTGTCGCCAGCATAAAATGTTGCGCTGGATGGGAAGGGTGGTTGAGGTACGAAAAAATGATCCAAGTGTGTAAATTTCCGGTGCCATGGAGCAACCTGCAATGCACCTTCACGGCCAACTCTTAGCCCGAAGAACACAAGAACAATCCTACTTGGTCAGACCAACGGTACATTTAGCCCAGTGTCTTGTTTTCGGATAGTGGCCAATGCAAAGTGCCCCAGAGGAAATGAACAGAACAGGTAATCATCAAGTGATCCCTCCTCATCACCTGTTGTGAGATTCTAACAAACAAAAGCTAGGGATTCCTTTCCTATCCATTCTGGCTAATAAGCATCAATGGATCATGATCTTATCTAGTTCTTTTTTGAACCCTATTAATATCCTGGTCTTCAAAACATCCTCTGGCAGGGAGTTCCACAGGTTGACTGTGTGTTGCATGAAGACATACTTCCTTTTGCTTGTTTGTTTTAAACCTGCTACCTATTCATTTCATTTGGTGACCCCTAGTTTTTTTATTATGGGAACAAGTAAATGACTTTTCCTTATTCACTTTCTCCACACCAGTCATGATTTTATAGACCTCTATCATCACCCCCGCCCCCAGTCTCCTATTTTTCTATGCTGAAAGTCCCTTCCAACAGTGGCCAATGTCAAGTGCCCCAGAGAGAGTGAACAGAACAGGAAATCATCAAGCGATCCCTCCCCTGTCACCCATTTCCAGCTTCTGGCAATCAGAGATTAGAAGAACCCAACCATTTTCTGAGTTTTCAAAAAGTTTATTTAATTATTCTTCCCCATCATTTTTCTTTTTGTGCACCTCTCAGCTTCCTGATTTGCCCCCACATGGAGGCCAGGAAACTAAATGTCACAAGAGAATTGCCTCTAAGAAGGTCACCTATCTCGTTCTGCAGATCCAGTAAGGTCCCATGATCAAAGAGCCCCTCCTTCAGGGATTTGATCAGAATCTGAACTTCTCCAAAGTTCAGCATCGGAAGGTTTACGATTTCTGGTTTGGTGCACAGTTCAGAACTGGCTCCAAATTCCTCCAGTCTCTGAGCAGGACCAGACCCGATGCTCTCTCTTAGATCTTTCCCCGGTACTACATGCACTCCATCCCTATGAAACACACCTTCCAGTAGAAGGAGAAGGATGCTGAGTCATGCTCATTACCTAGGACACTGAAGGGAACGGTAAGCAACCTCTACACTCTGGTGTCTGCTCTGACATGCGCTCAACACTCCTGATGAAAAGGAAAGTGGTTTACCCAAATCCTGGTGGGAACTTGGCCAGGAAGGTCTCAAGCAATGGGGAGACTGTCCGTTACAATCAGAAACATACCGACACACACTGGCGAGGGTGCATCTTTAAGCATCTGCTGATGAGCAATTGAAAGGTCAACTAGGCAGCTAGGTTAAGCCCTGCTGAGGTTGATGTTAACTCTGGGGTGCATGTTGTACCCAAAGTCCAGGGCTGGGACAGCAAGAAGACAGCAGGTCAGGACTGAAGGGCATTGGCAGAGCTGCATGAGATGTGCATAAGGGACCGCAGAGAGGCAGCAGGCCAGGGTTGGAGAACCCAGGACTGTCTAGCAGGGTGGGACGGGAGGTCCGCTTAGGCATTGGCAGACCTCCACTGCAGGACAGGTGGGTGTCAGGAGGAAAGTGTGTTTGCAGAGCTGGGCTGAGAGAAGTGGCTTTTACCCATGAAAGCCCAAGACCTAATATATTTCCTAGTCTCTAAGGGGCCACAGGACTGCTCGTTGTTTTCAAAGTTACGGAGCAACCCAGCTCCCCCTCTGGTACGTAAATCTCGCTGGGAAGCGAGTAAGGTTTCCTCGTGGACCCCTCTACCTGATGAGTGCGAAGATGAGAAATGAGGCCAGTTCTGGTGAGGAACACGATGCTGTGGCAGTGGCTGCCCGTGAGGTCTCCAGTGATGCCAATGCAGGATCCGGCGTGCTCCTTACATTGGGCTCCCTGGTCCTCTTCATGGAGACGATGCTTGATCTCAGAGTGTCGGGCATCGTTTTTGATGGGGGGTCCTCTAGGTTCCCCGACCCTTCCCCTGCCTCGCTCTGGTGCCAGCATCAATGCCGCGCCTTACCGAGGTGTTCTTAAGGACGTCTCTGTAGCGCTTGCTCTGCCCGTCCCGGTCCTCCGCCGAGCATAAAAAATCTCTGTAGGCAAGTGTGTGTCAGGCATCCTGACCACGTGACCAGCCCGTCATAGCCGCCTGTGGGCGATTATCCCCTCGATGCTGCAGGAATCAGCCTCAGCGAGGACACAAACGTTGGTCCGTCTGTCCTGCCACATGGTGCCCAATCTTCTCGTATCAGAGGGGTAGCCATGTTAGTCTGAATCTGCAAAAGCGACGAGGAGTCCTGTGGCACCTTATAGACTAACTGAAGTGTAGGAGCATAAGCTTTCGTGGGCAAAGACCCACTTCGTGCATCTGACTACATGCATCTGACGAAGTGGGTCTTTGCCCACCAAAGCTTATGCTCCTACACTTCAGTTAGTCTCTAAGGTGCCACAGGACTCCTCGTCGCTTTTGCAATCTTCTCCTCGGGTATCTTTGGTAGAATTTCTCCAGATCTTTAATAGGACGTCTATAGGGAGCCTATAAATTCAGTTTGTCTCCAGCACCGGCATCTGGAGCCTCCCCTTTTGCCAGCCAGAGAGCAAGTCGGGATGGGTAGGAGGGAGGGTAACCGTATGGCACCCTGACAAATCCAACCACCTCATCCACCCAGCTTGTTCTGCGCAGCTGGCAAAGTCCTCAGCAAAGTGTTAGGGCCCAGCGGATTCAGGGCCGGGGTACTCTGATCCGGGACACCCCTGGGCACTTTCCCAGCAGCTGCGTGGTTAAAATCCCTGTGACCCCCTTTCTCCTGGAGGGGTGGGACCGAGGCTCCCTGCAGCAGCACGTTTTAGGTGCCCGCCCACCTTTTATTTTGGTGCCCTGGGTTTCAATGCTGCCATCACCTTCATTACTGACCATAAAAATAGGCCCGGGCAGCTCGTAAGGTCTAATTTCCAGCTCCCACAATAGCATCCTGCTGTCCCGTTTTGCTTTGTGATCAGATCTGTTTTAAAGGCTACCAAACCACAGGAAGGCACATGCTCAGAGAGGTGCTGGCTCCCTGCCCACCGTCCCATGGCCTGTTCTAACGGCTCGCCCTGGGGAGCGAGAGATGCAGTCATAGGTCGAACCAAGGCGCTCTCCCTTCCTCGTGGCTTTTAAAGGCTGGCTTCACCTAGAACCGGAAGGACTGAGGGCTATACCTGGGCTAGGTCCGCTCAGAGGTGGGGGAAGCGGGCTTATCCTGGCTGCTGGTCCCTCTGGACCAAGCAATTGCAAAGAAAATGTGGCAATCAGCCGACGTCCAGGTTTCTGTGCTGTCTCCAGGCCCGGGAGGGTGGGGATGGAGGGAACTCAGTCCGCCCGGGCAGAACAGTTACACGGCTTGTATTTCTCTGTGCTTGTCAATGGGCACGATCTCTGAGTGCACCAGCGGGGAATGAAGCTGCCAGATGAGCTCAGACCTGCCAGCCGATTGTACCAGCCTGTGTCTGTCCCGCGGGGGGCCGTTCTGCTAGGGAGGTCAGAGAGGCACACACCTGATGACTCAGTGAGGCCCTGGGTGTACGGGATGCTGCCGAATGCCAGGCTGGCGGCGCGCGACCGAACCAGGAAGGACAGCGCCTGCGGAGAGGAGGAGGAAGACTTTTTTTAAAGATAATTCAGTGATCTCGGAGCATTGGTCATGACCCTGCAGCCTTCTCAGTGGGAATGTTTAGCACAGAGTTCTGGGGTTCTATCAGTCCTCCCGATGGGGAGCAATTTACTTTCATGTATCATGGCCCATATGGCCGGGCAGTGAGTGATTTCCTTGGACCAGGACTTAGCCCTGGTAGTCCCGAATAGCTCCTTGCAAACGTGCTGAAATCCCAACTCTTCCTGGGCATTGCAGGACACAGGAGGAAGGAAACGGTTGCTGGGTAGGGGGGAAAAAGCAGGAAGGTCCCACAAACCATACTGCCACCTTGACCTCTGAGGACAGGACAAGCAGCAATGGGCTTAAATTGCAGCAAGGGAGGTTTAGGTTGGACATGAGGAAAAACTTCCTGTCGGGGGTTAAACACTGGAATAAATTGCCCAGGGAGGTTGTGGAATCCCCATCTCTGGAGATATTGACGAGCAGGTTGGATAGACATTGATCAGGGATGATCCAGATGGTCCTGCCGTGCGGGCAGGGGACTGGACTTGATGACTCATGAGGTCCCTTCTGTTCGCTGAGAGCCAGCTGGCTTTTAGCTCAAGCGGCAGAGGCTCATGCACTAAGCTCCAGAGGTCCCAGGTTCGGTTCTACCACTCGGTGGACATGCCGTGGGTGGACACCTCAAATTGCTTCTGCCTGACAGTGCTGCTGCCGGGACATGCACTGAGCCTCTGCCCCTATCCCATAAAACGTTCATGTGGCCCTGGAAAGCCACTTAACAGTACTGGCTGCAACTGGAGGGTGGGCCCAGGCCCAATTAAAGACGAGTCCCAACTGGGGAAGGAACTGGGTGGTTTCTGTTACAGAGAGGAGGAAGCATGGAGCAGAAGGTGGCTGAAGGGTGAGAGAGAAAGGACTCTGAGGTCCCTCTCTCTGGGTACAGAGAACAGAGTTTCAAGGAGGGAGTTTCCACTCTGGCCGTGAAGGCAGAGCAGCGGGGGGGCCTGGGAGAAGGTCGGCCCTTAGGGTAGGCTGGAGTGGAGAATAACCCCATGAGAAGAGACCACCACAAGGCCAGATCAGCTGTTGGAAGGGGGCGCTAGGCAACCAATGAGCTGCGGCACAGTGCTAGGCCATGAGCCTGCAGGCCTGCAGCTTCTTCCCCTGATGCGGACACAGCCGATCCGGCATCGAACCTGGTTTTTGTTTCCCCAATAGCAGCCTCCCTCTGGCTTCCTGAAATGAGGTTTACAGGAACGGTCAACAAAGGCTTCCCCTGTCGACCGATCCACGTCTTGACTGCTGCGCTGTGCCGACGATCAGCTGAGCCGGCACAGCGCGGCAGCCATATTTATTTTAATGACGCCGGGGATATTTAAATCCCCGCTTCATTGACTATGTCGGGTAGACTATTTTATATGCCTCTGTCGGCAGAGGCATGTAGTCTAGACATACCCTAAGGCTGTGTCTAGACTACATGCCTCTGTCGGCAGAGGCATGTAGATTAGACACATAGGCAAAGGCAAATGAAGCCGCCATTTAAATGATCGCGGCTTCATTTACATTTACATGGCTGCCACGCTGAGCCGACAAACAGCTGATCAGCTGTTTGTCGGCTCGTGTGCTAGTCTGGACGTTCCCCCTGCCGACATCAAAGCCCTTTGTCGGCAGCCCCGTTATTCCTCATGGGATGAGGTTTACCGGGGCTGCCGACAAAGGGCTTTGATGTCGACAGGGGGAACGTCCAGACTAGCGCATGAGCCGACAAACAGCTGATCAGCTGTTTGTCGGCTCAGCGCGGCAGCCATGTAAATGTAAATGAAGCCGCGATCATTTAAATCGCGGCTTCATTTGCCTTTGCTGAACAAACAAATCTACATGCCTCTGCCGACAGAGGCATGTAGTTTAGACGTACCCTAACAGTCTACATTGGCAGGCGGGGATATCGTAAAATCTGTTGCGTGACATGAAACCAAGGGGACGTTGTCCAAGTGCAAGGGAGAAGAAACTCTCTCGGGAGATTAACGCTCGCTTGACAGACCACCAATGAGCAGCCTCTGTTCTTACCTCAGACTCAGCGTGGGCTGGGAATGCAGCAGAACGGAGAGGCTCTCCATTGCTCCACCCAGAAATAACACCTCGGGGGATTACTGCAAAACTCGGAGCAGGCAGTGAAAATGATTAGGTGCATAGAAAAATGCTCATCATGACAAGAGACTTGAAAACTGGGCTGGTTTGCCTGAGAAAGGAGACAAATGAGAAGGAACGCAGTGAATGGACCCAAATTACAGATGGGCTAGAGAAAGTTGTTTGGGAGAGTCTGTTCTCCCTCTCTCTTTACACAAAAGACTTGAGAGTCACCAAATGAAGTGAAGACACAGCAGGTTTAAAACAAACAAAAGGAAGTTTTTCTTCACACAGTGCACAGTACAACTGCGGAACTCCTTGCCAGAGGATGTTGTGAAGACCAGAACTTTAACAGGGTTCAGAAAAGAGCTAGATACAATCATGAAGGACTGGTCCATCAATACTTATTAGTCAGGAAGGGTAGGAATGGTATCCTAGCCTCTATTTGTCAGAGGTTGGAAATGGGTGACAGGGGAGGGATCACTGGATGATTTCCTGTTCTGTTCACTCCCTCTGGGACATCTGGCATTGGCCACTGTCGGCAGACAGGACACTGGGCTAGACGGACATTTGGTCTGACCCATTCTTATGTTCTTATAAAAACAAGGAGACATTCAACGAAATGGAAAGGTGGCAAATTCGAAACGGATCAAATGAAATACTTGTTCACACAGAGCATAATTAGACTGTGGAACTCACCGACACAGGATGTCAGTGAGGCCAACTGTTTAGCAAGATTCAAAGACAAGGTTAGGACACTTATATGAAGAAGATGAATACCCAGAGTTGTTATATTTAGGAAGGAAATTTGGGAAGGATATGAAACCTCATACTTCCGGGAACACAATGGGCTCTAACTCTTAGGCTACGTTTAGACTGCATCTCTCTGTCGACAGAGGGCTGCAAATCAAGCATGTTGAAATTGCTAATGAAGCCAGGATTTAATTATCCCATGCCTCATTAGCAGAAACATGGCCGCTGCTTTTTTTGAAACGGAGTTTTTTGGGAAAAAAAAGTCAGTCTAGATGCAGATCTGTCAAAAATAAACCCTTTTTCGACAGATCCTGTATCCCTGAAAAAAACGAGGTTTACGGGATCTGTCGAAAAAAGGTTTATTTTCGACAGATCCATGTCTAGACTGCCATTTTTTTTCGAAAAAACTCAATTTCGAAAAAAAGCGGCGGCCATATTTATGCTAATGAGGCACTGGATATTTAAATCCCAGCTTCATTAGCAATTTCCATGTGCCTAATCTACATCTCTCTGTTAACAGAAAGGTGTAGTCTAGACCCACACTTATAGGGATTAGGATGAGGGGTAGATTATTCCACTTCTAATTATTGGGGGTTCTTGCACTTTTCTCCGATACATCTGGGACTGGCTGCTGTCGGAGACAGGATATATAACTGGGTGGATCAAGAGACTGCTCCAGTCTGGCAATTCCTATGTTCCTCATTAAAACCCACATGCCTTTTGGCTTTTTTGGAAAGTGCTTGGGCTTGAAAATAGCTCTGTTCCAGCTCAATAAAATTAGTACATAGACCTATAAAGTGTAACCCTAGTAATCTCGCTGCACTCCCATCCCCCCTTCCCTCCCTAACCGCATCCCTTGTCCCACAGCGTTTAAAATGCTTTCTTTACAAGGACCCAGCTCCAGAAGTCACCAGGAAGTTGTACATTTGAAACAAATTCAACCGTGCCGTCGTAAAACAAGTTTAATAGCCCAGCTCTGCATGCCGGCACCCACCTCACATCCGCATAGAAGAGACGGTGGAAACAGAGTACGCTGACCCAGAAGAGAGGGACTTGCAAGGAATTCAGAGACGGGACAAAGGATGCTTGGAGGGAAGATCTTGGGGGGGGAGACAGACCCACAAAAAAGCCTCTGCCCTATTGGGACTGAATTTTGGGGTGGTGAATAAAATCCATCCAGGCGACCTCAGTTGTCTTAGAATCATAGAACACTAGAACTGGAAGGGACCTCGAGAGGTCATCGAGTCCAGTCCGCTGCCCTCACGACAGGACCAAGCACTGTCTAGATCATCCCTGATAGATGTCTATCTAACCTGCTCTCCAGAGATGGAGATTCCACAACCCCCCTTGGCAATTTATTCTAGTGTTTGACAACCCTGATAGGCAGGAAGTTTTTCCTAATGTCCAACTTAAACCTCCCTCGCTGCAGTTTAAGCCCCTTGCTTCTTGTCCTATCCTCAGAGGCCAAGCAGAACAATTTTGCTCCCTCCTCCTTGTGACACCCTTTTAGATACTTGAAAACCACTATCATGTCCCCTCTCAGTCTTCTCTTTTCCAAACTAAACAAGCCCAATTCTTTCAGACTTGGTTGGATATAGAGTGAAAAGTGATGCTGGAAGAATCTTAGCTGGGTGACTGTGGGCAAATCACTACTCTTCTGTTGTCCTCATTTTCCCCATCTGTAAAATGGGCATAATAAAGCTGCGGTGTCCCAAAGGAATGTTCTGGGGCTTACAGCTTCAAAGTCCCAAGAGTTCTCAGACAGAAGGCACTACAAAAGGCACCAAGTTACCAAGAGATTCCTCTCTTTGACCATGAAGGGATGTTTCTCTGTTCGTTGGCTGGTGGTGGCAATCAATAGGAAGGCCTTTGGAGTGAGTGAAACATGGTCAGTGGCATGGAAGCCAAGAAAATCTGGGAAGGTCCCACAGGGTTACCTGGCTGGGACATGTCCTGTCGTGCCCTAGAATTAAGTGAATCGCGGCGATTGTAAATACCTATGGCATGGAACTAGTCTGGCCAGGTAGTGCTGCATGGCTATTTACAAGCCAGAGGGAATACGGAGACATGATTCAACAATCTAGCCAGGCTAATATACTGGCCATTCACATTACGGAGGGCTCCAGCACCCGTGCACACAAACAAAACCGTAAATCACTTCACAAAAGAGAGTCGACAGGTTTTAAAGGCAGGTTGCTTTCCATTGCTGCCCAAAATACTCGCGCTCCTTCCGTCCCCAGAGCTCAGGGCTGTGAATTCGTTTCGCTTCTTGGCCTCAGGGTTCGCTCCCCACCGTGTGCTCCGTCATCTCCAAGAGACAAACTAAGACTGTCTTTGCCACGTCCGGCTCCGCGGGAGGCCAGGCTGACTCGCTACAGGTGCCCAGTCTCGGTGAAAAGCAGGTACCGAGAAGACCAGGAACTCTGGGAGGTTCAGAGGGAAGGGTTAACCTAGACTTCCGTGAGTGCAGGGTTGTGAGGGGGTGGGAAAGGAGGGGTTAAAGAAAACCTCTGAGTCCAGCCAGCTCCGCCTCACTTTACCGACAACCAATGCGAGAGAAAAGGAAGGTACCTGGCTCATTTTGGGGCTGACTGGTGAGGGGGCAGGAGCTTGGTTTGGTGACCTGAGGGCACGAACCAGGGCCTGCCAGCCCAGTAGTCATGGCAGCAAGTAAGCCCCACTCAACAGAAGCAACCTATGAAGAAACTCCCACTAAGGGGAATCTGGATTCTTGGGGCCACACCTCAAATTTAAGGACTGAAATAGGGAGTTGCTTGGAGTTTCTGAGAGGAAAGATAAGGGGGCAACCTTCCCCCCCTTTTCCACCCATCTCAGCAGCCTAGCCACTAGGCTACACAGCCTCCAGAGACCCGGCCACAAGGGGTATATGCTTTAAAGTCTGATCTAATTCACATCTCCTTGCCACGCTGCTCAGCTGAGGCGGCGTGTGGCACCGGTTGTCCTTCACAGAAGGAGCTGGTGGCTCTGAAAGGTTTGGCCGAGGTGAGCAATCGATACGCTGGCACTGGGCAGTGCTTCCGGGCCTAGGCCACAGCAGAGACACAAAGCCAAGAGCAGGAGAAGGAACGAGAGAGAGCAACCCTGGATTTTTATTAGTGCCATTTTACAGATGGGGAAACCGAGGTGCAGAGCGATGACCCGGCTAGCCCAAGGTCGCCCAGGAAAAGAGTCTGGGGCGTAGACTTGAGGAGTCTTGACTCCCAGTCCTGTGCCTAAAACACAAGACCGTCCGCATCCTGGCCCTTGGTAGAGGTTCTACCCTGGAAGATACAAGTACCAGCCGTCCTGTCTGACAAATGAACCACATGCTTGTGGGACTGAGCTGGTGAAAGGACCCCAGCTCACCCCTCTCTCCACCACCAGCCATCCTCACGCACCAACGTCCCCCTCTTTTAATTCCTTCATTCCTGTTTTTACTACTCCGCATGAGAACGTAAGTGTGGCCAGACTGGGTCAGACCAAAGGTCCATCTAGCCCAGTATCCTGTCTGCCGACGGTGGCCAATGCCAGGTACCCCAGAGGGAGGGAACACAACAGGGAATCATCACGTGACCCCTCCCTTGTCGCCCATTTCCAGCATCTGACACACAGAGGTTAGGGACACCCTCCCTACCCATCCTGGCTAATAGCCATCGCTGGACCTCACCTCCATCATCCACAATAAAAAAGAGTGCTCCTCCAAAGCCCTGAGCATCCTTGACACCCTTTTATACAGCTTCAGCGGGATAGCCGAGTGAGTCTGTAACAGGAAAAACTTAAAAACCAACAATTAGTCTAGTAGCACCTTAAAGACTAACAACACGTGTAGCTGGTATCATGAGCTTTCCTGGGCACAGCCCACTTCTTCAGATGACTGGAGTATAGTGAGTCCAGATCTAAGGATAAATAAGGGATGGGAGTGGGGGAAAGGGGAGGGGAGGATGAAAAAGAGAGACAGTGAGTAGATAAAACTTAAAAAACAACACTCAGTCTAGCAGCACTCTAAGGACCAACAAAACATGTAGATGGTGGGTAAATAGTTCAAGTAGTTACAGGAATCTGTTAAGAACCATTAGCACGTTGGTTGGTTGGTTGGTTAATATATGGAGATATACCATCTCACAGAACTGGAAGGGACCTTGAGAAGTCATTGAGTCCAGTCCTCTGCCCTCACAGCAGGACCCAGTACCATCCCTGACACATTTTGCCCCAAATGGCCCCCTTAAAAATTGATCTCACAACTCTGGGTTTAGCAGGCCAGTGCTCAAACCACTGAGCTTTCCCTCCCCCCTTTAAGTTATTAAAAGGTTGAAGATAGCGTGTGAGCCGTCCAATATCCTTGGTTAGCCCATTAGCATAAGAATTAAACGTAAAGTGCTACCAGACTATTTGTTGATTTTTAAGGTTAGCCTTTTATACATATACTCAACAACTAACTAGAACCACCAGTTGTCCCAGACAGGCCGGCCTTCCCGGAGCAGGGTTCACCTGTCCCCCAGGCCTCGGCCATCGCTAGGTATTTTGTGCCTGGTGTTAGCATGCCCCACATATTAAAACTCCTACAGTTCTGCCTGTCTCGCTGGCCCTTCACATGGGGCTGGAAGCCATTCCAAGAATACTCCCCTGGAGGCCCTAGACTTTCATTTCTTATTAGCCGCCTAAACTTGGCTGACGAGCGTTGTTGTTCTGCAACCGTTGTGCCAAAGTAACAGTCGCTGGAGGAATGGAAATGGGTTGCCACCGTGTTTTAATGTTTGGCCATGGACATCCATGCCAAGAGCGCTCTGGTTTGGCTGGGATCTGGGATCCCGGTCTAGTAAAACTGCATTCATTGCAAGCAGCTCTTTGGATATTTTCGCTGTTTGGGACAGAGGGAGTCATCATCTTTCTCGCCCGGCTTTCGGAGGGCCCGTCCAGTATCTTGGTGGAAAGCAAGCAGCCCCAGCATCCTCCATTGTGTGGGTGGAGATCTGGAATGTGTGGCGGGATAGAGGGTTTTACTTCGGGAGCTCTGCTCGTTTCAAGATGGGAACCACGCCTCTGTCCTCGACGTGTGCCATCAGCTCGGCAAAGACTATTCCCAGCGACTTCTTCGCCGTTGTTGCTTTGTTTCTTTTCCTTCTCCCTAGCTTTGTTCCACCAAAACACCAGGCGTCTTGCAGGACACGTTCTCCTGGGCCACAAAGTCCCCTGCACTTAGTTTTTGCGAGCAAAATGCTGATCTCGAAGGTCAAGTGCACCCTTTGGGATTCGGTGATCCAGGCCAAGGGTGGTAGCTTCAGAGAGCTCTTGTGAGGGGATGCACCTTTCGCAAATAAAGTCTGTTCACTGAAACTTAGGTATTTCCTCCGTGACCTGCAGTTTTCAAAGCCCTTTTATTTTTTTCTCCTCGGTCCTTTTAAGTTTGAGCCTGTGAAATTTGATGTAGCAGGAGATGTGCCAAAGTGCCCTGTTCTGAAGTATTTTCAACAGCATCGCCACCCTCTGATCTCTCTGGGTACGTCTACGCTGCAGGGCTAACGTCCAATTCAGCTGCACAACTTCAGCTATGTCAATTGCGTAGCTGAAGTCGAAATAGCCTCACTCGGCATTTGGCGCTGCCTACACAGCCGGAAGTCGAAGGAAGAACACTCCTCCTTCGATGTCCCTTACTGCTCGTGGAATGGAGGTTGCCAGGAGTCGGAGTAAGAAGTCCTCCAGCTCGACGTGATTTCAGATTAAAGGCTTGTAGCGTTGATGCGTATTTAGTTATTTTGAAATAACACTGCCATGCAGACGTACCCTATATGCCTACGGGTAGGGGCAGTGCATTCATCTTTTGGAAACACCTGGTGTTTGGATAGCCAAATCCTTGCTTTCTTTCTGATTCTGCTGGATTAATTAGCCATGCGTCTGTGTCGTCCTACCCGTGTGCACTGGGACAGAGCAGGTGCGATAGAGCAGGTTAAAGGGCTTGGTGGAAGGGGAGAGAGGCAGCCCTTGCAGAGAGAGTCAGCAATCCTGGCTAATTAGGGCAGCTTAGTCAGGGCAGCTACAAATCAATTAAGGTCCAGGTGAAGCTGATTGGGGCTGCCTTGAGGCCTACTTAAAAACCCTCCCTACAGGGGGGAGGGAGAGGAGGAAGAGAGAATTTCATTTTGCCTGTCTACACTGGCCTCTTGTGCAAGAACAGTTGTGCAAGAGGGCTTATTCCTGAGCGGGAGCATCATAGTTTTTGTGCAAGAAGCCCTGATGTCACATATTAGAATGTCAGTGTTCTTGTGCAAGCACTCCCTGCCAGTGTAGACAGGCAGCATGTTTTTGGGCAAAAGCAGCCGCTCTGGTGCAAGATCATGCCAGTGTTGACACAGCCCTCGTGTTTCGTGTTCACGGAGCCATCCTTTTACAAAACACGGCTTGCCAATATGCTTCAAAATGCCACTTGCTGGTAGGTGCAGCACCAATTACACATGGCAGCAATGTAAAGCCACTGGATGGAAAATAAATTACATCGCATTGAAGGGTGTATAGTTCCCGTTTGCCAGTTGCTGGGGTGTCTGTAGCAGCGTAGCATCAAAAGCATGCACGGCACTTCACAAACAGGTGGCAGACATAAATGAGTTGCCCCAAAAGAGCACAATCCATCAAAGGTGGCAGGACAGACTCCTAGGGTATGTCTACACTACCCTCCTAATTCGAAATAGGAGGGTAATGTAGGCATACCGCAATTGCAAATGAAGCCCGGGATTTGAATTTCCCGGGCTTCATTTGCATAAAGCCGGCCGGCGCCATTTTTAAATGCCGGCAGTTCGAACCCCGTGCCGCGCGGCTACACGCGGCACGGAGTAGCTAGTTCGGATTAGGCTTCCTAATCCGAACTAGCTGTACTCCTCATTCCACGAGGAATTCAAATCTCGGGCTTCATTTGCAATTGCGGTATGCCTACATTACCCTCCTATTTCGAATTAGGAGGGTAGTGTAAACATACCCCTACAGAAGATCGGATCCATCCCCTAGAAAAGTTTTGATTAATTTCAGTCTGTGATCATTCATTTTGCCCTGCACGTCTCTCAACCAAAAGTCTGTCTGATCCCGTGTTTCCTTGTTCGAGCGGTTTCCGATATATATTTGGACAGGGCTAGGGGATGAGGGTTGAAAACATGGTAACAGCTTGTGAAAATCAATCTCTTTCCCATGTATTGTTTGCTCCAGGGACCTACTTCCTTAGTGTCGAAAAAAGGTTTTATTATATTGTGTTGTCCCAGAGGGGGGCAGGGGCGGGAAATCTCATCACTTTACATATGAATGAAATAGTTCACCAATGTGGTTTTGATTGTTTGTTGGTAGTATTATTAAAAATGTAAGTCTTGGAATTAGATCTAGAATGTGGAGGCTTATAGAGCAACACAAAACACGATTGTTGTCGAATAACTGAATCCATTTCATATCCCAAACCTTTTGCGGAGTTTATATATTAAAATATACGCACCTCTGTGCATGTTGCCTGTAGCATCTGTATACCAATGTATAAGGAAGAGCTCTGTGTGCCCCCAAACCTTATCTCTGCCTCTTCCACCAACAGGAATCACTATAAAAGATATGACTTTACCTCTCTTTTATATTCTGGGACCCACATGCCTACAGCAACACGGCCAACATAAAAATGTATAGGTTGAACCTCTCTAATCTGGCTCCCTCAGGACTTGACTGGTGCCGAACCAGAGAGTTTGCCAAATCACAGGAGGTCAGTGTTGTCTAGCACCATGACCAACACTTCCACTGTTTACTGGGGTCTGAGAAGACATTTAGGGTAAGTTAGAGCTAAATAACAGCACAGAACACTGAGAGCCACTGTAGCTGTAAACAAACTTTATGGGACAGCAGGAAACTTGGCCACACCCATGATAAGTGGACATCTGGCTACCTGAAATCATGCCGGACCATGGATGTTGCCGGACCAGAGAGTGCCGGACTAGAGAGGTTCAACCTGTATTGCAGGCCTACGATAAGGCTAAATAAAAACGATAACGCTTAATGAATAAATATTGTGCAATTGAGTTTCACTGCTGTTCCCAGATGCCCCATGGAGTTCTGAGTATTAGACCATGCAGTTTTGGATTTAGGCCACAGACATTAGGTCTTCAGGAGACTAACAAATGCAGTCCTAGTCTCAGCATTGTTCTTACAAGAAGACTGGCTTCCACCCCAAGGTGCATGTGCTACTACGGTCTGGGACTTGGCACGTGATTGGCCAGCTGCCTTCCTGTTTCCGTGATGAGCCCTGTATGAGGCCTGCTGTCCCAGCTCTTTCAGTGTCCCAGGCTCAGCCAGCCTTTGCCAGCCCCCAGATTCATGCGTGTTGGCACCCACAAGCCTAGTCGACACTAGACCAGGCAGGTCAGCTGAAGGTCCATCATCCAGCTACGTAAAAAGTGTAGCTGGATCTGGATTACCTTAAACTGAGCCACCGCACACAATGCAGTCAGTTTCCCTTACTCCTCACAGAATGAGGAGTACACGACGCCGGAGAGTGGGACTGCCTTCGGCGTTTGATTTGGGGGGTCTAGACTAGACCTGCTAAATCAAACGCTGAAAGATCGACCTCTGGAGGGTTGATCTTCTCTGTAAGGCAAGCCCTCTGTTATCCAGAGCACCCACTCCACTTACTAGGTGCTGCTGAGAAGGCAGGCAACAGCCTTCTTGGGGGCTACTACGGAGGCAAGCCACGGAAAAGACCCCCTGCACAGGTCCCTGGCAGCAGGGAAAGGGTGGGGCTTTGCCAGGAGAAGGAAGGTGGGGAAAGGCAAGGGGGCAGCAAAGGAAATGGCAAATGGGGTACGACTGAGATCTATGAACTGGCTCTGTCCTGTGAAATACAGAGCCTCTATTACGGCGAATACACACCTCGTGGGGATGCCCACACTTCAACACCAGGCGAGTCACTGTGAATGTTCCCAAGAAGACAGGTCGGGGGTGGCTTTTTTAGACCCTAAAGCAATCTCAAATCAGGCAGGAGAAGGAACGCCCAGGCTAAGGTGCATAGAGCCATAGAATCCCAGGGCTGGCAGACAGCTCAGGAGCCATCGAGTCCAGCCCCCTGCCCAAAGCAGGACCAACCCAACTCCATCATCCCAGCCAGGGCTTGGTCAAACCGAGACTTCAACACCTCTAGGGATGGAGATTCCACCTCCTCCCTAGGGAACCCAGCCCAGTGCTTCCCCACCCTCCTAGGGAAATAGTTTTTCCTAATATCCAACCTAGACCTCCCCCACTGCAACTTGAGCCCATTGCTCCTTGTTCTGCCATCTGCCACCACTGAGAACAGCCTTTCTCCAGCCTCTTTGGAACCCCCCTTCAGGAAGTTGAAGGCTGCTCTCAAATCCCCCCTCACTCTTCTCTTCTGCAGACTAAACAAACCCAAATCCCTCAGCCTCTCCTCATAGGTCATGTGCTCCAGCCCCCGAATCATTGTACGCGTGGTTGATGAAGCCACATAGGCCACAGGACAGGAGAGTGACACGGTGGGTGAGGCAATCTCTTGCATTGCAGCAGCTTCCGCTGGACAAAGAGAAGCATCAGGCCCCGAATACGAGCTCCGTGTAAGCTGGAAAGCATGCGTCGCCCGCTAGCAGGAGTGGATCCAATAAATGATATACCCGCACCCATCTTGTCTCTCCGGGCAACTTCAGAGAATGAGGCAGATGGCCGAGCCGTCCCCTCAGGGCGGCTGGCCAAAACAAGAAGCGGCCATTTTGATTACCCGCAACAAGAAGTCTGCTCACATTCATTCCGGAGTCTTGGGCATAGGTCAAGGACATGAGGGGAATCGTACGCAGCCAGCACCCTTCCCAAAGGATTCATCAGCACTAGCTTCCTGGAATCCTCCTGGAAAAACTTCTCGGAAGAACAACAAAGCCCCAACCATGGAGCAGCAGGCCTAGGCTGGGAAGGAGGTCATCACGGCACTTGCACCCAGCATGGTCTGAAGAAGCGGGGCTCTCTTGGCGGTAATACGGGCCAGCTCCTCCCTCTGCCCCATTCCAGCCAAGGCCGTGGGACTCGCAGGCAGTTCGGTTCCCAAAGCCGTTGAAATAAGAACCCGCCAAGGAAACGGGAGACATCCCAGACTTGGAACGGATTCCTGTCCCCCAGGGGGACAAGCTGGGCCCGGCCATGAAAAGGAAGGACCGTTATCACGCTCTTCTCCCTCTCCCGTCTCCCTCTTGCCTGTCTCTCCCTTCTGAGAGTGCCAGCATGCAACAGGGGGATCTTGCATGTTAGAAATAGGCCATATTCCCACAGCCAAAACAAAACCCAGAACTGGACACGCACTGAAAACTCCCACTTGCTATGGGAACTGCATACCCACGTAGCTGAATAAAGAGCCAGCGAGCTAGATAGCTTGAGATTTTGTGAAACCTAATAGAGTCTCCTCACACTATCTCCAGTTCTAAAACTGTGCTTGGCTTGCTGACTTTGCCAGCTGACCCAGTGGGTGTAAACAGAACAGGTAATCATTGCGTGATCCCTCTCCTGTCATCCATTTCCAGACAAACCGAGGCTAGAGACACCATTCCTACCCATCCTGGCTAATAAGTACTGGCGGACCTATCCTCCATGAATTTATCTAGTTCTTTTTTGAACCCTGATAAAGTCCTGCTCTTCACCATATCCTCTGGCGAGGAGTTCCACAGGTTGACTCTGCGCTGCATGAAGAAATGCTTCCTTTTGTGTGTTTTAAACCTTCTATCGGTTGATTTCATTTGGTGACCCCCTAGTTCTTATGTAATGGGAACAAGTAAATTACTTATTCTTATAAACTTTCTCCATACCTATCATGATTTTATAGACCCCTATCCTATCCCCCCTTCGTCTCCTCTTTTCTAAGCTCAGTCTCTCTCCGGATATCACTACCCAATGTAAGTTGTAGCAAAGGACAGAGGAAAATAATGCACTCTGATCCTTCAGGTCCAATCCTGAGTAAGAACTGCAGGGTTTGGTCTTTTAAGGGCAAAATGGCTCTTTCTTGGAACAGCTTCATCTCTGAATAATACTCACCCCCATGTGGCAGTGCCTAAAAATAGACTTTTTTGAGTCAGGATGGAGGCAGAATGGTGAAACCAGAAACAAGTGAAGAGCAGGAATGACTCTGTTTGGAGATCAGACCATGGGCAGGGGGCAGGAGAGGGGGAATAGATCAGACCATGGGGTGGGGGGGGAGTAGATTTCTATATAGGACTTCAGATGTGGGCCCGATTTGGTCCCGAACGTATCAACGTATTTTGGATGTGCTTATAAACCACATAAAAAGGCATGATGTAAAAACAGGACTAGAGTTTTATAGGGGAAACTGAAGAGAGAGATGCCAGGTTACGCAGGGGCTGTGTCTACACTGGCAACTTATTCCGGAAAATCAGCCGCTTTTCTGGAAAAACTTGCCAGCTGTCTACACTGGCCGCTTGAATTTCCGGAAAAGCACTGATGATCTAATGGAAAATCATCAGTGCTTTTCCAGAAAAACTATGCTGCTCCCGTTCGGGCAAAAGTCTTTTTCCGGAAAACTGTTCCGGAAAAGGGCCAGTGTAGACAGCACAGTAGTGTTTTGCACAAAAAAGCCCCAATCGCGAAAATGACGATCAGGGCTTTTTTGAGGAAAAGCGCGTCTAGATTGGCCACGGATGCTTTTCCAGAAAAAGTGCTTTTCCGGAAAAGTGTCCTGCCAATCTAGACGCGCTTTTCCGAAAATGCTTTTAACGGAAAACTTTTCCGTTAAAAGCATTTCCGGAAAATCATGCCAGTCTAGACGTAGCCTAACTGTATTGAACCTCGTGGCTAATCCATCAGTCTCCAGTTATATTTGGCATGATGCAGGGGAAAGGCCCTGATGCTGGGGCTTGGATCTGATTCCTATCTCGGCCTCGGGCCCACTGTGTGACTTGGGACAAGTCATTGCCTCTCTCCATGCCTCAGTTTCCCCTCCCGCCCTTTTTCTGCCTCAGCCATTCAGCTTATACAATCTTCGGGGACGGGGAGGTTCCTGCCTTTGATGGAGTCTCTTCCTCTTTGGTTGCTGCTACATCACCCCTGCTAGAAAGAACATTTCCCGGGGGCGTCTAATGAGATTGGAGAAAGGTAACACTTAGGAATCTGGCTTACACAAAATGGCAGTTACTTTCTAAAAAGGTGAGTGGGGCAATAGATACAACTGGAATCCCCTGGCCATGAATTCTTCTCAGGGACATTGTAAGGATCCACCCCTCTGCTCACCAAATCCATCCTTGCACCCGGCCATGCTACCTCTACGCTCGGTCTAGAAACAAAAGGATGAACTTTCCCGGTAATGCTGATGGAAATAAAGTTTGTCTCCACTCTACCAGGAAAAATTGCCTCCCTTGGTTGTGATGCTGAGAATCAGTCTCCGACGCTTCCCTGTTCGGCCCATGCGTGCCCCTGGAGAGAGAGGGAGCCCTTGTTTCGGGGTGTCCTTTATTAAAAATGCAGCCGCACCTTCTCCAGTTCGTTAGCTAAGCTGGCTAGCTAGCCAGAGAACTCCACTTCTCTGGGCTTGCATGAGGTTGCTCCTCCAATAAACCCCGTGTAAGCCTGGCACCGAACAATTTCTTTCCAGGGACCGAGTTCTCATTCTCAGTGTCTTTTCCCAGGTTGGAGGGGGGCGTTGCGGGACTGTGTTGCCCGTCCTCTGCTTTTTAAGGTTGACCTGGAGCATTTAAAAGCATGTGTTTCTCACTCTGAGGTTACGATACTGTAATTTCCTTTACCCAGGGCTCAAGCGCTCCAGAAATGACAAATTAAAGCTTTTTATGACAGCCAAGTGTAACCAATACACAGTATTTCTCCTGTGCAGCAGAGCCTTTGCTGGCTGGGGAATTTTTTTGCTGTTGGAAACGCACGCAACTGGGAGCAGACGGAAGTGAACAGAGTGTGCTCTTCCAAATGATTTTTTGTGAGCCAGGTAGCAAAGTTTCCCCCAGCTGCACTTGTTCATCGGGATATAGAGAAGAAAAAGAAATCCAAGGTAGCAGGCAACACTCTCTCTCTCACACACACACACACACACACACATGCACACACACACACTCTCTCTCTCTCTCTCTCTCACACACACACACACACACACACACACACACTCTCTCACACACACACACATACATGCACACACACACACACACACTCTCTCTCTTGCACACACACACACACACATGCACACACACACACACTCTCTCTCTCACACACACACACATACATGCACACACACACTCTCTCACACACATGCACACACACACACTCTCACACACATGCACACACACACTCTCACACACATGCACACACACACACACTCTCGCTCATACACACACACTCTCTCTCTCTCTCTCTCTCTCTTTCACACACACACACACACACACACACAGGTCTGTATTTTTTGAAACAATGACTATTATTTCTTAGCAGAAAACACCTCGAGGGCTACATCTAGACTGGCATGATTTTCCGGAAATGCTTTTAATGGAAAAGTTTTCCGTTAAAAGCATTTTCGGAAAAGAGCGTCTAGATTGGCACGGACGCTTTTTCACAAAAGCCATTTTCGCGATCGGGGCTTTTTTGAGCAATACAAATCTGAGCTGTCTACACTGGCCCTTTTGCGCAAAAGCTTTGCGCAAAAGGGACTTTTGCCCGAACGGGAGCAGCATAGTATCTCTGCAAGAAGCACTGATTTCTTATAGTAGGAAGTCAGTGCTTTTGTGGAAATTCAAACGGCCAGTGTAGAGAGCTGGCAAGTTTTTCCGGAAAAGCGGCTGATTTTGTGGAAAAACTGGCCAGTCTAGACGTAGCCTTCAAGATTATGGTGGCATTTAAGTAGCTTAAGGACATGCTACCACAGTTCGTAGACTCCTAGGGTCGGAAGAGCCCTCAGGAGGCCATCGAACTCAACCCCCTGCCCAATGCAGGACCAATCCCAACTCAATCATCCCAGCCAGGACTTTGTCAAGCTGGGATTTAACAACCTCTAGGGATGGAGATTCCACCCCCTCCCTAGGGAACCCAGCCCAGTGCTTCCCCACCCTCCTAGGGAAATCGTTCTTCCTAATCTCCAACCTAGACCTCCCCCACTGCAACATGAGACCATTGCTCCTCCTTCTGTCACGTGTCACCACTGAGAACAGCCTCGCTCCATCCTCTTTGGAACCCCCCTTCAGGTCGTTGAAGGCTGCTCTCAGATCCCACTCCTTCTTCTCTTTCGAAGATTAACCAAGCCCAAATCCCTCAGCTTCTTCTCATAAGTCATGTGCTCCAGCCCCCTCATCATTTTTGTTGCCCTTCACTGGACCCTCTCCAATATATCCACATCCTTGCCATCATAGGGGCCTTGAATTAGATGTGATACTCCACATGTGGCCTCACCGATGCCGAATAAAGGGGAATAATCACTTCTCTAGATCTTCTGGAAATGCTCCTACGAATTCAGCCTAATATTCCATTCACCTTCTTGGCTACAAGGACACACTGTTGACTCATATCTGTAATCCCCAGGTCCTTTTCTGCTGAACTGCTGCTTAGTCAATCGGTTCCCAGCCTGTAACTATGCTTGGGATTCTTCCGTCCCAAGTGCAGGACTCTGCGTTTGCCCTTGTGGAACCTGATCAGATTTCTTTTGGCCCAATCCTCCAATTTGTCTAGGTCACTCTGGACCCTATCCCTACCCTCCAGCATGTATCTGTTGGCATTTGACTGGAACACCAATGTTAACACCCTGTTCCTGAAATACCAGCCAACAGATTTTTAGTAACCATAAGGAAGTCAATAGTTTTATGTCTCTAATGAAAGACCGTACACCTAATAAATGGGGCCAAAAATGTTGACCAAAACATTTGAGGTGAGCACATGTTGCTGATTTAGTAGAATTGTTCATCTGGAAAAAAAAATTAAAACTCTAAAACTAAGCAAACTGAAAAGTTTCATTTCACTGGTTTTGAAACATACAATTCCATGTTTGCTGTTGAAAAGGACTTTTGACTGTGAAATCACCTGACATTTTATGCTTTTAAGCCTTCAAAAACTCAAAATCAAAACAAAGCATTGAGTGGTGGGAAACATTTGTATTTGACCCCCATGTTGGGTTTGGATTTGATTTTGAGGCCTGGAAACATTCCCAAAAAAGTCATTTGGTTTCCGACCCAAACCAATTTTTTATTTACTTTTCAAGATTCCCAGTGAACTGAAAAATCTGCTATGTGCCTGGCATTTACAGATCCATCTGCAGCATCACAGAACCTAACACCAGACTGGAGCTTTGGTTTATTAGGAACTGTGTGACCTACTGAATTAGCGACTTGAGAGACTCGTTTCTCCACTGCTGCCTTGTGCCTTCTACAATCATTGTCACATGTGCAAGTCAAGTGTAAAATGATACCCAGACAAGCTCAACTTATTAATATTTGTAAGGCGCTTTCAAGAGCAAAATATTATGAAATTGGAAGCGATTTTTACAGTTCTAACCACACAAATGGTCAAAACAGAAGAACAGCCATCCTGGGTCAGACCAAAGCTCCATCTAGCCCAGTATTCTGTCTGCTGACAGTGACCAATACCAGTTGCCCCAGAGGGAGGAAACACACCAGGTTATCTTCATGTGATCCGTCCCCTGCCACCCATTTCCAGACAAACAGAGGCTGGGACACCATTCCTACCCATCCTGGCTAATCGCCATTGATGGACTTAACCTCCATGAATCTATCAAGCTCTTTTCTGAACCCTGTTCAATTCATTCTCTTTATTATTCTGAAAACATTCTATCCTTCTTTCAAGCATCTTTCCTTGTGTCCTACGCTTCTGCAGCAAACTCTTCAGCAATAGCAGTGCAGAACTTCCAAGCATCCGAGCTGAAGAACACAGCATCCGCCCTAAGGTTACCATCTGGCTGGATGTAGATTTCATTGACTGTGTCATGGACCTGTGTGAGGATTAGCATCCTCTCGGCTTTGTTTCATCTTTCATAACCGGAGCAGACGCTGTGCTCGGAGAGGTCACTGGCATGAGGGAAGACTAACGGTGGTCGGGGCAAAAATGATGCCATGGTAGTGACAGGAAAAGGCAGGAGAGTCGTCTGATTGGTCGCAAAAAAACCCAGCGCCTCACCTGCTCGCTCTGCACCTCCGAGGTGGGAGCAGTGGAAGAAGCAGAGATGAAAACTAGCAGGCTGTCAAGGGTGGAGTATTAACGAGTCCTTGTCGGTGAGGTGACACCACCTGGCCTTTAGGCGCTCCACCTATTATGTCATAGGCCATTTCCCTGCGGTCTCCTTGGGTGCAGCATGTTCTTCCGCGGACAGGGCGTCCACCTCAGCCCATCCCTTCCTCCCACAAGGAGAGGGAGGCAGGAGGAAATGAGGGCAGAGAAGCAGGCCAGAGAAGAGCTGGGAAGGGCCTTCCTGTTGAGCCATTTCAGGGAACATGGCCCAGCTGCTGTCATTTACCTCCGCAGAGGCTGGTGGAGAACGTGATGCCTTCCACAACGTGGCCAGAATGCGACTCTACTGCTCCACCTGCCATGAAAGGGCAGGTCAGCTTGTGATGTTCATAGAATCATAGCCTCACAGAACACTAGAACTGGAAGGGACCTCAAGAGGTCATCACGTCCAGTCCCCTGCCCTCCCGGCAGGACCAAGCACTGTCTAGACCATTCCTGACAGGTGTCTGTCTAACTTGCTCTTCAATATCTCCAGTGATGGAGATCCACAACCCCCTTAGCCAATTTATTGCAACAGCGTCACACTGTTGGTTCATATTTAGCTTGTGGTCCACTATGGCCCCTAGATCCCTTTCTGCCGGACTCCTTCCCAGACGGTCGCTTCCTGTTCAGTGTGTGTGAAACTGATTGTACCTTCCTAAGTGGAGCACTTTGCATTTGTCCTTATTAAACGTCATCCTGTTTACCTGAGACCATTTTCTAGTTTTTCCAGTTCATTTTGAATTTTGACCCTGTCCTCCAAAGCACTTGCAACCCCTCCCAACTTGGTATCATCTGCAAACTTAATAATCATGCTCTCTATGCCATCATCTAAATCACTGATGATGATGTTGAACAGAACCACCCCCAAAACAGACCCCTGCGGAACCCCACTTGTTATGCCCTTCCAGCATGACCGTGAACTGTTAATAACCACTCTCTGAGAACGGTGATCCAGCCAGTTATGCTCCCATCTTATAGTAGCTCCACCTAGCTCCATCATGTTCTTGGGATTACGGCTACATTCCGGCTCCTCAGTGGTCTCCATCAGTCCCTCGGACTGAGAGAACCCACACAACATTTGGTACCAAAGCCCTCAACTAGGGTTAGACTCCCAGCTGCTTCTGGATGAGTAGACGGGAGCAGAGAGCCTGGGTGAAATTCTGCCCTGCCCCTAAAGAGGAGCTTCACCCAGCAAGAGGGGGCGTTGCTGATGGAGCATTGTGGGTGAGGTTGCTTTTCCCTTGCTTTTCCTTGCCCCATCCATAGTAGCATAGAATCAGAGGGCTGGAAGGAACCTCGAGAGGTCATCTAGTCCAGTCCCTGAACTCCTGGCAGGCCCAAGGATCAGGAACCTATTGAACGTATGGGCATATGGCAAAGCCTATCTCTTCCAACGGGCAGTGGAGACCAGCTGATGTGGCTAGGGAGGACTATGTTTGGGGGAATCTGCCATGCAAAGGAGTTTTAATCCTTAGTAGACTTGCTGATCCACCATCAGTTGGATGCCGAATGCAAGGTTATAGATCTAGGCAGCAGGAATGCAGGTGGTATGTCAGGACTGGACAGTCGGTCCTAGTGGTCAGGGCTAGACTCCAAGCCAGGCATCAGAGCCAGAATCAGAAACCAGGGATCAAACCAGAACCAGGCCCAGTGCACCTGCACCCTCTCAGGACGCTTCTCGGATGTTCAGATAACTTCCTGTGCCATCCTTTGGTTTAAATGAGGTAGTCTGGCCAATCAGTAAAGCCGGTTATCACCCCCATCAGTAGCCCTGGGGCCAGGGCTTCTGAGAAGGGGGTCAGAGTTCTAGGTTCTGCTCTTTTCCAGTGGTTGTAAGTTGCTCCCTGGTGCCTAGGGGGGGGAGAACTGCCTGCAAACCCATGATGCATACTCTGTATGCTGGGTATGTGCAAGAAACCCCTATGGGAAAAAGCCATGCAGTGTGGACGCTCTTTTGCTCAAAAGCACATCACTTTTGCGATGCGCTTTGAAGTGTAGACGTGCTCTTGCGCAAGAAGTTGTGCACAAAAACTCTTGCGCAAAAGGCTTCTTGCACAAGAAACCTGCAGTGTAGACGTCACCAGGGTGTTTTCAGTGAAACAGAAGGGCTACGTCTAGACTGGCATGATTTTCCGCAAATGCTTTTAACGGAAAAGTTTTTCCGTTAAAAGCATTTGCGGAAAAGAGCGTCTAGATTGGCACGGACGCTTTTCCGCAAAAGCACTTTTTGCGGAAAAGCATCCATGCCAATCTAGACGTGCTTTTCCGCAAAAAAAAGCCCCAATCGCCATTTTCGCGATCGGGGCTTTTTTGTGCAAAACAAATCTGAGCTGTCTACACTGGCCCTTTTGCACAAAAGCTTTGCGCAAAAGGGACTTTTGCCCGAACGGGAGCAGCATAGTATTTCCACAAGAAGCACTGATTTCAGACAGTAGGAAGTCAGTGCTTTTGTGGAAATTCAAGCGGCCAGTGTAGACAGCTGGCAAGTTTTTCCACAAAAGCGGCTGATTTTCCGGAAAAACTTGCCAGTCTAGACGCAGCCAAGATGTGACTGTTAGACATTCCGCACAATAAATGTTTTCCAGGGTCTTTACCTACCTAGAAAGCCGCTTCCTCATTTGTTCTCAGAACGCTGTCCTCAAATGGCCACTATTAGAAGAAACACCTTTAAGGAATCATCCTAACCCTAGAAAAGACTAGAAAAGTTACCTGGTAAAGACCCCGGTGATACAAAGTAAAATCACAGCATACGATTCGTTCAACCAAGTTTACTACCAGGTGGTTCTTATGGCCAGTGGTTCTTAGTCCTTGTGCTCCCAGAAGTCAAGATGGTCCCAATGGGATTGTTTATATGTTACAGGATATAGGACGGGATGCAGCAGAAGGCTTAATACATCACACGTATCCTATAGTGGCAGTGGGTTTCACCTGCAGAAAAGAGAATAGAAAGAAAAGTCTGGTAAAATGCACTTAGCTCCGACACGGTTCCAGGTTGGCAGTGGCAAAAATACATTGGACCCTCTGAGAATTTGAATTATGTGGTGGGCATATGGTCCCATAAAGGCCTCTAGCACCAATGCCACTAATTGGCCCCTTTGCTGAAAATTCCCCCGGGAGACTAAAGATTTAGTGGGACACATAGATTCAGTGGCTGTTGAAGGTGATCGGAACATCTCCTTTGCCGGTGACCATCCTGTGCCATGTTCCGAGAGTAATGGCGTGCCTCCAGATAGTCCAGGTGGTGTCATTCTCTATCCGGATGAGCAGCAAAGAGCTAGGGTTCTGTGGTGGTGACTTCCCAACTCATACCGGACAGCTATAATAAATGTATCGACCATTATATCACATCCATGACCAGCTAGGGCTTTATGGTGATCGCTGCAAATTTCACAGTGGCAGCAGGAATAGAATCCCAGAAGCTACTCTCAAAGAGAGTCTTGCACAACTATTAGCACTAGAGGGCCTATGACCCTCAGTTCAAAAGTTCTGATTCCTTCCAGCAGAGGGTGAACATACACCTTGTAGCTAGTCATAATATTAAATCCTGTATAAGGCTGTACCTCCTTTTCTGCCTCTCCTCCTCCTGCGTCTCCTCCTTCTGCGTCTCCTCCTGCCTCTCTTTGCTCCTTGCTTCCTGTCCCTGGCGTGTCTTCTAAAACGGGAGGTTCTTCTGCTTCGGTGCCTGTGGTATCGCCTGTATCTCATCGTTTCCTGTTTCCAAGATCTCTGCAGCAGCTGAATGGCTGTTTCTCCATGGGGCCATTCGCCTGTCTTGGTGGATGGTATTGGCCTCCTTCAGGTGGTGAGTTGACGCATCTCTGCCATGTATCTCAAGAGGCCAACGATTATGACCTACGAGGGTTAGATTGGGTTTGCAACCCATACCTCATAATGGTCCACTTTGGCCATACATAATCATACGCAGCCAATAGCTTTCCCATCGTTAAAGAAACTGCTTTGCAACTGGCCTTTACCTGCATAATTGTTCTCCTTGGTCTCTGAGGATAGGACAAGAAGCAATGGGTTTAAAACTGCAGCAAGGGAGGTTTAGGTTGGACATTAGGAAAAACTTCCTATCTGTCATAGTGGTTATACACTAGAATAAATTACCTGGGGAGGTTGTGGAATCGCCATCACTGGAGATATTTAAGAGCAGATTGGATAGACACCCGTCAGGGATGGTCTAGATGGTGCTTGGTCCTGCTTGATGTCCTCTTGAGGTCCCTTCCAGTTCTAGAATTCTAGGATTCTAGGATAACAACAACTGATCCCCCCAGAAGAGGAATTAAAACACACAGGAAACAACATCTATGGTATCTGCAGCCCATAGGGAAACACAGTGCTCATAGACCCATACACGCAGCACCATCCTTTGCTGGCCATTTCCTCCTCGTCGGCTCCTCTTTGGTGGGAGAATGAAAGGAAAAGTAATCAAAAGAAAGGGGAAGTAGCAGGACCCACCACCGGGATGAGTGCCGAGGAGTAAAAATGAGGAGAGGGAGGTTTCTAACTCATTTCCATGAACGATGTCTTCCGTGACTTCCCATCAAAGCATGTCATGTGCCTTGTCACAATTAAATTGCAATGAGATCACGAATTGCCCCCTCGGCCCCCGGAAATAAAGAAACAAAGACCATCCTCCCAATAGTTCGGTGTGCTTGTCTCTCTGCTTTTCAGGCTCACATGGTACTTGGCGAAAATAATTACCCAGAGAACTGTTACTGCGTCTTATGGAAGAGGAAATCGAACAATGTGCCTAGAAGAGGCCATGAATGCTGTAGGACCTGCATGGAAATTGAAGTGACCCTACCAGAGTACTGTACATCATTGATGGTCTTCAGAGCCTCATCTTGAGGCTTTAGTGAACTTGGGAGATGAGACCTTTTCTGCTTTCCTCCCAACAGGAGCTTCCATGGGGTTGTTGTTTCAAATCGGGATTGGACGCCACCAAAAAGCTTGGATGTTTGGGCAGAACCATAAGACATGACCACTGAGCGGAAACTAACCAGATCTCTCCAGAATGCCATTTGAGGCATGGATCTGGATTTTCTGCCCAGCCTCCTGTGCTTCCTAACTTCTATCAGACTGAGACCCATGTCTCCCATAGGCAGCTCTGTCAACGCATCATAGAATCATAAAACACTAGCATTGGAAGGGACTTTGAGAGGTCATCGAGTCCAGTCCCTTGCCCCCATGGCAGGACCAAATACTGTCTAGACCATCCCTGATAGATGTTTATCTAACCTACTCTTAAATATCTCCACAGATGGGGATTCCCCGGGCAATTTATTCCAGTGTTTGACCACCCTGACAGTTAGGAACTTTTTCCTAATGTCCAATCTAAACCTCCCTTGCTGCAGTTTAAGCCCATTGCTTCTTGTTCTATCCTCAGAGGCCAAGATGAACAAGTTTTCTCCCTCCGCCTAATGATGCCCTTTTAGATACCTGAAAACTACTGTCATGTCCCCCCTCAATCTTCTCTTTTCTAAACTAAAGAAACCCAGTTCTTTCAGCCTTCCCTCATAGCTCATGTTCTCTAGACCTTTACTCATTCTTGTTGCTCTTCTCTGGTCCCTCTCCAATTTCTCCACGTCTTTCTTGAAATGCGGTGCCCAGAATTGGACACAATACTCCAACTGAGGCCTAACCAGCGCAGAGTAGAGCGGAAGAATGACTTCTCGTGTCTTGCTCACAACACACCTGTTAATGGAATGTTAATGTTAATGCATCAGTCCCTATGGGTCACAGGGGGTAGTAACTTACTGCGCACACAGCCATATTGATTACCGCTGATTGGAAAATGTTCATTTGGAAAATTGAGGGTCGGAAATCCCAGAATAGTCCATAGCCTGATGACCAGCATCTTCATGTGGGAGACCCACGTTCAAGTTCTGCTCTAAGGAAAGGCCTTGAACACGGGTCTTCCACATTCTAGGTAGGTGCTTTGACCATGGGGTATTGCTGATGCTGGAATCTAGTGCATCACCCTTTTCACAAAAAAAGTCAAGAGTTGTGTTGTCATTCTGCATCGGAACACAATTTTGAAGCCTCAGTGGTTTTTTGCCCAAATGAATTGTTCTTTTGTTATCTCAGTGGGGGCAGATGACCAGAACAAGGAGCAATGGGCTCAAATTGCAGTGGGGGAGGTCTAGGTTGGATATTAGGAAAAACTATTTCCCTAGGAGGGTGAGAAAGCACTGGGATGGGTTCCCTAGGGAGGGAGTGGAATCTCCATCCCTAGAGGTGTTTAAGTTTCAACTTGACCAAGCCCTGGCTGGGTTGATTGAGTTGGGGTTGGTCCTACTTTGGGCAGGGAGCTGTACTCGATGACTCCTGAGGTCTCTGCCCCCCCTAGGATTCTAGGATTTTCCAGCCAGTCCTGTGATGTCACTTTGTGAAGTGAGGCATTTATGAAGGGTAGCGGAATATGACCCTTAAAAACAAATCACCCTGAAACTTAACTCAGTCATTTTCAAACCTGGATTCAATGTCATGTTGTTGGTATGCATCAATCACAATGACTGTGACAAAGGACCATGTCACATTATGGATACCAAGTTATGAAGGTAGATAAACAGAATCAGGGGCTTTATTTTTGTCTAGTGCTATGATTGTTATGGATATTTATTTTTTTATTGCTTCTGTCATAAAGACCATAGGGTGTGTCTAGACTACATGCCTCCTTCGACGGAGGCATGTAGATTAGCCAGATCGGAAGAGGGAAATGAAGCCGCGATTAAAATAATCGCGGCTTCATTTAAATTTAAATTTCCCTCTTCCGATCTGGCTAATCTACATGCCTCCGTCGAAGGAGGCATGTAGTCTAGACACACCCATAGTGTTTTGATTGTAAGGAACGCTTTGTCTACTGATATTAAAGGATTTTGTGAGCCATCTGGTATATTTTCATCAAGTCTTACACACAAGTTCTGTGCTTCTTCAAGATGTGAAGGTTACAATTGGAAAAAGCATGTAGTTAGGTCGTTTGGCTCCATCAACTTTGATTTGCTTTCTCATAAACGTATCTATAATATAATAAAAATTCATAGATGTGATGTCCAAAAGGGACAGTTGTATCTAGTCTGATCATAGAACTTCCTCAAAACAATCCATAGAGCAGCCCTTTTAGATAGTCAATCTTCATAGAAAAATGGTCAGTGGTTGAGAATCCTCCATGACTCTTGTAAATTGTTTGAATGGTTAATGATTCTTACCACTATCCATTTATACTTCCAAAAGGAAGTTTTTCTTCACTCAGCGCACAGTTAACCTGTGGAACTCCTTGCCAGAGGATGCGGTGAAGGCTAGAACTTTAACAGAGTTCAAAAAAGAGCTAGATAGATTCATGGAGGTGAGGTCCATCAATGGCTATTAGCCAGGATGGATAGGAATGGATAGCCCCTGTTTCTCTGGAAGTGGGTGACAGGGGAGGGATCACGTGAGGATTACCTGTTGCGATCCCTCCCTCTGGAGCATCTGGTACTGGCCACTGTCAGCAGAGAGGATCCTGGGCTAGATGGACCTTTGGTCTGACCGAGTATGGCCGTTCTTGTGTTCTTATACCTTATTTCCAGTGTGAATTTGCTTAGCTTCCATTTCTATATTGAGCTACGGGCTGCGTAGGAGATATCACTGGGTTCTATGACAGAATGCTGGAATTTGGCCAAGTCACCTGGGTTTCGTACAACACCCCTGGCACTCAGAAAATGATCTCCCAATCTGCCAACAATTAAACTGTGGATGACTGAATCAAGCAAAACCATTCATGTTGATGCCCACAGTAAAGGCCTCCTGCCTTACAATCTGTGAATCAAAGGTGCCTATCAGCTCCCAAAGTCAAACCACCAAACTGGAGGAATTCGAAGTTTGTTGAAGTACCACATCAGCTTCCGTGAGAGAGAGATTTTCTTCCTCTCGATGTGAAGGGAGAACATAAGAAAGACATTTCCAGGCAGTGGCTAAAGACTACAGTGCACATGGTCTTATTCTGTTCTAGAAAACCTGGTTCACAAAGGAAATAAAAAGATCTCCTGATTTCTTCCATAGTTGTTAAACTATTAGTAGTAGAAATTTACAAGCCCTTAACAGAATCTTCTTTCACATTCACGTAAGCCTCAAGTCACTTCTTTGCCAACAGTGATGGGCCAGTACACGCCAGCGCACAACTGTTGTGAGCTCAGAATTATATCACTAGAATCCATGGCATTACGTTTGTCTATGTGTTGTTATTGTTCATGTTTTTAATGCAGTAGGCAGCTGATAGAAGACACCTCATAGGCCAAATTCATCTCTGGTGTTATCTTGACTAGGCCAATAAAATTACATCAGGGATAAAAGTATTCCCCCCTTCCCCCTCCTTTTTTTTTAGTTTAGCCAGAAATCCCAGGAGGATCATGAAATGTCCCTTTTAATAAAGCATTTGAACATTTACGCTTCAGTGAAAGAGGGCAGCACACTTGTGAGGCCAATTAGGACTAATTCTTTTAAAGTGCTTAGTTCACGTGCGTAATTTCGGTCTTCCACACATATGAACCTTTCTGGTATTTTACTGTTAACACTCAGGAGGGTGCTTTTGATCATAATTTTTAGAAATGAATCCCAAAAATGAGTAACCTGGGCTAAACTCAGGACAGAGATGCTCGTTTCTGTAGCAAGAAAACAGTATCGCGCTTACTCCGCTGCTTATCAGGTGTCTACATGGCTGGGACTGTGAGCAAACATTCCGAGCAGGTATCGCATGATAGTTTTGTATTGCTGTTCTACATGCACATAAACACAGCAAGCTTAATTAATAGGCAGCAGGTTCAAACCAAACAAGACAAAATATTTCTTCACACAGCACACAGTCCACCTGTGGAACTCCTTGCCGGAGGATGTTGTGAAAGCCAGGAATTTCACAGCATTCAAACAAGAACTAGATATATTCATGGAGGTTAGGTCCATCAATACTTATTAGCCAGGTTTGGGGTGAATGGTGTCCCTAGTCTCTGTTTGTCAGAGGCTGGGAATGAGCGACAGAGGAGGTATCACTTGATGATTCCCTGTTCTGTTCACTCCCTTTGGGGCACCTGGCATTGGCCACTGTGGGAAGACAGGACACTGGGCTTGATAGACCTTTAGTCTGACCCAGTGTGGCCGATCTGATGTTGAAAATGTCTGTGGGATTGAGAAGGAATGTCCTAGCCCTTTAAGAAACAAACAGGAAATGACAACAAAAACAGTCTGGGTATCATCTGAAGAAGTGGGCTATGCCCACGAAAGCTCATGATGCCATCTACAAGTTTTGTTAGTCTTTAAAGTGCTACCCGACCATTTGTTGGTTTTTAAGTTTTTCAGACTAACTCAGCTACCCCTTGTGGCTGTGTCTAGACTGGCCACTTTTTCCGGAAAAGCAGCTGCTTTTACGGAAAAACTTGCCAGCTGTCTACACTAGCCGCTTGAATTTCTGCAAAAGCACAGACGATCTCATGTAAGATTGGCAGTGCTTTTGCGGAAATACTATGCTGCTCCCGTTCGGGCAAAAGTCTTTTTCCGAAAAACTTTTGCGCAAAAGGGCCAGTGTAGACAGCAGAGATTTGTTTCCCGCAAAAAAGCCCCGATCGCGAAAATGGCAATCGGGGGTTTTTTGCGGAAAAGCACATCTAGATTGGCCACGGACGCTTTTCTGCAAAAAGTGCTTTTGCGGAAAAGCGTCCTGCTAATCTAGACGCGCTTTTCCGAAAATGCTTTTAACGGAAAACTTTTCCGTTAAAAGCATTTCCGGAAAATCATGCCAGTGTAGACATAGCCTCTGGGTATAATTAAAGTGACTCCTTCCACTTCCAGAGGCTATTCATCTGGCAACAGGAAGCTGATAGGGGAGCGACAAGGGCTGGTCATTTCTCTCTGGCTCCCGTAAATGAGTATGAGCAGACACAGAGACTTTGTGGAAGTTAAGTTGAGGAACACTGAGTGGAGGTGAGGGTCTTTCCCCGTCTTGCCCCAGTCGGTGAAAGGGGACGTACCGATGTCCAACTGAGGGAAGTAAGGTGGAGCTGACACCTGGCCACAAGGGGGTGTACCGGGATGGCCTACCCTTTCCCAAGGATGTGCTGACACACCATGCATTTTACAGCTTTACTGGCAGGTTGGTGGCAGGAAGCCTCCTGGGTCTTGCAGAGTGCCCCGTTAGCTGGCTTGTCTCTTGTGGTGTTTCCGGTGAGGGGCGTTGCTGATTTTCACCCTCAAGAAGCAGGAGGCGTGTTGGCTGGGGGATTGCTGATGAGATGCACGGCTCCAGACCGGCCCACAGACAGGCCTCGCAGATCATCTCCTGTAGTAGTACGTCGTCATCACACGCACGTACCCTGCCACAAAAAGACAGAACACGGCCCTCCCTGAAAACCCAACCAGTCAAAGAATCGGTAGCCATAAGCAATACAAGCATTGTGTGAAAGTAAAGACATTGCTAACTAACGCAGTGGGGGGCCGATAGCCACCACAGACCCTGGGGCAAAGTGTGGGGAGGGCCAGCTCCGCCTCTTTCCAGGGGGCGGAGCCACAGGAGGAAAGGGCAGGGCTGGAAGAAGCGATCCCTTAACACCGCCTGCGCCGCAGCGCTAGGGGTCCCCCTCCGGCCTTCAGAGCACCCCGTAGCACCCCGCATAGTGAATTCTGGCCCAGAGCTCCTGGATACTGCTGCTACTGCTAGAGTCACCTGGGACAACTGCTCTCTTTGCCCCTCCCACCACAAGGAATTACACCGCACACCCAAACAGCTATCTAATCTGCCTGCACACTGACCAATTAGCTGCCCCATGCTGGTTTCTCGGCATATAACTCCCTTTACTACTCACTCAGTCCCTCCGCTTCATATTCAGTAGCTACAGAGAACGCGTTAAGTATGAAACGGGCATGGTGTTTACCCTTCCTCTTCTTTAATGGTGGTCTTCTACAGGTGCACCTTCTCCTGTTCTTCCTTGTCCTTCTGCGGGAACGCCTCCTGCGGCGGTGGCGGCGGCGGCGCTGGCGTCGGCATCTCGCCATCTCTGCTTCGGCTTCGTTGGCTCAAGCGCCCAGGAGGCGAGGTCTCATTGCTTGGTGGGGCCAAGCCAACCTGTCTGCTCGGATGGTGTGTGAGCTTATGAGGGGGACTCAACTAGACTCAGGCAATTATAGTCTGTAGCGACTATGATGTCATAGAGGGTCTGCCTCCCGGGGTGATATCTGCTGGCACAGCTAGGGAATGTTCCTGGGAAGCTCTTGCCAACCAAACCGGCCATCGTGAACGTTGTGGCGATGGCCACATGTGGTTACAAAACTGATGTTGTTTGCTGTGGATTCCAAATGAAGCACCTTTGTACATTCAGTGCTCAGTTAGTAGAGTAGCTGGACCCCACGATGGGGTCTTCCTGTTTGTACATCAGCCTCTTCCTGTTTGTACCTCAGCCTCTTCCTGTTTCTACCTCAGCCGCTTCCTGTTTGTACCTCAGCCTCTTCCTGTTTGTACCTCAGCCTCTTCCTGTTTCTACCTCAGCCTCTTCCTGTTTGTACTTCAGCCTCTTCCTGTTCATGCCTTTTGCTAATATTTTCTGACACATTCCGCTTGCATCCCTTTTGTCTCAGGGGAGTCCCAAGCTATGTGAGAAGCTCTCCCCCCCCCCCACCCTACAGAAACAACAAGGAGTCCTGTGGCACCTTAGGGCATGTCTACACTCCAGAGTTATTTTGTAATAACTACCATTATTGCGAAATAACAAGGTGAGCACCCACACCGCGAGCCCATTATTTTGAAATTATTTTGAAATAACGTGCTTCTTATTTTGAAATAATAACCCCCTCGTTCTATGCGGAATACAGGTGACCCCCAACTTATGACCACCCGCCTTACAACCCCCTGCATTTATGACCATTTTTTCATGCGAGATAGCACCTAAAAAACCCCAGTTTATGTCCACAGCTTGCACTTATGACAGTGTACGACACCTATGGGAAATAAGGGTTCAACTTATGACAGCTTGACTTAGGATGGTTCTCTGGGAACCAATTAGGTCGTAAGTGCAGGGGTCACCTATAATGCCTATTTCAAAATTGCTAGTTGGAAATAGAGTTAGTGTGGATGCTCAGTGGCTGTTATTTTGAAAAAGACTGCTCCCCAGAGACATTCAGAGGAATTACTCCCCAGTGCTTCCTGCAGCTCTAAGTCGAGATAGCACATCCACATTAATGGAGCCTGCCTTGGACGAATTTCAAGGCTTGCCAGTAGTGTGATCGAGCTATTTCAAAATAGTGATTTGGGGAGTTGTTATTTCGAAATAACCTGGCAATGTAGACATTGCCTTAGAGGCTAACAGATTGATTAGGGTATAAGCTTGCATGGGAAAAACCCACTTCATCAGATGAATTGGAGTAGAAGTTACAGAAGCAGAGAGATATAGATATAGATATATAAAATATGGATGGAGTTGCTTGTGTGAATGAGGATCTCAATGGGTTAATGCCACATTTCTGAAACTGTGGGTCCTGACCCCTACGGGAGTCGCGAGCAACTTAGAGTATGTCTACACTAGTCCCCTAGTTCGAACTAGGGAGGCTAATGTAGGCATTTGAAGTTGCAAATCAAGCCCTGGATTTAAATATCTAGTGTAGACATACCCTTAGAGGGGGGTCGCGGTGTCACAAGGTTTGAGAACCCCTGGGTTAATGTGTTTATAAAATTCACACAAGCAAATTCTTCCTTGTATGTACCCCTGCAGTTTGGGCTGCCAACCCCAGTACATACCTAAGATCTTGGACAGGACTGTATTTGGGCAGATGTTTCATCCCACTGCACATACTGCCAGGGCCAGACAGTTATTTTTTACTACACTAGCGCAAACAGATTTTGCACATTTACACCTACCCGGGTTGAGATTTACACCTCCTAGCCATAGTGTAGACATACCCTAAAACACATGCAAAACGTCAAAGAACCAAGTAGGCCAACTACACAGCCACCCAGGAGGTGGTTGACATAAGAGTGAGCCCCAAACCACCCCACCCGCCTACAAATTCCCAAGGGGTAGCCGTGGCAACGGCACATCCGGAGTTCCACCCACCAGATCCTGGTGTCATGGAGACTGTATGTGGCAGTGTCTAAAAACCTCTCGAGTCCTAGTATCCTATGCAAAACGGTTCCGAGGTTGATGTCCCACAATGCAATTTGCCAGAGGCATTATAGCTGCTGCTGACATTTGTAGGTGGACTATATCTCCGGAGTGCAGCTGGTGGACTGGCCAGCCGCCGAAATGTCGCTCTGGCTTCAGAAACACCATCACAGCCCTCCACCTCACCTCCCCCGTGTTGTCAGTGTGAGCCACTGGACAACACGTGCTTCTAGGAACCAGGGCAGCATTCTTTGGAACCAACCCTGCCTTTTGCGTGGTGGGTAGGCGCTTTTCCTAATTTCCCTAATCATTGATTATTCCTGTTTACCTTCTGATAACAACTGAGTTTTCTGGACAGCTTCTCTACACTTTCCCCCCACACACACTTAATCTTATGGCAATGATACTGGCCTTCAGCAGATAGACAGCGTCTGCTGCCCTGGCGTTTCACGGACCTCAAAAGATAAACACTTTTTTAAAGAACGTGCAGCGCTTAACCTCTTCAAAGCCTGGCACAGCCATCCTCTCTGCCTCCTGGCAGGGCAGTTTGTCTTAGACTCTTAGAAATGTCAGGCTGGAAGGCCCCTTGAGAAGTCTGTAAGTCCAGCCCCCTGCACTGAGGTTAGGGCCAAGTGCACCTAAGCCAGCCCTGACAGGGGTTTGTCCATCTTGTTTTTAAAGGACGAACGGCAGTGGGGATTCCACAACCTCCCTGGGATGCCTGTCCCAGCACTTCACTACACTATCGTGTGCCATTTACTGCAATGGTGTCCAGTCTGGGGGCAGCACTGGAGCAGGACACGGAGGGAGGCGCAGGCCGGGGGTGCACAGGGTGGTCGTGTAGCTGGCAGGACAGAAGCGGCACTTTTAAGGGGAAAGCACCACTTTCCTCCACCAGCCCCTTGCTCTGTGTGAGTCCACCGGCCCCACGAGTGAGCAGGGGCTGGGGGCTGAGTCATGAGGGGCAAGGGCCACCGGACTGGCACTGAGCCGGGGGAAGCAGCCGAGGGCTGCCGGAGCTTCTGGAGAGGGTCACAGGTCTCCATAGCTCTGGCACTGAGCCTACAGTGGGGGGGAGGGTGGGAATGGGGACTGTCGGACCCCATAGGCAACATATAACTGCAAGGGGCACCATGAAATTTCATGGTGACCCATGTGTCTTCGTGTTTTGCATCTAGGTAGGGACTGCCTTGGCTTCGCCCGTTACTTTGTGTCCTGTCTTCTGAGGACATGGAGCACGGTTGCTCACCACAGCCTTTCACGTATTTGAAGGCTACCCAGTCCTCACTCAGGCTGCTTTTCTCACACTTTAACGTGCCCTGGTTTTTTAACCTTTCCTCGTTGGTGCGGCTCTCCACCCTTGATATAATTTTTGTGGCCGTCCCCTGGATCCTCTGTGAGTTATCCACATCTTTCCTAAAATGTGGTGCTCGGATTTGGACACAGTACTCTAACTGAGGCTTCACCCAGGCCAAGTAGGATGAGACATTTACCTCCCATGTCTTACATACAACACTCCGGCTACATCTACACTGGCACAATTTTCCGAAAATGCTTTTAAAGGAAAATTTTCCGTTAAAAGCATTTTCGGAAAAGCACATCTAGATTGGCAGGATGCTTTTCCGCAAAAGCACTTTTTGCAGAAAAAGCGTCCATGGCCAATCTAGACGCGGTTTTCCGCAAAAAAGCCCTGATCGCCATTTTCGCCATCAGGGCTTTTTTGCAGAAAACAGGACTGTGCTGTTTACACTGGCCCTCTTGCGCAAATGATTTGCGCAAGAGGGCTTTTGCCCGAACGGGAGCAGCACAGTATTTCCGCAAGAACACTGACAATCTTACATGAGATCGTCAGTGTTCTTGCGGAAATTCAAGCGACCAGTGTAGACAGCTGGCAAGTTTTTCTGCAAGATCAGATGATTTTGCGGAAAAACTTGCCAGTCTAGACACAGCCTCCTGGTAAGTCACCTGTGATGGGGTGGGCTAGGCTCTGAGGCCCCCTGCTGGAGGCCTTGTGGCCCTGCCACACCCAGCCCGAGAAAAGGACAGTAGAAAGGTCCTCCAAGCTGCCTAGAGTGTTGTCTGGGAAGCAGCCAATCAGGGCCCAGCACATCAGTATAAAAGCTGCAAGGCCAAAGCAAGAGCAGTTCCTTGCTAGAGCTGGAAGGGAGTGGATGGGGCTCTGGGTTATCTGCTGGGATTCCATTAGGCCAAGTCCTTGAGGTTACAATGAAGAATATGCTGAAGCCACAGAGAAATGGCTCGGGGGATTGTAGTAAGTACTCAGTGTATTTAAAGCGGCATGGCAGATGGCTGCTATCGACTGAGACAATGAACTGGGTCCCGGAGTAAAAGGTGGGCTCCGGGTCCTCCCTGCCAGCCACTAGGAAAACAGCCTGGATTTTGATGCACCCCAGAAATTAAACTGAACGCTTTTAGTGGCCCAGCTGAAGAGCTGGGACCAGAAAGGTGCAGAGAGGCAGAAACGGTGTCCTGGGAGTCAGAGCTCCACACCAGGCCCAGGACTGTTTATAGAGCAGGGATAATCTGAGAGAGCCCAGAAGGGACAGACAGTTTGGTCTAGGCCCCTGCTGGATTGAAGAATGAGCCCTCAGATAGGACAGCAGATGGAAGGACCTTACAGAGGATGCTGAACCCCCAGAAAGGGTTCGCTTTGCTCTTGTCATATGGACAGAGCGTATGCGACTTGGCCCGAGGGGTGAATCAGGAACTATCCACTACAAACTTGAGAGAGCAAGTATAGGCCCATGCACTGAGATAGGGGGTGCTTGTGAGAGGGGCCCTGTCACAACCCCCCACAATGAGAGTCACCGTTTTGATAGCAGCCTCACCTTGTTGACTCTCATTCAATTTTTGATCCACTGTCACAATGCGGGATCCACTATTTAGAAAAGCTGGACATGCACAAATCCATGGGCCTGGCTCGAATGCATCCGAGGCTCTAATACTAAGATGGCTGGTGTCATTGCAAAGCCATTGGCCATTATCTCTGAAAGCCCGTGGAGATGGAGGAAGGTCCCGGACAACTGGAAAAAAGGCAAATATAATGCCCATCTCAGGAGCGGATTTACCGTGAAACTAACCGCAGTGCCATGGAGTCTTCAATAAGAACATAAGAGCGGCCACTCTGGGTCAGACCAAAGGTCCATCCAACCCAGTACCCTGTCTGCCGACAGTGGCCAATGCCAGGTGTCCCAGAGAGAGAGAATTGAACAGGTAATGATCAAGCGTCTCTCTCCTGCCATCCATCTCCACCCTCGGACAAACAGAGGCTGGGGACACCATTCCTTATCCATACCGGCTAATAGTCATTAATGGACTTAACCTCCATGAATTTATCTAGTTCTCTTTTAAACCCTGTTACAGTCCTAGCCTTCACAACCTCCTCAGGCAAGGAGTTCCACAGATTAACTATGCACTGTGTGAAGAAGAACTTCCTTTTATTTGTTTTAAACCTCCTGCCCATTAGTTTCATTTGGTGGCCCCTAGTTCTTATATTATGGGAACAAGTCCATCACTTTTCCTTATTCACTTTCTCCCCACCACTCATGATTTTATAGACCTTTATCATAAAATATTGGTAATTTTGTCAAATTGCAGGAAGAAACCTACCCTGATGACTTTACATTGTGGCCAAAATCTTTTTTGTTGGCTATGACAGAATATTTCCTAGTAAATAAAAAAAATATTGGTCATATGGAAAATTGAAGAAAAGAGTATGAGTTTGGAGGACAGATGCAATTTAGAGGTCTTCTTGTGTCCCATTTTCTGAGATTGCAGAAAAATGGGAAGACAAAAATGAGATTTTGGTTGATTTTTTTTTAAACCGCTAAGGCAGTCTACTGTTATTTTTGCAAATTATTCCTTCACCATAGGAAAGCAAAACAAACATTCAACTGGCACTTTAATTGGAAAAATGTTACAAGACATATTGCTGTTCATGAAACTTCCAAAGCTCATGTTAATGCTATGTGTAAGTTCATTCAGAGGTATAAATTATCTAAGAGAACTTATTCTGTGTTATTGGCTCAGTTTAAAAGGAGTGTTCTTATTGGAGGAAAGTGCTGAGACTGTTTTTTGCCATGTTCAATCTTCAGTCTTCATTGGGTCTATTTCTAAGAGCACATGATGCGTCATCAGTGTTAAATCAAAAGGTAATGTTTTAACCTGCCTTAAATATCTTTGTGGATTTGATGATTTTCTCAAAGAACGTTAAAAAATGTTCAATACTGGGGTCAGGGAAGACCCAACTTTTTAACACAACAAACCTACGATGAGCTCCTCACTCTAATGACAGAATAGCTCAGAAACCCATTCACTGATAAAGAGAAGGATGCCAGGTACTATTCCATGAAGTTGATTCAACGCCAGACGTAAGTCAGGTAGACCAATTAACCTTCATTTTTAAGATCTGTGACCAGCATTGATGAAGCTATAGAGTGATTTGGTTGTTGTATCCTGCAAAAAATCCCACGCTTCTGAATGTCTACAGACAAGTGGTTAGGAAATCATTGCAAATTTAGGTTTGGACATCAGAAAGTGACATAGAATTTTGATAGTGCCGCAAATATGGCAGGAAAATATTCAGGTGTACAAGCGAGACTGAACAATGCAAACCCCTCTGCTTTATTGATAATACCTTCCAGCCATTCCTTCAATTTAAGCTGCAATGCTGCAGCCAAATCTTTTGAGGAAGCTACATGTTGTTTTGACTTTGTTCAGGTTTCCACAGATTGGTGGAGTATTCTACAATCACCTTGGAGCAGGCAAATGGAAAACATTTGATAGTCAAAAGAATTTGTGGCACCAGGTGGTCAGCTCATACAGATGCTGTTTGATCTTTGAAAATGAACTATTGTGATATAAAGAAAACCTTACTTGACACAGCTACATCAAATTCTGAGAAAACACATGGAAAAACTGAAGCAAAATCCTTAGCAGAAAAGTTTGAAAAGTATGATATTGCTGTTTTTACTCTTTGATGGGTCTGCTTACTTCAAAGAATTAATACCATCAGCAAATCGCTGCAAGAGGTTGAAACAAATTTATCAACGGCTGCAGAATTGTTAGCCTTAGTTAAAAATTTTGTCATGGAAGATGGAAATGACTCTAGTGAAAACAGGTACTAACATTAACAGAAAATATAGGTTTCTCTGATATCTTGATGAAAAGCATAAAAAAGCAGGAAACTACTTTTTGATGAAACTAGTGACAATTAAATAATGTCAAAAAGGAAAGAGAAGATCTTTGCTGAGACTATCAGAGGTTTTTGTGAGACAGTATTAGTGCAACTGCAGAGAAGAGAAAGAAAACTGTTGATTTATTTTATGTATGTGTTCGACCAGAGTATGGACAAAAATGCTAAAAGCCACTACAGTAAGAAATTAAGTAAATTCTCCCAAGAAGACAAAGGCACAAATCTTTTGGAAGATAAAGTGAAATATTTCATTCATTTTATCAAAAATGATGAGGCCTGTGCTTTGAGATCACAAGTGGATTTGTACAGACTGTTTGTGGAAACCAGTGTGAGAATATTTTTAACAATACCTGTCACAGATGCTTCTGGTACGCGTTCTTTTTCCCTGCAGAAACAAGTTAAAACTCATTTGCAACATATGATGAGTCAGGACCATATGACAAGTTTGGCAATATAGACAATGAACAAAATATTACTTAGGATGACTTAAAAACATAAGAATTTAAGAATGGCCATAGTGGGCCAGACCAAAGGTCGATCTAGCCCAGTGTCCTGTCTTTTCACAGTGGCCTGTGCCAGGTGCCCCAGAGGGAATGAACAGAGCAGGGAATCATCCAATGATCCATCCCCTGTCACCCGTTCCCAGCTTCTGACAAACAGAGACTAGGGACACCATCCCTGCCCATCCTGGCTAATCACCACTGATGGACCTGTGCCCCATGAATTTACTTAGTTCTTTTTGAACCCAGTTACAGTCCAGGTCTTCACACCATCCTTAGGCAAGGAGTTCCATAGGTTGACTATGCATTATGTGAAGAAATACTTCCTTTTGTTTATTTTAAACCTGCTACCTATTAATTTCAATTAGTGGCCCCCAAGTTCATGGGTCATGGGAGCAAGTAAATTACTTTTCTTTATTCACGTTCTGCACACCTGTCATGATTTTATAGACCTCTACATTTCCCCTCCCCCTCCCCCCAGTCTCCTCTTTTTTAAGATGAAAAGTCCTAGTATTACTCATCTTTCCTCATATGGCAGCCATTCCATACCCTTAATCATATTATGGTTGCCCTTTTCTAAATTTTTTCCAATGCCAAGATACCTTTTTTTGAGATGAGGTGACCACATCTGCATACAGTATTCAAGATGTGGGTGTTCCATGGATTTATACAGAGGCAATAAAATATTCTCTGTCTTATCTATCCCCTTGTTAATGATTCCTAACATGCTGTTTGATTTTTATTTGACAGCTGCTCCAAGTAGAGTAGATGTTTTCAGAGAACTATCCACAATGACTCCAAGATCTCTTTTGGGAGTGGTAACAGCTAAATTAGTTCCCATCATTTTATATGTATAGTTTGGATTATTTACATATTGCTGGGATTATAATATATATAGTTGGGATTAACTGATAATTTTGTAAAAATAAAAGCATAGAACAAACTATCTGCATATTTTTTAAATTGAATCATTTTCTTCAGAGGAAATAACATTTTATTTTTCCATCCATGTATCATCTATACTTTCTATGTTTACACATTTTTCACTTTAGCATAATGTAAATACAGGCTTTCATCTAGACTATAAATTCTCAAACTGTGGTCAGGGAACTCCATTCAGGTGGACTGAGGAAAGGTTATGAATTTTTTTTATAAAACGCACGTATCCAAAACACTTTACAATAGTTCACTAACAGTACAAACAACATTTGGAGATCATTAAGTGGGCCACTGAGACTTGCAAATGGCTTGTGGGAAAAAAAGTTAGACTGCAAAACCAATCAAGGTACCTCACTTTATTTTCATTGACTTTCTACTATTTATAATACAGGAGGAGGAAGAAGAAAAAAAGAATGAAAAATAGGAGGTGGGGGAGATCAGAGCGAATGTTCTTTTTCTTGGTTGCGTCTTGAAGGGGAGCTCCAAAAATGAATCTACCCACAGGGCCCACTTACTCTAAATCCACAACTGGCCTATCTTACAAAGAAGAAGAAGAAGAAGAATCTGAGGAAATGCAGATCGGTCAGCCTCACCTCAGTCCACGGAAAAATCAGGAAGCAGGTCCTCAAGGAATCCATATTGAAATACTTGGAGGAGAGGAAGGGGACTAGGAACAATCAAGATGGCTTCACCAAGGGCAAGTCATGCCTGACCAACCTGATTGCCTTCTGTGATGAGATAACTGTCTCTGTGGATATGGGGAAAGCAAGAAACGTGCTATATCTTGATGGTAGCAAAGCTTTTGACACGGTCTCCCATAGCATTCTTGCCAGCAAGTTAAAGAAGTGTGGATGGAATAGAATCATAGAATTATAGAGCTGGAAGAGACCTCAGGAGTCATCAAGTCCAGCCCCCTGCCCAAGGCAGGACCAAACCCAACTAAATCAACCTGGCCAGGGCTTTGTCAAGCCGAGACTTAAACACCTCTAGGGATGGAGATTCCACCCCCTCCCTAGGGAACCCATCCCAGTGCTTCCCCACCCTCCTAGGGAAATAGTTTTTCCTAATATCCAACCTAGACCTCCCCCACTGCAACTTGAGACCATTGCTCCTTGTTCTGCCATCCGTCACCACGGAGAACAGCCTCTCTCCATCCTCTTTGGAACTTCCCTTCAGGTAGTTGAAGGCTGCTTTCAAATCCTCCCTCTTCTCTTCTCGTCTCGTCTCGTCTCGTCTCGTCTCGTCTCGTCTCTTCTCTTCTCTTCTCTTCTCTTCTCTTCTCTTCTCTTCTCTTCTCTTCTCCAGACTAAATAAACCCAAATCCCTCAGCCACACCCTCTTACCCCCAGAAAACCTCCCAGACTAGAACAATATTGGGTGTGGATGAGTGTAGACCAGGGCTCCTCAATTTTGGAAGCTCCGGGGACCACGACGATACTCCCAGCAATGCCGAAGGCCACAACTTAAGTGTGGTTGCAAATGCATGCAAATATATCTGCAAATATTTCAGACTGATGGGCGTAAATACAAAGATGAATGCAAGCCTGCACAACACGCAGGCCCCATTTAAATCAGTTCTGCTGCTATTCATAAAATGCAATATTTACTCAATTTCCACCCATATGACAGCACTTTTAATGAACAATGACAATTGAGGAATTTAACTACAGGCAGTCCCCGGGTTACGTACAAGATAGGGACTGTAGGTTTGTTCTTAAGTTGAATTTGTATGTAAGTCGGAACTGGTACATATTGTAGGGAAAACGCTAGCCAAACATTTCTCCAGAGCTCAGTTTTATTCTCCCACACCTCACTTCCCTCAGTCCTTTATTCTCAAGCTGAGGTGTCTGCTGAGAAAAGCCGCTCTGCGTCTCCCTGGTCTGCTGGGGGGGGGGGGTGCTAGCTTTGCGTCTCCCTGGTCTGCTGGGGGGAAGCAGCTAGTGCGGGGTTGCCTCACCCCGTTTGTAAGTAGGGATCTGATGTAAGTCGGATCCATGTAACCTGGGGACTGCCTGTATTAAAACTCATCTCAACAGAAGACCATTATATTGACTGCTTTTTTGTTTTGGCTCCCACCCGCGGGTTGCATGTTAAGCCCCGTGTAAACCCAAACTGCACCGTGGGCCGCAAACGGGCCCGCATGCAGCTCGCAGGCCATATGTTGAATAGCCCTGGTGTAGACACTAAACCTTACCCATGGGCTAAAGAAAAAGCAATAACAGATGAAGAGCAGAAGCAGCGTTCCTTCTGTCTCTAAGGGTATGTCTACACTAGCCCCCTAGTTCAAACTAGGGAGGCTTATGTAGGCAATTGAACTTGCAAATGAAGCCCGGGATTTAAATATCCCAGGCTTTATTTGCATGTTCCCGTCCGGTCACCATTTTTAAATGCCACTAGTCCAGACTAACTGCCCGAGGCTACACGCCGTAGTTAAATGGTAACTCAAACTAAGTCCTTAGTTCGAATTACCTGTTTCTCCTCCTGGAATGAGGTTTAACAGGTAGTTTGAACTAGGGCTTTAATTCGAACTACCAGGTCTTTGCCGTGTGTAGATGCAGGCAGTTAGTCAGGACTCGTAAACTTCAAAAATGGCGACCGGCCAGAAGTTGCAAATCAAGCGCAGGATATTTAAATCCCGGGCTTGATTTTCGACTTCGAATGCCTACATTAGATTTCCTAGTTTGAAGTAGGGGGCTAGTGTAGATATACCCTAAGGCTACATCTAGATTGTATCCCTTTTTTGTAAAAAGGATGCAAATTAGACGTATCACAATTGCTAATGAAGCGGGGATTTAAATCTCCCCAGCTTCATTCGCATAAAAATGGCTGCCGCTTTTTTTTGGCTCGGAGCTTTGCCGGAAAAAAGCGCCAGTCTAGATGCAGATCTTTCGGAAAATAAAGCCTTTTCCGAAAGATCCCTTATCCCTCTTACAATAAGGATCCCTTATCCCATTGTGGGCTGAGGGGCTGGACGGGAAGAACATTTAAAATGGTCCTAACATGATGTAAATGTATGGGGGCCACCAGAAGGGGGGAGCAGAGATGTCCCCCTCTCGCTCCCTGTGGCCATGAAGAAAAAAATCAAGTGCGCTTTTAAAAGCGACTTGGAAGCCCACGAAAGACGGGTTGTGTGCAAGGAGGGGGAGGGGCTGAGTGCTTTGGGGGAAGGGCCGAACTTAACGCCGCCATGTTGTCTAGTTCTCCCTGATGTTATTGCTGGGGTCACGCAGGCTATGGCAGAGCTTGTGTCTCTGAGAGCAAACACGAAATGGCTCCATGGGCAAGGCCGTGAAGGTTGGGCGGGTTCTCCCGACCCTTTGTTTCTCCTTCATACAGATGCAGGCCACACCCCCTAGCGGGCCTACCAATGGGGGAGGAGCAAAGGGAGCAACCCTGACTCAAAGCATTTTCGGATGCCCAGTCAGCCTTTAAATCCCCGCTGAAGCGTCGTGTGAGAGAGAAATATTGGAGTCGTGTGGCGAGTTCTCTGAAAACACCCACTCGGTGGGCAGCGGCAGTCAAAAAAGCAAACAGCATGTTGGGAATCATTAACAAAGGGATAGAGAATAAGACAGAGAATATCTTATTGCCTCTATATAAAACCATGGTACAGCCACATCTTGACTACTGAGTACAGTTGTGGTCGCCTCATCTCAAAAAAGATATCTTGGCATTGGAAAAGGTTCAAAAAAGGGCAACAAAAATGATGAGGGGTTTGGAGCGGGTGCCATATGAAGAGAGATTAGAAACACTTGGATTTTACAGCTTAGAAAAGAGGAAACTAAGCGGGGATATGACAGAGGTCTATAAAATCATGACCGGTGTGGAAAAAGTGAATAAGGAAAAGTGATTTATTTATTCCCACAATATAAGAACTAGGGGTCACCCAATGAAATGAATAGGCAGCAGGTTTAAAACAAACAACAGGAAGTTTTACTTCACTCAATGCTGTGACAGACCGGGCCGTGTCTGGGCACAGCTGAGGGCGTCCGCTCAGGGCGAACTGCTCGAATCCGGGGCTACTTACAGCCCCCGACTGGTGACCTCTCCACACAGGCCACAAACCAGTCCCATCGAGCGCTTCAGCTGCCTGCCTGAAGCCTCCCGAGCAAAACCCCTCCGAAACCCCAGCAATATCCGTGCCTCAGATGGCCCCGGGCCTCATACACAGGTGGGGGGTCCTAGCACCCAATCCCACCTACCCCGAACAAGTTCTGTCCGGTCCCAAGAAACCAGCCACAGATCCCTGGTCAATTTACCCTCTGGACCTTACCCACAAATCACGCTGGGCCAATCCTTTAGAATCTATATCTAAAGGTTTATTATTACAGGAAAGAAAAGCATGAGAGTAAGGTTATTAAAGTACAGTACGTTACATGCACCGAATCTCTCAGTTCTCGATGCAGGCTCTAGCAGAGATGTTACAGCTGCTGGTTTAAAAGTTCTTATTGCACATCCTACGATCAGGATGGGTTCATGGGTCTTCCGGGCTCTTCAATCCCTGCAGTGCTGCCTCTGGGATGAAGTGCTGAGCTGAGAACAAAATGGCATCGACCACATGGCCTCTTTATACCTCCTTCCTGGCCTCTTCTTGTATGCAGCAAGTCACCTGGTCAGAGGCCAATCTCTGTGTTTCCTGCTGGCTGCTCTCAGGTGACAAATCCCATTCTTTGGGTGTGTCCATAGCCTATTGAGAGCCATTGTTCCACAGGGCTTCGCTACTCAGCCTGTCCATAGCCATGCTTAACCACATTCACGGAAATATTCAGCTTCCACACAGATTACAGATTACAGATTCCTACCTACACACACAGACATTATATACTCACAAAAATAGCGTACATAAGATTAACAAACAATAAGCTCCCATTCAATACCCCACATGGCTCCCTTTCATGCCAATTTCTGGGGCCAACACCCCCACCTATGGGTGCAGCAGCGATCTGGCTGCTTCCCTCCAACTCAGTAATGTGACAAATGCACAGTCAACCTGTGGAACTCCTTGCCATAGGATGTGGTGAAGGCTCGGAATTTAACAGAGCTCAAAAAAGAGCTAGATAGGTTCATGGAAATTAGGTCCATAAATGTCTGTTAGCCAGGATGGGTAGGAATGGACCCCTAGCCTCTGTTTCTCTGGAGGTGGGTGATGGGGAGAGATCACGTGAGGATTACCTGTTGTGTTCCCTCCCTCTGGGACATGTGGTATTGGCCACTGTCGGCAGACAGGACACTGGGATAGATGGACTGTTGGTCTGACCCAGTGTTGCTGTTCTTATGTTATGTGTGGCATGCTCTGGGAAGAACAGAGGGTTGGGGGTGGGGCATGCTGTGGTCTGGATGGCACTGAGGTCTAGCTGTCTCTGGCCCCGCCCCATCCGCTTGAGGCCCCTCCCCTTCCAGGAGCATGAAACCACCCCTCCCCACCTCTTGCCTAGGGCCCATGAAGGCCGTCTCACAGGAGTCCTGTGCTATGCTCCGAGAGGCCAACCCAGGTCCGAACATCCCTGTAATCTGTCCGTTTGGTGCGGACGGTGCCGCTGCCACGGGCGGGCCGAGACTTGAGCTCTGCCTCACAGATTAAAACTCTCCACCCCCTTAAATGTTGACCTGGCTCCAACTCCAGAGACCAGCTCCACTTCCAAGCCATCCCGGAAGAGGTTGCGCTTACAAGGGGTTTTGTCGGTTTTCTCTCAAGGGAATGTTAAGGCTCGTGCCGTATCTTTGATGGACTGAGGTCCCTCTCCATGGAAGTCCACAAAACGAGCAGAAGAGAGGCTGCCCCTTTCCCGTTGTCTCCCGGCTGTCCCGGAGGGACCCATTCGATCTTTAGTCTCTCTCCCTGGCTGATTTTCTGATGTGCTCCCGCTCCGAGCTGAACAACTTCAAGACACGTTGAAGGATTCCCCTTCCCTTCCCAGCTTTCCCAAGCAGGATGATGGCATATAGAGTGTGCATTTGTGGGTGTTCGCAGTCTAATAACGTCCGCACTGAGGGGCAGGAGAAGTTTAATGGCCAGTCTGGTTGGAACATTCGTCATTGTGCAAAGGAGATTAAATAAAATAAACAGGAAGGTCCCTTCTTTGCAAACTTGGAAAGACTTGGGGTTTCTGTCAGTGTCATCTGCAGGAAATTTTGGCGAGCGAAAGCTCTGGAAAGTCCGAGCTATGAAGAGCCAAGTCCTGTGTAAAAGGGCTTATCTCTTCACCCCCTCACTTCCCTGGTCCTTGTCACACGAAGCAAGAGCAGCAGTACCCGAAGTCTGGTGAGGCAAACAATGTGATGTTTATTGTTTTGTTTCCAGCCAGCATGACTCCCGTTGGCTTCCTTTCTTCCCCTGTGCCTTTCTTTTTTCCCTTGTTTTTTTCCCCCACTCGCTTCCCGTTTGGCCCGAAGGGCATGTCTACACTAGGAAATGATTTTGAAATAACGACGTTTGAAATAATAACGCCGGAAATACCAAAATCGAACTCGCGTGTCCCCCGCTACAGAGGAGCCTCGAAATGAGTCCGAGGTGGGCTCCGTGAATGTGGATGCGTGATCTCGATGTAGAGCCCCAGGAAGCCCTGGGGAACGACTCGTTCGGATGACTCTGGAGGTGATTATTTCGAAATAGTAGCAAGGGAGCGTCCGTACGAATGCCATTTCGAAATAACGATTTTGAAATCAGCGTTATTCCCCGAGGAGAGCCGGAGTAGAGATTTCAAAATAACGGGCTTGGTCATGTGGACACTCTGATTATTATTTTGAAATAAGAATATAAGAACGGCCACACTGTGCCAGACCAATGGTCCGTCCAGCCCAGTATCCTGTCTGCCGACAGTGGCCAATATCAGATACCCCAGAGGGAGAGAACACAACAGTTAATCCTCACGTGATCCCTCCCCTGTCGCCCATTTCCAGAGAAACAGAGGCTAGGGACGCCATTCCTACCCATCCTGGTGACTAGACATTGATGGACCTCATCTCCATGAATCTATTTAGCCCTTTTTTGAACCGGCCTCCCTGGGGGCGTCAGGTGGCTGAGCCGATGGCTCTGGATCTCCACAGTGACATGAATTATGGGCAAGCTTAAGGCTGGGTGCAACAAACTCATGTCTAGAGCCCCAGCTCTTGGAATCATTGTGACCCACACAGCTGCGGGGTGTGGTACTGTCCCCTCTAGTGGCACTTACACCACATACAGAGAGGTCCTTGCATAGGGAGACAAAGGGAGATTGTCCTAAGCTTTCGGGTGTGCTTCCCAGTAGCTGTTCTAACTACAGGTTGGATAGACATCTGTCAGGGATGAGCTAGATTCTAGACAGTGCTGGGTCCTGCCGTGAGGGCAGGGGACTGGACTCGATGACCTCTCGAGGTCCCTTCCCATTCTAGGGTTCTAGGATTCTGTAGCAGCAGAAAAATGGTTCTATGCCAACATGACACTCAGTACGTTACATTGAGCGTCAACGCCTGGGCCTTTGGCATGGTCACGTCCTTCAACCGCCTCCACCCAGAAGCTGGCTGGTGAAAATTAAGACCAGTGCCCACAATCGGTTGTGTTTCTCCCATATTGCCAGACCCCACCCCCCGGCCATGCCCAATGCCCTTTTTCTCTGGAGTCAGTAGATCGGGTGTGTTTGTTCTGGTGTGTTTCGTCAGTAGATCGGGTGTGTTTGTTTTGGTGTGTTTAGTCAGTAGATCGGGTGTGTTTGTTCTGGTGTGTTTCGTCAGTAGATCTGGTGTGTTTGTTTTGATGTGTTTAGTCAGTAGATCGGGTGTGTTTGTTCTGGTGTGCTTCGTCAGTAGATCTGGTGTGTTTCGTCAGTAGATCTGGTGTGTTTGTTCTGGTGCGTTTAGTCAGTAGATCGGGTGTGTTTGTTCTGGTGCGTTTAGTCAGTAGATCGGGTGTGTTTGTTCTGGTGTGCTTCGTCAGTAGATCTGGTGTGTTTCGTCAGTACATCTGGTGTGTTTGTTCTGGTGTGTTTAGTCAGTAGATCGGGTGTGTTTGTTCTGGTGTGTTTCGTCAGTAGATCTGGTGTGTTTGTTCTGGTGTGTTTCATCAGTAGATCTGGTGTGTTTGTTCTGGTGTGTTTCGTCAGTAGATCTGGTGTTTTGGGCTTTTCTTTATTTGTGCTCTCCTCCAGACTGTATAGCTTCCCTTTGTCACAATTTGTCACTTCTCTCTCCCACAGTTAACGTCATGGCTAATTCTTTTCAAAACCGCGGCCCATGTGGCTAATTCTCGGGCCTTGCTACATTCCGCTCAGTGGTTTGCGAATTGGCCTGCTAAACCCAGGGTTGTGAGTTCAAGCCTTGCGGAGGCCAGTTAGGGATTTGGGGCAAAATCTGTTAGGGATGGTGCTTGGTCCTGCCATGAAGGCAGGGGACGGGACTTGATGGCCTTTCAAGGTCCCTTCCAGCTCTAGGACATAGGTATCTCCATTCTTTTTTTTTATTTACTATTTCGACCCTGTGCTTCTGGGTTTGGGTCTGGAAGGCAGCGAGCCATTTCCCAGCGTGGTCGCATAGGACTCCCTAGTTCTTTGCCATGAGAAAGGCAGGTCTGAGAGCAGGAGGAGAGTGGGGAAGGAATCCCTTCATGGGTCTTCACCATTGTTCTCTCCCCAAGAATGTGGTACCCTGTGATGGGGTGAGGTAGCCCCGCACTGAGCCTGCAAGGCCCAGCCAGGGTTACCTGGCTGCAGAGGCCCCTCCCCTGCAGCTCTACTGAGCATGCCCGGGCTGTAGCGCCACTATAAATGCCTGGGAAAGGACTCAGTTGGGGGTGGCAGCCGGAGGAGAAGGACCTGGGAAGGGAGTTCCCGCACAGCTGCCACCAGAGACTCCAGGAGAGGCCGGGGGGGACGCAGAGGCAAGCTGGTGCATCCCAGAGGCTGCCTGCCGAGGAGATACCCATCCAGAGGGCACAGCAAGCTGGACAAGTACGTGGGAAGGAACCCCAGCGAACCAAGTAGGAAGTGGCCCAGGGCAGGAGCGGGAACCGCCTCTCCCGCCCCAGGAACCTCGGCACGTTTCGGTCGAATTGCCCCTCCGAGGGAGTGACACGGCATCCGGTCACTCGCAGGGTCCTGGGCTGGGACCTGGTGAAGTAGGGTGGGCCCGGGTCCCCCTACTGAGGGTGCGTCCACACTACAATCCTGAACTGTGTTTTGGGACTCAGGCCAGAGGGCCTTGGTCTTGCCTTAAAGGGCCAGACTTGAACTGTATTTCGGACTCAGGCCAGCGGGCCTAGCCTTAAGAGGTCCTGCGGAAGAGCCAGGAGGGATTAGCCTCCACATACCCCCGTTGAAAATCAGTGTGTCAAAACCTCTGTCCCCAGCCAGGACTTTCTGACTTGGTCCATCAGAGCTGAGAAACGTAAGCTTGAATCCTCAGGTGAAATTGGGGGAGGGGGTTGCAAAAAGGAGCAGAGAGAAAGAGGTTTCTGAAGACAGGACAAGGAGTAATGGGCTTAAAGTGCAGCAGGGGAGGTTTAGATTGGACATTAGGAAAAAATTCCTAACTGTCAGGGTGGTCAAATATTGGAATAAATTGCCAAGAGAGCTGGTGGAATCTCCCTCTCTGGAGATATTTAAGAACAGGTTAGATAGACATCTGTCAGGGATGGTGTAGGTGGAGCTTGGTCCTGCCTTGAGGGCGGGGGGCTGGACTCGATGACCTCTTGAGGTCCCTTCCAGTCCTATTATTCTATGATTCTATGATTCTATGAAAAAGAGAGAGCCAGGAGTGGAGGAAGGGTTAACATGGGGCAGACCTGGGGAGCACAGCAGGGAGGAGGTGACAGTAGATGGAGTGAGAAAGGAGGACAGAGGTAGGGCTGTCAAGGGAGAGCAAGGACCGAACCAGAGCCAATGAGAACGGTTGGAGAAGAAACACGGTGAAGAGAAATGATTCATCCCATGGCCAGCACGCGTAGGGGCACAACTCGGATTAACAGCATCTCGCCTGACTCCCTGTCCGCGAGGCCGCCTGGCCTCCGCAGGAGCACTCGGTTCCAACTATAAAGAGACCACCCGGCCTCAAATGGAGCTGGCATGGTGCACTGCATTGTATGTTAATTAAAATGTTGCTGGCAAGTGATCGGATGAGTTATTTCCATGGGAAATACACTTTCCTGAACACAGTCGACTGGGCTTGCAAGTTAATGATTGATCTCCAGGGGGAGGTTGAAACCTTGTACTCTGGCTAAACCAGCCAGCTTTAAGCACTGCCTTTTCCCCCTTAAAACAACTCTTGGGAGGCTATCCCCAGGTTACTCTAATGTTGTGTGGTCCCTTCTCCCCAGCTCTCTTCTGAGAAGTCATCCTCACCTGTGTCCTGAAGATACAGCTCAGCTGCCCCCGGCTGTTGTCAAGGTCACTGGTTGACTCAATTAAAGATATCAACCCCACAACTCTCTGGACGGTCTCCCAGTCTCTGACTTTGAAGGACAGCCTCCGTGTGAAAATCAGTCATGAAACGGCAGCACTGACTTTAGGTGTGAGACACGATCGAGTTTCTTTTACTGTCCTTCCCCCTGGGGTTTGTCCGTTGCGGGACGGAGATGAGTGTTTGGAGGAAAGGCGCTGGACCCTGGCAGGATGGAATGGAGGCTGATGGGAAGTGGAAAACATTTTGAAGTTCTAAGCAGCCTCCGAGCATCACTCGCTATCAAAACTAAGAGCTGTCAGAGGCGCTCTTTGCAGTCCTCGCTGTTGCTGGGGTATCAGAGAATCCTAGAGTCCCCAGGTTGGCAGAGACTTCGGGAGTCATCAAGTCCAGCCCCCTGCCCAAAGCAGAACAAATCCCAACTCAATCATCCCAGCCAGGGCTTGGTCAAGCCAGGACTTATACACCTCTAGGGATGGAGATTCCACCCCCTCCCTAGGGAACCCAGCCCAGTGCTTCCCCACCCGCCTAGGGAAATAGTTTTTCCTAATCTCCAACCTAGATCTCCCCCACTGCAACTTGAGCCCATTGCTCCTTGTTCTGACACCTGCCCCCACTGAGAACAGCCTCTCTCTATCCTCTTCGGAACCCCCTTCAGGGAGCTGGGGCTTCCTTGGTACCAGGCCCTGCTCCCTTTTACTTTCACCTCATTGAACAGGTGCCATTCAGTTCAACTGTCTCTAATTCATCTACGCAGACACGGACATAGCGTGAGGGCTGCCCTGCTGGCTGGCAGGCGGAAGACCGAAGTGGGACTCCCCGGAACTAAAAATGACAGTGTGAGCTGAAGAGCCCCCCAGCCCTACCGTCTTTCGTCCTTCCACAGAGCAATGAGGAAGGAGTCTGAATACATGTGCTCTCCGAGCGGTTATAATTGCACCGTTCATGACAAAGCATCCCCAGGGACTTTAAAACTACATCGACCAGGATCACCACCTAGCCCTTGAATGCAGTAGCCTCTGGGGTAGAGTCTGGAACAGAGGCTATTGAATGCCCCAGGATCTAAGACAGGAAATAAAGAACACTTCCTCCAGCTGATTCCAGTGTCAAGCACTTTGGGATCTAATGATCAAAAGGACTAGGTCAGATCTAGCTACTATTGTAGAATTTTATTGTTGCTCACCACCACCACGCTATGCCCCAAGGAGAGGGCAACACCCCGGCTTTTCCAGCTGCAAAAAAAATCCAGGCATCTGCCACACGGGTTAACGGAGAATCACTGTCATCAGTATAGTGCATATGGTACACAGCTGAACAGCTATATTCAGTAGAGGTAGAGGCACATCTACGCAAAGCCTAGCCAATTCATTACTTTATTCCCTACTGTGCCTTTGTAGCTTACATGTGTCTATTTACAGCTCTGTTCTTATGAAACTGTTAAAACCTGACAGAGCAATAAATTACACATACTGTATTTCCTCAGAGACATACTCCCATGATCCGAGGTTACAACCCACTAGATAACAACTTTGAGATGAATGCTATCATGGTTTATATTTTCTACCACAGCAACATACCGGATACTTTTTTGGTTTAGTACCAACTCCCAGGAAAAAAATGACAGAGCTAAATAAAGTCAAGGTTCACAGCACGGACAAACCTTTCGGTAGGACCCTGGTTGCTTTTCAAGTGTTACCGACTCCTTTATTTTCCCATGTTTCATTCCAAGACAATAATTGTTCTGCAGATGTTCCCTTCTGAACTGTGAGCTAATCAGGCACAATTGCAACAGCTGAGCTTTGTGGTCTGCTTTCAGATGTCACCAGCAAATCCTCCACACTCGGCCGTGGGATTGTGATGAATGCTCAAGAAAGAGGACCTTTGTTTCTGACACCCACTGTCTGTCCACACCTCATGGCAGAGCTGCAAACTCTGTCCCCTGACTTGGGAACGAGGGGGACACTCAATCAAATGGATGCCTTAGAAACATGGCTGGCCTTAGCATGAGGCGAGCTGAGGCGGCAGCCTCAGGTGCCAGACTGTGGGGGAGCACCACTAGGACCCAAAGTGTAGAAAATTGTGTCTGCTGCTGGTGCATATGAAAGTAGCAAAGCAGTCCCATGAGAGGAGTAGAACAGGAAGAAGGCAGAATTGAGACCTTTCAAAGATTTGGCCCAAGCGAGGGAGGCATGGGGGCATCATTTGAGCTCCCTGCCTCAGGAGCCAAAATGTTGTGGGCCGGCCCTGCCTAGAAATATAGGACACATATTGCTTCGCATGTGCTGGACTTGTGGAACTCACCTCTGCAGGAAGTCTCTGAATCAAACACAGGGGCTGGAATTTTTAAAAGAGGGGAGAATGTTTATGACCACTAATAACATTTCTAGTTATGCTACTTACATCTACCATTTGTAGTGGGGTCCTTTGGCATCTAACGTCTCCCCTCACCTTAAATAGGAGTAAGCCCAGTGGCTACCTGAGGACATGCTGTACATATTATGGTCCACCCCTATCTTGCTATTGGCAAGCAGAGTTCTGGACATTAAAACCAGGCTTTTAAATAATGAGTGACTGACAGCGAGCCTCTCTGTCCGAACTCATGCACATAAATACGCACCGGATTTTCAAAAATGCTGAGCAGCTCCTGAGATTATGAAAACCAGGCTACTTCTTGACTGCCTTCTTGACTGTGAAGCCAGTCAAGGTCTGAATTACAAACATGCACTTTACAAAAAAATTAGACTCATTTTTTGATTCCCTCTCCATCTGCCTGCTTTTATTTTAGACCTACCATTTCCCCAGCCAGCTGGCATCCATTCCTCTGTGTGTCATGGTCCATACCCTGCTGGAAGTAGTGGGAGATTCTCCTTTCCCTGGGGTGGAAACAATTAAGTCTTGGGAGTCAGTGGCTCTGAAGAGTGTCCCTATTGGTGCAGTGATGCTATGGATGGCTGGGGTGGGCAACATGCACACAACATGTCGGACTAAGGGGATACACATTTGTTATGCTGTTTTAAAAACCCCATGCACTGCACTGCTCCTGTAAATGGCTCTAGTTAGCTCTCTTTCCTGGAGAACAATGGAGGGATGTTTTCTGCTTAGTCACATTCTCACACGCACAAAAAAGGCCCGGAAAAGAAGCCAGATATATCACTTGGGCTCCTGTCCAACAACCTCCTCGAAATAGAAAGCCAGCAAGGGAAAAATGCTTGGCCCGTGCCAGACTCCAATGCCTGTGTCTGAGCAAAAGCTTCAGAGCCAAAGCTGAGCACTGCAATTTCAGGCCATCGGGTTTCAGGGAAGTCTTGCTCGTTGGTGGGAAAGGCAGCCAGCACCACTGCAGATCAAGACAGAGGATCGCTGATGTTCAGATGTTCCTCTGAGCGTATGATGAACGCACGCTAGGTTCCCCTGGTGCGGCTCTGGGTTTGGCCGATGCTGGCTTTCAGCTATTTTGCTGCAGAAGGGCTTGCCAAAACTATTTTGCTTGCAAGCCATTTTCCTCCCAAGCTAAATCCCATCCTCACTAGAATCCAGTCTTTCCAAAATGGGGCTACTTAACCGGGACCCGAAATTCACAGGGGGTCTTTTGAGACATTTTGAGTTCAATTAAGAGATGGCATCCAAACTAAATCTGGAACTAACCCCCCATAAATTGCAGGAACATTTGGACCCAGATCTCAGGGCACAGTAATGTCTCTGAAATGTCAATGTTTTCTCTGGAAACATCCACTCGGTGGGCAGCGGCAGTCAAAAACAGAATGTTGGGAATCATTTAAAAAGGGATCGAGAATAAGACAGAGAAGATCTTATTGCCTCTGTATAAATCCATGGTACACCCACATCTGGAATATTGCATACAGATGTGGTTGCCTCATCTCAAAAAAGATACCTTGGCATTGGAAAAGGTTCAGGAAAGGGCAGCAAAAATGACAAGGGGTTTGGAACGAGTGCCACATGAAGAGAGATTAAAAGGACTGTGACTATTCACTTTAGAAAAGAGGAGACTAAGGAAGAATAGAGGTCTATACAATCAGGATAGGTGTGGAGAAAGTGAATAAGGAAACATTATTTATTTGTTCCCATAACATAAGAACTAGGGGTCACCAAATGAAATTAATAGGCAGCAGGTTTAAAACAAACACAAGGATGTTTTTCTTCATGCAACACAGAGTCAACCTGTGGAACTCCTCGCCAGAGGCTGTGTGAAGAGCAGGACTTTAGGGGTGTGTGTAAACTACATGGCTCCGTTGACGGAGCCATGTAGATTAGGCTGATCGGCAGAGGGAAATGAAGCCGCGATTTAAATAATCGTGGCTTCATTTAAATTTAAATGGCTGCCACGCTCTGCCGACCAGCTGATGATCAGCTGTTTGTCGGCAGATCGGGGCAGTCTGGACGCACCATGGTCGACAAGGAAGCCTTTGTCGACCTGCGCAGGGTTCAAAACAGAACTAGATAAATTCATGGAGGTTACGTCCATCAATTAGCCAGGATGGGTAGGGATGGTGACCCTAGCCTCTGTTTGTCAGAGGCTGGGAATGGGTGACAGGGGAGGGATCACTTGATGATTCCCTCTTCTGTTCACTCTCTCTTGGGCATCTGGCAGACAGGACCCTGGGCTAGATGGACCTTCAGTCTGACCCAGTCTGGCCGTTCTTATGTTCTGTCGCATCAGACTAATCAGGCCATTAATCTCGGTATCCTCCTCACAGCAGTGGCTGCTCTATAGGCTCATGTAAAAACCTCTTTCATATACCCGGCCCATTTTGCAAGGAAGGCTGGGGTGGAATTTTCCCCTGTAGACAATCAGCTAATTCCTTAGTACCTGTGTGCGTGCAGCCCCTGGAGCATGCGGCTTGGGTAAGTGCTAACTATTATCACCAGTTGGCACCCCAAGACCCGAGCTCTGATTACCCCATCTCAGCAATTACACAGGAACTGCCGTGCCAGCCTGATATCGGCCATACAATTATCTGGGCTCCTTGCCAAGGCCAGAGGCGAAGGTTTATCGCTGTGACCCACGGTGCTAATGAGTCCAGCTCCACACAGGGCGAAAAGTGTTGTCTCTCATGGGACCAAAGGAATGGGCTGGAAAGCCGCTCTCCAAGGTGGTGGTGTATTTACGTGTGTACATTAGGCTGCTCTGGGTTTGCCACAGAATTATCATGGGGATCTTGGCAGAGTCAACCTGTGGAACTCCTCGCCAGAGGCTGTGTGAAGAGCAGGACTTTAGGGGTGTGTCTAAACTACATGGCTCCGTCGACGGAGCCATGTAGATGAGGCTGATCGGCAGAGGAAAATGAAGCGGCGATTTAAATAATCGCGGCTTCATTTAAATTTAATTGGCTGCCGCGCTCTGCCGACCAGCTGATGATCAGCTGTTTGTCAGCAGATTGGGGCAGTCTGGACACACTGTGGTTGACAAGGAAGCCTTTGTGGGACACAGACCCACGCCCCCCCTCCCTCAAACATTGCGGCCCCCAGGAATGTGGTTCCTCAGAGATTTAGAAAACGCCAGGGCCCCAAGGGTGGCGAGTATCCTAGGCAGGGGGAAGCTTTGCCTTCCCAAACCACCAGGCCCCAGAATGCCTACTGTAGGCGTACTGAAGGCAGAGGGTAGCAGCCCCCAGCGCCCGCCCTACCCATGTTCCGGGGCTGGAGAGGTGGGGCTCCACGCCCTCCTCCCTCCCCATGGTGCTGGGGGTAGGAGAGCAGGGTTGAGGGTGGGGCTGGGGGGCTTGCTTCCCCCAGCTCTACCTTCACCCACCGCCCATGCACCTAGCATGTCCACACTGCTTCCCCGATCCCCGCACTCCCCCCCCCCCCCCGACGCCCGTATCTTTCCCCCTTCGGTATCTGCCTCCGCGCAGTGCAAACGGGGGCTCAGAAGGCGGAGGCTTGTCTTCCCTTCCCCGCAGATTCCCTGCTGGATGCTGAGGGATGAGATTCATCGTACAGCCCTTCCCCCAGCTTGCTCTGTCCCCGTGCAAGGCAGCACGGCACAGGGCGGTGGCATATAGGAGCTGGTCTGCTGCCCCCCGAGAGGCATATGCACCATCTGCCCAGCCTGTGGAGGGAGAGGATCCAACCAAGCCCCCGTGAAAAGGCTTCTCCGACATTCAGACCTGCCCTAGCCAGGCAGGTTGGGGGGCGGGAAGGTTGGCTGCGCCATTAAACAGCGGCTGGTGTCCGAGCTGGGTGAATAACGCACACGCCTTGTTGGATTTTAACTGGGGTTCACCCCGGCCGTGCCCAGCTCCCTTTGGGGCTCGCTGCCCATGGGTTTCCCAGCACTTTGAGTGTGGCTGGCCCAAAGCTTTGCAGACTAGCCAGTTTCAGAGCCATACGTTTGCCTTTTGGAGGGAAGCCAAAAGGGGAAATGTGGCCAGGCCTGAGGTGTTGAACTGTCACCCGGCGAGGGGACAGAAACAATTCCCTGGGACGTACGTCATAGGCCTCAATGAACTGCACTGCTCCCATTTGGGGCATTTATGATAACCCCCCAGATTGCAGAATCCAAAAAGATATTGGTCAAATCCTAAAATTCTAGGGCCGGCAGAGACCTCAGGAGTCATCTAGTCCAGCCCCCTGCCCAAAGCAGGACCAACGTCAACTCAATCAGCCCAGCCAGGCTTGGTCAAGAGATGGAGATTCCACCCCCTCCCTAGGGAACCCATCCCAGCGCTTCCCCACCTGCCTAGGGAAACAGTTTTTCCTAATATCCAACCTGGACCTCTCCCACCACAACTTGAGCCCATTGCTCCTTGTTCTGCCAACTGTCACTACTGAGAACAGCCTCTCTCCATCCTCTTTGGAACCCCCCTTCAGGAAATTGAAGGCTGCTCTCAAATCCCCCCTCCCTCTTCTCTTCTGCAGACTAAACAAGCCCAAATCCCTCAGCCTCTCCTCGTAGGTCATGTGCTCCAGCCCCCGAATCATTTGTGTTGCCCTCTACTAGACTCTCTCCAATGCATCTATATCCTTTCTGTAACAGGGGGTCCAGATTTGGACACAATACTCCAGATGCGGCCTCACCAGAGCTGAATAAAGGGGAATAATCAACTCCCTCAATCTGCTGGCAATGCTCCGACTAACGCACCCCGATATGCCCTTCGCCTTCTTGGCAAAGAACCGGGAATCACCGTTTGCTTGCGGATATTCCACAGGCTTGGAAGGAAGCAACATTTGGCAAATCCATAACTGAAAATTTCTCTCTGCTCTTATTAGCACCTTTCTGAGAGAGAAAAGTTTGAACTGAGTTTTCCAACGTGAGGAGCTCACTGGATCATTCATGTTTATTTTCAGTAAGTGTTGGAGCACTGGGGAAGTTCCAGAAGACTGAAAGAAAGTTAATCTTGTGCCAAGTTTTTAAAAGGGTAAACAGGATGACCTAGGTAATTATTGACATTGATCCAAGGAAAGATAAGGGTGCGGCTGATAAGGGACTTGATTAATAACGAACTAAAGGCAAGTAATGTTACTGATGCGAATCTACATGGGTGTATGGAAAATAGAGCCTAGCAAACTCACTTGGCCTCTTTTTTTTTTTTTTTTTTTTTGCAGCAAGATTAAATATTTGGTTGATCACCATAATAGGGTTGTTGTTATCTCCTTAGACGTCTGTAAGACATTTGTCGTGGTACCACGTGACGTTTTGATTCAAAAAATTAAAATGGTAGAAAAGGAACGTGCCACACATTCCCGGACTCAAAAACAGGCTAAATGAGACATCTCAAAATGTAACTCTACTGGGGGAATCATAATTGTGTGGGGCCAGTTTCCAGCGGGGCTCTGCAGGGATTGGTTCTTGGCTTTGCATGATGCTATTTAACACCTTTATTGAAGACTTGGAAGAAAGCATAAAATCATCATCAATAGTCTGCAAATGATCCAAAAATTGGGGAAATGATAAATAATGAAGATGTCTGGTCACTCACCCAGAGCGATCCAGGTTGCTTGATAGATTATGTATTTTACTAAAGCTAAATGAAGGAACAACGAATGTTGGCTAATCTTCCAGGTAGGGGACTCTTTCCTGGGAAGCAATGATTCAAAGGTTAGGGGGTCATGGTGCGTAATCAGTTGAAAGTGATTGTGGGATATCTAAATAAGAAAGTCTTGACTAGGGCCAAGTCTACATGGATGGAGAAAATCAATGCAAGATGGGCAACTCCAGCTACGTGAATTGTATAGCTGCTGTCAACATTCCTTGTATCGATTTTTGGGGGCAGCCCCCCAACAAGAGGTCGACAGGAGAAATTTTCCTGTCAACTTCACTTCCTCCTTGCAAAGAGTACCAGAGTCAACAGGGACTCCTCCAGCATTCAATTTAGCAGGTCCTTGCTAGACCCGCTAAATCGAACACTGGGAGATCGATCTCCTGAGCATTGATCTTACTGGAAGTGGAGATGTGTCCTAGGAGAGAGCGGTAACTGTCTCCGTTTATTTGGTCCTGCTGCTACAGCTGCTAGAATCCTCTGTCCAGTTCTGATGACCACAGTCTAGCAGACCCGTGTCTACTACAATCCAGTGGCTGGAAGTCAAAGCTGGACAAACACAGACGGGAAATAAGACACATGTTTTAACAGAGGGAATAATTAACCATTGGACCATTGATCATAGATCATAGGTCCCTTCCAGTTCTAGTATTCTATGATTCTATGTGAATTCTCCATCACTGGGATTTTTCAAACCAAGACTGGTTGTTTTTTATAAAAGATCTCAAGGAATTATTTGGGAGGATTAGACAGAAAATCAGACTGATTGCAATAGTTCATGCTGGCCTTAGAATCTAGCAGGCATTCCTGAGTAACACTTTCCTCTGAGCAGCCTGATTTTATCATGTGAACCCTTGGTCTCGCAAGGCAAAAAAGTCGAGAAAGTTTTCACCGTGCCATGACCTCCCTTCCAAGGCAAAGCATCCTGACGGATGCTACTTCTCTTGCTCTAGAAGGTATGACAGTGCACTGTTTCCCAGAAGTGGGCGGGATAGGATGCCTATGGATCAGATCACGCCTAGGAACTCAAAGAACGCTACATTGTGCACGTGCTTGGTGAGAGACGTCTCTCGATGTGGAGGCAAGAATAAAGCCCGAATGTTGCCTAGCCTCAGCTCGTTCTCCCCACGTCTGAACACGGAACAGAATGCCTGACAAGTCCTGACCGACTCCACGGCAGTGTCGCTTGCGAGGTTCGCTGGCATCACTCCCTTAAGCAAGTCACACAAAGGGAGAAAACAATCAATAGCCACTTCCTTGTCATCGCTTGCCGTGGACGATGCGTCCCGGTGGCTGACCTGATTGCGGCTTGCAAGCTGTTTGGGTTTCGTTATTTTTTAAGAACACGAAACAACGGAAGGCTCACAAAGCTCCCGTTATTTGATTCGGCCAGGAGGGCTGTGCAGAAGGGAAAATGCTTTTATATTTATAATAGCTGAGAGCCCATATATTTCTCTTTGTTATCTGAGGAAGACTTGGAACAGGGCCAGTGGGAGTAAATCAAAGACTCTTTTTTATTTTTGGTAATCCCCTTGAAGCCTGTCCAGTTCAGTGCAACCTAGTAACTCTTTCCTCTCTCATCACGGGATGAGTCATTTTCATAGAATCATAGAACCATAGAATACTAGGACTGGAAAGGACCTCGAGAGGTCATCGAGTCCAGTCCCCTGCTCTCACGGCAGGACCAAATACTGTCTAGACCATCCCTGATAGACATTTATCTAACCTGCTCTTAAATATCTCCAGAGATATTTCTCTCTATCAACGTTGCCTGGCCAGAGCCACAGGACTGTGCGAACAGAAGCCTCCAGCAGCAGCAGTGCAGCCTTCTCCCTCACCACCCCAACAACGTACCTTGGTGCTGACTTGGCAAGTGAGGTCACACGGCCTGGGGGACGCCATCTTGTTTTTCCAAAGAGCATTATCCATGCCGTGGGACCTCCTATGGGGGGGTGAGGGCACAGCCAGGCTATGCGAAGAAGGCTGTTGTATAGAGCAAAATGGCTCCCTCTATACAGGCCGGCTGACAGGGGGAGGCAAAGGGAGCGATTGCACTGGAGCCTGGCAGGAGCCGCAGTGATGTTCGGGAGCTCTGGGCCCCTTCGAAATGCCAGCGGAGTGCAGCTCTACCTCTGCACAGCTCTGAGGGCTGCGGGGAAAGGTGGGCTGCGGGGAAAGGGAGACCAGAGGAGCGGAAGGCCTGAGCGTGAGAAGGTGAACTCTGTGTGTGAGCAGAGGACTGCAAGCAAGGCAGAGTGCTGTGGAAGAACAGGATAGGCTGCTCAGGTGCCGGAAGAAAGGTGCTGAGAGGGATTGTTTGGGGAAGTGGTCCAGAAAAAAGCCAGCAGACGGGGAGTAGAAGAAACCCTACTGTTACTGCTGCCTTAGGGTCCCTGGGCTGGAACCTGGAGAAGTGGGCCAGCCTGGTTTCTCTCCTCCAGCTCTCTCCATGCCACTACAGAGTCTGCGCCAGAGAAGGAGATTAGGTCTACAGAGGGGTTTCACCCCAAACTAGACTAGCCTGTGATGAGTATAGCTCAATAGACTGCGACCCTGGCATATACAAAAAGAAGAAGTGGTCGTGTGAAGGGTCATAGTGAGCCGCTGAGGCAAACACTGTCGGCCAGTAGCTCAGGACCCATGCCGCATGGTGGGAGCTTTGCCACAATGGAGTAATATTTCTCTCTCTCTAGTAGGCAAGGCCCAGTTGGGTCAGCAGGGTGTTTAAATAGCCAACCCACCATTGCCTGGTCTCTACCGACCCTTACGTTAAAAGCAACGTTAAGAATGATGGATGTCGCAAATGGGGCACAATTCCATTGTCGATCATTTCTCTATTTCCCCTCATACTTTGGGTTTTATGGTTGTGTGTTCCTACACACAATGATCTAAAGTGTGCAGTGCACTGGTGTTATAACAGTGTGGTTTCATAGGGTATGTCTACACTACCCCGCTAGTTCGAACTAGCGGGGTAATGTAGGCATACCGCACTTGCAAATGAAGCCCGGGATTTGAATTTCCCGGGTTTCATTTGCATAAGCCGGCCGGCGCCATTTTTAAATGCCGGCTTGTTCGAACCCCGTGCCGCGCGGCTACACGCGGCACGGGCTAGATAGTTTGAACTAGCAAGCCATTCTGAACTATCTGTACACCTCGTGGAACAGCTTGCTAGTTCGAACTATCTAGCCCGTGCCGCGTGTAGCCACGCGGCACGGGGTTCGAACAAGCCGGCATTTAAAAATGGCGCCGGCCGGCTTATGCAAATGAAGCCCGGGAAATTCAAATCCCGGGCTTCATTTGCAAGTGCGGTATCCCTACATTACCCTCCTAGTTCTAACTAGGGCGGTAGTGTAGACATACCCATAGAGGTTAAGGCCCAAAGGAATCATTCAATCCCATAGTATGATCTCTATGGTACAGGCCACTCAATTCCACCTGGTTACCCCTATACTGGGTTTGGTTGTGCCAGGACAATGGGAAGTGCCTGGAATTGGATTGTTTCTCATCAAATGGAAAGGGAGGGGTTTGGTAGAAGGGACAGTTATACTGTAGCATGACCATAGGGGACAGCAAACCAGGACCACTATAACCCCATTGGGCCAGCAGTGGACAGGAGTGGAGAAAGGGACAGCTACCTACTATATATGTCAGAGGATATGTCTGTGTGTCTGTCTGTCTTCCCCAGGCAGGGTTCATGCACCAGTCGCCTGTCTGTGCCTGCTGAAGCTGCAGTGGCCATGCACAGGCGTGTCTTACTTGGCCCCAAGCTACTACAGTGAAAGGGCTGGAGTTGTCTTCACTCCCTGGGGCAGCCTGCATTCTGAACCCCTCATCCCCCACTTGACCCTAGAGAAAGACCCGGGGATGACAGTGGATGAGAAGCTGGATACGAGTCAACAGGGTGTGACGGACCGGGCTGTGTCTGGGCACAGCTGAGGGCGTCCGCTCAGGGCAAATTGCTCAAATTCAGGGCTCCTTACAGCCCCCAGACTGGTGACCTCTCCAAACAGGCCACAAACCAGTCCCACAGGGCGCTTCAGCTGCCTGCCTGAAGCCTCACAAGCAAAACCCCTCCGACACCCCAGCAATATCCGTGCCCCAGATGGCCCCGGGCCTCATACACCGGTGGGGGGTCCTAGCACCCAATCCCACCTACCCCGAACAAGTTCTGTCCGGTTCCAAGAAACCAGCCACAGATCCCTGGTCAATTTACCCTCTGGATCCTACCCACAAATCACGCTGGGCCAATCCTTTAGCATCTAACATCTAAAGGTTTATTATTACAATAACAAAAAGCATGAGAGTAAGGTTGTTAAAGAATAGTACATTACATGCATCGAATCTCCCAGTTCTCGATGCAGGCTCTAGCAGAGATGTTACAGCTGCTGGTTTAAAAGTCCTTGTTGCACATCCTAGGATCAGGATGGGTCCACAGGTCTTTCTGGCTCTTCGATCCCTGCACTGCTGCCTCTGGGATGAAGTGCTGAGCTGAAGACCAAGATGGAATCCACCACATGGCCTATTTATCCCTCCTTCCTGGTCTCTTCTTGGCTACAGCAGGTCACCTGGCCCACGGCTACTTCCTGTGACCCCTGCTGGTAGCCCTTAGGTATGAGTCACCACTCCTTCTTTAGGTGTGTCCTTGGCCCATCGAGTGCCATTGTCCCACAGGGCCTCGCTGATTAGCATGTCCATAGGCCGGGCTCTGCCCAATGCTCAACCACATGCAGAGAAATATTCAGTATCTACACAGATTACAGATTCCTAACTGCACACACAGACATTATACAATCACATGACTAGCACATGTAGGATTAGCAGACAGTGAGCTTTTATTCAACACCTCACATGGCCCCTTTTATACCATTTTTGGGGCCAACACCCCTCCCATGGGTGCAGCAGTGATCTGGCTGCTCCCCTCAAAATCCAGTAACGTGACACAGCGTGTCCTTGTAGCCAAGAAGGCTAATGGCATGTTGGGGGGCATCAGGAGAAGCATTGCCAGCAGATCTAGAGAAGTGATTATTCCCCTTTATTCGGCTCTGGTGAGGCCACATCTGGAGTATTGTGTCCAGTTCTGGGTCACCCCGTTACAGAAAGGATGTGGACGCAGTGGAGAGGGTCCAGTGGAGGGGAACCAAAATAATTAGGAGGCTGGAGCACATGACCTATGAGGAGAGGCTGAGGGATTTGGGCTTATTTAGTCTGCAGAAGAGAAGAGTGAGGGGGGATTTGAGAGCAGCCTTCAACTTCCTGAAGGGGGTTCCAAAGAGGATGGAGAGAGGCTGTTCTCAGTGGTGGCAGATAACTGAACAAGGAGCAATGGTCTCAAGTTGCAGTGGGGGAGGCCTAGGTTGTATATTAGGACAAACTATTTCCCTAGCAAGGTGGTGAGGCACTGGGCTGGGTTCCCTAGGGAGGGGGTGGAATCTCCATCCCTAGAGGTTTTTAAGTCCTGGCTAGGATGACTGGTCCTGCTTTTAGACCTCCTGAGGCCTCTTCCACCCCTATAATTCCGGGATTCTAATAAGAAAGAAAAACAAAACTTAGTTAAGGACCCGCACAATGACGGGCAATTCTTCTAGTCTGCTTTCTAGATTTTGAGTAGAAATTAGCCACCAGGAGGTAATGTGTCTCAGTGACGCGTACAAGCGGGAGTGTGCAGTCAGCTTCAAGGTTGTACTGTCTAACCTTGCCGCAGTTGAGGGGAAGCTATCAGAGACAATGACATACAATTGAAACTCCCTACAGGTAGAAAAGGAACTCTGCTACGAGGCAGGGGTTTGCCCTGCCGGGGAACCAAAACAAAAGACTGTTTTCAGAATAACAGTGCAGGGAAAGGCACTCTGTTTCCTCAGTGAGGAAACTCCTCAGAGAGGTGGCCACTTGGATCCCGGTTCTTGGGGAACCAGCTAGCTCTACAACTCACTGAATTTGGGAGCGGGGGAGTCTACTTTATTAAGTCTGAAATGTTCCTACTCTCAAGCGGGTACCCAACTCTGCATTTCAACTGTTATTGTTTTGTATTGGAACTGCTGGTTTCCACCACTTGCCCTCATTTTTAGTTACATCTTTCTTCTCACTTAAATCGACCTGCTTTCGTTTTGTTATACGTGCTCCCAAGCAATGGTCCCTCTCGTTTTTCCACTCATGTGCAGAATAAATTTTGTTACATGCACCAAGGCATGTGCTGATGTGCACCACCAATAGAAACACATGCTATCCAGTGTGAGCACTCTGCTAATCAGCTGGGCAGTTGGGTGGCTGCTCAAGAGTTCAGCTTACAGGGAACGCTGCTTCCAAATGTGGTGAACTTTGCAGGAGTGGTGATTTAAGGTAACCCTGTTACACTTCACCTTTGAAGGCAGAGTTCCTTGGATTTCCCCCATGTTCGGGGACTGAGCATGGCAGCAGGGGTACCATTGAAAGGGATCTAGGGACTATGGTGCACCCCTTCTTAATCCACGGGGCAAAGACAGAGCTGGGATCACCCAGCGGAGAGACCTTGAGTGGCTGAAAGGCTGAGGGTCTTAGAGAACGGAAGCTCAGCTACCTCAAGAAAAACTCTTTTTGGCTAGATGACCACAAGCTGACTCACGGCTCTGAGAACCCCAGGAACAGGCCCAGTTACATGGACAAATCTTCAAACCAACTGTGCATGGTCAGGCTTTGATTTAAGGTGCCAAGAAAACAACAATAAGAAAGAACAAAAGTAAAGCTCTCATTGACAAACATGGGCCGTAAGTCTCTACTACAGGCCTCAGCGGCTCTGAGAACAAGACAGCCACTGAACCTTCTACATATAGACTTCTGAAAAATTAAAAGGGGCCTTGCCTGGAAAACAAAGAGCATCGCAGCAGAGGGTGACTTACGTATGACTTTGTTTCCCCAAATAGCATGAAAATAGATGGGAGGGTAAGAATAGGTTTTGTATCCTGATGCTGACAGTTCCAGTGATCCATTCTTGGTAGTACTTTGTACTGGATACGTTCAGCTCTCAGCACTGAAGGATTAACACCAAATGACTTTGCTGACACAATGCCTTTGGTCGCTCTTTAGTCAGAGGTATATCTATGCCAATTTCTGAACTCTGATCTTATGAAACTGTTGGCGTATTAATTAGTTTTTACTACTGTGAAGTCTTTGTACTACACAGCTTTGATTCCTGCTTTGCTTGGTATAAGAGAGAGACTTACGCCCTGCAATCTATTCTGAGGGTTCACCTGTCATGATTGGTTAGATTCCCCAAATCAGTACAGCTTCTCTGCTGCTTACCGCTTCATTTAGACTGGTGGCTTTTTAAATCACACTGGCCAAATAGTTTTTAAAAGATTCTATGCTCCTCCCTACTCAACGCTTTGAGATCAATGACTCTATGACATGTTATCTTGTCTGGAAGCAATGTAAGTCCTTTCATGCAATGGAGTGAAGGAAATCTTCCTCTTTGAGTTCTACATAATGGTCTTTCTGGGAAAGGACACTTGATGTTAAAAAAAAACTCCAGGGTTATATAGAGCACTGGAATTCCCAGCAAATGCCATAATTGGGGGGGGAGGGGAGGTCATTCCAAAACAAAATACAAGCAAAAAAGGACTTTGAAATTTCCATTAAAAAATCCTAGGAGGGGATATCATTTCAAGTGGCTCAAAATATTTCATTGTGATTTTGACTGTTTTTAACTTTTTACTGTATATTTTTTAATTGCCAAAAGTGTTTTCAGGCTGGAAACATGCTGTTCCCAAATGGAATGTTATGACTTATTGAAATACTTCTCTCCCCCCCCCCCATTTTTTCCTTTCATCATGAACTTTTGTCTAAATCAACAACAAATAATGCTTCACTTTCATCTAATTGGCATATTCCAACAGAAAATGCTCAGTCAGAAAATTTCTGAACACATCTAGTTTCTACAAATGCCTATCAATGAAACACATGAGAGCTTCCCGCATAAAATCAGTAGCAGTAGCTCTTAGTTTAGGTTTGACTATTCAGATACTTGGCCCAAACTCTGTACTCACATAGTATGTAATTCCATGTATGTCTATGGACATTAGCATAGTGTAAGTTATTGAGGAATTTAGCATATTACTTTCCTGTGGCATTGGTACACTACTAACAAAGTGAATCATAGAACTGGAAGGAACCTCAAGAGGTCATCAAGTCCAGTCCCCTGCCTTCATGGCAGGATCAAGCACAGTCTATACCATCCCTGATAGATGTCTGTCCAACCTGCTCTTAAATATCTTCAGTGATGGAGATTCCACAACCTCCCTAGACAATTTATTCCAGTGTTTAACCACCCTGACAGGTAGGAACATATGAATATAAGAACGGCCATACTGGGCCATACCAAAGGTCCTTCTAGCCCAGTATCTTGTCATCAGACAGTGGCCATTACCAATGCCCCAGAGGAAGGGACCACAACAGCTAATCCTCCAGTGATCCCTCCCCTGTCTCCCACTTCCAGACAAACAGAGGCTAGGGACACCATTCCTAACCATCCTTACTAATAGCCATTGATGGACCTAACCCCCCCATGAATCTATCTAGCTCTTTTTTGAACGCTGTTAAAATTCTATCCTTCACAATGTCCTCTGGCAAGGAGTTCCACAGGTTGACTGTGCACTGAGTGAAGAAAAACTTCCTTTTGTTTTTTTTAAACCTGCTGCCTATTCATTTCATTTGGTGACCTCTAGTTCTTATATTGTGGGAATAAATAAATAATGTTTCCTTATTCACTTTTTCCACACCAGTCATGATTTTATAGCCCTCTATCATATCCCCCCTTAGTCTCCTCTTTTCTAAGCTAAAAAGTCCCAGTCTTTTGAATCTCTCTTCATATGGCACCTGTTCCAAACCCCTCATCATTTCTGTTGCCCTTTTCTGAACCTTTTCCAAAGCCAATACATCTTTTTTGAGATGAGGCAACAACATCTGTACGCAGTGTTCAAGATGTGGGCGTACCATGGTTTTATATAGAGGCGATAAGATATTTTCTGTCTTATTCTCTATGCCTTTTTTAATGACTCTTAACATTCTGTTTGCTTTTTTGACTGCTGCTGCACACGGAGTGGATGGTTTCAGAGAAGTATCCACACTGACTCCAAGATCTCTCTCTTGAATAGTTGTAGCCAAATTAGTCCCCATCATAGTGTATGCATAGTTGTGGTTATGTTTTCCAATGTGCATTACTTTACATGTATCAACATTACATTTCATTTGCCATTTTGTTGCCCAATCACTTCGTTTGGTGAGATCTTTTTGAAGCTCTTCACATTCTGCTTTGGTCTTAACGATCTTGAGCAGTTTGGGATCATCTGCAAATTTTGCCACCTCACTGTTTACCCCTTTCTCCACATCATGTATAAATAAGTTGAATAGGATTGGTCCCAGGACAGTCCCTTGGGAGACCCCACTAGTTACCTCTCTCCACTCAGAAAACTTCCCATTTATTCCTACCTTTTGTTTCCTGTCTTTTAACCAGTTATCAATCCACGAAATGACCTTCCCTCTTATCCCATGACAACTTACTTTACTTGAGAGCCTTTGGTGAGGGGACCTTGTCAAAGACTTTCTGGAAATCTAAGTTTTTCCTAGTGTCCAACCTAAACCTCCCTGACTGCAATTTAAGCCCCTTGCTTCTTCTCCTATCCTCAGAGGCAAAGGAGAACAATTTTTCTCCCTCCTCTTTGTAACACCGGTGTAGGTACTTGAAAACTCCTCTCATGTCCCCTCTCACTGTTCTCTTTTCTAAGCTAAACAAACCTAGTTCTTTCACTCTTCCCTCATAGCTCATGTTTTCAGTTATTTTTGTTGCTCTTCTCTGGACCCTCTCCATTTCTCCACCTCTTTCTTGAAATGTGGTGCCCAGACCTAGACACAATGCTCCAACTGAGGTCTAATCAGCGCAGAGTAGAGTGGAATAATGACTTCTCGTGATTTGCTCACAAGAGGACCTCCTCACCCATTCCTGCAACGCTCGAGTTTTTCTTCAGAGGGTTTCAATTCAAACGGCTAAAGAGACCTAATCCTTCTTAATTTGGGATAGCGGACAAGCTCACAGCCCAAGGGGACATGCCCCAACTGCAGTAATAGGCCCCAAATATAGAAAACGCCATCATGAACGGGCTGCCCATTCCCACCTCTGGGTTGGGTCCGCTGGGAATCACGGATCCTCAGTGTTTCTTGCCCCAAAGAAGTTTTCGACAGGGTTTTGTGTCTAAAAACGTGCGCAGACGGCTTGCTCGCCACATGGCTGTGAGTGCGTTCCGCGGTGAGGGCTCTGTAGAAATGAGGATGCTTTTCGACGCTTGCCTTCTGCAAAATCTCTCTCTTCGCAGAGCAAAACTTGGAACCTTGAAAGCAGGAGTAAATCAAAGCTGCATTTATTTAGTTTTTTGCCAGTCCTCTTGGGTCCTGTCCAGGCCCCTGAGTAACTGTGGTCTTGCTGTTGCTATAGTTACCTCAAGACACAACTGCCCCATGGCCCTAATCTGGAACACACTGCTGTTCCCCATTCAGCTCTACCAGGGTATCTTAAGCCAGGTTCCCTCCAGGTTCAGGGAATCCCCTAAAAAAACATGTCTCGCTTTGAGGAGTCTGGAATGAGGCCACTACAGTCTTTTTTCTGCCGCATCCAAATCAGGGTGCAAAATAATTCCTGCCCAAGACAGAAGAATAGTAGTAGAAATGTAGCCGTGTTAGTCTGGTGTAGCTGAAACAAAAAACAGGACTACGTAGCACTTTAAAGACTAACAAGATGGTTTATTAGGTGATGAGCTTTCGTGGGCCAGACCCACTTCCTCAGATCAAATAGTGGAAGAAAACTGTCACAACCATAGATACCAAAGGATTGTTGTTGTTGTTGTTGTTGTTGTTGTTGTTCGTCCATCGTATTCGAAGAGGACCTTGACATCTAACGGGTTGTGGACTGTCCACGGTGTGTCCGCAAATGGCTGATAAGGCCGATACGGGCACGGAATGTTCTGCCACATGTCGGGCAGACATGTGTAGGCATCACTGTTGCAGCTTTTGCAACTCTGGCTTTACGGAGTGCTCGCTTCTCTTGTGCTATGGTTGTCCTTCTGGCTTCAGATGTTTGACAGCTTTGGTAGATCAGCGTGTGCCATGTTGATCGGTCTTGTGCCAAGGTCTCCCAGGAGGTGGTGTCAATATCCAGGGACTTGAGAGAGGCTTTAAGCGTATCTTTGTATCGCTTCTTTCATCCCCCGTGCGATCGCTTCCCTTGAAACAGCTCACCATAGAAGAGCTGTTTAGGGATGCGATGATCTGGCATCCTTGCAACATGGCCTGCCCAGCGTGTCTGAGCTTTCATCAGCAGGGTGTAAACTGACGGCAGGCCTGCTCTAGAAAGGACTTCTGTGTCTGGCACCTTATCCTGCCACCAGATCCTCAGAAGTCTGCGGAGGCAAATCGTGTGGAAGTGGTTCAGTTGCCTAGCGTGCCTCCTATATACAGTCCAAGTCTCACTGGCGTACATCAGGGTAGTTAACACTACTGCTCGATAGACTTTAAGCTTTGTAGCAAGGCTTATTCCACGGCGGTCCCACACTTTGGTCAGCAGTCTGCCGAATGCAGAGCTTGCCTTGGCGACTCTGCAGTTGACCTCGATGTCAATTGTCACTGAGCGGGAGAGGGTGCTGCCAAGATATGTAAATTGGTCCACTGCTTGCAGCTTTTGTCCCTTCACTGTGATGGTGGGCACCTGATGTTGAGCTTTCGGAGCTGGCTGGTGTATCACTTCGGTTTTCTTTGTGTTGATGAGAAGGCCGAAGTTGTCGCATGCTGCTGCAAATTTGTCCATGCTGGCTTGCATTTCTTGCTCTGATCCAGCATTCAGGGCGCAGTCATCAGCAAAAAGGAGATCTCATAGCACAGTCTCCTTTATCTTGGTGACAGCCTGGAGTCTTCGCAGGTTAAACAGTTTCCCATCGGTCCTGTATCTCAGTCTGATTCCCAAGGAACTGTTCTGAAAGGCATCTGACAGCATGGCTGAAAACATTATGCTGAACAGGGTCGGTGCCAGCACACACCCTTGCTTGACGCCGTTTGTGATGGGAAAGGCCTCTGAAGCTTCTCCATCATCCAGAACACGAGCCGTCATGCCGTCGTGGAACTGACGTACCATCAAGATGAATCTGTCAGGGCACCCAAACTTCGACATGATGCGCCACAGACCTTCGCGACTGACAGTGTCAAAAGCCTTGGTGAGATCCACGAAGATGGTGTACAGTTCACAATTCTGCTCTTGACACTTCTCTTGGAGCTGTCGGGCTGCGAAGATCATATCCACCATGCCACGCTCTTTGCGGAAGCCGCACTGTGTCTCGGGTAATAAACCCTGTTCCAGGTGGTCAATCAGACGATTCAGCAACACTCGTGCAAGGATCTTACCTGCGATGGAAAGCAGTGATATTCCTCTATGATTATCGCAAACTTGTCGATTTCCTTTCCTCTTGTAGAGGTGTACGATGGACGCGTCTTTCAGTTCCTGAGGAATAGATCCTTGATTCCAGAAGGACTGGAACAGCTGAGTGAGTTTGTCGACAAGCACTGCACCACCACCCTTATAGACTTCAGCTGGGATCGCATCAGATCCTGGGGCCTTGCCACTGGACAGCTGGCTGATGGCCTGTAAGGTTTCAGTCTCTGATGGTGAGACATCCAGGCTGTGGTTGATATCCGCCTGGGGCATTCTATCAATCGCCTCGTTATTGATGGAAGATGGGTGGTTCAGTACGGATTGGAAGTGCTCAGCCCAATGCTGTAAAATCAGAGTCTTCTCAGTAATGAGAGTTGCACCATCTGAGTCCAGTAGAGGGGAACTCCCTGAGGGCTGAGGTCCATACAAGGATCTAAGGGTTTCGTAGAACCGTTTGGCATCGTTTCTAAACTTCTGGATTTCATCTGCTTTGGCACTCAACCAGGAGTCCTGCATCTTGCGAAGCTTGCTCTGTACGATCCTGCGAATGTTGTTGAAGGCATTTTTCTTAGCTGTTGACGATGGGTCGTTCTGATGAGCACGGTGAAGGCGATGCTTTTCAGCGAGTATGGCCTTGATCTCGTCATCGTTTTCATTACATAGTCCTGTATTTTGTTTCAAGACAGAAGCGACTGAGTTCAGCAAATGGCTAATTCCTTGACTTGGCCAATTGAATTCTTAGCCCTTCGGCTCCCGATCTCTGTATTTTTAAGTTGTCCACTGCGGGACCCCGGATCCCTTTCCCGGCTCATGAGCCATTTTGAAAACGGCCAGCGTCTACCATGCTTTGTTTGGGAATGTTTGAACAAATAGAACATCCGCACTTCCTCTCTGCTTCTGAACGATGCCAGCGCATGCCTCTCTGCCTGCACAAAGCTGCTGCCCTTATCTGATGCTTCATCTCAGGCACAGACTGAAAGACCGAGATAAGCTACGTGCCTTTACCAGGTTCCTGTTCTCCAGCATCATCAGCAAAAGCTAATCACCCCTGGGATCTGAGAGTGAGCTTTCCCTGCGGGAGATGGATGGGCGCGAATGCTGTAAGAATAACCTCTTCTTGTCTGGATCTCTTCCCTCACAATCAGCAAGGAGCACAACAAGTAGGCCCCGAAAACCAATTTTAAGACTCTTCTAAGGGCAGCCTCAAATCTGGAAGGTCAGGCCCTAAAATTTCCTGCCTATGCCAGATCGCCATGTACCTCTTAGGGTACGTCTACACTACATGCCTCTGTCGGCAGAGGCATGTAGATTTGTTTGTTCAGCAAAGGTAAATGAAGCCGCGATTTAAATGATCGCGGCTTCATTTACATTTACATGGCTGCCATGCTGAGCCGACAAACTGCTGATCAGCTGTTTGTCGGCTCACCGCTAGTCTGGACGTTCCCCCTGTCGACATCAAAGCCCTTTGTCGGCAGCCCCAGTAAACCTCATTCCACGAGGAATAACGGGGCTGCCGACAAAGGGCTTTGATGTCGGCAGGGGGAACGTCCAGACTAGCGGTGAGCCGACAAACAGCTGATCAGCTGTTTGTCGGCTCAGAGCGGCAGCCATGTAAATGTAAATGAAGCCGCGATCATTTAAATCGCGGCTTCATTTGCCTTTGCTGATCTGTCTAATCTACATGCCTCTGCCGACAGAGGCATGTAGTCTAGACACAGCCTTAGAGAGGTAGGAGTCGGACCATTTTTGGTAGCCAAAGTGGGCCTTTTCTTTTTGTTAAGATGCGTTTTGTGTCCTGCGTGGGGCTGATCTTCAATATTGTTCACACCCATCTGCAGGAACAAAACATGCAAGGTGATGCTGTGGCAGAGGTGGGCAATAAAATGGGGGCTGTTCACCAGGGTTAGCCCCCAGTGGGCTGTTGCTGCTGTATTTACCTGCATCTCCACAGGTCTGGGCAATCGCAGTTCCCATTGGCCAGGATCTGTGGCCAATAGGAGCTGCGATCCCCGTACCTGCGGAGATGCAGGTAAATACGGCAGAGAGGGGGCCCACCAGGAACTACCCCTGCCCGGCCGGATCCAGCCCACAGGCCGGTATTTGCCCACCCTTGAGCTATGGGATCTGCTTAGCGTGGTTTCCTTAAAGCATATGAGCTGTAGGCCATGCAAGGGGATGGCTATTTAGGACTCTCCTCCGTCCGGGCTTCTCTACCTGAAGCTGAACCCAGAGGCTTGTGTCTTCTCACTTTTAGCAAATGGTCAGCACCACTGAAAGTTTTCCCTGTTGTCTCTGCCGGGCAAACGGCTTGACACGTCTTGTCTCTTTTCGTCGCTTCTCTCCTTTGAATGTCTCGTTCTCCCAGCTCAGGGGCTCTGATGTGACAGGCTTCAAAGGGCCCAAATCTTCTACTCTCTCACCGTTTCCAGACTAACTAGAAATACCGGAAGAACTGCCTTCTGGCTAAGGTGCCCTGTTACCATCCTGTCAGAACACCTCGCCGCCTCCAGGGTGTCTATCCTCACAACCTCGCTGTGAGATAGGGTGCCGCTGTTCCCTCCATTTCAAAGATGGGGAACTCTGTGGCCTAGCTCCCCAAAGGTATTGAATTGCCTCGCTTTCCTTGACAGGGCTGGAGTCACCCAGTAGCAGAGCAGAGAACTAACCTAGGGTATGTCTACACTACAGCGTTTAGCGTTTGATTGAGCGGGTCTAATTTAAATTAGACCTGCTCAATTGAACGCTGAGTGCAGTCCATGCTGGTGTCTAGTACTCCTCTTTTTGTGAGGAGTAAGGAAAGTTGGTGGGAGCTTGTACTCCCATTGGCCTTCTGCAGTGTAGTTGCCACGGCAGCTCGGCTTAAGGTAGGCCGACTCCAGCTACCCATTTTGCGTACCTCAGGTCGACCTTCCTGGTCTACTCTAGACTAGGCCCAAGAGATCTCTATGGCCCAGTCAGAGCACTGCACACAGGACCATCCTTCCTTTTGATATCACTTCCCTCTTGTCCTGGATGGTCTCCGCAAATGTGGCTCAGACATACCATGAGGCAGGTATGTCCGCCAAGAGTGAGCCCAGCTTTAATTTTAGCTTGTGATCTTCCATTCCGTGGAGGGCCAGGATATTGGACATGCAGGGGCATCTGACCCACAGGCAGTGAAGCAGTTAACGCACATTTAAACATGTCTGCATTAGTCAGCACTAAGCGCCGAGAGAGGAGGGTGATTGGCACTCGATAATTACACTAGTGAGCCTGACAGCGAGAGCGAGACGCCTGAAACACGTCCAGCAAGGAATCTATTTATTCTGACGTATTTACACAGGGTCATCTCGTCGGGCTGAAAAATGCCCTCGGAAAAAGTCCCTGCGGCGTCAGTTTGCCCAAACAAAGGCGAGCCAGCAGCAAACAAATAATTGACTCTTGCACGCTGCAAGAGGACACGAAATGCAGAGCTAGCAGCTCGCCACTGGCATTCTTCCAGCAAGCAGTGCTGGAGGCAGAGAGAGAGACAGAGAGAGAGAGAGAGAGAGAGAGAGTGTGTGTGTGTGTGTGTGTGTGTGTGTGTGTATCTACTCCATCTTTCTTAAGGAAATCTACTACAGGTTGGACCTCCCTGGTCCGGCACCATCGGGACCTGAATGGTTCCGAACCACAGAGGTTGCCGGACCAGAGAGTTCTGGATTTTAGAGGTTCAACCTGTAACATGTATAAAATGTATGGAATGAAATCTCTTGGCTTGTGCTACCCCAGGAGCCAATTGACCTTTGAGTTGTTGGCTTTTGGGGAGAGGAGGAGTCTGTTTGCAAACTCCGTGGTTTTTTTAATATGGGCAAGGATGTTTTCTGCATCCGCACGTCTCGTGGCCCTTTCAAAAGAGAAATGGTTGCAGTCACCACCGTCTTTGTTGAAGCCCTGTAACGAGGGCATCGTGCCAGAAGCAAAGGCTGGTCTCGTTCCAACCCAACGTGGGATGTGGGGAGGGGTGGGTTCTGACTGTGATTCGGAGACTGAGTCTGGGCAGGTCACTTTTTAGCTTCTCTGTGCCTTGGAGTAAGGCTTCAAGTGCGTAAAAAGGCCAGGAGCCCCTTGGAACAGGTCTATGCAAAACATTTTAATCAGTGCAGAAATGTTGGTTGCAGGGTTGATTCCTTTTTAGTGACATTTCTATAGGGGCAAAAACCCCCTACTGTAAGCACAGCTCCTAGCTGCTTAAAAGTGCTTTTGTCGGCATAGCGAACACTATCAAAAAACAACACGGAGTCCTGCGGCACCTTCAAGACAAACAGATTTATTGGGGCCTAATTGTCCCATAATTACTATAATTATGCCCCAATAAATCTGTTTGTCTTTAAGGTGCCACTCATTATTCTTTTGTTTACGTGGACTAGTAAAGCCCTGTATCTCTTGAAGATGACTCCTTGTTTTTGCAGATACAGACTAACACAGGTCCTCCGTCTGAGACTTCTGTTCTTTGGGCACTGGTAAAAGTTGTGTCTACACAAGGGCTACATCTAGACTGGCATGATTTTCCACAAAAGCTTTTAATGGAAAAGTTTTTCCGTTAAAAGCATTTGCGGAAAAGAGCGTCTAGATTGGCACGGACGCTTTTGCGCAAAAGCACCTTTTGCGCAAAAGCGTCCGTGCCAATCTAGATGCGGTTTTGCGCAAGAAAGCCCCGATTGCCATTTTCACGATTGGGGCTTTTTTGTGCAAAACAGTCCTGAGCTGTCTACAAGGGCCCTTTTGCGCAACAACATTTCCGGAAAAGGGCTTTTGCCCGAACGGGAACGTCAAAGCATTTGTGCAAGAAGCACTGATTTCAGACAGTAGAACGTCGGTGCTTTTGCACAAATTCGAGCGGCCATGTAGACAGCTGGCAAGTTTTTCCACAAAAGCAGCTGCTTTTGCGGAAAAACTTGCCAGTCTAGACGCAGCCTAGGAGTGTTCGCTGGCTGAGCTATACCAATGTAGCTGTAGCGGCAGCTCTCTTCTGGCGTGGCCAATTAGTCTGTAAGTGCACCAGCATGACGCTGGAGGACATCAAAATGGCATGACTGTGTTTTCCTAGACACCCTCCTCCCAAGAGAATTCTCCTTTCATTTCAGGGGTGGCAGCCTCAGTCTTTGTAGCCTCTGTCTTTGCCAGAGGCTGGTGTGAAGACCAGGACTTTAACAGGGTTCAAAAAAGAGCTAGATAAATTCATGGAGGTTAGGTCCATCAATGGTGTCCCTAGCCTGTTTGTCAGAGACTGGAAACGGGTGACAGGAGACGGATCACTTAATGATTCTCTGTTCTGTTCATTCCCTCTGGGGCCTCTGGCACTGGCCACTGTTGGCAGACAGGATGCTGGGCTAGACGGACCTTTGGTCTGACCCAGCCTGGCCGATCTCATGTTCTTATATTCGTATCAGGAGGCTCTGAATTCCTCTCTCCTGCTGCTGGCGTGTGCAGGAGGGTGACAGCCACGAAGGCACGGCTGACTGGGTTTGGGACAAGGTTATCGTAAGTTATTGAGCTCAGCCAGCTGTCTGACTTTTGCTCTCGTGCCCTCGTACAGAGAGGGAACAGGTTGGACACTAGGAAAAAGTTCCTAATTGTCAGGGTGGTTAAACACTGGAATAAATTGCCCAGGGAGGTTGTGGAATCTCCATCTCTGGAGATATTTAAGAGTAGGTTAGTTAAATGTCTATCAGGGATGGTCTAGACAGTACTGGGTCCTACCATGAGGGCAGGGGACTGGACTCGATGACCTCTCAAGGTCCCTTCCAGTCCTAGTGTTCTATGATTCCATGATTCACATCCCCAAGCGAGGCTGGAGACGTACCGCGGCACTCAGATCCCATGGTGGTGAGTCAGGCGTGGTCTTGACGGATGGGCATTTGAAGAGATGTAGTGACACAGGCACGCTCTGATCAGCTGGGCATGTTGGAACAGATTTCTCCTCCTCCCCCATGCACAGAGGTGTAAATCCAGTTCAACTTCAGTGGAGTGACTCCAGATTGATGCCACCGGGCATGAGGTCAGCATCTGGCCCCCGAAGCAGATTTCACGTGCCACCGGGGCCAGGAAGCGGGCAGGTGGCAGCCTTAGCACGCCAGCTATGAAAGAGGGGCCGGGAGGAGAAGAAACACAGAGCTGGCATGCGCCACGTGCCCGGGGCCAGGCCAGCCCCGAGCACTTGGCGGACACACAAAATGCCCCCGTGGGCGCCATAGCACCGTGTTGGGGACCACTGGTCTAGATGGTGCTTGGTCCTGCCATGAGGGCAGGGGACTGGACTCGATGACCTCTCGAGGTCTCTTCCAGTTCTAGTGTTCTATGATTCTAAGTTGCAGTGGGGGAGTTTTAGATTGGATATTAGGACAAACTATTTCCCTAGCCGGGTGGGAAGCACTGGGCTGGGTTCCTTAGGGAAGGGGTGGAATCTCCATCCTTAGAGGTGTGTAAGTCCTGGCTTGACAAAGCCCTGGGTTGATTGAGTTGGGGTTGGTCCTGCTTTGAGAAAGGGGCTGAATTTGGTGACTCCTGAGTTCTCTGCCATCCCTGGGATTCTATGTTTCTGTGCTTCTAAGATTGGCCTGTTGGATGAAACTAGCCCCTTGTTTCTCTCTCTGCTATGGATCCAGGCTTTGGCAGCCTGTGGCTATTTTTGAAGCCCTTTAAATAGAGAGAAATGTGCCATTTAAGCCCCGAGACACGTTTTTTTCTCTGTGTTAACAATCTGGTCACAGTCTCTAGAGAAGCAGGACAGTTGTTCCCAAGTGCGTAGCTCAGCAATTCGACTGGAGATGCAGGCGGTGGGACCAGCTGTGCCTTCGGGGGACACCGGGTTCATCTGCTGAAATCAGAGGCTCTAGTGAGGAACCCCCAGGCTGTGTGAGGGAAGCAGGTTTCCGGGAGGGAATGCTGACAGGGGGAAGGCAGGGAGGAGAGAGGACTCAGCACTTTCTTGGCGCCCCGAGGGCTCTTTCGCAACGGGAGTATTAATAATGCTGTGGCAGCAGGCAGGGAGGGAAGGGCTGCGTGGAGGGGGGGATGATAGCTCACCCCTACCCGGAGCGCTCACAGGCAAACCACAAACAGATGTGCTCACGGTGGCCCGGCACAGGCCTCGCGGAGCGAGTTAACCGCGTCTCTTTCATCCCCGTCGGGCTTTGCTCTGATGGCAGGGAAGAGCGGGCAATTTCTGACAGGGGTCGGAGTGCAGGAGGCAGGGGCCAAGGGAGTAGACGCGTGCGGTGGTTCCGGGTGGCGTCTGCTGCTTGCGTTGGGGTTCGGTTTGTCTGCGGAACGAGGAAAGCCCGGCCCGAGAGCGGAGCCTGCGAAGGGAGCCACATGCCGCTAGGTACAAACAGCGCTGCAGAGCCAGGCGCAGTGTGTTCCACTTTGGGATGTGAGGCACTAGGCCCGATTCTCCCTCGTGCTTGGTCAGACGGGAAAAACTGGGGGAAATCCCAGCTCCTTTCTCATCCGCCAGCACTTCTCCATTTCCTAACCTAACCTGCCTCGTGTTTGCAGCTTCTCCCACACTGCCCCGTACCTGCTCTCTCCTCCTCCTCTCGTCTGACACGAAGACCCCTACTAAAAGGTGTGCCGGGGTCCATGCCACGCCTCCGACTCCTCAGGGAGGTCCGGGTCTGGCAAAGCAGTGGCAGAGGAAAGGAAAGGCCAGGGCTCTCTCTTGACAGGCTTCGTAAAAGGACACCCCCCGCTTAGCCGCAAAGGCAGCAAGTCGGGCAGGAATGGGGGAGGCGTCTCCTGAGAACAGGGCCGCTGTCTTTCCAGCCGCAGTCGGTCCATGTGGGAGGTCAGGTCCGGGCCGCCTGTGGGGGAAGCTTGTATTGTCTGGCACAAATCGGATGCTGTCTTCTCTTTGATATAAATAGCTGACATTTGTTCGCTTGTTTTACAACAAGGCCGGCCCTCGGTGTTCCCTGGGGAAGAGATTAGGGTCAGCCGTTCGCGATGGCTGGGGCAGCCGCGAAGGCAGAGGAGCTGATTTCTGTGGAATGTAACCAGCCTTGTGACGATAACAACGTCCCTTTAGGTAGCGCCGTGTTTGTCCCTGGCCACGTCGAGATGCGTTACACTGTGTGCAGCCCCTTCCCAAACACAGTCTGCAGCGCGGGGCGGGGGGTGTCGAGATGGGAAGCAAAGGTGAAGACCGATGAATTTCAGTGCTGCCTACTCCCAGATGTCTCTGCACCCTGAATTCCGGTGGGAAGGGGTTAAATCAACAAGCTGGCACATAATGCTCTGGGAAGATGAGCAGACCAGTATCACAAGACGCCTCCTTTACCAACTCCACGACAATTGTACGGGGTAACTGAACCACCGTGATAACTCAGGGGGTTGGACTGCACCAGCTGTTGTCAGGGACCTCTCCAAACCAAGCATAGGGGTCTCTGTGTCGATTTAGATCTGGGGTACCAAATTCACTCAGCAGAGAGGCCCAGGTTCCATATTTAACAATGAACTCTGAAGGAAGGCTGACAGAATTGGGCTTGTTTAGTTTAGAGAAGAGAAGATTGAGGGGGGACATGAGAGCTGTTTTCAAATACCTAAAAAGGTGTTACAAGGCGGAGGGAGAAAATTTGTTCTCCTTGACCTCTGCAGACAGGACAAGAAGCAATGGAGCAAGGGAGGTTTAGATTGGACATTAGGAAAAACTTCCTGCCTGTCAGGGTGGTAAAACACTGGAATAAATTGCCCAGGGAGGTTGTGGAATCCCCATCTCTGGAGATATTTAAGAGCAGGTTGGACAGACATCTATCGGGGATGGTTTAGATGGTGTTCGGTCCTGCCATGAGGGCAGGGGACTGGACTTGATGACCTCGCGAGGTCCCTAGTTCTATGATTCTGTGATTACTCATGACCCATACATTTGGGATGAGGGACTCCCCTTACTCCATCCTGGAACCTGCCTGGATGTCAGCAGGAGAGTCACACAGAGTTCAAAGGTGCCTCGCAGCCTTTAGGTAGTAACTGAACTTTTATATTCATTCCGTTTTGGCCTTCTCCGTCCCCCCAGGGACCTGTTTCTGCCTCTGGGCTGATCAATTGATGCTCACGGTACAACATTGTCACTAGTCTTCCAGGCTGACTCTCCATTCAGATTAAGAGCAGGCAAAGAGGCAAGGAAGTTTACCCCTCTGACTTAATGGTCCAGGCTCTGTGCAGACTCTGGCAGACATCAAGGTAAGCTAAAAGTCCACCCCTCTGCCCAAGGCAGGACCAATCCCAACTAAATCAACCCAGCCAGGGCTTTGTCAAGCTGGGACTTAAACACCTCTAGGGATGGAGATTCCACCTCATCCTTTGGAGGAGACATACCACCGAACCTCCTAGGCACCGTGAACCACCAGGAGTGAGTGAAACATCCCCTGAGACTTTCTACAAGCAATTCAAATGGCTCTGCTTTGTAAGATAGGACCATCACTCAGTCTCCTGTTTGCATAGCCACATTCTACCTCCCTCCATAACACCCATACATGCACACACAATGAGGGTTTTTTTTCCCCAACCAACTTTGCGTGACATTGCTGGGGCGCATTCATTAACATAATCCTCTGCAAAAGCAGAAACCCTTCCCATGTAGACCCAGGATGTGCAGTTCTCATGGACGGGAGCTGTCATTCTGTGACGCGTCGTTCATTAGTCCTGTGGGCTGCCGGCTTAGGAATTTCCAAATAATGCTCACAACCGGCCATAGGGATCCGATCAACATTCTGAACGTGTTTCCAGTCATTGCTGAGGAAAGCAGCCTGTCATCCCTTGTGAGGGCCATGAGAACATCAGAACGTCCAAATAGGGTCAGCTCATAAGTCCATTTAGCTCAGTGTCCTGTCTGCCAACAGTGGCCAATGCCAGGAGCCCCGGAGGGAGTGAACAGAACAGAGAATCCTCATGTGATCTCTCCCCTGTCACCCATTCCCAACTTCTGACAAACAGAGGCTGGGGACACCATCCCTACCCATCCTGGCTAATAGCCATGGATGGACCTGTCCTCCATAAATGTATTTAGCTCTTTTTTGAACCCTGTCAAAGTCCTGGCCTTCACAGCATCCTCTGGCGAGGAGTTCCACGGGTTGACGGTGTGTTGCATGAAGAAAAACTTCCTTTTGTTTGTTTTAAACCTGCCCCTTATTCATTTCATTTGGTAACTTCTATGAGGTGACACAGCAAGGTGCGATTTCTGCCTCCAGACCACCCTCTGCTTGTTCTTCGATCAGGCGACAACTCCTGGCTAGCCCAGGGGTCTCACTGCAGCACAGATCACCAGCAGAACGTCCCTACAGGAAACCACATTCAGGCCTTGCACTCCATCTGACACGGAAATAAGAGGGAGGATTTGGGAAGTGGACGGTGCAGCCGTTCAGCCAGTAGAAAGAACCGGTCCAACACGGAGCCCAGAGAGGAGTAAATGAAGGAGATAAACACGGGAGACCCTTGAAGCCCCCAGCCCTGGAGAAAAGGACTTCCATCGACTTTCGCTGGCCTCCTGCCTGTGGGGCCTGAGGGAAGAACTGGGCAGAAACGGCCCTTCCGCTACCCCTCCCAGAGCTAAATCCTTGTGGGAGAGTTTGCCTTTGAATGAGGAAAAAGGCCAAGTAACTAACTCCCGGTAACAGGGCGCATGACTCATGGCCGCAGCGCCTCCTGCTGGTCACTCCGGGAATTAGCTCAATTTGACCCTGGAGCGCTCCCCTTCCAGCCAGTGTCTCATCTACTGTATCCTGTTTATGTGTTACTGGTTCTGCCACCTTATATTAGGACTCACAACTCTCCCAGACTGTGGGCCGTCACCTCTGGGTACTGCCCTGCCACAGTTCCCCCACACTCTGGGGTCCTCCCCCCTCTGGGAACCCCCATCCCTCATGCTCACCTTGCCTCAGTGACCCACTGCCTGTCGGCATCTGTCTACCCGGCCTGCCCATCACAGTTTGGACACACGCATCAACCAGAGGGGATAGGGTCATAATTCAAACTGATCTGGACAAACTGCAGAAATGGTCTGAGGTAAACAGGATGAAGTTTAATAAGGACAAATGCCAAGTGCTCCACTTAGGAAGGAACAATCCGTTTCACACACACAGAATGGGAAGCGGCTGTCTAGGAAGGAGGCCTGCAGACAGGCATATAGAGGTCATAGAGGACCACAAGTTAAACATGAACCAACAGTGTGACGCTGTTGCAAAAAAAGCCAACATGATTCTGGGCGGCATGAACAAGAGTGGTGTGAGCAAGACACGAGAAGTCCTTCTTCTGCTCTGCTCTGCTCTGCGCTGGTTAGGCCTCAGTTGGAGTAATGTGTCCAGTTCTGGGCACCACATTTCAAGAAAGATGTGGAGAAATTGGAGAAGGTCCAGGGAGGAGCAACAAGAATGATGAAAGATCTAGAGAACATGAGCTATGAGGGAAGACTGAAAGAACTGGGCTTGTTTAATCTAGAAAAGAGAAGATTGAGAGGGGACATGATAGCGGTTTTCAGGTATCTATAAGGGTGTCACAAGGAGGAGGGAGGAAAATTGTTCTCCTTGGTCTCTGAGGACAGGACAAGAAGCAATGGGCTTAAATTGCAGCAAGGGAGGTTTAGGCTGGACATTAGGAAAAACTTCCTGCCTGTCAGGGGGTTAAACACTGGAATAATTGCCCAGGGAGGTTGTGGAATCTCTATCTCTGGGGATATTTAAGAGCAGGTTGGACAGACACCTGTCAAGAGATGATCTAGACAGTACTGGGTCCTGCTGGGAGGGCAGGGGACTGGACTCGATGACCTCTCGAGGTCCCTTCCAGTTCTAGTATTCTATGAGTATATGATTTAGCCCGTTACCTCAGGGGCAAAATGCAACCTGAAATGGCCACTCATCATTAGCAAGGGCAGTGGACCTGCTGCCTTTCCCCACCCTGGCTGCCTCCCTGCCTCCCTTTGCCTCAGGCCCTGCTGCCTGGGAGTGAGGTCAGGCCAAAGCTCCCCAGCTCTGCCTGACTTTCCCCAGCCCTGTTCTATCTCAGGAATCCTCCAGCTTCCCTGGCAACCAGGTCCTTTCTGCTCCCCTGCTGGAGCAAGAGTGAGTCTCTGTCTTCCCCTCCAGGAGCCCTCAATTTATATAGCCCTCAGCTGGGCTCTAATTGGCTGCTCGCTCCACATCCCCATCCCTCTCCCAGGGCTGGATTTAACCCTTCTTAGGCCAGTGCTGCACAGGCGCAGACACCCCGTCACACTCCCCAGCCATGGCGGGAAGAACGACTAGCTATGATGTAGCATGGCGCTAGATTGGTAACTTCTAGTAAGGTGAATCTAGACAGCAATCTAAGTTATGACCACAGCTCAGGGAGATATAGCACAGCAGCGGTAGTCATGGTACAGCCTGCACAGAGGCCTCTGTCCTCACATCTAGGCCTGGTCTACACTAAGACTTTAGTCCGAAATAACCCCCCCAAGTTCAAATTAGTAAGCGGCGCGTCCAAGCCGGTCAGTCTGGAATAAGGGGCCATGGAATTCGAACTCTGTACTCCTGCTTTTTGTGAGGAATAACGCTAATTCCAAACTTGTCAGTCTGAAATAACGTTTGTGTGGACACTCCAGTGCCGTTAATTCACACTTCTTGGCCTCCGGGAGGCCTCCGCAGCTCCCCGTAGAGCTTGCTGGGACTCCAAGTCTGAGGTAGCATGTCCACATTCACGGAGCCTGCCTCAGACTAATTGCAATGCTTCCCCGTAGCAATTGTGGACACGCAAGTTCAAATGTGTTAAATCGGGCGTTCTTACGTCGAACTTAGTCAGTTTGAAATAATTTCCTAGTGTAGACACGACGCTACACTGTCATTTTAAGGGCTGGAGCAGGTATGTCTCCCTGGCCTGCCCCTCACAGTTTGGACTGTAATATTGACATACCCCGAGATGAAAAGCATATAGGCCAAGGTGCCCTTTATCATGTGTGACACGCCATAAATACCAGCCGGGTGGCATTCCCTAGCTGCAGGGTGAGTTGTTGCCTTTTGTAGGTCATCTTGATAACCTGCCCAACATGAGGAAGTGACAAAGATAGATCTCTCAGCTTCAAAAAAAAACCCAACTCTTGATCTGCACTAACTGCTGATATTTTGCCTTTACTGATGCAATCAAGCTGCAGGTCAATCGCATGCAGGAAAGCCTAAAATAAAATCTCCCCTTTATCTAGAAATCAGCTCCTAAAAAGTGTTGGATCAGGGATCGCAGAAGGAGCGAAGAGCAGGGTTTGTAGCAAACATACCAGGGTGATCACTAGGGGTTTACACTTGGTGACCCCCATGGAAGGCTATTTTTTCCTACAGGAGCGAGCCACTTGGGGGAGTCATGATCCCAAAGTGCACTGAAGCAAACCGAAAGACTTTTTATTTACTTCACTAGGCCTTGGATCAGGCCCTATACCAGCATATTACGTAATCCCGCTGCTAGACAAGCTATGCCCCAGAGTCGCAGGTTGGTGATGGGGTGTACCTGACCCTTCCCGACCACTGCTGGAAGTCCCATGGTCCTACCACACCCCGCCCCAGAAAGGAGCAGTGACGCGAAGTCCTCCAGACCTGGCACTTTGATGACTTCTTTGCTATGCCTGGAAAAAGTCCGTTTTTGGCAACCTACACGGGGCTGCCAGGAGCAGGGGGAAAGATTGCAGTAACACAGCCAGCTGCTAGGCAGCCCTCAAGAGGCGAGCACTGCCCCCTTACAGATACCCCCACGGGCTTTGTCATGCACCTGCGGCCACGCTGCAAATTCAATCGCAGAGAGGAGAACGGCACCCCGCTTGCCCAAGTCCTGCGTCTGGGACCTGTGTCTGGGGCCGCTCCACATGGCTCGGTGGCTATGTTCACCAGTAGCAGAGGTGACCTATTGATCAGTTTTGTTCTCCCCTGAGTAGAAATGAGTTTCCAGCCACAGGATTGAACGTCACTTCATCCTCCTTGCTGGGGGATGGTGTCAAGGCCAAGATTATAACCGAGTTCAAAACAGCTAGATGAATACATGAAGGACAGGTCCAGCAATGGCTATTAACCAGGATGGGTAGGGATGGTGTCTTCCCACTACCTTTGGCCTCACCATTAGGACTTCCCAGCTCCTCCCCGACCTCCATCTCTGCTCTTGTTTCTTATAAAATGCCATCTCCACTCCGCTTTTTGCCAAGGCGCTTTCTTGGCTTCCTTCTCCCATTCTTGTTTCAGTGCCATCTTCAATGTTCACCCCTCTCCACACAGTCCCTCCGTCTCCCCCACCACCCCCACCCCGAACACCCTTTCTTCACTTAGGGTGTGTCTACACGGCAAAGTTATTTTGGAACAACAGCTGTTATTCCGAAATAATTATGCAAGCGTCTACACAGCAATGCCGTTACTTCGAAATAATTTCAAAATCATGGACAACTTATTCTGTAAACTTCATTCTAAGAAGAATAATGCCTATTCTGAAACAGCTATTTCTAAATAAGGCATGTGTAGGTGCTCCACTGCTGCTATTTCAAATAGCCCCTCACCAGGACCATTCAAAGTTATTCCTCCGGGAGCTCTAAATCACGATAGCATGTCGATTTAGGGAAGCCTGCCTAATTTTGAGGCTTCCCTGCAGTGCTATTTCAAAATAAGCAATTTCGGAATGACTATTCCAGAACAGCTTATTCCAAAATAACTGTGCAGTGTAGACATACCCATACAGACCTCCTGGAAAACCCCCTCCCCTTTTTAGCACCCTGAAAACCTGGACTCCCCCATGCTGTGTAATGTCATCATCCTTCCAATATTTCAGTCCCCCCAATCTTTCTCAGCTCTCCCCATCCTCAGATTCTCAGAGCCTCTTGTCTGGTCTATGTCTGGCTTTCAGATTGTCAGGGAAGGGTTTGCAAGAATATTTGCAGAGAGGTCAGCTCTGCTTATAGAATCATAGAACACTAGAACTGGAAGGGACCTCGAGAGGTCATCAAGTCTAGTCCTCTGCCCTGATGGCAGGACCAAGCACCATCTAGATCATCCCTGATAAATGCCTATCTAACCTGCTTTTATGTATCTCCAGTAATGGAGATTCCACAACCTCCCTAGGCAATTTATTCCAGTGCTTAACCACCATGACAGGTAGGAAGTTTTGTCCAACCTAACCCTCCCTTGCTGCAATGGAAGCCCATTGCTTCTTCTCCTATTTTCAGAGCTCAAGGAGAACAATTTTTTCTTATTGAATAATATGTGAAAAAACACAGCGGACATTTGTCATGATGGGTGTTTTCATGAGGAGTCTGCTTCTCAGAGTTACACCCCTCCAGCCAGGAAGTAAAACCCTACCAAAGAGATGGGAAAATTAGTCCAAGAGATTATTTGACCAGACAACAAGCAAGAGGGTAGCAGTGTGCCTTTTGTGTCCAGTGAAAAGAGTTCAACTTTTGAATACGCGTATGAACTGCTCCCCAATGCGGCTATCGACCCAGAATTATTTATTGCAGTTCTTGGTGAGCAATTGAATAGTGAATCATTTGGACAAATTTCAGAATCTACTCACTGTAAATGATACAAAAGCAAAGAGGCAAAAAATGGTCAAATTATGAATTATTTGTCCTCATCTAATACTCAAAATAATCAACTCGGCATGGCCTGTACCTCCAAATTTATGCCACTACACCTTTTGGATGTTGAAGGATGCTCCGAAATCTGCTAGTGTTTTGAATGCCCCTAAAAATAGCATTGAACTGAAAGCCATGATGTTCCTGTTATGTTTGTATAGGGACTAAATTGTTCTGTACGCACAAGGTCTTGTTTAGATTGTCTGCTGCCATCCTCAAGAGAAGAGACTGTTATTCAAGGGGGTTGTGAGCTGAAATGCTCCAAACTGTTCCTTCGCCTCTTAGCTGCACGTCATGGTAAGTAATGACTTTGCTCTTCCATCGTGGCATTGTTATGACAGAAAGCCAGGCCTGGCTGACCTCGAATTAATCCTGTTCTCCAAGCTTTGTTTCCAGCTTTATTTGAGATGTGTGTGTGTGTGTGTGTGTGTGTGTGTGTGTGTGTGTGTGTGTGTGTGTGTGTGTGTGTGTGTGTGTGTGTGTGTGTGTGTGTGTCTTTTGACTATTTCTGAGTATATTACAGCTGGTAGCCAAAGTGTGCTTTATATTGATACTGCATTTGGGGGCGGGTCATCCAAAATAATTCATGGGGGTGGCAGAGAGGTTCAGATGAGTGCTCCCCATGGTTTGTGGAGTTCCCCTCCACTAGTTGCGATTGCTGAAGATGGTGCTAGCTGTGCTAATGCAGTGAGCTTACGCTGGAGACAGAGAGGCCAGACAACCGCAAGCAGCAGGGGAGAAGTTGGGAGGAAATCCAACAAAAGAGCTGGCCGTTTGTCAAGGAGACGGTATGAAAGGCGCCATGGCAGGCTATCCCCATGCAAAGAGAAGATAGGCAGAGCAGTCAGAGGCCAAGATGGCTCCGTCAGGAGCTCTTTAATGGCCTGAAAACCAAAAACGCACCCTACCAAAGTGGAAACGTGGACACATTGCTGAGGAGGAAGGATAGGTCAAGGATGTGGGGGGACAAAATCAGGAAAGGTAGGGCGCAAAGTGAGGCACCCCTAGCAATAGACATAAAAGGCAGTAAGAAGAGGTTAGAATCATAGAATCATAGGGCCAGCAGAGACCTCAGGAGGCATCAAGTCCAGCCTCCTGCCCAAAGCAGGACCAATCCCAACTCAATCATCCCAGCCAGAGCTCTGTCAAGCTGGGACTTAAAAACCTCTGGGGATGGAGATTCCACCATATCCCTTGGGAACCCAGCCCAGCGCTTCACCACCCTCCTAGTGAAATAATGTTTTCTAATATCCAACCTAGACCTCCCCCACTACAACTTGAGCCCATTGCTCCTCATTCTGTCATCTGTCACCACTGAGAACAGCCTCTCTCCATCCTCTTGGGAACCCCCTTCAAGTAGTTGAAGGCTGCTCTCAAATCCCTCCTCACTCTTCTCTTCTGCAGACTAAATAAGCCCAAATCCCTCAGCCTCGCCTCATAGGTCACGTGCTCCTGCCCCCTCATCATTTTGGTCGCCCTCCACTGGACCCTCTCCACTACGTCCACATCCTTTCTGTAGTGGGGGGCCCAGAACTGGACACACTACTCCAGATGTGGCCTCACCAGAGCCGAATAAAGGGGAATAATCACTTCTCTAGATCTGCTGGAATGCTCCTCCTAATGTGCCTCAATATGCCATTCGCCTTCTTGGCTCTTTAAATAGAGGGAGGAGAAAGAGGAAGGTAAGTGCAGGCCCTGACATAGGTGAAGAAAGCTGAAGCCTTCACTACCTCTGTGGTTTCAGCCTTCACTAGAAAGATTAATGGTGTCTGGATGCTCATCACCATCAATACTAATGACAAGGGGGAGGAAAAGAAGCCAAAATAGGGAAAGAACAGGCAAGGAAGCCGGCAACCATGCCAGACCCCTGAACATGGCGCGGGCTCTTTGCTCCTGGAGAGGGTGGGCCTCAGGGGAAGGAGCAGGACCAGAGTAGCAAATGCACCAGGCCCCCTGACCATCCCTCAGCACCTGAGGTTAAACCAGAGCAAGGGAGACTTAGCAACCCCTCGGAGACGTTAGAGTTAGAAAGTTTTCCCTCAGAGCTGTGTTAGTCTGTATCAGCAAAAAAACTGAGGAGGCCTGTGGCCCTTTAGAGACGAACCGATGTATTTGGGCCTAAGCTTTTGTGAGTCAAAACCACATGATCAGATGCATGGAGTCACGGGCACCGGGTTAGCTAGGAGCTTGTGGAATCCCCCTCACTGATGGTTTTTAAGAACGGGTTACGCCGATGGTCCCGACAGGTGTTTAACTATCTGTAAACCTGCCTCAACGTGGATGAACAAGATGGCCTCTTGAGCTGCTTTTCAGCCATACATTTCTATGAGCCTATGGCCTCTAGAGCGTATGAGAATCGGGGAATTGTGCGCTCGTAATTTTGTGCTCTCTTTTTGACCGTTAAATGTGATTTTCCATCTGTCAAAGATGGGCGCCATGCACGTGGTTGTTAAGTTTGCATCTTCTACAAGGAATTAAACTGTTGCGTAACAATTATTGGGTATTTAATGGAACTCATATGCCCAGGATTTCAACAGCATATTTCTGCCAAGATGCCTTTCGCTTGCTTATAAAGCCCAACACCAATGAATAAAGCCATCGGTTGCAGACCCCGGTGTTAGAGGCTTCTTCCATCAGCCTATCATGGTTTTTCACAGCCCGCCAGTTGGACACTGTTCTGTGCAAAGCCAAGTCTATCCACAAAACCACAGAACACTAGAACTGGAAGGGACCTCGCGAGGTCATCGAGTCCCATCCCCTGCCCTCACGGCAGGACCAAGAACCACCAAAGTGTCTGTCTGCTGTTAAATATCTCCAGTGATGGAAACTCCACAACCTCCCTACGCAATTTATTCCAGTGTTTAACCACCCTGACAGGCAGGAAGTTTTTCCTAATGTCCAACCTAATCCTCCCTGGCTGCAGTTTAAGCCCATTGCTTCTTGTCCTGTCCTCAGAAGTCAAGGAGAACAATTTTTCTCCCTCCTCCTCATGACACCCTTTTAGATACCTGAAAACGGCTATTCTGTCCCCTCTCAGGCTATGTCTAGGCTATAGGCTTCTTTCGGAAGAAGCTTTCTTCGGAAGAGATCTGAAAGAGAGCATCCACACTGCAAAAGTGCATCAAAAAAGCAATCTGCTTTTTTGAAAGAGAGCATCCAGACTGAATGGATGCTCTCTTGCATGTAAGCTGTGATTGCTATGGGCGGAGTGGCCACCTCTGCTTTTTCCTCTTTCCGCATCTAGCAAAAGAACTCTCTCTTCCCCGTCCACACACGCCTTTTTCCGAAAGAGCTCTTTCGCAAAAAGGCTTCTTCCTCATAGAATGAGGATTACCAATGTCGGAAAAAACCCCTCTGCTCTTTTGATTTTCTTGCGGAAGAACGCAATTGCAGTGTGGACGTTTCTCAAGGTTTTTCGGAAAAACGGCTGCGAGAAAACTCTGTAGTGTAGACATACTCCCAGTCGTCTCTTTTCCAGCCTAAACAAGCCCAATTCTTTCAGTGTTTGGGAGCTAGACGTCGGTCATCCTTGGAGAGCTGCAGTCTAGGTGACAGGCATCCTCTAGGGAAAGAGATGCCCCCTGTCCTCAGTATGTTCAATTAGACCACACAATTGTTAGCAAGCGTGGGAGAGGGCAGGCAAAGAGTCAGTCCGTCTGATTTAAGGCAGGTATTAGAGCTGCCGTGTTTGTTATTTTAACAGTCTGCCTGTTTGTTTCCTCCTTGGGCAAGGTTTGGGAAACCGTGAGCTGATCCCCTCCACCTTTGTTTCCAAATGCAATCCAGGCTGATTTAATCCCGGCTTGGTTTGCTCCTTGCTCCGTCTGGGTTGTGTCCGTGATGTAAACAGTAACCAATCGCCCTGCGCTTGGAGCCCGCCTGTCCTCATATTTCCTTATTCATTCACTGGAGAGAGGCCGGAAAATATGACCAAAGCCTGAGAGACTCGCTCTTCCGAATAAGGAACCAGTCTTTCTGACTTCACGGCGACGTAATTCCGGGACATGAGCCGTCACTGACCCTTCCGGTGAGGAACCAACGGTTCCCAGACACCCTTCTGATTTCCTGGGTTGGTTGTGGGGAGTTCTGGTGGGGGGGCACTTTGGTTTGTGAGTTAAGTATTTGCATTGCAAACTGATTTTGAATGGAGAAGCAGTGTGTAGTCAGTTTCTTCCCACCCGGTACCCCCTCCAGGCCACGGTGTTGTCTGCTTTCATACAAAAGTAGGAGCCTGGACTGCTGCAGCCCCCAAAATGGCCTAGCATGCTATTCATCATCCAAGTTCAGAGGAAGGAAAAGGGCTGGAAGCCACACCTCTCGGCTGGGGCCGGCAAATCTGGTAGGGACCTCGCAGGTGGTGGTGGTGGGACCAGGCAAGAGACACATCTAGTAGATTAGCTGAATGCCCTTGAGCCAGTACCAGCGTCCCCAAGACAGCGTTGGCTCCCTAAGGCTGTGTCCAGACTCAGGGGTTGTTTCGAAAAAAGTAGCCTTTTTTCGAAAAAACTTCCCCTGCGTCCAGACTCAAGCAGCGTTCTTTCGAAATTAATTCGAAAGAACGCGGCTTTTCTTTCGATGGCGGTAAACCTCAATTTACGAGGAAGAACGCCTTCTTTCGAAAGTTCCTCTTTCGAAAGAAGGCGTTCTTCAATGTAAATAGGGCTTCTTCGAAAGAGAGCATCCAGACTCACTGGATGCTTTCTTTCGAAAAAGCAAGCAGCTTTTTCGAAATTTCTCCGTGCAGTCTAGACGCTCTCTTTCGAAAGAGGCTCTTTCGAAAGAAGCCTGCAGTCTAGACATAGCCTAAGTGATGTCCAAAGGCACTTCCCACAGGAGTTTGAAGGGCATGAACCCAAAGGAGGGTGAAGAATAAGAGAAGGGTAGAACTTGAAGCATAGGGAATGTTCAACTGGCCACCAGGTAAACCATCCTGACCTTGAGATCTATTCAGCTGGGGAATGTCTTCTGTGGGAAGCAGTTGAAGCTCCTTCACGGCTGCATTTTAACAATGTCTGGGACAAAGCACAAGAGCAGATGTCATATGCAACAGCCTTGCATTGGCCTCCAGGAACAGACGAGTTCCAGCCTCGTAGGTCGTCTCCGTTTCTTCTTCCCATGATTATTATTAGCACGTCCCTCTCCAAAGCCCGCATCGCGACGGAATCGGATCGCTCTTGGCAAACCTCTCTGGTGCTGCAGGACTATCCAGTCTAGCCACCTTCTCCTCTGTGAGCTTCTCACCAAGCCGCAAGACGGTGACCCCTTCCTGGTTCTTACCTCATGTTTAGAGGGTTGCAAGACTTGGGGCCCAGCCAGAACTCTGGCAGAAACACGTTCCACAGCTGAGCAAGGTCCAACCCTGCAAGATCATAGACATGCCGGACTGGAAGGCACCTTGATAGGTCATCTAGTCCAGGTTCTTGCCAGGAGGCAAGACTAAGTATTATTAAGACCATCCCTGACAGGTGTCTGTAGAATCTCCATCATCGGTGGTTTCATAAGAACACATCAGACAAACGCCCTAAATCATTTATTTTAGTGCTTAACTACACTTAGGAAGTTTTGCCTGAGGTCTAACCTACATCTCATTTTCTGCAACTTAAGCCCGTTATTTCTTGTCCTGTCCTCAGGGGATAAGGAGAACAATTTATCACTCTCCTCTTTACAAGAACCTTGAAGATAGTTATCACATCCCCCTCTCTATCGTCTCTTCTCCAGAGTAAACCAAGCCAATCTTTCCTCATAAGTCGTGTTTTCTAGATCTGTCGTCATTTTCGTTGCTCTTCTCTGGACCGTCTCCAGCTTGTCTACAAGCATGGGACCCAGAACCGAGCACAGTATTCCAGTATTGCCCATGTTAAGTAGAGTAGGAGAATTACTTCTCATGTCCTGCTTACAAAACGGCCGCTAATGCATCCCAGAATGATGCTTGCTGCTGCTTTTTCTTCTTGCAACAGGTTTAGTGTGTGATTCACTCGAACGTCTAGACCCTTTTCTGCAGGACTCCTTCCTGGGCAGTGATTTCCCCATTTTGTATTTGTGCGACTGATTATCCCTTCTAATGCACAGTACTTAGCATTTATCCTTATTGAATTAATCGTCTGTATTTCACATCATGTCTCCAGTACGTCAAGAGCACGTTGAATTCTAAGCCTGTTGTCCAACGTGCTTACCGCCCCTCCCAGCACGGTATTGGCTGCAACGTTTTGAAATTGTGCTCTCTGTGCCATTACCCAAACCATGTATAGAGATACTGACGAGAACTAGACGCAGGACAGATCCAAGAGAGGGGATGCAGGATATGCACTCTCAGTTTGCCTGGGAACATTGATAACTACTCTCTGAGTACACTTTTCCAACCACTTGCATGCCCATCTTGTAGTAGATTCGTCTAGGCCAGCAGTTTTTAAAAAAAAATGTCATGACCCTGCTGAAGAAAATTGTTGGTGACCCAACAGAATGTGACTGGCGTGTGGGGCTCTGGGTGGGGCTGAGCGCTTTGGGCTGTAGGAGGGGACTCCGGCTTAGAAAGGGGGTCAGAGCTGGAGCAGAAGGGGCTGACCTTGAGCAGCTCCTGGCCAGTGGTACAGCGGGGGGCTAAGGCAGCTTCCTGCCTCTCCTGGCCCCACAGATCAGGCTGCCCCCAGAAGCAGGTTCCCAGCCAATGGGAGGGCGGAGATAGTGCTCGGGGCGGGGGCTGTACATGGAGCTCTGAACGCTTCCCCCCACACACACACCCCTAGGCGCCAGGCCTGCTGCCGGCTGCTTCTGGGGTGCAGCGCAGTCTGCAGTGCCAAGCCAGGCAGGGAGCTGCCTTAGCCCCCCCCACGGGTCACCTGACCCCCCCCCTGCAGCAACAAGACCCAGCACCCGACATCCTACCCCCCAGACCTGGGTCCCAACCCGTCGTTTGAAAACCGCTGGCCTGTGGCTGCATTTTGCTAGTTTGTTCATGAGAATGGCTCGTTTGTTCTCCGTGCCCCCACGTATCCAACAAAACAATCGTTAGGAATATGTCTGCGGCTCATGCCCGCCTCCTCAGGACGAGGCGGCTGGTATAGGGCGGAGCCTTACTGAAGTCGAGACGTGCTCGGGGCTCTATCGATATGCAAGGTGGACAGGTTCTAGGCATTCGAAATTGCAAATGATGCCAGGATTTAAATATCCCACGCTTCATTTGCATATTCACGTTATGGCACAACAGACACTGTTAAGACTCAGTTATTTCGAGAGCAAACCCTTCTCTCGAAATAACCCTTATTCCTCATACAATGAGGTTTACCAGTTATTTTGAGAAAAGGGTTTTCTCTCAAAATAACTGTGTCTTAACAGCGTCTGTTATTTCAAAACAGCGCTATTTCGAAATAGCACCATAATGTGAATATGCAAATGAAGCGTGGGATATTTAAATCCCGGCTTCATTTGCAATTTCGGATGTCTTCATTTGCATCCCTCTCTCGAAAGAGGGTGCAAGTGTAGACATACCCAGAGAGCATGAGTCTGTCCTGCAGCCTGAGCTAGCAGGCAGCTGGCTTCTCACTCAAGCTGTAAAGATTCACACACTAAGCTCCGGAGGTCGCTGGTTCGGTTCCGCCTGTTGGCGTTATGCCGCCTGGGCGGGTGCTTTCACACAAGCACTAGTTCTGCAAGCAATTGACTTGTGTGGGAGTTCGGTGTATGGGCTGACTAGGACAAAGCCATCATTCTCAATAAAAGTATACAGGCAGTCCCCAGGTTACATGGATCCGACTTACATTGGATCCCTACTTACAAACGGGTTGAGGCAACCCCACACTAGCTGATTCCCCCCAGCAGACCAGGGAGACACGAAGCTAGTGCCTGCCCCCTCCCCCAGCAGATCAGGGAGACGCGGAGCGGCTTTTCTCAGCAGACACCTCAGCTTGAGAATAAAGGACTGAGGGAAGTGAGGTGTGGGAGAATAAAGCTGAGCTCTGGAGAAATGTTTGGCTAGAGTTTCCCCTACAATATGTACCAGTTCCGACTTACATACAAATTCAACTTAAGAACAAACCTACAGTCCCTATCTTGTACGTAACCCGGGGACTTCCTGTATTTGGCTGCATTCTTTTCTTTGGGGGGGAGGTAAGGGTCCTGTAGGCCGCCACTTATCCAACATAATCATCGTTAGGAATATATCCGAGGCTCATGCCCAACTCCCCGAAGCTTTGGGTTGCTCAGGACGAGGCTGTTGATATAGGGCGTCCCTTCTGTGTCAATGACAACACTAATTACAGCGAACCCTGCTGGTTTGGTTCATCGCTCTCCCTTGAAAGAAAGGCCAGGCAGGTATTTGGACAGCAGGCAACTCTGACAGATGAGATGCCTGCTGGGGCAGGATGCAGGGGACCCGTGTAAACGGTTTTAGACAATAGACTCCATGGTGAAAAAAGCGCCCCTGGGTTTGCCAGCTCCGCAGCCGCTGTGCTCGGTTCCTGGTTCCCAGGCCGACGTGGGACAGAGATGAGCCAGCCAAGAAGAGATCGCTTACTAGTCACCCTCCCTTCTTCGCCCCATGAGCATATTAGCTGACCCAGCAGCCTTGCTGCTTTTGTTTGCCTGTGGGTTGGCTCGTTTGCCTGTGGAAAATGGGACATATCAGATGCTATTCAATTGTAACCTGAAACTGAGCCTGAGTGAAGACTGGGAATTGGATCTCTTCGCCGCTCACTGAGACAAAAGCCCTCGCTCTGTATGGCCCCTGGCCGGAGAGAGAGTCGGTGACAGTTTGCAAGATTAACAACCCAGCAACTTGAGGGTCGCTAATTCATTCGGTGCTGAGAGCACCGCGTTCAGAGTTCTCTGAGCCTTTGGGAAGGCAATTCCTCTCCCCTGTCCACCCAGCCTCAGCTACGTTCTCTCCCCCTCCCTTCCTCTGCCCATTCTGCAGAAGAGAAGAGTGAGGGGGGATTTGATAGCACCATTCAGCTACCTAAAGGGGGTTCCAAAGAGGCTGGAGAGAGACTGTTCCCAGTAGTGACGGGGGACAGAACGAGGAGCAATGGGCTCAAGTTGCAGTGGGGGAGGTTTAGGTTGGATATTGGGGAAAACTATTTCCCTAGGAGGGTGGGGAAGCGCTGGGATGGGTTCCCTAGGGAGGGGGTAGAGTCTCCATCCCTAGAGGTTAAGTCTTGGCTTGACAAAGCCCTGGCCAGGATGATTTAATTGGGATTGGTCCTGCTTTGGGCAGGGAGCTGGACTTGATGACTCCTGAGGTCTCTTCCAGCTCTAGGATTCTAGGATTCTGTGGTTCTCCTCCCATTTCACATAGACAGAGTAACCCTCACCTACAGACAGCCCCCCAACCTGAAATAAATCTTTTCCAGCAGCCACCCCCCACACCTCAGACACACTTACCCAAGAACCTACCCCTGCAACAAACCCCATTCCCAGCTCTGCCCACACATCTGTACAAGCGACACCATCACAGGACCGAACCACAACAGCCACATCAGGGGCTCATACAATTGCATGGTCACCAATGTGATCTATGTCATCAGGTACTACTCATGCTCCTCTGCCATGGACATTGGCCACGTTGGACAGTCTCCGCGACGCAGGATAAACGGACACAAGTCAGACATCAGGAATGATCACACACACAAACTTGTAGGGGAACATTTTAACCTGCCTGGTCAGTCAGTCATTGCAGCTGTCCTTCTACAAAGGAATTTCACTAACCAATTACAGAGAGGCTATGTCTAGACTGGCATGATTTTCCGGAAATGCTTTTAACACTTTTTGTGGAAAAGCGTCCGTGCCAATCTAGACACGCTTTTGTGCAAAAAAGCCCCGATCGCCATTCTCGCGAGCGGGGCTTTTTTGAGGAAAACAAAGCTGAGCTGTCTACACTGGCCCTTTTGCGCAAAAGTTTTGCACAAAAGGACTTTTGCCTGAATGGGAGCAGCATCGTATTTCTGCAAAAACACTGAGGCTGTGTCTACACTGGCATCCCTTCCGGAAAAGGGATGCTAATGTAGCACTTTGGAATAGGCAAATCCGCTGGGGATTTAAATATCCCCCACGGTATTTGCATTAACATGGCTGCCGCTTTTTTCCGGCTTGGAGATAAGCCAGAGAAAAGCGCCAGTCTAGACGTTATTCTCCGGAAAATAAAGCCTTTTCCGGAGGATTTCTTATTCCTACTTTCTTATTCCTACAATCCCCCGTGGATTTGCCTATTCCAAAGTGCTACATTAGCATTTCTTTTCCGGAAGGGATGCCAGTGTAGACACAGCCTGACAATCTTACATGAGATCGTCAGTGCTTTTGCGGAAATTCAAGCGGCCAGTGTAGACAGCTGGCAAGTTTTTCCGGAAAAGCGGCTGATTTTCCGGAAAAACTGGCCAGTCTAGACACAGCCAGAGAGTCTGCAGAACTGGAATTAACTACAGATTTGACACCGTTATCCTGGGCTTAAACAAAGGCCTTAACCACTTGGAGCATTACATAACCAGTTTCTCCTGCCATTAACATCTGCATTTCCACATCAAAAGCTGTGGATGGGGCACATCTGGCCCACTTAATTAGCCTCCGTAACACAGTTTCTACAATTGGCAGGAACTTCTTCTGCTATTATATAGATCTCTTGGTTTCTGTTATTTCCACTCCAACTCATCTGAGGAAGTGGGTTTTGCCCACAAAAGCTCATGAGTCTATCGATTTTGGTTAGTCTCTAGGGTGCAACAGGATCAGTCGTTGTTTTAGAGTAATTTTTGTCTCAGGTAGCTCCTTGCGGCTTCTCTGCTTCCTACAGGTCAGACACACAGATAGCGCTCGACAAGATTAATGCTCTTGCTTCCTCTGTCCGCCCTAGGAGTCTACTCCCCTGGTCTCGTCAGTTCTACATCTCAAAGTCTTCTACTTGCCAAAAAAAAAAATCAGTCCTCTTCGCAATGCTACAACTGCTAATTGTTAGTGTTGCTTTTGTTCTGACCCTACTGCAGGTCATCAGACTTACAGCCTCGGAAGGCGGCGGGCTCTTGCAGATGGGAAAATGCAGCGGGTGGCATATTTTTTCATGCCAGGACTGCGAAAGAGTTTGACACCAGAGTCCAGGTTCCTCCTAAGCCCTGTCCCCTAGAGAGGAGCCTGGCGAGATCCCCAAACCCGACACAGTTGGCAGCTGTTTGGCCGCTTCAGAAGTGGATCCAATCTGGTATGAGTTTGCTACACTTTCATTTGTGTCTACATCTTCCAAACAAATAACTGAGTCCAGAAGTCCAAGCTGTGTTTTGGAATGGAAATGCTTTCACGTCTGGGAATTCGTTCTGCCGAAGGGAAGAGATGGAGCATTGTTAACTGTTTAAAGGATCGAAATAGACTTCTGAGAAGAGAGACACCTCCTTTTTTGATGGGTCAAACAAGTGTTATAAGGACATCGATCCTCATGACACTGAGAAAACCGAGAGATCTCTGTCGATCCAGGTTCTCATTCCCTATTCAGACCATAGCCCCTGGGACAAAGTCCAAGCAGAAATGAGAATTGTGCAGTATTCAAGATCCCTCAGTGACATACACAGAAATCACTCTTCTGAAAGACAGGCAAATTGATCCGGCTCAAATAAAAATGTATCCAAACCTGCGCTTAAAACCAGAACTGAATAGTTGGCAGGAGCGGTGTTTTCAGTTTCAGCTCTGCAAGTCTACATGGCAACACGAGAGGTTTAGGTTGGACATTAGGGAAAACTTCCTACCTGTCAGAGTGGTGAAACACTGGAATAAGTTGCCTAGCGGGGTTGTGGAATCTCCATCATTGGAGATATTTAAGAGCAGGTTACACAGACATCTATCAGGGGTGATCTAGACGGTGCTTGGTCCTGCCGGGAGGACAGGAGACTGGACTTGGTGACCTCTTGAGGCCCCTTCTGGTTCTAGTGTTCTAGGATTTATGATTCTATAAGGGACAAAAGATGGGGGGAAGTGGGTAAGTAAAGCAGAAAAGAGAACCAGGACTCTATAGTCCATTTCTGGCTTTGTCACTATATTCCTTATGTGGAGTTGGGCAAGCCACTACCCTCTCTGTGATAGAACTTCTCCATCCGTAACACTGGGACGATATTATTTGCCATTGAAGGGTGAGGGTGTGAGACTTCATTAATGTTTGGGGCTCATTTCTTATGGCAGAGGACTCTAAAGTACCTCGGGGTGCTGGGCATTGCTTAAGGAATAGAATCTAGAACACGAGAGCTGGAAGGGACCTCGAGAGGTCATCAAGTCCAGTCCCCGGCCCTCACGGCAGGACCAAGCACCGTCTAGATCATCCCCGATACTTGTCTATCCAACCTGCTCTTAAATATCCCCAGTGATGGAGATTCCACAACCTCCTTAGGCAACTTATTTCAAAGTTTAACCACATGTACAAAGTTTTTCCTAATGTCCCACGTGAACCTTCCTTGCTGCAACTTAAGCCTCTTGCTTCTTGTCCTATCCTCAGCGGTCATGGAGAACAATTTTTCTCCCTCCTCCCCCTTTTAGATACTTGAAAACAATTATCATATCCCCTCTCTATCATCTCTTTTCTAAACTAAACTATTGCTTGGGAGAACTTGGCTTTGACCTGCTTATCAGACCTATGACATATAATTTGGTCTTTAGTTAGCCCACTGGTTGTCCAATTACTTAGTCTTATTTCATGCAATTGTAACAGAGCTGACAATGGCCTGGAGGATAAATCCATTCATAGCTATTAGCCAAGGTGAGCAAGGATGCAACCCCGTACTCTGAGGCTGCGTCTAGACTGGCAAGTTTTTGGCAGCTGCTTTTGCGGAAAAACTTGCCAGCTGTCTACACTGACCGCTTGAATTTCTGCAAGAGCGCTGACTTCCTCCTGTCTGAAATCAGTGCTTCTTGCAGAAATGCGATGCTGCTCCTGTTCGGGTGAAAGCCCTCTTGCGCAAATGCTTTTGCGCAAGAGGGCCAGTGTAGACAACGCAGTATTGTTTTGTGCAAAAAAGCCCCGATCGCGAAAATGGTGATCGGGGCTTTCTTGCACAAAACCACATCTAGATTGGCACGGACGCTTTTCCGCAAAAAGTGCTTTTGTGGAAAAGCATCCGTACCAATCTAGACACTCTTATCTGCAAATGCTTTTAATGGAAAACTTTTCCGTTAAAAGCATTTGCGGAAAATCATACCAGTCTAGACGTAGCCTGAATGTCCGTGGCTTCTGTTTGCCCAAAGCTGGGAATCGGCAACAGGGGGTGGATCATTGGAGGATTACCTGCTCTGTTCATTCCCTCTGAAACACCTGGTATTGGCCACTGTCCGACAGGATGCTAGGCTGGATATACTGTTGGTCTGACCTGATTTGGCTGTTCTTATGTCACACCTAGCAGCTGGCTTCTTGGAGTGGAAATGTGCTATCTTCTGGGGCTCTCGTTTTGGAGTGACTGTGGCTATCACTTTGCCGCGCCCTTCGTGTTCCCAGTGCAGATCTCTGATGCTTCAGCGCCTGCACCATGGATCCATGTTGAAGACTTCACCCTCTTCTGTAAAGCTGAGCCATCAATGCCATTTCCTATCAGATACCAACTGGAACCGCTCAACTTTTAGTTCCACCAGCCCAGGCTGGAGTCAAACCAGCAGCCTAAAGAGGAAATTCTCTGAAGCTTTCAATAACCGGGCAAACTGCCCATCCCCTGCTGTGAGAGGCCTTTCATACCTCCCTCCCCCCTCCCACAAACTGAGATAAAGGCCGCCACATTCAGTCGCGTCCTTTGGCTGAGAAACACCCGCACCATTCTGAGGTGGGCTGTGTGGTTTGTCCTGGCCCTTGGCAGAGAAAGCGGCTCGTCGGAAAGCCATATTGGACTCCCTTGAAGCTGACAGAGGACTAGGGTTCTAGGTCCTGTGATGCCTTCAGAACAGCCCCACGATGATTTTAGGAGGCCCGGTGTAGCGAGTGATAGAGATGTAGCCATGTTAGTCTGGTCTAGCTGAAACAAAAGACAGGACTATGCAGCACTGTAAAGACTAACAAGATGGTTTATTAGATGATGAGCTTTTGTGGGCCAAACCCACTTCCTCAGATCAATTTGTGGAAGAAAATTGGCACAACTATATATACCAAAGTGATACAATCAAAAAAAGTGAACACGTATAAAATTGACAGATCAGATTTTAGAACAAAGTGGGGCTGAGGGGGGAAGGTTAGTGTATGTGAGGTAATAACATTAGGGGTGATAACTGGGGAAGCTATATTTGTAATAGGTGAGATAATTAGCATCTTTGTTAAGGCCCATTCGTAAAGTGTCAAATTTAAGCATGAATGACAGTTCTGAGGCTTCTCTTTGAAGTCTGGAGTTAAAATCTCTTGAAGCAATATGCATGTTTTAAGGTCATTGAGAGAATGGTCAGTCTGGTTAAAATGGCAAGCAACAGCTTTCTCTCTGTGAAAGAGCCTGATGTCTGTTTTATGTGCATTGATTCTACCCCAGCGTCGATCCGTGGCTATCGGTGTCTGTTCTCATGACAGTTATTACAGCTGAGCTTTGTCTCTTCTCTAATGCAAGAGGACATGACAGGAACCACGGCCAATTACGAGAAGTCGGGATTTTCTGTTTGAAAGCCGAAGAGTTAAAGGCCTTAGTAGCCTCGCCCTGCTTTACAGGAAAAAAAAAGGCCTATAGGATCAGTAAAAACCGGTTGCCATGACACCAGAAACCATGTTTCTCTGGCGGAGCTGTGCCAGAATTTCAAACAGATGTGGCACTGCAAGCAGAGGTCGCCTTGGGAGCCCATCGAGAGAGCCGGAAGATGCCACGGCAGCCAAATATGCTCAGAGCCCGCTCGCAGCCAGCATAAAAAACATGGCCTGTGTGCGCGTTCACTGGCTCTGCTTAGCCCCTCTGGTCTCAGCGGCGAGGCAAACAGCCCCGCTGGAGAAGTTTGAAAGGAAGCTGCTCAGTCGGGCTCTCTGCTCAAGGAGCACCTGCCTTTTTTCATCCGCCTGCTTCTTTCGTGCTGCTTTTCCTCTCCCCGCCCCACTTCCCCCCGGGAGAGCTGACTTTCTGGTTTTTCCTTTCCTGGCTTTGCGGGCGTTTGCTGGGCCTGAGCCTCTCACGAGAAAACCCTCTGCAAACAGAGCGGCTGCCAGATTCACTTCCGCCCCAGAAGCAGGAAGAGAGTCTTCTTCGTCCGGGGCGGGGGTGCTAAATGGCCGAGCAAGATGGTGGCTTAAAACCTAGGGTTACGGGTTCGAGCCCCGCTTGCCCGGAGAGCGTCACCATGGCCAGCACCGGCTGCCCCCTTAGGAAGGTGGGATAAGGGGCACCCTGAAAGTTGGGAGCCGGGATGGGTTCTCCAGTGGGTTAGGGCATTGCTGTGGGGACCCTGAGGTTGTGGGTTTGAGCCCCACCTGCCCAGGGAGCATCACCATACCTGCATTGCAAGGTGAGACTGAGGGGCAAACCAAACCATACCATTGTGCTCAGGGCCGGCTTGAGCCATTCGTGCGCCCTGGGCAGCCCCGCCCCCCAGCATGCTGTGCACCTGACAGCTGCAATCGGGCACCTCCCATGGGTTGGCACTCTGGGCAGCTGCCCGGCTCGTCCCCTGCCTTCATACAGCCCTGACTGTGCTTGAGGAAATCAGAGGGGCTCTGTGCCTCCCCCATCCACAGGGTAAGTTAGAATAGGCCAGAGGGGGCCTTCCCCAAATTGGACCCTCTCTCCTGCCATGGCTGGTATAGTCCATGGCGCTATTAACAGGAGAGTAACAACAGGGGTGGAGAAGAACTCCTGGCCCCAGATCAGAAAAGAAAGCTCTAGCCTTTGAAGGATTTCATCTGAAATAGGAACCAGGGTGAGGAATTCAGATTTGTAACACGTTCTCAGAGCCCTGCTCTACCCCAGGGCTTTATTTCGAAATAACGCCCCGGAGGTCGAATGAATAAGCAGCTCCTCCACACGACCAGGCCTGTTATTTTGAAATAACAGGCCTTATTTCGAAATCTATACGCCTGCTTTCCTCAAGGAATCACGCTGCTATCGAAATCATCATTTCAAAATAGCAGTCGTGTGGCAACTCCGGTGCCGCTATTTCAAAATAACGACTCCCCGGTGTCATTTGAACTAATGACTCCCCAGGGCATCCACCTTCACGGAGCCCGCCTAGGACTCATTTCGAGGGGCCATTGACAGACATGGGGAGTGCCGAGCTGGAAAGAGGATTCACATTCTGGAAAAAGCCATTCGAAGCAAACCAGAATCCAGTCAGTCACCCGCGATTAACGGTGGGCATGGGTTCCGATTCAGAGCGTCCCTCAGCACCACTGCCTCTCCTTCCTGCCTGCCTAAGCACAGACGTCTTGCCATCCCCAAAGACCTGGCCAGGAAGGGCCAGCTTGCAGCCCGAGTCCTTCCCACCCTCAGGTTGCCGTTCTGACGTCACGTTTTCCTTGCTGGGAGATGGAGAGATTAGGAAGCAAAGAACGAGCCAATTCCCTTTAACCTGTCTTATCTCCACATCCCTGCGGCCTCTTCTTTGCAGCCGCCAGGGGCTCACAATTTCTGTCACGCTGAGAAAACCTTTTATTCCAGCAAAAACGAGAGAGTGGGAGGGGCTGGACTTCAATACGCCGGCAGGTGGCTTCTTTTTCCTTTCCCGGGCTGTGTCTAGACTGGCCAGTTTTTCCGGAAAATCAGCTGCTTTTACAGAAAAACTTGCCAGCTGTCTACACTGGCCACTTGAATGTCCGCAAAAGCACTGACTTCCTACTGTAAGAAATCAGTGCTTCTTGCGGAAATACAATGCTGCTCCCGTTTGGGCAAAAGTCCCTTTTGCGCAAAACTCTTGTGCAAAAGGGCCAGTGTAGACAGCTCAGCTTTGTTTTGCGCAAAAAAGCCCCGATCGTGAAAATGGCTTTTTGCGGAAAGTGCTTTTGCGGAAAAGCGTCCGTGCCAATCTAGAAGCTCTGTTCCGAAAATGCTTTTAACGGAAAACTTTTCCATTAAAAGCATTTCCGGAAAACCATGCCAGTCTAGACGTAGCCCTGGTGTATCTAGATCTCTTAGAACGTCTTGTTTTCTCCGTTTTCTGCCTCCTCGCCCTCCAGGCACTGCGCTGCATGGGCTTACGGTACCACGCCTCTGGCTTTGGAGGGCTCCATAGGAATCGCCGCTCCCTCGCCAGTCCGCCCCAATCTACACGAGGGCCTTATTTCGAAATAACGGGCCACTTGTTTCGAAACCTGTCCTGCTTTCCTCGGGGAAGAAGTGAATTCCGAAATCGTTATTTCGAAATAGCAGCAGTGCGGATGCCCCGGTGCCGCTATTTCAAAATAACCACGCCCCAGAGTCTTTTGAATGAATCACTCCCCAGGGCTTTAAGTCGAGGTAGCACGCCCATATTGATGGCACCTACCTCGGACGCATTTTGAGGCTTGCCCATAATGTGGACACACTAGCTCGAATGTATTATTTAGGAGGTATTGAATGAAAGATAAGAACTGGGGTACCCGAGCTGAGGGGCCTGCCGCTGCCCTGTACCTCTGCATTTCATGTCACATGCGTACCTAGCCTCTTGATCCGTTTTGAGAACTAAGACAGTGATCCCCGCTATGGACCCTGCCCCGACACGCCTACAGGAGAACAGACCGACTTGCAGCCTGGTAGGCATTCCAGGTTAAAAGTGCAAGAGGGGACGTGAGAGAGCAGAGTAAGGCGTCCAAATTAGGAGTAGCCTAGAGCAGCCGTTTCCTTTTTTTTTTTTTTTTTTTTTTTTTCTTATGAGCCAGTGCAGGGCTGGGGCTGACCTTGAGCGGCTCCGGGTCAGCGGTACAGCTAAGGCAGCTTCCTGCCTCTCCTGGCCCCAAAGACCAGGCTGCCTCCAGGAGCAGCCGGCAGCAAATTCCCAGCCAACAGGAGGGTGGAGCTAGCACTCAGGGAAGGGACTGTAGGTGGAACCCTGTGTGCGTCCCACCCCCGCACACACGCACACACACACACACACACACACACACACACAGGAGCTGGGCCTGCCGTTGGCCAGTTCTGGGGCACAGCACAGTCTGTGGTGCCAGGCCAGGCAGGGAGCTGCCTTAGCCCCCCTACGGTCTCCTGATCCCCCTGCAGCCACAAGTCCCAGCGCCCGACATTCCCAACCCTCAGTCCTAGGTCACAACCCAGAGTCTGAAAACCACTGGCCTAGATGTACTAGAAAAGTAGTTTCTATATCCAAGCAGACTCCGGATCATCCACTCTCGTATCCTGCCTCCAGAAGTACCTTATCCATGATGCTCCAGAGAAAGGCCTTCCTAACACAACTGCCTGGCAGTTCAGTGCATGGATAATGAAATTCCTTCCCATGGTGGGAATTAGCCCATGCCCCTGGCCCTAAGGCCTGAGATCCTCTGCAATTATTATATGAACTACTGTCACTGTAGATTATGTCCATAGTCAGATGTATATCTAATACCTTTTCTGAAGATTGTTTTTAATATTAACCTGCAGCAGTGAGTTCCGCAGGTTGGTTATGAATGGGCGGAAACCCTCATTCCTTTCCTGTTGCCTTTTAATTGTACTGTGTCCCTCTCCCCTCACTCCCTTGCCAGAGGATGGGTAGAATAAGAAACCAGCTGGCCCCTTGTTATTTTAGAGAGCTGTGTTATATCTCCTCTTGTTCTTTCTCTCCTTCCGTGGCAGCTCTTGTTCATAGGTGCGATTTCATAGTCAGCCCTGCTGTGATGATGCGCCTGGTGGAGGCGGTTGCCGGCCATTGTTTCTTCTGCTCATTTGGTCGGCTGGTTTTTGAACAGTAACCTCAAACGATCCAAGCTGGAGTGTCAGGTGGCTGCCAGTTAGAAAGTTTGGCAGCTGCTTGTCTGCTCTCAGCTCTTGGTCACGGAGAGTTTGCAGCAATTTCTCTCCTTCTGCCTCAGTCTCCACTATCTTTCTGTCTCGGTCTCTCTAAATAACAACATAAGAACAGCCACACTGGATCAGACCAAAGGTCCATCTAGCCCAGTCCCCGTCTTCCGACAGTGGCCAATACCAGGTGCCCAGAGGGAGTGAACAGGGAATCATCAAGTGATCCCTCGCCTGTCACCCATTCCCAGCCTCTGACAAATAGAGGCTGGGGACACCATCCCTGCACACCCTGACTAATAGCCATTAAAGCACCTAACCTCCATGAGTGTAGCTAGTCTTTTTTTGAACTCTGTTAAAGTCGTGACCTTCACAACTTCCTCTAGCAAGGAGTTCCACAGGTTGATTGCGCTGCATGAAGAAAACATTCATTTTGTTTGTTTTAAACCTGCGCCCTATTCATTTCATTTGGCGTCCTCTACTTCTTATCTCATGGGAACAAATAAATAACTTTTACTTCTTCACTTTCTCCACACTAGTCATGATTTTAAATCCTATCCCCCCTTAATCCCCTCTTTTCTAAGATGGAAAGTCCCAGCCTTTTTAATCTCTTTTCATACGGCACCTGTTCCAAACCCCTCATCATTTTTGTTGCCCTTTTCTGAACTTTTTCCAATGATAAGGTATTTGGGGGGGGGGATGAGGCAACCACATTTGCATGCAGTATTCAAAATGTGGGTGTCCCATGGATTCATACAGAGGCAATAAGATATTCTCTGTCTTATTATCTATCCCGTTTTTAATGATTCCCAACTTCTGTTTGCTTTTTTGACTGCCGCTGCCCACTGAGATCTCTCTCCTTTGCTCTCTGTGTCACAGCTGGGGTACTTTTCTCTCTATCTCAGTGTCTGTCATGAAGCTGGATATTTAGTAGACGCAAGAGGCCTTGTCAAAATATCCCAATAAAATACAATAGCTGGTTTCCAAAGTATACCACCATGGATGAGTCAAAAGCCATAAGCATGTCCCCAGCCGACATGGCTCTGCTCGGAGCAAGGTGTCTGGCATAGATGGGATGTAAGGTAGTACATTCAGGGGCACTGTGCTGAATTCCTTCCCACACAGCCCTCTCCCTTCCCCTCCCGCCCCCCCACTCCATCCCCTCCACCCCCTGATTTCAAGGGGAATTGTAAAACAGGCCACTCAAAGGAGACTCCTAGAGAGGCAGCACCTGTCTGCAGCAGCCAGGAAACCAGTTCATGTCTCTCACATCACTTCCGTTCTAATTTGGGCTTCAGTTTGTTTCCCTGCTGTCAGCCCTGGTCTGTCCCCGCATGGTTTCATGGGACGGGAGACAAATCGGTTCTTAAAAGTGCCCAACAGTCTTAACGGCTTTTTCTGCATGTGTAGCCTATTTTGATCCCAAATTAGTTGCCTTTTATTTAAAAATATAGAATCATAGAATCCTAAAACTGGAAGGGACCTCGAGAGGGCATCAAGTCCAGCCCCCTGCCCTCACGGCAGGACCAAGCACCGTTTAGATCGTCCCTGACAATTGGGGTTGGGGTGGTTGTGATATAGACCTTGGGGGCAGTAAGAAGTGAACGCATCCCATTGCCTAATAGCACAAAGACCTGAAGCCGACCATCAGATCATTCCTGCTTTCAGATACAACCAGATCGGCGCTTGACTCCAACCAATGAGATTCAGGTGAAAGGCTCCAGGGGTGGATCGTTTCTGAGGTGAACGCTCTGGAAAACAACATTCTTCAGGCACCAAGAAAATGCCCAAGTTGGAAGCCCTGGGAGATGCAACAAAAGGACACTTATAAGATGATCACTGGGACTTTGACCCAGCAAAGTTGGCATTAACTGCCTATCTCAGGGGTTGCCAACCCATTCTGGGCAAAGAGTGAAGATATCAGTGAATCCAGCACAAAGAACTGGGGCAAAGTTTTCGAGCAAAAAAAAAAAAAAAGGACTTCCCCTTTTGCCCCTTTAAAAGGAACCCCTGGTCGAGCAAAAAAAAAACAAAACTCTGTCCCTTTAAGAAAACAAGTTTAGAAGCTTCTTGGCCACATCAGGCCCCTCCCACCCCCGACAATGCCATCTTTAATTCTTCTTTAATGGCCACGCCGGACGGCTCCCCTGCCCAGGAAGGAGAGGGACATTTTGGGGGGTGTAGGGGCGACTTTATGAGCCGTGGAGTGGGCTTCATGAGCCACACCCTGGGGAGAGGAAGAGCAGTTTGACCACAGCTGGCCTATCCTATCCTAGTCCTAGAGAACTTAGGTCTCTAGGGACTACAGCCCTGTATTTTTCACCCACACAAAATGCACTGTAACAGAAAATGTTGCCAGCAAAAATACTCATCATTCATAGAATCATAGAAAAGAAAGGTTGAAAGTCACAAGTCCCAGTCACAACACCAACGCAGCACCAAATAAACATCCCCCATTCCTGACAGGTGTTTGTCTAACCTGTTCTTAAAACCTCAAATGACGGGGATTCCACAACCTCCCTTGGAAATCGCTTCCAGACCTTCACTACCCTGATAGTTAGAATGTGCTTCCCAATATCTCCCCTAAATTTCCCTTGCTGCAGATTTAAGTCTGTTACTTCTTCTCCTAACTTCAGTGGAGATTGAGAACAACGGATCGCTGTCCTCTTTATAATAGCCCTTCACGTGTTTGAAGTCTATCTTCGGTGTGTATTTTTTATGATTAAGTACGTCAGGATTTTTTTAACGTTTCCTCATTGGTCAGTTTTTCGACACCATTTATAGGTTTGTTGCTCACCTCTTGACTTTCTCCAAGTTGTCCATGTCTTTTCCTGAAGTGTGATGCTTAGAATTGGCCACTACAGGCAAGGCCTTACTGGCGCCAACTAAAGCAGGACATTTACTTCCCCTGTCTTACATGAAACACCTTGCCCCAGAACACGATTCACCTTATTTGCAACTGCGTCACACTGGTGACTCACGTCAATTTTTGATCCACTAGAACCGCTAGAGCCCAGTACTCGCCCCTAGCCAAGCAATTTCAAAGCTGAACGTTTCATTTTTCTTTTCTAAGCGCAGTACTTTCCATCTCTCTCTCTTGAATTTCACCTTGTTGGTTTCAGACCAATTCTCCAGTTAGTCCGCCACTGGTTCTAAAATCCCATCTGGAAAGTGGGAAGGGGGGAGACATGGAGGCCGGTACGCTAGGCAAGGGGAGGCATTGCCTTCCCAAATTTCCAGCATGGCCCCGCCCACATTCCGCCCCCAGAACGCCTACTGGGGTCGAGCACCGCCCACCCTCCCTGGGCTGCTGGAGGGTGGAGCCTGTGCAGAAGGGGCGTGGTTGAGGGCGGGGTTGGAGGCTTGCCATCCCTAGCCCTACCTTCCCCTACCGCCCAGGCGTGAGATCTGAAATGGCGTGAGATCAGGCTGTCTCCGCCGAGGCCAGTTTTGCCTGAGTTTAGTGGGTCTCAGCATCACTGTTGATAACCAACAACTCCCCTGAGAAGTACGTCGTCGTGTAACTGACCAGAGCAGAGGGAGGACGGCAGCAGGGTGTTTACGGCTGTTTGTAATTTCATGAGCTGTTCTAAACATTCCTGCCACTTAAAGGTCATTAAATACATTCAGCGGATTGATCCGATATGGTCAGGGTCCGGGTTTTTGAGGGGGGGAGGGGTTGATGGAAAATGAAAATGTCTGTAAAAGCCCATGGCTGGGAGTCATGGCTCAGTTTCCATCATAAAAACGGATAGATTTAATGAGCGCTTGCTTTATGAGCCTCGTTGTTGGCAAAAGGACATGTCATCATGCTGTAACCATCCAGCTCTTTCCCTCTGGGTTGCATCAAAGGCTGCGGGAGACTTTATTTATTACAAAGACAGGTGCTGCAGACAGCAAAGAAGAGAAATTTTTAAAAAAAAGACCATGCAGCCAAGAACAGAAAGAAGAGAGCAAAAAAAGACTCACATTGAAAGATGTGATTTGGCTGAACTGTGCGTCGGTTACACACCAGATTGTCCGTAGGGTGCAGGATAAGTGCTGACGATATTCCAGTTTGAGGAGAGGGGCTGCAAGGCCAGCCCAAACCTGGGTTGCAACCCACTGTGAAAAAAACAAAATTCACTTTGTGTTTCTCTCTCCCCTCCTTTGCCAGTGAAAATGTGCTCGTCGAATGACCAAGCTGACCGCACCGTACATTCAGAATTTCCCTTGCGTACAAACTTTGGGAGAAGTTCTCGCCGGTTGGCTGGGCCAGCTGAAAACGGATTTTAATTCAATTATGAGGCCGAGGGAGTCGTAAAAAGTATCTTGTTAATTAGTTTATCAGTTTCGGAGCAGAGGACTCGGGTGAAAGAACTGCATGATGTCACCTCGAGGAGGGTCGTGCCGTTTTATTTACATTCCCCACTTTTGCAGCAATTTCCCTTCCACCCTTTTCGCTTTTTTTTCTCCCTGTCCATCCCTGGTTTTTTTGCTCCCTGCCTACACAGTTGCATACCTGGGACCAACCTTCCTCAAACTTAGGAAAGCAGAAATATGACTCATTGTGAGATGTTCCATCAGAGGCTGGATCTCTTCTGGAGCTACACATGAAAGAGTCATAAACACGGATACACCCAGTCCCCCATTGCTGGTACGGCTGTTTCTTGGAAGGAAAGCTGACATCTTCCCTAGGCAACCTGATGAGTTTCCATGGACGGAGGCACATTTCCGATCCTTATAGGAATGTACATGTTTGCAGACACAATACAAAAATAAAAAGGCCATTTTCTCTCTCTCTTATGTTTTGGATAGTTGAAAAAAGTTCCAGACGCATTGGGATGCTCTTTGGGTGTTAACAGCCTTTGCCAGTTGGACGTGCTTGCGTTCTGAATAATGCTTGTTGTCTTAAGTCATATTCTTCGATTGTATTTAAAACGTTCTGCGTCAGTCTCTGCTGTCACTGACAATACCTCATCTCAGCTCCTCGGAGACCCCACAACTGGATTTGCCTCAGTCAGATCGCAATGTTCCTGAAAGACTTGTCGATAGCCCTATAAAAATGGAGCAATAAACGTAGCTGCCACTGCTTGTGTGCTTTGCTCCTACCCCCGGCAGCACTGCAGAAAGATCTGAGCAGAGGAAAACACCACGTGAGGGACATCTGCCTCTCTGATCTGAGCAGCGGGTGGGAAGAAATATATCTGCAGCAAGATTTTTCCTGCATTAACAGGAGTGTTGTGAGCAAGACACAAGAAGTCATTCTTCCGCTCTACTCTGCACTGATTAGGCCTCAGTTGGAGTATTGTGTCCAGTTCTGGACACCACATTTCAAGAAAGATGTGGAGAAATTGGAGAGGGTCCAGAGAAGAGCAACAAGAATGATGAAAGATCTAGAGAACATGAGCTATGAGGGAAGGCTGAAGGAATTGGGTTTGTTTAGTTTAGAAAAGAGAAGATTGAGGGGGGACATGAGAGCCGCTTTCAGGTATCTAAAAGTGTGTCATAAGGAGGAGGGAGAAAACTTGTTCATCTTGGCCTCTGAGGATAGAACAAGAAGCAATGGGCTTAAACTGCAGCAAGGAAGGTTTAGGTTGGACATTAGGAAAAAGTTCCTAACTGTCAAGGTAGTTAAACACTGGAATAAATTGCCCAGGGAGGTTGTGGAATCCCCATCTCTGGAGATATTTAAGAGCAGGTTAGATAAATGTCTAGCAGGGATGGTCTAGACAGTATTTGGTCCTGCCATGGGGGCAGGGGACTGGACTCGATGACCTCTCGAGGTCCCTTCTGGTCCTAGTGTTCTATGATTCTATGATACCGGGATCCCAACTGTGGCCTCAAGACACCCTTTTCTGCCAGAGGAGAAAAGCCTACAGAGACTCTGTCCTCAGGCCTCCCCTCTGTAGGGTCTGATCTCACAAACCAACCAGGATTAGACAGGGCACCACGAAAGGAAAACCAAATGCTGTAAGACATGATGCAGTCGATAGAATAGACTCGTCCATCAATGCCCAGGTGCAATGGTAGAGAATCCTATGTAGTGCACACCACGTTTTTTACGGCGAGCTATTGAAACGAAGCCATGTCCTGTGGTGAGCATGACAGATCCCGTTTCCAGATATGGTATGTTTCTCTTCCCGACCTCCACTGAACATAAGAACGGCCAGACTGGGTCAGACCAAAGGTCCATCTAGCCCAGTGTCCTGTCTGCCGACGGTGGCCAATGCAGATGCCCCAGAGGGAGTGAACAGGGAATCATCAAGAGATCCCTCCCCTGTCGCCCATTCGCAGCCTCTGACAAATAGAGGCTGGGGACACCATCCCAACCCAGGATGAGGTTTAATAAAGAGAAATGCAAAGTGCTCCACTTAGGAAGGAACAATCAGTTCCATACATACAAGATGGGAAGCGACTGTCTAGGAAGGAGCATGGCGGAAAGGGATCTAGGGGTCATAGTGGACCACAAGTTGAATAGGAACCAACAGTGTGATGCTGTTGCAAAAAAAGCAAATATGATTCTAGGTTGTATCAACAGGTGTGTTGTAAGCAAAACTCGTGAAGTCATTCTGCCGCTCTACTCTGCACTAGTTAGGCCTCAGCTGGAGTACTGTGTCCAGTTCTGGGCGCCACATTTCAAGAAAGATGTGGAGAAATTGGAAAGGGTCCAGAGAAGAGCGACAAGAATGATTAAAGGTCTAGAGAACATGACCTATGAAGCCAGGCTTCATGAACTGGGCTTGTTTAGTTTGGAAAAAAGAAGATTAAGGGGGGACATGATAGCGGTTTTCAAATATCTAAAAGGGTGTCACAAGGAGGAAGGCGAAAATTTGTTCCTCTTGGTTTCTGAGGACAGGACAAGGAGTAATGGGCTTAAAGTGCAGCAGGGGAGGTTTAGATTGGACATTAGGAAAAACTTCCTAACTGTCAGGGTGGTCAAATATTGGAATAAATTGCCAAGGGAGGTGGTGGAATCTCCCTCTCTGGAGATATTTAAGAACAGGTTAGATAGACATCTGTCAGGGATGGTGTAGATGGAGCTTGATCCTGCCTTGAGGGCGGGGGGCTGGACTCGATGACCTCTCGAGGTCCCTTCCAGTCCTATTATTCTATGATTCTATGATTCTATGATCCTGGTGAATAGCCATTGATGGACTTAACCTCCATGAATCTATCTAGGTCTTTTTTGAACCCTGTTAAAGTCCTGGAACCTGCATCCTGAACCTCTGCCCCAGTTATAAACCCCCTCCTGCACCCCAAACCCCGTCCTAGCCCTGAGCCCCCCCGAGACCCTCTTATAGAACCTGTATCCCGACCCCCTCCTGCACCCCAAACCCCGTCCTAGCCCTGAGCCCCCCGGAGACCCTCTTATAGAACCTGTATCCTGACCCCCTCCTGCACCCCAAACCCCGTCCTAGCCCTGAGCCCCCCCGAGATCCTCTTATAGAACCTGTATCCTGACCCCCTCCTGCACCCCAAACCCCGTCCTAGCCCTGAGCCCCCCTGAGACCCTCTTATAGAACCTGTATCCTGACCCCCTCCTGCACCCCAAACCCCTGTCGTAGCCCTGAGCCCCCCCGAGACCCTCCTATAGAACCTGTATCCTGACCCCCTCCTGCACCCCAAACCCCGTCCTAGCCCTGAGCCCCCCCGAGACCCTCTTATAGAACCTGTATCCTGACCCCCCTCCTGCACCCCAAACCCCTGTCCCAGCTCTGAGCCTCAGCAAGACCCTCTTACAGAGCCTGTACCCTGACCCCCTTCTGCACCCCAACTCCCTGCCCCAGGCTCAGCTCAGAGCAACCGCAAATCCCTTAACCCAAGACCAGAGCCTGCATCCCAACCCTCTGCACCTGCCTGGTGAATGGGAAGGAGCATGGAGGAGGGAGGGAGGATGGAGTGAGCAGGGGCGGGGCCTTGGAGAAGGGGTGGGAAGGAGGCGGGGCCAGGGTGTTTGGGTCTGAGGTAGATCCTGGATTGCACTGACATTCAAAAAAGTTTTCTTGTGCTGAAAAAGTTTGCACCCTGTGCTAGACTGTGCACTGGGATGCCCCATTCAATTTGGGCCAATGGGAAAGCCTTGGGAGACAAAGAGGATTCTGTTTCCAGACTGGCTGATGCAACCTTCATTCATTAAGCCTTCGTTTCCTCCTGCCCGACTCTCGTCTTGCTTCCCTGGTGCTTGACTGGCGTCAGTGAGAGAGATGAGCCCCCGGACACAGGAATTGGAGTCGATCAGATCTGCTCTTCACTGAAAAACTCTTGGAGGACAGTGGGGGGAGGCGCTGTATGTAACGTGCTAAGTACCAAAACAATGGCGCTCACTTGATGTCTCCATAGGCCAGCTCCACCTATGTTCTCCATGGTGAATTTAACACAAAGTGGGATACAGGTTGGACCTTCCGGGTCCAGCACCCTCGGGACCTGGCCGGTTCCAAATGAGGGAGCTTTTCAGACCAAGGAAGCTCAGTTCTGGTCCATCTGCTGCTGGCTTCCCTGCTCTCTCCAGCCCCCCTGCCGGGCTCCCCTCGTGGCTACCAGCCCTATGCCAGTCCTGGCCCGGTTCCCCTGTATTTTGCAGATGGAAGTCAGCTATAGGATCTCATAGAATCATAGAATCCTAGGACTGGAAGGGACCTCAAGAGGTCATCGAGTCCAGCCCCCCGCCCTCAAGGCAGGACCAAGCTCCGTCTACACCATCCCTGACAGATGTCTATCTAACCTGTTCTTAAATATCTCCAGAGAGGGAGATTCCACCACCTCCCTTGGCAATTTATTCCAATATTTGACCACCCTGACAGTTAGGAATTTTTTCCTAATGTCCAATCTAAACCTCCCCTGCTGCACTTTAAGCCCATTACTCCTTGTCCTGTCCTCAGAAACCAAGAGGAACAAATTTTCTCCTTCCTCCTTGTGACAACCTTTTAGATATTTGAAAACCGCTATCATGTCCCCCCTTAATCTTCTTTTCTCCAAACTAAACAAGCCCAGTTCATGAAGCCTGGCTTCATAGGTCATGTTCTCTAGACCTTTAATCATTCTTGTCGCTCTTCTCTGTGCCCTTTCCAATTTCTCCACATCTTTCTTGAAATGTGGCGCCCAGAACTGGACACAGTACTCCAGCTGAGGCCTAACTAATGCAGAGTAGAGCGGCAGAATGACTTCACGAGTTTTGCTTACAACACACCTGTTGATACAACCTAGAATCATATTTGCTTTTTTTGCAACAGCATCACACTGTTGACTCATATTCAACTTGTGGTCCACTATGACCCCTAGATCCCTTTCCGCCATGCTCCTTCCTAGACAGTCGCTTCCCATCTTGTATGTATGGAACTGATTGTTCCTTCCTAAGTGGAGCACTTTGCATTTCTCTTTATTAAACCTCATCCTGTTTACCTCTGACCATTTCTCTAACTTGCTAAGGTCATTTTGAATTATGTCCCTATCCTCCAAAGAAGTTGCAACCCCACCCAGTTTGGTATCATCTGCAAACTTAATAAGCGTACTCTCTATCCCAATATCTACACTCGACTTTGTAAACAAGTGTAGCGATCAACGTAAAAACTAGCAAATATTTGTGCCTCTCCAAAATCTGCCCCAAAGTGCTTAAGGGACGTGTCCATCGTCACATGTTGAATCCGTGGCCAGGCTGGGCAGAGACGTCGCGACTCCCAGTGAGACCCCCGATCTTCTATAATGCTGTATTTGTGACGCCAAACTGGCTCTCTCTTTATTCTCTGAGCTTGCCAGGCATAACGAGCTGCAGAACGGCCTGGGGATGTCCGAGGAGCCTGCAGCCTCTGAGCTGCCAAACATCCCCGCTTTGCTGCGAAGTTCCAATTTCACCCCAACATGAAGGAAGACGGGCAGCAGCGTACAGCAGTGAAAGAGTTAAAGCCCGATCCTCTACCAGATCCTCCCCGCGAGTCTCGTCTCTTTTCACCGGAGGAAAACTCCACCTGTGGCCTTTACGAGACAGGCCACGATCGTGATCCACTGGGGTGCTTCACCGGAGTCACAATTCAACAGGGGAGTGTGAGCATCCTTCAGACTCCTTCGCACCCGGCCTTAGAAGGGAAGCTGCAGAAAACCGAGGATGCGGACAGCTGAACACATTGTGGTGTTTCTCCTGTTGTGCTTTGCGGGGTGCTTTGGGCTTTGTAGAAAAGCCGGCGTGTGACTAGGTCAGCCACTTGAAAGGGATTGCAGATGGGTTTTGGTTTGGTTTTTTGCAGTATCCCGCTGTGCAACAGACTCCAGACAAAGCAACATGCTGAGTCAGAGAGAAATGAATTAAAACCAATAGGAAACCTCATGACTTGCTCCCTGACAAGGATCCACAGAGGCATGTGTCAATTTCACAGTGTTGGTAAAGATCTCCGGAAAGGCTCTTGCCGACTTTTCTTCATAACTGCGGCATCGTCAGCCCTAACCCTGGGGTCTCCAACCTTTTTAAGCACAAGAGCACTTAAGTCAATCCAGGATCTACCTCACAGCCAAACACCTTTGCCCCACCTCCTTCCCGGCCCCTTCTCTGAAGCCCCGCCTCCGTCCCCGCCCCTTCTCTGAGACCCTGCCTCCTTCCCCACACATTCTGTAAGGCTCCGCCTTCTTCCCCACCTCTTCTCTGAGGCCCCGCCTCCTTCCCCGCTCCTTCTCTGAGACCCTGCCTCTTTCCCCACACATTCTGTAAGGCCCCACCTCCTTCCCCGCCTCTTCTCTGAGGCCCCGCCTCCTTCCCCGCCCCTTCTCTGAGACCCTGCCTCCTTCCCCAGACATTCTGTAAGGCCCCACCTCCTTCCCCACCTCTTCTCTGAGGCTCTGCCTCCTTCCCCGCCCCTTCTCTGAGAACCTGCCTCTTTCCCCACACATTCTGTAAGGCCCCATCTGCTTCCCTGCCCCTTCTCTGAAACCCTGCCTCTTTCCCCACACATTCTGTAAGGCCCCGCCTCCTTCCCCGCCCCTTCTCTGAGGCCCCGCCTCCTTCCCAGCCCTTCTTTGAGGCCCCGCCTCCTTTCCTGCCCTTTCTTTGAGACACTCTCTTTCTCACTCTATAGACATAGGGTATGGGGTGCCAGGAGGTGATACCTTCCCCACCCTGCCCAGCAAGCAGGAGGCTCCTGGGGGCACCTCCAAGGCGAAGGGCAGGAGTGGTAGGGGCAGCTGAAGTACCTGCTGATAGCTTCCTGGCCAAACCAGTCAGGATCCCCTGTCAGAGGCTCCAGGATCTACCTATGGATCCCGATCGACTGGTCGGTGATCACTGCAGCCCCAAACGCTCCATTCATAGCACCCCACCAACCAGCCTGTTGGGGGGTAGGGCTTGTTCCTCTGGGCTGCTCAGCACCATTGATGCCATTGAAATCATGAGAGTGGAGGCATCTCGGCACCTTCCAGGTTCAGCCCCTTTGGCCATGGGACAGAAGATTCTACTTTGCATCCTGAAACCAGAGCCCACCCCGGGAGCTCCGGTCCCTGGAACCGGTGCCGGGGCTGCTATAAGATCTGCCATGGCCATTTTTGATCACAGCACCACTATCCATCTACGGGCTGGCAGGCCCAGCGCTTCTGTCCTCTGAGCCCGGCCTCGCACTGGCAGATGTTGGCGACAGGGTGGGGGGAGACGGGCGCCATCTTGCCCATTCTCGCTTTTGCCAGCGTTCCTTGGAGTCGAAAGTTTGACGGCTTTGGCCTCGGAAGGAGATCTTTATCCAGCATGGAGCTGAAAGGAACAGTCAGGTGCTTAAAAAAAATGAAAGACTTTCAAGAAAGAGTCTGTTTGAGCAATTTAGGAGCTTTCCCGGTCAGACTCAACGTGATGCCGAAATTACACCTTTCAAAATGGCCGTCAGCCATCCTGCAATCCTGGGGTTTGTTTGCATAAGGAACCTGCGTGTCATTGGCAACCTCATGAACATTGTATAAGAGGCGGGTCAGAGGGAACTGGATGGACCAGGAGGTTTTCACAAGAAGGCTTGCGCTTCTAGGTTGCCATTAAAAATGAGTTGCACGAGCGTGCACATCCCAAAATATGTACTGACAGTCACAGCAGATTATTGGCATGGTGCTACCCACGCCCCACCTGGGATCAAGCCTCCATTGGGCTGGACAAACACAGTAGGAAGAACTAGAACTACGTAAACCAGGGGTGGCCAACCCATTACAAAGAAAGAGCCAAAATAGTGGTGAATACAACGCAAAGAGCTGAGGGAAAAAAGTTGAGCAAAAAAAAAAAAAAAACCCATCCCGGCTGCTGTTTGATCGAGCAAAAAAAAAAAAAAGAAAAGGGGCCCACCACATTTTCCCTTTTAAGAGTAGAGCAGGCCCTTTTAAGGCGGCCATTTTGAACTCTGCACGGGATGCCACGACTCCGGCTCTGTCTCTTTCAGACAGAAACACTCTTCCCCTTTCCGAGCCGTGAGCCACGTGTGTGAATGCGAGCGCCGCAATTTTTTCTTTGAAGCGCCACATGTGGCTTGCGAGCCACAGGTTGGCCACCCCGGAAGTAAGCAGTGGAAACCAAAAATCTCCCTCCTATCCCTCCAGCACAGAGCACAGGCCTGCTAGCTGAGTGGTCTGAAGAAAGCCTACACAGCAAAAGTATGCACCAAACTTGTTTGAAGCACAGAGCATGTCATGGCTTCTCGGTCTAGCATAAGCATTCAAAAACAAACAAGACAATTGCCGAGCCATTCCCCTGCACAGAGTGTTCCAGTCTCTGCTGTGAACATTGGATTTAGCCGGTGGCTTCTGGCAAGTGGAAACACGCCCATAGGACTCTCCCTGGATGGTACGTCTCCGTCTTTGAATTGAGCGTGATGCCTTTTGGTCTCGGCAAATCCCCCATCCCCTTTCAAACACAAATTGATTTGATTTTGGCAGATACTCGGCGGGCCACATGTCTGGATGATGTGATTGTTTTGGAGAAGGCTTTCCAGGAACACTGCAAGTGCCCGGAGGGTGTTTTTCACTGGCTGCAGCAAGCTGGCTTGAAACGTAGACCCTCCAACTGTGGCTTGTTTAGGTCCCAGGTGCAATGCTTTGGCCATGTCGTTTCTTCGCAAGGGTGTTGTCCACTGACCCAGCCAAAGCAGATACCATTCACACACGGCCCACCCCGCAAATGGCAACAGAAGGGAGGAGATTTCTGGGCCATACACCAGGAATCTGAGTCCTGATTTTGCTTCCATCGCTGCTTCTGGCAAAACAAAACCAAAGTCGGGGGTGGAGATGAACGTGACCAGAAAGGACAATGGCTACTCAGGAAAAATGGAGCTGTTCCGCAGAACCTGTCTCTCAATTCCTCGCCTCTCCGAAAGCACGTGGGCATCTGGTAATGTGGATGATTAATCTCCTCTCTCTGAGGAGTTTCTTTGCACCTGAAGCACTTGGAATGGTGAGATGCAAATTATACCTAGCGGTCCATTTAAATGAAGCCCTCTCTGAGGGACCATTCACAGCTGGAAGATATCACACAGCAGTACCTCACAGGAATGGAACTGCAAAAAAGAGAAATCAACATCCAGTGGAATCTGTGGACCATATGGATCATAGAATCACAGAACACTAGAACTGGAAGGGACCTCAAAAGATCGTCAGGTCCAGACCGCAGCCCTCATGGCAGGACCAAGCACCGTCTAGACCATCCCTGACAGGTGTCTGTCCAACCTGCTCTTAAATATCCCCAGTGATGGAAATTCCACAGCCCCCCTAGGCAATTTATTCCAGTGTTTCACCACCCTGACAGGCAGGAAGTTTTTCCTAATCTCCAACCTAAATCAACCTTGCTGCAATTTAAGCCCCTTGCTTCTTGTCCTATCCTCAGAGGCCAAGGAGAACACTATGGGAATTTACATCCACACCCTGCTCTGGCAAGATGACCATTAGCTGAAATTTCTAATCAAGACATCTTAATGACCCAGACTGGCGAGGTCCTCAGGGGGGGATCTCTGACATTCAGCATCACCAGCTGTCGTGTCGGTTGCCACAAAGCTGGGTCCTTGGTACAGTACTGACTCAGAGTCCCCGTTTCACAGACGGGTGGAACCTCTGCAAACAAGGACTCTTGGGTCTGGCAACTGGACCACGGATGTTCCTGGGTCAGAGAGCCCTGGTGGGTGTGAGTCAGGCAAGTGGAGGGCCTGTGGGCCGGATCCCTGTCAGGGCTGGGAATCTGTCCAGGGCCAGAGAACTTAGGACAAGCAGGCCAGGCCTCTCTGAATGCCCTGGACTGAGAGGACTTTCCCATTCCCCCTTCCACACGATACCAAGCCACTGATGATTCCATAGATCAGCATGGCTGCTTCCCCAGTTCTGATTGCTACCCTTTGGCTCTGCCCGGTATTCCCACAATCTCTTCCCGGCTCCTGGGCGTATTCCCACTCCCGTTGTGTCGGCTCCGCTTGTCGCTGCCTGCCCTTTAAACTTGATTAATCAAAGGCAGCCCCATCCTCTTGGCACTAACGGTGGAGCAGGAAACCCAAGCGTCCGCACAGGGCTTCACGTTTGTCTCTTTCTTTTTTGTTTTCTCCTTCGCATTCTGTTCTACGTGCCGGCTCTCTGGTATTCCTCTCCGACTCATCTAAGGAAGTGGGCTGGGCCCAGGCTCACGATCCTCGATATATTTCGGTTAGTCTCTCAGGTGCCACGGGACCGCCCGTTGTTTTTACCCGCGTTGCGGTTTTGGTACAGGCTGGCTCTGTCCTTTCTGTGGGGTTGGACGCCATATCGGAGCTCTGTTTCGAAAGAGACTGACATTGGCGAATCCTTCTCTTATTCATTGGAGAACCCAGCAGATTGGTCACACACACCCAAGCCCCCTGGCTACGTATGTTAGTTGGAGATTGCTCCTGTGTATTTGGGGAGGGCTGGGCTGTTTGAGCTTCGTTTTTTTTAATCTCGGCGTTTTGCATGAGTTTTGGGTGTTGATCACTCAGTGCCTGTCCCAGGGCGGCCCTGGTCCTTTATGAAGGCAGAGGCCAGGGGTTCCATGGCTTGTCAGCTGACTTCCAGCTGTGCTCAAGAGAGGATCCTACAGGGAGGAGATTGACAGGAACGCTGTGAACCCAGGAGAGGCAGAGACCTTGAGAGCTGGGCTCCATGTCCGTTCTCGCCGGGACATCCCCTAACGATGGTGCATAAGGACAAAGCCCATGACTCTGATATTTCTGGAGCAGGCGGGGAGCCCTTCCAAGCCCAGTGCTTGCTTTGCAAGGGAAATGAAATGTCTAATTCCAACAGGCGCTGCTAGCATGTCTGACGTGGCAGAGAGAAAACTCATGCCAATTAGGAGCGAGAGCTGCAGGCAAAACAGCATTTCGCCTCTTCGGTTCACTCCGTAAATATCTCCACTGGAGAGCACGCTGCACATGTGCTTCACGGAGAGATTTTTTTTTTTGTCATTACCTAGGAGCAACATCATGGGGGGAAAAACCCCCACGATGGCAACCCAGTGTAGACTGAGGTCTGATGGGCCCTCTTATTCACACACAGAGCAACACAGCTGATCAGACTCCAACATCTAAATTGCAGCTCCTGGCCTCTTTCCCCCCCACATGTGTGAACAGCTGGAGGTGTCTAATGTTGCCTCTAAGCGGTTCCCAGATGTTTGCTTGCGAGAGAAAGTGAAGCAGAATAGTAAATAACACTGACGAACACATCCACAGCACTGTCAACTTCAGTGGAGTTATACGCCTGTTTGCCACAGCTGGGAAACCGGCCTTTAGTGTTTTACTTATTAACTCATTAATCCCCCCAGTGCAGTAGGTGATTGTTAGTTATCCCCATTTTACAGATGGGATCACCAAGGGAAAGAGGTTTGAGTGACTTGCCCAAGAACAGAGATGAGATACACCACCCAGCTCTTCCTTACTTCGGTTCTAGGGGATAGGCCACTGTGCCTCAAGGAAGAAATGTCCCTTATTTGCTGCTTAATGTTTTCTAATCCCCATTCTGACAGGATACAGGGGCTGCTTTCAAGCAACAAGCATGAGTAGCACCGACAGGTGGAACCGAACCTGCGAACTCTGGAGGTTAGTGCGTGAGCCTTTTCCACTTGAACGAAAAGCCAGCTGGCTCGCAGCTAAGGCTGCAGAACAAATTCAGCCTCTCTCTGTAAGTGGTCTGACTCTATAGTACAATGGGTAATCCTGCCTCTTTTGCTCTGGTCTACACTCGGGTTTTATTTCGAAATAAACCCCCTTCGGTCAAATTAATAAGCAGAATGTCCATTCTACCCAGCCTGTTATTTCGAAATAACGGGTCACTTATTTCAAAATCTGTTCTCCTGCTTTCCTTGGGGAATAACACTAATTCCAAAATAGTTATTTCGAAATTGCAGTCGTGTAGACACTCCGGTGCCTCTATTTCAAAATAACGACTCCCCAAAGTCATTCGAACTAATTACTCCCCAGTGCTTCTTGGGGCTCTAAGTCAAGGTAGCGCATCCACATTCACGGAGCCTGCCTCGGACTCCTTTCGAGGCTTCCCTGTAGTGGGGACACGCTATTTCAATTTTGTTATTTCAGGAGTTATTAAATCGATTTTAGTTATTTCAGAATAGTTTCCTAGTGTAGACCTGCTCTTAGGGTCTGTCTAGACTACACGCCTCTGCCGATAGAGGCATGTAAAATAGGCTACCCGACATAGTCAATGAAGCGGGGATTTAAATATCCCCGGCTTCATTAAAATAAAAATGGCCGCCGTGCTGTGCCGGCTCAGCTGATCATCAGCACAGCGCGCAAATCAAGACGTGGATCGGTCGACAGGGGAAGCCTTTGTCGACTGCTCCTGTAAACCTCGTTTCATAAGGCATAAGGGAGCCGTCAACAAAAGCTTCTCTTGTCGACCGATCCGCGTCTTGACTGCCGCGCTGTGCCGACGATCAGCTGAGCCGGCACAGCACAGCGGCCATTTTTATTTTAATGAAGCCAGGGATATTTAAATCCCCGCTTCATTGACTATGTCGGGTAGCCTATTTAACATGCCTCTGTTGGCAGAGGCATGTAGTCTAGACAGACCCTTAGAAACTAATCAAAATATATAGAATTGTGAGCTTTTGTGGGTAAAACCCACTTCATCAGATGAACTGGAATTGGAGTTGGAAATAAGAGAAACCAAAAGTTACATATAACAGCAAAAGATGCACTTATCAACTGTAGGACCTATGTTAATGAGGCTAATTAAGTAGGCTGGATGTGTCCGATTCCTAGCTTTTGATGTGAAAATATGAATGTTAAAGGTAGGAGAAATTGGCTTTGTAATGTGTCCACTAGTGAATGTCTTTATTCAAGCCACGGGTAATAGTGTCACATTTGTAGATGAATTCTAGTTCTGCAGACTCTCTCTGTAATTGGTTAGTGCAATTCCTTTGCGAAAGAATGGCTACAGACTAACACGGCTACCCCGCGGAGACTTTTTCACTACATGGTGACAGTGAACCGCATCCGGTAGGTGTGTGGGTTAACATGCAAATGAGCCGATGCTGATCTTCTATCCTCGATGAAACACTGGGTGCTTGTGTCCCTTAATAATAAGACAGACTGCACGAATATCGACTCTCTCCCCAATGACACAACAGTGAGGAAGCGGATGTCCTGGGGTGGTTTGCGACCTTCGGGAAAGCTTTCAAAGCTACAGAACTGCACTGTCGGAAAAACTGGCCGATGTCTCTGGCGAGGCCTGACCTTCTGCCGTCTCCTCTCTCTTTCCTTGAAGAGCTAGAGGCCTGCACAGCATGTGGTGTAACGTACCAACCAATGGGGACATACACCCCCTGTTTTACCAGCGTAGCACATACGTTTGTGACTGCATTGCCCTCTAGAGTCTGAACAAGACAAAACAATGAAAGTCTTAGCACTAGGAGCAGCAAGCAGAGATGCTACTTTAGCCTGCCATGGCTTGCTAACCCTAATTCCTCGCATGGAGAGGCCTCCTCTGTCCGTGTCCATCTGCACCTGCACACTTGTTGCATGGTCGCGCTGTGCAGCGGTAGCTTCGGCACTAAGAAAACCGGGCTTACAAACATCCTACTTTCCCTCGCTGCTCAGAGAGCGGGAGGAAAGCTGGGATGTTATTTTTGGGGGGCTATAAAGTGAGTGGCGGAGGGAGAGGAAAGTGGTGTTGGCCTGCTCTCAGGCCCCAGAAGAAAGTGCAATGCAACGCCCGTATAAAATTTCCTTTCAAAATAAATATAGAGCTTTGTTCTCTGACCAGAAAAGGCTATAAAACCCCGCTCCCGCGAAGTTCAGGCAGATTTCGCAGCCAAAGCAAGGTCATCCGGAGACCGCTGCCAGGTCAAGCTTTTTACTTTGAACATTTGCCCTGTTTAAACTAGCCCTTGCTTCAACTCTGAGACGCAAAAGGGACAGAAAGAGGTTGAGGGGGCGGGAGAGGGGAGTTCCCGCTGCTCGGTAATTTGTTTACCTGGGAAAAACCAGCTTTTGGGGTTTTGGCAAGAGTCCCATTTATTCCCCCAAATGGCCAGCTGTGCACAGCTCCGGGGAGTGATGGATTTGTCCAATATCCTACAATGAGTCAGTGACTATGAGAGGTTAGAACCAGGGTTCTTTGGTCTGCTAGGCCTTTGTTCGCACCCTGGCCAAAACCAGCCGCTTCCTCTGGCATTCAAGGAAATTTCAACCCAGGTTTCGAGACCCAGGTGAAACACAAATGTCCAGGCTTGAAGCTCGGATGGAGCTTGAAGATGGTGCAGTCAAAATGCCAGTTACAATCAATCTGATTGTTTAATTTCTTCTCGCTGTTGTTTATAACAGCTCCCTGGGGCTCATGAGGCTGAAATCTGTTTAACCACCAAAGCGGTCTCCTCTGTTGTGTGTACACAGCTAGTGTGTTGTTATTGCAGGGGTAGGTGTGTGAGGAAGAGGCCCTGGGCATGAGTGCTGTGGAGAGGGTGAATACAGAAAAGTTATTCATTAGTTCCCATAATATAAGGACTAGAGGACACTAAATGAAATTAATGGGTAGCAGGTTTAAAACTAATAAGTGAAAGTTCTTCTTCACACAGCGTGTAGTCAACCTGTGGAACTCCTTGCCAGAGGAGGCTGTGAAGGCTAGGACTATAATAGAGTTTAAAGAGAAGCTAGATAATTTCATGGAGGTTAGGTCCATAAAAGGCTATTAGCCAGGGGATAAAATGGTGTCCTTGGCCTCTGTTTGTCAGAGGAAGGAGAGGGATGGCAGGAGACAAATCGCTTGATCATTGTCTTCAGTCCGCCCTCTCTGGGGCACCTGGTGCTGGCCACTGTCGGTAGACAGGATACTGGGCTAGATGGACCTTTGGTCTGACCCAGTACGGCCGTTCTTATGTTCTTACGTAGCCATTTTAGGGATGCTCATGGCTGCACTGTAGCGGGAAGGAGAGTTACTCCACCCAAGCAGTGAAAGTGTTACGGTGGGCCTAAGAGGCCTGTCATGTTACTCCGGCTGCTGTTACCCGGAGGGTGGGCCCGGCTTACAAAAAAAGGAGGCAGGAGCTGGGTGAGGACGATCGAGAAAGGGACCTCCCCTTTGAAGGCGCAGGGAAGTGTTCCGTGGAGGACCACTCGAGGCAGGTCACGCCTGAGGAAAGCAGAAGTTGGCTGAGGCCTATGCGATTAGTTTAGGATTTCGTGAGGGAGGGGGGAATTCCAAGGCAGAATCCTGGCCCTGAGAGAAGGGTGAACACAGACCGGCTGTGGGAAAGGCCTGCTGGCAGACAAGGGTAGGCAGCCATCCAGGGAGCATTCTGAAGAAGCAGCGTTTGGCTGTTGGTTATAGTGTCTCCGGTCCAGAACCCACTGCAGCGGGTTCCCCTACTGACCACCGTGGAGAGCCCCTGACAAGAGGCTACACAGGCAACCAAAAGCCCTGACAACCAAGAGGCCCAGTTGGTGTAAACACCAGGCATGAGGATTAAGATTATTTATTTCCTGGGCATTCTCTTACCCCAGATGAGAAGAGAGGGATCCCAAAACCTGCCCTGGCCCGAGAGCAAAGTCATGAGAAGAAGCACCACTGCCTGACTGGACAGGGGCATTAGAGCGGGAGCAGCAGCGATGCTACGTTCTGTAGGACAGCAGAAGCCTGGTAAAGAAATAATTCCACTCGCCTCACCTGCTCACAGGTACTTCCTCCTCTCAACTTTCACGGGCCTTGTTTCGGAGAACGCTGCCCTATGACCCGGTACTCTGGGAACAGCTGCATTAAAGAGATCTCTGTACGGATACAATCCAATTGACTTCAGTGAGGCTGGATTTACAGAACAAGGACTAGACGGTGACCCCCTGCATTATATCTGGTCCCACTTCTGCTGTATTTCACTTAGTGGGGCACTGGAATTTTTTTAACCGTTTGTTTTTTTAAGAACATAACACAAGAACGGCCAGACTGGGTCGGACCAAAGGTCCATCTAGCCCAGTGTCCTGTCTTCCAGCAGTGCCCAATACCAAATGCCCCAGAGGGAGTGAACACACCAGGTAATCCTCACATGATCCCTCTCCTGTCACCCATTCCCAGACAAACAGAGGCTAGGGACACCATTCCAACCCATCCTTGCTAATAGCCATTGATGGACCTAACTTCCATGAATCTATCTAGCTCTTTTTTGAACCCTGTTAAAGTCCTGGTCTTCACAGCTTCCTCTGGCAAGGAGTTCCACAGGTTGACCATATGTTGCGTGAAGAAAAACTTCCTTTGTTTGTTTTAAACCTGCTGCCTATTAGTTTCATTTGGTGACCCCTAGTTCTTATATTGTGGGAACAAGTAAACAATTTGTCCTTAGTCACTTTTTCCACACCAGTTACGATTTTATAGACCTCTATCATATCCCTCTTAGTCTCCTCCTTTCTAAGCTGAAAAGTCCAAGTCTTTTTAATCTCTCTTCATATGGGACCCGTTCCAACCTCCTCATCATTTTGATTGCCCTTTTCCAAACCTTTTCCAACACCTTGTCTGGAGCATCTTTAGATGAGAGTCAGGACAGTGGGGAATTGGTATATGTGAGTCTATTCCCTTAGCTAAGGTTTTCAGCTGATCTCAGAGCGCTCATGGAAACTGTTCATGCAGGAGGAAAAAGAAGCTATGAATTTTAACTCTGCCACCGGATGTGCCGTGATCATCTCAAACCACATGCAGTTTTGTCTCTGTCACCAGCAGTAGTCGGTCCAATAAAAGACATTACCTCACCCACCTTGCGTCTCTCAACCACATGCCGGCAGCCTGGGGAATAAACTCATGAGTCACGAGTCTCCAAAACCGCAACCTAGCTTTCCCTGGGCTCAAGAAATCTTTCTTCATTAGAGCTGGTTGGGTGGAGGTTTTTTTTTTTTTTTTCAACTAAACATTGTTCCATCAAAAATGCTGCTTTGTCAAACTGAATCTTTTTGCAGGAAAGGGTGCTTTGGGCCGATTTCTCATTTGGAAAACCCTTTGGAGAAAAAAGCCAAAATTGTTGAAACAAGATGTTCCATTTCTCCATTTCATGTGGCTTTATGTTTCAAATTTTAATGCATTGGGGGTTTTTTTTTTCAATTGTAAGAGATCGAAAATAAAACATTTCAAAATTAAACAAAATGTGGGGGGGGGGGTTGAATTTTTAATTTACTAAATATTTTCAGATTTTGACTTTTTGTCCCAATTTAAGACTGGAACATTTTTTTTTGAAATCTTGAAAATTTTCCCAAGACAGAAAACCCCATTTCTTTGCCTGTTCTATTCCTGAGTCTCCCATTAGAGAGAAATGATACATAATTGAACAAGTCTAAAACATTTCATTCGGTAGAGGCACACGTTCCCATAAAGGCCTGGAGGAACTCAGGCGTCATCCAGTGATGGAAAGTATCAGAGGGGTAGCCGTGTTAGTCTGAATCTGCAAAAGCGACGAGGAGTCCTGTGGCACCTTATAGACTAACTGAAGTGTAGGAGCATAAGCTTTCGTGGGCAAAGACCCACTTCGTCAGATGCAAGCATAAGCTTTCGTGGGCAAAGACCCACTTCGTCAGATGCATCGCATAAGCTTTCGTGGGCAAAGACCCACTTCGTCAGATGCATCTGACGAAGTGGGTCTTTGCCCACGAAAGCTTATGCTCCTACACTTCTGTTAGTCTATAAGGTGCCACAGGACTCCTCGTCGCTTTTCCAGTGATGGAATGAGCAGATGACAAATGCAGATATATACTGGTCTGTGATTTAATTAGTTTGAGAGGAAAGATCCTAGGTCAGTAGCATGTGATGAAAGAAACAATCTCAATCCAGCAACGCTGCCCAGGGAAAGAAAATGGGTCTGGTAGTGAAGAAATCACATAGCTGAGTGCAAACCTTCAGTAAAATTATGTAAGCATGGTACCAGGTTATGTTGGAAGAAATGCTGAATTCAGAACAAAAAATCAGATTCATATAACTGAAGGAATCTCAAGAGCTCTTCTAGTCCGGTTCCCTGCTCTCATGGCAGGACCAAGCATCATCTAAACCATGCCTGACGAGTGTCTGTCCAACCTGCTCTTAAACATCTCCAATGATGGAGATTCCATCACATGTGGGATACAATTTATTCCAGTGTTTCACCACCCTGACAGACAGGAAGTTTTTCCTAATGTCCAACCTCAACCTCCCTTGCTGAAGTTTAAGCCCTTTGCTTCTTGTCCCGTCCTCAGAGGACAGAGAGAACCATTTTTCCCCCTCCTCCTTGTAACATTCTTTTAGATACCTGAAAAAGGTTATCATGTCGTCTCTCAGTCTTTTCTTTTCCAAACTAAACAAGCCCAGTTCTTTCAGCCTTCCCTCATGGCTCATGTTTTCTAGACCGTAAATCATTTGTGTGGCTCTTCTCTGGACCTTGTCCAATTTTGTCCACATCTTTCCTGAAATGTGGTGCCCAGAACTGGACATAATACTTGAGTTGAGGCCTAATCAGCGCAGAGTAGTGTGAAAGAATTACCTCTTGTGTCTTGCTTAAAACACTCCTGTAACTACACCCCAGAATGATGTTTGCTTTTTTTTGCAACGGTTGACACTTATTTAGCTTGTGGTCTACGATGACCCCTAGATCCCTTTCTGTAGGACTCCTTCCTTTTATTCTGAAGTTATTTCCCATTTTATACATGTGACGCTGATTGTTCCTCCCTAAAAGGAGCACTTTGCATTTGTCCTTATTGAATTTCATCCTATTTACCTCAGACCATTTCTCTGGTTTGTCCAGGTGATCCTGAATTATAATCCGATCTTCCAAATCAGTTGCAACCCCTCCCAGCTTGATCTGATCAGCAAACGTTATAAGAGTACTATCTATGCCAATATCTAAATTGTACATTATTATATTAAACAGAACCGGTCTCAAAACTGATCCTTGCAGAAACCTGCTTGTTGTGCCCTTCCAGCATGACTGTGAACCATTGATAACTACTCTCTGAGAACAGTTATCCAACCAGTTACATGCCCACCTGATAGTATTCCCATCTAATTTGTATTTTCCAAGTTCATTAATGAATAGGTCTTGCGAGATTGTATCAAATGCTTTACTAAAGTCTAGGTGTAGCACATCTACCACTTCCCCCATCCACAAGGCTTGCTGTCCTATCAAAGAAAGCTATCAGTTTGGTTTGATGTGATTTGTTCTTGACAAATCCATGCTGACCAATACTTCCCACTTTATTATCTTCTAGATGTTTGCAAATGGATTCCTTAATTATTTGCTCCATTATCTTTCCTAGCACAGAAGTTAAGCTGACTGGTTTGTAGTTTCCTGGGGTGTCCTTGTTTCCCTTTTTATAGACTACTAGATCTGCAGTCTTCTGAACTCTCTCCCATCTTCCATGAATTTTCTAAGATAATAGCTGATGGTTAAGATAGTTCCTCAATCGGCTCCTTGAGTATTTCATCAGATGAGATGTTGACCCTGTATGGACTTCTGTATGCAGGGCAGGGCACCGTTCCACAGGAAGGAAGTTAGTGATTTATAAAAGGTTCACTGGCAATCAAAACACACAATGCTAGGTGTGAAGAATCTACGTTTTGTGATGTTCAATCAACCACAGACTCATGGGACAGGAAGGGACCATGAGAGGCCATCCATGTTGCAAGACCAAGTATGAGACCGGTCAAGAAGCTTTGCTTGTTGCTCGAGAACATAAGATTTTTCAGATGAAGGCAAAAAACGGAATAAATCAATAGAAGTGTTGTTATCATTGAGGAGACCACATATAAGGAGGCATCACTTAAAAACGGAGACACTAGCAATCCGTGGAAATGTGCGTAGAATTGCGTAACAGGGAGTACTGGCAGGAACCAGTTACTTTGGAGGCCAGTTGCATCCGAATATAAATTAGATCGAGATGCATGAACATGCTGTTTGCCTAAAACTGTGTACGGGCAATGATCAGGAAGAAAGTTTCCTTCTCATGTCTATAAGCCACGGGAAGGCAGCATAATCCTGAAGACCTCCTGGGGCACTTGCTCAGCCTGTAACGTCCCCAGAGCGCAGTTTCACTACAGAGAAAGGGTTTCTCCAGCTTTGTCGTTCTACCAGCCATTTTGTGAGAAAGGGATCCCCTCGTGAACATGCTTCCCCTTCCCAATATCAAAATCTTTCCATACGTGGTTCTCAGCGTGTCTCATTCTGAGGACTCCTGGAGACCCCTGGGTCAGTGTAAGAGTCCTCGGAATGAAAAGCCTTCTGAAAATTCCTTTCCTGGAGAAAGGTGTAATGAATGTTGTATAAACCCTCATCATTCCTCTCTCACCCACCAGATCGGTCAAAGAGACACCTCCAGAGACACGGGGCCCCCTTACCAGTTGAGGAAACTGAAACCTACCATTCATTTTTTTCTAAAAATGCCGTGACTCATAAATCAGGGATAGCCACCTGCTTGGATCTTCTTAGGACGGGACTCACTTTTCACGGGTGAATTGTGAATTCTGCTCGGCTATTTTGCGGGGCATAAAAACAAACCTTGAGTTTGCTTTGCATAGGGCAGAAGAGAGCTCTGCTTTCTTCCCAGCACTGTTGTATGGCATCGCGATGGCTTCTGTGTTGCGGCATTGCTGCTGTTATGTGCTGCAGGCCGTAGCAGGCCTCATAAACCTATTCAGTCAGCGGAAGTGAGAACTCCATTTTTGTCAGATCTTTTGGGGTCCCTTAGCCATTTATATGTATATTAGAGATGTGTGTGTGTCTGTCTGTCTGTCTGTCTGTTCGTCCAAGAGTTCTTCCTAAACGGTCAGATCTAAGACCACTAAGTTCGGGAGGCAGCTTCCTCTTACCCTAACTTAAAGCAAGGTCGGGGTTTGGCTGTGCCAGGAAAATGGGATGTGCCTGGAATTCGATTGTTTTCCATAACATGGAAAGCGAGGGGGCGGAGCGGAGGGATGCGATACTCACAGTCGCCACTGGGGGCAGCCACACCATGAAGAGAGTGGCCAGCTGGGGATGGGACCCGCCATCTTGCCTGCCACTGGCCCAGGTAAGTGACCGCCATGCTCCAAATCCCTCCCTCCTGGCGCCACTGCCCCCCTTCCTGGTGCACCACCAGGGCCAAGCAGAAGCCACACACTGCCCTCCCCCAGCACCGCTGGGCCCCCCAGTGCAGCCAGCTGGCCGGTGTGGCCCTTTCTTTATCCCCCCCCCCCCAGGCTGGGCCAGGGAAGCACTGGCGGGAAACCTATGCAGCCTCCCCTGTCCACAAGCCAAACTTAACAATAATTTAAAAGGCCAAATAAGCGTTCTAGTAACAATATAATAATACATCTTGCATAGCAGTTGTCTTGAGCAGATGTTAAAGCACTTTCCAAAGGAAGGCAATAGCATTAGCCCTGTTTTGCACATAGGGAAACTGAGGCACAGATCGGAGACATGGCACCCAGCAGGTGAATGCACCGGAGGGGGTGGCTTTTAAAAAAACCCAGGACTCCTGAGTTCCATTCCAGTACTCTACCCTTTAGGCAACACCCCCACCTTGAGAAAAACGCACACTGGGAACCGTCCCCTGAAAATAAAGACATCGCCTGTATCGAAGCGCTCTGCCTGTCCGTCACCCTGCAGGACTAGCTTGTAGGAAAGTAAAGAACCCAGACTTACATCCAGACATTGGTACATTGCGTCACGACATGCAGAGTGCTGCGACGGGACCTAGTGCCTGGACTGCCATGCAAATGCACAACGCTGACAGCCCCGATGGAAAACATCACGGGCTCCCTTCACCCCACCTGCAGCTCCAGCAACGTCAGTGCTGTTAACACCAGGCATCAACCCTCTCCTCTCCCCTCCCTGAATTCCTCTCTCGGGGCCCGTCATGGCTCTGACAGCAAAGAGGAAAAGTTGAGAGAGAGAGAGAGAGAGAGAGAGAGAAAGAGAGAGCAATGCGCCTGCCCCCAAGTTGTGAAACTGTTTTCTCCTGGGTCTAGGAGAGAAAAAAAACCACGGCTTGGACCCATTTCAGGCCTTTGATGTGCTCTCTGAGTCTTGGCAGCTAAGAGACGATTGTGTGTTTAATGCCCCACTGTTTCTGTGCTTGGCACAGGCTCCTTCTTCCCGCACTGCCTCTTGGATTGACTTTCAGTCCAATCCTTCCTGGAGGAGCCAGAGGGGTTGGTTCGGTTTGATTTGTCTGAGATATTTTAGGGGCCAGTCTTAATTTTTTTTTCAGACAGGGGTTGCATGGATCGGGGGCGGAGGGTGTACTCTCACAAGCTGGCGCACAGAGGAATAATACAATCTGCAGCAGTGTACGGGGATACCACACTTCACACACACCCACCATAAACAGCTTCACAGAAGAACAGGGCAGCACGCTACAGAGGGAAGCAAGGTTTCTGGGGAGGAGGCAGAGAATTCTAGATACACACAGAAGTAATAATGACTCATGCGGCTCCATGCATGTCCTGCCTCCTTTACCCCACTCCTTACACACACTGGGTACGTCTAAACTACATGGCTCCGTCGACTGAGCCATGTAGATTTGTTTTTTTGGCAAAGGGAAATGAAGCCGCGATTTAAATAATCGCGGTTTCATTTAAATTTACATGGCTACCACGCTGAGCCGACAAACAACTGATCAGCTGTTTGTCGGCTCAGCATGCTAGTCTGGACGCTCCCCTGTCGACATGAAAGCCTTTTATCGACCTCCCCGGTAAACCTCATCCCACGAGGCATAACGGGGAGGTCGATAAAGGGCTTTCAGGTTGGCACGAAAGCGTTCAGACTAGCGCGCTGAGCCGACAAACAGCTGATCAGCTGTTTGTCGGCTCAGCGTGGCAGCCATTTAAATTTAAATGAAGCTGCGATTATTTAAATCGCGGCTTCATTTCCCTTTGCCGATCAGCCTAATCTACATGGCTCCATCGATGGAGCCATGTAGTTTAGACACACCCACTTAGGCTACGTCTAGACTGCAAGCCTCTTTCGAAAAAGAACGTCTAGACTACAACCAGTACTTTCGAAAAAGCAAGCTGCTTTTCGAAAGAGAGCGCCCGGTCATTCTGGATGCTCTTTTTCAAAAAAGCGCAGTTTGCATTACATAGCGCCTTTTTTCGAAAGAGCCTTGCAAAAAAAGGCGTTCTTCCTCGTAAAAAGAGGTTTTCTACGGTCGAAAAAACTGCCGCGTTCTTTCAATGTTCTTTCGAAAGAACGTGGCAGCAGTCTAGACGCAGGGGACGTTTTTTCGAAAAAAGGCGACCCTAAGGGTATGTCTACACTACCACCCTAGTTCGAACTAGGGTGGTTAATGTAGGCAACCGAAGTTGCAAATGAAGCCCGGGATTTGAATTTCCCGGGTGCCGCCATCTTGCCGGGTGCCGCCATTTTTAAATGCCAGCTAGTTCGGACTTCGTGCCCGCGGCTATACGCGGCACGAACTAGGTAGTTCGGATTAGGCTTCCTATTCCGAACTACTGTTACTCCTCGTAACGGCAAGACTTTGGCCGTAGGTATTAATTTGCAGAACAATCCAGTTGTGGCACAAGCTTTGTTAGATGTCTGTCTAACCTCTCATGAGGACTCCACCATTCGATCAGGGATGGTCTAGATGGTGCTTGGTCCTGCCGTGAGGGCAGGGGACTGGACTTGATGACCTCTCGAGGTCCCTTCCACTTCTAGGCTGTGTCTAGACTGGCCAGTTTTTCCGGAAAATCAGCCACTTTTCCGGCAAAACTTGCCAACTGTCTACACTAGCCGCTTGAATTTCCGCAAAAGTACTGACTTCCTACTGTCTGAAATCAGTGCTTCTTGCGGAAATACGATGCTGCTCCTGTTCGGGCAAAAGTCCCTTTTGTGCAAAAGGGCCAGTGTAGACAGCTCAGATTTGTTTTGCGCAAAAAAGCCCCGATGGTGAAAATGGCGATCGGGGCTTTTTTGCGCAAAAGCGCGTCTAGATTGGCCACGGACGCTTTTCCACAAAAAGTGCTTTTGCAGAAAAGCGTCCGTGCCAATCTAGATGCTCTTTTCCGCAAATACTTTTAACGGAAAACTTTTCCGTTAAAAGCATTTCCGGAAAATCATGCCAGTCTAGAAGTAGCCCTAGTGTTCTATGAGAGGCTTACAGGAGAGAAAAACTGGCTGCAAAAGATTGTGCAAGAGGTTGATATGATAAATGTCAGGCTCCCTTATTTAATCTTCCCAAGGCCTATATGAAACTACAGTGTAGTGCAAAGTCACACCAAGCAAGCACAGCATACAAATCAAATCCTGAACCTGCCGTGGGCTCACACCGATCCTTCCGAAGTCTCTGGCGGTGCGACGGCTTGTAACTAAGTTTGTAGCTAGTTGGCAACTCTAAAGTTACCTTGAGCCTATATACAACACGGTTAATACTCACCATGGAAGCCAGAAGAACAAGTTGTCATAGAAATCATCGAATCCCAGGGCTGACAGAGACCTCAAGAGTCATCAAGTCCGGCCCCTGCCCAAAGGAAGGCCAATCCCAATTTAAACATCCCAGCCAGGGCTTGGTGAAACTGGGACTTGAAAATCTCTAGGGATGGAGATTCCACCCTGTCCCTAGGGATCCCATCCCAGTGGCACTAAAGCAATGGGTCTCAAACTTTTTGGCCCCTAGACCACCTGGCTCAATGTAAACCTTTCTGCGGTCTACCAGTTGCTAATGGAAACTCACCGTTAATTACATAATTACGCCCGCGCCCTTTTGCTAGTGCTGCAGCAAGGGAGAATGGTTTAGGATAGTGCAGTCGTCCCTGTGAGCTATGTGCTTGTGCGGCCAATCAGGAGAGATTCCGATGCAACCCAGCCAATTAGCAGAGCTCCCACAGTTAGGTTTTGTTTCTACTGGTGGTGCACATTCGCACATGCCTCGATGCTCATAAAAAATTATTCTGCACATGAAGGGAAAAGATTAGAGGGAAGAGTGGGTAGCAGCTCAGAACACACGATTATAACTATAGTCAAGCAGTGTGGAAGTTGCAGACACACACAAGTGGTCATATAAGGGGAAAAAACGCTGCTGCACATTAATGCAGTTAATAGTGTTTGTTGTAACTAGGTCTGGTGCAGATGTTGTGAACTGGTCCATAAAATGTGGCAGCGCGTGTGACAGACGGGAAAAAGAAAAGGCATGGTTTAGAGTATATGGCTAGGGCCTATTTGGACTTTCTAGTCATGATGCAGATGGCTTGTTAACATTATCCCACCTAGGACGTGTGCATTATCGAGTCCAGCAGGGCTGCGGAAGTCGATGGAGACATGGTCGCAACTCCTCCAAATGTTGAGTCAACTATGCGGTCTGAGATTTTAATCTATGAAACAAAGAATAAGCAGAGATGCAAAGGCAGTTTTCTAGGCACGGATGAACCCTCCAACTTGTCCATGTCCCAGCTGGCTGGAAAACTGTGCCTATTATAAAGGTAATTAATAGTAATCTTGGAAAATTATAACTTTTTTTTTTTGGATTTAGCTTTTTTGGCAACCAAAAAAGGCAGCACAGTAAAAACACTGGCCAGGAATTCAACAGAGCTTAAAATGTTTCAAGTGAGGAGCGGGGGAAAGGGGTGAGGAGTCATTGTTTACCAACTGCACTTGGAAGAAGTCTACAGTCCGATTTTCATTCCTCGCGGGAGGAGGGAAACAAGAAAGAAAGGGACAGGATTGTTGTTCAAAAATAATTGATCTGAATTGTAGAGGTGTGGAGGGCTCTGGAAATGTGTTACGGGACTCACAGCCAGCCCGGGCGAGTATGGGCTGAAAGGAGTAGCTATCTGATCATTTCTCCATGTCCCGTTCAGAATGAGTCGGTAAGTCTCAGTCTAGTTCCAAATGGGCATGAGTTTGTATCATAGGCGCCAACATTCCAGTTGGTGCTAACTGGACCTTTGGTGACCGGGTCAGCAGGCTGGCCAAGATCTGATTGGGCTAGCTGGCTGCCAATGTTGTACTTGAGAGACAAAATGGGTTAGGTAATTTTATTTTATTGGACCAAATTTTGTTAGTAAAATAGACGAGCTTTTGAAATGATACTGAACCTTTCTTAGGACATCCCGGTCTGTGTAGTTCAAACCTCGTCTCTTTCGCCCACAGAAGATGGTCCAATAAAAAATATTATCTCGCCCACTACAATCCCGGGATCAGCCCGGCTAGAACACTGCAGACATGTTGTACCCTGTGGGGCTTGTCCCTGTGGGGCTTTCACACCGTGTAATTCACCAGGACAAACTGCTCTACAAATAAGTAAGCCTCACAAGCTGTCTTTTGAGGCAGGGAAATATTATCCCCACTTTAGAGACAGGAAAACTGAGGTTCTCAAAGGGCATGTCTACACTCAGAAACTAGTCTGAAATACCTAAAACTGATTTAATAACTCCCAAAATAAGAAAATCAAAATGGCGCGTCCTCACTACTGAGAAGCCTCGAAATGAGTCCGAGGCAGGCTCTGTTAATGTGGATGTGCTACTTCGACTTTACTCCCCAGTGCTTCCTGGGGCTCTATTAGTTCAAATACCTCTGGGGAGTCGTTATTTCGAAATAGCAGCACCGGAGCAGCCACACGACCGCTATTTCGAAATACTATTTTGGAACAAGCGTTATTCCTTGAGGAAAGCAGGAGCCCAGATTTTGAAATAAGGCCTGTTGTTTCAAAATAACAGCTTGATCGTATGGAGGCTCCTCTTATTAATTCAACCTAAGGGGGGTTATTTCGAAATAAAGCCCTACTGTCGACCAGAGCAAAGTGGCTCCATGACATAGTACAGAACAGAACACTGGTTTCCCGATTTCCACTGATGTATTTTAACCACTAGACAACATGCTCATCTTTTACATCTTTTAGGACAAGGAGCAAGGCGTAAACTGCAGCAAGGGAGGTTTAGGTTGGACATTAGGAAAAACTTCCTAACTGCAAGGGTGGTGAAACACTGGAATAAGTTGCCTGGGGGGGTTGTGGAATCTCCATCTCTGGAGATATTTAAGAGTAGTTTAGATAGACATCTAGCAGGGATGGTCTACCAGTGGTTCCCAAACTTTTCGGTGTCATGCCCCCTTTTTGATGTTTGAGAAACCCTCATACCCTCCCCCCAAAAATAGTATCAAAACTTGTTAAGCAAAAAAAAAAGAGGGGGTGCCCTTTTAAGGAGGCCATGTTGAAGTCTGCCCAGGATGCCTTGCACCCCCCTGGAATTATTTCATGCCCCCCAGTTTGGAAACCTATGGTCTACACGGTACTGGGTCCTGCCATGAAGGCAGGGGACTGGACTCTATGACCTCTCGAGTTCTAGTGGTCTATGATTCTGTGATACACTTTGTAAAGGAAGGATGAAGGGATGCTGTGAAGCAGCTCCTAGATCCGATGTACTAGAGAAACTTCTAGGAGACGGAGATTAAATCGAGCAATCAATTGGAAAGACAGGAAAGAAGCACATTTGCTTGCAGGACAAAATTGTAACCTAACTTAATGTTTCCTGTGATGGACATTTTTATTTTAAAAAGTCAAATCCACCGTCATGCTGTTGCATGAATATTTCAAAGCCGACTGAGTGCTGATTACCTGCAGTATTTAGGCATTGGTACTGCACTGCTAGGCAGGGGGCTATCAAAGGACACACAACATAATTAGCGAAGTCTGATCCCAAAACTATGCTGACAACACTGAGAACCTCAACAGCCCTGCGGAAGAACTGACTGGCTGAGTTTCAAGCAAAGAGGATCTTTTGCAGTGACATACCTCAATGGCCATGCCTTCTACCTCAATGCAAGATGCATGGTTCTCGTCAGTGCCCACAGATACCTACCCACCTTTCTGCTGTAAGGAAGTAGCTACTCTCGGTGACCAGAATTTCTGCTCCTATATGGTCCAGGGAGTGGAGGCTGGTGGTGGAGTTGCTATTTCGAAGTTGTGCCCAGACAGGTCTTTGAGACGACCAATTGGAATGCTCTCCCCACCCCACCCGCACAACGTCAGTCCACTCCAGTCATGATAGGAGCAAGGAGGAAGTAAGAAAGGCAGAGCCATATCAGCTGATGTGCCATGATAACCCAGCATGGGAGAGGAAGGATCCATGTTTGTTAAATGGTAAACGCCCAAATCAGGAAGGGAAGAGATGCTATCTCTAGACTTATCAGGGCAGCGTTTCTTAAATTTTTAAGACCGAGGAACACCGCACAATTTCTTTTTATAAGGAACACCAAGGATTTTTTGTTGAGAAAAAAAAGGTCAGGGGAAAAACGGGTCGGGAGGAAAGTTATTGAGAAAAAAAGGGTTGAGGGAAAGTTTTGTTTGTTTGTTTTTTTCTCAATAAAAGGTAGCCTGCTCCTTTAAGAGTGGCCATTTTGAATACTGTTGTTCTCCACAGCACACCTCCGACTGCCACAGTTTAAGAAACGCTGTCTCAGGGTTTACAGAATGACACTGCACAGCAGGCTTGGCTTATGGGATGATATGTAAATTCCCGGCCAAAATCAGCAATGGACATAAAAGGCATCCCTCACTTAGAAGGAGTTGGTGGTGTAACTCACATACCTACTGGGTGTGGTGCATTGTGCCCCGGCATCGCACTTAAACCACTTCCAGAGAGAGAGAATGAGTTTGCTCGACAGTCTTAGCTGAGCGCCAGCTGGCTTTTTTGCTGAAGCAGTAGAGGCTCATGCACTAACCTCCGGAGGTCCTTGGTTCAGTTCTGCCTGTCGGCTATTTCAAAATAACATCCTAGTGTAGCTATGGCCTGAGTGAGTGAGATCAACACTCTTTTTCTCTCGTGACTCCTGATGTGCCCTCTCTTGCTTGTGTAACCACCACCAGGCAGATTTAAACTTGAGCCCTCTGAAGTGGAGTATAGATGCCTCTACCTTCTGAGCTGAAAATCAGCTGGCTCCCAGCCCATGCTGTAGAGGTCTCTTGGTCTTAACTGTTGCTGTGGTCTAGGTACCACTTGCATTGCTCAGTAACCACACTAGGGCTGTGTCTACACTGGCATGATTTTGCACAAATACTTTTAATGGAAAAGTTTTTCCCTTAAAAGTATTTGTGCAAGAGAGTGTCTATACTGGCATGTGCCTTTGCGCAAAAGATTTGCTTTTGCACAAAAGCATCCGTGCCAGTGTAGACGCTCTCTTGCGCAAGAAAGCTCCGATGGTCATTTTAGCCATGAGGCTTTCTTGCGCAAGAAATTAACGCTGCTGTCTACACTGGCCCTCTTGAGCAAGAATTCTTGCACAAGAGGGCTTATCCCTGAGCGGGAGTGTCAGAGTATTTGCACAAGAACCACTGATTTTGTACATTACAAAGTCAGTGTTCTTGCGCAAATACTCATGGCCAGTGTAGCCAGGCGGCAAGATTTTGCGCAAAAGCAGCTGCTTTTGCGCAAAATCTTGCCAATGTGGACACAGCCTAGGTGTGTCAGTTACACCTGCATTACCAGCAGGTCTCAGAATCTGTAAGAATGTAAAGGAGTGGCAAGGAAAACTCAGAAGCCACCAAGATCCTTTAAGGAAGTTTCCGTCTCCAGAAGCTGCTCTCTGACTTCACCTACTGTAATGATCCGGCATAGTTTTGCGGCACCTCTCACCATGGTATCTAGCCACTCCGCAAAGCTGCAAAAGCGCCATGCTTTGTAACAGTCGGTACGACAAGCCCTCTGTATTTTATTGCACCACAAGGTAAATAATTGCGTAACACCTCTAGAGCGCAGCAGGCTGGGGCATCTGTTCCCGTTTCCCGGAGACGGCTTGAATGTCTAACTCCTCCTTTTATTTGTACTCATTGCTGGATATTGATGCTGTTTCTCTTTGTTTTTATTAGATGCAGGTGTTTTCTGCACGTCAGCTGGGAGCGCTTTCGCTTTGCAGCCGATGCCGGCGTTAGTTCGGTATCGCATTCAAAAGGTGACCGAGACACAAAGACTGCGACTGGTATTTTTTTAATTGTTTGCTGCCTCACTAGATGTGTGCAAGACCCACCTTTTCACCATTCAACGGTTAACGAGATAACGTGTGTGCCTCTGATTGGGGCCAGAGAGGCATTATCTGATTCTAAAATCAACTGCCATGAAAAGCGAGGCTGCAGGAAAAGAGACGGAAAAAGAGAGAGAATCCAAACTTATTTTAAACTCGCCCTGGGAGGCACAGTGGGCACTTTCGAAGAGCGTGATTCGTTCAGCCTCACGCCTCCCTCTGACGTGGGTCAGTCTCATTAGCCCCGTTTTACAGATCAGGAAACTGACCTGCACAGCAGAGAGGTGGCTGGCCCACAGATGTACAGTGAGAGCAGGTACCTGGGGACGTTGGTTCTCCACCCTGTGACTCCCATTCAAGTCTCACGTCCTACCAAGGGAGAACTGAGTCCTGCTTCCCAGTCCCACGACCTAAGCAAAGGAAAGAAAAATCTCTGTCGCCCTTTAAATTGCGAAATACCTCATTATCCTGTCAATCCAGGAAACTCGGACTAAGTTCTTGATCACTGATCAACTTAGATTGTGGAATGGTGCCTCATAGCAGTTTCTGCCCATGGAAGTGAAGCCAACTTGTTCGACTTAAATTTGGACAAGATTGCCAAGTGGTTAGTGATTTTGTATGTCTCAGGTTTTCCCAGGCTCCATTAGGGACTCCTTACAGAGGCCTGGTTTTCAAAGGCTGGGCACTTGGCATTTTCTGAACAATCATTCCTCTTTAAAGGTGTTTCAGCATGAACATATTAAAACCGCAGCATCCAGAACCACCAGCCACAAAACCTGGGCCAGAGATATTATTACATAATACAAAACTCGGGGTGTGTAGCACCTCTTAGCATTGGAGGACGTTCAGAAGTTTGGAATGGGTCCCATAGGAAGAGAGATTAAAAAGAATGGGACTTTTCCACTTAGAAAAGAGGAGACTAAGAGGGGGATGTGATAGAGGTCTGTAAAATCATGACTGATGTGGAAAAAGTGAATCAGGAAAAGTTATTTAGTTGTTCCCATAAGAACTAGGGGTCACCAAATGAAACTAATAGGTAGCAGGTTTAAAACAAACAAAAGGAAGTACTTCTTCACGCAACACACGGTCAACCTGTGGAACTCCTTGCCAGAGGATGTTGTGAAGGCCAGGTTTTTAACAGGGTTAAAAAAATAGCTAGATAAATATATGGAGAATAGATCCATCCTTCAGGACTAACTGAAGTGTAGGAGCATAAGCTTTCGTGGGCAAAGACCCACTTTGTCAGATGCATGTCATGCATCTGACGAAGTGGGTCTTTGCCCACGAAAGCTTATGCTCCTACACTTCAGTTAGTCTATAAGGTGCCACAGGGCTCCTCGCCGCTTTTGCAGATTCAGACTAACACAGCTACCCCTCTGATACTTGAGATCCATCCTTGGTTATTAGCAGGGCTCGACAAATATGCTTATCTACTTGCCCATGGCAAGTAGATTTCAGCCAGTCGCCCTATTCACCGGCAATCCATGCATGCACAGTGCGGGTCTCGCACATGCGTGGTGTGAGGCTGGCAAGTGGCTTTTGCCGCGATCGTTGAGCCCTGGTTATTAGCCAGGAGGGTGGGAATGGTATCGGAAGCCTCTGTCAGAAGTTGGGTACAGGCAACAGGGGTAGGATCACTTGATTGTTCTATTCTTTCCTTCCGGGGCACCTGTCACTGGCCACTGTTGGAAGACAGGATACTGAGCTAGATGGACCTTTGGTTTTAACCAATATGGCTGTTCTTATGTTCTTCTGCAAATGCCTTGAGGAGGTGTGATTTTAAAATATGCACAAGAATCATGTTTGGAACCAAAACACTGATGCTGTCTTTACTTGAATACTCAGATGGAGGATTGTGTCCAGTTCCGGGCACCACATTTCAAGAAAGATGTGGAGAAATTGGAGGGTCCAGAGAAGAGCAACAAGAATGATTAAAGGTCTAGAAAACATGAGCTATGAGGGAAGGCTGAAAGAATTGGGTTTGTTTAGTTTAGAAAAGAGAAGACTGAGGGGGGACATGAGAGCCGTTTTCAGGTATCTAAAAGGGTGTCATAAGGAGGAGGGAGAAAGCTTGTTCATCTTGAGGATAGAACAAGAAGCAATGGGCTTAAACTGCAGCAAGGATGGTTTAGATTGGACATTAGGAAAAAGTTCCTAACTGTCCGGGTAGTCAAACACTGGAATAAATTGCCCAGGGAGGTTGTGGAATCTCCGTCTCTGGAGATATTTAAGAGCAGGTTGGATAAATGTCTATCAGGGATGGTCTAGACAGTATTTGGTCCTGCCATGAGGGCAGGGGACTGGACTCGATGACCTCTCGAGGTCCCTTCCAGTCCTAGTGTTCTATGATTCTATGAAGCATTGATGTGTTTGGGAGAGGTGGGTTTTTTAATAATGCAGAGAACTGCCTGCAAAGTGATAATTTCATTCACCATTGCCCAGACAGTGTGTGAAAGGATGTCTTCGGAAGTAAACGTCCAATGTATCCACGGTGCCACCTAGCCCTCACCACCGCTACTACACTCGTGGCTCCAAAAACGTTTGGCCATCCCGTTTTGTATATTTCTCTATAGCTGTGCTTAGTCCATGCACAAAACTGCAGCGGTTTCTTAAAGTATTGTTATGCTTACACATCAGGATGCTGTTTAAAGGGACACTGTCAAGAGAAAAGCAATGTACTTGGAAGGGGGAAAGAATGTTTTAAAGAAGATACCAAAAAATACCCTTATAGTAAATGGGAGAATAACTTAGAAATCAAAATCCCCTTTTTTATTACTTGTGCGGGGGGTGCATTTCTCTCTGATTGGCCGTGTCATTTTCACTTCTGTAATTGATCAGTTTTCTGTCTCTGGTTTCAATGCCCTAGCACACCAGAGCATACAGGGGCTCTGGCTAGTAGATTTTGTGTGTTCCAGCCTCACTGGGAGACCCCACGTGTTCCCCAATGCTGAGGGTGAGTCCTGAGTCTGGGGGGGCTGGATCCAGGTAAGCCAGGGGCTACATCTGCCCCCCCCCCCCCCGGAGCCTTAAATTCCCCACCTTAGCACCATGGTTCAATGTCGTGGTCTCTAACCCTGCGAAGGGATGTTGCAATTCCAAAATAGCTGTTGTAACTGGTTTTTCGTGGGTTGCATGAGAACACTTCTCTTCGTGTTTATAAAACCTTACTCGCCTTAACACAGCCTCGATTTTTGGACTGAAACTAATTTGACAGTGTTCCTTGAGGGAAAGAAAAACTCATCCATATTTGTGCGTCAACTCTGAACTCGCTGGATGTTCCAAGTGGCACCAAAGTACACCGAGGAGGCCAGGAGAAAGCATACGCTCCGTCTCTTTTATCACATCCTTGAAAGCCAGCGCTTTTACACATTGCAGAGAGGAGCATAATGAAGTGTAACATAGCTGAGAAGTAAAGAACGGTAACTGTTTCCCGAAGAGAGCTTTGGTAACAAAGAGCCGTGTCTAAACCATGCAGTATATAGAATGGAAGTATATTAGAAAGAGGTTAACAGAAACAGAGATTTCATCTGAATGCTTTCCATTCACTACCCAAATAAGAAACAGTGTTATATAAATTTAAAATATTATCCTGCTAGTCCCTGGAAATGCACAGGAACGGAGAAATCTGATCTTGGCTAGTTACAGATTCTCTTACAGCTGAAAAACAGCCGCATGTAGCTAACTGGCTGCTTTCTTTTCCCCCACTCTTTTAAAGTGAAATGGTTTCTTTAGTGCTGGTGAAAGAGACCAGATTGACAGCCCAGACTCCATGCCCCAATCATTCTGTGGCAACTCCATTAAGATGACAGAAAGGGGGCTGTATAAATACCTTCTGTTGCACTGCAGTGTGCAGTACAGAGGTTGCTCTTATTATTTTGGAGAGTCCTTAGTCAAGAGGGTAAAGACAGGACCAGCTTCTGGCTAAAGGTTTAAGGCCTATTAGCTTATGCCTTAATGCTGCCTCTTGCCATGGGGTTAGAGGACACAACTGAGAGTAAGGAAAGTCCGTGCTGGGCCTTGGGGATGCGAGCACAGCATAGAATTTGCAGCCCAGTACGGAGGAAGCGAGGGTGTCTTTCAGACGGCTTTGCTCCTGCATGGCCTGCAACAGAACTTAAGTCTAGGGTGCTGTCTAAAAAAGTACAGCCTCTCCAGGGCTCTGAACAGTGTTGCTGGAAATCTCCACCCTTGTACACCCTGCCCATCCCACCCCCAAGCCAGCTCCCGCACTGCTATGCGGAGGAACACCTGTCTTCCACAATGTTGAGTCCTTCCATGAGGGGAACTGCAGCTTTATGGGCCACTCTGGCTTTTTTTATGCATTGTGCCGTGGCCAGTGTGGAGCTGAAATCTTACCCCTGTATTGCATTGCTGTTTCTGCCCCTGTCTTGCTGTATGCAGGCCACTTAGCTTCTGCATGCCTCAGCTTCCCTGGCTTTCACAATGAGTGGGGAGGGCCGCTCACCCACCTTCGCTACTCTTGCGAAGTACATGGCGATCTTCCAGTGATAAGTGCTATGGAACGGCACAGCGCTGCAAAATGCCCTCTGACCTCAATGGGAGAGTGTCACAAAAATCCAAGGCAGGATATTTGCCGGGTTGCTGTAGCCATGTGGGTCCCAGGACATTACAGAGACAAAGTGGGTGAGGTGACCTGAAGAAAAGCTGTGTGGAGCGCCACAGTTTGTCTCTCTCGCCAACAGAAGTTGATCCAAGAAAAGATATTCCCTCCCCCACCTTATCTCTCTAAAGCCAGGATATGACTAATATTCCAGAAAACTTATCAGTGTCCAGTGTAGAATTTATATTTAAAAGTCTTTCTACCTCTATCTATCTATCCCCACACACCCTATCTATCTATCTATCTATCTATCTATCTATCTATCTATCTATCTATCTATCTATCTATCTATCTATCTATCTATCTATCTATCTATCGATCGTAATAGGGACAGCCACTTAGAAATAGCTAAGCATGATCTAAACAAATACTTTACACGAAAACCTATGACAACCCTGCTTGTCGAAAAACAGCTTTCAACATTTGCAAACTTGGGCATCTTTGTTAGAAAAGAATCTCACACTGAATGCAGAATCCATGCATATGGTGAAAATATGAACAATGCATTAGAATAATGAACCCCCGAGATGACCAGCAAAGGTTTAAGGCTAGTCAATGTTGGCAGAAAAAGAGTTAACCTTTTTAAGTCAAGGGATCCGACTTCTTATCATAGATAAGGGTGCATTCTAGTGGCAAAATCCATGCAATGCAGGCAGCCACATTCATGCAGGAACGGAGAAGAAACAAGGAATATGGAACTAGGAAAAGGTGCAAGGGGAGCTCTGGTATTTCATTTAAGTGGCTGCACCCCTTCAATTTTTCCCTTTGTCTGAAGGCAGCACCACAGCTGACATATTTGAGAATACACCACCACGACCCTAAACCCGGGTTTTGCTGCTGCTCCTGTTACTCAAGGTGTGTTGTGTCTGCTAACAGCTGTTTTAGAGCGTCAGGGGATTGGGCGATGTATTAGTGGAGATTTTGCACTACCAAAGTTAATCTTTGCAAATCATTAATAAGCGCAAAAGGCTTTGTTGCATGGTGGTGTGAAGGGTTGTGCCCGGAACATCTGTGCTTAGGAAGGCCATTTGAGATCCCGGTGACACCTCCGCTGGCGTCCTGGCTCTTTTCACACAAGAGGGATTTATGGGGCAGAACCGGATTGAGATAAAATGTCCACACTGTGCTTCGCGTGGCCAAATTCCCCTGGTCGCCCGGTGGCCTGCAAGACACGGCTCACTTTTCCAGGATGGAATCCAACACAGGTCTTGTAGCCGGCCTACCCCTGCTCAGCCTTCAGTTGTATTAACTCTGTGTTTTCCAGGCAAGGAGCTCGTGTGGTAGCACAGGCGTGCACGCAAAGGAGAACAGACTTGTATCAGGTGTACACCAATGCCAGGGGACACATTTTTCTCTGCTCCCCGACAGGCCTGAATGAGCCACCCTGTGAACAGGTGGGCCATCCTTGTTGTGTTGTAACTGATAGCCTCCCATGATTAGCTCCCTGCTCCAAGCAGGGCCTGATCCTGGGGGTTCGTGACCTCTTAGGGATAAGAAGCACGCTGCCACAGCGGTGAAAGTAACTTACGATGTCGTAGGGGTAGTGTCCTCTTTGCAACCCGGGTCCCTGCCAGCTCTTGTAAATAGCTCCCTGCTGGCAAAGCCAGCTCTTGGCGGAGCTGCGCACCAGGGCAAACCCGCTTCCTATCCCTTCTGCCTGAGAGCCGCTGTATGCGGGATTGGGCCTGGCCGTGATAAAAAAAAAGTCACTGCCAGTCCCGTGGGAACTCCAAAAGAGCTCCAGGATCTCCTCCAGCGTCCCAGCCAAATCCTCTCCCTGTGTCTCTCTCCAACCCAGGCTAGGAGGAGGGGGGCAGACAGGCCAGTATTTTGTAGGGACCCTGCCTCCTTCTCCACCCCACCCTCCTTGATCGCTGCCGGGGGTTGCAAACCTAGAAGTCACAAGCTGCAAGCAGCCCCCGCCCGTGTGTGCACTGACAATGCCCTGGCTCTGGCACCCGCTCCAGCTGAGGTGTCACCGGGATCTCAAATTGCAGCGAAGGGCTGGCAGGCAGCCAGGCCAGGCTATTTAAAAGCCAGGCAGCTCCACAAGTCATTCAGTCTCTTTAGCAACTTCTCCGGGGGGAAAGTGTTGGGAGAGCTACCAAGTGGATTTTTTTTCCCTTTTTTTCTTTTTTCTTTTTTAACTCCCCTTCTCTGCAGCCTTTGCCCCCCCACAAACATTTCCAAACTTTTGCAGAAAACTTTTTTTTTTTTTTTCCTGGAAGAGGAGGGGAAGGCGGAGAGACCCGATCCACCCCCCCCCCCCAGTGTGCTTCCAACCCCCCTCTCTCCAGCCGCCCAGCGCTACCTGCGCTGCTCCCCCCCCCCCTTCTGCAACGCACCGCGCTCCCCCCTTGGCCCAGCCTTTGGAAACTGCAGCCTGGGGCGGGGGGGCGCCGCTTGCACCGAAGTCAACCCGCATTTTTGTGCTTCGCTTCGGAGCCCCCCCCCCCCGCACCTGCTGCAGCGCGGTGCAATTCGGGGGCGCCGGAGGCCGAGCCCGCAGGACCCCGGGGGGGACTCTTGGGTGCTGCGTTTTTGCATTCGGGAGGGGGCTGCTCCCCCCCCGCCGGGAAGATGCTGCCGCTGCCGCCCCTCTGCCTGCTGCTGGGCGCGTGCCTGGGCGGCGCGCGGGCGCTGGGCTCCTTCGTGCACTGCGAGCCCTGCGACGACAAGGCGCTGTCCCTGTGCCCGCCCCGCCCGGCCGGCTGCGAGCTGGTGAAGGAGCCGGGCTGCGGCTGCTGCCTGACCTGCGCCCTGGCCGAGGGGCAGCCCTGCGGCGTGTACACCGAGCGCTGCGCCCAGGGGCTGCGCTGCCTGCCGCGCCCGGCCGAGGACAAGCCGCTGCACGCCCTGCTGCACGGCCGGGGGCTCTGCCGCAGCGAGAGGAGCTACCGCGAGCAAGCCCGCCTGGGTGAGTGGCCGCCGCGCCCCCCCCGCTGCACCCCGGGGCGCCTCTGCCCCCCCCCCCGGCTGCACCCCGGGGTGCCTCTGCCCCCCCACGGCTGCACCCCGGGTGCCTCTGCCCCCCCCCCCGGCTGCACCCCGGGGCGCCTCTGCCCCCCCCCGGCTGTACCCCGGGGTGCCTCTGCCCCCCTGTCCCTCGCTGCCTCTGCTTCCCCCCCGCCTCTGCTCCCCTCTCCCCTGCCCCCCTCCCGCTGCCTCTGCCCCCCTGTCCCTCGCTGCCTCTGCTTCCCCCCCGCCTCTGCTCCCCTCTCCCCTGCTCCCCCCCCCGCTGCCTCTGCCCCCCTCCGGCTGCACCCCGGGGTGCCTCTGCCCCCCTGTCCCTCGCTGCCTCTGCTTCCCCCCCGCCTCTGCTCCCCTCTCCCCTGCCCCCCTCCCGCTGCCTCTGCCCCCCCCGGGGTGCCTCTGCCCCCCTGCCCCCCCCCGCCTCTGCTCCCCTCTCCCCTGCCCCCCCCCCCCGCTGCCTCTGCCCCCCCCCGGCTGCACCCCGGGGTGCCTCTGCCCCCCTGTCCCTCGCTGCCTCTGCTTCCCCCCCCCGCCTCTGCTCCCCTCTCCCCTGCCCCCCTCCCGCTGCCTCTGCCCCCCCCCGGGGTGCCTCTGCCCCCCTGTCCCCCCCGCCTCTGCTCCCCTCTCCCCTGCTCCCCCCCCCCGCTGCCTCTGCCCCCCCCCCGGGGTGCCTCTGCCCCCCCCCGGCTGCACCCCGGGGTGCCTCTGCCCCCCTGTCCCTCGCTGCCTCTGCTTCCCCCCCGCCTCTGCTCCCCTCTCCCCTGCGCCCCCCCCGCTGCCTCTGCCCCCCCCCGGCTGCACCCCGGGGTGCCTCTGCCCTCCCCCCAGCTGCACCCCGGGGTGCCCCTGCCCCCCTGTCCCCCGCTGCCTCTGCTTCCCCCCCCGCTGCCTCTGCTCCCCTCTCCCCTGCTCCCCCCAGCTCTGCGCCCCGGGATGCCTCTTCCCCCTCTTTCTGCCCACTGCCTCTTCTCCCCTGCTCCTCCCCGCTGCCTCTGCTCCCCCCACCGCTGCCTCCGCACCCCCCCGCCTCTGCCCCCCCCCCACTGCCTCTGCTTCCCCCGGCTGCACCCCGGGCTACCTCTTCCCCCCCCCTCCCCCGCTGCACCCCGGGCTGCCTCTGCTCTCCCCTCCCCGGCTGCACCCCGGGCTGCCTCTGCTCCCCCCCCCACTGCCTCTACCCCCCGGGCTGCCTCTGCTCCCCCCTCCCCACTGTCCCCGTCCCTCTCGGGTGCCTCTGGTGCCCCTCGCCCGTGGCTGCCTCTGCCCCTCTGGCTTCTCCCCGGCTCTCGTTGGCTTCTCCCCCAGCTTTGACTCTGCCCCTTTGGCTTCTCCCCCTAGGTCTCCTCTGCCTTAGCCCTGCCTCTCCCCCCCCCCTTGGCTTCTCCCCCCCCCCCCTTGGCTTCTCCCCCTGGCTCTGCTTCTGCCCCTCTGGTGCCCCCCACCCGCCCCACTTGGCTTCTCCCCATGGGCCTCCTCTGCCCCACTGGTTTCCTCCCCCTCCCTCCCATTTGGCTTCTGCCCTTGGCCCTGCCTCTGCCCCTCTGGCTGCCCCCCCGCTTGGCTTCTCCCCCTGGGCCTCCTCTGCCTCAGACCTGCCTCTAATCGCCACGGGATTCCTGCTCCAGCCCCGTCAAAACCCCCCACTCTCATGGCCTTTCTCAGTCCCTGCACCTCTTTCCGCATGGACCCTTCCCACCCTCTCTCCCTTGGGGGGCACCACCAGCCAGAGCCTTGAATGCCAAGACGGGCCAGCGCCTTGGGTGGCACCCCCACCCGTTTCCCCCCTTCAGGTCAGCCCATAGCGCCTGCAAAGGCAACCCCCTTCCCCTCCAAGCCCTGCCACTTCAGACCAGCTTTTCCAGCTCTGCAGCAGCTGGAGGCCTTCGCAGGAGCAGGTGCACGGGGGAAAGGAAACCCCCCATGCAAAAAGAAGGCAAAGTAAACACACGCAAAAGAAAGGCGGGGGGGGGGGTTCCACCTTTGTGCGCTGCAGATTGCCAAGGCAAAAGGGAAGGGACATTTCTCTCGTGGTCTGCAACTTCAGGATCCTCTTTGGGGTGGCCACCGGGCATTGACCCCTCAGTTTCAAATATATTGAAATGTATTAACACTGAACCTTGAAACTTTGCATTGTGTACCCGTGGGCAGCAGCAAGGCACACTTGAGAGAAAAAAAATACTTGGCATGCTATAGGAAATGGTACTTCCCTAAAATATTCCTTAAAATAAAGCCTCGCCCCTTATTGGTTTTCCTGTATTTCCATTCACCCTGTCTACTTCTATTATTTCCCCACTTCTGCTGCTGCAGGTGTCCAGTGCTTTTTATTTGTCTTCCTTCAAAGCAAAGCCAAATATATATATTGCAAAAAAAAAAAAAAGCAATTTAAAGGCACAGGCCACTTGCTTGCATAGTGCCGAAATGCGGAGTAGGTCTGTTAAGAGAAGAAGATGGTAAAAGAGGAGTTAATTTCCTGTCTTGGAACCCAATACACTGGGTAGTAATCCTTGTCCAGTAATGCTGAAACGCTGTGAGCTGCGCCATGCATGTCACCCATTGCATTATTTATTCTGCGTGTGTGTGTGTGTGTGCATGCGCGCACACACACAAGTCCTGTGCAAGAAGCAGGTGATGTGGTCAAGGCAAAAAGTAATGTGGCTAAAATGCAATAGACAACCTCCAGCTCAGTGTAACAACAGTGCCCCTCGCTGTCCGACGGCACACGTAGCACTTGGCTTTCCGTTTCATTCTCAGCAAGTCTGGTTATTCTTTCACGTTCCTCGCCCTGCCCAAGGAATCCAGTCCGGTAGCAGGTGCATGGATATGAACCACTTGGCCAGGCTTCCTTTAATCGGCTTGCTTTTCTTCCTGGAAGAACAACCAGGAGTCCTGTGGCACCTCAGAGGCTAAAAGATTTATGAGGGCATCAGCTTTCGTGACTAAAACCCATTTCGTCAGATGAACTAAAACAAGTAGCACAAGCAACGTCTGTCATTTGTTGTTCTTATATATCCCTGCCTCTGTAACTCCCCCTCCAATTCATCTGATGAAGTGGGTTTTACCTGCAGAAGCTTGTGCCCTAATAAATCTACTAGTCTATAAGGTGCCACAGGACTCCTCCTGGTTTTTGCAGATTCAGACTAACACGGCAACCCCTCTGAGACACTTCCTATACGGCTTTATGCCTCTGTCTCAGTCAGGAACCCAGCCGATGAATGATATGAGAGAGAGATTGGGTTGAAGAGTTATCGGGCCTTCCACCCAAATCTTGCAGGTGGTCCCTTTGGGAGCAATGTTGCTTCTTCCAATTAAGTGAATAATTCTGAATGACTGAACTGAACTTTGGAATAAAAAAGATCCCCTTCTTGAGACAAGAAATGTCTGGATTGTCTTGGAAGAGAGCAGCAGTTAGCGTTAGACTGGGGAGGTTGTAGAAACCAGGAATTTCTGAAGACAAGGAGAAACAAAACAAAAAAAACCCTCTTGGCTTTTGAGTGGCAGAGGGTGAGGACAGAGAAGTATATTTTCATAGGCACGTTACTAAGCAACTAGTGAGGAAAGAAAATGATGTTTGACTTGCACTTGCTGGCCTCTGCCAGGTTGGCCAGAAATCCAGGGACAATATGTCAGGGAAGCTGGCCTGGATTACAGTCTATCGATGTGCCAAAGTTGGCCCCAAGCAGAGAACTGCTGCGAAAGAATCTAATACTAGCTCTGCTACGGACTAACGCTTTTACTGTGCCTCAGTTTCCCCAACTGTCAGTTGGGAATAATGATATTAGGGACATTAATCTACCTTTGTACAGCCAATATTCATTAATATGTATAGGGAGCTCTAAGTGTCTTGAATGAAAACAGCTGCAAAATTTTAAAGGAATATTATTTTGTTCATTATTAATATCACTGATGCATGATGAGTAGCCTGTAAAAATACTCTGTTGTCAGGGGGGTAGTGTCCTTAACTTCAAAACTGTACCTTACCCCAGTAACATTTACATAACTGTAAAAACACAAGCAGGATCATGGATGTAGATCGGTTCTTAAATTGTGCCTGCTCTTTCCATTTTTGTTTCACGGTTTGCCACATCACACTGCTGCCTGGTGACCTCGGAGACAGGGAGGTCAGAGACGAGAACCGGAATGGAGTTTACTGGCCAAATACAAGTCTACTGACTTGAAAAAGTCCATGGAAAAACAAATGCAGCCCAAAATTTCTCTCTCTCATTCCTTCTTTCTTTCAAGAAAGAAAAAAGAATCTTCTGGCCCGTTTCCCTGTGAAACTCCGAGCCAATGATAACTGTAGCTGGAAGGAGACGTCTGGAGCCAGCTTTAAGAAAAGGAGTTTTGCTGTGTCAGCTTAAATAAGACAGGAGAAGTAGTGGGAGTACCTCAATTCCCTGCAGCTAGCACCAGGTTTAATTCTTTATCATTCCCCTGACATGTTTTGCTCTCCCTCTTTCAGGCTCTCCGTTTAAATGTGCTTTAGCATGGGGCTGGGTTTAACAGACACACAACAGCTGTAAATGAGTGACTGATAGATAAGAAGGACAGGTGTCCAGCTATAGAGTGGTGGGCTGGGGTGAACTGGGGTTAGAGCCAAGGGTCAGGGTTAGGGCAAAGGTCATGGGAGCAGGGAACTATGTACACACTACAGTCCCGAACATGTGCTGTTTGGGGGAAAAGCAGTGTGGCACGCTGTGCTGGGGGGTGGCTTCTTTGTGTGAAGCTGAAACCATTAAAACACAGAAGCTGGGAAAGCTAAAGCTAGTAGCAACAGGCCTGCAGCCCTCCGAGCAGAAACAGGAAAAACTCCATTTTTCTTTGTGATCTAAAGTTAAAAAAAAAAATTGTGAAATCTATCAGGTGCAAGCAAGAAAGTTGCTTTTTTGGGAGGCGGGGGTGGATCAGAGGAGACGGCATAGGGGCCTCTTGAGGGACGGATTCTGCAGCCGTCTTACTTGTTAGAGCAGGAACAAGTTGATTGAGTTGTGGATCCAAACCAAAAAAAAAAAAAAAAGCCTGCTTAATCCCAGGAGAGCTCACCAGAAAAGATGCGCACTTGCATGCATATTATAGAGATCAAATTCTCATCTACCTTGTGAGGCCCTCAATCTGGAGTAACTGCACTGAAGTCAGTGGAGTTACTCCAGACTTATGTGTCTGTAACGGAGAGCAGAATTGAGCCCTGTATAAGTGAGACTTAACAAGTTTGAGGGACTGTAGAGGAAAGTCAAGGGCCCAGATCCTGCAAAGACCTAACCGTGTGCATGCTTTGTTTACATGATTGACATGTCAGAGAGACGACTCACGTGGTTAAAGTCTGTCGTATGTTTTAAGTGTTTGTAGGATCAGGCTGTAAGTAAACATACATGGGAACCGAAAGGAATAACAGATGCTGTTGTAGGTTCTTTGCAGACCTGCATGCCTATTATATAGCACTAATTCTGATCTGCTTTGTTCTTTGCAGACTTAGACTCACCTCTCGTCCTTTTCCTAATTGTACCTACAACAGCGATGGGCAACCTAGGCTAGATTCCGGAGGCTCCTTCTTCTGTTGGGGAGTAAAGAGGAAGGAAGGAGTCACAGGAGTGAGGCTTCCTCTGGGAATGGGCGACAGGGGAGGGGTCACTTGATGATTCCCTGATCTGTTCACTCCCTCTGGGGCACCTGGTGCTGGCCACTGTCGGCAGACAGGACACTGGGCCGTTCTTATGTGTGCACACCTGCACCCATAGATGAATAGCTATTCTGATATGTATAGGACCATATAGAGAACTATAGGCAGATGCACATATATACTCACTCATACATGCACTAAGAAGTAAATACACTCTGTGCGCAATAGTATTCATGTTTAATGCTATTTAAATTAGTAGCTCCTGTTGGATTGGAGCCACATGGTGCTAGGAGCCAAGCGTCATGCAAATGCAGTGGAACAGCCCTCAGCCCAGTGAGTTTATAGTCTAGTTCAAGAGAAGCCAGAAAGAAATGGGGGGGAGGCTAAAGGCAGCAGCAAGACCTTGTGGTTTTATGCCATCCAGCTGGGTGCACAACTGGACAGAGCTGAGGATTTTTTTTCATATAAGATTTTTTCCAAATCCATCTCACTGTTCCTCTGTTGGCATCTCTCTCTGGCTGTCGGGAACTTGGAGGCTGGACAGGAAAAGGGGTGGTTCTAGGAAAGGGATTAGTGAAAATGGGTGGGGGTAGCCGGGGAAGTTGTCCCACCCAGAAGGGGTGGCGGCAGCCAAAACACATGGAGGCAGCTGCAGCGAGGGAGTGGAGGAGGCAGCGTGCTGCAGCAACAGACAAGTGTGGAGAAAGAAGGCTCTCGAGATCCTAGGAGGTGCCAAGTTCGGCCTGGGAAAGCCAGTGGAGAGATTCAGTGACCACGGCTGATGCACCGTTGTACGGGCCAGAGGGCAGTGCTACGGGGCGGAGGAGAGGAGGGAAGATGTCACCCTCGGGGCAGGACATGATGAGGGCCTGGCTGAGTCTTTTAGAGGTGAGACCAGAGAGCTCCGGGATGCTGAGGAGGACGATGGGTTGGGGGCATCCACGAGGCATTTGCCAGCCAGAGGAACACACGGCTAGGTGTGCAGCAATAGTCTAGGTGGACAGAATGCAGGCAGAAGAGGTCACCTAGAGATGGACACTGTCTCCGTTTCCTCAGGCCAGGGTCTATATGGCAGGCACCTCCCCTCAGCTACAGAGACTACTTCTAGCTGGGACACGGGTCTAAGCCAGGCCTCTGTGTCAGACTGCCAGCCAGGGGGGCCGGGGATGTCAAGACTAGGGATGTAAACATCCCGTTTAGTTGGTTAAATGGTTAAACGTAGTGCGGACACTGCATTTAGCCGCTTAACCAGTTAAAAGGGGGTGGGCAGGGGTCAGGCTAGAGGGGTCCCTGCCACATGCAGAGGCTTCTCCGGCCTAGCTGCACCTGGCCCCCTGCGGGGGCTTTCACGGCTGTCCCTGCCAGCCCCCGCATGTGTGCTTTTGCTGGCTCCGAGCCCATGCGGGCTGGGAAGCAGCAGACCTGTGTAGGGGACCCATTGGGGCTAGAGCAGCCTCCGCCCATAGGGGCTGCTCCCGGGTACCAGTGAACCGTTACCCGGTAAACATCACCCATCCACCCATTAATGTGCATAGTCAGTACGTGTCCTTTGAGACCACCGCACTCGTGGAACAGTGGGTATGCGACGGAAGGGGCTTCCAGTCTCTGTTGCCATGCTTTCCGTTCTCTCCAGCCACGTGGAGGTGAAACGCATCGATCCCTGGACCCAGGCGGCACGCTAGACCTTCGGTAGGTGTCAGCACCCAGGGCAGATCTCAGTCAGATGTTACTTTTTAAGTGGCTCTTTGAGGTTAGCGCGCGAAAGGGGGTGCCAGTGTTTATTTCGCGTCAGCAGCTCGTCGGTGGCAGGATCACATGCTCACTGTCATCCAGAGTTCTGATCGTATTCACCCGCAGGGAGGCTGATCTTTTCGAAAACGTCTCTGGGTTCCGAGCCGCTGTGTGATTGCACCCAGGCCTGCTGCAGACTCGTTCTGTCTCTTGCGCAGGCCCCAGCTGCCCGCGGGGACAGCTCTGCTCACTCCAGCTGAAGCCAATAGGGAGGTGTTAACCTCGACTGCACAGACGGGGGGAATCTCGCCACCAGGTGACAGATGCCAGTGAAGGGTTAAGTTCACACCAGGCCGTCAAAATTTGCCTGGGTTTGTTCATGCAACGCTTTTGCAATGTATTAAATTGAGACAAGGTGTTTTCCTGGAAGATCTGCTCTAGGAATCAGCAGAGGAGGTTCTGTGGAGTGAGGCTGGCTCTGCTTTGGCCAGGGGTTGGACTCGATGACCTCCTGAGGTCTCTTCCAGCCCTAGGATTTTACCGTCTCTGAATAAGGGGAGGTGACAATTTGTATTCCCTGCCTATGGTGCCCCCTATAGGCGACTCCTGGGGAAGCCGATGAGAATTCCACACACACAGGGCTTAAACTCGGCTCTACTCTGCGCTGGTTAGGCCTCAGTTGGAGGATTGTGTCCAGTTCTGGGCACCGCATTTCCAGAAGGATGTGGAGAAATTGGAGAGGGACCAGAGAAGAGCAACAAGAATGATGAAAGGTCTAGAGAACATGAGCTATGAGGGAAGGCTGAAAGAATTGAGCTTGTTTAGTTTGGAAAAGAGAAGACTGAGGGGGGACATGAGAGCCGTTTTCAGGTATCTAAAAGGGTGTCACAGGAGGAGGGAGAAAACTTATTCATCTTGGCCTCTGAGGACAGAACAAGAAGCAATGGGCTTAAACTGCAGCAAGGAAGGGTTAGGTTGGACATTTGGAAAAACTTCCTAACTGTCAGGGTGGTCAAACACTGGAATAAATTGCCCAGGGAGGTTGTGGAATCCCCATCTCTGGAGATATTTAAGAGTAGGTTAGATAAATGTCTACCAGGGATGGTCTAGACAGTATTGGGTCCTGCCATGAGGGCAGGGGACTGGACTCGATGACCTCTCGAGGTCCCTTCCAGTCCTAGTATTCGATGATTCTATGAAAAGCCTGCTTTCAAACTATACTCTAATCATGATAAACTTAAAAAACAACAAATAGTTGAGTAGCACTGTTAAGACTAACAAAACATGTAGATGGTATCATGAGCTTTTGTGGGCACTTCCCACTTATCTGAAGAAGTGAGTTGTGCCCACGAAAGCTCATGATACCATCTACATGTTTTGTTTAGTCTTTAAGGTGCTACTAGACTATTTGTTTTTTAAGTTTTTCCTGTTACAGACTAACTCGGCTACCCCTCTGAAGCTAATCATGCTAGGCTTTTTCCTAACACTTTTGTTCTTCCAAGAATTTCAACTGGCTGGTCGAACCTTAATTAATTAAGGCTCACAGCACCCTTGTGGGGGTGAAAACCCCCAAAAGAACTGGGCCTAGTGTGTTTGTTTCAGCTCTGCTGATGGAGATAACCAATGTGAGTGTTATATAAGGAGAAGGCCTGTCTAAGAGTTATTTGAGGCGGTATTTACGGAGCTAAAATCCTAGTCTGAGCATAAAGGAGCACTTTTTGTTTACATTCGGTCCAAAAAATTGATTTTATAAAAGGAGTCCTAGTGTTTCTGTTTGGTTTGGTTTTGATCATTTGTTTGTTTAATTCAAGTGACATCTGTTTTATTAAGCAATTGTTCTGCTCCCTCTTAATAACCCAAACACAGCTGCCTTGCCTTAGAACATAAGAACCAGAGGGGAAACTGACACTGTCTAGAAGCAAAAGCGAAATTGACTAGGTTGGTTTTAACATTTTAAGCTGCAGGAAATGCAAAAAGGAAACGAGAATCTTAGTGAAAAGTAACTTTTGTTTTTAAGTTTCTGTAAGTGGTTTTAACAAGTTTAGGTGTTTCTGGTAAATCTGGCAGAGTCCTATGATTTTTTTATCTCATTTTTATCTCATTCAGTGCATGCGGCTAGACTTTCTGTACATAGGGTAGCAGCAATGCAGTCATGCAAACTGCTTTGTGACCCCTCAGCTTGAACATAAAACACTTTGTTAATTCCAAGAAGTTATGCACAGTTTTCTTCAGGAGCAGCATAGAAAAAGAAGTGCCCTTGCCAAAAATGCCATTGGATAATTTTATGACCAGTGAAGGCTTGGTAATAAGATATGGGTGTTCCGTTCTCAGGAGTCAGGGTATAAGATGTTCATCTCTGGATATGAAGAAAGAGTTTGATTTCGTACTGTGCAGCCTGGTACAATTAGCTCAGTGCATTATGGACTGTTGGGGTACTGGGGGGACAGGGGTTGTCTTGATGGGAAGTATCGAGTATGAGTCATTTACTCTAGGCAGGAAGTTGTCGGCTCAATCTCACCTAGTATTACGTCTCCTTTGTTCTAATTGGCCAAATAATCTGTTATACGTTGGTAGTCTAGTAAGACGTCTTCCTACTAGGGTAGCAGATGACTGCATGTGCTTAAGCACAAATTATGGTTCTCCTGGTGTGGGTTTTCTAGGCAGGGGTCCAGAGCGGTATTTGATATCCCAGAGAAAGGATGGGAAAGGGGGCAGGACAATGCTACACTCCAGCCTCCACGGAATCAGTCTGGAAGCAGGCTGTTCTACCAAATATGGGATTATTCCCACCGTCAGCTTTGGCAGGCGTCACAGCCTGTCCCAGCCCCCCTCCCTCCCCCCCGCAGTCCCTCCCCTTCCACCAACACACCCCCAACCAGTGGGAGTTTGTGGGGAGTGGAAAGTTAGTATTTCCCTTTGGCTCTAGCTTTCATCCTGCCCTGCATAGTGTAACCAGCATCCAGAATGGCAAGGAGGACACATTTTGCTGAAAGGTGATGAAAATGATTCTGTGGCCAGTAAAGGACAAATCAACACGCTGGGGAGTTTTTTCCCTTCCCTTTCAACTCTGGGGGTCTACACCAAGCTGGCCGCCAGCCTGTGTCCACGTGACCTCTGCAGTTGCACAGCCGCACAGTGGGTCAATGAGCGGGGTTGGGTCAATGTGGAAAAGAGAGACATCTGTGGTGGCTGGATGATGGGTGACTCCCCTCCTTGTGAGTCCGTGCTGACCCTGGTGCCAGGTTGGAAGTGGCAGGGAGTTAGCACTAGGCTCGTTCCCCAGTGCAGGGCTAGGGGGCGCTGTGGTGTGAGAAATGGTGCAGGTGATTCGTGCGCTAGGGGGCGCTATGGTGTGAGAAATGGTGCAGGTGATTCGTGCGCTGGGGGGGCGCTATGGTGTGAGAAATGGTGCAGGTGATTCGTGCACGAGGGGGCGCTATGGTGTGAGAAATGGTGCAGGTGATTCGTGCACTGGGGGTGCGCTATGGTGTGAGAAATGGTGCAGGTGATTCGTGCGCTGGGGGTGCGCTATGGTGTGAGAAATGGTGCAGGTGATTCATGCGCTGGGGGCGCTATGGTGTGAGAAATGGTGCAGGTGATTCGTGCACGAGGGGGCACTATGATGTGAGAAATGGTGCAGGTGATTCGTGCACGAAAGGGCGCTGTGGTGTGAGAAATGGTGCTGGTGATTCATGCACTGGGGCGCTGTGTTGTGATAAATGGTGCTGGTGATTCGCGAGGCGGGCAAGCGTTGATATGGTGTTTTCTATGTTGTGCTGTAGGAAGAGCCCTCAATTTTCCTTCTGGCCACATCCATTAAACATCCAAAGGTACTTTGTAGAAGAGCTAGGGCATTGGCCCTGGAACGTGGCCTGCGTACTGGGGTTACCTACTGTTCATGGCCCCTCTTACCATCATCTGGGGGCCCCCCACAATCTGTGGTCTCATGGGGGAAGTCTCCATCGCTGGCAGCTTTTTAATCAAGGTTGGATGTTTTCCTAAAAGATCTGCTCCTTGAAATCCTTTGAACTGGAAGGCCTGTGGCCTTTGCTACCTGGTTGTAGGACAGAGAAAGAGCAAGTGCCACACAGCTGCCATCAGAATCAAGCTGGGAGAGGACTTGCCTAGGGTGGCAGCCGGGCCTGTGGTGGGTAGTAAAAGGATGACATTGGCGGAGAGATTTCCTGCTGCTGAGGTCTATTCGTGAGCAGAATCGTTTCCCAAAGGAAGTGGCACAAAGTCTATTGCTCTGAGGTGCACTCAGACCTGTAGGGCACAGTCTCCCCCTAGTGCAGATGATCCACCCGATCTTTTCCACCCGACTCCAGGCACTCTCTGAAAATCAGGCCGAAGTCCTAGAGTTGAGTCTTAAGTAATTTAGCTGCTGAAGGTGCATGTCACTAGGATACGTTTCCCCTTGGGTTTTACTTGGTCTCTTCCAGCACGTGCATGCACCCGTTGCTTCTGTGGGGTGATAACAATTGTGCTGTCCTTTCTGTTTTCCTGAGGTTATTGACGGCGCTGCTCCCTCTCCCCCCTTTCCCTGCTTATTTCTATTAAGCCACTGAACAGCTGTCAGGGGATAGTAGCTTTCACTCACTATTACCTGCCCTCAAGTACGAGGAGATGAAAGGCCCCCTAGCCCGTTACCAAGCCCCAGTGCTTGTTCTAAACCATGCAGATGCCTTTAAAAGAGAGGGCCGCATCTGTAAAGGGGACGATCCCCATGCTCTAGAGTAGGGATGTTAAAATGCGTCGATTTAGGTACAAGTGTAACTGCTGAAAATGTCAGCGGTGGGAAGGAAGCTACCCCTCCGAGTCCGTACATGCCGGGAACCGGCTTAAAAGCACCTGCCCCTGATACAGCCTGATACATGGCTGCCCACGTGTAACAGTTAAGGTTAACCGAAGAGTCCGGGATCATCAGTTACCCGTGTACATGTTTACGCTTTCACATCCCTATTCTAGAGCCGATAAGTTGAGCACTTGGGCGGCCAGGAGAGATTCAGGTTCTGCCTGGCTGATTAGCAGAGCACCCATGTGTTTCTATTGATGGTGCGCAGCCACACATCCCTTGGTGCACATTACAAAATTTATTCCACCCATGGATGGAAAAATTAGCGGGAACACTGCTCTAGAGTCCCCTATTCTATGCACTCAGCCAATACCAAAGATTCCCTTTATCTGAACATTGGGCAAAAAACTTTCCAGTCTTTTACAATAGCCCCGACTTCTGCAATATCACCCCTGTAATCTTTAGTGGCTGGGCTCCTCGTGCCTAAATACTGGTGTGTTTTCTGGTAAAGGGCTCTTCGTCCCCAGCTTCTGGGCCTGTCCTTTGTGAGGCTTGGTTAGGCCTGGCAGGGTTTTGTGTAGTTCACTCTGATTTATGTTTGAACACTGCTGTCATTTCAGGAGAACGTACGCGCACGTTTCTTGCAGGCTGCAGTGAAGGGAGCTGGGTTGCAGCAGGGCTTTGGGGAAGGCGGGAGCGAGCCAGAGAGAGCAAAGCTACTCGCAGTCTCCCAGACTGTCAGCTCCTCTGCCATTGAGTCATCTGGCCCCCGGGCCTTAGGAATGATTTCTGACCTGGCTGTGGGGTGTTTGCTGGGATCCTGCTTAGGGATGAAAAATCCCGTTTCATCGGTTAACCCGTTAAACATAACGATTATCTGATCAAAGGGGGTGGGTGGAGGGGCTGCTCCAGCCCCCCACCATTAACCAGAACCAGTAAGCCTCACCCGTTAAGGGGGATGCTGACCGGTTCACCAGTTAACTATTTATATCCCTACTCCTGTTCCAATCCCCCCATGTCTCCTTCATAGCATAAGGTTTTGCAGTCATTGTGGTACCAATAAACACGGCCGGGGCGCGATGCTGACCCTCCGATGCTGGCCATCTGGCGCCCCGTTGCCATCAATCAATTACCATAGACTCCTAGGGCTGGAAGAGACTTTTGCAATATCATAGAATTCCTGGGACTGGTTGCCGATTATTGTCCAGAAGGGGGTTTCTCTCTCTCCCTCTCCCCCCTTGCTGCTTGGAATTCCTTGGGGCGGATTGGATGAGGGAGGGATTTGCTGATTTCTCCACCTGTGGAAGCTAGTGGTCTGTGTCTGGTGGAAAGGGGTGTAGAGAGATTTAACCATTTTAACCTCTGGTCATGGAAACAAAACCCTAGGTCTCTGCACTATTGAATTCAGCTGCCTCTCTCCTCGTCCTCTGTTTATCCCTCAGCGTCTTGTGTAGTTCCAGGGGTCATGGGGAAACCCCCAGCTTCTGGAGAAATGCTAATCTCTCCACCATCAAGACTGAAGCTTCTGCCGCGGCCCATTGTAAGCCTGATTTTTGAAACCGCTCCTCCCCCCCCAGCCCACTCTGGCCTCACCGAATCCAATCCAGTCCACCTGCCATTCCCTTTGTGGGCTGGTGCCAGGGTAGAATTGCTTTTAGAAAGCACAGGGCCAACGAGCGAAGGCAATTCAGAGAGAAGAGTGTTTACATGAGAGGCCAGATCCTCAACCGACGTGAATCCGCATTGTGCTGTGGAAGTCAGTGGATCTTCGTTAAATTTCAGCCGGGGGAATTTCTTGCCCTCGGTGTTTTCACTCGGAAAGTTTCCTAATTGTTTCATCTGTTCGATATTTGTGGCTCATCCTACCTCAAAAAGGGTTTGCACTAGGTACGCCACACAGATTTTATTTTCTTGGCCTCACTGAGGGCTAGCGCCTGTGTTGGCTTCAAGAGTGTTCGGTGTCCAATGCTGCAGACAATTCCTCATGACATCCAGGGCACTTGTGGGACACCTGAGTTACACAGGCACTTACAACACATGTGGCAGAATAAGGGGATTGCTACACTCTGCTACATCACTCTGCCTCCTAGGCTACGTCTACCCTATGAGTTTTCTTGGGAAAAAATATGCTGATGAGGGACTCATTTGCATGAGTTGCAATCTCATTTCAATATTTTCTGCCAGTCTCTTTTTGCACTAGTGGGTTTTTGTGCAAAAACAAGCAGTGTGGATGTTTTCTTTTTGCGCAAAAACCCCTTTTTCCGCAAGATGCTTATGCCCCAGAAAAGGAGGTATACCGATCTTGTGCAAAAAAAGGGGTTTTGCGCAAAAAGAAAACATCCGCACGGCTTGTTTTTGCACTCAAACCGATCGGCAGAAAATATGCAAATGAGAGTGTGACTCATGCAAATGCGTCCCTCATTAGCATATTTTTGCTGACAAAACTTGTAGTGTAGACGTAGCCCTAGAGCCATTATATGCTGCTGGGTCTGTTTTACCTCTCCCAGTGATGGAAACACATCGGCATCGCAGACAGATTGTGCGAAGCTAGCGAGCCAACCTTCCACCTGCACTAGTCGGGCCTCTTCTCTGTAGTGCAGTCAGAAAAAAGCAGGTCTGAATGAAATCATTCCCCAGGGTCTGCCTTTCCCAGGCACTACACTAAGCTTCTTTCTTCCCCAGCTGAGCCAGGCCAGGGGGTGAATGCACGCTCAGGCCTCAGTTTCAAACCAATCCCGTCGGAGCCTGGTTTTGTACTCGCACAGCCCAGGTAGCCGCATGGGCATAAAACATCTTGGCTACATCTAGACTGGCATGAATTTCCGGAAATGCTTTTAACGGAAAAGTTTTCCATTAAAAGCATTTTCAGAAAAGAGCGTCTAGATTGGCACGGACGCTTTTCCGCAAAAGCACTTTTTGTGGAAAAGTGTCCCTGGCCAATCTAGACGCGCTTTTGTGCAAAAAAGCCCCGATCGCCATTTTTGCAATCGGGGCTTTTTTGTGCAAAACAAATCTGAGCTGTCTACACTGGCCCTTTTGCGCAAATGGGACTTTTGCCCGAACGGGAGCAGCATAGTATTTCCGCAAGAAGCACTGATTTCTTACAGTAGGAAGTCAGTGCTTTTGCGGAAATTCAAGCGGCCAGTGTAGACAGCTGGCAAGTTTTTCCGGAAAAGCGGCTGATTTTCCGGAAAAACTGGCCAGTCTAGACACAGCCCTTGTGATTGTGGGATCTCCATCGCTGGAGAGATTTCAGAGCGGGTTAGACAGACACCTGTCAGGTGCTGGGTCCTTCCGTGAGGGCAGGGGACGGGACTCCATGACACGCGAGGTCCCTTCCTGTGCTCGTGTCCTATGACTCTGTGATTCTCTCTGTCCCTTATCCCATCTAGCTATCTGCTGAGAAGGCCCCCAGCGCTTCACTGGCCCACGTAGCATTTCTAGATGAGCTCGGCGGCTCCGCCCAATGAGGTGGAGACGAGCTAATAGACCCTCCAGCCAATCTCCGGACATTCCCTACAGTGCCCGCTCCAGCCCGTTATTCGAATCTAGTTCCAAGTGCCTAACGCGATGACTCGAGACACGGCCATACCGCTCCTCGCCCGCTAAGCGTCTCTGCTATCGACTTGAAACATTGCCTCTTCCGGCACATGTAGTTAGAACCCCGTGAGCCCCCCGTAATAATCCGCCGGCTCTTTGCACGGCGGAGATTTGTGCGCTGCTTCCATGGGTCCCGTTGATTCCCCTCTTGGCTAAGCTAGGCAGAGCGTTGGCCCATCGGATAGGTGGTCCAGCCCCCGAACCACTTTCGCTGCTCTTCTCTGAACATCATCGACTCGTAGAACACTAGAAAGGGCAGGGACCTCGAGAGGCATCGAATCCAGTCCCCTGCCCTCCCGGCAGGACCAAGCACCGTCTAGATCATCCCTGACAGGTGTCTGTCCAACCTGCTCTTACGTATCTCCAGTGATGGAGATTCCACCACCTCCCTTGGCCATTTATTCCAGTGCATCGATACCTTTCGCTTCAGGAGCTACCCCAAACAAAGCCAAGCGGCGCTGGGGCAGGGCCACCAAGGCGGGGGGAGGAAGGAAGGAAATGAGGTGACGCCGTTGCAGGTGCAGCCTCAGAGGGACTCGGCCTGTTCGACAGCCCTATCGCTTTTCAGACGTGCCTCAGAGGCGCGCTCCCTCATGGCCCAGGGCGCATTCGGCGTCAGGATTTCTCTGCTGCCCCCCTCGCGGCGAGGGCTGATGTTTCCGGCAGTATTCCCTCGGCGGCTTTGCTTCCATCGCACCAGCCCATGTATCTAATCCACACCCCCCTCCCCCGGCGGGGGGTTCCTGTCCCCACGGTTGTGGGCGCCACTCCTCCCGATTTAGTCTCGCCGGCAAACAAACGTCTCTACACACCGGGCAACGGATCCTGCCCCTTAGCAACTCCCCCCCAGACCCCTTCCAGCCCAGAACTCTGCCCCCCCTCCTAGCAGGGCACAAAAGTTTGAGCGGAGCCTTAAGCAGCGGGCAGCCGAAGCGCCGCTCAGGCTGAGAAAGGCGAGGGCCTCGGGAGCTGGCTGGAGCTTGGGGCCTGGCCGCGCCCGCTCCTGCAGGTGCCAAAGGACGCGGCCGCTGAGGTCAGTGTGCCTGGCTGGAGGCGGCTCCCCCCACCCTGTCTGTGGCGGGCGGGAGAGGGGGCGAGGAACTGAGCTCACCGCTGACTTCACCAGGGCGTCGGGCCTGAGTGGGAGCCCTGAGCCGCGAGGCCTCGTGCCAGCCACCTGCCCGCCTCTCCCCTCCAGGCCAGGGCGTCCTCAGGGCCCCTCTCGCCTGCCAGCGTTTTCCTAGCAGCCCTTCTCTGGCGGCCTCCTCTCCAGCCCGCGCCCAGCCACCGCCAGCAGGCTCTGGCTTCGGAGAATCCCAGGGGCGGCAGAGACCTCAGGAGTCACCGAGTCCAGCCCCTGCCCAAGGCAGGACCAACCCAAGTCAATCGTCCCAGCCAGGGCTCTGTCAAGCTGGGACTGAAACATCTCTAGAGATGGAGATTCCACCCCCTCCCTAGGGAACCCAGCCCAGCGCTTCCCCACCCGCCTAGGGAAATAGTTTTTCCTAATCTCCAACCTAGACCTCCCCCACTGCAACTTGAGCCCATTGCTCCTTGTTCTGCCATCTGCCCCCACTGAGAACAGCCTCTCTCCAGCCTCTTTGGAACCCCCTTTACGAAGTTGAAGGCTGCTCTCGAATCCCCCCTCACTCTTCTCTTCTGCAGACTAAGCCCAAATCCCTCAGCCGCTCCTCATAGGCCGTGTGCTCCAGCCCCCGAATCATTTTGGTTGCCCCCCGCTGGACCCTCTCCAGCGTGGCCACATCCTTTCTCCAGTGCGGGGCCCAGAACTGGGCGCAATACTCCCGACGTGGCCTCAGGGCATAAGGAAAAACCCGGTCAGGCGACTGCACTGAGGCAGGGCCTGCTGCCTGGGGACCTCGGGGTCAGCTGCTGGGTTAGGGCAGATGGTTCAGGGACGGGGCACTGGGCTCCCAAACCTCTCCCCTCCCCCATCTAGAGTACGGGTTGAGATCCAGCCTGGGATTGGAGTGCCCGACCGTTTGACAGGGGTGAGGTGGCAGCTGCCTTTCTCCGTGTGTGAGGGCAGGGGCCGGGGGCATGCACTGGGCCAGGCCGCAACCCCCAAAGCAGTAAATGTAGAGGAGGGTGGGGGAGCGGCTCCGTCACCGTCACCCCGACGCTGGATGGGACCCAGAAAATAGTCATGGTTAGCGAGGGAGGCGTTGGGGCAGGACCGACCCAAACCCGCCGGCGGCCGGGAATCGGTCGGCCTCTCTGGGCGGCGCACCGGGTGCCCCGCAGACGTGCGGCAGCAGGGGCTGTCTGAGGCAAGGTGGTGCTGCCTTGCGCGTGGCCGTTCCTGGGACAAAGGAGCCCCCAGGTGCGGTTGGTGGGGGCGGGGGCCGGGCTGTGACGGGGTTGGGGGTTCAAGGCCGGGTTTGGCCGGTTTACAAGGCCGGAGACTCCTTCCCTTGCTGCTGTAAGGGGGGTGTGGGAGCCGGCATCCCTGCCCCATGGCGCTTGCAGGGGGTGCTCAGCACCTCGCCAGCGCCGAAGCAAACCGCCCGGACACACGGCCCGGGCAGGGCACGGCCCCCGGAGCTGTCGGAGGGAGAGGGAAGGCGACTGAGGCCGTTCCGTGTAAACACCGAAAGCCCCGCCGCTCTGGCTCTCCGTGGCCCTGCCTTGGCCCCCCCTCCCTTTCAGCGTGACACACGAGTCTATTTCACGTCCAGCCTTCATGTGTAACACAGGATTGCTGTGTGCTGGGAAACAGCTGCCACGCTCCAGGCCAGAGCTGGCTGCTTTTCAGGGCTGGGTAAGGACAGCCCTGCCTCGGTCCATGCCTGATGGGCTGGCTGGGAGGCTGCATTGAGCAAACCGGTCTGTTCCCCTCCAGCGTCTCCCAGGTAGTGTAAATGGGCGGGTGAAAAGGGCCTTGTGAAGAGACTTTACCCAGCACCACGTTCCAGTCCTGCCTCCGGCCCTGCTTGGCGGCCTCAGGCAAGTCACTTCCTCCCCTGGGCCTTAGTTTCCACATCTGTAAAATGGGAACAGCAATCCTGACCTCCTTTATCAAGGGCTTTGAGACCGACTGGGTCAAAGTGCAATCGGAGAGCTAAGGGTTGTTATTAAACTGGCTCTGCTGTCAGCCTGCGGCGCAGGGGGCAGGGTGGCGGAGGGCAGGAGAGCCTGACCCTCTGGCTATTTCTGCTTCCCAGGGGGGTTATTGGCAGCAGAGTACAGTTTAGAGCGGCCCCGAGGCTGCTGCAACTTATGTCACTCACGGGGCAGCCCCAGAATGCACAGAGCACGCAGGCTGCTTTAAAGCAACTTTTGCCCCTCTCTTGCCTGTCCCACGGAGTAACTAAGCACGGGGCCCACTGGCCGTATTGGGGATCCAGTGCAGACAGGCATAGTAGGTTATGCCCCCTAGTCAGGCTCCACCCACCATCCCGAGCCCCACCCACATTTCAGAAGAATTGCTGCTCTCCGTGGGCGTCCGGGATGTTTGTATTTAATCCGGGTACCGCCCTGCATGGGAAGGAGTAACAACTAGGAACACGTTGCTTGTCTCTAGCAGCGTTTCTTCCACCCCTGGGTCTCGACGGCCCCCCGCAAGGGTGAGCTAGTGGGGAGGGTTAGCAGTTCCTGCGCTGGTGAATCCTCCAGCGGGGCAGAGGCTGCTGTGCTGGAGGTGGGGGCAGGCGGTGGGCCTGGATCCTGCTGGAGAAGCCAAAACTTCAGTCTCTTCCCAGCGCCACGAGGGCCCTGCATGCCCTGTGAGAGCCCTTCCCCCCCGTCTGTATTCAGGGAGCAGAATAGCCAACCCCTGGCCGCCAGCACCCGCCCTGCCAGGGGGCTACCGTGGGCTTGGGACCGGAGGCGATCACGTGCCGCTGACGTGGGCGTCTGATCCCGATTGCATCAAGCGGGTTCTCTGGGCCGGGCGAGCAGCGGGATCGGGTGACAGCGAGAGGCGGTATCGGTAACAGCCTGGCCGGGAGTGTGTGCGCCGCCGGATGCGAGTCGCTCCCTCGTGTTCCAGCCAAGGAACGCAGCATTCCTGGCAGGAGCTCACCCGGCTCCCGTTTGGGGGGGAAGGGCTCTGACAGGTCCCCCAGCCCCAGGCACCGCTTGGCTCTGCCTTCCCACCCGGAACGCAGCGCTGCCCCGAGCCGGGGCTGGGTGTGTGGCGCGCCGGAGCCCCCTGCCGTAGGCCCGGAGAGGAGGCGCCGCAGATTGAAAACAGAACCGGCTCTCTCACGCAGCCGCCTCCCTCTCCCTCGGCGGCGAGGGCTCTGTTCCAGGGACACCCGGCGTCTCGCACAGACACACCCGGCTGCTGAAGCTCTTACAGAACAAATCCCCCCCCTTCCTCTCACGTGGTGGAGGGAATCGGAGAGTCCCTGGGCTGGCGGAGACCTCCCAGAGCAGGACCAACCCCGACTCAGTCATCCCAGCCAGGGCTTGGTGAAGCCGGGACTTACACACCTCTAGGGATGGAGATTCCACCCCCTCCCTAGGGAACCCAGCCCAGCGCTTCCCACCCTCCTAGGGAAATAGTTTTTCCTAATCTCCAACCTAGATCTCCCCCACTGCAACTTGAGCCCATTGCTCCTCGTTCTGCCATCTGCCCCCACTGAGAACAGCCTCTCTCCAGCCTCTTTGGAACCTCCCTTCAGGTAGCTGAAGGCTGCTCTCAAATCCCCCCTCACTCGTCCCTTCTAGAGACTCAGCCAGGCCCAATCCCCCAGCCTCTCCGGTACGTCATGCGCTCCTGTCCCCGAATCAGAATCCTTGCTGCTGTCACTGGCGGTGTCCGTTTGAGACCCAGCTCCGGGCGCAGCAAGACCAGAGAACGCCCCGGGGACGATGCTCTGGCAAACAAGGATGGACCTCTCTAGGGGGCAGGGAGCGCGGCGGGCGTACATGAGTCCAGGGTATACCGGCCTCCCATCCACCCCCCCCCCCTCGAATCATAGAATCATAGAATAATAGGACTGGAAGGGACCTCGAGAGGTCATCGAGTCCAGCCCCCCGCCCTCAAGGCAGGACCAAGCTCCGTCTACACCATCCCTGACAGATGTCTATCTAACCTGTTCTTAAATATCTCCAGAGAGGGAGATTCCACCACCTCCCTTGGCAATTTATTCCAATATTTGACCACCCTGACAGTTAGGAATTTTTTCCTAATGTCCAATCTAAACCTCCCCTGCTGCACTTTAAGCCCATTACTCCTTGTCCTGTCCTCAGAAACCAAGAGGAACAAATTTTCGCCTTCCTCCTTGTGACACCCTTTTAGATATTTGAAAACCGCTATCATGTCCCCCCTTAATCTTCTTTTTTCCAAACTAAACAAGCCCAGTTCATGAAGCCTGGCTTCATAGGTCATGTTCTCTAAACCTTTAATCATTCTTGTCGCTCTTCTCTGTACCCTTTCCAATTTCTCCACATCTTTCTTGAAATGTGGCGCCCAGAACTGGACACAGTATTCCAGTTGAGGCCTAACTAGTGCAGAGTAGAGCGGCAGAATGACTTCACGAGTTTTGCTTACAACACACCTGTTGATACAACCTAGAATCATATTTGCTTTTTTTGCAACAGCATCACACTGTTGACTCATATTCAACTTGTGGTCCACTATGACCCCTAGATCCCTTTCCGCCATGCTCCTTCCTAGACAGTCGCTTCCCATCTTGTATGTATGGAACTGATTGTTCCTTCCTAAGTGGAGCACTCTGCATTTCTCCTTATTAAACCTCATCCTGTTTACCTCTGACCATTTCTCTAACTTGCTAAGGTCATTTTGAATTATGTCCCTATCCTCCAAAGAAGTTGCAACCCCACCCAGTTTGGTATCATCTGCAAACTTAATAAGAGTACTCTCTATCCCAATATCTACATCATTGATGAAGATATTGAATAGTACGGGTCCCAAAACAGACCCTTGAGGAACTCCACTTGTTATCCCTTTCCAGCAGGATTTAGAACCGTTAACAACAACTCTCTGACTACGGTTATCCAGCCAATTATGCACCCACCTTATCGTGGCCCTATCTAAGTTATATTTGCCTAGTTTATCAATAAGAATATCATGCGAGACCGTATCAAATGCCTTACTAAAGTCTAGGTATATGACATCCACCGCTTCTCCCTTATCCACAAGGCTCGTTATCTTTTCAAAGAAAGCTATCAGATTAGTTTGGCATGACTTGTTCTTCACAAACCCATGCTGGCTATTCCCTATCACTTTATTACTTTCCAAGTGTTTGCATACGATTTCCTTAATTACCTGCTCCATTATCTTCCCTGGGACAGACGTTAAACTGACCGGTCTATAATTTCCTGGGTTGTTCTTATTCCCCTTTTTATAGATGGGCACAATATTTGCCCTTTTCCAGTCTTCTGGAATCTCCCCTGTCTGCCATGATTTTTCAAAGATCATAGCTAAAGGCTCAGATACCTCCTCTATCAGCTCCTTGAGTATCCTGGGATGCATTTCATCAGGACCTGGTGACTTGCTGACATCTAACTTTCCTAAGTGATTTTTAACTTGTTCTTTGTGTATCCTATCTTCTAAACTTACCCTCTCTCTGCTTGTATTCACTACGTTAGGCACACCTCCAGACTTCTCGGTGAAGACCGAAACAAAGAAGTCATTGAGCATCTCCGCCATTTCCAAGTTCCCTGTTACTGCTTCTCCCTCCTCGCTAAGCAGTGGGCCTACCCTGTCCTTGGTCTTCCTCTTGCTTTTAATGTATTTATAAAAGGTCTTCTTGTTTCCCTTTATGCCTGTAGCTAGTTTGATCTCATTTTGTGCCTTTGCCTTTCTAATCTTGCCCCTGCATTCCCGTGTTGCTTGCCTATATTCCTCCTTTGTTAGTTGTCCTAGTTTCCATTTTTTATATGACTCCTTTTTTATTTTGAGATCATGCAAGATCTCCTTGTTAAGCCAAGCTGGTCTTTTGCCATATTTTCTATCTTTCCTACACAGCGGAATTGTTTGCTTTTGGGCCCTTAACAACGTCCCTTTGAAATACTTCCAACTATCCTCAGTTGTTTTTCCCTTCAGTCTTGCTTCCCATGGGACCTTACCTACAAGTTCTCTGAGCTTATCAAAATCTGCCTTCCTGAAATCCATAACCTCAATTGTGCTGGTCTCCCTTCTACCTTTCCTTAAGATCATGAACTCTATTATTTCGTGATCACTGTCCCCTATACTGTCTTCCACTTTCAAGTTCTCAACTAGTTCCTCCCTATTTGTTAAAACCAAATCCAGAACAGCTTCTCCTCTGGTAGCTTTTTCAACCTTCTGAAACAGAAAGTTGTCTCCAATGCAGTCCAGAAACTTATTGGATAGCCTGTGCCTCGCTGTGTTAGTTTCCCAACATATGTCTGGATAGTTGAAGTCCCCCATCACCACCAAATCTTGGGCTTTGGATAGTTTTGTTAATTGTTTAAAAAAGGCCTCATCCACCTCTTCCACCTGGCTAGGTGGCCTGTAGTAGACTCCTAGCATGATATCACCCTCGTTTTTTACCCCTTTTAGCTTAACCCAGAGACTCTCTACACAGCTATCTCCTACGTTCATCTCCACTTCAGTCCAAGTGTGTACATTTTTAATATACAAGGCAACCCCTCCTCCCTTTTTTCCCTGTCTGTCCTTCCTGAGCAAGCCGTACCCTTCCATACCAATATTCCAATCATGCGTCCCATCCCACCAGGTTTCTGTAAACCTCTTTACGGAGATCTCCGCTCACGCTCCTCCCATCTCACGCCTGCCTCCCAAAAGGAGTCCGACCTGCGCCATCCGCTCGCTCATTGTGCCGTCTGGCTCGCGGGTCAATTCCAGGTTCGCGCTATTGTTTCTGCTTGCCATGTGCAGCTCCCCGGGCCGCTGGCAGCCCCTTTGCACTCAAGACGGACCAGCTCATTTTGGGGGTGCCCACCGGCCCGCCCTCTGGGACCCAGGCTTCCAGGGCATGGTGATCCGTGAGGCCGGCACTGTACTGACGGAGGGGTGGCGGGCTGCACGCCTTGCTTTGTTTTTGAGTAGGGCGACAGGTTTTCAAAGGCAAAATTCAGTCGAAAGGATTCATCCTACAAACAGCTGCGTCCCAGCTAGGGGAGAGAAGTTTGTTCTCAGCCGCCCCCAAGAACTTCTCCCCATATAGGTAGAGCTGGGGATCTCGGTGCTAGCACCCAGGCCGAATGCACAACGCAAGGGTTGAAAGTCGGCGGTGCTGATGCAGGCGGGGACGGACAGACGGAGACTAGAGACGCAGCAGCGCTTGGTGGGAGATGTAATGAGAACTGCGGCGCTCACACCTCTTCCATCAGAGAAAGGGGAGCTCTTTCCTCGGCAGTGTCGGCGCATGGCCACGGCCGTGGTCGGGGGCTGCACCGAATGGATCTGCTGTCGTACCCCCTTGCTTCTTACGCTGAGGCTCTGTGGGCCTGGTCCAACCCCGAATGCAGCCAGCGGGGGTGGCTAGAGCTGAAGACGGGAGCAGGATGCTGTGGCACAAGCTGCTTTTCGATCGGTCTTTTCAGCTGGCCTGGCGCAGGCTCCAGGGAAGCCGAGCTGCCAGGGAGCGAGGCTGGCTCCGGGGCTAGATTGCAAATCTGGGATTTGGAAGACTTGGCTTCCCTGTCCTGCCAGAGGCTTCTTGTGGGCGCAGGAGGGCTGGACTGATCTGTGGATGCCACTCTCCATGACACCCGTCCCGAGACCCTCCCGGCTTTCGGGGCCCTGGTGTCAGTAGAAACTAAAGGCACGTGCTGCCACCTGCCGATCGACAGGCAAATCGCTTCCTTTCTGGACCTGCAAGTACCTAGCTCCATCTGATCACTGGGCTCTTCTTTATTGCTATCTGCCTGACAGCCTCCCGAGGGCCTGTGAATAACACTGACAGATCCTGGCGGTCCCATTGTCTCCACCTCTTGCAAACGTCCCCCGGGGTTCCATGGTCTTCGTCTCCTCGGGCTGGCGCTGCGTTGCTGTGTGCTGTTGAACACAGCGCTTCGCCCCAGAGGTGGCTGCAGTAGGGGGGGCCTGTTTGCCGTTCCGCAGCCTGCCCCCGGGCTGTGTCAGCAAATCATTCTCTGTGCGTCTCTGCGCGGCACCCAGTCGTCTTCTGAGGGGCTGGCGTTGCGTCTGCCCCAGCAGCCGCTGCCGCCGTGTGTTCTGGGAGACTCCGCCGTCGCGGCTCGGGGTTCTTTGTGGCCAAATTCAAGTCAGATTCTCTACCATGAGAAAGTGTGTGGGGGGTGTAAATAGGGGGTTGTGTTTGGATTCCTGTCGGTGTGCGGCTCAGGGACTCTGTTCCACTCCTCCCTCGCTCCCGGGTGCTACGTCTCCCACCCTCTTTCCATTTTCTCTGCCGGGGGGGCCCTTCAACCGAACAGGCCTGGTGGGAACAGGGCCCTTGGTTCCCTGCCCCTGGAGGGGAGAGCTATATTCACATCTCCAACCCAAAATAGCGCTCTGGCCCTCTGGGGGCTGTAGTAAAGGTCACAAGTCAGCTAAGTATAGGCTGTCATCGACTCGCCCCTATATATAAGCACTGGGGCACTGGTGAGAGCCCAGCTGTTAAAATCATATTGGCTGGGATCAAAGTGTTCCCAAGGTGTCCCAGTGTGTGTACACACACTCACACTCACACTCTCACTCACACTCTCACTCTCTCCCTCCCCAGTGTGTGTACACATACACACACACACAGACACACACACACACAGACTCTCGCTCCCTCCCCCAGTGTTTACGTACACACACACACACACACTCAGTCTCTCTCTCCCTCCTCCAGTGTGTGTACACACACGCGCGCACGCACACACAGGCTCTCTCTCCCTCCCCCAGTGTGAATACACACACACACACAGTCTCTCTCTCCCTCCCCCAGTGTGTGTACACTTACACACACACACACACACTCACACAGTCTCTCGCTCCCTCCACCAGTGTGTACGTACACACACACACACACACACTCAGTCTCTCTCTCCCTCCTCCAGTGTGTGTACACACACACGCGCGCACGCACACACAGGCTCTCTCTCCCTCCCCCAGTGTGAATACACACACACACACACAGTCTCTTTCTCCCTCCCCCAGTGTGTGTACACACACACACACATTCCCCCAGCAGGAGTGTATCAGTATACGCATAGGCTGTGTCTACACTGGGCCACTTATTCCGGAAAATCAGCTGCTTTTCCGGACTAAGCTGCGAGCTGTCTACACTGGCCCTTGAATTTCCGGAATAGCAACGATGCTCTACTGTACAAAATCAGCCGCTATTCCGGAAAAGCTACGCTGCTCCCGCTCGGGCATAAGTCCTTATTCCGGAACACTGTTCCGGAAAAGGGCCAGTGTAGACAGCCCAGTAGTCTTTTCCGGAAAAAAGCCCCGATCGCGAAAATGACGATCAGGGCTCTTTTCCAGAAAAGCGCGTCTACCTTGGCCACAGATGCTTTTCCGGAAAAAGGACTTTTCCGGAAAAGCAGCCTGCCAATGTAGATGCTCCTTTTCCGGAAATACTTATAACGAAAACTATTCTGTGTTAAGCATTTCCGGAAATTCATGCCAGTGTAGACACAGCCACAAGGTTTTAGGAAAGGACCCCTTCCTCAGGGGTGGCCCCCCTGCATTCAGCTACCTAAAAGCTCTGCCAAAGCCCCCACCCCCTCCAGGCCTGCTGCGAACGTCTCCTCCTCTTCCCCACACACCCCTGGCAGCTGCCCCCAGGCCTGACCTGCTGCCGCATGGTCTCTCCGCACTGGGCCTGCCAAATGCTTTTGCCCTAAGGGCCAATGAAGCCCAGCTGCAGAGAAGCAGCCGGTTCCTCCCCCCCTCTCTCCTGCAGAGGGATGGGCCCATGCCCCCCAAAAAAGCAGGAGGCTTCTGTGTCCATATCCCCCCCTCTTCTCCCAGCCAATGCGACTTAGTCTTGGGAGAGGCCCCGGGAGATGGCACCCGCGGTGCTGCTGTACTTGGCACGGCTCTCGTTAGGTTAGTCAGCTCCCCGACCCCCCAGGGCCTGCCGGGGAGGGGCCGGGCAGCTCCAGGAGAACTCACTCCGCTTTGTCCCTCCCCCCTGCAGAGCGGGAGTCCCGCGAACACGAAGAGCCGACCACCTCGGAGATGGCGGAGGAGACCTTCTCGCCCAAGGTGTACCGGCCCAAGCACGGCCGCCTCTCCGAGCTCAAGGCCGAGGCCCTGAAGAAGGACCGCCGGAAGAAGCTGACCCTGTCCAAGTTCGTCGGCGGGGCGGAGAACACGGCGCATCCCCGGGTCGCCGTCCCCGAGCTGAGGCAAGAGTTCGAGCTGGTGAGTGCTGGGTCCCGCCCCGGCTGCCCAGCGGCCGGTGCCCAGAGAGGACACGGGTGCCCAGGAAGGGCCATAGGGCCGTGCAGGAGAAGAGGTTTTGCCCTGCTCTCTCCTTCCCTGTGCCGTGGAAATCCAGCCCTTCGGTGGCTCTTGGGGCGTGCGGGTTCCCAGCCCTTGGCTGGCCGAGGGCAGTGGGGAGCCTGATGCTCCAGCCCTGTCCCCCCCGAGGCTGGAGCACCGGTGCCAGCTTCCCAGTGCGGGAGGGTTCTGGCTGGAGGAACAGCAGCACGAGAAACTGCTTATCCGGGGAGGGGGCGGGGCTTTCCCCGCTGTTCCCATTGGTTGGAACCATGGCCAATGGGAGCAGCGGGGGGCGGTGCCTGGGAGCAGCAGGGGGCGGTGCCTGGGAGCAGCTGGGGGCGTGAAGCCAGGTAAGTGCCGCCCCATCCCCGTCATGCCCAGACCCCACCCCCCATCACCCTCACACACACCAACTCCCACCGAGACCCTGCACCCCCACCTGCTCTTGCACCCTCCTTCCTGCCCAGCCCTCCCACCCCCAGCCCGTTCCTGCACCCAACTCTGCCCAGACCCCTTACTCTCAGCCTGCTCCTGCACCCCACGCCCCACCCAGAACCCCCCGATCCCAGGCTGCTCCTGCACCCCACGCCCCACCCAGAACCCCCCGATCCCAGGCTGTTCCTGCACCCCACGCCCCACCCAGAACCCCCCGATCCCCAGGCTGCTCCTGCACCCCACGCCCCACCCAGAACCCCCCGATCCCCAGGCTGCTCCTGCACCCCACGCCCCACCCAGAACCCCCCGGCTGCTCCTGCACCCCACGCCCCACCCAGAACCCCCCAATCCCTAGGCTGCTCCTGCACCCCACGCCCCACCCAGAACCCCCCAATCCCTAGGCTGCTCCTGCACCCCACGCCCCACCCAGAACCCCCCGATCCCTACACTGCTCCTGCACCCCACGCCCCACCCAGAACCCCCCGATCCCAGGCTGCTCCTGCACCCCACGCCCCACCCAGAACCCCCCGATTCCAGGCTGCTCCTGCACCCCACGCCCCACCCAGAACCCCCCGGCTGCTCCTGCACCTCACGCCCCACCCAGAACCCCCCGATCCCCAGGCTGCTCCTGCACTCCACGCCCCACCCAGAACCCCCCGATCCCAGGCTGCTCCTGCACCCCACGCCCCGCCCAGAACCCCCCGATCCCCAGGCTGCTCCTGCACCCCACGCCCCACCCAGAACCCCCCGATACCCAGGCTGCTCCTGCCCCCCAAGCCCCACCCAGAACCCCCCGATCCCCAGGCTGCTCCTGCACCCCACGCCCCACCCAGAACCCCCTGATCCCAGGCTACTCCTGCACCCCACGCCCCACCCAGAACCCCCCGATCCCAGGCTACTCCTGCACCCCACGCCCCACCCAGAACCCCCCGATCCCAGGCTGCTCCTGCACCCCATGCCCCACCCAGAACCCCCTGATCCCAGGCTGCTCCTGCACCCCACTCCCCACCCAGAACCCCCCGATTCCAGGCTGCTCCTGCACCCCACGCCCCACCCAGAACCCCCCGGCTGCTCCTGCACCTCACGCCCCACCCAGAACCCCCCGATCCCCAGGCTGCTCCTGCACTCCACGCCCCACCCAGAACCCCCCAATCCCAGGCTGCTCCTGCACCCCACGCCCCACCCAGAACCCCCCGATCCCCAGGCTGCTCCTGCACTCCACGCCCCACCCAGAACCCCCCGATTCCAGGCTGCTCCTGCACCCCACGCCCCACCCAGAACCCCCCGGCTGCTCCTGCACCCCACGCCCCACCCAGAACCCCCCGATTCCAGGCTGCTCCTGCACCCCACGCCCCACCCAGAACCCCCCGATCCCAGGCTGGTCCTGCACTCCACGCCCCACCCAGAACCCCCCGATCCCCAGTCTGCTCCTGCACCCCACGCCCCACCCAGAACCCCCTGATCCCCAGGCTGCTCCTGCACCCCACGCCCCACCCAGAACCCCCCGATCCCAGGCTGCTCCTGCACCCCAAGCCCCACCCAGAACCCCCCGATCCCAGGCTACTCCTGCACCCCACGCCCCACCCAGAACCCCCCGATCCCCAGGCTGCTCCTGCACCCCACGCCCCACCCAGAACCCCCCCATCCCAGGCTGCTCCTGCCCCTACCTCCCACGCCGACCCTGCGCCGCCACCCCCTCCTGCACCCGTTTGGACACGGTGGCTGGCTGGCTGGCGGTCTGCGGAAAGGGGTGCTTGAGTCGGGTGAGCCGTGGGCCCCAACACTTGCGAACCCCTGAGCTGGGGCTTGCTGGGCCCGGCCTCCCCGTGGCGCCTCTCCCCGACCCTCTCGCTCTGCTGGCAGGGCCCTTGCCGCAGGCAGATGGAGGCCTCGCTGCAGGAGATCAAGACCAGCGAGCGGATGATCCCACGAGCTGTTCACCTCCCCAACTGCGACCGGAAGGGATTCTACAAGAGGAAACAGGTACCCGGGAGATGCACGTGGCCGGTCCCAGGGCAAGGGAGTGATTGTGTCGGAGCCGTGGGGAGCTGGTCTGGTGCTCGGGGACGATGTCCCCTGGCTCCTACAGAGCACGTCCCGACCTTAGCTCCCAAAGCGCTTGACCGAGCAGAGCGCTAGCATCCTGCCTCAGTTTCCCCATCTGTCAAAGGAGGATGGAGCGGTGACGTGACCTGTCTGAGGTCACTCACAGAGCCAGGACCAGAACCTGACGCAGAGCCCCGGCCTGGCACGCTAACTGCTAGGCGACACTGCCGTCCGGCCCGGGGACTGCCCTCTTTCAGCTAAGATGCAACACTGCTACCGTGAGTGCCACAAGTCAGGGTGTGGGCTCCATGGCGCACGAGCCAGGCCCCGGCAGGGACCCTCTGGCCGGGTTAGGGGAGGGCTCTCTTATCACCCAGCCTCCTTGGAGGTCAGCCAGGTCGCACGGCATGAGGCCCCCGTGCAGCAGCTAAAAGAGCATCTGCCCAGCATCGTGTGTTGGCATCAGGGCCTGGGGTGCTTTGCCAGGCTTCTCCAGATGGGCTGTGAGTGCTCCCAGTGTGCTGCAGGCCCTGCACAAATGGGGCGGGGGGGAGGGAGAGGAGGAAGGATTACTGCTCCCATTTCACAGACGGAAACTGAGGCCCAGGCAGTGGGAGTCACACAGAGCCAGGAACCGTCTTGTGCAGCCCTGGTGCCAGCAGTCTGGCTGTGGCCAGGTTTCACCCCGTGAGACGTGGCGGCTGCGTCTCCTTCGTGGCTTAGAGCCGCGTGGGCCCGTCTCCGCGACGCACCCGCCACTGACGGCCCTTTGTGTCTCTCCTCGCCTCCCCAGTGCAAGCCGTCCCGGGGGCGGAAGCGTGGGCTGTGCTGGTGCGTGGACAAGTACGGACTGAAGCTGCCGGGGACCAGTTACGTGGCTGGCGACCTGCAGTGCCACACCTTCGACAGCAGCATCGCGGAGTGAAGGGCCCGCGCCGTCCCCTGCCCCCGCCCCCACGCCGCCCCACGCCCCGGGACTCCGAACCCTTTCATCTCATTTAGAAACACGGACGAAACCGAGGCCCTCGGAATCTGCGGCCCGTCCTCGCCTGCTCGTCGCCCCCGCCGGCCACGAAAGGTGAAGAGGGACGTGGGCGCCCCCCCGGCGCCACCTCCCCAGGACGGACTCCCCCGCAACGCCCCCAAACCGTTCTTGACAGCCCGTGCCGGGACGCAGCCAGCGCCGCCGTAGGACCCGACGGGGGGGCTTGGCGTGGTCGAGTACGATCTTTTTCTTTGCGCGTTTGGGTTTTTAGACTCGCCCGCAGTTTTCCAAACAGTCGCCAGCGAAACCGGACGCAGCCCTGGCCTCTGAGTGGCGCTCCTGGAGCGAGTCACCCTTTGACTTGTAACTCCAGAGGCGGAACCAGAGGACGGATGCAGATTTCTGGGTGCGCGCTGGCTGGAACGTGGGTGTCGAGGCTTTGCAGTTCGTCAGGAAACCAGTCGGGGACTAGCAGCTCCTGCCGGCAAAAGAACAGTTGTGGCTCCTTCAAAAAACAGCAAAAGGGAGAAAAAAACCAAACCCTCTTTTCTGTTCCATGGGGGATCTCGGTCCCTGAGCGGAGTCAAGCGGCTTGTTCCCCTGCAAGGGTGATTATTTTGTAACCGTTACACACACACACAAAACCACACACTGGTGGCTACTTCCCCTGTGCACAGCCGGCCCCTCTCTGCCCGTGGCGTGTGCTGAACTTTGCTCCCAGGAGCAGTTCCGTAGACACGGATGGACGTTTTCCCTGGACTTTACAATCCCGCCAGGGTGTGGAAAATCAGCCGTCGGCCCAGGCACGCAGGCAGAAAGACGGCCGCAAGCCCCCCCATCCTGCCGGCAATGTCGCACATGCATAACGCTTCTCCCGGGTGCGGTTTCACTGACAGGTGTGCTGACGTGGCGGTGGGATTGGACTTGAACATCTGCGCCAGCCTGCGCCCCTCGGCCCCACTGGGAAAGGAGAGCTCTTGCCCTGACCCACCCAAGGAATCGCTTGCACGGGGGGTGAGACGCACGCACGCGCGTGCAAACCGCTCTCTGTGCATGGCCGCGCACGGGCGATGGTTAAGTCCCGGACAGCCAGTCTCGCGCCCTGTAACCATGCCAACCAGGCCCTTTGGCCAACTCGTCTGCTGTTGACTGACGCCCCCACGGCCGAATCCAGGGACCGCCTGCGGCGTGGCCGGACCGCTGGGCTTCTGCGTTTTTAACTCCTGGGCTCGTTCCCTCCCTCGTTTTCCCCACGACCAGCGTCTCGGAGGCAGGGTCTCACTGGCAGCCCCCTTAACAAAGAGGACGGGGCGACCCCCCCCCGGCATGGACGGTCTCACCGAGCGTGCAGGCGCCCGCCACAGGAACTCGCGGCTGCGGCTGCGCGGCGCACCCGGGGGACTCCGAGAGCGCGCTGCTCCCTTCCCTGTGCCCGCCGGCACGGGCCCTGCTGCGGGCTGATCCGCAGGGACGTCCGCCAGCCGCGCCGAGGGAACCAAGGGATCCCCCCCAGCTAGAATGGCTGCTGCACGGCTGGGACTGGCGGGGCTTCGTCCTCTGCCCTCGTAGAGGCGTTGGCATTGCGGGGGCTGGGCAAAGCCACCCCCCCTCCCGTGTGTGGGGCAGCGGTGGGGAGGTGGAGGCCCCACTGGTTTTCCTGACCGGGGCAGAGGTTTTGCCCAGTGGGAGATCTGCAGGGAGTTTGTGGGGGCCAGCATCCCCCCCCCCCCGTCTGCGCTATGACGCCATGCTCCCCACACCCGAGCGTTCCCGGATTCTCCCAGGCCTATGCGAGGGGCCTTCTGGGCTTGGGCAGCCCCCAGGGTCAGGCGGAGCAGCCTCGGGGCCGCTCTGGTTTACACGCGGCCTCCAGCTCCGCGGGCTGCGACCACGAGCCGCTGCACCCGGCTGTGGCCAGAGGGGCCGCAGTGACACCGGGCCGCAGGGCCACGCCCCGGGCCCTGGCAAGGGAAGCGGAGGCTGCGGCAGAGAAACGGGCAGCGATTTCCGAGAGGAAACGGCCCCATGGGCCCTTCGCGCCCTGGCCGCCGGGGCCCATTTCCCAGGGCAAGGCTATGGCCAAGGGCGTCTGTGCTGTGGGCCCCGCCAGCTGCGATGGGTCCCCTCTGCCCACCCCAGCCTGCTTCTCGGGGCGGCCCATGGACCTCCCCTCCCTCCTACACCCCCGGCCCGTTCCCCAGGCTGCCGCGGGGGAGGCTGGGCCCAGCCCTAGCTGAGGTGCAGAAAGCAGCCCCCTTCCCTTGCCCGGTGTGGGTCTGTAGGCCGGGGAGGCAGGGCCACCCCCGCGGGACTCCGTGGGTCACACAAGGCTTGGCTTAACCCCGCCGCGGAGCCAGAACAGGCGCAGGGGGGCTGCGTCAGGCCATCATACAGCCCCTCTTCTGTCCAGGGCCGATGGAGTCAGCTGTTTCCTGCCCCGGCCCGAGGGACGGACCCCCCCTTTCCGCAGCGGTCACTGGGTCCACCCCGGCCTTGAAAGGGCTAACAGAGCAGAGCTAACTGGGGGACGCGTAGGCCTTGCGACCCCGGTCTCTATCCCACTTTACCGAATGCCCCCCAGGGGAAAGCGCCGTTGTGGGGGCAGTGCCCGGCTCAGCCAGCCCTGGCCCTCCCCGAGACACCCCCCCGGACTCTAGGCCGCTGCCCGCCCGCCCGCCCGCCCTCCCGCGTGGCGGTTTGGGGGTCTTTGTCTCCGGGCCGTGAAAGTTGCGCAGAGAAGGCCTGGGGGTGAGCCGTGGGCCGGGGTCTTGCCGGGTCTGCAGCCAGCTAGGAATGGCAGCTACTGGCGGGGGGACAGGACCCGGGGGGGACATTTAGGGGGCAGCAGTGAGTCTCGGCTCCCCAGGGTCCAGCCCAGAGCGGGGGCCATGCTTGTACCCGGCGCTACGTGGGGACGGGGGCGAGAGAACAGGCCTGGGCCTGGGCCTGACTCCGCAGCCTAGGAACTTCCCTGGCTCCCCAGGTTGAAGACGCTTGGCTGAGCATCCTCTGCAGCCCCGTTGGCTGCTGCCCCAACCACGACTGGCAGCCCCCCACCACCTTTGTGCTGGGCAGACGCTGCAGATCCTCTGAGAGGAGCCATCCCCTGCCACCACGTGCCTGTTCCCCCAGGCTGCGTTAGCCAGGAGCGCTACAGCCAGCCCTAGGCTGCCTCAGTTTCCCCACTTCACAGGCATGATCCCTTCTGAGTTCCGCCCCGGTGGGAGGTACAGCCAGGCACGGCCCCGTGTTACGGCTGCTCCTGGGACCCCCGCTCCCCACTGGCCTGCGTTCTGCGGCCTGCCGCCACTCGGGGAAGGCCCGGAAGGGGATCGGTGCCATCTGCCCCCAGGCCTTTTGCTCCCTAGGGCCCTGCCCCACACACTCGGGATCGGCTCCACGCGCCGCGGGCACCCGAGTGGGCCAGCCCAAGAAGGGTGCAGCTCCGCCCAAGCAGCTGTTTGCACTTCAGACTGGCCCTAAATGCAAGCAAGAGCCCAGGGGAGGCCCAGCCCCTGAATTGCTCGGGTGCTGTGGGGCTCCACCATGATATTCTCTGCTCAGAGCTCCTCCCAAGGGCGCTTGGGGCCCTGAGCAAAGGGGTTCGCTCGCCAGCCGGCGCGGCGAGCTAGCTGGCGTTTAGCGCCTGCAGCAGAGGCTCCTGCACTGAGCTCCAGCGCTCCCAGGCGCGGTGCCGCCCGCGGACGACCGGGGCCGGGCCGCCTTCCGTTTCGATCGCGGATCACGCAGATTTCAAAAGACGACCCCCTGCAGTAGCGGCTCCCTGCCCTGGGAGGCACCGGTGAGCTCCGAGGCAGGTGTGCCGGCCCGAGTCTGTGCCAGTGAAAGCGACGGGGGGAGGCGCTAGCAGGGGTCAGAGCGAAAGGGGCTTTTTTCCCGGCCCAGCCAGGGCAGCGGGGCGAGCAAACCGACCTCTCCGGCGGGGTTATTCCTTGTCTGTACTGCAGTGGACAGTCTGATTTGAAAACCACTAGTACAAGAGCATTTTGCACTATTTCTCCACTCTCGCCTCTCTCTCTCGCTCTCGTTTTTCCCCCCCAATGGAGAGTGTCTGTTTAAACAAGCAACAATTCACCTTGACTCCAGCCTCCCCGTTGCCGCACCTTCACTCCGCCTCCGCGCCGGCCTGGGTACCGCCTGGCCGCCGTGCATTCTCGCCCATTACAACACGGCTGTTCACGCACCAGATTCCGAGATCCCTGCCTGGGTTGTTTTGTTTTTAATCTTTAAGCAATACTCACTACACATTTTGCGGTTGCTTTTTATAGCGCGACATACATACAGTAGCTCTGTTGTTGGATTTGTTTTGTTTTGTTATTGTTGTTTTTCCAGTAAACAAGACATATACATAATCGTACTGGTGGGGGGGAAAAAAAAGCAGTTTGTGAAAAACTGACATCGGATGAGGAGCGTAAAAGCTCTGTTTTGTACTTAAAAAACGAATCTCACGTTTTATTAAAAAGTGAAGATTGCTGTATACTATTTATTCAACCTATAATTTATGTTACTCTTCGATCTTTGTCTTTTCTCATGGCAAAGCATTTATTTAATAAAGTTATGCATTCAGTTAGCGCGGCGCCGCGCCCTTCGGGAGTGGGCTGTTACTAGAGCACGCCAGGATGGTTGGGCAGACACGACACGCTGGGGAAGGATGAGAAGAGCTGAGAATGGCTAAATGCTGACGCATGAACCTTTCTCATTACTGGCGGGGGTCCAGCCACGTGGTTCCACCCATCTGTCCTGCGTCTTGCCCTGAAACATGGGTTAGCCACCACTGTCGGAGACAGGCCACTGACCGCCTCGGCTGCGTCTACACCGGCATGAATTTCCGGAAATGCTTAAAATGGAATACTATTCCGTTTTCAGTTTTACCGGAAAAGGAGCGTCTACATTGGCAGGCTGCTTTTCCGGAAAAGCCCTTTTTCCGGAAAAGCGTCTGTGGCCAATGTAGGCGCGTTTTTCCGGAAAAGAGCCCCGATCACCATTTTCGCGATCGGGGCTTTTTTCCGGAAAAGACTACTGGGCTGTCTACACTGGCCCTTTTCCGGAACAGTGTTCCGGAATAAGGACTTATGCCCGAGCGGGAGCAGAATAGTTTTTCCGGAATAGCGGCTGATTTTGTACAGTAGAGCATCGTTGCTTTTCCGGAAATTCAAGGGCCAGTGTAGACAGCTCGCAGCTTATTCCGGAAAAGCGACTGATTTTCCGGAATAAGTGGCCCAGTGTAGACACAGCCCCTTGGGTCTGCCCCACGCTGGTGGGGCAGCGCCGGATGCTGCGAAAAGCCCTCGTCCTGCAGCCTCCTGGCTGGTTTGGAGGCCGGGCCGTTTCCCCATCAGCTGAAGGCCGGCCTGCCGCGGAGATGAGGCTGGCTGCTTACTAGAGCAAGTGCACACATCCAAACCACAGGCCTCTCTGCCTGGCAGCGCGCCCTGGCAGTCCACGGCAGGGCGGTAGCAGGTGCGATAGCCTTTCGCTAGAAGGCAGCCCCGCTTCATACCACAGCGGTGGCCAGGGTAGGGGTAGGGTAGGGCCTGACTCTCCCGCTGCCTTGCCGGGCACCTCCCACAAGCCAAAATGGCACCTAAGTTGGGGAAAAGTCCATCTTTAAGCACCTCAGTACGTGGCCACTGCATTAGGCGCCTACCTTCAAGCAGCCACAGTTGGCCTTTGATGGCCCACCCCATCTCTAAAGCAGGCTGGAAATCCTGACCGCCCGCCTTGGGGGCTGGACGTCTGCGTGCGCCTGCTTTATAATGGCCCCTGCACCTTGAAATCTCCACAGCCCGTCACACACGGCAATGGAGGGTGGGCAGAACGACACGACCTCCCTCCCCCCAAAGGAGACCCGGCTAGCTCCTCTTTAGGTCTGTGTCGGGGCCTAGCCTGGGGTGCGGGGGCCTGTGGCTGGCGTTAGCCCCTCAGGCGCGGGAGTGAAAACTAGCCAGGCCCACGCACCGACGCTCAAGCCCGTGCGAAGAGACGGCGCCTTATCCGAGCGGGCTGAACGCCGGGGGCTCGCAGCGGGCGCGTCGCCAAAGGCGCCTGCATCTGGCCGCGTATGGAAGGGACTACACGGCCCTGTGGCTTTCCGCACAGGACGCCTGCCCGGCACGAACAAGCAGCCCCGCGCCACACATGCAGAGGGGCGCCGGCTGCCCGGTTAGCCCTACACGTGCAGCACAGGGACTAGGGCTTAGGGACGCAGGCCCCAAAAGCCTGTCAGGGCACCCGTGCTAAAGCCCTGATGCCAGCAGCCGGGCCTGAACAGCTGGGCCCAGAGGATACGGGACACAAAGGCCAACACCGGGGAGCGTTTTTTTCCCCCACCCTGCCAATGGGAGGCTGCAGTGCTCAATCGCCGCCACCAGGTGGTGGTGTGGCCCTGTGAGTCAGGCAGGCCCCCATGGGGATGCGGGCGGCACTAGGATGGAGGGGACCAGGCTGCAGGGAGAGAGAAACCCAGGTGCACAAACCAAGGCGGGATGGGGCCGGCTTAGAGGTGCTGACGGTGACCCTCACAGCCACCTTTCGTCTGGGCCTGCCTAGCTGGCCCCAGCTTTTCGGGTCCTCAGAGAGCTTCAGGCTTCCAAAACTGCACCCCTCCCCCTTTGGCTTTCTAACAGCCTGGGACCCACATGGCTACCACAACCCGCCCGACAGTTCCAGCAGCTTGCTACTTGGGGTGCCGCCTGCCCTATAATCGCCCGGCCAATGTGGGCAGCTGCCCCCCCCCCCCCCGACGCCCATCCACCTGCTGGCTGGCATTTGCCCAGCAAGCGACTTTGGAAGCACTGAGGCGCCGCCGTCGCGCCAGCAAGCTGCTTTAGCGCTGTAAGCTAAGCTCAGGCTTGGCATCCGCCTACTAAGGGGCTCGTAGTGATGGTTTGTGGGGGGGGGGAAGGAGGGGTGGCTAGTGATCCCATTTTACAGATGGGCAAACTGAGGCACAGCGCGGCCGTGACTGGGCAGTGTGTGGCAGAGCAGAGATTAGGCCCTTCGCCAGCGGCCTAACCCCAGACCCTCTCTGCTGAAAGCCAGCGCGCAGGCAGGCACAAAACACCAGGTGACGCCTCGTTTAGGTAGCGCGTCAGCCCACCCCCAGGAACTGACCCGGGGCTGACAGCACCGCGAAGGCCCCAGCGGTGCCCTGGCAGGCCTGGGGTTGAGCTGGGAAAAAATGTGTAGTCGGGCCCCAGTGAATAAAAGGGCGTAGGCCACCCACTGCGGTGTGGCCTCTCTGCCAGGCTTCATTCGCCTGGCACAAGAAAAAAGCCAGGGCCTGCCCCCACTCAGGTCAATGGGAGAGGGAACAGCATCAGGGTCTTTAAGAGCGACGTGTTCTGGCTTAAACCTGCCCTCCCCACATTGCAGCGCTCTGCCTTGGCTAGAAACCAGCCGCTCACCTGCTCTGCCAGCCAGGGCAGATTTACAAGTGGGGATCAACTGTCCCTGATCCTCTTCTAGCTCGTGCCCCTGCCACGCCTGGGACACAGTGAAAACCCCCCGTCAGCATGTCCAGTCGAGGTGTAACCACCACCAGGCAGAATTGAACCGGGGACCTCTGGAGCAATAATGCCAGCTGACTCCCTGCTCGGCTGTAGAGCTCCCTTGTTCTTACCTCGTGCCGTACACGGTCTAAGTGCCACCCTGCTGGGACCGTGACCTGCACCCGCTAGGTATGTGGGTTACACCGGCAGGACTAAATACAGTAGCGGGCCTTTCCTGCCGGGCCTGGCGCGATCAGGCGAAACCCTGCTGAACCGGGACTGTTTCAGTGTCGGCTTTACTCTGGCAACTCTCCAGCACGGTGCATGGGACTCGCGTGAGCAGCACAGGCCAGCCACAACGAGGTGACCCACCTGCTCCTTCGTTAGCTGCAAAGGCGCTGCCGCAAGCCTGCGCTACCCTATGAGATGGATGCTTGTTCTCAAGGTTTGACGCCTTCCCACCCCCCCCCCCCCGTTGCGGATGACTCTGGAGTGCGGCTACAGCGCCTCATATAAGCAGAACGGGGGCGCTCGGCAAAGACTAGCACCACAGGGTCCGGGACACGAGATTAACACCCCGTTGAAGACAACCAGCGAAGACCCAGTTCCGGAGGCAACGTTCTTTTAAGCAGGGTCCTGCCTTGAAAGCAGCAGGAGACGACACGGCTCCCCTTCCTGAAGACGCGGGACGGGGTTAGGCCTCCGCGAAGGGCGGCACAGAGCCCGCGGAGGTTCAGCAGGAGTGTGACGACGTGTCGGGGTTCCCCCGACCCTGCACCCCCGTAGCAGCAAGGACGGACTCCGCCAGCCGGTAGAATAGAGGTTTATGGCTTCTCCAGGGTGCAGCACAGCCTAGACGGGATGTGGCTACAGGAGTCGGGGCCAGGATGCCACAGCCCCCTTGAGATGGGGTCCCGGGGCCCCTAGATTCCAGCCCCCTCCTTAGACTGGTTCCTTCATGATTCCAGCCCAAGACTGACCCCTCCGTGGGAATCACACCTCACAGCGCAGGGGGATCCCGGGGTACAGAGCAGACAGCCCCCCACTACGCCACAGGGAGGCCAGCACACAGCAACCTAGGGGCGCGGGAGGGCTTCAAACAAACTTCCCTGTGTTAGGGCGATTGGTTCTGCAGCGCGCAGCTTGCCACACCCTTCACTGGCCAGCCTGGCTCTGGCCAGCCCTGGGGGGCAGACAACGCCCTCCCTCTGCAGCGTGTGCTCGCGGTGCTGGTCCCAGGACACTGGAGAGATGAGCCGGGGGAGGCGAGCCCCTTTCTTGGCCCGATTACGGCTGGTGAGAGCGCGCGAGGCGCTTTCCAGCTCACAGAGCTCCCCCCCGCCCCGCCCCGGTCGGTAACGTGCTGCCCAAACCTTGGGGAAGGAAGGGCCACGTACCGGACCCCCCGTCAATCGCTCCGGGGGAGCGTTGCCTTAAAAATGCAATTGGGGCCTGGCACGTGTAGCGCTTCCAGTCCCAGCCTTTTCGACCCCACCCCTGGAGAGGGGCGGAGGCGAGTCTGCACTGGCGTCCCCAGGGACCAGCCGCCACAGATGTTGGACAAATAGCCTGGCTCGGGGCCTCCCTGCTGCTCCAGCTACTGGACAAGACGAGCCCCCGTCCCATGGAGGTAGGGGTGCCAGAGGGTCTCCCCAAAAATACCCAACACGCGGGCTAAACACAAAACCCAGCCACACCGCACACACCCTGTGCGGCAGGGGCAGGTGACCATTTTGCAGGGCCCAGGGCAACCCAATTTCGCGGGGGCCCCCCTTTGCCACAGCGCATGCACAGGGCTTCTTGAAGTGCGGGGCCCAGGGCGGCCGCCCCGCTCGCTCTGCCCTACATCTGCCCCTGCTGGGTGGCTACGACCAAGAGCCACCGAGCTGGGAGCAGAGCCAGCCCTGCAAAGCAGCCGCCTGCTACCCAAAGCAGAGAGGCAGAGCCCGCGGCACAGCGGCGGCGGGAGGGGGTGCCCATGGGTGGGAAGGGGGCTCCCCCATAGCCAGGTCTTTGGGTGTCCCCGTGGGTTTGGCTGAGAGCCCATGGAAGGCGCCTAAACAACCGCAAAGCACCCGCGGGCCTCTCTCCTGGACCCCGGCGCCACAACGCGCTGGGCCAGCGCTCGGGAGCCGGGACGCGGCTTCTCCTCCGCCCCAAAGCGTCACCCCTCTGCCGACGCCATCAGCTGAGGGTGCTCACGGCCCCGCCTCCCCGCCTGGGACTCCCTCTGGTTGGGAGCAGAAGCCGGGCAGGGGTGGGGGCAGGGGCTTTTGCACGCTACCGCTGGCTCCCTGCGCCAATCGCGGCCCCGCCTCCCAGCCACTCCCCCCGCCCCCACCAGGTATCTGGCCAGCGCCCAGCCGGAAAACCAGAAAATACAGAACATTGCTCGTGACCGGTATTTTCTGACTTTTTTTCCCGGCCAGAGGGCACAAAAACCGGACTGTCTGGTAGAAAACCGGACACCTGGCAACCCTAGATGGAGGGTCCAGCCATTCGGGCAGGGTTGGAAGGCCCGGTGCTACGAAGCCCCCGTAAGACTGGGGCTGATGCTGTGATAGAAGAATCCGAGACATGTAGGACCTCGAGACGTCTTCTCATCCAGCCCCTGCCAAGGGCATGATCAAGGAATCCCAGCCCTGAAGGCGAGTTTTGAAGGACTGCGCCAGCCAGCCGGGCGCCGGGGCAGGGTGGGGGGTCACTCTGCTAAGCTCGTTCGCGGGCGTGGCTGGCAGGGAGCACGGCTGGCCGGGGGGCGGGAGCGGGGTTGGCCCGGGCACACGCAGATCCCGGGGTGCTGCCCGTCCCGCACACGGTGCCAGCAGAGCACACGGGCGAGTCCGGCCCCAGAGCTTCCATCCCGCCCCGGCCCCTCCCCACCACTGCGTAGCTGCGAACCGCCTGGCTGGAAGACACACTAACGCCGGGTGAGCGTGTCTACTCGCTAGGCAGGACGCAACTACACACTGATACTCATGAGAATAAAACTTACTTCAATCGAAAATACCCGACATTTTCATGTCCCGTATTTTCTCCATTTGCTTCCCGGACAGAAAGCTCAAATACCGGACTGTCCAGTTCAAAAGCGGACACCTGGCAACCCGAGTGGTTGTCCCAACTCATTTCTGCCCTCTCCCATCTACTTTTCTCCCCCTCTATTTCTCTCCCTGCCTTTGAGTCGGTGTTTCCTTCCTCACTGCAGCAGCCAGCCGTCACGCCTCGTCTTCACCCCCCTTTTCCCCAGTCCACGGTCGCGTCGGGCGTGTCTGCACCAGGAAGCGATTTCAAAATGGCGACATTCCACTGAAGAACTCTCCATTTAACAAGTGCGAACTGGCGTGTCCTCATGCCGGGGAAGCCTCGAAATGAGTCCGAGGCAGCTCCCTTAACGTGGACGTGTGGGAGCCGCAGGAAGCACCGAGGAGTCATTCGTTCGAATGACTCCGGGGAGTCGTCCACACGGCTGCTATTTCGAAAGAATTACAGGTTGAACCTCTAGTCCAGCACCCTCGGGTCCTGACTGGTCTGAACGAGAGAATTTTCCGGACCACAAGAGAGCAATGTTGTCTAGCAACATGACTAACACTTCCACGGCTTGCCGGGCCGTTAAGCGGATATTTGGGGCAAGGTAGAGCTAAAAACAGCAGAACACTGACAGCCAGGAGTGGGGGCTGTCAACAAAGTGTTTGGCACCCCGGGAAACGGGACAAGTGGACATCCGGCTCTCTCCAATCATTCTGGACGATGGATGTTTCCGGACCAGAGAATACTGGACAAGCGGGGTTCAACCTATATTTCTAAATGAGCGTTATTCCCCGAGGAAAGCAGGAGCAGAGAGTTCGAATTAAGCAGCCCGGTATTTCGAAATAACAGGCTTGGTCGTGTGGACGCGCCGCTTATAGATTCCACATAAGAGGGATTATTTGGAAATAAAATCCGAGTGTAGATCAGGGCTTATTAAATGCTGCCACTTAGCACGGCCCTTGTATGCCAGGGAGTTACCGTTTCAATGAAAGGGAGAAGGGTAATTGGATCAGGTCGGGCACAGGCTCATTGATTTGCGGGGGTTACACTTGCTTTGTACCGGGAAGAGTTTCTCTAGACTAGGAGGGGCAAAGAGACTTCTTTTTGTGAGAAACAAAAGCAGAATGTGCACTGAATAAATGCAGCGGTCAGGCTGGCTAACACACACCGCTGTTCTTGCCACACACAACTGGGACCAATAATGAGAATAATTAATGGCCGCGGATTCCTTGCTGCCTATTGTGTTAATGTTTACAATACCCGTAGGACACAGACGGGAACAGGCCAGTGTTTATGTGCGATGCACCAGGCAAAACCACATGTTCTATTAATGGCTGGGAGGCAGAAGAAATGACACTTTTTTGGCATCTTGTTTAATTTATTCCAACTTTATGTAGTTCAGCTTTTCCAAAAGAGAAAAGAAAAAAAAAAAAGCATAATGATTTCTAAACAAAACAGAAGGTACACACTGCAGACCGGAGCAGATGCTCGCTAGCATTACGTGAAAAGCAGAACAAACCCCCTTGGATGTTAACAGAAAACAGGTAGCACCAATTTGTACGCCGCCGAGGCTTTGCGCGCACACACGCACACAGACACACAAATGCACAACCGAGAGGACTCCTGCCCCTCCCTTTTTAATCTCCTTCGTAATCTCCTTTTAATCTCCTCTTCCTTTGCCCCACAGAGGGAGGAGCTGGGGGGTTACTGCCCCGGGTTCAGTGCGTGTTAGTTGCTGATTCCATGGGGTATTTGGATCCCTTCTGGATTATTTTTTTTTCTGGGTGTGACTGTTAACCCTTGAGGCTTCCTTTGGCCGTGACTGCTCAGCAGCTGCCTTTAAGCCTACAGCTGTTACTGGTAACGAAGATGCTGTGTGCGTGTATGTGCTCAAGGCAGGGGGATATTTACCAATAGAAGGCACTGGTTCTGTTCTTCTTCTCGCCAAGGGCCAACTTGATCACGAGAAAGTACAGTAAACGGGGCAGCAACTACTGAGAGCAAAAGGAGAAGGGGTCAGTCTGGTCTCACCCTACTCCAGGTTTCAGCAAGCGAGCGGAGGGAACGCCCAGGCCGGGAGTTGTGCGACATTAGAAACCAGTGACGGTCCAGCCACGCCCCCGCCTTTCATTTCGGCAGGTAAAAACAGGCCCACTTCTGGCCAGATGCAGCCCCTCTGCCAGGTCTCTGGGCAGCACACGGTGCGCTCCACCCCCTCGGCAGCTCCTCCGAGGGACTCGGACGTGCCGGTGGCTGGTTACTGCCCCCCCAGCGCGTCCCTGCATTGCTTCCCCGCGGAGGGACTTGCTGTCTGCTGGAAGGTTTTCCAAAACCCGGTCCATCTTCGGCCTGCCCGTCCACGAGGGCCACTGCTGGCTCCAGCAACTCGGCCAGCTCCCCACTCCTGGCCCACGTGCTCTGCCTTGGCTTCCCAATCCCAGTCCTGCCGGCTCACCAGCACCTGCGAAATGAAACCACTTGCACCCAGGCGCTGCGACTTCCCTGCCCGCGGCAAAAGCGGCTCAGGGGTTTGAGGCAGGGGCGGGCCCCGTCTCCCTCTGAACGTAGACACGTCTTCTAAAGGCCAGGGGTTGTGCTACGGGTCACTGCCCTGCAGCTGTCCCCCGGAGGCAAAGAAAAGCTGCTGCTTGTTCCCTGTCTCGGGGTGTTTCCTGCAGGAACAAATGACGCGTGTAAAGGAACCGCAGAGACGGCCTCGGCTCCTGAGCCTCAGGGCAAAAGCACCTGCCGCTCCTGGCGTTGTTTATTAAATCTATACGAGAGAGAAAGAATGTGTGTGTGTGTGTGCGCGCACGCGCCTGTGTGTGTGTGTGTGTGCGCGCGCACGCCTGTCCGTGTGTGTGTGTGCGCGCGCACGCCTGTCCGTGTGTGTGTGTGCGCGCATGCCTCTCTGTGTGCGCGTGCGCGCGCGCCTGCCTCTGTGTGCGCGTGCGCCTGTCTCTGTGTGCGCGCACGCCTGTCTGTGTATGTGCACATGCCTGTCTGTGCGCGTGCGCACACATCTGTGTGCACGCCTGTCTGTGTGTATGTGCGCCTGTGTGTGTGTGCATGCCTGTGTGCGCACGCTTTTGCGTGCATGCACACCTGTCTGTGTGCACGCACACATGTCTCTGTGTGTGTGTGTGCGCGCGTGCGTGTGCAGGGCTTTACAAAGCACTATCTATACTGCACTGAATGGCTGATACTCCCTGCCACGTCCGAGGGACGTTGGCAGCCGTGTGGGAGTGCAGGTTTTAGATGGGTTTTTGCTATTTCGAAAGAGAGAGACACACTCCCTGGACTGTTACCCTAAATCTGCAAGAACCCTCCCCCCGCATTTGCTCCTTCCACTAAAAAACGTAGGGCCCGCAGGGACATATCCAACACCAGCAATTTAACTACGGGTGGCCGGGCCCTGGATTACCCCCGTACCGGTCAGGCTCCCGGCCACCAGAGGCGAGGTCGCCCGGCCCGGCCCCAGACTGGCGCCTGACGAGTTGGGTCGTAACTCAGGGCCTGCTGCTGAGAACGAGCCCCCCTCGGAGCAGCCTAGACGTGAGCGCGCAGGGCAGGGGACTGGCGCTGCGGTGACGGCTCCGCGCTCTCTCCGTGGCCCCTGGAGGGAGCAGCTGAGCTGCGCCCTGGCGCGATCCGACGGGGGCCGCGGGAATTCCCCCTCCCGTGGCAGGCACGCGGCAGCCAGGCCCGGCGGAGAGCGTCCAGCGGAGGCGACCTGCATTATTTACAGTCTTTGGTCTCGGGGGGCAAAGATTTCCAGCCATCTCGTTCTGAGCACGATCACCGGGGCTCTTTGGAGACGTCCAGGGAGCGCAGGACTCTACGTTGCACAGGGCGGCTTGGCTTTCCCCTCCGCCTCCGGCAGGGGCCCGATTTACTTGCACTAGGCTATCGCTTGGCGGGGGGGGGGGGTGTCTCTGGAAGCACGCTCATCCCAAGCACACTGCGGAGGGGGGCAGAGCCAACAGCCGCCACGGCTCTCGCTCTCGGTGACGGGAAAGCCGAAAGAGAAGCAAGAGCTGCCCCTGCCCCCCCGGCACCGCACGCCCAGCCCCGTCCTGCCCCCCGGGGCTGGAGGCAAGAGAGCGAGGGCCCCGGGCAGTGCACAAAGCCAGTTGCTTTCAGAGTATAAATAGACACGCTGAAACCCATGTAAAATCCAGCACTGGGGACAGGCCGAGCTGTCTCCACGGAGCAGGAACGCGTCCGGCTACTGCATGCGCAGGGCGTGCGCGCCCCGATCCTCCTGCTCTTGCGGCGTGTAGAAGAGGTGGCACTCCGGGTCTCCGCGGACGGTGGGTGCCCCCTGGATCACCTTCCCGGTGAAGGGGTTCACGCACCAGCACTCTCCTCGCTGGCCGTTCACCGACATCTTGCACTGCGGGGAAAGGGGGAGATGGAGTTAGTCACGGGGTGGGAAAAGGCTGCAGAGGGCTCCTGGAGAACGGTCCCCCCCCGGCGGATGAAATCAGAAGGCTGGCAGGCAACGGCTACAGACCAACGTGCCCTCCAATTGTTTCTCCAGCCATGTGCGGAATAAATTTTGTGCGGTGCACCAGGGCCGGTGCAGATGCGCATCACCAATAGACACACACGCTGCCAGCTGTGGGCGCTCTGCCATTCTGCAGGGCGGCACTTGACTCTCTCCTGGGGGCGCGCCGCTCACAGGGAGCACTGGGGCGGACGCCTTCGCTTTGTGGGAACCGTCTTACACTGACAATACACTAAACTGCAGCTGACGGACGGGATCCAGCCCCAGAGACGGACCCGGAGGGCTCCAGGCCAGAGAGCTTGGAGCCAATCTCAGAAGCCGCAAAGCCGGGGGAATCCCCGAATCTCACGTCCCCTGAGCCACAAGATGCTCGGAGATGGGGCTTTTGTTGAGGCCCATGAACATCTTTTACCCGTCTTGAAAAGGCTTCCTCCTGAGAGCACCCGGGTTGCTTTGGGCCCATGCATGCAGCCACCTCTGGGGTGGGGACCGACAGCCAGCGCACTCCGCACTGGGCCAAGGGCACCCGGCAAACCCTGCTCTTGCAGAAAGGAGCAGGGGATCGTCAGCAGCCCGGGTCCGGATCCTCTCTCCCCATGAGCCACTGCCACCCCCATCGCCGGAGACTTCCAGAGGCCACAGCCCTGTGCCCCCTCCGAGTGCAGCGGCAGAGCGCCTGCCTGCTACAGCAGCGGGGCTCCGAGTGTGGCCGACTAGCTCGCGGGTGGGCCGGGCGGCGGTGGGGAGCGCCCCCCGCGAGGTTGGAGCCAGCGCCAGCTTCCTGCTGCAGGGAGGGGGGGAGCCTGGCGAGTGGGATCCAGCCTGGGGGGGAAGGAAGAGCCTGCTGCTCTCCCTCCCCTCGGCTGGAAAACCGCCCGCCTGGAGGCTCTCCCTGCTGCTCCCATTGGCTGGAATCACAGCCAATGGGAGCAGCGGGGGCGGTGCCTGGGAGCAGCGGGAGGCAAGAAGCCAGATAAGCGCCCCCCCCATCCACCTCACGCTCAGATCCTGCACCCCCATCCCCCGCACACCCCTCCCGCCGAGACCCCAATCCCCTACCTCGCTCCTGCAGCCTCCCACCCAGGCCCCCAGCCCAGCCACCCCCCACGTCCAGCGTGCTCCTGCACCCCCTCCTGCTGAGACCCCCAGCCCAGCCTGCACCCAACCTCCCAGCCACCCCCCACGTCCAGCGTGCTCCTGCACCCCCTCCTGCTGAGACCCCCACCCCAGCCTGCACCCAGCTTCCCACCCAGCCCCCCATCCTCTCCTGCACCCATTTTGTCGTCCTGGGGCGTTGGCTAATGGGCTGCAGAAAAGTCTCTGTTGGGGGGAACAGGCCCCGGGCCAGTGGGTTTGAGAGCCCCAGTGCCACGGGGTAAGTAGTAGCCAAGCGGGGGTGGGGGGGGGGGGTCCTGACGTCCTTAGCAGCTGCCCTAGGCCTCCTGGGGAGCGTCATGCCCCAGTTTCTTTGCACGGGGGAAAGGGCCCGTGTCTGCTCCTGTGAGTCCCTGGCTCCCTGCCTTGGCCTGGAGAGGGCCCGGTGGCCGCCCTGGTGCCTGGCACCTCAATGCCCCGGCAGAGGCTCATTGGGCACGTTAACGCTCAACTCGGACGACTTTCCACCTCTGGACCGAGGGGCGAAAGCCCTGGGAGAGCTCACCCCCCCCCCCGGGCACCCAGGTTCTCACGGGGGGGCTGGAGCGGCGGGCGGGGGGGCTGCACGCAGGGAGGAGCTGGGCGCGGCGGCTGGGCCAGGTGCAGCCCAAGGGGAGCTGGAGGCAGGGCTCCAGAGCCGACCTCCCCTGGCCAGGCCTGGGAACAGCGCTGGTACCAACCGGCTGCGCTTCCCTGCCAAGATCCCCCCGGCGGGAGCCTGAGGCCGGGGACCCCTAGGGCCGCACAGCCCGGCACGGCGGCTCCGGGTACACACCCTGCGCCACGGCCTGGGCATCAGGCACTGGACTAGCCCCTCCCCCTCTGCCGGAAGGGCTTGTGGGTGTTTCCCAGGGCTCCCTGCCAGCACCCGGGGCCCCGACCAGCCGCCCTGCCTGCCCTGATGTGCCCCAGGCGGGAGGCCGGAGGCAGCACCGTTTCCGCGAGCCAGGGCTGCTCGGGTAGGCGGCTGCCGGCCAGGCTGTCCTCCCTCGGCCCCGCACAGGGCCGAGCAGACGCAGCAGCTGCGTTAATTACCCCGCTCTCGCCAGGTCTGGATGCTGCCCCCCGTCCCACGGGCATGCCCCCCGCTGCCAATGGGGCATGCGGCCAGGCACGAAATCGGGGCCAGGACTTTGTTCACACGATGGGAACGTTCCAAGCCGGGCGGATCCGGGAGCAGGCTCCTCCGCCCACCGCCCAGCTGTGGTACCGTGCTACAGCCTGCCCCTGCACCCCCCGCCTGCGAAACCTGCCCTGCGCCAGGCCTGGGCAACAGCCCCGCTTCCTTCCGCCGGATCATCTGGTCCCGGAGAAGGAGCCAGCCCCACGGGGTGTGGTCAAGCCAAGCTAAATACGGCCCCGCCCAGCCAGCTGGCCCTGAGCCTCTCCCGAGCCCCCAGGGCAAGGAGGTGCCGAACCACCCCGCCCGTGCGTCACGCTCCCAGCTCGCAGCAGGTGGGAGGAAGCGACCGACAGGCCCGTGAGCACCAGGCTACAGCTTAAGGCAGCTCCTGGGCACTGAATATGCAGAGGCCACGGAGGGAACAGCCCTGACAGGAGGGAAAAGCGACCAATAGGAGGGCGGAGGGGCAGATGTACGAGAGGCAGTGGGGCCTAGCGGCTAGAACGGTGAACTGGGATTTCAGGGAGCAGAGTGCTGGCTAGCCCACGAGCCTGCGGAGTCACCCTGCACGAGTCATGCCAAAGCTCCCTGCCTCGGTTTCCCCACCTGTAACCGGGGGGTGATCGTGCTGGCCTGGTTTGTCACGTGCCGTGCAAGCTGCGGATTTCAAAGGGTTAGACAGGGTCACGGTCCTCGAGAGAGATGAGGAGACGAATGCGCCCTGCTGCCAACCACGCAGGGAAGTATTTGGTGGGGTACACAGGGGGAATGCGACAAAGCACGGGGGGGGGGGGCGTTTTAAACCTGGGCGGGGTGCTGGCGCCTCCCAACTCCAGCCCTGGCTCGGAGCAAGGCGGGCAAGAACGGCGTCGCCGGCACAGCCCAAGCCGGGGAAAGCTGCCCAGCACCACCCTGCCGCCGTCCGGGGCCTTGATGTCCGCTCCTCCCTGGGTCATAGACCTTTCACCGCCCCCGGCGAGCCCTGTCAGCGTTTTCTAGATGCCACTCCCCCCCCCCCCCGGCTCTCGTGCACTGGGGCACCAGAGCCCCACACTCACCTGCTCCTGCCCCTCCCGCCCAGAGCTGGAACGCCGTGAGGAGCAGGAAGCGCGGGGCTCCGCTGGGTGAGAGGCGCGTGGGGCAGAGGGGGCAGCCAGGGAGCCTGTGGACCCCCCCACCGCACCAGGGAATAATCCTGCCCAAGCCCCTGGGGAAAGATTAGCCGGGACCCTCCTGGCTTCCATAAGCGCAGAGGGAAAAGTCAACGTCCCGATCTCCCCCGCCAACCCGCGGCCTGGCTGCCAGGGCTCTGGGGCGGCGCTGTTTGCTGGGACTTGGGTTCTCGCACGAGGGCTGCCGTGAGCTGCACTACTGTCCCCTCCCCCTCCCCTCGTGCCCTCCCAGACAGCAATGGCTGGACGGCGGCCTGCAAGCAACCCCGAACGCTCCGCCCCGCGGCGAGGGGGCCAGCGCGGCGGCATGCACACGGGGGCGCCCGGCGCTTGCCTGTTTGAGGTTGTAGAAGCCTTGCTTGTCGCAGTTGGGGATGTGCAGGGCGTAGAGATGCTCCAATGGGCCGCGCTCATCTGGCAGGCGCATGGTCGAGATGCGTTCCAAGACCTGATCCAATTCCTGCTGGCAAGGGGTCTGAAAAAAGGCCAAGAAAAGGGAGGAGGGGGAGGAATCAGGAGACCAGCAGGTTTCAGCCAACACAAAAGAGAGGACAGATTCCCTCCCCCTCTCTCGGACGTAGGCAGGACAGAGTCAAGGCCGCTGACAGCTGCCTAGCAGGAAGAGGGATTGGTTCCCGACTCTCGCCCAACACAGCCTTCGGCTTTACCAGCACAGCTGCTTTCTCCTCCAGGGGCCGTCTGTCCAGGTCGCTACATCTCCACACGGGGCCCCCCAGACCTCGTGACCCACACTGGCAACCTGCTCGGAGTCCCTGGGCCTCTAGATTCGCCTTCGTACTTACCGACAGCAAACGAGCACAAGCAGCTTAATGTTTGTCTATCGGGGGAAATACAAGAGACTAAGAGAAACTGCTGGGGGATTCAACTCGCTAGCCATAAAAGAGCCACTGGGAGCTGATCTGACTGCTCAGTGTTTTGTGATCTCTGCTATCCTGCAGGGCTGTGCCCCTCCCCTTTCCCAGCTCTGCTCAGTGTTTTGTGATCTCTGCTGTCCTGCAGGCCTGCGCCCCTCCCCTTTCCCAGATCTGGGAAGTGTCCGATGACCAAATGAGCTGCTCCGTTTGGGGAACAAATGAAGAGCCAGTCATTGGACTGCTCCTGTTCTGCCCGGTCCTAGGAACAGAGCAGGAGGCAGACATCTTCGGCAGGGGGAGGGCTGGAGAGGGCTGCGCTGCTTTGACGTTCCTTAGCACTGAGAGCTCCCAGAGCAGCTCCGCCTTCCCACAACACTGCCCTGTGGGATGCTTACCCACAATGCTTTGCTCTATCTGTTGCCAAGGGAGCTAGTAATGTGGCCAGGAAATGTCAACAATGGGCAGCAGAAAAATCGGTTTGACCAGTTTTCGCTTTGGGCGACTTTTGCCTGTCCTCCGCGACTTTTGTCGCCAAACCTTCCCAGTGTAGACAGTCTAAGGCTTCGTCTACACTACACTGCATGGGTGGTGTCACTAAAAGTCAGGCAATATAAACACGGTTCGTTGGCACTGTGATGGACAAAAACCGTCCACCCCTCCCACTGGCGTTTGCTGTGCCCGTAGGAGTACGCCCCCTCCAACAGAGCACTGTTTAGACCCTTGGCAACGCTTCCCTTGGCAACGCTTACGTGTTCAGAGGGGTGGGGGAGAACACCCGTGAACCACGAAAGCTGTGTCACTCAACTGACAGTGTAGACAAAGCGTAAGGAGACGTCCGCCCTGGAGAGCTCAGAGCGATGCAGCCGAATGGGTGCAGCTGTGCCCCTGTAAAGTGTCCCATTTGCTGCTCTCTGCCACGAGGAGCAAGTTCTCCTACTAACATAATTACATCCCCTCACCCCCCCCCTCGTGTTGGCCGCTGTGCCGGCAGGAGAGCATCCTCCCGTGACAAGCACTGTCCACCCCGGCGGGTGTTTTTTCACAGCGGGGCATGACGTAAGTTCTACAGACACACGGGCGAGTGTGCACACGGACTCAAGGCGTGCGCAGGTGGAAATGGACGTCTCCAGCCACAAAGCCCAGGTGCGATGATGCACTGCGCGCCGCGGGACAGAATCCCTTTCCCCTGCTTTGCACTGATTTCCCCCAGGTCTCCCGGTGGGGAGATTTCCCGAGGTCCCCCCCAGTTCCCCACCGTTTGCACCCCCATCCCACAAGGTACTCGGTGGCTGAGCAGAGATTGGGCAGCAGCGATGCCTCCGTTGCCCACTAGAGGGACCAAGCGGCCACTTACCAAGACCCTTTCAGGGGTCACTCTCACGCCTGGGAAACGGGGCATGGAGGAAGCTTCTCCCGCCAGGCTAGAGAGTCTAGCCGGGGCTGCTCGTCACAAGCTGCCTCAGCCCACCCTACATCCTCCAGGCAAGCCCCTAATGTGGGCTGAGCTGAGGGAACCCACTCTGTGCAGACTGAAACCCTCCCTGGCCCACTCCGATCTGCCCCCCTTACACCGGCGGTTTTCAAGTGACAGTCGTGACCCAGCACTGGGGGGTGGGATGTCGGGTGCTGGGTCTCGTTGCTACAGGGGGAATCAGGTGACCAGTGGGGGGCTCAGGCAGCTCCCACAGACTAGGGCTGGGTGGGGGGAGCGCGCACAGGGCTCTGCGCACGGCCCATGCCCCAAACACTAGCTCCGCCTTCCCATTGGCTGGGAACCAGCTGCTGGCTGCTTTTGGGGCACAGCCTGGTCTGTGGGGCCAGGAGAGGCAGGAAGCTGCCTTAGTCCCCCCTGCTGCACCGCGGATTGGGGCAGGAGACGCGCCATGTCAGCCCCTCCTGGCACCCGCAAACCTGGAGCCCCCTCCCACACCCCAAAGCTTTTCTCCTCGGCTCCATCCCGGAGCCCGCACGCCACTCAAATTCTGTTGGGTCATGGGCACCAACAATTTTCTTTAACTGGGTGTTGGGGAAAAGAAACAAAAGTCTGAAAACGACTGCCTTACGGGACTCCCCTGAGGCCAGCGCCAATGCATGGCACCGACGCACTGCACTGACTTTCCTGGGGACAGGACGGTTACCGAGGTACCGTGCTCTTCCTCGGTAATTGGGAGGTTGCCGTCTGCGGACAGGAGGAGGACCGTGGCCTGCTGGGACCTGTGCTCTGTGTGGGCCAGGCGTCTGTAGGGAAGAGGACAGCCCCTGGGCTACCGTGTGCCATGCCCTGTAGCCCTGTAGCCTTTATTTCCTATTTGGCAGATGCAATCGGGTCCAGACAGCATTCTCGTTAATCGTGCTCCAAGGAGCACGGTTTGCGGCCTGTGGACTGTGGCTCTAAGGGCAGCGCAACTCTGCCACGGCACAAAGGCCATGCCCAGTGCAAAGCCAGAGAGGATCATCATCTGTCACTTTGGCGGTGGACCACGAGGTTCGCCGCGCATCCTCTGCTGTAAATCCCTCCCCCAGGGAATTGATCCACGTTGGGCGCGTGAGGGGCGGGCTCCAGTGGCCCTTCGGGAACGGACGCGAACCCGTACAAGGAGAAATCGCAAATTCCCACCGGGACGCTCATTGGAGTCATCTCGGGAACAGGCGGCGAAGAAACGATGTTTGCCTCATTTCTTTGCCTTCTTAAAAAAATGGCTTGTGGCAAGTGCAGGGTGGCCCTGATCCCCTCCCCCATGCGATATGAACTCGTTTTATGGACACCGATATGCAGAACTCGAAGCTGCTTCGGACAACAGTCCTCACGTGACCTATCCAGTGTCACGTCGCAGCCTGCGGGATCCAGACAGCTTATTGTGGTGTGTGTCCCCCTTGTATATGAATGGGGCAGGGATTGGTTTCAAGCAGGGTTTCCCAATCTATGGGTTGCGACCCATTCCAAAAAGGTCGCCAAGTGTCTCACCAGGTGGCTCTGCCCCCTCTGCTGCCCCCATTTTTGAATTGCCTTGCGTCACCAAATCTTCCTGAATTGTCAAAACGGGTCCCCGTCCGGAAAAAGCCAGAACCGCTGGTTTAGAGTTTCAGATGTGCAAACGAAAGCCATCCAGGGTGTTTCCAACTGGACGCCTTAATGACGGGGCGGTCAACGTAACGACGTGAGAGCAGCCTTGGTTGTTGTTAAAGTCTAAGCAGTGGTTGGTCTTAGGAAGACACGTGACCACCCCAACTGGGAGGGTCCAACCAGGTCATTTTCCATGGAAGGGGACAGAGAGAACAACAGGCTCCCGCCCAAAGTGGAATCTATAAAACACTGCGAAGCTGACCCTCCCTCTTTGGCAGGACACCTAAGGGAATAGCCGGAGTCCCCAGGGAGAAAAAGATCGCCCCTGGCTTGGAGACTTGCCCGAAAGAAGGACAAGTTTGCAATAAGCGAGTTAGAACCAGCTCTGCGTTTTCTTATTTCACTTTTCTCATTTACTTTACCCTCTCCCTTTTCACTTCTGTCTGTACTTAATATAAGTCTTGGTATTTATGATCAAGCCCAGTGTAAATAATTGTTGCCGGGGGAGGAAACAGGGTGCACACCCCCCTTCCATTGTTAAAGGGGGCTTACCTGAATGTGCTTTCAATGTCTGAAACTCTCACATGGCGAAAGTTGCGTTTGTTGGGGGGGGGGGGGGGGTTGATCCCATGTGGGGAGTGGGTTTCCTGGAAGCTGGGCCCCAAATTGCATTCTCCTGAGACCCAAAGAGGTTCAGTGTCGGTACTGCTCTTCGGGGGCGGAGGGGAGGGTAATGGTCTCAGCTCTGTGCTTGGGTAGGGGGAGACCAGGAGATCTGGCCCAGCAGGACAGGGTGGTGAGAAGCCCCCAAGAGCAAGGAGGTGAAGGTCAGTGGCTTTATCAGCACAGAGGGTTCTTCTGGGACCGTCCCCCCATCACACAATTGATGTTTTCCCCCTGGGAGTCTGCAGCTGAAACCAGACTAAAGCTGTCGACTCTTTCACCTTCCCTTTCCCCGCGCCCCAGTGTTTGCCAACTGACCCTCATGGACGGTAGCCGTAACTTCTTCGACTCGTCGTGGCTTGGGTGATTCTTGCCGACTTTCCCCAACTGTCTTTGCTGTTCGTTCGCTTTCTCTCGCAGGACAGCAAACGCTTTCATGGGCTTTCTTCCTCCACCTGCGCTCACCACCCCGGTGGTGCCGTCCACATAATTATCAGAAGGGACTCCTTCCGGCTCCTCATCACCGTTGTCTGCAGACAGAGCAAAGAAGGGAAAAAAACCCCGTCACTCACACTATTCCTTCTGGGATGGTTTCAGTGCTGGCGCATTATCAAGCCATAATTGTTTACTGCTAAATTTAATATCACATTAGCCCTTTCCTACGGAAAATAAGGATGGATCCTTTCATGAGAGAAATTGAAGAGGGTCCAGAGAAGAGCAACGCAAATGATGAAAGGTCTAGAGAACAAGGCTGAAGGAATTGGGTTTGTTTAGTATGGAAAAGAGACAACTGAGAGGGGACATGATAGTGGTTCTCAAGTACCTAAAACGGTACTACAAGGAGGAAGGAGAAAAATTGTTCTCCCTGACCTTTGAGAATAGAACAAAAAGCAATGGGCTTAAACTGCAGCAAGAGAGGTTTAGGTTGGACATTAGAAAAAACTTCCTACCTGTCAGGGTGGTTACACATGGGAATAAATTGCCGAGGGAGGTTGTGGAATCTCCATCACTGGAGATATTTAAACGCAGCTTAGACAGACATCTATCAGGGATGATCTAGACGGTGCTTGGTCCTGCTGTGAGGGCAGGGGACTGGACTCGATGACCTTTCGAGGTCCCTTCCAGTTCTATGATTAGGGTATAATTACTTCTCAAAAAGATAGTTTAGAGGAAAGGGGAAATCATTTCTGAGACATTCTTTCTGGTTTTATTTGCTCTTCTAAATCACTTAGCTAGGAATGTTCTTTTCCCAACACAAGTCCAGTTGGGTTTACGGTGCTAATTATATTTCAGCTTCCAGCTTAACCCTGAAGTGATTAATAATGATTCTTTGGTTCTATCTATCGCCACCTGTGTATCTATAGGAAAACTGACTCCGTATGTTAAAGCAAATGTTCAGGACAGTTCTTAGAAATATCCACCACTTGTGCACTATTGCCATAATTTTTTGGTCAATCCTGTCATTTCAAAGAGACTTCTTGACAAGTCCAACTTCCTTTTATTTTACGTGGATGGTTGGTCACAAGGCACATCACTCATGTTAAACTTCACCCAAACAGGCTCCGTTTGGCGACTTCGCTCGACTCCAACACAAGCGCTAGGGCCACTGTTTTCAGCAGCAAAGCCTACAATCGCATTCGCCATGGCAAACTCAAGCTACAGGACAACTCAAGGTAGCAGCTGGACTTTCCCCAACACTCTGTCCACCCTCTGGCTCTCCTACGACAGAATGCGGGATATTGCGACCAGTCCGTTGCCACCTAGACCATGGTTGGCACTCGGCTGCAAAGCACAGCTACTTTCTGTGACAGCAGTGGGGGGAGAACTCACATTCTCCCGCTTGCTTCAAAAGCGCCAACCATGACAACGCTGATTAAAAGAACCTCCACTAGCAATTGGCTGTACAGAGCCCAGGACACACAGAGGAGCAGTAGCATGCACACACATAAACAAGTCATTACAATAGTCAATAATTGAATCCTAGAACACTAGAACTGGAAGGGACCTCGACAGGTCATCGAGTCCAGTCCCCTGCCCTCACAGCAGGACCAAATACTGTCTAGACCATCCCTGATAGATGTCTATAAAACCTGCTCTTAAATATCTCCAGAGATGGAGGTTCCACAACCTTCCTAGGCAATTTATTCCAGTGCTTAAACACCTTGACAATTAGGAATTTTTCCTAATGTCCAACCTAAACCTTCCTTGCTGCAATTTAAGCCCATTGCTTCTTGTCCTGTCCTCAAAGGCCAAGGAGAACAATTTTTTTCTCCTCCTCCTTGTAACAGCCTTTTAGATACTTGAAAACTGCTCTCATGTCCCCTCTCGGTCTTCTCTTTTCTAAACTAAACAAGCCCAGTTCTTTCACTCTTCCCTGATATAGCTCATGTTCTCTAGACCTTTCATCATTTCTGTTGCTCTTTTCTGGATCTTCTCCAATTTCTCCACATCTTTCTTGAAATGTGGTGCCCAGAATTGGACACAATACTCCAATTGAGGCCTAACCAGCGCAGCGTAGAGCGGAAGAATGACTTCTCATGTCTTGCTCACAACACTCCTGGTAATGCATCCCAGAATGACGTTTGCTTTTTTTGCAACAGTGTCACACTGTTGACTCCTATTTAGCTCGTGGTCCACTATGACCCCTAGATCCCTTTCTGCAGTACTCCTGCCTAGACAGTCGTTCCAATGGTAGTCTTTCACAATTCTTTAAAAGCCTTGAGAACTAGGCCATACTCAAAAGAGACATGCATACAGTCTCTTTCACCACGTAAAAGACCATCTGTAGGACTCCAGCCTGTAAAACCTACAACACATCAACCAATAACAGTAACTGCAGCCTGAAGTAAACTGGGATTTGTTTTTACGATTTGATGTAATTTCACTCCAGGCAATTCAGAACTCTGGCTGTCAGCACCGTGTGCAAAGTGAAGTAACGGTACAGCTGCGTTATGGGCTATATATGCATGGCTAGACCACAGTTCACGTAACAGTCTTAATTGTACAGGTCTCCCCTGCATCCTAGGAGACTACGCTTGTAAAACAGTGACATATTTCTACAACATGAAGTTGTATCAGGATGTAAGTGTGCGGTCAGGACCCAAAGAGAGAAAGTAATACCACTTCATGCTCTCCGTGTCAATCCAGGAGTTGGGCAAGGATTTAGACTCTTAATTGTTTACATACCAGTGTCTCCAGTTTAATTAGAAACATCTGACGGGGATGGGGGGAAAGATGATGACAAATTAAATTGCCTTTAAAATGAACAGAATTAAAGAAAAAAAATACTGTGCCAAACCTCAGCTTCCTCCAAGTCATTCGAGGGGTTTTGGCCTTTTGATGTTATAAAGCTGAACTAAGACATCATTTGCTCTAGATATCGGTCAATTCCAGTTGAAAGTGAACGGTGCCCTGCCAATACTGTCAGGGTTTCAGACCAGCGGAGAAAACGAAAGGGGGCTATTTCACTCAACCATCTCCTAAGTAGTCCCCGGCTTCATTCAGAAAATAACCGAACATGAGCAGGCGCTAACGGAAAGCAAGTCAATCCAAAGCCAGTCCTTTCCTGATCCCCTCCCATTGCTTCCTCCTTCTCCCTGCAATACACACACACACACATGTGCCCAAGGACGCATTGTTCTAGTAAAACAAGGCCAGAGGATAAACCTCTTGCCGGCTGGTTCATTCACAAAATCTGCTTCACACACTATTTTCAGACATTTCCCGCCCCTCCCCCCCCAAGCAAACAAACAAACCCCCCCCCCGAAGGAAACATTGGATGCGAGCAATGGGAGCGCGCCCACACCCTGGAGAGGGGAGAGTGGTTTTGGAAACAATGGGATGAGAAGAGTTAAGCTGCAGCAGGAAGCAGGGGCCAGAAATCTCCCTCTGGTAGCGCCTGCATCCCTTCCTCTCCAATGCAGACACGGCCAAGGCGAGCCTCGCTGTCATCCCCTCCGAGATGGACTCCTAGAACATGCCCTGCCTGGGAACGATGGGTGCGCGGTGAACGCCACTTTCCTTACGGCCGGGATGGCAGACTTGATGCTAGCTCCGTCGTTCTTCTTTTCAGAGCTGCGAGCAGGCCGCGGCACGACCATGCAGCCCCGTGATGCCGACGGACATCAGAGGAGTAAGAGGGGCGGGGGACCCGAACCACCTTAAAATCAAGCTTCAATCTTGATTCCTTCGGAGCATCAGAGGGGAGGCAATTCTTTGCATGGCTAGTTCCTCAATAAAGGAGGCAGCTAGGTGGCCAGGCTGAGTCCTTCCATGCCCTAGACAACAGGTTCTAAAATGACCTACCCAGTGGTTCGTGGATTATTTGCTGGTGGGCCATGAAGAACTGGCTGGACAAATCGGGTTGGCTTTCCTTGCTCCCAGCAGCTATGCTGCATTGTTGTCAACTACAAGGACTTTTACTCTCCAATGACCAAAGAACTAAGTGCTAGATGAGGAACCCGAGAGGATGGCCCGCGCTTGGAAAGCCCCAGGATTCTGTTAATACGTGTCAGGTGCTCAAATGTGCCTGTCCCAAAGTTCCTGCTAAGCTGCGCAGCAGCTCGGCCATGCAGCTGCTTAATGAGCCCCACCCAGGGGCTCAGGGCTGCCTGGCTGGAAGAGGGGCACGCCATGCGCAGCAGCCCTGGGCGGGGTTCTTTAAATTGCTGCGGGGCCGTGCTACTGTGCAGCTTAGAGGGAACCTGGCTGAGTGCCTGAGTAAAGCAGATGAGACTGGATTAGGATGATGTTTGACAGAACCCATTTCAAAGAGAACACAAGCTAAAGAATGACATTTTTACAATCCTAGAACACTAGAACTGGAAGGGACCTCGAGAGGTCATCAAGTCCAATCCTCTGCCCTCATGGCAGGACCCAGTACTGTCTAGACCATCCCTGACAGATGTCTGTCCGACCTGCTCTTAAATATCTCCAGTGATGGAGATTCCACAACTTCCCTGGGCAATTTATTCCAGTGTTTAACCACCCTGACAGATAGGAAGTTTTTCCTAATGTCCAACCTGACCATCCCTTGCTGCAGCTTAAGCCCATTGCTTCTTATCCTATACTCAGAGGCCAAGGAGAACAAATTTTCTCCCTCCTCCTTGTGACAACCTTTTAGATACCTGAAAACTGCTATCACGTCCCCTCTCGGTTTGCTCTTTTCCAAACTAAACAAGCCCAATTCTTTCAGTCTTCCCTCATAGCTCATGTTCTCTAGACCTTACATCATTCTTGTTGCTCTTCTCTGGACCTTCTCCAGTTTCTCCACATCCTTCTTGAACTGTGGTGCCCAGAACTGGACACAATATTCCAACTGAGGCCTAATCAGCGCAGAGTAGAGCAGAAGAATGACTCCTCGTGTCTTGATGTTGCCTTTTGAAAACCATTCGAACCAGTTATGCCACCCATTAACCCTGAAGTATCAGGTGGCGCAAGTGTAAGGCCGACAGGCAGAACCAAACCTGGGACCTCTGGAGTTTAGCGCATGAGCCGCTACCACATGAGAAATGCATGGTCACTGCTTATGGTGAACTCAGTGATCCAAGCCTAAGCAGCCAAAAAGTTTCCAATCTGCTCTCTCCCCAATAACAGTAAAAACATAAGAATGACCAGACTAAAGGTCCATCTGCCCAGTGTACTGTCGGCCAACAGTGGCCAATGCCAGGTGCCCCAGAGGGAGTGAACCGAAGAGGGAATCATCCAGTGATCCCTCCCCTATTGCCAGCTTCTGACAAACAGAGGCTCAGTATACCATCCCTGCCCATCCTGGCTAATAGCCATTGATGGACCTAACCTCCATGCATTTATCTAGCTCTTTTTTTAACCCTGGTAAAGTCCTAGCATTCACAACATCCTCTGGCGAGGAGTTCCACAGGTTGACTGTGGCTGCGTGAAGAAAAACTTCATTTTGTTTGTTTTAAACCTGCTACCTATTAGCTTCATTTGGTGACCCCTAGTTCCTATGTCATAGGAATAAGTCAATAGCTTTTCCTTATTCACTTTCTCCACACCTGTCCTGGTTTTATAGACCTCTATCCTATCGCCCCCTTAGTCTCCTCTTTTTTAAGCTGAAAAGTCCCAGTCTTTTGAATCTCTCCTCACATGGGACCCATTCCAAACCCCTCATCATTTGTGTTGCCCTTCTCTGAACCTTTTTCAGTGCCAAGTTATTCTGCTTGATTTGGCACATTTCGCCTGAGGACAGGACACACGTTGTAATTAATTAATTAGGCCTCACAACACCCCGGAGAGATTGTCCCATGTTGCACATGAATAAACTAAGGCACAGAGAGGTTAAGAGCATTGCCCCAGGAGACACAGCAAATCGGTGACTGAGGAAGAGACCCCAAGAGTCCTGAATCCTTATTTCCTCCTCTAACCACTAGCCCATGCTTCCACTCACAAAGACACAAGGGAGCCATTATAAATATGCAACCGAGGTGGAGCAAAGCATCTAAGAAGCCAGTATTCATGAGCGCGAAGTTGCTTTTTGACCCGATTTTTGACTGCGGCTCGAACGGCCTGGAAGCCCGTCTCTTGCGTTTTCAATGCGCACGGGGCCTTCGACCCTCGTTTTATACCTCTTCGTTCAAGCGAAAGCCATTGCGGTGGCTGCAGACAGGTTCCCTGGGAGAGGGTGGGGAGGGAGCACACGCATCACACCCACCCTGGACACCTGTCCCCCGCCACCCTTCCCGAGGAGTCTTTGCACGTGTAGGAGGGTCCAGGGCCGTGGCTCCAAAGCAGATTTTGCTCACATGGAATTCACAGAGCCAAGAAAGAGGCTGGCAGCAGCTGCCTCAGCCATGTTCCAAGTTCCTTGGAACGGGCACTTGCCAGAACAAAGGTCCCATGTGATTTCCTCCCCCACAACCCTCTCCCCCCCCTTGTTTGCTCACTGGCATTGCTCGCAGACACAGGGCTGGGGTTTGAGGCACACGGCCTTGGATACTCCACTGGGCCTTACCTGGTAGCACGTGGTTACCAGGCAGTTGCAGGACTGGATGCAACTCTCTGCAGCTCAGTATTTACGATCAGCCCACTGCTCCTCGCTCCCCAAAATCCCCCAGGGGGACTGACTCGGGGGGCGGGAAAGACCACAGTGAAACCCGAGAGAAACAGTCCGAGCGGAAGCAAAGGAATGGGGTGAGTGAAGTTGGGGGGAGTTGTGAGGAGAGAAATCCAGTGCCTACTGAAGTCAGGGGATGGTTTGACTTTGCCTTTTTAGCCGTGTCCCTTTAGCAAGCACCTAGATCATGGGTTCCCAAACTAGGGGGTGTGCCCCTCTGGGGGGGGGTGAAGAAATTCCAGGGGGGCACAAGTTGACCCAGCCCCTCTCACCCCCGTCAATCTCACCCCAAGTTTTGCTGCTATTTTTTGGGAGGGGGGGGGCATGAGAGTTTCTCAAAAATCAAAAGGGGGCGTGATGCCGAAAAGTTTGGGAACCACTGACCTAGATATTTCATAGCAGGAAGCCCAAGCGCTTTTACAGGTCTGTTCTCCCCACCCACTTTTTTTGGTACCTACACACTCACTCAGTGGCACAGTGTAACCATCGTGCTAGACTCACCAGCTGGCCCGCAAACCATCTGAAACGCTCGGTGGTCAAACAGGTCTGGCTTGGTAACGGGCACAGAACTAACACGGGTTCTTCTCTCGCCACTGGTTCCCGCTTCCCATGGAAGGGCTTTGGTCACCTGGACTAGGGATGGGAATGGGTAACCAGCTGACATCGCCCCTACCGGGTACTGGTTAACCGGTACTCTGGAGCAACCCCCCATCCGCGGCAGGGCCGCGCACAGAAGCTGCCCCCTCCCCCTCCGTGTGCAGGGCGGAGGTCACGGCTCAGAGAGGGTTGGGTAGCCCTCAGGTAGTTAACCCCAGTGCCTTGGACACATTCCAGTGTGTTCGGTTATATTCTCCCCAACCTAAAACGTCTTGGCAGTTTCAGCGGGATGCGGTATTCTCCCGCCCTGGTCTACAGCAGCCTGCAGTGGTTTTGCGGGACGGTGCCGTGACCCACCTGTGGCTGCCTCCGGTTCGGGTCGCTCCCCTGCCTCGGCTTGGACAGTTGTGTCCTGTCCTGATTGTCTGTGGACCTGTCAGACTGCTGCCTCAGCGTTTCCTTGGGCTCCTACCTCCAAGGGTCCATCTAGACCCCTCAGGGCTCCGTTCTCTTCCCTTTATAGTCTCTTCTGGATCAGCCTCCGACTCCTGCGGTTGTGGCTCTTCTTTTTCTGCCGATGCCCTCAAATCTAGTGCCCGTCACTGATATCTAGCTTCCCTTCCCCCCATCCAAACTCTGCCATCCCCTCGCAGAATGTCCTCATCCCAAATTTAACCCCGAGCTCTTTCCTCCCTTCCCACGGGCTCCAGATTCAAGTATCCCTGCTCCTCTACGTCCACTTTCAGGCCATGGCCACGGTCACGTTTTCCACTGCGATCCAGCATCTCTGCTCTGTTTCCACCGTGAAACCCCTGACCTATTACCGTGACTAACTCTGGACTTGACCACTGCGCCTTCCACCCGTGCGGCCTCTACACAACGCAGCTGGTTAATATCCTCCCTTCCTGTCCTCCTCATCAAACTTACCCTAAAGATTAGGCAGGGATCTGACTGGCCTCCCCCCGCCATCCCCAGACGGATCCTAGAATGCCCCTCCTGTATCCTTCTCCCATTCGAGTCTTCCACGCACTCCTTGGAACGCCTTCCTTCTTCTCGTTCTCCTCTCCCCAGCTACTCAAATCCCTCAACAGCACACTTGTCCCTGTATCTGCCACTGAGGTATCTGACCTATACCGTTTGCCTCATTTCGTTTGTGGAGGCGGGTTCCGTCACGCTCTCTAGGACGGCACAGTCGTCGTAGGAGTTAGCTAATGGGATTCATTCCACGATCACTGGTTACACGTGCACGCTCCCTCGCACAGCCGGGGGTTGTACTCTTGACACCCCTAAAACTCCTGCTGAAGGCACAAGGTGTTGACAAGCTGCCTGTGCGAGAGCCGTCCACCCACCGTTTGGAAGGTGCTTTGAGATCCTTCGGGAGGAAAGGCCCGGCAGAAAAACACATTATTTCTGCTGTCCGCTCGTTACTGTGCAAGCCGGGAGTGAATGATGAAGCAGAGAACAGTATGTTCCGGCTGGTGGTTGCTTAGCAAGTTCCTCGTCTTTCCAGAGCTGCTGGCATGGGGGAGATCCAAAGGGTACCCAGTGCTCCCCGTTGGCTGTAGCACAGCACAGGAAACTGTTTAAATCCTTGACAATCGCTGCTCAGCAATGGCTGACTGCGTGCTAGCAGTGTGCAAGTTGCCAGGTTTGTTTTCTTTACTTCATAAGAACGTAAGAAAATAAGAAAGGCCAGACCAGGTCAGACCAAAGGTCCATCCAGCCCAGTATCCTGTCTGCCGACAGTGGCCAATGCCAGATGCCCCAGAGGGAGTGAACAGAACAGGGAATCATCAAGCGATCTCTCTCCTGCCATCCATCTCCATCCTCTGACAAACAGAGGCTGGGGACACCGTTCCTTACCCATCCTGGCTAATAGCCAGGGCTCAACGATCGCAGTGAAAACCACTCTCCAGCCCCGCACTGCGCTTGCGCGAACAGCCGGTGAACGAGGCGACCGGCTGAAATCTACTCGCCATGGGCGAGTAGATAAGCAGATTTGTCGAGTCCTGCTAATAGCCATTAATGGACTTAACCTCCATGAATGTATCTAGTTCTCTTTTAAACCCTGTTCTAGTCCTGGCCTTCACAACCTCCTCCGGCAAGAAGTTCCACAGGTTGACTGTGCGCTATGTGAAGAAGAACTTCCTTTTATTTGTTTTAAACCTGCTGCCCATTGGGCTGAACACACAGCTGTTCTTTCACATCCATTTCCTGGCTAGTATACATTGATTTAGACCTGGATTTAGACCTGGGATACCTGCAGCCCGTCGGGTGGGTGTCCATGAGACGTTTTGTTCACTGTTGCCCAAGTGGACAGGTTCACAAGGGTTTTTTTCCATGCCAGAGTGACACACCCGGAAAGCCAGGGCCTGTGTGTGTGCTGAGAGCACACAACTTTTGCCTGAGAGAGCCGTGCACTCCCTCTGCATGCCATCAAAGCCCCGCTACGGATCAATCCGCACCCCTTGCAAATTCTAGGTCCCCAAGCTCAATGAGCAAAACCACCCTGCCCCGGAAAGCGTCCGGGTTAGGACAATCTTGAAGCCTACTGAGATGAAGGAGGGTCCCTCCCGCGGCCCGTCCATCAGACGAGGTTGTCCATCGCTGGGCTAGCCTACGCGCTGTAGTCCATGCACAGCGCCGCTTCAGATGTAAAAGGGGGCGCCAGGCAGGTCTTACCACACACCGGCTCCTTATTTGGCATGCAGAGAGCAAAGAGCTTCAGTAACTGGAGAAGCAGGATGACGGCGCAGGGCATCCTCCCCTCTCCAACCTCCTGGCTTCAAAAACTTGTTATTTGACACTGAATTGCCATGTTGCCTCGGTTGCTACCGGAACCGTTTAACCCACCGTCATTCAGAAATGGTGTTGGAGACACTCCTCCTTCCAATCATGAGCCCAGAGCATCTCTATGGCAACTACAAAGCAACTGCTTACACAGAGAAACCACAGCAGGGAAAAGATAACGTACGGTTAGCTTCCTTGCAACAGCATTGAAGAACGGCCAAGTGGAAGATCAGCCAGTATCGTGTGACCCTCCACAGACCACTGTGGGCCACACAGACCCTGTCTCGATATTACCCTTTTATAGCCAACTGGCAACCTGAAAGCCCTCAATGCTTTCATTAATAACTCAGATAAAGTATACTTGTAAAGTCTGCCAACGACACCAAGCGGGGAGGGGTTGCGAGCAATTTGGAGGAGAGGATTAAAACTCAACATCATTTGACAATTCGAAACACCGGTCTGAAATCAACCAGAAGAAGTGTCACGAAGACAAGTGCAGAGTATTTCACTTAGGAATGGAAAATCAACTGCACAACTACAAAATGGGGACTGACTTAGCAGGTGGAAGTGCTGCTGAAAAAGTATCTGGAGATCATCACAGATCATAAATTGAATAGGAGCGAGTCACCAATATGATGCAACTGCCAAAAAGATGAACGTTCTGGATTTACTAACAGGACTGTCATATGTAAGCCATGGGAGGTCATTGTATCACTCTTCTCAGCATCGGTAGTGGGCACCAAACTTGCGAGAGATGTGGATAAATTGGAGAGAGTTCAGAGGACAGCAAGAGAAAGGACAGAAGATTTCGAAAACCTGGACTATGAAGAGAGGTTAAAAAAACTGGGAATGTTGAGACTTGAGAGAAGAGTGAGGAGGGATTTCATAACAGAGGAAGGGCTAGATAAATTCACGGAGGATAGGTCCTATTAGCCAGGATAGGCAAGGATAGTGTCCCTAGCCTCTGTGTGTCAGGGGCTGGGATTGGGTGACCAGAGAGAGATCACTTGATGATTCCCTGTTCTGTTCATTCCCATTGGCCAGTGCTGGCAGACAGAAACTGGGCTGGATGGACCTTTGGTCTGACACAGTCTGGCCGTTCTCATGTTCTTAACAGTCATCAGATATGCTAAGGGCTGTTATGAAGAGGACAGTGATTAATTGTGCTCCATGTCTACTAAAGGCGGAACAAGACATTTAATCTCCAGGGTGATTTAGGTTAAATATTAGGAAAAACGCTCCCTCGACAAGGATAGTAAGTTCTGGAAGAAGCGTCCAAAGGAGGCTGTGGAATCCCCATTGCTGGAGGTGTTTAATAACAGGCTGGACAAACACCTGTTAGGGACGGTCTAGGTTTACTTGCTCTTCCTCAGTGCAAGGGATGGACTTGAGGACCTCCGAAGGTCCCTGTTATCCCTACAGGTCTGTGATTTATGAGGAGTCTGAAGCTGTTTGCAACCAGACCTTTATGAAGAGCAAACAGCTCAGACACAGTTCAGGTGTTCCTTAATTACAGGAAGAGCTCTGACTTGATAGGCCCTGGGGAAGACTCCCTTTGCTTAGCAGTATCCCAGGTGCAAAGGGAAGAGTTGTGTAAGAGAGATCTGATTTTTCCTCCTCCCTTGTGAACTTGTGAGGAATTAAGGCCCCAGATCAGGAAAGTATTTATGCACATGAGGAATCCAACCGAAGTTAACGAGATCACGCATGTGAACTGCCTTGCTGAACTGGAGCCTCGTACAGCTAACTCTGAATTCCTGTAAACAGCCGTTATATGTTTTCTCAGGCTCTGGAGAGTGAATCACTTTCTTGGCCTGACTCTTAGGGCTTGTTCATACTGGCACATTTTGTCACCGAAAGCTGCCTTTTGGCGACAAAACAGTGAAAGTGTTCACACTGCGATGTGACTTTTGCAGGGAAAAACACCCAGTTTTGGTGACAAAAAACTTCCACTCCTGCGAGAGCCTTTTGTCTTTTCCCCTCCTTTTACTGTCAACAAAAAAACAGTGTGGACTCCGCTGTTCGTTTTGTTTAATGCTTCCATCAGCACTGCCCTGATGGCTGTGCCCAGTGTTTTGTGATCTCTGCTGCCCTGCAGGCCTGAGCTTCTCCCCTTTCACAGCTCCAGGAAGTGTCTGACAGCTGAGTGAGCTGCTTCATTTGGGACCAAATCATTGGAGTGCTCCTGTTCTGCCCTGCTAGGAACACAGCGGCAGGCAGGCTGCTGCAGGGAGAGGGCTGGAGAGATGGATGTGCTGCTTTGATGTTCCTTAGCACAGAGAGCTCACAGAACTACAAGGGAATCCCCCAAGCAGTGCAGGGATCGGCTCTTACCCACAATGCTTTGGTCCATCTGTCGACAGGGACGCTAGCCACGTGGCCATGAAATGTCGAGAATAGGAGGCGGTTTGATCCGTTTTCACTTTTGGCATCTTTTGCCACCAAACCTTCCCAGTGTAGAGACAGACTTAAACTTGTGCCCTTTCCCTGGAAAGCAATGACACTGAAAAGGATCTAGGGGCCATAGTGGGCAAACAAGTCCCAATGTGATAGTGTGATAAAAATGGGTGATATCTAAACAGGGGAGTTGCGCATGAAATCAGGGAGTGATTTTACCTCTGTACATGGCCCTGGTGAGACTCACACTGGAAAACTACTTCCAGTTCTGATGTCCACATTTTTAAAAGGCTGTTGAAAAACTGAAGAGGGTGCAGAGAATGAAGCAAGGGCTGGAGAAAATGCCTTGTAGAAAGAGATTTAGCGAGCTCAATCTATTTAGTGTATAAACAAGACCAAAAAGTGACTTGATTGCAGCAGGTACGAGTGGCTTACTGGGGAGAATAGTAATAGAGAGGTAGCAGTGTTAGTTTTTCCTTTTGGTTTTGCAAGATCAGACTATGTAGCACTTTAAAGACTAACATGATGGTTTAATAGGTGACGAGCTTTCGTGGGCCAGACCCACTTCCTCAGATCATATTCTGGAAGAGAATGGCATGACCATATATACCGAAGGATGTTCTTTTTTTCATTGTATTCCTTCGGTATATATGGTCATGCCATTCTCTTCCAGAATCTGATCTGAGGAAGTGGGTCTGGCCCACGAAAGCTTGTCACCTATTAAACCATCTTGTTAGTCTTTAAAGTGCTACATAGTTTTTCCTTTTGGTTTTACTGGGGAGAAGATACTGGCTACTAAAGGACTTTTGAATCTAGCAGAGAAGGTCAAAACAAGACTAGAAGCTAAAGCCAGATACATTTAAATCAGAAAGAAAGCACAAAAATTTAACAGTGAGGGTGATGAACCATTGGAACAAGTCACAAAGGCAAGTGGTGGATTCTCCATCTCTTGAAGTCTTCAAATCAAGAGTGGATAGAGTCATTGCACTTAGCGCAAGGGCGACTGGGTTAAATTCTCTAATCTGTGTTATGCAGAAGCTCAGATTAGATGGTCTAACGGTCCCCTGACTAGGCCACGAGTGTGTGGATCTGTGAATCCAACCTGCACTGACTCATTAGGGAACAGGGTAGCTGACCAAATAGGTTGTCTCTATCCCTAAAGTCTAGAGGCCAGATTCTGCTCTTAGCCACACAAGCCAACTCCCGCTGAAATCAATGGCTGCTACACACAGGACCCGAAGGACAGAACTTGACCCTCGGAATCTTTGGCGGAATATTTTTGCACGCATTTGGAAAAGGATGCGGCGTAGTCCTGCCAAAAGTCTGGCCTTCTCCCTCAAGGAAGCATAAAGACTGAAAAACAAGAGGAAAATGACTAGGAATACCGTTAAAAAAACCTCCCAAAGGTCAAAGCAATGCCTCACCCTGCCTTTTAGAGCGGTCTGGCCCTCCAGCTTTCATTTTGCTCCATTCTTCCTTTGCAGCTATATTGGCTTCCATTGTTGTTATGACTATGGCATGCAAATGGAATGGACTTCAGCGATTGGTATTATTAGGCTTTAAATAACATCTCACTTTTCCACAGACAACTTTCCAGACAGTGCTTTGATCCAGAGCTTTCCCCCTCCCCGTCCTCGCCCAAATCTCATTGTGCATTTCCTCCAAGTCTGCCTTGGAAAAATGTAATATTATTCTAATTCCTTTCTACCTTGTCCTCAGGATCAACCCCAGGCCTCAATTCCAATGACTATCAGTGTCGTTTGCAGGGCTGGGTTAGCTAAGAAACTAAAATATCCTTGGACGCCTCTGCAAGCAAATCTCTTATCTGCTTTCTCCCCACAATCACGCGTCCCCCTCAACCCCGCCTCACATTTCTTTTAAGAACATTAGTTGTCAAACTGACTTACATTCTCCATGATCAAGGATATTGACTACTGAAAGGAGGTAAAACATTTTTATTAGATTTCTGGCACTTCGTGCCACATCCCTACATCCCCTGGCAGTGTCAAAGGGCAACAGACGTTCTTTACTTCTTCTCTTACCACTACTAGTAAACAAGCGCCGTGCTCCACCGTAGAAGCAGCCACTTGGACATCAGTCAAAGTTCCTCACTCCGACTATATCTACATGGTGGGTTTTTTGCACAAGAGGAAATGCAAATAGAGCGCTCATTTGCATATCTTGCACTCTCATTTGCATATCTTCTTCTGAGCCTTTTTGCAGAAGAGGTTTTTGCGCTAAAAAGCCCCGGGGAGATGGGTTTTTTTCCTGACAAATGGTCCCTTTTGTGCAAGATCCCTTATTCCTTAAAAAAATGAGGTTTACAAGCTCTTGTGCAAAAAGATTTTTTCCCCCGACATATGGCCCTGTCTACACAGGGCTTTTTAGCGCAAAAACCTCTTCTGCAAAAAGGCTCGGAAGAAGATATGCAAATGAGAGTGCAAGATATGCAAATGAGAGTGCAAGATATACAAATGAGCGCTCCATTTGCATTTCCTCTTCCACAAAAGACCCGCAGTGTAGACAGTCTCCGGCTAAACTGCCACTGAAATAAAACAGGAATTTTGCCCGAGTATCGGTTTCCAGATTTATCCCGTTTTTAAGGGCTTATCTAGATCAGAGAGTTTCACTAGTTTAATTAAAGGACTGATTTCCAATAGGTTTAGTTAAACCAGTGCAAACCCCCGGGCGAAGACTTGTTTTAGTTACAACCAGGTTTATTTCACTTTATCTGAAGTCAGTTAGGAACTGGTTTAAACTAAACTAAACTAAGCCATTCAAATGGACATAAAAGCGCGTCCACACATAGTCCGCGCTTTATTTTAACCTGTTTAAAAATGATTTACGTTCAACTCTCACCAACAGGTAAGGCCTAAGACTGCAGAATTCTTTGGAGTCCCATGAAAGATGCTCTATAAAAGAAAATAGCATCAGACAATCTGGCCAAAAGCAGAGGATGACTTTATCCCTGCCCAAGCCATTCAAAGGGTAGGGAGAAAGCATTCACTAAATATCAGCTAGAGAGAAAAGACCAACCAGGCAGATGTTATTCACCTCAGAGTCTTACGAACAGCCATATTGGGTCAAACTAATGGTCCATCTAGTTCAATACCCTGTCTCAGAGTGGCCAGTGCCCTATGCTTCACAGGGAATGAACAAAACGAGACAGTTTTGAATGATCCATCTGCTGTCATCCAGTCCCTGCTTCAGGGAGTTGGAGGTTTAGGGATACCTGGAGCAGGATGTTGCATTCTTAACCATCATGGCTGATATCCTTCATGAAAGCCTTCCCTCTGTAGCTAGATCTTCGCCTCGATTTTCTCCACCAGTAACATACGCAACTCCAGCCACGTGAATTCCATACCCGGAGTCAACGTACCTGGCATCGATTTTCTGGGGGTGGCCTCACAGCAGGAGGTCAACAGGAGAAATACTCCTGTCAACATCTCTCACTATTGGCAGTACTGAAGCTGATGGGGGCACCCTCAGCATTTGATTTAGCGGGTCTTTACTAGATCTGCTAAATCGAGCCCGGAGAATCGATCACCAGAGTGTTGATCCTCTGGCAAGTAGAGAAGTCGCCCGAGACATTAACTTTCACATTGCTTCTTTCAATCTGCAGGCTTGGAGCTCTGAAATTCTACCTGCCCTGCATTCACCCTTCAGGGAGGGAAATTTCCTTTCAGACAGGTAGCAGTATGAAGTGAGACCTCAGGACAGCGTGCCGGTAGAATTTCACTGTGTTATTACTCATCTCTTGCACAAACAGGCTGGATTTCATGATGTCTTTACGCACCGTTTCCAATTTACCTGCTTTTTGGGCCATTTGTGGCCTTCACCTGAAGTCACACATAGTCTCCTGCTGAGTGAGAAGCAGGCAGGAGGAGTTACAAAATCCATGCTGTAGCTACTGCCATGTCTATCGAACACGCGGTCATGTACAACTCCTACATCAGCAGCTTTTTCCCTGCCATCCAGTCTTACCAGCCGGCACGTATCTTTCCATCCCTGATATGCCGGTGCTATAATCACACCTTCAGCTGCAGTGTTGGCATAATCTGAGGCCAGGTCTACACTAAAAGGGAATGTCAAATCAAGATACACAATTCCAGCTACATTAATTACGTAGCTGGAGCCACTGTACCTTGTTCCAAGTTTCCTCACTGTCCACACAGTGGCAGGCCAATGAAAGCAAACCATCCTACTGGAGTACCAGCCGCCGACGGGGATGCCCTCTGAGTTTGATTTAGTGAGTCTTAACTAGACTCGCTAAATCAAACTTCAGAAGACTGATTGTGGCAGTGGCGATCTTCTGTTTAGTGAAGACGTGGCCTTAGAGCTGTGGTTCTCAAAGTGTGGTCCATGGCCCACAAGTGGTCCATGACCAACTTGCAGGTGGGCCATAGGCTCGCTACTGACTCCCCACCCCACAGTAGAAAGGTCTACTTTGAGTAGGTTGGGTTGTGGACCGAAAAGTTTGAGAGCCAGTGACTTAGAGTCACTTCCATTCTCCATTGGCTTTAGCGTGCTAGGTAGAAGGATCATGGTGTTATTTAAAGAAAGACAAAGCCGTGAAGTACAATGCACATGGCAAACAGCCACCCACGGCACCAGGCTGACTGTTAGATGGTGACGGGTTGCCACAAAGGAGGAAAGAAAACTCGACTTACATGTCTATACGTTCTGAAGAAAAGCAGATTGGTCAGGCATACAGGCACCCTTGTGACTTCCATGACCTTTATACTGGACCGTTCAGCCTCTCAAAGCTCTTAACAACAAACCCAGCAGAATCACTTTCCCTACCCTAGAACTGCAGCCATTTCTAGAGTGCAACGGGGCTGTTATTTAACTATTGTCCAATAGTTTGGGACAGGAAGGGAAGAATAAGCTAAATGAGCCTGTTTGGGGGGGGGGGGGGGAATTAAGATGTCAGACTGTACGTAGCCAACCTGGAACTGGACCAGAGCATTGTCACAAATGCCCCAAATTCTTCCGAACAACACCATGAGATCTTCTCAGCTGGAGTACTGTGTCCAGTTCTGGGCACCACATTTCAAGAAAGATGTGGAGAAATTGGAAAGGGTACAGAGAAGAGCGACAAGAATGATTAAAGGTCTAGAGAACATGACCTATGAAGCCAGGCTTCATGAACTGGGCTTGTTTAGTTTGGAAAAAAGAAGATTAAGGGGGGACATGATAGCGGTTTTCAAATATCTAAAAGGGTGTCACAAGGAGGAAGGAGAAAATTTGTTCCTCTTGGTTTCTGAGGACAGGACAAGGAGTAATGGGCTTAAAGTGCAGCAGGGGAGGTTTAGATTGGACATTAGGAAAAACTTCCTAACTGTCAGGGTGGTCAAATATTGGAATAAATTGCCAAGGGAGGTGGTGGAATCTCCCTCTCTGGAGATATTTAAGAACAGGTTAGATAGACATCTGTCAGGGATGGTGTAGACGGAGCTTGGTCCTGCCTTGAGGGTGGGGGGCTGGACTCGATGACCTCTCGAGGTCCCTTCCAGTCCTATGATTCTATGATTGACCCCAGAGGGACCACGTTGGTGGAAACACAGCGCATCTTCAACTCCGCTTCGACACCCCCTCACGCACACCAGAATGGCTGGCCAAGAGAGGCCTACGCAAAGGAAGAAAAGCTGGTCTACAAGCACCTGCAGTGTTCTGTTAAGTTTAACAGTTCCTACGAATAAATTCTTCCTGCAACCCGTTACGTAGCACCCCCCCCCCCCCGGCCTTTCAGTTAATAAAACGCTGCTGCTGCGACCGCCCCCACATCTGCTAGTGTTTTAAAAACAGATACGTCTGGTTCCATTGTGCTCTCGGTTTCACTGCTGCTTTATCTCCATCTCCTGGACCGGGCCTTTGTTTTGTTTTGTGCCTTTTTTCCACAGGGACTCCACCCCAGGCAGGAATGAAAGCTCCCACCATGGCCCGCTCCTGCGTGCCGAAGAAAGCCTCCCGTCTAGGCGCTGAAGCCGATCCTAAGGGTTCTGGCAGAGCGGGTTCAGAATCTGCAGAGCATTAACTCGCTAACTCCCCTGCCTCCCACTCTCCCTCCATCCCCCTGGAAAAAAAATCAGCGTTGTTGGCTACAGCCATCTCAGCCAATGCCAGGAAAAAAAAAAAAGAGAGAGAGAGAGAGAGAGAGAGAAAAGCTCACTGCCCCTGCAGTGTCTGAAACGTCAAGTTTGCCAAGTTACAACAAACAGGAAAAGCAAAAGCAAAACACAGCCCCCGCCCCCCTTCCATCAGCCCACTTAGTTCTGTGCTGATGCCAGGCGCAGCTCACAAACAATGGCATTGAGAGACTCCTCCGGCACATCCTTCCAGGTGGCCAGAACAAAAACCCAGGAAGTCTGCGTCCGACGCATGTGGAGTTTTAAATCCCTTCCAGTAAGGGCAAACAAAGGGTCTGCACGCAGGGGCTGGAGAAAGGGTTAACAGCAAGCCGGACGGTCAACACACCGCATAAGAGCCCTTTGCATGAGGTTCGCAACTGCCTTACGCCTCAAACGGCTTGTGCACGTCCTACGAAGGGTCACAAATGGCAAAGAAGGGGCAAGTCTGGGGTGGAGAAGAGCGTCAACAGCAGGGAAGTCTGCCCATTCCTGAGCCAGGCCAGTGGGTCCCCATCACTGGGGTGGATAGAACTCCAAGTCGAACTTCTCTAGTCTGGGGCCGTCAGGACCTGATGGATGATGAACCAGAGAATTTACCGCACCGTGGGAGGTCAATATTGTCTAGCAACATTTTTAACTGCTAGACCAGTTATTCTACTCCTTACTGGGCTCCGAGAAGACAGTTCGGGGTAAATGAGAACTAAATCACAGCACAGTACACTAAGCACCAGGACTGGTGGCTGTAAACAAACTTTATGGGATCATGGGAAACTTGGCCACATCAATGTTAAGACGACATCCAGCTCACTAAAATCATGCCGGACCATGGAGGTTGCCGGACCCACGTGCCGGACTAGAGAGGTTCAACCTATAGTGATCCCCCCTGCCGACAGGAATACCCCGCTGGGCCTTGGTGTGCCCTCATTCCCCGATCCTGTTCAATGCTAAGTGTGCTGCCTCAGGACGGGGGTTTCAAACATCCCGAATCCCATTGCTGTGAGTGTGCTCACAGCTAAACAGTAGGAAGCTGGGATTGGAAGTGACAGCTGAGGTGTTAGTCTGGTAGAGGAGAATTGCTGCCTGAGACAGCTGGAAAACCTAGTGTCACGCCGATAACAGCGCTCCATTTCACCGCTATCACCATCAAGCACGAGGACGGCACCTGTGAAGACCCTGTCTATAGCACTGCCGCAGCCGGTATCCTGTAGGTCAGGTCCTTCTCTTACGCAGCAGAGTGGGAGCCGGTCCCTACAGGTAGGTCCACGTTACTCAGGGAAAGGTGTTGCATTTCTCAGACCCCATCTTCCGCATGAACATTTTCTGGACTGTGCATTCTTGAGCCGGTAAATCATTCCCTATGAGGGCACGCATCTGCACACAAGGGAATCGTGCTAGACTGGCCTCTAAGATTCTCCCCGGCAAACCGCTGGCTTTTCACTCTTCCAAGAGGAAGCTGAAGCTGATGGTTTCTTGGCACAGGCTGGGGATGGAGCAAAGATGTTGAAAAAGGAGTCAGCTTTCTCAGTGCCATGCTCTAACCGGATTTCATGCTGCAACACTTGGTTCGACAATCTAGTCTATCTGCTGCCAAGCATCTTCTCTCAGGTGGCTGAGAAATTATGTGTATGCCCCATCCCAGCAGCTGCCCATCAGGCACACAGCTGGAAAGCAAAAGCAGCTCATGTTCTCCACAAACAAACTCTTACCAGAGTGTATGCCCTGGCTCCAAGTGGACACATTTTTCAGATTCTGGAAATGGGACATTTGAAGGACAGGTTGCAACGTAGCCAAACCTGAACTCCCATGATCACATGCTACCTATTGATATTCTCATCTGGACTCATGATGCTTCACCTCTTCTTCTAAGCTGTGATGCTGTTTGCGCGGCATTTATTTCAGTGATGGAGAAGCAAACCTTAGATCTACAGCGGGGATAGCAACTTGGGGTTCTTTTGGACCGAAGGGTTTTATTAATTAGTAACAATATCTAAACCTAACTACTTGGCTCTTCAAAGCCGGAGGAGGGTTCACATTCATCGGTGACATATTTACCCACGCAGAATCCATTTTTATCTTTCAGAGCCTTGTTGGGCTCCATGACATGGGCCTGGCAACCCTGGAAAAAACCAAGGGGGTGTTCCCAGGGTCTAGCGTTGCCAGTTCTGGTTGGACGTCTTCCTGAAAGTTTCGCCCCATGACACAAACTTCCCTTCAAGATTAAGCTTCAATTCTGTAAGAATCCAGGACAATCCTGGAGGGTCGGCGCCCCTACACGGCTCTGTCGGGCGAGGAGTAGAATTCAGAGAAGCTGCTGAATCAAGGCTGAACCCGGGAATGTAAAAGAACAGCTCCTCAGACACCTCTCCCTTGCTCACCCTGTGAGCATCCTGATCTGGTAACCTGAGAACTCAGTTCAGTTTATTTACCGGCAGTGCCCTTCAGAGTGGTAGAAAGTTACAGTTTAGAAAAGGCTATCGTGACCCAAAGACGACATGAGGAGGGGGTAGGGAGAGACCATGTCCACAGACTGACCTGTTGAAATACAGAGGGATCAAGGTACAAACAGATATTTAGCCAGGGCTGTGACAGTGAGGGGCCAAGGAAAAAGTAAACAGGGTTGAAGCTGCTTTTGGGATTCAATATAAGATGGAAACCCTCCCTATACACTCATTATAAGATCCCACAGGGCTTTCTGCAGGAAGAGTGGTGCTAAGCCATATGTCAGATTCCAGTTAGAGTTATTATAATATGCAAGCCTCAGTCTCATCTGGGTACCTTTAAATAATGGGTCGAATAGTGGCCAGATCTGAACTCCTGTGATCACGTGCTACATATCGATATTCTCCATGCCGTCTCACCAGGACTCAAGATTCTTCACCTCCTCTTCATAACGGTTATGCCCCGTTACGGTCTGCAGGCCGATTCCTCTCCTGTGCTACGCTGCCGTGCATTGTGCTCTATGCTAATCAAGAGCAGCATGAATCCCAGGAGCTTTGGTTGGTGCAAAGCCGTGGGCAGCGCCAGCGCCATCTCAGACTGGTACCAAACCACATCCCCCAAGGCGAGGACTTCATGGCTGCCTCTCTGCCGTGCGTAATAATTCCATTGCACAGACCCCTCCTGCCTCCACACCAGTGCTTGAGAATCCTAAGACTGGAAGGTATCTCAAGGGGTCATCTCGTCCAGTCCCCTGCTCTCGCAGCAGGACCAAGCATCAGCTAGATCATCTCTGACAGGTGTCTGTCCAACTGCTCTTAATCTCTAGTGATGGAGATTCCACAACCTCCCTAGGCAATTTATTTCAGTGCTTACCCACCTTGACAGGAAGTTTTTCCTGGTGTCCAACCTAACCCTTCCTTGCTGCAACTTAAGCCCATTGATTCTTCTCCTCTCCTCAGAGGTCAAGGCGAACAAGTTTTCTCCCCCCTCCTTGTAACACCCTTCTACATACTTGAATGGGAAATCTCCATTAGTTGTGACCACTATAGAGCTTGTGACACACACCTGAACAGCTATGATTCAGCCCAGCAGAGGGCGCTGAAGACACATACACATATCTGATTGCCTGCTCGGTTCATTCCCTCTGGCGTTGGACACTGTGGGCAGACAGGACACTGGGCTAGTTGGACCTTTGGTCGGACCCAGCCTGGCCGTTCGTATGACCGTTCGCCCCCCAGAGAGAGGTCTAAAGCACAGTCCTGGGAGGTGAGGCTGGTTAGAGCAAGTTCATGTAGAGGTCTGAATACCAGAGGTGAAATCCTGGTGTTCTGTTCCAACACGTTGAAAGGCCTTTCCCTGGATCAGTCTGTGCACTAACACAAATGTGTAGCAAGTGGTCATCCCTTACAGTTCAGCTTATGGGTGACATGAGTGTGATATGCATCGCCAGCACACCTCTGGAAATTACTGCAAAACTATTGCTGGGCCTTCTGCCAAGATCCCCTTTCTTTTAAGGCAGCATTTCTCAAACTGTGGGTCCCGCCCCCCCGGGGGGTTGTGAGCAACTGAGAGGGGGGTCGCGGTATCACAAGTTTGAGAACCCCTGTTTTAAGGCAATAGAAGCAAACGTGATTCTGGGAGGCATTAGCAGGCGTGTTGTGAGCAAGACACGAGAAGTCATTCTTCTGCCCTACTCTGCACTGATTAGGCCTCAGTTGAAGTATTGTGTCCAGTTCTGGGTGCCATATTTCAGGGAAGACGTGGAGAAATTGGAGAAGGTCCAGAGAAGAGCAACAAGAATGATTAAAGGTCTAGAAAACATGAGCGGTGAGAGAAGGCTGAAGGAATTGGCCTTTAGTTTGGAAAAGAGAAGACTGAGAAGGGACATGAGAGCAGTTTTCAAGTATCTAAAAGGATGTCACAGGGAGGAGGGGGAAAAATTGTTCTCCTTGGTCTCTGAGAATAAGACAAGAAGAAATGGACTTAAACTGCAGCAAGGGAAGTTTAGGTTGGACATTAGGAAAAACTTCCTACCTGTCAGGGTGATTAAACACTGGAATAAGTTGCCCAGGGAGGTTGTAGAAATATATCTGAGTGGATCCAAGCCCCAAAGGGTATACATGTAGTCAAAGAAAACAAGAGGCCTCGTTTTTGAAGATATTGAACACACCCGACTCCCACTGTCTTCACTGTCTTCTGATTAGGGCTGTAAAATCCCGGTTAAGCAGCTAACCGACTAAACGTTAGGTTAACCGAATATTGAACCGATCAACCGATTAAGCAGGATCCAGGCGGGAGACAGTTCCAGCCCAGCTGGCACAGACCCCAGCCCGCAGGGCTCCCGTTCCCAGCCCTGTGCTTGGGTTGGTTGCGGGATCTCTGCCCCTACCAGAGCAGCCCCTGTCCACGGTGGACTGGACTCCCCGCAGACAGAGGCTGCTCCGGACTCCAGGAATCCCCTTGGTGCCAGTCGGTGCCTCTCCATCTGCCGGAAGGGATGCCACGGAGTGGCATGAACCCCTCCCCGCCAGGACTTATGCAAGCTGCCTTGGAGCACCGCCCATGCAGCAGAGTCCCTCCTGAGCACTGTGTATTACCCACCCAGATCAGCCCCCCCTCGCGGAGCCGCTGCCCCCGTTCAGAGCACAGCGCTGATCTCTGCCTCCGAGCAAGCAGAGGGCCCAGTCGAGACACCTGAAAGACGTTGTTGTTAACACGGATCCGCCTCACACAAGGAAACGAGACAAACAGGAGACAATGCAACATGGGCAGTCGGTGAAGGTAGGTTGGGGGGAGGCAAGTCTCCAGCCCCGCCCCTCAATGCCACCCCTTGTGCCTAGGTCCCCCACCCCCGCAAAACCATGGGGAGGATGGGTGGTGTGCAGCCCGGACCACGGGGAGGGTGGGCACTTGGGGGCAGTGACGCTCTGCCAAGAGCAGGCATTCTGGGGCCGGAGTCTGGGAGGCGCCAGGCTGGCGGTGCCTATCCCCACCTATTCCACCTGCCGCCCCTGCAAAACAACTTGTTCAGACCACAATGAACTTCTGCTCCAGGAATTTCTCATTCCCCTCCCAGGTATCTACACTCGTCATCCCGACCCGCTTTTGTACCAATGCCAGGCAAACGCCAAGCCAAACGCCTTTGCTAAGAAGGATTTCCACGTGAAAAAACAAATGGAGATTATGACATGCATTCTGCACTCTTGCTAGTCACCAGCTCCCAACTGGAGGGGTGTACGTATTCAAAAGGATCAAGGGCCTGGAGGGGAGGATGGAGGAGGAGAGACAGAGATTCAAGTATGCCTAGCTTGGGGTATGCCTATGCCTCGTGGAATGAGGAGTAACGGTAGTTCGAACTAGGAAGCCTAGTTCGAACTACCTAGTTCGTGCCCTGTGTAGCCGCACGGCACGGGGTTCGAACGAGCGGGGATTTAAAAATGGCGGCTCCCCGCTTATGCAAATGAAGCCTGGGAAATTCAAATCCCGGGCTTCATTTGCAATTGCGGTATGCCTACATTACCCTCCTAGTTCGAACTAGGAGGGTAGTGTAGACATACCCCTGGAAAGGAGACCACCTGAGAAAGGTCTATACACCCAAGAAAGAGTTGCCAGTAACAGAGGAAAAGCAGCCCTGAGGGGTGCATGGGAGAAGAACGACTTTAAAACCACAGAAAGGAACATATGGATTCAATACCAGGCCTTTTAAAAACAAACAGCATAAGCTAGTTTTAGGGGGCCACTATCCGTAGCTCCCTTCACTAGATACAGTAAAAAACAAGTTAGATAAAATACTCATGTACACATCCCTATAGCAACACTTAGCTCTTCGATAACGCTGTCCAGCCCAGGTTCTCAAGACCACCTCGAAAAAAGAACAATGAATCAAGCAAGCCTCATCACATCCTTCTAATACAGGGACGTATTGTCCCATTTCACTGATGGGGAATGAAGAGGTGCAGATTCAGAGTTGAAGCAATTTGCCCAAGGTTACATGGAAAGTCTACAGAAGAGTCAGGTCTAGAATCCAGACCTCCCAGTCCCAGATCTTAACCAGTCCTCAGTGAGGACAACTGTATGCTGTAGGAGTTAGGAGTAGAACAGGCTATATTTGATAAGCATAGTTCCAACTATAAATATACGAGGAGGTCTCAACTAGCTGTTACCACTCAAGAAAGAAAACTTGGAGACTCTGTGAATAATTCTCTGAAAACAACCACTCAATGTGCAGCAGCAGTCAAAAGAAGCTAACGATATTGGGAATCCCTACGAAAGGGATAGACAATAAAACAGAAAATACCTCATATTGCCTCTATATAAATTCACGGTGTGGCCACATTTTGAATAGTGTGTGCAGATCTGGTCGCTCCAGCGCAAAAAAAAAAAAAAAGGTATAGTGGAATTCAAAAGGTACAGAAAAGGGCAACGAAAATGGTTGGGGTATGGAGTGGCTTCCATCTGAGGAGAGATTAAGACTTGGACTTTCAGCTTAGAAAAGAGGCGACGAAGGAGGGATAGGATAGAGGTCTTTAAAATCATGACTGGTGTGGAAAAAGTGAATAAGTAAAAGATATTTACTTGTTTCCATAAGAACTAGGGGTCACCAAATGAAATTAACAGGTATCAGGTTTAAAACAAACAAAAGGAAGTTTTCTTCACACAGCGCGCAGTCAACCTGTGGAACTCCTCGCCAGATGATGTTATGAAGTCCAAGTCTATAACAGGGTCCAAAAAAAGAGCTAGATAAATTCAGGGAGGATAAGTTTGTCAATGACTATTAGCCAGGGTGGGTAGGAATGGTGTCCCCAGCCTCTGTTTGTCTGAAAATGGGTGACAGGGGAGGGCTCACTAGATGATTCCCTGCTCTGTTCATTCCCTCTGGGGCACCTGGTATTGGCCACTGTCGGAAGACCGGACACCGGGCTCGATGGACCTTTGGTCTGACCCGGTACGTCTGGTCTTGTGTTCTTATACTCTAGGAGCTGCCTTACTGAAGTCAGAGATCCTGTGAAAATGGGCTATGCAGACATCAAACCAGACCACTCCTCAATAAAGACACTGATGGGCAAGCACCTTCTCTGCCCCCTGCATAAGGAACAGTCCTTTTACTTTCCCAATGAGTGTTTGAGATTGTCTGTGATGCCCCGGCCAAGGAGGAACCAGCAACGCCTGCTAGATGCAGTGTAATACCACGAGAGTCTCAGAGAGAGCGCCACAAATTCACAATTAATAGTCTCCGGGTCTTGCGAGGGGGAAGGTCATTCAGCCCCATGCAGGGAGAGCCCTGACTTTAGAGAGGCTGCTCTCAACATCTGTTCAGCAGGACACACTCCTCACGACGTGACGGCCACAACTAACAGAAGACACATTGACAGGGTCCGGGCTGAGACAGGTGGCAGCACTATCCTGCCGGCCCCAAGGACCCCACCTACCGCTTTAGCCTGGAGAGACGCAGCTGCTGACGGCTGGTTCTTTCTTTACTCGGTCAGTTACCCAACGTGCCACCTCCTCCCCCGATTCACCCGAATGCAGAACTGACACTGTGACAATAGAGCAGTTTACATCCCTCCCAGGAAATGGAAACTGGGCTACAGAGGCTGGAGAGTTCGGCGAGCGCGGTATCCCCCTGATCGGGTGGTTCTTATAAAACAGGTGGGTGAGCGTCACTGGTTTTCAATACAAGTCCTGCCTCTGAGCTAAACGTATCACAGGACACCTGGCAGCAAGGAAATAGGGATGTAAAACAGGTAACTTGCATAAGCAATCTTATAGCCTCTAAACCAGTGTTTCTTAAACTGTGTTCCGTGGCACATCCGTGTACCGCGAGGCAGTCGGAGGCGCACCATGGAGAACAACGGAGTTAAAGGGATAGGTGACTTTTTTTTTAACTCAGTAACTTCCCCCCTGACCCTTTTTCCCCTTGACTATTTTTTTTTTTGTGCTCAACCAAAAATCCATGGTGTTCCTCATTAAAAAAATCATTAAGAAACACTGCTCTAAGCTTTTTCATCCGTGCGCAGATTTTTTCCATCCATGTGCGGAATAAATTTTATGTGCACTAAGGCAGGTGCAGATGTGCACCACCAGTAGAAACACAAAAGCTAACTGCGGGTGCTTGGCAAAGCAGCTGGGAGGCATTAAGTCTCTCCTGAATGGCCACACAAGCGCACACCTTCCTGCGCACCTTGGTGTGGAGCCTTTGGAGGAGGCACAGTCAGTCCATGTCACTGACACGTGAATAATTGAGTCTGGTTCCCTCTGTCTAAGATAGAGGAGGGCAAAGTATGGACCAAGGGCACCCGCTGGAGAGCAGGACCTGGGACTTGCCCGGCACCGCTCGTGCCGGGGGTCCCAGCAGCAGCATTCTGGTTGGATCCCACGCAGAGGGGCGGCTAAGGGCTTTGTGTGCTGCCACCACTATGCAGCTCCCATTGACCGGGAACCGCAGCCAATGGGAGCTGCCGGGCATCACCCACAGGTGGAGGCAGCTCAGAGAGCCACCGGACCACGCCTCTGCATAGGAGTCAGACGGATGGCGGACATGCTGCTGCTTCCGAGAGTTGCTTGAGTTGGTAAGTGCAGCTTGGAGTCTGCACCCGAGCCTCCCCCCTCACATGCAACCCCTTGCTCCATCCCAGAGCCCCTTCCTATCACCTGACCCCCTCAGTCCCAGCCCAGAGCCCCCTCTTGCATCCCAGGCCCTAACCCAGAGCCTAATCTTCCAGCCTTCACCCTCCTCCGTGCCCCAACTCGGAGCCCCTTCCTGCACCTTGAATGCCTCATTTCCGGCCCCTCCCCAGAGCCCACACCCCCAGCTGGAACCCCCACCCCCTCCTGCACGCCAACCCCAATTTCGTGAGCATTCCTGGCCCTCCATACAATTTCCATACCCTGATGTGACCCTCAGGCCAAAACATTTGCCCATCCTGATCCTCAATTGTGAGCTGATCCTCTCCACATGGTACCTAAGTAGCTAACGAGCTTTACGTACAAGTAATATGGAAATGTATTTTAAATCTTAAAAAAAAAAAAAAGTTATACCGGCAGTTCAGTTTTGCCACCCGAAATATAAACCTTTACTGACTGCCCCAGCAGCAACGTCTCTGCTTCCTCTCTAGAGCGCGCATTGGCTTCCTCCCGACGCTTCGGCAGCCTGATTTCCCCTCGAATGGCACTGCCAGGCTATCGGCGCTTCGCAGCCCCTGTGGAGGTTGCACGGGAGAAGGAAACACCGAGGTGCTCGAGCGCCCTGCCAGTGGAAGGAACAAGCCGCTGCTGGAAAATGAAACCTTCCACTGCCTGCCAAGAGCATCTGGACAAAGGAAGCCGGAGGAGAGAGGGGGACACACAGTTCGCGATGTGCAATGAAGTGATTTTAAAGGGGTGGGGGGGGACGGGCTCCCCAAACATACTGCACAGGTGCCTGGCAGGGCTGGCCAGAGCCTCCCCGGGATCCGGCTCTCCAGCAGCAAGGCAATAAACGCGGCCGAGTGCTCCCACGGGAAAGGAACGGGCCGAGGCAGGTGTGCAGCTGGCCGGGTGGGGAGATAGCAACGGAGCTGACTGCTTAGGTATTGCAAACACAAGAGAGGCCCTGCCTGACCCTGTCCCATCTGTTGCCTGTGAGGCAAGGAGGCCCTGTTCGGGCATGCAGATAGCCTCCAAGCTGTGTCAGGGAATGGAAATAGCATCGGTCCAGGTCAGCCACGGCATGGGAAAGCCCCACACCGGGGGGCGGGAATGACGTTCCACTGTGAGCTCCGTTCTTCTCCCCCAGGGGCAGGGGAGTTGCCTTTTCCACCCGCAGGACTGATACGTTCAGCTTCAAACCCCTCGGGTTCCCCAAAAGACTCACTTGAGACCAGAACGCCCTCGCGCCTGCCACACACTCGGCCTCCTGGCTTCTCTTGCCCGCCCCCGTCTCCGTGCTCCTTGTGGGGGTTCTGCTCCGGGTGGGGTTCTTGTACATTTCAAGAGGGATCAGAATCGCAGCAGTACTGATTCAGTCCCCGCTCACGCCGTTTCCTGCTGTGCCTCTACCTCCCCTGGTCCCTGCGGAGACGGTGCTGGGGGGACCCGCTTTTAAGCCAGAGCCCCTCAGCACCACCTCCTCCCGCACCCTCCCACCCCCCGGCTGCCTCTCTCTGATGGAGGAAGCAAGAGGGGGAAGCGACTAATTGTATCACTAGTCGATTCTTCAATAAAGCTTATGCTTATCGGACAGTCAACTAGTCACTTACTTCCCTCGTTGACGGGCCTCGGATTTGTCACACCCCCGACCTGACCCTTAGAAAAGAGAGAGAGGAAGAGAAAAAAGAGCCGTGTCAGGATGGAGGACAAACACAGGCACGTCACCAGCCCCTGTGAAGGACGCCGGGGGGGGGGCGTGAAATCTAGGACAAGGCTTCTGCAGAGCAGCTGGGCTTTTACCACTTCAACAACCCTCGTTTGGGGGAGGCAGCAAAAATAATTAAAAAAACATGATGTGGACGGACGGGGCTCAGATTTGGGGCCTGCTGGTTCCCACGGCAGGAGAGCTCCTTGAGAGGTTGCGTTTTCTTGTGAATGCAGACAGCTACACGAGAGGACGTGAAACCGGCGCTGGATTTTACACCTCCCAGATGATTTCGCATTCCGCTCTTTCCACTGACTGCCGAAGGCGGATGGCAGGAGAATGGGAGGAATTCACACTTGCACATTATTTATTAGACCCGGCAGTTACAAAACCTCTGGGCATCACCAAGCCATGGAAACAGGAAGAGGCACGTGAGGACTTTTTCCTGTTGGACAGTCTGGGGGTGTTTTAACTAACTTTAGTGAATGACAACTGGCATTTGAACAACTTCTAATTCCTCCGTTAATCTCCCACTCCGCATTCAAATTGCCCCAGGAAACACATTCCTGTGCCAAGTGCCTTCCAAAGATTTTCACCACCTATTGTACCATTCATAAGTAATGAGAACAAGCACAGAAACACGCAGCTTCTCTTGCATGGTCATCCTTCCGTCTAGATAGCACATGGCTAATATTGCAACAAATTAGCTGTTGTGTGTATGTGTGTGTGCAATAATGCAACGAATTAGCTGGTGCTCGCGCGTGTGTGTGTGTGTGTAATAATGCAACGAATTAGCTGGTGCGCGTGTGTGTGTGTGTGTGCAATAATGCAACGAATTAGCTGGTGCGCGCGTGTATGTGTGTGTGCAATAATGCAACGAATTAGCTGGTGCGCGCGTGTGTGTGCAATAATGCAACGAATTAGCTGGTGCACACGCATGTGTGTGTAATAATGCAACGAATTAGCTGTTGCGCGCGCGTGTGTGTAATAATGCAACGAATTAGCTGGTGCGCGCGCGTGTGTGTAATAATGCAACGAATTAGCTGGTGCGCGCGCGTGTGTGTAATAATGCAACAAATTAGCTGTTGCGCACGTGTGTGTGTGTAATAATGCAACGAATTAGCTGGTGCGCGCGCGTGTGTAATAATGCAACGAATTAGCTGGTGCGCGCGCGTGTGTAATAATGCAACGAATTAGCTGGTGCGCGCGCGTGTGTGTAATAATGCAACGAATTAGCTGGCGCGCGCGTGTGTGCGTGCACATGTATGTCTAATATTGCAACAGATTAGCTGGGGTGTGTGGGTGTGTGTCTAATTTGCAACAAGTTAGCTGGTGTGTGTGTAATATTGCAATGAATTAGCTGATGGCTCTGTGTGTGTGTGTGTCTAACACTGCAACAAATTAGCAGGGTGTGTGAGTGTGTGTGTGCGTGTGTTACAATCAGCTCAGCTGGGGGTCACAGATCTAACAGAGACGCCCCCTGGGCGAAGGCAGGCATCCCTGCTTTGGGACTGCACGCAGCCTCTGAGATCAAAAGGCAAGGGCAGGAGCGGAGGGAAATGCGATGCCCAATGCAGATGGACACAGGACAAATGGCATTAAAAAGGAAAAACGCACCAGCCCTCCAGCTAAGCGCACCCGAGCGTTTGGCCGGCCCGGCCGCGAAGGGAGGGTACAAAACCGGCCGACTAATTCACGGAGATGGCTGGATACTGTGTCCTAATGGGCAGGTGCATTGTCACAGGGCGGGCTCGTCACCCAGGGCGCCTCCCGCTGGTCATGCAGGGAATTAACATTTTTGGTGCTGGAGCGCCCCCTTCTGGCTGGGGTCTCACCCGCTGTGACTGTTACTCTCCACCTCTCTGTCAGGGCGCACGTCTCTCCCAGACCGCGGGGCCCTCCTACCTGGGTATGGCCCTGCCGCAGCGCCCCCACGCTCTGGGGTACGCCCCTTCTGGAGACCTTCAATCTCCCCCATGCCCCCCTTGCCTCAGGGGCCCACAGTCAGGCTTCAGCCAGCCCCTGCCACGGGGCCAACTGCTGCCTGAAATGGCCACTCAGCCCTAGCAAGAGGGTGCGGACCTGCTGCCCTTGTCCATCCTGGCTTCCTCCCTGCAGCCCTAGTACCTCAGGTCTCAGGCCCTGCCGAGTTTGCCTGGCGAGAGCTCCCCAGCCCTGCCTGCCCTTCTCCTGGGCTGGGTTTCAACCCCTTAAAGGGCCAGTGTGGGGCAGATGCCCCATCACATGCATCCAACGAGACTTCCCTACAGGTGGAAATAGACAGGTTGCTGGCAAAGAGCAGGGATTGCAATTTACTTTGACCAGAGAACTTCACTCCAGGTGTAGAGTTGGCCCCTATTACACCCCTGTAAGCAAAGTCAAAATCCGGTCTACTGGTTGGAAGTGAACATAAGAACATAACATAAGAATGGCCGTACTGGGTCAGACCAAAGGTCCATCTAGCCCAGTAGCCTGTCTGCCGACAGTGGCCAGCACCACATGCCCCAGAGGGGGTGGACCAAAGACAATGATCAAGCGATTTGTCTCCTGCCATCCCTCTCCAGCCTCCGACAAACAGAGGCCAAGGACACCATTTCTATCCCCTGGCTAATAGCCTTTTATGGACCTAACCTCCATGAAATTATCTAGCTTCTCTTTAAACTCTGTTATAGTCCTAGCCTTCACAGCCTCCTCTGGCAAGGAGTTCCACAGGTTGACTATGTGCTGTGTGAAGAAGAACTTTCTTTTATTAGTTTTAAACCAGCTACCCATTAATTTCATTTGGTGTCCTCTAGTTCTTCTATTATGGGAACGAATGAATAAGTGCTCTGTCTATTTAGGGCAAAGTGATTTGTAAAGCTGACTGCTGAGAACAGGTTAGCCTTGTCCACACTAGGGGACCTTACCACTACATTTTTTCCAGTGTTAATACCAGATGGTGTCAGGTAATGTTTCTCAACCTTTTTTATGAAATACTTTTTTTTTAAAAAAGGGTCCAAGTACTCCCTTTTTCAAAACAATGTGTAAGTACCCACAGTACCTACAGTTTTCAGACACACACTTTTTTTTTCTCTAGTATTGCAACACATTTGTTTAAACAACTTAATCATAGCCAGGTGGGCAATGAAAATTTTGGGTGTAAAAATTACAAAAATAATAAAATGCTGTAAAACTTAACACAAAAGTTCAGTTTTCTCCAAGTTTCCGTTGTGTTGACGTACCCCCCAGACTTCTCTCAAGAAACCCTAATGTGGACAAGATTTGGCGTTGTCAGCATTGTTTTCAACATCTAGTAGCATTCTATCATGCGACACCCCTGTAGGGCTCCTAATTATGTTATCACCAGAGGAAATCTCTGATAAAATATCTTTGCACAGACGTGGTCTTTAAGGTTCGACAAGAGTTCGTTTCTGAAATGATGCCAAAACCAGTTAGCTTCAGGCCTGTAATTAAACCACTTTCCGCATTGACTCAGATGCGCCCTCTGCTGATGCCCACTGCAGCAATGGGTAAGTTTCCTAGTACAGGCAGTCCCCGGGTTACATGGATCCGACTTGCATCGGATCCCTACTTACAAACGGGGTGAGGCAACCCCGCACTAGCTGCTTCCCCCCAGCAGACATGGGAGACGCGAAGCTAGCGCGCCCCCCCTCCTCCCCCGCAGACCAGGGAGACGCGAAGCTAGTGCCCCCCCCAGCAGACCAGGGAGACGTGAAGCTAGCGCCCTCCCCCCCCCCCCCCCCAGCAGACCAGGGAGACGAGGAGCGGCTTTTCTCAGCAGACACCTCAGCTTGAGAATAAAGGACTGAGGGAAGTGAGGCGTGGGAGAATAAAACTGAGCTCTGGAGAAATGTTTGGCTAGAGTTTCCCCTACAACCGTGGTCCCCAACACGGTGCGCGCGGCGCTTGCAGGGGAGGGCGGGGGAGGAGCGCCGGCCCAGGCGCGCGGCACTTGCGGGGGGGGGGGCCCGGCCCCGGGCGCGTGGCTATGGGGGGGGCCCCCGGGCACATGGCCTGGCCCCGGGCACATGGGGCGGCGCTTGCGGGGAGCATCGGCCCCGGGCGCGCGGCTATGGGGGGGCCCCGGCCCCGGGCGTGTGGCTATGGGGGGGCCCCGGCCCCGGGCAAGCGGCTATGGGGGAGGGCGCCCCCAGGCGCGCAAGTGTCCCCGCCCCCTGGCGGGCGAACGGCCACGCCCCCTGGCACCCGATAACCTCAAAAGGTTGGGGACCACTGCCCTACAATATGTACCAGTTCCGACTTACATACAAATTCAACTTAAGAACAAACCTACAGTCCCTATCTTGTACGTAACCCGGGGACTGCCTGTATACACAAAGCTTCAAAAGTCACTTAGCTAGATACAAAGCTAGATACAAAGCATTACAAAGATAGCTTCCGCAATCATCACCCCTAATATCATTATCTCAGACACTAACCTCCCTCCCTACCTCACCCCCCTGCTCTAAAATCTGATTTGTCAATTTTATATGTGTTCACTTTTTTTTTTCCAATTGTATCCCTTTGGTATATATGGTCGTGCCAATTTTCTTCCACAATTTGATCTGAGGAAGTGGTTCTGGCCCACGAAAGCTCATCCCCTAATAAACTATCTTGTTAGTCTTTAAAGTGCTGCATAGTCCTGTTTTTTGTTTCAGCAAGACCAGACTAACACAGCTACATCTCTATTACTTAGCTAGAGATAGGGCTTCCAATGATTAGATCAGATTTTGACCTTATAGCGGTGTGAGTAGGGACCAATTCTCCACCTGGTGTGAAGTTCTCTGAGCAAAGTAAAATGCAACCTGCCCATTGCCTGCAATTTCCTCTCCAAAAGGAGCAAGACCCACTTATATATGCTAATGGCTTCCACACACACATCCTGAGAGAGAGACACCCAGACACCAGGCAACTGCCTGCTTTTGGGAAAGAATTCACCATGAAAAATGATTTTTCTCTCTCAGTGTGGCTCACATTAGCTTTCTGAAAGGCGCCAGGTCTGTTTCAGCATTGCAGCTCTTACTCACGAGTGGTCCTACAGGATCAGCTCTCAATATTATTACTGTTCCTAAACTGTGTCCATCAATGATGCGATTCACTAGATGCTTAGTCAAGCTAGAGAACAAAAGGGGGGAGGAAAAAAAAACAACCCTGTGACAAATTGAAAATTCAACGTGAGTTGCATAACTGTATGAATACTTCTTTTCAACCCGAAGGGATTCCTGCAGAAATACTGAGGTTTGCTGCAGTTCCTGGGTGCTACTTAGTGAAAGGGCTCCTAGATTATATTCTTCAATTGCTTTCATCCCTCTTGCAGTCTTTAAGATGCAACTGAGGTTCCACTGTTTGGCTCCCTCTGCTCGTCCCAAATGGCATGAGAGACAAAGCTATCGTCCACAGGGCCGGGGGAGGAATGAGTTATCAATGACTGAGATGCCTGTCTTTTCATTGGAGTCAATTTTACATCTTTGTGATTTAAAAAAAAAAAGTGAGAAAAATTAGAAATTTACTGGGAGAAAATCCCATGAGAAATATGTTCTTTCAAATAGTTAAATGAGATGTATTAGACTGGGGGGATAATCTCACAACAGGAAAAACAGAGGGAGAAATGGAGACTGAATAAAACTGTCCCAACGGTAAGAGCCGGGGCTGGTGAATAATTTCCAGAAGGAAAGAGGGACGCTTTCTCTCACTCAGGCTATTTAAAAACCAATCAGATACTCTGTAGAAATCAAGGAAAGAACCCTGCATTTGCAGGGGATAGGTGGAATGGAGAGGTCATTTCCCTGAATAATAATTCAGCGCAAACTTTGGTCAAAAACATCTCAATTTGTACCTTTCACCTCAACTCACAGGCTCACCTCAACGATACCCAGAAATAATTCTCTTACAATGACTTGTCAAATCTTTCCAATGTTAAAAACAATCTCAGAGGGGTAGCTGTGTTCGTCTGTAACTTTAAAAACAATAAGTACTTCTGTGGCACTTCCGGGTGTGTCTACACTACACCGTTATTTCGAGATAACTAACGTGATTTCGAAATAACGATGCCAGCATCTACGCAGCCATTCCGTTTATTCGAAATCATTTTGAAATAACGGACGGCTTATTCCAAAATCTGTAAACCTCATTCTACAAGGAACAACACCTATTCCAAAATAGGTACTTCGAAATAAGACGTGTACGGACGCTCCATTGCAGCTATTTTGAAATAGTCCCTCATCAGGGCCATTCTAAGTTATTCCTCCCCAGTGCCTTCTGGGGCTCTAAATCGAGATAGCACGTCTACATTGGGGAAACCGGCCTCGGACTCATTTTGAGGCTTCCCGCCAGTGTAGAGGTGCTATTTCAAAATATGCTATTTCAGAATAACTATTCCAGAGTAGTTTATTTTGAAATAAACGTGCAATATAGACGTACCCATCAACAATATATAGTATCTTGAGTTTTCATGGGCAAAACCCATTCAAATGAGTTGGAGTGGAGATAACAGAAACCAAGAGATCTCTCTAGCAGCAGCAGCAGAAGTACCTGCCAATTGTTGGACCCGTATTAATGAGGCTAATTAACTGAGCTGGATGTGTCCCATCCATAGCTTTTGACGTGGAAACATTATTAAATCCAATTTTGGCCAGTATCGGTCGGCCCATTGAGACCACTTGTTAGTTTGCTCGGCAATTTTTGTGAAAGTCTGGGGAAGCACCTGCCCTAGTCAGAAAGGGGACTGTTTGCATCTCTACAAGGCTCACCAATTCCCTTTTCTCTCATCTGCCTTGTACTAAACCCTACTGGGTCACGCGCACCTGGATTACATACATCTTTAAAAGAAGCCATGCTACTATTTCGCTGGCAGAATGAACGGTAAGGCAGCCACGGTCTGACAGTCATATAACACCTTCCCGCCAGAACGACATCCAAGGCTCTTGAGGACAATAATCACTCCTGGGACACAGGGCCAGTTCGTGCACATCCTGGGCTCCTGCAAGCGCAATTGATTATGAGGCCAGAGCTACTCTAAAAGGGAAGGTCGAAGGCAAGAGACGCAGCTCCGGCAATGTTCACTACATAGCTGGAGTCGACATACCTTGTTTCGAGCTTCCCCGCCATCCCCACAGCGGGAGGCCAATGGGAGTCAACATTCCTATCAGCGTCCCTTCCTCCTCGCAGAAGCAGGAATCCAACTGCCAATGGGGCTGTCCTCGGAGTTTGATTTAGCAAGTCTTAACTAGACTCTCTAAATCGAACTCTGAAAGATCCATCGCAGCAGCATCAATCTTCTGTTTAGTGAAGACATGGCCCACGGCAGGATTTTAGAAGCAGGCTTGGGGAGGAAGGGAAAAAGTCAGAGTTGTGCAACCATATCCAAGCAGAAAGGCAATGGTCAGGGAAGGGAGAATGGTTCTGAGACACCCCTAGTATATGGAGCAGGTAGCATCCTGTCTGCAATAACTAGACAATCCTGTAGGATCCTTCAGCTGTGGGAGCAACAGGTAAGGTGAGAGGAACGACAATGCAAAGTTCTTCATCGGGGCCGGATAGTCACCAGTGATGCATTTGAATGTGGGTCACTAGATAGGTCTACAAAGTCGTAGCTGCCTAGCAAAACTTGGGGCACTCAGGCATCTCTACCACTGGCAAAAGCAGCAGCATGCAAACAGCCCACTCTCTGAAGTGCTTTGCTCAATTAGGACCTAAGTCGTTCTGACTAAGCCCTACCTTCAGCCTCCAAACCCAAGCCAGAATCCAGAAAAAAAAAGTCACCTCTGCTCTTTGGTTTCACTGAGAACCTGCTCGGCCCACCATGAATCATGCACCACAGCTGGCAAGTTTTTTCACAGCTCCTCTCAGTCAGTCAGTCAGCAGAGCGAGGGGAAAATTGCAGACCACGCACATTAGAGGTATAACCATCTCCCCTGTTCAAACGCTTGGCACTCTGTCTGGGCATGTTTACCTCAGGAAGTCAGCCCTCAGGACAGCTTTGCTGACAGAAAACAAAGGTTAATTTTTTTTTAAAGAAACCCTCACTAACGTGGCTGCTCTCCCTTCACTCTCTGGTACGCTGCTCCCTACAGACAGGTCCTTCCTGGAATTCGAGCACTGATAGCTTAAAAGAAAATCAAAACAAGCCCATTCATCCAGGGTCCTCTCAGGCCAACAGAGAGGGGGCAGAAAAAAGGCCAAGGAGACTGAACTGATAAATATCAAGGTGGCAAACACAACTATTATCATATGCCGAAATCGCAGCCTTATTAATGTTTCATCACTGGTTAAAATAAAACCCTTCTCTAGGAACCACGTGCCTTGTGACCTACTGTAATTTGCCCTCCTGTCACATGACTTCTCATTCTTTGGAACCCGACACAGTCAATGTTATGTTACATATCTAAGGCATGTCGTTTTGCAGACAGGTAACTGTCTTCCCAATTATTCCCTTGCATTTTGTTTCTAGTTTCTCCCCCCACATGCAAGGTGTGGAATTAAATGCCTCACCTGAACAATGGACATTACCTATTAAAACATAATAATGCCTAATATAAACAAAACACAACTTAGCCTTGCAGAATAGGAGTGTCTCCATCACTTGACAGTCATACGGGGTCTATGAAACACACAAGCAGTTCTGATTCTGTCCAACAGAGAGCAATCACACACACACACACACACACACAGGACAACTCATTAAAATTTAATGAAAATTAGAAAGCCTTCCGAAGATCAGTACCTACGGGATGAGCTCCAGTAGCTAGAGATGCATGCTCCTCATCTCTCTGAACATCATTGTAATTTACTTACTGCAAGAAATAATCATCACAACTCTCTAGATCACATGAAATATGAAGAACAGATTAACAGCAGCTAAGGAACTGCTTTTTCTTGGCACCAGCCAAGTGCCCATGGGATTTAATGAAAGCTCTGTTGCCTTGATGCAAACACCCAGGTGGCAAGACAGGGAAATAACAGACACTGCACCAAACGCCACAAAATCCAGTACCAGGCGGAATAGAAGCAGTAATTTCCTCGGCTAGAAACTGAAACTCAGGCACTGTTGATTCCTGAAGCCCCTTCGCCTGGCAGATCAGAGGTACAAGGTGACAAAACCCTTCACCTCTTCTAAAAGTCATAACCCGGGAGAAATCCCCCACCCAGACTCACACTGAGCCAGTTAAAGGTTAGGTTAACCCAATGTTTAACCAGTTAACTGATTCATCGGACTTGGACATCCTTAATACGCACAATGGAGAAAGCAAACCCAGTGAGGGTTTCTTCTCTTCCCAATAATCTGCCTCCTAATTATCAAGTCGCATTCTGAACTTCAAGGCTCAGCCCTCTGAATAAGACCCATATTCAAGAATACCGTAAAGTTCACCGAAAACGGTAAAACACGGTTGTCTGGCATTAAGTACCAACGTCATACTAAACACACACACACACACACACACACGGCCCAATTTTCCAAGGACTGACAGCTCCTACTTCAACCAGCCTTTGAAAATCAGACAACTTACTGAAGCGCCCATGTTTGGAAATGACAATTTCAGGGCGCATGGAACTACCTGCAATTTACCAGTGCGCTAACAGCACCCACCCACGAACACTGATCATGGGCAATTCCAAGCATTTGAATGGTGGGAAATTAACGTCTATGATACAAGGAGCTCAAGGCTGTGCCCTATGTCACTAGAAAGGTCGTTTCCCTTGGCTTTGCAGCACAGGGTTGGATCAGACCACTGTCTTCGATGTGTCAGAGCGCCCATTATCTCTATATGCGCAGCCAAACAACCATCTCGTCCATGGTTCCTCTTGGAAAAATTCCTCTCACTTAGTGCTGCCGGACTCTTTGTTTTTACGATCTCTGAGCTCGCCAGGGGCTTGGCTGAGGTCAGCACCTGGGTGAGGAACAGAGGCGTTGCTGGTGGGGAGAAGTTGCCACTTCTGTAACGTCGTCCTCCCTTAGGAAGTTTTGCTCTTGAATCATCAGCTAGGACAATCTGCAATGTTGGTGTCCCCTGGACTCCTCCTGGCTTTTGGAACCGGGAAAATTGCCCTTTTTCATGCCAAGAGTCCCCCACGTCCTCTGTGAGAGCCGCACGCCGCCAGGGTAATTCACAACTTCAGGGCCGACAGGTTTGGCCGTCACGCTTCTCGGTGCCGAGGGACAAAGCCGCTAGGAAAACGTTACAGATTGCTCAAAACCTGGCACCCCACCTGCTCAGCGACACAGGGGACGTCAGGATTGCGTCCTCATCTCCCCGGCCTCTCGTTGGACTGGCCTTAGTCCACAGAGGAGCTGTCCTGCCTTGTCTTTGAGCGCAACCTTCCAGGTCATTGGAACAACAGGACTGTCGGCCTCAGGAGCGTGCCGGAGAGCACGCTGCCTTGGAAACTGGCTTGTCGATATAGACCTCCATGCCCAAAGAACCGGCTGAGCACGAACGGAGCAGCCTTCAGAGCCAAGTACAAACTCCACTTCCCTGGCCGAGCCTGACCACAATCACACCACACTGACAACGACAACACACAATCAAAACCACAGTATAAAGGAAGTCCTGTCCTGAAAGACTGCAGAGATCCCTTTCTATACTTGTAGGAGATGCTAAGTCCTATGACCCATATAAGAACCAGATTTGAAAATTGCAAGCCACATAGGTATCTAGAAAAGTTCCCTAATTCTTCACACTGCGTGCAATCCTGCTCCTACGAGAAACCATGGAAAGACTCCTGCTAACTCAACAGGGAGTTGGATATGGCCTTAATATAGAGGGACTCTTTGTTAGCAATGAACTTGAAAGCATGGCTTAAGAAATCAAAGGGCTTGTAATTCCCATCGATCAAGAAGCTAAGTAGCTCCCAACTTTTTTTTTCCTTTTTCTCCCTTTTTTCCCCGCACTTCTTCTACGTTTGTTAAAAAAAAAAATCTAAGAAATTAAATACAAAACTCCTCTACAATAGCGTAACATTAAAAGTCAGGAAATGCAAAGGTTTAATGGTATAAGAATATTAATTCAGATGCACGATACATCGGCAGTGTTTGCTACAATTCTGTAGTTAAACGTATTGCTTATGCCATTACCGTTTCTATTACAAAATGCAGGCCCTAAGCCAGAAGTTCACTGGCTTGTTTGGCTGAGCTCTGCTGTAAAATGTTCTGACACACATGGGGAAAGGATGCCCAGAGCTAGAGACCCCCTTCCAAACTCCCTCCCAGAACCTAGACCCGCTACACCCAAACTCCCTCCCAGATCCCAGCCCAATACCTCCCACACTCAGACAGCCCACCTCCCCCACCCGGAGCCTGCACCCCACACCTCCTCCCGCACCCCAACCCCTGCACTGGCCTGGAGGAAGCGAGCGAGGGTGAGGGAGAGCCAGCAACAGAGGGAGGGGGGACAGAGTGAGCAGAGCAGGAAAAGAGCCTTGAACCAGGGCCAAGGCAGGGCCAGAGGGAACTGGCGGGGCAGGGGCGGGGCACAGGCCTTTGGGTTTGCGCGATTCGACCATTGGCGTGCGGAAACCCTGGCCGCGCGGCTGGTAGTTCGTGATGGCAGGTGCCCGGCACAGGTGCGGCACCGCCCAGGCAGGCTACGTCCACGCAGAGACCCACTAAGTGTGCTGCCCGGGGGCCCAGAGGAAGTGAGCAGGGATGCACTGAAGGGCTTGAGGCAGAGGCGCCAGGAAGGTTTCGCCTTGAGAGTACCCAGCAGGATGCCGCCCTGCGGCCTGGCCCCATCCACTCGCCCTGCGCAGGCTCTGTCCGGCAGGGGACGCAGCCGGGGCCATGCGCAGGGCCAGTGTCCAACAGCATGGTCAGTACTCGCAGGGTGCAGCCCTGTGCTCCCCCTGGGTGGCGACTGCAGCTGCACCAGCGGGGGAACGAGGCTGGACACACGCTCAGGCCTGGCTAGACGCCCCTCCCTTTCCAAGGCGCGCTCCCCGCCTAGGACGGAAGCCAAACTGGAGGGGTTTTGTTCAGCGTCACAGGCAGGGGACACGGTTTGGAAGACAACCCTGCTCCCGGGACCTGGGGCGGCCAAAGGCTCGCCAGCAAGGACGCTCTCGTCCCCCCTGCGGCTTGGCCTCACGTACGGGCGCAGGCGGGTGGGGGCGGGGGTCACACCGTTCCCGGGAGCGCCGGGGATTCCGGGACGGGGCAGCAACCTCTCTAAGGCACAAGTCGAGTTAGCAACGAAAACGATGTGGTATTCCAAAACCGGACACTCCAGCAGGGGCGCCGGAACCACCCCGTCCTGCCTCTTCCCTCTGAGTTCCTGCCCTGGTCCCTCCTCTTCCCCCAGAGTCCTTGCCCCTTTTTCTACAGGCCCAACCCCACCTCTTTCTCCAGGGGCCCCACCCTGGCTCTGTCTTTCCCCCAGAGGCCCTAGCCGGATCCTGTGACCGAGGCCCTGCCCCCTGTTTACTCCTCTTTCCCTCTCCCCCCCGACACTCGCCGCTTCTCCCGTCCCTTGTTCCATTCCTTGCCCAGGAGGGACTCACCTGCAGATCCAGGGCTGGGAGCTGCAGCCACCTGATGCAGGTAGGAGGTGGCTCTGGCTGAGTAATTAGGGTTGCCAGATGGTGTCACCAAAAATACCAGACCCCCCTCTCCCCTCCCAAAAAGAAGTGCCAGGAGAATTTTGTTGAGCTCCCCCGGCCGCCGTGTCCATCAGGTGCCAAGCCGAGAAAAGCAGAAAATACTGGACATTTTATGTGTCCGGTATTTTCTCAATTTCTTTACCGGACAGAAGGCACAAATACCGGACTGACCGGTTCAATACCGGACGCCTGGCAACCCTCGGAGCAGGAGCAGGCATGAGTGATGCCCCCGCAGCTCTTCCCCTGCAGCTACCAGACTTTGGGCGTCCGGTCAGTCGATCCGAGTGGACACTATCAGGTCCCCTTTTCCAATGGGCTTTCTGGTCGCAAACAGGATGGCTGGCCTGGAGCTCTACAGGCACAGTCGGGAGCCTGGGCCTCGCGGACAAGACCACCCACCCAGAGCTCCATGCTGGCTGGGGCCCCTCCCCATGGCCCTGTCCGGTCCTCGGGCTCCCGTTAACCTCGCCGCACGCCCCCAGAAGGGCACCTCCCCCCCATCTTTGAAACCCTCGGCCCCGAAAGATACAGAGTGGCGAATACAGCTAGCTAATGTTCCTACACGTGGGGACGGGAACTTAGCTTCTCTGGCTTTATGGTTTCCACAGTGGAATTTTAACATTCAGCACAGAACTATTTCCATGCAAGAGAAATCTCCAAATACCATCGTATCTATGCACCTGTACAGACACAGGCCTGCATGGGCGCAGTCGTTAAGTGGTGGGAAAGCACAGTATTAATTAGGTCTTTCCTTACAAGCGCACAGCACTTGGCACTATGATAAACAGCCAATAAGTGATACAATGAAATCAGGACTTCCCCCCACCTCTCATGCTATTGCTCTAGTTCCTTTCTACGTTTGGTGATCAGACAATGCAAGACTTTTTTTGTAACTCACGGGCTCAAAGCTCGCGGTGACATTTTTAGACGTTTTTGCATTTTGGGTCTCGTGCCAACATAAGTTCTAACGACATATTTAAAAAAAAAAACAAAGAGATCTGTAAAAAATCTGCCCCGGTGCATCCAAAGAGTTGGCAGTAGATCCCAAAAGCCAAACTGAATAGAAAAACGAGCTTGAGAAAAATGTCAACCAGAAAACCCCAAGATAAAACTAGATATATTCTAAGTCATGTAAAATAGACTTAGAAGCCTTCTACTTACTGTTCTGTATTTTTTAAACACCAGAGGAAAAAACTTACAAAAAATTAAAGTAACAACTTTTACACACACAGAGAGAGGCTACTTGAATATAAATAAGTAGTGGAAATAGGTCAGCTTTTTCTTCCTCCTTGGCCACTGAAGTTTGATACTTTTCACTTGAAATTAGCCTGGCCAGTGGCTGCACACATATTGTACCAGCGAAAGCTGCAGCAAAGGAAAAGCGGGGAACAGCCACATTTCCTCCTTGCGGGAGATCCAATCCCTAAACCAAAGAAATCGGCAATGGTGTTTGTATTTACCACACGGAGCACTGGAGTCATCAGCTTTCCCCTGGCTTGCTGTTCAAAAAGAGCTGGATTTCACCCCAGATGTAGCTCACCCAACCCTTCTATCGCTCCTACACTGGGGTAGTTTTGAGGCTGAATTACAAGTGAAAAGCACTACAGAAGTGCAAAATATTGTGTGTGCTGGTGAAAAGCACCCGATCAAGAACGGAGGATCACAGTACTCCATTTATCTGCACAAAAATGCTCTATGGGGCGAAACTTTGCAGTATGGTTGGAACTATTAAGGAAAGGGGAGAAAAGACGACAGAAAATATAATGCATATGCCACTCCAAACCCACAGGGCACCCACAACTTGAATCGCGCCTGCAATGCTGATTACCCCATCTCCCTGCTTGGAAAAAGGCAAAAGGAACAGCTTTCCTTACTATAAAGATGAGGGCTGTCCATCTTAGAAAGGAGACAAGGACGGAGGGGGATAGGATAGAGATCTATACAATCGTGACTGGTGGGAAAAGGTGAACACAGAACCGTTATTTACCCTTTCCCACCATACAAAAACCAGAGGTCACCCTAGGAAATCAATAGGCAGCATTGATAAGCAAAAGGAAGCACTTTTTCATACAACGCACAGCTAGTCTGGGCATCTCATCGCCATGGGACGTTATGCTGGCAAGAAGAACTAGACAGGAGGATAGGTCCATCAACGGTGTGTGTGTGTGTGTATACACACACACACACACACACACACACACACACACACAGGCCTTTCTCGGAGACAGGATACTAGGCAAGACGGACCCGGGTCTATGGCATTTCTCAGGTTCTGACATCCTCCCAGGCTCAACGGAGGGGTGACGGAATGGAATTTAAGGCCTATGATATATAGGTCCCTTCTGACTTAAACTCTATGAAACCTCTGAAGTCTCCCAGCAGTCCCTGAAACGCACCCACCTCTGCGCCCACCAGGGTCAACCAGAGAAATTCTATCTCCGTGGCTCCTTTGGACCTTGGCCTCCCTGCTGAGCCAGTCTATGAAGGGAGCAAACGGAAGGAAAGTTTTGTGTGAGAGACACAAATACATTCCCGCTGCCGATGTGGCTGGAGAAAACCAATTTGTTTCACGGTCCTAGGAAGATCGAGCAGGGAGTAACATTTGATCACTCTACAACCTGGGACAGATTCCATCACCCAGTCGGAGAGTGGCCGCCAAGTTGAGTGGTGTAGCAACCCCAAGCACCAGGTCCTAACTACTCACACAAATTTAGGCCAGTTACCCCTGCCTCATGCTTACCTTAAAGAGCCACGTGTCCATGGCATCTCTTCTACCCTGTTTTGGAATGTAGCCTACAAGTGTAACGCCAACCAACCCCTGGTCTCTGCGGGCAGAACCAAACCTGGGACCTCTGGAGCTTAGTCCATGAGCTTCTGCCGCTGGAGCTAAAAGCAAACCGGCTGTAGAGCAGGCTCGTAATTCTCTCTGTAAGTAGTCTTGGTGACACTACCTAGCAGCTAAACTGCAGCCGTGATTTTAACCAGCGGTGGCTGCAGCTTTTCAATCCAAAAAAAAAAAAAAAATCACAAATTTCGTATAGCCCTTCCTTGCTAGCCAATTTGGCTGTTAACAAAACCAACACACAAAAGTCATTGATACCAAGTAAATAAAACTCCGGGAAACTTTAGATATATAACAATCAGTTGCTATGCAAATTGCAAAGGTTTAGTAGGCTGACTGTAAGAAACTATCGCCACGGAGGGCAAGCTCTTAAACTTCTGTTTCTGTAGCGCTATCCTAGCACACACACGGCAGAGCTTGCGTGCAGGGGATATATTAATACCTAAACACATTTTATATTTGCATTGCTCTGTATATTAGGGAGCATTAGTTGGAGCGTTGACAGCAGATCTAGAGAAGTGATTGTTCCTCTTTATTCAGCTCTGGTGAGGCCACATCTGGAGTATCGCGTCCAGTTCTGGGCCCCCCATGACAGCAAGGGTGTGGACACACTGGAGAGAGTCCAGAGGAGGGCGACCAAAATGATTAGGGGGCATGTGACTTGTGATTAGTAAAAAAATGATTAGTAGAGCACGTGACTTGCAAGGCGAGGCTGAGGGACTTGGGTTTGTTTAGTCTGCAGAAGAGAAGAGTGAGGGGGGATTTGAGAGGACGGAGAGAGGCTGTTCTCAGTGGGGGCAGATGGCAGAACAAGGAGCAATGGGCTCAAGTTACAATGGGGGAGGTCTAGGTTGGAGATTAGGAAAAACTATTTCTCTAGGAGGGTGGGGAAGCTCTGGGCTGGGTTCCCTAGGGAGGGGGTGGAATCTCCATCCCTAGAGGTGTTTAAGTCCCGGCTTGACCAAGCCCTGGCTGGAATGATTGAGTTGGGGTTGGTCCTGCTTTGGGCAGGGAGCTGGACTCGATGACTCCTGAGGTCTCTGCCGGCCCTGGGATTCTAGGATTTTAAGGGGAGGAAAAGGAACGGGGCTGCAAGCGGAAAGGGCAGGACCATGATTTCAACACTAAGGCCCCTACTTACTCCAGTCCAGGGCCCCAGGAGACCTTAATGCGCCTCTGACTGTACAGTCACCCAACAGCCGCCGTGGATTTCTGATGAGTAAACTGCCACGTGCATCAATCCCCTTTCTAAATGAAGCCCATTGGGCTCAAATCACGCCGGTTGCTGCTAGCTTCCAGGTCAGTTAGGGGAGATGGGTTGGCAGTAGGTGGCTTTCAGCCCCACACCCACCTGTGCAAATCTGATGGGGGGTAGCACTGACGGCTCATTGAGCACCCCCCCCCCCCCCGCAGGGAAAGCGAACTGCGTTCCCCAGTTTCCCACCCGAGAGAAGGCATGGTCTGAAACAACACGAACGAGCCCGCCCAGCCGTCTCCGGAGTGGAATGGGCATCGCTGGTACAGGGAAGGGTCACTTGTGCCTCTGGTGGATTCATGTCTCTTTCCCAAGTTCGCACAAAGAAAAGAAAAAAATATATATAACCAGCCAGTCAGCGTGCCAATTGTGAGCCTGTCTGTAGTTAACCTAGGGCCCAGTCAGGGCTCAGACACAGCAGGTTGGGTTTCTCCCACTGCCACACTCATGATCCCTGGCTCCAAAGTTGTTATTGACCAATATGGAGACAATTGCTCCCAAACGGACGGGTGGCTAGTCCATATTCAGAGAAAACAACCCATGAGCGGAGACCCGGTGTGTTTTGCTTGCTTCCCACATTATTTTTCAAGTGCACAGCCAGCTTAGAGAAAAATCCAAAGAGCTGACTGAATAAATACAGACCAGGGTCAAGAAAAATAGCAATAAAATATTGTCTTCTGGGTGCAAGACAAAATAACTGGAGATTGTGCAAGAGCATCCTCATGTAAACACTGCACAATCCCAGGAACTGTAATAAACCGAAAGGCAACACTGCTCTTGCCCTTGACCCCAGCGCGCTTTTGTGTAATACACACACCAGCCAGGAGGTCTGAATTCCGAGGATCTTCTAAGACCCTGGCATTAACCAGTTAGAAAAGCCAAAAGATGCAGCTTTGCTGGGAAACAATTATGATCATTCTGTTTGCCAACTTTTCCCAAGATAGCAAAGCTTCTGAAACTTCAACCATTAGGCAAATGGTGCCTGCCAGCTTTACACACACACACACACACACACACACACACACACACACACACACACACACACACACACACACATTCTAGTGAAAGGCTGTACAGCTTTCCACACACACACACACACACTCTAGTGAAAGGCTGTACAGCTTTCCACACACACACACACACACACACACACACACACACACACACACACACACACACACATTCTAGTGAAAGGCTGTACAGCTTTCCACACACACACACACACTCACTCTAGTGAAAGGCTGTACAGCTTTCCACACACACACACACACACACACACACACACACACACACACACACACGCTAGTGAAAGGCTGTACAGCTTTCCACACACACACACTCTAGTGAAAGGCTGTACAGCTTTCCACACACACACACACACACACACACACTCACTCTAGTGAAAGGCTCTACAGCTTTACACACACACACACACACACACACTCACTCTAGTGAAAGGCTCTACAGCTTTACACACACACACACACACACACACACACACTTACTTTCTAGTGAAAGGCTGTATAGAAATATTGAAAGCTTGTTAAAACAAAAGTCCTGGCAATTCAAGATTCCAGCAGGTCATTAGGGGCTGCGAGTAGAATGATGACTTTAAAAAAAAGGCATCAGCTCTGAGCATAATACTAGAATATTCCTGCCCCCCAAAGAGTCCACAAAGTCTGGACTATGCCCATAAGTTGAACCTCTCTAGTCCGGCACATCTGGGTTGACAACATCCATTGTCCGGCATGATTTTAGTTAGAGGGATGTCCACTTTTCATGCGTGTGGCCAAGTTTCCCACCATCCCATAAAGTTCACTTACAGTCCCCAGCCCTGACTCTCGTTGTTCTGTGTGGTTATTTAGTTCTAAATGACCCCCAAGTCTTCCCAGAGCTCAGCAAGCAGTGGAAGTGTTGGTGATGCTGCTAGATAACATTGACCTCCCATAGTCCGGCAAACTCTCTGGTTCGGCACCGGTCAGGTCCCCAGGGTGCCATACCGGAGAGGTTCAAACTGTAATATGAAGAACAGACATTTCAATGGTGCCTTTCCCGTGGAATGATCTTAGCAAGCTTTACAACCCTGGTGTAAGACGGTTAGTGACATTAAAACCACACAACATGACAGAACAGAAAGTGACAGAGAAGAATGTCACCAGTTAAAACTGCCAGAAGAACGTTAAGGCGGCAGGAAGTGTCTGCCACGTGTGTCGGACCGGACATGTTACTATTACAAATGATGAAGCCAGTAAAATTACTCCAGATCTACACCTGCAAAATAAGAGACCACCGAGAGTTAAGACCATAAGAACGGCCATACTGGGTCAGACCAAAGGTCCATCTAGCCCAGTATCCTGTCAGCCGACAGTGGCCAGCACCAGGTGCCCCAGAGAGGGTGGACCGAAGACAATGATCAAGTGATTTGTCTCCTGCCATCCCTCCCCTGACAAACAGAGGCCAGGGACACCAATTCTATCCCCTGGCTAATAGCCTTTTACGGACCTAACCTCCATGAAATTATCTAGCTCTTTAAACTCTGTTATAGTCCTAGCCTTCACAGCCTCCTCTGGCAAGGAGTTCCACAGGTTGACTACACGCTGTGTGAAGAAGAACTTGCTTTTATTCGTTTTAAACCTGCTACCCATTCATTTCATTTGGTGTCCTCTAGTTCTTCTATTATGGGAAGTAATAAATAACTTTTCTTTATCTGCCCTCTCCACACCACTCATGATTTTATAGACCTCTATCATATCCCCCCTCAGTCTCCTCTTTTCTAAACTGAAAAGTCCCAGTCGCTTTAACCTCTCCTCGTATGGGACCCGTTCCAAACCCCTAATCATTTTAGTTGCCCTTTTCTGAACCCTTTCCAAGGCCAAAATATCTTTTTTGAGGTGAGGAGACATCTGTACACAGTATTCAAGATGTGGGCGTACCATAGAGTTATACAGGGACAGTAAGATATTCTGGGTCTAATTTTCTATCTCTTTTTTAATCATTCCTAGCATCCTATTTGCCTTTTTGACCGCCGCTGCACACTGCGTGGAAGTTTTCTGAGGCTGGAAACTCAGTTCTCAGTTAAGACACGACTTGATGGGAGATAGTAACAAACACTGGGGTGAGACAGGGCAAGAGTTCCAAGGAGACTTGTGTGGCTGCTTTAGCGTACATGTTTTGAGGGTGCCCGGGGCTGGGAGGGCTGGCAGTGTAGCCAGGAACCCTGCAGTGGGGGGCGGGGGTGCCACAGGATGGTGCATCCAGGGATTCCCGGCCCTGGGGAACCCCAGCCGGGCTGGGGGAAGCAGAGGTTTTAGGGAAAAAATTGGGCGAGAGACGGCTGGATTAAGATGAAAGTCTGAGGCCACCTTAAGTAAAAACCTGGGATGTGCCTGTAGCGACACTTGACTTCTGGGGAATACTGTAAACGAGAGGACGGGTCAGACATTAAGGCCCCCAATGCGCCCACCTTCATTGCTACTAGGAAGGCCGCCTTCTACGACAGAGCTAATAAAGAACTTCTAGCTAGTGGCTCAGAAGAGTCTTTCATAAGGCAACGAAGCACTCGGTTCACAGTCTCCGCTTGGAGCAGGATCTCCAATTTGTAGGGAGATCATTAATAAGCTCCCTAAGTCTCTTGCCGTACTTGGGTACTTGAGTGACGCCCCTCCCCCAGGCGGGAAAAGCTGCTATTGCTGCTAAGTCAATCCATGGGTGGTAGACGAAGACCCAGATGGGGAAGGCAGCCAAAGCCCCGCCCCTTCCTCCAAAGCCCCGCCCCTTCCTCCAAAGCCCCGCCCCGTCACAACCTTCCTCACGCACAAGCCCCACCCAACCCCAGCTGTGGATTGGGGCTGCTGTGTGGTGAACCCTTTCCTGTATATTGTACGGTCCCAGTGTGCCCCCTCCTCAACCTAAAAGTGAAGCATTTGATGTTATCGCTATGGCAGAGGGAATCTGTAAGAACAGAACACCTGTGCAGGTTGTGCTTGGGCCCTTCCACCAACTGAGCGATTGTAGAGCGCACAGGTGAACAGGAAGCAACCTGCCTCAAATGTGTTTGCTTGGTTTGTAAGCCATTCAAGCCATCTCTGTAGACCTCAGAGGTACACTCTGACCCAAGCGGACGTGTCCCAGAAATGGACGACCGTCTCTCAAAGTTTCTTGGGCACTGTCCCGAATCTTTGAGAAGAGAATCACTAGTGCGAGAAATCTGCTGGATGGTTGGTATCCTCTGCCTACCCTTGTATCCAGGAAAGTTCCTGTGAAATGTAGACGCTACAGTGGAGTCAAAATGAACTTAAGGTTGATTTGGTCGTCCAAATCGGGAACACGTGATCCTCACGAATGTCCACACTTCCTGACACACTCTGCCCCGATCAGCCAATTCTCTAGCCATGGGAAAACGATTATTTCCACACAATATAGATGAGAGCAAACCACTGCCAGAGTCTTTGGAAATACTGTCAGTGCTAAAGGCCCAGAGGAGACACCTTATATTGGTAGCACTTGTTATTTAGCAGGAAATGAGAAAACCTTGTGTGAAGAGTGAATAGAGAGACATGAAAATAAAACGATGCATCTTCTCAGTCGAGAGTTGCAAACCAATCTCCTACTTCTCATGAAGGAATTATTGCTGCCAGGGTCACGATCATGAATTTTTGTTGCTTTACATATTTGTTTAGAGACGTGAAGTCAAAAATTGGCCTCCACCTGCCATTCTTTTGGGGAATCAGGAAGTATTTTGACTAGATTCCTTTTCTCTTGTGTGTTGCACGGGAACTGATTCTGCAGCTGCTACATGCAGAAGAGAGGTCACCCTCTTGCTCTACCAATTGATTGTGAGAAGGGTCCCTGAAGAGGTACAGGGAGGGGGAATGGGTACGAGAACTAGACTTGAAATGAACAGCGTGGCCAGATGTTACAGCTTCCAAAATCCTTATGTCCACTGTTGTGTGCTCTCATGCATCCTGAAAACAGGAGAAGCGGCACCAAAAAGCAGGGAGGGGTATGATGTTGCAGCTGCAAGATCTTGTTGATTGCACGGTTGAAACTTGACCAAGCCATCGAAACGGTCACTGGAAGGACACGGATGACTGAGAAAATGTAGCTGAAGAGGTTTGGGTGAGTTTTTTTCAGTATCTCAGTCTCTTCGGTCTACACGATGTTCAATATGGGGCTGGGTGTACCCTTTGTGCCATATGAGCCTCATATTTACATAAACAAATTCTTAGGGAGCTGAGTCCTTTCAAGTGTAGAGAGATGTATCCGTGGAGGCTGCAAAGAGCTTACAACTGCCAAAGGGGAGGTCTTCCATAGTACTCAACCTGTCTTGCAAGCCCGACACCAGTAACCAAGACACACTTCTTATGACCACGACAATGGAGATAGACCATCTTGCAATATCTGCTGGGTACAAGGACGCGTGGAGCCACAGATCCTGGGTGCCTGCGGGGGAGGAGTTGTAGGGATGGCCACCCAAAGGAACAGGGAAGGGGCATGAGGAGGCAAACCAGTTAGTAATTAAATTTTTGGCGGGGGCACAAGGGAGCGGTGCCCCCCTGCCGTGTGCTACCACGAGTCACGTAAGCCTGGAGCGATGTCTTTCCCAGGAGCATTCCCTCTTGTACTATGGTCTTACACTGGTTCCAATATTCTTCTGGCAGATGATTGATAAATGAACTGAGTTTGTTCTCATTTAAAATAGTTGCCCTTGGACACAAGTGCCTCTTGGTTTGCTATCCTGAACCTAAGAGCGGCTGAAGAACAGAATTTGCAATCGAAAAAGATTGAGCCTCTAGTGCGGTTTACTGGTGGGAGTTGATTTTTGAGTTATGTTGATTGCCTTGCTCCTTAATGGCATCCCCATGTAGGTAATTCGGAGCTAGGGGGAGAAAATAGAAACTCCCATTCCCTAGCCAGAATAGTGGTAGAAATGTAGCCGTGTTAGTCTGGTGTAGCTGAAACAAAAAACAGGACTGTGTAGCACTTTAAAGACTAACAAGATGGTTTCATAGGTGATGAGCTTTCGTGGGCCAGACCCACTTCCTCAGAACCACTTTTTATCCACCCCCTTGCAGATAGGTGGCGCAATAGCGAGGATCTACAAAACCAACTTAGCGAACTCCGTAGGAGCTTCACCGACTGGAATAGCGATCTTCATAGCTACTGAAGTGTGTAAAATACCTAGGAATGTCTGGTGGGACTTCTGTAAGCTCCTCTAAGGAAATCCGCAGCAGAACTACAAGCGGCACCATCAGTTCCCGAAGGTGCCTGACGTAATCTGCCAGAGAAGGCGGTGGAGGCATGACAGCTCCATCCGGCAGCAAGGACGAAATATTAGTACAAGGGAGCACCTTCTCCTCAGCCCTGGACTCTCAAAGGTCTCTTCCTCCAGAGCCCGGCATGGTAAAGGCGGTTGAGGAGCGTGAGTTCTTCTCTGTTCCCTTCGCATTGCAAGGATCCTCGATGTCACTCATTGGTCACAACAAACCCATGGATCCAAGCTGGGACCCTGAGGGGGATCAAACGGCATAGACGAAGGCAGCCATGTTGGTTCTTCCCAGGAAGGTGTCATTTAAGGTCGATCCTTAACGAATAGGTCAGTTGTAGGAGGGAGAACGATGTGTCCTAGAGTAGGTAGGGGACATGCACTGAAATTGGTGCATCCAATTAGTCCTCTTCCACATGCCCCAAGGAGCTGTTCAGCTCAAAGAGTGGAGAAGAGTGCCATGTGGTATTTTAGAGGAGTTGGTTACCGAGAGAGTCTTCACACTGACAAACCGCCAGCACTCGTTAACCCAGGGAACTCCAGTCCAGAAGGTATTACAGGTTGAACCTCTTTAGTACGGCAACATCCATGGTCCGGCATGGATTTTAGTGAGCCAGAGGTCCACTTATCACGGGTGTGGCCAAGTTTCCTGCAGTCCCATAAAGTTTGTTTACAGCCACCAGTCCTGGCTCTCAGTGTTCTGGGCTGTGATTTAGCTCTAATTTACTTCTAAATGTCTTCCCAGAGCCCAGCAAGCAGTGGAAGTGTTGGTGATGCTACTAAATATTAACTTCCCAAAGTTCAGCAAATTCTCTGGTTCAGCATCGGTCAAAGGGGTGCTGGACTAGACAGGTTCAGTCTGTAACAGGATTTTAGGATCCCTAAACCAAGGACCGGCCCACAACATTTTGGCACCTGAGGAAGGGAGCTCAAATGACACCCCCATGGCCCCTCGCTTGGGCCAAAACTTTGAACATAAGAACATCAGAATGGCCGTACTGGGTCAGACCAAAGGTCCATCTAGCCCCATATCCTGTCTGCCGACAGTGGCCAGCACCAGGTGTCCAGAAGGGGTGGACCGAAGACAATGATCAAGTGATTTGTCTCGTAACATCTCTCTCCAGCCTCTGACAAACAGAGGCCAAGGACACCATTTCTATCCCCTGGCTAATAGCCTTTTATGGACTTAACCTCCATGAACTTATCTAGCTTCTCTTTAAACTCTGTTATAGTCCTAGCCTTCACCGCCTCCTCTGGCAAGGAGTTCCACAGGTTGACTACACGCTGTGTGAAAGATCTCAATTCTGCCTTCTTCCTGTTCTACTCCTCTCATGGCACTCCACCATCTCTGTGCATCTAGAGCAGAGAGAATACATCTGCACCAGCAGCAGACACAATTTTCTACACTCTGGGTCCCCTCCCTGCAGTCTGGCACCTGAGGCAGCTGCCTCAGTTTGCCTCATGGTAAGGCCAGCCCTGCCTAAACCCTTGTGTACTGATGGTAACAAAGACTGGGTCGAGAGGAAAATCATGCAGCTGGTAACCAAGGGTCTGGTATGGGGTGCCCTTGGTACAGTAGATACATGAGCTGTCTTTGTCCTGGGCACTCTTGGTATTCTTGCATTGATGCTGAGTTTTATTCAGAAATGGGTGTGGTCTCTTCAGACCTGGCCCTGACGCTCTGGGTAGGAGTACCCCAACTCGGTACCAAGCCTGCCGTAGATGGCTCACTTCTCTGCGCCTTTGTGGGCCTAGCCTCACTCGGGAGACAGCCCGGAAGTCCCCTTGGGAGCGGAGGTCTCCACGGCCGTCTTGTGAGACAGCGACTGGGACCTTCTTGGAGCTTTGCGCCTGACTCCTTTCTGCTTACGGACAGAGGAGGAAGAGAGCGGCAGAAGTTTCCTAACAGTGGAGAGCCTGGCAGTGCCCAAACCATGGCCTCATGTCAGCGCTTCCCGCCAAGGCTCTGCCCTCAGGCCACCCCTTCCCCCGACCCTAATCTCGATGGCTCTTCTCTGCCCCCTCCCTGCTTGCGCCACCAGTAAAAAAGCCCCGGGTCAGTGTGTCACCCATGAGAACACCTTCCCGGGCGATGCCTATTGGTTCCAGTTAACCGGGGGGGGGGGGGGGGGCTGGGGCCTGCTCCAGCCCCCATAGGGCCCGCTGTGGAGAGGGACTGCTCTGGCCAAGCTGGAGCAGCCTGGGCGCACCACAAGGGCTGCTACAGCTGTTCAGAGCAGCCCCTATCCGCGAGGGGAGGGAGAGCTGCAGGCAGGGGCCACTCCAGCCTGGCTGCGACGGGCGGGGGACAGGGGGGAATCTAGCCCAGGCAGGCTACCCCCACCCCCGCACAACCCCCCTTTCATCATTTAACCGGTGAACCCATTAAACGGGATTTCACATCCCTAGACCACACCAGGGAGTTAACCCGCCACAGAGAGCGGAACAGTTTACCCTGCTATAGCGATCTGGTCAATTTCACAGAGGAGACAAGCACCGGGCGGCAGGCTGATACGTTTCAAGGAAGAGGATCTGTATAAGTGAGCAGTGAAGGTTCTCTCGGGAACAGCCCTTTCACCAGGCTCCAGATGTTTCAGGGCAAGTGCTTATATAGAGGTGGGGAGGCCTCTTTACGGTTTCTCATTTCCCTTTAAAAAAAAAAAACACACAAAAACCCCTATATCCTGGTTTTGTTCAGAGTACAAGAGAGTCATTCATCATTTTTCTCTAAGCACAAGGAATGATCTTACCTCCCCATCACTCCTAAATCTCTTGCTCCCCCCCCCCCCACACACACAAAACAAGAGAGACTCAACAGCAAAGAGGTAAACACACACACACACACACACACACACAAAACAAGAGAGACTCAACAGCAAAGAGGTAAAAACTCTCAAGATACTGCAAATAGCTTGAACACAAAGGGCCAGATTCTGAGCTAGGGTGCCAGCCCCAAGGGCCAAACCGCAGCTGAAGTGAGTGGTAAGCCAGAGAACCTGCCTAATTTTCACCAGATTGAATTCTTTGATGATGCAATACGAGTTGTAATGTACATACTTCCTTTTTCTATCTCCTCAACAAAAAGACCCTAAAAGGAGGATGGACGATAAATAATTGTGGCAGGATATTAATTTTATTTTTAAACAATTTTGGCTGATGATAGTGTTTATTTTTCAGCACTGTTTTCATTTTCATCGGTTTAAATAGTCACCGTTGCATGAAATTACAAGTGTCGAGCATTTTTTTCCATTTAAATGTTCAGTTGTAAGCAACGGAGGGGCAGCATTTTCTGACTCTGCCCATGTGTACATTTATCCGTTTGTACATGTGGATTGAAACTGACGTTTACCAACATATATCCGTGCAATTCTTAATCCTGCCCAGTCGAATGATAAAGCAGCTCCTACTCCTTCCTTCTGTACTAAGTGCACTTGCACTCACCTGATTCACCAGCTCTGGAAACTTTCCCTGCAAAATCCTTTACCTGCTGGGTTCCAGAGCAAAACAGAGCAGGCTCATGGAGAAGTTTCCAAACTTAAATTGACCCATGCGGTTTTGACGCCAATCCACCCAATTCATGCTTCTGTGAGGCCTGCATGGAAATTGGGGGGGGGGACCTCAAACGTGCTGAATTCACTGGGGTGTTTGAACCCAGTCTCTCAGGGGTGCAAACTCTCAAATATCGAAGCCACAGGAAAAGTTCAAACAAACTCATGCAACGCTACACGGGAGAGCTTTGCTGAGTCGTCCCTGAAATCTGTGAGCAAAGACACAGGCTCAGAGACTGCCCTGTACTGCCGAAATGTGGAGGGGACAAGCTTGGACAAAGCAGCAACTCCCTTAAACTTCTGTAATCCTTCTGCCCTCGTCTGAATGGAAGTTCTAGAAGCCTATTGACATTAGGGAGCCATGCAGCTAGGGGGGGCAGGTACCCCATTGAGCTAAGCTACACAGGGGCACTCAGCTTCCACACAGACAGAATCCCACCTCCTCAAAGTGTCCCGAAATCAGCTGGTTTAGGAGAAACTCGCCCCTCTCACCCGTTAAGTCCCCTTCTTCCCCACTTTGTCATCACAGTTTGGAAACATGCACCATGGGCATGTGGCCTGTACCGGGCCAGTCCTAACCAACTGGCAGCCCCAGGCATCAAGAAAAAAAAAAGGGTGGGGGAGTAACCAGGGAAACCTGGGGGAGGGAGATTCGGGAGCTCGGGCCAAAACTAAGATCGGCTTTGTCCGCGGCCCCTTGAAAATGGCAGCCCCAGGCGACCACCCGGCTCACCCGCCCCTAAGACCGGCTCTGGGCCTGCAACATTTTGCCCATATCACCTCCTGTCTCTCGACAGCCACCTGAAAGTCTTTTTATTGCTCATTCCTAAAGGAAGGGAAGTTTTGTTGCTGTCGCTGGAACTTGCCCCTGTTCTGACTGTATATAAGATAACAGATGGTTCTTGTGACCCTACTCAAGAAAGGTGCAAGAACTATGCAAGTCATGGCCTGAAATAAGGGGATTAACCGGACTTTAGAGGCAGTTAAAAGATAAAGGGAGCTGTAGCGAGGCACACTGGTTTCCCCAAATGCTCTCAAGGGAGTGCTAAAAGCTGTGAATAGATACAAGGCTGTGAACAAGTCGTTAAAAACAAGTGCGCATTTGTATGATAACCATCCCCGCGTGAAAGTCTTACTGTGTGTGTGTGGAGAACAGGTTTTACTAAGTGGAAAGAGACTGAGACCAGACATTTAACCCAAGTCTCAACCCTGGGGCTTTCCACTCTTTTTATCCACACCCTTCCACTCTGTCCTTTTGCTTCTTTTTAAAGTCTCAGAGGGGTAGCTGTGTCAGTCAGGGCGTGTCTACACTAGGAAGCTATTTCAAAATAACTAAACTCAATTGAATAGTGGTAGAAATGTAGCCGTGTTCGTCTGGTGCAGCTGAAACAAAAAATAGGGCTTGATTAGTCCTTTTCATACGTGTTCGTTTTTTTTATTTGTCTCCTTTGGTATATATGTGTGACGGGGCAGAAACGCCCTGCACTTCGGAGCGCACGGGGGCCGCATGCCTGGCGGCCCTCGGGACAGGGCGGGGAGTGACGGAGCCGGACAGCCCGAATGGCCCCGTCGCAAGCCACGCGGTGGTGTGCCGGGTGCTCCCGAGCAGCCGCTGCGGCCAGACGTCTGGGCAGCCCCACACAGAGTCAGGCGGGGCGCAGAGATTTAAACTCCGGACGGAGGAGAGAGGAGGGGGGAGCGTCGCTAGCGTCCCCCCCGGGAGAGAACATCGGATGGGCCCAAGGCCGAGGAGATAAGCTCCGGCTTGGCAGATAGAACCCAGGTGGGGAGAGGAAGCAGCCCAGGGCGGGCAAAGTGGAGCCTGTGGGCTGGCGCGTTTCGGCTAAGGCCCCGCCAGCCGGACCGGACAGGCTTGACGTCCGTGTGCTTAGGGCCCTGGGCTGGGCCCGGACCCCCCCTCCCCATTGTGGGAGGCGAACCAACCAATATTACGAAAAAGACCTAGAAGACTATTAACATAATTAACTGGGACGCCGCGGGGCGATCGTTAGGGTGACGGATCCATGGGACTAGGGGACGGAAAGGGGGCGAGCGAGTGAAACACACCCTCCGGGGCTACGGGGGTGGCGCGGTTACAATATGGTTGTGACAATTTTCTTCCACTATTTGATCTGAGGAAGTGGGTCTGGCCCACGAAAGCTCATCACCTACTAAACCATCTTGTTAGTCTTTAAAGTGCTACATAGTCCTGTATTTTGTTTAAACTCAATTGAGTAACTGCCAAAAGCAAACTAGTAGGAAGAGTTTGAAGCTACAACCCACTGAATTCAGGAACAAGAAGAGATCAACTTACAACAAGCACGGGGTCTGGTGATAAGGGTGATGAAGTGGCCTTTCTCTTTTACAATGAACAGTTCAGTTTCTGGACTTCTAACACTCCGGTCATCTGAAGAAGTGGGCTGTACCCATGAAAGCTCATGATACCATCTACATGTTTTGTTAGTCTTTAAGGTGCTACTAGACTATTTGTTATCATAAAATTGTCCAGAAACCTGCTTCTGCTCCCATTCAAGTCAACAGGAGTATTGCCATTGACTTCACTGAATGAAATTCACCTCCTGTGCAGAAGGCCCACAAGCAGCCATGGGTCCATGATTACTCACAGGAGCAAATTACATCAATCACAGGAATCAGATATGGAAAAGATCCTTTACTGTCATTACAAACACTCCCGCATTGTCTAGTGCAAAGACTTATCCCGGGACACTCAGCCACCTGGAGAGCACCAGGAAAGGAAGGTGGGACAGATTCAATGATGAGAGGAAACCGATGGTATTTTTTAAAGAGAGGAAAGGTGCCAGGGTCCTATCTTGCTTTCACTGATGCCAATGGCCAAGCTCAAGCCTTAATTCGGCACAGCTAGACAACCCAGCATCAAATGCTGCTCGCTGGACTTACTCTTGTAACTCCATTAAAATCAGTGGGCTGATGACATGCCTAAAGAAAAGGGGCCTCGGAAAAGGCCACCAACAAAGGGGAATTATTTCCATTAAATAGCAAAGAGTGTATTGGCTCGTGTATACAGGCGGAGATTAAGGATGTCTACGGATTCCGCAGTACATTCAACCTGGGCTGCTTTATGCTGGATCCAAACATTGGAGCAGGCAGTCCACCTGCACCATTAATAAATGTGTCCAGACAAAGCACACCAAACCTGACCCTTCCCCCCTCCCCCCAGGATAGCCCCACAAAGGCCTAACGCCCCAGGAGGCAGAACAACAGGTTTGAGCAGGTCTTCAACTCAGTGGAGCTAGTCTGAATTACCATGTCAGAGAAGAAAGACAAAGACAGAAAATAAAACAAAAAACAGGACTATGTCTAGTCCTGTTTTTTTGTTTCAGCTACCCCAGACTAACACGGCTACATTTCTATCACAGCAAATAAAACCACAGACAAAACTAAGTGTAGGCGGAAAAGAACAGAAATGAAGGGATATAAAAAGCAGAGAAGAAAACAGTTAAGTTCACCGTGCCTTAGAGCAGGACACAGTAGAATCTCGGAGTTATAAAACCCTTGGGAACAGATGTTGTTTATAACTCCTCAACGTTCATAACTGAACTAAACACTGTGGTTGGTCTTTCAAAAGTTTACAACTGAACACTAACTCACATGTTTGTCCCCTCCCCTTTGTTTTTATTAGTTTCCATTTAACACAGTACTGTACGGTTTGGGGTTGGAAGAGGGGCTGGTTTTTGCTTGGGTTGGTTTCAGCTGCTGCCTGATTGTGTACTTCTGGTTCCAAATGAGGCATGTGGTTGACTGGTCAGTTTGTAACTCTGATGTTCATAACTCGGAGGTTCTGGTGTACAGGTTACTTCTATGCTGCATTTTAAACTCCACAGCCGTGTCTCTCACAGCCCAGATCTAGAGACTCTGGCTTATGCAAGGAAACTAAAAACCATCACCAACATCGCTGCACAAATAACAAAAAATGGTTATTTCACTGCAACAACACCAATATAATGCAGAAGGCTGCATCTCTCACAGCAAACAACAGTCCCAATTGATACTGTCAAAACTTCTGGTTTGCTTATCTAAAGAGTTTGAAAATCCCAAATGGGCGCCTGTTTCAATGAGACGGTTACAAAAGCTTATGCTAACTGTTTGGTGTTGCATATCTCTCATGGTGTGATTTAGATAGCCACAAGAACAATGGGGGTCACTTCACTTGGTATGAGGCCTACACAAGGGTAATTTTGCCCAGAGGAAGCAAGCAAGGTGTATAATTAAAATACAAGAGAGCTCCACACAGCTCACATTCTATGGGGGGAGGTGAAGAGACGAAAAGATACCGTCTTGATTAAACATTACTAGGAGCTCCCTCACATTTTAACTCTGGGCTGTTTTTGAGGTCAGCTGGAACATTGCAGCCCTGCTAGAACAGAGCAGTGTCCCGGGAAGAATTCCACAGTGAAACACAAACACACCTTGGAGTTGAGAATTCAAGACTAAGCAAGATAACAGAGGAACAGCATGTTGCTGGACGGGTGCTATTTTCCTCCAGTTTACAGCCCACCAAAGCAGAATCTCTCTTCACCTGCTGCACCCAAAGCTCACACAGGGAAACAGGAGAGCGTGGCAGGTGCTGACAGTTTTGTTTGGGAGTCTTGGAACAAAGTCCCATGAGGAGGAGGGGCGAAGAGCAGAGATTGCCTTACAGACAAAGAACTAGGCGGCTGCTGCACATGTGGAAGGTCAGATTTTCCAGCGGAGACCAATGTCAAGGTAGTTAGTAAGGTAGGTTACTCTCAGGACACCTCAGAAGCATTAGAAGGTTTGGTGAAGCACAAATCTTGGACAGTGGGTGAAGGCCCAGGGAAGGCGAGCCCTAGCTCCACCCCTTCCACCCAAGCCCTGCCCCTAGAGCCAAGCCCCACCCACCCTACGTCTGATCCTTCTATTGCCAGCCGCCCCTGGTACAAATGGTTTGGAGTGCTCACTCTGCGGTCAGGAATACTGGACTGGAAGTCCTGTAGGACCAGACTTCTGTCTCTAGCTAGTGGGAACTCCCCGAGCTGAAACCCTGAGCCGCAACAGTAAGATACAGGACACGGTCTTTCAGGGATCGTACCTGCACGTGGACCGGATGCCCTACATTCTCTCTTAGCATACCCTGGGCTCCATGCACAGAGCTGTGTCCTCTGGAAGGCAAGTCTCTTCTGGGGTTCCAACGCCCTTGTCAAGTATTGCCAAAGAGATTCCCTGGGATGATAAAGCGGAGGCCCAGGGCTTTGCGTGATGTATTCTTCCAGCCACCCTGGGGTAGAGACATGGCAGGACAAAACCAGAAGAAGGTGAAGGAAATCAAACTAATGGTGACTAAAAGGGACTTTCATCCTCCTGGGGAAACTTACAAATGGATCCATCTCAGAACAGGCCCATTACTTCGTTTTCCATTATTTTTGGAGGCTCACTTGGCAAATGATTGAAGATTTACATTTCACCCCTTCCTCAGCTCAGCCGCTCTCCCAAGCTAGACCTCACAGTGAGACCATGGTGCTTAGGGTCGAAAGGGGCTGCACATGCCACATTCATTCAGTTCAACAGGAGTTACAGGTGCTTGGCGCCTCCTTGGCTCGGCCAACAATATCGATCTTGGTGCCTTCCCTTTATGGCCAAAGCAGACAGAGATGGATTTTATCTTCTTTGCTAGATTAGGCAGACAAGGAAGCTGATAGGGTTGCCAGATGGTTTAATCAAAAATACCGAACACGTCCCTCCCCCACCAAAAAACACACCAGGGGATGGGGAGAGACCAAAGTTGTTGAGAGAGAGAAAAAAAAAAAGGACCCCGAGAGTTATTAAGCAAAAAAAAAAAAAAAAAAAACCAGCATTCAAACATGATGGCCCCTTTAAGAAAAGTCTTTGGGCTTTTTGCCGGCAGCCATCTTGTTTTCTTGATCGGAGCCAGAAGGCAGCTTCCATGCAGAACCATGTAAGCGCGGGGGGCTGGGCCCGGTTGCTGAGTGTGTGTAGGGTTGCCAGGTGTCTGGTATTTTCACTTCCTGGTGGGGTGGGGGGGGGGAATCAGAAAATACTAGACATTTTAGATGTCTGGTATTTTCTGAATGTTTTAACCGGACAGGAGGCAAAAATACCAGACTGTCTGGGTCAATACTGGACACCTGGCAACCCTAGAAGCTGAGTTCCAACAGAGAGAGCTCCTGTCTAAACACAAGTATCTAGAGCAGTAAGAGCACCGCAAACAATGAACTGGATGGACCAAGCAAGCTGCATTTTGCATTAAATACCCCTAATATAATGCAAATACCAAAAGAAAGTGTCAGAGACACAGGCAGGAAAGAGACTAGCTTTTACGGGATATTACATCATCCGCTTGGTTTCCCTCATATCCTGAGACCCCCATGGCTACGGGGACGCTGCATGAAAGAAAGCTTTGCCATTTCTAAAAACAGACTGAAATCTAATCAGAGTAAATATGTGAGGAGCCTCTGTTCATAATGCTGAGCAACAGCTTGAGGGGGCGGGGAACCTTTTTGGGCCGGGAGCTCCCAGGAAAATCAGCCGGGGGCCGCACACAAATGAGAAGCCAACAAACAGACTAACAAACAACCCTCACCGCCATGGCCCCAAATTGAGGGGAAAGACACTCCCCACATTCCCCTCACACGCCAGAACCTAGGGGGGCAGGCTAGTGGGTTTTGTGTGCTCCCGCCCCACAAGGGGAAGTGAGGGGTCAGAGCGCCAGCGCAGGCTCCCCAGTGCTGGAGGAGGGGAGCCTTAGCCCCAGGCAGATCCAGGCAAGATGGGGGCTGCACCCTTAGGACGTGCACAGACCTAGAACGTAATACATGTTGGATCTCGCCGGCTTGGCACTCTTGGAGTGGTCCCGAAGGAGGGAGTGTGCCTGACCACAGAGGTCAAGCCTCCGGCTCTTCCAGAGCTCCCTTCCTGGCTACCAGCCTGGTCAGTGCCCTGCCTCAACCGTTGACGGGGGTCCATTCCCGGCTGCTGCCCCGCTCCGGTTCCTGGGGCTCGTCCCCTGGCCGGCGGAGTGACGCGCTCAGCTGGCAGGACTCCCTGCCTGGCCCTGCTCCCGCTGCCAGCCGCTGGCTGGGCTTCCTGACACCAGGACACTGGCCCTCCCGGCTGCCCGCCTGGCTGAGCTCCCGGTCCCTGCCAATCTCTGTGGCTGGGGTTCTCTGGTCCAGGGACATCCAACCACAGATATTGCCAGACCATAAGAATCCCAGACCGCAGAGCTTCAACCTCTACAACAATAGCAAATAATAGCCCATCGATGTTTATTCAACCTTCAGCTATTGTTTCAATGGGCTAAGAACCCGTTTTTGCTCCGATTTTTTTAGCATTCAATTTACTAAGACTAACCCAGCCTTTTCTCGGAGGATTTCAAAGTATTTTACAAAGGCCAATGAAGTCTCACAGGCCCACCCGGGGAAGGTAGGGCCGGGGGTTGTTGAAACGCTCCATCTCTGGGATGGGAAGGGGCAGGTGTTTACAGAGTACACAGGAATACTGCACAATAGCTAAGGCTAGGAACTGAATAGCGTATCAACTTGCAACTGCGGGAGGAAGTTAGGAAGGCAGGACCGGATCGCTTGACTGGGGATTAATACCTCCAAAACATGCCAGGGCATCTTTAGATGCCCCACCTGCTCCGGACCTTTGTTTTAGGACTCGTGAAAGATGACTGACAGCCCAGGCTAGCAGCAAGGGAAAGCTTCTTCATTTAACATGTCTGTGTGCCCTGGATTTCCTTTTACAAACCATTTAGATCTCACTCAGTTATTTTAGTCCCGTTTGGATTTTTCAACAGGATTTGTTCAATGTTTCAGACAGCACGACTGGCACAGAAAGGACACTCATCATCAACAATGAAGCAATTCACAAGAACTAGATTAGCAAAGCAGTTACCTGTATAAGTTTTATCACCTGTGAAAAACTGCTAAGATTAGCCATTAATCTGGCTCTGGTCATAGGACATTTCCCATGGCCTTCAGGGATGCAAGAACAGGCTCCAGATGGCTGCACATCCACTGTCTATCATCATTACCTGCTCAGCGTCAGTAAACCAAGCATTAGATGTTTTTAAATGTGCCACTGAGACAGCATAACATCATCATGACGCGCCATGAACGCTGCATACAGACATAGTCACCTCATCTCAAAAAAGATCTCTTGGCATTGGAAAAGGTTCAAAAAAAGAGCAACAAAAATGATGAGGGTTTTGGAACAGCTGCCGTATGAATAGAGGTTAAAGAGACTTGGACTTTTCTGCTTAGAAAAGTGAAGACTAAGGGGGAATAGGATAGAGGTCTATAAAATCATGACTGGTATGAAGAAAGTGAATAAGGAAACGTTATTTACTTGTTCCCATAACATAAGAACTAGGGGGTCACCAAATAAAATTAATAGGTAGCAGGTTTAAAACAAACAAAAGGAATATTTTTCCCCCTCAGTGCACAGTCAACCTGTGGAACTCCTTGCCAGAGGATGTTGTGAAGACCAGGACTTCAGCAGAGTTCAGCAAAGAACTAGATAAATTAATGGCAGATAAGTCCATCCATACTTATTAGCCAGGATGGGTAGAGATGGTGTCCCTAGCCTCTATTTGTCGGAGGCTGGAAATGGGTGAGAGAGGATGGATCACTTGATTTCCTGTTCTGTTCCCTCCCTCTGGGGCATCTGGCATTGCCCACTGTTGGAAGACAGAACATTGGGATAGATGGACCTTTGGTCTGACCCAGTATGGCCGTTCGTATGTTTATCCATGTTCTGTCATTGAATCCAGGTTAAATATGCTCAGTTTAAAGGCAAAAATGGTTTCACTCGATCCTACCAAGTAAGCTGGAGTCAAGCAGAGTTTTCTTTCTTTCTCCCAAAACATCGCTGGCATTAAAGGTTTGTCAGACCAAACTGTGCCGCCACTAACACCTGTGCAATCGGATTGTCTTCCATTCATGCTAACAGTGACTCCTGGACAATACCTTTCCACCCACAGATTTGAACATGTGGAGATGATTGGTCTTTGAAGTGAACTGTGGTGCATTCGCTGGATAGCGCGCCAGAAGGTGTAAAATCTCTCTCGTTCCCTCTTACCTGTGCAGGACTAAGGCTGTGTCTACACTACATGCCTCTGTCGGCAGAGGCATGTAGATTTGGGTTGTAGGCAAAGGTAAATGAAGCCGCGATTTAAATGATCGCGGCTTCATTTACATTTACATGGCTGCCGCGCTGAGCCGACAAACAGCTGATCAGCTGTTTGTCGGCTCGCCGCTAGTCTGGACGTTCCACCTGTCGACATCAAAGCCCTTTGTCGGCAGCCCCGTTATTCCTCGTGGGATGAGGTTTACCAGGGCTGCCGACAAAGGGCTTTGATGTCGACAGGGGGAACGTCCAGACTAGCGGCGGGCTGACAAACAGCTGATCAGCTGTTTGTCGGCTCAGCGCGGCAGCCGTGTAAATGTAAATGAAGCCGCGATCATTTAAATCGCGGCTTCATTTACCTTTGCCTACAACCCAAATCTACATGCCTCTGCCGACAGAGGCATGTAGTGTAGACGTACCCTAAGAAGAGTAAAATGCTGTAAGCACTTTATTTTAGCCACTAAAATCAGCAAAAATGGCTCTAAATCCAAACAGGGAGCAGGTCTGTAAAGCAAGGAGGTGAAGTTTGACGCAAGCTCTACGCAGGGCCATCGTAACGGTTTTGGTTCCGGGATATTAGAAAGACAAGGGGAGTGAGGGGAAATTCTTGTATTGGACCCAAAGAGGAGCTCCGTGTAAGCTCCAATTCTTTTCTTTCTTTCTTTCTCTTTCTCTCTCTCTCTCTCTCTCTCTCTCACACTCACACTCACACACCCCCCAACAGAAGATAGCCAATGAAAGATACAACCTCACCCACCTGTCTCGCTAATATTCCACACTGTCCCTGTTCTGAGTTGAACTGAACTTTCTCTTCCACTTGGACCACTGATTAACCAAAAGCTCCAAGATGACAGCCCCTAGCGCTGTCCTTTGCGGTGAGCACTGGGTACGACTCAGTTCAGGTTTGGAACTAGAAGCCAAGACTTTTTGATACGGTTGACAGGTATCCAGTATTGAACTGGACAGTCTGGTATTTTTTGCCTCCTGTTCGGTAAAAAAATTCAGAAAACACTGGACACCTAAAATGTCCAGTATTTTCTGTTTTTTTCCCAGCCAGGAGGGGAAAATCCCGGGTGCTTACCGGGTTCTGCAGGGGAGCTGCAAAAGTGTTTCTTAAAGGGGCCATGCTGGTTTGTTTGTTGTTTTTTTTTTTTTTTGCTTAACTCTCATGGTCCTTTCCTCCCCCTCCTCCCCCCCAAAAAAACCCTCCAAACAACTGGTCTCTCACTTTTTTCCCCCCCTTCAATAGAATTTTTTTCCTGTTGTTTTTTGGGGGGGGGGGAGAAGAGGTTCAGTATTTTTGATTAAACCTTCTGGCAACCCTTCCTTTTCACCCAAAAGAGGTGACTCCTACCCACAAAGCCGCATGGGCCCTATCACAGTGGCTATTGGACAAGGGAACACTCCTGTCCCTTGCAGTGTTGAAGTCCAAAAATAAATGCAGAGAAAAGATGATTGTATGTCTTAACACAACCCACTGCAAAAAGAATCTGGTCAAGATTCCTAATGACAACAGACACAGAAAAGGCTCCTGGATAATTAACTACATGCATTATCCCAATTAAATTCCTTAAAAAAAACAAAACCCACCAAGCCACACACATACAGTGCAATCCTAACAGACATTGTTCATTTCGGGCAATACAAGCCTTTAATGAGGCTAGTCGATTGTTTTAAGCGGTGTTTGCCACTTCCTCCTTGCCCTGCATACGATCTCCGAGGATGGTGGATTATTAACTACCCAATTAAAACTGCAATAAGCATTAGGGTATCCAGATGGAAGAGAGCCCTTCCAGAAAGCCAGGCGGGGAGAAGTGGTCGCCCCATTTAATTAAATATGTAACGTGTACGTGGCACTTAGAAGATGGAACATGTTACATTAGTGGCAAATATTGAAACAAAACCCATGGCCAACTAGGAGACGACAGCTGTCTGTGCGTTTCTTGGGACTACTCAGTGATAGTAGCGAGAGAAGCAATATCCTTTTTCTACAAAGCAACACGTCTATGCCACTCAGGCAAACGGGGAACCGCCATGAGCAGTATAGGGCATATGACAAAAAAAAGCCGTTTTGTTTCCTCCAATGGAAAGCAATGCAGATAAATTCACACTGTTCAGCACACTGCAGTATTAGTAGTATTTCCGCCTGATCACTTTCATTGCACAACAAAAAAAATGAAGCATCTCTAAAGGGCCATATGAATGGCTAGTTTGGTGAGAGATGATTCCCCAATGCGAGAGGACACAGATTATCTCCTTAAAAGCACTAAGGGATATTCAGACAAGCCGCCTGGGCCGAACATGTCTGATCTGCTAACATGTTGGTTGGAGAAGCCTGGGACAGTCCATGCAGTGGAACACTTTCAACATTGACAGATGACTCCTTTAGATAGTGGCGGCCATTGGAGTCCGTGGTACTGTAGAGAGTTCGCACAGTTTGAGTCGTACTCCCCTTCTCCGAGGACATTCTAACCTCAGTTGGGACAGATAACTGAGCAACGAAAGAAAAAAGAAACCAACCACTGTTGGCTAGATGGGAGAAAAAGACAGGGAACAGGAAAGGCTCCAGTGCCGTGTCTGGGGGGAAAGGCACCCGATGGAGAGTGGAAAGCTAAGAGTGGGCATATCCACGAAGGCGTGGGTGTAGGGAAGAACTGCAATTTGTCTGAGAAATCTGTCAGCCTGCATTGTCCCCAGGTTAGCGTGCATGGCCTCCCACACAGCCACCGTTCAGCTCTGTGCCCTCCCGGCTCACTCAGAAGACACCTTCTTCGATCCAAACGGAAGGAAACTCGGAAGTTACACTCTACAGCAGGCGTGGGCAAGAGGCAGCTAGAACAGGCCAGATCTGGCCAGCTGGATCCGCCCCACGGCCACCTCGCCCTCACCCTTGCTGCAGAGCGGCTGCAGCCGCTTTAAACAGCAGGCTGCTGATTGCTGTGCAGCCGGGGCAGGGAGGAGACAGCTTTGTGCGCTGTCCCCACCCCCTAGCAAAATCCCTCCACTCCCATTGGTGAGTTTCCAGCCAATGGGAGCTGAGACATTTCGCTGAAGGCAGGAGCAGCAAATGAGGCCTTCTCCCTCCCTGCTTGTGCTGGAGCTGAGCCATGTGGAGCAGCCTGCCCACCACACAGGCAAGGAGCCTGCCTCAGATTCCTGCAGGGCTGCTGGCTGGGAGCCACCTAGGTAAGCACCTCTCAGCCAGAGCCTGCCTCTGGCACCCCACCCTCCTTCTCCACCTCCCACTACCTGCCCCAGGCCACCACCAAAACCCTCTGTATCCCCTCTCCCCACCTCCGCCAGGTCACAACTCCCTCCCAGACCCTGCACCCTCTCCTACAACCCTCGCCCAGTCCAGAATCCTTTCCTACACTCCTACCCCTTCTTGACCCTGCACCCCATTCCCCTGCCCCACATCACCACCCAAACCCTCTGCACCCCCTTTCCCCAGGTCACAACTCCCTCCCCCCCAACCCTACACTCTCTACTACACCTTTCCCCCAGGCCAGAATCCTCTCCTATACCCATAACCCCTCCTGGACCCCGCACCCCAAACCCCTGCCCCAGATCATAACCCCCTCCGTCACCCAAACTCCCTCTCAGACCCGACACTCCTTCCTGCACCCCAATCCTCTATCCCAAGCTCCCTTCTACACCCCACCCGCTGTCCCAGACCCTGCGCCTCCTCCTCAGAAGTGCAGCCCTTGACAACTTTCCAAAATCTTGGTGTGGCCCCCCCACTAAAAATTATTGCCCACTCCTGCGCTACAGACTCAAATTTTGGTCTGACAGGCCTGGTCTACACTAAAGGGGAAAGTTGACTTAAGATACGCAACTCCAGTTACGTTAATTACGTAGCTGGAGTCAAAATGTCTTGAATTGCGTTTTGGCGCTGTCCACACAGCGGGAGGTTGACCTTCCCATGGCTTCCCGTTGTCCTCATGTGGAGCAGGACTACCAGCACCAACGGGAATGCCCTCTCAGTTCAAATGAGTAGGTCTTCACTAGACCCACTAATTCGAATCCCAGAAAATCGACTGCAGCAGTGTTGATCTCTGTGGTGTAGGCAAGCCCTTACACTGGGGTAAATCCAGAGTAGCTGTATGGGCTTCACGAGCTACACTGAGGTTTTAAAATACACACACGGCAAGAAACTGTTACAAACAACTTCTACCATGTTTCAACAGTGCAACTCAGTTCACAATCTAGCCCTATCGCTGTGCTCTGCTCGGCTCGGAATCCTATTCGGAGACAGCGGAGTTGGTTTTCCTCTCACTGATGCGAACGTGAACCCGGAGCATCTCCACTAAAGCTCAGTGAGTCAGTACATGAGAATCAGGCCCAGGGAGCCAGGTCTGGCATAAAATCAGTCACATCACTAATGGGGCAGAGGAGGAAAAAGAGCAAGGGAGTGCCCCCTATTACTCAGCAGAGATCCCGCCAGATAATTAAGTTATGGTGATCGTCAGGTGAGTATGCAGAATGGCATCTTCTGACTCGTTAAGACTCCTTCCTCTTGTGTATTCTGCTTTAGCTCTGCTGATTTTACTGACCTTTTTTTTTTTTTTTAAACTACCATTACTCCGTTAGCCTTACAGATGAGTCAGAGCGTTGCATGTGGGAGCTGGCGCCTACTCTGGGTAACACCGCAGAAATGCCTGCGTTCCAATTTCTGAATCATTGATTGCTGGTGATAATGACTATCCCGGCCTAGGTGGAATTCACAAGGCTGGCAATTGGGGGCAGAAAAAGTACCTGTATTCAGAGACAGAAAAATCAATCCAGCACACAGGAATCTCCACCATGCCATTTTGGAGTTCTGATTTATAATCACAAGGCAGCACAGGCAGACTCATACCCCGCTCCAGACAGTGGCGGTGCTGCCGGGAGATGAAGATGGGAACATCCGTCTCCTGTTAGGAGTGGGAAGGATACTCCAGAAAGTAACAAAAATTACTTTGATAGCTCATCCGCTCTGCTGCACAACAGGGTCTCACCAGCATATTGTCAGGGATTTGGGTGCCCATCCAGCCTCGCAGTTAAGTGACAAAGGAAAATGGAGGATGGTTCTCGGGAAAACTCTTCTCGCACCCAAGTGAAAAGATTCTAGGAGGGCGGTCTGGTTGCAAACGGGCAGCGGAGGGTGCTTTGTCATTGGGGCAATTAAAGCTAGGCTGGCCAGAACATGGAGCAACTACTATCGATTTGTCTGTGCGTCCGCCTGTTCGTTCAAGAATTCCTTCTACACGGTAAGAGCTAGGACCACCACATTCAGCAGGCAGCTTCCTCTTAGCGTACCTTAAAGCAAGATCCGGATGTGGCTGTGTCAGGACAACAGGATGTGCCTGGAATGGGACTGCTCCTCATAAAACCATACTGAAAAGAGACAATCACCAGGCACGGGAAAGGGACTGGCTTGGGGCACCCCCCCCCTTTCCAGGACTGTCCCAGCCCTGAGCTTCCCATTTCCCAGGCCCCTTTAGGGAGCACGGGGGGGAGGGATGAAAGTCTCCCCCCCTCCCCGATTCATACAGGAACGTTGCTGGCTGTTCCCTTCCATCAGGGAGCCAGGAGAAAGGTCACAGTTTGCTGCATTCCTCACTCTGGCTGGGGAACGCAGAGGGCAGACAAACCTGGATCTGCCCCAGCTGGAGGACATGTGCCCGCTGGAGTTGCAGCGGCCATGGAGAGGCACTTCTCACCTGGCCCCAAGCTGCTGCAGTGAGAGGGGGCTGGGGTTCCCCTCTCTCCCTGGGGCAGCCTGCATCCTGAACCCTCCTCCCCAGCCGCACCCCAGAGCAACGATTTAAACGAAGCACCGACATTCTCATTTTATTGGGAAAAAAAAGATCAGTTGAGTTAAGGACCCGAGCAACACTGGGTAAATCTTCTAGGATTCTAGAAAGGGCTATTCTGGCTTCACCCTGGAAGATGGAGTAGGTAGGAGCTAGCAGCTTCTCTCTCTAGGCTTTATGACAGTAGGACATTAGAGTTTGACATGCAATCTCCCTACAAACCTTACCGGGTTAACTCCTGAATGAAGTCAGCCTTTGTATCCAACCCAGCCAACACGGCAGTGATTCTGCTCTCAATGGTCAGTCTTTGCCGCTGCTTAAATCAAAAGCGGAGCAAGGATTTGGGTTCTATCCCGCGCTGAGTGTCCAAGATCTGCGACATATTGACCAGCACGGTGTTGAAGGTGGCCAAAAACTTGGAACAAGATGTGCCTGGGCTGTATGGGCCACCGCAGCTGGATGACTTAAAAACCTCTAGGGATGGAGATTCCACCTCCTCCCTAGGGAACTCAGCCCAGCGCTTCCCCACCCTCCTAGTACTGGAATGGGTTATCTAGGGAGGAGGTGGAATCTTCATCCCTAGAGGTGTTTAAGTCTCAGCTTGACAAAGCCCTGGCTGGGTTGATTTAGTTGGGATTGGTCCTGCCTTGGGCAGGGGGCTGGACTTGATGACTCCTGAGGTCTCTTCCAGCTCTATGATTCTATGTGCCCAAAGCATATTTTTGTTTAAAGACAATTTTTCATGGAACGTGTGAGAGAGTTGCAGCCACATGATTAGCTTCTAGGAAAAACAAGATAGTTCTGCAATCCCTTCAGAGACTCGTATTAACAGAAAACTGCATGGCTAAGCAGTAGTAATTTCAACAGACCCCAATTCCCTCATGCACAAACGATCAACAGCCTCACTACTGACCAGACGCCGGTGAGAGATTCCGTAATCCACTATATAGTGCTCCTCAGTAAAGAATTAACGCCATGAGAACCGTTGACCAGACGGGAGACAAGGTAGCAAAGACGTAACTTTACCAGCCCAGAGGCACAACTCAGCTGTGCTCAGAATACCACCTGAAATGCTGAAACATTATTTTACCATTTGCAAAAATGACGTGAGATCATAGTTGCGATCACCTCTTTCCATAAGAAAGAACCTCGATTGCTAAATCTTTTCTTTTTCAGATAGCTGTCTTCCATTGCAACGGCACAAAGGAAGGGCTTTGCTTTCTCCTGGTCGCTACACAAGGATTTGCTAGCCTCTGGATGCAATCAATGAAATAATAGGTAGTCCTTTTCAATTGCTCCTGGATTTTCAACCAAACGGAAGCAGCATGTTTAAAATGCTAAGTCACATCAAAAAGGAACCTCCACCTCGCCCATCGAGTGTGCTTCAGCTGCCATTCCACTTCGCATTGTTACTGTAGGAGAGCTCTGATGCTCAATGAAGGTTAGGCTGGGCCAATTCTTAGCCTGGAACTTACAAACGAGAATCTTAATGAGATGCTGGAAGTGGCAGCCTGAGGGCTAGGGCAGGGGAGGGCTGGTGGTGAGCTGCTGGAGGGGCCATTCCTACCGGAGATTTTAAATGGTTTGGGGCATTCAGAGATGTGGAATCAACCTGGATGTGTCACAAATGACATCTCAGGAAGTTCTGTTCTGTCTTCCTCAAATCCCCCTTCTAATTTCAAATGGAGAGATCCTCCTCCGAGCCCACTCCCAAACCCCTGCCTGCATTTCGCAATTCACATAAAATGAGGTACAGTCATTCCTCATTTAACACATGCCACTTAACACGTTTTCACGGTAGCATGATTTTTTTTTTAAGGGAACGTTTTTTGAATTACACGACTGTCCCTGGAATAACACGATTTCCCCTGCCGGCCCATTTCTGGCGGCTTCCCCCACCTCCCTGCAAAGCAGCGGAGAGTTTGCTGCTCGCTGCGTCGTTCCCCACTGACTCCCCCTTGCCGGACTCCTTGTCCCCTCTCCTCTGCCCCCGCTTGCAGGTTGGCAACTGGGTTTACCCAGCCGGCCCATTTCTGGCGGCTTCCCCCGTCTCCCTGCAAAGCGGCGGAGGGTTCGCCGCTCGCTGCGCCGTTCCACAGCGACTCCCCTCGCCAGACGCAGTGCGAGTCCCAGCAGACCCGTCATAGGGGCATACTCCCAACCCAACCCCCTTCCCCTTTTCTCCCCTTCCCTTCCCCAGAGCCAGACACCTCCCCGCCCTGCTGTAACCCAGTCCCCTTTCTCCGCCAACTTTATGTCCCGGTCCCAACAGACACCACCGCTTGAAACGCAACCCCACCTTTTCCATTATTTTCAATGGGGAAATTGACCTCGCAGAACACGTTTTCACTTCACACAATCATTTTCTGAAACAGATCAATAGTGTTAAATGAGGAATTACTGTACTGCAACTCAGGCCATGTCTACACTAGGGTGTTTCAAAGCGGCAGCACCACATGGAGCTGGGGACTCTGCTGACCCCAGGCTCCATGAGCCACTGCCACTGTGAAACACCCCAGGGAGCACGTGGACCACTTGAGTCCCCCGCTGGCCCTGTGGTCCCCGCAGCACTTTCCCCTTTGAAGTGTAGCAGAGGCGTCCTTATTGTCTTATCAGATAGTCGATGGAAATCACATCGACGATTCGATTAGCCCGTTAATCTAAATGTCACATCCCTAACGAGCAGGGTGAGCCATGCCTCATGGCTGGGCCATAGGATAGTCCGCACTGGTTGGCAACGCTCTGGCAGCGGCAGCCTTTTTAAAGGACGGGGAAAGAATAGGAACAGCTTGCAACCTAGGGCAAGGGAGCAGCAGCAGCCATCTGCCTCCCAAAACTTTGCCCCTCCCGCTGGGGGAAGGGGAGCAGCCCACGTGCTAGGATTTGTACTCCCAGGGCCATTGGAGAGCGGACCTCGTGCTCCTCACTATCCTCGTGCGAGTCACAACGTTCTCTTCTTCTCGCCCCGCAGGTTAGCCCCTCTCCACTCAGCTCCGGACGCCCCCCGGCTCCTCCTGCAGCGAAACACGAACATTTGCCACAGACAAATGCCCCAGGCTCCCCTAGCCGCTTTTCACTATCGCCCCGTGCAAGTGCGAGGGGCATTCGTAGGCAGCAATTCACGGCGCTCGGCTACTACAAAACCATCCACGTGTGAGGATGCAGCTGTACTGGAGTGACCAACTTCGGGATGGCCTCAAGGGGCTTTGCAGGGACTCCTCAGCTCTCTCTAGACTTCTAGTAAGTAAGTGGAGCAAGGGGACCCCAGATACTTTATCCTCTTGCTCCGGGGAAGGAGTGGGAACGAAACAAATGTGGGGAAGAGGTGGGGAGAGGGTATGGGGGGGGTTATCTGCACCCTTCCCCAGGCTGGGGGAAGTCATATGGCCAGTGGCCCCACCAAGTATCCCCGACAATACAGCGAGAGCATGAGGGGGTTGCCCCGTAACCTCTGCACACCAAATATGACAGCGATTTCACTCTTCTTACGCGCAGCCGTGCACGGACTTGCACGCACAAATGATTGGTGTGACTAGTGAAAGGTGTGCGAGAGTCCTCGAGCAAATAAGTGCCTTGGGCAGCATGCTCCTGTATAGGAGCAGGACAATTAATAAAGCATGTCACCAAGCTACCCACGCCAGAGACCTGGCACGAATACAGCGAATCCACCAAGAAAAAGAATATATGGAAAACCAACTGGAACCGCAACAGAGCCCACGTATGCAACTATTTACAGATGTGAACAAAAGAGACCAAGAAATGTCATTCATACTCTTGGAAGAGGCATTAAATACGGAGGAGGAACAGGTAACACAGCAGCCACGAAGGAAACAGGCAGGCGAACGTGGGTGGCAACGTCTTTGCAAACCGTTCTACATGCACAAACGTTACTTTGTGCCACTAGCACAAGATACAGACAACGGTAAAGTCTGCTCAATAGCCTACAGATTAACTTATATTGTTCTCAGTCAGAGAAAGAAACGCAGCTATTTTAAATCTGCAATCTAGGCACATAACTTGGGCCAATGCTTTCCTGTGTGAAAGAAAAACAATACAGTTTTATACAGTTTATAAAGTTACAAAATGTCCTAAACTTTATTTCCAGCTCTGCCTCTCTCTGTGTGTGTGTGCGTCCCCTCTTCCTCCCTGAAGGGTCCACAGAATTTCTCCAAAAGAATTTAAATTGCCAGTGGTTTATTTGACCTTCCTCCTCTTCATAAAGCAGGGGCGGGCAATAAGGCAGTGGCCTGGCAGGCCATGGCTGCTATATTTACTTGGGTCTCGGCAGGTATGGGCAATTGTGCTCCCATTGGCTGTGGATCGCCGTTCCCGGCCAATGGGAGCTGTGGGAAGCAGTGTGGACGAGGATATTTCCTGCAGCTCCCATTGGCCGGGAAACAGTGATCCATGACCAACGGGAGCAGCAATCACCCATACCTGCGAAGGCGGGTAAATACAGCAGCGGTGGCCTCAAACCGGATCCATGGGCCAAGATCTGCCTACCGCTATCATGAAGCTAAGATCAGCCAATCAAGAACAGAAAAAATACCATGTGATTTACAAGAGCTAGCGTAACCCACACACCTAGTGTGGTTACTAAGCAATGCAACTGGTACCTAGACAACAGCAACAGTTAAGACCAAGAGACCTCTACAGCATGGGCTGGGAGCCAGCTGGCTTTTAGCTCTGGGGGTAGAGGCTCCTATACTCCATTTCAGAGAGTCCAGGTTCAAATCCACATGGTGGTAGTTACACTAGCACATGACACAAATAACAAATACTCTGAATATTAATAGAAATTCTTGTGTATCAGCTAAAATGTTTGTACAAGAGAGTCTGTAAACAATCAGAGTAAAAAAAATACATTGTGCTCTTGGGTAGGCTGTGGCTAAACTACCCAGATAAAAAAGTCACAGCTAATCATCTGACAAGCTCTAGCGCTAAGTTTCATACATAAATACACCCCCTGCGCTCCATTCTTTACTGCTCACCCTTCTGCATTGTTTATCTGAGCTCAATTCCTGGATGTAGATAAAACAAATTGCATGAAGTTTCTCTCAGCCAGAGCTTCTAACTGGTCCCTCAACAAATCCCGCTTTCAGTTAGCGACAAACTGGAACCAAGAGGAAAAGGAACAATTGCCTCTTGGGACAAGAAGGAAACAGAAAAATGTGCCAAAGGACGGGACAAAAATAAACCACGTCTTTAGTAAGGGTCCTGAAACCTTCAGAATCACCCTCCCCCTTCTTACAAACCACCACGGGAAAATCTGTAAGAAGAATTGCTGTTATACTCAATGAGCTGCTTCCTAACTATTTATTACACCAATACAGGCAGGTCTCGACCAGTCTAGGGCCTCATTGTACCCGGTCCTGTACAGACATGTCCTGCTCCAAAAGAGCTTACACAGATTAACCAGCCCATTCCTACCACCGAGTGAAGCTGCATCACACACTAACCTTCCACAACCATTGGAAGCAGGTAGCCACCAAGATTTGCAAAGAGTCAACCTGGTCCTGAAATTGACAAGCACAATGAGGAGGATCAGCACCGGGGACACGTGGATCAGCAATGGTCCATCTACACTCCGTAGCTAAGTTCTGGGCACTGGTGTAGACGCAAAGTAGCTACGCTTGACTTGTTGACGTCCAACTCAACACTGCAATGCTGCAAGTCACTGGTACTCTCAAGCTGACCCCAATGCTTGGCTGCCACTGCGGTTGGACATTGCTCCATCTGTTCATCTCAATGCCTCCGTCCTTCGGGAATTCCAGCAGATCGCGGGAAACAACCATCTTGCCATCCCACAGAACCATCACAACTTCCCTCACCACCACTTGAAGTCACGTACGCCTTTTTGGACCCAGGCATTTAACCTTCCCCAATGCAACTTCTCCTCTGCTGCAGACTGGAAAGTTGCAACGAGTTCACAAGATGTCACACACCTTGTGAAAGACCGGATGCAGTAGATCCCTGGCTGTGATCTCTTGCGAAGCTCATAGGCAACCTTAAACCGCATCCGCACAAAAAAAGAGGAGACAAAGGGGTATATGAGAGAGGTCTATAAAATCAAGACTGGTGTGGAGAAAGTGAATGAGGAAAAGTTATTTACTTGTTCCCATAACATAAGAACTAAGGGTCACCAAATGAAATTAACAGGTAGCGGATTTAAAACAAGAAAAGGAAGTATTTCTTCATGCAGTGCACAGTCAACCTGTGGAACTCCTCGCCAGAGGATGTTCTGAAGGACAGGACTTTAACTTGAACTAGTTCATAAAAGAACTAGATAAATTCATGGAGGACAGGTCTATTCGCCAGGATGGGTAGGGAGGGTGTCCCTAGCCTCTGTTTGAGAGAGGCTGGAAATGGGTGACAGGGGAGGGATCGCTTGATGATTCCCTGTTCTGTTCACTCCTTCTGGGACATCTGGCACTGGCCACTATGGGCAGACAGGACACTGGGCTAATTGGACATTTGATCTGACCCAGCCTGGCCGTTCGTATGTTCTTTAATTTTGGCAGATTACTTGCTACATAAATGGAAAATAAAGATTTCCCAGTGTGTGACTGATTACCCTGAACTGATCAAGGAAGATGTAACTACTCCATGCCTAAGTCACATGAATGAAGGAGGGATCATAGCAATCCACGCTGCTCCTCCTGACACAATTATCCAGCTTAACCATCTGAATGTAAAATTATAGCTGCTGTTCTACCTCAGCCACACTCAGTAGATCGCAGAATCTATTGCAAGCACTGCAGAGCAATGATGAGAGAATGAGCTATATTCTATTCTGGCTCATGCATCATCAACACAGTCGCTACATACATTCTTATCTTCAGGTAGGAATAAGAGATCCTCCGGAAAAGGGCTTTATTCCGGAGGATCGCGCCAGTCTAGACGCTTTTTTCCGGCTTTTCCCCAAGCCGGAAAAAAAGCGGCGGACATGTTTATTTAAATCCGCGGGGGATATTTAAATCCCCCGCGGATTTCCCTATGCTGACTTACCTGCTTTGCATCCCTTTTCCGGAATTTGGGGCCAGTCTAGACATAGCCTCAATGTATTTGTTAGGTACCCTCTATATTCGTAATCATCAATGTGAGGTAGAATCTGGACTGAAAATGCTTGATTGTGTTCTAGCAGTTGTTGGGCATTTGGAGTTTGTCAAATAAGCACTATGGCTGGGTGTTATGATCCACAGTGAAACAGTTAAGAATTCTGATGCAGACATTTGTATTATTGCTTTAAAAGTGAATACCCTATTGAAGTGAACAAGCCAGCTTCCATCTCTCAGAGCTATTGTTTCAGGCTCTCTGCTTAGTTAATGTTTGGAAGCTTTTCTCTGCAATCACAAGACCAAGAAACTTATTTTGTAAATGAAAGCTGATATTCTGGAGCATAAGTCAGTGGCTAAGGGTGGATTCTGTGACAATTTCGACGGACTTGGAATTGCAAAGTACACAAGGCCCTGATTACTAGTGATGATACATGAGCCAGAAAAAACAAAGGTTGACTTTTACATCGCATGATCGCATGAGCTGATTGTGCAGCTCTGGCAGTTAGAAAAACAGCCTTTTTGCTAAATTTGAGCTAGAATAATTAAGATACAAACAAGGAAACCTGCACTGTGCAGTGCCACCTTTAAAGCCAATTTTCAGAATAAGACAAATGTTTGTAACCCTAAAGTCTAATCTGCAATGAGGAAAGAGAAGTTCTCTCTTCATGGCTCAGCTAACTAATTCAAGATCAAATCCTAGTGAGGAAGACAGAGCAGTTGGTTGGTTTTGCACAAGTTAGCTGGTCCAGTTAGAGACTAGTCCCTCCTCATCCGTACTGCAATTTGCTAACTTGTGAAAACTGAAAACTTGCTAAGATTTTCCCTCGAGTTAGCGAACACAAATTAGGAATACATCACTTGTCTTAGGGTACGTCTAGACTACATGCCTGTCGCCAGAGGCATGTAGATTAGGCTACCCGACATAGTAAAATGAAGTGGCGATGTAAATAATCGCCGCTTCATTAAATTTACATGGCTGCTGCGCTGAGCCGACAAACAGCTGATCAGCTGTTTGTCGGCGCAGCGCGATAGTCTGGACGCGCAGGTGTCGACATCAAAGGTATTTGTCGACCACCCAGGTAAACCTCATCCCAGGAGGCTTACCTGGGTGGTCGACAAATACCTTTGATATCGACACCCGCGTGTCCAGACTATTGCGCTGAGCCAACAAACAGCTGATCAGCTGTTTGTCGGCTCAGCGCGGCAGCCATGTAACTTTAAATGAAGCGGCGATTATTTAAATCGCCACTTCATTTTACTATGTCGGGTAGCCTAATCTACATGCCTCTGACGACAGGCATGTAGTCTAGACGTACCCTTAGTGAAGACGCTGCCCAGATGTCCCAGGAACAATTTAAATTCAACACAGTTAAACCAGTATTTCTCATTCTCACACTCCTATGCTCTGAACTGTGATAGCAAACTTTTTCTTACACAACCTCCCTACTAGTAAACCTCACTCCTGCTCTGTGAAAAGGCAAAAGAACCGTCTACATGGCTCATTCAGGTCTTTGCCTCTCTATAACTGCATTAGAGGAAAGCAATTATTTTGACTGCGGTTGTGTGCATGTAATCTGAACACTTCTTTCTTTGCTCCCTGATTCTCTCCCAACAGCAACAACGGGGCCAAATTAAATCTTTCCACCCCTATCTATCTTGTACCAGCTTCACAGTTTCCTCTATTTCTCAGTCTTCCTCTGTTCCTGGTTCTTTGCCCTCTGGAATGCGTTGCCCTGCATGGTGTCCTTTTTGGGTCCATTCTTGACACACGTCCAGACCACTGCAGTAGTCTTTCTTGAATCTCCTGTAACAATGTTTTTTTGCTCTGTTTTCTTATCTCATCATTTTTTAATTTCCTGCCGTCTTGAAACTCTCAGTATGCCCCTAAGTCACTTCATTTCTCTGCAGTCAAAAATCTTTTGTTCATCAGCTTTCCTCGTATTCCAACACTGATTTTTGATTTTACATGCACAAATGATTTTGACCTCACAGCTTTGACTGAGGAAGATTTACAGATAACTGACCAGACTGACTGGAAAAGCCGAGAGTTTGGTTGAAAGATGAGCACAGAGAAGACAAAACTTATAAGGGAGGGAGGGAAGAGAACAACGGGAAAAAATTGTGTCCCTTGGAGGATTAGGATTGAAGTATTTTGAAGAGGATAAGAATCAGACCAACTGTTTCTACTTTTGGAGAACTCTGAAAGACCCGGAAGGCTAAAGACATTTCAATAAAACAACAATCTGGACATTCATCCACTAGGAAATAGACTGGAACTCACCAAATCATTTCATATAGGCCTCAGAATAGAAACTCGCTAAATCATTTCAGAAAATAAGAATGGTCTGATCCAGCTATGTTGTCCTTTGAGACACCTAGCTTCAAATTCCTGCTCTGCTACAGACTTCCTGACTAACTTTGGGCAAGTCATTATTCTTTCTGTCCCTTGGTTCCCCATCTGTGAAATGGGGATAGCAGCATTTTTCCTACCTCCCCAGGGTGTTGTAAGGGTCCACGTGTTGAAGATTCTGAGGTCCGCAGATGATGGGAGGCATACAAGCACTTTAGCTAGATGGTAACAAATTGGTCCCAAGCTTAAGTTTCTGTTGGATGAGTGTACAATTTACTATACAATGATGCAAAATAAACTACAAAAAAAGTACAATTTCAGTGGCATCAAAATTATTGCTCAGGACCAGATCTTGAGGGGCACTGATCACCTCAGCTCCCAGCTTTTGTGGGAGCTGAGAACCCTAAATACTCTGTAGCATCAGTCTTTCCAAGGGCGCATCTCTAAATTCTCAGACGTGTTATTTTGTTCCAAGATTCCTAACAGCATCAAAACATCCAACCTCCCCTTTTGCAACGGGCAACGGTGCAGGTTTCCTAGCTGTGTGGCGGTTTATGTTTCTTTCTGCCTGCAACCATTTCTGGATTGGATTGCTGATAAGTGGAAGATTAAACAATGCTGGAGCCCACAACAGGAGAATTCTCGGTCGTATTCCTTGTTTCATTTGGGCAACCTTCCTAACTCTCGTCAGAGATGAAATAACTCGCCAACCCCCTAATTTGAAGAATAAACATACGAGTTTCACATTCCAATCCCCAATCAGCAAAAGGCGACTTTTCCAACAGGCAGGGTGAAGACAGGACAAATTCTTTGAAATGCATAAAAAGAAAAGATCAGCACCTGCCTTTTTGCAGAAGCATGGTTCAAACCTATTGGCCATCAGCATCGGAAAGTGAATTTGATTCTCCCCAGCTCTTGAGAACTGAACAAAATGAATGTCATGGTTCTGTCGTAGTTTGAAATGGGGGAGGGACCCTCTCCCACTCTTATTGTGGGTGCAGCTAGAGGGCACAGTATGAATTTCAACAAAACAACATCAGGGGGAGCTGACAGGGTTATTTTTCTGATATTGGGAACTTTTTATTTTAACGATAGCAACAGCCTGTTACCTGAGTAGCTCAAAATGACAGAACCCTTCTCACCTGAAGTGGGCTGTGCCCACGAAAGCTCATGATACCATCAACATTTTTTGTTAGTCTATAAAGTGCTACCAGACCATTTGCTTGCTGTTTTTTTTTTTTCCTGTAACAGACTAACTCGGGTACCCCCTGAAGTTCCTTCTCACGTTGGTATCACAGTATGTCCAGCCCAGAGCATGCCTTACATTGCTCTGGTTAAAAAATGTCCATTATTTTCATTATTCATCTCTATGGGCATTACAGAGTAACACATACAGAGCGCTAAAGTGTTTTAAAAACGTTATTGTGGGGGCTCAAATATATATAACCCCAGTGAAGTAACAAAAGTTCTGAGAGAAACTCACAAATGCAAGAAATCAGCATTCAGTGAGTCAGGAAACCTGGTCTCAAACTGATTTTTACTATGTTATTGTGCTAGTCTTCGTCCCCCGCTCTACCCTCTTCTCCACTTCTAATTGCACAAGTAAAAACTGGAACGTTAGCTCCAGATACCTTAAACCTAAATGTGCAATGACTTTCTGGAGTGTGTAAAATCAGGTCCTTGACATTTGTTTTCTGTAGCTGAGCAAGATTTCACCTCAACAATGTTCTTGAGAGCGTTGGCTGTCTAAAGATCTTTATACACTTTCTGCTACCTAGTAGCTCCCAATAAGATCAGGACCCTATGTTAGCGAGGTATCCTAACGGTATGTCTACCCAGCACAGTAAAATCTGAGGCTGGCTTGTGCCAGTTAACGTGGAAGTGTTCCACCCTTCCCCTCAGCTACTCCACCAACTTCCCAGGGGTTCCCCCTCGGCCACCCTCTGGGGCTCCCCCACAGCCTGGCTCCCTTCACCCCACTGGGGTCCCCATCACCTGCCCCCCATCACCTGCCTTGGCTCCATTCTTCACACTGGGTTCCTTTCACTAACATTCCTGGCTGCCCCTCAGCCTGGTCCCCCTCACCCGCCCCCTTCTGCTAGAGCCATGCCACAGGAGTTCCCCTCACCCACCTCATGACCTTCCCCATGAGCTCCCACTCAGTCCAGCTCCCCTCATCCACCCCCCAACACCTCTCACCCCACTGGGCTTCCTTCCCCTCGTCCTCCAGGTCTTCCAACCCCCAGCTTCCTCTCAGCCCTTCTCCCCTCACCCACCCTTCCCTTCCCTCAGCTCCCCGGACCTCCCTCTTCACCTAGACCTCTCTCCTCACCTGCACCCCCAGGCACCTCTCATCTGTGTTCCATCTCCTCGGATCTCCCTTCACCTGTGTCCTCCTATGTCCCTCCAGCTCCCGCACCTGCACCCCCAGCGTCCCCCCCGGTCTCCCCTCACCTGCACCCCCAGTGTCCCCCCGTCTCCCCTCACCTGCACCCCCAGTGTCCCTCCAGCTCCCTCACCTGCTCCCCCAGTGTCCCCCTGGTCTCCCCTCACCTGCACCCCCAGTGTCCCTCCAGCTCCCTCACCTGCTCCCCCAGTGTCCCCCCTGGTCTCCCCTCACCTGCACCCCCAGTGTCCCCCCGGTCTCCCCTCACCTGCACCCCCAGTGTCCCCTCTGGTCTCTCCTCACCTGCTCCCCCAGCGTCCCCCCGGTCTCCCCTCACCTGCACCCCCAGTGTCCCCCACAGGCTCCCCTCACCTGCACCCCCAGTGTCCCCCCGGTGTCCCCTCACCTGCTCCCCCAGTGTCCCCCCTGGTCTCCCCTCACCTGCACTCCCAGTGTTCCCCCCCCGTCTCCCCTCACCTGCTCCCCCAGTGTCCCCCCCGGTCTCCCCTCACCTGCACTCCCAGTGTTCCCCCCCCGTCTCCCCTCACCTGCTCCCCCAGTGTCCCCCCTGGTCTCCCCTCACCTGCACTCCCAGTGTCCCCCCCCCGGTCTCCCCTCACCTGCACTCCCAGTGTTCCCCCCCCGTCTCCCCTCACCTGCTCCCCCAGTGTCCCCCCCCTGGTCTCCCCTCACCTGCACTCCCAGTGTTCCCCCCCCGTCTCCCCTCACCTGCTCCCCCAGTGTCCCCCCTGGTCTCCCCTCACCTGCTCCCCCAGTGTCCCCCCCCCTGGTCTCCCCTCACCTGCTCCCCCAGTGTCCCCCCCCCCCCGGTCTCTCCTCACCTGCTCCCCCAGCGTCCCCCCTGGTCTCTCCTCACCTGCACTCCCAGTGTCCCCCCCCCCCCGGTCTCTCCTCACCTGCTCCCCCAGCGTCCCCCCTGGTCTCTCCTCACCTGCACCCCCAGTGTCCCCCCGGTCTCCCCTCACCTGCACCCCCAGTGTCCCCCCTGGTCTCTCCTCACCTGCACTCCCAGTGTCCCCCCCTGGTCTCCCCTCACCTGCGCCCCAAGTGTCCCCCCCGGTCTCCCCTCACCTACTATGTCCCCATTTCCCACCCACCCTCTAGTGTCCCCTCACCTGTACCCCCAGCATCCCCCCCGGTCTCCCCTCACCTGCATCCCCCGGTGTCCCAAGCCCACGAGCGCCCAGGGCTCCCCCCGGCGTCCCAACCCCCCAGGCTCCCCTCGCCTGTGCGCTGCGGGTTCCTCACCGGTGCCCGGCTCGGCGCTGGCCCCGTACTCGGCGGCGTCCCGTCGGCGGGCGCAGGTGCCCTGGCCCTGCACCAGCGCCTGCAGCGGCAGCTCGGCGCCGGGGTGCGGGTAGCAGCGCAGCCCGGCGGCGCAGCGCGGCGTGTACACCCCGCACGCCTGGCTCTCCAGCCGGGCGCACACGGCGCAGCAGCCGCAGCCCGGCTCCCGCACCAGCTCGGCGCAGGGCGGCCCCGGGGCGGGCGCGCAGGCGGCCAGGCGCTCGGGCGCGCAGGGCGGGCAGCGGAACAGCACCTCGGGCAGCGCCGGCCGCGCCGCCAGCAGCAGCAGCAGCGGCCCGAGCCAGGCGGCCGGAGCCGGGCGGCAGCGACCCAGCCGCGGCAGCATCGTGGCGGGACTGCGGGCGGCGGGCGGGCGGGCAGGTGGCAGCCTCCTCCCGGCCCCCCGGGGAGCGCCGCGCGCCGGGTCCTAGAGCCGCCCCGCCCGGCCGGGGGGCAGGGTCCCTTTGTGCCCCTCCTCGTGCCCAGCCGGGGGGCAGGGTCCCTTTGGGCCCCTCCTCGTGCCCAGGCGGGGGGGCCGCCCCACACCCAGGGCCGGGGGGCAGGATCCCTTTGGGCCCCTCCTCGTGCCCAGGCGGGGGGGCCGCCCCACACCCAGGGCCGGGGGGCAGGATCCCTTTGTGCCCCTCCTCGTGCCCAGGCGGGGGGGCCGCCCCACACCCAGGGCCGGGGGGCAGGATCCCTTTGTGCCCCTCCTCGTGCCCAGGCGGGGGGGCTGCCCCACACCCAGGGCCAGGGGGCAGGATCCCTTTGTGCCCCTCCTCGTGCCCAGGCGGGGGGGCCGCCCCACACCCAGGGCCGGGGGGCAGGATCCCTTTGTGCCCCTCCTCGTGCCCAGGCGGGGGGGCTGCCCCACACCCAGGGCCAGGATCCCTTTGTGCCCCTCCTCGTGCCCAGGCGGGGGGGCTGCCCCACACCCAGGGCCAGGATCCCTTTGTGCCCCTCCTCGTGCCCAGGCGGGGGGGCCGCCCCACACCCAGGGCCGGGGGGCAGGATCCCTTTGGGCCCCTCCTCGTGCCCAGGAGGGGGGGCCGCCCCACACCCAGGGCCAGGGGGGCAGGATCCCTTTGTGCCCTTCCTCGTGCCCAGGCGGGGGGGCTGCCCCACACCCAGGGCCAGGATCCCTTTCTGCCCCTCCTCGTGCCGGGGCGGCCAAGCTCAGGGGCTGCCCCACACCCAGGGCCGGGGGGCAGGATCAGTTTCTGCCCCTCCTCGTGCCGGGGCAGACAGGCACAGGGGCTATCCCTTACCCCCTCAGGGCCGAGAGAGGTACGCTAAATTCCTGCCCCTGGGATTACCCCCACTCACCCAGTGCTAAATTCCTGCCCCGGTCTTTCTAGGAGAGGGCAAGGCTAAGTTCCCGACCCCCCCCTCCCCGCTGGGATAGGGGGAGCTGGGCTCAAGGCCTGCCCCCACCCCATGCCAGTGCAAAAAGGCTAAATTCCTGCCACTTTAAATGGTGGGGTGGCCAGGTTTGGGGGCTGGTCCCCACCCACCGCCAGGGAGAGGCTAAATTCCTGTCTCCTCTCCAGTGCCAGGTGGCTTCCCTCGGGTCTCCCCCCATGCCAGAGGGCTGTGCGAGGGTGCCCCCACCCATTACTGGGTGCCCCCTTTCCAGTGCCAGGATAGTGGGCTGCCCCAGGTCTTATGCAAGGAATCTGCTGGAGTTCCTTTCCACGCCAGCGGAGTTTTGAAAAGTGAATTTGCAGGGGTTCGGGGGGGTGCCCCTTCTGCCTGCCCGCTGGGAGATGCCCGGCCTGTGTCCTCCATGTGGAAGGAACAAACAGGGACAGGCGGAGTGAAAAGAGACCAGGCACTTTCTGGCTGGATCCCAGCTATGGAGGGACTGAAGGCAGCTGCTGCAAAAGGAATCAGTTTCAGACTGAAATACATGAGCAAACTGCCTCACTCTACTCCCAGAAGAAACACCTGGAAGGTGAATTTCCACACATGAATAGCACTTTCTCCCCACCCCTCTCTCAAGGCCTCTGGGTTGTAGAATAGTGATAGAAATGTAGCCGTGTTAGTCTGGTGTAGCTGAAACAAAATACAGGACTATGTAGCACTTTAAAGACTAACAAGATGGTTTATTAGATGATGAGCTATTATTATTAGCTCATCATCTAAGAAACCATCTTATTAGTCTTTAAAGTGCTACATAGTCCTGTATTTTGTTTCTGGGATGTAGGGCAGTTTTATAAAGGTACTAAGGCACTGAGAAGTTAAGGGACTTCCTCAAGGACACATCCCGAGTCTTGCGTAGCGCCAGGAATAGAAACCTGGTCCACTACCCAGATTTCTGGCTTAAGCACAAAACCATGCTTCCTCCCTAGTCCAGAAGAAGCATGCATTGCTGTTCAATCGCACTGGTCTTAAAGAAGTTCCCTGTGAGATGCTCCAATTCGGGAGTATACTTCCCTTAATGAAGACTTGCTGACTTCACAAGTGTTTATAGTGCCCATACTGATTCTCAGATGGCAGGTGCACAAGGAAGGCATAGTTATATCCACGTGAAACCTTCTCCTTGTGAGATTTCCCAGACTCTAGCTATTGATGCTTTCAGGAACCAAACCTCAGAACCTTTGGAAGTTCATCCAGTCACTACTCCAGCTGGCTACCCCACGACCTAATGATCCCCATTGCTCATATACAGCTTTTCACCAGTAGAGATTAAAGTGCTTCACCGTCTTCATTGTACTTATCCCGGGAGGAAGGGGCGTATTCGTATCCCCACAGTACAAACAGACTGGAGGCACACAAAGCCAGCTGACTTTTGGGGATCTGTGGCAGAGCAGAATTCTAGTCTAAGTTCTTAGCTAGTGCCCTAACCATTGGGCATTCCTTCTCTCTACGCCAAGAAACAGCAGCGCACTGACAGAGTCAGATAAAAGAAAAGTTAACGAGAGAAGGCACGAGACCTGCAGTGATATTGTTACTATTCCCAGTGCAGTCACTACCAAGAGGCTCCAAATGAGATCGGGACCATCCTTAGGCTACATCTACACTGCAGGCTTCTTGGGCAAGAACTGTTTTGCGCAAGAATTCTTGCGCAAAAGGTCTTGAGCAGGAGCGCTTCAACACTGCCGTGTGCTTTTGCGTAAGTGTCTGGCCCACGAAAGCTCATCACCTAATAAACCATCTTGTTAGACATTAAAGTGTTGCATGGTCCTGTCTTTTGTTTCAGCTAGAAGAGACTAACACGACTGCATCTCTATCGCTATATGGCATTGTGGACACTCTTGCACAAGAAAGCTCTGGTGGTCATTTTAGCCATAGGGGTTTCTTGTGCAAGAAACCCCTGTTGCCCATCCACACTGCCTTCTCGCGCAAGATGGCTTACTCCTCTTGGGGAGAGAAATAACTTGTGCAAGAATCCCTCTTTTCTGATGCTTTACTGTAAATTTACTTGTGCAAGAACACTCGTGCAGTGTAGACACGCCACAAGTTTGTGCAAGAACAGCTGTTCTTGCGCAAAAAGCCTGCAGTGTAGATGTAGCCTCAGGGTATGTCTGCACAGCAGAGATAAACCCATGGGCCAGCCAACTTGGACTGAGGGCTGTTTCATTGCTGTATATGTTTCCAGGCTTGGGCTGGAGCCTGTGCTGTAGGACCTGTTGGGTCCAGAGGGCAGCCAAGGGTGTCTATCCGCAGTGAAGACACATCCTGCGCAGCTGTGATGGATGCAATCCTGGTAATTGATCAGGGACCATGTTCATGCCTACCCTACCATCTGGGTGATGTAAGTGACAGCCACATACATAAAGCCCCCACAATAAATGACGCATGCATGAGGATGCTTGCATCGGCCCTGCACACAGTCACCAAGAGCCCTTGTGTCCACGCCGTGCGGTGTACAATGAGTAGGTATCTCAGTGTGCAACCCACATTGTCTGTTGGGAAGGCTTGACAATGCGCGATGGGACAGAAATGAGTTGCTCAGGGTTCACCGGGGGCAACGGTACAACTTGCCCGTGTGCAGCTGTCACCCTCCCATCATGTTACCCGTCTCATGACAGCCACCCCTTTCTGTGACAACCCACTCACCCAAATGGCTCTCCTTGCTGTAGCACAAACACAGCAAGCACAGTGATTCTTGATATACCTAAGTACATAACAGCCAGACTGGGTCAGACCAAAGGTCCGTCTAGCCCAGTGTCCTGTCTGCCAACAATGGCCAACGCCAGGTGCCCCAGAGGAAGTGAACAGAAAAGGGACTCGTCAAATGATCCCTCCCCTGTCGCCCATTCCCAGTATCTGACAAACAGAGGCAACGGGACACCCTCCCTACCCATCCTGGCTAATAGCCATGGATGGACCTAACCTCCATGAATCTCTCTCACTCTTTTTTTGAACCTCATTAAAGTCCTGCCCTTCACAACGTCCTCTGGCAAGGAGTTCCACAAGTTGACTGTGTGAAAAAATACTTCCTTTGGTTGGTTTTAAACCTGCTCCCTATTCATTTCATTGCGTGCCCCCTAGTTCTTAGAATCATAGACTTCTAGGGCTGGCAGGGACCTCAGAAGGCATCAAGTCCAACCCCCTGCCCAAAGCAGGACCAGTCCCAACTAAATCAATCCAGCCAGGGCTTTGTCAGGCTGGGACTTAAAAATCTCCAGGGATGGAGATTCCACCCCTTCCCTAAGGAACCCAGCCCAGGGCTTCCCACCCGCCTAGGGAAATAGTTTTTCCTAATCTCCAACCTAGACCTCCCCCACTGCAACTTGAGACCATTGCTCCTAAGTGACCAAAGTGACCCAATGCCACACGATTATGGAGAAAGATGTGCCAGTGGGTTATACTGCAAACAAAATGACAATAAGAGTAATGTTTTGCTTACCACATACATGGGTGTCACCTTTTTCTAACCCAGGCCTTAGCGGCAGGGTACACTGTCTGGATACAGGTGACAGGAGAAGGATCACGTGAGGATTACCTGTTGTGTTCCCTCCCTCTGGGGCATCTGGGCTGGATGGACCGTTGGTCTGATCCCGTCTGGCCATTCTTATGAGGATTATATTTTATGTCTGTTAATGTTAATGAGCTATCATTAGAATCACATATATATATATATATATTTTTTTTTTTTTTTTTTAAAAAGAGGTCATCCGGCCCAGACTGGGAAAATTGAGCTCCCCTTGGGAAACTCCAACAGGAAATATCCCTCTACTGAGGCACACTTGGCGAGGCAGCCATCAGACCTTGAGAATATCATTAAGGATGCGAATAGATTTGTTATGTGTGTGCAGATCTTTATAACATTTCTATATGCTCGGGGAACCATAACTTTGAATGTAATAAAACTTGTAAAACAAACTAGACCTAGCACTTAGACTCTCAGACTCATAGACTTTAAGGTCAGAAGGGACCATTCTGATCATCTAGTCTGACCCCCTGCACAGAACAGGCCACAGAATCTCACCCACCCCTCTTAGAATAATCCTCTCACCTATGTCTCAGATATTGAAGCCTTCAAATACTTCGAAGGCCCCAAGATGCAGAGAGTCCTCCAGCTGTGATCTGTGCCCCATGCTACAGAGGAAGGAGAAAAACCTCCAGGGCCTCTGCCAATCTACCCTGGAGGAAAATTCCTTCCCGACCCCAAATATGGCGATCAGCTAAACCCTGAGCATGTGGGCAAGACTCACCAGCCAGACACTCAAAGTTCTCTATAGTAACTCGTATCATCCCTCCATTGACCTATTTCCCACTGATAATGAATGGTCAATTAGTTACCAAGATCATGTTATCTCATCAAACCATCCCCTTATCATAGAATCATATAACTGGAAGAGACCCCAGAAGGTCGTCAAGTCCAGCCCCCCGCTCTAGGGAGGACCAATCCCAATTAAATCAACCCAGCCAGGGCTTTGTCAAGCCGAGACTTAAACACCTCTAGGGATGGAGACTCCACTACTTCCCTAGGTAACCCATCCCAGTGCTTCACTACCTTCCTAGGGAAATAGTTTTTCCTAATATCCAACCTGGACCTCTCCCACCACAACTTGAGACCATTGCTCCTTGTTCTGCCATCTGTCACCACTGAGAACAGCCTCTCTCCATCCTCTTTGGAACCTCCCTTCAGGAAGTTGAAGGCTGCTCTCAAATCCCCCCTCACTCTTCGCTTCTGCAGACTAAACAGACCCAAATACCTCAGCCTCTCCTCATAAGTCATATGCTCCAGCCCCCTAATCACTTGTGAAATAGATCTGTGGTCACTCTCCTTGGTCTCTAGGTATTCCTAGAGACTCTTAATCTGAAGCAAGTAGCAGAGGAGACTTTCACTCTGGGAACATGAAATTGTAGCCACTGAGCTGAACTCAGGGTGGTGTAACACCACATTACAAAATCCACTTACACTAAAAAGCTACTCTTTCCCAACTGGGGGATTACCATTGGCAATGTTGAAATGCCAATAGCAATCCTGGGGGACCCAGCCTACCCCTTGCTTCCTTGGCTTATGAAGCCATCCACGGGCCAGCTTCACGGCACTAAGGAATTATTCAACTCCTAGCTCAGCAGAGGCAGAATTACAGTGGAATGAGCTTTTGGGAGACTGCAGGGCTGCTGATGGTTTTTACTTACCAGACTGGATCTCAGTGAGAGAAACATCCCAATGGTGTGTCCTGCCTAATATCTGCTCACTGGCCTGCAGGATTTCATGGAACATGTTTGCTTCTTTCTCCTCCTTCTCTGGGTCAGGCATTTATGGAACTCTCGAGGCTGCAATGGAAGCACCAGAATTCCTTTCCCGTGCTCCCCTAGCGTTTTAAACTAGACATGCCTGTCGTGGGGTAGTTTCTCAGTCCCTCGCCCAGGGGGCACTGTTGAGCCCCATGGCCTCGTGGCAGCACACCCTGCGTCTTCTGCAACCCCAGAGTCCCTCTTCCCCAGGGCAGTGCGGCCTAGTGGTCAGAATTTCTACTACTCCCCTTTTCACTTGGGCAGCATGGCCTAGTGGCCAGAGTCTCTAGCAACACCCTTTTCACCGGGGAAGCTTGGCCTCACAGCTGATTCAAAAGTCAAGGTACAGCATCCCCTTGAGGAATAAGGAGGTTTGAGTAGGGGGACCCAGGCCCTCCTTCTCCACCAGGTCCCAGCCCAGGGCCTTGTCTGTGATGGACACATCCCACCACTAGCGCAGTGGCCAGCCCACCCAAAACACTCTCAGCTTCTCAGGGTTCCAGTTCCCCACCCTGGGCTACTTCCCATCCTGTTAGGATTGCTGGCATCTTCCCCACCTGCGCCCTCTGAGCCGGGCCCTTCTGTGCGCAGCCTCTGCTGGCTGCGTCCGCCTGCTGCTCCTCCGGGCTGGCCTCCAGGTCGGGTCTCTCAGGCAGCTCCCATGCAGGAGCTGGGGTAGTACATCCTTCCTCCTCAGCAGCCATCCCGGACTGAGCCTCCCTCCAGGCTTTTATACCTGGGTTGTGGTCTGAGCATGCCCAGCAGGGCTGCGGGGGCGGGGCTTCTTCAGCCTGGTGAGCCTGATTGGGCTCAGCTTTCCCAGGGCGGGGCCGGTCCACCCGGTCACACTGCCTACACCCAATTCTGCCTCAGAGTGCTTGTGCACAGCCCCACGTACAGCCCCAGCCACCGTGGGCGAGGGAGATGAGCGAATGCCCTGCTTGCACGACTCTGTGACGGTTAGGCAATGCACTGAAAACGGACCCCATTTTCCACCGGCGGGGGTGATTTAGCAGCTCTCTCGTTCCTGGGGGTAAGAAAAACACAGAGCAGAGCACGCAATTGCTGCTGGTGCCCCAAAGCCACCCAGGTTCATATGCTTCTACCCGGTGTGCTGCAATGGTGCCTGCCAAAGATATTGCCGCCTGGCATGGGAAAGCGGCTACCCATGCCGGAGGAAGAAATGAGGCTGCCGTCCCTAGAAGTCTTCAGGAGAAGATTGCAGAGAACCTCCAGGAAAGTTTCATCGAGACCCCAGGAAGATACAAAGAACGTCTCTGTGAATAGATACAGACTGTTCTGTACAGTCGCTGCCTCCTCCCCACCACCCGTTTCACCGGGGAGTGAAAAGCAGACAGCAAAGCACCTGCTCTTTGTTGTGCTGCTACTTCTTCTAGTACAAGAAAACTCATGAAAAGTCGCTGGCTGAGTCCAATGAATTTGGGGGTGCCATCCACACATCATAAGAACGGCCAGACTGGGACAGACCAATGGTCCATCTACCCAGTCTCCTGTCTGCCCACAATGGCCAATGACAGATTAAAAAAAAAATTTAAATTAAAGGAGATTGCCTATCTTCTAGAACTGGAAGGGACCTTGAAAGGTCATCGAGTCCAGTCCCCTGCCTCAGGACCAAGTACCACCCCTGACAAATATTCACCCCAAATTCCTAAATGGCCTCCGCAAGGATTGAACTCACAACCCTAGGTGTCCCAAAGGGGTGAACACAACAGGGAAGTCTCACATGAGCCCTCCCCTCTCACCCATTTCCAGACACACAGAGGCCAGGGACACCATTCCTACCCATCCCGGCTAATCGCCATGGATGGATCATAGTAACGGGAAATACAATTTCTGAAGGCTACGTCTAGACTGGCATGATTTTCCAGAAATTCTTTTAACGGAAAAGTTTTCCGTTAAAAGCATTTTTGGAAAAGAGCGTCTAGATTGGCACGGACGCTTTTCCGCAAAAGCACTTTTTGTGGAAAAGCGTCCGTGGCCAATCTCGACGCCCTTTTCCGCAAAAAAGCCCCGATCGCCATTTTCGCGATCGGGGCTTTTTTGCGCAAAACAAATCTCAGCTGTCTACACTGGCCCTCCGGGCCCGGTGCTGAGCGGTGTCCATATTTCTGTGGCTGGTCTGCAGCTGGACCTGCATCACTTATTCTCCCACAGGTCCAGGAGATCCAATATCTCCCGCGTACTCCAAGTCTCAGCTGTGCAGGTGGCGTGGTCAGCTGGGCGGTGGCACACCATAATGGAGCGCTCACCAAACGGAACAATCAAACTGCCAGGTAGCACTCACCAAACTGGACAATCCTACAAAGGCATTTCAAAAATTCACAAGACTTTAAGGGGCTACGGGGGAGGGGAGCCTTTCAGTCTCCGTGACCTCTGGGCAGCGGAGTTCCCAGTGGTGACCCAAGTGCTCTGTGTCTGGCATTGCAGGACAGCTCCTGGAGGACTGTTAGGGTGCACATAAATATCACTGCATCTCTACTCATGCTGCATCAATCTCAGTGCATTGACCAGGGCTCGCTGCCAGCTGGGGAGGCGGTGTGATTCCTCAGGGTAACAGCACTGACATCCGGGGGATACACATCGAAGTGTAAATACGTGCCCAAGCAGGTCAGTGCAAAGTGGCTTACGTGGACCTAATTTTGTCACGTAGACCAGACCAGGCCTAAATCAAGAGCCTCTGGAGCTGAAAGCATAAATCACTCCAGCCTGCTCTAAAGAGTCTTTTCTGGAGCCAAAAGCTGTAAGAGACTCACATCCTCTGTGGACCAGGTGCAGAGAAGGACACACGACATACACTGACCAGAGACAAGTCTCAGAGGGGGAGCCGTGTTAGTGTGCGTCTACAAACACAACAAGGAGTCCTGTGGCACCTTAAAGAAGTACGTCTACACAGCAACATTATTTCACAATCAGTAGCGGTTTTTTTGAAATAACTTAGGGTACGTCTACATTGCATTCCTCCTTCGAGAGAGGAATTCAAATGCAGACAAGCAAAATTGCAAATGAAGGCCGCTTTTCCGAAATAGCGTCCAAAAAAATGAGGAGTAAGGGTTATTTCGAAGAAAGGGGTTTTTCTCAAAATAACCCTATGGGGACTGCGTTTGTTTTCCCGAAAGATGCTAATTCAGTAAAGCGGCGGTCCACGATTATGCAAATGAAGCATGGGAAATTCAAATCCGCGCTTCATTTGCAATTTCGCTTGTCTGCATTGGCATTCCTCTCTCGAAGGAGGAATGTAATGTAGACATACCGTTAGTCCGCATCTACACAGCAGGCGGTTATTTCGACTTAATGTCGAAATACTGTCAAGCTGGAGGACTTCTTACGCCAACTCCTGTAACCTTCATTGTACGAGGAGTAAGGAAAGTCAGAGGAAGAGTGCTCTATGTCGAAATAAGTGCTGTGTAGACCCTCCCAATTTCAAAATAAACTACACAATCGACGTAGCTCAGTTTGCGTTGTTTATTTCGAGTTCAGATCTGCTGGGTAGACGCACCCTCAGATTAACTTGGGCATCAGTAAAACCCACTTCATCAGATGCATGCGACTGACCAGCAAGCTACGGTAGTGCTTGCTCCTGTCAGCCCTTCCTACAGAATTCAGGCAACTCTAGCAAATTCAGAAGCTGTTGCTGCTTTTCCTCACAGGCTACTGAAAGTTTAGTGGCTCTTGTGGTTTTTGGTAAAGTGGAAAAGACAAACCCCTATCTCTGCGTCATTGACCGCTCTGAGTTAAGGACCCTGGTCCTTCCTGGGGGGTTTACATCAAGATCTTTGTAGTTCACGTTTGGACAAGCAAAACAAAGCTCGCGTCGAGGAGATGTCAGTGTTCCAAGGCCCAGAAATGAAGTGTTGTGTGTCCATGAAAGAAACCATGCTGTTAATTCCCTCTTCCACTCTCAGGCCTTTCCTTCCCCAGATGATCTGTGCTCAGAAAATCCAACTCAAACAAAGCAGGCCGCGCTTTCCCGGCCTACTTCTTGGTTCAAAATATGAAGGACAAGCAGAGATATTTTGTCCGTGACTTTTGTCATAGAAATGGACTGTCTTGAAAACCACCGCTCGCGAATATTTGGGCGAAGTACAAATGGCTCTTCCCTTTGACCAGGTGTTGCTTATGAGTAACAAATATTCACACGACAGGCTGGAACAGGCTTGGGCAAAAAGACTTTAAGCAGGCACTCGGGCTGCCTCCGAGACAATTTTCCCCTTTGAAAATACTGCCATAAAAATGTAACACTGAAGAAAACTCCCCATTGCGCTCACCTCCGTGACATATACGCATCTTAGTGTTTATAGGGCTTTTTTAAAGGCAACATTATGCAAAGGCAATTTATTTTTTCTGCTCTTTTAGCAAACCACAAAGAAATTAAATGCAAACAAGTAATCCCAACCTACCCTCCCTCATTAAGACAATGGTAAGGTTATGCAGTTCAAATTCAAGTCAGGAAATGAAGAATTTTTTGTTCCAAACGCAACATTAATGAACCGTGTTGCAACTTACGTAATATTTATTTTTTTCACATTCATTAGGTAGCTTAATATACTGGTCTATTATTTATGCGCCTGCTCCTACAAATACATACCCACCTGCACGTCATTAACCGCAGAACTACTCATGTGCACGGATGTTTGCAAGATCTGGGCCTGTGACATTAGTTTTAGTCCATAAAACACATTTAGTGCCCAGAGGCAGGGCTGGCTCTAGGCACCAGCAAAGCAAGCTCGTGCTTGGGGGGACACATTTCCAGGGGCGTCATTCCGGCCATATTTGTGTGCACTTGTGTGTACTGTTTCGCCCCCGTTCTGCCCCCATCCGCGGTCACCTGCCAGCAGCAGCCCTTTCCACGCGCCTCCCCATACGGGGGGGTCCCAACACCCAGGCAGGTACCCCATAGTCCCGCCCTTCCACGGGCAGCGCTGCCCGAGTCTTTTTCCCGCAATGCCGGGACCTGTGTGTGCCCCGCTGCGCGTGCTGATTGGCCGTCCGGTGCCACGTCACAGACCCAGCGGGGAGAATAGGAAGGGGAGGAGTGCGGGGCCCTGCGTGGGGTTGTGGTGCACGGGCGTCCATCCAAACAGGGTGGCCAGGGAGCCCCTGCCCCTCCGTCCCTCCCCACCCGGTCATCGTGCTTGGGCAGCAGCATCTCCCCAGCTCCCGAAGGGGAAACTGAGGCAGCAGGGAAGCAACTTGCTTCAGGCCAGCTGGCGGCAGGGCCGGGGACAGAACCCAGGCATCCGGGCTCCAGCCTGGCACTCTGGGTCATTTGGGGCCGGTCCTGGTCTCAGGCCGAGTTCTTATCCCCGTGCCAGGCTGTGTCGGGCCAGATCCTGTGGCCCGGATTAAGCGCACTGAGCAGAATGCCCCCTCCCTCCACGCCAGAGGGCCTAAGCCGTGGCCAAAGCCGCCCCTGCTCCAGGTCCGGGTCACTGCCAACAAAAAAAAGGGGGGGTGGGACGGCCAAAAAATGTTTTGCTTGGGGTGGAAAAAAACCTAGAGCCGGCCCTACCCAGAGGGACTGAGACAGCATTCCTGTCGGAACCTTAACTTTTGTTTTTCATTATTCTGTCTGTGATTTTAACGTAGTGTTATACATCAAAGTCCCTTGTTACTAGTAACACCTCTGATCATTAAAGAGAAAGAATTGTCAAGGTCTAATTTGCTTTTCCAAATGTATGCAATTCACTTATTCCACTTCACTCCACGCGAACAAGGCATCCAGACTTTTCAGTTTCACCTTCGAGAGTCAATTTATTTCATTCTCTAGTTCCCCTGCAGTAGCATTGCATTGTGACATCTGGTTTGCAGAAAGGGGGGCTCCTAAAATCCAAGCCAACAAAAACAAACAAAAAAGTTTTCACTGATATTAAGAACAAATCATGAAATTATTTCCAGTCTGTCTGATTTCACAGGAACCCTTCTTAATTTACATTCTGGGCCAAAGCTATTTGAAAAATCTCTCTTTTAAGAAGAAAAAACACCTAAACCCCCCAAATCAGAGATTTTCCCCTGTGACTCTCGAAAATGATACAGGAGGTTGAATATTCAGATGCAATCCACTCAAACGCCCCATTTAGAGGCCATATTAAGCAGATGTTCAACAGAAAACGTAGCAAAAGAAGTTAACTGCACACTCACAGTTCCCCAGGAATGCAAAAGAGTCCTTATGTAAATTTGTGAGAGCTGCAGTTGACTTCACTAATTAGTGACAGTTGGGTCACAGGAAATATTTTCACTGCTCTAATGAAGCCCTATTTTAGGCTTCTAAGTTTTCAAAGTGGGTCTCCCTTTAGATACAAATGTTATGCTGCTGTGATAGAGGGTAGGCATTTTAAAGGTACCATGGCCCTTTAACTCATAACTAGATAGCATCAGTCTCTGTGTGTCTGTAAAAGAGATGGCCTGAACTTAATTACACAAAGAACAAATCCTGCATTTTTTGGTGGGCAAAGGTCACTACCCAAGGGACAATGTAAAACCAATTTTTCAACACACGCTTCATTTTTGCAATAGTTCATTTTGCCCTGGGCATTTACTAGCAAGCCATTATTAACTCCTGGCAGTGACAAATTCCTGTGGAAAATGATTGTTTAGGTAGAGCGTGCGCAAATCATTTTTCCGCGGGGTGTTTCTTAAATCCATGCGGAGGAGGGGGCTGGAGGAGCTAAATTGTAGGTACAGCTGCCTGGGTTGCAGGCTGAAATTAAACGTAATGACACTGAAGGGAAAGAAACGGTATGCGGCTCACATGTGGGAATGAACCAGAATTTCCTGTTTATACGTCTCTTACTAGATGCTTGGGCCACTGTCCTGTTTTTATTTATGTCGTTTTCATTGGCTCGGCCAGAGAGTAATGGTGCAAATACCATAGGTTCTGGCGTTCCTTGCGCTGCTAATGCAACGCCGTTCATTGATCCGGTGAGGCACCGTTAAAATAGGAGACCTCTTTTTAAATCTCTTGGGCTCTAGGAGAACAATAAAGATTTTACAGCTGTTCTGGTTTGGTGGGGGAAGCGGCGAGGAGGAAGAAGCAGAGTTAGTGCTAGTGGCCGGCTATAATTTCTCCAGTAGGTCTTTGCTGACAGTTTTAGGATTAACAAGTGAGCTCTGTTCCCAGGCATTTGCTCTTCATATAAGTTGGGCTGTTTGTTCTCAAGGGTTTATTTTACGCTACAAAATATGGCATTGCCAAACAGATGCAGGCTTGTTCCTAGAAAGAAAACTTATAAGTACGACAGCATCTCACCGAGGCATGAGCCGCTGGAATTGTTTGCGAAAGCTACAGTATTTCTAGGGCCCTTTTCAAGGCTGGTTTTTCCCACAGACGTTGTCAGTTGATTCTTTTGTGGCTCTGTGGTTTCTCAACAATGAATTAAGAAAAATGAACCAGCAAACAAAAAGCGGCGGCCAAGCAGTGAGGTTCTCCTGGTCGAAATGAATGAGAAAGACTCTGCTGAGCTGCGGGAAAGGAAAGGTATTTACTCCTCTTCTCTTTCCCGAACTTGAAGAATTCAAATTCTTGGTTATTTCTATAGCCCCATATTGTAGGCACACACGGTATTTTGCGGACAAACGGACAGCTGCCTGCAACATAGAGCTTAGGAGCACATTAAGGACGACAGGCCAAGGGTAGCATGGATGGGCAGGGCGAAGGAGACAAGAAAAAGGGTTGAGAGATATGCTAGGGGCCCAATCCTACACAGTGTTCAGCATCAACTAGCCACGAGGGAGGGAGGGAGGGAAAGAGAAAGAAAGAAAGAAAGAAAGAAAGAAAGAAAGAAAGAAAGAAAGAAAGAAAGAAAGAAAGAAAGAAAGAAAGAAAGAAAGAAAGAAAGAAAGAAAGAAAGAAAAAGAGCTTTGCAGACTAACCACAAGAGAAGAGTGGTTATAACTCCTTTCAGAGGGGTAGCTGTGTTAGTCTGTTTCAGCATCTGTCGAAATGGGGTCCAGCCCATGAAAGCTGATGCTAAATAACTCTTTCCCATGAAAGCTCATCACCTAATAAACTATCTTGTTAGTCTTTAAAGTGCTGCATATTTTTTCCTTTTGTTTTACCAAGACCAGACTAACATGGCTCCCTCTCTATTGCCAAATATATCTGTTAGTCTTTAAGGTGCCACAGGATTCCTCATTGTTAGAACTAATGTTGCACTCAAGCGACATCAGCGTGACAATAGGGAGAGGCACTTCCTCAGGACGCAGTGGTGTGGAGAAAACAAAAGGAAAGCGTCTCAAACATGGAGTTCCTGGAGACGCTGAAAGACGTGCTAATGTTCTTTCTGACCTGTGCACCCCATTGCTTTTCGGGGAGGGGGGCTTTCTACCCAGGCCCTCCTCTTTGTCTCTCCTGCCTCCTGATTCGACTCAAAATGACTTGCCCAAGGTCTCAAACTGCAGCAGTACCAGAGCTGGGCTTGGATGGCTTGAGACTCGGAGGGCCGTGCTCAGTGGATCAGACGAGGCTCTCTTACAAAAGGGGCTCGAAATCCAATTACAGGGCCCCCTCCTGCTGTGAAGACACAAAGGGGCTGGCTCAAATGAAGCTGCTGTTGAGCATTCATTGCTTCCTGTGGTTGCTGGGGGGGGGGGGGGAGAGACCCTACTTGCTATGCATTTGAGGAAAGGGACACGTTTATTTCCGCGACCTTTCCGAACCACGGCACACTGAAATCACGGACAGAGCGCTAGACCCCGGCTGCTCCCTTCTGAGCACCAGGAATTCCCCTTTCACCCGCTTACAGCAGCGCTCCCTGGGCAGGCCTTGTAATGAGAGGACAGAGTTTGTATCTGGGAATCTAGGCATTATTAATTGCCCTCCCGATGTCAAGCTGGGCACTCCTCCCCCGCCAGTTACCGTCTGCCCTCCCCAGTCACCGCGGAGAGAGCCAGGGCCAGCTAGTGCATCATTCCAGCACCGCCGGACTCGCCAGCAATGACTCTGTTGAGCCTGATCCAAGATCTGCAATCAAGTGGACACGGGCAGCGAAAGCCAGCTGGATTTACTTAGTGTGTCAGACTCTGCGTCCCACCCGTATGTCTGCTCGGCAAGAACATGGTTTCCAGCTGCCTGGGGTGCTGGTCTGCTGCCTAGGAAAGGGCTGGTCACGTGCTCCAAAGTCCCAGGCCGCAGGAGGGGGGATGCCTGTCCTGAATGTGGACAGACCTTTGAGTTGCCGGGGGCGCTAGGTATTGTTTCCTGTCTGAAAGCGAGGCATCCGTCAACCGGAGAGGTAATACAGGCGGTTCGTCTGTCACCGACGACGCGGTAACAGCACCTCACCCAAGGTCTGGCGGAGCTACGGGCGCTTGCCCGTACGGAGTGGGACACAGCTGTGCTCTGGGGCCTACTTTGGGGAGGCTGTAGTCCCAGGCTCCGCGATTCAGAAATTGACGCAGCTTTGGGTATCTGGCCCAACGTGAGAGACGAACTCGTTATCAAGAGTAGCGGGAGGTTGCTGGTGGTGTGCAGGAAGCCCTTGCGATTCGTAGATTCGCTATTTGCGATGTTGTATATTCACGGTATGCTGAGCCGTATCATCCCTGATTAGGGATGTTAATGGTTAACCAGTCACGCTGTTAAACGGTAAGCATCGGGTGATACTTACTGGTTACCAGTTAACCGGTGGCCTGGTTAGGCTGGAGCAGCCCTGTGTAGATGGTTAACCGGTTACGTATAACATGTAACCAGTTAACTGCTTCAATAGGATTTTACATCCTTATGCATGATGCAGCAGAATGATGCTTTTTCAGTGCACTCTAGTAAAAAAAATTATGTTCACTAAATTGCAGTAGCATTTCAGGCTTAACACGCCCCCTTAACTTATGGCACTGAAAAGAAAAGCCAGGAGGCAGAGAGTGGGCAAAAGCTGGGTTCCCTCTGTTATTTCTTCCATCGATGCATGGAATAAATTTTGTTATGTGCGCTGAGACATGGGCAGTTGTGCACCACTAGTAGAAACACATGCTGCCGGCTGTGAGAACTACAGGCACTTTGCTAATCAACTGGGCAACACCTGAATTTCTCCTGGGTGATCATGCAAGCACTCAGCTTCCAGGGAACTCTGGGCAAACGGCTACAAGGAAAAAAAGGTGATAGCTTTAAGCCAGAAAGCTGAATTATGGGCTAAGCTTGTGAGCGGAGTTTGTTTTCACTCCAGTAAAAGTCCAGTCAAAGGACTTTTTTGTTGGTTTTAGATATGACATGTGTTTGTTACGTTCTTACGTGCACATATTCACCTACTGCATCGTTCGCCTATTTTATACAGAAAATGGGGTTCTTTTGTTTCGGGGAACACCCGCTGCCCCCCAGCATCTGGGGATTGAACCATGTGCGGTGATCTCACGAACGTACGCCCCCGTGGCAAGAATCTGTGAAACCAGGTCACGCTTGGATCAGCTCCAGGAACCAAAATCGCACGCCGTGAACGTCTGTCTCCAGGCACCCTGGGATCCAACTGGAAATTGCTCTCATGGTGCTAAAATCTCGTGAGGGACCAGTCCCTACTGCCTCGTTGTATTCAGATCCACCTGCATCCTCGGCAACAGCGCACAAAGCCAGCCAGCCCGGGCCACCCACAGCAGTAGCCGCAGGATTCGCTTTACGGGCTGCAGAAACAGGGCAAATTGCAGCTCCTCATCCTAACCCCACCACACCTGTCACTTGTGAGCAAGGGGACCCATTGCTCAGGGGTAAGTGGAGGGCTCAGCAGGGCCCACTCCATCCAGCTGCTTTCAACCTCCGACCATTTCCTCCGAGGGAGCCCCAGCTGCAGCCAATGAGGGCCCAGCTGGGGCTGTATAAAGAAGGGCTCCTGGAGAGAAGAGGACTCACTCTTGTGCCTGCTGGGGAGCAGGAGGGACCTGGCTGCCAGGGAAGCTGGAGGCTTCCTGAGACAGAGCAGGGCTGGGGAAGCTCTGGCCTGGCCCAACTCCCAGGCTGCAGGGCCTGAGGCTAGGGCTGCCGGGAGGCAGCAGGTCCACACCCCCTTGCCAATGAGGAGCAGCCATTTCAAGCAGCAGTTTGCCCTGAGGCAGGGGTAGATGAGGCCTGGCAGTGGGTCACTGAGGCAGGGTTGGTTTAGGGGGCTGGGGTTCCTTGGGAGAGGAGGCAATATTAGGAGGAAAGGGGACTGTGGGTAGGAAGGGACACAGGGCCTCAACCAGCTAGCGGGGGCACGCTGAGGCTGAAGAGCCGATTCCTTGAGTCACCAGCAGGAGGCGCTGCGGTGGTGAATCACTACCCTGTTGCAAAACCAAAGACACTACAGCTAAAACATCATCCTTGCTCTTTATTTTTCATCGGCGGGGCTTGAACCTGGGACCTCTGCAGCAACTAGCACAAGCACTCACAAGGTGAGCGATGACTTCAGATGAAAAGCACGACACTAACTCGTACCTTCATTACACAGCCCGGCTTTCAGAAAGGAGCAAACATCTGCCGTGATACTAACACAGGTTACACTTACGAACAGAAGTGCAAAGAGTTGATAATCCGGTCTGGGGGCACGTCTACACTACAGGGTTCTTGCGCAAAACCCTGCGGCGCGTCCACACCTCACGCGCGTTTTGGCGCAAGTAAATTTACAGTGACTTGACGGAACAGAGGGGTTTTTGCAGTATAGGTATTCCTCTTTCTACGAGGAATAACTCCTTTTTGCACAAGAGCTCTTGCGCAAAAGGGTGTGCGTGGACGGGAAACAAGGGGGGTTTTTTTTGTGCAAAAACAGTCTATCGAAAGAAGCACAGGTGCCCTGGTGGCCATTCTGTTGATGGCAATCAGCTCTTTCTTGTGAGAGAGTAGCACTGCAGTCTGGATGCTCTCTTGCACAAAAGGGCATCGCTTTTCCGATGTGCTTTTGTAGTGTGGATGTGCTTTTGCCCAAGAAGTTTTTGCAGAAGATCTCTTCCACAAAAAGCTTCTTGCGCAAGTAGCCTGCAGTGTAGATGTAGCCTGGGAGAATAACGTCATATGCTTTTTCAGTCTTGGCTTCTCTATATTCCCGCTCCTTGACTCTTAACTTGGAAAGGTGTCTCTTTCACTTATCCTGCTTATCTAGCTATGCCACTTTCTTTTCCCTCTCTTTCTTCCCCCCCATCCATTTGCTTTGTTTAACTCCTCTCATAGAACCTCCCTTTCCTCTTTGGCTTTTGGCTTGTTCTCGGCATAAGGAGCTCAGTGCAGCAAGGAAGCTACATAAAACCAAAATGTAACGCACCAAATCCTCACCATTGCTGGACAGTGTGGGGCGAATCATGAACAAATCCCTGACTGCCACTGATCTAGTATTTCATAGCTAGAGCTCTCTTCTCTAGGATGCACAGCATCACGCTTCATTAAACCGTTTTCCCAGCGGGTTATTTCGAAGGAGGAAGAGAGACCCATTATAGGCTGGTCTGTTGGTTTTTATGATACTCATGAACATGTAATCGAGGTGACTCCAGCAGTAGTTAAAAACCAAATAGAGTTGTCCAGGATAAATCATTATGTAGATTTCTTTAGCCTCAATTAGATATTATCAGGGTGAAAAAGACTGTACAAGTGTGAGTGAGCCCAAGAGGCCTGATTTCCTGACTATCTTGTCCTTAGTGTGGTCTCTAACACATGTACCACGTTGGTGTAAAATGTTATCAACCCCGAGCATCAGCAATTTGCAGCCACATGTTTTGATCTGAGGAAGTGGGTCTGGCCCACGAAAGCTCATCACCTAATAAACCATCTTGTTAGTCTTTAAAGTGCTACATAGTCCTGTTTTTTGTTTCAGCTACACTGGACTAACATGGCTACATTTCTATCACTTTTGCACATGTGGAAATACTTACCCAGGGGTGTGTCTAGACTACATGCCTCCTTCGACGGAGGCATGTAGATTAGCCAGATCGGAAGAGGGAAATGAAGCCGCGATTAAAATAATCGCGGCTTCATTTAAATTTAAATGGCTGCCCCGATCTGCCGATCAGCTGTTTGTCGGCAGATCGGGGCAGTCTGGACGCGACGCGCCGACAAAGGAGCCTTTCTTCATCGGCACAGGTAAACCTCATGAAACCAGGCTTACCTGTGCCGATGAAGAAAGGCTTCTTTGTCGGCGCGTCGCGTCCAGACTGCCCCGATCTGCCGACAAACAGCTGATCGGCAGAGCGGGGCAGCCATTTAAATTTAAATGAAGCCGCGATTATTTTAATCGCGGCTTCATTTCCCTCTTCCGATCTGGCTAATCTACATGCCTCCGTCGAAGGAGGCATGTAGTCTAGACACACCCCAGGGTAGGAGGCAGTGGAGAATCAAGCCTCCATGTTGGAGGCCTCCAGCCACAACTTAGAGCAATCCATCCCGTCCGGGGGAGGTTGGAGGTAGCTGTCAGTCATGGGATTGTGCAGGAGGTGACAATGGTTGTATAACCACCACCAGGCGGATTTGAACCTGAACTGAAGCGGAGTATAGAAGCCTCTACCCTCTGAGCTAAAAGCCAGCTGGCTCCCAACCCCTGCTGTAGAGGTCTCTTGGTCTTAACTGTTGCTGGGGTCTAGGTACCACTTGCATTGCTCAGTAACCACACTAGGTGTGTGGGTTACAGTTGCAAATCAGAACTCCTTGCAGTACCAAAGGGCTAGCATCTATGTCTAAAAACTTTCCAAAAATGTCTTAATTGGGGCCAAAAATGTAAAGAACATGTCGCAACAAAACACCACGCTGGGAGGAGGTCAAACAAGCCAGGTTGTAAGTAGTCGGGCAGAGTGACATTGCTTCTACAGGGAATAAACATGTGGCAAGCATGCGTTACCCACGGAGGTACAGCACAGATCACGTCCAGCGACTCCTGGATCTCTCTCTGTGGAAGGAGGGAGTAGGAGGGCACAGAGAGGAGTTGTACAACGGAGCGGAAGGAAAACTCTTGGCTCAGGTCCCAGAGTGTCTCTGCAAGGATAGTCTTGCTTCAAAATGTCTCTCCATGAAGTGATGCTGGAATATGGGAGCTGACAGCTGGTGGACTGGACGGCTAACACGATCGGTAACGAGATAGGGATCTTTTCCCATCTGTATGGCCGACTCCAATCTGTGGTAGATCAGTGGAGACCAAAGTTTGTCTAACAGCCCATGGGAAATGAGTTGGAGGGTTCTGAGTCAAGTTCCCAGTGGGCAGCGGAACATGTCACGAAACTTCCCCTGCTACGTCTGTTGGCCTAGACCCGTTGACAATCTAAGCAGAAAAGTCACAGGCCAAAAAGACTCAATGGGTGAAAAACAAGAGTTTCTTCTCACCTTGAGACTAGTTGCTCTGAGTTTTCACTATCATTCTCCAGACTGCAGCTACAGAGAGGCCTTCAATCTCCAGGCTAGTCAATCCAGCACCTTTCAACAACATTAGAGGACTTTTTAAATGTGGAAATACTACTCCAAGCCATCTATCGCGGATTAGGGTTTTACCTGTTATCATGAGAGGAAGTGCACAATTTCACAAACTCATAGGTGGTGGTGTCTAGATGCTACAGTGATTGGCTCCATGGAAGGCAGTCTCCCAAATTCCCCTGTGCAGGAACAGTAAGAAATTGGCAAGACTCTCCGTTGCCATCTGACAAAGCCACTCTTGACTTTTATGCTCATTAACTTTCTGCTGGTATCTGGGAAGCCTGAATCAGGTCGGCAGGGATGGCCATGTTTCAAAACACCAGCAGAGTCATGAGAATTCAGCAATAAGCATCAGCCACTGGATTTGTCTTTTCTGTTGGAAAAGTAGTAACTTCAGAGCGCTTCCCCATGAGTGAAAAGCCCCCTTTCCGAGGCAACAGACATTCACGCTACGTCACTAACTTGAGTAACCATGAAGCACCTACAAAGTGACAAAAAGTCACGGCGTGTGTGAAAGGAGCAGAAAGCCACTGAAGAGAAGGGAATGGGTTGTGCGATCCAATGGAGCAGGAGTCAGTGGAACGGGATGAAGTTCAGACAAGGATGGATAGAACTCAAGAAATGTTTCTCGTTGGTGGAATCTAGTAGGTTGTGGGATAATGGCCCAGAGGAAGGGGATAAAGTCTCATCTCTTGGAACAAATAGAATAGGACTGGCCAAAGCAAAAGAAAAAATGTAGGGATCAAGTGTGCACGGGGCAGAGTGGGCAAAGGAGAAGTAGACAACCTGACCCCATGGGATATTTAAGTATTTAGTCTACAATTTAATGCGCAGATGCCTAAAAGGTCAGCATAGGTCTTTACATAATCGCTACTACTTCGGGTGGTGCAACTACAACCCAAATGAATCCCCGAGAAAGAAAACATGTGCCTCCCAGCTGGTAGGAAACCGTAGGAAATATTCCATTCGCAGGAAGCTTGTAGAACAATTCTGTTCCTTCCCCACCCGTCCCTCACCCAAGAAGAATTTCACAAACCCTCTCTTTTCCTGATCCCAGGACAACTGCAACCCGTGGTGAGCCTGATCCCATGAGTTTGTGAGATGAGGAGAACTTTCTAGGGGTGGCTGAGAGCCCTCAGATCCTGCTAATTTCAATGGGAAAGGAGAGTGCCCTCCAGAATCGGGCCCTTGGGTTCCTCTTTTATAGACTCGGGTGAGCTCCTGACACATTCCTCCCCATCACTAGCCCCATGATTGAACTCATCATCTCCTATCTAGAGATCGGACAGTGCCACCCTCCACGGGTTTTATCTACCTGGACAAAGTCCCCTCTGGTCATCAGCAGTACTGATAAGAAAAATATTTAGAAGTACATTGTCCTATCATCAAGCAGCAATGGGCTTAAACTGCAGCAAGGGAGGTTTAGGTTGGACATTAGGAAAAACTTCCTACCAGTCAGGGTGGTTAAACACTGGAATAAATTGCCCAGGGAGGTTGTGGAATCTCCATCCCTGGAGAAATTTAAGGGGAAGTTGGACAGACACCAGGGATGGTCTAGATCAGCGGTTCCCAATGGCCGTGCACACTGCCAGGCCACACCCATGGGGGCGGGGCTGAGGCAGAGTGGGGCAGCGCGCAGACCCACGGGCAGGTAGAAAGGGGCATGGAGGAGGCAGTATAGAGCCCGCACAGCCAGGTGTTCCCCGGGATGTTGGCAGAGGGGGAGGCGAAGCAAAGAGGAGTGCAGATAGATGGAAGCAGTGCGGAGCCCTTGCAGCCGCTAATCATTTTTGTTGCGCTTTCTTTGACCTTTTCCATTTCTACTGATTTGTTTTGAGATAAAATTACCAATTCTATCTATAAAACACTTTCCCACCTTCTTCCTGGTAGGCGTTGGAGTTCTCATAATAGTCTGTAAAAGGTTAGATTCCTTTGAGCGAAAAACAATAACTTTAAGACTATTATGGCAATGTATCTATGCGTGTATATAGATCATGCATTGACACCCCAGTTAGTCAGGGTCTGAACTTCACCATGCCAAGGTTGTTGTCTGCTCTCTGGGGCATAAGATAGAAGAGAGAGAAATTGAGAGAGCGCTCCCCTTTCCATCACCATCGATCTAGGTTTACAGTCGTTTTCTAACGTTTTCATGGAAACCTTGTGCTCTTCCTTTTAAACAGTGATCTCTGTGGGTGTTGTTTTCTGCCTATTCATTCTCTTTCTCCTGGCTAGCATAAGGCAAACTATTCTATATACCGTATTTTCCGGCGTATAGGGCGACTGGGCGTATAAGACGACCCCCTAATTTTTTAATTAAAAGATAGGGTTTCATCTTATACCCAGCGCCCCTCCGCCTCCTTTGCTCCCGGTGTCCCTGGTCTGCTGGAGACGGTCCCCAGCAGACCAGAGGCACCGGGAGCAAAGCCACAGCAGCTTTGGAAAGCCGGGGGGGAAGCCGGCAGGGGGGGCAGCCCAGGCGCGCCTGGGATGCCCCCCCGCTGGCTTCCCCCAAGGCTTTGCAAAGCCGCGGAGGGGCTCGGGCGGGGGGAAGCTGGCGGCGGGGCATCCCAGGCGTGCCTGGGATGTATACCTGGCGTACAAGACGACCCCCGATTTTGGGGGATGTTTTTTAACATCAAAAATCGTCTTGTACGCTGGAATATACGGTATTTTACACTGACATCATGAATCTCTACTGAGAAAATCAGAATACAACTGATTTCTATGTTTCTGCTCACATTTGAATGTTATATATATAAAATACTCTAATTATAAGGTTCATTATTCATTCATTTTATATTCTTGGCGGAGGTGGAGGCTGTCAGCAGGGGCTGGCTGCTGGATTTCACTAGCACTTCTGGGAGGGGTGTACGCAAGACTTCGAGCGGAGCTGGGACACAGTGCTAGGTCAGAAGGGTGGGGCCGTGGGAGATGGGTTGTGGTGCCTTCTGCGTGGGCCGGCCATGGCCTCGTTGGTGGCAGTGCGTGTTGCTGTGGGGAATTTCCCTGTTGCACGTGCTCCCAGCCTGGGCGCCTGCATAAGCCTGGCTCCACACAGAGTCCGCCCTGCCGAGGGATGCAGCCCGCCACTGATGGTTCTGCTCATGAGATACTTGGCTGGAGGGGTGAAAAGAACAGACATTTCTTACAGTACTATCCTATCACAACGTGCCCTCTGAGATGGGGGGGCAGTGTGATACAACAGTACCTATAAGAAATATGTGTGTGGGGGGGAGGCGCTCAGGGCAGGGAATATGGGGCGGGGGGGGGGATGCAGACGTCAAGGTTGGAGTGTATGAGGAGCCTGGGGCAGGAAAGCAGGAGGTTTGGCAGACTGGCAATATCGTATTCACATATTTGCATATTCATTATTTGCATAATAAATATGCAAATACAATTATACCGGTCTGTCAAAAGATTGTGAATGGGTCTGCTGGTATCAAAAATGTTGGGAACCACTAATCTAGATGGTGCTTGGTTCTGTCATGAGGGCAGGGGACTGGACTTGGTGACTTCTCAAGGTCCCGTCCAGTTCTAATGTTCTATGATTCTAAGAAATATAAATGTTCACAGTTCTTTTATTTTTCTACTTCTGTTACTTGCGCTCGTTGAATTCTCTCTTCTGAGCATTACAGTACTGTACTTATAACAGTGCGTAAGCTAGGGACTGTCCACACAACCACAAGGTTTCAAGCATACAACCTGTAACGGCAGTGGTTGATTCATAGGATCTCATTCACTATTATATATTGTCACCCCAAGGCTGTGCAGATTTTGGGGCATAGCCAGGTTTCTTCCAACAGGAGGGGAGATAAGTTATGTGAAACTTTGGTTATTTTCTTAGTATAATGTGTACATTTGTGTGTGCACCAGTCCTTAAACACAGGTGGTCATAAACAGCATGCAGGCAAACCTCTCCTTCCAAAATCTCAGCACAAACAGCAGCGCCTGGTTCACAGGGAGCAACTGTGCACCAAGAATGGATTCCAGTTAGAGAGAAAGAGGCAGAGATCAAACTCTCCTGCTGTTTGCAAAACAAAAATGCATCTGAAAACTAACAGTGCAGTTTGCACATCAAGAAAAAGAACCTGTTTATCCAAACACAACACCACTATCTAGCAATGCCTGCCTCAGCAATATATATCTGCATAAAATCATTCAGCGCTAATATAGGATGGAGGATATGACACAAGTAATAAACAGAGCATGAAATATTTCCCTAGCAAAGTGCCACAGGAAATACAGCGTTCAACCAACCTTTTTGCTATTTTATTTAAGGTTCTAGGGTCCTCCCAGGAATGATAATATGATTTCACATTTTTACAGACTTTACACATGATACCCAGGAATCACTTCCTTACTAAAATGCAGCCACTTTTGTTTTGAAACATGGCTTGCTGGTTAACAGTTCACAGAAATGCTACATACTTTTAAGCTGAGGCTACAAAACAAAGAAAAACAATGCATCCAATTGACACAGCAATGGGAATTTAATTAGGTAAAACAGAATTATCCCAGAATGGAATTTGGCCAGGACTTTTGGGCCACATTCACAGTAGGCCAAATTCTATCATGTTACTCTGAGGACAAACATAAACTGTAGAAATCCAGCAGCAAACAGCAAAACAAACTACATAACAAACCGTGACTGTAAAACTGGCATCGTGGGGTTTCTGCTTTATCGTCTCTTAAAGGGTATGTCTACACTGCAGAGTTTTTCTAGGAAAACAATAATTACGTCCACACCGCTATTGTGTTCTTTCAATTTTCAGTCGAAAGAATGGAGGGGTTTTTCTGAAAGCAGTAAACCTCATTCTACGAGGAAGAAGCCTTTTTCCGAAAAAGCTTTTTCAGAAAAAGGCATGTGTGGACGCGGAAGAGAGGGGTTTTTTTTGAAAGAAGAGGCCTCCAGGAAAAAGCACAGGTACCTTCGTGGCCACTCCATCCACAGTAATCACAACTGAAATGCGAGATAGTATCCAATCAATGTGGATGCTATCTTTCAAAAAAGCAGATCGCGTTTTCGTTGAGCTTTTGCTGTGTAGTTGCGCTCTTTCGAAAGAAGTTTTTCCAGAAGATCTCTTCCGGAAAAGCTTCTTCTGAAAGAAGCCTGCAGTCTAGACGTAGCCTTAGTGATTCCAGATCAAATTTTCCGGCTTAAAGAGATGCCTTTTCTAGCAGTCCGTCATGCCAACTTTGCTCCCTCTGCTACCACAAAGACAGGTTCGACAGGCCAAATTATGCTTATTGTGACATCAGAGCCACCTCGTTGCTTTTTATATGTTTGCACAGGCATAAATGAGCAGAATTTACTAAACAACTCTTTCGAGATACAAAAGAGAATAGAATTAAGTTGCCTCTCTCCTAGCTGTGCTGGCTCTGTGGGACTAACAGAACTAAAAAGATGCATGAATGTAGTATGATCATTGATGCTGGGATTTTTAGGAATCTAGTTAAAGTCGCCTTTTCGTAATTCGTGGCTTCGCTCCAAGGAATCCACACAGCAAGGTTACAAGAATAGCACAGACAAAACATATCACCTAGGGAGACGGTTCTTTCCTGGTGTCACATGCAGGTGTGTAATGTATTCTATTGAGACTTCTGCAGCCAGGAAAAGGAGAGTTCGCAATGAGAAAATTTTATACTTACAGCTCTGCAGGGGTTTGTGTGTGTCGACAATAACCGCAATGGATGGAAGATATTGTGGTTGTGTACGTGCACTGTAGCTTTCAATATCAGCCGTTACAATGCCTGACTTTTATTTGCATACCTTGGCGACCATATGTGCTCTCAGTTTTTGTCAGCGTAAATAGCAGGAAATATACTTGGAAGCAGGAACTTTGTCAGGGGATGGGGTGTAAGATCCAATCACATATGACCCAAAAGGACCAGAGGAAAGCGAGATCCCTTTAAAACCCCGAGCTCTTTGCAACAGATTAAAGGTGTTTTCTCACTTTCAAGCTATGGAAGGAGAAATGCAGACGACCTAGAAGCTAAAAGCTTTTTGAGTAAGATCAGTTGGGTACCAGTGAGGGCACCAGTAGTGCAAAGATTCAAGAACAGGTTAGAGATGCCGTTAATAGGCATGTTAAAGGAGGATTCCCAGTACAATGTAGAGAGGCTCAGAGTGCTTCTCAAGGGATCTTTTATGGCCTAGCAAGCGGCGAATCTAGAGTATGTATCTTTCCTTTATAGCATGGGATTGGATAGCAAATAGGGGATTTATCAGCTAACTTGTTTGCCCTCTGCTGGAAGGCAAGAGATCGGCAATATTTCGAGGTACATTTTCAACATGCTCATTTATCCTGCTGGGCTATTTTGCGTATGGCTGCGTGCGCTTCTCCCTGGCGAGTGGCGGGATTGTAATGCAAAGTGTAAATAGTGATGGGGGCAGATGAAACGGGGAATACGGAATGGGTCTGTGTTCGAATGAGAACGCCCTGACGGTACATCAAATGATACCAGAGGGTTACAAACACGTGTAACTTCTCGGTGACAGTTTTCCCGTGACACGGTCATGATCATACCAGCCCCCTAGAGCCTCTACAAAGCGAGCGTCTGGTCTAATTCCAGTTCCCAGGGGGCAGGCGGCCGCAGCAGAAAAGGTGGCAGCTCTGTTTTGTGCAGGCAGTACAGAGTAGACAAGCCGTCACCTGCGACGGGCTCATTGACTGATGCCGGGTCGTTACGGTTGGCATTTACCGTCGGTGGCAGGGGTACCCCACTCCTGGGCCCCAGTACCCTGCACAGTCCTTCCCCGGACAGTCTCCATCCTGCATTACTAGCCTTTGGCAGGGTTGAACCTCTGGTTCCTCTGCCACAAAGGGCATTGGGGGCCAGTGTCCCGGGGTCAGCCTGAGCTGCTGAAACAGTCCTTTCCAGCTCTCAGCTGGGCTCTCGGGCTGCCCGGAAAAGGTGGGTCTGAAACCCCTGTTCGGAGCATCCTGCACCCTCTTTGCTTTCTCTGACAATGTTGCTGTTACCTCTCTTAGTCTGCTCAGGTCTCTTCTCACTTTACTTCCTCTCTCATACTCCCTGCATGGAGGGCGTCCTTTTAAAAGGCTCCCTGGCAGCCTCAAGTGAGATCAGCCGGCCCTGACTAATTAACAGCAGCCCTATCTCCTTTGCGCCTGATTGACCAGGGCTCTTGCTGCCTCAGGGCTACCTTTGTCTCTCCTGGTTGTAGTCCTCCAGCCTGGCCCTGTCTCACACCCCAGCAAGGGCAATCGAGGACTGAACAAATATTGGAGTTGCTACTCCTCTCTCCAGTCAGCCTCTCTAGAGATTTGTAAGCCTCGGTGAGCAAAGTGTTGGTGGATTACAGAGCAGGTAGGACCCGACAGTAGTGGGATAGCTGCCTAGTGGTCTCAGCGGGCAGGTTGCCTAGTGGTCTCAGCATCAGGATGGAAACATCCCTGGACAGCTGAACACATCGTTCAGCTGGCCTGAAAACATCCCCGTATGATACGCCAGAAGGTTTAAAACAAACAAAAGGAAGTTTTCTTCACTCAGCACACAGTCAACCTGTGGAACTCCTTGCCAGAGGATGTTGCGAAGATTAGGACTTTAACGGGGTTCAAAAAAGAGCTTGATAAGTTCAGGGAGGTTAGGTCCATCAATGGCTAAATCATCAAGATCATCGAAAGTGAGGGCCTCTCCACTCTGCCGCATGGTAACAATCCCAGGACATTTGCTGTAGGAGAAGGGGGGTTTCCCCAGAGCACTTGGTGTCCCAGAGTACTTGGCTACATTTCTGCTTGTCCCCCTCTCGTGTGTTGGGTAGTTGCTGCTTCTTTAGTATTCAATAGAGAGATCTTGGAGTCATTGTGGACAATTCTCTGAAAACATCCACTCCGTGGGCAGCGGCAGTCAAAAAAGCAAATAGAATGCTGGGAATCATTAAAAAAGAGATAGAGAATAAGACAGAGAATATCTTATTGCCTCTGTATAAATCTATAGTATGCCCACAGGTCAACCACTGCGTACAGATGTGGTTGCCTCATCTAAAAAAAGATATCTTGGCATTGGAAAAGATTCCAAAAAAAGGGCAACAAAATGATTAGGAGTTTGGAACAAGCGCCATATCAAGAAAGATTAAAAAGGCTGGGACTTTTTAGCTTAGAAAAAAGGAGACTAAGGAGGAATATGACAGAGGTCTATAAACTCATGACAGGTATGGTGAAAGTAAATAAGGAAAAGTTATTAACTTGTTCCTATAACATACAAAATAGGCATCACCAAATGAAAGTAAGCGGCAGACGGTTTAAAACAAGCAAAAGGAAGTTTTCTTCACTCAGCACACAGTCAACCTGTGGAACTCCTTGCCAGAGGATGTTGTGAAGATTAGGACTTTAACAGGGTTCAAAAAAGAGCTTGATAAGTTCATGGAGGTTAGGTCCATCAATGGCTATCAGCCAGGACTGGTAGGATTGGTGTCCCTAGGCTCTGTTTATCTGGAAACGGATGACAGGAGAGGGATCATGTGAGGATTACCGATTGTGTTCATTCCTTCTGTGGCATCTGGCATAGGCCACAGTTGGCAGACAGGACACTGAGCTAGATGGCCCTTTGGTCTGACCCAGTCTGGCTGTTCTCATGTTCTTTTGTTCTGTTCTCTCTGCCCCCAGAGATGCTGCCTTTCACCAGGTGCTGCTCTGCCAAAAAGAAAGGGGATAGGCAGTGGAGCCAGGAACCGGCAGCGTCTTTCCCCCTGGGATTTTGAGGTCTATGGGCAGTGGTGTGATGGTCTCAACCTCTGCCGCCCACATCACACTCCTTCCGCCAAGAGAGCAGAGCAGAGGGGAGCCTCAGAATTCTCCTTCTTTGGGGACGTTTTCTGTGACAGGGCAGATCTGGTCCATCCATTGGAATTTGGACAGGACACCCAGGCTAACTCCTCAGCTCTTGTGATGGGATGAAAATGCCCAGGTCTCCCTTCTCCCCCGGGAGGTGAATGCTCTCCGTGCCGTGCGGCCCCGCTTGGAGAAACGAAGCTCGGAGTTATTCCATGAACCAGGCACGCCCCACGGACTTGATCTTGTATTTAAACTGACTTTGGAGGCTTTCCCCCTCCTACTCCCGTCCTTGCTAAAACAAAAACAAAACCTTTGGCTCTTTGTGAGCCCGCCCCTGCAACGAGACCAAAGGTCCCCTAATAAATAGCTCCCTGCGTCTTCTCATTTCAGTGGACAGGCGCGGGTGGAGCTCAGCCGTTCCCAGCGTGGAGCAGCATAGATGCTAACAAAGGTCTCTGTGTCCATATAATAAAGGCAGCCTGAACAAGGGCCCCATTAGATTTAAAGCAAGGCTGTAGGGGAACACTGGATTTTCCAGCTGACGCTATTCACAGCCACAACAATACCGCCGAGGGGAAGTCGGAAAGGTCTTCTTGCAAGGCAGACACATTCCACGCACAGAGCAATTCGTTAGGCCCTCATCTTCCCTCCAGAGAAGTGGCATCAGCCTCTCCATCAGCTGCAACTTTCCTTCCTCCCATCCCTACGTGCCAGCCCAAAGGAAACCCAGGAGGTGAATTTTAGGGAGGTCGAGACCTGAATCCAGCAGGTTCTCCGAGCCCTCTCTAGATATGTGGGCAAATGGTTCAGGATGGAGAATCATCGGGCCTCTGATTCAATTGTTTATGTGGTCTGGCATGGCCTTGGTGGGTCACTTCACCTCCACGTGAATTTTACTTTCCCCGTCTGTAGCACTCGGCTTCCTTTGCGGGAGTGTAGTGAAAATGAATCCATGTCTGGAATGTCCTCGTGAAAACGGGTGCCGTCCCTGTGTTGGCGACCAATTTTCAACAATCTGGGGGCTAGCGTCCTGGCTTGTCACATCACACCCATGGCTAAAGGTTCAACGGGCTGCCAACCCGCCTGAAGAATCAATGGGAAACCCTCAGGCTACGTCTAGATTGGCATGATTTTCTGGAAATGCTTTGAACAGAAAAGTTTTCCGTTAAAAGCATTTTCAGAACAGAGTGTCTAGATTGGCACAGAGGCTTTTCCGCAAAAGCACTTTTTGCAGTAAAGCATCCGTGCCAATCTAGATGTGCTTTTCCGCAAAAAAAACCCGATCGCCATTTTCGCGATCCGGGCTTTTTTGTGCAAAACAAATCTGAGCTGTCTACACTGGCCCTTTTGCGCAGCAAAAGTTTGGCGCCAAAGGGACTTTTGCCTGAACGGAAGCAGCATAGTATTTCTGCAAAAAGCACTGATTTCTTACAGTAGGAAGTCAGTGCTTTTGCGGAAATTCAAGCGGCCAGTGTAGACAGCTGGCAAGTTTTTCTGGAAAAGCAGCTGATTTTCCGAAAAAACTGGCCAGTCTAGACACAGCCTCGGTGTCTGGCACGGAGGGACTCCCCACCTCAGAGGCACCCTGGAGAGGAAGGGGAGCCAAATCTTTCCAGAGCTGCTGGTAGGGGATGGCCTTCACCCTGAGCAGAGTGGGAAGTGCAGGAGGCTGAAGAGGTGGTGAAGAAACCCAAAGGTACGCCCCTGAGTCACCCTGGCAGGGAACACCGGCTCTCCAGAGATAACGCAAAACCTGCTGCTTCAAGCCTTCAAAAACTGCGGCACCAGCAGAGAAATCTAGGCATTCGCCGGAGGGGGAGGGAAGCAAGATGCAGATGGAACGTACCATGCCAGAAGCAGGTCTGGAAGACCCAGTAGCTCTGTGCAGCAAGGCACCACAGTTTAAGGCTGTGGGCATAAGCACTGACTCTATGGGGCTCAAGAGGAAAAATTAGTGGGTGCTAAGCAGCCACCTGGCAGCCAAGCACCCCTCCTTCTGCCTCCCTCCTCCTCATGCCTTCCTCACCCATCTCCTAGCGCTGCCTGGAGCATGCAGCATGGAGTTCCACCAGTAAGTTAAAGACTCGGGGCTCTGGCCTTTAACAGTGGTCCCCTGTGCCCCTGTGCTGAGTGTGGGCTGTGCCCTTTGTAGTGTCTGTGCCACAGATGCTGTCACACAGAGACCAACTCTACCCCAGTGCAACTATTCCCATAAACTACATCAGCAAAATGCAACTCGTCGGGGGGCAACTTAATCCAGCCCAAATGCGCTTTCCGCAGACTTTATTCCAGCTCCTTCCTCTCCGCCCAAGTGAAATCACCGATAGTTTTCCAGGTCGAACTGTGCCTGCTCTAGGACAGTTTGCTGGCCCAGCTCTGTCGCTTAGGGGTCACACCATCACACCCCTCAGCTATACCTGCCAGAGATGGGGACACAGGAAAAACCTAGGCTGCATCTAGACTGGCAAAAAACTTGCCAGATGTCTACACTGGCCGCTTGAAATTCCACAAGAACACTGACAATCTATTGTAAGATTGTCAGTGTTCTTGTGGAAATACTATGCTGCTCCCGTTCAGGCAAAAGCCCTCTTGTGCAAATGCTTTTGCGCAAGAGGGCCAGTGTAGACAACACGGTATTGTTTTGCACAAAAAAACCCCGATGGCAAAAATGGCGGAAAATCATGCCAGTCTAAACGTAGCCCTGGTTTTTAAAATAAGTCAGAGGAACTTTTTCAAACCCCAGGGGAAAAATGGCTTGAACGCCATGCCGAAGCTCAGAGCTGAGACGTACTGTATCCGAACTGGTTCATCCTAGGGATGTTACATTTAGATGAATCGGCTAATCGAATAGTCGATGCAATTTGCCTCAGGGCTGTGGCCTCACTTCAAAGGCGAAAGTTCTGTGGGGAGTGTGGGGCCAGCAGGGGACTCAAGCCGTCCCCCACTGGCCCTGTGTTCCCTATCAAGCCATGGGTATGGCTGTGGGGCAATCTAAGTGAGAAAAAACCACCTTTCATTTCTATAGCACTGTGCAAACATTGCCCAGGATCCCAGGGTGGGGCTCTCTCTGTGCCCCGGTGGTTTTCTGAATGAAATGCTCCTTTAGCTGGTCTCAGATCACCACCCCAGGGCAGAATTCCCTGGGGGCACAGCCCCTCCTACATCCCCCCTTCAACCTGGCTGGTGCCAGGCGCATTGTATGGGCTTCCCTGCCTCCTGTTGATCCCTGGTTGCCCCCCAGCAGCTATTTTGACTCCAGAGGGGCACGTGCTCTCACCGTTTGGGGACAGCAGCCTGCCGTTCTCAGGGAAAGGCTCCCACGTTAGGGCACAGAACGTAAAGTGACAGAAAGGCAGCATCGGAAGGGAGCTGAAGACGCCGTCGGCAGGAGGCAGGACCAAGCAAACCCAGGCTGTCCCTGAGAGGTGTGAGCCCAACTCGCTCTGGAATGTCTCCGTCGATGGGGTTTCCGCAGCCTTGTTCCAGTGCTTAACTAGCCTCAGAGTTAGGAGTCTGTCCTAGTATCGGACTTAAACTCAGGGGCTCGCAGTGAGGAGAGATAAGGGCCACAAGACCACCCCACCTCCACCCCTAGCCCAGGGGAGGGCCAACACACACCCCTCTGTCCCAGGTCCCCCCCCCCCCCCGCTTCCCTGCCCCTGCTCTGGCCTCTCCTCACCTCTCCACACCCTTGCTCCCCTGAGCAATGTAGCCTGAGGGATTGGAGGGGGAGGGGAGCTGGGCCTGGCAGCAGGGGTCCCCCCCACTCACCAGCAGCCCCAACATGGCCCCCGCTCACACTGCCCCGTGGGGGGGCGGAATGCAGGGGCGGTCCTGCCCCCAGCGGGAAAGGAAGCGACAGAGCCGGGGGAGCAAAGCAGCTGGGGCCGCCTGGCTCCAGAGAGTGGGGCGAGAGGGGAGGTGGATCCCTGCCACCGGTGCCAGCCCCACTAACTCCCCCAGCTGCCTTGCTCGGGGACAGAGGGAGGCAGCGGGGGCAGAGCAAGGGTGAGGAGGGAGCTGGCTCACGATGGGGGCTGTGCTGAGTAGCAGGGGAAGCGGCTGGCCCTGCTCAGGGCATCTTTATCCCTCCCCTGGCCTTGCACAACCGCCTCCCCTCCCTCCTCGGCCCCCTGATCCCCTACCTCAGCTGTCTCTAGGGCACCATAGAGGGCCCATTTATTCCCATTGCGTCGTCATGGCTACACTGGGCCCGCTTTGGCTTGGGTCTCTGCTGCGCCCTTCCCTCCCTTGCAGCCGTGAGGCCTGGAGCCCGCGGCTCAGGGCTGGCTTGCGGGTGCGGAAGGGATCCCTCGGCCGGAGGCTGGCCAGGTGGCTAATGGGCTCCTCTGGGTGCCGGATTGTGTTGAGGCTGGTTGGGTGTGTCCTGTGCAAAAGGCACCTTATACACGGATGAAATAAATACACAGAAACCACTGGTTTTAATCCCCCTTTCAGTTCGCCCTTTTCTTTATGACCACGACCCGTCCACCCCGCCGGCACCGCCTCGCGCCGAGGCCAGCCCTGTGCTACAACAAATGCTTTGGCTTCTGCTAGGACAGTGGTCTCCAGTCTTTTTACACCCAAGATCACTTTTTCAATGACAGACCAAGCCAAGATCTACCGCCCCGCCCCTTCCTTGAAGCCCCGCCCTCTCTCTTCTCCTCCTCTCCATCACTTGCTATCCCCTATCCTTATACTGCTACTTTAAAAAAAAAATTCCCACCATTCCTCGCAGCTACTCACCTGTGCTGTTGCTCGGTGAGTAGCTGCTCCTCAAATGAGGAAATCTAAGGTAAATGTACTGCGCAGGCGTGCAGTTCAGAGAGGGCTCAAGAGCTGCTCTTAGAGCCCCTGAGATCTACCAGTAGATCACAATCTACTGATTGGTGACCACGGTGCTAGGGGGAGCAGACGTCCTTAATGGGACAGTCCCGTGTTTAAGCCCTTCTGTAGGTGCCTCGACTTTTTCGACAAAACAGGCAAATTGTCCTGTATTTTCTATTCTCCTCCCCCCCCCATCGGCACTGGGGTGCCCTGTTGCTGGCCGGATCCCTGCTCACCAGCTGTCCTCCCATCAGTAGTGAGCAGGGAGGCGGGGGCTGACGACGTGGCTTAGTGCATGGGGCTTAGCGCTCTCCCGGCTGGTCCATTGCAGCCTCTGCTGTGCGCCGGCTCTGGACCAGCAGAGAGATGACCCCTGTCCTGTTTTCAGCTGGTATTGGCTGCAGCGGCCACTGAGGGCAGGTAGACACCAGGTAGCGGCGAGTTCGGTATCGCCTCTGCTGCCCACCGATTGGCCCTTCACCTGCTCCCCCACTTGCTGTCCTCTCTCTGCTTTGCCTCTTCGCCCCCTAGCTCCCTCACATGCCCAACGGCAGGGCACGTCCTGCTCCCAGCAGCCTGGCCAAAAGGCTCTTTCCTTACCCCATGCCCTCTGGCTGGGCAGGCACCAGGTGAAAGCCCAGGCCCTCTGGCTCTGGAGCCGCTAAGACCTGTGTGGGCCAAAGCCCTGCCCAGCACCGGCATGGGGGAGCCTCTCTGCCCCTCAGCTAAGCTCGGGAGTGATTTCCTGCCCGTACACACCCCACACAGGCAGGCTCCACAACAGCCCTTGGGGCAGGGCGTTAGCGCCCTCTCCACCCAGCAGTCCTGCCCCTATGCACCGTCCCCCGCTGAGCGACCTCTCAGGCTGGGTTCATTGAAGCCCCTTCAGCCAGGCTCTCTAGGCCCTGGTGCACAAGGCAGCCTTGGGGTTTCCTTGGTGACCAGCCGCAGCCGGGAGGTGGTAGCTGCCTTTCGACACTGTCTTGGCAGGAAGGAACAAGCTGCTTCCGGCCCATGAGAGCTCTCCTGGGAACAAAGCACTGTTTGCACTAACACTTGCCACCAGCAAAACTTTGGTCGGGGGAGAGGAGGGGTGGGACGTTTAATCCCCTGTGAATGACAAAAGCTTTGCCGCTCAATTGCCAGTGTAGACAAACTCTCAGGCTAAGTCCGCACCGGCTGTAAGAACTAGGGGCCACCCAATGAAACTAATGGGCAGCAGGTTTAAAACAAATAAAAGGAAGTTCTTCTTCACACAGCGCACAGACAACCTGTGGAACTCCTTGCCTGAGGAGGTTGCGAAGGCTAGGCCTATAACAGGGTCTAAAAGAGATCTAGATACATTCATGGAGGTTAAGTCCATTAATGTCTGTTAGCCAGGGTGGGTAAGGAAGATGTCCCTGGCCTCTGTTTGTCAGAGGGTGGAGATGGATGGCAGGAGAGGGATCACTTGAAGATTCCCTGTTCTGTTCACTCTCTGGAGCGCCTGGCATTGGCCACCGTGGGCAGGCAAGAAACTGGGCTGACCCCGTCTGGCCGTTCTTAAGTAATTTTCGGGCTCAGGAGTGTGAAAACCCCCTGCTCCCCGCACACAGCAAGCTACAGCGCCGTAACATGCCGGTGTGCACCGAGCGGCAGCACTGGGAGCCAGGCTACTCCCCTCGTGGAGGTGGTTTCCACAGAGCACCGGGAGATCTCTCCACCAGCGCGAGTGCAGTGGCCACCCGTTCGGTGGGAAGCGTTGCCATGGGAGCGCTGCGGCGGCTGTGCTTTTCCGGGTCCACGAAGCCTCGGGATCCCTGAGTGGAGGTTATCTGGCTCCCTGCAGCCAGAGGAAGGGAACAGCCAATTGCTAGGCGGGAAGTGGGGTAAGGGGATTTGGGGGCTTCATCTCCTGGCTGCCTCCTGGCTTCATCTCTGCCTCCCCGCCCCCGTCCCTGTCAGGGTCCCTAGGGGGTTCCCCCACCGCCAGCTGTCCCCAGCCACCATTGCTTTGTGTCTTACATCCCCCACCCCACTCCCTCATGGGTCTTTCTTTTCCTAGAGAGTCAACTCGGCTGAGCACCAACAGCCTCTATTTGCAGCCCAGCCACCGGCTGGCATTTCACAAAGCAAACACTCGGCGCTTTTATCTCCTGTTAATTATCACTCCGGGTCGGATCACGCTCGAGGACAAGGCCCACTCGTCTTCTTGCCCCGAGGTCCAGTCTGCGCCAAGGCATGGGCAGGAGCAACAGCTGGGGATGTGGATTGGCTAGGCAGCCAGCCTTCCGCCCACGTCCCTGCCCCTTTGGTGCAGCAACGAAACAAACAAAGAGAGGAGCGAGCGAAGGGAAAGCAGCAAAGGTCGCCAGTCCCGCTAGGCAAGTCGATGGCGCTGGGCCCAGACAAGGTGCATCCCCTTCACGGTCAGGCTTGTCTTTCAGCCCCCGCAGTGGGAGGAGGCAATGCCATGCCCCCGGGCTTGGTACCTACACCACCAGCACTCCCAGCTATCTCCGGGACACCACTGACTTCCTGAGAAAACTACAATGCATTGGTGATCTTCCAGAAAACACCATCCTAGCCACCATGGATGTAGAGGATCTCTGCACCAACACCCCACACACAGATAAGAACATAAGAACATAAGAACGGCCGTACTGGGTCAGACCAAAGGTCCTTCCAGCCCAGTATCCTGTCTGCCGACAGTGGCCAGCACCAGGTGCCCCAGAGAGGGCGGACCGAAGACAATGATCAAGCGATTTGTCTCCTGCCATCTCTCTCCAGCCTCTGACAAACAGAGGCCAAGGACACCATTTTATCCCCTGGCTAATAGCCTTTTATGGACCTAACCTCCATGAATTTATCCAGCTTCTCTTTAAACTCTGTTCTAGTCCTAGCCTTCACAGCCTCCTCTGGCAAGGAGTTCCACAGGCTGACTACACGCTGTGTGAAGAAGAACTTTCTTTTATTAGTTTTAAACCTGCTACCCATTAATTTCATTTGGTGTCCTCTAGTTCTTCTAGATGGAATACAAGCTGTCAGGAACAGTATCCCTGATGATGCCACGGCACAAACGGTGGCCGAGCTCTGTGACTTTATCCTCACAAACAACTATTTCAGATTTGGGGACAATATATACCTCCAAACCAATGGCACCGCTATGAGCATCCGCATGGCCCCACAATACGCCAACATTTTTATGGCTGACCTGGAACAACGCTTCCTCAGCTCTCGTCCACTAACGCCCCTTCTCTACCTATGCTACATTGATGACATCTTCATCATCTGGACCCATGGGAAGGAGGCTCTGGAAGAATTCCACCGTGATTTCAACAGCTTCCACCCCACCATCAACCTTTGCCTGGACCAGTGTACACAAGAGACCCACTTTCTGGACACTACAGTGCAAATAAGTGATGGTCACATAAACACCACCCTATACCAAAAAAAAAAAAGGGGTCAAGATATTGAAGCCCCAGGGACTCGGGCTCAAGAACAATGTTCCCTCTAATTTTTTCCATCCATGTGCAGAATAATTTTTTTTCTGTGCACCGAGGCATGTGCCGATGTGCACCACCCATAGAAATGCATGCTGGCTGCTATTCACCTGGGTGGCATTTGAATCTCTCCTGGGTAGCCGCCCAAGCACACAGCTTATAGGAGACACTGGTGCCCAGACTAGCGTTGATCTACTAGCCTGGGGACCAATAGTAATGCAGGCATGGGAGCATAGGCTTCAGCACAGGCCAGTTGCTCCGGTACAAACCCACTGGGGACCCTAGAGACGTGCCCAGGCCACACCCTCCCTGCTACCATTACATGTGCCAGCTAAATGAAAGCCAGGGTGGGTTTGACCTCCTGCACTACCAGCGCACTTTCATTGTGGTGCTGCTGTTCCTCAGGCCCTCATCAAGAAAATGACACTAATGAAGTTATACTAGGAATTAACCTGGCCCAGTGTGAGTGCATCATTTGTCCTTCTATCTGCTCCACTTATAACATAGAACACCGTTATCGGAATAGTGAGGGGTCCGGACGGGGAAAAGCACCAGACACGGCCAATTCTGCACTTCCAAAGTGCAAGCTCAAAACTGTAGCGGTCGTGAGGTGGGGCTCAAGGGCGGGCAACAAGCAGCCCGTGGGCCAGATGTGGTTTGCCAGGGTTAGCGCCCGTGGGCCACTAGGGATGTAAGCGACTAGTCGACTATCCGATAAGCAGAAGCTTATTGGACAGTCAGCTAGTGATGTGACAAGTCGCTTCCCCCCCCCCCCCTCCTTGCTGCTTCTATCAGAGAGATGCAGCAATGGCGGGGAGCAGGAGCTGGTGCTGGGGGGAGCGGGCTTAAAGGGCAGGGGAGGTAGAGGCACAGCGGAGGCGCCCTTATCGACAAATGGAATAATCGATGGAAATTCCATCGACTCTTTGATTAGTTCATTAATCTGAATGTAACATCTCTAAGGGCCACCAGACACTTGATTGACCTGGGCGTCTGCAGATACAGCCGCTTACAGCTACGGAGTGAGTTATTGCTCCCAGTCAAGCGTGACGAGCTACCGGTATCACACATGGTAAAATCAGTTCAGTGGGGAAAGGCCTATATTGCCTCTCACCTGTGGGTTTGCAAAGGTCCCTAGAATTTGCTTGTTTCTAAAAACAAATAGCCCAGAGCAGTTTTTTTTTCTGAAATAAAATTAAATCAACGTCAGCCTCTCGTGAGCAACCCTACAATTCCATTCCAACACCCACAGCCAGAGCCCCTAAACAAGACAACAGCAACCTACTGGGCATGCACCGGGGGAGACAAAAGTAATCCATCCTGTAAACTTACTTCAGCATGGAGCTTCTGGGGCTTTGAAATCAGACACCAAAAAGACAGACTCTAAACAGTATTTAAAACACCACAAAAGTGTCCTACTTAGACGAGGGGCTCAGGTCTGATTCATGGGCATCTCCATCCCCAGCCATGACCCTCCCAGCTGGAACCACAGAACATGCCAGGGTGTATGTACTGTTCTTGTTGGAATGGAAAGGGCAGGGGATTTGCATGTGCTTAGGTGTCTTTACGGGGGTTGGGGTTTTGTTCATCATACTGGCCAAGCGTTTGGTAAGTAGGGCTCTACCAACAGGAACAGCTTTACCCTAGTGTAATGCCGACAGCCAGACTTTGGTTGTAAGCACCACGTTAGTTAACACAGTACAGACTGCAGATCCCTAAACCGGAACTCTCTGGTCCAGCAACATCCATGGTCCAGCAGGATCATGGATGTTCCTGGGCCGGCTGGGAGTCAAACACTTCAGCGCATGCTTAAGCCCATCCCTTAATCCCCATCACTGGGAATTAAGCATATACTCCAGTGCTTTGCTGAATCTAGGCCTCTCTTAGCAGGAGCCACTGCAAGCCCAGCGTTTTTGAAAACTGGGACATTTATTTGAAGGGCCTAAATACAATTGAGAGGCGTAAGCTTACCCTGAGTTGCTGGGATCTTTCTTCTCCCTTCTTCTCTTCTTGCAAGAATGGTGTGGAGCAGCTCTTCTGATTGGCTGCTCTTCTTCAGGAGGTGGTACAGTGGGAAAAGCAGCCAGTCAGAGTTTCTGGCCAGGGCTGGAAATGATTATAAGGCTGGAGCTATTTTGTCCCGTGCTGGAAATTTTTTACCAGACTTCCTCCAGCAGGGGTCAAAATCCCGACGCTCTCCCAGGAGAGTTGGCAACACTGTTACCACAACAGGCCAAGTGGGGACGGATGAAATGTGTGACAGCATGATTACGTCCACCACGTGGAATCCACCAATTAGTGCTCTTTATTGACAATGCAGATAGGGGGCATAGCTCAGCCATTAACAAGGGCAAATTACCAGAGCTGGCTGGAAAATTGGAGCAGGAGAGGAAAGATTCCCACCCAAAAAATCTCTCTTTTTAAAAAATGTCTCTACAATCTTTCAATGAAAACCCACCCTTTTTTGGTGACCAAAGCTAAAGATTTGCTGAAAACTGGGGGGGGAGGGGGAGAGGAGGGAATCAGTTTGGGGTTTTCAGTGCAAATTCAGAAAATTTTCATCAAAAAAGAGACATTTCCAAGCAGAAATATCTGATTTGGAGAAGATGCTATTTTTCATCTAGAAACATTTCCAATTAAAAATGGTGACCAGCTCTAAAAATTAGGTGATGTCTTGCACATCTTGGTCAGTGGTTACAGTATCACTGCCAATGCTAGTCGATTTCAGCCATGTTAGTCGGTTTCAGTAAAAAACAATGAGAAGTCCTGTGGCACCTTAAAGAATAATACATTTATGTTAGCATAGTTGGGTGTTAGCGTAATAGCCTAACACTCCCATCTTTGCATGTGTTTATATTCCTACCAAACTGAAGTTTCCACTTCACACGTCTGATGAAGTGGGCTCCAGTCCACGAAAGTTTATGCCCAAATAAATCTGTGAGTCTTTAAAGATGCCACAGGATCCCTCATTGTTTTTATACGCCTGACTGTTTCTCTTTCTGAGACAGCAGGTAAATAGCACATAACCATGCTCCAGAAAACAAGATAACGCATGCTTTGCACTGTTTGTTTTGGCCTGGAATTTGCTGTTGACTTTGAGGGAATTAATTTGCAGTATTCTACAGCTTAGCAGTTTCCCCAATCCCTCAGCACATACAAACCCCTGAAAGGAAAACATTCAATGCATACCCCATCTCTATAGAGTGCACGGTGAGTGAGGCTCTTTTAAAGGAATAGCGGATTAAACAGAAATGTCACACTGTTTTAGGGGCAATAGGGATGTAAAACCTAGCCAGGCTGGAGCGCCCCTGCACATGGCGTGCCGGGCTGGGCCTGCTGCATGTGGCCGACAGGGACCCGCTTCAGCCTCCTGTTGGTTAACCGGTTAAGCGTTCACATCTCTGGTGGGCAACAATAAACTAATCCTCAAGTGGGGAGACGTGCAAGTCTGCGGGGTAGTGACTGGTAAACTTGTTTAGAGACTGTTCCTATTGACACCACCCGGACACTGCGGCCTCACCAAATCTCGCTCTGCCAGTGATACTCAGACTGACGCCCACGAGCTACAGGGCCCTGCCATGTATCTCCTGTGCTTTTTTGCAGCACATACTAAAACACTGTGGCTGTGTCAACACTGGGCCACTTATTCCGGAAAATCAGCCGCTTTTCTGGAATAAGCTGCCCTTGAATTTCCGGAAAAGCACTGACGATCTACTGTACCCTTTCCAATTTCTCCACATCTTTCTTGAAATGTGGCGCCCAGAATTGGACACAGTATTCCAGCTGAGGCCTAACTAGTGTAGAGAAGAGCGGCAGAATGACTTCATGAGTTTTCCTTACAACACACCTGTTGATACAACCTAGAATCATATTTGCTTTTTTTGCAACAGCATCACACTGTTGACTCATATTCAACTTGTGGTCCACTATGACCCCTAGATCCCTTTCCGCCATGCTCCTTCCTAGACAGTCGCTTCCCATCTTGTATGTATGGAACTGATTGTTCCTTCCTAAGTGGAGCACTTTGCATTTCTCTTTATTAAACTTCATCCTGTTTACCTCTGACCATTTCTCTAACTTGCTAAGGTCATTTTGAATTATGTCCCTATCCTCCAAAGAAGTTGCAACCCCACCCACTTTGGTATCATCTGCAAACTTAATAAGCATACTCTCTATCCCAATATCTACATCATTGATGAAGATATTGAACAGTACGGGTCCCAAAAGAGACCCTTGCGGAACTCCACTTGTTATCCCTTTCCAGCAGGATTTAGCACCGTTAACAACAACTCTCTGACTACGGTTATCCAGCCAATTATGCACCCACCTTATCGTGGCCCTATCTAAGTTATATTTGCCTAGTTTATCAATAAGAATATCATGCGAGACCATATCAAATGCCTTACTAAAGTCTAGGTATATGGCATCTACCGCTTCTCCCTTATCCACAAGGCTCGTTATCCTATCAAAGAAAGCTATCAGATTAGTTTGGCATGACTTGTTCTTCACAAACCCATGCTGGCTATTCCCTATCACTTTATTAACTTCCAAATGTTTGCATATGATTTCCTTAATTACCTGCTCCATTATCTTCCCTGGGACAGACGTTAAACTGACCGGTCTGTAGTTTCCTGGGTTGTTCTTATTCCCCTTTTTATAGATGGGCACAATATTTGCCCTTTTCCAGTCTTCTGGAATCTCCCCTGTCTTCCATGATTTTTCAAAGATCATAGCTAAAGGCTCAGATACCTCCTCTATCAGCTCCTTGAGTATCCTGGTATGCATTTCATCAGGACCTGGTGACTTGCTGACATCTAACTTACCTAAGTGATTTTTAACTTGTTCTTTGTGTATCCTATCTTCTAAACTTACCCTCTCTCTGCTTGTATTCACTACGTTAGGCACACCTCCAGACTTCTCGGTGAAGACCGAAACAAAGAAGTCATTGAGCATCTCTGCCATTTCCAAGTTTCCTGCTACTGCTTCTCCCTCCTCACTGAGCAGTGGGCCTACCCTGTCCTTGGTCATTTCCCCTCCTTCCCAGTGCCCTACCTCCTTCTCCATCACAACCACTTCATTCAATGGTTTGGACCCCCTGGCCATAGAGAAATCTCTGACACACATGTCCCCCTTCCTTCTGCCCAGTTGCATTTCCCTTCCATGGATCTTCCTCTGCACCCGGACTCAGCACTAGTACAAGCAGGTTACTTTGATAGGAGATGCTGGTATTTAGGGGGAGAAAAGTGGAGGAATGCGATACAAATAAAAGGAAAACCCAGGGTGTTTGGATAAGGATCCACCATGCCTTGATGGACTTGTCAAAAACTTCTAGAACCCCAGAACTTAGAAGTTAAAATATGAAAAGTTAAAATTACTTTGAGAATTTAGATGCCTTCAAGACACCAGGGCATGATGGAATGCAGTGCTTTTTTTGTGACGGTACTGCCTGGCACCTCTTGTCAGAGCTCAACAACTTTTCCCCTGGAATACCAGCAATTTTATTTATTTATTTATTTATTTTACAAAAAAAGCATTGATGAAATGCATCCTAGAACACTCAAGGAGCTGATAGAGGGGGTATCTGAGACATTAGCTGTCATCTTTGAAAAGTCATGGAAGTTGGGAGAGATCCAGAAGACTGGAAAAGGACAAAAATAGTGCCCATATATAAAAGAGGAAATAAGGACTATCCAGGCAACTACAGATCAGTCAGCTTAACTTCAGTGACAGGAAAGATAATTAAGGAATTCATCTGCAAACATCTGGAAGATAATGTGACAAGTAACAGCCAGCATGGGATTGTAAAGAACAAATCATGCCAAACCAATCTGACAGCCTTCTTTGATAGGATAACAACCCTTGTGGAAAAGGGAGAAGCGGTTGACCTGGTATATCTAGACTTTCGTAAGGCATTTGATATGGTCTCAGGATATTCTTATCAATAAACTAGGGAAATACAACGTAGACGGGGCTACTGTAAAGTGGGTGCGTAACTGGCTGGAGAACCGTTCTCAGAGAGTAGTTATCAATAGTTCACAATCATGCTGGAAGGGCATAAGAAGTGGGGTTGTGTAGGGATCAGTTCTGGGACCAGTTCTATTCCATATCTTCATCGATGATTTAGATACTGACATAGGGCACCGGATCGCCCTCAGGCTGCATCACTTGGGGGAGGGGGAAGAGACGGGGGCGGAACGAGGGCAGGGAAAAGGCAGGGCCTGAGGTGGGAGGGTTGTCCCAGACCTTCTCCGGGTGGGGGAGGGTCACATGGCCGGAAGGCCTCCTCTCCCCCCTTCACCAGTCGCTTCTGTTGAGAGCCACGGCCGTAAATCTCAATCACAAGCACTTTTCCCAGAAGTCAGTCCTTCCACGTAGTGATTTTTTAAAAAACATCGAATAAAAGCATTTATGTTCAAAAACCTGTCCTAGGACGGCCTGTCTGCGTTTCTTCAAACTCCCTGAGCCTGCCCCATCCTTCGCTAGCAGGAGACATTTCCGTCAGGAGCTATGCTAGAAGCCCACAAGGGACCGGGGGGCATGTTCGGAATGGAAAAGTCTGTGCCACTTTAACCATGGCGCGGCCAAGCAATGAACAGCACAGCACCACGGAACACACACGGAGCGTTAATCTCCCACACGAGCTTTTCTAGACCTAGAAACCGCGGGTATTGCTGCTGCTGTTGCTTTTGCGCGCTCTCTCTTTTCAACTGTCCGTTTGGCTAGTGTCCTGAGTTCAAGCCAGGAGATAGCTACTGATTAACAGCAAATTAATAATTAGATTCCAGAAGGCTGGTGCAGGAATGCACATGGGGTGAGAGGTTCTGTGTGCTACCTCAGAAAATCAATGACTTGGCTCTGGCATTGGTTTCTACCCAGAGAGATCATTTGGAGGAATTCTCCAGTTGTTCCTTAATGTGACTGCTAAGAGATGAAGTACTTGCACAATTAGTGACAAAATTCTTGGTCACCACATCGATCCCTTGCTCTTGATGTTCTTTCCTTCTAAGGCCTTGTCTACCCTGGTGACAGCGCAGAGGGGAGGTGTAGCCACGCACCACAGTGAAAAGTAGGCCGTGTCCATGCTGTTGGTGTGTAAGCTGCATGCTGCAGGGAACTGCTCTGCCTGAGGGAAGCAGCGGGACACAACGCTACCAAAACCAGCAGTGTAGACAGGTATCAGAGGGGCAGCCGTATTAGTCTGTATCCACAACGAGAAGTCCTGTGGCAACTTACAAACGAACAGATTGATTTGGGCATATGCTTTCGCGGGCAAAGACCCGCTTCGTCAGATGCCGGGCGTGGAAATGACAGAGGCAAGTATCCCTATACTAGCGCGCGAAAAGAAGGGAGCTACCTTATCAGCTGGAGGACCAGTACTAACAGGCCAATTCAGGCAGGGTGAAAATGGCCGTCTCCCAACATTTGAGGAGGAGGTGTGAATGAGTATGGACAGGGCCGGTCCAAGCCATTTGTGTGCTCCGGGCTCCGGAAGCACAGCGCCACCCCCGGGAGTGCAACGCATGCGTGGCCCCGCACCTGGGCGCCTGCGTGGCCCCGCCCCCAGGCACCCAGCGCCTCTGTGGTCCCGCACGCGGGTGCCCGGTGCGTGCATGGCCCCACCCCCAGGCATGAAGAGCATGAGTGGTGCCGCCCCCGCCTGGCCACGCAGCCCTGCGCGGCGCCCCCTACAATGGGGCACGGCGCCCCCTACAATGGGGCACCCCAGGCAGTTGCCCAATTGGCCCATACCTTGTACCTGAGTATGGACTGCGCTTTCAATTGACGGATCTCATCTTCTATGATGCCAACCCAATCCTCGACGGCAAATCCGATTACCCATGTCACATAAATCCCTGCCCTCTGTGGGTGTTGTACACTCTTTTTGGACTCTACGCTTTTCTTGTAGTGTCTGGATATGCTGACGCTCAAAGCGATTGAGAGCTTGTACAATAGTTTGTCACCAGAACAATCTGTCCAGTGCTAGGATTTCCAAGTGACCAGAAATCCATGACTTCATATTGACCCTGAAGACATCTTTGTAACGTTTGTACTGACCACTACTAGAGCGCTTTCCCTGGACAAGCTGTCCGGAGAAGACCATCTTCAGTAACCGTGAATCATCCATCCTCCTAACATGACCAGTCCAGCAGAACTGGTTGCACATCAGCATTGCTTCCTGCCCAAGACACCAAACAGCTTAAGGACCTCTACGTTAGGAATTCAGGCCCACCAATTCACATGAGCAATCTTCTCAAAGCCAAGTATATGGAATGGATCAAGGTTCAAAACATGGCAGTGATATAGGGTCTGTGACTCCAAGCTACACAGCAGGATTTTCAGGATAACTGCCTGATACGTTTGTTGTCTTCGTATAAAGTTTAACACCATGGTCATTCCATAAGCACATGGGCAATCTTCTGAAAGCAGCACTGGCTTTGACTAGTTGAGCAGATGCATTGTCATCAGCAGGGCTCGAAGATCGCGGCGAAAACCACTCGCCAGCCCCGCACTGCGCATGCGCGAACTGCTGGTGAACTGGGCGACCGGCTGAAATCGACTCGCCACGGGCAAGTAGATCAGCGGGTTTGTCGAGCCCTGGTCATCAGCATTTATGCTGGAGAACAATACGCTTCCAAGATAATGAAACTTATCAAGGAGGTATGAATACCCAGAGAGGGATTGTGTGGGCACCTAAAGAGCCAGGGAGGGTGTATATCTACTTGCCTGAGCAGTGCTTCACCATCTATACTACTATTTATACTCATGTTAAGGGCCACGCAAGCTGCTAAAAGTGTAGACATAGCTTGAGTGGCCAGGACCTATTTAAATAATGCTAGTCCTTGTCAGAATAGCACAATAGGGCTGAGCAAAGAGCCAGGGGTGGAGCTGGTCAGCAATTTTCCGATGGAACTTTATTTGTCAGAAAATGCAGCTTCATTTATAAATGAAAAAAATGTTCTGGGACTGCCAGACTCCCTGGAAAACAGAATTTTTTCAGCCTTTCCCTCCCACAAAAGTTTTTGAATGTTTGATCTTTCATCCCAATTCCGGACACAAATGTTTTCTAAAAGTTTCATGGGAGGGAAAGAATATTTTCAGCCACCCCTAGCAACAGCACTTCTTCTGCAACAGACCAGATTTATTAAGTGGATCACACAATTCGGGCCACTGAGTTGCAGAGAGAGAGAGAGAGAGAGAGAGTGTGTGTGTGTGTGTGTGTGTGTATCTGGAAATAGAATATGGGCAATGTTGTTGTACCCATGTTGGTTCAGAATAGACAAGGCAATATCTTTTATTGGTCCAACCCCTGAGCGACAGTTATACCGACTTATCCCTCTACCCCTATTTAGACAGTGCTATGACAACAGGAGAGCTTCACACGTTGATATAGCTCATGCCTCTTGTAGGGATGCTAAATTTAGATTAATGAGCTAATCGAATAGTCGATGCAATTTGCATCGACTATTCGATTAGTCGATAAGGGTGCCTCCACCTTCGTAGTGTAGCAACAGCCCCAGAGCTGTTGCTACACTTCAAAAGCGAAAGTGCTGTGTGGAGCACGGGGCCAGCAGGGGACTCAAGCAATCCCCGGCTGGCCCTGTCCTCCATGTGGTGTTTCAAAGCGGCAGCACCGCATGGAGCCCAGGGTCAGCGGGGAGTCCCCAACTAACCCCAGGTTCTTCCTCTTCCACACACCCCTCCCCTCGCTGCCTCTTTCTGATAGCCGCAACAACGGGTTGGGGGAAGCAACTAGTCGACTAGAGTGTCAACTATCCAATAAGCATTGGCTTATTGGATAGTCGACTAGTCGATCACATCCCTAGCCTCTTGGGAAGGTGAATTAACTACGACAATGGGGAAGAGGTCTCCCATTGGTGTAGGAGCATCTTCATTTAAGTGCTACAGCAGTGCAGTAGCATCAGATACAGCATTTTTAAGTGTAGCCTCAGACTTCACAGAGCTTCGCCTCTGGTCTGGAGAAAGTAACCAGGATGTCCAAGTTAAAGACAAGGTGTGGGACAGATTAAGTATAAGGGTTCTCACATGTTGCAGGAGAGCACTTAAGTGAGCAATTCATATATCTGCACCCATAGGACAATGGAGGATTAAGCTGGCAGGAAGGTTTGTGACAATGAGACATAAAACTTCTCTGTTAAGTCCATGGCTCTCAGCTTCCAGTGGAATTTTGCGTTTAAGTTCCCAGGCTCAACGGTTGAAGATGAGGCGCTGATTTCCCGTGAGGACAAGGACTGGGAGGTCAGAGATGAAGTGATCACTTTGTTCTGTCCATGTTTGTTTTTGTCCATGTTTTGTGTTTGTCCATGTCCATATTCAGCAAGTGTTTGTCCACGTGTGAAAGTGTGTTTTTAAGCTTTTATTATTTGTCTGTGTGAGTTCATTCAAGAGCACAGCGATTGTCTGGTTTCACACACAAAGTTGTTGCTGAAGCATTTGATGGACTGGAGGAGGTACGCCACATATGGCAACAGGCATGTCTAGGTCCCATGCAGCTGGAAAGGTGTGTTGTGGGGGGGTATTGATCATGGAAGCCACGGAGATACATCTGGAGGTTTTGCATCTGTTGTTCGGACAAAGTCTGATGCTGTTTGAGTTAGTGTGTCTGTTCTGCAGGTAGTTTGCTTCTGGTGACGGGTTTGGAGAGATGGGTGGGTTGTTTGAAAACCAGAAGAGAGAGTGTGAGAAACATTTGTTTCAGAACATGGCCTCCTTCAACCATAGGTTCCAACTCTTTGATGGTCCCTTGTGTGGCTTCTAATACGGAGTGGTAGGTGAGAGCTAGGAGTGTAAAGTCAATGGGGGTGTTCCATATTGAAACAGTTTCTGCTGGGGTGTTTGGGTGGCCCGTTCTGTGATGTGATCTATTTTCCTGGGGACCTTCCTTGGGGAAATCTGTTCTAATGGTTAATTACCCACACTGCTAAACTAAATAATGAAACAATGACAATAGACAACTATGCTTCGCATGCCTTGTGTAGCAAGTCCTGCAACACCGTAAGAGACAATACTTTTTTGTTCTAAACCTATGATCGATTTTTCCACGTTCTTGCCCCCCACTTGCCGGACTCCATCCATTGGCTGGGAAGCCTTTTGCAACTTCCACTGCACTAGAGTCAAACAAAAGCAAACAAAGCACAGCCCTTGCGCGGACGAGGCTGGTTAGACTCAGCATTCCCTTGCGTTTTGGGTTATGGAAAGAGTCGTTCGAGCCAGGCCCATAGCAAACTTCTAGAAAGAGTTCACAGAGTTATGTAAAATATTTTCCCGGCTTGGGTAGCTGGCAAACTTCATTTTATAAGAGAAATGGAATGTATTAACACAAAATATCCATCGAGCTCTTGTGGGTTTTCTTTCTCCAGAGGGTGGAGGACCCAATCAAAGAATCTTTCATCTTCATTTGTCTTTTGGATGCTAAACGCTCAAGCAATTCAGAATATAACCGGAGCCAGATTTTCTCTCTCGCATTGAAATAGAACCTCTTTTTCCCCAAGCAGAGATGTAGTCCCCTTTTTATGAATGGACATATCTTTCTGCGCTAGCAACAGCTTCTATTTAATGAGCCTATTTCATGCCAAAAATTATTACTACAGTAATTCCTCATTTAACACGTGCCCGCTTAACACGTTTTCGCGATTGCACGATTTTTTTTTTAGGAAACATTTTTTGAATTATTCGACCATCCCCGGAATAACACGATTTTCCTAGCCAGCCTGTCGCCGGCAGCTGTGCGGGGCTTCCCCCGCCTCCCTGCAAAGCAGCGGAGGGTTCGCTGCTCGTCGCGCTGTTCCACAGCGAACCCCCCTCGCCGGACGCAGTGCAGGTCCCGGCAGACCCGTCACAGGGGCATACTCCCAACCCAATTCCCCTCTCCTCTCCTCTCCTCCCCTTCCCTTCCCCAGAGTCAGACACCTCCCCTCCCTGCTGTAACCCAGTCCCCTTTCTCCCCCAACCTTATGTCCTGGTCCCAACAGACACCACCGCTTGAAACACAACCCCCACCTTTTCCATTATTTTCAATGGGAAAATTGACCCCGCAGAACACGTTTTCACTTCACACGCTCATTTTCTGAAACATCTCGATAGTGTTAAATGAGGAATTACTGAACTTTGCATTGTGGAAACATCCAGAAGTTCCAAACAGGGCCCTGTGGTGCTCAGTGCTATGCAAACAAATACACTAAAGACAGCGCCTGCTCCACAAGGCTCACGTCACCGAAGGTGATAAAGCAAGGTGGACGCGTGGAAAAGCTGGGAGGGGACAAGGTAGCAGCACACACACGGCTGCCGAAGGAAGTACTCTTAGGGCGTGTCTATATGCTGCAGCTAGGAGCCCAGGTAGAGACTCAAGCTAGTACCACTCAAGTGAGCGCAGTGTGGACACGGTGGCATTGGCAGCAGTGTGGGCGAGCTGTCCATGGAACAAGCCTGTGCAACCACCTGTGACAACTTTGACCACTAGGCCTGCTCTCTGATGGGCGGTCTGCAGGCCGGACTGGATGGCTCGGAGGACTGGTAACATACACTTGATTATAGTTAGGCAGCTGGCGTGCTGAGACCACTGCCTCCGACGGGATGAGGGGGACCAGACAGCCAAGCAATTAGCACACCTACTTCTGGCCCCTTGCCCCTCTGTCAGGTCAGTCTAGGTGCCTGTTCCTGACCTTATTTGGGAATCCTAAGAACATAAGACCGGCCGTACTGGGTCAGACCAAAGGTCCATCTAGCCCAGTAGCCTGTCTGCCGACAGTGGCCAACACCAGGTGCCCCAGAGAGGGTGGACCGAAGACAATGATCAAGCAATTTGTCTCCTGCCATCCCCCTCCAGCCTCTGACAAACAGAGGCCAGGGACACCATTTTATCCCCTGGCTAATAGCCTTTTATGGACCTAACCTCCATGAAATTATCTAGCTTCTCTTTAAACTCTATTATAGTCCTAGCCTTCACAGCCTCCTCTGGCAAGGAGTTCCACAGGTTGACTATGTGCTGTGTGAAGAAGAACTTTCTTTTATTAGTTTTAAACCTGCTACCCATCCTGCTTTCCCTCTGCATCAGGGCCTTCAAAGGGGCTGGCTAGGAGGATCTGATGTCCCTCTGATGCCAGCCCAGAGTCCTCTGAGAAGCAATGACGGCAGGTTCCTCCCTTCAGCAAGTCCAGGCACATTTCCCTCTTCCTTACCAATAGGCTCCTTCAGTCTGGGACATGGCCCCTGCAGTTGAAACAGTAAATGTCTCACCCCATAGAGTCCAAAAGAGCTGGGCCCTCTAGGTTCTCACAAGGTACTCTTCCCTTGTGTCCCCCCATTTGTCTGCACCCGTTGACTCTTTTCTGATACTTATGCGGTGATGGTGGAACAAGATTCTGCCTGAGGGCCTTACCGGCCCTGTGGTCCCTTCTCAAGTTTGACCGTTTGACTAGCTTCCCAGAGAAGGTTTCCTTTCACCAGCAGCCTGTCCGCTCCCTTAGCCTGCGCTTCGGAGCTCCCTTTGAAACCACTCCTCCAGTCAGAGCATATGCAGCGGATTGGGAGTATGGGAAGTTATGCGGGTATAGTATTGTCTTTTAACCCCTTCAGGACCAGAGCGGTTTATATACCTCATCTGCGCTGATTAATCCTCCTCTGGAATATTGTGACCAGTTCTGGGCACCACATTTCAGGAAAGATGTGGAGATATTAGAGAAGGCCCAGAGAAGAGCAACCAAAGTGATTAAAGGTCTCGAGAACATGACCTATGAGAGAAGACTGAAAGACCTGGGTGTGTGCAGTTTGGAAAGAAGACCGAGAGGGGGCATGAGAGAAGTTTTCAAGTACCTAAAAAGGTGTTACAAGGAAGAGGGAGACATTTTTTTTTCTTAAACTCTGAGGCTAGGACAAAAAACCATGGGCTTAAATTGCAACAAGGAAAGTTTAGGTTGGACATTAGGAAAAACATCCTACTTGTCAGGGTGGACTAAACTGCCTAGGGAGGTTGTGGAATCTCCATCACCGGAAATATTTAAGAGCAAGTTGGACAAACATCTGTTAGCAATGCTCTAGGCAGTGCTTGGTTCTGCTGTGAGGGCAGGGGACTGGATTGATGACCTCTCGAGGTCCCTTCCAGTCCTAGTGTTCTGTCATTCTATCCCAGAGACCAATACTTTCCTTGTGTTCCCCCCATTTGTCTGCACCCGTTGATTCTTTTCGGATACTTATGTTGTAAGATCTTTGGATTAGGTACCACTTCTTCTGTGTTTATACAGCACCTATCACAACAGGGCCATGGCCATGACTGGGAGGTATAGGCACTACGCCAACACAAACAACAAAATTGTTGAGGAGAATGAGAGACTTAAAAATCTGAAGAAGTGGGCGGTGCCCTCAAAAGCTCATGATACCATCTACGTGTTTTGTTAGCCTTTCAAGCGCTACCAGACTATTTATTGTTTTTTAAGTTTATCCTGTACAGACTAACTCGGCTACCCCCTGGAAGCTTAAAAATCTCAATTTGCTGGGAAGAGTTGAATGTTTTTATTGTTGTTTTACCATGTTTTGTGTTGCCTGCAATAGGATTCTGTGTTGACCAGGAATAATGTGTTTTCAGCTGTTTAAGATCTCTGAATTCTCTGCTGTGGATGCCGACGGTGGTTTTTTCTACTTTTCTTTCCCTAACTGGGATCCGGCCTACACGTCTTGGTACATGTTTTTTTTCCCCCTGAGCATTTTCTTGAGAAGTTTATTCTTTATATCAAAAAATTGCTCATGCAAAATCACCATCACGATGAACAGCCACAGGGAAGACTGGCTGGGTCATGGAGACTGGGTCATGGAGACCCTTCTCCACAAATTATCTAAATTCACACCCATTGCCAGGGTATCTGAGGGTACCTACCCTGAAACTAAGCTTTCTAGCTCAAGGGGGAGGCATATAGGGAACGGTGGTTTCGAAGATGGTCATACCTTTGTAAAAGTGAAGGCCTCTGCCTCTGCCTCTCCCTCTCCCTCGGATTGACACCATAGCACCTTTGTCTGCCACCACCTTTAAAATAAGGCTCATTTTGGGGAGGGAGGTTCCCCTTTAAGATAATGCATTCTCCTCCTTCACAGCTCTGAAACTGTTCCAATTCCGAATTGGCAGGCAACAAAGGTGACTAGTAGGTTGTTAGTCTCTGGAAGGGCAGAGGCTACAGAATAAAACGTTTGTCTCCTACTAATATTAGATTTAATCAAAGGAACGGAGAAGGGTCACGGAGCAAATTCCTGAGACCAAAGTCATGTGTTATAAATAAATATTTTTGGCGAGGCCGGAGGCCCCTTTGGAAAAGTCCAGCAAGTCCAAAGTAAAAATATTTCATTTCATTGGACACCATAAAAATCCTTCCTGTTTTCCAATCTTTGGTGTTAACAAGTCTTGCCATAAGCTGGTCTCCGCTGTCTGGGCTGACGCATCCTTTCTTTACGTCATGCAAAGCACCAAGGAGAGGGGACAAGGCAGACGTGAATGTCCCAACGAAAGGAGGAGATGCTTCTGATGAAGCAGTTTTTACCCACAAAAGCTTATGGCCAACTAAACGTGTTGGTCTCTAGGGGTATGTCTGCACTAGCCACCCCAGTTCGAACTAGGGTGGCTAATGTAGTCATTTGAACTTGCAAATGAAGCCCAGGATTTAAATATCCCGGGCTTGATTTGCATGTTCCCGGGCGCCGCCATTTTTAAATGCCCTGTAGTTCGAACTCCCTTCCCACAGCTACACGCGGCGCAGGTTAGGTAGTTCGAACTAAAGCCCCTAATTCGGATTACCGTTACTCCTCATTGCAGGAGTAATGGTAGCCCAAATTAGGGGCTTTAGTTCAAACTACCTAAGCCGTGCCGTGTGTAGCCGTGGGCAGGGAGTTCGGAACTACCGGGCATTTAAAAATGGCGGCGCCCGGGAACATGCAAATCAAGCCCGGGATATTTAAATCCCGGGCTTCATTTGCAAGTTCGAATGACTACATTAGCCACCCTAGTTCAAACTAGGGTAGCTAGTGTAGACGTACCCTATGGTGCCATGGGACTCCTCATTGTTTTCGCAGATACCGACTAACACGGCGACCCCTCGGAGACGTGTCACCGAAGAAAGGAGACATTACTTAACATGGGCCACCATCTAGTCTTTGGCTCATTTTCTGTCTTGTTCTATTCCTGGACAGAGTTGCTGCCTCCTCGGGGTTTTCACATCCCTTCCTCTTGCCCCAATTCTGCTAACTTGGTGAATGACTGAGCAACCGGTTTAGTTGCATCTGTGAATGTTGCGCCCAGCATTCCATTGCCAGGGACAGCCAGAGCTGAGCCCTGGTACCCCTGGACTTGGCAGTTCATAGCACCAGCTCCTCGGAGCTTGCCACATCAGTTATGAAAGTAACAACTGCGAGAGCTTTGGCACCTCTTCTGCTACCAATTAAGCACTGCATGGCTCCCAGCTGCCTTTTTGCTCTTAATCACCACTTCAGTCTTTAGATCCAGCAGCAAGTGGATTGCGCTTTGCCATGGGTCCTGAGGACCTTTTGACTCATGACTGGACGTATTTTTCAAACATGTGACACCCCATGGGAGAAAACAGGGTAAACGTGCAAGTGCTTCCACACTGGAAGAAGGGTGGTCTTAGAGTCCCAGACGCAAGACCGTAGCTTCTCCTGACTGCTCCCTCTCCCCATCGGTGCAGTCTGAGGCTCTCCAGCACAGCTGCATTTTCATGCTGCCACTGTATTCAGTGTCACACGGAATGGGACAAAAGCGGTGGCGGGTATTGGGACTTCAGAGATGTCAATCTGGATTAAGTGGCAATACTTGTGGCTTCTTTGTGGCGTCTGTGGCCAGAGCCATGGAGTGCCCTCTCTGCCAATAATGAACTCAAAAGAGAAAAATGGATCATGTCAACTTGATGCACTTGCTCATTGACCTTCCAATGGGGAGCGCATTGGATTTGCCCTTCCCAAATGCTGGCGATTTGGGGCTTTCAGAAGCGTTGAAGATCCACAAGCCCAGCTGAAGGCAATGGGAACAACGGGTCCTCAGCACCTTTAAAAAGGAGTCCCGCAAAGCTCCTGGGAATAACGCTCTTGGGCCCTGAAAGAGTCACCTCCTGGCCCCGCTCAGCTGCCTCCTGGGATGTGCTCAGAGTTCATATCAACACAGAACTGGAGAGGAGGGCGGCCAGTGCGTGTTTTTTGACTGTGAAAGGGGGAGAACTTAAATGTTGTGCTGGGAAAGCCGCACCACTGAGCTTGTTAACATTTAAAGAAACAGCTTGGCCCGAGACCACACGCCAATCCCTGCCAAACATTCATAAAAGTATATTTAGCAACCAGTGGAAAGCCAAAGCCTTGTCAAGAGAAAACACGTTGAATACGTGGAACAGCAATTAGGCCTTTTCTAAGAAGCAGTTTTCATAAGACACCATTCCATCTAACCACTTGGGCACCAGAAGCATAGCTGCAACGCGGCTAGGCTTAAATCTTAAAGGGCATAAGTTCACGGTCACACATATGGAGCAAGAATACGTTATGGAGGGTGACTGCCCATTTTCAGAGAACTGCAGCCAATTTTAGCTGTGCGATTCCCAGAAAAGTCAATGGAGCGAATGTCTCCACAGGACACTTGAAGACCTAGCAAACATTCTGTGTCAGAGAGCAAGCACCTAGGAAACGCCACCTTCCAACATGCCTTCTAGCTTGGTCTCTTCCCTAGTAAAACATCCTGAAGAGAGAGAAGCCAGAAGGGAACACACTGTAGCATGTCGTATCCAGTGGACGCGGGAAGCCTTCTCTTGCAATGGTTAAACTACTCCCCAGTGAGGACTAGACAGTTCAGAAAACTGGGAAAGGAATACATTCTGCTGCAAGGGTCTGGGGGCAGATCCAAACCAGATCGGTAATGCCTGGAAGCTGTTCCTCTCTGAAGTTTGTCTGCTAGCATATGGGAAATCAAAGGGCGGATCATAGAATCATAGAGCTGGAAGAGACCCCAGGAGGTCATCAAGTCCAGCCTCCTGCCCAAAGCAGGGCCAATCCCAACTAGTCACATCTGACTGAACCACTCCGCACGGGCCAACAATCTTCGTGGAAAAGCTGAGGACCTGCTGGTGCCCTGTTCTACCCATTCTGGGCCTTCCGTCTCCAGCATGCTGCATCCACTAGACTCAGAAGGCAGAGCGTTGAAAGCAGGCTATACATTTCCTGGGAGAAGGGAATCGATTGCAGCCCTTCTCGGAGCACCGCTGGCGTGCAGGGAGGGAAGTATTTCACGTGATCCCCAGAGATATCTTTGCTTATGAAGTGCTGCCAGGTGCCACTCACCACCACACAACCTTGGGGCCACAACCAACGTTCCTGCCAATCGTTTTCATCCACGTGCGGATTTTTTCCATCTATCTGCGTAATAATTTTGAATGTGCACCAAGGCATGTGTGAATGTGCACCACCAGTAGAAACACAAATCCTAGCGGTGGGCGGCATTTGGATCTCTCCGGAATGGCCGCACAAGCGCCCAACTTACAGGGCACACTGGATACAAGATGAAAAACCTGGAGAGCCCTTAGTGGGCTGCAGTTCTAAAGCAGGAGCGTCTGTGAGCCTGTGCGATCGGCTCCTATTTTGTATGAAGTCTGAGGAAGCGGCAGAAAGCATCCCCCCACCCACGGAGAAGTGGCATGCAGGAAGAGAGGATCAGACAAGCCGCCGGCGTATGGTTGGTCGTACAACAGGAAAATAGCTTCTAGAAGGCCTCCGCGACGGACTCAGGAGGCAAGCTGTTTATGTAAATAAGGAATCACATTAAAATAGGCTAGTTGGGGCGTTACACAATTTGCACAAACTCTCCAGATTTCCCCGTCTTCATCCTTCTCAGGTAAGCTCAAAATCAGTTTGGTTGTCCCTTACCTCACGGCCACTCTCTTGCACGGTCTTCCCAGGTCACATCTCTGTAGACTTCCCCTGATGGCCTATGTAGCGGAGCTGGGCTTAATTGCTTGTCTGAAGATGCAAGGATGTAGACCAGGGCTACTCAATATGTGGTCCGCGGGCTGGCCCACGGTGTGGTTTGGGTTTACGAGGGGCTCAACATGCGGCCCGTGGGTAGGAGCCAAAACAAAAAAGTAGTCAATATAAGTCTTCTGTTGACATGCGTTTTAGTTGTTAAATTCCTGGACTGTCATTGCTCATTAAAAGTGCTGTCACATGGGTGGAAATCAGGTAACTATTGCATTTTATTAATATCAGCAGAACTGACTTAGATGGGGCCTGTGTGTTGTGCAGTCTTGCCTTCATCTTTGTATTCATGCCCATCAGTGTGAAAGAAGCTATTTGCATATATATTTGCAAGTCTATGCAACCACACTTCAGTTGCATCCCTCGGCATGTGCTGTGGTATCATTGTGGCCCCCGGGGCTTCCAAACTTCAGTTGCCTTGATGTAGACATGATCAACGGTGAAAATAACTTATAATTTCTTGCAGGTACTGCTCTATTGCAACCCGGGTCCCTGCCAGCTCTTTCAATAGCTCTCTGCCAGTTTTTGCCACCGCTCAGCCAGCTCTTGCTGGAGCTGCACACCAGGGCTCACCCGCTTCCTTTCCCCTCTGCACGTGACCCCACCGGGGTTCTTGTCCTGGCTGTGCATGCCTGCAAGGGATCACATAGGCTTGGGCGTGTCTGTCATGTCAACTGTGAGGTGCAACATGCATGGTAACTCCTAGCAACAGGTGCCTGCTACAAACAGTGCCCGAGCCTTTGTACTCTGGTTCCCACCCAGTCATTCAGTATTTTCTTACAACGCCCTCAGCGCAAGCCGGTCCCAAGAACACTCAAGAATGGATGAGTTCAGACTAGCAAAGCCCATCTCATTTCTATGAATGAATCATAGAACCCTAGAACGGGAAGGGACCTCGAGAGGTCATCAAGTCCAGTCCCCTGCCCTCACGGCAGGACCAAGCACCGTCTAGACCAGCGGTTCCCAGCCTTTTCCAGATGGGGACCCATTTTGACAATTCAGGAAGACTTGGTGAACCAGGGCAATTCAAAAAATGTGTGAATGGCTCTTTAAGAGCCAGCTGGGGAGACGCCCTTTTGAAACGTAATGGCGACCCATATTTGGGTCTCAACCCATAGGTTGGAAAACCCTGTTCTAAACCATTCCTGACAGGTGTCTGTCCAACCTGCTCTTCAATATCTCCAGACATGGGGATTCCACAACCTCCCTGGGCAATTTATTCCAGTGTTTCACCACCCTGACAGGCAGGAAGTTTTTCCTAATGTCCAATCTAAATGTCTCTTGCTGCAGTTTAAGCCCATTGCTTCTTGTCATCAGAGGCCAAGAACAATCCCCCCCCCCCCCCCTTACAGGCTGGAAATCAGTCTCCTGCCAGTGCTGGGACAGCCCCTCGGGTGGAAAGGCTAACAAGCTTCCCTGGCCTCAGGCAGTGCCCATGTCGCATACATGATCCCCCTGGAGAAGTATTTTAAAAGGATGAAACTGGCCAAGGAGAAGACAGTAATTCTAGGAACAGAGAAATTGCCTGAGACCCCAAGTGAGCTCCAATAATAAAATGACATAGCCTCAGGCAGTTGCTAACCTTTTCCTTCAAACTCCCCCGCCTGGATGATGGGGATTATGAGACCCACGAGTCTGCTTCCAGCCACTCTCCTGTAAGGGGTCCTGGGAAGCGCTGCCAGGAGCTAGAGACAAGGGAGCTATAAACCGAGCTCTGAAAAGACCTGAACAGTCAGACTGTCCAGGAGCAGAGCTCCTTCAGGAGAGACTCCAAGATACTACGGCTCAAGCCCAAGTCGAGTGTCAGCCAACTCCACAGCCCGCCGGAGCGGATTCCTTCTTCAGTCACAGCACCCCCCCGATTCATCCGTTCCCACCCACACGGTCACAGGTCACTTTGCACCTCGCTGTTCCTTAACTGCTGCCCGCTGGGTTAGCCCGGCGGGTCTGCAGTGCATTGTGGGAGGTAAAGGATAGCTACCTGAGAGGTGCCCTGCTGTAACTTGTTCGCTTTCAAAGTCATTCCAGCGGGCGGCTGCTGTTGAGCCGGATCTGCAGAATCACAGTTGGGTCATGGCTCCTTCTTGAACTTGGTGGGCCCTGTGCTCTCAGGTGGATTTGCTTGCCTGAGGCTCGCAGCAGCCCTCAATTTTAGGCAACTAGGGCACCAGCTTGCTGTTTGTTGAGTTCCTCTCAGCACTGGCCCGTGTAAGGTACAGAGGGAGAATCTACTTCAGTCTTTTCCCTCAGTGGAAACGGGGAGTGAGTGTTTGGGGGGAACCCACCCTCTACTCCGGGTTCCAGCCCAGGGCCCTGCAATGAGAGTCTCCAATACCAGCTGCGAGACAGCTACAACACCCCTGGCTACTTCTCCGCACCTTCCTTTCTCAGGCTCGTCCTCCCAGTACCCTTCAGGCAGCTCTTTCCTCCGTCTTCTCCGCTACTCATGCACCCTGCGGGAAAGCTCCTTTTAAATCCCGTCTCAACTGGCTCTTTAATTGGCCCCAGGTGTTCTAATCAGTCCAGGCTCACCTGACTCAGCAAGCCCCCTCAATTAGCCCCAGGTGCTGAACTGACGCTGCTGGTTCTAGACGAGGCCTTGCCAGTTACCCTGGGAACAGAGATTTTCTTAGTCTGAGGCTAATCTCCCTCCCTCCCATTACATTTTTGTACCCCTCCGACCTGACTCTGTCATATAATATTCAAAGTCTGATTCTTTTCCCCAACGACACAAACTGAGGCCGTTATTACAAACACGGCACCAAGGGGGTTAAGACTCCACTTACTTGACCATAAACTCTTGGGGGCAGGACCTATCTTTGTGTCTGTACAGCAGTTACCTCAGTGAGGTCTTGGCCCATGTAGGGCTCCTAGGGGCAGCAGCAATACAAATAATAAACAAACCCTACCATCCAAAGTTCTTGTTCCTCTTTTTAAACATTAACATATTAACCCTTGTGCGGCCTTCTGGGGACTCAAGTGAGAGAAGCTTGGAGCGGAGGTAGTTTAATCGAGTGCAACCCCTAGTTCCCTCTGAATAATGCCTCCAATGGGTCCAGATTCTTACTTATAAAGAACTTTGAGATCCATGGTTGAAATAAAAGTTCTACGGTGGTCACTTAGCCAAGTCCTGCAGTCCTTAAGGGGGCAAATCTTCCCCTAAAATCAGTGGATGCTTTGTTGAGGAAAATACAGGATTCGCTTCTTAACATGTAAGCGGAACGCCCCAAGGATTACAAGCAGTAACAATATGTCAGGGTCCTTGGCTTCCAAACTTCTTTTTGAAACAAAAGACTGGTCTCATCTACAACGCATCTCAGCATTATAAATCTGTTTTAAAGGGGAACCGTAGTTTTAGCAGGTTTAAAACTAATAAAAGAAAGTTCTTCTTCACACTGCACACAGTCAACCTGTGGAACTCCTTGCCAGAAGAGGCTGTGAAGGCTAGGACTATAACAGAGTTTAAAAAAGAGCTAGATAAATTCATGGAGGTTAGGTCCATAAACGGCTATTAGAAATGGTGTCCCTGGCCTCTATTTGTCAAAAGCTGGAGAACGATGGCAGGAGACAAATTGCTTGATCCTTGTCTTCGGTCCACCCCCTCTGGGGCACCTGGTGCTGGCCACTGTCGGCAGACAGGCTACTGGGCTAGATGGACCTTTGATCTGGCCAGGTATGGCCATTCATATGCTCTTATGAGCTAAGTAACTAAATGGTTAATGTAAAGGCAAACAAAGGAGGGATGTAAAATCTGCTGAAGATGTTAACCGGCTATATGTGCAGCGTGGTGGGCCCAGGCAGGCTGCTCCAGGCTGGGTGCCGGTTAACCAGTAAACAAAGGGAGGTTTAAAGATGTGGACTAAAAAAGACTTTTTAAAAGCTGGATTTCAGTAGAGCAACAGTGCACTCCAAGAGGCTGTTTGTAGTAGTGCAGACTAAAATGAATGCTATAGCATTAACTGGTATTAATGGGCATTCTGCATTAGTAAGGATTACACAAAGTATACACTAGTCCTTCATTTAAAAAAATGTTTTTTGCACTCGTGGAATGCGCCAAATTAGCCTTCCCACAAACTGAAATACCATTGGCACCACTACAGAACTTTTCCCCATCAGAGCTCTTGACAAGCAAGACTAGACTCCTCCAGCCACAAAAAATGCATCATGGCATGTCTCCTCAAACTGCTCCCCCACTCATGGGCCTAACGCTGCCCTGGAAGGAAGCTTGTAAGGTGGAGGCAGAGTTTTCTCTCCACTGCCCGTTCAGATTGGACTGTCAGCTGAGCTAACGGGTTCATTAGGGATGTCTGGATGCATCCAAGAGCACACCCAGCAGGAATCAGGTGCCGGGAAGGATGGGGAACAGTCATTCGTTTCAAGTAAACCAAATAGCAAAGCTTTTTCTGTGCATGGTTACTCTCCTTTCTGCTGTATCCTCAGCAAGTAAAATATGCCACCGTCAGAGCAGCCGGTTTACACGAGACTGAATTCCCTTCTCCCAGGGAATGGAAGTCACATTACCATGCAGTATGATCAGTGCCATCTCCCCAAGACATTCAGTAAGCAAACAAAGACTTCTTCCCTCCTATTAATAGAGATTAGTTCCAGCTGGGTTTTTATCAGAAACTCATAATGGATTCTATCTTCTATAATTTCATAAATAGCATTAGGAATGTATATAAGGCAGCGGCATCATTTCCAGTTCCTACCACTAGTATATCAATGCCATTTCTCATAACTTTATCACAAACCTCACATGGCTACGTCTACACTGGAACCCTTTTCCGGAAATGCTTAAAACGGAACAGTTTTCCGTTATAAGTATTTCTGGAAAAAGCGCGTCTACATTGGCAGGATGCTTTTCCGGAAAAGCACTTTTTCCAGAAAAGCGTCCGTGGCCAATGTAGACACGCTTTTCCGGAAAAAAGCCCCGATCGTCATTTTCACGATCTGGGCTTTTTTGCGGAAAAGACTACTGTGCTGTCTAAACTGGCCCTTTTCCGGAATAGTTTTTCCGGAAAAGGACTTTTGCCCAAACGGGAGCAGCATAGTTTTTCCGGAAAAACACTGACAATTGTACAGTAGATCGTCATTGCTTTTCCGGAAAAGCAAGCGGCCAGTGCAGATAGCTGGCAAGTTATTCTGGAAAAGTGGCTGCTTTTCCGGAATAAGTGGCCCAGTGTAGACACAGCCATGGTGTTTCACGTAAGAATCTCAGCGCTCATATGAAACAAAAAGTACATTTCTAGCCCCCAAGAGTTCCGCGGAAGTTTGAAAATATGACCCAAATGCACTCATGGCGAAAGGGAACCTCTCCCCCGGCATCTTGTATCTCACCACTGTGGGGGGGTCTAGCATGATTTCTGAACAGTCCATCAGCTACTTATGACCAGGTATATGCAAAGTTTACAGGGACAGTTCATTAATTTATAGACAGCCTCTGCAAACATCCCATCTTGGCTTGCGATTTAACCAGGTCTCTTACTCAAAGCAGGGTTGGAGGTGGGTTAGTACAGGAAAAATCCATGTATTTAAAGGGGTGAGTGGTATTTCCTTTTTGGAGCTGCAGCACTAGGTCAATACTCAAGAATAGCACGGGTGTGGGGGGAGGAGAGAGGTTGGAAAGGCCTGAGCGATGGAACCACAACTATTCATTAGAGATCCCATGGCAGTTTCTACCAGGAACACTAGATTCGTGTAAGCTCCCTATGGCAGGACCATCTTTTTGTCCTGTTTGTACACCATCTAGCACACGGTCATCCTGGTCCACAACTGAGGCTTATAGACTCTACAAGAATACAAATAATGGGCCAGGCTATTTCTTAATGAGAGCAGTTACCCTGTGCCTGTCTAAAGATTCCGCTGTAGTTTCACTAAAAACAGTACTTCCCCTTCTTGTTTACAACCCTATTTTACAGTGTTCCTGGCTACAGTTAAGCCACTACCAGGTTCTACCACGTGGTGTCCACTGTGATCCCAATAGAGCAGTGGATTTCGACTTATCAACCACCAGGGGTCACACCCGCACTACCTGCATGGCCCTGAGGATGTCACATGGACCGCAGCTGCACGCTGATTGGGTCACAGGTGGAGAACTACTGCTGCATAGCCATGTGGGAAGTGCTGCAGGGTCCCTGCTGAATGCCGCTGAATTTCTGTAGCATCCTCCTTGCACAGCCTCAGCCATCTTTGTGAGCGGCTCACCCATGCTGCTTAGCGATGACAGGAGAAGCCGCTGGCGTGCAGGGCTTTTCAGCACGTTCAGGCGACAACGGACTGAATTAAAAAGCTGCTGCTTATGTAAGAAAGTTGTCTTTAATTTGAAGTTATGCAAAAACATGTCTGCTCAGAGCTTTTGGCCGCACTGCAGAATTACCGCTAGCCACAATTTTGTACATAGTCCCTGGTCAGCTTCCAGATCAGCAAGTGGCGTCTGTCTCCAGTTCTACTTCACATACACCTAGTAATCTTCACAGATTTCCTGGCGGTACCCCACTTTCAATATGGAGAAACTTCAAGGCACTCCAGTATAATGAATGGCAATGGGTCCAAGAGGAACAAGATAGTAACAGGAGTGCTTTGGCAGACTGGCTATGCCCTATCTAAAGAGGAAAATTAGACTACCAGTTGGAAAGGGAACTATACTGTTGTGCAGGAGGCACCACACAAACCGGGGTGAGCGGACGTGGAAACGCCTGACGCAAGGAGAGTTTGGCTGAAATGGGCCTTCTTAAATCATCCCTTTCCTTTAGTCCCTGCATCCCTGTCACCCATGACAAACCACTGGGCTAGTCTCAAGAACTATGAAAATAAAACCAGGCATATCCGAACTGTGGTGAGTAACACATTTCATCATACAGCGGATTTTGCTTCAGGTCCCCGCTGCAAGACAAGATTGTTCTCCCCCCCTCTCCTCCCCCAATCAAATTATTTTGCTATTTCCCAATGGACAGCTGGCAGGTGAGTCGATTGAACAAGAACCCAACTGGAGAGCTGTCAGGCTATTTATCCCAGCACATCTATGTGCAAGAGGGGCTCCGTGTACTAGTAGCCACAAGCCTACTTGCCTTGCTGCAAGTGGAATTCTAAAGTGCAGGCCTGCTGGTCAACACCCCCTGCTGGACACAGCCCTTCATTTCTTCTTCGGGAGGAGGTTTAACACTCCCAGCTGTCTGACGCAGGCATCCAGCTGTCTGTCAGCTTCGGTGTCCTCCAAAGACTTCACATTAGCTTGCCCAGCACAGTCCTTCTGCAAGCAGAGCAGCTCCTGATCAGCTGTGGAGAGGAAAGGCAGTCGTTAGGCCCTTCCTTCTTCAGGCAGATTGGTAGGGGTAACTCTCGGGGTAATCAGGGGAGGGGAATGTTGACAGAGGCAATCGGGGAAGAGTGCTCAGAGCTGGAAACCACGGCAGCCTGGGTGTCCTTTCTGGCATGAGGCTGAAGGACAATTGCCACAGCCACTCGTGGAAAGACAAGCGTCCCCCACCCATCCCGGTACTGCCAAGTAGCTGCTCATGAAGACGTGAGCTGAACTCCAGGCAGCAGCCGTAATGATGTCAGAGGAGCTGCACACCAAGGAGAGCTGCTGTGCTAGAAAGTATCTCCCCAGATGAATGCACCCAACATGTATATGGCTGGATGCATGATCTTTTCCACCCAGAAATGGCTTGATCTTTGGATTTTCCTCGGATGGCCACCAATAGCCTGTTCTAAAATTGAAAAATTGTGAGTAGCTAATGGGTCTTGACATGCAGGGTGCATATCTAAGACTGCCCCGGACACCAATGGGTCTTTGGGGCAAATCAGAGAGTGATTTAAACAGAGGAAAAGTCAGTATCATTTTGTAAGAGAATCAGGTTAGTGCCTAACTACCACTTTGCCTTTGTAAAAAATGGTAAAAAGCAATAGGCCATTTAGGTCTGCAATTTCAAGACACTTGCGGCTGACTTGTCCACTACAAGCAATACCTTCCACGAGAAGGGGTACAGACAGCAAAGCCCTATCTCCTCAAAAGAGTGAGTTCAGCTGACCCATGGATCAACTGGCCCCTAGTTGGGGGGTACAAGGTTGACAGGCTTTTTAAAAATTGATTTGCTAGGGACAGATCTTGACTTTTGGAGAAGACACTATCTTGGCCACATTGCGAACCACCGCTCTGTACATCCGACTCAGCCAACCTTAACACAGCACATCCATGGATTTGAAAAAGAAGTGACAAAGGTGTATATTGGTGTCAGGCCTAACACCAAAAGGCAGAGCCTTACTGGGCCTTCCAGTCTGGACATGGCTAAGTACATGGTCTCAAGGAGATCCTAAAACCATGTTATTGTATTATAATTCCAAAGTACTTGGAAGAATCACACTCCGGTTCTATCAAGAAAGGAGCCATACAGAATTCTTCTACAGAGACTAAATATGGACGTGATTAAATCAGACCCAAGCACCTCAGATCTTTGAGGAAGTTTCAATGTGGATCCAAGCTCTGTGCATTGCTATTATCATCCACAGGAGTTAAGATAGTAAGGGGACACTTCAAGTTAAAAAAAATATTCTTTTAAATGTTGTTACCAGCAATCTCCAAGAGTCCATTTTGGGGAGTCTTTCAGGAAGCCACAAAGGAGAGAAATTATGTTTTAAAGAAAATACTCTTGTGAAACTACAGAAATTGTCAGAGGGAATCAGGGACAGCATCATACTTGAACCTACTTTCAATTCAGTTTTTGAAAGTGACTAGGTTGCACAATGACAACATCAATTTAATAAAAATCTCAAGCTCAAGAATACAAATCTGCTTTCATTTATCCGAGCAAAGGTCAAAGTCAGTTACCTGCATGGCTTTCTGTCTGTGCCTCAGAAAGGGCTTTTTGGGTGGACTCCAGTACCTTAGTCAGATGAGCTTTCTCGCTTTTGAACATACGCTCTTTCTGATGAAGGGAGGCTATCCTGGTTTCTGATTCCGCTATCAACTGTTCCAATGTGGTAGCATCTGACTGCTCACTAAAAAGTAACCAGAAATAGAATTAACGTAAATTGACCCTATTCATTCAATTAGACATACACAAATCTTGTAGGAAAACAGGCACACAGGAATTGCCAGATTGGATCATTCTTGCCCAGTGTCCTGTCTCCAACAAGTGGCCTGTCCCAATTCTTCAGAAGAGGGTCTAAGAACCCTACAATAGATGACATGGGATAATCGGCCTTCCATTAGGTCTCTTCCTGGTATCTCAGAGTTAGAGATTAGACCAAGCTCTTGAAGCATGTGGCCCAATATCCCTTCCAGAAGATTTGGTATGGATAATTAAAACAACTCTGGATATCCTTGATACCCAAGTAAGTGTCCAACCTGTCTTTCAAGAGCAACAGTCTCAATGGAAAGGTAAATCATAGGATTCGTGGAGCTGCAACTCCCCCAATAGGCCGTTTGCAGTACTGCAACCCAACGTCCACACCACCACAGCGAGGATGGATTTAGCAGTTCTGACAAGTTCCATTCATGTTTATTTTTTTTTTCCTGTGTGAATGTAATTCTTGTGTGATGTGATGGAAAGACAGCCCTGCACACTGAATATCAGCAATGTGGGGCAGTTACATAGCGCTTCCTCTTCAAAGCTCTTGACAAACATTAATTAGCTGACATCCTCTACGCGGCCATAGACCCAGCAGACCTCACCCTTCCCCAAGAGCAGGTATGTCAGAAGAAGGTATTTTCATTACAGTAACATCCTTAGAGTCTCCAGTCAGAGCTCAGGGCCCCTTTGTGCTAAGGGCTGTACAAACAAAGGGGGAAATGAGAGTTCTGGAGTTGAAGAGCTTCTTAACAATGAGATACAACAGAAGGATGAAACTTACAGTGTTGCCTGGCGTGGCAACAATGTTTGTGTGCTCTGAACAGCCCTTAGCTTCTGGCTGGGGCTCCTATGTGCTACAATGATAATCGTATGCTTGCTTACATTCATAGACTCCTTTGCGGTTACAAAAATTGCAGATATCCTCAGATCTGCAGGGCTCTATTCATTCAGACTAGCTGCTCACACGACAGAGTGCCACATCTCGCTGTTATCACACATGGAAACATTCTAAAGGCATCACAGCGAAGACGGTCCCCAAGAGAGACTGGAAGGAGGATAAAAGGGTGACCTTAAGAATTTCGGGGGAGGGGAGAGGGAGACATAAGAGACAGCATAAGGGAAAGCACGGAGGTGCTTGTAGGAGACATCAACGAACGGGTTTGTTCTACGAATGGGTTGTGAGATGAGCGGGACTTGGCACTCATCTGGAGAGATCACAGCATGGCCCTGCTACAAAGGAAGGTGAGGATAAATACAGTGAAGAGAGCTGTTCAGATACTATCCTAACAGGAGTGAGGGCAGATAAGTCCCGTAGACGAATCATTTATATTGCAGTAGTGCCTACAAGGCCAGTCAACATCTAGACCTAGTCACTGGACACCCGCATAAAAAAAGGCAGCTCCAACCTGTTGGGGAAATCTCGCTCCCCTGGGGTACAGAGTCCCCAGAAGGATCCGAGGATGGAGGTCAAAGCAGTGAGGCAGGAGAGACATCTAGAAGGAAAACTTTATTATGCATGCATGCAGGCTGACAGCTACCAAAGTGAGAGCAGCAGCAGCCCTGAGAGAGAGTTTCAGGGATCCTTTATACAGTATGTTCAGACAGTTTAGTTGTTGATTGTTTTCTTTAACATATCAGAGTCTCAGCAGAAGTACTCTGAGACGTTTCTGTTCACACCAGAAGTGCTAGAAGTCAGTTTTACAGTACAAAGGCACATGAGAATCTGAGTGAGGAGTCTACAAGGCAAACTGTGACAAAGATAAGAGTTTACATGGCAATTTATGACAGACTAGGAGTCTCCATGAAGTTGAGATAGGAGGCATTGTAAGGGTCTTGATTAGAGTTCAGATGATTTCTCTCTGTTACAGGGAGAGAGGCCTGGATAACTTTTAGCCCTTCCAGCAGTTTTCTTTGAGAGAGTTTTGATTTCCTGCACAGTCCCCCCTTAGACACAATTGGAGTTATTTGATTTTTCTCCCACAAACCCCACAGGGTTTACATAGCAACATGATGGACGTTTGGGGTTTTTGTAGGGCCAGAATACAATAAAAGCACAGAGCACCACACACCAAACTAGGACCGTCGGTCACTGATGTGTTCATCTGAATGTGCCATTTTACTCTAAAATGTGACTGCAAAAATGGTACTGTGGGGCTCTGTGTGCACTCTCTCTCAGACAGTAGATCACACACACACAGCTTACAACTTATAGGATTTTTTCCCCCTGTCAGTTCAACACACACAGCCTGGTCTACACAGCACCAAATTTTGAAATATAGCGCTATTTTGAAACGTCCCTTGCTCCTCTTAGAATGAGGTTGACAGGGATGTTGGAATAGCGAGCCCAAAATAATGGGCTTGCTGGGAAGATGCAGGATAGTTATTTCAGGGTGCTCTGGTATCCCGGAATAGCGTTGCAGTATAGACGTATCCCGACAGTCATTGTTGGGTGGCTATGGCTTTCCACCTCAAATATCACAACTGGTAAAAGAGTTCTGAAGGCCAAACTCAGCCATCAGTGACACATCTGCCACTCACTGCATTCAGCAGGGCTGCTCAGGGGTAATTAAGTGCAACTTTGTAAACAATTCTGATGAACAAGATGGAAGAATCCGGCACTCCCTCTCCTAACTGTGCTGGCCTGGCAAAACAAGGAGGCGTTAAGACTTATTTTTGTCACTCCTCTGAGCAAGACAATTCTGTAAACTTGCAAGGAGCAATTTGAGCAACAGGAATGTGCCATTTGTACAGTTTCTTCTCCAAAGATGGCAGGTTAGAGATTCTCCAGGTTAGCGTTGACGCCTGATTGAACAAGCAAGCTAAGAAGTATTAACCTAACAGTTAAACAGGTTGAACCCAGCTGAACTGAGCTTGCCTGGCACAGCCGGGGAGAAAGTATGGGAAGATAGCGCTAAGTCTTTTCTCAACTCATGGGTATATAAAATGGACCCTAGTAACTTAGAGCCTGCTCAAAATCACATTGGCAACAGCAATCTCTTAGGGACCACTATAAAGACAGAGAAACCTGTGCTTAAGTCCTACCTGTCCCACCACCTGCCATGCCCTCAGCCCACACCCCTCCACCTTGACATGCCTCCTTCACCTGTTGGGAAAGGGAAGGAGAGAAGTAGAAGGGGCTGTGTACAGCCAGCTAGAAACGGATTTATGCCACCGGGAGATTCCCTTATTCTGGGGAAATCCCTGACTGACTCTTTAGGACAGCTTTCCTGCCACTTTGCAAGCAAGACAAAGCTGATACACAAGGAAACCAGGATCCGACACAGCATCTTTGCAAAGAAATGCAGGGAACTAAAAATGTTGCCTCCGAAATATGCTGTACATGTTCCCTTATTTAAAATGGCAATCGACCCCACTGGCAGACTCCCTCTGCAATTGAGGGAGAGGAAAGGGGAGAATTCTTCTGGCCTTAGATGAAAGCTTGTGACCCTTGCTGCAAATGGTAGAGCACATCAATGCTCTCAGACATTTCCAACGTGCCCTTTGCTGCAGTATTTTGATACATGAACCGACAAAGAACCTCTGAGGTCTAAGTGAATCTGATTGTTCCCGCCTACCATGCTTTAAAACGGTTGAAGAATGGAAGATTCATAGGGACAGTTCAAAGAAGAAGACAGCCTCCCAAGTTTAACATTGCATCATTAGTAGCCACTGGCTTATGCTAAGCCACAGGGTCTTGCTTTGTTTATATTGTGGGGAGAAAAAGAAACAGTTAGTCAAAGGAAACCAACCTCTCAGCAGTCTCCTAGTCCAGAGCAAGGGCCAGCTGGCCTTTAAAGCAGGACAAGCAATAGACCCGACAGAGTCCACTTGGCAATATCACCTCACTACCCAAGCAGAGAGAACATCACATACCTGCAGCTGCAACCCCAGCCCACAACTGAATCATTCAGGCACATAAAGGGCAGCCTTTGGGCTCTTGGCAGGTCACCAGCTAGCCCACCCCTCTGGTTGTTTTCTCTCATGCCCTGGTGGAAGAGACACTAATTGCTCAAATGCTACTATTTGATTTCATTTAATGAACCAGCTTAAGCTTCCAGCGTTCGTACTGTCCCTGTGTCAACGATATAACCCGCTCTGATGTGATACATGTACCGGTCTAATCACCATCTTTGAAGAGGCCACACTAGTGCCCTGCTAATCACTCTATATAGGCTATGTCTACACTGGCATGATTTTCCGGAAATGCTTTGAACGGAAAAGTTTTCCGTTAAAAGCATTTTCGGAAAAGCGTGTCTAGATTGGCAGGACGCTTTTCCGCAAAAACACTTTTTTTGCCAATCTAGACGTGCTTTTCCGCAAAAAAGCCCCGATCACCATTTTATCGGGGCTTTTTTGCGGAAAACAGTACTGTGCTGTCTACACTGGCCCTTTTGCGCAAAAGTCTTTCAGAAAAAGACTTTTGCCCCAACGGGAGCAGCATAGTATTTCCGGAAAAGCACTGACAATCTTACATGAGATCGTCAGTGCTTTTCCAGAAATTCAAGAGGCCTGTGTAGACAGCTGGCAAGTTTTTCTGGAAAAGCGGCTGATTTTCTGGAAAAACTTGCCAGTCTAGACACAGCCTATCAGTATATTGCAAGCCAAACACCCTCTGCTCGACCTGGGTATATCCATACCTGGTATCTTGAGCAATATCCTTTTTCAGTCTTTTCAGCTCAGATGCAACAGCCTGAAGTTGTTCTCGAGTCTTGTGTTCCTCCTCCAGTAGTGGATGCAAATGCACAATCTGCGCCACCAGAGGTAGACAGCTGTCTCTTTCTGTGGCGCTACAAAAGCAGAATAGAAAAGCATTGTTTCTGTTCCCAGTCACTGTTCCATTGACCACACTAGGTGTTCGTTATACATGGCAAAACTGCTTTAGCCCACATGTGACGGAGTGGGGAACTTATTCATGCCGGTATGTTGCAGGTGAGTTCTGCTGTCCTATAGTGACCTGGTGCATGTGCCTCAGTTTCCTGGAGCACTGTACCAGGATAGGAATTTTGGGTGTGATAGCCTCCCACACTTACACACTTACCCTTGTAATCTGAGCCCAGGAGAAAGTGAGACCAGGTGACAGCTTTTGCCTAGGAAGCAGGACAAAGGCCGGAGAAGGAGCCTGGCTGGGCTGCTGGAAGTGGGGCAGTCTGGGCTGGTTTGGGGAGCAGGAAGGGAGCCGGGCCCTAGCTTTCGGGGCCCTTTCCCAGAGATGGATGGTGCTGACGGCTTCTGGTTACTGTGCTGACAAATCTGCTCTACGCTGTGTCCCTGTCAACTAATAAACCTTCTGTTCTACCTGTCGGCTGAGAGGCACATCTGGCTGCAGTTGGGGGCGCAGGGCCCAGTGACTCCCCTGCCACGTGGCAGGTCTGGTTCCAGCCGGGCTGCAGTGTCCTGCCCGCCATAGCTGGAACTGGGGCCAGTGAGAGATAGCTTTCCTGCACGCTGGTGCCAGCCGGAGCAAATGAGGGTGGGGCAGGCCAGCCACTTGCCACCACATGGCCCTGCCAGAACTCACCAGGCCGCTGCCGCCACCACTCACCTTCCTGTCCAGCAGCAAAGTGAGCGGTTGTGAGCACTGCCGTGCGCCCCTGCAGGCGAATTGAGCAAGCCTGACATTTTTCTTGTGCACAGCCTCGCAGGCGGGCAGCTTAGAGGGAACCCTGGTGTGTTGTAAAAAGCCCTTTCACGTTCATTTACAGAAAGCTTCCTGCCAATCAAAGACCTTGTGATATGGCACTGACATTAAATCAACACACAGAGGTTTCTTACTTAACATTGCAGTCTGCAAGTCGTGATTAAAACATAAAGCTAACCACGATGCTGTTTAATGAGAAATGTTAAAAGACTTATTAGGAGACTTACTATTGTGCTATTTCTGTCTCAAGTCTCATGATCTCATCCTTCTCTGTGCTCACTTTCACTTCGCTCTCATGCACCTTGCCTACCAGGAATGACAGTAACATCTGGAAAGGCAAAAATAGGGGAAAAAATTCAAGTAAACACAGAACAAGCCAGACTTGCTAGGTGGAGTTTGAAAGCTCTGGTATTAGTCTCAAATCATAATTTTTTTAAAAAAAAATCTCTATTTTTGCCTTGAAGCCTCTAGTTTTTTCCTTTTCCAAAGTTGTGCTGGTGAAAATGCACCTTAATAGTCTCACTACCAATTAAAATTGAGACATCAGCAAAGCTGAACTTTACCAGCAGATAGCAGTCTCCTACTCAGATACCACGGGAAGATGGGAAAATATATTCTTCAAACACACAGAGCACTACGACTGGGGGTGGGTTGTCAAACTCTGTTTCAGAAAGCCTCTAGTGTCTGACATAGAAGACCCAACTCTGTTAGCCAAAACGATAGCAGGATCATCAACCTCTACATGTGAGCCAGCCACCAGCAAAGGGGGACAGAGCGCCACATGGAATGGGTGTGGTCGGTCACACCCTCATTAGTCCTGTGGATTTTTATTTCAATGAATATTTTTATAACATTAACTGCCATTAAACCAGGAGAAGTCTATGTCATGGAGTTAGCACGGGCTTGGGAGCAGGTCACCTCAACAGGGCCATGCTGAATGGCAACAGCAAGTAGAGGTGACGTGTTTTTGAGCACACTCGTCAGCCGGGTGCTAATTCAACAGTCAAGAGGCTGTTTAAACCACTAACAATAAGATTTGTAAGGAAAGCCACACACATATGGACCATAATGAAACGCATTACCCAGTTCACAGAACCTTACCTCTAGGTCCGCACTGCTTAGGTCAGAGAGCAAGTCATCTTCATCCCTCGTTAAGTAGGACTGTACCTTTTCCATCTCTGACACTGTAATAAGAAATACATAAGGGCTACGTCTACACCGGTTCTTGCGTTAAAGTAGTTGCACAAGAGAGCATTTATACTGGCATGTGCTTTTGCGCAAGAGCATCCATGCCAATGTAGACGCTCTCTTGCGCAAGAAAGCTCTGATGGCCATTTTAACCATAGGGCTTTCTTGAGCAAGAAATTCATGTTGCCTGTCTACACTGGCCTTTTCTGGAAGAGCTCTTGAGCAAGAGGGCTTATTCCTGAGCGGGAGTGTCAGAGTTTTGGCGCAAGAAGCCCCAATTTCATACCTTAGAACGTCAGTTTACTTGCGCAAGAACACGCGGCAAGTGAAGACAGACAGCAAGTTTTTGCGCAAGAGCGGCCGCTTCTGCGCGAGATCGCGCCAGTATAGATACAGCCTCAGTGTCATGCAGCAGCCCCCCCTAAGGACTTTTCAGCCACCTCAATGAAAGATAAGTTGGGCTGATTTTCCTGGCTCCAAAGAAGCTCAAACCACTGGGTCCTGGCAAATCATCCCTGCCAGAAACAACTTACCCTGAAGCTCATGGAAAGAACATCTGAAGAACAGATTTCTTTTGCTTTTGAAATTGACCAGATTGCACCAAGGGTCAGACCTTTAAACTACAGGCAGTCCCCGGGTTACATGGATCCGACTTACATCGGATCCCTACTTACAAACGGGGTGAGGCAACCCCGCACTAGCTGCTTCCCCCCAGCAGACCAGGGAGACGCGAAGCTAGCGCCCCCCCGCAGCAGACCAAGGAGACACGGAGCAGCTTTTCTCAGCAGACACCTCAGCTTGAGAATAAAGGACTGAGGGAAATGAGGTGTGGGAGATTAAAACTGAGCTCTGGAGAAATGTTTGGCTAGTGTTTCCCCTACAATATGTACCAGTTCCGACTTACATACAAATTCAACTTAAGAACAAACCTACAGTCCCTATCTTGTACGTAACCCGGGGACCGCCTGTAATTCCTATGAAAAGATACAGCAAAACCATCTTTAACCACAAGGACCCCACTTAGCCCTGCCCTCAATACACTCTCCAGTAGTAAAGTTTATGTATTTTCAGCAAAGTGCATCATGTTTGTTCACCAGGTGGCATGGCTGCTCCTCATTCAGTTACTGTAATTAAGGAAGTGCTGGTGTTCAAACAGGAAAAGAAATGACTAAATTCTTCAGTCTCACTTTTGCAGGTGCAAAATTCCCTAATCAATGAGTTTCTCTCAGGCTAAGGGATATAACTCGTCAGATCACTTGGTAAAGTAGTGGTGGCACATCACTGAGTAAACAAAATCCCTGCAGGTAACATTGAGCTTTCATGGCCTGTTGTCACTGACTTCAATGGGAGGAAGGCCTTTGTCAAGAACAACAGCCGAAAACATATTATCTTCTCTCCTCTAGAAACCTACCTGCAAATCTTTCCTAGGTCACCAGAAAAACAAGCAGTCCAGACTTAGCTTGGTCTCTAGTGGGTCATAATCAAATCCCATCAAAACCAGCCAGCCAAGCAGCCCGTCTCACTGCGCCCCTGCTGGACCAAGGCATGGGGAGAACTGCAGTCAGGCGGGATGCTGGAAAGAGGAGTAGGTGGCAGAAGAGGCAGAAGCTGGGGGAGACCCAGGGTTGGCCCCAGCTCAGCAGCTGTAACCCTGTTCCTTCAGCAGCCCCAAAGCTTCCCCTGCCTCAGCCAACCCCACAAACCCAGCTTCCCTTAGCTACCTCCTTACCTCCAAAGCCCCTCTATCCAAACCCCCAAGCTTCAGACCCTCGACCTCTGCCCTCGTCCTCCACCCCAACCCCCATATTCTGGTCCCTCTGCCGCAACCCTCCACTGACTTCCCCAGCCCCACACCTGCAACCCTCCCCCGCCTTCTCCCCTCCCCCCCCCGCCTTCTCCCCTCCCCCCACCAGCCCCCTCCCCCGCCTTCTCCCCTCCCCCCACCACCCCTCTTTCCTGCCTTCTCCCCTCCCCCCCCCACCAGTCCCCTCCCCTGCCTTCTCCCCTCCCCCCCACCCCCTCCCCCCAACCCCCTCCCCCGCCTTCTCCCCTCCCCCCACCACCCCTCTTCCCTGCCTTCTCCCCTCCCCCCCCCACCAGTCCCCCCACCCCCCCCCCCTGCCTTCTCCCCTCCCCCCACCAGCCCCCTCCCCCGCTCCTTCTCCCCTCCCCCCACCAGCCCCTCCCCCGCCTTCTCCCCTCCCCCCACCAACCCCCCTCCCCCGCCTTCTCCCCTCCCCCCACCAGTCCCCCTCCCCCGCCTCTCTCCCCCCCAGCCCCCTCCCCCAGTGGAGGACACGGGCCGAACTGTGCCGTCACTCACCGCATGCAAATGCCCATACGCCTAATTTGCATAGCAATCCCCCACCCCCACCGGAGCGCCCGCCGCGCGCGCCTCCCACCGTTTCAAACGCGCCGCTCGCAGTGACCTCATCGCCCTGCGCCGCGGCCGCCACCAGCGAGACGGGGCGCGCCTGCCGCTCCGGGGAGCCCGCCCTGCCGCTGGCGCCCCCTGCTGGGCGGCGGCTCACCCGCGGGCCGGGCGCTCTGGGAAGCAGCAGCCTCACCCCGCCAGTGGCGCACTGCAGCCCAATGGCGCAGCCAGCCCAGGAGCCTGCCCCCCGGGGCAATTAGCCCCCCTGCCCGCAGCCAGCCCCAGCACTTGGCAGTCGGCGGCTTGGCGTCACTCAGGCTTCCCTCCAGGTGTGGAATAAATTTTATGTGCACCAAGACGTGCAGATGTGCACCAATCGAAACACACGCTGCTGTCTGTGGGAGGCTGCAGGCACTGTTAAATCAGCTGACTCGCTCCTGGGGGGCACTCAGCTCACAGGGAACACTGGTTGCCTCCCAGACCATCCTGGCTCAGAGCCACTGATGGACCTATCTTCCAAGAATGTAGCTCTGTTATTTAACCCAGGGACACTTTTGGCCTTCGCAACATCCCCTAGCCCTCAGTTCCACAGGGTGACTGGGTTGTGTGAAGAAATCCTTTGAAACTTGCTGCCTATTAAATTCCTTGGGTGTCTCCAGTGCTTGAGTTACGTAAAAAAGAAAGTAACATCCCTATTCATTTTTGCACTGTAACACACAAGGTAGCCCGGCATTCACACCTTGCTCACTCTTGTAACCATCCCTGGATAGAGCAGTGGTGGGCAGCCTGCAGCCCACTGGGGTTCTACGTGTAGCCCACAAGACATTTTGTCTACTGTTGCCCATGCACAGGGTTGCCAGATTTCACTGGTTTCCAGCTGTGTATTTTTTTCTACCGGTATTAGAGAGGACATAAAGGACATGTGAACTGAGATGGGTACTGAGGGTGTGTCTAGACTACAGGGTTTTGTCCACAAAAGTGGACTTTTGTCAACAAAACTATACCTGCGTCCACACTACCGCTGAGTTCTGTCGACATAACGTCGACAGAACTCAGCAGTTTTGTCGACGCTGGTAAACCTCATTTCACGAGGCATAACGCCTTCTGTTGACAGAGTTCTGTCGATAGAAAGCGTTATTGCATGTAAACTGTCCTTGCGTCTACACTGCCATGTCAACAAAGCAGCTTGCTTTGTCGACAGAACTAAATGTAGTGTAGACGCTCTGTCGACAGAAGCTTTGTCGACAGTATTTGTCGACAAAACCCTGTAGTCTAGACACACCGGCTACGTCTACACTGGCCACAATTTCCGGAAAAGGGATGCAAATCAGGTAAGTCAGGATAGGGAAATCCGCGGGGGATTTAAATATCCCCCGCGGATTTAAATAAACATGTCCGCCGCTTTTTTTCCGGCTTGGGGAAAAGCCGGAAAAAAAGCGTCTAGACTGGCGCGATCCTCCGGAATAAAGCCCTTTTATGGAGGATCTCTTATTCCTACTTCAAAGCCCTACTTCAAAGTAGGAATAAGAGATCCTCCGGAAAAGGGCTTTATTCCGCAGGATGGCACCAGTCTAGACGCTTTTTTCCCGGCTTTTCCCCAAGCCGGAAAAAAAGCGGCGGACATGTTTATTTAAATCCGCGGGGGATATTTAAATCCCCCGCAGATTTCCCTATCCTGACTTACCTGATTTGCATCCATTTTCCGGAAATTGTGGCCAGTGTAGACGTAGCCACCCTGATTGTACACAACATCAGCTATGAGAGCCATACACTACCTCTGCATCCAAGTAGAGCAGTGCTACAGTTCAATTAGCATAACCCACCAATTCTAGGTACGCAAGCACAGTTAGCACAAATACCCTATCCTAGGAGAGCTTCTTGGTTCCAATTTTGTGGCCCACAGAGATGGTCGACCACTCACACAACCTCCTCACTAGCTTCAGTATAGACTATGCCTTGTGAGGTTGTATTTGAAAATATAATTTGATGGTCATTATTGTCCTGGTAAAATATGTGTGGCAATGTATTTGAAGTTTAGGTTCTACTGTATGGTGTTATTAATATGTTCCAGCTGAGGCTCGCAAACAGTGTCTCTGTGTCTTACTAAGGAGTGTGTATTCTGCTTAATTTGCATTTAAGCAAAAAACAGAGGCAGCAAGCAGGAAGGGGGTAAAGGAAGCTCAGACAGGTGAGGGAAAGCAGCCAGGATCATCTCTCTCAATCAACCTTTCGTTTCTTTTGCCCAGCTAGAAATGTTTTTCAAGCGAGGGATTGAGACAAAAAACAAATGAACATACCAAACAATCCCCTCTATCCTCCTGCCCATCATGTTCATAGCACCAGACAAGCATGGAAACATTCATCGAACTCTGGGAGAGGGCTTACCTAAGAAGTTTGATCAGTAAGACTGCTGGAAGCATATGGTGGGTGAGACATGGTGCTTGAATGCGATAAGGCTTGTCTACACTATCGTTTAAGGCAATGTAATTTACGTCACTCAGGTGCGAAAAAGCTCCCCTCAAACAATGTAAGTTACAGTAACGTAGTGTTTCACAACATGCGGCGTTGCCAGGCAATACTCTTCCGCTAACAGTTTCTGCCTCTTGTTGAGGTGGAGTAATCCCATCGGCATAACATCTTCGCCAGCGACGACCGCAGCACAGCTGTATCATTGCAGCTGTATCAATGCAGTGTGGGAGTCTAGACTAGCCCATACCTAGGCACCAGCAGCACTTTTATTATTTTATCTAATTCAGTGTGTTTAAATGGAAGCGCTTGGGAAATTCCATTTGGTATGGCAAGTTGCATGCATGCTATTTTTTAAAGAAATAATGGACTTGATATAAACTCGTGTTGTCCAAGAGAGGGCTGGGTAGGGAGCATACAATTCTGAGGGGAATCAATTGCCAGAAAAGGACACAACGCGAACAATGGCAGCCCACTGTCTATGGTAGGCTCAGTGCAGTTCATATCCAGTCAGGAGTGAGGGAGGACAGCTGCTCTTCATGATTTCAATTCCTACTCCATACGGATTCTTAACAGGGCTAGTCCCCCCTCAATGCTATGGAACACCCCCACCTCCCAAAAAAGCAGCACTTGGCGGGGTGCGAAGAGAACCTATATTCAGGTTCCAAAGCACGTGAGCTCTGCCCCTTCTCTCACTTTCCCCATACCATCTCACCCCTTCCATTTAAGATTTCCTCAGAAATACAGAATACTGACTACAGCTATGCCACAACTCTCAAGGTGCCACATTAGAGCCTACCTAGACTTTTAAAAACACGCACAGCCCACTGAGTCATTCAATTAATAGAACTGCAGTGGAATGGTGCTGATTGACACTGCACCATCAGAAGTAGCTCCAAAGATGATGTGTCCAGGACTGTAAAAAAAAAGATACAAAACTTGCTGTGAGTGCCTCCACAATACTATAGCCTACAATTAAGCAGATTCACAACCACAGTGCAGAAGACTAGATGGGATTCTGTACAGAAGAAAAAACAGGATTCCATTCCACTACACCCTTTTTATTGACAAAAGGATAACGGAGATTTTCAGACGCTGGAGAAGGAAAGTACGAATCATGGTAACAGGTAGAAGCTTCTACTGGTCTTTCAATTCCTTCAGTCTTCTGATGGCAGATTTCACTGTCACTGCCGACGTGGTGCTGGAAGAAAAAACATCGTGTCGTTCCTGCAGTGAAGCAACTAGCAAATCCATTGTACTCCCCATCCATTTAAGTTTACAAACTGAAGAGAAGCAGTTATTACTCGGTCCAATTCCACTTTAATATCCCATGACACAACACATCTGAGACGGAGCAAGCATACGTAGCTATTTCTAAACTGCGCTAAAAATTCTGAATTTGATGACTCTGATATTAAACAAGTCATCAAAAAAGCAACAAAAATGTTAAACTTTGCTTCAACTACCAGACAAAGTTAGATATGTTTCCTTACTTATAGGTCCAGGCCCCACCAGCTACTGTCTTCATACAGGATCCGCAATGCCAGATACCTACAGCTTTCCTCTTCATTTTGGTCTGTAACACAAAGTGTTTATACGCTTTCAATCGAAGAAACCAAGAAAACCAGACATCTTTGTTCAGTCCAAATGAATGACCTTCCAATATTATTCCAAAAACAACTCAATGAAAACAGGATATAAATGTTAACTTTTCACAACAGCACCATTTCCAACCAGAGTCAGAAGAAATATGAAGACAGCAGACTTTCCAGATTTCTTGACATAGGCCAACTTCAGTAAAAGCATTTACTCAGGGAACGTCTACACTACTGCATTAAGTCGACCTAAAGTACACAACTCCAACTACATGAATAATGTAGCTCAAGTCAAAATACCTTAGAGTTGAGTTAATGCGGGATCTACACTATGGGGGATTGGGTGTTCAGGTTGATGACAGAAACTCTTCCGTCGACTTACCTTACTCTTTTCATTGGGAGCAGAGTATACAGGAACTGACTGGAGAGTTCCCTGTGGTCAATTTTGCAAGTCTTCATTAGACCAGCTAAATCGACTGCTGGTGGATTGATCTCAGAGCCTCAATCTTGGCTGTAGGGTAAATGTGGTCTCAGGCAGATACTACAGGGTGCTCAGCACATTTGAACGAGGCCACTTTAACTGTAGGCATCTGAATCAGAAATTGGTGGATAAACTACTAACGCACGGAGCGAGTAGTCTTTCAAATGTCTGAGATCTGAATTCAAAACTTAATTTTGGTATGAGATCAAGTAGATGGTTTCATACCAGTCTAATTCAAGAGATCCAGGCTGGAATCTAAAATGTTGTTTCTAGGAAAAACTTGAGGATTACAGAGTTTTAACCTGAGAATTACAGGGTTAGTCTTTAAAGCGCTACTAGACTATTTGTTGTTTAAGTTTTTCCTGTTACAGACTAATTCAGCTACCCCTCTGAGGGTTTTAACAGCCAGAGGTACATGAAGAGTGAATAATTTTATCTTATGTCCCTTTATTAGAGGTCTAACATTTTCTTTTCACTAGCACCACTATGCAACAGTGAAAAATACCCTGAAACTATGTTAACTGAATTGCCACAAAAATATGTAACCTGAAACACGGTAAATCTTTTCAGATAACATGAAAAGGTAGGGATTTTGCAAAAAGGCGTAACCTTTAGATCTCTGAAAGTTGTGCACAATTCAAACAACACTTATCGACAGTCATTAACATGTTATATATTAAGAGGTGGAGAAATCCAAAGCAGAATTCCCATTTTTAAATTTCAACCACTGTAAACCTCTGAATTTGTTGGTGTGAATCCTGGGGCTCTTACCTTTCCACAGAAGGAGCAGGTATACTTTGCATGCTGGCTAATTTCAATTTTCTTTACCATTTTCCTGAGAGAAGCTCCATAACGGGTACCATATTTACCCACAATCCCAACTTTCTTGGTGCGCTTTGCCTGTCAGGATAGAAATCACCACACATAGCTTAATTAAAACCAGAGACTGGTTAGCGGTTTATTAAACAGCAGCCAAAGAAGTAAAACAAAATTACATGCACACTGCTTTCATCTATTTTAATTAATTATGTAACAGTACTTTTAGAGAATAGGTTCCACAAAAATGCTGTATAAAAACATCAGTGTTCTTGAGTGCAGTCACAGACAAGATCCCTGTAAGCTGTGCACTTGGGTAGTCCCTCAGGAGAATTTCAACTGCCCCCCAGATGATTAGCAGTGTGCCCACAGCTAGGTTACAGGTTTCTATTGGTGGTGCACATTCACACATGCCATTTATTCTGCACTAGGGATGTAAAATCCCATTTAATTAGATAACTAGTTAAAACATGTTTAACCAGTTAAACGGGTGGGAGGGCTGTTCCAGCTTAGCTGGAGCAGCTACCATCAGCAGTGGGCCAGCCATAATCGTCCTGGTGGTTATCTGTAACTGGTAAGCATCACCATTTTCACTCCTATTCTGCACATGAATGGAACAAAAGTCTGCACATGGATTAGGGACGTAAAAAAAACCCATATAAAAATAATAACCTTGTAACCAATAAATGTCTTGTCGGCTACATGGTTAATTGTGGGGCTGCCGACTGTGCATGCTCCGGCCGGGCACCAGTTAACTGGTTATATTCCTAACGTGGATGGAAAAGATTAGAGGAACACTAATTGGGGCCTAAATGAGGTTTCCATCGTCGCATGTCTACAGAGCCTTCCAGCAGATGTTCTCTGGATCACACTGACAGACAAAGTCTTGCAAAACGAAGTATTTTTATCTCCAAGTCAGATATAAGGGGAAAAAAACCAGACAAAGACTACATGACCTGCTCAGATTCACACAGCAAGTTGGTTTGACTAGTCTTGCCATTACCCATCATCTCAAGTTTAAACTTCAAGCCCCTGCTTTCAAAGTCTGCAATTCCACTCTGGCCTCCATCTCAGGTCTCCTCTCTAAACCCATTCTTCATCAATCCCTTCACGCTTTCAAGGATGCCAGCTTCGATTGCCAGTCCTAACACCCCAGGCTCAGAATGACCTCCCAAATCCTAGCACACCAGGGCCTATGCTTTCTCGTTCACATCTCCTGAAGACCCTCTCTTCCTCTGCAAAGCCTAGAAAGAGCTCGGGATGTCAACATGCAGTCAACTATAGGATTAATGGATAAGCCTCGGCTTAATCAACTACATGCATTCCCCACCCTTGCTGCCTCTGTATCAGAGGCAGCAAGGGGGGAGGGAGCAGGAGCTGGGGGAAACAGGCTTAAGAGGGGGGAAGGCAGGGGAGGCTGCCAGGTGCAGCGGGCCTGAGCTCCCCACAGACAGAGGCTGCTCCATGATACAGAAGCAGCAGCATGGAGTAGCAGGGGATTTCCCCAGGAGTGGGGCCAGTGCACCGTGGCTGACAGCCCCACCCCTGGGGACTATAGAATAGTTGAGTAACCGATAAGAACTCATGTAGTTACTCAACTATTCAATTACCTGATATCTAACATCCCTACAAAGAACATGAATGGAAATCAGAATACAAAGAGGAATCTGTTACTCTCTCCCTGGGTTCTCCTTGATCCTCTTCCTGCCCTAAAACCCCATAAAGGGAACAGCTTTGAGATCAGTGCCTGGTACCTTCCCAAGGTACCTTCTCACTGTCAGAACTCAACAGAGATGAGCCAACAGCGAAGTTCAGTGCTGCGAACCTGTTTCCTGGCTCTCATCATCATCCTGATCACCGGACAGCCAGACTCAGGGAATGCAATGATGCAGGCTGACCCACCCGCCAGCCCACAATCAGGTAGAGACGGCAAGAGAAAGCTACCACCGGGGAAGTAAAATCCCATTTATTATATGTTTAACCAGTTAACTGGCCCACCATGTCACAGATTAGAAGCCCCTGGAGCACCCCCCGCCACACAGCAGGCTCAGCCAGGCGCGGGTTAACTGGTGACCCATAAGCATCACCAGGTAAGGATAGTGATAGAAATGTAGCCGTGTTAGTCTGGGGTAGTTGAAGCAAAATGCAGGTAAGGATGATGCTTATTAGGTTTACCTGTCTACACCCCCTCCCGGCACCCCAACTTCAGTAGCGGGGTTCTACCCAGTAATGGGAAGGGGGCTGCGAGGAATGACCCCAGGCAAATTGGGCCAGCAGGTAAAGGAAAACACTTACCTACCCTGCTTCCTCCAAATCCCTCAGCTCTATCCCCCCCTGCCCTCACTCAGCCCAGGCCCTGCCCTCCTCCTTCTGCAATACCCTTTCCCTGTGGCCCAGGCCCTTCCCCTACAGCCCAGGCTAATGGCTCCCCCCACCCCAAGCTCAGCAGTTCCTAACCACCAGGCTGCGAACCGCTGGCTGCCGGGCCGCAGCGGCTCTGGGGGCCGGGGTACATCACCCAGCACCTCCCCTCCCACCGCGGTTGTTGGGAGAGGCATGTCCCGCCCCACCTCTCAGCCAACCAGTGCTGAGCAGGGCAGGGTCTCCTCCCAGAGGTGGAAAAGCAGTTCGCTGTACGGAGCCGGGCATGACAGCCTTAGAGCACTTAGAGCAGCCCCAACACAGGCAGCATGGTCCAGCTGGTAGCAATGTGGGGCTAGGTGAGGTGGGCAGGGCAGGGCTAGGTGAGGGGGACAAGGCAGACACTGGGGGCTCTGGGGCAGGGCTAGTGCTGGAGCAAAGCTAATTCTGGGGGGCTCTGGAGGCAGGGCTAGTGCTGGGCAGCTCTGGGGCAAAGCTAATAGTGGGGGGCTCTGGAGGGAGGGCTAGTGCTGGGCAGCTCTGGGGCAAAGCTAATACTGGGGGGCTCTGGAGGCGGGGCTAGTGCTGGGCAGCTCTGGGGCAAAGCTAATACTGGGGGGCTCTGGAGGCGGGGCTAGTGCTGGGCAGCTCTGGGCCAAAGCTAATACGGGGGGGCTCTGGAGGCGGGGCTAGTACTGGGCTGGGCAGCTCTGGGGCAAAGCTAATACTGGGGGGCTCTGGAGACGGGGCTAGTGCTGGGAAGCTCTGGGGCAAAGCTAATACGGGGGGGCTCTGGGGGCAAAGCTAATACTGGGGGGCTCTGGAGGCGGGGCTGGGGGGGGGGGCTAGTGCTGGGCAGCTCTGGGGCAAAGCTAATACTGGGGGGCTCTGGAGGCGGGGCTAGTGCTGGGCAGTTCTGGGGGCAAAGCTAATACTGGGGGGCTCTGGAGGCGGGGCTAGTGCTGGGCAGCTCTGGGGCAAAGCTAATACGGGGGGGCTCTGGAGGCGGGGCTAGTGCTGGGAAGCTCTGGGGCAAAGCTAATACGGGGGGGCTCTGGAGGCGGGGCTAGTGCTGGGCAGCTCTGGGGAAAAGCTAATACTGGGGGGCTCTGGAGGCGGGGCTAGTGCTGGAGGGCTCTAAGGAGCAAGGGGCTCGCACTGGGGCGTCCGAGGACTCTGGGGGCTGGGACTAGTTCCATTTTATTTGCCTATTTATTATCTGCGGAATGAATATGCAAATATTCAAATCCAATGAATATTTTGGCCCGCCAACAGCTTGTGCCCGGGTCTGCCAGCCCGCGACATAAAAACAGCTGGGAACCGCTGCGCTAGCTCTTACCCTCCCCCACCCACCCCGACCTGCTCGGCCCGGGGCCTGTCACTCTCCCCCCCCCCCCCCGCCGCCTCCGCGGCCCGGGTCCTGCCCTCGCTGCCCGGCCCCCTCCCACGCAGGGAAATCGGGCTGCGGCTGCCCCTGCCCCCCGCCCCGCTCGCGCAGGCCTCGCGGCACCGGCTCCGGCCCCCGCCCGCGCGGTCGGGGCGGCCAGCGGGGCGGATGGCGGCGGATTGAGCCGGGCCCCCCTCCGCCACACTCACCATCTTCCTGCCGGGCCTGGACGCAAAGGAGGCGGCACTTCCTGCGCAGGCGCGATACCCGGACCCGGACCGGAAGGAAGGAGGGCTCGAACCACAGAGAGGATGGGAGCGCGAGGCGGAGTGGGGCGCTCTGCACCGCTGGGGGTGTGCGACTCTATCGTCGCCTTGCTGCAGCACCTGCTCGAGGGAGCAGGAGCTCTGCTGCAGCTGTTCCAGGGAACACACGTTGCTGGGTCAGGCCCAGCCAGGCCTGCTTGAGAAGGGGGAGGAGCCCCACTTTCTTACCCTGCTTAGCCCCCCTCTGGTGCTCAGCCCCCGTCTCCCCTTCACACGCTAGGCGAGCAACAGCCTTTGGTGGAACCCCCCCGTTGCATTTCTGTACAAAGACCATCCTGGGGTAGGAGCCAGGCATTTGTACACAGGGGCAATATGCTGAATACCCTGGCTCCAAAGTGGGGCAAACCTCTGCGACGGTTTAATAGCAGCAGAGAGGATACGTGAGCACTGGTGTACTCGCTAAAAGCCCTTGCGTGGAGACAGACGTAGCCTGAAGCCTACTTCTCTGCTCTCACTCAACAGTCGCACTAGCAGCAGTAGGGGAGTGCTGAGGAATTCAAGGCAAAGACAAGCCGAAGGAAAAGTCAGAGAATTAGAACAGACACTACTATACAACAATATAGCAAGTTTAATTGTGCCCTTTAATTTCAGGAACAGAGGAATTGCAGTAGAAGCAGCACTTGTCCACCTACTCTTGTGTGTTAGCTGAGCGGGAGCTAATACCCAATGCTGCAGAGGAAGGAACAAGACCGCCCACGCTGGACAACAATAACAGAACCTTGCCCTAGGGAAATTTTCTTCCTAACCTCTTCCAGTCAGAGTTAATCATATGCCCTGAAACACCAGAGCTTTGAGCCTCCTGCCTCATTGTTTCCCATGCAGGCAAGCTGTTGACCTCACTATTATAGGGTCAAAGACTACAATTGGTTTTTTAAAGATGCAGGATAATTTTATGACCAATACTTCTTTCCTGAATAAATATTAAGTGGTGAGTCCAACACCAAACCTTAGGTGTTGATCTTCCTCCCACAGAAGTGCAGGTTGGGTTATGGGTTTTCCCCCCTCAGTACGTTAACCCATGCAGTTGGCAGGACCCCAGGTGTGACCACCCAACTGTCTGCTGTGATACATCTGATCCTATTTATACAGATTAGCTAGCGGCATGACAGACAAGAGGGTGGAGGAGAGGCTATCACGAAAGAACAAAAGGAGAAGACAATCAGTAGATTCAAATAAGACCATTCAACAGGAAACAGGTTCATTGCCATCAGTGAGCAGAGATGTCACCTCATGAATAAATGTACAATTAGAAAACTATGATCTAAAGCTAAGTGGAGTTAAGAAAACAGGAGATAACATAGTAGAAGACTTGCCTGGTATTGCCCAGGTCTGGCTAAAGGGGAGGGGGAAGTCAAAGGCCTCCCACCAGCAATCCCCAGAGGTACGGGGGAAAGAGTGTAGGCCTGCCGATGCAGCCACACTGGGTGGCCTGACAGTGCTGCACCTGTGGGTGCTGGGGGTAGGTAACTGGAGCTGTACTGCCCAGCCCTAGTGGTGCTCCAGGGGGAATGGCCGTGGTGGTGGGGCTTCTCCCACACCGGTTCAGCACTGGAGCCAAGGACCAGCTAAGGAAGGGTTTGGAGCGGGGTCCACTGACCTGGGCCGGTGGCTGGCAAGATGGCAAGCCATCCCCAGCTGGCCACTCCCTTCCTGGTGCGGCTGCCCCCACTGGTCACGCTGCGGGACAGCTTTCCCCAGTGCTTGCTGCCCCCTGTGGTGACTGTGCAGTATCGCGTCCCTCTGATCAATCCCCTCCTTTCCATGGTATGGATAACAATCCAATTCCAGGCACATCCCATTTTCCTGCCACAACCAAACCCTGACTTTGCTTTAAATTCATGGAGGTTTGGTCCATCAGTGGCTATTAGCCAGGATGGGCAGGGATGGTGTCCCTGGCATCTGTTTGTCTGGGAATGGGTGACCGGAGAGGGATCACTTGATGATACCCTGCTCTGTTCCCTCCCTCTGAGGCACCTGGTATTGGCCACTGTGGGCAGACAGGATACTGGGCTAGATGGACCTTTGGTCTGATCCAGTATGGCCGTTCTTATGTTCTTAAGTTAGGATAAGAGGAAGCTGCACACCAAATGTGGTGGTCCTAGCTGTTAGCATTTAAGGCAGAGGTGCAGAACCTAAAGCCCTGGCTTGCCTGATTCCAGACCCCCGAGGCTCAGGGTCCTGCCCTCGAGCACTGGACAGCATGCACTGGTGCTCCAGTCCCTCCGCTTCTCGTGTGCAGCCCCTGACTGCCTGTTCTGCAGGTCAGTGGCCTCCGACCCAAAAACAGTTCCCCACACCTGGCTTAGGAGGCACTCAAACAAACGGACTCACAGACAGACGGACACCTCTAACACATATAAAAAGACACAGCAGGTATAATGGATGAAAAAGGTTTGAATATTTATCTTTCTTAATCTAACAAAAGCTATGGTGGGGGAGGGAGGAGAAAGAATCAGGATATACAAGCAGTTATCACAAAAGCAAACTTCTGCTTCCATGCCGACAATCCAAGGATTCAGCTGCTGCAAAGCTACCTATGACACTTTCAGCATTACTTCCCTCCCAGAGTTTTGAGTCCCACACAAAACATCTGTCATGCTTTTCAGTTTTATGCAGCTAAATTTGGTAAATCTGTCCTGTGATAATAGGGTTATCTAAAGCCTTCAAACTCACAAAATGGGATTTATTTGCAGCTTGAGCTGGAATGATCCATCATTTGGAAAATATTGTCGAAATACATTAATGCAGGGATACAGCACATATCCAGACAGTAAAATTGATCTAGATCACAGTGGATTTTATTGGATTAGAAGTTTAGCCACAGAATGCAGATTTCTGACTGCCTAGCCTAAAAGCCCATGAACCAAAAATGGATAGAGGGGTTAGCTGGTTTTATTGTTAAGAAAAATCAAAGAACACAGTAGATACAAGAACGATAAAAAGGGGAACAGCAAATTTGGAGTTTTAAGAGACAAAAAGTCACTGATAATTTATAACAATTCTTAGGTTACCCCACCCCCTACCCCCAAACTGGATTTTTAAAAAAACATTCTTTGATCATCATACACATAAGGCCTCAATGTCCCTCACTTCAGGCTACAGTTATCCCGCAAAAACCCCGCCGCATTCAAGGAATGATTTCCTCTTCCGCTTTTTTTCAGAAATACCTCGTTTCACAAGGCATAAGGGCTCCGCCTAAAGGGGAGGCCCATCTAGACTGGGCCAAATGGTGGAAAAGCCTCTTTCGCAAAAGCGACTGAAAAAAGCTACGCAAATAGCAGCTGCCCGTCGTCTAGACCTAGCCTCAGATCAAAAAAGGGAATTTGTAGGATTCAGAAAGTATCCCACAAACAACATGGAATTTCTCTCTCTCTCTCTCTCAAAAAAAATCCAAAGAAAAACAAACCCAGCAACTGAATACCGTGCTATGTGGAAGATTATGAAGAGATGGCCGTGTTGTACGATCCATGAAGGGAATGCTCGAGTAATCCAAACTCAATGGACTAGCAGTGCTGTTGAGTTCTGTCAATACTTATAATAGGAGAATCCAGTTTGGTTTAATTAAGAAATGATAGTGATCTTGATCAACTGGTAAACGGGGTGTCAGCAAAGAGTCTTCTCCGTTGATACCCACATTTTCCCCTCACCAAAAAAAACCAACCCCCCACAACACAGGCTATAGTTACAGGCTGGGGACTCTCTCTGAGGATGCAGTGACTCTGAAAAGGCCTTAGCTATCGGTAGATAATCAGATGGGCAAGAGCTCCCAGTGAAAACTGTTGGCAAAAAAACGTGTGATCCTTGGACGCATAAACGGGGACAGGTTGAACCTCTATGGTCTGGGACTCTCTGGTCCAGCAACATCTGTGGTCAGGCAGGACCAGAGATGCTGTAGGACAACCGGCGAGCTCCCGCTGCAGAGGTTGCTGGCAGTCTGCACGCCCAGTAGGTTGGGGGCAGTGAGCCCCACCAGCCGGAGTGCCCCCGCTGACCAGAGCGGGACTAGCAGCCGTGGGCTGGGAGCTCTGCCGTGGCCGGAGGAAGACTGGCCTGGAGAGTAGCCCTGACTTTTGGGGCCCACAGCCCCGCCATTAAGAGCTGGGCCAGCGACCTGGAGAGGAGCCTGGCGGCGGGCAGGGAGCCCTGCTGGCCAGAGTGGGGCCAGCAGCCCATAGAAGAGCCCCACCAGGAGGGCTGGGGGCAGGAGAGCCGAGCAGACGTGCTGAAAGTAGCGCAGTGGCTAAGGCTGCAGTCAGGAGGGGAGCAACAGGAGAGCCAGAGGCTTGACGTCCCCAGTCCGGCAAATTCCCTAGTTCGGGACCACTTGGGTCCCAATGAGTAATATTCAAATTACTCATTTCTGAAAGTCCTTTGAGGGAAAAAACTGTAGTTAAACTTCCACATTATTAATACACATGGCAAACTGTTTGCCATGAATCCCTGTATGCAGTAATAACATTAACCTTCCAGCATACACGAGTTCTGGAGGACTAGCAAACAGGGAATCCTCTTAAAATAAAAGGGAAGCAACTGGATACAATCAAGAATGGAGACCTTAGACTTTCTGGAATGCCCTGCTGCCTGTCTCCAACTAGCTGCACCGTCTGCAGAAATGTGTGTACTTCTGGCTGGGGGTGCAATTCCCGGCTGTAGGAGCCATACCCATGCTAGCTCTTGTCGAACAGGAGTGCTAAAAATAGAAAGCAGCCATGGCAACGGGATGGGCTAACTGCCTGAGTATGGACCATAAATTAGCGAATATAGCCCACGGGTTGTCCATGTTTTTACCGACCACGCCCTGCCCCTCTGCAGAGTACATATGTCCGCGTCTTATGCAATTTGATTTTTGCTCATTTTACTCGTATTACAAGACAACAAGATCAACATAATAAAATCAGCATCTTCGATTTAATAATAATTGAATAAGAGCGGCAATGTTGTTGTGTTTACTAAAATAAAATAACAAGACCCAGTATTATCGGGCTGCATGATGTCGCAATCTTCAATCTTGATAGCTGGCACATGGCAACCACATCAAAGACCGCCAGATTCTTTTATGAAGGCGGCAGAAGTCTCTGCAGTTTATGTACGTCTGCGGGTTTTCTAACATTTTTTTACACACGATAGAAAAACTGTGGGTAATATGAATGCATGTTATACTTGGACGTATGTTATATTCGCTAATTTACGGTACTCATTGGGGATCTGAGGCACATACTCCGTGGCTACAGTCGGATGCAAACTTGTGCAAGATCTCACCCCACCTTCCACTGTAGATGGACCTTTTCTGAGGACCTGGAGGGTATAAACAGGCTGTGTACCAGCAACGAGCAATCTTGACTAAATCGTTAAAAGCCCTTTTCTCCAGGGGAAGATTTTCTTCTCTTTTTACGCTTGAAAGAGCAACGCGAATGTCAAATGTTCTTGAAAAGTCTCAGCGACTCTGCTGAGATCCAGCTGTGATTTTATGAGCCCCATTCCAGAGCAAGAGTATACCGGATGTCCTTGCGTGGAACTGGAGATTTAGCAGCATGGAGATAAGAGTAAATAGAGACTTTGATGGGAGGCAGAATTGTCCAAAGACGCAGATTTCAGACGGCGACTATTTGCCGCTCCTGCTCCTCGCACTGATGGGAGGAAGAAAATCATTCCTCAGAGAAGATAAGACTTGTGCATGAAGCCTCTCCCCATCCCTTTCACTGCTTCCTGCAGCCCACTGAATACAACCCTCTTTCAAATGGCCACAGGTTAGCACAGTCTGTAAAGGGTTAGCTGCAAGCTGTTGAGAGCCATTGGGGAGAGACATCCACCAATGTCATCTAGAACAGCGTTTCTTAAACTATGTTCTGCGGACACTGGTGTTCCATGAACAACTCGCAGGTGTGCCGCGACCTCTTCTTTGTTTTTGTCTTGTTTTGTCTGACTTTTTTTTTTTTTTAAAGAAAATATTCATAAAATAAATAAATAAATACATAAATGGAGATTGCCTATCTCCTAGCACTGGAAGGGACCTTGAAAGGTCATCGAGTCCAGTCCCCTGCCTTCACAGCAGGACCAAGTACCATCCCTGACAAATTTTTGCCCCAAATCCCTAAATGGCCTCTGCAAGGATTGAACTCACAACCCTGGGTTTAGCAGGCCAGAGATCAAACCACTGAGCATAGGTTTTCCGCATTAAAAAGAATTATTGTTTGGTGTTCCGTGGTCTCAAAATGTTTAAGAAACACTGATCGAGAGGCTTGTGCAGGTAGGCACCTACACAGGGCTGGACAATAGTCTCCTGCATGTGGCTCTTTCGATCGAACGTCCACAGTTGGACTTTTCTCCTCTCTCATTTTCCTCCTGCGATCCTTTCAATCTGCAGCCTACAAGTGAGAACTCGTTTTTCATAGCCATGAATGAATCACTGAGGCTCTGGACCAGATGCATATGAATCTTGTAGGACATTTTCACACTTATGGGCTGCTATTTGCAGTCAATTATGCGACAAAACCTTAATTAGGGAAAGCATTGGCATTGTCAATGTGTTCACAGGGCAGAAGTCTCTTGCTTTGGTGTCAATAATGCTTTTAAGTATTGTCTGGTAATCATCTGCAGCTAAGGACCCTGGCTAAACAGCAGCAGTGAGAGGCAAAGTGTAAGAATGGAGTTTGTTCCTTTCTCCACAGATGGTTACTGGGAGATGTACTGTCACCGTGGAAAATTCATACAACGGACTCCTATTCATTCTTACATAACACACTGTCAATTACACATGCCCAGCCAAATCCTGGGCAGTTTCTACAGGTGGAGCCTCTCTAGTCCAGCACACTATGGTCTGCAACCTCTGGGGGCCAAGTTTCCTACAGTCCCATAAAGTTTGTTTACAGCCACCAGTCCAGGCTCTCAGGCTGTGTCTAGACTGGCCAGCTTTTCCAGAAAAACTTGCCAGCTGTCTACACTGGCCACTTGAATTTCCGCAAGAGCACTGACGATCTCATGTAAGATTGTCAGTGTTCTTGTGGAAATACTGTTCTGCTCCCGTTCAGGCAAAAGTCGCTTTTGCACAAAAGGGCCAGTGTAGACAGCTCAGATTTGTTTTCCGCAAAAAAGCCCCGATCGCGAAAATGGTGATCGGGGCTTTTTTGCGAAAAAGCGCATCTAGATTGGCACGGACGCTTTTCCACAAAAAGTGCCTTTGCGGAAAAGCATCCGTGCCAATCTAGATGCTCTGTTCCGAAAATGCTTTTAATGGAAAACTTTTCCGTTAAAAGCATTTCCGGAAAATCATGCTAGTCTAGATGCAGCCTCAGTGTCTGGGTTGTTCTTTAGCTCCAATTAACCCCTACATGTCTTCTCAGAGCCCAGTAAGCAGTGGCAGTGTGGGTGATGTTGCTAGACGATCTTGACCTCCTGTAGTCTGGCAGATTCGCTCAAGATCCGTAAGTCACCGCCACTGCAGCAGAGTAGCAACAGGGGAGGGTACACCACCGTGCCATCTAACTGTAGTCAGAGCAGAGTTGGGTGGCACAGACGCCCGACAGGCCTTTCTCCACTAAAACCTCCACCACTCCACAGTGGCACTGCAATGGCAGCGAATTACGGGTCCTAAAGGGGACAATATAATAGCAGTCTTAGAGGGATACAAAATGCCCATCAAAGGAGTGGTTGGCACCTAGCCTAGAAGCCCGGGGTGTCCAACAGGCTGGCCGCTAGCCCCATGTGGCTCTTTGGCTGGTTGAGGGTGGCTAGTTGGCTCACAACATGATTTACATTTTCAGAAGAACGTGGCTAGTTCACTATAGCAGTAACCACTGCTTCAGAATGGATTGGATACCCCGGCTATAAGCAAATGTCCCTTATCAGAGCTAAAGCACTTAAAGGTGATGAATTGTTCACCAAAGAGATCCGAGCGGCAACTACTGTAAATAATTTAAATAAATGCTAATGCTTCTACTGGCTCGGGTACTTCTAAGACCTCCAGGCGCAGATGTGAGACAAGACTCCAAATCAAAGCAGCAGCAGGTGCACAGAGCACATAAGAGAACTGTGGAATCAATTTCTCTTCATGCAAAGGGCTGAGTCTGAAGCAGAGGTGGGCAAAAGAGCCTCCACAGGCCAGGGATCTGGTGGGGAGTGTGCGAAGTCTCCTCCCACCCTGCGAGGGGCCAGGCACTTCTAAGTGCCCCAAGTTCCTTGCAGGATGGGGGCAGGGCAGGAGGAGACGTCATGCACTCCCCCACCCCCACGCCAATCAGGCTCTGTGGGTGGGAAAGCAGGAAGTGTCCTGGCCCCCTTTCCTCCTGAGGTACCGCCCTTTTCGGGGTGGCCTGGGACCACTTCAAAAATGTCTGAAGTGGCCCCGTCAAAAATTATTGCCAGTCCCTGGTCTGAAGCCTGTTTCCTGAAGTGTGGTTTCTTCTGTAAATGAGCGAGAGCGCATACAAGCATTTCCGTACGTGTCTCTGGATGGCAGAGATGATTTTGAGCCTCAGTTGGCACGTCAATCAAAACCAAACACAGTGGAGAGAAAATATGGGGGCGGAAGGAAGCTTAACAAGAGGCTATGGCAAATCCATGGTAGTCACGGATTCAAATCTTGGTTGGATCACTTCAGTCCTTCTCCATCCCAAGGTAGACACATCACTTTCTAAGCTTACTGCATGGGGGTCTTCAGGATGTGATTTAATAACTGTGGTGTGCAGTAACTGCAGGTCGATCAGCAATGGACAACCTGGGCTAGTGAGCAGGCCACATGAGTGACCCTCCTCCATCTCAGTGGTATACAAGGTTGTCGTAGCCAAGACAGGCTCCCGGCATAAGATAGTTTTGCTAATTGTGCTTAGAACGTGCAGGTTGAACAGGAGCAGCACTTTGGTTGGAGGCAGAGGGACCAAACGGCTCTCATGGTCAATGCTGTGTGTTATCAGCATGTCCTCCCCCCACGTACGATTACTGTAAGTGCGTGTCGCTTCACTGGTAGGGGAAAAAACCCGACACGGACAAAAACCAGCAGAATGTGGCAACCCTGCGTGTGAGCAGCGATAAGCAAAATGTCTTGTGGGCCACATACAGAGTCCCAACGGGCCGCAGGTGGCCCTCTGCTGCTATAGATGGTCATATAGGCTTACCTGTTAGCCCAGGCCATTCGGAAAACGTGGGGTCAAGGTCCTGATGGTAATGATCCTCTTCACTTGTTGCAGATCTAGAGACCTACTAAGGATGCGAGTTTAACCAGTTCACTGGTTAACCCAGAAGCTGATGCTTATGGGTTTCCTGTTAACGGTTCAACTCTGCTAGGGAGCGCAGGGCCAGGAGCCGGGAATTTTACAGCACCCTTCCCAGGTAACAGAATTTTGATTGGTTACACCGTTACTGGTTTTATACACGTACATCCCCCAGAACTACTCCAGTATCCAAAATCCTCATCTCTGCTCTGTTGTGCCCCAGACTGCTGCTAAGCTGCCCCCTACCATCTCAGCAGTAGCTGCCTGGCGGGGGAATTGGCTCTTGTATATATCAGTAGCAGGTGAAGGTCTTTGGGGTGGCAATATTTTGCCTTAATTTGGCTCTCTCACTGTTCAAGGCAGCCTGTACCCATTTGCTAGTTCCTCCATGTGACACTCCTGCAATGGGAACAGGTGAGCATTATTTGCAAAGCAAACAGGTAGGGAAACTGAGGCCCAGAAGTGACATTCCTTGCCGAAGGCTATTGTGAGTCATTGGTAAAGGCAGGGTTAGGATTCAGGACTTGGGACACTGCGCCCTCCATTCGTTCACCCAGACACGTACCTCCTCCTTCCGCCCTTTTTTGGGGGGGAGGGATGAACAAGTTACAGAAATAAGAGAAAATCTTCTCAAACCCATTCATGTGTTTTATTTTTGGAAACTCAAAATAATACAATGATTCTGTGGAGTTTTTTAAAACATAAATAAAGATCTTTTAAGTGTCTCTTCCTTTCTGGTTATCGTCTGGTAAAAAAATCTTCCAGACGCCGTTTCTTACATGGACTCGTCGAGGAGGGGTCCACTGCCGCACTCCTGGGCTCAGACGCCTGGCAAGCGTCGACCGCCTCCACGAGCAAAGCTTCGTCGAGGTCGTCTCCCTGTTCCGATAAGGTCCTCTGGAAAAGGTCGTAAATGGTCTGCTGCTTCGGATCTTGCTGTGAAACGAGAGCAGAGAGGTTCCGCACACAGGGTCGCAACGAGCAAGCCAAAGCGCTGGCGACGATCATTCGCTCCCAGCTCTGGTTTCCCTCACGGCTCCCCTGACCCATGGAGAATGGAATTCTAGCGTGCGACAGGCCTGGGCGAGACCGGCAGGGACTCACCTGACCTCATCTCGACTGCTGTGCCCTCTGCAACGAAGCCGCATGCCCCTATTTTCTCAGAGGTGCAGGGAAAGGAAGGGGTTGAGCCGCAACATTTAGGGGGAGCTTTTCCCATGGAAATGTCTCTAAGCATTTCCTCATGGAGATTTCCTCACAGTGAAAGCTAAGGGGCGGCTCTCACGGATCCCTGTGAGGAGCGGCAAGAGGCCAGGCATATACACACATGGAGGTCCTGTGCTCCCTGCCGGCTCTGGTCCCTGGCAGCTCCAGCAAGGACTCCATTGGTCAGGGCTGTGCTTGGTCTCCCAGGGAATGCGGGCTCAGCAGATGGTAACAGAGCCTAGAGCTGTATGTACATTATGAGCACAAAGCCTGCTGAGTGACAGTTGGGGGACAACATGGCTGCCCTGACTCCACCCTCTTTCCCGTGTGGTTCCCTCCCACAGGGCGAAATCCCCACAGGGCTAGAGGGGCCTGAGGAAATGGTGAGGCAGAGGCACCAGGGCCACCTTCCGCATCACAAGACTGGGCTCTTTGCATGGAGGGTCCATTCCAGCACACCTCAGGGAGGAAGGTGCCCTGCACTGAAGGCAGAACTGGGGCCAGCTCTCCTCCTCTGTTAACAGCTCACTCGAGCACGTTTGGTCAGTTTAACGCCTCCAGTTAACATCTCAGGGCAGGTCTTCACCTACCAGGAAATCAGTGCTCTGGCAATTGATTCCCCCAGGGATCGATTTAACAGGTCTAGTACAGACCCACTAAATTAACCACCGATGGCTCTCATTGACTCCGGTACTCCACAGGAACTAGTAGTAAAAGGGAAGCCGACAGGAGAGTTTTTGAAGTGGAGACCCCCTGGCACCTCGACCTAAGGAATGTCATTTCCAGCTACGCTGTTCACAGAGTATCTTCGGTCAACAGTGCCCCATCCTGTAAGGCCTGTCCTACTTTCACATCACTTACCTTGTAGAAGTAATTAGTGGCTTCCGCGGTTTCAGAGAAACTGGCTTCAGAAAGACCAGCTTCACCCAGCACTCTTATCTTCTCTTGAATCATGGGCCTAGGGGAAGACGACAAGCACCAAATCTCACCCGCAAGGCAAGTGGGAACCTTTAAGATGTCACAGGCTCCTCTCTTGGTAGCAGAATACAGAATCATTTGTCAGGAGAGGCAAGGGGGGAGGAGAGGGAGGGTGATCTCTTTCATCGCACTCACTGTTACTGGTGAAAGAGACAAGCTTTCGAGCTTCCATTCTTCCTGTCTGGGTACTCAGGCTAAGTCTCTACTGGCACTCTACAGCACTGTAATTTTCTGGCTCAGGGCTGTGACCTCCACCCGCTTCCCCTTTAGCTTCCAGCACCACAAGTTACAGCGCTGTTAAGCACCAGTGTGTACCAGGCAGCTCCCAGCGCTGTTAGCTATTCCCCTTGTGGAGGGGGTTCACACAGAGTGCTGGGCCACACTCAATTTAAGGCATACATTTTTAAGTATGAACAAAACCTCAGTCTCACAGCTAAACACAAGGGGGGGAACAGGTAAATCAACAGGTAAATTCAAGGTGAGGTGGGCAGTTAACACCTCTCCAATCATAAAACAAAGGCGAGATAGTAGGTGACAGACTGTTATATGAGCCAAAAGTCCAATGTTTTTTGATCTGAGGAAGTGGGTCTGGCCCACGAAAGCTCATCATCTAATAAACCATCTTGTTAGTCTTTAAAGTGCTACATTGTCCTGCATTTTGCTTCAGCTACCCCAGACTAACACGGCTACATCTCTACCACTATTCCAATGTCTTTGTGTGCGTTTCAGTGCCAAGCAGAGTTATCAAGTTTCCTTGATACTGAGACTGGGACTTTTCAGTTTAGAAAAGAGAAGACTGAGGGGGGATATGATAGAGGTCTATAAAATCATGAGTAGTGTGGAGAGGGCCGATAAAGAAAAGTTATTTATTGGTTCCCATAATAGAAGAACTAGAGGACACCAAATTAAATTAATGGGTAGCAGGTTTAAAACTAATAAAAGGAAGTTCTTCTTCACACAGCGTGTTGTCAACCTGTGGAACTCCTTGCCAGAGGAGGCGGTGAGGGCTAGGACTATAATAGAGTTTAAAGAGAAGCTGGATAGGTTCATGGAGGTTAGGTCCATAAAAGGCTATTAGCCAGGGGATAAAATGGTGTCCTTGGCCTCTGTTTGTCAGAGGCTGGAGAGGGATGGCAGGAGACAAATTGCTTGATCATTGTCTTCGGTTCACCCTCTCTGGGGTACCTGGTGCTGGCCACTGTCGGTAGACAGGATACTGGGCTAGATGGACCTTTGGTCTGACCCAGTATGGCCGTTCTTATGTTCTTATGTTTGAGGAGAAGGACTGAGAGGTTTGATACCGAGTGATGGTTTTGTGAAGAAAAGCACTTGCCTCTGGGTGCTATGGAAGTTTCGCCTTTTATCATTTTCCTCCTGCAAGTTCATTTGAGTGCCCAGTGAGTGTCTGGTTTCACCCACATAGTTGAGATACACACAATAATGTTCAAAAGCTTCAGAGGGGGAGCTGAGTTAGCTTGTAACTGGAAAAACGTAAAAAACAACGAATCGTCTAGCAGCACCTTAAAGACTAACAAAACACGTAGATGGTATCGTGAGCTTCCTGTCATCTGAAGAAGTGGGTTGTGCCCACGAAAGCTCACGATACCATCTACATGTTTTGTTAGTCTTTAAGGTGCTGCTAGACTACTTGTTATTTTTTTAAGTTTTTACACAATAATGTGAAAGGCATGTGTAGGACCCACACGGTTTGCACGGTTTGTGTTGGGAATGTCAATCGCTGTAGCAGTGGAGATATGGCTGAAGGTTTTGCATTGATGCTAGCAGGATTTGGGGCCACTTTGGGGGGGTAACCCATGGCCTGAGGGTAGCTTGCTTCTGAGGAGGAGCTTGGTGAGGTTGAGGTACTGTCTCAAGGCCAGCAGAGGAAGTTTCAAAAAACTTCTTTTCAAAAAATGTCTTTCCTCCCATCGTGGAGGAGTTGTAATTGTTTAATAATGCCCCATATGGGTGCCACCGTGGGGTGATATGTGGTAAGGGGTGGGCAAGAGGAGGGTTCCCCCCGTATACTGAAGCGGGTATTCTCAGAGCGCTGGGGTGGTCCGTTCCATGACGAGATCTATTTCTCCGGTGGCATATCCTTACTTGTAACAGTCCATTTTAAGTGAGTCAAGGTGTGTCTCTCAGGGTGTGTCTAGACTACAGGGTTTTGTCCACAAAAGTTGGCTTTTGTCCACGAAACTAGACCCGCGTCTACACTACCACCGCGTTCTGTTGACAGTAAGTCAACAGAACGCGGCAGTTTTGTCGACGGCAGTAAACCTCATTTTACGAGGAATAATGCCTTTTTTTTCCCCGAAAGTACTTTCGACAAAAGGCGCTATTCCATGCAAACTGTGCTTTTTCAAAGGAGAGCATCTAGACACTCTTTCAAAAAAGCGGCTTGCTTTGTCAACAATACTGATCGTAGTCTACATGCTCTTTTTCGACAGAGGCTTTGTCGACAGCATCTGTCGACAAAGCCTCTGTCGAAAAAGGCGTGCAATCTAGATGTAGCCTCAGACTCTCTTCTGGGAACATCTGTGGTATAGGAGTGCCTAGCTGTGGATAACAGAGGTCTTGGTGTCCTAGGGGCGGGTACCGGTTCTGTGGGATTCTTGAATACAGCTGTCCGTAGGATTCCATAGCTGAAGCCGATCATGGTGCTTGGGAAATTGATGCTGATGGGGGAGGGTTCTAGCGAGAGTCTGACAGACAGTGTGTGGCGGTTGAGCTTGTGGTGGAAGTATACGAGGAAGTTTTGGCCGTCTTTCCAGCGGATCAAAACATCGTTGGGGCATCTCAGACGTATCCTTGGTTTTGTGGTGTCATTTACCATGGGCCAATGAAAAACTACCATCTTGGAGTATTGACACGCACCAGCCCTTTCATCTTAGGACAGGCACCATGCTAGCAGAGCCAGTCCTAGTAACCCACGTCAATTTCACTAGGCCATTTTCTGTTTGTATGCACACCCCTAGGACGCTGTGTTAAGTTTTGGGCACCTCAGGGCCAGAGATTGTAAATAGAGGAATTCAGAGGGGAAAAAAAAGCAGTAGCCTGGATTAGAGAGGCTAAACGGGAATGACCTGGATGTAAAGGGGAAGAGCTACACATGGGCAGCTGAACTAAGGGGAAAGAGGATGTGATTGCAACTGACAAATATTTGGAGGGTGTTAAGTTCCAAGTGAGAAATTGGCTCCATAGGGTGGAACCAGAGTGACCGTTTCTATTTCCCAGTCCTAGGATTTGCAGCACATGACAGGAAACTAGGAAGAAGCGAACACCAACGCACAACTAATGACCCTTCATTAATAAAATGACCCCCAATCCCCCGGAGTGGGCATGAGAGGGAGGACGAGCGAAAGGATAAGTATGCCCTCCTCTGAAAAGCACGTTTCCTTCCAGTCAAGCATGAGCGATTGCATGGACGGCACTGTACAAATAAAAAGCCAAATTACTGTCATTAGCGTTCCTTGAAATGTGGGCGACATGTCGGTTTCCAGTTCCTTGTGATGCAAGGCTGTAATTATTTGCAATCATGATATTCTGGGAACTGTAGAAGTTCACTTCAGCTCATTTACTCTTGCTGATGAGCTAATGGAAAGATATAATTTCGGACCAAGTACCAGCTGGTGGATCGTTTTCCTCCCTCGATTGCAGATTCCCTTCCCATCACACTGTACTCCCAGAATCCTCGTGAGCCCTTCATCCCACCAACCTGCCTACAAGCCAAAGCGGGATGAACTGTGTTCCCGCCGGGACACTTCAATGCTTCTTTGTGAGCTGATGAGGTGGCTTTGCTGAGGAGCGACATGGGAGACAGCAGATCGGCCTTCCTCTGTGTGCCCAGCAACTCAGGACGCAGGCAGTTGTATGGGCCAGATCTCTGCTGACCACTCTGGGTGCATCTTATTTCAACATACTAATTTGACACTGCAGGGAAGCCTCAAAATGAGTCCGAGGCAGCTCATCTATGTTAGGGAAGCCTATCTCGATTTAGAGGCACTGGGGAGGCATAACTTACAATGGCCCTGGGAAGGGTCTATTTCAAAATAGCATCAGTGGAGTGCCTACAATAGCTATTTTGGAACAGGCGTTATTCCTCATAGAATGAGGTTTACAGATTTTGGAATAAGCCGTTATTTCGAAATAACAGAATGGCTGTGTAGACGCGTGCATTGTTATTTCGAAATCACTCTCATTATCTCGAAACAATGGTGCAGTAGAGATGCACCCTCAGAATGAGCCACCCAACGGCCTTTCCTTGGAGGTTTCCAAGCCAAGCGCTAACGAAGGTGATACACGTCTGTTTTACTGGCTCGTCCCCTTCAGTGACAAGGCCAGACTGTTAATAAGACTTTGCCCTTTAGAAAGCCTCGCTCCAAACCGAGCATGTCACAAGCCTCACTCTCTCAGCACCCTGAGAGCACGTAACTGCCTCCCCCCCCAATGTACCGAGGAGAGTACCAGCATGGAGAAGTCAAAGAGACAGATGAACAGCTGGACAGAGCATATGCCACTCCCTACCATAAGTAGTCATCAGCCGTGCCTTTCGCCACCAGGTAGTGAATGTCAACAGAACTGGTTTGGCCAATTCGATGCGCCCGATCTTCTGCTTGAATCAAAACCTGAGAAAGCAACGAACAGGGTAACACACAAGGATTTACAAAACCGGCCCCAGGAAATAGGGACTTTGTTTCTGACGCTTAACGACCCCTAATTATACCCTATTAGCACCAGGCATGCCCTGCTGAGATCAGGGCCCAGCGCAGGCCCAGCCTGGCCCCTCCCCCTATGAATTTATAACCTAAACAGACAAGTGCCCAATGGACAGGAGGATGGAAGGGCTATTCCCCCCCTTTTCTACAAGAGGAACTGAGGAGACAGAGAGATGAACCAACTTGCCTTCGGACATGCAGGAAATTTGTGACAAAGCAAGAATCTGAGTTGAGATCCCAGGCCAGCACCTGAACCCCAAACATTTACCTGCCTCTAGGGCACTTTCTCTGATGCCCTTTAAACAATCAGCTGCTAAAAGAATTCCCTTCACTCAGTTCCTGCATTATCAGATGAGAGAGAGAGACTCCATGTGTGAGAGTGAGTGTGAGTGTGAGAGAGAGAGACAGACAGACAACTGGCACAAAGTACTGCACACTGCAAAAAATAATCCCAACTACACATACAAAATGATGGGGACTCATTTAGCTCTAAGGACTCACGAGAGAGATCTTGGAGTCCTTGTGGCTAGTTCTCTGAAAACAGCCAGGCAATGTGCAGCAGGAGTCCAAAAAGCAAACAGCAGGGGCTCTTGTGCATTTCAAAGGGGAAGTGCCCGCATGGAGCCTGGGGTTAGCAGGGGACTCGCCAGGTGACTCTGGATTCTGTAGAAATGCCGCACAGAGCACAGGGTCAGCTAGGGAGTCCCCAGCTGACCTCAGGCTCCACGCGCCGCTGCCGCTTTGAAGTACTCCCTCTTTCCCCTCCTTTGCTGCCTCTACCTGATCAAGGCGGGGGGTGGGGAGAGGAGCGACGAGTCGACTCGACTATCCGATAAGGATTTGCTCAGGCAGGGGCGGTGCTGCTTAGGAGCCGGACCTGCGGCATGCACCCTTATGCCCACTGAAATCCAGGGGAGTGAAGTTACTTCCAGGATCAGGTCCCAGGAGTCTAAATCAAGACCTAGTAAAACATGGAAGCCGCATGAACCTGCAAACCTAGAGAGACAGGGCCTGGAATCTGCGGCGTGAGCTCAGACCACCTCTTTACCACGGACTTATTTGCTATTGGCTGCAGACTCTCCCCTCCCCTCCCCCTCCACCCCCGAGTAGATAGGCCTGGAGCAAAATGCCGGGGCCAGTGGCATCCGATGGACAATCAGAGAGGGGGAAGAAGGACACGACTGAAGAAGGGCCCGTTCAAAGCAACCAGCTGCTCGACAGCGGTTCTCATGATCCCGGACAGGAGGGCTGGGCTTCAGAGACAGGAAACAATAATCTGTGTCACCTTGGAGCACTTCCCAGCAAAGGGTAGCATCAATAGCTCCATTTTACAGATGGGGAAACTGAGGTAGTGAGCAGCGACACAACTTCCCCAGGTCTCCTGAGTCCCGACCCAGCGCTCTCTCCGCCGGAGCGCACCACTTCAAGTCACACTGCCACCTTCGGCTCCTTACCCCAGGGTTCCAGAACAGCTCCGCGAACACCACCAAGTCAGCTGAAGAAAGCGTCAGCCCCGTGTTGGCAGCAGTGAGGGACAAGACAGCCACAGAGTGCTTCTCGGAGAACTGGAACTTCTGGCACAGAGACTGGCGCTCGGCAGAAGATGTGGAGCCATCAATGCGAATGTACCCCACGTGCTGGGAGGAGGAGAGAGCGGTGAAGAAAAAAATCGTTAGCGGGTCTTTATTTACCCAAGTTTTAGAGAATTTCCTACCCCTCATCTGGGTTTGTGACTGGGGAAGCGACAAGGCTGCAGAGACTCAGAAGAGATTCCAGTGTTGCCCAGCTGTTCAGCAGAGTGCCCACATTTAGGTTTTGTATTTCTCTTGGTGGTGCACATTTGCACCTGCCTCAGTGCACATGAAAAATTATTCCCCACATGGATGGAAAAAAATCTGCACATGGACGGAAAAAGATTAGAGGGAACATTGCTCACAGCCCACCTCATGAACTTGGAGACTCTGATAAATCAGATGAGACTGGCATGGAAAGTTGACCTCTGCTCAACACAGAAACAGGAGAAAGACCACTATGCAGCACTACGCAAGCGAAAAAAATCACAGCTACACAGGCCCAAGAAACTAAAGAAATGCAGGTATAGCTGGGGTTGCCTTTGCCTTCACGCCACCTTCTCCTAAGAGGCGTGAAATGCGGCAGTGTCGCCATTCGGTACTAAAACAGCGCCGTACACACATCACTCCAGTGGTGGTAAACAGCAAGAAACATCTGCAGCAATAGATCTCATGTACACAGAATGTGCATCACTCAGACTGTCTCATTTTGGAGGCTCAGGTATCATGGTCAGGGGGCACCTTGGAGCGATATCTGTGTCACCAACTTCCACACAGTAGGAGACTTGCCAGAACTCTCAGGAGCTTTGCTGTTGGAAGAATAAAAAAAATTAACAGGAACCTGATTTAAGAACTTACTGTTTTCTCCAGCTCTTTGCTTATTGCATTTAGTACTGTCTTGTGATGAGCAAACACCAGGAATTTGTGTCTCCCACTTTCCAGTAAATCCAGGATATATTCTCTGAATTAAAAACAAATAATCCAAGTTATATTATTGAAGTCTCTATTGTCCCATTTACACATCACTTTCAAATCCTAAGAAATATTGTTCATCTGAGGCAGAAATCAGGAAACCAGTCAGCAGAAAATAGCACTTCAATAGTATGTATTGATTCATTACTTTGATACCCACATATAAAAAAAACAACCTAGGGACACATCACCCATTATTTTTCTGGACAGCTGGTCACTGAATGACAAATGTATCTATTTTTATTCGTATGTCACTGAGTCATCCTTGATAACACAGAGTGGCCCAACTTAAAGTAATTTCCATTTATCCATCACATGCATCCATTTGTATTACTAACTCGACACATCTTGTGCAATACATTATGTTATCCAGAAGGCAATTACCCAAAATGCATTTATTTCATGCTGTTGTCTCTCTACACAAAGGAAACTTCTATGAAGAACAAATGCATCAGGACGTCTTGAAGCGAAAGACTAAACTCAGTTGACAATGACGTTGGCTGCAGTGAAAGTTTTTTTAAATTTCTCTTTAAAAGGAGCAAACCAATTCAATCATCAATGTCAAGTAAAGAATAGCCCAAACCAGAAGACTAGGTCCTAACCCCAAATCCATATTCTTGAAATACAGAACTAGGCATCTCAATTTGGGCCTCTCTGCCATTATAATCAAACAACTGGGCAGGTATAGAGATCCTGGAAGAAGAGAACGTTGTGCGTTGTAAATCTTTTTTTTTTTTTGTTGGCTGGCTTGAAGCTGCACTTGATTTTGCAGCCATCTTCTCTCAAAGGCACAGTTTTTCTCTTCTCACTAGTCAAATACAATTTGCTGGGTCACTAGGAGGCACTGGATTAGCCTCCAAGGATAGGACAAACAGCAGCATGCTTAAATTGCAGCCAAGGCGGTTCAGGTTGGACATTCGACAAAACGTCTTGCCAGGGAGGTTAAGCACTGGAATAAATTGCCTAGGGAGGATGTGGACTGTGTCATCATAATAGGAATCTCCAAACACCTGTCAGGGATGGTCTAGATCAGGGGTACTCAACTGGTGGCCCAATTAGCACACGACTGCATCCCAGCTGTGCGCTAAAATCATTCAAAATTTGCCACTCCAGTCTGGTGGGTCTATTGAGGGGGAGATGGCGTCTTGCTGCCTACACCAGCACACCAGCCAGAATGGGGCTGGTGAGCAGCTGCAGAGGGCAGGAGAGTGTGTCTGTGGGTAGGTTTGTCTGGACAGTGAGGGGGTAAGGGGCACTGGGAACTAGGAGTTTTGCCCGGCTGCTGCAACATCCGCAGGTTTTACGTGGGGCTCCTCTCTGTCTCAGCTTCTGGTTTCTGGCCCCCCGGGTCTGAGTTCTAGCTGCTGTCTGGTCCTGGAGTCCAGCTGCTGCCCGGCCCTGCTCTGGGGGTGACTGCGCTGGGCATAGAGGACTGGGGGTGTTTATTTGGGGGGGTGTCATGGTTCTCAACCTGCGACCTCCCATAAATTCTGGGCCAGCACGCAGCCCACGATGATAAACAGGTGGAGAGTCACTGGTCTAGATAATATTTACTCCTCCCTCGAGTGGAGGGAACGGGCCTGAAAGGCCTCGAGGTCCCTTCCAGTCCTCTGAGTCTCTGACCACCCCCCAACTTACATCACGGCACGGATTTTGGCTTCTGCGGTTCTGTTATAGAAGAGGAATAGCGCTTCCTTCTCCTGTTGCTTCTGCAGAGAGGGGAAAAACCGAACGTTAGTTTCAAATCTGCCTTCCCTCCACGGTGTCAGCCACTCCTGCGTGCCTGATGCCGCCGTCAGGCGCTGTGCTGGGGAAAAGCGGACAACCGCTACACCGTGGTATTTACAAAACAGAGTTCATTCATGGAGAGGAAAACGTGGCACTTACCTCTGTGAGGCGTGTACACGTACGCACACACCCCGGAGCACTTCCATGCACTACCAAAATTCTGCTCCTGCTGCCTACCTGCACCTGTACTATTCTGACTGGGGACCACCCAAGAGCTGGGAGAAGTAGATTTGCCCCCCAGCTGCTCAAAATTAAAATTCATAAACCAGAAGGAGTATGCTCTCAAGCGAACCATGTTTTATTTCCCCCACAGATGCAGTGCTGGCTCTATCTGCGCTACAAACAGCCATATTTAAGCACCGGGGTGGCCAAATCGTGCCATAATTTGCTTTTTTCTTACTGTGCAGACAGAAAAATGCATCATAACCAATGTTAGCACAGATGGGTCCAGTGATAAAAGCCTTTCCGAAACCTTGATCAGCTACAGACTTCGAACAAGTCACTGCAGGTATGTTTCCAGGTGTAAGTTTGAGTCCTTTTCAGCGAGCGCTAGCTTTGCCACTGTGGCCTGTGCCCATGCAGTGGTACAGACTAGCCGCCACAGTACAATCCCGACCAAAGTCCTAGGTATGTACTCATGACGCTGCTATTGTCAGTGCATGAGGCTGATCAGACCTAATGTGGGTAAATTACACCTCCAGCTCCCGGATAGATAGAACTCAACTCTCTCTAGACCTCAAGAGTCCCATCTGTAAAATGGGAAAAACAGCAGAGGCATTGCCAGGGTAAACAGCAGTTTGCCAGTTTGTAAGTGCCATAGAAAAGTCTCTAACCGGGTTATAATAGGCATTTTCTGTTCTCTGTTCGTTCGCTTTCGCTCTCTCTCTCGCTCTCTCTCTCTCACACACAAACACACACACACACACAAAACAGTTGGCTACAACTGTGATTCACAGCCCTGTTGGTTACATTTGTCAGGTAAGTGGGGCTAATGAGGTAAGGCAGGAGAGTAAATCCAGAGGAGCGAAAGACAATAAATAGAGTGAAGAAGAGATAAAAGGCACCCAGCTAGGGAGAGTGACGTGGGAAATGAAAGTGATCTAGAGCATGACAAGAAGATGAAAGAGCAGAAACTGAAGAAAGAGGCAGCTGACCTGTTAGGATTATTGATGTGCATTCTTGGATACCCACAAGAGCCATTTAAAACAGTTCCCCTTGATTACGTCTGCTGTACATTTCGATGCTGATGTTGGGATCTAGGAGCTGCTCTCCACTGATTTGAAGTGAGCTAAGAATGCTCACTCATCTCGAAAAGACAGAGGCACCTGAACTATCAACAGCCCAGGACACTAGCAGTTTTGGACTCACATTTGTGTATCCTTTGGCCATGTCATTTGCAGCAGCGGCTAGCTCAGCCTTAGTCTTTGAATTAATGCCGTCCGGAGACACCACAACCATTTTGCGCTGCTTTGCTGGAAGCTGAGAGAGCACGTCAGATTTCAGGCGGCGGATCATGACCGACTCTTCCAGTAAAAGCTTCAGTTCTCCTAGGTTGGAAGACCCGGAGTAGACCCAGCCCCATGGCATCTGAGGAAAAGGAAAGCACAATCAGCAGTTACAAACCCCATCAGAGCCTTTAAGCCAGTGTTTTTTAAATGAGGCAGTTGGAGGTGTGCCACGGAGAACAGAGTTCAAAATGGCCACCCTTAAAGGGGCAGGCGATTTTTTTTTTTTTTTGCTCAATAACCCATCACCCCCCCCCCACCCAATCCTTGGTGTTCTTCATTAAAAAAAAATATTGTTTAGTGTTCCTCGGTCTTAAAAAGTTTAAGAAACATTCTCAGCCAGGGGGATGGCTAGGGAGCAAACTGCCAGAGGAGAGCAGGTGGATCCGGAGCAGGCCTGTCTTTAGGGAAATGCTGCACAGCCTTCCTCCTTCAAAAAAGCCTTTACACGATAAGACTGATCCCTGAGAGGCCCTTTCACCCGCCAGTCCTTCTCACAAAAGCCCTACTCCAAGCAGCTGTGTGCCCCTGAAAATAGCTGAGACTCCATGAGGTCCATAAGGAGATATTGCTGCTGCGATTGATTTTACGTGGAAGGTGAGCAGCTACTCACGAAAGGGCAACGGCTTCATGGGGCAGGCAGCCAGAAGAGGCCATGAGTTTGGGCAGGAGCTGGAAGGCATCCTGGCTCGAGTGTGTGAGGGGACATGGGTGGAAGGAAACATTCTCCTGTGCTGGAGGCAGGTGTGCGAGAGCCCAGGTGCGGGACTGTATTGGTCAGTGCTAGGCTGGGACGGGAGGCGACCACTGAGGGGGTCGCAAGGGCAGGTCAAGGAGCAGTACCTCACCAGGCCAGAAATCCCGACTGAGCAGCCCGCAGAGGTGCAATGTATTTCACCAGGCTAGTGCATTTCCACACTGCGTGCATCACTGGTGGGACGAGAGGCCTCAGGTTGGGAGGCAGAAGCAGAAGGAGGGGAGAGGCCAGGGGGAGGGGCACCTCTAGAGGTGGAGAAGGGACTGTGCTATTGTTGCTTCCGTCCCTGCTCCCCTTTCAGCCCGTTCGTCTGTGGCCGTTCTAAAAATGGTTACCAAACCCCTCAGCGCCAGGGGCCAATGCCCGACCAAAGAGGGATCCATGCAGGCTTGCTACCTGCCGGCATCTGTGTCCGGGGTGGGGCTGGAGGACGACGCCCGCAGTGGTTAAGTGACTTTGCACACCTACCGAATGTTGAGTCAGTACCTCTCCCCACCGTGCCTGTCTCCTGATCAGCACCCCCCCGATGGGCAATGCACATCCCCGGCTTCTGCCCCTGCCTCGTCCGGCTCCGAGGCCCCCAGGTAGCTTGCAGGAAGTGGGTACAATGACATTTGGCCCCATCTCCGCATAACTCGGCTGGTTCTCCAGGCACCTCGCTTTCCTGGCATCAATTCTGCCACGGCGGCTTGCCACGGGCTCCCTCTGTTCCCTTCTCCCAGAAGCAGCTACCGTTCTGCCTAGCGGGCCCTCCCAGACCTGGTGTACAGCAAGGCAGGGACTAGCCGGACTCCTCACCTCAGGCTCATCCCTGCTGTGACCTTAGTCCTTTCTCCAATCGTTATCAGCATCCTCTGCCATACACAACGTAAATTTAGGTTGCAGGCTCCCCAGACGTCTCTCTGCCTGTACGCCCACTGCAGTGTACTAAAAACACCACTACCACCACCAATGCAAAACGAGATTACCTGCCTCTTGGAGAGGAGGGGAAGGTGAAAGAGCAAATGTGTATGAAGAGCTAATGTGTATGAAGCAATCTCGGTACAATCAGCAGGATTTCTTCCCAGGCTGGCGCCTGGCATGTTTGGAAACGTGATTTTGAAGACTGCTTTGGAGGGGGCTTTCCTGAATGTCACGTCCTATCGCTCTCTTCTCTGCTTCCTCAGAGAACAACTACACGGACAACCAACACCGTTACAATGGATCTCGTCTCTCAGCACCATTTCCTCTCTGCAGGCTACATAAGCAACGGGGGTTTTAACTTCCTACCGGGATCAGCCTTTGTGACCTTCTTTGCATCAGGTGGATCGCAACGTTTAACTCGACATTACGTGGTATCCAAAATGAAACGGAACGCGGCAAATGGAATTTCAGCCGAGAGGTGCTTTGTCTCATCTGAATGCCCATGCAATTCTGCTCTGGGTAGGGCTGATTACAAGGCCAGTGAGCAGAGACGCCTGCAGAAATTTCGCAAATGGAACCATCGTCTGGTTGTTACGGATTGACTTTCCATTTGAAACGTACTGAAAACCGACTGTGCAAAATGAGGACTGCGATTGGTGCCGATTCTCACACCCGTTGGTGTTTGCTAGAGAGGGGGCAAGGAGCTAGCTCAATGTCTAAGTCCCTATCTACAAAGGCGCTCAATGGCCCAGGGCCAGCGGTTCTCCAAGAGCCTGAAGTTTTGGAATAGGGATGTGATTTTTTGGCCCAGGGGAGCTTCCTATCATAAGGGCAAAGTATGTCTGCAGGGGACAGAGGTTCTTGAATGGCCACTCCACAATTGAGCAGCACATTTCTATTACTATTATTTGTTACTGTAGCACCCAGGCGCCCCCGTCGTGGATTCTGTTGTGCTAGGTGCTGTACAAACAGAACTAAAAAGCAGTCCTGGTCCCAAAAAGCTTCCAGTCTCAGAAACTAAGGACCACCACAACCCCTCACACCTTCTGCTCCAAGCATGTTCATTCTAAAAACCCCCAAAAAGCAAACCACCCTTTCTCCCCAAAACCAACACCCCACCAAAATAAACCCTCCCCACACAATTCTCCCCACAAGTTGGGGGTGGAGAGAGAGGGCAGGGATTCAACAAACCACACGTGAGAGATGTAATTCATGCTGCTTAATGCCGGACGGGAAGACACACAGACACTACATGTGATAGAAGAGCGCGGTAAGATTTGGGGTGGGTCAAGACACTGACGTGCCGTGTGACATCGGAAGGTGGAGAGCATGGCTTAGGGTAGAGGATCACGGATAATAAAGAAAAGGATGCTGCTGTAACCACGACACTACCACTAGTGCCCGGCGCCTGCTCTGTCGACCGTTAGCCAAGGAGGGTGCCATTGTTACATGATTGGTTTCCATGGTTACAGGCGTGTGTTACTGGAGTCACACCCTCGCAAATGTGGCCTTCGGGCTCTGTAACATCATCGCTATTCCAGATCAGTACGTGAATCTTAATAACTAACCCTAGCAATGAGTTCTGATGGGTCATTTCGAGAAAGTTAAAAATTGAAACGATCATTGTAAAAAGTAGCATTACCTGACGACCTGAGCGCTATATGTTTAACAGGACACAGTGTAGAACAAGAAGAACACAAGAACGACCAGACTGGGTCAGACCAAAGGTCCATCCAGCCCAGTATCCTATCTGCTGACAGTGGCCAATACCAGATGCCTCAGAGGCAGGGAACACAACAGGTTATCAGCATGTAATCCCTCTCCTATCACCCATTACCAGACAAACAGAGGCCAGGGACACCATTCCTACCCATCTTGGCTAATCGCCATTGATGGACCTAACTGCCATGAATGTATCTAGCTCTTTTTTGAACCCTGTTAAAGTCCTAGTCTTCACCACATCCTCTGGCAAGGAGTTCCACAGGTTGACTGCAGTGAATGAAGAAAAACTTCCTTTTGCTTGTTTTAAACCTGCTGTCTATTCATTTCATTTGGTGACCCCTAGTTCTTATATTGTGGGGATAAGTAAATAACTTTTCCTTATTCACTTTTTCCACACCAGTCATGATTTTATAAACCTCTATCATCTCAACCCCCTTAGTCTCTACTAAATAAAACCCAAGGAAAAATGAATAGAAATTTATTCTGACACCAGACATCTGGCTTTGATCCCTAATATCCAAGAACAAATGCATCAACTGTGAATTTATCAAAGTATTAAAGCGTCTCACTCAAGTCAGTAAATTTATTACAGCATTAACAGAAGCTGTCAAACCTTTACAAATTCGGAGTATGCGTTGAGCTAAACATTATTTAATTTTTATCGGTTATTTCCCAACCCCAACCAGTTTGAAAAATGGCTTCACAACATCTACTTCAAGAAACTGAGCAGGGCTTGTAAATAAACAGCTGACATTTCATTGGTTGCATTTTTAAAAACACAGGAGGTGCCAAGGAATTGGATCATAAACAAATAAACTCTAGTTTTATAGCTTTTCTTATTGCCTCCGCCAGAGATGTGCAGTTTCTGCCATGAGACTAAATCAATTTTTTTTAAATGCTGCACTGCCAGGATTTTATTTTAAATTAAATGGTTCAGGTTTGTCCATTTTTGTTTAATGTAACGATTACAACAGGATTTATTATAACTCATAACTCATTTATATGGCACCTTTCATTCCAGTGGGTTTTAAGAGGCTTTTCAAACTCTCTTTTACTCTGTTCAGTTCCACTCACCACCCTCACCTCGCTGCTTCTGCGGGAGACAGAGACGCTGGAGCGCCAGTACAGTCCACCACTTGCAACTGGGAAGATGAATTTTAGGGAGGCAGAACAGTTACCAAAACTAGAATCTGGCCGGGATTCCTCCAAATCTCAATTATTAGGAGGAATGCAAAGGAACCCAAAATGGCCAGCAGCCTCAAAGCATCCGCCGCCCTCTACTGACCTGCCACATTGGCGTGTCTTCCTTTGAGCTCTCTCATCCCAGTACTCAACTCACCAGGCTAAACGTGTGAGAGCCAAAGGGCGCGTAGCTGACGGAGGATGTGACTGCAGGCCATGATAAATGCAGAAGTGGGGGTCCGCAAAAGTACCCCAAAACTGTATCTCTCCAGGCTTTGGTATAAAAATTCCCCCCAAAATCCTAAAAACCTAGATTTGGAGATAAAAAAATCCACTGCCACCATCAAGTGCTTTTGGAACCACAGACAGGGGTGGACACTTGAAACCAACCCCAGGGAACCCCAAGCTCTTTTCTCCAAAGAGCTTGAAAAAGAAAAGAGAAAACACAAATTACTATTCCCTAGTCAGAGGCAGGCAGATCCCACAGATAGATTCTTCAGGACTCAGAACTGAACCAATTCCAGGTTAATAAAAAAGAAAGAACTTTTATTATCACAACAATACTCCTGTTACAAGCACAGTTGGATTGGCTAGATGGTAAGAGCCACCAATTAATAAACGCATGGGGAATTTTCCCATGGGCTCAAAACTTAGTTACAAAAGAGAGGAAAACCCATTTCTAACAGCACAGACATCAGTTCCAAAGTCCCACAACAGAAAACAATCAAACCTGACGGATTTATCTAAACGTTACCCTACTTACACATTATGAAGAGTCTTTTTCTTGGAGAGACACGTCTTCCATCTCCCTCAGTATCTAGCACAAAACTGACCCAGAGACAAAAGGAAAACCCCAAAATTCCTTTGAAATTCAGTTTGAAATCTCTGTCTGCATTTCTATTGGCTGACTGCTACCTGGCCAGGTACAGTTAACTCCTTAGTCCCCAGGCTGCTGCCCATCCCTCAGGACCATGACACATGGAGACAAAACACTCCCACCAGAGTGGGCGTTAGCCCTCAAACTGAATCTCGGTTCTTAATTTGCCCTCCTGTGCTTCGGGATCAGAGCACACTGCAGGGAAGGTCTCTCTCTGGTCTGGTGCAGCATTAGCAAAACCCTGCCTCCCTGACTCCCAAGTTTCCGGTCCAGTCCCCAACTCTTTTCACGGAGGATGTAGGATCCGAGCATGCAGAAATCTCAATCCCTCCCGTCACGGATCATTGGCGTTGTTTCCCACAAAGCAGCCCTTGTTCCCTGCAGACTCGCTGGCTGAATTCTTTCTAGTTTCACGACAGCCGCTGCTATCACTCACCAGCACTAATGACTCAAGCAGCTGCCGGCAGGAGCCTCAATACTCAGCTGCCTCGTAAAGGTGGGCCTTTCCCAATGAAGCAAAATAGTTACGGCAACCTTGGGGCTTCTGGGCAGCGACCATTTAAGACAGGACGTGGCTATTGATGGCTCCTTTCCTGTGGCTTTTACGGGAGGTGACAAGCTCATTTAAACAGTGGCGCAAACACGGGCCTTTATGGGACCCAAGCTAATGCTTCCCTGCTGCTGTGCTCCGAGCGTGGACGTGAGAAGCTCTCTGACTCCGTGTCTTCATCCCAACCTGAGCCCCACGTGGCTTGTACTGACGCAAGTCGACCTTCTGGAGCCCTACCCCACAGGTGCCTGAAATACCAAACCTATTCAGTCTTGGCCATGCAGGAAACTAAGGCCTGTTCCCCCCAAGAGTGCTGCTGACACAGCTCAGAGAGGAAGAATTCAGGAGCTGCCTGTGAAGACACGCCGCATGCACTGTGCCCCTCTGAATGAGCACCCCTCGGTGACTCAAACCCCCTTAATGCCCCCGGGAGAAGGGGCTACAAGACTATCCCCATTCCGGTACATACAGGCTGGTTCACCCAAGACGGTCAAGTGAGGCCTTCAATGAAAGCCTGTCTAGACTGGTCTTCAGTATTGTTGTGCACGAAGCGTTCAGACGCTAGACAAGGGGTTATGTTACCATACTGAAAATACAGCGGCCAAGTCAAGGCAGAAGTGAAAAATACACTTCCCCCCAGACAGGAGTAAGAAGCGTGTGTGTGTGTCGCTGTCCAGATATAGAATCATAGAATAATAGGACTGGAAGGGACCTCGAGAGGCCATCGAGTCCAGCCCCCCGCCCTCAAGGCAGGACCAAGCTCCACCTACACCATCCCTGACAGATATCTATCTAACCTGTTCTTAAATATCTCCAGAGAGGGAGATTCCACCACCTCCCTTGGCAATTTATTCCAATATTTGACCACCCTGACAGTTAGGAATTTTTTCCTAATGTCCACTCTAAACCTCCCCTGCTGCACTTTAAGCCCATTACTCCTTGTCCTGTCCTCAGAAACCAAGAGGAACAAATTTTCTCCTTCCTCCTTGTGACACCCTTTTAGATATTTGAAAACCGCTATCATGTCCCCCCTTAATCTTCTTTTTTCCAAACTAAACAAGCCCAGTTCATGAAGCCTGGCTTCATAGGTCATGTTCTCTAGACCTTTAATCATTCTTGTCTCTCTTCTCTGTACCCTTTCCAATTTCTCTACATCTTTCTTGAAATGTGGCGCCCAGAACTGGACACAGTACTCCAGCTGAGGCCTAACTAGTGCAGAGTAGAGCGGCAGAATGACTTCACGAGTTTTGCTTACAACACACCTGTTGATACAACCTAGAATCATATTTGCTTTTTTTGCAACAGCATCACACTGTTGACTCATATTCAACTTGTGGTCCACTATGACCCCTAGATCCCTTTCCGCCATGCTCCTTCCTAGACAGTCGCTTCCCATCTTGTATGTATGGAACTGATTGTTCCTTCCTAAGTGGAGCACTTTGCATTTCTCTTTATTAAACCTCATCCTGTTTACCTCTGACCATTTCTCTAACTTGCTAAGGTCATTTTGAATTATGTCCCTATCCTCCAAAGAAGTCGCAACCCCACCCAGTTTGGTATCATCTGCAAACTTAATAAGCGTACTCTCTATCCCAATATCTACATCATTGATGAAGATATTAAACAGTACGGGTCCCAAAACAGACCCTTGAGGAACTCCACTTGTTATCCCTTTCCAGCAGGATTTAGAACCGTTAACAACTACTCTCTGACTACGGTTATCCAGCCAATTATGCACCCACCTTATCGTGGCCCTATCTAAGTTATATTTGCCTAGTTTATCAATAAGAATATCATGCGAGACCGTATCAAATGCCTTACTAAAGTCTAGGTATATGACATCCACCGCTTCTCCCTTATCCACAAGGCTCGTTATCTTATCAAAGAAATATATAAATGAAGCATCATAAATTAACATGATGGGTGGCCATTCACCTAGAAAGTCATGTGTTAATGAAGAGATGTTAAGCCGACAGTGCAACAGCATACGAGAAAACCAAGCCAGAGGTGGCCATCCTGTCTCTGAGCACAGACAAGGAACTTTGGCGGTGTGTGAGGGTGCAGAGAAGGCACCCCCTCTCCGTGGGCCTAGCAATGAAATGGGCAGTGTGTTTGCAGAGGTGGGAGCTGAGCTAACCTTGGCTGAAAACGAGAGATTTCCTCAGACAGGAGGTTAACTGGAGAGCTGAGTTAGTCTCTAAAAAGCGCTGTGCTAGGATTTTGTTTTACATGTAGCCAGTTTGTTTCCAATTAAGAATGTGACTAGTTAACTGGTTAACCGGTAAGCCTCGCCCTTAACTGGGCTTACCAGTTCCAGTTCACTGACAGGGGCTGGAGCCCCTCCCATTCCACCGCAGACAGGGGGGCTGCTCCAGCCCCTCCACCCTTCCCCCCCTTTAATCGGTTAACTGGTCAAACAGCCCATTGAATGGGTTAGCTATAATTTTGCAGCCCTGTCACGTTACTGAATTTGAGGGGAGCAGCCAGATCACTGCTGCACCCGTAGGTGGGGGTGTTGGCCCCAAAAAAGGTATAAAAGGGGCCATGTGGGGTGTTGAATAAAAGTTCACTGTCTGCTAATCCTATGTACGCTAGTCATGTGATTGTATAATGTCTGTGTGTGTAGTTAGGAATCTGTAATCTGTGTAGATACTGAGTATTTCTCTGCATGTGGTTGAGCATTGGGCAGAGCCCGGCCTATGGACATGCTAATCAGCAAGGCCCTGTGGGACAATGGCACTCGATGGGCCAAGGACACACCTAAAGAAGGAATGGTGACTCATACCTAAGGGCTACCAGCAGGGAACACAGGAAGTAGCCGTGGGCCAGGTGACCTGCTGTAGCCAAGAAGAGACCAGGAAGGAGGGATAAATAGGCCATGTGGTGGACTCCATCTTGGTTCTCAGCTCAGCACTTCATCCCAGAGGCAGCAGTGCAGGGATCAAAGAGCCGGAAAGACCCGTGGACCCATCCTGATCCTAGAATGTGCAACAAGGACTCTTAAGCCAGCAACTGTAACGGCTCTGCTAGAGCCTGCATCGAGAACTGGGAGATTCGCTGTATGTAATGTATGATTCTTTAGCAACCTCACTCTCATACTTTTCTTTCTTGTGGTAATAAACCTTTAGTTGTTAGATGCTAAAGGATTGGCCCAGCGTGATTTGTGGGTAGGATCCAGAGGGTAAATTGATCAGGGATCTGTGGCTGGTTTCTTGGAACCGGACAGAACTTGTTTGGGGTAGGTGGGATTGGGTGCTAGGACCCCCCACCGGTGTATGAGGCCCGGGGCCATCTGGGGTGCGGATATTGCTGGGGTGTCAGAGGGGTTTTGCTCGCGAGGCTTCAGGCAGGCAGCTGAAGCGCTCTGTGGGACTGGTTTGTGGCCTGTTTGGAGAGGTCACCAGTCTGGGGGCTGTAAGGAGCTCCGAAGTTGAGCAATTCGCCCTGAGCGGACGCCCTCAGCTGTGCCCAGACACGGCCCGGTCCGTCACAAGCCCTATTTCCAATATCCTCACTATCTCTGGAATCTAGACGATGATAATAAACGTCTCCTCCTCACTGTCGCTGTACTTCAGGGCGGTGGTGTCAAGGACAGTACAGGTCCGGAGCGGAATGGTACAAGCTGGGGGTAGCCTGCTCCTTGGGGACAGCAGATCCGGTATTGTGCAGCACTGGGGCGGACAGCACAGGGAATGATTCCAGGGGAGTGGGATGCACCTGTTAACTTACAAGGCAAAGGACGGGCTGGTCTAAGTTCAGAGGAGAAAGCTTGCTTAGTGGCTGACAGGCTGATAATGTCAGGGAGGATGTTGAACTGTCATAAGAAAGGGGACAGTCCTGGTACCCCAAGAGCTGTCAATGGACCCTAGAGTGGCTGGGGAAGACTGAGGGGTACACGATAGCAGCTTTCAAGTACCTAAAAGGGTGTCACAGGGAGGAGGAAGAAAAATTGTTCTCCTTGAGCTCTGGGGGTAGGACAAGAAGCAATGGGCTTAAACTGCAGCAAGGGAGGTTTAGGTTGGACATTAGGAAAAACTTCCCACCTGTCAGGGGGGTTAAACACCGGAATAAATTGCCGAGGGAGGTTGTGGAATTTGCATCGCTTGAGATATTTAAGAGCAGGTTAGATAGACACCTGTCAGGGATGGTCTAGAGCAGATGGGGACCCATTTTGACAATTCAGGAAGACTTGGTGACCCAGGACAATTTAAAAAATGTGTGAATGGTTCTTAAGAGCCACCTGGGGAGACACGTGGCGACCCTTTTGAAATGTAATGGCGACCTATATTTTGTTGCCAGAAGGGGGTTGCGGTGCAATGAACTTTGAGAACCGGTTTCTAACATAGGCCGGGTCCCAGCCCGGCAGCCCTACAATCATCAGGAGGAGGTGGATCACAAAGGCAGCTTAAAGTCTCCATTGCTCCCCTGTCTCGGGACTTAGCAAAAGCAGAGCTCCAGTGCTCAAACGGCCAAGTCCCTCGGGCGGTTAAAAACAAGCATGAACATACAGACGACGAGAAATTGGTTTCCAGATGGCTAGTTCTAACTTGCAGCGGCTCATCACAGTCAGACGCCACGGGGTCCGGCCCTCTCATATCAGACTCGCCTACTGCTGTGATGACCGATTTGCCTTTTGGGCTGTTAAGCCCGCATCTTGCTAAGGCAGGTTTTAATTGAGTAGCTTGGCTTCCCCAGCCCCCATACACGGTTTACACACAGCCCAAAATGCTTCACAGCGTGAGAGCTTTCAAAGCCCTGCTGTGAGCAAGAGAAGAGTCTTCCTGAAAGTGACAGGCGGAGGCTACCCGCGGGAAGAACACAAGAGGGGTGAGGGTCTCCACTCTGGCAAGGAGATTAGCAGCCTGCCGGAGCCGGACAGCGTGAACGCGCGCGTCCGAGGCTACCGTTTCACCGCTAAGACGCTCCAGTACCTGCTTGGCATCACAGTAGCGGAGTCCGAAGGAGTGGAACTGAGGGAAGAAGGCTGGTCGGACAGCCACGATCTGCGTATAAAGCTCCGCGGGCCGCGACACAGCCGGGGTTCCCGACAGCAAGATCACCCTTTTAGCAGCCTGCAAAACCAAATTTGAACACGTCTGTTACTCAGATGACTCTCCCCCCCACACACACTTTAGGGAACCACTTAGGCAGCTTCTGCGAACTCTAAATCACTCCCCCAAAATGAAAGTCAAGTGCAATTGTTTCAACTCTCCTAAGGGAAGGATGCACGGTCTTAAAAACACCTTTGCTAGGCCACAGTGTTTTGAGGACAAGGGCTCCCTTCTCCACGGAGGAGCACAGCGCCCTGCCTGTCGTGGCTCCCGAGGAAAAGGGTGGTCTATTTTTACTGCGGCACTTAGACAACTGGCATTCGCCCCAACACCCGTTCAAATCTTACGCTGGGCTCAGCATTCGAATCAGCAGCAGATGTCACAGGAAGGCTTCAAGCACCTCCAAGGTGCAGTCTCTCCTCCCGCATAAATTCAACTGCAACCAGTAGGCAGCAGCAAGCCATAAACACACTCTGTCCTGCACACAGACACGCGAGGCAGGGAGTAGGGATGTCAATTCCCGTTTGAGCAGCTCTCTCGTTTCATCAGCTAGCCAGTTAAACGTTATGTTGAACCGGTTAAACAGGAGTAGGTAGGGGGCAGTCCTCCAGTCACGGTGAGATACAGTGTACCAGCCGGACTGGAGCATCCACTGCCAAGCCAGGCCAGGCCGCCAGTTAACCAGAAGCGGTAAGCATCACCTGGTAAGAGTGATGTTCACTGGTTAAGCAGGCACATTCCTAGCAGGGAGGCAAGAAAAGTTTGAGACTTATTTAAAAACACACACACACACACACACACACACACACTTCGAGACAAATTACACACACACACACACTTCGAGACAAATTACACACACACACACACACACACACACTTCGAGACAAATTACACACACACACACACACACTTCGAGACAAATTACACACACACACACACTTCGAGACAAATTACACACACACACGAGACAAATTACACACACACACACACACACACACACACACACACACACGAGACAAATTACACACACACACACACACACCTCGAGACAAATTACACACACACACACACACACACACACACACACACACACCTCGAGACAAATTACACACACACACACACACACACACACACACCTCGAGACAAATTACACACACACACACACACACACACACACACACACACACACACACAAAGTTGGAGACAAATTTCACTGCCTGGCTATACAAACTGCCTGCTGGATACCAAAACCATCAGCTAATAAACAACTGTCATGCAGGAAAATCGCATGCAATAGATCAAATGGGAAAAGAAGTCAGCACTTAAAAAAAAAAAAAAAGATTCCCCACAAAAGAGAACTGCAAATGGAAGAGAAATTCTATTTTATAAACATCAAATCCTCACTTGGCACTTTTGCCTTCTTACCTCCAATAATATCGAATCCCCCCATTACTAGAGAGCTATGAATTTCCCCTGCTCTAATATCACACACAATAGTTAAATTACACATGCCTTGTAATTTCCTGCATGGTTTAATGCAGGATCATTAAAATAACAAAGAGATTCTTGAATGACATCTACACCGACAGCTCATTCACACGGCAATGAAAAAGAAAATGAAATTCTTTTATCGTTTCAGCGAGATCTACCACTAGCCCAAGTCTATTCACTAGACTGATTCATTCACTTGCCGACCAAGTCTGGAGGAAGAAGGGTTCACTTATCAGCTACCGGAAATTAATTCCGCAGTTCTTTGTCAGATAGTCATCGGCTGAAGTCAAAGTGACTGGGATTTTTTTCCCCCTATTAAGCAGATCGGAGAGGCAGATGTGGTCAGAGCGAAGGTCAGACAAGACTCGCTAATACAAGAAGCAGGGTTTTTGTAAGGTGAATACACAGAAGAGATGCCAGCTTAGTTGACTTCTGGGAGGGAGCGAGGGGGGCTAACGTGTGTGGGACAGAAGGCCAGCTGCCTCAATTGAAGAGGAGGGCACAGAGCACATGTGATTCAGTGGGAGAACAAAGGCTAAAACAGATACAGAAGTAGAGGACTCGGGTTCAGCACGCGAGTCCCAGATGGGAACCTTAAGTCGAGAGCCCTGAGGGGGCCACTGCTCAAAGAGGCCAGAGGAACTCTGCTCAGAGATAGGGGACAAACAGGGGCCAAAAGTAAGCCCTGCTATGACCGCACTGGCGGATGGCCAACCTGGCCAGTGCCAGCGGGAGGCTGACACGCTTGCCTGCAAGCGGACGCTAAGCAGGAGCGTCTGAAGGAGCTGGAAGGAGGGGCTGACACCTGGCGCACTCAACACAGGAATGTGCCAAGGTCTCCTGCTCTCTGCAGATAGAGCAGGCATCAGGGCACCCGGGAACTATGCCAGCTACGTGCCCACGCTCACAGCTCCGTATCGGGGCCACCGACGAAAGAACCCTGGAAGATCACGGGTGGAGCAACGGCTGGTCTGTTGGGGGTCCTGCCCACGCCCAAAGAGATGCCAGGTTGACAGCCCTGGAAAATTATCTTCCTACCGCAGCATGGACAGTGGCAATGCAATCTTCTCTGCCATGCCCTGCCTCCTAGGTTCACAGGGGAGATCGGTCTCCCTGGCTCCAGCACGCAGAGGACGTCTAACCAGGGACCAAGCCCTGCCAATGCTGCAGTGGACTGGTCCAAGGATGCTCAGCGCTGTACGAAACACAGAGAACAGGGCGGTCCCTGACCTAACGAGCAAAAATATTTGGGGGGGGAGGGAGGTTTGTGACGCAGACACCTGCTCATTCGGAACTGAGCTAAGACAACTGGCCTCATTCCAAAGGAACTGCTGAAACGCCGAAGCAGATGGCAACAGCTTTCAGTCACTACTGACAGAGGCTGGATTCCATGCGATGGAAAATTAGCAACAGACACGAAAGGCTTTTATCCTCTCCCTGGCCGTTCAGGCGGCCTCTTCCCAGATCCTACATTTTACCCCACGACAAGGTGCAGAGGGACTCCCGGAGCCACAGTACGCAAGAATTTAAGTCTGGCTTCTGTTCCTTCTCCCCCTGCACAGGTGCGGAGAAGGGGGCTATGAAAAGGGCTGCTACCGAGGGAGAAAGTCAAGAGCTGGGTGAACCCCTAGCTAGATGGGGGTTTCCTCGTTTCTTTTGCTTGCAGTGACTGTTCTGAACAAACATGCTAGAGATTTGCTCCTGCTAAGTCTCGCTGATCACGGCTTAGGCTGCATCTACGCTACAAGTTATGTCCGCAGAAATCATGTCACTTGATTGGGGTGGGGAAGGGAGAATAAACCACCCGAGTGACATAAGTTACACCAACATATGTGCCAGTGCAGACAGCCCTACCTTCCCACTGGTGTTCGAGAAGGTCGTTTTATCCTGCCGATGGGACGGCTCTCTCCCATCAGCTTAGCGCCTCTTCACCAGACACCCGGCAACTGGGCTGTTGCAGTGCTGTACGCATAAAGGTGCCTACGTCTAATTTCCTCAGAGATTCCCGATGGTGTCAGCAGTGGGATTTCAGACCAACAAACAGAGAAAATCTACTAAGCTGGAGCAGAAAAAGCTGGCTGAATGACTGGTGGAGCAGAAGTGCAAAATAAGACAGCTGCGACCAGCAAGGACTTTCCAGCAAGAGCAAACCTTCCTAACCAGTCGAAACATGTTACCACAAACAGCAGCAGCGATACAACACTGCTCAGCCCCCGGATCCTAACCTTCCAGGCTGGCAGTCTTCTCCCCACAGTCTCTTTAGAGAGGGATGGCAGAACAAGGAGCAATGGTCTCAAGTTGCAGTGGGGGAGGTCTAGGTTGGAGATTAGGAAAAACTATTTCTCTAGGAGGGTGGGGAAGCACTGGGCTGGGTTCCCTAGGGAGGGGGTGGAATCTCCATCCCTAGAGGTTTTAAAGTCCCAGCTTGACCAAGCCCTGGCTGGGTTGATTGAGTTGGGATTGGTCCTGCCTTGGGCAGGGGGCTGGGCTCAATAACCTTCTGAGGTCTCTTCCAGCTCTATGATTCTTTTGCCATTTCTATAGCTCCGTCCTTGGGAAAGTGAGTAAGGGAAGCCAGCTGTGGAGTCTCGTTCATTGGAAACATGCGCCCTGTCCTGCAGCCTTCAGCGATCATCACCATGGCCTACAATAATAATGCCACCTTCTTAGCCAGCCTTTCATTTGTAGATCTCAGGCACTTTTTAACGGATGCCCCGCACACGATGGGACGAGTTCCGCAGACTTAGCCACACTTCCAAAAGCCGCTTCGCAAGGACTGGTTTATGTAGTATTTCCCACCCCTGAGCAGGTACAGTACTCCGCGTTGAGGTCAAAACCCAGCGCCCAACCGCTTCCAAGTGCGGAACGGAGGAAGTGATGCCGCACAGAAATAAATGAACATGCAAAGAGGCTCATTTGCATACAATGGCGCTCTGGATGGCAATGAATTTCACAGCATGAGCCCCACGATTCTCTAACAAAGCTGATGCTTTTTTTTCTTCCTCAACACAGCTGGTGCTGGAGGTGCAGTGACAGAGGCTGCAGTTCCTGCTAACTCTGTCATTTTGAGCTGATTAACGTATTATCCGGACACAAAGGAAGCCCCCCAGGACCATTTTAAGGCAGAAGCCAGTCCCGCCTGAGAGATGAGACTTGTGGAAGGGGAAAGATACCGACTTTGGAGAACAGGTTGCTCTATGCCGGTCGGACAGTGCCCTGGATCATGCTCAGGTGGAATCAGGACTAGTCAGAAGCCCGAATCCCACAATACTCAAGTGATTTCTTTCTAGAACGTAGAATTGCTGCCAAAATAGAGTCTTTTTTTTTTAATGGCAGTGGTTGCATTTGCCTGGGGTAGGATGGGACGATGCAAGGGGTGCAGGGAATCACAAGCTCTTGAGATTATGACCAAAAATCTAGCATGAGCCCTGAGGACCAAAATCGTCTGCAACTCCAAAACAAAGTTGTTGCGCTCTGGGGCCCTGGTTCCACGGGAATTTGCATATCTTCTTCCGATCACTTTTTCAAAAGCGGGTCTTTCAAAAGTGAAAGTAGTCTGGATGCTTTTTTTTTTTTGAAAAACAAAAAACAAAAAACAAAACCCTTTTTGAAAAACCGCGTAAACCTCCTTTTTTTAAGGAAGAGTGGGTTTTTTCCCCCGAAAAAGGGTGTTTTTTTCCAGGAAAAAACCCGCATCCAGACTACTTTCACTTTCAAAAGACCCGATTGCTTTTTCGAAAGCGGAAGAAGATATGCAAATTCCCACGGAATTTGCATATCCTCTTTCGGAAAAAACCCCCGTAGTTTAGACATACTCACAGAGACTTGGTGGGATAATACACACAATCAGACTATTGGCACAGAAGGGTACAGCGTGCTCAGGAAAATGGAAGAGGTGTTGCTTTGTATGTTAAAAACATGTACACTTGGACTGAGATTGAGACGGAAATAGGAGACAGACTGATTGAAAGACTCTAGGGAGGATAAAAAAGGTAAAAACCAAGGGTGATGTCATGGTAGGGGTCTACTACATATCACCTACACGGGAAGAAAAGGTAAATGAGGCTCTTTAAAAACAATTAATGAAATCATAAAAAGCACTGGACTTGGTGGTGGTGGGGAACTTCATCCACCCAGACACTTGTTGGAAAAACACCACAACAGGACAGACTATCCAAAAAGTTCCTATAATGCATTTGAGACCATTTTTTATTTCAGACGCTGGGAAAAGCTACTCGGGCGGGGAGGCGGTTCTATATTTGATTTTGACAAATAGGGAGAAACGGACAGAGAATTAAAAGCGGAAGGCAGCTTAAGTGAAAGTGACCATGAAATGGTAGAGTTTGTGATTCTGAAGAATGGCAGGAAGTGAAAAACAGCACAATAAAGACAGTGGATTTCAAGAAGGCAGACTCTAGCAAACTTAGGGAGTTGGTTAGTATAATCCCAAGAAGGAAACTAGTTCAAGAGAGCTGGCGATTTTTCAGTAACACTATTAAGAGCATACGAGCAAACTATCCCACTGCATCTGAAATACAAATAATACAGCAAGAGATCGCCCTGGCTTAACTAGGAGATCTTCCATTTTTGTAGGACTCCTGATTTTCAGACAACTGAAACAAGGTCACATTACAAAGGTCAAATATAAACAAACAACTCAAATACGTGGGGACAAAATTAGGAAGGCCGAGGCACAAAATGAGATTAAACTAGCTAGAGGCATGGAGGGTGAGAAGAAAACATTCTATAAATATATTAGAGGCAAGAAGATGACAAGGGACGGGGTAGGCCCATTACTAGAGCCCTACCAAATTCATGGTCCATTTTGGTCAATTTCATGGTTGTAGCATTTTTAAAAATTGTACATTTTCATGATTTCGGGTATTTAAACCTGAAATGTCACAGTATTGTAATTGGAGGGTTCCTGACCCAAGAAGGAGTTGGGGGAGGCAGGTTTGCAATATTATTGTAGGAGGACTGCTGTGTTGCCACAGGTAAAGGGAGCCTGTGGTGGGCAACCCAGAGGAAGAGGGAGAAGGTATGGAGCGGGCACCCCAGTTAGCAATTAAAATTTGGATGGGGGGGAGGGGCCACACATACAAAATGGGAAATGGATGCCTAGGAAGGAGAACTGCAGAAAAGGATCTAGGGGCCATACTGGATCATAAGATAGATAAGAGTCAGCACTGTGGCTAAAAGAGCAAACATCATTCCGGGATGTATTAGCAGAAGTGTTGTGTCGCAAGCAAGACATGAGAAGCAATCCTTTCGCTCTACTCCACGCTGACTACGCTTCAACTGGAGTATTTTGTCCAGTTCTGGGTGCTACATTTCAGGAAAATATGTGGACAACTTGACGAAAGTCCACAGGAGAGCAAAAAATAAATACACGGAAGACCTAGAAAACGTGACCTATGAGGAAGATTGAAAAAAACGGGTTGTGTAGTGTGGAAAAGAGAAGAGTGGGAGGAAAGGAAGCAATGGGCTTAAATTGTAGCAAGGGCAATTGGACAGAAGGAAAAACTTCCTACCTGGCAGGGTGGTTAAACACTGCAATACATTGCTGAGGGAGGTTGTGGAATCGCCATCGCTGGAGATATTTAAAAGCAGGTTAGACAAGCACCTCTTACAGATTGTCTAGATCAGACAAACTGTGGGGCAGGACCCCACCGTGGGTCACAACTCCATCTTAATGGGATCGCCAGGGCTGGCTTAGAGTTGCCGGGGCCTGGTGCCAAAGCAGAAGCCTGAGCAAAATCACTCGGGGCTTCAGCCCTAGGCAACAAGGCTAAAACAGGTCCCCTGCCTGGGGCTGTGGGGCTCCGGATTCGGTCTCCCCTCCTGGGGTCATGTAGGAACTTTTGTGGTCAGAAAGGGGTCACCATGCAACCACGTTGGGGGACCCTGCTCTAGAGAATCCTTAGTCCTGCCTTGCTGCCCCTTCCACTCCTATGACTTTATGTAGCTAGGGTTGCCAGGCATCCAGTTTTCAAAGGGGAACGTGACAGGGCCTTAAAAGTCTGCCTGGCATCACAGTGGCGACTCAGAGCTAAAGCAGATTCCCTACCTGGGGGTCACAGGGACCTGGCAGCCACCTCCTGGGAGCCGCAGTGAAAGCACCACCAGGACCTGCCCCCAATTCTCTCCCCCCAGGATCCCCCTCCACACCCTAACTCCATTCCAGAACCCTCCACCAAGGTCCTGTCCCAACTCAGCGCCCCTCCTGCATCCCAAATCCCTTATCCCTGGCCTCACCCCAGAGCCTGCAGCCGCAGCAGTACATCCTGGAGAAGAAACTCAAGTGGGGCCCTCAGGTCGGGTGGGCAGACAATGACAAGGGGGGGGGGGCATTGGGGACATCTCCTCCCAACCACTCCAGACAGCCTTTCAGTGGGTGATGGATGCTCTGGCCAGGCCCTCCAGGGCCCCAGGCAGCATCCCGGGGAGATGGCTCTCCAGCAACAACGGTGCCCATCTTACAGCCCCCACTCCCTGGCTGGACAGGGCAAGCCCCCACATCCCAATCCCATTCCCTCACAGGAGCGCCCGGCAGACAGGCAAGCGCCGGGGTCGGAAAAGAGCCAGGCCTGGGAGCGGTGGGCCTGGATGCTAAGTGGGTGCTACGCCCCTGCCTCACCTGCCTCCTGCACCCCAGCCGGGAGGGGAAAGTGAGCAACAGAGGGAGGGGTGGAGCAAGCGGGACAAGAGTGCTCAGTTTGGTGGGATTAAGAAGTTGGCAACCATACACGCAGCCTGGTTTTTTAAAGTACTAAATCAAAACACGCTCTTCCAAACTGGGAGGACCAAAACTTCTTCCCTACCCGTGCCTGGCCCTTGAGGGAGTAGCAGAAAAATCTCTGGTGTCCAGTACAGAAGACCAAGACACGTTGCTGTTTATACGAGTGATTATTTCTACCAATGCACAACGGTGGGACTGCAGCCACATGCTTTATGCCGGGGTAGACGGGAAAGCAACGTACATCACCACCCTGCACCTACTCGAGGCCACATTTACACCAGAGCAGAAAAAGAGGAGTTACACGTTACCCGTCCCACCTTCGGTTAGAAAACGATCAACTACGATCTTCGAGACTGAAACAAGCCCACGGAAAAGCGTTTCGGAAACAGGCATTCAGCCCTGTTGCTCAGACGGCAATTTCCAAACTCATGCTCAACTTAAGTCTTCTTTCTCGATTTCCTCTGAGTAGTGGGCACGTTGGTCTAAATCACCACAAACATTTCGAAGTTTTACTTGCCACTGTAGTAAGGAAGCGCCGGCACCAGATTCCAGGGCAATAAAAGGACCTGATAACAAGTACCCAAGCGAAGCACGCTATCAGCTGCAGAAACATTTCAATTTAAATCCGGCCACGGTGGTTACAGACGTATAAATATTTATAGCAAATAAAAAGCAGAGATCACATTTCTTAGGAGGTTTTTCCTCTGCCATAAATCAGCTGGAGTTTAAGCTTTGGAGGGTGCCTACATACTTGCTACTCAAGAAAGTGACTTACACACCCAGAACGAAATGGTGTGCTGCCTCTCCAAGGGGGCGTAGGCAGATTTGCACACTACAGACTCTGGCGGGGGCAGGGGGGGAGAGAATAGAGAGGCCCACAGTTCAACGAAGGGGTTGTCTGCACTTTGAGCTGGGGGTGGTTCCCAACATGAGACATACCCGTGCTAGCTCTGAGCAAGTGTGCTAACGAGTGGTGAGCGTTGGGATGTCTTGGCCATATGCCCATCAAAGGCTACAGAATGATGCTCAGGGCAGCTAGTCCCTCCCACTGCTGAGAGCTAACTATTTTTAGCAACAAGCTCGATCGGAGCTAGCACAGGTGTCTCTCTCCAAGCGGGGAGAGTACATAGCTATGCTCTGGGGCTTGCTGTTTTAACTAGTGCTAGAAAAGCAGCAAACTGTAGCCTCCCGTGACTTCCCATTGCCCTCACCACTACAGTCAGCAGCACAGCCATACACAGCATTCCCATAGTCAGCTCCACCACTGGCACACCCCTACCCCAGGGCCTGTGAGAGGCACCTTGACCACACCACACTGCTCTGATCCTCTGACACAGCATAAACAGGCTGAACGGAGGGGAGGCCTTCCCCCTAGGTCTCAAAGCATGTAACGATAAACGATACACACTTTTATCTAGCCCACACAAAGTCCTTTAAATCTTTAGAATCTCGAGGTTTTGCTATATCAACCCATTTTGGCGCTTATTTGAGGCACAAAAATTAACAGTCAGCTCAAGACCTTGCTTTTTTTGTTCCTTTAAGTGAGAAAATACGTAATAGCTGCACCACAAATCAAAATGAGAGCAGCCAGATTTGAAACGATCAAAATGGCATTCACCTGGGCATCTGATATACAATTGGTGTGCACATTTTGGCCTCCATTTCCTTGCTTCTTACCACTTTCAGTTGAAAGTACAAAAAAAAAAAATCAACTTCCCTCCAAAGGACTGAAACTCACCATTTTGGAAATATTAGTTCTCCATTAAGTGTGATTAGTCACTTTCAGTGTAAAACCGTAAATTCTAAACAGGTTAACAAAGGACACTGGTCTCCTTTTGGAGTGGCCCCAGAATGTTACCTGCTATCCTGGATCCCACAAATACCTTTTGGCAGCTGATCCTCATGTAATTAGAAATAGGAAAGAAAACGCTTTCTAGGAACTGACCCACCTGGTGGAATCATAACACATCTGTAGTCCACCCAGGACTTCATAATTGCAAGCCGTGACAGACCTTAAATCCATCTAACAGGACAGGGCCTTCCACACAAGTGAACAGAGAATTTCCTTTTGTTGTAAGGGAATCAAGAGTGCTCTCTCTCACACCCCCTCAGCTGAGCAAGTCTGATCCTCCAACCAGCAGAGGGGAAGAATTCGCACTCGAGTAGGTGTTGTACATTACATGAAAGTGATGCAACAGAAAAAGGGCCCTGGTTTAACTTATTGCAGTTTGCACAGAAAGTTGCAACATATGCTCAACTTACAAGTCTTAAAGTCTCACAACCAATGGCAAACAGGATTATTTTGACCTTTATTCGTCTAGCTTGCTATTTTTAAATACACGTACAGATGTGCATTTTTACTACAGCCCTGGGAGGAACTGTTGTTATCCCTGTTGGGATATAGATATTCAGGCCAGATGCTCTGGCCAGATCCACTGCTCCACCGGATCCTGCTTCATCAGTTAACCATAACGTTTAACCAGTTAACTGATTACACGGGATTTTACACCCCTCGGAGGAAACGGTCGAGGGCGGGGGCATACAGAATACACACCTTAAGAAGAGGCATTGCAGCTCGGCAGCGTGCGGTTTTTGTGTTCTTTAGGAAATGAGATTCATCCTGAAACAAAACAGGCGAGAAAATGAATGGAGCTCGGTCCTGATCCATAGCTTAGCTCTGGAATAAAGAGCACATTCCCAGAATCCTATGCTTCATAATGTTTCAAGCCGATCGTCCCCAAATAGGTTGCAATCTCTGGGCTGGCCACCAGGCTATTTTGACCGTGAAACCATCACAAAAGGGGCAGGACTGCCTGCAAATTCGGAGGAAGGGGGGAAACAAACATTCAAACACAAACCATGACTGAGCATAGCCAAGCCAAGCAAGCGGAGAGAAGAAGTAAAAAGAGGCAAAGAATTTCCACCACTGATCTTCATTTGCCACTGTGTGTCCTTTCTTAAAGTGGAAATTCACAGGGACCCTGGCGTGATGCTGCCTCCCTCAAATGAAGGGGTTAATGAAAAGCATCAGAAGTTCAGAAATCTAATTAGAAGCCTACTGTTTTGCTGTTAGGGCTCTCCAGGTGGATAATAACCTCCCGGCTGAGACATGACTTGCAGAATAGGCTACATTTCCTTTGTTGCAGTTTAGGCAGAACTTAACAACACGAAGGAAATTGGCACCGTCCAAGGGTACGTTCTTGCTCATCTTGCTGTGCTTGGCTGAGCAAGCAGCCACCCGGAGAAAGGAGGATACACCACTTAGATTCCAACACACAGCTTTCTCCTTCCTGGTTAGCAAGAAGGTAAAGTTATTACGACACCAGGCAGAAGACGACGACTGGAAGAAAAAAGTAAGGAGGCTAACCACTCCACGGGGCCATTTTGACACATACAAGATTTGAATGTGCATACACCTGGGCATGGATAGTGCATCTGTCACTGTAGCGCAGGTTAAAGGCAGTGGACTGATTGCTCTAGATGCAGAGATCCTTAATCCCAAACAAGAAGTGGCTGTGACTTTCCTCCGTCCTGATATGCTCTCTGTGCCTGGACCCTTGCAAAAATCAATCAAAGGTGAGAAAAGTTCAGTCTCCAGAGGCTGGTCTGTTCTCATCCGCTCTGCTGACACTGCCAACAACTGCCATCATGGTGCTTTATAGGACAGAAACATCTGTTCACTGGAAATCAGGCCGAGAACGCTCAACTCACTTCACACAAGATAAAAAGGGCCATCAAACCGTAATGCCTTTTGGTGGCTACCAATCTAGGCTGGATTTGAAACAATGAGAGTGATAAAGGTTCCCATCAAACAGATACATAACTAGAGACCTATTTTAACTAACAGGAATGGAATTGAAGTCTATGTAAGAATTTTCTATAATGCCTAATCCCTTTGTATCTAAAAAAAAATATAGATTATAGATTCGGAAAGCAAAGAGAACGTAGAAATCACACACACACGCAGAGAAAACACCACGCCTGCAATGGAACAGCCCCACTGAAGCACGTGGCGCCAACCTTGATTTTGTCTACACTGTATCTTGATACATTAGAAAAGATTCTGGACATTATTCCAAGAATTTTTTGGTGTACTGGATTTGTAGAGAATGTAGCCAATGGCAAAACTGTATAAACACCGGCCCTTCATTGAACACATTCACTGTGGCATTCTTTGGGCAAAACACAATCCCATTGACCTTCTAACAGAGCATTTCTGGGACTCGATTCTCCAGCCACGGGAAACATCTGTCTTCCCCTGAAAGTCAATGGGAGCGGCTCACACCCAGCAGGGACGACATACGGTGTCAGGAGTTGGCGAGGAGGAGGAGGAGGAGGAGGAGTACAGAGCAGAGGAGAAGCAAAGCATATTTGAGATGGTTTCAGGCACCCTTCCCATATAGATCTACAGGTACTAGTGATAGCTGGAGACTGCCCGGGAGCCAATGTACGGTTGAATGAATTCATTACCAATCATTAACAGAACCGGGATCAGAATGTTCAAGCCCATGATGCAATTACAATGGGGGAGGGGGAGAATAAAGCCATTCCCGCCCCCCTACACAAAGTAATGTAAAAGTTATGTAACTTGCTGGGCAGAGCATCCAGTCTCTACAAAGTTTGCTCTCTACAAATGCTTCTTAACAACCCAGGAGAACCCAGCCTATCCAGGCCTCCTACTGCCGTTTAAAGGAATGCTACTTACAATAATGACAACTTGGAAAGTGTCTTTGAGCTGCTTCTCCATCTTGCTGAGGAGGTCAAAACTGATGATGTTGATCAATTTTGCTGACCGGTTGTCTTTACCTGTCAGCACAACATTGGTGCTGTCTGGGTTCAGGGAGGGAAGCCACCTATGAAACGCCTGGGAAAGGAGAACAAGTGATTACGAGGATGCTGAAACCTCTCTCACGTCTTTCCTTGGAGGATCCCCAAAGCTATAATGGAGCCTCACAACCACAATTGTGGAAAGAACCCGCCTGTGCTTCAGTTTTACCCATCTGGAGAATGGGTCTAATGATGTTTAAGTGACTGGCTCAAGGCCATGCAGCGAATAACTGGCAGAGCAAGCATCAGGAGTGGAGTCCCACGTGCTGGGCACTCCACTATACTCCTCCTAATAGGAAGACCCAAGTCTGCTATCTCTTTGCTACTTGCTCAGCATGGACCCTAGCTGTGACGAGACGTGACCAGGAACTAAAGACCATCACAACACCCAAAGGGCAAGGTGAATTTATCTGGCTTTGCCTTCCTACCGTACACACATAGCTACATGGATTAGGGGGTGGGGGAGAAGATCTACAACAACACCACACTCCACTGCATGCACATCTCCCCTCCAGGAAAGGAGGAGAGAACAAAAACCAGATGCCAAGTCGATACATGACCAGGTAGTACGCAGACAAGAGCCGACCCAGAACGTGACCAGAGGCGAAAACGCTCAGCGCTTCTGAAAGTCAGGACCTAAGACATTCCGAGCTGGGCACCCAAAACTGGAGAGATCCTAAATCAAGAGCTACCTGTTAGAGTGCTGGCCCAGATCTCCACCAGCCTCTGAAGGATGCTGCCGCCATCTTGTCCTTCCTCATCCCAAACGCAAGCCACTTTACTCCCTGTCACAACTCAGCTAAAAATCTAAATGCGTCTGCCGAGTGCCCGGAGCTTTGTTGTACCAACGGTAGCGGAGAAAGAGAACTGTTGTACGTAGTACCAAGGTCCTGCCTCACAACACCAGCCAGCCAATTTACTAGTCTACAGGCCTCAGTACAGTGAGCTGAAAAAAGACCGCCACCGTCAGGCACGAAACGTATTAGCACTTCTACACTTCACTTTCTCCCAGCATTAATCAACAGTTCACAGGTAAGGAAAGCAGGCCTCAAAATCATCTTGCTCACACAGGCTGCTTAATTAACAGTCATTTTCCTCCGAGGACAGGGCCTGCAGTCCTGCTTTCTTTCTATTATGTGTATTGCCAATCCGGGAGAGTGCCCATCTCTAGGTCCTGACTCGGGCCGGGTAGCAGAGTCCTGATTAACAAGGACAACAAAGAATTATGAGGATTGTGTAAATTAAAGCTAATGGACCGAATTTTGCCCTGGAAAAAAAAACCACTGGTCACGTTTGCTGAGCTCAGCAGGAACTGAAGAACACAGACTAGAATTCAGCATCTGGAATTCTGTACCAGCGGAGACGTTGGTAGAACCCGCTTTGGTAAGTTTCAAAAGAAGTGGGTAATTGCTCACATGTCATTGGGGTCCTGGGCATTATTGAAATTAAGATGCGTAAGTGCAGTGAGCCTGGTTCACATGCACAAGGTTAAATCGACGACATGGTTACAGGGGAATTTTTCCCCTTAAGGTCTTTTTGTCGAAGATCTGTAACCTGCCTCGAATACAGCACGAGGACCATCCATTAGGCTCAGGCAAGCATTTATCTTATGGTCAGTGTCTTGCAATTGCAGGGGATAATGGAACCTCATCCCTTCCTGGGTTTTCCCATTTTTCTAACTGGATGGCAATTTTGCCATCCTTCATAGTATCCATATTTTAAAAAAAGAAAGGAAAAACCAAACAGGCGAGCCCTTAAAAGCGCTCCTTAAACATGCAGTACCTCTGCCCAGGTGAATCGCACTGACGAAGGGGTTACCACCAGCAACGGCCACTCCTTTCGGTAATACGCTGCAATGCAGATCGCCTGGATCGTCTTCCCCAAGCCCATGTCATCCGCAAGAAGCAAACGGCCTTCTCGGGAGATGGCAAAACTGAAAGAACGTGAAGCAGAAGGGTAAAGCCTGGTCCCATCTTCTCAGCCAAGTTTAGCACCACCTCTCCCAAGTCAGAGACGCTCGCTCCCGAAGGAGAGGGAAGAGCAGGTGGCTTCGTTGGCAGCCCTTTGGTTTTATTTTTCAAGTACATATTAGCGCAAGGGTGGGCAATCATTTTTGCTCAGGAGCCACTTCAAAAATTTTAGAAGTAGCCCAGGGCCACCCTGGAAGGGTGGGGCCTAAACAGGGAGGGGCGGGGCTACCCCACCCCCAGACCATGATTAGACTGGGGGTGGGGGTGCTCCTTTGCCCCCACTTCTCACTAGGCACCCATGCCCTGGAAAAGGCTTGGCACGCTCCCCCACTCCCAGGCCAATCAGGGTCTGGGGGCAGGAGAGCAGTAGGGCCTCCACAGGCTGGAGCCAGATCCACCCCTGTATTAGCAGCAACCTGACAATCCAGCAGCCAGGAGCCGTCTGCTTAGCACCTCGGCCGGCACAGTGCAGACAACGGCAGCACAAGCTTCCCTGCGCAGCCCTGCCAAGATGCCTCCCCCTCAGTGGCATGGACCATCTCCAGGACAACAGACAGTTTTACTTGGTTTGCTACAGTAAGCTTATAGCTTTATAGTAAAGAAATGTGGCTGTAATGCAAGGGACCTACAGGCCATATCTTGTATGTTAAGCTAAGGGAAAGTTAGTATCTTTGTCTGGAAACTTTCGCCCAGATAGCACAGTTAGCTTGCATATATCTGGGACTTTCATCCAGATAGCAAAGCCAGCTTGCATATATCTAGGACCTTGCACCTGGACAGATGGTGCCAAGATAAAGAAACTTTTAATGGCATAGGAGATTTCCAAGAATACCCTCAAACTTAACAAGTACACCACCAAAAGAACAGAAATAGCATAGAAACAACCTAAGTGAAAATCATTTAACATCATTACTATGCATGCACCATCAATACATACAAATATGCCATGTATGTCCAGCCTATAGAATTAGTGTACCCAAATAGTTTGGGGGCGAGGAAGTTAAATTTTGGCACAGGAGGAGGACCCAAGCACCTAAGCATATAAAACAGGGTGCCCAGAGCTTTTAGTTATTCCGAGAAGTTCAGGAAAGGGAAAAGAAGAGCAGGAAAAGTTAGGAGTTGAGGTTCGTCTCTAAACTGTGTCTTCCTAATAGTCTCTTAGTTCAGGGCCAGGTTTCTCAGCTTTCAAGTGGGAAGTGCAGAGGCTAATGCTATGAGCTATTGAAGCTAACTGTTGAGCTAAGTGATAGAGATGTAGCCGTGTTAGTCTGGGGTAGCTGAAGCAAAATGCAGGACAATGTAGCACTTTAAAGACTAACAAGATGGTTTATTAGATGATGAGCTTTCGTGGGCCAGACCCACTTCCTCTGACTTAAGCCTACTTTAAACTATCTCAGCACACCTTTGTCTCTTATCACCAGGTCATCAAGAATGGGTGTGAGTCTATTAATCACCACATATAGAAATATTCCCAGGTGGATCTTAGACTAACAATACTGCATTTGTAACCCCAATTCATTTTACCATTCGAACTGCTACCTCTATCCATATATTTTAATGCAGTTTTATACTATTTTGTCTCTGGGTATGTCTACACTACACAGCTATTTCGGGATACCAGAGGTATCCCAAAATAGCTATCCCGCATCCAAGGAACACGCCTGTTATTTCGAAATATTTTTTTGAAATAACAGACACGCTATTTCGCTATCCCTGTAAACCTCATTGCACGAGGGATAAGAAATGGCTCAAAATAGCACTTTATTTCAAATTTTGGCACCGTGTAGACGCGCCAAATTTCGAAATAGCCTGATTTGAAATAAAATCTAAATAAGATATGCAAATTGCAGAGCACAAATTGCATATCTTATTTCGAGTTCAGAGTGCAGTATAGACACACCCTCAGTGTGAAAATCCGGTCATCCTCCAAGGGCCCTTTGTATATTCTGTGCAGCCTCATTCTAAGACAAGAACCTCATTAACTTCTGATCAGTTCAACTGATGAGCCTACAACCCAAACTAATATTACCCTTCCTAAATCAGGCTACATATGGAAGCACTGAGACAACACTGACTATAAGAACTTTACAATAAGTCTCTCCACGGCTCCTTCTCTCCTCAAACTCCTTGCACAGTCTGAACTAACTGAAAAGGAGCCCTTTTTAACTGGTCTAAACTGATTCTTCATTGGCCCCAGGTGATCTGACTAGTCTGATTCACTTGACTCTGGAAACATGCTAATTGGCCCCAGGTGGCTTAATTGCCCTAATTGGTTCTGGAAAGTTCCTGCTGGTTCTGGATTGGCCTTTGTTAGTTTACCCCGAGAACAGAGACTTACTCAATCTAGGGTTACTATACTTCCCTTTTACCACTCTCCTGTACCCCTCTGGCCTGACCCTGTCTCAGCCGCCATTCTGACCTTCGTCCAGGGGACCTGGCTCCTAGTATTCTCCCATTGGCACACAGCACTCTGGCTCCATCATCAAGTTCAGTGCTGAGAAAAGACTTGTCCCGAGATGCTTAGCACCAGCACGGCACCTTCCGAGGCCTGGTGGAGAGCAAGCTCTGGTCTCAGTCGCTGGTGCCCAAGGAAAAAAAAATAAAAAGAAGCTGGATTGTCGGTCACTTCCAGCCAAATCGAAGAAAGTGAGATCCTGGTGGGCCACAGTTGGCTCCTGTCCAGACAAGGCAGTTGAGTTTGGGCCCCCTACATTCACCGGTCCCAAGGAGCCAGCAGCTGCCACTTCCTTCAGCATTGGAAGTGTTTGAAACCACTTAGGACCTGCTGCACCTTACAGTGACATTCTTGCCTTCTAGGCAGTGGCAGGAACCTCCAGTAGAGTGAGGCCAGCAATGATGTCCAGGCATGCTCCCTCTCCACACCTAGGCACTCCCCAAGCGCTCAACGCCCTGAACTTCAGCTCCTCCATGGTCTTCAGTCTCAGAGGCCTCAGCGTCAGACTCCTACCACTTTTGGTGGAGTACATAAGAATGGTCACACTGAGGCAGACCGAAGAACCACCTCGCCCAGTGTCCTGTCTTCTGACAGTGGCCAATGCCAGATGCCCCCAGAGGGAATTAACAGAGCAGGGAATCATCAAATAATCCATCCTCTGTCACCTTCCCAAACAGAGTCTACGGACACCATCCCTACTCATCCTGGCTAATAGCCATTGATGGACCTATCTGGAGCATTGCATCACATCTGGAGTATTGCATCCAATTCTGGGCCTCCTGTTACAGAGGGACGTGGATGCGCTGGAGAGGGTCCAGCGGAGGGCAACCAAAATAATAATGGGGCTGGAGCACATGACCTATGAGGAGAGGCTGAGGGATTTGGGCTTATTTAGTCTGCAAAAGAAAAGAGTGAGGGGGGATTTGATAGCAGCCTTCATCTTCCTGATTAAAGGTCTAGAGAACATGACCTATGAAGCCAGGCTTCATGAACTGGGCTTGTTTAGTTTGGAAAAAAGAAGATTAAGGGGGGACATGACAGCGGTTTTCAAATATCTAAAAGGGTGTCACAAGGAGGAAGGAGAAAATTTGTTCCTCTTGGTTTCTGAGGACAGGACAAGGAGTAATGGGCTTAAAGTGCAGCAGGGGAGGTTTAGATTGGACATTAGGAAAAAATTCCTAACTGTCAGGGTGGTCAAATATTGGAATAAATTGCCAAGGGAGGTGGTGGAATCTCCCTCTCTGGAGATATTTAAGAACAGGTTAGATAGACATCTGTCAGGGATGGTGTAGACGGAGCTTGGTCCTACCTTGAGGGCGGGGGGCTGGACTCGATGACCTCTCGAGGTCCCTTCCAGTCCTAGGATTCTATGAAGGGAGGTTCCAAAGTGGATGGAAAGAGGCTGTCCTCAGTAGTGATGGATGGCAGAACATGGAACAAGTTCACAGGACCAGATGGCATTCACCCATCTGAAAGAATTTATACGTGAAATTGCAGAACCATTTGCTGCCGTTTGTAACCTATCCTTAAAATCAGCTTCCGTACCTAATTACTGGAAGATAGCTAATGTGACGCCAATATTTAAAAAGGGTTCTAGAGGTGATCTTGGCAATTACAGACCAGTAAGTTAACAGCAGTAGTGGGCAAATTAGTTAAAACTATAGTAAAGAATAAAATTGTCAGACAAATAAATGAACATAATTTGTTGGGGGAAAATCAACATGGTTTCAGCAAAGGGAAAACATGCCTTACTAATCTGCTAGAGTTCTTTGAGGGGGTCAACAAACATGTAGACAAGGGGGATCCAGTGGATATAGTGTACTTAGATTTCCAGAAATCCTTTGACAAGGTCCCTCACCAAAAGCTCTTACGTAAAGTAAGTTGTCATGGGATAAGTGGGAAGGTCCTTTCATGGACTGATAACTGGTTAAAAAACAGGAAACAAAAGGTAGGAATAAATAGTAAGTTTTCAGAATGGAGAGAGGTAACTAGTGGGGTCCCCCAAGGGTCAGTACGGGGACTGATCCTATTCAACCTATTTATAAATGATCTGGAGAAAGGGGTAAATAGTGAGGTGGCAACATTTGCAGATGATTCTAAACTGCTCAAGATAGTTAAGACCAAAGCAGAATGTGAAGAACTTCAAAAAGATCTCCCCAAACTAAAGTGATTGGGCAACAAAATGGCAAATGAAATGTAATGTTGATAAGTGTAAAGTAATGCGCACTATGTATACAAAATGATGGGAACTAATTTAGCTATAACTATGAGAAAAAGATCTTGGAGTCATGGTGGATAATTCTTTGAAATCATCCACTCAATGTGTAGCAGCAGTCAAAAAGCAAACAAAATGTTAGGAATCATTTAAAAAGAGATAGAGAGTAAGACAGAGAATATCTTATTGCCTCTATATAAATCCATGGTACGCCCACATCTGGAACACTGCCTACAGATGTGGCCGCCTCATCTCAAAAAAGATGTATTGGCATTGGAAAAGGTTCAGAAAAGGACAACACAAATGATGAGGGGTTTGGAATGGGTCCCATATGAAGAGAGATTAAAAAGACTGGGACTTTTCATCTTAGAAAAGAGGAGACTAAGAGGAAATATGATAGAGGGCTATAAAATCATGACTGGTGTGGAAAAACTGAATAACGAAAAGTTATTTACTTCTTCCCACAATATAAGAACTAGGGGTCACCAAATGAAATGAATAGGCAGCAGGTTTAAAACAAACAAAAGGAAGTTTTTCTTCACTCAGTGCACAGCCAACCTGTGGAACTCCTCGCCAGAGGATGTGGTGAAGATCAGGACTTTAACAGGGTTTAAAAAAAGAACTAAAATTCATGGAGGATAGGTCCATCAGTGGCTATTAACCAGGATGGGCAGGGATGGTGTCCCTAGGCTTTGTGTGTCAGAGGCTGGGAATAGGTGACAGGGGAGGGATCACTGGATGATTCCCTGTTCTGTTCATTCCCTCTGGGGCACCTGGCATTGGCCATGTGGGCAGACAGGACACTGGTCTGGATGGACCTTTGGTCTGACCCTGTCTGGCTGTTCGTATGTTCTAAGTGAGTCCAACCCACTATCTTGTCATAGGTCAGCAGCCAGTTCCAGATTCTTCAGATGAAATTAACAGCACAGGGCGATTAATCAAGTAACCCATCCCCTTGTCATCCAGTTCCAGCTTCTGGTCCTTAGAGGCTTAGCAACACCCAGAGCATGGGGTTGCACCTCTGACTAGCTTGGCGAACAGCCAGAGAATTCGTTTAGCTCCTCCGCTGTGGCCTTGTCTTCCTCGAGTGCTCCTTCAGCACCTCGCTCAGCCAGTGGCTCCACAGACGGTTTGGCAGGCTGCCTGCTTCTAATGCCCTTGCACATTGTTTTGCTGGTAGTCTGTGTCTTTTGCTAGCTGTTCTTCAAATTCTTTACTGGGCTGCCTACTTATTAGGCCCCAAACCATTTTATTCCATTGCTGCATCACACCTCAAACCAAAAGTCAGGATGAAGACTTGTCCTTAGGCCACTGGATTGTACATGGTAGGAGAGACGCTTTGTGTGTGGGGTGGGAGGGTCACTGATAAGACTGAGCAACAAATATATCATCTTTCGCTGCACAGACACCAGGCTGCTACAGTACGGTGACAAAACAGACGGGTTAAAAACTGCCACCTTGCTTCTGAATGACTTTGATTTTGCTGGGGTTGACTCAGACCCTGAGAGATGTTTGAATCTGCTCTTTCCATGATACTACTAAACACTCTTAGTCTTCCAGACTTTACCTTCATGCAGCTAGCAAAAGAGTCCTAATCGCCCTATGCTAAGAACCGCAGCTGTGACATTTTGTTGCTTGAGTCTCATCACAGTGGCCAGAAATGAGAAGAAAAAAAATCAAAAAAGTTGCTCCCTCCACAATCAGTTGTTTTGAATCTTCCTTGGGCTCAGTTTTGATCCCCTACACGTGCCGTTTGTAAAGAAAGTCAGCTAATGCACAAGCTAGATTGATGAGACAAAGCAAACGAGACCTGTACATACAGTCAGTCCAGAGGGGCATATCAAAGACGTACCAAAGGGAGAGATTTACATGACTTGGAAATACTTCACACTACAGTGTGCCGTGGCAAAGTGTGATTTCCTTCTGCAGTCATCCTGAGAAATTCTGGATATATACTGGCCAGACATGTGTGACAGGTGCCATTATCCTTCTATTCAAAGACAAACGGAGTCCAAACCAAAGCACGATACCCCTAGCCCTTGGGGAAATATGGATGCAAGTCCATCTCTGATGTTTTTTTTCTATGAACCAACAAAAAACAAAAAGCAAACCAGTCCTACTAAGGATGTTGTGATGGGGCGGGCCATGTCTACCCCGCAGAAGCGGGCCCGCCCCGCACTGACCCAGCGATCGCCCTCTCGCTCCTGGGGGCGGCCAAGAGCACAGGAGCGACATGCGGGCAGTGTAGCGCCCCCGCCGCTCAGCTGAGCGGCGGAGATGGGACAGGTGCGGGGCATCAGCTTGCGCATGGCCCGGAGGCGGGGCTTGCAAGGAGCGTGGCGTGCGCCGCCGCTGACGTCAGACGCCCCGGACGCCGACACGGGACTTTTAAAAACCGGCCTCAAGGTCAGGAGGGGGAAGCACCCGGGGGGGAGAGGGCAGGGAAGAGGCAGAGGAGAACGGGGCACGGAAACGGAAACGGAGGGTAACAAAGGAAGGTACCAGCGGGGTAGAAAGTAGCCCAGGGCAGGGCATGGAGCCGGCGCACCGGTGTGTTTAGGGCATTCGCCCCTCCGGTGGGACAAGGCCTCGCGACCCTGTCCTTAGGGCCCTGGGCTGGGGTCCGGGAGAGAGGGTGGGCCCGGACCCCCCACCCCGCACGCCAGCCGTCACGTGCACCGTGGCTCGGGGAAAGACGGAAAACACGCACCAGTGCGAAAGACTCCTGTAGATACGAGACTTTTGGGGGAGAGTGAGAGGGGGAGGTACGGGACCCCCACAGATGTTAAGAGGCAGGTAATTGACTACTCATGTAGTCGATACAATTTGTATCAACTACACAATTTGTTGATAAGGGAAGGCTCTCTGTCCTGGCTCACACAAGTCCAGAAGCTTCCCCCGCTGCAGCTCTGCAGTTTAAATGTAGTGGGAGCTAGGCATGCAGGCAGCCTGGCTCCTACTACATTTAAACTGCAGAGCCGCCGCAGGGAAGGTCCCTGACTGGCGTGAGCCAGAACAGAGCCGGGACGGCTGCAGCTCTGCTTTTTAAATGGTGTAAGAGCTGCCTGGCTACGATTACATTTCAGATGCAGAGCTGCAGCAGTCCTGGACCGGCGCGAGCCGGGACTGAGCTGGGCGTGCTCAGTCCCGACCTGCACCGGGTCCAGAAGCCACTGCCCACGGAGGCCCATGCTCACAGGCAGTCCGGGCTGCTGTGGACGGGAGCTGCTTCACAGCAGCAGTCGCTGTCTGCGGGGCAGAGGGGGAGGGGAGAGGAAGGGCGGGCTCCCTGCTGGAACCCCCCACGGACAGGGGCTGCTGTCCGAGCAGCCTCTGACCACGGCGAGCCTGGGCCCACAGCGGGCAAAGGCGGCTTTGTGGCAGCCTCCCTTCCTCCCACACTGTTGCCTTTTAAGCTGGCTCCCCAAAGCACTAACTCCTGTTTCCCCCACACACACACTTTGCTGCCTCTAGCACAGCTGACTCTATTACCCGATAAGCTTAGGCTTCTCAGGTAGTCGACTACTCCCTTCCATCACACTGACAGGAAATGCCAAACCATAGCCCAGGCCCAGCTTTTCATGGCAAGACAACGGGACCTACTTCACGCCTTCTCTTTGAAAGGGCATAAGGCTCAGCACAATTTTGGAGTCCACGGCTGAAAGGTCGGCTTCGGGAGTGTCTGAGGCACTCAAGGCAGGCTTGTCAAGCAGAGGAGCAAAGACTTGTATGACCGACTTGGGCAGCGGCTCTACCTCTACGGACGGAAGTCTCCGTACAGCTTCCACTGAAAGAACAAGAAGCAGCCCGTTAGAGGAACGAGGACGACATATGGAATACACCCTCGTGGCAGGGAGGCGTTTTGACCCCACCAGCATTCTGAGATTACGCTGGTCTTGAAACAGCTCGAAAAAGCTTTGTCTGATCCAATAAGGGTTGCCCATCTCTGATCCTTAAATTTGGTTTCGCACCCTGGGACGTTCGCTACCCACACATGCAGATACAATTGCCAAGCACAGCTCTGCAAGAACAGCTTGACGCTGTTTTCCCGTAACAACGGCTGCTAGCACAAGTCCACAGGCCAGCGTGAACAGGAAGTGTTTAATCATTTATTTTAAGAGCCAGGGCACAGATTACCCCCTAGGCAGCCTACAGCACCTTGTTCAAATGATTATTTTTATTACTGCCTAAGAGGGCATCTGCACTGCACCCGTAGCTCAAAATAAGCTTAATTTGAAATAGCTTATTTCGAAGAGAAATCCTGTGGCATCTTATAGACTAAGGGTACGACTACACTAGCCCCCTAGTTCGAATTAGGGAGGCTAATGAGGGCAAACGAAATTGCAGTTGACGTGCGGGATTTACATTTCCCGTGCTTCATTAGCATGTTCCCGGGCAGTCACCATTTTTGGAAATTGACTAGCCTGGAATACACGCGGCAGTGAAACGGGAGTTCGAAGTAAAGCCCTAACTCGAATTAGCTGTTATTTCTCCTGGAATGAGGTTTACAAGGACGTCGGAATAGTGAGCCCACTATTTCAAAATTACGGGCTTGTTTAAAAGATGCTAAATAGCTATTTCGGGATAGCGGAAGTATCCCAAAATCGCACCGCTGTCCAGACCCTAGTAGAGTCCCCCTCGGCACTGCAGAACTAAGGTTTTGATCTCATGCTGCCTTACAACTCCGGAAGAGCAGAGCACCAGGGACTACCACCGCAGAGCTCCTCTTCCATTATCCCAACAAGATGGATTGGAACAGCTGTTCTCTCAACAGGCTCATGCCCGTAGCCTAAAACCTCTTTCCTTGTAAAGGTGTCCATCTATTAAAAAAGTGTCATCTCATTGGATTGCATCTGCCCTCCATCACCCAACCTGAACCTCTCTGGGGCAGGAACAGTCTTCATGCCGTGTGTTTGTACAGCACCAAGCACAATGGCTAACTAACTGGGGACTACAATGCAGCAAGTGTTAAAGAAAAACAAACAGGAAACCTTCGCTGTTCCCGGTAGATACGTTCCTGGCACCACTGTGAAGGGTGAAACTGGCCATTGCTCCTGGCCCACCCAGTGAGCTCTCTGCAGCTTCCTGCGGAGGCCAGGAGCCACGGGGAACTCACCACAGGTGCCAGGAGCCGACCCCCGCCAGGCCAAGAGACGCCTGTGATTACATTGAACAGCAAATAGCAACCCTGTGAATAGTAAGGGTCTGCTATCAAATAAAATAATCCTGCTTCAAATAAGATAGGGCTTGGAATGCTAAAAAAATGGGCCGATGTAAGAACATAAGAATGGCCGTACTGGGTCAGACCAAAGGTCCATCTAGCCCAGTAGCCTGTCTGCCGACAGTGGCCAGCACCAGGTGCCCCGGAGAGGGTGGACCAAAGACAATGATCAAGCAATTTGTCTCCTGCCATCCCTCTCCAGCCTCTGACAAACAGACCAGGGACACCATTTCTATCTCCTGGCTAAAAGCCTTTTATGGACCTAATCTCCATGAAATTATCTAGCTTCTCTCTAAACTCTGTTATAGTCCTAGCCTTCACAGCCTCCTCTGGCAAGGAGTTCCACAGATTGACTACACGCTGTGTGAAGAACTTTCTTTTATTAGTTTTAAACCGGCTACCCATTAATTTCATTTGGTGTCCTCTAGTTCTTCTATTATGGGAACTAATAAATAACTTTTCTTTATCCGCTCTCTCCACAGCACTCATGATTTTATAGACCTCTATCATATCCCCCCTGTAGGTGGGTTCCACCTACTCTGGGAAAGAATCGGGAGAGAGATTTTGCCAGTTTTACATTTTTTAAAACTTGCTGGGACTTTGTTTAGTTCAACCAACCTCTCGGCACTTTTAAAAATATTCTTTAATGCACGGACATACCATATCTTTAGGGAAGCTGTTCCGCATTTCTAGCTGCTACGAAACCATTACTATCACTAAACATTAGGGACGTGAAGGTTGAACGGGTAAACTTCACCCATAGTGGCTGAAGCAGATGGATTAAGGTTCACCGTGGGGCTGGAGTAGCTCGCCACTAGGGGTGTGAATGACTAGTCGACTATCCGATAAGCAAATGCTTAACACGCAGTCGACAGCTAGGAGTCCCCCGCTGGCCTGGGCTGCATATGGCGTTTTAAAGGGGCAGCGCCACGTAGAGCCCGGGATCAGTTGCGGACTCCCCTGCGGACTCCGGGCTCCATGCAGTCCTGCTGCTTTGAAACACCGCAGGGAGCACGGGGCCAGCGGGGGATTGCTTGAGTCCCCCACTGGCCCCATGCTTCCCGCAGCATTTTTGCCTTCGGGGCTGTTGCTACACTTCAAAGGCGGAGGTGCCCTTATCGATGCAACTTGCATCGACTATTCGATTAGCCTATTAATCTAAATTTACATCCCTATTACACGTTGCGCTACACCAAGCATGTGCATATGCATGCCCACCTCCCATTATTACTGGAAGCACCTCTTCAGTTTTCAACCACTAACACAGGAAATGGAGGGAACAGAAACAATTCCAGCTGTACACATATATGGCGCAACTCACATTTAAATCTGTACGTGCTGATTTTATGTCTTACAACTGTGGGGGCCCCAAATATGCCTCAAGACCGTGGATTTTTCATTTTAATTTCAGTTCTCGCGACAGTGGAGGGAGCAGGCTGGATGGATTCCAGCTACATACGTAAAAAAAATCCTTATTTGAAAGGATTTTTGCTGGAGTGTGTGTGATGGTCTAAACTTCCTCAGCTCTCTCGTTTACTCAATAGTCTCAATAGCAGGAAATCTCTCTTCCAAAACCACAGCAAAAGCCCATTATTATACTCTCAAACTTATTTACTGAGTTACTATAATTGCTACCCGATAATTCTGACGCTCTAGCTCTGCGGAAAAGCTAGAAAAGTCATTAGGATGCGTCTGCAGCCAGTGTGATTCATCTCAGAGTCATTTTTTTACTGACGTGACCTTTTAGCTCAAGAGGACTGAGTAACCGGGCAAACAGATATTAACCCCTGGGAACAGTTCCTGACACGAGGAAATCAGCACAGGACACAAAGCACCGGCATAAAGCAATTTTTTTTTCTGCTAGGGTAAGTGAAGAGGGACAGAGCTTCTCAACAGGTTCATTATAAAAGGGCTGCCAATCGCTCACCAGCGTGCTTCTAGAGTACCATCCACAGGATCCTTTATCCCTTTGTGGCCCTGCCAAACGCTGAATGGTTCTTCCAAGACAGCGCAAGCCCCGAACCCGCAAGGAAGCCAGCGGATTGAACAGACAGAGCAAACTCAGCGTCTAGCAGGAGCTGCTGGTCACCTGACAAGGTCAGGCCTCTTTGCACAGGCCCAGGCCATGTATCCTCAACTCCCAGTTAACAGGAGCCTCCATTGTGTGACTGCATCCTCCCCTCCTTTAGGTGGTAGTTTCAGAATGAGGCCTTGCTCACCTAAAAATCTTGTGTGTCCTCACCACTATAAAGCACCCTCTCCTTTAATACTACAGTAAACTTCTGATAGTCCGGCATCTTTAGGACCCAGGGGGTGCCGGATTATCAGATATGCCGGACTATCAGAAGGGGGTCCGGCTCTGCCCCCGGTGTCCCCGATTCAGCTGCTGCTGGTCAGTTTCAGCAGCGGCTGAATCAGGACGCCTGCAGCAGAGTAGCTGGGGTGCTGCCGGGTTGGTCCGGTAACGCCAACCCTCGGCGCTGCAGGACCAACCCGGCAGCACTCCAGCTGCTCTGCCCCAGGCATCCCCGAGAGTAGCTGGGGTGCTGCCGGGTTGGTCCCACAGCCCCAAGGAGCAGCGCTACGGGACCAACCTGGCAGCACCCCAGCTGCTTTGCCCCCAGCTGAATCGGGGAAGCCGGGCGCAGAGCAGCTCCAATTGGCTAGCTGCCTCGAGCAGTTCTGGGCTCCCAATGGTGCTGGACCATCAGGAGTGCCAGAGCATTGGATGCCGGACCAATGGAGTTTTACTGTACATCCAGCATCCAGGCTTCCAGCTTAATTGCTATTAGCATGACTCTAGTGCTGAGTGCGTTAGCACACAGGCATTCAATTATTGCATATGTACCTATTATCCCATAGTAACGGCGTGCACTACTAAGCCGCAGGATTTTGGACCACGACGGTACAATCCTGCACAAGAGTGCTCTAGCACCATGCCAGGGCATCTTGCCATTTCTTTCTAAAGCTTAACCTGCTCTAACTATGCAGCCTTATATTTCGGGAAGTACGAGGAGGGCTAATGGAATGAGAAGTAATAACTGCAACACCGAGTGCTAATGCGGGGCTTTTCATCTTCAAAGGACTTCCCAGATGGTAACGAAACACACACAACTGAGAAGCAGGCGTGCTGAGAGCACGCTGCTGGGAGCGAGCTATTTGCAAAGCAGATCCATCTTTCAAGAGAAATCCATGTTTACACCCTGCTGTGTGGGTCAGAAGTTTTTCCATCAGTATACATGGGCGCAAAGGGAGAGGAATCTACACATCTATCTGTGTCCAGAAGGGAAGGTTACAGCTACAACATATTTTTACTAACATATTTTTAAGTGCCCATCATCTTAGCACTTGGACTTTTCAGAGGAATACGAAAACCCGCAGGACCTGTCTGATCACTTTATTGAAACAAGCAGGGACTCGTTTGCCCATCTGTCAACATAATCCCTAGAGAGTGAACTGGAGTCTAGTCGGCCTTGTACATCAACAACAAGCCTGTTGGCTGAGTTCCGATCACAGCGCCTTCATTTCGCGACGTACGGTATCAAGCTGAACAAAACCGCTCTGACGCTCGGCACCCAGACTATGGGTCTGAGGCTGGCAGTTAGAAAAATCATCAGTTCACGGATAAACTGAGCAGACCTTGATCAGAAGGTGCAAGTCACCAGCATGAGGTTCTCCCTAGTGCTTACGTCCTGCAAAGGGGTATTTGCAGGGCATGGGCAGAGCACTCACGCATGTGCATCCGTTGCTCACCATGAGTCGGGAGTGACCATATGCCAGCAGCGGAACAAGCCAACACAAAAGAGGAAGGTGGGGAATGAGGGACCGGCCGGGGAGAAGACACGACCGGCATCTTTACACAGCAACTCAACACCCATGGCTGGCCTGTGCTAGCCTACTCGGACTGTGGGGCTGTTGCACTGCTGTGAGACTTCTGGGCTTGGGCTAGTAGCCCAGCTCTAGGACACTGGGGGGGGGGGGGGGGGGAGGGAGATCCCAGGAGCTCAGACTTCAGCCTGACCCCAGAAGACTACAGAGAAATGGAACAGCCTCACAGGCCTGCTGCGGGTTTATCTTCACTGCTGAGACGTACCCTGGACAGACCTAGCGACCCAGAATTCCACAGATGGACATGAAGGGCAAGCAGCCCTTATTCCATCTTGCCTACACATCTGGGGAAAGGGGAAACAGAAAGGGAACCCCTCCTCCCTCTGCTATTTAACTACAGGAAGTCCCCGGGTTACGTACAAGATAGGGACTGAAGGTTTGTTCTTAAGTTGAATTTGTATGTAAGTCGGAACTGGTACATATTGTAGGGGAAACTCTAGCCAAACATTTCTCCAGAGCTCACTTCCCTCAGTCCTTTATTCTCAAGCTGAGGTGTCTGCTGAGAAAAGCTGCTCCGCGTCTCCCTGGTCTGCTGGGGGGGGGCGCTAGCTTCGCGTCTCCCTGGTCTGCTGGGGGGAAGCAGCTAGTGCGGGGTTGCCTCACCCCATTTGTAAGTAGGGATCCGATGTAAGTCAGATCCATGTAACCCGGGGACTGCCTGCATTTCTTAGTTCTAAAGACAACGATGCTAGGACCGCCCCACCCTGCAATTCATTCACGCACAGTTACACTCACACACACTACAAATATATGAACTAAAAACAATAGAAATTACACCCTTGCACAGATCACATCTTCGTATCCCTTTGTGCAACACCCAATTCAATGGGGCCCCAATCCCAAATGGGTTTCTGACAGGCCACTGTAAGTATTACTAATATTCACATGTTAATTTCTCGGGAGGCAGGTGACGGGAGGGATCACACGAGGACTACCCATTGCAATCCCTCCCTCTGGTGCTGGCCACTGTCGGCAGACAGGATACTGGCTAGATGGACCTTTGGTCCGACCAGTATGGCCGCTCTTATGTTCTTATTACAATCAGGCTTCTGAATCTCTGAAACCCCTACAAAAATCAATTGGATAGAGCAACGAGTCAGCCCGTAGGGGAGTTCATCACCACTTCTATCCCCTCTCCCAGGAGACGTTCATCCCCAGCAATGGAATTAGAATTTGTCACCCTCCCAAGAGACCAGACCCCCATAGGAAAATGCAGCTTCTCACTTAGCTTTGGGTAGTCCTCCAACTGGAAACTCCATTTTCTGGTCTTCATGTCTGTAACAGTCACAACAGTAAAAGAGTCAAATGTCGGCAGAAAGGAGGTTTAAAAACATCATCTGGCTCTCCCATGAATGCTGCGGTTGCTGCGTGTTTAAGAGTCACTCATTCCCGAACTGCTTTGCAACCGTCTCCACCTCAGGCAGCCATCTTTAAAAAAACAACTTTCCTGTCAACTAAGGGAGGGAGACTATGCCTCAGCAAAGTGCACAGGCCGTTAGACCCCAGTGGACTTTCAGAGGGCAATAGCTAGTGGCAGAGCTGCCTCATTCACGGGTACCCGCATTCGGACCAAATTCGGCCTGCAGTTCTGGCAGCAGATACCTTTGACTCACCGGAAGATGCGAGTCAAAAGCTGGCCCACGACAAGTAGGCAGCACGATGCAGCCAATCGGGCACTGGTTGTGAGTGAACAGGCCGTGGTTCTGTTCCACGTTCTGTCACTGGCCTGTTCACTTCACCTCTTTGTCCCTCAGTTTGCCTGTTTATAAAGTGAGTGGGGGGCGAGGAGGATATTTAACTACCATTGTTGGTCTGAGTTCTAAGAGTGTTATAAGACTGTCTCCTAAACACATAATATGGCTGCCGGGGACCTCCACCGACTTCCATTCGTTGTCTGGGAAGATCATGCACATTTCCACATGGAGTTGTTGTCATTCTTGATAACAAAAACTACAAATGAGGTGGGGAGAAGCAGAAATTGGGCACCACTGGCCAAATTCAACACACCTGGCACTGAAATATGGTTTTAGAAAATTACCTTTGAACAAAACGAGGAGTCCTTCATGCTGCCACAGAGCAAAACAGTAGGCACAATGTTTTAGTCTCCCAGCGTTATTGTAGCAGATACCAAAGCCCTCCCTAAGGCAGAGCTCTCATTCAGCCTGCCCAAAGCAGATATGCTTTTATAGACTACCTGTCCTCTTTCCATCCCAAAGCACATTATAAGTGTTACTGAACGCAGCCAGCACCTACACCCCCATTACATTAATGCAGCACTCAAACCAGACTCACCGTAATTCCTGGAATTCATCCGTTTAAAAACGTCAATCATTTCTGCAGCGTACCCAATATCAACCTCAAAGCGGGAGCGCGAGATCAGAACACATTTCCCCTTGACGGGGGCAGAGGGTTTCTGCCAACCGCTGCACATCTTCAAGAAGGATTTCAAGCTAGGACTGCTGCTGCCAGACTGAGAACACGCCGCTGGGCCAGCTGTATCCATCTCTTCCAATGGCACCAAAATCACCGAGGAAAGCGGCTTCACTGCTTCCACTGGAGGGGGGGGGGGGGGCGAAGAATGGCTTTATGGGACAGCGTACGTGAAAAATTGGGCAGATCACAAAAACTTCAATTCCCAAGGGACAGAAAGCGCAGGAATTGGTTCCCCGCCCCACACACACACACCTTAGAAAACTCAGGGGCCATTCCTGTGTGAGTTGAGCTATACGACAGTGGTACAGCTTCTTTCTCCAACATTCGGTGCTACTGACGAGCCACAAAAGCTTGGAGGTTTTATTTTTGGAAAGCTGGAAAAGTAGCTTTTTCACCCTCCTTCTCCCACCAATAATTCCAAACAGATTTTCATTCAGCTTGCCTTAAAAAAGAAAGCCACCTCCAAACGGAATCCTAGCATGTGAAATTTCATCCAAAAAGGAGAATTTCAGAAGACGTCTTTAGTAAGTGAAAAGCAAGGCTTTCAATTAATGTCTGTATGGAAACTTGCATTTTTTTCTGATTCTTTATGTCGAATATAGTTATGACCCACTGCTGCTTTAAAGAAATTAGAGGGGGATGAGGAAATGCTCTTTATTTGTTCACTTTGTCTACATTTTGTTTCACCTAGTTGATTAATTTTTTTCTTGAAAGTCCCAAAGACAAACTTAAAAAGTATCAGAAAGCGTAATTATAAAACCACTGAAACTGGCAGGGGAACGCATAGACCCTGCCACTAGTTTTTGAACCATTCTTTAAAACACAGTCTAGATTTCAAGTTGATACAGTTCATTTAACAACAGGGTATGAAACACTCAGGACAGTGTCTTCTGATATGGATGCCAGCAGCTGCTTTTCATTATGTGACTTCCACCATAAGCTTCAGGATAATTTGACAAGACATTTTTAGAAAAAGATTACACACTATTTAAAAGCTGTCAATTCAGACTGTGAGGATGTGTGTACACAGCTGCATTATTTCAGAATAACATCAGTGATTCCGAAATAACGTAGTGCGCGTCTACACAGTAAGCCCTTTATTTCAAAATCAGTTCGAAGTAACGGGCTTCTTTCTACAACTCCTGTAACGCCTCTTGTACGAGGAGTAAGAGAAGTCAGGGGAAGAGTGCTCTATTTTGAAACAACTGCTATGTAGACAGTGCCAAAAAAGGCGAAATAAGCCATTTCGACTTAAACTACGCAACGAGCGTTGCTTATTTCGAGTTTAGCCCTGCTGTGTAGACGTGCCCTGAGTGTGCAGGGCTAGGACTCTGCTTGTGTGCTATAAGATACAAATACAGGCAGTCCCCGGGTTACGTACAAGATAGGGACTGTAGGTTTGTTCTTAAGTTGAATCTGTATGTAAGTCGGAACTGGCGTCCAGATTCAGCCGCTGCTGAAACTGACCGCCAGTTCTGACTTACATACAGATTCAACTTAAGAACCCCAGGCTTCCCCAAGTCAGCTGCTGCTGAAACTGATCAGCGCTGATTCCAGGAAGCCTGGGGCAGAGCAACTCTGCCTCGGGCTTCCTGTAGTCAGCGCTGGTCAGTTTCAGCAGCGGCTGACTTGGGGACGCCTGGGGCAGAGCAGCTGGGGTGCTGCTGGGTTGCTCCGCCCCAGGCACTGCTCTGTCCCAGACATCCTGATTCAGCCACTGCTGAAACTGACCAGCAGCGGCTGAATCAGGACCTGGGGCAGAGCAGCTGGGGTGCTGCCGGGTTGGTCCAGTAGTGCCCAGAGCGGGCGCTGCAGGACCAATCCGCAGCGCCCCAGCTGCTCTGCTCCAGGGTCCAAATCAAAAGCCTGGTCTGCTGGGGGGGGGGCACACTAGCCGCGCCCCCCCCCCAGCAGACCAGGGACACGGGGAGCAGAGCCGCAGCGGCAGCGGGGTGCCGCGCCTCTGAGGCTTTGCTCTGGCAAAGTCTCAGAGGCGCGGGACCCCCCCGCGGCTGCGGCTTCAGTCCCGGTGCCTGTGGTCTGCTGGGGACGGTCCCCAGCAGACCACAGGCACCGGGACTCAAGCGGCAGCAGCGGCGGTTCCCCGCACTTCTGAGGCTTTGCTCTGGCAAAGCCTCAGAAGCGCGGGAACCCGCCCGGTGCCCCTGGTCTGCTGGAGGCGGTCTCCAGCAGACCAGGGGCACCGGAGCAGCTTACGAACGGGGCTTTCTCGCCCCGGAGCTCGCAGGTAGCAATCCACCACCTCGACCTCCGGGGCGAGAAAGCCCCGTTCGTAAGTGCGGATCCGACATAAGTCGAATCCGCGTAAGTCGGGGACTGCCTGTAAAAGAGTCAGCGCTTAAATACGCAGCCATCTGTCTGGGAGGTTAAAATTAGGGCTGAAGGGTTTTCCCCAAAGCATTGGCCTAAATCTGCTCCCATTGAAATCAACAGCAGTTTCACCACTGACTTCAAGGAAAGCGGAGTTGGATGAAGGCTAAGTACTTTCGAAAAAGCCCACCTGAAAAGCATTTTCTCTGCAACCATCTCAAATCCTCTCCAGTCTACAGTGAAGAAAACCATCCCCTGATCTTTCAAATTCTGAGGCAACCCCATGACAACCTCATACAAAGCTAAGCTCATTCCATTTCACTCCCCACACTCACAGTAAACAGGAAGACAAACAGCTTCCTGAAACTGTTTAGTGTACTGTTTAAAAATATAGCATCAGAGGAAATCATTAAGTAAAGTATTGGCCAGCCTGCACTTCCGGTATGTTGTCGCTTTCTCTGCATGGATCCATATGAACGAGTTGCATGAATTCAGCCATAATCTATGGTTTGTTCACTCCTAATATATTCAGTTAGGGTGCATCTACACTGCACTGTTATTTAGAGATAACTAGCATTATTTCGAAATAATGTGAGTGTCTACACAGCCATTCCGTTATTTCAAAATAATTTCAAAATAACAGATGTCTTATTCCAAAATCTGTAAACCTCATTCTACAAGAAATAACGCCCGTTCTGAAATAGCAATTTCGAAATAAGGCGTGTGTAGACGCTCCACTGCTATTTTGAAATACAGGCAGTCCCCGGGTTACGTACAAGATAGGGACTGTAGGTTTGTTCTTAAGTTGAATTTATATGTAAGTTGGAACTGGTACATATTGTAGGGGAAACTCTAGCCAAACATTTCTCCAGAGCTGTTTTATTCTCCCACACCTCACTTCCCTCAGTCCTTTATTCTCAAGCTGAGGTGTCTGCTGAGAAAAGCCGCTCCGCGTCTCCCTGGTCTGCTGGGGGCGGGGGGCGCTAGCTCCGTGTCTCCCTGGTCTGCTGGGGGGGGGGGGGAGGGCGCTAGCTTCGCGTCTCCTTGGTCTGCTGGGGGGAAGCAGCTAGTGCGGGGTTGCCTCACCCTGTTTGTAAGTAGGGATCCGATGTAAGGCGGATCCATGTAACCCGGGGACTGCCTGTAGCCCCTCACCAGGGCCGTTGTAAGTTATTCCTCCCCAGTGCCTCCTGGGAATCTATATCAAGATAGCGCATCTACATTAGGGAATCCTGCCCTAGACTAATTTTGAAGCTTCCCTGCAGTGTAGACATGCTATTTCAAAATAAGCTATTTCAGAATAACTATTCCAGAATAACTTATTTCGAAATAAGTCTGCAGTGTAGATGTATCCTTAGTGAGCGGAGAAAGCATATGTTTAGCATTTGGATTACACCTAGAAATCCAGTTCATTCTAACTAAATTCGGAGATTCGCAGAAGGACCTCAAATGTGTTTATTGTTTTAACAGTACAGTAATAACACAGCCAACAGTAAAGATGCAGAGGTGAGAGAGAGACTTTCATCTTGTCTATCACGCCATAGACTGCTCACTTACTGAGACTCCTGTAGTCTTCTAAACTAAAATTCCACATCTTCATAGCAGGATCTGAAATTGGACGGAATTTGAGTCATTTGAGAACAGAAACACACAGGGCTGGTAAAGGCTTAGCAATTAAAGAGAATCTGGTCTGTTTATACAAACACTTCACACATACCTGTCAAAAGCACTGCACATTGTTATTACAACTGCAGGACAGTTGGGAATACAGAAAGACTTAGCAGTCGGATAGCACAAAAAAAATCCATACAAATAGGAGAAGAGAGTGGAAGTAAATCACAGAAGGCAGCACGGACTGAAAAGAGGAAAGGATTTTGCAAAGAAGGGTGGGTACAAATATTTGTGCACAACCTTGGACGTCAAGGAGGTGAATGTAGAGGACACTAGGACAACTGGAGACCACAGGATTAGACTGGTGCTGATTACAAAGTTGAGTTAAGGGCCAATGTGAGCACAAGAACAAATGAATAGACACGGCCCATCAACAAGTTTAGGCCCAGTTGTGCTGCTCCAGACATGCAGTTGTAGGTCTTAGGTCTTTGTGGGAGGCAGCCTGCTGTCCTGCAGACAAAATAAAAACCCTCCCAACAAGGGGCAATGGCTTTGTCAGCAGGAGAGCATCTCCACACTGGCCCACTTTTTGGTGGTAACACTTGTGTCAGTCGGGGGGATTTTTTCACACCCTGATCCGCACACGTTTTATCGCTGAAAGGGCAAACGGAGCCTTAGATGCAGGTTTCTAAGTCAAAGGAATGAAGTTCTGTCTCGGCTTTCCATAAGGACGTTGCCTACAGTGGCATATGGTCCATGAATGACTGCGACTAGCACATCTCTCCAGTGGCCAAAGAGGCGGCACTAGATGAGAAGGGCTCTGAATTATTACAGAGAATTCTTTCCCCAGTGTCTGGCTGGTGGATCTCAAATGCTCGAGGTCTAACTGAGAGCCACATCTGGGGTCAGAAAGGAATGTTTCCCTGGTCAGATTGACAGAAACCCTAAGGGAGGAGGGGGCTGCCTTCCTCTGAAGCACACGGCAGGAGTCACTAGTTTAAATTAGGGATATGAAATTGGTAATCAGTGGGAGCGGGAGCAGCGCTCCAGCCCCACAGGGGTCTGCTGCAGAGCTGCCTCTGTCCAGGGGGAGGCAGGGTCTGCTGCAGACAGGTGCTGCTCTGGCGGAGGCTGGTAGCCACCTGCAGACCGGATCCCACTTTAATTGATTAACCGGTTAAATGTTAACCTAATGTTTTACCGGTTAAGTGATTAACCAGGATTTTACATCCCTAGTTTGAACTAGAGTAAATGGTAGATTCTCTGTAACTAGAAGTTTTTAAATTGATATTTCAGGTCTTCAGTACTTCAGTCGGAGGTTATGGGCCTATCTCAAGAGTGGGTAGGTAAAGTTTTGTGGCCTGTGATGTGCAGGTCAGACTAGATGATCTCAACAGTACCTTCTGGCCTTCAAGACTATGAGACAACCTATTGTCCAAGAGCAACAGAAACTGACCATTTCTCTATTCCGATCTCCAAAGTTCTGTTTCCCCCACCCTCAAAGATTCCTACCAAAACTGGCAGACTTTTTTTTTTTGTCAAAATAGTTTTCTGTCAGAAAATGCCATTTTGGTAAAAGCAATTTTTAAACAATTGTACCAATTTACAACAAAATTTCATTTTGAAACAAATAGAAAAAAATTTAGAAATGTCAAAATGTTCTTTTTTGATATTTCTGGAGTGAAATCTTTGGATTTGTTTTTTTTTTTTTTTGTTTCAAAGTGACTTTTCATTTCAGAATGTACTTTATGTATTTTTGAAAGGTCAAAATCCATACAGTCCAAATTTACTGAAATTAAACATTTTGATTTACTCCAACAATGTATTTTTAAAAATGTCATGGGGAGGAGAGGGGATTTAAAAAAAAAATCCCAAATCAGGACCATTGTTCCAAAAGTTCAACATTTTAGGCAAAACAGTTTCCAAACCAGCTCTCGTTCTGAATGCCTGAAGTCACAAAACATCTCAGCACACTTCTCATATGAGCAGGGGGCAAGATGACTAATGGAGATTATCTTGGCTAAATTCAAGTCTGAGTTATTTATTCCATTAATTCTTCTGCAGTTTCAACTGCCTTACTTTTCACACACACCCTAAAAATTACATACAACATCACTGCCCTATTCCACTCCTGCAACAGCTGCATTTCTGTGATGGGGAAGGTGATTTCTGTCCAGTTCCTTAAAGAGACTGATATGCAGATTTTTCTTAAAAGCAACAGGGGCCCACACCAAGTTTTAAACACTGTTATAAATTTTCTTACCATAAATTTTGCTAGGTATGCTCTTAAACACAGCAATGAGTTCAGCATTGTAGCCTACTTCCACCTGGAATCGGTCTTCTCTGTGTTTCACACACCTTCCTGTGATAACACGGTGTGCTTTTCTTTGACCGGATGCCTCCAAGGTAGAGCCCACACCACCAGAACTGGCCACCTTCTGCATCTTACCCTCCTTCAACGGAGTGAGTGACTGCACCGTACCACAGAACCGTGAGATGCTACCACCGTCCTTTCTGGCGGCTTTCCCTGCATTTGTTGACATTTCGGAATCACTCGAGGTAGCGCCGCTCGATAGCGGCAGGTATTTAATGCCAACATGTCCACTGGCAGATTTGTTTAGACTTTGCAAACCTTTAACATCACCTGGGTGCTCATTAGCAGTTAATTTCGGATGAGACGTTTCTGTCGGTTTTTTGAATGCTGGGTGGACCTGGGGTGGTTCAGCACCTGAATAACTTTGAGGGCAATAAGTCAAAGAATTCTCGACTATCGAGAGGTACTGCTTAGTGCTGCACATTTGACTCTGTGACCCTCGGCCTGAGTCCTCCGAACAGTTCTCCTGTTGCATGCTGCATGAACCAGAGGTCTGCTGGGGTGGGTTAAGGTGATTATTTCCTTTCTGAACATAGCTCGTCTGTGCCACATGGCTGCTGAGATTCTGCTGGTGCTGGCTAATGAACCGAACATGATTGTTTTCTTGTTTCAAACACTGATGTTCCAGGTTTCCTCGATAGTTTGGATTCTGCTGGTTGGATTGTTGGCTTATGAGCCCACTAGGCCCTCCTTGCTGGGCTGCTAGTCTCTCCGCTCTCCTAGCCAAGGCCTTCTGCCTATTCGCCTCAATTTTTCTTTTCTGTTCTTCTGTAAGGCCAGATGACATCTTCCGCAATTCAAATGATCGTTCTGAAATCTGTGTGTTGAATGCAAGTGAAGAATCCAAGTGTTCCTTTTACAGGATTGCAGGCGAACCTAAAAAACCCACAAAACAAAGATGACTAATAAATGGTAACCACATGCATGAAAAGCTTTTTTGGGGGGGGATGAAATGGTGCCACTGGCACCTAGACTTTAGAGTGACAGGTGCTGTACAAAAACTGAAAACAAAAGTAGGGCAACAGCATGGCAAGTCATATGCAGAGTGGGCAACCATAAAGACACTTGCCTTTGGGGGCCTGCACCCTAGACCTTGCTAAAGCACAGGGGGGAGAAGAGGGGAGAGAAATAACAAAACCATCCCCCATCACTGCAACCGCCAAAGTCTTCCCACAATCCCACCGAGATGTGAGCACATGCTGGAAATTCAACTGAGGCAATGCACACGACCTCCCACGGGGCCCTGACCAACACAGGGCCAGCCCTAGGTGGATGCAACCAGACACACTGACTGAAAAAGATCTCTCATCCAGGTAACTAGCCTAGAAATCAAGGACTCCCCTTGTATGATCACACTTCGTCCTTCCTGCTCAGCCTCTTGCCACAAGTGGTAAACAGGCAGCGAGCCCCAGAATCCCTGGCATAAGGCAAGGGGTCCCCTCCTGCCTTGGGAAGTTTACAGTCCAGCACCAAAGCCATTCCCGGACGCTATGGGTAGCAATCCAGCCCCCTCCTCTGGAAAATTCAATGGCGAGGGATCATGCACCCACCCTCTCCCAGATACTGGGACTCAGCCACCCCCCCAGCCCTCCTAGATACTGGGGCTCACCCCCTCACCCATTGGGGCTCACTCCCCCAACCCCCCTCAACTGGGGCTCAGCCCCCCCTCCCAGCCACTGGGGCTCACTCCCCCACCACCCCTCAACTGGGGTTCAGCCCCCCTCCCAGCCACTGGGGCTCAGCCCCCCCCCCCCCTCACCCCCCCCCTCCCAGCCACTGGGGCTCAGCCCCCCCCCCTCCCAGCCCCCCCCCCCCCACTGGGGCTCAGCCCCCCCCCCCACCCCTCAACTGGGGCTCAGCCCCCCCTCCCAGCCACTGGGGCTCAGCCCCCCCCCCCCACCCCTCAACTGGGGCTCAGCCCCCCCTCCCAGCCACTGGGGCTCAGCCCCCCCCACCCCTCAACTGGGGCTCAGCCCCCCCTCCCAGCCACTGGGGCTCAGCCCCCCCACCCCTCAACTGGGGCTCAGCCCCCCCTCCCAGCCACTGGGGCTCAGCCCCCCCCACCCCTCAACTGGGGCTCAGCCCCCCCCACCCCTCAACTGGGGCTCAGCCCCCCTCCCCCTCCCAGCCACTGGGGCTCAGCCCCCCCCACCCCTCAACTGGGGCTCAGCCCCCCCTCCCAGCCACTGGGGCTCAGCCCCCCCCCCCTCAACTGGGGCTCAGCCCCGCCTCCCAGCCACTGGGGCTCAGCCCCCCCCACCCCTCAACTGGGGCTCAGCCCCCCCCCGGCTCACCCGCAACGCACCGGCGTGGCGTGGCCGAGAGGGGCCGCGGCCCGCTCCCAAAGCCAGGAGCGCGCCTATGTCCGGACTACAACTCCCAGCAGCCATCGCTCCGCCGGGGCGGGCGATAGGCCGGCGGAGCGCGCGTTGCACGCCGGGATGTGTAGTCCCATTGCACCGTGGGAGCTGTAGTCTCCCGGGGCCCCCCATCAGTAGCCCTTGTGAGTCTGATCGTGGCTACGCCTTGGGCGGGGGAGGGGCAGCCGGACCCCTGGGTTCCCCGCCGGGCTCTGCCCCCTGGTCCCTCCGTGCCTCAGTTTCCCCAATATGGCATAGTTCATACTAGCATGAACGGTGCGTAGTTGGGTGTGTTAGGGGCTGTGCCTTCCTCCCCCACCTGCCCAGTGTGTGCAATGTGCTAGCCACAGGCGGGCAACCTGCGGCCCACCCGGAGACCTCCTGTTCACTGTTGCACACTCACACAGGGCTGCCGGATGCTGCTCGGTTCCACCCACGTAGGACTGTACTCACTTGTGCAAAGCACGCGTGAAGCAAGGTGCGGGCTGGTTGCACACAACACTGACCGGCAGCCGTGCGCTCCCTCTGCGCCCCATCAAAGCGCTGCTACGGTTCAGTCCGCACCCCCTGCAAACTCCAGGTACACACGTGCAGCCAGTAAAAATTCCCTATCCCAGGTGACCGTCTTGGTTACGACAATCTTGCAGCCTGAGTTGAGGGAGGGCCCTTCGTGCGGCCCACTCACTAGCCTAGGTTGCCCCTCGCTGCCCTAGTGCAAACACGAAAGTGACAGGTTACCTCCCTGCATTGTCACTTAGATTGTAACATTTCCAGGGCGGCGGGGAGCGGGGGGGGGGGGGGGGGCAGAGGCAGGAAAGGCAATCGGGGGTTTGCAAGCTTTGGAAATGTTACCATCTAGGAGACCAGGCGGAGGAGGGAAGATCTTTTATTAGACCAGCTTCTGTGGGTGAGAGAGACAAGCTTTCAAGCTACACAGAGCTTGTCTCAGGTTTTCTTCCGGAGCTCACCCAGACTGCTTGGGCAGACAGCTACTGAAGAAGAGCTCTGTGTATCTGCCAAGCTTGTCTCTCTCGTCAAAAGAATTTGGGTTCAGTAAAAGATATTTCCTCGCCCTCCTTGTATTTCTCATACGCTAGACCAACGCACCTATGACAATGCTGCAAATTCCAATTTAGAGCAAAGAAAATTCCTAGGAGCGCACCCTGATCCTTCAAGGTCGAGCATCCTCTGTCAACCTGTACACTCATGCATGTGCCAAGACATGTGGTAAGGAATCATAGAACCATAGAGCTGGAAGAGACCTCAGGAGGTCATCAAGTCCAGCCCCCTGCCCAAGGCAGGACCAATCCCAACTAAATCAACCCAGCCAGGGCTTTGTCAAGCCGGGACTTAAAAACCTCTAGGGATGGAGTTTCCACCCCCTCCCTAGGGAACCCAGCCCAGCGCTTCCCCACCCTCCTAGGGAAATAGTTTTTCCTAATATCCAACCTAGACCTCCCCCACTGTAACTTGAGACCATTGCTCCTTGTTCTGCCATCTGTCACTACTGAGAACAGCCTCTCTCCATCCTCTTTGGAACCTCCCTTCAGGAAGTTGAAGGCTGCTCTCAAATCCTCCCTCACTCTTCGCTTCTGCAGAATAAGGAAGAGAGAGAACAGTGTAGGAATACAGGAAGGGAAGCAGAAGGACACAGAGAGAAACTCACACCGGAGAGGAGATAAAAGGGAGTCTGTATCCCAGCGTGAAGCACTGAACCCGTTCAATCAGGAGTGAATTCAGGAAAATCCCCTGGCCTGCACTATGCAGGAGGGCTTAGGCTAGGTCTAGAATGGCAGAGAACGTCGATGCAAGATAATTCATGGAGCTGGAGTTGTGTATCTTGCACCGATTTTCTGGGGCAGCCCCACAGCAGGAGGTTGACGGGAGAGACTTCTCTGCAGGGAGTACCAAGGTCGATGGGGGCCCCTTCAGCGTTCAACTTAGAGGTCCTTACCAGACCTGCTAAATCGAACGCTGAAAAATTGACCTCCAAAGCGTAGATTTTCCCAGAAATGTAGATGTGGCATAATTAGACGATCTCATTGGTCCCTTCTGACCTTAGAACCATGGAGAGCAAAAGTAAGGAAGTTGGGAAAATATTGGATGTCAAATAAAGGATTTCCAGTGTGAAAAAGTGGAGAAACACTGTTTCATTGTATTCCTTATACAAGAGAACGCCTGGAAGCAATTCCTGTTGGAGGACTGGACTGAGTGAGGATACCCATGCTGAATAGCCAGTGTTATGTTCTCTTAACAGGAGTAATGCAGGCCTATAATCTGAGAACTACACTAAGCCCTGGTCTACGTTAGGACGTTATTTTGAAATAACCCTCCTTAGGTTGAATTTATAAATGGTGCATCCACACTGCCAAGCTCATTATTTCGAAATAACGGGCTGCTTAATTTAAAATCTGGATTCCTGCTTCCCTCGGGGAATAACACTAATTTTGAAATACTTTTTCAATATAGCGGTAGTGTGGATGCTCCGGTACCGTTATTTCGAAATAACTACTTCCCAGAGTCATTTGAACTAATTACTCTTTAAGTTGAGGTAGCGCGTCCACATTAACGGAGCCTGCCTAGGACTCGTTTCGAGGTTTCTCCGTAGTGGGGACATGCTAGTTTGATTTTGTTATTTCGGGAGTTATTACATCAATGTTAGATAATCTGAAATAGTTTCCTAGTGTAGACATGCCCTAAATGGAGCCTCCGCCCCTTCCCACCATGGGAATTGTCCATGTCCCCTTGTGCTGAGCGTGGAGCTCTTGATCCATCATGTTTCCATGAGCAGTTTTCTCCCACCAGACAGGCCCACAGGACGGGGGAAGAGAAGCCAGCTGGCAGTGTTATAAATTATTATGGTTTGTTTGTTCATCTCTCTACTCGTTATTAAAAGGTTATCCTTAAATTACTTCTTGATTAAAAAGCAGTGGCCATCATTAGTCAGGGGCTCATCAGCTGGAAAAAGAGCAAGGAAGTCAAGAACAGTAAGGTGCAACATGACAAATAACAGAAGCCATGGAAGTTCACAGATCCGTTTGGCACAGCGTGCACACACACACCCTCCTCTGCACAAACCTAAATGCACTGTACACTATTCACGATCCCTTCGAGAACACACATGGAATATCTATGCGCACACACAACCCCACAGTGGCTCACCTTTCTGCCTGCACATGTTTACTTACACACAGACACATGTGCACACATGCATACATGCCTGAATATGTACTTGTTCACACACCTACCCCCGGCCGCCCTTTTCCATTTAAAAATGCCCCCTCCCCCTGCATCTCACCTGCAGCTTTAGAGAACACAGGCATTGAGTTGTGATTGTTTTATGGGTATCATGTTAAAAAATACAGCGCTAGTGAATATGCCCTAAAAGATCGCATGGCCACCAGGTGACACAACCCACATCCGATCAGTGCCCCGTGCTCAGAAGAGGCATAGGAAACAGAGGAGGAAGAGTTGGTACCTGCTTTCCAGTTCCTTGGACTAGATGGAGTGGGTCATGTGGGGTACTTTGTCTGAATTGGGAATTCTCCTGTTATCTTTATTGGTCTCAGTGAAACATTCCTGGGGCTGCTCTGTAATCCTCGCCTGGACACTTAATAGGAGCAGCAGCCTTGTTTCTTCCCAGCAGTAGGAGACGTTCCCATGCCACTCAGTGATGAAGACGGCTGGCACCACTGCAGGAAACAGACTAGCTGCACAGGGGTGTGGTTGGCTGGAGACACCACTAGCAGCTGGGTTCTCGATGCATTTGTCCCTCTCAGGAGTGAGATACCAGCCAAGAATATGTGAAAATATGGCCAACAGGAATTGCATTTTCCCTATGCCCAGTTTTTTCCAGGCCACAGAATGACTCCTCTCCTCTCCACAAGGCTAGGATGCCCTCCCCTCGATTTGAGCCATGGAGGATTGCTGTTGCAAGGTGCACTGGAACTAAGATGATTTGCATTTCTTAGTTACACCTATTACTTTTCAGGAAGAACGGCATTGCGCAAGAGGGTTTTCCTTGCGCAAGAAGGGGCAGAGTAGATGCTCCTTCTTGCGCAAGAGCCTCATCTGAAAAAAATGGTGGCTCATTAGGTATGCAAATGAGGCTCGGCGATATTCCACACTTAGCCTTATTTGCATATTACTCGCGCAAGAAGCCGCGAGTGTAGACATAGCCTAGGTGTGTGGGTTACAACAGCAGCATGCTACAAATAGCTGTGTGGACGTTGCCACAGTGCCGGATGCTCTGGCTATCTTCCCGAGCTTACTGCTCCGAACTCCAGGGGCTAGCCAGAGCTGTAGCATCCACAGAGCTATTTTTAGCCTGCTAGTGCAAAGCCCTGCTAATACAAGTCTGCCTGCCCAGGTTAGAAGCCTTGTTCCCATCTGCAATGTAGAGATACCCAAAGAGGCCTGAAGGGAGGTTCCAAAGAGGATGGAGAGAGGCTGTTCTCAGTGGTGGCAGATGGCAGAACGAGGAGCAATGGTCTCAAGTTGCAGTGGGGGAGGTGTAGGTTGGATATTAGGAAAAACTATTTCCCTAGGAGGGTGGGGAAGCGCTGGGATGGGTTCCCTAGGGAGGGGGTGGAATCTCCATCCCTAATGGTTTTTAAGTCCTAGCTTGACAACCCAACCTGGCTGGGTTGATTTCGTTCGGATTGGTCCTGCCGTGGGCAGGAGGCTGGACTTGATGACCTCCTGAGGTCTCGGCCAGACCTAGGATTCTATGACTGACAACCTCAGAGGGCCAATCCCGGGTGACAGTACCATATAAATGCCATGTTTTTTATAAGCAGCAGAGTATATCTGCAATATGAAGTTAGTTATGTATTTGTTTATGGTACTTTAGCTTCTCATGTGGAGCATAATCAATCTGATTCTGACCCGCCACTGAGTAGCAGCTACAAAGGTGCTGTTTCGAAATATGACTACAGAAACCAGATGCTTGTCGAGTTAAATAAGGAATTTAATTACCCGGCGTTCGATCTTGTTTTCGGCAATATGATGACAAATCACATCTTAATAAAAATAACATTGGGGGAAGCACAATTCTGGTGCTTCAGGAAATGAAAAACAGCATAAGTTACAGGCCAGCTAAGTCAATCTCATTCTGAAGTCAGACATGGATGCAAAGAGGCTTCAGCAAAATGAACCTTGAATGGTTCAAAAGATTTACGGCTACTTCAGGTTTTAGAAGGCATGGCGGGGGAGGGAGAGTGCGCAGAATAGCTCAGGGGATGGGTAATGTGATAGATGCTGTTATTTTATTCCTGTAAGCGCGCGTGGCTTTCTACAGACAAATAAAAGGTTGGTGCCTTCTGCAGACTGTTTACGCTCCGTGAAGGACATTAGATGTTGGACATCAGAGAAGGGGTTGTCCCTGGCAGAGGGGGAAATGGCTGTATCAAATGGTGAACTCCATTTTGTAGTGTGACCTCCATTTTGTAGTATGTGCGGAAGCCAGCCACAGGGCAGCCTTTTCCACTGCGTTACGGATACCCCCGGGAAAGGAGCGTGACATCTCACTGCAGGTCTGCCATGGAGAAGCCATGAGGACTACAGTGTCGGGCTACCCGCTTTGAATGATTCTCGGCTCCTGACACGCTCCTGGGACAATGGGTTTTCTGATTGGCGAGGGGGCTGAGATGTTCCAACTGAGCCTGGCCTTGAAACACGGAGGCTACGTCTACACTGGCATGATTGTCCGAAAATGCTTTTAACGGAAAAGTTTTCCGTTAAAAGCATTTTCGGAAAAGCACGTCTAGATTGGCAGGATGCTTTTCCACATAAGCACTTTTTGCGGAAAAGCGTCCGTGGCCAATCTAGACACGGTTTTCCGCAGAAAAGCCCCGATTGCCATTTTCGCGATTGGGGCTTTTTTGCGGAAAAACAGGACTGTGCTGTTTACACTGGCCCTCTTGCGCAAATGATTTGCGCAAGAGGGCTTTTGCCTGAACGGGAGCAGCACAGTATTTCATGAGATCTTACATGAGATCGTCAGCACAGTATTTCAACAATCTTACATGAGATTGTCAGTGTTCTTGCGGAAATTCAAACGGCCAGTGTAGACAGCTGGCAAGTTTTTCCGTAAAATCAGATGATTTTGCGGAAAAACTTGCCAGTCTAGACACAGCCGGACAGTCCCCAGAATCACAGGGGGGTGGAATCAGATACAGGGAAGGAGATGTCTTGGGCCTTTTGTTATTTGTTAGAGAGTTGTAACTCTCAAATGTTTTTGAGAGTGATGTGGTAGTGGGTAAGAAATTCCTTTGCTTGGCCTGTGTTCCTTACTTTCCTAATATGTGTCCCCAATGGGTTAAGGGAGAAGACCAAAGCCTCAATGAACCTCAAAAAGGAGCATGTGCCCCTGACTGGGGGCCTGAGGAAGCGTAAGGCACTACTTTCAGGGCCGAGTGGCTGGACAGTGGAGTCACACCTCCCAAGGAAAGCGGTAGGCCCGCGGGCTGAGCCTGAGAACACGCTTACCAACCCAGAATTAGAAACCAGGACTGGTGGCTTCCCAGACCCAGCTGGCTTGGAAGCATATGGGACCTGGAAGCCAGATTCACTTGTAACAGACTGGTCTCTGTGCAGAAGGGTATAGAGCTAGGTTATAACAGAGGCACTGAAAGGACAAAGGTTGCAACAATAAAATAGGATGATTATTCCTTTTTCCAAAAGGAATATAGGAAATGCTATACCAAACCAGCATTCCAGCACTCTCCTTATCCTATCAGCCGCACTGGCCTGTATCAGATGTTCAAGAAGAAGACACAAAAAACCCAAACCAGCAGTGAACAATATTTAAGAATCATAGTTGATGTTTCTTCCTAATCCTATCAGTTAGTAGTTGGTTTATGCCTTGAAAATATCTATCCCTAATACAGTAGACTTCCGATAATCCGGAACCTATGGGACCTAGGTGGTGCCGGATTATCAGATATGCCGGACTATCAGGAGGTACTATAAGCTGGTTATGTATATACTGTATATAAAGTGTTCTTAACCCTTTTTATTGTACATACTATATACAGTATACTGTCATGTTTTAGTTTTGTTAAGCCTTTTTTACCCTTTTTGCTCAGTTCAGCTGCTGCCCCTGTTACCTTGTGACTCATTTTTTGCCGAAGCTCACTCACTAGGCTCTTGCCATTTTGATGCCGGACTATCAGGAGTGCTGGACTATTGGATGCCGGACTATTGGAGTTTTACTGTACTTTCAATAATGTCTAATGCAATTGTGGGTGGTCCCATTATCTATATAAATATCTACTTCTTTTTTGACTTCTACTAAGCTATGGGCTTCAGTGATATCTTGTGGCAATGAGTTCCACTGGTTACTTGTGTGGTATAAAAATAATTCCTTATTATGGCATTAAAATGTGTTGCCTTTCAATTGAACCTGCTAGTTTTTGTGGTAAGTGTGTGGGGTGAATGTTATTATCCATTGGTATTACCAATGCTTTTTTTGTGACCTATTTTCCCCTCTCACTGGAATTAAATGGTATTCCCCTCTGGCATACCAGCACCTATTTCCTGTGACGGCTTGGCTCCCGATGCCCAGGACATGTGGCTCTTAAAGGGGCCGTGACTGCATTTCGTCTTACCCCCCCAGCGCAGTTTTTTTTTTTTGCTCAACAAGTTTTTGCCTTTTTTTTGCTCAACAGCTTTGAGCCTTACACAAAAAAGCACTGAGTATTACTGTAGTGCTTAGGTGCGCGAGACATGGACCAAGACCCTCATGGTGCTCAGCACAGTACATAGGGCAGCCCCTGCTCCAGAAAGCTTACAATGTAAGTATTAGACAGGAGACAACAGGTGGATACAGACAGACAGGGGAGCACAAGGAATGAATGAGCCACTATTGATCAGCATGACTGGTCTTATCACACCAGCCCATCAGCCCAACCACTATTCATTAGTATAGGGGCCATTCCAAAGGATAGTTTTATGGGGGAATTTGAAGAAGAACATTAAAGTGGTTTTGTGGAGGTAGAAGTACCTGCTGAATGTACCCATCTTTTTCATTCCCTTGTCCGGAGCATGTATATAAGTTTAGATATATACACCTGCAGCTTGTATGGGTTAATGCATTATAGGTTGAATCTCTCTAGTCCAGTACCCTTGGGACCTGACCCGAAAATTTGCCAAATTACAGGAGGTCAATATTGTCTAGCAGCATCACCAACACTTCCACTGCTTGCTGGGCTCTGAGAAGACATTTAGAGGTAAATTAGAGCTAAATAAAGCCCAGGACACTGAGAGCCAGGACTAGGGGCTGTAAACAAACTTTATGGGACCGTGGAAAACTTGGCCACACCCATGATAAGTAGACATCCAGCTCACTCAAATCATGCTGGACCACGGAAGTTACTGGACCAGAGTGTGCTGGACTAGAGAGGTTCCACCTGTATTTTGAGACATTGGTCTCCTTTATGAAGGAAAAAAATGGAGTGGAGCGGCCACTGTTGGGTAAGAAGCCTTTTGATTGCAGGTGGTTGGCTTACCGATGGCTCAGCATAGTGTTGGTTGGAAGCTATGTTCAGGTATGGGTGTGAAATGAACTAATGGGAGTCAGTTCACTTCCTAGTGGGCAGATGTCTACACCACGTCTCTAGTCTGATGGTAGAGAGAATGTCCTTTTCTAGGACTCCCAGGCACCCCTCTTTTAACAGCCAAAAATCCCCCCCTAAAAAACCCACACCCTATACAATTGGCTAAAAGGCAGGATTTCAGAGCTGGAAACTGACTTGGAAAAGACTGGATTTCCACTCTTTATCAGCAGGAAAAGAGGGTTGATATTTATTGATGTAGGAATGCTTAGCTCCAAAGTTGCATCTGGACTTTCGACACTTTACACTCAAATTTGAATAAAGATGCTAATTATCTTACCCATTACAAAGGTAGCTTCCCCAATTATCACCTCTAATATCATTAGCTCACAGACATTTACCTCCTCCCCATCCCCTGTCTGTTCTGAAATTTGATATGTCCTTTTCATATGTGTTCATTTTCTTAATTGTATCCTTTGGTATATATGGTTGTGACAATTTTCTTCCACTATTTGATCTGAGGAAGTGGGTCTGGCCCACGAAAGCTCATCATCTAATAAACCATCTTGTTAGTCTTTAAAGTGCTACACAGTCCTGTTTTTTGTTTCAGCTACACCAGACTAACACGGCTACATTTCTATCACTATTCTGGACTTTCCGTGAGCCTCTTATTTCTTTCGAATAGCTCAGACTTCTGGGTGCTAGCCAGCTACCTTCAGGGGTCAGGAAGAGCTCCATCCCCCATGAATTTGGAGAAAGAGTTGGTCTCCTTCCTCTGAAGCATCAGAGATGCCCACAGCTGGAGACTGGACATCAGGTGGCGGGGCCAGGGTGCTGAGGCAGCACTGAGTATTCTTTGTCTCGGGTATTTCACTGGCTAGTTCTTCTTACATGCCAGATTGCCATCTGTGGGGTCAGGAAAGGATTTTCTCCCAAGTCAAATTGGGAGTGAGTTGGGAGTCGGGGAAGAAAAACAGGTGTCACTTTTGGTGGTGGGCCACTGCTAGGGTTATCTGTGTGTATCTCACTCCATCATTTCCCGGTCTGTCCCTCCTGTTCTCTGTCTGTAGCGCTTCCCAGCCTGGCCTCCTGTGGGCTGTAATACTTGGTCTCATTTCGGGTGTTGGATTGATATGTGGCTGCTGGAGATCAAAATGATCTGGTCATCCCTTCTGGCCTTAAGCTCTATGATGATTGTCAATCTAGAGTCACTGCAGCATCAAGAATTTAATCATCTTCTCCAAAGGCACATAAGTGGGGTCGTGGCCCCAGTTTTCATAAGACTATGCCAGTTTTGATAAAGCTGGCCTCGCATGCTGGGAACAGTGGCTAGCTAGCGAGGGCCTAGTCCTGCAAATACTCATGTCAGTAACTTTACTCATGGCACGGTCAGTCCCAAAAGGTATTTGGAACCAGTGTGGCACCAGCAAGTCATGCGGTTGCATTGTGATTCCATCACAGTACATGATCTTGCAGAGATTGAAAGCATTGCCACTCACATTTATGATACCCAATGTAACATACTTAAACAATCATCAGGTGACACCATCATCTTGGAAGACAATGACTAAGCCCTCATCTGCCCTGCCCAAATTCTCCAGTACCAGAGCACATTTCAAGACCACGTGAAAAATCTCTCCAAGCGAATTAGCCTTGCTCTCCAGCTAACGACTGACGAATGTTCTGTACATCAGTGGAAGGGTAATTTCTCTTAAATGTTCCTAGATTTTATTTCTGGCCACAATCAATGTTCCGCTAATCTTTTCCATCCTTATGTGGATGGATAACATCCATGTGTGGAATAATATTACGGGCACCAAGGCATGTGCGAATGTGTACCATCTGTAGAAACAATAACAACAAAAACTAGCTGTGGTTACTCTGCTAATCAGTTGAGCAACACTGGGGTCTCTCCTGAGCGGTCGCACAAGCACACAGCTTACAGGGAACACTGGCCATGATGTCATGTGGTGTAAGTGAGCTCCTCATATGCAAAATGCATATAGACAACTGCACACTTTTTACAGATTTGCTACAATTTCATTAACTTACATAGACAAATCTCACTAGAACCAGCTGATATCTAAAAAGTAATTTCTTTGCCTATACCTGTTTCTCTGACAGGCAGAACTACTAGTGACAAACAAAATTGTAACAACCCCCCCCCCCCAAGCCATTTTCTGTTGTCTCACCTCCATCCCAGACTCACCCACAAAGTCGATGTGTTTCCAGAGCAGTTATCCTGCTACCTGGGAATAGTCATGATCAGAACGTGTTAGCGCTGCTTTGGGCGGTGGGAGGGGGAGGACAGCTTGTATGAATCAGATTAAGGTATTGACAGCTATTAAGCAACACTCATTCCAGGAATAAGCTTAGCTAAAGATAACACTGCTCACAAAAGGAAGGCATTTTGCATGTGCACCGTTATTTTTGCAAAGAGATGTCATGTACGTTGTGAGTGGTGAGTTGCCAAGGCTCAGTCTCTGGAGCAAAATACAGGCTTGCGTTGTGAATTATTTGATCTTGTAAAGAACAGATCAAGAAAACGCTCCGGGGTGTTTTGTGTGTGTGTGTACGTACGGTCTTCAAACTCTTTCCACTCTCAGGATGGTGGTTCAAATGGATCCCAGGTTCATGGCGGTTAGGTCCGTAAAAGGCTATTAGCCAGGGGATAAAATGGTGTCCCTGACCTCTGTTTGTCAGAGGCTGGCGACGGATGGCACGAGACAAATCGCTTGATCATTGTCTTCAGTCCACCCCCTTTGGAGCACCTGGTGCTGGCCACTGTCAGCAGACAGGATACTGGGCTAGATGGACCTTTGGTCTGACCCAGTATGGCCTTTCTTATGTTCTTATGTTCTGATGTTAGGCGTGGCTACCGGCTATTGATTCCAATTGTAGGTTAGGTGACAAAAGTAGACTGTCACCATCCTGTTTCTCTGTGAGTGTACAGCACCTAGCACAGTAGGGTAACTGTTCCATGACTGGGGTCAAGGTGCTGTGATCGTCATAATAGACAAACAAACTCTGCAGCCACACAAACCAGCCTCAGTCAGCAGACTTAGCAAAATGAGCCAGGACCATCCTGCCCTCACAAAATGAATTCTAGTCTCAGCTCTAGACGGCTCTAGAGGTGGTGTCCTGGGATTGGGACGAAGAAATACTGGCAGTGTGGAGAATCACCAGTGTGTGTCACATGCCCCCTCTGTGCCCGACCCCTGGGGTGCGTTTGTGACTGCTCTCTGCTGGTTCAAGCTGCAGGGACGTAACATCTTTAGCTCCTGAGATCCCCAGCGTTGGGCAAGATGGCTGCCATCAACCTGTCACGACTGCAGGGGTGTAAGGATGTCAGAGTGTAACAGTTTAAACCAGCGGTTTTCAAACAACAGGGGGTGACCTAGTACTGAGTGGTGGAAAGTCGGGTGCTCGGTCTCGTAGTGGGGGGGGTCAGGTGACCTGTGGGGGGCTAAGGCAGCTCCCTGCCTGTCCTGGCACCCCAGACTGCGCTGCGCCCCAGAAGCAGCCGGCAGCAGGCCTGGCTTCTAGGTGGAGGGTGTGTGGAATAGCGCCCAGGGCTCCGTTCACTGCCTCGGCCCCGAGCACTAGCTCATTGGCTGAGAACCTGCTCCTGTCTGTGGAGCCAGGACAGGCAGGAAGCTGCCTTAGCCCCCCGCTGCACCGTGGCCCGGGAGCCACCCAAGGTCAGCACCTCCTGCCTCAACCCTACCCCCCTCCCAAACTGAAGCTCTCATCCTCAGCCCCACCCCAGAGCCCACTGAGTCAAACGATGTCGGGTCGCAGCATCAACCATTTTCTTCAGCTGGGTCATGAGGAAAAAAGGATTGAAAACCGCTGGTTTAAACGGCTCGCCAGCGAGCGTCGGTTTCTTAGTTTCTGTGAGGGTTACATGCCGGCGCCCGGCCCTGCCCCTGAGCAGATGGCTCTGCAATACAAAACGAGGGGTGGCCGCCAGCTCCCTGGAAGTGGGACCAACAGCCAAAGCCGGTGCATGCTGGGAGCCAGCGTGCACCAGCTCCCGCCTGCCGGCCTTGCTTGCTGGGGACCGGCTGCGCTGCAGGCTTTGCAGTCTAAGCTTTATGCTGCTGAGCTCACGGCACGTGTAACCGTGTCCCTGCTAATATTTTTAACAGTTACATCGTGACGTTATTAACCGTTTTTAACACCCCTCCTGGGGCCAGACCAGTGACTCTGCTGCCGTTCCCCAGGCTTCTCAGCCTGGCCCCTGTTCATCAGCACGACAACCCCGTCGTTATTTGTATGTTGCAGATTAATCGTGTGTGCGAGAACACAGCTTTCGTGTGAGGCCTGCAGGCCGAGGAGGGTGGCGGGGTGCGAGCGGGAGGCGGGAAGTAGGAGACACAACTCCTGGAAGGGAAAGTGACAATGTCAAGCAATGGGGGAGCATTACACCCTCCCTGGCGCACACATGTGGCGGCGCTGTGGTGAGGGAAAACAAATGAGCTCTAGCGGAAAAGTGTCCCGCTTTGCACAGGCCTGCTCTTTTCCTGGCACATACGTCTGCCAGTCAGTACATACAAACCAGTTATTTATTTATAGCAGAGAAGACGAATCAAAAAGAAAAATATGGGGCTGCAGCCTGGGGAAAAGGGAAAAAAATCAATTTCTTCTAGCACGGCCAGACCTGGCTCGGTGTTTTCATTGGGCAAACCGTTTCACCTGGATCCGATATCTCTAGCTACCGATTGGATGAACCGTCTCTCAAAGGAGAGAGGAGGCAGAGAGCGTGTCTTTCACTGAGCTCCTCTGCACGCTGGTTCCAGCTGGGGCTAAAAACTTTTTCCCGCACCCAGCAGGGCACAGCGATTGAGAAGGGTTTACCCTGCAGTGATTCCACCCGATAGTTGACAGACTGGAGCAGCGAGGAGAGGAGGAGGAGAGGGGATCTCAGGGCCTTGCCTTCCGGGGACAAAGCAGGAGCCCAGAAGATTAAAGTGAGATGGGGGCACAGAGGAAGAAAGGATTTTGGAAACAACTGTAAACAAGCTCTTCCCCCTCAGGGTATTTCTACCCTGCAGAGATTTTTCGGAAAAACGTCACTTATGTCCACACTGCAATGGAAAAAAAATCAAAAGAACAGAGGAGTTTTTCCAGCATTGGTAAACCTCTTTCTATGAGGAAGAAGCCTTTTTCCAAAAGAGCTCTTTCGGAAAACGGCGTGTATGGACGGGGAAGAGGGAGTTCTTAGAACAGAAGAACATAAGGACGGCCGTACTGGGTCAGACCAAAGGTCTATCTAGCCCAGTATCCTGTCTGCCGACAGTGACCAGCACCAGGTGCCCCGGAGGGTGTGGACCGAAGACAATGATCAAGCAATTTGTCTCCTGCCATCCCTCTCCAGCCTCTGACAAACAGAGGCCAGGGACACCATTTCTATCCCCTGGCTAATAGCCTTTTATGGACCTAACCTCCATGAAATTATCTAGCTTCTCTTTAAACTCTGTTATAGTCCTAGCCTTCACAGCCTCCTCTGGCAAGGAGTTCCACAGGTTGGCTATGCGCTGTGTGAAGAAGAACTTCTTTTATTAGTTTTAAACCTGCTACCCGTTCATTTCATTTGGTGTCCTCTAGTTCTTCTATTATGGGAACTAATAAATAACTTTTCATTATTCACCCTCTCCACAGCACTCATGATTTTATAGACCTCTATCATATCCCCGCTCAGTCTCCTCTTTTCTAAACTGAAAAGTCCCAGTCGCTTTAGCCTCTCTTCATATGGGAACCGTTCCAAACCCCTAATCATTTTAGTTGCCCTTTTCTGAACCCTTTCCAAGGCTAAAATATCTTTTTTTGAGGTGAGGAGACCACATCTGTACACACTATTCAAGATGTGGGTGTACCGTAGTTTTATACAGGGGCAGTAAGATATTCTGTGTCTTATTTTCTATCCCTTTCTTAATAATTCCTAACATCCTATTTGCCTTTTTTACCGCCGCTGCACACTGTGTGGAAGTTTTCAGAGAACTATCCACGATAACTCCAAGATCTCTTTACTGATTTGTCGTAGCCAAATTAGCCCCCATCATATTGTACGTATAGTTGGGGTTATTTTTTCCAATGTGCGTTACTTTCCACTTATCCACATTAAATTTCGTTTGCCATTTTGCTGCCCAATCACTCAGTTTGGTGAGATCTTTTTGAAATTCTTCACAGTCTGCTTCTGTCTTGACACTCTTAAACAGTTTAGTATCATCCGCAAACTTTACCACCTCACTGCTTACCCCTTCTTTCACAAGAAGAGGAAAAAGCACAGGTGCCCTGCTGGCCATTCCACTCGTAGTAATCACAGCTTACATGGGAGAGAGCATCCCTTCCGTATGGACTCCATCTTTCAAAAAGCAGATTGCTTTGTTGACGCGCTTTTGCTGTGTAGACGCTCCCTTTCGGAAGAAGTTTTTCCAGAAGGTCTCTTCCAGAAAAGCTTGTTTCGAAAGAAGCCTGCAGTCTAGATGTAGCCCCACAAAAGTGTGTCCAGGTAACAGAAGCATAAGGTGTCCTGGGAAAGGGATTGTCTTTTTGTTCTGTGTTTGCATCACACCTGGAATAGTTCGGAGCCCTAGCTATAGGTCAGACCCAGGTAATGTGACAATACAATCCCTAAATGATGATCATCACAATGTCCATTAGCATGCTCCAGTTTCCTCAGTGTTGCCACCTCTTACAATGTTTATCTCGAGTCTCACTATATTTGGTGATTTCATTTTCAAAGCACCAGTTCCCAGAGATGTGAGAGTGCACCAGAATCTCAACTTGCATTAAAAACAAAACACATTTCTAACTCCCTCCTCCCCCCTCCGCCCCACTTCTGCCTGGAGAAACATTTATGTTAATGATGCTTTCTGTTTTGTGTTTGTTTTTTCCTGCTTGCTGTTATTGCAGACTTTTCCACAAACCCAGGACCTTCCTTGCTTAGGAATTTCACCAGTTCTTGCGGCTTGTTCCTTCCCAGAGGCATTTGCGCCACTTTCACTGGTTGCTGTGGAAAACAATGTCCTGCCCAGATTCAGATTATGAATCAGATTATCCGAGGACAATAAGGAGCAGAAGCTGATGAACGTCGAAGAACCAAAGACCTTGTTTTTACACAACCATCTCTACCAATAAAAGCAAAGGAAGAAAAAGAATTATAATATAAAACTGCATATAAGAGGCATCCTCACTCCATCGTAAAAGACAGCATAGTACAGAAGCAGAAGTCTGCGTGCGAGGCAAAATGGTTTCTAATTCTGACGTTGTTACTGATCACTGTTGCTTATAGACAAGTGTCAGAGGGGTAGCCATGTTAGTCTGTAACTTTAAAAATAATGAGTAGTCCTGTGGCTCCTTAGGGTAGGTCTACACAGCAGCGTTATTTCGGAATAACCGACTTTATTCCGAAATAACATAGTCCGCGTCTACATACAAGCAGGTGTTTCGACACAATGTCAAAATAATGGCTATCTGGAGGACTTCTTACTCCGACTCTGGTAATCCTCATTGTGTGAGGAGTAAGGGAAGGTGGAAGAGTGCCCTTCCTCGGACTTCCTGCTGTGTAGACAGCACCAAAAGGCGAATTAAGCTGCTTTGACTTCAGCGACGCGATTGACATGCCCTGAGAGACTAACCAAAATCTATAAAATCATGAGTCAGCAGTGTGATGCTCTTGCAAAAAAAGCAAACACGATTCTGGGAGGCATTAACAGGAGTGTTGTGAGCAAGACACGAGAAGTTATTTTTCCGCTTTACTCTGTTCTGATTAGGCCTCAACAGGAGGATTGTGTCCAGTTCTGGGCACCGCATTTCAAGAAAGATGTGGAGAAATTGGAGAAGGTCCAGAGAAGAGCAAAAAGAATGATTGAAGGTCTAGAGAATATCACCTGTGAGGGAATTCTGAAAGAACTGAGCTTGTTTAGTTTGGAAAGGAGAAGACTGAGAGGGAACATGATAGCACTATTCAGGTATCTAAAAGGGTGTTACAAGAGGGAGGGAGAAAAATTGTTCTCCTTAGCCTCTGAATATAGGACAAGAAGCAATGGGCTTAAACTGCAGCAAGGGAGGTTTAGGTTGGACATTAGGAAAAACTTCCTGCCTGTCAGGGTGGTTAAATACTGGAATAAGTTGCCTAGGGAGGTTGTAGAATCTCCATCTCTGGAGATATTTAAGAGCAGGTTAGGTAGACATCTATCAGGGATGATCTGGATGGTACTGGGTACTGCCATAAGGGCAGGGGACAGGACTCGATGACCTCTTGAGGTCCCTTCCAGTTCTAGTATTCTATGAGCTTTTGTGGATAAAACCCACTTCATCAGATGAGTTGAGTGGAAATAACAGAATCCAGGATATATATAACAACAGACAAGTGATTCCTCTCAGCCTTTGTAACGCGCTTTGAGATCTTTAGATAACAATGCAAGTTCACATCCAATCCAGACAGGTAGAAGTTCTTGTGTGGGCCATGATTCCTGAAGAACAGCGTCCTTATGTCAGGGTTTTATAATTCTGATAACTACCTGAAAAAGAAACTGATTGCAAGGTTAATATTCTGACTCCCCCGGCCTTGTTTGAACAGATTCAGATGTTCATCTTTGTATGAAGATCGAGGGATCTAGACCTAAAGGGAAAATCTCATTCATAATACAGAGCTAAGGGATGATATCTCAGCTGAAAACCAATGGTACCTTGACAGTATCCTTTCTGGAGTAACTTAGCACCTGCTCTTGAGTGGTCTGAGAACCTTCTGTTCAACAGGTGTATCACCTTGTTGTATCAACAGGTGTGTTGTAAGCAAAACTCGTGAAGTCATTCTGCCGCTCTACTCTGCACTAATTAGGCCTCAGCTGGAGTACTGTGTCCAGTTTTGGGCGCCACATTTCAAGAAAGATGTGGAGAAATTGGAAAGGGTACAGAGAAGAGCTACAAGAATGATTAAAGGTCTAAAGAACATGACCTATGAAGCCAGGCTTCATGAACTGGGCTTGTTTAGTTAGGAAAAAAGAAGATTAAGGGGGGACATGATAGCGGTTTTCAAATATCTAAAAGGGTGTCACAAGGAGGAAGGAGAAAATTTGTTCCTCTTGGTTTCTGAGGACAGGACAAGGAGTAATGGGCTTAAAGTGCAGCAAGGGAGGTTTAGATTGGACATTAGGAAAAAATTCCTAACTGTCAGGGTGGTCAAATATTGGAATAAATTGCCAAGGGAGGTGGTGGAATCTCCCTCTCTGGAGATATTTAAGAACAGGTTAGATAGACATCTGTCAGGGATGGTGTAGACGGAGCTTGGTCCTGCCTTGAGGGCGGGGGGCTGGACTCGATGACCTCTCGAGGTCCCTTCCAGTCCTATGATTCTATGATTCTATGATTCAGCTTGTGGTCCACTATAACCCCTAGATCCCTTTCTGCCGTACTCCTTCCTAGACAGTTGCTTCCCATTCTGTATGCGTGAAACTGATTGTTCCTTTCTAAGTAGAGCACTTTGCATTTGTCTTTATTAAACTTCATCCTGTTTACCTCAGACCATTTCTCCAATTTGTCTAGATCATTTTGAATTATGACCCTGTCCTCCAAAGCAGTTGCAATCCCTCCCAGCTTGGTATCATCTGGGAAAACTTAATGGCTGTGTCTACACTGGGCCACTTATTCCGGAAAATCAGCCGCTTTTCCGGAATAAGTTGCGAACTGTCTACACTGTCCCCTTGAATTTCCGGAAAAGTACAGACGATCTACTGTACAAAATCAGCTGCTTTTCCCGAAAAACTATGCTGCTCCCACTTGGGCAAAAGTCCTTTTTCCGGAAAACTGTTCCAGAAAAGGGCCAGTGTAGACAGCCCAGTAGTCTTTTCCGCAAAAAAGCCCCGATTGCGAAAATGGCAATCAGGGCTTTTTTCCGGAAAAGCGCGTCCACATTGGCCATGGAGGCTTTTCCGGAAAAAGGGCTTTTCTGGAAAAGCATCCTGCCAATGTAGATGCTCTTTTTCTGGAAATACTTATAACAGAAAACTGTTCCGTTTTAAGCATTTCCGGAAAATCATGCCGGTGTAGACGTAGCCAATAAGTATACTTTCTATGCCAATATTTAAATCTATGCCACGTGACCCTGTGCCTTGGGCAGTGGCTTCTGCTGTTTCCAACTGTCACACTATAAATTGGCCTTAATTGCTCCTTCAGGTTAGACTGAACGAAGGCTGGTTAGCATATCCGTTGGCTTTAACCAGATTGGTGTTTGCTCCATAGATCAAAGAGCTTGATGGCAGCCATTAAACCCTTCCAATATAACAGCACCTTTGTGCCAGCTGTGTCCAATTATACACCAACCTCACATAGCATGCTGCTAGCAGAGATACTCGGTGTTCTTGAGCCTAGTCCTGCTATGTGCTGTGTGTCCTCTGAAATGCTGAGCCTTCTCAAAACCGATTGGTTCTGAAGGTGCAGCTTGTATCTCAGGATCAGACCCAATTGACTTGTTAACAGCATCGTTCCTGCTCTGTGTCCCCTGTCCGATTGCTACAAAATGAGTATTTGTTCTAGGAGGAGAAGCTGTAGGTAGTGGTCCCTTGGTCTCAAACTAGTCCACTGCATCAGGCAATGAACCACAGTTAATTAGCGGTCCCTACTCCAAGCCTTCTGGTTAAGGTGCACAGTATTCACAGAACAGGCTCTGACCTTCTAGGTGAGTCGCGGCAAGAAGCCAACTTTAGGCTCAAGTCTCCTAGGTGAGGCAAGCAGTAAATACAGTCTAAGTTCTGATGCCCTGAGTAGCGGAGCTGGAGCTAGGAGACAAAAGATGACTATAAACAAATCACACAAATGTGTCAGGGCAAAATTAGAAAGGCGAAGGCACAAAATGCGACCAGACTAGCTAGAGACAGAAAGGGTAACAAGAAACCATTCTGCAAATACTTTAGAAGTGAGAGGAAGAAGTGAGATGGGATAGGGCTGGAACTCAGTGAGGCGGGGAGTAATATAAGAAGGTTGGTGGTGATTGGACATCTACAAGGCTGCCGACAGGATTGCTGGGACCCCCGGGCAAGGTGTGGGGGGGTCCTCAGGCAGAAGGGGCAAGACTAGGGGGTAGCGTCCCCCAGGCAGCCCTTCAGCACCATCCAGCCCTGACAACCTGGGGTTATGATGGTGATTTATAGGTCCTGGGGCCTCTGACACTGCCGCTGCCACTCTAGAGGGAGTAGTAGGATCAGAGGCTAAAACAGGAAAAACACAAGTTCAAATTACTTAGAAAAATTAGATGTTTGGGGGCAGCACGTTGGGTACCCCCTGATCCTGCACCCCATCTGCAGCAAGATGAGACTCCCCCAACCAGTAGTATAGAAAGGGTTTATTGCTCCTTCAGCACCGCATAGACGGGATGTGGTTTCAGGAGTCAGGGCCAGGATGCCTCAGACCCCTTGGATTAGGGGGTCCCTAATCCAAGCCCTCACCTGAAGCTGCTTCCTTAATGTTTCCCAGCCAGCAACTGACCCTTCCCCCGAAACCTCCCTTCCTTTTTTCCCTGCCTGCCCTCAACCGGTCGGACAGGTTGGGTCTTTTTGCCTACGTGACTTAAGGCAGCTGTCCTGCTGGGCAGTGCTACAGATACCCGCCAGTAGGGGTCACCCCAACCCACACACAGCCACCACTGGATGCCCAGAGGGTATGGCATGCTCACTACATCACAGTCTTCAAGTCACCAGGGCCTGATGAAATTTGCAAGTTGCAGTTGGGGAGGTCTAGGTTGGAGATTACTATTTCCCCAGGAGGGTGGGGAAGCGCTGGGCTGGGTTCCCTAGGGAGGGGGTGGACTCTCCATCCCTAGAGGTGTTTCAGTCCCGGCTTGACACAGCCCTGGCTGGGATGATTGAGTTGGGGTTGGTCCTGCTTTGAGCAGGGGGCTGGACTCGATGACTCCTGAGGTCTCATCCAGCTCTAGGATTCTGTGGTGCTATGATTCTATGAAATGCATCCTAGAACACTCAAGGAGCTGACTGAAGAAATCATAGAATAATCATAGAATCATAGGACTGGAAGGGACCTCGAGAGGTCATCGAGTCCAGCCCCCCGCCCTCAAGGCAGGATCAAGCTCCGTCTACACCATCCCTGACAGATGTCTATCTAACCTGTTCTTAAATATCTCCAGAGAGGGAGATTCCACCACCTCCCTTGGCAATTTATTCCAATATTTGACCACCCTGACAGTTAGGAATTTTTTCCTAATGTCCAATCTAAACCTCCCTTGCTGCACTTTAAGCCCATTACTCCTTGTCCTGTCCTCAGAAACCAAGAGGAACAAATTTTCTCCTTCCTCCTTGTGACACCCTTTTAGATATTTGAAAACCGCTATCATGTCCCCCCTTAATCTTCTTTTTTCCAAACTAAACAAGCCCAGTTCATGAAGCCTGGCTTCATAGGTCATGTTCTCTAGACCTTTAATCATTCTTGTAGCTCTTCTCTGTACCCTTTCCAATTTCTCCACATCTTTCTTGAAATGTGGTGCCCAGAACTGGACACAGTACTCCAGCTGAGGCCTAACTAGTGCAGAGTAGAGCGGCAGAATGACTTCACGAGTTTTGCTTACAACACACCTGTTGATACAACCTAGAATCATATTTGCTTTTTTTGCAACAGCATCACACTGTTGACTCATATTCAACTTGTGGTCCACTATGACCCCCTAGATCCCTTTCCGCCATGCTCCTTCCTAGACAGTCGCTTCCCATCTTGTATGTATGGAACTGATTGTTCCTTCCTAAGTGGAGCACTTTGCATTTCTCTTTATTAAACCTCATCCTGTTTACCTCTGACCATTTCTCTAACTTGCTAAGGTCATTTTGAATTATGTCCCTATCCTCCAAAGAAGTTGCAACCCCACCCAGTTTGGTATCATCTGCAATATCAGAGCCTTTAGCCATCATCTTTGAAAAGTCATGGAAGTTGGGAGAGATTCCAGAAGACTGGAAAAGGGCAAATCCAGTGCCCATTTATAAAAAGGGAAATAAGAGCAGTTTAGGAAACCACAGACCAGTCAGCTTAACTTCTGTGCCTGGAGAGATAATGGAGCAAATAATTAAGGAATCCATCTGCAAACATCTAGATGATAAGTAACAGTCATCATGGATTTGTCAAGAACAACTCATGTCAAACCAACCTGATAGCTTTCTTTGACAAGATAACAAGCCTTGTGGGTAGGATGGAAGCAGTAGACATGGTATATCTTGACTTTGTTAAAGATTCTGATATTGTCTTGCATGGCCAACTAATAAACAAATTAGGGAAAAACAACCTAGATGGGGCTATAAGGTGAGTGCAAAACTGGCTGGAAATGTGTTTGCAGAGAGACAATAAGAATGGCCAGACTGGGTCAGACCAATGGTCCATCTAGCCCAGTATCCTGTCTGCCGACATTGGCCAATATCAGATGCCTCAGAGGGAGGGAAGATAACAGGTAATCCTAATGTGATTCCTCCCCTGTCACCTATTTCCAGACAAACAGAGGCTACAGACACCATTCCTACCCATCCTGGCTAATAGCCATTGATGGACCTAACCACCATGAATCTATTTAGCTCTTTTTTGAATCCTGCGAAAGTCCTAGCCTTCACCACATCCTCTGGCAAGGAGTTCCACAGGTTGACTGTGCACTGAGTGAAGAAAATCTTCCTTTTGTTTGTTTTAAATCTGCTGCCTATTAATTTCATTTGGTGACCCCTAGTTCTTATATTATGGGAATAAGTAAATAACTTTTCCTTATTCACTTTTTCCTCATCAGTCACGATTTTATAGACCTCTATCATATTCCCCCTTAGTCTCCTCTTTTCTAAGCTAAAAAGTCCCAGTCTTTGTAATCTCTCTTCATATGGCAGCCATCCCAACCCCCTAAACATTCTTGTTGCACTTTTCTGAACCTTTTCCAATGCCAATATATTTAGCGGGGGATGAGGCGACCACATCTGTACGCAGTATTCAAGATGTGGGCACCTCATGGTTTTATATAGAGGCAATAAGATATTCTCTGTCTTATTATTTATCCCTTTTGTAATGATACCTAGAGTAGTTATCAATGGTTCACAGTCATGCTGGAAGGACTTAACAAGCGGGGGCCCACAGGGATCAGTTTTAGGACCAGTTCTGCTCAAAAGCTTCATGAACAATTTAGATAATGGCATAGAGATTACACTTTTGAAGTTTGCGGACAATGCCAACCTGGGAAAGGTAGCAAGAGTAGGATTAAAATTAAAAACGATTTGAACAAACTGGAGAAATTGTCTGACGTAAACAGACTGAAATTCAGTGCCGACCCATGCAAAGCACTCCACTTAGGAAGGAACAATCAGTTGCACACATACAACATGGGAAATGAGACCCGCTCGCCAGCCATGTTGTCCAGCGATCTGCGCATGCGCAGATCACCCGAACCCGGCTCTTCCGGGTTGTAATCTACTCGCCACGGGCAAGTAGATTACATAGTTTGTCGAGCCCTGTAAATGAGTGTTGTGGAAAGGAATCTAAGAGTCCTAGAAGACCACAAGCTAAATAGGCGCCAACAGTGTGGCACTGTTGCAGAAAAAGCCAACATCATTCTGGGCTGTATAAGCAGTATTAGAAGCAAGACACGAGAAATAATTCTGCTCTAGTTTGTGCTGATTAGACCTTAGCTGAAGTACGGCGTGCCATTCCTGGATGCCACATTTCAGGAAAGAGGTGGACAAATTGGAGAAGGTCTAGAGACGAGCACCACAAATGATGAAAGGTCTAGAGAACATGAGCGATGAGGGAGGAGCGAAAGAGTTGGGTTTGTTTAGTCTGAAAAAGAGAAAACGGAGGGGGACCATGAGAGCTATTTTTAAGTACACAAGAAATTGTTACAAGAAGGAGGGAGAAAAATGCTTCTTGTCCTAGCAGCAGAGGTTGGGAGAGGCAATGGGCTTAAATTGCAGCAAGGGATGTTTAGGCTGGACATTAGGAAAAAATTTTATACCAGGGTGGTTAAACACTGGAATATATTGCTTACGGAGGTTGTAGAATCTGCACCTCTGGAGATGTTGAAGAGCGGGTTGGACAGACACCTGTCAGGGATGGTCTAGACTCTAGCTGATGCTTGGTCCTGCCGTGAGGGCAGGGGATTGGACCCGATGATCTCTCAAGGGCCCTTCCAGTTCTATGATTTTATAATAAACCAAGTCTGGATCTTCCCATTGGCTTCACCAGGGAGCTTTTGAAAATTCTCTCCATATTCTCTCCAATGAGAAACAAGAGTGGAAGTCTTGCTGTGCCACGCATTCACCGGGGTACTCAGCTCATGAGCAGCTCCCCGTTGTTCAGAGTGCAGGAGGGAACTTCAGGGACGAGGCCATAAGTTGTGGTTTGCCAGAGGGATGTGGCAGGTAAGGCAATCAAAGCTGCCGTGGTACCACTAAGGAGACTTATGCAGAAGAGGAAGTGCTGGGCTGCTATTGACTGAGCAGGTGGGCAGCAAAACCGGTTTTGGTAACAGTTCACTTTCTGAGTGACAGAGAACACAAGGGAGGTTTCTACGTCTGCCTTCTGGCCGGCTGCCACTGACTGCCCAGATCAGTATTTTATTTCCTTCTCTCTCTCTCTCTCTCTCTCTCTCTCGCACACACACACACACACACACACACTCTTGAATTGGTTGTGTTTCGATCACTATGCTGCTGTTCATTCATTCTAATAACTCAGCATTTTTTTTCCTTTTTGCATTTTGTCTTTGACCTGCCTGTGGTCAAACAGGTTTTGACCAAGCACCCAGGTTCCTACACATGGGTGCAGTACAAAGAGACAGAGCGACGACTGTGCGACTTTACTTGTGACTGTTGGTCAAATCTCTCCTTCCCTGGTGGCCCCTTTGCAGGGAGGTTTTGCAAGAGCGGCACAGCTGCCGTTGCTAATGTGTATGGTGTTGAGTCTAATCTCGGTTTCCACTGTAATAGACAGGAAGGGATGGGCCTTTGGCCACTGAGAAAGCAGGTTACTAATCCAGATGATTTCCTCCGGCTCCATCCAGCATGGCTCCTTAGGCTGTGTGCTCCATCCAAGAATTTCTCTGCTCCACTATTCTCACACCCTGGGGAGTCCCCACCCCAACTATCTTCCTTGACCTCCCTTATCAGCAGTTTAGTTCATTGTCTCAAGGTCTCTAAAGGCCTCCTTACCAAACCATCTATAAAGAGGATAAAAAGCTTAGTCTTATTAATAATAGTTAAGGGGGAGAGAGATTATCACATTAGCTCCTTGGCTTAATTTGAGAGGGGGGAATGTAAATCTAACAAGCTGTTTCCTTAAAGAGAATTCATTGGCCAGCAAGTTCCAAAGGCCCCAAAAACTCAGGGCTGGATTACATAAGAAGATAAGAATGGAAATAAGAAAATGGATCAGATCAGTGGTCTATAGAATCATAGAATACTAGGACTGGAAGGGACCTCGAGAGGTCATCGAGTCCCATCCCCTGCCCTCATGGAAGGACCAAATACTGTCTAGATTATCCCTGATAGACATTTATCTAACCTGCTCTTAAATATCTCCAGAGATGGGGATTCCACAACCTCCCTGGGCAATTTATTCTAGTGTTTCACCACCCTGATGGTTAGGAACTTTTTCCTAATGTCCAACCTAAACCTCCCTTGCTGCAGTTGAAGCCCATTGCTTCTCGTTCTATCCCCAGAGGCCAAGATGAACAAGTTTTCTCCCTCCTCCTTATGACACCCTTTTAGATACCTGAAAATGGTTCTCATGTCCCCCCTCAATCTTCTCTTTTCTAAACGAAACAAACCCAATTCCTTCAGCCTTCCCTCCTAGGTCATGTTCTCTAGACCTTTAATCATTCTTGTTGCTTGTCTCTGGACCCTCTCCAATTTCTCCACTTCTTTCTTGAAATGCAGTGCCCAGAATTATTCCTCCTGCAATGAGGTTTACCAGCTAATTCGATTTAGGGCTTTAAATCAGAATACCGTTTCAGTGCCGCATGTAGATGTGGGCAGTTACTTCGGGCTAGTCAATTTCTAAAATGGCGATCGGCTGGGAATATGCTAATGAAGCGTGGGATATTTAAATCCCACGCTTCATTTGCAATTTCAGTCGCCCTCATTAGCCTCCCTAGATCCAACTAGGGGGCTAGTGTAGACATACCCTATCTGATCTACAGATGGTGGCTAATGCCATATGTTTCCAAGGGAATGAACAGAACAGGGCAGTCATCAGGTGACCCATCCCTTGTTTTCCGGTCCCAGCATCTGATAGTCCCCAGCACTCAGGTTTGAAAATGTTGGTCCTAATCTCTGTAGCTGGGTGGCTGCTGACTGAGCACCCACTTTTAGAGGCTCCGGAAGGTTGCCAGACACTCTCTGTTGGGGCTCACAATACTCTTTCTAGGGCTGGCTTAATATCAAAGAAACGTCACAGAGTCCTCAGAGTCCTTAGCCACAAAATAATCCAAATAGTCAACACAAAGTCCAAAATCATAACTCAGCTGTTAATATTTAGCTTTGGTTTTCTGCGGCACCCATACCTTTTTCTCTGAGGCTGTACTCCACCCAAAGCTACCAGTCCCAGACCTTTCTCACCAGAACCCTATCCCAGGCTTCCTTCTCCTTCACTCTCCCTTGTTCTGAGACAGAAGGCAGCTTATATATTGCCCTCCTCCGGAGACCTCCTCCCCATTGGCTGGAAGAGAGGGGAGCCACGCCCCTACCCACTCAAGAGAGCTCCTGGTTCCAGGCTTTAAAGGAACACTGATGGGGGGGGGGGGGGGGAGAGAGGTTATTTCCCTCATCCAACTCCTAGTTTCCTGCTTTAAGGCCATTTTCTAGGCCTTTATTCATTCCAATATCTGGAATGGGGTCTTCTGGTCCCCTGTGCTTTTTAAGGTCCAGGATAATCCCTTACAATCTCTTTTCTCCCCATCTGTAAAACAGTGATAATAATACATATCTGTCTTTGTAAAACTTTTTGAGAACCTCAGATGTATTTGTTTGTTTTATTTAGAAAAAAATCTATGGGCAGCCAACCTACGCTCCAGGTGCCTAGCCTATACATTAAAATGTATATTATATTATATTATATTATATTATATTATATTATATTATATTATATTATATTATATTATATTATATTATATTTAAAAGACTCCCCATAAATGTTCCTCTTGAAAAGACTGAGAAGGGGAAAAGATGATAGTCACATTATTATTAGAAGGTTGTTGGGTTTGCTTCACATTTAGTATTGGTGGAACACTTCTGAAAATATTGGAGACATTAACAATTGAACAGGGAAGTAAAGGAAAAGAGATGGAGAGTCGTTCTGGGATGCAGGCATCGAGAAAGAAATCTCTCCCCTGTCTGGCTGGAGCTCAGAAAGGCCCTAAAAAGCTCTTTTCATTATTTCCATCCAATGACCCTATTAGGAAGATTTGAAATTCACAGAAGCTTTAACATACTTTTGGAGGTCCTGGAAGGGCAATTTGTTCTGTTGTCAAAGACGCGCTTTTGAAAGGCATGGCAGACTACAGTGATGAATGCTTTAACTTTACAGCATTTTGACGTGTAATTTATTTGCTGTAAATTAATTGCATCTGCTGTTTTCATTTTGCTGTAGTGAATAATCGGTTTTGCTCTATTCTTAATTAGATAACACTATCAGATCCGCTACTGATTGTGGCGCTACCATTTACCCATTTATTATTTTTATTCCAAAACAGGCAGTCTCAGATCTCTGTCTAGGATCCAGTATAACCTCTGAGTGACATTGGTATTTTCCCCCTCCTATCAGTTATAGGTACTGAAACCCTGTTGATGGAAGGGGTCTTATGCAAGGCTACAAGATCTGCCTAAGATCACCAAAGGCATCACAAGTCTTAAAATCACAATAAAGTAGCAGTGTCTTTCCATCACCTCGTTGGGTAGGTGGAGGAACCAAATTGAGGGGAGGGGTAAGATATCAAAACTGCCAGACCCTGCTTCAAATCCAGGCATCATTTGTAGTCAGTAAAAGTCATTTTCATTCCACAGCTACCTGGGGGCCTCTTAAATAAATCAATTCATTGGCTTCAGGGGGTTTGTGAGGGTTGTATGCCTCTCAGTCGTGCAGGAATTTGATCCTTCTTGTCCACATCAAAACTGGCACCTTTGTTCACAGCTTCAGTAGTGAAGCCAAAGACTGAATCCCTGTGGGCAGCTACCTTTCCGCTTTGTTTTATAGGTGGTCTTTCCATGTCTGGATGGATGTCCGGTGGCGCGGCAACATAGAATAAAATTATCACTGCTGTTGCAATTGACACACTTGGAAGGTGGATAGCGAATGGACTTTGGTATCTATTGTGGTCCAGCCATCTGATGATTTGGCATCGCAACCTTATTTAGAGTTTTCAAAGCGAATGAGGCAGGGTCTACAAAACTACCCCCTATATTGCCAATGTGGTCAATTATCTTTAGCAAATACCTAGTAGAATGATGAGCTCAAATGTACTTATTCTGCACCAGAACCTGTATTTCATAGTAAAGGATACTTAAAACAGCAACACAATTGAAAAGAATAAGTCTATGAAATTATGAGCAAGCCCTCCTGGCGTGAAATGAAAAATATTGATTATCACACCTGTTAAACCATGAAATCCTCTGCAACTAATTAATCAGCTAGGGAAAAGTTTGTCAGTGGATTGTTTTTTCATCTTGAAATTCTCTAAAATGAATAACTGTGACAGAATAAATCTATTACATATAACATATATCTTGACTTCACTTGCACCTGAAAGTTTCCACTCATTATTTTATAGGTCCCATCATAGATTGAAATACTACTCCGAAGTAAAATTAGACTTAGACAAGGTGTATTTCTTCGGACTTTGGAGCACACAATCTATGATCTGATTTCACATTCTTCATTCATGCCTTTTTAGAAGGAAGTAATTCTGTAGTTGCTCTTTTCTGAAAAGTGATTGTTGTGTCACTAGTTTTTTGTTGTTGTTTTGGTTTGTTTGTTTTTTCCAGGGTTTGTGAAAGCCAGACTTTAGAATGCTGTTACGTTGGGCACTGTGTATTCACAGTCGCACATAAAACAATAGACACAAACATTCCCACAGAGACATTCATATACACCTAAAGACACACATACCTGTGTGCACCATTCACACAGAAATAGTCATACACCCTTATTTGTACACCATACACACAGAGATAGCCATACACACACATCTGTACACAGCAAGATAACCATACACCCCTATTTGTACACAGTCAACCACACCTTCCTACAGGCAGGCACACAGAGAGACATTCAGTCACCCACACGTTTAGACATTCACACAGACACCCCCCCATTCATCCTGACATTCACACGCACAGCTAGTTACACACACACACCTTTGTGCGTATACACACCCAGACACATGCCTACACCCATAGAGATAGTCAGCTACAGATATTTGTATACACACACAGACCTTTCCACACAACACACACGGGCTGCCCGGAAACACCCAGCCAGCGCCAGCCCTACAGACAGGGAGGGTGGGTGCAGACCCGAACCCCACCTTACCCCTCTCACACCTCCCGGAGCGAACCATTTCCTAGAGCGCAGCACGGAGGCCAGCTGGGGAGGCGGCTGCCAGCCTGTCTCCCCCCCTCTCCTGCCTTGGTTGCGTCATTCCCCCAGCTGCCTGACGTGCCAGGCCGGGGAGGGAGCTGTCCAGCGGCTCATGGTGCTGAAACTGCAGCATTGCCCGGCTCCGTTGTCTCTGCTGCTGCCACCCCAGGCGCGGCCGGATTCCCAGACACTTTCCACCGACCCACATTTCCCCCCCTTCTCTCCTTTTCCCTTCCCAAGCTGAAGCCAGAGGCCGGAGCAGCCTGAATTCTTGCATTGATCCCTCCCCTCCCCTTTGCTTCTCCCCCCTTAATTTTTTTCCAGGGGGGGAGGGGAGGAGAGATCCGCGTTACGCCCCCTCCCCTCCTCAGGAAAAAAAAATCCCCATTTGCTCTGCACGCCCGCCTCCTTCCCCATTGCATCCCAGCGAGGTAGCAACAGCACCATCATCCCTGCAAGGCGGATGGGGGAGCGGAGAGGCGGCTGAGGACAGAGGCAGCTTGCTGCTGCCCAGACGGTAGGCACTCCCGGGAAAACCACCCCTGGGTCGCCCTGTGCCCGCGGCGGGGTGTTTCGGCGGAGGCTGTCAGCGGGAGAGGAGAATTGGGGGAGGGCGGGGGTGCAGAGAGACGTGCCATGGTTGGGTGTCCATGCCGGGCAGGGCGAGGACAGCCGCCGGAGGAGGAGGCGGAGAGAAGGGGCGGAAAATGAAGCTGGTGGCGGAGGAGAACACGGCGCCTCATCCCGTGAATCCAAAGGAGAGCCCTGCAGTGGCGGAGCGAAGCTTCATCTTCCTGGCCACCCCCCACGCAGGCGACACCGGCGTGTGCTGACGTCCCTGGCTTGTGGAAGGCGAGCGGGAGCCGGAGCATGTCAGCCCCACGTTTGCCTGGTCAATTACACGCAACGAATCGATCCGATGTCTACGGGTTTTTAGTCCGGGGGAGTAGGAGCTAACCCCCCCCCCCCAGCGCCTCACCAATTGCCATATTTGTGTGTGTGTGGTCCAGGCAGCGGCTGGAGTGCAGGAGGTCAACGAAAATTCAATACAAGGCAAGGCACATCGGAGGCCAATCATGTCGTTCAGGACTTCTGATATTGGCCATTAAAGTTTTTTTGGACGCTCCAGCAAGGTTCGCCAGAGCCCGAGAGGGCGGTGTGTTAAATGTAGGGGATTCTCACAACCGCTCCCCCTCCCCCCAAAAAACTACGAAGAAGCTTTTGCCAACGAAGGCAGTTTTGATCCTGAGAAGAACAAAACGTCCAGGTTTGCCTTTTATGAGCCTGCTGGGTCTCCCCTCCGGTGCCACATCCTTTTGTACCCTTTAAAATAACGCCCCCAAGAAGAATTAAGAGAAAGGGGGGTACTTTGGGCATGCCAAGTACTGGTGAGAGAACCAAACCCCCCTGCCTTCTCCACCCCCCCTGGAGCAGCGCCCCCCATTTTTATAGGGGGAGCAGTTGAGACTTTCCAGGAACCTCTCCCCCTGCTTCTCTGAGCTCCTCCAGAGCGGAAGGTTCGTGTCCAAGAACCGGATTATTTCTAAACCAACTTGTGGCATTTCTCCAGTTTGGGGGAGGGGAGGCGGGAAGGGCGAGGGTCGTTTTGCACCGTTATTACGGGCCAGCGGGTTGCTGTGAATTTTAACCAGGTCTTGCCCGTGAATTTTAACCAGGTCTTGCTCCGGATCCATTTTTTTTCTAGACACAATCTTTTTTCGTGGGGAGGCACTAGCCAAGCGGCCCCCCGGTTGCTCGTCCCTCCTCCTCCCCCCCGCCGCTGGCTGGCAAGGGAAGGCACATACATGTTCATACCAACCGGTGTGATCGTGGTCTGGTGCTGCTGCTGCGGGTTGCTGAGTCCCAGACAGATGTTGCGCCATCAGAGCCTCCTCAAATGCCGCTGCCGCATGCTGTTCAATGACCTGAAGGTCTTCCTGCTCCGGCGACCCCCGCCGCCCTCGCCTCCCCTGCCCATGAACAGCGCCGAGCACCCCCTGGGCTCGCAGGCGGCCAATAACAACACCCTGCCCGCGCTGCATGGAGGACGAGGGGGGGGCTGGAGGGCGCCGGCTGCCGGGGGGGGCGGCCCGGCCAGCCCGCCCGAGGAGGAGTGGACCAGCCCGGCCGGCGAGCCCCTCACCTCCACCATGAGCAGCGCTTCCTCGGAGGACTTCTGCAAAGGGAAGGCGGAGGACAGGTACTCGCTGGGCAGCAGCCTGGACAGCGGCATGAGGACCCCGCTCTGCCGGATCTGCTTCCAGGGCCCTGAGCAGGTGAGCCGGCGAGGCGGGGGCGTGGAGAGGTGGAGTCCTGACCCGTGGGTGTCTGTCTGTCTGTCTCCCACCGCTGGGTCCGCTCCGTGCGGGGGGCTGGTGTGGATTGTCTCTTGGGCTGTGACTTGGAGTTCTGAAAAAGTTTTAGAGGAGGGGTTGTGTTTGAACGGCTCTTACTTGCAAGCTTTGTACAGAGTGTGTGTGTGGGGGGGGGGGGAAGAGGCATACACAACATGCCCCCACAAAGGGACACCATACCTAAACGCTCTCCCTCAGAAACACAAATGCACCCCTTCAGGTGCAGACCCAACACACCCATGCATGGATGCAGAACTCAGGGCTACACACACACACACACAAAGCCACACCAACCCCCACTCCCACCACAACACAGACATAACTCTCAGCCTAGAGACACCACACACCAGCATGCCCAGACACAATACACAGACATGCCCAGAGCCACGCTACAGCAAGACTTGGCTTTGTTGGGTGGATAGAACTGTGATCCCTTGACAAAGGTTTGGGAAAAGAACTGCAGTTTAATTCTGTCTAGTTCTGGTTCTCATTCCCTGGATGAGGGCTAGATGCAATTTTGAAGATGCCAGAAATGGTCTTGTGCTTGTTGTGTTAAGGATTCTCTATTCCGTTTTTGAGGTGTGGCACTGATAGGGACATATCAACTTTCTTTAATGACATTGTGAACATTGTCAAACGTAGCCACTGGGTTACTGCATTCAATCAGTTATATCAAAATATCCCCAGAACCCCCCAGGGGTACTTTGGTTTGTCCCTGGATTGGCAAGTGATACTTTTGTTGTTTTTGTGGTTTGCAGCTTGGCCTAAGACTTTTAAAAAGAGAAATGTGGGGCTTGCACACTTCCCTACAGAGTCAGAGAAAATATTCTGTGTATCTGGGAAAACTCTGAATCTGAGCTAGAAAGATTGTGTATAATCAAAGCCTCACCTTAACTTCTTCTTAATTAAAAATACCCAATAATTGAAATGTGCCTGGATCTGCTTAATTACTCCACCACTATCTACAAATGGATAATGGCTCAAAGAACACCCAGAGGGAAATTATAGGGAAAGGTCTCCATTGCATAAAATCCTATCAGGGTTTAACAGACACTTCATGACTTAAAAATGGAACCGCAAAGTTGACATTCATTACACAGGAGCAGTTTTCAGGGGCAGATGTTTAGAGAGCAATGTCTTCCAGTAGAGAAATCTTGAGCCATTCATACCGCATAGCAGGAATTCTCAATTTTTGGATAGTGTTAGTATCTTAATAAAGAGAGTATTTGTCTGTGTGTAGACATTTTCCCCTCCCCCATTTGCAATCATATAACATCAGCAATTGCTTGCAAGGAAAAGTGTAGCAAGAAGGTATTAAACACATTCTTTGCATTTAAAATACAATTTAGCCACTGTAAATACATTGCAGGAACCAACGTCACATGAGCAGACAGTTTTTTGTGGAGCACCACCAAATAGTCGGCGGATTATCCTGCTCCACAAGCTACTGTATAAAACCCACGGGTGGTCAGGCCATGTCAACCTTTGAATAAAGCAATTGTGTGAGATTGGACATGCTAAACATGCTGCCTAAAAATGTTCCATGGTACATGTTACTAGTAGGCCAAAGAAGTTTCTCCCCACCAAAATGCACCACAAAATGAAAAAAAAAACCCACAAACCCAACAACCCAAGGCAATCAAAAATAAAATGCGCCGTTTTTACACCATTTTCTTCAGGCAACAAATGATTAAAAGTAGATCAAGAATTGTAACCTAGTATATTTGATGCATTTCGTATGTGGGCAAAATTCATACTTAGCATAAAACAGTTAAACAATCAGGAACTACTGGAGACCTAAGGTTTGATCTAATAACCCTAACATGCAAGCAGCCTTTGTTCACCAGAATAGGTTCATTGACTTCAATGTAAGCTCTGCTTGTATGAATTGTAGGATCTGGCTGGCGAAGATCTTTGGGTCTGTAGGATGGTAGATCCAAAGCAAAGTTCAATTAAACAAGATTAAGCCCCATTCTCTCCTTCCTATTTTTGGTAGCTCTTCCTCTGCTATGGTAACCCAGTGCTACATGGCAGTGCTGAGGATGGTAGTATTATGGTCCACATTCTGCCTAGCCTAATAAAAGTGCCAGCATTTTACATCCTCAGGGGAACAGTCATTTGTATCTCTCATAAGTAGGCTGTTCAAAGGTGAGGGGACATGACCCATCCCAGTGTGTGTGGGAAAGAAATAGATCCTTCCTGAAGATAAGTTATGTTCCTCCAGCAACTCCTCCACCTATCACAGTTCAGTGGGATGAGCCTGCTTCATACCTACAAGTCTCTTAGGGTATGTCTACACAGCAGGGCTAAAGTTGGAATAAGCTGTGCAACTTCAGCTATGTCAATTGCACAGTTGAAGTCAAAATATTTTCACTCGGTTTTTGGCGCGTCTACACAGCAGGAAGTCGAAGGAAGAACACTCTTCCTTCAACTTCCCTTACTCCTTGTAGAATGAGGGTTACCATGAGTTGGAGTAAGAAGTCCTCCAGCTTGACATTATTTCAAAATAAAGGCTTGTTATTCCAAAATAATGCTGTTGTGTAGACGTACCCTTTACAGCAGAGCCAGGTGGCCAATGGGACATAGCCCTTTGGAATGGCTTGAGTATCTGACTGATAGCTAAAGATGTCCTTTTCACAACAGGCTTTTAGTGGAATAAAAATATAGAACAAATCATTCACTGTTTCCAGAGGCAATTTATGCCTGGATTATTTTTTTCCGTCTCTTTTATAAGCAACACAGTGGAAGATATATGCAGATAGCTGCCTGGATGTTTTAGCTATTTCATCTTTACAATACTAGCTACACTACTGATCATTCTGCTCAAACACAGGAAAGGTGATGTCTGTGAGGTTGGTTTGTGGGTGGGACCAAACAGATTTTGAGTATACACACAGGTGACTAAACTACCTTGGGGAACAGGAATCTGTTAAAACAACTGGATGCTTATTTTTACCCTTTCAAATCTGCATATGTTGCATTTTAAATGGGAAGCAATTCGCTGAACATCTACCAGTCTATCAAAGTGAAAAAGTGAGCAGACAGGATGTACAGGTTCTGCTTTTGCTTCTCCAATCCTCAGAATTTGCTATAATTAGATTAATTGAGGCTAGTCAGCTACCTTACACCTTATTCTAGAAGTTGTCTCATTTTCTTCACCAGGATTTCCTGTGGAGTGAGGCTATGTGAATGAGGTCGTCAGAATATGGCCTCTATGTACAGAGCCAACTCCTAAAGTCCCAACTTCAGAGCCAGGTTTTATAGTCGCATCTGTGTAAATTCAGCCTAACTCTTGAAGGTCAATGGAGATACTCCAGAATTGCATCCGTATGACCAAAGTCTGAATTGGCGTCTCTATTTTTATTCAGTCTTTATTCCAGTAAAACTGCCATTGGGCCAAATCTGAGCTCCTGATCCAATTTTTGTTCAGTGTTGACTAAGGCAAACACCCACTGTGTCTACACTGGGCCACTTATTCTGGAAAAGCAGCCGCTTTTCCGGAATAAGCTGTGAGCTGTCTACACTGGCCCCTGAATTTCCGGAAAAGCACTGATGATCTACTGTAAGAAATCAGCTGCTTTTCTGGAAAAACTATGCTGCTCCCGCTCGGGCAAAAGTCCTTTTTCCAGAAAACTGTCCTGGAAAAGGGCCAGTGTAGACAGCACAGTAGTCTTTTCCGCAAAAAAGCCCCGATCGCGAAAATGACGATCGGGGCTTTTTTCCGGAAAAGCATCCGTGGCCAATGTAGACGCTCTTTTTCCAGAAATACTTATAACGGAAAACTGTTCCGTTTTAAGCATTTCCGGAAAAAGGTGCCAGTGTAGACGTAGCCCCATTGATTTGCCTGGATACAAACTGAGCAAGATTTGGATGCTGAAAAGAACATCAGTGATGAATGCACGTTACCTTATACCAACCTCAAAAAGACAGTCATATACTTTTATGAGCCTGGGCACACCATTAAATTGCAAGGTGACCACTGGGGACAATGACAAAAAGCTGAAGCCACCTGCCTTTGGGAATTTGAGAGCAGCCTTTAACTACCTGAAAGGGGGTTCCAAAGAGGATGGAGAGAGGCTGTTCTCAGTAGTGACGGATGGCAGAACGAGGAGCAATGGGCAGTTGCAGTGGAGGAGGTCTAGGTTGGATATTAGGAAAAACGATTTCCCTAGGAGGGCGGGGAAGCACTGGGATGGGTTCCTGGGGGTAGGGGGGTGGAATCTCCATCCCTAGAGGTGTTTAAGTCCCCCTTGACCAAGCCCTGGCTGGGACGATTGAGTTGGATTGGTCCTGCTTTGGGCAGGGGGTTGGACTCGATGGCCTCCTAAGGTCTTTTCCAGCCATAGGATTCTATGGTTCTATGATTCTATGGCCTGGTCTATGCTATACAGGAAGGTCCAAGTAAGATACGCAACATATCTTATATCACGTTTCTGCACCATTCACACAATGGGAGACCAATGGGTGCACATGCTCCTGTTGTCTTCCCTTACCCCACATGAGGAGCAGGAGTACTGGCACCGGCATGGGCACCATTTCAGTTCGATCTAGCAGGTCTATACTACTCCTGCTAAATCAAATCCCGGGAGATCATCCATGTAGTGAAAACGGGCCCTAGCTAGAGAGGAATGGGCAAACAGAATTTTGCAAGGCTGCGTCATGCCTTGTGGTTTGTTGGGGAAAAAATTGTCGTTATAAAGCAGCGGTTACCAACCAGCAGATTGGGTTCTATCAGTAGATCTTGGAGCCTCTGACTGGTTTGGCCAGGAAGCTATCAAGCACTGGCACTTCAATTACCCCTCCACCCACTGTCATGCTGCTCCTGCGTTCTGCCTTGGAGCTGCCTCCTGGGGAGCCTCCTGCTTGTTGTGCAGGGTGTGGGAAGGAGAAGGGGGGGTGCTGATGTTAGGGTGTCCCTCCTCCCCTAACTCCTGTACCCCATCTCCACACAGAGAGAAGGGGATGGAGGGCGGTTGTCAATGCAAATCTGTCACTCTCACGCTGTGTGTGTCTCTCTCATTCTCACACACACGCACTGTCCTTCCCTCTCATCTCCCGACCCAACACATCCGTGGGGGGTTGTTGTTGTTACTCCTTCTACTGCTTGCAAAGTGGGTTACGTTTGGTTTTAGACTGGTCTGTGCATTTCAGAAGTTTCATTTCTCTCTTACGCTTCAATTTAATTCTTTGAGTTCTAAAATGCCGAACCTGGCGTGGCTGGAGTCGTTCTCCCGGTGGGAATTGCTGCTCCTGGAGGTGGCTGGCATGTCCCTGCAGCCCCTGAGAGAGGCAGAGCAGGGGGTCTCCACATGCTGCCCTTGCCTGCAGACACTGCTCCTGCAGCTCCCATTGATCAATAACAGGGAACCGTGGCCAGTAGAAGCTGTGGGCTCGGTGACTGGAGATGTGGGGCAGTGCATGGGGCCATGGAGCTGTTGTACATGCTCTCAGGGGTGGTGCAGGGCCAGGGCAGGAGTAAGCCGGCCTTAACCCGACTGCTCCACCACCCGAAAGCTGTCTCAGATGGTGCCCAGCCAGAGCCTGCTTCCTGAACCTCCTCCTGCACCCAACCTCCTGCCCCAGACGTGAGTCCCCCTGCAGCCAAACTCCTTCCCAGAGCCTCTTCCACACTCCAAATTCCTCGGCCCAAGACCAGAACCTGTGCCCCAAACCCCGCCTGGTGAAAGTGCATGAGGATAGGGGAGAAAGGCGGATGGAGTGAGCAGGGTGAGGTCTCAGAGAAGGGGTGGGAAGGAAGTGGGGCAAGAGTATTGGGGTTTGAGGTAGATCTTACACTGCACTGAAACTGAAAAATTTATCTTGGGGTTCAAAAGGTTGGAGAGCACTGCTATAAAGGGTCTTTTAGGCATTCTAGGCTATTGACAAAAAGCGATGGTAAGTCTCTAAAAGATCTTTTAATCCCATTTTGATTTTCTTTTTAAAAAATGACAACCACCACCACCAAGTTCCTTATTAATCTAGTTTCTCAAGTAGGCTTTATGCAACATCTAGTGCAAGAGAAAGTCTGAGAAGATTTTGCTTTACATTTATAATGGCTTCAACATGTAATGGGCCTCCGGCTATGGAGCAGCTTGCATTGTAAACTCCTTGTGTGTCTGTGGCTCTTATGTATACGCTGGTTGTTTTATTTAAAATATGCCGGGGGAATTTAGTAAAGAGAAAAGCTCTTTATTGCAAAAAAATGTTTTGATACTTGCTGGTTAGTTGAAAGCAGCCACTAATGCAAAGAAAAGCTTGGATCAGATGACCAGGCGAATAAAAAGTCCAAGTAACCGTTTCCGGTGCTAGAAAGGGAGTGTTTATTACAATCGAGGCTGGCTGTCAGAACGGGTGAGTGCTCTTACTGACAAGTCTGGCTTACATTGTAAAAGCTATCGGGCCAGATTCCGTTCTTTGTGATTCCATCGACTGTCATGGAGTTGTTCTGATTTCCATTGGTTTCACTGCGTAGAGATGCCGGCCTGCTGCATTAGCTAATCTTGAAGCGGTGAATCACAAAAATGTGAGCATGAGGTGTTGTGGGCGGAAGGGAAGGGTCCCTGGATATTTTCATCTGTTTTGCTTTATGTGCTCTGTTTCGCAGAGCTCTGCCTGGATCCCTGGCAAAGTTCTCCAAGAGATAAAAACTGAAGACGAGCTTTACTGTTCAGACATTTCTCAGTATTTCATAGCTGTGGCTCCATACTGGAGGCAAGCCAAGCAGGTCAGCAAAAACAATGTGGAGAAAAGAAAAAGCCTTGTTCACGTCAGTTGGTTGTGTGATTGCACATGTAACAGACGATAAACAATCCCTCTGTGGTTAGAGTCCCATTTTTGGGGCACATTATAAAGAAAGGAACATCATTAGAAAGAAAATCAGACCTCTATCAGACGCGGAAAGCAGTGTGGTTTCCTGCAAATGATTCATGGCTACATATATTTTCTAGCTGGCAGTCTCCACTTGTTTGTCTTGTTTCTCAGCTTAGTTGCACTTTATGTTTCTTCCAGGGAAAAGTGCTAGAGAGAGGAAGAGATGTGAAAGGTAAATAGAAATGGGACTTGGGTGGATTGAGAGGGATTGAAGAACTGGATATGGACTCTTTCTCCTCTAGGCTAGTAGGTTGTATTTAGGTCAGTGCTGATTAGAGATGGTTGGAAATTGGAACACTGGACTGGAGCAGTTTGTATTCAGATAAAATGATGAACACAAGAACAAGGGGACAGTCAATGCAATTAAAAAGTGGGAAATTCAAAAGGGATGAAAGGAAATATTTTTTCACATAATGTGGGACTCAGCTGTGGAACTCATGGCCACAGGAAGTCAGTGAGGCCAAGAATGTAACAAGATTCAAACAGGGAGCAGGCAATAGCACTATCGTAGTGAATAACAGCATTTTAGGACAGAATATCAAATGGTATGTTCCCCAGTGTAGGCGTTTCTTGATTAAGGATCCGGGGGAACACTACATAGGGGGCAGATACTTTCACAGCAGCTCGTTGCTGGGTTCTGATAACTTTCCTCAGAGATATCCAGCATGGGCCACTGTCGAAGGCAAGATACTGGGATCAGGTGGGTCTGATGCAGTCTGGTATCTCTTGTGCTCCTATTTCTAGAGCCAACGCTCATAGTTTGAGCCCCTTCTTGGTAATGATTGACAGATGCTGCCATCCGATAGCTGTTCGGTGGCATCCAGGAAATGAGTTAATGGGTTCTTAGCTGAATTCCTGCTGGGAACGTCACAAAACTCATAAGCACCAGACACCTCTCAGGTGGCAATCCTCTGCAGAGAAGCTATGAAGTGACCCAGTCATGGGGTTGACTATATGGAGATGTTTGTGCTCTTGTGTCCATGTTACATCTGTCGGATGGATAAATGGAGGACTTCTTGGAGTTACTCCTGATTGACACCAAGTTGAGAGCTAAATTGGGGCTGCCATTTCCAGAGCCAAATGAAGTAAAAACAGAGAAAATACAACCCCAAACCATTACAAAGATGCCAGCAGGGACATGACAAAGAAGGGGAGCACACAGGGACAATTCTGAAATCCGTATTATACGCAAGGATAAAATGTAGATGCCGGAGTGAGAGGAAGGTGGGGAAAGAAATGCTAAAAGAGCAGAAAGAGCCTTGTTTTCTAACATTGTGCTGAAACGGACCCTAAAAGCTGTGATTTGTTAGCTAATAGGTTGAGTCATGTAGCCACAGTGTTCCCAGCTTGGGTCTCCAGTCCATATTCTTTTCATCTGTGTGTTTCTATGTGATTCATTTTCTTGGTGGTAGCAAGAGTAATAAAGCTCGGGAAAGCAGCCACTTCTGTTAAAATGAAGCTTAGGGTTGTTGGCATCTATCCATGTGGATTTAGACACCCCGACATCAGAGATAGGAAAGATTCCTTGGGTCATCTAGCTCACCCTGTCCTTCCCAATCTGTTCCTGCCCTTACACCTGATCTTGAGCACAATTGTACCTGCCCTAGGACGAAATCTCAAATCCCCTGCTCAGGCAGAATTCTCTTGGGCGTCAGCAGGAGCCTTGCTGGAGAAAGAGCCAAGTAGAAGCTGGAAAGACGTCAGGATTTGACCTTCGTTTAGGGTCGGACCTGGTTTCTCTTGACGTCAGTGGCAGCGGGGTCAATCGCCAGATCAGGGATGGGCAACTGGTGGCTCAGGACCACCTCTGATGTGCCAGGTCATCTCATTGGGCCCCCTCCCCAGAGGTGGTGATGCAAATATTTTCTGTGGGGCTGAGCAGCTGCATAGCAACAAGTGGGCCTAGCAGCCAGGCCCCCGGTTCTGGGCACCAAGCACAGTGCTCAGAGTGCAGGGGGTGGCCGCAGATACTGCGTGGGGCCTGGGACTGGGAACAGCCCATGTGCTGGGTTGCAATGTCACTCATTGGCTCAACAACTGCTCCATCATACATGCAAGGGAGGGACATTGCCCCATACCACGTGGACTTGCTACTGCTCTCCCATTGGCTCTTAGCTCCCACAACCCATCTGATTATGGCCAGCCTACCCTGGAAGTGGGCGGGTCCGCACACACCTCTGCCAATGGCGAGGCAGTCACCACAGCAGGGTCACATGACAGCAGAGCCCTTCCCCTGCTCATATGACGACGGAGTTGCCACGTCAAATTTGAGTGATGTTGTGGCCTGGCACATGAAGTCTTGCTGCGCCCAGTATCTGCCTTTGCTCTGTTCCCCTACTAGGCTCCCAGGCTGCGTCAAGACTACACCTCTCTGTTGACAGAGAGATGTAGATTAGGCACGTCGAAATTGCTAATGAAGCGGGGATTTGAATATCCCGTGCTTCATTAGCATAAACATGGCCACTGCTTTTTTTCAAAACGGAGCTTTTTCAAAAAAACCCACAGCAGTCTAGTCGTGGATCTTTCAAAATTACAACCTTTTTTGAAAGATCCCTTATCCCTCATAAAATGAGGTTTACAGGATCTTTCGAAAAAGGGCTTATTTTTCGACAGATCCGCATCTAGACTGCTGGGTTTTTTTTTTTGAAAAAGCTCAATTTAAAAAAAAAGCGGTGGCCATGTTTATGCTAATGAAGCACGGGATATTTAAATCCCCACTTCATTAGCAATTTCGACGTGCCTAATCTACATCTCTCTGTCGACAGAGAGGTGTAGTCTAGACACAACCCCCCAGACACAGGCTCTGGCTCAGTCCCACACCATCCAGGTCTTGTTACCGCTTTCCCATTGGCTCTGCCTAGGTTGCAGAACCTGATTGGCTCTCAGCTCCCAAACAATCAGCCAATAGGACTGCAGTAAGTGGATCTGGGTGGCATGGGGCAGAGTTGGGATCTAAGTTGATGGGGAAGATGGCGCCCCTCAGCAACCCAGCTCAATTATAAACACTGTTTTTCTGGAGAAGGTACAGAGAAAAGGAACAAACAATGATGAAAGGTCTAGAAAATGTGAGCTATGAGAGAAGTTTGAAAGAACTGGGCTTGTTTGGTTAGAAAAGAGAAGACTGAAGGGGGGCACGATAGCAGCTTTCAAGTATCTAAAAGGGTTTCACGAGGAGGAGGGAGAAAAATCGTTCTCCTTGGCCTCTGCGGATAGGACAAGAAGCAATGGGCTTAAACTGCAGCCAGGGAGGTTTAGGTTGGAGATTAGGGAAAACTTCCTACCTGCCAGGGTGGTTAAACACTGGAATAAATTACCTAGGGATGTTATGGAATCTCCATCTTTGGAGATATTTAAGAGCAGGTTAGACAAACATCTATCAGGGATGATCTAGATGATCCTGGATCCTGCCGCGAGTGCAGGGGACTGGACTTGACCTCTTGAGGTCCCTTCCGGTCCTTTGATTCTACAATTCTCTGTGGCCCAACAAAGGATTTAGTGGATTTTAGTGGTCCTCAATAGCCTTAACGTTGGTAAGGTCGTTGGGGCAGGAAGCCGATCATGCATGTTTGTTACCGTGCCGTGCAGAGCCGGGGCCTCCTACCAATAACAGTAAAAGAAATGTATCCAGTTGACTTTTAAATGCCCCACGTGACCGGGCGTCCATGTTCCCAGGCTGTCGAGACCTTGGCGACCTATTTCTTTGTTCAGGATGCTCACCTCTATCTTCATAAGCACATCCGCAATCTTCGTTCTTCACCTCCCCGCCTCCCCCAAACCCTTCCTCTAGCACGGGCTGGCGTTTATGTCCCTGCACTTGCGCAGAAACATCAGGCCGTGAGTAACACGAGCCTGGCTGTTCTGAATCAGTCCAACGGTCCATCTAGTTCGGTGTCAGATTTTCCAGTGGTGACCGGTGCCACAGAATTCAGAGAAACGGAACAACTTGGGCAATGATCTAGTTTCTGCCATGGCGGCCAGGGGGTTAGGGAGAGGCAGAGCGTGGTTGTACATCCCAGGCTGTCCTGAATAATAGCCTCTGATGGACCTCTCCCCTCCCATGAGCGGGCCTGAGCCCAGTTACGCTTCTAACCAGCCATCACACTGGCCCCGAGAACAAGCTCCACAGGTTTCCCTGGAGGCTGATGTCAGGTAGTGCCAGCATGAAGCACGTGGCTCCCGTTGTTTGCCTCCTCTTCCTCTTCTGTCGTTTTTACAGCACTGGCCCCTTTCCCTTGCAGGGCCCGTTGAGTGCAGCTGAAATGAATTGCATGCCCTCTCCCTGCCAACGGTCTGCTCCTTTTGCCTCTGCCGGTGCTCTCCCCACTCCACCCAGGGAGGGGACGGAGTCTCGGAGGAATGCACTTGGCCCTGACCACAGACGCGTGAGTCATGACGGTTAACGTTCCTGGTTTCGTAGTCCCCGAAGTGTTCACGCCGCGTGCCACTCAAAGGCTGCACAACGGGCATGTGCAGAAAGCTTGCGTTTTTACATGGGCACGGGGTGATGGCCCAGGCCGGCTAGATGTAGACTGCCTCCAGAAGGATGCTGCACACCCATAATGGCTTTCTGAGGAGTTTAAGGTGCTCCGTGCCTCTCAAGAGTTTGCCCTTAGAAAGTGGCTCATGCATGGCTGGCCCCTGCCAATTCCTTGGGCCGCTACCCATATCCCATCCTCCTTGAGGTCTTGGTTGCTCTTGACATTGACTAGCAAAAACGCCCTATGAAATGGCCTTTCCCCCATCTCTCCCTCTTCCATCCTCTTCCCCTCTCCGATTGCTCCCTCATCATCTGACTGGGTTTCATTCCCTCTTCCACTCTTCATTGGGGACCCACCACATGGTTCCTTCCTTGGCACCCGCCTTTTCCCCTCTGGCATTGCCTCTCAAAGTTATCTCATCCAGCCACATGGTTTCGTTACGCCGATGATTCACAGATCTGCTGTTATGCTCTTGCCTTGATTCCCCCCTCGCAGTCCCACACCACTGCCCGGCTTCTGGATGTCTTGCCGGCAACTTGAAACTTAACAGACCAGACCTGAACTCTTGATTTTTCCTTTCCTCCTTTCTTTCCTCCCTTTTTCTCTATCACTGCCGACAGCCCTTCCATCCTCTCAGTCACTCTAGACATTAACCCGAGTACCATCTTCATCTCCTCCCTCTTTCTTGCATCACCCCTCCAGGCTGTGTCCTACTCTAGTTCTTTTCTTTCTGTCCAGACAGCCAGAACTCTTGTCAAGACCCTACTTATCCCATGGCTTGATTACTGAGACCTCCTTCTCTCCAGCCTCCCTAATGCTGACATTACCCAGGTCTGGTCGTCTTCACATAATGCACAGTCGATCTGTGGAACTCCTTGCCAGAGGATGTTGTGAAAACCAGGATTTTAACAGGGTTCAAAAAAGAACTAGATAAGTTCAAGGTGGATAGGTCCATCAATGGCTATTAGCCAGGATGGGCAGAGATGGTGTCTTTAGCATCTGTTTGTCAGAAGCTAGGAATAGGCGACAGGGGAGGGATCACTTGATGATTCCCTGTTCTGTTCACTCCCTCTGGGAACCCCCGGTATTGGCCTCTGTTGGAAGACAGGACACTGGGCTAGATGGATCTTTGGTCGGACTCTGTCTGGCCGCTCTTATGGTCCATTCAGAACACAGCTGTTAAAATCATCATATTCTTTGCCCATCACTCTGACGACATCACCCCCATGACTCAAACTGTCCACTGTCTCCCCGCATCTCTCACCACATCATGTTCAAATGTCTTGTCCTCATCTACACAGCTCTGCTTGAGCCGTCTTGTTTCTTATCACTGTCTCTTTCACAGCCTCAGCTATTCCAGGTTGGTCTGCCCATTTGTGTGTGTCACACAAATCTCTCTGGGCTTAAGAAGACATACAGTCTCTGTGGCATGCATCCAATATTAAAGATAAGGATGCCTACAGAGCAAAGTGTAGAACTAGGGGCTGCCCCCTGTGGATTGTAAACCTTTATTTTATTTTATTTTATTTTATTTTATTTTATGCTATCTTGGATCTACACTTCAGGACAAAAGGTTTCATGTATAGCAGAGCCCCTATTTTATGAACTAATCTGGGAGTGAGGAGTTCATAAAATCAAAAAGTTCGTAAAAACAAACATCTCAAAGTGACAGTAGGTCTGGTGCAGAAGTTAGAGTTCACCAAATTGCTTGCTTTTTTCTTCTTCTTCTTCTTCTTCTTCTTCTTCTTCTTCTTCTTCAAATCACTGCCAAGCAGCTTCCAAGGCACTGAAGGAATCTGCGTAAGATGGGAAGTTGACTTGTTCTTCATTGACACCACTTTCATTATACAATTTTTTTTTACCTCGTCAGGGAAAAATGGCTCGTATAGCTGGCTGGATGTTTGTAAAATCAAGATTCTCCTTAGCATAGAGAAATATTTTGCAGTATATATTCTGAGGTAATGGGCTATGCTTAACAACAACAACAACAACAAAGGACATGCTAGTTTTGTAGAACTTTAAAAATCTATAATTTGCCTAAAATCTCCACTTTGGGTTGGGCATCAAAAAATACCATTGGAGCGTTTGTCGATTTCACTTTCAGATTTCACTTTCACAGAGATCATGAATAGTCCTGTGGCACCTTAGAGACTAACCAAACTATATAGAATCATGAGCTTTGGTGGGTAAAACCCACTTCATGCTATGAATAAATCCATAGAGATGTTCAATGTCACAGAGAGCTTGTTTGGAGGCATTGCAGGGAAAGGCACACTCTAAGAATAGAGGGGAGAGTGGCATTCTGGGTCTGTCTTACACTCCCTAATAGACCTCATTGGGGCTTTCTTATAATGGATTTGCACAATGGGCAGAGTTAAGGCTATGCATACTTCTGTTTACCATGCGGCTTTTGTCGTAACACCGTGGTAGCATCTCAAGGCTTAAAGCAGGATCTCAACACTCAAGATCCTGTACAAACAAATAAAGTAAAGACGATCCCCGCTGAAAGAGTTCTCAATCTAGGAATAAGCAGTCTCCACAGTTTCTTTGTATCGTTTCCTTCATGGAATTTCCCAGGGTTTTCTTATGAAAGGAAAATTAATTCAGAATCTGTAACTCCTTGGAGAAGAAACATCATTCCTGAACACACTTACAGTCAAGACTGGGCACTCCAGATTGAAAGCAGTACGTGTGTGTGTGTGTGTGTGTGTGTGTGTGTGTGTGTGTGTGTGTGTGTGTGTGTAATGGAGGGATTGCTTGACATGGCCACTTGGGTGCAGAGTGTGATTAGAACTGGTGGCATTCCATGTGTGTCCGTGTGCCTGAGTGTGAGAGAAAAACACTAGCCGCCAATGGTACTTTCTGTCCTGTGCAATTTACGAGATCTGTGGGGAATGGATGGTGCCAGAGCCCAGATCTTAGCAGCTAGAAAAGCTGATCACAGGAGGCTCCGGTGTAAACACAAAGCCCTCTCTGTCACAGAGCTCTTCACCGGTAAGTCGGAGAGGCTGCCGAACGCAGGCCATCCGAGGCCCGGCCTACACGCTTGAGGATAGAGCCTCGCTCCAGTGAAGCTGACAAAATGTGCAGGCGGGCAGGCTGCAGCCGTGGGGGCTGCTTTGCTATGGTCCCCCATGCTGGAGGCTCCTGAACAGCTAGTGAAGCTTGGCGAGAGAGGGTTTCAGTGACCCACAGTCAGGGAACATTAAAGGGTGGGGGGTAGATTTTGAGGCCAGGAAGCAGCTGAAGAGATTGAAACTGGGTTTGTTTTCAGTGTCACCAAAAGCTCTCTCCTCAAGCTGTGTGAAGTTTTCCATGCAAACCCAGATTCATTTGCATGGGCTCCTCCCAAGCTTCTCTTGGCCAGGCGTCAGATTTTTTTCCCCCGAAAAAGCATCATCCTTAGGCTTCAGAGTTAACACCCTATTGGCATACATGGGGGTGGCTCTCATTTCAGGTTGCCTGGAGACCTGAGTGGATATCACTGTATCAGCTACCTCTGGTCCATGGTTTGGACATTTGTCTTCACAGCCCCGAGGGATAGGAACAGCATTTCTAGGAAATGAAACCTTCAATTCTATCGCAGAAGATGAAGCCTGAAAATAATAGTAGAGGTTTGCCGGTTTGCCACAAGCCAGCCCAGTTTCACAACAGGAGCCAGCTGGCAGGCTAGCATAAACACTCCCTTTCCCATCTCCCCCAGTTTATAGTCTGCTGCTTCGGCTGGTCTCCAAAAATATGCAAGAGGATAAATTCTCCCCTTCCTTTGCTGCTGTCCTCCTAAAGTCTGCAAGAGCAGCTCTCCTCTCTGGCCTCGTTTATGTCCATCAGGTGGTCCACAGGAGAGGAACAGAGCGCCTCGGTTGTGGACGTGGGTGGAAGCAAAAACCTTGCGATTTTTAAAATATTGCAGTCCCATGAAATCAACCCCCCTGTTCACTAGGCTGCTTACAGACTTACGGTCAACAGGGACCTTCAGGATCCTCCAAGCCTAACCTTCTGCACTTCCCTGTCCTCATCTGGAATAGACCCCCCAGCCTTGGGAGAAGTTACTGAAGTCCTCAGAGCACCACTGAAAGGTTCACAGCCATTCTCCTCGAGGAGGGCTGTTTCCCTGCCACGTCATTTTGCCTGGAGAGTTGCTCAAAAACGGTCCCATCCCAACATGGCTGAACGCTTTTTGCAAAGACCCCGCTTGGAGAATTCTAGCCCCATCGGGGAACATTGCAGAAAGTGCTGAAAGTAGAGGGTGCATAGGAACAGCTCGGGAGCCGTGTCCAGAGCTGTCGCTATGGCTCCCCCTTTCCCACGCGTAGGCTTGCCAGATGCTTTCCCCCAAAATCCCGAACATGGCAGGAAATAGCTTGGTTGAGCAAAAAATAAAAGGAGACCAAACTTGTTGACCATAAAAATCCTCCCAAAAAACCAGGAGATGAACGTTGCTGAGCAAAAAAACAACAAAAAAACCCACCAAGTTTCTGCGCCTTTAAGACTCCCCATGCTCCTCACGCCACATGCAGCAGGGGAACAATGTCCCCACCGGGCTTCCATCCAAGGGAAAAAAAAAACGGACATTTTACATGTCCGGTATTTTCTGTTTTTTTTTACTGGACAGGGGCCAGAAATAACAGACTTTCCGGGCAAAAACCGGACACCTGGCAACCCTACCCATGCACTAACAGACAAAGCAATTACATCCAGCCTTGCCAGGGATGCTTGTCGTCCCCACAGCATTGGCTGCCACATTCTGGCACTGAAGAGACCAGGCGAGACGTGAGGGTAAACTGGCCTCTTTAGGATCTTGGCGGATGACAGCTGAAATTCCTGCAGCCTACCAAGCTGCATGGGGCACACGCTCATTCCAGCAAGCCCAAAGCAGAAGCGCCATGTGATAGGGAAGCAATTATAGCCCGGCATAAATAGCTTCGCATGCATTGTGGGGAGAGTACCAGAAACAACTTTGTGCGGTTTCAGGAGAGAAAGAACGTTGATTAGCGGCTGCCGGCGTGGATTTGGAAGTGGCAAAGGGAACTAACGTGTCCAAAGAGAGTATTGTCATGCTCAGCTTGGAGGAAGGCAGCGGGAGACACCGGCTTTCCAAAAAGCCAGCAGTAAAGGTCCATGGCGGAGGAGATTTGCGAAGGTCAGGAGTTGGGTGCTTGTGTGTGTAGCTGAGCTTGTGGGTGTTATTGAGGGGATCCGATGCATTCATGCTGTACGGGCATTGGCATGTGGGTGTTGTCCCCATACAACTGGGTCTGGAGGAGGTGCTCCTGCAGAGTCCACGAGCCTATCAGCTGGCCGGTAGCAGCGTTCGTGGCACTGACGTTGCAGGCACAGGCGAGGTGGCGAAGGAAGCCCTAGCTCAGCTCCCTAGCCAACTCAGGGCTGTACTTTGCCGTACAGAATGGGGCTTTGTAAATGTTCCCTTTGAAGGCAGGAGCACCCTTCCGAGAGCTCACCCGCAAGAAGATTTCAGTTATACTCATCGTCAACAATCTTGTTCCTACTTCCCTCCGGCTGCCCCTAGTTACTCCCCCGCCTGCCCAAATAAGTCTTCTTTCTTCTTCGTGTTGGCATTTTCCGGGCGATTGTGAGGTTGCTCTGTCTCCCACCCACATGTGGCTCTTACGGTCTTTATATGCGTTTCCAAATGGGCCACTTAACACCAGCTGCTAACCCAAGTGAAAAGCCACGTGGCTGCGTCATTATTGCTACTGAGCTGGCTAATGAGGGTGCGCTCTCTTGAGTTAAACCCATCGGCTACGTCTACACTGGCAGCTTCTTGTGCAAGAACAGCTGTTCTTGCGCAAAAACTTGCCGGGTGTCTACACTGCACACGCGTTCTTGCACAAGTAACTTTACAGTACAGCGTCAGAAAACAGGGCTTCTTCCGGAAGAGAAGGAAGGTATAAGTCCTCTTGAGCAAGAGATCTTCCACAAGAAGGCAGAGTAGACAGGCAACATGAATTTCTTGTGCAAGAAGCCCCGATGGCTAAAATGGCAGTGTGGACGCGCTCTTGTGGAAGACCTTTCGTGCAAGCACTCTTGTGCAAAACAGTTCTTGCACAAGAAGCCTGCAGTGTAGACGTAGCCCTTGTTTTTGTAGGGTGGGCATCCTCTGAGAGGAGGTCCACACAGCCAAGAAAAACCCACAGCTGACTGGGCCCAGGCGTGGGTTTTTCTTGGTTGGGTGGACCTACTTTGAGAGCCAAACTCTTGTATTCTGTTTCTGGCTCTGCGAGCAGGTTCCTTGGGTCTTACGGCATGAGAAGGAGGGTTAGGACACCCAGGTTCTCCTCCCAGGTCAGGTGGGTAGGGCAGGATGACCAGCAATCTGGACTCTAGGGCTACGTTCCCCTGCCATCAAACACCCATCGCTGTCTCTAGTCAGCTGGCTCCAGCTGGCAGGGCTATAAAATTGCGGTGTAACTGTTCCGGCTTCAGGTCCGCTGATGGGGAGAGGGGCAAAAGGGGCAAATGCCCCAGGGCCCAGAGATTCAAGGGGGCCTGGAGCTCCCAGCCACTGCTGCTGCGGCTGTGGCTGAAACTCCAGGCCCCTATGAATTGCCTTCCGAGTGCCACACTGTGGCTCCATGAGGCTCCAAGGGCTGGGGGAGGGGAAGGAAGTGCCCCACAGTCTGGGTGGCACTAAGGGCCGATTGCCCAAGGCTCTGCCCCTTCTGCCTGAAGCCCCACCCCTTCTGCCCGAGGCTCCACCCCTTCTTCCTGAGGCCCCGCCCCTTCCAGAACCACAGAGCTGCCTCCCCTCCACACACACACACACACACACACACACACCCTTGCTCCAGGGCTTCTGGTGGCTGTCGGCATGGCTGTCCAGCGTCTGCTAGAGCTCAGGCACTGAGCTCCAAAAAGGGGAAGGGTCCCTGAATGTGAAACGTCATTGCGCGTTGGGAACACACTTTGAGAACCCCAGAGGCAAGGCTGTGTGCATACACCAGGTATTAGCACTGTAAGTGAACCGGGCCTGCAGGCAGAGCGTGGAGAGTAGTGAACAGAAGGAAGAAGTCGCCAAGTAAGGCCACATGGCATCAGCTAGTCCAGTATTAACAAGCTTACGAGAGAGCCTGACGTTTTACGAGGGGAACAGATGGGATTTGAAGCACAGAGCAATGAAGAGCAAGCAGGGAGATGAGCTGGCTTAATTTGGCCAAGTCCTTTCCTGCCCGGCAGTTTCTTGTTCTCCGGAACTTGCGAAACACCATGTTGGCTGCGTCACAAACCTGTGAGATAACCACTCAGCCACACAGCTATGCAGGAGCGGTCAGGAGGAATGAGCCAGTTTATGGAGAATTGCAATGTGGCGAGAAAGAAATTCAAACCACTAGCCAGATTCATTCATGGGATCACGCCAGGGTTGAGCCGACAGTGCTCAGAGAGGAAAATGAGTCAGTAAAAAGCAATAATAATAAAGTGTCTTAACTATAATTGCAAAGAATAATTTACCGGCAACTGTGTGATTCAAGGTATGGAGGAAAGTCTACAGATCAGCATTAGCATATATGAAAAAGAGATTTTCAAAATTTCTGCAAGACACATTCTGCTTTAATTAACTGACATCTAAAAGGACTATTAGCACTGACCAAAACAGCAAATACATTCTGCACCAACATCAACAAATCTCTTGCTCTCGCCTGTTTTCAGATGCTGGGTTGTATTTTCCCAGCTGTTAGGCGGAAACAATGGCAAAACTCCCACTGACTTCAGGGATTTCATCCCTGCTCTCGACAACATCAGACTGCAATTCCCGTCGAGAAATTTCCAGAGGGCGGTGACTTCCCCAGAAAGGGCATTCACCTTCCGGAGAGATAATTCTTGGTTATGGACAGAGGGAAAGAGTGGCAGGTATTTTTCAAACCATTATTAAAATCTGTGCAGGTGGCAAAGGTGTTCGAACTAATCCTTGGGGGTGGGGTAAATATTTGTGGGGGTGTTTATAGCGCATCACATTAATGCCTGTCTATGATTCCTGATTCCACAGAGCATGTGCGTGCGTGTATGAGACCTCAAGAACTATAAGGAGCTGGCAAAGCTAATGATCTGGCATGTAGCTTGATATACAGAGCCTGTATTGACATCACTGGCTTGATTTGCTTCTGGCTTCAGTCCTCACATGTGCCCACAGTGACTGCAGAGTGAGTGGGAAATGCTCCCATTCTGATCCGGCGGTGTTGTGCATTCCCCTTGTTCTGGTGTATCACCTAAGGGGCCAGGCAGCCAGCAACATGCTAGGATGCGGTAACAGATGGCTGGAGGTTCAGAGGCCTCCTTTCTGTCGCTGCCTCTGAATCTCTCTCTGTGCAACCTTGGGCAGGTGGTCAACAGTCAACGTGGCCACCGATTTGAGGGTGCCTCAGTTTTGAGTGTCCACTTTGGTTCTGATTTCCGCAATTGGGCATGATCAGCACCCCTTGACGTCCATGGACAGTCTGGGTGTTCAGCGCCTCCAGAAGCTAGGGCCCAGGCATCTCAATTGGACACTCAATCTAGCGGTGTTTTGGGAAATGTCGGCCCTCGCAGCTCTGCCGGTTTCTCTTCTGAACACAAAGCCTCCTGCTAGTGCAGTGGAAGCTTCACGTCAGTTCAGTCACTTCTAGTCCGTACACGCCCCATGAATCTTTGACTGGGGAAGGAGACACACATCTCAAAGACCTGCAATTACTGCACAGCTGAGTAACCGCTCTCTGCTTACCTCATTAAATCATAGAGCACTAGAACTGGAAGGGAACTGCAGAGATCATCAGGACCAGTCCCCTACCCTCACGGCAGGACCAAGCACCGTCTAGATCAGTGGTCCCCAACGCGGTACCCGGGCGTGCAGCACATGCCGGTGCTGGCCCATGGCGCATGGGCGGCCCCGCCCCCAGGCGCATGGGCGGCCCCGCCCCCAGGCACGCAGCACATGCTCGGTGCCAGTCTCAGGCATGTGGCATATGCGTGGTGACGGCCCTGGGCATGCGCCGCATGGGCGGCCCCGCCTCCCGGATGCACGGCGCGTGAACGGCCCTGCTCCCAGACGTGCGGCACGTGAGCGGCCCCACCCCTGGGCGCCCAACAGCCCCAAAAGGTTGGGGACCACTGATCTAGATCACCCTGACAGGTGTCTGTCTAACCTGTTATTAAATATCTCCAGGGATGGAGATTCCACAGCCTCCCTGGGCAACTCACAGGAGAGTTATTAAATCGTCCCCAATTCGTTACTATTTGGAGGGCACTTGGAGATCCTGACACAGAATTTGAGTTTGAAGTGTGAATCCTCTTTTCCGAGGGGGTTGCTCTCCATCTCGCTGCCTGCTCCTAACTATAGGGCAGCTTCCCTGAAGCCCATTCTTGAAAATTCCCCGGAGTCCTTGCTTAGCTGGTTCACTCTGGACTCAAAATAGGAACAGGCCTAATCCAAGAGACTTCTAGAATCCTGGGGGGGGAAGGGGGGCTGTGTGGGTGGCGTGAGTGACGGCTGGGAGCAGCAAACCCACTTAGGCGAAGCGTTTCACTCTCTCGGCAGCCTGGTTTAGGAGGGATAAGATTAGAGGGGATTTCACCAGCAAAGTGACTAAAAGATTTATCTTATTCAGAGGCTTGGCTGGTACTTAAGGAATTTACATGATTGGGCTTTCTCAAATCTCCCTGCTGCTGAATGTATCCCGCACACAGCAGAGTCATAGATTTTCAAGGATAGGAGACCGGTTATTCCCTCTCTGCTCCCCTGACTGGTGCACGATTGTTTCCCACTATCCTGTGGTTTTGTCCAGACTGGTTTTAAATCTCACCAGTGAAAAGGCTGCCATCAAAGTCTTGGGAGAGGATTCTACACTCTAAGAAGTCTCCGTGTCGGGACATTTTTCCTGATGTCATCCTAGATTTTCCTTTGCTTCATGAATTTCACCCCCCATTACTCCTAATCAGCCACTCTGCTCCTTTCTTGGTATTTATTCGTTGAGGTATTTGCAGTCAAGTTGGGCTACACCCGTTAAACCTGGGCTCCAAATCTCACAACTCAGATCCATCTCTCGAAAAGGAATTCGCGCTGGACCATGGGGTGCAAAGCCATCCCTTAAGTTTCGAAGAGATTATTGGAAGAAGCCCATTTAGGTGCATTTTCCATGGGGGAGGAGGGCGAGGTCAACCCCACGATGGCACTCAGAGGCTGACATTTTTCATAACCCCGAGCAACATAGCTCCATCCGTCTATGTTTTACATGTCGACCAGGCCTGAATCTTGTTGGAAATCGAGTTCCGTGCCTGCCCTGGATCTCCTGTTGGGCTGCCCCCAAGGGAGATGTCTCTCTGTCTAGCACTCACTTTGGGAGGGAAGAAACAAAGGAGCCTGAGATCTCGGCCCAACGTACATGTTCTCTTCCCAAAGCAGCAGCACCTATGGCAGGCTATGCGGTCTGAGCGATGCAATCTCCCCTCGCCCTGTTCCAGCGCCGACCTTTGGGAAACCAAACCAAGGTGTTTGCTGGGCTGTGGGAAGGGGGTGGTGAGGTACTTAGGAGTGAGCAAGTTGCAGAGGCATCTCCCCCAGCGGCTAAAGAGAGAAATTCACCCCCGGCCTGCCTGGCCAAGAGCCCCGGAGGGGCAAAGTCTGCAGCAGATAAGCAGTTCCAATGTTCCATGTGTCTGCAGGAACCCTGAGGGAAGGCTGGGCCAGTGGTCCAGGCTGCCCTCGGGGGTGCTGTTGACAGTTCCCTGTGAAAGCCGCAACAGATCTGACCTCAAAAGTTTGGGTCATTATGAATCCATAGAATCACAGAACGCTAGAACTGGAAGGGACCTCGAGGGGTCATCAAGTCCAGTCCCTGCCCTCACAGCAGGACCAAATACCAGCTAGATCATCCCTGACAGGTGTCTGTCCAACCTGCTCTTAAATATCTCCAGTGATGGAGAGTCCACAACCTCCCTGGGCAATTTATTCCAGTGTTTCACCACCCTGACAGGTAGGAAGTTTTTCCTAATGTTCAACCTAAACCTCCCTTGCTGCAGTTTAAGCCCATTGCCTCTTGTTCTATCACAAGAGGCCAAGGAGAACAATTTTGCTCCCTCCTCCTTGTAACACCCTGTCAGGTACCTGAAAACGGCTCTCATGTCCCCTCTCAGTCTTCTCTTTTCTAAACTAAACAAGCCCAGTTCTTTCACTCTTCCCTGATATAGCTCATGTTCTCTAGACCTTTCGTCATTTGTGTTGCTCTTCTCTGGACCATCTCCAATTTTTCCACATTGTCCTTGAAATGTGGTGCCCAGAACAGGACACAATACTCCAACTGAGGCCTAACCAGCGCAGAGTAGAGCGGAAGAATGACTTCTCATGCCATGCTCACAACATACCTTTTAATGCATCCCAGAATCACATTTGCTTTTTATTTGGATCTTTCCTTGGAAGAATCAGGAGTGTTAGGATCCCTGAATATTGAAATAGAAATATCAAGCAAATGGGTTTTCTTTCTCCTCCCTGCCCATCCACACTTCTGTTCTGAGCTGAGTTTGAAAGCTCATTCGCCGGGAGTGGAGTATTGGTCCATAACAAACCTCCCCGGTGCAGTTCAGACAAGATAGGGCACGATTCAGGCCAGTCTCTGAGGCTGGAGAGTTCGTCATTGCTCAGGTTTCTCTCCCTGCACCTTTTGGGTTTGCTCCCCCCTCAGTGTGGCAGCGATACACGCGCTGAGGACATCGCAGGACCTTGAGCCTGGGGGCAGCCTCGTCTTCGGTCTCGTGTGAGGCTTCTTGTCTCCTGCCCTTCCTCAGAGCCATCCCTGCGGGTTCCTGAGAGCATGTCAGAGCCGTGACCCTGGCAAACACGTGCGCATACCCACACCTCTTGGCTGCGCGCCGATACAAGTGACTGAAGCAGCCCTTTATGCCTCCACCCGACAGATGCAGCTTGCTCAGTGGTATCCCAACGTTAGGCTTACTGACCTTTAAGTGCCTCAGCGATCCCAGCATGATAGCCTTCCGTAACGAGCGCCACAAAGCCACGGGCCTGTTGCATGCTTTTCGCTGAGTGGCACATGGGGCTTAACAAGTGCACAAGAAGCTATTCATGGCTGACTTTCCTAGGCATGCCAAAAGGCAAGTGCAAGGCTTTCCCGTTCTGCATCTGTGGCCCGTACAGAGACAATAAAAATAGAGTCACAGGACGCAGAGATGGAAATGACTGTTTCGGACACTTAGTCCCATGCAGAATTGGTCCTATGTCAGTGGGTCCGAAACGTGTTCATAGTGCGGCTCGTGGGCCTGACAGCACATTCTTCCTTATTGCTCTATTCTGTGCCTCCCATCCCAGAATCCCCAGGTGACTCCTCACACCTCAATACTAGTTCCCAACGGGCTCTCGTTTTCTCTCCTCCCCTCTTCCGGCACCCGCCAATCTCTCTTATTCACCGCCCCCTCGCTGCTCCCCATGCTAGGGTTGTTACCCCGTGGCAAGTTACTATAGCAACACTTCTGACGGTTAGCCCAATCGCTGCAATGGGCTCGTTGAGATTGTAGCTTAGGGTTCCGTGGTCTTTGTGATGGGTGTTGCTCCTTGAAATTCCTGGAGGTGTTTGAGAACAGCTCCCTGCCCCAGATTTTCCAGAACGTACATTTAAAGTGCCTTGTTTACACTCATCCGGATGTGTAGGGTCTGATGTTTTCCATGCCCTTGCACTGGTGTCTGCTAGGAAGAGTTGAACTGCTTCAGATAAAATCAGAGTCACTCTGAAACATCATCCATACAAGAACTAGACCTGCACCCTTTTAACTTTTTTCTGGGGCTTTACAAAACTTGGTTACTGTATACTTTACTTTTCACCCCCCTCTCCCCCTCCAATGCACTTTCTGGTTTTGTATGAGCTTAAAAGTGGCCTTACCTAATAATGGAAATGTCTGTTTCCTTCTTGTTTCTAATTTGGTAAAAATCAAGAAGTGACAGAAATCTGTAAGAGCCAGTGCTACGAAGAAAGCCTGGACTTATTAGATTTCCAGTAGAAGTGGAGGTAGATCACAAATTTCACATCAGACCATTCTCATATAGATCAAAGATTTGATTCTCTCCATTAGAAATAGGTCCAACTGCATGTATGGATGCAGATCTTTGTGATTACTTGTACCTGGTGTTTTGAGTTAGATAACACAAGAACTAGGGGTCGAAATTAAAAGGCAGCAAGTTTAAAACAACCAAAAGGAAGTTTTTCTTCACACAATGCACAGTCAACCTGTGGAACTCCTTGCCAGAGGATATTGCGAAGGCCAAGACTATAACCGGACTCAAAAAAGAACTAGTTAAATTCAGGGAGGATACATCCACCAATGGTTGTTAGCCAGGATGGGCAGGGATAGCCTCTGTTTGCCAGCATTGGGGGTGGGCAACAGAGGATGGACAATTTGATGATTTTTTCCTGTTCTGTTCATTCCCTCTGGGGCACCTGGCATTGGCCACAGTCAGAAGATGGGATACTGGGCTAGATGGACCATTAATCTTACCGGCTACGTCTACATTGGCATGATTTTGCACAAGAACTCGTTTACGGAAGAGTTCTTGTGCAAAAACTCTTCCACAAGAGAGCGTCTACACTGGCATGTGCCTTTGCGCAAGAGCTGCACTTTTGCACAAGAGCATCCGTGCCAGTGTAGATGCTCTCTTGCGCAAGAAAGCTCTGATGGCCATTTTAACCATAGGGCTTTCTTGCGCAAGAAATTCATGCTGCCTGTCTACACTGGCCTCTTGCGCAAGAACAGTTGCACAAGTGGGCTTATTCCTGAGCGGGAGCATCATAGTTCTTGCACAAGAAGCACTGATTTCATACATTAGAACGTCAGTGTTCTTGCACAAGAACCCGTGGCCAGTGTAGACAGGCAGCAAGTTTTGGCGCAAAAGCGACTGCTTTTGCGCAAGATCACGCCAATGTACACACAGCCACCCAGTATGGCCGTTCTTCAGATCTTATGGATTGGATTGGTACCAGCCCTTTGAAAACCCTTATCTAGCCTTTCACACACTTCACTGGCATGCAGCCTTAAAACGGTTGTTGAGGGCATCTCAAAACAAAGGGCAGGTTTTAGAACGGACAGGTGTGGAGGAGCACATGGTTTGGGCAGAGACAGGAAACATTTCATCAAAGGGGGATCTCTATATCCTAGTAAAAAGGACAGGAAAGGAGTTGGCAAAGTACAGGCGAGAGCTAATGAGGAACAGCCAAACAGAAAGCGTCCCATTTGAAGAGAAGACATGAAGGCAAGCGACTGACTATTGACAACCCGTACAAGTGCTTGCATACAAATGCTACATGTCTAAGTGCCCATCTTAAGATAGGTGAACAAGAGTGCCTGGCATTCAATGAGCAAACTAGTAGGCGTTGAGGATACTTGGTGGAATAATGATAATAATAAGGAACAGCAAAACCAGGGCATAAATGGGCATTATATGTGAAATGAAGCATTGAGTCTAATACAGTAAAAATCTTTAATGAAACAAACTGTACTACAGAGTCTCTGTGGATAGAAATGCCATGCTTGAACAATCAGAGTATAGCAATCAGAAAATACTTTGGCCTCCTGACCAGGATTGTGACAGGACTGTGAAATGCTCAAAGAGATTAGAGAGGCAGCACATGCAGAAAACACAATAATAAGGGATTTCTGCTAGCCTCATCCTGCCTGGGTATGTGTCATCTCAAGAAGGTGGGCAGAGACGACATGCCAGACACATCAACTGACAGCTTCTGGGAGCAGCTTGTCCCGAATCCCACAAAGGGAGAGGCAATTCTTGATTTATTCCTACATGCCAGAGAAGATCTGGTCTAGGAGGTGAATATAGCTGGCCCATTTGGTAATAGCTACCATAATGTAATTAAACTGAATATTTTTGTAGTGGGAAAAGTGCTAAAGAAACCCACCACAGTAGCACTGAACTTCAAAAAGAAGAACCATACAAAAATGAGCACGCTAGTTAAATGGAAATTAAAAAGCACAGGCACAAGGGTGAAATGCCTGCAAACTGTATGGCGCCGATTTCAAAACACTTTAAAAGAGGCTCAAATGAAATATATACCCACAATAATAATTTAAAAAATAAGAGGACCAAAAATGCCAACATAGCTAAACAGCAGAATAAAAGAGGTGGTTGGAGCCAAATTGGAAGTCAAATCCTACTGAGGGTAATAGAAAGGAGTATAGAGTCATATCGGAACTGGAAGGGTGTGTCTTCGCAGGTGAGTTATTTCAAAATAACTCCCCTTTTTTCAAAATAACAAAGCGAGCATCCACACTACCAAGCCTGTTATTTCGAAATAATAACTCCTGCTTGTGAAGAGGAATAAGCTTATTTCGAAATAGTTATTTCAGGAGTTATTATTTCAAAATAACCTGGCAGTACAGACGTAGCCGAAGGGACCTCAAAAGGTCCTCAAGTCATATCCCATGCACTCATGGCAGAACCAAGCACTGTCTAGACTCTAGACCATCCAGCTATGTCTACACAACCAAGTTATTTTGAAATAAGTTATTTCCTAATGTCCAACCTGAGCTTCCCTTGGTGCAATTTAATCCCTTTATTTCTTGTCCTATCACCAGAGGCCAAGGAGAACAATATTTCTCCCTTCTCCTTGTAACACCCTTTTAGATACTTGAAAACTGTGATCCTGTTCCCTTCTCAACCTTCTCTTTTCCAAACTAAACAAACCCAGTTCTTTCAATCTCCCCTCCTAGGTCATGTTTTCTAGACCTCTAGCATAAACTCTGGCAAGTCAAGTCTAAAACTATAGGGCATCTCAAGAAAAAAATTGAAGAACAACAAGTCAGGAACACAAAAACTAATACCGACCTGTTTTTCAAGGTACATCAGAAGCAGGAAGCTTGTCCAATTGTCACCGAGACCACAAGGTGCTAAAAGAGGAAAACTAGGCCACTGCAGAAAAGCTAAATGAATTCTCTGCATCACTTGTTACTGCATGGGGGAAGGAGAATATTCCCATACCTGAGCCGTTCACTTGACAACTCTGAGGTGTCAGTAGAGGACATTCTGGAACAAATCAATAACTTAAGTAGCAATAAGTCATCAGGACGAGACAGTATTCACCCACAAGTTCTGAAGGAACTCTCCTGGACAACCGCAGCACCACTAACTGTGGTATGTCCCCTGTTGCTTAAATCGGTCACCATGCCAGATGACTGAAGGGTAGCTAATGTAATGCCCATTCTTAAAAAAGTTTCCAGGGCCATTTTGGCAATTACCGGACAAACTAGTCAGCCTAACTTCAGTACCAGACACGCGAGCGGAAACTGCAGTAAAGAATCATCAGACACCCAGATTAACACAATATGTTGCGGAACAGTTAATATGGTTTCTGTGAAGAGAAATCGTGCCTCACAAATCTTTTACAATTCTTGGAGGGTGTGAAGAAGCATGTGGACAAGTGTGATCCAGTGGATATGATGTACCTGGACTTCCAGAAAGCCTTTGACAAGGTTCCTCAACAAAGGCTGTTAAGCAAAGTAAGGTGTCATGGGATAAGCAAGGTGGTGTCTTTTCACAGATCAGTATCTAGTTAAAACAGGAAATAAAGGGCAGGACCAAGTCTCTTTTCACAATGGAAAGGGGTAACTGGTGGAGTCCCCCAAAGATCTATATGTGCTGTGCTGTTCAACATACCCATAAATGATCTGCAAAGGGGGGTGAATACAAAGATGGTAAAACATGCAGACGATACAAAATTAGTCCAAACCCGACAGTAAGGAGTTACAAAGGAATCTCACTAAACGGGGTGACTACATTGCCGATGAAATTCAATGCTGATGAATGCAAAGTAATGCATATTAGAAAACATAGTCCCCGCTGTCCATACAAAACCATGGGGTCTATATGAGCTGTTAGCACGCAAGAAAGAGATATTGGAACCATCCTGGACATTTCTCTGAAAACATCTGCTCAGTGAGCAGTGTCAGTCAAAAGAAGCCAACAGAATGTTGGGAACGGTTAAGAAAGGGACGGATTATGAAACAGAAAAGATCACAGTGCCGCTCTACAAATCCGTGGCGTGCCCACATCTTGCATACTGCATGCAGTTCAGATTGCCCCATCTGAAAAAAAAAGATACATTAGAAGTGGAAAAGGTAAAAGAAAGGACAACAAAACTGCCTTCGCCTTCTTCTGTAGCATGGGGCACGGATCACTTGCTGGAGGATTCTCTGCATCTTGGGGTCTTTAAACCATCGTTTGAGGACTTCACTATCTGAGATATAGATTATCTGAGAGGATTATTCTAGCAGTGGGTGGGTGAGATTCTGTGGCCTGCACTGTGCAGGGGGTCAGACTAGATTATCATAATGGTCCCTTCTGACCTTAAAGTCTATGAGTCTATGTTACGGCGCGTTGGGGGTCCCCCGTCTCCTGCAGCCCCGAAATGGCACAAACAGACTGCACCAGCCGGTGGAATAGAGGAACTTTATTCCCTCTCCAGGATACAGCACAGCACAAATGTAATCTGGTCACAGAGCTGGGCTAGGATGCCTCAGGCCCCCTTGAGATGGGGGGAGACTGGGCCCCTAAACTCCAGCCCCTTTCCCTAGGCTGTCTCCTCCATGCTCCCAGCCAGCCACTCTAACTCACTCTCTTCCAGCCCTGCCCCCCAGCCAGGGCAGCATTCCCCCTTCCTTTGTTCCTCTCCATGGGGTTTATCTGGTTCAACAGGTTTGGCATCACCTTTGCATAGTGAGGTTTTCCCTGCTGGGTCTTGCTCCAGACAGCAGAGGTCACCACAGCCCAGCAAGTACCCCCACTACGTCACAGTCTAAAACTGCTGAGGACGTATGGAATAGCTTCCTTAAGAGAAATTGAAACAACTGGGACTGTTCAGATTAGAAAAGAAATGACTGAGGGGAGGATAGGGTAGAGGTCTATACAATCATGAATGGTATAGAGCAGCATTTCTCAACCTTTTTTTGCTCATGGCCCCCTTCTGAGACTCGTTTACCTCTGTGACCCCCCTCAGAGCCACTGTTAGTTGGAAAAAAAGGTACATAATTGACCGAATGTTCCGTTTTTTCCATGTGGCCCCCTAGAGGTAAGGCATGGCCCACGCTTGAGAACCTCTGGTATAAAGCAGTGGTCACCAACCAGATCGGAATCTATTGGTAGATCCTGGAGCCCCTATCATAGAATCCTAGGGTTGGACAAGACCTCAGGAGTCATCGAGTCCAGCCCCCTGCCCAACGCAAGGCCAACCCAACTCAATCAGCCCAGCCAGGGCTTGGTCAAGCTGGGATTCCACCCCTTCCCTAGGGATTCCATTCCAGTGATCCTGACTGGTTTGTCTGGGAGGCTATCGAGTGCTGGCACTTCAGCTGCCTCCTCATTTCCCCCACTTGCTCTCAAGCTTGAAGCTGCCCCAGGGCAATTTTAAGCAGGACTTTGCACATAGCAGTAAGTCATATTTAAAGACCCATTAGCTGGGCATGGTCGGCTCTGGTTGATTCCTTGATTTCTCAATGCAGGGAGGGCCCTACGCAGCTCCTTTTGATCATGACTTGTCAGTTCTAGGTGCAGAGTGCTCTTTGAGATGACGTTAGCGGGCACATTTTAACACATTGCCCTAAAGTAGACATGGGGTTTGGGTTTTGCTCAGACCAACGAGGGAACAGACATCAGAAAACGGATGCAGGGGCTGCTGAAAGCTAGAGACGAGCAGGGGAATGCTATGTCACAGGACGGCTGGAAAAAAGCGAGGAGAATACGGAAAATGATCTTGTGGTTGTGTGGACAGACCTCCAGGGTTCTATTTTGCCACAGACTCCCAGTGCTTTTCAGTACCACACGTAGCTACCCCAAAGGGGCATTGGGAGGCCCACATTAATTATTGCAAAGCATTTTGGCCACTTCAAACAAAGAAGTTGTTTGTAAAAGGGTTTCTAAAAGTCGTACTTGCCTTTCAGCACACATTTTGGGCTCGCCATAAAATAACGTTCTCCCCATAACAAGATGCCAGATGTGCTCGCGTGGCATGTTTTGATACAAAGCTGGTTCTAGTCTTCACCCGTGATCAACCTGCAGAGGTGATGCCAGCCTCACGTTGTTCTTTAGCTGACAAAACACAAAAGGGAGCATTTTCGGGCCCGGCCCTCTGCAAAGAAAGAAGCAAAGCTGTCATTCTCCGCTGTCATTGTTCCACCTTAGTTACCGGAGCGAGCGCTGCCTAGAACAATGAGACGCAACGCATTTTGTTCTTTCCTAAAGTAAGAGTTTTGAGGCAGTGTTCTCAGGGAATATTCGATGTTCATTTTGAAATGTTCTTTGCTCGGGAATTCGCTTTGCTTTTGAAAGGGATGCTGGCCAAATAGATTCAAACCAGGATTCAGATTTTGTTACCAAGGAAAACACTGTTTCGCAGACCCTAATCAATCTTTTCATGAAGGGTAGGGAAGAGCATGCAAAATCAACGGGTCCTGCTCAAAGAGCTTTCAGTCTATAGCCCAGGTGCGGCCAAAACTTGTGCACCTGAGTAGTCCCACTGAAGGCAAGGGAATTACTCCCGTGCTGAAAGTTTGGTGTTTCGAAGTTTGTGATGGAAGGCACCAATCCTGCCATCAGAACTGCATGTGCAGAACCCTAAGCAGGAGTCTGCTGGAATGCAACTTCAGAATCAAGGCATAAATAAGGCTCAGTTAAAAAGGAGGCGCAGGGGAGAGCAGAGGAGGAGATAAGGACTTTATTGATGATTATTCATTATAAGCGTTATTACCGATTCTCTTGCGCAGGGTCAGAAGCACCAGCAGTCTTTGGCAAAGGCATAAGAACAAGATAAGGAAACTCCCTGCAAAGTGAAACTGACTATTCTGCCATTCCAGATTCAATAAACAGTTCCAAATAAAATGAAACAAATTAACAAATCCAGCAACAAAGGAACAGCGGAAAAAGTGTAAAGTAAGCTGGATCTCTAATATTTCCCCCTTTCCGATAGTCTACAGGAGCTGTTGGTGATGCCAGTTAAGAAACATTTTCCTATGAGATCAGGTTCTCTTCATAGCCTGCTGAAATCACTGGGGAACAGTCCCATTGATGTCAATGAACTTTGGAGCAGTCTCTAGATGAGTTTAAGTGCCTTGCCCAAGGTCACAAAGGAAGCAGTTTCAGGAGCTGACAACTCCCAGTTCTGTGCTCAAATCACTGACCCAGAAACAAAATTATGCCCCTCTTTGTTTTGCTGGCAAGCTGAGCTCTGCCGGGGGGGAAACCCTTTCTCTTCCCTAATGGGTGAGTGGTGATGGCAGGTTACTGATCTGGAAATGATTACAGTGTGCCAGAAACATGAGTGTCACTTTACGTTCAAGCTCTTTTATGTGGAGTTATTTAAGGTCACTGCCAAGCTAGCTGGAGCCTGCAGTGTCTTTGCTATTTGGTAATGAAAAAATATTTTCTTAATTTCTTCCCAGCGTCTGGTTGAGCTGGTCCCCACCCTTGTGGTTGTGCTTACTCAAGTCAATAATTGGGGTCATATAAAATGGAGACCTGATCCATTGTCAGAACTCTGCCAGCTAAATTGCATCCCGCTTATTTCCCTGCGAATGTCTACACTGCCCATCCTGATAAAGTATTAATGGACCTATCCACCATGATTGTATCTAGCTCTTTTTTGAACCCTGTTAAAGTCCTGGTCTTCACAACATCCTCTGGCAAGGAGTTCCACAGGTTGACTGTGCACTGCGTGAATACCTCCTTTTGTTTGTTTTAAACCTACTACCTATTCATTTCATAATATTGGCCTCACACGGTTTGTAGAAGATCCTTGAATGGAAGGTAGCAAAGAATGACATTTATTAATGTGCCTATATGTGAATCAGTGTTTACGTAGATCTACCCTTTACACCTTACTATTTGCCACACCCCCATTGATTACCCTTCCACGCTGCTAGAAAACTGAATTTGAATGAAACGCTTTGTATACGTGCCTCTGCTAGACAGCTGAAGTGGTTTGCTCTAGCTAGATCAGAGCTTTCTTTGAGTATGTGGGCACTGTACCTCTGCTTTGTTTTAACACAGAGGTGCACGGTATCATATGGATCTACCTGGGAACTCCCATGGATTCCGGCTCCTTTTGCCCTGGCTACTGTGGGTGCATGAGGTGAAATAGCCTCTCCCCAAATCACCAAATCGGCTATGTCTACACTGGCATGATCTTGCGCCAGAGCTATGCAAATGAAGCTAAGCATGGAATATCGCCAAGCCCTCATTTGCATAGCTAATGAGCCGCCATTTGTGCAGAAGAGGCTCTTGCACAAGAAGGAGCTGTCTACACTGCCCCTTCTTGCGCAAGAAAAATCCTCTTGCGCAACGCCGTTATTCCTGAAAATAATCAGCGTTACAGCATTGCGCAAGAGGGTTTTTCTTGCGCAAGAAGGGGCAGTGTAGACAGCTCCTTCTGGCGCAAGAGCCTCTTCCGCAAAAATGGCGGCTCATTAGATATGCAAATGAGGCTCAGCGATATTCCACACTTAGCCTCATTTGCATAGCTCTGGTGCAAGATTGCGCCAGTGTAGACCTTCATGTGTCCTTGGGGCAGCCACAGAAGGTGACCACTCACCAGAAAGACCCAGGCTATGTCTACACTCGCGGTTTCTTGAGCAAGTAATATGCAAATGAGGCTAAGCGTGGAATATCGCCGAACCTCATTTGCATACCTAATGAACCACCAGTTTTTTCAGAAGAGGCTCTTGTGCAAGAAGGACCGTCCACACTGCCCCTTCTTGCGCAAGAAAAACCCTCTTGCGCAATGCCGTTCTTCCTGAAAAGTAATAGGTGTAACGGCATTGCGCAAGAGGATTTTTCTTGCGCAAGAAGGGGCAGTCTAGATGCTCCTTCTTGCGCAAGAGCCTCTTCTGAAAAAAAATGGTGGTTCATTAGGTATGCAAATGAGGCTCAGCGATATTCCACGCTTAGCCTCATTTGCATATTACTCGCGCAAGAAGCCGCGCGTGTAGACATAGCTCCAGTGGCAAGCTACGTGGATCCCACCGGCAGTACAATCCAGACACTTTTTCGGTGTCATTGGAACCCAGCGTCTTGGTACAACCCATCTGCTTTCCTCCGCGTCGCTGCCGCCGAGTCCCCCCTGCACCTGGCCCATTTACCGTGCCGGTCGCTTTTAATGGCGCAAAAGAGGGAAACACTCTCCAGGAAATCGGCTGCAGCTGTTGGCATTAGAATGAGAAACGGCAAGCAGCCGGGAAGACGTTGAATAGGAAGGAGGGAAGAGCCCAGCTGAGTTGACAAGGAGATTTGGGCGACCAGTAGCACCCTCTAGGAGAATGATTTGTTTGCCTTTTCTTTCCCTGAGCTGGTCTCAAACCGCGCGGCCAGCTACCCCGGGGAAAACCATTACTGTCTGAATAAGGCGGTGACCTTGTCCCTACTGTGGGAACATGCACCAGGGTAAATGAACTGAATTAATCACACCAGAGCAAACAGCTAACGTAGACATGCTGCATTGAGTGGGGAGGGGGATTAAATCTAAAAAGAGGGGTATTTAAAGAAATAGAAAAAAAAAGGCTCTAGTTTGTCCAACCCCTTGCATCAGAACTCCCTGGCTCCGTTGTGAGTGGAAACTTTTGCATCTGACGAAGTGGGCCTTTGCCCATGAAAGCTTATGCTCCAATAAATCTGTTAGTCTATGAGGTGCCACAGGACTTCGTGTTCCTCTTGTATGTAAAGCACATCCCGGGGAAGTAAGCTGTGCCCACGTTCCCGGCAGTGTGTGAGGCCTGTAAGGATGTTACTATCGGGAGTCACTAATTCAAGGGGGCAGGAGCTGGTTTCTGAGGCTACGTCTAGACTGCAAGCCTCTTTCGAAAGAGGCTTTTGAAAGATATGAAAATGAGCAACGAGACTACAACCAGTACTTCCGAAAGAGCAAGCCGCCTTTTCGAAAGAGAGCCCCCAGGCAGTCTGGATGCTCTCTTTCAAAAAAGCACAGTTAGAATTCCATAGCGCCTTTTTTCAAAAGAGCACTTTCAAAAAAAGGCCTTCTTCCTCGTAAAACGAGGTTTTCCGCGGTCGAAAAAACTGCTGCGTTCTTTCGATTTACTTTCGAAAGAACACGGCAGCAGTCTAGATACAGGGGAAGTTTTTTTGAAAAAACCCTGTAGTCTAGACACGCGTGAGGGAACTGGGAGGCCAGAGGGAGACCCAGAGCGGATGGGGAGGGAGAGCCGCCCTGATGCGCTGTCACAGAAGCACTGCCCCCTTACCAGACCCGCTGGAGTGTAGCACCCTGATGGCTCCTGACGGCAGAATGGCTGACCGGGGATCCGTCACAGCACAGGCTGAGTGGCAGGCGCTTAGCTATAAACACTCGTTATTGAAAAAAAATAGCCACAAATTAGCAGGAAAGGCCATGGAGCCAAGACTGGAATTCAGCCGCTAGCATCGCTTTTGTTTAGTCTGTGGTTCGTTATCTGACTGGAGGATTTACCCGGCGTCCCTCGGATCCTAAACGGAAATAGTTTTTTGTTTTTCTTCATGTAAATCGTTGCTCTAGGGTGGGGTTCAGGATGCAGGCTGCCCTGGGAGAGGGGACAACGCAAGTTGTCTCTCGCTGCGGCAGCTTGGGACCAGGAGAGAGGCCCCTCTCCATGGCCACTACAGCTCCAGCAAGCACAGGCAGGGAGGGGCGCATGTCCCCCGGCTGGGAGACAGACAGACACATGAACAAACTCTCAAATATATAGTAGATAAATCTGAGGGCTGGATCACCCAACGGGCCAGGAGGCCCTGGAGCTAAGCCAGCTCATTCACTTCACCTCTCCTCACTCCAGGAGAGGTGGAGCGGCACCTTCATAAGGTATCTTGGCTCAGCTCCGGGGCAGTTCCAATGTAGCATGCTGTACAAATGCTTCCACAGTTAACCTGTGGAACTCCTTGCCAGGGGATCTTGTGAAGACCAGAACTTTAGCAGGGTTCAAAAGAGCTAGATACATTCATGGGGCTTAGGTCCATCAATGGCTATTAGCCGGGATGGGTAGGAGTGGTGTCCCTAGTCTCTGTTTGTCAAACGCTGAGACTGGATGGCAGGGGAAGAATCATTTGATGATCGTCTGTTCTGTTCACTCCTTTTGGAGACCCGGCATTGGCCACTGTCGGCAGACAGGACTCTGGGCTAGTTGGACCTTTGGTCTGAACCAATCTGGCCATTCTTATGCAGTCATTTAGCTATTGCTTGAGAGACTGACAGATTATTTTTGAACATTATTTTTGAGTCCTCTTCTCTCTCCTCTCTCCCTTCCCACCCCCTGCCTAACTTCCCCACAACTAAGTGTAAGTGTGAGCGAGAGGATGTTTCCATAGGGGCCGTTAATGTGTGTGAGTGTGTGAGATTCTGTCACACTGTGTGTGATTCTGTCGCACATGCCAATCTCTGCACAGTTGACTTTGGATATACAAATAAGGGTTCAGAAGACAGCGAAGAGCCCGCCATGATAAATCAGGGCTGGGTACTGCACTGAAACCTCCAACAAGAGGAAGCACTTTTTCCATACAGCACAAAATTAACCTGTGGAACTCATTGCCACGGGATTGTTGGGATGGCCAAAAGTATAAGTGGGTGTGACAGGGCAGTGGGACCCCGCACTGCCGGGGAGCCGCCTGAAAAAGTAGCCCCGCCAGAAAACCGGAACCCAACCGGTGCACGGTCCGGAGACACGGCGGTCGACATGGGCCGGGGGGGAGGAAGAGCCAGAGACAGCGCTAAGCCCCGGTGCATGCGCGGAGGTGGGGGCCGACGTCAGGGTGCAGGAAGCCGTGCCTGGAGGTACGAGACAGCACGTGGGGGACACTGGGGATTGGCCGGGAAGACGGGTCAACCAGTCAAAAGGGCACAACAGGCCCAAGTAGGGGGGCTGGCATCCAGAGAAGGAGGCAAAGGTACGGACAGACAGGGTAGTCGGTCTGTGGAGAGAATCGCTCCCTATTGAGAGCTTGGAGGGGGTGAGGCAGCAACCCAGGGTGGGCAGCTGGAGTTCTGCTTGCGGGCTGACGAGTTGCAGCAGACAGCCCCATCAGCCAGGTGGGGGAGAAGTCCCCCCCCCACTTTAGGGCCTTGGGTTGGGACTTGGAGAGGGGGAGGGCAGGGGTCCCCCTCACTCCCCCTTGTAGGTGTTGTGGAGAGTATATATTGTTGGGGAACGACCCCAAGCAGGCATAGGGTTCCAAAAAGGGTGTGTATCCCGGGATGGGGGGGGGGAGGGAGGGAGGTAGCCCCCTACAGTGGGTTCAAAAAACAATTAGATAAGCTCATGGAGGATAAGACACCAACTTCCCGTCTCTGCAATGGACTCCCCCACCACAAACACAAGCTTCCAAGAGCTCACACTTCAGATTGGTTGTTGGCGGAGGGTCGCTGCAGCCAACCTCTGCTGGCGCTGACGAATTAATTGCCCCCTGGTTCGGGTGTACAAGGAGCGCACCTTTTCCTAACGGTTCTACTATGGCCACGGCCTGCGTTGGGTTGCTACACGCGTGCAAGGCAATGGTTGGATGCAGTAGGATGTCATGGGACGGGCACTCACCCCCACGGCACCTCTGGTTGGTCACTTGGGGAATCCACTCTCCTGCCTCAGAGCGCCCCCTGCTGGTCGGCCTCCTAGCTTCTGTGGCAGTTCTTCCTGCTGGTGCAACCCCGTATCCTTTCCTGGCCTCGGGGCCCTTTCCGCCTCATACTGCCCTGGGTCAGTGCCCCTGCACTCTGGGGTCCTCCCCTCCCAGGGAACCTCCAATTCCCCTACGCCCACCTTGCCTCAGTGACCCTCAGCCAGTTGGCATATAGCCCTGGCCTCAGGGGCAAAATGCCATCTGCAATGGCCACAACTCTTTGGCCAGGAGCATCAACCTGCCGCCTTTTTTGCCCTGGCTGCCTCCCTGCAGCTCTAGTCCCCTCAGGCCTTGCAGCCTGGGAGTGGAGTTGAGTCAGGCCAGAGCTCTCCAGCTTCGCCCGCCTTTCTCCAGCCCTGCTCTGTTCCAGGAAGCCTCCAGCTCCCCTGCCAACCAGACCCCTCCTGCTCCACAGTGTGAGCGAGTCTTTGGCTGGCTGGAGCCCTTATTTATACAGCCCCAGCTGGGCCCTAATTGGCTGACTCTGCCACAGCTGCGGGCTCCGCCCTCTCTGCCTTCTCCCAGGGCTGGGTTTTAACCCTTAAAGAGCCGGTGCAGGGCAGACGCCCCATCACATATGGCAAATCTTATAATCCCATGCAAGTATAATCCTTTTTAACCCTGACACAGGTAATATGGAGGTCAGTACATGGGTTCCCATGCCCCTGGATCACTGCCGTAGGCATTTCTATACGTTTAAATCGGGGGGGGGGACCTAAGGCCTAGGGGCTGAATGCAGCCCCCAGCTTGCCTGAATCTGGCCCCCGAGGCTCCTGGCTCCCCTCCCAGCACTGGGAAACCCGCAATGGCGCTCCAGCCTCCCCACCCCCGCCATCCCTCCACGCAGCTGGAGCACCCCAAATCTACCAGCCTGGACTCCCCAAGCCCCGATGTGCGAGGGGAACGTGGGGGGTCCAGGCCGGTCGGGGGTCATGCCTGTGAGGGTGTTTCTTTTATTGCTTCTCACTTGCATGCAGCCCCCGACTTTGGGTCAGCGGCCCCCAGCCCCAAAATGGCCCCTCCCCCCTGGTTTAAATAAACCTCTCAGCTCTTTACGTGGACTCTGGGTGCTGACGCAGGACACGTTCCTATGGATTTCAGAGAGATTTTGGGGCTTCAGAGTATTGTCCGACTAGCTGTACCATGCGTAACAGCTTGGGGCAGTCTACAGCTTTTAACACAGGGGTGGGCAAACGTTCTGGCCCCAGCTCCACATGAGGGTATGAACATTGTACGGCAGGCCATGAATGCTCATGATCTTGGGGTGGAGATTCAGGAAGGGGTGAGGGCTCTGGCTGGGGGCGTGGTCTCTGGGGTGGGGCTGGGGATGAGAGGTTCGGGATACAGGAGGGGGCTCTGGGCTGGGACTAAGGGGTTTGGCAGGTGGGAAGGGGATCAGAGCTGGGGCAGGATTCAGGCAGCACCTACCTAAAGGAGCTTGTGGAAGCAGCAGCATCTCTCCACCCACCTTGGCTGTGGTTCTCAGCCACAGAGCCACAGCCCACGCCCCCGACTCCGGCGCCCCGCTTGAGGTCTGGATTAAAACAGCTGACAAGCAGACACGGCTCACCCCATAGTTTGCCCACCTGTTTTATCAGCATGAATTTGAGATGGCCATCTACTAGGCCAGGGTACAGAATGACTATGACTCCTCCCATGGCTTTGCCATTCATAATGGGGATTCCATGACACCATGATTCCATAACGGGGATTCCATGATTCCACGATTCCATAAAGGGGATTCCATGATACTATGATTCCATGATTCCATAACAGGGATTCCATGGTACCATGATTGCATAACGGGAATTCCATGACACCATGATTCCGTGATTCAATAATGGGGATTCCATGACACCATGATTCCGTGATTCCATAATGGGGATTCCATGGTACCATGATTCCATAACGGGGATTCCATGACACCGTGATTCCATAACAGGGATTCCATCATACCATGATTCCATAATGGGGATTCCATGACACCATGATTCCATAATGGAGATTCTATGACACCATGATTCCGTAATGGGGATTCTATGACACCATGATTCCGTAATGGGGATTCCATGGCACCATGATTCCGTGATTCCATAAAGGGGATTCCATGACACCATGATTCCATAATGGGGATTCTATGGCACCATGATTCCATGATTCTATAATGGGGTTCCATGGCACCCTGATTCTATAACGGGGATTCTGGGTGACTTTCCTTGCCCAGTGAGAGAGAGGAGCCCCTTCCAGACATTTGCTTTTTTGTCATGCATAGCGACAATCCATCCATGTGCAGGGCCAGGCATTCAGAATGCACAGTTAAAGCTCCCTGGAGAATTTAGGCCAGTGAAATAGAATTCGCTCTCTGGCCTTTGGGCAGAACAGGCATTGACAAAGTGCCCAATCCTTTGGGAAAGTTGCCAAGAAACCTTTATGGATGGCAAGAGAAGCCCAAAGTCAAGCTCCCTCGGATAAAGCTAGCCTGACTCACTGTGAGGGGTGCGCCATGGAGCTGCAAAGGATAGGCAGGGCAGCAGAGTTCAACACCCAGCCCCTGCTTAGGAAAGTCTTATGGACTTGTATGTCTTCATGAGGGATTTTTCTCATCTCCCTAACAAATTGTCAGGGAGCTAAAGGTTGTGAACAGATCCTTAATGTAAATGGCACAGGTGATAGCCTGAAACAAACACATAGCTCTGCATTTTAACTCTCCCAAGGTAATTGGCAATCAATTATCTCGACCGTTCTGTGCCTCAGTTTCCCTAGATGTGAAAAATAATTGGGGCGAATACTACTTCTCCACCCCTGCATGGCCCTACTGTCTCCTGTCGCACGCAGCTGGCAGGGCAGAGGGTAGCAAATTTAGCAACAGCCCCACTCATGGAGCTCGTGGGCTTCTTTGGTGTTTTCCCTCCTTTAAGTATGTTCAATTTAATTATGTTATGTTTGCTATTACTGAGTGGTTCCGCTATATTCACCCCTTGGACCAGATCCGGTGTTGCACATAGGGTTAAATTAAAAATTGCTTCTCCCCCTTTTGAGTTCCAGGACTAGCTGCTCTAAGGAGCAACCATTTATAGTGTCAAGACATTTTATCTGTGTACCCTGATCTCAGGTGACCTATATCCAGTTAATATTGGGATAGTTGAAATCCCCCCTTGTGATTGAGTTTTCTACTTTTTGTAGCCCCTGTAATCTCCCTGAGCATGTCATAATCACCATCACCATCCTGGTTAGGTGGCTGATAGTATATAGAAGTATATGCAGAAGCAAGAGGAAAACCAAGGACAGGATTGCTCAATGAAGAGGGAAAAACAATAGCTGAAAATGTAGACATGGCAGAGGTGCTTAATGATGTCTTTGTGTCGATTTTCACCAAGAAGATTGGTGGCGATAGGATGCCTAGCACAGTGAATGCCGGTGAAAAGCAGGTAGGTTCAGAAGCTAAAAGAGGAAAAGAACAAGTTATAAATTATTTAGAAAATTTAGATGCCTGCGAGTCACCAGGGCCTGATAAAATGCATCCTAGCATCTCAATGAGATGATTGAGGAGATATCTGAGCCATTAGCCATCATCTCTGAAAAGTCATGGAAGATGGGAGAGATTCCAGAAGACTGGAAAAGGGCAAATTTGATGCCCATCTATAAAAAGGAAAGTAAGAACAACCCAGGAAACTACAGACCAGTCAGCTTAACTTCTGTACCAGGAAAGATAATGGAGGAAATAATTAAGGAATTCGTCTGCAAGCATCTGGAAGATAATAAGGTGAGAAATAACACTCAGCAAGATTGGTCAAGAACAAATCATGTAAAACTAACCTGATTGCTTTTTTTGGTTTACTAGACTTTAGTAAAGCATTTGATACAGTCTCGCATGACCTTATCAATAAATTAGGGAAATACAACCTAGATGGGGCTACTATAAGGTGGGTGCATAACTGGCTAGATAGCCATTCTCCGAGAGAAGTTATCAATGATTCACAGTCATGCTGGAAGGGCATAACAAGAGGAGTTCCCTATGGATCAGTCTGGGGACCGATTCTGTTTTTCATCAATGATTTAGATGGTGGCATGGAGAGCACACTTATAAAAAGTTTGCAGAGGGTATCAGGCTGGGAAGTGCTTTGGCGGACAGGGTCCTAATTCAAAATGATCTGGACAAACTAGAGATATGATTTGATGTTCTCTGAGACTTTCATCAACCTCAGGAGCCCAGAGGTTGTCAGACTGGGGGAGGGATCATTCTACTGTGTCCCAGGAAGTCTCCTTGACATACCTCCCTGTCTCCCTTAGTAACTCCAGTTCAGCCACTCTGGCCTCCAGAGCTTGTCGTCAGTATCTGAGAGCCATAAGCTCCCTTGCACCAAATGCACACCCATGCCAGCTGCCCAGAAGGCAGGTAATCGTACGTACCGTAATCAGTGTAATACACTGGACAGTCCCCTCTGAGCTGTGGGATTTTTCCCTGCAGTCTTATCACTCTTGCTGATTTTTGTTGTTGTTTGTCTGGGATTGGGATTTTTTTTTTGAGTGGATGGGGGCAAGGGTGTGGGTGTGTGAATTGTCCTAAGGTTAGAGGATGTTAATACGGTGTATTGAGCTCTTGCGATCCTGCTCTAAGTTCCCTTGCAAAATCATGGACTCATAGAACACTAGAACTGGAAGGGACTTTGAGAAGTCACCAACTTCGGTCCCCTGAATTCACGGCAGGACCAAGTACCATCTAGATCATCCCTGACAGGTGTCTGTCTAACCTGCTCTTAAATATCCCCAGTGATGGAGATTCCACAACCTCCCTAGGCAATTTATTCCAGTGTTTAACCACCCCAATAGTTAGGAAGTTTTTCCTAATGTCCACCCTAAATCTTCCTTGCTGCAGTTTAAGCCCGTTGCCTTTCATCCCATCATCAGAGGCCAAGGAGAACAATCCCCCGGATTCTCCTTGCAACGCCCTTTTAAATACCTGAAAATTGCTATTATGTCCCCTCTCAGTTTTCTCTTTTCCAAACGAAACAAGCCCAGTTCCTTCAGCCTCCCCTCATAGCTCATGCTTTCTAGAACTTTAATCATGTTTGTGGTTCTCCTCGAGACCCTCTCCAATTTTTCCACATCTTTCTTGAAATATGATGCCCAGAACTGGACACAATCCTCCGACTGAGGCCTAATCAGTGCAGAGTAGAGCAGAAGAATGACTTCTTGTGTCTTGCTAGCTTCTCTGGTGGCTTAGGAGCCAGCTCTTTAAACTTCTGTTCTCCCTGAATAGCGTGGCCCTCTGGTTAAAGTTTTAAAGGGTGCTAACGGGTTAAGAGATCAAAACCTCATCAAGTGGGAGACGTCTAGGTTGGAGATTAGGAAAAACTATTTCCCTAGGAGGGTGGGGAAGCGCTGGGATGGGTTCCCTAGGGAGGGGTGGAATCTCCATCCCTAGAGGTGTTGAAGTCCTGGCTTGACAAAGCCCTGGCTGGATTGATTTAGTTGGGGCTGGTCCTGCTTTGGGCAGGGGGCTGGACTCGATGACTCCCGAGGTCTCTTCCAGCCCTGGGATTCTAGGATTCTAAGCTCTTAGCCTTGCCTAGCAGGTGGTTAGACTTAGCACATGCTCCCCACCCCAAACAAACAGACTGCACTAGATACTACAGTCAAGCAGCAAGCACACAAGAAACTGACAGCTAACAAACTCACCCCAAAGGGTCATGTTGTCTCTCCTCCATCACCCGGAGCACTCCCTTGCAAAAGTCCCCAGTTTGCTGTTCCTGGTCGGTAGCCAGCAGGTTGTTATAAGTGTCACTGAGTGCAGGAGGGAGGAAGAACTGGGGAATGATGAACAGTACCTTGACAGTGTCCCTTTGGAAGTAATTTTTGTTTATCTCCGCCACACACGGATCCTCCACTCCAATTGCGTGTTGTTTAGGTCCAATGCACGGTTGTTTACAAGTCTTTTTGCACCCTTTTCTGACCTCGCAATCACCCTTGTTCTATTCGGCTTTCTCAGTGGGTGTGCAAAGAGGAGATTTACAATGGCATCCCAGAACCCCCAGGGGCCAGACTGTCATAGCTTTATCCTGGCCGGTCTTCTAATGACGGCTCAATGTATAATTGCATCTCACCAGGATGCTGTGAGTCTCACAGGATGTCGGAGCTTGCGGCTTTGGAGAAATTACGCTTCTGTGGCTTCCTCACACTAGCTCACGCAGGGAGCTGCCCTCTCTACCTGGCACCTTTCTTGCTTCACTAAGGGTATGTCTACACTACCCCGCTAGTTCGAACTAGCGGGGTAATGTATGCATACCGCACTTGCTAATGAAGCCCGGGATTTGAATTTCCCGGGCTTCATTAGCATAAGCGGGGAGCCGCCATTTTTAAATCCCCGCTGCTTCGAACCCCGTGTAGCGCGGCTACACGGGGCTCGAACTAGGTAGTTCGGACTAGGGTCCTATTCCGAACTACCGGTACTCCTCGTGAAACGAGGTGTACCCGTAGTTCGGAATAGGCACCCTAGTCCGAACTACCTAGTTCGAGCCCCGTGTAGCCGCGCTACACGGGGTTCGAAGCAGCGGGGATTTAAAAATGGCGGCTCCCCGCTTATGCTAATGAAGCCCGGGAAATTCAAATCCCGGGCTTCATTAGCAAGTGCGGTATGCATACATTACCCTCCTAGTTCGAACTAGGAGGGTAGTGTAGACATACCCTAAGAGACACACACAGACCAGGCACAATTCTTAGGATTTATAGTTTAACAGTGCCCAGGATTTGCTGGGTGCCCCGCACAGACTCAGACATGCCTCCAGACCATGTGCATTCTAAACAGACAATTAAACTAACACAAAGCAGCGGTGAGCAGAGAATTAACCCAGAAGCATTTATTGGTTTGGTTTTTTCCGTATAAATGATGGACATATATAACACACTCCTAGTCCTTATGGTCAAGAGGTTGCAATAATTCCTGTGATGGGTTGTCCACCCCACACTGGCATGCAATAGGTTAATAGAGCCCTAGGGAGGCTGTACAGAAAGCAACCAATAGGAGAGGTTCTGTGAGGAGCAGCCAATCAGAGCCCAAGAGGCCCATATTAGAACCGCAGCAGGGCAGAGTAGGGTCAGTTACCCCCTGGAGCTCAGGGAGGGAGACCTGGGGGCTTTGCAGGTGGAGGGAAGCTAGCACCCTGGAAAGAACCGTGCTGGGCAAAAATAGGGGAGAGAGAGCTCTTAGTTGGCTATCGGGACAGGCAGGCTAAGACCCAAAGGCAGGGGTTCTCAAACTTTCTCATACCACGACCCCCTAAAATGCTAAATGAATTTGTGTGACCCCCCTTCTTACTGCTCTGGATCACTTCCTCCCCGCTTCTCACCAGACTCCTTGCCCTCCTGGGGTTCCTTCAAGGTGTTTGCGGTCCTTAACGCTCTTCCCCCCCTGCAGGCTCCTTCCCCCCATCTCTTTCTTTCTTTCTTTCTTTCTTTCTTTCTTTCTTTCTTTCTTTCTTTCTTTCTCTTTCCTCTCCTCTGCTCTGACCCCCATGTGCCCTTATTTACCTCCAGGCATCCCCGACCTAATCCTCCAGCCTGCTGCCTGAGGAACACTGCCCTCTCCCAGCTGGGGAAGCGTTCGGTCACCCGGCAACCATGCTCCAGCGCTGGCTTCATTCTCCCACCGCCTTGCCTCCTCCTGCAGCTGAGCCATGCTACCGGAGTCCCGTGGCCCCAGCCACGCTGTGCGGATTGCCGGCGGCTGCCTTCCGCTGCCCTGCCGCTCTTCGTGGCCCAGGGGAGAGGGGTTGCAAGTGAAAAACCGAATCCAGCTGCGACCCCCGACTAAGTTGCTCGCGACCCCCCTGGGGGTCACGCCCCACAGTTTGAGAAACTAAGGCAAGGGTGAAAAAGGTGCTAAGGCTATGGAGAAGTGGACCAGAGGAATGTACCAAGGAGCTGGAGGGGACGCAGCATGTGACTGCCGTTTACAGGGTCTGTGGGCTGGGACCTGGAAAGTGGACAGGTCCAGCTCCCTCCCATTCACCGCTAGAGAAGTGGCTGGACAGTTGCCTACAACACCCCCAGAAAGAGGGGTGGGGTAGAGCACACAGTGTGGCACTGCTGGAGGGCCCGTCCAACACATGGCCTGGCACAGCTGGCGTTTGTGGGTGGAGGGGAGTGGCTGCTACCCCTTTAGCAGAGTTGTCTGCCCACGCGCTCTCAGAGTCTTAAGCATGATGGGGCACTGTCGATCTACTTTCCGTAAATTCCAGTCCCGCTCGGACTCTTCGTCGAGGGGCCAGGGCAGTCGGTAGCAGAGTACCGAGTCACGCCACCCACCCTAAACAAAGCAGGGCTCCAGGCGAGGAGTGGGGCGTCATGAAAGGCCGAGATGCTAATCACAACTGATGGAATTTGCAGAACAACTAGTGCACACCAGGGGAAGAACATGGCCCATCACGGAGATGGCAGTGCAAATGAGGAGACTTGGGTGCAACCCTGTCTATAAGGGGAAGCACTGATAGTGTGCTACACTCCTAGGCTTAAAAGTGAGTTTTCATTACAGTTAATACACAAAGACAGCCGGCATAGATCCCACACCAGCTCAGACTGACCAGACCACACTTTGCTTAGGAACATCAGACGAGCCATACTGGGTCAGACCAAAGGTCCATCTAGCCCAGTATCATCTGGTGAACTAGGGGGTCACCAAATGAAATGAATAGGTAGTAGGTTTAAAACAAACCAAAGGAAGTTTTTCTTCAGGCAGCACATAGTCAACCTGCGGAACTCCTCGCCAGAGGAGGTTGTGAAGACCAGGACTTGAACAGGGTTCAAGAAAGAACTAGTCTAGATAGATTCATGGAGGAGAGGTCCATTGACAGCTATGAGCCAGGATGGGTAGGAATGGTGTCCCTAGCCTCCGTCAGATACAGGAGAGGGATTGCTTGATAGCATTCCATCCATCAGGTTGACGTATTAGCAGCAGTCCATTAGTTCCATCAGAATGGCCAGACTGGGTCAGCCCAGTGGTCCATCTAGCCCTGTATCCTGTCTACCCACAGCGGCCAATGCCAGGTGCTTCAGGGGGAGTGAACCGAACAGGGAAATGACCATGTGGTCCAGCCCCCGTGCTCATACGTAGTCATTCTCGGACTTGGTCACTCGCCTCCTTCCCCAGTGGTGAGCCCGACGCCGGGTGCTGGAACAACTTGTACAACGGGGGTGCTGAGAGCTAAACCATTAACCCTGTATGTGAGGGAAACTGCTTCAAGTCCGAGGGTGTGGCAGCACCTCCAGCAAGCCTAGTCAAGGGGGGCAGAGTCTTCCCAAAACTGAGGGGCAGGGGCCCACCTTCTCCTAAGGCCTCTTCTTGGCCCCGGCCATGTTAGAGCAGGATGGCCAAAAGCAGCTCCCTGCCTGTGTCCCAACCTCCCAGACCCCTTGTCTGGGGCAGGTGGAGGGTCCCAGAGTCCCCATAGTGGCCTGGGTAGCTCTTACCCCAAGCTGGCTCCAGCCGCGGGATAGGTGAGGGGGTGGGAAGGCTCTCAGAGGTGCAGCCTGACATGGGTAAGAACGGTGAGGGCCGCTGTGAGGAGCTGCAGCGTGGACACCCCCCCGCCCACCCTGCCCTGGGAGGCTTGGGGAGGGTGGGGACATGGGCCAAGACTGCATGGAGCAGCTGTGGAGAGCTGGCACAGACCGTCCATCTCTTTTTGAGGAGACCAGAGGGTGGGGACATGGGGGGGGGCGGGGCAAGAGAAGGGCAAGGGGGTGGAGGCTGCCGTGGCAAAAAATGGACAGACCAGGCCCCCTCTTTCAAAAAGGGGGAGCACCAAGCCCCCCCGGCCCCCATTCTGACACCACTGCTCCTAGATCCAGTGCACGTGGTGGCAAGTCGTTATGGAACACAATAGCCAATTGTGAACAACCGAAATCCCTAACGGGGAATTCTGGGGAGAGCATCTCCCTGTACGTTAGCGTCCCATGGATGACAGTGAACTCTGAAGTAACAGCCAGTTCATTCTGCAACTCAACAGCGGGCTGCGGCCTTCTGCGGGGGAGAGGTAGAGAGGTGGGTTAGTGGGCTGCTCTCTCTAAACTGTTCAGGGCTGTGCCGCAGTCACAAATTCTGCCAGGTATAGCCCATTTAAAGGCGAGAAACTCAGCTTTCCGATCATTTTTCTCAGCAGAAGATCATATTTTTGACCCATAACTGGGGATTCTCAGCTGACGTTCCTGATCGAGGTACAGGGCTGCACTTTTACTGGAAGCATCTGCATCTACGATACATATGAGAGAGTTTGTCCGTGCGTCTCTGTGTGCGCGTGTCTGTTGTTCAAGAACTCCTCCTAAATGGTAAAGCATGAAAGGGGCTGGCGAGGGACACCTCCCCCCCGGCAGCTATGCAGGCCTGCCTCAGCCCTGACCCTCCCATCTCCTGATATGTATGGGGACGTTGCCGGCTGTTTCCCTTCACCAGGGAGCCAGGGGAAAGGTCACAGTTTGCTGCATTCCTCAGTCTGGCTGGGGAACACAGGGGAACAAAAAATCGGGACCTGCCTTGGTCGGGGGACATGCACCCCTCCCCCGGCTATGCCCACGGGAGATGTAGCAGCCCTGGAAAGTGTCTTCTCACCTGGTCCCAAGCTGCCGCAGAGAGAAAGGGCTGGGGTTGTCCTCTCTGCTTGGGGCAGGCTGTATCCTGAACCCTCCTCCCCAGCCCCACCCCAGAGCAATGATTTCAATGAAGCACGGACATTCTCATTTTATTTTCCAAAAAACAAAAATGAATTGACCGGCACAATGCCGGGTAAATCTTGGAGTGCAGAAGGCAGGGCGAGGCAGAATTGAGATAAGCTATTATTGGTGGCTATACCAGGCAGTGGACGAGCTAGTTTCAAACATCTCGGTGCTGCTTTGTGCAGGGGTGTTCGGAATGCGCCGGTCCAAATTTCTTGCCCCTTTGACTTCCGTCTTTCCATTTGATGAGCCATACTAGTGAAATGTAACCTGTTGTCTTAATGGGGGCTCCCAATCTGCCTTGTTAGTTCAATTCTTATTTAAAACTTGTCCTATTTTTTGGAGGGAAGATGACCACATTGTCACGGAGGATTGGGTTTTAAAATCTTTTATGCTTTCCTGCAACTACTATTTCTAGACACTTCACTTGTTCAGCATGCTATTTCTGAAGTGCCTCTGCTTTAGGGGCTGCAGACGGTGAATTTTTACTGTAGCAATCAGTCGTAAAATCTTCTCTCTTAATGCCAGTAATGTGACAAGCCCTGATCTTCCAACTCTTCACCGTGTGAGTGGCTTATCTGTTTGATTAAAACCCAACCATTTTTTGATGCAGTTTGTAACACGGTGAGACCCACGGTCACAGCGCCTCCTGCTGGTTTCCTGGGAATTAGCATCACTGCACTCTGGAATGCCTCCTTTCGGCTGGTGTTTCCTCCGCTGTTACCTATTCTTCCTCAACCGCTGTGTTAGGACCTACATCCCTCCTAGACTGTGGCATCCGCCTCTCTGGGTACTGCCCTGCTATAGTACACTCTAGGGTCCTCTCCCTCAGGGAACCTCCAACTCCCTAGGCCCACCTTGCCTCAGTGACTCACTGCCAGTCTTCATCTAGCCTCTTCCCTCAGGGGCAAACTGCTGTCTGAAATGGCCACTCCTCCTTGGCAAGAGGGTGTGGACCTGCTGCCTCCCTGCAGCCCCAGTAGCATTTAGAGCTAGGCCTCAGCCTGGGAGTTTGCCTGACCAGAGCTCCCCAGCTCTGCCTGCCTTTCCCCAGCCCTGCCCTGTCTCAGGAAGCCTCCAGCTTCCCTGGCAGCCAGGTCCCTCCTGCTCCCAGCTGGAGCAAGAGTGAATGTCTCCACCCCTCCAGGCGTCCTCATTTATACACTCCCAGCTGGGCCCTAATTGGCTGCATCTGCCTCAGCTGCTGGCTCCACAGCTCCAGTGCTCTTCCAGGGCTTGATTTAACCCTTTTTTAGCTAGTGCGGTGCAGACGCCCCATCACACAGTTTTACTGATTTGTCCGAGAAATGCACAGAGACACAAAGGTCTCTTAAATGCCTGTCTTCTAGCCGATAGAAGAACCCTTCTGCCTCCATAAGGAGGTAGTGAGAGCAGTAGAATAAGGACAATGGACAAAGCAAACTTGACCAAACTCGGAGAACTATCTCAGAGAGCCATGTTAGGCTGCATCTGAAAAAAACAACAAAGAGTCCTGCGGCACCTTATTAGAAACTAACAGATTTATTAGGAAAAAACAACAAATGGTCTGGTAGCACTTTATAAACTAACAAAACACGTAGATGGGATCATGGGTTTTCATGGGCACAGCCCACTTCTTCAGATGACTGCAGTTTTGAGTTTATGATGTACAGACCCAAAATAAATAGGAGAGAAGGTAGGGGAGAGGGGGGGGGAAGGAGGGTGGGAGACAGGGAGCAGAGGGTATGGAAAATCAAAGTGAAAACCAGGAAGGTGAAGCTGGGAATTGGTAAGTATCTGAAGATTGGGTAGTTAAAACAAAGCAGATAAGAATCAAAGTCAATTGATAGTATTCTTCCTGACACAGGAAACTACACAAAGAACTGTTTGCACCTTCATTGAATGTTAGGTCGATAGTGTCCCAACCATCTTTCATCACGATTGAGTCCATTAGCATGAGAATTGAATTTGCGGCTGAATTCTAATTCCAATGCTTCTCTGTGTATCTGGCTACTAGAATTGGTTTGTGACAAGACAGACACTTGAAGATCTTTTAAACAGTGATTAGGAAGATTAAAGTGTTCCCAACTGTATGTTCCCTTTATGTACCTCTGATTTGTGTCTATTGGTTCTTTCCCTCAGAGACTGTCCAGTTTGTCCAATATATATAGCAGTGGGGCATTGCTGGTATTTGATGGCATAGATCAAATTGCTGGATGTGCAGTCAAATGACCTTTTGATTTGGTAGCTTATGTTGCTGGCTCCAGTGATGAATTCGCTTGTATAGATACGTGGGCAGAGTTGGCATCGCGTTTGGTTGCAGGGCTGGGTTCCTGGATGCTTATGAAGTGGTTGTGTGGCATGGTTACCGGAAAGAATTCGTTTCAGGTTGGGGTGTTGTCTGTAAGTGAAAATAGGCTTTTCCCTCAAGGCCTCTGAGAGTGAGGGATCGTTTTCCAAGATGGGTTGTAGATTGTGGGCTATAGGTAAAAGCTTGTGTGGTAAAACCCACGTCATCAGATGAATGGAAGTGGAAGTTACAGAAGCAATGGTCTATAAAAGGGAGAAGTTGCTTGTGTTAATGAAGCTCATCAAACCAGGATGGAAGTGTCTCATTCACAGCATTTGCTCTGGAGAACTGAATATCCAGAGAGGGGAAATGGCCTTTGTAGTGCGTTAACCAGTTGAGATACTTATTCAATCCTACATTGATTTTGCAAATTAATTGAATAAGTTGAACTTACAAATGAATTCCAGTTCAGCTGTCTCCCTTTGTAACCGGATTTTGAAATTCTCTTGTAGAAGGATGGCTGCTTTCAGAACCATTATTGAATGTCTTTATTAAACTTCATCCTGTTTATCTCAGACCATTCTTCCAGTTTGTCCAGATTATTTTAAATTTTGAAATCACTCAAACTGGAGTTTAGCCAAGACACTGGCTCTGACACCAAGGCCTGAGAATAAGGACCAGCTGCTACATAGAAAATAAGAACATAAGAATGGCCATACTGGGTCAGACCAAAGGTCCATCTAGCCCACTATCCTGTCTACCGACAGTGGCCAGCACCAGATGCCCCAGAGAGGGTGGACCAAAGACAATGATCAAGCGATTTGTCTCCTGCCATCCTTCTCCAGCCTCTGACAAACAGAGGCCAAGGACACCATTTTATCCCCTAGCTAATAGCCTTTTATGGACCTAACCTCCATGAATTTATCCAGCTTCTCTTTAAACTCTATTATAGTCCTAGCCTTCACAGCCTCCTGTGGCAAGGAGTTCCACAGGTTGACTACACGCTGTGTGAAGAAGAACTTTCTTTTATTAGTTTTAAACCTGCTACCCATTAATTTCATTTGGTGTCCTCTAGTTCTTCTATTATGGGAACTAATAAATAACTTTTCTTTGTCAGCCCTCTCCACACCACTCATGATTTTATAGACCTCTATCATACCCCCTCTCAGTCTCCTCTTTTCTAAACTGAAAAGTCCCAGTCGCTTTAACCTCTCCTCATATGGGACCTGTTCCAAACCCCTAATCATTTTAGTTGCCCTTTTCTGAACCCTTTCCAAGGCCAAAATATCTTTTTTGAGGTGAGGAGACCACATCTGTACACAGTATTCAAGATGTGGGCGTACCATAGAGTTATACAGGGGCAGTAAGATATTCTGGGTCTTATTTTCTATCCCTTTCCTAATAATTTCTAGCATCCTATTTGCCTTTTTGACTGCAACTGCACTCTGTGTGGAAGTTTTCAGAGAACTGTCCACGATAACTCCAAGATCTCTTATTATTATGTAGTGTTCTAAGGCTTTTTCTACACTGCAGGGTTTTTGCAAAAGAAGCTTTTTGCAGAAGAGATCTTCCACTAAAACTTCTTGCACAAAAGTGCGTCTACACCTGAAACGTGCATCACAAAGGTGATGTGCTTTTGCGCAAGAGAGGAATATCTCTACCAGCAAAAGCCCTCTGTCCTGTCGATTTACTGTATTTTTTTGTGTGCAAAAACGCACTTGAGGTGTGGATGCTCCACCAGTTTTTGCGCAAAAACCTTGTACGGTAGATATAGCCTAAAAGTAGGTCTAAACTTCCAAGGAAAATATGTGGTGCCAAGACTCAACAACTGGGTCAATAGGCTTGAGCTTGTGGGTCTAAAAATAAGTGTCGATGTTCCCACTGGGCTACGTGACTGACTCCCTCCACTAGTTTTCAGAACACAAGCAGCAGCCCGAGTAGGAATGTCTACGCTGCTATTTGTAGCTCTGCAGTCTGGACCAGAGTCAATTGACCCCGGCTTTGAAGCTCAGGGCTGCAGGTTTTTCTTTGCAGTGTAGACATACGGCGTGACAGACAGTACTCTTATGGTCACTTCTACAAGACTATGATAAACTTTATATTAAGTATGCCTTGTGAGGTATTATCTTAAAACTCATATTTTGCTGAGCATTATTGTTCTGGTCAAAGATGTATGGCACTGTCACAGGGCAAGCTACCCCCAGCGCATCTCCAGTTGGTCACTCAGGGAATCAACTCTCTTGCCTCAGAGCGCCCCCTGCTGGTCAGTGTCTCAGCCTCTGTGGCAGGTCTTCTGTTGGTTCAGCCCCGTGTCCCTTTCTGCCCATAGTGCCCGTTCCTCCTAGTACTGCCCTGTGCCAGCGCCCCTGCACTCTGGGGTTTTCCCCCTCAGGGAACCCCAATTCCCCCAAACCCACCTCACCTCAGCGATCTACAGCCAGTCATCCCCTAGCCCCTGCCTCAGGGTCAAATTGCCATCTGAAATGGCCATTCATCATTGGCAAGGGGTGTGGACCTGCTGCTTTTTGCTATCCTGGCTGTTTCCCTACAGCCCTAGTACCTCAGGCCTTGCCTCAGGGCCTGCAGATTGAGAGTGAGGTCAGGCCAGAGCCCTCTAGCTCTAGCTCTAGCTCTAGCTCTAGCTCTAGCTCTAGCTCAGTAAGTCCCCCGCTTCCCTGGCAGCCAGGTCCCTCCCAGGAGCCTTTATTTATACAGCCCCAGCTGGGCCCTAATTGGCTGTATCTGCCTCAGCTGCAGGTTCCACTCTCTCAGCCCCTCTCCCAGGGCTTGGTTTTAACCCTTAAAGGGCCAGTGCAGGGCAGCCGCCCCAGCACAGGCAGTGTTGTATGTACAGATGTGAGATTTTACTGGCTAGCACCGCTGAGACCTGCTCCAAGTTTAGAAAAGCAGGCAGGAGTCAGTCCCTCAGAGACAAAAGGAACACCGATGCAACAGCCTAATCAAATGGACCGACACTGGATTAAACGGCCAGGCTTTGTCAGGAAGAGGAGTGTGAGTGAGAACTTTACATCTTGGCAGGCAGGCTTGCTGTCACCCGAACCCCAGCGGGAGATGATCCTCAACGAGGGGGAAAATGAGGAACAGAGGCCCCAAACCACCTCTCTCACCTCATCTCTACTCACAGCATCAACAATGTCTGAAAGACAAAAAGAACATCACTAAACTGAGGGGCTGTGTGTAGACTGGCCAGTTTTTCCGGAAAATCAGCCACTTTTCCAGAAAAACTTGCCAGCTGTCTACACTGGCCGCTTGAATTTCCGCAAGAGCACTGATGTAAGATTGTCAGTGTTCTTGCGGAAATACTATGCTGCTCCCGTTCGGGCAAAAGTCCTTTTGTGCAAAAGGGCCAGTGTAGACAGCAGAGATTTGTTTTCCGCAAAAAAGCCCCGATCACGAAAATGGCGATTGGGGCTTTTTTTGTGGAAAAGCGCGTCTAGATTGGCACAGACGCTTTTCTGCAAAAAGTGCTTTTGAGGAAAAGCGTCCATGCCAATCTAGACGCTCTGTTCCGAAAATGCTTTTAACGGAAAACTTTTCCGTTAAAAGCATTTCCGGAAAATCATGCCAGTCTAGACGTAGCCGGGAGAGGTCCTGGCTGAATGATCCAGCCAATTCCTGTGAGCATAGAGGGCGAGAAATCTTTGCTTTGAATTTGTGTAACTCGCTGAGTTAGGTATTAGTTTACCTTTTATTTCTGTATAACCAGTTCTGACTTTTATGCATTACAGGCAGTCCCCGAGTTACGCGGATCCGACTTACGTCAGATCCGCAGTTACGAACGGGGTTCCTCTCCCTGGTCTCCAGCAGACCAGGGAGAGGAAGCAAAGCGGCGGAACACGTTGGCAGCGGACAGGGCTGTCCGCTGCCCACGCGCTCCGCGGCTTGGCTCTGCTTTGCCCCCCCCCCAACCCCCTGGTCTGCAGACCAGGAGGATGGGGGGGGGGGGGCAAAGCAGAGCAAAGCCGCAGAGCACACGGGCAGTGGACAGCCACGGCGCGTCTGGGCTGTCCCGCTGCCCCCGTGCTCCGCGGCTTTGCTCCAGACACCTGTGGTACAGCAGCTGGGGCGCTGCCAGTTGGTCCCGTAGCGCCGCTCTGGGCGCTACTGGACCAACCGGGCAGCACCCCAGCTGTTCTGCCCCAGGCGTCCTGATTCAGCCACTGCTGGTCAGATTCAGCAGCGGCTGAATCAGGACGCCTGGGGCAGAGCAGCTTGGGTGCTGCTGGGTTGGTCCAGTAGCGCCGAGGAGCGGCGGCGCTACAGGACCAACCCAGCAGCACCCCAGCTGCTCTGCCCCAGGCGCCCCCAAGTCAGCCGCTGCTGAAACTGACCAGTGGCTGACTACAGGAAGCCCCTGCCCCGGGCTTCCTGGAATCAGCCGCTGATCAGTTTCAGCAGCGGCTGAATCTGGACGCCAGTTCCGACTTACATACAGATTCAACTTAAGAACAAACCTACAGTCCCTATCTTGTACGTAACCCGGGGACTGCCTGTACTTGTTTTATGCAGTACAGGCAGTCCCCGAGTTACGCGGATCCGACTTAAGTCGGATCCGCAGTTACGAACGGGGCACTTCCTCTCCCTGGTCTCGAGCAGACCAGGGAGAGGAAGCAAAGCGGCGGGGGAACGCGCGGCCAGCTGACAGCCCAGACGCGTCTGGGCTGTCAGCTGGCCGCGCGCTCCGCTCTGCTCCCCCCCCCCCGTCTGCAGACCAGGGGGAGGGGGAGCAGAGCGGAGCAGAGCAGAGCGGCGGAACGCGCAGCCAGCTGACAGCCCAGACGCGTCTGGGCTGTCAGCTGGCCGCGCGTTCTGCCGCTCTGCTCTGCTCCGCTCTGCTCCCCCTCCCCCTGGTCTGCAAACCATGCGGGGGGGGAAGCAGAGCGGAGCACGCGGCCAGCTGACAGCCCAGACGCGTCTGGGCTGTCAGCTGGCCGCGCGTTCCGCCGCTCTGCTCTACTCTGCTCCCCCTCCCCCTGGTCTGCAGACCTGGGGGACGGGGAGCAGAGCAGAGCAAAGCCGCGGAGCCCGAGGGCAGCAGGATAGCCACGGCGCGTCTGCTGTCCCGCTGCCCCCGTGCTCCGCGGCTTTGCTCTGGACGCCTGTGGTACAGCAGCTGGGGCGCTGCCGGTTGGTCCCGTAGCGCCGCTCTGGGTGCCACTGGACCAACCCAGCAGCACCCCAGCTGCTCTGCCCCAGGTGTCCCCTAGTCAGCAGCTGCTGAAAATGACCAGTGGCTGACTACAGGAAGCCCCTGCCCCGGGCTTCCTGGAATCAGCCGCTGATCAGTTTCAGCAGCAGCTGACTTGGGGACGCCTGGGGCTCTTAAGTTGAATCTGTATGTAAGTCAGAACTGGCGTCCAGATTCAGCCGCTGTTGAAACTGATCAGTTTCAGCAGCGGCTGAATCTGGACGCCAGTTCCGACTTACATACAGATTCAACTTAAGAACAAACCTACAGTCCCTATCTTGTACGTAACCCGGGGACTGCCTGTACTTGTTTTATGCAGTATATATAATCCCTTTTTAGTGCATGTGCAACATGCTCCAAGTGGCATGTGACTAGGATGCATCAACAAATTTGGTCCATGGGTTTGGTCATTAGCTTCCCCTGTTCTTAAACTCTACCTTTCCATAGTTAATACACTTGCTTTGTTGTTTGAGCTAAATCGGCATAACTTTGGACTGAAGTATTCAGAAAGCTTCATTTGAGATGGCAAGGTGTGTGCATAGCGTTTTCTATTCATAACACGATGGACTTTCCATGAGCAGAAGGGACGTCCAAGACACATTTTTGGGGCAGTCGCCCTGCAGTATAGCTCACAGGTGGCAGGCTGACTCAGGACTTCTGCAGTGTGGCTGGTGGGTAATATGCATTTTGGAGGCTGTGTGGGAACAGGCCAGGAGTGGTTAATCTCACAACAAAACAATGTAAAAGGCACCCCACCTTGGAGAACTGAGGGGACACAACTGTCCGATAGTCCAAATTGTATCCTGGAGAAACACAGAGTCCCGGGGCGGGCAGAGACCTCATGAGTCATCAAGTCCAATCCCCTGCCCAAAGCAAGACCAACCCCAACTCAATCAACCCAGCCAGGGCTTGGTCAAGCCGAGACTTAAATACCTCTAGGGACGGAGATTCCACCCCCTCCCTAAGTAACCCATTCCAGCGCTTCCCCACCCTCCTAGGGAAATAGCTTTTCCTAATATCCAACCTAGACCTCCCCCACTGCAACTTGATACCGTTGTTCTTTGTTCTGCCATCTGCCACCACTGAGAACAGCCTTTCTCCAGCCTCTTTGGAACCTCCCTTCAGGAAGTTGAAGGCTGCTCTCAAATCCCCCCTCCCTCTTCTCTTCTGCAGACTAAACAAGCCCAAACCCTCCTCCTCTCCTCATAAGTCATGTGCTCCAGCCCTAAGGGAATGTCACATACCCTTAGGGGTTTTCTTAAAATGACTCCTGTCTGGAGCTGGCTCTTGTAGGGTTAATTTCTAGCTTTGAAATAGATTAGTTTGCATGACTCTTGTTTATTTTTGGTGTATACTTGTCAAGGAAAGGCCCATATGTCCTGTCTGCTCATCTGATGTCAAGAGGACTGACTCAAATGAATGATCCTCAGCCAGATCATGTATCATAGCCTGGCATTTGGCAGAGGCTCTGGAGCTGGATTTGAAAAAAAACCCTCAAGATGCCGTCAGCCGTTCTTTCCTTAAGGTCTTATTCAAGGGGTCATCTCAGCATATTCATGGCTTTCTCAAGGGAACACAGCAAGGGTACATCTGAAGGACTGACCCAAATCTTTGCCCATAACTCATCTTCTAACTTACTGGGAAGCTGAACAAATTCATGAACTTTATCCCTTTCCCATTTTCATGGGCCTCTTCCTTGCTGGTTTTGGAACTAGAACATTGAGAACAGCTGGATCGTTGTAATATTTCCAACACAACTAGTGTACAAAGTACAATATCTCTTGAAAACACCCGTCCCAGTGGGTATGTCTACACTGCAGTTTTTCTGGAAAAACAATACTAACGTCTACACTGCTATTGCGTTCTTTCGACAGAAGGTTGAAAGAACGGAGGGGTTTTTCCGACAACAGTAAACCTCATTCTATGAGGAAGCCTTTTTCCAAAAAAAGTTTTTTTGGAAAAAGGCATGTGAGGACGTGGAAGAGAGTGTTTTCTTGAAAGAAGAGGCCTCCAGGAAAAAGCACAAGTGCCCTGGTGGCTATTCTGTCCACAGTAATCACAACTGAAATGCGAGATAGCGTCCAATAAATGTGGATGCTCTCTTTTGAAAAAGCACACCACTTTTTTGCTGCACTTATAGGCTGTGTCTACACTGCACCCTTTTCCGGAAAAGGGATGCAGATTAGACACATCGGAATAGCAAAATCCGCAGGGGATTTAAATATCCCCCACGGCATTTGCATTTACATGGCTGCCGCTTTTTTCCGGCTTGGGGATAAGCCAGAGAAAAGCGGCAGTCTAGACGTGATTCTCTGGAAAATAAGCCCTTTTCCGGAGGATCTCTTATTCCTACTTTCCTCTTATTTCCTACAATCACGTCTAGACTGCTGCTTTTCTCCGGCTTATCCCCAAGCCGGAAAAAAGCGGCAGCCATGTAAATGCAAATGCCGCGGGGGATATTTAAATCCCCCGCGGATTTTGCTATTCCAATGTGTCTAATCTGCATCCCTTTTCTGGAAAAGGGGTGCAGTGTAGACACAGCCATACTGTGCAGATGCTCTCTTTTGAAAGATGTTTTCCCAGAAGATCTCTTCCGGAAAAGCTTCTTCCAAAAGAAGCCTGCAGTCTAGACGTAGCCAGTGAGATTTCCAGTCCCATTTTGCAACATATTGACTTTATCGACCTATCAACACATATATGGTCCTCAGACCTAGAGTATGTAATTGCCTTCCTGCAATGTTTATAATCCCCATTCAATGGACAAGGGAATGCGGCATTATGTGATGCTCTCTACGTCACACAGGAAGTCGATGGCAAAGATCAGAACTGAACCTAGATTTAGGGATGCCTAGTGTTTGGTTTTTGACCATGGGGGGGCTCCGTGTGCTACCCCTGCACCATGCACCAGCTCCACACCTGCCATTGGCTGAAAACCATAGCCAATGGGAGCTAAAGGGTCAACGTTTTTGGGCAGAGGCAACATGCCATACATAACCACCCCTATGCCTAGGAGCTGAGACACGTGTCATCACTTAGAGGGAATCCCCGAGGGGCTGCTGATTCAGCCAGGGACCAGCAAAGTGCCTAGATTTCATCCACTGTTCCAAACAAGCACATTATTATTATTCACCCTAAAGCCGACCTGCCACACAGACTTTGGACTGCAGTGAACTGCACCAAACAAAAATGATGGAAGACGTGGCTACTCAGTGCACAAGCGGCAAAGCAAAGACTCCGCTTCATGCGATTGGGGTAAGAGAACATCCAAAACGTCAGAACACAGTGCCCTGATACAGATTCAAGGGTGAAACTGAACAACAGCCACATAGTCACAGAGGAGGCCTTGAAATGACTTGTGGACCTACAGTTGCATCTACAGAATGTTGCATTGATAGGCTGTTACCCTGCAGATGCAATACACACACACACGCATGCACAAGAGAGGGATTAAGGATATAGGGCTTATAGCTATTGGCTAGTTGCATATGTTAGAGGCCTTTGTTCCTGGAGCCAAAGTGACTCTAGTCTCAGAGCCTTTCTAGGTGCATGTTGTACCCATAAGCCTAGTTTGCTAGCTTGCTATCTTACACAATTGGTTTGATTCATATTACTCTCCTGTCTTGTTATGGTTGAATCATAATTGTCTTGAACTGTGTTTGTGTTGAATTCCAGCTTGTGTTGCTCATAACAGTTATTCATGGTTATTCATACTAGTTGGCTGTATCGCAAGCAACCTACATGCCCATATGATTAGCTAACGTAAGCCAATGTGAGTGTTTGTACCCTTTGGCAGCGATAAATAGCCAAGCGGTGACCCCTATTGACTTTGGGAAACTAAATGGGGAACTGAACAAAAAAGAATATGTCTGGAACAGTCTGGTATCTAATAAGTCTGGAACAGACTGGTAACCAGGGTACTCCACAAAGTATACAAGTCAGAAGTCAGGCCAAAACTAATGTTTTTGAGATGAGTATGAGTATATGTCATAATATGTTATCCTATAGAGTAAGTAGGTAAGGAAATAAGACTTGAGTATGGTAGGTTGGATCAGGATGGTGGAATAAGCCTCAATTAAGGCAGTACCAGGACCTTATAAGAGAGCAAACAGCCATGCATGAGTTGTCTTTGCTTCCTCCTATTTTCTATCACGCTGTCAGCTCAGCTTTGCAATACAGCTTAGCTACTCAACACTCAAACCTAACCTGGGCCATCAAATTAATCAGGCAGACCAGAGACAAGGCTGGTCCTCGGTCTCCTACAACCAGGTCTTCAGGGAAGGGTGTGAGTAGGGTAGCTTACTCCTCGCAACAAGCAGTCACTCAATACTCACCCTTTCGTAGTCTTTTAGACTAGAGATGTTACCACCAGGGGTCATAGAATTGTATTACTTCTTGATGAGCTTGTGTGTTAATAATATTGATTGTTCTTTCACTCATTTTAATAAAGAGCTTATCAAATTAAACGATTTCCCTACGAGGGTGGGGAAGCACTGGGATGGGTTTCCTAGAGAGGGGGTGAAATCTCCATCCCTAGAGGTTGTTAAGTCTCAGCTTGACAAAACCCTGGTTGGGCTGATTGAGTTGGGATTGGTCCTGCTTTGGGCAGGGGGCTGGACTCGATGACTCCTGAGGTCTCCTCCCGTCCTAGGATTCTATGAATCACCAGGGAGAGCATTCACAAAGGAGGTGCCAGCTCTCAGACAAACTGGGAGGCATCTAGCAGCCACTAACAATCCTAGGGAGCTTTTGGAAAGAGCATTGAAACGTCAAAGACCAGGCCAGATCCCAGTTTGGCTAAGTGCTGTACTTGCTGCCCATCTACGTTTCCCTACAGTTTCCAAGAGACTGATGATTGTTTATGTCCGGGTAGGGTTCATTGTAAATATAAAGAGAACCCAAGCTCTCGCTGATGTGCTTACAAAGAGTTACCCTGCTTTGCGCTCCTTATAGTTAAAACTTGTTGTGACATCTGACTGCCAGTATGAAAGGGTGGTGGTGCTGTCCCAGACTCATGGACGCATATGCCAACAGGCCTAAGAGGGGACACCTTTTCTTTGTGTTCCGTTAAAGCAACAGACGCAAGCAGGAGGAGCGGTGAAAATTTTGTGTTCCAGCTGGTTCCTGAGACAGGTTCACAACACATGCCATTATAGACAATATTCGCATTAAAACAATCAATCCGTATGTGTTCCAAGAAGGAATTGAAGGAGATCTCTGTCATTGGCCATAAAGGATTTATTGCAGTCTGTGAGGTAAAGCTGACTAAATATTGTAAAACCATGTTAGGTAATGTCTGAACCGCAACCTTAGGGCCAATTACAAAACTTCCTTCTTTGATTTGAATTTTGGTGGGGTGGCTAATCTTTTCCTTCCCCTTCCCTCCAACAGAGATATTACAAATACAAGCTTCAGCAGAACACTTTTGGATAAGCAGAAGTTTACCAAAATTACGCAGGAAAATTTCAAGCCTTTCAGGATTTTTCAAAACAGAACTCATAGCAATGTGTAATTTTATGAGACAATATTTTAGGGCTGTTCAAACCTGAGGAAATGTCTCTCAGGTACTTTCCCTGTGTGAACTTTATGGATGTTGATCTGCCCAGTCATGCATATTCTCCATATTTGCACATTCACACCCTAAAGTTAGAGGATACAAAAAGACCGGGACATCTCCCAACTAATAAACACAAACGATTTTTTAACAGATAAAGGGAAAATAACATACTTCATAAGATAGCAAGCAGTGGGACTATGTTTTTGCAAACTCTTTAGCTCTTGCAGTCTCCTAGGTTTTGTCTACATTACCAAGTTTTGTCACCAAAAGCTGCCTTTTGAAGACAAAACAACACCCAGTTTTGGCAATAAAAAACTTCTACCCCTATGAGAAACGTTTCCCCCCCTATCCTTTATTGTTGACAATGAGCCAGTGTGGACTCTGCTGTTTGTTTTGTCAACAGAACTGGCTCCTGCCAGTATCCTCCAATGCCTACCCTGATGGCTCTGCTCAGTGTTTTGTAATTTCTGCTGCCCTGCAGGTATGCACTCCTCCCCCTTCCAAGCTCTAGGAACTATCTGACAGCTGAGTGGGCTGTTCCATTTGGGGAACAAAGAACAAATCATTAGACAGATCCTGTTCTGTCCTGCTAGGAACACAACGGCAGGCAGACTGCTATTGCAGGGGGAGGACTGGAGAGACTGCCATGCTGCTTTGACATTCCTCAGAATGGAGAGCTCACAGATCTACTCATGATGCTGCTCCCAACAGCTGAGGAGATTGTGCAAGAATTCGGAGAGAATCCCAAAAAGTGCAGGGATCAGTTCTGCCTACCAACAACACCGCTCTGAGGGATGCTTATCCAAATGCTTTGCTTTATCTGTTGACAGGCTGCTAGCAACGTAGCCATGAAATGTCTACAATGGGAGGCAGAAACACTTGTTTGACTGGTTTTCACTTTGGCGACTTTTGCATGTCGACAGCAATTTCGTTGCCGAACCTTCCAGGTGTCAACACAGCCTTAGACTCTCCAAGTAGGATCTGGGGTTGCAATCCAGAAGCCAGATGGTGATTTTTTTGACAGGAGAGGCCTTCTTACTAGCAGGCCTCCTTCCTGTGCAAGGAGAGACTGGTCAAAGACTGGAGTGGCAATTCAGTCTTCTCTCCAGTGGTGTCGACCTAAACAGCAAGTTTTCTTTGCCTTATCACTGATTCATACAGTTTGTAAAATTCACTTAGTCAGCATGACGGCACCTCACTTTGTGGTCTTTGGACACATCTGGCACAAGCCCTGCCTTGCAGCCATGCAACTTGGTCCAGTGACGTTTGAATTTGGTCACTGTTAAAACCAGCACATTTTTAAATCCTGACACCTCAACTGACTAAAAACCCAGCCCTGAAGAAGAGCGGTGTGAAAGCTCAAAAGCTTGTCTTTTTCACCAAAAGAAATCGATCCAATAAATGATATTACCTTGCCCACCTTGCCTCTCTAAAAAAGCTGCCCTAGCTGCATCTGAGCAAGAAAGGGTCTTGAGCTGGCATTGCATCACCATTTTACTGAAAGTTCAATGTACAAATCCTATTAAAAATAGCTAATTGGGGGAAAAACAGAAAGAAACCTAGACCCCTAGCAACAAGCAGTCATTCAATATTCATCCTTCAGCAAAATTAAAAACAAGTGCAATCTTATGATTAGTTTCATCATTTTTGGTTTCTTGTTTCCTTTTTTGTGCTTTCCTGTTCTGAAAGTAGGTTATATCAGACAGCGTATTGTTTGGAATCTACATTTTGACAGCAAAACGGTACTGTACTTTAAATCTTATCAAGACGATTCCCATGTGACACATACAACTTTATATAAGGTTGTTCCAATATAAGATCTGCTACCCAGTATAAGCATGGAATCCAGGCTCTGTCAGACCCAGGGAAGTAAGAGAGAAGCTCAAGAGCTAAGAACTCTTCACTGCGCTAGATGTACCACCAGCTCCATCCTACTTAGCTAGCATAGACGGCTTGTAGTCGCTTTGCCTCCCTGTACGCCTGCCAACATTTCTGTTGTTAAATGGGGTGTCCACTCATGCCCCCTCCCTGTTCCTCTGAGTGGCCCTCCCTGCACCCCCTGCCCCTGCAGACACCCGTCATCCATGTTAGCTGGGATGGTATGAACATAAATGTCATACAGTTCCCCGCCAAGATGCAGCATTTGTTTTGTCAAAACCATCCCAGAGAGATGGCTATTCAGTCTCCTTTGGAAAACCCCAGTGGAGAAGTTCCCACAACGTTCCAGGGCCATGTGTTCCTTTGTCCTGCTGTTCTGACAGAGAATTTTCATGACTTATACGGGGTCACAGCTTGGGTGAGTCTACACTGCACCGTTATTTCGCGATAACTAGTGTTATTCCAAAATAGCAATGTGAGTATCTACACAGCCATTCCGTTATTTCAAAATAATTTCGAAATAACAGATGGCTTATTCCAAAATCTGTAAACCTCATTCTTTGAGGAATAACATCTACAGGCAGTCCCCGAGTTACGCGGATCCGACTTATGTCGGATCCGCAGTTACGAACGGGGTTCCTCTCCCTGGTCTCCAGCAGACCAGGGAGAGGAAGCAAAGCGGCGGAACACGTGGGCAGCGGACAGGGCTGTCCGCTGCCCACGCGCTCCGAGGCTTGGCTCTGCTTTGCCACCCCCCGTCCCCCTGGTCTGCAGACCAGAGGGAGGGGGGGGCAAAGCAGAGCCAAGCCGCGGAGCGCCCGGCCAGCTGACAGCCCAGGCTGTCAGCTGATCACGCGCTCCGCGGCTTGGCTCTGCTTGGCTCTGCTTTGCCCCCCCCCCCGTCCCCCTGGTCTGCAGTCCAGGAGGACGGGGGGGGGGCAAAGCAGAGCAAAGCCGCGGAGCACACGGGCAGCGGACAGCCACGGCGCGTCTGGGCTGTCCCGCTGCCCCCGTGCTCCGTGGCTTTGCTCCAGACACCTGTGGTACAGCAGCTGGGGCGCTGCCAGTTGGTCCCGTAGCGCCGCTTTGGGCGCTACTGGACCAACTGGGCAGCACCCCAGCTGTTCTGCCCCAGGCGTCCTGATTCAGCCATTGCTGGTCAGATTCAGCAGCGGCTGAATCAGGACGCCTGGGGCAGAGCAGCTTGGGTGCTGCTGGGTTGGTCCAGTAGCGCCGAGGAGCGGCGGCGCTACTGGACCAACCCAGCAGCACCCCAGCTGCTCTGCCCCAGGCGTCCCCAAGTCAGCCGCTGCTGAAACTGGCCAGTAGCTGACTACAGGAAGCCCCTGCCCCGGGCTTCCTGGAATCAGCCGCTGATCAGTTTCAGCAGCAGCTGACTTGGGGATGCCTGGGGTTCTTAAGTTGAATCTGTATGTAAGTCAGAACTGGCGTCCAGATTCAGCTGCTGTTGAAACTGATCAGTTTCAGCAGCGGCTGAATCTGGACGCCAGTTCCGACTTACATACAGATTCAACTTAAGAACAAACCTACAGTCCCTATCTTGTATGTAACCCGGGGACTGCCTGTATTCCAAAGTAGTTATTTCTAAATGAGGCATGTGTAGACACGCCACTGCTGCTATTTCAAAATAGCCCATCCAAAGGGCCATTCTAAATTATTCCTGCCCAGTGCCTCGTGGGGCTCTGCATTGAGATAGCATGTCTACATTAGGGAGGGCTGCCTCGGACTCACTTTGAGGCTTCTTGCAGTGTAGACATGCTATTTTGAAATAAGCGTATTTCAAAATAAGCATGTAGTGTAGACGTACCCAGAGAGAGAGAGAGAGAGAGAGAGAGAGAGAGAGAGCACCCAAGCCACTTAGTACTTCATCGGCAAAAGCTTGATCCAAACCTTTCCCCAGCCTGAAGTGTTTGCACATCATGGAGTACAGCTGTCACATGCTCTCGGTAAATAATGCCATTGAACATTCTTCATTCACCAGCTTCTCAATGACCTTAAGGCATTGCCCAAGGAAGAGTGCATGTGACAGTCCAACTACAAGATGAATGTGGCTTGAAGCCTGAGGTTTATGGTGAGGTCCCCTCATCTGAAAGAATAGCTTATGTGGAAGCTCCTTCCCTGCAGGTTTTCAGAAAAAGGCTGGATAGCCATCTATCTGGGATGGGTTAGACTCTCTAACCCTACGGTTCTGTAAGTCTATGGCTGTGTCTAGACTGGCCAGTTTTTCCAGAAAATCAGCTGCTTTTTCAGAAAAACTTGCCAGCTCTCTATACTGGCCACTTGAATTTCCACAAAAGCACTGACTTCTTACTGTAAGAAATCAGTGCTTTTTGCAGAAATACTATGCTGCTCCCGTTTGGGCAAAAGTCCTTTTGCGCAAAAGACTTTTGCCCGAACGGGAGCAGCATAGTATTTCCGCAAAAGCACTGCCAATCTTACATGAGATCGTCAGCGCTTTTGCGGAAATTCAAGCGGCCAGTGTAGACAGCTGGCAAGTGTTTCCGCAAAAGCAGATGATTTTGTGGAAAAACTTGCCAGTCTAGACACAGCCAAGAGGTTTGCCCAATGAAATTTATAGGCAGCAGATTTAAAACAAACAAAAGAAATTATTTCTTCATGGTCAACCTGTGGAACTCTTCGCCTAGAGATGGTGGAAAGGCCCAAACTATAACAGGGTTCCAGTAAGAGCAAAGGAAGTTCATGGAGGTTAGATCCATCAATACTTATTAGCCAGGATGGGCAGGAATGATGTCTGTAGCCCCTGTTTGTCTGGGAATGGGCAACAGGGGAGGGATCACTTGATGATTCCCTGTTCTGTTCACTCCCTCTGGGGCACCTAGCATTGGCCACTGTCGAGAGACAGGATACTAGGCTAGATGGACCTTTGGTCTGACCCAGTCAATACTCTTATACAGAGCCCAAATGTAACCGCCGCCTGCTGTAACCCATTGGACCCCACCCATTCCAGAGCTGAGATAGAGCCCAGGAGTCCTGACAGGGTTTCTCTCTCCCCACAGAGTTAGTAACAAAGTAAGAATATATATTAACATTGTTAGGCTCACCTGTGTCCCGTAAGTGACTTGCCACAACATGTCAGAATATGTGAGTGTTAGAGCTGAGTGGGTCTCATATTTATTTAATTTGTTCTATATAGGAATTAGATACAGTGCTCATGTCAGCTAATTCCTACGTTGCGTGCCAAAATGAAGACATACCCACGGAGTATTGGTTTAGGGCGGAAACGGGGGTAGGAGGAGGAGACCAGAGAGAACACAGCAGCGGTGTGAGCAGGAAGAGGAGCAGGTAGACACAAGGGCTACATCTACATTGGCATGATTTTCCGGAAATGCTTACAACGGAACAGTTTTCCGTTTTAAGTATTTCCAGAAAAAGCGCATCTACATTGGCACGATGCTTTTCCGGAAAAGCACTTTTTCCAGAAAAGCGTCCGGGCCAATGTAGACACGCTTTTCCGCAAAAAAGCCTCAATCGTCATTTTCGCGATCGGGGCTTTTTTGTGGAAAACACTACTGTGCTATCTACACTAGCCCTTTTCCGGAACAGTTTTCCGGAAAAGGGACTTTTGCCCGAACGGGAGCTGCATAGTATTTCCGGAAAAGCGGCTGATTTCTTACAGTAGATCGACAGTGCTTTTCCGGAAATTCAAGGGGCCAGTGTAGACAGCTGGCAAGTTATTCCGGAAAAGCGGCTGATTTTCCGGAATAAGTGACCAGTGTAGACACAGCCAAGGGGATTGGTGTAGAAAGGAACAAGTCTGGAGGCAGTCTGAGAAATCAAGATGATGCCGAAATGCCTCCAGGGATGGACTAGAAGCCTGGGAATCCAGCAGTGAGACGGTCTCTCAATATGATGGCTCCCCGGTAATGCATGTGTCTGCGTTGGGGGGGAGAGGGAGAATTGAAGACATTTGGACAGTTTAGGTAACGCGGTGCCAACCCTGCAGCAATTATGTAAAGACTTTGTGTCCTTATCTAATATATTGCTTGTGATTAATGCTGTTACAATGTGTATCAAATTGATTAATGCTTATTACTTATTCTTAATGCTTGATCCTCGTTACTGATTGTAGTCCATTGAGCTGACTCATAAACCTGCCTCAGACACTAAGACACTCCCACAGATTAGTTTCCTAAGGTCGCCATGGGAAAGGTGGTTTGCTCCGGCTAGGGGAATTACAAAATCTGGGCAGAGAGGCGATCTGGTTCATGGGACACTGGCAGGCCTGTTGCTGTGTCAGCAAACAGCGATGTGCTATGAGCTCAGCTCTGTAAAGCGAGTTAGGCTCCTAACTCCCATCTCCTTTTGAAGGTCTGGGGCGTGATTCCTAGGGGTGTTGCCCAATGCCTTCGGCAAAAAGCAGGTTCTAAGTTGCATGTCCTCATTGGGGAGTAGAGTGAAAGCAACTGAGCCTGGCACACCTTGTTGAGCTCCTCCCAATCCCTCGCTAGCTCCTCCACTCTCCTTGCAATCCCAGTCCGCTTTGCCCAGGACCTAAGCGTGCGCCCTGTTACCTCCAGCCCAGTTTCAGCTTTCTCTGTGGCTTGCATTTAGGTGCAGGTGTCTTTGGCTTGGAGGGGTGTTTTGCAAGAGCACTGGAAGCTCCTTAGAAGTGGGGAGGGGGCCAACAGAGCCTGAACCAAGGCCCCGCCCTTGCTCCGCCTCTTCCACACAGCTCCACCCCCTGCTCTGCCCCCTGCCTCCTTTTGCTCGCCCTTAAGGCAGGTAAAATCGATGCCCTGCCCCATTGGCCCCCACCATTCCAGCACCCCTGGGCTGATCCACACCCATCTCTGGACCGAACTCTTCCATAGCTCCATGTACTCCTCTAGTTTGGTTGTTTTTCCAAGGGACACAGGTCTCAGATGCAAAACACTTGGGGCTTGTCAGACAAAAGGCACCATGGCAGGGCAAACATGACAACGGCAACACGTCCTGGCCTTGCTCACAGGAGAACTAATCTATGCAGCCCCGCAAGCGGCAGGCAATTCGGCAGCTCCTGTTCCCCTCCATCCCTTCTCTCAATACTTCATTGCCTTTGAAAACTCCCTTGATCTTCTTTCCCGTTGTCATCTGATGTTGGCAACTGTAAGTGACAATGGTCGATTATATTAACGATCGGAGTTTCTCCTCGGCCGTGACTGGTTACCCAGGGCCCTCCCTGTGGATTTCCCCTTATCCAGGGACAAAGTCTCCCCACCCTGGCTCCCTCCCACCTCCACCCCCGCCCGCAGCCTCTCCTTTTGATTTTTTTGGATGGGGTTTTGCCTTCTGACAACCCGTTGCCATGGCAATCGGCCTATGCTGTGGCATTAGACTTTCAGCAAGACCAAAGACTTCAAAGTTCCCTCGCGCCGTCAATGGTCAAGAGGCTGGCGTGCCAGCCTGCGATTCCTCGCCGGCATGCCCGTGAGGCAGAGAGAATGAGGCGAAAGCTTCCCTTTAATGAGCCCGTGATGGAGCTGGGCGCACACAGCTCCGCTTCTCTGTCTGAAAGACGCCGGAAGAGATGAAAGGAAACTGGCGTCGCTGAAGGACGAGCCGATTTGTGTATTCCGCTATCTTTTCAAATGATTATCCACCTAATTACAAGCATGATGACAGGCCACTTGGTGAGGATAAGACAAAACTGTATCTTAGCACCCAGGGGTCTAGCTAGGTCCGTTGGCTCTGGACAAGGTTTATTTTGTGCCTTTTGGATACTTGGCACCTTGCTGCTCCTTTCATGGTACAAAGCCGTGCAACCTTTTCCTTCTCTTATTGGGTCAAGAAGAACAACAGAGTCTCTGCAAAGGGATCCAGGCTCTCGGTACTGCCTTCTTGTAATGCTCTTTTTAATCTTGCGCCATAGCACCTTCCCTCTAATAGGTGAGGGTGGATAGGGGTAGGATCCAGGCATAAGACTTGAGGTCATTGGAGGGGGTATCACGTGATCTCGATTTCCGTCCTGGCTCAGCCAGCAGTTTTCAAAGGATGGGTCACGACCTAGGACTGGGGGGTGGGATGTCTCGTGGCTGCAGGGGGATCAGGTGTGCAGTGGGGATGCTGAGGCAGCTCCCTGCCTGTCCTGGCACCTCACACTGCGCTGCGCCCCAGAAGTGGCCGGCAACAGGCCTGGCTCCTAGGTGGCGGTGGAGGAAGAGCACAGGGCTCTGCATGCTACCCCTGCCCCAAGCACTAGTTCTACCACCCATTGGCTAGAAACCTGCTGCTGGCTGCTTCATGGTCTACAGTGCCAGGAGAGGCAGGAAGCTGCCTTTGCTTCCCCCTCCCCGCATGCTTCACCGCTGACCCGCAGCCATTCAAAATAAGCCCCTTCTGCCCCAGCCCTGCCCCCCCCAAAGCTGGAGCCCCCTTTTGCTCCCCAAATCTCTCAGCCCCACCCCAGAGCACACACTGCAGTCAAATGACGTTGAGTCGTGGCATCAACTATTTTCTTCAGCTGGGTCATAGAATCACAGAACATTAGGACTGGAAGGGACCTCGACAGGTCATCGAGTCCAGTCCCCTGCCCTCACGGCAGGACCAAGCACCGTCTAGACCATCCCTGACAGGTGTCTGTCCAACCTGCTCTTCAATATCTCCAGTGATGGGGATTCCACAACCTCCCTAGGCAATTTATTCCAGTGTTTAACCCCCGACAGGTAGAAAGTTTTTCCTAATGTCCAACCTAAACCTGCAATGGGCTGCAATTTAAGCCCATTGCTTCTTGTCCTGTCCTCAGAGGCCAAGGAGAACAATTTCCCCTCCCTCCTTTCTGTGACATCCTTTAAGATACCTGAAACCGCTCTCATGTCTCCCCTGTTCCCAAATAAACAAGCCCAATTCCTTCAGCCTTTCCTCATAGCTCATGTTCTCTAGACCTTTCATCATTTGTGTTGCTCTTCTCTGGACCTTCTCCAATTTCTCCACATCTTTCTTGAAAGGTGGAGCCCAGAACTCAACTGAGGCCTAACCAGCGCAGAACATAGCGCAACACTCCTGTGAATGCAGCCCAGAATCATGTTGGCTTTTTTTGCAACAGTGTCACTCTTTTGATTCATATTTAGCTTGTGGTCCACTATGACCCCTACATTCCTTACTAGACAGTCCCTTCCCGTTCTCTATGTGTGAAACGGATTGTTCCTTCCTAAGTGGAGCACTTGGCATTTGTCGTTATTATACTGGGCTACTCTCTACCCTTTAGTGTGGGCCCTGTCCGCCCCATCACACCCCCAAGCTGCGCAGCCACACAACTTCCTAGTAAACCTCACGTAAGCCCCAAGGATATCTCTCCCCAAACCCTGAAGCTGCTGCAGCCGCTGGGGTGGGGGGGCACCCCTCCCTGCTGGCTCCACCATGGAGCTATGCAGCTGGCAGAGAGGAGCCCTGCCTCACCATCCCCAGTAGGGAGCTGCCCAAATAAGCCCAAGGCTCAACCAACTTGAACCCCCTTGGTCCCGAGTCCCCTCCTGAACACCAAGCCTTCATCCCCAGTGACATCCCAAAGCCCACACCCCCCAGCCCAGAGCCCCCTCCTGCACCACAAACCCCTTACCCCCAGCCCCACCCTCAGCTAGAGCCTTTGCACCCTAATCCTCTGTCCCAGCCCTGAGCCCCTCAACCCCTAGAGCCCGCACCCCCGAACGGAGCCCTCACAATCCTCTGCCCCAGTCCTAAGCCCCCTCCCACACTCAGAAGTCCTTGGCCCCACATCCAACACATGCATTTGGTTACGTGCACCAATAGGAAAGTGATGTATCGCACTTCACCTCCATATCGCACACCACCTCCATGTGCACGCCATCTCCGTGTCGCACGTCACCTCCATATCGCACGCCACCTCCATGTGCACGCCATCTCCGTGTCGCACGTCACCTCCATATCGCACGCCACCTCCATGTGCACGCCATCTCCGTGTCGCACGTCACCTCCATATCGCACGCCACCTCCATGTGCACGCCATCTCCGTGTCGCACGTCACCTCCATATCACACGCCACCTCCATGTGCATGCCATCTCCGTGTTGCACGTCACCTCCATATCGCACGCCACCTCCATGTGCACGCCATCTCCGTGTCGCACGTCACCTCCATATCGCACGCCACCTCCATGTGCACGCCATCTCCGTGTCGCACGTCACCTCCATATCACACGCCACCTCCATGTGCACGCCATCTCCATGTCACACGTCACCTCCATATCACATGCCACCTCCATGTGTACGCCATCTCCGTGTCACACGTCACCTCCATATCACATGCCACCTCCATGTGCACGCCATCTCCATGTCTCACGTCACCTCCATATCACACGCCACCTCCATGTGCACGCCATCTCCATGTCTCACGTCACCTCCATATCACACGCCACCTCCATGTGCACGCCATCTCCGTGTCGCACGTCACCTCCATGTCACACGCCACCTCCATGTGCACGCCATCTCCATGTCTCACGTCACCTCCATATCACACGCCACCTCCATGTGCACGCCATCTCCATGTCTCACGTCACCTCCATATCACACGCCACCTCCATGTGCACGCCATCTCCATGTCTCACGTCACCTCCACATAAGAAAATTCATTCCGCACAGGGCTGGGAAAAATTAGAGGGAACCCAGACCATGAACCTTGATAAATTGGGCCAGTGGTTAGTTCCTCCGGCTATTGAAAATGTGGACTCTAGTTCCAGTCTGAAACGATCTTTCATCTTCCAGCCATTGGATCACATGGTACCTTTCTCCGGTTGGAAGAGCCCGCGATCACATCTGTGTCCCCTATGGGTATATCCAGACTGCAGGCTTTTGTCGACAGAGGCTTTGTCTACAGATACTGTTGACAAAGCCTCTGTCGACAAAGAGCATCTAGACTACAGCCAGTTCTGTCGACAAAGCAAGCCGCTCTCTTTTGAAAAAGCACAGTGTGGATACAATAGCACCTTTTGTCGACAGAACTCTGTCGACAAAAGGCGTTATTCCTCGTAGAATGAGGTTTACCACCATCAACAAAAGTGCCGCATTCTGTCGACTTACTGTCAACAGAACTCAGCGGTAGTGTAGACGCAGGTATAGTTTTGTCGACAAAAGTTCACTTTTGTTGACAAAACCCTGTAGTGTAGACACACCCCACGTGGGTACTTCTCAACAGTAATCAAGTCACCCCCAACCCTCTGAATTGACTGAGCTCCTGAAATCTATCGCTATAACGTTTTCTAATCCTTTATTCATTCTCCCGGCTCTTCGCTGGACCCTCTCCTATTTATTATCATCTGCCTTGAATTGCAAGCCCCAGAACAGGACACAGGATTGCAGCAACAATCGCACCAGTGCCAAATACAGAGATAAAATAATCTCTCTGCTCCGACTTGAGATGCCCTTGTGTATGCATTCCAGTATGACATTACCCTTTTTTGCCAGTTTTGCGCTGGGAGCTCCTCTTTAGCTGCTTATCCACTGGGACTTCTACGTGTTTTCCCTGCTTCCCAGGAGAGAGGGCCCCGTTGTGGATATACAACTTGCTTTCTTTGTTCCTAGTCATACCCATTTGCACTGAAGAGCCCACAGCCCCATGCCCCAAGAATTCAGGGCAGGAGCTTGCTGGCGATAGGCAGAATAATTGGTCCAATTAAAATTTGGCTTGGACAGAAGTGAAGACACCTATTCCTGTAAAAAAAGCCCCTTCCCTAAGGTCATATATGGTTCCTTCTCAAAATCGCATGCAATGGCTCTTCTGAAAGATGGCACCTCTAATTACCCGGCACTGCACGACACCAGGGTTGGCCATCGGATCAGTACTGACTCAACAGGAAGAGGGACACTGATGTGGAGATCTGCCATATAAGGGTCCTGACTCGGGGGAGCTCCTGAGATCTAACAAGACAGTAGCCCAAGACGGCATGACATGCTTGTCGTGACTCCCGGGCCGTGTTATCTGCTTGATCAAAGAGCACTTGACTTTCTGAAAATTAACATTTGCAAATGACGGGCGAGAATTTGAAGCACAGCAAGTAACGGGGTTAAAGAGTCATCTCCATCAGTGCTAGACGGGAGTTTCAATAACAGGAATTGTAATGAAGAGAACCCCAAATGGATATGAAATCACAGCTTCCCAAATCAGTCACTTTATCTAGCAGGCTGCTTGGAATTTCCTTAGCCTCAAGGGATGACGCAGAAACTCCCTCTCCCCTCAGCAACAATGCCTTTTGCATGAGAACTGAGCCACTAGAGGGAGCTTGGATTGTCCCAGGAGCATAAAGAAGCATATCGAAACTGACAACAGCAAATCTAATTCGCCACTGTCCTATCAAGGATGTGGAGTTCAAACAGAGTGCACCTCTGGCTCCTGCAGCAGCCCACTGCAAGGCAGATATGCAGGCAAAAAGTGATGAAAATCAAGCTCACATCCCTGAGCGGGTGGCGTTTTGGATGGGGATGCTAGGAGGCGAAGGTGGGCCAAGAGATTTTACTCAGGAGAAAAGGATGCAATTTTTGGTTGGCACTTTGGCTGTGAGGAAGTAGCATGACCACTGCCGGGGTTGTTTTTAGGGAATGATGAAGTGACTGCATTTGTGCATAAATACCAGACGAGGATAAAATTCTAGCCTTGAAACAGTTGAATAGTCCAAGAAATTGTGAGCAGGAACGGGGCTGGTACACACACAGATTACGCACAACACTATTTTGGCTCCCCATTGTACCAAAGCGCCTTTAAATCAGTATCACACACTAGGGAGACTGGACCAATATAATTGAAGCTGCACATCTTTAACCTGTAGACAAGGCCTAAGGAACTTTTCACTTCTGGGTCACTGATGTACGTCCAGCTGTGATCAGGAATGATTGAAAGTTGTTACATTTTGCTGGCTGTTCAGTGAATAGACAAATTAAGCCAGCTTCATTCTACAAACACCACTGAGTACTACCTGACACTCCTGGTAGTTTCATTGGGATTGCCCAGAAATGTTGATCCCAACACTAAAAGTCAGCGATGTAGCATGTTATAGGGAAGGCGTGGCATATCTATCCTCCCTCTGCTCATTCTCCCCGTTCTGCGAAACATAAAAGTAGGATAAAAAGTCTCAGAGGGGAAGCCATATTAATCTGTAATTTTAAAAACAACCAGCAGTCCTGGTCCTCCTTTGACTATGTCTAAACTACCAGGATATTTTGAAATAATGACTCCTGAAATAACCATTTTGAAATAAACTTACTCCTCTTCACAAGCAGGAGTTACTATTTTGAAATAACAAGCTCATTATTTCAAAATAACAGGCTTGGTAGTGTGGATGCTCACCTTGTTATTTTGAGATAAGGGGAGTTATTTCGAAATAACTCCACAGTGTAGGCATGCCCTTAAGTCATTATTAGGTCATGAGCTTCCTTGGATAAAATCCACTTCATCAGATGAGTTGGAGTGGAGAGTATAGAATCCAAGGTATATATAACAGCAAAAGAAGTTACCTGTCAGTTGTAGGACTAGTGTTAATGGCACTAATTAAGTCAGACTGGATATGTCTCGTTCATAGCATTTGATGTGGAAATGTGAATATCAAAGGTGGGGATATGGCCTTTGTAGTGCACTAATCATTTCAGATTTTATTCAAGCCTATGCGGATAGTGTTGAACTTGTAAATGAGCTCCAGTTCAGCTGCCTCCCTCTGTAATTGGGTGATAAAGTTCTTTTGTGGAAGGATAGCTAGTTTTAAATCTATTACTGAATGTCCAGGAAGGTTAAAGTGTTCCCCGACTCGTTTATGTGTATTACCATTCCCGATGTCTGACTTGTGTCCATGGATCCTTTGTTGCAGAGACTGTCTGGTTTGGCCAGTATACATGGCAGTGGGGCATTGCTGGCTCTTGATGGCATATCTCACATTAGTGGATGCGCCCCTGATGCTGTGGTTGCACTCCAGCTCATCTGATGAAGTGGGTTTTACCCATGAAAGCTCCTGGCCTAATGAATCTGTCAGTCTCTAAGGGTACGTCTAGACTACATGGCTCCGTCGACGGAGCCAAGTAAAGCAGTTTACTTGGCATAGTCAAAGAAGCGGGGATTTAAATAATCCCCACTTCATTAAAATAAAAATGGTCGCCACGTTGTGCCGACAATCAGCTGATCCGGCACAGCGCAGCAATCTAGATGCAGCGAGGTAAACAAGGGAAGCCTTTGTCGACCGTTCCGGTAAACCTTGTGAAACGAGGTTTCCCTTGTCGATCGCGCTGCGTCTAGACTGCCGTGCTGTGCCACCTCTTCCACCAAGAGGAAGTGTAATGCTTTAGCGTCGTGTGGATTTGGAAATGTAGGCGCCTCAGCTGCCTTCTCTGCGGGGTGAGATTTCTGCATCCCCGGCACACTGCCATCCTCGATTCCAGTGGGGCTGACAGACTCACCTGCGCACAGCGGGAGTCTGGCTTTGTGTCCCCCAGAAAGGACAGCACGTCAGGCAGAAGGGACAAGGCTGGGGTTAGTCTCCCCCAGGCAGCCTTCAGAGATTCCTGGAGCGCACTGTGCAGGGCTCTGGTGGCGATTTAAAGGGCCAGGGGCTGCAGCCGTCCTCACAAGCCTTTGGCCCTGGGGAAGTGTTCTCTTTGTCCCCCCCCCCCCCCGCTGGCCCCACACTTTCCCCCATGGGCCTGCTGGACTGTAAGATCCTCAGGGCAGGGCTGAGGGCTCTGAACAGGGATGAGCATCTTTGTTGTGGTTAATCAACAACTTGGTAATAACACACCAGGGAGTGTTGGTCCCTCTGGCCACTCCGGGGAGGGCATGAGACACATCTCCGTGGTAGTCACAGCACGTCGAGTTCACCCTGAGGCAGAGCCAGGGGTGCCCAGGGCAGGAGAGAGACGGGCGAGTGATTTCAAAGTCTGTCCGTGTCAGGAGCTCCTTCGCGGTGTTGCTCTCACGCCGCTGAAGCCCGAAAGTCGAGGGAACCCGGCGGCGTGACTGCACGTCTCCTGCCCGCCAGCCAGGCACGGGAGGGCAGCCCCACCAGCTAAGCAGACGCTGGCGTGGTAATTGTTTGCTTTTCCTTCCGCCCAGCTTTTAGTGCCTGGAGCACTGCGGAGAAAAGAGGAGGTTGCCCTGAGGTGGGTGGCGTGACTCACTCCCTCCCTCTGCCTCTCTCATGCCTTGATCTTGGTGTCTAATGAACGTGAAGGGCTGCGCTCTCCTCTCAGTGTGGGCGGTGTGGTAATGTCTCTCTTGGAGGCTGTATACAGCCTGACAGTCAAATCCTCAGCGAGTGCAGAGCAAAGTAACGAGGCTGACTTCCAATAGCATTGATGGCTTTAGCACATAGAGGTTTGACTGCATGGTCCCCTTAGCTCTGCCCTCTTTCTCTGGGCCTCCCAGGGTATGTCTACACTGCAACGAAAAACTCACGGCTGGTCCATGCCAGCTGCCTCGGGCTAAGAGGGCTGTTTAATTGTGGTGTGGAAGTTCTGGTTCTGGTTGCATCACCTCACAGGATCCTAGAACCTGGATTCCAACCCCTTAGCCTGGGCCTCACAGGTAACTGGCCTGGGACCAGCCAGGAGCTTTGAATTGTAGTGTAGACCCGTGGTCAGCAACCAGTAGATCGCGATCTACCGGTAGATCTCAGGGGCTCTGAGAGTAGCTCTTGAGCCCGCTCTGAACTGCGCACCTGCGCAGTACATTTACATTAGATTTCCTCATGCAATGTAGGCGGGGCTTCAAGGAAGGGGCGGGGCAGTAGATCTTCGCCTGTTCTGAGACTTAAAAAGTGATCTTGGGTGTAAAAAGGTTGGAGACCACTGGTGTAGACATACTCTCAGAGCACCACGGGCTTGGCAAACAGCGGAATGGCCTCCACACACTTGCACTTTCACTAGAATCAATGCGAACGATCTCTCGCTGTGTACCCCACTCTTGCCGTCTCCGTGCGTCTAGCTCCAGGCGACTCAGTCTTGGTCACCCAGTGCCTACCACAAGGGGTAGGCACAGGATTCCTCGTTGTTCTTGACTCAGTAGGGAACTTTATAAGCAAGTTAGTTTTTAAACCTCTGCTGCGCGTTGGATTTAGTGCTTAGCTCGTCCAAAGCTGAGATCTGTGGGACTCCCTGCAGCAGTAAGTATGCTGGCTCAGCAGTGCTGGCACAATCAGACTCTTTTCCTGCCAGGATCTTTGCCAATGATTGAAGATGGCATAGCCATAAGAATCGGCATGCCATATTTCAGATAGTTACATACTCCCTGGGATAATTGAACAGATATGTTCATAAAACACATTAATAATTCAACAGCTAGTCTAGGGTAAAAAAAATTAACTCACATAATTATTCCTTTGTCGCGTTAAATTTCACTAATTGTTTGCTGTAGTCTCAAAATTACATAGAAATATATTGACATTAGCACTTATGCAAAAACGAGGGACATTTGGCCAAGGTGACAATGAAAGACGCTTGCAGGTCCTCAGACAGGTGACTTGCAGCTTGTGGTCAATGGGATGCGACCTCCTTTTGGCCCATCATGTTAGCTGGCTGCACTGATGACCAATCAGAACCCACAGGAAGGGTCTGTTGTTGATTTGCTGATGATGTGCGTATCCATGGTTTTTTGCTGATTCATTATTGCATATCACACCAGCCACAACTTGGTGTCATCTCTCTTTAGTGTGGAATAAATAACTAATGGTCATATTTTCACAGCATGTGTATTCAATGCAATATCACATGCAGAGCTGAGTTTATGACACATGCAGAAATAGATGGCCCTGTAAAATCCCTGCTTTGGATGTTGTCCTATTAGGTTAACTTTTATTTTCTGTTGCATTGTTTGGAAATGTAGCCAATTCCTCCTGCACATATTTCTCTGCACTGCCATCAGACAGTAGAGACAGCCCAGTGGGTTAGAGAGCTGGCTAATGACTTAAGAGAGCACAGTGCAATTCCCTGCACTTGTGCGATCTTGGGCAAGTCATTTCATCTTCCCGTGCCTCAGTTTCCCCTCTGTGGAATGAGGACAATAGCTTTGCCATGCCACACAAGAGTGTTGTGCAGATAAAAATAGCGATCAGACACTATGGTAATCGGGCCATTCACGCACTGAAGATACAATATGACCGAAACGAGATGAGCCCACACTAAAACCGTGAGTTCTCAACATCCTTAGCCTCCAAGAAAGTTTTAATTTCGATCAGAACATTATCGGTTCTCATAGCTGTAATGGGCTGAACCAAATCGCCCCAGATTCAAACACCTTCTTATCTGGGGGAAGGTTTGGAACAGATTCGGACGTGAATGAGACAGCTATTATAATAGGAAAGGCTTGAATTTTATAATATTTCTAATGCTGGAGGGCAGTTTCCAAAAACTAGTTTTGCACCTTTAAATACCACTCTCCCAAGACATTAATATTCATGGTGGAAGTATCCCAGGGCCCTCTCGAGAGATTTTTCTCCGTTTTATACGGTTTCTCCTTGTCCCTCCCTTCCCTTTCTCCAAATCTCCACATTGAAGCTGCCGCCTGACTTACTTTGGGATGGATCCCCAGAGCTGTCTGCTTTCAGATTTCACTTCCTTTCTAAAGACTTGAAGCTGGCTGCAGAACTGGCTGGCTCCGGGGACCGAGTTTTTCATTTCTAGCTCACTGGTTTAAACCCAGATTTGCAAAGCGTGAGTGTCTGATGCCTGAGCCCGTGAGAGGAGTTTGCTGGAGAGCCAGGAAGGCATCAGGCTGGGGGAGTTTGCCACCTCCAGTGGGTGATGAACTGGGAGCCAGGGAGAAAGCCACAAGAAAGGCTGGAAGCATTTCCAGGCATGAAATACCGGAGAGGACAGGACTGGGCTCAAAGAGAGGCAACCAAAATAGACCAGCAACCCATGGATAGAACACACTAAGCCTGAAGCAGCAGAGGAGATCATCTACGAGGCCCTGCTGCACAGGGAAGGGAACGCTAGTTCATGGGAGAGCCAAGTGAACTGTTTATGTTCTGGCACCAGAAGAGGAACATTAATTAAAGCCGATGGGAGCGATAGAGGGGAAAGCGAGGCTGGGGCGATTGTGTTCCCACCCTGGGGAGCAGCCTCCTCTCAACAGCAATGCTTGTTGGTGTCACAAACCCATGAGCAATGACGGCGCTCACTGGTACAGGTGGAAACTCTCTAATCCGGCACCCTCGGGACCTGACCGGTGCTGAACCATGGGAAGCCAATTTTATCTAGCAGCATTACCGCCCCTTCCACTGCTTTCTGGGCTCTGAGAAGACATTGAGGGGTAAATTAGAGCTAAATAAAAGCACTGACCACAGAGGCTACGTCTAGACTGGCATGATTTTCCGAAAATGCTTTTAACGGAAAAGTTTTCCGTTAAAAGCATTTGCAGAACAGAGCATCTAGATTGGCACGGACGCTTTTCCGCAAAAGCGCTTTTTGCAGAAAAGTGTCCATGCCAATCTAGACACGCTTTTCCGCAAAAAAGCCCCGATCACCATTTTCGCGATCGGGGCTTTTTTGCAGAAAACAAATCTGAGCTGTCTACACTGGCCCTTTTGCGCAAAAGCTTTGCGCAAAAGGGACTTTTGCCTGAACAGGAGCAGAATAGCATTTCCGCAAGAAGCACTGATTTCTTACAGTAGGAAGTCAGTGCTTTTGCGGAAATTCAAGCGGCCAGTGTAGACAGCTGGCAAGCTTTCCGGAAAAGCAGCTGATTTGGAAAAACTGGCCAGTCTAGACACATCCAGAGAGTCATGACTGGTGGCTGTAAATAAACTTTATGGGACTGCAGGAAACTTGGCCATGCCCGTGATAAGTAGACATCCGGCTAACTCAAATCATGCTGGACCACAGATGTTGCTGGACCAGAGAGTCCTGGACTAGAGAGGTTCGCTGGTTGACTAGCTGAAGGGAATCCAAGAACTGAACTCTCCTCTAGCCCTTGGGTAACTCTTCGGAGAAGGGTTGAGATGTAGCACAGAGGCTTGCTGCAACACCCCTGTATTGTACAACCTTGATTTGCAGAGAACTCAATCAACGTGCAATTCACTGTTTAAAATAACAGGGAGAAATCCCCAGGGTGTAGTGTGGCCAACATGCAGCCAGTGTGTGCTCTGTCTCCCAAAACGAGGCATTTTAATCACCACCTGCAAATCGGACATCACATTTTCTCGATGGCAGAGGGGTTTTGTCTATACACCAGCTGAGAGACTTTCACGGGAGAGTGCTTAGGTTCATTCTTAGGTCCGCTGGAGTGATCCTGCACGTCACGTCACATTTCAGTGGCCTGATCCTGTCTTTACTGTTGTGTGTTTCCACGTTGCCAGCACTATTGTGATGCTCAACTCATTGTGATGCAAAGAACACGACATTCTGTCTGCTTCCACCAACGGGAGCCACAGGGAATTCCATGTCATAATTGCTGCTTTCCAGCAACTCTGGCTTTGCTAACCCACGCTCAGACAGGTTGCACAAACGATTCGAATGGTAAGAAATCCTCAGGATTCGTTGGCGAGATGAAAAACCAAAGCCAGTTCTGACCTCGGTAGCTCCACAGGGCTCAGCGGGTCGGTCTGGATCAGCTCTTTGGAGGTGGGAGGGAGGGTTTGTCAATGGAGATCGAGATGGATGAGAATTTGGGGGGTTGCTCATTTGATGAGATTTTCTTTTCCATTTCCTCCTGCTGCTCCTGACTGATAACGCTTGCCCAGCCACAGTGGGAAATCCTGCATCGCTGTCTATCATTCATTACTGCGGGAGTTACTGTGTGCAGATGAAAGCCGCAGAGGCGCCTGCATGCTGCATGTTAACATGGGATTTCAAAGAGAAACGGGAAAAGGGGTAGGGGCAGCCGTCAGTTTTAACCCTGCCTTCCTTTTCTTCCTCCCCCTTTCATCCTGGAGACTAATGCAACTTTCTGTCAACTTTGCAAGTGCAGGACTGCTCACTTCGGTGTCCTTGCCAAATTTTAATGAGGGTAATTATTTTTCCTGCTTTAAATTAAATTAATTGGATGTATATGAAGTGCTTTGAACGTGGGGGAGAGAGTGGATATAAGCAGTACTAACTCATTATCAGATCCCCCTGAAGTTGCAATTAGGAGCTGTCTGCTTCATTTCCTGTGCTAACGTTTGCATAGAGTTGGTGTTAGCTGTCATGTTCCACCCCAGAGACAGTCGCATTTCAGCAGCGGGTGATGTAGCAGTTGTTTGAGGTGAAAGTTGTTATTGAAAAGTAACATAGTACCAGTGCTCTGTGCTGTCCAAGAAACAAAGCTAAAGATGGTCCCAGTCCCGGAGGATTTACAGCAGTGAGGGGCAACTTAGGCTAGTGAGGAGGCCGCATGAATGGCTCTCCTTCGTCTCAGTGGGTTGCAAGATGGTCTCCAGGGATAGGGTAATCTTTCTAGCTCCACTTGGTACCTTCCGTTTGCAGGCGGTGCCAATTGAAACAGCAATGCTGGGACTGGCTGCAGAGGGGGGCGCACGGGCGTACCTGACTTCATATGCCTTTGTTTTACGTTGTGAGCAAGACGCGAGACATAAAGACCAAGCCATAGTTGCACCCCAGGTGTGCGGCGCCTCTTACCACTTCAATCAGGCGCCCCCCATAGGTTGGTGCCCCGGGCAGCTATCTGGCTAGCCTCCCCACGCCCCACATTGTGTGAGACATAAAGCATCACGGTCCAGTGGATAGGGCACTAGATTAGGACTCAGGAAACCTGAATGCTGTCCCTGACTTTGCCACTGACTAGCCTTATACCCTTCTGCAAGTCACTTCATCTCTCTGTACCTCTGTTTCCCCTCTTGTCTGTCTAATTTATTAGGTTGTTACCCCTTTAGGGAAAGGACTGTATTTTACTATTTATCTGTATAGTTCCTATCATGAGGCCCCCTAGCTCAATTGCCCACTGCCCTACAGTCAAAATAGTGATGATCATGATGGCTCTTGTAAAAACATCTGGGCTATGTCTACACTGCAGGCTTCCTGCACAAGAACTGTTTTGCGCAAGAGTTTCTGTGCAAACATTCTTGCACAAGAGCATGTCCACACTGCCACGTGCTTTTGCACGAGAGTGTCCATGGCAGTGTGGATGCTCTCTTGCGCAAGAAACCCCTGTTGCCCGTCCACACTGCCTTCTTGCACAAGAGGGCTTATTCCTCGTGGGGAGAGGAATAACTCTTGTACAAGAAGCCTTATTTTCTGACACTTTACTGTAAATTTACTCGTGCAAGAACACGCGTCCAGTGTAGACGCTCCGCACGTTTTTGCGCGCGAACGGCCGTTCTTGCGCAAAAAGCCTGCAGTGTAGACATAGCCCTGCTGTGTGTTTTACTCTCTTTGCCTGTGGGAGCTTGTCGTACAGTCACCTGGCATCATCCCTCCCATTACTGACTGCGTTGCAGATGGTACGGTGAGTTACTAGTGTGCTTTTCAAAGACCTCAACGGCACTGCAGCAGTGGGAGGCTCCATCAAGCTCACCCCCCCAGCGAAGTCCATGGGAGTTTCACCGCTGACTTGGATGGAAAATAGGATCAGGGCAGGGACTGTCTTTTTGTTCTGCGACCGTACAGTGCCTGACACAGTGGGGTCCTGGTCTCGGACTAAGGCAGCTAAGTGCCAGGACAATACAAAGAGTAAATGATAGCAGTAATTTGTGCACACGCTTTCTCTTTCTTCCCTTTTAGACGCAGAGGGCATAGATAGGACTCGCCTGGGTTGTTAGTTCTCACAGCCACAGTAACCTGATTTTTGTTTTAATGTATAAATTAGAAGAACTTGTGGTGAAAATAGTGTGGGCTGCACGAGCACCCAAAGCCAAAACACATCCAGTCTCTGGGGGTACGTCTACACTAGCCCCCTAGATCAATCTAGGGAGGCTAATGAGGGCGACCGAAATTGCAAATCAAGCTCAGGATTTAAATATCCCGCGCTTGATTTGCATGTTCCCGGCCGGTCGCCATTTTAGAAATTGACTAGCCCGAAGTAACTGCCCACGTCTACACGTGGCAGTGAAACGGGATTCCGATTAAAAGCCCCTAAATTGAATTAGCTGGTAAACCTCATTGCAGGAGGAATACCAGCTAATTTGAGTTAGGGCTTTAAATCGGAATCCCGTTTCACTGCCGCGTGTAGACGTGGGCAGATACTTCGGGCTAGTCAATATCTAAAATGGCGACCGGCCGGGAACATGCAAATCAAGCGCGGGATATTTAAATCCCGAGATTGATTTGCAATTTCGGTCGCCCTCATTAGCCTCCCTGGATTGATCTAGGGGGCTAGTGTAGACGTACCCTGGGGGAGTTGGGAGCCTGGATCCCAGATTTATGACCCAGGGAGCTGACAGCCACACCAAGCCCCTAGGCAAGGTGCGGGAGGGGGCAGTTCTGTGCCCCAGAAAGGGCGGAGACTCAGGCGGAAGGGGTGGGGCTGAGGTCAGCCGGCCCTCAGCATCACCTGGAGCATGCCACATCGTTAGCGCTGCCACGTGTGCGCCGCGCCTCCTCCAGGCAGCCCTTAGAGCTGCATGGAGCCTGCTGCGTAGTGCTCTGGTGGTGATATAAAAGAGCCCAGGCCTCCAGATACCAGCCCTGCCACAGTAGTGGCGGTAGCACCCAGGAGCCATGATCCCTTTCAACTGCTCCCCTTCCCATTGGCAGGCCTGTTTATGGCTCCATCCTGTCCCCACAAACACAAAGGAAGAGGCCTGATGGGGGAACGGTCTCAATAGTTATTTACGTTTTGTTCTTGCTGGTCCCGGGACATGAGGGAGACAAAGTGGCGGAGGTGAGAACTTTGAGTGGACCAACTTCTGCTGTGGAAACTGACAGGCTTTCATAGAGCGCTTCTTTGAAGCGGGTCTCTCTCTTTTCTACAGGGTCTGGTCCAATAAAAGATATTGCTGCTCCCTCCCCGTCTCTCCGTTTATCGATTGGCATTTCTGCAGCCCTCCTCAGCACTGGGCAACGTTGGAGCCTCTTCCGCTAAGGACTCACTTTCCACAGCCATGAGTTGGGTTTAGGTTAGATTACTCTGATGAGATGCAACCTTTGCTTCTCATTTTAGCCCATCAACCATCCATTGTCTTCCCAGGAGACAATCCAGGCCTTCTTCTGTCCTGAAAAGTTTACGGTCATTATTTTTCATAGGTGGATAATTGACCTGATATTGACCTCACCTTCCAGCAGGCAGCTCGAGCCGGCTTTGCGGCTGATTGTCATTTGCCCGCAGGCGGGGGCTGGACTGTCTTTGTATTGCCCCACACTGAGCCCATCTTTGGAGCTTAATAGCTGGGCCTGGTAGCGAGAACCCTGGCTCTTTGATAGCACTTTTCCTCCAATTTTATGGAAGAGGAAACTGAGGCATGGAGGAGTGGGGAGTGATTTGTCACCCCGCAAGCCAATAGCAGAGGAGGACTAGAAATCAGGTGTTCTGTGCTTTATTAGTAGACAACTCGGCCTCCTGATAAGCAATTCCCACAATGTGTGCGCCACATTGCTTATATATATTGCATATCTAGGTTTGCCTCATAGAAATGGATATTATTTAAATTCAATTATGGCAAGATTACGCTCCCCTTTGTAGTGCTAACGGAGTCAATTTAGTAGCAGTTATATAGTGACTAGGTACCTTTGTCTTCTGCCCATTAAATTATAGTTTAGTGAGAAGGGTTTCCTGGGAATAGAAAACATTATTGCAGAAAATGAAAGAGGATGTTTTCGTAATCCCCTTTTGTGAGGGATTTTGTTTGGATAACAATAATATTTGAACTGATGAGCAGAAAACAAAGGACATTCTGCCATGAAACAGAACTGGAAATTCTCTCGGTACTGCCACTGACAGGGCAAAATTGCTTAAACCTAGCAGCAGTTTCCTATCGTAGAGCCTCATCATACTGGAATCTCAGAGGTAAATACCAGCGAGAGAGATTCTGATGGCTTCCGGACTGCTGGAAGGAATGTTTCATTCAGATAGGTTTCTGCTGCTGTCACTGTACATTTTTGCCCCTCACTCTTTTTGTAAATAAGGAGTTTTTGTATTTGTAAAGGATCTTTGTTCTTTAGGACTTTATCAGCTTATTGCCCTCCAGTACAAGCCAAAATGATCAAAGGAAGTGAAGTCTGAACCAAGCTCCTAATTAGGTTTAGATAAGTGTTGGAAATGGTGGAGGGTCAAGTTTGAAACGTGAACAAGGATAGTGTTTGACAACACTAAAGTCTTGTAACCGCATCTGGTAAGATTTCAGTCCCAAATGGCAGAAATCTAGTGAGATCAATGGATCATGGAAGAGTTCCACAATCTTGAATCGTGCAAATCTCATGAGATTGGAGCTAAAATCTCCCGAGAAAGCCTGATCCCATGTAATTTGGGTCAAGTCCAAGGGCTTGTCTTCACTATATGGAAGATCATCACAGCCTTGATCGATCTTCCAGAGTTTGATTTAGTGAGTCTAGTTTAAAATAGAACTCAGAAGGCGCCCCCACCAGTGTCCAGTACTCCTTTTGCGAGGACTAAACGAAGCTGATGGGAGCATTTGCTCCTGTCAGCCTCCCGCTGTTGGGATGCTGCCAAGCTCGGCTTAAGGTAAGCATACTTTAAGATGAACTGCCGAGTCTAATGTAGACCTGGCCCTAGTCAGAACTCCTCAACTGGTCCTTTCCGGCACAGAACTAAATCCATAGGGGGATGTGGGGATTTGGATCTGAATTTCTTCAGAAATTCAAGGGGTTTGGATTCTAGGTTCAAGCCTGAGGCAGAGCTGAACATGGTGCCCAATACGCCGGGTATCAGCTCTGCTTCCTGAATCACCCGTCTTGAGGACATGGCCTTGTCACGGGAGTGCCTGGGCTGGCTGTTCCCGAGTCCCAGTCACCTCCACAGTACAAAGTGTTTTTCTAGCTGTACTTGATGCTTGCTTCCAAAAATCAAGACTAGTAGAGAAAAGAGAACTGGACTCTTGGAGATTTGGTTTAAGCAATGCTCCAGGCATATTCCCTCCCTCGATTATCTTAAGTAGAGGGGAGTATCCTGCCAGCTGAGGAAGATTAGTGGAAGGCCATACTGTTCGAAATGCCTCTACATAGCCACCAGCTGCAAGACAGATGTTTACCCCCGAGTTTAAGGGGACTATTGGCTGAAATTATTTTCCCCACTCTTTTGCCCTGGTAATAACAATGATCAACTGGGGAAACAAACCAGGCCTGACTTCCACTTGAAGTACATGCCACGCCCCCAGAAGTCAATATCTTGATATTCATCTGTCATTCACAAACAATAGCTTTAAGGAGCTAACTGTTCTGTTCAGGTCAACAGGAGCTAATGCAGATTCCAGTGATGATACCTGAAACAGCAACACAGTTCATTGTTAACTACCCTGCTTCTCATCAAAGCGTAGAGAAAAGACGAGGAAATAGCATATTAGAAATTGCTACCCCTTTTCCCCGCAGTGTGAGTGTTAGGGAAAGAGGGAATGTCTAAAATAAATGTGTAACCCTTTACCAAATGTGTAGTGGTTGCACAGGGCATGGGACTGACATTAAGAAGGGAATATTTGGGATGAATGAAGACCATGAAATAGGCATTGTTACATTGTTACAAAAGTATCTAGCTCTTACAATGGCAGAGAGATGAACCTTATCAAGGACAAGACCTCTGCCTGAGTTTGTGGAAAGCCTGAAAATAGCTCAGAGGTGTGAAGTTCCATGTTCATTTCAACATGGGAGGGGGAATCAGACGCCACTGGCGGTATTCTAAATGACACTATGGGACACTACTCCATGTTTTTCCAAGAACAGAAGAAGGCAAGCTACCCCCTTTTTTCACAGTGTTTGTTGGAGTGGGCACAGAAGACATGTGCAATAAGATGGGTAGACATGCGGCAGGGTTACAGTGTGAAGACAGACTTTGTTTCGTTTTCCTGAAAAGGGACCAGGAGGCTCAGCTTTCAAATGTTTGGGAAACACAGAATTAGGATGCCCTTATTAGGCCTCAGTTGGAGTATTGTGTCCAGTTCTGGGCAGCACATTTCCAGAAAGATGTGGAGAAATTGGAGAAGGTCCAGAGAAGAGCAACAAAAATGATGAAAGGTCTAGAGAACATGAGCTATGAGGGAAGCCTGAAAGAATTGGGTTTGTTTAGTTTGCAAACGAGAAGACTGAGTGGGAACATGATAGGAGTTATCCCAAGTACCTAAATGAGTGTTACAAGGCTGAGGGAGAAAAATTGTTCTCCTTGGCCTCTGAGGATAGGACAAGAAGCAAGGGGCTTAAATTGCAGCAAGGGAGGTTTAGGTTGAACATTAGGGAAAACTTCCTACTGGTCAGGGTGGCTAAACACTGGAATAAATTGCCCAGGGAGGTTGTGGAATCTCCATCTCTGGAGATATTTAAGAGCAGGTTGGACAGACACCTGTCAGGGATGATCTAGATGGTGCTTGGTCCTGCCAAGAGGGCAGGGGACTGGACTCGATGACCTCTCGAGGTCCCTTCCAGTTCCAGTGCTCTATGATTCTATGAATTTATAAGACATTATTGTGTGGGCAGGTACTACACTAGGTACTACACTAGGAAGACTGGTGGGCATGTGGCTGGAGCACCAAGCAGATGTGTTTTTAGGGAAGTGCTGATGAGAGCTTTTGTTGGAAAATATTAATAGCTGATCGGAATACCTGGACGGACTGTGCTACCATTCTATTGCCGTCCATTTCCCTCAGCCCTGCAGGAACTGAGTGTCTTTTTATAAGGAACTCAGTACTGCCCAATGGGATTCATGGTGCACATAGGCAGTCCCCTGCAGGACTCGTACAATCTGTAAGCTCCTGGATTGCGTGACTGTAGAAGCATTGTGCGTAAAAATCTTTAGAAGGAGGCCGGTTCCATTTCACAGAGTGGCATTTTCACCGGTAGCCAATCACCCAATGACAAACGGGTAGACCCAAAAAAATCTGGTGGAAAATGTTCAACCAGAAAAAGTTCTCCATCGTGGTCTAAGCAGTCAACCGAAGGAAAATGCTGTAACACGTGGGATGGATTTGGAATCACGCCAAGCGCTGCAGGCTGTTGGCATTTTTCCCCCACCACAATAGTTGCAATTTAGTAATAGAGTTAATTTGTATTTTTTTAAACAGTCTGTCCTTCACTTCTGTGAAATGCTATGAATACATGTCCTGATGAACCAACAGGCTGAGGAGAGGGGAAAATTGGGAGGCTAAGAAAATCTGTAACATGCTGTCTCCCTGGGAACTGCAAAGTATTTTACAAAACAGGAATGAATGCACCATCCTTTGAGGAAGGGGAGTGTTCATATTTTCTTTTTATAGATGGGGAAACTGAGGCACGGTGAGTTAACCAAGCTCACCGAACAATAGAATCCAGATTTCCTGACTCCCATACCTGCATTTTAACCACTCATTTCTCCTCTTCTGTGGCACTCTGCTTTGGGTGTAATGTGCATTTTTCAGTTCGGTACACCCATATTCGTTCAATATTTTGCAAAACTGAGAAGCTTCATTTTCAGAGAGTTCTTTTCATCCCCTTCAATCCACTGGTGCCATGTGGATTTCACTCCGAGCTCAATCAATTCCTCATCGAACTCACCACTGCTGAGTTTCTCCAGATCTTACGCCAAAACACAATGAAATTGCCAGTTCCGCGGGGTTTCTGCTATTGATGGGCATAAGTTGCAGAATTTGAATCAGGCTTGGATTTTAAACTTCCTAAAGCTGGGTGTGGATCCAGTGGGTTCTGGATCAGGTCCATTTCTGATTTCAGCAGAAGCCTGTACATTGCTCCCAGGTTCATTTCCCGTAGGAAACTTTCTGGAAGAGGTGGGGTGAAGTTGGTGGCTGTAGCAGAAGCCACAGTCAAGGAAAGCGGTGTGTGAGTTTGGGGTCCACAAAGCCTTGTGCAGCTGACTGGTATGTAAAGCAATCACGTCGCTATGTGTAGAACTCTGCTCCCCATGTATGTATTATAATTGACTATTATATATTGGTGTGACAGGGTGGACTAGGCCCAGATGTCCCTCACTGGGGGCCTTTGGGTCCTGCCACACCCATCCCAGAAAAGGAGCAGTAGAGGAGTCCTCCAAGCAGCCAATCAGGGGCCATATAAAAGAGCACCTGGTGCTCCTGGCTAGCCAAAGGGCACTGCAGCACCATGGACAGCTCAGCTCTAGCAGGCGCCTAGGGATGGGCAGTGGGGAGTGAGCGAAGAGCTCCGGACTGGTTTAGGAAAGTAAGGGTGAAGCTCTTTGAGGCTGCAGGGGAGTGCTCTAGGGCAGGCGTGACCAACAGAGAGAGCCAAAACAGTGGCAGAAAAATGCAAAGAGCCTCACCAGAATTGTCAAGCAAAAAATAAATAAAATAAAATAAAACCAAAACCAAAACCAGAACAGAATTGTTGAGCAAAAACCCCCCAAAAACATTTTTTTAAAAGGAGGCTGCCCCTTTAAGACGGCCGCCAACTTGGGCACCATTTTTAAAACCCTGCAGCTCTGACCCGATAAGCACAGGGAAGGCGGGGGCTGGGGGAGAGCCAGCGGGAGCTGTTGGGTGGGGGCGCAGCAGCAGCTTCATGAGCCGCACTTTTGGGGGGGGGGAAGAGCCACATGCGGCTTGCGAGCCACAGGTTGGCCACGGCTGCCCTAAGGGGTGGAAAGCCATCTAGTTAAAGGCACACCGTGGTCTGTGGCTGCTGTTCTTGCCTCGGACCTGGAGTAATGGGTGTGTCTGGGTCCCTCACATAGGCCACTGGGGAACTGGCCTATAATCAGACAGCGAGAAACCCCCCAGAAAGGGAACTGCACTGGTTAGTGGCCTGGCTGGGATCAGAGTAAATCAGAAGTTTTCACACTGGGGTCGTGGAGGCTGGTGGGCGCTTTGTGTACTCTAACGCTCTGCCTCCACGAAGCCTCGCAGCTCCCATGGGCTGTGGTTTGCCCTGGGGAGCCGCGAAGCTGTGCTTGATGGAGCACAGTGTGAACAACCCAAGTTCATGGGAAAGGGAGAATTTCTGTTCTGTGTTCCCCAGGACATCCATAAGCATTACGTCACCCCGATGAGCCGCCATAGGCTGCTCAGAGCTTACGGGCACAACCCTGCTAAATGTCTGGAGAAGCAGGGTCTACGTTCCAATTAACCCTTCCGTAGATGTCACACCACATGGGTCACCGCATCATGACACGGGGGCATAGCAAAGAGCTCCTGCCACGGTGAATGTCTGACTCAGGCCACAGTTCCCTCAGGGGCACCTTGCTCCCTTTGCTCTGTCCTGTCTCCTGCTTGCTAGTTCCTCCTTCGGTCCCTGATGTGCAGTTCCCCTCTCTCCTACCTGCACTTGCAGTGCTAGCAGGGGGTTGGGAAGGGTGAAATTGACTTGCATCCTGAGGCTTGAAATGTTGGCGGGCGGTTCCTCTGCGGCTGAGACTTTGCTGGATTTCACTCTGCTGCTGCTAGAGGTTAAGGAAGAGGCCGAGCAGAGATAGCACAGAAGGGAGCTGAGAGCCAAAGAAGACCTGTCAAAGCTCCTCACGCCCAGGGTGATTGCAGGCTCCAGAGTCGGGTTTCTACCTCACTGCCTTCCAAAAAAAAATAGACGTGAATTTACTGTTCATGCAGTAAACATGCAAGTTGACTGACCTGCACCATGGGTGGGGGCAGTGTCCTCTGTAAGCCGTGCGCTTGTGCAGCCACTCAGGAGAGATTCAAATGCTGCCCAGCTGATTAACAGAGCGCTCACAGCTACGATTTGTTTCTACTGGTGGTGCACATTCATACATGCTTCGGTGCATGGAAATTATTCTGCATATGGAGGCCAGCAGCAAGAGCTGGCAGCCCCAAGCATGGAGGGGAAGATTCTACTCCCCACCCTGTGCACAGGCTGCCCAGCTTCTGCTCACAACTCCTGGGGGCTGGGGCAGCTTTCCACCTACAGCAAGCTACAGGCAGGAGACTGTTCCCGGGTACTGGGTAACCGGTTTACTGGTTACCTATTCAGTCCCTAGTGATGCACGGTATTTAATAGTAGCCAGTTTAAAACAAACAAAAGGAGGTATTTCTTCACAACGTACAGTCAACCTGTGGAACTCCTTGCTGGAAGATGTTGTGAAGGCCAGGTCTTTAAAAAGGGATCAAAAAAGAGCTTCATAAATTCATGGAGGTTAGGTCCATCAATGATTATTAGCCAGGATGGGTAAGGATGGTGTCCCTAGCCTCTGTTTGTCAGAAGCTGGGAATGGGTGACAGAGGCGGGATCACTTGATGAGTCCCTGTTGTGTTCCCTCCCTCTGGGGCACCTGGCATTGGCCACTGTTGGAAGACAGGGACAGCGGGCTAGATGGACCTTTGGTCTGACCCGTTATGGCTGTTCTTATATTTTTGTATATTTATCTCCGTTCATTTATAACTAGTCAAAATAAACACATTTGAGAAATCCCCGTAACCATGGTTGGAAGAGTGGCTGAGAAGAAAACAAACGCATGACAAAGTCTGAGTAGGAGTTAGAGAGGTAGAGCAGACACCGAGCCCAGAAGGTTGAGTTTCCGTTCACACCCTACCCCCATGGGATCCTGAAGGACACCGCCCTGACTAAGTATTCCAGGCCGGTGTACAAGGTGATTGATAGGGATTTGGCTTTATTCCAGAATAGGCAGAGGTTGCTCAGAATAGCCCAGGCTGGCTGCTCTCTGATTATTATAGCCGTGCAATAGCTATACTGGAGTCGCGCGTTACATGTGCCCCGTCTCGTTTCTCTTCCTGCAGGTAGCTGCCCGCCTTTAAATAATTTGCACGTCTCTAGCCCTGGCTATTGGAAGAACTCAGAGCACTTGACAAATAATAATAAATGACATGCCCCAAACACATTGCGGGGTGGGGAGGAATCCTTCCCACCCTATAGAGATGCTGAGATGTGGTGATTCATCTCCAGTATATAACTGGCTGAGCTGGAAAGAGATGCCAGGAATCTAGATCTCCCCAGCTCTAATCAGGAGACCGCAATCCACACCCTTACCGAGGCGTCTACTCCCTGGCCAGCTGCTGAGGGTCAGTCCACAATCCATTGCCCCGTGGATGTGATCGTGTCATAGGTTTCCAGCTGATTGCCTGGGATCCGGAATGTCTTCAACTGCACCGACTTAGCACTGTCCTGGATTAGGCCCTGAACTGCCAATGGGGAAGCTGGTTAGGATAAAATAACATGCAACTTGAGACTTCACCCCACCATGAACCCAAGCTTTGAACCCAAATGTGTGAAGAAACTCTGCTAAGTAACACTGGTCTGTCATTTTCATGCCTCCACTGTTGCCCTGTTCCACCAGGGCTAGGAACAGAAGCGGAGACCACCACCCGCCAGCCTGTTCTCAAAGTGCTTTTGCCCTGGCAAAGCCCAGACATACTGGCAAAAGCTAATCTCATGGCATTTCCTGCTTCACCTTTGCAAGTCAAAGTCATTCAGAAACACAAGCCTTGCCCAAGTACCACCACCTCTGTATATACATCCAGTCCCACTTGAGTTTCACCCCAGGTTTGTTGTACAGCTCCCACGCCGACACATGGGAAGTGGCATCGCTCGATCCTAGTTTTGACAGCGCGTCATGATCTGTGACGTTCTTGGGAAGCAGCAAATGGAAGGGCTGGCAATGCCCAAGCAGGGATCAGCCTACAATGTGCTACTAAGAGCTCACAGCTTGCCGATAGGACACACGAATGAAGTGCATTTCCCTGACAGCTATGGAAAAGGGCTTATGCGGAGAACATATAATGTGCTGTTCTTGATGCGGCCTCTCGGCTCCCGCTGGTGCCTGTCTGTGTTTGCTGTGGGTCCAGGGCACGCTAGAATTTTACACACCAGCTATTTGAGATCTGGCTGTGAATGGAAATCGAGTGTTAACCTGGAATGGGACGCTTATGGAAGAGACTCTGCTGATGTACTTGTCTAGAAAAAAAACAAACCTAGAACTCCAAAGTGTGAGCATTTCAGCTTTCCGTTTCTAGTGAATTTTTGCTATTGTCTGTATTAGCCCATCCTTAGGGATCAGTGTTGGGTAGGCATTAGCATAGGCACAGGTAGGGAACTTTATCCAGAAAAACAACGAATAGTCCTATGGCTCCTTAGAGACTAACAAAATATGTATGTATAGTATCACGAGTTTTCGTGGGCAAAACCCGCTTCATCAGATGATGAGCTGGAAGCTGGACTGGGAATAATAGGAACCCAGGATTTATAACAGAAAATGAGGGGAAAAAACATTACTTCTCAGTAGTAGTGAGGCTAATTGAGTGGGCTGAAAGTATCCCACACTTAGCTTTTGATGTCAATGAGGTGTTAAAGGCATGGAAAGCTGGCTTTCCAATGCGACATCCAGTTAATGTCTTTGCTCAAGCCCATCGAAACAGTGTCAAATTGTGCTAGGAAGGTCAATTCCGCAGGTCAGTGCCACAAGATGAGTCGTTGTTTTTAAAATTACTGACTACCCCTCTGAGCCTTTTTATCCTGAAAGAGTGAGGATCTAAACTTCGCAATCTCCATTTAACTGCCAATGAGCTGGCTGCGGCAAGATATTTTTAAAGCACCCGTCTCGCTGAAATCCACATCAGGTTGCTGCAGGGCAGTGCATGAAGAGGTTTCCGTTACAGCAAGGTTCTGAGTCAACCCTGCTGTAGGAGAGATTCAGAGTTAAGTGGGTCACAGGCAGGTGAACTGTGTTGTGTCTGACTAACTTCGCATTGTATGGAATGCCCTCTCCGAGACCTCTCTCTGCCTGCCTAGAATGGGAATAGACTGAGTGTACCTCTATCTTTGAGCCTCGCTTGGTAGAGAATTTTCTTCTCCTCTCTCTGCTCCAGCTGAATAATAGTAAAGGAGGGGAAAATATACATCCGAGGCAGTCTCCATTCATGGGAAGAGTTTGCAGGGAAGCTGCATGTGGCATGTTATCAATCTGACCTCACGCTTCAGGATGTGGGATGTTATCAGGGTGGGTGGAGGTGCCTGTCACTTTTTCATAGACTCATAGAATTTTCATAGAGATCTCAGGAGGTTATCAAGTCCAGTCCCCTGACCAAACCCAACGAAATCATCCCAGCCAGTGCTTTGTCAAGCCGAGACTTAAAAACCTCTAGGGTTGACGATTCCACCAACTCCCTACGTAACACATTCCAATACTTCACCACTCTCCTAGTAAAATAGTTTTCCCTAACATCCAACCTAGACCTCCCCCACTGCAATTTGAGACCATTGCTCCTCATTCTGCCATCCTAAGAACAGCCTCTCTCCAGCCTCTTTGGAACCTCCCTTCAGGAAGTTGAAGGCTGCTCTCAAATCCCCCCTCACTCTTCTCTTCTGCAGACTAAACAGACCCAAATCCCTCAGCCTCTCCTCGTAGGCCATGTGCTCCAGCCCCCTCATCATTTTGGTCACCCTCTGTTGGATCCTCAGTGGTTGACTGTTGCCCACAAGAACAGCAAAAGTTCAACAACCAAGTAACAGTTGAGGTTCCGTTCGGTTCAAGCGGTTCCACTTCCCGTGCGTCACATGAGCATTTAAATGCCAAATGTTCTATTTGTGCCCGTGGTTTCATTACGAAAGCACCATCTCGCGCAGTGCTGGGGATGGACGCGAGTCCTTTCTCGGTGGCTAGGTTAGTCGGGATTCACTGGTCTGCCGTCTTGACAGGTCCCCTGCTCCGTCAGTGATGATAAACATTCGGCTGCCTGCGTTTGCTCCCTGTTTACTGTGTTGGCTCTGCGCAATTAGTCAACACAGCAGACTCCAAGAGAGCCCCCAAAGACCACAAAAATCAGATAGGATCAAAGGCACCCAGCCAGGTTATAGTGGATGAAGTACGGTCCTAGCTTCCCCGGACCAAAGGGTCTACAGTTAGGCTGACACATGTATACCGGTTACAATGGACCGACTCAGTCAACGCCATGGAATTCAACACTGCCCACTAGGCCAGACAAAGACAACTCTTTGGGGTTCACTTTTATACCCAGGTACAAACAAGTGACACATCACTCCTGACGTACGAGGTTGCCCCCCTATGACGTTACCGAGATCCACCTTTACAAGGGGGTTCCATCACTATCTATCCTGTTGTCAATTTAGACCCTGTCCTGAACCTGGCTTGGTATGTCCCTGTTATCTGAGGGGAGTGTGTTGGTACCATGATGTTTCTTCACAAGGTGCGCTGTTACAACCCCTCTGCAATGTGCTGACAGCCTGTGCTTGAGTGTTTCTGTAATATCAGCCCCATTCTTGCCCACTTCTGTGAGCAGGGGCCTGTTTGCTCACAGTTTAACTCTGTTTTATATTAGCAAAGCCTTGACCATTGCTATCTGGCCCACAGGCCTCATACTGGGCCTATGATACCTGGGTTTATGTTTCAGACCCTCATCTTACTACAGCGAATATACAATGTGCTAAGAGAATTATGAAGGAATGGGGGTAGGGGGTTGCTTCCTCTGAAACAGCATATTTTCGCCTTTGCTGGAGGTAGGATGCACCTTAGCAGAAGGACCAGTGGTGTGATTCAGTATGGCTGGAAATAGACATTTGACTAACTAATCTAATAACACTAGACAATTAGCCCATCATAAGACGGGATTTTTAGGTCTCTCCTCCACGTCGGTCTTCTCTCCTGAGCCTCCGATCTCTTGCTCCGTCTCTTTCTCTCTCTCTCCTCCTCTTACTGCCTCCCCCCCCAGCTCTCCTCCGCCTCCTGCCTCTCTCTCTGTCTCTCTCTTTCTCTTTTCCTCCCTCTCCTGCCTCTCACTCAGGGGACCACAGAGCCCAAACGGCCGTTTGGGCTCCGCGCTCCCCGTGCTGCATGGGGAGCGCAGAGCCCAAAAAGTCGCTTGCGCAACTTGCTCCCCCGCAGTGGCCACGGCGGGAGGTGGGGCAGGGACATTCACGGCCAGGGGGCGGGGCCTGCAGCCACTGTCATGCCGCACATCACCACCCCGCCCCCTTCACCTCCCGCCGTGACACTTGGCTGACTTCTGCGCTGCTCAGCCAGGCCGCCGCGGGGGAGCAAGCGGGGCAAGAGGCCGTTTGGGCCCCATGCTCCCCATGCAGTACCCCCATGCAGCACCCCCGCGGCGGCCCGGCTGAGCGGTGCAGAAGTCAGCTGAACTCCACAGCAGGAGGCAACAGCGCCGCTCAGAGGAAACAGCCAGCATTTCAGCGTTACAGAGTCACAGACATTGGGCTACTATATATCTGATGATCCAGGTGTGGTAGGAGAGACACCAGACTACAAGAACCAATGGCCACATCTGGCGTGGTAATTCCCAAGGAAAGGAAGCAGAAAAAGCTGCAGTTTAGTAACTCACAATAAAGACTAACTCCAAGGAGCCCACGCACTTACATTCTAACAGTGCATCTTTCATTTAGAAGCCTCCAAATGCAGGGTTTTTCTCTTCAGCCGCCATTTGAAATGCAGCCACATCTGCAGTCGATAACATCTAGAATTTCCTCAATACTGAGAGCACCAATCTGCCGTTTGCATTTGGACAAATGTATTCTCAAGAATGAGATTATTATAGGATTCAAGTACCAGATCAGCCATCTGTAAGACTGAGTAGTTTTATGTGAGCATGACCCAACTTCAGAGCAGCTGGGTACGTATGTGCGTCTCTCTCTCTCTCATTTACACATAAAACAAACCTTTGCAATACAGAGAATTTGTTTCTATGAAGGAAAATTAATTTTCAGTATCTCCAAATAGACTTCCTAGGACTCACCAGTGGTAACTATATTGTTCTTGATTATGTTTCTATCGGCTCTCATCTGTGTTTTTATTCTGTGCCTACCATGGCTGTATCTAACTGTCATGAGATACAGCTGGAATGGGAAAATTTTGTCCAGACTGGTAATAGAACCATGGTTTTACCCAGAGCTTTCCTGCAGTAGGAGAACTGTTGTTTCAGGATCATGGATGGCAGCTTGTCTTACGGAATAATGTCGAAATACTGTCAAGCTGGAGGACGTCTTACTCCAACTTCTGTAACCCTCATTGTACGAGGAGTAAGGGAAGTTGGAGGAAGAGTGCACTATTTCAAAATAAGTGTGTGGAGATGTTCCCAATTTCAAAATAAACTTACGCAATTGGCGTAGCTCAATTTGCATAGCATATTTTGAGTTAAGCCCTGCTATGTAGACACACCTAGGTGTTTTACACATTGCCAATAAAATCTGTGTTGCCATATGTAGCTGCTGCCTACAGGTTATATACCCATGCGAGCAAACAAAAGCCAACATTTTGATTTAATGCCAAACATTAAGTAACGTAAAGCCACGTTTGAATTCAGGACTAGATATTCAACTACTGCATTCCTGTATTCTCCCTTTAACTACCTCTCCCATTCATTCTGTTTTCAGCTCCTCTATTGGCAGGACTACTATAAGACTTAACATTTATCATTTCTCTGCTTACACACTGTGAGTAACAAGGGACGTGATCTCACATTAATTGGGATGTTCTAAGAACCATTTTAAATCTCTCTGCATTGGCAGAGAAAGATGCATTATCTCAGAGGCCACGTCCGGCCGATGGCATGAATTTGGTACCATTTGGAATGGCCATAGTAACTGAACGACTTTACAAGAGGGAACAATCATTGCCTGTTTTGATCCGATCCTGTGTAGGATCTAAAGGGGGAAAGGCTCTGGTCAATCTTAATGAAATACTTTAGTTTCATACAAAAAGAAGTGGCGCCTTAGAGACTATCAAAAGTACACAACAGCTCCAACGCTACAATGTAAACAAATCACATTTGTTAATGTCTACAGCAACGATACTGCCGTCAATGGCGCCGTGGCGGTAGCTTCCTCTCTGTTGCCCTGGGGAAGCACTACGGAAGCTCGGTACGTCAAGAGACTTCACACTCAGCGTCCCCGTTAGTTGGTAACCAATAGCCACCCAAACCGTGAAGGGCATTGCTTTCAACTGCCATCGGGCTCCCCTGAGGCAAATGGCCATTGCTAAACTACCCAAACCAAGGGGACTCTAGCAAGAGGGCCTTTTGTCTCTAGGACGCCAGCCGGAATCCAGTCACCTGCATCGTCATTGCTCAGTGGCCTGTGTGGAAAGGAATTGGTGTCTTCATCCAGTTCTTAGCGGGCAAGGGTCCACACCTCAAATCCTGCCGCCTCATTTGGCTATATGATTGGCCGTCTCAGTACAGGGGCCAAGGACCTCATGCCTCTAGAACAATGATGGGTAACCCAGTGAGTGGGCCGCACGAGGGGCCCTTCAGATCAGTGGGCTGCAGCAGCCTGCGACCCACTGGGCCTCCTCCTGTGGCCTGCGGACCCCCTGTCTGCCTCCCTCCCCACGCACCTCTTGCATACTGCAGCAGCAGAGTCCTGCACTTCCCACATCCCCCCCAGCGCTTTTGGAGCAGCATGAATCTGCTGATTCGCACTCGGTCCTCACTCCTGCCCTGCCCTCCAAAAGCTTGAACAGCCGCAAACAGATGACTCACAGCAGTCAGTTCTGGGAGGGAGGGGGAGGAGTGTGGACGGAGCTCAAACCAGCAGATTCCAGAAGTGCTGGGAAGGAGGAGGAGGGATAAGAAGTGCAGGGATCCAGTGCCCCAGTGCGTGAGAGGAACATGGGGGAAGGTTGCAGACAGGGGGTCTGTGGGTTCAGGTAGAGGCCAGTGGGTTGCATGAGGCCCACGGGCCATAGCTTGCCCACCACTGCTCCAGAACATGGTTGAACTGCAAACACAGTGAGACTGGCCTCTCTAGAGCCACTCCTACTAAAATGGCTCTGCTGTTGACATTCCCCCCCCCCCCCCCACGTTCCTTAGCCTCACCTTCCCCACAAGGCGGTGGAAATAGATGAACCTTGCAACCTGCCATTCTGCCACTGAGGGACCCAATTCCAGAGACACGGGCATCTCTCTGCAGGCACGCGTCCACCGCAGGGCATCCCTTCCAGTCCGGACCATGCTGAACCTGGCAGAATCAGGCCCTTCGCTTGGGACTGGGGACATAGTCTTATCAGTTGCCATTACTGTTGAAAGCTGGCTTGACTCCTGGTCTTCTCTTGCCCGTGTGGTGCACGGTTTAAATAAAACCACCTGGGTTCTGTCCCTTTCTAAAGCTTGATGAAACTATTTCTGGGTTTTTAAAAAACCTTTTAGTTAAAAAGCTCGATTTGGGGTGTGAAGCCAGTTAGCATTATCTAGTAAAGATTAATTCACTGCAGATATTTCCATTTTCGTTGTATTGCCTTTAGTTACTTGGCTTCCTCTTTCAGTGGTCCAGGAAGGCTCCTATCTGGAATGACTGGCTTATGGCTCTGTTTACCATGCTCCTGCTGTTGCTATGACAATCCAGTAACCAAAGCACCCTGAGGACCACTGCCAAAAAAAGCCACCCTCTTTGTCATTTTGCAAAGCTGGATGATCGTGGATAGAAAATTCTCTCTCTTGTCCAATGAAAGCCACTGGCAACACTCCCATGGCCTTGAAAGGGAGCTGAATGGTGACCGGGTAGCAGCTTTTACATAGCTGTAATTTGGAAAGTGTCCTTTTCGATGTTCTACTGCTGCCAACGCACTATTGGCCACTTGATTGTTCCCTAGGAAAATGAGATTGTAATGAATTTTAAAGAGAGAGTGGTTCTAGCTAAGATCTTCAGCCTGGCACTGAAGATGTTACACTACAATCATTGCCACTTTTCCAGGAAAAAGTATGTGGCTCAATTTGTTTTGCTATGTTAAAGTGGAATCCGGCATGCGGAGGATCTGATAGGTACCAATTTCTATGGATTTTCCGGGGCAGCTTCTTTCAGCACTGCTGAAGGCGTAATATTCTCTGAAATGCCCATTAGCTTTCTGGGGAAGTAACTCTGCAAAGTTCAATAATGTGAATTATGAGCACATAGCTGATAAGAACCCTATTATATGGTGCTCGCACGCTCAAGGCATTAACTTTATACTTTGAACTTTTAAAATACACATCAATGGATCTGATTAGGATTGAACATCTGGAAAGGTGAAGGTCCCAGAGGATTAGAGATAATAAGGGATAATTGGCAGAAATTTTTTTTGCACTAAAAGAATGAATATATTTGGAACAAATCTGTTTACCAGCTATTTTTTTGTAGGAAAAAAAGCCATTTTATTAAAGACATTCAATGCAAAAAAAATTGTTTTTAACTGTCACAGCAGGATTTAACCCCTTACTACATATACCATACAAAAATAGCAAATGTACAGTTTGTCTGAAAGGCCCTTTTGTGTTCTCTAATGTGCTGTCTCTCTTTGCCTCAGAAAATAGAAGCTGCCTCCTAGAAATGTAAAGATTTGGAACAGAAAAAATAAAATTGTAACCGCTACACATGCCGTCTGAACGCGGTAGCTCTGTCTGACACACTCAGCCCTGTGCATCAGAGTTTGGGTTCAGAACATTAGGGCTGTGTCTACACTGGCGCAATCTTGCGCAAAAGCAGCTGCTCTTGCGCAAAAACTTGCTGCCTGTCTACACTGGCCGCGTGTTCTTGCGCATGTAAACTGATGTTCTAATGTATGAAATCAGGGCTTCTTGCGCAAGAACTCTGATGCTCCCGCTCAGGAATAAGCCCTTTTGCACAACTGTTCTTGCGCAAGAGGCCAGTGTAGACAGGCAACATGAATTTCTTGCGCAAGAAAACCCTATGGTTAAAATGGCCATCAGAGCTTTCTTGCGCAAGAGAGCGTCTACACTGGCATGGATGCTCTTGCGCAAAAGAACTCTTCCACAAAAGAGTTTTTGCGTGAGAATGCGCCAGTGTAGACGTAGCCTAGCTATAGTTGTTTTTATGATTAACACCTGCTGAGGTGCTGACTACAAGCAGGTGATAGCTCTCTCACTTGAACTGACTAATTCGAAATTTAGTTAATCATAGTAGGCACTGGAACTCGTTAAAGAAAACCCCGTCATATTTATTAATGTGTCTCCTATGAATCATTAACTTATAGAGATGAGTAAATAATTCTCAAAGACTATTTATCTGATTAATTTTAGCTTCCTTCTGTTGATGGATTATCTGTGTCTAGAGCACAAATTCATCAAGCTTATTTATTACTCCAAAGTATGAAATGGTTTTTGTCTGTAGTTCTCTCCAACTGTACACTATTTGAATTTTGTTGCTTGGTCGATTGTGATTGGTCACATAAATCACATGGTGTTGTTTCTGGTGTCTGATTGAATTTGTGCTCAGCCCACTTGCTACATTCTGCAAATTCTCAACCAGGAAGAACTGGAGGTTCTTCTTCTGTGAAAATTGTGCCAGCAAAAGTCGCTGGCATGAATATCTCCAAGGTGTGAATACAGCAGGATGTAACAATTTCAAATGCCGAGTGAATATTACAAAACATTTTTGGCAGTGTTCACCTATCTATGCTAATTTAGCAATAATTAGTCATCAGTTGCCATTTTTATTGATGGAGATTGAGTCCTAGACCTTTGACAAACCATCAGTCCCATAGGAAGTATGCTTTTTAGTTAATTTCACAGGAACTCGGTGTTATTCAACGGAATGATCCGAGAAGGCAGGATGAATTTGAAATGGGTGGAAGGATGGTTTCGTGCATAGGGCACTGGATCAAGAGAGGTTGGTTCATTTTCTAGTTTCCCCCACAAACTTTTGAGATCTTGGTAAGTCACACAATGTACTCTCTGCTTCAGTTCCCTGTCTGTGAGCTGGAGATAACTCCGTACCTTGCAGGAGTGTTGTGAGGATAAAATCCATTAATGACTAAGGTGCTCTGAGACTAAGAGGATGAGTCATATCATTTCTGCATACCAGGGCTTGATATGCACTTTGTGGCGTGGATCCTCAGCTGGGGTAAACTGATAGGCAATATACTGGATGCGGATTTGACTCTAGATAGGTTTTTCTCTCTTTTAGAATTAGCAGATCCTAAATCTGTTCTGCTTATTTTTATCGCTTAATGAGTCAGAACCAGGCAGCAAGTCACCTGCAGCTCACCCACAAGAAGACTGAAGGGGGTGTAGGAGAAAGTGTCCTCAAAATACTGATTGCAGGGACAGTGGAGCTGGTTTATAGTGCTGGGACAGGTTGTAAGGAGAATTACATTTTGCCCAAAACTGCATGTTTGGCTGCCTAGGTTTTCTAGGTTATTTTTTTTTAACTTCTTGGATTTACTTGAAACAACCAGTGTAATCAATTGTTTACTATGTTTTAAAATACAGGTGGAACCTCTCTAATCCGGCACTCTCTGGTCCGGCAACATCCATGGTCTGGCATGATTTTAGTTAGCCAGATGTCCATGTATCATGGTTGTGGACAAGTCTTCCATGGTCCCATAAAGTTTCTTTACAGTAAGCTCTGTGTTCTGTGCTGTTATTTAGCTCTAAGGGTACGTCTAGACTACAGGCTTTTGTCAACAGAAGTTTTGTCGACAGATACTGTCAACAAAGCTTCTGTCGACAAAGAGCGTCTAGACTACATTCAGTTCTGTCGACAAAGCAAGTTGCTTTGTCAACAAAACCCTGTAGTCTAGACACAACCCTAGATGCAATAACACCTTCTGTCGACAGAACTCTGTCGACAAAAGGCGTTATGCCTCGTAAAATGAGGTTTACCAGCGTCGACAAAACTGCTGAGTTCTGTCGATGTTATGTCGACAGAACTCAGCAGTAGTGTAGACGCAGGTATAGTTTTGTCGACAAAACTGGACTTTTGTCGACAAAACTCTGTAGTCTAGACACACCCTAAGTGTCTTCTAAGAGCCCAGTGAGCAGTAGAAGTGTTGGTGATGCTACTAGACAATAGTGACCTACCATGGTTTGGCAAATTCTCTGGTTTGGCACCAGTCAGGTTCCAAGGGTGCCAGACTAGAAAGGTTCAACCTGTAATAATCCGTGAGTCAGTAGTCATATTTGGGAAAGGGGTCACTCACCACGAAGCTCCAAAACCTTTTACATAGAACTTGATGGGATTCATCTGTGTCTCCAACTCAACATCTAAGAGCCCTTGATTTGCTCACACGCCGTGAACGTAGTCATGCAAATGTGGTCGCGGATCAGTGAAACAATTTCTGGTTCCCATGTGGTGCAGCCATAAAGCAAGAACAATACACCAGTTCTTGGAATGTTTGCAGGAGGGACATAGAACATGAGTTGGGTGGGGATGGTGCGTCTTGGATGATTTCCTGATGGTCAAGTGTCCCCATCACATGGAGGCACTCTCAGCAAAGAATAGGGGTATATTGGCAGGGAATATACTGCCATTACCATTCTGTATCCGCAACTGAACAGAAGGCTTGGTCTCCAGGGCTTTGACTCTCCCACCTTTCACCAGCACTGAATTAGCATTTTTACATCCTTACCAAAACATTGTGTGAAACAATGGCTCCCCAGTGACCCTTCCTCCCTTGAGAAAAGGGTGTCTCCCCTTACCGGGAAGGGCCTACCCTCAAAGGAAAATGAAATGCATTCTTTACAAGCTTTGTATAGTTGAAATAAGTGTCTTCATGCAAGTCCTGCCAGCATGAACTCACTTACGGTACGTCTAGACTACAGCCCTTTGTCGACAGAAGTTTTGTCAACAGATACTGTCGACAAAGCTTCTGTCGACAACGTCTAGACTACATCCAGTTCTGTCGACAAAGCAAGCCGCTTTGTCAACATGACAGCGTAGACGCAAAGGACAGTGTGGATGCAATAACGCCTTCTGTCAGCAGAACTCTGTCAACAAAAGGCGTTATTCCTCATAGAATGAGGTTTACCGCCATCGACAAAACTGCTAAGTTCTTTCGATGTTATGTCGACAGAACTCAGCGGCAGTGTAGACGCAGGTATAGTTTTGTCGACAAAAGTCCACTTTTGTCAACAAAACCTTGTCATCTAGACACACCCTTAGGGTGCATCTACATTTCGAGATAACTAGCGGTATTTCAAAATAACTATGCAAGAGCCTACACTACCATTCCGTTATTTCGAAATAATTTCAAAATAATGGGCGGATTATTCCGAAATCTGTAAAGCTTATTCTACGAGGAATAATGCTTATTCAGAAATAAGGCGCGTGTAGACACTGCTATTTCGAAATAGAATTGCCCTGGTGAGGGGCTAAGTTATTCCTTTCCAGTACCTAAGTTATTCCTCCTCCTCGATATCCTAAATCGAGATAGCACGTCTACATTAGGGAAGCCTGCCTTGAACTAATTTTGAGGCTTCCCTGCAGTGTAGAAGTACTATTTCAAAACAAGCTATTTCGGAATAACTATTCTGGAATAGCTTATTTCGAAATGCAAATGCAGTGTAGTAGTACCCTTAGTTTTCTGCCTATAGGGGCTGTGCCCCCCAGGATGGCTTAGAAAGGATCTCAGTCTTCCCAGTGGGCACAAGCATCATTTGCTGAACTGCGTGGATCTGAAATGGCGCTGCTGAGATCAAGCTTTCTGCAGGAAAGGTTTTGGCTCACGTCAGAACGTTTATCGTTAAACCTGGGGGCCCTTTTAAAGGTTCCTGTCTTGTTCCTGAGATGGTGCATGAAGGCGCCGGGCTTTTTGACTGCTCACGTTGAACTTAGCTCCTTGGAGCTTAATCACCTTCCTCCATTAATCAGTTAAGGAGCGAGGCTGGAGCCGTCCCTCCAGTCTGCTCCGAGGATGAGTCATTGTGGTGCAGAGGCTGGTGTCGAATCGAGGTGGAATCGCTCCTCTCGAATGCGCTGGGCATTCTGTGACAAGGATTTTTTTTTCCACTCCCTTTTCTTCCTCGTTTCCAGTTCCCTGGCTTGTCTTTTTTTGTCTCTCCTGCCTGCCCGTTGCACGGCTCCGAGAAGCAATAGCAAAACGCCATTCCTTCCAGCAAGGAACAAAGTGTGGCGCGACACACTCCGAGACCAGTCTGTGTGGGCAGGAAAACTAAGCTCAGCCCTGCTTGATGGCTACTGTTCTTGCTCTGCTTCCCCATTCAGAAATGAGAGGTAAAGGAGGATGGCCTCCTCCCGCAGTCTGCTGGGCTGCACATACCCGTTAGTCAGTGGAAACATTCCTGCAGCTGTAGGGCAGTTTCTCCAGACTCGTAGGCTACGTCTACACTACGAGTTTTCCCGACCAAAAATATGCTAATGAGGCACTCATTTGCATGAGTCGTGATCACATTGGCATATTTGCTGCCGCTCCGTTTTTGCGCTAGGGTTTTTGCGCACAACCAAGCAGTGTGGACATTTTCTTTTGGCACAAAAAAACCTTTTTCTGCAAGATCCTTATATCCCAAAAGAGGAGGTTTACCGATCTCGCGGAAAAAGGGGGTTTCGCGCAAAAAGAAAACGTCCACACTGCTTGTTTGTGTGCAAAAACCCTAGTGCAAAAACGGATCGGCAGAACATATGCAAATGAGATTGCGACTCATGCAAAGGAGTCCCTCATTAGCATATTTTTGGCCGAGAAAACTCGTAGTGTAGACGGAGCCCTAGACTGATCCGTGCTCACTCCAAAGGGGAGCAGCAGGACTTGCGTGGACAGAGAGGCAAAGCGTTGTTTTCAAAAGCGCCAGGACTTCACCATTATACCCAAGGCGAAGACAGCTGGCCGCTCGCCAGCTCAGAGAGCAGCAGTTGCCAAATCGTGCAGCGGACGCCATTTGGCTCTTCAAAATGGCACCCTGTCTGTCAGGAGTCCGGGCTGGAAATATTAAAATGGGATCATGCTGGTAAAAAGTTTGGGAAGCATGGTCTAGAGCAGCGGTGGGGACCCTCAGGCCCGGGGCCCGGATGCACCCCCCAGCTGACCTGGAGGTGGCCTCCAAGGCTCAGGGTTCCCCCCAGCATTGGGGAGCCCACGCTGGCACTCCAGCCCCCCTGCTGCCCCACAATGGGGTTGGAACACACAAAATATACCAGCTTAGGCCCCCTTAGGCTCTGGCGTACAAGGGGAACGTAGGAAGTGTCCTTTTCAGTCAGGGGCCACGTCAGTGAGGGGTTGGTTTTTTTTACTTCCCACTTGTATGCGGCCCCCGGCTGATTTTTCTGGGGGTCAGCGGCCTCCAACCCAAAAGAGGTTCCCTGCCCCTGGTCTAGAGCTATCAAAAGTTGCTCCAGAGCCAGGAGTATGTCTGCCTGATGGGTCACGGCACCAACAGACTATGAAACACGTGGAGAGCAAGAGCCGACGTCTTTAAAATTCCACTTGGCCATTTGGAACCTGCAAGTTGCTGTCCGGTTGAAAAGTGCTACCATGTGAAAGATGAGTAGAGTGAGATGCCTGTGGTACGGGTACTGCCGAGCAATCTCCACCTGGTTCCAGCAGCCAAAAAAGCTGCCAGCTAATACTTTAGAATGACAGGGACATGGGGAAGATGAACTATTCTTTATATGTAATGCAGTCGCACACAGCAGCTCCTGTGAGGACAAGTGGGCACTGCATGATTTTTTTCCCCTCGCCTCTGAGAGTTAATACATCAGAACAGTGGTCCCCAACGCGGTGCCCGCGGGGCATTTATGTGCGCCCGCCGAAACATCTGGGCTGGCCCCGCCCCTGGCGCGTGGTGCATGCGTGGTGCCAGCCCTGGGCGCGTGGCGCATGGGCAGCCTCTGCCCCGGGCATGCAGCACATGCGTGGTGCCGGTCCTGGGCTCAGGGCGCGTGGGCGGCTCCTACCCCCGGTGTGTGGCACATGCGTGGTACCAGCCCTGGGCTCAGGGCGCATGGGCAGCCCCCACCCCCGGGTGTGCAAAGCATGCATGGCCCCACCCCCGGAAGCATGGCGTGTGAGCGACCCCGCCCCCCAGACACCCAGCACGTGAGTGGCCCCACCCCTGGGTGCCCGGCAGCCACGAAAGGTTGGGGACCACTGCATTAGAATGAGGTAGAACTCATGTTGCTGAATTCTAGAACCCATTTGGAAATCTTGGATCCTAACTCTGGAACCCAAATTCATCTCTTTTGCGGCCTGAGCTCCAGTTGTCCCAGGTGAAATGTGATTGATCTAGGCCTGCCTCATGCCTAAAAAGCCCTAGAGTGATTTTGGCCATTGCAAATTTTGTGGCCATGTGTCAGAGGGCACCATGGCATGATGCCCGATCATAGTGTGGCAGCAGTGTGCGAGGTCATCTGATAGCCAATGCCCGTAACAGTCCCAAACTGTGGCCGAACTTTCTGTCTCACTGTGGCAATCGACGGAGCGTGTGATGAGTGTCTCATCCGACACACAGAAAACGCTGGCCACCCTAAAGCTCTTGCAGCAACGGGGAACGTCTCCCTTCGTTGCAGGAGCGCCACCAGCAACTTCTGTGGGTGGAAATTGTCCTTAGCATCAGAATTTTGATGACTTTCCAGGGGAGGCAAACTTAGATGAATTTGGCCAGCAGCGCAGAGTCTTACCAAGTCACCCCTAAAGTGTCAGATTTTTACTTATGCCAGATGCGAAGATGACCCCGAAATACTGGTGCTTGCTCCTGCTCACTCTTTGAGGGAGCCCTCCCAGCTTAGTGGGGTGCTCGCTGAAGGAGTGTCCCTTTTGCTGGTTATACTAAGAGCATGTGCTGTCATTGTTTCCCCATCCTTTGCTTTGCTATTTCCTCCTTTGTGTTGTCATTGGACAGCTGGTGTTTCACAGGATAGAGCATCAGCAGTTGCTGACTTTTCTAGAGTGTCAGAACCTCTAATAGCTGATGGGTTTTAATATCCACATTAGAAATAGCAAATTGCCATGTGGCTGCCAGGCTGTGCCTTCTCTTCCCCATTTGGTGCCTCAGTATAGGGACCATGTAACATAGTGGCCGCCAGGAAAACATCTCCTTGCGGTCACAGGTCATAGAACCATAGAGCTAGAAGAGACCTCAGAAGGTCATCAAGTCCAGCCCACTGCTCTAGGCAGGACCAATCCCAACTAAATCAACCCAGCCAGGGCTTTGTCAAGCCGAGACTTAAACACCTCTAGGGATGGAGACTCCACTACTTCCCTAGGGAACCCATTCCAGTGCTTCACCACCCTCCTAGGGAAATAGTTTTTCCTAATATCCAATCTGGACCTCTCCCACCGCAACTTGAGACCATTGCTCCTTGTTCTGCCATCTGTCACTACTGAGAACAGCCTCTCTCCATCCTCTTTGGAACCTCCCTTCAGGAAGTTGAAGGCTGCTCTCAAATCCCCCCTCACTCTTCGCTTCTGCAGACTAAACAGACCCAACTCTCTCAGCCTCTTCTCATAAGTCATATGCTCCAGCCCCCGAATCATTTTGGTTGCCCTCCGCTGGACCCTCTCCAATGCGTCCACATCCTTTTTGTAGAGGGGGGCCCAGAACTGGACACAATACTCCAGATGTGGCCTCACCAGAGCCGAATAAAGGGGAATAATGACATCTCTGGATCTGCTGGCAATGCTCCTCTTAATGCAACAGATTAAGCCTTCATTAGCCACCTTTTGTGGGCCTTTGAGACCTCTGCACAGTTGCTCGTGTGGCTAACAGCTTCCTCTCCACAAGCTGGTGTAATAATCAAAATGATTCAAACAAGCCTCATGGTCGACAATCACAACACACAATTTCTCTGCCTTGGTTTTTTGCAACACTTGGAACTCTTTCTGTCCCTGTGATAGACAAGAGGAATGCTCATTTCACAAAGCATAAGGGAGCGATCGAGAAAGGCTTCCCCTGTTGGCCGATCCGCGTCTTGACTGCCGCACTGTGCCGACGATCAGCTGAGCCGGCACAGCGCGGTGGCCATTTTTATTTTAATGAAGTCGGGGATATTTAAATCGCCGCTTCATTGACTATGTCGGGTAGCCTATTTTACATGCCTCTGTCAGCAGAGGCACGTAGTCTAGACATACCCTAAGAGTCATCTCCTCCGCTTTGTTTTAATTATACTTGGAAGGGGTTTATGGAAGAAGGTTGGCATGGACTCTTATTCTTCCCTGTGCAGTCATCTTGGTACCAAGCAAGGTCATAATATAGATCCTTTTCACCCAGTGGCCTTGCTTGTTCAGTGCGGATGTTTCCGACTGCTTTCTGCCAGCGCCAGTCCCGAGAAAGATGGAATCGGTCTTCTGGGGCATGTCTTTGTGCACCTGGTGCGCGTTTACGAAACACTGTAACAACCAGGTTGGAGCCCACTTTGCATACTCTCCGTTGAAAGGCCTCCGTTGTTTCCGTTGCTCAGCAGCGAGGGAGGACAATTGCCTGGAATTTGATTTCCTCCCTGCTCTTTTATGGGCTCTTTGTTTTGCTGCTGTCGTCTGATTCACTCGTTAGAATCCTCATCTGCAAGCAAAATTATATCCCAGCCCCCCCGGGTCTGCTGTGTTGTGCTGGCAAAGCGGCTGTACAGAACTGCATAGCTTTTCTCTGCACAGGCTCTGCTTGTGACTAGGAGTCTGCCCCCCACGCCAGCTTTCCTTTCTGCAGAACCCTGCACCAGCAAAACTGAGGCAGACTATCTGGTGCTACAGTTAGCCAGGGCGTGAGGAGAAATAGTGAGTTTTTAGAATCCCAAACTCTGCCCGCCGTTTATCGTCCCGGATGGTTCTGCTTTCATGTCAGCAGTTCATCTTCTCACAGTATTCATAGTTGGGTTGTCTTTGTTAACTCTGGAGCGTAACAACTCCCTGAGCTGACTGGGGAACGGTTCACACAGCTCCCAGCTATTGTCTGCAGGCTCAGGAAGACAGCCCTGAATTAGGTCGCCTTCAGACGGTTATTTGCACAGCCAGAAGGGCTAGAAACTTTCTGTTTTAAATGAGAGCCTAAAATTTGCGTCAGTTGATGGGAGCCTTTGGAGGAGAATTCAGAATGCCTCTGGGTGCAGGTTCACCCAAGAATGGGGAATGGGTTAGACTCTGACTTTGCCCCCTCTGGGTACATCTACGTAAACTCGAAATAAGTTACGCAATTAGCGTAGCCTAAGTCAATATAGCTTATTCCGAATTTGGGCACGTCTACGCGGCACTTATTTCGACATCAAGCACTCTTCCCCCGACTTCTTGTGCTCCTCGTACAATGAGGGTTACAGAAGGCACAGTAAGAAACCCGTTATTTCGAATATATTTCAAAAGAACGGGCTTGCTGTGTAGACACGCAAGACATTATTTCGGAATAACTGACGCTATTCTGAAATAACGCTGCTGTGTAGACGTAACCTCTGTGTCCTGTGCTTGAATTGGATGAGATGCTCAACTACAGAAAATCTGCTTTAGAGGCAGAAGACTGAATTGAAATATCCCCCCAGGGCAAACTGGCATCACCTTCACCTGGGGAATTCACTCATTATGATCAGATGTTTCCGTCCCTGGAAGCTTTATGGGTTGAGAGACTTTGCTCCTTCCCTCTTCCTCCTGCTTTGCCTTGTGCTTGGTCTTTTTTCCCCCATTTGCTCACCGTCCCTTAGGATGCTGTTCTGCGCGAGGAATCCCTCCACAGCAGTCCCCTAGCTGTTTGCAGGTGGATACGGGCTCATAATATATTGCAGGTTTGGGTCTGATGGAGAGCTCTGAGGAAGGTTTTCTTCCTTCACTCTGCCCCAAGCAGAATGTGGTTTTGCTGCTCTCCTTCCGCTGTCCTCAAATCCCCTCTCTGTGTTGTCCTCTCTTCCCGCTGCTCGTCTTTTTACCTCAGGTGCAGAAGCGTTTGGGGCTAGGGATTCTGCCCACAGTTTGTAGATACCCAGTACGGTGCTAGGTCGCTCTGATAAGGGGATTTAATGCTGGTGAAAGATGCTGGATTTGCAGCCCCCGGCACTGAAGTCTGATCCTTGCAGCCCCTCCTGCCATGTAGTGCTGAGCCTGGGGCCCAGGGCACTGATTTCAGTGTCTTGAGGCGTGGTGCACCCCATGAGAGCAGCAGGCACTGGCTGCAAAGGGGACAATTTGCTTAGTCCCAGAAAATGCTTCTTGCATTCATTATTGCAGTGGAAACCTCCTTGCAGATCAAACTTCACTCAGATCGATTTCTAACTAGATCGTTGCGGTGGAAACCTCCTTGCAGATCAAACTTCACTCAGATCGATTTCTAGCTAGATCCTATAGATTTCTAACTAGATAGTTATGCCCACAACAGACCAACATTTAGTGCCATCCAAACTTTTGATGCCTATCTGAGCACCATCAGTGTAGCAGCATTCCCTGGTAAACATTCTCTGCAAATTGTTGCTCTTCCATCCTAATAGTATGTCTGTACCAAGAACTATCCAAACCTGAGAGCAACTTGAGTCCTCAGATTCACCTGCCAGTTCCTGCTGGAGTCGATGGAACTGCAGGTATTTACTTGATGGCAAAATATAACCCTCTGTGTCTAGCGAGTCCTTTATATCCTGCTAAATGCCTGTGTCCATCCAGGAGAGTGGATACCGACAGCAGTGCCAATGAACGATGCTGCTTTTTATGATCTAAACAGGAAAACTAAATCATTCAGAAAAATCTTCTGGCGCGAAGCTCCCTACTGACAGCCAGATTTTAACGGGCGAGGCCGATATTCTAATTACATTTGCACCCGCTGTGACCAGCAGTGACCGTTCTCAGGGCAGTCCCTGCTTCGGCCTGCACCGATGTGGTCTTTGCGCACACAATCAGGGTTGTATCCAAAAGCTGGGTTTTGCCTAAGTTGTGATGCTGCGTCATGACACAGCCACTTTCTAGTGACCACACAGCTACTCAGCATCTCAAGGGAACACGAGCACAGCAACGTTGTGTTGCAGGGACCTCATGACAGGGCCCAGATTATAAATCTCAACCACTCATCTATGTACCAGTCTCTAAACACTGGATTGATTAATGATGTGGGTTTCTCACCACTAACACATACGGGAACTTCGTTGTGCCCCGGGGTCATTTCATCCCCTGCATTTATTTCCCATGCTTGGTTACTTGCAATTCTTCATGTGCTATAAATTATTGCCAACGCTCCAATGCGCCGATAGAATTGAGCTCTCTCAGTGTTTGCAATGTTGGCCGTTACCAAAATCACATGCCCAGAGCGTAATATTTTTATTTCCCCTTTGAGAACGTTTTTACAGTGACTTGTGCCCTCTCTGTGCAATCTGATGCTGGGACAAAGGCAAGTAAAACATTTTAACTTTTTTTTTTCTTATTTGTCATGCTGCAAAGGACACAAAGTTCTTTGTGACAAATTAAAGACACTTTTTGTAAAAGCCTGCTTACATTTTTGCCACTGACATTTATTTTATGCATTTCACTCTGTTTAGATGAGTCCATAACATTTGTTGTTGGCAGTCCACTTTACTTTCTGGTTACCCTGCACCAGAAGAACATAAGAACGGCCATAATGGGTCAGACCAAAGGCCCATCTCGCCCAGTGTCCCGCTTTTCCGACAGTGGCCAATGCCGGGTGCCCCAGAGGGAATGAACAGAACAAGGAATCATCCAGTGATTCCACTCCTGTTGCCCGTTCCCACCTTTGGACAAACAGAGGCTCGGGACATCCCTACCCATCCTGGCTAGTAGCCATTGACGGACCTATCCACCATGAATTTATCTAGCTCTTTTTTGAACCCTGTTAAAGTCCTGGTCTTCACAGCATCCTCTGGCAAGGAGTTCCACAGATTGACTGTGCAGTGCAAGAAGAAAAACTTCCTTTTGCTTGTTTTGAACCTGCTACCTATTAATGTCATTTGGTGACCCCTAGTTCTTATGTTATGGGAACAAGTAAACAACTTTTCCTTATTCACCAGCCCTGTTGTAACTGGGCTTTGAGTGCTGCAGGGGAATGTTTAAACAGGAAATAAAATGACTTTTGACATATTAGACTCCAAGGTCCAATAGGCAGAAATTATACTGTCTTGGTGAAACCTCATCGAGAGTCCTGACCTATTTAGTCTAGACATAGCCTAACTTTCATCATCTGTGCCTCCTTTTAGAATCACTCTTATGCGTAGGTTTTTGTAAGGGTCTCTGTGTAGAGACTCTTTCATGCATTTATGGCCACCGATGGCTTGTTCTCCTGTGAAGTCTGTGATCAGACTCCTCTCTTTGCTGTGCTAAGACTTTACCCCCTTAATAAGCCTGCGGGTTTGGGCTTTTTTTACAAACTCCTGCTGCATATACAACTAGGCCTGGCTGTATATAAACATAGCTGTGCACCAGTCCCCAAAAGATCGTAATTCATGCTGCTTTGGAGAAGCTAGCAATAAATCCGGCTTTTGCTGGATTAGCAAAAATAGAGAAACTGGGTGATTTTATACTCCGAATTTTTCTCTGAATTCTCATAGGTGACAGTAGCTCTCTCTGGCTAGATTTGCCAGTAAGAGAGAGGTTTTTTCCCAGGCTGGTTCATATAGACCCTTCAACCTTTGGAAAGGGAAGATGAAATTTGAGAAATTTAAATGAGTTCTGAGCTCTTGACTTTGGCTGGGGGAGATGATCTCTATTCTAATTTAATCTTTATAGGTTCTTAAACCACCCTCATCACCATAATATCCAAGTGCCTTTCAGTTATTAAGCAATGTTAAGTGATGTGACTAATCTGCCTAGTATGGTTTCTACTCTTTCACACTTATCCCAGGAAATATGCATGCAGCAGAATGGTTTTTGTTTTGGTAGGGTTTTGTTTTTGGTGGAGAAGGACAGTCCTTGAAGTATGACTGGAAGTTGGAGCCCCACGTGGCAACGGCACTAACAAAGTAGGCTTTTCGGCAGGAGGCCTGAAAACATTCAACGCAAAGCCACATGCCCAAACTTCCAACTGAAGTTAGCACGGCTAGTTTGAACTTTTGAAACGTAATGTTGCTGGTTTGCCCCCACCCCCATCCCACACCTCCATCTGCGTTTCACAGTTTTCCTTTACATTAGACATGTCTTCACATAGGAAGCGGCCTGTTCCCAAGTGAAAACCACAATTCTTGACACTTCTAAATTTTAACCTTCCTTGGCCTGATATTCAATTTGTAATTTGAAAGCCGGTGACTGTCAAATTCCAGCCTACTTTTGTAGTGTAAACAACCAGGTTGCTGAAATTTCATGGCAAATGACATTTCTGGGTCACATAATGAAGCCGAATGAAGAGATTAACATGTTGGCATTACATTTCATTTTTAAAAATATCACTTTTGCCAGCTCTGCTCCCATCCTCCAGGGACCTTGGCACCTGCTCCTTATGAAACCAGTGGGCATGGAACCCAGCCTTTAAAAAGGGACACAGGCACGACAGGGGACAGAAGATGTCTGCGTAGGAGTCTCATATTGCTGACTCAGCATTTCTACAAGTTCGTGTATAAAAGAGAAGAGGGAGGACAGGTCTCTCTGAAAACCCCTTGATAGTCCTGGCCTCCCTTCTTGGGACAGGCTCTGTGTTGGCGTGGGGAAGGTTTGGGAAGAACCCGGTTCTGCCTAATACTCCAGGTTCCAGCCCAGGGACCTTATAGTAGCAGTAATCGAGGTTGTTTTTCCTTCCGACTTGGCAGCTTTTTCCCTGAGCCACTTTCCCCCAAAACCCCTCCAAAATGTCTCCTTCTGGTACCTGTTAACCAGCTCTCATGCAGCTGCTGCTGCTGCTGCTGCTGCTGCTGCTGCTTCATTGTTGTTGCTGCTGCTGCTGCTGCTTCTTCGTTGTTGTTTGCTGCTGCTGCTGCTGCTGCCTTCTGGTCCATCCGTCTTTGTCTCCCCCACCTTCTTACCTGGGGGAAGCCTTTTAAAGCAACTCCACGGCCTATCATTGGCTGCAGCTGTTGCGTGGCTTTCCCTGAGGGAGCAATCTAGTGAATTAGCCCCAGGTGTTTTCCTGCCTTCATTTTTTATGGCAGCAGGCTCTAGTAGTTTACTCTGGAAAGAGAAAACCACTCATCCAGTGCCCTGTATCCACCTGCCTCCACCAGCGTGTGGCAGGCTGCTGGCTTAGGTATGTCACACAAATAGGGTTGCCAGGTGTCCGGTTTTTGCCCGGACTGGCCGTTATTTGGGTCCCCCATCCAGTTAAAAAAAAACCAGAAAATATCGGACACGTGAAATGTCCGGTATTTCCTGTTTCCCTTGGATGGAAACCCGGCGGGGACAATTTTCCCCTGCTGCATCTGGCGAGGGCAGGAGAGTGAGGAGGGCAGCAGAGGCATAGTGAAGGGGGGGGCAAAAGAGGGCACTTGCTAGGCGCCACACTAGGGGGGTGCTGGACTGGGGTGGGAGCAGAGCGCATGCTGCTCTGGCCCACGTGACCCTTTGAGCAGAGACCCAGGAGCTGGCCACATGATGCCTCCCTCTACACACTGTGAACCGAGGCAGCCGGGGCGGGCGGCAGGAGCGGCGAGTTTAAAAGTCAGATTTGCTTACTCGGCCATCCCGGTCCTCCGGTGCCTGGCTCTGCAGGGGGTGGGGCGCCCTGGGGATGCCTGGCTCAGGGGATGGGGCGAGTGCACTGGGATGGGGGACTCTGTGAGGAGTCTGGCGCTGAGGCAGGGGTGAGTGCATTGGAAGGGGGGGCTTTGGGGTGCCTGGCTGAGGGGGAGGGTGAGTGCATTGGGATGGAGGACTGGGGGGGCCTGGCTTAGGGAGAGGGGTGGGTGCACTGGGGGTTAGTGTGTGGCCCCAAACTGGAGAGAGTGGTGTAAGATGCGGTACAAGGTCTCCCTCCTCTCCGCCCCCCCCCCCCGCTAAGATCAGACTTGGAGCCTTTTTTTTTTTTGCTCAACAACTTTGGTCTCTCCCCCTTTTTTTTTTCCTCACAGTATTTTTTCCCGGTGTTTTTTTTGTTTTGTTTTGTTTTGTTTTTTGCAGGGGGTGGTTGGTATTTTTTGTTAAACCATCTGGCAACCCTACACACAAGCCTTATTCCTCTTGGCTATGTCTACACTGGCATGATTTTCCGGAAATGCTTAAAACGGAACAGTTTTCTGTTATAAGTATTTCCAGAAAAAGCGCATCTACATTGGCAGGATGCTTTTCCGGAAAAGCACTTTTTCCGGAAAAGCGTCCATGCCAACGTAGACGCGCTTTTCCGCAAAAAAGCCCTGATCGTCATTTTCGCGATCGGGGCTTTTTTGCGGAAAAGACTACTGGGCTGTCTACACTGGCCCTTTTCTGGAACAGTTTTCCGGAAAAGGACTTTTGCCCGAACGGGAGCAGCATAGTTTTTCCGGAAAAGCACTGATGATTTTACAGTAGATCGTCAGTGCTTTTCCGGAAATTCAAGGGGCCAGTGTAGACAGCTGGCAAGTTATTCCGGAAAAGCGGCTGATTTTCCAGAATAAGTGGCCAGTGTAGACACAGCCCTTGTGTTGAGGGATGGCTGTGAGGGGAACCTCCACAGGTTCCTCATCTCTCTTCTGGGGGGCAATCTAACCCTGCCTTTAAAAAGCCGTTACAGTGAGCCCTCGCTACTTCGCGGTTCGACCATCGCGGATTCACGACTTCGCGGACTTTTTTCATTACATTATGGATATACGTGAATCCGCGATGGTCGAACCGCGAAGTAGCGAGGGCTCGCTGTATACATGTTAAATATACATGTCCCTACTTCGCGGATTTTCAACTATCGCGGTCGGGTTTGGAACCTATCTACCGCGATAAACGAGGGTTCACTGTAGTCCTCTGAGCAAAGCGAAACATCTCGCAGAGGTTGACAACGTGGCTTTTCCACAGTCAGAGGTGGGGGTCAGAATGTAAGGGATGCATGATACGCCCACATCTTGAATGCTGCATACGGATGTGTTTGCCTCATCTCAAAAAAGGTATCTTAGTGTTGGAAAAGGTTCAGAAAAGGGCAACAAAAATGATTTGGAGTTTAGAACGGGTTCCAGATGAAGAGAGATTCAAAAGACTGGGACTTTTCAGTTTAGAAAAGATGAGACTGAGGGGGGATAGGATAGAGGGCTATAAAATCATGAGTGGTGTGGAGGAAGTGAATAAGGAAAAGTCATTTACTTGTTCCCATAACATAAGAACTAGGGGTCACCAAATGAAATTAATAGGTAGCAGGTTTAAAAGAACCAAAAGGAAGTTTTTCTTCACACAGCAGAAATTTAACCTGCGGAACTCCTTGCCAGAGGATGTTGTGAAGAACAGAACTTTAACAGGGTTCAAAAAAGAACTAGATAAATTCATGGAGGTTAGGTCCATCAATGGCTACTAGTCAGGATGGGTAGGAATGGTGTCCCCAGCCTCTGTTTGTCTGGAAATGGGTGACAGGGGAGGGATCACTGGATGATTCCCTGTTCTGTTCACTCCCTCTGGGGCACCTGGCATTGGGCACTGTGGGCAGACAGGACACTGGGCAGACGGACCTTTGGTCTGACCCAGTCTTGCTGTTCTTATGATAACAGAGATCAATCTTGTCTCGGGGAGATGCTCATTGGAAGGGCAATAAGGAGAACAGGCCAGCTGTCCCCAGAGCTCTCTGTCCAGCCCCTTTCGCTAGGCAAGGAATTTCATGAACACAATAAAACCTCCTCGAAGAACAAAGAACAGGCTGCTGTGACCAAAGCCCTTTAGATTGCAAAGGGAACCCCAGCCGACTCGCCTTGCCTCGCTTCTTCCAGACCAGCTGGGCAGCCGGCAGGGAGCCCTTGCTGACTGTCTGTCTGTCTCTTTCCAGGGGGAGCTGCTGAGCCCGTGCCGGTGCGACGGATCGGTGAAGTGCACGCACCAGCCTTGTCTGATCAAATGGATCAGCGAGAGGGGCTGCTGGAGCTGCGAGCTGTGTTACTACAAGTATCACGTCATCGCCATAAGCACAAAGAACCCTCTGCAGGTAAAGGTACTAGAGACATTTCAACGCCTTCTTGTCTGTGGTTGTCAGTAGGTCTGCGTGGCTTTCCCTGCACTGCACAGAGGGGCGGAGGGATAGACGCTGTACAAAGGGAAGCGGGGGGCTGGTTCAACCCCCCCCAAACCCACCTCGGAGTCTGTTCTTGCTGCCCCCTGGTTACTCCAGCACATGCTCTTCTCTGTCTAGCACCCTTATTGGGCCCCCATGAATGTAGCATGTAAGCCCCTCAGAATCCTTTCCTCACAGATCTTCTGGGAAGTAGAGAAACCTGTGCCCATTTTCCAGATGGGAAAATAAAGTGGAGAGAGGCCCAGACTTCCCCAAAGGTCGCACAGGAAGGCTGTGGCAGAGCGGGGTCCCCAGAGTTGCCCTGGACTGTCTGTCCTCCCCACAAGCTTGCCTGCTCTCATCTCCATTAGGCTCCTCGCCCTCTTTTGACTCGCACGCCGGGAGGGATATTGAATTTCATCCCCTCAGGCCTGAGCTCCCACTCTCCTGTTACTGCCAGCCCTACGAGCCAGGCCGCCAGTCACAGCCACATGAGGGAGGCCGCTGCCGATAGCCGCTTGGCCCAGGTGTGACCGACGGTACAAAACCATGGGAAATCACACCCCCTTTCCTCAGATTTCGGGAGCTCTGGTGAGTCTCTGGGGACAGACGTTTGCCCAAGGACAATGCACCCCCCCCCACTCTGACTGTGAGGCGACAAGGCAGGCCCTTACAGTGAACACAAGCCTAGGAATTGAGAGACCTGGATTCTATTCCCCGTTCTGCCTCAGACCTACTGTGAGGCCTTGGTGAGTGACTTAGCTTCTCCTTGCCACAGCTTCTCCGTCTATTATTGTTGTCGCGGGTTTGTTGTTATTTGGACGGTGCTCTCGGGTTGGCGCGATGTCCCTCCCCTTTGCAGGGCGCTTGGAGCGTCTTGGATGTCAGTCACCACAGTATTTGTTCTTCCTCGAGTGCTAGTCGATACTCCGCGGCTGGTGGGTGCGTGTCCAATGAGCTTTTGAACAAGGGTCTCTCGTGACTCAAATATACGGAAGAGGACGTACCTAGCCCAGCTCTCTGGACCCGGGCGGATTTCGTTCCCTTCAGCATTGGCCTCTGAGGTCCTGCCTCATTTTACGGGTCCTCGATCAGCTCATGTAAATGGCTTCTCAGCATCTGGCAGCATCGCTCGGAGGGAAATGGACTCCTCTGAACAGCGTCCCACCATGCCCTCAGCACCACGGCGTCACACTTAGAGCTCACATTAAAAAAAGTGAATCCTGCTGCTATCGAACTCAAGAGAATCAGAGCCAGTGTCAGGCACATGCAGACTGAGCAATTGCTTTGGGCCCCGACTTGCTCAACGGGCCCCCCCTATTTACTTTTCATTATAAGGTCTTGACTGTTTGACTACGTCTACACTCGTGGCTTCTTGCGCAAGAACTCTTTTGTGGAAGAGCTCTTGTGCAAAAACTCTTCCACAAGAACGCGTCCACACTGCCATGTGCTTTTGCGCAAGAGCATCCATGGCAGTGTAGACACTCTCTTGCACAAGAAAGCTCTGATGGCCATTTTAACCAGAGGGGCTTCTTGCGCAAGAAATTCATGTTGCCTGTCTGCACTGGCCTCTTCTGGAAGAGCTCTTGCGCAAGAGAGCTTATGGGGAGAGGAATAACTCTTCCGGAAGAAGCCCTGTTTTACAACGCTGAACAGGCAGTCCCCGGGTTACATGGATCCGACTTACATCGGATCCCTACTTACAAATGGGGTGAGGCAACCCCGCACTAGCTGCTTGCCCCCAGCAGACCAGGGAGACGTGAAGCTAGTGCTCCCCCCGCCCCCAGCAGACCAGGGAGACGCAGAGCGGCTTTTCTCAGCAGACACCTCAGCTTGAGAATAAAGGACTGAGGGAAGTGAGGTGTGGGAGAATAAAACTGAGCTCTGGAGAAATGTTTGGCTAGAGTTTCCCCTACAATATGTACCAGTTCCGACTTACATACAAATTCAACTTAAGAACAAACCTACTGTCCCTATCTTGTACGTAACCCGGGGACTGCCTGTACTGTAAATTTACTTCTGGAAGAATGCTCGTGCAGTGTAGACAGCTGGCAAGTGTTTGCGGAAGAACGGCTGTTCTTGTGCAAGAAGCTGCCAGTGTAGATGTAGCCTTTTAGTATGGGGGGTAATGTGCCTTCTTAGGGCTCCCAGTGGGCTAGCACTGGCAGGAATTATTACCATTAACTCCCAAGGGAGAGCTGACATGGTCTCTAGGAGTTCTGGGGGATCTAAATCAAGCACATGGGACATTCCAGGAGTGAATTCCACCCTGGAAGGAGTTCTTCTTGCTCCATGGTTCTTTGTTCTTCTTTGTAGTGAACTTCTTTGAAGTTCATTGACTTCTTTGTTTCGGTCTTCACCGAGAAGTCTGGAGGTGTGCCTAACGTAGTGAATACAAGCAGAGAGAGGGTAAGTTTAGAAGATAGGATACACAAAGAACAAGTTAAAAGTCACTTAGGAAAGTTAGATGTCAGCAAGTCACCAGGTCCTGATGAAATGCATCCCAGGATACTCAAGGAGCTGATAGAGGAGGTATCTGAGCCTTTAGCTATGATCTTTGAAAAATCATGGCAGACAGGGGAGATTCCAGAAGACTGGAAAAGGGCAAATATTGTGCCCATCTATAAAAAGGGGAATAAGAACAACCCAGGAAACTATAGACCGGTCAGTTTAACGTCTGTCCCAGGGAAGATAATGGAGCAGGTAATTAAGGAAATCCTATGCAAACACTTGGAAGGTAATAAAGTGATAGGGAATAGCCAGCATGGGTTTGTGAAGAACAAGTCATGCCAAACTAATCTGATAGCTTTCTTTGATAAGATAACGAGCCTTGTGGATAAGGGAGAAGCGGTGGATGTCATATACCTAGACTTTAGTAAGGCATTTGATACGGTCTCGCATGATATTCTTATTGATAAACTAGGCAAATATAACTTAGATAGGGCCACGATAAGGTGGGTGCATAATTGGCTGGATAACCGTAGTCAGAGAGTTGTTGTTAACGGTTCTAAATCCTGCTGGAAAGGGATAACAAGTGGAGTTCCTCAAGGGTCTGTTTTGGGACCCGTACTGTTTAATATCTTCATCAATGATGTAGATATTGGGATAGAGAGTACGCTTATTAAGTTTGCAGATGATACCAAACTGGGTGGGGTTGCGACTTCTTTGGAGGATAGGGACATAATTCAGAATGACCTTAGCAAGTTAGAGAAATGGTCGGAGGTAAACAGGATGAGGTTTAATAGAGAGAAATGCAAAGTGCTCCACTTAGGAAGGAACAATCAGTTCCATACATACAAGATGGGAAGCGACTGTCTAGGAAGGAGCATGGCGGAAAGGGATCTAGGGGTCATAGTGGACCACAAGTTGAATATGAGTCAACAGTGTGATGCTGTTGCAAAAAAAGCAAATATGATTCTAGGTTGTATCAACAGGTGTGTTGTAAGCAAAACTCGTGAAGTCATTCTGCCGCTCTACTCTGCACTAGTTAGGCCTCAGCTGGAGTACTGTGTCCAGTTCTGGGCGCCACATTTCAAGAAAGATGTGGAGAAATTGGAAAGGGTACAGAGAAGAGCTACAAGAATGATTAAAGGTCTAAAGAACATGACCTATGAAGCCAGGCTTCATGAACTGGGCTTGTTTAGTTTGGAAAAAAGAAGATTAAGGGGGGACATGATAGCGGTTTTCAAATATCTAAAAGGGTGTCACAAGGAGGAAGGAGAAAATTGGTTCCTCTTGGTTTCTGAGGACAGGACAAGGAGTAATGGGCTTAAAGTGCAGCAGGGGAGGTTTAGATTGGACATTAGGAAAAACTTCCTAACTGTCAGGGTGGTCAAATATTGGAATAAATTGCCAAGGGAGGTGGTGGAATCTCCCTCTCTGGAGATATTTAAGAACAGGTTAGATAGACATCTGTCAGGGATGGTGTAGACGGAGCTTGGTGCTGCCTTGAGGGCAGGGGGCTGGACTCGATGACCTCGCGAGGTCCCTTCCAGTCCTAGGATTCTATGATTCTATGATTCTATGATTCTATGGTTGAGCAGAGCTTCTGGCACTTGATTTTTACATGCATTGGGCTCAAGTTGTGGGAATTTTCATCACAAACCTAGAGCCCCAGGAGTTTAATTTCTTTGCTCAGATACATTAGACCAGAGTGAAAGTCAAGAGGCAGGATTTGGACAAACTTGTATTGTATTTTGAAGCTGTTGTGTGTGTTCCTGAATGTTGCAGGTATCTCAGATTGGAGGTTCACGTTAGAGTCCTGCATTTACACAGATACTAATGCGTCCCCCAAGCATTGGGATAGTGCCTCCATCCGAGGCTGTCTGAGCAATCTGCAGGTCTGCAAAGCTCCGAGACACAAGTTAAAGATGTAACCCCAGATCCCTGGCCGGTGTAAATTGGCATCGCTTCTTTGAAGTGTGAAAGACACGTCCCCCGTTTCCCAAGCATTGCGCTTTTTAGGAAGCGCTTTGCAAACCTGGCCTTATTAAACTCTGGGCAGCTGTTGCCGTGACGATTAAAAAATGACAAGGCAGTGGCAACACAATAACAGAGCTTAGAGTGCGTGAAATAAATGCAAAGAAAAATGGAAACCTTGAAAACCATGAGGACGTCTAGTTTATGTGTAGGCTTCACAAACACTGAGGAAACTTGGAGACTTTTTGATTATAAATAGGTGCAAGTTGACTAAAATAAACACAATATAATGGGTTGGAGGGAACCGTGAGGGTCATCTAGTCCCACCCTCTGCCAATGTAGAGGATCTGCATTCATAATCGAGGAAAGGATGGGATATTCAGACAATGCTTACTCAGATCCACATCTCACTTGTCCTGAAATACATACACGTCACTATTCAGCAACACATGCAACACGTCATACTCCATCACACAGACAGAGGGATTCAAATAATCCCTGTTACCCTCACATCGCAGAAAGGCCCACACAAGCTCAAATATTCAGATCCATACATGATTTCATGCCCACCGATATTTACAACTGCATGAATGGACCATCCGGTGAACAATCCCTCCAGTGGCTGTTTGGTATGTGCTAATTGCTCTCTGGAACGGAGATGCATTCGTCCTTAGTTTAGTGGTCGGGCTTTTCCACACTCTAGTGTTAATAGGTCTGTAGAAAGCCAGGGAGAAGCATTCGGACTGGACTGCAATTCACCGACTCATTTCACATGGGACACCCAACAAAAAGACTTTTGACCCCTGGGCTAGATTTGAGCTTGTGACATGGACGTGACATCACCTCATGGCCCACCCCCAACATCTTGAGTCAGCTGGTCCCATTTAAAACCCAGATGGAGCCTTTGGCAGCTGGTGGATCCTGTGTTTTCCCATAGCAAAGACTGTACCCAATCGGCACGTGTCCTCTGCACCTGCATGTGTGTGCATTACAGCATCTTGGGCGTGTGTTTGTGTATGTCCTTGTGTACCGTATGTGCTCTGACCACAGCGTGCACTTCAGCATGGACTCTGTGGGTTTCAACGAGGCCGCGCAGGTGTGTATTTAGACGGGAGACCTGCATGGACGTATGCAGAGCTGTGTTAGGGGCAGAGAAGCTACAGCAAGGGATCAGCTCTCATACTGAATTCCCCAGATTCTGTACAACCTCTGGGCTGCTAGGATGCTTCCCTATCCGACAGCAGCTGATATGCACCGCTTTTAAATGTAGAACGCCTTAGAGCCATGATAGCTGCAAACCTGCCTACGCCAGGGATTAAAATTACAGAAAGCGGAGCTCTAGTCTCCAGACCAACCAGCCAGATGCCTGCTGCCCAGTGAGTGAGCCGCAGAGGCACTTCCAGGAGCTCAGGAGGGCTGGGGGACCTGTTACCCTCACATCACTGAACTTGGCAATCTCCACAGATGGGTAAAGCAACCGCCGGACGAGCGGGCAGCTTCGATCCCTTGACTACTGTGAGTGGGTGGGTGCAGCAGCATTTGTGCAGGGTTATCTTGTGGATGGGATCCTTAGATAGGCTGAACACCCCGGCTGTGTCTAGACTGGCCAGTTTTTCCGGAAAATCAGCCACTTTTCCGGAAAAACTTGCCAGCTGTCTACACTGGCCGCTTGAATTTCTGCAAAAGCACTGACTTCCTACTGCGGAAATATTATGCTGCTCCTGTTCAGGCAAAAGTCCCTTTTGCGCAAAGTTAAAATCCAGACACAAATGTCTCTGGTGTCCCCTCTTCAGAGTGCATCGACCGACACCCTGTTCAGAACCCTGCGAGGGTTAGAATGAAGATTCTGGCACTAATTCACATCTCACGGGTGCTGGTGTAATTCAGGGGGAGTGCCTGCCCTTCATCAGAGCTACTGTGTCCACATCAAATGTGGCTGAAATCCGGGAGTGTCTCACTCCAGACCTAAAACTGCCGGGCAAACATTCGAAGGTGAGGAGATGGCTGGAAGCGGTGAGCAGAGGTACTTACGTCTCTCCGGCAGACAGATTGGCATCACAGCCACTGTGCTTTGGCTTCCTCGAAAGAACCAAAGAAGAAAAGAACACCCACCGCAAGCTGGAGGAGGGTTATAGAGGCCCTAGGAGAGCAGTCACATGACCAGCTGCGTGTCTCCAGGAAAATCTCAAACTCTTTGCATTTCTCTCCGAATCTGAAAACGGATCTATTCAATAGCAGGGCCCTGGATCCGAAGGAACGTGTCAAGTCCTGTCATCAAAATAAACTCGGCTGGCTGGGGCTCTTGTGGGAGAAGTTGGTTAAGGAAACAGAAAATCCTTCTTAGGAAGAAGTTTCCCATCAGAGGCTACAATAAGGTGTATAGATTTTCTGTGGCCTTTGGTCTGCTCTCCCTGACACTTGAGTACATCCAGAGATCATTGGAGTCACACCGATAGGAGATGAGACTCAGATCAAGTATAGGCGCCGACTTCTTCACAGAAAAACATAGGAGCTATGTCTATACTGCACGGTTTTGCACAAGAAATATGCAAATGAGGCAACATGTGGAATTTCGCCTCACCTCATTTGCATAATTAATGAGCAGACGCTTTTTGTGCAAGAGGATTTTGTGCAAAAACCCCCTCTTGCACAAGAGTCATTCTGCCGCATTTTTTTCAGGCAGAACGGCTCTTGTGCAAGAGGGGTTTTTTGCACAAGGAGCCGTGTAGATGCAAAAAAGCCTCTTGCGCTAAAAGCGGCCGCTCATTAATTATGCAACCAAGGCGCGGCAATATTCTACGTGTCGTCTCATTTGCATATTTTTTGCGCAAGAGGGGGCAGTCTAGACATAGCCAGTGGGTGCTGAGCTTGCGGGAGGGCAGAGAGCAGTGAGTGGGGCACCGGCAGGGGGATGAAGCGGAGGAGAAAAGCACCCCGAGGAAAAATAAAAATCAGCGCCGATGAGATTAAATATTAGCATTGTTGAATTTGCATTGCAGTGGCAGAAATCAGGCCCATATTGCGGTTGGTGCTTTACTGACTCACAACAGGAAAACAGCCCCAAACACAGGACGGGGGTTCTGACACGACACAAAAGATGATGAATGCGAGAAACGAGGGGCAAGCAAGAGAGGGAGCAGGAAGATACTAATGGCTTATATAGTAGGAAGCAGTCACAGCTGCCACCTTCCTGGCCAATTTACATTCAGTGTCATTTAAAATGTCAGCTCTGGATCTGGTATTAACACTCAGAGGGTCTGTCTACACTAGCCCCCTAGTTCGAACTAGGGAGGCTAATGTAGGCATTCGAAATTGCAAATCATGAGGAATGAGGTTTAACAGGTAGTTCAATTTAGGGCTTTAATTCGAACTACCGGGTCCCTGCCGCGTGTAGACGCGGGCAGTTAGTCCAGACTTGTAAATTTCAAAAATGGCAACCGGCCGGGAAGATGCAAATCAAGCGCGGGATATTTAAATTGCTTGATTTGCAATTTTGAATGCCTACTTTAGCCTCCCTAGTTCGAACTAGGGGGCTAGTATAGACATACCCAGAGATATTTTGCAGTTGAAGGGTTGGTCATTATGGTAAAATAACGGAACGAATATTAAGAGGAAAACTCAGTCAGCACTTTGCATTACTATCTAGGGGTATGTCTACACTACCTTCCTAATTCGAACTAGGAGGGTAATGTAGGCATACGGCACTTGCAAATGAAGCCTGGGATTTGAATTTCCCGGGCTTCATTTGCATAAAGCCGGCCGGCGCCATTTTTAAATGCCGGCAGTTCGAACCCCGTGCCGCGCGGCTATACGCGGCACAGAGTAGCTAGTTCGGATTAGGCTTCCTAATCCGAACTAGCTGTACTCCTCGTGGAATGAGAGAGTTCATCCGTCTGTGAGTTAGGGAATGTGTCCGTCTGTCTTTGACCATTCAAGAACTCCTCCTAAACGGTAAGAGCTAGGACCACCAAATTTGGCAGGCAGCTTCCTCTTATCATAAGTTAAAGCAAGGTCAGGATTTGGGCATGCCCGGACAATGGGATGTGCCCGGAATGGGATTGTTTCTCAAAAAAAGGAAAAGGAGGCCTCTGCTAGCAAGGTCAGTTATACTGTATAATGACCACAAGGAGGCAGCAAGGAGCCAGAGATGGGGACTAGGACAGCTACAACCCCATTGGACCAGTCGGAGGCAGGGCCGGAGAAAGGGACAGCTACCTACTATATATTTGAGAGAGGCTGTATGTCTGTCTGTCCCAGAGCTGGAGGTGTCCTCTCTCCCCAGGGCAGCCTGCATACTGAACCCCGCATCCCCAGCCTCACCCCAGAGCACTGATTTAAATGAAGAAAAACAAAAATTAATTGAGTTAAGGACCTGAGTAACACTGAGCAAATCTTCCACTTTGATGTACTGGAATGGTGTTTGAAAGAGGTGGCTTTTGAGGAACGGTTTGAAGGAGAAAAGTGGGTTTTCCAGAGAGCGTGGCACTTTGACCGTCCACTGTATAATTGTGCCTTAGCATCCTGTGAAAAACAGTGAATGGGGAGTTCGCAAGGGCCTTACAAAGAGCCCTATACGGGATGCTGTCTCTCACAGCAGAGCTCAGAGGTCTGCTCTTCCCGAGTTGGATCCCTGGAGTCATCTGAAGAGCTTTACTCAACGGGAAGCTAGATTCTAGATCAGTGGCCAGTGTAGGCTGTCCCTTACTAGAGGACGACGAGGAGTCCTGTGGCACCTTATAGACTAACCGAAGTGTTGGAGCATAAGTTTTCGTGGGCAAAGACCCACTTCGTCACCTACATCTAACGAAGCGGGTCTTTGCCCACGAAAGCTTATGCTCTAACACTTCGGTTAGTCTATAAGGTGCCACAGGACTCCTCGCCGCTTTTGCAGATTCAGACTAACACGGCTACCCCTCTGATACTTACTAGAGGGGCAATTCTAGTATATCTGACTGGCTGCTTAGGACACGACAGTCATTATAAACTGGGAAGGTTAATGCCGTTTATTTTTTCTCCGACAGCCTTCCTCTCTGCCTAGTTTCCCCACCTTGATTTTTGAGTGCTTGATGTTCTAATCTGAATGCTAGAGTGACGTTAAATTGAGGGTTTGGGGATTTATCTCCATACACACAAAACAAGGGCTATTCAGAAATGTAGATCTTGTAGCCAGAAGAGATTCAGTGGTCCCTGGTAAGTTTTAACTCGGATACGTCATTGATCTGATGTGAGTCACAGGTAAAGAGGCTGTTTGGGAGAGCGGGGAAATTTTTTGGAGTTTTAAAGAATAAATCTCAAGGGCATAATAATGTGAGATTGAGCCTCTCTCTTAGGTCAGCGGTTCATTCGCCAGGCTCATTGAGTCCTTGGCCTCTGCTGAGACTGCCAGCAAACTAATTACTTGTGAGGGAGCCATAGGTTAAAACCCACCGATTAATTTCCTACTAGCCGGCAGAAATAACGCAGCTATTCCAAGTAGTGTGTGTCTGCGTCACTGCTGCCTTCTACTGGATGGAATCGGAACTGCCCAAAAGGCTGTCCGACATCTTACTAGTGGGGACTCTCCTCCAGCTGCTATGGCAGAAGGATCTGAGCTTTCTCTTTGCGGTCACGGTGCGTTCCCAAGGGGCTGCTCATCACAGAACAGGGACAACGGTGAATTCTGGCAGGTGGCTCTGGAATTGTCACACCACGTTTTGTTCCTCACTGATGTGAGCAGGATTTGAACTAGACACTTGAGAAACAGATCACAGGAGCCGTGTGTTGGGGTTGTTTGATTGATTCAGAGCTAATTACTATCTAACGTGACAGAGGCACCGCCTCTGTGTTTTTGTCAATCAACAGCTGAGGGCTGGATGTTTGCAGTTAGAGTTCAGAGAATCATAGAGCTGGAAGGGACCTCAGAAGGCCACCAAGTCCAGCCCCCTGCCCAAGGCAGGACCAATCCCAACTAAATCAACCCAGCCAGGGCTTTGTCAAGTTGTATTGCCAGATTTTCTTTAATTTTTCATCTTGGAAAAAGAGCTATTGCTGTTCCAGGCTTAACAGTTTGCTAGGTGGATGGTGTAAAGCCAGGTCATAGTCTCCCTTTGAGAATGAACTGATGCAGTAAGAGATGGCTGGCAAAGACAGCATGGCCCAAGGAGCGACCAGCCACACGACTGACCGTAGCAGTTACCACTGCATACCAAGAGAAAGGAGCAAACAGGGAAGTGGCAAAATGTGCAGATGATACTAAACTGCTCAGGATAGTTAAGGCCAAAGCAGACAGTGAAGAATTTCAATAGGATCTCACAAAACTAGGCGAATAGGCAATAAAATGGCAAATGAATTGTAATGCTGATAAATGCAAAGAACTGCACAACAGGAAACATAATCCCAGCTACACATGCGAAATGATGGGAAGTAAATTTCTGTGACCCCTCAAGAGAGAGATCTTGGAGTCACTGTGGATAGTTCTCTGAAAACATCCACTCGGAGTGCAGCAGCCGTCAAAAAAGCAAACAGCATGTTGGGAATCATTAAAAAAGGGATCGAGAATAAGAAAGAATATCTTATTGCCTCTATATAAAACCATGGTATGGCCACATCTTGAATACTGCATATAAATGTGGTTGCCTCATCTCAAAAAAAGATATACTGGCACAGGAAATAGTTCAGAATACGGCAACAAAAATGATTAGGGGTTTGGAACAGCTGCCATATGAGGAGGGATTAATAAGAGTGGGACTTTTCAGCTTGCAAAAGAGATGATGAAGGTGAATATGATAGAGGTCTATAAAATCATGACCAGTGTAGAGAAAATGAATAAGGAAAAGTTATTTACTTGTTTCCATAACATAAGAACTAGGGGTCACCAAATGAAATACATAGGTAGTAGGTTTAAAGCCAACAAAAGGAAGTATTTCTTCACTCAGCACACAGTCAACCTGTGGAACTCCTTGCCAAAGGATGTGGCGAAGATCTGGAGTTTAACAGGGTTCAAAAAAGAACTAGAGAAAGTCATGGAGGATACATCCATCAATGACGACGAGCCAGGATGGGTAGGAATGGTGTTCCTAGCCTCTGCTTGCCAGCTGCTTGGATGGAAGGGCCCTAAGGAATAGCGAGGGGCTGCAAGAGGCAGTGCTGGTGATGCCTTTGGCAGCATGCTCTCCAGAGTCAGCACTACCCCAGCACGGCGACAGGAACATAAGAATGGCCATCCTGGGTCAGACCAAAGGTCCATTTAGCCCAGTATCCTGTCTTCCAACATTGGCCAGTACCAGGTACCCCAGAGGGGGTGGACCGAAGACAATGATCAAGCAATTTGTCTCCTGCCATCCTTCTTCAGCCTTTGACAAACAGAGGCCAGGGGCACCATTTTTTGCCCCCTAGCTAATAGCCTTTTATAGACCTAACCTCCATGAAATTATCTTGCTCTTTTTTAAACTCTGTTATAGTCCTAGCCATCACAGCGTCCTCTGGCAAGGAGTTCCGCAGGTTGACTGTGCGTCCAGAGTGCCTGCTTCTGGAGGATGTATAAACTGGTGATCCTAAGGCATGCAGTTAGTAGCGCTCCATTTGTGATAGCTCTAGTCAGCTGCCCTCCTTGGACATTCACCAAACTACTGAGAGAGGATCTGAGCGTGGGAACCCATGTGCTTTGAGACGCCCACACACTGCCCCTTGCTGGGCGTTTCTAGGCATGCTCTTGGGATGCCATTTCTCAGTCTAGCACCCTCTCCTGAGAGCTGAGGCCTCTGCTGATCAACTAAAGAGCCCCTGAGACCATTGCTGACTCCTTGAATTTCCCTGTAGCTTAAACAAACATTGTCCCAGAATTCAATCTCTGCTGGTGTCCACAGGGCAACTCTTCAAGGGCTTGTGAACCGATGTAACACACACTGCACAGACTTTGCACAGGAGTTTAAAACACTATTAAATAAGTGCGCTTATGAAGTTTGCAGATGATACCAAGCTGGGAGGGGTTGCAAGTGCTTTGGAGGATAGGGTCATCATTCAAAATGATCTAGGCAAACTGGAGAAATGGTCTGGGGTAAATAGGATGAAGTTTAATAAGGATACATGCAAAGTGCTCCACTTAGGAAAAAACAATCCGTTTCACATACAGAATGGGAAGCGACTGTCTAGGAAGGAGTCCTGCTGAAAGGGATTTAGGGGTCATAGTGGACCACAAGTTAAATATGAGTCGACAGTGTGACACTGCAGTAAAAAAAGCAAACGTGATTCTGGGAGACATTAACAAGAGTGTTGTGAGTAAGACACGAGAAGTCATTCTTCCGCTCTACTCTGCGCTGGTTAGGCTTCAACTGGGCTGTGTCTACACTGGCCACTTATTCTGGAAAATCAGCCGCTTTTCCGGAATAACTTGCCAGCTGTCTACACTGGCCCCTTGAATCTCCGGAAAAGCACTGACGATCTAATGTAAAATCATCAGTGCTTTTCCAGAAAAGCATCTTGCCAATGTAGACGCACTTTTTCCAAAAATGCTTATAATGGAAACGTTTTCTGTTATAAGCATTTCTGGAAAATCATGCCAGTGTAGACGTAGCCCTGGAGTATTGTGTCCCGTTCTGGGCACCACATTTCAAGAAAGATGTGGAGAAATTGGAGACGATCCGTAGAAGAGCAACAAAAATGATGAAAGGTCTAGAGAACATGGCCTATGAGGGAAGGCTGAAAGAATTGGGCTTGTTTAGTTTGGAAAGGAGAAGACTGAGAGGGGACATGATAGCAGCTTTCAAGTATCTATAAGGGTGTCACAAGGCGGAGGGAGAAAAATTGTTCTCCTTGGCCTCTGAGGATAGGACAAGAAGCAATGGGCTTAAAACTGCAGCAAGGGAGGTTTAGGTTGGACATGAGGAAAAACTTCCTGCCTGTCGGTGGTTAAACACTGGAATAAGTTGCCTGGGGAGGTTGTGGAATCTCCATCCCTGGAGATATTTAAGAGCAGGTTAGCCAGACATCTATGAGGGATGATCTAGATGGTCCTGCCGTGGGCCCAGGGGACTGGACTCGATCTCTCGAGATCCCTTTCAGTTCTAGTATTCTATGATTGCTCTTTCCAGACCAGCATGAGAGCACTGCGGCTCTAGACAAAATAATAGACATGCCTTTGTGCATTTCTCTGCCTCTTTCCTCACCAGTGTGGAGAGGTCTCTGGGCTGTGGGAGATCCCTCTGCGCTGCCCAGAAACCTCCCTCTGCAGCTACCTGACATCTCTTCTGAAACATGGCTCCCTGTTCACCCCAGCTGAGATTTTCTGGCCTGGGCTGTTCACAGTTAAGCAGAATCCTCATGCACATCATTTCCCCAGACCTGTCCCAAGCTTCTTGTTTGGCTCATGCGTTTATATGTCCTGCCAACCACACCTGGTTCCTTTGCTCTGATGTGAGTCATTTTCCACTCTCCAAACCTCCACTGCCGTGTTCCCTCTAAGCTGAGTGCATGGGAGGTCATTCAGGAGAGATTCAGATGCCTCCCAGCTGGTTAGCAGAGCACCCACACCACATGTGTTCCTGCTAGTGGTGCACATCTGCACATGCCTTGGTGTACACACAATTTATTCTGCACATGGATGGAAAAAAATAGAGGGAACATTGCTCAGCTGCGTGTTGAAGAACCAGGAAAAGCTAGCTCTCCTAGCTTCAGCCAGCCGACTTAGTATATCCATTGTGAAGTCGGAATATAGTCATTAAAGTTAACTGCTCTCCATTGTCCCTATGTAATGTGCATGCAAGAAGCCCTCTCTGCCCATGGTGGATTTTATTGTTTACGCAAGTATTCCATGAGACAGCAACTCCATAGTGACTGCTTGCTAATGTCAAGAATTCATAGAATTCAAGAGATCCAACAAGAGCTGTTACCCACAGCCTCTGGCTGAAGTACGCTTCGGGTATTTGCCCTCTGCCTCCTTGTATCCAACTGAAGCTGCAAAAGGGTTCTAAGATTCTTCTCCGCATCCAGAGCCAAAATGTGGATAAGTGCCGTGCTCCGCCCCAGAGGTGGCTGCATGTCAGTGGCGGGTGAAGTGATCGTGCGTGGTGTTTGTGTCTGTCAAGCTGTAAAGCAGTTGGGAACGGGGAGCCGCCCCATGGGTGTTGAATGCTGCTGTTCCCCAGGAAGCTAATCTGCTGTTTTCTTCCCTCCTTCCCTTTCTCTTTGTCCCTAAATGCTATTCCCCTCTCTCCCCTCCCACCGGCCCTCTGCAGTGGCAGGCCATCTCTCTGACAGTCATCGAGAAGGTTCAGATAGCAGCCGCCATCTTGGGTTCCCTCTTCCTCATCGCCAGTATCTCGTGGCTCATCTGGTCGACCTTCAGTCCTTCCGCCAAGTGGCAGCGCCAGGACCTGCTCTTCCAGATCTGCTATGGAATGTACGGCTTCATGGACATTGTCTGTATAGGTGGGTGAATGGCTGAATTTCGCAGGCAAGGGCACGCGGCCGGCCTGGCTCCCTCCTCAGGCAGGAGCAGGAGACGGCGGGCGGAGGACGGGCCTGGCTGCTATCCAGCTCTGTTTGGAGGCAGCCCCCTGGGGCGTTACCGCTCCTGAAGAGCTCGTCGACCTCGAGGTATTTTCCGGGGGTGGGCGGGCGTGGGACCTGGAACAGCCCCTGGGGAAATGCAGCGAGGGCCGAGTTCTATACAATGCGGCCGCTTACGCAGCAACCCCGGGGTGTTGTTTTTCAGCTGGGCCAGGAACCTGGGAGTACTGAGCCCGCTGAGAAACACCCCTTAGCACGAGGTAGGGAAACCGCTTCCCTGTCGCTCCCAGAATCGGGATGGACCCCTCTGCAAAAGGCAAAAGCAAGACACCCGAAGAAGCGTCATCCCCTGCTGCCATTCTGCCCCCAGAGGGCCATCCCTACCTTCTCCGCCCCCTATGACTCCTGGGTGCTGGACCCTGGTTCTATTGATTCTACCAGGGATGATCTAGACAGTGCTTGGTCCTGCCGCGAGGGCAGGGGACTGCACTTGATGACCTCTCGAGGTCCCTGCCAGTTCTATGATTCTACGGTAAGAATCGCCCAGGTTGCCTGGCCACCGTGGGGAGCCCCAGATGCTCGACCTGCTCTGGGCTGGGAGCCGGGTGCCCTAGAGCAGCCCCCAGCCTGTGTTACCACTGCCACGGTGCAGGGTTCCCTGCAGCAGCTCAGGCTCCCTGGGTGGCTCTCACCATGGCTTCCAGCCTGGCCAGAGCCTTGTGGGAGGAGAGGAGAAGTGAAGCATTTCAGGACCCTCCTATCCAATTTGGGATTGCTGGTCATTGTACCCAGAATAGCCCTGGCCTGCGGGAATCCAAACATGGCTGCAAAAGATGAAGGGCTACACTTGATAACCAGGGAGGAAAACACAATGCCCACAGCCAGGGACAGGTCATACAAATTTGGGCCTGGCCATCTCTTTGGGGCACTTCACATGCTGGGTCGTGGCCTTGCAGCTGCAGAGCCAGTCTCCCACCTCCTGGCAGCTGGAGGAGAGGGCACCCGGCTTGCGGGGAAAGGCTGGAGATGATGAGCGCGGTCCTGTTTGTGGAGGGAGGGGAGCGAGCGAGGGAACCTGTGCTCCAGCCTCGGCTGCAAGAGAGGGGGAGAAATCCGGATCCCGTGAAGATTCGTGTTCACACCAGCCCAGAGCTCCCCACGCAGCCCGGACCGTACTACACCCCCCACGGCGCTAGCGTTCCCCCGCAGGGCCCGCCCGCCCCAGAGCCCCCTGGAGCTGCAGGTCCGAATTGACCCTGCTTCTTCCTTGACTTGGGCAGCAAAGACAAGCCACCAAGGGGAACAGCAGGCCCCTGCCTGGCTGCACCTCCCTGGCTGGGCTGGAGAAGGGCAGGTGTCAAGACCCCCAGCAGAGGGCGCTTGCCGGCTGTGCCTCAATTGCCCAGAGCCAGGAAGGGATTTTGAAGGGGCAGCGTAACAGGGTGCGACTCATCACCCCGGCGCCTCCTGCTGGAGGCTCAGGGAATGAGCTCGGTGCAGCCCTGGAGCACCCCCTTCTGGGCAGCCCCGGTACCCAGCTGCTTTCAGTCCCCTGACCCTTCCTGCCCTTTCCCCCTCGTACTGCCCGGTCACAGGGCCCCCATGTTCCTAGGGCCTCCCCTTCAGGGAACCCCCACTGCCCTATACCTGTCTTCCCCTCAGGGACCCACTGCCAGGCATCATGGAGTCCTTGCCTCAGAGCCCAGCTGCAGCCTGACACGGCCGCTCAGCATGGGCAAGGGGGTGTGGGCCTGCTGCCTTCTTCTAGCCTGGCCACCTCTCTAGAGCCCTAGTTCCCTCAGGCCCTGCAGCCTGGGAGCTTCGTGGCCAGAGCTCCCCAGCCCTGCTCTGTCTCAGGAAGCCTCCAGCTTCCCTGGCAGCCAGGTCCCTCCTGCTCCCCGGCAGGAGTGCGAGTGAGAAAGCCTTTTCCTCCCCCTCCAGGAGCCCTGATTTATACCACCCCAGCTGGCCCGTCATGCTCTGCCCCTCAGCCTCGCTCCAGTGTTAACCCTTGGAGGGCCAGAGCGGGGCCGATGCCCCGTCACAAGCAGTGAGGCTGAGGAAGGCCCACGGGGGCTCCTGTGCCCTGCCTCTCCCCTCACTCTCCAGCCCCCTCCCCTCGGCGCTCTGCCTCCCCACCCCGCTGCCAGAAAGGGAAAACTCGGGGGCTGCTCTGCCGCCTCGGCTTGGTCCTGCCTCTCCGGCCTTCAGCTGCTGGTGGGAGAGACCGGGCCCATTGTGGGGGTGGAACTCCGCCCCCCACCCCCCAGGGAAGGGGTAGAACCAGCAAAGGGGCCGTGGGGACTGGCGCTCATCCCTCAAGCTTACGCTAAGGGCAGTTTGGGGGCACGTGGCTAAAGGGTTTCACACGGAGGAGCTGGCAAGCCCGCACTGTACTCGCTGCCCCACGGCTGCAGTGCGGCTGGCCACTTGTCCCTGATGGGGCAGGGTGCGTTCCCAGCCTCCTGCAATTTGCGTAAGCTGGAGGGGAGCTTTTTTATTGCCCAGACTCATCGCTCAGCTCTCTAGCTCCTTTCCCACAGCCCTGCTCTCCCTGCCTCGAGGCAGCACCGCACACAGCGAACATATCCTAGGAACGTGAGAACGGCCAGACTGGGTCAGACCAACGGTCTGTCCGACCCAGTGTCCTGTCTGCCAACAGTGGCCAATACCAGATGCCCCAGAGGTAGGGAACAGAACAAGTAATTCTCACATGATCCCTCCCCTGTCACCCATTTCCAGACAAACAGAGGCTAGGGACACCATTCCTACCCATCTTGGCTAATAGCCAGGGTTCGACAAATAATGCAATCTACTCGCCCATGGTGAGTAGATTACAACCCGGAAGAGCCAGGTTCGGGCAATCTTCACATGCGCAGATCGTCGGACAGCGCGGCTGGCGAGCAGGGCTTGCCGCAGTTTGGCGAGCCCTGCTAATAGCCATTGATGGACCTAACCTCCATGAATCTGTCTAGCTCTTTTTTGAACCCTGTGAAAGTCCTCGTCTACACCACATCCTCTGGCAAGGAGTTCCGCAGGTTGACTGTGCGCTGAGTGAAGAAAAACTTCCATTTGTTTGCTTTAAACCTGCTGCCTATTCATTTCATTGGGTGACCCCTAGTTCTTATATTGTGGGAATAAGAAAATAACTTTTCCTTATTCACTTTTTCCACACAGGTCATGATTTTATAGACCTCTATCACATCCCTCCTTAGTCTCCTCCTTTTTAAGCTGCAAAGTCCCAGTCTTTTTAATCTCTCCTTAAATGGGACCCGTTTCAAACCCCTCATCATTTTTGTTGCCCTTTTCTGAACCTTTTCCAATGCCAATATAGCTTGTTTGAGATGAGGCAACCACATCTGTACGCAGTATTCCAGATGTGGCCGTACCATGGTTTTATACAGAGGCAGTAAGATGTTCTCTGTCATATTCTCTATCCCCTTGTTAATGATTCCCAACATGCTGTTTGCTTTTTTGCCTGCCGCTGCCCACCGAGTGGATGTTTTCAGAATATCTCCACAATGACTCCAAGATCTCTCTCTCTCGGTTATTTAGCTCTGCTTGCTCACAAGGACACCCCTGGGTTGCTCCATGCCAGGAGTCACAGCCTCGCTACTCTCCTGGCTGCGCGGCCTTTCTCCTGCGTGACGCACAGCTCAGACGCTGAGCTGGAGCAGGGGGCCTATATGCTATCTCCCCCACTACCGTCACAGGGAAGGGCCTTGTCTGATTCTGCTAGGGCTTCAAACAGGAGCCCAAAGCTCAAAAGCGCCTCTCTCCAGCTGAGGTGAATCATCGCATCCTGTGACTCCTCTATGCTCTGACAGACGGGTGGGACTTTCCTCTCAGCCAGCTGCAGCATCTGGCTGGCCACCATCAGCCCTCAAGGCTGCAGTTGTTCCTGCATCCAATGCATGGAACAGCTGGGCAGCATGCCTGGCAGCAAACCCACCAGTCCCACCTCCTCTAAGCCTCCCCCCGCCCCATGCACTGGGATGAGCAGAACAGGAGAATGGCCTGTGTGCAGCGCAAGTGGCCTGATTACACAGGGACAGGCCTTCCCACGGTTCCCTCTAATCTTTTCCACCCGTAACGCCGCGAGCCCCACGGTGCCCGCTCCGGCGTTAGCTCCCCGCCCAGCGACCTCCGGGAGCCCCTTTAGTTCCTCGATAGATTCACGGTTATTTACACAGGTCACTACACGGTTGGGGTCAACACTTGCTGCCCCAAGTCCATACCCGCAGTACAAGCGGAAGCCCTCTCCTCACGCGTACGCCCTCGCCAACTTGACACACGGCGGAGGAAGGGGGCCTGGGACTGCCCTCACTCCAGGTCGCGACCCAGGGCCTAAAGACGGGGAATCCTTCCCCGGCTCGGTTGGTGGGGCGTTACCCCTAAACGCACCCACCTCAGCCCTACCCTGGGTCACTTCCCTCAGGCCCTGCGGAGCCCAGCTCTCCCATCCCACCGACAGGTGCCCTCGTCTCCCCTCTATGCTCTCTCCTTCTCTCCCTTTTGTACCCTGCTCCTGATATGCCCTACTCCCCACATCAGAGCCACACCCTTCCCCTGTGTCAGTGCGGGCGCCTCCGCTGACATGGGACCGTCCACACCACCCTGTGGTCCCTGCCCCCTCATTGGACCACCGCAGTCTCCTCCCGCGAGAGCCACGGCGCCATGCACATGCACCGCAAGCGGGACACCACTCTGGGGTCCCCACCCCCTCCGCGAGCCGACGCCGTTCTCCTGCCAGGACAGCCCAATGCACGGCACACACGCTGCGGGAGTGGCACCCCTTCCCTTTTGCCGCGGCTCTTGTCACGCTGCCTCGGCCGCCTCCCTGTGGGAAGTGCAGAGTCATCTGCCCCGTCACACACCCAGGTGCAGATTTTTTCCGGATGCGTGCGGAATAATTGTATATGCACCGAGGCATGTGTCAATGTGCACCACCAGGAGAAACAAAACTACTCGCCATGGGTGCTCTGCTAATCAGCTGGGCGGCATTGGAGTCTTTCCTGAGCAGCTACAGGAAAAACAGTCCTTCCCCCTCCCCTTATCCGTGTGTTCCACGGGATGCCAGCTCCGTCCCTCAGGAAGCTGGTGGTGACTGACACCAGGGTGGGCGGGACTCCAACTTTCAGCCACCTTTCTCAGTCACCACCAGCTTCCCCAGCACTTCCTTTCAAGGGTTCCAGCTCCATCCCTCAAGACAAACGGGCTTGAGCAGAATGGATTGCTCTCCTTTTGTGATGGTCCAAACACCGTGAAAACTGCCCAGGAGGGAGGAGGGGAAGGACAGAGTAACCCCGCATGCCAGGGTCGATTTGAAAAGTCAGGGGGAAGAGTCCAAGAAACCCTGCACCAGGGTGGGAGATCTAGGCTCGGTGCTCTGCATCAGGGCCCAGTCAACGTTTTAGATCCCACCAGCGACGCCCTCCCTAGTCATATCCCAGCCTAACAGACGTGCCCACACTAGGGCCAGGCTCGTCCCTCCGTGGGCATCATGGGGATTCCTCCGGCGATGAACACGGGCCCGTTCTGTGCGTTACCCTTCTCGGCCATGTTCTGGGGGAGAACGGGCGCGAGTTTAACTCATCCCACACTGAGCTCCACTTTCCCTCTGGGGATCAGGGGACCAGTGAAGGAAAAGAAGGTGACCAAGTGGGAAAGCAACGCGCTGAGCACGGTGCCAGAGCATGGCGTCCTCCCATCCTTGTTGGGAGAGTGGGGGAAAGGAGAAAGAACTCTCATGGGTGGCCAGTAATGCAGGCAAGGGGAGGCACAGCGTTCCCAAAATTGCCTACACGCCCAGCCACCTGGGAAGACTGTGGTCAGGGCCACAGCATGGGAGGTTTGGGGCTGGGGGTGGGCGAGGCTTGGCTCCAGGGGCGACCCTCAGGCAGAAGGGGTGGAGTTGGGCCTTGCCTTCCTTAGCTTGGCCTTCACCCGCCACCCATGAGAACCCTGGTTCTCTATGCCTATCTGGCTAGCGCGTCTTCTTGGCTGTTGATGCAAGTGGAAAGCTCTGGCCGGTGGAGGGCGTTAGCAGGATTTCCATGGCTGTGACGAGGCTGAGACGCGGAGGGACAGCGATCAGCTCCTCTGTCAAGGGGAGAGACGCATCCCCCTGTGGTCAGCGGGGACCAAAGCGAGCCCGTCGATCGCAGACAAACGGGGAGCTAAAGTTTTGGTTGTTTTTAAGGATCTGGGCTCCGTTCCTCCGCTTCTCCTGGCCCTTGGCATCACCACCGATGCCAGCTATCACATCCAGAGGATAGCTTCCCAGGCTGCTCATTCCTTCCCCGGGTGCCTGCTGGGCCTACAGGGATTCCACCATGACAGAAATCCCTGAGCCAGGGGGGTTTCACTTCCCGCCTGACGATGGTTCCCCCATGCAAGGTGCAGCTCCTCCACTTTACGCTGGGCACGGTTCAGTGAACCCCAGAGAAAATGGGGGTGGGGGTGTCCCAGCGTCCTCTCCGCTGGCCCATGTTAAATCTGGATCCAACAGCAATGACCTTCTCGCCAATTTCCATAAACCTTCTCGTCCAATTTTTTTTTAAATCCAACTGCGATGCCCCATGCTCCTTTGTTTGCTTGTGCGGGATCAATGGCCATTATCCTCCGTCCCTTCCCTGGCATCTCCCCACCCCGCACGTCACTGCTACTCGGCTGGAGAACGGTGCACTTGGTTCCTGTGGCAGGAGGGATAAATTCTTGCTGCTCCCTGCTAAGGGACCCTGCAGGAAGCAGCGTAACCCTGATTCTATCCTAGGACATGGCTGATTGCAACCTCCTGGAGTCCAATTTCACCAAAAGATGCAGGGCTCCCATCACACTGTTATCCAATAAATCCCAGAATCAGAGAATCCCAGGGCTGGAAGAGCCCTCAGGAGTCATCGAGTCCAACCCCCTGCCCAAAGCAGGACCAATCCCAACTCAATCAGCCCACCCAGGACTTTGTTACACTGGGACTTAGAAACCTCTAGGGATGGAGATTCCACCCCCTCCCTAGGGAACCCATTCCAGTTCTTCCCCACCCTCCTAGGGAAATAGTTTGTCCTAATCTCCAACCTAGACCTCCCCCACTGCAACTCGAGCCCATTGCTCCTTGTTCTGCCATCTCTCAGAACAGCCTCTCTCCATCCTCTTTGGGACCCTCCGTCAAGTTGTTGAAGGCTGCTCTCAAATCCCCCCTCCCTCTTCTCTTCTGCCATCCCTCACTAAATAAGCCCAACTCCCTCAGCCTCTCCTCATAGGTCATGTGCTGCAGCCCCCTCATCATTTTGGTTGCCCTCCACTGGACTTTCTCCAATGCGCCCACATCCTTCCTGTCATGGGGGGACCAGAACTGGACACAATACTCCAGATGTGGCCTCACCAAAGCAGAATAAAGGGGAATAATCACTTCTCGAGATCTGCTGGCAATGCTCCTCTTAATGCAACCTAATATGCCATTCTCCTTCTTGGCTACAAGGGCGCCCTGTTGACTCATCTGCAACTTCTCATCCACTGTCATCCCCAACTCCTCTTCTGCTAAATTGCTGCTTAGCCAGTCAGTCCCCAGCCAATAAACTTTGTTTTAGCAAGGGAGCGAGAGCTGAGGAGCTGCACAGGGGGATGCTGCCAGTTCCTAGCGGCGGTCTAGGCCCTGGGGCCACGAGAGAAGAAGCGGTCATTCTGGACAGAAGTGCTAGGGATGGATTCACATGGGTGCCTACAGATAGATACCCATGCGTAATGCCGCCAGACCTGGGTCATGGGCAGTGGGCTTGAGCCGACGGCTAAAGGCATGAGTCCGTACTGCCCCAGCTAAAAGCAGACTTGGCTCCCTCTAATGGTCTCAGGATACACATACAAACATCCGGCACTAGCGGGTCTCAGGCGGCCGAGTGGAGCGAGTGGCCGTTTGGAACTCAGCCATGCATCCGTGAATTAAATGGCCATTCAGGAGGGTTCGTCTCCCGCTCGGTCGAGGCGCAAAGAGGGAACGTCAGCGTCTGTGGATTAAAAGGGCGTGTGGGTTCAGAAGGGCTGGCCATAGTCCCCGGCTAAACAACAGAGTGCTGCCAGCTAACGAGAGAGCATCCCGGCCCAGGGAAGAAAGTCACCAGAGCTGCTCAAGAGGAAAGTGGCGTGGGGGGAGGGAGGGCTGATGAGCAGACCATGCGTTGTTCGTGGCATTAGCCTACTTGGGTGGGGTTGGTTTGGTTCATTAGCCTGCTGTACGCTGTAAGGAGACTAGCCATGGTGGTCTAGCCCCTTTATTCGGCTCTTTCCCCTTTATTTGGCTCTGGTGAGGCCACATCTGGAATATTGTGTCCAGTTCTGGGCCCTCCACTATAGAACAGATGTGGGCACATTGGAAAGGATCAAGCGGAGGGCGACCAAAATGATGAGGGGGCTGGAGCACATGACCTACGAGGAGCGGCTGAGGGAGTTGGGTCTGTTTAGTCTGCAGAAGCGAAGAGTGAGGGGGGATTTGAGAGCAGCCTTCAACTCCATGAAGGGGGGTTCCAAAGAGGATGGAGAGAGGCTGTTCTCAGTGGGGGCAGAGGGCAGAACAAGGAGCAATGGGCTCAAGTTGCAGTGGGGGAGGTCTAGGTTGGAGATTAGGACAAACTATTTTTCTAGGAGGGTGGGGAAGCACTGGGCTGGGTTCCCTAGGGAGGGGGTGGAGTCTCCATCCCTAGAGGTGTTTAAATCCCAGCTTGACAAAGCCCTGGCCGGGTTGATTGAGTTGGGATTGGTCCTGCTTTGGGAGGGGGCTGGATTTGACGATCTCCTGAGGTCTCCTCCAGCTCTAGGATCCTGTGACTGAGGGGCACTGGCAGAGCTGTGGGTGAGCTCTGGCTTAGAAGTGCAAGTGCCCCTCTCTCGTTGCCATCAGTCCCCCCTTTTATAAGCACTAAATCATCCTGCTCTTGGACATTTCACCCCTTTGCCTGGCCCTGGGCCCCCGGGGGGATTCTCTGTGGCAGCAACAGCTGCTCTGCAGCTCCGTCGCACGGCCGTTCATCCTGCCAATGATTTCTGCTGGCAAGCGGTGGCAATCCATCACGGATCAGGAAGCGTGCGCCCGCTGCCTTTCATCCCAGCTGCCAGGGAGAATAATCGGAGGCTTCCTGGACGTCTGACGGCCTCTCTGCACCACCGTCGGTAAGAACAGAAGAAATCAATAGCCAATTAAAGCTGATCCACCGCATTTGATCTTTCGAGTGTGATGGGGGCTGTAATTAACGGCGCTTCCTAGAGACCGTCACAATTCAAGGTTTCCTGTCAAGGCTAATGTGGTTTTGTTTTAACTGTGAGTGCTGCCATGTACTGCCTAAGGAGGGCAGGACTGGAGTCGTTTTGGGGTGTGCGGTGAGCCCGGTGGCCTATCCCAGCCTAGTTAGAGGGAGGTGGAACGTCTTTGTATATTGCAGGCACCACACACAAGTACGCTCAGGAACAAAACTGGGGAAGAGCCACTAAGGCAGTAGAGCCCGTGGAAATCATTTTAGGGAAGGTGCCCAATACATGTGCGCCCTACGGCATACCAGTGTTTTGGGGGGAGGAAGGGGTAATGAGGCTGGGATACTCACTAGCAGTTGGGCATCTAATTCTTAGGCCTCTTGGCAAAATAGAGCAGTCAGGCAGGGAGAGAGATTAAGGCCCAACTGGGCGAAGGATGCTCAACCCAGAGTGTGAGTGTACAGGGCGGAGGGGAAGATCTAGCTGCCAGGAGGTGGTTGTGTGCAGACCATCTTTAAACGGGAGGCATTTCCCCACCGATTGCAGAGCCGGCTCTGAAGCAGATATAATCCCACGTTTCCGTTCAGCTGCAGAATGTTGGAGCGAGTCACACACACTGTGCTCTCTCTCCTCTGCCTCTCCCAAAAAAGGCACATCAGTTCTTTCTCTGTTGTTTTCCTTAATGGGAAATAAGTTCTCTAAGCTGAGAGAGAGATACTTGGGGCTTTGTGTCTGGAAACCATATTGGTGGGGAAGTTGGACAGCACTCCTGTAGCTACCCCACTGCCTGCTCCAGCTCCAGGGAGATGGGGAAGGGAAGTTGAGTGGTTAGGAGTTTTTATTGAGGCACCTCCATCTCTTCCTCTTGCTGTGGGAGAACACCGCAGTTCAAGGGCAGGAGTTGGAAGGAGTGATGCATGTGGGAGAAGATCTGGACTGGGGGGCTACGTCTACATTGGCATCCCTTTCCAGAAAAGGGATGCTAATGTAGACTTCGGAATTGCAAATTCTGCGTTTACATTTGCATTTACATGGCTGCCGCTTTTCTCCGGCTTCGGGATAAGCCGGAGAAAAGCGCCAGTCTAGACGTGATTCTCCGGAAAATAAGCCCTTGAAAGTAGGAATAAGAGATCCTCCGGAAAAGGGCTTATTTTCCGGAGAATCACGTCTAGACTGGTGCTTTTCTCCGGCTTATCCCCAAGCCGGAAAAAAGCGGCAGCCATGTAAATGCAAATGCCACGGGGGATATTTAAATCCCCCGTGGAATTTGCAATTCCGAAGTCTACATTAGCATCCCTTTTCCGGAAAGGGATGCCAATGTAGACACAGCCCTTGGGAATGGGGCTAGTGCATGGGGGTGTCTTGCATTTGAGTTTCTGACCTTCTGAGCAATTCAGCACTGCCCTGCCACTGGGGTAGTGGCTTTTTCTGCCTTCCTGCCGCAGCCTCCACACAAATACATTGGGGACCGGCCACACGCCTGCCCTCGGCTCCAATGCACAATCCAGTTTTCCTCGACGCTGCAGCCCCATAGCAGCAAGAACAGACTCTGCCAGCCGGTAGAATAGAGGGGGTTTATGGCTTCTCCAGGATACAGCACAGCACAGACATGATGTGGCTACAGGAGTCAGGGCCAGGATGCCTCCGATCCCTTGGGTTAGGGATCCATCACCCCTACCCCTCAGCTCAGGCTGTTCCCTTCATGTTTCCCAGCCAGCAACTGACCCTTCCCCCAACACTCCCTTCTTTTGTTCCATCCCTTCCCTTAACCGGTAGAACCGGTTCGGTCACTGTCATGGGGGCCCTCTGGGCAGTGCTTACAGAGAGAGGCCAGTAGGGGTCACTCCCAGCCCCCAGCCCTAGCACAGCAACCAGCAAGGTACTGTCACTATATCACACCAGTTGAGCAGCTGGTTGGGGCTAGCACCCCCTTCACAGCCACATAGACTAGGTCCAAGCCCTGCCAGCTGGCCAGGCAGCTGGAATAAAGACAAACAACTGGAATCTTCTCTTGTGCTGAGGCAGAGGCCACAGCCGCTGTTTGCATGGAGTCCAGTTGTGCCACCCATCCGGATCGCCTGTACAATCCGCATCGCTATCATCCTTTCTGGGGTGGGTGGGAAAACCATCATGAACGGCCCGGTCAGGTCTTCTGCTCCTAAGCCATTGGGACGCATCTCCCTTTACACACCGCTCGTGTGTGGCACCCAAGAGGCAGTCGCATGCTCACCTTGACTGGCTGCGTGGCAGACGCCAAGGCAGGTGCAAGGCACTGTGGTGCTGAGGGTCACAGACCCGCTGATTCAGAAGAGATGGGACGGTTTGCAGCGAATGCTGAATTTGATTGCTAGCAGTCTCCACACAGAGGAGCCAGCACCTGTCCATTCAGGTGGGCCTGACCCGTCGAGGTTGGATCCACTTCTGAACTCTCTTTGTCGGGGCTGGGGTCGGGCCCATCACTACTGATAAATTCTATACCTTGATTCACAAGGCTTCACTTTTCTATACATTACACGCAAGAATTCTTGCTAACATTCCTCTCCAGACAGCGCCTCTGTGCAAAAGGAACCCCCGGGTATGCCTGGCTGCAAGGAACATGTGGTGTTCTCTGTGCCAATGGGTCCATTTATTAGTTTTTAATGAGGGTGAAATAATTAACAGTCGCTGAAAACATCCCATTAGCCTGCGTTGTACTTTAAAGGGAGATGGAAAATGAGCCAGTATTGTTGCCCATCCACTAAATACTGCACTGGAATGAAATGCCCCACTGACCTTTAGGAGTAGAATTCGAAATATATGACTGTGTGACATAGGCCCTATACTGCAAGTCGCAAATGGAGAGTCCTCTTTAGCTCAAGTGGGGAGAGCCACCTAGACTGTCAATGTAAATGATAACATACTGCAAATAGTAAGGCCAGAGCTACTCTTCAGGCCAGCCACTCCAAGCACCTGCATTAGGCCAGACTGTTTCTCCCCGCTGCTTTCCCAGTTGTCCTTGCTCTTATAAAAGTTTTCCCATTGTCCAGCCCAAGCCTTTCTGAGCTGAACTGAAACCCGGCAGTCAGAGGGGTATGTCTGAGCCTCCTGCTGGTGAACTGGGCTTCTGCCCGCTGCTGCATCAGAACAGGACTGATAAATCCCGAGAGGGTTTCAGCTGGTCTTTGTTGGGGGGTGGGGAGGGTCTGGTAAGGAGCAGGGCAGGAATCAGCACAGGAGTAGGATAGGATCAGCAATGCAAGGTTAACTCACCAGATCAGCCTACCTCTGTCCGGGAGCTCCATTTTCCATTCAAGTCCTGTCCTCTTTCCCACCCCTGCAGGGTCTTGATCTCCACCAGCTGGCCATATGGCGTGGGGAAGACGAGAAGTGCATCTCCCAAGAGCGAGATAGCATGGGCGTGGGGGGAAGAACCCCCGCCATGCTCAAATACCACTTGGCACAGGACTTCACATAGGCTGGAAACAGGGGCTCCTCTCCAGCTGCAATGAGGAGGAACCGGGCTGCATTTGGTGCTATCGTTCCTTCTGCTGCTAGGAGAGGGGCCCTGTGCCGAGGGGAGAGAGAGGGGCCAAGTCACCCTAACTCTACCCTCCCAGATCCCTGAGATAGCCTCATCCTTTGGGCACGATTGGGAGACTCTCGTGTGTTAAAGTGGGTCCTAGCAATTCATGTGGCCACGTCCAAACCTAGATCCCCAGAGTCTACTGGCCGATGGGGGACTTGTGAGAACGGGTTCCACTTTTGCTAATCTCAACCCGTCGAGGAATCAGTCAACTTCCCGCAGAGACCACGCTGGCATCACCAGCAGCATAGGTCCTCTCCTTCCAACGGCAGACTTTCCGCCAGCTCTCATGGGGCTCGTGGTGTTGTCAGGACACAGGAAGAGAAGCCCCTGATTGAAACCAACATACGGGCCAACACTGCGCCTTTCCGGAGTGCAAAATGCTGCCATCCAACGGCAGCTCATTGAGAACCAGGGTGTATTAACAACTGTGTTGAATGTAAGACAAGGGAGGTCACTGTCCCATTTTACTCGGTCTTCTGAGTGAGGCCTCACTCGGAGGACGGTGTCTTTGGGAAAGACGTGCCCAAATTGGAGAGTGTCCAGAAAGAAAAAAAAAATGGCAGAAGGTTCACGAAACCTGGCCTACGGGAAGGTTGGAAAACCTGAGCCTGTTTAGTCTTGAGAAAAGAAGTCTGAGGGGGAACCTGAGAACTGTCTTCAAGTATGCTCAGGGCTGTTAAAAAGAGAATGGTGATCAATAGATCTCCTTGTCGATTGAAGGCGGGACAAAACCAATCAGTTTAATCTGCAGCAAGGGAGTTCTAGGCGTGATATTAGGAAAAACTTTGCACCGATAAGAATAGTTACGCTCTGGAATAGGCGTCCAAGAGAGGCTGTGAAATCCCCATCATAGGCGATTTGAAAGAACTGGTCAGACTAACACCTGTCAAGGATGGTCTAGGATAGTTTATTCAGTCCTACCTCGGCACAGGGGACTTCTTGCGGTCCCTTCTAGCCATTGGAGTCTATGAACGTGATAATGAAGCTCAAGGGATTCTGCCTGTGTGGAGCAGGGAATTGTTGCTTGCTGGACCAAGAGACGCTTTCTTCGCCGAGGCCTGGGCATTCACAGAGAGATGCTACATATATTTAACTCAGACCTTACTCTGTGGCCAGTCCGTTAGTATCTAATATCTACATGTTTATTTATAAGAGCAAAGAAGAACGAGAAAGTTTTAAATGGTCAAGGAAAACGAGTGCATACACTCTTGTATCAGGTTTAGAGCAGTGATGGAATAAACTGCTGGCTTATAAAGGGTACAGCTACACGGAGCGGGGGGGGCAGGGTTTGAGATACCGGAGGTATCCCGAAAAATCTCCGCCGCGTTCAGGGAATGCGTTTGCTCTTCTACTTTTTTTTGTCAGTGTAAGTCCATAGGCCAGACCAAAGCGGGAAAGAGGCAATATGGCGATGCTTCCAGTTAGACTGCTGCCCTGTTCAGATGGCATGGGGCCTGAATTCTCTCTTTGGGATAAGCAGCCAGTTCCATTAACAGACATTAGTCTGTGTCTACACTGACAGACAAAACCGTGCCACTGTAGTGTACACACTTCCTACATTGGATGGAAGGGATTTTACCATCAATGGAGTAAATACACTTCGCCAAGAGGCAGTAACCAGGTCAACAAAAGAACTCGTCCATCGACCTGGCCACATCTGCACGATGAGTTTAGTGGACATAACCATGGTGCTCGGGGAAGAGAGGGGGGGAATTGCAGCACTGAGCAACATAGCTACATCAATCTAATTTTGAAGTGTAGCCCACACTTTAGGAATAAAAGGTGGCCAAGACCTATGTGATGGCGTGTTGGGGTTCCCCCCGATCCTGCACCCCCGTAGCAGCCAGAACAGACTCTGCCAGCCAGTAGAAAAGAGGGTCTATTGCTTCTCTAGGGTACAACACAGCATAGACGTGATGTAGCTACAGGAGCCAGGGCCAGGATGCCTCAGATCCCTTGGGACGGGGTGCCTAGGCCCCTAAACTCCCAGCCCCCTGCTTAGTCTGTCCCCTTCATGGTTTCCCCCAGCCAAAACGAAACTTTCCCCCAAACACTCACTTCCTTTGTTCCATCCCTTCCCTTAACCAGTAGGGTCACTATCTACGTCACATGGGGGCCCTCAATGCGCCCCCTGCTGGGCAGTGCTTACAGACAGCAACGCCCAAGCATAGCAACCAGCAACGTACCGACACTACATCACAACCTATTAGAACAGTGTTTCTTAACCAGGGGTGTGTGTATTCCTGGGGGTACACAGATGTCTTCTAAGAGATACATCAACTCATCTAGATATTAGCCAAGATGGATAGGAAATGGTGATGGAGAGGGATCACTTGATGATTCCCGGTTCTGTTCACTCCTTCTGGGGCACCTGGCATTGGCCACTGTTGGCAGACAGGACCCTGGGTTAGATGGCCCTTTGGTCTGACCCAGCCTGGCCGTTCTTATCTGCCTAGTTTTACAACAGGCGACATAAAAAGCACTAACAAAGTCAATACAAACTAACATTTCATCCAGGCAAAATGAGAACGTCAGCAGTTTTTCAGTAACTGTGCACAGTGAGACACTTTTGTATTTTTATGTCTGATTTTTGAGCGAGTCGTTTTTAAATGAGGTGAAACTTGGTGTATGCAAAACGAATCAGACTCCTGAAAGGGGTACAGCAGTTGGTAAGGCTGAAAACCACCGTAGTAGAACCGACAATCCAGCCCTTACCAGTCTGCTCTGTGGTCACCCCAGTTTCAAATGACTGTCCGCCCTCTTCTTCTTAAGACTTACCAGTATCTAGCCCCTATCAAGTGGGGTCTTTTCCCCCATAAACCTCAAAGCATTTACACATATGGGTCATTGCTGTCATCTCCATTTTATAGATGAAGAAACTGAGGCACGGAGTCGGTCTTTACCCCTGGTAACCCCACACGTCAGACCCAGGAACAGAGGACTTCAAACTCTCTTCCTTCTCACCGTGGTGGGGGCTAAGGGTAGAACCAAGAGTGCTCAAGGTTACAGGGCAAGGGGAGATTGCGAAAATAAAGTCGTTCTGCCCGGGTGTTTTCTCATTTTGGTACAAGGAGGATTTCGGTTTTTGCTGCCTGTGTTGCTACACACTGCCCTTCAATCTGAGGCTTTATTGTGTCCTGTGGATTAAATCTCACAGGAGTACATGAGCCCTGAAGGGTACAACATTCATTTCTCAGTATCCTCATACAGCCATCTAGACCTAGTGCCAGTGTATGGTTTATTTATTCATTTTAGGGGGGGCTTCAGGGAGGTGGGGGAACTTCCAGCCAGCAGCAGGGAGTAGGACAATATTCCGAAATATTCTCTCTCCGTGAAAGTTCCCCTGCCATGGGCACTGTCCTGCAGAGGGATGAGTTTGTGGCATGCAGCCACACCGTGGAGAGACGCGCCCTCCACTCCCGGCTTTACCCACATGCAGTTTTACTCCAGGAAGTGGTGGAAGTGACTGTGCTGGCAAAATGGCCAAGTCAGGCCTGACCCGCTGCCCCAGGGGTGCCACGTGGCTGACATGCCACCTTTCGGACGTGCTGGCCCACCACACACCTGACCACTGGCACTGACCACTGTTGGCAGACAGCATCCTGGGCTGGACGGACCTTTGGCCAGACGCAGTGTGGCCGTTCCTATGTTCTTATGAATCATTGATCCCTCGTCTTGCTCCATAACCCTCTGCTCTCCCACCTTTGCTGAGCGACGGTGTCATCTTATTGATGTAAGTCTGTCCCATTGAGCCCTGTTGTGGGACGATGTATTCGTCCCTCTCCCAGAGGAAGCTGTCGCATCCCTGGGTTCTTGGAACCATGCCCAACCCCACATGCCCTGAAACTCAACTGCGGTTCCACACCCATGCCCCTCCCACTCGGGCAGTGCAGCCTAGCAGCCAGAGCATTTACCGGCAGGTTGGAGGTCGGGGTAGCAGGACCCAGGCCCTCCCTACTCTATAGGGTCCCAGCCCAGGGTTCAATTAGCAGGTGCGTGGTCCACTGCTTCCTCAGCGGGGAATCCCACCACAACACGCTGAACTCCTCGGGGGTCCATCTCCTACCTTGGGCTACTTCCTACCAGTCTCCACCGGACTCCTTCCAGGGTCCTTCCTCCAGATCCTCGGCAGCGTCTCTGGTGTCTCGCTGGCTGGTCCCCAGGTCCGGTCCCACCGGCGGTTCAACCACGGGATCTCAGCCAGCCCTGACTGAGCCTCTCTCCACACCTTTATACCCGAGCTGCGGTCTGAGCATGCCCAGCAGGGCTGCGGGGGCGGGACTTCCTCAGCCAGGTGGGCCTGGTTAGACCTAGCTCCCCCCACTGCAGGGCTGGTCCACCCATCACAAACCCATTCACCTCTTTCTTTAGTGGCCTCCTTGTATGTGATTGGAAACTAAGCTGTAAGCACTTTGGAGCAGGCATGTGAATTGCAGGAACAATGCCCAACAAGGATATGGGCCCTGTTGGGCCGGATGCTGTAAAAACACCCCACAGTCAGGTCATCTCAGCCTCACAGGACTTACAATCTGAATGTAAACCAAGAGAGAACAGGCGAGGAGGGGAAGGAGAGGCGAACACTGAGAGAATTCTGGGCAGCAGGGTAAACAGCGGTCACAGGGCACCGGCTACCTAGCCACTGGCGGGTTCGTCTGCGTCGTGAGACATTGAGCTCACTTCTGGGCGCTGGGCCATAATAAATGGATATTCTCTTTCTCTGTTGGTCCCAAATCCTCACCGACACAGCCCCCAACTGGGAAGGAGAAAGACACTCCCCACATTCCCCTCACACACTGGCGCCTAGGAGGGCCCAGGCTAGTAGAGTTTGTGTGCTCCAGCGTGGAGCACCAGCAGAGGCTCCCCAAAGCTGGGGAGGGAGCCCCAAACTTCAAGGGGTGGATCCAGGTAAGTCGGGGGCCACATCCGGCCTTAGGTTCCCCACCCCTGACTAATGAAAGGAAAAGACTCTATAGAAATAGGGAGCTCGTTGCATATGAAGTGGTAGGCGCCGGCTGCCTAAACCAGGATGCTAAATAGAAAACTTTGTGCTCAGACGAGATGGAGAGGGGAGTCAAGCCAAGTGCCCCCGCCCCATATGAAAGATGAGCTGGAAGCAACAATTCCTTAGCACCTCAGATTCTGCAGGTGCCCTTTCCTTGTTGGTGCTCCACGGCGGGGGCTTCATGGGGCAGCCAGATGCCCCCACTGGGTTTTCCAGCAAACTCAGAGATGTCCAGAAGGGAGGATCCTGTAGGGAACAGAGGGGAGTCTTGCTGTGATGCAGTGGAGGTGGGGAAACTGGGCAGCCAGGGCAAAGGCCCTGCCCCCGACAAACATCCTGCGGTCCACGATATTCCCCCTTACAGCATCTTGAGAGTTCAGAAACTCACCTGCCTGCTCTCGTGGGAATGGTACCTAAGCAACACGGGGATTCTAGGAATACAGTAATTTCTCATTTAACACGTGCCCGCTTAACACATTTTCACGGTAGCACGATTTTTTTTAGGGAATGTTTTTTGAATTACACGACCATCCCCGGAATAACACCATTTCCCCAGCCGGCCCGTCGCTGACGGCTACGCGAGGCTTCCCCCGCCTCCCTGCAATGCGGCGGAGGGTTCACCGCTCACCACGCCATTCCCCGCTGACTCCCCCTCGCCGAATGCAGTGCGGGTCCCGGCAGACCCGTCACAGGGGCATACTCCCAACCCAATCTCCCTCCCTTCTCCTCCCCTTCCCTTCCCCAGAGCCAGACACCTCCTCTCCCTGCTGTAACCCAGTCCCCTTTCTCCCCCAACCTTATGTCCTGGTCCCAACAGACACCACCGCTTGAAACGCAACCCCCACCTTTTCCATTATTTTCAACGGGAAAATTAACCCCGCAGAACACGTTTTCACTTCACACGCTCATTTTCTGAAACATCTCGACAGTGTTAAATGAGGAATTACTGTACGGCTCTTTCTACAGGTTTCTCCGGCTAGACAAGGCCTTGAATTGGGAGGTTTCTCCCCAGTTAGTAAAAAGGCTCCTCAGAGTGATGCCATATCTGGAAGGAGGGTCTCTGGAGACGGCTGCAGGAATCCGAGTTATATTTTAACCCCCATTTGTTTCAATGGAAGCATAAAATGCCCTGCCGCTTGATATTAACTAGATGACTCCTGCTCTTTCTTGGCATTTGCCATCGCAAATGAATCCCCATTAATTCCACCCCTTGCCCACCCCTCTGCTTGGTCCTCTCTTCATCTTGCAGCTTCCTGAGCCTGGCCCTGCAAAATCAATAAGTAATTTAGAGCCTGGCAAATGCAGAGGAAAACAAGTTATGCTGCCCGTATCTGAATATTTCTAAGTCCGAATTGTCTGAGCAAACAGGGGCTCTGTCCACTCCACAACCAATCCGTGCAGCAGCGCATGGCTACCAGCGTAAGACCATAGACTTTTTACAATAGACGGTGAACAAACAAAAATGTTTAGAACCACCCCCTTGTTCAGTTATATTGGTGGTAAGCTAATAAAAAAGGACTTACAGTCCCAGCTCCATGCTGAATACTTGGGAGAATAGGGCTGATTCCATGGAGGGTGTTTGACAGCCAAGGAGAAAATATCCAATTTGGGTTCCTTGACCTAGGGCTTAAAGTGATCTCAAAGAAAACACAGAATGTGGCATTGGCTCAGAAATCACACTGCTCATTTAAATACGTATCTAACGGCCGTTGTCAAGGACTGGCCCGCTTTACAGCTGCATCGAAGGTCTCCATTTCCTGTGCTTTCCGAAATATCCTGGAAGTGTGCTGCTTTTCAGGGGTCTGTCCCATGACTGAGGTTCACAGTTCTGAGCTGTAGTGCAAAGGAGGAAACAAAAATCAGATTTCGGGACAGCAGTCAGGGGATGCATTGTGATCAGACAAGGTGATCCATGACAAGAGCTCTGCAAATCTCAGTGGTGTGTAAGAAACAGAATCGGGGGCGGGGGAAGCTGTGATGTTCTAACCTTGACCTTTCATCCATGCTCCATAGTCTTAGAATGTCCAGCTGTTAAAAGCGTTACTTGTTTTGACATGAGCAGCTAGTCAATGTTTGGGATCCAGTGGGTTGTTCCGGGCAGGAGGAGAAATTGCATAAAGAAAAGATCAGACTCCATTGTCAATCATGTTTATTTCACATGATCAGCAGTGAAGTAATGAACAACACTGGTTAACTGGTCGGTCCCACTAAATAAACCACTTCCAAAGTTATAATTTATCCATTGGAAAGGCAGCGCAGCTACAGGTCATATGCAGTTTTTCTTCGCAATCATGAGGGTTCGACACCCAATTTTTATTTAAATTGGAGCCTAAATTGTGCAGAAGCTGATCTGGACACCAGAAAAGTGCCACTTCAGTATCCCCGTCAACTTGCTCAGCTCAGATGCTAGCAGGGGCCATCTGGCGGACACGTTCATCCCTTCCAAGTCATGCTTCGATCATCAGAATGGAACGAAGCCTCAATATCAGAGCATAGCTCGGTTGAAACTGGCCAGTTTTACCCGTTACTCATCAAACCGTTAAGTAGCCCACACACGCTCAAACACATTGGGAACTTTTCAAAGAGTTTCCAGATTATTACAAATCCCAACACGAGTGGAATTCCATAAGCACCACTGGACCATTTCACATGCTACTAATGCTGACCTCATAACAGGTCTTGCAACTCCGTGTTCAACATTGCTGGTGGAGGGCAACCTCAGCCCGGTGAATAAGTCAATGATCTAAACTGGATGCCCATTCATTAACTCGAGGCATCTTGTGCATTCAGCCATGGAAGTGCAGTGGCCATAGTTGTGTGTGCAGATCAGGTATTTGTCCGTGTGTACGTCTTTTTAGACAGCACATGCACATATCCAGTATACAGCATGTACAGTCGCGGTCCAAATGCAGCTGGGAGGCTCTGCACACATTTAACCACAACCATATGGGCCCCATGTTTGTAAAAATGATCCTGAAACATAGTCCTGTTTGTAACTTGTCCCCTGCTGTCAGCAATTCCCAAACCTGTTCAGTTAACAAGGCTGGTATCCATCTCTCTCTGAGCTCATTATTATTCATTTAATATTTTTACTGCATTACAGCCTCAGCCAGGTCAGAGTCCGTTGTGCTAGTCAATGGACAAAGAGATAGTAAATGACAGTTCTAACGAGTTCAGTTTGGAGGGCAAGTTCTTCTGCCAACCAACCATTTGCTCGCTGCCTAGTGGAGGTCAGAGTGAGCTTCTGAAATAAGTTTTTGTTCTAATAAGCGGTTGGCTGCAGCCTTACATTCCAGGACAGGAAGTGCATCCAGTTGTCCTTATCGCCAGTGCGCGGAGAATACGACAGAACACTCCGAAGTTCCACTGGCGTTCACTAGGGGCGCTGGAGAGAATAAAGGAGTGCTCTCTCGTGAAATTCACTTCCACGCACAGTGTTCCCATGTTACGTACAACTATGAAGACTACTTCAAAATACTTACGTGCTTCAAATATTCCGTACTTGGTACTTAAGTGCATTGTAAAGGTAGATAAAACACAATGGGCTTTTTAGCTGCAAGTGCTTTTTTAAAATTGGCTTTTGAAACAATCACGTCCCTCTTGGATTCTGGTTGGCCTGCTCCCTTGGGAGCTAGAGGCGCTGTATTCCAGCTCTCACACCAGCTGGAATGGGTGGCAGCCCTCCCCTTTCATTTCTGATTCTTCACGACAACCAACTGCAGATAGACTCACTCCCCAACCCCGCCCATTAGCGGTGGGAAAACATGTTCAGCGTGCCTGGGGAGATGCCAACGCACCATGCCCCTCGTGTGGATACTTTTCTGCAGTAACGACTCTGTGATGCACCAGCAGCCAAAGAACAAGCAGATAAGCACAGTCTTAGAAAAGATAAGCTCCTTATCGCACAGGATTTGAAAGTATTTCTTGTATTTCTACTTATCTGCTATATATTTTAGAGCATTTGTCTGTCTTTTGTTTGACTTTCTGTTCAAGAACTCCTCCTAAACTGTAAGAGCTAGGACCACCAAATTTGGTATGCAGCTTCATAGAATCATAAAATCCAAGGAGGCCATCAAGTCCAGCCAAAGGCAGGACCAATCCCAATTAAATTATAGTAATTCCTCATTTAACACTATCGAGATGTTTCAGAAAATGAGCGTGCTAAGTGAAAACGTGTTCTGCAGGGTCAATTTTCCCATTGAAAATAATGGAAAAGGTGGGGGTTGCGTTTCAAGCGGTGGTGTCTGTTGGGACTGGGACATAAGGTTGGGGGAGAAAGGGGACTGGGTTTCAGCAGGGAGGGAAGGTGTTTGGCTCTGGGGAAGGGAAGGGGAGGAGAGGGGAGGGCGATTGGATTGGGAGTATGCCCCTGTTACGGGTCTGCCGGGACCCGCACTGTGTCCGGCGAGGGGGAGTTGCTGTGGAATGGCGCGGCGAGCAGCGAACCCTCCACCGCTTTGCAGGGAGGCAGGGGAAGCCCCGCGCAGCTACCAGCAATGGGCCAGCTGGGGAAACCGTGTTATTCCGGGGACGGTCGTGTAATTCAAAAAACGTTCCCTAAAAAAAAAATCGTGCTATCGCAAAAACGTGTAAAGCAGGCACATGTTAAATGAGGAATTACTGTATCTCAGCCAGGGCTTTGTAAAACCAGGACTTTAAAACCTATTTTCCATCCCTTCCAAGTCAGCTTCCTCTTATCCTAACTTAAAGCAAGGTCAGGGTTTGGGTGTTCCAGGAAAAAAGGGCTGTGCCTGGAATGGAATTGCTTCTCAGAAAACCGTATAGAAGAGACAGAATGACCAGGTTTTGCTCTTGCTCCCCGATAGGGACAGAAGGAGGAAGAGCAAACAGTCCTGGTCTGAATCTCCGGTGGGGGGGGGGACTTTGCTCCCCCACCCTCCCTGCCCACCCGCTACACACACACACACACACACAACACCACACAGTTTCCTGCCCTGCCCCCCTCCTTAAGGACCTGACCAATGCCGGGTAAATGTGCTAGTAAACACATAAATGCTATTTCCACAGCACACTAGTACTTAGAAGTACTTTCTGCGATGCTGTGCTTGGCACTCATATGGAAGTCAACTTAATCGGCACTTATGGCTACAATTCCACCGGGAAGGTCAAGTTGCAGACTTTGGCACAACTTGACTTTGATTCTCGTTCCACCAGTCTTTCATTCTCGGCTGTTGCATTTATGTTTGTGAAAGTTCCCGGACTGGTTCACAGTGGTTGCTCTCAAGGGCAGCTCTACCTGGGAGCTTCTCTCATCCCGGTCTGATCTTGATCACAGCCCAGGTGGTGTGAATCAATAGCACCAAGAAAAAAAACACGTTTGTCCGTCTGCTCGAATACTTGTGCTTGCGTAGTGAGTGATCCGCTGGGTATCGGACCATCTAACAAAGTCTGATTTGGAGGGTCGTATGAATTATTTTTGCATAAAATCCTGTTTCCATTTCAGGGATTCAGAACAAGATTGAAATTTGATGTATTGAATGTTACCATATGTCCACGAAGCCAGTTTCTACCCACAGGCTAGTGGGATGTGATGGACAGATGCAGACGGATTCCTCCCGCACTGTACTAAGCACGGCATTTATACTGTGCCATTCTCCATGGGATCAGAGCAGATGGATACAGTCCTGTGTTTTGAATGTTACTATTCCTCCTGAGCACTCAGCTTGCCTATTTTATCTTCCCAATGATTTATCAAGATTAAGTAATAAATTATCAAAACCCTCCTGCAAGAGAGTTGAGTATTTTTACTATCCTGAGGTGACAGACCTCATAACTGATGCACAGAGAGGGGAAACTGACCTACCCAATGTCTCAGGAATGAGTAGACAGTAAGGATTAGAAGTCAGAAGTTCTAGCCACAGTCCACTGGTATGCTAAGCACTAGACTACACTTCTGTTATATCCATGTATGATGCTGGTTTGGTGGATCTAGAAAATAACATGTGTGTGGTGTAACCCACACACCTACTTAATGGCTGTGTCTAGACTGGCAAGTTTTTCCGCAAAAGCAGCTGCTTTTCCAGAAAAACTTGCCAGCTGTCTACACTGGCTGCTTGAATTTCCGCAAGAACAATGACGATCTCATGTAAGAAATCAGTGCTTCTTGCGGAAATACTATGCTGCTCTTGTTCGGGCAAAAGTCCTTTTGCACAAAAGCTTTTGCACAAAAGGGCCAGTGTAGACAGCTCAGATTTGTTATGCACAAAAAAGCCCCTATCGCAAAAATGGCGATTGGGGCTTTTTTGCGCAAAAGCGCGTCTAGATTGGCATGGACGCTTTTTCGCAAAAAGTACTTTTGTGGAAAAGCGTCCGTGCCAATCTAGACGCTCTTTTCCGCAAATGCTTTTAACGGAAAACTTTTCCGTTAAAAGCATTTGCGGAAAATCATGCCAGTCTAGACGTAGCCAATGAGTTTACTCTACACAACCTTAGCTCAGATGCAGCTGGCTTTTAGCTGAAGTGGTAGAGGCTCAGGCACAAAGCTCCAGAGGTCTCAGGTTTGGTTCTGCCTGTCGGCAATACAAATATGGGCTCGACCAGGATTTGAACTGGGATGTCTCTGAAGCTCGGGAGGCATATACCCTGCTAGGGAAAGTACATAACCCACACACTTACTGGGTGTGGTTTGCTGTCCCATGTAGTGGCACTTAGACCATTTACAGAGAGAAAGAATGAGTTTCCTCTACAGTCTTAACTGGGAGCGAGTTGGCTTTTCGTTCAAGCTGTAGAGGCTCATGCATGAAACTCCAGAGATCCCAGGTTCAATTCTGCCTGTCTGCGTTGCATGTGTAGGTAGGTCGACTCCAGGATCACAGTCCCTGTCCCAGACACGCCATTAATACAAATGCTAGTCATGAATAATTGGCAGTATGTGTGTGTTTTCATCCATCAAAATCAAAGCCCTCTCCAAAGACCAGCGTGTGTCATTTCTCCTCATTTTGCAGATGGCATAACCAAGACTCAGAACTGACGTCCTTCTCCTGTGATCAACCAGCCAGTCAGGGATAGGAATAGCATCAAGGGGTCTCGATTCCCAGTGATCAAGGCACTAGACACCCACTCCCTTGCTGCCGCTAGTCAGGCAGCTAGGTTTGAGTTACAGAGACATGTGATGTTCACGCAAGGGTTGCCAATGGCTTGTAGATTCCAGTTACACCCCCATGTATGTTTTCAGATAAATGAGTCATGATATACTTTGTGTGTAACTGCCACCGGGCGGATTTGAACCTGGGACCTCTAGAGCAGAACATAGGAGCCTCTACCCTCTGAGCTAAAAGCCAGCTGGCTCCCAGCCCATGCTGTAGAGGTCTCTTGATCTTAGCTATTGCTGTGGTCTAGGTACCACTTGAATTGCTCAGTAACCACACTAGGGCTACGTCTACACTGGCGCGATCTTGCGCCAGAGCTATGCAAATGAGGCTAAGCGTGGAATATCGCCAAGCCTCATTTGCATATCTAACAAGTTGCCATTTTTGCGGAAGAGGCTCTTGCGCAAGAAGGAGCGTCAACACTGGCCCTTCTTGCTCAAGAAAAACCCTCTTGCGCAATGCCGTTACGCTGATTATTTTTAGGCATAACGGCATTGCGCAAGAGGGGTTTTCTTGCTCAGGAAGGGGCAGTATAGACAGCTCCTTCTTGCGCAAGAGCCTCTTCCGCAAAAATGGAGGCTCATTAGATATGCAAATGAGACTCCGCGATATTCCACGCTTAGCCTCATTTGCATAGCTCTGGCGCAAGATCACGCCAGTGTAGACATAGCCTAGGGCTATGTCTACACTGGCCCCTTTTCCGGAAGGGGCATGTAAATTTCACCAGTCGTCGTAGGGAAATCCGCGGGGGATTTAAATATCCCCCGCGGCATTTAAATAAAAATGTCCGCCGCTTTTTTCCGGCTTTTAAAAAAGCCGGAAAAGAGCGTCTACACTGGCCCCGATCCTCCGGAAAAAGCGCCCTTTTCCGGAGGCTCTTATTCCTACTTTGAAGTATAGGAATAAGAGCCTCCGGAAAAGGGCACTTTTTCCGGAGGATTGGGGCCAGTGTAGACGCTCTTTTCCGGCTTTTTTAAAAGCCGGAAAAAAGCGGCGGACATTTTTATTTAAATGCCGCGGGGGATATTTAAATCCCCCGCGGATTTCCCTACGACGACTGGTGAAATTTACATGCCCCTTCCGGAAAAGGGGCCAGTGTAGACGTAGCCTAGGTGTGTGGGTTACACGCGCATGGTAGCTCAAGCCAAGAGTGAAGGGATATTGTTGTGCTGTACAGAATAAGCCATCTTGTCGTACGTAAGACCTGACGGCTGAGATAAAACGGCGATCTGTTTAGTTCGGGTGGAAGGTGGTCCAGCTGAGCAAAAGGATTTGTGCTCTGGTGGTCAGTAATTAAAAGATTTATCATAGAATACACACTGACCAAGACAGCTGAGTTCATACGCCACTGAGCAGGCAGCAAAAGGGAGTGATGCTTTGCTGGATTTCCAACTTCTCACTAAAGTGTCTTTTTTTTTTTTTTTTTTGCCTTCCCTCCAGGTCTAATAATACATGAAGGGCCCTCAGTTTACCGGATTTTCAAACGGTGGCAGGCGGTAAATCAGCAGTGGAAAGTGTTGAACTATGACAAAACAAAAGATATGGAGGACCAAAAAACAGGGACCAGGACAAATGTCCGAACCTCCTCCCAAACCAACCATTCGTCCTCCACCGGTGGTACAGCCAGCAACTCCGCTCCTACCGACAACGGAGTCCGAGGCACAAACCACACCACCGGCACCCTGTCCGACCACCACTGTGCTTACACCATCTTGCATATACTCAGCCAGCTGCGGCCTCACGAACAGAGAAGCCAGTCTAGCACTAACAGAGAGCTTGTCATGCGGGTCACAACGGTCTGAGGGAAAGAATTCAGGAGGCCTTACCACAAAGCGGAGGAGACAAAGCACTCAAGAGCAGTGATGCATGGTGTGCCTTTAATTTTTCTGGCTAGCTGCGCAAGGTGGAGAAGCAGCTCTTGGCCAACGGAGGAAGGAGGTAGAGGCAGAGGTGCACACACATGCTGAAGAGGTTAACGTTTTCCAGCCAGTCAATATTATTTTTTAAAATAAAAACAAACCAAGTGCAATATGGACTAACAAATGACTGGGCAGAGTTTTGGAGAAGCAGAGTCAGAGCCGGTATTAGCATGTCTTACAAGTTTTATTAGCTGGGATGGGTAATGTTCTTCAAACACACAAACACACACACACACACAGAGCGTGGGATTCTAACAGCGAGAAGGGGAATGAAGGAGGCGATGTATTTAGAGGAGTTTTCGGATGGTGTTAAGCAGGGGTGTGATCCATCGTTTTGTTTCATAAATCATGTGGGAGCCTTGTATTATTCACGATAGCGTCTTTCCACTGAAATGGCTGAGGATTTTTCAGTTTTGATATTAAACAAAAAAACCTGTCCAGATTTCACCCAAAGCAAAAACCCCTGATGTCAGATGCTCCCGCTAGGGGTTCGGAGCCTGGTTTTGAGAGACGGTTTGACCGACATTTTGGGGCAACATTTGTACAAAGACACTGTGGGTGTTTGAAGCACAAGTCCTGGTACGATGCCCCCAAATCCCACCTCCAAACCTTCCCGCTCACAAAAACCATCCTCCAGGGAGATTTTGACAAAGGCAGCTGCTCCGGGTTAATTTCTGCTCATACCTCATCCCCCTATTTGCTAACACTAGGCCAGTCCCACGTCCACAGTTTCTCCTGCATCTGTGATTCAGATACTCCTAAGAGGAGGGGGGGTTTTAACCTGTATTTCCCTGCTGCTCAGTTTGCAAGAGTCTCACTCGATGTTGTAGGTTAAGCTCTCGATATCCAGTTTGAGGAATGATTGAATGGAAGACACTAAACGATAAGCTAACAAAGACTTAGTCTGAAGAGAGAACGCAGTCTCTGAGGGTGTGTCTAGACTACACCTCTCTGTCGACAGAGAGAAGTAGATTAGGCACATTGAAATTGCTAATGAAGCAGGATTTAAATATCCCGCGCTTCATTAGCATAAACATGGCCGCTGCTTTTTTTCAAAGCGGAGTTTTTTCAAAAAAAGGCAGTCTAGACACGGATCTGTCAAAAATAAACCCTTTTTCGACAGATCATATATTCCTCAAAAAATGAGGTGTACAGGACCTATTTTATTTTCGACAGATCCACGTCTAGACTGCCGTTTTTGTGGGTTTTTTCGAAAAAACTACATTTTGAAAAAAGCGGCAACCATGTTTATGCTAATGAAGCATGGGATATTTAAATCCCGGCTTCATTAGCAATTTCGATGTGCTTGATTTGCATCCCTCTGTCGACAGAGGGATGCAGTCTAGACATAGCCAGCGTGAATAAGTTCCACTTTTAATAAGTCTCTTTCTCTAGGAGCCATCCATGAAAGTGACAGTATCCAGGAACATTCTCTTTCAGTGCACAATGTCTGAATCATTTGTGGGTATTAAAGGGACACTGTCAAGTTATTTTTAAATAGCTTTTAGGGGATATTTTTTTACTCTCCATCATTTGTAATATTCTCTTTAAAAGCTTGAAAATAAAAAGTCTTTCCCTACTGATTTCTGTCCTTTTCGATTTGGCACAGTCTGTTCTCCCCTCACCGGGCCCTTCCACACCTGTGCCCCACTCTGCCCAGCCTTCTACTGTAGCAGGAAGTCAAATACGGCTGCCCCCTTTTTACTTTTCACGCATTGTGGATGGGTGCCGCGTCACAGCCCTGGAGAACAGAGCTGGTTTTGTTAGCGTAAGGGGAACCTCAGAACAGAAACCATACCAATGCGGGGTGTTAACTAGCTTTGGAGCAAAGGCGCAGCAAATCAAAAATAACGACAGCCACAGAGATCTAGCCTGGGGCTAGCCACCAAAATCTATATGTAAGCAGATGAATCAAAGCAGCCCAATTTTCAGCTGCACCGGGGGCTGCCATTTTACGGGATTATATTACCTCCCTTCGCCATGGGATCTGAGTGCCTCTTGTAGCTTCTGTTGGAGACACGGGAGTGGATCGCACTTTGATTCCTGCACCGACCTAGGGATTTAGCTGGCGAACTGTGGGCAGGTGGGTTTGAAAATGCCGGCTTGAAAGCAATTTAGAATTCAACAGAGATAAACTGTTTTAAGGGAGGTCACATTTGGGGGACCTCTATTGCTTGACAGTGTCCCTTTGAATATCAGAATGAAACAGAACAGGTGTTTTTATGGCCGATGTTCTGTGGGTTCTGAAACCCCAGCCAAGCTAAGCTCTGTCTTGAGATCAGACTTAATCCTGAGACAGCTGATGACCTGAAGAGCCACGCAAACAAACATGATTTCTGGGGGAGCCATGGTCCACATAGCTAACCTATCTCACTGTCTACCAAAGAGTGCTTTTGGTTGGTGTCAGGGCTGTTCTGATGACCTCCGAATGGTGCTAGCCGGAGCATGTCTCTTACAGGGTCGCTCCTGCTGTAAAATCTAGTTACGTCTGGTTAAAGCAAGGGAACAGAGCAGCCTCTTCCTGCCCAGATGCTTTTCCAATGGGCAGTGTTCTTGTCACAGGAGATGGCCACTCGAGATGCTCTGAGAAGGGGCGGTGGCTATCGAACATAATATGAAGTAGAGTCACCTGATCTCCCTTCAGCTCCCATTATTTAATAAGGAAAACCACATTCCTTTCGCTGGGGTTAGCAGGCTGAGAGTTTATAAGGTCAGAAGCACATCTCACCATGAAGGAGAGGCATGGTCTGGTGGGCTGGGCACAGGATGGAGTAATCTTGCCCCAGCTCTGCCACCAACTCTCTCTGTAGCCTTGGGCAAGTCCCTTAATCTTTGTGGCTCAGTTCCCCATCTGCAGAATGGGGCTGATCATTCCTACCTCACAAGGCTGTCGTGAGAATCAATGTTTGTAAAGTCCATTGACAAGCAAAGGTTGCGTGTGTAACAGATAGCAATGAGCCAGTTAGTGGGTATGAACACCGCTGACCTTTGCTGAATAAATGTCAAAAAGCTCATCTTGGTGTGTCATAGCCTCTACGCTGTTAGCAGAGATTCTCCTTACACTGAAGTGGTCGGATGCTTCTGAGTCTCATCGCTACTGTCGCGTGGCGTTCTGAGGCCATGGATTTGTTACCACATTTTCTATATACACATTTTCCATGTGCTTAGAAATATCTTCTCCCGTTACAATGGGCATGTCTGAGTCTGTGCTGTCGTGTGGCCACACGGGGTGGAAAGTCCTCTCGTTCAACTTACTGAGGAAACTACGGAGCCCAGTTTCAGAGACCGTGGCCTTCTGAGTCCCGTGGCAACAGGTTAAGAAGCAAAGAGATATTTAAAAGCCAAACAAAATGATGAACTGGGCAAGTGTTCAGTGTTCTCTTCAATGACTGGGCATCAGATACTATGCGGACAAGGCAAACATAAGAACCGAGGTAACTAGGAAATCGGCTAAGCAGAGCTGGAACCTAGTTATAAGAGTTCCTTAAGCAAAGCTTCATAAATTCCCCAGGCCAGAAGGGCCCACTGTGATCAGCATGCCTGCCCACTGGTATAACAGTGGGCAGAGAAGTGCCCCAAAATAATTCATTTGAACAAGCACTCAGGACCTCAGCTTTCCTTAAGAGAGCTGCCACCACCAGCACAATCTGCTAGAAGCCACATGTCACCGGAATCTCGGTTTTCAGAGCAGTTTATTCCTGAGCGAAGATCTTTTGAGTCTCTGAGCATCCCTAGCCTGCTGGGCTGAGGGTGACAGGCGCACGGTTTGGTTTGTTCATTTTTCTGACCGTCTCTGAACCACCGCCCCGAACCACCATTGGGCATTCCTGCTTGTGCTTCAGAGCACCGTGAAACGCTCCTACGTGGCTGATCGAGACACGAGGGATCCACGATCATCTAAAACGATTCGTGGTCCTGCTATGTCTCACATTTTGTTATAGTTTCCTGATTTCCTGTCAGCTTTGCCCGGTCACTTACTGCCTTTTTGGAGAGATTTGGCTCTGAGCAATGTCTCTCCGTTCTACCCTCTTCGCCCAAAATTTCAGGAGGTGGCCACGAGCCTCCGTTGCTCTTCCAGTCTCGCCAACAGTTTGTTCAATATCTATTCAGTTTGAAACTCCTGGTTTCCTGCTGCCAGTGTGCTCCCCCAGGACCGAACTGGTTGTGAAGCCCCAAAAGCCAATCAAACACGCCCTTCTCCTCTTCAAACGCCAGCCCTGGCAGGCTGGCTCTCAAGAGACATGAATGAATTTCCCTGTTGCTTTGCTTTAATAACGTGAGGCCTGTGATTTTCTATGCTGGGCCTTGAAGATGCCCCTCTGTCGTCCTGCTCCTGCGGCCAGGCCTTGAGGAAGGCTGCACTGTTATCACACTAGCTTCATGCTCCTGACATTATCCTGGATCAGGGACACTTCAGCCAATCTTTTGTATGGGGAAAAAATAATAACGCCAGGAGTGGTATTAGGTACTAACTGTATTTTCACTCAGGGAGACAGGAAAAACCTCCTCAGACTTTCCAGATCCCTGAGGAGTCCTTCAAACCCCCATTCCTCCAGCAGGCCCCGTATCACAGCCCACCTCCTGCTGGCTGAGCAAGGCGCAGGCTGGAGACCGTTCTACGGGCTGCTGCCCTTGTACAGTTGCCAACTCTCCTTCCTTTTAAGGAAGAGACCTGATTTATTTTTTTCCCCAGTGGACTTGGTGCATGTCCCCTTCGGGCGCTGGCACTCTCACCCCAAGACGAGTGACGCCAGGAAGCATCAGCTCACACCGGGAGGACAACGTATTCAAAGTGGCAACTCATCTGCACTCAGGGTATGAGCAAGCTGCCGCCACAGCATGGCCACCCCGTGGATCCAGAAGGACAGGACCAGCACTCAGACTCCTGCATTCCAGCTGAGAGCACAAGGCTAGTGAGCCCACAGATGCCTCTTGCCTTTCCATTACAATGTCAGCATGTGACCAGCCGTTCCAGCTCACACTTGTCAGGTAAGCACAATGAGGGAAAATCAGTGTAAACACTGGGCTATCCAGATGGACTGAGCCCCTGGAGATAGCACAGCATCTTCCCTAACGGCTAGTGCCAGGAGACCCTCCCTCCCAGTACCAATGAACCCCACTCATAACTTGATACAATCCCTGCCATTCCATTCCTGGGGCTGCCAAATTCCTTTTACCAGTGCCCCTCTCTTGCCCTATGGCAAAACCCTGCCAGCGCAGAGCCTGGCTTCTCACGAGTCAAGATACCTACAGCATGAACCATAGAATGATTTTGCACGTATCCATAATGTTCTGAAACCAGCACGCGTGACGAGAAGCACATTTGAATCCAGCGATAAGCCACCAGTGTAGGCACCTAGGCTATGTCTACACTGGCAGCTTCTAGTGCAAGAAAGCTTGCACAAGAAAACGTCCTCACTGCCATGTGCGAGATGTGCTTTTGCACAAGAGCGCCCATGGCAGTGTGGACGCTTTCTTGCGCAAGAAATCCCTACCGAGCATCCACACTGCCCTCTTCAGCAAGAGCTCCTGTGCAAGAGGGCTTACGCCTGTTAAAAAAGAGCGTAGCTCATGCTTTCATCTTTGGAGAGAAAATCAAGTTTCCTCTTCCAGAACCAGAGTTACAAGCTTACAAAAGTATTATTCTTCTGGGGGGGGGGGGGGAGAACAACCCTGAAAGAATGTTTAGTATATTGGACCTAAAAAAAAAAAGAAGTCTTTACAGAACTTAATTAAGTACAAAGAACAACGCAGAACCTTACTCTAGGTAGGCAAAAGAAGGAGAAAAGAAATCCTCACATGGGATTCTTGGCCAATCATGGATTAAATGTTCAGTCACTCTGTGTGTGAAACAGAGAGAGAGAGAGATACTTGAGTCTTGAAATTATCTGAGCCATACTCAAGCAAGCACAAAGATATGAAAGCACAAATGCCTGGAACCATGGAAGTCACAAGTTTATTGACAAGAGACGGGGTCCTTGAACACAAGGCAAGAATAATAGAGATTCTTTTCTATGCCACATTGCCAGTGTTGTATTTAGCTTGTTTACTACTACCCCTAAAAGCAATCTGCTTTTCCAAGTGTTCCGGAGAAGGATAGTATTATTCAGAATATAGAAAACTGAATGAGTAAATAAACAAAAAAGGGGGCAAGGAGTAAGGAGAGACTGTTCAGTACATTTTGTTACTGACACACACCAAGGCCTTCAGTACGGTACAAAACAAGACTCCTTTGTCTGGAAATGGGTGATGGGGAGGGATCACATGAGGATTCCCTGTTGTGTTCCCTCCTTCTGGGACATCTGGTATTGGCCACTGTCGGCAGACAGGATACTTGGCTAGATGGACCGTTGTTCTCACCCAATATGGCCATTCTTACGTTCTTAAGGATATTATTTTTATTCCACTGCATGCCCAGGGCTCAATTTTAAAGCAACGATGCCCCCCAAAACCACAGAGCCTTCCTAGAGCTCACATTTCCACCAAGTGCCCACCAAATGGTGGTCCAAGCCAGCAACAGTGTTCCTGTGTCTATCTGGGGTGTTTTCGCCGGTGATGACGGCAGCTGCTTTCACGACTCGCTGGCTTTTGTAAACCAGCCGGTGCACTTTTCACCATCCTAGGAGGGCAGTGATGTCAAAACATCTTTTGTGATGCTGTCAGAGCAGTGTCCTGTGCAGTGATGGCACCCCAAAATCTAGTCACTATTTTTATGTTACGTGGGCACCAGTGGGGCACTGGTAATGACAAAAAACAGGGGTCACCCCACTGCAGTAATGGGTGCTGTCAGAGAGCCTTAAAACTCTACTGATGGGAGAGTATAGAATTCATCCCCACCCATAGCGCATGCCTGACATTGATCTCCATGAAAAGCATCATAGGCCTTTAGGAGCCAGGAACGTCTATACCACTTCTACGTGATCCAACACTTCTTGTGGCCAAGGATATTAGCTCCAATAGGAGCAGTTGCAATCACCACAGCAGTTCCTTGACTACCCAGCCGTTCATATTTCCCTGTAAATATTCTGTTGCCTGTTATGGTGGCTCTGGTTCCTCCCCTCCTCCCGACACAAGGATGATAGCTACATAGCTCACCAAATCTCCTTACCAAGTTCCGCTCTCAAGAGTCAGCTTTAAACTGAACAAGAGCGGTGTGCATGACCGCTGCCCTACAACTACCTGTGCCTTTGATCTCGCGAGAGAGAAAATTGGGGGCTCCGTGTATCTAGCTGGAGAATTTCTCCCTGGATCCCACAAGTTTTTATTCCTTCCTCCCTCTTACCCATCACATCCTCATCCTTGCTGTCCTTCCAAAGTGAAGATTGAGGAGCCCAAATGGCAAAGCAGCTCTTTGATACAAGGGGTATGGAGAGCCCTTCTTCTCCTTGCTGGTGGGGAGACAAATTTCTCTCCCGCTTCCCTTAGAACAGAACCCCTCACGGGCAGGGCCTGGCTTTCCCTTAGGGCTTGTCTTCACTGCTATAGAAGATGAGAGGTTTTACCTCAGGATAATGCACGTGAGCTATCCTGAGGCAAACACCCTGGCTACGTCTACACTGGCACCTTTTTCCGGAAATGCTTAAAACGGAACAGTTTTCCGTTATAAGTATTTCCGAAAAAAGCACGTCTACAGTGGCAGGATGCTTTTCTGGCCAATGTAGACGCGCTTTTCCGCAAAAAAGCCCCGATCGCCATTTTCGCGATCTGGGCTTTTTTGCAGAAAAGACTACTGTGCTGTCTACACTAGCCCTTTTCCGGAACAGGTTTTCCGGAAAAGGACTTTTGCCCGAACGGGAGCAGCATAGTTTTTCCGGAAAAACACTGACAATTTTACAGTAGATCGTCAGTGCTTTTCCGGAAATTCAAGGGGCCAGTGTAGACAGCTGGCAAGTTATTCCGGAAAAGCGGCTGTTTTTCCGGAATAAGTGGCCAGTGTAGACACAGCCCACGTGAAAAGAAGGCACTCTGGTTTTATCATGAGGTGGTTTACCTCACAGAAACATGCTTGGTCTTCAAGGTGTTTTTACCTCAGGCTAGCGTACGCCATTATCCTGAGGCAAAAAATCTCCCCCATGAAGAGACCAGTTAAGGGGCAGGCACATGACAATACACTAACCCAGTTCAGGATTTTCATCCTTTCCCAGTTAAGGTGGAGGGAAGAAAGGAAGCAGTGGGAGGGGGGGACAAAAGGCATCCCCTTCCCCCCAGGCCTCCTCCACTCCTATTCATGTGTTCTTACAGCAAATCAGCGGCACCCGCTCTGAATCACCTTTAGGCCAGAAGTGGAGCACCTAAGGCCTGGGGGCTGGGTGTGGCCCCTGGCTTGCCTGGATCCGGCCCCCAAGACTCAGGGCTGGAGCACATAAAATCTACGTAGGCTCTGGTGTGAGAGGGGAATGTCGGGAGTGTTTTTCTCCTTCTCAGTCAGGGTTCAAATTTTCTTTTCTTTTTTTTGCTTCTCACTTGTGTGCGGCGCCCGACTGATTTTTCTGTGGGTCAGTGGCCCCCCGGCCCGAAAAAAGGTTTAGCTTTAGGCTCTTTGAACCAGGGATGTAGCCACGGGAGGGTCTATTTAGCATCCAGGCCCATCCAAACTTAGCAGGGGTACAATGCTGTCACAGCCACTCTGGGCCTCACTTGGGTCCCTGGAATTCAGACCCGAGCTGTGTTCCTGCCCTTTAGACAGCTACGATGCAGCAGCTCTGCCTTGCTATTTTCTGAGCCACCCCATACATGGGCCCATTGATAAGGCCCTGTATGAATCGTGATATCCACAAAGCAACAAGACGTAACTGTGCACCCATATGAAAACACGTCCGTAGCGACTCTCCGTGGGGACGTTGGGGTGTTTGGGAGTCCAGGTTTTTAACAGGAATGGGGGGTGGGGGAGCTGCAATGTCAAGCTTCAAACTCAGCCAAGAGGGGAGGGATTTACTCCAAGGAATGACCACGTTGACTGTGTCACTATCTTGTCATTCTTCTGAATCCCAAATGGAAACTTCTAAGTGCTCTTCATGAGCGGCTGTTTATTAGAAAACTATTCTTAGGTGTTTAAGGTTGTTTTCTAATGAAAATATACATAATAAAAAAAAAAGAAAATGAAAGACTCTGTCAATCTTCTCTCCTTCTCTGTTAACCTGTAACACACACTGTGAAATTTACCTCCTCTTTGTTTGTTTATAGCCATTCCTGGTCAATAAAATCTCTTTATGTCTTTCCATGATTCACACAGACCTTACCCGGTGGCCTTCCTCGCCTGCCTTCACATGCCAAACTGAGGTCAACATTTCCTTCAGAGAATTTGAAAAAATAAAGTTGAGGTATTATCGCCCTTATTACATTTGTTACCTGCTATGATTTATTTAATCCATCCGTCCTGTGGAAGCCATTAAGAAGACTGTATTTGCCAGGCTTTGCTACAGAGAAGACTTCCTAAATGCAGAGGAAAACTATAGTAAGTTAAGCTACCACTGTGTGGTGAGCACTGATAAGTGCTAGTATCTTTGCAGCATCTCCTGTAGGCTTGCAGGAATAATAAAGCGATGGTATTTCCCCCCCACCCCAATGAGATTTCAAATTAAGAGGTAGCAGAACTAGTCCTTAGGCTAGAAAGACACGGTGGCGAGGTAGAATCTTTTAATGGACCAAGGGCAGGGGAGTTATGTCATTAAGGGAATTTAGCATTCACAAACACAGCCGTTCAGTCAAGTTCCGGCAATTAAAGGTAGCCTTTTCTCCACAGAGCAGGCTATGCTACAAAGGGATGTTTACGGTGGTCCCGCCCAACAAAGGCGCACAAAACGATTTGAAGCAAGAGGTGGAAAGGAGAGAGAATGGAGACAGGAGAGCAAGGGAAAGGCAAAGAATAGCCTGGAATGGAAGAGTTGTGAGGTTCGAAAGAGAAAGGGTAACAGTGCCCACAGGCAGCCACGCAGGCCAGATGCAGAGAGAGGAGAGGTGGGGCGGGCGAGACAGGAAGGTGAGCATAAGGGGGACTGCGAGGAGGCAGGAACGCGGACGGGGCAAAGACTGGGCAGTGGCAGTAATGATGTGGCAGAGAAGGGGGCAGGACTGGCTCTCGGGAAGCTCCACAGCAAAAAGGAGGAAGGGAGGCTGTAATTCCACCTCCAGCAACCATAGCAGAGCAGCCGGGGCGCAGTAGAACCAAGACCAGGGGGGAGGCGCTCGAACTGCACAGCGTGAGTGATGGACACGGAAGCCACAGGGCAGCCCGGTGCCAAGAGAACAGAGATCTGTGAAAGCAGCCACTGCCTCCTGTCCCCTCACACCCTGACCGGGGCAGTGGTCTGTAAGGCCAAAGGGCTGAGGTAGGAGAGAAGGCCAGAAGTCAGGGCTGGCTGGCCCACAACATTTTGGCACCTGAGGAAGGGAGCTCAAATGACGCCCCCATGGCTCCTTGCTTGGGCCAAAACTTTGAAAGGGCTCAGTTCTGCCTCCTTCCTGTTCTACTCTAGAGCAGAGAGAATACACACGCACCAGCAGCAGATACAATTTTCTACACTCTGGATCCTAGTGGTGGCCCCCCCACCCTCCGTCTTCTCCACAGTCTGGCACCTGAGGCGGCTGCCTCAGTTTGCCTCATGGTAAGGCCAGCCCTTCCAGAAGTGACCACTAGGGAAAGCTGGAGCTGGGGTGATTGACCAAGAGAGAGTCAGGCCAAGGGTGTGAGAGAGAGAGCTGTTAAGGGAACAGGAGGGAGGGGAGATAGGAGCCTGGAGCGAACAGGAACAAAAGACGGGACCGAAACGGAAAAGGCGAGGCCCCACACAGAGAAAAAGACCGTTATAAAAGGACAGTCCCCTACACGCGGCCAGGTGAGCTGGGCATAGCGGATACAGGAAGCACGGGTGCCTGGTGGCAAGGGGGTGCCGTGGGGTTCGTGGCAGCAGCCATGTGGGGTATCTCTTCAGACACTGACAGAAAGCCGCTTGCCCGAGCGTGACAGTACCCAGTGGAGAGGGACGCAGCTGCGGTGAGGAGGGGGCTGGCAATCAGTGACTGAGAACTGGCACATCACCGAGCCCCTGCAGCAAGGACGGGGAAAGAAAATGCTTCTTCGCTCTTTGCTATTTATTCCGACTGCAATAAACTCCGACGCTCCCAGAAGAGGATCAACCGCCACCCCCACCCCACTGCACTCGGTGCAGTGAAAACGCACAGCTCCTGGCCCCGGTAGACAGCTCCAAGCAATCCTATAGCTCCCTGCCATCAGCTTGTCCCACAGCACCTATATAGGGCTGAAAAGTTTTTAAAAATCAGTTTTCACAGCATGAGGTTCTCTGAGGAGCCTGGGCAGACAGGCAGACACATAGATAATGTGTTTTTCACTGGGATATCGTTCCACTAAGACCAGGAGCACAGTGAGGCCATAGACTCTAATCTGACCGGTGTGCCTAGTTCTGCCAGGGGCTCAAACCCCCTAAAACTGTACCCCACGCGAGTCTGCATAGCCCGTGTAACCCATACAGTGGCACTGAGACCACTTACAAAGAGACTCACGAGAGTCGAGGAGCCAGAAGGCTTTTAGCTCATGCACTAAGCTCCCGAGGGCCCAGGTTCGATTCTGCCTGTCTGCATTACACATGCCCCCTCTCCTGGCTGGGCAGCACCATGGTACAAGCATTGTGCAAGGGATTCTGGGCTTTGGGGCCTCCCCCATGATGCACCATGGAGAGAGGCCAGGCTGCTAAGCTTCCTCTGCCGCTGCCAGGACAGCTGAATCCATTAAGCAGAGTTGCTGGGCCGGTACAAGCCACTCAACCGGCATAGGGACCCCCAGCTCTGAGCTTGAGGAAATGGATACTCCTTAGGAAAAGAAGCCCCCCACACCTCTGTGCAGTGGAACCCCCCAAGTCGCATATTCACCCTGATGGAGACTCCAAAATCTGCACCTCCTGGGCCCCTCAGGAAAGCTCTGAGCCACTGAGGGAGAACTGAAACAAAACTTCCTCCCCAGCCAGGCAGGAAGCCCTTGTGTTCCGCGTACTGCAGCAATCTACCATCTTTGCAAACCCAGCCGGTTTTAGAAAACCGGGGCCTGAAAAATACTGCCTAGCTGCCGAGAAGATAAAGGATCGTCAGGACAAGAGGGAGGCCCGAGTGTCATTTCGGACTGCGTCCGCTAGCAGAGATAACAAGAGTCCTGCCAAACCTTCATGCTGTGGGCTTGCAGCTGCAATAATTCAGATTTGGCTTTTCAATAACCCAGGCTTCAGACAGGAAAAGACCTGGGGGCTTTGTTCCACTCTTGTAAAGATGAGGATCATTTGCGATATCCAGTTCTGGATTTGAGCTGGGATTGCTATCGCCTACAAAGCCCAAGCTAGTGTGAACATGATGAAAGGCATTTACCTCTGGGGTAAGTACTTCCCTTAATTTAATGCCCTGGTCTGTGGAGTCAAAGCAAAAGAAAAAACTTGACCTTGGTCCAGGGGATGCAACATTTCGAGGCAGTAATCGCTGGCATGATAAGACAAGCTACTGTCCGGGGTCCTGAGGATGTCACTCTCTGAAGGGCATGACTGACAGTCATCTACATGTTTACTGACAAAATAGGTCAAGAAAGAGGCCAGAGTAAAAATGTTACGAATTCCTGATTTAAAGCCCTCTAAAGCCGTTGTGAATGCTTCCATTGAGGTCAATCGGCTTTGGATCAGGCCCACAGTCGAAGCTCTGTTGAAAAAGTTCCTACAACTTTTGTTTCTAGACTCCACCCCCAAACCAGTCAGTACTGGTGTGTCAGACTCATGGGTTGTGCCCACACTTGGGCTGTACAGTCCCCCGGGGAACACCTTGTGGGGCAACAGCCCCTTCTCGGGGAGCCCCCTCTCTCGGGGGTCAGCCCCTCCACCTTCTGAGACTGCGCCCCTCTCAGCCGTGGGCCCCCGCAGGACCCCCGGGGCCTCCACTCCCAGAGGGAATAGTGCAGCCCTGTTCTCCAGACCAGAGCGACGCTCCGCCAGCAAAAAACAGGAGGGTTTATTGAGCACTGAACACAGCAAAGGCCTGGTCTCCCTCAGCACAGCCTGTCTGGGTCTCCCCTGAAGCCAGGTGGGCTCTGCCTGATATCTGTCTGCCCAATCCGAGGAAAAAGCTCCTTCTTCCAGCCGAGCCTCCACTATCCCCCTCCAGCTGCTCCTCCCTGGTCCTTCTGGTCAGGTAACCAGGCCCCTCTCTCCTCCGTCCTTTGCTCCCCACTGGCTGGAACCCACTGGGCAAGTCACCAGGGTCCTCTCGTCTCAGCCCATTGTCCTGTCGCTGGGCAGAACCGGCCGTGTCCTCCGAGCTGCTTCTTCCGGTCACCAGTCCCTGGGGGCTCCAGCCCTGTGCTATTCCCTCTAACAACAAACTCCTTCCCCGCTCACCTCATTAGAGCAGTAACCCCCAGGGACACAGAGCGCCAAACCCTTCGAACCCCCCGCCAATCCCCTGCTTCGTCACAACTGGGAGACACTGCTCCGGGTTCTTCCAACATGAGGCGAGTGCCTCTGTAACTGGGCAGTTTGCTCATAAGGGCCAGAGCGCCTGGGCTAGCCAATTCTGTTTGTTACGAGAGCCCGGTGGGAACGGGTTAGGTGAGGCCTATGCAGGACTGAGAGTGCTCCGCTGGAACGAGGGCAGCAGGAGGGAGGTTCGCCCCCGGGACTGGCTGGGAAGCAGTGAGAAAGATGCCAAGTGGAAGGCTTCCGGGCCACTGTAGCCTGTGCCACTCGAGCCCAGAGTTCTGTGTTTATTTGAATTAATAAGCCACGCTCTGTGGGAAAGGCCTGGAAGAGACTTAGGGGTGGGGTAGCTGCTAGGCCTTCCTGGCCTATATGCCTGGACCAACCTAATTGAAGTGCGTAAACCATGCACATTAGGTACCTCGGTTGCTAGCTGGCCTGGTGTGAGAACAAGAGCCTGCCGTGTGCCTACACGGGATCCCTGGGTGCATTCCTTAGGTGCGGCAAATGAACGGCATGACCAGTCTGCAGAGTCATTTGCCCCACCCTCCTCAGCATAGCGGCGGTAAACTCTGCGCTTTGAAAGTCCGATACGTGCTGGCGATCCTCCTTTTGCAATCAAGGTGCCTTAGTGTTCTTGAAGGCCTGGCAGTGCCTAAAAGAGAGTTAGTGGAGCACTTTCAAACAGCTGGTCCATAATCCCCCCGTGCCTCAGTTTCCCCATTGGTTAAATGGGTGTAGTGATGCTTACCCAGCTCTGAAAAGCACTTTGAAATATATGCCACGCTATTATTATATGCCCCAAGGGATAATTCCTCACTACCCTCCAATACGGAAAAACGTTTTTAGCCCCTTGTTATCCATGCCTGATTCAAAACTCCCCCCGTTAAGTATCTTATAATTGAGGCTAATTGCCATGTCATCCTCCCTCTCACTTTGAATTTAGCTAGAAGCAACAATTGCCTTGTGTAAACAGTGCCTCGTTATTTAATCCACTAAATAATAGCAAATGTCTAAAAAACACATTTAATTTTTTAAATGCTCACAGCCCATTGTGTTTTGCAAATGCCGTGAACTTTATTGTTTCATTAACATCGTCTTGTCCTGCTGAGCTGGCTCCAGTCACAGCTCAATGCATCCCTGGCAGTGATGTATACAGTTAGACACCGAGTGAAATTTGGCACCATTTTCCCTGTTGGCAAGTCCCTGAGTGTGTTTCCCCTCAGAATGAGCTCCATGCGGGTGAAAGACACCAGGCTGGATGTTCTGGCGATGACTCCGCATAAGCAGCAGAGCCAGTGGCTCTGCACGCTGCAGTCACACTGACTCAAAAACATGCCTCTATCTTCTCAAACCACCACTGAGCAGCGGGATTAGAGTTTAGTCTACACAGCCCCTTAAATCCTTGGTTTCCCTGCTCATCCTGCCAGAGGGGATCTCGGTTTTGTGAGGCTGCCTGACCTCCTAGAACAATAGGAACTGGCGTGCAACAACCTACCTTCAGCCTAAACAAGTAGCATTATTGGTCCACTGAGCCTAGCTAAAATGACTATAAGGTAGATGCACCAACTGGTTGAAAGACTGTCCTCTAAAACTGTTTATCAATGGTTTGCTGTCAGACGTGAAGGGAGGGGGTATGTAGAAGGGTCCCACAAAAATTAGTCCTTGTACTATGCAGTGCATATTTTCATTAGTGGGTTGGCTAATGGAGTGGAGAGTATGCTTGTGAAAATGTGCAAATGCTACTAAGCTGAGAGGGCTTGCAAGCAGTTTGGAAGGCAGGATTAGCACTCAAAATGAAACTGATCTCAGTTCAACAAAATGAAATGCAATGAGGATAAGTGCCAACTAGATCACTCGGGAAGGAAAAATGAAATGCACGGTGACACAGAAGAGCAAGTGGCTAGCTGGTAGTACTGCTGAAAAGGATCTGGGAGTAATAGTGGATCACAAATTGAATATGTGTCAATAGTGTGACACACTTGCAAAAAAAAAAAAGCAAATGTCATTCTGGGACATATGAACATTGAAAAGGAGCATTGTACATAAGATCAAGGCGGAAAATGTTCTGCTCTACCCAGCACTGGTGAGACCTCACCTGGAGTAGTGTCCAATCGAGGGCACCTCTCTTTAGGAATGACAAGGACAAAGTGGAGAATGTCCAGAGGAGAGCAACAAACATGATACAAGGTTTTAGAAAAGCTGGTCTATACGGAAAGGTTTTTAAAACTGGAAACATTTAGTCTTGAGAGAAGACTGAGGGGGACTTGGTAAGTCAAAAATATTAAGGGTTCTTATAAAGAGGACTGTGATCAGACTGTGCCCTCTGAAGATAGGACAAGAATGAATGGGCGTAAAGAACAGCAAGGGAGATTTAAGTGAGCTGCTAGGAAAAATGTGTTAATTGTAAGGGTAGTTAAGCTGTGGGAAAGGCGTCCAACGGAGGTTATGGAATGTCGTCATTGGACGTTGGACAGAACAGGTTAGATGCACACCTGTCAGGAGTGGTTTAGGATTACTTGGTGCTGTCACCACCCAACAGGCGGGACTTGATGACTTCTTAGGGGCCCTTCCAGCCCTGCATGTCTATGATTCTATTTGCAACTTACGTCTAAAGTTTGAAAGGGAACCATTGATTTTGGGTGGCCAACCTGAGTCGCCTTAAAGGGGCCTGATTCTCAGACGGCAGGTTCTTAGCCCTTCCAGAAAAGGTTTCTCTAAAAAATATGCTCTGCTTCAAACAGGAATGATTTCCAGGAAATTGTGTGGCTGGTTGTAGGGGGCTCACCCACTCTCGAGCACCCCCTCTGGATGAGGACATGTATCCACAAGCTCCTACTCCTCTCTTAGCCTGGGAGTAGAGGGTGTCCCAGATGCCCCTTCTTCGGGGGTTGCCTAGGACCAGGCTTCTTCCCGCCCCCTTAGTAGCTAGTGGGGTAATTGGGAGGGGAGCCCAGGTCTTCTCATTCCTCTGGGTCCCAGCCCAGGGAACCTGTAAATAGCAGTTGTCTGCCAAGGCCAGTCCTTAAGTCTGAACCATCCTTGCCCTCTCTCAGGCTATGTCTAGACTGCAAGCCTCTTTCGAAAGAGGCTTTTTCGAAAGATACTTTTGAAAAAGCCTCTTTCAAAAAAGAGAGACTAGACTACAACCAGTACTTCCGAAAGAGCAAGCCGCTTTTTCAAAAGAGAGCCCCCAGGCAGTCTGGATGCTCTCTTTCGAAAAAGCACAGTTTGCATTCCATAGCGCCTTTTTTCAAAAGAGCACCTTTCAAAAAAAGGCCTTCTTCCTCGTAAAACAAGGTTTTCCATGGTCGAAAAAACTGCCGCATTCTTTCGATTTACTTTCGAAAGAACATGGCAGCAGTCTAGATGCAGAGGAAATTTTTTCGAATAAAGGCCACTTTTTTTTAAAAAAAAACCCTGTAGTCTAGACATACCCTCAGGATTTTGCCTCAAGGGTTATGCACCTTTTCCTACCCACCACATCCGGTCTTCAGCCGCTGGCCCTCGGATTCAGCTGGGTTTGTAATCCATGCTGACCTGTCCAATGTATTCTCTCCCCCCCCCGGTCTGCCTAGCTTGAGCTCCAAAGAGGAACTGAGTGGCCCTGGCCCAGCAGCTTCTTTATACTGACTTGCTTGGTTCTGATTGGCTGCAGCAGAAGCAGCAATTCTAGCCCACTTGGAGGACTTCTCTTCTGCTCTTTTTCCTGCAGCAGGGTGTGGCAAGGCCACAAGCTTCCAGTAGGGGGCTTCAGGGCCTAATCCACCCCATCACACCAGTGTTTTGCAGGAGGTCAAAATGGATGATCAGTGTAGTTCCTTCTAGTCCTGGAATGCACTAAAAATCAGCCTCCCTCTAGGTGTGTTGAGTTGGGCACTCGAAATCACTAGTCTGTTCTGAAAACTGAGTTCTACATTTCTAACTAATCAGTACCGAATAGCACAAACCAGCCATGTGAAACCAAGGAACCCTTCTCGGTCAGTGTGCTCGAGCTAAGAGACAGCTGTTCTCGCGCGGTGAGGAAACAGGGTTCCATACTCATTCCAACGTGCGCCTGGCGAGCTTAGAAAGTGTCAGAAGCTTCAGGGAATCATTTGTAACCCCCTTTTCCTCCCCGGGTTACTCGGGAGCAGGTCACATTCACAGGTATGCCGGGGCACCTGATGGTTTTAATATAAAAGGAGACCCACCCCCTTGCTGCTGTCCCTTGCTCATAAAGAACATATAATGGCGGTGCCTCCATCTGGCTGGCCTGTACACACTTACTGGTGTGCCTTGGGAGCCTCCAGGAATAAACTTATTCCAACAATAAACTGGATCTAACTCCAGAACAACAATTACAAATCATAAATAATATACATCTAATAGATTGCATTAGAATGAACACCCTCTACTTAACTTAAAGAAACAGGATTTAACAAATTAACAGTGAATCACATCAATTAAAGTACACAGAAGTAAAAGGAACTTAACTAGCTGCCATTTGCACTGCCAAGATTGATCCCACCCCAGTGTGCACGCCCCTGGATTTAGAGTCCCAGACTTTTGCTTGCCTGGGCGCGGTTGAAGAGCTGCTGCTGTAGTGGAGATTCTCTGTAGGCTGTGCGTATGAGGGTCCAAGCTAGGCTGCAGCTCTGTCCCAGGCAGCATTCCCCCAAAATGCCCAATTACTTACAGTCTCATGCTGTGCCGATCAGAAGTAGCCTGCAAGATCCCAGTTCCATAGGCATCTAGTCCCAGTCTGTAGCTGCTCTCTAAACTCCCCTGGACTGGATCAAACTCCTCCACAGCAGCCTGGCTTCCCTTCTGTTCCAAAATCCAAGGGCACAATCCCAGACTGCTAGGTCTCTCTTCTCATGCACATGGAGACCCCAATCTCCCACACCAGAGTCACTTCCTTCCTGTTTTTCCCAAGGGCTCGTGGGAATTGTAGTCTGTCAGGCTGGATTGCAGCACATAGAGTCTTCCCAGAAAATAAGCAGAGGCATTTTTAGTAAGGGGAGTACACATTCATTTGTTCAAAAATGATGGCAGAACACATTCCTAGCATGACTGAGAAGGGAAGGAGGGAGGGGAGAGGCTGTGTCTGCCGGGCTATCAGAGCACGTATGGCTGGCACATGGTGATGGCTGTTCTGATGAAACGGATCAGCTCTCGCAAGAGCTGCCCTTAGAAAACAGGGCACATATGTGTCAGTCTAAGCGAAAGAGCAAAAAACATTCAGGGTGAGACAGAGGCATGGCCTGACAGTTTGACAGGGGCTGATCTTCAAAGAGGTGCGTGCTATATTTTTTCCCAATGGTCTCCATCCATCACCTGTGAATGCAGCTTCCGAGGATTACCCCATCCGTTCTCAAGTGCTTGGAGGGGCGTGTGATTTTGATGACTCAAGTCCGCATTTTGCTATAATCTGAGCAGCAGCCACTTCAAACTCCTTTTCTTAAGGTGAATTCAGCACAGGCGGTGTCAGACGGACCGTGTTGGAGCCACCGGACAGACAGACCGTTCTTGTGCTTGGCTCCTGCAATGAGACTGCCAATTTCACGGGGGGAGGATAATTATGGGGGTATGGCTGCCCAACACTGAGAGCATCAGTGCATTTCAGATAGGCCACCCACCACGTATCACCCTGTGACCACTTCCAGGTTGACACACCCAGCACTGACCTCTGAGGCTATGTCTACACTACAGAGTTTTTGCGCCAAACCCCTCAGAGCGTCCACACCTCAAGCGCGTTTTTGCGGAAAAAAAATACAGTAAATCGACAGGACAGAGGGCTGTTGCCGGTAGAGTTATTCCGCTCCCCGCGAGGAACAACTCCTTTTTGCGCAAGAGTTCTTGCACAAAAAGGTGTGGGTGGACATTTTGCAGGGGTTTCTTGTGCAAACAGAGCCTATCAAAAAAAGCACAGGTGCTCTGATGGCCTTTCTGTGAATTGCATCAGAATTTTCTTGCGCAAGAGCATCGATGCAGAGTGGATGCTCTCTTGTGCAAAAGCACATCGCTTGCGCTTTTGAGGTCTGCACGTGCTTTTGCGCAAGAAGTTTTTGCAGAAGATCTCTTCCACAAAAAGCTTCTTGCGTAACAACCCTGCAGGGTAGACAAAGCCTGAGACAGCCAGCTCTCTCTCAGCACTATGGCGCTTCACCACCATTTTGCACAGTTACCTTCCTTGAGATAGGGCATGTGCATGGACAGACAAGACGTGCTGTTTGGCCGGCAGGTTGTAGAACTCTCTCCCCTCTGGAATCTGTCACCATGTGCTCCACATTGTGTTCTTTGTGTGTGTGTGTGTGTGTGTGTGCGCGCGCGCGTCATCATGTCCTCCACTCTGTGTTTTCAGCGAGTGTGTGTAGATTATGCAGCGCCCTAGCATTTTTCATTTAATCAGCTGAAAATGTATTGTTCCAAATTCTATTAATAAACTGCAGGCTGCTCCTCTGGTAGTTGCTGGATTCCTGTGTAATGAAGATCACAGTAGTATATCCAGAAGCACCATGGCAGCCTCATTGGATTAATATTATTAATGAATCTAGAGGTCAACATTTAATCTCGGCCAATTACTCTGCAGGGGGGAAGAGAAGGAGTGGTCCGTAGGAAAAAAAAAAGCCCAGTGCACTCTAGTAACTTCTTTCATTAAAAATAAACCCTGGGGTTTTTTTTTTTTTACTGATGTTTTTAATGGGTTTTGTGCTCCTGCTAATGACTTTAGAAGATAACCCCCTGCCAACCTACACAGCTGAATGAAATCTTCCAGGCGCAGTTTGGGAAAATCACATCCTTTGCTTTGCCCACCTGGCACTTTGCAGAGGCTGAATTGTTCCTCTGGTTCAGAGTGAATTTAGAGCGGAGAAAGGTTTGAGAGGACGGAAAATGGCCAAGGCAGTGTGCCCTAGGGCTGGTTCCCCATCTTCTGAGCCCTACTCCCTCCTCTGCAAAATAAAACCAAACCAAACCTGTAACACAAACAAGTAAAACCCCTTAAAACCAGCCAAACATGGGTCCCTGGATGGGACCAGGGGCCATGAAGTTCATTAGATAACTTACTACAGGTTGAACTAGTCAGCACCCTCGGGACCAAAAATCGGGGCCAAATCAGAGAATTTGCCAAACTACAGGAGGTCAATATTGTCTGGCAGCATCACCAACACTTCCACTGCTTCCTGGGCTCGAAGAAGACATTTAGGGGCAAATTAGAGCGAAATCACAGCCCAGAACATTGAAAGCCTGTAAACAAACTTTATGAGACTGTAAGAAACTTGGCCCAGCCTATGATGCGCGGACATCCGGCTCACTAAAATCATGCCGGACCACAGATGTTGCTGGACCAGGGAGTGCCGGAGTAGAGAGGTTCAACCTGTACTGATTTCATGTGAAAAAACGAGCGGTCCGTTTTAGTCTGGTTAGTCTTGCCTGGGCACTCATTAATGGATCTCAAAGTCACTGTATTATTTCAAACCAAGTTCAAAAGCCAGCTCAGAAGGGAAACTACAGAACTTAATTTACAAGTTTGAGTCATACAACAGAAGTCTCAACAAAGACATTGGCTGGATGGCCCGCTACATTCCACATCCTAATGACATAAAAGAAAACCAAACAGAGGGTACTTAAAGTGGGTACTAAATATACTTATCTGCTTCATTTAGCATGGACATAGTGGGGGCACCTTGCTGGGGCTGTGGGCGACCTCTGCTGTCTGTAGCATGACCCGGCAGGGCAGGAGGTGAGTCATTATGCAAAGGGAGCTCCAAACCTGTCTGACCAGCTACCCCCCCAGGGAGAGAAACAAAGGAAGGTGGAATGCCGCCCCTGGCATTTCTGTCTGAGATCATGGAGGAGACAGCCTAGGGAAGGGAGCTGGAATTTAGGGGCTCAGTATCTCCCATCTCAAGGGGGGCTGAGGCATCCTAGGCCTGCCCTGGAACCAGATTCCATCTGTGCTGTGCTGTATCCTGGAGAAGCAATAAACTCCCTCTGTTCTACTGGCTGGTGGAGTCTGTTGATGCCACTTCGGGGGTGCAGGAGACGGGAAAACCACAACGCGTCGTCACACACTAATCGACAATTTCTTTCCTTTTTTTTTCTTTTTTCCTCCTCTTTCCCCCTCCATCCCCTCTCTGTGCTATTTATTTAAAAAGTGGACCCCTTAAACTCCATTCATCTGAAGAAGAGGGTTGTGTCCATGAAAGCTCATGAGACCACCTACATGTTTTGTTCATCTCTAAGGTGCTGCAGGACTATTAGTTGTTTTTTAAGCTTTTCCTGGTTTACACCTGGTTAGTGTCTAAGGTGCTGTGTAGCACCGTAGGCTACAACTACATTGCTACATCTACATCTCTGGGATACCGGAGGTAGCTATTTTGCATCTTTTGAGTGTACCCATTATTTCAAAATATAACAGGCTTGCTATTCTGACATCCCTATAAACCTCATACCACGATTAGTAAGGGACATTTCAGAATAGCAGTTTATTTCAAAATAAGTGCTGTGTAGACAGCGCCTTTTTGAAATAAGCTGTTTTGAAATAGCATCGAAATAAGATACGCAATTTGCATAGCTCAAATTGTGTATCTTATTTTGACCTACGGTGCAGTGTAGGCGCACCCCTAGGGCGTGTCTAGACTACAGGGATTTTTCGAAAAAAGTAACCTTTTTTCAAAAAAGCTTCCCCTGCATCTAGACTGCTGCAGTGTTCTTTCAAAAGTAAATCGAAAGAATGCGGCAGTTTTTTCGACCATGGAAAACGTCGTTTTACAAGGAAGAACGCCTTTTTTTGAAAAAAGGCTCTATGTAATGCAAATGCGCTTTTCCGAAAGACACTGCCTGGGTGCTCTCTTTCGAAAAAGTGGCTTGCTTTTTCGAAAGTTCTGGCTGTAGTCTAGATGCTCTTTTTCAAAAGAGGCTTTTTCTAAAGTATCTTTTGAAAAAGCCTCTTTCGAAAGAGGCTTGCAGTCTAGACGTAGCCTTAGAGACTAACATATATATATAGTATTATAAGCTTTCATATTTGTTAGTCTGTAAGGTGCTACAGGACCACTCGTTTATTTAAGTTACAGGCTAAAACAGCTACCCCACTGAGGCTTTTGATTTCACGTGGAAGATGCTCAGTTGCTGATGGGCATCAGTAAAAGACTCTAATGTAGAGAAACAGAGGGATCTCTGAGGTCTTCTCACTTTGCCTTCTCTACCAACAGTCCTAATTATAACTTTTTTTCTGTGATGTGGACATCTACCTCCTAGAAACTACTCTGATAAGCTGAGCCATCGCATGATAACAAACCGCATTCACTCCCTATTTCTGTTCGGTGAGGGAGCAAGACCCACCAACGGTTTTCACACAGACTCCCCATTGGAAGCTACATTTGGCCATCTCTAAGGTAGCCTAGATGTAAGCCAGCCACCTACAGCTAGCTGAACAGCAATACTATACTACTTCATGTCCAGGCTCCTGAGCCAACCACTGAGAGGAGAATTCACTAGTGCATAGAAAGTAGGTTAGGAGAGATGATCTGGTGCAGTAAGGGGCATCCTAGGCTAGGAAGTAGCCCTCCTTCATCTCAATGGAGCGCAAGATCGTTGTAACCAAGACAGTCTCCTGGGATAAGGTCGTTTTCGCTAGCTGCACTTACGTGCCTAGAATTTGCCGATTGAACTGTAGCAGCGATTAAATTGGATGCAGAGGGAGCACACGGCCCTCACACTGTGCAATCCGTGCAAACCTCATGTCACCTGCACGTCACTTTGGTAATACCGGTAGGAAAAAAACGACGGGGATTGGAACCAGCAGAATCTGGCAAAGCAACGCATGGGTAACGGTAAACTAAATGTCTGGTGGGCCACATGTAGAACTCCTGGACCACATGTGGCCTTCACTGGTCTGGTGGCTGGCACCCTCGAGTAGAACGCAAATGTTTTGCTAGGACACATTCAGAGCAGGATTTGAAAGGCCCCTCAATGAACCCAAAGCCAAGTGGTCCGACCGAGGAATCAGAGGTGACAGTCACTCAACCCCACCGCGCATGGTCCATGCGCCACTGAACTCTGAGGGCACAAGGACATGATTGTCTTGGTCCTTTTTTGTAGTGAGGAAAAATTTCAACATGGGATCACAACTTGCAGGGAGATGTGAAGCAAAGAGCCAGACAACGTACTGTTTTAGGTTGTGTCACACAGTTTTAAGGACTGGGGTGCCTACATGCCTGTGATGACATATGGGTCCTGGCTGCCATTCAAATCTGTGGTGCTTAACTCACTGAAGTTCCTAGAAAAACGCCAGACTTTTCCTTGTGTGCCTCGACAGCTTGCCAGACTGTTAGCTAACCCCCCTGCAGCCCTTCTAATGTTCCAGGACACGCTCTGCTCCCTCCTGTCAGAAATCAAGGAGGGCCCCAAACACGCATTGCCCAAAAGCCACCACCTCCCCGATGGAGTCCTGGAGGCAGGGAATCATTGAACACCTGTTCCCCAGTCTGGGCAAGGGACATTCGATGGAATGTGCCCTTTCTAAGCCATCGCAGAGCAAGAGGCCAGGATAATGAATGAGTTAATCGTGCCAGCATTCAAGGCTGGTGCTACCCATCTGCTGCTTTGATTAATTAAGATGCTGACTGACAGCAGCGAGACCCCTCTCAGGTCTGAAAGCAATTAAGTGACAGAATCTGCCACCAGGCTCTCTGACTGAGCTGGCAGAATAGATCCCCTTTGAGCAAGCCTCAGAACTGAGGCCAGCCCGGCTGAATGTGGAGTTTAAAATATCCCCAGCTGACTGTTTTGATGTCATGTTGAAACTGCCTGTCACATGGGATGCATTTCTTCCCCACTTCCTCTGATATTGAAAGGAAAAAGGGAAGGAAATTCTGGAGCTTTCAATTATTGAAAGATCGCTAATGGACCCAGATGGCTACAGGGCTATTATTGTTATTTATTTGTATTACTGTGGGACCTAGGAGCACCAGCGATGCCCTAGGATTCCACTGTGCTAGGCCGTGTTCTTTTACTGTGAGCTCTTTGGGACAGAGACTGGCTGCTTCTTCTGTGTTGGCTTAAGACTCGTGATAACAGAGCCGTACAGGCAGATGGGTGAAAACAGTGAGATAGTTCCAGTCCTCCAGATGACTGGACGCATTCATCTTTGACATGGAAATGCTAAGCTTCCGAGTGTGGAGTTGAATCCCCAACCCAGAGACATTCCTGAATTCACAAGTGGCTCCATCTTTCCAATGAGCCAAACGAACATGCCAGTTCCAAACACTCCTCATAGTGTGGGGCATTTCGAAACCTGGATCTGCAGCTTGGAGGTTGGACCTGTCTCTCCTCTGAGCTCCCTTGATTTCTTTCTTTCTTTTTTTTCTTTTCTTCGCACGTGGACTGGCAAGCGAAAGTTGCCAGGAGCCATAGCAAATCCAATCCCACTGTGAAATTGTCAAACAGATGCTCAGTCTGAGCCAGAACCTGAGGTAAACAAAATAAAGGGACTGGCAGGAGAGAGATAGAGTGGCACCACGGAGCAGAACAAGGAGTCAGAAAAAGAAATGGAGGAAAGGAATCTTTATGCCCAGTGAACTTTCATTGACGGCAGCACAATCTCCCAGAGGGAAGAGGGGAAGCCCCATTGCATGTCTTTTTCAGAGGGGAAGCAGACAGAATAGTGGAGAATTTACGGAAGAGGAAAAGCTGCCCTGGCCAGGTGGAGAAGGGAGGAATTAGTCTTTGGTCATCTCTACCCTGACAGCATACTGGCTGAGCGTGAAGAAGCACAGTCCTCGTCACATGGGGAAGCCAAAGGCATCTTCTCACTCCCCAGACTAAGGAGATGGCATGTTAACCCACGGAGGAGGGTGCAAGGTCTCCTGTAGCTCTTTGGCTGACAGGGAGCTGTGTTAGTGGAGTCCCTTGGGAATCCAGTCCAGCCCCTCAACTGTGGAAGGGTGGTTCACCCCAGAAAATAAGGTCTGAGTCACAGGGACTCCTCTGAGTTCAGAAAAGCCACCCTGACCATAGGCGATGAGGACTAACTATCTAAATGTGCCTGGCATGGGTGCAAGCTCTTCACATGGCATGGCCTCTGATGTAGAGTTTCCCGCCCAAATCCTCTTCCTTCCTTTGCAGGGCTCGACACCTCCTGCCTGGCGGTTCTTTCGGAGCAAGATGCTCCAGCGACTGTCCTTTCTCCCCAGAGTGCGAGGCCTCCTACCTGACAGGCAGCAAACTGCAAAACAAAGGCTGGGGGTGTGGCACACGGGTGTCCAGGTTTGGGGGGGACCTAACAGGAACTGTAATGGTCAGACTGGCAGGCCACAGAGACAAGAAAGGAGAGACTGAAACTTCTGGGGGCATACTCGGGACTATCAGAGGATTGATGGATTTTGATCCATACTGCCTAGTGGGGGCTGGTCCTGCTTTGGGCAGAGGGCTGGACTCGATGACTTCTGAGGTCTCTTCCAGCCCTAGGAGTCTGATTCTATGGCTATTTAGCCTCCTCCCCCCCCCGCCCCCCCCCACATCCCTCAGGCCTCCTGTTCCAACAGACAATGAGGTTGTGCTACAGGTCATCAGATCACAAAGAGCACGGGGGGGGGAGGGTTACCCAATGCCAAAAGGCCCTGAGAAAAGGACAAATGAATAGTAATTAAAGATCAAAGCGTGAGCGAGAGAATTAATTCCTACATTCCCCGCAGCTGTGCGCTGAGTTTTAGCACCTGCAGCTTAAAAATCCCTTTTCTTGGCTCTGAGAAATTTGGGCATGAACAGAATAAACCGACAGAGCAACACGTTTTGTAGCTGGAGGAGGGGATCTTTGGCTTTCCAACAGGAAGACGCACAACTTTCAAATTATACAGAGTACACAGCACATGCCTGCAGCCCCCCTTTTCCCCCCCTCACCCCGGCCGCTTCCTGCTGCTGTCCTGTCAGATCCTGCAAGCTCTGTGTGATTGGGCAGAACACGGATTTGGCGGAGCACTTTGCTCCAGTGGCAGCTGGTGCTGGCAAACGATGTGCTCTTGTCAGAGGCAGTAGAGCACGAATGTGTGTTTTGGGGGGCATTTTGCAGCCACGCTGCTGGGGTTTTAGAGGCCTTTCCTTCAACTCTTAGCCTAAGCTCTAGTCTAATGGCTCCTTTGCATGGATTCGCAGCTTTTGCATTTCACCCCGGGAGTGATTACACCACAGAAATAAATGAAGTGGTTCTTGCATATAGTAAAATCGGTGGGAAGAAAGCTGCTACCTACCATAAATGCAAGATCATATTTATTAGAAATGATTAATATTCACTGTAAGACAGTCATCATTCAACCGACCAGCCAATTGCAGCCACCTCTGAGTTAGGGATGTAAAGGGTTATCTGGTTACCTGGTACACATCACCCATACCAGGGGATGCTTACAGGGTAAACGGTTAACAGGGCTGGAGAAGCCTTCCTCCTCCCAACGCAGGCCCAGCCAGGCTCACCACACTAGAACTGGAAGGGACCTTAAGAAGTCATCAAGTCCAGTCCCTGCTCTCACGGCAGGACCAAGCACCATCTAGACCATCCCTGACAGGTGTCTGTCTAACCTGCTCTTAAATATCTCCAGAGATGGAGATTTCACAACCTCCCTGGGCAATTTATTCCAGTGTTTCACCACCCTGACAGTTAGGAAGTTTTTCCTAATGTTCAACCTCAACCACCCTTGCTGCAGTTTAAGCCCATTGCTTCTTGTCCTATTCTCAGAGGCCAAGCAGAACACTTTTTCTCCCTCCTTGTAAAACCCTTTTAGATACTTGAAAGCTGCTCTCATGTCCCCTCTTTTCCAAATGAAACAAACCCAGTTCTTCCAGTGCAGGCAGAGGGTGTTCCAGCATGGCTGGGCTGGAGTCGCCCCCCCCCATCCATGTCATGATGCTGTGGGTCTGGCCTGGCCCAGGAAGCCCCGACCTGTGGTACGGCAGGCTCAGTCTGGCTGGGCCCACTATGCCAGGCTGTGAGCGGGGGTCCTCCAGATCCGCCACACCACCGGCACAGGGCCACCCCAGCCCAGCTAGACCAGACTGTACCCCCACCCACAGGATCCCAGCTGACTGCTTAAACTTAGCATTTAACCAGTTAACTAGTTAAATGGCATTTTACATCCCTGCTCTGAGTTAATATGACCAATGAACAGTACATGATGCCACTGATGACAAGAAGTGAAGAATACCGCTTCTAATGCACATCACAGCTTGAATATTAAGAAGGCAAACTATAATTGCCCAGCTTGGAAGTTGACCAGGACACAGGATTAGCTCTTCTGCTGCTGTAGCCGCTAAACACTACGGGGAATATTTAGGATAGATAAATAGTGAACTGTGCCCAGCATGGGCAGATCCTGTGTTTTATGTCTCGTGACTGAGGTTTTAATTCAGTAATCACTACAAGGGGAGAGCGCAAAAGTAAAGGGAAATGTAGAATAGAAAGATGACGATAAAGGGGGCTCACCTAAAAAGTTCCCCAGTTTTAAATATAGGGACTATTTCTCCAGCCAGCAGCACCTTTTAAACTTCTAAAGTGCAAACATGCTGAATACGGGGCGAGTTTTCGAATGACACAAAGAACAAGAGGTCAGGGTAGGGATCAAATAGGCCTGAAAAGTGAGAGAGTCAGAAGGCAGTTTCTAACAGAGAAGGCAGACAATTGCTAACTCAAATAGAAATAATTTTGTTGTCTTCCTGTGCACAAATGGGAATGAGACACAGATGCCAGGCACAGAGCTAGATCTCCCCGAGGACGGAGGGTTAAAGAAAGCGGCATCGGGACAAACCGGATGTTCCAGGAATGAGAATTTCTGAAGCGAAACCAAAACACACCGCCAACCTTTATCACCCAGGTGAGTTCCAGCTGTTCCAAAGTCAGAAAGGACGAGCGTCCATTTTAACAGCCTCTCTGGGAAATGGCTCCGGAGACTCTATCAAATGATAGGAACAACTGTGAATCTGACCCAAATCTCAAGCAGAACTGTGCATCTAGTGTGAGTCTGATTCTAAAATAAGGGATAAGGTATCTTTCAGAAAAGGCTTTATTTTCCCAAAGATCAGCATCTAGACTGGCGCTTTTTTACAGCAAAGCTCCGTGCCGAAAAAAAGCGGCAGCCATTTTTATGCTAATGAAGCGGGGGAGATTTAAATCCCCACTTCGTTAGCAATTGCGATACGTCTAATTTGCATCCCTTTTACGAAAAAGGGATGCAGTCTAGACGTAGCCTACATGCTTTGTTAGTCTTTCAAGTGCAACCAGACGATTTGTTGTTTTTTAAGTTTTTCCTGTTACAGATGAACTGCCCCTCTAAACCTTTTGAAACCAAAGTGTTCTCAGCCACAGGATGAGCTGTTTGCATTCTGTGCAACTCTACTCTGCCCCAGAAAAGCCAAAAAGGTCAAAGTACCACAAGAGAGGCTATTCTCACTGCTTTTCCAGCTTGAGCAGAAACAGAAAGGAATGGGGAACCGCAGCTATCAATTTACAGATTCCAAGATCAGAAGGGACTGCTGTGGGCATCTGACCTGCATGACACCGGCTAGAGAACGTCCCCAAAATGATTCCTAACTAAGAACAAAACATCTGATCTTGATATAAAAATGGTCAGCAATGGAGAATCCACAGCCACCCTGGGTACATTATTCCTGCTAACCCTCATTTCCAGTCCGAACAGGTCTCATTTCGGTGGTTCTCAAGAGAGCGCTGTTTTTCGTGGATCACTGGGATGGAGACACTTCAGCTAAGGATCGGAGACGTATCTGAACCAAACCCAACTCTCAGAACATTCCATGTTGGCCCAGAACTGGAAATTAACTCTTTCCATGCCAACCAATGACACGGTCCAGCCATGTCAGGCCTTTTGCTGGCATCGATGGATGCAATTTCCCCAGTCTCCGGAGCTGTTCTAGGATTCTAAGCCCTGTTTCTACAATAAGCCGAACTAGCTTTCTGCTCGAAGTGCCTTGGGAGCTGAGTCCTCTCTCACTTGAACTTTCACGGGTAAAACCTCCACACCCAACAAATCAAATGAAATAAAATGCCCGTGGATTAAGCACACTTAGATCTTAGTGTACTTAGATCACGGGGTGAATTGAGGCCTCATTGCTTTAACGTTGACTTTCCTGCCTATTGGTATCAGTTCAAAGAGGCCCCGAACATTATTTTTTCTGTACTGTGTAGATCAGGGTTGACAGGAGAGAACCCAGTGCAACCTGACACTATCCAAAACATGAGTCACATTGAATCAGAAATTCGCCAGCCAATTTCTATCAGTGCAACTCCATACAGAGACATCATACAAGTGTAATGCAAAACCCATGCCACTTCCTCATCCCCTTCCCGTAAGCCAACAGATACCCTAATTCGCATAGCGTTACTGTCACCATGGGAACAAGGCACTAATTAAACTAGCACATTACACATTTGATAATTGCATTCTCAGTTCCCAGTGTCACAAGACTCTTTTGCGCCTTTAGGCGTCAGGAGAAATGGATTATTCTTCCTTTGGGAGAGAAAACCTCCCCTGAACTTGTCTATTCATTGGATTAGCTGACAGTCTGGAATAAGAGAGCCTTCTTTTTTCTTTCCCAGTATAATGGGAGTGGGAGAGTTGTTGTGACAGGGCGCCTGCCCTGCACTGGCCCTTTAATACTCGGACTCCGTCCCGGAGCCGGGGCTAGCAGAGAGGAGGCCAGCGGGAGCTAGTTAGGGCTAGAGAGAACCCAGCTGGCAAAGACCCAGGACTGCACGAATGGCTGGTAGAAGCCAGCTGAACCTATTAGGGCGTGGGAGAGCCCAGCTGGCAAAGATCCAGGACTGCATGAATGGCTGAGAGAAGCCAGCTGAACCCATTAGGGCGAGTATGAGCACAGCTGGCTCGTGTATATATAGAGAAGCCCAGGTTGCTCAAGAGAGGAGAGAGGCCAGTGAGGGGCTGGCTGTGGAGGAAGCAGGAGCTCCCAGGAGGGAGACCTGCTGGGGCTAGCCAGCTAGAGCTGGGAGAAGGCCGGCTAAGGCTACCCCGATGAGGGGCCGGAGGAAAGGCCCGGGCGTGGAGACAGGTTGCAGCCTGGCTTAGGTAAGCGGGGCCACGGAGATAAGCCCAGATGCCTATGATGAGCAACCCATACAGACTGTATTCTGCCCTGAGATGGGCTATATGAAGACAGTCAGGGGGCACTGAGGCGCACTGGGGTGTGAACCCCCTGACAGTTGTATTCCACGCATACATATAGCCGAGAGAAAAATGGATGTTTTCGGTTCAGGAGCTGAAACAAAAAACTGAAGAAAGTGTAGTTCCAAGTTGAGCAAAATCTTTCATTTAACCCAAAACAATTTTGTTAGTTTTCTCAATTCATTTGGGTTCATTTTTTTGATATTTTTCACCCTCTTATCTTCATTAGCTAAATCTGGAGATAAAAATACCACTTTGTTTTGAAATGTTTCGTTCCCTGACAAACGCATTTTCTGTCAAACTTAACAATCACCATATATATCTATATCTCTCTCTATATATATATATATCCCAGCTCCATTCATGCCTACATCAGCATAAACTGAGAGAACTCCAGAGACGCCGGTGACATTGCATGGTGTTAATCCAACACCATGGAAATGAAAACCTAGCTCATATTATTTAGCTTGAGCGTTAGCCATGTGCCCATTAGAGAGAGTGAGCGAAGCCCAACTCCCTGGAAATCTCTGTGCCTTGAACACTCTGGATAAGAACACTGTGGCTTGGCTTGGCTGGACTGCATACGCTCACTCTGGGATCTCAAACTCATGACCCCTGGGCTGTCCCTGGCCAGAGCAGTTGTACAGTCTGGGCTGGGGCGGGACGCTGCTGCACCAACCTCTTCCCTATCCCCCCAATAATCCCCTAGGCCACATCCCATTGGGCATGGGGTGTCATGGAGAAGGGCGAGAGGACGGGGTGCTGGCAGGAAGGGGCGAGGCTTGGCGGACTGGAACAGACAGCTTCTCCTCCACCACCCCCAGCCCACTGGGACTCCCAGCACTACTCCGGCTGAAGATAGCCCACGGGCTGTGAGTTTGAGACCCCAACACTAAATAAATGGAAAAGAGAAGACTGAGAGGGGACATGAGAGCGGTTTTCAGGTATCTAAAAGGGCATCACAAGGAGGAGGGGGAAAACTTGTTCTCCTTGGCCTCTGAGGATAGAACAAGAAGCAATGGGCTTCAACTGCAGCAAGGGAGGTTTAGGTTGGACATTAGGAAAAACTTCTTACCAGTCAGGGTGGTGAAACACTGGAATAAATTGCCCAGGGAGGTTGTGGAATCCCCATCTCTGGAGATATTTAAGAGTAGGTTAGATAAATGTCTATCAGGGATGGTCTAGACAGTACTGGGTCCTTCTATAAGGCAGGGGAGTGGACTCGATGACCTCTTGAGGTCCCTTCCAGTCCTAGTATTCTATGATTCTATGATAAATAAATACATAAATAAGATTAGTTGCATGCATGCAGGTCCCAGGATATTGGAGGGAGATGGGTCCCAGGCCTGTGTGGCTCAAAAGCTTGTCTCCCTCCACAACAGAAGATAGTCCAATAAAAGAACTGACTTCTCCCTCCTTTTGCAGAAAAACTTGCCAGCTGTCTACACTGGCCGCTTGAATTTGCGCAAGAACACTAACGCTCTAATGTATGATGCTCCCGTTTGGGAAAAAGCCCTTTTGCGCAAATGTATTTGCGCAAGAGGGCAAGTGTAGACAGCTAAAAAGTGTTTTGCACAAAAAAGCCCCGATGGCGAAAATGGCGATCGGGGGTTTCTTGCGCAAAACCGCGCCTAGATTGGCCATGGACGCTTTTCCGCAAAAAGCATCTGTGCCAATCTAGATGCTCTTTTCCGCAAATGCTTTTAATGGAAAAACTTTTCCGTTAAAAGCATTTGTGGAAAATCATGCCAGTCTAGACATAGCCCAGGAGTTGTCGGCACACATCCAAGATCACTGTGTTGACCTACGTTGTGTTAACTAGGCCTCATTGACAGCTGGAGTCTGGCCTCCAGGAATCTAGCATGGAGACGTTCGTTTTGCAGGGAACTAGGTGGAAGTCAGAGAAAGCAAAGTGAGCTGGCTGGTCATGTCACATTAGGTATGAGCAGGACCCAGGTTTGCCTGACTGCAAACTTCATTAGCTTTGGGCTTTTGGAAATATTACATGGGTCCCTTTTCCCTTTCCTTCTGCAGATCAGTGTGAACCTCCTCGTTCATCTAATTGTAGCTGCAGGGGCTCTTCGCAGCTCCAGTGTGCTGCTAATTGCATTGGCACACAGGCCACTTCATTAAAAGTTCATCTGCGCCTGATCTGATTTGAACTATGATAGTTGAACAGCTCCGCAGAGCACACAGAGCTGCACTGAGGCAGGGGGCGCACTGCTCACTCATTGAAAGCACCTGTGTGGAAATACATGCCCTAAACCCTGACCAGAAGCCAACTTCCTTTCTGTTTAAGTACTGACACAACCCTCGCCTCCGTCATAGCCGAGCACCTCGCTGTCCCCCGAGGAGGCAGGGAAGTACTACTATTCCCGCGGTACAGAGGGGGGACTGGGGCAGGGTAGATTAAGTAACTTGACCAAGACCATGCACAGAATCTGTTGCAGAGCCCAGAATTTAATCCAGGTCTCCTGAATTCCCATAAGGTGGCTTAGTCCCCAGACCCATGTTTCTTAAACCGGTGTGCCGCGAGGCAGTCGGAAGTGTGTGGAGAACAGTTCTAAATGGCCGTAGGCGACCTTTTCCCCAACCCTTTTTCACAAAAAATCGTTGGTGTTCTGCATAAAAAAAAATATTGTTTGGTGTTCCTCGATCTTAAAAAGTTTAAGAAACACCGCCCTAGACAGGAGCAGCGCAGGAAGGCTGCGGCAGCTGGCGCCCCGGGTGGAATGTGCGATTGGCACCCCCACCTGCATGGCCGTCAATGGACTGACATCATCAGCGGGTGCCCCCGTGACATCATCATCGGGCGCCCCAGGCGGTGGCCAAGTCCGCCTATAGCCACGGGCCGCCCCTGGCCCTAGACCATCCATTCTATCCTATTTTCATAGCAGCTTTCATCCTAGATGGCAAAGTCCACAGGACGAATTTCTTTGTTTCTGGGAACCTAGGAGGACCCCTGCTCTCTGGGAATGGGGAGTGCGCTCACAACTAGCGAGAGACTCAGAAGGACTGTGAGAGCCACAGAAATGAAGCTACCACCCCTCCTCCTCGAAAGCCAAGTTAAACGATGGGTGTAAATCAGTGACGGGCAATGTGCAGTCCGCGGGTTCCATGTGTAACCCGCAGGACATTTTGTTTTCCTACGGGTATTATTATAGCGACAAGCACGTGACGTGAGGTGCGGGCTGAGTGCACACAGCACTGAGTGTGAGAGCCGTGTGCTCCCTCTGCATCCGAAGTGCTGCTACCATTCTGTTTGCGCACTCTGCACATTTTAGATACACAAGAGCAATTAGCAAAACTACCCGATCCAGGGAGACCGTCTCGGTCGTGACAATCTTGTGGTCCACCAAGATAAAGGAGAGCCCCTCATGCGGCCCGCTCACTAGGCTGGGTTGCCCATCACTGGCCTAAAATATCCATGTGGGGGAAAGAGAGGTGAGGTCGCTGGAACTTCAGAGTTCCCAGGAAGTGCTGGATCGGTGACATGCCTGGTCTCTCTCTTCACCATCATGCAGGGCCTCGGGTGGTGGGGGATGGGATCCACGCTCACGGGAAGGAAGAGGAGAATATGCAGACAGGCTCCATGCTCCTGTCCCCTTCCGTAGTGATACTGTTACAGAATCCTAGGGCTGGAGGAGACCTCAGGAGTCATCAAGTCCAGCCCTCTGCCCAAGGCAGGACCAATCCCAACCTGCCATTTGAAACTCAAATGCTTCCATTACCCTGTGAGGCCACCCCCAGGGTCTCCAGCGGCCGGTGATTCGGACCCGCTTTCCAAGGCACCCGAATGCTCCGGCTTTGCAAAGCGCCAAAGGAAGGACACGCACAGTGAGTGAACATCTCATTCTCCCCTGCTCAGGGCACCCCATGCTTGGAGCAGCCTCCCACTTCTCTGGGGCCAAGCGCCTCCCCTCATTTCCCTCAGTCTTTGCCTCAACCCTCCATATTCCTTGTGCATGGCCTCCCCCACCATTGATCTCTCTCCACAGATACAGCCTCTCTCCTGCTGCATGATCACTTGATGCTTTGGATTAGTCTAAGGGCACCTACACATGAGTGCTTACTTTGGTATAACTTAAGTTGCTCAGTGGAGTGGAAAAGCCCCCCCCTGAGTCCTAGTCTTATTTATTTCGAAATAACCCCCTTAGCTCGAATTAATAAGCAGAGCATCCACACGACCAAGCCTGTTATTCCAAAATAATGGCCTGCTTAGTTCAAAATCTCTACTCCTGCTTTCCTCAGGAATAACGCTAATTCTGAAATAGCGATTTCGGAAGGGTGGCAGTCTGGATGCTCTGCTGTTGCTATTTGGAAATAACGACTCCCCAGAGTCATTCAATCTAATTACTCCTCCGTGCGTCCTGGAGCTCTAAGTCCAAGGTAGCGTGTCCACAATAACAGAGCCTTCCTCAGACTCATGTCAAGGTTTCCCCATAGTGAGGACACGCTATTTTGAATTTGTTAAATCGGGAGTGTGACGGGGCGCCGGTCCCGGCCGCACGGGAACCGACGGCACCCCGCACTCCTGAGCCCACAGGGGGCAAGAAGGATGCCGGTGCTGCTGCGGGTGCGCAACCCATGGCATCTGGCAGCCCTGGAAACCGCGAGCGTGGACGCTCGCAGATGATGCCCCGGCTCACGTGCCCCGTCTGCACGGGGATAGCCAGGGACGTGGATGGCACCCAGGGGGGATTCCCCTCTCCGGGCGACGTCATCACTCCGCACCCGGACGAGGAGGGCGGGGCCAACAGAGGCGGGCGTTTTAAAAGACGCCCGGGTAGGGCAAGATGGGAGAGAGACGCTCCGGCCGGGGGAAGAGGAGCCCGACACAGAGGGAACGACGAGCGGTGTCCGCTGGCACGGAGGAGACCATCGCTGAAGCCGACTGGACAGCGAGAAGGAGGAAGTGACCCAGGACGGGAACGGCAAGTGGCGTCAGCGCCTCAACCAGACCCGGGAGGTTGGTGAGTTACGGGGGAATCCCCACCAACCGGGCAGCGACCAAACGCCGCTGCCTTTAGGGTCCTGGGTCGGGACCCGGAGCGAGGGCGGGCCCGGGACCCCCTCCTTCCTTGCAGGTGTTCTGTAGCGCCCCACGAGACTGAGACTAAAGGGGCCCTTGAACAAGCTCCGGACCTTGCGTAGTGACTCGGAACGGTGGGAATTTGGTTAAAGAGACACAGGTGAAGGGGAGGGGCAGGCAGGTAAACCCCGATGGTGACAGGGCTGTAAGCCTGAGGGGCAGCCTGACCCATGACAGGGAGCTATTAAATCAAATTTAGTTATTTTGAAATAGTTTCCTAGTGTACACCCTAGGGCCTTGGGTGATGTAAGTGATACAGACCTCAGTGCCACTGCGGCACTGCAGCAATTCGAGTGTTGATTAGCCTGCAGAAGTGGGCACGGACTGTGTCTTTGGAGAGGTAGCCAGTGTCTTCCTTAGTGCCAGAACTGCATATACAGTCCCATGTCCTGCCTCCCACGCTTCCCTACGCAGACTTGTGGTGTGTTATTGGACAAACCACGGAGGCACTGCATTCCCAAACACCTGTTCCAATGTGGGTGTAACAAATTTAGAAGCCTAAACACAGGTTTCCCAAGTGGCTTCTGAGCCAAAATTCCATTTGCTGTTGATGGGATTTAGGCACCCGAGTGCCTAAATCACTTCTGAAAATGAGATTTAGGTGCCTACATTAGTCAGGCATTGCAGCACTGAGCATAGCAAAGCCTGAACACTTCTGGCCTGAACTTCTCTGGGCTTGAGATTATTCAGCTGAAAAATAGGGAACACGACACTTATCACCTTTGCAAAGTGTTTGGAAATCCTTGGCTGGAAATTGAGCAATAAACATAGAGAATTAGTGAAGTGCCGTGTTGATAAAGAATCATGTGCTCTTAGGAGGCTCATGTATCAATAATTATGTACAGATACTTCTGAACTCTTTTTCAAAGATTCCTAATAAAGGAAAAATTGCACCAGAGAGTAAAAAATCAGTGTCACAAACACAACAGAGAAGGAAACGATAGAGAACAGACCAGGCAAATAGACTCCTCGAGCCATTAGGTATAGAGGTTTCTGATTACATTAAATGCACTAGTGAAACACCAAAACTGATGCCTGCTACATTTGCATCATCTGAAGGACAGGTGGGCGTTCAGGAGCCGGTGATCAGAAGACAATTCCGGAGGAGGTGATTATAGGTCAGTGTGGTGACACATGCAGAAATCAGAGATTCGTAGTCCAGGAGGAAATGGCATAAGCAAGAGGTTCTAGCACAAAAGAGGACAAACTGATATGAGAACTAGACAGCACACTCAACTGCAGAGCTAGGCATGGTGCCTAAGAAAGAGGGGGTTGGTAGGTGGTCCAGAGCAGCAGCAATTCAGGCTGGAAATGCTGATCAAGTCACAAGCTAGAAGGGCTGGAGGAGTCTCACTCCAGGGCCTCTTCGGTCATTCGTCAAAGTACAAAACCACTTTGCCGTCACTGCGACAGGCCGTTTTGTCGTCACTGCGACAGCCCCACCAGAAGGCAGGAGCGGGGAGTCACGTCCAGAAGACGGGGAGGCTGGAGCTAAGACTGGCAGGGACGGAGACTGCCAGGTGAGGAGCGAGATGAGGCAGCACACCTGTGCAAAGGCCCAGGCTGGTATGGGCCAGGTTAAGAGGTGAGCAGCTGCTCTAACTCTCACACCAAGAAGAGCGCAGCACCAAAGCCAGCTAAGCAGAAAGGGAGAAGTCAAGGTGGTTCTCACGCTCCATACTGCAAAGCGAAATCTCCTACCAGTGAACCAACAAGACACACAAAGCTTAGCTTGTCAAAGAATCATAGAATCTGAGGGTTGGCAGAGACCTCAGGAGGTCATCAAGTCCAGCTCCTTGCCCAAAGCAGGACCAAACCCAACTCAATCAACCCAGCCAGGGCTTTGTCAAGCCAGGACTTAAAAACCTCTAGGGATGGAGATTCCACCCCCTCTAGGTGTAATCCCAGTGCTTCCCCACCCACCTAGTGAAATAGTCTTTCCTAATATCCAACCTAGACCTCCCCCACTGCAACTTGAGACCATTGCTCCTTCTTCTGCCATCCGTCACCTCTGAGAACAGCCTCTCTCCATCCTCTTTGGAACCTCCCTTTAGGGAGCTGTCCATCTAGTTACTACTCTGCTGCCAAGGTGCTCCAGCCATATGCTAGATGCTGTTCACACACACACACCAAAGAGACTATCAGCTCTTGGGGGGCCGGGTTTTTAAGACCGCACCTGTTACAGTAGGGAGTACCTGTGAGAATCTCTGCCAACAGGGGCAGCGTACACAACCCACATCACTCAAGGCGTTCGTGGGCCAACAGGTGCTACAGAAATGCCCGCTCATAATAAAAGCCAACAGGAGCAGAAGGGAAACAAAGCGAGGGAACCAGAGAGCACGGTGCTTGACGCAGGAGAGCCAGACCCCATCCACAGCAGCCCCGCAGATGCATAATAGCGCACTGATGTGAAACGCACCCCCGGCACGCACGTTATAGCCGGAGACATTCTGTAGCAAATGCTGGAGCGGTTCAAACATCAATCACCAAAGCTGCTGTTATTTTAAAATTGTGTAAAAAAATATGATCCTGTGTAAGTGCTTTTCGCCATTTATTCCATACATAAGAGGCAAAGAGCCCAAAAGCCTGCTGAACCGGAGATAAGTGTGACTATATCTCCACGTTCTATTAGTAACTATAAATTATGCATTTTCTCTCGGGGTGTTAACAGCCAGCTGGCCAGCCAATAGGCGAGCTCCAAAACTTTCAGGGAGCCAGTGAACAAAGCAGTACCCTTAGCCTATAGCAACAAGCAATCTACTCGCTGCTTCTTCTCCAAAATTACAGCAGCAGGGGAACAGAGGCAATGTGGATAGTGTTTCAAAGCTTTAAAAATTAATTTCATAGGCATCAACAACTTTCTATGGTGGGCTACAGAAGGAGGGGAGTATGTATCAAAATACAAGTCTGTGTGTGTGAATGTGTAACCCACACACTTGTTGGGTGTGGTTCACTGTCCCATGTAGACACATTTAAACCATTTAGAAAGCAAAAGACAATGAGTATCCTCTACAGCCTCAGCTAAGAGCCAGCTGGATTTTAGCTCAAGCTGCAGTACCGTGGTGCCCAATACATTAGCCACAAACAAATGTGGCTATTTGGCTGGTTGTGCGTGGCTAGTTGGCTGCAGCAGTAGCCACTATATTACTTAGATTTTCAGAATAATGTGGCTAGTTCACTCCAGCACTGCTTGGACACCTTGGATGCAGAGACTCATGCACTAAGCTCCAGAGGTCCAAGGTTCGGTGCTTCCTGTTGGCATGTTACACACGCGCACACAGGGCATTTCTGCCCTCATGTCTCTGCATGCAGCTCCTGGCTCAGTGAATGAAAACCGTCCCTAGGTATCCAGCAGCAAAATTTGGCTCTGGATCACCATATATTGACCAAGTCTGGCCACACTTCCAGCAGGACATAGGCCAGTGCTGTGGGGCACAGGACAAGGCCCAAAGAGGTTCCGTTTCTCATGCTTACACCCCTTCTCTCCTCATAAGGACACGCCCCTGCCGTAAAACGGGGCCAATTCGCTTTCTGAAGGAGATCCCTTTCCCTTGCCTCTGAACTCTGTGAATTATGGCTAGCTGAAGACATAATGTCTTACCTGTGTAAGAGGTAGCACGCGACTGAACTGCCCTCGGAGGGTCACAGTTGCAACTCCACTTTCCCCATGGGCTTGGTGGGAAGTAAGGCCTTTTGAGGCTGCCTATTCTTCCTTTGAAATGGCTAAGATGGCGTGTGTGTCCTTTTGAAATGGCTAATGGGTGTGTGTGTGTGTGAGTGTGTGTGTGTGTGTGTGTGTGTGTGTGTGTGTGTGTGTGTGTGTGTGTGTGTGTGTGTGTGTGTGTGTGAGAGAGAGAGAGAGAGAGAGAGAGAGAGAGAGACGAAGGGGGGTTATGGTTTCTGTCACTTTCCAACTTTTCCTCACCCACTTGCAGGGACAAGCAGGGACCTTCCAAGGCATTTCTCCCCTTTGTAGCTGAAGCATCAATTGAACAAGCTGTACAGACAGGGGCAGAGGGACCGGTTTGCCTCTTAACTGCCCTCCCTAGCAGAAGCTGGGAGTGAACGACAGAGGAGGGATCACGTGAGGATTCCCTGTTCTGTTCACTCCCTCTGGGGTACCTGGCACTGGCCGCTGTCCAAAACCAGGATACTGGGCTAGATGGACCCTTGATCTGACCCAGTTCTTATAACAATGTCAGGGCAAGTACCAATCGTGACCTTAGACAGCATGTGAACACACACAATAAAACCAGAGCTGTACAATCCCGCTTCATTGGTTAACCAGGTAAACATCATGTTTAACCAGTTAACAGATTAAAGGGGGGGAAGACTGGGATGGATCAACCCCTCCTTCCCCACATGCAGGGACTGCTCCAGCCCAGCCCAAGCTCCTCGCAGACAAAGGCTTCTCTGGACATGACTGGAGCAATCTCCTCCCCGTGACAGGAAGGGAGCTCCCCACTGGTTAATGGTTAACCAGAACCGGTAAGCATCACCCGTTAAAGGTGATGCTTACTAGTTAACCAGTTAACCTTTCACATCCCTAAAGAAAACCAGGGTTGGGGTGTCACCAGGAGAATTTTGCTCCGATAACGTTCTGTAAAAAGACTGATGCGTCAGAGAATCCGTAGCTTTGTAGGTTATGAATTTAGCAATATGCCTTTGCTACAGCATGACAGGTCACGCTGGGTGTGAGGGCATGCAGAGAGAGTACGATTGTGTATGCACGCACACTATTGCACATACTGACAGAAGCCAAGGGGGGTAGCAGAAAAATACTGCACAATGGCAGAAACAGCCCCCCAGGCTGATGGATTGCCTGAAGCTAAAGACAGTGGGCACTCTTCAAGCTGAAGAAACTATTTCAACCCAAGGACATTTCTGTTGTTCAATACTCTAGTGCAGAATGCTTGGCTGTATCTGCTTTGATGAATGCAGGAACAATCTGTTCTTACAGTCTCTGTTGGGTGCACGGGAACTGCAGGGCTAAAGTATGAAATCGCCCTTTTAATGAATTAGATCTACCAATATAACGTTACCTACCCTCGTGAATTGCGGACCGATTTTTGTTATTAATGGGATTTTATAAATGACATGACGTGAACCACTTTTGGAAGAATTTGTTAGTAACTTGTTAAGAACTAACAAGTTCTTGTAACTTTATATTGTCACTAAAACCCCATTTAAAACTGTTAATACGCTGTTGCTAACGTGACTCCATAGAGTGTAACTGAAGCCCTGTTTTAAACTTAGTAGAGTCTTAGCTCTGTGTATATAGTTAGGTGTGTGTGTGAGATCTCATTTAAAAGCATGAATGCAGGGGAAGGCAAGTTTGCAATAGGCTCAGACCTGTCTCACTGCCAGCATCACCTTGATGGCCAAGCATAATGTGAGTGATCCCTGCAAAAGAACCTACCCAAGAAGGAGAGAGAGAAAAGCCCCATCAAGAAAAGAAAATCAGAGTTGTATCTGCTGTTAACTGGTGACTCGTGGTCATATAGTGCCCTGGGGCAGCAGGACAGGACAGGGTCTGTGGACTACAACATATAAAAAGATGGGTGCAAAACTAGAGGATTGGGTCTTTCGGTTCGATGATCATCCTCCAGGAGTCGAGGGACGTGACAGAACTCCTCTGCATGGCTGCACCCTTGGCCAGCAGACTGGCATAAGCAACTGCGGCTGGTAATTACAGCCCATCCGTAGAACTGTGTGTATGAGTGTGTGTCCCTGGGGTGGGTAGCAGTAGTAGCAGTGAGTGAATTCTGCATGCACAATGAACGCAGCATATTGCCTCCTTCCCCAGACTAGAGATTGCTCATTATATTTCTCTACGTGTCACGGAACTCGGTTGTATTCTTGGCTACGTCGTTGGCCTGCCGTGGGACCTTGGACAAGTCATGGCCTTTCCCCAAGCCTCAGTATCCCCATTTTGCAGACCCTGATCTCCTTTTAAAGTGATCTACTGGTGAAGAACACAGTAGACAAGCTTTGCATGTGCATTTCCATGCAGAGGGCACACTGAAAGCTGCTGGATTGACAGACAGCCATAGAACAGGGACAGGATGAATACTGGCTGCTCAGGTTTCTCACATTCACTGTCCTGCTCGTGTGTTTCACACCGAACCCAGACAGACCACCTCTAGGCATGGCAGGGGAGCTCTGTTGCTATATCTCATTCACCATCTTTGGCCTCTGTGCAGAGGCTACAAATGTTGGGCGGGAGACGGGGGGGAAGGATTAATGATGGACAACAATGATTCCGTAATAGGATCATCAACACTTGACTCACTAACTCACGGCACATGGGTCACTGAAAAGCCAGTGGATGGGAACAGGAAGAACTGATAAAGGCTAAGAAAAAAAAAGCTGAAACATTGGAATGAATATTCCCAGCCAATTTCTCTTTCAGCTGTGGTGACAGTTCTCTAATGCAAAACTATCATTTTCAGAAACCTGCGGTCTGCACGTGGAAATTCTGTGATCTGCAACAAGATCTTTATGAATTGGTTATTCTGCCCAGTGATACTTTCCCCCAAATGTAGGTGACAAATCTGGGTCATTTTCAATCCGGGCTGGAGTCAATCCTGCAAAATGTGCCCACTTTCAGAAAGAGGTTAGCCACCGAGATGGACCATCAGTCTGATCCTGAATGAAAGATGCTTCAGCACTGGCATTCTGAACTGGCAAACAGCCGCTTAAAACCTCTCCTAGAAATCCACAAGCAGCATGCTTGCCCACGCAGCCTGGAGCTGCCTCACAATTCTCCCTGGGCCAGCTCTGCTCCATGGTTGTTTTACAGAGAACAAGGTGCTTTAAAATCACTTTCCTCAGAGGCATCCACATCTCTCTAGAATCAGAAGTTGACCTTGTGCCTTCCAGCACATCCCTCTTCTGTAATACATATGCAGCGGTTTGGTCTCTATTAATCTGAACCAGCTCCCCACGGTAAACGCACATCTTCCGCTTCTAGGACGTTTCCATCTCTACAGATCTGTTGTCAAGAATGGTGATTCCTCGCTCCTTTTATCCTCTTCGTGTTTGCCATCCCAATGTTTTTGCTTTTCCCCTGTGGATCACATCTCTCATGTCTTGTCTACATGAACATTTATGTCATGGCAAGCCGGTGTGTAAATCTACCCGCCGCAGCCTCCCACGAACTGTCTGTGCACAACCTAGAGATCTGTGCTAACAATTAATTAGTGCGCTTTCATCTACCTTGCTAGGTTACTAGGGATTAAACACAATCTCCTAGGTAAGAGTTATTTTCCATTAATTCTCAAGCCTTTGTCGCTCTCACCTGCAGAAACATCTATCCTGTTCAAGCTATACACCATTCAGCTGGCACGGCGTTGCTGGTTTAAGCCCTCTATATATTGATTTTTGGCACTGCCTGAAATGTCAGTGTAACATCTGCATGAACAGTTTTTAAGGACGCCAGAGTGTGTCCCCAAGAATAATAGGTGAATGGATATTGTGTAAAGCCAGTCTGGTCTTTTTCGAGGGTCATCAAATGTGCTTCAAGGTCAGTTTCCCCATATTATAGTGAGGCAGTGGGTATAAACTCCTGAATCATCTACAGGCGACCCCAGCTTACAACCGCCCAACTTACAACCCCCCGCATTTCATAGAATCATAGAATCATAGGACTGGAAGGGACCTCGAGAGGTCATCGAGTCCAGCCCCCCGCCCTCAAGGCAGGACCAAGCTCCGTCTACACCATCCCTGACAGATGTCTATCTAACCTGTTCTTAGAATCATAGAATCATAGAATACTGGAAGGGACCTCAAGAGGTCATCGAGTCCAGCCCCCCACCCTCAAGGCAGGACCAAGCTCCATCTACACCATCCCTGACAAGTCTATCTAACCTGTTCTTAAATATCTCCAGAGAGGGAGATTCCACCACCTCCCTTGGCAATTTAACCACCCTGACAGTTTTTTTTCCTAATGTCCAATCAAACCTCCCCTGCTGCACTTTAAGCCCATTACTCCTTGTCCTGTCCTCAGAAACACATTTTCTCCTTCCTCCTTGTGACACCCTTTTAGATATTTGAAAACCGCTATCACGTCCCCCCTTAATCTTCTTTTACAATCATTTTTTTCATGCAAGATAGCTCCTAAAAAACACTATTTATGTACACAGCGAGCACATCATCCCAAAACAGGAAACGCCCAAGGTGAGTCAGACTCACCAGTCTGCAGCAGCTGCTTGACCTGTGCGCATCTCCACCACATCGGTCTTCACTTTTTAATTATTTTTGTGCATTATTTGAACTATATAAATTAGTTTTCCTCCATTTCCATAGTCAATTTTTGGTATTTTTAGGGTATTAAATGGGTTTCCAGGAACGGAACCACCATTTCTAACATTGCACCTATGGGAAATAAGGGTTCGACTTACAACGGCTCGACTTACAACGGTTGCCCAGGAACTAATAAGGTCATAAATGTGGGGGGTCACCAGGATCTTCTTTTCTTGCTTTTAAAAATTATTAAGTAGAATTATTTGTTGTGAATTTTTCCAGGACTCCTGACTTCTTTTTTTTTTTGGCCCCAATCACTTTTATTCATGAGTTTTGCTGCTGCCTTTGGAATTAGGGATGTAACTATGAAGGAAAAAGGTTAACCAGTTCAACAATGTAATTGCAATTATTTAACCGTGCCACAGCTGGGGTCCGGCCAGCCGAGGGCTCCTCCAACCCAGCCCTCCGTAGGTAGGGGAGAGGAAGCTGCTCCAGCCAGCCAGCTAGCTAGCTGGGGTCCTGCAAGCCTTCTACATCCCTACACTTACTACTGGAATTTCATCTTTTCCTCGCCACGCCTTTATGACCCTGCTTTACTCCAGTTCCAGCGGCATCACAAATGTGTTGCTACTTGTCTTCACTTAGTTTTGCTGGCTCCCTTAATAGCAAGCTTGTGCACTTACGTGCAAGATATGGCTGCAAGTCATCTAAGTCTTTGAAAGCTTTTTCCATTGACTGCCTTCCCTGTGAGACACTGCAAGGAAATAAAAGTTCCTCTCCCTGCAATGGGAGGATAAAAGAGGCACAAAGAGGTTGAGTGAGTGGCCCAAGGGCATACAGTGAGTCTGTAGCAGAGCCAGGAATAAAACGCAGGTCTCTTGATTCCCAGTCCTCTGCCTTAACCATTAGATTCTCAGCAGTCTCTCTCACAAGAGGGAAGAGAAAAGACTCAGCTGTAGGCAGTACGGTGGGAAATCTTTACTGAAGCTACTGGAAACACAGAGACACTGGCTCTGAGACTACCTAAATACTGCCTAGCTGCCTAGTATCACTAAACAGGCCACTCTAAACCGTAGCCTCAGTAAACCAAGCATAGAAAGAACTATAACACAGCCTCCTTCCTCCCCTCTTTGAAGGCCTGACTTTAGATACTGTCCACTACTAGACCTCCCTCTCTCTTCTCATCTTGTGTTATAATGCAGTCATAGCAATATCAAGCTTTTTAAAAGGGCAGCTCATTGATGCACATGATCCTTGCAAGTGCAGAGCTCAATGAGTTCTTCGTTTACTGGCCAAAATCAGACGCTTAAAGCAGAAACCAGCCAGCAGCCATTTCACCAAATCTTTCGTATATTAAACACGTGCATCCAAAGTTGAACCGGCTGTTTCCTAAGTGCCTTTTCTAGTTAGTCAGCTGCATCCCACTGAAACACAGTCCTGATTTACAGACAGCATTGCCTGCTCTTAACAGACAAATTGTGGCACAGAGAAAAGTGCATCAATCGTATGCAAATTGCCACATCACTTAAAATGTTTTCTTCTTGAAAATCTCCTGCTTGTCTTCCTCCCTCTCTTCTGTAGCTGGCCGGATTTATCTGCTGTTTCTTATTAACCTTGATAAATTTCCCTATATAGATTCCCTCCACTACTTATAAACTGTAGCCCATCCATCCATGAAGGAATAAGAAATGAAGAGCTGCTCAGCTTTTAGAGCATGATTGGACAGTTCATCCTAACTGCTGGGGTTAAAGTCATATATAAACGGCTTTACACATACAGCCACATTTCGAAAATTAGTCATGCCAGACCAATTCTGGCTCTATGCTGTTTAAAAACTGGTCCAGAGGACTGGAGGGTAGCAAATGTTGTTATTGCTATATTTTAAAAAGCCTCTAGGGTAATCCAGGGAATTACAGACTAGGAAATTTTACACTTGTACCTGGCAAACTGGTGGAGTAGAGAATTAAGAATATAAAAAGAACATAAGAACATAGTACAGTTCCCCAATGCAATTACTCTTTAAGAACGTAAGAACGGCCACACTGGGTCAGACCAATGGTCCATCTAGCCCAGTGTCCTGTCTGCCGCCAGTAGCCAATACCAGATGCCCCAGAGGGAAGGATCACAACAGGTAATCTTCAAGTGATCCCTTCCCTGTCTTCCACTTCCAGACAAACAGAGGCTAGGGACACCATTTCTACCCATCCTGGCTAATAGCCATTGATGGACCTAACCTCCATGAATCTATCTAGCTCTTTTTTTAACCCTGTTAAAGTTCTAACCTTCACCGCATCCTCTGGCAAGGAGTTCCACAGGTTGAGAGAACAACAAAATACCAGAAAGATCATGATACGATAGGGTCTAATCGGCACCATTTCTGCAAAGGAAAATCATGGCTCACTAATCTCTTAGAATTCTTTTCACATGTCAATGAAATAGTGGATAAGGGAGACTCAAGTGACATAATTTATACAGGCTTCTACAAGGTTCTGTACTAGAAGCTGCAAAAGAAGCTAAGTAATCATGGGGTGAGAGGCAAAGTATTGTCTGAGATCAAAATCTGGGTAGGAAACACAAAGCAAAGAATAGGATAAAAGAGTTAATTTTCAACAAAGCAAAAGATTAATGGGGGGCACTTTAAGGTCCCACACTAGGTCTTACATTGCTTAATACGTTTATTAAAGATCTGGAAAGCACAAAGTGAGGTAGCAAACTATGCAAATAATACAAAGTTGTTGATGGTGCTGAAGACGAGGGATGACTATGCGGAACGTCAATAGGCTAGGAGGATGGCCAACAATGCAGCAATGAAGTTCATTGTCAATACATGAAAAGTAATTCATAGGTTTTAAAGCCAGACGGGGCCACTATATCACAGGCCACAGGAATTCCCCACATTCATTCCTTTTTCAACTGGAGCAGATCTTTCAGAAAAAATGAGGGAAAACAGGTAACCAGAGCCTCACTCGACAGGGCTGCTACTGCTCAAAGAGAAGAGCCTGGAGCTTTGCATGAGAACGACTAAAACACGAGCTAGCAACCACCAGAGGAAGCTGACATGGGCTGTTACTGAAGACAACGACGTGCATTAAAAAGGGGATCTCTGTCAAGCAGTGGGATACTGAGACCACTGCGTATGATATCAGTATCTTCGCACTGTTTCCTAGTGTTCTTCCTGTCTGCCTGTCCCCACTTCCTTCTTGGCTTACACCCGGACAGCAAGCTCCTGCAGGCAGGGACTGTGTCTTTGTGGCATCTTTGGGGCTCTAGTCTAGACTCAAAGACATCACAAATAATTCTGAGCTTGTTTTCCCAGGCACGAAAGCTATGTCGTCCTAGCTCAAAGAGAGGATCAGGTCCTTGTTTCAAAGGGCGACATGCCCAGTGTGAGATGCCATTTTGTTAGCTGCTGTGCACCCACAGCTGAAAACTAGGTTCAAGGTGGCTCACACTGAGCACCCAAAAATGGAGACACTCCACATTTTTATTATTTCTCTTGTGGTTTCCTGAAACCGGGCTCAGGGCTCCATTGAACTTAGTAGGCACGGTACAAGTAATTAGCACTGGGAATAATACCCTTTAAAAGGGCAATGCTGAAAGAATTATATCCCACCCTGCTGATCAGAAGACTGTGTTACTCTTTTTCTTAGCCATGCTATGGAATCTTTTCTCTCTTCATGGTGAAACCGCTTCCCCACCTCAGAGTGCAGAAGAAGATGAAATCCCTATGGACTAGCCCTCTGGCATGGGACCACTACATGAATCATTTGGCCTTTCCCCAACCCACCCATCTCATGGTCTTCTGTAACCACCACTGGACAGATTTGAACCTGGGACCTCTGGAACTTAGAATAGGAGCCTCTACCCTCTGAGCTAAAAGCCAGCTGGTTCTCAGCCCCTGCTGTAGAGGTCTCCTGATCTTAGCTGTTGCTGTGGTCTAGGTGCCACTGCATGGGACAGCGAACCACACTAGGGCTATGACTACACTCGCGGCTTCTTGCACGAGTAATATGCAAATGAGGCTAAGCGTGGAATATCGCCGAGCCTCATTTGCATACCTAATGAGCCACCATTTTTTTTCAGAAGAGGCTCTTGTGCCAGAAGGAGCGTCTACACTGCCCCTTCTTGCGCAAGAAAAACCCTCTTGCGCAAGGCCGTTCTTCCTGAAGAGTAATAGGTGTAACGGCATTGCGCAAGAGGGTTTTTCTTGCGCAAGAAGGAGCAGTGTAGATGCTCTTCCTTGCGCAAGAGCCTCTTCTGAAAAAAATGGTGGCTCATTAGGTATGCAAATGAGGCTCGGCAATATTCTATGCTTAGCCTCATTTGCATATTACTCGTGCAAGAATCCGTGAGTGGAGACATAGCCTAGGTGTGTGGGTTACACTTCCATGCTGGCCAAATGGACCAGTTGAAAAACCCTCTTTTTGTCTGCAGATGATGGAGAATTGCCTCAGTCTGGCTGTTTTGCTCTCAGCCATACAGCTTAGGAGAGGCAAAGGGTTTTTTGGCTGGTCCTCTGCAGCAGGGATATTTTTCACCTGATTGGAAGCTAACACTGATCATTTGGCTACATGCTTTTATTAGGTGGAAGAAGGAAGAACCACACACGCAGCTGTAAAAAACCCAGAGTGCAACTTTGACAGCTGTGTTACCTCCGTTATGTCTGATCCGTATGCTTCAAGCAAAGAGAGTTCTTGGCTAGGGCTTGAAGAATGCAGCACAGGAACCTTCCCAAGGATTTGGGATCTCTTTATTCCTGTTCTTAGACAGCATCCAATAGAAAATGTTTTCCTGTTATGCTCCACACTGGAGAAATGTCTGCGTCTTCTCTGAGACATCTTGGGAACTGCAGCATCCACGCTCTCAGAGGAAAGAGAAATGACAGTTATTTGATGGAAATAATAGCTGGTAATAAGAAGAAAGTGAAAAGGGAATGTTGGTAATAAGAAGAAAGTGAAAGGGGAGGGTTAGGGAGGAGGATAAACAAGAAAAACCCTTTGACTTGGTACATAAAGTAATTTGAGATGCAGAAAGCTACAGTGGATTCAGCAGGTTAATAGGAGAAACGCAACATACTGCGGTGAAAAGGGGGAGTACTGCCTGCATTAACACAAAGAGAGGACCTACAAAAATGACCAGAAATGTAATTTCTGTGCTCTGAAATAAATTCGCCAAGGAAAAATACAAAATCTGTCCAAACCGAAAGGTAGAAGTAATGAAAGCCAGTTAACTGTTTGTATCTCAGAGGCCCCTTGTGCTCAGAGCTTAGCCGAAGTTAGAAACCATGACTTTGTCATTTCTTTTAGCAAGCTGCCTTGCAGGTCAAAGGTTTTGTGGCGTTCTGATGGCTCAGTGAGATGTGGCTTGTAACCCTTCATCTCCATGTTTATAAAAGTATTACTAGCCCTGTTTGGCCGATGGGAAAAGCACAGAGAGGTGAATGAGAATTTTATTATTTGTATTACTGGAGCACGTACGGGCAAGTCACTTGACTAATGGTCAACTCTTTGACTCTTAGTCTACTGTCTCATCTCTAGGACCATGCTGTCTCCAATGCTTACAGGACAGAAGGTAGGAAAATACCAAAGGGATAGATGAAGCAAAATGCAGGACAATGTAGCACTTTAAAGACTAACAAGATGGTTTATTAGATGATGAGCTTTCGTGGGCCAGACCCACTTCTCTCAGGGCTGGGAATATTTACATAATCTATCCAGATCTAATAGTAGGATAGTCACTTTCCAAGGCTTAGGATGTTAGCATGGAAAGAGGGTGGGAAAAGACTAATGTGCATCTCCAGAGCTGCGGATGGTTGCTATTGATATACAGTATTTCCCTCCACACTTGAACCCCATTGTAGGAGCTGGAATGGCTTACAAGTAGGTTTTTAGGTAAAGAGAGGGGCCAAATTCATCCCTCCTGCTGCTACATTGACGCTCAGTTAGCCATCTGTCGAGTATCTGCTGGGAATTTGCCATTGTCTTTGGTAGGACATTGGGCTGGTTGCAGGATACTGTGTTTTGGTGGCTGAATGTCTGGGTGAGGTTGTCCTGACGTCAGATGAGTCAGCGCCAGCTTTCTAAGCAGGGCTCTTGGAAATGAGAGCAGCGCTAGTTTTTATTGGAAAAGCTGGTGATTAGAAGTGGCTAAACGAGAGGGATTCAATTGCCCATTCCGGCTGTGCGCAGGGCCCAGGTTTTAAAAAACCATGCAGGCTTTCAGGGGCTAGACAGACATGTGGCGGGTGAGGCGAAGGCAGCTGGGAGACCAAGAGACTTAGCAACAGAGTTGACCAGCAAAAGGCAGGAAGGTTGGGTGGTGTGATTTGCACAGGGCTGGGGGGAGAGGTTGTGTTTTGTCCTTTCCTTAATTTGCAGGTGTCATGTAAGTGCTGAAGGTTGGAATGTCGTTGCCTCAATAATGCCATGAAGGCTGCTCAGTGCGTCTGTCCTTGCAGCACCAGTGTTATCAGTACTAACAGCAGATAATTCAGTAGCCTCTATAAAGAAAGACCACAGGCATGGTTCAGGGACAAAGTACTAGGCCTCGTACAGGACTAGCATCTGATAGGATCTACAGGTACATTAACACAAGTGGCAATGAGCATTCAGTTATCAGTGGGAATATCTGCTGTCCCAGGAGCCACAGAATACTAAGGTGAGGTTCTCCAATGTATGTAGACTGAGACAAACTGCTGGGATGAACAACTTCTGGATTTCATGACATTTGTTTGCTTTTCCTTATTCCTGCTATCTCGGCTACATCCCTATTTACGGTTCTGTCAAGCCACCTTATCTTGTACTGAAAAAAGTGTCCCTGTAGTAGCTTTCTGAAGTGTATTTGCCTATCTAGCATATAATTATTTTGCCAACACCAGGCTTACTCTGATTCAGGACTCAAATCTTGTACCAGGCCCTGTGCTCTCTCTCTCCTACTGTACCGTACGAGGAAGAACCCCCAATGGGAGGAAAACGGCACACCGCTTGTACTACCGCTAGCTCTTCCTCTTCCTGCACCTGGCGGGTCCCATGCCAGAGAGGCATCCTGATCTTGGAGGCTTCCACTCTGACCCTGGACTTGACTTGCTGGGATTGCTGCCTGCACATCTCTGCGGATGAAAGCCAGGCAGTGAGGAACCACCCAGGGTGAGAGCTGCCTGTTGGTGCAGTCCCAGGAACCAGGCAAGAGAGCCGCAGGAGGAGGCAAATCTTCACTTCACAGCATCCAGGAGTGCAGGGACTTAATCACAGGACATGTGGAAAAATTGGGGACAGAAGATGCTCGTTGAGTAGAGCAGCACCCGAGGAGAAAGGCGAACCTGCTGCTCGACAGGGAGGAGACTGGCTGCTGCCCACCCCGAGTAGAAGGCAGTGGTCTACCTTTCACCCACATCCTCCTGAATCCATCGCAGTGAAGAACCAGTCTGCTGTCCTGGTAGCACATGAGGAACAGACCCCGATGGCTGAGGAAGAAGAGCTGCCTGTCCCCAGGCAGGGAAGCACAGCCACTTCACCCAAGAAGAGGGTGCCACTTATCGACATGGGCACATCATACAGCCGAGTCTGAGGATGAGCGGATTAGCAGCGTGCACAGGGTCTGGGAGCAACGGTGAAGAAGTCAGGGCCCAGGAGACGTTCTCATCAAGCTCTGAGTTAAGAGTAAGGGTCCACGCAGGGAGATGAATGCATGGGTGCACAGATGGTGTTGACGCTTCGGTGTCATTGACCATGGAATGCTAGCTAAGTAAGCTAAGAAGGTTTACTGGGAAGAGACTGGTTCCACCTAACCAAGAAGGGGAATTGCATCTTCAGACACCAATCCACCAACCTAGTTAAGAGGGCTTTAAAAAGGTTCAAAGAGGGCAGGTAACAAAGGCCAACCGGTAAGCCTAAAAAAGGTGACCTTGACCGAGGGGCGGGAGGAGGGAGACATGGAAATTGACAATAGCGTCATAGGAGCAAGAAGCAGGAAATCAGTGCAAGAATCCGCTCATCATCTCACATGTCTATACACAAATGCAGAGAATAAACAGGAAGAATTGAAAATATTGATCCATAACTGAAATCACAAAGATTTGGTGGTCTAGATAAATAGGGGGAAAAGGGTGATGTTATGAATCAGGAAGAGGAGGTAGATACTGCACTTAATTTATTTTGTCTATGTAGCACACAATTCCTTGAGTGGGCGCCCCAGAACTATTATAAACCAATTACAAATTAAATTCGGTCATTTGTACTTCAGTCACAAGAAAATACCGCCTTTTGTAAGCTGCCAGCCCTGTCACCTCCCTGTGAGCTCAGAGTCAAGCTGGGCTCCTCCTATTCTTGTGCATCAGCAAAATAATGTAGGTTCTTCAAGCCAAATGAGGCTCTCCGTGATACCTAGGCAACCACAATGTCATCAAAGTACAATATCAGCACATGGCTGGTGAAAGGGATTGGACTGGATTCTACTCCCTCTTGTGCATCAACAGACTGTACGTGCCATATCAACCTCTTTTAGCTGTGTTCGCTCTACAGGACTAAGGGGGATAACAACCAATAAAACTTACCTTAGCAACATACGTAAGTGTGTATATGCAGAAGGAAAAGCTTTGATTGGTGGAGGATTTTTCACAGAATACCCTTGTGTGCTGAAATGTGACCAGGGTTTCATTCAGCCTAAGAAAACCATCTGAATGAAGAGATTTTTCTAGTGCTTATTTTCATAAATATTATTTCAGTCATAACAGCAACAAAACTCATCAGTATTTGCTGCAAAGAAAAGCATAACCCCTCGAACATAGAGGTTTCATTCCAAATGTGCACAAAAACGAAGCTGAACATCCAGCAAGTCCACATTTTGAGAACTGTAACTTCTATTGTTAGGCTGCCTCATGTTTCAGAAAAGGCAACGAGGAGTCCTGTGGCACCTTAGAGACGAACAGATTCATTAGAGCAGGGGTTCCCAAACTTTTTGACACAGGGACCAGTAAATCCATTCACGAGCTTTTGGAGGACCAGTAACATTCATTTGCATATTTGCATATTCATTAAACACATTATGAATATTCAAATAAGTTGTTTCTGATCCTCCCAAAGCCCCCAGTGCCAGCATTAGCAAAGTTTTTGATATAGTCACACACAATATTCTTGCCAGCAAGTTAAGGGAATATGGATTGGATAAATGGACTGTAAGATGGATAGAAAGCCGGCTAGATCAGGGTTTCCCAAACTTTTTACTTTAGTTGGAACCCGGTTTTTTTAGTAGTTTTTTGCAGCCCAAAAATATAAACACATGTAAAAAAAAATAATGAAAAATGAATACATTTTCAGTTTTTACCTGAAACCTGGGCCAGGTCTTGGGGACCCGGCGCTGCATGGGCACTCCAGGAGGTGGGAGCAGGACCAGACTGGGGGTAGGGTAGCTGTCTAGGGTGCAAGGAAGGGTAGGTGTCCGGACAATCTGGTATTTGAGGGTTTTGCCAGGTGTCCGGACAATCTGGTATTTGACGGTTTTGTCTGAGAAACAAATTGAGAAATTACCAGACACATACAATGTCAGGTATGTCCTAATTAGGTACGTTTTATTATAATTAGGTGTATCAAGTACTTAGCTGCAAACTGCCTGGATAGTACATGTGCTCACGCTGCCTGAGTGTGTCTACCTGCCAGGCAGTTCGCAACTACTCGAGGGAGGGTATGGGGGGGGGGGCAAAATGGAATCCCCAGGCAGACTCACTCCTCTGCTAGGGTCTGTAGGGTCTGCATGTGCCCAGGTCAGTCCCGCTCTCCCCTCCCTTCTCCTCCTGATCTCCCAGTCAAGCCCTGCTGCTCCTGTCCAGCCCTGCTTCTGGCAGCCAGTTCCCCCGCCTCCCACCAATCTCCCCCATCAGCCCTGCTCCCCCAATGACCCCCCCCCCAACCAGCCCAGCTGCCCCTCTCCAGCCCTGCTTCCTGCAACTGGTTCTCCCGTCCTCTTCCTCCTGTTGTCCCCTGGCCAGCTCCCCCGCCCCCTGTTCAGCCCTGGTTCTGACACCTGCCCTCCCCGATTTCTGCTGGATAGCCCCACTGCCTCCAACCCTGCTTCCGCCACCGGCCTGCCTGTCCCCCCCATCTCCACAGGATAGCCCCGCTATCCCCAACCCTGCTTCCGCCGCCCGCCAGCCACCCACCTGGATTTCCACGGGACAGCCCTGCTACCCCTAACCCTGCTTCCACCGGCCGCCCACCCGCCTGCCCTGATCTTCATGGGACAGCCCCACTCCCTCCAACCCTCCTTCCCAGCAGCCAGTTCTCCCTTCCCCCCACCACCACCTCCTCCCAGCTTGTCCCGCTCTGCTCCCCTACCGACAGCCAGGCTGAGGCCCGGTATTTTTTTTCCAGCAGCCCATAGTTTGGGAAACGCTGCATTAGGGCGTACGTTTATGTGGGTAAAACCCACTTCATCAGATGAATTGGAGTAGAAATTAGAGAGGCAGACCTTTCAGAAAAGGCTGTTTTTCAGCCCTCTACAACTTTTTATTTTGCTCCATCTTTAATGTAGTTGCCTTTTTCTCTTGTTGTTGCATGGAAGATTGAAAAGCCAAGGCTGTTTTCTTAAGCATAAGGCAACCTAACCCTCTGAAGCTTTCAGGTTTGATAACTAAAACCAAGAATCGCTCAAGCTGCATACAACCTTAACATGCTCTTCCCAAGGCTGGCAGGTTTGCTTAGTGTAGTTTACCCAGGGGATCACTCTGCCTCCTTAACAGTGCTATAAAATGCTATGTATATATTCTACACAACCTATAAAGTCAATCATGCCCTTTTGCAGCATCCAGTACACATTTGCTTGTGGTCACCCTTCCAATAATGGCACATTAATAGTGAGGATCATCTTTTCTTGACAACTTGGTTGGACATTAGGAAAAAGTTCCTACCTGTCAGGGTGGTCAAACACTGGAATAAATTGCCCAGGGAGGTCGTGGAATCCCCATCTCTGGAGATATTTAAGAGCAGGTTGGATAAATGTCTATCAGGGATGGTCTAGACAGTGTTTGGTCCTGCCGTGAGGGCAGGGGACTGGACTCGATGACCTCTTGAGGTTCCTTCCAGTATTCTATGATTCAAAGAACTTGGGATGGGCTCTAGGGGGATAAAGGATCTTCTCATGGCATGTTTCCTATCGCTACTGATAAAACGTCATTCCAGAGTCTATTTCTACTAGGTATTTCTCATGATGGAAGGTTAAACTAAATGAAGGAGCCCTCAATAGTTCAACAAGAACCATAGTACTTCACCCTTTGGCTAAGATCAAGTGTGAAATCAGTTTGCTGAGTGCAGGGTCCTAAACTAGAAGACCCGTGAAATCTCTTCTAGCCCTATAAGTCTATGGTGTGTCCCATAGGCTGTGTCTAGACTACATGGCTCCGTCGACGGAGCCATGTAGATTAGGGTTGTAGGCAAAGGGAAATGAAGCGGCAATTTAAATGATCGCCGCTTCATTTAAATTTACACGGCTGCTGCGCTGAGCCGACAAACAGCTGATCAGCTGTTTGTCGGCTCAGCGCACTAGTCTGGACGCTCCCACGCTGACATCAAAGCCCTTTGTCGGCAGCCCCGTTATTCCTCATGGGATGAGGTTTACCGGGGCTGCCGACAAAGGGCTTTGATGTCGGCAGGGGAGCGTCCAGACTAGCGCGCTGAGCCGACAAACAGCTGATCAGCTGTTTGTCGGCTCAGCGTGGCAGCCATTTAAATTTAAATGAAGCCGCGATTATTTAAATCGCCGCTTCATTTCCCTTTGCCCAATAAACAAATCTACATGGCTCCGTCGACGGAGCCATGTAGTGTAGACGTACCCATATTGAGGGACTAAGAATTATCTAGGCTGTCCCTGACAGATATTTATCTAACCTGGTCTTAATCTCCAATGATGGAGATTCTGCAAAAACTCACCTGAGAGCAAGGAAGATTTTGCTAACGTCTAACCTAAACCACCCCTGCTGCAATTTAAGCATTGTTTTATCCTCAGAGGTTAAAAAGAACATTTTTTCCTCCCTTCTCTAGATAACATCCTTTTATCTATAGTAGATCCTCAGAGTTAAGAACCCCAGAGTTATGAACTGACCAGTCTGCCACAAACCTCATTTGAAACTGGAAGTATGCAATCAGGCAGCAGAGACCAAAAAAAAAAAAAACACAAAAAAACCCCAGTCTAGTACTATGTTAAACTATTTAAAAAAATCAAGGGAAAGTTTAACAATAAAGATTTGAGAAGGCAAGGGGAACTGCTCCTGTGCTTGTTTCATTTAAATGTAGATGGCTAAAAGCAGCATTTTTCTTCTGTATAAGAAAATGTCAAAGTTGTATTAAGTCAATGCGAACGTTTGTCAATGTAAACTTTTGAAAGAACCACAAATTTTGGTTTAGTGCAGGGGTGGGCAATAACGTTAGCTAGGGGGCCACTGCAGAAATTTTTAAAATGGCTCCAGGCCGTCCCAGTAGGGTCGGGGCCAGGATACTTCTGTGCTTCCCTGCCCACAGACCTTGACTGGCCTGAGGGCAGGGGGAGCGCTTGAAGTCTTTGCCCCCCGCCCCTCCCGAGAGAACCACCAGCTGTTCTGAACAGTTAGTGGTTCTCTCTAGGTGCCCGCACTCCTTGCAGTGGGAGGAGACTTTGCACGCTCCCGCTGCACACTCACAAGCTGATCAAGGCCGGGGGGGCGGAGGAAGCATGGGAAGTCTTTTGCTCCCTGCCCCCACCCTGCACGGGGGTGCTGCACTTAGAATGGAGCGCCCAGCTGAGCAGCAGCTGGTGGTTGACTCTAAGCACTGCATACCCCTTGCAGGGCAGGAAGAGAATTTGAACATGCTTCCCCGCCCCCAGGTCAATCCTCCTGCCCTTCCCCCATCCTGCAAAGAGCACACCACATTTAGAGTCAATCGTCAGGTGCTCAGCTGGCAGTTGACTCTGAGCGCCGCACGCCCTTTGCAGGGCAGGACTGACCTGGGGGTGAGGAAAGCATGCAAAGGCTCTGCAAGGGCGGGTGGTACTTAAAAGTCAATCCTAGCGGCTGACTCTAAGCACCAGGTGCCAGTGCTAGGAGAGGAGACTTTGTGCGCTCCCCCGTCCCCAGCTCCTGATTGGCCTGGGGACAGGGGAGCGGCAGGGCGTCCGCAGGCCAGATCAACCCATTTGGCAGGGCGGGCCCAGCCCGCGGAGGCCCTTTTGCCCACCCCTGGTTTAGTGTTATGAACATTTCAGAGTTAAGAACTTTCATTCCCAAGATGTTCGTAACTCTGAGGTTCTACTATACTTGAAAACTGTTATGTTCCCCCTCTGTCTTCTCTCTTCCAAGCTAAACAAACCAAATTCTTTTAGCCTTTCCTCAGTGGTCATGTTTTCTGACCTTTAATAATTTTCGTTACTCTTCTCTGCACTTTCTCCAATGATTCTGACCGTTACGATGGAAGGGTTAGAAACAAGGAAAAAGTTTCAGGTACTTTGTAGGAGTTCATTTCATTTCATTTAATACCTTCCTTAAACCGTTTAAATCTTTGCTCACCGTCTCCAGATCTAGCAACTCTCAGTAGAAATGTGCCATCCAAGCAGCAGGGTATCCTGTGGGATACCACCATATTGACTCATGTATGTTCATTGTTTGTTTTTAATCCTGGCTCACAGAATGACTTCGAAAGCCTTCTGTGGGCCTGGCCAAGACCCTGGAGTGCCTCAGTAAAATAGGGATACCTACCTCGTAGGTGTGTTGCAGGGCTTACTGTTTGTAAAACAGATGACAGAATCACATTTGACATTTATAGAGGGCTTTTCGTGTTCAAAGCTAGCTTTGTTTTCAATGAAAACTGTACAAGAGACTACATTTATTAGGCAATCTCCAGTCTTAAGAGGGTACCTGAACGTTCATTATATACCTCTTGCAAAAAGGTAGGAACAGTCTAACATGAACTGATTTTAGAGAAGGCCAAAATAGGTGGAAAATAAAACACCGTGAAATATTATATTAGCCATTTTTTAATATGAAAACTAAAAGCCAGTCAGTGGATTACATGGAAATTTGACATGACAAGCGAATGGATTTGTAGCCTGTTATTTCTTATTTACAATTATGAAAAATACATTCTGGGGGACACTTAGGCTCTGGTGATTTGGCCATCAGTCAAAGCTGCCAGCTGGAGAGCCAACTTGGAAGAAAGCCTGCAGAAGTCTTTCTGAACTCAGTGTGAGTGGCCATCTTCCATATGGGTGACCCAAAACGAGAGAGTAGGGGGGAGAACACATTCCCATGTGGCCAGGAAGGGAGAGGAAACACTTGTGTTTCCAGAGCCTAGAGTCATTCTACAAGTGCAGACATTCCAAACTAAAGCCGATTTTAAGCACAGCCTGGTCTTACAGATTTCCATTGTCTCAGCACCCTTCCATAGGTATGTTTATGTTAAAATAACAAGATGGCAGTTTGAAACATGAATAATGCTCTAACTAACTAATCCCAGAAAAAGTGTTTGCAACAAAAGTCTATCACTGGAATAACTGGTTCCAAGCAGAATTCAGGCGTTCTCTCAGACCTAACTGATTCCCTATCTTCACTCTAGTTGTGTCAAGCATTGTGGGGAGCAATGTGTCTTATGGACACAATTATATGTGTTGAGTACTTTTAATTTTTTTAAACTCTGAAAGATTTCTCTGCTGCTCATTAACAATTTGCTGCAGTGAACAAGAGGGAAACAACAATTCATTCATACATTGTGTTCACACTGAGATAGGGAAGATAAATGCACCAGTTAAAGTCTGGAGACAACCTGAATATGTGTCAAGCAGCAAATAAGGCCTTCAAATACATTTGAACAAGAGAGAACGTGACAGATCAATGGTGATGATCCTCACTGAAATCGGCAGAGACTCAAAAGTATAATGAAAAGTAACTTGTAAACAACGCTATTACTGTTCCAGGCTGGGAAAGAAAAGTGAAACAGAAAAATAAGAGAATAATCACTGATTTGGATATGCTGTGATAAATCAACACTCTAAGAAATATTTTGCTGGGTACTGTAGATTCAATTTTATATTTTGAGTGAATACATTATGCCACCGTGGACTGGACATTTTTTAAAATTGTTCTTTTTTAGCTTTTTTTTTAATCCAAAATACCCACTTGTTTTCCCTCTCCTGATCTGACAGACAACATGAAAAGTGGTGTCTTTCTTTCTGAAGAAGGAATCTACTGATTTACTCCTACTAAAAGTTCCTTTATATTACCTTGTGATTTCACTTCGACCTCCATGTTCTGTTCTCTCCAAACAATACTGGTGCCAGTGATGTCAGACAGTAACACAGGCCCTCATTAAAATTTAGTGGTATTTAACTGGAAGCTGAAATATCAGAGCAACTTTACAGTACTGAGTATGAAATAACTTATTTTTAGAAAAAGATGTACTACAGAAAATGTATAGAAAATTGAAATAATCTACGTTAACTCTTATACTAACTGCTGTTGAGTCAGCTCTACGGTTTAAACCAAATGAAAATGTCTTTGAAATTGATGTTCTTTCTCAAGACACCTCTATCAACAGAAGAATGGACGAGCTCTCTTCTCTTCAATAGTAATTTTGTGCCCCCTGCCACACAGTTCTTCAGAGATCCCCATAAGTCCATCCACTTACATCATGTCCAGCTGCAAAAGAAAATGACATATTTGGAATAGGAGGCACATGCTTAAAATTATTGCTCTCACAAGCTGGACAGAGATGGTAATCAGAAAACAAAATATGTACAGCCTAATGAACTTGGATACACGCTATCTGGGAAAATATGAAAGACCTGTGGAATACTTGTACTCTAAGTCTTCATGACTAAGCAGAGAATCAGCCAAAATTGTATTACCAGAAAGTTGTAAATGCAATTAATAGGGTTTTTAGTTAAGCTGCCCTATTTTAAGACTGGATGGACTATCGGCTGAAGCGCTGGAGATGTTATATTTGTAATGACTCAGCATGAAAAAGAAAAAAAATAAGAGAGAGGCTGAATTGTTTATACACAATAAACCCATTAAATGCTTGAATTTCAGCAAGCCTATCTGTACCAGGTCAATTGAGCAGATTAAAGTATGTTTTTCTTAATGGTTTTTATTTTTCAATCCACACAAGTAACTGCTCTGTAACTCCGGCCTTCTGAAGTGTTGTTACGTTAAACTATAACAATCTGCTCTCAAAAGAGCAGCTTTATCGGGGGGGGGGGGGGGGAGGGGGGGGGTTCTTAAAACACTGGAAAGGAAAGAATTAATCTACATGAACAACGCAAGATAACACAGTCCAGTGCCTGCCGCTATGAAACTATGTATCTGGTTACATTTACAATAGCAACTAAGTATTTCATGGGGGTTCCTTTGTGCCTTAATTTCTTAGTTCAGGGGTGTCCAAACTTTTTCAAAGAGGGCCAGATTTGAAGAAGTGAACATGCTTGAGGGCCGTCCCTGCACTCTCAGCCCCAAGGCGGAGGGCCCGCAGGGTCGGAGGCGGGCGGAGAGCGCAGGGCACGCCGGCCTCACAGCAGCCCGGGGGCAGGGTGAACCTGCAGCCGAGCGGGGGAGCGGGGCTGCGGACGTACCCTACAGGGCAGGCTCTAGGACAGCGGAGGCCATGGGCGGCAGCGCGGCCAGAAGCGGTGCACTGGGCGCGCCAGTTCAGAAGAGCGCCGGGGAGCCAGGAGAGGGGGAGGAAGTGGGGGCCGTATTAAATCGGAACACGGGCCACAATTGGCCTGCGGGCCAGACTTTGGACATGCCTGCCTTAGTTGCTTTCTGGGGCACAAATCCATGGCAAGTCCTCATCCCTGTTGATTTTAGAAGCTCATCTCTCACTGAAACAATCCAGCTACTTCAATCATGAAGCCCCACCATGCCTTCACAGTACTTACCAAATCATCCACATCCCCACCTTCCCCGGCTACTGACGGAGTTTCAGTTGGTTTTTCTTTGGGGGCCAAGAACTGAAAACAAAATTCATTTGCGTTACGGAGACAAAATTCAGACACTTTCCATTCACTCATTGGAAAGTATTTTGATAGGTTTTTTAAAAAACACACATGTGATCTGAGAATTCCATATAGTAAAGCTCCAATAATTACTACTGACGTTTTGGTTGAGTTTCCATCCCCTCCACCAATCTTTAACATTTTAAAGACAAGACTCAGAAAATGTAGTCAGAAATAAGAAAGAAGGCTCATATATACAGGGAGTTTAATAATGTTCTGACCAATAATGTTTGCAGCTATGAATGCTTAAAAATGGGGAGGATGTTATTTTTCCCTTCATAATGTATACCTGTGAAAATCAATAAATTATAAATTTTTGCAAAGTAAAATACAAGGACCAAATCCTGGTTCCACTCAATTAATGACCTGAATCTGAACAAAACCTCAAATGTGTAGGTGGTTAGACTTGTATTCTTTATCAAATAGATCTGTACCTAATGAATGTACCCAAACATTCTATCTCATTAGCCAGTGCAAATCACTAGATGCCCTCCACAAACCATAAAAAAGGGGTCAAAGAAATTAGTTCAGACACTATAATAATGAGGCCCATATACAGACAGCACCTAATGCGTAACTATCTCACAGCTATTTCTCTCTCTCTATTAGCTCCCTTGCTTTATACAAGCTAAAAGTTATCAGCAATAATAGCAAAGAAAACACAAAAACAGAACATGACTTATAAAAATTGTGCTCCACTGTCCAAAAATCTTACTATTAGTTACTATTATTTTAGCAATTAACTCAATGGAAAAAACAGAAATCCTCTCCCATCCGTACAGCTCTTAAACTAGATTGTACGAAACATTTACAAATATGTAGCTGGCATTAACCCTGCCCTAGAGAGAAAGCAGCAATGTGGATGAGCTAGACCATCTAATATTACAGGTCTTTTTCCAGCATTGTCTTCTGTAAAATAAAGGTGCTGCAACAGTGGCTCTAGGTGAGACAAAAAAAGGAAGCTTTTTTCTCTGAAAAGAATTAAACTCAAAAGAGACATGTTCAAAATACTCGTTTGAATTTTTAGCTGGTTTTCATTACATAAACACAGCTGGCTTCTGAAACAGATCTCTGATTATCTCAGATCTTCAGACACTACAATAAGGGGGAAACATGTAACCAGAAAGGGGAGATAGATATGGTGGGGGGATTAATGATGCTAAATATCTCCATTCTCCCTACGTCTGCAGTGTTAGATGTGTAAAGAAGGATATCAAAAAACAGATACAAATCAGAAACTTAACATGGGGGAAGGTACCTTTGTTATCTGTGATCTGAGTATTATCCAGCTCTATTAAGACAGCACCTCACACTTTAGTCTGTTCTATCATAGAATCATAGAATACTAGGATTGGAAGGGACCTCGAGAGGTCATCGAGTCCAGGCCCCTGCCCACATGGCAGGACCAAGTACTGTCTAGACCATCTCTGATAGACATTTATCTAACCTACTCTTAAATATCTCCAGAGATGGAGATTCCACAACCTCCCTGGGCAATTAATTCCAGTGTTTAACCACCCTGACAGTTAGGAACTTTTTCCTAATGTCCAACCTAAACCTCCCTTGCTGCAGTTTAAGCCCATTGCTTCTTATTCTATCCTCAGAGGCCAAGATGAACAAGTTTTCTCCCTCATCCTTATTACACCCTTTTAGATAGCTGAAAACTGCTATCATGTCCCCCCTCAATCGTCTCTTTTCTAAACTAAACAAACCCAATTCTTTCAGCCTTCCTTCATAGGTCATATTCTCTAGACCTTTCATCTTTCTTGTTGCTCTTCTCTGGACCTCTCCAATTTCTCCACATCTTTCTTTAAATGCGGTGCCAGAACTGGACACAATACTCCAACTGAGGCCTAAGCAGCGCAGAATAGAGCAGAAGAATGACTTCTCGTGTCTTGCTCACAACACACCTGTTAATACATCCCAGAATCATGTTTGCTTTCTTTGCAACAGCATCACACTGCTGACTCATATTTAACTTGTGGTCCACTATAACCCCTAGATCCCTTTCTGCCGTACTCCTTCCCAGACCGTCGCTTGCCATTCCGTATGTGTGAAACTGATTGTTCCTTCCTAAGTGGAGCACTTTGCATTTGTCTTTATTAAACTTCATCCTATTTATCTCAGACCATTTCTCCAATTTGTCCAGGTCATTTTGAGTTATGACCCTATTCTCCAGATTAGTCGCAACCCCTCCCAGCTTGGTATCATCTGCAAACTTAATAAGCGTACTTACTATACCAATATCTAAATCGTTGATGAAGATATTGAACAGAGCCAGTCCCAAAACAGACCCCTGAGGAACCCCACTTGTTATGCCTTTCCAGCAGGATTGTGAACCATTAATAACTACTCTCTGAGTACAGTTATCCAGCCAGTTATGCACCCACCTTATAGTAGCCCCATCTAAGTTGTATTTACCTAGTTTATTGATAAGAATATCATGTGAGACCGTATCAAACGTCTTACTAAAGTCTAGGTATACCACATCCACCACTTCTCCCTTATCCACAAGACTCATTATCCTATTAAAGAAAGCTATCAGATTGGTTTGACATGATTTGTTCTTTATAAATCCATGCTGGCTGTTCCCTATCAACTTGCCACTTTCCAAGTGTTTACAGAAGATTTCCTTAATTACTTGTTCCATTATCTTCCCTGACACAGAAGTTAAACTAACTGGTCTGTAGTTTCCTGGGTTGTTCTTATTTCCCTTTTTATAGATGGGCACTCTATTTGCCCTTTTCCAGTCCTCTGGAATCTCTCCTGTCTCCCATGATTTTCCAAAGATGATAGCTAGAGGCTCAGATACCTCCTCTATCAGCTCCTTGAGTATTCTAGGATGCATTTCATCAGGCCCTGGTGACTTGCAGGCATCTAACTTTTCTAAGTGATTTTTAACTTGTTCTTTTTTTATTTTATCTTCTAAACCTACTCCCTTGCCACTAGCATTCACTATGTTAGGCATTCCTTCATCAGACTTCTCAGTGAAGACCTATACTTAAAGCTAGGTGAAAATACCTACATCAGCCAGGGTGTAAAAAAAAAAAAAAAAAGACACATTTCTGACCAACAACTATGTTAACTTAAACCCCAGTACAGACTAGCAATGCTGATGGAAGAATGCTTCCATCAACTGAACTACTATTGCACAGGGAAGTGGTGTTCCTACACCAATAAACCCTTTCCTTGCACACAGACTGTGTCTACACTACAGGGTTATAGTCACATACCTAGGGCAATGTAGCTATGCTGATAAAGTCTCTGCAGTATAGACATACCCTCAGAAGCAGCAAAAATGTTTTTTCACAAAATGTTCCATCAACAACCTAAGTCAGAGCTCTGGAAAGAGGAAGGATAATAGCATATCAACAGTTACCTGTGCCTTTTATTACCTACTGAATACTGCTACCAACCAGGAGGCCACCTAGTTCCTCATTCTCTCAACTACCTAATTCTAAAACACCCCAGAAGGGTTTTCTTTCAAAATAACCGCATCTAGACTGAGTTTCTTTTTTCGAAATAGGGTATTTCGAATAGCGCCCGGACGCGATTGTGCAAATGAAGCGCGGGAACTTCAAATCTGCGCTTCATTTGCAATTTCACTCCGCTGCATCTGCATTCCTCTCTCGAAAGAGGAATGCAGTGTAGACATACCCAGGGTGCGCAAGCTTTTTGGCCTGAGAGCCACATCTTGGTATGGAAATTGTACAGAGGGTCACGAATGCTCACAGAATTGGCGGTTGAGGTGCAGGAGGGGTAAGGGCTCCAGCTGGGGTGAGGCCAGAATTGAGGAGTTCAGGGTGCAGGAGGGAAATCAGGGTACGGGCTAATTTGGGGTACCAGGGCCGGTGAGGCTCTGACAGGGACTGCAGATTTTGGGATGGGAATGGGTAAGAGGAGTTAGGTGGGCAGAAGTGCAGGCCAGATGGGGATCAAAGCACTCAGAGGGCGGGAGGAGGATCAGGACTGGGGCAGCAGGTGGGGGGACTCTGCGGGGTGCAGGATCCAGGTGGCGCTTACGTGAGGCAGCTCCTGGAAGCAGCATTGCGTCTCCCTGCCAGCTCCCAGGCAGAGGTTGGGCCACACAGCTCTGCACGCTGTCCTGTCCATAGGCACTGCCCCTGCAGCTCCCATTGGCCATGGTTCCCAGCTACAAAGCTAGCACTTGGGACGGGGGCAATGTGCGGAGCCCTCTGGCTGCTCCTGCTTCAGGGGGCCACGTAGAATGGGGCAAAGCGAGCTCCCAACCTCCTTGGTTGCACCTGACCCTGCTTTCTGGTGGATACTGTCAGCTTTGGAGGGGGTTTCTCACCCAAACAAATTCCATTTTACATAATTAATTGACATCAGCTAGGATCTGTGAAAGTAGGACACTTCTTCAGGGTTCTCAGAATGATCATTTTACACTAAATTAGGTGTCAATAACACCTTGCAATTTAAGGAAATCTGAGATGAAGATATGCTCAGCAAGAAACTGAAGCTTTAAGTTTCCATTAAGTACTAAACATCTACAATTGATTTTTTCTGACAGGATCTGTTTTGCATTTATGCTGAAACAAATTACATATAATAGTTGTGCCAAAATCCATTATCTTTCCGAAAGCAACCAGAAAAAGCACCTGGCAAGTCTGATCTATTAACTTACCATCGCTTTGCTCTAAAAAGAGTATCTTCCCATATGCATCATTATAGAAAAGACTAGACAATGAGACCATTTTTCTCAATGAAGGAACGTAAGGAAATACACGAGAGCAACATAATGTAACTAAAAGAACCCCAAAGGCACTGCCATTACATGGAATCATCTCCTATTCTAATATTCTCCCTTGTACAGCATGTGCCTTACATCTGATGCTGTACTACCGATTGAACCATTCTAGTCCAGCACCCGCAGGACTTGACCGGTGCCAAAGCAGAGAATATGCCAATCCACAGAAGGTCAATACTGTCTAGCAGCATTGCCAATACTTCCACTTCTTACTGGACTCAGGCTATGTCTACACAACAGCGTTATTTTCAGAATAACTAACATAATTCCAAAATAATTTAGTCCGTGTCTACACACAAGCAGTTACTCTGATGTAATGTCATAATGTCGAGCAGGAGGACTTCTTGCTCCAACTCCTGTAACCCTCACTGTACGAGGAGTAAGGGAAGTTGGGGGAAGAGTGCTCTCTCTCAAAATAACTGCTGTGTAGAAAGTGCCCAAAATAGCTTATTTCGACTTAAGCTACACAATTAGCATAGCTCATGTTGCGTAGCTTATTTCAAGTTTAGCTCTGCCATGTAGGCATGCTCTTAGAAGACATTTAGGGGTAAATTAAAGCTAAATAACAGCACAGAACAGTGAGAGCCAGGACTGGTGGCTGTAAACAAGTGTTATGGGACCACAGCAAACTTGGTCACACCCATGATAAGTGGACATCCAGCTAACTAAAATCATGCTGGACCAGAGAGGTACAACCTGTAGTGTATTCTGAGACTTCTGAAGCCACAATCACACAGTATCAAGTATTTCTGAATAGAGGTTTCTGTGGTCTTGCTTTAAAACAAGGTACAGCATTGGTAGCATATCTCTCTATCTTTAAACTTACCACTGTGAGACATAAGCAATCAAAATATATGATAAATTACTGAACCATGGAACACCTGTATTTTGTTGCATGTTGTAACATAACTGACATTGGTGGTTTTTAACTATAACATTTGTTTCAAAGGAAATTTTTCTCAGTGTGTGAATCAAATGAACTGGTTTTATAATTGGTTAGTGGTGGGGAAAATGCCCCTGCAGGAAAAGGGCCTCACATAAGATGCCTGGAACCTGAGGAATCAAGATTCTCCTCTGAAGGGAATGCAGTCTAGCGGTCAGCAGTGTTACAGTCACAACAGCCAAGCAAATAGATTTGGCTCATTCATTCTGAAATATAGTGTGGCTGAGGCTTGGCTCTGCCGCACTACAAATTCTGCTCTTTATTCTATGTCTAGTTATGCCAGAACTGTGCAATGTCTCAGCTAATGTATCCTAAAAAATTAGGGGAAATGAATGACAGTTGCCTTCCTTCTACGGTAGGGATATGAGGCCATGCTTATTAGAAAGGCTGAAGTGCATCAATGAACAGAAGTGAGACCTGAACTCATGGCCTATCAGCCACAGACCAATGGATTATTTTCATGAGTGAAGCTCTCTGCTTTTCCTGCTCCTCCAAAATACTGTCTCATTCAGTGAAACAAGGAGTCTGAACTGCTTGTGAGGCAGAATGTACTACAAAATTCAGCGTGCCCATCAGAGCGGACTGTAGGATGATGGTAAGTTGCAGCGCACCAGGGCAGCCAGATCCAAGTTTAGTCTACACAGGTTTCTCCCTCATTTAGATGGGAAGCCACAAGCAGGCTTTGCATCTGTGTTATGTATGTAAGGATGCACATATTGTACAGCTACTGCAAGCTCAGTGTTTCACCAGTGGTTTCTTGCTGTGCTTTTTGTGTTATGTGACAAGGTTCCTACTCAAAACTTGGTGGGTCCTGCTCTTTTAGGCTGATTTATTTGCCCCAGAGGCTCACTGCAGCTCTCAATTTGGGCACCACACCAAGGGCATCAGCTTGCTGTTTGCTGAGAGTCTCTCATCATCGGCCAGCATAAGGTATAAACTTCACAGTCTCGGTGGACTCCCAAAGAATACAGGGCTGGAGATGGGGAAGTGGGTGTGAGGGGAACCCGGGCCCACCCTCTAGTCCGGGTTCCAGCCCAGAGCCCTGTAATAGCAGCTGCCTATGAGGGGCTCTAATACCAGCTGTGAGACAGCTACAAAACCCCTATGGCTACTTCCCTACACCATCCCCAGCACCTTCCTTCTCTCAGGCTCGTCCTCCCAGTACCCACTCGGTGCCTGTTTCCTCCTGCACCCAGCAGCGCTTTTCTCTGTCCTCTCAGCTACTTGTGCGCCCTGCAGGGAAGCTCTTTTTAAACCCGTCTCAACTGGTTCTTTAATTGGCCCCAGGTGTTCTAATTAGCACAGGCTCACCTGACTCTGCAGGACCACTCAACTAGCTCCAGGTGCTTAATTGCTCTGATTGACTCTGCTGATTCTAGACTAGCCCCTGCCATTTATCCTGGGAACAGAGATTTTTCTCAGTCTGAAGCTAATATACCTCCCTCCCATTACTTTTTTTTTTTGTATCCCTCTAACTTGACCCTACCACAGTTAGCATAGAGAGGACTTGAAGAACTGAAAAGTAATTTCATGTAGCATATAGTGTGGACATTAGGGTTGATTTTTTTCTAGATCAGGGCTACTCAACTTTGGAAGCCCCGGGGGCCACAACGATACTCACAGCACATACTGAGGGCCGCAACTTAAATGCAAATATACGTAAATAGCTTTTCACACTGATGGGCATGCATTTAAGTCAGTTCTGCTGATATTAATAAAATGTAATATCTACCCGACTTCCACCCATATGACAGCACTTTTAATGAGAGTCCAGGAATTTAATTACTAAAATGCATATCAACAGAAGACCATTATACTGACTCGCCATTGTAGAGCGTGTTCCCAGTGGAGGCCATGTTCAATGGATCCCACCTGCAGGCCATGTGTTGAACCCCACATAAACCCAAACTGCACCGTGGGCCACAAACAAATGGCCTGGGGACCGCGTGTTAAGTAGCCCTGTTCATAGAATCACAGAACCATAGAGTTGGAAGAGATCTCAGAAGGTCGTCAAGTCCAGCCCCCTGCTCTAGGCAGGACCATCCCAACTAAATCAACCCGGCCAGGCCTTTGTCAAGCCGAGACGTAAACACAGCTAGGGATGGAGACTCCACTACTTCCCTAGGGAACCCATCCCAGTGCTTCACCGCTCTCCTAGTGGAAAAGTTTTTCCTAATATCCAACCTGGACCTCTCCCACCACAACTTGAGCCCATTGCTCCTTGTTCTGCCATCTGTCACTACTGAGAACAGCCTCTCTCCATCCTCTTTGGAACCTCCCTTCAGGAAGTTGAAGGCTGCTATCAAATCCCCCTTCACTCTTCACTTTTGCAGACTAAACAGACCCAACTCCCTCAGCCTCTCCTCATAGGTCATGTGCTCCAGCCCCTGTTCTAGATCATGAATTTTTTTGGAAGTGAAATGTTTAAGTAACTAATAACTAAATGACACCTTTCTTGGTACATGCTGCTGGGAAGAGAAAGATAGTTTGCATAGTTATGTATGACCACAAACAGCCATGGCCCCATCCTTGCTGAACAATTTTGTGACAGCTCTCACAACTCTAATCTGTACGTTAGTTTCGATATATACGTTGCTATTTCGTTATAGTATCATGGCATTTTATTGACCTCCCCCCCGCCTTTTATCAATTTTTCTGTGTTTTTTCTCATGTTAAGTGAGTTGTGGACATGCCAAGGTCATCTTAAGGTGCACGTGCATTTCCAAAGCTGCTTCAGATGAAAAGGGATAATAGACTCCGGACTACAACCTCTCACCTATTCACTAAACATTCCAAAGTGACAACCACCCTGCCGGTTAAGAGTACAAAGCTTGAGTTTTGTGGGAGCAAAGAAGAGTTCTCTTTTTAGGAGAGGTGCTTTCAAGCTCACATGGTTAGTGGTTTCAACAGCAGAATCTGTACACAAAAGCCTTCTCCCTCTTAAGCTATATTTAAACCATGCCTGCCAGCTGGGTATATGGATTTGTGTTCATCTTCTGTAAGACAAATATAAAAATAGTTCTCGATTCAGCCACCACTGTATCTTGTCTCCCTTGAATCTGCCTTTCTGCCTTCACTGGGGAAAAGGCTGCTCTGCGTGCCCCATTCTATTCCTTATGCTAACTACAGTACTTTGCACCCCCATTGCTGTCAGTATTGTTACCCGCAAGGAACACCTTCAAACATGTCGCCCCTTTTGTGTTGAGCGTGCTATTGTGCACTGATTATAGAAGTGGAAACTGAGGCACAGAGGTTGCGACTTGGCCACGGATGCAGAATTCAGGGCTGGGGTTAGACCTCAGAAGTCCCTGATTTCCACACCCGTGTTCTAGTGACTAGATTGCACTTCTCCCATATCGAGGAAAACATCATTCTAATGAAAAGTCAGGAGCCAACAGTGTTCCTGCATATACTAACAGCCTGTTGCCACTACACTAAACTGAGCTCCTGAAATGGTTTGTCTGGAAAATATGTCTAAACAATAATATGCCCCACCTGCAGGCAGCATGAAACAATATAATACAGGGCGTATTAAGGGAGAATTTTCCCCGAGTTAGGACCTCTTCATTTTTATGGTTTAGTCCTGAGTGGAGTGCAGGATCAGGTCCACGAAATAACCGTTACAGGACCGCTTGGGAATAGTGACCATAATATAATAACATTCAACATTCCTGTGGTGGGAAGAACACCTCAGCAGTCCAGCACCCTGGCATTTAATTTCAAAAAGGGGAATTACACAAAAATGAGGAGGTTAGTTAAACAGAAATTAAAAGGCACAGTGACTAGAGCCAAATCCCTGAAAGCTGCATGGAAACTTTTTAAAGACACCATAATAGAGGCCCAACTTAAATGTATATCCCAAATTTAAAAACATAGCAAGAGACCTAAAACAGTGTCACCATGGCTTAACCGCCATGTAAAAGAAGCAGTGAGGGACAAAAAGGTATCTTTTAAGAATTGGAAGTCCAATCCTAGTGAGATAAATAGAAAGGAACATAAACACTGTCAAATCAAGTGTAAACATGTAATAAGAAAAGCAAAAAAGATTTTGAGGAACAGCTAGCCAAAAAACTCCAAAAGAAATAACAAAATATTTTTTAAGTACATTAGAAGCAGGAAGCCTGCTAAAAAACCTGTGGGTCCCCTAGATGATCGAGCTATAAAAGGAGCAATCAAGGACAATAAAGCCATTGCGGAGAAATTAAATGATTTCTTTGCTTCAGTCTTTATGGCTGAGGACGTTGGGGAGATTCCCGAATCTGCACCGTCCTTTGTGGGTGATGAATCTGAGGAACTGTCCCGGATTGAAGTGTCATTAGAGGAGGTTTTGGAACAAATAGAAAAACTTAATGTTAACAAATCTCTGGGACCGGATGGCATTCATCCAAGGGTTCTAAAAGAACTCAAATGGGAAATTGCTGAGCTATTATCTGTGGTTTGTAACCTATCCTTTAAATCGGCTTCCGTACCTAATGACTGGAAGGTAGCCAACATGACACCAATATTTAAAAAGGGCTCTAGAGGCAATCCTGGCAATTACAGACCAGTAAGTCTAACTTCAGTACCGGGCAAATTAGTCGAAACAATAGTAAGGAATACAATTGTGAACCATGTAGAAGAATATAATTTGTTAGACAAAAGTCAACATGGTTTCTGTAAAGGGAAATCCTGTCTTACTAATCTATTAGAGTTCTTTGAATGGGTTAACAAGCATGCAGATAAGGGGGATCCAGTAGATATAGTATACTTGGATTTTCAGAAAGCCTTTGACAAGATCCCTCACCAAAGGCTCTTGTGTAAATTACATGGCCATGGGATAAGAGGGAAGGTCCTTTCTTGGATTGAGAACTGGTTAAAAGACAGGAAACGAAGGGTAGGAATAAATGGTAAATTTTCAGATTGGAGAGGGGTAACTAGTGGTGTACCCCAAGGGTCAGTCCTGGGACCAATCCTTTTCAACTTATTCATAAATGATCTGGAGAAAGGGGTAAGCAGTGAGGTAGTAAAGTTTGCGGATGATACCAAACTGTTTAGGATAGTCAAGACAGAAGCAGACTGTGAGGGACTCCAAGAAGATCTCACCAAACTGAGTGATTGGGCAGCAAAATGGCAAATGAAATTGAATGTGGATAAGTGTAAAGTAATACACATTGGGAAAAATAACCCCAACTATATGTACAGTATGATGGGGGCTAATTTGGCTATGACAAATCAGGAAAGAGATCTTGGAGATATCGTGTACAGTTCTCTGAAAACTTCCACGCAGTGTGCAGCGGCGGGCAAAAAGGCAAATAGGTTGCTAGGAATTATTAGGAAAGGGATAGAAAATAAGACACAGAATATCTTACTGCCTCTGTATAAAACTATGGTACGCCCACATCTTGAATACTGTGTACAGATGTGGTCTCCTCACCTCAAAAAAGATATTTTAGCCTTGGAAAGGGTTCAGAAAAGGGCAACTAAAATGATTAGGGGTTTGGAGCGGGTCCCATATGAGGAGAGGTGAAAGCGACTGGGACTTTTCAGTTTAGAAAAGAGGAGACTGAGGGGGGATACGATAGAGGTATATAAAAGCATGAGTGGTGTGGAGAGAGCCGATAAAGAAAGGTTATTTATTAGTTCCCTAAATAGAAGAACTAGAGGTCACCAAATGAAATTAATGGGTAGCAGGTTTAAAACCAATAAAAGAAAGTTCTTCTTCACACAGCGTGTAGTCAACCTGTGGAACTCCTTGCCAGAGGAGGCTGTGAAGGCTAGGACTATAATAGAGTTTAAAGGGAAGCTAGATAATTTCATGGAGGTTAGGTCCATAGAAGGCTATTAGCAAGGGGATAAAATGGTGTCCTTGGCCTCTGTTTTTCAGAGGCTGGAGAGAGATGGCAGGAGACAAATCGCTTGATCATTGTCTTCGGTCCACCCTCTCTGGGGCACCTGGTGTTGGACACTGTCGGTAGACAGGATACTGGGCTAGAAGGACCTTTGGTCTGACCCAGTACGGCCGTTCTTATGTTAGGATTCCATTCATCCAAGCCCTATTTAATTCACTTAACAGTTCATCCATATAAGAAAATTTCTTTTCTGGAATAGCAAAGACTTCATATAGATATGCAAGAATTTAAAAGTAATACCTTTTTGGCTTCCTCACTTGTCACTGAACTACCTTCTGCTTCATCTTTGGTGATCAAAGAAATTCCATCTGAGGTAAATCAAATCACAAAAAGATCAGTATAAAGCTTTACCTGAAAGACACTCTATGTTAAAAATGGAAAGTGTTTCAAATTCAAACTTCTAAATGTGTCATCACTGACAAAAATAAAAAAATACTTCTCATATTAAAAGGACATAGTTTTCATGAGTTAACTGTCATGACCCACAAGTACAATTAATATTAATACATTATTGGAGGCATCCATTTAAGTAACTGGACATATATAATGACAATCAAATTAATGTGATACTGAAATCATAGCTCAAATATGAAATCTATGAAAATTATACTTCAAATAATATACAGCATACTCTCCAACTTCTAATCTAAGTTCATTTCTGCCATACAAAACAATGTTTAGAAGACAGATCATGCATAAAACACTTTATCTTCCTCTAAGCAAAGTGAAACAGCCATTCCCTATATGCAAATCTCAGATAGCGCAGCTTGTATTTGTAAATTCTTCTTCCCCTCAAAACTGTTCATGTTGCTGACAATTCTCATTAGTATCATCTGTAAACTATTACAACAGAACATATCAGCATGACTTTGGTTGGGCCAAATTTCCATTATGAACCCAACATTTTTAAAGGTTTATTATGTGGCTATTAAACTCCCTCCAGGCTGTTTCCCCCAAAGTTTCAACTGGACATAATATTCTTTGTGTGGTGTCGTAAGCTATGGGTGAAATTGCCTCTATCTGTAGTTTGGAGGCAATGAATTAAAGGTGCTATGCAAAAGCAATGTACATATTACTGTACATAGAAAGAAAAGAGGCAACTGTGCATTTAAAGTATATTTTCATAAGCATTCATGCAAGGGAAAAAATTTAGAGAGTCAGGTTTTTCATGCTAATAAAACTAGTGTTCCTAGTCTCTCTATGCAACCTTCCTCCTCAGTTTACTCATCAGTACGTCATGTTACCACAGGTTCCCTTCCTCCGGGTCACTCTCACATCACTGGACTATGTCATGGATTACTTTGTGCGGGAGTCTTCTTAGCAGCTGCTATCATATGGAATAGTGATAGAGATGTAGCCGTGTTAGTCTGGTGTAGCTGAAACAAAATACAGGACTATGTAGCACTTTAAAGACTAACAAGATGGTTTATTAGATGATGAGCTTTCGTGGGCCAGACCCACTTCCTCAGATCAAATAATGGAAGAAAATAGTCACAACCATATATACCAAAGGATACAATTTAAAAAAAAATGAACACACATGAAAAGGACAAATCACATTACAGAACAGAAGGGGGATGTGGGGGGTGGGGGGGGGAAGGAAGGTGAATGCCAGTGAGTTAATGATATTAGAGGTGGGGAAGGGGAAATGTCTGTGAGTTAATAGAATTAGAGGTGATAATTGGGGAAGCTATCTTTGTAATGTGTAAGATAGCTGGGGTCTTTGTTAAGTCCAGGGCGGAGAGTATCGAATTTTAGCATGAATGCCAGTTCAGAGGATTCCCTTTCAAGTGCAGATTTGAATGTCTTCTGAAGTAGGATGCAGGTTAGCAGGTCATTGAGACTGTGTCCTTTCTGGTTGAAATGACAAGCAACTGTTTTTTCTTTGTGATCCTGTCTACTGTCTGTTTTGTGGGCGTTGATTCTTTGGCGAAGTGTCTGAGACATTTGTCCAATGTACATAGCAGACCGACACTTTCGGCACATGATAGCATAGATTAAATTTCTGGTATCTATGGTTGTGACTATTTTCTTCCATTATTTGATCTGAGGAAGTGGGTCTGGACCACGAAAGCTCATCATCTAATAAACCATCTTGTTAGTCTTTAAAGTGCTACATAGTCCTGTATTTTGTTCTATCATATGGGAGAGCCTTCCTCTCACTCTCTCCAGTGCACCAGCTTTCCACTTATTTTCTTCTTTTCCTTGCCTTAAACTGTTCAATTTCTCTCGCTGTGCTATCAATTTATCATTCTAACTGATTTTAACTTGGAATAGCATTTTGAAATACTGTTTATATGAAACCACTGAAAAATGAAGCTATATAGTAGTGAAAGATGAGTTTTACATGGTATGCAAGAACTATCTACAGTAAAACTCTGATAGTCCGATAGTCCGGCATCCCGATAGTCCGGCATCAAAATGCCAAGCGCTCCTGACCAGCTGATTAAAAAGCCTGCCGCTCAGCACAGGTGCTGGCTGTAACCAGAGGGAGCATAAGGTTGGGGGGGGGAGGGAAGAGTGGGATCGTGTTACAGTATGGAGAAGAGCATTTTGCTTCAGTGAAGGGGAAACGGGAAGGGAGGGGGAGGAGGATCAGGTTACAGCACGGAGGAGAGAGACAGGAAGAGGAAAGGGGAGGGTAGGGGGAGGGAGATTGTGTCCTGGCCAGCTGTTAAGCTGTGCAGCTGTACCGGACCTCCTGCTTCTCCGGCAAATCTGATAATCCGGCACCACCTTGGTCCAAAAGGTGCCAGATTATCAGAAGTCTACTGTACATTAAAAACGCTGATATGTGTGCATTGTCAGTGTCTAGCTGCTAACGTGTAGATCCCTCTCATACAATTTACCATTTGAAGAAAAACTGTGCAGAAGGTGTGAAGGGAGAGTCAATTCTCATCGTACCTTGTATCAGAATCTCCCAGAAATCAGCCAAGGTTTTATCTTCCACCTTTTCTTTCAGGTCCCGCAAAAAATCATTAAAGCACTGCACCTCTGACAGCTGAAAAAACAACAAAGGAAACACAGAAAAATAAAATGACCTTAATACCAAAAGAACTGTAATGTTAATGCATCATAAAGACATCTAACATGGGAAACAGGAAAAAATACATTCCAAACCACTGCACATTCATCTAGCACCACTAGAACCCATGTGTAATGTGCAGGGCATCACAAAAGAAACTGCATTTCACAAAGCTGTGCAGATCCTTGGTGACTGCAGGCAGTTCCCGAGTTACGCGGATCCGACTTATGTCGGATCCGCAGTTACGAACGGGGCTTTTCTCACCCCGGAGGACGGGAGCGGCGGGACGCCCAGATGCGCCGCGGTCCGCCGCCCCCGTCCTCCCGGGCGAGAAAAGCTGCTCCCCGTCTCCCTGATCTGCAGGGAGACAGGGAGCAAAGCCTTGGAGCACGCCTGCAGCGGGACAGCCCGGGCGCGCTTGAGCTGTCCCCCTGCGGGCGTGCTCCGCGGCTTTGCTCCCCGTCTCCCGACCAGCAGACCAGGGAGATGGGAAGCAAAGCCTCGGAGCACGCCAGCAGTGGGACAGCCGCGGCGCTGGACTGTCCCACTGCCCGCCTGTTCTGCGGCTTTGCTCCGCGTTTCCCAGGTCAGCAGACCAGGGAGACGGAGCAAAGCCGTGGAGGACGTGGGCAGTCCCGCCACCCCCGTCTCCCTGGTCCGCTGGGGGGCGGGGATGCAGCTAGTGCTCCCCTCCCCAGCAGACCAGGCTTTTCTTGCCTACCCCTGGGGTAGAGCAGCTGGGGGCTGCCGGGTTGGTCCTGCAGCGCCGCTCCGGACCAACCTGGCAGCACCCCAGCTGCTCTGCCCCAGGCGTCCTGATTCAGCCGCTGCTGGTCAGTTTCAGCAGCGGCTGAATCAGGATGCCTGGGGCAGAGCAGCTGGGGTGCTGCTGGGTTGCTCCAGTAGCGCCAAGGAGCTGCGCTACTGGAGCAACCCAGCAGCACCCCAGCTGCTCTGCCCCAGGCGTCCCCAAGTCAGCTGCTGCTGAAACTGACCAGCAGCTGACTACAGGAAGCCCGAGGCAGAGTTGCTCTGCCCCAGGCTTCCTGGAATCAGCCGCTGATCAGTTTCAGCAGCAGCTGACTTGGGGACGCCTGGGTTTCTTAAGTTGAATCTGTATGTAAATCAGAACTGGCGTCCAGATTCAGCCGCGGTTGAAACTGATCAGTTTCAGCAGCGGCTGACGCCAGTTCTGACTTACATGCAGATTCAACTTAAGAACAAACCTACAGTCCCTATCTTGTACGTAACCCGGGGACTGCCTGTAGTTTTGCTTAAGATGATATTTGGAGGACGGCACATTTCGCCTTTTCAGCAACTAGGTCACAGGTATTGTTTTTTCACATTTCAGTCCTTACTCCATCCCCAAAGGACTGAAACAACATTCAAATCATTTTACAATTTCCAGTGTGCTATAATTGACTCAGATCATAATTGTTGAAATTTTTAACGTAGTAGATCTGCACATCTTGCTCTGACATTTGATATACAGTAGAGTTTTCACATTTTACCGTTACCTTAATGGCCTCCTCTCTGAAAACTCTAATGCAGTTGATACTCTTCATGTAGTACTGTAAACCTTTAGTTTCCAAAAACTGTTCAATGCGGTTTGCCAGCTGCCGGCTCACTGGAAGACAAACACAGGAGATGCATGCTTTCAGAAGGAAGAAAATCCTTCTGTTTAACTAGCTGTACTGTCCTTGTTTCTCCTGCAGCCTGTTCTGTAATTATAAGCAGATCTATTGGTATATCAGTCAATCATATCTGTGTTGCATCAAGATGCTCATCTCACCCAATAATGGAACCCCTACTCTTAGCTACAGAAAATAATCATTTAGTCCACAAAATCTGTAACAAATCCCAACATGGTTGAGGCAGGAGAATTTATAAGGGATCAGGAAAACAAGCACTGATCCTGCTTGTTTGGTGGGCAGCAGAATTATTTAGAGCACCTCGCCACCTATGAAAGACAGACATTTCAATGAGAGCATCTGGTTTTCAGTAAATGGCATAATGTCATAGCTGAAGCAACCGAATAATCTCTGGTTGTGAGACCCTCGTGTGTGGATGCTAATACCTGATTACCAGGGCCTTCAGAATATATTTTAGGCCTCAGTACAGTCATCTTAATCATTCTGCCTAGTGGGACGTAGTATAAACAATAGCAGGGAAGATGCATGTCTGTATATGAACATTTACGTAAATTGCGCAAGAGAGAAAGGGAGAGGGAAGGCGACATTACTAATTGTATCCTCACTGCTGAGTGACTCAAAAGGCAGTGATAAAACACACTGAAAAAAGTGCAAATGCAAAAAGTAAAATGACCAAAAAATGAAGTCCAGAGTATTCTCCTACATTTTGTTCTTTTACTTGCTTAATGGTTATTTGCCCAACTTCATCTACACACACACACCTCAAAGAAGTACTGGTGAGGATGCCTATTCATTCCCTACAGAAATGGACAACAGGTCAGACCTAGGATAGCACTGCAAAGGATGTCCCTTTGGGTACATTTGGAAAAGGCTCACATCACGGTACAGTTTTGCTCTTCTGGTTAGCTTATGCTCATTTGGCAAACTTCTGCATTTTACTATAATACTGTTAATTACATAAGGCTGTGATGTACAAAATACCAGAAGTGGATAAGTTATTCAATTTTCAAATTCTGCAGCATTTCAGATTTCTTCTACAACACGAATGAAACTAAAAGGCAAATACAATAGCTCAAGTCACATACACATTCTACGTGGACCGAATTACTCAGTAATATTGTACTTCAAGGCTTGTTTATCATAAGTGAGGTTCATTCTTCTGAAGCACTGCAAGTCCCCAGCCATTGCAACTTGGGGTAATAACTCAAGCAAATAATAATGCTTCCATAATTTCCATTACTAGCTAATAAAGACCTGATTGGGCCCGATCTCAACCTGTAAAAATAAAAAATAACCAGCTGCGCTGCAGGGGCAGCCCCGCCCACTCTAGGTCACGTGGCCGCTGCCTGCGTCCTCCAATGCCGTCCGAGACTTGCCCCACCGCCATATGCACAACGGCTCGGGCACCCGCCCTGCCCCCTGCGGCTACGGTTACCAGGTAGTCTTAAAAAAAAAAACGAACACACTTGATCAGGGGCAGGAGGAGGAACCGGCCAGTAGGGGAGCAGAGCTACCCAGGAGGAAGGGAGGGTAGGGGCGGGAAGCAGAGCTGGTGGAGGGGGGGGGGGGGGGGGGGGGCTGGACAGGGGAGATCGGGGGAGGGGCAGCCAGCGGTAAGCAGAGCTGATGGGGGGCAGGTCAGGGGCAGCGGAGCTGGCCGGGAGAGATTGGGGGGCAACCGGCAGGAAGCAGAGCTGGTCAGGGGAGCTCAGGGTTGGGGGCGGCTGACGGGAGCGGGGTTGGCAGGGGGAGAGCGGGAGGAGGAGAACCAGCCAGCAGGAATCAGGGCTAGGGGGGGAAGCAAATCGGCCGGCGGGGAGCGGGACCGAGCAACGCTGGGTACCTCCAGCTAGTAATCATATATTAGTTGCTTCTCTTCTCTCCCTCTCCCTCCATTCTCTTTACTTGTCTATCTTTAGACTGTGAGCTCTTCAGGACTTCTTTATTTAGACAACACTCAGCACACCATGAGAACTACCGGGCATAATCCAATAAATTATTCTCTCTCCTTAATTGTGATGCATACCCCAGTCCCTCTAATGGCAAGGAAGGATTTTTCCCTAGCTCTCTAACATGCAGTAGACATAAGATAGTTATGTAACCACACATGGTATCATTGGATTAGCTCATCAAAGCACTGAACACCAGCCCTAGGGTGTTTCAGAGGTCAGCTAGAGCAGGGGTTTTTAATTTTTTTTGGTGGAATAACTTGGCCACCCCCCAGCATGCTATATAAATTCCACAGCCCACCTGCGGCACAACAGTTTTTTCTGCATATTCAGTAGACTAAAAGCGAGGGCTAGCACTAGGGGGCAGCAAGTGAACCATGAAGCTAAGGCTACGTTTATAATTACTGCGCTGGAGATCAATCTTCTAGCATTCGACTTAGCAGGTTTAGTAAGGACCTGCTAAATCGAACACTGAGGATGTCCCTGGTTGGCACCGGTATGCCTCGATTCACAAGGAGTAAGGGAAGTTGACGGGAGCTTTTGCTCCCAACGACCTCCCGTTGTGGAGATCACGCCAAGCTCAGCTTAAGGCAGGGCTACTCAACTTTGGAAGCCCCGGGAGCCACAATGATACTCACAGCACATGCTGAGGGCGGCAACTTAAACAGAAATATACATGCAAATAGCTTCTTTCACACTGACGGGCATGAATACAAAGATGAAGGCAAGACTGCACAACACACAGGCCCCACTGAAGTCAGTTCTGCCGATATTAATAAAATGCAATACTGACCAGATTTCCACCCATGTGACAGCACTTTTAATGAGAAATGAAAACCCAGGAATTTAACTACTAAAACGCATATCGAAAGAAGACCATTACATTGATTCACCATTGTGGAGTGTGTTCCCAGTGGAGGCCATGTTCAAAGGATCTCATCCGCAGGCCACATGTTGAGCCCCGTGTAAACCCAAACTGCACCACGGGCCGCAAACAAACGGGCCATGTGTTGACTAGACCTGGCTTAAGGTATGTCGACTTCAGCTTCCTAATTTATGTAGCTGGAGTTGCATACCTTAAGCCAACCTTCTGGGTCCAGTACAGACCTGGCCTAAATTACTCATGCATTGGCTTTAACCTTGAGTGACGGGGCGCAGGCTCTGGCTTCAGCCCTAAGCGGCATAACTTGGGCTTAGTTTTTCTGTCATGGGCTCCAGTGAGTCTAATGCTGGTCCTTCTTACGGGGAAATTTTGGAGAACCCCCTGAAACCTGCTCATTGACCCCAGACCTCTGGCTAAGAGCCACCGAGCTAGAGCCCTGTGGGGAAAAGTCAAGAAGGGTAGGATAGGTAGACATACTGGTAAGTTTGGGTCAAAGAAATACAGAAGATTCCAGAATTACTGAATCTGTAGTCTTCTGCTCTACCATTCTTATTCTGACTTTAAAGCATGAATGCAACTAGCCACTGGTTTCATGATCTGCGAAACAATCACTTGAACTTAGTTTAAATGACAGAGATACAGCTGTATTAGTCTGGTCTAGTTGAAACAAAAGACAGAACTATGTAGCACTTTAAAAACTAACAAGATGGTTTATTAAGTGATGAGCTTTCGTGGGCCAGACCCTCTTCCTCAGATCAATATGTGGAAGAAAATGGGCACAACCATATATACCAAAGTGATACAATCAAAAAAATGAACGCATGTTAAATTGACAAATCAAATTTTAGAACAGAAGGGGGAAGGTTAGTGTCTGTGAGGTAATGACATAGGGATGATAATAGGAGAAGCTATCTTTGTAATGGGTGAGATAATTAGAGTCTTTGTTTAAAACCATACATAAAGTGTCAAATTTAAGCATGAATGACAATTCTGAAGCTTCTCGTTGAAGTCTGGAGGTAAAGTCTCTTTGAAGCAATATGCATGTTTTAAGGTCATTGAGAGAATGGTCAGTCTGGCTGAAATGGCAAGCAACAGCTTTCACTCTGTGAGAGAGTCTTTTGTCTGTTTTGTGTGCATTGATTCTTTGGCGAAGTGTCTGAGAAGTATGTCCAATGTACATAGCGCACGGACACTTTAGGCACATGATGGCATAAATTATATTTCTGGATGAACAGGAATATGTGTTCTTGATCTTGCAACTGGCATGGTTAGGTCCAATAATGGTGTCAGCAGAGTAAATATGTGGACAAAGCTGGCACCGGGGTTTGTTACAAGGGAAAGTTCCAGGGTTGGTATTAGTGTGGTATGTCCTGTGGTTGTTGATAAGAATCTTCCTGAGGTTAGGTAGTTGTCTATAGGAGACTATGGGTCTGTCTCCCAGAGCCTTTCTGAGTGTAGTATCCTGTTCCTGTATAGGTTGTAGTTTATTGATAATGCGTTGGACGGGTTTAAGGTGGGGGCTAGAGGTGATGACAAGTGGTGTTCTATTGTTGGTTTTCTTGGGTCTGTCTTGAAGTAGATGGTTTCTGGGTATTCGTCTGGCTCTTTCAATTTGTTTTTTTATTTCTCCGGGTGGGTAATTGAGGTTTAAAAATGCTTGGTAGAGATCCTGAAGTTTCTGGTCTCTGTCAGTGGGATTAGAGCAGATGCGATTGTATCTAAGGGCTTGGTTATAGACGATGGATTGTATGGTGTGTCCTGGATGGGAGCTGGAGGCTTGTAGGTAACTGTAGGAGTCAGTGGGTTTTCTGTAGAGAGTGGTGTCTAATTTACCATTGGTGATTTGTACTGTGGTGTTTAAATGACAACTGCAGTAACAACAGTTGTAAACCAAAAGGCACCTCACCCTCTCCTGATAGCTGTTGAATCGATTATGTCTACCTACAGAGGAGGATATGTATGGTGGTTCTATACAGTGCTTGACGGATGCACAAAACATTGAATTCAAATGCATAAAAATCTCACTCCTCTCCTCCATAGTATGCTCACAGGATTTTTTTTTATTTATTTTACCAACAACTAACTAAAATGAAACCTCACTATTTAAACTCCACACAAGTTAAGTCAGTCCATTTTTTCATGCTTAACGATTTTCTCATTAAATGTTCTAATTTCTTACAAATTGCACTAATAAAAGCAAGTCCTGCTGGGGTTTTTTCCTACTTTTAAATGCTGCCTTTTCATTGATGTGTTAAATTAAAACCCCAGGCACTAAGAGAGTATAATATGAGTCTTTATTGTCAGAATGATTCCTGCATACTGCTAGGAATTATCAGACACTTCATTTATTCTTTCACATTTTTAAAAAAATGTCTGTAGCACTGGCAGGCGTCAGAACATTGAGTTTTACATGCTAGAAACCTTGGACTTCTTGAGATCTGTTCTAGGGGACTTAAAAAAAACTCAAACTGTGTCAGGATGCAACTTTTTAATATGAGGAAGGAGATGCCTCACCATTTAATGCAAGATTCGTTTAACAACATGGGAGAGCCTGGTCAAAAACAAGTCTGTCCTCAGATAGAGCAATGATTAATGAATGTTACATTCAAGGACACAAGTGTCCCACAATCCCTGCTCTGGCTAGTCCATCTAATGACTGATTTTAGGCTGCCATTAGATAGGTAGAGCTGAATACAGTAACAAAGTTGTCCACAATAGATTCTGATCTTTGACTTGCCTAGATTTAACAATTTAGTTTATTCTTTTCCCCCCCTTTTCCTTCTCCTCCCCACCAGACATCTCCCTCTCTCTTTTCTCTGTGATTCCTTAGTTTTGTTTGTAGAGAGAAGGCTTTTGTGCTTTTCCGGTGAGTTTTACAACATGCTTTGATAGGAGTCAGTTGTCCTTTCAGTCTTATCTCTTGCTGTACTCATTCCCCGGTTAGGGCCTCTTGGTTAAGAAGGTATTCTTATCTGGTCTCCCAAACTCCATCCTGGGCACAATTAGTTGAACTCTCTCAGAGAAGCACAGTTGTTTTTGTTGACTTTTAATCGGAGCTGTCTTTGTTGACTTTTAATTGGAGAGTAGATCTCTGATGTATCATATAGGGATGTAATGGTATAGTCGATTAACTGGTAAGCAAAAGCTTATAGGTTAATGCTACAGACTACACGTATCCCTCCTCACCTCCTGCCAATACATTTTTTAGAAGGCTAGCCAGCAACCTATCTCCATCCTCGTTGTGGCTCTGCATGTAAAATGTTACAGGTCATCCCTGCTATAAGTCGCCCCAGTATACATCCGTTCCACACTTAAGTCTTTGACGCTTGTAGGAACAGATGCTTTGTAAGTCCTCCCATTCCCCACTCTTAAACCATGGGGAAAAAAAGCAATTTGCACAAATGGAAGTCAGCCATGGGGAAAAAATTCCCCGTTTAAGTTGTTTCACTATAAGTCTGAGTTTTTCGGAATGTATTTTGGACCTATAGCAAGGACGGCCTGTATTAGGAGGTAGGTGGGCAGGCAGCCTGTCTCAGTTCTGGCTCATGCTGGGTCCAGGAGCTCAGACCGCCTCCCCCCGACCTGCGAAAGTGGCTGCTGCCACCCCTGTATCATAGGCAGCAGCACAGGTGACAGGCAGCCAGTTCACAGGGACTATAGAATAGTCGAGTAACCAATAAGAATTCATGAGATTATTCAACTATTCAGTTAACCGATATTTAACATCCCTAGTATCATATATGGGTCCCAAACACTGAGGACCTTACCGAGAGCCTTCACCGAGTTCAGACCATTGGCGAGATACATTCTTTTGCAAGGTTTCTATCCTGGATTTTGCAGGAGCTGGAATTCCTGTGTTATCCTGACCTGCAGTCCCACTTGTTAACATTTTCCCTCTCGCTGCCTTGAAGTTTTGATCTTTCCTACTTGTTTTGCCATGGTATAGCTGATTGGGCTACATAATGAATTACATGTTCATAGGATGGCCAAATGTATTAGAGAAGGACAGCAATTAATTCATCCTCTATCAATGCAAGAGACATTCTGTGTTGTAAGACACATTTACTAGTGCTTCTACCTTTGGTGAAATATGCCAGAGTGACTCCACTGAACACTACTGCCCTTTTTTATCCACTGCATAGATGCAGCATAGACTGCAGCAGCACAAGCTTGCTCCACTGCCCTGACATGCCTCAATTCTGACTGAGATGTTACCCCAGCACTAAAAGCACAAGTCAATGTCTATACATTTATTCTGTTCAGCCCTGGTCCTCCTTGATTACATTGCCAACAAGGGTACTGACTGGCATCAACTGAGACCGTTGTATTGTGGTCCTAACACAATTTTCAGTGGATAAGGTTCCATATCAAAGTAATCACCAGCAGATGATGAAACGTATCAGGCACTATCCACTAGAGCTAGCTAATCCACAGATGAAAGGCTCCCTTCTCTATTACTAATTTCCTGAATCATTCAGTGCTCCCATCATAATGATTTGTAAGAAACGACAGTGCTCAGAGTGAGAGCTACTGACTCATCAGTTACAGAGACTAGTAACAAATACACCAGGATGATCATCAATTTGTAACTCAAGCTTGTGAAGAATTAAATTGTAATTAGAAAACTGTTCTGCATTTCAGAGACTTCCATCATCTTAAGGTCAAATCTTTACCCACTTAAATCTCTTTATATAAGTGGATACTTGTTATATGATAACTATATGGGAATGTCTGGAGTTTTCCTCTAATACTATGAGCTATAAGGCCTTGTCTGTTCTAAGCCTCTTCCTCCCACCCTGTTGATCTACCCTACACAACTTCATATAAGGTAGCTGAAGTTGACATACTGACCATAGTGTCTTCCTTGTGGTAAGGTTGGCAGAGGCTGCTCTCCCATTGACTACAACTACTCTTCTCATCCTAGTGGAGTACCAGAGTTGATGGGAAAGCACTTGGAGATTGATATATCATGTCTAAGCAGACATGATAAATCACCTGCTGGTGGATCAAACGCTGCAGCATCGATCCATCATGGAGTGGAGACAAGTCCTAAGTAGCAGCATTTAGTTTAGGAATGCTTCCACACACTTGTCCTTCAAGGAATTTTCAATTTCTGTTTGTGGTTCTCCAAGTATTTTCTTACACAAGAAAACTAACAATACCCCAATAAAGCATCACCTTAGAAGGCAAAATCAATCAAACAACAGCTACTTTGTTCTATGTCAGTAAACATACATGCAAGTTCAACTTCTAAAGTTCTCAAGCTAAGTAGTCATTGTAGTAAGATGAGGGCCTAAACCATGAGTCCATGTAGCACAGGCCTGGTTAGAGGTCTGAGGCCTAGCTAACAATAGACAAAACATGGCTAACCTAGAGCAAAGCTAAGCTGTGAGCAAGAGGCAGGCCCCAGCTCACAGAACTTGGCATGAACAGGGCTGAGAGTGCAAAACACTAATTGGGAATAGGCCCAGGTGTAGAACAGTAATTGGTACTGGTATAAGTTGAAAACACATGGTACCAGCAGCTCATTAAAAAGACCTTGGTATACACTTCCCACAGATACAGACCCAGGAACAGGAAAGGGTCTAAAATGACAGCATGATGGATAGAGATGATCTAATCAAACCACAAGGTACAGGGTGATGGGTGGAATCGAAGAAGCATCAGAGAGTGACAACCTGACATGTCAGCAATGATGTGTAATTTGTTAGTACCTGTATAAAAGTGGGGATAGGGGGAGGGAGACAGCCTTTGGATGACCTGGGGGAATGGAAATTTCCCATTCATTGAGTCAATCCATTGTTATGGGGTACATATGCATAGTGGTTCAGTGGAGTCTATTGACAGCTATGACTGTACTTTGCTTAACAATACACCTGGCCGGGCACCTTCTATCCTTATCTGATTTGTGATCTTTGGGGGCTCTCTTGGGGTCTGCTGTGGAGACTGAGTGCACAAGTCGACACAGCACATGCCACCGAGCACACTCAAAAGCAGCCTTCCAGTTTTCATCATCGATGGAGCCAGAGACCTGTGAGGACACCTCAGCAGTAAATCCTGACTAACTGCAGTTGTGAAGTAAGTTTGGGCAAAAAACTCAATACATCAGACAACGTTTTTCCTCAATATATCGAGGAAAAATGGACTAGATACAGTAAACTTCTGATAATCCGGCACCTTTGGGACCCAGGGGGTGGCGGATTATTGGATATGCCGGAGTACCGGAAGGGGGGCTATGAAGGGTCCGGGGGGGGGGGTTGGTGGGGAACTGCACAGCGGGGGCAGCACTCCAGCTGCTCTGCCCCCGGCTTCCCCAAGTCCGATGCTGGTCAGTTTCAGCAGCGGTGGACTTAGGGAAGCTGGGGGCAGAGCAGCTGGGGTGCTGCCAGGGTGGGCACGCAGTGCCGCTCAGGTGTGGGGCGGTACTGCAGGATCACCCCGGCAGCACGCCAGCTGCTGAAACTGACCAGCGTCAGACTTGGCGAAGCCGGGGGCCAAGCAGCTCCAATTGATCCAGTTGGTGCCGGACTATCGGGAGTGCCGGACCACTGGATGACGAACAACTGGAGTTTTACTGTACAATGACAGATACAACTAGTAGAAGCTGAGAGACTCCTTTGGATGACCAATAATCTGAAGTTAATAGGCAAATTTACAGAGAACTTCTAAGAAATTGAATACATAAATCTCCTAGCGGATAAACTATTTTTATCAAATCAATCATGGATTTTTGTGAACCTGGCAGCTATCTCTGATAGGTGAAGGATACCTGGGGGCACTAAACCAGCAGGTGAACTAAAATCAAACACGTACCAACAAGAAATACAAGTGTCTTGTAATAGACATTAATAATCTTTGCTGCACTTCTTTATACTGAAAAGCTTAACAAGACAGTACCACCTTTGGTGCGAACATTTGGTAAATTTCCAAACCAAATCTATCATCACATAATTCACTTACCCACATGAAACAATATGAGGTAAAAAAACCTGGAAGTAATTTCTACTAAGGAGGAAATTTGCAAAGCTATGGAAACACTATGGCTCCCCTAGGACTGATAGAAGACTTGCTGAGATCTATATAGGTGGATGAGATGCACCGATTGACTCTCTAATGTCATTTCTTTGTAATGTCTGGGAGTAAAAAAAATTGACAAAATTGCAAGCACAAACACGAAAAGAATGATAGTGGTATTGCTAATTTTTCTAGGCATTTCTATAGTGCTCTTCATAAACTCCAAAGCTGTAACTGCAGCAATATCTCTTTATTAGGAGAATACTAAGAGTCCTTCTAAATTGATTGCTCGATATCAGACACTACATCATGTCAGTATGATTTTTGGCTTCAATGCAGGCTGTCTGATACGATTTTTGCTGCTAAACAACTGTAAGGAAAATTCACAGAACAAAACAAAGACCTTTACATATTCTTTTATCAGTCTAACTTAATTCTGTCAGCAACCCGAATCTCTGGGGGCTCGTAAGAAAATATGGCTGCCAGGATAAGATGTCCGCTCTTAGCCAACAATCTGAGAGTAGACAGCATAATTGTAAAAGTCTATCTAGGCAAAATGACATTCAACTCTTTTGGCATTATAATGACGGCAAGCAAAGTGCATAAAATATAGGCGCACTGCGTTTTAGACTTTTCTTTGCAGCCACCGTAGATGAAGCAACTCGTGATCTCTCTCTGAAGTAAAGAGTAGGTTTCACTCAAACAAACTAATCTATTTTATTTGCATGCATTGACAGAGGTGTCAGCGGCTCTCATTAGAGCAACTGCTCTTCGTGGATGACTGAGCATGTGTAACCTCATCTGAGCAAGACCTGCATAAAATAACACCTTTGTGGCTAGGAACAGTAAACAACAGAGTGAAGCTATTTGAAAAAAGAAACACGGAGACTTTGAAAGTGCCAGCATCCTCGGCAATAACGATCACAGCAGTAGCCAGGCCTCCTCAAACATACACGAGTGGGACTCTAAAGTGACAAACTACACATGCTTCAGTTACAAAGTGAAGATGATTACGGTTTGACAACAAATTGGAGTGCTGGTCTCAGGAAGCACATCTGCCCCTGCCTATCTGAAATCAAGACAATCCTTCTGCTTGACTAAAAAAAGGGCAGTCTCTAATAAACCCAACAGATACATATACATTCAATGACCTGGCTTCCGCTAGCTAAGGGGTTACACATTGTGTATACATACTGTGAAACTCAGCACATGGCCCTGTGACACAGTTTACTTAGCACGCACACTGCTTTCTTCCATGAACGCCATAAAGCTGGAGCCCATTGCAAGCTGCAGAGCTTCAAAATGCTAGTAAAGTCAATGCACAAGACCTTTTTTGCCTCTTTAAAACAAAACAAAAAATAAACCTGTCAAGCCTTTCTTAAGGGTTTTTTTCAGTTGTGGAGTTTACGTTGTTGTTGTTGTTGTTGAACTTGGGAAATATCAAAAACACCAGGTCCAGATCTAATGGTTTTACTGGAGAACTCGTTGAGGATGGTATAAAATATGTAGCAGTAGCATCCTCATCATAATAATACAGAAAGGAGGTAGAAGTGTGGCTGATCTTTAAAACAATTTTTTCTCAACACCTACAGTAAAACTCCAATAGTCCGGCATCCCTGATAGTCCGGCATCAAAATGGCAAGAGCCTAGTGAGTGAGCCTCGGCAAAAAATGAGTCACAAGATAACAGCGGCAGCAGCTGAACTGAGCAAAAAGGGTAAAAAAGGCTTAAAAAACATAAAACATATACTGTATACTGTATGTACAATAAAAAGGATTAAGAACACTTTATATACAGTATATAATGTATATAGTGTATATACATAACCATCTTATAGTACCTCTTGATAGTCCAGCATATCTGATAATCCGGCACCACCTAGGTCCCATAGGTTCCGGATTATCGGAAGTCTACTGTATATAACTTCAATGTCTAAAAAACACTTCTCCAAAATATTAATTAGTCTGATGAAAAGTTCTTTCTACTCTTAGTAACTCAATTTTTACTCTCCTAGCTCTTGCAAAGTCATCATTTGACTAGGTCTTCAGACATTACAGCGTTTTTTTAGTCCTCTTTTTTTTTTTTTAATTAGAAACTGAGATTCTCCCTAGCATGGAAGATTCTCCAGTATTCTTTCTACCTCATAAAGCAGCAAAATGAGGCACAAACTCTTTTTCTCTCACTTGTATGTCAACTTTTAAAATAACAGAATGCAGGTTGGTATCTGGTTGCCTTTTTTTCAATAAACTATTTGAATTCCAGATGATGTACCTTTTTCTACTTAGGGGCTTTACATTTCACATTTTCTGCCAGAAAAAAAAAAATATTTCTCTCCTTAAGTATGACATAAAAAGCATAAAAATCCAAAATCATTCAGCAGTTTTAAGGCAAGGTTCACTATTATACACCACAAGAAAGCAATATGTCAAGCCATTAAAAAGTATGTCTATAATTTTTTTAGATATCAAGCTACTATTAAAGCTTTAAAGAAGAAAAATGAATATGCTGAAAATGTTTTTATGTATACAGTGTCTCCCATCTCTCCTCCTTAATGGGTATCTGGACTACATTCCGTATAACCATATCCTGTAATTATAGCCCATATCAAACACAGAATAAAGGCAGATTGCTGGAAGTGACAAAAGCCATCCAAACACAGATGGCAACCATTTCAGGGACAGATACTGAAGAACAGGCAACTTTAAATATACCTTAAATAGTTTCCAATATGTCCATTATGTAGATTTTAGTATTTGTGGGTTAAATAACATTCCTTCATGATTTAATTAATTGCTGCTAAAGAGTATTTTACGTATGACTTTTATTTGGGGCATCTGGATTCCACTTTAGCCTATCGTATACTCCACTGAATTTTGATGCAGCTGATATTTGGAAATACAATTTCAAATAGTTTCTGAATGAGGGGATTTCTGTTGTTTGCTTTAATTAACAACATTCTAAAAACAGGTCATTCATTTATAATTTAAGTGAATTTTGATTATCAAAATTCTGAGCAATCAACTGTGATTTACATAAGGTAATCAAAAGGTGATCCCTCTCCTGTCATCCATTTCCAGCCTCTGATGAACAGAGGCTAAGGACACCATTTCTACCCATTCTGGCTAATGGCCATTGATGGACCTATCCTCTATTAATTCATCTAGTTCTTTTTTGAACCTGTTAAAGCCCTGGTGTTCACAAAATCCTCTGGCAAGGAGTTCCACAGGCTGACTGTGTGTTGTGTGAAGAAAAACATCCTTTTGTTTGTTTTAAACCTGCTACCTATTAATTTCATTTGGTGACCCTCCCTACTTGTGTTATGGAAGCTAGTAAATAACTTTTCCATATATACTTTATCCATACTGGTCATGACTTTATAGAGACCTCTATCATATCCCCCTTTAGCCTCCTCTTTACTAAGCTGAAAAGTTCCAGTGTTATTAATCCCTCCTCATATGACAGCCATTCCAAACCCCTAATCATTTTTGTTGCCCTTTTCTGAACTTTTTCCAATGCCAAGATATCTTTTTTGAGATGAGGCGACCACATCTGCATGGATTTATATAGAGGCAATAAGATATTTTCTGTCTTATTCTCTATTCCTTTTTAAATTATTCCTGACATTGTTTTCTGCCTTTTTTTTTTTTAAACTGCTGCTGCACATTGAATGGATGTTTTCAGGGAACTATCCACAATGACGCCAAGATCTCTGTCTCTAGTGGTAACAGTTATGTTAGCTCCCATCATTTTACACATATAGTTGGGATTAGGGGTGAGAACGCATAACCAGTTATCCAGTAACCATCATCTTATAAATGATGATGCTTCCTGTGTACCAGTTAGGAGCCAGTAAGGGTCGGGAGCCAGCTGCCACCCTCCTCCCCTTCCTCCCCGCGTGTGCAGTGGGCTGGGAGTAAAAGCTGGCCGCCCCACATCGGGGAAAGAAGGGTGGAAGTAGGAGCTGGCCACCCGTGCTCGGGTGGGGCGGGGAGAGAAGGAGGAAAGGAGCCAGAGCTGGCCACCCCCACACACTGGGCTGCGAATTCCTGCTGCCAGTCCCCTCATTGGGGAGCAAGCAGTAACAATCTAAGGTTTAACCAGTTAACTGATTTAGCAGGACTTTACATCCCTAGTTGGGATTAAGTTTTCCAATAAGCATTACTTTGCATTTATCAACAATAAAATTCATCTGCCATTTTGTTGTCCAATCACTCAGTTTTGTGAGAAATCCTTCTGAAGCTCTTCAGTTTGCTTTAAACTTAACGATCTTGAAGAGTTACCTTTCTCCATTCTGAAAAAAATACCATTTATTCCTACCCTTTGTTTCATATCTTTTAACCAGGGGCGGCCCGTGACTATAGGCCGATTCGGCCGTTCCCTAGGGCGCCACCTTCAACGGGGCGCCCGATGATGATGTCACTCCATTGAAGGCCGTGCAGGCGGGGGCGTAGTTCGCGTGTTCCGCCTGGGGAGCCAGCTGCCGTAGCCCGTCTCAGGCCGCTCCTGCTTTCAACCAGTTATCAATCCAAGAGAGAACCTTCCCTCTTACCCCATGACAGCTTAGACTGCTTAAGAGCCTTTGGTGAGCAACCTTGTCAAAGGCCTTCTGGAAATCTATGTACATTATAACCCTTATCCACATGCTTATTGACCCTCTCAAAGAATTCAAGTAGATTAGTGAGTCATGATTTCTCTTTACAGAAACCGTGTTGACTCTTCCCCCAGCAAATTATGTTCATCGATGTGTCTGACAATTCTGTTCTTTACAGTAGAGTCAACCAATTTGCCAAGTACTGAAATTAGACTTACTGGTCTGTAATTGCCAAGATCGCCTTTGGAGCCCTTTGTGAAAATTGGTGTCACGTTAGCTATCCTCTAAATCAGTTTCTGTACCAAATGACTAGAGGCTACATTTCAAACCACAATTAGTAGTTCTGCAATTTCACATCTCAGTTCTTCCAAAACTCTTAAGTGAATGTCATCTGGTCCTGGTGACTTGTCACTGTTTAGTTTATCAATTTGTTCTAAAACCTCCTCTAATCACACCTCACTCTGGGAAAATTCCTCAACCGTGTCACCTAAAAGGCTGGCTCAGGTTTGGGACTCTCCCTAACATCATCATCCATGAAGACCAATGCACAGAACTCATTTAGTTTCTCTGCAATGACATCATCTTTGAGCGCTCCTTTAGCATTTCGATCCTCCAGTAGTCCACTGGTTGTTTAGCAAGCTTCCTGCTTCTGATGTACTTAAAAAAACTTTGCTATTATTTTTTCAATTTTTGGTTAGCTGTTCTTCAAATTCCTTTTTTGCCTTTCCTTATTATATTTTTAAACATAATTTGACAGAGTTTATGCTCTTTTCTATCTTCCTCACTAGGCCTTAACTTCCACTTTTTAAACAATGCCTTTTTACCTTTCACTCCTTCCTTTACCTGGTGGTGAAACCAAAACCTTACAAGAAAACCGCAAAACCTTAAAAGAATGAAAATTATACATAGACAGACTGGTGCAAAACCTTTCCACTTTCATTTTGCCTGCAACACCATTGTTAATACCCTCTCCCAATAAGGCTTTCACTTCCATCTCCTTCTGTTAGCAATACATTGCCAACTTCATCCAACTTGCACTTTAATGCAAAATCTTAACAGCGACCTCATATGCTTTTATAGCAATTATATCAGCAGATCAGCTGTCACTTTCTATACATTTTGGTAGCTATTCTGCTTTTATACTGCTAATCTTGAGTGCTTCATTTATTTTGCAAAAAAGAGAGTAGCTTGAAATTACTCTCCTTAATAGGGAGGTGTGGCTGTAAGAGAGTGCCCATTCAAAAAAGAAACCTGACTGCTTGGATCAAGATGGAACAACTAAAAATGTAGTTTCCAGCAGCCAAACATCCATACAAAAGGTGGCAACCATGAGCGACCTTGAAGAACTATATGGGCTGCACTTTGATCACGCCCAGTTCTAGAGGCCACTAGGGCAGCAACCAAGGCAGGAGCCTGTTTCCCAAGGCAGGAGAAAAACACATCTAGTTCCAACAAACAGGTAATGGTGGAAAGGGAAAGCAAGGTGTGACAGAAGAAATTCAGGATCCAAGGTATGTGAAACTCTTTCCCCAATCCCCTCCCTCTAAAATAATACATTTTCTCATTTACCAGCATTCAAATCAGTTTCTCTCTCACACTGTTCCTAGCATGCAGTTACTATCGGTCATGAGAAGGGAGGCTGGATGCAAACGAGTAGGTTCCCAAACACCAAAAAGAGAAAACTAATTCTGAACACATTCTGCCCACTCCTGAAAGCCAAGGTTTTCAGAGACACAGGGTTCCTTTAACACAGTGTTTATTTAACTTTTTAAGATCGAGGAAAACCAAACCATTTTCTTTTATGAGGAACACCAAGGATTTTTGGTTGAGAAAAAAAAAGTCGGGGGGAAAACTATTGGGGGAAAAAAAGTGGTGGAGGAAAGTTATTGAGCAAAAAAAACCCACCAAAAAGGTCTCCTGCCCCTTTAAGGATGGCCATTTGGCCATTTTAAATTCTGTGGTCTCCCCGGCACACCTCCGACTGCCTCGCGGCACACTGAACACAGTTTAAGAAACACTGCTTTAACATCTTCTGGGAGGCATCATCTGAAACCACTGCACCTGTCTATGGCTTGGTACAGGATCACTCTTCTCACCGTACACCAGAGTTTGCAGCTCTGAGTCTTTTACTCATTCCCCTGTAGCTGTGCTCCATGGGTATTTTCAGTATTCATAGGAATTATGCTAAAATGATGGCCAACCCCAGAGGGTGAGGGGAGGAAAATGGTATAAACACAGAAGTTTTACTTGGATTTTCAAGATTAGAACAAGCAAATATCACAGCCAATAGATTGGTCACTGATTCTACATCAATTTCTTTTCTGTGTGCTGAGTGACAGGCTGATTGGGTGCATATTTAATACATACAAGTGCTGCCTTTATTCAGACTCTCACCCCCACTTCTACCTATATCCACATACCCTCATTCATTCACTCACTAGAGTAACAGAGGATACCTATTTATTTATGCAGATTATTAGAGATTACATTTGTATTTCTTCACGAACAGGACAAATCAGCAGTAGCAGAACATGCCAGCCTACCAACATGCTTCAATCCTGATCCAGATAAAACACATCTCCATATATGAGCAGAATGTGCCATTTATAAAGTTCGCACAATCCCCACCCTCAGCTGAAGCTGACAACAAGAGGACCAATTAGTGCCAACTGTTGGGATGAATTTTCTCTTATGGACATTTGAACACTGAAGATGTTGTTAGAGTTAAGGCAGATAAAAGCAATTTACCTTCCTTAAAGTTCGCATTCTTCTGCCTCACTAGAACACAGAAGTTTTCTGCTGGGTTAATACTTCCAACCTATAAAGACGGAGAGATGATTATAATACATGCCAACTCACAGATCCCCTTCCTGCCTATATATCAGCACAAAATTTACAATTCAGTTTTAACATGGAGGGTGAAGCTACGGTTGTTTTGTTTCTTTGTTTTTGTTGTTGTTTTTTGCTTTTCACTCGTACTAACTTCCTTCCAATGAACTGATCACATTCTCTAGGCGTTTGAGATCCGAAATACAGTAATTCCGAAATACAGTAATACTGGCTAGTTCAACTTTCAGACTTTTGTAGCAAAGACTGCTTATTCCTCCTAATGTGCTTAATTCGAAGTGGGAATTCTTAGCCACATAGGTACATAGCAGTTTGTGTGGCCCTCCAATAAGATACTGGAACTGAAAAGCTAATACCCAATTCAGTTAGCTGCTGCCCTTTCTGGTCCAGTCTGACATTTCAGAACTGATGCTTTAAGAAAGCATGTAAGTGCAGAGACCTCACACAAACTAAGGGAACTAAAAGCAGGTCAGGCATAAAGAAATATTCACTGCACAAATGGGCAGAAGAGCTGCAGAAATACACTGCTTAGCATTGTTTTTCCAGTGTATCACATTAACTATGAGTCACAATAAAATATAAGATCACAATTCCTCTATTAGAAAGCCTCCACTGTTCTGAAGATACAGAAATGCTCTTAGCTTTGGTCCCTACTTGATAAATCTAACCCACAACATTGAATCCTTCCTTAAGGCCAAATTCTGCCTTCAGTTTACATATCGGCTAGTGGATTGGAGGGAAGTACTTGGCCCCTAGTATTCTAACATATATTCTAATAGCAAACTGAAAAGAAAGCAAGAAAAAGATGCAAAATGTTTTAGGTTGCAAGAAATTTTCACAGGAAATGATTAGGAACTAAAAGAGGCTATGTAGCCCATCCATTTGCTGTCTGCATCCTATAATACTTCGCTTCTGGGTGTTTTCTGACTACATTCTCTATGAACACTCCCCATGTACCACCAACCTCTACTGGCTTCAGGGAAAAGGTGTGTTTGAACTCTGTTCCCTAAACAGAGTCTCAAAATTCTTCTACATTTATTTTACATTTTAATGCTTTACAAGCAAACGTTTCTCATGCAGATCTTCTAATAAACTGTTTCTTTGAAAGCCCATCTGCTAGTGGGTTGGTGGTTTTTTTATTTTATTTTTCAAAACTATATTATGCGATTAAGAAAAATCAGATTTTTATGTTGGGTGTGAAATGAGCACAGCTTTTTTTCTTTTTTAATCACCTCATACATATCAAGTGTTGAAGAGACCTGAGATATTTTCATCTTAATGTATATGAAATAACTGTTTTTCTCTGACACCAAAATTAGGCACGCAAAGGAAGATGCATAGCTCCACCACATACTTGCATGCCAATGGTGTAGCCGAGTTAGTCTGTACAGAAAAAAACAACAAATGGTCTGGTATCACTGTATATACGAACAAAACATGAAGATGGTATTAGGAACTTTCGTGGGTACAGCCCACTTCTTCAAATGACCGGAGTTTTGAGTTTAGGGATGTGCAGACCCAAAATAAATAGGAGAGAAGGGGGGGAGGTGAAGGAAAAAAAAGAAGGGGGTGGGAGACAGAGAGCAGAGGGTACAGAAAATCAGAAAGGTGGAAGGAATCAGTAAGTATCCGAAGATTGGGTAGTAAAAATTGACTTTGATTCTTATTTGCTTCATTTTTACTACCCAATCTTCAGATATTTACTGATTCCCTCCACCTTCCTGATTTTCTATACCCTCTGCTCCCTCTCTCCACTCCTCCCCCCCAACTTCCTTCTCTCCTATTTATTTTGGGTCAGCACATCCTAAACTCAAAACTCCGGTCATCTAAAGAAGTGGGCTGTGCCCATGAAAGCTCAGGATTCCATCTACATGTTTTGTTAGTCTATACAGTGCTACCAGACCATGTGTTGGTTTTTTCCATGCCAATGAAATCTAACAGATAGGAAGCTTATTTAACTGTTTATTCTGATGGAAAATTAAACCAATATTACAATTTGTATCCCCAAGCAATAGACAATAGAATCTGAAATCATGGCAACATTTGGAAAAAAATGGAATATGAAGGTCTTTATTTTGTTTTTAAAAGCAGCAGATACAAGAGAAAATTAAGAGCAAAAATTCTGCTCGTGGATCTAACAGTGAATCTTGATTCTGAAATTCTACTTACACCTATAGCAGTGTTTCTCAAAGTGGTCTGCAAAACCACTCTGAGAAACCTGCTAACAGGCAACTCCGGTGTGTTTATTTACTGGCTCTGTGGCCATGAAGCCTCGTGGCTCCCTAGCCCACACCGCTTTCCGTGGCTCCCCTGGGCTGAAAACAGCGAACCAGAGCCAATAGGAGCCATGAGGTTCCATGGCTGCGGAGCAGGTAAATAAACACACTGGAGCAGCCAGTTAGCAGGTTTCTCAGACTGGTTTTGTGGACCATTTTGAGAAACACTGACCTATAGAATTGCTCTTGGGCATTCTATGTGTAACCCAAACACCTACTGGGTACCGTTCACTGTCCCATGGAATGGCACTCAGAGCACTTACAGAGAGAAAGAATGAGTGTGCTCTACAGTCTTTGCTAAGAGCCTGCTGGCTTTGAGCTTATGTGGTAGACACTCATGCACTAAGCTCCAGAGGTCCCAGGTTTGGTCCACCTCTCAGTATTATATATGCATGTTGAAAAGAAAGAATGTTGCCTTAAAAGCAGTCAGAGCTAGCTGGCTTCTACATTCAGGCACACACAAGAACAGGGCTAGTCAGTTCATTTTACATTATCAATCAAATGTACTTCAAATTTGAGATGCCCCTCCGTTCATGTATTTCATGTAAGATATAGAAAAAGTCCCCCAAGGAAAGGTCTAGAACTACTTGTGCCCATGAAAGAGAGGCTCCGTAGAGATGTGCTTACACTGGTGACATTGCCTTCAGCAAGGTTTGAGATGCTAAAGCCACCTTCTTCATTTTCCTCTCTTGCTTTTTTAGCACTGGGTTCATCTTCGTTGCTGGAAGAGAAGATTACAATAAACTAAATAGAGCAAATCAAAACACATCAACCTCCTACCTCAGCAACAAATCAGTGTGTTTGTGCAATATATGACGAAAAAGGAAGACCAGGTTTGTGTGACTGTCTCCACATTATGGACAAATCACAAACGATAGAAATATAGTGCAGGAAAGCGTCTTGCGAGATGATCAAGTCCAGTCCCCTGCACTGAGACATGAACCTAGACCATCTCTGGCAAGTGTTTATCCAACCTGTTCTTAAAAACCTCCAGTGATGGGGATTGCACAACCTCCCTTAGAAGCTTATTCCAGAACTTAACTACCCTTACAGTTACACTGATTTTCCTGCTATCCAACCTCAATCTCCATACCACATTCCTCCTATAGCAGACAAAAGAAAGGGGCACCCCCCAGGTTAATCAAATTCAACATTTTTAAGCAAGAGCAGTCCTCACTGAAGTCAATGGATTAGGTGCCCATTTATCGTAGGGTAAAATTTAGACAAAAGGTTCTTTTTCTCATCACCCAGAATGTGGGACACTTCCAGACCCATTATGTGAAAGTCCACATGCTATGACAGCTCAGATTAGTTTTATAGAATATTCATGATCATTAGCATTCACATCATACTCCTTTTAAAGATGAAATTGCCAGAGCAGGTAATGGAAACTTAACATTTAAGTAAGAAATCCATTTACCCTTCAAATATTATTTGCTAGTTCCTGTCATGGAATTGATAGCTATTAGAGATCTGTGTACACAGAGAGCTGAGAGTCTAATAACCCATCTTCTCCATCAGTGTACTCTAGAGCTTTATAAACTTCCACTTACAGCTGTCAAAACTTACTAGACAAACCCCAATTAGGTATGTGAGTGAGCTCTTTCAGAAAGACCTTAAACTATACCTGAAAATATTTTCGAAAGACAAGTTTTAATTTTTTAAAATTAAGGTTTTAGGCCATGTTCTAACTTTGTCCCCACAGATAACATGTTCCAAGGTGAAGACTCAAATAATAGAATGTATTTTGTCACCTAATATAATATGCCAAATTTTAACTGTACATCTTAGTGATGGGAAAAGAAAATCGAGTTAATAATAAAAGGAACAATCAAAGATGTCTATAATTCTTTGCTCTTAAGCATATATCATAGAATCATAGAATAATAGGACTGGAAGGGACCTCGAGAGGTCATCGAGTCCAGCCCCCCGCCCTCAAGGCAGGACCAAGCTCCGTCTACACCATCCCTGACAGATGTCTATCTAACCTGTTCTTAAATATCTCCAGAGAGGGAGATTCCACCACCTCCCTTGGGCCGTGTCCAGACTCTGATGTTTTTTTGGGAAAAGTAGCCTTTTCCCGAAAAAACTTCCCCTGCGTCCAGACTCAAGCCGCGTTCTTTCGAAATTATTTCGAAAGAACGCGGCTTTTCTTTCGATGGCGGTAAACCTCGTTTCACGAGGAAGAACGCCTTCTTTCGAAAGTTCCTCTTTCGAAAGAAGACGTTCTTCAATGTAAAGAGGCCGTCTTCGAAAGAGAGCATCCAGACTCGCTGGGTGCTCTCTTTCGAAAAAGCGGATTTCTCTTTCGAAAGATCCGCCTGCAATCTAGACGCGATCTTTCTAAAGAGGCTCTTTCGAAAGATGCTTTCGAAAGAGCCTCTTTCGAAAGAAGCCTGCAGTCTAGACATAGCCTTGGCAATTTATTCCAATATTTGGCCACCCTGACAGTTAGGAACTTTTTCCTAATGTCCAATCTAAACCTCCCCTGCTGCACTTTAAGCCCATTACTCCTTGTCCTGTCCTCAGTAACCAAGAGGAACAAATTTTCTCCTTCCTCCTTGTGACACCCTTTTAGATATTTGAAAACCGCTATCATGTCCCCCTTAATCTTCTTTTTCCAAACTAAACAAGCCCAGTTCATGAAGCCTGTCTTCATAGGTCATGTTCTCTAAACCTTTAATCATTCTTGTCGCTCTTCTCTGTACCCTTTCCAATTTCTCCACATCTTTCTTGAAATGTGGCGCCCAGAACTGGACACAGTACTCCAGCTGAGGCCTAACTAGTGCAGAGTAGAGCGGCAGAATGACTTCACGAGTTTTGCTTACAACACACCTGTTGATACAACCTAGAATCATATTTGCTTTTTTTGCAACAGCATCACACTGTTGACTCATATTCAACTTGTGGTCCACTATGACCCCTAGATCCCTTTCCGCCATGCTCCTTCCTAGACAGTCGCTTCCCATCTTGTGTGTATGGAACTGATTGTTCCTTCCTAAGTGGAGCACTTTGCATTTCTCTTTATTAAACCTCATCCTGTTTACCTCTGATCATTTCTCTAACTTGCTAAGGTCATTTTGAATTATGTCCCTATCCTCCATAGAAGTTGCAGCCCCACCCAGTTTGGTATCATCTGCAAACTTAATAAGCGTACTCTCTATCCCAATATCTACATCATTGATGAAGATATTGAACAGTACGAGGCTATTGAAATAGGACAATCAATTTAAGGTAAGAATGACAGAGCTACTGAAAGATTACAAATATTGAAAATTAGACAGTAATTACTGTTAACAGTTGTTCAAAGAAATGGAATGAAATAAAAGTGTTATTCTGAAAAGCCTTGACACTGTAGCAAAGAAAATCAGACGTATGAAAAGGTAAAAATAAAACAAAGACACTGGTCCACATATTGCTTTGCATTCTTTGCAACTGGAAACTGGTTTTAAAAATCACATGAATATTAAAAGTAATGCTCTAATTTTATAAAGAAACTTTCTAAACCTCCTCTTTACCACCATCCACAGTGATCCTACCCACATCATAGATCACGCCCACACTGTTGAGATGAAAACCTTCTCCACTGTCATCTGACATAGCCTTGCTTCTCATTCCAGCTCACTGAATCTTCATCCATCAGGAGAAAGGATTTCCTTGTGGTTAAGCCACAGGGCAGAAATGCAGTATATCTTGCTTCATCCCATCCTCTGTCAGAGACCTATATCAAGCAACACTGGGGAAAACTCCTTAATCATTCTGTGCCTCTATATACTCATCTGTAAAATGGAGACAGTAATACTTATCTAACACAGCACAGGTTGTGGACTGTTAATTAATGTACTAAAGAGTCTTGGGACGTTGAATGAAAGGCACTATAGCATGCAATGTTCTCTTAAAATCTCCTCTAAGAAAACATGCTTTCATACTTGTGAGTGCTTCACTGTTTCTTTGCACCTCTGCAATTATTTTTAATGATGTTAAGCATTTGGGGATATTACATATATGATAAATACCATGAAAAAATATAGTTTGATTTTAATACTCAGCTCGTGTGACCTAGTGTAGTTCAACTGAAGTCAATGGAGCCATTCCAGTTCACGTCGACATTTATAAAACAGCTTTTCCCAAACTCAATTGGGAGGGGGGGCTCCTACCTCTTCACTGCAAAACCACAGAAGAAAAAGGAAAAATTCTGTTTTACTGAACTTCGTACCATTTAGAGCTCCACAATAGTGTAACCTGTTTAATGAATACTGAATATTAAAATCTATATTAACATCGCTTGCCTCTAGTCTGTACCACCTTATTATGTGATCACATCCGATCTCAAAACCTAAGCAGAGGTGAATCAGGTGAACACTTGGATGGGAAACGTCAAATAAAAAATGAAGAAGCTGCATGAGTGGTGCTGGTGATTCATAACAATAACGTCACATCTGCAGATGCCAAAGAGTCACACAAAGTTGCATTAACTGTCATTATCCCTGTTGTACAGGTGGAGACACTAAAAAGCAAAGAGGTAAAATAACTCGGCCAAGATCACACAGAGTCAGTGGTACAAACGGGAACAGAGCCCAAGCTCCTAACTGCAAGTCCAGCATTCAGTCCACCGGACTACGCTGCCAATATTAGGACTTTTCTATCACGGAACCAATGTCCTGATTGTACTGATGATTCGCATGGCATCAAATGCCTTATTTTAAAAGACAGTGATAAACAATAAGATATAATCTCACATCACCACCCAAAGTACTGGACAGATTGGACCTCCCAAGTCCGGCACCCTCAAGGTCTAACCAGTCCTGAACGAGAGTTTGCCGGACAAGGGGAGGTCAATTCCACTCCTCTATTGATGCACTCTGGGCTCTCCTGGGGGTCCATCAGCAGACCCAGCAAGGTTCCACTTTTGGCTGTAGGGCTCCCCTGCCTTCCCACTGCCAGGCTCCCAGCTCTGCAGTCAACCCCAGAGCTGCCGCTGCCTGGTGCCAGCCTGGGCCGTTAGGCTTCCAGCTCCACTCCCTGTGGGTGCTACAGACTCTTAGGCTACATCTACACTGGCCCCTTTTTCGAAAGGGGCATGCTAATTTTAAACTTCGGAATAGGGAAATCCGCGGGGGATTTAAATATCCCCCGCGGGATTTAAATAAAGATGTCCGCCGCTTTTTTCCGGCTTGGGGAAAAGCCGGAAAAAAAGCGTCTAGACTGGCCCGATCCTCCGGAATAAAGCCCTATTCCGGAAGATCTCTTATTCCTACTTAGAAGTAGGAATAAGAGATCTTCCGGAATAGGGCTTTATTCCGGAGGATCGGGCCAGTCTAGACGCTTTTTTTCCGGCTTTTCCCCAAGCCGGAAAAAAGCGGCGGACATCTTTATTTAAATCCCGCGGGGGATATTTAAATCCCCCGCGGATTTCCCTATTCCGAAGTTTAAAATTAGCATGCCCCTTTCGAAAAAGGGGCCAGTGTAGACGTAGCCTTTAGGTAAACAAAAATAGTGTGAGCCCACTAGTGGCTTTCCTAAAGTGCGCCCACAGCCCATTTTAAGAAACACTGCCTTAGAAGGAGGCAGGAAAAAGCAGAGGACCCGGTCAAAGGTGGTCCTGGATTAGAAACCAGGGACAGGAGAAATCTTAGCATGGTCTTCCTGTAATAGCCAGGCAGAAGAGGCTCAACTGAACAATGTAGGAAAAGGGCTACAGAAAATCCTTCACCAGAGGATGAAAGACTCTCTGAGCTAACCAGAGAAATGACAGAGTGCTGACGCCAGAAGGGCTGTGAGATCTTGCCCCAAGGGGTTAGAAAAAGAACACCGGTACACATACAAGTAAGCGAAACACATTCTAGTTAATAATAATAGCAGTGAACATTTCTATTCTAAAAATTAACAGAATAAAAGCATTTGGAGGAGCCCATAACAACTTGGCTTTTCAATAAAATGTATTATATAACAGACTATATCATGAAAATCAAGCTGCTTTTCTTTTGACCTGGCATTCTGATAGAAGTTGCTGGACAGTATAAACAGCATACTAAGATAGAAAACTTTTACAACCAGTTTAAAGCTCTGAAGTATTTCTTTATCTCTATGGCATAATGCATATTATCTTAAATGGGATGAAAATCTTTGTTATCCTCATTCAAACCATTTTATTACTCTCAAAGGACAACAAATACACACATACGCAAACAATGTACATTGCACTGCTAACAATTTCCCACAGATGTTCCCATGAAACTGTACATGTTGTCTCCACAGCCCCAGACCACAGAGTTCACAATTCCATGTACTATAGACATTTAAAAAATCAAAACCAAACCCCTAAATTTAAATATCGTACATTGCTGTGCACAAGGGACTCTGTCTTCCAACAGTTTGATGTCACAAGACATTCAATCCACAAGTGATTGCTCCCCTATACAAAAAATTTCAAGCCTGCTATATTCAATACCACCACCAAAAAAGCCTCATCTGAAATTTGTTGTTGTTGTTTTTTTTTAAATCCATCTAAACCTCTTCAACTTACTTGTTTTTGAAGACATCTTGAGCAGTCTTCTGCTCTTTCTTCTTTCCAGCATCTTTCAGGGGGAAAAGTGCCTTTATTTTTTCAAGTGGGGCCTGGCTGGTTTCTCTCACTTCTTGAGGTGCCTCCAACATCTCTAAAAGGTGCTGTTCGATGGGGGGCAGTGGCTTGTCAGGATGAAAAGCCTTATGCTGCAGGCACTGTCAGGAGGAGAGTTTTCAGACTGTATTTTACAATTCACCTGTATTTGGCAAAACACTCTTTGTTTTATACAATCCAGAGGTGAAAAATAGTCTGGCTCAAGAATAGCTGAAAACAGTCATGTGATGAGACAACTTCTGGAGGACCTTTTCAGAGGTCAATAAGAGCAACCAAACAGCTCACGCAAACAAACACGTGTGCAATAAATTCTGCGAAAACTATGACTTTACCCCCCGGGAACTAAAGAGTTGCTTTATCCCTCCAGCTGCCTAACTTCAATTTACCTTTAAAAAGGAAATGGCTATTTAAATTCATGATCATGTGAGCGAGATTTCCAGATATTTCTGATGGAGACGTTATGCATACAGGTAATAATATATGTACACTGAATTCCTGCTTTAGTAAACATCAAGCATTCTTGTCCCTCAAAGATAACATTTCCTCTCAAATCTGGATTTTCACAATAGAAATCATTATCTACCTATGACCAAATGGAGGAGAGAGCGAGAAGAATTAAAAGGCATGTGTAAAAGAGAATAGATTTTTTTTTTCAGATTAGATTTGAAAAGAGCAAAAGAATGGCTGAGGCTGGCAGATGCAAATGAAGGCTCGAACAGATGGCAGGAGCTACAGAGGAGAAGGTTCTATCTCAATAGCGGTAAGACAGCAGGCAAAGAGGAGGCCAATGCTAGATAAATGGGGAGACCCAGGTCAATGTAATAGGCTGAAGAATTTCCATGGAGAGTTTTAAAAACAAAGCAGGTGCTTTTGAACTTATATGAAACTAGAAAATTTACTCAGCGTTGCTCGGGTCCTTACATGAAATACATTTTGTTTTTCTTCATTTAAATTATTGCTCTGGGGTGGAGATGGGGATAAGGGAGTCAGGATGCAGGCTGCCCTGGGGAGAGAGGACAACCCCGGCCCTTTCTCATGGCAGTAGCTTGGGGCCACATGAGAAGTGCCTGTCCATAGCTGCTGCAGTGAGCACAGCTGGAGGAAGGGTGCATGTTCCCCAGCTGCGGGACACAGACACACACAGACAGACAAACATAAACTCTCTGAAATATATAGCAGATAACTGTTCTAATCCCCATCTCTAGCCCCTTGCGGTCATTATACAGCGTAACAGTCCCTGCTAGAGGATCCCTCCCTTTTCGTTTTATGAGAAACAGTCACATTCCAGACACACCCCATTGTCTTGGCACACGCACACCCTGACCTGTCGCTAAGTTCTGATAAGAGGAAGCTGCATATCAAATTTGGTGGTCCTAACTCTTACCGTTTAGGAGCAGTTCTTGAACAAACAGACTCACAGATGGACAGACAAAGACACACAAACTCTTACAAATATATAGTGGATGGGGGGGCAGTGCAGATGTATGTTTTCTATCGGAGGAATGTTTGCTACTGAAATGTATTGTATAATATATATACTACGGATAAATGTCTGAATAAATATTCAAAATGCTAAGCAAACAGAGTTATGTTCCCTTGTTGAATGTCAGACATGACCTCAATTTAAGAAACAAACAAAAAAAACCCTCCTCGTTTATGCTGAATAAGTGCCAAGAACACCAATCCCTATCATAAGTTACACAACAATACAGATGCTCTTTCATGCTGCCATTAAGATTCCAATCCACATTAGCACACACTTTCAAAAGGAGGCAGTCGCACAAAGCAACAGATTGAAAAACACTTGTAATGATTTAAGGCGTCATTATTTTGAAGAAGAATAAAGATGTTGCTAGAAGCTGTGGCAGTGGCTTGTCTAAATGCAAAAACAATATTGAAACAACGTTAGGGGACTGAACTGAACTCACAAAAGCCAGAAACTGTGAATCTGATTTGAATATGTATTGCAGGCTACTGTATCCCAAGGTCCTCTGTGAGTCAGCGGCAGTAACAATGTGAACTGAGAAGTCCACTTATTTACACCCACCTACTTTTGTGAGTGTGACAAGACTTTTGATGTTATTTTAACCTTAGAATAAGGGTATGTCTACACTTGCACCCTAGTTCGAACTAGGGATGCAAATACAGGCATTCGAAATAGTCAATGAAGTGGGGATTTAAATATCCTGCGCTTCATTAGCATGAAGTATGGAATATTCATTAGCACGAAGCGGGGATTTAAATATCCTGCGCTTCACTAGCATGATCTCGCCGGCACGTTACTCCGAATGCCAGCTGTTTCAAAAGTGAAAGTGCGTGCCGGGACACATTAGTTCAAACCAAACCCCTTGGTTCGAACTATTGTTACTAATGAGGAATAACATTAGTTCGAACCAAGGGGTTTGGTTCGAACTAACACGTCACGGCGCGCAGTTTCACTTTCAAAACAGCTGGCATTTGGAGTAACACACTGGCGAGATCAGGCTAATGAAGCACGGGATATTTAAATCCCCGCTTCGTTGACTATTTCGAATGCCTGCGTTTGCATCCCTAGTTCAAACTGTAGACATACCCTAAGAGGATAAGAAACTACTGTTCCACAAGAACGAGGGTTTCTGGCTGCCATGTCAGGGAACAGATCAGCTAGGTGGCAGGCATCTTGGAAAAACCTACGCTAAGGCTTCTGAATCTTTTGGCTAAAATCATTTATATTATCCTGAAGGATCTATCTCAGTCTCTCTCTCCCACTGCTTCCCCCTTTCCTGGTCTCCTCTTCCACTTCTCTTGGCAACCGTGCAGTCTTGTGATGCTACCCTTGCTTCCAGGCTCACTGTCCCACTTGTGTAAACTGTCTGCAACGTATGCTGTTCTGTTAAACCCCTGATGAGCCTTTCATTCCTAGCCTGAAGGAATGATCAGGATTTGGTCGGCAATTCACAGTGAGAGGGCAGCCTATGGAACTCAGATTCCATAGTGATGCATATGGAACCAAGGTCTCCTAAATAGGTAAGAAAGACAGGGCCAGTTTGGAATGACTTCAGAGAAGAGGCTTGACTTGCTATCCCTAGCAGCAGTGAGACGCCCTCAACAAAATGCTTAGGAACCAGTTAGCCCCCGAAGTGTTAGGACACTGGGTAACCTCCAAGTGTCAAGGAGTTCAGGTGAGATCTGGTTTTGTCACCTGTTTAGTAAAAGCATTTGAATGATTCATTCCAGCCTCATTTCCAATTGGAGCACTCTACAGTTGCTGTTTCAACCCTCTCTTGGCTCCCCTTCTGCCCCTGGTCCTCTACATCAAATCAAAAGCCATCTTCACATGGAGCTTTTTGGAGAAATCTCCCACCATGTCTGCACAGCCTAAAAGCTTCCATGCAGAAGCACCTACAGGCTTAGTGCTTACATCCGGGTGAATTAAATGTACAGTAGACTTCCGATAATCCGGCACCTTTTGGACCTAGGTGGTGCCGGATTATCAGATTTCCGGAGAATCAGGAGGTCTGGTACAGCTGCATGGCTTAACAGCTGGCCAGGACACAATCTCCCTCTCTCTCCCCTCCCCTTTCCTCTTCGCAGCTCCTCCTTGCTGTAACCTGATCCTCCTTCCCCTCCCATCCCTCTCCCCTTTGCTGAAGCAAAATGCTCTTCTCCGTAACAGGATCCCACTCCCTCCCCCCTTCCCTCAACCTTATGCTCCCTTTGGTTACAGCCAGCCCCTGTGCTGAGTGGCAGGATTTTTAATCAGCTGGTCAGGAGTGCTTGGCATTTTGATGCCAGAGTATCAGAAGTGCCGAACAGTTGGATGCCGGACTATCAGAGTTTTACTGTAACATAGAAACAGGGCCAATGTCCTGTGGGATATTAGACTTGGAACATGCAACAGAAACCCTTAAACTATGCAGCACCTTCTCATCCAAGCTTTTCCCCTCATTAATTTCCCTTTCACCCTGTTCCAATCTGTCCAGTATAAATTATTGCTTCTCTATTTTCATATTAAATGTATCTTATTGTGCACAGTCCCCAAATGTACAACGTGCTACAGATTTCTGAACTGAAAATAAATAACTGCATCACAGAAGATGTTGAAGAGAAGCCAGAGGATTTGATAGCTGGGTAGAGAAGTCGGTTTGCCACCCAGGAAGATACAGGAGTTGGTTTTCGCTTTTTGGTGCCCAGAAGGAAGTTGAGGCTTTTGGTATTAGGGAGGGAGGACTGCATTCCTCATCCTCTTCTCCAAAAAACTCTGACAGACATTTACCATCCCTTTTCACACACTCATATTTGCTATTGCTTCCAGAAATGAAGTCATACTTTATCTAGGTGCTTCTGCTTAAAAAAAACAACATTCACTGCTAGTCATTGTAAGTACCCTTAAGAGGAAACTCCACAGTAAGATAAATGGGACAGTTCATGCTCCCCATAGAGGCATGTTCTCAGGTTGTGTGCGGATTCATACAGAGATCACTGCACTGTTTATATTCACAGCTTCTTCTAGAAGTTTTCTTGGCAAACCCATAAGCACAATAGGTACAACTCTTTTTATATATAGATATAGATATCGATATAGATAATTTTTGGAATGCAGCTACGCATCAAATTGAAAAATAAGATACATTTAGTTGCCATTTACATAGCTGCATAGTCAACTTGGGATTCTACCTAGAAACTGGAGATATACCTAATCTCATAGAACTGGAAGGGACCTTGAGAAGTCAAGTCCAGTCCCCTGCCCTCAGGGCAGGACCAAGCACCATCCCTGATAGATTTGCCCCAGATCCCTAAATGGCCCCTTTAAGGATTGAACTCACAACTCTGGGTTTAGCAGGCCAATGTTCAAACCTCTGAGCTGTCCCTCCTGCACTATGGTAAAATAGTGCTATTCCAACCCAATGCCAGAAAAGAATGAGCAGACTGGCTTACTGTTTCCTAGATGTCTAAACTTCCAGGCGCTAGTACTCTGCAGAGTGGGCAGGTCCCAAAGCCCAGACTCTACCCTGTGTCTGAACATCCACATGGTAACGTAAAAGCCCTGCAGCCTGAGCCCGAGTCAGCAGGCACCAGCCAGTGCTGGGTTTTTCTCTTCTGTGGAATACCCAATGAGGTCCCAATCTGGCTTGGACCTGTGGCCACAAGCATAAACAATAAAATTAACGTCCTACCAACAGCAGCTCTCCTAGAGAGTCCTCTTTTCCCTCCATCTTCCTCTAAAAACAAAATGTTTACAGTAACATAATGACCCTTTAGCAGCCCTTTCAAATCAGTGTTTTGGAAGTCCATGGCACACTAAGGAAAGAGCTCTCCAACACATGACTGATCTCTGAAGCAAGTGTTTAAAACGTTATCTGTACAAAGCAGAGAGATTTCTATCACACAATTGTTGCATTTATAAATAAAACAATAGGTTTTTTTTCTTAACTTCCAGGCTTGAAAATATCCCCAGGTACTTGATTCATGCTGGGATCTTTCCATCTCAAATATCATCAAGTAACAAAGCTCCTGCCTGACAAATCTTGCAATCAGCTGCAATCAATGTAGTAGGCAGAATTGGAACAGAGTACTGGGTTGGGCAGGGGTAATTGAGGCTAAGATTTCAAGACTTGTGTCACTGAAGATAAAATTTGACCCGCAGAATCTTCTATTACTGGTGACAATGCAGTAAAAGGAAAGAACCTAAGAGCACTCTCAGAACCCAGGCACTTAGGAAAAAAACATTTTTTTTTTACTTGTAAAATGCACAAATTTCATCTGGAAATCATTGAAACACAATTATGATGGACTCCACAATGCCATTTTAGTCACTTTTCAGAAGAGAAACCCACATTCAACAAGATTCTATCAATAGCCCTGTGTATAACATGATTATGCAGCTGCATAAATTGGATCATAATTGCCCTTCTTTTTGAATCTATCGCATCTTTTTAAAAAACGAACCCTTAAATTCTGGGGCATAATTAAGTCTCTCGCCTTCATGGTTGCAAAGAAAACCCTCAGATGTGAAACAAATGTAAATCAAAACAGAGACAGCTTGAAACAATAGCTCTGAATCAAGTGTGAACTGCTCCATTTAGCTCTGAAACATGTTCACTCTGAAGCCCAATGAGGATATTTTAAGTGTCAACACTGTTAACTGTTTCACGCCTGATTGTTTTAGCAGAAACACCAAGCTAAAATGCTTATCTATCATTGCTGGATGCAGCAGCAGATGGATGTTCTCAACATTTGCTGGAGTAGAGAATGAAGAATTAAGGCCCTCCCTAGATATGAAGTCAAACTCTGTCCCTTCCTAAAAAGGGAAGACAAGGGCCACCCCCTTTTCAACTGCCTCCTCCTTTCCAAAACACTACACAAGCCTGCCTTCCCGAGGGGAAAAGATCCTAACTACTCCTTACCAAGCTTGTCAGAACTTCCAATTTCCAAGCAATAAGTTCTATCTTGCAGCTATGGGTTGCCAGTATGAAATATATTTAGTATCAGACTGTTGGCTGTCCACTTTCAGTTTGTGGACAAATAAAATAAACAAACATCAAGGGACACTGCACTGATTATGTTGCCCTGGACCAGGCAAGTGGAAAGGCAGTGAAGGACTGTGTTTGGTGGGCAATGCTGCATAATATGGTTTATGGTGGCAAACAGAACTTGGGACATCGGTTCTGTCCCTAAAAAGAAGATACCGTTGTTTGTCAAGCGCGTGCTTTATTGTGAAGGGTCCAACCTATCCTGGGGGCCCTGTATTTCCTTAGATAAGGCTTTGCTTAGACTGTCTGTTCAAACCCTTAAGATGCAGGAAGATAGAAATATTCCATCTGAAACTAATATCAGTGGCAAAGCCACTCCGGACCTGGGGTCAATTTGTTTAAATTACGCTTGCCACAATACAAGTCCTTTCACACACTGAGAAAGAGAGGGAGAAGGAGGGGTATGTAGAAGCAGGAAAAGTTTTAACCTGAAGGTTTACTCTCTCACCTGGTATAACCTCTGAAACTGAGGGTTTGGGATTTTGCTGGTTTTAAATAAGTCTTCAGTTGTCTCCCCATCTTCATCTTCATAAACCAAACTCATAGAGTCAATCAAAGAGTCAACTGCAGATAACTGATCCACTAAACCAACAAATATAAATATACACAAAAAAGATTAAATACACTTGCCAGACGGAACTGCTTGCAAATAATTCACCCACAAAGACTCACTTCAGAATGTGAGATTTTAACAAAGGCATTAAATGCCCCCAAATGCAATGTGTTTTATACTCCCTGAGGCTATAGACAGGCTGATAATGAAGGTAGATAATGAACACAGTAATGAAAATCCTGCATTGTTTAAGGACAACAATGTAGAGTTATCGAGCCTTTCAGTTTTGTGAAGATCTCAATTATTGTTGCCTTTCTGCTTCCATTTTTCTTCTTTTCCAAGATGTTTTTATTTGTAACAGAAGGTTTATAGGCCACTTGGAAAACGAGGCGAACAGTTGGCTTGGAGAACTAAATGGAGTAATGCAACTTTTAAAAGTTACACATGTAAATTAACTCAGTTCACAATAGTCAATTATTGCCTTGGTAAGATGGGTTGTTAAATTTCGGCTTTCAAACTGCCTGCTATGGGCAGAAAATCGAAGCAAATCAGGAACTGCACAGCTTCCTTCATGTCCTGACTGTCAGATTCTTGCTCCTTTTCAGAGTGAGCCTTACAACAAATTAGAACATATGGAACACAGCCTGGATTACATATTACGCCATTAACCCTTTCTACTCCAGACTCTTGGGACAGTGAGCCAAACACTGTGCGGTTTCACCCTGGCCTCCTGTTTGAACCCCAGCACTTGTGTGTGCCTGCTTCTTCAGCACTGAGGCCTGCACGCAGATTTAAAAACTGGCTTTGCACTTGTAAACTGCTTCACAATATGCATGTGAAGGTGGCTGTTAGACAGCGTTATCTGAAGGAGCTGTTCGTTCTGAGTCCAGTTCCTAATTTACAGAGGTTTACAACATGAATCCCATCACAAAGAAACCCTTCATGGACAGTCTCAGGAGAAGCCAAAGACTGACTGGATCATGAAGGGTTACCCAGTTCCCAGCCCGCCCCCCAAATGATAAAGCCTCAGATGATTGCTTGTAATCATTTAACCCAAGACAGACTTTAGCCTGCAGTAGTGTTGAAAGTCTGTGTGCAATCTTCAGTCTCCAACTAATCAAAGTTCTGACATGAGCTGAACATGTTTCCATGGGAAAGTCAAATATTCCATGTATTTTAGAGTGATTTAAAGGTATGGTATTAGACTGCAGCCAATCAGTGAGACAACAAGAGAGTAACTCACCTGTAGGAGTGTACTTTTTGTTGTTTTTCAAAGAGGAAAACATGTATTGTCGCAAGTCTTCCATGTAAGGTAGCTGCACATATATCAGACACTAGAAAGGGGGAAAGCAAAAGAGAAGCAAGTGAACTTGAAATAAAAATTTAAACTTAGTTCCAGAAGAAAGGCAGCAGGAATATAAAAAAAATCAGTCATCAAGAATCTGTACAATCTGAAATAATCTGGTTTACTAAAAACGGTTGTACAATACAAATGTGAAGTACAATATTTAACGTAATTATTATTTAAAAAAATATCAGGATGATTTTAAAAATTGTGTCAGTAATGCTCTAGCCATGTATTAAACCTATTGGATCACCAGGTCCATCATTCTGCTAGTTTAGGATTGTTGCCTAGAGAGGACTGTCCAAACTAGCTTTAAATATCCCCTGCAATAGAGCTTTTATCACTACTGAGACTGTTCTACAAACTACTGCATCTTACCATCAGCAAGTTGTTTTGACATTCCCAGACTATTTTTTTTCTTAGCTCATACACCTCCTCCAACTCGTAGCACCTTAAATAATTCTTTTCCATCCTTAATGTTTATACCCTTCAAAAATATGAAGACTTGTGTCCACCCCCACCTTAGTCATTGCACAGCCAACCTTTACTTGCTTAACTCTCTGAATAGTCTCTCCCAAGTAAGATCACTAGAAATGTATGCAGTAGAAATTCTGCAATACTTTATAGCTTTTAGGGTTCTCAGCATGGAATTGTTTGTATTTCAATGTGTGTGTGGGGAATGGAAAGTATTCATTAAAAAAAAAAATTAAAAAAAAAAAAAAGATCCTTCTAGCCCTTTTCAAAGAAACCTTCTCAAATCCAATGTGAAACAATCTGGTTCTATCTTCCAGAGACTACAGAATAATTCAAACAATATTTCTGAGAGGTGTGGAAAAAAAAAAAAACACAGAATCATAGACATCTAGGGATGCAAGGAATCTTGAGAAGTCACGAAGTCTAGTTCCCATTCAACTTAACTAGATGTCAAACCAAAAACTTAATGACAACAAAATTAAATGTCAGCTATTTAACTGTGGACAAAACATCCCACTCATATTCAATGCAGCAAAATATGCTTGAAAAGCCTTTTGACAGCTATTGGACCCAAATTCTGTACTAACACATATCTTGTGGGGTTGTATAGAGTACAAGTTAGGGACCAATCTGACTGCAAGTCTGCAACTTGTAAAGTTGTAAATACAGGCAGTCCCCGAGTTACGCGGATTCGACTTATGTCGGATCCGCAGTTACGAACGGGGTTTTTCTCGCCCCGGAGGACGGGAGCGGCGGGACACCCAGATGCACCGCGGTCCCGCCGCCCGCGTCCTCCGGGGCGAGAAAAGCTGCTCCACGTCTCCCGGGTCTGCTGGGGGGGGGAAGCCCCCCCCAGAAGACCAGGGAGACGCGGAGCAAAGCCGCGGAGCACGCGGGCAGCAGGACAGCCGCGGCGCGTCTGGGCTGTCCCGCTGCCCCCGTGCTCCGCGGCTTTGCTCCGCGTCTCCGTAATCTGCTGGAGACCAGCAGACCAGGGAGACGGGGAGCAAAGCCTTGGAGGATGCCGGCAGCTCCGCGGCTTTGCTCCGCGTCTCCCTGGTCTTCTGGGGGGGGCTTCCCCCCCCCAGCAGACCCGGGAGACGTGGAGCAGCTTTTCAAGCATATTTTGGAGACCAGCAGACCAGGGAGACGCAGAGCAAAGCCGCGGAGGACCCAGGCAGCGGGACCGCGGTGCGTCTCGGTCTGCCACCCGCGTCTCCCTGGTCTGCTGGGGAGGGGGGGGGGGCAGCTAGTGAGCTCCCCCTCCCCCCCAGCAGACCAGGCTTTTCTCCGGACACCTGCTTTTCTCTGCCTCGGGCTTCCTGTAGTCAGCCGCTGGTCAGTTTCAGCAGCGGCTGAATCTGGACGCCAGTTCCGACTTACATACAGATTCAACTTAAGAACAAACCTACAGTCCCTATCTTGTACATAACCCGGAGACTGCCTGTAACAGATTTTTTTACCCCTTCCTTCTTGGCTGCTTTGCTATGACCAAAATCCAACATTTGACAGAAGATCGAGATCATGGGTTTTTAACCAGGCCCTGCGAACAAGTGACAAAGGATTCCAGGCCACCTCCCTTTCTTTAATGTGACGATGGCATTGAGGTCCTGAAACTATTATAACAATTCCTGGTATGAAAAAGGTTGAGAATCAGTGGAATAAAGATGCACATTTACATAGACCATATAGATTTGCAAAGTTCTCTGTAAAAAAACAAACCTCCTAAACACTGCACATCTCCCCCCAATTTCCCAGGTTCTGAGGAGGCAGGGGTGGGGGGAGAAATCTGCAAAACTTAGCAACATTTCTAGCAGATTTCTACTGGTTCTGGTTACAATTAATTCTTCCAGCATCTTAGTGATTTTTAACCGGTTTCTCAGAATTCCCAATTTCGTAGTATTTGGTTGATATTTAGAAGCTCAGAAATGACTGAAATAATCCAGATATGGTGTCATCACAGATTTGTGATTATCTCCTTACTCTAACTTGATGTCGTTGTATACAAACCAAAACACACACTTTGCTCTTCATACTGCAAACACATGCCATTTGCTTTGTTGTGAAGTTTCATTCATTAATGTTTGTAAACAAATGGATTTAGAGACTTTCTAAAGATAGATGTCACGAAAGGTCAAAATCTTACCTCATAGGCATCCTTGATATATGGAAAGGCTACGCCAACCTGAGGATTAGATCTTCTGTCGTAAGCGTAACGCACTATGGCCACCACATCCAACTCATCCAAAGCATGAATCAGGGCAGAAAGAGCAACTGCTGCAGCCTGCCAAGAAAGAGCTGCAAGTTCATTCAACTCTTCATCACAAGCTATTCAGACCAATTTTCACACTGAATCCAGAAGCACTAGTGAAGACGTCACACTTTGCATCTCCAATTTTTGTCAATAGCTTTACTTAAACATCACCTTTTACCTCCAAAAGCAACAGGTGCAGTTCAAATCAGGTCATGACTGTGGATATATTAAAAAATTGGGACTATCTTTAGAGGTCCTGTACACGTCACCTTTTCAAAACAAAAATGGGAAGTGCTCAAAGTGAAATTGCTAGATAAAAAAGAAGGAAGACATGATAGTTTCAGAGCTTTGGTTCTGAATGTTGAGAGAAGACTCAGATTTTATTTTCAACATGAGAGAGACTGGGTGCAGGGACATTACATAGTCACCAGGAAACAAAAGGTTCACACTTAGTTCAGGTTCCCTGTCCTCTTGCACAGATGTTAGAGGGAAGACTATAAAATGGCTGCTAGGAAGGCAGTGGGTTCCAGACCCAGAATCACAAGGCTTGCTGGAATTGTGGCTCCTTTTCTGGTTACAGTCATTTATTTTCCTTTTTACTGATTATTTTAGCCCTTGAGGGAAAAGAAAAACTTTACTGACTGCCTCTGTATTTTTTTTTCTGTTGAGTTTTACATCAGCTTGCAACACTGATGTTTCAAATTTTTTTTTAAAACAAGCCACACTTTGCATTCCAGGAGACAATCTGAGATACTACCATCCAGATAAAAATCGAGCCACTCTTTACAAACATTGCAAATATGACCTACCTCCTGCAGTCTTCCTAGGTATAAATAAACTATAGCGAAACTTACAAATTTCTCACTGCTGATTGGACACATGATATTCATTTTGGACTCAATCTTGCTCCCACTGAACCTGGATGAGAGCTGGCACATTGCACATTGCACAGTGAAGAATGTATTTGTTTTATTAACACCAAAGGACCCGTATGCCATCATAACCACAACATTTATCCCCATTAACTCATCATGGTAAGCTCCCACGCAACTGAAAATTCATTTATCTCACCTCATCATCTTTCGCTGCAAAGACTTTCAGAACCTGGCTGCCCATGTAGTGATGCCTCTGGATCTATAAATTAAAGTTTCTAAAACAATTAGTTTTGATCTAAAACAAAAATCATTTTTATCTGTACCAATTAATTAATTCTACACTAGATGAAACAAACATAATACCCACATATAAAACCAAAGCATTTAATTACTATGTGTGGTAGATATGAAACCTATACATTGCTCTGTTTCCATTTACCATGAACTCTGGAATTCTACTCATATTTTGCAGTATTCATCATAAAGAACCACCATCCTATCAAGGGTCATTTGGACAGTGCTGTGCTAGTCTTATTAGTCTGTATGAAGAGTGGCAGTAGTTGCCAAAGGGAAAATTACACTTCCCTGCGACAGATAGGATTCAGCATTCATACGTTGCTTTTACAACATGGCAAAACTTTTGGATCTGAAATCAGACTGAACTAACAAATCCCAAGATATGTGGCAAGATTGCTAGGTATGAATGGGCAATATAGAATTGAAATATTGGATTCGAGGGAACAAGTATCTTGGGGTGAGGAGTTCTTCGTGGCATTTAATATTATTTAGAAAGCTACACACAAGGCTTAAGCATACCTGGTACTGGTTCTCTCCTTTTTATAAAAAAAATTTAAATGTGTGGCTAAGGCAGCTCCTGGATGTTGGCTAGGTGGCAGATATCCAGCACTGTAACCTGTCATAACTCCATTTAAATCAAATAACAATTTATGCCAGATGAGGATCTGACTTTCTGAAATCAGCACCATTCCTGAAGCTCTTGAACTCAACCTCTTATACCTATTATTCCTTCCTATTTGTCTTTAGGAGGTCAAATACTATTGTGTTGAGCATTTTTTATATATATATATATATATATATATATATATATATATATATATATATATATATATATATATATATATATATATATATATATATATATATATATATAAAAATGTGGCTGCATTTACTTGTGTCTGCCAACTTACGTCGCCTTTGTGTATTTTGAAGTCCTGTGTGATCTCTTGATTAACACTGTATTGCTTATACATTAAAAATCAAAGTTTAAAAACTAGAAATCACAGAATCATAGAACACTAGAACTGGAAGTGACCTCGAGAGATCATGAAGCCCAGTCCTGCTGCCTTATGATCGTCCTGCCTGAGAGATGCAAATGACTGAAAAAGCTGCTTCAGTACTTTGAGAAAATGATATGAAGTGGGTTTATTCCCTTTTTTATTCTGTATTTGGAACTGCTTGAATTTCTCTCGTTAATGCACTTTATGCAGAAGGAAACATACAGTAGTCAACCTGTGGAACTCCTTGCCAGAGGAGGCTGTGAAGGCTAGGACTATAATAGAGTTTAAAGAGAAGCTAGATAATTTCATGGAGGTTAGGGCCATAAAAGGCTATTAGCCAGGGGATAAAATGGTGTCCTTGGCCTCTGTTTGTCAGAGGCTGGAGAGGGATGGCAGGAGACAAATCGCTTGATCATTGTCTTCGGTCCACCCTCTCTGGGGCACCTGGTGCTGGCCACTGTCGGTAGACAGGCTACTGAGCTAGATGGACCTTTGGTCTGACCCAGTACGGCCGTTCTTATGTTCTTATGTTATCTTGTAGGAGGGCAGAAGCAGACCAATTGTAAGTCTCTGAGTGAAGATAAAAGGGAGCAGACAAATAGGAGCAGTGTTATGGCCAGGGTCTATTATAGACCATCAAAGCACGAAGAGCTGGTAGATGAGAGATTTCTAGAAAAAGCAACAGAAATATCCAGAAAACGAGATGGAACTTTGGCTACTCAGAATCTTGAGTTGATCTCAGAACTGGATAAGCAACTAATGTAGCATGTGAAGAGCTAGCGCAGTGTGTTCTCACCGGTCTGCCTTGCTTAGCAGAAAAGCTGCTGCCATAAGCAGCTACTTTTACTTTCTGAGAGCCTTAATAATCAGGCTTTATTATAGTACTCCAGTCTGGAGGTGATTAAGGGGTGTGCTGTTTATAACAAAAGTCCAAGAGACTCATGTGAAAGGAAAGGGCATAAACGTCTGTCTAATCAAATTTGTTTTGGGCCATTGCTGTTATACAAGAGTTCATCTTGTAAGATTGAAGCTATGCACCCAGGAACAATAGGCATGTTAGGGCGTAACCAGTTAACTGATAACCTGATGCTTCTTGGTTAATGGTGTCAGTTACACTCAGCGGCGGCTCTCGGGAAGGCGCATTAAACCTCCTCTGTGGGAGCCAGGCAAGCAAGGGCCGCTCACTCCACTCCCGGGAAGGAGGCTTCAGCAGGGGCTGGAAGCCCTGCTCCAGGGGATGCTTCACTGCGGGCTCAGCAGTATAATGCTTATTTAAGCTTTAAACTAGGGATGTGAACGAGTAGTCGAGTACACAGTTAACCAATAAGTCTAGGCTTATTGGTTAATCTTCTCGACTTCTCACATTCCCCTCACCCCCCACTGCCTCTGTATCAGAAGCAACAAAGGGTGGGGGAAGAAGAAGCCAGTGCCGGCTCCTTAAAAGCTGGTTTCCCCCAGCACTGGCTCTGTGGTACCACTTGCCCCCTGCTCCGCTGCTTCTCTCAGAGGCAGCAGCATGGGGAAGGGAGGTCAGGGGAGGCTGCTGAGAAGCAGCCTCTGCCCATGGCAGGCACAGGCTCACCACGGACAGAGCAGCTCTGCATCTCGTGGAGCAGCCTCTGTCCACAGCGAGCCTGGGCCCGCCATGGACAAAGGCTGCTTCATGGCAGCAGCCAGTCTCTGCGGGAAGCTGGAACCCCACGGACAGGGGCTGTTGCAGGACCAGCCTGTCGCTGGCCAGCTCGCTTCGCAGCAGCTTCCTGCCACAGCAGCCTCCGTCCGTGGGGTGCTTCGACCTCCCGTGGACAGCGACTGCTGCCACCTCGTGTTCCTGCCTGTATCAGAGGCAGCAACACAGGGCAGCAGGCAGCCGGTCTGTGCGGGGAGCTAGTTTTTAAACTGGATCCCCTCATGGACTGGCTCCCGCATGGCACCCTACCCTGCTGCCTCTGATACAGAGGTAGCAGCGCAAAGTGGCAGAAGGCTCCTGGGGAGCGGAGCCAGAGCACACTGGCTGCTGGCCCTGCCCCGGGGACTACAGATTAGTCAAGTAACTGCTAAGAATTCATGCAGCAACTCAACTATTCAATTACCCGAAATCTAACATCCCTACTTTATACTGCTACACCCGCAACATGTAACCCTTGAGATTTTTTTCAATGGTTACATGTTTACATTTTTAACCGACCTTTAGCATCCCTTATGACTATCAGAGGGATGGTTACAGCCCCCGTCCACTGTCCAACCAGCATCATTCCTGCTTTCCTGGTAATGGCTAATGATCCTTCTGCTTTTCATCAGGGTCCCTGTAGTGAGGCAGCATGGCCTCCCTCTGACCCAGAAGGGGAAGGACTCCCTAAAATCCTTTGGTGGGCGGGGCCAGAGTTACCAAGCCCCACCCCCAGGAAGCAGGAAGGCGATGCTGGGCGTATAAGAGTACAAGCTTAGAGTTTGTTTGGAGCCTAGCCACAGAGCAGTCCAGATACTCGGTCCAAGTTCCCCAGGAGGAATGCCCGACTACCCCCATCCTAAAAGGGAGAACTGGCATGGGCCGCCAAGGCCGCTGCCACATCCAACACACTGGGATAGGCTGCCTGGGCCACTGCCAGGCCCAGAAGACTAGGAAGGGCTGCCATGTTGGTGCCAGGCCCAGAAGAGTAGCCTGGACGGCCAGGGCCTCTCCTGGCCTGTGCCATCTGCACCGCTGCTTGACCCAGACCCCATAGACACTCTGCCAGCGCCATCATCCCCAGCAGACCCCAAGGAACAGAGGCTGAGCCAGGTAGCCCCCAGGGGGAACTGGGAAGCAGCCTAGAGCTAGCCAATCTAGGGCCAGCTGAGGAAATGGAGAGCAACTGGGCAGCATGTTACAGCTGGGATCCCCGCCAATCCAGGGGCAGCCTGCGCTACTACTGTTAGGTCCCTGGGCTGGGACACAGTGGAGCGGGTGGGCCTGCATCCCCCTCACCACCCATGACCTTGGGTGGCAGGTTCCCCCTTGTAGAGATAAGAACCCCTGCGCTTGTCGGCTCTCTGCCAGCAAGGAGACACGAACACTGCTCAGCCCAAACCCCTGATTGTTTGTTGCCCCGCCCTGACCAAGGGCTTGGACCTTACTAACTGCTGCCAGGCCTGAGCCCTTAACTGTCTGTGGCCTGCCCTGAGCAATGGCCAGGCCTTAGACCTACCGCTCAGCTTGAAGAAGGCCCTAATCTTTACGTTGTTTGCTGCCCCACCTGGGGAAAGGGCTGTGCCTGTGAACTGCAGCTCAGCCAGTACCTTGGACTGAGCCCTGGACCTTTGACAGCCTCGCTCTGAGCTAGGGCCCAGACACTAGGACAATTATTCAGCTGGGCTATAGACCTGTGCCCTGCCTTGCCCCGTGGCGGGCCAGCCCTGGAGCCAGGCCTATTAAAAGGTCAGGACACAGTGTAGTGAGGTAGCTTGGCCTCCTTCCAGTCCAAGACCAGGACTGCCCCCAATTTTGTCAAGGCACTGTAAATATCTGGGAGACTTGACAAGACAGAGAAGTAGATTTGGGAGCATTCAGCATACTGCTAGCACTTAGGATTCCCACCCCCACCCCACCATGACTTCACCTGAATATGACTGAACCCCGTGGGACTCTAGGAGGACGTGTAGATGCTCATAATCAATCTCAGGGATGTCCCGGAAAGGGAAAAGTTGCACCGGCTTAAAATGTCCTGCTCTTGTGAGTCTGCATATGTGTATATTCCACTTTTAGAAAGCGAGGCAGGTATCGCATTGTCCAGGCCTTCCCAAATGATTATATCCTGCTTTCCTAGCGGATTGATTTCTTTCTATCTACAACTCTGGCAAAGTGTTTGGTTGTTTTACTGAGATATGTCTCATCTTAAGCCTTGTAGGGCTCCCAGATGCCATGGTGATGAATGGCAAAATGAATGCTCCCTATAAAAAGAATTAGAATATATCCACAAACACTCTTTACTGTCTCTTCATAGGGTATGTTTCTACTTTAAAAAGATACATAACTATCTTCCTACACTTATTGCTTGTGAGCCCTGACATTGTGAAATGATCCCTACATTCAATTATTGTTACTTTAATAAAAACAGAAGAAAACCACAGCTCATAAACAAAGCCTACGAGCTAAGTTTCCTCTAAGCTGTATGTCTGTGGAACTTCTCATTAAGCCCCATGCAGGGACTCAAGGCTGCAGTGGTGAGACAAACCTCTCCCCAAACACTGAAGCTCCTGAGCCCAAGGGAGAAGGACCCCTCCCCACCAGCCCCAGCATGGAGCTGCTGTGGCTGGCAGAGAGGGACACCTCCCCACCAGCCCCAGTATGGAACTGCTGTACCCAGGGACTGAGGCAGCTCTGTGCTATGGCCAGAGGACCATGGGGCCCTGTGTGCTGCCTTCACCTTGCGGGCAAGAGTAGCACATGTGCCTGGAGCCTCATGCCCTCCTCCCTGGAGCCGGACCTGCTGGCCGACTCCGGAGCACAGTGTGGTACCCAATACAGGCTGGCACCAGGCAGCCTAACGTAGCACCACTGCCCAAGAGCTGCCCAGGTGAGTCTGAGCCCCAACTGCTTGCCCCACCCTGAATCCCCACAACACAGATCCACCTCCTGCACCCCAAACCTCCACATCACCTGCAAACCGGTGCACATAACAAAATTCATTCCACTCAGCGGTGGGAAAAATCAGAGGGAAGGCTGCCTACGAGCATTAGAATTATGACATTTAGATTCCAAGAGTTTTCAGATATCATTGAGCTTCTACTGGTAGTGCAGTGAAACGAACATACAAACTTGGACAAAGCCAGAGGATTTGGGGCAGAGAACGAACGAGATCTTTGGGAAGGAGGAATCCAATTCCTTGCCACTGGCAGAGGGAGGGGTAATTCTGGAGCTACTTCTTCATCCATAACGTCAGCTCCTGGGCTAAAACAGGGAACGCAAGACATCCCCCACCTCTACGTGAGAGCTTATGATTCATGAGCCAGAGGCCGCATCAATGAACCTCGCTCAAATGCCCTCTTTGTAGCTACCTACGTGCAGTCCAGCTCCAATGGACATGGCAAATCTGACATATCCCTGCCCATGTAATAGCAATTGCCCACACAATTGCCCACTGGAGCATAGAATAGCATCATTGTCCCTTGGGGACACTGACCTATATTCAACAGTTATCTAGTAACTGAGTGTGAAGAAGTTCAATACTTTACCTGAGATGCTCTGCTGAATCCCAACACAGAAAAACACTTTCCTTCGGTTTTGTATTTCATTTGCTCCTCATCCACTTTAGAAAAAGGAACTATATCGCTCCCATAGCGGAATCCTGCAGAACAAGAGATGAGCATCTGGTAAGCATAAGGGCCTACATTTCTTACATTGAAATTAGCACTCTGCATATTTTAACAATGCATGCACGCCTCACAGCGATTCCCCATACGATTAACTTTGTAATTTACATCAAATTACTTTCTCCTGTTAACAAAAAAAAAATCACAAACTCCATAGACACAATTTGCAAATCACAAAAAAACAGTAACAGTCCTTGCACATCATTTTACATAATGTACCTACCTTTGCAGACATCAGGAAAGAAAAAAAATTAACTGAACAGGCTTCCCAACACCTTATACAAAACAGTACTCAGTGAAAAGAGCATGAGCACTCTTTGTAAACATAGTAGCAAAAAAATAACACAAATCAGCAGGAGACTCAAAGAAAGGAGCCCACAAGAAATTCAGAAACCAAGCTGTCATAAACACAGATATTAAAGATCCACTGATGCCTCAGAGAAAAGCAAAAACCTTTCTGTACAGAGTCTATTTGATCCAGCATTTATTTCTGTGTTTTGCTTCCTTTGCTTATTATCACTAGGTATATTTGCATGAAATCAAGATCTTTGTTTCTTAGGAGTATCACCTGTTCTTGCTGTTTTTTCCTCCAACCTGAAGTTACAATACCACAATTAGTTTCTGTTTAGTTGATTATGCTGTCAGACACAGGATGATGTCTTTGAGTGGGGGATAAACACCAGAAGCAGCTGAACATCCCAAAATGAAAAAATTGTTTGCATGCCCACTTCTTTAGGTATTTGAAAAGAAAATTAAAAAGCAAAACGAAGCAAAACTCAGAAAACACGCGATATGTACCGAATAGTCTACAAACAGAATGTTCTTCAAACATTTCTATAAAGCATTAGCAGCTGTTTAACTGCAGTTGAAGGTCAGACCATTGGTCTCTCTGGTTTACTTTGATATTGGAATCAAAGGTAAACTGGAACTATTTACCACTTCTTTTCTTCAAAGAAAGTGTCTGATGGACATTCACAGATCAGGACTTCCACAGAGGGAGGTCAGGAAGGCTCAAATATTTCTAAAATGTTCTGACCCTGCCTGAGGAATAGGTTAACCAATTAAAGAGGGGTCAGGCAGAGAGGAGGGGTGAGCTGAGGAGAGGGAGGAATAAAATGTAACTGCATACCCACAAAAACTGACAGGGATTTGTCTATGCAGCAACTAGCACCCACAGCTGGCCAATGCCGGCCGCCTTGGGCTTACGGCTCTGTTTCACGGCTGTGTAAGCTTCCAGGCTCAAACTGGAACCCAAGTTCTGCAGAGTCCTAGAGTCCAGACTCCAGCCAAAGCCCAGAAGTCTACACCACAATGACACAGTCCTGCAAGCCCAAGCCTCCGGCACAGGCCAATTGCGAGTTCTTCTTGTGTAGACCTACCCAGGGAGACTGAGGAGCAGATACAGCACCTGAGACAATTTTTAACTCAAACTTTTAAAAATGAACTGCATTCCAATTTGACGATATTCATCTAAGAAACGGAATTCTTTGCAAAACACAAAATTAAATGCTGTGACCACTTGCCTGCTTTCTATTACCTTGGCTCCTGAAGCCTCTTTTTAGTCTAAATGGTAAAGCTAATTCTCAATTTTTTTTATGGTGAGACCCACATCTGTTTAACAGATTATCCCCTTACTCCCTCTCCCCCCCTTACTTTCAGTACCACAGAGACTATTGCTCCTTCCCTTCACAATTGTTTAATATCCTTGTAGCACATATTTTCCATGTAACCAACTGTTGTAACAGCAGAGAAGTATTTGACATATTTTTAGCTAGATTTTGATGCAATTTAACAGCTGGATACAAGACGAGTCAGCACCATCCACTTGCTCATCCAACATGGAGCACAAGTGCTCCACAGAGCATAGCTTGGGAACTGCTACAATGCCTTCTAGTTCCAACCTGGTATTATTATTGCGTTAGTTGCAGTCCTGTGAAATTATTTTTATTTTTTTATAATTCGGAGGGGGAGGGGTTTGAAAGGGGGAGGTTTCGTGTTGTATAGAGGGGATGTTGGGAGTTCTGGAGAGAGGGAGGGGGATTAGAGAGTGTGCCCAACTCTCACTCACTATGCAGTGGGGCCTCTGGTCCTGCAGGGCTGAGCCCAGCTCCATGCTCCGGGTGTTTGAACCTAGGAGATGAGGACGCAGCTCCGCACCAGTTTGGCCCGGCTGCTCCTCCGCCCAGCAGAGGGAGTGGCTCTGCGACCCGGTGTGCCAGCAGCCACAGCTGCTAGATAAGTATTTTGGGTTATTTCGTGTTATTTTAACCTTTGCAGAAAACATGCAGCTCTAACGACAGGGGGCAACGATATGGATTTTATGGACACAGAGGAGGACAAGAACCTTCCCCCAAGAGTTTACAGTGTAAGGCCACAATTAAACTTCTAAATCCATCGCCAGGCAGCTCAGGGTGGGATTTTCAAATATGTTTAGGTGACTCACAAGGACATATCCTAAAATTTAGGCCTAAATGCCTTTAGAGGGCACAGAGAATAATCCGTACCTTGAACAAGATCATCTTTCTGAACTTCTGTTTCATCATCGTCATTCAAGCAGTAAACCGTCTCTTTCTGCAGATCTTCTTTTTTTAAGGTCTGGGCATCCACAAGTGTCCACGACTTTTTCACTTTCTCTTCTGTGAGCTGTGTGTCAAAATTCAAAGAAAAGGAATATTCAAATCTCATTTGGAGCTGGGACATCACTACAACATGAGTATCAGTTCCTAAAATCATTTCCTTTGACCAAGCGCTGGGTCAGCTACCAATAAAGGTACTTTAAAAACAGCATTTGCTGCTCTGACCATCACTAGTGCTCTGCTTATAGTGACGATTCTAATTTCAGATTAGACAAATGGTTCTCAAATCCCTCCAAACCTTGCTTGCCATACCTACTGAAAGTCTATGGGGGGAAGGGCTGTCTCCCACTCTGCTTCAGAATAGTGTCTAGCACAATACCATTATCAAATCATTATACCAATTAGTATTATAATAAATGAAGAGATGCCAGAAACTAGCAAGTGATTAGAGTCTTACCCAAGCCTAATAAATTCACCTTCTAAACATCTGACATACTACTAAATTAGAATTGTCCTCCTTGAAACAGAATACTGGTCAGAATCCAACTTTTAAGTTGAGACAATGCATTAATTCAACTCTGTTTCACCAAAAATCACCTTACTTAACTTTTGTGAGTAAGAGCCACTTCGTCAGATGAGTTGGGAGTAGAAATAACAGAATCCAAGATATATTTAACAGCACTTCTAAGTACTACTTTTGCTGTTATATATCTTGGATCCTGCTATTTCCACTCCAACACATCTGATGAAGTGGGTTTTACCCACAAAAATCTCATGATCTTAAATATTTTTGTTAGTCTCTAAGGTGCCACAGGATAACTTGTTTTTAAAGTTACAAACCAACACGGCTACCCCTCTAAGACTAATTTTAAAATGTTTGTCCTCTTCTTGCTGTGTGAAAGACTCTAGCACACAACAGGGCAAGCTGACTGAACAGTGAAAATAATTATATGTAAGAGCATATCCAACTGAACAAAGTGAACACTGAAAAAAGGGAAAATATTTTCACTGACTTTTCTAAGTTGTTATAATCTTACAAGTGACTTATGTAGCCTACAGGAGTAACCTGCTTGGTTGCCTGAAGATATATTTTCTAACAGATTTCTTATTTCTTTATTAATTTGATTATATGTTTATTATAATAGGTTACAACAGGTTTATATTAAAATAGTTTGGCTGTCACACAACGGACTTTTATGCCACGTCCTGTACGTTGAGCTAAGTCTGTGCTAGTATATCTGTGTCCAGGACCTTTCATTCAGACAATAGAGTTGGGTTACAATATCTGGGATCTTTCACCTAGTTAGCAAAGTCAGCATGCATATAATTTGGGACCTTTCACCTAGTTAGTTAGTGATAAGATAAGGCAATCTTCAATGGCATAAGGGCTTCCTAGTATATTCTCAAACTATACAGCACAACTTGAAAAAACCCAAAATAACCAGTTAAGAACTGACCAAAATAACCAGGCTGGACAGAAATAACACTTGTGATAACTAACCATAAAAGGGACTATGACAACAAACTGACATATATAATAAGTTGAGATTAATGATATACCGCCCTATTAGTAAGGTGAGGAAATACAAATGAGGGAAGAGGGAAACATCCCCTTCTGAATATGCATCAAACATAACAGCATGCTGACATCCCAGCCAAAGGGCGGTAGGAGGAGGAGATGTTGTCCTTGGGAGGTGCCAGAATGCTAGACGCTGGTGAGGATGGGGAGGGTGATGGTGATTAGGAAGATGACGGCTAGCACTGCAGGTTGTTCTAGAAGGAATGGTGCACATACATGGAAGTGCAGACGTACATCCCCTATCTATCTTACTAAGTTGCAGTGTTTGTGACTGTCCTAAATGTATTCATCAACTATATTTGTAAATATACAAGGGTTTCTATAGTGTGAGTGTTGCAACTGTGCACACTGGGATTCCCAACTATACAGTAATTTACATATTGGGCCAGATCCTTGGACAAGAACCTGTCACAAAATAATAACTGGAAATGTGTAAGTAATCTATATAATTAATACAAAACCTAAATATCAGGCAACATTTGTAACAAAAGTAAAACATTTATACCCCCAAGTGTGATTTCAAGTTGAAGGTATCCTTCTTTCTGTTCCTAAAAAATAGTATAATTTTCTCTGATAAATGAGGGAATTATTAAGCCTCATTCATTTCTGGGCATTTCAGGGGGATCCAGTTGGAAAGCACCAGGTAAATGCAGCACCTAAAATCAGTTTGTAAATGTTATACAATCAAATGTCACATTGCAGATAGGAATTATTTTCTCTTTCTGAATGTTGTTAACTTTAATACTTTAAACATCTATGTCCAATATAGCAAAGTTACAGTTCCTGTGAGAATCAAAACTTTAGATTTACTGACTTTTGCACATGTAAAATCTCACCATAATTTTTTTTTCATTTAGCTTTATGAGTTTAATTTTCTTGCTTTTAAGGAAAAAATGAAGGTGCAGCTAACGGTGCTCCTGCCAACATACACATAAAAATGTTAGTAACTTACTGATTTGTATGCCACGATCCTTATAGACAGATTAGAACCTATAGTTAGCTGGCAGGGCCATGCCATAGGTCTTCTTTCGATTTTTTTAAACATTGAAAGACGCTCCAGGCTCTCTCTAAATTAAAGAATCAAGAAAACAGAGATGACCTCTTTGATAAGCTGCAATAAAACAATCCAGAAAATATTGTACAAGGGAAAGGTGGAAGTCCAACTGGCTTGGCTTAAATTGTACAAAGCACTAGAAAATAAACCAGAGATGGGAAATAATTTCCGGCGCGGGGCCACTCCAAGACTATGATAAGTGGTCAAGGGCCGCACTCTTCCATGATATTAATAAAGGAGGTGTCGGTTCTGGAACAGAAGTTGGGTAAGGAAGGGAGCTTGGGGTAAGGGACAGGGGTGCAGAAGTTTGAGTGAAGGTGGGGGTTGTGACCTGGGATAGGGGATTGGAGTGTGGGAGGAGGTATGGGTGCAGGAAGTGGGGGCAGAGGGTTTGAGTTATGTGGGGTAGGGAGGCAGTAGGGGGCAGAGTGTTGGGGTGAGGCTGGGGTACCAGAGGCAGGCTCTGGTTGAGAGACGCTTACCTGGGCAACTCCCAACCAGCAACCCCACAAGTTTCCTGCCTTCCATGCTCCAACAGGCCGCTCAGAGCAGCTGGCTGTGGAGTCATGTATGTCTGTGAATAGCAACAAGCCTGAGAGGAGGGTGGAAGGGGTACTTTGCACGCTGCTTATTCTTCAAACAGGTAACTCCCATTGGCAGCAAACCAGCAAATGGGAGCTGCAAGATTATGCTGGGGGAGGAGACAGTGAACAAATCCTCTATCTCCCTTTCCCTCAGGCTCACAGCTATTCACAGACAAACAAGGCCACGCAGTCATCTTATCTGAGCTGTGTGTGAGGGTGGGACAGGCAGGGAGCCTGACTGAGGCTCCCACTGCGCCTGTGGGCTATATTTTGCCCGAACAGCCCTGAAAAACTATACAGAACATTTCAGTTACTGATCATGTTAAGAATGGAGGGGGGGGAGGCCAGAGAATGGATTAGATGTGACCCAATAGGTATTCTCCACCTAAAATTTCTATGAAATTAGGATTAAAGATAGTATGTTAGGGAAGAAGAGATTACACAGTTGCTTATGAAACATTTTGCAGTTAGTTAACATTAACCCAAATAAGTCATTTAGCTAGCTGAACAGTCCAAATTATAAAAGACACCTCTCACTGGTGAGACATTTCTTCGGCTGGAGATGGAAAAATAAAGAATCCTGTTTCAATTACCATTTTTGTTTGTTTTGTAATTAACACTGTAAACTTTTAAAATAAGTTGTTAATGAACACACATTCTTTTCGCAACTCAGGATAAAACTAGCTACTTTGAATATCTCTAAGTAAAATACAGATAAAAAACCTTAAAAGGCAAAAAAAGGTTCCTTTAAATGACTGTACATTAAAATTACAAAATTGTTAACATAACATTGCATAAAGTTGCACAGCTCAGAGTCAGAAAATATGAAAACTAAGATTGAAAACACAATTTTAACTGAGGGAATATTTATTACATTACATCCTTTGTATGATCATACAAAGACATGTCTTCAGGACAAAAAATGTGTGTTTTTACAGCGAGCTAGTAGTTATGTTGATGTAAAATCTTAGTGGAGATTACTGTTCTTATTACTTTGTCTCTATTAGGAATTTACTACTTAAGGGTACATCTAGACTACGTTCTTCTTTCAAAAGGAGATATGCAAATTCGTCACTAATTTGCATAACTTCTTCCAATCGCTTTTTTGAAAGCGTTTTTTTCCTAAACAGAAAGCAGCTTAGATGCAGTTCTTTTGAAAAAAATCCCTTTTTCGAAAGAACCCTTCTTCCTCAAAAAATGAGGTGTGCAGGGTTCTTTCGAAAAAGGGGTTATTTTTTCAAAAGAACTGCATCTAAACTGCTTTATTTAAAAAAACACTTTCAAAAAAGCGATTGGAAGAAGATATGCAAATTAGCACCAAATTTGCATATCTCCTTTCAAAAGAAGAATGTAGTCTAGATGTACCCTAAAATGTTAATTATCTCACTGTAAAAATAAATCCTTTTGGAAATACACATAGCTACAGCCACATCAAATAATGCATGATAATTTAATAGCAGTTGGCACAACCGAAGTTGTATGTATATTTAAAAACCTGTGTCCACATAATTAAAACTGTTATAATTCTTACACTCAAGAGGCAAAGTTAAGTAAAACATTCAACTTTAACATTTCTTGATTGCTGAATGCTTAATTGTGCTACCTTAATTCTGTATTAACAAAGTTCTTTAGAAACAGACAGCGCCTGTCCCCAAAGATCTTACAATCTATGTGTAAGAAACAACAAAACAGACAGCTATAGATGAAATGGAGATGAACAGGGCAAGATTGCATTGTCAAAGCCAGAAAAAAGGATGATGCAGCATTCAGGAACCAAGATGACAAGAGATGGCATCAAAGTTTTCACTGTGTGGATTACCAGGAAAGGTGACATCCCAAGAGGTGTTACTCACAAAGAATCTCCAAGATTTTGAAACAGCCTGAATGCGAGGACCTACAGAGAGGTTCAAGTCAAAGATGATGCCTAAGCTATAAGTCTGAGTAACAGGCAGAATGGTGGTATTGTTCACAAACACTGAGAAAAAAGACAGGTGGGGGAGACTTAAATCTGTTATAGTCTTATGCATGTAGATTATCCTAAAGGACAATCACAATAAAAAATATATTATTCTGTTTGGCCTTAGGGTGCAAAACAAAGCCTGTTTTTTACTGACAGGGGAAAGCCTCAGGCTGCTTTGAAGGGTACTTTCTACAAAGACAGAAACATACAAAGGAAAATTCACTTTCCATTGTATTTAATAATTCTCTTGGCTGTTCTTTAAATCAAAGCCACTGAAGTGATGAAGATGATGATTTAAAGGACCAAAATGAGGGATAATTCACACAACTTCAAAATGCCACTTCATTCATTAAAAATTTTTTGGGATTAAATTAGAAACTAAACTACTAGTATCTAAAAGGAGTATTCAAGTTTACCTGAAAGTGTAAATTTCATCCAGGCCTCCTTCCTCTAAAGCAAACATCAATTTTCTCACCATACAGATGCCTTCTTTCTGCTGCTCAGTTAAGCCCTTCCTTGGAAAAGAGTTTCTATACATATCAGAATGTCGACCATCACCTAAATCCCCACTTCCATCTTCATCATCCACTGGAAATGGCAAGCTAAGGATACAATTGAAAACAGTTAATTTATTTTACTCCTTAACTGAAACAACTAAAGCATTTTGGATTATTAAAAAAAAAAGACGAAAGTTATATCTGGACTGACACTTTCTTCAGCCTGATGCCCTTTCAAAAGTCAGTTCTAAACCCCAGCAAAAAGTACTTTCCCAGTCACTTAATTAAAGCTGTGCTATTTGTCATTCCTACAATAACTGTTATTCTGAATGAGGTTTTAATAGACTGTAATGGCTGTTGAATTCATGAATAAAACTGACATTTACGTGTATGTTACAAGTCTGGGTTACAGTTTAACTAGAGTCTCTAAGTTAAATGATATTTTGTTGTACACCAAACAGTGTCATTAAGGCCAGATCTATACTAGACCTGGAAAGTCGGCTTAAGGTATGCAACTCCAGCTCTGTAGAATACATAGCTGGAGTTGGCTTATTTTAAGCAGACCTTGGCAGTGTCCCCACAGCGGGAGGCCAACGAGAGCAAACACTCCCACTGGCTTCCCTTACTCCTCGCAACTGCGAGTAGAGGTACCTGCCGGAGCTGACCTAAGTTTTCAATTTATTGGTCTATACTAGACTCACTAAATAGAACGCCACAACATCGATCTTCAGCGCAGCGAGTGAAGAAGTGCCCTAAGTTACCTAAGAATGACAGAAGCCAGACTAAAAAAAGACCTGTGAGGTGATCTATTCCACCTCCCTGAAAATACATGAACATAAGAACGGCCGTACTGGGTCAGACCAAAGGTCCATCTAGCCAGTATCCTGTCTACCGACAGTGGCCAGCACCAGGTGCCCCAGAGAGAGTGGACCAAAGACAATGATCAAGCGATTTGTCTCCTGCCATCCCTCTCCAGCCTCTGACAAACAGAGGCCAAGGACACCATTTTATCCCCTGGCTAATAGCCTTTTATGGACCTAACCTCCATGAATTTATCCAGCTTCTCTTTAAACTCTATTATAGTCCTAGCCTTCACAGCCTCCTCTGGCAAGGAGTTCCACAGGTTGACTACACGCTGTGTGAAGAACTTTCTTTTATTAGTTTTAAACCTGCTACCCATTAATTTCATTTGGTGTCCTCTAGTTCTTCTATTATGGGAACTAATAAATAACTTTTCTTTATCAGCCCTCTCCACACCACTCATGATTTTATAGACCTCTATCATATCCCCCCTCAGTCTCCTCTTTTCTAAACTGAAAAGTCCCAGTCGCTTTAACCTCTCCTCATATGGGACCCGTTCCAAACCCCTAATCATTTTAGTTGCCCTTTTCTGAACCCTTTCCAAGGCCAAAATATCTTTTTTGAGGTGAGGAGACCACATCTGTACACAGTATTCAAGATGTGGGCGTACCATAGTTTTATACAGGGGCAGTAAGATACTGTGTGTCTTATTTTCTATCCCTTTCCTAATAATTCCTAGCATCCTATTTGCCTTTTTGACCACCGCTGCACTCTGTGTGGAAGTTTTCAGAGAACTGTCCACGATAACTCCAAGATCTCTTTCCTGATTTGTCGTAGCCAAATTAGCCCCCCATCATACTGTACGTATAGTTAGGGTTATTTTTCCCGATGTGCATTACTTTACACTTATCCACATTAAATTTCATTTGCAATTTTGTTGCCCAATCACTCAGTTTGGTGAGATCTTCTTGGGAGTCCCTCACAGTCTGCTTCTGTCTTGACTATCCTAAACAGTTTGGTATCATCTGCAAACTTTACTACCTCACTGCTTACCCCTTTCTCCAGATCATTTATGAATAAGCTGAAAAGGCTTGGTCCCAGGACTGACCCTTGGGGTACACCACTAGTTACCCCTCTCCAATCTGAAAATTTACCATTTATTCCTACCCTTCGTTTCCTGTCTTTTAACCAGTTCTCAATCCAAGAAAGGACCTTCCCTCTTATCCCATGGCCATGTAATTTACACAAGAGCCTTTGGTGAGGGACCTTGTCAAAGGCTTTCTGAAAATCCAAGTATACTATATCTACTGGATCCCTCTTGTCCGCATGTTTGTTAACCCCTTCAAAGAACTCTAACAGATTAGTAAGACAGGATTTCCCTTTACAGAAACCATGTTGACTTTTGTCCAACAAATTATGTTTTTCTACATGCTTCACAATTTTATTTTTTACTATTGTTTCGACTAATTTGCCTGGTACTGAAGTTAGACTTACCGGTCTGTAATTGCCAGGATCGCCTCTAGAGCCCTTTTTAAATATTGGTGTCTACAATATTTTCCACTATTCAATTGTCTACTTGTTATTTTTTTTAAAAGCCCTTTCATGTGTTCTTCCATGCTGCCCCTCGGGCTGGGGAGTAAGTTACCTCATTATCCTCCTTCCTTTGACAAACAGGCAGCTGGCTTCCTGAGACCACCGTCTTATTGTTTCCGAGTATTCCCTTCTGTCTCTTTCACTCTCTACTGTCTCATGTTTTATACTGAGCTTGTCAGGCCCTTGTGAAAGGGCCATCTTTCTATTTCCGAGTTTGTGCAGTGCAGTGCATAGCAAGTCCCTGTTCCCTGACCAAGATCTGTATGCACTCCAGGAAATCAAATAATAATACTATTACACTTAGTGGCACCTTTACACCAAACATAGCACTTACCACAACAGCAGATCATTTAAGATAGCTGTAATTATGTGATGAAAATGGCACACGGCTGTGAAGACGCTTTAGAGCTACAGCCACACTTACAAAAATTGCAGTGAGATTCCCGTTTTTTTCAAGTTAGCGATGATAATTTCCAGCTGATCCTCACTGAAGGGACTGCTCAAGTCTGTAAACACCTCAATGTGTCGCTTCTCATATTTCTTTCCTCTTAAACAATAAAAACAAAGATTTGTAGCAATTAAAACAAATGTGGTTGCCTCATTTTCTGAACACTTGTTTTTAAGAATGAAAACTGTATCTCTAATAAAGTTTAGAATTTCTTGTAATGGAAGTCTGGAAACATCAAGATATGCTGAATCCAATCAGCATAGGTGTTTCCTTATTATTCAAGGGAACTCTGTGTCCTTTTTCTTTTTTTTTTTCCCCCACCAAGTGAATAGAAAACCTGGCTCTCAGCTGATATACATTAGTTTAACTACACTGATGTTAATGGTACACTTTATACCAAAGAGAATCTGGTCTTTGGTGATTACATGGATGTTAAGTTTCAGAGAGATAGCTGTGTTGGTATGTTTCAACAAAAACAAGGAGTCTGGTAGCACTTTAAAGACTAACAAAATTATTAGCATGTAAGAGCATAAGCTTTCATGAGCTACAACTCACTTTCTCAGAGGCTGAAGAGAAAAAGAAAAAAAGGCAGGGATAGAGATGGGAGTGTGACATCAGCACTAATTAAATCAGAGTGGATGTGGCTCATCTCCAACAATGATGAAAAAATGTGAGTACCTGACTGGGGAATTATCTATTGTAACATGAGAACCATGCAATCTGTCCATTTAAACCTTGGTTTAGTGTCAAATTTGCATATGAATTCCAGCTCAGCAGTTTCTCATTGTAGTCTGTTTTTGAAGATATTTGCCTAAGAATAGCAACTTGCAAGTCTGAAACTGTATGTCCAGGAAGGTTAAAAGCGCTTCCTCACAGGTATTTTGCATGTTGCCATTCTTAATGTGTGATTTGCGTCTATTTATTCTGTTGCGTACAGACAGTCCGGTTTGTCCAAAGTACATGGCAAGAGTGCGTTGCTGGCACATGATGGCCTATATCACATTAGTACATGCGCATGTGAATGAGCCTTGGATGTTATGGATGATGTGGTTAGGTCCTGTAATGGTGTCACTAGGGTAGGTGTGTGGACAGAGCTGGCAACAGGATTTGTTGCAGGGATAGATTCCTAAATTAGTGTTTCTGTTGTGGGGTGTAAAGTTGGTAGTATAAGTCTGGGGAGGGAGGCTATCTGTAAATGAGGATTGTCCTGCCTCCCAAAGTATGTGAGAGGGAGGGATAGTCATCTAGGATAGGTTGTAGATCTCTAATGATCTGAGGAAGAGGTTTTAGCTGGGGCAGCAGGTAATGGTGTTTTGTTGCTTTCTTTGTTGGGTATGTCTTGTAGTAGGTGACTTCTGGGTATCCACCTGACTTTATCAATCTAGTTCTTCATTTCTCCAGGTGGGTACTGTAGTTTTAAGAATGCTTACTAGACACCCTGTAGGTGTTTATCTCTGTCTTAGGGATTGGAGCAAATGCAGCTGGATCTTAGGGCTTGCCTGGACAATGGATTGTGTGATGAGGTTTGGATGAAGCTGGAAGTGTGTAAGTAAGTATAGCATTCAGTAGATTTCCAGTGTAGAGTGGTATGCGTGTGACCATCAGTTATTTGTACTATAGTGTCCAGGAAGAGGATCTCCTGTGTGAACTGGTCCAGGCTGAGATTGATGGTGGGGTGGAAATTGTTGAAATCCCAGTGGAATTCTTCAAAGGCCTCCTTCCTGTGGATCCAGAAGATGATGATGTCATCAATGTAGTGCAAATAGGAGAAGGGGCACTTGGGAACAGCAGCTGAGCCCCACAGTATGGCAATATCTTTATGGCTGACTTAGAACTCTTCCTGAGCTCCTGTTCCCAAGTATCACTCCTCTATTTGCGCTACACTGCCATCTCTGTATCACTTCTTTTTCTCTTCAGCATCTGAGGAAGTGAGTTGCAGCTCACGAAAGCTGATGTCCTTATACTCTAATAAATGTATTAATATTTGCAGTGTCACCAGACCCCTTGTTATGGATGTTAAAGGTTTATTTCCAATCCTATTAAGCTAATTGCTGCAAAAAGCACCTTTTTTCTTTATCAAGGCAGGATTCTAGATAGAGATGGGAAAAGTCTAACCCGTTATCTAGTAAACATTAGCCTTACTGGCATGCTTACCCAATAACCAATTAACTGGCCACCTGGCCCAACTGGAACATCCCCCACCCCCAGTGTGGCAGGCCCAGCCGGAACAGCCTCCCATGTGCGGTATGGCCCGGTAGGCCCAGCACAGCCGGAGCAGCCCTGCCCATAAAAGGCCAGGCTGGAGGAGCCACCTGCCCGCGGTGGGTTGGCTGACAGGACCCCAGCCACAGAGGCCCCTGTCAGGAGAAGCCCCTGCCATGGGATCCCTACCCTTCATGGTGTTTTTAAAGTTACAGACTAACACAGCTACCCCACTGAGACAGTTACAAATACTGTTTAACTGGTTCATTTCTTAAACGGATAGTTACATCCCTCATTCCAGGGTAAGTCTACACTGTAGCTGGGAGGTGTAATTTCCAGCATGGACAGATATACATGCACTAGTTCACCTCCAGCTAGTACATTAAAAATCGTACTAGGGCCCTGGTGGCAAGAGAAGTGGCACAGGCTAGCCACCCTAGTGCATCCCACCCAATGTCGTGGGTTCAAACTGGCTTACCATGACATCCCATCCTGTTTTTAGCATACTAGCTCGATCAGAAATAGAGCTAGAGGTTATTTCTGTATAATTTAGCTCCTTCCTGAAAGTAGAAGAAAAACTAAGATATCCCAATTAGGTATATGGAGATTTCATCCCAGAGCAGCTGGATACAAGATATTCTCAAGAATTTATTTCCCCTCATTAGTCCAAACAAATCCAAAATTTACTGACTAGACAAGCACACTGTAAAATCTATTTAGGGCTTATCTACAAAGAAAAGCTCTTCCAGTTATACTGGAATAGTTAAACCAGCATAGTAATTCCTATGTCCACTTCCATGTAGTTGCTCTTGTTCCAGAATAAGAGTGGCTTTCTTCAGTTATCTTAAACCCCTCCAAAGCAACAAAAGGCTTCATTTTACCAGACTGCAAGTGCCCACTCAAAGAGTTAGACTGGTAACATTATATTAGTTTAGATTCGCACCTTAGTTTAAAGCAGTACAACTTCCCTAGGTAGGCAGGCTCTTATTCAAGTGACTTAAATTGCTTGGGGGAAGTTGGGTCTCTCTAGTGATCTTTTTAGGAACAGCTTTTCACTGAGGTAATTTTTTTAAAACAACATCTTCCCTAGTCACACAACCCTGCAGCATGAGAACGGAGTCAGCACAGTTCCCAACCCTCCATTTCAGAATTCTTGTGCGAGTCCTTTGGCGGCAGTACTTACACGGTTTCCTTTTGAAGCAGGTCCATGCACACTACAAGTGCGTCCAGGACTAAACGAGTTAAAGACATTTAGAAAAAAAAGATTGTGCCACAAACATACATGTTTTCTCTTTAATTCTGTGTTTCTTCAAAGACAGTTAAAGCCTTTTAGGGTAGGACAACCAAACTAGCAGCTGTTAAAACTAGCTTTTGCCTTTCCCATAACCCTATCTTTTCCTACACTTTAAAGGAAAGATTATCAAGAACCAAGCTTGCTATCGAAGTCAAGAGCAAAGCTACGATAAGAGCAAGATTGAGTCCAATGAAAACATGGATCACCTAGACTTTTGTATTATTATCGTCTCTTTATTTGAAATCCATGAACAAAAGCTACAGGTAGTTCTAAAACATGATGTCATTTTTCACAGTAATTCCCCTTTTCTTAATAAACTTTTGTTTCTGATATTCTCTGGATACATTTCTTTTCTAAAATAATTTCACTGAAGATATACACTTATTTCTGTGCGTAGGGATCTGTGGCCCAGACCCACAAGGGGACTTAGGCTCCGCATCACTGAGCATCACAGCACCCAACTTTCAAGGGGCCTAGCAAATCCACAGGAACAACACTGCCATCCACAAAGCCTGAGTTAGGCACTTCGGCTGCCCATAGGGAGAGATAGGCACCTTAAACTGAAAGCAAAGCCAGCATGCTAGGCAGGAAGACATCTGAGCTAGCCAGTGAGAGAAGCCAACCAGAGGAGGGTATTAAGCCTCACCCCTCTCTCAGAAATAGGTACCTAAGTCCAGGCTGCTAGCAATCCCCACGAACCAGTGGAAGACAAGCTTTAGGTCACCTAAGTTTGTATGAGGCCTGAAACAAAGCAGTTTGGTGGGTTGGGATAGCAGGGAAGGGCCTCCTTTATAACTTTCAGCCTAATACCCAGGGGAATCATTCAGGATGTGGGAGATGCCCTGGCTCAAGTCCCAGCTCCTCCTAAGGGATCAGCCATTGCTCAGGTGAGTGCCCTAATCATGAGGCTATAGAATTACTCTACTTTTTATACTGGTCCAGTTAATATTTCAATATTCAAGTGCTTAATAAAAGTGAAACAACTTCAACTGGGTAAACTGAAGGAGATCCCTACAGGAAGATTCAATGGTCTAGCGGTCAACCTGACAGGTGGCAGTTCCTTGTTCAAATGCCTTCTCTCTCTCAGGAGGAGGGAACTTAAACAGGGGTCTCTCACATTCTGGGTGAGTACCTTATATGCCGGGCTAAGGGTTGTAAGAGGTCCTTCACCTTTTATCCCTAGCTGTCGTTGTGTGAACTCACCGGGGAAACCTAGATCAAGCAGCCATGCTCAGAAGCCACCTACTGGATCAGACTCCCACATACAACTTTGGCAGCTAGGGATTTATCTTTCTCAGTCTATGAATTGCTCTGGGGCTTACTTGGGAGACAGGTGTCTAGATACCAATTGCAAGCCAGTAGTGTGTATTATTCAGGCAGAAGATGGGTGACCAGATATCTAAAAGTGAGGGGGCAGCATGCACACCCAGAGGAAAAATATTAGCTGACAAGTGAATGTAGGCACCTATAGGTTAGGTGGCATATAAACTGGAATTCTGTGAATTGCAACGATGCCTAAAACCAGGACTTATGCAACAATGCCTCTTACCCATGTACATGCCTCCTTACTCATCAAACTGAGAATGATTCAATTTGTGGCAACATACAACTGACTGGCTGCAGGCTTTTCTGACATGGTTCTGCCCACTAGATTACAGCTTGAAACCATGATTTTTAAGAACAGGAGAAATAAGAAGAGCTTTCAAATGAAATGTTCAGGGGAATGCTTTCCAAAACTCTCCCTTATGTCACTAACAGAAGTGACTTTTCATAATATATGCATTTCACAGTGAAATGAGAACTGATCAATCTGATATGCCTAAGCACATGCAGCTGTGTTGGGCTTCCCTTTCAGTGGGAGGCTTTTTAAAAAAAGTTTTAATTGGTTTAATTTGACAAAAACCTACTTTGCATTAGGCTTTATAAATCCCTTAAAAAACTTATTGGGAGTCTAATCTGATATTATCTCTTTGCTATATTTTTTCCTCTCTCGGTCTCACAGAGAAGAAGATACCAGAAGTGCTCAAAGCTTAATTAACTCAGGACTCTATATTAGAAATAACAAATTGGGGCCAAGACTCCACCTAACATCTTATAAACAACTCTGAAAATTGGTTAATCTGAGAATCTGGCCCTTGGACAAACGGTCAACTCCCAACTCAAAAGAACTATACATGTTTAACAGTAGTTATGACTTCAACAACATTTCTGGGCCAGTTTCACAAAATGGGCTCCCAGTTCCCTATGCAACATTATCTAGTTCAGAGATTTTCTACCACCAGAGAGGATACAGTCTGCTTGTTCAGAGCCAGGTTGAATTGCATTTTGTATTTCCTCCAGCAAGTCAAAATCCGGTAGCATCAGATGTCTCTGTACAGTAATGTTCTGATACTGATCACCACTGGCAAGGGTATTCTGTGTATCATCTGTACCAAACAGAACTACAGAGACTTCATCTTTACTCTCAGCAAACACCTGGAAATGGAGAAGGTACAAAAAGGACACAAAAATATACACAGTGTTGTGCACACATGTTAAACAGAAAGCAAACTGCACAAATTATGCAACTACACATTAATTATGGCAGACTCCACACTATCATATAGACAGTCCTTCCTAAATGTATGCATACACAGAGCTCATTAACTTAGACTTAAATTCAGCTAGCAGGCATCACTAATCAACATATGGGGGAGGGGAGAATGAGTAAGATTAAATCATTCCGTTCCCAGAGTAATTCTACAAGATACTAAATTTTAACAATGCTGAAACATTTTATAAGATGACAGCCCTCTTTTTCCATAAAAGCCTCTTGTATCTTAAAAGGGGGAGTGACTTCTCATCCACAAAAATATGCTGGGAGTAAAGCCAGTGTTCACATGAAACAATTAGAATAATTCTAACAAGTTTCCCAGCTAAACACAATATAATCAAATAAAAAGAACAAAGAACAAGAGTCTAAAGAGCCTCACTGTTTTCCTTTCATTTCTAACCTTCTAAGAGTGTCATGCTCAAACAGAAATCACACATACCTGCCGCTGCACGAACTTCGTCATCACCTTCTTAGCTTGCTCAAATGGAGACTCCTCTCCAGGAGCAGAATTGCTCATTGCAAAGCCTACATCCATACACAGCACTATGGCTGCCTGGAAGAAAGTACCAAACTGATTAGAATGTGATGGGGCACACTTCAGTGAAATCATGGAGTTAATTCATTCCTTGATCAACATAAAACTTACATTTCAATTTACTGCATTGCTAATCCCTTTTGTTGTTTTAACTCCTCATTTGTATGCATAGAGGATAAGAATACAGCATTTCCCATACTTAATCAGACTAGTGGTCTACTTAGTCCAGTATATGTCTCAGGATTTATCTACCTTTAGTTTATATAAAGCTGAGGTGTGAATCTAGTTCGCCCCGGTTTAATTCTGCATGGACTCTGTTGACCAATGTTAACAGTTGGATAATGTGCTTTATTTTATCCTCATTGAAATGGGGCCAGATCAAAGTGCATTAGCAAGCTATTAATGAACATTAGCAGAGTTCATGCAGGTAGTCTTGAGCAGAATACAGGTTGAACCTCTCTAGTCTGGCACCTTCGTGACCTAACCGGTGCTGAGCCAGGGAATTTGCCAAACCATGGGAGATCAATACTGTCTAGCAGCATTATCAACACTTTCCCTGCTTACTGGGCTCTGAGAAGACATCTAGGGGTAAATTAGAGCTAAATAACAGCACAAAACACTGAGAGCCAGGACCACTGGCTGTAAACAAACTTTATGGGACCATGGAAAACTTGGCCACACCCATAAGAGGACATCCAGTTAACTAAAATCAAGCCAAACCATAGATGTTGCCAGACCAAAGAGTGCTGGGCAAGAGAGGTTCAACCTGTAAGTGTATAGCATAGAGGTGTAGAACTATCAGGTTAGACAGGACTGCAAGGGTCATTTAGTTCAACCACATGCCAAGACACAGCATGTATGTGTCTAAATCATCCACGACAGATGGCTAACCAGCCTCTTTTTGGAAACCTCCAGTGAAGGAAATTGCATGATTTTCCTAGGAAGTTTGTTCTATTGTCCTATTGTTCTTACAGTTAGGAATTTCTTTTCCTTGTATTTAATGTAAATCTGCTAAGATGTAGTTTGAACCCACTTTCATTTATCCTGTTCTCTGTGGCAAGGGAGAACAATTTTTCTTCACCTTTTTTATAGAAGTCTTTCAAATATTTGAAGATCACTATCACAACCCTTCTTAATCTCCTCTTTTCCACATTAAACATACTCAGTTCCTTTAAGCTTTGCTCATATGGCTTTTGAACTTGCCTCTGGATCCTTTCCGTACAGCTGTTACCAAAATCGGACACAGTACTCCAGCTGAGGCCTAACCAGTGCTGAATAGAATGGTACTATCACTTCCCATGACTTGCATGTATACCTCTGGTTAATACAAGCCCCACAAATTTTTTTTTTTTTTTTTTTGCAACAGCATTGCATCGTGAATTGTTGACTAATGTTGAGGTGGAGTAGATTCATACCCCAGCTTGCTACTGGGGAGGTAAAATCCTATTTAATTAGTTAACCGGTTAACTGATTAAATGGGAGCAGGTAGGGAGAATGGCATTCCCACTGGAGGCAGAGGCTGTTCCAGCCTAGTTGCTTTCAGCCCCACACAAGGCAGCATTCCCTACACAGCTTGCTCCCAGCAGCCCCACATGGGGTTGGCAGAGCTGCTGCCACTTCCATGCTCACTTCCACACAGGGCACAGGAGGACTGGAGCAGCCCTCCATCCGTGACAGGCCTCCGGCATGAGGCTGTTCCTTTGGGTATGGGTTAACCGTTAAAGGTGATACTTAATGGTTAACTGGTTTACCCATTAACATCCCTACTTGCCACAAATTAAATGTTCCTATAGATTAGCCCTCAAAGATTGGCCATGAACAGATGCTTCAGCGGAAGATATAAGAAATCTTGAAGCAAACTAGAATAGAATAATCTACCCATAGGAGAAGTGTTTTCCTAGCCCTGTCTATAAGCAAATTGGCTCATTACAAAGCATGAGTTTATTATTCCTTATGAAAGCTGTTTTAATATATTGGGTTTATTTAAAAAAAATCCTTAGTACAATTTTCAAAAGCACCTATGTGACTTGGGAGGCTTATGTTCTATTTTCAAATGCACTGTGGTTTTCTCATCTTGTTAGCACTTCTGATTATCTTTGTACAATGATCAGTGATTTTAAATGAGCTATTCAGTGATGCCAGGTCAATTTCTTGAGTGCTAACACAGTTAATTTAGAATCAATGTGTCTGAACAAATCAAATTATTCTTCCCAGTTTGGGGAGAAATATTACTTTGGATTTATTAATATTTAATCTGCCACTGTGTTGCCCATTCTTAGGTCCCTCTGAAGTTTTTCAGTCTCCACTTATCTTGATTAACTAAATAATTGTGTCATCTGGATGCACAAAGCCAGAAGATTAATTCAGCAAGGGAGCAAGCTGGACTGCTAGTATATGGGACTTTTTCTAGCTTGGAGACAATCATCGTTTCTCTGAGTGTACGTGTAACATGACTTTTGCTGCCATGACACAGTTCACCCACTTTGTGCGTCATACCACTTTTCCCCATTCTCTGTCCACCTATTCTATTTAGACAGTAACGTTACTTTTGACCCAAGAGGCTAGTTCTAAGTTCAGGGCCCTTCATGCTGTTCCATTTGGGAGGAAAAATTGATGACAGACACAGATACGTTTTTTGTAATTAAATGAGATTGAATCAAAGGTAAGTCCTGTTTCTCCACAGAGAGAAGGAACAAAAAACCAGCTCATAGCATCAAACTCTTTCAGACAGCACTCTGTCCCCAAACTTTTCTTTAAGCTTCTCCCAGGGCCACATACCATGTTCTAGGCTGTATCTGCTTGGCTTTCATTCTGCTTCTCTCTGTGCTATCTCTCTCAAACAAGCACTGACCAAAATATTTCCATCAATTAAAGCTCTAGCCCCTGCATTTGAAACCTCTTGGATTCAGTTCCTACTCAGCTTTTCCACATGCCTGTATTTGGAGGTGTTAGTGCTATTGTTTCAGTCATCTGATTACAATAGCTTCTTTACATTTACAGGCAGTCCCCGACTTTCGTCGGATCCGCACTTACGAATGGGGCTTTTCTCACCCCGGAGCTCACGGGCGGCGAGTCGCCACCCGTGTCCTCCGGGGCGAGAAAAGCTTCTCCCGGTCTCCCTGGTCTGCTGGGGGGGTCCAGCAAAGTCGCTGCCCCCCCCCCCAGCAGACCAGGGACACCCAAGCAAAGCCGCCGCCTGGGTGGCTTTGCTCGTTTGCCTGGGAGCAAAGCCGCCCAGGCAGCGGGACCCCCGCCGCCTGGGCGGCTTTGCTCCTGTCCCCCTGGTCTGCTGGGGGGGGGTCCAGCAAAGCCGCTGGACCCCCCCCAGCAGACCAGGGGGACAGGAGCAAAGCCGCCCAGGCGGCATCCCGCTTCCTGTGCGGCTTTGCTCCGGGGCAAAGGAGCAAAGCCACACAGGCGGCGGGGTCCCTCCGCCTGTGCGGCTTTGCTCAAGTCTCCCTGGTGTGCTGGGGGGGGCTCCCCCCAGCACCCTAGGGAGACAGGAGCAAAGCCGCACGGGCAGCGGGGTCCCTCCACCTGTGCGGCTTTGCTCGGGTCTCCCTGGTCTGCTGGGGGGGGAGGGCGCGCAGCTAGTGCGCCTCCCCCCCAGCAGACCAGGCTTTTGTTGCGGGACGCCTCGGGTAGAGCAGCTGGGGTGCTGCCGGGTTGGTCCTGTGGGAACCTACCGGGCAGCGCCCCAGCTGTTCTGTCCCAGGCTCTAGATTCAGCAGCTGTTGAAACTGATCAGGCTGATTCCAGGAAGCTGGGGGCAGAGCAATTCTGCCTCCGGCTTCCTCTAGTCAGCCCCTGGTCAGTTTCAGTGGCAGCAGCTGAATCTGGAGCCAGTTCCGACTTACATACAAATTCAACTTAAGAACAAACCTATAGTCCCTATCTTGTATGTAACCCGGGGACTGCCTGTATTCCCAAACTAGTATATTTACCCAGTATTGTTCAGGTCCTTAATTAATTTTGTTTTTATTTGGGAAAAAAAGGAAAATGTATGCACTAGGGATGTTAACAAGTAATTGGTTAGACGGACACCCAATAAGCATCACCTTTAAAGAGTAATGCTTACAAGGTAACGGTTAAACAGTACTCCAGGAACAGCCCCCACTCACAACCCAGCCATGGGCAGAGGGCTCCTCTAGCTCCACTGGGCATGCTGTGTGGGGCTGATGGTAGAGGCAGCCATGAGAGCTCCTTTGGGGAAGGAGCTGGAAGAAACAGTGGTGGTGGCAGCTCCCTTACTGCAGTCCCCATGGGAGAAGTCGGGAGTTGTAGCAACAGTCCCGAAAGACATTTTTAAAAACTTCGGTTATACTAAAGAGCACTCTCTGTGAAAACTTTTTTTACAAACAATTCAGTTTTTAAAAGTCAAGCTGATAGTGTGTTTTTAAGAGATTTAATCTGCCAGAGATGCATAAAGAAAATTCTTTTAATGCTCAAATTCTTGTTCTAACCATTTCAGAACAGAAGGAATGTGATTTGTCCTTTTCATATGTGTTCATTTTTTTAATTGTATCCTTTGGTATATATGGTTGTGACTATTTTCTTCCACTATTTGATCTGAGGAAGTGGGTCTGGCCCACGAAAGCTCATCATCTAATAAACCATCTTGTTAGTCTTTAAAGTGCTACATAGTCCTGCATTTTGCTTCAGCTACACCAGACTAACACGGCTACATTTCCATTACTATTTAACAGAAGAAGGGATCTGGATTCAGGCTATGTCTACACTGGAAAGGTTTAGCGACAAAAGTGCTGTAGACATGCAAAAGTCACCAAAAGTGAAAACTGGTCAAACTTGTTTTTCTCCCTCCCATTGTCAACATTTCATGGACACATTTCTAGCTCCCCAGTCAACAAAGCAATGTGGGTAGGCATCCCACAGTGCAATGTTGTGGGAAGGCAGAGCTGATCCCTGCATTTCTTGGGATTCCCTTGTAGCTCTGTGAGCTCTCTGTGCTAAGGAACATCAAAGCAGCACAGCAGTCCATCCAGCTCTCCCCCTGCAGCAGCCGAACAGAGGCACTCCAATTATTTGGTTTTTGTTCCCCAACTGAGCAGCTCACTCAGCTGTCAGATATTTCCCCAGAGCTTTGAAAGGGGAGAGGGGTATGCCTGAGGGGCAGCAGAGATCACAAAACACTGAGCAGAGCCATCAGGGTAGGCAGTGCTGGATACTGGCGGAAGTCAGTTCTGTTGACAAAACAAACAGCAGAGTCCACACTGACTCACTGTTGATACTAAAGGGAGAGGAAAAGTCTCTCGCCAGGTTGGAATTTTTGTGTGTCCAAAACTGGATGTTTTTCCCAACAAGAGTCCCATTGCAGTGTAAATGCTCTCACTGTTTTGTCGCCAAAAAGCAAGTTTTGGCGACTAAACGTGCCAGTGTAGGTAAGTCAGACAGCAAGGCAGAGGGTATGTCTACGTTGCAGCTGTGGACGTGAACGCCAGCTTGGGCAGACCGAACGGTACGTTGGCTAGCTCACTACAAGCGGCGGGGAGGATACCCCGGTGCCGGGCGCCAGTGCCGCTTGCGCAGGCGAGACGGGGCAGACGGGTTTGGACAGCCAGCGAGGAAATGGCTTTGCTCTTTATTTCGAAGAAGGGTAGCGATGTCCTTACAAGGCGGGGGAGGGTGTGGGAGGCAGACCAGGAAGAGAGGTGGGGGGGTAGGAGAAAGGGGTGTGGCACAGCCCAGGAGAGGGGAAAGGGGCGGGGCAGAGGCCAGCGCCTGAGGGGGGGGAAGGGGGCGGGGCGCAGCCCGGGAGAGTGGAAGGGGCGGGGCAGAGGCCAGCGCCTGAGGGGGGGAAGGAGGTGGGGCACAGCCCGGGGGCGGGGCAGAGGCCAGCACCTGAGGGGGGGGAAGAGGGCGGGGCACAGCCCAGGAGAGGGGAAGGGGCAGGGCAGAGGCCAGCGCCTGAGGGGGGAGAAGGGGGCGGGGCGCAGCCCGGGGGCGGGGCAGAGGCCAGCGCCTGAGGAGGCGAGAAGGGGGCGGGGCGCAGCCCGGGGGCGGGGCAGAGGCCAGCGCCTGAGGGGGGAGAAGGGGGCGGGGCGCAGCCCGGGGGCGGGGCAGAGGCCAGCGCCTGAGGAGGCGAGAAGGGGGCGGGGCGCAGCCCGGGGGCGGGGCAGAGGCCAGCGCCTGAGGGGGTAGAAGGGGGCGGGGCGCAGCCCGGGGCGGGGCAGAGGCCAGCGCCTGAGGGGGGAGAAGGGGGCGGGGCGCAGCCCGGGGGCGGGGCAGAGGCCAGCGCCTGAGGGGGGAGAAGGGGGCGGGGCGCAGCCCGGGGGCGGGGCAGAGGCCAGCGCCTGAGGGGGGAGAAGGGGGCGGGGCGCAGCCCGGGGCGGGGCAGAGGCCAGCGCCTGAGGGGGGAGAAGGGGGCGGGGCGCAGCCCGGGGGCGGGGCAGAGGCCAGCGCCTGAGGGGGGAGAAGGGGGCGGGGCGCAGCCCGGGGGCGGGGCAGAGGCCAGCGCCTGAGGGGGGAGAAGGGGGCGGGGCGCAGCCCGGGGCGGGGCAGAGGCCAGCGCCTGAGGGGCGAGAAGGGGGCGGGGCGCAGCCCGGGGGCGGGGCAGAGGCCAGCGCCTGAGGGGGAGAAGGGGGCGGGGCGCAGCCCGGGGCGGGGCAGAGGCCAGCGCCTGAGGGGGGAGAAGGGGGCGGGGCGCAGCCCGGGGGCGGGGCAGAGGCCAGCGCCTGAGGGGGGAGAAGGGGGCGGGGCGCAGCCCGGGGGCGGGGCAGAGGCCAGCGCCTGAGGGGGGAGAAGGGGGCGGGGCGCAGCCCGGGGCGGGGCAGAGGCCAGCGCCTGAGGGGGGAGAAGGGGGCGGGGCGCAGCCCGGGGGCGGGGCAGAGGCCAGCGCCTGAGGGGGGAGAAGGGGGCGGGGCGCAGCCCGGGGCGGGGCAGAGGCCAGCGCCTGAGGGGGAGAAGGGGGCGGGGCGCAGCCCGGGGGCGGGGCAGAGGCCAGCGCCTGAGGGGGGGAGAAGGGGGCGGGGCGCAGCCCGGGGGCGGGGCAGAGGCCAGCTCCTGAGGGGGGGGAGAAGGGGGCGGGGCGCAGCCCGGGAGAGGGGGCGGGGCAGAGGCCAGCGCCTGAGGGGGGAGAAGGGGGCGGGGCGCAGCCCAGGAGAGGGGGCGGGGCAGAGGCCAGCGCCTGAGGGGGGAGAAGAGGGCGGGTCGCAGCCCGGGAGAGGGGGCGGGGCAGAGGCCAGCGCCTGAGGGGGGGGAGAAGGGGGCGGGGCGCAGCCCGGGAGAGGGGGCGGGGCAGAGGCCAGCGCCTGAGGGGGGGGAGAAGGGGGCGGGGCGCAGCCCGGGAGAGGGGGCGGGGCAGAGGCCAGCGCCTGAGGGGCGAGAAGGGGGCGGGGCGCAGCCCAGGAGAGGGGGCGGGGCAGAGGCCAGCGCCTGAGGGGCGAGAAGGGGGCGGGGCGCAGCCCAGGAGAGGGGGCGGGGCAGAGGCCAGCGCCTGAGGGGCGAGAAGGGGGCGGGGCAGGGGCCAGCACCCCCGGGGGGGGGCCCTTGCACGGGGTAGGGGGCCAAGCCCAGGCACAGCGCGAAGAGGAAGCGCTACCGGCCGCCGTGGCCCCCCCCTCAGCGCGGGGCTGACGGGATCCTGGGACGGGGAGGACCCTGCCCCCGCCCTTACCTTGCTGCCCCCACGCGCCATCTCGCGCCTCCAGCCGGGTCCCGCGCTCTCCCGCTCCGGCCGGCAACCGGCCCCGCCGCGCGCGCGTTCCGCCCCCCCCCGCGTCAAGGGGAAGCTACGGCCGTTGCGCGGCAGCGCCACCTAGCGGGCGCGCCGCGCATGCGCTGCAGCCGGGCTGGGGCGGAGAGAGGAGGACGCAGCCTACGTCGCGCGGCCAGGGGGCTGAACCCCCCCGGCTGCAGCCTCAGCGCTGGCCCGGCAAGCGCCCTGACAGAGGGGGCGCCTGGAACCTGCACTCACCAGTTAACCTTCCTGGTTGCAGCAGCCTCCTGCTGCACGGGGAGCTGGTGAAAACCGCCTGCCCCTGCCCTGCGCTGCTGCTTTTAACCCGCATAGCGGCTCCCTGCCTGCCCCCCCCCCTCCTGCCTCTGTATCAGAGGCAGCAGCATGGCAGGGTGGGCAAGCAGGAGCGGGTTTAAAAGCAGGCCCCCTGTGCACACCAGCTCCCAGGGAGCCAACTGCTGGGAAATTGTCAGTGCTTACACGGTTACTTAATTACATGCATTTTAACATCCCTACTCCCAACCTACTCAGGGTGGTCAAATATTGGAATAAATTGCCAAGGGAGGTGGTGGAATCTCCCTCTCTGGAGATATTTAAGAACAGGTTAGATAGACATCTGTCAGGGATGGTGTAGACGGAGCTTGGTCCTGCCTTGAGGGCGGGGGGCTGGACTCGATGACCTCTCGAGGTCCCTTCTAGTCCTATTATTCTATGATTCTACTTCGGGGTCCTGACCACACCATTTGAGAAGCGGTGACTTAGAACAGTGGTTCCCAAACTTTTCGGCATCACGCCCCCTTTTTGATTTTTGAGAAACCTTCATGCCGCCCCCCCATAGCAGCCAAACTTGTTGAGCAAAAAAAAAAAGGAACTACAAAACTAAAATAGCAGCACAACTTTGGGGGGGGGGGATTGATGGAGGGAGGGTCTGGGTTGCCTTGTGGTCCTCTGGAATTTCTTTGTCCCCCAGTTTGGGAACCCACGACTTAGAACAAAAGCAGTTCAGAAAAAATGTATCTTAAAGGAAGCAAAAATTCTGTATGGATTTCCTGCTGTTGAGTCCCTTGGTCTGGGAAGCCTCCCCTGCTTAGCGGCCCTCCACAGAGTTTCTGTCATAGGTTGTTACCTTAGACTTCCAACCAGTCATCCCCTTTGTCCCCTGAGACAGACTTTTTAGCTCTTCTGTGTTATTTGCTCTCTAGCTGCCTAACTTCAGCAAACAAGTCTTGCTGCTTATTTGGGATTGGAGACAGGATTCTTGAAACTAACACCAAGGTCTCCAAACTGCAGTGCTGCTCCCATAGGAGGTATGGTTAAGGTATGGAGTATGGAGGACCTTGTGGGGGGCATGATGGGGCCCAGACCAGCCCCCCATAGGGAGAGGGCAGAGAAGAAGCACCACCCAGCCCTTCTCCAGCTCTGATCCCAGCTGCAGCCCCAGCCTCAGCCCCTAGCCAAGGCTCCATTCCCAGCCCTGCTCCGATGTACGGGGTAGCTAGGCAACAGAGCACTGTGCAGGTGTTACATGAAACCAGGTACACAGAAAACCCAGGGAACAACTGCAGGGTGGAAACAACATGCTGCCTTGTTTGTTCATTCACTGCTAAGGTTCATCACCCAGGAAAGGCAGGCCTTTTTTAAATTATCATTTATTTGTATTACTATAGCACTTAGGAGTCCCACTAATACACTAGGATCCCATTGTGCTAGGTGCTGTACAAACAGAACAAAAAGACAGTTCCTTCCCCCAAAGGGTTTGCAATCCAAATACAAGAGAAGAGTCAACAGATGGGGTGGACAGGTGGGAAAATACAAGGAAACATTGGGACAATATTGGCCAGTGTGAACCGTAGTTGTCTGAAAGCTACAGCCTCTAAACCATTTTCTAGTTTTTTTGTAGATATCTTGGCAAAGGAGAGTTTGACGGAGGGATGTGAAAGTGGATAACAATGTCTTGATTTTCAGTTAGACTATTCCAGAGGTAAATTTGCTCAATACTCTGGTGTCTCTAAATCTGGACCATAGGGCTGTGTCTAGACTGGCCAGTTTTTCCAGAAAATCAGCCGCTTTTCCGGAAAAACTTGCCAGCTGTCTACACTGGCCGCTTGAATTTCTGCAAAAGCACTGACTTCCTACTGTAAGAAATCAGTGCTTTTTGCAGAAATACTATGCTGCTCCCGTTCGGGCAAAAGTCCCTTTTGCGCAAAACTTTTGCACAAAAGGGCCAGTGTAGACAGCTGAGATTTGTTTTCCGCAAAAAAGCCCCGATCGCAAAAATGGCGATCGGGGCTTTTTGCGCAAAAGCGCATCTAGATTGGCCATGGACGCTTTTCCACAAAAAGTGCTTTAGCGGAAAAGCATCCGTGCCAATCTAGACGCGCTTTTCCGAAAATGCTTTTAACGGAAAACTTTTCCGTTAAAAGCATTTGCGGAAAATCATGCCAGTCTAGACGTAGCCCATGTTTCCCTGAAACATTACAGTTGAGCTAGGAACCTAGCTGCAGGCATTGCACCAAACACTTTCTTCCAGATGTTGGCTCAGAACCTCATCTCCACCCTCACTGAAGCCTGGTCCCACGTACTGGCCGGGAGCTTTGGCATAGCTGTATGGAAAGGTTGGTGAAAGTGACCTAATTTTACATTTGTACGGAAAGACAGAGCCAGCTACAATTAGCAAAAATTAAAACCATGTCATTCCCCACACACCACATTTGCAATCTTCCTTCTTCTGCATTCATTATTTTTTTTACCATCTCCATCCTTGCATACATGTGATTATATAAATATCTCAGTGAAAAACACAGACTATTGCCCCAAACAACTTCACTCCCCACCTCCTCAGGTCTATTTACACCCTAGAAAGGACCCTCTCTTCACTTCTGTATCAAGTTTCAATGGTCCATCTCATCTCCCCCTCGTCTACACAGAGGATCCTTGTAGACAGTCATAAAGACTGATTAATGAGCTCCATCTGGGGATGCCGGAGCATTTCTGGCCTGGATTGAAACTGGAATGGCTTTGCTTATAATGCCTGCCAAAGAGACTTGATTCATTGGCTCTTTCCATTTTACAGCCTGCCACGCTCGGATATAAATAATAAACATGTGAAATCTGCACAGAAGCAGCAGCCAGGGCCATCCAGATAACCTAGCCTGCAACAAAAGCGTGTTGGGAATACTAATCTCTTGTCACCTTCCTCAGCAGAAGGTGCTCTTATTCATTTCTCCCTTTTTCCTTTCTGTTACCCCAGAATAGACAAGGCCTGACTTGAACACAGTCCCAGGCAGACATAGTGAGGAGACTTCCCTTCATTCAACCCTTTTCCAAGGGAGCGAGGAGAAGAGCCTCCCTGTTTTGTCATAAGAAGGAATGCATTATCCAGAGAGCTGCAGCTGTCACTGAGCATGGCAGCCCTTATTGAATGTGAATGGGTTCAGTGCAAGATGAGTGAGAGCTTTTTTGCCTTTCTCTCTGTTGGAGCAAAATGACAGTGTAGATCCTAAGAGTTCCTGCAGCCAAAACTACACTGGAGGGTGGCTGGGAGTAACTTTATTGAAATAAATAACCTTCCAGAGAAGGGTTGCATCCGATCATATTGAGACCCTTCTGGGGTCCTCTTACAAGACTGAGTACTAACTACAAAGGCCCGCAGAACATAGGAATGAACACACTGGGTCAGACCAAAGGTCCATCTATCTCAGTATCCTGTCTTCCAACAGTGGCCAATGCCAGATGTTCCAGAGGAAGTGAGCAGAATAGGTAATCATCAAGTGATTCCTCCCCTGTCTCCCATTCCCAGCCTCTGGCAAACAGAGTCTAGGGACACCATCCCTGCTCATTCTGCCTAATTGTCATTAATCTACCTGTCCTCCATGAATCTAGCTCTTTTTTGAACCATGATAGCCTTGGGCTTCACAACATCAACTAGCAAGGAGTTCCACAGTTTGACTGTGCATTGTGTGAAGAAAAACTTCCTTTTGTTTGTTTTAAACCTGCTACCTATTAATTTCATGTGGTGACCCCTAGTTCTTGTGTTATGGAAAGGAGTAAATAACTCTTCTTTATTCACTTTTTCCACACCAGTCATGATTTTATAGACCTCTATCACAATCCCCCATAGTCACTTCTTTTCTAAACTGAATAGGCACAGTCTTATTAATATCTCATCATATAGCAACTGTTCCATACCACTAATCATTTTTGTTGCCCTTTTGTGAACTTTTTCAAATGCCAAGGTATCTTTTTTGAGAGGAGGTGATCACACCTGTATGCGGTATTCAAGAAGTGAGCACCCGCACCTCCTTGAAGGCATTGAGGGACCCAGTGGATGTGGCCCGGAAGATCTTTTCCTGGAGTTGATGTTTCAGGAGAAAGATACAACACTAGGGGCTCGTCTAGACTACGCGGAAGACTCAAAAGAGGATATGCAAATTCCATAGGAATTTGCGCATCTCCTTCCGATCTCACTTTCCTCATTTTTTGAGGAAAATCAGCTTTTTAAAAAAGGGCGGGGATGCCAAAAAAGCCACGTCCCAACTACTTTCACTTTCGAAAGCTCTGCTTTCAAAAGTGAGATCGGAAGAAGATATGCAAATTCCCACCGAATTTGCATATCCTCTTTCAAATCTTCCGTGTAGTGTAGACATAGGGTACGTCTAGACTACATGCCTCTGTCGCCAGAGGCATGTAGATTAGGCTACCGGGCATAGGAAAATGAAGCGACGATTTAAATAATCACCACTTCATTTAAATTTACCTGACTGCCGCGCTGAGCCGATCAGCCGTTTGTCGGCTCAGCGCGGTAGTCTTGACACCTTGACAAACAGCTGATCGGCTCAGCGCGGCAGCCAGGTAAATTTAAATGAAGTGGCGATTATTTAAATCGCCGCTTCATTTTCCTATGCCTGGTAGCCTAATCTACATGCCTCTGGCAACAGAGGCATGTAGTCTAGACGTACCCATAGCCTAGGCCAGGCTGGTGGGGACAGGGGCAGAAGAGTCTGTGACCACTATACCACACACCCTTCCTATGGAACCCAAGATTCCAGATGAGTCTCACCCTCTTGGGTCAGCAAATATCTGAAATCCTCTGGCAAAGTGTGTCTCTCGTCCCACTCTAGTATCTGCTCCACATAGAGGGTGAAAACCTATTACTGCTCTTAGGATACCTCACTTTAAATGTCAGAATCCTGTTTTGCAAATCTAAAGGCTCCAAGCTTGCTGATAAGTAGGATGTGTGTAGGATGCCATTGGATGGAATTTTTGGAAGTAGAGGGGGAGGGTAAGTTTGTTTGTCTGTTTTTTACCCTGGGGAAATAATTAAGGCCCCTTGTATTATATGTATCATGATGTGTTTAATTATATGATTTTTCAATGCACAGGGCAGGCCATGCTCTGGAGATGAATCAGAGAAAGAGGCAGTTGTCCATAGCACAAGATCTTTGCCACATTTGTTGCTGGAGTTGGAAGATACACAGTGAATGAAGCATGGGGTGGCAGGAAGAGAAAGGATGGTCTCCTGGTTAAAGAATTTCAGTGCCACCACGGAGAATTGGATAGTATCTTTGCCTTAGGCCACATATTGAATAACAAAGATAAAACAAAATATTGAATAGTTGCTCGTTAACTAAGTACTGTCCAACTCGTGCAGTAACTCTTTTGGAAGTTAATTAAAGACTGTACCCTAGTGCATATGTAAAAGGGAGCCATTTGATTGTACTGGCAACTTTAAAATCTGGTATTTCCTAATTTTTAAATTATTTACTTTACAACCTTAATCTTTTAACATAGTTTTTTGGGTGTCATGTAGCTCAGTAGTTCTCCATCTTTTGCACTGGTGACTCCTTTTACACGGCAAGCCTCTGAGTGTGACCTCTCCCCTTGTAAATTGACACTTTAAAAAAATATTTAACACTATTGCAAATACTGGAGGTGAAGCGATGTTTGGGGGGTGACAATTTGTGACCTCCCCAAATAATAATCTCATTAAATCCTGAGGGATGGGGGTGTCCCAGATTCCAGTTTGAGAACCCCGGCAGTAGCTTATATTTTTCCTCTTTGTAGGCCAGCCACTGGCAGGCAACATGACATTTAATCAGATCAAGAATTCTCTCCTGTGCAGGGGATTAGTAACATCCTCACCAGCCAGTAAATTTTTTGTAATAGGATCCCAAGTTCAGCAAAAGGGATCTATGAATTCAATAACTGCAGAAAAGTACTCAAGGTTTCAAAACAAAGCAAACCAATCAACAACCTCTCCCTCCCCCTTCTTCCATTCCCAGTTCTGAAAGTTTGGGTTTTAAAAGTTCGCGTGCAACTGAGTCCTGATACACTGGTTTTTTGCTCAGAGCACTGTTGTCATGACTAAATTCTAAAGCCTTAGATTAACAAAAGGGTTTCTAATGGAGCTGATGAAAGACAATTTCACTCTAGTGTTGCAAGCAGCAAAATACTGCTCATTGTAAAGCTACTGGCAGCCTCCCAGCTGTTCTTGGTAGTATTAAAATCATCCTGATGTTAGATGTTTAAATCCGCTCCACCATATGGTTGCCTGGCAATGATTTATATGGCTACTACCAATTTGGGGTCTGATTTTACTCACTCATGAGTAGAACCCCCTGGCTTCAATAAGGCTGCTCATAAAAGGGATGTAGGACTGGACCGTAAGCAGTAAGTCTAGAGGGCTCTTCAATCAAAGGTTTGGGATGGTAGGAGGAGTGGAAATCTGACAAAAGAATAGCAAATTGCATTGAGTGAATCAGGAAAAAAGGAGATCGGAGAAGGTAAATAGGTGAGGAAAAGATTTTAAATATGGAGCCAAATTAAACTGCAGTTTACACAGCTGGAAAACCCCCACCAAGCTGCACTGTAGAAATCAGCAGGGCTACATTCTGCCCAGAGGCATCGCATGCCATTGTGCTACATGCAAGCCAGAACTCGGTTATCTTAGAAGCACCCTAATCCATCTCTTTTCTCTATATCCTGTCGGTTTCACAATCAGGTGGCTTGTTGCTGTCCTGCATCCCTTTGTCTAGGTTATTGTTCCTTGCCTTTAGCAGTCCAGATGCAGTTGTGGCCTCCCTAGGAAATGCTCTCATGGGGCATGCTTTTCTGACTATAATAATTAATGCCATCAAGCCTCGGCATTTGTTTCAGCATAAATTAAATCCTCTTGGTCCCATCATCCCCACCGACAGCGTGCACGTATACACACGCTCACTGGGGCCACCCATTAATCCTCACAAAGCAGGAATGTGTCCCACATTCTTCAGATCAGAGTGAGAGATGGCTGGGGACAGGGAGAGGAGAGATTCTTCATCTGTCTTGGAAGCAAGCAGAAAGCAAACCTCTGCTTTGCAAAGGCTGTTGTGTTATTCTCTTTCATAGCTGAATGGGTGATCCCATTCTGGAAGTCCCAGTCACCTCCCAGCTACTAGAAAGTGATTGGAATTATGTGAGAAGGATGAAGGTTGGGGAAGCATTTTTTATAGGGACAACTATCTAGTTTGTGCACCTGGTAAGTAGGATCCTTTAGGACAGGGGTGTCCAAACTTTTTTCAAAGAGGGCCAGATTTGATGAAGTGAACAAGCGTGAGGGCCGACCATTTTGCCTGACATTCTTTGAACCATTAAAATTACATGCAAATTAACTATTTTATGCAAAGTTTATTGCAAACGGCATACTTTTCATTTCGTCACATGGATGACAAATCTAAACAGGTGTTAAATCACTCTGCCTTTCATATCTGAAGGCCAGATGAAAAAAAAAATCCAGGAAGCTGAAATATATGTCAGGAACATTGTAAAGTACATTACATATTATTGGTAATAAAGGTTGTCTGTCAACTTTTAAGTTAAAAAAATATGAACAGGAACATAACACCAAGTATACATGTTGTGTCCAAATATATTTATAACTGATTTAGACCAACTGACATTAATTGAGATTTTACAATGTATTCATCTCAATACATATGGATTCGTTGGGGGCCATAAAAGATAGATATTGCCAAATTACCTGTGGGGCCGTATTAAACCGGAACACGGGCCACAATTGGCCCGCGGGCCGGACTTTGGACATGCCTGCTTTAGGAGCTGATGCAGCTTGTCATGATGGCCAGCCTCCAGCACAGGGGCTGTCTACACTGGCCCCTTGAATTTCCGCAAGAACAATGACTTCCTACTGCCTGAAATCAGTGCTTCTTGCGGAAATGCTATGCTGCTCCCGTTCAGGCAAAAGCCCTCTTGTGCGAATGCTTTTGCGCAAGAGGGCCAGTGTAGACAACACGGTATTGTTTTGCGCAAAAAAGCCCCGATGGCGAAAATGGCGATCGGGGCTTTCTTGTGCAAAACCGCGTCTAGATTGGCATGGATGCTTTTCTGCAAAAAGTGCTTTTGCAGAAAAGCATCCGTGCCAATCTAGATGCTCTTTTCCGCAAATGCTTTTAACGGAAAACTTTTCCGTTAAAAGCATTTGCAGAAAATCATGCCAGTCTAGACGTAGCCAGGCTGTTTTTGGTTTTTTAGCCTTTAATTTTTATAAATAGTCTTTTTCTGGCACTGGAAATAGCCTTACATTGTCAGGGAGTTAGGGTTCAATGAGATGTAGAGCAGCAGTGTAAAGGAGAGGCGCTATAGGCAGTGGCTGTTTGAATTACTGCTAGAACTGGTTCAGATTCAGAAGCAAAGTGCGCCCTGAGTCTGGATTTTCTGTATGTAGCCAAATGCTCAGCCACAAAATAGTCACGTGTGACTGTGCAAAATGAGGAGTGCGGGGGAATGTACACGTGCTAGTTCCTGCCAGGCACATTCTTCTCTGCACAAATTAGGATTTTTGTGAGACTTTTGGCAAATGTTTGCGGGGTTTGCAAAACAAATTTCAAATCTTTCAGACTATCCTTGAAACTAGGGTTTCTTTCTTGAGTGGAAATGGAGTCTCAGAAATGGTCCGGCTTTATAGCACGGGTGGGGCACTTAAGGCCTGGGGGCCAGATGAAGCCACCCCACCCGGCTTTCATGGACCAGCCCCTGAGGCCTGGGGCTCCCCCCCAGCACTGGGGAGCCTGCATTGGTACTTCAGTCTCCCTGCTGCCCCATTGCAGGGCTGGAAGCACACAAATTCTATGAGGCTGGGCCCCCAGGCTCTGGTGTGCAAGAGAAATGTGGGAAGTGTCTTTCTCCTTCTCGGTCAGGGGTTATGTCAGTGAGGGTTTTTGGGGTTTTTTTACTTCTCACTTGTGTGCAGCCCCCAACTAATTTTTCTGTGGGTCCCCTACCCCTTGCCTTAGAGCAGAAGTTGTAACATTTTGCAAGCTTTTTATGAGATCGCAATGGAACGGTGAGACATTGCACATCTCATTTGGCTGCAGTGTATTTCATACAGCCCTAATTAGGGCTCATAGCTGCTATGGACTGCCACCAGTATAGGACAAAATAATCACCCGCACTTGAGGGAAGGCATTACTGTCATCTGCATTTGGTCACCACGAGGTAACTTTACTCACACTCATTGGATCCGATCAGACATACCATTCGGCAGAGGGCAGCGAGGATACACACTTCATCAAAGGACCAACTGACTAAAGGATAAACTTAAAAAACAACAAATGGTCTGGTAGCACTTTATAGACTAACAAAACGTGCAACCCCTGGTGCATGAGATTAAAGTGTAGAAGCTGTAGAAACCATTTTCATGTTTAGCTAGAAGCCATCTTGTATATCAGAAACCATTTCAGCTTTTCTCTCAAGCACGTAGACCAGAGTAAACTTTCTGTCACCCCGTGAGAAGAGGCCTACAGGATGGGCTATTGGTATGTATTAATTGGGCTGGTTGGGACAGGAAATGTACTCCCTTGTACCTGTCCGCCATCTTGTTGATAAGGATTTGTTTTTCCAAATTTAATTGAGGATTTCTGTAATTGGATGCCCTGACGTCAAACTGTTGGGCTAAGGGTATAAAGATACTAGAATTGATTGTATTAGCAGCCTTACTGGGCCCGGCTCTGCTGTGACCACGTTTGGCTCATGCTGTGCTTTATTAATTAATAAAGCTGTTTGTTAGCTGCCTAAACACAGAGGAGCGTGTTTTTGCTTCGACAGAAGGTTTGACAGCCCACCTTAGGGAAATCTACCACCAGCTCCCCGAGGGAAAGAGCTGGCATCCTTGGACGGTAGAAAGGATACAGGAGCTCATGAAGGTAGAGCAACTCCTCCAGTGGCACACTGGATAAGGTACCTGCCCCCGGTGTATAAAATTGAGGGTTCAAGATCTACCTGTGGTAGGGAAATCCACCACCAGCTTCCCACAGAAAACCACTGCCACCCTTGGAAGGTAGGAAGGATAAAAGAGGCCCTGAAGATAGGGAGGTTGGGGGGCTTCTCCAGTGGCACAATGAATGAGGTACCTGCCCCAGCTGCAAAACATGTGGTGCCATTTACATATTTGGTTAGTCTATAAAGTGCTGCCAGACCCTTTGCTGTTTTTAAAGTTCATCCTGTACAGACTAACTCAGCTACCACCTGACAACTAAAGTTTGTTATTATTACAGATGTTTTTGGGGAATAGTGCAAGCCTCTGTCACTACCCTTAGTACTATGGGGAAACTGGAGTCCCCCAGTGCCTGATTAGGCTAATTTTTAAATTACAGCAGTACAGAGAAAACAGTTTCTTGCCATTTTAACCAGAAAGGACACTCTCTCAATGACTTAACCACCTGCATTCTGCTACAAAGACCTTTTACATCTGCACTTGAAAGGGAATCCTCTGAACTGTCATTCATGTTAAAATTCGACACTCTCCAAAAAGGACTCAACAAACATTTGAACTATCTCACCCATTACCAAGACAGTTTCCCCAATTATCACCTCTAATACCATTAACTCACAAACATCCCACTCTCCCTACCTCCAATATCATCAATTCACAGACACTTACCTTCCTTCCTCCCCCCCCCCCCCCCCCCCCCGCATCCCCCTCCTGTTCTGAAATGTGATTTGTCCTTTTCATATTTGTTCATTTTTTTTAATTGTATCCTTTGGTATATATGGTTGTGACTACTTTCTTCCACTATTTGATCTGAGGAAGTGGGTCTGGCCCACGAAAGCTCATCATCTAAAAACCATCTTGTTAGTCTTTAAAGTGCTACATTGTCCTGCATTTTGCTTCAGCTACCCCAGACTAACACGGCTACATCTCTATCATTTGACTAACACTGCATGGGAGCTATCAAAAGCAGTGGTGTTTATTGCTGCCTCACACTCTTGGTCCACCATTAAACATTAGGAAAATCTCCAAGGTAACATAAGGCTGTTCCAATAATTGTGTCTAGCTGCAAAGAAACGTAACTCCCTGCAAATAGTTTTTAAAATACCTGAAATATACCACAGAAACGCTATAGTTACCTATCAGATTGGAAGCTGCCACCTTGGTCCTTTGATGAAACACCAGCTAGAAAGAAGGATGGAATTAAGAGCTTGCCTTGCACCAGAATTTGTTGGATTAATGCTCCACATTGGCATGGTGGTTTGCCTTTCATCTTTCTAATTGCTAGGAGCACAGCTGCAAGTGCATGAAGCAGTCTGATCGGAGTAAAACAAGCTGCATTTGCTTGATTCATTTCTAATCTAGGTTCCCTCTTAGCTCATATTTTCTAACTGATCATCTCCAGGATCTCTTGGAGGACAGGTCCATCAATGGCTATTAGCCAAGGTAGACAGGGATGCAAGCCTATGCTCTGGCTGGCCCTAACGCTTGACTGCCAGCAAATGACAGGGGATGGATCACACCACAATTAATATTCTATTAATTTCCTCTGAAGCACTTGGCATTGGCCACTGCCAGAAGACAGGATACTGGGCTAGATGGACCATTGGTCTGACCCAATTGACTGTTCCTATGCATTTAGGATTAGAATGCATAGTTACCTAAAAATAAAAAGTAAATATCTTTTTCCTTTATCTTTGTCCACTTAGTCATTTAAAATCTAGCTCTCTGCAGTTAATACATTTATTTTTATATTTTATTTTTACAAGTGAGCTTGTCTAAAGCGCTTGGAGAATCTGCTCAGAATACAAAAGCTAGTACATGGCCACTATCCTTTGACAAAGTGTCAAACTAATGAGTTTGCATTGTTCAAGAGAAGGCTCATTTCTGAAGTGGAAGGCTGGGGGGATTTGCTGGTGCCTCGTCAGCTGCTGGAAGCTGTTGCTCTGTGAGTTTTCCATGCTGAGGAATGTCAAAGCAGCACCTCATCTGTTCCCCTCCCCCGGCAGCAGCAGTCTGCCCACTGCTGTGTTCCTAGTGCAGGGCAGAGCAGGAGCATTCCAATGATTTGCTCTTTGTTTGATCCCCAAAGGGAGCTGCTCACTCAGCTGTCAGATACTTCCTGGAGCTTTGAAGTGGGGCGGGGGGGTGGGGGGGGAGAAAGGTGCATGCCTGCGGGGCAGCACAGATCACAAAACACTGAGCACAGCCATCAGAGTAGGCATTGTGGGACACTGACGGAAGCCACTTATATTGACAAAACAGACAGCAGAGTCCACACTGGCTCTTTGTTGACAATAAACGGTGGGGAAAATAAAAAGCCTCTCGTAGGCGTAGAAGTGTTTTGATGCCGAAACTGGGTGTTTTCCCCAACAAAAGTCACATTGCAGGGTGTGTGCTTTGATTTTTGTCGCCAAAAGGCAAGATTTGGCAACAAAACCTTGTCATGTAGACAAAGCCTGAGGCTATGTCTACACTACAAGTTTGTGTGGCAGAGAGTATGCTAATAATGGACTCATTAGCATGAGTTGTGATGTCATTAGCATATTTTCTACCGATGCTTTTTGCACAAGGGATTTTTGCACAAAAAGAAGCAGTGTAGCTGCTTCCACTTTGCGCAACCCCCCCTTTTGCGTAACATCTGTATGCCTCTCAAAAGGGTTTTTTGTGCAAAACGCAAGCAGCTACACTGCTTCTTTTTGCGCCAAAAATAAGCGAATGACATCACGACTCATGCTAATGAGTCTGTCATTAGCATACTGTCTATGTCTTAGTGTAGACAAAGCCAGAGTCTAGAGTTGATATTTCCAAAATGGAGGACTGACTGACTCCCACAGCTTGGATACCAAAGGAGGGGTAAAGGAAACACACTTTCTTGGTGCTTTGTCATTCATCTGTGAATCATTGAAACAGGTAGCCTCTGGCCACCTCCCTCCAGGAGTTGCAGGCTACAGCCTCACCCCTGGAGACATGCGAACTTAGGTGGCTCTGAGCCCAGGGGGGATAACCAGCAAAGAAAATCAAATCAAAGAGTGATCATTTGTGTAATAAAAAGGAAAAGCTGGGGGGAAGTCAGCATCTGAAGACTGTCTAGGTTCCAAGCAGGGAATGGATCAATGCAAAGACTTGTTAATAATTTCACACCAGTAATTTGAGACTTCAGACAGAGACGAGTTAAAATCAGCGGCACAGAAAACAACAGAGTGGAGTGATTTTTTTTTTTTAATACAAAGTCAAGCAAGAAGGTGAGTGTGTCACTCTCCCAAAGCCGGATGCATCTTTACTCTCCTGCAGGCCAGCCAAGAGGGGCGGGGGAAAGCAAGGTCAAAAACAAACAGAGATTGTTCCTTTTACATTAAAACAAACATCCAAACAGGGGCAGCTAAATACACATTCAGGCATTGAACGGATCCCTGGGGATCCCTGCATTTTGGCAGTGCTACATAAGCAAAAATATTCATGAGCTATTCAGCAGCGAGGGCAGGAATGAAGCGAGCGCTTGTGCTTTTTTTCATTGCATCAGGTTCTTAAGCTTACACATACTTTGCATACTAGGGCAGGCTAATGTTTTGGTTTTAGAAAGGTCCTAAAGCTACTACAATAGCACCAGAAGTCACCCAGGGCGCAAACCGCCTCCCATTGAAGTCAGTGGTGGACCATCCCACGGAGGACAACAGGAGGAGGTGCAGACCTGATATTTGTATACAAATAGAAAACCGATCACGTATCATACAGGCATAACCCATTAAAGGGCTTCAGAGGGCAACGCCAACATAGCTGCCACGTGTGGATAGGGAGCTTAGTTCCTCTGACCCTCAATTGGGTTTACACACCAGCAGGACTGTTCTGAGGGAGAGCAGGGCAATTCCCCCAGTGCTCCAGGCACGGGTTCCAAGGCAACCCCTGCTGCCGCAGGCCCCTTGACTGCCCCCCTTTTCCAAGCCCCTCTCCCAAGCAACATGGCCCAAGGGATTACGGGGGCATGGCACAGCGGCAACAGGGGTCGCCCTCCCCCACTCACCACGGCCCAACAGCCTGCTCCGCCCCCTTCTCTGTGGCAGTGGCAATCGGAGCACCCGGCTGCTGGAATGCTCTGCATCCTGCAGCCACAGGAAAGCCACGCACAGCAGGCCCAGAGGGTGGCAGGCTGCTGGGTCACTCCAGATCCTGCTGCCCGGGTGGTGAGTGCGAAGGGGCACCCTGCATCAGGCCCGCATATTGCCCTGCGTCCGTCCTGTCCACTGTTTGACTTGAATAATAACTGGCCTGCTCTTCTCTTCCCTCTCCACCTGCTGTGGCCGCCTGCCTGCTTTCCTTCTGCCCAGCATCCACTGCGAACGAGATGCATCAGGTCCAAAGTAAACACAGCAGTCTTCTGATTCTGCCTGCTGTTCCTTGTAAGGAAGACCAAAAGGCTTGCAGCATCCCATAAGGAAGAGTTCTCCTGGCTAACCCTCTCCCAGCTTTGTACAACGTAAGAGCTTCCTTCACGCAAAACTTCTGTACCCCTGCTGTTCCTAAGTGGGGAATTTCAGAATGGATCAGTGCCCTCGGCCATCTGAAACAGACTGCCAAGGCCCAGGCACATACCTCTTGCACATCTTATTACTGACGTCAGATGACGGGGAAAAGCAGCAGGTCAGGCTCCCAGGAGAACAACTCCAGAACAGCTTTCTAGGAGGCAGTGCAATTGCTTGAATTGGTCCCCAGGCAGCACAGATTTGTGATTTTCTTGTCTGCCTCTGTAAGGCAGATATTTCCTGTTGTCTCAAAGGTTTGTGTCCTACCAGAGATGAACTGCTGTTTTGACGAAGCAGCTAATGAACATGAGACTGGGTTATTAGACAAGTGCAAACGTGGGCCAGTATCTGGGATACTGGGAATCAGGACTCGCGTGTTCCATTCATGGCTAGACCAGTGAAGTGTTGGGTGATCTCTTGAAAGTGTTTCATCTTCTACGAACCCCACACAGTTCCCTCCTATAAACCAGTACAGCACCTGGCCACGGTGATGCCGCGATTCACATAAGTTCTCAGAGCGCTTTGAGATCCTTGGCTGAAGGGAGAAAGCCAAAGAATAACAGATTGGGACACCCAGTGCTTCAGTCCAGAGATGGTCCAAATGTCTTTGATCCAGAGTTTCTGCCTCTTCTACCATAATGATACCTGCTCTGTACAGGCTGAGGAACCTTCATTTCAGAGCAGAACATTACACGGGGATTTAAAAGACAGTGGCACGAGGAATTCAGAAATCTAGCTGGCAGAAGTTTAGTGGCTTCCCAGGTGGTGCGCCCTGCAGTTTAGATGTGCACCAATTGCTCTGAATAAAGTCCAAGGGGCCAACTGCATTCTCTTCATTTCCCATTACCCTGTCAGACACAACTGCACGTCAAACTCCCACTCCTCGTCACACCTACAGACGTAAGCAGGGGTTTTACTAGGGCCCAGTCCCCCTCTAATGAAAAAGGGATCAGTGTCAAGGAGGAGTAAAATTCTACTGAGATTAGTCAGATGTGAACAGAGACAAGGAGATTTTCCTTCCTGTACAATGCTATTCACGGAAGCCGAGAACTTTGCCTGTGGTTAGGTTTAATCTCCTGGGCCCGGGGATTTCGTTCCCTATCTCTTTGGCACACATTTGATTTAGCCGTTTCACCAGCCAATGTTGCTGTCATTTGTTTATTTCTTCAGGCACCAGATTCAGAAGTGTGAGGCTGGAGCCAGCACAGATGTGGAAATGCAGCTGTCCCTAACGCAGGCTGCTTTGTGCACCCTCCCCAGCCAGTGGCCAGTGCCTAGTAGCGAGCTGCAGAAGGAAGAGGTCAAGGATACATACGCAGTTTTAAACAAGCCAAGTCCCCATCAAGGACGGTCAGTGTCCCAGCGAAACCCAGCGTGAGAGAAACAAGCATTCCGCAGTCCCAAGACGGAAGCAGGTAACCTCTCTGGTAGGGGAGTAAGTGGAAGGGAAAGTGCACATAGCCAGGGCTGGCAGAGACCTCAGGAGGTCACTGAGTCTAACTCCCTGCCCAAAGCAGGACCAGCCCCAACTCAATCATCCCAGCCAGGGCTTTGTCAAGCTGGGACTTAGAAACCTCTAGGGATGGAGACTCCACCCCCCTCCCTAGGGAACCCATCCCAGTGCTTCCCCACCCTCCTGGGGAAATAGTATTTTCTAATATCCAACCTAGACCCGCCCCCGCCCCACATTAGGGATGTGAAGGACTAGTCCATTATCTGATGAGCAAATGCTTATGGGATAGTCAACAGGATAGCTGACTAGTCGCTCCCCCCTCTGCTACCTCTATCGGATAGAGGCAGCAAGTGGGGGGGAGGGGAAGAAGAGGTGGGTACTTCAAAGCAGCAGTGCCGCAGGGAGCCCAAGATCAACTGGGGACTCGGTGCAACGCTGCCGCTTTGAATGCTGCGGGGAGCATCAGGCTCCTTGCGGCATTTCGAAGCGGCAGCACCGCTTGGAGCCTGGGGTCACCTGGGGACTCCCCAGCTGACCCTGGGCTCCCCGCAACATTTCAAAGCGGCAGCACCACACGGAGCCCAGGGTCAGCGGGGGAGTCCTCAACTGACCCCGGGCTTCGTCGCTTTCGCCCTAGGGCTGTTGCTACACTTTGTTGCAAAAATGCATCAACTATTCGATTAGTCAATTACCGGATACTTAACATCCTTACTCCACATACCCACGAAGGCTCCCTTCTCTGAATAGATGGCACCCATACTATGAATCACCGATCTCCATGCATGTGACAGGTGGACCCTTCCAGGCAATGACCGAGGCAGAGAAGGGAAAGATTGCTCTGTCCCTCCCTTAATGTCCATATGTTGGGGACGTGGAAGTAGAGGGCTCAGGCTCCAGGCCATTCACGGGCATCACCTTTGCTGGAGAGCAGTGGTTTTCAACCTATGGGTCATGGGTCCATCACAGACTATGTCTAAGATTTCCAAAGGGGTACACACCTCCATTCAAAACATTTTAGGGGGCCTGGAAATGAAAAAAAGGTTGGAAACCACTGCTGTAGAGGTAGGTGTACGCAGACTATTTACAGAATGAAACTATTTTTGGACGCTTGTAATTCAACTATCTTAGGGGGTCCTTCCCATTCCAAACCAGGCAGTCAAGTTAGGGATCAGAAAGGCATTTCTGTGCCCGTCTTTAAATACCCTAAAAACGTTCCTTTCGGATGTGATGATGCCATGAATGTCTCCAAAAGAGGGAAAACAGCCGTGACAATGAAATACAGCCAGAGGGGGATTGACTTAAAATGAAGGTCAAAGTCCATCATCGCTCATTACAATTAATTGTATAGAATCAAGAAATGGGGTGGGATTTCCAGAGCTGAGACACAAATGGATTTTGCATTAGGCTCAGGATCTTCCATTCTCAAGGGACAGAGTCACTGCACTATAAGGACAGCAAGACAGACCATTCTGTTGCCTTATATCCATGTAAAAAGTCTTTCCCTTCATCCACATCATCTGTGCAGCTCTGAATCCACATGCTACTGCTCCACTCAAACACAGACAGCTTTCACAAGTACAGACTACTGGCTCTTGTCCAGCAGAGACGTTGGTTTCCTTCACTGCTATATAATTAGGATTAAGAAAGGAGGAAGTTTTTAGCACACCCTGAGTTTTTGCTTGCACGTCAATAGATATTCAGTACAGAGGGTGCCTTGCAAACCGCTGTACGTTCTCATCTGCAGCAGCCAGACTACTTGCAAGGTTTGTTGCATTCGTGTGAACTAGCGAACCAATGGGCCAGTTTCTAAGACAACTTTAGTAACCTCATGCATTCTGCAATCTGCCCTCTAGCACCACGAGCACTGAATTTCTGAAATTCAGCAAATGTTGGGTATAGGGATTAACCAGATAGCAGACTCCCTTAGCTAGATCTATATGCATCATATGTTCCATCCTTTCCACCTTCAAGTTAAAACTGCGTTTGCTCTATTTCCCTGCTCACCCCAACACCCCTATACAACTTCCAACCTTACCACACTTGGATCATCTCACAATTACACAGTTGTGGGATGCTAAAACCAAATATTAAACAGATCAACTGAGCAGCCCTGTGACATAACCATGCATGCTCACTTGACAACAAATGCCAGACTCTCATCTGGCACATTGGTGCACTGTGCATATTTAACATTTCCCTCCACAACTCCCAAAGCTTTTATTCTTTTCGTGTGCGCTCAAATATAAAAAAAGTCAGGCTAGTTTGGTGAACCATTCATGAGCCACGCGAACCACAACGTCAGAGCCAGATGGGACAAAACCTCACACTGCTGAAGTCTCAACGCCCTGTGCCGAGCCTTTGCCAGAGAGACTACCTGAGATATTGTCAGAATCTAGCAGCTCAACAATGCTGTATGGAGAACAGTCTTCTAGGCCCAGCTTGCTACACAACCAGCCACAGAACCCTTTCTCCATATCTCTCACGGCATGCCACCAGCTGCTGAAGGACCACGTGATCTGGGTAACTGCCGTATACAAGCCTAGGAAGAAAGCCATGACCATGATTATGATTGGGTAGAAGATAATCAGCAAGGGACAAAAGGTGATCTTGTGCCAGAAGGTCCTCTCTTCATTGTACACCAAGAAGATGTTGTACCAAGTGATGGTCCCGTAGTAAAAGGAAACCACAAAGGACATGACAAAGATGACAGGAAGGCAGATGATGCTCCAGAGCAGGACGTGCGGGCCCCTGTCCAATCCAATATCACAAGTCTTTTTCCCTTCCGTTGTCTCCTCTTTTGGAGGCTCCTTTGACTTTGCTAGCTCCTGCAGCTCTTTGTCTGTTAGCGTAACATGGATGTCCACCATCTGACCCTTCTTCTTCCCCCTGGTGATAGTTCCGGTTAAAGTAACATATCGGCTGTCTAAGGGCATGCTCCAGACACCTTCAAAGGGAGATAAAGGTCATCAACATTCAACCTATTTGTTTTAAAGCATGTTTCATGCACATTGTAAAGACTTAGAATTAAGACAATACAGTTAGAGTTAAAATAATAGTAATAACTTTAAAAAGGCAGGGTATGAGAAGTGAAGGATGCAGGCAGGAGATCACAGAGGGAAAAACGGTGCAGATCTACATGGATGCTGGCTGAGGAGTGGAGAAGGCTCACGTGGGAGGTGGTGCAAAAGGAAAGATGAGAGGCAGCTGCTATAGGAAGAAAGGGGAGATGATAGGGGAAAGAGGCAGGGGGCGAGATTGAGAGGAGATTCTAAAATGGTGCAACTTACTCGGTCTTCTGACTCCTTGAACATTTGTGTTACACCAACTACCATATGTGCTGGGGGCCAAATTCAGAGGTGGGGGAGGGAAAGTTTAACTTGGCATAATCTTCATAACATGGGATACAATGTACAGCAGCAAGAAAAGCAACTAATATAAGATTGTGAGTTAAAGCAGGCTCTGTACTTACTCCTTCTAAGTTACACCAACTCAGAGCCCCTTACACATTAGTTACAGGGGTCCCAATCCTACTCCCTTACACATCAACAGGTGTGTTGTAAGCAAAACTCGTGAAGTCATTCTGCCGCTCTACTCTGCACTAGTTAGGCCTCAGCTGGAGTACTGTGTCCAGTTCTGGGCGCCACATTTCAAGAAAGATGTGGAGAAATTGGAAAGGGTACAGAGAAGAGCGACAAGAATGATTAAAGGTCTAGAGAACATGACCTATGAAGCCAGGCTTCATGAACTGGGCTTGTTTAGTTTGGAAAAAAGAAGATTAAGGGGGGACATGATAGCGGTTTTCAAATATCTAAAAGGGTGTCACAAGGAGGAAGGAGAAAATTTGTTCCTCTTGGTTACTGAGGACAGGACAAGGAGTAATGGGCTTAAAGTGCAGCAGGGGAGGTTTAGATTGGACATTAGGAAAAAATTCCTAACTGTCAGGGTGGTCAAATATTGGAATAAATTGCCAAGGGAGGTGGTGGAATCTCCCTCTCTGGAGATATTTAAGAACAGGTTAGATAGACATCTGTCAGGGATGGTGTAGACGGAGCTTGGTCCTGCCTTGAGGGCGGGGGGCTGGACTCGATGACCTCTCGAGGTCCCTTCCAGTCCTATGATTCTATGATTCTATGAATTTGGCCCCAGGTCTGTTACTTTGGCTGAAACAAGTCCACAGAGAGTTTTTCAAACAAGTCCGGGCAGCCCAAAGCAGCTCATGAAGTGAACAGGAAGCCAGCAGAGAAGAAGAAGGGTAGTGGGTTCAGAAGGGACAGACGGCTCCCACTTATGAAAAGGCAGATGGGAGCCATCTGTCCATGCTGAAGCAATGGGATTGCAACATATCTCTGCATCAGGCTCTAAATTATGTTAAAAAAAAATAAAAGAGAGGGGAACCAACAGGAAGCATATTCCAACAAATAAGTAACTGGCTGAAAAATAACTCCTGGTTGCCTTTTATCTGGGATCTCAACACACTTTCAAACATGAATGTCTTGCAGCCTCACAAACTCCTCTTCGGTATTGGAGACAGGGGAAACTGAGGAACAGAAGTTGAAGTGAGTTGCCCAAAGTCATACCAAAAGTCAGTAGTGAAGCTGGAAAGATGACCCTAAACGTCTCCTCTTGTGCTCCCAAACCACCCATCCTGATTCAATTTAAAACCAAACACACAAACCTAGATTTGTAAATTGAAAATGCTGAATTTTCAAAAAAGCAAAGCTAGGGAAGGCCAAACAATAACTCACAGCATCTAGCCTCATGAACGTTACTTGAACCCTCAAGTCCCAGGAAGGGTCAGAGCAAGGGAGAGGAGGAGGAGGAGAGACCTCCAGAAGCTTTACCCCCAAACTTAAAATAATAAAAAAAAAACACAGGTAAGAGCTGAAGTCCCTTTTCCCCCCACTGATCAATGTATTTTACTGGTCAGTGGTTCAATGGTAGTGAAATCCGGGTGCCAGCTGCAGTTTCTGGTGATACGTACCATCTGCCATGGAATTTCCCAGGAACTTGGAGCCTTCTTGTGACCTTCTCTCCCCACCTTCCTCATCCGCCTGCTGCTCCTCCACCTTATTTTCATTCTCTGACCGATAAACTATAATCGACTCTGGACGGGACTCCTTCTTTTTCTTTTTCCTTCTGTCCATAGTGGCTTCTCCATCAAAGGCCACTACCGTAGCCACGGCTCTCCGCAGGGAGCCTTGGCGAGGGCTGTGTGTTCCACCCTTTGTTTCTTTCTGTGTGGCTTCCTCCATCCCACTGCTACTCTGACGCATCTCGTCAGGCATCTCTGAGAAGGTGTTAAAAGATCTACTCGCTCCTGCACCTCTGAGCTATTCAGCAGGCAATGATTAGCAGGGATGCTCTGGCTTGTGAAAGTATCCTAGTCACTGCATCCAACGTACATCCTCCATTTCCAACCTGAAATGAGAGAGAGAGAGAGAGAGAGAGAGAGAGAGAGAGAGAGCAAATAAGCAACCAACAGAGCATCACCTTTAACCCCACGTATAAGAGGTTTCCTGCAGATTTTTCAAGAGGCTCTTCTAACTCACTTAGGGAATGTCTACACAGCAGGACTAAACTCGAAATAAGCTACACAACTTGAGCTATACTAATCGCGTAGCTTAAGTCAAAATAGCTCATTTTGACTTTTGGAGCGGTCTACAAAGCAGTTATTTCGAGATAGACCACTCTTCCCCCGACTTCCCTTACTCCTCAGACAATAAGAGGGTTCCAGGAGTCGGAGTAAGAAGCCCGTTATTGCGAATTTATGTCAAAATAACAGACTTGCTGTGTAGACACACACTACGTTATTCCGAAATAACACAGCTGTGTAGACATAGCTTTACTATGTTAAGCAAAATTGGTTTAAGAGAAGTTTAAACTGACATGAATCTACATTTATTGACTTTAAATTGATTTAGTTACACCAGTGGTCCCCAACGCGGTGCCTGTGGGTGCCATAGTGCCCGCCAGGGCATTTATTTGTGACCGCGGAATGATCTGGGCCAGCCCCGCCCCTGGGCACGTGGCACATAGAATCATAGAATACTAGGATTGGAAGGAACCTTGAGAGGTCATCGAGTCCAGTCCCCTGCCCTCATGGCAGGACCAAATACTGTCTAGACCATCCCTGATAGACATTTATCTAACCTACTCTTAAATATCTCCAGAGATGGGGATTCCACAACCTCCCTGGGCAATTTATTCCAGTGTTTAACCACCCTGACAGTTAGGAACTTTTTCCTAATGTCCAACCTAAACCTCCCTTTCTGCAGTTGAAGCCCATTGCTTCTTGTTCTATCCTCAGAGGCCAAGATGAACAAGTTTTCTCCCTCCTCCTTATGACACCCTTTCAGATACCTGAAAACGGCTCTCATGTCCCCTCAATCTTCTCTTTTCTAAACTTAAACAAACCCAGTTCTTTCAGCCTTCCCTCATAGGTCATGTTCTCCAGACATACATGCGCAGCACCAGCCCCAGGCACATGGGTGGCCTCTGCCCCAGGCGCACGGCACATGCACGGCGCCAGCCCTGGGCGCACGACACATGCTCGACGCCGGACCCGGCCACCCAGCAGCCCCGAAAGGTTGGGGACCACTGAGTTACACCGATACCAGTATTAAAACACATGCTGGGCTGAAATATAAAGGAAACAAAAGGTTTGGAGTGGGTGGTTAGTAGGAATACAGTAAATAAGCAGGGTTTGTTGGGAGATTTTAAGGTTCCTTTAGAATGCCAGCAAAAACAAACAGCAGCACTGGTGGTGAAACTAAAATGTGAAACTGACAATAAACATGTTATAATATAAATACATATGGCCCCCTCAAGGATTGAGCTCACAAGCCCAAGTTTAGCAGGCCAATACTCAAACCACAGAGCTATCCCTCCCCTCAATGGAGCCACATTAAATTAGCTAATTTAGGATCTAGTCTGGAAAACTGCAGCAGTGAAAATATGGTGCAAATTTCCTTAATCTAAGATGTAGATTTATTGTGCAAAACCAGCTTAATGCAAATAGTAAATAAAAGATGTAATAAAAAGTTAATCTGATTTCTAAAATCCCTCCAACTTGATAATTTGCATTTCTGGTAGTAACGAATGTAGGATTTTTTTAAAATTGTGAGTTATGTTGATGGCGGAAAGGGGAAATCAACATGTCATGAAAAAAAGTATAGTGAAGTATTTTGGTTGCGTAGAAAAGGTTTTACTACCAATCCACATCAGAAACTCAGGTCCAATTCTTTACTCAAGCAAAGCCACTACTTATACTATAAAATGCCACTGACTTTGACAGGGGTTTTGCCTGAGTAAAGGACACAGGAACAGGCCCTCAGCATGTGAGCAGTGTGGACTAGGGATACAAAAAATTGTTTACAAATGTAGCCATGTAACCGCTACAAACCCTAGCAGGTACATGGATACACGTGCTGTGGCTTTGCAGTACAGTATAAAACTTAAATACGCTTTATACTGCAGAGCCCACATCAAAGCTTTCCCGCGAGTGGGGCCACCAGCCCGGCAACCCTGCTCCGGGGAGGCTTCGCTGTGGGCTGTGCAGCTAGCTCCCCCCCTCCCCCAGCCCTGCTTTTGGGGAGCCAGTGTGTAACCTGTAGGGGGGGAGCCCACCATGGACAGGGGCTGCTCTGGCCACCCAGCCAGAGCAGCGCCCCAGCCTATGATGGGCCCTATGGGGCTGGAGCAGCCCCCTGCCCAGATTGGGTGGGGAGCTGCTCCAGCCTCTACCAGTGTCTGATTGGTTAACCATTTACATCCCTAGTGTGGCCTGAATCCTTATGGATGCTCCATTCATACATCCTGCCTCCATAAAGCGCATGTGATTCGCAGACTAGACTGAGGCTAGGAAACGAAGAGACGGATTGAGAGCTAGCGCTGGCACAGACACTGAAGTGGAGCAATACACATCTAGTTTGAACACTGAAAGGATTAGAAGATCTTGCCTGACTGAGAAATTAAAATCCCACCAAATGGATGAAGCAGACCATGAACAGGGAATTAAAGACATTGTCATAATTTACAGTCCTTTAAGTGTGGAGACATAGTTTTGCTCAAACAAATGCTGGAAAAAAGGTGAACATTTTTAGATTCAGCTGTGTGGTCTAAAATACCCCTCCCATAAATACAAGGCACAAGTTTGGGGGATTTGGGTTGGGATGATAGGGGTTTTTTTCGTTTTGGTTATTTTCTGATTGGTAATACATGAACGAAAGGGTTTTTTATGCTTCTCGCTCACAGAGCCACAAAAGTGATTAAAGAATTGGAAAATGTGTATTCTACTGATAGATTGGGCTCCTGAGGTCTATTTAGCTTATCACATGGAAGAATTAAAGGTGATTTGATCCTACACAGGGAACAGAAATTTGATAGTGTGCTCTGCAATCTAGCCAAATTATAATAAAATGGACACATTCAGATTAGGAATAAGATGCACATTTTTACCAGGGCAACTAACTACTGGAAAAACTTACCAAAATTACCTACAGTCTGCATCACAGGAAAATTTTAAATCAAGATTGGAGGTTCTTCTAAAAGTCTTGCTCTAGGCCAAACAGGAATTAGTTCAGGAAGTTCTAGGCTATACAGGAGATCAGATCAGCTGATCACAGGCATCTATTCTGACCTTAACACACACACACACACACACAATGATCACCCTTCACCACAAATCAGCTGTCTCCCCACCATACATCTGGCCGGTGTTTTGCCAACCCTCGGGCATGCTCAGCCTGCCAGGGAAGCAATGACACCCTCTCTCGCTTCCAGAAAAGTAACACTTTAGGAGGAAAATGCCCAGAGTACAGCACAGTGCTACCCTCCAGTTCAGCGGTCAACTCAGATGCGGTGGCACTTCATGGCCATGGGTGAAACTAACGAGTTGGAGCCCAAGCCTGTTACTCTTCACTGGGAATGCGTGTGGTGGGGGGGGGCATTTCTCAATGCTAGCAACCGCCAGTTTCTACCCATTTGAAAAAGGATCCGTACAACGCAGACACGAGCAGAGCGCACCGGAGGGTGGATCTCATTCCTTTTAAAAGCTGCACAGAGCAGACGCAGCCCTCACGCTTCTGCAAAGCTGGCACCTGGTGCCGGATGCTTTGGCAGTCCTGCTTTGAGAAAAAGAGGTCATTTCCCCTGGGCGGACCCCCACAAGACACCTACTGAGAACACCACTCCTCAGACATCTCAAACTGCGGGTGGAACACGGTAATTTCCATGCACGTGTCGCCATCAGTGTAGATTGCATGGGAGCACAAGAGCAGGCATGAACAGAATAATCCACAGCAGGTGGTAAGGAAGAGGACTGTGGGCAGGCTTCCAAGCTAGCTTGCTGCAGGTTAGAAGCCAAGCAATTTGTTATTAATCTCCGTGTGAACACAGATGGAAGAACCCCAGGGAGGCTCTGCGGTAAACACACACTGGGCACAGATTTTCGGAAGCACAGAGCCCTCTGTTCCTAGGCAGGCAGCACTATGGAGCATGACAGCATTAGACTGTCCCACAAAACACGAGTCCCAAGCTCCTGCCCCATTTAAGTCAGTGGAAAGGCTTGATCCTCCTTCCATGGAAAGGGATTATTCTGCTCAAGGGAACCGAGTTCAAGAAAAGGCCTCTCAGAAAGCTAAGAAAACCCCATTCCTGATGCCTGTATCTCATTCATCCTGAGCAGGGGCCTGCGTGGCGAAGGTGCCTCTTAACAAGGCAGACGAGACGATTAGGCAGGCAGTGAAGAGATGGAGGTTTCTTCATAGAGGGCCTGCATAGGAAATCTTGCACTGGCAGGACAATGCTAACGTCCGTCATACAGGGGGATCTATGTGACGCTGCAGTGGTCACTCATGCCTTCCGACGTGCCCAGAGGCTATGGTGAGGAACACAGAGAAAATGTGAGGCAGGATGTTGTCAAGAAATGAATGACAAGGACCCCCTCCAACTAAGACGTCGCCACCTAACTGAGGGGCTTCCTGGACGCTGAATTTGGAAGAGGGGGGAGACTGTTTCATTCTGAACTCGTGCCCGCAACGTTACGTGATGACTGGAGAAGCACGTTAGCTGCCCCAGTACACAGTGTGAAGAACACCAGGAGCTGGGAGTCCAACGCTACTGGTGAAGAACACAGAGCACACCATCTTCACTCCGAGAGCCAGACCATGCTGGAGAGGACCCTGGAGGATGCCACCCGCTGCCAGCACATGGAAAACAAATGGAAACAGAACCAGGGCAAGGCCTCTGAGGTGACAGACAAGTGGGACCCCCAGCAACCGCTTCCTCTCCAGGTGAGGCTGCTTCACCTGATTTGCTCAATGGACGTTCATCCATGAGATCTAGTCAACTGTCCCCTGCTGTGTCAGAGCCAGCAACGCCAGGTGCAGCCTGCTCCCTAGGAGAGTTTGTGTGTGTGTGGGGGGGGGGTCTGCATGTAATCATTCACGGCAACCAATAAGCCCTGGCTTATCGATTAACTGTATAAACAGTTATCCTGTTATATCCCTGCTTGAGAGCGAGGGGCTATGAGGTTCAAACACAAGCATTGATCGTTGGAGCCCGTGGTGCATGGTTTCCCAGTAATGAGCAAGTGTTGGGAGAATGGAGAATTGGTCAGTGCTACGCTTGGCCGATGCAGAAACTTATGGTGTCAGATGCCATCAGGTGGTCAGGGGACATCTACCTAGGACACATCACTGGACATCGGCAATACAAGGAGGGATGAGCTGGAGTGCCGATGACAAGTGCATTCAGGAAAGCAACTCAAATACTTTCCTGATGGACTGTATTTTCTAATGGACAACCTACCTGAAATTCTCAATTACGGAGGGTCAGCTTCATTCACTGATATGTCTGCTTCCACAACCAACTCTCTGTAACTTTTCATGAATAATATACCCTAATAATTGGATGCTAATAACTAACCTGTACTGTTAAATGTATTCACCTACATTTGGGTTCTTGCTGATTACTATGTGTACTATGTGTATCCTATGACTTTTAAAACAAACATATTTGTGGATAATCTAAGCACTATACCCAGACACACAGACACTCTTTTCTCAACCTGTGTATTATGTACATTTCAACATTAGCTTTAATCACATTTTTAACTCTGTATCATAAATGGCAGTCTCCTAAGGGAGACCAACAAGTGCAGCTCTCCACTCGACCACAGAACTGGTCCCTGCAGTACGTAATTCAGGCAAGTACTCACATAACACTGATCTGATTTTTTAAAGCATTTAAACTACAGCATTTCTAACATTAGATTAAGAACTACTATAAATCTCATTACAAAGTAAGTCATTTTTTCTTGAGGGGAGAGTGAAAGTATTTGCTACTCTTCACTGTGATAAAACTGATATGCAAGTGGTGTAGATTTTACTCAATGGCTTGTGGCTTTGTAGTACAGCAGGCACTTTGGAAGCCAAAGACCTAGTTTGCTAACACAGATGAGTGTTTCTCCCTGGGATTAATTAGAGATATGTCCACTGTAGGCTATTTGGGATATGTAGAGCAGCTACCGACAATTAATGGGGCTCTATATGGCCTCAAGATCATAGCAATACGGCAGATAATTAAAGAACATCATAGCGTGTCAGCCACAGTGATCCATACTTTGCCTCAAGTGTGCTCTTTAATACACTGTTTTAGAACTTCAACATGCAGGCAGCATGGTCAGATGGTTACAGCATAGACTAGGAATTGGAATACCAGAGTTCTATCCTGAGCTTGTTTGTCTCTGACTAGCTGAATGATAACGGCATAATTGCAAATACAGTAATTCCTCATTTAACACTACAGATATGTTTCAGAAAATGATTGTGTTAAGTGAAAACGTGCTATGTGGGGTCAATTTTCCCATTGAAAATAATGGAAAAGGTGGGGGTTGCGTTTCAAGCGGTGGTGTCTGTTAGGACTGGGACATAAGGTTGGGGGAAAAAGGGGACTGGGTTACAGCAGGGAGGGGAGGTGTTTGGCTCTGGGGAAGGGGAGGGGAGGGGGATTCGGTTCAGAGTATGCCCCTGTGACGGGTCTGCTGGGACCTGTTGTAAAGCAGGCTTTTTCTGTCCACGGCCTTCGCGTATAGCCCATCCTGCCACACAAGGCCCCTCACACAAAACCCAGATACTCAGAGGAGCATGGGCAGCACAATGCAGTTTTGTGAATGGAATTTGATCTTATAGGCATTCTGGGACTCACAGGCGCCAAAAAAAATAGGGAGGTGAGCATGACTAGATAGTGCTTACAGATAAGCCTCATTTGACCGTAGCTTGACCAGTCTTAGGGGCAAGGGAAAAAGTAAACATAGGGTAATAAAACATAATTGTCTAACACTAACTATGCCCCATCTGGTCCTGTCCACGAGGGGATCACGCATACATCACGAAAATTTCTATAGGGCAGTATTGTCATACTACCTCATCACTAGCCTATCAGGCCATGCCAAATGCAGACCCTAGCATGGCAACAGACACCGAAGTTTTGTATAAAAGACCCTCAATCCCTTTGTTCGACGGAGGTTCCGTGTATTGAGGGCATGTGTCTTTTTTTTGCCTGGCTAAAGGATTGATCACCCTGAGGCTGCCTCCCCACCCTTCGAATCAAATATAGGGGTGCACGAGTCCTGAGCATGCTCCGAGTTCTAGTGTGTCTTTGTGTTGTTATCGTTTCTGGATTTGTAAGTATTGCTTTAAATGTATTAGTTATTGGTTTAATTAATAGACAAGTTGTGTTAATTTCACTGTGTAATTCTGTAAAGTGTATCTAAGTTCTGTTAACCACGCTGTGTAAATTGTATAATTTTGTGTTGCATAGTAGTGTTGTATTTAGGTTAAGTATAAGTGTTAGAAATAGAAGCCCCGGAGTTGTTAAGTTGTAAAAGTAGATTTATAACTAACTCCACCAGCTGTCCTAAAATAACCATAGAGGGGCTGGCTTTGGACGGTTCTTTTATTATCATTATTTTGGCTTTGTTTTTTGTATTTTTTATTTGTATGCTGCGTTGTCTTAGGCGAATTAGGGATAGTGATTTGATATAAGTGAATTGTAATCAAAGAATTGTAATCAGTTGGGTATAATTGTGCCCAAGCTTTTCTACGCTGTAAAAGTACTAAGCAATTGCTAGTTCAAACACCTACTCGTTAATTGCTGGTTTTGACCACTTAATAAAAATCATTTGTTTCACCATCATCCAGTAGTTTTCACTGGATAGTCGGCTTTAACCCTTGAGGCTCACATCATATCACCGAACCAAGGTGTAACAGGACCCACACTGAGTCTGGCGAGGGGGAGTGAGCAAGGAACGGCGCGGCGAGCGGCAAACCCTCCGCTGCTTTGCAGGGAGGCGGAGGAAGCCACACGCAGCCACCAGCAACAGGCCACCTGGGGAAATCTTGTTATTCCTGGGACGGTCGTGTAATTCAGAAAACGTTCCCTAAAAAAAAAAAAATCATGCTATCACGAAAACGTATTAAGTGGGCACGTGTTAAATGAGGAATTACTGTACTGTGCCTCCATTTCCCCCTGTGTAAAGTGGGAATATATACACTCATTCACATTATAGTTTATAATTTTCAGAGGAAAGGTGCTATACAATCAGTGCTTTTGCCATTAAAGTGTTAATTTTCACCACAGATACCAGGAAAATAATCATTATTCCTATTTACAGATAGGGAAACTGAGGCACAGCGCTATTAGGTGGCTTATTTGTTTAATTAGTACAGATGATTGAGAATTATTATTCCTGGCTACAACTACCTCCTCTATTAAGTAACTTCTCACAGGGAAAATATGCAAGAATAATTATTAATATTTTCAGTCTTTGTGCTTCTCATAGCTAGAGAAAACAATTTTTGCACATTATTCAATACACAGGATCTACCAGGTAAACAATCACTGGTTAAAGTTAACAAAAAAAATAAAATAATAATAATAATACAAAAAATAACAATAATAATCAGTCCCAGATGGGGAAAGATCTGTCCAATGCTTATTTTTTGTCAGGCAAACAGCATAATTCTGAATGCTCCCTGCAGCAACTGAATGACTGACACTGGACTTGTTGCAGAAACTATTTAAAAACGCTAGAGCTCTGCCTTGGGCTGTTGCTACACTTCAAAGGCAGAAGCACCCTTATTGACTAATCCTGCGTTTCTCATACTGTGGGTCCCGACCCCCCAGGGGGTCGTGAGCAACTTGGGGGGGAAGGGGGTGTCGCAGCTGAATTCAGTTTTTCTCTTGCAAAAATTTGTGTGTCTCCAGCATCTCAACTGGCATCCATTGACACTGATCACGTGATTACCAATAGTTGGGCTTGGCTTCTATTGCAAATGTTCGCGTGTCTCAGATCATAGAACCATAGAACCATAGAGCTGGAAGAGACCTCAGAAGGTCACCAAGTCCAGCCCCCTGCTCTAGGCAGGACCAATCCCAACTAAATCAACCCAGCCAGGGTTTTGTCAAGCCAAGACTTAAACACCTCTAGGGATGGAGACTCCACTGTTTCCCTAGGTAACCCATTCCAGTGCTTCACCACCCTCCTACTGAAATAGTTTTTCCTAAGATCCAACCTGGATCTCTCCCACCACAACTTGAGACCATTGCTCCTTGTCCTGCCATCTGTCACTACTGAGAACAGCCTCTCTCCATCCTCTTTGGAACCTCCCTTCAGGAAGTTGAAGGCTGCTATCAAATCCCCCCTCACTCTTCTCTCCTGCAGACTAAACAGACCCAACTCCCTCAGCCTCTCCTCATAAGTCATATGCTCCAGCCTCCTAATCATTTTGGTTGCCCACCGCTGGACCCTCTCCAATGCGTCCACATCCTTTTTGTAGTGGGGGGCCCAGAACTGGACACAATACTCCAGATGTGGCCTCACCAAAGCTGAATAAAGGGGAATAATGACATCTCTGGATTTGCTGGCAATGCTCCTCTTAATGCAACCTAATATGCCATTAGCCTTCTTGGCTACAAGGGCACACTGTTGACTCATATCCAGCTTCTCATCCACTGTAACCCCCAGGTCCTTTTCTGCAGAACTACTACTTAACTGGTTGGTCCCCAGCTTGTAACTATGCTTGGGATTCTTCCGTCCCAAGTGCAGGACTCTACACTTGTCCTTGTTGAACCTCATCAGATTTCTTGTGGCCCAATCCTCCAATTTGTCTAAGTCACTCTGGACCCTATGTCTGCCCTCCAGCGTATCTACCTCTCCCCCTAGCTTAGTGTCATCCGCAAACTTGCTGAGGGTGCAATCCATCCCCTCATCCAGGTCATTAATAAAGATATTAAACAAAACCGGTCCTAGAACCGAACCTTGGGGCACTCCGCTAGAAACCGACCGCCATCCTGACACCGAGCCATTGATCACTACCCACTGGGCCCGGCCTTCTAGCCATCTTTCTATCCATCTTACCGTCCATTTATCCAATCCACATTCCCTTAACTTGCTGGCAAGAATATTGTGGGAGACTGTATCAAAAGCCTTGCTAAAGTCAAGGATATAACATCCACTGACTTTCCCATGTCCACTGAGCCAGTTACCTCATCATAGAAGCTAATCAGGTTGGTCAGGCACGACTTGCCCTTTGTGAATCCATGCTGACTATTCCCAATCACTTTCCTCTCTTCCAAGTGCCTCAAAATGGATTCCTTAAGGATCCCTTCCATGATTTTTCCAGGAACCGAGGTAAGACTGACCGGCCTATAGTTCCCTGGATCGTCCTTCTTCCCTTTTTTGAAGATGGGCACTACATTTGCCTTTTTCCAATCATCCAGGATCTCTCCCGATCTCCATGACTTTTCAAGGATAATGGCCAAAGGCTCCTCAATGACATTTGCCAACTCCCTCAGTACCCTCGGATGCATTAAGTCCGGACCCATGGATTTGTGTACGTTTAGCTTTTCTAAATAGTTCCTAACCTGTTCTTTACCCACCAAGGGCTGTCCATCTTCATCCCATCTTGCGTCACTTAGCGCATTAGTCCGGGAGCCCACCTTGTCCGTGAATACAGCTTTCCTCACATCATCTGTCACTAGGTTACATCTTCATCCAGTAGGGGCCGCACACCCTCTCTGATCACCTTCTTCTTGTTACATGAATTCATTTAGCATTTTAGGGGGTCGCGGTATCATAAAGTTTGAGAACCCCTGGACGAATCGAATAGTTGATGCAAATTGCATGGACTATTCGATTAGCCAATTGATGGAAATTCCATCCACTACTCGATTAGCCAATTAAACGCTGCTTAACATCCCTAGTTGCCAATTTTCTATGCACAAAACCAAACACCCCGGGCCTGCCTCTATGCCCCACTTATTCGCAGCGACCCTACCTCCACTTGCTCAATCCCCTCCCCACCCCCGCCTCTGTAGCTTGCTCTCTCTCCCACCCTCACTCACTTTCACTGTGCTGGGGTTGAGGTATGGGGGGTGGAGGAGGGGCTTCGGCTGGGGAGACAAGCTCTGGGGTGGGGCTGAGGTGTTTGGGAAGCAGGAGCATGGGCAGTCAGTGAAGGTAGGGTTGGGGGAGGCAAGATATTTGCTTGGAGAAAGCTATAGATTGATAAGTGCATGGGATGTGTATGAATGATCCCATATGTAAGGAGTTATAAGATAAATGGAGATAAAATATCCTTTTAAAGACACAACATAAATGCCCTGATTTTTCTGGTGAGCAATTTATATCTGATGGTGAAGGCTTTGCAAAATTCTCAAGAATTATTCAAAAAGAGAAGGTCATTTAAGGATAAAGCTTCAAGAAAATACAATTTCAGAGCAATGCATTTTATTTTATGGTTAGTAAGGTTTAAAAACAAAACAAAGCCGAGGTTTGGCAGGATTTCTCTTCTAAAAACCTTTCTTTGTTTTAAGAGGGAATATACATGCATGTAAAAATAATTCCTTTTATTATTTTATTTTATGAATAACCTATTTCCTCTTCAAAGGGAGTGGGCAGGAATCAACCGGTTTCAAAGGGGGAGGAATGTGCTAAGAATAGATCAAACAGCAAGGGTGGGGAAAAATAAAAGGGGAATTGGGCTGGGCAGGTTTGTCCTACTTCCTGAGACAACTGCAGTCTCATCTGCGGATGGAACCTGTTTGTTGCCAACCAGAAAACGTGCACAGCTGATCAATTCTCTTTATTCCATTCAATAAAGCAAGTAACTATCCCCAGCTCCCTCAAAAAAGCACATCTGAGTGACCTGGACTAGACCACAATTTTGGAAAAGATAGCAAATGCCATTAGTAGTCAGTATTTCTTTACCTCTTGTAACCTGTCACTAATGCATGGAAAGAAATCCCATTTATTTCAGAGGCAGAAAGAGACTACTTCTCCAGTCCTTTGCACAGCCCTGCCCAGTGCCCAGGAGAATGGGGCTGTTTCCTGAGCCCCCTTCTATTTGTTGCTGTGCAGAGCTGGTCAGGTTTTGATGTATTCAAAGTGGGAGACCCATTTGTTTTTGAGAACAGGCTAAAAATGCCTTTCCTTCAGCCTAAAATTTGCTCAGCCACTTAGGTACATGGAATTCATGCATAGGGTTGCCACATGTCCAGGATTGACCCAGCTAGTCCGGTATTTGCACCTTCTGTCCGGTAAAGAAATTGAGAAAATACTGGACAGCTAATGACTTTTTTCCCCCCCTCAACAAACATTTTTCCTGGGATTTTTTTTTTTTTTTTTTTGGCTCAACAAAAATTTCCCTGGCGCTTTTTTTTGGAGTGTGGTATTTGAGGAGAAACCATCTGGCAACCCTATTCATGCAATGGGGGAACTTTTCTCCAACCTGCCTGCCTGCAAGGTACGGTCACAGGCACATATGCCTGGGAGGCGAAGTCCCTCTCCACCACGCATGCAAGAATGCCTCCTTCTCCGAGGTGCCTGCATGGAAGGAAGGAATCTTACATCTCGGCAAGGTGAAACGTCTCGGTGCATGCCCGGTGCCCTCCCGCAGGACTGGGAGGCTCCAGACTTCACCCGCATATAACTAAGCCATTACCCGCTCGGGTCTGTACGTTTAACCCGGTAAAACAATTCATTGGGAACAAGGTGGGACGTGCGCCCTTGCTGGGAAGAGATCGCCCACTGCAGCTGGAGTTTGTAGGTGTGGTGCCTCGCCCCCTCCTCCCCTGCATTTAAAAGCACAGCACCATTGACAACGGGGGGGGGGGGGAGTCTTGTGCAGCTGCCTCCCCCCTACTCTCATCTACCTGGGAATTTCCAAGGTGCCGGGGGGAGTAGTCAGCCCCCCTTACATTAAGCCAAATGCAGCTAAATCACCTGACATTAGATCAAACTTACCTGCTGCCCTTCTCAGTTAGGTCTGCGTGGGGTAGGACGCTTGTGTCTCCAGCTGGTCTGCAAAGGGAACGAGGGTGGAGTCTGCAGAGAGCGGTACATGTCCCTGACCCTACAATGGAGGCGAGGGGGGCTGCAATGCGGTGGGGGGCGATGCTCCTGCCCCCAGCTGCTCTGCAAAGGGAGGGGGTCAGCTGCTGTGCAATGGGGCGGGGGGCGAAGCTCCTGCCCCAGCTGCTCTGCAAAGGGGGGGGGGGGAAGCTGCTCTGCAATGGGGCGATGCTCCTGCTCTGCAAAGGAGGGGCTGCTCTGAATGGGGGGGGGGCGATGCTCCTGCCCCAGCTGCTCTGCAATGGGGCGGGGGGGGGCGATGCTCCTGCCCCAGCTGCTCTGCAATGGGAGGGTCGATGCTCCTGCTCCTGCCCCAGCTGCTCTGCAATGGGGCGGGGGGGGGCGACGTTCCTGCCCCAGCTGCTCTGCAATGGGGGGGTCGATGCTCCTGCCCCAGCTGCTCTGCAATGGGGGGGTCGATGCTCCTGCCCCAGCTGCTCTGCAATGGGGCGGGGGGGCGATGCTCCTGCCCCAGCTGCTCTGCAATGGGGCGGGGGGGGGGGCGATGCTCCTGCCCCAGCTGCTCTGCAATGGGGGGGTCGATGCTCCTGCCCCAGCTGCTCTGCAATGGGGCGGGGGGGCGATGCTCCTGCCCCAGCTGCTCTGCAATGGGGCGGGGGGGGGGCGATGCTCCTGCCCCAGCTGCTCTGCAATGGGGCGGGGGGGGGGGCGATGCTCCTGCCCCAGCTGCTCTGCAATGGGGCGGGGGGGGGGGCGATGCTCCTGCCCCAGCTGCTCTGCAATGGGGCGGGGGGGGGGGCGATGCTCCTGCCCCAGCTGCTCTGCAATGGGGCGGGGGGGGGCGATGCTCCTGCCTCCCCAGTGTCCGGGGCGGGCGCTGGCCGCTGCTCTCTCCGCCGCCCCCAGCCCCTGGCGCTGTCTGAGGCCGGGGGCGGGGCGCGGCGGGGTCACGTGGGAGGCCGGGGCCCCAGGGTGCGGCGATGGCGGCTCCGGGCGGCGGCGGCTGCTGCAGGGTCCTGGCCGCCGGGCTCTTCCGCAACCGCGTGGCCATCGTGACCGGCGGCGGCACCGGCATCGGCAAGGCCATCAGCGCCGACCTGCTGGGCCTAGGTGGGCAGGGGCCGCTGGGCGGGGGGGCTCAGGGCAGGGGGGAGCCGTTGGGGGGAGCCGTTGGACGGAAAGGAAGGGGGTTGGGAGGAGAGGGAGAGATGAGGGGAGGGAGGGGGCCGTTGGGGGGGGGGGGGAGCCGTTGGATGGGGGAGGGGGAGGGGAGCTGTTGGGGGGGGGAGGGAGGGGGGAGGGGACGGGGGTGGGGCTAGGGAGCCGTTGGACGGGGGGGATCAGGGGAGGGGAGGGAGGGGGCAGCCGTTGGACGGACGGAAGGGAGGGGAGGGGGCGAGGGAGCCGTTGGATGGGGGGGATCAGGGGAGGGGGCAGCCGTTGGACGGAGGGGAGGGGAAGGGGGGGAGCCGTTGGACGGACGGAAGGGAGGGGAGGGGGCGAGGGAGCCGTTGGGAGAGAGGGGTGTGGGGAGGGAGGGGGCAGCCGTTGGACGGACGGAAGGGAGGGGAGGGGGCGAGGGAGCCGTTGGGGGTGAGGGAGGGGGAGAGGGGGGCCGGACGGGGGGGGGCTAGGGAGCCGTTGGATGGGGGGGATCAGGGGAGGGGGCAGCCGTTGGACGGAGGGGCGAGGGAGCCGTTGGGAGAGAGGGGTGTGGGGAGGGAGGGGGCAGCCGTTGGACGGGGTGTAAGGGGAGCAGAAAGGAGATGTGGGGGGAAGCACTCAGCTGAGGAGGTGGGGCAGAAGGAATAGAGTGTCACGCTAAATAGTTGGTGCACAAGATGGACCTGGGGGAGAAAGGAGTGGGGACCTTTGGGGCGGGTGTGCAAAGAAGGCACCCAGGCCCGTTCTGTCAGAGATGCTTTATAAGAAAATCTTCAGCGTCTCATCACCCTCTAATTTAGGTTCATAATGCAAAGATGGGGGAAACTGAGGCACAGAACATGACTAAGTAACTTGCCTAAGATTCCATGGCAAACTTGTGTCAGAAGTAGGGACTGAAACCAGATCACCTGACTTTCCACTGGGTACTGGGAGTGTGCCAGTGGGAGGTTAGCGATGTACTTAATCACCTCTTGTGCTTCACTTATCCTTCCAGGCCTCTCCTCAAAATACTCACCTGGATTATCCTATAATAAGCTCTGAGCCTTAGGTGATGCAGCAGAAGACAAACACATTTGTCCTGACATTTGGATGTGTTTGAATAAAGTTGCACCAGTTTAACAATCTCTTACTTTGTAACTGGCACAAGCACTTCTTGATTCTGCGCTCCCTCTCCCCACTCCATCGCTTTAAAAAGTCAGCAGCACGGGGGACAGGCAGCTCCAGGGAGTGTATATGCACAGGGAGATGATTTGAAAGCCACCCCGTGGCTTTGTAGGAGGTGACAGCATGGGGTGAGGGAAGGTAGGTGGGAGCATGGAGTCAGCTCCCCATGCGTGCTGGCTTCTGCCTTCCCCCACACTGCCTCTGTGGGAGGCATCAAGGTGGGGGCAGGTGGCTCCACAGCAGCTGGCACACATGGGGAGCTAGCCTAGAAGCCAGCTCCCTGAGCATATTGGCTCCTGTCCTCTCTCCCCCGGACTGCATCTGATAGCAAGGCAGCAAGCCCGGGGAGTGCATGTAGTAGATAGGACTAACCCATAAGACCAGGTTTATCAGTTAATCATGTAATTGACTACACGTTGACATCCCTGCTCTAAACCCGGAGAAAAAGCATGCCTCGTAAATAAATGGTCATGTCAAAGTGTCTTAATGTTACAATAAGCATTTTGTTGGCACAGGTCGAGGACCCCTGCTTGGAACGTTTTATTTGTCCCTGATATGTTTGTAGTAATCCATGGTTAAGCCCTTTTGCAACGTTTCCACAGTATTTCAAAGCTGATATTATGGAACGTACGTTAGAGATCTAGGATTTGGCCCTGAAATGCTTATTAGTGGGTGTAGTCCCTATTATTGTGAATATATTCACAGATATCAGTACGTACAGTCTTGGTAGTTAGCATACTGCCTGATAGTAAAGAATTTGTAGAATGAAGCCTCTAATACTTTTCATCAGCTGAAATCTTGGTATAGCAACTTTTCCAGTGTTGTTGATTTCTGGTCTATGTAGTTGGCAACATATGTGCTCTTAATCAGGACATGAGCCCAAGGTCTTGTATAGGTCCAGGCTGAAATCTAATACACCTTGTGTGATGGGTTGGATCACAGAGATCCTCTTGTGACAAGGAATGTCAATGTGTAGATAACTACATGGTTAACCAATAAGCCTGGTCATATCAGTTAATCCTGTCAACTACATGCATTCGCATTCTCCACCCCCAGCTGCCTTTGTATTTCCCCTCTTCTCTCCCCTCCTGCTGCCTCTGATAGAGAGGCAGTAGGGTGAGGGGGGCAGGCAGAAGTCCGTACATGCTAGTGAGTGATGAGTAACACAGATGTTGAACCAGCTCAGGTCTGGGAGGGATCAGTTATAGGATCTTGACAGCACCCAAAAGCAGAGCCCTCAAAAGGAACCAAACTTCCTAATAAATCCATCTTTTATAAAATAAGTTATGCACAGTAAGCTCTTTAATATGTTCACCCTGTTTATCAATGAGAGATGTACAGCTGTGCTCCCCCACATCCCAGGTAACAATTTATTTGCACTAGGTTTATTATTAAACAAAAACGTTTTTATTAAGGCAGTAAGGTGTCCCTAGCCTTTGTTTGTCAGAAGCTGGAAATGGGCAATAAGGGATGGATGACTTGATATTTACCTTTTCTGTTCGTTCTCTCTGGGGCACCTGGCATTGGCTACTGTCAGAAGACAGGCTACTGGGCTAGATGGACCTTTGGTCTAACGCAGTATGGCCGTTCTTATGTTCAGTATAAAAAGAAGGATTTAAGTACTTTGAATATGTTAGTTTTCATAAAATACCATGTGATATTTATATATACGGTTATACAAAGAATTAGTATTTTTGTTAGCTTTTGTTCATTGGCTCATCTTTCTTTAATACTACTTGTTGAATTAGCATTACCTGTTAATAGGTTATCAGAAGTGCCGCTTCTGGTGGGACAAGACTTTGAACTCTACTGTTCTAAGCTGTCCTCAAAATTCATGAATAACTTGACTCTTTTGGTCAGGTTATTGTGAAAATGCTAGGAATTCCTGTGTTAACAGGCAGGACATTTAACTCTGGTAGCATAAGACAAAACATCAGCTCACCAAAATACTCATTTCTAGGGGCATGCCGCTGGTGTATTTCCCTTGGCGTTAAGGTCAGGAAATAATGAGAAGTCAAATTCACCCCTGATGAACCTCCACAGAAATCAGTGGAGTTTTACCAGGGATGAATTTGGTCTAGTATGTGTACTTCATAAAGCAAAGTGGCCCTGAACACTAGCAGGTATGTGAATTTAATTTGCTTGTAGCAGTCTATATCCTAGGGAACAAGTGGCCACACATAGCAAAATAACACTCTAGTTGGCATTAACTGAGCTCCCCCATATTGAGCTTATAAATGGTCCATGAAGACTGAGCTCCTTTCTCTTCCCACTCTCTTCAGCCCTGAGTGTTAAAGAACCCTGGATCAGCATATAGAAATTTTGCGCTGCTGCTCTCCACAATGTGTATGTAAAGAAGTTTGGTCTCCAGGGCCATCACCCAGCAACTCTTCTGAGTATTAAATTCATGTATTTCTGAACTCCAGTTAATTATCTTGTGTATGGTCCAAGAATTTTAAATGTCTTTGAACATTTGTTAACAGTTCTGAGATAATATAATTGTAATAAATGGGGGTGCTGTGCTGTTTCACCAGTTTACAGGCTGCCCTAATAACTTCCCTCTGGCCCCATCTGCCAAAGCAACTTGCAGCCAAATTTTGAATCACTTCGGGACCCTGCAAATAAACCTGACTCTGATTGTAGAGCCTCCTTACTTCCAGAATTTAAATGAGGGAAATCAATGAGAATCCACAGAAATAGGAAAGTAACACTGAGTGCTGATCTCCAACTTCTAGGCAGCTGGTAACGACCTACCAGTCTTACCAAAAATCTCTGACTGTACTAAATTTCTAATACAATAATCCTATTTGAACAGTTTTTGTCTAAAGGTTCTTTTGTTTTAACAGGTTGCAATGTAGTTATTGCCTCTCGTAAACTTGACAGATTACAAGATGCTGCAAAAGAGTTGGCTGTTAACATCTCTTCCACAGATCCAATCAAAGTGACCCCCATACAGTGCAATATCCGCATAGAAAAGGAGGTAATTGAGACTAATTACTCTTGGGGGTCTTAAATGTTAAAGATGTGATGATGCTATTAAAGTTGTCTCAGTCCTCAAAGGCTTTTCTATGATCTTATTCAGAAAAAAGAGTGCCATAGATCAGGTAAATGCATAGTAGAATTTTTTGATCTACGGTTACAAAAATGTAGATGCAGAAAAAGACAGAAAGGACTGAAATGAACCATTTCCTAGAGCTTGCCTGTCACTGAAGGAAATGACTGCATTGGGTATGCCCTCCTGATCTTTAATGGGTTGGTTCGGTTTAGTGCTCTAGAAAAGTGTGCATAGGAGGATGAGGAGAGGAGGACTATAAAATCTGCAATAGCCCCAGTAAAAATATCTTTGACACTTTAGATTTTATTGTTATTTTAACCCTGTCTCGGTACTTAAATATCTAGCCCCACTTAAGAAATTCCAATGGGAATCTGGTATCAGCTGCTCTCCTTGACTTGCCAACATCTGATGGGACATTGACTACTCCCCTCTGGTCAGGGTATAATAGGGCATTTTGAGGCTGGGTAAGCCTTTGTTCAAATCTAATGTAGACTCTACATATCAAGCTTCAGAAACCAAACAATATATGGATCTTTCAGAAGTCTTGTACAGGGTCATTCTGCTGATCCTGTGGTTACTGTTGTGTAGTGTTGTGGTAAATGTGGGATCAAAGAGGCAGGGAGCTAGTGCAGTGGTTTCCAACTGCCAGGCCGTGGACTGCTAGCTGCTGGGCCATGGCACACTGCCAGGCCACACCCATGCCTTGATGATTGGCTCGGCGGGTCTCTGGAGCAAGGTCCAGTCTTCCCAGAAACCCCTTTTCTCCTCTCCCTGGGATTGTCTCTTCCTTAACCCAGCGCTGCATTGGCTTCTCTGCAAGACGCTGCCTTGATCCAGGGGATACTGCCCAAGCCCAGGAGCGGGAGGGCCCCCAGGAGCAGGGGCTACAGCATGGCGGGTTGCTCACTAGGACCAAGCAGCAGCAGGCAGCGGCTCTGGGAGCCAAAACTGGGCTTGGCCCCCCCAACAGGAAGCAACTTGCAGCGGCTGCTCATGGTGACTCTGAGGCCAGGCTCCGGGCCGGATCCCTGAGTCCCGGCAGGAGCTGCTGCTGGGCCCCCAGAGCTTGGGCTGCAGCTGGGAGGGGGAATCTCCAGCAGGACCAGTCCCACTGCTCCCCAGCAGTCTCTTCCAGGGCAGCTCCCCAACCCTGGCCATCCATTTACCCCTCTGGGAGTGATGCCTGCAGGGGGTGGGTTTGGCCCTGGACAGCACCCAGCAGAGCTGGCTGTGATCCCTGCCCGAGGCCCAGGGAAGCTGCCGCCAGCTCCCAGCTTGTGTGGGGCAGGAGGGAGCCAGCCCTGGGGTGGAGTCAGGAGGCGGCTGAAGAATGGTGGGAGCAGAAAGGAGGATGAGGGGGAAAAGGGATGTGTGAGGCAGGGGCAGGAGGTGCTGAAGGGAGGTTGGCGGGGATTCAGGGGGGACTGATGGGAACAGGGGTGCAATGAAGGGAAACTCGGGGGATGCAGGGAGGGGAGTCTGGGAGCAAGAACAGCTTGGCTGGGGCAGGGATTGTACAAAAGGAGACGGGTAAGTTACAATGGCAGCTCCCCCATCCCATGGGACAGAAAGGGGGAAGGGCAGAGGTGACTGGTGATCGCAGTTGAGGTCACCAGCTCCTCTGTCCCTGACATTTCATTTGCTAAACAGAGTGCCTCCCATGACCCCTGCCGCTGTGGGTGCCCCTCTTTGCGCCCCTCCGTCTTCAGGCACTAGTCACCCCTGAGGGAGGGGCTGCCTCACCCAGCAGCCAGAGGGGAATTCTTTCTGTGAATTTTTTTAGTGTTGTAGATATCTGCAAACTCTGATCCCTTATGACATGTATTGTTTGTGTATAGATGTGATGTAAAAGAACATGTGACCTTTTAACATTAATTACCATAATGAATGTGCAAATATTCAAATAAAATGTTACCGGTCCACCAAACGTTTGTGAATGGGTTTGCTGGTCCATGGTATAAAAAGGTTGGGAACCACTGCGCTACTGTACCCAGCCCTGGACTGGGGATTGGAATGCCTCCTCTTGCTCTGCGGCAGTCTGTCTGGACAGCACCCCAATGCTGTTCCTATATAGGCCAAAGCGATTTCATCTTTCTTTGCTGGCTGGAGATCCACTGATACAGAGCTTGGAGTACTGTGCAGCTGTGACAAGAGATTCACTTCCATTCTTAAGCAGGAAAATGTTTGTAATTTGCATGGTCTTCCGTGTGACCAAAAATTTACTGAAAATCCTAAATGCTTCTCATGGCTTCAGGTCTTCATGCTTGTCAATAATGAGGCTCAGTCTGAAAGTGATAGGCACAGACTTGATTAACTAATTGGCTGAATCCTGGATTGCCAACTTCTTTGGAATTCAGATGTGATTGAAGATTTGGGATGATATAAAGCCTGCTCAGCTGCCGAGGAGTGGGAGTCAGGTAATCTGATTCTCGTCTGGCTGGTCCCCCTGGGGTTCTGCCACGCCTCCCACAGGCGTTGAAACCCCCACCAATCCTGGCCGAGTATCGCGGGATAGGTCAGCCGAGGGACCAGGGCCACCTGGCACCGGGTCTCCCCAATTGCGTTGGTTAGGGCTACCCACGCCCTGGGATACTCCCAGACATCCCCATGGACACATTGCATCCATACTGGGGGTCCTCTCGGGGTCCACAAGGTCAGCACGGATGAGGGTGTGGCTGCTCCCTGGTCAACCATGGCGTCTACGCTGGCTGCGCCGATGTGTACTCGGACCGTCAGCCTTTGACTCTCCTTGGGCCCCCAACGGCTCACCATCAGCACCTGCCCATAGGAACAATCCATATATGGGCAGTCTCTCCAGAAGTGTCCCTCCTGCCCGCACTCAAAGCAGAGGTTTTTCTTGGGCTTGGTCCCCGGTGTCTACGGGGCCTCCTTTTCTGTTTCACCCCCCGGCTGGTGGGTTCCTTACAAGCAGGTTGGGCCCACACTGGGGCTAGTCTCCGCTTTTCCTCTCCCCCCGGGATGGGGCTGCGTCCCGGCCAGGGCGCTTCTTGTCCCTCTGTGTCCCTGGGCCCGGCCGTGCAGGACGGGAGGGCTCCGTCCACGGCCGCCCTGGTTCATCGATCCCCTCGGTGGCCAGGAAGTCTTCCATGAGTCCGACAGCCTCGTCAAGGGAGCCTGTGCGGTGTCGTCGGACCCACCGTTGCCCCTCCGGCAGGAGGACATGGGTGAACTGCTCCAGGTACACCAGCTCTGCCACTTGCAGGCCAGTCTTTGCCTCTGGGTCTAGCCAGCGGTTCCCCACCTCCCTGATTCTCTGCGCCACGGCCCAGGGCTGTGCTCCGTTGCAGTAATGAACTTCCCGGAACTTCTGTCGGTGGGTCTCGGGTGACGCCTAGCTGGTCCAGGATAGCCTCCTTGACCCGGTGGTAATGAAGGGTGTCCTTCCTGGACAGGCCACGGTAGGCTAGCTGGGCCGGGTCCATGTGAAAGGGTGCCAAAATCGTAGCCCACTGGTCCTCCAACCACCGGGCTGTGGCAGCCACCCGCTCGAATGTCCAATCAGTTCTGAAGCTATAGTGGCTACTGCTATAGCTAACTAGCTACACTCAACTGGCCAAATAGCCACATGTGGCTAGTGACTAGCGTGTTGGACACCACTGGTCTAGTACAATGATCAATTTTTTTTAAAACTTCTGCATACTATACAAAATGCTTTTCTGACCTTGAAGGAGCAGCCACATTGCCAGGTCAGTATTCAATTTAGGTCTTACCCAAAATACCACACTGCCTGCCTATCCTTTCATCTCTAAAACTAAAGGTTTATTGTAAAGAAAAACAAGGAGAGAGTTGTTAAATGATTAAGCCCTCTGATACATACAGAGAGAGAAAATCCATTCTTAGAAATATTGGTGAGTTTGGTGGCTCAAAAGTTGTTCTGGAACATATCCACAGCTTGAATAGGTCATTCGCTCCTTTATTCAGAACTTTGGTTTGTAGAAAAGTTACTCCAGAGGTAAGAAGCAGGAGTGAAGAATAAATGGAAATGATGTACAGTAGACTTCCGATAATCCGGAACCTTTGGGACCTAGGTAGTGCTGGATTATCAAAAATGCCAGAGTATCAGGAGGTACTATAAGATGGTTATGTATATACTGTATATAAAGTGTTCTTAACCCTTTTTATTGTACATACTGTATACAATATACTGTAATGTTTTAGGTTTTTTTAACCCTTTTTTACCCTTTTCGCTCAGTTCAGCTGCTTCCACTGTTACCTTGTGACTCATTTTTTGCCAAAGCTCACTCACTAGGCTTTTGCCATTTTGATGCTGGACTATCAGGAGTGCCGGACTATTGGATGCCGGATTATTGGAGTTTTACTGTAGTTGTCTTTCATATTCATATAGCTTTTATATTTCCTGTGTCCCAACCCAAGCTTCAGCGCACATGGAAGAGATGTAGAGTTCTTTGACTATAGGCATATGCCTGCATGGCTTGCTGACATGTCAGGTATAGTCCCTGGCTTTTTTTCAATGGGTATATTGTACAACTGATGAACCTTGATGGGCTGTCAAGTAGTTTAGGCAGTGCTGGGTGTGGCACACAAACAGCACAAGTTTGGAAATATAAATATGCATATCTGTAATTCAGAATACAAAGGTGATTTAAACAAACAAGATTATCATACTTGGCAACTTTTATAACATTTTTGCAGGCACCTCACAACGCATATCTGATCAGATTCCTTGCAGTTTATAATATAGGTATAAACAATATCAGAAAATATCCTACATATTCCACAAGGACACACAAGAATTTTATCTCAGATGTAAATCCTGTTTAGAGAAACTGGAGTGGAGATTCTTAAGTAGAGGAGCCCTAAGAAGAATAAAACTGCTTTCAGAATTGCCAAAAGATCTCTTATTTTGCTGTTCTAAATCTCCAAAGAGCACACAGCATTCACTCTGTCTTCTCTGTCCTAGTTGGCAACTGCATAATGCAAAGCTTTTGAAGATGCATCTCTCTACATGTACCACTTGTATTTGGGCTGCCAGAGCTCTCTTCAGCCTGCAAGTCATTTGCTGCAGGAGCCAGGTTATGATAGACGTCAGGGAATAACTTAATGAATGCACGTTTTGATGTTTCTTTTAATCTGTGTACTTGGGAGCCTTCTTGCTTTCCAGCTCAGATGTCTTCACCAAGTATGCAGGAAATAATCCTTGCTGATGAAGAGCTTTCATAAACTGTCACCCGTCAAGTTCCTTTTTTTTTTTTTTTTTATTAATGCTGCTGCTTCATTGTCTTGTTTCTAGTTGTTTTACATACTATGTTTTGTAAAGACATAGCAAATCTATTTTAAGTCCCTGGCTAACTAGCATCTGCCAGCCAGCCAAATAGCCACCTCTGGCTAGTGGCTAACGTGTTAGACACCATAGTGTTAAGACTTCTGGGAAAAGGAATTCGGGAATATGTTTGTGTAAAGAACACTTGGGGTGTCCCTGTTCTATTTTCATGGATCAAGGGCTGTTTCCTCTGAAATAGCAAATTGGGTTCTAATGACTAGGGATGTGAAGAGGTAACTGGTTACCCTAGAGCAATCCTCCCCCACTGCCATTTCTGGCCTGCTCCCTGCCTTAGAAGATGGATAATTCACTTTGTATCTTGACTTTTGCTTCCAAAGAGGAAGTTTCAATTAGCTGGGCTATTTTTGAAAATCTATTTCAAATTCAGGATCAATACAGAACTCTTTCCTTATTTTCACCCTTGTGAGCTGTATTGGTTCTGCTAATAAATCTTTCTCTCACTGCATTGGCTGTGGTTATTGTAACCAGAAGAAATCCTCTGGTGATATAAAAATGCTTTCATTTGGTAAATTATTTAAAGGACAGCTGTAGTCTGAAAGTATGGAAGCTGCAGAGCTGGACTGGAGATAAACAGCAAAGGCTGGCACATGGCAAACACAGCTCTTATTTATATATTTTATTTTTCTGACAAAATGGTGAGACAGCAGACACTAGAGTGATCTGTTTTGGTAAAATCCCCAAAAGTCCCACAGGGGAGAGCTTATTTAAAAACATTCACCTAGGAAAAGAAATGTTAGCAAAGCCGTGTAGCTCTCAATGATTTTCACTGGCTTCTGTAGAGGGGACTGGGAACACACAGGGCTTCAAGCAATCAGTGCAAAACCAGATCCTTTTTTCTCTCTGCATTTCCAGCATGTCTGCTGAGGGGATAAAACAGAATCTTAGACTAATGGCAAGTGTACACTACTGCTGAAGTTGATGTAACTTACGTTTTTGGGAGGTCTGAAGAAGACCTCGCTCCCCTGAGCAACGCAAGTTACAGCAGCCTAAATCAGAGGCAGATTTACAATGAAACATATAGTGCCCTGGCATGGGGCTTCCCAACAATATGGGGGCCCCCAGGGCTGGGCAGTTCAGCACCAGTCCCTCTGGAGAGGCTCATCGGCAGGCTACAGCCTCAGAAGGGACGGGAGGAGGTGGTGAGTCGCACGACCATGGGCTGGAAGGCTTCCGAGGAGCTGGGGAAGGGAGGGTGGCGGCCAGCCATGGCTGCCCACTGCAGGGGAGGAGGGTGGCCGGGGGATGGCAAGCTCACGTGCTGAACAACCTGCATGTGAAAAAGCCATACTTTGAAATGGAAAGAGCTGTTTCTCTCTGGAAGCTGGCTGTGTACCTGCACTGCCCCCTCCTCTTGAGTCCTCCAGCCTCTGTAATGTTGCCCTGCACCTAGTGAGTAGCTGCTGCCCACAAGCAGAGTTGAGCTGTGATGCTTGTTCTCTATGCCATATGTAATTAACCTGTGGAACTCCTTGCTGCAGGATATCACTGAAGCCAAAAGCTGAGCAATATCCAAAAATGGATTTGGATGAGGAGAACAATCCACAATTACATCAAACAGGGCAGGAAAAGTGAATGTTCTTTTTCTTGGCTGGGTCTCCGGGGGCCCCCAAAAATGGAGCTGAACATAGGGCCCCACTAACTCTAAATCCGCCACTGACCTAAATGCTGTTCACACTGGCGCTATGTCAGTGGGAGATACTCTCCTGCCAACATAGCTTCAGCCTTTTTCAAAGGTGGAGTAATTATGTAGACAAGAGAGAACTCTCCTGTCAGCATAAAGTATCTTCACCAGACATGCTACAGTGGTGCAGCTATATCAATGCAACTGCACCACTGAAGTGCTTCTAGGTACACCTAATGTGAAAAATTGCGCTTTTCTTTTTTTTTTTTTTAATTTGGATGTTCACTTCTGGGGATAGGAGAACAAACTAGGAACAAAATGTCCAACCTGCCACGTCCTACAAGGCACAAATGCAAACTCAATTTAAGAGAAGTAGGCATCCTTGATGGTATTGCCCTGGTGGCTTCTATTTTCTAACGGATGCCTGGCGAGCAAGTTTCTGCACGTCAGCCTCACACCCATCATGCAGGCTCTCTCTCTTACACTCACAAATATTGTGCAAAATAAAAAAAGTGCAGCTCTCATCTTACGCAAGTTTTCTGTCCATAGTTTCCAACCCTACCCTTATTCAGCACCACCTTTCTTTGAAACTGCCATGTGCACACTCCACTCAGCATCTACTGCGATGATAATTAAGCAGATTCTTCCCAATTTTTGAATGATTGTGAAGCCGAGGGTAAGTTGGGTCTCCCAGGACAACTGGATCTCTCTAGGGATGTGACTAGTCAGTCTGATAAGCAAATGCTTATCGGATAGTTGACTCAACTAGTCACTTCCCCCCCACCCTTGCTCCCTCTGTCAAAGAGAGGCAGCAAGGTGGGGAAGTAAGAGCTGGTGGGGGAGACTGGCTTTGCCAGTTCCCCCCAGCACTGTCTCTGTTGGGGGCAGGGGAGGCAGAGGCACAACAGGAAACAGTGCGAGCAGGGACTGCTTTAGTCCCCATGCATGCGGATTCCCACTGCAGGCGTGTCTGCTTTTGAAATGTATAAGAGCCCTGTGGGGCTCTTGTATATTTCAGAAGCAGAAGTGCCGCAGGCAGCATGGGGCGAATAGGGACTCAAGCAGTCCCCACTCGCTCCGTGCTCTCTGCGGCACCCTCCCCTTGCTGTCTCTGAGAGGCTGCAAGCGGGGAACAGGGGCTGGGGCTGGGGGAACCTGGCTTAAAAGCCAGTTCCCCAAGCAATGTCTCTGGGTACCACCTGCCCTCCCTCCCGCACTGCCTTTATCAGAGGCAGCAGGGTAGGACAGTGGGTGCTGCTGCAAAGCTGGGGTTGTTGCTGCCAGGCAATCCCTGATCATGGTGTCTAGGGCTGGCTGCAGGCAGGGGCTCAGGCAGCAGCCCCTGCCCATGACCAGCCCTGGCTGCCGCAAACGGGCTGGTGCAGGAGCAGTTTTGGTTCACAATGACCAAGGAATCTCAGGGGAAGAAGTGTCATAGGATTTTTTAATTACTTTGAGTTTACATGTCTGACTTTTACATTTTATTTAAAACAACCCATAACCTCCATCTGCACAGTTTCCCCTGTATTTCAGTACTGACCTGTCCAGCACCAGGATTATTCTTAGGACAGCTCCCATCCAGATAATGACTCAGGCTAGTCTTCATTGTCTGAAGCTGTCAAACTGAGCTCTCAGCCTGAGTATAGACTTGCCTGAATGAACTTGTGGAAGGCTGGTTAATGCATTGGCACGTTCTTTTTGTAGATGGGGTGTGCATGCTACTGAAATAGGATAGACAGGCTACCCAATTAACCTACACATTTTTTTAAATTGCTTTTATTAGGTGGAAGCATTGGTGAAATCCACATTGGATTTGCATGGCAGGATCGATTTCCTGGTGAACAATGGAGGAGGCCAGTTCCCTAGTCCTGCTGAAGCCATCAGTTCAAAGGGCTGGAATGCTGTCATTGAAACTAATCTTACTGGGACCTTTTACTGCTGCAAGGCAGGTGAGGACCAGATGTGGCAAGAAATACTAGGAGGCCAATAACTTTAAATGGCCGCCTGTTGTCCCCCCACTCCCTTCTCTGCATACAGATGGAGATATATATAAAATGTCTTATGAAAAGGGTGGAAGGGTGGTCTTGTAGCTAAAGCCATATCTGAGGGGACGTCTACACAGCAGCGTTATTCCGAAATAACATAGTCTGCATCTATACTACAAGCAGTTATTTTGACATAATGTCAAAATAACATTGAGCTGGTGGACTTTTTACTCCAACTCCTGTAATCCTTGTTGTATGAGGAATAAGGGAATTTGGAGAAAGAGTGTTCTTCCTTGGACTTCCTGCTGTGCAGATAGTGCCAAAAGCTGAAATAAGCTATTTTGACTTAAGCTACACAATTGACGTGGCTCTAGTTGCATAGCTTATTTCAGCTTCAGCCCTGTTATGTAGACATGCTCGGAGAGAGTTAATTTCTGGTTTTGTCATAGATCTGTGTAGATTTAGGCAGGCCACTTAACTTCTCTAATCTTGCTTTCCCTTTTTGTAAAATAGATGTAATAGTTATTTCACAGCAGGGATGTGAGGCTAAATTTACATTTTGTGCACTGTGATCCTTGGATAGAAAAGTGCAAGTTATTCGTTATGAATGCAGAGTAGTTTAGTAGGAATCAAGATCCTAGTCCTTCCATCAGAAGTTCTCAAAGCTCTTTGCAAACACGAATGAATTGTTTTACATAGCATACCTATTATTCCCATTTTCAGAAAGTGGGGACTGTGGTTTAGGTAGGCAAGGTGATTTGTGCCAAGGCCAATAGGAAGTCTGTGCCAGAGCTGGGACTAGACCCAGGAGTCTTGGCTCCCAGCTGCATGTGCTAATCATTAGGAAAAATCATTTTAAAAGATGAAGATGTTGAGTAGGTTATTTTCCTCCCCTCATACAGTGTACAATGCTTGGATGCGGGAGCATGGAGGAGCCATTGTCAACATTATAGCGGACATGTGGAAAGGGTTTCCTGGCATGTCGTAAGATTATTTACATTCCCTATCCTTGACCTACAAGTATTAACCACTTTCAGCTGAGTAAGCCCAGCAGGGCCTCCTTTTTGAAGAGGGGATATTTTTACAGAAAATATTTATGCACTGGGCAGCAACAGGGCTTGGAAGAGTGGTTATTGCTGTTCCTTGACACACTGTTTCCACATGTCTTTCTGTATGTATTTGCTATATGTACAGGGATCTATCCTGGGTTTGTAGGCAGCTGCAGCAGTATATTGAATCTGAGCACCACACCAGCTGGAACATGTGAAATTGGGTTTGTTTGCACTGTGCCACAATATAGGCTGCAGGAGTGTGAATTGTGGGCCCACTAAGTGTTCCATGCAAACTGCCCTGTGTGGATGCTGTTGGTATGAATTGGTAGTTTTGTTCACTAGAGGACTACATTGCTGTGACTAGGTACAGTAGAACCTTGTTAATCCAACCATTGATTTATCCTGGTTTCCGTATTAACAAGAACCAATATGCCTGTCCAGAAGTAGGCCATCTGTCTTATGGCCGCTAGATGGCATTGCAGCCTCACACTTTCCCATTGTCATCTGAATTTTTGTCGATCTCTGATCTGGCCCAGATTCCAATTAAATTGAATTAATGGTGTTCTGCTGTGCCTGTTAGTTCAGGCCAACAGCTTCTACTTGGGGCCCTTAGTGTGCAACACTTTGGTGCACTCTGCAGTTCATACCTCATAGTTTGCACTGCAGCACAATGTAGACATAACCTGTAAGTGCAGCCTCTGTTTACAGTTGTGATGTGTGAGCTCTGTGTATGCAACTTCTGCAGTGCTCCTGCTCTTACTCTGCAGTGTGCTCCTGTCTAGTGCTGTGGAATTGCTTGTTTAGGGGTCCTCTAGTTGTGAAATGATGTTGGGTCATGGGGGTTTGGCTGGGAAGGAGTGTATCATGGGTCCCTGTGTGTCTAGTATGGCCATCCCCATAGGCCCAGTGTGGGGTTCATACGCCCCATCACACAATCATCAGGGCTCCCTGCTGGATTAGGCAGTCTCAGTAAGAGGGATTCAGGCGGCCCAGCAAACAGTCCGTGCCTCCCAAGCTTCCTGGGAATTGGGAGCTTTAATCTTCTTGTCAGGGCAGAGTAAACTCTCACTCTGCAGCTTCTAGGCAGGACAGAGCAAAGCAATTAGTTTAGGCCCCTAAGTCTCCTGACTGGGGCAGGCAATAACTGTGAAGGGTCTCTGACCCTCTGGGCAGGGCAGAATAAACAAGGCCAAGCAGTCAGTTAGTTTATGATTTTAGCTATGCCTAGTGGCAAGTGCAAGGAGGGAGAGGAGGGAAACCAGGGCCCACCTCACTCCACCAGGTTCAATCCAGGGCCCTATGAAGTTGGGAAATTCTCAGTTCAAGTTTCAAGTATCAGCTTCTGATGTATTCCCTGGGTCACTTCTTACTGCAAGGCTCATGTTGGGTACCTCCTCAGCTGGCAGAAGCTTGCTTGACATCCCAATCAGTCTTTATGTTGGCTGATCATCCACAGCGTAGCCTGAGTCCACAGTTCCCACTGGTGTGTCTGCAGGAGCCTGCAGCACATATCCTTCCTCCTGCTAAGCCAGCCCAGACAAAGATGGGCTACATCCTTTTCTCTCTCTTTTCCACCTGGAACATGTGCAGTGGTAAGGGGGCATGGCCTCCCGGTCCCACAGTGATTGGTTCGGTCCCAGTGGCTCAGTGCAGGTTTGGTACACCCCATCACAGAGTGCTCCTAGCGTATTCTGACTTAGTCTTGAAGGTCCTATAGGCTCACTCTGCCTCTCCCAGTCCTCGTCCTGTGGATATATTTTGGAGTGACTTTCTCATGTACAGCATCAAGGTTTTATTTTCTGTAAAGGAGTAAACAGGACCATCACCAGACATTTTACTGCCTCTAATACAGAATAAGGTTGATGGGTTCAGGCTGACTCCTTTGTGTAATCAGTGTCTTGCCTTTCTGTTGAGCAGTTCGTGTGTATCTACTTTTGGCAGTTTTTCTTCTCTTTGCCAGCAACAGGTGCCAAGTCTCTGCAGCAAACTCCAGCAAAGGCAGCTTCTTGTCATAGACAAACCACCATAAAACCCTTACTGGACTTTCATTTTCATTTGCTAAGAGCTGGAAGCTGGCTGGTTCTACTCAGTGTAAAGATAACTTAGAAATACACAAGGTGGTGCTAGCACATTAGTTTGGAGTCTTCTGCTCTGGCATGAGCAATGTGTGAGTGCTCACTGAAACCAATACCACATCTGGGAAGTAAACCCAGAACTGGAGAGCCTGAGCCCTATCTAATTTACTGTAACAACAAGATGGAAAGAGGTTTCATCAGGTCACTGGAAGGGGCACTGTCTAGTGCTTTTAATCATGTTTTGTGCTTCTATATATTCATGTGATTATTGGCAAATTAACTTCTGAGTTTCAGTTGCACTTGATTTACATGTCCAATTGTGTAATTGTTTTCTGCACTGGGGTTCTTTCATATTATCTCTCACATCCATCTTACAACCTGTAGGCTTTCAGCAAAGCTGCCTCTTGACTCTTTGCTGATCTTTAGGAGAACAAGCTTCTTGGAGTCAGCTCAGTAAGCTGGAAGATGCAACTTTCTGACTGGCCCAGCTATAAAGTTTGTAGTTTATGTACATTTTTTCAATGGGGTGGTGAGAGAGTGCAGTGTTTTTTGTTGAAATTGATTCTTTCTTTCTTTCTCTGTGATAGACATACTGGAGCAGCAAGAGCTGGAGTAGATAACCTAACCAAGAGTTTAGCCATAGAGTGGGCCCACAGTGGAGTGAGAATCAACTCTGTTGCCCCTGTAAGTAACAACATACAATTTAATCAGATTTATCAACAGTATATTCCCAGGTTTCAAATTTCTCTCAGCCAACAGGGTGAAGGGTAAAAATGCAGAATTCATTGGCATTGTATGGCTAAATCCCTGTGTCTGCTTTGAAATTGTCAGCTTCGTTTAGCTGCACCACTTAAAAGTGTTCAGAGCCCACTGGGTCCCTGCACTGACAGGAACGTGGGGTCAGTAAAATCATTTCCACTTACGTGTTTATATTAGCACTTCCTCTACTTTTCTTCCTTGGTGGAAAGACACTTGAAGGGTGTTGGGAGAGAAGAAAACGTCTGTCAAAGCACATTATGAAATTGTACACAATGCTCGGTATTTTGGTGGTGAGTATGTGAATGTGTGATTCAGGAGGTGTACTGTATAGAAGGGAAGTTATGTGGCGATGGAGTAGGGCAGGCCTGGGCAAAACACCCTCTGCAGGCAGGATCTGACCTGCTAAGCAACGGGATCTGGCCTGTGGACGCAGCAGAGAGCCTCAGGCAGACTCCCATTTGCCCTGCCACTGCATGCCACTCAGAAAAGTGGTTTCTGGTCCCTTTGTGTTCCACAAACTTATCAGGGAGAAGGAAGAGTGGTACTTCATGGCTGCTTCCACCCCCAGCACAATCCCATTGGCCTGTTTCTGGCCAATAGGAGTTGCCTGTTTGAAGAACAGGCAGCCCCAGAAGCACCACTCCCCCTTCCCCTCAGGCTTCTATTCACAGAGCACATGGCTCTGCAGCCTGTGCAGGGGTGGGGTAGGCTCCTGCCTGAGAAATGTGCTGGGTTGCTGGCTGAGAGTCTCACTGGTAAGTCTCCCAGCCAGAGTCTGTCTCTGGCACCCCAGCCCCTCCATCCCTCCTCTCCTACCCTGCTACCCCAAATAACCCAAGCCCTCTGCTCCCCTCCTCAGGCCATACCCCCTCCCAGACCCTGCACCCCAATCCCATGCCAAAACTACCTCCTTCACCAAAATTCCCTTCCAGATCTTACATTCCCTCCTGCACCCGAATCCCTTACCTAAGCTCCCTTCTGCATTGAACCTCCACCCCAGACCCCACACCTCCTCCATTAATGTCATGGAAGAGTGTGGCCCTCAACCACTTTCCAAAATGTGCCCCCCCCCCCATCAAACATTTTTGCTCATTCTGGTTTAGGGACTGAGAGTTGAGAAATAGGTTCTGTCCTCAGCTCTAACACAGAATCTCTGTAAAATGTCCAACAGGCTCTTAATCTCTGTTGCTATAATTTCCCCGTATGTAAAATGGGGTTATTTTTGGGGAGTGGGAATGGATGTTTGGAGAGTGCAGAAGAAGTCACTATAGAAGAATCTGTGTTAGATGTTCATTATTTGTATCAATGAAACACATGTAGACAGAAATCCAATGTACAGGCTAGTTAAAACATGCTTACTAGATCATTGAGGAACTAATTATATATTGAATAATTGGTTTACATAATGTTATGGAACAATTGTCTATTGCTAATGTGTACTGTGAATTAAGAGACATGTCAGTCCTAGTTTTGGATGTTGATATTGTGTCAGTTCTAGATGTTGTAGGTTTCACCCTAAACCTCAGTCTATTTCTGCAGATTTGATTTATTTTTGGTGAGAGATGAGGGAAGAGCAGAATTTTCTCTAGTACTTTCTTTCCCATTGCCCATTCTGACCTCTGTAAGGAGAATGCAACATGGATTCTGAAACAGGCCTGTAAGGAGATCCTCCTTCTGCCTGTATGAGATGGCATGAATCAAGTTCAGCTTCCTCTTCAGAAACCAGCTGTATTGTTGTTTTGGGGATGGGCTGTTTCATTGGATGTACATAGTGCAGTTCTATTCAGGTGGTAAAAGCTGCCTTCTGGCTCCTGGGAAGCTTAATTTATCATATTTGCCAGGAGACGTATTGAACAACTGTTAAATGTTGAAATTTTTGCCTAGTTTTTTAGGTTTATTAAATCTTGGGGAAATAAATTAACGTAGTTTGGATGTAATGAGACATAGTGTGTATGTCTGGCTTGTTTAAAAAGACTTAATAATGATCCATTTAATCATATCAATTACACATTATTGTATATGCCAAGCAGCATCTCGGATAAGTAAACATATTTTAATTCACACAGTATTTGTGTTTATATACATCATGTAGCCAGTACACATTGCTATAATTGTCAGATGTATCAAATTATGTATTAACGTTATAGGACAGTTATGTACTGACTAGCTTTAATGGTTTGATTACTGTGTAAATTACTGTGTAAATTATGGAAATCCACATTGTAGTCAGGAGAAATGCAAATGTTCCTGTATGGGCACACCACTTTTGTGGTAATTTCAGCCCTAAAAACCTTTCACTGTAGGATCTGGGCAGGGGCATCCAGGAAACATGTACAAGAGAAGCACAGTGTGTTCCTAAAGGAAATTACTTGCTTGTATTTAAACACTATTCCCCAAAATCTCCAAAATCTCTGGTCCAAATTAGGGATGTAGACAGTTATCCAGTTAACTGGGTTGGGGCCGCAGCAGCCCCGCTGGCAGCCCCAGGCAGGAGCAGGGGGAATCCTGGCCTGGCCATGCATAGCAGTAGTTCTGGTCCCAACCACACTGGCAGCCCCACGCACTGGGCAAGGACAGGTGGACTCTCAGCCCAAGTCCTGCGCCCCAGGCCTGGGCAGCCCCCTCCAGCGGGATCACAGTTAACTGGTTAAACATTTAGGTATGTTAGCTGTTGGTTAATTGACTAATTGAATAGTTGATGGAATTTCCATCGACAAGTCGATATGGTGGGGGAGGGGCGCTCCTGTTGCGGCTCTGCACTTTAATGTAGTAAGAGCCTGCTGGGCTCCTACTCAGCACCAGCTCCTGGTCCCCCCACAGCCTTTGATACAGCGGAGGGGGGAAGCGAGTAGTCGAGTGGTCATGCAACTAGTCGCTTATATCTCTAGTTAACTATTTAACCGCTATTTTTCAGCCCTAGTCCATGTTTCTCTAAGTCTTCTATCACCTTAGTAGTCACAGTATGGATTAATGACCTGGAAAATTTCAGTTGGAATTCAGAATATTGCTTCTCTTTGAAAGCCCAGCAGCCTTGTAACATGAAGATTATTACACAGCTGGTGATGTGACTGTGTTCCAGTAGCTGTTGCTTTCATCTTCCCTCCCCCATCCCTTCTATCTGCTATGGCCTTCTTCCTCTAGAGTGGAAAGTCCTCAGAATAGGGACAGGTCTCTTTCTGTACAGAACCTAACACACAGGGCCCAGGATCTGGCTGGGATGCTGGAGGGCACCATGATACAGATAGCACAGTCAGTCTAGTGGTCTGTAAGAGAAGAAACCTTTGGCCATTCTATTGGGTTATTTTGCTTTCCTTCAGTGAAAGCAAATCTTAATATTTGTAATTAAAAAAAATTCTTTTGGTCTGAGATTTTATATCTGGTGTTTGGAGATGTTGAGCTGCGACTCAGGAAATAAAGTTTTCAGAATCCAACTTATGCAGCAGTACTTTAATTTTGCTGTGCTTTTTTTTTTCTCAATACAGGGAGTAATATTTTCAGAAACTGCTGTTGCACACTATAAAGGTATTGGTGAAGAGATGTTTAAAGGCTTCATTAAAAAAATTCCTGCTAAGAGACTAGCAGTTCCTGAGGAGGTAATGCATTTCAGAACATGTTCACTGATTCTAACTCCTGTACCTCTACCCTAACACCATTATAGTATATGGACGACAATAAATGGTTAATATTGAAGTGCATTTTAGAAAATGGACAACTTGGAGGAAGTTACAATAGTGTGAAAAAAATTGCTTGAAGACCAGAAAAGAACCACCCTCTTCTCCAAAGATACCCTGGGAATTTAAAAATATAAGCACTTGTTTCTGCTAAAAGAAGTTCTCAACTTAGTTACAAAGGAAGCTGACTAAATGAGAAAAGAATTGGAAGTATTGAATGGTAATGTCAGAAAGCAAAAGCGTAAGGGATTAAGCCATCTTCTAGTCAAATGTCTGATCAGTAAGAACACTCTTTCCTTTGACAATAAAGCCTCTTTACATCTTTTTCTGGTCTTGGTATGCGGAATAGAAAGTTACGGTTTGCTGCTCAACTTAAAAGATGTGTTGTATTAAGCTACATTACTTAAGTGGCAGCCATGGCTGTGGTTGGGAACTTAAAGTTGTTGATGATCCATGTCTCCATGCATCTGCGCGAAATCAATATGCCTCAGGAGTTTGAATGAGTAAATTGCATTTTTCTTCATTGTTAGGTCTCCCCTATAGTCTGTTTCTTGCTGTCTCCTGCTGCGTCCTTTATAACTGGGGAAACTGTGAAGGTGGATGCAGGTCAAAGCTTATATTCCTGCAGTTGGGAAATACCAGGTAAAAATGGGTTGATGGGATAGTGTCTTCCAGTGACGCAACTTGGGAAGGGTGGTGATGGGTGAGGGAGGATGTAAGAACACAGGGCTTGTTTAGCAGTTGAACTAATTGTTTTTGGTTTTTGATATCACTTCTCCCAGATCATAACAGGTGGCCTTCAGCACCAGAAGGAGACAATACCAAGGCACTCAGAAAAATTATTTCTGGCAAGACTGCATCAAAGCTATGAAGAAATAAGACTCTACCTCATCGCCAATGGAAATGTGGTCAAAATCTTGCTCTAAATCAAGTGAATAAAAAGCCAGGAGAGGAAGATACTCTCCATGGACATTAGTGTAGGCAATGTCAAAGTGATTGAAAGAGAAATATCCGTAGCTTCTAATGAGTAGCAAATGTGCGCTGAAGTCCTTTTTCTGGATGTGTTTGGAAAGAAGGGAGTTGGAATCTATGGGGAATGTTAGTTTCTGCACAGAAATAGCATTCTGGGCTGTCTCAGTAACCTTTCAGTCATCTTCTGGGTATATAGCACTTCCGCAACTCAGCTCATAGAATAATTATAACAGCTAATTGAAGTGCACACGCAGCTGAACTGCACTGTTGGAATGAGGCAGTTCTATCTGGAACAATCACAGCATGATAATACAATCAATACTTCTGTATCTTTCAAAATCAATAAAACATACAAAGTTGAGACATCGAGTGTGTTGGTTGCATATCTAATTCAACAAAACCGCATCACAGAACAGCACTGGTTAATACTATTGATTTATGCTTCACAGCTTCATTTGTAAGTCCTATCTGTGATACTTTCTTGGCATGCCTGGACTGCAAGACACCTTGTTATCCCTCTTCCTCCATGAATCTATCTAGCTCTTTTTTGAACCCTGTGAAAGTCCTCGTCTATACCACATCCTCTGGCAAGGAGTTCCACAGGTTGACAGTGCGCTGAGTGAAGAAAAACTTCCATTTGTTCGCTTTAAACCTGCTGCCTATTCATTTCATTGGGTGACCCCTAGTTCTTATATTGTGGGAATAAGTAAATAACTTTTCCTTACTCACTTTTTCCACAAGTCATGATTTTATAGACCTCTATCATATCCCCCTTTAGTCTTCTCTTTTCTAAGCTGAAAAGTCCCAGTCTTTTTAATCTCTCTTCACCTGGGACCTGTTCCAAAGCCCTCATAGTTTTTCTTGCCCTTTTCTGAACTTTTTCCAATGCCCATATATCTTTTTTGAGATGAGCCGACCACATCTGTACACAGTATTCAAGGTACCATGGTTATATATAGAGGCATTAAGATATTTTCTCTTATTCTCTATCCCTTTTTTAATGATTCCTAACATTCTGTTTGCTTTTTTGACTGCCTCTGCACACTCAGTGGATGTTTTCAGAGAACTATCCATAATGACTCCAAGATCTCTCTTGAGTAGCTGTAGCTAAATTAGTCCCCTCATATTGTATATGACATCTGTGACCTCCCTGCCCTGTGCCTCACCTTCTGGCACTGCAGACCGGCAGTGGTCACTGAAGGAGCAGGTGAGCCCTCTCATGCACCTGGCACCAAGTACAGTACCAACCCCCCCCCACTTTGTGGCACCAAATGTAACACCAGCACCCAAAGCTATCTTGGGACCTCTGGCAGCATCTAAATCCTCCTTCGGAGAGTCAGAAGATCAAGAGGACTCTCTCCCAAGAACCTCCACATCCTCGTCCCAGATAAGGCAGTAGCTGTCACCTCCACTATTCCACTCACTTCTGTGGACAGGAAGGGTCATCAGGACCACCTTAGGTGTGTGCCACAACCTCCATCTGCATGTGGAGGAAATTGTCAAGGGTGAGGGTGGGGTCTACAACCCAGAGTGTCCCTCGAGAATAGCTTTACCGCTGATAAAGGCCATTCAGAACACTATATAGGTGCTATGGCAACCCCAGTGTCCATACCGCCCGTGGCCAAGAGCTTCGAGAGGAGATGTTTTGTGCCACACGAGGCACCTTTTTACACACTTCCAGTGGGGAACACTTGTGGCTGACTTGGTGAACCAAAACAAGAGGCAGGGTTAGCCAGGTCCTGTGCCCATATCATGGAACACCAAGAAGCTACACCTGTTCAGCTATAAGGTATACTCCACTGGTGGCCTACAATTGTATGTGGCCAATCAGCAGGCAGTATTGAGCCGCTTCTCTTTACTCCTGGTGGGCCCTTGCCAAGTTCCAGGAGTTCCTGACGACTCCCGCCAAGAATTTTTCAGCCCTGGTTGAGGAGGGCAAACTTGTCTCCAGGACGCCCCTTAAGGCGGCCCCCGATTCTGTGGACTCGGTGGCTCGCACAATGGCAACCACTATTAATATGAGGTGCAGCTCATGGTTGTAGGTCTCAGGCATTCCCCTGGAGGTCCAGACCATAATTCAGGACCTGCTTTTTGACTGGTCAGAACTGTTTGTGGAGAATACGGACTCCCCGTTTATGCAGTCTGAAGGATTCTAGGACTCCACACCCCCACACTCCAGAGGAAGCCCTTTAAGCCCCAAAGCCCCTAACTGATTTTACTCCAGGCAGCCCAGATATCATTCCTCTAGGCGGAGGGACAGAGATAACAGGAAGGTACCAGCCTTCCTCCTCAGGCCAGGCCCAAGGCCGGGGGGCCTCTAAACAACCCCTCGGATTGAAGTCCAACTTTTTAAAGTGTGCCAGGAACCAGCTAACAGGAGAGTTTGGAGAGGGAGTTCTCCAGGTAAAAGAGGAGTAAAAACGGGACCCTTGTGGTAAGTGGCTGTCTGGAGTGTGTGTTTGTGTGTGGGGGAGTTATTTGCAGTGTGCTGAGCTTGTGTTTGTCTGTCTGGTTTCTTTGTTTGCTTTGTTTGTTTGAAGGAGCTTCTAAAAGGTTTGAAATCTAGAAGCCTCTGTTAATTGGCTGAGCCTCAGTCGGGGGAGGGGCTACCAGAGCTATATAAGCCTGTGACTCAGCGACCAGGCAGAGCGCGACCAGGAACAGCTAACAGGAGAGTTTGGAGAGGGGGAGTTTAGAGGGCACTAGTGACTTCTGACCTTCTTTAAAACATAACTCTTAAAATAATCTATACTCCAGGGCTGTGTCTACACTGGCATGAATTTCCGGAAATGCTTAAAACGGAATACTATTCCATTTTCAGTTTTTCCGGAAAAGGAGAGTCTACATTGGCAGGCTGCTTTTCCGGAAAAGCCCTTTTTCCGGAAAAGTGTCTGTGGCCAATGTAGACGCGCTTTTCCGGAAAAGAGCCCCGATCGCCATTTTCGCGATCGGGGCTTTTTTCCAGAAAAGACTACTGGGCTGTCTACACTGGCCCTTTTCCAGAACAGTGTTCCGGAATAAGGACTTATGCCCGAGCGGGAGCAGAATAGTTTTTCCGGAATAGTGGCTGATTTTGTACAGTAGAGCATCGTTGCTTTTCCGGAAATTCAAGGGCCAGTGTAGACAGCTCGCAGCTTATTCCGGAAAAGCAGCTGATTTTCTGGAATAAGTGGCCCAGTGTAGACACAGCCCTCAGGTTTAAAAAGAATCCCAGTTTATACTTAAACTTATTCATTAGAAAAATGGAGACAGAAGCCCAGCAGCAGAGTGGGGGCTATCCTGTTTATTGCGTCGAGTGTAACATGTATGATTACCTGCCCTGTGGGCGGGTGGCGTATGTGTGCACCTGTTGCAAAGAGCTCCTGACCCTCAGAGACCGAGTTCGGGCTTTGGAAGCCAGGGTGGCTGAACTGGAGGAGCTAAGGGAAGTAGAGAGCTATGTTGATGAGACTTTCCGGGACACTGTAGTACTGTCCCACCTCCAGTCTGAGAGCCCCAGTGCTCTTAAGGAGGATGAGAGTCTCAAGGGAACAGAGCATTCAATGGGAGCAGAGGGAAACCATCCCGTAGTTGGGTCCCTCCTCCCAGAGGATGTTGCGGTATCCTCTCACACCGAGGATACCTCTGAGGGGGAGGGAACGCCAGTTAGGAAGAGGCAGGTGTTAGTAGTGGGTGATTCGATCGTTAGAAACATAGATAGTTGGGTTTGTGATGACCGGGAGAACCGTATGGTCACTTGCCTGCCTGGTGCAAAGGTTGCGGATCTCTTGAGGCATCTAGACAGACTTATGTGTAGTGCTGGGGAGGAGTACATGTAGTGGTCGTGGTACATGTAGGTACCAATGACATAGGGAAGGGTAGGAGAGATGTCCTGGAGGCCAAATTTAGGCTGCTAGGAAAGAGACAAATCCAGGACCTCTATGGCGGCATTCTCGGAAATGCTTCCAGTTCCATGCGCAGGGCCAGGTAGACAGGCAGAGCTTCAGAGTCTCAATGCGTGGATGAGACAATGGTGTAGGGAGGAGGGGATTAGATTTATTAGGAACTGGAGACACTTTTGGGAGAGGGGGAGCCTATACAGGAAGGATGGTCTCCACCTAAACCAGGGTGGAACCAGACTGCTGGCACTAAACATTAAAAAGGCCGTAGAGCAGTTTTTAAACTAAGAGATGGGGGAAAGCCAATTGGTGTGGAGATGCACATAAATCGGAGGAAGACTTCTCTTAGAGGAGAATCCATTGATAGAGAGTCTCTAAACTGTAGTCAGAAAGAGAGGGGAGAGGGCAAACCATGGGCCAGAGCAGACAAGCAACCGCATACAAAGGAATCCAATGCATCAGGGAAGGGCAGACAAATAACCAGTGGCAAATTTTTAAAGTGCTTGTACACAAATGCTAGGAGTCTGACTAATAAGATGGGTGAACTAGAGTACCTCGTATTAAATGAGGAGATTGACATAATAGGCATCACTGAAACCTGGTGGAATGAGGAAAATCTGTGGGACACAATCATACCAGGATATAAAATATATAGAAAGGATAGAGCAGGCTGGGTGGGTGGCGGAGTGGCACTGTATGTGAAAGATAATGTAGAATCAAATGAAATAAAAATAGTAAGTGAATCAACATGTTCAATAGAATCACTATGGATAGTAATTCCATGCTCCAATAATAAGAAATTAGCAGTAGGGATATATTACCGACCACCTGACCAGGACAGTGATACTGACATTGAAATGCTGAGGGAGATTAGAGAGGCTACCAAAATAAAGAACTCTATAATAATGGGGGATTTTAATTACCCCCATATTGACTAGATACATGTCACCCCAGGAAGAGAAGCCGAGATAAAATTTCTCAGTGGCTTAAATGACTGCTTCTTCGAGCAGCTGGTACAGGAACCCACAAGGGGAGAGGCAATTCTCGATTTAGTCCTGAGTGGAGTGCAGGATCAGGTCCAGGATATAACCATTACCGGACCGCTTGGGAATAGTGACCATAATATAATAACATTCAACATTCCTGTGGTGGGAAGAACACCTCAGCAGTCCAGCACCCTGGCATTTAATTTCAAAAAGGGGAATTACACAAAAATGAGGAGGTTAGTTAAACAGAAATTAAAAGGCACAGTGACTGGAGCCAAATCCCTGAAAGCTGCATGGAAACTTTTTAAAGGCACCATAATAGAGGCCCAACTTAAATGTATACCCCAAATTAAAAAAACATAGCAAGAGACCTAAAAAAGAGTCACCGTGGCTTAACCACCATGTAAAAGAAGCAGTGAGGGACAAAAAGGTATCTGTTAAGAAGTGGAAGTCCAATCCAAGTGAGATAAATAGAAAGGAACATAAACACTGTCAAATCAAGTGTAAAAATGTAATAAGAAAAGCAAAAAAAGATTTTGAGGAACAGCTAGCCAAAAACTCAAAAAGAAATAACAAAATATTTTTTTAAGTACATTAGAAGCAGGAAGCCTGCTAAAAAACCTGTGGGTCCCCTAGACGATCGAGCTATAAAAGGAGCAATCAAGGACGATAAAGCCATTGCGGAGAAACTAAATGATTTCTTTGCTTCAGTCTTTACGGCTGAGGACGTTGGGGAGATTCCCGAATCTGCACCGTCCTTTGTGGGTGATGAATCTGAGGAACTGTCCCGGATTGAAGTGTCATTAGAGGAGGTTTTGGAACAAATAGAAAAACTTAATGTTAACAAATCTCCGGGACCGGATGGCATTCATCCAAGGGTTCTAAAAGAACTCAAATGGGAAATTGCTGAGCTATCATCTGTGGTTTGTAACCTATCCTTTAAATCGGCTTCCGTACCTAATGACTGGAAGGTAGCCAACATGACACCAATATTTAAAAAGGGCTCTAGAGGCGATCCTGGCAATTACAGACCGGTAAGTCTAACTTCAGTACCGGGCAAATTAGTCGAAACAATAGTAAAGAATACAATTGTGAAGCATGTAGAAGAACATAATTTGTTGGACAAAAGTCAACATGGTTTCTGTAAAGGGAAATCCTGTCTTACTAATCTATTAGAGTTCTTTGAATGGGTTAACAAGCATGCGGATAAGGGGGATCCAGTAGATATAGTATACTTGGATTTTCAGAAAGCCTTTGACGTAGCTCTCAGACGTTTTCTCCGTTTTCAATTGGGGGATGAACACTATCAATAGAAAGTTCTTCCCTTCGGTCTGGCATGTGCTCCCAGAGTTTTCACCAAAACATTGGCAGTGGTTGCAGCCCATCTGCACAGATTGGGAATTACAATTTTCCCCTATTTAGACGATTGCCTCATCAGGGACATGACGTATATGGAAACATTCATATGGTTCGAACAGTGTCCAACACATTTGCTGCTCTGGGCCTTATAAATGTGAAGAAGTCATCACTAGTTCCATCCCAGAACCTCGTCTTTATAGGTGCACAACTCGATTCTACCACGGCACGAGTGTATTCAGCAACGGAACATTTTACGGTAATCAAAGATCTGGTGCACACTGTGGTACACACTCCGACAATTCCCACACGCGTCTGTCTACAGTTGATGGGGCATATGGCTGCTGCCACCGTCGTAGTGCACAGTGCAAGGTTACGTTTTCGTTGCCTCCAACATTGGCTGGCCACCATTTACGTGCCAGCAAAGCACAGTGTTCACAGACCAATAGTGGTGTCACAGTATGTACGGGAGTCCCTACAGTGGTGCGTCAACCGGGCCAATCTTCTTGGGGGCGTTCCATTTAATCAACCACAACCTACAAAACAGATAACAACAGATGCCTCCCTAATGGGTTGGGTAGCTCACATGGACAGTCTCATGGTCCAGGGATGATGGTCGACACAGGAAATGCTATTGCATATCAATGTCCTCGAGTTGAGAGCGGTGCGCCATGCTTGCAAGCATTTTCGGTCGCAGATTCGGAATACAACTACCAGGATTCTGACGGACAATGTGGCAACCATGTTTTACCTCAACAGACAAGGAGGTGCCCAGTCTCATTCTCTTTGTGCGGAGAGCATTCGCTTATGGAATTGGTGTATCCGCAACAGCACCATTTTAACAGCTTTGTATCTTCCGAGTGTCGACAACTTAATAGCGGACTCTCTCAGCAGGCGTTCCCCGACGACCACGAGTGGGGGAGGTTCGCACGGACGTACTGACTCATATTTTTGCCCGATGGGTGTTTCCGGCAATAGATTTATTCGCAACAGAACACAATATGAAATGTCCCGCCTATTGTTCAAGAGCCAGAATAGGACGTCCCTCTCTGGGGGATGCCTTTCCCCCAGTAGTCTTGATTTCCAAGGTTCTCGAAAAAATCAACACAGACAGAGCCCGGGTGATCCTTCTAGCCCCGGCATGGGCTCGTCAGCCTTGGTTTTCAACGCTCCACCATATGTCAGTGAGAGTACCGTATCTTCTGCCTTCTCTTCCAAATCTGTTGACCCAAAACAACGGGTCTCTCAGTCATCCGAGACCCGAAGTTCTGCACCGCACGGCATGGATGTTTGTTGGTTTACCGACTCCGAGCAGTCCTGTTCTCAGTGAGTCAGGGAAGTGTTAATACATAGTAGGAAACAATCTACCCGATCAGTTTATACAGCTAAGTGGTCCAGAATCCAAGCATGGTGCACGGATAATGATGTAGATCCCCATAGCACAACTCTACCCTGTATATTACAATACCTCTTACAACTGCATGATAGCGGTCTATCAGTCGCATCTCTACGAGTACATCTGGCAGCAATTAATGCATTCCATCGTAGGGATGAGGATGTCTCCTTGTTTGCTCACCCTATTACAAAAAGGTTTTTGAAAGGGCTTTCAAACCTTCATCCTCCGCGAAGACCTCCTCCACCTCTATGGAACTTGGAACTAGTCCTAGAAACTTTGACTCGTCCTCCCTTTGAGCCCTTGTCTAGAGTACCGTTATGCTTACTTACTGTCAAGCTTCTCTTCCTCCTAGCCCTCAAATCTGCCTGCAGTGAGTGAGTGAGATAGCAGCTTTTATGGCCTCACCTCCATATACAATTTTTTCCAAGGATTCGGTGACATTGAGGACCCATCTGGCGTTAATTCCAAAGGTTTCTTCTGAATTCCATATAAATGAGCCGGTGGTTTTACCATGTTTCTTCCCTAAACCCCATACCTCAACACAAGCAACACTGCTACACACGTTGGACATGAGGAGATCCTTAGTGTTTTACATTGATAGAGCATGGGATTTTAGAAAGACAGACCACTTGATAGTATCATTAGCACAACGTTCGAAGGGACAACCTCTAACTTCTCAGCGCATCTCCAGGCTGATAGTTTCATGTATATCCATGTGTCACTCGCTACGAGGGAAGCCTCTTCCTTCTCTTCCGAGGGCTCATTCGAATAGAGCAGTTGCTATGACCACAGCTTTTCTGAGCGGAGTGTCTTTTTTCGTGACATTTGCAGAGCAGCAACATGGTCTTCTAATGTGACTTTTATGAAGCACTATGCTATAGGCAGTCAATTTGCTTCAGACTCTTCTGTGGCTACAGCAGTACTTAATCGTGCTGGTAGTCTTGATTCCGGAGTGCTCTAACTCTATTCTAGGAACTGCTCTGGAGTCACCTAGAGTGGAGCACCCACGGGGCCACTTGAAGAAGTAGTAGTAGTTATTCACCCTGTGAAGGAACGATTGTTCTTCGAGATGTGCCCTGTGGGTGCTCCATGACCCGCCCTTCCTCCTCGCTCCGGAATTCTTTGTTTCTTTCAGATGAGTGGGTGAGAGGAACTGACGGTTGCTGGCTCGCGCGCGGCTGATCAAAGGCACAAACACCTCGCTGGGGAAGCACGCATGCGTGAGCCGGCAGAGCACGGCTATGAGAAATCTCCAAGCCGTGGTGCCGGGATGGGACCCGACACCTAGAGTGGAGTACCCATGGGGCACATCTCGAAGAACAATCGGTACTTCACTGGGTGAGTAACTTCTTCTTCAGGTGGTCTCGCTAGCCACCAAGATTGGTCACTGCCCTTGACTTTAAGGATGCAAATTTCCATGCACCTTTTTTTTTAAAGGTGCTGGAACTAGAGTTGCCAGATGATTTGTTGAGCAAAAAAAAAAAAGCACCAGGGAGTAACGAGGAAGACCTGGGGGTCAGGCCAAAATGCGGTCGCAGTCCCTTTAAGTACTGCATGTCCCAAGCGGGCTTCAGTTGGGCGCCAAGCTGGGCAAAGCAGAAAAATGTCTACTTCTTAATTGGAAAATACCAGCAGGGGGCTGTGCCAGGGGAAAGTGGTGTGGTGTGTGTGCTCCCAGGCCCAGCTGGGGCTGTGCCAAAAAAAGGTGAGGGTACACTGTACTGGTGAGTACCACCACAAAAAAAGCACTGCTTCCACATATCCATTGTCCCAGGTCACTGGTGGCTTCTTTGTTTTGTGGTCAAGCCTCCATTATAGGTTAACTGTGCTCCCATTCAGCCTCTCAATGGTTCCCCAGGTGTTCACAGAATATATGGCGGTCGTGGCAGCCTTCCTCCAGAAGTGCTGGGTTCAGGTTTTTCTGTACAGAACACCTGGCTCATCAAGGATGTATCCTAAGAGCAGGTTCTGACTCACATCGCTAGGGTAAAAGCCATTTTCAGCAACGTAGGCCTACAGAACAAGCCCAAGTCCATCCTGGTCCCAACACAGAAGATAGTTTATAGGGACCCTACTGGACTCCACAATGACAACAGCCTGCCTGCCGAGAGCCATTTCCAGGCCTTGTTGGACCTCATCCGCACTCTCCTGCAGTTCCCAACAACCAGCGCATGGACCACTATGTGGCTTCTAGGGCATAAGATGGTCTGCACATACGTAGCAAAATGCCAAGCTATGCCTGTGCCCCCTGCCGTCCTGGCTGGCAGGGGTTTATGGGCCCAGATGAGACTCCATAGACAGGCTGATCACCCTTCTAAACACTCTCCTCAATCCCTGCACTGGTGGTTACAAGTAACTTACAGCCAGAGGTGGTCCAGGCAGAAATGCCTTTTCACAAGTCTTGACCCACAGTTTCCCTCATCACTGATGCATTGGAAATGGAATGGAGAGTGCGTCTAGACACCCTCAGGAGTCAAAGCCCGTGGTCCCAATCTGAATATCAACACTGGGGAGCTATGAACATCTTGTCTTGCTTATCAGACATTTCATATCTAGCTCTAGGGTCAGTAAATCTCGGTTCTGATGGACACTACAGCAATGTTTTATAGTTAGGGTAATGCTCATTTCTCTCCCTGTTCCAAGAAGCCCTTCTCTATGGGACTTCTGCATATCTCATCACATCCACCTGCAGGCAGCATACCTACTGAGGGTGCAGAACAGCTTAGTGGACTGGCAGTGCTTGTTGAGCACCCATTAATAGTCACTGAGGGTATGTCTACACTACAGAGTTAGTTCGAACTAACTTAGTTCGAATTAGTTAATTCGAACTAAGCTAATTCGAACTAACGCGTCTAGAACTAAAAACTAGTTCGAATTAGTGTTTTGCTAATTCGAACTAGCATGTCCACATTGAGTGGACCCTGAACAGGGCTTAAGGATGGCTGGAAGCAGTGCCGGCAGGGCATCAGAGGAGGACTTAGAGCGTGGAGATGCTGTCTCAGGCTAGCCGAGGGCTGCGCTTAAAGGGACCCGACCCCCACCCCGGACACACAGTTCTCAGGGGTGCCCCGCTTGAAAACCAGTCCTGGCTTGGAGTGCCCGGAGTGCCCACACTGGTCACATCACAGCACTCGGCCATCAGCCCGGCTGCACTTGCCGCAGGCTGTCATCTGGGGAGAGAGGGCAATTGGGGGGCTGCAGGAGAGCTTCCACCCCCAGAAGCCCGCAGAGCCAGCCCAGTCCTCCCCATCGGGGGCTCGTACCCCATTCCTCCCTCACCTCCTTCCACTTACCCTTCCCTAGCCCCCCTTCCTGATGTACAAAATAAAGATAACGTTTCTTCCAACATTGACTCTGTCTTTATTGAACAAAACTGGGGGAGACTGGAAAAAGGAGGTGGGAGAGGGGAAGAGAAAGGCTGGGAGAGGGGAGGGCAAGTAACATGATCAGGGGTTGGGAACAGGTCCCAGATGAAGAGACGCTACAGAGATTGGGACTGTTCAGCTTAGAAAAGAGGAGATGGAGCGGGGACAGGATAGAGGTCTCTAAAAGCAGGGGTTGGGTGGAGAGGGTGCATTCAGAAAAGTTCTTCATGAGTTCCCATAAAGAAGGACTAGAGGACACCAAAGGAAAGGAATGGGTAGCAGGCTTCACACTAGTAACAGAAAGTTGTTCTTGACAAAGCAAAGAGTTAACCTGTGGAACTCCTTGCTGCAGGAGGCTGTGAAGGCTACAACTAGAACAGAGTTGAAAGGGAAGTGAGATCAAGTCATGGAGGTTGGGTCCATGGAGTAGTCTTAGCCAGGGGGTAGGAGTGGTGTCCCTGCCCAAAGCTTGTGGAAGGCTGGAGAGGGATGGCATGAGACAAATGGCTTGGTCACTGTCTTCGGTCCATCCCCTCCAGGGTCCCTAGGGTTGGCCGCTGTTGGCAGACAGGCTACTGGGCTAGATGGACCTTTGGTCTGACCCAGTACGGCCATTGTAAGCTCAGGGCTCAGGGTTGGGAGTCTCAGTGGACCCCCTTGATTTTCATGCCAACCTGCTCCTGGGTGGCCAGGCTGGCAGCTCTCCTGCCCTAGACGGCCACTTTCCTGTGCCTAGTGCGGAGATCGTGGACGAGGTCCACGATGTCTGCACTAGCCCAGGAAGGTGCCCGCCTCTTGCGGTCCCGGGCAAGCTCCCGGGAGCCGCCAGCCTGGTCCCGGGAAGAGGGGATGGGCTGGGGGACATCGGGTGGGTGGCTCTGTGCCGTGCCAGGTGCAGGGTCTGCTGGCTGGGTGCTGGCAGGCTTGCACCTGGCACGGGCACCGTAGCCAGCCCATGCCCCTTTAAGGGGTCCGGGGCCAGGACGGGGGCAATAGAGTTTCCCTGATGTTGGCCAGAGTGGCCACCAGGGAAACCTGGGGAGGGCTAGCCTCCCACTAGTTCGAATTAAGGGGCTACACAGCCCTTAATTCGAACTAGTAAGTTCGAACTAGGCTTAATCCTCGTAAAATGAGGTTTTCCTAGTTCGAACTAAGCGCTCTGCTAGTTCGATTTAAATTCGAACTAGCAGAGGGCTAGTGTAGCGCCTATGAATGTTAGTTCGACTAACTCCTCGTCGCTTTAGTTCGAACTAACGTTCGTTAGTTCGAACTAACATTGTAGTGTAGACATACCCTAAGAGTGGATATCACCCTGCCCATCTTCCACAGGTGGGGTCATCCTCACATAGGCCTCTTCATAATAACAAGGAGCAACAAGAAATGCCACCTGTTTTGCTCCTTCCAAAATGACAGCCAAGTGTCCATAGCAGTTTCATTTGATTTCTCCTGTTTAAGCCACCTCCTCTACACCTTCTGTCCTTCTGTCTCATACACAGGGTCCTTCTAAAAGTCCATCAGAACAAGGCATCCCTCCTCCTAGTAGCTCCAGTGTGGCCCAGGCAGCACTGGTTCATCTATCGGTGGACAGGTGTCTGACCCTGCCCCCAGTCCCGGATCTCATCACCCAGGATCATGGCTGCCTACAACACCCCAACCTGGGGAGAAAAATGTCTCAAAGGACAACAGTTACGAGAGATAGGTAACCGTTTTATTGTATGACATAAGCTTTATTTAGAGACCTTCTTGATGGCCTGCACTGGATTTGGAGGACCCCTGCTGGAGGTATCACAGCCCTGTAACACCCTGTCCCAGAATAGAGTAGCCGAGAAGTCCTCCAAGCGGCCTAGAGTGGCTGCATAAAAGCAACCAATTGGAGGGATTGATGGAGTAACCAGTCAATGGCAAGAAGGGCCATATAAAAGGCAGGCAACAGAGCAAAGAGCTCGGTTCCTGCCTGGAGCTTGAAGAGGGAGAACCACGTGCCTCAACGAACAGCAGGCTTGTGAGCGGGTCAGTGCAGGCAGACTGAGGCCATGCGGGGATGGCAGTGAGGAGGGGGAGGGGAAGGAGCTCAGAATGAGGCTTGACTAGGTGAGGACATTGAGATGGGCCCAGTTGATCTGGTTGCAGATTGAGCTCAGGGAGGACTACTGAAAGGCCACCAGCTGTGGGTATTGAGGTGGGCCCTGGTGGGGTTGCTGAAGAAGGCAGGGTCCTGGGAAGAAGCATTAGAGCTACAGCTCCATAACAGCGCTGGGAAAAGAATCCAAGACTGTCTACCCCAGAAGCGGGGCCAGTGAATGCGGATAAGCCAGAGGGCAGAGTTGCTGAAGACCCGCTCAAAAGAACTGTGGTTGCAGGCGCTATCAGCCAGGGAATGGGCGCTTGTGAGAGGCTGGTGCTAACCCCACTACACCTCCCGTTATATTCTTTGGCTATGTCTACACTGCAGGCTTTTGCTAGCAGAGAATATGCTAATGAAGTGCTCATTAGCATTTGTCGTGCTGTCATTTGCATATCTCTGCTGATGCTTTTTGCACAAGAGGTTTTTGCGCAAAAACAAACAGTGTAGGTGGGTCCATTTTGCACAAAAAACCCTTTTGTGCAAGATCCTGTAGATCTTTTTTGAGGCATAAGGGATCTTGCACAAAAGGTTTTTTTTTTGCACAAAACGGACCCACCTACACTGCTTGTTTTTGCGCAAAAACCTCTTGCGCAAAAAGCATCAGCAGAGATATGCAAATGACAGCACGACAAATGCTAATGAGCACTTCATTAGCATATTCTCTGCTGGCAAAAGCCTTCAGTGTAGACATAGCTTTTATGTGTTAGGTGCAGTGAGCGTGTCAGGCTAGCAAGGACTTGCTGTTGCAGAACAACATCTCAGAGGGGCAGTCGTGTTAGTCTGTAACTTTAAAAACAATGAGTAGTCCTGTGGCATTTTAGAGACTAACAAAAATATAATATATAAAATCATGAACTTTAGTGGGTAAAACCCACTTCAGGAACAGTAAGTCCTTTGCCAGTTGGCACCCATGAGCCTCTTTGTCACGCTCTCCTTAGAAGTTTAAAGTGCCATTGAAGACTTGCGGAATATGAATGATTTCTGTATTGTCCAGTTCTAAAGGAACTTGACATAGAATAAATTAATTATAAACTTTCCCCAAGCTTTGAAACCGAATAGTAGAAAACTTCTCTAGGCACAGTGGCTTAGCATACAGAGTCTGGGCGCACTAACCAATGTGTACTACAGGGTTGGTTAAAGAGAATTGCACCTCTAAAACTGAATCTCCTTTCTTTTTGCTTTAATCCTTAATCTTGTGGTAAATTTGGGGCATGCAATGCAGTATGTAATTATATTTAAAGCTATTTTATAAACTCATTGTTTCCTGTTCTTACTGGCAGTGACCAGAGCTCAGGACTGTCTTCACCTGCAAGAACATGTAACTTCAAGCATATAAGAAACTGTTCTGTCACGTAAGTGCTTGGGGTGTCTTCAGGTGTAGCAGGAGGAAACTCTGATGCTTGACTCACTCTCTTAGCTCATTAAAGATCAACTGAAAGGCCTTAAAATGTCACTTCCTGCATATTCATAATTCCAGAGGTGTCTCAGATGTGATAAACTCATGTGGGTTATAATGCCACAAAAATACATGTTTTTGTGTGATTAGTAAAGTGGAGAACTTTCATCTAAAATGTCATGATTTTTAGTACATATCTACTGCACTGACATGGTATGTATGTGCTGATGACACTCGGTTTAAAACAAATGTCCTCAGATAGGCCTCTGTTACCATTAAGCATAATGGCCAAAACTAAAACAAGTGATGGACTTTTCTGTTTGGTTTGACAGCAGAAATCTGCAACTGGAGGCAAGTAGGTAGCGCGAAATGGAAGCAAAAAGATCTTCATTAATGTTTAATCTTGGATTCAGTGTAAGACTTGGTTGCCTGTCTCCACAGTGCTTGATTTTTGGTTCTGGTGATAAAATATAACAACTTACTGAGTTCCTTTAATGTAATAAAAACGTTAATATTGGTTCTGAGTAGGAGGAGGGATTTGAGTATATAAAGCCAAGAATCTTTTGTATTAGATTTAATCTTGTACTGATATCTGTTTTTCTGAATTAAGTCATCACTCACTCACTAGCATTAAGGAAGAACCCGTAAAGAGATGAAATCAGCTCCTTCAAACCTGCCAGTGTGGGCATGTCCTTCCTACAGTAAGTATTGGATAAGATAAACAACAGGAGAACATTCCTGGAAGAAGATCTGGTCATTGGCTGACTAAAACCCAGTGATGTGATCAGTTGCATTTGCTTAAGTGCAAATACTTAGTTTGCCAAGATAACCATATTTCTACATGTTTCACTTGTTCCTTTGTAAGAAACTAAACACGGGATCCCTGTGGAGAGTTCATGTAACTTTTCCAAATATGTCTGCCTTCTAAACTTCTAGGATCTGCAAAAGATGCTGACTGGAAATGAACTGATGCTTGTTTTAGGAACCTGAAACACTTGCCTGTAGTATACGGTATAGAGCACTCTACAGAGAGAGTCAAGCATAAACTAAAAAAAAAAAAAGTAACTAAATTATCCTCTTTATTCATAAGTATGTGCCGACTTATTTTTTGTACTGTACCATAGTATGAATCTGCATAGAGAAGAGAGGGTTATTATATGTGATTATGGTGAAATGCAACATTAACATCACTTAAAATGCATCCTCAAATAGAGAGGGAGAATGTTATTGATTCCCCCTGCAATTTTGTGCTTGAAAAATAGTGCTAGGTCTTATACCTGGTATATGCTGAAGCTTGAAACGTTATCAATACGCATGCACATACATGCTTCACATATCAGTACTGAAACTTCTTTTCCTGTAGTGTTTAGCCAAGTGGCCCAACTGTATTTGGTTTGGAGCCTCTTCCCCTGAGGAGAAAGACTCTTCACCCCTAAGTGTTTTGGTCATTTCTCTCTCTTTCCCAATGGACTAGAAGAATGTAATTTTATTTGGGGGTCTTGAAACGCAGAAGTGGGATGCTGAAGCAGCTAGCTGGCTGTATTGCCAGCTGTTGTGGAAACCGAGGTAAAAATGTCTCTGCAGATCTGCTGCTATGCCATTCTGGTGACAGTCGCTCTTGGCCAAAGGGCACTGTGAGGGAAAATCTGTCCTGTGTGCAGCTTGCTTAACTCTTCTTGAGCTATTGAATCATTTCCCAACAAGGAAGGTGAAGGCAGCCACAGAAAAGGGTAGAGGGGGAGTTTTACTGAGGTTTAAATGGCCACACAGCAGCAGCTGCTTAGGAATGTTGCTTGCACCATAGAATTTTAATGAGTAAATAGCAATGCCATCAGAATAAACATTACCTCTGGCATTCTGCTGTAAAAATGATCTCCCATTTCTTTACTATTAAACTCTATTCCACCTTCTGACACAAGTAAAACATCCATTTATTTGGTTAGTTCCCTTTCACAAATCTAAAACTGCTTCTTTCCTGGTATTCCTTCTCATTGTGCAAGAATATGCAGGAGTGCTTTACCCAATCCCAAACTAAGGTGGTTCCATGAATGGCTATCTTCAGTCATACTCCACTTACATTGTAGACACAGTTACCTTTTCCACCAGCCTGAATTATCAATATTTTGCAAACTCCTTTAGACAATAAGGAAGAAAAAGTTGTAAAATCGTCATCCTTTAAAGGTTAATGATTATCATTGTGGTTGCTGCAGGGAGGGTGCTCTGGCTTTTAATGCAAGTCAGCAGTAAGGTTAAGTGTCTGCTACTGTATATGTAATTTTTAATGAGTATTATGTGGCAATAGCTGCCAGTGACCAACTTTTATAGCTGTGTTTAGTGTTTGAATGGACGGGTAGGACATCCTGTGTAATCTCAAAGGAAGCAGAGCATAGCGTGTGCCATAATGGAATAATTTCATCCATGTTGAACGAGCACCCGCTCTTGCACTATCTCAGGTAGTGGGGCCAGCTTGCTGCAGGCAGACATTAAGGAAAATAATCTTGTTAAAAAATCAGCGTTGCTAGTGTTCCGGATTGCTGAGCATGACTGGGTCTCTGGCTGAAGATAGATGAGCTGCCTCGTAAACTTAGATTATGGGGCTTGAGCAGACAAACCTGTCGATTGGGATGCCTCTCTCTGATCTGATTTACAATGTTATTTTTCCATCGACCTAGCTCTAGAAGTCCCTTTCAAGGTCCCACATGAGTGGTATTTCCCATCACTGTATTTCCTTCCCAAGTATTACGGTCTAAACCAGCAGGGATCCCTCCTCCTCCCTCGCCCCCCGGCTTTTTGCTCTACTCCTCTGCTTAAGTGGTATATACTGTAGGGTCTCTTGTTCCTGTGCCTCCAAGGTCTTGTGCTTCTGGCCTGTTGCAATTAGAGGTGCAGTTTATTTTTTCATGGCTAGACTATTGAAACAGGTTCACTAACTTTCTACTGTCTTGAGTGCTTCTGGTTCTGTTTTGACAATTAAAAATACAGTTCCCAGAGCCCTTGTATTGCATGATCTTCAATGCATACAAGTGGTAATGATTACCTCATTAATAAATAGCAAGTACCACATAATTTGTATCCTTCTTTGCTGCCTTGAAGCTTTGATCTCTCTCTCTCTCAAAAAAAAAAAAGGGAGGGAGGGAAATCTCTTGTTCTTTCATTGTTATACTTATCTCCATCTCATCTCCCTCCTTTCTTGGTTTTGCTTGTTCACACGTTTGGTGTAAGATTAATAGCGCAACACTTGCAAAAATATTTTGCATTATTTTTGCATGCTTCCCAACTGGAGACACCTTTAAAGTGGCCTGCCTTTCACAGGATGGATGTTATGCACTTTTGAAAGTTGAGGCCTCTTTAATGTGTCTCAATTTGGATGGCCAAAATCACTAGTCACTTGCTGAAATTGTTGGTCCAATTTATTTTTTTAAGGAACAATCATGCTCCTAATTTTCTAATGTAACTCTCTCATCCCTCCCATTGCAATGTAAGGATCTCAATATTGCCCCTCCCCCACCCCAGTTCCCACATAGTTCACGTGTGAAACGTACTTTTTTTGATTAAACAAGTGCCTATTGGGCAAAATACGATGTGCAGGCTGGATCCAGCCTGAAGAGGCAGTGGGTAGCCCCACACAGGCTCCCCTGCTTGCACTGCAGCCCCCCATGCTGCTCAGAAGCGTGGCTGCAGGATTCTTTTTTTTTTATGAGTCCAGAACTGAGGGAAGATTCAGATGCACAATCCCATTGGCCGGTTTCTGGATAGAAACTGGCCAATGGAAGCTGCCTAATTGAATTATAGGCAACCACGAAGCACAACCCTCCTGCTCAGTTACTCACTCAAACACATGGCTGAGCAGGCAGAAATGTTTTAAGCTCTGCAGGCAGACAGGAAGGCTGGTTTGGCTCCTGGCTGGTAAGTCTCCTGGCCAGAACCTGTCTCTGGCAACCCAAGCCCTCCCTTCCCCAACCCTCTGCCCCCCCATACCTGCCTTGTTACTCCACATGCACTTATACCCTCTGCCAGATCTGGCACCCCAATCTCCTGCCTGAATCCCCTCCTACCCTAGGTCACATCCCAAAACCCTGCACCCCAGGTCCGTGCTCTAGATCACAACCGCCTCCTTCACCCAATCTCCCTCCTGCACCCCAGTCTCTTACCCCAAGTTCCCTTCTGTACCCAGCCTCCATCCCAGACCCCACACCTCCTCCTTTAATACCATGGAAGAGTGTGGCCCTCAACCACGTTCCAAAATCTGAGTGCACCCTCAGTTTTCTCTTTTCAAGATTAAACATGCCCCGTTTTTTAGACTTTCCTCATAGGTCAGATTGCTTAAACCTTTTATTATTTTTGCTGCTCTCCTCTGAACTATCAGAAAGAGGCATCAAGTGGGGAGGGGTGCTTCAAAGTGGCAGCATCACGTGGTGCATAGGGCCAAACCCTGGGTTCCACATGGTGCTGCTGCTCTGAAACTTTGCGTGGCCCTGGGCCTTTCTACCTGTTTGTCAACCACTTTAAATTAATTTTCTCTAGAGACTACATTTCCCTCCTTAATGAGTGTCATATGGGACTATGTCAGTAGTAGGGTTGCCAGGTGTCCGGTATTGGCCCAGTCACGTGACTTTTGTCTGGTTAAAAAAACCCACCAGAAAATACCGGACATGTAAAATGTCCAGTATTTTTCATTTTTCTCAGATGGAAGGCTGCTTGGGACATTCTTCCCCTGCTGCATCTGGTGGGGTAAGGAGGAGTGTGGGGATTTAAAGGTGCCATCACTCTTTTGTATGTGTGTGTGTGTGTGTGTGTGTGTGCGCGAGTGCGCGTGCGGTTTTTATTTTTGCTCAACCAGTTTTTTTCCCACCATGTTCGGTATTCTTTGTGAAACTATCTGGAAACCCTAGTCAGTAGTCTTACTAAAACCAAAATTCATCCTCTCTATAGTCGCCCCCCTCCTCGCAGTCCACAAGCCAGTAACCCTGTCAGAGAAGGAAAGTAGGTGGGTTTAGCACCAATTGTTCTTGTCAAAATCATGTTGGCTATTTATAGTTGCTATATTATCTTCTAGTTGCTAACAAGTTGTTTGATAATAACAGTCCCACCTAATCCAGGGATTCTGACATAGAGACACTCAGTTCACTGAGGCATGGGTGGAGTCTTGCTCCCCTTCTCTGCTCCACCCCCCATAAGGCAGGAACTTGGTGTCTGTGATTGGGCCAGATGTAAGGGGGGAGAGGTCTGAGCTCTCTCCCATCTTGCTGGAGTACCTATAATATGGTAGAAGTATCCCAGCATCCCTCACTATCCCACCTTGCAGCTATTCTTTCCCCTTCAGTGAAATTGCTTTCTAAAGACTTTAAAACTGACAAATGGCCGTGGGCTGGAAGAGGAATAAAAGGAGGATGTTGGATGTGTTTTCAAAGTACTGCAGGAAGCTGTGGCTCATTGATCTGCTAGCAGCCAAGAAACACTGTGCTAGACTGTGCAGAAGCATCACACCAAGTCAGCATTTCTCTTGGCTCTTCTCCTGTCACTTAGTGCGAAAGGTCACCTTGCTTACTGACTAGTTAAGAGTGCTGGGGGAGATTTGATCAATGAAAGTCATCATCTCAGCATGCTAGGAACATGCCTACCGACACATTGCCAGCTGGTGCAGGACTCTTGTGCATCCTCTCCATTGTCGGCTCTGTAGTTTCTCAGAGTCCTGATAAAATAGTGTTAAATCGGGCTGTTGTTCGTCAGTGTGATTCACAGCCTCATGATGCTCATTTGGATGCTAATCAGTTGTGAGCTTATTTGGCACTTCCCGCCTCCCCAACAGACATTTGTATTAACTAATTCAATTTCACTACATCATTTGTATTTGAGCGATCTCAAAGCACATAAAAACAGGCTGCTTCTTATCCTTAGACATGCAAGTTCCCCATATGTGAGGAACCCCCCTGAAAGACTATTTGCCAGGTGTATGGATTTGAAGGGTTTTGCCCTAATAAAGGAGCTTGTCTATATGGGAAAATTTACCAGCAACCTAATGATACTGTTATTGTTATACAGGTATAACTTCCCCCAAAACACTCTTATTTTGGAAAAACAACAAGGAGTCCTGTGGCACCTTTGAGATTAAGGGTACGTCTACACTAGCACCCTAGTTTGAACTAGGGAGGCTAATGAGGGTGACCGAAATTGCTAATGAAGCGCACCTAGGATGTAAATATTCCGCGCTTAATTAACATATTCCTGGCCAGTCGCCATTTTGGACCTGACTAGCCCGAAGTAACTGCCCGCGTCTATACGCAGCAGAGAAGCGGGATTCCAAGATAAACCCCTTAGTTCGAGTTAACTGTTACTCCTTGTGGAATAAGGTTTAACTGTTAATTCGAACTAAGGAGTTTATCTCGGAATCCCACTTCTCTGCTGCATATAGACGTGGGCAGCTATTTCAGGCTAGTCAGTTTCCAAAATGGCGACCGGCTGGGAATATGCTAAACAAGCGTGGGATATTTAAATCCCGTGCTTCATTAGCAATTTCGGTCGCCCTCATTAGCCTTCCTAGTTCGAACTAGGGAGCTAGTGTAGACGTACCCTAACAGATTAATTAGGGCATAAGCTTTCATGGGTAAAACCCACTTCAACAGATGAAGTGGTTTTATCTATGAAATATTATAAGAACGACCATACTGGGTCAGACTGACAGTCCATCCAGCCCAAACAGTATCCGACAGTGGCCAATACCAAAGGGAGGGGACACAACAGATAATCCACACGTGATCCCTCCCCTGTCACTCACCTCCAGAGAAACAGAGGCCAGGGTCACAATTCCTACCCATCCTGGCTAATAGCCATTGATGGACCTAACCTCTATGAACCTATCTAGCTCTTTTTTGAACTCTGTGAAAGTCCTAGCCTTCACCACATCCTCTGGCAAGGAGTTCCACAGGTTGACTGCACTGAGTGAAGAAAAACTTCCTTCTGTTTGTTTTAAACTTACTGCCTATTAATTTCATTTGGTGACGTCTAGTTCTTATATTGTGAGAGTAAGTAAATAACATTTCCTTATTCACTTTTTCCACACCAGTCATTATTGTATAGACTTCTATCATATCCCCTCTTAGTCTCCTCTTTTCAAAGATGAGTCTTTTTAATCTCTCTTGAAACCCATTCCAAACCCCTCATAATCTGTGTTGCCCTTTTCTGAACCTTTTCCAACGCCAATATATCTTTTTTAAGATGAGGCAACCACATCTAGATGCAGTATTCAAGATGTGGGCGTACCATGGTTTTATATAGAGGCATTAAGATATTTTCTGTCTTACTCTTTATCCCTTTTTTAATCACTCCTAACATTCTATTTGCTTTTTTGACTGCCACTGCACACTGAGTGGATGTTTTCAGAGAAATATCCACAAGAACTCCAAGATCTTTCTCTTGATAATTATAGCTAAATTAGTGCCCATCATATTGTACATATAGTTGGGATTATTTTTTCCAACATGCATTACTTTATATTTATCAATATTAAATTTCATTTGCCATTTTTGTTGCTCAATCACTTAGTTTGGTGAGATTGTTTTGAAACGCTAATAAATTATGCCCTAATAAATTTGTTAGTCTCAAAGGTGCCATAGATGCCTCATTTTTGCCGATACAGACTAACATGACTCTCCCTCTGAGTCTTCTTTTGGAATAAGAGTACTTACATGAGCAATTATACGGGTAAATTTCCCCATGAAGATGATTCTTTGACTTCCAGCACCCTTGGCAGGTAAACAAGATCAGCTGCTACTGACATGTAGCTTCCTCTGGGCTTGAGATGAGCTTATTTTAATGCACACCACCACATATTGGTAGCAATGCGAACTTAATGGTAGAGGCGTGGAGGGGAAGTGAGGCTTTTTTTAGATGAGGTGACCACATCTGTACGCAGTATTCAAGATGTGAGCGTACCATGGTTTTATATAGAGGCATTAAGATATTCCCGTAGATTTTGGAAACTTGGTAGCAGCTTAGTTTAAATGGGGGCACCTCTGGTTTATCCATAATATATTAAGTGCAATTAAAATTAAATTTTATGTACAGATTGATTGAAGGCAAATGTTGGAAATATATTTACCACAAACTAGATCTTTAGTTATACTCTTCCCAATAAAATCCAACAAGACACCCAGCACAATAAAAAATCTACAGTACCAAATGAGACTAAAGATCACAATATAAACAACTGATCAAAATGTAAAATTTAAAATTGCATAGAGTTAAGCTATGTGGATTAATTTCTACCAGCAGGCTATGTATATCATGTGTGAACAGTAATATTTGTAGGAGTTTAACAGCAATTATGCTAATTTCACTTATATACATTGGCAGAAGATGCTACAGTTTCTGAATATTTTTTAATTTGGTATATGTGTTTCTTCCAAAAAGACTTAATGGCATAATAATAATAATAATAAAAACCCACAACATTTTGATCATTCAAACCTGTAACTTTGTTAGGAATGTTTGTATTACCTTGTCATATCAGTCAATCTAATAACTGATTTCTGGCTGCCAAACAACCTCTCCCTCTCTAACTTCTCCAAGCTCATCATAGAATCATAGAATAATAGGACTGGAAGGGACCTCGAGAGGTCATCGAGTCCAGCCCCCCGCCCTCAAGGCAGGACCAAGCTCCGTCAGGCAGGACCAAGCTCCGTCGTTATCAGAAGCAAGCACCATACAGACCATAATACACCAACTCAAAGCAACACCAGGTCCTGCCAGAAGAACAGATGCAAAACCTACAGACATACCTGCACTATTGATAGATTCCCCCTCCCCACAATACGTCTTTCGTTATCCATGGTTTCTACACATGCCTCCTAATATGTGGCAAACCTTACCCAGTGCACTAAATGCTCCAATAGCAACTGTGTGGGTGAAACCTGACAATTTCTACACTCTTGTCTGAACTCACACAGGAAATTGATAAGGCCAAACACCCTATCTCCTATGTAGAATAGTAATAGAGATGTAGCCGTGTTAGTCTAGTCTAGCTGAAACAAAAAACAGGACTATGTAGCACTTTAAAGACTAACAAGATGGTTTATTAGGTGATGAGCTTTCGTGGGCCACAAAAGCTCATCACCTAATAAACCATCTTGTTAGTCTTTAAAGTGCTACATAGTCCTGTTTTTTGTTTCACCTATCTCCTATGGACGCTCTTCACACAGTGATCACTCTGACTGTATCTGACTGCGGATGTTAATTACTATTTAAGAAGTTAACTGGATAAATGCTATGTTGAAGTGGTTAACCCTGGAGCAGCCCCCATCATGCTGTAGGCAGGGAACTGCTCCAGCCCCGCTGGGCAGGGTCTGCTGCACCATGACACAGTTGGGGGCTGCTCTAGTCCAGCTGGGGCCACCGTGTCATGCTGTGGGTGGGGGGGCTTCATCAGCCGGGCGGAGCCCACTGCACCACACCATGGGTGGAGGCTGCTCCCTGGCCCACTGTGCAGCAGGTGGAGGCTGCTCTGGCCGGGCCAACCCTCAAGTTAACCAGTTACCTGGTAATATGCTGGTAAGGCACTCTGCTTATCAGCTGGGCAGCTTCTGAGCAGCTGCAGAAGTGCACAGCTTACAGGGAGCACTGGCCCTACCCACTAGGCCAGACAATCATTCTTAATTAAAGTGGATCAACTTCAATTGGAACGACTGAGGGAGACCCACATTCGAATAGTCCAACGCCTAGTTGTTAGACTGACAGATGGAATATCCCTGTTCAAATCCCGTCTTCCTTTCCCTAGGAGGGGGAGGGGGGGGGGGACTGAAGAGGGGGTCTCCCACATCCAGAGTGAGTTTCCTATCCACTAGGCTAAAGATTATAAGGGAGGTCCTACTCTTCCCTTTCCTTCCCCATCATTTTGTTTCAGGCCCGGAACACAATTGATGTGGCCAAATGTCTTTCTTCTGGATCACTGGCAGTGCTAGGCCTCTCTCCACTGCTGGACTTTGGCCCCTAATTCTGAGAAAAGGGCAGGGTTAAGCACATCCCTCTGTGGTCAATGTCTCATTTTGGATAGCTTAAGCAACTCCCTGGGTAGTTTGCTATCTTTGTGGTTCACAGTCTAAGGCAGTGATTCTCAACCAGGGGGACATGTGCCCTGGGGTATACCCCACGGTCTTCCAGCGGGTATATCAGTGCATCTAGATATCTAGTTTTAGAACAGGCTAATAAAAAGCAGTAGCAAAGTTAGTACAAACTAAAATGTCATAGATAATGATTTGTTTATACTGTTCTGTATACTATACCCCAAAATGTAAGTCCAATATTTATATTCCAGTTGATTTATTTTATAATTATTTGGTCAAAATGACAAAGTAAGCTATTTTTCTGTAGTAGTGTGCTATGACTCTTTTGTATTTTTATGTCTAATTTTATAAGTTTTTAAGTGAAGTAAAACTTGGGGGGGAGGGGAGATACACAAGACAAATCAGCATCTGTGTGCTTTTCCGCCTTTAAGGATCTTGGCCTCTTTAGTTAATTTGGCTTCCTCTTTGAGCCTAACTGCAGAATCATCCGGCTAATGACAATAATTATCTGGCTCCAGATCTCTGCAGAAGGTTAAGTTCAGTATTACTCTAAAACTTCCCTTTTGTCATGGGCGGGGGACATCAGAGGCAGAGGAAAGAAATACATTCCTAAGGGCAATACTCTGCCCCCAGCTGCCCCACTCTCCTGCTTCAGCGCATGCTCCAGGGCCAGGGAGGTTGAGGCTGCCTGCTCTCTCCCTGCTCCAGGGCCCGGAAAGCAGGGGCAGCATGTGGCCTGCCCTCCCTGTGCTCCCAGATGGCAGGGCCATACACTGCCTGCTGGGGGTAAGGGGCTGAGTGCTTGCCCCTACAGTGGGGAGCTTGGTACACATGGGGGGCCTAAAGCAGAAGGGGCATGGCCTTTGGCAGAAGGGGTGGGGCTGGTGGTTTGCCTCCCCTAGCCATAGGTTCTCCTATGCCTTCTGCCACGGTCTGACAAATTAATCTCCTTTTCAAAAATCAATAGTGAAGTGAGAAGGATATGGAGATATTGTACATAAACACCAAAATAATTTTGCAATAACCATCTGAAGCCCTGTAATCTCAACAACACATTTTGAGGAACCCCGGCTAAGAGGTCATTGAAAACTTCCCCTATTTATTTCCCATGCAGTTGTCACAATCCTATCTCTTGAGACAGCACCATTTGATGACACAAAGAGTCCAGAAACAGCTCCCAGTTACATGAATTGATTGTTATTGACCTTAGATTGCCTGAAACTGAATTTGCCTCTTGGTTATCACAGTAGGTGAACGGTTGACCTCTTAACTCACTGAATGCTACTCTGGCCAAAATACTTTTTTTCTTTGGTTTGAGAGAAGAGGCTGAGGTGTGTGTAATAGACTGACAAGTGTTGGCATTACTACACAAATACATAGCTTCAAGCCTGAATCACCTTCCTTTTTGTCTACTGTACTAGCTGATAGAACGGTGACAATGGTAATGATGTTTTTGTGAGCTACACAGAAAATGTTGGCAGGCTGTCAGTGTAGAAAAATCTGAGTGCTCTGTCTTGTATTGGGGGACATCTGCACTTACTCATTTTTATTGTTTGTACTACTGTAATACCTGGGAGGTCCAGGCATGGATCAGAGTCCTATCGTGCTAGACTATCCCTGTTGCAAAGTGCTTACACTGTAAGTCATCAGATGCATACAAACAGAGCGGGAATACAAGGAAACAATGAGACAGTACTGGCCAATATGTGATGAGCAACAGTCTCACGACTTGATGGTGAAAAATGTCTCCCTTTACAAGTCTCCCTCTGTAAACCTCTTTGCTACATCATGCTTAGGCCTGGCAAATTTTACTTTTTATTTTAAAGTTTGACAGATAGCAATGTTTATTTTAAGGATTTCTTTTTCATTTTTTTATATATACATTTTCATATTGTATGAAATTATGGGCTTTACACATTTTCTAATTTGTATAGCATTAGATTTTCACAGCGGGGGATGGGAGGTGTCAGATAATTTAATGATCAGCCATTGAGCATCAAAAAATTAAAGCATTGTAAACTGCTAAAACACAAATAGTTAACTTCATTTCAAAATATATATTGTAAACAGGCATATATGTCTTTACTTGTAATTTGCCAGTCAATTTGGAACAAGTCTTATCTGAAAGCCTAAATCCCGCCCCCCCTCCTTTTGATGTGTACTGATAAAAATCCACCCCTTCAATGCACAATTATAACGCACCCTTCAGCCAGTGGCACAGAAGGGAGCAGGTAGCACAGTGCCTTGCCAGCAAACAGTGACCACACACATGGGCTGTGTCTACACTGGCAAGTTATTCCGGAAAATCAGCTGCTTTTCCGGAAAAACTTGCCAGCTGTCTACACTGGCTGCTTGAATTTCCGGAAAAGCACTGACAATCTAATGTAAAATCATCAGTGCTTTTCTGGAAAAACTATGCTGCTCCCATTTGGGCAAAAGTCTTTTTCCGGAAAACTGTTCCGGAAAAGGGCCAGTGTAGACAGCACAGTCGTGTTTTCTGCAAAAAAGCCCCGATCGTGAAAATGACGATCGGGGCTTTTTTGCGGAAAAGCGCATCTAGATTGGCCAATCTAGACGCGCTTTTCCGAAACTGCTTTTAATGGAAAACTTTTCCGTTAAAAGCATTTCCATAAAATCATGCCAGTGTAGACGTAGCCATGGAGAAACAAGAGGGGCGCAAACTCTTGCTCCTATCTGATCCCCCTAATCTGCCCCACAGGGCGGTGCGGTGTCTCTGTCATTTGAGGGAACACCTCTGCACCCCCCAAAACCAGATATCAACTTTCCTGGCAGCACCCTTGCCTTGCTGTGTGTCAGAGCCCCTATACAGCCAGCAGAGATTCCCCTATGGGCTATGGCTTGGGGGCAGGGCCATGTGGCTTGGCAGCAAGGAGCTGAGGCCAATGGTGGCCCAGGGGGAGCTGGTGGGAACCCAGCCCCCCGTCAGCCCTTCTATCAGCTCCCTTCCCCGTCTGCAGCAACTCCCTCGAGGGTCGCAGGCATGTCAGAGAGAGACTAACTGCGCATGCGCACGCGTACAGCGACATGGTGCGCGGGCAGCTTCTTGCCACTAGCCTACACACACAAGCGATGTGAGCGGCCCGCCGCGCCGCTCTTCACGCGCATGCGCCGGATCAACGGGCGACCTTTTCTAAGTACGCATGCGCCAGCGAGGGGCTGCTTTGCCTTCCGTCTAGCGTCGGTTGGGCTGGCGTTCTGTGCGTGCCCGCTGGGGTTCTGGCGTGATGACGTTTCCCTCCAGCTCGCCCCGCCCCGGCTTACGTCACGAGTTTCTGCGTGGAGGAGGCGGAGCTTTCAGCAGGGACGGCGACGGCGGTTACCCCCCCCCCCCCTTTTTGCCCTCGGTCCGCGTGAGGGTGGCGGGCGCCCCCTCCCCCTCCCCCTCGGCAGCTCGCTCCCCTTCGGCGCCCCCTCCCCTCCCCGTTCCGGGCCGTGCCCCGCCCCCTTCTCCTCAGGCCTCGTCTCCCGCCGACAGGCCCGCAGCGCCGGGCGGCCGGGGCAGGGTCCTCCCCCCTGCGCCCGGAAACCTGGCTGCGCCCCCCGCGCCGGCTCCCCGCCCGCATCCCCCGGGCCCGCGCCGCGGCAGGGAGCTGTGGGGGGCGCTCACGGGGCTCGGGCACCGGCGGCTTCCTCCTCCGCGCTCGGGGCTCGGCTGGGACCCAGGTAGGTGCGTGGGGGCGGCGAGGGGGGCGGAGGTCGGGAGGGTCAGCCTGGGGGGCGGGCTCCCCTCAGCCTGTGGGGGTGGGGGAGTCTGAGTGTGGGGGTGGGGGGGAGCACGGGCTGTGGGAGTGGGGGGGGATATTGAATGTGGGGGGGAAGGGGGAGCCTGAGCTGTGGGGGTGGGGGAGGGGATATTGAATGTGGGGGAGCCTGAGCTGTGGGGGAGGGGGAGTCTGAGTCTGAGTGTGTGTGTGTGGGGGGGGGAGCCTGAGCGGTGGGGGAGGGGATATTGAATGTGGGGGGAAGGGGGAGCCTGAGCTGTTGGGGTGAGGGCAGAGCCTGAACTGCTGAGATGAGGGGGGGGGGGGGGGGACCCGGGGAAGCCACTTGCCTGGGGAGAGGGGGGATGGAAGTACCTTGAGTGTGTGGGGGAGAGCCTGAACTACCCAGGTGTGAGACAGGGAAGGGTCATGAGCTGCCGTGTGTGTGTGTGGGGGGGGGGGGGAGCTGCTGAGTTGCAGTGGTGGGCTTGTGGGGGCACAGCACTGAGAAGTCCAGGTGGGTGGGGAAGACAATGAGGACTAGAGTCTGGAGACCTCAGGTGGGGGGGTGGCGTGTTAGTGTCAGGCGTCTGGGGGGGGGGCATCTTCATGAGCTGAGCTCTTTACAGCAAAGCGCTCTTTCCCTGAATGCACTGAAAGTGACCAGAATCTTGTGGGTTGCTATACACAAAGAGTAAACAGGAATACCTAAGGCCAAGTAATAAAGTTGTTTAAATGAACTTGCACAAGACAGTAGTTGTTTGTGGCTTTTGTGGATGTTAATTGAAGATAATATACATAAATATTTCTAACTGTACAGCCTTGATGACATAGATGTTTTATATATTTAAAAAAGTGTAATGTCACTTAGGCTTTTGATAGTATTCTCGTCATTGGAACACTTACAGTCTTCTTCCTGTAAAGTGTTCTATGATGGTGGCAGTACTGTGAGATGGTTATGTGGGTTGGATATCACCAGGTATTTTTGTCAGAAAAGAGAACATGAGGTTTTTTTTCCCCCTCTCAGTTGTGAAATGCATTGCAGTACGTGTAAGGTATTTCCAGGATTTCTGCTTTTTCTTGGCAAACAAATTTTTAAAGGTTTGCCATAAAACTGATGGCTTTAGAGATCAAAGCATGAAAGATGCTAAGCAATTATGGGTATTGTATTGTGAAAGCTTTTTTTGTTTTTGGTGGCCCATGCTGAAGGGAATAAGAGACGTCTGTCTTGCATTTTTGAAAGAAGGGGGAGCTTATGGTATACACAAATAGCCCTAAATTCTGAAATTCTTTTTAAAACAAATAGTATTTTTCTGAGTATAAGAGGTCTTCAGAGATTTGCTGCTTCTTATGTGGCAAAGTTTTAGTATTTGCAAGATGAATGTCTACATACTACTTCTTATGTGGCAAAGTTTTAGTATTTGCAAGATGAATGTCTACATTATCTTATCAAGGAGCATTTGTTGGGGGGAGGGAGCAGAAAATTCTGGGGTTCATTTATTTACTAGATGATTTATCCATCATTGCTCAGGTCCTTAACCCAGATGAGTTTTCCTTTTCTTCATTTAAATCATTATTCTGGGGGAGGGGTTGGGGATGACGGGTTCAGGATGCAGAGTTCCATGGGGAAAGAGGGGAACCCCAGCCCTCTCTCATTGCAGCAGCTTGGGGCCAGGTGAGAAGCACCTATTCAAGGCTGCTGCAGGGAGCACAGCCAGAGAAGGGTTACATGTCCTCCACCTGGGGGGCAAGACAGATAGACAGACAGACAATCTCTCTGAAATATATACCTGTAGTACAAGATAGCTGTCCCTTTCTCCATTTTTGCTGGCCCAGTGGGGTATAGCTGTCCCCATCTCCATCTCTGTCCTCTTGCTAACCCCCTGTGGTCATTTCACAGTATAAGTGTCCCTCCTACTGGATCCCCCTCTTTCCATTTTATGAGATACAATCAAATTCCAGGCACATCCTATTGCTGTAAGTTATGATAAGAGAAAGCTGCATACCAAATGTGGTGGTCCTAGTTGTTACTGTTTAGGAGGAGTTCTTGAAAAGACAGACTCACAGATGGATGGACAGCTGCACATTTCTAAAATACATTTTAAGATTTTATTAGTGGAGGGCAGAGAAAATGAAGAAGTATTAGGAAAGACCCTGGACACTATGTTGCAGTGTTGAAATTTATAGAATTTTTCTTCATGAGACTAAAATATCTCCTTCATAAACTGCAACATACTAAGACAAATGGGAAATTGGTATTTGCTTTGATATACACTGTTTCTTACAGGAGTTCTGTTCTTTTTTCCTTTCTCTCCCTCCATTCTGCATTGACATACACATTCATGTTAATTGTTAGTGTCGCTAAATATTAGAGTAAAAGGGCAATCTATGTTTTCATAAAGCAGAATGACAAGCTGGTGTTTTACAAATTGACTTGTATTTGGAGAAAATATACATATCCTGTTAGTCTTGTGAAAATCTTTGTGTCATTGATTTACATTAATTGAGGGCTATTGTAAAGAAAAGGTAATTTAAAAAAAAAATAGGGTTAATCTTGGCTTGTTTGAGGGATTTCTAAATGGAAGTGTGAAAGGAAACTTGTTTTATGGATAACTAGAGTGTTAAGTACCTAGAAATTTTGAACAGTGCATAGTATATAGGGAGGTGACATCCATAGGGGCAAGGATGATGTTATGAGGGAGTTAGTTAAGGATGTTAAGTAGTGAGTAAATGGCTATTTGTGTACTCAGTATAATTCCTATCGGGTACACGATTAATCGATAAGGGTCCGTTGCAGCTCTGCAGTTTAAATGTAGTCGGAGCCGGGTGTGCAGGCAGCTTGGCTCCTACTACGTTTAAACTGCAGAGCCGCAGCGGGGGTAGATCCGGGACCCGGTGCAAACTGGGACTGGACCACTGCGACTCTGCCTTTTAAATGTAGAAAGAGCCAGACTGCTCTTACTACATTTAAAAGGCAGGGGTGTTGCAGCACGGTGGCACCTCTGCCTCCCCTGCCCCTCCCCCTTGCATCATGGAGACAGTGCTGGGAGGAATCAGCTTCTAAGCTGGCTCCTCCTAGCTCCAGCTCCTGCTTCCCTACCCCCTCTCCGCCCCCCCCCCCTCGGCCTCTTGATGTGGAGGCAGGGGGAATGCAAGTAGTTGACTCAACTAGGCTTATCAGGTAATCAACTAATTGACTACTCTTTTACGTTCCTATTATTCGTTATGGAGTTTGTGGATTAAGTCATTTGTGTCTTGGTGGATGCTGGATCTTTCTCTGAGTGATTTGAGGGCGGTTTCTAAGGCTGTCTATACTATGCAGCTTTTACTAACAAGGCTATGTTGATATAGTCCCATTGCTAAAAGTTGGGCAGTGTAGTCACTGTTCGTTAGCCCTTTTGATGACGAAAGACTTCTACCCCCATGAGTGGCATTTGCTTTGTCAGCAGGCTGTTTGCACCAGCACTTTTTTCAGCAAAACTTTTCTCTCTGTTTTTTTTGGAGGGAGGAAGGTGGGGTTGTGTGGAGAAGGTTTAGACCTCTGAACAACAAACGTTTTGTCACTCAATAGCCTGTGTAGACATAGCCTAAAAGTCCTGATATTCCTTCAGAGTGTGCCACGGTCAGATATGATGGGTCTGCCTGGGTTCCTTAGTTTGTGTACCTTAGGAATCTTGTAAAAGATCTCTGGAGCTGGTTTGTGGTAGATGAGCTTGTAGATTTTGTTTGGGAAAGAATTTGATAATATCCTTAATTTCCTGGGTAAATTATGGTATGAAGTCACCTTTAATTCTTTGTAGTGGGTGGTGTTGGAGAGTTGTCATTGACTTAATTGTTCTAGTCGTCATAATTGTGGACATTGGTGGCATCTGCTTTTGTCTGCTGGCTAGATCATTCTCTGGCGGTAAGCTTTCAGGGACTGTGTAGCTGTCCTTTTGAAGGTGGGGAGATTGTGGTAGCTGTGATGTTTAAGGGTTTCAGTCAATCAGTGTAATGATCAAGAGTGTGGTTACATCTGTGGTCTCCTGTCGGATGATTCTTTTGTGTTATGATGGTCTGTGGGGTCATGAACTGAGTAGAGTGTCATCATTGTTGAGAGAATTTTTTGAGGTGTATGTAATGGGAAAATTCTTTGTTCTCCACATGTTTGCATGGTATTAGATTCTGTAGTGGGGCAGAAGTTCAGTCCCTTGGAGTACAGATAATTCATAACTTTGCTGGACACAAATTTATGGACAGCATCTGAGCCATAACAAGGCATTTCAGAGCACAAGGCATATTTGTGCGTGCTCTGCCATTTTTTGTGTTCTATAGTTTTATGCCCTGGGTGGTTGCCATGCTCATCCTACTCTGGTTATGACCCTGTGCTTTCACATGTTTCTCCCTCCAGGCTGCCAGCTCTTACTATATTTAAAATGCAGATCCGCAGCACTCCTGGCTCTGTAGGACCTACCCCTGCTGCGCCCTTGCAATGTAAATGTAGTAGGAGCCGGGCTGCCTGCACGCCCAGCTCCTACTACATTTAAACTGCAGAACCTTATCAACTACACAATTAGTCAAGTACCTGTCTCTTAACATCCTTAAACTGGAGATTTAAAAAGTGGGGCAGGCGATCAAGGAGCATGGATCCATTTGACTGAATTATTGTTCTTCACACAGTTACTCAGTTTTTAACAGATTAACAAGCACGGATGACCCTCTATAGCTGCTCTTTTTATAGGTGTTCTGGGAGCATACTTTTCTCGAATGGATATCCTTATGAACAGTTTTCCAAGTGGCGTGTATGTTCTCTAACAAACAAGCAGACAGGTTCAAGACCAAAAAATGACATGGAGAGATTAGAATGGTGTATGGGGAATTATTGGTGCTAACAAGTATGAAACTAGCGCTTCAAATAGTGTTCCCTTGCAGCCCAATTTTTGCTGCTACCCACAGAGTTCTATACAGCATCAGCAACAGTAGTCAGAATCTCCCAAGTTTCATTGTGCTTGGGAAAGTTATGAGCAGCAGCTGAAGCAATGGAGCTTTTTGTAAACCCAGCATGGCACCACTACATCATATCTATATTTAGAACACTCTTCCCAACTGTAAAAGCTAGAAACATTTTAAAATTAAACAGCAGACAGGAAGAAACCATGCGTACTCACCTATTGAATTAAAGCAAATTTATTTTAATCCTGCATCTTTTATAATGCCTTTATATTACTTCATGTAATTGGGCTGCAGGGAATGGGAGGTTAGCGATCCAAAAAGAGACTGTAGGACGGCAAGTGTTCGTGGGAGGATCTCTCAAAAAATAGTCTAAAATGTGGATATGTTTGAAAAAATTGTAGATATTACCTACTACCACCTGTAGTAGGCAAATAATATTTTCCCTGGACCTTTGGAAGGTGATTAAGAAATGAACCACTTGGTGTATATATATCCCAATACTAATGCTATTACTTGTACTTAAATAGGACTTTTCATTAGATGTCATCAGCCTTGACAGAAGTTTCAAGCATTATTCCCCTTTTACAGATGGAATACCAGAGGCAGAATTTCAGAACAAAACTTGAATGAGTGGTCAGTGATTTTTGAATGCCTGACTAGGATCACTTTATGCCTGATTTCCAGAAGTTCTGCACTGAACACCAGCAGCTTCTAAAAGTAGCAATTATGAGTGATCAATATTCCTGAAAATTCATGTTTGTGGATATCAAAAAACCTGGGGGACACCAAATCAGTGGCCACTTAGATTAAAATTGAGTACTCAGAAGTAGGGATGTTAAAATGCATGTGTTACATAAGGTTAAAAGAACGGGTCCATCTAGCCCAGTATCCTGTCTGCCGACAGTGGCCAATACCAGATGTCCCAGAGGAAGGGAACACAACAGGTAATCCTCACATGATCCTTTCCAGACAAATGTATTCAGGTAAACGTGGAACTGCTGACAATTTCAGCATTTACATGCAGGGGTTGGGAAGGCTTCTTGTGAGCACCAGCTCCCACCTGTCACCCCCCCACCCATGCTGCTGCCTCTGATACAGTGCAGGGGGACAGGCAACTTTGCAACTCCGGCTCCTGCCTGTATTAGAGGCAGCAGCACAGAGTGCAGGTGTATGTGTAACTCTGCATGATAACCGATAAGCCCAGCCTTATCCATTAACCGTGTACATGGTTACACTTTCACATCCCTAATCAGAAGGTCATGAGAAAATAATGGGCGAGCTAGGCAAGGCGCTTCAGCTATTCCTATCCCTATGGTCAAGCCCTATGCTGCTCCCAGTCAGAAGTCCTATGACTTTGGCCGCTGAGGGGTGGAGGAAGGCCCAGCTGCCCGAGAGCAGTCTCCAGCTTGTGTTCCTGTGAAGGACTTCCCACAGCTGCCTGGACTGTCTTAATTTGGCCTAGGCTGCTGGACCCTTGCATGCTGTTGTCACTACTCTCCAGTAGGGATGTTAAATGGCTTTAATCAACTAATCGATTAGTTGACGCAGTTTTCATCGACTAGTCGATTAGCTAATAAGGGGGGAAAACTGCAGAGCCGCAGTGGGGTTAGCTCCTACCTCCTGGAGCTAACCTGTCTGCAGATCTGCCTTTTAATACATTTACAAGGCTGAAGCACAGCATAGTGACCGGGAATCAGCTGTGCTGGCTGCATCCGACTTCTTCTCTTCTTCCCCTCCCCCCTCGCTGTGCTTGTGCTTTTAAATGTATTAAGAGCCTGGTCCCCCATGGAGATGTTGCTCGGAGGAACTGGCTTTTAAGCCAGCTCCCCTCAGCACTGGCTCCTGGCCCCGTCCCCCCTGCTTCTCTCTGATAGAGGCAGCAGGGTTGGGATGGAAGAAGCTTAGCCAGCATCCCCCTGCCCGGGTGGCTTTACTGACTGCAAGCAGTTGAAAGGTGGTGCAGAGCTAAGGAGCAGCCTCAGCCTTGCATACCAGTGGATGCAGCAGGAGAAGGAAATGGGAGAGCACTGTGTGGCCACCCACACCATGGCATCAGCCAATTTACCAGCTGCTCTGCTCTGCTCTACCCAGCTCTGGCTTTTAGCTGCCAGTCTGGCTTTGGACAGGGCTGTGAGTGGCACTTTAAAGATTAACAAATTTATTAGGGTATTAGAACATAAGCTGTCTTGAAGCACTTCACACTTCCACAGACTTAGCAATATATAACCCACTAACAACTGCTGCCCAGCTGCTTTCCCCAAATAATTCCTTTCCTCCCTATGAGGCTAATGGGTAACTTCACCTTGAATGGTCCCTTGAAATATGTTAACTACTTATGCTAAACAGTCTGTGCCACTTGGCATTTAGCAGTGACACTCTGAGTCACTGTCTACTCAGCAGAGAGAATCCGTGGCTTGTCTGTGCCAGCTAACTGGCTAGGATTGGGAGCTGCAGCCATAGGTTTTTTTCCCTGTGTAGACTTATCTGACTTAGTTTCCAGGACCTGGAGAAGTGCTCTGTATAAGCTCAAAAGCTTGTTTCTCTCGCCAACTGAAGTTGGTCCAACAAAGATACTATGCTAGAACCTCAGTTACGAATACCTTAGGAATAAACTCTTAACAAAATGCTGAGGTGGTTGTTTCAAAAATTTAGAAGTGACCATTGACAGCTTTCAGATTTTTCTGTATAGAAGAATGCTACTTTTAGCCATCGGTAATTTAAATGAAACAAGCACTGAAACAAATTCATGACCTTGTCAAATCTCTATTTTATAAACTTTCTGTTAATTTTTTAGTTTACATTTGACAAAGTGTTTGTATTATATTTGCTTTTTTTTTTGGTCTTCGCTGCTGCTTGATTGTGTACTTCTGGTTCCAAATGAGGTGTGTGGCTGACTATTTGGTTCATAATTCTAGTGCTCGTAACTCTGAGAGTATCTGCTGTATCTCACCCATCTTTTTTCTCTTAATATTCTGGCTACAACAACACTGCATATGTGTAAAAGTGCACATTTCGGTAACAACTGAGGTTTGAGTGAACTGTATAATATAGCAAAAATGCTAGTTTCCTTTAAGAGACATTAATGCTCTTGTGGAATTAAAAGTTAACTTAAACACACACTGAATTTATATATACACAATTTAATATATTTGTACAAGTATGTAAGTATGAGCAGTTATTAAAGTAAAATTCACAGCAAATACATTTAAAAATTGACTTAGAATTATATCTCAGCTTCTTTCATGTGGTCTCTAAGAAAGTAATTCAGAGTCCAGAGCTTTGAATCTTTGAAAATGGTTATAGGTAGATACAGAAGCATGCATTGTTTTATTGTAAATATAAAGTTTGTGCTTTAGCGGGCTAGAATATCAATCGCTGTAAACTTCATTCACTCATGTTGCCATTGCTATTCTTGAGTTTTCCTGCTGTCAACTTTTCCTTGGCTACTGTGTTCATAAATAATTGGCTCAGATCAGATGTGGTATGATATGTATGCCCGGAGAAATCCTCTTGAGGAAGATTCCATGTATTTGGTTGTTTAAGTGGTATTAACCATCATTTTCTGTGTTACATTGTCTTATATAAATTTGACTGTAGGCAGACTTTTTAAAATTATAGGATTATGTTTGCAGACTTTTTAAAATTATAGGATTATGTTTACAAATTAAATGTAACAGTGTATTTTGATGGGGCTTGTTTTGACATACTGTGTCTGAGCTATTGAATATCTGCTGCATTCAAAATGGTAATATTTGTGATATCACATTTCAGTGCAGTATCATGAAGATTCTTGTTTGTAAAGATTGAGCTAGATGGACCGTTGATCTGACCCAATATGGCCATTCTTATTTGCTTAAATTGAAAGTATAATGCTGCTAAATCTACTATATATTTTGAGAGAGTTTGTTTGTGTGTGAGCAAGTGAGAGAGTCTCTCTGTTCAAGAACTCCTCCTAAACGGTAAGAGGTAGGACCATCAAATTTGGTCTCTTATCATAACTTAAAGCCAGGTATGGGTTTGGTGTGTTAAGACAATGGGATATGCCTAGAATGCAGGATTGTTTGCTTTTCATAAAATGGAAAGGGAGGGGTTTGCTAGTAGGGGCAGTTACACTGTGTAATGACCGGGGGAGGGGGAGAACAAGGGGCCTGCTGGCTTAACTACTCCAGCCCCCACAAGTAGAAGTAGCACTATTGATGCTGGTGCTTATATTAGTGTAATTTATGTCACACGGGGGTGATTTATTCACAGTGATAAGTAGCATCAGGTATGCCAACATAAGTTGTAGTGTAGTCATAGCTTTATGAGGTGACTTGAGTTTCTTTCCAGCCTTATATTTCTGATTCTAAATTCAGCTTATGAATAGAGACCACGTTGCAGATGTTTCAGGAGTCTGTGGTGGAATTTTCAAAAGCATTCAGTGTAGGCCTAATTCTGCTGCCTTTGAAATCAGCGGTAAAACTTCCATTGGCTTGAGGGCATGAATCAGGACAACACTGAATGCTTTAGAAAATTCCATTACTTGGTCAATTGTCTATTGCTGTTCTCACTAAAATGACCCCCATAACCTAGGGCAAGAGTGGCAACCTTTGGCTCACAAGAGCCAAATATGGCTCACTAGGGAGCCAGATATGACTCTTCTGGAGCCCCAACTCAGCCCCTACAGCAAAGAGCCTGCACTGGTGCTACAGCCTTGTGCTTGCCTGCAAAACTACACCACCAGTGCTGGCTTCCTGTGGGGGGCGGGGGAGAGAGCCCCGAGCCTCCCCACTAGATCCGGTGTGCAGGGAACAAAGTGGCTCTGTGCCTGGTGAATGGGAGCGGTAGGAGGCCATGTTTCATGTGGTGCGAAAAGCAAGTGTGCTCCCCCCTCCCTCCAACTTTCATGCTCTCTCCTGCCCCCTTGCCAGACAGCCTGCCCCCCAGCCTGCTTCTGCTCCTTCCCCCCAGCCAGACAGGCCTGCTCCTGTCCTCTACTGCCACCCAACCTTGCACCCTCACCTTCCCTCTTGCCCCCATCCCTATCCCATTCATTGGCAGCCCTGTCCTGCACACTTACCCCCTCATATTTAGCCCCATCCCAGAGGCTGCGGGGGTGGGGGCACAAAATCTACTAACCCTAGAACCTCAGAGTAAATCTGACCTGAAGTCTTGAACCTCAGTCCTCTTGGCCCTCCCCTACTGTGGAGCTGGAGTTTCAGTGGAGTGAGGTGTTTTAGTTGGTGGCCACATCAGTGAGTGTTAGGGGTTTTTAGAGGGATTTTTGTTCTTTTCACTTGTGTCGTTTCCAGACTACTTTTTCTGTGGATCAGTGTCCCCCAACCCAAAAAAGGTTCCCCACTCTTGCCATAAATAAAGAAAATGCTGAAACCTTTGGTGTTGGACATAATATTTTACTTTATTTAAAAATGAAGCCTGGCCAACAACCCCCCAGTTGGGGCCCAGCCCCCATCTGGCCACAGCCTCATAACACTCCTGCACCCCCCCCCCCCCACCAGCCTTGAGCTGTCTATCATACACCTGAACCTCTGCCTTGTGCCGCTCATACACTCACATCCCCAGTCCCTTGCCACAACACACATGCATCTCCCACCCCAACCCCCTGTCCTAAGCTCATCTTACTCTCACATTCCCAGACTTCCTGCACCCCCACATCCCCAGTCTCCTGTCATAAGACTGACAGAAGACAGCCTGAATGTGTGCATGCAGCTGGATTTGACCACTTATGATGTAAACTTCAAAGAAATGTGCAAAAAGATGCAGCAGCAGAAGTCCCATTAAATAAAGTATGTGAGTACAATGTTTCATTTATGGTTTTATTAATCATTGTCAATTATCAATAATATTAACTTGTATATTTTCAGTCATGCAAATGGGCATTCTTATATGGCTCTTTGTTGACCACTTGTTCTGAATTTTGATGAAGTTTGGCTCTTTGGTTTGAAGAGGTTGCCAACCCCTAGCCTCGGGCACAGTATTTCAACTTTTTTGGTATCTGGAATTAGCTTGCTGCCTTCCTAAACTGTGTAAGGGAGATCTAGGCATTGGTGCTGGTCCACGGACCAATTGTTGAGAAACACTGGCCTTACGGGACCAAATGAAGGATTGTGAGCCCAGAAGACTTGAATTGTGTTCTCACTTTTCCAACTAATACTTAATACTTTTTGCTTATTTTGAACTTGCTTTTGTGAGGTCTCATGCCATCCCTAAAATAAAAAGATATTGGAATATTTACTTTTTATTGCCCAAGAACCCTCCCCTGGATCTCCTTGTGCATCTTGATTTTTGAAGTCTGCTTCCAGTTTGTAAGTTGTGTCTGGTAGGGATGTGAATGTGCATCTGAGTACATGGTTAACCGATGAGCCTGAGCTCATCCATTAACCCTCACAGTGATATGCAGGGGGGGCCTCCACTGCCTCTGGAGGCAGGATCCAGCACTTGGGGAGTGTGATACAGAGGCAGCAGCATGGGGGATGGGGAGCATGCAGGAACCAGTACATACAGGGAGCCAGTTTTCAAGCTGACTCCCTGCACATACCCGTTCCTGCTGAGCCAACTGCCCCCCTAACAGAGGCAGCAATGGGGCGGGGTGGGGGGGGGAGAGGAGGAGAGGAGACAGGTGGGAGCTAGTAGGGGAACTGAAAGATCGTGGTTTAAATGGCTTGGAGCCTGGAACAGAATCTAGATCTTTGGCTTGCAATAGTATGTTTTCACTGTGCAGTTAACTTGGGCTCTTCATAGTGTTGCTTCTAACCTCCATCCTGTCTACACACACAACTTTCTCCCGAGTTTGGTGCTTTAAGCAATTCTCTTATCTTCTGCAGCACCCTTCTAGCTTTAAGCCAACTAGGACAATATTTATCATTAATTTAACTAGTGTCAAGTAGTGCAGTGATTACAAGGCTGGTGTAATATTCTAATCTCTGGTCCTCCTAATCTCTCTTTTCAGTTCCTATATTAGGGTATGTTTCTTAAGTAATTGGGAGGACTGTGCCTTGGGTGAGTGGGTTCAGGAGGAGGCATCTAGCCAGAAGATTCTGGATTTTGAAAACTATTTTGCAATTATCTTCCAACAGCAGTACAAGTAAAAAAATGCAAAACACACATGTTAGCTCTGGAGTCAGAAAATAAAGCTTGTGTGCACACCCTTAGCTCATCTCTTGCACATGTTTTAGAAGTCTCTTATTGTATGTTCACTTTGTCAACTATTGTGTACAAAAATAGGTGTACTTGCCAAGAGGTTACGTTTAGTTCCTGATGTGAGGTGTGTGTGAAATCACTTTATGCATGCTAATGTCCAGTTACATAGGGATCTGTTTCTGTCCTTGCCACTGCCTTGCCTCTGGCAGACATTTTTTGCTGTTCTTGGGTTTTTTGTCTGTCTTGTCACTTGTTTCTTTCCCAGCATCCTCTTCTTATTTTGCATCTCTGTGGAGTATGCACAGCAGAAAAGAACACAAAGGAAATGCTCTCCTGCTAAGCACTGTAAAATAGTTAGACAGCAGTAATGGTTTGAATAATGACATTCAAACCTGTTTCAAATTACTAGTGCTTATGAAGGGACCACTACTTTGTAGGAGCACAGGTGCAATAGGTGTTGGATTCCTTCACTTGGATGAGTTAACAAATTGATGATGATGTGGGAGAACACAGTTCTTACTATTTTTCAGCTCTTTACAAGCACATCCTATTCTGAGGACTTCTCAGCTTAAGTCTGGTCTACACTAGAAAAGATTTGCTGGTATAGCTGTACTGACAAACCCTCCTAATATTTATGCAAGTTTTCTTGGGGAGTTAGGGGAAGGGGAACGTGCTTTTGCTGGTATAGCTTATAATAGTCCCCCAAACAAGGTATACTGGCAAAACACTTGTTTGGCTATACTTGTGCCTAAAATAGGGCTTTTGCCATTATAAAAACATAAAAATCATACTTCTAATTGACATTAAAAGTTTCTGTATAGACCTGGCCTTAGTGGAAAGGATAAGAAGTCAGACAGTTGTCCTGATAGGGCAGATTGAGGGCAGTACTGGTAGAAAATGGTATTAAAAACAAAACTAATATCAACAGTGGTCATTAAGAAAAGCATGGGGAGGGGGAGGTGACATCTTTACATACAAATCAGCGGTGGGCAAGCTAGGTTACTGAGTGAGCTAGATGCGTGGCCGTCTGTCCTTCACTTCAGTTGGCCACAAGATTGTCATCAAAATGGTATCCTGAGATAGGGTAGTTTTGTTAACTGCACTTGCGTACCTAGAATTTGCAGGGTGTGCCAATTGAATTGTAGTAGCGTTTGGATGCAGAGGGCACGCATGGCTCTCGCAGTCGATGTTACGTGCAGTCAGCACACACCACACTTCATGTGTCCTTGCTTTACATGTATATCACTTTAGTAATACTGGTAGGGAAAAAACGATGTGGACAGAAATCAATGGAATATGTACATGGGTACTGGCCTTTTGGGCAATGCTTAGAACCCCAATGAGCTGCAGATTGCCCACCATTGATATAAATGAGTTAACTCAATGGAGATGGTGATTAAACCAAAACTATTGAACAGGCTGCTGGTGTAGAAAGAAATGTTTACATGAGAAAACCATATAAATCAGGTGCCTCAAACTCGCAGCCTGAAGCAGTTCCGCAACCTGAGCAGTTCCACAATCTGGCCCTTGAATCGCTGCTGGCATGTGGATGGGAGGACTCTGCACACTCCTCCTGTGACCACAGGATTGGGCTGGTGGTGGTGCAGAGCTAGCAGCTGGAAGCTGCTATAGTCCCACTGTGCTGCTGGGGGCCCCCTGATGTGGGATTTAAATTGTCTGGGGGTGGCAGGCGAGGCAGAGGAAACACGAAGGGGAGTGCACGTAGGGGCCAGGGGGGAGTGGCACAGAGACCCCACCTTGCCCTAAAGCCCTGCCAGAGAGGGTTGCCTGCTGGCCCACTAAGAGGATTTGAGGACTGACAGTGACCCTAGGGCCTAGGGTAAACTGAGTTTGAGACCCCCAGATCTAAATGCGGATAGTTTTCAGTATTATGGAGGCATGAAAAAGAGAGCCAGAATTTCACCTTGGAGTGGAGATTTTACATTACAGCAAAGCAGCTGGAGACTGGCGTATACTTGATAATGAATATAAAATTAGAACATCTGACTCTGCTGACAACCACAGTAATAAAGGAAATTAAAATGTTGAAATCCCTCCTGAAACTCCTTCAGGGATCTAAAGAAAGCAACAGATGTATTTTATTAAAGAGTATTGGGGAAATTCTACCCTACACATTTTTGAAAAGCAAGTTCTGATTCCTTGACTGTGGTTGATTTTTTTTTTTTTAAATCTTTCTTTATTGTGCAATTTGACAGATTAATGTCAGTGTCACAGTTACGGAGAAGCTAGCATCATACTTACAATTGTATTAGAATTGAGTTTTATCAGGAGTATTAATATTTTATTTTTTGAGAAAAATCTAATTGAAATGGGAAAAATCAAAACATAGAAAATGAACAAAAGTTCCTGGTGGTTTGATGAAAAATGAATTGACACAAGAAAAATAAGAATTTAAAAATCATCCTTTTATGCATTTTTCCCCCACTGGAGTGGCTACTTTTTTTGTACTATTTCTACAAGAAACCTAAAATACTCTGGGACCCTGTCCTTTGGTCATGTTATTCCTCGTACTAACTTCTAGAATCACCTTTTGTGTTGCAAGTATATGACGATATATTTTATAAATTTTTAGTCAGAATAGCACGCTGCTTTTAGGAATGTTAAAGCAAAAGACTTCCAAATACATAGAAAGTGTGACAGTCATATATGTTGATTTGTTGATAGAACTTGACCTGCTGCTCACAAACAGGGAGGAATTAGTGGGGACAGTAGATGTGGGTGGCAACCTGGGAAGCAGTAATCATGAGATGGTCAATTTCAGGACCCTGAGGAAAGGAAGAAAGGAGAGCAGCAAAATAAAGACCTGGACTTCAGAAAAGCAGACTTGGACACCCTCCGGGAACTGATGGGCGGATCCCCTGGGATGCTAACGTGAAGGGGGTAGGAGTCCAGGAGAGCTGGCACTATTTTAAAGAAGTCTTATTGAAGGCACTAAGGATGTTGAGTATCAGGTAATTGACTAATCGAATAGTTGATGCATTTTTGCATTGTCTATTCGATTTGTTGATAGGGCACCTCCACCTTTGAGGTGTAGCAACAGCCCTGCTACACTTCAAAGGTGAAAGTGCTGAAGCCTGGGGTCAGCTGGGGACTCCCCCGCTGGCCCTGGGCTTCGTGTGGTGCTGCTACAGTGGCATTTCAAAGTGTCAGTGCTGCATAGAGCATGGGAGCTGACCCTGGGCTCCGTGTGACGCTGCTGCTTTGAAGTACCCCTCCTTCCCCTTCTCCCCCCCCCCCCCACTACCTCTGTCTGATAGTCAGTGGGGGAGGGGAGAGTGATTAGTCAACTAGTCCTTCACATCCCTAGAAGGCATAGGAACAAACCATCCTGATGCGCAGTAAAAGAAGCAAATATGGTAGGCGACCAGCTTGGCTTAAAGTGAAATCCTTGGTGAGCTTAAACACAAAAAGGAAGCTTGCAAGAAGTGGTAACTTGGACAGATGAGTAGGGAGGAGTATAAATATATTGCTCACGCATGAAGGGGTGTAATCAGGAAGGCCAAAGCGCAATTGGAATTGCAGCTAGCAAGGCATGTGAAGGGAAACAAGAAAGGCTTCTACAGGCATGTTAGCCGTAAGAGGGTGATCCAGGAAGGTGTGTGGTCCTTACTGGATGAGGGAGGTAACCTAATGACATGATGTGGGAAAAGCTGAAGTACTCAATGCATTTTTGGCCTCTGTCTTCAGACAAGGTCAGCTTGCAGACTACTGCACTAGGTAACATGGTATGGGAAGGAGGTGGGCAGCCCTCGATGGAGAAAGAACAGGTTAAGAACTATTTAGAAAAGCTAGACGTACACAAATCTAAGGGGCTGGATTTAATGCATCCAAGGGAGCTGAGTTGGCAGATGTCATTGCTGAGCCATTGGCTGTTACCTTTGAAAACTTGTGGAGATTGGGGGAGGTCCCAGATGACTGGAAAAAGGTAAATGTGTAGTGCCCAACTTAAAAATAGGGAAGAAGGACAATCCAGGGAACTACAGACAGGTCAGCCTCCTAGAAAAAAATCATGGAGGGGATCCTCAAGGAATCCATTTTGAAGCACTTGGAAGAAAGGAAAGTGATCAGGAGTAATCAGCATGGATTCACCAAGGGCCAGTCGTGCCTGACCAACCTGATTGCCTTCTGTGACGAGGTAACTGACTCTGTGGACATGGGGAACTCGGTGGATATATACCTTGATGTTAGCAAAACTTTCGATAGTCTCCCATGGTATTCTTGCTAGCAAGTTAAGGAAGTATGGATTGGATAAATGGACTGTAGGGTAGATAGAAAGTTGGCTAGATTATCGGGCTCAATGGGTATTAATCAATGGCTTGATGTCTGGTTGGCAGTGATTTCAAGTGAAGTGCCCCAAGGGTTGATTCTAGGGCCGGCTTTGTTCAACATCTTTATTGATGACCTGGATGAAGGGATAGATTGCATCCTCATAAAGTTTGTGGATGACACTAAGTTAGGGGGAGAGGTAGATATGTTGGAGGGTAGGAATAGGGTCCACAGTGACCTAGGGAAATTGGAGGATTGGGTCAAAAGAAATCTGATGAGGTTCAACAAGGATAAGTGCAGAGTCCTGCACTTGGGATGGAAGAATCTCAAGCACTGTTACAGGCTGGAGACCAACTGGCGAAGCAGCAGTTCATCAGAAAAGGACCTTGGGATGACAGTGGATGAGAAGCTGGATACGAGTCAACAGTGTGCCCTTGAAGCCAAGTAAGCTAATGGTATATTAGGGTGCATTAGGAACAGCATTGCCTGCAGATCTTGAGAAGTGATTATTCCCCTTTATTTGGCACTGGTGAGGCCAGAGCTGGAGTATTGCATCCAATTCTTGGCCCCCCCATTACAGAAAGGATGTGGACAAGTTGGAGAGGGTCTAGCAGAGGGCTACGAAGATGATTAGGGGCTGGAGCACATGACCTATGAGGAGAGGCTGAGGGATTTAGGCTTGTTTAGACCAGAGACGAGTGAGGGGGTATTTGATAGCAGCCTTCAACTTCCTGAAGGGAGGTTTGAAAGTGGATGGAGACAGGATATTTTCAGTAGTGACAGATAGCAAGAACAAGGAGCAACGGTTTCAAGTTACAGTGGGGGAAGTCTAGGCTGGATATTAGGAAAAAACAGTGCTTTTTGTGTGATGGTACTGCCCGGTACGCAGTACTGGCACCTCCAGTCAGAGCTCAACAACCTTTCCCCCTAGAGTACTGGCACCTTTGCTTTTTTTTTTTTTGGTTTAAAAAAAAAAAAAAGCTGGGGAAAACTATTTCACTAGGCGGGTGGTGAAGTACTGGAATGGGTTACCTAGGGCGGTGGTAGAATCTCCATCCCTAGAGATTTTTAAATCCTGGCTTGACAAAGTCCTGGCTAGGATGATTTGGCTGGGGTTGGTCCTGCTTTGGGCAGGGGGTTGGATTCTGGCTTCCTGAGGTCTCTTCCAGCCCTATGATTCTAACTGATTATAAAAGCAAATATGGGTACTCAAGATTTTGCACAGTAATTTAAGTTGGAAAGCCTTATGGAGCATTGGAGTGTTGGTGCCGTTTTTGTAGGCAACGTGAAGGTGGAAAGAATTGCACAAGTCTTTCCCCATAACTTGTATTAATGTTTTTAAGAGGTTGGATGAGCTATCTGAGTGTATTTTATTTGCTAATGCATAAATACTACATTTTTTAAAAAGCAGTATTGAATACTGAAGTGATTGGTAAGGGTGTAGAATGTTTTTAGCTTTGTTCCTGGTCAAAATCTAGCCCAGTTTGTTGTGTGGTAGTTGTGGATGTTTGCTGGTCTCCACATAATGAATTAGTGGTTTTGGCCCACTTCCTCATGGGCTGATGTCCACTTTAGAAACCATTTCCTCATTTGGCGTCCTTGTTGATAGTTTCTTGAAAGGTTCCAGTTTTAATTCTGTGGACTACCATATCTCCTGTATGAAAATCCCCCTCACCTCAGAGTTAAGGCTGCTTTATTCACAGCTATGGCCTGTGTTTTAACTAGCAATAGAGAGACAAGGGTGTTTTACTTAAAACAAAAAAAGGGGGGGGGGAGGGAAACCTGTTTGTAAAATGATAAAAGGGTAGGACGGCTTGCAGAGAGAGGGAGGGCACTTAAAATTACTTTAAAATATAAACATTTCAAGTTGACAGTCCCTCCTAAATTAGTTTTAAAAATGTTTTTGGTGTTGAATGTTTATGAAGCAGAACATTGTTCACCTTGTAAATGTTAAAGGAAAGTTTATGTGTATAAATTTTTGGTGCTTCTCTTTCCATGCAGAAACTAAGAAGTATTTTGTCCCATGTTTGTTGCTAGTGCCCTAAGCACTTCCTATTTCCACATTCAAAGGAAGCCGCAACTACCCTGTTAGGTGCATGAAATGTGAGCTATTTATTTGATTGAGAGTGCATACTACAAGAGAGAGAAGATAATTTTCTAATAGAATCTGTTGAATTTCTGCATATAATGTGAAAGAAAAACTTATTGCATGACTGTCACCTGCAGTACATGGCTCTGGTATTTTTATTCTATCTTCTACTACTAGTGGTAGTGCAGATACTTTTGGACCAGTAAACTCTTGTAAGTATCTCTTCTGGATGATTCCATATACAGTAAACGTCCGATAATCCAGCACCTTTAGGACCCAGGGGGTGCCGGATTATCAGATATGCAGGACTATCAGAAGGGGGGGGTCTGGAGTGGGGTGGGAGGGGATGCCACCCCAGACCCCTCATAGCCCCCCCCTTACGATAGTCCGGCTCTGCCTCAGGCGTCCCTGATTCAGCCTCTGCTGGTCAGTTTCAGCAGCAGCTGAATGGGGGATGCCTGCAATAGAGCAGCTGGGGTACTGCCCGGTTGGTCCCGTAGCGCTGCCCCTTGGGGCTGCGGGACCAACCCGGCAGCACCCCAGCTGCTCTTGGGGATGCCTGGGGCAGAGCAGCTGGAGTGCTGCTGGGTTGGTCCCGCAGCGCCAAAGGACGGCGCTGCGGGACCAACCCGGCAGGACCCCAGCTGCTCTGCCTCAGGGATCCCCGATTCAGCCGCTGCTGAAACAGATCAGCGGCTGATTCCAGGAAGCCTGGGGCAGAGCTGCTCTGCCCGGGGCTTCCTGGAATCAGCTGCTGATCTGTTTCAGCAGCAGCTGACTTGGGGATGCCTGGGGCAGAGCAGCTGGGGTCCTGCCGGGTTGGTCCCGCAGCGCCGAGGGGTGGCACTACGAGACCAACCCGCAGCACCCGAGCTGCTCTGCCCCAGGCATCCAGATTCAGCCTGCTGGTGAAACTGACGCTGCTGGTCAGTTTCAGCAGCAGCTGAATCCAGATGCCTGGGGCAAAGCAGCTGGGGTGCTGCCGGGTTGGTCCCGTAGCGCCGCCTCTCAGCGCTTTGGGACCAACCTGGCAGGACCCCAGCTGCTCTGCCCCAGGCGTCCCCAAGAGCAGCTGGAGTGCTGCCGGGTTGGTCCCACAGCCCCGAGGGGCAGCGCTACGAGACCAACCCGGCAGCACCCCAGCTGCTCTGCTCCTGGCTTCCCTGATTCAGCTGCTGGTCAGTTTCAGCAGCAGCTGAATGGGGGAAGCCTGTCCGGCTGCCCCAGCACTTCTGGGTTCCTGATGGTGCCGGACCATCAGGAGTCCTGGAGCATTGGATGCCGGACTAATGGAGTTTTACTGTAGTTTAATATTAGCAGAAGTCACTATATCTCTAGTACTGACTTTAATACTGAGAGCTGTTAGATTGGCACTGGCAATAATATCTGAACTAGCTCCCACTCTCCCCGCCCTCTAGCACTCATGCCCTGCCTCTACAGGTCTGTCACCTACAGTGTCTTCTGCCTGTAGCTCTCCTCACTTAGTTCAATCTCCAGTACTTTCTCAGCTCAGTCTTTTAGCTGATAACGACAAGATGAATGCATCACCGATAGGGTCACGCTCACACTATTACAGAGTCCGACCTCATCAAAACCCCTGGTACCCACACTGGGCTTATACCCCCCTCCCCTCCTTACCCACCTCAGTGGGCGACTTGGAAACATTGGGACCCATATAGAAACCAGTCCTCAACCCACTCTACACCAGCAAAAAGATGCTTGCCTCCAACCCGGTCCCTTCCTCCAACAGAAGATTCTGAGGAGGAGGACGGACAAATAGCTGACAGAGACCCAGATTCTCATGCATTCGGCATGTTTCCAACAGATAATTCTTCGTCGCTGCTGGATGATGCAGTCATACCATCAGACTCATGCCCAAGGGGCCATCTTAAACAATTTCGATAGCTATTTAAAAGAGTGTCAGCAAGCCAACAGGTCCCTCTCCAAGAAGTGCAGGAAAAAGAGCACCCTTGTTAAAGAATTTACACCCCATGTAGCAGGGGAAATTACCTTGCCCATAGATAAGGCAATTAGGAGACACCATATGAACTATGGAAAACACCTGCATCTATCCAGCCCATCAGCAAAACGGTGGACAGGAAATAACTTTGTTCACCCAAAAGACATGGAATTTTTGTACGTACACCCCCCAGCTGAATTCCTTGGTTGTGGAATCGACCCAGTAGAGATCCAGACTACCACAGTAAAGGACAGGTAGTCAAGACAAAGGCCACAAGAAGTTACTTCTCTTCAGCAGAAAGATCTACACTTGCTCCACACTGCAACTGAGAATTGCAAATTACTCTGCTCTTTTGGCAAACCATGATTTTGATAACTATTCAGAATTGGGGGATCTCATTGAACACCTCCCTGTGTTGAAATAACCTATCCTCAAGGCGATAGTCCACGAGGGCCACACAAGTGCCCGCACCACCCTACAAACAGCATTGGATGTTACTGATACTACAGCTAGAGCGACAGCCACAGCAGTGGTAATGCTCAGGACGTCCTGCTTACGGGCCTCAGGTGTTCCCTGTGAATTTCAGTCCGAAGTGGAAGACCTTCCATTTGACAAACAAATTATTTACAGCTAAGATAGACGAGGTGCTGCACAGTAGCAAAGATTCAAGAACCACGCTCTGTACTCTGGGCTTGTATACCCCACCTTACTGGGGTAAGCGATATACCCCGTAAAACCGCAGTGATTATGAAGAGTATAATTGGCCACCAGAGACCTTATGAAGATACCCAACCAAGACAGCATGCACAGACGTCACCCCTCTACCAAACAAGCCCCAAAGCAGCAGATTTGAGGTTGTGGCTGAGAGTCTGCATAACCTCCCTCACGATTCAATGCCAATGCAGCACTGCCATATTTTTATCCACCATTTGCGTCCCTTCTTAACACAATGGGAGTCCATAACATCAGACCGCTGGATGCTGGAAATAATTTGTGCAGGATACGCTACCCCCTTTACCTCTATCCCTCCCCCCATCCCTCTTCAGGGACCCTTCTCATGAGGCCCTGCTGAAACAGGAGATCGATTGCCTCCTGATGGTCAGCTCCATGGAGCGGGTACCCGAAGAAGTTCACAGAACAGGATTCTATTAAAATTATTTGGTCAAAGAGAGACTGATCTTTGACCTCCACAGCCTGAACAAATTTCTCAGAAAGCACTGATTCAAAATGGTCACGCTAACCATAGTCATTCTGGCATTGGATCAAGGGGACTAGTTTGCAGCCCTCGACCTACAAGATGCTTGCTTTCATGTTGCTGTTCATCCAGCACACAGGAATTACCAGTGCTTCACTCTGGGACCAGACCACTATCAGTACAAGGTCCTATCTTTCGGCCTTTCATTCTCTCCCCCCCAACAACACCACATCATCATTTTCCCATACTTCTACTGTCTGATAAAAGGGGGGGTCATGGGAGGATACCACCTCCATGATAAACAAGACTGGAGCCCTCCTCAATCGTCTTGGCCTTCTTATCAGCCAACAAAAATCGATGGTGCAGCCATTTCAGGACGTAGAGTTTATTGGTGCCTACCTCGACTCAGTCTGAGCCCAAGCATATTTACCTCAACAGTGATTCATAGTTATACAAGATCTCATACCCATGACCTCTTCCACCACAATACTCACCTGGCTCTGGTTGATGGATCACATGGCTGCAACTACTTACGTGGCCCATCATGCCCATTTGCATTTCTGCTCATTTCAGCTCTGGATAGCATCCTGTACATCCCAATCCGCTGCTCTCGACACGAGAGTTACTATACTCGTAGACGTTCTCGTATCTCTGGTGGACGTCAGTGGACAGTCTTCTGGCAAGGGTTCCATTCTATCAAACTGAGCCCACAGTGCAAGTTACAGTGGTGGCATCTCTCCTGGGCTGGGGTGCCCATGTGCACGACCAAGTGATCCAAGGCAAATGGTCCCCACGCAAGACATCATTGCACATCAGTCTGCTGGAGCTGAAGGTAGTAAGAAAAGCATGCGCACATTTTGCGCCCAGAATTGCCAGTTGCACAGTTCGGCTCCTCATGGACAACATCTCCGTAGTGTTTTACATAAACCGACAAGGCGGCGCTTGCTCCCGCTCCCTATGTGCAGAGGCCATCCACTTATGGAATTGGTGCATCCGCAACCAGGTTATTCATAGCAGGTTACTCATAGCATCATACCTACCTGGGGCCAGCAACACCACTGTGGACTACTTGAGCCGCAACTTTTCCGCAGACCACGAATGGGAGCTACATTGGGAAGTCACAAACTCAGTATTCTACCAGTGGGAGTGGCCATCTATAGACTTCTTCGCTTCTCCCCAGAATACCAAATCCCCCCCAATTTTGCTCCTGAGCGGGACTTGGGATCCACTCCTTGTGGGATGCATTTCTGATCCAATGGATGGCTCTTCTGCACTATGCCTTTCTCTCTATATTTCTTATTCCCAGAGTTCTACACAAGATCTGCACAGATGGGGCTTGCATCATCCTGATAGCTTCATCGTGGTTGTGCCAGATCTGGCACTCATACCTGCACAAACTATTGGCTCAGCCTCCCTACCCATTGCCACGCTGACACAACCTTTTCTTCCAGAACCGCAGGATAATGCTGCATACCCAGCCACATACTCTTCATCTCCAAGCGTGATTTCTCTCTGGTTCATGGAACTAGAGGCCCAGTGTTCTCAACAAGTGAAGGACATTCTTCTTCACAGCAGGAGACCTTCCACACGAAAGACTTACCTGCAAAAATGGACACGTTTCTCTTAGTGGTGTCAGAAGTCTGAGAGAGACCGTTGGACGTCCCCACTAAATGTCACCCTGCACTACATACTAGAACTTAAAACATCAGGACTTTCACTCTCTTCAAGAGTTCACCTTTCCGCAATAACAGCTTTCCACACCCCTGTGAAGTCTCCATATTTGCTCATCCCGTCACAAAAACATTCCTTAAGTGCCTTCACAACATATACCTGCCTCATAGGACTCCCACCCTCCCTTATGGGACTTGAACCTTGTTTTGGATTGTTTGACCAGGCCCCCTCTTCAAACCTTTGGCCACTATTGCACTTCCTTTCCTCTTTATGAGGATCTGTTTTCTACTAGCCATTACCTCAGTGAGGAGAGTTGGTGAACTTGGGGCCTTTATGGCGGAGCCCCCCTACGCTGCTTTTACGAAGGACAGAGTCACACTGAGACCTCATCTGGCATTCCTACTGTAAGTCTGTAAAGCATTCCATGTGAATGAGCCTATTGTGTTACCTACCTTTTTCTAAAGCCCAACGCCTCACCATGGGACATGAGTCTACACTCTTGATATCTGGTGAGCATTGGCCTTCTTGGATAGAACATGAGACTTTCGGTAATCTCAGTGACTTTTTATTTCCATTACTGAGCACTCAAGAAGTACACTTATTTCTTCCCAACGGATCTCAAAGTGAATATTGACATGCATAGTTAAGTGTCATATTCTGGCCAACAGGCCCTTTCAACATCCACCACGAGCACATTCTACTTGGGTTACAGTGGCCTCCACGTCCTTCTTGAACGAGACATTTATAGAGCTGCCACATGATTATCAGACCACACTTTCGTTAAACATTATGCCATATTTCCACAACATGCATCTGATTCAGTGGTGGCTACTGCAGTTTTTTCTACCACTGCCAAACAATGACTCTGACTCCCTTCATCCAGGTCGAATGCTGCTCTGTACTTTCAACAGTGGAGCACGCACGGGGAAATCACTTGAAGAAAAGGGAGTTACTCACTTCATGCAGTAATGACTGTTCTTTGAGAAGTATGTCTCCGTGGATGCTCCACCACCCTCCCTTCCTTCCCTCTGCTCGGAGTCTTATTTGGGTATAGACGAACTGAAAGGGAGGGGTCAGGGCGTGCAAGTAGCACACTCGGGTGGGAGTGTTGCAAGATGTCTCCTGCATATGCATAGCCCAACAGGGGAGACAGCATTGCAAGGCTCCAATCTGAGGTTCTGGGCGTCCCGTCACCAACAGTGGAGCACCCATGGGGACACACGAAGAACAGTCGTTCCTGCATAACATGAGTAACTCCCTTTTACATGCACTTACTTCAAGGAGTATGGCTTATTATAAACTGTTAGGATGTTTGTTTTTAAGAAGGCATTAGCTATGGCTTCTTGAAGAAATAAAATTAATACATTGAAACTTCCGTAATACAAATACGGAGTTTTCATTGTATTATGTTTATCAAGCCACAGAAAAAGGTTGACTTTTCAGCTGTGAGTTTGAATTGGAATTAGCAATAATGCCACCCAGTGAAAGTTTCAGCAGCAGATCTCCCAAAATCATGAGAAGTTAATGGTAGCTAAATTTAGATTGTCTTTTAACAACAAAAACAGAGTAGCAATGCCAGAAAACAAACACAGCAGAATAACAATAAAGGGCAAAAAAACCAAAACATCCTTTTAATAGAGGAGCATGAATCTTAGCATAGTAATCAAGCAAGATTTTAGTGAAAATAGATAAATACATTAAATATTTATAAGAACGGCCATATAGGGGCAGACCATAGGTCCATCTAGCCCAGTATCTTGTCTTCCGTCAGTGGCCAATTCCAGGTGTTCCAGAAAGAATTAACAGAACAGGTCATCATCAAGTGATCGATTTCCTGTTGCCAGCCTCTGGCAAAGAAAGGCTAGAGACACCATCCTGGCTGTTGGCCATTGATGGACCTATCCTCCATGAACTTACCTAGTTCTTTTTTGAACCTTGTGACAGTCTTGGCTTTCACAACATCCTCTGGCAAGGAGTTCCACAGGATGACTGCGTTGTGTGAAAAAATACTTCCTTGGTTTTAAATCTGCTGCCTGTTTTTTTGAAGGCCCTATAATATGAGATCAGCATGTTGCTGACTGTCGTTCAAATGCAGCAGAGATTAAGAAAGCAGTAATCCAAACTAAGAAAATCAAGTATGTTTCACATCTTCAGAAAATAGGAAGCATGTCTGTTTTGTAGACAGTGGTGGACACAGACAGATAGATCATCCCATACTTAGATATGCAATAAGAATTCTTTTCTGTAGAGTGTTCTGAAATCTGATGGTATTTAATAAGAAATATAGTGACGTTGCCTGTAAACCTGGCCAAGAGCAATGTTGGAGCTAGACTGAATTTGTAATTTTATCAAGTACAAATAATGTGAAGAGTATATGAAAACATTTTCACCTCTGCTCCAAATGTTTGAGTTCAGATGTTGTAAATCTCGAACACGTATATAATGTGAAAACAAAATAACTCCAAACCAGTGATATATGAATTTGGTGTGTTAAAAAGGCCAGTTTTACAAAGCTGAGAACTGCCGTCATTAGCCAGATCAGCTGAGAGAGTGCTTAATCAGAAAGCTGTGACTGTTTAAGAATACATTACTAGAAACTCAAAAAAGCCAGTCAAGAGAAAACTGTTTGTTTAAAAAAAAATAGTTATGGGGAAATGAAGGCAGATATAGATATATCTGAGTATAAGAGAAGAGGAAGTAGATAGTAATGAATATAATTAAGAAGCTAGGAATCAGACCACTGTTAAGCAAAGCTTCAGTAGACTGTCAGAAGGCTAATGTTGTTTGACCAATCCCAGTCAAGAGAATGGGCAGGGTATGGGACTTAATAAAGAATTAAGGGAAAGTAATACAGTTTATGCATATCAATGTAGACTTTTGGAAAATAGATCCTGTCTAACTTGTAATGTCACCAGAAATAAGACACAGGTTGAACTTCTCTAGTCCAGCATGCTGAGGATCTGACTAGTGCCAAATGAGAGAATTTACCAAACCACAGGAGGTCAGTATTGTCCAGCATTATTACCAACACTTCCACTGCTTACAGGGCTGTTAGAAAACATTTAGGAATAAAATAAAGCTAAATAAGGCACAGAACATTGAGACCCAGGATTGGTGGCTGTAAACACAGTTTATGGGACTGTAGGAAACTTGGCCACACCCATGATAAGTAGACTTCCTGCTAACTGAAATCATGCTGGACCATGGATCTTGCCAGGTTGGAGTGTGCCGGCCTAGAGAATTTCCACTCTGGTGTGATTGATAAAGGTAATAGTGTTAGTGTACTAGAAGACATTTGAGTTAGTATTGAATAACTTTGATTTAAAAAAACAACAACCTGGTATGATATACAATTAACATGACATGACACACATTAAATGGATTAAACGCTGGTTTATAGATGGTCCTAAAAACCAAACTGTAAATGGGAAAATCATCAAATGGGTATTTCCAGTGGCATCCCACCTGGATCAGTTTTGGCCTTATGTTGTTTAATATTTGTATTACTGACCTAGAAGAAAACATAAAATAATAATTGATAAAGTTTATAGAGCACACAAATTAGGGAAGTGGTAAATAACTAAGAGTTATAGATGCAGTGTGATCTGGTAGGCTGGTTGCAGGCAAGGAATATGCATTTTTAGGGCTCGCCGAACCGCGGTGAGCTCTGCTTGCCAGCCGCACTGTCTGGCGATCTGCGCATGCCACGGGTGAGTAGATTGTATTATTTGTCGAGCCCTGTGCATTTTAATATTGTCAAATGCAACTCTGTATAGATGTAGAAGCAATAAATGTAGGCCAAACTTAATAAGTGACTATTCTGGGCATGAGTCATCCTGGAAAAAAAAACAAAGTTGGGCATCATAAGGAGTGAGCAACTGAACATGAGTTCCCAGTTTGGAGCTGGTGATAGCAAAAGAGTTAATGTGATCTTTGGATGCATACACAGGGGAGTCTTCTGTAGGAGTAGAGAGGTTATTTTACCTCTAGATGTGTCGCTGCTTTGACTGCTGCTGGAATACTGTGTCCTGCTCTGTTGTTGTTAATTCAAGAGGGATGTGGATAAACTGGAGACGGCTCAGAAGAGCCATGACAATGATTAAAGAATTAGAAAATATGCCCTAGAATGATAGACTCAAGGAGCTCTATTTTCTTAACAAAGAGGAGGTTAAGGGATCACTTCCTAGAATCATTGAACTGGGAGGAACCTTGAGAGGTTGTCAGATCCAGTCCCTTTGATAATTAGCAACAAATTTAAAATCCTATTTAATATTTGGCAGAGAAGTATAACATGATCCAATGGCTGGAAGTTGAAACCAGACAAATTCAGACTGGAAATAAAGCCTACATTTTTAACAGTGAGCGTAATTAACCATTAGAACAGCTTACAAAGTATTATGATGGATTCTCTATGATTGACGATTTTTAAATTAAGGTTGAATATTAGTAGAAATACTCTAGGAATTATTTCAGGGATGTTCTATGACCTGTTATACCAGTCATCCTAGCTGATCGCAATGGCCCCTTGTGATCTTGGAATGTGTCAGTCTATCCAACTACTGTTTTGGTGGCTACTTTATATTCTAGGAAAAGAAGCTGGCCTAGTGTGTGTTAGTGTCATTCAGTTTATCAGTGATGAATGAAGAAAATGAACACACAATTGAGTACCTCCAGCAACTGAAATTGAGGAAGTTCTTATATAAACTATACAGAATAGTGATAGAAATGTAGCCGTGTTAGTCTGGGGTAGTTGAAGCAAAATGCAGGACAATGTAGCACTTTAAAGACTAACAAGATGGTTTATTAGATGATGAGCTTTCGTGGGCCAGACCCACTTCCTCAGATCAAATAGTGGAAGAAAGTAGTCACAACCATATATACCAAAGGATACAATTAAAAAAATGAACAAATATGAAAAGGACAAATCACATTGTAGAACAGAAGGGGAATGCGGGGGGGTGGGAAGGGGGAGGAAGGAAGGTAAGTGTCTGTGAATTGCTGATATTAAAGGTAGGGAGAGTGGGATGTTTGTGAGTTAATGGTATTACAGGTGATAATTGGGGAAACTGTCTTGGTAATGGGTGAGAAAGTTCAAAGTCTTGTTAAGTCCGTGTTGGCAAGTGTCGAATTTTAACATGAATGACAGTTCAGAGGATTCCCTTTCAAGTGCAGATGTAAAAGGTCTTTGTAGCAGAATGCAGGTGGCTAAGTCATTTAGAGAGTGTCCTTTCTGGTTAAAGTGGCAAGAAACTGTTTTCTCTTTGTGATCTTGTCTGATATCTGTTTTGTGGGAATTAATCCTTTGGCGAAGTGTCTGAGATGTTTGTCCAATGTACATAGCAGACGGACACTTTCGGCACATGATAGCATAGATTATATTTCTGGATGCGCAGGAATATGTGTTCTTGATCTTATAACTCACTTGGTTAGGTCCAATAATGGTATCAGCAGAATGAATATGTGGACAAAGCTGGCAACGGGGTTTGTTGCAAGGGAAGGTACCAGGGTTGGTATTAGTGTGGTATGTCCTGTGGTGGTTGGTAAGAATCATCTTGAGGTTAGGTGGTTGTCTATAGGAGACTATGGGTCTGTCTCCCAGAGCCTCTTTGAGTATGGTATCCTGTTCCAATATAGGCTGTAGTTTATTGATAATGTGTTGGACAGGTTTAAGTTGGGGGTTGTAGGTGATGACAAGTGGTGTTCTATTGTTGGTTTTCTTGGGTCTGTCTTGAAGTAGATGGTTTCTAGGTATTCGTCTGGCTCTTTCAATTTGCTTTTTTATTTCTCTGGGTGGGTAGTTGAGATTTATAAATGCTTGGTAGAGATCCTGAAGCTTCTGGTCTCTGTCAGTGGGGTTAGAGCAGATGCGGTTGTAACGAAGGGCTTGGCTATAGACGATGGATCGTGTGGTGTGTTCTGGATGGGAGCTGGATGCATGTAGGTAACTGTATGAGTCGGTGGGTTTTCTGTAGAGAGTGGTGTCTAATTTTCCATTGTTGATTTGTACGGTGGTGTCCAGGAAGTGGATCTCTCGTGTAGAATGGTCCAGGCTGAGGTTGATGGTGGGGTGTAGGTTGTTGAAATCTCTGTGGAATATCTCCAGTGTTTCTTGGCCATGTGTCCAGATCATAAAGATGTCATCGATGTACCGTAGGTAGAGGAGGGGTGAAAGGGGACGGGAGTTGAGGAAACGTTGTTCTAGGTCAGCCATAAAGATGTTAGCATACTGTGGGGCCATGCGTGTACCCATGGCTGTGCCGCTGATCTGGAGGTATAAGTTGTTCTCAAACTGGAAATAATTGTGGGTGAGAACAAAGTTACATAGGTCTGCTATCAGGTTGGCAGTAGTGTCCTCTGGGATAGTGTTTCTAATTGCTTGTAATCCGTCTTCATGTGGGATGTTGGTATATAGAGCTTCTACATCCATGGTGGCAAGGATGGTATTATAAACTATACAGGCACTCTAGCACTCTTAAAAGGAGAGAGTGGGGAAAAAAAGAAACTCAAGGAAATTATGTATAGATAGTCTCATTTGTGAGAATGTATTTTCACTACAAGATTAACTTCAGTGTTGTCCCTAACGTAAGGCCTTTCAACTCTCACACTTTTTACATTTCTGTGTGGTAGTACATTTAATTTGACTTGGCTGGCACAGGCTTGTTGGATGGTATAGGCTAAAGCTTGAGTTAGTACAGTTCACCAGCAGCTACAACAAACATTTTACAGTGTGGACACAACCTTATTCTGCTTTAGTAGCTCTTGTGTTCAACTGCCCTCCCACCATCTTCCCAGAGTGCCCAGAAAGGAAAGATTTTCCCACAGTTCATTGGAAAAGAATTCATACAGTGGGGTTCAGTTCAAAGAAACTCACAAGCAAGTGTGGACATAGTTCAAGTGTTATTTTGTAGTGTGGCTGTTTTCACTTGAGCAAAACTATCTTGACAGTATATAACTAGTTAATGCTGCAGTGAAGGCATAGCCTAATGGTGGTTCTACAGAGGAAGGAGTTCTGTTTAAGTAGAAGGCTTTTCATATAACACAATCTGGAGTATTTTAGCATTATATCAGCACTGTGCTTAGTAAGGCCTTTGACTTCAGTCAGGCACAGGAAAAGAAAACAGTTAAATTTCTTTTACGCCACTCTGGCCTCAGTCTTTCTCCAAATCTTAGTTATCCACCTTTAGCTTCTCCACTGTTGCTAGAGTTGACTTAGCTTAAGTCGAGTCTTGGTGGCATCCACACTGCGGAAGTCTGATGGGAACAAATGCTCCCATTGGCTTCCGTTACTCCTTGCTAAAGGAGCACTCAAAGATGATAAAGTCATTGCAGACAACCTAAATGAATTCTTTGCTTTAGTCCTCGTGGCTGAGGATATTGGGGAGATTCCTAAACCTGAGCCATTCTTTTTAGGTGACAAATCTGAGGAATTGTCCCAGATTGAGGTGTCATTAGAGGAGGTTTTGAAACAAATTGATAAACTTAACAGTAACAAATAACCAGGACCAGATGGCATTCACCCAAGAGTTCTGAAAACTCAAATGTGAAATTGCTGAACGATTAACTGTGGTTTGTAACCTCTCCTTTAAATCGGCTTCTGTACCTAATGACTGGAAGATGGCTAACGTGACGCCAATATTTAAAAAGGGCTCTAGAGGTGATCCTGGCAATTACAGACCGATAAGTCTAAGGTCAGTACTGGGCGAATTAGTTGAAACTATAGTAAAGAATAAAATTGTCAGAGATAAATGAACGTAATTTGTTGAGGGAAAGTTAACATGGTTCTAGGCTGTTAGTAGATGTAGGACATCATTGTGTGTTCAAGCTTTTTATCACCCCCATAAAACTTTAAAAAACTTTAAAAACTATAAACTTAAAAAAAAACCCTGAGGTTTTGATAACGCTAGTTCTAGGTGTGGCCTTACGATGATCATGTCTTAATTTTGTCCTGGTATTGGGCCTGCTGTCTAAACCTGAACAGAACTATTCATTGTTTCAATTTGATACACTCTTGTTAAAAGCTCACTGGCAATTAAAAACCACTTTAAATTTTTGTTAACTTGGGAGTGCATGGAATATTTTAACATGCCAACTTCTGTAGTTTTACTCTAACAACTTCTTTCTTTATAAAAATGTATTTTTCCAATTTTGGTATAGAAAAATCTAGCCAAATTAACAAGGGAAACTAATTCCACAGGGGAAATAGTGAAACAAAGAACCAACAAATGCACAATTAAACTGAAAGTAAAGGTGTTTTCACTAATCTTTGCTACAGTAATCATAGGCCTCCTTGGGAGGATGGGAGAACGGTAACTGTCCAGACACAAATGTATATTTAAGTCCCCTCTTTGATTTAATTTCTTGTACCTTCATAATGGGTTGGAGTGTGATAAAATACAAAAGTGTGTTCAAAGACTCATCTGAGTCTGTAGTTCAGTAGTTCAGATTAAACTTTGAATATATTTCCCCTTTCTTTAGCATAACTTTTTAAAATGACTGTGAGCATGCTCTGCTGTTGAAGCATCCACAAATGCTACTACACTTGCATTCAGAGACAGTTTAACACTATCTGCTGTAATTGCTGAGGATCTTAATACAAACAAACTGATCAATTTTGAGTGCAGTTGTTATATGTACAATTTATTTGCCATACAGTAATTTGTTCATATAAATATTTTCTATTCCTGGAAATTCAAACAAGACTCTGTTGTAATGATGTTGATTACATGAAGTTGGCCCAGGAAATTCTGGTACCCTGCCTTCATGAGACATTCAGTTTAGCCTCCAATAGCATTGCCAGTGAATCCAGATGTTGTTGTCTTGAACAGTGGGAACATCTAGCACCCAAACTTGGCCTCTCTACTTCTCACACTCTGGATGTTGTCAATCATAGAAAGAGCTTGTGCTAGAAGTATCCAAAACATTTTCACACAAATTAGAAATGATGTTACAAAGTTCATGTATCTGGGCTACTTAAAGTTGTTACAAAGATCAGAGCTTTTTATCAGTTCTATAAGGTGCACCTGGCAGCTCTGTCAGCACACCATCCTCCTGTTCAGTATCCCATCCTGTGGTGCAGGGGCGGGGAACCTTCAGCCCATAGGCTTGATGTGGCTCCGCAGCAGTGTTCCCTGCTGAGCACTTGGGTGGCGGCCCAGGAGAGATTCCAGTGGTGCCCAGCTGATCAGCAGAGCACCCCCAGCCTCCCACAGTTGGCAGTATGTGTTTCTATTGGTGGTGCACTTTTGTAGATGCTTCGGTGCACAACAAAATGTATTCTGTATATGGACAGAAAAAAATAGAGGGAACATTGCTTGTCAGGGTTAATCGCTGGTGGGCTGCCAGACTATTTGTTTACCTAAGCATCTGAAGGCATGGCCACTCATGTTGGCGAACTGTTCCTTGCATTATCTTTCGGACTTCTTAGTTGCAGTCACCAGCCACTAGGATTGGGGCACTCGTGGCAGCCTCCCTCTTCGTACAAAAACAAGGTTATACTTAGGCTGTATTCAAAATTTCTACCCAAGGCAGTTTTTGACTCCCACTTCAATCAATTCATTTCCCTGTGTTATTCCCCATGCCAACCAACGGCAGTCTAGACACCACTATTAAGATATACACAAGGGCCTCTCTCTTTACCTTGGTAGAATTAAGTCATTCAGTGTTTGATCTATATTGTTTGTTCTCTCCATAAGGGCAACAAATGCCAAGCTATATACTCTGTGTATGTGGGTCTCAGGTTATATTATCTAATTTGGCCAGGTCAAATAAGGGCTTATTTCACTTGAGCTCAGACAGTTTTTTCAAAATTGTTCCTATCTCCAGGGGCGGCCGCCCCAGGCCCCGCGCTTCAGAAAGCCCCGCGCATGCGCCGTGGCAAAGGGGGGACCCCGCGGAATTATGCTGCCCAGGGCCCCGCAAAACGGTCATCTGCCCCTGCCTATCTCAGAAATATATATAGAAACTACTTGAGGATCAATCTGTGTTTTCTCAAAACATCATTGGTTAAGATCTAGATTGGGGTATCTAGACTAAATGTCTCCTTTGGCAAAGCTGTTTTATAGGCTTACTGCTTGCATGTCATAAAGAGTGATATAGGCATGGAGGAACATTCAAAGAAGAAAAGTTACTTTACAGTAACTCTGGTTCTTTAAGATGTTTTCCATATATATTACAATGTATCCTCTATGCCCACTTCCACAGTCTTACATCATCTGGATTCTGTATTGGTGAAGAAACTGTGGAGTTGGTTCCCTCCTCTATTTGCTTTATGCACATGTGCATGGCATAGCATTGAAGTCAGTGGGAGAGGCAACATTATGTACCTAGTCCAGGTGTGGGCAAATACTGGCCCATGGACCAGATCCAGTTCGCCAGTGTTAGCTCCTGGCGGGCCCCTACTGTTGTATTTTCCTGCACAGCTGCAGTTATAGGCAATCACAGTTCTTGTTGGCCACAGATTAGGGATGTAAAATCCCGTTAATCAATTAAGCAATTAAGTGTTATTTTTAATTATTATAATTATAATAGGGGCAGGCGAGCTGAAGTGGCCAGGCCTGCCCTGGGTGGGAGCTGCTTTGTCTGGGCTAGAATGCCCCCTGCCTGCATCTGGCAGGTGACTGCTATAGCCCCCACGAGTTAACTGTAACCAGTAAGGGTGGTGTTAACCACTTAACCATTAACATCCCTACCATAGGTCGCTGTTCCTGTCCAATGGGAGCTGCAGGAAGTGGTGTCCTGGTCCACACCACTTCCTGCTGCTCCCATTGTCCAGAAACAGTGATCTGCAATATTACCCTGCTTGGTTGCGGTCTGGTGAACTGCTGCCATGTTATTGCTCATTCCTGACCTAGTCTCTGTCAGAAGTTGGGAATTGATGATAGGGATCACTTGATCTGTTCTGATCATTCCGTCTGGGGCACCTGACATTAGCCACTGTCTGAAGACAGGCTACTGGGCGAGGTGGATCTTTGGTATGACCTAGTATGGCTGTTTTTATTTGTTGAAGAGTGTATATGCTTGCCAGTTGTATTGCATTATTGAAGTCTGTTGTTACTTTAGTTGTATTACTGTAGCGCAGGGGTCAGCAACCTTTCCAAAGTGGCATGCCAAGATTTAAGCATCCTGCCCTAGGCCGTGCTGCTCTCCTGGGAGGGGGGAATGGGCTCTCTCCAACATGCACCCCATAGACCACCTGGCCCAGTGCAAACTTTTCAGTGGACCACCAGTTGCTCATGGAAACTCACCATTAATTACATAATTACCCCGGAGCCATTTTGCTAGTGCTGCAGCTAGGGAGAATGGTTTAATTTAAAATATTAAACAGACTAAGCTTTTTAACTTTCTTATGTTACTTTATCAAACTTCATTTTAAATAAAGTAAAATATTAGTTTATATCCAACACAAAAGATTTCAGAATAGTCTTCATTTATGGCAGGAGTAAGGAACCACTTTTGTTTGGGGGCCACTGATACACAGAAAAATCAGTTGGGGACTACACAAGTGAGAAGCAAAAAAACCTCAAACCTCCCTTCTCTCCCCGCTCCCCACTCCCATGCTCACTGATGTGGCCCCCAAATGGGACACCTCACTCTTTTGATGCTCCAGCCCCACAGGACATGGGAAAGGGACAGGGAGGACTTAGGTTCAGGGCTTCCCATAGGCTAGATTTACTTTTCTGGGGTTCAAGGGTTAGTGGGTTTTGTAGAACACCTTAAGCTCTGGGGTGGGGACAAAAATGAGGGGTTCAGTGTGTGGGACAGGGATGGGTGTGCAGGGTCTGGATAGGAGATGGGATATACGAGGGGGTGAGGGTGCAAAGTCTGGTTGGGAGGTAGTATGCAAGAGTAGGCTGGGAGTAGGCTGTCTGGCCAGGGGACAGTGGCGGCCACTCTGTCTGGCCTGGATGGGGTTGGGAGGTGCATTTGGACATGAGGGGTGGGAAGGCACTTGCTTTTGTGCTGCGTTTTACGCTTGGTGCTGCAGTGGCAGCAAGTATGGCCACAGTGCAGGGTCACCCGGTTCCCACAGCAGCCACTAGCACAGGGGCAGCTGAGTAGGGGCCACCAAGCGCCTCTCCCGGTCCCCCAGGGCTGCTAGCCATGGAGGCAGGCACAGTGCCTTCTCATGCAGGCTGAGTGCCAGGCTCTTGGCCAGCTCCCACAGCTCCTCTGGCTTCAGGCGGGCCTGCCAGGCGATGGTGCTGTGGGCCTCAGCCACGTGGACAGCACGGGCCAGTGTGCCCCCCAGTGCAGACAGAGACCCTGCTTGGGCTGTGGCAGCTCAGCCAGCTGTGAGCCATTCGGCTTTGCCACCCACTCTGCTCGCTGGCAGCTCCAAGATGCGGCGGTCCCCCTTCACAGCGGTGGCATGGCCGGACCGGGGGCCCTGTGCAACAGATGCAGTCCTGCAGAGGAGGGAAGGGCCATGCAGTGTGTGGTGGTGGAGCAGGAGGTAGCAGGAACTCGCTGGCAGCAGTGTGCACCGCAGCTGGTTTGGGGGCGCCTCCAAACGCACAGCCATTGTGCTCACAGCCTAACCCTGCTACCAGGGAAAGGGGAGGGTGCTGGCAGTAGGTTAGGCTGCGTGTGCCACTCAAAATCAGTTTAGGTGCTGCTTTGTGGCACTCCTGCTGGGACTTGCTGTCCCCTGCTGTAGCACCGAAGAATGGGATCCTGTTGTGCTTGTGATATACAAACAGAGATAAAAAAGGTAGTCCTTGCCTATATTGCGTGAAATGGTACTCACATTTGCAAAGCAGTGAGAAAGGTGTGCTGTTCTGATTTTTCTCATGATCTTAGGGTGGTTTAAGAAACAGTCATAATTATACCTTTAAACTGAAGCTACATACTTTGCCTGAACTTTTTAAGGATTGTTTACATTATTTTTATCCTATCTTGGTTTACTCTGACTTGTCTTTCGGACTGAAAAGTAACGTGTGTGTGTGTGTGTGTGTGTGTGTGTGTGTGTGTGTGTGTGTGTGTGTGTGTGTAAAGGGGGGAGGAAACTTTTTCAACTCTTGAAAGTTAAGGTAGTCCTATATATTTTTAGGATTTCCTCTTCACATATAACAAGGATTACAGTTTGGCTCTGAGTTCTAGTGCTATCATGCTTCATTTGTCTGAGTGCTTCGGACTAGACGTGTTTATATTAAGTGATTATTTACATTTTTCCTTATAAATTGTGAGTCTTTATAATCTTTAAAAGAAACTGGAGAAATAAAATATATTTTATTATAAATGAGACTTTAAATGTGTGTGAATAGTCACCTGATAGGTGTGCAAATTAGTATATTGTATGTGCTAAGAAATTTGTTCTGAAAATATTGTATTTGTGAATTGGAGTCCAAATTAAAGTGAACTATAAATATGAATTTTCTGACTTTTTTTGTCTCAAGTCTCGATTATAATACTGTGTGGAGGAGCACAATCCTTTTGTGGGAAGAGATCCAGGAAGATCAAAGTTGAGCTTCTGTGTGTAAAATATTTTTCAAATTCTTCCAGCAGAATAATTCTGTTTTGGAGGAACTTCGAGGAGATAAGTTGTTGAACCTTCTGCCAAATCGTGGCATTTGTTATAAATTCACTCCATTTAATGCCTAGTATTTTCGTAAGGCATTTGCTGTCATTGACATTTATACAGCTTTCTATACCTCTTATGCAGTGGTCCTCAAAATGCGGGGCATGCCCCCCTTTGGGGCCATGAAGTAACATTCATGGGTGTATAGCAGAGCCTGGGCCAGTTCCCCCCCCCTCCGGGGGTGGGGGAGGGAGTGCCACCCAGCTCAGCTCTGCTTCCATGCTTAGCTCCCAGCTGTGTCTCAACTTCCTGCCTTGACCCCTGAGTGCAACTTGTCTCCTAGCATTTGGCTTGCTCCCATACCCAGCTGTGGCCCTAGCCTCAGCCCCCTTACTATTTGTCGCTCCCACACCGTTCCAAGTCATGGTCTTGCTCCCAGCTGGGATTGCAGACAGGAGTAATGGGGGTACAACATGAAAAGTTTGGGGATCACTGCTCTAGTAGATTTTCAGCTTTCACATCCATATGTTGATGTGCTAGTAGCAACTGAAATGAAGATTAATAATTTGGTCCTTAAATTGTAGTTGTTGAGGTTACATTAGATTAAAACTTAATTCCATAGTTTCAGACGTGGTTTAAAACCCTCAAGAAATCTAGGCGTCAGTAAAAATAGTTATACTGCACATATAGATTTCTTTACATTTTTAAACCTTTACTCTTAATCTTTTCACTACTTATGTGTGTTAATTGTTTTTCTCTTCAGAAAATAAAAGAATGCTAATGGGAATGCCATTTCCCTGAAGTTCAGGTTTTCAGGCTGGCTGCCATGATGGGTAAGTTACCTATAACTGGAATCCAATTAAACTGTTACTTTGGCTTAATTCTGAGTGAAAAGAATAAGGCCACCTTTGTAATTAAACTGTATTGTTATGAAAGTGCATGTCATGGTTTTGATAAACTTGAATTGAGGTTTTCACTTAAAGCAGGGATTCAAACAGTTTGTATAAGAAAAAAAATCTGTTTCCCCAGAAATTACAGCCCCTATCTCTTTGGATATAGAAAAGTTTCAATTTATTTAAATTTAAATATATGGAAACGTGCTGTTAGATTACATAGCATTCACTCTGCAATGAAATCATAGGGGAGGGGAATCTTTCTTTAAAAATCATTTAAATCTAATCTGGGACGACAGACACTCAAATGCTTTAATCATAAACATATTTGTTCGCTATTTTCACTAAGACTGGATGCGAAAACTATGCATTTCTGAACCTTAAAACATTTGGATTTTTTTTGTTACATTTAATGTGCATTTTTAGGTCTTATGTTGCTTAGCTTTTGAAATGATTACACCATCTCCGTTTTAATATAAAATACCGATACATACTCTCAATCGTAACTCTCTCGTATTACTTATCTGGGAATTATAAGAAGTTATTTTTCTGCAAATTTTTGTCCTAATTTGATTCTTTAAAAATATTAATATACTATGATTGTTTAAGAATATAGTTCTTCTCCTGTTTCTGAACACACTGAAATTTATAAGTACAGGAATTTTGTCAAATCATGTGTCTGATGTTTAATGGAGTTAAGTGTTCTCAAGCTAAAACTCAGATTTCTTATTTGTATCATATAACGTGTCTTCATTTTTAGTAGGGCCCTTATGAAATTCACAATCCATTTTGATCAGTTTCATGGCCAAAGGAGTTTAAAATTGTTCAGTTTAATGTTTTCAGATATTTTACATCTGGAAATTTCACTGTATTGTAACCATGAGCTTCCTGACCTAAACGGGGGCGGGGGGGAGGGGGGGGGGTTGTCACAAAACTGATGTTAGTGTGTTTGCAGAATTGCCACCCTCAGTTCTACATTTCCTGAAGAGCTGGTCTCTGAAGGCAACAGCCACAGAATTTCCTGCAGCTAGGGGAGAATGCTGGAGGTGGAAGTTTGTATGATATCCCCTGTGGTAGTGCCCCTGCCATTCACCTGACTCCAGCTGTTAGTCTGTCAGGCTGGGGAGGGATGGAATCACTTTTCTGAAAGTGGCCATGCAGAGGGACAGATCAGACTAACCTTCACCACTGGGCACTCCCCTCCTGCCCCCAGCTGCAGAGTGCGCCAAGGATGCACAACTTTCAGAGTCCAGATCTGAAGGTTGCAGCCAGAAAGTTTTCTGCAGCTCGGGGGATTTCCAAAGGTGGAGGGGAGAGTCTGATCTCCTCCATGCTGCTGGAAGCCTTCATAGCTAGTCTCTCAGGGTATGTCTACACTGCCACCCTAGTTCGAACTAGGGTGGCTAATGTAGGCATTCGAAGTTGCAAATGAAGCCCGGGATTTAAATATCCCGGGCTTCATTTGCATCTTGCTGGGCACCGCCATTTTTAAATCCCCCTTAGTGCGGACTCCGTGCCTGCGGCTACACGCGGCACGGAGTAGGTAGTTCGAATTAGAGAGCCTAATTCAAACTACCTACTCCGTGCAGCGTGTAGCTGCGGGCACAAACTACCGTTACTCCTCGTGGAACGAGGTGTACCAGTATTTTGAATTAGAGAGCCTAATTCGAACTAACTACTCCGTGCCGCGTGTAGCCGTGGGCACGGAGTCCGCACTAAGGGGGATTTAAAAATGCTGGCGCCCGGCAAGATGCAAATGAAGCCCGGGATATTTAAATCCCGGGCTTCATTTGCAACTTCGAATGCTTACATTAGCCACCCTAGTTCGAACTAGGGTGGCAGTGTAGACATACCCTCATGCCCCAGGAACTGCAGTGCTTTCCTCCTCATAGAGTAGTCCTCCAGTCCAGTCACATTATATTTCTACTCACTTCTGGGGTATTGCAAGCCTTTTAGGTTAAACTGCCCAGTGTGTGCCAATCCTCCAGTGGCTTGTAGGGAACCTGGGTCCACTCTGTACACTGTTTTCCAGTCCAGGGATCCTCAACCCAGCAGCTCTGGGGTTTTACTCTTCCAACCTTTACTGCTCCTTCCCTAGACTGCTTTGTACTCTGCCCATTGAAGCTTCTTGCTCTTCCCCTTTGTATCAGGGAGTACATGTGAAGTTTTCCCCTTTGGTCACCTACCAATGTCCTTTCCGTGTAGACCTGCGCAGCTCTCTCTCTCGCTCCCCCCAAGTTGGACTTCATATGCAGTTAGGCCCTAAAACTCCTTATGTTTGCTCCGGGTGCAGCCTAAAGTTAAATGGACTAATTTTCCCTTTTAGGCTTTGTGTGGCATAGATACCACATAATGTCTGGTATTCTTCTTTGAGTAGTGTCCCCAAGGGTGCTCTGCTTTAGGATCATGTGCACATCCATGCGCTTTTGATGGGAGATTTTTCAAGAACAGTATCTGATTGACTTGTGCTAGCACCTTAGCCATCTTTGTGCTCCTTACTAAGGACACATAGGGATGCACAGGTAGGCTGCCCTCCATTTCTTTTTGACTCCCTTCAGTGTGGTGCAGAACGTTGACCATGCTGACTTTATTCAAACCATGTCTAATATAGTTTTAGTTTGATAGTTTGTTATTCCCCTTCTCTTCATTTTCCCTGATTGAGGGTTGATTCTGAGCTTTTGCTTTGGAGTAGATGACATGATCCCCCAAGCTGTAAACAGAGTCTCTACAACCAGCAAGCTGTCCCATTCAGTGTCTGCCATTCTTGGTTCCTGTGATATGTTAGGGAGAATCCCTCCACATCTGCAAGTGTAAAATATGTTCCTCTGTCAAAAGCAGATCTTGGAAAAACATGGAAATGAAATTAAAATTATTGATGAGGGAGTAAGTCCTAGGACTAGCTTCTGACCAAGGCTTTGAGAACCCCTTGGCACACAGGCACACATGAGTACTTTTCATACCTTATTCACTTCAGGATCCTGGTCAGCAAGAGCTTTGAAGGCTCCAGGCACTGCTACTCTGTCCACTCATCCTCTTGGAGACAGAAAGGTTCAGGGGAGGCAGCACCTATATTGATGTCTGCAGTACAGAGAGCCTCTAAATCTGTGTAAGAAAAGTAGATGTACTAGATGTCTTGATTGTCACTGAGAAGAAGGCTCTGGAGATCTGAGGTCCCAGGTGGAATTCATGAAAGCACTGAGTGGCTCTAGTACTCTGACGACATCTAAAATATCCTTTGAGACATACTATGGAATGGGACTCTGTATTGAGGACTTCTTCAACTATATTTGGCCATACCCAATGTAGAAATTTTGTCAGAGGTCTACACCATTAGACCCATCTGTATCCCTGGTACCTATACCATCAATTCATTCCTCTTCATTGATACTGCCTGAGTCTATCTCTGGATGACCTCCTATCAAGTATTTGACATCCATAGTGTTCAGACACTCAACATGAGTTCCTGTCTTGCTATTAAAACCATTCTCCTTGAGATCTTATTAAACTGGCTCCTATGTGTCCATCCTGCTGTTCCCTCTGTGTCCTCTTGTGAGTTAGAATCCTTGTTACTTGCTGGTACTGGACAGCTCTCCACACAGATTCTCTTGATTGCTTACTCCAATTTTTTTCGTGGAGACCACCTTGTTTACAGACTCCAGCCATCCAGCATGAACTGTTATCACCAACCCTTGATTATGTTGAGAATGATATTCAGATTTCAGTAGCACATTCTCCTGTTTATCCTCCGAGATGTCATTTTCCTACCCACTCTCAGATGATCAAGCACAGAAAATGTTGGCCCATGTGCATCTGATGTGATCAATGGTGGATGCCGCCTCCTATCTTCTCTGTATTCACACAGTAGCCTTGTTGGGACTCCTGAGTCCATTCTCCCCAGTATTTCATAAGGGCCCAGAATCATTATCATAGGGTACATAGGCAGGCAGATTTTGTCCTCTACTTCCACTGTCTCAACTAGAACCACTGGCAGAGACGTTTAAGGAGCATGGAATGAAGGCTGACAGGGAGGTGACTTCTCACACAATTGTATTGTCATCCCGGTGAAGCTGTAATGCCTCCACCATCTTCCATGGTAGATGATGTGCAGTAGTTTGGGAGCTAACTAAACACATCACTGATGTGCGTCAAATCTCTTGATCTAGGTCCATGTTTTTCATCATAAACTCCATCATAAATCATAGTGAAGAGCAAAAGTACATCAGTTGGCTTGCTCGAGAGTATTGCAGTAAGATGCTGATCTGCTCTTAATTTTTCCCTTGGTAGAAAAAATTTTATTGGCATTATACCATTGTTACCAATGCAGATTTTCACTGTTAGCTCCAAGTAAAACTTTTGACCTGCTTATTTTGACAGTGTCCCTTCAATGGTTGTATCCAGGGAAAACTATGGAAATGGGCATATAGAAATACAGAATTAAAATAACTCTCAATGTTTTTCTCTAATATGTTGGTCTTTTGTAACAAATGGAGTGTTCCGGAGAGATTGCTTGGTCTTCCCCTTCGTCCTCTGCAGCCTCCCTCGATTCCTTTCTTTATAAAGAGAAATGTTGTGGGAAGCCTGGTAGTTGAATTGTTTGGAGTGATGCAAATACTTTTACACTAATAGTATTTTTGTATTCTCCATTGCTCATTACTAACAAAATGAGGTGGAGGAGCTTCTTTGAAAAGTGAGTGAATTAATTTTTTTCATTTTAAATGCAATTTTGAATGCTCCTAATTCTAGGAGTGAAAAGCTCATCTACATGTAGCTTTTTTAGTGTAAAGACTGCAGATGTTTTATATTTAGTTCAAATATATCAAATCATCACCCTTATCCCACACAAACTCATGGATAGCTCATTACTGCTATTAACTAATGATGGGTACATTTTTAACATGTTTCGTTGTGTGCTGAGTCTGCCAGCATTTACAATTGTAGTGTTACTGCAATAATAAGGGACTTTGATACAATACTATATGGCAAGCCTTGCAGTATAAAAGACAGGCTATGGTATTTTTGGAATTTGCCAGTGTCTGCCCCTTCTCCCCCCCCCCCCCCCCCATCTCTGTCTCGCCTGTCTATAATTTTATCTATCATCTATCTGTCAATCAGGGTTTCCCAACCTCTGGATTGGGAGCCAAATATGGGTCGCCATTACACTTCAAAAGGGTCGCCAGGTGTCTCCCAGGTGGCTCTTAAGAACCATTCACACATTTTTTGAATTTCCCTGCGTCACCAAGTCTTCCTGAATTGTCAGAATGGGTTCCCCATCTGGAAAAGGTTGGGAACCGCTGATATATATATATATATATGTATAAAAAATAAATAAATGACAGAGTGACATTAGCACGTCACTCTCTGTGTCACAGCCCCTTCCCCCTTAGCTGCTCGGTGTCCTTCCTCCCTCCCTCCCTCTCTTTCCGGTGCTCTGGGCCAAGCTGCATGGCCTCTCCTGCCCTAGTGCGGGGGGTGGGGAGACAGGAGCCACGTGGCCTTCCTCCCCTCTCTTGGGCTTGGGTGTGTGGGTGGGAGCTGCACAGCCTCCCCCCTCCCTAGTGCTCAAGAAGGGGGTGCCGGAGCGGCGCATCCTTCCCCCTCCCTGGTGCTTGGGGTGTGTGTGTGAGCCCTGTGGCCTCCCCCCTCCTCCATGCTCCGGGGGGCAGGAGTGAGGGGGAGCAGGAGCCACGTAACTTCCTTCCTCCCTGATGCTCCAGGAAGAGAGCCTGGAGCCACGTGGCCTACCCCCTCAAGTGCTCTGAGGGGGACAGAGCCACACGGCCTTCCCCCCCATACCCAGTTCTCCAGGGGGGCAGGAACTGTGCAGTCTCCCCCTTCCCCAGTTCTCTGGGGAGGCGGGAGGGAGCTTGGTGAGCACAGCAAGCAGAGGGTGCAGCCCTCGAGTTACCTTTAAATAAATACTATATTTGAATTTCCCATAAATTGATTTCTATTTTTGAGGTCAGTAATAATAAAGATGATTTATCTAGACCTCTGTGACTCTCAAAAAGGTGTCTCTTCCACCAACAGAAATTGATCTAATACCAGATATTGCCATATCTACCTTGTCTAAGTTTTAGGCATTCATGGCTAAAGGTCTTTGGATGATTAAAAAAGATCTGCATTATTTTACCATTTACATTAAACAGTTGTTTATACATGATGCAAGTTTGTATTTAATTCTTTTCAACCTTTTTTAGCGTTCAACATAAGCCACAGCTTCCCGAGAAAGGAAGGCTATGACAGTGAAATGTTGTGTTGCTGTAAATCTCAGTACAAGTTATTTTCAAAAAGATGTTAGCTATGTCAACATAGATTGACTGTTATCCACAGCTATTCTTTTCCTTGTGTTGGGTGGCGATGGCATAAATGAATAGTATCCGTTGCAAATCCTGTAGTTGTGGTTTTACCATTCATATTTGTGGATGACATTTGACTTAGCTCTGAAACCTCTTCAAGTGAGAACATGTTATTTTAACTTACTTCCTCCTTCTGCAAAATTAACATTATAACAAAATTGCATTTCACAAGAATGCTTGCTAAGGGTCATAAAACTGAATCTTTGAACCTGGCATTCATTTATGCATAGAACCAATGCATCTATTAATATTTAACTTTGATAATCTAATAGAATTCTTCTACAGGGCTGACTACAGTGAACAATATTATATTAAAACATTGGAAACTCAGCTGATCCTTGTTTTGAAGGACTGATGGGGTCATTAATATAGTTGTTTGACTTTGTATTGTCCTCAAAGGAGGGTTATTCACATATAAAACATGAATTTCCAAGAACAACCAAGTTTCAATATATGCAACTGGTCTCTCCCTTCTAGCAATCACCTGGGCTTTCTTTCCTGTCCAAATGGCTTTAGTCATATGGAATATAAAGTCATGAAGCAGTTCTCCACATTCTCGTGGGAGCTCCTCACCACCTATTTCTATGAATTTTGCTGTAGAATTTGTCCTGAAGTTAGCTAATTAGTTCAATATGGAGAAAATCCAGAGTGGAATTCTTCATTATGTCACTGTTTTAATATTTTTTTGCGTGTGTAGTGGGATATTATTTTCCTTTACACTTCCAAGTGTACATTTATCCTTGCACACTGCTGGAGTAAGCCAAAGGCGTGTGGTTGCCCCATTGCCAGCCAGTCTAGCTTCTAACTGTCCCTTCGCTCAAACATATTAAGGTTACCCCTTTTGTCTTTGAACTCTCATTTGCCCCCCCCTTTGCCTAAGAATGATGCAGTGCTCAAAAAGAGAATGTAGTATAAAAAGCTACTTCAAGTGCAATCAGCAAGTGTTCAGTAGCAAAGGTCTCTTCTAATTAGAGTTCCAGTGTGTTGCTTGTTTGGTATGCTGGAGTGCTTCTGGTTTAGGTTAGGTAAGAATGATACCCAGAGTAAAGTCTTAACTTTGGTCTTTCTGTGCTTCAAACAAATACTACCCTAAGAGTGCATCTTTTCAAATTGAGGGTCTCATTTTTTTTCTCACATTTTTCAAAGCGTTTCACATTGAACAGCCTCTGAAACCTTTTGCCTAGTTATACAGTCTGCAATTGGGTCAAGGTGAATTGAATTGTCAGTCCTAATTTGTTAGAAAGCTGCTTTTAATTTTTTTCAAAAATTTAAAGTAAGGAATTTTTAACAATAAAAGTTCATTTCCTTAAGACCTGCTTATGATGATACTTCCTGGAAACAAATTAAATGAAGAATGTTTCTGTAATTGCAAAATGCTAGCTACCAGATCATTTATTTTTTATTAAGTTTATTGTGGTGTATATGTGCATCCTTTTTTTAAAGAGATGAGCAAACATTTACTTTTCTAGTCAATTTTTAAATGCAACTTTCAAGTTAAATAATGATTTGAACTTCTAAATGTCCTTTTTTGTTGTCCCCCCATCCCAAACAGATGAGCAGCAAGCTTTGAATTCAATCATGCAGGATTTGGCTGTTCTTCATAAGGCTAGTCGTCCTGCATTGCCAGTGCAAGAAACAGGAAAACCAAAATCATCATCACCAAAAAAACAGGTAAGTTTTTTCAGCATTTTTGTATAAATGCAGTGAACCATGTATATGATACTGTGATTTCTATAATATTTTCAATTGCAAGACCAAAGGCAGTGTTAAATGAGTGATTCTAATCTAGGGTTGCCAAATACTTTCACAAAAAATCCCGAACATGGGAAGGGAGGGAGAGAGAGGGAAATTGGTTGAGCAAAACAAACAAAAAAAGGGAGACCAAACTTGTTGAGCAAAAAATAAAAAAAAATTCTCTGCGCCTTTAAATTCCCGCGCTTCCCTGCCAAACATGGCAGGGGAAGAATTTCCCCGCTGGCCTTCTGTCGAAGAAAAACAGAAAATAACGGACATTTTACGTGTCAGGTATTTGTCTGGGTTTTTTACCGGACAGAAGACTTAATTACCGGACTGTCTAGGTGAAAACCGGATACCTGGCGACCCTATTCTAATTCCCAGTGGATGCTGCATATTTTTGAAATTACTTGCAAAAATGAATGTTAAAGGACACATTCTGAACACATGAACACTGTATCTGGTAAAGTTAAAGCATCACCTTTTGACCCCCTAATTGAATTTTTGAAGACTGTTATAGTAATTGTCACAATCACACTTTGTTTGGATCTGTCTTTTTTTCCCTGACTTTTTTAGGATTTTTATTTCAAAAGTTTGCTACCATCCTTTCTTTTAATTGTTTCCCCAGACCATATTTATTCTCACACATCTGAATTGCACTATCCAGTTATTGAGTGTCATTTTAAAGGATGTCTCCAGTGGGGGAAATATATAGGGAAGATACGAAATTTCGTTCCTTCTGTTTTACTTCAGAAATACTGGGTCTTATGAACTCTATTTTGTCCAGAGGCACTCTGGGCACCTGGAGAGCTAATGGAGATTGTGAACAATTGGATGTGAGGAAGGATTTTAGTCAGAATATTCTAATTTTATATTTATTTTGGAAAAAATCAGGTCTTCTGCAAGCTTCATAAAAAAGCAAAAGATTCTTCATCTTTGTACAGCAGGTCACTTTCTCTGCACATGTATTATGGCAAGTTAATACTATTGCCAGGATAATAATCCCATAGAATTAAATGGGTGTTTATTGGATTAGGCCCTGAACTGGTAGTCTGTTGAGACATTTGAATTTTTGCATTTGTCTGTGTATTAATCTGTTTTATCTTCAGTATTTGGAAGAAGAGGGATTTGAAAGCCTAGATATTTCACTTGTAACAAATAAGAAATTGCCATTGGAATTCTCTGTTTATGAGCATAAATTTAATGTAGTTGGTATCACTGAAATCTGATGGGTTGGTTCATGCAATTAGAATGTTAAAATCAATGTTAATACTAATTTAGGAAGGATTGAATGGGCAAAAAGGGAGGAGAAGTTTTACTCTGTCATAAATGGCATTATCTGTTTGAGTCATTGATAACTTGGAAGAAAATGACCTTGAATGCTTATGGATCAATGTCCTAACGAATAAAGCACAAGACGGGATGCTATCTGTTTTTTGCAACAGACCTCTGTCACACTAGGGAACAGGATGACAACCTCCTCATGTACCTACTTACAATGAGTAGGGAAAAGAGCTGTGTGATCGTGTGAAACTTCTGAGTGACTTGTGCTGGAGTTCTCATGCTGCTAGTATTAAAATAGCCTTGAAATTCCTAAACATTATAAATGACAATTTCCTAACTCAGTGTTTCACCCAATATGGGGGGTAATTCTTTATTATATCTTGTTCTAACAGATGAAGAGGAACTGATTACAAAATTAAAAATTAATCGGTAGCTTAGGTACAACTGATCATGACTTGATTTCATGACTTGGTATATAATATGCAAGCAGAATAAAGTCCAAAAGTGTACTTGATGCTTTAACAGGGCCAATTTCACTAAGCTGAAAACAATTATGAGCCAAATTACCTAGGAGGAAGAATTTAATCAGAAAAAATGTGAATGATTGGGAATCACTTAACACCTACCTTGAGAGACATAATGAAGGAAGAAGGCTGTACTGATTAAAAATGTGGCCTGGTTTGGAAGGGAATTGAAAACAACAGTAAAGTGTGTGTGTTGTATTAAAGATGAAAAGTTTTTACAATAGGAATAGAAAATCTTGACAGTAGTATTGGTCCATTAGTTGATGGAAATGGTAAAACTATCAATAATAATGCAGAAAAATCAGATGTTTTCAATAAATATTTGTTCCATATTTGGGGAAAAACATATGCTTTGGTCTCATCATGTGGTAATAACAGTCTTTCCATTCCACTAATATCTCTGTTAAAGTTGACCATTTTCAAATCTGCATACCCAAATAACTGGCATGTAAGAATTTTAAAAGAGCTGTCTCAGGAGCTCACAGGACCATTGATGGTGATTTTCAGGAACATAAAAATGGCCATACTTGGTCAGACCAAAGATCCATTGAGCCTAGTATTCTGTCTTCTGACAGTGGCCAATGCCAGATGCTCCATAGGGGGTGAAAAGAAACAGATAATTATCAAGAGATCCATCTCTTGTCATCCATTTCTAGCCCCGGACAAACAGAGGCTCGGGACACCATTCCTACCCATTCTGGCTAATAAGTATTAATGGACCTAACTTCCATGAATTTATCTAGTTCTTTTCGAACCCTGGTAAAGTCCTAGTCTTCACAACATCCTCTGGCAAGGAGTTCCATAGGTTGATTGTGTGTTGCGTTAAGAAAAATGTTTTTGTTTGTTTTTAAATATGCTACCTATTAATTTCATTTGGTGACCTCTAGTTCTTATGTTATGAGAACAAGTAAATAACTTGTTCACTTTCTCCATACCCATCATGATTTTATAGACCTCTATCATATCCTGCCTTAGTCTCCTCTTTTCTAAGATGAAAAGTTCCAGACTTTTTAATCTCCATATGGGACCCGTTCCAAACCCCTCATCATTTTTTGTTGCCTTTTCTGAATCTTTTCCAATGCCAGTATATTTTTTTGAGATGAGGCGACCACATCTGTAAGCACTAGTCAAGACGTGGGCGTGCCATAGATTTATATAGGGGTAATAAGATTTTTTTTGTCTTATTCTCTATCCCTTTTTTAATGATTCCCAATATTGTTTGCTTTTTGGACTGCTGCTGCACACTGAGTGGATGTTTTTAGAGAACTATCCACAATGACTCCAAGATCTCTCTTTAGTGATTATAGCTATATTAGTCCCCATCATTTTATATGTGTAGATGGGATTATTTTTTCCAATGTGCATTACAGTAGACTTCCAATAATCCGGAACCTATGGGACCTAGGTGGTGCCGGATTATCAAATATGCCAGACTATCAGGAGGTACTATAAGCTGGTTATGTATATACTGCATACATTATATATTGTATATAAAGTGTTCTTAACCCTTTTTATTGTACATACTATATACAGTATACTGTCATGTTTTAGTTTTGTTAAGCCTTTTTTACCCTTTTTGCTCAGTTCAGCTGCTGCCCCTGTTACCTTGTGACTCATTTTTTGCCGAAGCTCATTCACTAGGCTCTTGCCATTTTGATGCTGGACTATCAGGAGTGCCGGACTATTGGATGCCGGACTATTGGAGTTTTACTGTCCTTTGTATATATCAACATTAACATTCATTGGCCATTTTGTTGCCCAGTCAGCTAGTTTTGTGAGATCCTTTTGAAGCTCTTCACAGTCTGCTTTGGTCTTAGTTATCTTGAGCAGTTTAGTATCATCTGCAAATTTTGCCACTTCACTGTTTATACCTTTCTCCAGATCATTTATAAATAGAATTGGTCCCAGTACAGACCCTTGTGGGACACCATTTGTTATCTCTTTCCATTCTGAAAACTGACCATTTATAAGACTTGAAGGGCTTAAGAAGTTCCAGAAAAGTAAAAGAGCGCTAGTTTTGTGCCAGTTTTTAAGAAGGGTAAATGGGATGACCCAGGTAAATTATAGGTCTGTCAGACTGACCTTGATCCTGGGCAAGATAATGGAGTGGCTGGTATGGGACTCAATAAACAATTATTGAAGATTAATATAATTAATGCAAATCACATGCATTTAGGGAAAATAGGTCCTGTTAAACGAGCTATCTTATTTAAAAAGGTATCAGTCGATATGACCCTGTTGGAATTCTTTTTCAAGTTCTGCTACCCACAGTACAAAAAGGATGCTGAAAAATTGGAGAACGTTCAGAAGAGCAAGGAGAATTCTCTAATCCTTTAATCAGACACTTTGTAGTGATACTCAGGGAGCTCACTCTCTTTAGCTTAGCAAAGGGAAGGTTAAGCAGTGACTTGATTAGTCTGTATCTCTTCATGGGAAACAAATATTTAATAATGGGTTCTTCAGATTAGCAGTGAAAGATATAAAGTGATCCAACAACTGGAAGTTGAAGGTAGAATAAGACTGAAAATGGGGTATAAATTTGTGATGAGTAATTAACTATTGGAACAATTTACCAAAGGTTGTGATTCTCCTCCACTGGCAATTTTTAAATCTATTGATTGGTTTTGGAAATAGTTCTGCAAGTTCTGACCTGTGGTATACATTGGTCTTTTCTGCCCTTGGAATCTATAAATATTAATAAGGGTTTGACATTTTATAGCTTTCATGTGTTCAGTTTGAGTGGTAAAGTGGTGATATTCTAAAGTGTAGAATTTTGCATTACCATTGTAGGCAATAATATTTTTTCATATATAATATAAAAAACCACCACCAAGACCCTGCTTTGTGACAATTTACATGTTCCCATTTTTACAAACAACAGTGATGAAGAGCTCTGTCTGCTCTGGACTCTGTTTGAAAAAGTACTTTCTGCATATGTGGGGAAAATACTGACTTGAGCATACTTGTCCTCAAAAATTGGTAGTACGGCTAGTAAATATAATAACAATGAATTATTGGCTAGACATCATCAGAATGTTCAGTCTCATGTATGTTAGACTGTTTTCAGTAGGGAGCTGCAAGAAAGAGCTTCTTTTCTGCACAATTTGGAAAATGACCAACCTCTCCTTTACTCTTTGAGTACCTTATAAGGTGCACAAGCACTGTGACTGGGAAATAAAGAAATTTCTCACTGTTTAGACAGGAGAACAAGAGCCTCTGTGTGCCTTTAGGAGGTTCAAAGAGCTTCTAAATTATTCACCTCTGAAGGTGAAAGCTCTGGATAGTGAGTTAGTGCAATAAAGGAAATGCTTATGCAACCAGAAGTTTAGGGAGACTATTTTTTGTATCCTTCCATCTGTAACACTAAGTAATTTAGTTACGAGTCTGAATGTACAGTGCTCCAAAAGAGTAGAATAACACATTTTGAAACACTAAACTGTGTAATTTCATGGGCTACTTGAGTTGGATTCCAGACATTGTCAAGAAAACTTTTTTTGCTGTTTATCAATTTCATATTTAATTGGATATCACTAAAGAATTATATGACACTGTCTGTATTTAGTGTGTTTTTCTCTCACAAGTTTAGTTTACTTCAAAATCATCCTTTGGATCCTCATGGATTTTTCTGCATTATTATTGATAGTTTTACCATTTCCATCAACTAATGGACCAATACTACTGTCAAGATTCTTTCTATTCCTACTGTAAAAACTTTTCATCTTTAATACAACACACACACTTTACTGTTGTTTTCAATTCCCTTCCAAACCAGGCCACATTTTTAATCAGTACAGCCTTCTTCCTTCATTATCTCTCTCAAGGTAGGACATGTCATATGATCCCCTAGCAGAAGAAATAGTCTTCCACTTGCATGTGTTGTTTTTCTGCTAGAATGTTCAGTAACCTAGAAACCTTATGGGCCCGCTGAAGATTAAACAAAATGTCTGAGAATGTTAAATACATTTTTATGGTTTTCTGAATAAGGATTTGTCACCAGCACCAGCGAATAATTTATAATGGTTTCTAGTATGACTTTTTTATATATATAATTTTTTTCGTTACAGAATGATATCAGAGTCAAATTTGAAAACAGAGGTGAAAAAAGGTAAGGCAGGAAAAGATAAACTATTTCTGTTAGTGTTTGGGTTTTATTGCTATTTCTCTTAGTGTCCCAAAGAAACCATTAAAAGTACTGGCTGTTCTTTGAGTGATTGCTCCTGTCCATTCCAGATGTGTGCATGCACAGTCACCAGAAGGTTTGTCCTCTAGCAGTATCAGCTGGTTGGCTGTGGATCCTCCTGGATTGGCATCCCATTGTGGGATGTATATAAAACATTGCCAAATCTCTTCCTGCTCAGTTCCTTCTTACCACCAGTGACTATGGTTGGAGCTTTCAACTTCTCTTGCTTGGAGCATTTTTCCTATCTCTTAGCTTTTTTTAGTGTAAATCATTGTAAATAGAACTGTAGTATTAGTTCTAGTTAGTGTTATCTTTAGATAGAGGGGAGTAATCCAGTCCTCTACGCTCTTGGGGCCAGGACATGCCTTGGTCTCAGGGTAGAGATGTAAAAAGGGTTAAAATGTACTAACCATGTAACTGATTACCATTCTATTGGTTACGCTGTTAACTAGGCTTCTGCTGTTAGTACCTCAGATTAACAGTACTGGCATCAGGAACTGATAAGCATCAGCTTATTGGTTATCTGGTTAAACTTTTACACCCCTATCCCAGGGTTTCAAACTTTGCGCTTTTTGTCAGAACCCTATGCCTCCGTGATTCCTCTTGCCTTAAGTGTTTGGGCGAAGGACATGAAACAGACAAGTGCAAGTTTTGTAGGGGTTTTGGTTTCAGAACCAAAAAAGAAAGGGACTTCAGACTAAAACTCTTCCTGGTGGAGTCAACCCTACAGCCACAGTCTGTGCAGCTGGCACCAGCACTGAAATCACCTTTGATACACAGTGCTCCTTCAGTGCAGGATGTCACCGCACAGAATGGAATGGTCTTCCAAGACCCTTCACCGCCAGTGCTCTCCGGGATCAAGATCTGCAGGGACATCTTTGCAGCACTGTTCACAATCTCTGGTGCTGCATCATAAGAAGCAGCCAGCATAAGGGAGGTCATTCACTGAGGCCAAAGGAGTGCGTCCTATGCCAGGACACTCTGTGGTGCCTATGGACCAACCGGCACCCTTGAGTCCAACACCACCAGAGGAGCTGTCGAATCTGGTGCCTCTGGATTCCCTCAACATGTGGTAGGTCTGGACATGCCATCCACCACTGAGACTTTTGAAGTGGCATGGGACCTCTTAGAAATGATGGCCTAGCACTCCCCATCTCCAAAAGTGACCGGTAGACCTGCCTCGACCGGCACTGCAGTGCCATTCCAGAGCAAACCTGCCATGGTTGGCAACAGTCCACATTGCCTCAGCATCCTTCTCTTCAGGACTGCTGCTCTTCCCAGGACCGTTCCCTTCAGTACCATTCCCCTGTGCCATTTGAGACCAGTTCCCCCTTGGTCATCAAGGTCAGGCTCGGTCTTGGACTTGAATCGGGACACCTGTGTTTCCAGGAGGAGCCATCGTCATTCCACACACTTATGCCGGGATAGGTCAGTGATGCCTTGGCCCCAATGGCAGGCACCACCAGAGTAGTCCTCCTCAGATACCCAGCATGTACCATCAAGTCCAAAGCCCCAGTTCCTGGTCCGTGTTGGTGATCTCAGATAGGAGGGGTCCCCCTTCATCATCTGTTGCCAGGCCACCTCCATCCCATCATGGCAGCAAGTCCATGGGGCAACCCTGCACCGAGATCGGCATTCCGCTGGGCTCCAGCACAGAGACTGGCATGCAGCAGGGTACTGCTACCACACCACAACATGACTCCGTGATAAGCACGCTGCCTGGCACTGCACTTGCAGCTCAACTGGGGCATTGTTTTCAGAGCACCACAAACTACTGCCCAGGAGGACTCTGAACCGATTAGAGCATCTACTTCCTCTTCTCCTGATGAGGCTGAGGCAGAGTCATCTACCTTGTTACCACCAATGGATAATAGAGCTTATGGGGATCTGCTTGGGAAGGTGGCTCATAATTTAGGTCTGCAAGCAGAGGAGGTTGTTGAAGATCTTGTCCTGCTTAGGGGACATCCTGCCCCAGAGGACTCCTCTAAGGTGGCTTTGCTGTTCATCGGGACAACATATATTATAGCAAAATCTCTATGGCAACCCCTTGCCGCCATTCCTTTCACTGCAAGGGGCGTGGAGAGGAAATATTTTGTTCCCTCTAAAGTAGTGATTCTTAGACTTTTTGGCCCGTGGACCACCTGGCTCAATGCAAAGCTTTCCACGGATCACCAGTTGCTAATGGAAACTCATGCTTAACCACATAATTATGCCCAAGCCATTTTGCTAGTGCTGCAGCTAGGGAGAATGGTTTAATTTAAGTTGTTACACAGGTTGTGTTTTTAACTTTCTCATGTTTGTTTATCAAACTTCAGTTTAAACAAAGTAAAATATTAATTTGTCCAACACAAAAGGTTTCAATGTTTTCTTTATGGCAGGGGCAGGGAACCTTTTTTGGGTTGGGGGCCACTGATCCGCCAAAATATCATTTGGGGACTACACAAGTGAGAAGCAAAAACACTCCTCCAAAAACCCCCAATCAGTACACCTCATTCCTCTGGTGCTCCAGCCCCACGGGGGGAGGGGAAGGGGAAGGGACAGGGAGGATTGAAGTTCAGGGCTTCCCATAGGCCAAATTTCCTTTTCTGGGGTTCCAGAGTTAATGGATTTTGTGGACTTCCTTAAGCTCTGGTGTGGGGACATAAATGGAGGGATTCAGTGTGCGAGTGGGATAGGGATGGGGGTGCAGGATCTGGGCAGGAGATGGGATGCAGGATGCAAAGTCTGGGTAAGAGAGAAGGTGCAGAAGCAGGCTGGGAGTAGGGTGTCTGGCAAGGGAGGAGGGAGCAAGAACAATGGTGGATGCAGAAGCAGGGTGGGGGTAGTTGTCTGGACGGTGGGAGGGTACAGAGCAGGGCTGGGTAATTTTTTGATGGGGGGGGCACTCCAAGAATTTGGTAAGTGATGGAGAGTTGCACTCTTCCATTATTAATGGAGGAGGTGGGGGGTCTGGGATGGAGGTTGGGTGCAGAAGGGAACTTGGGTAAGGGATTGGGGTGTGGGATCTGGGAGGGAGCTTGGGTGAATGAGCGTATCGTGCCCTGGGGCAAGAGTGGAATCAGGAAGGGGTCCGGGGACTGGGAGAGGAGTGTGACCTGGGGTAGGGGTGCAGGAGTTTGGGTTGTGACTTTGGGCAGGCAAGTGGGATGCGGAGTCTGGGAGGAGTATGAGTGCAGAAGAGGATTCTGGCCCCGGAGAGGGGTGTAGGAGGAGGGAGTACAGGGCCTGGGAGGGGATTAGAACCTGTGGTAGGAGTGCAGTATAGGGTGCAGGGTCTGGGAGGAGGTTGTAACCTGGGGCAGGAGTGCAGAAGGGGGGTTCAGGGATTTGGGCTGTAACCAGGAACAGTGGATTGGGTGCAAAGCCTGGGAGGGTGTTCTGACGTGAGGTGGGGCATACAAGGAGATGCGGTGTCTAGGAAGATCTATGGGATCTGGAGCAGAGGTGCAGCCTGACTCCCAGCCAGCAGCCCAGCAGGTTCCTTAGCTGGGGCCAGCTGAGGCTCTTGCAGGCTGGATCGGCCCGCAGATTATCTTTTGCCCAGCCCTGCTGTAGGAACAAGCTGGGAGTGAGGGGAAAGCTCTTAATTATGCTACTGTCCTGAGATCTGGGCTTTCTTGGCACTCCCTCCCCTCCCCATGGGGAAAGCCCTTAATTATGCTGCTGTCCATCTGAGCTTTCTTCACACTCTCTGCCTCCCTCCCCCCATGCGGGGGAAGCCCTTGACTACCTGCAGTTCCCTCAGGTGAGCTGGGCAGGAGGGAGGTGAGAAATGCAGCATGGCTCTGGTCTCTGTCTCTTTTGAGCCAGTGTGGCTGGGTCGGGGCTTGGTGGACATGAGGCTAGAGTGCCAGCACACTCCCTGCTGCAGGGGAATGTGGGGGAGGGAGGAGAGATTAGTTTGAGCTGCAGGCCACCTGGGAGGTGGCCAGGGACCGCACTTCGAAAACCACTGCACTACATTATTCGGTTGCATGCCAGAGATTATGCTGTTTTCGGAAGACCAGTGCTTCTGTTGGCAACTCAGTAATCTCCAACCGCTCTACCAGATAATTGCTCGGGAGTCACCTGCTTGGAATGGGCATGAGCAATCACTCAAAGAAAAAATGGTTATCTACCTTTTGTAACTTGTTCTTCGAGAGGTGTGGGTCATGTCCATTCCAAGACCCAGCTGTCTTCCTTCTGTTTGAGTTTTCTGGCAAGAAGAAAATGAGTGGGGTGGTCTATATACAGCACTATCCCCGCACCACTCCGGGGGCTCCACAGCTGGCCAAGCAGGTACTGCTAGAGGGCAAACCTTGTAACGACTGTGCATGTGGTGCACGCGCACACACCCCAGCTGGAATGGGCATGAGCAACACATCTCGAACAACTGTTATGAAAGGTAGGTAACCATTTTATAGAAATTGTACATATGTGTCTTAAGAGAAGTAGAATATTCAGCACAAACAGACAAAATAAAGAGAATTGCATCATTTAAACAAGTAATTGAAAGCTGTTAAATATAGACCCCAAACTCTACTTAAAACTAATTAGCAAATGACTTGCCAAATCAGATTTGCATACGTGGTCAGGAATTATTGAATTAATGTATTCATAGTATGTGAAATGAGAGTGCAAAAACTGAATTGGGCCACCAGAGCTAATTTATCTGTACAAAGAATTTATAGTAATTACTGAGGCTACAAGATTTACTTGCCAACTGTGCTGCGGTTTGATGCTGTGTATGGAAGTCATTAGTAGCAATGATATTTAAAAGGAGACCTGACTGATTTAAATGTTAAGAAAAAAAATTGGTCATGAAGTCAGAGGAATAACTGACCCAGAATAGTTGTGCCACCATTGCTAGAAATGTGTAGGGAAACTCTAAATATATACTTCCAGAGAAATGAGCAATTCATGTATTTCTGCAGGCGGCCAGACTAATCTGGAGGCTTCTTCCAGCCCCAAATTTAAGGTCATATAATTGTCAGTGTGAAAAATGGGATTTAGAATTTTTTTCATTGCATAATTAACTTTATACCCTTTCCATTAGCCAAGGAGTTGTCAAATGTGATTCTTGTATGCAAATTTCAAAGAATGGACCTGATTATTTAAATGCTCTCATATGAACAACTTTATTCAGATGAGTGAAATCAGTGGGACGTATGCCAATATAAATAAGTGTTTGCAGGATCAAGCCGTACATTAGCATGACAAGGAAACACTTTGCTGTTTCTGTACTGACTGTGGTTTTGTGGGAAAATCCTAATGAGCAATTCTGCTATAGAAAAGTCTTTTGGGATTTGTAACTGGGCAATTCTGCTTGGTTTCTACTGAAATTTCAGTTCAAATGTAGCTTCGTATTGGAGGCAGTGAGATACTCAAAAGCTTAAAAAAGTATAATTCAAGTGAAGATGTATGACTCAGTCTCCCCTTTGTGGAGGTTTCCCACTCTCCTTCACTTCCATACCTCCTTCATGCATCTCCTTTTCTTGGAACTCTGTTCCTGAAATGGCTTGCCATGCCTTATTTCTCTTCTCCAGGTATTTCCTGCCAATATGCTTCCTTCCATTAACCTTAGACCTGCCTAGAGAGAGGTGGTCACACCTTAAACTGTTGAACATGGCCTAAAAGGAAAAAACCCTCTAATTATGGTCACGTTTGTTGTGTAAATAGTGAACTCTTTAGAGTAAGGGCCTTAATCTTCATATTCATGGGCATGCAGCACTAAGGATACACAGTACCAATAACCTATACTATTATAAAAGGAGAGGTGTCCGTCACACCGTCTGTCACACAACATTTGAGAATTCTCAGGAAAGGTACGATATTGTAGGCTGTGGTGATGGCTGCCGTTCTCCCCCCTTCCCTCCCCCCGCCTCCACCAAATCGGGACATGAGGATGTGGCGGCACAGGGGGCAGGCCCAGTGGGTAGGGGGGACGTGTGGGAAGACCCAGCTCAGGGGGCCGAAGGAGGGATGGGTGGAGCGTGGTAGGCAGGGGCTTACCACCAGCCCAATACTTGCAGCATCTCCCACTACTCTGTCTCCGGGCCCAATATGCCACTCGGAGAAGTCATTATGCTGCAGCAGTAGCTGCTCAATGGACCACATGGTTTGGTCCCCCACCACACTCTGTTGCCCACTGCTGCCTCCGCCCCGGTGTGCAGGAGCAACGTGGGACCCTGGCCCATGAGCCGCCCACCCCAGCAGGCACAGATCTGTATGATACCAGTGCTGTCACTAGCTCCCTGCTGCACCTTCTGGCCCCTTGTTGGGGAGATGCCCCTGGGTCACCCCGTCCAGCAGGTGGGGACAGCGGGAGCAGCAGATGCGATGGGGAGGGGAAGCGCCTTGTGGGCCATCGACCTGCTGCCCTGGCATGATGACTTCTCCAAGCGGCACATTGGGCCCAGGGACAAAGAAGCAGGAGATGCTGTGAGCAGTGGGGCTGGTGCTAAGTCCCTGCCTGCTGTACTCCACGTGTCCCTCCCTTGGCTCCCTGAGCCGGTGCCCCCAGGCCCTCTCCCGCACTTGCCCCCCATGCTGCCTGCTCGTCCTCCCCACCTTGCTGCTGCATCCTCCTGTCTCTGCCGTCCTTCCTTACTGCACTGCAGCCGTGAGGCAGGGCTCGGCTAGTGATGAGGATAAAGAGGACTCCCTTTTTAACAATAACAAATGTGACAGTTCTCTTTTTTTTTTTTTAAAGTTACATTGAAGCCTGTGCTATGGATCACCAGACATTACTGGCCTGGAAAATCTTATCAGTACAAGTTCTTCTTTTCTAATCAGAATGCTAGTGTGGCCACCTTTTAAAATGGTTGGAAAAATAGAAGTACTCTTGGGGGAGCCGGCCTGCAAGGGGAGCCAGTTTAAAAGCCAGCTCACCTTGCGGACCAGCTGCCTGCTGCTGCCTCTGATAAAGGTAGCAGTGCAAGGTGGCAGCAGAGACTGCTCAGTGGGGAGCTCGGATCCCCGCAGCACCGGCTCCTGCTCCCCTTTCCCCTTTGCTGCCTCTGATACAGAGGCAGCAAGAGGAGGGAATGCAAGTAGTCAACAAGATTAACCTATAAGCTTCAGCTTATTGGTTAATCATTTAGTCGACTACTTGCTGACATCCCTACTTTTAGTGGCCTTTAACAGACTTCACTGTCTGATGTCTGAAATTGCAATGGAAATGAATTAGCACATCATTAATGGAAGAGTGTTTTATGTAATGCAAAAGACATCTGTATAGCAACCTTTAAAATATAGGACTGTTTATACCAGCTAGAAGTAATTTGGTGCTGAATGCCCAGCTGGAGAGAGAAGGTGGGTGAGGTAACTGTTTTTTTTTATATTGGACCCACTTCTGTTGGTGAAAGCTTGCCTGCAAACAGGTGAAACTGGATAGACCAAATCCAATATGCAGGTTGAATTCTGATGTTCTTTGAGAACATGCACCTCCAAATTACATGGATAGTGTAGCACAGTGGACACAAGGTTATGCTTCCACATTGTTGTAAAATAGGATGTTGAAAGGAGGAGTCATAAGCTATTCACGAGTTCCTAAGATAATGAAGATAGTGTTCTAAACAGATGGCCAAAGCCTTCTAGTGTACAAAGTTCCAAGCTTACTAATGCACAATTAAGGTGATAAAGGAAAGAGTGACTTTCCTTAATCTAGCTTTCTGTCCTCCTTTCTCCCAAGAAAACAATGTTCTTACTGGTATATCATATTTAATAATATATAATAATCTGAACACAGATAAAAGGGGCCATTAACCATTGGTAATTTTCCAGTATTATTATAATAATAATAATAAAATTCAAGTGGAATTTCTTATCGGGATTTATGGTTCATATTTGCCTCAATAACTTAGAATAGAGATGAAGCAAAAGTCCGTTAGATGGCCTTTCTGTTGAAATAATTTAATTGCCTGCATATGAGAGATACTTGTATGTAATGGAAGCTCTGAGAGTGACACACATTTAGGATATTTTAATTTTGGTGGCATTCAGATAATGGAAGTCTTTAATGTGAGTTTATAACCCACATTTTAGAAAATGTTATGTTAATGTTGATGGTCTCATACCTTCCAAAAAGGAGGTGGGCAGGTGACATTTTCAAGCTGCACTCCTGATTTTAGGAAATGTTGGTTGCCTGAAACGGAGGTGCAGCTTGAACCTTTCTAGACTAGCACCCTCTGATCCTGATTGATGCCAAAGCAGAGAATTTGCCAAACCCTGGGAAGTCAATATTGTCTGTTAATATTACCAGTATTTCCACTGCTTACTGGCTCTGAGAAGACATTTGGGGGTAAATTAGAGTTAAATAACAGCACAGACCACAGAGAGCTAGGGATAGTAGCTGTAAACAAACTATGGGACAGCAGGAAACTTGGTCATACCCATGATAAGTAGACATCCAGCTAGATCATGCCTGACCACAGATGTTGCTGTACCAGAGAGTGCTGAAGTAGAGAGTATGCTCATCAGCCCATTACTAGTCTATATCCTATTTTTCTTAGGGCAGGTCTACACTACAAATTTACATTGGTGCAGCTGCAGCACATCTGGTGAAGACACTCTAAGCCAGAGGTGGGGAAGCTCTTTTGGTTCAAGGGCTGTTGACCCATAGAAAAATCAGTCGGGGGCTGCACACAAGCAAGAAGCAAACAAAAAAACAAACCCCTCACTGATGTGGTACCCGACTGAGTACGAGACACACACTCCCCATATTCCCCTCACACACCGGAGCCTAGGGGGGGCCTAGGTTAGTAGATTGTGTGTGCTCCAGCCCTGCAGGAGAAAGTGAGGGGCTGGAGTACCAGCGCAGGCTCCCCAATGTTGGGGTTGGAGCCCTGATCCTCGGGGGCTAGATCCAGGCAAGCTGGGGGCCGCAAGTTCCCCATCCCTGCTCTAAGCCAACAGGCTAGAGCTCTCTCATTGGCTTACTTCCACCTATGCAAGGGAGAAGCTCTCCTGCCATCATAGCACCATCTACCCAGTAGCTGGAGGGGTTACAGTTGGTGTAACTATTTCGCTGAGGGTGTGGATTTTTCATGCCCCTGAGTGATGCAGTGATACTGAAATAATTATGTAGTGCAGATCACGCTTCAATAATGACTGCCTCTTCTGTTCTGTTTAGTTCTGTTAAACAGAAGTTATTGAAATTTATAAGAAACCTCTACTGGAATATTTTAAGCAGAATTTTGAAATATTTAAGGCTGTGTGTGTGCTCACCAGAGTGGAGCAATATGCATGTTACTAAAGCACAGATAGCAGGGCCTAATTTTATGCTTATTAACTGGGAGTTCCTTTAATTTTTACTGCAGAATATGCTTTTTAAAATTTATTCTGCATATTAATGTTCTAAAAGGCAGCAGAAGTTTTGTAAGCCTTCTTTCTTTTTCTGTAATAAGATTACTCATAGGTAATTCATTAATAAGCAGTAATCCTTTCAAATTAGCGAAAATTCTCTAAAAATTATTTTTTGTGTTGCAGGATTCTACAATTTCCCAGGCCTCTCAAACTAGAAGATCTTGCTTCTAAAGCTAAAGTGGCTTTTGGACAGCCTATGGACTTGCATTACAGCAATAATGAGGTAATATTCTGCCTTCCTAAATCTTCAGTTTCTCATATTTTAATGAATTAATGGTTTTGACAGCTGACTATTTTTAAGATTGAAATCCAATGTATTTTCATAATGACTGAAGGTCATCTGGTGTTAGGCTCCACACGGTGTTTCAAAGTGGCAGCGCCATGTGGAGCCCAGGGTCAGCTCGGGACTCAGAGTCCCCAGCTGACCCTAGGCTCCATGCAGTGCTGCTGCTTTGAAACTCCACAGGCACCAGCAGGGGACTGCCTGAGTCCCCCGCTGGCCCTGTGCTCTCTGCAGCGCTTTCGCCTTTGAAGTGTAGCCTTTGAAGTGGCTGTTGCTACACTTCAAAGATGGAGGTGCCCTTATCGACTAATTCGATTAGCCAGTTAATTTAAATTTAACACCCCTAGTACAGAGATGCACATAGTACCAGCAGCTGGCCCCCTTGAGTAACATGTGGGGCCATGGCAGGTGGGGAGCCTGCCCAAGGGTTGTTGGCGGCCAGAGTATTGTGGCAAGCCTGACTCTAGTTTGGTGAGCCAAATCCAGCCATGGACCATATTTCATTCGCCCCTGCTCTACAGTGACCATTATGATGAAGTCCCAATTCCTGAGGATGGGTTTCTGATACTAACACAATACAGATACTATTTAATAGCTTAGTATTTGGTTTTGTTCTAAAACGTACCCTTCTTCTCCCCCTTTCTCCCCTGTATTTTTCTTTGAGTGACAGGTGGCCAAATTTGCAAAATGTTTTATTGCTCACATTTCATTAGAATAGGTACTTGTACACAGGGTAAATCTATTGATGTAGAACAGTTTCTTTATATAAATATAAGATATTTTCATTCCAATTTGATTAACATCTAGTTATGGCTTTAAAATGTCAGTTTATTATTTTAGTGGATTTTAGTTGGCAATTTGTGATTCTGGCCTAGGCAAATTAATTTAGTTCATGTTTTTCTAGTGCAGTTTGTATTTATCCCATCTAGGAATGTTCGTGTCTGGAACTATTCCTTGAATACTGTAATTTACTTAATAAATAAGTCATTGGGGATGTATATAATCAACATTACTATGTGAAAATTGTTATAAACCCTGATGCTATATGTTACTACCAACCCTACTCTTTTTGTGTTCCTTGTTAAGTTGACTATTTTCCTATCTCCCTGTAGTTGGTGATTCCATTAACCACACAGGATGATTTGGACAAAGCTGTTGAACTGCTAGATCGTAGTGTTCACATGAAGAGCCTCAAGATATTGCTTGTAATACATGGAAATACACAGGTATTAGTATATTAATGGCTAGATTAAAGAGTTAAAAAGGATACTGCCTAATTAAATTGCACTTCCATCTGAAATATAACGGTTATTGTAATGCCTAAGGTTACTCAGATTAGAATGTTTTTCTGTTTGTTCAGTTTATTTACTTTATGCATGTAACATTATTTTACATTTGGTCAACTTCACTCTGTTCTCCTAGAGAGTTAAATTGTTCTCCTTACCATCTGTATGTGTGTATGAGTTTGTACAACAGCAAAAGATGCATTTATTAATATAGTAAAATATGATGTAATATTGCCAACATTGGCATGTAATTTCAGGGGCTGGTGCAGATCTTGAAACTGCTATTGTACCTATTTTTAGATTAACAATTTCAAGTTGTTTCTTTAAATAAAAATAAATGTTCAAATGCATCTGTCACAACAAGTGTTAATGAAAATACATTGAACTTCCATAATCTATTTTTCCATGATCCGGGGATATCTGTGGTTCAGACCCTGTCAGGGGAGCAGGAAGTGGCTCTGCACAGCTGCTGCTCCCCATGTCCCCTAGCTGGGAGAATGTCTGTGTAGCAAAGTGCTGCTCTGGAGGACCACCCAGACCCCACCCCCTCACCCACAGGACACTCCTATACCCTCCTTTCCTTCCCGACCCCATGCTTTGATCCCCCATGCCTTTCATTATGGCGAACACCCAGAGTCTGGAAAATTCTATAATCTGGCCTACACTATTTCCCATGGTTGCCAGATTAAAGAGGTTCAAGTATAATAGGTTTTTGTCATTTCACTGCAAACACAATAGGATTTGGTCATTTAAGTTGTTACATTATAAATAATAATTATTTCATATAGTGACTCTTTCGAGTTGAAATCCAAACATGAGCTAAAAAATAATGTATTTTTTTCACAAATTGAAAATTGCAAGTTTGAAAAAAATCCTAATTTGTAACAAAAAACATAATTTACTACTTCAATATAATTTTAAAACCTGGTTGTAGAAATGTTTGAATAAACTGGTGTAATGATATAGACCATATGGACTTTTAAGCAAAACTGATATATAGCATAGAAATGTTTCTTTTAACATAAAGAGCTTTTGGAAATCTGTAGTGTATTTTTATTTATTGCTTTCCTTTCAGAACTACAGAATTAATAGTTTTAATTTTTTCCCCCATTTTTAGGCTCCTGCTCTGAGTAACATGGAACCCCTGCCATCACTAGAAGATTTGGATAATACAGTGTTTGGAGTGGCAGAGAGGAAAAACAGGCTGTCTGTAATAGGTAAAGCAATTAATATTCCTGTGCCTTTAAGTGTATGAGCTTTCCTTTTAAATTGTCTGCACTTATATGAGAGAAGATCTCTATTAATTCTGACTGATGTGTTGATGCCCTGTTACTTTTACTGAGATTTATTCATGCTGGTGAGTTAGGTGATGTGTTAATGAATTTTAGTTGTAAAAATAAAAGAAACGTTAAATAAAAGTAAATATATTTTTAATTTGCCTAAATGTTTATTGTCAAAAACAACAAACTGCTTTTTTTTTTTTTTTTTTTTAAAAAAGGTTCTAATACTCGTGATAGAAGTTCACCTCCCCCAGGATACATTCCAGATGAGCTGCACCAGGTGGTACGAAATGGATCATTCACTAGTATCAATAGTGAAGGCGAGTTCATTCCAGAAAGCATGGATCAAGTAAATATTTTTTTCTTGTTTCCACTTGATTAAATGCCACTATGAACATGGTGGCTGACTGATCTATCAATTTACCACCTTGTCAGTTAATGTGTGTATAATGGTTTAACAGAGTACTGTAAATGTAGTAAGTATTACCACCTTCTTCTGGCAGGTACATGGGGGCGTGGCATTCTGTCCCTCTGATCTATTTGTTTCATTCTGGTGGATTAGCTCAGTATTAGAATCTACAAGAATTCCTGGTCTCTGAATATCAGTATCCTGTCTGGGTAGCTCAGAAGATTGAAAATGGAATATGTAGTGCTTTTCGCATCTGGGTCATTATTTATCCATATTACAGTGGTGCCTCATTGCCCCTTTTGAGATCAGGGCCTGGTGAGAGAAGCTCTGTATTCACAATTAGTAAGAGTCAATATTTACCATAAAGAATTTGAAATCTAAGTAGATGAGAGAGAGTGGAAGAGAAAACAGAGGGTTAGTGTTAGTGGCTTGTCGGTTGCATAGCAAGTCACTGTATCAACTGAGAATAGAAGTTATGTCTCCTTATCCACTGGACAGAACTTCCTACTATTCTTCTGATCAGATCCAGCCCAGTTCTGTAGATAATAAAAATACATTATTCCTCTTGTTGGCAGTGAGGCCAAAGATTGCATGTATGTAGACTCCAAAATGTAAAAAATGTATAGCATGTATGAGTCATCAGTAGTATTTTAAATCTAGGACCTTCAGCTAAATAGCATATGTCTAGGGCCGGCTTTAGGAAGTGCGGGGTCAAATTCGAATGGTTTCGACGAGACCCCGGCAGCTAGGTTTTTTTGTTGAGCCCCATAAAAACCAAACCACCACACACCCAAGAGTCACAGCCCCGTTAAATCCAGGGAAGCCGCCACACTCCTCTTCTGGGGCCACCGCCCTCTCCTGCAGCGCACGTGGCATGTCCCAGAGCTGTGGGAAGGGAGCAGCCAGCACGGGAACAGATTCGGGGGAATTGGCCTAGAGCCAGCTCTGCATATGTCCATAGCATTGATTCTATAGGAATAATTTGCAGTAGTAGATTGTTATCCTCTCTGGACCAGCCATTCAAAAGGGCAAGTAACCTGGATTGTCAAAGACACAGTAAGAGACATTTTTGACCCCATGTCCATCTCCTTCCAAGATTTTAAGTTCTCTTTTCAAAGCTGTTTCTTTAAATAAAAAAAGGATATTTTTAAAACATTGCCATAGCTAGCTATCCTGTAATAGCCAAATTATTTTTGCTCGTATTTTGAAAAAATTTCAGCCTGAGAGAGATCAAGCAATTCTGTGACTCTAATGTAGGTGCTGCAATTACTCCTTTTTGTGTGTGTGCTACATACATTTCCGTTAATATAATTTCTGTAATGTACTATTTTCTACACCGGGGTGGGCAAAAGGGCCTTCATAGGCCAGATCCGGCCCACCAAGCAAGTTGATCTGGCCTGCGGAGGCCCTGCCAGTTAAGGTCTGGAGGCGGTGGGAAGTGTGCAAAGTCTCTTCCCGCCCTGCCCCAGCCTTTAGAAGCAACGCATGCTCCTGGCAGGGAGGGAGGAGACTGTGTGTGCTCTCTCTGTCTCTAATCCCTGATTAGAGTGCGCACGAAGTCTTCTTCCTCCCTGTGAGGGGTGCGGTGCTTCTAAGCATCTCGTGTCTTGCAGGACAGGGGCAGGGTGGGAGGATACTTCGTGCACTCCCCTCACCCCCAGGGCTCAGGGGCAGAGGAGTGCGTGAAGTCTCCTCCTGCCCTACAGGTGGCTCAGCAGTTAAAATCAACCACCAGCTGCTGCTCAGCTCCTTCACATGCTCCCTCTTCCCATGCCCTGATTGACCTGGGGACAGCAGAGGGGAGTATGCAAAGTCTCTCCCCACTGCCAGGGGCCTAGATGTCTAGAGGGGACTGCCAGCTGTTCAGAACAGCTGGTGGTTGTCTCTGGGAGGGGAGGGGGCAAAGACTTCGTGTGCTGTCCCACCCCCTGACAAATCAGGGTCTGTGGGTGGGGAAGCATGAAAGTGTCCTGGCCCCGCCCTTTTCACCTGAGGCCCCACCCCTTCTGGGGTGGCCTGGGGCCACTTCAAAAATTTCTGAAGTGACCCCCGGTCAAAAATTATTGCCCACCCCTGTTCTACGCTGCGTCAAGTAAATAAATAAATACAAACAATATATTCATATTAGGTGGGAGAAGGGACCAGAATATTTTTCAGCAAGCAGGACTTCATGCAGTAGGGCTTCAGCTGGATCAGTTATAGCTGCTGGTTTTTATGATTAATATGTTGGGAATTTGCGCTATAAAATGTGAACTATCAATCATAAAAAAGATCTTTTTTTTTTTTGGTCCGACTCTTGTTACTTATTAGATGCTGGATCCATTGTCCTTGAGCAGTCCTGAAAACTCTGGCTCAGGAAGCTGTCCCTCACTTGACAGTCCTTTAGATGGGTAAGAGCAACTTAAATTCAGCACTTCTTTCTACTAGATTGCTTGAAAGTACCATCCACAAAATACAGTAACCCAACTGTCAGAAACAATTTCTAGGTGTGCTTTTTTTCAGACATATTCATGAGCATGCGCGCACATGCACACGCGCACACACACACATCCCCGCCCAGTATTACTTAAAGGGATTTAATTGCTTACTAATGCACAGAAGAGAAGAGTACCATATCAGCCTGTTATTTTTGAAGAGGCGTAACATTTCTGTTTTGAAGATGCATCAGTTTCTGTTGTGGCTTTTTCTGTTGCACACAGAGATTTACTGTAAGTCTGGCCATTGTCTTTGTAAATTGAGTGTGTTCTACAGCTATGAGCAGCTCCATTACACATATATATTAGATATTGGCATAATCTGCAAGAAAATTCCATTCCACTAATGAGCTACCCAGTACTATGCTTAAAACCACTGTTATAAATCAGAACAAACAGTCAAACATACATGGAAAGGTGAGTGATAGTTGTATAGTGTCATTGCAGAGAAAGATCCTTCAAGATATAAGATTATGTTGTTGGTACATATCTTACTGAGTATTTTAGGTTCACTTACGTGCCTAAATATTGTAAATAAAACAAAATTTGAATATTTCCCAGATGAACTGATGTTTTCATTTCCTGATTTTTTAAAAAATGAATATTTTCTGTTCAGAGAGAAATCATTGTATAGGACAGGGGTGGGCAAAAGGGCCTCCGTGGGCTGGATCCGGCTCGTGGAGGCCCTGCCGCTTCCTCACCCTTAGGCCAATTACGGCCAGGGAGCAGGGGGAAGTGAACCAAGTTTCCTCCACCCTGCAAAGAGTGAGCGCCACACGCTCCTGGCAGGGTGGGAGGAGACTTTGCGTGCTCCCCTGCCCCCAGACCAATCAGGACCTGGGGGCGAGGGGAAGTGCATGAAGTTTTCTCTGCCCTGTCCCTGCCCTGCAAAGAGCGCGTAGTGCTTAGAAGTGCTGTGCATTCTTGGCAGGGTGAGAGGAGACTTTGTGCACTCTCCTGCCCTCAGACCTGATTGGCCTGGGTTAGGGTTAAGAATTGAGAGTTAGTGAGTGAAACAGTCGATCATTGTAATGGTTTAGTTTTATATTTACTTAGGTTTTGTCATTTTGTGCCACTCAAGGAACTGGGAGGTTAGGAGGTAATAAATACTTAATTAAAATTATTAGTACACATTTATGAAACACAAATCCACCAACCTGAAATGGATGGTGGTTCCCATGTTGAACCGGTCAGACTGGCAGAACAGTCAGTCATAATTAGGTGAATTTGTGTGTGTCCTTTCCTGATTTGAGGGGGACATCATTGTGGATGGATTTATCTACCATTTGTGCTGCAAAATCCATCTTCTCTGGCATTTAAAGTGGTTGGAGATGCATATGTAGAGGGGCTGGAAACTGAAAGATGATCTGGTAGGGTCTCATGGTATGGTTGGGGAGAAGGCATTTTCTTTTGTGGGAAAGTATACATTGATCTATTGGAAATTAGAAGTTTGTCTCAAAACTTTAATTATACATTTTAAAAAATGTCACATTTAAATGTTGGTTGATGGTTAAAATTATGGGTAGATATCAGATAAGTCAAATAAATAAAAAAATTTCAATCTTGCACATGGTGCAAAATTCCTGCATTATCCTCAGAAATTAAACATATTCATGCTTTCACTTTATGGTGTCTTATAATGTAATTTGATTGCTATAAAATTTTGTGATCATGCCAGTGATTAACTGTTGATGATTGGAAACCTTATGGAGTTATAAATATCCATTCACAAATCTTGCTCGCTTTTTGCTCCACTCTCACAGAAGCCAGAAGTTGCAGAAGGCTAAACTTCCATGTCCAAAGCACCTTAAGAACTTCCTCCCCTTATTTGTTCTTACCGTCAAAACAGCAGCAACACTTCTGTGTTGAAAAAGTTAGGGGAAAGTAATCAGTTCCCACCTTGTTTTGTTCTTATGGAACAAATGACTGAGAATGGCAAGAACAGGGGTTTCTAGTCTAGCACAACTTCTCAGGTGTTTGTACCGCCGGGGAAAAACTCTCTTTCCAAAGGAAATCCATGCTAGATAGTCAGAACTAGACTAGAGTCTCATGAGCAAAATTTTGGCACAGCAACAGGTATGTCAATCACTCTGAAATCTAGCTTGACATCAGTGGCATATTGAATATGGTCATCTTGGAGTTTAAGCTGTATCTGATCTTCCCTTCAACTGCAAACTTTAAGCAGTTAGATTCTACAAGCTAATAGCCTCAGAGTTAAAGCATTTATCTCTTCATGTCAATTTTTTTTTGAAAAAACATGAAATTATCATCTAATTGTCATCAAAGTATCATAATACATTTTTTTGGAAACTTTTGAGATTCGAACTTTCCAGAAACTTGGGGCAAAAGTTTGCTTACTGGATGAATTCTTAGCTATGTTAATTCAATTAGGGTACATCTAGACTGCAAGCTTCTTTCGAAAAAGCTTCTTTCGAAAGAGAGCATCCATACCTTAAAACCGGATTGAAAAAGCGATCTCCTTTTCGAAAGAGAGGGTCCAGATTGCATGGACGCTCTTTCGAAAGAAAGCCCTGATTGCTATTCACAGGGCACCTGTGCTTTTTTCGATTGACTCTTCTTTCGAAAAATGTCCTTGTTCTGCATCCACACACCTTTTTTCAAAAGAGCTCTTTTGAAAAAGGTGTTCTTCCTCATGATTTGAGGTTTACCAATCTCGAAAAAACCCCTGCATTCTTTCGATTTAATTTAGAAAGAATGCAATTTCAGTGTAGTCGCAGGTGAAGTTTTTTTAAAAAAGGGCAGTTTTTTCAAAAAACCCAATGTAGTCTAGACATACCCTTAGAGAGAGAAATTAGTGGCAGGAACGATTAGTTGTTCTTGGTTGTTTAAGAAGTTGTTTCAAGAATCTTCAGACTTCCCAGGAAAACTTAAATCTCCATTCCTCAAAAGTTTACCTTCATAAGATTTTGTTTTCTGATTAAAGTGTATTCCTTTTCCTTGGAAGAAAATAACTTTCTACTGCGGAATATTCTGTACTTCTATAGCAACTTTTCAGCTAAGTGCTCTTGCAAATATTAATTAATTTAATCTGATAAATAGCTTTTTAGTTAAGTAACTGTTATTCCCATTTTACAGATAAGAAAACTTTTGTATGATAGAGAGATGGCATCAATGTTTGACACAGCCACTTTGTAGCTGATGTGTAAAATGTTATGCATTCAGTTTTAGGTATTTAGGGGTTTTATCTTTTTTAATGATTGCCTCATTTTTTATTATTTTTCTAAGAAAATCTTGTAATCTTGATTGGTAGACTGAAAGTGTATCCTATGAAAATATTTCTTGCTTAGAATTTTTTTTGACTTTCCAGAACCAATCCAGAGACAGTCTTGCTATCTTTATTTAGTCTGCCTCTTTTACTTTGTTTGAGGACTCCTAACGGAGGTTTAGGCTTGTGTCTCCCTTTCTGCTTTTGTCTGAAAAAGGAAGGTGCTGGAGTGGTATGGTTAAGGTCGTGCTCTACTGCAATTGGTAGTTCTTGTCTGACTGGAATCCCATCCATTCCTGTTTAGTGGCTGGGAGTTGTGTATAAAGACAAATTTCTAGTTTAAAGTTTTTTATTAATCACTTGAGCTTCACAGAAGGAAAAAGGAAATCTGATGTTTACAAGACAGATTTGCTTTGGCAAAAATTCTTGATAAATTAATATCTCGCTGATGTTTTTATTTTGTTTCACCATGAAGGTGCAAGGCATGAGCTCCTGCATGGCTTCACTGGCACCTGCTTTGCATGTCTCAGAATAGACTGTACTAACGAGAAACGTCATTTCGTTACTCCCTATCCCAAGCAAGATCCATCCATTGTGATTAATATCTACAAGCTTTGATATTTCAAAGTTGAGTCCCATACATGCCTACAAGTGCCGCAGACTGGGGTAGTACATACTTTGTGGTGTCATTTAACAGTTATAAAACTGGAAGACTTCTTAACTGCTTGCCTGACCACTCTGACTCTCCAGTAACAGAGTATCTAAAATGTCCATTTACACTTGCAGAGACAGCTACCCCAAATCTCGGATGCCAAGAGCACAGAGCTATCCTGATAACCACCAGGAGTTTTCAGGTAAGTAAAACTAGTGGACCCATTTAGTCTTATTAGATACTTCCAGCTCTAAGTAACATGTCTCATAATCTACCAGCCATGGGCCACACAAGCATTCGCCTCTAGTCCTCATAGATCCTTCAGTTTAGTGGTTTGCACACTGCAACCCTTCAAGTGTGTCTCTTCAACTTTCGTCCCCTGCTCTGTTGGACCAGTGGTCCCCAACCATTTGAGGTTGCTGGGTGCCAGGGGGTGTGGCTGTTCGCCCGCCGGGTGCCAGAGGGTGGGGAAACTTGCACGCCCGGGACCGGCGCTCCCCTCCTCTCCCCCCAAGCGCCGCGTGCCCGGGGCCAGGACAGCGGCCGCGGGAACCGTGTTGGGGACCACTGTGTTGGACACTTGATAGTCACAACATTGCAGCATCCAAAGATTCAAAACGCCTCAACTTATAGATTTCATCTCACATCATTGCTTTGCTTAACATACAGCTCCTAGACTTGTTTATAGTGAAAGCAAGTATAAGTTTATTCAGCAAAGCAGAAAATTTACTATGAGCAAGGGGAAGTATAGAAAACAAAGAATTACATATAAAATAAAATCATAGCACACACTGTAGAGCCGTGGTCACCAACCAATAGATTGCAATCAATACTGCCAGTTGATCATGAGGCAGTGTTCCCAGCCTCCCCTTGCTCCCCTCCACCCCCAACAATGAGCCCACGCTGGTGCTACAACCTCCTGCCTCCCCCAAAAATAGAGCTAGCTCTGGCTTCGTGCGGCGTGGTGGGGAAGTCCCGCAGTTCTCTGCCAGATCTGGTGTGGAGTCTCGGGACTCCTCCCCCTCTCCCATGCGCACACCGCAGGAAGGAAGGAAGGTAGGTAGCACGGGGAAGGAAGGAAAGGAAGACAAGACAGCGCGCACTCCTTTCCTGCCCACAACAGCATATGCACTTCCTTGGCTTCCCTTCCTTCCCTGTGCTCCAGGAAGGTGGTGGGGGCGGGGGGATGTTTAAGATGGCGGTGCAGGATCCGCTGTTTTTTTTTTTTTTTAAGGAGCCGCACATGTGCTTCTTCCAGCACTGCCCACAGATCCTGTCCCAGAGATCCTTGCCCCTGGAGACCTCCAGGTACTGGCTGAGGTGCCCCTGGCCAGGTCTCCACCAGCACCCTGCTCCTGCTCCTTCCTGGCCAGACACCTATCCCCAGCTTGCTCTTATACCCTACCTTCATCTCGATTCTGCACCCCCCATCTCTGTCCCACCCACTGGATCCCTCTTTTATGCCTTCACCTCCGAGTGTAGAGGGGCCCACAAAATCCACTAACCTTGGAACGCCAGAGTTAATCTGGCCTAGGCCTTAAAACTTAGTCCTACCTCCTCTCCCCCCACATGGGGCTGCAGTGCCAGGGAAGTGAGGTGTTTCAGTTGGGGGCACATCAGTGAGGCTTGGGGGGATTTTAGAGGAGTTGCTTTTTTGCATCTCCTTGTGTGGTCCCCGATTGATTTTTCTATGGGTCAGTGGCTCCTGACCCAAAACAGGTTCCCCTCCTCTCCCATAATTAAAGACAATGCTTAAACATTTTGTATTGGACATAATATTTTATTTAAAAATGAAGCCTGGTCAATAAGCTCCCAATTGGGGCCAAGCCCACATCTGGCTGCAGCATCATAACACTCCTATGCACCCCCCACAGATCCTAACCCTGAGCCTATCATACACCTGAACCCTCTGCCCTGATCCTCTCACATCCCCAAAAACCTGCACCCCCACAACCCCAGTCTTCTGCCCCAACGCTCCTGCACTATCCACACACTGCAAACCTGTGCCCTGAGTCCATCATACACCAACCCCCCCTGCCATGCACCCCCTCATACATCCAAACCAAACTCCTGCACCCATACCTCCACAAGCCTGTGGTTTGCTCAGCAACCCAGCCCTCCACTTGACCCCAACACTCTCCAGCCTGGAGCCCCTCCTTGAGCCAGCATCCTCTTCTCCTCCACCTTCTGCACCCAATTCTCTCCTAGAGCTTGCACCTCCCATCCCTTCCACGTCCAAATCCCTCACTCCCACCCCAGAGCCTGCACCTCCTGTATCAACCCAATGAGAGTGAGTAAGGGCTGGGGACAGCAAATGATGGAGAGGGTGGAGCCTCAAGTAAGGGGGTGGGATCTAGAGGAAGGGATGGGATAGATCATGGCTTGCTCTGATATTTAAAAAGTGATCTTGGGTGTAAAAAGATTGGAGACCACTGCTGTAGAGCCTAGATTTAATTAAGATACTCATGTCTTGAAGCACCCAGAGTCTTTGAAATGCTTTACCACTAGGCTGGCTATGGTCCTCAGTTCAGGAAAGAAGCATGCTGTTTAGTTTGTTTCCCAGATAAAGTATTCACTGTGTCCCTTTGGACTCCCAAGGTGGACTGGACCAATCCTTCGTCTTTATTCATAACCAGACTGCCCTGTGGCTGTTTGTTCCTGCCTGTCAATTTCTTCTCTTGTAGATTTTTCTGTCTCTTAACTGGCACTTGGCTCATGATGTGAATGGGCACACACCTCAGACATAAAATATACAAATAGCCAAATGGGGAGACAATGTCTGTTACCTTCTGCCTTGTTAAAAGGTTAGCGGGTAAGCCTATGCTTTCCAGTTAACTGGCCCTTTCCAGTGAACTCTGGCAATGGCCAGTTGTGCTGGGCCAGGCCAGAGCAGGATCCCGCTCTGGAACCCCAGAGCTGCAATGGGTCTGGATGTTAGGACCTCCCTCAAAATGGTTATTAACTGATTGAGCACTCTCATTTCACCAGTTGTCCGTTTTAACGTCCTTAGCCTGAAAGGAACATTTACTAGGTGTCAAGTATCAGAGGGGTAGCCGTGTTAGTCTGAATCTGCAAAAGCGACGAGGAGTCCTGTGGCACCTTATAGACTAACTGAAGTGTAGGAGCATAAGCTTTCGTGGGCAAAGACCCACTTCTGACATGCATCTGACATGCACTTCTGACATGCATCTGGGTCTTTGCCCACGAAAGCTTATGCTCCTACACTTCAGTTAGTCTATAAGGTGCCACAGGACTCCTCGTCGCATTTACTAGGTGTGTCACCTGATCACCCGCCTTAATTCCAAAACCTTAAAAACATAATTTTCAGCATAGCTATATAACTCCTTCAGTATTATCCAACTGGTACAGACATTTTACAATTGTTATAAATACCAGTATCTACTGGCTCTCCATAGAGATCTTACATACTTCTCTGGTGAGCTATTCTGTGCATACTCTGTAAAACCCTCCACAACCATCTGCCATTGACACCAAGGGATTCCATGGTCACAGGATAAGGACATAATTTTTGCCTCTCATTCAAAAGCAAGAATCATAGAATACTAGGACTGGAAGGGACCTCGAGAGGTCATAGAGTCCAGTCCCCTGCCCTCATGGCAGGACTAAATACTGTCTAGACCCGTGGTCACCAACCAGTAGATCGTGAGCTACCGGTAGATCTCAGGGGCTCTAAGAGTAGCTCTTGAGCCCTCTCTGAACTGCGCACCTGCGCAGTACATTTACATTAGATTTCCTCATTTGAGGAGCAGCTACTCACTGAATAACAACACAGGTGTGTAGCTGCGAGGAATGGTGGGAGCTGGGAGGTCGGGAGGGCTGAAACACCCCAGCCAGCTGACTGTGGCTTTCACAGCAGGAGCTAGGCACAGCCTCTCTGGGCTGAGCGCAGGGCAGCCGGGCTGGAGGGAAGAGAAGCAGCTGCCCGGCCAGCTGGCCACGGCACTCAGCCAGGGTGCACCACACTCCACGTGGGCTGGCGCAGAGGAGAAGATGCCTGGCCAGCTGGCTGTGGCGTTCAGCCCAGAGGAGGCTGAACCGCGCTCCAGCTGATTGGGCCGCTTCCCCTCTGTGCCTGCCCACGGGGAACTTGGTGGCACCCTGGCTGAGCGCCATGGCCAGCTGGCCGGGCAGCCGCTTCTCTTCGCTCCAGCCCGGCTGCCCTGTGCTCAGTCCGGAGGGAGCGCGGGTCGGAGGCTTCCCTCCGTGGCTGCTGTAGGGAACTCCCTGCCCCCAACCTTGTTCCCTCACCTCTGCCCCAAACTTGTCCCCTGCCCTCCTGGCTCCCTGTTCCCTCTCCCTTGCCCCCCCCCCCCCAGCCCCGCTGCAGAAACCTGCTCCCCCCCTGCAGAAACTTGTCCCCTGGCACCCTGCCCCCGCTGCAGAAACCAGTTCCTTCTGGCACCCCGTCTCCTACTACAGAAACCTGTCCCCCTGTTCCCCTCTGCAGAAACCTGTCCCCCCCAGCACCTGTCCCCTGCTGCAGAAACCTGTCCTGGCACCCTGCCCCCCTCCCCTGCCCCCACTGGCACCCTGTTCCCTGCTCCAGATCCCACTAGCACTCCTCCCCAGTACTGTGTCCCCTGCTCCCAAGTGACTTTTCTATGGGTCAGTGACACCTGACTCAAGGCAGGTTCCCTGCCATTCTCATAAATAAAGACTGCAGAAACTTTTTGTGTTTAACATAGTATTCTATTTAAAAATGAAGCCTGGCCAACAAACCCCCAATTGGGGCCAAGCCCCCATCTGGCCACAACCACTCCTGCACTCCCCCTTCCCCAGACCCTAGATCTGAGCCTATCAAACACTGGAACCTCATGCTCTCAGCCCCTCACATACCCCAACCCAAATTCCTGCACCCTCACATCCGCAAGCCTGTGGCTTGTTTAGTATCCCAACAGTGCCCAGCCTGGAGCCCCCTCCCTGAGCCAGTGTCCCCTTCTCCACCTGCATCCAGATTTCCTCCCAGAGCTTGCACCTCTCACACCTTCCCACATCCAAATCCCTCATTCCCACCCCAGAGCCTACACATCCTGTCTCAACACAGCAAGGGTACAGCTAGACTGCAGGAGTTTTTCAGGATTCTGGAGATATCCCAGAAAAACTCTTCTGCATCCAGGGTTCTTCCGCTTTTTTAGTGGAAGAGCAAACAGGCTCTTTTGGTCACCCCTATATTCCTCTTTCCACAAGGAATAAGGTGGCTTCCAAAAGAAGGGTTTTTTTTCCTGACATTTGGTCCAGTGTAGACAGGCCAAATGTTGGAAAAACCTCTTCCTACAGAATAATAAAAAAAAATAAAATAAGCAGCAGTATAAGGATTGGGGATGGATAGCAAGTGATGGAGAGGAGGAGAATAGAGAGGGCGGGGCTTCAAGGAAGGGGCGGGGCTTCAAGGAAGGGTCGGGGTGGTAGATCTTGGCTTGGTCTGCCATTTAAAAATTGATCTTGGGTGTAAAAAGGTTGGAGACCACTGGTCTAGACCATCCCTGATAGACATTTATCTAACCTACTCTTAAATATCTCCACAGATGGAGATTCCACAACCTCCCTGGGCAATTTATTCCAGGGTTTGACCACCCTGACAGTTAGGAACTTTTTCCTAAGGTCCAACCTAAACCTCCCTTGCTGCAGTTTAAGCCCATTGCTTCTAGTTCTATCCCCAGAGGCCAAGATGAACAAGTTTTCTCCCTCCTCCTTATGACACCCTTTTAGATATCTGAAAACTGCTATCATTGTCCCCCCTCAATCTTCTCTTTTCCAAACTAAACAAACCCAATTCCTTCAGCCTTCCCTCATAGGTCATGTTCTCTAGACCTTTAATCATTCTTGTTGCTCTTCTCTGGACCCTCTCCAGTTTCTCCACATCTTTCTTGAAATGTGGTGCCCAGAACTGAACACAATGCTCCAACTGAGGCCTAACCAGTGCAGAGTAGAGCGGAAAGAGATGCACCTTTGTCCAGTGCACAGAGGCTAGGAGTCGGAGCTAGACCACAGTTCATAGAACATTTGTGTAACCTTGAATTTAACCTCTCTGAGCCCTTATTTCTGTATTTTTACCTCATGTCCCATGCATCATTCAATGTATGGAATAGATGTTCAATTAATTAATATTACTATTTTGTTCCCCCTTGTTCAGCATATGGTCCTAGACCTTACTTCATGCACACTGTTCAAACCCTTCTGTGAAGACAGATTATTAATTTTGTCATGGGCTTTTCATTGACGTCATCACAGAGGTGTCCACCTGCTTCACAAACATCTTTACAAAATGACTGTGAAATGACAAGATAGTATTTTCCCCATTTTACATATGGGGAACTGAAGCACAGATTAAGCTCCAAAAGTGTTAACTAATTGTAGGTGCCTAATTTGAGATGCCTAGAACTGATTTTTCAGAGTAGTTAGTATTATGCATTAGTTTTTATATTGAAGCACAACTCCAGTTGACTTCAGTTACAGTAGTGAGTGCTCAGAACTTCTGCAAATCAGACTCTGCAGTCTCAAGTCAGACACCTGGAAAATGAGGTGCACATCATCAGTGGCCACCTGCGAAAAGCTTGATTTGAATGATTTGCTTGGCGTCGGACACACTCTGTGACAAAACCAATGATAGAATCCAGTTTTCTGAGGCTGCATTCATCTGTCTTAACCACGGGATCTTCCTTTCTCTTCCTGCAATTTCCTGTCTCAGTCACTATACAGGCCTTCCAGCTTCTTCAACAAAAGAGGCAATAGTCCTACAGCCTGCTTCGTTACAAATCCCTGATTCGTACCCAGTGCAGGTTCGTGTACTGAAGAAAGCAGGAGTCCTTAGGGAGGGGGGGAAACAGTATACGATTGTTTAAAGACTTTTATATTTCGTACACATAAGGTGGCACAGGCAATCTTAATTCTGACTTTCTAGTTTTTGTGTGCTTGACTCTGCAACCTGAATTTTCGTAGGTTTAAAAAAAATCTCTTATGTTTACACTCACACTCACACTCAGGGTATGTCTACACTGCCACCGTAGTTCGAAGTAGGGTGGCTAATGTAGGCATTCGAACTTGCAAATGAAGCCCGGGATTTAAATATCCCAGGCTTCATTTGCATGTTCCCGGGCACTGCCATTTTTAAATGCCCCGTAGTTCGAACTATCTGCCTGCGGTTACACGCGGCACGGACTAGGTAGTTCGAATTAAAGCTCCTAATTCGAACTACTGTTAAACCACCTTGCAGGAAGAATACCTCCTTGCAGATAGTTTGAACTATGGGGCATTTAAAAATGGCGGCGCCCGGGAACATGCAAATGAAGCCCAGGATATTTAAATCCCGGGCTTTGTTTGCAAGTTCGAATTCCTACATTAGCCACCCTAGTTCGGACTAGGGTGGCAGTGTAGACGTACTCTCACTGTTCTCTTTCTGCCTGTCTCTCTGATTCCATTAACTGGCATCATATAGAACCTTTAGATCCATCACATCTTTGCCCCTTGGGCTAACAGAGTGAATGATAACAGTATTGGGTTGTCAACCTCAGTATGGACCAGCACTAAAGGGAGATAAGACACAAACTGTGCCAGTGGGGTTCACAGGTAATTGCTGACAGCAAAAATGATAAGACTGGAATCTTGGGCTCTAGGCTCTCGCAAGGGTGTCCTTTTATTGGACCCACTCCCTCTAATCTTGGCCTCTTCTGCCCCATTCCCTGCAACCTGTCCTAGTGCTGACTCTTTCCCACCCCAGTCAGCTTTCTCAGTCAACTCCAGTTCCTCCCTTCCTGTCTCAGCTCCTTGTCTCCAGTCTTTTAGCACAGACTGCCCCCATAATTGTCCTTTCCTGGCTGCTCAGCTAATCTGTATTTTTTTTTTCTCCTGCCTCACCACTGGCTCCCAGTCTCCCACACTGGGCTCCTTATTCAATGTCAGCCTTCCATCCCTACCCCCACTTCCTCCTTCATCCCGTGTCCCATTCTTTCCAGATCCTCATCCAGTCTCAGTGTTCCCTAATCAGCTTCCAGCTCTTCTTTCCACCCCTCTCCTGTGTCTCTCACTAACACTAAATTCCAGCTCCCAATTCCCAGTCTGTCTCCAGATCAGCCATGCCATCACTGGTTCATTCACCTGCACGTCTACCAACATAATATACGCCATCATGTGCCAGCAATGCCCCTCTGCTGTATACATCGGCCAAACTGGACAGTCCCTACGTAAAAGAAAAAACAGACACGAATCAGATATTAGGAATGGCAATGTACAAAAACCTGTAGGAGAACACTTCAGTCTCCCTAGACACACAGCAGCCGGCGCCCCCCCCCCCCCGCCGAGTGCCGAGCGCCCGGCGCTCTCCCCGCCAAGCGCGCTCCCCCCCGCAAGCGCCCGTGCGCCATGTGCCCGGGGCCAGGCCAGCCCCGAGCACCTGGCGGGCGCATTGAAATGGCGCCTGCGGGCACCGTGTTGGGGACCACGGCCCTAGACACACAGCAGCAGATTTAAAGATAGCCATTCTGCAGCAAAAAAACTTCAAGACCAGACTTCAAAGAGAAACTGCTGAGCTACAGTTCATCTGCAGATTTGACACCATCAGTTTAGGATTAAAGAAAGACTGTGAATGGCTAGTCAACTACAAAAACAGTTTTTCCTTTCTTGGTGTTCACACCTCCAGATCCGCTGCTAGAAGTGGGCCTCACCCTCCCTGTCTGAATTAACCTCGTTATTTCTAGCCTTATTCTGGCTTGCATATTTATACCTGCCTTTGGACATTTCCACTACATGCATCTGACAAAGTGGGTCTTTGCCCACGAAAGCTTATGCTCCAACACTTCAGTTAGTCTATTAGGTGCCACAGGACTCCTTGTCACTTTTGCAGATCCAGACTAACACGGCTACCCCTCTGATATCTGTGGAGATAGGATACAGACTGAGAGGGGGCACCTTGACATCAGCGAACCTCTTCTCCCTGCCCTGCACAGAAAACAGGAGGCTCCCCAGAGGGAGGGGCAGCTCCAATACAAAGGACAGAAGGTGCACAGCAGTAGGGGGAGAGACAGCTGAAGTGCTGGCACTTGATAATAGCCTGTTGGCCAAACCAGTCAGGATCACCTGTCAGAGGCTCCAAGATCTACCAGTAGATCCCAATCGACTGGTTGGTGACCACAGTTTTAGAGCACTTCAAATAAAGTCACCAGAATTTCTTAACATAGTTAAAGAATTATTTCCCCAGCTTCATTCTCAGAAACATGTAAACCATTTTTGGCAGAAATTTTCCAGACAAACTGAGCCTGAGGCGGACACCTAGCATAGGAAATATCAGCCCAAGTGTTAGTTTGGCAGGGTGTAAGAAACTGAAAACCAGGATCTTAGAATTGGAAGTGTTGGACAGCCTTAATAGGGGGTGCAACCAGCCCTGCTTGTGATGGGGACCATGCTTATGCTAGTGAACTTTAGGGTAGTAGAAGGCAGACAGCTGGATAGACCAGTGGCAAATAGGAAATTTTAGTCATAGACACTGGGATAAACCCATAAGCAATCAGATATGCACAGTGTTGCCATATACATGAAGTCTGTAGATACCTTATAAATATTTTTACGGAAAGAGCCGTGAATCTTTTTTTCCATTTAACATAAGCAGGAGATTGCTTTTGACATTGCATGTAGAAAATTCCCACATAGCATTATTTACTAAGGTTCTCATATAAAAAGGTTACTTGTTGATTGAAGGAAAAATCTATTAAGAGAAATAATTTTCTTTTGTACTGGTATTGTGATTTTGTCCCTGCTTAGAAACAGATAGCAGTCTGTTTGAGTGGATGCTTTACTGTTTTATCATTTATAGGGACTACCACAATCTGATTAGTAGGCTGAAAGTTAAATCACTGATCTTTAGAATGTAATACAGCAGGGTCAGAGCAGCAGGAGAGTGATAGATGAGAGATCTACAAGTCCCAGGATTATCAGAGCCTTATTCCTTGTGAACTGAGGAGAGGTTACTCCCAGTTAATTAGAGGACCAAGAGAAGCTCTGCCCAAAGTGGGGTGGGGCTTCAGGGCAAGAAGTCTGAGAAGCTGAGGGGGAAGAATGGGAGCTAGCCTAGAGGGAAAGAATTACAGCTTCAAGAGCTTAGCTACTGTCCATAGGGCCTTTAGGCTGGAACCTGGAGTAGAGAGAGGGCCTGGATCTCTTTCCTGCTCTCCTTCCCTCCCCCATCAGGACACTAGTGGGGTTGTTGAAGAGGTGGCACCTTAACTCATCACATGAAGAAGCGCAGGACCCACCATGATAGTGTTGGCCATTTGCCACAATATGCACAGCCTTCTAGTTTAGAAGTGTCTTTATAAAACAGTCCACTTAATCATTGTGTAGGGTTGCTTTTTTAAAACTTGTGTAAGACTGATTAAAATTTGGTTTGTTTTATTAATTTTTCCTCGTGCTTAATTTTGCAGCTTGTGGTAATGTTTTCTTTTTGTTCCCTATAGACTATGATATCCCAATATTTGAGAAATTTGGAAAAGGTGGGACTTATCCCCGAAGGTATCATATTTCATATCATCACCAAGATTACAATGATGGTGAGTATGGGACACTGTAACAGTTTCAATATTTATCTTTTTTTTAAATTAAGTTGAAAGAGTTGTACAGTATAATCAGAAAATGTCGAAAAGAAAGGCAAACAGGTGTTCTTTCTCTGAAATAAAGGTAAACCACGCTTAAATGTTATCACAAACATTCATTTAAGCACTTGCAGTAGTCTGAGTCACTTTCATTCTTAGTCTGGAATGGCATAGAGTGCCTAAATTGTTGCTCCTCTTAACTGATTCTCATAATAAAAGAGAAGGATACATCATAAAATTGAAAAGCAATAAATTTAAAACTCATAAATAATACTTGTTTGTTTAGTGCATAATTAACCTGTGGAACTAATTGCTGGAAGGTATTGTATTTCAAATAATGCGTTACATTAGAGAAAAAAGAGGGGAGAGAATCCTCATTCTTCAGGGTATGTCAACCACTAATCAGTGAGAAGTAGGAAGAAACTTCTACAGGCAAGCAATTCACAAAGTTTCCATTACAAACTGCCTTTATCTTCATCTGAACTTGAACACTCTCTGTTTGAGGATGCCTGCCATTAGAACTGTCATGTGTCTTTGGTCATAAGATGTATAGACATTCTGCATACATTCCCTCTCAGCAGGCTAAACCAGTAACTTTCATTATCATTGTTATAGTATATGGAAGATTTGAATTGTATTATGTTTTCAATGCACACTTCATGTAGTGTACGTATACACATGTATTATTTAGTACATATTCTTCATGGTACCGTATTATAGGTAGTCTTTGTGCATCATTGCAGGTCGTAAAACCTTTCCTAGGGCCAGAAGGACCCAGGGAAACAGCTTCCGATCTCCAGTCAGTTTCAGTCCCACTGATCACTCACTGAGTACAAGCAGTGGGAGCAGCACCTTTACTCCAGAGTATGAAGATAACCGAATGAGAAGAAGGGGAAGTGACATAGAAAACCCTACCCTGTCAGTAATGGACATCAGCCCTCCTAGCCGCTGTGAGTTAAAAAGGCTCATTACGGTCTTCAAAGGAAAATAAAAAATAACTGGTTAAATATTTAGTAGATCAGAACTGGCAAAATTACTAAAATACAACATTATTATGACATTAATATGTTGATATTATCATAGATTTACATTATAATTATAACTAATCATTTCAGATTTTCTTAACATTTAATAATGTTGTTGTACATCTGGACCTAAAGTTAAGACGTTTCCATTCAAGTATTCTCTTTATTTATTCTTGCTGCTATGGGTCAATTTTTTGGGGGATGGTAGTAAATGGGAGACCGAATTAGCATGGTGTTTCAGTGTATATGTTAATACCAGGTACGTATACCTTGTAGTTACTGTAGATCACAACTTGTGTTTTTTATAGGGCATTCTTAAAATATCAGAGTGGTAAAATATATTTTAGTCTTCTTGTCAGATTAGCTCTTAGTAAGTACCCAAGGTGTTTGTATTTTGTGCTGCTAAGTTTGAATGTATTTTTATGGGTAAAATATAGATGATTATGTAGCTGACAGGAACACATTTTTTCTAGTGGAAATTTTGTAAATTCATGCTTTTTAATTAAAACTCAGACTTTTTTCCAAAAATTGTATTTGTTTCCCAATTTTTCTGGAACAACTGACTAAGAAGCTGTTGTGAAAATAAAACACACTTATATTTTCAGCACCACGAGCTCCGACTAACTGGAGACTTGGCAAGCTGCTGGGTCAGGGTGCTTTTGGCAGAGTATATCTATGTTATGATGCTGATACCGGAAGAGAATTGGCTGTTAAACAAGTTCAATTTGACCCTGACAGTCCAGAGACCAGCAAGGTAAGAGCCCCCAAGAAAAATATTTTTGAAGGGATCACTGTAAGAATGGTTTTCTGAATGTCTAAATTGATGTTGCTTTTTGCTTCTCTTAATTTTATGAATGTTTGAGGACATATACTTCTGTGAGTCTACACAATAAAAATAATCTTGTTTCATTAAAATCTTTATGAAAATAATTCAGTTGATTGTTTAGTGTTACATTGCACATGAATTTCATCTGCAGAGCTATCTCTATGAAAGTAGTGTGTACTATCAAATTCAGCACCACCAAAGCTAAACAATATTCTAACATGGAAAGTACTTCAGAAATATTAGTAGTAAACTGAAAATATAGGGACTAGGCTACATTAGCTTTGTTTTAAAATGAAGCCAATAGAGAATGTTATGATAAAGAACACAGTTAAATGGATAAGACTGCAGTTACGTACAAATTGACATTGTAGTCAGTACAGTTGTAGGGAGAGTGGGCTGGACTTCATTCATCTGCAGAATTAGCTGGCTAACTTCCATCTGTCCACTCAGTTATCTCTAGCTCTTACGCTATCAGAAGTAATAAAGATTGACTTGTGTTAGAGAAGAAACCGGCGACCCAGGAGCAGATGGGGTAAACGGAACTGCTTTATTGCCCACGCACATTTACCTCGGACATTCAACATAACATCCAAGTGGAAACAGATTGGCAACAATTACACCCTTTTATCTATTTTAGTATATTAATTCACACCTCTCTCTACTTTTTCTAAAACCTTATTAGTAATGTTAACTCCCATAAAATGGATATTAATCAGCAAATAATGAATACAATTACACCTGCTCCAATTACTGTTTACGGAATTTCTAACTGAATCAACACTTTCTACACTACAAACTTTCTAAATCAGCAGGTTACAGAGATTACAAGAAACTTAACCCTGAAGATATTTTATACAGTGCACAAGACCCAAAAAAGTAGAGCAGCTGCATGCTCATCTGTTTTTCTAGGCTGCAAAAATGAAGGGAAAGAGCATGTTCAAGGGTAATGCCTGCTGTGGCTGAACACCTTACCACTATCCCAGACCCCTATTCATTTTACATATCCTAGCAACTTGCAACTGTTTGTTTTTTGTTTTAAGTGCTGAAGCTTTAAAAACTAATTATTGTAAAAATATCCAGTTTGCTCTGGAAAACATAGAGACCATATGATGCCATTTATGCAGAAATTACTTTTCATAAGATACCACACTTGTCATTACTACTTGTAACACCCCCTGGCAATATCAAGAAAATTATCTCCTTCAGATTTTGGAGCACTACAAGTGGTCTGTGATGGATAGATACCAACTTTTGATGAAGGGCTTCCACCTGGAGTCTCTGAAATGCTTTAAAACTCTAAATCACGGCCACTTTTTAATTAATTTATTACAGGGAAACTTATTGCAGGGAATAAACGACACTTCCATGCTATAAAATAAATAAATAAAATGTAGCTGGGAGGAAAAAACAAAACTAAAGTAGGAAATTGTGAAATACAGTGTAGATTTATGAATACACTGCTTATTGGAAAAACTTTGAAATAAGCTTTTAAAAACTAATTCAAGTGATACCTAAAGAAAGAATGAATTTGACAATTTTTTAACCCTCTGAAAACTTGCAACATATTACAGTAGAGCTTCTTTGATTTCAGTGACGTTTTAAAATAAGCTCCTTGACAGGTTCTAGTTTCTGAGTATGAGAGAGAGAATGAGTCTTGAAATCAAAAGAAACTGACAACTGGAAAATATCCCTAAAGAATTTACAGAAGTCAAACATTTCTCAGATTATGCTGTAGATTTGTTCTCCCTCATTCTAACACTGATATTTTTTTAACAAGAAAATGTGTTAATTTTACAAAAACTGCAGAATAAACCCTGGGCTCAATCCAGATTTATCAAAAACTTTTCAAAGTCAGTCTTATTAACAGAAATCTGAAATTGTGTTAAATGATTTATCTCTCAACTTTAGTAAGCTTTGTATATATATATATATATATAAATATATATATATATATTTTCTTTTCAGGAGGTAAATGCACTTGAGTGTGAGATTCAGCTGTTGAAAAATCTGCTGCATGAAAGAATTGTTCAGTATTATGGCTGCTTGAAGGATCCCCCAGAAAGGACTCTCTCTATATTCATGGAATACATGCCTGGGGTAAGCAACCGAGATTGTTGATGGCAATCATTTCTATAGAATGCGTGCCAAACATAAATGGATTTCAGGAGCACACACGATTAAGGAAATGCCTGATGAATGGTCGACCAAAGACAGACAAGTGTGTTATAACATGATTAGATTTACCCGACCTTGCTTGCGTCCTTAACTCAAATAAGGTTTTTTCTTCATTTAAATCAATAAGTAGGCTGCTCTGAGGAGAGCATTATCCTGACATAACCAAACCCTGACTTGGCTTTGTAATAAGAGGAAGCATACCAAATGTGGTGGTCATAACTCTTACCATTTAGGAAAAGATATTGAATAAACAGGCTCACAGACAGATGCACATTTCTAAAATTTATAATAAGATTTGACTGCCCACTGTATTATTTGCTTAGATTAATTCCTAATTAGAATAATTTAGAGAGTACAATAATTGAGAACTTCTGGCTGATTGCTTCTTGCAACAAATGTCTTAAAATTTTGTGGTCTTCTAAAACAACTTTTAAACATGTATCTCAAATTTAACATTCCCCCTTGAGCCAGATAACCCCTTCATAAGTTTTCTATCGCAGTATGTAGGATTCCTGTTGACATGGGGAAAAAACAGATCAAGCTTGAATTCTAAGGTGTAGGTCTTTCACTTAGCATATTAGGAACTATTACTCATTCATTCTGGAGGCCAATCAAAGACGAGAAGGCAAAAATTAATTAACAATAGCCGAAGTTAAATTGAAAACTAGATCTTGCAGCTGTCCTTTTATTGGGCCACAGGTGTGTTGTACTGTTTCTCCTGTCTCCTTTATGGAAATGTTTTGCTTTCTGAAAAGTGCAGATTTTCATGTATTCACAAAATAGAACAAACAAAATTTAGAACAGTGAGAGATGCAGTAGTTTCATGCATTCCGAAGTGTTCATAAATAATCGCCGCATTCTAGTTTGCAAGGCTGCACAGAAAAAAACATTGATTTTAGATGAGATGATCTCATTTTAGAGACTTGTAAAATGTTCTAAGATCTTGAGGACAGAGTATCAAAGTATGCAGTTTTAAAAGATCTATTAGCTTTGTGGTTTGTCTTGATACTGTTTCTTTTTAAGCCCTTACATTTGCATAATTTAAAATGGCCAATCCAAATTGTATTAAGATATGTAGAAAAATATCACTTGTAGACAGAGATTTGTTTTAATACCAATTGTCTGCATTTTGTTTTATTGAGACCAAAAACTTGCCAAATAATGTTTTTAAAATGTCATGCTCTGGGCTTTCCAGTGCATTTCTCTCTAACATGGATTGTGTACTGCCAGTGGCGGTGTCATGTATTGTGCCAAACACAATATCATGTAACTAGTAAATCGGGCTTAGAATGAAAATACCTGTATTACCTGGATAGCAGTTCAGCAGCATTTACACTACTTGATATTTTTAAAGTTCATTGTCTGGTAACATTATGCTCCTGTTAAACGCTCCTCAGTCATTTAGTTTAGCTCCAGGTAAAGCTGATCCACAGAAGAACTTTTCACTTCTAAATTTCTGGTACAAACTTCATAGAATTCATAGTTATTTTTTAATAGTGGTTGAAAGAAATTATTGTAGTATTCTTAAATGTACTGTAATTAATACTTTTTCTTTTGCTCGCAGGGTTCCATTAAGGACCAGTTAAAAGCATATGGAGCACTCACAGAGAATGTGACACGAAAATACACACGGCAGATTTTGGAGGGAGTTTACTATTTGCACAGTAATATGATTGTACATAGAGATATTAAAGGTAAGTAAAGGAGAGGATCAAAGGAGTAGCCGAGTTAGTCTGTACCAGGAAAAACTTAAAAACCAACAAATAGACTAGTAGCACCTTAAAGACTAACAAAACATGTAGTGGGCACAACCCACTTCTTCAGAAGAGGAGTAAGTTCTACTTCTTCGAGTGATTGCTCATGTGCATTGCGATATAGGTGTGTGCGCACAGCGTGCCCGCACCGTTGGAGACTTTCCCTCAGCAGTACCCTTAGGGCCAGCAGGGAGCCCCTTGGAGTGGTGTCAATACGTTGGCCCATATGTACCCCTGCTAGCCCCGTCACCCACTCAGTTCCTTTTTATCGCCATGACGGTTGTTGGAACAACCCTCAGCTCGTCTTTGAGTCGTTCCCTTCACTGTTATTCTCCTTGTCAGCAATCATCTGTTAAGTACCTGTTAATTTAGTTAAAGACTTTCATTTGTAGTTTTCTTTTTACCTTGTGGCGGTGCGCCGTGCACCCACGACAGGGCATGCCCGACCCGCAAGGCTTTAAGCCCTGCAAGAAGTGCAACAAGTCTATGCCATGTGGTGACCCACACTCATCGTGTTTGAAGTGCCTGGGAGAATCGCACATTACAGACGCATGCAAGATTTGTAAGGCGTTTAAGCCCAGAACCAAACGAGAGCATGAGTTGCGGCTCAAGGAGCTTCTGATGGAGGCAGCACTCCGGCTGGCTCCGGCACCAGACTTGACACTGAGCTCCAACAGCGCACTGGCCTCGGTGCATGACAGCTCCGCACACTATACCTCCGCGGTACCGCACAGGGCCAGACGTCATTCCCAGTCGCCGGTACCGCTCCAGAAGAGGCCTAATAGGGGTCAGTCCCCGCCCAGGCATGCGTCCTCCGTGCACTCTACAATGGGGCACGCAGCATCAGCCAGTCCAGAGCCCGGGACTTCTAGGTCAGTTGACTACCCTTCCCACTGGAGGGATATGAGTCCTTTAGAGGACTTCCTGGACCCGTCCACCATGGAGTGGTGGGATTTTGTTCCCAGGTGACCCAGTTCCACTGCCTCATCCTCAGCTCCCAGTATGTTTCCCACTGGACTCAGCGTGAATCTTCCTTCTCCTCATAAGAGTCAGGGAAGATGGAAGTGTAGCTAGCTTTAGCACTTTGTCTCCCTAGCTGGCCTGGCCTCTTGCTCCCTAGTTTACCAATGATATGATATTTCCATATGATACTTCTATATGATATTTAGATGCAAGCTAGATTCTAGCTCTGGCTCTCCCAACTCCCTGTTGCTTGGTTCCAGGGAATGCTGCAGGGAGCGTGAACTGTAATTCAATTAACTACCCTTCTGAACCGAGCTGCAGAGCAAGAGGGTGTGCAGGCAGCTCAGGGAGACAGAAAAAATGTTTGCTGGCTAGGCTACAGCAAAATGATGGATGAATACCATGGCATTTTGGAAATAGGCCAAATTATGCAGCTGTGGAATTGTGGCATCCTCTGAGACTTGTCTGAGACAAATAGGGCAGGTTACGCCTCAGGACTATAATTTTTAGATACTGTAGATGCAGGAAGATGACAATGCATCAGTTACATTTGGTTCACATTTCTGAGGCTTTCTTTCTGCAATTGTAAGGGCTAGAAATATTTTTAAATGAAAGTTCAGAATCTAGAGAACAGTTCTGAGGCAAGGGGCAAAGCCTATGCAGTGACATATACAGAGCTATTACTACAGAGCTTTTCGATGCACCGGTTAAACCAAGTATGTGCTGATGCCATTCATTCTCATATAGTTGATGGTCTTTTATTGAATATAAAGTAGAGATTTTTCATTTTCTTCCAGGAGCAAATATTCTACGGGATTCAGCAGGCAATGTGAAGCTAGGTGATTTCGGTGCCAGCAAGCGACTTCAGACTATCTGCCTCTCTGGCACAGGAATGAAGTCTGTCACAGGGACTCCATACTGGATGAGTCCTGAAGTTATCAGTGGAGAAGGGTATGGGAGAAAAGCAGATATCTGGTATGTCAAAGAGCTATTCTAATGAAAGACAGCTACATGCTACCCCAGGGGAGATGATTTCACAGCAACATTTAAATTGTCATGATTTTATGCATGAGCACTCTCGTGATGTGTTTCTGGTTGCCCAAGATGAAAACAAGCTGTTTAGGCACAAAGAATATATTGTGTGTGTGGGAGGGGTCAGGGAGAATCTACTTAACACAGTGCTGACTGACTGAGCACCACAAGAGAATACTCTGGACCAAGTTCACATGAAATTAGGCCCATCTGGCATATTTGTAAACACTGGAGAAGGCACTGGCATACAAAAATGTCACTAGTAATTCAAAAGATTCAGGGGGTAGCCGAGTTAGTCTGTACAGGATACACTTAAACAACAGCTTTCATGGGCACAACCCACTTCTTCAGATGAAAGTTAGTCTTTAAAGTGCTGCAAGACTATTGTTATTTTTCAAGTTTTTTTTCTGTTACAGACTAACATGGCTACCCCTCTGAAACTCTTGTATACTAGAAAGTATCCATTGTATGTTAACAGGGTGGATTACCTGTTGAGTTTACTCCGCTATCAAACAAAATATAAGCATATAGCCAACATATTTCATACTTAAACTTTATGTAATAGAAGAAGAAAAACTGCAGGATTCAGAGCAGTACATCTAACAGAACAAGTGGTGATTTCAAGACCTTAAGTGAGATGTCACTGAGCTATTTGCAAGTGTAGTGTACTCTGGGTGGTTGATGCTCATGTAATGAAATATCACTCTCTTACAAGAATGAGGATAAATTCAGGGCCAATTATTATAAAACACTTTTTTTTTTTTTACAGGAAGAGGGGAGCATTATATGACTTTCAGAAATGGGCATAGATAAAATGATTGATTTAAAGGGTGAGCTTGTTCCAAATCATAGTCTAGTCTAGCAAAGCAAAATTGGCAGGTGATTTCAAACAGGAGGGAATTCCTTAAACACATAAATTAAATTAAAATTAATGGGGATTGCCTAATCTCCTAGAACTGGAAGGGACCTTGAAAGGTCATCAAGTTCAGTCCCCTGCCTTCACAGCAGGACCAAGTACCATCCCTGACAAATTTTTGCCCCAAATCCTTAAATGGCATCTGCAAGGATTGAACTCACAACCCTGGGTTTAGCAGGCCAGTGCTCAAACCACTGAGCTATCTCTCCCTATGCAGATGGGAGCACAGAGAACCAAGTGTATAGATGTAAATGAGCATGTTGCTAATGGCACCATCATTTAAAGGCATTATAAAGAGTGCCACGCTATAAGCAGATAGGATTGTTCAAGCCAGTGAGTAGGTGTCCTATTGTGCCTGTCAGTTCAGCAGAAATTGAAATGGTTTGTCCTAAGCCAAGTGGAGGGAGAGGGAGGTGGGAGAGAGAGAGACTGTCTATTGCAGCATGGTTTTCAGTATTATAATTTTCAATAGTTAAGTGTTCCTTAATAGATTGCAATGAGTGTCATCATCTTAAGCATTTTAAAAATGTACAGGCAGTCCCCGGGTTACGTACAAGATAGGGACTGTAGGTTTGTTCTTAAGTTGAATCTGTATGTAAGTCGGAACTGGCGTCCAGATTCAGCCGCTGCTGAAACGGATCAGTTTCAACAGTGGCTGAATCTGGACGCCAGTTCTGACTTACATACAGATTCAACTTAAGAACCCCAGGCATCCCCAAGTCAGCTGCTGCTGAAACTGATCAGCGGCTGATTCCAGGAAGCCCGGGGCAGGGGCTTCCTGTAGTCAGCCACTGGTTATTTTCAGCAGCTGCTGACTAGGGGACACCTGGGGCAGAGCAGCTGGGGTGCTGCTGGGTTGGTCCAGTGGCACCCAGAGCGGCGCTACGGGACCAACCGGCAGCGCCCCAGCTGCTGTACCACAGGCGTCCGGAGCAAAGCCGCGAAGCACGGGGGCAGCGGGACAGCCCAGACGCGCCGTGGCTATCCTGCTGCCCTCGGGCTCCGTGGCTTTGCTCTGCTTTGCTCCCCGTCCCCCTGGTCTGCACACCGGGGGGACGGGGAGCAAAGCGGCGGAACAGGCGGGCAGCGGGACAGCCCAGACGCGCCGTGGCTATCCTGCAGCCCTCGGGCTCCGCGGCTTTGCTCTGCTCTGCTCCCCGTCCCCCAGGTCTGCAGACCAGGGGGAGGGGGAGCAGAGTAGAGCAGAGCGGCGGAACGCGCGGCCAGCTGACAGCCCAGACGCGTCTGGGCTGTCAGCTGGCCTCGTGCTCCGCTCTGCTCCCCCTCCCCCTGGTCTGCAGACCAGGGGGAGGCGGAGCAGAGCGGCAGAACGCGCGGCCAGCTGACAGCCCAGACGCGTCTGGGCTGTCAGCTGGCCGCGTGCTCCGCTCTGCTCCCCCCCCCCCCCGCAGATCAGGGGAAGGGGGAGCAGAGCGGAGCACAGCAGAGCGGCGGAACGCGCGGCCAGCTGACAGCCCAGACGCGTCTGGGCTGTCAGCTGGCCGCGTGCTCCGCTCTGCTCCCCCTCTCCCTGGTCTGCAGACCAGGGGGAGGGGGAGCAGAGCGGAGCAGAGCAGAGCGGCAGAACGCGCGGCCAGCTGACAGCCCAGACGCGTCTGGGCTGTCAGCTGGCCGCGCGTTCTGCCTCTCTGCTCTGCTCTGCTCCGCCTCCCCCTGGTCTGCAGGGGGGGGGGAGGAGCAGAGCGGAGCGCGCGGCCAGCTGACAGCCCAGAAGCGTCTGGGCTGTCAGCTGGCCGCGCGTTCCGCCGCCACTTTGCTTCCTCTCCCTGGTCTGCTCGAGACCAGGGAGAGGAAGTGCCCTGTTCGTAACTGCGGATCCGACATAAGTCGGATCCGCGTAACTCGGGGACTGCCTGTATATCAAGCCAATAACAAAAGTAAATGTCTGTCTTGGTTAGCAAGAAGAGATGCAGTCTCTTTGGGTCTTACAGTATTGCTTTACTGCCCGGACACTAGACTGTGTGGTATGGATTCCTGAAAACCATTTTCATCAAACTATGGATTTTTCTGATCTCATAAGATCAGCCACATCTCCAGATCAGTATATAACTTAGATCAGGGCTACTCAACTTTGCAAGCCCCAGGGGGCCACAATTATACTCACAGTGCATGCCGAGGGCCGCAATTTAAGTGTGGTTGCATATAATGCAAATATATATGCAAATAGCTTCTTTCACTCTGACAGGCATAAATACAAAGATTAAGGCAAGACTATATAACATGAAGGTCCCATTTAAGTCAGTTCTGTTGATATTAGTGAAATGCAATATTTACCTGTTTTCCACCCATGACAGCACTTTTAATGAGCAATGACAGTCCAGGAATTTAACTACAAAAACACATCTCAACAGAAGGCCATTATATTGATTACTTTTTTGTTTTGGCTCCAACCTGTGGGCCGCAAACCAACAGGCTGTGGGCCATATGCAGCCCGTGGGCCACGAATTGAGTAGCCCTGACTTAGATCTTACCCAATAATCATATTGTTGCCAATCCTTTAGTTGCTAACATTTAAAGAGCCTGTTGGTTTAATTTTAAAAGAAAAGAAGTAGTGAGTTAAAATGGTTGAGGAAATCATTGCAGTGATAATGTGCATAAATTCTTCTATCAGGTTGAAAGTAGTGCTGGAATAAATTGCTAGTTTTCAAAAGTCTTCCTGTTAGATATCCAAACAGTTTTGGGGATTATGAGTCCTTGTTTAAAGCATCCTTGTTAGAAATTCAGTCTAGAAAAATGAAGTAGGAAATAGGGATGTTATAGTTTCGTCAGTTAACCGATAATCAAAAGCTTATAGGTTAATGCTATAAACTACACACATTTTCCTGTTCCCTCCCCCAGTAAATTTTTTAGCACGCTGGCCAGAAGCCTGGCTCAGTCCAGGACCTACCTCTGCTGTGACTCTGCAATTAAAGTGTATTAGGAGCTAGGCGGGCAGCCTGGTTCAGTTCCGGCTTGCGCTGTGTCCAGGAGCTCAGAAAACCTCTTCCCCTGACGGGTTGTTGCCACCTTGCACTGCTGCCTCTGTATCAGAAGCAGCAGCACGGGGCGACAGGCAGCTGGTCTGCAAGGAGAGCTGGTTTTTAAACGGGCTCCCCTTGCAGACCAGCTCCCGTCTGGCACCCCAAGCTGCTGCCTCTGATACAGTCTGGGGTATGTATGTGATCACTCTGGGGTGTTTTTTTCAATTAAAATGGAGTTGGAAGACTGATGCCCATGCAACATTCTACTTGTAGCATACTGAAATGCCACCATGCTGTAGCTTTTGTTTTCAGCAGAGGGCGAACATGATTCTATTTGTAATCTGATGTTTTACTTCCATTTCTGTTTCAGGAGCGTAGGCTGCACAGTGGTAGAAATGCTCACTGAGAAACCCCCTTGGGCAGAGTATGAAGCAATGGCTGCCATCTTTAAAATTGCCACCCAGCCAACCAATCCACAGCTGCCACCTCATGTCTCGGACCATAGTCGGGATTTCCTCAAGCGAATTTTTATTGAGGCCAAGTTGCGACCATCTGCAGATGAACTGCTAAGACACACATTTGCACATTATCACTAACAGCCTGCCTCAACTCAGCTTGCATCTACTGCATTTATTTTCTATTTGACTGCACTTTTATTTTTATTTTTTACAGAAAAAGAAAAAAGACAAGAGAGAAAACATATTTCTCTTGATTCTTTGTTTCACTTAGATTGTAAGCAAGAATCTAAATTTTTGTATTTAGAATTAGGGTCTCTTTTTCCCCTACCAGGACCTAGAACCTTTTGTTTCGGTAATGTACTGATGTGGTTCACAAAGATAAAGCACTTTAGTACATATTCATTCCTTAACTAAGGGGGAAACAGTCATATGACTTGGACTGCCAAGCACTGTGTAACGTTTGCTAACATCACCAACTGTCTCAGGATGCAGGGAAAAATACATAAGCAGCTAGCATGCAGGGAGAGGAAAATCATTACCTGTGATTTGTTCTTTGGACCGTAGGTAGTTGCTGCTGAGGGTTTTAAGATGTGTTAGCTTGTTACTCAGTTTCTGAATATATACCACATTTGAAGCATGAACCCACAGTTCTGAACATTAGACAACTGAAAGAACTTAGAACCCTCAGTAGAGAGCATTCTGCACAATAGAGAATCTCCACCATGCTTCCTTTGTGACCAAAAGAAAATAAGGCAGGAACATAACCCTTAATCAGTAGTTAGTGGGAATTAGTATAGGATTATTATGTTACCTTCATAGAACAAGAATTACTGGTAAATTAATTATCATGGATCCAAACTCCTAGAGACTGCAAAGCTCTGGGGGGAGTCTCCATAATGGAAGAAATTAAAAAAAAAAATACCCAAAAGATCAACTGTTGAATAGAAATAAGTCTGGAGAATCCTTACCCCCTGCAGCTGTCAGATACACCTACCATATAATCTGTGGGAGGTCTCTTCCCTTAGATTATGGTAAAACAGTTTTTGCTTAACTGTTCATTGGATAATAAAAGACTAAACCTGACCTACTGTAAATATTATCTATCAGTAGGAACTACAAGGAATAAGCAATTCAGGATAACTGCCAGAGACTGAGAAGGAATGTATTTCTAAGGTCATGCACATGACTATAATAATCGTTCTCAGATTGTTTAACACAATTGTTTTAGTAATACAATCCAGTTGTTAGAATGCTTGAAAAAAACCCTGAAATAAAATTAATTCTAATTCCTTGTCTAATTCCATTAGTGTTAAATGACAACACTTAAGAGAAAGACCTCTTTAGTCTTGTTTTTCAAGCACAGTGATGATAAAATAAAATGCCTCTTTCCCAAGAAAATCCTTAAAACCATCAACCTAGAAACATCAGGGACAGGTCACACAGGAAAAGTGGAACATTTTAATGCTTCATGTGTGACACAGCAATATTACATGAGCACTGAATTTTGAAAATGAAGTCTAAACAAAGAGCAGCAGCGTAATGTCACGCTGAGTTTTTCATTAAAAATTACCAAAGATGTAAAAGGAACAAAGTAACTAAATACTACGAGTCTACACTTTCACAATCCAGAGTGATCAACCCACAAATGTCAGTAGTCAGTCATAAAATGTTTGTTCAGCTTTTCCTACAACAGGGCAAATCCATTGGAAAATACTGGTGAGATGCATTTAATAACTGACTTGATGTTCGAGAGAGTAGGCAAACTCTCCCGTCTTTATAAAAGAATACAATAAATAGAATTTGAGAGAGTTTGGAAATATGTTTTGACCTATATAACTGAAGTTTGATACATAGTAGTGTGGTTGATTCACTGGATGCCTCTTTTCCTTCTAGTTATGGAAAGACAATGTGTTGATGCTTTGGCAAGGCTTTGTATAATGGTCCCAAGTCCACTCTGTTTTATTTCCTTGTTTAATTCTATCTCCAATGCTTGAGGAGCATGACAATTAAAAATGAATGTATTGGGGCTACAATGAGAAATTACAATGTTGGTTCATTTGACAGGGACTTTTGAGGTTTCTGAATTTATTATTTTTCTAATTTAGTTGCCAAGTTCTGTATCAACAGCATAACTAGGAGTATGGATCTATCCTAATCCATTTACCTGTAGTAGCTAAACAGTTATTCTTCTACTGGGGCCACGATCATCGTATTTTGGGCAGGTGGCCTATTCCAGTTTTCTTTGATTATTGTCTCTCTTATTTGGTTGATTATTTTGTTGGCTGTGGTAAGCAGAAGTGTAAGGGTACATGTGCATGAGAAGGAGAGTTCAATTGGGGAAAACTCACAGGCCAAAATTTAAGTAAACTTGTGTTCACTTTCTTTTGCTTCTTTGTCACTTGAAGCTATGGAAGCAACCTTTGGAAAGAATCTGCATGAACCTTTGTGCTGTAAAGGACCTTTGCTTCATAAGCAAAACTTATCATTGGAGATAGTAGCAGAATCATGTAAAGTAAGATAGAACCTCAGAGTTATCATTGGAGATAGTAGCAGAATCATGTAAAGTAAGATAGAACCTCAGAGTTATAAACACCAGATTTACAAACTCATTGGTCAACCACACATCTCATCTGTAACCAATCACATCTCATTTTACGCAATCGGGCATCAGAGATGGAGGGAGGGGAAAGCAAATACTGTACGGCGCAGTACTGTCAAATGTTAATTACTAAAAAAAAAGTAAATGGAACTTTTTTTAAAAAACCATTTGACAATGTAAGGAAACTGCTTGTTTCGTTTAAGATGGTTAAAGCAGCATTTTTCTTTTGCATAGTAGTTTCAAAGCTGTATTAAGTCAATGTTCAGTTGTAAACTTTTGAAATAACTACCAGAACATTTTGTTCAGAGGTACGAACATCAATTCCTGAAATGTTTGTAACTCTAAGGTTCTACTGTAGACAAATAGTTTACATAATGTACAAACCATAATATCTGAAATTTGATTTCAAAAGAATTAAAAAGGTACCAAAAACTAAGCAGAAAATGTTCAAAAACAGTAAGTGGTGGACAGTGGTATCTGAAAATTTAAAAAAGTTAATATTACCAAAAATAAAGAAAATGAACTCTTAAAGGAAAATTTAATCAGGTTTAACTGCAATACTCAGAAATTTTAACAATATTCTTGGATTGATAAAAGAAACTCTGGCACTTAAGCATTTTCAGAATCTAGTTTTCTAAAAATATACCGTTTGCAAGGCAAAGTTGGCTTCTTTATACTGCAGTGTCATTTCCTAACTGTCTGAAAACAAAATAAGACTGCTGCTTTTGTGCCTTTTAAAAAGTTTGCTTTCTGTCTTGACAATGGTAAACTTATTTGAGATTGGGAAAAGAGGGAACTTGCAGAATAATACAATATTTTGAAAACATTTAGACATAGCTTTCCCCTTTAAAATACAATTGCATCTAGATTGTAGATTATTGGACATATCCCCAAGTCACTGAGGTAATATAGTACCTCTTTAATTGACTAATTTCACCAGCTGCTTTGTTTGTGATTCATTTGAATCATAAATAAGGAGGGTTGAACTATTATTTTTAACCTTGGGAGAACTTCCCAATTGACCAAAGTACTTACATACAACCCTTTAAACAATTACTGTATAGAATAAAAATACAGATTTTGAGTTAATAATATTAATTATTGAAGCTGGTCACATTCTGCCTTTAGAGAAACAGGCTGTGCATTCATCCCCTTGCATGCTGCTTTTTTGGAAATCTGGTATGGTCATGTTGAGGTAAAATGAGTTTTGCATTATCTGCTTTTAATGATGATACAGTAGATCCTACATATCTATAAAGCATCTGGCACATTACTGGCACTGTAATAAAATCTATGTCTATAATTCCAAAGGTGCATGGAGCTGCATGATTAAAATCCCATTGAAGATGGTCATGAAGCACAACTTCTCTGCACCACTTTGAATAACCTACCAACTGACATTAGAGTACTTTAGAATAAGTAATTTATGAATGCTACGTCCAATAATGAAAAAATGTTAGTGGAACAGAATATTGTCACGGGACTGTGGTCTCCTGTGTGAATACCAAAGCAGAACTAGACTTACAGAAAATGCGTGTCAAATTTAATTGAGAAAGTAGAATTTTTTTTATTACACTGACATTATTTCTGTTGTTCCTGTTTAGTAATAAATATTTAACCACTTGTTGCTAAATTGGTTTTAATAGGGAGTTAATCTCTGCATAATTTTGACATGCTGCATTCTTATTAGCTTACATTGGTTTGTAGTTCAGACAAACAAGTTTACTAATTAAACCACATATTTCTGTGTATTTTTTATAGAGCTGGTTTCTGTCTGGTAGAAATAGAGAAAAATATGAATAACAGCTGACTGGCACATACTCCATTCAGCATAAAAACAAACAGTGAGTTTTGGTTCCAGTTCAGCCCTGTCTGAGAGGAAATTGGCCCTTGATCATTTTAAGAAGAAGAATTGACTGGAATTGCAGCACATATATAGTAGCAGTACGGTTAAATCTAAACCATAAACTTTTCCTTTTTGCATACATAATTCCTTCCATTTTGTTTTGGGAAAAAAAATTTATAATAGTTCAGGGTACATTTCTAATTGAGTTAAACTGTCCTTTTGTTGTCCTGTCTCTTTTGGTAGTGCCTTTTTATCTCTATGCCTTAATTTTGTTTAGGTAGAGACACCATATTTAAATCATATGGCTGTCTAATCGTTTAGTGCCACCAAAATAGTCTTTACAAATATATACGAGGCTTCAAAACAGAACTCACTAATTGCATCAACAGTTTTACTTTAACTGTAGCAGGCTTTTAGGCTGAGAATTTACTACAGTGTTAAAATGATAAAAATACTTAGCACCTACAGTGCTCTCTCTGTTCAGAGTACTGTACAAACATTCCAGCAAAGAGGTTAATGTTATCCCCATTTTACAGATTGGAAAACTGAGACAGGATAGCTATCTTGCCCAAGAACTATAATAAAAAGGAAGTTGTTTTGCTTAAAAAGGTACAGCAGTATTTTCTATCTTAACAAATGAGAAAATAGTTCAACTGAGCTACCTTTGTTTGAACTGATATTGTTTTCTGCTTTTAAATAATCCTAATCCTGCCATTGTCTTGAATGAAAGCTTTCCTGGGAGAAGCAGAAGGTACACAGTGCAGTGTAGTAAGCCATTCCTTCAGGCAACATTGAGCAATGTCAAACTACAGCTTCAGAGACTTAAACAAATTGGTCAGATCTACAGTTGTGTAGAACTAAGTTTGTTAGCTTTTTAATCTTCTAGTTCTTTAAACTATTATCATGAATATAAAAAAGTATATATTGTGTGGTTGAATGCAAATCCATATGGTGTTTTTTGGATTAGCAAAGGTGTTACTGCCAATACCATTTCTTACCCCCTGGGAACTTCCTATCTTGTATTCATGACAAGTATGCAGTGTCAAATCATGTAAAAAAAAAAAAAAAAAAAAAAAAACCCAAAGCTTTTCTATCCCCTCTCCAAAAGCCAAAAGTGATGTTTCATAGATTAGTACTGTTACTCACCCTTATCTACCAGAAAGCTATTGCTAAATAGACTAAACCAGGTACTAGTAAAAGTGAGATCCAGCAATGCCCATTTTTTAAGATAGATTTGGATGCTTGTTGTTGTTGCTTTGAGGTGCAAAATTCATTCCAGCATTAAAATGAAAAGCTTTGAACTCTACACAGTCTTATTGACATCACTAACATAATGCAAAATTTGGTGACTAAATTTCTTTCCTATGATTTACTCCTTATAACCAAGTTTGAGTTGGGGGGAATTTAAGGAAAGCCATGAAGTAAAGTAGATTTGTAATCTGAACTGCTTGTCGTGCCATAGCAAACAACTTCTCAGAGGTTGTTGGGGGAAGTAGTCCTTTTAATTTAAGAGCCAAATTTCACCCCCTAGAAACATGGGACTTCCACTGCCCTAAGGGGAGAGCCATGAATGTACACTGGAGGGAGCAGAATTTTCCTACCCAAGATAAGATTTCTAAGTCAAACTCTGGATCAGGAACAAAGAGTACTCTGTTTGGTTTGTGTGTTAAATTTTCTCTGACATTACTTCAGTATCTTTTTTGGATCATACTTTACGTTCTACCATTAGCAGTACCTTGGCAAAAATTGGTAGCAACAAAAGGTGTAGTTCAGTTGAGCTCTCATGTACTGAAAGGACAAAATTCAGTGAGCTCATTTTGACTAGCTCTTTTAAAAGGAGAGAAAAGACTGGATAAAAATTAGTGAATTTTTGACCTGATCACTCAGTCATGTTGGTGGAACTCCTGCTAGTAAGGATTGCAAGACCAGACTTCTTGTGTGGAGAAGAGAAGAAAAAAATGTGGGTTTATACTGAATGTAACATGGGGAATATTTCAGAAAGTTTGGCATCTTTTTTCCCTGTAATAGATCTTCTCTTCCTCCATCCCCTGAGAATATAAACGTGGATATAAAAACAAGCATTACATTTTTTTCCTGTCAGTTTTACAATAGTTAGCTTACTACTGGTCTAAATCTGTCATTCATTTTAAAATGTAAATGATTTATTAAAACTTAATGTCTGCCATCTCAGATGTCACACAGTTCATTTAATGGAATATCATTGTAAATAAATGTTGGAGACTTAGATAAATTTGAAAGTAGGCTTTTTAATTTTCACAATGCTATGAATAAATGTGTAAATTTGCCCTTTTAATCTAATGTACATTTTTTATGTAGCTGTTAAATTCTCTATATTTAATCTATCAGTTTCTCTCTGTAAATGTTTTTACTCTCAGTTGAATGCTGGGCACAGTTTGTAATGTATGTACACAAAGGTGTTTTTTTCTATCAATGTTGACTTTTTTGCACATTTTTTGAAAAAGTTTAATTAGTACACTGATTTAATACTCTGACCAATTGATGGGTGTATGAGAATCACGTATGTGTGCAATGTACTACTGTCTGGATGTGTTTTTTATTCCTTTTGAGATGTTGCTATCAGTAACTGCACTGCTGCTGTTGCTGCTTTAAATGGAATATCTTATGTAAAAGTGTATTAGCCTATGGTTATATCTTGGTTGAGGAACTCAGGAGTTGAGCATTACTTACTAGTTCCATAATGTATCTAGCAACTTTCCAAACTTTAAAGGGTACTTGTAATTCTGCGTATGAACTGAATGTGTGTGTGCGTACACATAAATATGTTCCAGCAGTCTTATTCCACAGTTTAATTTCTACATTTTTATGAACTTGTTTTTAAGGGTACTATGTTTAGTTAGAATAATTAAATATATAAAAGCTTTGAGAGATAATTTACTAGATAAATATATTTTCAGCTGGCTGATGTTCAGAAAATATTTTTTTAATTTTGTTTTTAATCATTCAAAATGTATTTGTATTTCCAAAATTGGACATGAATTGTACTTAGAAGTATATTAAAGCACTCTGGAGGGACAACAGTGTGATTTCTCTAAGAATTTTGTTAAAAAAACAAACCCAAAATGCTTAGTGTCAGTGATACAGAGAAAATAACTGTTGTGAAAAGGGGAAAGCAATCTTTGACTTCTCAAAGCTACTTGAAAAAATGTGTGAAAACAAAATGAACCTTGGAAAAGTCAGATTTTTTCCATCTCTTGTCCTTTCTGTTGCATGTAATGTTAATGCTTCTCTTTCTTTACCCTTTTCCCTTTCCAGTTTTCTGGTATTGGAAAAGATAAGCATGTTACTATATCGCTGATTGACTGGCACATAAGAAGTTCAGAACATGCTTTAAAAATGTGGCTTACTCCTTTCAAGAATACCAGTCAAACTTTTGACTTCCAATTTGTTTAACATTTTTGTGGCTTAAAAAATAAAAATCCTGTATGATGTTTAAAGTGATACCAAGTAAAAATTCTCATGCTAGGTACACAGTGCACTGCTGAATGTCTCTAATTCCATAGTTTAGGAAAAGAGCCAGTATACTCTGTTAGACACAGGACCTACTAATTGCCTGGTACGTGTGGTTTCTTCCACTTTTCATGCACATTTTGACTTTGTTACATTCTCAAAATTGTGCTTGTAAAAATGTATAAACTTTTTTGATTTTTTTTTTTACTTTTGTATGTATTTACCTGTTTTTTTTTTTCTTGCTGGTAAATGGCTTTTATTTTGTTTGGGGGTTTTTTTGTATCTGATGTTAAAAGAAGCCATGTTTATATTTTGTGTTTGATCAATGACTTTGTTTATATGAAATTTGTATATTACTGGTACACATCTTTGTTTAGGTTGATCATGCATGAGAACCTGCAAGAATTAGCACAATGAAAGATTGCTTTTTCTTCCAAATTTTTATTCATTTTTGAAAGGTTATGGTGCAGAGGTTTACAGGATGTAACCTTATGAACTATGGAACAACTATAGATAATGGCACTTTGAGTGTTAATAAAATATTTATTTCCAGTTTATATTTCTCTTGATTTGTCTCCAAGACAGCAAATATATGTATTCACATATTACATTTGCTTGCAACACTAGACAAGTAACATATCTTCTAAGTAAAGCAAAATATAACATGCAAGTAATGGTACCAAAAGCATCTGTCTACACCCAAGCTAGAAAGTTTAAATCTACAACAGTCCTCTTTTATAGATGTGAAAAACCCTCCCTCATGCTGTAAAACAAATGCCTCTGATTTTTTGTTACACAAAAATTCACCCTGCCCCCCTGCTCTTGTGCAAGATTTACAGTAGGGCAGCAGAAGACAGGGCTTCTTGTGCAAGAGCTATGCTCTTTTCGGACAAGTGTAAGCCTTCTTGCCTAAGAGGGCAGTGTGGACGTATGGCAAGGGTTTCTTCTGCAAGAAAGCCCTACAGCTAAAATAGCTGTCAGAGCTTTCTTGCACAAGAGCTCGTCCACACTGCCATGTGCAAAGCTAGACCTGTTCTTGTGCAAGAACCTACCAGTGTAGACGCAGCTGAAGTGTTAAAATACCTGTTTTTATGACTTAAATCGAAGAACCATGGCCCTGATTGGGCAATTTTTTATGCATAGTCACACTACTAGCTGTGTAGGAAGCTCCGCTGAAATGGGCGGGGCTGCAGCAACCTGCCCCTGGCTCCAGCGGCGGGATTAGCATCTGCTACCCGCATTGGACGTTTCTGATTGGACCCATCGTTATTGCGAAAACGCGGAGGGGCGGGACCCGCTCCCCCAGGTGTTTATGACGTGGGAAGGGGCGGGGCTCCGCCGAGCTGGGAGGGGCGGGGCGCCAAGGGGGCCGGTCGCGCGCTGGCCGTTAGAGCGCGGGAACGGCGGTGGCGCGCGCCTGAGCCCGCCCGCCGCGGCGCTGGAGCTGGCCCCCCCCCCCCCCCCCGCGGTGGCCGTTGGCCCGGCCGGTGGGCGGGGCCCCGCTCCGCGCAGGTGGAGTGTCAGGCCGGTACCGCCGCTGCGATTGGGCGGGTGACGAGGAGGGAGGGCTACACGGGATGGGCGTTGCTAGGTGACAAGCTGGGCGGGTCCCCGTGCCGGAAGTGACGCGCAGGGCAGGCGCCGGGCCCAGCGGTGGTCGCGCGGCTGGGCAGTGACGGGCCCGGGACGATGGGCAAGCGCGAGCGAGGTGAGAACCCCCCCCCCCCCCCGGGGCGCCGGGCCGGGCGGCGGTACCTGGACCCCCCCCCCCCAGCGGCCTGGGCCTCCGGATCTGAGCCTGTCGGGGGGTGGGGGTCTGTCGGGTGGGTGTGGGGGGGTGTCTGGGGTGTGTGTCGGGTGGGGGTGTGTCGGGTGTGGGGGGGGGTGTCGGGGTGTGTGTCGGGTGGGGGTGTGTCGGGTGTGGGGGGGGGTGTCGGGGTGTGTGTCGGGTGGGGGTGTGTCGGGTGTGGGGGGGTGTCTGGGGTGTGTGTCGGGTGGGGGTGTGTCGGGTGTGGGGGGGTGTCTGGGGTGTGTGTCGGGTGGGGGTGTGTCGGGTGTGGGGGGGGGGGGTGGGGGGGGTGTGGGGGGTGTGGGGGGGTGTCTGGGGGGGGTGTGTCGGGTGGGGGGGGGGGGGGGTGTGTCGGGGGGGGGGGGTGGGGGTGGGGGGGGGGTGTCTGGGGTGTGTGTCGGGTGGGGGTGTGTCGGGGTGTGTGTGGGGGTGTGGGTGGGTGTCGGCGGGGGTGGGGGTGGATGTGGGTGTCTGGGGTGTGTGTGGGTGGGTGCGTGTGTCTGGGGGCGCCTCTGTGCGTTTCTGTGCATGCGCCTGCCTCTGGGTGCCTGTAGCTTTCTTCGCTAGGTCAGTATCCGAGGAGGAGCCCTGCTCCTGGATCAGCAGAAGCGGCGAGGAGTCCTGTGGCACCTTATCGACTAACCGCAGTGTTGGAGCACAAGCTTTCGTGTGCAAAGACTCACTTCGTCAGATGCATGCAGTGGAAATTCCCAGAGGCAGGTATAAACATGCAGGCCAGAATCAGGCTGGAGATGACGAGGTGGATCCAATCAGGGAGGATGAGGCCCACTTCTAGTAACTGATGTGGAGGTGTGAATACCAAGGCTGTGTCCGGACTCAGGGTTTTTTTTAAAAAAAAGTAGCCTTTTTTCGAAAAAACTTCACCTGCGTCTAGACTGCAGCTGCATTCTTTTGAAATTAAATCGAAAGAACGCGGCTTTTCTTTCGACAGCGGTAAACCTAATTCCACGAGGAAGAACGCCTTTTTTCGAAAGTGCTCTTTCGAAAAAAGGCGTTCTTGAAAGCAAACAGGGCTTTTTAGAAAGAGAGCATCCAGACTCACTCGCTGCTGTCTTTCGAAAAAGCGGCTTGCTTTTTCGAAAGTTCCGTGTGCAGTCTAGACGCTCTCTTTCAACAGAGGCTTTTTCGAAAGTATCTTTCGAAAAAAGCCTCTTTCGAAAGAGGCTTGCAGTCTAGACATAGCCCAAGAGAGGAGAAGCTGCTTTTGATAGGATTAGGATGACAAAAGCAGCTTCTCCTCTCTTGGTATTCACACCTCCAGATCAGCAACTAGAAGTGGGCCTCATCCTCCCTCATTGGATCCACCTCTTCTGGCCTGCATATTTATACCTGCCTCTGGGAATTTCCACTGCATGCATATGACCAAGTGGGTCTTGCCCATGAACACTTAGGCTCCAACACTTCGGTTAGTAGATAAGGTGCCACAGGACTCCTTGCCACTTTTGATAAGATAAGGAGTCTTGTGGATAAGGGAGAAGCAGTGGATGTGGTATACCTAGACTTTAGTAAGGCGTTTGATACGGTCTCACATGATATTCTTATCAACTAGGTAAATACAACTTAGATGGGGTTACTATAAGGTGGGTTCATAACTGGCTGGATAACCGTACTCAGAGAATAGTTATTAATGGTTCACAATCCTGCTGGAAAGGTATAACAAGTGGGGTTCCCCAGCGGTCTGTTCTGGGACCAGCTCTGTTCAATATCTTCATCAACAATTTAGATATTGGCATAGAAAGTACGCTTATTAAGTTTGCAGATGATACTTAGCTGGGAGGGGTTGCAACTAATCTGGAGGATGTGGTCATAATTCAAAATGATCTAGACAAATTGGAGAAATGGTCTGAGGTAAACAGGATGAAGTTTAATAAAGACAAATGCAAAGTGCTTCACTTAGAAAGGAACAATCCGTTTCACACATACAGAATGGGAAGCGACTGTCTAGGAAGGTGTACAGCAGAAAGGGATCTAGGGTTCTAGTGGACCACTAGTTGAATGAGAGTCAGCAGTGTGATGCTGTTGCAAAAAAAGCCAACATGATTCTGGGATGCATGAACAGGTGTGTTGTGAGCAAGACATGAGAAGTTATTCTTCCGCTCTACTCTGAGCTTGTAGGTAGGCCTCAGTTGGAGTATTGTGTCCAGTTCTGGGCACTGCATTTCAAGAAAGATGTGGAGAAATTGGAGAGGGTTCAGAGAAGAGCAACAAAAATGAGTAAAGGTCTAGAGAAGATGACCTATGAGGGAAGGCTGAAGGAATTGGGTTTGTTTAGTTTAGAAAAGAGAAGATTGAGGGGGGACATGATAGCAGTTTTCAGCTATCTAAAAGGGTGTCCTAAGGAGGAGGGAGAAAACTTGTTCATCTTGGCCTCTGGGGATCGAACAAGAAGCAATGGGTTTAAACTGCAGCAAGGGAGGTTTAGGTTGGACATTAGGAAAACGTTCTTAACTGTCAGGGTGGTCAAACACTGGAATAAATTGCCCAGGGAGGTTGTGGAATCCCCATGTCTGGAGATATTTAAGAGTAGGTTAGATACTATCTAGACCATCCCTGATAGACATTTATTTGGTCCTGCCATGAGGGCAGGGGACTGGACTCGATGACCTCTCGAGGTTCCTTCCAGTCCTAGTAGTCTATGATTCTATCTGTGTCTTTGTGTGTGTGGCAGATATGAGCACCTGTCTGCATACAGGGTGTGTGTGTGGCCAGCGAGCGTGGCAGATGTGTGCAGGTGAGCATGCGGTAGGCGGACGTCTGGGTGCGTGTGGCAGCTGTACGCACAAGTAACCAGCAAGTGCAAGGCAGGTTGCATCTGTCTGCATGTGTGATAGGTGACAGGTAGGTGAATGTCTGAGCATGTGGCAGGTCGTGTGTGTCTGTGCCCGTAGCAGGTGAGTATGTGCGTGTGTGCCTGTGGCAGGTGCATGGCACATAACACCCGTGTATTGCACGTGTACATCCACACACTAGCCAGCGTAAGGGAGTCCTGTTGCTGGTGTGAGAATTTACACTACTCTAGTGTACCCATTAAATATTGTTTATGTGGTGCCTCTGTAACTGATAATGGATGTGATTGGTGTGCAGAGGGCTAAGAGCAGTTGGGGAAGTTGTGAAAGCTAAGACCTGATGTACACCTAAAACATAGGTCCACCTAGTTATCACTCAGACACGTGAATACTGATGTTATTAAAGTGATGTAAGCCCTGGGGTAGACACTACTAGGTTAATAGAAGAATTCTCCCCCAACCTACCTACTGCTTCTGGGGGAAGTGAATTTATTATATCGATGGGAAAAAAACCCTTTTGTGACTTTAGTAAGTGCCTACACTCCATCATCTTTTTTCCTTTCGTCCACCTCTAAATTTGTATCTCAGGCTTTCCTGCCAAAGAGGCCTTTCATGCTCGTCCCTTTTTGTCAGTCAGCCAGGAGCTAAGCTCGTAAGAATGACCATATTTGGTCAGATGAGTGGTCCATCTAGTCCAGTATCCTGTCTTCTGCCTTGTTACTTTGTTTGGTGAAAGATCTCGTGAAAGGCATTCTGAAAGTCCAAATACACTATACCCAGTGGATCAGTCTTGTCCACATGTCCATTTAGCCCCCTCAAAGAATTGTAGTAGTTTGGAAGGCATGATATCCCTTTATAAAAGCTGTGTGTTTCTTCTTGATGGACCTTAACTGTTCAACGTGTAGATACAAAACGTTAAAATAGAAATGTGACTTGGTTTTCAGACAAGAAGAAATCTAAGAAACGTCATTACGATGATGACGATGACGATGAGGATGAAACTCCTGGTAAAGAGTCTCAGGAAGCAGTTCCATCTGCCGCAGGGAAGCAAGTGGAAGAGTCTGGGATCAAAGAGGATGAATATGGGGCAAAAGATTATAGACACCAGATGCTTCTAAAGGGCGATCATTGCTCACGTCCACTCTGGGTGGTAAGTCCCATCAAACAGCTTTGTAAAAGACTTCTTGTGTGTGTGGAAAATTACAAAGGAGAATGACGGGTAATAGCGTGCAGTGGCTTAGGTGTGATTTTGAATTAGGTAGACTAAGGCTTTGTCTACACTTAAAAGTTTAAAGTGCACCTGTGACAGCACTGCCAAGGCACCACTGGAAGTGCTGGCCATGTAGAGTAGCTGTAGCCTGGTTCTAGGAATGTAAGCAACTAGTGGACTAGCCGATAAGAAAATGCTTACCTGCAACTAGGGACTCGACTAGTTGCTTCCCGCAAGGGCGGGGAGCAGGAGCCTGTGCTCTGGGGAACTGTCTCCACCGGGGGTGGAAAAGCAGAGGCACAGCGGGACACAGCGAGCTGGGATTGCTTCAGTCCCTGCTCACGCTGGTTCCCACTGCTGGTGTTCTGCTTTTGAAATGTACAAGAGTGCTGCAGAGTTCTTGTACATTTCAAAAGCAAAAGTGCCGTAGGGGCCATGGGAGGAGCAGGGACTCAAGCAGTCCCGGCTCACCCCATGCTCTCTGCTCCCCCTCCCCCCCCGCTGCCTCGATGAGAGGCAACAACGGTGGGACAGGAGCCGATGCTAGGGGGAGCCGACTTAAAAGCTGGTTCCCCCCAGCATTGTCTCCGGGGTGTTGCTTCCCTCACCCCCACCGCCGCCTCTATCAACAGCAGTTGGCGGGGATAGGGGACGCTGTTGTTCACGGCAGCCAGCGCTGGGCAGGGGCTGTTTAGGCAGCAGTTCCTGTCCGTGGCCAGCCCTGGCTGCTGCAGACGGGGGCTGGTGCTGGAGCAGTCTTGCTGCCGCAAACAGAAGCTGCTCCTGCACCAGTCCCTGTTCCCCCTGATCGCTGTGCCTCTGACTTTTAAATGTAGTAATAGTCCAGTGGCTCTTACTACATTTAAACTGCAGAGCCATAGCGTGGGTGGCTCCGCGGCCACCACGAGCCAGGACTGCACAGTCCCAGCTTGACTCGGCTCCTGGAGCTACCCCCACTGCAATTCTGCAGAACAGTGCCTATTGAGTAATCGTATAGATGGTACAAACTATCGACTCTACGATTAGCCAGATAATTGCATTTTAACATCCTTACCTGGTTCACACTGGCACTTTACAGCAATATAACTTGCTGCACTCGGCAGGTTGTGTGTGTGTTTTTTCAAACCCTTGAGCCAGAAGGTTACAGTGCTACAGAGTACCAGTGTCGATTTAGAAAGGGGCATAGTGAAGAAGAAGCTTTTGCTTAAAAGCTAAAAATTACAGGTAAACAGTGAGCAGAACATAAACAGTGAGACAGTCTCTGCCCTAGATTGCTAACCACTGGTGTGGGGCGTCATGAATTGCAGATCTAAAAGTGTGATTCTGGTTGTTTAGAGAGATACCTTTCTCTGTAACAGGGTACAAATGAGGTTTGAGGTGAAAAAGGTTAAAACTGTGAATCTCCTGCAATATTTTTCCCCAGAGAAAAGATAGGTGTACAGGAGCATTCGAAATTCATTGTTGGATGGGGAAGAGTGTCTGGTTTTTCCATAGCTGGCAGGAAACAAACCTGAGCAGAGTTGTGATTGCTGCAATTCTGGGGCATCTGGCATTTGTCATTTCTGGGCAGCAGGATACTGGGCTAGATGCACCTTTGGTCTGACCTAGAGTGGTCATTTGTATGTAGAATTCTTAGCTATTTCAAAATATGCTTCACATACTGCAATCTAGTAGAGGCATAGTAGGGAAAAAGATAAATTGTTGCAGGTAAACAGAAATTGTGGTGTGAGTTTGCCAGTTAAAAGCATTCTGAGCAAACGTTACAGTCCTAGTTTAGAATAGCCTGGGAGGATATGTGCACAAGAGGATGTCATTTCAGTGATCCGCAGAGTTAATCCTTTAGAAAATTCTACCTGCTTCAGAAGTTAAGGGGTTGATAATGGTATTTTCAGAAAAAGTTGGGGTGAAGTAGGGCAGCATGCTGGCAGAATCTGTGCATTTCAGACTAAACGACAGAAGAAACAAATTGTTAGGATAATTGCAGAAAACAGAATGTGACTTTTATGTGGTGGAGTAATTTGATTTCCTATATTGGAATAAAGCAGTTAGCATAGTATAGACTGTAATACACTGCCTCTGGCAGCAGCTTGTTTCTTCTGTATGAAGGGGAATGCAAAGAAATGTGACCAAAATTGGGCCAATTGTGAAGGGGAATTTTGTGGGAGAACCACCCAATCAACCCTTGCAGGCCATCTGTTTATGCCCTGAAACACAATGTTTGCTTTCCTCAATAAGAACATACGAACAGCCATACTGGATTAGACAGATGGTCCATCTTCCCACTTTCCTGTCGTCTGACAGTTTCCAGTGCCAGATGCTTCAGAGAGAATGAGCAGAACGGGGATGGGGGGTGGGAGGGGTGTAGAGATAAAATCCTGCTTAACTGGTTAAACGTGATGTTTAACCAGTTAATTGATTAAAGAAGGGGCCATTCTAGCTCAGCTGGGCTGGAGCAGTGCGTTCTAACTCAGCTTGGCCAGAGCAGCCCCTGCCTGATATACCCACACCCCCCTGCCACAGGCAGGGGATGTTCCAAGTGGCTGGATTAGCCCCTGCCTGCGATGTGCTTGGGCCCACCATGAATAGGGGCTACTCTTGACAGCCAGAGCAGCCAGGAGGGTCCTGTGGGGCTGGAGAATCCCTCTGCACAACAGCGGGTAGGGAGCTGCACCAGCACCAATGTTCCCTCCAACCCTTTCCATCCATGTGCAGAATAAATTTTGTTATGTACAAGAGAGCGTGTGCAGATGTGCACCACCAGTAGAGAAACCTGCTGCTGGCTCTGGACACTCTGGGTGCTCTGCTGATCAGCTGGGCTCCGTTTGACTATCTCCTGGGCCCTTACACAAGCACTCAGCTTTTGGGGAACAGCGTCCAGCACCCACCCGTTAACCAGAACTGGTACGCATCAGCTGTTAAGGGTGATTCTTATCCGTTAGACTGTCCCTGTTTAGGGATATGAAAGGTTATCCAGTGGACCTGTTGTGCAGTCCAAGCCTCTGGCAATCAGAAGTTTTAGGATACCCTGAGCACAGGGTTGCCTCCGTGACCATCTTGACTAATAGTCATTGAGGACCCTGTTGTCCATTAAATTATTTAATTATTTTTTGAATGCAGAGGGATTAATTAAACAACGAGTGGTCCCGTAGCAGCTTAGAGCAGTGGTCCCCAACGTGGTGCCCGTGGGCGCCATGGCGCCCGCCGGGGCATTTGTGTGCGCCCGCCGACAACCTGGGCCGGCCCCGCCCCGCCCCCGCCCACGGGAGGCGCCAGCCCCAGGCGCGCGACACGCACCGGCGCTGGGTGCGCGGCGCTCGGGCGGCCCTAGCCCCGGGGCACATGCGGGCGCTCGGGCGCGCGGTGCTCGAGCGGCGCCAGTGCTGGCCCCAGGCGCGTGGCTCGGGCGGCAGCGCTGGGCCCACGGCACAAGGCGCTCGGGTGGCCCCAGCCCCGGCCCTAGGGCACATGCCGGCGCCAGGTGCAACGGCATCCCAGTCCCCTGGCGTGCCCCCGGACGCGCGGCCCACCTCCCGGGCGCCCGGCGCGTGAGCAGCCTCACCTCCCGGGCGCCCGGGAGCCTCTAAAGGTTGGGGTCCACTGGCTTAGGGACTAACAACAAAAACATAGATAGTATCCTGAACTTTTGAGTACAAAACCCACTTCTTCAGATGAATGAAGCAAGGTTCAAAGAAGTGGGTTGTGCCCATGAAAATTCATACTGTCTATATTTTTGCTAGTCTGTAAGGTGCTACAGGACCACTAGTTGTTTAATCAAATTATGGTTTTGGACTTCACAGTGTCTTCTGGCACAGGATAAGTGTGTGTTACAGGAAGAAGTATTTCCTTGTGTTTGTTTCAAACCTGCTGCCAATTCACTTCATTGTGTGATGCCTAGTTCTTATATTATGTGAAGGGTTAAATAACATGTCCTCATTTACCCCTTCACTGTTTACCCTTTCACCGTTGAACCCTTTTTCCAGATCATTGTATATGTTGAACAGCATTGGTCCAAGTACAGGTCCTTTGCGGACTGCTTGCTGTTTACTTCTGTCTACTGTGAAAACTCATGATTTAGTCCTACTTTTGTTTCATAACTTTCAACTAGTTACTGATCCATGAGAGGATCTTCCCTCTTATCGCATGTCAGTGTGTATTGCTATTGTGATCAGGGCTTTGATTAATGTAATGACTCCTCCTTAACACTCTGTATATGGTCTTACCAGACAATTAATACAGCAGATTGAAAACACCCGAATAAATTCTAATGGTGTTTATATTTGACAAATTAAGATCTGGCGAATTGCAGAAAATAGGTTAAAATTACCTTCTGGTAAGATACCTAGCTCTGAGTCCCTTAGCAGTTTTTGTGGTTTTACAGCCCAGAGTCAATTGATGTAAGTCAACAAGATTTAAATCAACCAGCAAGAAACCTTGATTTAAATAATCTATTTTAATTGAGTTTTGCATTTGTGTATTTTAGTTATTTTCCTATAGAAAGGTTTATTTTTATTGGTTGATAATCATATTGATTTGCAACGAATATAGTCTTTGAATGACACTTGGTACTACTTGTTGCTCACCAGGGAACACTAGATCTGTATACATTTATTTAAGCAGCTATACAGCTTAACTTAACTTAGTTGCATGCTCAGTTTTAATTGAAATGATGCATTTCTTATTTAGTTGACAATTAACTTTATTTGTGATTTGTGTCATGCTTTATTTCAGGGATGGGCAGCCTAGGCTAGTGGGTGGCCGTCCCTCTTCTCAGTGGGCTGCAAGATTGTTATAACCAAGGCAGTTTCCCGGGGTAGGGTAGTTTTGCTGACTCCACTTGTGTTCCTAGAATTTGCAGGGTGTGCATATTGAACAGTAATAGCACTCTGATTGGATGCAGAGAGGGAGTGCACAGCTCTCAGTCAATGTTACCTGCAATCAGCAGGCACCTCAGTTCACATGTGCTAATAACAGTCAGGAAAAAATGAAAAACCAGCAGAATCTGTCAACCCTGCACATGGGCAACAGTAAACAAAATGTCTCATGGGCCGCACACAGAACCCCAATGAGCTTCATGTGGGCTGCAGGTTGCCCATCACTTCTATATTTGGGTGGAAATTCAATTAAAAACAATCAAAATGGCATTTTAATTAAACTGCTTTAAATGTGCTGGATAAATAAGAAAAATGTTACCAAAATAGATTTTATATTTAAAACTGATTTATTAAGCAAAGGAAGTATGATCTGTCTTTATCTAATTGAACTGATTGTTGATGGTCAACATGTCCTGCAAACTTTTAGAACTAGTAGATCTCATCCCAATTTTTATTCATAGACTGGAAGAGGATAACAAGCTTCCTTGCTTTTTCAGTTTGCATTGATTTCTTAATTTTGAACTGAGCTAGTTAAATACATTGAAATTGAGAAAATATTTGCTCCCTTCCGGAGGAAGGAGCTACTGTTGTCAAAAACTGGTTTAACACTTCAGAAAATGATGGTTCCAGATGCTTAGCTATAATTTCCATAAATTCAGTGGCTGGATTTTCTTAAAAAGTTGGTAGCAAACATGCCATTTTTTGGTATTTAATTTAAATAATTTTAATATATTATGATAAGTTTAGGCCTTACTATAAATTGTGACTTTCAAATTTCATTTTAAATAATTTCTTTAATAAAACTATTTAATTTTTTAAAATCTAACAAACATTTTTAAATAAATGTTATTCATCCAGTTATAGCCACATATCTTTTTAAAAAAGCTTTTTTCTCTCACATGGTGCTCTATGATGTTGAAATTGGTAATAGTGAAACTGATTAGATGGACCTCAAAGTGGCTTCAAATTTATTGATGACTTTATTTATTTTATTTTGTTTGCATCTTGAATGTAAGATGAGTTTTCTTCTGTATGTAGTCCCCACACTGAGATGGCAGCACCTTTTGTCTGCCCTGTTATGTACTGCCAGTTAAATAATATTGGTTTCTTAATCCTAGCAGTAGAGAGGTCTTTCTGCTTTTCTCACACAACGTCATTATTGTTTTGACATCTTTTTCCTTTTCTGTTTTATAGGCTCCTGATGGCCATGTTTTCCTGGAAGCCTTTTCTCCTGTTTACAAATATGCCCAGGATTTTCTGGTTGCTATTGCTGAACCTGTGTGCAGGCCAACGCATGTACACGAATACAAACTCACTGCTTACTCGCTTTATGCTGCTGTCAGTGTTGGTTTACAAACCAGTGACATCACTGAATATTTGCAAAAGCTGAGCAAGACTGGTGTCCCAGATGGAATAATTCAGTTCATCAAGGTAAGACCATTTCCGTGGAGAGTCATTCACTGTGGTCTTTTCATGTGTCTAATACTCCTCTTCTCTTCTTTTTGCTCTGTTTCAGAGAAGCCTGCTCTTCGTCCTGTTTTCTTCCTTTATCCTTAGGGTAGCATCAGAAACATAGCTTTCAAATTGTGACAGCTTGAAACTGGAAACATAAAAAGAGCATGTTTCCGATTGATTTCTCCCTGTCTCACACATACATTTCCAAAATACTAAAAATACCTTTTAAATAGGTTTGACCCACAAACAGAAAATGTCATATAACAAGCTGATCCTATAACCATTGTTCATGAAAATAAATTAATTGGCATAAGTAAGAGCTGCAGCATCTGGCCCTAAGTCTGGAATCATCCTTGCAATATGGCTTAAAACTTCATAAAATGTACAAATTATTGAATTGTATCAGAGTTGTGTTTTTGCATTTAATTTAATATTAAGGTAATGCAGAGTTGGGATTGCTCTATTAAAATCCAAGTCAGAAATGCTAAAGTCCAGGTTCCAATAATTGTATTAACACATCTGTGTTGCATGGCCTGTAGATTTTTTTGGAATATATTTTTATATTAACAGAAATAAGTAATCTACACATTTAACCATAAAAGCAGTGTAGGAAATACATGCTGAATTAGGATGATTATTATTAGAATTACTGAATAACTGAGCAAACATCGCTTTGCATTAAACATGTTACCGTTCATTTCCATTATTATGCAATAATAACATACATTGGGTGGCAGGAGGCTGTTCTCTGGAAAAGGTAACTGTGTAATTTTCTTTTATGCTAAGAAAAGCACATGCTTCTTAGGAAGGACTGCGCCTTTCGACTTTCACTCTTAGTAGCTGGGACTGTCTTTTTGTTCTGTTTCTGGTTACCACCTAGCACAAGTTCTTGTCCTTGAATTGTACTCCTAAGTGCAGTGATAATACAGATACAGGTTGAACTTCCCAAATCGGGGACTTTCTGGGCCGGCGATATCCGTGGTCTGGCAGGGCCATGGATGTTGCTTGACCAAAGAGCATCGGAAGTGGCAGTGAGAAACAACGTGGGAGCTGGGGACCTTAGTCTGGACCATCAGCAGCTGCACCAGATAGCAGCTGGGGAGCCCCTCACCTGGCCAGGGAACCCTTGATGTCAATAGAGCCAGGCGTGGCTGGGGATCCCCTGCTCCGGCAGGGGAATACTCAGCATCAGCTGGGCCGGGCGTCTGGGGAATCCTGGCCTCAGGGGCTGACGGGATGGGAGACCTGGGCAGGGAACCTCCGGCAGCAGCCAGGCGGCCCCTTCCAGAACCCTCCAGTGGCAGTGGGGCTGGGGTGACTGAGAACACTCTGGCTGAAGTGGGGCTGGCGGAGGCAGGCAACTCTGCCAGGGAAATGCCAGCCACAGCGGGCCGGCCCTAGCAGAGGAGTAGGGTAGTCAGGCGGCCCCTTCCAAGAACCCCAGGGAACACCACCTGCTTTGGGATCGCGGCTAGATGGTCCCAGCTAGGAGCCCTGGGAGACATTGAGACAGCCTGCGGGCAGCAGTGTGAGGAGCCCCTGCCGGGCCAGCATTAGAAGGGCATGGGCAGGGCAAGGAACCCCGGGAGAGGAACCTGGGAGCGGGCAGCCAGCAGGGGAGCGCCGACCTCCCCTGGTCCAGCAAACTCCCTGGTTTGGGACAACTAAGGTCTCAAGTGTGCCGGACCAGAGAAGTCCAACCTGTACACACTGTTGCAGGCATTGCCAGACGCCTGCTATAACGGGTCTTGTTACCAGCAAATAGCCATAGCCTGTCTGTATCCTCCAGCTCTTTCTGGATGTGGCTTGGGAGAGTGCAGATGCTTGTGAAAAAGCTGATGGCATGTGAACAAACTGCTATTTGGACAGATATTACCAAAGGTTCCAAACTTGAAATAGGACTTCCGTGTGGGTGCCTCTGCCACTACATTGTGGGATAGATGAGCTCTGTATTGAGAGGAAGAATTGCTCAGGTTTATAAAAGCATCCAGTTCTTATAGTTTTTTTAAGATAATTGGCTGTGCAACCATTTGAATATCTCTCATCTTTGACACCTAACTATTTTGCAGCAGTGCTCTGCAATCCTGTGTGTATAGTGTTTGATTTCAGTTCTCCCTTGTACTTCACATTTATTCTGACTTGGTTCAACCTGCACAGGATCAATACTCTTTAGTCTGGCACACTCTGGTCTGGCAACGTTCGTAATCTGACATGATTTTAGTTAGCTGGATGTCCACTTATGGGTGTGGCCAAGTTTCCTGCAGTTCCATAAAGTTTGTTTACAGCCACCAGTCCTGGTTCTGAGCTTTCTATACTGTTATTTAGCTCTAATGTAGCTCTAAATGTACCTTTAAGAGTCCAGTAAGCAGTGGAAGTGTTGGTAATGCTACTAGACAATATTGACCACCTATGGTTAGCAAATTCTTTGGTTCAGCACCGGTTGGGTCCCAAGAGTGCCAGATGAGAGAGCTTCAACCTGTACTAGTCTTGGTGAGCCATTCTGGTTACACAGCCAGGGGTATGTGTAAATATTTCTGCATACTCAGAATGCTTGTGCTGTCAGGGACTCAGCTGCTGCTTTATTATGCTGAATGTGAATTGCTTGTTCTCCTAATGGATGTTCTTGTCTCTTTGTAGCTGTGTACTGTGAGCTATGGAAAGGTAAAACTAGTCCTGAAACACAACAGGTAAGCAGCTTCTCTCTTGGGGCAGGAAGTCTTTTTTTTTAATTTTTTTTTTATTCATCATGCTTGTGATGCTACAATTATAGTCATTTGCTTTAAGTGTGATGGTTCTGAATGGACTGTAGAGGTGGAAATTGTTTAGCATGGGTATACTGCTTTTTAGAAAGAGTCTCGGAACCAAAAGCACTGATTTATGTTAACTGACTGGTCCATCTCTGGTCTCAGACAGCTGAGCTGAGAATTCTTAGAAGGGTAGCTGTGTATGTCTATCTGAAAAAAAAAAAAAAAAAGTCCTGTGACACCTTAGAGACTAACAGCTTTATTAGGGCATAAGGTTTCATGGGTAAAACCCTCTTCATCTGATGAATTGGACTGTCCAGTTTGGCCAGTATACATGGCAGAGGGGCATTGCTAGCACATGAGTGTGTGTGTTGAGACTGAGATATATATATCTCAATCACATAGGCCATCAATTGCCAGTAGTGCACCTCTGCCATATATTGGACAAACTGGTCAGTATCTGATCCAAAGGACACGTGGACACAAATCTGACATCAGTAATGGTAACATACACAAACCTATCTTAACCTCCCTGGACATTCTGTAAGGCAGTGTTTCTCAAACTGGGCGTCGTGGATTCCCAGGGCTCCGCAAGCCATCTCCAGGGGCTCCGCGAAGTTGACAAACTGGAAACATCGATCGGTACAACACATACAATCAGTGGACCGCTGGGGCGCCGCATAAGTACAACACATACAATAAGTGGGAGGAGGGAGCTGGAAGGGGGACGCAAGGGGAAGAAGGGGGAGGGGAAGCTCAGGGCTCAAAGTTGAGCGTCTCACTGGACCAACTTGATTTTCATGTGAACCTGTTCCTGGGTTTGTATGTGGCCTTTGGTGGCCAGGCTGGCAGCTAACCTGCCATAGATGGCCGCGTTCCCCCATCTAGTGTGGAGATCATGGATGTTGGGGGCATCCCCCCAAACCTGAATAAGGTCCATGATCTCCTCCTTGGGCCAGAAAGGCACCCGCCTTCTCAGGGCCCTGGCAGGCTCCTGGGAGCTGGCAGTCTGCTCCTGGGGAGTGGTGGAGGGCTGGTTACCAGTGGATTGCTGGCTCATGTTTTGGGGCCACTGGGTCAGGGGCAGTGACTGCTGGCTCTGGGCTGGCAGGCTTGGAGCTGGCACAGGCACTGTGGCCAGAGTCTACCCCTTTAAGGGCTCTGGGGCGGGGTGGGAGGGAGAGGAGTGTTCTTGGTTGAGGCCAGAGTGGCCACCAGGGCATCCTGGAAAAGGGCTGGAGGCCCCCTATTTCGAAATAAGTGTCTACACAGCACTTACTTCAAAATAGCAATTTTGAAATTGGCGTTATTCCTTGTGGAATGAAGTTTACCAATTTCAAAATAAGCCCTCCGCTATTTTGATTTAATTTCGAAATTGCAGTTGGTTTGTGTAGACATTAGGAAAGTTATTTCGAAATAACTTTGATGTAGAGACGTACCCTGTCAGGTTGTTTGAAACGTCAGTGCTAGTATTCCAGTAGGTGCTCAGACAGCTTCTCTGTTGATTGGCATAATGAACATAAGAATGGCCGTACTGGGTCAGACCCAAGGTCCATCTAGCCCAGTAGCCTGTCTGCCAACAGTGGCCAACACCAGGTGCCCCAGAGAGGGTGGACCGAAGACAATGATCAAGCGATTTGTCTCCTGCCATCCTTCTTCAGCCTCTGACAAACAGAGTCCAGGGACACCATTTCTATCCCCTGGCTAATAGCCTTTTATGGACCTAACCTCCATGAAATTATCTAGCTTCTCTTTAAACTCTGTTATAGTCCTAGCCTTCACAACCTCCTCTGGCAAGGAGTTCCACAGGTGGACTATATGCTGTACTTTAAACTTGTTGGGAGGTATTTCTATAGTTCTTGTATGTTCTTTCCATGTAGGTATTTTGTAGAAAGCACCCACCCTGAGGTCATCCAGCAGCTTCTTCAGGACCATGTCGTCAAAGACTGTCGGCTGAGAAATGCTGAGGGAGAAGAAACAGAGCTCATCATGGAGACATTCACGAGTAAATCAGCAGTACGTTGGGATCAAGGGTCACCTTGTAAAACACTGGATTCCACTTTGTGAGGCTGTACATAACATTGAATATCTGCAGTGGTGATCATTGCGAAAATCTGAGTCTGTTAAATTCCTGTTTCAGATTTCCAAATCTAGTGAAGGAGGCCCTTCAACATCCCAAGGGACAGACACTCAGAATAAATCAGATGTCCCGGCTGATTTATTTGAGTTTTATGAGCAAATGGACAAAGATGAGGAGGAGGAGGAAGAAACACAGACTGTATCTTTTGAAGTTAAGCAGGTAAGTATCTGTTGACTCCTAGGCATCCATGGTCATAGCAAGTCGCACTACAGGCAATTGGATTTGGGGTTTGTAGAATACCATATTCTAAGGCTTTTTCTATTGGCGGCTGTTGGAGCCATCAAGATTTCTTCCCTCCTCTCTGAAAGTTCTACATCACAGAATCTTCCTTTCCAGCTTGGTGGGAGAGATGAGAGGCTGCCCCTTCTCTGGCTGATGTGAGCATCATGAATAGGCTACAGAGCAGTTGCTAGGCAATATGGGGCTCCTTTTTTGCAGGATTGAATGGGCTACCTTTGTGTTAGGTGCCTCCGGTGGACTGGGTCATGCTGACTAAGCCTTAAGTGAGATAATTACTTGAGAATATTCATATAGTCTGAAGGTAGATTCTAAATCATCTCCGTGCTTTGTGTGACTTGATGTGTCCTTCCAGCCCCAGCAGCTTCTGCAGACTGTCTTTAAGTATATCTTGTCTGCTGGATCTTGTTGGTTGTTATTTCCGAACGGTGTACGTTAATGTGGCTTGCATCCATATCCTTTATGCTGGAGGAGCTTGATTAGGTCTTGGGAACTTTTCTTTGGTGCTTGTTGTAATGTCTCAGCCTATCACAAGTACTAGAAAATTTGGCTATGATTTTCAAAGGAGCCCATTGATGTTAAAAGGGAGTTGCATGGTTAACTCCCTTGGGCACATCTGAAAATCCCAACCAGAATCCTTAAAAAGCCAATATTGTGTAAAATAGATATCATTGTTAGTCCCTCATGCGAGTGGGGAGCTGAGGTACTAGCAACTTAAGTGACTTGCCCAAGGACAAAGTTCACAAGTTCAACTTCAGTGCCTTAGCTACAATACCATTCTTACTCCTTATGCAAACATGGCCTATATAAAGAGATTCACTGTTCCGATTTTTGTGTGTGGAATATTTTCTGTGTGTTTGTCAAGTGCCTTCTCCATCCCAGCAGTGTGTAAGTTGCGGGATGTGAGATCATGGAGTGGTTTGAATCAGATTTTGCTGAAGTTCCTTGCAGTGTTTTGTCTAACTCTCTGGGCTTATAAAATCCTTTGAAAGAGATTCATTTTATATTTCTATCATGTACAGGATGGAGCATATTGGTGCTTAACAGATAGCAGGTGCCATTGACTGTATTAGATCAGACTTAGTTACAAGGCACTTTTTAGTTTTATCCTAGACTTGGCAAGTCTTTTGTTGCCTTATTGTAACATATAAAGAAAATTGGCAAGCTATTTAGATCACATTTTTCCAGTGTCTTAGCAATTAAAAGCAACATGCTGGTGTTATCGAATATCTTCTATGGGGGAATGCAGATTTCTCAGTTACTAATGAGTAGCTTTTGTGGATTCTTGTTGATAATGACCAGATATGCTGTATTTTGAATTTTTTGTATTTGAAGAAGGGATTTGCTCCTTCAAAATGTTGATTTGTCAATAGCCCTATGAAGGATGTTATCAAGGACTTTTCCCACAGAATAACACCTTCTCCGAGATTTGAATTTTTCCATTTGTCAGCAGTTTCCCTCCTTTGTTTATAATGTACAGTAATATTTAAATGATTGTTTGCTGCTCTGATCACCAGCCAAGTTCTGTGAATAGGTTTTAAATCCTGATGTTACAGAGTGAGCAAGGATGTAAAAGAACAGTAAACTTGTCTGCATATTTGTCTGGCAATTTTTAAAAAAATTATCAGCAGGTTTCAAAAATTTAGAATGTGCAGTTAGAAGCTTTGTTTTCTTTCTAGGAAATGATTGAAGAGCTTCAAAAGCGTTGCATCCATTTGGAGTACCCTTTGCTGGCAGAGTATGACTTCAGAAATGATTCAGTGAATCCTGATATTAATATAGACCTGAAGCCCACAGCTGTTCTCAGACCGTATCAGGAGAAAAGCCTAAGGAAGATGTTTGGGAATGGGCGTGCTAGATCTGGCGTTATTGTTCTGCCATGTGGTAAGTATTTGGATTTTGGCTGAGTTGAAGCAAGGCTTTACACGCAACCTGATGGCATTTATCTGTTGGTAACACAATTTTTGACTGCCACAGATAATCGATTCCAGAGAATTTCAGGGAATGTTCTGGATATAATCCTGTTGATTTTTGTGAAAGGGCAGAGGAGTCACGGAGAGCCCTTAGCATCTGCTTAGCATCTAGGTCTGCAAATGTCAATAGAACATAGAACCAGTTGCTGGCAACCATTAACATTCTCCTATCTCAGTTCTATGGATTGTCCCAGTAGAGTTCTCCCCCAAATAGTGACATTTTGATATTTTCTGTTTTATTATCGATCCCTTTCCTAATGGTTTCTAACATTCTGGCTGTTGTTGCTGGACACTGAGCAGATGTTTTCAGAGAACTATCCATGATGACTCCAGATCTTTGAGTAGTAACAGCTAATTTAGACTCCATCCTTTTGTATTTACAGTTGGGAATGTTTTCCAGCGTTCATTACTTTGCATTTGAATTTCATCTGCCATTTTGTTACCTTGTTCTGCTGTCTTGTGAGATACTTTTGTAACCCTTTGCTTTGGGTTTAACTATCTTCAGTAATTTTGTGTCATTTGCACATGTTGCCACCCTCCTATTTTGCCCCCCGTGTCCAGGTCATTTGTGCCCATTTTGAACAATATCAATCTCAGTACAGGCTTCTGGGGGACACCACTATTTACCTTGCTCCATTCTGAAAACTCATAGTTGACTCCAACTCTTGGTTTGGTGTCTTTTAACCAGCGAGTGATCCAGCATACGGAAATAACAGAAACCCTCTAGGTAACTAACAGCTTGCTGAAGCTGTCTGGCCTAGTCGAGAGATTTCTCCGCAAGTACGGTGCTGTAGCTGTGCTGCCATAGCGAAAACGGTATTACACTGATGGGGGAGCTGTTCCTGTCGGTGTAGTTAATCTGCCTCCATGAGAGGTGGGAGCTCTGTCAACAGAAGAAGCTGTCTCATCAACATAGATTTGTCTGTGTAACTATATTACTCAGGGCTGTGGATTTTTCATACCCCTTGGTGATCTAGTTATGCCAGTGTAAAATTGCAGTGAAGACCAGGACTAAGTTTTGGAATGAGAGAAACTAGTAGAAGCAGCTCGTTTTGGTACAAGGAGAACATTAATTGCAGAGATTTTGCTGAGATTTTTTCCTAAGTGTGTGACGAACAGCAGACACAGATGTGTGGTTTCTTATGCTACTATGTAAAGGCAGCTGCTGCTTTTTATCATTGTCCGGATGCTGTGGCTACTAGAAATGTAAAGGGTTACCCGATAAACATTGCCTTGCTGGCATGCTTACCTGGTAACCAGTTAACCAGCACGACGCGGGCAGAGGGCAGCTCCAACCCAGCTGAACCGAAGGAGTGATGCAGCAGGCCAGTTAACTGGTTAAAATGGATAGTTTAATCAGTTAACATTTTAAACAGGATTTTACATTCCTACTAGATACTGAGAAATTTTCCCTCCTCTTGGAGATTTCCTAGCTAACTATTCCAAAGTGTTTTTCTCCCCTTCTCCTTTTTGTCCAAGGAATGATGGAGACTGTCTGTCAGGTGCATACATGATAACAGTTGCTCTTATTTTTCCTTCCCTCCTGCAGGTGCTGGCAAATCTTTAGTTGGAGTTACAGCTGCATGTACAGTCCGCAAGCGTTGCCTGGTTCTTGGCAATTCTTCTGTCTCAGTGGAGCAGTGGAAAGCCCAATTCAAAATGTGGTCCACCATAGATGACAGCCAAATCTGTCGATTCACTTCAGATGCCAAGGACAAGCCTATTGGCTGCTCTGTTGCAATTAGCACCTACTCTATGTTGGGACACACAACTAAGAGGTCTTGGGAAGCAGAGAGAGTAATGGAATGGCTTAAAAGTCAAGAGTGGGGTCTTATGATACTTGATGAGGTGCACACTATACCTGGTAAGGAAGGAGTATACAATTTCTTTAATAGTCCCCTCTCCCCATTGTTTTTCTGGCTTTCTCTCAATGCTATTCTGTAGTTCTAGAATAAATTAATAGCTTAGTATTTAAGGCTTAATATGTGTAAACAGTCATAGGCTCTGGTACAAGTTTTTGCATTACTGCTTTCTACAGACCTTTTAACTCATTAGGGTATCCATGTGATCATTCTTAATACCAGTGGGAAATCATTTTAGTATAGTAGTGCTTTTTTCCTAATTACAGTAGTAAGAATTGTCACCTCCAGAACTGTGGTCCAGAGAATGGTGCAGGTTTTCTTCCACAGTGGCTTAAATATCTCTACAAGATTTCTAAAATACACTTACTGCCCATTTACTTTTCACGTAACAGTTGCTAAAGTAGCCATGTGGATGTTACATCAATACAAGTGGAAGATAAGTTGTGCATTCTTTCAAGTGTATCCTGAGACATTCCTTCTCAGTCTCTTGAAGTCTGGTCCCTATGAATAGGTTAGGGATTTCATTGCCTGTGTATGTATTTTATGGGGTAGAAATATAGCTACACTAATTTGTTTCTGAAATTCTGATAGTTGAGAGTTATGTTGATTTCCAGATAGGGATATATGGTGTTGTAAGGAGAAAAAGGAGCATTATAGTTTATAAGATACCGTGCTGGTTAGAAATGCTCCACCAAACTGGTCTAAGTCTCCAACTGCTATACACTTACTTAAAAATTACATGCAAACCATTTCAGTATTAGCCGAAATGAGAGAAATGGTAAAATATGGAAATAGCCGTTGCTTACTGACAGGCACTTTAATGAAGATATAAGCTGTTGCTTCAAAACCATCATTTCTTAGACTTGATCATAAAAAATAAGGCAGAAGGCCTACTTAGTACTATTAGAAAGATGATGGTCATGGGAACACTAGAAGGACCTGAAAAGATTATCTTCTTCCAGAGGTCTTGAATCTAGGAATAGTAGAACCCCTGTATTCTAATAGGGTTTGAAATGCTTTGTGGCCTAAATGAAATAATTTAACACCTATATCACTCTTTTTTGGATCTGATCAATGGGAATTGTAATTCTGCAACCCAGATGCCAGCTTATGGCAAGATCCTTAGGCCTCATTGAACACTGACAAATGCATAGCTGAAAAGCAGTCTGGCTCACCTGTGTGGTAGTATTGTTAAAATAGGAATTAGATTTATAGAGATCTGATTAGTGCCTGTGAGTTGTTGCCTGCATTAATCTCACTTATTGTAGCCATGTCTCATATTATAAAGTCATATTTAACTATAAAAGCGTTGCCTAGGAAACTCAAAACTCCTCCCCCTAGTGAGAAGCAGAACGACCAAGTGTGAAAAACTAGTTTTACCACAAGAGGTGTCAGGCACCACGTGAACTACTGTGGAACACGAGTGAATAAAATACTTTGCTCTCCCCACACCCCATGAAAGGGGGCAATGCACAGGTCTGCGTTCCATCACAGTTTGGTATCTAAGGGAAAGGAATAAAAATCCCTGACCAGGAGAAACAGTCTCACTGTGCTGCTTGGAATTTTACGTGTAAGCAGGATCCCTAGGATGCTTATCTTGAGTTAGCCCTACAGGACACAGAGCGCTTCCATAGTCTAGTAGCTATTACTTCTCGGAACCTAAGATTGTAATGCATATATGTGTATGTCGACTTGCTTTAATGTTACAAATAAACTCTAAAGTCTCTTTCCTAATGAATGAACTGTTATAGTTTAATGTAAGATTGGTGATTAACATTGTCTTTGGTGAGAGAGAGAAGGTAACAATTGACCTGTAGTAAATGACTGGTCCTGACCTTTACGTTGTTGTGAGTGAGTGGTTAGTGTAAGGGTCCATCTATCACAAGGGCAAGTTTGGGTGGCAGGATAGTAGAGTAAGGTACCCAAGGGGATTGTTTGTGACTTCATGTTAAGGCTGTTCTGGTGCTTGAGGAGTTCACATTTGGTACCGGGTTGGTGAAATCTAATTGTAGAACGCACACCAGTTTAATGCAGGTTGGACCTCCCAAAACCGGGTCTCCCTCATCCTGCAGGACCACAGGTACTCCTAGACTAAGGGAGTCCTGGCTGGGAGCCCAATGGGGCTGGGGCTTGTGCCATAGCACTGATAGCATAGCAGGGACTGTGGCAGCTGCGATAGCAGGGCCAGGGCCGGAGATGCGGCAGCCGTGATAGCGGAGCCAGAGCAATGGGGGCATCAGAAGCACAGCAGCTGGTGTGGAGGGGAGGGAGTGCAATTCTGGGGCTGGCAGTAGGGAGAGAAGGTGGCCTGGAGAGTTGGTAACAGGGGACCTCCTCTGGTCTGGCAAATTCCCTCGTTCCGGACAAGTTAGTTGCCAAGGGTGCTGGACCAGAGAGGTCCAACCTGTATTAGCATCCTGGTTTGTAACAGTCTGCCCTGAGGTTGGCCCCCACATTTGTGAGCTTCTCCAGACACTTGACCTGAAGATTATACTGGGGCCTAAGGACTAGTTAAGGTTTGTACAGTGGATGTACAGTGCAATAAAAGGGCTTAAGTAGAAGCCAAAAGCGGCAATCAATCTACAGTTTGGTTTTAATGTAGAGTAACATTAGATGAAAGTCCTGTATTTCCTTAATCATTTTGTACTGCTCAGAAAGTTAAAACCAAAGCAGACTGTGAAAAACTTGAAAAAGATCTCACCAAATTAAGTGATTGGGCAACAAAATGGCAAATTCAATTTAATGCTGATAAATGCAAAGTAATGGACTTTGGAACAAATAATCCCAACTATACAAACAATATAATAGGGACTAATTTAGCTACAACTACTCAAGAGGGAGATCTTTGAGTCATTATGGATAGTTCTCTGAAAACATCCATTCAGGGTATGCCTACACTACAGAGTTTTGTCGGGAAAAACAGCTGTTTTTCTGACAAAACTTGAGGAACATCCACACTGCAATTGCATTCTTCTGCAAGAAGATCAAGAGAACAGAGGGAATTTTCTGGCATTTCTCAAAACGGTGTATGTGGACGGGGAAGAGGGAGTTCTTCCAGAAGAAGAGGAAAGAGGAAAAAGCACAGGTGCCCTGGTAGCCATTCCATCCATAGCAATCACAGCTTACATGGGAGAGAGCGTCCATTCAGCCTGGACGCTCTCTTTCAAAAAAGCAGATTGCTTTTTCAATGCACTTTTGCAGTGTGGACGCACTCTTTCAGAAGAAAGCCTGTAGTCTAGATGTAGCCTCAGTGTGCAGCGGCAGTCAAAAAAGCAAACAATGTTAGGAATCATTAAAAAAGGGGATAGAGTAAGAGACTATCTTATTGCCTCTATATAAAACCATGGTACAACCACATCTTGAATACTGCATACAGATGTGGTTGCCTTATCTTAAAAAAGATATATTGACATTGGAAAGGGTTCAGAAAAGGGCAATAAAAATGATTTACAGGTTTGGAATGGGTTCCATGTGAAGAGAGATTAAAAAGACTGGGACTTTTCATTTTAGGAAAGAGGAGACTAAGAGGGTAGAGTCTAGAAAATCATGACTGGTGTAGAAAGAGTGAATAAGGAAAACTTATTTACTTGTTCCCATAACATAACAACTAGGGGTCACCAAATGAAATTAATAAGCAGCAGGTTTCAAACAAACAAAAGGAAGTTTTTCGTCACTCAGCGCGCAGTCATCCTGTGGAACTCCTTGCCAGAGGATGATGTGAAGAGTAGAACTTTAACAAGGTTCAAAAAAAGAGCTAGATAAATTCATGGAGGTTAGGTCCATCCATGCTGTTACCCAGGATGGGTAGGAATGGTGTCCCTAGCCTGTTTGTCTGGAAATAGATGACGGGGAGGGATCACATAATGATTACCTGTTCTGTTCACTCCCTCTGAGGCACCAGGCATTGGCCACTGTTGGAAGACAGGCCACTGGGCTAGATGGACCTATGGTCTGACCCAGTATGGCCATTCTTATGTACTGTGCTCATCGCTACATACAGCTGTGCATTGTGGATTTTCAAAAATACAACAATGTGTGTCTCTGTAATCCATTTATGAAATAACAAGGAAATTTCACCTTCTGTTTCTTAGCCAAAATGTTTAGACGTGTGCTCACCATTGTGCAAGCTCACTGCAAACTGGGACTGACTGCTACTCTTGTCAGAGAAGATGACAAAATTGTCGACTTGAATTTCCTGATTGGACCAAAACTCTATGAGGCCAACTGGATGGAGCTGCAGAACAACGGCTACATTGCTAAAGTTCAGTGTGCTGAGGTGATTCTTTTTTTCCTACCACACATATTGATCGCTGTGCTACAGGCTATATTCTCTTGCAGCCAGAACTATCTAATCCCACTTATGTTAAATTATGGCAAGCAGTCTTCCTTATAAATCTGCTACAGTATTGAGATGCTTTGTCATTCAGGCAAGACTATTGATAGCATAAATCCATAGTAAATTCCGTATTGTGGTCCTGTCTTTGCATGCTAATATAATTGTGTCTAGACTTGCATCTGTTGAGACACTAATAACTGACTCCTGTGGTACTTGATTGGCTCTCCGTAGCCCTGTCCTCAGACATGCACGCGGCAGCTTCAGTACCAGTGCAGTGCTTTGATAATTGATTTTAGGGTTAGAAGCGACTGTTCTGACCACCTTCTTTGTTTTCTTGCATAACATGCCATGGAATGCAACCTTGTGTCAAGCCCAGTAACTTGCGGTGGAATTTCAGCCTTTATTTTAGAAAGGGTCTTGATGTAAAGACGGTTAAGTGATGATGGAGAATTAGTGTGAACTACGGTGCTTGAGAAGGGAAGATCTGTCTCATGTCTTAGGCCATCAAGCATTCGAGGATATAATTGAAATAAAGAAAAGCAATTCCCCAGACAGGAGTAGAATTCAGTGTAAGTGATGGCTGTGAGATGGAAGTCTGCTGGGGTTCTCCTTCTTCCCGTAGGCATTCTAATGCAGAGCCCGCAGTGAAACCTGCGTGTAACCATAATAGACAGCGATAAGCTGCTGCTTATTGGTTAACCGTTAAAATGGTTACACTTTTACATCCCTAGGGTGGACTAATTGTCATGGCCTTTTGTTTGGTAGCTGTCCGCGAGAGTCTCCTTATGGATAAATGTGGTTTTCCTTAAAACCAAATACATCAGTCCGCAAGCAGATTGAGCTTTTGACTTCTCCGCTGTAATAGTGCACCCTCCCTGGTCCTGTGGAGCTTCCACTGATCTTGTCCCACAATGGAGCTATTGGGGGACTGCTGTCATGGTATTGTACATTGTAGCACTGGACCTGCAGTATTATTGGCACAACAGTTTGAAAATTTCATCTTGCCTTTGTACCCATTTAATTACATGTAGCACCCAAGCTTACCAAAACATTGTTTTGTTTTTTAGTTTTACTTACCTTTGCTAACATTTCTCCAGCTGCCTTTCCCCGAAGAATGAGTCACTTTTCCTTGCTAAGAAGAATCTTATAAACCTCAAGTCTCATAAAAATTATATATATTTAAGGCCATTTTATGTGAATGCTGTTCTGCTGGGGACTGGAATGTCTGCAAATTGATCAAGCTAAAACATAAAACCAAAAAAATCAGGCTGACACAACCATTGTTAGCAGAGCCCTGCAAATCAGTGGATATCTGCAGGTATCTGCATCCGCAGATATGGATACGGCTATCCGCAGCTCGCTTTTGTGGATACAAATTTTGTATCTAGAATCCTGCATATTTGTGGATATCCACGGCTCACTTTTGTAGATACAGTTGCAGATATAAATTTTGTATCCATGCAGGGTCCTAATGATTAGATGCTTTATACTCCTGAAATGGAATTGCACAGTTTCCCTGTATTGCACATGCTGGCTGGTAACTCTGACTTTAAGGTCAGAATGGGCCGTCACGATCATCTAGTCTGACCTCATGGGCATCAACCGTGGCATACAAAGCACAAAGAATTTCACTGGTATGAACTTTTCTTAGTGACTTACAGCTTTGTGGGAGTTCATGTTCTTTAAGTTAATGGTAGGGGTTTTTTGGCATTTAATTTAGAATATACATGATTTCAGCAACCAACCAAAAAAGTGACTGGCAAGTGGTTGCTGGGAAGTAACTAACATTTGTGATAGGTATGAATTTTACTCGTGTTCATGTAGTGTGTCAGTTCAAAGCTTGCCTTTCTATTCTGGCCTGAGAGACCACCAGGGTTGCTCTTTAATCCAGATCTTCCAAGTGGCAGTAGAGGGCAGTGCTACCCAGTGATGCAGCAAATCTTATTCACTGCTTCAGTATGAGAGATACAGAATGTAAAATTATATCTGCAGTAGCTGCAGCGTGTTAAAGATAAATGCTGCTTTCATCTCATATTATTTTTAAAATCTCTATTTACTCTGTTTCCAGAGGTTTTTGATTTTTCAATAAACTTTCTCACGGATGCTGTACGTGGGAGTGTACATCTAGCGGAATTTTAAAATTAAAAATATCAGTGGGGATGGAAATGCATATTTACTAGTTTTATTCTTGAAAGCATGCATCAGTTGCTACATGGGAAAGATCTCATGTACTCTGTGGTAGTAATTCCTGAATCCTGTGGTTTAAATTATTCTGTTAAGAACTATCCTTTTTTTTTTTTTTTTTTTTTTTAATCTTTCCCCTTTCTCCCTGAGCAAATCACACTTCTGGTGGTCCTAGCTGAACACACACGTTGACATGACATTTCTTATCCTTCTCATGTACAGCAGGGATGGGGAGCCTCAGGCCCCCTGCTTACCTGGATCGGGCCCTTGGGGCTCAGCATTGGGGAACCCTCGCTGATGCTCCAGCCCCCCAGCCACTCACCTGCAGGGCTGGAGCACACAAAATCTACTAGCTTGGGCCCTCTTAGGCTCTGGTGTGCAAGGGGAATGTGGGGAGTGTCTTTCTCCTTCTCAGTCAGGGGCTTCTCACTGTGCTTCTCACTTGTGTGCGGCCCTGACTGATTTTTTTTTTATTTTTTTTTTTTTGTGGGTCAGCAGTCCGTGACCCAAAAAGAGTTCCCCACCTCTGATGTAGAAGATATGTTGGAGCTACGAAGCCTAATCCAGATTAGTTCCATTGTTACACTCCATCTCTGTGCAATAGGAATCTTCCTCTAAAACCATTATATAGTTCACTTATTTAATTTGTGATAGGATTTGAGTTTAATAATAATTGCCACTAAGAAAGCAAGTAATTATTCAGTAGTGTCTTCTATATTGTTTCCATACCATGGTGCAAATGTTTGTTTAAATTACTGGCAGAAATGTTCTTAAACTTGCCTTATTAAATAATTATAAAATAAAGTTTCATTTACAAGTGTAGTTGTTTATATATTCTTAGTTTTTATTTACTGGTGTTGTGTTCTTGGGTGGTTTGAATCTATGGTAACGAGTGTGGTATATAGAATAGGAAAAAAAAAAGATGACCTACTTTAAACTGTGGTATATGGATAGTACCACTTCATTTAATACCACTGTTGGGGGAGAAAAAGCAAACATCATTCTGGGATGTATTAACAGAAGAGTTGTAAGCAGGACAAGAGAAGTAATTCTGCTCTGCTCCACGCTGATTAGAACTGAACTGGAGTAGCATGTCTAGTTCAGGAAAAAGTGAGCAAATTGGGGAAAAAAGTCCAGAGAAGAGCAACAAAATGATTAAAGGTCTAGAGAGAGAATATTTAAAGAATTGGTCTTGTTTAATCTAGAAAAAAGAAGACTGAAAGGGGGTGTAGCTGTTTTCAAGTGTTACAAGGAGGAAGGAGAAAATGTTTTTTCTCTAACCTCTGATGGTAGGACAAGAAGCAATGGACTTAAATTGCAGCAAGGCAGGCTTAGGTTGGACAGTAGGAGAAACAGGGTAGTTAAGCACTGAAATAAATTGCTTAGAGAGGTTGTGGAATCGCTATCATTGGAGAGTTTTAAGAGCAGGTTAGACTGACATACTTGTTAGGGATGGTATGGATGGTGCTTGGTCTCACCTTAAGTGCAGGGGACTGGACTTGATGACTTCTTGAGGCTGCTTCTGGTCCTATGATTTGTGGCATATTCTTACAATTCAGTTAATTAAGTACAACAATATGGAAGTAAATAAAGGTCTTTCACTAAATATAAAATCATGTAATGCTAGAACAATGTATTGTAAGGAAAGGAAGACCTATAAATGGGGAAAGCATCCAGACCCCCTCCCAGTGTGAGCTAGCGGTATTAGTTGAAGCTAGCATTTCAGGAGCTGCAGAGTCTACCTTTGCACCAGTGAAGTTATGTACTTTTTATAAACAATTTTTACTGGAAAACAGTATTTAACATTAAATGGAACTTTGCATTGACCTGTTAAAAGCAGATTGGTGAGTTGCTACACTTACACACTATCGAAGACTAAATGTTCCTTTCAGTTGACAGTGATTTTAAGAGAGGATTTCTACCAGTAATGGGAAGTGCAAAAGAAGACTATCTTTATACCAAGAATGGTTGTCTATAATACCCTCTAGTCCAACCACAAGTTATGGGCTTGTGGCAGGAATTATTGGGTGAAATTCTGTGGCCCAGGTTGTGCAGGAAATTGGACTATATGATGACCACCTCAGAGGTCCATTTTTGGGACCAGTTCTGTTCAATATCTTCATCAACAATTTAGATATTGGCATAGAGAGTATGCTTATTAAGTTTGCAGATGATACCAAGCTGGGAGGGGTTGCAACTGCTTTGGAGGATAGAGTCATAATTAAAAATGATCTTGACAAACTGAAGAAATGGTCTGAGGTAAATAGGATAAAGTTTAATAAGGACAAATGCAAAGTGCTCCACTTAGGAAGAAACAATCAGTTTCACACATACAGGATGGGAAGAGACTGTCTAGGAAGGAGTACTGTAGAAAAGGATCTAGGGGTCATAGTGGTACTACAAGCTAAATATGAGTCGTCAATGTGATGCTGTTGCAAAAGAAGCAAACATGATTCTGGGATGCATTAACAAGAGGTTTGTGAGCAAGATACGAGAAGTCATTCTTCTGCTCTACTCTGTGCTGATTAGGCCTTAATTGGAACATTGTGTCCAGTTCTGGGCACCACATTTCAGGAAAGATATGAAGAAATTGGAGAAGGTCCAGTGAAGAGCAACAAGAATGGTTAAAGGTCTAAAGAACATGAGCTATGAGGGAAGGAGAAGACTGAGAGGGGGACATGATAGCAGTTCTCAGGTATCTAAAAGGGTGTCACAAGTAGGAGAGAGAAAAATGGTTCTTATTGGCCGCTGATGATAGGATAAGAAGCAATGGGCCTAAGCTGCAGCAAGGGAGGTTTAGTTGGACATTAGGAAAAACTTCCCATCAGCGTGGTTGAACACTGGAATAAATTGCCTAGGGAGATTGTGGAATCTCCATCTCTGGAGATTAAGAGCAGGTTAAATAGACATCTATCAGGGATGGTTTAGACAGTGTTTGGTCCTGCCATGAGGGCAGGGGACTGGACTTGATGACCTCTTAAGATTTCTTCTAGTTAGTAGTTTTCTATGATGATGGTACCTTCTGGCCTTAAAATCTATGAATATCTTTTCTTCTATAGATGCAATCTGATTATGGATTATTATGTATAATTTTTTTTTTCAAAAATTCTAGGTTTGGTGCCCAATGTCTCCAGAGTTTTACAGAGAATATGTGGCTATCAAAACAAAGAAGCGAATATTGCTCTACACTATGAACCCAAATAAATTCAGAGCATGCCAGTTCCTGATTAAATTTCATGAACGAAGGAATGACAAGATCATTGTATTTGCTGACAATGTGTTTGCGCTGAAGGAGTATGCAATCAGACTGGGGAAGTAAGTATTGGTGAATAAGGAGAGCACTGCCCCTTCTCCTTACTGGAAAACCAGTGTTTCACATGCGCCTTTCCTGCTTTTTGTCCCTTTCCAGGCCTGAAGCAGTTTTGTCTTAATCGAAGATTTTAAGTGTTTTTGGAGCAAAAACATACGCTAGTATAATACAGTTAATAAACAGCGCAGCTTCCGTAGGTGCTCCTCTGGCTCCTTCGCTGCCTTGGAATTGTTCTTTGGGATGGGGTTCAATTGCATAAGCAGAGGGCAAGTAAATTTTAATTTTGACAAAGGGTTAGCATCAAAGTACATGCAGGATTGATGAGGGAATACTAAAGGAGATACTCGAGGAGTGGCTAGAGAAGCCAACCTTACCCTTTTAATTATGAGTGGAAATCATGGCTTTTCTTGGCAGAAATGGTGAAGAACATTTAGCCCTGTTTAACTTTTTCAGCTGTCCAGTAGTTTCAACACTATATCTTACCAAAAAAATCCCACGCTCTCTTTCCAAAAATTGAGATGAGTTTTGAAGGGCAGTGGAATAGCTGTTGTACACCGGCTCACGGTGACTTGAAACAATAAGCCAAGCTAACAGTGCTGGATGACTTCCAGGTTCAGAACTCGTGGTCTCTTTCATCCTAATTCTTAAACCTGACGGGCCAGAGATTAGCTAGAATGATGCTTCTGAAATGTTAACAGCTGTGTTCAGAGTTCCATGTAAGATAATGAATAAAATGAGTCTGAGTTAAAGAATAAACGAGCAATGGATGGAAAGGGGAGCCCTGTAGTTTAGTGACTGGTGAAGACGTTTGAGAAGTATTGTAAGTAAAACTACAGAAGGTTTCTGGCAGAGCTATTAAATTGCAGGAGGTTGGGGTAGTTGTGTGGATTTTTTTTTTTAATGAAATCTCCTCTAAATTGCTCTCCTCAGATCTGGAGTGGAGCCCAACGTTACACAACTGTCAGTACCATAGGGAGGGAAGGATTGCAATGTTTGGCAGTCATGGAGGATTGGCATGGGGCAGAAAAGGCAGAGTTTCTTAAAACTCATTAAGTGCTGAAATCAGTACTGTACTCTTTTTGAGCTCCTCCTGGCATTTTGACCATCATTCCGTGCGTCATCCAGAGCTTGTATAGCTTTTATGAGAGCCATTCTTTTTGTACAGCCATGGTACTTATCAATACATCTAAATCACTGCTTTATAGGAGCCACATCCAGTCTTTCTGGGCTTGATACATTGACGTAAGGACATAAGAACATAAGAACGGCCATACTGGGTCAGACCAAAGGTACATCTAGCCCAGTAGCCTGTCTGCCGACTGGCCAGCACCAAATGCCCCAGAGAGGGTGGACCGAAGACAATGATCAAGCGATTTGTCTCCTGCCATCCCTCTCCAGCCTCTGACAAACAGAGGCCGGGGACACCATTTCTATCCCCTGGCTAATAGCCTTTTATGGATATAACCTCCATGAAATTATCTAGCTTCTCTTTAAACTCTGTTATAGTCCTAGCCTTCACAGCCTCCTCTGGCAAGGAGTTCCACAGATTGACTATACGCTGTGTGAAGAACTACTTTCTTTTATTAGTTTTAAACCTGCTACCTGACAACACAGGTATTGATCCTTGAGGCTTGGTGTCTTCCCATTGGTTGAGGGAAGGATTGTTTGGAAGTTGTTGTTAGATGTTTTGTGTTTATTCTGGGTAGGAGAAGTATTATAACTTGTTCATCACTATGAACCTACCTGATGGACGTGAAGGGGAGAGTAAACACCAAATGATTTCAGGCCATTCCATTTTCTTGGCTTAGCTACAACAATATAGGCTTGAAAGGTTCTTTGTGTATAGCCTTGGGAAGCAGCACCTGATGGATGTGTGGACTTCTCATAAGTTTTTTAATTTTAGTTCAGTCAGCAGGATATTTTGTGTGTGAAACTTTATTGGGAGTGAATATCCCCTTCCTATTCTAAAATGAAATGATAAATGAAGGTTAAAATAGAAGCATTGGCAGGCTGTTAACTATAGCAGCATCACAGGGTGTCACTAGCTGCACAATAACAGTATTGTTTAAAACAATTTGTGTGTCATTCCTATTAGCCACTTCAGCTTTGGCTAGGAAAAGACTCTTAATAAAATGTACCAAGTGCAAGAATTGGATTAGAGGAGATTTGGCAGCACAAAAACTAGAATGAACTTTTTCAGTAAAGGAAGGCATTAGCAGCAAATACCCAGGGGATGTGGAAGACTTGGCAGACTTTTGAGTTGGGTTCTTGTACTCGGATAACAGTGATGTGTGCTGTATGGAAATTTTAAGCTAAACTTTTGGGGCCGATGCTCCTTTTTTAAATAGGGGAAAAAACTTTTTAACATGAGTTATGAAACTTGCTCATCTTGGTGTTTTGAAAGTACTTGCTAACAAGCTTCCCCTGAGAACAGGGAAGAGATGGAAAAGCACCAGCTACACATTCCTGCCGGCTTCTCTTGCATTTACAGTCAGGCCTAGACTAGAGTCTGCAGAAAACACTGCAGATGTACAGCAAACATTAAAGTGGGAGGGAGCTAATAAAGGATCAAGTTATATGAGGTATTATGGAAGACTGCTGCTAATGTAAGGTAGTTGGAGGTCCAGGGACAATCCAGCTCTACAGATACAAAATCAGGCCATGTACAGTATCCCCACAAACTCTTTCTGTATCATCACTTTCTCTTCAGACTTTGTAAGGAGGTAACCTATACACTCAGAATTGCACTGCTGTCCTCTTGAGGTTGCAGACAGAAGTATGAACTTCTCACATCTATCTTAACCTTTGAGTGTTGGCTTGCAAGGTGCACTAACGAGTCTCCCAGTCGTGATGTTCCTTTCCTGTGGACATTGTATCCTGGTTGCAAACTGTATGTCCCGGGGTTACTGGAGAAGAAGAGAAAGGTGTTGACTTCAAAACATAAACATAATTTCCAGATAAAATACTTTGCAGCCAGTTTGAGATATCAAACATTTAATTAAGAATCCAAGCTTCCCTTTAAGGACTCAAGTGGGAAGAAGTGAGAGGGTCACAGCTGTCTATATACTAGCTCAGTGGATTTGAGGGGAAAAATCAATCAACCACCTTTTTATTTTAACAGCTGCATTCAACCTTTCATGTAGGATTAGCAAATGTTTTCAATCCACTGATCTGCAGTTCAGTCATAGCACATCAAATCAAACCCATTGATCACTGTCAGGATTTATTCCTGCTGAAAGTGGAAAGGTGTCTGCCTCTGGCAGCTTGGGTTTCCCCCAGGTGGTGATTCAGTACATTGGGCAGGGTTACAATAAAGAGCCAAAGGATTAAAGATGAGCAGCAAAACTTCGTTTTTAAAAAGAACCCCAAATTTTCCTATTTATATACTGAAACTGTAAATGGTCATACTGCACTCCCCTCCATGGCGTCCTAAGGATAAATAGTTCTGAGAAGTCTTTAGCACTGATTACTTTCAATGTTTGTGCTGTCATTTTAGACCTTACATATATGGTCCTACTGCACAAGGAGAGAGAATGCAGATCCTACAGAACTTCAAGCACAATCCAAAAATCAATACTATCTTTATTTCCAAGGTAAGTGAAGGCATTCACTGTGATACTGCATCAGGTTGAAGGACGCAAATATATTTAAAAAATGCAGTAAGCTGCATGTACCAACTTATTTTTGACACACTTCTTATAGCATCACCAAGGTTGTATATTTCATTGTCTTCATTTCTTGATGTGGGAAAATAGTTTATTACTAAGAGACTGCTTCTGTATTGTAGGTAGGTGACACGTCCTTTGATCTGCCAGAAGCCAACGTTCTGATTCAGATTTCGTCCCATGGTGGGTCTCGAAGACAAGAGGCTCAAAGATTGGGACGAGTGCTGAGAGCCAAAAAAGGTAAATGATGATGTTCTTGGGCTTTGTGTTTTGGATTCTGCTACAAGACTAGGAATTCTTAATCATTTAGATTGAACAGTCAAGTGTCGGTGTAACACAAAGTATCCATATAACCAAGCAGACAGATTGCCATAGTTGGTGGTGGCCATAGTTGACCCAGGATTACATCTAAAATAAAAATGGAAGAATAAGCAGTTATACTAGGCTGTACTAAGGAACCATCTTTTCTGCTTCTGTCATGGTCTCTCCTTGTCCTGACTTTCCCGCTTCTCTTCCCTTTTCTTAGCTGTGTATTTATTCACTTTTTTGATCTTACCTGTATCCTTTCGTGTCTGCCTGTTGGAATGTTTTATCATCCCATGTTACTGCTTGGCTCTCTTTTTTTCCTGTTTTTTTTGTTTTGCCTTTTATTTCATTTAAGAATGTATTAAGGTCTATGCTCTTCAGGAAATGCAAAGCGCATATTCTGAGCAGCAGCAAAATGCTGTCTTGAAAAAAGTAAAGGTTGGACCCTGTAAGGTGGAGTAGGAAAGCTTGTGCTCAAGCTGCTTGGTGCTGTTTGTATTTTGTAGAGGATAGGAGTGGATGGACATGGAAACACCAGCACTTGAGAAAATGGTTATAAAACAAATCCTGTATTTTCCCCTTGATACATTCTTCTGCCCCCTTTCCAGAGTGGCATGAGGTGTAGCATTTTATTCTCCCTCCCCACTACCGTTCTTCTCCCTCTTGGGTAAAGGCTCCTTTTTACCTGTACTTGATGGGAGAATGCTTTGGTGTCTTGAATTCTCTGCCTCTGGCTTTTAAAGCGACCAGATCAGTGTTGAGCTGCTCTTCAGTGGCTCTGTTGTTATTCTGAGAGAACCTAGAAGGTAGCTGGAGGCAACGCTTCCTCTACTCTAAGGGTTTTTTCTTGCAAGGCACCACTCTGCCTAGGTGAGCTTGGGGCCAATTGTAATATAATCCTTGGGGGAGAGCGAGAGAGAATGTTGGTTGGCTATGGGGAGGCAGCCAGAACTATTTTAGTAGAATTTCCTGGCAGCCCTCAGTGAGAGAGTGTAACCATTTGTAGCAAAGATAGATGTGCACCATGGTTGCCACATCTGGGACTGCTTTTGGATGCCTGGATAGTGACATTGGCACACAGTGCTTCTTTTCCTATCCTCGCCACGTGAGCAGTATGACCTCGTCCTCAGTGCAGACCTCACCTCAATTATCCATGACTTGATCACCTGGAAACAGGATTGTGATAATGCACTTGACGTGGGGTCTATATCTTGAGACTCCTCAGAGGCTGAAGCTAGGGCAGAATGTTGAGTCCTTCCTGGTGAATGGAATTGCACATTGGGACCGTGTCAGATCAGTGCCCTGGGGGTCTGCAAGACTTGCAGTAAGCTTTCAGATGAAATTCATAGAACTATTTGTATCTTGTAAAGCCCTAAATAATTTGAGACTTGAGATCAGCTTTTCCCCTTGCTTGTCCGCCCCAGGTAAGTCTCTGATGGTATTTGAACTGGAGATGCTTGCAGGGCAGCGTATGTCTACACTTGTAGCCTATTTCGGAATAGGACTGCAAATGTAGGCATTCGGAATTGCAAATCAAGCCCAGGATTTAAATATCTCGTGCTTGATTTGCATCTTCCCGGCCGGGCGCCATTTTTTAAATTTACAAGCCCGGAATAACTGCCCGCGTCTACACGCGGCAGTGAAACGGGCGTTCGAAATAAAACCCTATTTCGAACTACCTGTTAAACCTCATTGCAGGAGGAATAACAGGTAGTTCGAAATAGGGCTTTATTTCGAACGCCCGTTTCACTGCTGTGTGTAGACGCGGGCAGTTATTCCGGGCTTGTAAATTTAAAAAATGGCGCCCAGCCGGGAAGATGCAAATCAAGCGCGGGATGTTTAAATCCTGGGCTTGATTTGCAATTCCAAATGCCTACATTTGCAGCCCTATTCCGAAATAGGCCTGCAAGTGTAGACATACTCGCATTCTCTGTGAAGGTCTGTGATTAGAGATCTTGCTCCCAAACATTGATCTTCAGAGTCTGGTTTCTTAATCTTTCTGGGATGCTCTAAAGAAATAGTCTCCGTTTGTGCCGATTCTGCTGAGATTCTGCTTTTGAAATGTACGAGAGCCCCATCCTAAGAATATTAAATTTAGATTAACTAATCAAATAGTCGATTGCCATTGACAGTTCAATTAGTCTATAAGGGCAGCTCTGTTGGGGCTCTTGTACCTTTCAAAAACAGAAGCCCTGCTGGGAGCACAGGACCAGCAGGGCTCTTGCTGCAGTTCAAAGGTGGAGGTGCCCTTACAGACTAATCGAATAGTCAATGGAAATCGCATTGACTATTCGATTAGTTCATCTAAATTTAATATCCTTAGGGTGGGCAATAATTTTCGCAGGGGGGGCACTTAATGAATTTTGTTATGTGTTCATGGGCTGGCTCCATCCTGGAAGGGGGTGGTACTGGGAACTAGCCTTCCCCCAGAATTGTCTGGGGCTAGAGGCTTTGAATTAAAAACACAGCAAAGGGCTCATGGTGCATGGCCCTGCCACTGCCATGTTGCCTAGCAACCGCCTGGGGTTGCTGCAGCTATTTAAAGGGCTCGCATCTCCTGCTGGGATAGTGCTGTCACTGACAGCCGTGAGCCATTTAAACAGGGTCCTGCTGCCAGAGCCACTACCTGGAAATTCAGTGGCACAGGCAGCAGGATATAAATAGAAAGTGGCCAGATGCAGTCTGCGGGCCAGATCAGAGTGATAGGAAGGCCGGATCCGGTCCCTGGGCCACACCTTGCCCAGCCCTGGTCTAGACATCCAAGGCATAGAATGAGTGCCTGTATTTTTATAAATTAGTGGTCTCCAGGTACAGATTGAACTTCTCTAGTCCAGCACCCTTGGGACCTGACTAGTGACAAATCAGAGAATTTGCCAGACCACAAAAGGTCAATATTATCTAGTAATATTACCAATATTTCCACTGCTTACTAGGCTCTGAAGACACTTAGGGGTAAATTAGAGCTAAATAACAGCCCAGGACACAGAGCCAGGACTGGTGGCTGTAAACAAACTTTATGGGACTGCAGGACGTTTGGCTAACTAAAATCATTCTGGACCATGGATATTGCCAGATCAGAGTGTGCCAGACTACAGAGGTTCAACCTATAATACATATTTTTATCTAAAATTCACCTTCCTTTAGTCTTTCATTCATCAGTGCTCTTCTTGACCCATAAACCTAGTAAAAAATTACATCAGATAAATTATTGTAATATTACTCTAAATGCACATATCTAAGTCTCATTGACAAAATGCCTGGGTTGCTTTTGAAAACAAAATTTGGGTTCCTCAGGCTTTGGGAGCTTTTGAAAAATGTACCCAAAGTGCTTCGAATTTAGACAGCAGTTATATGGAGAATTGTTTGTTTTAAATTAGACAGTGCAACCCTTCACACACGTGCAGAATTTGGTTGCTTGTTGCTTAGATTTCACAAGGGAATAGCCTGGATTTGAAAATGTGTCTGAAATAGATGTAACATTTGCATTATTGTATCTAAAGGTGAGGGGAAGGAGGACTTGGATTCTTGAATAGTTTTTTTTTTTTTTTTTTTTTTTTTTTTTGTGCTGTGAGAGCCATAAAATCTATTACCCATATATAACTATATAGCCTTGAATTTGAAATAGCCTTACTAATTCCTAGCTAAATATCTTATTGTTTCATCTGGCTTTATGCCATGTTAGTGCAAATCTCTACATTTACATTTATAAAACTTATTTTCTGGTACCTTGCTGCTGTATTGTTTCCTGATTTGTATCAGAAGCACAGTTTAAGTAAGTTTACCTTATTTGGAATACACAATACATCAAGCAATATTTTCCTCCCAAGAGTTGGGTCTCAGTTACTTCCCATTGCCTCTTCCCATAATCTTTTCAAGTTATCAATAATTCTCGGCAAGAATTTCCATGCTATAGACATAGTCACTTGCTGATTGATCTAATTACCTAAGTGCATGTGTGTAGTTAATCTTTAAAGTATGTTCAGAAAAGGAGTTCTATAAAAATAACTTTACACTCCTGCTGTAGATGTTTTCTTTTCATCCTTCAATTCCATGATGTCTTCACTTATAGGCTAATTGTCCAATATCTCTTGTTTCCTAGGTACAATTGCAGAGGAATACAATGCCTTCTTTTATTCCCTTGTATCACAAGATACTCAGGAAATGGCATATTCAACCAAACGGCAAAGGTTTTTGGTAGATCAAGGATACAGCTTCAAGGTAATTTAGTCCCTTTTAATGTGGAACACTGATGACTTGCACTTACAATGTCAGTTTCATTGGAGCCTTAATGTATCTAATATGCTTCCTGAAGATAATGAAGGGTGCAAATAGTTAATTAGTTGGTGCTTACAGGCAACTGTTGTTGCCATAACATTACTGTACGTAACTGGGGAGTGGGACCAACGGAAGAACATTTGCATAGAAAAAATTGGCTGATTCCACAAAAACGGGAAGGCCTTAACCCAGGCCTGGGCAAAACACCCTCCGCAGGCCAGATCTGAAGCCACAGGATCTGTCCCATGGATGCAGGAGGGAGCCTCAGGCAGACTCCCTTGCTTGCCCCTCTCCCCACACACCGCTCAGAAAAGTGGCTGTGGGGCTGTTTGTGTTTTTTCACAAACTGAACAAAGGGGAGGGTTTGATCTCCAAGAAGATCTCACCAAACTGAGTGATTGGGCAACAAAATGGCAAATGAAATTTAATGTGGATAAGTGTAAAGTAATGCACATCTGGAAAAATAACCCCAACTATACGTACAGTATGATGGGGGCTAATTTGGCTACAACAAATCAGGAAAGAGATCTTGGAGTTATCGTGGACAGTTCTCTGAAAACTTCCACTCAGAGTGCAGCGGCGGTCAAAAAGGCAAATAGGATGCTAGGAATTATTAGGAAAGGGATAGAAAATAAGACCCAGAATATCTTACTGCCCCTGTATAACTCTATGGTACGCCCACATCTTGAATACTGTGTACAGATGTGGTCTCCTCACCTCAAAAAAGATATTTTGGCCTTGGAAAGGGTTCAGAAAAGGGCAACTAAAATGATTAGGGGTTTGGAACGGGTCCCATATGAGGAGAGGCTAAAGAGACTGGGACTTTTCAGTTTAGAAAAGAGGAGACTGAGGGGGGATATGATAGAGGTCTATAAAATCATGAGTGGTGTGGAGAGGGCTGATAAAGAAAAGTTATTTATTAGTTCCCATAATAGAAGAACTAGAGGACACCAAATGAAATTAATGGGCAGCAGGTTTAAAACTAATAAAAGAAAGTTCTTCTTCACACAGCGTGTTGTCAACCTGTGGAACTCCTTGCCAGAGGAGGCTGTGAAGGCTAGGACTATAATAGAGTTTAAAGAGAAGCTGGATAATTTCATGGAGGTTAGGTCCATAAAAGGCTATTAGCCAGGGGATAAAATGGTGTCCTTGGCCTCTGTTTGTCAGAGGCTGGAGAGGGATGGCAGGAGACAAATCGCTTGATCATTGTCTTCGGTCCACCCTCTCTGGGGCACCTGGTGCTGGCCACTGTCAGTTGACAGGATACTGGGCTAGATGGACCTTTGGTCTGACCCAGTACGTCCGTTCTTATGTTCTTATGAGGGGAGAGTGGTGCTGTTTCCGCCCCCAGCTCAATCCTATTGGCTGGTTTCTGGCCATTGGGAGCTGCCTGTTTTAAGAACAGACAGCAAGTGAAGCACCACTCCCCCCTTCCCTCACGCTCTTACTCTGCAGCCTGTGCGGGGGGAGGCTCCTGCCTGAGAAATGTGTTTGGGCTGCTGGCTGGGAGTCTCACAGGTAAGTCTCCCTGCCAGATTCTGTCTCTGGCACCCCAGCCCTTCCCTCCCCTCAGCCCACATAACCCAAATCCACTGCCCGCCTCCTGAGCCCATACCCCCTCCCAGACTTTCCACCCCAATCCCGTGCCCTAGGTCATAACCCAAACTCATGCTCCTCTTCCTGCACCCCAGTCCCCTGCCCTAGGTCAGAAATCTCTGCACCCTAGTCCCATGCCCCAGGGTCACAACTGCCTCCTTCATCCAAACTCCCTCCCAGACCCTGCATCTCTTCTGTTCATATCATGGAAGAGTGTGGCCCTCAACCACTTTCCAAATTCTTGAAGTGCCCCCTTCCTTTCCCCCCCAATCAAAAATTAATTCCCACCCCTGTCGTAACGTGTGCTTGAAAGTTTTGGAAGCCCTCCGATTTGAGTGTGTGGAGAATAGAAATCCAAGTAAACTAACTTTGAGTCCCCAGTTGGTCTCAGTCCACATCGCTGTAGGTGATAATTTGTATAGTCTACATCGGAGTCCAGAGAATATCTTGGTATATTTTACTTCCTCTGGCTACATCTTCAGAATGCTACTTTTTGTGTGTCTCAGTTCTTCTTGATGTTATCATGAAAGGCTTCATAATTGAATTGCAATTTGAACACCCTTTATTCCTGAAACCATATTGCCCAAATTAATGGCTCAGCGATTGGTATCTTTTCCTTTGGGGTTTGTTTTCAGGATCCACACTTAGAATAGTATCTCTGATTTTTTAATATCAAAGATAGCTCTCAAAATTTATATATGAGTTCAGATTCCTTAATCATTGAACTAGTGGCATCAGTAGGGCTGACATAGTTATCAATAACTATCCCGGCCGTAACAGGTTGGTATCAACATCACCTCAAAGATTAGCAGCACCATTATAAGAAGTCTGCTCCATCTTCCAGCAGAGAACCTTCTCCCCACCAGTTAGCAGACAGATCTTGAGTCACCAACATTCTTCATCCAGTTCCAAAGGCTCATGTTCTCCCAACAAGGCAGTCTTAAGAGGATTGTTGATGAAACAGAAACCTCATTGCCTAAGGACACTTATTTGACATTATATATTCTTTTGGTTCTGCTGTAATTGCCCAGTAACAAGAACATTTTAGAACTGCAAAAAATTATATGGTGAATCCAAGTAATATTACTTTGGACACCTAAAAGAGAAGGAAAAAAAGGTAACCAGTAGCCAAAAGGGTTTTGAGCAATTATGCACCCTCCCAAAAGTTGGATTCTTTAGTGGACTTTCCAGTTCATGAAAAAATGAAAGTCTGAGAGTACACAAAAGGACAAAGACCTAAAGAAATTAGATTTCTTTGGGAGAAAGGCTTATCCATCAACATCACTTTAGCTACAAATAGTGAACTAACAGTTTTGTTTGCAAAGTTGGATTATGTGACTTAGAACATACAATCTTTCTTTCTGCCCAAACTCTAGAGTGGCGTTAAAAATCATTGACAGAAGAAAACTAATGGAAAAGATGATACAAGCAGGCATGGATGCATCAGACACAATGGCTAGACATAGGGCCACTGCAGTTACTATGTAAAGAGCATCATGCCTCTGGACTTCCTAGGGAGACACAGAATTCAATAGATTCTTCAGTTTTGGGTACAGATTGAACAGACATACTGATGCTGCTACTTTACATGTCAGAAAAGACTTCAGAGTCACAACATGGTCACTGGACACTCAGTCCCAAACTGCAAGCTCTTTAGATACAAAAGGCAAACTAGACAGACACCCCTCTACGGCCAGCAAGGGCCTTCTGAGCACCCACCTAGAAAAACGCTGAGACACTCTCAAAAGAGGTAACCTGGAGTGGGGTCTACCTGGATACAACATCTAGAAGAATCATTTTTCCCACGTCTGTGGCCAGTTAAGACGATGACGTCAGAATACATCTCACTATTGAGAACTTCATATAGCAATCTTCCTGTATGAAAGCATTTTTGTAGCATATCAAGTTTGATCAAATAGTTACAGATTAGGGTTGATCTAAATAGTGAACAGGCCTACATGGTTATAGCCAAAAAAACCCTCAAATCACATTACTTGTATTTAAATATTTTGGATTATGGAACTAATTAGGCCACAGTAGAGAGATTTCCTTTTGCAAGTAATCCTTAGTTTTAGGAGTCTTAAATTGGCATTGAAACAAGGACAGCATGAATGCCAGATGGCTGTTGCCAAACTTGAGGGCTGATACCATGGGAAATAAAGATTAGGTTTTTTTAAACACTTGCTTTGTATGGAGAGCTTTATGTACCATTTATTAAGTAGTTGCTTGTGTTATATCTGTATGTATGGGGAAAAAGCTACCATTTTCATATCTTCTTGCTATTTTTTGTTACTCATTTGCTTTTTAAATAGAACCCTCCTGTCGTGATTCCTTGCTCAGAACCCTGTGAGTTAACTGAGTTTGGATGATGTTCTATCTCACTGCAGATGTACCCGGCATTGCTTGGGTCCTTAACTGTGGTAGTTTTTTAAAAAATGTAAAAGAAAAATATGCATGCCTTATTTAAATGATGGGGCACAAATGGGAGTGCAGGGATCAGAGCAGGGGATGGGGGCTCAGGACAGGAAGTGGGCAGTGCAGTAGTCAGTGGAAGGTGTGGGGTGCTCAGAGTGGAGGGTGAGGGGTGGAGGAGGCAGGACAAGGGTTTGGAAGGGGTTGGGGGTGCCAATCAGGGCAGGGGGTTTGGAGGTGTGGGAGGGGCTCGGGCAATGTGTGGGAGGTGCTGGAGTCAGTGTGAAGTGGGAACTCAGGGCAACAGATTGAGTGTGGGGGAGGCTTCCCCCACATCTGGCACTCTTTGGAGCGGGGGGCACTTGCCTTGTCCAGTGACTGGCAATGTGAAAATCCCTACCCCCAACTGGCCGCTGTCTTGCTGCTGCGGCTGTCCCCTGTGGTCCCTCTGCAGTGTATCTGTGCTTCCAATCAACCCCTTCTCCTGTGTTAGAGAAAACAGTCCCATTCCAAGCCCTTTCCATTTCCTTGGCCAAACCAAACTGTGACCTTGCTTTAAGATAGGATAAGAGGAAGCTGTGTGCCAAATGTGGTGGTCCTAGCTCTTATCGTTTAGGATGAGTTCTTGAACAAACTGACTCGCAGGACAGACTCACAGACAGACGCATAAGCTCTCTAAGGGTATGTCTAGACTGCATCCCTCTGTTGGCAGAGGGATGCAGATTAGGCAGGTCGACATTGCAAATGAGGCAGGTATTTAAATATCCTGCACCTAATTTTCATAAAAATGGCAGTCACGTTTTGCTGACTCGGCAGTCTAGAGGGGGATCTGTCGAGAGAGAGAGCCTTTTTCGACAGATCCTATAAACCTCCTTGCGGGAGGCATAAGGGATCTGTCGAAAAAGGCTTTCTTTCTCAACTGATTCCCCCTCTAGACTACTGCTTTTTGCCAACAAAGTGCTGAGTCAGCAAAATGTGGCCATTTTTATGCAAATTAGGTGCAGGATATTTAAATCCCTGCCTCATTTGCAATGTCGACCTGCCTAATCTGCATTCCTCTGTCGACAGAGGGATGCAGTCTAGACATACTCTAAGATATCTAGATAGATATAGATATAGATTAAAGTATATTCCCTTTGAAAATTCTTGCTCCACAAATATAAGACTTAAGGTAAAATCTTAGACCAATAGCAGAAGAAACCTGCTAGACTAAAGAATTGATGACAACTTTTAAATTTGACGCTTCTTGAGCTAGGCCGGTTTGAAACAATTATGTATTATTGAAATGCAAAGATTCTCTCTAGTTGTACACATAATTTTTTAAACCATCGTAAGAGACAGATTCATACACTTTAAAATTTTTAGTCTTTCTATACTTTTTCCTGTTAGAAGATGGACATGATTTTAGCAGATTATAATCTGTTAATCCATGAAAAATATCAAGACAGAAAGGGCAATTGTGATCTAGTTATGCCTATGTAACAGAGGCCATCGGACTTCCCTGAATTAATTTTTGTTTAGATATTTTTCTAAAAGATACTTGTGCAATCTTGATTTAAAAAATCTCCAGTGAGGTAGTTGGCAAATTGGTGAGCTATTGATAGGTTTTGCAGTGGTTAATCACGCTCACTGTTAAAAATTTGCACCTTATTTCTAGTCTGAATTTGTCAGGCTTCGACTTGTAGCTGTTGCACCTTGTTATACCCTTGTCTGCTAGATTAAGGAGATAGCTATTAAAATTTTGTTTTGTTTGTAAGTATTTGTTGACTGTGCCAAGAACCAGTCCCTGTGGAACCTAAGTAGATATGCCATTGATGAATATTTCCCATTTCTGTTTACACTTTGAGACATGTTTGCTAGCCAGTCTTTAATCCACTTTTGTTCCATGATGATGATATACCTTTTTTCTTATTCAAATGCTTTATAGAAGTCTAAATATATTACATGAACATTATACCTTTGTAATTTCATAAATATGTGTATATATAATATTGTTTGACAAGATAAGTTTTCCATAAACCATGATGACTGGCATTAATTATATGTTCTAAACAGCTATATAAACCAAAGCTTTGTAAAATATTATCACAGTTTGGTGTCCTAGCTTCCTAATGGTATAAAGCATTAACCTCTTAACTGTAGAAGTTAGAGAACTTGAGTGTTCAGCAGATATCTAGATTGAAATGGGAAAAGCCAGATGATAAATCAGTATGAACATATGACCATACTGTATCAGACCAAAGGTCCATCTAAATTAATGACAGATGTTGAGTCAAATTAGAAGCTTCATAACTGCTTAAACATAAACTGTGTCACCATCACATGTCAAAATACTCAACATAAAATTCTTAAATCAGTTTTAAGTTCTGAAGGCATTTTTCTTTCTTTGCCTATTTGTAAATTTTGACTGTCGTTGATGGAAATATTTCTGTCAGTTTGTGTGTGCTGTGAAATCTAGGTTTATCAACATTTACCAATTTAAAAATGTAATCTTTCCAAGCCTACATATAATAGTTTTAGCTGTGAAGCAAAGCCATTGGATTCCTAATGCACTATAAATGCAGTAAGGTCCACTGGGGGATGTAGTTGATTTTCTTGGGAGCAGGGAAGACACTAATTTAAAAAAAACAAAAAAACCCTAAACTCTGAGCAAATTCCTCCTCCACTACATTCTTGCTTCCTAGGTGATCACAAAGCTTGCAGGAATGGAAGAAGAACAACTTTCATTTTCATCCAAAGAAGAGCAGCAGCAGCTTCTTCAGAAGGTCCTGCAAGCCTCTGACCTTGATGCTGAGGAAGAGGTGGTAGCAGGAGAGTATGGCTCAAAGTCAACTCAGGTAACTGAAGAATGTTTAGCTTCTTGTAATTGTGGATTACAAATGCCACAGAACTGGATCCTTACTTCCTGATCTGTCTACTGCATAATAGTGATATCATCTGAAATACGCAGAGCACTGGAAAATGGAATTCTTTATTTTCAGTTTTATAACACCTGGCTGGTGATAAGAGTAAATGCTAGCTGAGGTACTAGGAAGAAATGAGACACTTGAGCAGCTGTGAGCTCTACAGCATCCTTTTACATTTTAGGACATTGGTGACAAATGGCAGATAAGAATTTCTGCTTTTATAGAGATCAGTTTTATAAAATGCACATTAAAATATCCTAGAGCACTTAAATTTATTTGCAGTGTTATACGAGTAGAAAGGTTTCATGCTCCAAGACTTTATTCCTAGAACATAGTACTTCAAATAGTCGAAATAAAACAGCATATAACAAAAATCGATCTTAGTGAAGATCCATAATAGTCAGTCCTAAGTGTTTTCCTACTAGTTAGTATGAATTAACCAAAGGGGTGAATTTGTAGCGGATTAGTTAAACCGCATTCAATTCCTGTATGCAAACTCTCACTCAGTGTTCAAGTGACCTTTGTTTGGGTTAGTGTAATCCACTTCTAAAGTGAATTAAGCTGAACTGAACTAAGGCCACTTTAGTCAGAATGATGGTGTTCCTGCAGGCATTTAATATGGTTTAACTAAAGCACTTTAAAATTAATTTTGATTAATTTTCCTGAGCATTCCTGTGTAGATCAGCCTAAGGCTTGCTAATACATTGTGTTAAAGGGACATCATAGTACAGGTTGGACCTCCAAAAACCGGGACTCCTTCATCTGGCAACTGGACCAGGGAGTCCTGGCTGGGAGCCCCAGTGGCAAAGAGGGCTGGTGGCTTGGAGCCCTGTGGCACTGGGGCAGGGACCGGAGCAGGAGAACAGCCAGGGCTGTGGTAGCCTCAGTAGCAGGGATGGGGATGCGGCAGCCCTGGTAACGGGGCCGGGATCATAGCAGCCAAGGCAGCTAGGGCTGATAATGGGTAGAGGAGGCAGGCTCGGGGGGCCAGTAGTGGGGGACCTCCCCTGGTCTGGCAAATTGCCTCATTCATGACCGATCAAGTCCCGAGGGTGCCAGACCAGTGAGGTCTAGCCTGTAGTTCAGCTCACATTTCAGGTTTGTCCATTAACTGTGGTGGAATTGGGCTGGGATACTTTTTAAATTCTGAATCCATTGAGGTATCCTTTCCTTGAATTGCTTTTAATTTAAAAGCAATTTAAGGAAATTGCTTTTGTTATACCTGCTTTAATTGGTCAGGCATATTACTCTTGCAGTATGTTGTGAGGCACTTGATTGAGGAGTATGCCTGGTGCAAAAATAGGGTAGTATTAACCTACACACTTCCATATACAAAATTCTTGATCCTCCACTAAGTGTACAGTGTTTTAGTATTGTATCTAGCTACTTCGGCATCAGTAGGCTAAGGAGATTGTATATATAATTAAATTGAACATTTGTGATTTTTCTTACTCTAGGTGTCCCGTCGTTTCGGCACAATGAGCTCTATGTCTGGTGCAGATGATACAGTTTATATGGAATATCTCACCTCAAGAAGCAAGGCATCTTCAAATAAACATGTTCATCCACTTTTCAAACGTTTCAGGAAATGATGTAATATGGATGCATTTTGTCAATTGTGGACGTATTTATCCTTCTGTACAGTAGAAGATGGATCATAGCCCTTAAAGGACTCTTTAATGCGTAGCTATATAGGTGCATATACAGTTAGCAATATATTTGTGCTAATAGGTGAGAGTGAAAGATGTTCTAAAAGAACTGAACCCTGGTTATACCTGTGTGGTGTTTCTAAGATAAGTAACCTTTATTTTTATCAAGTGAATTTAAAGACCACTTTTTAAGCAAAGGCTGCAAAGGTGGAAGTTTTTTGTATATCAAGTTTGTACCAATGTTTAAAATGTTGTTTATCTCATAAATACTGTATTCTGGTTGGGGGAAAAAACCACCACAAAATCTAAAATGCTTGAAGGAAAAGCTTAAATAAAAAAACTTGAATAAAATTCAATCATGCACATGTTTATTTTTTACATAGGGAGACTTGAGTACTGTAATTTGTACTCCTTATATAACCTATTGTAAATTTGTAACAAACTAGGCTCAAAATGTCATGAAGTTTAAAAGAAAAAACGTGGAGAGAGACTTTGTCACTGGAGTAAACCTGGGAAAATAATTTTAAAAGTTAATGAGCAATCCATTTATTCTGTATTTTTGGGGTTCTTACTACAATTTATTTTCTGTTGTACAAATCATGCACTGCAATCATAAATAATACTCTTTAACATACTTGTTACCATGGAAATTAGTTTTGGATAAAAATATGTCATTTTGGCTTGCTACAGGATGAGTTGGAAGCTGGGCTGTGATGGCGCAAGTGCTTTTTAAAAACATATTTTTGGTATTTGGCAATATTGACAAAGATCTTCTGAAGTGAGTTAATTTGGTTCAATTATGGATTTGCTTTTACTATAATAAATATTCCTGACAAAATAAATGAAATCATGAAACTGATGAGATTTGTTTTAAACACAAACTCACCAAACAATCCACTAATGATTATTAGACCTAAACTTTTTATGTTGCATTTATTAAGCTCCTTTCTGTGAGTAGGATTTCTGTGAACAATCTATAATGCAATGCTTCCTTTGATCCACCATTTCACAGATCTTAGGTTAGAATTAGCCTCTAGTATAGATCCTATCCAGCATAGTAAGGCTAAGCCTTCAGATAAGCTACCAAGCAGAGGACTTGTTTCAGGAGGAAAAAATAATCAGAAGATGGACTTATTTCCTTATGGAAAATGAACACTAAAGCCTAGGTTATGGTGGTGTTTCCATTATTGTGTCACATGGTTGGAATGCAAACTGTTTATGTTCGCACAAATGTTTTTAATGTTTCACAAACATTTCCAGGTTCTGTGTAACTCTGCCAAATCCTGAGCGATGTGAGAATTGAACCCAACAGATTCAGTTCAGATTGTTTCATTGGTAGTCTCCTGAACCTCATCTCTCAATTCTCCATTCTTCCTCCATTGTGCTGTATCTTCCTTCTATGTGGCAAGCCTGGAACCAGTCAAAGTGATACTTAAGAACATAACATAAGAATGGCCGTACTGGGTCAGGCCAAAGGTCCATCTAGCCGAGTAGCCTGTCTGCCGACAGTGGCCAGCACCAAGTGCCCCGGAGGGTGTGGACCGAAGACAATGATCAAGTAATTTGTCTCCTGCCATCCTTCTCCAGTCTCTGACAAACAGAGGCCAGGGACACCATTTCTATCCCCTGGCTAATAGCCTTTTATGGACCTAACCTCCATGAAATTATCTAGCTTCTCTTTAAACTCTGTTATAGTCATAGCCTTCACAACCTCCTCTGGCAAGGAGTTCCACAGGTTGACTACGCATTGTGTGAAGAACTTTCTTTTATTAGTTTTAAATGTGCTACCCATTAACTTCATTTGGTGTCCTCTAATTCTTCTATTTACGGAACTAATAAATAACTTTTCTTTTTATACAGGGGAAGTAAGATATTGTCTTATTTTCTATCCGTTTCTTAATAATTCCTAACATCCTATTTGCCTTTTTGACGACTGCTGCACATTGTGTGGACGTTTTCAGAGAACTGTCCACGACAACTCCAAGATCTCTTTCCTGATTTGTCGTAGCCAAATTAGCCCCCATCATACTGTACGTATAGTTGGGGTTATTTTTTCCAACGTGCATTACTTTACACTTATCCACATTATGTTTAATTTGCCATTTTGTTGCCCAGTCACTCAGTTTGGTGAAATCTTTTTGAAGTTCTTCACAGTCTGCTTCTGTCTTGACTATCTTAAGCAGTTTAGTATCATCCGTAAACTTTACCACCTCGCTGCTTACTCCTTTCTCCAGATCATTTATGAATAAGTTGAACAGGATTGGTCCCAGGACTGACCCTTGGGGGACACCACTAGTTACCCCTCTCCATTCTGAAAATTTACCATTTATTCCTACTTGGGTGGCTTCTATTTAAGAGATCTATGTAGGAATAATGTGTGTAATATCTTGGTGCTTACTTATTACATTCCCCTTTGAATTCTTCCAACAAGAAGCACGGGCACAGCACTGGAACATGTCTATTCCTCATATCTGTTTTCTTTTGTCTTGGGCCTTACATAAAGTAGTCTGAATTATTTATTTAGCAGAATAGAATGAGGAAGTAGAATGATGTGATCATTAAACAAACAAGTTAGTCAGTGTTCTTAATGGGGAATTTATGTCTGCCAGATTTTAATGCTTACTTTACAACCATTTTATGTTGATACATACTTTGAAACAGATTTAATATGCCTAATATGGAGATGGCTGTAATTTACTAGTTAAATTAATCCTCATGATGCATTTATAGCACAGACTAGAGCCAAAGATGTGCTCTGCAGCTTTGACAATGAATGTTGGTCCTGACCCCTAGCTTTTCTGCTATGACACTATACATTTAGACCTCTGTGTTTAGACTGTTCTCAGCCCAGAAAATATAGTACACACAAATGCATGGGTGGTAAGAATTAAGCAAACCACTGCCATTCATTTCAAGAGTAGAATCTAGGTCTTCAGAAGTGAACAGCTAGTGTGTATTCTGCTTATGCTTAGACAGAACATTGCTACATTTTAAAATAAATAATTGGTTCCCTTGTTTAAAGTTGTGCATAGCTGTATCTGGATCATAGCTTGCTAATGTTCCATAAATCTGATTACTCAAAGATTTCAAGGTTTCAGAATTCTTAGTCTGAAGAATGCCTGTTTGTAGGTCACTTACTGATACATAGTAAAGTAAAACCTTCACTAAAGCATCACTTTCAAGTGACTCAGCCACCTTTTAAAGTGAACACTTCAAAGTATCTCCATGCAGATTCTAGTGTGGTTTCCTTCATCCTTCAAAGACAGCTTTTATTGTATAGCCAACTTTTTCTGGTCCATAAGATAGTTATTGAAGGCTGGTTTGACTGTACTGTACTTAGGTTATTGATGCATGTCACCTAGACATGTGCAAGATGAACAGCTCATTGGAAGGAGTGAAAAATTGTCTGCAACAGTTGAAGATAATCTGAATAATTTTTTCCTGTTTTCTCTGGCATGCACTGAAATGCTCACTTCATTTGAGAAGAATGGATTGGAACACAACAGAATTGCTTTAGGTCTGGGCCAGTCCTATAAGATGTAGAATACCCTTAACTCACACATCAATGGCTAATGGCTTTCCAGACTACAGTATTCCTTTTAAGAGTCTGATTTGTTTTGTGTACCTCCAAGTTTTATCTCATTTAAAGTATTTTCTTACAAAATCAGAAATACAATTGTCATACAATAATATTACTGAAAAATAGCTTGCTTTCTTATTTTTACCATTTATGTATATATTTTAGTTTGTGTATCTATCTGAGTCTGTCCGTCCATGAGTCCGTTTGTTCAAGAATGCCTCCTAAATGTTAAGAGCTAGGACTACCACATTTGGTATGCAGCTTCCTCTTCTCCTAACTTAAAGCAAGGTCCAGGACCAGAAAGCACTGGCAGAGCCAGTCTGAAAGGCCCCAGGCCAGCCCCAGGAAGAAGCCAGCCTCCAGATGTGCTACCCTGCCCTGTCCTAAGCTAGCCCTGGGTAGAAGCCAGTGAGCAGGGTGTGTGCCTCCCCCCACCCCAGCCACCCTCCCTACCCCAGGCTGGCCTCAGGAAGAAGCTGGGCGGTGGGGTCCGTAAACTCTCCCCCCCCCCCCGCCCAATTCTGGGGAAAAGCCAGTGGGCAGGGTGCACGGCCATCACCATCTCCCCAGAGCCCCTCCTCCCAACCTTTTCCCTAAGCCCCCCAACCCCTCCTCTAGCTCCCCTCCTCCCAACCCCCCTTCCCTAGCTCCTGCACCCCTGCTCTGAGCCCCTTCTTACCCCCAACTTCTGCACTCCCCACATCCACTGTGCCCTGCCCTAAGCCCCTCCTGCATCCCCCTCAACCCTCACTCCTGCACCCCTGCTCATTGCTAGCTTTCTGTTCTGAAGGACCCGAGCAACACCAGGTAAGTCTTCCAGTATAAATATAAAATAAACAAATACTGCACTTGCATTTCAGTGTACAGTACATAGAGCAATACAAACAAGTTATTGTATGACATTTTAATTTATACTGACTTTGCTAGTGTTTTTTCAGTACTTTGTAGTAAAACTAGGCAAATATCTAAATGAGTTGGTGTACTCCTGGAAGACGTCTGTGTACCTGCAGTAGTTCATGTACTCCTAGTTGAGAACCACCATCCTAACTAAGTCGAGGATGAAGGTCTCTAAATGCAGAGTTTACCACATCCGTTTATATCTTTCTCACTGGATGTCACACAGTGGCTGACCCTTCATCTTGGGGTCCAGACTCATCTGTGACTGGATCCACCACCTCCCAGCTGTTGGGTTGCCAACTTGGTCAGATTGGCTAGACTGAACGCCATTGCATCTAATTTAGGAGATGTTTTCAACTACACTGATTAATGACAGAAGCTAGCTACTGATTCAGATGGATGGGAGCTACATGCAAGAGTGTGGATAGGAGTAGGTTCTGGAACAGAGGGGAGAGACTCAAAGGAAAAAGGATTCTGAGTTCATGTGAAGGCTCCAGGTTAGGGGAGAGAGACCACAAACCTGGATTTGTGTGGAACTTATATTGAATTGTTTTGTGTACAAAGGACACACTATATCCAAAGGAAAGGCATGGAAAGATTTTGGGTGTAGCATTAGCCCTATGTGGGCTAGGGAGACAGACTAACAGTCCTACACTAAATTCAAACCAGGTTTTAAAGCAAGGAGTGTCTCAGAAGTGACAATAACTTAACAGAAGATGGAATTCCTAGTAGATGGGGAAATGTAGAGGATAATGTGACCACTAACTGGAGAGTCACAGAGTGAGGACACTGAGGATACAGACAGATGTGATGTTAAGAGGATTGGAAACAGGTAGAAATTAAGTCCCATGCAGATTTGGACAAAAGGCAATTTAGAATTGGATATTGAGGTTGATAAGAAACCAGTGAGGGTGACAGAGTACAAGTATTCAGTCCCTCTTTTTATAGTAAGAGAGCAGTAGGATTACAGTACTGTAGACCAAAGTTAACTGGAAGATGTCATGTATTTCCTGGTAAACAAAAGCTTGTAGTTATTGAGATATCCCAAACTCCCAAGGTACTAGTTGCATGCCTTACACTGAATCTTGGAGGCATGCTTCAATAGCTGAGCCTACATACTAGCTCTGATAGGTTCCAATAACCACTTAGGTGTGTGTACACAGTGCCCTAATCTTGAAGTAAGATACGCAATTAGCAAAGTGAAAACTTGATGCCTCTACACAGTGCCAAATTTCAACATAATGTGCTATTTCAAGACATCCCTTACCCATGTGGAACGAGGGTTACTGGGATGCCAAAATAGTGCACCCATTATTTTGAAATCTTTTTCGAAGTACCTATCACCAAGAAAACAGGTGGCTGGAGACCAATTTTAGATTTCAGGAAGCTCAACAAGTTTGTACGCAACAAGTTCAGAACGGTGACGCTTGCAACTATTATACCTGCACTGGATGAGGGGTACTAGTTCTCAGCCCTCAAACTTCAGATGACACATTTTCATATAATGATACATCCTGCACACAGGAGGTTTCTCAGATTTGTTTTGGGCGAAGCCCACTACCAATATTAAGTCCTCCCCTTTGGACTTTCCGCAACCCCTCAGAAGGGCCAGCCCAAGCCATTTGTGTGCCCCAGGAGCGTGACGCCGCCCCCAGGTGCCCGGCACATGCGCGGCCCTGCACCCGGCCTGGCAGCCCCGCGTGGCACCCCCTACAATGGGGCACCCCGAGTGGTAGCCCAGCTGGCCCGTACCTTGGGCCGGCTCTGCCTCTCAGGTATTTTCCAAAACTCTGGCCAAAACACAGCTTTTCCTCATTATATTTCCCTACCTCAATGACTCCTTGATCAAGGGCCCCTCACGTCAACAAACACTAATTATGACAAATACCACCAAGAACTGCTTCTCTCACCTGGGTCTACTCATAAAAATCCAGAAATCTTCCCTAGAGCCAACTCAGAAGATAAAAGTTTATTGGGGCATTCCTGGATGTTGTGACCGCCAGAGCCTACCTTCTCATACAGCAGTTCCAGACATGCAACCTCATCAACGGGGTCATACATACTCCCTTCATGACTGCACGCATATGTCTTCAGATTTTCAGGCACATGGCGGCTACTATCTTCGTTGTCTCCCTTGCCAGACAAATATCAGTCAAATATCCACCATGACTTCCACTTCTTTTGCAGAGGCATTGCTTTCCGTGATAAAGGTCACCTTCTTTTCTTTCAGATTTTATCCTAATTTAGAGGGGTTCATGTGTAGCTGTTGGCACATCAGAGTTCGTTTGCTGTTGTTGATGATGAAATATTCTCTATCAACAACCGAATTTCCACCTTCTATCAATATACCCCCTTTCTCACACACCTTGTAAAGGTATATTTCCCATTAAGCATTAACAATATCTAGAAAGTTAATGCCCAGAATAATACTCCATAAACTTAACTGTAAAGCCTAAAGTTGCTATACATACACCAAATCTGACATAAACCCACAAAAATCCATGTATGGAGACTAGCTGTCCATCACACCCTCTAACACAGGGGTGGTCAATAATTTTTAATGTGGGGGGGCTGTGCCATGAATTTGATAAGTGGTCAGACTGCACTCTTCCATAGTATTAATAGAGGAGGTGCAGGATATGGGATGGAGGATGGATGCAGAAGAGAGTCAGGGTACTGGATTGAGGTGCAGGATGGAGTGCATGGTCTGGGAGAGGGTATAGATGCAGGTGAGGATTCTGACCTGAAGGAGGGATGTAGGAGAGGATGCAGAGTTTGGGAAGGGGTTGTGACCTGGGGCAGGGTTGTATGAGGTATGCAGGGGGTTGGGTTGTGACCTGTGGCAGGTGATTGGCATGCAGGGTCTGGCAGGGAGTAAGGGTGCAGGAGCTGGGGTGCAGAGGATTTGGGTTGTGACGTGGGGCAAGGGTGCAGGAGAGCATCAGGGTGGCTCTGACCAGGAAGCGTTTCCTTTATGTGGCTCCCAGCCAGCAGCCCAACGGTACACACACACGCACCCCGGCAGGCTCCTTGCCTGTTGCTTCCCTTAACGCCACTCAAAGCAGCCAGCTGTGGGGACCATGTGCACACTTCATGCACCTGGGGTTGGCTTTGTGCTGGAGCCGGGACAGCATGCAATCTTGCAGGCAGCGCACGGAGGGCTCCTCCTCCTTCCAGGGGCATACTGAGATGCACATGGTTCCTTCAGCTGGCTGCTTTGAGTGGCATGCAGGGGCGCACTGCAGGTAGGGAGCCTGCCCAAGGCTCCTGCTGGGTCACAGGATGGAGGCAGTCTGGATTTGGCCCATAGGCCGTATTTTGCTGACTTCTGCTCTAGCACATAATTTCTCACCAAACTACCCTCGCCACACAATCAGTACACCAAGCAGCTGCAACTACTACTACTACTATGGGGAAAATAATACGATAAACAAGCATGTGCTGAAGGGCATAAGAGGATAAGATTTAATACTGAATTAACCTGTAGTTGTGGTAATGGTACTGGAGCAATAAAGGTGGCTTAACTTTTCATTTCTTTGTTTCAGGGAACTTGAGTCAGATAATGACACATGAGTAGCAACCATAATTACTTCAAAATGAATTTTTTGTATATTAGCATCTTTCTGTATATTCACAAGAAATCAGAAAGTTGTATGGTGTATTCTCTGGGAATATTTTCTTTGGTTAGCATTGAGCATGTTCCTACTTCAATTCTTGTCATCTTTCACCTGGACACAAGCATTCATAGAGAAGGGAATGGGTGTTTTCCTTATATAGTAACTTCTGTTTATGAACTTTCAACTTTTTCTTGCCAGCTTCTCTGTTGCTTCATTTAAATGTTTCAAACATCATGCTTATTAGAGTAAGTAGGCAGGAGATACTAGAATACATTCTCAGGATGTATTTCTGTATTCAGCTACTAGAAAACTAACCTGGCATTGCCTTCATGCACCCTTCTGGGATGGGGGCAAGATCCATGCACTCTAGACACTGGCTTTGCCCTGGGAGCGGCCCGGGGATGGGAATGGGGGGGCTTCAGAGGCCACCCACCAGCATTCTTTGGGGCAGGCCAGGATGTCAGCTGCTGTTGGCCAGTGGTTTCCCACTGGGGTGCTTGCTGCCCAGAGCAAAGCCTCAGAAGCGGGGGAACATGCCGCTGCTGCGGCTTTGCTCGCGGTGCCCCTGGTCTGCTGGGGACCGTCTCCAGCAGACCAGGGGCACCGGGAGCAAAGCCGCAGCAGCGGCGGGTCCCGCGCCAGAGCAAAGCCTCAGAGGCGAGGCACCCCGCCGCTGCGGCTTTGCTCCCCGTGTCCCTGGTCTGCTGGGGGGGGGCCCCAGCAGACCAGGCTTTTGTTGTGGACCCTGGGGCAGAGCAGCTGGGGCACTGCCGGTTGGTCCCGCCGCTCTGGGCACTACTGGAGCAACCCGGCAGCACCCCAGCTGCTCTGCCCCAGGCGTCCCCAAGTCAGCCGTTGCTGAAACTGACCAGCGCTGACTGACCAGCGCTGACTACAGGAAGCCCGAGGCACAGTTGCTCTGCCCCGGGCTTCCTGGAATCAGCGGCTGATCAGTTTCAGCAGCAGCTGACTTGGGGTTCTTAAGTTGAACCTGTATGTAAGTCAGAACTGGCGGTCAGTTTCAGCAGCGGTTGAATCTGGACGCCAGTTCCGACTTACATACAGATTCAACTTAAGAACAAACCTACAGTCCCTATCTTGTACGTAACCCGGGGACTGCCTGTCCTGAGGTAGCATCAGATGTCCATTTACCATAGGTAGGGATTTGTGCTTTCACTTGTGATGCCCTACCAATATTAAATTATCTCCAAATCATCACCTGTTTTTAAATATTTCCCTGAAAATATTTATTTTGTTTATGATTAGTGCTCATTGGAAAGCATTTTTATTATTTAAAACTAAATTATTTTGTCACTATGGTGAATACACTAAATATTATCAGTGACCCATCTTAAAGTCATTGTCATAATGTAAATCAATGAGTATTCTATAGATATTAAAAGAAAAAGTATTTTATCTTGTGTGTTTTATTCCTGTTGTGTTTATTGCCCTACCTACAAAGTTAGGCCCCAATCCTGCAAAAATTTATGCATATGCTTAACTTTACTACTGTAAGTTATTGGACCACTAAAGAAGCATGTTCATTAAGTCTTTGCAGGAGTAGAGTCCTAGAGAACATAAATCTTAGAAAATAAACATACCAAAACAAAACAAACTGAACAGAATGAATACATTGTAAATTGAAGCTCACAGGATTTGGCTCTGATGGATTTCAGGGGTAGCGAATTCCAAAAGAGCAGCCTTCACGTAAAAGCTGTCCTGAAGCTTTACGTGAGGAGCTGCGAGTCAGAGCCTCTGATTAGATTTTAACTATTGCAGTGGAATGTAGAGGGTAAGAATTGGTTTCTCAGATAATCATGCCCCGAACAAATCAGGGCTTTAAAGAAGATCACCAATACCTTTTATTGCATCCAGAAATAAACAGGAAGCTAACACAAAGATTTGAGCACATGTGTTATATGCTCATAGTAGCCCATTTTATTCAATAGATTGGTTGGTGTCTTCTGCATCAAGTGTAGATTCTGGGTGTATTTCAAAGACAGCACATCTTAATGACAAAGAAATGGATGGCCATTGTGAGTTCTGCAGTAAAGAGGACTGTGTGCAACCTTCTTACCAGCTACTAGCTGAGAATGCAGTAATAATAATGAATTTAAAACCAGTTTTGGCAAAAAGACAGATACATGTACTCACTATATTGTGCAACAACTATTCTGTTTGTTAAATAGTTCCTCCTGCAAACAAGCATCACTTTGATCTAACAGGTTGAATCTCAATAGTCAATTCACTTTACCCAGACCCCCATCTGTCTAGCACCTGGGGGTCTGCACATGAAACTGCAGAATCTGTATGGTTCGAAAAGGTTACTGATATATCATCAATATGGTGATGGCATTTTGGCCCAAAACATCTTACCATTGTATAGAAATGTAGCAGAATTACACTGTATTTATAAATGCAATGAATGTATCGATCTTGTTGTAATGTAACAACTGCACTTGAATGTAACTGTAACCACTTTGTAATGGAGATTGTAATGTAACTTGTGCATCCTTAGAAAAAAAGAACTGTGTAAAATATCAAGAAATGTCTGCATGCTCATTATATTAATAATATATGTCAATCAACCATTTTATGTCTATTAGAATGATCTTTCAAAATGGCTGCCAAAACTCCATTTTGAGTGAGTTCTATTATCTGGCTTCCATCACTGGTTTGGTCTGTGTCACGTACCACACGTCCCCCAGGTATATCAGTTACCTGTTAAGATTTGAATATAATGGGATGTGTGATAGGATGTGTCAACCAATCAATTTAAAAGTATGCTAATATAGCATCTTTCATTAACCAATCATCTGTACTTGTTTTTATGAGCTGTTATCCAATTGGTTTAGAAAGCATCATCTTGCAACCAATCAGTTTAAACCTGTGACTTCATACATATTCATGAGGCATAGGTATAAAGGTCTTTACCACGCAGCAGACTCTGTCGTGTTGGGTTCTGCTCGCGTTGGGATAGGTTCTAGGTTAGGAGAGAGTGAGAGATCTATCTGTCTTGGTCCTAGGTCTGGCATGAAAGTGGTCCTCTAAAGAACTCTTAATGAGTGAAGCTGACGGAAGGTCAGACCTCCTCATTTAGATTAGTTTTAGTTAGTTTAATATTCAAGATAGGTTAGATATCGTCTTCGTGTGTGTCTGGCAGGCTGTGTCAGTGCGAAGCATATCGGCCGTCATCGCGTTTGTCCGACGGGCGCGTCGCGATATCTAGATAGGGTTTTATTTTAGGATAGTTTTATTATAGAATAGGAACAGAGTCTACCACCACCTGATCCTGCCGCTCCGAAGTGCGGAGAAGAGGAGTCGAAGGCCAGAGGCTTCGTGGAAGACGAACCAACCGCCATCGCACTCAATCTACACTTCGAGGGATATCCTTGGTAGTTCCTTGCCCAAGGCTCTAAATCAGCCAAAGGCTAGAAGGTCGCCAAGCATCAGGATCGTCTGTCAAAGGACACCTGGTAGATCCTCCCTGAGGGCTTTCAATTAGCCTAAAGGTTGTAGGTCGCCAGCACCACCACAATCGTCCCCACGCCATCTGACTCTGTAAGTGTAGTTACAGGGACATTGGGGGACTGCCCCTCAATGTTCCCTTGAGGTATGTTTTTGTTATATTTTGTTATGTAAAAATATAGTCCTGTGGTTTTCACTATATTTAAAGTTTTAAGTTTTTATTTATACGCGTCCAATTTCCCTGGAGACTTGACACTACAGGTGATTAGATACTGGAAGGAGGGTCCGCATCTGAGATACCATCCGGTAAAGCAGATGAGCACAACTTTAAGTAGTTGTTCCGGGAAACTATCTTTGGTAGTCTTTCTGAATCTGTTAAATAACAGTAACAGAATTTGGCGACCGCGGCAGGACCCTCTAAGTGTCTTTTCTCAGGGATTTTGATTTTAAGTAAAATACCTCGAGTGAACATTAGGAGTATGTTGGGGTTTGCTTTTATATAGGGTTTAGATAGTGGGTGTTCTGGAGGGAAGGATTGTTTCTAGGCTGTGAACTGGCCACTCATAGTTTGGGAATTCCTAAGGTTCCTGGATCCCGACATCTCCTTTTCCCTATAAAGCACCCTTTTTAAACGGTGAGCAACCATTGGTATTATAGTTAGTTCACCACCATAGTCCCTTATCATAGCTTAGTTCGAGTTAAGTTTATTTTATTAATCTTAGTTTAGTTCGATAAGTATTAAGCTAAGTAAGTCTTAACATTAATTCGAGATAAGTAATCGAACTAAGGGAAGTCCGTTCGGGACTTAGCGGACAAGAGACTAATCTCTTCCTCTTGTCAGTATTCCTCTTAGGGTCAATCAACCTAAGAGAAGAGCCATTTGGGTTAGTTCGAGGTGTTTCTGAACTAAAAGGGAGATGTCCCTCTTGTAAGTGCTTAGTCCGGACTATCTATCTGAACTAAGGCTTCAATCCCATTGGTTAGTTCGACTCAGTGGTAGTCCGAACTAAGAGGCTTAGTCCTCTGAGTAGTCCGAAGTAGGTTTCACTAGTTCGAACTAAGGGTTTTTGGTCCCTTGGGGTTGGTCTTGCCACAGCAAGAAACCTCAGTTTTAAACCCCTCAAAAGGTTTTTCTGTGGGTTTAGAATGTTCGTCGTTCCATCATTTTAGGTTGGTTTGGAACGTTCGGTGGCGTTGCATAGCAACCGCTGCTTTTCTGTGCAAGCACTCCAAAGGGCCGGGCAGTAGCTAACCCTAGCAAAAGTTAGCTTTGAGGTAAATTCTGCCAGACAGAGGCTTGATCAGCCTGCTGTTCTTGGAATAATCCAGAATTTACCAGGTTTTTCCCCAGATTTATAAGGATAAGATGAGGTCCTTATAAGTCCAGCATGGCGGCAAAGAAAGTCTCCAAGATCTTTGGAGTTGAAGGGAGCAAGCCTGACGTGCTGAAAAATAAACTTTATTTAGAAGATGATGTTAATGTTTTCATTAAGAATGTCTGTGTTTGGGAAGAAAAAGATTTGATTGGGGAAAAATCCTTGGATAACTTTAAACAAATGTGGGAAAATTTTGTTTGAAATAAACCTAGACCTAACAAAAAGAATAAGAAAAAGGCTATTATTCAAGGACTAGCTATGGTTGCTAGATCACTAGATAAGGAAGTGAAAGCCTTATCAAAACAGCTTAATGACATACGAGAGATTCGATTGGCACAAGACATAACAATTGACCAGCTAAAGAATGAATTAAAATCAAGGGAAAGCAAAAATGACACCTTGAGGTCTCAAAGGGATAGAATCATAGAATCATAGAATCATAGAATAATAGGACTGGAAGGGACCTCGAGAGGTCATCGAGTCCAGCCCCCCGCCCTCAAGGCAGGACCAAGCTCCGTCTACACCATCCCTGACAGATGTCTATCTAACCTGTTCTTAAATATCTCCAGAGAGGGAGATTCCACCACCTCCCTTGGCAATTTATTCCAATATTTGACCACCCTGACAGTTAGGAATTTTTTCCTAATGTCCAATCTAAACCTCCCCTGCTGCACTTTAAGCCCATTACTCCTTGTCCTGTCCTCAGAAACCAAGAGGAACAAATTTTCGCCTTCCTCCTTGTGACACCCTTTTAGATATTTGAAAACCGCTATCATGTCCCCCCTTAATCTTCTTTTTTCCAAACTAAACAAGCCCAGTTCATGAAGCCTGGCTTCATAGGTCATGTTCTCTAAACCTTTAATCATTCTTGTCGCTCTTCTCTGTACCCTTTCCAATTTCTCCACATCTTTCTTGAAATGTGGCGCCCAGAACTGGACACAGTACTCCAGCTGAGGCCTAACTAGTGCAGAATAGAGCGGCAGAATGACTTCACGAGTTTTGCTTACAACACACCTGTTGATACAACCTAGAATCATATTTGCTTTTTTTGCAACAGCATCACACTGTTGACTCATATTCAACTTGTGGTCCACTATGACCCCTAGATCCCTTTCCGCCATGCTCCTTCCTAGACAGTCGCTTCCCATCTTGTATGTATGGAACTGATTGTTCCTTCCTAAGTGGAGCACTCTGCATTTCTCCTTATTAAACCTCATCCTGTTTACCTCTGACCATTTCTCTAACTTGCTAAGGTCATTTTGAATTATGTCCCTATCCTCCAAAGAAGTTGCAACCCCACCCAGTTTGGTATCATCTGCAAACTTAATAAGAGTACTCTCTATCCCAATATCTACATCATTGATGAAGATATTGAATAGTACGGGTCCCAAAACAGACCCTTGAGGAACTCCACTTGTTATCCCTTTCCAGCAGGATTTAGAACCGTTAACAACAACTCTCTGACTACGGTTATCCAGCCAATTATGCACCCACCTTATCGTGGCCCTATCTAAGTTATATTTGCCTAGTTTATCAATAAGAATATCATGCGAGACCGTATCAAATGCCTTACTAAAGTCTAGGTATATGACATCCACCGCTTCTCCCTTATCCACAAGGCTCGTTATCTTTTCAAAGAAAGCTATCAGATTAGTTTGGCATGACTTGTTCTTCACAAACCCATGCTGGCTATTCCCTATCACTTTATTACTTTCCAAGTGTTTGCATACGATTTCCTTAATTACCTGCTCCATTATCTTCCCTGGGACAGACGTTAAACTGACCGGTCTATAATTTCCTGGGTTGTTCTTATTCCCCTTTTTATAGATGGGCACAATATTTGCCCTTTTCCAGTCTTCTGGAATCTCCCCTGTCTGCCATGATTTTTCAAAGATCATAGCTAAAGGCTCAGATACCTCCTCTATCAGCTCCTTGAGTATCCTGGGATGCATTTCATCAGGACCTGGTGACTTGCTGACATCTAACTTTCCTAAGTGATTTTTAACTTGTTCTTTGTGTATCCTATCTTCTAAACTTACCCTCTCTCTGCTTGTATTCACTACGTTAGGCACACCTCCAGACTTCTCGGTGAAGACCGAAACAAAGAAGTCATTGAGCATCTCCGCCATTTCCAAGTTCCCTGTTACTGCTTCTCCCTCCTCGCTAAGCAGTGGGCCTACCCTGTCCTTGGTCTTCCTCTTGCTTTTAATGTATTTATAAAAGGTCTTCTTGTTTCCCTTTATGCCTGTAGCTAGTTTGATCTCATTTTGTGCCTTTGCCTTTCTAATCTTGCCCCTGCATTCCCGTGTTGCTTGCCTATATTCCTCCTTTGTTAGTTGTCCTAGTTTCCATTTTTTATATGACTCCTTTTTTATTTTGAGATCATGCAAGATCTCCTTGTTAAGCCAAGCTGGTCTTTTGCCATATTTTCTATCTTTCCTACACAGCGGAATTGTTTGCTTTTGGGCCCTTAACAACGTCCCTTTGAAATACTTCCAACTCTCCTCAGTTGTTTTTCCCTTCAGTCTTGCTTCCCATGGGACCTTACCTACAAGTTCTCTGAGCTTATCAAAATCTGCCTTCCTGAAATCCATAACCTCAATTGTGGTGGTCTCCCTTCTACCTTTCCTTAAGATCATGAACTCTATTATTTCGTGATCACTGTCCCCTATACTGTCTTCCACTTTCAAGTTCTCAACTAGTTCCTCCCTATTTGTTAAAACCAAATCCAGAACAGCTTCTCCTCTGGTAGCTTTTTCAACCTTCTGAAACAGAAAGTTGTCTCCAATGCAGTCCAGAAACTTATTGGATAGCCTGTGCCTCGCTGTGTTAGTTTCCCAACATATGTCTGGATAGTTGAAGTCCCCCATCACCACCAAATCTTGGGCTTTGGATAGTTTTGTTAATTGTTTAAAAAAGGCCTCATCCACCTCTTCCACCTGGCTAGGTGGCCTGTAGTAGACTCCTAGCATGATATCACCCTCGTTTTTTACCCCTTTTAGCTTAACCCAGAGACTCTCTACACAGCTATCTCCTACGTTCATCTCCACTTCAGTCCAAGTGTGTACATTTTTAATATACAAGGCAACCCCTCCTCCCTTTTTTCCCTGTCTGTCCTTCCTGAGCAAGCCGTACCCTTCCATACCAATATTCCAATCATGCGTCCCATCCCACCAGGTTTCTGTAATACCAATGATATCATAGTTGTATTTATTGGTTAGCAATTCCAGTTCTTCCTGCTTATTACCCATACTTCTCGCATTTGTATATAGGCATCTAAGATACTGATTTGATCTTGCCTCCCTGTTGTGCCCTGACCCTCCTTTCTCCTTGCCATTATAGGCCGTAGTCCCCCCCATTTCCAACCCATCTCCCAGTCCCGCACATTCAGCACTTACCTGTGGGCTTTGCTCACCTGCCCCCGACAAACCTAGTTTAAAGCCCTCCTCACAAGGTTAGCCAGTCTGTGTCCAAACAAGGCCTTCCCACTCCTGGAAAGGTGAACTCCATCTCCGCCAAGCAGTCCTTCCTGGAAGAGCACCCCGTGATCAAGGAAGCCGAATCCCTCCTGGCGACACCATCGTCGCAGCCAGGCATTCACCTCCAGGATGCACCTCTCTCTGCCCGGGCCCCTACCTTTGACAGGAAGGATAGAAGAGAATACCACCTGCACTCCAAACTCCCTCACCCGTACTCCCAAAGCCCTGTAGTCACACTTGATCCGCTCAGTGTCACACCTGGCAGTATCATTTGTGCCCACGTGGATGAGTAGCATGGGGTAGTAGTCAGAGGGCCGGATAATCCTCGACAATGCCTCCGTAACATCTCGGATACGGGCCCCTGGCAGACAGCATACCTCTCGAGATGAGCTGTCAGGGCGACAGATGGGTGCCTCCGTTCCCCTCAGAAGAGAGTCTCCAACCACCACTACTCTACGTTTCCTCCTCGCAGTGGTGGCAGGAGACTGCTCAACCTTGGTGGTGCAAGGCCTGGTCTCCTCCACTGTGGGGGGTGACTCCTTGTCTCCTGCTGAAAGTAAAGAGTAACGGTTATGTAACAACACAGTGGGAGGGTTAGGAGCAGGGGTGGAACACTGCCTGCTGCTGGAAGTAACCAGCTGCCAGTGCTCACCCTGCACCACTGCCTCCTCCATAAGTGGCTGGTCAACAGTCCCACATCCTAGGACAGTGACCTCCGTGGACTCCACAGGAATACTGTCCAGGAATTCCTCATGGCTTCGAATGCTCCTCAGCCTGGCCACCTCCTCCTGTAGCTCTCCCACCTGCTGCCTGAGAGATTCTACCAGCAGGCACCTTTCACAACGGTTGTCTCCCCCAGCCTGGAGATCACTCAGTGGGAATTGCAAGCCACAAATACAGCAAGACCACACCAGGACCTGGGTAGAGGCATCCATGCTCAGGTTCTCTGTCTGGATACAGGCACAGGTGGAGGAGACAGGAGAAGTACTGGCACAAGCGCTACGGGTCTTCATCACCATCAGTCACTCCCTCTGCCCAACTCCCTCTTCAACTCCCCTGTCTGCAGTCCCCTGTCTGCAGTCCCCTGTCCGCTTCGCTCCCCTGGTCGCACTGCTCTGGCTTTTTAAAGCCTGCTTGCCTAGGTCAGGCCTGCCCCCTTCTGAGTCACACAGGGGAAGGCTGAGCCTGAGGCTAATCAGAGGCAATCAAGGGAACAATGGCAGGCTCTCAGTCCCAACTGCCACAGAAGCTGAAACTGAAACTGCTAGCACTCCCTGGAATCAGACTCAATTCACACTTCAAACTGTAAAATTCAAACAGTCAGGCACACACACACACTCACACCACAGCTTGTACTCTCACCGGGTAGCCTCTTCGGCAGTGGGGTCGCTTTGCTCTCCCTCTTCAACTCCCCTGTCTGCAGTCCCCTGTCCGCTTCGCTCCCCTGGTCGCACTGCTCTGGCTTTTTAAAGCCTGCTTGCCTAGGTCAGGCCTGCCCCCTTCTGAGTCACACAGGGGAAGGCTGAGCCTGAGGCTAATCAGAGGCAATCAAGGGAACAATGGCAGGCTCTCAGTCCCAACTGCCACAGAAGCTGAAACTGAAACTGCTAGCACTCCCTGGAATCAGACTCAATTCACACTTCAAACTGTAAAATTCAAACAGTCAGGCACACACACACACTCACACCACAGCTTGTACTCTCACCGGGTAGCCTCTTCGGCGGTGGGGTCGCTTTGCTCTCCCTCTTCAACTCCCCTGTCTGCAGTCCCCTGTCCGCTTCGCTCCCCTGGTCGCACTGCTCTGGCTTTTTAAAGCCTGCTTGCCTAGGTCAGGCCTGCCCCCTTCTGAGTCACACAGGGGAAGGCTGAGCCTGAGGCTAATCAGAGGCAATCAAGGGAACAATGGCAGGCTCTCAGTCCCAACTGCCACAGAAGCTGAAACTGAAACTGCTAGCACTCCCTGGAATCAGACTCAATTCACACTTCAAACTGTAAAATTCAAACAGTCAGGCACACACACACACTCACACCACAGCTTGTACTCTCACCGGGTAGCCTCTTCGGCGGTGGGGTCGCTTTGCTCTCCCTCTTCAACTCCCCTGTCTGCAGTCCCCTGTCCGCTTCGCTCCCCTGGTCGCACTGCTCTGGCTTTTTAAAGCCTGCTTGCCTAGGTCAGGCCTGCCCCCTTCTGAGTCACACAGGGGAAGGCTGAGCCTGAGGCTAATCAGAGGCAATCAAGGGAACAATGGCAGGCTCTCAGTCCCAACTGCCACAGAAGCTGAAACTGAAACTGCTAGCACTCCCTGGAATCAGACTCAATTCACACTTCAAACTGTAAAATTCAAACAGTCAGGCACACACACACACTCACACCACAGCTTGTACTCTCACCGGGTAGCCTCTTCGGCGGTGGGGTCGCTTTGCTCTCCCTCTTCAACTCCCCTGTCTGCAGTCCCCTGTCCGCTTCGCTCCCCTGGTCGCACTGCTCTGGCTTTTTAAAGCCTGCTTGCCTAGGTCAGGCCTGCCCCCTTCTGAGTCACACAGGGGAAGGCTGAGCCTGAGGCTAATCAGAGGCAATCAAGGGAACAATGGCAGGCTCTCAGTCCCAACTGCCACAGAAGCTGAAACTGAAACTGCTAGCACTCCCTGGAATCAGACTCAATTCACACTTCAAACTGTAAAATTCAAACAGTCAGGCACACACACACACTCACACCACAGCTTGTACTCTCACCGGGTAGCCTCTTCGGCGGTGGGGTCGCTTTGCTCTCCCTCTTCAACTCCCCTGTCTGCAGTCCCCTGTCCGCTTCGCTCCCCTGGTCGCACTGCTCTGGCTTTTTAAAGCCTGCTTGCCTAGGTCAGGCCTGCCCCCTTCTGAGTCACACAGGGGAAGGCTGAGCCTGAGGCTAATCAGAGGCAATCAAGGGAACAATGGCAGGCTCTCAGTCCCAACTGCCACAGAAGCTGAAACTGAAACTGCTAGCACTCCCTGGAATCAGACTCAATTCACACTTCAAACTGTAAAATTCAAACAGTCAGGCACACACACACACTCACACCACAGCTTGTACTCTCACCGGGTAGCCTCTTCGGCGGTGGGGTCGCTTTGCTCTCCCTCTTCAACTCCCCTGTCTGCAGTCCCCTGTCCGCTTCGCTCCCCTGGTCGCACTGCTCTGGCTTTTTAAAGCCTGCTTGCCTAGGTCAGGCCTGCCCCCTTCTGAGTCACACAGGGGAAGGCTGAGCCTGAGGCTAATCAGAGGCAATCAAGGGAACAATGGCAGGCTCTCAGTCCCAACTGCCACAGAAGCTGAAACTGAAACTGCTAGCACTCCCTGGAATCAGACTCAATTCACACTTCAAACTGTAAAATTCAAACAGTCAGGCACACACACACACTCACACCACAGCTTGTACTCTCACCGGGTAGCCTCTTCGGCGGTGGGGTCGCTTTGCTCTCCCTCTTCAACTCCCCTGTCTGCAGTCCCCTGTCCGCTTCGCTCCCCTGGTCGCACTGCTCTGGCTTTTTAAAGCCTGCTTGCCTAGGTCAGGCCTGCCCCCTTCTGAGTCACACAGGGGAAGGCTGAGCCTGAGGCTAATCAGAGGCAATCAAGGGAACAATGGCAGGCTCTCAGTCCCAACTGCCACAGAAGCTGAAACTGAAACTGCTAGCACTCCCTGGAATCAGACTCAATTCACACTTCAAACTGTAAAATTCAAACAGTCAGGCACACACACACACTCACACCACAGCTTGTACTCTCACCGGGTAGCCTCTTCGGGATGCACTGTCCCATCAAGTAGATTATGTTCTCAAAAGGTGCCAGGATTTAGAGGGTAACTTGAATGAAAAGGTGGCAATGTTTAATGATTCGAAAGCTACTGTAAGACACCTTTTGAGTGAAAAACGCATACATAGACCAATTAACCCTGATCATTCAGACTGCCAGAAAAGAATAAAGGAGTTAGAACAAAGGTTGGGATTAGCAAGAGGTTATGTCTCTGCTATAAATGACGAAGTAGTTGAGGACATATATAAAATCACCATACTAGAAAACAATTTAGTCGAGGGAATAATGGAACCCATCATAACTACAGAGGTGTTCCATCCAAATGATCCTACACCTGTAGTGAAATATGAGAGGAGGGTTTTAACACCGGAACAAGCTCGTGCTGTTGGTCAAAACTTGGGACCATGTAGGAAAACAAATGCACTTAATTGGATGGCTAAATTAGCCCGTACAAATTTGACAAGTGATGATATGTTAGTTGTCCTTAGGGAATGTTTACTTCCTGAGGATTTAATTCAATTAACCCTGATTTTAATGCAATGTATAAAGCTTTATATCGTGTCTTTTATCCAAATGATGATATCAGAGGTCGCTATTACTCAGATAAACAGCGAGAAGGAGAGCGTCCGGAGTTATATTTTATCCGGAAGGAGCTGCTTCAGCGCTTAGCTGGCCTTGGGGCAGGAATAGATGGAAATGTTGTTCATGACACTCCGGAGTTCAGAAAATCACTTTTCCAAGGCCTTCTGACATCAATTAAAGCGGCTTTAAGTGGTTTGAATTATGAGAGTACACTGCTAAATAGGATAAAAGAAAGAATCAGGGAAGTCTTTGACTGGCAGTTACAAGTGGGACTGATTAAAGCATCAGTACCACCTAGGAAAATTTCAGAATTAAAAGATGCAAAGCCTCCAATTCCTGTGAGAAGGAGAGCTCCTCCTTTACCATTGAGGAATAGGGCTGACGGTATAACCCAACCTCGTCAATTTCCACCAAGACAAAACATGCAGCAGTCATTACCTTCACAAGTGCCCTTCCAACCAACCAAGATATTTCGAGGGAAAAGAGAAGAGTTACTAGCCACAAGACAAGTTCTAGCAAATAGACTTGCTCGATACCTCCCTAGGGACAAGGTCCGGGAGATGGATATGGATCAGATCTTCCATGAGCTGTCCAAATTAGAACATGGCGGACACGTTGCCATGACAACAGGTGGATCTCTACAGAACGTTCCACCTGCAGGCAGCAGTAACTCTCTCTACTGAAGGAGCCTAGATTGGCCTCAGCCCCTGCAAGAGCTTACCAGAATAGATTACGACTTGTACAGAAGACCTACAGTTCTGGTAGAACTAAGAGGCCAATTTGGGGCATCTACAAGCATACTATGCATGAAAGTTTCCCCAATGACAGGGAAATCTAAATACGTATTCTCAAAAACTTTGCAATCTTATAATGGAAAAAAATCCAGTATCCCTTTTGCTTCGGACATCATATGCAGGTTTGGGAACATAGAAGCTAATATACCTATTGGTCTGCAAAAATTAGATGGCATCGGTATAATGGGGATAGACCTGATGAAGGAATTCGGAATAGTTATTGACTTACCAAATAAATGAGTTCTAAAGGCAGAAAGCGACAATATAGATGCTGCTACTGTTGTCTCCAGCATATATCGCCTAGGAGCCATCAAGGCAAGTGAAGATCTGAAAATGCCTACCTGGGATGATGATATACAGGAAGCAATTAAAGATCACCTGGCAGTATTCGCTAAACATAAACAAAGTTGTGGAAAAACATTGGAAGTCATAGACATTCCTGGTCCTGACCCGAGACCATTGAGACAATATAGGTACCCTGTAGAAGCAGAAAATGGCATTGAAGAAACCATCACCATCTTGGTTTCTCAAGGAGTCTTGATTAAAACACAGAGTCCATGTAACTCTCCTATTTGGCCAGTCGTAAAAGCTGATGGAAAGACATGGAGACTTACTGTGGGCTACCGGGGTGTAAATAAAGTAACCCCGAGGATGGCTCCTGTTGTGGCCAAATTTCCAGAAATAATGGCCCAAATTGCCGAGGGTGCCAGATGGTTTTCGGTACTCGATATCAGCAATGCCTTCTTTTCAATTCCAATTGCCAGTTCCGCATGACATAAGTTCACATTCACCTTCAAAGACCAGCCATACACTTTTACCAGACTTCCTCAGGGGTTCCACAACTCGCCTACAATCTGCCACTGACTCATCAGAAAAGTTCTAAAAGATATCCCACACTCAAGCCATGTAATATCATACGTTGATGACATCCTTATTGCAACCAAGCATAAAGAAACTCATCTACAGGTGCTGAAGGAGGTATTGAAAGCCCTAAACAAGCTGGATTCCTGATTAATCCAGAGAAGGCGCAGCTTGTTAAACAGGAGGTAAATTATCTAGGGGTACATCTGGGTCAAGACGGAAGAAGACCAGATCAGTCAAGAGTGGAGTTAATTTTGAAGCTACCTGTTCCAACTGATGTACACAGCCTCCGATCGTTCCTAGGCCTAATCGGATTCTCCAGAGATTTTATTGAAGAATTCGGAAAGAACGCCAGACCCTTGTACAAACTATTAAATAAAAGGCAAGAATGGGATTAGGGCCAGGAACAGCAACAAGTATTTCAGTACCTCCGGACAGCTCTAATGAGAGCACCAGCATTAGCATACCCCAACCCTGAAAAAGAGTACCACCTGACTCTGACCACCGGAAAAGAAGCATTAGGAGCGGTTCTGTTACAACATCGAGGTACTTCTCTAAAACCGGTAGCCTATGGCTCAAAGACTCTGTCCAGTGGAGAGAAGCAGTACTCCTCTTGCAAAAAGGAAGTTTTGGCTCTAACATGGGCGCTGATCCATTGGGAGTACCTGATTGGAAAAGCACCCATTGTTTTAAGAACAAGTCATACCCCAGTAAGTTATATTATATCTGGCCAGGCTAACAATGGCAGAGTTAGCCATCCAAGGCTAGCGAGATGGACCCTAGCCTTGATGAACCATAACATCAAGATCGAGCCAACAAAAACTATGTCAATGGTTCCTTCGGTCCTTACAACACTGATAGATCCTGATCAAAATCATGAGTGCCCTATTCCAGAAAATGTGGAAACAACAATAAAATCTCCATTTGAGCTATTATCTAAATATTAAGAAGTTAAGAGCAAAGCTACTCATAATACCTGGGTAGTAGACGGCAGTTGCTATCGCCGGGAAGGCAGTATAGTCACTGGTGCTGCAGCACTCCACGCATCTACAGGAAAGAAGATCCAAAAACCTGTAGACTGGCCTTCAGCACAAGCTGCTGAAATTATTGCAATAATCTTAGCCTTGGAGAATGCTGACACTGGTAAAGATTTAGCTATTTGCACAGATTCCGACTGGGTCCTTCGATCTTTTATAGACTGGATGGTCATCTGGAAACAGCAAGGTATGTGCACCAATGACAACCGTCCTGTGAAGTACGCTCAGTTGCTGAATCTCGCCTGGGATCTAGCTGAAACAAGGAAGGAAAAGACCTATCTCTTCAAAGTACGTGCACATCATAAAGATCAGCAAGAGATATCCTTGCTAAACAATCAAGTTGATCAGCTAGCCAAACAAGCTGCCATTCTAGATAAGAGTTTAACATGGAATTTACCATCACAACCTGAAAAGATCAACGCTATCAACTGTCGTACCTCGGTGTTTTCGTACCTCGGTACCTTCGGTGGTCTGGACTGTCAGTGTCAGCGTCGTCTGGTCAGGGTTGTCCTGGCGCGCTCCTGACAGGACCTCTACTCCGTTGTTAAACTTTCGGCTGCGTGCGTAACAATCGGTACTCCCTTTATCTAGAGTGTTAGACCCCGTGCACTTGGGTCAACACGAGATCTCTGAGAGGCCCCGGAAACGACAGATGCAGGCAAGGTTTGAAATCAATCGAGCAGGTTTATTGTCAAATGCGAAGCTCTACCAGTTGGTAACAGAGATCAGTACAATGTTACACCACTGGGCACTATGGCCCGCGTTGACAAGGTACCAACACCGGGCAGGCCTATTGCCATATAACAAATATTAACAGCAGTTAGTCAAAGTTAAGCTACTGTGCACTCTGTAAGTTTAGGCAATGATACCTGCCGTTCAGGCGCCTAGTGCGCCCCCCCCAAGGTCGGCCGGAGAGCACCCTCTGCGGTGTCCTTTTATAGACAGGTACAAACAACTTACATCATTTCTTTACGCACCAGGTTACCACCCTCTGTTGCCTAGTTACCACCCCTCACCTTATGGAAGGGGGGCTTACTTACTATCCTTCATGCTGTCAATTTCGACCCGGTCCTGAACCTAGGTCGGTATGTGCATTAGTTTTTAGGGAGTTTTTGTACCAAGACATTTCTTCTTAAGATGTTCCAATACTTCCCTTTGGCTCACAGTCTGTACCCAGTACCTTCCTGTGTCCTTCCATGCTCGACCTAACTTACACAATCACACAATTTATCAATAGGGCTTCTTTCTTGGCTCCTGTTACTGAACCAAAGTCTTGCTCACTAGATTGCAGGCCTGTTGCTGTTTTCATGTTATAGGCCTCTATTTAGGCCTGCTGACTCCATGTTACTGACCCTCAACTTACTACATTCCCCCACTTTTTGTCCTTTTATGGGGAGGATGTTTACCCATCGTCCCGGAAAAGCATAATGTATGAACTGAAGGTGACCCAGTGGGCTAAACACTGTCATGTGGACACCTTTGTTGTACTGTTCACACACTCATGCCCCATCTGTCCCTTAGTCTGCACATTCCCTCGTACGACTGATGGACAGATTTTATTTTCCAATTCTTTTCAGTCCCTTATGGTGGGCCTGAACTTACTACATCAACAATGTTCCACCATTAAAAGACACTCTAGATATTGTCAAGTTGCAAAACTTTGACAAAGAGATCTTAAAATTATTGGATCAGGGACAGTATAAAAATTATACTATTAAAAGGCATGAGAAAGGACCCATAATGGCTCAGGAAGTTGTGAATGGCCAAGATACTTGTAAAGGAGAATGGCAGAATAATGTAATATGTAACAAATATGTAACAATTCAACAGCTATGTGTTGTAACTGTAACCAAGTGAATGCAATTGTAACACCTGATGTGAGTTCACAATGTACCACCCTGTACAGTGTTTATAGATGATACAGGATTGAACTACATGAATGTATATGCATCTACTCATTGCATTTTGTTATGAAAAACCAGAATATATATATAAAAGCATGTCCTATCTCAAGATGGAGTCCAAAACTCCATTTTGAGTTAGTAGAATTCTATAGACATCCATTACAGATTAAGGTCTAGTCACGTCCCACAAATACTTGTTTACTTATTCAGTTAAGTTTTGAAAATAACAACTAAGATTATGAATATGTATGAGCTAAAAGTGCCAGCCAATAATTTTAAACTATGCTGAAAAAGCATCTTCTGGTCGCACCACGGAACTAATGAATGTTAATGAATCCAGACTATATAAGCCTCTGCCGCGCAGCAGTTGCTATCGTGTCGGGTTCATCGGGGTTCGTCGGTTCCGTCGGGATAGGCTTAGAGTAGGAGAGAGTGAGAGTTTATGGAAGTGGTCCTGTAAAGTCATTCTTTTGGAGAAGCTAATGGAAGGTTATGCTCCCTCCATTTAAGGGTTAATATAGTCCTTGAGTTAGGCTGACGGAAGGTCAAACCTTTCTCACTTAGGCTAGGCTTAGGTAGTTTAGTGTATTAGGTAGTTTAGATACCATCTTCGAGTTTGTTCGGTAGGCTGCATTGGTCCACGCATGTCGGCCGTCATCGAGCTTGTCCGTCGGGCGCGTCGCGGTTTAGATAGGGTTTTCTTTTAGGATAGGGTTAGAGTAGGCTAGTACAGAGTCATCCATCGCCTGATCCCGCTGATCATTAAAAATATCACAGAATCTGTCACCTGGGTGATATCAAGCATTTTTGGCATAAGATATCATGTCAAGATGCTAATAGCTGAACCTTCCCAGGAATATGAGATGGGCCCATACATGATTAAAACCATGTTGCTAGGTGGGTGTTAATTGAACCAAAATATCAAATAAAATGGATTCATGTACCTTTGCAGGTTACTACCGTTAGCATAAAACCATCTTGCCAAAGATTTGTAGTACCTCTGTTGAATGGATGGGAAAGGTGGCTATTACAAATTGCTTCTTCCAAAACATCCCGCATTCGAGGCAGGCATGATCTAGTAGGCAAGGTACTGGGCGGTGTTGGAACTGGCCTAGACGTGGCATCTGCCATAGATAACGCCAGATTGGCTAAAAACCTTGCCAAAGTTGCCTCAGGGGCACAAGATTTGGTCCACCCTATAGAGGAATCCATCCGGGGATTGGATAAGGTCCAGCTCAATGTAGCAGAGCTGCTTCCAATGTGGATAAAGTCTCAGGAAGAGGATCATTTAAAATTGATTCAAGCCATGCAGGGTATCCAAAATGAAACTGCATTGGCCTTAGCCTGTGTCCAGATTCAAAATATGCTTCTGGAATTAGTTCATAATATCATACCACCATTTCCACTGTATTTCCACAGCAGAAAAAAAGTGTTTTTACTACTGAATATTGGTGTTGTAGAGTGAGGAAGTCTTTTATTTTTCAGTGACAGGTTGTATAGTAGAGATGTGAGAAACAAAGACAAGGTAGAAACTGGAAAAGGAGCAGTTATAACATAGCCAACAAAAAAGGTTTTGTCTGGGCAAGCCAAGAGGAAATTAAATCTGTGGGAACAGTGGGACACAATTGCCATGGAAGAGGGTAAAGAGTAGTGTAGCCAGAGAAGATGACAAAAAGGACTGAAGTAACTAAAATTTGTTGGAAAATTTTTAGCAGGCTTTTGTTGGTTCAACTCTTTTTAAAATTGTGCAAAAGATATTGCTATCTAGTTCTAACATTATTTTTTCTGCACAGGGTATTAATCACAATTAATTATAGGTGTAAGAGTCAAAGGGTGGATGAACATGATATGCAATTACAAGCTAAAGTTCTGTTGAAACTGTTCTACCAAAACATGCAGAAGTTATTTCTGAAGGAAAGTACAGCATATTGAAGTGAGAGGGATTTGTACAATTACTTTAAAAAAAAAAGAACATGTTTGCAACCTGATTATCACAGGAATTGTTGACAAATTTATACTTGCTGTAGAAAAACACTGCTATTTATTTATGAATAAAATGTTCTTATATTTTATTGCACATTGAGTAGTGGTTCAAACCTTAGTATTTGCTGAAATGTGGAAATGCTAGCTTTTTTGGGGAAAAAACATTTACTAATCTTAACACCATTTTTTAATGAATGAAAAGTACCCTGTAATCCCTGAGAGATTTTTGTCATGAGAGTGGGAGAATGGTGGAATCCTCTAAATCTTGATTGCTTCAGAGCAGGCTTAATTGGTAAATTTATCTGATTGAATTAATCAAAAGAATAGGCTCATTTTATTCAAGTCTCATTCCGCACCCCCCCCTTTTCCAGCCTTAGGGGAGGGAGCCTTTAATAATGGTCTGTGTAAACTGATGCTCAGGCATTAAGGGATTGGAGAAGTGCTGCTTGCGCAAGTTAAGGCAGAAGAGAAACGGCAATCAAATAAAAAGCAGCCGCGGAAACAAAATAGAACTTTTCTGAATTTTAAAAACATGTCTCTTATCATCAAAGTCTTGAACAGCAGTTGCAAACAGGCGCTTGAGTCTGAGAAAATAAGTTGCTTTTTTCGTGTGATTTTTGTCAGCAGGTTTCACCAACTGACCAAGCATTCTAGCAGTCAGACTTTGGAGGTGCAAAATAATACTACAACAGCAGCTGCTGCTTCAGCAGAGGACAAAGAGGAGGAGATGATGGCAGTTTCAGAGGAGCCAGAGGGACTCCTGAAACCCACCCAACACCACAATAGCAGTTTGAAGAGCCTTCAGGAAATGCCTGGACCCAAAACCCTTTCCAACTTAGTTGAGTTCTTCTGGAAGGACGGCTTTGGTCGCATTCATGAAATACAGGTACAATTTAGCTAAAATAATTATTATTGATTTATTCCAGGATTGATTTATTCCATATAAAAAAAATGAAGCAGCTGCTTAATTAATGAGTTGCGGTATCAGTTAATCCTGCCTGTCATTACAACGTCGTGTTGGTGCAGTTGATATGCTAGAGTTAAGAGTTTGTTTACAGGATCCTTGTTCTCTCTATTCAATCTTTATGTAATGAGTGTTTTAGTTTTCGTGTTTGGCGACTTCAAGCCCTTGTTTTCTTCTTTCTTTCCATCAGAGGACAGTATTAAAACCGTGCTTTTCAACCAGAGACAAAGAGGTCTGCAAAAATGCATTAGACTCCGCTTTGGGGAGAAGAAATTTCGGGCTGATTCTTGTGCTGTTTTTTCTTCAAATCTCTTGTCTAACATTAGGGCGCTCTAGAGCACCCGTAAACACAGCATCGTGCGGGATTTCCTTTTGCATCTTTCTCCTTCTCCCTCTTTGGGGTGTGCTGTTTACCCGTATTTTCACCCTTAGCTATTTGGGGCTTCAGTTGGCACGACTGACTTGTTGAACACTACACAGCTGTCCAAACTTCGTAAAAATTGAAGACGCCCCCCCCCCCCCGTAATGAACTGTAAACGGTTCCCTTTTAGAGAGTTGAGGAACAGGGGGAATGATTTTCCCTGTTAGGGAAAACCAGCCAAGCCATCTCCTAGCACTAGGGGTCAGCACCCCACGGCAGGATGGCTGTGATTTGTAATGGCCCTTTGAAGGGTAGCCCCTCAGGCTTGCAGCAGCGCCCGCACTGGGCTGTGGGGGCAGGATTTGGCCGTAGGACACATTGCGAGGCGGGGGGGGGACGGTTGTTCTCTCAAATGTTTCCAGCGACCTCTCCCCAGAGCGAGTCCTTTGCAGGCACAGAGACCATTTTGTCTATTTCTGTCCCCCCCCCCCCCTTGTGTCGGGCTGGCCTATGTGCCTGGGGCTGTGTAGAGACGTGGGGGCGGGCTGGGGGGGGCGCTGCTGAGTTGCTCAGACCGACATCGCTCCCCTCAGCAGCAGCAGGCGGGCGATTTGAAACTCTCCCTTTCCCCTCCCCCCTCTTCTGAGGCGAGCGCGCGCCAAAATTGGAGGTGGAATGGGAGGGGGGGGGGCCGCCAACGGTCGTGGCTCCCCAGCCAACGGTCGTGGCTCCCCAACGTTCCACAGGGGCTCGCGCAGGGAGCCAACGGCTTCGCGGCTCGTCCCTCCCGCCCCCAGAACGGCGCGAGGCAGCGGCTCTCCCTCTTGCGCCCCCTATTGGCAGCCGGTGGAACGGACCCCACCTGTGGGCTGGGGTGGAACTGGCTTGGCTCCCTTCTAGTCAACGTGGTGGGGGGGAGGAGGTTGCTTGTGTGGGCAAGAAGGAGGGAGGGGAAGTCAGTGACTGCTGGCTTGGGGCCCCTTGGCCACAGCTGGGCTCAGTGCTCATTGCTCACTCCTGTGGCCCAGCACATGCATGCTACAGCCCCCCCTCATGTGATAAACCAGGCAATGACCACATGCTGACCACATCCTTAATTTGGGTGGGAGAGGACCAGTGTCCATAGTGGGCAGCTAAAGGGAAGTTCTACAATCTGGCCTGTGAGCAACTGAGAAAATGACAGCAAAAATGGAGGGCTTCATGGGTTGAAACCTGCCCTCTCCCTGCCCTGTGCCTTTGTGTTTGATAGGCTCCAGCCTGCAGCATGCCACTTTGCACAATTCCCTGGAGCCGCAGAAGAGACATGGGAAGCGGATAAATAGAGCATGCTGCTGACAGAGCCTCTGGAATGTGCTTTTATAAGGAGGGAGTTCCTCTGTTTGTTTTTAAGCAGCCATCCCATGCAGGGAACTCCCCTCCTCGCTTCCTACCAGGAGTAGATTTAGGGTGAGCAAGGTCACCTGCATTTTAAGAAAATAAAGAACTGTATGAAAAATACAAGCATGTGTTTACTTTCCAGGGATCATCCCTAATGAGTTTTCATGTTGGGTACAAAATTAAACATTTGTATGGCAAGAGTATGACCCTTTTAGAATAATTGTTAGAAGAAAAAAACCACCTGCCTGATCAAATGTTTCTTTTTGTTACAGAACCTTTGATTTCAGGCATCACATAAGGATGGCCCATTACAATACACCCCAGGGAGATAAGTTTGAATTTTTCCACAGTGGTTACACCCATCTTAGGAATCCTTGCTGCTGTCTTTTGTGCTGGTTTACCATATCAGTACTAGACTCTCCCTTGGTGTCTCCAGTTTTGCTAGGGCAGCATTCAGAATTTTGTTTCTCTCCTGACCACTCCCAACTGATGTCCACTTGAGAAACCAGCAATTGAAACTTCCTCTTTTTTTGCTGGTTGATCCCTTGTCGCCCTCTCTTTTTTTCCATCCACTCCTGCTCTGGGCTCTTGCTACACGAGGAAAAAGGCAATGTGGGAACTGGTGAGGAGCCATTTAGAGACAGGAGAAAAGATGTGCAGCATCAAGCAGTGGTGGAAGCAACAGTTGTATGAGTCCCTATCTTCCTTGCATCTGACGAAGTGGGTCTTTGCCCACGAAAGCTTATGCTCCTACACTTTAGTTAGTCTATAAGGTGCCACAGGACTCCTCGTCACTTTTCCTATCTTCCTTGTGAGTCAAGACAGACAGTGGGAAGCAGAAAAGCTGGAAGGGGCAAAATCCAGTGAGTCATGAGACAGAGGAAAATTGTAGAGTTGTTAGACATTGAGGGAAGGGGAACAGAAAGGGATGGGGCAGAATGAAGTGTCCCAATTCAAGATTACCCCTTCTGAGAAAAAAGAGGGAACTGACGTGGCAGCAAAGGAGGGATTGTTTGCCCTAAGGATGTCAACATATAGTCAAGTTTACAATTAACCCGATAGGCTTATCTGCCTCTGCTTAGGCTTATCAGAAGCAGCACCATGGGGAGGCTGCCGTGAAGCAGCCTCTGTCCATGGCGAGCCTGAGCTCCCACAGACAGAGGCTGATCTGCCTCCCATAGAGCAGCCTCTGTCCGCAGCCAGCCTGGATCCTCCCCACAGACAGGGGCTACTGCTGAACCAGTGTCTATCCATGGTGGACCCAGGCTGCCACGGACAGAGGCTGTTTCGCAGTGGCAGTCTCCCCTGCCTGCCCCCCACCTCTCACAGCAGCCTCTGTTTGCGGGAAGCTTGGACCATCTACGTACAGGGGCTGCTGCTATCCCGTGCTGCTGTCTCTGTATCAGAGGCAGCAGAGTGGAGTGGCAGTAGCCGGTCTGCCTGGGGAACTGGTTTTAAAATGGGCTCCCCTTGAGTGCTAGCTGCTGCCTGACACCCCGCGCAGCTGCCTCTGGTACAGAGACAGCAGTGTGGCGTGGCAGGAGGCTCCCCAGGAGTGGATCGGAGCTCACTGGCTACTGGCCTCACCCCCAGGGATTATAGAATGGTTGAGTAACGTATAAGAATTCATGAGGTTTCTTGACTATTCAATTTCCAGATATCTAACATCCCTAGTTTGCCCTTTGAAGACACCACTCTTGAAGAGTTAAAAGCGTATACTTGAATAATTTTCCATCAAATTTGATCACCAGCTTTCACTAATAGCTCAGGGTCAAGCAGGTCTGCTTCCCCCTCATCTCTAGAAAAATGTGAAGACTGCATCTGGGTAAGGATGAGAGGACTCTTTGTGACCAAACTCCTTGCATTATAATTGGATGGATCAACAGTGCATTAGATCCTCTGTGGTAGTTTGTGAGTATAACTGTCCCCTGTGCTTGCTGCACTGCTGTGGTCATCAGTGGAGACAATTATACTCCCGATCACACATACTCCCTTTCCGTTTGATGCAAAACAATTGTATACCACACACATCTCATTGTCCTGGCACCACCAAATCCTGACCTTGCTTTAAGTTATGGTAAGAGGAATCGGAGTACCAAATTTGGTGGACCTAGCTTTTTCCACTTAGTAGTTCTTGAACGGATAGACAAACACACAGACAGATGCACAAACTTACTGAACTATATAATAAACTAAAAGATCTACCAGCTGCAGCCCCTGTCTGCAGGGTGGGGTGTGGGGGTGGGGGGGGGCGAGCTCCATGTGGACAGAGGCTGTTCTGTGGCAGCAGCCCCTGTTCAAGGGGAGCTTGGACTCCCCCGCGAACAGGGGCTGCTACCACAGAGCAGCCTCTGTCTGCAGCAAGCTCAGGCCTGCTGAGGACAGAAACTGAATCCCAGCAGCCTCCTCTGCTATCCTCCCCCCTTTTCCCTCCCCCTGCTGCTGCTTCTGATAGAGGCAGCAGGATGGGGAGGCAGCTTTTTTTAAAGTTGCCCCTTCCTCCCCCCCAACACCAGCTTGTGCCTGCTCCTCTCCCCTGCCTCTGTAGGAGGTGGGTCTGTGGTAGGGATGTAAGTGACTAGTTGAGTCACTACTCGACTAGTTGCTTCCCCCAAGAGGGGAAGCAGGAATCAGTGCTGGGGGGAGCTGGCTTAGAAGCTGGCTCCCCCCAGCACTCTCTCCACAGAGGGGAAGGGAGTGTGGGGGGGCGGGAGGGGGGAGAGGTGCAGTGGGGGACAGAGTGCAGAGTTCTTGGCACAGCATCTGGTACTGGGCACAAGCCGGGACAGCTGACTCCCAGCTCACACCCTGTCCCCTGCTGCGCCTCTGCCTTTTAAATGTAGTAATAACCGTGTGGCTCTTACAATGTTTAAAAGGCAGAGCAGAGCTGCAGTGGGGCATGCTCCTGGGGCCAGGAGCTAACCCCACTGCGACTCTGCAGTTCCCCCCTTATCAACTAATTGAGTAGTTGATGGAAATTCCATTGACTACTTGATTAGCTGATTAAACACAATTTAACATCCCTAGTCTGTGGAGCCAGCACGCACTGAGAGCCAGCTTTGGCAGTTCCTCAAGTATATTGGCTCCTGCCTGCCCTCCTACCTTTCGAGCTGCTGCCTCTCTATCAGAGGCAGCAGTGTGGGGGAAGGGGCACCAGCTGATCCAGAGGCAGCAAGTGGCTGGGAGAATGCATGTAGTTGGCAGGATTAAGCAGTAACCTTAGGCTTATCGGTTAATCGTGTGGTTGTCTACATGTTGACCTGCCTAATATATGATAGACAGCTGTCCCTTTCTCCACTCCTGTCCCCTGTTGGCCCAATGGACTCCATTTCTGGCTCTTTGCTGCCCAAGGTGGTCAATCTGCAATATAACTCCCTCCTACCAGACTCCTCCCTTTCCATTTTATGAGAAACATTTGAATTCCAGGCACATTCCATTATGCTGGCACAGCCAAGCCCTTATTTGGCTTTAAGTTATAATAAGAGGAAGCTGCATATAAAATTTGGTGGTCCTAGCTCCTTCCGTTTAGGCATTCTTGAACAAATGGTCTCATAGATGGACAGGCAGATGCACATTTCTAAAATGTATAGTAAAATGAAGAAGATGGCTGCATCTATACTAGAGCTTAATTGTTGGTTTAAAAAAACCCCACACCCCTTGATAATATAAATTGTGCCATAAATTAAAAGGCCTAAGAAGCAAGCAGAGGTATGATATTTGGCTTAGAAAAGGAGCAGAAAAGATAAAAAAGAGAGGAAAAAGAAAGTGCAGCTGCTGATAAAACTCAGGATAGAGACATGAAGGGTGGAAGGAAACAAAAATAAGGAGGGAGAAGAGGAATTAAAAATTCCCTGAAAGAATATCTGTATTTTATAGTAAAGGTTTCTGTATTTTAGAGCAAATCTTATATGTTTCTTTCAGTTGTACTTTTAAAAATAGATTAAAATTAGACTTCTAAATCTTCAGTGATGGCAGAACTTTGCTCTTCTATTTTTGAATTTTTTGACCCAGCTAGATTGGTAGGCATTAAAAATAATTGACTTCCTCCTGAAAGAAACAAAGCAAAAAGTAATCTGTGTGTGTGAGCATACAAAACAGAGCTCTGACTCATGTACAAAAATTAAATTACAACAGAATAGCTCTACCGTAAAAAATATTGCTTTTTTAATTTTAAAAAACTAAATGTTAGTGCTATAAAAATGATATTATAAATAAAATAAACTAGAGGTGGAAAAATCCTAAGTAATACATGCCAATATGCTTCTCTACTTTTCACTATCACTAAATAATACAGAATTTCTCCCTTAATTCAATACTATTTGTGAAGGAAAAAACAGCAAAAAAAGGTATGCAGCAGTATATTTTATTTATTTTTTAATTCAGCGTTGAGTCTCCAAAAACATTTTACTTTACACATCAAGATGGCTTGTTTGCATATATTCTGTAATTAGATTAATAACACCCTGTTAAATTTTACAACAGAGTGAACATCAGGAATGAATTAATCTGAAACCTCTTGGTAACCACAGCAGCTACTTAAATTATGTTCTTTGAGACACAGAAATGTTCCATATGCAGAAGGAGGGGGCTTTATGGGGGGAAGGTTTAAGCATTTTTTTACAATGAAGGGTCTGTTCTCAGTAACCTGATTCCAAAATTTAGCTGGCCTAGGCCATACCAACAGTGCCCGCAACAACTCTAGGCAAAGGGAAAGAGTTATGAATTTAGTGGAGCTGAAGCAGTTGTATTCCATCTGTAGGCTCAGAGAGAAGGAAAATGAAGGTGAAAGAGAAGGGTTTGGACTCTTGCAACTTAATTATGTGTGAAGTACAGCATGGCATGTGAGGGAGTAGGTTGACAATATGGTTTATATTTAATAACTGTAATAAAGAAAAATGGAATTAATGAGTTTGTGACAGAATATCAAATAAGACTTTCCAGCTAAATCTGCAATACAGATTTGAGGCACAGAAGGCCATTTTACTTATTATTTATAATTATTTTTTCCAAGTTATGTCCCAAGATGGGTTAAAGGCTATACGGACGCAAAGGAAGTCAAGATTACTGCCTGGAAGATTTACCTTCTGTTTCTATTATTTGTGAAAAGAATGTGTATAATTCATTAGACTGTACTCTTCAAAATTTAGCATTGAATGCTAGCTTACACTTAAAAAAATTATGATGATATTTATAACAATGTATATATGTGAAAAGAATGTAGTATACAGTATGTTAAAGAATGGTGAATTCTGTCCAAGGTTATTATAGGCAATTAAACATTTAATCTATTCTATACAGTAGTGGAAGATTAAGGAGTATTACTAAAATTAAATCTGCTCTCCTAATGATAGATTTTTTTTCCAGTCCCAATTCTCTGATGGTAAATGTTCTTCTGCGCTACCCTCTGCTAATGGGTTTTTATTATCTATACCTACTATCTTCTAAAGTGGTTTTGTTGTTTTTCCTCAGGCCTACATTTAGTCCTAATCTCTCTTCAAATATATTCAAAATGAATTCCTGGGATATAGGTGCTTCATTTCAAGACCAGCTCACAATTAAATGTGTTAATCTTTTTCTTTTTGTTGGGGAAAAATAAAGCATCATTCTGTAAAATAATTTACCATCTTTTTGTGTCCCTTTTTAAAATTTTTGAATGTTTCTCAATTCCTCTTTCTTAATTGCCTGCTCTTTGTCTCATGGATCCTGTATTCATGGATCGTTCAGCAGAGATGCCTTACTAGATGAGTAGAACATCCTTTATTTCTTCCCCCGCCTCATCTGACAACATATGTCTTTTCTGAGATGTTTGTCATAATAAATCTGGTCTAAATTTTGGAGACTTCAGTGCACTGCTGCTGTGCTGGCAGTCCTACTGGCAAGATCAATGAAGCAGACTTTGTAAAGAATAAGGAACACACATATAGGTTCTTTTATCGGAGAGATACAAGTGAGCTTTTTTTAAAACAAAAAAGTACACATTTACTCCATGATTACGCTTCTGATCTCCCTTTCCTTCCATATTTTGTTTTGATCTTTTCTGGGATTATCTTTTCTATAAGATCAAATATTTTTATAAAGGTTGATATGGGAAAGAATCAGTTTTGTCAACAAACTGCACATTTCCTACTCCACAAGTCCTTTCACCTCTTAAATGTTCAGTTGAGCTAGGTTCAGAGAGAAGCAAACAAAGGTGAGTGGGAAGCTCTTTGTATCTTGTAGAGGTCTGGGTCTTTCCATCATCCATGGTCCTACATAGCAGTGACCTCATTTTCTGGTCATAGTGAGTATTTCAAGGCTGATGTGAAGATACTTTCTAGTGACACTTTCAGCTATTGCTTGACTGAAGAGCTTGAGACCTAGATCTGGATCCAAACACGACTAAGGCTTTATCTCCACCTGCTCTTGCTTGACAACACTTTTGTCATTCTGGAGTTCTTAACCACTCCCTCTGCCTGTCGACAACAAGTTTTGCTGTGGCATGTGCACATGTGACTACTGCTTTGTTGGCAGGAGCACATTATCTCACCAGACTGGTCTTCAGCTCCAGTTTTTTTTTAAATAATGAACTAGCTTTAAAGATAACTCATATTCAGAAGTCTGAATAACTTACTCTATTTTTAAAGTGCTATCACTGCAAACCCTCAACTCCATAGATTATAGAATCATAGAATCCTTGGGCTGGAAAAGACCTCAGGAATCATCAAATCCAACCCCTTTCCTGAAGGAAGACCAACCCTAACTAAATCCTCTCAGCCATGGCTTTGTCAAGCTGGGACTTAAAAACCTCTAGGGATGCAGATTCCACCACCTCCCTAGGTAACCCATTCCAATACTTCACCATCCTCCTAGGGAAATAGTTTTTCCTAATACAGATAGTCCCTGACTTACAAACGAGTTACATACCAAGCACTTGGTCACAACTCAATGTGTTCATAAGTCAGACCCCATTCATTTCAATGGGACCGCACTGTTTGTAAGCGTGGATCGCCATTCGTAAGTCAGGGCCACGCTTAATGGGAGGTTGGTTGTAAATGCAGCTGGTCGTACGTTGATGCATTTGTAAGTCGGGGACTACCTGTATCCAGTTTCCCCCACCGTAACTTGAGACCATTGCTCCTTGTTCTGCAATCGGTCACCACTGAGAACAACCTCTCTCCGTCTTTTCTGGAACCTCTCTTTAGAAAGTTGAAGGCTGCTATCAAATCTCCCCTCATTCTTCTCTTCTGGAGACTAAATAAGCCCGAATCCCTCAACCTCTCCTCGTAGGTCATGTGCTTCAGTCCCCTAATCATTTTGTTTGCCCTCCGCTGGACCCTCTCCAATGTATCCACATCCTTTCTATAGTGGGGGGCCCAGATGTGGCCTCACCAATGCCAAATAAAGGGAAATAATTACTTCTTTAGATCTGCTGGAAATGGTCCTCCTAATGCACCCTAATATGCCATTAGCCTTCTTGAGTACAAGGGCTAGGTTCAGAGAGGTCACACTGTTGACTCATATCCAACTTCTCATCCACTGTAATCCCCGTGTCCTTTTTTGCTGAACTGCTAATTAGACAGTCGGTCCCCAGCCCGTAACAGTGCTTGGGATTCTTCCGTCCCAAGTGTAGGACTCTGCACTTGTCCTTCTTGAACCTCATCAGATTAGGTGGCATTTTATGTCAGTGAACATCTATATGTTCTATGACAAAAATATCAACTTTTCTTTGTCATTTTTTTTTCATAATGTTTTTCTTCTCTGGTTTGTTGGTTTGATGCAGCAAAAACACACTCAGGAGTATGGAAAGATCTTCAAATCTCACTTTGGACCCCAGTTTGTAGTATCCATTGCAGATCGAGACATGGTTGCCCAGGTTCTCCGAGCAGAAGGTAGAACTCCACAAAGAGCTAACATGGAATCTTGGCAGGAATACAGAGATTTACGTGGGAGAGCTACAGGACTTATTTCTGCGTAAGTATAGTCACTTTTCTCCCTTTAATTTGTATTATCAAAACATGTTAATTTTTTGAAGTACCATATATATCAGCCTGCTTTTTTCATATAATATTGCAAAGTAGAAAAAGTCTTTGTATAGTGAAAATCTTATAATGCAATTAACACTCATATTTCACCAAAATCACATGGCTATAATATATCTGAAACAAAATAATGGCTCCTTGTTTTATATATAAGAATTAGAAAAGGTACAGAGAAGAGCAACAAAAATGATTAGGGTATAGAATGGCTTCCATATAAGGAAAGATTAAAAAGACTGGGACTATTCATCTTTGAAAAGAGCTGAGTTTAAAAGAAATAGATAAAATCATAAAGGTATATCCATCAAAGGCTATTACCCAAGATGGTCAGGGATACAACCCCATGCTCCACTTTTTCCTTAACCTCTGCCAGATGATGAGATTGGATGGATCACTCAGTAACTGCCTTGTTTCATTCATTTCCTCTTAAGCATCTAGCACTTGTCTGTGTCAGAAGACATAATAATACTGTACTAGATGGTCCACTGATCTGGACCAGTATGGCAATTTGTATGTTCTTTCTTTGTTTTGCTGAATAATGGGTCCATAATGGAAGATTTGGAAGGTGCCACTTAATATTATTTGTATTCTCATAGTACCAGGATACCACTGTGCCTGACGCTGTGCAAACACAGAACAAAAAAACCAACAAATGGTCTGGTAGCACTTTATAGACTAACAAAATATGTAGATGGTATCATGAGCTTTCGTGGGCAGAGCCCATTTCTTCAGATGACCGGAGTTATGAGTAGGGGATATGAAAACTCAAAATAAACAGGGAGAGGGGAGAGAAAAAGGAATGGGTGTGTGAGACAGGCATCATTAAGTATCTGGAGAATGGGTACTTAAACCTACGCAGATCAAAGTAAATAGATAAATGCTAAGACAAGAAGGATACCCGTGTCACTTCAGGTTGGCTGCTTGCTGCCTCTGTTCGATCTGGCACTAAGCCGGGGGCAGAGCTTGCAGCGTCTGTGGTACCCCAACCAGCTGAAGGGTTCCTTCTGCACGGCGGCTGCATCCCGGCTTGCAGGCTCACTGCTCCCGGCAAGGTCCACGGCGCTCCGCAGCAGGCTGGCCGGGGTGTGGGCCGTCAATGGCCTGTCACAGAGGGGAATACAAGGAAACAATGAGACTGTACGGCCACCATGATAAGCTGTGGTCTCAGCACATCAGCAGCTTAACTGTGGTGTTTGTTTTTTGTAGGCCTTACAACAGAGGTCTCCAACCTTTTTACACCTAAGATCACTTTTTAAATGTCAGAACAAGGCAAGATCTACCCCATCCCTTCCCCCAAGCCCCACCCCTTCCTTGAGGCCCCGCCCTCTCTGTTCCCCTTCTCTCTATCACTTGCTATCCCTGGCCCTTATACACTCTCAGGGTACGGCTACACTGCTGCTTTTTTTCAGCAGTGAAGAAAAGAAAGAAGAATTTTTTCCAACATTTGGCCCATCTAGACTGGGCCAAATGTCAGAAAAACTCCTTCTTTTGGAAGCCCCCTCATTCCTTGCGGAACGAGGAATACAGGGGCTGTCAAAAGAGCGTGTTTGCCAGGAAAACTCCTGCAGTCTAGCCGTACCCTCACTGGGTTGAGACAGGAGGTGCGGGCTCTGGGGTGTGAACAAGGGATTTAGGTGTGGGAATGAGTGAGAGGTGCAAGCTCTAGTAGGGAATTTGGATGCAGGAGGATGTGGAGAAGGGGATGCTGGCTCAGGGAGGGGGCTCCAGGCTAGGGAGTGCTGGGCTCAAGTGGAGGGTTGGGATGCTGAGCAAGCCACAGGCTTGTGGATGTGAGGGTGCAGGAGTTTGGGTTGAGGGTGTGAGGGGCTTAGGGCAGAGAGTTCGGGAGTATGATGGGCTCAGGACACAGATTTGCAGTGTGTGAATGGTGCAAGAGTGTTGTGGCAGAAGATTGAGGATGTGGGGGTGCAGGAGTTTGGGGATGTGAGAGTCTCAGGACAGAGGGTTCCAGTGTATGATAGGCTCAGATTTGGAGTTGGGGTGGAGTGTACAGGAGTGTTATGATACTGTGATCAGATGAAAACTTGGCCCCAGCTGGGGGCTTGTTGGCCAGGCTTCATTTTTAAATAAAATATTATGTCAAACACAAAAGGTTTCAGCATCGTCTTTGTTTATGAGAAGGGCGGCTAACCTATTTTGAGTCAGGGGTCACTGGCCCACAGAAAAATCAGTCGGGGCACAAAAGTGAGAAACAAAAACACAACCCCTCCAAACACTTCAAACCTCACTAATGTGGCCCCAACTGTACTTTTGTGGGTGCTGGGACAAGGTTCTGGGGAAGGGTGCCAGTGGGTGCTGGGGCAGGGGACAGGGTGCTTGTGGGTACTGGGATAGAGTTCTGGGGAAGGGTGCCAATGGGTGCTTGTGGGTGCTGAGACAGAGGACTGAGTGCCAGTGGGTGCTGGGGCAGAGTACTTGTGGGGGTCTGGGTCAGAGAGAGGGGACAGGGACTCATACCTGGGGATCTTGTAGCTGCCTCCCAAGGCCCAGGAAGTGCACGAGCTGCCCCCCTGTCCCTCAAGCAGCGGTGTGGTACCTGAAACACTGGTCTGTCACACGCCTGATGCCTTCCTGCGCTGGGGGAGGGGGAGTCCAGGACTGCGCCAGCCCCAACTGCTGGGACAATATGCACCTTGTTTCTCCGCTCCCCACGGCAGTGCGCACTGCCCGAGCAGCTGGAGCTGGCACGCTGGGGACTTTATTCCCCTGCTGCCTTCCCACGCCAAGGAGAGAGGGGGTCCCGTACCGTGCCAGCCCCATCCGCTCGGGCAGCGTGTGCCTTGCTCCTACACTCCCCACAGCAGCACGTGCCACCTGAGCAGCCAGAGTAGGCACAGTCCTGGATCCCCATCCCTTTCACCACATGCAGGAAGGCAGCAGGGGAACTAAGTCCCCAGCGTGCGATGGACCGGTATTTTAGGTACCGTGCTGGCTGTTGGGGGCAGGAGGAAGAGCAGCCCACGCACTTCCAGGACCTAGTGCATAGCTGTAGAACTGCTCCCCGATCCTGCAGGAAGCCCATGCTACCTCCGTGGTCCATGGAGGTAGCATTAGTGCGGCCTGCATCTTGGGGGTGGCGGGCAGCAACGGGGGCCCCAAAGCCTCTCAATTGACTGGTCAAGCCTCCAGGATTGACCAGTCGATCGCGATCGACGGGTTGGTGACCACGGTCTTACAAGAAAGGAGAGTTTTAAAGAGGGTTTCAAAGGAAGATAATGAATTAATTTTGTAATTATTTATAGGGAGATTCTCCCATGTATGAGGGGCAACATGGGAAACAGCATAAAGATTTAAAATTTAACAACTAGGTGACAGACTGATCTTAATGGCCAATTGGAAGTAGGAGTCATCTGAATAGGATGAGTATAGGTCATGAAAGGCCTCAAATGACAAACAACTAATGTTTGATATGATAAAGAAGAGGGAGCCAGTGAAGGGGTTCACAGAGAGGAATGACACAGTCAAAGTAACAGGCTTGGAAAATGATCTTTGCAGTATTCTGAATGATTTATAAAGGGGCCAACATTGCATATAAAAGGGCCATCCCTGAAGAAGAGCTCTGTGTAAATGCAAAAGCTTGTCTCTTTCTCCAACAGAAGTTGATCCAATAAAAGCTATTACTTGATCCAGCTTGTCTCTCTTACAGTTATTTAAGCCAATGAGCCAACAATCTTTTATACATTTTTAATTATTTACTTTATCTCATCCACCTTGTGTGTCTGATATTCTGAGTCTAAAATGGTTGCGACAGTACTGCAAAGAAAGAAAGAACTGTAACACATCCATCACCATCTAGGAACAGACTCTTTTGTCACCAACTAAACTGCATATATGAGGCAAGGGAAATATAATTCAGGACTTTATAAACCCAGACCTCTGCGTATTTGAGCTTAAAGAGGCTCTCTACTGACTCTAAGAAATGCCTCCACAATCTTTATTCCTGCTTCGGTGTTATACATAAGAAACGTCATCGTTAAGGCAATGATTTAATCATGGCTATTTTTAGTGTAAGGTCACAGGCAAGAAACAAACAATTGCAACTCATGGCCTGTCCATGAATACCCTAATTAAATCTTAAGGGGACGGTGCTGCCTGGGTGAGCAGGAAGCCTACAGTACCAGCTGCAGAAGGAGTACTGGGGAGCCACTGCTAGCAGGGGAGACCCAAGCAGGTGCTCCAGGTGATCTGGAGCCACTGAGCTGCAGCGGCTCCTGCCATTCCCAGGGATGTTGCTCAAGTGACCTTTGGGGCTGCTTCCTGCAGTCAGTTACATTGGCCACTGCAGAAGTCACCAAGGTTGCAGGAAGTCATGGAATCTCTGAGTTTTGCAGAGCCCTAATCCGAGTATATGAGAAAATGTGAGCCTGTTCAGCTCACATATTCTAAATCCATGGCTTTCAACCTTTCCAGACTACCATTCCCCTTTCAAGAGTCTGATTTGTCTTGTGTACCTTAAATGTCACCTCATTTTAAAACTATTTGTTTATAAAATTAGGCAAAAAAAAAAAAAACCCCTCACAAATTTCACAACATACTATTACTGAAAAATTGCTTACTTTCTCATTTATACCATATAGGGCACATCTAGACTACATTTTTCTTTCAAAAGAAGATATGCAAATTCGGCATTAATTTGCATATCTCCTTCTGATTGCTTTTTTGAAAGAGGTTTTTTTGAAAAAGCAAGCAGTCTAGACGCGGTTCTTTCGAGGGGAAAAAAACCCTTTTTTGAAAGAATGCTGTAAACCTCATTTTTTGAGGAAGAAGAGTTCTTTAGAAAAAATCCCCCCCCCCCCCCGAAGGAACTTTGTGTAGATTGCTTGCTTTTTAGAAAAAAACCTCTTGCAAAAAAGTGATCGGAAGAAGATACACAAATTTGCGCCAAATTCACATATCTTCTTTTGAAAGAAAAATGTAGTCTAGAAGTGCCCATGGTTATAAAATAAACCAATTGGAATATAAATGTTATTTACATTTCAGTGTATAGCATGTGGAGTAACATAAGTCATTGTCTGTATGAAATTATAGTTTGTACTAATGTTGCTATTTTTATGTAACCTGTTGTAAAACTAGGCAAATATCTAGATCAGTTGATGTATCCCTTGAAAGACCTCTTTGTACTTTTTGATTGAGAACCATTGGAATTTTTGTATACTCTATTCATCTGAAGAAGTGGGTTGTACCCACAAAAGCTCACGATACCATCTACATGTTTTGTTAGTCTTTAAGGTGCTGCTAGACTATTTGTTGTGTTTAAGTTTTTTCAGTTACAGATCAGTTGATGTATCCCTTGAAAGACCTCTTTGTACTTTTTGATTGAGAACCACTGGAATTTTTTATACTCTATTCATCTGAAGAAGTGGGTTGTACCCACAAAAGCTCAAGATACCATCTACATGTTTTGTTAGTCTTTAAGGTGCTGCTAGACTATTTGTTGTGTTTAAGTTTTTCCAGTTACAGACTAACTCAGCTACCCCTCTGAAACTTTTGTTCTAAATTATGTAATTCTTAATGTGAACGGTCTGTTTAAACTTCTCGTATGCTGTTAGGATTCGCAAAGGATACCTTTTCTGTGACAAAAGATAACTTCCCCTATATTTGAAAGAAGCATAACCAAGCTTGATATGCCAATAACAGGATTTGCTATATTAAATGAGACAATTGGTCCATGAAATCTGGTTATGCTAGATGTTTTTGGGAGAAAAATACCAAAAGTGTCTAAAAAGAAAACAAATTAGCAAAGATAAATTGTATATTTGTTTCATTTTAATGAGAATATATGTGTGATACTTTTACAAATCAGACTCTTAGATATGTTTTGTTGGCCAGGTACTGTGTGTATATAGCAAATGTGACCAAACAATCTCCTGATAGCACTTCCAAAAGCTATGAGAAAGTCCTACGTCTCTCACCACTACGCATTATGAGCTTACAAACTTGATTGAATACTGTAACAGTAAGGTGGATTAGACAATGGAATTTACCTGCAGTAAATACAGAATAAAAAACATAAGAATGTTACATCATGGACCAGTCTCCGGTATACTCCTTTCCAGTAGTGGTTTCAATTTTAGCAAGTGATTAAACAAAGTAATTGGTAATGAGGGGCTCTCATTTAATTCATGAACTTCATGCTCAGCTAATGATTGTCAGAAAGAACTACATATAGATATTTCATATTATTTCTTTTAGAGAGGGGGAACAATGGCTAAAAATGAGGAGCGTACTAAGGCAGAAAGTCCTGAAACCCAAAGATGTGGCTGTTTTCTCTGGAGGAGTCAATGAAGTAATCACAGATTTAATTAAGAGAATCCATACTCTCAGGAGTCAAGAGGAAGATGGGGAAACAGTGACCAATGTTAACAATCTTTTCTTCAAGTATTCCATGGAAGGTGAGTCATGAACCGTATAATATATGGAAAGATAATGAATGCTGAACCATGTTAAACTATTTAGGCCAGCATAAGCTTTTACTCTCAGGCCATTATTCAATGCTGCCTGCAGAGGTGAAGTAAGCAGAGCTTGGTATGGTATTGCTGCAATAACCATGCAACCCCCAAACGATCTCCTATTGAGTCAGGAACTCCAGTTTGAGAAACACTGATCTTCCCTGTGGAATCTGTACAGTACAGGTAAAAGTATACAAAAGACCAGATTTCACGGGGGAGACCAGATTTCACGGTCTGTTACGTTTTTCATGAATTTGGTTGGCCTTAATTACTATTTTTTGTTCTAAAGTTTGACACTGCATGAACTAGAGGAGCAAGGGGGTGAGACCGTTGGGCCAACTTTTGTTGGTGAGAGACAAGTTTATGAGCTTACATTGAGCTCTTTTTCAGGTCTGGAAAACTTGAAGAGTGTCACAGCTAAATAAAAGATGGAACAGGTTGTTTAGCTTAAAGCAGTTAACACCTTTCCAGTGACCATTCAAGGAGAAATAGCTTTTTAACACCCCTTCAAGTCCTAAGAAGTGATGGGTGGGAGAAGCACCTAGCAAGGAATTAACTTAAAAACCAACAAATTGTCTGGTAGCACTTTATAGACTAACAAAACAAAATGGTATCATGAGCTTTTGTTGGCACAGCCCACTTCTTCAGATGACCAAAGTCATCTGAAGAAGTGGGCTGTACCCACGAAAGCTCATGATACCAGCTACATGTTATGTTAGTCTATAAAGTGCTACCAGATCATTTATTGTTTAAGTTTATCTGGTACAGACTAAGTCTGCTACCCCCTGAAGCTAGAAAGGAATTGTTAGCAGATTATAGATTGTTGTAATAAGCCATAAATCTAGTGTCTCAGTTCTGTCTAGCAAAGTTATGAATTTAAGCTCCCAGTCTTTGAAAATGTTGAGCAGATTTACTTTGAGGATGAAGACTGATAAATCAGATATAGAGTGAACATCCTGAGAATAAAGTTCACCCATAGGTGCTAGAGTGTTTTTTGTCTTTTACCACTTTCCTGTGTGAGTTCATTAGAGAGTGTAATCATTGTCCAGTTTCACCCACATAGTTTCTGTTGGAGCACTGAGTGCACATGAAGAAGTACACCATGTGTTGTGATACGCATAAGTAGGATGTATATAGGGATGTAAGCGACTAGTCAACTAGTGACTTGACTATTCGCTTTTTCTCCCCCTCACCCACTTGATGCTTCTGTCAGAGAGGCAGCAAGGGGGGAGCAAGAGCTGGTGCTGGCAGAAGCCACCTTAAAAGCTGGTTTCCCCCCAGCACCGTCTTTGTGAGGAGAGAGGCAGGGGTGCAGCGGAGATCTGTCAGCGCTTCCACCGTTGAAATGTAGCAAGAGCATGGCTCTTGTTACTTTTCAAAAGCAAATGCACGTGGGTAGCATGGGTCCAGTGCGGGACTCAAGCAGTCTTCTGCTGGCCCGATGCTCCCTGCTTTTGAAATGGACAAAAGCCCTGGAGGGGCTTTTGGATCAGGACTCCAAATCTGAGAAATGCTGGTCTCCCCAAGAAATCTTGGCAGCTGGGAGAAGGGGTGAGGGAAGAGCCAGGGCTAGTGGTTGGAGGTGGGAGGAGACCGGGGGGGGGGGAACGGACGGACATGAGCCGGGGTGGCCTCAGGGCTGGGGGCTAGGGGGAAGAACCAGGGCTGGGGAGGCCAAGACTAGGGGCAGGGGGAAAGAGCCGGGGCAGCCTTGGGGACAGAGACAGGAAGGGAAGAGCTGGGGCTGGAGCTGCCTTGGCCCAGCCCGGGGTGGGGGTGCCTTGGCCCAGCCCAACCTCCCAGCAGCTGGAGGGAGAGAGTTGGGCCAGCCTCAGCCCTACCCAACCCGCTGGTGGGGAGCCAAGGCTAGCCTGGCCTTGGGAGGGCCTGGCAGCCTGGGGGAGACAGCTGGGGCAGGCCAGGGCTGCCACACTTCAGCCTGGTTCTCCCTGGCAGCTAGGGAGGGGGAAACTGAGGTTGCCTATCCCCAGAAAGGGGTCTTGGTGAGCATGATACATGTTTTCATAGCTGTTGTTTCAGGCTGTCTGGAAACTTAGTAGAACAGCACTTCCTTGGTTATATTTGGTTCAGATCTTCCAAATTTTCTTCACAATGATAAGGATCAGAAACATTTTTTTAATGAAACGTACATTGTGGATCAATCTATTCAGTAAGAAGTATGAATCTTATTATAGTAATTTTGAATGTTTCTTGAAAGCTCTAGTTACAAGTGCAGAGAAAAGTAGTGTGTGAGTGTGTTTAGTATTTACATTTTTGTTTAACAAAAGTAAGGAAAATATAAATATGAATCAGATAAGAGATCCAGCTACTAACAAGGAGATTAAAGATATGTTAAACTTTATTTCTTTTATCACAGAAAGGAAATATAAGGAACTGATTTAGTGTACCCCAGTGTTTCTTAAGCTGTGTTCTGCAGCTTTCTTTTCTCAATAACTTCCGACCCCCCCCTTTTTTTTTCTTCAACAAAAAATGCTTGGTGTTCCTCATAAAAAAAATTGTTTGGTGTTCCTCAGTCTTAAAAAGTTTAAGAAACACTGGTCTACCCTGTATTTTATAAGGAACTCTACTGTCCCCAGACCATCTCCAGTAAGTGCTGTCAGACATAATTAACCATGTTTTGGAGACTTGGTTCTGTTCCTTCACTATAAATAACTTTTAAAAAAGGACTGTAATTTCTGTGGTTTTATTCCTGTGCAGGTGTGGCAACTATTCTGTATGAATCCCGGTTGGGCTGCTTGGAAAACAACATCCCACGGAAGACTGTGGAATACATTGAGGCTCTGGAGTTGATGTTTAGCATGTTTAAGACCACTATGTATGCTGGGGCGATTCCCAAATGGCTTCGTCCATTTATTCCAAAACCTTGGAGAGAGTTCTGCAGATCCTGGGATGGACTCTTCAAATTTAGTAAGATTTAATAATAGAAAAGTTCAGCTTTGTCACTGTAGGTGACTTGACTGTATATGGATAGAGCTCATTGGATTTCTACCCAAAAGTTATAGTAAGAAACTGGGGATGAGGGAAAAAAGTGGAATAAACCAGAGTGTAAAATATTGAGGGATTATTTAGGATAGTACAAGAGAAACTAGATGAAAGTTTGGTCTACATATCAGAAAGAACTTCTTGGCAATGAGATTTACTAGGCTGTGGTATGGTAATCTTTTAGAGGACTGGTGGAAGCTTCACTCATTAGGCCAATTGAAATTAGACTGAGCATAACATTAGGAAAATACTCTAGGAAACAATCCTTTATTGACCACGTGATGGATTGTGCAGCCCAACAGATCTTTTGCATCTATATTTTCTATGTTTCTGTGAAATCATGCTTATTGTGTAGGAGTTAAAGATAGACTAACATCTGCTTTTTGCTATATGTTATTTGATTTGTTACCCTATTTATCCATCTACCCTTGTCTTATTCACCTGTTGCATCTTATCTGCCCAGGTAGATTGAGATTTCTGTCATCTTTGTATTTGTGTATACATTGCCTACTACCATGGATCTCTTATACTCGATGGGTGTTCATAGGTACTAGTGTAATACAAATATAACATTGACACTTTATAGAAAAAATCATGTGTGATCTGGAAAAGGGGGTACATGATGAGGTGGCAGAATTTACAAATGATACAAAATTACTCAAAGTAGTTAAGTTCAAAACTGACTGCATAGAGTTACAAAGGGATCTCACAAAACTTGATGACTGAATTTCATCTGGCATTTTGCAGTGGAATGTTGATAAACACAAAGTAATGTACATTGGAAAAAATAGTCACAATTATCCATATAAAACGATGGGGTCTAAATTAGCTGTCACTCTTCAAGAATGAGATCCGAGAGTCACCAATGGATAGTCCTTTGAAAACGTCCGCTGAATGTGCACTGTCCGTGAAAAGAGATAGCAGTGTTAGGAACCATTGGAAAAGGGATAGATAAGAAGACAGTAAACTTCATAATGCCAATATGTAAATCCATGGTACACCTAAACCTTGAATACTCTGGAGTTCTGGTTAGCCCATCTCAAGAAAGATGCATTAGAAATAGAAAAGCTACCAAGAAAGGCAACAAAAATGATTAAACATATGGAACAGCTTTCATACGAGGAGAAATTTAAAAGACAGACTTTTTTCAGTTTGGAAAAGAAACTAAGTGGCAATGTGATAGAGGTCTATATAATTGTGAATGTTTTGGAGGAAGTGAATTAAGAAAGTGTTCTTTACTGCATCACATACCACAAGAATTAGGGAACACTCAATTAAATTAATAGGCAGCAGGTTTAAAACAAGCAAAAGAAAGTACTTCTTCACACAATGCACAATCAACCTGTGGAACTGATTGCTAGGAGATTTTTCTGAAGGCTAAAAGTATAACTGTGTTAAAAATAATTAAATATGTTCATGGAGGACAGGTCCATCAAAGGCCAGCCTGGGCAGGAATGCAACTCGATGCTGTCAGTGTCCCTAAGTCTCTGACAACCAGATGCTGGGACTTAATGCAGCAGATGGATCCTTCAATGATGATCCCATTGTGTTCTTTAGAAGCATCATGCATTGGCCATCTTTGGAAGACCGGGTATTGGGTTAGGTGGACCATTGGTCTGACTCAGTATGGCTTTAATATGTTCTTATATAAAAGCTGGAAAAATTATTCAATTTAGAAACAAATTTGCCAATATTTTATAGTACAGATTATTTTCATCTGTTCTGTTGCTTGCTCCTCACTTGAAATCTGATTCCTCTATTAATAAACACTTGTCCAAAGCCTGTTCAATTCAACAGCAGTTTGTCCATTGACTTCTGTGAGTTTTAGAACAGGAACCCTTGACAAAACCAGAATCTCTTCAACTGACTGAACAAGATGAGGAAGCAGTTGATGAACTCTTAAGAAATACTAAGTACATTTCATGCTAACATACCTACTAAAAAAAATGAGGGAAGAAAAGTAAGGATTTGAAACCTGCTATTTACAAGCATCTCAGTGGCCTATAGCCACTTTGAGGAAGTGGGGTGTTTAATATTTCTCATTTAAAATTTGGGGATATCAAAAATGTTATAATCTTTTTATCCCGCTGAAGTAGTGCTGGGAAACTGAATGCATCATTTTACTAATATTGTATCAGAATCTTCTTTTGCTACATTCCCCCAAATGTATACATTTTGAGAGACTTGAGGTTCTTTCAGATTATTAACCAAAAATCTTTCTCATGGTCAGAGCTATATTGGCCTATAGTAATACTCCTAAGGGAATTCTGTTCCCCTTCCCTGATTATGTGCACAATATTTTAAAATCCTGCTAATTTTATTTGCCAAATAAATAAAAGAAGCTCTGGGATGAAGGAGAGGAGCACAGGCTCCTAGCTGCATTGAGGTATGAAATCACTCTGAATTCTCCACCTCCCTAGGTACAGGGAGTTGGCAATGAGGTGACCTTGACACAGTGCAAAGGCTAAGCTTGCCCCTGAAACACCCTGGGGCCATGCCCCTATGCATAGGTGCTGGAAGTAGGGATGCGGGGCATGCTGTAGCACTACCTGAATTGAAGTGCTTTCATTTATATACAAGGTTGACCATGTGGTTCAGTGGCACTCTGCACCCTCCCCCCCCCCACTATAAAAATTGTTCCAGAAGGGGAAGGGGCCTGGGTGTGGGGAACTCAGTGAGGGATCCAGGTGCTGTGGGAGTGGGATTTGATGGTGTGGGGGTCCAAGTGCTGCTGGTTGGGACTCAGTGGGGTGGAGGGTCAGGAAGTGGCCCAGGTGTATGGGGCTACGGCTAGGGCTTATCAAGGTGAGGGTTCAATGGGCCTGCTTAATGGGGAAGCCCCAGCTGTGGCCAAGGGGACATCCCATGCCAGGTTTTCTCTTCCCCTGCTAGGGTTGCCAGGTGTCCGATATTGACCCGGACAATCTGGTATTTTTGCCTCCTGTCCAGTAAGAAAATTTCAGAAAATACTGGACACCTAAATGTCCAGTATTTTCTGTTTTTTTCCCCTGCAAAGAGGCAAAAATACCGGACACCTGGCAACCCTACAACACACTCAGCAACAGGGCCCAGCCCCGTGCCCCTCCCCCCCCCCCCCAACACCCTGCTTACCTGGTTCCGCAGGGAAGCTCCCTTCTGGTTCAACCAATACAATTTTACCTATATAAAATTATTCCTTCTACAATGCATTTTTTCCCCTTGTGAAATGCTTCCCTCCAAAAACAACTAACCAACCCTCTCCAATGCAGACCACTGATTAATATTAACAGCAACTGAACAACAACCAAATCTTCTTTAGTGTCACCTACCTCCATATTGGAGGTGCCATGTTTGTAATCACCAGAATATAAATCAGAAAGAAGAGAGAGAGAGAGGAAAAGAAGGGCCGAACAGTGATTCAAGGATATTTATTTATTTATTTTTATTTATTGTAATTTTAAAAGGTCAAATCCACGTTGACAACAAAATAAAGGATATTCAGTCCCAATTGGACCAAGGAGAAGAAGTAAAAGGTGGGCTACTCACTTATCTCCTAATGAGTAAAGAGCTTACAGTGGAAGAGATCTATGCCAATATGACTGAAATGCTTCTGGCAGGAGTGGACACAGTAAGCTCATTATTATATCATTTTCTGTTTGGAAAATCTGATTGCTATATAAATTCAGCCCATTTGCCACCTAGCGCCAGTGCTGTGTAAAGGTTTTTGTACATCATAAGTTACAAGTATGATTTTAGAGATGTAAAATCCTGTTTCATTGGTTTACCCGGTTAAACATAATGTTTAACTGGTTAACCAATTAAAGGGGAAGCTGGTGGCGGAGGGGTAGTGCTGCGACCAGGCTGGACAGCCCCTGCCTGTAGCAGGACCGGACTGATCCTGCCGTAGATAGGGGCTGCTCTGGGCAGGCTGTAGTACCCCTGCCCGCAGCAGGCCCTGAGCAGTCCCCTGCCCACCAGTTAACCAGAGCCAATAATCATCCCCCATCCAGGGTGAGGCTTACCATTTAACTGGTTAAAGCAGTGTTTCCCAAATGGTGTTCCACGGAACCCTGAGGTTCTGCAAAGTGAAAATAAGGGTTCCGCAAGAAAATTCCATTACAATAACATTTTATGATTTAAAACAAAATTTAATATTTAAGCATTTATGAATGTTATTGAAAACAATTTTCATTTGTGTTTGCCATGATAAGTGTCCCTGTGTAATGCCAGCTTCTCCAAAGAGTGGGGACGATGATGTCACTACTCAGCACTGCGCGCGCAGTCGGTCAGTGGTGCGATCGCCTGTTATATACCACCGTAAATCCCCGTACTCACTCTCCGGGAACATGGATCACATGGGTGACTGAATATGAATATACTAGTGCCGTGTTGGACAAAGTTGAAGCTTCAGCTGTCAAACCAGTTGCTTGTATAGGAGTGTGCAGGCAATGCTCTCGCAAATACTTTACTTCAGTATAGTCACGTGATTTCTTGTATTTAAAAATTTAACCGTGACAAATATAGACTCATAGACTTTAAAGTCAGAAGGGACATTATGATCATCTAGTCTGACCCCCTGCACAGTGCAGTCTACAGAATCTCATCCACCACTCCTAGAATAATCCTCTCACCTATATCTCAGATATTGAAGCCTTCAAATACTTTGAAGACCCCAAGATGCAGAGAATCCTCCAGCTGTGATCTGTACCCTATGCTACAGAGGAAGGCGAAAAACCTCCAGGGCCTCTGCCAATTTACCCTGGAGGAAAATTCCTTCCCGACCCCAAATATGGTGATCAGCTAAACCCTGAGCATGTGGGCAAGACTCACCAGCCAGACACCCAGAAAGTACTATAAATTGACTATGATAGATTATTCTACATATCATGACCCGTTTAGCATTTGTTTATCATTATCCTTACTTATTTGTGGTCTACTTTTTCAGCTCCATATATAAGACTGTTATTAGGGGTTCCGCAAAATTCTTTCGAGTTTAAAAGGGTTTCTTGGCCCAAATAAAATTGGGAAACACTGGGTTACATATTCACATCCCTAGTATGAATCATGGAATCATAATTTTTCATCGTTACTATGTCCTAGTTTACATAGTCCATCCACTGAAACCAAAAGATATTCTTTAGTGTAATTTAAGTTTTAACTTCTTGTAATTGGGCTTCCACCATTTCCTGTGGGAAACTAATTCACAGCTTAACAGAAATATATGTATTTGTTACTTTTTCTTAAATTCCCTTTTTCTAGTTTGGGTATAAAATAAATATTTATTGTCCCATCAGAAAAACTGAAATAGGCAACAGTATTAAGGGTCTTTATTAAAAAAATAGCTATATTTAGATAAGATCTTTTGCACTACTAGACGGATATCAAGGGGACCTTAGAGCAGGTGTTAAGGGGATGATGTGGAGTCCCTAGCATGGAGGAAGCCTGAACTCTGTGCCATTTTTCGGCCAGCCCTTCCAGCCCAGATGGTGTGATGGGGTCTGGTGGGGGCATTCCAAGGCAAGGATGGGGCTGGATGGGGGCAGTGAGACTAGAGTATAATGCACATAATGCCTAAGGAGCCATTTCTAGGCAGTTCAAGTTAGAACATCCCAATGGGTTAAAGATTGGGACAGCATAAACGTGGTTTTAGAACCCCCTCTTTCCCTTCCCTGCCCCACAGCATAGGCTCAGCACAGCTGAGAATTGCATCCTAGGATTCGGTTCATCCACAGAGATATAAATGAGCTATGTGCTAGAGATTGTAATTATGCAAGCTTTTTGGATCAAGCATAGAAGGGTTTAATGAAGACATACAAACTTGTTTGCCAGCAAGCTTGAAATAAAATAGAGCTCATTTGCTGCTAATTGGATTCAGCTTTATCTGGGTCTGAAAGCAGTGTGGAGGGATTTGGGATGGTTGGAGGGGTGGGGGTGGAAGAAACTTTATTGGCCCCAGAATAAAAAGCATGTATAAAGACTTATTTCTGTATTTAGAATTACTCCATTAATTAAGTTTTCCAGAGGCTTATGAGCATGGTGAGCTTGTTGCTTTTGTTTTTTTTAAGCCACAATTTATTCATCCCATTTGGTTTTTTCAGAGCCCTAATTTTCCATTTTTAAAGTGAGAGAGTTTTCCTTAAACCAAAAGGGCAGTGTACTGCTTCATGACAACAGAGTCTCTGTTTGCATTTACACAGCTTTCTCAACTGGCAACGATTATTTCACATGAGAAACCTGAGCTTTTGGCTTCCCCCCTTTTAGAACCTGAACATGATGAAAACTGAAAGTTTACAAGGATTATTAAAGACTTTGAATAAATTTGCAAAGCTGTTATTTGGCTGTTATAGTACAGAGCCAGTTTTGAAGAGGATGTGAAGGAGCTGGGAACCTGAGAGGAGACACTGTTTATATCACAATAACTCCTGTATGTAGTTTGACACAACTGTCAACCTCTTCAGAGAGGCGCAGCCCAGAACTGAGCACTAGTGAAGGACGTTATTGGGATTGAGGACTAAAAGGAAGACTCTTGGGATATGTCTACCCTACAGGGTTTGGACTCTGGCTCAAGACTAATCTCTCTTCCCTCAACATGCAAATCATACTAACCCAAAGCTCTGTCCCAGAGTCAGTCACAGGTCTGGAGGGTCTGAATCTGAGTCAAGCTGGGTCTTGTGATTCAAGCCAATTGCTTTGCAGAGTAAATGCAACCCCACTGAACTTATGTGCAGGAAGTCCACAGAAAGTAATGCACAACCCCACCAGCCAACTTTCTTTGACCAGTGAACAATCTTTTGGTGGCCAATGAAGTTTTCCCACTCTGCACCATGAACAAAGGACTAGAGTATACACATTTTGGGTGGGCACAAGAAAGTCAGAGATAGTGTGGCTGGACTTGGGTTTGCATAATACAGTGTAGACACTAACGCCCCAGATTAAGACCCAGGATTCAACAATTCCTAGCTTGGGGTTACAAATGAGTATAGATGATCAAGCCCTGGGTAATCGAATCTCTGGTCTTCTAACTGAAGTTCTATTAATCCTGATCTTATACTGCAGAGTAGACACATTTGGGGACAAGATTTTCAGCACTGTGTCTTGTTTTTACAAATACACACTACAAAGGCCATGGTCATGTCAAATTTGCTCTCTAATTCCAACTTTGCAAAATTATACTAACAAAAATATTCCATAATTGTTTACCTGTACATTGTTTGCAACCCCAAAATTCCAATTAACTATAGAAAAAGTGAAATTGAATAGTCTTGTTTTCATTATATAAGATGAGAGAAATGCAAACTCAAACCATATGAATAATGAAAATTCGCTTTTAGTAATGTAAGGTGTTATCTATTTAAAAAAATAAACTGCCATGTTTGCCAAGGGATACTGAAGCAGTGAGCAGTGGGGCTATTCTGTCTGTGGAGAGAAGTTCTGAGGAAAGCAGGTGTGTGGGTTTTTTGGCTGTAACGTGCTCTTCCCCCCCAAACACATACACCTGCGCCAGCTTCAGTCATCTAGCAGCTGTGGAGGAGGACATGGCCTTGGCTCCTGTTCTTGTGTCCTATCCCTACCTTTGTATGGTTATGCAGGGCAAACCACATTCAAGACTTGCATTTTGTAATATATCCATGTCCCTTCAAATGCCTAATTCTGTAGTCTTTCATGATCATCAGTTTAATAAATGTGTGATTTGTTTTCTTTGAATGTGCCATTGTAATGGAAATAGCTTATTTATGAAGAGAGTAAAATGGTGAGTTCTTCTTTTAGGTTGTTTTAACACCTGATTTATACACACACTCCCCTTAAGCACTGACAGGAAAACTTTCCATGAGAAGTAGAATTATGTCATATTTGTGCTACAGTAGTTTCCAAGTGCTGGAAAATTCAAACTGTGTTACAGCATCAATTATTAAATGAGGAGATATAATCCTCGAAATGGTTGTGTCAGTGTTATCATTACTAGGATTCTGTGAGGAAGGTATAATGTCTTTACAGTGGGTGGAAATGGTCCAAATAGCATTCTGTCTTTCTGCATCCTACAGATTATTTTTGTTGGGAGCAGTGACTGAGAACTAGCTATTAATTTAATCCATTTATGTTTATAGGTTTTATATTACATATAGCATTTTTTTAGTTTCCTTTTCTTTTTCCTTTTTGATCTTTCACTAGTACAAATATGGAGGAGCGGTAATTCTGGTGTGTGTTTTTCCAGGTGGAAAAGTGAGGATGATGTACGGATTCCACACCTGGAATCCCAGATGTTACTCATAGTTCTTTTGTTTTATAACTCTGCGTGTGTGTGTGTGTGTGTGTGTGTGTACCTAGTGAATCCTTAGTTGAAAATCGTTTTTCCTGGCATCAAATTAAATATTTGTAGCTAATTTTATTATTTGCCCCCCTTTTTCCTGATGATGTTGGCCATTTCTTTGTTAGACTTCTTTCACTTTGTCCTGGGCTACATACTTGTTGGCAAAGCATCCTGAAGTCCAGCAATCTGTGTATGAAGAGATAGTCAATAACTTGGGAAAAGATGAAGTTCCTACTGCAGATGATGTCCCCAAATTGCCAATGATTAGAGCCCTGCTCAAAGAAACCCTGAGGTAAGTGAAACTTTTAATTATCAACTTCCAGTTGTCTGCCAGTTATTTTCTAGTTATATTGTCCTAGCTAAAATATGTATTCTGTTGTTGCTATTGGTGGTGGTAGCTGCTACTACTTGTATTCCTTGTACTACCAGTATACCCAGTGCATTCTGAAAAATGTAATACAATACATAGCACATACATAATGCTCTGTTTTCTATGTGCTGTATACATATTAACTAATTAACACTCACAGTGTTCCTGTAAGGCAGATAATTAAAGAGCTTGATTGTGTCATTAGCGCACTGGTCACCATGAGGGACTGTGAAGCCACACTACCTGAGCAGAAGTTCTGGAGAAGTTGTGCCTCAGGGAATACAGGGGGAGTGTGCTACTACTACAATAACTGAGGCCATGGATACATAGCCTATTTCTCCCTTTTAGAGGTAGATAGCTCCACTCATGGAAGTAAAATGACAGCAGCTATATCTGGTTCCTGAATGAGGGGTTTCTTTCGTACTGCCCTATAGTTATTTTTATAGGGGTCAGTTGTGTTCTGACCCTAATTATCATTATCCCTATTTCAAAGATGGAGAAACTGAGGCAGAGAGATTAATGGATCAGCTTAAGGCTACCCATTATTTCAATTTTTTTTCAGTATTTTTACTGTGTGAGCCTCAGAATATTAGCAAGACAAGGTGAGTGAGGTGATACCTTTTATTGGACTGGCTTCTGTTGGTGAAAAAGACAGGTTTTTTGAGCTTATGCAAAATTCTTCTTCAGGTCCAAAAAAGATAATTTAGTCCAATAAAGATATTACCTCCCTCATCTTGTCTCTGATTATTTCACTGGCAGTGCTAAAATTAGACCTACAGAGATACTAGCAACTAATCTTATACCCAGACAGACCAAGTTGCCGCCCCTCGCACTCTTTTGGTCCTCAACAGAATCCAGACTTGCTACAGTCATTTCACTCTGAGTGTATGTTAATGTGATATCTAAACTGACTCCTTTGTAAAACTTTGTAAATTTAAAAAAATTATAAATTCTGAATCCCACATTAACATTTGTCTGTAGGTTATTCCCTGTATTGCCAGGAAATGGCAGAGTGACGCAAGAAGACTTAGTTATTGGAGGATACTTTATACCTAAAGGGGTGAGTAGTGTAATGGTCTTACAGAGAGGGTGGAACAGATTTTCTTCATAGAATCATAGAAATGTTGGGGTGGAAAAGACTTCAAAAGGTCATTTTCTCATCTTTGCCATGCTGAAGCAGGATAAATATACCCCTAGACCAAACCGGATAGATGTGTGCTCTATGTATAAAAAAGTCTTGCATTAAGATAAAAGTACACGGCTATGTCTACACTGCAGGCTTCTTGCACAAGAACTGTTTTGTGCAAGAGTTCTTGTGCAAAAATTCTTGCGCAAGAGCACGTCCACACTGCCATGTGCTTTTGCACAAGAGCATCCACGGCAGTGTGGATGGTCTCTTGCACAAGAAACCCTTGTTGCCCATCCAAACTACCTTCTTGCGCAAGAGGGCTTATTCCTCGTGGGGAGAGGAATAACTCTTGTACAAGAAGCCTTATTTTCTGACACTTTACTGTAAATTTATTTGCGAAAGAATGTGTGTGCAGTGTAGACATGCCACAAGTTTTTGCGCAAGAACGGACATCATAGGAAAGAAATTTATAATAGTGTTCATTTAAGTGAAAAATAATGTTTATAATTGACTGTTTTTTCCTTGAATCCTGATGTAAATATGTTTTCCTTATGAGATGGATTGGTTCTCACCCTTTGAGTCTCTCTGTTTTGGTTTTATTGTTCAGTATCCTAGAAAGAGAAGGCTGTTCACAAATACAGCACACAGTCTGGGTATGTCTACACTACCCCGCTAGTTCGAACTAGCGGGGTAATGTATGCATACCGCACTTGCTAATGAAGCCCGGGATTTGAATTTCCCGGGCTTCATTAGCATAAGCGGGGAGCCGCCATTTTTAAATCCCCGCTGCTTCGAACCCCGTGTAGCGCGGCTACACGGGGCTCGAACTAGGTAGTTCGGACTAGGGTGCCTATTCCGAACTACCGGTACTCCTCGTTTCACGAGGAGTAACGGTAGTTCGGAATAGGACCCTAGTCCGAACTACCTAGTTCGAGCCCCGTGTAGCCGCGCTACACGGGGTTCGAAGCAGCGGGGATTTAAAAATGGCGGCTCCCCGCTTATGCTAATGAAGCCCGGGAAATTCAAATCCCGGGCTTCATTAGCAAGTGCGGTATGCATACATTACCCCGCTAGTTCGAACTAGCGGGGTAGTGTAGACATACCCTCAATTATTTTTATAAATTAGTGTAATTTGGGGTATTAAATTCAGTAACGGAAGTTCTTCTGGATGTATGTCCCTATGGGTGCTCATGAGGTATCTTTTACTGAGCCTAAAAGTTTTCTGAAGATGATATAATTTGAGCTAATGAGAAGGAAATCTAATTTTGAGATACCTACTCTTTATGAAAACTCAAATGAAAATTCAGATATGTAATTTCTACATCTTTTTCTCATTATATTTCATATTACAGAAATTGTAAGTATATTATTATTATTATTATTATTACACTTATCAGAATTAATTAAAAATAAAATGTTAACTGTTTTCTCAGACCCAGTTAGCACTCTGTCATTATGCTACATCATACGAGGAAGAGAATTTCCCAATGGCAAATGAATTCCGACCTGAGCGCTGGCTGCGGAAAGACAATATGGATAGGGTGGACAATTTCGGTTCCATCCCATTTGGTTATGGCATTCGCAGTTGTATAGGAAAAAGAATTGCAGAATTGGAAATTCACCTTGCACTGATTCAGGTGAGTAATCTGTGACAGTGTCATAAGAAGAGAAAAATATTAGTATCAGCTCTTTAATATAGAAACCGCCTTTGTGCATCTTTTTAATTAAGAAAAGCTTTGTTTAAAGAATGTTGAGTAGTCTTGATCTTGCATTCTTTTTAATTAAGAGTACATGTGCTTAGAATTAAGCATGTGAATAAAAAGCTACATTTCAGAAATAAACATTGTAAATCCTAGTTAAAGTACAAGCAAAATCCATCCAATAAGATTACTAAGGAAACAATTACTTTAGTATAGAAGGATTTTCATAAATCAATTGGAACCTTTAAGTGAAAGACTCCTTTGGCATATTACAGGTTTTTTTTAACTCAGTTATAGGATTTGAGTTAAATGTATTGAGAACAGTGGAGCATTTACCAGAAAGTGAAGTAGGTTTGTAATCATGAGACTGAGGCAGACCATTATAACCAACATTCAAACCAAACATCCACTGGCTTCATGTTTTCTCTGCTCATGCAGAGGCTTTTTCAGGCTTCTTCATACAGTATATTCTTTTTACTGTTATATATAGATTATTTTTGTATTTCTTCTTGAGGCAAATAAGTCTTTCCCGTCAACCCCTACTTTGTTTCCATCTCCAAGAATTCCCCAAAAGATTTGGATCAGATTGAGAAATTAAAACACAAGGGTTTGCAATGTCTCTTATTTTTTACCATGATTTCACAGTCACAATTGATCTACTCAGATGTGCTTCATAATACGTTTATGTAATACGCTGTAGCATTTCAAATAAATTGCTGTTTCTCCCATGTTCTGGTTCTCGTGCTTCTTTAGTGGAGATGTCAATGCAGTGGTTTAATATCCGTAGAATCACCGACGAAATATCCGACGAAATGACACCCTGCCATTGCTGTTCTGTTCTGTATAGGTTTTTGAATAATGCTCATCACTTTATTATATGAGCAGTTACATTAAGGAGTGTGACTAACATCTGTTATATTCTGTAGCTCCATCCTCTGCTAAGGGGAAAAAGTGTGTGCAATGGAATATTATGTTTTGGAATACTTTTCATGCTATATATTTGTTAGTGAAGGCAAGATCAGACATGTATGCCATTCACTTAAAGAGGATGGTGGACAGTCTTTAGTTCCTTTGGAAGTTCATTCCACAATTTTAGGCCAGTTTATGAAAAATCTTTGTCTTTTGCACTGACAAGCTTTTCTTACTGTAGAGAGTTTCATTGTGCCAGCAGAGCATGTTTGTCAAACATGGCCTTCGTCCTGACTCCATGTTTCATTTTCCGTATAGACTAAGGGTGGGGAACCTAAGGCCCGGGGCTGGATATAGCCCTCGGCTTGCCTGGATCCAGCCCCTGAGGCTTGGGGCTTCTCCCCAGCATTGGGAAGTCCACATTGGTGAGGGGTGGATTTTTTTTGTTTCTCACTTGTGTGCAGCCCCTGATTTTTCTGTGGGTCAGTCGTCCCCAACCCAAAAAAGGTTCCCCGCCCTTGTTATAGACAAAGCATGTTAAGCATTTCACTGGAACTGACAGCAAAGTTAGTGGTAGTGGTGAACTCTAAGGTGTATTACTGGTTTTCTGTTTATAGAATTATACATTTGTATTTAATCAATTTATAAGCTTTCTAATTTCAGCATATGTCTCTTTCCAGCTGCTTCAAAATTTTGAGATCAGAATTTCTCCCCAAACTAAACCAGTCAAGGCCAAAACCCATGGACTTTTGACTCCTGGAGACTCCATCAATGTGAAATTTGCTGACAGGAAATGAGATGCAAATGGTTAGGAAATATTAGTGTACTCTTCTTGGAAATTGACTTTCATCTGATTGAAATTTGATGATCATTCTCTTGTCCATTGGCTTGTCGGCATTCTGCAAAATTATCAAGTCTTAGATACTGACCTACTTCTAGCAATATCCAAGAGATGTTATCCCCCTCATAGAAGATAATTCCACAAGTTCATGCGGAATTGTATGGAAATGTAAACTTAAACACTTCCTTTTTGCACTGGGAGTCACTTTTTCTCGAGTCATTTTGGATGATAGTAGCAACATGCACTGAAACAACAGCATCAAGTTCAGGCATGGCATATTGTCTTGCGCTTTTGTTAGACTGCTTAGTTATAAAAGATGGGCATTCCTGTGTGTCTGTATGGTGATGTATACTGTTTCCAAATCTGCATATATATGTTGATTGACAGTTTCTGTGTATTTCTTTAGTGCCTTTTTTTGGAATTCTCCCTCTTTAGTTTTAAAACATATTTACATGTTATGAATCAAAATAAAATTTCATGCAATAGTTTGAAACATAAAGATGTTGTAAAAATACATGAAAGATGCTGCCAATTTGTTTAGACTCAGCAATTATGATATGTTTTTAAAAATGTTTTTATAAAACATAAAGTGACTAGAAATAATAATTGCCCTGTTCTGTTCATTGCCTTTGAAGCATTTCATATTGGCTGGAAGACAGACTGAGCTACATTGACCATTGGTCTGACCTAGTATGGTTGTTCTAATGTAAATGTGTATGTAAAATTAAAAGCTTTTTTTTTTTTTAATTAAAAAACCCCTTTAAAAGTAGATTTAAAAACCATTTTGTAGGATTAGGAAGCCAAATAATGTGATTATTGTGCTACCACATGAAAAGCAGAATATGAAACTCAATAGTTTCTCTGTTCCAGTTGAGTAAAATGCAAATAGCAAATAAACAAGATATATGATGGAAATAAATTAGCTTACATTTTCCATTTCCTGTCACCGAAATATTACTAGTAACAGACTTTAAAAAAATAATAAAACCAAACACACACAATTTTTATTCTGATAGTCTCCTCTTAAAAGTAAGAATTCAAAACTCTCATTGTAATGTACTGCCTGCCCTCTGTAGGATGAATATGTGACTGCTACAAAATTTATCAGTTCTAGATTAATTGTTTTTTCTCATAGCCAGTCTGAAAAGTGTACCCTTTAAAATTACATTATTTTTGTATAGCTAGTGGAAAGTATCTCTTGTATGTGGCATCTGATCATTATAGCGCCAATTTTACATTTATAAAAGTATTCTTATTTGAGAAAACCCTCTACCCTGAAGCTATTTTATTGCTTGAGCTAAATCATTTTGCAAAAGCACTTCAACTTGCATATTCTGTTCTCAAATTAATTATATAAAAATGTGTATAGTTAGCTATAAAAATGTCAGGACATTACAGATAAAATGTGAGATTGTGCAGAGATGTTCATAAACCTTCTGACATGGACATAGTTATTAAATACAAGAAACATGTTGTGAGGCCAATTTTCAAATTGGAATTCATTTTTTGGTCTTCGCCATCCATCTCTGTTTGTCAGGGCTGGAAATGGGTGACAGGGGAGGAATCACTTGATGATTACCTGTTCTGTTTATTCCCTTTGGGGCACCTGGTATTGGCCGCTATTGGAAGACCAGATGTTGGGCTAGAGTGACCTTTTTTCTGACTGAGTATGGCTTCTCTTATGTTCTATCGAAAACAGCTTAACGAGCTAAAACCAAAATTATATTGTTTTGTTGTTCTTACTTTTGATTGTCCACTGAATAATACTTCTGAGCTTTGTAGGTACAGACACTGTTTGAGCCTGGGTATTTTGGTTATATATTTGTGAGGATTTGGTAATATTTATCCTTTCCATGGATCTAGTTTGTACAAATTGATATGGCCTTGTCAGAATTTTAAGTTTGCACAGTGACCCAATGAATTTTCTTGAAGAAGTTTGAGCTATGTTGGGCATTTTTATGTACCATAAGATCTTCAGGCAGTCAATAGAATTCTTTTTGAAAGGTTTTCCTGTCTTGTGGATTGCTGAATTAGAGTGCAGGGCATGCAGACACCTAAAGTGGAGCACCCACTGGGACAACCATCTCGAAGAACATCAGTTACTACACAGGTGAGTAATTTTCTCCTTTGTTTAGGAAGGATTTTTCTAACGCTTCATTTTCTTTCCCAATATCACCTCCAGTGACCCCAAATTTGCACTGACTATTTATCTGAGTCAATCTAGGTGCAAAATCTCTTTGCCCATCGAGTTAAGCATGCTACCTCCATTCTATTCCCAGTATTTTTGACCTGAGGATAAAGGGACCAATCTTTGAATCCAAATTTGGTGGATTCCTCATGAGGTCTGCATTTTGCACTGTGATGTAAACAGCAGTTTAGATCAATTTTTGTTACATGGTACCAATTCCAAGCTAATATTTCACAGTATAAGAGGAAAGAGGCATTCTAGAAATATTGATTAAAACATTTTCATAATTTCTTTTAATTAAAAAAGCTTGATTTGTTTTTTAAAAGAATCTCTCTAATTTGTCAGATATTTATAATGAATATATGAGTCCCCGTTTTTATTTCAAATTGTTGCTTACACTGGCACTTTTTCCGTGTGTCTTAAAGCTTTGAACATACCGGAGGAAGGTGGAAGAGAGATTTTTCACATTAATGTCAACTTAATGTATTGGACAGTTACTGGAACAAATACAAATAAATGTTGAGTAGTTAATTTACTAATCAATATTGAAATTGGCATTTTAAAGTATAATGAGGCTGCTGTAGATGCCATCAGCCAAAGAGTTTGAAAATGAATCACTTACAAGCATCATGATTCAAAAATGTGTTACTAAGGGTGCATTGGCCAACTAAAGGGCACTGAAATAATTTTTTCCTCTTGATCGTAATGCTTTCTTAGAAACTTGAGTTTACTACTTTTCAAATTCACACCACCACACATTCTAAAATTGTTGAAGGATTTTTGTTAAACTGCTTCCATTTATATATTGTCTGCTGGATTTATACAGCCAGGGTATGTCTACACCAGTGTTTCTTAAGCTATGTTCTGCGGAACACTTGTGTTCCATGAACAACTCGCAGGTATGCCGAGACCTCTTCTTAGTTTTTGTTACTACTTTGCTTTTGTCTTTTTTTTTTTTTTTTTTGTCCAACAACAATTTTTTTTGAAGAAAATTTTAGGTGTTCTGCATAAAAAAATATTATTGTTTGGTGCATACCTCAAAATAAGCTAAGCAATTTGAAGTCTACACAGCACTTATTTCAAAATAAATCTCTATTCTGCTGACTTCCTTAATCCTTGTTCAACAAGGTTTATGGGAAGCCAGAGTAAGAGGCCCGTTATTTTGAATTATTTTGAAATAATGGATGTGCTATTAAGATGTGCAGAATGCTATTTCAGGACAACAGATTATCCCAAAATAGCGCCACTGTGTAGATGAGAACATGAAATTTAATGTTGTTTATCTTGGAATAAATGGTAAAGAGGACTAGTCACAGGGTGGCTGGTACCTTCAAGTGAAGCTGGACCACCAATCCTGATGAGTAGGTGGGGCTTAATGAAGGCTAGGCAACACCTGAGTTACAAGATAAGAGCTACAGCCAGGTACCTAAAAAAGGGAGGAAGCTACAAAACAGCCATCCCAGAATCAGGCTGGAAGAGGAGACTAGGGGAAGGCTCCTAAGAGAGCTGTGGGAGGAAAGTTGGCTCTTGTGCTGATTACAAGGTTGGGAATCAAAAAGAGACTAGTTGGGAAGCTGCTTGAAACCACTTGGAAAGAAAGTTGGCTCAGAGAGGGCAGGTTCGGAATATGAAAACATTGTAATTATCCCAGGCTGGAAAGATATTGTTTTGGTTGACTGCTTCATTTATGAAGGAATTTGCAGCTCATGCCAAGGAAAAGGAAATAGAGTACCTGAAGACTCAGGCAAAGATAAAAAGTGTTTGACCAATGACTTTGGGCCACCAAGGTTTGTTTTAAGGCTGTGGGAAGAGTTATTTGGACCATGAAAAATAAACCTGCAACAGGGGATGCTTTCCTGTTTGAAAAGGTAGTGGTGGAGTAATTACTGAGATGCTTGAAGACAGGGTGCAATCATGGGTTATACTTGTCCAGCAGAGGTAGCTTGGAAACTGTACCCCTTGTCAAAGGGCATAAGTGGGGTATTGATGTTTTGAAGGTGTGACGGGTATTAAGGGTGTGACCACCCCCTCCCACTCGGAAGGGGGGGTTCAGCGGACTACCACCTGACTTGGATCTGGTTCTTTGGTCCTCTTGCCCTCGGGGCAGGTCCTTGGGTGCGATCTCCTCCTCCCAGATCGGGAAGGGGGTTCAGTGAACCCGTGAATCCCCCTATGAAAAGGTTGAGTAGGGTCCAATGCCCTGAAGTCTAGTCCAGAAATAGTGCATAGTAGCTGGGTTGGGTTTCTGGCTTACTGGGGAAGAGGGACCCGGGCCCACCCTCTCCACCGGGTCCCAGCCTGGGGCCCTAAGTGCAGGGTGTGATGCTTCCCTTGCACGACGGACGGGGGGGTTAATCCCGAAACGCGTCTGTCCCCGGGTGCCAGAGGCGTGCCACCCCGGGCTGCTTCCTATCCCCCTCCCTGGTGATCTGGCCCGGGGAACCGACGCTAGGCCTTACCCTCCACCACCCTACTTGCTCCGCCTCCAGTCCACATCGGTGCTCCGGTGGCCCGCGGGCCCCACCTCCGTTGCTCCAGCGTGGGGGCAAACCCTCCTGCCTTCGGGCTGGCTGGAGCCGCCTCCTCCGTGCATCCCCCCCCTCTGCCTCTGATGGGCTGCTTTACAAACGGCCCGGGGGTGGACGTCGGGCGTTGGTGCTGTGCCACCCCTGCGCAGTCCCATTCTGGGACGTCGGGCGGGACATTGGGAGCCCCCCCCCCCAAGCCTCCTTGCGCCAGCCCTCCGGGGTGGGGCTGCACCGTTCCTCCGCCTGGCCCCGGTCTTGCTGAATCGAAGGCCGGGACTACCCCGACCTGCCGGGGTGCTGGCTCGCCGTCCCTGCTGTGGGGGGGCGGGGCCTCCCTCTCGGCAGTACGGACCCCCGGGGGAGTCCATCACAAAGGGGAACAAGATAATTGCTTTCTTTTTTATGCTATTCTGGAATATTAAAAAAATCACACAAAATCTTAGAAGTAATGAAGGAAAATATTTCTTTACATAGCCAATCCATGGAATTCAGCGCTGCAGGGATGCATGTGTCTCCCAGCTCCCTAGTATGCAATTGCCTTATAATATTTAATGCATTTATCCTCTCAACACCACTGCGAGATGGGGAATTTCCATTTTATAGCTGGGTAACTGAGGTGCCGATCAGCTAAGTGACATGCAAGTATACACTGGAAATCTAGGGCAGTGTGATGGGGTTATGCATATCTCTCACAAGGCAAGAAAGAGTTAACACCACATTGAGTGGCGGAAGTCCTGCTCCTCAGACAGTGCTGGGCATATTTCAATTTCTGCCTCAATACAAAAGGGAGCTGCCCAGATCATTCTAGGATGACCACCAAGGAGGAAGAACGTTTAGTGGAAGCTCCTCCCATAGTGGTGCTTTAGCACTTGGCTGTGGGAACCAGAGATCCCAAGGACCAGACCAGAGACCTGTTGCCTATGGGTGGCCAGCTAGAATCAGAATCCCTGGGAGCTACCTGTACTGAAGAGCTTGTACACACCAATGATGTACGGACCCCAATCTCAGGAGACACGGAAGGAAGTGGTTGGGAGGGGTCTGAGCGGTGTCTCTGTAGGGTAAATTGAAGCAGTCCATGGTATCTTGCTGAGAACTGACAACTCAAATCATTAGGCCAGCCCTGGGAAGCACCCAGACAGCAGTTAACTTGTTAACTTGACCCTGGTTCCCCTGGCAACCACATTCCAAAAGGGCCTCACTTTAATAAGGCTGGTACCAAACAACCAAACAACCGTGCGAGATTGTTTTTCATTGTCTGCTTTGTTCCTAGAAAATAAGCTTGAATCCAAAAGATCGCGCCAAGGCAATACCACCCCCGCAGGAGACGCATTATATTTCCGGCCGACAAAATGACCATCAACATGTCTTTGTTTATGTTGGCTTATTTAGCTTGTTAGGAATAACTACCTGTATTAGTGATAACATGTTTAATTGGCAATGGGCAGAGATACTATGTAACTGTTGTAGACCATTGGCTTATGTGCATATCTTACTTCCGCTGCTAGACCTATAAAATCACTTCTCCTCCATCCATCTGCTACCTATATAATCTAATGTATGTTTTGGTTAAGTTACTGCTCACTGGGTTAACCCCTGATGAGTACTCCACCAGCTGTGTGAACCAATAAATCCTCTGCTTGTTTTCACTTGCACCCAGTGTGTCCAAGAAATTATTCCCTACAGCCTCCAACACAAGGAAGGTCAGTGTGTTGGGGTAGAATCCCTGCTGACAAGGTGGTGACCACACACACTGCTGACGAGGCCCCCTGGCTGGGATCCAGTGGAGCAGGGAGGTCTTGGCTCTTACCCCAGCCATCGACCCCAACAACCCCTATAAAATCATAGAAGTTTAGGGTTGGAAGAGACCTCAGGAGCTCATCGAGTCCAACCCCAACTCAGTCATCCCAGCCAGGGCCTTGTTAATCCTGGCCTTGAAAACCTCTTAGGATGGAGATTCTACCCCCTCCCTAGGCAACCAATTCCAGTGCTTCATCACCCTTCTTGTTCTGTCATTTGCCTCCAGTGAGAACAGCCTTTCTCCATCCTCTTTGGAACCTCCCTTCAGGTTGTTGAAGGCTGCTATCCAATCCCCCCTCACTCTTCTCTTCTGAAGACTAAATAAGGCTAGTTCCCTCTCCTTTTAAGTCAAGCGTCCCAGTCCACTAATTATTTTCATTGCCCGCCACTGGACCTTCTCCAATTTGTCCACATCCTTTCTATGGTGGGGGCCCCAAAACTGGACATAATACTCCAGATGTGGCCTCACCAGGGCTGAATACAGAGGAATAATCACTTCCCTGGATCTGCTAGCAGTGTTCCTACTAATGCAGCACAATATGCCATTAGCCTTCTTGGCAACAAGGACATGCTATTGACTCATACCCAGCTTCTCGTCCACTGTAATCGCTGAGTCCTTTTTGGCAGAACTGCTACTTAGCCAATTGGTTCCCAGCTTGTAGCAGTGCATGGGAGTCTTCCATCCTACTCTGGCCATTTAGGGTACGTCTAGACTACAGGGTTTTGTTGACAGAAGTTTTGTCGACAGATACTGTCGACAAAGCTTCTGTCAACAAAGAGCGTCTAGACTACATTCAGTTCTGTCGACAAAGCAAGCTGCTTTGTCGACAAAACCCTGTAGTCTAGACACAACCCTACATACAATAACACCTTTTGTCGACAGAACTCTGTCGACAGAAGGTGTTATGCCTCGTAAAATGAGGTTTACCAGCGTCGACAAAACTGCTGAGTTCTGTCGACGTTATGTCGACAGAACTCAGCGGTAGTGTAGACGCTGGTATAGTTTTGTCGACAAAAGTCCATCTTTGTCGACAAAACTCTGTAGTCTAGACACACCCTTAGGCTCCACAGCCCTGAACCCTAAGAGGCTGCGATTCTACAACAGAATCAGATTTTGCAGATCAACTTTCATTTTTTTTAAATAAAAAAGCACATTCTTAACACTTATAAGGTTAAAGGAAATGTTTGAAAGATGGACCCAACATAATGCTTGGACAATCTAAAACAACAGCTCTGAACAGCATTCATTTCAGTGGGTTATTGTCATTTATGACTAACAATAACCGAAAGACAAGAATTTCAAATAATTTATGTGTGCAATTATGCAACCTGTTTTCAGTTACATTTACCATTAATGTGTACAAATATCATGTAGCTGCATGTTTGAATGCCCAAAGAGTGAAACAGAAGTAGCTGTAAAGTACCTTTTATAATTTTTTCCACCAAGTGATATTAAAAGTTATGTAAATTTACTGCCATACAGCCATTAGTGTTAACTAAATGTGCCTCAAGTTTTGGATGCCCAGCTTTTGATACAGCTTGTGCTTGATTTTCAGTGACAATTAGGACTCACATCTTACAAGGAAAGCTTGCAATAGGGACTTCATTCTCGATTGTCTTGCATCTTGCTTAGTCATTTATTCCTAGGTAAAATGCTGCAAAGTTAGAATGGTACCACTCTCCAGTCTCTTTGAACCGATGTAAAATCAGTGCAAGGCTGGAGAATCAGTCCAGCGTTTCCTAGGTATTGGTTAATGAAAGATTCAAGACACTAGAGACTTGATGGTCTGATTTCTGAATATCAATTCTATGTCCTATAGATTGAATATAATGACACAAAACCTTATTATGTGCTGGAAACTGCATGAGAAAATTTTTTAGGAGATTGGTCCAACATAGAACACACTTGAATCCTCTTGGCCTACAGATTTAGGTTCAAATGCGCCAGTTTCAACAACACTAAAGTCTATAAATAAATTTAGTAGAAGCCATAACTATAATAGTGTAATTTTACATCCATACACAGGAAAAGAGATTTTCATAGGTCTCAAAACTGATACTGTAATCTCCTCTTATCTCTTTTCTCATTAATCCAGCAAAAATGATAGGCAGCCCAAGACGTTTGCATGTGAGTGTGTAAGTATAGATTCATTCATTTGGTATATATTAGATATGCTCTTTCTGGATGTTTTTGTCTATGCATCCTATGGCCAATTCAATCACAAGGGACTCATTTCATGATGTTTCAATGTATGGCACTTTTTCCTCAGCAGTCCCATCTCCTCTCCAGGACCTCTGAGTTAGGGAAGCATTATCATCACCATTCATGAATGAGAAACTGAGGCATGGAGTGGCAAAGTGACTTGCTAAAGGTCATACATAGTCTGTGGCAGACTGTTTCCCAGGCCAGTGCCCCAACCAGTGGACCCCTGTTCCACTCCTTCTTTTTGGATAAAAAGGATGAGATAGAGACAGGTGTCGTGTGTGAGCATTTTATCAAATGGATTTCATCTGAGAACTTCAACTGTCCAAAACGTACTTCGTCTCTGAAAGTATAACAGAGATGATTTTTCGGTAATCTTTGAGGGTTAACATTGTGTGATTTTATAGTACCACTAGGTGGCACTGTCCTCACAGTATTCCATAGCTCAATTGGTGTAGGATATCTTTACGAAGAAAAATTGTACGTAAAATAAAGAAAACAAGTAGCTTATGCTATTTTGCCTTCAGTAGCCAGATCTAAACCTCTGTACTTCAGAGGAGGTCAATTCTCCGAAACACAAGATTGCTGTGGTAGATGTCTGACAAGGACTTCCATGGACTTACTTTCATACATTGGGCCCACGTGTGGTGTCATGTGTGCACCCATGTACCTACTTTGCACGTGCACTTCTCTATGTGTTTGTTCAGAATGGGGATTGTCATGGACACATACAGAACGGTGCATGCAAAAAAGCTCACAACTGTATGCACAAAGTTGTGTATGGGCAGAGTTGAAAAGAGGGTGGGGGGAAGGATAATTGTTCCAGGGCCTTGAGCAGTAGGGAAGCCCCCACCAACACCTGGAATATCAGAATAAATAAAACGAAAGGAGAGAGAGAGACCACAACCAACATGATGCTCCGGGAGGAGAGGCTCTGCTTATAGAAAATTAGGCCCTCAGAACCTTTCATTCATTTTGATCCATCCAGTTCATTGTTATTAGACTCCATTAATTATTAAGTCCCGGCAATGCACTTACTGCTGTACAAAATGTGAAGTACAGACAGTGCCTGCCTTGAAGACATTAGTATAAATAGGGAAGACACAAAAGACAAGAGCCGTTGGGAAGGCCAGAAAAAGGAATAATGTGGAAGGAAGTTTTTGTTTGTTTGCTTGGTTCTAGCTTTATTGTTATTGACTCAGATACAGAAAAGCTTCTTACGGAATTGGTGACAGAGGCTGCTCTGACTGGCATGGAATGGTCTAGAGCAGTGGGTCTCAAACTTTTTGGCCTATGGCCCACTCTGCTCAATGCAGACTTTTCCATTGTCCACCAGCCAACCACCCATGATGACAAAATGGGTGCAGGAGATAGGTCTGGCCAGTAGGTAGGGTGCAGGAGCAGGCTGAGGGCGTGGGGTGTTGGCTGGAGGTGAGTACACGAGGTTGATGGGGGTGTGGTGTCTGTGCATGAGGGGGGCACTTTCCTGGCTCTGTGCCTCTCGCCACTCCCAGATACCACCCCCTCTACTGCTCCCATTGGCCCTGATTCCATCCAATGGGAGCAGCAGGGAAAGCCTTCAGGTGAACGGTTTCCTGTGCTGTGGTTCCTCCAGCTGGGGCGTAGGGGAGTGGCAAAGTGCTGAGCTGCTTCCTTACCCCACAAGGTGGATCCAGCCTGCAAGTTTTGCCCCCTTCCCCCCCCCCCAGCAGAGGGAAGCTGGCACTGGTGCTCCATCCTCATGGGGGGAGGGAGCACATGAGGGGACTGGAGACCATGTCCCGAGCCAACAGCCCACCTCCAAGACAGCCAGACCACACTTTGAGAATCACTGGTCTAGATAATACTTGGTGCTGCCTTGAGTGCAGGGGACTGGACTAGATGACTGCTCAAGATCCCTTGCAGTCCTACGATTCTATAAGGGTTGGTTTTCCCTTTTTGTTGAAATTAGTGAAAGGCTGATACAGGCTCTCAGGGTGCGTCTACGCTGCACCGTTATTTCGAAATAACAATGTGAGCGTCTACGCAGCCATTCCATTATTTCGAAATAATTTCAAAATAACGGACGGCTTATTCCAAAATCTGTAAACCTCATTCTACAAGGAATAACACTTATTCTGAAATAGCTATTTTGAAATAAGACACTCCACTGCTGCTATTTTGAAATAGCCCCTCACCAGGGCCATTCTAAGCTTTTCTTCCTCAGTGCCTCCTGGGGCTCTACATCGAGACAGCATAGGGAAGACGGCCTCAGACTCATTTTGAGGCTTCCCTGCAGTGTAGACGTGATATTTCGAAATAAACTATTTAATTTCAGAATAACTATTCCATAATAGCTTATTTCGAAATAGCTGTGCAGTGAGCGGCTATACTGTGAGTGTGATAGTCCATGCTGCATCAGTTCAAAGAGAAAACTAGAAATGAAGGAAATCCATTCAAAATATGAACCAAGACCTTAAGGAGCACAATGACTTCAGACATGTCTGTGCAACCAAAGAGTATTCTTTTTCAATTGGTTGTCAGCAATCAGTTTAATGCTGACCAGAGTTTAGCTGTAAGTGTAGACAAAACCAGTTACAAAATACTATCATTGCAGCAAATCAGTTTTACTGCAAGCAGCTGCAACCTTTGGAGGCCTCTATGCATCTCTTACGCAAGAAGATAGTGAGTCAAATTTGCCTCAAGATCCCTAAACACAGCAAAAAGGAGCTGTGCCCAGATGGAAAAGGAGATAGTGGCAACAGATAATGGAAGAAAAAGGCACATGTTCAATCTGATCGCAAGCCATGTGGAAGTTTATTTAGAAATCTTTGTCTTTTGCCCCACTTAGAACATAGTTCAATGGTTTTTCTCTGAAACTAAGCTATTATAGCATTCTTCACTCTCCTATCTACAGCTGCTACCCATATGATAGTGTCAGAAATCCAAGAACTCATGATTGTTATGGTAACACTAGACAGCTTTGTTGCTATAATTGTTTTCAGAGAAGCTGTATCAAATGGGGGCATCTTCTCTCTCAATATGTAATTCCGCATTTGTGCAAGAAACAAATGAAGTATTAGCCACTCACTAGTCAGCTATTATTTTGAGAGATAAGCTGAGCATCAGTATGAAATGCTTTTTCACATCTCTCTTCTGTATTGTAGTTTAAAATGTGATTACAACAGCCATCTGGGATCCCAGCTCTAGATGTATGAAACTTTGCTCTCAGTTAGCAGGTGCTTTAAGGCTAACTTATCCAAATATTATTGCTCACATTGTTTGGCATCTGTCCTGTATCCCCTAGTTCACATCCCGGTTCAGTGCTTTCAATCACTATTTTTTGGTTCTTGACCTTGAAAACTTGGTACCAAATCCATAAGAGTTGGCTGTCTTCGTGGTATCCACAGCCCTGCACAGATGCAACTATGAGGAAGCAGTGAAGGTAGAACTCACCTTCCAGCTCCTACCTTGTGAGCATCTCAGTTACGTGTGTGATTAGCACTTCAGTTTAAAGCCATGATATGTTTCAGCAGTTCCGATTCCATCTAGAAGTAAGCGATCTGTGTGTGTGTGTGTGTGTGTGTGTGTGTGTGTGTGTGTGTGTGTGTATACAACTTCTGGCTACGTCTACACTGGCATCCCTTCCTTCAACTAGGAATAAGAAATCCTCCGGAAAAGGCTTTATTTTCCGGAGAATAACTTCTAGACTGGCGCTTTTCTCCGGCTTTTCCCCAAGACAGAAAAAGCGGCAGCCATGTTAATGCAAATGCCGTGGGGGATATTTAAATTCCCCGCGGATTTGCCTATTCCAAAGTCTACATTAGCATCCCTTTTCCGGAAAGGGGTGCCAATGTAGACACAGCCTCTGAGTTTTGGTTGTAACTGATAAATATAACATAAAAATGTCCAAATGGAGTCAGACCTATGTTCCATCTAGCCCAGTGGCCTATCACTGAAAGTGGCCAGTGTCTGATGCATCTTGCAGTCAGAGACTTAAGAACACTTCGGCTGTGTCTACACTGCACCCCTTTTCCGGAAAAGGGATGCAGATGAGACAAGTCAGAATTGCAAATGCAGTGGGGATTTAAATTTTCCTCGCTGCATTTGCATGAACATGGCTGCCGCTTTTTTCCGGCTCGGGGCTTTGCTGGAAAAAAGCGCCAGTCTAGACGGGGATCTTTCGGAAAATAAAGCCTTTTCCGAAAGGTCCCTTATTCCTCTTAAAATCAGGTGCAGTATAGACACAGCCTTCCAGCATGGGGTATCATCTCTGCCCTTCTTGGCTAGTAGCTACTGATAGACCCATCTGCCATGAATGTAACTAGTTATTTTTTGAACCCAGTTATGCTTTTGACCTTCACAAATCCCTTGGCAGTGAGTTCCACAGGCTGACTCTGCAATGCATGAAGAAATACTTCCTATTGTTTGTTATAAACCTGCTACCTATTAATTTCATTGGGTGACCCCTGGTTCTTGTATTATGTGGGACACATATGTAGGATCTGTTGTGAGATGATAAAGCTAAGGCAGTAATAATACATGATGCACAAACAAGTTACCTCTTCTCTTTGTACAAAACCTAGCACGGTGGGCTCATAGTCCATGAACGTGGCTCTTGAGCATTTTGCAAATACAAAGAATAGATAACAATTCGTTTAAATATTTGAAAATACTTCAGAAGCCTGTGGAATTGAACAGGAGAAAGAAAGCTCGTGTGCCATGTATTTACATGGATGGGATAATCAAATAGCACTGAGGAAGCAGCACCTTAATGACAAAGTCAGCCCTCACGCGCCCCAAAAAAGGCTTCTATATAGAATAGGTGTATGTAATTTCAGTAGGTATCAACTTCATGACCTCTAGAATTGTCACGTCACTATGGAGCTATGAATAGCGGGCGTCTATATATTGGTAGGGTTTGCAACTGACTCCTACATATCTGTATCTCTTGCTAGAGTTAAAAGTACCTTAGGCAGAGGATCTACTTTCAGATGTACGCTGAGCCTGTAATATCCTTGGAAGACTGGGGGTGATTTTATTGCTTTTTTGAACCATTTAAGCTTGGGGATCAAAATCAGTGGGGTGGATAAAGAGTAGACAGGGAATATGGGGTCACTCCCCATGCTAAACATTAACTACTTAAAGCTGATAAAGAGGCAGCCTCTTGGCATACCCAGAGGTGACAACATATTTATGGTTTCAGAAGACCTGTCAGCATTCTGCAGCATATCTACGTCCTGATGTTAATGCTGTGCAAGATCATTCCCATCCGTGCAATTTAGTTTCTCATCCTGTCAGAGAGCTGACGAGTGTTTCGTAGGCCCTGAAATTCTGTGTCTTGTTATGCTCGCTGCTTGTCTTTATATTTTGTTACCAGTGACCTAGAATCTGAAATGGATGGACAGGCTGTAGTTTATTATTTTTTGTATTATTCAGATCCGGGTAGAATGACCGGTTGTTTTAAAGTTACTGGCAGAGGGTCCAATCCTGTGCAGTGGGGTGTGGCCTTCCAGTTGAGTGACAGAAGGATCAGACTAGAGTTTAGGGAGCATTGCTTTACAAACTCAAAAGCCAGAATATCTAAAATGGGATCTAGGGAATTCCAGAAGATCAGATACAAGATCATCTAGGTTTGGTTTTATTTTCTTTTTCTAGAAGATTTGCCTGGCATTGCTCAGGTCCTTAACGCAAACAAGTTTTGTTTGTCTTCATATAAATAATTGTTCTGGGAAGGGGATGGCGGATGAGGGGTTCAGTATGTCGGCTGCCTGGGGGGAAGAGGACTGTTCCAGCCCTCACACTTAGGGCCAGGTGAGATGTACCTGTCCATGGCTGCTACAGCTGCCATGGGCACAGCCATGGGAGGGGTTCCTGTCCCCTGGTTGGGGACAGACACACAAACAGACAAACTCTCTGAAATATATAGTAGAATAGCTGTCGCTTTGTCCATCCCTGCACCTTGCTGACCCAATGGGGTTCTAGTTGTCCCAGTCCCCATCTCTGACCCCTTGCTACCTCCCGGTGGTCATTCTACAGTATAACTGTCCCTCCTACCAGCCCCCTCCCCCCTTTCCATTTTATGAGAAACAGTTGACTTCCAGGCATGTTCCATTGTCCTGGCACAACCAAACCCTGACCTGGCTTTAATGATAAACGGAAGCTGCATACCAAATTTGGTGGTCCTAGCTCTTCCTGTTTAGGAGGAGTTCTCACAGATGGACAGACAAACAGACGGACACGTTTCTAAAATATATAATAAGAAAGATGTTAAATCTAGAGCTCTCCCAATGAGTCATTTAAAAATTTCTGCATAGCTGAAAATAGTACTTTGTTCTAAGAAACCTCAGCAAACAGACTGTGTGTGTGAAGTGTGACAATCCTACAGAGAGAATGCAAGGAACTCCATGTTTGTGGTTTTGCTTTCTTTAGCCACAATGACATTTTTTTCAGACACTTGTCCTGGATAAAAAAAAAAAAAATACTGTTTCTGAAATTTCCAACAAGCCAAAGTTTAAAAAAAAAATTTAAACATTTCATTTGACCCGAACAAAACATTTTGTTTTGATCTTTAAGCATTTTATGTTTTGTTTTCCAAATTTAAACAGTAATAAATAAATACAAAGAAAAAAATTAAAGAACAAAAACATCATCTTGAACTGAAAAATTGCACTGTTTTGTGTTGCAAAAGCTGAAACAATATTTTTTTCTGAAATACACAATTCAGCAAAATCAACACGAATCCCCCAAAACGGTTGGTGTTGCCAACTCTACTTTTTTTTCTGAAAAAATGTTTGGATCAAAACAAGCTGCCGAGCTCCAATCCTCTCCTCTTTAGCTGAGGAAGCTGATGTAATGCTTTGTCTACACTGACCAGTTTTGTCAAGGAAAGGCGCCTTTTGGCGACCGAACTGTGTGAGCAGTCACAGTGCAACATAGCATTTGTCAGGAAAAATGGCTATTTTTGTCAATAAAAACATCCAGTTCCACGACGGACTTTTTTCTTTTCCCCTCCCTTGGTGGTTGACAAACGTGCAGTGTGTAAACCCCTTGAGGTATTTTGTCTCTAATTCTGGCCTCCAGGAAGTGCCACACAATTCCCAATCAGCCACTCTGCTCAGCAGGTTGAACTCCACTGCCCTGCAGCCAGGTGACCAGCCCCTCCCTCCCTTGCAAGCCCCGCAAAATTTAACCCCTTTTCCTCCTGGCTGGCTTTTCTGTGTGAGTTCGTTAGAGAGGACAGCAATTGTCTGGTGTCACACATATGGTTGCTGAGGCATTTGATGCCATGGATGAGGTACACCACCCCAGCCTGATATTACAAATTGTGGTGCCCTACGGAGACTGAGGTCTTGGACCTCACCTGCAGGTTGGCTCAGTGTGCCGTGGTCTCATGGCATCTTCCCAGGTGCCCTTGCCTGGCCATGACACCAAAGGCTCCCCTGCTTGGACCACTGTAGAGCTGTCAGATCTGACCAGTGTATGAGGAGAGGAATCGGTTAAGTCCCCGCTGTGAGTCACTCTTAGGAGCCGGGACATGTACGGGCACATTACTTGATCCTTGTGTGGAAACGGGTATGAGTGGGACACGCTGCAGTGCTGAGCGAAAACGAAAGAACACACACAAGCCTGTCGTAAGGCCCGTGAAGCGACACGCCAGAGCTTCATCGAAGACCTGCCATTTCTTTAAGAAGCGGGACGCTATCCACGGTGACAACCCTACCTCCCCTGCCAAGAGGTGAGGGGAATACTCGGGAGGCAGCACTTAACACGGAGGATGAAATAGTAGATGAAGAGGCTGGGATAAGGAAGGACGAGGAGCTGCCCCCGGGGTTGCAAAGTGTGTCTGGCAGCCAGGAAAGGTTCGCCATTGCTGAGGGACACGACCTGCATGAGCAAATCATTTTCCAGGGGAAGAGATGCAGGGTAAGAAGCTGTGGGGAGGTGGAGTGTGGGGCTGAGGACATGGAAAAGTGGGAGGCTGGCTGTGTTTCTGGGAGCTGCATGGACACGGATGCTCATGGGGATCTCGGTGAAATCCTGCAGAGAGAGGTTGTCGAAACTTTTCTTGAGGTCTTTGTTAATTTTCAGCTGAAGGTTCCTTGGCAGTGCCGCTTTGTCTCCCATTTGCGCTCCTCTGACAGCTCCAGTGTCTGGCTGCTCCAAGTCCGGCAGCCCAGAGTTGTGCCTCAGTGCTCCACCCCGAGCAAGCACAAACTGTTCAACGTGCAGCACGTGGGGATAGCCGTGGGAATGTTGGGAGGTCCAGCCTGCCATAGCGACACCTCTATCCTGCTTTCAACTGTCCAAAGGCGCGTTTGACCACAGGGCACCTGCTCAGCCTCTTGTTAAAAGGTTCCTTGCTGGTGTCCAGGTGCTGCGTGTATGGTTTCACGAGCCAGGGCTGGAAAAGCTAAGCCAGGTCCCCTAGCATCACGATGGGCATTTCTACATCCTCCCCTATAATGTTGTGATCTCAAAAGCAAGTCCCCACCTGCTCGTTTCTATACATACTAGGGATGTAATAGAATAGTCGATTAACCGATAAGCAAAAGCTTATAGGTTAATGCTATAGACTACACGCATTTTCCCCCACCCCCCCTTGCCAGTAATTTTTTTAGCAGGCTGGCCAGCAGCCCCTTGGGACCTACCTCTGCTGCGTCTCTGCATTTAAAGTATATTAGCAGCCCAGCTCAGTTCCAGCTTGCGCCAGGTCCCATGAGGGGAGGTGATTTTTAAACTGGCTCGTCTTGCAGACCAGCTCCCACCTGGCACTCAACGCTGCTGCCTCTGATACAGAGGCAGCAGTGCGGAGTGGCAGGGGGCTCGGCCAGAGCGCACTGGATGCCAGCTGCGCCCTCAGGGACTATAGAATAGTCGACTAACCGATAAGAATTTGTGAGATGACTCGACTATTCAGTTAACCGATATGTAACATCGCTAACACATACCAGTGTTTCTGAAGATGTGTGCATCCTGCACCTTCAATACCACCCCACGCTGATGCCTGTGAAACACCCACGGTGATCCACAAGCACCTGCAGCACCGTTGAGAAGTATCCCTCTCTGCTGATGTTCTCCATGGTTAGGTGGGCTGGCATTGAAATCGGAATGCGTGTGCCATCTGTTGACCCCTTCACAGCTGGGAAATCCCATGTCCACAAAGCTAGCCACCATGCGATGTCCCTTTCCCAGAGTCACCCACAGTAGCCTTCCCCCCTCCACACTGATTTGCAAGTGTCCGGTCACAATTGGGAGTCGTCGCCTTCCACACAGCAATTGCAACGCACTTCTCCACTGAGAAGGCAGCTCTCATCCTGGTGTCCTTGCACCAGAGGTCGGGGGAAAAGGGAGAAGGGGAGGGAGCTTAGCACATGGATCCAGGAAGGTTGCTTTATGCATCCTAAAGTTCTGTAGCCACTGGTCTTCATCCCGCACCTGCATAACGGTGCGATCCCGCCCCTCGGAGCCGGTTTCCCTAGTCCAAAAGCGCCGATCTACTCCATTCAGCTGCTCTGCTGCCAAATGCAATGACAGGCGGCCGCTGTCCATATCTTGCTCTCTGTCAGGGTCCTCTGAGTCTTCCTCTTCTGTCAGTAATTTTGAGATGATCTCCACTGTCCTGCGTGAAGTCTTCCCAATAGCTGACAGAGCATGTGAGAGAAGAATGGGATCAGTGCTTTCTCGCTGCAGATTCAAGAATGCACTACGAAAAAAGGCGTGGAAGGATGCCAGAAGCCCCTGGACAAAGAAGTGCCTGATGGGACATTTTGCATGGTCCCAAGATGCCCTTTTGTTCCACAGTCCCACAACACCTAGTGATAGATGGTATCGCCAGGCACTGTGGGATACATACCCACAATGCCTTGCTCTCGCCGTGGACAGGGGAGTTTCCAATGTGAGCACGATCTGTCGACAGAGGGGGCACGTGTGAACACACAGTGGTGACTTCGCTATTGTCGATTTCTGTGTGTTGACATTAGTTTCCTCGGCACAGCTTGGTAGGGTAGACAGGCCTTGAGTCATCAGGACTCTCCAGAACCCATTCCAGCTGCGAGGGAATAAGGCCACGAGGCATTAGGTGTTGATGCTTCCAGTGGAGTGAAACAAATGTTTGTGCCTCAGACTACGCAGAGGGAATTTGCAAAGCCTGCTCTGCATAGGCCGACAATCTTAGGGAGTCTTCGAATGGCTGTACGCAAGCTAGTACTTGAGATGTGCGGAGCACAGACTAGGATTCTGGGGTTCTTCCCCATTGCTTGTGCCACTGAACTTAGTTCTTCCCATTGGCCTGGGGAAAGGATTTCTCCCCTATCTCTTCTCTTTTGCAGATCAGTTTCAGTATGGCCAGTCCCAGCCATTGGCAAAATCACCAGTCAGATCCTGAAAATCCATGAGAGTAGTTTAAACACCAAGGGTTTGGTTTTTTTTTTTTTTGTAATGTTACTGATTTTTTTCCCTTTCTAATTTTTGAGATTTTAGGGTTTGCATTGTTAAGGGGGTCTCCACAACTCCATGGCTACACACTGGCTTTTTTTTTTAAAGAAAGCCAAGTTTTTCACGATGCACGTGACTTAAAAAAGGATCTTTACAGAAACACCAGCTCCTGCAAGATTTACATTCAAGTTGTGAGAGTGCTCCATGCTGAGAATTTGACCCTTGACACTTGGATGAGAAAGACGGCACAGTAATGGACTCTTGCTTCTTGCCTGTAAGAGGGACTGGTTAAGAACAGGCTTTGCTGAGATAAAATACCTTTTGTTGGTTTATTCTGAAATGGATTCTTTTGCTTCAAGTAAGTCTGAAGCACCGTGATGGTGTGCAGTGCGGTCTAGAAGAAAGGTATCCATCTCCGTGCGCTGATGCCCCTGATGTCTGTGTACATGAGGCCATGAAGGATTAAATAGGGAAGTACTTCTAAGACTTTGTAAATATTATCTATTAGACTTGGCAGGGACACATCTAAAGCATTTAATACAGTGGTAGACAATTTTAGTGCTTTCCTGTGCGTGACTTGGAATGTTTCGATATCTATACAGAGTTACAGTGTAGCCTGGTACATCGGTATAGTACACCAATACTAGAGTTTGATAGTAAACATTTGATTTTGAAAGAAGGCTTCTAGTTTTAGTAAAACTGAACAGAAATAGACTTAACATTTATATGCAATTGTATAGGAGTAGTTTCAGGAGGCCACAATTTTGCCAAGGTCTGGCATATCAGGACACAGAATATAAGGCTTTCTAAGAACAGACCAGTGCCATCTTATCAGACTTGCCTGCCTTTCTGTGGCTGATCCTGCTCCCAAATTTCTTGCCTTTTATCATGCCACCCTAAATCCCTGCCTTCTATTATAGAACTGCTGCAGTGACTTCATGGTTAAAGGGACAGCTCCCCGTCATAGACACCAGCTCGCTGGATGTTTTGGGTCTGGAACACCCATGTATCTGGCAGTCAAACTCCCCTCCCCTCCCTGCCCCTCTTGCCTGCCAGTGGTTCCACTGACCAACTCCTCCCACTCCCTACCGGTGCCTCCCGCCCCTTGGCTAGAAGAGAAGTTGTCACCTATGCTCGCAGTTCTGAATTCTACCCCCAACTTCCTCCCTAGGCTGCCTTTTCACCTCACGCATCTCAGTGCAGTTTCCTGCTCAAGAAGGGCACATTTTAGTGGCTCATTGGACCGGATGTGTTAGATTTGAGAGTGTGAAAAACGAATGTGCTCTCTGTTTTAGAAGTTACTTAACAAATGTTTGGGACATCATTATTTAAAAATTATTTAAAAATTGGCTTAATCTAGCCACTCCAAATCAGTTTTATTAATTTGCCCCAAGTATGAACTAGTGCATTTGTTTTAGGAAAGATAGATATAGATATGAGAGAGAGATTTGGGGTTCACACATAGCTTCAGAGCAGAGGATGAACTTTGGAAGTTCATCAGAGTTTATAAACCCTGCTCGTGAAGATGGAGCCACTCTCATACTTTCCAGTCAAAACAGATATGATAAAGAAGTTAAAAAAACCTCCTCTGTGTGTAGAATCCTAGACTCCTAGAACTGGAAGGGACCTCGAGAGGTCATCAAGGCTACGTCTAGACTGTGAGCCTCTTTCGAAAAAGAGCGTCTAGACTACAACCGGTACTTTCGAAAAAGCGAGCCGCTTTTTCGAAAGAGAGCCCCCAAACAGGCTGGATGCTCTGTTTCGAAAAACCACAGTTTGCATCACATAGCGCCTCTTTTTGAAAGAGCACTTTTGAAAAAAGGTGTTCTTCCTCGTAAAACGAGGTTTTTCGCGGTTGAAAAAACTGCCACGTTCTTTTGAAAGAATGCGGCAGCAGTCTAGATGCAGAGGAACTTTTGTGGGTTCCCCCCGAAAAACCCCTGTAGTCTAGACACACCCACGTGGCAGGACCAAGCACTGCCTAGATCAGTGGTCACCAACCAGTCGATCAGGATCTACCGGTAGATCTTGAAGCCTCTGACAGGGGATTGTGACTGATTTGGCCAGGAAGCTCTCAAGTGCAGATGCTTCAGCTGCCCCTCCACCCGCTGTCATGCTGCTCCTGTCCTCTGCCTTGAAGCTGCCCTCTGGGAGCCTCCTGCATATTGTGCAGGATGTGGGAGGGATGGGGTGGGTGCTGATGTCCGGGTATCCCTCCTCCCCCAACTCTCTTCACACAGAGAGAAGGGGATGGAGGGCGGTTGTCAATGCAAATCTGTCACTCTCACACTGTGTGTGTGTCTCTGCCATTCCCACACACACGCACTGTCCTTCCCTCTCATCTCCCGACCCAAGGCATACATGAGTGGTTGTTGTTAGTACTTTTACTGCTTGCAAAGTGGGTTATTTTTGGTTTTTGACTGGTCTGTGCATTTCAGAATTTTCATTTCTCCCTTGGGCTTAAATGTAATTCTTTGAGCAGTGAGTTCTAAAATGCCGAACCTGGCGTGGCTGGAGTCATTATCCTTGGGGTAGTTGCTGCACCTGGAAGTGGCTGACATGTCCCTGCAGCCCCTGAGAGAGGCAAAGCAGGGGGTCTCCACATGCTGCCCTTGCCTGCAGACACCGCTCCTACAGCTCCCATTGATCAGTAATGGGGAACTGTGGCCTGTAGAAGCTGTGGGCTCAGTGGATGAGGGGCAGCACATGGTGCCAGGGAGACATTGCTGCACATGCCAGCTGCTTTCAGGGGTGGTGCAGGGCCAGGGTAGGAGTCAGCAGTCTTAACCCAACTGTTCCACCACCCGGAAACCGTCTCAGTTAAACTGTGCCCAGCCAGAGCCTGCTTCCTGAACCCCTGTCCCGGCCCTGACTCTCCTCCTGCACCCAACCTCCAGCACCAGACGTGAGTCCCCCTGCACCCACCCTCCTTCCCAGAGCTTGCACCCGGAAACCCCTCCTGGATCCCAATCCCCTACCTTGGGCTGAGCCCGGAGCCCCTCCCACACTGCAAACTCCTTGGCCTGAGACCAGAGCCTGCGCCCCAACACCATACCCCAGCCTGGTGAAAGTGAGTGCGGAGGGGGAGGAAGGGGGATGGAGTGAGCAGGATGAGGCCTCGGCGAAGGGATGGAGCAGGGACAGGGCCTCAGAGAAGGGACAGGAAGGAAGTGAGGCAAGGGTATTTGAGTTTGAGGTAGATCTTACATTGCACTTAAATTGACAAAGTGATCTTGTGGTTAAAAAGGTGGGAGACCACTGGCCTAGGTCATCCCTGACAGGTGTCTGTCCAACCTGCTCTTAAATAACTCTAGTGATGGAGATTCCACAACCCCCCTGGGCAATTTATTCCCATGTTTAACCACCCTGACAGGTAGAAAGTTTTTAATAATGTCTAAACTAAACCTCACTTGCTGCAATTCAAGCCCATTGCTTCTTGTCCTATCCTCTGAGGCCAAGGAGAAGAATTTTTTTCTCTCCTTCTTGTAACCCCCTTTTAGATACTTGAAAATCACAATCATGTCCCCTCTCAGTCTTCTCGTTTCCAAACTAAACAAGCCCAATTCTTTCAGCCTTCCCTCATAGCTCATGTTCTCTAGACCTTTCATCATGTTTGTTGCTTTTCTCTGGACTTTCTCCACATCTTTCCTGAAATGTGGTGCCCAGAACTGGACACAATCCTCCAATTAGGGCCTAATCGGCTCAGAGTAAAGTAGAAGAATGACTTATTGTGTTTTGTCGTGTAAGCCGGGTCTAAATGAGCTTGACATCTAGGCTTGTGTCTACGCTTACCGGGTGATTGATGCTGTTGGGGGAAATACTCGGTGTGGCAGTCTGGGATCTAAGATTAGGTTTTCTAGTTAAAAAATACTCAAACTACTGCAAAAAGCCTTATAATTGTGTAATGTTTGTATTACTGTACTGCTTAAGAGCCCTAGTTATAGATCAGATGCTATCTAAACACATGTTCACGGGAAGTCCTAGAGAATTTGCTTACACCTCTGATGTGTTTGCTCTCCATGAATGCTCAGACGCTTGGGTGGTGCTGACACCCTGTTCAGACAATGAGAGTTTCGAAGTCACATGTCCCGGTTGATGCAGAAGCCAGATGTTAAATATACACATGCGAGCATTTGTACTGAAAGTGCTCGTGCACTTCTCCATTTAGGAAATAGAAACAATAGCCTCTGACTCATCTCAGCAACCACAGCGAGCCGGCCCCTCTCAAATAGCAAATGGTGTGCGGAGGCCTCTTGCAAAGAAATGTACACAATCAAACGACAAAGTTGCCCCCCAAAATTAATCAGAGGAAGCAATATATTAGCTGGTTCTGAATAATGAGTAAGGCCAGGAAGTGCTCCTCGGCTGAGAGGACAGGGGGTGAAATACATCAGAGAAATTATTTGTTGGGAATGAGTGACTGCGGTCTGACACGAAGGAAGTAAAACGAGGCTACGAGTGTCCTACGAAGGAATGCCAGCTGGGCCTGCTATGGCTATCCATGCTCCTTTACCTGAGCTGCACCTCTCTGATATGAAACCTTGTCAATTGCGCTAAAGATATACTGAAGTGAGAATCCCAGATATTATATATTATCTACAAGGGGGCTGACAGAATTGCTGGGTTTCTGGGTGGGGGGGAGCGCTGTGCTCCCAGAAGGGGCGGGGCCTTAGACAGAGGAGGCGTGGCTAGGGCAGCCAGCCCTCAGTGCCACGTGGACTGCATCCCTCCCTGTCAGCCATCCACTCCACCCTCCACTGCTGTCACGGTAGTGGGGGTGACAGCCAAGTGCCCCAGGCCCATTGGAATTGTCGGTTCCAGGGCAGTTACGCCCTTCCCCCGTCGGTGGGCCTGTTTATCGGTCAGGCCAGGGATATGAACACAGAACACCAGCAGCTTTTTTTAAGCCTCCATCCAATACCCTTTGAAGTCAATGGGTAAATTCCCATTGAGTGATCTTTGTCTTAACCATGACCTCCCCTGCCAGAATCCAGGATAACTTTCTCGTTGTCCAAGTGTTCTTCCACCACCGAGGAGTGGGAAGAACTAGCATTTCATCTCTTCTGCAATACGCTGCAAGACACAGCTTCTACAGAAGAGCTAGCAAAGTGGGCCCGTCCCCAAACAAATGTATGGAGAACATCAGAGAAATGGTGCATTCCTAAACACCTGACACTCTTCTTAACTGTTCTTTTGTTGCTTAGACACTACAGCAATGCATGCGTGAGAATCAATGAATATAGATCCATCACATATATAATGGCTTACCACATAACTGATATTTCGAACCCTTTTGCACTCCATAATAATACTAAGCATTTTTCATCAGTAGCTCTCAAAGCACTGTACAAGGAGGGTCAGTATCATTATTCCCATTTTACAGATGAGGAAACTGAGGTAAGGTCACCCACCACTGGTGAATGGGACGATTGGCTGAAATCAGGCAAGTAGAAACAGCGATTTGTTGAGCCCTGATTATTAATAATAATATAATAAATAATATATAAAAATAAAGGAAACAGCCTCCCAAAACTGTCTTGAAAATTTAATAGACCAAGCACAAGAATAGCTACCCTGCCCTTTGCCATGATGACTGATGCTAATGAAAGAAAACTAACTATGCTTTATTCACCTATCTAAAAAATTATTTTCCCTGGATGAGGGAATGAGTTGAGTTTTGCACGACTCAGTGGAAGTATGTTTTCCCTTTTCCCATACCCTAGGAATCAATCATGAATTAATGATTTATTGAAAAGGCTCACTAATTTTCCAATTCATTCATTTTGAAACATGTGGATGTATATGAGCAGGTCCTAATACCTGTTTATGTGGTTTTTTGTTGTGAGCGCCAGCTTGACTGGGCAAATCAAAGTGAAAGAGGAAGTGGAGAAGGGTTTGAAAACAAGCTTTCATCAGCATTTTCTGCGGTAGACCCAGTTTTATTCAGCATTTTTTTTAAAAGTGCTGGAAGAGTGCTTCCACAGCCTACGTGTTACATTTGCAGGCGTTACTAAATCAGGAGGTGTTGAGAACGGTGGCAAAGGTGGTGACCTCGTACAAAAGGATCTGGTGAGGTTAGAAATATGGCCACAATGTAATAAAATGGGACCCAGCTTGGAGAACAATGTAGCCCATGGGGGTGGGGGGAAGGGAAGCCCACGTATCTGCACGGCATCTGTTTATCAGTGCTTCCTTCGGAGAGGCGGACCTGCCCGCTTCCCTTTCCAGCACGTGAGTTGGAAAATCTCTCCAGCTATCCTTCCATCTCCAGCGTTCCATTCCTGTGCAGCACAATAATAACAAAAGAGCTCGTTGAATTCATGGAGGATAGCTCCATCAGTGGCTATTAGCCTCTGTTTGGCAGAAGCTGATGTAACTGCCACGGGGTGGATTTGAACCTGGGATCTGTGGAACTTAGTATAGGAGCATCTATCACTTGAGCTAAAAGCCAGCTGGCTCCATGCCCGGGCTGTAGAGGTCTCTTGTTCTTATCTGTTGCTGTAAGTGGCATAAGTGCCATTACATGGGACAGTGAATCACACTAAGTGTGTGGGTTACACTGGGAATGAGCGACAGGGGAGGGCTCACTTGATGATTCCCTGTTTTGTTCACTGCCTCTGGGGCACCTGGCATCGGTCACTGTGGGCAGACAGGACACTGGGCTGGATGGACCTTTGGCCTGACCCAGGGTGGCCGTTCTTATTTTCTCATTAGTAATAATAACAAAATGCGTAATCATTTAGAAAGTGGCTAAACCTCAGCTCCGATGGGATGTGATCCCTGCTGGCCTCCTGGCTGCTTTGCTACAAACTGCAGAGAGGGCAGTAACACAGAGCGAGTCTTTATACTACTGCTCCATCACCTCCTCCTGGCAATCAGCACACGGCCCGTATCACTGCTTGTCCTACCTCGTGGCTCACAGGGTATGCACGTCCTGCCTACATTAAATGGCTGGAGGAGACAGCATGGCATTTCTTTGTCTCCAATCCTCTTGCTCCATTACAACCACAGAGGGGTACTGGGCAACGCTTCCTGAAAAGGCCTCCCCTCCATAGACCTACAAGGATATATCCTGTGCTCCCCTGCTCTTCCCCATCTGCATCAGACGAGTTGGGCAGCATCAGAGGATCTGCTATGAAGATGCCCATAACACTAAAGCTGTCCCCAGCAAGAGGGGATGGTCTAGATGACCCAGCAGTTCTTCTGGCCTTCCTCTCGCTGGCTATGGATGACGATAATTCACCGCTGCTAAGGCAGAAGATGGAAGCAATTCAGAGACTTTGGATTGTGTAGCATGTGGCTGCTGGTCTTCCCAAAGAAATTGTCCATTGTGAGTCCATCACCTCTTGCGGGTCAAAACTAGAAGGAAGAATCCTGCATTGGTCATGGAATGGACTGATGTACCTTTCCCACCGTTAGTTTTTACTGGAAGACTTACCCAGTATTGCTTGGGTCCTTCAGGGCAGGGAGCTAAGGCATGGGGCGGGGGGAGCACAGGAGACAAGGCAGAGGCTTGGGAATGTGGTGGGGCTCGGCGCAGGAGAATGGGGCTATGGGAGGTCCAGGAGTCAGGGTTGAGGGGTGAGGAGAGGCTCAGGACAGGAGATGGGGGAGTGGGAGTTAGGGAAGGGTTTTGGGAGGGGCTGTGGGGTTCAGGCAAGCAGGTGGGAACTCAGGCAGCTTCTCCCTAGGGTTGACCAGGGGAGGGGAAGGCTGCACAGACCACCTGCTGGCTTTTCCTCCCCAGGGCTGGCCTGAGGTGAAGCATGCATGCCAGCTGGCAGCTGCTCCCTGGGGCGGGGCAGGTTGGTAGGGACAGTGTTGTCATGCTCCCCAAGGCTGGGGTACTTACTGCCCCCGATGTTGCCATTATGGGGTATAACTGTCCCTTCTATCACACCCCTCCCTTTCTGTTTGGTGGGAAACAGTCCCGTTCCAGGCACCTCCCATGGTCCAGGCACAACCAAACCCTGACTTTGCTTTAAGTTATGGCAAGGGAAAGCGACACACCCAATGCGGTGGTCCTAGCTCTTAAGAGGAGTTCTTGAACAAACAGACCCACAGATAGATGGACACGCTTATAAAACAATGAAGGGTCTAGCAGCACCTTCAAGACTAACAAAACATGTAGATGGTGTCATGAGCTTTCGTGGGTACAATGCACTTCTTCAGATAAATGGAGTTATTAAAAGTCCAGTTCCAAAATAAACAAGGAATGGGGGGAGGTGGGGACAGCGGGGATGAGGGAGGGATAGTGAATTAGACTGTTCATGTTACAAGAAGCTGATAGAGAAGGTGCAGATTGACAGATGGACAGACAGACAAACAGATGCACAAAGAGTCTAAAATATATAGTAAGAATATGATAAATGAGGGCATTATCCCTTTTTCAAGTGGTACAACTAGGTCTCTCACTTAAAATGTTAGAGCTAAAGAGGGAGAGCCAGGCACTGCGGGGTAGCTGGTACTTTCCTCCTGGCTGTGAAGTTAATTAAGAAGCAAAAAAGGTTCCTTGGTGAGATGTTGATTAATCTAGGTTCTAAGAGGTGTGTGTGTGTGTGTGTGTGTGTGTGTGTGTGTGTGTGTGTGTGTGCAAGAGAGTGAGCGAACAAGCTTTTTAGCCAGGCTCCGAAATGTAATGGCAATTCCTTCCAAAACTTTGAGAGGCTAATGAGGCATTTGATGAACACAACATGAGTCTTCTCAGGAATGCCGCCAGTCAAGGAGTATTCTCTGGAAAGATAAGGACCAGTGAGCTATTGTGAAATGCTACCTAACCCCCCCGCCAAACTAGACCAGAAAGGAACAGTTAAAATAAACCAGAGAGGGAAGCAGACTGCCTGAAGGGAAGGGAAGACTCCACAGGGCCAATCCATACTGGATATTGTCCAAGAAAAGAGCACGATCCGAGGAGGGTCACTATTGACCCGGTGGAACCCATAAAAGCTATTAAAACCAACCAGTAATCAGACTCCAAGTTGCTACTGGTATTTAACATATGATATAGACCCTAAGTTTGTCTGTTTCCAAGATGTTGGTTTTATTAAGCTAGATTCATCCTTGAATAAGACAGTGGCGTTCCGCCAGAGATGAATATGGCCCATTCTCTTTCAGAGTTATGGCTAGCGACTGACCTGAACCAAAACTCCTGATCTGAACACCCCACAACTTTGCCGAAGTCTGAATCTTAGACACAGGCCAAATCCAAATATAGGGCAGAATGGTGAGAATCATTAAAAAAGGGATCGAGAATAAGACAGAGAATATCTTATTGCCTCTATATACATCCACGGCACGCTCACATATAGAATACTGTGTGCAGATATGTCAACCTCATCTCAAAAAAGACATCATAGCTTTGGAAAAAGTTCAGAAAAGGGCAACAAAAGTGATGAGGGGTTTGGAACGGGTCCCATACGAAGAGAGATTAAAAGGACTGGGACTTTTCAGCTTAGAAAAGAAGAGTCTAAGGGGAGGATATGACAGAGAGCTATAAAATCATGACTGGTGTGGAAACAATAAATAAGGAAAAGTTATTTTCTTGTTGCCATAACCTAAGAAGCAGGGACTATCAAATGAAAACAATAGGTAGCATGTTTAAAACAAACAAAAGGAAGTACTTCTTCACACAGCACAGTGAACCCATGGAACTCCTTGCCAGAGGATGGGGTGAAGACCAGGACTTTAACAGGGTTCAAAAAAGAACTAGATACATTCATGAAGGATAGGTCCTCTAATGGCTATTAGCCAGGATGGGCAGGAATGGTGTCCCTAACCTCTCTTTGTCAGACGCTGGGAATGGGTGACAGGGGAGGGTTCACTTTATGATAACCTGTTTTGTTTTATTCGTTCTCTTGGGGGGTACCTAGCATTGGCCACAGTTGGAAGACAAGACACGGGGCTTGATGGATCTTTGGTCTGACCCACTAAGGCCTTTCTCATGTTCTTATGGCCGCAACCCATCTCTAGGTGTGACGGCTCAGACTGTTGGATCTGTTTTTAAATTTCACAATTGCCTTTTAGAGCTGGGTGAAAAATTCATTGACAATAATATTCATTATATATTAATGACCATCCGTATTTGGTAATCTGTAACTGAAAAGATTTTACACACAAACACACACACAGAATTTGTTGTTTAGTGAAAGAGTACAGAGATCTTGGCACGTCTATGTATTAACCTTAACGAGAGGAGAGAATTTTGCCATTCCAAGTGTGTGAATGTTAGCAAGCACTACCATGGTTTTTTCTTTTCTTTTCTTTTCTTTTCTTTTCTTTTCTTTTCTTTTCTTTTCTTTTCTTTTCTTTTCTTTTCTTTTCTTTTTGATGTGAGAGTTTTACACTGACTTTCGCCACCAGAGGGGAAAGAAGCTATGTTTTCGTTCTCACAGTTTGGAGCTCACAGTGTAGTGATCTGTAAAGCTTTAAGACAGAAAAGATAAATATGTGTCACTTGGGGACAGAGGGGGGGGAGGGTCTGAGATCCCCATATAAAAATAAAATGTTTTGAAGCAGTTCAAAGTAGAAAACAATAGCCTGTGCCCAGGACAAACCTCACACATACCAAAAGGAGAAATGCAACAACAGTTTGCGCAATGAAGGGAATGAAATTGTTTGAGGATTGCAGAATACAGATGATGCTAGATCATGGGTTCCCAAACTGGGGGGCGTGCCCCCTTGAGAGGGGTGAAGAAATTCCAGGGGGGCACAAGGCAACCCAGTCCCCCCCATCAATTCCCCCCCCCCCCGTGCCCCAAGTTGTGCTGCTATTTTTGCTTTTTGGCCCCCGTCAGTTCCTTTTTTTTTTTTTTTTTTTTTGGCTCAGCAAGTTTTGCTGCTATTGGGGGGCAGGCGTGACTGTTCCCAATGACTTTAATGAGACTGCTTAAGTGCTTAACATTAAGCACATGCTTAAATGTTTTGCTGGACTGGGACCTAAATTTCATCCACTTGAAATCTAGTAAGCTAAAAACAAGTTTTAGCTAGTGCCCTCTGCCAGTATTTGTGGTTTCACCATCACATTTGCCTATTTTTGAAATATTTTTCTTCATCCTATGGTTTGTGTGAATGATTCATACACACAGCAGGGGAAAGAAGCTAAGGGTGTGATAATAAATGAGCTCCATTTACCCCCCTTGCCCCTATATTGAAGAATCAAGCCTTACTCCCCTGAGTAGCCCCCCTGACTTCAATGGGACTATTTGTGAGTAAAGTTACTCTCATGAGTGTTTGCAATTCCAGACCCTCATATAAAGAAACTGTGACACTCCCCATACACAAGAAGTTGTCGTATTAGCAAAAAGAAAAAGGGGTTTTTCCCCTTTTCTAATCATTTTTAGGCATTCCTTAGAGTAATAGTAGGTAAAACACGTTCAGTGAGTAATGTGATTTTAAATTGATGGCGTTCCTTTAAATTATCACGTTTTTTTCTTTATTTAAAAAAGAAAACCTGTAAAAGGACCCAATTGTTTAAAGAGAGTTCTATCTACCCTGAGATAATCCGGTGGCTTTATAAAAATAGACTCTTGTATTCTGAACGGATGGCCGGAATCATTGCAACGTCTTTTTGGTAAGTTGTAGTACTTTGGAGCATTACTGTAGAATGCTGTACTGAGTGTCATTTCAAAAAACAATGGGAAGTCCTATGACATTTTAGAGACTAACAGACTGATTAGGGTATAAGCTTTCATAGGTAAAACCCACTTCATCAGGTGAATTGGAGGGAAGTTACAGAGGCAGGTATACACCCACCCACCCACGCATACACACCCACCCACGCATACACACACACCCACACACACATAATCTGCTGCCCGTGCAGAATACAGTAGTCTATTTTTATTTTCCTATTAAGTGAAACACTTCAGCACATGCTTAATTCATATACATACATGAGGCATTATGACATGGTAATAAAGCATATGCTTAAAATTAAGCATCTAACGCATTGCTGAATCAGTACCAGGCAATGCCCCTCTTCCATGTATCTTGGCCAAATCAGACAGTCTCTGCCCCAAAGGATAAATGGATATAAATCAGGCAGCAAGACTGTAACACACACAAACCTGTAGGGGAACATTTTAACACTCAGGGAATGTCTAGACTACATGGCTCTGTTGTCATCCCATGAGGCATACCGGGGCGATCAACAAATGCCTTTGATGGCAACCGCGGAGTGTCCAGACTACTGCGCTGTGCCACCAAACAGCTGATTGGCACAGCGCGGCAGCCATTTTAATTTAAATGAAGCAGCGCTTCATTGGGTATGTCTACTAAACTAATCTACATGGCTCTGGCGACAGAGCCATGTAGTCTTGACATACCCTTTGTCATGGCTCTGAAAGCAGCCATGCTTCTACAAAATAATTTCAAAACCCAGTTACAAAGGGAGACATATGAACTGGAGTTAATTTGCAAATTCAATGCAATATAACACACCTCTATATAGTATAAATGAGGCTGATCAAGTCAGGGTGGAAGTGGCTCGTTTGCAGCAGTTGGAGATGTGGATGCCAAAGGAGGGGAAATTTCCTTTGTAGTGGGTTAACCAGTTAAGATTCTTTTTCAATCCTAAATTGATTGCATTGAGTTTGCAGGGGGTGGAAAGGGGTGAGGTGGGGGTGGAGCTGGAGTATGGCTTGGGGAAGGAATGGAGTGGAGGCAGAACAGGGGCAGGAAGAGCTGAGGCAGGGCCTGGGACTAGGGGGTTTCCCTGGGCCCCGCACCTCTGCCAGGATGGCCCTGCTGGTAGGTTTGTACAATTTTTGGTGGTGCCAGAACGGGTCCAAATTCCACCCCTCCCCAGACCTTATTAAGGGTCTGGGAGGGAGTTTAAGTGTTGGGTCTGGACTGGAGCATGAGATTAGGGAAACTATAGTAAAGAATAAAATTGTCAGACACATAGATGAACATAATTTGTTGAGGGAAAGTCAATGTGGTGTCGCTAAAGGGAAATCCTGCCTTACTAATCTACGGCTATGTCTAGACTACGTAGAATTTTCGAAAGAGGATATGCCAATTCACAGGAATTTGCATATCTTCTTCTGATCTCACTTTTGAAAGAGGATCTTTCGAAAGTGAAAGTAGTCTGGACACTTTTTTTTTTTTGGAAAAAAACACACCCTTTTTCGAAAACCCACCACCGCTCTTCCTTAAAAAAAGGAGGTTTACGTGGCTTTTTCGAAAAAAAAGGGTTTTTTTCCCCGGAAAAACCCACGTCCAGACTACTTTCATTTTCAAAAGATCCTCTGGCAGGTAGGGTGTGGAGAGAGACCCAGCCCCAAAAGAGAGCCGGGCCCCGGTCATTCCTGGAGCATGGACCCCTGGGCCCATATTACTTGTTCCACCTGGTGGCTTGGGAGGCAGCTCAGGCTCTCAAGCTAACCCACTTCCCTGGTCTTTGTGCTCAGGTAGCACTGCAACATCCACACTGCTATTTTTAGTGTGCTAGCTCAAGCTAAGCTAGCACGGGTCAAGTTTACCAGGACTGGGCAGCCCTTTCGCAGTCGCTGTGTAGACATACCCATTGGGAACCGGCTCAAGCCCAGAAACATGTTGCTGCCTAGAGATTACTCCCGGACATCGATGCATAGTATTGAGTGTTTACTAGTTCAAGCCTTAGGAGGGGATACAAAAACCATCCTCTTAAGGGTATAAATGCCAGTGCAGGAGAGGAATTGTTTAGAATGGCTCAGGGAATATGTAATGAAGCATAACAGGATGAATTAAGAAAAGGTAAATCAAATTAACTCCAAATTCTGTCAAAAACTTGGAGATGATGCAAAGAAGAGCCACAAAAATGGTCTGAGTGCTGAAAAAAATGTTGGAAGGTGCGTGAGAGGCTGGAACCTTTCACTGTAGCTTCTCAAAAAGAGACTCAAGAGGCAATTTATTGTTGTGTATAAGTAAGACAATACAAGGTACTAAATGGCTCTTTCATCTAGCAGACAAAAGTGAAATGAGCCAATGAGTGGAAGTCAAAGCCAAACCCATTCAGACTAGAAATAAGGAACTAATATATAATCCTGAGGAACACACTACTAGGGAAGTGGTAGATTCTCCATCTTGTGTGTTTTAAAAAAACCAACCAACCAACCAAAAAAAACCCCTACCTGGTTGTCTTTCTGGAAGATTTGTCCAACACAAGGTATTCAGCTCAATATAGGAGTAATTGGGGAAAATTGTTGCCAGTGCTGGATTTAAAAACCAACAAAGTAAACTACAGTTTAGGGCGTCCGATTATGAGGGGGCCTCTAAATATAAAAAACATGATTACAGGTTGAACCTCTCTAGTCTTGCGCCCTTAGGACCTGACCAGTGCCAAACCAGAGAATTTGCCAAACCATGGGAAGTCAATGTTATCTAGTAACATTGCCAACACCTCCATTGCTTACTGGGCTCATAGGGTACGTCTAGACTACATGGCTCCGTTGACGGAGTCATGTAGATTTGTTTGTTCGGCAAAGGGAAATTAAGCCATGATTTAAATAATCGCGGCTTCATTTAAATTTAAATGGCTGCCCCACTCTGCCGATCAGCTGTTTGTCGGCAGACCGGGGCAGTCTGGACGCTCCCCTGCCGACATGAAAGCCCTTTATTGACCTCCCCGGTAAACCTCATCCTACGAGGCATAACGGGGAGGTCGATAAAGGGCTTTCAGGTCGGCGCGGGAGCGTCCAGACTAGCTCGCTGAGCTGACAGCTGATCAGTTGTTTGTTGGCTCAGCGCGGCAGCCATTTAAATTTAATTTCCCTTTGCCGATCAGCCTAATCTACATGGCTCCATCGATGGAGCCATGTAGTTTAGACACACCCATAGAAGACATTTAGGGGTAAACTCAAACTAAATAACAGCACAGAACTCTGTGAGCCAGGTGGCTGCAAACAAGCTTTATGAGACCATAGGAAACTCAGCCACACCATGCTAAGTGGACATCTGGCTAACTAAATTCATGCTGAACCATGGATATTGCAAGACCAGAGAGTATGAACTAGAGTTTCAACCTGTAGATTTAGTTGCATCCTCACCTGTGTACCGGTAGGTATGCAACTATAAACCTTTATTATTTCTATTTTCATTGTCCTTTCTGTTAGAATAATACACATTTTTGGTAATGCTAGAGGGCCTCTAAACCTTGACATAGTTGGGGGCCTCACCATGTCTAAATCCAACCTTGTCTGGCCTGTCTTGTGTAGACAGTCAAACTAGATGGTTTCATAGGCCTTTTTGGTTGTAAGATGTTCAAATCTATATACAGGAGGCCTCCGACTTGCGACAGCCTGAGTGCCGACCTCCTACACTTACAACCATTTTTGCATGGCGCCTATCGTAAATGTGGGTTCGAGTTACGACACCCTTGACTTGCGACGCTTCCCTTGGAACCAATTGTGTCGCACATTGCGGGGCCTCCTGTATACAAACATGGACTGTTTTAACAATGAAGTTGAGACCCAGGTGCTCCAAAGTACAGCCTTTCCCGGAGACTGGAGAGTTGTTCACAGGCCACTTCATCTAGCCAATGAGTTGATTACTTATGCTAAATAGCCTGTTTCACCTTGTATTTAGCTGTGATTCTCAGAGTTCATTTCTCAGATGTGTGGAAGAGCTCTCCGTGAGCTTGGAAGCTGGTCTCTCTTGCCAACAGTTGTTGGTGCAATAAAAGATATTACCTCACCCAGGCACCTCAGCAATAGTTAGTTCTCCTGCACTCACCAGCCAGGGCTTAAACTACGATTCTATGAGGATCAAACGCCTTATTAATTATTATTTATATAGCACCAGTATTTCTATAGTGTGCGAGTCGCTTTCCAGCTGAATGCGGGAACAGATTTGCAAGGAGTTTACAAGGAAAGATCCAATCCCGCAGACACTTACTATTAAGCGTAATGCTTACTACTGTGAGTAGTCTCATTGGTTCCCGCTCCACAGTGCTTTCAAGACTGGGTCTCAGACAGGCCCCATGACAAAGGGTGAGAGGTGGAATGCAACCAAGAGCAAGAGACTGAGTGGAGGAGTTTACCATGTCTTGTTAATGGCTTGGTTTTGGTTTTTGCGATTGTCTGAGGTAAGCACGAGGATTTACACAGGCCCTGGCAGAAGCACATTTTGAGATGACCCAAAAGGGGAGCGTGTGGAGGGGTGGGAGGCTAGGACTGTATGTTTTGCTGCAGAGCTGATTAACTGATGGAGCTGATTTACAACACTACTTTCACTACCCTTCTCCCGGGCTGGTTCTCCTGTTGTTTTTCGGGCCATGAAGAGGAGTTCTTCTGAGCAGGGGCCATGTCTTTCTAATCTTGGTGAAACGCCAGACAAAGGTAGCCGCACTTTCTCTGATAACAGAAGGCGCAATAATAATCAATAGCAAGGCTAAAGGTCAGCCCTTTTTTTGAGATCACAGAGAATATTTCCACCTTCCTCACTCCCAGTGAAACTGGTGCTGTGTTAGGTAAGGTAAGTGCCTCCCAGCCAAAGCCTGCTTCTGGCACCCCGGCACTCCCATACCTTAGCCCCCTGCCCCAGGGCACCACCCGAACCCTCTGTATCCCCTCTCCTCACGTCCTCCAGGTCACAAATCCCTCCCAGACCTTGCACCCCCTTCTACACCCCTTTGCCAGGCCAGAATCCTCTCCTGCACCTCATTCCCCTGCCCCACATCACCACCCAAACCCTCTGCACCCCGTTTTCCTCCTTCCTCCAGATCACAGCTTCCTCCTAGACACTGCATGCCCTCCTATACCCCTTCCCCAAGCCAGAATCCTCTCTTGCACCTATAATCCCTCCTGGACCCTTCACCCCAAGCCCCTGCCCCAGATCATAACCCCCTCCTTCACCCAAACTCCCTCTCAAACCCCACGCTCCCTCCTGCACCCCAATCCTCTATCCCAAGCTACCTTCTACACCCCACCCGTGGTCCCAGACAATTCCTCTTTGGTCTTTTTTGCGACAACATTTTTAATCATCATGGATTCTTTAGTTCTTCTGCAAGCGAAATCTTTTGCAGTTGTGGAATGAGAAAACCAATCAGCTACATTATCTGAGATTTCGTCCATCAAACTCAGCGGTAGGTTTTGTCTGGCTAAGAAGGTTGCTACTTTTAGTTCACATTCTGTGTCCATTTTCTGGTGATTAGTCACTGTTGGATTTACATTAGCAACGAAACTCATAATTCCAGGGCTAGATCTCCTTGCAGACATTATGCTTTGGTGCTTACCACTTGCAGCATGACTACAAACATCTTGCACTCCACCAGAAGCTATACTGAACAGCTTTTTACACCAAATGCATTTGGCGCTGTGCTTGCTTTCACTGTCTACACAAATCCAAGCCTTGAACTCACCGTCTGCTAGCCATTTGGATGAAAACATGCATGTTCTACCTTTTGATGTCTTAGTAACTGGTTCATCATCAGGCGATAATTCACCGGCGTCGTCAGACTCATTCTCTTTGGCACAATCCATTCTTCTCATTGATTTTGACATTGTAAACTTTAACGGTAAACAATATTAAATGACATAAATTGCCAAAGTACTGATGCTAACTCGGCGGGATAATGTAGATGATAACATCACATGGATCACGTGATTCACGTTGCGTCCCCTCAATCATTGAGCTAAATAAACAACTAAAACATCCAATTTCCGCTGCTCCGCAGTAAAATGGCTGAAGCAGCACAGAAGAAATTTAATTGCTAGAGAATCATTGCTGTTTCTTGAAATTGTATTGCACTTTTATGAAATTTACGGACATCTAAATTTTTTTACGGATTTTATGGACATGTCCAATTTTGGCTAATTTTTTACAGACTGTCCGTAAATTCTGACAGTTGGCAACCCTGTCCAGACCCTACCCCCTCCACAGAAATACTGTCCTTGACTACTTACCAAAATGTTGGCGTGGCCTCCCATTAAAAATTAGTGCTCACCCCTGATCTAGATGGTGCTTGGTCCTGCCGTGAGGACAGGGGACTGGATTTGATGACCTCTCAAGGTCCCTTCCAGTTCTAGTGTTCTATGTTGGATTGGTCCTGCCTTGGGCAGGACTTGAAGACCTCCTGAGGTCTCGTTCAGTCGTACGAGTCTATGATTCTGGTTGTCACCACCATTTCAGTTACTGCAGACTAGAAGGCTGGTTCCCCAGACCCGTAGCTTGGGTAGCCAATTCACTAACACTAAATACTGAAAAAATAACCAAAGAAGAAAATGATAAAAGGTTTGTGATATATTATACTAAATTGCATAGATTTTTAAGGGAACATGAGATTATCTAGTTTGATCTGTAGATCCCTACACATTTGTGGATATCCATTTTATATCTGTGGCTCATATTTGAAGATAAAGATGCAATACACATTTTGTATCTAGAACCCTGCAAATTTGCAAACATCTGCTTTATATCCACAGCTAGCTGCATCTGTGGATATGAATATGGCTATTGGTGGCTCATTTTTGCAGATATGGTTGTGGATACAGACGCAAATTTTGTATCCACGCAGGGTCTGCATAGGACAGGCCGGAGAATTTAATTCAGTTGCTTCTCTGTTGATCCCCAAACTTGTGTTTGACTAATGCATCTCTCCCAGAAGGCATCCAATCTTGGCCTGAGGATTCCAAAAGTGGGAAAATGCCCTACTTCTCCTGATAGTTTATTCTGATGATTAATCATCCTGGTTGGTTTAAAAAAAAAAGCCATATTTTTCATTTGACTCTGTCTTGATTTAACTTCCAGCCATTGGTATGTTTTGTCTTGACTAGATCAAAGAGCCCCTTAGTGCCTGGTATACTTTTACCTAGAATAGATATTTATGCACCCTCATCTAATTTATTTTCAAACTTTCAGTTCACATTTCAAAATCTGACTTTTGGTTCAGCTAAATACTGTTTTCTAGGGGGTGTCATTTTCTAATTGTAGGTGTCAGCAACCATTTGAAAAACAGCAGGACGAAGTATTTGTAAATATTACAAATCAACAATAGCAATTAATTGCAATTAGTTGCAGACACCTTTGAAAAATTAATAAGAATGACAAACTGCTGTGCCAGTTGAGAAATGTTCTACAGAGCTGTATCTTTGACAATGTCGAAGAATGAGTGTTTGGTTGGTCTAGTTTTCAGCATAAAACCTTTGTCCATAAATCGCACCCCAACTGAAATGAAGGTGAATGGAGCCGGCAGCAGGCATCCGTAAATAATATTTCTCATGTATTTATTTTAAGATGTTGGCTCCCGGGTGTAGGTTATGGATGCACATCTCGTCATATGGGCCCGTAGCTGACAGCAGTCCTACAGTATTATTTCATATACAGCGATGTAGAAATATGCAGGACATGTGTTGAGCAGACAAAATGACATTTCATTTTAAAATGACAAAACTTTGTGTTTGGTGTTGGCCAACATGGCTTTAACCTGCCTCTCCTCTTGCTTATATCCAGGTAACCTCATTGACCTCAACGGAGTCACTTTTACAGTGGGATGAGAGGAGGTTTCTGATCTTACCACTTCCCACTTCCCCCCAGGCTGTCTTCATTGAAATGCAAAGTGCTCCACTTAGGAAGGAACAATCAGTTCCATACATACAAGATGGGAAGCGACTGTCTAGGAAGGAGCATGGCGGAAAGGGATCTAGGGGTCATAGTGGACCACAAGTTGAATATGAGTCAACAGTGTGATGCTGTTGCAAAAAAAGCAAATATGATTCTAGGTTGTATCAACAGGTGTGTTGTAAGCAAAACTCGTGAAGTCATTCTGCCGCTCTACTCTGCACTAGTTAGGCCTCAGCTGGAGTACTGTGTCCAGTTCTGGGCGCCACATTTCAAGAAAGATGTGGAGAAATTGGAAAGGGTACAGAGAAGAGCGACAAGAATGATTAAAGGTTTAGAGAACATGACCTATGAAGCCTGGCTTCATGAACTGGGCTTGTTTAGTTTGGAAAAAAGAAGATTAAGGGGGGACATGATAGCGGTTTTCAAATATCTAAAAGGGTGTCATAAGGAGGAAGGAGAAAATTTGTTCCTCTTGGTTACTGAGGACAGGACAAGGAGTAATGGGCTTAAAGTGCAGCAGGGGAGGTTTAGATTGGACATTAGGAAAAAATTCCTAACTGTCTGGGTGGTCAAATATTGGAATAAATTGCCAAGGGAGGTGGTGGAATCTCCCTCTCTGGAGATATTTAAGAACAGGTTAGATAGACATCTGTCAGGGATGGTGTAGACGGAGCTTGGTCCTGCCTTGAGGGCGGGGGGCTGGACTCGAAGACCTCTTGAGGTCCCTTCCAGTCCTATTATTCTATGATTCTATGATTGCTGTGGATGACACGCCCATCCTCCTGCAAGCCCAGGAACACAACCTTGGTATTCGCTGTGTCTGCTCCCTCTCATTCTTCCCTTACATCCAGCTGTGATCAAACACTGCCTTACATAAGTACGGCCATACTGCGTCAGACCAACGGTCCATTCAGCCCAGTATCCTGTCTGCTGACAGTGGCCAATACCCATCCTTGCTAATAGACATTGATGGATTTAACCTCCAACCTTTTTTGAACCCTGTTAAAGTCTTGGCCTTCACAACATCCTCTGGCAAGGAGTTCCACAGGTTGACTGTGCGTTGTGTGATGAAATACTTTCTTTGTTTGAAACCTGCTGCCTATTAACTTCTTTTGGTGACCCCTAGTTTTTGTGTTTATGAGGAGCAAATAACACTTCCTTTTTCAATTTCTCTTTACCAGTCACGATTTTCTAGACCTCTATATACCCCCCCTTCTCAGTTGTCTGTTTCCCCAGCTGAACTGTATCTGTTTTTTTAATCTCTCCTGATAATAGAAACTCTTCCTCCCCTCCCCAATTGTTTTTGTTGTCCTTCTCTGTACTTTTCCTAATTCTAAAACCTCTTTTTTTTTAGAAGATCAACCGTAGAGGATCAGAACCATTCAAATATGTGTCAGGGGCCCTCCACTTCTAGGAACTCAGAGCATCCCTAAGTATCTTTGACAATCTGGGCCTACCAGGTGACCATTGTAAGGAGCAATGTTTTAACCGCAGTGTCCAACCGGTTCTGAAGCAGTAGCCACTGTAGTGTCTCATCCAAATAGCCACATTGTTCAAGCCAACTAGCCACACTCAAATGGCCAAATAGCCATGTGTGGCTAGTGTGTTGGACACAAGGGCTTTAGAGGCAGGCGAATCCCAGGTATCTCCTTCTGAAGTTCTGCATGGTCCTCATGTGGAATGGAGAAACAGTGGGCTGCGTCTAGACTGGCAAGTTTTTGCGCAAAAGCGGCCGCTGTCTACACTGGCCGCTTGATTTTGCGCAAAAGCATTGACGTTCTACTGTCCGAAATCAGTGCTTCTTGCACAAATGCTTTGACGTTCCCGTTCGGGCAAAAGCCCTTTTCCGGAAATGTTTTTGTGCAAGAGGGCCAGTGTAGACAGCTAAAAACTGTTTTGCGCAAAAAAGCCCCGATGGCGAAAATGGCGATCGGGGCTTTCTTGCGCAAAACCGCGTCGAGATTGGCACGGACGCTTTTCCACAAAAAGTGCTTTTGCGGAAAAGCATCCGTGCCAATCTCGCCGCTCTTTGGAAAAACTTTTCCATTAAAAGCATTTGCGGAAAATCATGCCGGTCTAGACGTAGCCGTGAAGTTTTGGGGTGTGTTGGGCTTTGCCTCAGTCAATATCAGGCAGGACTAAAACCAGCTGATGGGCCCATGCTCAGAGAGGGACCCTCTGGGCCCAGAGGGGATGCGTGGGAAGCTTGGGAAGTCCAAGGAGCGCGCTCCGAGGGGCGAGCGAAGGTTTTCCATGGCGGGGCGCAGGCCCCGTGCGCCCCCGGGGAGCAGGCTGCGAGCGGTGGGTGTGTTTGGGGGAGGAGGGGAGGCTGCAGAGCGAGCGAGCGGCGCCTTTAAGAAGCGGCCGGGGCGCTGTGTCTTTAAAAGGCTGGGGCTGGCGCCGGGGCCGGGAGACGGCGATGGCCATTGTTGGGCGCCCGGGTGGCCGCGCTCTCCGGCTGCTGCGCTGATCCCCGGGGCCACCGGCGCGCGCGGGGCGAGATGGCCGAGCTGGGCAAGGGCGTCACGGCGGGGAAGCTCGCCAGCAACATGCAGAAGAAGCTCACCCGAGCCCAGGAGAAGGTAGATCCCGCCCGGGGGCGCAGGCGGCGGCGGGAGCCGGGCGCGCCGGTGCCCCTGGGGAGGACGCGCCCTGGGTGCGCGGGGCGCTGCGCTCTCCCCGGCTGCGCCCCTGCCCCAGGCGCTGGCGGCTCAGCCCTGCGCTAGCCCCCCCGGAGTCGCCGGGCGGGGCCCGGGTGCGGGGGGGGGGGGGACGCCCCGGCTGGAGACGCGCCTTGCTTTCCCGTGCGGGTCGGACCCGTCCTTCCCCGTGGCTTGGCCCTGTATGGCCACCCCCGCCCCGCCCCGCCGGGCCGACGGGCATGGACCGGGTGGGGGGGGGGAGAACTGGCTGCAGGTAGCCTCCCCCCTCCCCGCTACTCTGCCCTGGTGTCCCTGCTCCAGATGGGGGGCGAGGGCCCCCGGGCATGGACCTCGGGGGGTCCCCCCGTGGATTGCTGCGGGGGGGTGGGTCCCTTTGGGCACAGGGAGGGAGTTACTGAGCCTGTGACATAAGGGGAGATTCCCTAGTGTGCATTAAATCCAGCGCGATTGCAAAATCCCCCTCCCTTCCCCCAATCAAAGTACTGGGTTGAATGCCTCCCTCCCCCAGTGGCAGCACCTCCCCCCACCTGCTGGGGTTATTCTCTGGGGAGCTCCATGGCATGGGAAATGGGGCAGGGCTCTGCTTGTAATATGGGCCCTGGTGCCAGCTCCTCTCCCGGACCCTGCCCTACAGCAGCTCTCCCTGCTCAGCCACCATCCCAATCTGACAGCTGGCAGCTCTCCCCCGCAGCCCTGGGTTAGCTCCCTGGGTCTCTCTCTGGAGGGGATGCCCAGGGAGGCAATAAAAAACGTGAAGCTGGTTTTTTGGGGGGCTGCTGGATGTGGGGTGACTGCTGCTGTCTCAGGAGAACGGGCGATTCCTCTGCAAAATGTCTCCATCCAATCGTGTGCTCTTAGCGGGGATCAGCAGGGACCCAGGGCGGGGAGAGGTGTGGGGGGGAAGGATCGGGCCCATTCCTTTCGGCAGCTCATTGCTAGCTGCAGAGGGAACAGAAAAACCCCCCTGGTTTGTAGGAAACACTGCACGGCAACCCCAGCAGATCTTTGTGCTTTGCTCACTGGAGGGTGCTAAACACAGCACCCAAAGGTGGGGGATTAAAGGAATTTGACACCACCTTGACTCATTCTGTCCTCTAAAAACGAGGGCAGCGTTTCCTTGTGCCTTCCCTCCTTTGATTTCCAGAGCCCGTCACCATGCTACGTATGTCTTCATCTGCTAACACCAACTGGGGGGATGAATTTGGGTCTCTTTTTCCCCCAATGCCTGGGAAAGGGTTCGGGGACTCTGCAGTGGATCGTTTTTGTGTTTGTGTCTCTGGGATCTAGCTCTGGACGCCAGATGCCTTGTCTGGGAAGGGATTATCGGACATTTTATGCAGGGACACTGATCAGCTGTTTGCATCTCAAGCATGCTCATCGTGGCTTGCAGGGACACTGACTCAGTAAGGAGCGGTGTGTGTTTTGGGAGACTGATTCCACCATGATTGTCTCCCTTCTGCGGGAGTTCCCTGTAAGCAATTCGCTCTAGAGGGAAGGCCTGGTTACACAGAGCAACGCCAGCGTCAAATGCTGCCGGATCTAATGGTGAACCAAGGTCAGAGGGCACCTCTCTGCGCTCGCTGACCGCTCTCACCAATTTACACTCCTGCAGTGAAGCTGGAATCAGGCCCATAATGTCGTCTGACTGCTTTAAAAAAACAGCACAACCGTGACTGTGCAGGATGCAGCAATGAAAACTCCATCTCCTACACCAAAACCGGGGAGCTAGGATTTCTCCTAGGGAAAGGCTGGCATAGAGGAGAGAGGCCCACTAATTTAGAAACCATCACAGTGCGAGGTAGGCAGGGGTTCCAGTATTATCCTCCGTTCGATGCATTGTAGTAATGCAGAGTGACAAATGCATGTGTATATATAATTTAAAAGGTGTTAAATGGCTTTCCTGAAAGGATGCTCTGAAAGAGAAATCAATTTCCTATAATATCCTTTAAAACCTGTATTGAGTTAAGTTGCAATAGCTTTCTCAGCCAAGCTATTAAATATGCAAAATCATTGTAGGATTATATGTATTTTTTTTCTAAGGTGTGGGAGGTGACCAATGTAAACTCTGGGAGGTGGTAAGTGCTTCCGAGGACTACTAGGTTATGTATACACAGCAGCATTATTTCGACATGACGTTGAGCTGGAAGACCTCTTACTCCGACTCCTGTAACCCTTATTATACGAGGAGTAAGGGAAGGCCGAGGAAGGGTGCTCTAACTTGGACTTCCTAATGTGTTGATAGCTTATGTCAACTTTTGGCACTATTTCGACTTAAGCTACGCGATTGACTTAGCTTAAGTTGTGTAGCTTGATTTGGCTTTAGCCCTGCTGTGTAGACGTGCCCTTATAAACAAAGTGCCAGCCAAGAATGAACTTCTGGAGCAAAGCCAAACTGGTTTCGTAGAGAGGAGGAGAGTGCAAAATCTCTTCTCTGGCTGTGCAAAGAGCGGACCTTTTGAAGTTACGCCCTAAGCCGAGAAGCATTGTCTGCTGTTCACCTGCTACTTGAGGCCAAGATCCGTGGTCCACATTGTATCAAGGGAAGAATTAACTATCCAGGATTGTTTGTTCTGAGTTAAAGCTGATCTAAAATTGTGACCATGGAAAAATACACCAGGAGACATTTGATGGAATGATCATGTACCAAAAGCCTTGTAGCAGGGGGTGGTCTCCGGTAAGATGATTAGCAGGCATGTAGCTTCTTGTATAGTTAATTTTTTGATGTAATGCTTTCCCTTTCAGAATAAATGTGCTTGCTTAGAAAGGGCCATATGGTAATTTATTCCTGTGACCAGATAAACTGTTTAGAACTTCTGGTGAGAAACCAGTGTGCAGATGCCAGCTGTTTAGTCCATTTGGCTTGTTGCAGAATTTGTGGTGTAGGCTGGGAACTGTGCAGCCTGGAAAACCCAGCTCAGAAGGGAGAGGAGCACCCAAGCATGGTGCGAAAAGCCTGCAAGTGAGTGCCTATGCTGGACCGCAGTGAGGGCAATGCAGGCGTAGTTACCTTGAACTGTGACAGATGCAAATTGTAGCTGAGTGTCCCTGTTATATGTTGGCATAGGGTTTATATTTGGAACGAGAATGCCTCCTACGCTGATTTCCAGCTTGCGCTCTGAGCGGGTACGGCCTCTGCAATTTCCCTTTGGATGAATGTGAGTCTTGTGTGTGGTGAAGAAAGGCCTTATTCAGTGCCAAATTCACAATGGAACCCTAGACACATCCGCTTTCCCCTTCCGAGATAATGGTTCTGGGAAGGGTGCAAGCCTTCCGGCACAACATTAGTGTCCACCTTATACCCAAGCTCTTGGTGGATCTCTGGAAGATGCTTTTGTACATCAGGCAGAAATGTGCAGTGGTTGGGTACGTGGTGGGGGAACGGGTTACCCCGTCTTGCACCTCTGACTTGGTGATTCATGTTCAGCTGACAGTTGCAGTGAGTAAAAGTTGTTACCCTCTGGTCAGGGCTGGCCTTACCATGAGGCAAACTGAGGCAGCCATCTCAGGTACCAGACTGTGTGTGTGTGTGGGGGGGGGGGGGAGGGGGTGCCACTAGGACCCAGAGAATTGAGACCTTTCAAAGTTTTGGCCCAAGCGAGGAGGCATGGGGGCGTCACTTGAGCTCCCTGCCTCAGGTGCCAAAATACTGTGGGCCGGCCCTGCCTCCGATGGCTATTCAGTGACCTACATAAAGAATAGGACCCAGTCTGAGAACCCAAGACTAATGGACAGGTATCCACACAGCATTTGCACATGCTTTTCTTTGCAGCCTTAACAGCTAAGCTGGTGATTAGCGGGTCTTAGGCAAGGAGTCACCTCCTTGCAGTAAGTCTATATAGTGGCTGGGAGAGTAATGAAATAGGGAATGGGACATGTTCTGTGCTAGCACTTCTGTTTTTAGTGGACTAGCTTGAGCACACGCACACGCTCCTAATTCTACTAGCTCCTGGGTAGACTCCCTAATCATCTAGTTGGTTCTTACTCCCACATGGGGCAGGTTGGTTGGATAGGCCTAGTACCGTTGTCTATCCTGGAGATATCTGGGGAATTGCCAGCTTCTGAAACTTTAAATATTGCCCTCTTCTGGCATGTGAGAAGTGCTCCACAATCCATATTTTTTTTTCTCTCTCTATTTTTAAACTTCTTAATCTAGTTGCGCATTTAGGTTGTAAATATCTCTGCTTCCTGTTCCACACGGTCACTTTCCTCAGTACTTTGCTGACAGTAACTTTACCTGCTGAATTATGGCATCCTAGCTCCGTTCCAAGGTTTTGCTGTTTCTAGGCCTTTCGGTCTATCGAATGTTCCCTCGGAATTCTAAATAAAAACGAGTTCGGGGGGTTGGAATGAATCTTGGAATCTTGCAGAGCATCTCCAGGACACCAGGGGGAGGCTGTTAAAGCTGCAGACCGATCTGGCTGTTTGTTGCTCAGCCAGCTGTAATTGGCCATGTCACAGAGCTGAACCACCTGTTGACTCATTACAGGTTGAACCTCTCTAATCTGGCACTCTCTGGGCTGGGAACATCCATGGTCCGGCATGATTTGAGTGAGCCCATGTCCACTAACCATGGGTGTGGCCAAGTTTCCCACCATCCCATAAAGTTTGTTTACAGCCGCCAGTCCTGGCTCTCACTGCTCTATGCTGTGATTTAGCTCTAATTTACCCCTAAATGTCTTCTCACAGTCTAGGAAGCAGTGGAAGTGTTGGAAATGCTGCTAGATAATCTTGACCTCCCAGGTCCGGCAAGTTCTCTGGTTCAGCACTGGTCAGGTCCTGAGGGTGCCGGATTAAGGAGGTTCTATCTGTGCTAGCCTCGTGCTGGCTGGCTAGAGGGCGGAAGAGGGATGATATTAGCTGTGAGGGTGGCTAGGAATGTAAGATGTCTGGAGGCAAGCCAGCCAGGGGAGGGGCGAATAAAGAAGGTGCAAGGAATAAAGAAGATGAGATTTTGGGCAAGGGATTTCTGCAAGAATAATATGAAGTGAAATAAGATCACTTGTTCCTACCTCTCCAGGCTTGGATTGTGCATCTGTGTTGGAGTGTGTGTGGTTTGTGGTTTGATTTTTGTTTTTTTTGTTTTGTATTGAGACATACTCCTTTCATACACCTTTGTTTTGTATTGAGTTCAAACACCTTTGCATCTAGTTCAACCTTCCAGACCTTTCGGGGTGGGGTACATTCGCCTACTGTTATGACATCAGTGGGTTTAATCATTCTGTTGAATGTGACATGCGGACAGAGAAATCCATCTTCTCTTCCTTTTCTTCATTGCTAATCTAAGCAACATAAGAGCAAGAGGGACTCCTTCTAGGTGAAGCTGTGGCTTCTAGTGTGGTTTTAGATCCTAGGTCGGAGTCAGGACTCCTGGGAGCTAACTCCTCCTGCTCTGCCACTGACTCACTGTTATCCTGGGCACTTCTCTTAAGCTTTCTGTGCTTCCCTTTCCCCATGTGGACTCTGGGGAGGATGACCCCTAGCCATTTTGGCAAAGGGCCCTGATGACCTCAGGGGAGCACATTCTGAAGCACAAAGTCTTACACCAAGAATGAACGGATAAGGGGTAAGTGAAAACCGTTTGTGCTCTTCTTCCCAAGCTCGTTCTTGACTAAAGCTCCTGCCATAGGAATGGTGGTTCTACCACACTGACTCACCGTTCATTTTTTCCTCTCACTCTTTCCTTCTCCCGCCACTGAACTGGAGCCAGGAGCAAGGTGTCAGCGGGCAGGAAGGCAGGAGAGAAAGGCAAGCCGACCTGGCCTGTCGGCTCCTTTCTATGAAGAAGCCCAAAAGTGGAGTCCAACCACTAAGCCCCCGGGACCCTGTCGAAGTTCGTGGAAGTTTGGCTGCCAGTGTTCACTGGCCCAAGGATTTCATACCATGGTCCACAGAGCCTTCTCCAGCGATCCCTATGGATGGCAGCGTTCTGGAGACAGCCAGGCCCTGAACTTTGGGGCTGTGTCTACACTGGCACCCTTTTCCGGAAAAGGGATGCTAATGAGACACTTCGGAATTGCAAATGCCGTGGGGGATTTAAATATCCCCCGCAGCATTTGCATGAACATGGCTGCCGCTTTTTTCCGGCTCGGGGTTTTGCCGGAGAAAAGTGCCAGTCTAGACGGGATCTTGTGGAAAATAAGCCCTTTTCCGGAAGATCCCTTATTCCTACTTTCATGCAAATGCCGCAGGGGATATTTAAATCCCCCGGGGCATTTGCAATTCCGAAGTGTCTCATTAGCATCCCTTTTACGGAAAAGGGTGCCAGTGTAGACACAGCCTGGAAGTGAGGCGCGAATCTCTTAAATTTTGAGTTGAATGGAAAAGGAGCTAGTGCAGCGTGTTGCTTTGGTCCTTCTAGGGGGCTCGCAGGGAGGAAATATCTGAAGAAACATGCTCAACTGTACTTCAGGCTCCTCATGGCCTTTCAAAGCCTGACCATGTCAGGCTGGTGGAGGGTAGAAGTGGCAGGCCAGCAGGAAATAGAAGTACTGTCCACGTGCTGAGCCCCCTAAGACACTGGAGACGTCTCCAGTAGCTTGTACAAGCTTTGCTTTGTGGGGGGTGGTCTCTCTGCCTTCACGCTACAAATTGAACCTCTCTAGTCCGGCATCCTTGGGATTGACTGGTGCAGAACCAGAGAATTTGCCGAGCCACAGGAGGTCAAGATTGTCTAGCAGCATCACCAACCCTTCCACTGCTTCCCAGGCTGAGAGAAGACATGTAGGGGTAAATTAGCGCTGAATAACAGCCCAGAACAGTGAGAGCCAGACCTGCTGGCTGTAAACAAACTTTATGGGACCATGGGAAATTAGGCCACACCCATGAAAAGTGAACATCTGGCTAACCAAAACCATGCCAGACCACGGAGGTTGCTGGACCAGAGAGTGCCGGACTAGAGAGGTTCAACCTGTATAAAGCGCCTTCTTTACCCGCCTTTCCTAGAGCTAATCCTTTGAGTGCCAACTTGACTCGAACAGCTATAATTAAGGACCGCTGCAAACTGACCACACCAAAGAGAATCCATTTCCCTATAGGAAACACACAACTCTGAAATAGTTTCTGATTCAGCTCTCTCCCCCTCTTTACCTGTGATTGAATTTGATTGCTGCACGTCCCCTCGGATTGTGCGTTGCGTTGGGTTTGCGTTGTTTGAGGTAGTTGGAAGAGGAATATATTGATAAGACTTCAAAGCAGCCCCCTGTAAATTCTCCTCCCAAGAATGCAATTGAAGAGCTTTTGTGCCTTCAGCCTGCTAATCATTGCCCTAACGTAAAACCGCATCACTTAATAATTAATTATTGTTACAGCATAGTAAACTTGCCTGGCGCTTTACCAACAAAGGAGACAAATCGCTGCCCTGAAGCTTTTACAATCTGAGCTGCTTGGCGCATTGCAGGATTGGCTCCTGAGGGCATAGTTCAACTTCTTTTTGTAGTCGAGATGCCAAAAGTAGGTATAAAGCTGCCCCAGTAATTCCATCCCTTGTAGGCATGTCAGCATGTAGTCGTGTACATGATTGATTGATAAGCCTGGGTTTATTGGTTAATCTTATCGAGTACATGCACTCCCCCTCCTGCTTGCTGCCTCTGTATCAGAGGAAGCTGGCGGGGGTGGGGGGGAGGTAGGAGCCAGTGCCTGTTGGGAGCTAGCTTTTAAGCTGGCTCTTCACGAGCACTAGATCCACGGAGCTGCCTGCTCCCAGCGCTGTTGCCTCAGAGTGGCAGCAGTATGGAGGTTGAAGGGGCAGGCAGGAGCCAGTACATGAGAAGCCGGTTTTCAAGGCTTCTGGCTGCTAACCCCACCCTGGGGACTATCGAATGATTGTGTAACTGATATTTTGTGCAGTTACATGACTATTCCGTTACACACTATCTAGCATCCTATCCCTTGTTCATATCTACGCTTTGCTCCTGGTGTTGGGCAGGGCATGCGTTCTCCCCAGGAGCGCTTGCCTTGAGTGAACTGTCAGTGTGGGGCATTGTGGCTAGCGGTGTCAACCTAACTACATCGACATTGGTTCTATGCCTCTTGAGGAGGTGGAGTTACTAAATTGGTGCGATGGGCAAGTTACATCATCGGGAGTGAAAGTGTAGTGTAAAAATGTAGGTTAAATCTACATTACAGCCAGGATTGAGGCTCTGGGATTGATGCCCTGGCAATTGATTTAGTTGGTCTAGTGAAGACCTACCAAATTGAATGCAGATCGCTCTCCCATTGATCCTAGTATTCTATCGCAAAAGGAGACGAGTAAGGTGAGTTGATGGGGGAGTGTCTCCCACAGAACCCCTGGTAACAGTCTAAGATACGTTGAATCCAGTTACGTTATTCATGTGGGTAGAGTTGCGTACCTTACGTCGACTTCCTGTGGTGTTGTAGACCTACCCTTGTGGTGTTAGGTCAACGGGAGCAGCCTTGCCTCGACCCAGGTGAGCTGATAGATTCGCTGGACCCTTGGGCAAGGTGGGGCGAGAGATGGCTTCAGGCTCCTTCAAGGGGTGGAGCCTTGGTCCTAAGGGGCGGGGCTGGGGAGGCCGGCTCTCAGCGCTGCCTTACAGTGCCTGTCCCTCCTCAGTGCCATTCGGAGCATGCCGTGCAGGGCTCTGGTGGCAATTTAAAGAGCTTGGATCTCCAACCGCCGCTGCTTCTGCAGGAGCCATTGCGGCAGCTGGCAGCCCCGGGCCCCTTTGAATCACCAGGCCCTGGGGCAGTTGTCCTCTCTTCCGCCCCCCCCCCCCCCACCTTCTCCTGGTTGGTGGACCTGCCTTGACCTACGTCTGTGATGTGGACACTTGTTTTCCTTTCCTTCCTGCCACCCTCCTCCCTTTTCCCCTAAAAGGAAGAGCCAGTGCTTGCTCTGCTTAGATCCATAGGGGACTCCAACAGTGTCACCAAAGCTGCTGCTTTAAATCCCAAGGGACAGGGTTTTGGAGCCTGCCCGGTGGTGACCCAAGAAGCTCCAACCCTCTCGTGACGTTCAGTCCTGCAGAAAAGTCTCTCCCGCCTGCATGGCTCCCCTCTCTCCTTCTTCCCCGTGTGAGAAATGCAGACAGGACTACGAACGCCTCTGCCCCTTTCCCTCCGGCTCCTGCAGTGCCTGGCTTGGGGAGAGGCAGAGTAGGGGTGCGGGAGAAGAGCTCCAGGAGTTGCCATCCTATGGGCTGAGGGGGGAGAGATGGGACCTTCCCACAGCCTCCTAGGCATTGCACTGTTTGAAGAACCGTAGGAGAAGCAGAGGAGCTGTAGGGCTGAGTTCTGGGACAGGGAAGGGCTGTGGAAGGGAAGAAAAATTTAAAATAAACTATTTTTAGCTGTTTGGACAGTTAGGAGTTTCTTTCTTAACAAAACTAAAATTTTATTGTAATTAGGAGCAAGGTATAAACTCACATGGTGATCAAAATTCTATGGAGAAGAAAATCTTTACATTTGTTTTGAGATACTTTATGACCGAATTGATTATTAAAACCTATTATTTAGAGGCTATAAATGTCATAATAGATATGGAAGGCTCTGAAAGCTGGTTGATCTTGTTTTAAAAAAAAAAATTGTTGTGTGTAAGGATCTTCTCCACTCATCCAAATAACGATTGAAAAAAATAACTGGAAGGCTTGCTACTTCGAGAGTTACTTGTGTTTCTAGGGTGTTCATTTTTCAGCTCCATTTGCTAGGCTTGGTGTGGTATATTTCTAAATAAGGATGAATTAGGCATTCCCCATTCTGTGTTGAACTTATCACACGATTAGGGTTGCCAGATGGCTTCAACAAAAATACCAGACTCATTTGACATTACGTCAAAATCTACATTCCATCTTATTGAGGAAAATACCCACCTTATATTTTCTCAATTGTGTCCCGAACAGAAAGCTCAAATACTGGACTGTCCGGTTCAAAACTGGACACCTGGCAACCCAACACATGACAAAGCTCTCCACTGATTGCATGCAAGAACTGGACAAGAGTATCCCCTTTTTGTCCGCCAACATGGCTGCCTTCCAGCCACCCCCTCCTTCCATTTTGAAGGGACACGCCTCCTAAAAATGAGATGCCGTTGGAAGCATTGAAATTGGTCTCATGCTGCTTAGGAATAGCTCAGATAAAACCAAGTCTGAACTATTTTATGTCCTCTCCCTTCCAGTTTTCCTTAAATATGTTTGTGCCGTCAGCCTCCACCAAATCTGCATTTCAGCTGTTGGGGAGAGGTGGGTGTGCATTCAAGGCTGCATTCAGTGTAGTCCCTGGATATTAGAGACACAAGATGGATGAAGTAATCTCTTTTATTGGACCAACTGCTGTTGGCGAGCGTGGTGAGCCATCGAATGACACTGAGCTCTTCAGGTCTGGGAAAAGGTACTCCTGGTGTCACAGCTAAAATAGTTTAGCATAAGTAGCTGGTGTTGTAAGGGACTATTCAAAGGAGAGTGTGGCCCATTAACACATGGGGGGAGGGAAGGGGGTTAGTGGGTTATGTTGTAGTAAGCTGTAAATCCAGGGACAATCCATTTCAACTCAGAAATAAATGCCTCTTGTACTGCACCCCCCTGGTTGTAACCTACCATCCTGCCCTGGAACCATGAGGGGTATCCTCAAGCAGCTACAGCCCATACTTGATAGGGATACCATCCCATGTATGGCCATCAAGCAACTAGGGATGTAACAGTGTAGTCGATTTAACCAATAAGCAAAAGCATGTAGGTTAATGCTATAGATTACATGCATTTCTTTTCCCCCTCTTCTCTTCTTCCCCCCCACCCTGCCAGTTAAATTTTAGCAGGCTGGCCTGCAGCCTGGCTCAGTCCTGGCTCATGACGGGTCTGGGACCTACCCCCACTGCAGCTCTTCGATTAAAGTGTATTCGGAGCTGAGCAGGCAGCCCAGCATCGTTCTGGCTCATGCCGAGCCTGGGAACTCAGACCCGCCCACCACGTGCTGCTGCCTCTTTATCAGAGGCAGCAGCACAGGGTGACAGGCAGCTGGTCCATGAGGGGAGTTTTTTTTAAAAACTGGCTCCCCTCACGGGCCAGCTCTTGCCTGGCGCCCCACAGAAGCAGCAGCACAGAGCGGCAGGAAACTCCTCATGAGCACACTGACTGCTGGCCCCGCCCCCAGGGACTATAGATTAACCGATAAGAATTCACGAGGTTACTTGACTCTTCAATTAACCAATATTTAACCTCCCTGAAAGCAGCCCTTAACCTCTCCAAGTTCTTCTTCATCAGGCCCATGTACCCTGCAGACCAGGCCCTGCCAGAACAACAGTCAAACTCTGCAGGCGTATTTCCTACTGCTGCAGTGACTGACACCCCACAACTTGCCTTTCCAGATTCGTGGGTCCTATACATGCCTATAGGGCCATCCCTTGGGGGGGGGAGTATCTGGGACACCCCCACCCCCATATATACCTCCTGGCCTTTTCCCACCCCTTTCCCCAAGTCCACGCTCCCATCCCACCCCTTCTCCCAAGACATCCTTGAACGCTGCATTGCAGGGGGTCTGGTGCCGGCAGCAGGGGTCAGGCCTGGCCCCATGTTCACCGTCAGTAGCAGGGGAAGTGGGGGCTACGCAGCCCTAGCCCACACCGCTGCACTGGGTGTGAGGGGCGGGCCGAGAGCCAGGGGAGTGGAGTGGGTTGGGGCCGTGTCGCTCTGCTTCCCATTGCTGCCGGTGAGTGCAGGGGTGGGACTGGGTGGCAGGTCCCCTGCTCACCCCCTTGATCCTCCCCTGGGACCTCCAAGGCACCAGACCTGGGCCGGTTGCCCCAAATCCTCCAATGGATGGGCCAGCTCTGCATGCCTATCCCAATGAGCGGTATACCTCTCCCAGGGCACTAAATATCCCAACAGCAGCTGAGGGTGAAACCAGACAGTCCCTGTGCGCTCCAACAAACTCGCACAGGAAATTAAGATCAACACGCTATCCCCCTTGGGTGAACACTTTTCGCAAAGCGATTGCTTTGCCTCTCATCTATCAGATCTTATCCTCCAAGGGAACCCGCACGGCACTTAGCCTGGGAGCTTAAATTCATCACTCTTCTCGACCCTAAAAATCATGGACTGAACAGAGACGCCGGAGTTACGGCTTATCCTGACAATCTGTAATCCACCATCCCCATTTTGTGTCCTGTGGCTACAGAGGTATTAATGGGGCTCTCTGTCTTGAATAGTCCCTTATGATATGTGCTAACTACATATGCTAATCCCCACCCCACCTCCCTTGCATGTTTGCGATGATGCTGGAAGCATTTTTCCCGGACCTGAAGAAGAGCTCTGTGTGTCTGCCCTAAAATGTGACTCTCTTCCTCCTGGAATGATTGAATACAAGTTGTCGGGAGAGGGGCATTAAAGTCAAACTACCAATGGAAATCCTGTTTGATCCTGTTTTCTAAAGCCCATGGTTTGTGGGCCCAATCTCATGGTTTTTCAGGATCTGACCCCTGGCTTTTTTTTCCTTCCGAGATTGGCAATGCTGCTTGAAGCTCCTACCTTCAAAAAATAGGTTGTTTGAAGGGCAGATTTGGGGGTTTATGTGGCAGGTATCTGATTTTCTTTTTTGGGGCGGGGGGCGGTCATGTCATGGGACACCTCATAGTTCCATCCATGTGGATTGCTTCACAGACCTTTCTCCCCTGGCGGTGCCCTCCGGATCAAACCTTGCTCCAGTCAGTTGCACCGGCAACTTTCCAGGATCTTGACGGTTGCGCTTGATTTGCATGAACGGAACAGATCCGTCACCCTCTTCTCCAGGGGGATGCTCTTAGCGTCTACTCCTCTCTATTTCGATCCATCCTACTGGGACATGTATTCTGAGCACTGTCTTTTTAAGGATGGAGCTGTGTTATTCCGAGCTGCGTTTGGCCAGTGGGCTCCGCATTACCCGCCCTCGTGCAATGGCCTTTTCTATTTAAGCAACACAGGAACAAGCATTAAATTATCTGCCAGGGCGATTTCAGCAGCCGCCCACACAGATTGCTTGGGCTCCTCACTGACTCAGCGATGTCAGCAAAGTAGAGGGCATTGATGGCGGCGTTGGAATGGCCGGCCTGTCTTTTAACCTTCTGCTATGTGGCTGCTTTATTTGCCTCGGGGGTTCACTAACGAATAGTCTAAGTGTTCTTCCAGAGAAAGTGAACAGAAATCTTTTTTTTTTTTTAAATGTTGGGCTCTCAAAAAATCATATGCTTGGGGGGAGGGATAGCTCAGTGGCTTGAGCATTAGCCTGCTAAACCCAGGGTTGTGAGTTCAATCCTTGAAGGGGCCATTTTGGGATCTGGGGACAAATCTGTCAGGGATGATACTTGGTCCTGTGGTGAAGGCAGAGGACTGGACTCGATGACCTCTTGAGGTCTCTTCCCATTCTGAGATGGTATATCTCCATATTATTTATTTTATTTTGCTCAGTTTAGATTGGCTTGACACTGCAAGTCACATGACATTTAAATAAACAGGTAGACACATAAGCAGAGGCCTCTACAGAAAAGCCTAATTTTTAGGGCATTAGGGACACCAGATGATCCCTGACATGGGATATTTGCAGTGGGTACATTGTGGTGATGTATGGACTGCAAATGGGTCAGGTAAGCACTCAGAACGTCAGCTACATCTGCAAGCTGTTTGAGCCTCTTGAATCTTAACGCACTGGCTGCTACTGAGAGAGAGTTTCTGCCCTGACAATCTAAAACTCTAGGGCTACGTCTAGACTGGCATGATTTTCCGCAAATGCTTTTAACGGAAAAGTTTTTCTGTAAAAGCATTTGCGGAAAAGAGCATCTAGATTGGCACAAACGCTTTTCCGCAAAAGCACTCTTTTGCAGAAAAGCGTCCGTGCCAATCTAGACGCGCCAATCTAGACGCGGTTTTGCGCAAGAAGGCGAAAATGGTGATCGGGGCTATTGGGGCTTTTTTGCGCAAAACAATACCGCGTTGCCTACACTGGCCCTCTTGTACAAAATCATTTGCGCAAGAGAGCTTTTGCCCAAATGGGAGCAGCATAGCATTTCCGCAAGAACACTGACAATCTTACCTGAGAGCATCAGTGTTCTTGCGGAAATTCAAGCAGCCAGTGTAGACAGCTGGCAGGTTTTTCCACAAAAGCAGTTGCTTTTGTAGAAAAACTTGCCAGTCTAGACGCAGCCTAGTAGTGCAAAGCAAATAGAAAAATAACTGCAGGATTGAGGATCAAACCCAGATTGTCTGTCTGGTTTAAGACACGCACATGGCTGCCTAGTGTGCTTACACGTACAAACTAGGAAACTTTGGAGGCGCATTGATTTATTTTGCCTGTCCACTTCTAACTGTGCACACAATCCCTGTCAACATGCATGCAAATTAAATGGCTAAACTGTATGAAAGTCTGGCCATAGATTTAGAATTGGTAGAAGAGGTGGTGGGATCACAAAGTCCAAGTTAATTGGAGCTCCTTCAGTCTGTTTGTGAACTCTCCCATCCATCCATAAGCTGATAAAAGGCTAGCCCCTGTGTGTGGAAGAGGCCTCGAACGACAGTCCAGTCCCACTTCTTGTGCTGTGGCAATATGTGTATGTATAGTAGGGATGTTACTTATCGGTTCACTGAATAGTTGTCACCTCACACATTCTTATCGGTTAGTCGACTATTCTATAGTCCTGGGGGCAGAGCTGGCAGCCGGTGCGCTCTGGACCCACACTGGCCGAGCCCCCTGCCACTCCACACTGCTGCCTCTATATTAGAGGCAGCAGGGTGGGGTGCCAGCCGGAAGCTGGTCTGTGAGGGGAGCCAGTTTAAAAACCAGCTCCCCTCACGGGACCTGGCGTGAGCTGGAATTGCATTGCTAACACTTTAAATGCAGACACACAGCAGGAGTAGGTCCTAGGGGGCTGCTGGCCAGCCTGCTAAAAAATGTACTGGGAGGACGGGGAGGGGGAAGGAAATGTGTGTAATCTCTAGTATTAACCTATATGCTTTTGCTTATCGGTTAATTGATTATATTATTACATCCTTAATGCATAGCAGCAGCATAGGGGAGTGGGATAGCTCAGTGGTTTGAGCATTGGCCTGCTAAACGCAGGGTTGTGAGTTCAATCCTTGTGGAGGCCATTTAGGGATTTGGGACCAAAATTTGTCAGGGATGGTACTTAGTCCTGCTGTGAAGGCAGGGGACTGGACTCAATGACCTTGCAAGGTCCCTTCCAGTTCTAGGAGATAGGCTAGCTCCATTAATTTAATTTATTTAGCAGACATGGCCCAAGTCTGACAGAGAAATCAGTCACGCAGGAAAATTATAGCTGGAATATAGACTGAACCTCTCTTGTCCAGCTCTCTCTGGTCCGACAACATCCGTGGTCTGGCATGATTTTAATGAGCCAGATGTCCACTTACCTTGGGCATGGTCAAATTTTCTGTGGTCCCATAAAGTTTGTTTACAGCCACTAGTCCTGACTCTCAGTGTTCTGTGCTGTGATTTAGCTCTAATTTACCTCTAAATGTCTTCTCCAAGCCCAGGAAGCAGTGGAAGTGTTGGTGATGCTGCTAGACAATACTGACCTTCCATGGTCTGGATAATTCTCTGTTTCAGCACTGGTCAGAACCTGATGGTGCTGGACTAGAGAGGTGCAAACTATATTTGATGGGTTGGAGAACAAAGCCTCTCCTAATAACTTCTTGCTCTCATTCTGTGTGTGCAAACAGAAGTCCTGCAGAACTCTACTCTGTATTAATAACAAGTAAATTGAACATGTTTGGGAGAAGTCGTGCTCCAGAGCTGTGGCTTGCAGCTTAAAAATCTCTTTAGTGCCATGAGGGCCAAGTAATCTGAGTCACTTCTCCTGTTAGTCCTCTTCCAGTTGCTTGTGAGAACCACTACTGAGCTCAGAGCTCATCAGTTTTTTTTTTTTTTTTTTTTTTTTTTTTTTTTTCCCGTCTGTCCCTTTAGGAAGAGGGAGATCAGATAGCAGCTGTTGCTTAAAATAAGGTTCAGGGCAGTGTGAAAAGAGCACTAAAATATTTTGCTATTTCAGAGTAAAACATTATTCAGAATTGACAAATCCAGGACACTGCCAAATCAGGCTCTGTTTATTACCAGTGCACTATTAGGGTGTGTCTACACAGCAAAGTTATTTCGGAATAACGGCCATTAGTCCAAAATAACTATGCAAGCATCTACATAGCAGTTCCATTATTTTAAAATTATTTCAAGATAATGGATGGCTTATTCCAGCTTCTGTAAACCTCATTCTGCGAAGAATAACGCCTGTTCCGAAATAAGATGTGTAGATGCTCCACTTCTTCTATTTTGAAATTGGCTTTCACCAGGGCCATTCTAAGTTATTCCTCTTAGGGCTCTAAATCGAGATAGCATGTCTACACTGCAGGGAAGTTGCAAAATTGGTCTGAGGCAGGCTTCCCTAACGTAGCCGTGCTATTTCGAAATGAGCTATTTTGGAATAACTGTTCCAGAAGAGACAAGGAGTCCTGTAGCACCTTATAGACTAACAGATGTATTGGAGCATAAGCTTTCGTGGGCAAAGACCCACTTCGTCAGATGCATGTGAATCTATTCCAGAAGAGCTTATTCCAAAATTAACTGTGCAGTGTAGACATAGCCTAAGTATCCTACTGTCTGTAAGATGTTGGCATTTTGGGCTAGAGGAAATAGTTACCTGGTTTGGAATGATGCGTTAACAGTAGGAAACTTTCTATCAAGTCAAAGGGCTTTTTGGTTGCCATTGCATAATAACCATCCCTCCAAACCAAGGGAGTTATTTTATCAGTATAGTAACTAGAGCTGAGTATAGATAGTGTAAACCATTTTTCAGAGACTGGTTGCTCTCATTCCAGTGTGAAACTGGATTAGACAGGACTACAATGCTTCCTCGCTCACTTTGCGTGAACATGAGTGCAGTACTGAGATTCTTAAACATTTCCTGAAAAATATTTTGAGAGGCATCAGTCGTGGTAAAAATTTGCAATTCATTCGGTGCTGAAGACATTATCCATGTAGAATAATTGGTCAGCTCTCAGAATGGCGGGGTAACTAGTGGTGTCCCACTGGGGTCTGTACTGGGACCAGTCCCGTTAAACATATTCATAAATGATCTGGAGAAAGGGGTAAACTGTGAATTTGCAGATGATACAAAATTGCTTAAGATTGTTAAGTCCAGAGCAGACTGCAAAGCGCTTCCAAAGGATCTCACAAAACTGCGTGAGTGGACCATAAAATAGCAGATGAAATTCAGTGTTGATAATGCAAAGTAATGGGTACGGGAATATGTATAGTTAGGATTACATTTAAGACAATGGAGTTGAAATTAGCTGTTACTCCTCAAGAGCGAGAGAGCTTGGCCTCATTGTGGATAGTTCTCTGAAAACATCCACTTAATGTGCATCAGCAGTCAAAAAAAAAAAAAAAACCCCAAAAAACCCACCCAAACACAAACAATGTTGGGAATTGTTCCGAAAAGGACACATCACAAAGAAAATATTGTATTGCCTCTCTCGAAATCTATGGGATGCCCACATCTTGAATGCTGTGTGCAGATGTGGTGGCTTCATCTCAAAACAGATATATTGGAGTTGGAAAAAGTCCACAGAAAGGCAACAAAATGAAGAGGGGTTTGGAATGGCTGCCATATGAGGAGAGCTTAATAAGACTGGGACTTTGCAGGTTTGAAAAGAGATTACCAAAGGGGGAACTGATTAAAATCTGGTTTCCGCCCCCTCCCCCAGCATCATCTCCGTAGAACTGCCTGCTTCCCCCCTCCCCCTGCTGCCTCTATCAGAGGCAGCCAGGGGCGGGGGTGGAGGGGGGGGGGAGAGGGGAGGGTGCTGCAAAACCTGGTGGCTCTTACTACTTTTAAAATGCAGAGCTGTAGCGTGGGTGGCTCCAGAGCTAGCATGAGCTAGGTCTGCTTGGTCCTGGCTCCAGCTGGCTCAGGGATCTACCCTCACTGCGGCTCTGCAGAGCGGCTCCTTATTGACTAATCGGGTAGTTGATAGTTCTTATTAAGGATGTTAAATTGTGATTAAGGGTCACTAAACAAAATTAATAAGCAGCAGGTTTAAAACCACCCAAAGGAAGTTTTTCTTCACACAATGCACAGTCAACCTGTGGAACTCCTTGCCAGAGGATATTGTGAAGCTCAAGACTTTAATAGGATTCCAAAAAGAGCTAGATAAATTCACAGCGGGCAGGTCCATCAATGGCTATTAGTAGAAGCTCTGTCAGAAGCTGGGAATGGATTGCTTGATGATCACCTGTTCTGTTCATTCCCTCTGGGGCACCCGGCATTGGCCACTGTCAGCATACAGGATACTGGGCTAAATGGACTTTTGGTCTGACCTGGTTTGGCTGTTTTTATGTTCTTCTTTGTGCTTGGCCAAATGCATTATCCAGTGAAGAACCAGACACAAGAGCACATGCCATGTCCAGCAAACCTACCTGTTCATTTCAAGTTGGTCACAGAACAAACTTGTTCTTTATACCCAGGGGCCCAACTGGGAGTGCAACCCCAGTGAGACAGGCAGTGGGACACCTGCCCTGGGGACCTCACAGCCTAGAGAGAGGCAGAACTGACAAAAGGTGGCCGAAGGGAAGGATGATTATTCGCTCTTTATAGCTGAGAACTGAAGCACGGATTGGAGCTGGATCCGGAGTCACTGAAGCCAGTGGAAAGACTTTATAGGCTTTGGATCAGGACCAAAATGACTTCCCCAAGGTCACCTTAAAAGGCTGCAAAAAGGACTTTAGGTTCTCTTTATCCTGGTCTGTCCCCCCTTCTTTAAGGGGAACACAGCTTTCAACTGCTCCAGGAAAGTCAGACAGCTTCACTCATTGGTTAGACTCCAGTCAATGTCTCTCCACTGCTGCTGTTGATGTCGTCAGCATCACCCGTCAGCTGCTGTACTTTGTACATTTCCCTGGGGGGGGTTAACTTTAATAAACTCAAGCCCTATTAGAGGAAAAATGGAGTTATTCCTGGGTGACTTGCTCTGACTAGAAAAGCCTAGGGCGGGGTGAGGGTGTGTGTTTCTTCTTCTGTCTCCCTGACGCATGTAGAGGCAATTCTGTGTGGAGTACCTTTCCATGTTCTTCTGGAGATGCCTGTCCATTGAGTTGTCCCGTCACGTTAATAAGGTTGAAAGCAATAAGGTCCTGCAGAAATTACCCTTAAAACCTCCAGAAGGTACCCTAATTGGGCGGATGGCATCCTTTTTTAGGTCCTCCATCCTTATCTTTCCGCAAACCTTAAGGAAATGCTCTGCATAGGGTGTTTCCACGAGGGGAGTCGATAGACGTCACCTGTGTGCCCGGAGGGGTGAGTGGGGGTGGCTGTTTTCTCCGTATCCATTGCAGGTACTCTGGATCAATGTTTCTCAACCAGTGGCATGAGTATCCTTAGGGGTACTTGAGAGAAGTCCGGGGCGTTCATCAACACAACTGCAATTTGGAGAGTTGAATTTTTGTTTTAAGTATTACAGCACTGCTTTATTTTTGTACTTTTTACACCCCAAAATTTCATCGCTTGCCTGGCTACGATTAAATTGGTTAAACAAATGTGTTGCAATGGTAGAAAATATTTTGTATGTTTGAAAACTAAGTACTGGGGGTACTTACACCTTTTTTTTTTTTTTTTTTTTTTTTTTTTTTTTTTGTTTTTGAAATGGGTACTTTAAAGAAATACTGCTCTGGACCATCACTACCATCTCTCTATCCATCTTGCCGATAGAAATCCTGGCTTTGTGGTGCTCCATAGCAGGTCTGCAGGGGGTGTTGCTAAATCTTGTGGGTGTTTTTTAAATATCATATGGCAGAACAAGGAGCAACGGTCTCAAGTTGCAGTGGGGGAGGTCTAGGTTGGATATTAGGAAAAACTATTTCCCTAGGCTAAGTTTAGACTGTATCCCTCTGTCGACAGAGGGATGCAAATCAAGCGTATTGAAATTGCTAATGAAGCAGGGATTTAAATATCTCACACTTCATTAGCATAAACATGGTCACCGCTTTTTTCTAAATGGAGCTTTTTTGGGAAAAAAAAAAGGCAGGCTCGATGCGGAAATAAAGCCTTTTTTGACAGATCCTGTATTTCTCAAAAAATGAAGCTTATAGGATCTGTCAAAAAAGGGTTTATTTTCGACTGATCCGAATCTAGACTACTATTTTTTAGAAAAACGTTTAAAAAAAAAAAAAAAAGCAGTGGCCATGTTTATGCTAATGAAGCACAGGATATTTAAATCCCTGCTTCATTAGCAATTTTGATGTGCCTAATCTACATCTCTCTACAGAGAGGTATAGTCTAGACACCCCAGGAGGGTGGGGAAGCACTGGGATGGGTTACCTAGGGAGAGGGTGGAATCTCCATCCCTAGAGGTTTTTAAGTCCCAGCCTGACAAAGCCCTGGCTGGGTTGATTTAGTTGGGATTGGTACTGCCTTGGGCAGGGGGCTGGACTTGATGATGTCCTGAGGTCTCTTCCAGCTCTAGGATTCTAAGTGTCATGATTGCTTGTCACAAAGATACCAAACTATCTGGGCTTTCAACAATCTCCGCTCTCACCTTACATTAAATGAGCAGCCCTCGTGGCTGCCGAGAGGGCTCGAAAACATGACCCACGCGGGAGCAAAGCAACAAAGGCAAATAACCTTCTGCTGCCAAATGTATTGCAATTTAAATAAAACCACATGGGGTTTTGAGCCAGTCTCGTAAGGCTTGCGGCTCCTGGCTGGTGATTTTTTGAACTCTTGGGGTTGGCAGCGTGGCGCATGGAGGAGCACCACATTGTAAAAGGCTTGCAAGTACCTCTATCCTCCCTCCTCCAGTTTGCTGGCAGCGCAGCTGTGGCAAAGGGATTTCCTGATACAAGACAAAAGAGAAGGTGGTAGGCGGAGAGCGCATTTAGGATTTACATTGGAGCTGATAAACCTCGGAGAGAAGAACAACAAGGAGAGAGAAGAACAACCAGGATTCTCCCCAGAAGAAGGGAAATAGTACAGTGGTTCTTGGTGCAGGGACTCCTTAAAGAACCGAATGAGAGTTGAGCTCTCTGCCCTGTATTGATCTTTCTACGATGAACCGACCTTCCCAGTGGAAAGATACAACGGGCAAACCAACCCCAGCTCTTTTGAATTAAAAAAAAAAAAAAATGCAGACAGAGCATATCTGTTGCCACAGCAACAAGCCATGCCTAGCTGTGCGTTAGTCACTTTCAGCCATCCCAGGAACACGTCAGCCACCCACTCGATCACCCCATGGTATGGCTTATGGCCATTGCAGTTATTGATTTGTTTAGTGCCAACAGCCTGCTCCATGCTGTAGAATAATAAGACTCTGTCCCGAACCACTTAGTCTGTGGGACAGACCTACAGAAGACAGGCCTCCCTGGATCTATGTTTCAACCTTTCCAGACCCTACACCTGTTTCAGGAATCAGATTTGTACTAGTTGTGTACCCCCAAGTTCTATCACTCTTGAAAGCTCCTGGCTTACAGAATCAGACCTAAACATCAAAAGTGTCGCCGCTCAGTATGACTGAGAAATGGCTTACTTTTACCATCTGGCACTTATGCGATAGAGTGATAGCATTAATTGATTGGAATATAAATATTGTACTTGCATTACAGTGTATTGTATAGAGAGCAGAATAAATGTCAATGTATGAAACTTGAGTTTGCTGGTCCTTTTTAAGTAGCCCGTTGTAAAACTAAGCAAATATTTTGATGACGTGGTGTACCCCCAGGGGTATGGGTACCCCGGCAGAGAACCACTGGGCTGGATTATCCAAAGGAAGGGATTAGTCTGAGTTTTTGATCCATTTTAATAGTTTATTGTAAACTCACTCCTGAACATTCCACCAGGTGTGGATTAAGAGGGCGGATCTGGCTGGTAGGTTTTTTTGTGTGGCAATTCTCTGGAAAGGGCTATTTATATTTGCCGTACAATGTGACCATCTATATCTATATCATTTGAAAACGCTCCTTAGTTAGATGAGAAGTCTCAGAGGAGGAGCTATATGAATCTAAATCTGCAAAAGCAATGAGGATTTCTGTGGTAATTAAGCCCTGGTTTATGCTATGGAGTTGTCAAAATAACGCCCCCTTGTTTCGAAACAATAGTCAGTGTCCACGCTACCAAGCCCCTTATTTTGAAATAACAGGCTGGCTATTTCAAAACTTGTACTCCTGCTTTCCCTGGGGAGTAATGCTAACTTTCAAATACTATTTCAGAATAGTTCTTTCATGAGTTTTCAAAATTTCCTGGTGTAGACATGCCCTTAGACTAACCGATTTAATTAGGGCACATGCTTGCGTGGGTAAATCCCACTTCATCAGAGGAATTGGAGTGGAGTTTTCAGAGGTGAGGGTATCCATGTGCGTGTGTGTGTATAGATCTATACAAGCAACATTATCCTATACATATGGACAACAAACGAAAGAGGATACTTGCATAAGTGAGACTAATCAAGTCAGGGTGAAAGCTGCTTAGCCACATCAACTGCTGTGAATATCAAGAGAGGGGAAATTGCCTTTAATGTGTTAAGAGCCTTACTGCAAATAAATTCCAGTTTGGCTATCTCCCTTTGTAATCAGGTTTTGGAATTTCTTCCAGAGAAGGATGGCTACTTTAACCTCCCTGGGCATTCAGTAATGGATTTTAAAGTGTCCCTCCACAGATTTCTGCCTGTTACTATTCCTGATGTTTGATTTGTGTCCATTTATCCTTTTGTCGTAGAGACTGTCCAACATGGCCAATATCCATGGCATAGGGGCGTTGCTGGCACTTGCTGGCATGGACCAGTGTTTCTCAACCTGTTTTTTATAAGTACCCCTTTAAAAAAAATTGTGTGCCCTCAGTACCTACAGTTTTCAGACACGCAAGTACAAAATAATAAAAGCCGTAAAACTTAAAACAAATTCAGTCTTCTCCAAACTTCAGTTGTGGTGACGTACCCCCCGCCCCAGACTTTTCTCGAGTACCCCTAAGTACTCGGACCACTGAAGGGCTACGTCTACACTGGCCCCTTTTCCGGAAGGGGCATGTAAATTTCACCTATCGTAGTAGGGAAATCCGCGGGGGATTTAAATATCCCCCGCGGCATTTAAATAAAAATGTCCGCCGCTTTTTTCCGGCTTTTAGAAAAGCCGGAAAAGAGCGTCTACACTGGCCCCGATCCTCCGGAAAAAGCGCCCTTTTCCGGAGGCTCTTATTCCTACTTTTAAAAAAGCCGGAAAAGAGCGTCTACACTGGCCCCGATCCTCCGGAAAAAGCGCCCTTTTCCGGAGGCTCTTATTCCTACTTTGAAGTAGGAATAAGAGCCTCCGGAAAAGGGCGCTTTTTCCGGAGGATCGGGGCCAGTGTAGACGCTCTTTTCCGGCTTTTCTAAAAGCCGGAAAAAAGCGGCGGACATTTTTATTTAAATGCCGCGGGGGATATTTAAATCCCCCGCGGATTTCCCTACTACGATAGGTGAAATTTACATGCCCCTTCCGGAAAAGGGGCCAGTGTAGACGTAGCCGTTGAGAAACACTGGCCTAGCTCACATAAGAGGATGTGCAGCTGGATGAGCACCATATGTGGTTCAGGGCCTGTGATGTTGCTTGTATAGATGTGTGGGCAGAGTTGGCAACGGGGTATATTGCAGGGGAACATAAGAACAGCTATATTGGTTCAGACCAAAGGTCCATCTAGGCCAGTATCCTGTCTGGCCACTGTCAGGAATGCCAGATGCCCCCAGAGAGAGGGAACACAACAGGTAATGATCATGTGATCCCTCTCCTGTCATCCATTGCCAGACAAACAGATGGTAGGGACACCATTCCTACCCATCCTGTTTAATAGCCATCGATGGACCTAACTTCCATGAATCTATCTAGTTCTTTTTTGAACCCTGGTAAAGTCCTAGTCTTCACAACCTCCTCTGGCAAGGAGTTCCACAGGTTGACACTGTGCTGAGTGAAGAAATCTTTAGATTCCAGGGTGTGGGTGAGTGTCTCTGGGGTGTGATGTGTGGCTACTGGTGAGTATTTGCTTCAGGTTAGGGGGTGTCTGTAGGTGAGGACTGACTTGTTTCCCAAGATCTAGGAAAGTGAGGGATTGTGTTCCGGGATAGGTTGTAGATTGTTGATATGCTGGAAGGGGTTTAGCCGAGGGCTGTAGGTGATGGCCAGTGTTCTGTTGTGAAGGAGGTGACTTCTGGGTATTTGTCTAGCTCGGTCAATTTGTTTCTTGCTTCTGAGGTGTCTCAGGACTCCTCATGGTGAGGAAGGGATATGCAGGTTTAACCGGTAAGCGTACTGGCTAAGGTTATCTGGTGGGGCATCTCCAGCTCCATGAAGGTCGTGCTGCGGACCAGGATGATGCAGTCCCTGCCGGCTGGGGGGGGGAAGTTGAATCCAATGGTGGGGCCACTCTAGCTGGGCTTGTGTGGCTGCCTCTCTTACCCCCTACTTAATCGGTTAAACAACGTTTAACTGGTTAGCCAATGAAATGGGATTTTATATCCCTATAGACAAGCTAGCCCAGCTAGCCCCATGCCACTTCAAATGAGTGTCGTCTTTCATACAGGTCCAGAAAAACCTCAGCTTGGCTACAGCTATAGTTCCTTTTGAAATGTACAAGAGCCCCAGTGGGGATCTTGTACATTTCAGAAGTGAGCACGGGGCTAGCTGGGGACCCCTCTGGCCCTGCAGCGCCTCAGCCTTCGAGATGTACAAGAGCCCTGGCTGGACTCCTGTGCGTTTCAAAAGCAGAATCACAGCAGAAGCGGTGCGAGCCGAGACCCGCGCGCTCCATTTCCGCTGTGCCTCAACCCCCTCGGAGACCGTGCTGGGGGGAACTGGCTTGTAAGCTGGCTTCCCCCTACCACTGGCTCTTGTGTCCCCTCTCCGCTTGTTGCCCCTCTCTCTGATAGAGGCAGCAGGTGGTGGTGGGGGGAAGCGACTAGCCACATCACGAGTCGACTCTCCGACCGACATCTGCTTATCGGCTAGTCGACTAGTTTCCTACATCCCTAGTATATGACCACAGAATGGTTTTACTTTAACAAAGAACACGCAGTATCTCACAGGTGATTATAGTTGGTTTTCTATAGTTCTGAGTTGAAATTTGTTGACCTGATGATCCACAACCTTCGGCGTGAGACTTAACAGCAGTACGTCATGCCTGTTGAACCTCTCTAGTCCGGCACTCTCTGGTCTGGTGACATCCATGGTCTGGCCATAGTGAGCCAGATGTCCACTCATCATGGATCTGGCCACCATCCCATAAAGTTTTACAGCCACCAGTCCTGGCTCTGTGTTCGGTGCTGACTTTTTGGCTCCAATTTACCCCTCAATACCTGTGCCCAGTAAGCAATGGAAGTGTTGGTAATCTCCTAGACAATATTGACTTCCCATGGTTTGGCAGATTCTCTGGTTCAGCGCCCGTCAGGTTCCGAGGGTGCTGGATTAGGGAGGTTCAACCTGTAAATGGACATGAATTCCTAATCTACTGCTTCTCCATTGTACGTGCAAAAGCTCACAAATGTAGCATTTAGTCGGCCTGGTGGAGAGTTTTCACTTGTAGCCGGGTTTGCATGCCATGCGAACCTTTGAAATATTCCAGAAACGAGCTTTTCTGAGTCGGATGTTTATGCCCAGCTCCGCATACATGTCAGAGATGACAACACACAGCTTCACGTACTGAATAGGTTTTGCTGCTGAAAACAGCAGAGGTTGGTGAGAGGGAAATGAAGGGGTTTGTGAGGTGCATTTGATTCTGATGAAGCTTCTTTAGCTCAGTCGAGACGTCAGGCATGAAAACATTTGCTGACGTGGCCGAGAAGGCCACAGGAGGGACAGTCCCTGGTAGTGGTCAGTGCAGAAACTGTTTCTGCAGATGCGTGTCCTTGGCAAGATTCAGAGGAGACAGAGCTGAGGCTTGTGACCCTCTTCCCTACTGGTGGAAGAATAAGAAGAAAAGACAGAGCGGAGTTAGGGCCGTGCTGTGGCTCGTCTTTCCAGGTTAGTGCTGCATGACCACCTGTTGTCCACACATCTACTCTGGTGACCTAGCTACCTCTGCCACGCCATCTGAGGCTTACTCACGTGCACATCTGCTAACATGATACAGAACAGTGGTTCCCAACCTTTTCAAGCATACAGACCCCTTTTCAATCTGTTGAAATTTCACAGATTTCCCCTCCACTCCCCCCCCCCTTCCACCTCTCGGGAGAGAAAAAGAAAAGCGGGCCCGACCCTTACCGTTAAACTTTCCGTGGACTCCCTGCAGTACCGACACGGACCACCAGGGGTATGCAGACCATAGGTTGGGAACCATGGATATAGATCATCGTGTGCCAGCCACGCCCCTCTGCTATGTACATGGGACAAACCAGACGGTCTCCACTCGAACAGACTCAATGGACACAAATCAGCCCTCGAGAGTGGCAGCATAAAAAACCCTGCAGGGGAGCATTTTAACCTACCCAGACACACAGTTTTGGACTTGCAAGTTGCCATTTTCCGGCTAAAACCCTCCCCAAAACAGACGGCAGTGAGAAACTGCTGAGCTGGAATTCAGATGCCAATTTTTGACTCCCATCGAACGAGGTTTAAACAGACAGGGAATGGCCGTCTCTTTACAATAGGTAATTTCCCAGTCGGTTACGCTCACCTTCTCATTGCAGTTGGAGGCAAGCCACAGCCTCTCGACTTTAATTGGCACTGATGTCCCATCTCAGGAAAGCGTGTCTCCTAATAAATGTTAGTCTGTGCCGTGCCACTGGACTCCTCGTTTTTGCTGAAACCGACTCCCACGCCTTCCCCTCGGAAGCCTGTCCGAGGTTCCCCGCTTGTTCCCTCTCCTCCCCTTACTCCTTCCATTGGCCTCTTGTCTAGGACTCAGGCTTGCTTTGCCGCCTGACAGCACCTAGGCTCAGAGCCACCTTGCACGAGTGCAGCCCCTTCCCTGGAGTTTGCAGCCCCAGCTCCCCGGGTAGGACCCTTGCTGCATCAACGCAAGAGTTCCCCATGCTCCTGCTCCCCACCTCTGCCCTCTACTTCAGATCCCCTTCCCCCTCTTTAATTTTTCACTGAATTGGTCACTGCATTTTGCTTTGGCACCTGCCCCTTGGAGAAACATGTATTTGTTTTTGCAGCTGCGTCGCCATTTAAACTGAATGTTGTGGGGGGTGGGGAGAAAGAGATGAGAGGTGAGGATTTGCACAAATGGCACAATTGGTGCAATCTGTCCTTCTGACTAGTGTTACAGCCAGCTTTAGATAGGCATTTAGTAGGGCTTCGTTAAGCCCTCTCTAAATACCAGATTTAACTTCGTTGTGGCGTTCTACCGTCTGGAATGTGACATTGATGCAAACCGAGTGGAGTGATGTCGTTTTGGCCCTCGGGGCTACGTGGTTATTATGCCATTCGTATCCAGATTCACGGATACACGTCTGCAGGTTTTTTTTGTCACCTATGACAAGATGAGCAGACTCGATCACGGAAATGTATCTAACGTCTGAGAGATCACTTCAAGTTAGCCACAAAGCCGACTAATGGTTGGCTAAAGTGTTGTTAACGATAAGAGTGGGGGTATGCCTCCTCCGTCACCCCCTCCTTCCCAGAATTCCTGCTTTTCAACGATTTCGGGTGTGAGTTTCTAAACTAGGCTCATACAATAATGTGCAAAACAAAAATCAAACCCTAAAGGTAAGTGTGTGCCTAGTTTGTGTGCTGAATGACCTTTATTGCCCAAGGAAATGTGGTAATTCTGGTAAATCAACTGACACGTAAGGGACTGTTGGTGCACAGTGTAAATTACATCTGCACTTGTACCCACCTAAATTGAAATATCAAGGCTGAGTGTAAATACGTGACCTGATATTCCCAGGTGCTAAGTACCTACCGCTATCATTTAGGGATGTTAAATTGAGATTAATTGGCTTCTCAAGTAGTTGATGCAATTTGCATTGACTATCTGATTAGTCGATAAGGGCAACTCCACCTTTGAAGTGTAGCAACAGCCTCAGGGCTGTTGCTACACTTCAAAGACAAAAGCGCTGCAGGGAGCATGGGGCCAGTGGGGGACTCACGTAGTCCCCTTGTGGGGCCCCGGGCTCCCTGCGGCGTTTCAAAGTGGCAGTGCCGCATGGAGCCCTGGGTCAGTCCCTGGCTGGCCCCAGGCTCCACGTAGCACTGCCGCTTTGAAACACCCCCTCCACTTCCTCTGCTCCCTTGCTGACTTTCTGACAGGCAGCAAGGGGTGGGGAACGACTCGTCGACTAGTGTGTCGACTATCTGATAAGCGTTTGCTTTTCGGTTAGTCGACTAGTCGTTCACATCTCAGCTACCATTGACTTCAGATGAAGTTTGGGGCCTATGAAAATCCCGCTAATTATTTCACTGCCAAAACTTCAGGCTCTCACATTTTGGAAAGCTTTCATTTATGCTCTTAAAAGTTCAAAATCTGGAAGACCAGGAAACAATTGCATGCACTGGTAGGATGCTGCTCTGTGAGAGACCCTGCAGGGGCATCGTCTTAATTTAAACAAGAGCCCCTCTTTTCATGTAAACCGTTAAATCTTTCAAGGGTAAGGAAAAGCAACTTCAAATAGTTTTTTGGCATCCAAAGCAAGAATTTAATCCCACCCTCCCATCTATTTACTCAAAACAAGTCAGGAACATGCATTTGCACAGCAAAATCTGTTAAACACACAGTGTGTTCAGTCAGTATTTAGGAAAAGTTGATTGACAGTCTCTTCTGTTTTTCTGTAGAGAGGAGCAGAAGCAAATAAATTACACTAGGAATTCAAATAAGAGTAGCTAGTGTCTTATTTGCTTTGCTCTAGCAAACGATGACATCCGACACATGAAATAAGGTGTAAGCTTTGCTCAAGGTAGGATCTATCACTGAGGGCCGGCAACATGCGTAGGGGCCCAAGACAACAAACATTGCCCAAGAGGTAGCACAACTAGGTTTATCCCAGGGATAATGCAGCAGGAGGGAGAAGTAATTCTCTGGAACGTTGGGATCAGCTGTGCTGGAAGAGGCCTTGCGGTTAGTGGAGAGTAACGTAGATGTGCTAGTGCAATGTGACTTTGTTTTGGACTCGAGGTACGTGCACCATGGCGGGATGCCTCTGTGTAGGGGAGCAGCTGTCCCAGTCTGCACAGGGGTGATGAGATTACCCCTGGAATCTTGTGTTCTGTGTTGGACACAGCTATTGTGATGAGTGGGGGAGGGGTAATACCCTTTTCTAGACATTCCTGCCATTCAGTTAAGTCTTTTCCCAGGGGTTAATTCTCGAGGTCTAGCTCTAACTGGCTTGCCTGTATGGGCTGAAACCATAGACAGCGGGTCCTAGAGAGACCTCAGGAATGCTTGGGAAACAGGAAATGGTTGGCAGGAGGCCAGGAGAGCCACTGGAAGCAGAATTTAGGCTATTGAATGGGAAGCAGTGACCTTCCTGTTCTTGTTAGTGAGACCAGAGCAGAGCTGGGAGATAGGAATTTAAGCCAGAGACCCGAGCGTGGGGAATCCAGCGGCGTCCATGCCTAGGGGAGGAATAAACCTTGGAACAACAGGTATGTGAGTAGAACAGGGAATAGTCAGACACGATCAGGTGACTTTCTTACTTTTTGGGTTTGTTGGACTCCGAGGAGAAATGACAAATTTTCACGCTCTCTCCAGAGGGAGGGGTAAAGAACTTGAGGGTACCCCGCAGGAAGGAATTCCCCAGTGCACTCTCCTGAGTTCTCAAAGGGTTCCTTGCATTTGGGGGGTGGCCTGGACCCACATCCTAGGCCAGGCACTCTGTGGCTGTGGGGAGCTGGAACACAAGCTGTTAGTGGCAGGATATTTTCCATGTCTCTTGTGGGGCCCCATCTTAAATATAAATTAATAGAGATTGCCTATCTCCTAGAACTGGAAGGGACCATGAAAGGTCATCAAGTCCAGTTTGCTGCCTTCGCAGCAGGGCCAAGTACCATCCCTGACAAACTTTTGCCCCAAATCCCTGCTGCAAGGATTGAACTCACAACGCTGGGGTTAGCGGGCTAATGCTCAAACCACTGAGCCATCCCTCTCCCTTCTGCACTTAGAGTGAGGACCAGCCTAGACAGCAATTCTAGAAAGAAATCAAGAGTCCAGCGAGAGTGCAACGCACGTACCGCAGGTGCTGGAGGGAGGAACTGTGGGAAGAAAAGAACCATCCAGTCTGGATCTTCAAAACAATCACGCTGAATTGCATAGATGCCCAGTATCTCCGTGCTACGGGCACCTGGATCCATTCATCAGGGAGATGTCTGATTTGCACCTACCATTGTGCTGTCGAGTCAGTAATCCTCTTAAATATACATGATCCGTTGCTTTTAGCTCCCTACGGCGTGTTTTATTGTGCAGGGCCGCTGCTTCAGTTTGTTGGCCTAGATCCTCGGCTGGTGGTATAAATTGGCACCATCTGGCAGTCTCCTGTGCTCTGCAGGTGGGAGAGGCCTGCCCTAGTGACGACATAAGAAGATCCGGGCTCTCAAACTCTAATCCCAGCCTTGTCTCTGGCTTCCGTCTGTGGCTTTGGGCCCGTCGCAGAACCTTGCTGCGTAACTGTCCCCATCCTCTGGAACAGAAAGCTAGCATGCTGCAAGAGGGCAGTGAGAATTGGTCCGTACTTGTAGCACACTCTGGAAATTGGGACATGGTAGAGATTGGTACCAAGAGCAGCTGTTGAGTGGTTGGTGCGTGACATAGTGTTGAACCTTTCACTCTTGCATGCTGGAGGTGGACTATGCTGTGTATTCTCCATGCAGGACAGCTCCTGGAAAGTATCAGGCCTTGGGAAGGAATTATTCCTCAGGTCAGATTGGCAGTAACGTTGGACAGCTTTGCATGCTTCTTCCTCAGTAGCATAGGGCATGGATCACCCTGGCCTCTCTCTCCTAATTAATCCCTACCGTTGCTGGAGCCACAGGTATTGGTGGCATCTGGTCTTCTCTGTTCTGTCTGTGCCGAACCGCTCTGTCTCTTGAGGACAGGCGTGTTTTGGGTTAACTAAAGCTACTGGGCTCAGCAAAAAGATATCGGGGTGAATTTGAATGGCCTGTATGATGCAGGAAGTCAGACTAGATGTTCTAACAATCCCTTCTGGTTTTAGGCTCTGAAAATAAACAGTGTTGTTTGGATAGCTGATTGGAAATACACCAGTATTCGAAAGGTTGATTTTTAAAATACTAAGAGGCAATATTGCTTTATTATTTCTCAGTGCTAGAGCAAGTGTGGATTCTAAAACTAGCACCTGCTTCCAGTCAGTTTACTGCAGATGTCATACCACTAGCAATGACATGGGTTTCCAGGTTTGGCCTTTCTGCTCTGTTACAGCAAACAACCAACAAAAGGAAGTTTTTCTTCACTCAGTGCACAGTCAACCTGTGGAACTCCTTGCCAGAGGATGTTGTGAAGACTAGTACTTTAACTGAGTTCAAAAAAGAGCTAGATAGATTCATGGAGGTTAGGTCCATCAATGGCGATTAGCCAACATGGGTAGGAATGGTGTCCCTGTCATCCATCTGGAGATGGATGACAGGAGAGGGATCATGTGATGGTTACCTTTCTGTTCCCTCCGTCTGGTGCAACTGGCATTGGCCACTGTTGGCAGACAGGATACTGGGCTAGGTAGGCCATTGGTCTGACCCAGTCTGGCTGCTCTCATGTTCTTATGTTCTTATTGATTGCTCTAGATCTCTGTTCCTGTTGTGGAACCAGTTCCAGAAATGGTCCACATATGACTGGTGCATAATCGTAAGCATCTTGTGGGGTTTCTCTACCATATTCACTTGAGCAACCACATCCTTCATGCACCTCTCACTTTCAGCCTGTGGCTTCGTGCCTTTGTGTCGAAGTGACTTTGGTAGTTTCATTTCATCTATTAAAATTCCTGTGACCGAGAAAACGTGTCCTAGGCTTTACACTGAAGCCATCCACATCATGACAGACCTAGGCAGCATCCTTTATGGTGCAACCTTCGAATGACATCAGCGGTCACAATTAGGGATGTTAACTTTAGATTAACTGGCTCATTGAATAGTCGCTGCAGTTTGCATCAACTATTTGATTAGTCGATAAGCCTCTGCCTACACTTCAAAGGCAAAAGCGTTGCAGGGGGCACAGGGCCAGTGGGGAGCTTGAGCAATCCCCCACTGGCCCCGTGCTCTCCGTGGCATTTCAAAGTGGCAGCACCACATGGAGCCTGGGTCAGCGGGGGAGTCCCCAGCTGGCCCCGGGCTGCACGCGGCATTTCAGAGCAGCAGACCTTGGGCTCCATGTGGCACTGCCACTTTGAAACACCATGTGGAACCCAGGTGCTGTCGCTTTGAAGCACCCCCTTTTCTCCCCTCCCCCCCTGCCTCTTTCTGATAGAGGCAGCAAGTTTAGGGGGAAGCGACTAGTCTGACTAGTATGTGGACTATCTGATAAGCATTTGCTTATCTGATAGTTGAATGCGACCTAGGGACGTGAGCGACTAATCTCAGACTCCCAATGAATGGGTCTTATTTTTCTCTGACTGCTAATCTAATGGTTGAATGCATGGTGGTGCTCTGGCTGGCAAACAGGAGAGAAATACGCCTTTTCAGGTTGTGACCTACTGATGAGCTGCTTCCATTGGCCCTTAGTATGTTGTATACGCACCAGGTAGGCTAAGTTTAGCCAATGGCTTTCCCTTCCCCTTTGTGGAAGAGATTGCATCACAAATCTTGCCATATTTGCTCGGGTTTGTTCTTGGAGCCCCCACTTCTGGTGTCATGTGATTACATGAGTCACAGCCTTTGCTCTGGGGGGGGGAGGGGGGGAAGCACGTTTCTCAGCCCTCATGGCTGCAGGGGAAAAAACCTCAAAAGTGTGGTTCCTAAAGGCTCAAAATCCAAAAAGCAACTACAAGAATCCAAATTTGATTTTTTTTAAAAAAAATCAATATTTTTTTTTTTTCTTCACACAGCACAGTGAACCTGTGGAACTCCTTACCTAGAGGATGTTGAGAAGGCCAAGACTATATCAGGGTTCAAAAAAAGCTAGATAAATTCATGGAGGACAGGGCCATCAGTGGCTATTAACCAGGATGCGCAGTAATGGTGTCCATAGCTGCTGTTTGTCAGAGGCTGGGAATTGGTGACAGGGGTTGGATCACTTGATTCTCTGTTCTGTTCACTCCCTCTGGGGCACCTGGCATTAGCCACTGTTGGGAAAACAAGAATGGCCATACTGGGTCAGACCAGCGGTCCTGTGCTGTAACCCATCTCTCATGGTTTGGCTAAGGGAGACCTTTTTCTGATATGAAGTGAACCTGGGAAGAGGAAACTAAAATAATTATCAAAGGCCGTGGTCCCCAACCTTTATTATAGCGGGGACCAGCAAACCCATTCACAAAAACTTTTGGCGGACTGGTAAAATTGTTTGCATATTCATTGTGCAAAAAATGAATATGCAAATAAAATGTTACCAGTCCACCAAAGGCCCCGGTCCCCAGAGTCGTCCCCCCCCCCCCGCACTGTGCCATCACTAACTCCTAGAGCTCCCCACCCTTTCACTCCCCCCCCCTGCACCCAGCTCCCCAGTGCCAGCTCCCTATCCCTTAGAGCCCCCCTCACCAGAGCCCCCTTAGTGACAGTCTCCCATGTCCAAAGCCCCACTGCACCCAACCCCCGCAGAGCCCTCCCCAGTGCCAGCCTCCAATCCCCAATATTAGCCCCACCCCTGGAACCTCCAGTGCCTGCTCTGCCCCCCTCATCTAGCCCTGCACTGCTTTCCAGCTGACAGCTGAGTGCTGCTGCTGCCTGTGTTGCATGGACCTTCCGCCATGCAGCAAAGCTCTCTTCCTTGTCCAGGAAGAGACCCCGCCCCTGCTCAGTGCTGGTTGGCTGAGAGGTGGGGCAGGACACGCCTCTCCCAACAGCTCCAGTGGGAGCGGTGTGCCCTAGCCCTGGCCTGGAGAGCCGCCGTGGCCCAGCAGCCAGAGGTCCGTGGCCCATCCGTGAACCAGCAGCCAGAGGTCCGTGGCCCATCCGTGGACCAGCGGATGGGCACTGCTGATCGACGGCATCTGGAATATTACCAGGCATCATTCATCAACCAATCAGTGGTTCTCAACCTATTGCATATGCACCAGCCTGTGTTACGTGGGCCTCTTCCGTGCAATATATGGGCTGCTTGCATGGCCCTGAGGATGTCACGTGGACAGCAGGTGTGTGCTGATTGGGCCAGAAGTGGCCCATGGGTTGAGAATCCCTGGTTGAAATGTTTTTCTCATCGATGGTCCAGAACGATCGGTTTAATTTGACACCTGCAATGCGGTGTTTATGGCGTGACACTGACAGCAACTACTAGGGGAAGAGGAAAAATGGAAAATAGGGCAAACAGTATTTGTTAGGTGCTAGCAGCCCAAGATCCAAAGGGGAGAGGGGCCCATTTTTCCTCCACTCCTTTGTGGGTACCATGTACTCCCTCAATTCAGGTGCCTTGTGGCAGGAATGCAAGACTTGCAATACATTACCAGCATGATAGGTCTAGCCAGCTGTGCAGTAATGAAATCATCTCTCAACAGAAGTGCTCTTTCTGCTTCCAGAGTGGCCTATTTTAGAAAGTCCATAGATGGACTATTCAGTAAGTTTAGGAAAGTAGCTTTCCTGTTCCATTACCTGCAAGGTCACTCTACCCTTTTTAAGCTCTTCTCATACCAGAGTTTTTCTATCCACTTGACTGCTCCCTAGGTGAACTGGGACTTGAACCAGCAACCCTCCTCTCTCCAGGCAAATGCCCTAGCCTCTAGGCCACTTCAGGGCATCCCTTACCATGCCTTGCCACTGCAGTACCCTTTTGGTCCTTCTTGGTATCTTTGCCAATTCTAATATAGGGTGACCAGAACTGCAAGCAGTGCAGTAGAACCTCAGAATTACAAACACCTTGGGAATCGGGATGTAAAATCCCATTTAATCAGATGACCGGTAAAACTTTGTTTAACCGGTTAACCAATTAAATGGGGTAGGCAGGGTGAGGGCTGCTCAACTGTAACCAATAAGCATCACCTGTTAAGGGTGATGCTGAGCGTTCTATCTGGTTAACCATTCACATCTCTACTTGGGAATGGAGGTTGTTTGGAACTGTGCAATGTTCCTGATGCTGCAGAAAACCTTAGGATGGGTGTCTCAAAAGCTTACAACTGAACACTGATTTGATACAGCTTTGAAACTTTCCTGTGCGGCAGAAGAACGCTGCTTCTAACCACTTACTGTAAGAGAAACATACCCAGATAGTTTCCTCACCTTGTCAAAGCTTTTAACATTGCCCCTTCTATGTCAGCAGTTTGTATAACACAGGGCAGCGCTGTAGTGGCTTTTTTTGTTTCTCGGCTGTAGCGGCCTGACTGCGTACTGCGGGTTCCAAGTGAGCCGTGGGGTGGACGGCTCAGTTCGTAATGCGAAGGTACTGCTCTGCTTGAGATATGAGTGTGCCCTGGATTAATATAGAGTCGTGATGAGATTTACTGTCTCATTATTTGTCCCTTTCCTAATGGTCCCTAACACTCTTCGCTTTCGCTTGCGCACACGGTGGATGTTTTCAGAGCACTCCCCCTGTTGATGCCAAGATTTCTTTCTTGAGAGGTAGCGCCTGATGTAAACCCCCATCATTTTGTATGGATAGTTGGGGTTATGTTTTCCAGTGTGTAGCACTCTGCGTTACTCAGCATTGAATTTCATCTGCCATTTTGTTGCTTGGTCACCCAGTTTTGTGAGATCCTTTTGTCGCTCTTCGCAGTCTGCTTTGGACTTAATGGTCTTGAGTAATTTTGTATCTCCTGCGAACGCTGCCACATCAGACCCCTCCCCCCCAGTGGGGGACAGGGAAGAGCAAAGGGGCAACCGCCAGAGCCTCGGACTCTTTTATATACCCACTGGAGCCCTGTGGTGCTCACTTTCAGTGGTGCTGGAGGGCTGGCTGGGGGAGGCTAGCTCCAGTCCCGCGCCTTCTTTCCAAGGCCCCGCCTTTCCAGGAGCATGGATCCACCCCCTATCTTGTCTAGGGGCCTGGCAGTTCTGTTGCCCCCCCCCGATCCAGTACAGATCCTCTCTGTTTACCTCTCTCCACTGTGAATGCTGACCCTTGGCTGAGCATGTGTAGGAGTAGATGCTCATCATAGATTGTTACTGGGGTTAGCAGCTGAAGATGAGCAAAGAGATTTCAGGGGTGCTAAAGGAATGTGCTAGAGAGATCTGTGGATGCATCAAAGGCTTTCCTCAGCATTTGTGTGTACGGATCAAATTCTGCCCTTGAATTGCTCACACGTCCCTAGCTGACGTCAGTGTGGGATGACCTGATAGCAAGAATGAAAATATCAGGATGGGGTCGGGGAGTAATAGCCGCCTATGGAAGAAAAAGTCCCAAATATTGGGACTCTCCCTATAAAATCAGGACTTCTGATCACCCCCATCAGTGGGGCCCTGTGCATATATATTTAATGAGCTGGCTACATCTTCAAAGCCCTGTATAAACACTAACTAGTTGATTCTCACAACAACACAACGAAGGAGGGAAGTGCTAATATCCAAGTTTTTCTGATAGTGGAAACTAAGCCCTAGCATAAGGGCTGGATTTAGGGCTTGTCTGCATTGGTAAAGTTACTGGTGTAGCTCTGCTGATAAATCTCCCCATGTAGACACTGCTATCCAGGAAGAAGAGGATTCTTTCCTCGGTGAGTATATCTTGCTCTGACAGCTGGTAATCTTCCCACATATGAAAGAGCTTGTCTCGATGGGGATCTTGTTAGCCCTTTCTCTGCTAAGTTGAAGAGCCTTCTCTTATCCAATTTTCAGTTCGCCATGTCGGGTAGGCAACTCCGTGTGATCAACAGGGAGTCCTGTGGCACCTTAAAGACTCACAGATGCATCTGATGAAGTGGGGCTTTTGCCCCCGAAAGCTTATGCCCAAATCGGTTAGGGTACGTCTACACTGCAACACTATTTCGCAATCACTAGCGCTATTCTGAAATAACCTAGTCCACGTCTACACAGCAGGCAGTTATTTCGAAATAGTGTCGACATACTGTCAAGCTGGAGGACTTCTTACTCTGACCCCTGTAACTCTCATTGTCCGAGGAGTAAGGGAAGTCAGAGGAAGAGTGCTCTATTTCGAAGTAAGTGCTGTGTAGACGCTCCCTATTTTGAAATAAGCTACGCAATTGACATAGCTCAATTTGCGTAGCTTATTTTGAACTAAGCCCTGCAGAGTACCTCCGGACTCCTTCTTCTTGTAGATACAGACTAACACGGCTACTCCTCAGATACAGAGTGTGAGGAAGTTGCCCCGTAACCTTCTGTTTGACAAAAATAGCCTGATTTAGACTTAAAATAAACCACAATTTGTTTTTTTGTTTTTTTTACACCAAAGAAACTTTTTAATCAAGATTGGATTTTGTTTCCTAAGAGACACGCTGGTGGGTGTTGAAGTCAGTGGGAGATGTCGGTTCCCAGGAAATGATGCCCTAGGATTAGATTTTTGGGATGTGCTGGTTCACATCCATGTCCATGTTCCTTTAGGTTACACTGCTGAGACTGCCTGGCTGTCCGCAGAACTTGGCCCTATGTGTTAATTTACAGATGTGTCCCTCACCCTGGTGCGTTCAAGTTCACTACCATGAAAAGGGGCCAAGTAAGAAACTGGGCGGTAACCGGGTGTGGGAAGTGGTGGGACTGAAGACAGTGCTGCTTAGGAGCCAGCTGCACCCTCCTGCCAGCCTCAGCTAATTTGCAGCCCGGAGACAAGCTAACAGCTGAGGGCTATGTAAGGAGATGCACCCTGCAGGACATTCTATCAAACGGTGGGACTGGCCCTGGGCCAGTAATGCTAGAGACACGCTGTGATATTAAAAGGCCTGGCAGAGATTTCAGACAAGGAGAGGCCGGGGACAAGGAATCGGGAGGTCAAGAAGAAGTGAGAGAGGCTCGGTCAACTTGCAGCTCCTAGTGGGCTGTGGAACAAGGAGTCTGGGGCGGGAATTCTCTCTCTGGTGGTGGAGAGGAGACTTGGGGGTGGGGGGGGCAAAACATTGTTTTTTTGAGTCTCAGAAGGATAGCCGAGTTAGTCTGTAACTAAAACTTAAAAAATGACAGATGGTCCTGTAGCACCTTAGAGACTGACCAAAACATGTAGATGGTATCATGAGCTTTTGTGGGCTCCAACTCACTTCTTCAGATGACAATTATGGAGCAAGGGAGTCCAGGAGTACAACTATAAAGCGGGAGAAGGGGAGGGGGGGAAAAGCCTGTCCATGAAAGTGTCCGTGCGAAAAGAGGCTAATAGAGGGGGCTGTAAGTGCCCAATGTTGAGCTTTTGATGTTGTTTGGGAGTTGAATAGAGTGGCCCATCCAAGATGTCTTTGTTCATTCCTTGAGTTAATGTGTCAAATTTGCATGTGAAGGCCAGTTCTGCAGGCTGACTTTCTAGCTCGTTCCTGAAATTACTTGGTAAGAGGATAGTCCCTTTGAGATCCATTGGTGAGGGCCTGGGGAAGTTCAAATGTTCCCCAACAGGCTTCTGTGTGTTACCATTTCGAATATCCGATTTGTGTCCATTAATTAAGGATGTGAGCGACTAGTTAACTATCCAATAAGCATGTTCTTATCAGATAGTCCACACGCTAGTCGACCAGTCGCTCCCCTGTCCGCCTCTAATAGAGGCAGCAAGGCAAGGGGGAGAGGAGAGGGTGCTTCAAAGAAGCAGTGCCATATGGAGCTGGGGGTGGGTGGGGGAATACCCCGCGGGCCCCAGTCTCCATGCGACGGTGCCGCTTTGAAATGCTGCGGGGAGCACGGGACCTGCAGGGGTCTGCTTGAGTCTCACGCTGTCCCTATGCCCGCAGTGTGTTTGCCTTTGAAGCGTAGTAACAACCCAAATTGCATCGAATATTCGATTAGTCACTTGAAATTTAACCTCCTCTGTCGTAGAGACTGTCCGGTGGGGCCAACAGACATGGCAGAGGGACATTGCTGGCACTTGATGGCACAGGTCCCATTCGTGGATGTGCAGGTGGATGAGCCTCTGATGTGGTGGTGTATGTGGTTAAGTCCTGTGATGATGATTGTGTATTGTCTGTTGTTTTTTTTTACCGGACAGATGCCGCAGTTACCGGACTGTCCAGGCCGATACCGGACACCTGGCAACACTACTTGGTGTAAGCCGACTCCCGCTATGTAGAATACGTAGCTGGGGTTGTGCACCTTCAGCCAAGCTGCCGGGTCTAGTATAAACTTGGCCATAGTCTGCACTCCCAATTGGCTAAGGTATCTTTCCTGATAGCCATACAGGGCTGTAGAATAACCCTTTAACAAGTCACCCCGGCCCGAATAAACACTGCCAATGACAAGTGGTGATTACACAGGTCCCATGCTTAGGTGCCTTTTTATGAGAACTTGTTTTGATCCCGAAGAGGAAGAAATAGACATGCAACGCCTCGTGCCGCTTTAACGAGCTGGCTCTTCATTTCTTTGTGTGTCTGTGTTGCCTTTTTAATGTAACTATTCCAAGGCCTCAGTCAGTGACTTCCTCTCTTACTTACGAGGCTGGATTGTCAACGATGACGAGGGCAGAGAGCAGGGCTGGGGAGCCTGTTTTGGCCTGGGGGCTGCTGACCCACAGACAACTCAGTTGTGGGGCCGCACACACGTCAGAAGCAAAAAAAAGAGAAAAAGCCAACCCTGACTGACGTGGCCCCTGATTGCGAAGGAGAAAGATGCTCCCCACATTCCCCTCCCACACCAGAATCTGGGGGGTGGGGGAAGGGACCAGGCTGGTCGGTTTTTGGGTGTCCAGCCCCACAGCGGGCGGCGGCGAGGGACTTGAGCTCCAATTCAGGCTCCCCAATGCTGGGGGGGGGGGGGAAGCTCCTAACTTCAGGAGCTGGATCCAGGCAAGGTAGGGGCTGCATACGGCCCCCAGGCCTTACGGTCCCCGCCCCAGCATAGAAGCTGGCTCTGGCCTTGTGATCAGGGTGTCCACACTGAAACCAGTGGGGCTTTAGAAGTGGAGAGAGGCTGTTCTCTGGGGTGACAGGTGGCAGCGCGAGGAGCAACGGTCTCAAGTTGCAGCAGGGGAGGCCTAGGTTGGACACTAGGACATTTCCCTAGGAGGGTGGGGAAGCACTGGGCTGGGTTCCCTAGGGAGGTGGAATCTCCATCCCTAGAGGTTTAAAGTGCCGGCTTGACACAGCCCTGGCTGGGCTGATTGAGTTGGGGCTGGTCCTGCTTTGGGCAGGGGGCTGGACTCGATGGCCTCTTGAGAGCTCGTCCAGTCCTGGGATTCTGTGATCAAACCCCCTGCTGAATTGAGCATCCGTTCCACTGTCTTTTAGTGGTCTGTTGATGGTGAATTTGGGTCTTATTAAGCTGCCCCCCACTCCAGCCTGATGGCAGTGAAAAAACAGCCCTGGCTAGAGGAAGCAATTGCACATTGCGCGGATTCCAGTTTGCGCATTCCCCAGGGTCTGACAGACTCTGTGCACCTGGTGCTGGGACCACCCACCTGGCCATCCCTGCGGCTTCCGATGGGCCCACCACTCTGCTTTCCAGAGGTGCGGGCAGGCACCGGGCCGCTGTGACCTGCTCTTCCATGCGGCTGACTCAAGGCTGAAAAGTCAACAGCTTTTCCCATCCGGCATCACCCGGTAACAGCAGCCTTGAACGTGGCCAACGCCGGCCTGTTTCCCCAGTCAGTAACAGGGTTTGCCTCTGCCTCTGGAACCTTATCTGGCAGGTGCAGGCTGATAAGGTGAGTTTGTAACAATAGAGAGCATTGTCCCAGCTGTTAGCAAAGTATTCCCACGGGCCCCCTGGCAGCTAGAGGGGGGGATAAAATCATTCAATTCCACTTTACAGAAGGGGAAACTGAGGCAGAAAGTCGATGCCATGAGTCGATGGCAAAGGCAGGATTTTAGTTCAGGCACGCTTGGCTGCGCACCGGTCCTCCTCCGGAGAGGGATGTTTACCCGTGTGGTGAGTGCGTGCTGGAGGTGAGAGCAGTCCTTGGTTCTGCCTGCGTGTGCGGTGCATGCCTGTGCCTCAGTTTGCCTTCTGTAAAGCGGGAAAAATAATCTTCCTTCCTCTCTGAAGGGGGGGAAATCTGGATCGGGACCGTCTCTCACAATGGGAGTGTGCCCCCCCTAGCGCATTTTTTTTTTTTTTTTTGCCTGGGGACCGGGGGGGTGCAGATGTTCTGGTAAAACAAACCATAATGACGTGCTGCAGTTCACGGAAATTAGCCCAGGCTAACCCTGTAACCGGTCTGCTCCATAGAGGCAGAATCCCCTTCCCCAGCTCCCTCGGTGTTTCATCAGGAGTCTTCTCGCTTCTCCCTGGAATGAAGGAGTTGGAGTGTGTTTGGCCCCAAAGTCTGGCCTGTGCTTGCGAAGATCTCTCTCCCTCTGCTTAGCAGACACCCACCCTCTCCAACAAGCTGCAGCTTCTTGTGTGTAGGGTGCCAGTTTAATTTTCCTCCTCCCAGGCTCTGTCGCCCTTAGGCCCCCTCGGCTATGAGCTCCTGCCATCTTTGTGTGGTGGAGAACCGAGCACAGACTGAGGAGGCCGCCCGGATGGGGCAGATACTACCGAAGGGGGCTCCTTTCTCTGCCATGCTCCCTGCCCCGCTTGTCCTGGGGGAGAGGAGACCAGTGCTGATTGCATCTTCCCGCCAGGAGAACAGCTGCTTTGTCTCCTCCTGCTTCCCTTCTCCTCCCACCCCAGTTTGTCCTGGGTCTGATTCAAGCAAAATACAAACATTCCTCCCTGTGCTAGTGGCTGCTTCCACCTCTGGGCTGCCTTTCCCATCGCTCGCTGCTGCTCCTCCTGTTTGACCATCTCTTCTCCACATCCCTCTTGTGTAGTGTTCATGTGGCTCAGCCCCCCTTCCGGCCCCCCCGACTGTCTCTCTTCCCCTCTTCCTCCCCCTTCTCCCCTTCTAAACCGGTGCCCGTGGCAGTAGCGTAACTGGAGCATAGTACAAAAGGTGCCGCTGCCTCTGTGCCTTAGTGCTCTGTCAGTGCTGGGCTGCCATTTAATAACTAGGGTCTGATTACCACAAAGGAAACAACACACCCGTGCAACCCTGATCCGCTCGCTTCTTAAAGTTTAATTAGAGATCAGGGCGACATACAAAGGCCTCTGAACACAGGCGGTGAGCGATTGCAGGTAGGCTGCATGTGGCGAGACTCTGGCTGCTTCCGCTTCTCCTAGCATAGAATCATAGAACACTAGGACTGGAAGGAGGGACCTCGAGAGGTCATCAAGTCCAGTCCCCTGCCCTCATGGCAGGACCCTGTACTGTCCAGACCATCCCTGATAGACATTTATCCAACCTACTCTTAAATATCTCCAGAGATGGGGATTCCACAACCTCCCTGGGCAATTTATTCCAGTGTTTAACCCCCCTGACAGTTAGTTAGGAAGTTTTTCCTAATGTCCAACCTAAACCTCCCTTTCTGCAGTTTAAGCCCATTGCTTCTTGTTCTATCCCCAGAGGCCAAGATGAGCAAGTTTTCTCCCTCCTCCTTAGGACACCCTTTTAGATACCTGAAAACTGCTATCATGTCCCCCCTCAATCTTCTCTTTTCTAAACTAAATAAACCCAATTCTTTCAGCCTTCCTTCATAGGTCATGTTCTCTAGACCTTTCATCATTCTTGTTGCTCTTCTGTGGACCCTTTCCAATTTCTCCACATCTTTCTTGAAATGCAGTGCCCAGAACTGGACACAATAGTCCAACTGAGGCCTAACCAGCACAGAGTAGAGTGGAAGAATGACTTCTCATGTCTTGCTCAGTCACACCTGTTCATGCATCCCAGAATCATGTTTGCTTTTTTTTTTTGCAACAGCATCACACTGCTGACTCGTATTCAGCTTGTGGTCCACTATAACCCCTAGGTTCCTTTCTGCCGTACTCCTTCCTAGACAGTCCTTTCCCATTCTGTATGTGTGAAATGGGCTGAATGGATCCTTGAACATGCATCTTTCTAGTTCTCGTCCTCCCTACTGTTCCTTCTGTTCTTGTTCGGAGCCCGAGGTGTTTCCGTGGGGCTGTTGTATGTGGCATTGAGCCAGGTCCTTGCAGGGCGGTGGGGAAGCAGCTGGATTTGCTGGTTTGGGGGCAGCAGGTGTCTTCAAGTCCGTGCAGTGGTCTTCTGGTTGGCCCACCGTGGAGACTACAGAGAAGCACAGGCAGGGGCGAGGCCACAGCCTGGCACGTGGTGCCCTTTCTAACCCAGTTTTGCGTGTCCTCGTGGAAGCAGCTGGGCGTTCGGCAGTTTTGAACGTCTGGTTTTAGTTGTCGGCGCTGAGCATCAGACAATCGAGCCCGATGAACCCTGGGCTGCATTTGAGCCAGAGACCAAGCCACGGCTGCCTCGGTGACCCAGTGGGAATGCACTAATCCCCTGCTGAGCATCAATTGCAGTAAGATGCAGGCGAAGGAGAAAAACCTAATTCCACCTTGATAGCATCCGTTTCCATTAGGGATGCTAACGGTTAACCAGTTACCCAGTAAGCATCATCCATTAAGGGCCTGCTGCAGGTGGAGGGCTGCTCTATCCCCGCCGGTCCAAACGTGGGGGCTGGAGGCTCTGGAAGCTTGCCCACCCCCATTTAATCCACTAACCCGTTAACCAATTAAACAGAATTTGTACATTCCTAGTTTACAAACATGAGACCCATTGGCTTTCTTGTGTCCTAGAGCAAAATTACCCTCGATGTCTGTGCGTGTCTACCATAGCTAGGAGTTATCCAGGGTGGACTGTCCCCTAATTCATATTTCATCTGGTGCAGAAGATTGTTTTTATCTGGCCTTCTGATTGGTTGAACTAAAACTCACAGGCTGCATCACTTCTCAGCAGTTTACCTACGGCACCTGCTGTCGACAAACTATTGAGCCAGCATTTGCAGTCACAGCTCTCCAAACCAGTGTTTCCCAATTGGTGCTCCGTGGAACCCCGTGGCATTGCCCCGCCCCCTCTTAAAGAGACAGTATTCCGCAGGTTTTTTTGCGCAACCAGTTCTGGCGGGGCTTTTTTTTTTGTTTGCCAAATTTTACCCGGGGAACCCTAGGGGTTCCTTGAAATTATTTTAAGCTGAAAAGGGTTCTGTGGCAAATAAAATTGGGGAAACACTGCTCCAAACAAACCCGGTGCCTGCCAACATACAGTTGTGTGGTTTCATGTTTGCATGTAACAAAACGTTTGTGATGTCAAGCGTCTCCATTTGCATCAGCTGCTAACCGTCCTCCCTATTGGAGGAGAGGTACACCCGGTATCCTGATGTCTGAATGCACCACCTCTTTTCACAAGCACTTGGGAATTTGGCCAGAACATTGGGTGACCATCCTCTACCCACCTAATTTTGCCTCGTGTGGTTTTAACTGGTCAAGGTAGTCACGCCTTGTCCTAGGTTGCCTACTGTAGCGGATATTTGCTATTTAGCGCTCTTGTCACACTAAATCACGATTGTTTGTAGTATCCTAGTGCAGGGAGTGCTAGTGAAATTGTTCCCATTGGATTAGACACTGTAATAGATCCCTCTCTCCCAGTGCTCAGGGAGAGGGGAAAAAAGTAGATGACATGCTTGGTGGTGACGTTGGCAATGCCAAACCATCTTGTGTCCATGGCGTTGCTACAAATATTCATTGTTGCAACCTATGAGTGCATGGGGGAGCAGAACTCCGTCCTGTCTCTTACTGCACTCACATAGTCTGAAGAGTTTCTAGGTAGGCAGCTGCAAATCTTGAGGTTACACTTATTTGGCTGGCTTTCCTCTTTCCATCCCACAATGCAGAGCCTCACAGTTAGAAATGACCCAGAAGTTCCTGCACCCGGCAATGGTGCCGAGACAGGTGCTTCGGGCTTCCCAGAATGCAATGGTGCAGGCGCCGATTTAAGGCACGTTGACCTTCCAAGACGGTTTGGCTGCCTTAGATGGGTTTGCTGTGTGGGCAGCCCAGTGCTGCTAACACGACAAGCATGGCAATGACTCCTTCAAACCACCGACGTGCTTGCAATTTCCTCCTTTTCGTGTAGATGCACCCAGGATGGAGCCCTGCCGTTGTGCTTAGCACGTGGCGGGAATCTTTGGCTAAGAACATGTTGGGGCAAGTCACCATCACGACGAGACCTGCTGGGGTGTGTCTCTGTGTGCGCATGTGTTTATAAAGGATGCTGTTTCACAAATCAACACAGGGTGAGACTAGCGGTGTGGGATTCTGTTTGTTGTCCAAACACGCACCATGAGACGTGCCAGGGTCAGAGTGGGAGCAAGAGGCTAGTGGTTATTGCTTGGATTTAACTTTTTTTTATGTCAATTTGGTGTTGTACACAGTTGAGCTCTGGGGAATCCCCCTTGGAAACCTCACACCGCTGCTAGCATAGCCACAGGCTGACCCGGGCTGCAGGCAAAGGGGCTACCGGACTTTCTATTGCATATCCAGAAAAAACCGACTTGCCCTCGATCCAGAAATGAGCCCTATTTATGTTGAAGTGGCACCAAATTCTGTGTTTGAGGGCCGCAGGGGATTGACATGGCCGGAGAGCAGACGTTCCTCCGCTGCTATCGGAGCATAAACGTATTTGCTGTGATTCCTCCTTCCTTCCAAACTCGTAGAGAGACTTCTGGAGCTGATGAGACGTGCCTGTCTGGTGTTGAAGTCTCCTCGTTTATCTTCGAGCCAGTGCAGTAACGGCAGGGATTTTCCATCCCCCCCCCGCCCTCCCCAAACTGCCCTGTCAGTGTGTTTTTGGCCTGTATGTAGAAGGTCTGCTTTGGGGAGTAGGATCTTAGCCTCCATCTGTATTGGGGATCCCTCTGTTGAAATCGTTTTGTGCCACCTCTCCACCTGGGATGGGACTGAGGCCACGGGCCTGCCGACGGGCGGGGGAAGGGGGCCGTTGCTCCCAGGACCTGCTGTTTTGAAGGGATCTGGGACTCCCATCTGCCGCTACTGCAGCAGCGGTGGTGACCAGAGACCTTGTCCCTTTAAATCTCTGCCAGAGTGCTGTGCCCCACACAGTGGGCAGGGCTAAGAGCTGCGAGGGGGGTGCCATGCTCTGTCAGGGTACGGCTACACTACAACGTTAATTCAAACTAACTTAGTTCGAATTAGTTAATTCGAGCTAAGCTAATTTGAACTAACGCATCTAGAACTAAAAACTAGTTCGAATTAGCGTTTTGCTAATTCGAACTAGCGCGTCCACATTAAGTGGACCCTGAACCGGGGTTAAGGCTGGCCGGAAGCAGTGCCAGCAGGGCATCAGAGGAGGACTTAGAGCATGGAGATGCTGTCTCAGGCTAGCCGAGGGCTGCGCTTAAAGGGACCCGATCCCCACCCTGGACAGACATTCTCAGGGATGCCCCGCTTGCAAAGCAATCCTGGCTTGGATTGCCCGGAGTACCCACACTGGGCACATCACAGCACTCAGCCATCAGGCCGGCTGCGCTTGCCACAGGCTGCCATCTGGGGAGAGGGGGCAATTGGGGGGCTGCAGGAGAGCTTCCACCCCCAGAAGCCTGCAGAGCCAGCCCAGTCCTCCCCATCGGGGGCGTGTACCCCATTTCTCCCTCACCTCCTTCCACTTACCCTTCCCTAGCCCCTCTTCTTGATGTACAAAATAAAGGACAATTGTGTTCAAAAATGGAATCTGTCTTTATTGAACAAAACTGGGGGAGACTGGGAAAAGGAGGTGGGAGAGGGGAAGAGAGGCTGGGAGAGGGGAGGGCAACTACAATGATCAGGGGTTGGGAACAGGTCCCCTATGAAGAGAGGCTAAAGAGACTGGGACTTTTCAGCTTAGAAAAGAGGAGACGGGGGGGGGGGGGGGACGGACAGGATAGAGGTCTCTCAAAGCAGGAGTTGGGTGGAGAGGGTGCATACAGAAAAGTTCTTCATTAGTTCCCATAAAGAAGGACTAGAGGACACCAAAGGAAAGGAATGGGTAGCAGGCTTCAAACTAGTAAGAGAAAGTTCTTCTTCACAAAGCAAAGAGTCAACCTGTGGAACTCCTTGCTGCAGGAGGCTGTGAAGGCTACAACTAGAACAGAGTTTAAAGGGATGTGAGATCAAGTCATGGAGGTTGGGTCCATGGAGTGCTATTAGCCAGGGGGTAGGAGTAGTGTTCCTGCCCAAGGTTTGTGGAAGGCTGGAGATGGATGGCACGAGACAAATGGCTTGGTCACTGTCTTCGGTCCATCCTCTCCAGTGTCCCTAGGGTTGGCCGCTGTCGGCAGACAGGCTACTGGGCTAGATGGACCTTTGGTCTGACCCAGTACGGCCATTGTGGGCTCAGGGTCGGGGGTCTCAGTGGACCACCTTGATTTTCATGCCAACCTGCTCCTGGGTGGCCAGGTTGGCAGCTCTCCTGCCCTAGCCGGCCACTTTCCTGTGCCTAGTGCGGAGGTCGTGGACGAGGTCCACGATGTCTGCACTAGCCCAGGCGGGTGCCCGCCTCTTGTGGTCCCGGGCAAGCTCCCGGGAGCCGCCAGCCTGGTCCCGGGAAGAGGGGGCGGGCTGGGGGGTATCGGGTGGGTGGCTCGAGCCGTGCCAGGTGCAGGGTCTGCTGGCTGGGTGCTGGCAGGCTTGCACCTGGCACGGGCACCGTAGCCAACCCGTGCCCCTTTAAGGGGTCCCGGGGCCGGGAGGGGGGCAGACGAGTTTCCCTGGTGTTGGCCAAAGTGGCCACCAGGGAAAGCTGGGGAGGGCTAGCCTCCCACTAGTTCGAATTAAGGGTCTACACAGCCCTTAATTTGAACTAGTAAGTTCGAACTAGGCTTAATCCTTGTGGAATGAGGTTTTCCTAGTTCGAACTAAGCGCTCCGCTAGTTCGAATTAAGTTCGAACTAACGGAGCGCTAGTGTAGCTCCTATCAAAGTTAGTTTGAACTAACTTTGTAGTGTAGACATACCCTCAGAGCCTTTGCGGTGTGCTCTGGGCAGAGCTCAAGGCTGGCTGCCCCTTGGCTCCGCCCTTTCCACCTGAGACCCCGCCCCTTCTGGGCATGCAGAGCTGCCCCTCCCTCCACGCTCCCCAAGCCCCTGGGCAGTGGCTTTGAGGTTCTTTGTGAACCAGCAATCCAGAGGCGATAGGCACCTTAGGCCTTTCCCAGGGCCTGGTGCCCTCTAGAATACGATCTCGTGTCCAGAATCTGGGCCTTCCTTTCACGTGAGCGTGCAACTGCTTTCACACTAGTGAGCTCTGAGCTTCATGCCTCTCAGAACTGCGCTCCCGTTTCCTGGCTTCCCTGAATCCGGTGCCTACCAGACTGGCTCAGTTGTGCTGAAAGGCCTCCCCCCCGCCCTCCCCGGGACAAAGGCTTCTTTGTAGACAGCTGCAGCTGGGCTCCCCCATGTCCTCCCCTCTTGAGTTTTGCTTCTAAACACTCCCCTGTCCCCCATGGTACCAGCTGGCGATGGCAGTGCCTCTCGGAATGAGCGGGGTGAGGTTTTGGGGCATTTTGGGCCCTGCCGTGTTTCAGAAATGACTCTATCAAAGAGGGTGGCACGGAAGGGGGAAAAAACTCGTCCGTGTGTGGCTCATCTAGATACCCAATTACTCCCCCGAGGCTCTGCAGGAACAGACCTTGTTCCCACCTATCCTTACATTGGCTCTTCAGACCTCCCTTGTATAAAGCCAGATTCTCCTTCTCCCCCCCCCCCCCATCCTGCCTCGGTTTCCCTTACGGTGGCAGCGCACCCACGGAATTCCCTCATCTTGGTTCCTGTCGAACGCTGTGCACGGCTGTCACCGGCGTGCCACCATCGCCGGGTGGAACGTGACAGCCATTGGGCGGCAGCAGCACCCGGCCCCGGCGTAACCACGGCGACTGCACCGTCCTCGTTCTGTCCTCTGCAGAGTGGCCGGGTCCTATGATTGTTTCTCTGGCTGCCGAGGAGAGGAAGGTGAAATCGGAGCAGGGAGATTGAATGCCAGGGCCAGAAGCGGCGATTCTTGCCACGGGAGTCTTAAACGATCGCAACTGGCCTCTCCGAAAAGATGCCCAGGTGTCAAATACCCCTTCCCAACGTGGCCCGCAGTGGCTGCAGAACAGGCGGCCGGTGCGGTGTTCAGAGAGAGCATTTTCCTCCTGGTGGCTGGGCCCCGCCTCTCCTTCCTACCCAGTGTAGACTAGAACGAAGCCATTGGTGGAAGGGTGTCTTCTGCCGCCCACAGCCTGCCTGAGCGGCGGTGCCGAGGGTCGCATGCGCCCGGGCCGTTCCTTCCCTGGGTTCGTGCGGGCGTAGGCAGCTGCGGAACGGTGGCTGGTCACCGTCGTGACTCGTTTGTATCCAAACCCGGCTGGGCCAGGAGGAGTATTTATAGGAGCTGCCGGGGAGGCTGAGTGATGCTCTTGGAAAAGGCAGCTGCGTGGGTTAGCAGCCGCGGCGGCAGCATGGGGCAGGACTGTCGTCTTTGCCTGAGCGCGAGGGTGTAGTGCAGTCCACACCCGTAGTATTGCACAAGCAGGTGAACGGCTTATCTGCTGCGCCCCCCCAGGCAGTGTCTCCCCCAGAAATGCAAGATGGGCCACCCTGGCATTGTGGGTTGCCAACCCCTGAATAGACTTTTCCATATTTGGGGTCAGAACAGGGAGGGGATGTTGGCTTGTGTGTGGTTTTTTTGTTTTTTTAAAACCAAAGGGAGTTAGGCACCAAAATACCTCCTGAGTATCTAGAGCATAGTGTGTATGTGGGGATAGGTAGATACCTGAGTGGATACACATTTTGTACCTGCCTCTGTAGCCGCAAAAATGAACTGTGGATATCCACCCTGACATCTGTGGCTATAATGCGGATATCCGCCCTGACATCCGCGGATGTGGATATCCGCTTTATTTTCACAGGTATCCACATCCGTGGATTTCAGGGCAGATACCTGTGGCTATAAAGCAGATATCCCCCCTGACATCCACAGGTATCCACATCTGTGGATAAAGCAAAATGCAGGACAATGTAGCACTTTAAAGACTAACAAGATGGTTTATTAGATGATGAGCTTTCGTGGGCCAGACCCACTTCCTCAGATCAAATAGTGGAAGAAAATAGTCACAACCATATATACCAAAGGATACAATTAAAAAAATGAACAAATATGAAAAGGACAAATCACATTGCAGAACAGAAGGGAGATGCGGGGGGGGGGGTGGGAAGGGGGAGGAAGGAAGGTAAGTGTCTGTGAATTGCTGATATTAAAGGTAGGGAGAGTGGGATGTTTGTGAGTTAATGGTATTACAGGTGATAATTGGGGAAACTGTCTTGGTAATGGGTGAGAAAGTTCAAAGACTTGTTAAGTCCTTGTTGGCAAGTGTCGAATTTTAACATGAATGACAGTGGATAAAGCAGATATCCACAAACTTGTAGAGCTCTCAATACAAAATTTGGATCCACATCTGTATCCCCAAATGAGTCTGCATCCACAGACACCCGCTGATATCTGCAGATTTGCCGGGATAGAGGCAGATGAGCCAACATCTTGCTAGGCACTTTGCACTTTCCTCTGAAAGATGCCGTGCTGGAAGCAGGGATGCTGGATGAGAGGGGCCCTGGCTGATTCAGGAATTTTCTGAAGGGAGTGGTTAAAACTAGGCTAGAGAATTGATTTCCAGGGACAGCCCTACCCTGTTGTCTTAGGGAGGGACTAGATGGAGAATCCAGTGAAATCATCTCTCATCTGCCTCTTAATTCTCCTTCGTTTGGGGCCCCCCTGCTAATGATTCACACGATCACAATTTGAGTTTTTAACAAACCGTTGTGCCTTCTGCTGGAGCATCACCCTGAATCTCTGAGCCAGTGAAAATATTTCAGCAATCCCCCTTAGGGGAATTTCACACCAGAGACTCAGGCTGGGCCCTTCTCTTCACTGCGGGTAGCAGCCAGGGTCTGCCTTTCGTCTCCCTGCCCTGCCCTGAGCCTGCCTGTCGTTCTCCAGGAATGCACTTTTAAGTATCCCGAGGTGGGCTGGGGTGTGTGCAAACTTTCCCTTCTCTTCACCAGACCCCCCTCTTCCTGCAGCTGCTGTTTCTGGTCCAGGGCAGCATGTTGCAGAGGGGTCACGTGGGAGCAGGGGGGGAGGGGAAACGGAGCGCCCGCCAGTTGGCGATAGACACGATGCTCTGTTAGCCAGTGGGGTGCTGCAGCCCTGGGTGGTTTCTGTAGCCCATACAGTGAAGTGTTACTTGATGTTCTGCATGGGTACCGGAAGGGCAGATACGTGGCTTAGCTGGATGCCCCTCCCCTTTCTTCTTCTCCCAGCCCCATTGCCAATTCGAGGGGGCTCTTGTTTCGCTCACTGCTTCTTGCCCCCTCTGGCTCAGGGGGTCGGGGTGGGGGTTATCCCCGCTGAGCTCGTGCAGAGTGTTGCAAAGAGCCGTGAGGGGACTGGAGGGATCTCTCCAGGTATAGAAGACCCAAAGTACCGCACAGGGACAGGCTTGCAGACGGTAGTTCTGGGCCCCAAGGCAGGACAGTCAGTGGGCCCCCACGTGGACACAGTCTGCCTGACGTTGTGCCTGTGCTGGCTGGCGCCCAGTGAGCTGCCGGCGGTGCTGCTGGGCATGTTCCTTCAGCACAACCAGGACTTCCGCATGCCGATGGTCTACTCGTGCAGACCCAAAGCCCTGTGCCCTGCCCTGCTTTCCTCTAGCTCCCCTCCTATCACTCGCTCTCACTCGCTTTCCAGCTGGGGTAGGGGGTTGGAAAATGTGGTGGTGCGGGGAGGAGGTGGGGGAGCAGGGTCTGGGGGAGAGCTTGGAGACAGGAGTGGGACAGGATGTATGGGGGGGGGGGAGTTTGGATGCTGGCTGTGGGCTGGGGACATGGTCAGTGCTTAGCTTGGATGGAGCTCGAAAGCAACCGGCACACCCCTCTGGCAGTGGCCACTGGGCGAGGGGAGCCAGGGGGTGTTCACTTGCTTCTGCCAATGGGCACTAGCCTGGCAGCTCCCATTGGCCGCAGTTCCGGGTCAATGGGAGCTGCAGAACCCATACATGAGAGAGGGACAGAGTAGGCAGACTTCCGCCCTCATCCTTCCCCAGAGGCTGTAGGGCCCGTGCTGACCACTCCCAGGAGTGTGGGCAGGAAGCCTACTGTAACCCTGTTGGCTACTGCCAGCAACCCCGGGACCCTATAAATCACCTCGGTCCCTGAGCAATTGCTCTCTTCTGCCGCCCAATCAGAGGGCCTGCGGAGGGAACTTTTAAGCAGAAATCTGTTGGCTACTTCTCAGGTGGGGAGCCTCTGTGATGGGTTCAGGCAGAGCGTTCCATAAAGGAGGAAAACAAGGCCTTATTTTTTTTAGTGTAACAGTTCTCCTTGCCATGACCTGTGGTGGTCTGTTGGTCCAAAGCAGTAGTTCTCCACTGGCTTACCATTGTGGGCTGCATGCACGGCTCTTTCTATGAAGTGGGCCTCATCCACACAAGATGTATCCTGCTGGAGGATGTGCTGATTGGGCCGCAGGTCGAGAACCACGGGTTCAGAGGGACCAAGTTTAAAGTTTGGCCTCCGCTCCGAAGTCTCTGTATTGGAAGCAGCATTTTGCTTCTGGCCCGCTTGGTTTGGGCTGCGTATTTCTCTTTTGGCTCGCTCTGGAGATGCATTCCATGACCCAAATACTGTGTAATGAGCAGAGTTGGATCCATAGTTTGGAGGTGTGTGCTTCTTCCTTGGGAGGATATTTTGCCTCTGACTAACCAGTTAGAGGTGGGGATGGGATGACTTCTTTTCCCTGATGGGTCTGCTGTTTCCTCGCCCAATGGAAGGTTGTGCCAGAGCTCTCTGAAGAAATGGGAATGCTTTGGAAGATGTCCATGGCCCGCCCGTCTAACATGAAATGTGGGAAGGAGACTCGGGTAATATTCTCTTTTGTTCCCCTCTATCTCCAAATTTCTCTTGGCACATTCATATTTAGAAACTCAGTATTGTTATATATATTTTCCCCCCTCCGCCCCTGCATGGAAGAAGAGTCTTGACTTCTTTGGTTGTATTGACAATTGCAGACTAAGGCCACTGTCGGGGTGAGGCCAGGCCTGCACTAAAGGGGAAGGTTAATTATGTAGCTGGAGCTGACATACTTTAATACATGTTTCCCTACCATCCCCACAGCGGAAGGCCAATGCTCCTATCAGTTTCCCTTGCTCCTTGCAGGAGTAATGTCTGCAGACAGTGGCACCCTCAGAGTTTGATTTAGCAGGTCTTTACTAGACCCATTAAATCAAACTCCGGAAGATTGATCGCGGCAGCGTTGATCTTCCCCCTAGTGAAGACATGGCCGCAGGGACTGGTGAATGGGATATTTTTTTTCCACTTGTCCTTTCTCTAGCTCAGAAGTTCACCATTGGCCCAGCTCGACCATGACTGAAACACAGCCTTTTCTTTTGAGCAACAAGCTATTGATCTCAGGCTGGTTACTGATAGACAAGTGTTCTCATCAGAGCCAAGAGAATAAGGAATGAATGGGATGCAAAGCTCTCTACAGTGTCTTCCCTGCGGAGTTAACCCGAACCCGCTGCCCATCCCCACACGCAACTGTCCTGTCTGATTTTGGTGCTTTCAGCTCTGGCTGGGCGGGAGGAAATGGCACCTGGGCTGTTAGCCCGACCTCTTTGCTGTGAGGACGCAGAGTAAAGTCGCTGTAGTGCTTGTGTGCTCTGACGGACGGACAGGTCCCCCCACGACGGGGTGGGATAGAAACACAGAGCCGGCCCGCTTGTAGCAGCACCGAGAGTCCAGAAATCCTAGCGACACCAGGAGGGAGGGATAGGGCCAGTACTAGTGAGGACAGAGGCGATCGGGGAGGACTTTGCAGTGAGGATGCTCACACCCAGGCAAGCCCTGTGAATAGATACCCCAGTGGGTGGCCCTTTCGTGGCACAGGCCAGACATGACACGGCAGCGTGGCAAGCAGCTTGCTTTGCCAGTGCCTGTGCGCGTCCTGCTTTGTATCGTCAACGTTTGGGCAGTCTTGCTTCCCCAGTCGCTGCTCTTATCCTGCCTGCTGAGGTGGCCACACTGACTCCTTCGTTGCTTCTTGGTGCATTTTAAGGTCCTAACCCCTATTCAACCACTCCCTTGCCAGTTCTGGGTTCTTCCCACACAGCTGGGATTTCACTTGCTCAACAGCCAAAGAAAACTTCCTGCCCAGTTTCTTTCCCTCATAGGCCATTAAGAGCTGGGCTCTCGGCCGTGTGATGGTGCCTCTCCTTCCCTAACCTCTCTGACACCAGGACTGAACTAGGGACCACAAGGGTTGCTGCTCGTGCTGTGAAATAAAGCCAGAAAGGAGACTGTAACTGTCTAATCCTTCCCCGGCAGCAGGGTTGCTCTGTTCTGCATCAGATGAGCTGGCTCCTGGAAAGACAAGTTTAGACTGTCATTGTTAACTGTTGGAGGGAAACAGCAAGCAACGTCCGTGAGTCAGTTCAGCAGCGACTGTGAATGTTTACAGTCTCTAAACCACAACACCCTAGACTGCTGAGGGAAACTTTCTTTTAAAGATAATCTAGCTGAACCCGAGTTGTGGCTGGTAGATTTGCGGGCGGCTAATGCTGAAACAGGGCCAGTAAGGTAGAGGTCGAACCTCTCTAGTCTAGCAATCTTGGGACCTGACTGGTGCTGAACCGGAGAATTTGCCAAACCACTGGACGTCAATATTATCTAGCAGTGATACCAACGTTGCTGGGCTCTGAGAAGACATTGAGGAGTAAATTAGAGCAAAAAACAGCAGAAAACACTGAGAGCCAGGACTGGTGGCTGTAAACAAATGTTATGGGACCACGGAACGCTTGGCCATGCCCATAAGTGGACACCGCCTCCCTAAAATCATGCCGGACCACGGATGTTGCAGACGAGGTTCACCTGTTCAAGGAAGGCTGGTTTTGTCATGCACAATGTGGGTACATCTAAACTACATCCCTCTGTTGGCAGAGGGATGTAAATTAGAGGTATCAAAAGTGCAAATGAAGCTGGGATTTATATATCCCGTGCTTCATTTGCATAATGGCAGCCGCTGCTTTTTTCTGAAACTGGGCTTTTTGAAAAAAACCCTGGCAGTTTAGATGGGGCATTTTCAACAGAAATGCCCTGTTTCAAAAGATCCTGTACTCCAAAAAATGAGTTCAGGATCTTTCAAAATGGGGCATTTCTGTCTAAACTGCCTTTTTTTTTTTTTTCTCTGAAAAGCCCCATTTAAAAAAAAACAAAAAAAACGGCAGCCGGCATTATGCAAATGAAACATGGAATATTTAAATCCCGGCTTCATTTGCACATTTGATGCATCTAATTTACATCCCTCTGCCGACAGAGGGGTGTAGTTTAGACGTACCCTGTGTGTATTGCAGTCAAATGCCACTAAATGGACCCTATTAGATCCTCCAAAACATCTTTTAATTGGCTTTGAGGGAGGAACACACAAGCTTTTCCACCCCTGTACACTAGAGGGCTCTCTCTCACGTGAACGCACATCTTTGCACGCGTGCGAGGCAGAGTGTAAGGCTTTAGCATAGCTATGTGAGCTGGAAAGCCAGTCTGGCTATTGGCATTTTGAGTAAACTACCAGCACTTCCATTTCACTTCCAAGCCTCGTTCATCTGGCACTGATGTAGCAAAGTGGCTTTCGTTGAGATTTTTAGAAAGTGAGGCTGGATAGCCGGAACAGCCGGATAGGTTAGTTGAGGTTGAAGCCACACAATTGGGGAACAAAGACCGCATAGTACTTAGACTTACTATGATTTCAATTGGGGTAATTGCAAAGCCAAAGCAAAAAACCCCAACCCCTATTGACAGTCGTCATGGACCACAAGACACTGGAACGTCAACTTTGTATTGATCCAGGATCTCTTATTGGTCCTCGCAATAGTGGACCTTGTATAGGGAAAATTCCACGTTTAGGTGACAGAAAGAAACCCGTTTGATTTCCGGGGCCTTGGTTTTTTGCCTAGGTGTGTTTGTTCAAGATGCACCTTGGAAGTTACTCAGAAGTTGGCAGTGTTAGCAGAAGCCTTGGCAGAGGGGACTTGAGTGGGCTGGTTACAGGGGTGAGAGTCCAACAGACGTGTGAGGCACAAGTTTTGGCTAACCTTGCTAGATATTCCTACCATGCTTGCCATCGGGGTGGCCCTTGCTTGGGGGTAGTGCCATATGTCACGTTGCTTTCTCGTGGCTAGTGTGCATAAGAGATAAGAGTCAGCTAGTGCAGTGGCTCTCTTGCCTGGCGTGCTGGGGAGATCCAGGGATTGCTGCATGTAGCTGTGGCTAAGAACAAAATGCATCATAGGGGGACTTTTGGACTCTTCCTGCAAGCTGAGAGGGTGGGCTGGGCAGTGGCAGAGAGGTAGCTTGGGCCCACGCAGACACCAGCTGATGTAGCTTCTTGTGGCTGTTCTGCAGAGTCGCTCCTTCAAGGCATTCTGCGGCGGACCATGCAGTCCAAGAGATGTTCACAAAATCCTGAACAGCGGCTGGGAAGGGGGAGGCTGCTTCCAATGTAGCCGCCAGCAGACAGTCCTGTCTTGCGCCTAGTGCGCTGTGGAGCCCCCTCCACTGGCGTTCATGGCCAGTATTTATACAGAAGGTGGCAGGGTGATGGGTCGGGTGGGGCTGCTGGTAGCCCTACAGCGATGCCACAGAGAAATCAAGATAGCCCAGCCCTATGTCTAATTCATGTGACTGATGAGTCACTGTGTTGGGTTGGATCACAGGAGTCCCCTGGGGGCTGTCACCCAGTGAGCTGATCATAGCCTATGTTACATCTTTAGAAAATACCAGACATTTATATTTTCTCACTTATATTTTCTCAATTTGTTTCCCGAACAGAAAGCTCAAATACTGGACTGTCCGGTTCAAAACCGGACACCTAGCAACCCTACTCTCTCCCCCAGGTAACTATTTACACGGAGCTTGATAATAAACAAGAATATGTATTTTATTCTGCAGGGGAACCATAAAGTATCCATATAAAAAGTTGGATTTAAGCAATTGCAAGTGAAGCTAGACAGGTCTAAGTGAGTTACTGAGCCAAAGTTAAACAAAATGCACCAATTAAGCCTAATACACTGAAACTTGTTACATGCAAATTATTACCCTAACAAATCTTGGATGCTTCTAGCTGGCCTCTTGGGTGTTAAATGCGGGGGGGTGGGGGAGAGGTCGCCTGGTAACTGCCCCTGTTGTTTGATTCCCACCTTTATATCCCCTTTTGCCCCAGGTGGGAATTCTTTGTGTTCAGCTCAAACTTTTCTCACCTTGAAAAGTACAAGATCCAAAATGGCTCCAGCATCAGGTGACATGGCCACATCTTGGCAGGACCAATCACAATCTAGGGATACAGGAAAAACAAGACTATTCGCAGGTGGTTTGTTTGAGTACTGAGCCATTATGTTTCTGGAGTATCACTCATGGCCTTTATTAACACCTCTAGATTTATAAACAGATCCACACTTCATGTTTTGAGTGTCACAAACAAGACTGCTACATGCACAGAAATAGACTATTCCACAAGTGCATTAGCTTAAGGTTGGAACTTGATGGCCATGAGGGCTGGTCAGAAAATTTATGTTAACTGTTTTTGTGTGAGGGTTTTCTACTTCCACAGTGCCTGCTTTCTGGGCAAGCTTTTGACTTTGTGTCAAAATTGCAAACTGAAAATGCTTTGGTTTCCTGATGAAAAGTGAAACAATTCTGCAGAAGATTAAACTTTTGTTGTTGTTGAAACTTTCTGTGGGAGGGGGAAAAATCCTTTTTCCCTAGCTTGGCTATGAATACCCTGCACCCCAGATGGTGGTGGCCTATAAACTCTTGCACAGCAGGGCAAGGGCCAGAATAGAACACCAGAGCATTGCCAAATTAGTTTCTTCCTTGAATCTGGAGTCTCCCCTCCTGCCTGCTCCTTTAATGTTGTGTGTATTTATAGGGGGCAGGTGTTATAGGCCAGTACATCATGTGCATTTGTTAATTCACTACATTGGGTTGTAAGTGGCACTATATAAGAAGCAAAGTACATACTGAAAAGCACACACAAGAAACACAAACTTTTCCTCTGCCCTAGCCGCTGCTGCTATGATCATATGCTGTCCCATATAACACAAGTTAACAAGGCTCCGCTGTGTTCAAAGACCAGACTAGTGCCTTTCATATATTTTTTTCCCCCCCCATTTCAAATGACCTGTTAATTGACACAGCTGGGCAAGGACCCTTTTTAAGACAGCAGCAGGATAAAATCAGATTCATAATACGTTCAGAGTAGCCATCACCTTGAAAATGTTCTGTGACTTTCTCTGGATTGATAGGAAGCTAGTTACCTTAATATACGCCAAGTAAAACGGGTGTAAATACCATGATCATCTGGCACACTGAACAGTGTTTATCGGTGGGAATGGAAGGGAGCTGAATCAGTTGTTAATAGTGACGATCTTGACTCATTGGTAGAATGGTTTTGTAATTTTATGTCCACACACTAACTTCAGGCAAAATCGGTAAGCCTCCTTTTTCCTGTAATACCTTCCGTTCGAGGGATTGATCTCCCAAACACCTCGGCCTGTTTCCGAGAGGCCCTGACTTGCATGTCGGTGGTTGTCATGGAAACCTAGGATCCTAAACTCTGGTCTCTGAAGATCCAAAAAGAACTATTGGCGCATGTGTGAGAGTACGTTGCTGGAGCACCATAAATTCCCAGTCAAGAGTTGGGTGCTGAAGCTCACGGTGGAGGTGACCATTAACTGAGTTAACCCTGTAAGAAGGAGGCAGTAGACATGCTGTTGGAGTAATAGGCTCTGGATATTGTCAAGGGCCCAGTGCTGGTTTGGAGACCTGGAATCTCTGCACATCCAGGGGGCCCTCAAAATTCATATGGACCTTGTCCTCTGTTGGGCTGGGTGGCCAACCTTCCCTGCTTCTTCTGTGGGGTGAAAATCCTGCCCCCCTGGTTGGATGAAACTCCATTAAGGGAACCTCACAGGCTCTTCCTTTTGCAGGGGCTTCTCCTGGGGGGCAGGAGAGGGCATTTGGGCCCAGGGCCAATTTGGGGTCTGTCACAACTGCTCTCAGGTGTTTTGATTGGCCTGTAATAAGAGAGGGAGGGGTTTCTGGGCCGAGATTTAATGTAGTCATCCCTGCGTTTAGAAAGGAAACAGCAGGAGTGGCTGGGTATCAGAGTATGGCAGCCTGGGACTGGGGCAGTCCCGTACCCCACCTATTGATGGAACCTGACAGTCAACGCTAGTGACCGGACACCCAAAGTCCAGTTACAGTAGGCCGGGGAGGGGGGTGCTGAACCCCTGCTAGTCCCTCCTCAGCCAGGGCCGCCCCCTACCTGCATCAGTGCTACTGCCTGGCCCTGGCTCCACAGGCAAATCCCTCCCAACCTGGGAAGAGAGGGGAAGAGCGGTGAGTGATGGTGGAACGAGGCGTGAAAGAGGAGCAAATGAAGGCAGGTCCTCAGGGGGAAGAGGCAGTATAGGGGTGGGTTCTGGGGAGAAGGGGCGTATCCTCAGGGGAAGGGTGTGTGTCCTCAGGGAGAGGACGGTTACGGTTCTTAAATATTACAAAGTTGGCAACCCTAGACTCACAGCAGTGCAAACATCCAGGAAGAGACATAGCCCTCTTCTTTTCCAGCCGCTACACCAGTCTGTGTCCTAAAGCAGGAGTAAATCAGGACCTAAATCTGCACTCCTGCTCTGTTCTTGCACCCCAACCTCGTTTCTACATGCTGGAAGCATTTAAGATCCGATTCTTAGGTAGGCCGAGGCCCCTTTACACCCCTCTGGCTCCCACGTTACCTGAGGTTGAAACCTTTACACATGAGGGTTTTTTAGGTGTCCTCACGCCACAAAGTAAAACTCCATTAAAAATGGATGGGGCAGATTCGGATCTCGGCGACACCCGTGTAAATCGGGGACACTCCCGTAGCAGTGACGTTGACCACACAGGATCCAGCCCAGTGAGTTGTACAAAATGTCTGTCATCCTTGAAGCCAGCAGGATGCTCTGTGTGAGTGACAGCTAGGGGCTCCAACACTTCCCCTCCCCCCCCATCTTTGTCCTGTTGCGTTACGGACGTTGCTGCTTCAGGACTTGTTTGTGAGCAAATGAAACGTGCAGGCTTAATCCATGCTGAGTTCTCCAGACTCTTGCGTAACGGAGGCTCTGCTCTGCAGGGTCCTGGACGCATCGTGGCGTTCTGCCATCTCCCTGCATCATGCACGGGTGCTGCTGGTCCATTTCGGATTTTAAGGCTCACTGGGCAAGGCGGTAATCGGAGATGCTGATGCATGGGATCAGAGAGCGGGGGTGGGGAAGCTGAAGGTTGCTGACTGTCCTATGGTTATTAATGACTAGGGCAGGAACCAGCAGGCCTGAGAATAGATTCCACGCTTGCTTTAAAGGAGACAGCTGACAATGGTGTTTGATACGGTGATACTTTCCCTGACATTTGACTGACAGCGACACAAACCCAGCGTCCTCTTAGCAGTAGCTTAGATCTGGTGACATTTAGGAGCTGAGCTGCTTTCTCCAGCCTAATTTTAGATGGCTCATGCGTGCGCGAGGGTTTTGAGAACGATATAAAGGCAGAAGAAAACTTCTGTAAACAGAGATGAAACGAGGACCCTAACGGTGGCAAAAGACGGGAAGTGGAGTGTCTCTGGCGTCTGTGTTTTCTTGGAGATCTTGTTAAAATGCTTAGCGGTAGTTATTCCCTGCCGTAGCAGTGTGTGGGCCTTAGTGGCACCAATCCATGGATCGGGAAGCCATTTCAATTGAACCCCCCAAAAGAGGAGGTCCTCTTTTTCCAAACAAGGCTCTGGTGCCTCATGCAGTTGCTATCGTAAGTGGCGCAACCAGCCAGAGCGGGCTGGAGAGCCCGGTGACTGCTAGTCCCTGTGACCTGGATTTGAGACTTTCTGGGGAAGTGTGGGTGGTGATTTGGGGTGTGTGTCTTTTTTTTTCCCCTCGGGGATTGCTCCTACTCGACTAGCTAATAATCGCCTGCCACCGGAAACTGCAGCCACCCCTCCCGTTGGGTCTGTACATCCAGCAGACGAGGTGTGTTGGCACCGGCTTTGAAATCAGAGGTGGCTCAAAGGGGAAATTTCTCTAACGACTGATCCGATTTAGAGAGATTTCCCCAGCTGATCTGAGGCGGCAGCACACCTCCTGGGCTTTTTCTTTGCTGCCTTCTATGTCACGCTTTCAAGTAATCACCGCTGTATTATTTTCCGGTCTGCTTTAACCCTGATTGGGTGCCGATTGGGTGGCCGAAATCAAAGCAACACGGAGAATAGTTGGAGTTGCAGGGGCCTTCTGCCTTTCTGGGCCATGGGGCACTGACAGCTCTTGTCCACTTGTATGTAACGTGTTCATCATCTGCCGCCACTGGCCTGGCCCAGAACTGAGCAAACACTTTTTTGTAGCCAAGCTTGGTAACTGAAGCCGCGAGGGCTGTCAAAAATAAAACCTGCTGAGCTAGAATTGGCTCTGGTCATCTGAGAACTGGAAACGTTATGAAGGACAGAAGCGAGTCAGTCGATAATTGGGCATGTTGTGGGAGGGAGACGTGACCGGCCAGCCCGTTCTTTACATGACACATTAGACTAAAAATCTTGGTTTGAGATGGGAATGGGGCATGGTCAGGAAAATCTGTTTCCTTTTTTTTAAAGCACTAGAGAGCCGCAGTATCCCTAAATCCCAGCAAAGAGAGACTGGGAATGTGCCCATGTGCGCACTTAACATACCTTTCCATTGATGCATTGGTACCAGAGGGACGTGGTGAATTTGATTCAGGTTTTAGTGAACACTAGCGCCCTTCTGCTATTCCAGCTTTCCCACGTGAAAAGCAGATCGTGTTTCTCTCTCTGATTTATGGCAGGCTCCTCATTTGAGGAGGGCCGGACTTCCACGCCATTCTGAAGGCAGAGGCGCTCTCCTGTGGATTAGAGATGGTATCATGATACTTGGGGCTTAACAATAGTTATGGTCTTGCAGCCTGTGATCACTTGGAACTTCATGCTAACAGTGGGGCTACAATTCCGATCCTCCTGCTCCAAAAGCACAAGCCCCGAAGACTTGAGCTCGTGTGGAATCTTCATTTGTTTTTGGCAGTATAGGGCATGTGATCCAAAACGGGGCAGTCCTGATTCTATCCACTGGGGGGCAGTGTGGTCACACTAGCATTTCGTTACAGGACTTGGCTATTTTTATTGCCTTTTGTCAGTGGGTCTCAAGTACTTTGCAAAGATTAGTTATGCAATGAAGCCTGACTGTCCCTCCTGTGGGGTAGGAATGTATTTAATAGATGGGGAAACTGAGGCACACAAGTTTTTTTTTTTTTAAGTGACTTGCCCTGATTTATTCAGCATGTCAGTGTCAGAACTGGGATGAGAGCTTGAGCGTTCCTTTGTTCAGACCAGGCACTCGTCCTGTTGAACATGGATCTTGTGAAAGTAGAAAGAATTATACTGTAAGAGAAAGATGAATTGTGCTGTAATAATTGAATAAGTTGAAGGAATACTGTTTGTCTCTGAACAGGAAGAAGAAAAGTATGTTAATGTTGTTTGTAGGTATGCAGATTCCAGAGTGCTTGCCAGAGTTAATAGGAAAAGGAACATTAGGTGTTAGGGAGAAAGCAAGTGAGATAACCAAGGAGATATGGACAGGAGATTGCTGTGTGCTTGATGTGGAAATGAAGATACTTGACTAGCCTCACATTAATTATGTGAAGTTTTGCCCCTCTTTTAATCCTGTTGATTTTGGCTTTCTTTTGACAGTATAAATCAAGCCTTGAACCTTGTATGGCACTCACATTTTCTGGGTAAATTTAGCAGAGCAGCTTTGCTAATAAACAGAGTGGTCTGACAAATCTGAGTCCTGTCTAACTTTGACAGTCTGTGGACAAGTCCTTGCCATGTGATGGTCCCGCTTGGCGAGAATAGAAATCTCATGACAAAATCTTACAGGTGGGGACCCTGTAGAGCTCCATATGTTAACTAGGGGGGCCTAGACTCATAGAATCTTAGGGTTGGAAGAGACCCCAGGAGTCATCGAGTCCAATCGCGCTCTAAGCAGGACCAATCCCAACTCAATTAGCCCAGCCAGGGCTTTGTCAAGCTGGGACTTAGAAACATCTAGGGATGGAGATTCCACCCCTTCCCTAGGGAATCCAGCCCAGTGCTTCCCCCCTGCCTAAGGAAATCGTTTTTCCTAATCTCCAACCTAGATCTCCCCCACTGCAACTTGAGACCATTGCTCCTCTGTCACCACTGAGAGCAGCCTCTCTCCATCCTCTTTGGAACCCCTTTCAGATAGTTGAGGGTTGCTCTCAACTAGGGATGTAAGCGACTAGTCGACTGTCTGATAAGCAAATGCTTATTGGATAGTCGACTCGTCCTACGACTAGTCGCTCCCCACTCCACCCCACTTGCTACTTCTATTAGAGGCAGTAAGGGGGGGGCGGAGCAGGAGCCAGTGCTGGGGGGAAGCCGACTTGAAATCTGGTTCCCCCAGCACCATCTCTGGGGGGGATAGGGGAGGCAGGGGGTAGTGGGGACTGAGTATGAGGCAGGAATCAGTTGATTCCCGGCTCCTGCTCAGTCCCAGAAGCTGTGCGTCTGCTTTTTAAATGCATTCCGAATCTGCTGGCTCTTAATACATTTACAAGGCTAACCTGCAGCAGGAGGGACCCAGCGTGAGTCGGGACAGTTGATTTCTGGGTTGTGCCAGGCCCCTGCCCTGCGGCACACCAGACTTTGAAATGTATGAAGAGCTGACAGGCTCTTAGTACATTTAAAAGGCAGAGATGCGGGGGAGGGAGGGAGGTAGCTCCCGGAAGGTCCATCGAATAGTCGATTAGTTGATTTTTAAGCAAAATTTAACATCCCTACTGTCAACTTCCCCACTCTTTTGTTCTGCAGACTAAATAAGCCCTTTTACCTCAGCCTCTCTTTGTAAGTTGTAAGTCATTTTTGTTGGCCTCCACTGGACTCCCTCCAATTTGTCCATTGCTTTCTGTCATGGGCGCCCAGAATTGGATGTGGGCCTCACCAGTGCCAAATAAAGGGGAATAATCACTTCCCTAGATCTTCTCTCAGTGCTCTTATTAATGCACCCCAATCTGCCATTAGCCTTCTTGGCTACAAGGGCGCCCCGACTCCTAACCAGCCTCTCCTCTGCTGTAATCCCCAGAGCCTTTTCTGCCGAACTGCTGCTGGTCTCCAGCCTGTAACAATGCTTGGGATTCTTCCGTCCCAAGGGCAGGACTCTGCACTTGTCCTTGCGGAGCCGCATCCGATTTCTTTTGGCCCAGCCCTCCAGTGCGACTGGTCCCACGCGTGGTCTGGTCCCCTCGGTGCAAATTAAAACTCCACTCAAGCTGTCCACATGGCCCTGACGCAGGAGACGTTTTTGAGTTCCACCTCCCTGTGTGTCAAGATCCGTGTGCGCGGAGAGCCTTCAGGGGCCCTGCCTAGCTCAGGCAGGACGTGACAAGGAGAGCAGGCATCGGGATTAGACCTTGCAGCTGTTTCGCAGGGTGAGCATGCGCATGGAGACTCTCTCTTCCTCTGTGGCCTGGGAGACGCTTGGTCTCGAGGCACTCAGCAGCGAGCAGGCTGATCAAAAGATCGCTACACTGAACTGCTACTGCACCCCATCCTTGAACTCTGGAAGCAAAGGCCTGCCCTTTGGGAACAAGGGGATCTCTGAGTTCCAGCCCCCAGGGCCACCGTGCAGCTCTGTGTGATGGTCTGTAGTGCGCAGTCCTAACAGCTCGGAAGTCCTGGATTAGTTATAATAATAACATAACATTTCTGTCATAGTGTCCACCTGAAGGTCTTCAAGCATTGTAGGCTGCCTGCCGAGCTAAGCAGACATCTGCTGGGTTAGATGCCCACCACTGAGCGTGTGGGAAGAGCCAATTTGTGTTTGGATATTTTTTTTTTGTAAACTAGTGATGAATCACAGAACACTAGAACTGGAAGGGACCTTGAGAGGTGATCGAGCGCAGTCCCCTGCCCTCACGGCAGGACCAAGCACCACCTAGATCAGGGGTGGCCAACGTATTAAACAAAGAGCTGAAACTGCAGTGGGAAAAAATGCAAAGAGCCGCACCAGAATTTTTGTTGAGCAAAAAAAAGCTTCCCCTCCTTCCCACCCCCGTTGGTATACAAAAAAAAAAAAAAAAAAAGGATGCTACCCCTTTAAAAGACAAGGCTTTTTGGCCACATCAGGCTCCCATTGGCTGCCACCATCTTGGCGATGCCATCTTGATTCGCCGCACCGGGAGCCAATTTTAGGGGCGCAGGGGTGGCTTCAAGCCGCGGGTTGGCCACCCCTGAACTAGCTCATCCCTGCTAGATGTCTGTTTAACCTGCTCTAAATATCTCCAGCGATGGAGATCCCATAACCTCCCTAGGCAATTTATTCCAGTGTTTAACCACCCTAACAATTAGAAAGTTTTTCCTAATGTCCAACCTAAACCTCCCTTGCTGCAGTTTAAGCCCATTGCTTCTTGTCCTGTCCTCAGAGGCCAAGCAGAACAATTTTTCTCCCTCCTCCTTGTGACACCCTTTTAGATACTTGAAAACCCCATCATGTCCCCTCTGTCTTCTCCTTTCCAAACTAAGCAAGCCCGTTTCCTTTAGTCTTCCCTTATAGCTCATGTTTTCTCGACCTTTCATCGTTTTTGTTCCTCTTTTCTGAAGCTTCCCCAATTTCTTCACATCTTTCTTGAAATGTGGTGCCCAGAGCTGGAATTTAGAGAAGGAAACGTTGCTAACCAAAAGGGGAAAAGCTGGGGTGTTCTCTAACCCTTGAAAACCCCCCCAGTTTAGATGGGCTTAAAAAAATACCTTCACGATAGTTCTCCAGCAGCATAAAGAAGAGCAAACCTTAATAATGAAGCACAAGGTAAACGTATTGCAACATCAGACCATCTGCTCATTGGCTGGTCGGCCGCTATTATGTAGACAGGGTGCCGTAACCTCGTTCTGAGAAGCTGTTGTCTTTTCCAAAGACACCTTTGTGGGTGTAGGGAAAGTTTATTGTAGGGTCACCTTTAATGTTACCAATATAGTATGGCAGTTGTAGATAGTAAAACTGCTGACCATCCCATTGCTTCAGGAATAGTTTTGCTTTGGGATTTATTCAGTGGCTTTTAAAAAAGATTTTCTTCCTTTTTTCGCATATAAATTGCTGGTCGATGGTGTGTTTTTGTTAACGGAAACATTTCTTCAGCTTCTCCTGGGGGTGGGTGGGTGGGTGTGTGTGTGTGTGGTTTGGTGTTTTTTTTTTTTTTTTTTTAACTCCTTACTTAGCTTAAAGATACATTTAAGTCTTCCTTGAAAGGCCCTACCATTCCAGATTCTTGAAAACAAAGCACATTCCAAAGGACTGTGATGTTCATCGAATTTTCCCCGTTCCCCAAAGACAATGTGATGTATTGGCTTCTTGGCATGCTGCTGTTCTCCGGCTCTTGCACAAAAGGGACTCCTCCCCTTGGCTTGGCTCGGCTCCCACTCAGAAAATGAATCTTCATCACTTTTCCTAACGAGTTTGTTCCAGGCAGAGGCTGGCGCAAATCAACAGCGGCCCACCCCGCTGTGTTCAGTTTCACGGCTCTGATGGCCCATACACCCCTGCCAGAATGGAGGGAGGGCCGCCTTGTTTTTGGGAAGCTGCAGTTTGAATGAGATCGGGCTGGTGGAGATGCAGGCCTTCAAGCACTCTGCCTTGATGGAGGAGTGGTACCTTTGCTCCAAATTCCTGATCAGGAATTGGATAGGGGGTCACCAGAACCTTTAGAGCAGGGTTGGGGAACCTTTTTTCTGTCGGTCAGCAGCCCCCAACCCAAAAATCAGTGGGGGGGAGGTCACATACAAGTGAGAAACAACCCCTCCCCCACCCCAAACCCCTCACTGGTGCAGTCCCTGACTGAAAAGCAGAGCATGCAGATTTTGTGTGCTCCAGCCCCAAGGGAGAATTAGGGCGGGCGGGGGAAGGAGGGGAGAAAGGGCTGGAGCATCCTCATGGGCTCCCCAATGCGAGGGAGAGAACTCCAAGCCGCAGGGGCTAGATCCAGGCAAGACGGAGGCTGCATCCAGCCCCCGGGCATTAGGCTCTGCCCCTGCCTTGGAGGAAGCACTGAAAGCAAGAGTACCTTGGAGGTCAGTTGCTACCACGTGTAATGCTTGAGTGCTTGAGACGAGGGATGTTAAACCTGCTCCTATACATTAAGCCAGGGCCAACATGGCTGCTCAGGGTGAAGCTTATTGGTTCACCATTAACGTCCCCAGCTTGTGACTGCTAGTGACCGCTAGGCGGTAATCAACATCATCTGGCAGCATGTGGAGGAAATGGGAGGTAGGCAGAAGCTGCCGCCTTTTTTTGGGGGGGGGGGAGGGGGGGAATGTCTCTTGCAAACCTCTGTGGAAACATTCCCGGTCATTGGAGCAAATCTCTCCGGGGACCGGAATGGAACCCTTGAAACCAGCCTGAGTAAGGCACTGGAGATGCCGGAGGTGGACTAGCTAAACTAGCAGGACCTTTCCAAACCTAGTGTCTATACATCTGACCTGTCCAGGCTTTGGAGGAAACCAGTACGTTCCACTCGCTCTGGATTCTTTTACACAGTTTTGTGCCTGGTCTTGACTGGCTTCTTAGACAGCACTGCTCCTCAGAGCTGTGTGTCGTAAACGCGCCCCCGCCAGGTAGAAGTCCCAGCATTGTCCTGCTCTCCCCTGTCTTTGCTTCCATTCTTGCGCGGGGTGAGCCCCAGGATTAGATCTGGCGCAAAGGACCCCGGTAACTGAGGCTTCCCTGTGGGTGTGACGCTAGTGCAGGCAAATGTCAGTGTCCGGTTTTAGAACTGTGATTCGATCCAAGGGGGAGACCGAAAAGCTGCGTGCTTGGCACCCGGCCCTGTGCTCCAGGACAAGATTCCGATATTCTGAGGCCGTAAGCTACGTCCAGTGTAAGAGGCCTCGTACCATTAAGAAAATGGATTCTTTTCCCAGAAAGGAAATTGAATGTACGAACACAAAAGCTTTATGATCTCACAGGAAAAAGAAGAGGGTATATAAATCTTACACCAAGAACAAGGAAAAAATCCTTTTCATAGGAATAAATGGAAAAATGTTGAGTAACTGAGTTAGCCTGGATAAACTTTATTTCCCCATAAGTGAAATGTAGTTACAAATGTAACCCTATGAGGCAATTAATTGTTGGGATTTTTTTTTTTTGCTGTACTGGTAAAATACAGCGAAGCTTCCTGAAACTGGCGGAGGGAAACCAAGACAAATTTATCCTCTTCAAGACCCACTCAAGCCAAGGCCAGAAGAGAATCGCCTGCCAGCTCAGTCATGTGAAGCATGGCGAGTGCGTGAAGCAGAAAGCCGTGTGCACACGAACGTACCCAATTCTATCTATGTACAGATCAAAAGAAGAAAGAGCACAGAAAATGAAGAAAAAAGGGGGCTTAACATGACTCCTAGGGCAAGTCTCATATGTGTATGAACTTATGAAATATATTGCTTCACTACACTGCAGTCTCCAACTTCATTTTTACCAGTTTTTATTGGCAGTGCAATTATTTATTTAAGTTATGAAGTCAGTCAGAATTTTGTCTGACTGTCAAAATGCTACCTTAGGAAACCGATAGCAGATTTCCCCAGAGGAATACTAATTTTACAAGTGTAATGATCTCGTGCTCTCTCTCTCTTCCCGCTGATTACACGTGACGGGACAGGCCTATAGTTAATACCAATCAGTGGGCTTTTATGGAAAATAGGGCTTGCCAAACCAAACTGATTTCATTCTGGGATTTTTGGTGGACGAAGGTCTGGGCCTAGATGGAGCTGGAGCACGTGGAGTCTTTGTCAGGTGTTCTCTAGCATTGCACAACCTTCTGTTTAAAAGTAGACCTATCTGCTATCAATGGAGCATAGACGGGTCAGAACTGGCAGAGCTCACGAAGCAGTTGAGTGGAGAAGGAGCGTTTCTAGTGGGGGTTTCTGTGGGATCCGTATGAAGCCTGGCATTCTTCGCCGTGTTCGTTGCTGCTCTTTAATAGCGTGGTTGCTAAAACTGGCCGGCGAGGCGCAGACGGGTGGGACTGTCCAGCGTGGTGAGGCGAGGGCAGCCGCATAGAGAGCGCGGGGTTGCTTGGTAAGGTGGGCCCGTTCAGACCGTGCCGCCGACGCACAATTTCACAGCTACGAAGGAGACGTGCAGGCCCCAACAAAAAGGGGCAGGGGCGCCCATGGCCTCCGCAGGCAAGCTACGAAGGAGACGTGCCTCACCCAGCCGTTAGCCCCGCTTGGAATGTGCAGTGCTGCTCTCCAGCAGCGATGGAAAGGGCCCCCCTGTAGCAGTGGAGGCATGCTGTCTACACTGGCCACTCGAATTTGTGCAAGAGCACTGATGTTCCAATATAAGAATTCAGTGCTTCTTGCGCAAATACTTTGATGCTCGTGCTCAGGGATAAGCCCTCTTGCTCAAGAATACTTGCGCAAGAGGGCCAGTGTAGACAGGCACCTTAATTTTTTGCGCAAGAAAGCCCGATGGCTAAAATGGCCATCGGAGCTTTCTTGCACAAAAGCGCGTCTATACTGGGCACGGATGCTTTTGCGCAAAAGCACTTCTTGCGCAAAAGCATCCGTGCCAATCTAGATGCTCTTTTGCGGAAATACTTTTAACGGAAAAGTTTTTCCATTAAAAGTATGTACACAAAATCATGCCAGTCTAGATGCAGCCGTGGTATCTAGCTCCTCTCTTAGGGCTTGTTTCCACTACGGAGAGGATCGACCATCTGGAGGTTGATTTTTTTCTAGCGTTCGATGTAGTGAGTCTAGTGTAGACCCCCCAAATCAAACTCTGAGGGCTGCCCCCGCCAGCGTCCGGTACGCCTCGTTCTGCGATGAGTAAGGGAAGCCGACAGGAGCGTGTGCTCCCATTGGCTTCCCGCAGTGTAGACACGATGGCGGCTCAGCTTAAAGGAAGCTGGATCCAGCGACGCATTTTGTGTAGCTCGATGGCGTACCTGAAACCCGCCTACCTGGTCTGCTGTAGACCTTGAGGTATTGTGAGTATGTAAAACCAGATCTGATTCCAAATAATCCTGTTTGTTAGCCTCCTGCTTGTTTGCACGTTCATTCGTGTATTTAAAAAAACCAGCTTTTCTACGATGCTGTGTCTCTCCGTATCTCGGCGGGCTTTTTACATCTCCTCCGAGCCCTCCAGAGGACAGTAGAAATTAGTGACCTGGGTCAACAGAAAGGGAAACTGAGGCACAAAGTGGGCTTTGTTTTTGCTTTGCAACTAAGAGTTTAACGTTCGGCGCCCATGTGCTGCCTCTGCCAGACACGTTGAGCTCCTGCAGCTCTCCGCAGACGTCTTTGATTTTTCGGTGGTGGTGAGAACCCTGCCATTTCCTTCGGCGCTTAAAACTAGAGGTGGGTGCCTCTGTGAAGCACTGGACTCCGAATAGTTTGCCCTGAGTGAATTCTCGGTGCTGTCACAGCCAGCCTAGGATGGATCCAGGAATAGAAGCCACTTTCATGCAGGGACCACGTGTGGCGACCCCCTCTCATGTCCACCATGCGACTGCCTTTGATCAAACTGCTCCCCGGGGCCAATGCTGTCGGCCTTCCCGTGCCAGGATTTTAGAGACCTGGAGGAGGGCGTCCGGCTGGGGTCTGTTGTTCATGCGCATGTGCCTCGATCAGTGCTCCTGGCTCTCCTTGGCATGCGTGGACTGACTGCACCCAACAGCTGACTGACTCTCTTCCCTGTCTGATCCCTCCCTGGCTATCCCGCTTGGAGTCCGGGGGCGGTGTCAGGCTCTTGACTTACTGCCTCTCTGCACAGGCAAAGCTGCTCCATTAATAGCTATAAAGAGCCTGAAGTTTCCATCCTAACTTTATCTGGCTTTGCAATGATCCGAGGGATTAAGCTGTCATGGAGGGGGAGGGAGGATCGCGCCAGCCCTCCTGGCAGAGCGGAGCTGTCCTATGAGCTCAGTGTGTATTAACAGCCGGAGCAGCCATGAGCTGCTGGCTGCGATAACGCCGACCTCTCCCCCTCGCTCGGTGGGCACCGGGGAGACTGGTGGGTGGGCGAGTTTCGCTTGAACCCAAGCAGGTCTGACAACACATGGCATGGGCATGTCGGCGGGGACCCCTCTTCTGCACGCGCTCGTTTTCCAGGCTGGAATCTCGTTAAAAGTGGCTTTAAATACACGCCCTTCTCTAGGCCCGCTGCCCAGCATAGCGCGGGCTGTGGAGTCCTCCGCTTTGCCTGCCCCCGCCTGTGTCTCAGCTGCTGTCCCTCCCAGGGCAGGACTCAAGGCCGGTTCCTGGGAGGCTGCTCCTTCCTGGGCCGGTGGGGGTAAGAGCTTGGGGACCGGAGCTGGGCTCTCCAGAATGGAGTGCGCTTAGCAGCAGTGCTTCATTTGTGCTTGGGCCTGGCAGCTTTTGGGGGCCCCGTGGTCCCTCTGGGCCTGGCAGCTTTTGGGGGCCCCTCTGGGCCTGGCAGCTTTTGGGGGCTCCTGGCCCCTCTGGGCTTGTCATGTCAAGTAAAAAATGTCTTGAGTTCCAGCCCCTCGTTAGTTACCCGTTAATCACTTGCTTAGCAGCCCTTAACCCAAGGGAGGCCGAGCTAGATCCCAGCTGCACGGAGACCCGAGCGAGCAAGGGGCAGGCCCTGCGGACTGCGTGTTTGATTAGCAGCTTGTGCATAGGTTGAATGGTGCGTTTGAAGCCCACGGCCAGTTCTCCGGCATCCTGTCTGCCTGGACACGAGGGAGTCCACTCGGCGGCCATTTCCTGCGACTAGTATCATGTCCGTGTGCCCCTGCAAGCACCGGGGGTCCCTTTGCGAGCTATGAGCGCCGGTGACGTACTCGGCTTTCCTCGCCGAGTTACACGACCCCGTCCTGGAGCACCGCGCTAGCCGCCGGGCGGGCGTCTTGTTCGCTGCCGGACAGAGCTCTTGGTTTTCCTATTTGCGCGTTTGGCCCGCTTGGAGCTGCGGAATGAAATACCTGGTCGGGGTCAGGTGGGTCTCGCGGGGTGTCAGTGGTGTGGATTGTCCACCCTTGGACGGGCTTTGGCGGGAAGTCCCCCTCTGGCCCATGGTGACACAGGGAGCTGATCTGAACATCTGCTCAGGGAGAGCTTCCCCAGTGGTACTGCCTCGCGCCTGCAAAGGGCGTTCCTGCGCCAGGGCGCTGCTCCTGGAACTTCCTGCCTTCCAGGGTTTCCCCCCGCGGGGGTGACCCTATCCTGGGCCAGATACGTAGCCTCATCCAGGGCATCTGGGCCTCAAACGGCCCCCGTCCTCGGAGCAGACGAAACAGTGGGAAGCAACTTCCGTTCGTGATGGAGTCGCCCACTGGGTCAGCCGTGGCCTCCTGGCTGACACCCCCCCCCCCCCCCCCGTGGGAAGCCCGAGCTGCTGACTCTCTAGTCCTGTGCCCTCCCTCGCGAGGTTGGCTCCCTGCCGCGGGGTGGTGGCGCCCCAGGGCTCTGTGCACTGCCGCTCCTTCTTCCCCCGCTGCTCACCTGGAGGCTTTCCCTGCTACTCCCATTGGCAGGGGAACTCCGGCCAGACTCCCCCCGGCCTGCTCCTGCACCCGACCTCCCGGCCAACCACCCTCCCCCACCTTCCTCAGGCCACTCCTGCACCCAACCTCCCAGCCAGACCCCCTCTCCCAGCCTGCTTCTGCACCCAACCTCCCTCCTGTATCTACACTCCTTCTCAGAGCCAGCCTGGAGCCCCCCCCATGCCCCTAATTTCTGATTCCACCTTGCAGCTTGCACTCCCAGCCCAGAGCCCGTACCCCTTCCCACACCTCCATACCCTGCCTGAGCCCGGAGCCCCTCCCATGCACTGAACCCCTCATCCCCAGACCCCCCCAGCTGGAGCCTTCATCCCCTCCCACATCCCAGCCTGGTGAAAATGAGTGAGGGTGGGGGAGAGCAAGCGATGGAGGGAGGGGGAATTGGAGAAGGGGCGGAGCAGGGGTGGATCTTTGGAGCATGATAGGGGCGGGGCATGATAGGGGGCGGGGCCAGGGTGTTTGGTTTTCTGCACTCAGAAAGGTGGAGTCCCTAACCCCACTGTGTGATCCACACCGCATGGGAGGCATGGGGAGTCGGGGAGGGGGAGTCGGGGGGGAAGAGGAGCTTTCTCGGCATTTACTCCTTGGGCTCAAGTTGTAGCAGGTCCTAACACCAGAGGTCCCAGGTTCACTCCCTGTCCCAAGGAAGACCGGTCTCCTCACAAATGCGGGTGTCATCTTTTCCTTTTGCTGTTACATCAGCACCCTGGGTGTTGGCCCCCTGCCGGGTGCAGGCAGGTGCGAGACGCAGTCTCCTGACGCTAGATCTGTCCTGGCGCTGCACAACTCAACACGCTGGCCACGCTCCGCTCCTGGGGGAGTGGCTCTGCCTCCGTGGTGCGCGTGACCTTGAGGAACGGGTGCACGCTGTCGCACGCTGCACCTGCCGGGTGCTTTTGCACGGGTGGTGTCCGCATGCTGCTCGTGTCTCCTGTAGCGGCACAGACTGGCACGTGGGGGTGTTCCAGGCCGGGGCACTGAGTCTCTTGCTGACCCCTGTGCTGAAAAGGGGGCAACTTCTCCGTCCTGCTCATGTGGCCTGGAAACCCGCCCTCCTGGTAGGGGCGACGTGTAGGGAACACAAAGGGCTGGAGTTGTGGTCACTCAGCTTCTCCGGCACTGGCTTGACTGAAGTTGCTGTCTGACTTGATGCCCCCACGCATTCCTCCCAGCTGTTCCGACAGCCACCGTCTTCGGCCCCGCCCCTCCTCAGAGGATCCGGATCTCATGGCCCGGGGAAGCGGCTCCCCTCTGAGTATTGAAGCGTGTTTTTCAGGGCGTGCGCCATGCAGCGAGAGGGGGGCTTTGCGGCCCCCGTCTGTCCGTCAGGTGCCGCTATTCGCAGGCAGGAGCCGCGAGTCTGACAGGAAGGTGCAGCAAGTGGCTGTATCCCCCTGTAAGCCGGGATGTGAAGGTTTATTGGGTTAACTGGTGAGCTTCACTTGGCCCGTGTAGGGTGGTGCTCCCCGGCGAGCTAGTTAACCGGTTAACCTTTCACATCCCTCACCTGACCAGCTTGATATTCTTCACTGCGGCCTCCAGGCCAGGCTGTGCACCTCATGCGCGTGCTTACGGAGTTACGCTGCCGACGGGCCGGGCTTCAGGGTGCAGAGCGAAAGTCCGTGAGGTTGCAATTGCTGCCTCGCGCCACATGCGCGCAACACGGCATGTCCATGTCCCAATCCGTGTGCGCGCCTACATAGGTGCGGTATTCCTGACCAGCCCGTGCCTCGTGTGCCCTGCCCTTTCAGCCCCTCACAGCGGGCCAAACCCAGTGTCCTTCTCCCCGGGGGTCGTCCTGCCCAGCGGCTTCAGGGCTGGAATTGCTCGAGGCCGGGCGAGTCTGGCCGGAATCCCTCCCGCCGCCGCGCTGTAGCGGGCCTCTCGGGCCAGGAAGTGCCTCGTCCCAGCTCCCCAGCCCGCGTGCTCGGAGGAGAGTGTGTGGAAAGGGAGCTCTTGAGAGGGGACGTGGCCTGATAAGGAGTTGCGCCGGCTGTGGGGAGACCAGCTGCTCGGGGCAGGTGTGGGGGTGATGGGTGGTTCCTGGTGCATCCGCTCCTGGACCCGGCGGGAACGGAACCCGGCCCTTTGGCTGCTTAGCAACCAGGCGCCCCAAACCTAGTGTGTGCGCAAAGTGTGGGGGGGAGGTGTGTTCTCTCCTTCCCCCTCCCGCCGTCCTCTTCCCCTTCTCCCTCCCCTGTACCTCTTGGTGTGTCTCCCTTTCCTTACATCCCCTCAATTCCCATCTCTTTTGTGGGGGGGGGGACAGTCTAGCAACGAACTCCTGGCTGGCCCTGGTTCTGCGCCTCTTGGCGCCCCCGTGCAGTCGCCTGTGTAAAACGGATGTCCGATGCCTTCTGCTCCGGGGTTTGTGGGCTGTGTCCATTGCTCCCAAGGTGCGAGGCGGCGGGGTCTCGCCTGCCCTGGCTTCAGAAACAAAGCCAGGCCGCACCCACCCCCTTCCTGCTGCGGAGGCAGGGCCCTGATCCTGATGTAGCGTCCCCAGCAGGGCTGAGCCGGCATGAGCTCGCCCTGACTCAGCATTGCATCTTCTGCCCACCCAGATGTGCTGAGCACAGGCCTGGGAGTTTCCCTCTTCCTGTCCCTGGAGCCAAGGAGTTGCCGGGGCGTTCTAGCCAGGAGAGGGATCCAAAGCTAGACATCCTGCCTCTTACAGTTTTCTCAGCCCGGGGGGAGCCCTGTCAGCTGACTCCTCTCCTTGTGTTCCCCGCCTGCAGGTCCTGCAGAAGCTCGGCAAAGCGGACGAAACAAAGGATGAGCAGTTTGAGCAGTGCGTGCAGAACTTCAACAAACAGCTGGTAAGCGCATGGGAGAGATGTAATTACACCCGGCGCCTTCACCCTGCAGGGATTGGTGGAAACGAACGTGCAGTGAAGGCGCGTACAAATGAAGTTACCCACCCACGTGGAAGCCCCCGGCTGTACATATGCAGCAGATCACACTAATCTCTTTCTTAATTTCCTTGCCATATGGCAGATAACATTGTATGGCAAAGGGCAGGTTTGGAGCCAACATTAAGGTTTAATAAAATCTGATCGGAGTAGCTAGATTTCTGTATTTTCCCATCTTTTATCAACTCAGTTGAACCATCGTGGTTTGCTGCCTGCTTTCCTCCATCAGGGCTGGAAATCCAGCTCACCAGTGGTAGTGCCAAAGAACCGGGAAGTGAAACTGACTAGAAACAAAACCTACCATTAACCACTCGCTGTTCTAAGCCGAATGAAGTGCCAAAGAGTAAACAAACTGCAAAAATGGTGGAAGGAAACATACTGCCGAGGCTGAGCAAGCCTGAGCATTGCTTCCTTTTTGTATCTGCTTGTAAGTCCAACCAGTCCTTCATGTGTGCAGTATTAAATGTTTCGCCCTTTTTGTATTTCAACGAAATATATTTCTATTGCCACAGCACCTAGCATCCCATTGTGCCCCGCCCTGTTCAAACACAGCACAAAACTCAACATGCGGGGGCAGTTTGGGAAGAACCCCCCTCGGTTTGTAGGCTTTTTATCCAGAGCTGTCAGCACCTGGTCTCTGCCAGGAGCGTGTTGACACAGAGATGGGAAAATTAGAGCTAAAATTGGAGCGATTTTGGAGAAGAGAAGCTAATGGATGCAGGGGCCGGAGGGAGTGTCTTACGAGGAAAGGGTGAAATAGCCGAGCGTGATTCCTCTAGCTTCCCTACACGGGACTGCGGGACAGGGTGATCGCTGGTTCAGAGAGTCCAAGGCAAACCTGAACGCTGGGTTTCTAAGAGCGGCTGGGCATTCGGAGCTGGCCAGATGGGCTGGGACGGGACGAGTCCCGAACTGGGAGTTTCACCTGCAACAGCAGCTCTGTCGTGGCTATTAAAAGCTGGACGGGGGTGGGCAATAATTTTTTGCCGGGGGCCACTTCGGATATTTTTGAAGTGGCCCCGGGCTGCACAGGAAGGGGCGGGGCATCGACTGGAAGGGGTGTGGCCAAGATATTTCCGGATTCCCCACTATGATTGGTTTGGGGGTGAGGGAGTGCCTTTGCCCCCACCTCACGTTCCTCCAAGGTGCCCTTCAAAGCGCCATGTCCTGCTGGCAAGGTGGGAGACTGCGTTGCGTGCTCCCCGGCCCCTAATTGGCCTGGGGATAAGGAAGCAGCAGGGCCTCCGCGGGCCGGATCCACCCACTTGGCGGGTTGGATCCAGCCTACAGAGGCCCTTTTGCGCACCCCTGGGCTAGACCCTGGATTTAATATTTCTGCTCTTTCTGACTAACCTCCTGGTCGCCTCCCACCAACCTCTCTTGGCCAAGGGGAGAAAAGGGATAGTGTCTGTTGTGCAGGGCGTGTCATAAATCTGAATTACTTTGATTGTGCAGCGTGCTGAGAATGCCAGGGGCTAATTATTATGATGTTGTCTCAGATATGCTGGAAAAAGAACTCTATAAATAGATGAGATTTCTGTAGACTTCCTTATAAAGGGCTTGTCTCTAGAGGGAAATTGACCAGAATAGCTGTGGTGGAATAAACTCTCTGGAATAGCTCCCCATGTGAACCCTCTAATGCAGAACGATTAGCGTGCTCGCAGCCAGCACTAATCGATCTAGAATCAAGTCTCTGTGCAGGGGATGTATCCCGCAGCGCGGACGGTTTCCCCATGTAGACCATTCCGAAGAAGGCACCTTAGATCAAAGACTTAAGTCTTGAGAATAGCTGGGCTCCGATTCTCAGAGGTGTGTAGCTGCCTAGGTCCCCATTGACTTTAAAGCCAATGGGAGTTGGGCACCTACGTCCCTTTGAGGATCGGGGCCTTGATCTCTTGCCGCAAGCGGCTGGGGGTTTGTATCCAGGGTGGCATTTCTTTGGGCTGGAATTGACTTGGGGGCGTGCAGTGGGTTACTGACGCAAGAGGGGAGGGAAGCATTGCAGATGGGCCCCGAAGTTCGTTGGCTGACTCAGAGGCACCCCCCTCTGTTGGGGTGCCTCAGTGAGTGTTTCTGGGCACAGGCTATTTGGGAATGTAGGGCAGAGAGAAAGTGAGCTCTCTCCTTCACCCTGTGGTTTTCCCCCAGTGGCGCAGGGGTGCCTTGCTCTATAAACCGCCCCGTGCCCATTCAAAGCCAGGCCTGTGTCTCCCTGCAGTCTGTGAATGGTAGGTGCCCTCTGCTTCGACAGGTGGCCATGGCTACATGACACACGAGCTGATCAGAGCTACGGCCGTTCCCACCCGCCCGCTCCCGGAGGGCTTGACGAGGCACCACAACTGGGCCGTTCGTCTTCTCCGCGTGACGGGCTATATTCGGCTGTTCCCCATCAGCCTCGCTCCTTGGAATGCCCCCTCCCTGCCGCTCCCGGGGCCAGACATCCTGCACCCCGAACCGGGACCGGGGGAATGCTGAGAAATGTGAAGGGAGGACCCTTGACTTGAGGGGTTGGCCGCACGTTGCTGGCAGGGGTGGGAGGGGAGTCGAAGGCCTGACGCGGAGTCCATGCCGCGCCGAATGCTCCGGGCTGGCGGAGTTGTGGGGGTCGGAGACCCGGCTGTCGGTCGCTCCTGGCGAACGTCTGGGCTGTTGTCCTTCCGGGGGGCAGGGGGGGGGGTTGTGGTGGTATGTGCCCCTGTCTCTCTTGCGAGAGCCGGGAGCTACACCCGTTGCTGGCAGAGGCTGGGTCTTTCTAGGCGTCTTCCCTCGGGGTGAGGTCGGCACCCCTCCCCACGCTCCTCGCTGGCACGCACCAGGCAGAGTGGATGCCCCGGATTCAGGGAAAAACATTCCTCTTGCTTTCGACCTCCGGGCTGGCTCTTCGCTCTTGGGGTGAGCGGGTGGAGGCAGAGATGGGTCCAGGTTTTGTGGGGTCTGGGCCAGAGCAAGCGGGAGCCCCCTCTTCACCTCTTCCACCTGCTGTCCTAGCCCACTTCTTCCTGGGGCCCTGCCCAGACATGCAGCTGCATTCTGCCCTTTCTCCAGTGCCCGGCCCTGCCTTGCCCATTCCACCCCTAATGGGCTGCCATGCCTTCCTGCCACCCTCCTGGATCCCAGGGCTGTTGGGGGGCTGTGTGGGGGGGAAGGGGGGGAGAGTGAGAGCTGCCCCAGCCCTGAGGCTGAGGCAGGGAACTAGAACTTCCCCAGTCCGGGGGCTGCAGCTGGGATCTAGGGTCCGGGGTATCCGCCCCCAACACTTCTGAAGACTTCCTCCACCCTGACCGGTGCCCCAGGCAGGTCATGCCCCATTTTTCCAGGGCCCCCCAATTGACTGGCGTCCCTTCAGCCCCGTGGCTAATGCACGGCTGGGCAAAGGTAGGGTTGACTTGCCCGTACGTTCCCAGACATGGGAGCTGGTAACCTCTTCCCAAACTCAAACGTGACCGGGTCACAATCCAGTGACTCACAGGGACACGTTTTTCAGGGAGCATCCTTCACGCCAGGCTGTTCTGTGTGTGCGAATCTCCTACACCTGCCATTTTCTCCAGCGCCGGAAACCACCTTCCAGTGATGTCTGGCGGTTTCAGGGTAGACTGGCTGTGGATAACAGAATATTCTCTACTCTCGCTGCTGTGAAACAGGGTGGGCGCTGACCCAGCCTTAGCCCTGATCTTCCGCATTGGCTCCGTTTTTTTCCTGGCGTCTGTGGATTTTTGTGATTTCAGTCGATTGGACCTTTATGCATTTGTGCTGTTGGGCGATCAGTTTCCTTTCTGGGCAGCCTAAACAGGTACAGCTTTCCTGCCCTTAGACAGAAGAGGAATGCTCAGGAAAGGGTCTGTGCCCTGCGTTACAGAGTTGTAGGGGGTGTCTCATGCCATGGCCTGGCTGTTGGAAACCCACTCTGCGCTCAGGACTTCATGAAGCTTTTTGTAAGTGGCCACCTCTGCAGCATTACGTCGTCTAGGTAGAGTCCTTGGCAGAGCCCAGCTGGTACATCAGCTGCTTGTGCACTGTTAGGTCTGGGCATGGAATCATACAAACCTAGGGCGGGCAGAGATCTCAGGAGTCACAGAGTCCAGCCCCCTGCCCAAAGCAAGACCAACTTAACTCCATCATCCCAGCCAGGGCTTTGTCAAGCCAAGACTTAAACACCTCTAGGGATGGAGATTCCACCCCTCCCTAGGGAACCCAGCCCAGCGCTTCCCCACCCTCCTAGGGAAATAGTTTGTCGTAATCTCCAACCTAGACCTCCCCCACTGCAACTTGAGACCATGACTCCATGTTCTGCATTCTGCCGCCACTGAGAACAGCCTCTCTCCATCTCTCCAGCAAAGTCATTCTTCTGCTCTACTCTGCACTGATTAGGCTTCAATCTGGAGTATTGTGTCCAGTTCTGGGCACCGCATTTCATGTGGAGAAGGTCCGGAGAAGAGCAACAGAAATGATGAAAGGTCTAGAGAACCAGAGCTATGAGGGAAGGCTGAAAGAATTGGGTTTGTTTAGTTTAGAAAAGCGAAGACAGAGAGGGGACATGAGAGCCGTTTTCAGGTATCTAAAAGGGTGTTACAGGGAGGAGCGGGGGACATTGTTCTCCTTGGCCTCTGAGGACAGGACAAGAAGCAATGGGCTTAAATTGCAGCAAGGAAGGTTTAGGTTGGACATTAGGAAAACGTTCTTAACTGTCAGGGTGGTGAAACACTGGAATAAATTACCTAGGGAGGTTGTGGAATCTCCAGTGATGGAGATATGTAAGAGCAGGTTGGACAGGCATCTATCAGGGATGATCTGGATGGTGCTTGGTCCTACCATGAGGACAGGGGACTGGACTTGATCACCTCTCGAGGTCCCTTCCAGTTCTAGTGTTCTAGGATTATTTGGAAACCCCCTTTAGGTAGCTGAAGGCTGCTGTCAAATCCCCCGTCGCTCTTCTCTGCTGTAGACTAACTAAGCCCAAATCCCTCAGTCTCGCCTTGTAGGTCATGTGCTCCAGCCCCCTCATCATTTTTATTGCTCTCCAATGCAGCCTCATCCCTTCTGTAATGGGGGCCCCAGAACTGGACGCGGTGCGTCAGATGTGGCCTCATCGGAACCGAATAAAGGGGAATAATCACTTCTCTAGATCTGCTGGCAATGCTCCTCCTAATGCTTCCTAATATGCCATTTGCCACCTTGGGTACAGGCGCGCCCTCTTGACTCGTGTCCAGCTTCTCATCCACTGTCATCCGCAGGACGTCTTTTTCTGCTGGAATCCGTGCGTGTATGAGCATTTCCCACACCGAACAGCATGCTCTACAGCAGTGTACGGTGGAAACACTCTAAGAAGCACAGTCACTGGCCACCCGTGTACTGGCGCCCCGGCCACGGAGCCTCGCAGCTCCTATTGGCTCCGTTTCGTTCTCTGCAGCCACGGGAGCCGTGGGAAGTAGCATGGGCCGGGCCCCCGCTTCCCACGGCTCCCCATTGGCCGCAAAGAGCGAAACGGAGCCAATGGGGAGTGTTTCCGCCGTACATTTTCAGACACGCTGCTCTACAGGCTTAAAGGCTCAGCCAGTGGAGCCATTAGGAGCAGTTTGCAAAACCAGGGGGTGGCTATTTGCAGAACACTCAGTTGCTGAACGTTCTTGGGGAAGCGTTTGTGCTAAAAATAAAACCCCGTCGCTTTTTTTAATCTGTGCTACTGTAACCCTCACACCTGCTGGGGGTGGGGCACTGTCCCACGGAGAACACCTCCAGAGAGAGAGACCGAGTTTGCTCTGCAGCTTTATCTGAGAGCCCTCTGGCTTTTCGCCCGAGCTGTAGAGGCTCATGTATTAAGCTGAAAAAGTCCCAGGTTTGGTTAAGAACGGCCATACTAGGTCAGATCACAGCTCCATCCAGCTCAGGACTGTGTCTTCCGACAGTGCCCGATGCTAGGAACCCCCAGAGGGAATGGACGGAACAGAGAATCAAGAAATCCTACCCGTCACCCATTCCCAACCTCTGACAAACGGAGCCCCTAGCCTCTATTCCTGCCCATCCTGGAGCTGTCCTCCATGAACTTATCTAGTTCTTTTTTGAACCCTGTTAAAGTCCTGGCCTTCACACCATCCCCTGGCAAGGAGTTCCACAGGTTGATTGTGCGTTTCATGAAGAAATACTTCCCTTTGTTTGTTTTAAATCTGCTGCCTCTTAATTTCATTTGGTGACCCCTAGTTCTTCTGGGAACAAATAAATAACTTTTCTTTATTCACTTTCTCCACACTTTTCATGATTTTATAGACCGCTACCATATCCCCCCTTAGTCTCCCGGGGTATGTCTACACTACAAAGTTAGTTCGAACTAACGGACGTTAGTTCGAACTAACTTTAATAGGTGCTACACTAGCGCTCCGCTAGTTTGAATTTGAATCGAACTAGCGGAGCGCTTAGTTCGAACTAGGTAAACCTCATTTTACGAGGACTAACGCCTAGTTCGAACTAGCTAGTTCGAACTAAGGGCTGTGTAGCCCTTTAGTTCGAACTAGTGGGAGGCTAGCCCTCCCCAGGTTTCCCTGGTGGCCACTCTGGCCAACACCAGGGAAACTCTATGCCCCCCTCCCGGCCCCGGACCCCTTAAAGGGGCACGGGCTGGCTACGGTGCCCGTGCCAGGTGCAAGCCTGCCAGCACCCAGCTAGCAGACCCTGCACCTGGCACGGCACAGAGCCACCCACCCGATGCCCCCCAGCCCACCCCCTCTTCCCGGGACCAGGCTGGCGGCTCCCGGGAGCTTGCCCTGGACCGCAAGAGGCGGGCACCTTCCTGGGCTAGTGCGGACATCGTGGACCTCGTCCACGATCTCCGCACTAGGCACAGGAAAGTGGCCGTCTAGGGCAGGAGAGCTGCCAGCCTGGCCACCCAGGACCAGGTGTGCATGAAAATCAAGGGGGTCCACTGAGACCCCCGACACTGAGCCCTGAGCTTACAATGGCCATACTGGGTCAGACCAAAGGTCCATCTAGCCTAGTAGCCTGTCTGCCGACAGCGGCCAACCCTAGGGACCCTGGAGGGGATGGACCGAAGACAATGACCAAGCCATTTGTCTCGTGCCATCCCTCTCCAGCCTTCCACAAACTTTGGGCAGGGACACCACTCCTACCCTCAGCTAATAGGACTCCATGGACCCAACCTCCATCACTTTATCTCACTTCCCTTTAAACTCTGTTCTAGTTGTAGCCTTCACAGCCTCCTGCAGCAAGGAGTTCCACAGGTTAACTATTTGCTTTGTCAAGAACAACTTTCTCTTACTAGTTTGAAGCCTGCTACCCATTCCTTTCCTTTGGTGTCCTCTAGTCCTTCTTTATGGGAACTCAGGAAGAACTTTTCTGAATGCACCCTCTCCACCCAACCCCTGCTTTTAGAGACCTCTATCCTGTCCCCCCTCCGTCTCCTCTTTTCTAAGCTGAACAGTCCCAGTCTCTGTAGCCTTCCTTCATCTGGGACCTGTTCCCAACCCCTGATCATGTTAGTTGCCCTCCCCTCTCCCAGCCTTTCTCTTCCCCTCTCCCACCTCCTTTTCCCAGTCTCCCCCAGTTTTTTTCAATAAAGACAGAGTCAATGTTGGAAGAAACGTTATCTTTATTTTGTACATCAATAAGAAGGGGGGCTAGGGAAGGGTAAGTGGAAGGAGGTGAGGGAGGAATGGGGTACGAGCCCCCGATGGGGAGGACTGGGCTGGCTCTGTGGGCTTCTGGGGGTGGAAGCTCTCCTGCAGCCCCCCAATTACTCCCTCTCCCTAGATGGCAGCCTGCGGCAAGTGCAGCCGGGCTGATGGCCGAGTGGTGTGATGTGCCCAGTGTGGGCACTCAGGGCACTCCAAGCCAGAACTTCTTTGCAAGCGGGGCACCCCTTAGAACTGTGTGTCCGGGGTGGGGGTCGGGACCCTTTAAGCGCAGCCCTCGGCTAGCCTGAGACAGCATCTCCATGCTCTAAGTCCTCCTTTTATGCCCTGCCGGCACTGCTTCCGGCCATCCTTAAGCCCTGTTCAGAGTCCACTCAATGTGGACTTACTAGTTCGAACTAGCAAAACGCTAGTTCGAACTAGTTTTTAGTTCTAGATGCGTTAGTTCGAACTAGCTTAGTTCGAATTAACTAATTCGAACTAAGTTAGTTCGAACTAGCGCTGTAGTGTAGACGTACCCCTGTTCTGCCTCGCGGTGTTACACAAGGGAGCGGCTCTTAAATTCAAAACGATTTCTCCGTGGAATGAATGGCTGACATGGAACAAATAAAGGAAATGGCAGGCCCAGGCCTGCATTGGCTGCTCAGATCCAAACAATCGTGGAGTTTAGGAATGTTCAGGGAACTGGACACAAATAATCAACCTGTGGAACTCACCGGTGTAGGAGGTATGGGTATGTCTACACTACCCCGCTAGTTCGAACTAGCGGGGTAATGTATGCATACCGCATTTGCTAATGAAGCCCGGGATTTGAATTTCCCGGGCTTCATTAGCATAAGCGGGGAGCCGCCATTTTTAAATCCCCGCTGCTTCGAACCCCGTGTAGCGCGGCTACACGGGGCTCGAACTAGGTAGTTCGGACTAGGGTGCCTATTCCGAACTACCGGTACACCTCGTTTCACGAGGAGTACCGGTAGTTCGGAATAGGACCCTAGTCCGAACTACCTAGTTCGAGCCCCGTGTAGCCGCGCTACACGGGGTTCGAAGCAGCGGGGATTTAAAAATGGCGGCTCCCCGCTTATGCTAATGAAGCCCGGGAAATTCAAATCCCGGGCTTCATTAGCAAATGCGGTATGCATACATTACCCTCCTAGTTCGAACTAGGAGGGTAGTGTAGACATACCCTATCATCCTGTGACTATAGCTTGACTTCTTTACAGGATTTGGATAACCTAAAAACCATACTAATACAAATAATAATGTAGCTCTGTCTACTCAGAGGGATAACACAAACATATGAGCTAGGAACGAGACTTCTCCTGCCAATTCGTGTACACAGCTGGCCAAATATATTATATGAGAGATTGCCTCCTTCTGACACCTCAGGCATTGGCGATGGCTGGCGAATGAAAGGGCATGGTGGTGTTTTCGTGCTAGCATTTGTGTGTGTGGTTAAGTGCGTTCAGAGGTGGGTAATTGACGAATCGTGCAGTCGATTCAATTTGTATCGACTACACGATTAGTCGATAAGGGAAGGGCTCTGTTCCGGCTCATGCCGGTCCAGGAGCTACCCCCGCTGCGGCTCTGCAGTTTAAATGTAGTAAAAGCTGGGTGTGCAGGCAGCCGGCTCCGTACATTTAAACTGCCGAGTTGCAGTGGGAGGTAGGTCCCGGACAGACATGAGCCAGGAGAGAGCCGGGACTACTATGGTTCTTACTACATTTAACATGCAGAGCTGCAGCGATCCCAGACCGGCGCGAGCTGGGACTGAGCCAGGCTTGCTTGGTCCTGGCTCACACCAGGTCCATCAGCCTCAGTCCATGGGGGGACCAGCAGAGGAAGGGGTAGAAGCGAGTAGTCTCGACTGCTTGCTTACATCCCTAGTGTGGATAGCCCCGTGGTCACCCTCATCAGGATGTACACCATGTATCTGAATGATTTCCCATGGCTGATCTACTAGGCTCTCCCTCTAGAAGTCTCTCCTTTCATCTGTGTATAAACTTGCTGCCAGACAACTGCCTGGCGCGTCCCTGTCTAGCTGTGTGTTTGTGTTGGCTATTTTGGGTCTGGCTGGTGAGACCAGCTTCTGATGGAAATGCACCCTGCCCTTCAGAGTGCTACTAGGGCCCGGGCCCGATTTTTCACAAGTTGTGTTGGAATAACGAGGCCTGTACATCTCTCTGGGGTGTGCGCTCCGTGGTAACAAAAATGGGGAGCGTTCACACCAGGTCAGCACGAGCTATCGCGTGTTGACGGGGAAGGGCACGAAAAGGAAGACAAACGGGATCAGTTCAACCCCGAAAGGCCTCCTGATCCAATCTGAGGTCTGCGTTAAGATTGTGCCAACCAAACGCGAGCTACAGGACCGGACACCAATGGACTGAAATTAGTGCGTTTGGAAATTGGGCCTAATCGGCGAACAAAATAAGGAGGCTTCCATCACTGTCTTTTTGGGGTCCTTAAAAGAATCACAGGACACCAGGACTGGAAGGGACCTTGAGAGGTTTTCAAGTCCAGTCCCCCACCCTCGTGGCAGAACCAAGCACCATCTAGACCATCCCTGACAGGTGTCTGTCTAACCTGCTCTTAAATATCCCCAGTGATGGAGATTCCACAACCTCCCTAGGCAATTTATTCCAGTGTTTCACCACCCAGATAGTTAGGAACTTTTTCCTACTGTCCAACCTAAATCTCCCAAAGAAAGAAAAGACATGGGAAGGAAAATTGGGACACGGAAGCAACAGTGGCCAACTTAAAGAAGCTTCTAACAGCTGCAGGGAGCGTACCATCATGACCACCGTCTCTTCAGACCCAGAGGCTATTTACCAGCACTGAGCCTTTGCAATTCTCATCCCGAGAAATGGTCTGGCCAGAGCAGACGGCAGAAAGAGACCCTGCCGACATCTTCACCTGGGATATGAGACTTTTGTTACCCCTCCCTGCCATCTGTCCGTTTTGTTCCTCACCATATTTCTTCTTTTTCCTGTCCCTCTCTCTTGCTCTTCTGTCTACTAAGAGCCTAGTTAAGCTGGCCAAGGCTGCTAGCAGCTTGTGACTCGAAAGGCAGTGAAAAGTTTGCCAGGTCTCAGAGTGGCGGATGCAGCAGCTGCATTTCCTGTCTCTGCTGTTCTTTTCTCTCCCTTTCTGTTTGGCTCGTTTGGCTTTTTTGGAAGTGGGGTCAGATTTTGGCAATAGCTCCAGCCCATCTTCACCGAACTGCTTCTCGGATCTCCGTAAGGACCATCTTCAGTTCCAGCCAAGAGACTGTCAGGCAGGGTGTTTGTCTTTATAAAAGCTGGCTACAGCTCCAGGGAAAGAACGAGGGGCGTGGGTTAAACTGGAACCCTTACTTAACACTTTACACATCGAACGCTTTTGCCTGTTTTCTTCTTTTTGGAATCTTTATAAGGCAAGGCCAAGAAGATTTGTAATCGTGTGGTTGCCATGCTACCAAGCCGGGTGAGGTCTCGGGACAGCACACCTTGAGTTTTGTTTAAGTGTACCAGTGATGGATCACGCCAACATCATGCGAACACCTTTGGATTCTTGGGGACCATATGTTCCATCTCAGTTAATACAGCAGCTGCTTCTCCCTAGTTTTGTGAGTCCAACGTCGGGCACCCCAAAAAAGTGGCACCCAACACTTGAGGTTACTTTGGAAAATGTGGTTATTGAGGATTCCTCCTTCCTTTTCTCGCAGTCCTTCCTCAGGTCTGGAATTCCAGAGAGTGAAACCGTTAGAGCACAGATCCTCACGACCAAAGTTTTCACAGCCTCCGCGCGTGGCCACCAACTTTTGCGCTGACAGTTTTTCCTAAGAGACTTAATTAGCTGTAGGAAAAGCCAATAAATATGCAGAGACTTGTCCAAATCATTTAAATGTATGTAAACTTTTGTTTTGCAGACTCAAGAATAAAAATAAGATACCGTGATCTCTGTTTTTAACTGGACCTACATAGAATAGAAACACAGATCAAGTGCTTTGCACATTCTTGGGTTTTGGTGGTTGTTTCTTTAGCTTGTCTAGTAAGACTGCGGCTGCCAAAAGGAATAGAGGGGTGTGTGTGTGTGTGTGTGTGTGTGTGTGTGTGTGTGTGTGTGTGTGTGTGTGTGTGTTAATATCAATTCACAGCAGGTTTCCTAGCTAACTGGGAAGCTATGAAAAGTGGAATTAACAAGCAGGCAGATATCACTTTTCACAGCAGACTTACTCAGCCGTGGGACAAATTAAGCCCTGGACGTGGAGGTGGGTAGGAATCAGCAGGGAGTCAGTGGCAACAGGGGGATGGTTTTGGGGAATCAGGGAGGCGACGGGGGCCGGGGACACTGCAGAGAGAGGGGTCTGGAACTCACCACCAGAGTTCAGGCCTGGAGCCTGAAATTGATGACTGAGCCTGCCACCTGCTGCTCCAGCGCTGAAGACGTCGGAGCCGCACTACCCCCTGCAAGGCGGGGAACAGACTGGCTGCCTGCTCCTCCGGTGTTTGTGGATGAAGGGTGGGAGTGTCGGGCAGAAGCAGCAGCCCCAGACACTGTCCTGGAGGCTGTGACCCCAAGCAGAGCCCCTGGCAGCACACATACATGGTCAGGGTGGTAGCATTTGACAAACCCTGCCCTAGAGGTTATTTTTGTGGGACTGCCTTTAATGGCCCATCTCCCTTGCCCCCCTGCTGACATCCCCGTGGCATGGCCAGGCTGTCCCTCGATCGGCACCCTCCAGAGGCGTGATTGCTGCACATCAGATCAAAGCTGGCTTGATTGAGAATTTGCAGGGGCCTGGACTGCCCCCCCACCTCTGGCCTTGGACTCTGGGACATACTTGAGTGGCTTGTCTGAGCTGCGGTCCATGCCTTGCTGCTCTAGTGAGCTAGCTAGATCAAAGCAAGTCCAGGGCAGTGTGCATGTGCTGTATTCGCACCTCCCAGCATCTAGACACCCACAACTGGCTTGTGCCTGGTACCCCAGGCTTCTGCAACTTGAGCGAGGCAGCTGTTTCATTGCTGCATAGACTGCTGGGCTTGGATGTCCACCCCCTGTTCTACTCTTGCAGCCCACGCGGTCACTGTTCATTCCTCTGCTCCCGCCAAGCCATCTGAACTTTGCACTGAGACACGGAATGTTGTCATGTTAGCAGCTGGATGAGAAGAAGCAGTTCTGGAATCCACTCAGCTCGCGCACCAGCACTTGGAACGCAAGGCGCGAGCTCTGTTTTCCAGCAGGCAAGCTGGGGGCGAGAGGCAGGCCCCCAAAGAGCAGAGGGTGATAGGAAACATCTGCTTCCACAGCGGTGCGAAGCCTGAAGCCACCTGAGACACCAGCAAGCTCCCTCCTCAGCCTGTCCACGTGCATTTGACGGGGGCCCCGTGTGGACATTCCAGCCGGGAAGGAAGCAGGGAAATGAAATGAAATGTAACCGAACGTGGGGGCGGAACGGCCACCCTCTAGCATCCTGTGTGTGGCGTTTCACAGCTGCTTTCTGGGCTAGCGAAGCCCCAAAGGAAGTGTTCAGTCTAGGGAAATCAAATCTGTATTTTTCCCCCTCACAGGACGTCTGTCTCCTTCAGACTCTCCTTCAACCTTTGGGTCCCCTAGAAGTAGAGGTATAAAATCCTGGTTAACTGGTTAAAATGTTTAACTGGTTAACTTCATCAACAGGGGCGTGGCTAAAGTGCCCCCAACAACAGGACCCTCCGGGCTGGAGTAGCCCTCCGCGCATGTCGGGGGGGATGTTACAGCCCCCGCCGGTTAACCGAAACGGGTAAGAATCCCCCGGTAAGGGTGATGCTAGCCACTTAATTGTTCGCATCCCTACCTAGAAGATTCCCTTGATATCTGAGGCCATCTGAGCCAACACTCCCTCCACTGCAAAGCACCGGAGGATGGAAACAGAAATCCAAGTGCAAACAGAAGGCCGCCCCCACGCCGCTGCTCTCTGGCACCCGCCTCTCCCCTGCCTTCCCTGTTTTGTGGTTTGCATCAGCACAGCGTGGGTGCCGAAGGCTCCTTTTCTGACTTGCTGTAGTGTGTGTGAGATGCCTCCTTTTACACACCTGGAAGTGACGACAGCTCGCAAGGCCGTGGTGAGTCGGGCCCAGTATATTTTAAACCGGGGTGGGGAACGTTTTTTGAGTCGGGGCCCTAACTCACAGAAAAATCATTTGGGGGCTGCACATGAGAGAAAAAAGCAAAAAAAACCCCCCCCAACAACCCAAAACCTCTCTCTGATGTGGCCCCCAGCTGAGAAGCAGAAAGACACTCCCCACATTTCCCTCCTACGCCAGACCCCAGGGGCACAGGCTAGTAAACTGTATGTGCTCCAGCCCCATGGTGGGGCCGCATGGGGGCTGGAACACCAGCACAGGCTCCCCAATGCTGGGGGGGGCATTGAGGGCCTGAGGTTCCCCACCCCTGTTTTAAAAAGCAACGTTTGCATCATTCAGTACTGAGCGCTTCCAGAGTGGTCAGTGTGTGTGTGTGTGTGTGTGTGTGTGTGTGTGTGTAGTCAGTGTGTGTGTGTGTGTGTGTGTGGTCAGTGGGGGAGGGTGTGTGTGTGTGTGATTTGTGTGAGAGAGAGATGACAATATTTTGACCTCATTTCTTGTACTGTGTCCATCACCATGGTGTCTGGCCAGCTCTGAAGTCCCCAAAGCAAACCAGTGACTGCATTTCTTAACCATTAGCTTCCAAACGAATGAAATCCAACCGTCACTGCTGTACGGCCGGATTAAAACCTTGGATTGGCGTTTTCACCTTTCATGCTGTTTGTTGGCTCCTTGCAGTGTCACACAGCTGGAACAGCGAATGGGGCGCTTTCGGTGTCCCCTTGCTAACCTCTACGCCGGCACAGCGCTGGTGTGATTTGTGTTTCCAACCTTCCGGGGGAATGGTACAACTGAAACGGTTCACAGTCGTGTAAAAAATAACACAAGAATACATTTCTGCTTGAGTTAGATCTTCTAACCTCCCCCAAAACCTGCACGTTGGGCTCCTTGCTGCAGTCTAGAGCCTATGTCTGTCTGTCTACACTGCCTACTAACCCGGAGTTCTCACTCCGGTTCCAGCCCAAGTCCCCTTTCCAGCTGCAAACAAAGGCAGGCGGCAAGCACTCAGAGGATGGGGTCAGAGACAGTCCCGGGGTGACGATGCCCCGAGGCCTGTAACTTTGCAGTGGGGCTCATTGGCCTAAGCAGCCTCATCCGTCTTGATTTTTTGGTTCACTTTGCGCCGTCCCACGTAACCTGTTTCTTAGCCTGTGCCGGCTTCTCAGCCGTCGGGTTGTATAGGCAGTTCAGGTATGTGTTGTTTTTTTCCTTTCATAGCCCCGTCTTGCATGACTCCATCTCCCTCGGTACCAACCAATAACCCGCTGGCTTTTCCTTCTCTTCGCAGACAGAAGGCAGCAAGCTGCAGAAGGATCTCCGAACTTACCTGACTTCTGTAAAAGGTAACACCTGTGCCTCTGGAGGCCTGTCGCTTTTCCAGCTGTAGGCACCGCAAATTGGGTTTTCTTGGCCACAGCTTTTCCTGCCCGTTTCTATTCCCAGGAATGGGTTTCCTGGAGCGACTGGCCCGGTGAGGGAGGGCCGGTTTTGCACTCTCTTGCTCCCCAGGCTGGCTCCTGTAATCAATAAGGTGTTTTGACTACTGGCTCCTGCATTAGGAAGGCAGGATAAAGGACCCGCTGAAGGTAGGTGCTGGAGTGACTTAGGAGATAGAGCAGTGTTTCCCAAAGCCCAGTACTGGTCCTTAGAAAAAAAATACCAGTCCTTAGAAAAAAAATACCAGTCCTTAGAAAAATTATCACGCATGAGCCTATTAATTTGTGTGACGGGGTCGCAGCATCCGCACTGCCGAGCGCAGCCCTCTTGGGAGAGAACCCACTGCCATGGCGTCTCTGACGGGCATGCTCCCTGGCAGTGGGACAAGATCCAGCGGGTGCTAGGACCCAGGGAGAAGGCCGGGTGCCGTGCGCACCAACGCAGAACGCCCCGTGCTGGACGCAGCCGGGGGAGCCGGCGCTGGCCAATAAAGTGGCCGGGATTGGGGCCAGGAGGGAGGGGCACCGTGCGCCAGGCTGATAAAGCGGCCGGGATTGGGGCGGAACAACCCGCTGGACAGGTAGGACCAGCGACACAATTTATTTGCATCTTCATCATTTGCTTAATGAACATGCAAATAAATGTTACTGGTCCTCCAAAAGCTTGTGAATGGGTTTATTGGTCCCCAGTCTCAAAAAGATTAAGAACCACTGGGTTAGAGGATTTGCCTGTGGAGCACAGGGTGGTGGGTTCAAGTCCCACCTCCCTCCGGCTGGCTGGTGCTGGCTCCCATATTGGTGGGGCAGCTTGGCTTGGGGAGGCTGTCTTCTCCTCCCTGCAGCCAGCCAGCCGCGTGGTTTTGGTGAGGGTTGGTAGGCGGCCCCTCCCGCTTCCTGCTAGGTGAGGCGAAACCATGAACGTCGTGCGGCTTGGGTGACTGGTTGTGGGAGCCCCTCTCTTCCCTTTGTGTGGTGCCCATGTTGAGTTCCTGCGAGCCCCAGGGAGGGGCGCCTTGGCGGAGCGCCGCCCCGCGGTTTTTGAGCCTGTCCTCTCGTCTCTCCTAGCGATGCACGAGGCCTCCAAGAAGCTGACGGAATGCTTGCAGGAAGTGTATGAGCCGGAGTGGCCGGGGAGAGACGACACCAACAAAATAGCTGAGGTGAGACGCCACGCCAGGGAGGTCGGCCCCGGGAGAGCGGATTAGTGGGACAGGTGCACTTACCTCCTGCGCTCTGCTCTCTAATGCTAGACTTATCTCCAGCCACACACGGCTGCTTGCAGGGTCACCGGCTGTCCTGAGATACATCCTGCAAAGGGCAAATAGCGTAGAGCAGCCGTCTTTTCCACCCCGTTCCCTCTCCCCCCGCCGTGCACTGTGGAACTGCGCAGATGGTGCTGGGAGGGACCAGGTGTTAAGCCGGCTCCCCTCAGCACCAGCTCCTGCTTCTGCACTCCCCCCCTTGCTGCCTCTGATACAGAGGCAGCAAGTGGGGGATGGGGGGAAGCGAGTAGTCGACTTGATGACACAATAAGCCTAGGCTCGTTGGGTAGTCAAGTACTTGACTAGTCGCTTCGATCCCTATGGGGCTGCGGATTGAAGCCGAACAAGAGCCAACCGCTTACGAGCTGAAGGAGTACAGGAAGGGTTCCTTACGGGGTTCACTCATTTGACAGTGTCCCTTTTTGAAAGGAACGCGTAATGGTGCTGCTTGGAGGAGGGGGAAGATCCTGGGGGGGGGGATCAGCCTGGGAGGGGGGGGATCGAAAAGGGAACGGTGACCCGAAGAGGGGGTGGAGCCAAAGCAGAGAGGAATGGCTCTGTTGTGTGTGAAGAGGTTCTGCGTGGAGATGGAGAGGTTTTCTTGGGTCTGTTTCTCTCCCCCAAATCCACGGGTTAATTATAACTTCATCAGGCGCTCCTGGCAGGGCCTTCTCTGCACTGTAGGCTTTTTTTCTGGGGCGTCCAGAGGGAGTTCGGGGCGCTCACAGTGACTTGGGGTCAAGCGGCAGGAGCCCTGAGGTGGCGTGTCCCTCAGCAGTAGTGACACGGTGGTGGGTGTGGGCGGGTTGATTGGGGGATGCCGATCTTGAGTGGCATTTAGAAGCCTCTAGGTAAGGAAAAGCGCAGTCTGCAAGGTAATGAAGAAGCGGAACGGTGGGGAATGGGGTTGCTATAGGAATGCTCTTCCTTAGGCCCCCTTGGCTCTCCCAGGTGAGGTGACCTGCTGCTTTGGCCTGGGGAGTAAACCAGCCTGCGCCTCAGATTTACTCCAGGTGCATGGGGCGCGGTGTCCGCATGTAGGGAACGATCCATTGAAGTCGGTGGGAGTTTTTTTTTTTTCCATTGACTTCAACGGGAGCACGATGAAGCCGGAGTCTCCCATGTCCCCTCCCCACCGGCAGGGGTAGACACACTGCCTTGCCTTTGGCAGGGAGCTGCTGCTGTCACGGAGGGAAAAGTGCCCCTTCCCCAGCCGGGCAGCTCCGTGCGCGGTGCCCTGAGCCCCTGGCGGGGTTCATTAAGCAGCTACGGGGCCGTGCGGCCGCGCAGCTTCGAGGGAGCCTTGGCCAGAAGGACAGTCTGGCAGTTGGACTAGGAGAATCCGGACTAGCGGGTTCTATTCCCACATCGACCGTGTGATCTGGGGTATGCAGTGCTGAGGTAGCGATTTCAGTCCCAGGTATTGGAGAGACACGGTGGGGGAAGACCAACTGCTGTTCCCGAGAGAGAGAGAGAGAAACTTTCATGCTTACGCAGCTCTTCTAGATCCACGCTGTGCGTGTCTCAGTTTCCCCAAAAGAGTCACAATAACTCTCTCTGGGAGGCTCTCTCCAGATTGCCATGTGCTTGGAGATCACAGTCAATAGAAATGTCAACTTGCTTGTGGTCCTTTTTGTCTTTCAGAACAACGACCTGCTCTGGGTGGATTTCCATCAGAAGCTTGTTGATCAGGCGCTTCTAACCATGGATACTTACCTTGGCCAATTCCCGGATATCAAAGTAGGTTGCTCCCCGCGCTCCCGTCGTGTTGTGCTAACGAGTGGCCGGGACGTTGCGAGCTCAAGTCGGGGGTTTTGCACAAATGCATCTCTTGGGATCCCACCTCCTTTAGCTCGGGGGGCAGTGAAGTGAATGGGGCAGGGAGCACCCACCTCCCCAATTCACTCTGCCCCCTGTTGGCCAAATACCAATCCTCCTCTACTCGCTTGGCTAGTGGGTGGCTGCCCTGGCAGCCAGGCCGGGATGTGGATGCTGCTAGGCTGTAGGATCAGCTACCAGATTGTTCTGTGAGGGTACGTCTAGACTATGCTGTAGTTTTGAAAGAGGATATGCAAATCCCCGTGGGAATTTGCATATTGTCTTCCAATCTCTCTTTCGAAAGTGAGTCTTTCGAAAGTGAAAGTAGTCTGGACGTGGCTTTTTCGGAACCCCCCCTTTTTGAAATCATCCTGCATAAACCTCATTTTTTTGAGGAAGAGCGATTTTTCGGAAAAGGGGGGGGGGGCGGTTCCGAAAAAAAACGCGTCCAATCTACTTTCGCGGAATTGGCATATCCTCTTTCGAAAATACAGCGTAGTCTAGACGTACCCTGCGTGGAGTTCAGACAAACACATAGGCCATCAACTCCAGATACTTGCCCTACTTTTACAACCGGCTTTTACAACATAAGAGCACTAACGAAGGCAGTACCCACTAACACGTCATGCAGACAATGGCCTGTTTCTACTGCTCTCCCTGCTATACACGAAAATGTAAGTACGATATGTGTATTCCTACCTGATTTCTTTTTGGATGATTCGGTACAATAAGAAAGCCAGCAGCTTTTCAGGGCTAGTGACGCTTCGGGAGGCGCACTGTGAAGGTGCTTAGGACAGATCAGACTCCTGACAGGGGTTCAGCTGTCGGGAACGGTGGAGAGCCAGTGCTGTGTGTGTCGGGGCAATATTTGAATAACCCGGAGCTGCCCCGGGAATGAGTGAGATCTGCTCGCAGGTTTGCCAGGGAGCTCCTGACTTTACTCCGCAGGATAAATATTCTTCGGTTCCTCTGTTCTTTCACTTCCTGTCCCTGGAGAGCGGCTCCAGGCCGTCGAACTGCGTGTTAGCCGAGTGCGGCCGCATTTTCTCACGCGCGGGCTTTCATCAGCCCCTCGCGAGCAAAGCACGTTTCTCGCGGAAGCCTCTGTCGTCACTGGCATAGGGTGCAGTGTCTGTCAGCCTTGTAAGGGGAATAGAATCACCCAGACAAAGCTTCGTTCACGCTGCCCTGCTACCACGGAGCCGGGGCTGTGGAAAGGAACGGCCGTGTTGGGCATGCCTGCGTTGGCCCCGAATGCACTGGAGGGAAGCAGATGACGCGACATAACGGAGGAAGAGATGTGCCTGCAGGGCGGAGGGGCTTTGATGCACGGGAAGGTTTACAGGGGGGCACTGGTCCCCTCAGCGCCACCTTATCTCTGGCTCTGTCGTGTCTGAGGTGACTGGTGAGGGAGGGGCCACCAGCCACGTGACTTCTCCCCACCAGGGAAGGGCTGGGACCACCCCCCTCTTCCCACCCTTGCTCTGCCCCACCACTGCCGGAAAGTGTGAGGACGTCTCGACCTCTGCTGCAGGCCCCCGCTGGCGTCTGGCTGGCCCCTCCACCCGTGGCGTTGGGGACATGTGCCCCTCCCCCACACACACATTAAAGCCGAGTGGCACTGGCGGAGCATCTGCCGGTGGGGAAGAGCGTGCCGCCCGGGAAGTGGCTCCTGGCACGAGCTACCTGTCTCCAGCGCGGCTCTCCGGATTTAGTGCACCCCTCAGCCGTGGAGTGTCGGGCCTGCGTGGGGGCGAGCCAGGCTTGGCTTTGTGCAACGCAGGGCGACACGTAGGGCGCACGGGGCTCCGGGTGCACTTGGGGTGTCAGCGGGGAGGCGGCGTGGGCGCGATTCTCTCGCCAAGCCAGGGTTACGTCGGTTGTGGTCCCTGGACGGCGGCGAAGTTCGTTCTGAGTCTCTCCACTGCAGCGAGAGCCGCCTCGGGTGCACCGAGCTGCCGGAGCCAACCTGCCCCGCTGAAACGTGCCCCCAGCTTTTCCCACACCAAGCAAGAACATTTCCCCTCTCCGCCCCCCAATGCCACCACGGCTGATCCCACCCTGCACCCGAGTGGCCTTCCCCCGCTCCCTCCCTTTCAATCCGGAGCTCCCTGTCTCGACTGTAAGCACGTTCGGGAGCGTTCCGTTCCTTCGCTGACTTGACGTGAGGCAGAGCGTCCCGGGGAAGGCGGTAATACTGCAGGGGGAGGGGTGGTGAAAAACCAACTCGTGTTCTTGCTTTTTGACTGTTTATTTTTTTAGGAATGATTTTTTTGGGGGGGTCTTTTTGGCTCATTTTTTAAACCGGAACGGGGCGATCCCTGTGTGGCAGAATCCCTTTAATAGACTGAGTCTTCTTTTTTTTTTTTTTAAGCCCATCTGTGCCCTGGCTTTGCCTTCCCTTGGATGTGCCGAGTCGTAGGGAAGGAGCGGGTGTAGCTGGGCTATGTGTTTCCGAGGACAAAGCTTGTGTGGCCGGCAGATCTCTGCGAATTGGGTTAAAATCTGGCTGCACGGAGCCAGCTGCTCAGGAGGGGAGGGGTCTCTGCTGGCAGTCCTGGGGTCTCCTCTGCATTCCCTCTACCCCAGCCCCATGCCTTCCCCCAGCAGCGGTTCATTTGGAGGCAGCTGCACAGGAAATGGCTTTTCCATGTGGCCGTGCTTGTAAGATGTCATGTCCTCACATAGGCTGTGCCAGCCCGGCTCCTTCCCTGGGGAAGCAGCCCCCGTTCCGCCCTCCCTTCCTGAACCGCTTATACCTTTGCCGCAGCCTGTTGTTCCTGGAGGATGGGCTTCCGGTTCCAGGTTCAGCGTGCAAGCTGTGCACGTGTGCAAACGCATGGGGTCTCTGCTTCCTGGGGCTCTTCCCCGCCCCCCCCCCCCCCCCGTACACCCACCGTCACTGTCCATCGGAGTCTCACAGGGGAAAACTTGGTGTCCTCGTCCCAGCTTTGCCCACCAGACCCGGCAGTCCCCTGGAGACGCCCCGCCCCCACTCTCCCGTGCTCCGTCGTGGAAGGGCTAGTGGCGCCGGTGTGTTCACGCGGTTCTTGTTACGCTTCAGCGTTTTAGGGGGCTGGGGAAGGCCGGCTTGCGGCTCTCAGGGCTGCTGTTCCCGGCTGTCTGCCGACTCTCTCCGTGGGTGTCTTTCAGCAGGCGGCTAACGTGGTGACTGAGGAGTGTGTCTACGCTACACACTAAGCCCATATGTGTAGGCTGACCAACAGCCTCTGCGGGGACGTCCACATTGCCCTCCTGGGGGCGGCGGGGTGCGTCCGCAGTTGGAATTCTTCCCACGACCTCAAAGGGCTACTGGGGGGCAGTGAGAGCCCCTTTGGCCCATGGGCTTTTGGCACTAGCTTGGCTTTTTCAGCTTCTGCTCCCTGGTCCCTGCCAGCCGTGAGGAAAGGGAGATGAGGGGCGGGAGAGAAAGGGACAGCCCTGATTCCCAGCTCGGAGTGGGGATCTGTCACCCTGCTTTCCAGAAAAAGTGATGGGCTCCAGCTGCCTGGCTTTCTTGTCCATTTCCTGCCATGGAATGGACAAGACACAACAGCTGTTGTAAACTTACCAGCGGTGTAGTACAGAGCAGGCCTAAAACTTTTCCATGTCTAGCGTCTCTGGAACATGGTGAAGGTTTTAGGCTGGGTTTCCAAAAGGAACCTACAGGAGTCAGGCATCCAAATTGCACTGAATTTGGGCACCAAACTTTCCGTTCAAAATCTCAGGGCACAGATATCTCAGTGTTACTGAGGGTGTGTGTGTGTGGTTTTTTTCTTCTTTCTCAGTCCCCCAGTAGGCTGCCATCCCTCCAGGATTGTCCTGGAGTCTCCTGGAATTAAAGATTAGCCTTCCATAGCATCTTACATTGGATGAAACCTCCCGGAATACATCCAACCAAAACTGGCAACCCTACACCCAAATGATACTTAAAATTAAACAACCCTCTGCTTGGTTTAGAGACTTCTATAATCAAAGCATTGTCCACCTCTGGGCTCAGCTAGAGATCCAATTCCTATTGGGGCTTAAATTAAAATATATATTTATTTTATTGAGCTGGTCATTTCTTTTACAATGCAACTTCTTTTATCAGAAAAAAACAAAAGTGTGTGTGTGTGTGTGTGTGTGTGTGTGTGTGTGTGTGTGTGTGTGTGTGTGTGTTAAAGTCCTTTACAGCCGGGATGCATTTTCCACAAGGACGAAGCAGTGGCTTGAATCAAATTTGGTTTGCATGACTGATCAAAAACCATTGCCAGAGATGTTGCAAATGCTACGTCATTGAGACTGCAGAGCAAAGCTTTATATAAGAACATACGGATCTGTGCCATATTTTTGCTGCTTAGACTCTAGAAAGACAGACTGAGGGTGTGTCTACAGTGCACCCTTAAGTCAAAATAAAATATACAATTTGCGCCAATAGCACACTATTTTGAAAGATCTCTTATCCCTCGTGCAACAAGGTTTACAGGGATGCCGAAATAGTGGGTCCGCTATATTTTGCAATAGCGGACGCGTTCAAAAGACGCAGGGTAGCTATTTCGGGATACCTCTGGTATCCCGAAATAGTCTTGCAGTATAGACTTACCCTGAGAGATTTTTCTGTTTTTAAAGAAAAAGTGTTTTTATGTTAGAAATACCCCTGCTTCTCCTGTGATTCTGGAACTGTTGTGATTATGGCATTGCAGGTACTGAGATAGGAACTGATTAAGATGGGAGAGAGTTTTAGTCACATTGTTGAAAGGATCAGAGGGGTCGCTGTGCTAGTCTGTATTGGCAAAAATAACGAGGAGTCCTATGGCACCTTGAAGACTGTCCGATTCAGGTGGGCATAAGCTTTCATGGGCAGATGCAAAAGCTTGGTTTCTCTTAATAGCCATTTAACTCAAATGCCGGGAAAACAGTTGGGAGTAAAGACTTCTTGGTTAAAGAACAACCAGGCCTTTTAGTTAAGGGCTGTGAATGCTCCCGTTCAGTTCTCTGGCCTTTTAAAGAGACCAGGAAAGCTGATATTCTTGTTTTTAAAAACAAGGTTAAGTAATAGTAGTAGATTAAAAGATAAAAACCTTTTAGGCCTTCTGACACCATCATTTAGAAACAAAAAAGGGCACAAAAGCCGTTTCCTCTTCCTGTGCAGCACACTATCTGGGCGTTTTTTGTATAAAATATTGTGTAACTCTCAGAATGTTTGAGTGTGTGTTTGTAGTGTTTCTAGAATACACAAGGAGAGCAAAGTTTTCTGAAGGATGTAATAAGCCAAAAGGGGCATGAACCCATGGGCAGTGGGTGAAAGCCCATCTGCAGAAGGCTACCCCAGCCCCGCCCCTTCTGCCTAAAACCCCGCCCACCGCAGCCGGATCCTTCCTGGTCATGTGCAGAGCTGGGGCTGCCATGCTATGGCCCTGGCCTGGCTCTGCCCGGTGGCTGGGAGGAGCCGGGCTTCCACTCTGCAGCCCTAGTCTTTCCTAGGGTTGGGCATGGACGTCTTAGGCAGTTGGGCGTGGACGTAGTTTTGGGAAGGCTGTACCTTCCCTTGCTTACGTTACCAGCCGCCCATGCATGAACCAACATTGTGGTTCTGGACATCCTGGTAACGTTGGGTAGTTTTGAGTCAAACAAAACTAGAGCTGTCTCTTCTGAGTTTCTCTCTGTCTGTCTCTCTCTCAAGTTATTTCAGTATCGACTCAAAGATCAGGAAGCCTCCAGATGCCTCTTAGAATCTCTTTTTGCCCGTCGGAACTGGCAGCTGTTCAAATCATGGGGAGCCCTTCCAATCCTCCAGAGACCGTCTGGATCAGGACCTTGTGGGAGAGCAGAATTAAGGGGCTGAGCATTCGAAATATGTAGGGTTTTTTAATGTGGCGGAATTAATGTAGAAACCCAGAGACTCCATCCTGAGATGCACTGACTCTTTCCCCTCCCACCCCCCAAAAAAAGCAAGCAGGGGAGGGGAGAGAAATGATGAACTCCTGCTGGGCTGGCAGGAAGGGGCCGGCGTGGCAGGTGCGGGAAGTCGCGTGTTCACAAGCAGTGTTGCACGCTCAGGAGATGGCTTGGCTCTGTCCGGGCGGGGGGGCTCTGTGCTAATAGGGCCGATGACAGGATTGAGCCTGGGATAGAGACTTTGCTTCATGTCAGGAGCTGTTGGCGTTTCACAGGTAACGTAGAGGGGCGAGAAGGGTGCAGAGACGTTTCCCTGATGCCTTGGGAAAACGCTGTCAGTGGCAGAGACCTTCTGAAGGGGGGTGACCTAGGATGGGGTCTGAACCCCAGAAGCTACATGCCGTTCCAGCTAGTCCAAACCCAGACATTTGGGAAGGCCAATTCTTTACTTACTTAATGGGGCGTTGTCGCCGGCGAGGCCGGGGGGTTTTAATTGTGTTTAGCTGACAAGGGCTTACACTTCACGGCTCTGGCTGTTTATAGCTGGTCTCTCTCTCTCTCAGTCTCGCATCGCCAAGCGAGGGAGGAAGCTGGTGGATTACGACAGCGCCAGGCACCATTTTGAATCCTTACAAACCGCAAAGAAGAAAGATGAAACCAAAATCGCCAAGGTAAAGAGATGGGCGGGCCCGGCTTTCATTTCTTATCGTTTTTAAGAACGGCTCCCTTCGGAAGTTGGATCCTGATGACGCATTGCTCCTGCGGGCTTTCTGCGTGGAGAACTGGTGTGCCATGAGGCGGGTGGAGAGCCCTTCATTTAAATAAACTTTAGGAGAAGGCTCTGAAGGTGTTAAGGCGGTGACACTGACTTTCTGGGCAGTATACCGGGCACTGAGGTCAGGGCTATGTGTGTAAGATTTGGTGAGCACAGAACCCTGCATGAGAAAGGAAGACTGGCCTTCCGGTGCCAGCTCGGAACTGGGAGGCAGGAAAGCCTGGGTTCTATTTCTCACTCTGATCAAGGAGCGTGCCTCAGTTTCCCCACCTGCAAAATGGGGATGGGAATACGTGGCTGGCTGCTGCTGAGGAGGTCTGCAGAGGGCGCTGAGACTACATGGCACTTGGAGCCTCTGCTCTGTTCATTCCTGCCATGTAGCTCGTCCCCTGCACAGCTTTGCTCTTTCAGCCTGGCGGGTGCTACGGCCAAATGGAGAAAACAAAACTGGCAATTCAGTGGCCACATACCCTCCCTGATCATCTGGGCCCTGTCTTTTGGTTAAGATTTAACGTGTGATGTTAACGTGTGCTGGAGAACACGCTGGAACGTCTCGTATGGGCCAGAGTAGACTTTTACCAGTGGTACGACAGTTGAATGCCAACCTGGGCACACCTCTGTGAGCCCATATTAGAGATGTGGGGGTGGAGTGGTGGGGGTGGGATCCCAGTTCCACTGATGTCAGTGGCAAAATTCTGTACTGACTTGAGTGGAGCCAAGATTTCATGCGTGTGTGTGGGTCTACACTAGGCAATTCCAAGGTGTTAGCCAGAACATGCGAATGGCACACCTTACAGTCTGGTGGGTTTTTTTTTGGGGGGGGGGGGGAGGGAGGATGAGCTAGGGATGTTGGGAGAAGAGAAGAGAGTGAAATTTCAATTCCCACCCACTCCAGAAGACTCAATTAACAAGCCACAAAAGCTTTTATCTCAAAATACTCCAGTGTTCCTGGAAAACGTTACTGCTCCATGGCCCTGCATGTCTGGTGCCAAATAGCTAATCTGCCTTCTCAGTGGTCCTTTTGCACTTGGTGGCTGGTTGGCAGCACTTCAAAGATTAAAATACTCCTCTCTTTCTCCCTGCTGGCACTCTGGATCACCTGGCAAAACTAGGTGGGGGAACTGGAAGGTGGCTCTAGGAACCAGAATCATTGTATCAGATACGGAAACAAACCCAGTGTCCCTCATTTGACACCCAAGCCTGGTCAGCGGGTCACAGCAGAACTGGGAAGGGGATTGTCCATGGTGGAGGTGGAGGAATCTTTTGTTTAGGGGCGTCGTTCACTGGCAGGTCTAAAACCTTCTGCGGTGATTCACGGATGAACATAGGGCCCCCGTCTGGTACTTTCGAGTCCGGGTAGCTAGACTCCTCCATCTGTGCTTCGCACCCTGGTCTCATCCAAACTGCTCATGTGCGGATGCTCTGCAACAGATGTCGGGTGGTCGACACATTAATAGATAAGGTCATTGAGCAACGTGGCCCAAGCCCAGGGTTCAATTCCTGGTGCTGCCTCTGGGATATTTAAATCAAGCAATTAGAAGTCAAGGGGAGCTTTTTCAGTCCCCGCCGTGGGCTTGGCTTGGCCCTCTCTGCCTCAGTTATCCTGCCTGTATAATAGTCATAACGCGACTTCCCTCCCTTTGTGAAGTGCTTTGAGATCTCTGGAAAAGCATGGGAGAACAATACATTCTTGTTGTTTATTATAGAGCAAATACTGGGCGCTAATGATTCCAACATCATGCAACTTTTCAAACTCCTCCTTCCTTCCTCCTCTCTCCCCTCTCCTCCCCGCTTATAACACATGCACCCCCCCCCCCCCCCGAAAGCCTGCTGCTTACTGCTGACTTTACAACACTCCATTAGAATAAAAAGCCGGGCACTTTCAAATAATTGCATGGGGACAAGAGTGATGTTGAATTAATCCCTTGGAGGAAACTCAACGCCTGGCCTTTCTGTGCTAAGTCACTAACCATTCTTGCCTGTTGCTCTTTGGAGCTGGACAGCTGGTAAACATTCATTACGGCAGCCCTTGGCAAGATTCGTAGCGGCTCGTGCCCTGGGTGCGGTTTCTCTTGCCTTGGTGGTGTGGGGTTGGCTCGGCCTGTACTGCTCCGGCACTCGTGATTTGGTTTTTCTTAACAGATGTCTGTCTCTCTCCTGTGTTTTGTTTTCTCTTTCCTTTGAAAACGCTCCCCCGCAGCCTGTCTCGCTGCTCGAGAAAGCTGCGCCTCAGTGGTGCCAAGGAAAACTACAAGCTCATCTCGTTGCTCAAACTAATCTGCTCCGAAATCAGGTGACTGCTTCCCAACTTGGCTCTAACCCCTGCATGTTCTAGTCTGGGCTCTAGTTCAGTACTGTGCCGGTATTCTCCAGGCTGTGTTCACTCTAGGCCCCGCTAAAGCGCATCCGATTATTCAGGGCTCAGATTTCTTCCTGGTCTAACACCAGCGGCCTTAAGTGAAGTTACATCTGGGGTGAGTTTGATCAATTGATTTCCCCCCCCCCCAGTGTTTACTTTGCCCTATAAAATGAACTCTGGGGGGTGGATTTGGGGGGGGGGGCGGGAGAAGACCTCATGCAGTTCTCCTAGCATTTTTCCCCCAAAACGAGAAGCAGATTTGATGGTTTAAAAATAGAAACCTGGAAGCTGCCTCATGAATTTCTGCCATTCAGTAAAGCTGGATGCGAAATACCGCAGCAAAAACCAGAAGTGGTTTATACATTTGTGCAGATTGGTTGCTAAACGTTCGCGGAGTGAGATCCAAAAACCCAAATTTGAATTGATTCTTGGCTGGAGTAAACGCTGGGAGAATCTCTGATGGTCTCCGAGGTTCAGTCTGCTTTGGATTAGAAGTGGACCCAAGCCGTGCCTTAGCACTAGACTTTGAACCCTGGCCAGGTGTGGGCTCCTGGGCTGCCTGGGTAGAACAGAAAGCAGGAATCCTCCAGGTCTTGTTTAGATCGGAGGGGAGGAGCTTGGTAAGCAAGATCAGGGCAGCTGTAGTTCTGGACATTGGAGTCTTTGTTCATCTCCTCGCTTGGGGAGTGGGAAGGAGAAATTTGCCTTCACGGTAGAATCTCCCGTGGTGTCATGGGACTCCTCCGATCCAGATCTTCAGAGGTCTGTAGGCACCGAACTTCCATTTAAAACATTTCCTAAGCCCCTTTTGAGCACTCGAGGCCTTGTCTACGCTGAAACGTTTCCATGGGTTTACCCTGAAAGCGTGGCCCCAGCAGGAATGCTAGGCGAGAGCTCTCCATTGGAAACCACCTCCACAAGGCGAGTTGCTCACCGCGCTGGCAGCCCGTTTACACTGGCATTTTACGCCGGCGGTAACTTTCTGGCTCCGGAGTGTGGGGAAAAACCCCTCCTGTCCCTGAGCCATCAAGTGTCGGCGTGAACCAGGCTACAGCGCCGTCAGCTCCTCCCTTCATGGAGGTGGTTTACAAAGAGCGCTGGGCAGGAGCAGTGGGTGCAGGTAAGACCTGGGGGAAGCAAGCACCTAGCCACGCCCCTTCTGCCCAGGCCCCGCCCCCCCTTGGGAGTCAGAGCACCAAGAGGAGGGCAGGCACTCGGGGGCAGCAACACTCTTCCCCCTAGTACACCTACAGCAGGCAGGCTGGTAGAAAGTGCTGCCCTGGCTGTTCTGTAAACTTTTCAGTGTCAACCAAGTATTATCCTGAGCCTCGGGCACCTACAGTCGGAGCAGCCAGGAGGACTGTGCCAGGAAGGAAAACGAATCCTCTGAGTGGGGGGAGGAGAGTAAGTCATTGTCCTGACTCAGAGAAACCCAGCTATCGACTCATGCCTGCCTACCTGGTGATCTCATGTGCTCTCATTCCAGCGCTCGTCAGATTCCCGGGGAGTGAATGAATCACTGTTTACCAAGGGCAGGTCACCATTTAAAATACCTGGAAGCATCACAGACAGTTTCTGACTGTACCGATAGGATAGCGGCCAATAAAAGGCTGGCTGCCACGTAAACTGAGCATTGGCTAATGGGGGAGATGGCTGATTGCAGTTCCCCTAAAAAGGGAACCTGCAAAGGAGGCAAAAAACTGTATTTCGGTTTTGTTCGCGGTGAGGTCTGAAGAAGGCCTGAAAGGTTTCTTTCGGCTTGTTTTTCAGCTCAGAACTATCAGGGCAAAGAGACAATTTGCTGGAAGGTTCTTTGGAGGACTGCGGAACTAGGGAGGGAAATTTCTGAGCTCCTAATCAAAGAAATCCTCATTAAGCTAACAAACCCCAACTCCCTTCCCCTGCTAATTGCTCATCGTCCAGTCTCTTGTGATAATCTCCCTCTGTTTTTTGCGGGGAGTCTCCAGGCCTGGAAGACTGGGCACCCTTTGAGTTCTAATATTTAAAGACCAGTTGAAAATTAACCTTTCAAATAACTTACCTGCCAGGCCTTTAAGAGATGGAAATCAGCCGGAGTTTCTTGTGGAGCTCTGGAGTTTCCTCTCGGGGGGTGTTAGCAAGCGATGTTGTTGTATTCTGGTGGGTGTGCCACTTAGCACTAAGGAGAAACCGCTTAGAGTAGCAAATTCCTGCCGTTCCTTAGCTCCCTGGAAATGCTAACCTCTGTCTAGGCAGCAGTGTCTTCTGGGATTCAGAGCGCCAGTGTTTCTGGGTGTCCGTGCCAGCTACCAGCTAGCTGAGCAGGGCATCCCTCTGCTTCCCCAGAGAGAGGGTGGCTTATGGGTTAGGATCTAATGTGGGACTTAGGAGACCTGGGTTTAGTTCCCTGCTCTGACACTGCTTCCTGTGTTGCCTTGGGCAAGTCACTTAGGCTCTACATCAGTATGGGAGTTCAATGGAAGTGAAGTGGCTAAATACCTTTGAACATCGGCCCTTGGACTTGCTACCCTTGCACCTTTTACCCTTGGATCCAGGCCTATGCAGCTGATGACTCCCTGTTGTGTTCACTCCCTCGGGGGCACCTGGCGCTGGCCACTGTCAGAAGACAGGATGCTGGGCGAGATGGACCTTTGGTCTGACCCGGCCATATGTCACAATGCAGCCCGTCTGCCTCCACACTGAGCTGCCTCCATGCTGCCGAAAGACAGGGGTGGGACCGCTTGGTCTCACCCCTAGCGGGGTCCTCGGAGCCAGGTTACTGACCCGAGTCAGACTGAGCTGGGTGTGGACAGAAGCTGGATTTGGGCTCAAACCTGGCCCATTGTGTGCAGTGTAGACTTCCCCTCCCTTCCCCACCCATATTGTGGGGATCACGGCTCGGCCCGCCTCCCATAAACGCCCACCGAAGGTCAGCTGCTCCACTGCTGCAGTGACAGGCTGCTGACGCCCTCCTTCTCCTGCTGGCCTCCCCGATCCCTGCCCTGGATTTAGGCACTGGAGGATCTGGGTTTCCCTCCTGTTGGGAGTGTGGAATAAACGGACGGCTGCAGGAGCTGAGGACAGCTGGGCAGGACGTGCTGAGAATCAGGCGGCTGCGGTGCACGGCTTAAACACATCCCAGGCAGCGCTGGATTTGTGCTGTTGGCTCGGCCAGAGCATGAGAGAAATGAATGGAGCTCCATCGCGGGGCACACCAAGGGGATTTTAAACCCTGAGCAATAGCTGGGCTGGGTGGATTCCTCTTCCCTGTCTAGAGTGAACACCGCCTGTGCGCTTGTAGTGGCTGGGCTTTGGGCTGTCCCAGTCCTCACAGCTCCGCACAGAGTTGCTGTCTGGGGTCTTCGGCCTCAGGCCGGCGGTTTTCAAACGACGGGTCGTGACCCAGGACGGGGGGGTGGGATGTCGGGCGCTGGGTCTCGTGGCTGCAGGGGGATCAGGTGAGCAGTGGGGGGCTAAGGCAGCTCCCTGCCTGGCCTGGCACCCCAGACTGCGCTGCGCCCCAGAAGCGGCCGGCAACAAGCCCGGCTCCTAGATGTGTGTGGGGGGGGGGAGCGCACAGGGCTCCATGCACAGCCCCTACCCAGAGCTTTAGCTCCCCACTCCCATTGGCTGGGAACCTTCTGCGGCTGCTTCTGGGGTGCAGCCTAGTCTGCAGGGCCAGGAGAGGCAGGAAGCTGCCTACCTCCCCCCCCCCCCCCACACACACTGCTGACCAGGAGCCGCTCCAGGTAAGCCCCTTCTGCCCCCAAAGCTGGAACCCTTCCTACACCCCAAATCTCTCATCCTCAGCCCCACCCCGGAGCCCACACTCAGGTCACATGATGTTGGGTTGCGGCATCAACAATTTTCTTCAGCTGGGTCATGATAACAGAAGTTTGAAAACCGCTGGACTAGTGAATGATACGCGGGAGGGAAGGGCCGTGGGGTTCCCTTCACTGGGCCGCGGGCCTGCTGAAAACCAAACGGCAGCGAATGGGCTCTTCTGCTCTTTAACACCAGATGTGGGAATGAAACAGGGGGACGTGTCAAAGTTGGCTTCACTTCTGGTCCTTTTTGAAGTGAGGAGATTGGAACATTCATGCCCTGATAGAAAAGGGCCTGGGGAGGACAGCGGATGAGAAGCTGCGTATGAGTCAACAGGGCATCCTTGTAGCCAAGAAGGCGAATGGCATATTAGGGAGCATTAGGAGGAGCATGGCCAGCAGATCCAGAGAAGTGATTATTCCCCTTTATTTGGCTCTGGGGAGGCCACATCTGGAGTATTGTGTCCAGTTCTGGGCCCCCACTTACAGAAAGGATGTGGATGCATTGGAGAGGGTCCAGCGGAGGGCAACCAAAACGATGAGGAGGCTGGAGCACGTGACCTATGAGGAGAGGCTACAGGATTTGGGCTTATTTAGTCTGCAGAAGAGAAGAGTGAGGGGGGATTCGATAGCAGCCGTCAACGACCTGAAGGGGGTTCCAAAGAGGATGGAGAGAGGCTGTTCTCAGTAGTGACGGATGCAGAACGAGGAGCAATGGGCTCAAGTTGCAGTGGGGGAGGTCTAGGTTGGATATTAGGAAAAACTAGTTCCCTGGGCAGGTGGGAAGCACTGGGCTGGGTTCTCTAGGGAGGGGGTGGAATCTCCATCCCTAGAGGTGTTTAAGTCTCGGCTTGACAAAGCCCTGGCTGGGATGATTGAGTTGGGCTTGGTCCTGCTTTGGGCAGGGGGCTCGATTCGATGACTCCAGAGGTCTCCGTCAGCCCTAGGATTCTATATTAGATGTTAAGGCCAGAAGAGGCCGTCATGATCCCATGACCCCTGCAGATCATCAAGTGGCGTATTTTTGGGGGTGTCCAGATGTGCAAACCCGCAGTAAATGGGGAGCGTGTCTGTGTCATGCACGCGGTGGAACTGCGGGATGCTAGCGCACAAGGAGGCCGTCTTGGGGCAGTGACGGGTGTGACTCCTGTTTCCCTGCACTTTGCTTTTGGAGACCCATCCACCATTTCACAGAAAGGCCGAGACAGAAATTCCTTCCCGCACCTCTGTGTCTCCTCTGCAAGGAGCCCGGCCCTTGTCCTCTGACCTTGAGCACAGAGAATGTCCCTCTGGGCTTCTGCTGGGGGCTGGTGACTTCTGAAAGTGTAGAGGGGCGGGGGCTAGCCCGATACACCCCGAGCCACCTTCTTTGCTAGTTCCTACTGGCCGGGGGAGCAGGAGCCCAGAAGTGGGACCTGGGTCTGCCTATGCTGAAGCCTGCAAGGCCATGGATGGCTGGAGCCTTGTATGTCCCTCCCGTTGGCTTGTTGGTGAGCATATGTAATCCATGCCGGGGCTGGGTGCGGTTCTCTGTCCCTTGGAGGGGCACTGAGACCACTGACAGAGAGAGGATGAGTTTGCTTTCCAGCCTGAGCTCAGAACCAGCTGGCTTCTAGCTTCAGTGGCAGAGGCTCATGTCCTGAGGTCGCAGGTTTGGTTCCTCCTGTCGGCATTACACATGCCCATCAGGAGATGGAGCCCAGTGCAGCCTGACGCTAGGATCCCCATGCAGGTCTCGTTCTCCAGGTGACGTCTGCCCCCTTGTCTCTCAGGAGTGGCAGGAAGTGGCCTCTGGTTTACAGCTTCTTGTGGCAACGGGCAGGCTATGAGGGGGGCCCTGGGTTTGCCGGCTGGCCGTAGAGCCTTGTGACATTCCTGCTATTGTTTCCAATATAAACAGCAGTTTGTGCCGGCCTTCCTGTGAGGCTGAGCCTCAGGGTGGTTACTTCAGGGACTTGCTGTTCTCTTCCCCCCTCCTGGGGCTGGGGCCAGGCAACTGGAACCTTAGAGCCTTGAAGGGAGGAAGAGAGAGGTGGTGAATGGGCTTGGGGGTGAGTCGAGCTGTGGATGTGCCCGCTGCGTGCTCCGGGTGTGTGGGTGGTGGACCTGCCCCATGCTGTTTCAGCAGGAACCGTGAGCCTCCTCTGTCTCTGGCTGAGGCCCGAATTCTTGCCTGGCTCCGTGTTTCTAGCCTTGGGGAGATGGGAGGACAGCGGCCGGGGCAGATGCTGGCAGACAAACCATGAGCCCACCCCCATGTGGAAAGAGCTCTCCAGCCACCAGATGGCTCGTTTCCCTGGGCTGGGGGGTGGCCGCTGGCTCGTCAGCGCTGTCTCTGGCCTGCGGCCGAACCGAGGCCACATTCCTGGGTTGGGGGAGCCTGTCCTTGCTGCTCCAAGCCCTGCAGAGCCCGATCCAGCCTTGCCTCTGTGCCAGCCGCTTCCCAGCCGTGCTGCAGGGGCACGACAGCTCTGCCAGGCAGCGACCTCCCCTACCCCTGTGCTTGGCACCTGCTGAGCCCCGTGTCTTCTCTTCGGCCTGTGCAGGGGGTTCACAGCTGGGGCGGGGCGTCCAGCCGTGCAAGGAGCCAGGCTGAGGTACCCCGCTCAGCAGGCAAGTGGGAGAGGCCCCACCAGGAAAGGGGGAAGCCAGAGCGAATATCAGCCCTTGTCCTATGCAGAGAATTAACCCAGAGAATTAACCCCGGTGGCCACACGTGCGGGTCGGGGGGGGGGGGGGGGCTGGACTCGGGTGCTCCGGAACCGGCCTGGCCTCTCCAGCTGGCCGGGGGTCTCGTGCTGCGAGGCGCTGGGCTGGCGCTGACGTGTCCCCTCTCTGTGGCAAAGGCGGAGGAAGAGCTGGTGAAAGCCCAGAAGGTGTTCGAGGAGATGAACCTGGATCTGCAGGAGGAGCTGCCCTCGCTATGGAATAGGTGAGCGCCCCACGGCAGCCGCTGGAGGGAGGGGAGTTGATTACTGTGGTGGGTGCGAAGATGGCTCTCAGCCCTAGATTTTGGGTAGTCCCAGCTCTTGGGGACTCTCCGGGTATGTCTACACTACCACCCTAGTTCGAACTCGGGTGGTAATGTAGGCAACCGGAGTTGCAAATGAAGCCTGGGATTTGAATTTCCCGGGCTTCATTTGCATAAAGCCGGGCGCCACCATTTTTAAATGTCCGCTAGTGCGGACTCCGTGCCGCGCGGCTACACGTGGCACGGACTAGGTAGTTCGAACTAGGGTGGTAGTGTAGACATACCCTCCTTGTGTTTCCAATCCAGCCCCCTGTCCTGTTTCTAAGACCTGCCATCCTTGGATCTCCCGGTGTGTGTTGCTTTTAGGGGTTCCCCATAAAATACATAGCACATTAGAGACTGGGTGCTTTTTTGTGTGTGTGTGTGTGTGTGGGGGTAAATTGTGCGAGTGTGTGTGTGTGTGGGGAGAGGTTAAATTGTGCGAGTGTGTGTGTGTGGGGGAGGGGTTAAATTGTGCGAGTGTGTGTGTGTGTGGGGAGGGGTTAAATTGAGCGAGTGTGTGTGTGGGGGGGAGGGGTTAAATTGTGCGTGTGTGGGGGGGTAAATTGTGCGAGTGTGTGTGTGGGGGGAGGGGTTAAATTGTGCGAGTGTGTGTGTGGGGGGGGAGGGGTTAAATTGTGCGTGTGTGTGGGGGGTAAATTGGGCGAGTGTGTGTGTGGGGGTGGAGGGGTTAAATTGGGCGAGTGTGTGTGTGGGGGTGGAGGGGTTAAATTGGGCGAGTGTGTGTGTGGGGGTGGAGGGGTTAAATTGGGCGAGTGTGTGTGTGGGGGTGGAGGGGTTAAATTGGGCGAGTGTGTGTGTGGGGGAGTGGAGGGGTTAAATTGGGCGAGTGTGTGTGTGTGGGGGAGGGGTTAAATTGGGCGAGTGTGTGTGTGGGGGAGTGGAGGGGTTAAATTGGGCGAGTGTGTGTGTGTGTAAATTGTGCGAGTGTGTGTGTGTGTGTGTATGTGTGTAAATTGTGCAAGTGTGTGTGTGTGTGTGTGTAAATTGTGCAAGTGTGTGTGTGTGTGTGTGTGTGTGTGTGTGTGTGTGTAGAGGGGGGTTAAATTGTGCAAGTTTGTTTCAGTGGTACAAAGCGGGAAGGCAAGCTGTAAGGGCCTTGAGAACCTGCCTAGGGAGAGCTGCCGTGCGCTGGCGGCGGGGCGGGATGGGAGCCGGGAAGGAGCTGTGGGGCGCGTTGACACTGCAAAGAAAACCCGGTGGCAGCGAGCCCAGGTGAAGTGAGCCTGTGGGGTTGGGGCTACAGGGTAAAAAGAGCCGTGGAGACGTTCCCGCTGGAGCGTGGGCAGTGAGACCGTCCCGCTTGGCCGAGCTTCCCAGCCTGGGCTGCAGTCCAGTCAGAAACGTCGATGCTGTTCTTTTTAATCCCACAGCCCCAGCTCCGAGGCTCCGCCCGGCCGGGTTTTCTTTGCTGGGTCCCCCTAAGCACTGAGCTCTCCGGCCTGGCGGGCAAGTCCTTTGCCGGGAGAGGGGGTCCCGGACCTCCAGCCTGGCTGCACACTGGGACCCAGCAGGCCGCCTCGGCGTGCTCGGTTCCGGCGGGCAGGCTGGGCACGGGAAAGGAGGCAGGCGGCGACGGGAGACCAGCAGGCTTGTCGTGGGAACGCAGGGGAGCTAGGAGCAGTCCCGGTGGGGTTGGAGGATGAACGAGGAAGGGGTGTAAAGGTGGCGTGCTGGCAAAACCCACTCAGCGGTGTCCCGGTGCAACATGCCGTCCCTGGGGCTGGCTAGGCGGATGGGGGTAGAGGGAGGACAGGAGGAGGAGGTGGGGAGAGCCAGCATCAGTGGGACGAAAGCAAAAGGCGTATGAGCCACGGGGCCTCCTGGAGGTCCTGACTCCCAGCTAAGTAGGCGCCCCGGCAGGCCTGCCTTCTCCCTTTCTCATAGACTCATAGACTTTAAGGTCAGAAGGGACCATTCTGATCATCTAGTCTGACCCCCTGCACAGTGCAGGCTACAGAATCTCACCCACCCCTCTTAGAATAATCCTCTCACCTGTATCTCAGATATTGAAGCCTTCAAATACTTTGAAGGCCCCAAGATGCAGAGAATCCTCCAGCTGTGATCTGTGCCCCATGCTACAGAGGAAGGCGAAAAACCTCCAGGGCCTCTGCCAATCTACCCTGGAGGAAAATTCCTTCCTGACCCCAAATATGGCGATCAGCTAAACCCTGAGCATGTGGGCAAGACTCACCAGCCAGACACCCAGAAATTCTCTATAGTAACTCCTATCATCCCTCCATTGACCTATTTCCCACTGAAAATGAATGGTCAATTAGTTACAACCAACTTTCTGCTACAACCAACCGTCCCCTGTAGTCCCCCAGGGCCTGGTTCATTCCTTAACTACTGTCTCCCACCTGGCAGCAAAGCAAGAGAGTCCTTGCAACTCACAGGGGTGTGTGGGGCCTTTCTGACAGCCCCCGCGCATTCCCTACCTGCTGTTGTGGCAGAGAGAGAGCACGGCTTAAATATGAAGTGTGCGTGGGGGGGTATTAGCAGAAGAAACTGGGTCAACAGATCTCGGCTGAGCCGCTAACTTCTGCTCTGCGTTCGTTCGGCAGCCGTGTTGGTTTCTATGTCAACACGTTCCAGAGCATCGCGGGCCTAGAGGAGAACTTCCACAAAGAAATGAGCAAGGTAAGGGACAGAGCGGCGGCCGAGGCTTCAGCTGCGTTCAGGCAGGGGTCCCCGGTGTTACTGGGCGGGGGAGAGAAAGGCAGGACATTGAAAAGGCCGGAGCACGGTTGTCCGTCAGCCTAACACACAGGCTCCCTGTGCGGCGTGGGTGGCGCTTCCTGGGTGGAAGTTTAACGACTGTACGGCTGGCGTTAGCGCGTCCCATTATGTTCCCGTCCCAAGGGGAGCCGCCGGGGAAGAGCTGGAGCGAGAGGGGGGACCCAGGTTTACCACAGTCCTGGCGCAGGGCCCTCTCCCTCCCCCGCTGCTCAGGGGTCTCTTCTTGTTACAGCTGAACCAAACCCTCAACGATGTCCTGGCGAACCTGGAGAAGCAGCATTCAAGCAACGCCTTCCCCATCAAAGCGCAGCCGAGGTGAGTCGCCGCAGCCGCGCCGTGCACCCCCTGCCGCGCCTGGAGGGGCGGCTACGAGGCCGCCGTGGTGCGCGGGAATGCCTCTTACCAGGGAGAGGGAAATGGTTTTATTTGCCGCCTCTTGGTTTCAGTTCTTCTTCACCCTCCGTGGCTGGCCCCTCTCAAATAGATCATGCAAAACTGACCTGCCCCGGGCATCTCGTTTTGGGCTCCCACTGGGACACTCCCAGATTTAGGGTGTCATCTGCTCCGGCCCAAATTCCTCGGTGTTGCAGAGACAGGAGCGTCTTGTCCCGTTCCTCCTCCCTCCTCCCCATCTCTTCCCGTCACCAAGCCTGAATCTCCAGTGGGCAAACTTGTGTGCACAATTACCCATTTTGTGCATGCAAAGGGTGGCTTTGCCCAGGCAAATCTTGTAGGCAAGTGAGGATTTTGGCCTTTCCCCTGAGAGCACATCAGACCCCTCCTATACCCAGGCATCTCTGCAAAGGGCTAGCGTCCACAGGATCCTTTTTCTTTAATTGTTTTTTTTTCTCCTCAACGGCATCGGATCTTCCTTGATTCACTGCAGATCTTGAGCCTTCCAGTTTAGGGAGCGGGAGGGTTCAGACTTTGGCTGAGGCTGGCTCCCCTCCAGATGCACGAGCGATGAAGCAATGCGGGCCTCTGGCTTCCAGCTGCTGCTTGTCACGTGCCGGGAGAGCAGCAATACAGCCTAACTGCCAAATCAGCATCTTGCTGGAACCCAGGTGGGGCGTTGGCAGGATGCCAGTGATGGCTTCAGCCTTTGTGCATTGCTTCAGGACAGCGGTGGAAAGGATCGAGGAGCTGGGGGTGGGACTCTATGGATTCTTCTTCCTTCCCTTCCCATTTAACCCTTGGTTGCAAACACAGACCCCTTTATGGAGGATGATGACTGGGTAGCTGCAAAGGTGAGAGTGTTCTCCTAAGGCAGGGGCCCTGTTTTGTCCGGGTCGACACACACATCCATGAAACCTACGGCTCCCGGCAGCTGCGGTGAGTTCGGGAGCCACAGGGCGTTCACCGCAGGGGCCAGGAGCCACTGCTCCCAATATTCATGATTTTCACCCTGCCTGGCGCAGGTTTCCCGTAGAGCCATTCCAGACAGATACCCAGGCAGGGGGGTAGATTTTTGCACATGGCAGGAAGCGCAGTCGGGCATTTCCACCTCTCCAGGTGACTCCTCTGCTCTTGGTGGTGGATCTTGTCCACTGGGACTCGGGAAAGGCCCCTTCCCTGTCTCATTGCAGAGCCTGGTGGTCCCCCTGGCTTGTGTACGCGGGAGAAGGAGCTAGGGATGGGGCCAGGGAAATGGATCGAGATGGGGGGAGAAATAGGCCGGCTCCCCTGTTAGGTTAGCGGGCTATCTTCACGAGGAACCCTGCTGCGCGGAGCAAACGCCGATGTGCTTTGAGAGTGTAAATCAGTATTTCTTAAACTGTGTTCCGCCACGAGACAGTCAGAGGTGTGCCACGGAGAACAGAATTCAAAATGGCCACTCTTAAAGGGGCAGGCGACCTTTTTTTTTCCTCAATAACTTTCCCTTGACCCTTTTTCCCCCTGACCTTCCCCCCCCCCTCAAAAAAAAATCCTTGGTGTTCCTCATTTTAAAAAAAAATTGTTTGGTGTTCCTCGGTCTTAAAAAGTTTAAGAAACACTGGTATAAATAGAGGGGAGCCTCTATGCTGGTTTCAGTACCAGTCGGGGAGAAGGAGGAGCTGAGAGTCGGGGTTCCTGGCTTCTTGCTGGCTCACTGTGGGACTGGAATGTCTCAGCCCCCGTTTGCCCACTTGAGAGAGGAGACTATTTACAGATCCCCCGCCTGCCCGGCTTTCAGCACATCTGCCTCTCTTGGGCTATACAGAGCTTTCCCTGAGGAAACGCGCATCTCTTAGCCCTGCTGTGCTCATGCAAGTCCCTGCCTCACCCAGCGAGCCCCGTTCTTTGTTCTCTCTCCTTGTACGGACCCCAAACCCGGAAGGAAGGGCTTGAATTCAGTAGCCATCTGGCACCAGGTTTGCTGCTCCGTGGCAGCTTACCGGTCGCTCCCCCGTGGCTGTGCTGGAAATCATTGTGTGCTGTCCTCCCCCCCAGAAAGAAAACTAAACTGTTCTCCCGGCTGCGGAAAAAGATGAGCAGGTACCGGTATGCAGAGCATCCCTCTGAGACGAGCCTGAGTGGAATATAAGTCCGTGTGCTAACAGCCTGGGGTGTGTTAACGCGAGGCCTGGAGTTGCGTGCATGACTCTCTGTGTTTCAGGTCCCGTGGGATTCGTGGAGAGCGACGCATGTCTGACTAACTCTAACTATTTTCGAGTCCTGGTGTGAATCCCGGCTCCCTTTCTGGTGCTTGGGCGGAGTTTGGCACTGAGGGGTGGTGTGGGTGGCCCGGGATGTGCAGGAGGTCGGATCAGATGCCCTCGAGGTCCCGTCTGGCTTTAAATTCGGACTCCAGGGCTATTCGCGCCCCCAGGCTTTGCCTGGGCTCCGTGCGGCTCTGCTTTCACTTCCTGTGTGATTTGGACGGAAGCTGATTGGAAACGGGGGCAGCTTTGTCCGTTAAAAAGGCTTCATTTGCCCAAGATGGACCCTTTCCTTCCAACTGTGTTAGGCATTACTGCCTGGGTAAGAGGAAATAAGGTGCCATCGCTGTCTTACTGGCAGGACCTAGGTTCCCCCTGCTTTGCCTCTTGCGACATCGATTACAGTTTGCAGGAACCCAGTGCAACGTGGCTGGAAAAGGCTGCCCGGGGTGCAGGTGTGAGTCGCAGCACAAAGACACAGCAGCGGGGGGGAGGTAACCCTGTTTCCTTTTAAAAAGCACCTGGTTGTAACTTCTGTTTCAAGATACAGAGCAGCGTGACACCCCTTCCCCTCCCCCCGTGGTTGTAGCTGTTGGCTCCATGCATGTTGTAACTAAGATGGAAACATGGTGATGGTTGTTATCAGACAGGCCGACAGATTTGCCAGACCCACTCTGCACTTCTGAAAGGGGCGGGGCCTCAGGTGAAAGGGGCGGGGCCTCGGGTGAAGGGGGCGGGGCCTAAGGCGAAAGGGGTGGGGCTGGGGACTAGCCGCCTCCTGCCAGCCGCAGCTCTGGCGGTGATTTAAAGGGCTCAGGGCTCCAGCGGCCACCGTTGCCACGGTAGCTGAGAGCCCCAGGCCCTCAATCCTGGCAGTCCTGTTGCCGGGCCTGGTGGTTGTTGGGTGCGTGCACAAAGGAAGACTTGAGAGAGACTGAATGAGGGAAAATGGGACACCAAGTGGGGCTAGTCCGAGCCCGCCTCCCTCCTCCCACCCACGCCAGGCCGGCCCGAATGGCTCATCCGGACCCCCTCCCCAAAATTGCCTGAGCCACCCCCCAAATTCCCTGTGTGGAGCTGGCAACGGTGGAGCCCTGTGCCCCCCACATGACGCTGTTGTTGCTGCTCACTGAGCCCTGCACTCCCCTTCACAGGGCGGGCACTGCCACTTGCCCCCAGGCACGTCTCTGTGCCCCGGACCTTTCTGACAAACTCCCCCTTTGGCCAAAAGAGTTGGGCTGGCCGGGCCAAGGCTTCAAAAGGGACCTTCCCAGGCAAAACGGGCCGTGCGGTCACCGTGGACCGAACGCACAAGAAAGGGTGGCGCCGAGTGGGGGATCGTTGTGTAATCGTGCGGAGGCCTTTCCTAGCGTGAGTTTCCTCCCTCCCTCTGCATAGACCGAGGCTGTTCAGAAAGTCATCGTTCTGAGCCCCGCCGGCCCAAAGGATTGGGAGCCAGGGCTTCTGGGATTTTTACCCTTCTGTAAAATGGAGCTAATCGTACCTCTCACAGGGAAGCTGAGGGAACGAATGGCTTTTTAGACGGTGCTTTTGAGACCCTCGGATAAAAGAGGGTGAGTAAGTGACAACAGCTTTTGTTCTGTTAAGTCTTGTGCTGGGCAACTGAAGAGTTAGGATTCGGGCAAGATGCGTCTGTTCTTACTGCTGTCCGGTAACGCTAGGGCACCAGTGACAGGAACCCTCAAGAGCTGTACCCCCGTGTTACCCCTGCTATGGCTGTCTGCGCCAATCGGGCATCTCCGCAGAGTGCCCTTCGTTGCCCTAACACGGCAACCGCGTGAGCTCAGAGCAGGTCCAGATGGCCCTGGGTTACTATGCCAGGGCTTCATGGGGTGGAGCTGGCGCCGGTGTAATGCTGGGACGTTGGCAAGCACCGGAGCACATGTTGGGACCTGACTGCTTTCCGTCTCTGATCTTGTGTCCTGGTACATGTGGGCATGGTAGCGCTGGCCTTGATTCCCCCGCGCTCATCACGCTTTGGTGCGAACGAATGATGGTCCCATCTTAGCTCCTCTTCCCACGTGGGAGTTTGCAGAGGAGCGACAGGGCTGGGAATAAATAGCAGAACAACGGGCATCTCCTCCTTTCTAACAAAATTGCTGCAGCCTGTGGAAGTCCTTTCTGCAAATGTTGGCATTTGCTGTTTCAAACCAGACAAGGCAGGGAGGGTGGAGGGCTAGCAGCCTTGAGTCTCAGCACCAGGGCCGTCCTTATGCCTATGCAGCTGCATTGGGCACCTGAAAATTTGGGGCACTGTTGGGTCTTCATGTCCACCCTCCTAGAGGATCTAGTGAACTTAAAAGTGACAAAGCCTGCCCGAGCCGTTAGCACAACACAGCGCTTGTGAAAGAGCTGTTCAAACGGCAGTGAAGCCGTTCAACGGGCATTTGCCAACTCCAAGTCCTAGATGGCCAGTTTTGGAGTTTACTGTGTAAGTCAACACAGCAGGATGCGAAGCCGGGGCGGGGGAAGCAAGGCGCTAAGGAGGGCGGTGAAGGCATAAAATGTGCTTTCAAATATTTCATTAGTGTGTTGCTGAAGATTATAAAATCACAGCTCTAAACAAATTTGCCATCCCTCCCTCCTCCCCTGGCTGTCTTTGGGCTCAGGGGTACCAGTTTAATAGTACGGCATAGGGCTACCTATATTCGAAGGACAGCCCTGCTCAGCCGCACAGTAAGGGTGTGTTTGCTTTGCGTGAATTTGCTTTCCTTGATAGCGTGCCGTCAGTTGTTTGGCTCTGTCTAAAACAGAGCTTTGGTTCTGTCTAAAATATATTCAAACGGCCAATGTCAGTCAAGTTCATTGCTGTACCAAGTCATTCAGGCCATGGTACAAGAGACGAGCTCCGTGCGGTACCAGTCTGCGGGAAGCTGTCTCGTGCCGTGTGGCATGCACTTGACGGAGCAGCCGTGCTCTCAAAGTGACACGTTTCCGCTGACTTGGGTTCTGTGGGGAATCGACGTGTCACCCAGCGCGAAAATCCAACCTGGCAGTTTGTCCCAGTTCTGATCTGGCGGGTTTGTTCCTTCCTGACCTCTGTGGAGCATTTCAGAGCCTGCTGTGGGAAGGTCCTTCCCAGGCCATAGACCAAAAGTCGCTTGATATCAACACGTTTCCTACCTGCGTATGCCAGATACGTCTTTTGGCAAACGCAAGGTATTGTGGGACGCCTAGTGCAAGTGGGCGGGGTTATGTAAAAAGCATAGTTAATGGTGCCTCCAACAGTGCCCCCTGCTGGTGATTTCAGGATGTAGCATCGATGGGAAGAAGGAAGGAATGGAATGGGATTTGCCTGGCGCCAGGGATTATCTTTTAATCCCCCTTCTGTCCCGCCCCACAATACCTGCTGCCCCCTATCAGTGCATTGTTTCTTGCATTTTTATCCTCCTCCCACCCACAATAATACTAGATTCCTCAAATCCTGCAAGAGAGACAAATTCCCCAACACTAGTAAAAAAACGAACCCACAGTGTTGGTTAACACATTGTATTTGTAAATGTAATTCAGGCACAATTTTTACCACTAAAATCTTGCTTAGACTATTTAGTGATTTAATATCTTCCTGCAGATTGCCTTGGTGTGGCTGCTTTTTTTTTTTTTTTTTTTAAACCCAGCCTATCCCACCCACCACCAAGTACATTTTACCCACTTCTGCTATTAAGGTAGTAGGTCCTGTGGGACCGGTGGGATCCCAGTCCCTCTGCAGGGCCTTGCCTGGGACAGACGATGCCAGAAATGTGGTAGTGACAGGACAGTGTTCCAAGAGATGCTGCGGGAGAAGTTGGGGAGCGATTGGACACCCCTATTCTCACAGGGCGAGAGCCATTAGCACAGAAAGCTGCTGTTTGGGTTTTTTTTATCTTGTTTTGCTGGGGGTGTGAATGTCATTAGATACTTCCCACCCCCAGAAGAGCATGGAGTGACTGCTTCTTGGGGGGTTTCTCTGCAGTTGGGGAATGAGGTGGGGTCGGGAGCTCAAAGTCTGGTGCTTGCTTTGAACTAGGGGTCAACAAATGAAATTAATAGGTAGTAGGCTTAAAACAAAAGGAAGTATTTCTTCACACATTGCACAGTCAACCTGTGGAACTCCTCGCCAGAGGATGTTGTGAAGACCAGGACTTTAACAGGGTTCATAAAAGAACTAGATAAGTTCATGGAGGTTAGGTCCATCAATGGCTATTTGCCAGGATGGGTAGGAGTGGTATCCCTAGCCTCTGTTTGTCAGAGGCTAGGGATATAGGTGACGAGTGGAATTGCTTTATGATTTCCTGTTCTGCTCACTTCCTCTGGGGCACCTGGCACTGGCCACTGTCAGCAGATAGGATACTGGGCCAGATGGACTTTCGGTTTGACCCAGTCAGGCTGTTTCTGTGAGTCTTTAAATGCCTCTTCTTGGGTCTTTTTCCACCCTGTCCTAAAATTGAGTGTTTCAGCATGAGACTGAAGTGCATCCTCTGTTGGCATGAGTCTCGAAATGCCACGGTTGGCCTATAATGACGAGACCATGAGAAATCACAGGGCAGAAGGGGTCAAGGTTGGGGAAAGCGGGCAGCCTAGTCGTTGGGATGGGACCTGAGATTCCTTTCTTCTGCTGCCTGAGCCTTCGGGCAAAGGGTCTCGCCCCTCTCCCCCTTGTGCTGCACCCTAGAGGATGACAACCTACTACTGCTGCCAGCTACTTTGTTTGCGCACATGGTGGAGGTCCGTGGGTGCAGCCGCTGTCAACATACCACCCAAGGCTGGAATTTCTGGGGTTGAACTTTGAAGTGTGGTATTCTTGGTTTTTTAAAGCTAGGGCGCGATGCACCCAAACCCCGTGAAAGGGGTGTGATTGAGGTTGCAAAGTCAAAAGTTGGGTAACGCCAGAATTCAGATTTCCCATATTCTAGCCGAAACCGTGTCTGCCCTAGGTGCATCCGTATGCATGCCAGGCCGGGGCGTAGGTGAGTGATCGCGGTTTGCATGAGGTCCTGCTGCAAAAAGACAATGAGGGAGGCTGAGCAAGGAGCCGCTTGGATGTGGGGAGACAGCTAAGTCCATGGATCAGGCTGACGGATCAGAACAATTCGATGCGACCAGTTCTGACTGTCTTTTCCTTTCTCTCCCGCAGCGACAGTACCCCAGCGAAAGCAAACAAAAGCCCCTCGCCTCCTCCCGACGGGTCCCCCATCACCAGCCCCGAGATCAAGACCGTCAACCATGAGCTGGAACCATCCTCTTTGGAAGCACCCGGGGCTGGCATCCCTAAGTCTCCATCTCAGGTAGTATCCTTGAGGAGTTCACCGGGCCTTGGCAATGGAGTCTCTGCTGCCAAAGGCATAGTGGGTTGCACAAGGCCATCTCATAGGTCTTTGGCTGCTGTTTTGTGGCAGGCACTGCCTGTCTGGTATGATTCATTGCTCCCTGTATTGCCAGGAGAATGCTAAACAGGCCCTGAAATGCCTCTTCCCTGAAGTAACATGTTGTTCGTAGGAGACCAAATACTACCCCTCTACTAGGGTGCTCCATTCAGAGGGAGTGAAGGTGAAAGTCAGTTGAGCTATGATGCTTGTTCTCTGTGGCACACGTCATTAACCTGTGGAACTCCTTGCTGCAGGATAGCACTGAAGCCAAAAGCTGAGCAATATCCGAAAATGGATTTGGGTAAGGAGAACATCCACAATTACATAAAACAGGGTGAACAATTGGGGCAATAAATCCTCATGCTTCAAAGAGTAAGGCGACTGCTCACAGATGGAGGCCGGGAAGAGGCTTGGCCCTTATGGGGAAACTAATATTTTCCACTGCAGCATTTGATACTGGTCCTTGTTGGAGACGGTGTGCCGGAGAAGTTCTGCCAGTGACCCATTCTGGCAATGCCTAGCTCTGAAGAGCAGGGCTTCATGTGCACTTTGTGGCACACATTTCATTTAAGCTTTTTTGTTTGTTTGTTCATTCATTGGCCTTTTTCCTCACATGTGAAACGAGAAGTGGTATTTTTACCACCGCTGGCAGTTTCATGGAGAAGATGAGGTCTGTCCGGGCTTCGGTGCAGCCTGGCGCCAAAAGGGCACAAGCTGATGATACACTCATCTTGCCCAGCGCTGGCAGCCTGAGAGATCTGGGGTGCTCTTGGGGATGGGCTAATTTGGGGCCCAGCACCATGGCAGGAGTGTGTTCCTCCAGCCTGACTAAGAGACTGCTCCCATCCCTCCATCCAAAACCTCCCTCCACGCACTCCTCAGCCTTCCGCTCCGACTGAACGCCGGCCGCTCAGACCGACTTGCAGGCTGGGGTCTGACCTTCCGCCTGGCTCTAGTCTCTTGTCGGCTGTTCTCAGCCCTGCCTCGGGCCCCAATGTGGGGGTTGCATGTGAGTTGTGGGGTTGGCCATTGAGCCACGCAATCCGGCCCCCGCCTTTATAAAGTACTTCAGAATAACTCACCTCCGTTCTCCCTGTGGCACCGGCTGCTGCCCGTTCGACTCGGGAGCGTCCCTCCACCCCCGCCATCTTCCTGCGATGACGCCTTGTCTGCCCCCGTCGTCTCTGCTGAGTGGAGAGCCGGTGCGGCCCTCGCGCTCTCAACCCATCCTCCGCCTCGTTCCGCGGAGACAGGCTGTTCCACAGCTTCTCCCTCCCTCCTCTTCCCGTTAGCAGATGTTCTTGCACTTCCGGGGGTGCAGGAGGGCAGATGGGTCGCACTGAAGCAAGCAGATTGGTCCGCTTTTGACAGACCCTCCATTATCTGTATTAACCGAACTCGCAGCTGCCCCACAGCAGACGGCGGGAACCCCGGCCACCCCTGAGCGAGCAGCAGGAGCCCTGTCGCCTGTTCTCTGGCTTGCCCAGATTTTTGGTTATCTGAGCTGGTGTCATCAGGGTTCGACTGTATGTCAGGGGCCTGGCAGTAGCTGCTGCTGGAACAGGCCACCGGGGGGCCTTCATGCTGCCGATGCTGCCATCTGCTGGCAGCTGGTTCTCAATGCATGTGGAGTTCGCCCGGACAACCGGAGGCGTGCAGAAAAGAGCCGTGTGCCTGACCTGCGTTGGCGTGTCAAACAGAAGAGAGGGAGCTGGATCCAGACCCACGGAAGGGGGCTTGCAAGCCACTGAAGGGAGAAATGAGACAGGGCCGGCTTGGATAGGCAAGGTGGCCTCCTCCAAATCCCTGGTTCAGAGCGAGGGGAAAACATTTAGAGTAGGGAGCCCCACCAGTCAGAAAGCACAGAAGCTGCTCCCTCCCTTGTGAACATTTAGAACATAACAGCGGCCACACTGGATCAGACCAACGGTCCATCTAGCCCAGTGTCCTGTCTGCCGACAGTGGCCAGCAACAGATACTCCAGAGGGAGTGAACAGAACCGGGAATCCTCACGTGATCCCTCCCCTGTTACCCATTTCCAGACAAACAAAGGCTAGGGACACCATTCCTACCCATCCTGGCTAATAGCCACTGATGAACCTAACCTCCATGAATCTATCTAGTTCTTTTTTGAACCCTGTTAGTCCTAGCCTTCACCACATCCTCTGGCAAGGAGTTCCACAGGTTGACTGTGCGCTGCGTGAAGAAAAACTTCCTTTGGTTTGTTTTAAACCTGCTGCCTCTTCATTTCATTGGGTGACACCTTGTTCTTCTATTATGGGAACAAGGAAATAACTTTTCTTTGTTCACTTTTTCCACACCAGTCATGATTTTATAGACCTCTATCCTATCCCCCCTTCATCTCGTCTTTTCTAAGCTGAAAAGTCCCCACCTTTTTTTTTTTTTTTTATATGAAGCTTTGTCAGGGGTCCATATGCACGATGGCAACTTACATCATGGGTAAGTGACTGAGTCTAAGGTGACAAGTCTTGCGTGCCAAGCAACAAGGCTCTGAAATACCCTGGCTGTGTCCTCAGCCCAGGGTATATGAACAAAAGCAACAGAGAGGCGTATTGCACAGACGGGAAAGGAGGCAAGAGGAGAGACCACTGCCATTAGGGCCCGCCTGGTGCCTACGTACCGTAGAGGCCCCAGGCCTCACAGCTATTTCCCGCCAACTCTCTTCTGAAAAGCGGCCTGTGTCCAGCTGCCTGAAGCAACCACCAGGCGCTCTCCACGCTCTTGAATGCTTTGGTGGGGGTGATCCTGGACTGTCCCCAGTGGGCCTCGTGAAACCAAATGCCTCCCCGCTATTCTGTGGTCCATCTGCAACGACGTCCCTGAAGTCCGTGCAGCTGCGAGGGACTTGGAGGCTCAGCTGTAGCAGCGGCGTCCAATTTCCTTTCCAGGCAGCGAAGTCCTTCCAGAGGTCTCATCCCTTTTGAAGAAAGGGAGATGGAGGACCGGGTCTGGGCTGGAGCCAGAAAGCTGGCCCAGAAGATGCTGTGTCTCCTTCAGCACATAGCCACCATGGCCAGGGGGTCTTTCTAGCCAGAAGCCAAGCACCTCCAGAGAGCTCAGCGCTGTGTGTTGGGCTACCGATGCTGTGGGAGGGTTAGCCGACATCATGCCCTCGCATCCCAGACAACCACCCTCTGGAGTGATGAGGTGAAGGGGCAAAGCTGAAAAGGTCCGGGTTTGGGTTCTGGATACGCACCCAGAGCCTCTGGCGTCAGCAGCCTTTGGCTTCACTCGGATGAGAACAGTTTTCTCGGGCCTTGTGCATCTGGCTGGCCTCCGGGTGCGGCAGGAGAGGCCGTTCCCATGGCATCTGGGCGCTTCTGCTTCCGCCCAGCTAAGAAAGTGCCACTTTCGTTATCCCTTATACTCCACCCTGCAGCCAGCTGCAGTTGAGACGAGGTGGGTGTGGAGTCTCACAGGCATATTGGCAGCGGACGGATTAGCCCACTAGAAAGCTGGCATTTTCCATGACCAGCCAAAGTATCTGATAGGGCACCCATTTGAGGGCGGGAGAATTCAGTCCAGTGGAGTAACGCCAGGTCTAAGAGCCAGGATCTGCTGTGTTCTAATCTCACCTCTGACACTGATGGGCAGGCTGTCCTTTGTCAAGTCCCATGCTCGCCTCACTGCCTCACTTTCCCCAGTCTGCAAAACGGGGATGATAACAACCTACATTCCTAGGTAGGATGAGAAGATTAATGCTCATAAAACCTTTTGCAAATACAGTGTCGGGTGTGTGTGTGTGTGTGTGTGTGTGTGTGTGTGTGTGTGTGTGTGTGTGTGTGTGTGTGCAAAGTGCTGTTACAGTGCTGGAAATCTCCACCATGTTGTACAGCAGACTGTGTTTTCCCAGTCCCTCAGCAGGTTCTAGTTTGAGCTCAAATACCTGGGGGTCAAAGAGAAATTCAAAGGGGTCCTGAACTGGTTTGCCACCCCTCTAGTACCTCCCCCAGCATGTAAAGAATGGCGCATGCAGCACTGAATGCAAGGCCCTGACTGTGAAGCGAGGATGGAGGTCGGATATGGACAGCAGCACGTCCTCAACCCCCAGCCTGCCCCTGGATGCCGCTCCGACTCTTGTGACTTCAGTGGTGTCACTAGTGTTACACGCTGATGAAGCTGTGCGCCAAACCAAGCCCAGGGTGATCCCATGCTCACATGCTTCAGTGACCCGTTACAGGGGGGCCGACGGACTTGCCGGGCCCCTGGGCCAGATGGAGGGAGCTGGCTGTGTGTTCCCGGAAGGGGCGGGGCCTCTGGTGGAAGGGGCGGGGCTAGCACTGCTTGTATCCCCTACAAGCAGCCTTCAGCGCTGCCAGGGGTGCACGGCGCAATTCCAAAGGGCCCTGGGTGGCACTGGCCAGAGCCTTGGGACCCTTTTGGATCACAAGGCCCTGGAGCAATCATCCCCTGCCCCCATCGACGGGCCTGACGGACAGCCACGAGGAGCCCTATCTGGTCCACAGCCACGTGGCTCCATTGAGACTAGTGGGGTGGAACCACTGGAACAGACATTGGGACCCAGCTCCCTGGGTGTCCACGTGTGACTAAGGCTGCTTTGGCTCCTAACTCCCCTAGGCTCACGCCACGCAGGTAGGTATCCGGAGCGTGGCCTACGCCCCGGAGTTCTCCACCCACATGTGTGCTGAGTCGCTTGTCTGTCACCCCCTGGTGGTTCTCCGGAAGGTTGCACATGCTCTAATTACGTATGCACGTCCGAGTGATGCATATTAATTGTGTTACGCTTCTCCTCCACAGAGGGAGACCCGCCCGCGGCTGAAGTGTAACTAATGATGCCAAACCTTCTTTGGAGGCGTGTGGTGGTTTTCCCTGCCCCTCCCCCAAATGTGTGTGTATTTCAGCCCTCCCCTGTGTCTGTGGTCGTCCCGTGCTAACCTGGTTCCTGTCTCTGGTTTTTTTGGGTGTCGCCGTGTGCTCGCTCGCTTGCATGCAGTTGCGGAAAGGCCCTCCGGTGCCGCCACCTCCAAAGCACACCCCCTCCAAGGAGCTCAAGCAGGAGAACATCATCAGCCTGTTTGATGACAATTTTGTCCCCGAGATAAGCGTGACCACCCCCTCGCAGGTTAGCCGCTCCGCCCTGCCTCATCTCTGCCTGTTTCCCCCTCCCCCTTGGCACTGTCCCCCGCTTAGAGGTGTCACGCCCCGAAACCTGGTCAGGACAGGGCAAGACGAGCCGGCTGCAACCACCTGCAATCCCTGAAGATCAAACGCAATTTCTAAGGGAAAATGGCCCTCTTCTCCCTCTCTGGTTTAATGTCGTTTGCAACTGGGGAAGGGAACAGGGAAAGAGGTGGGCTATTCAGTATTAGACCCTCCCCCAGGTTCTACTCTCTGTGCCGCTGAGAACCTGACCAGTTTTCTGGCTTAATTATGTGACTCGCGCTGTCCTTTCAGTTAATTTTTTTTTAAATCATCCCTTAAAGACCCAGGTGACACCTCTAACGATGCTCCTCTGTAACTGGTCCTTGCTTTTCCTTTTGTAACCCACCTTCGGTGGCCAGTGGCTTTCTAGCTTCCACCCGACTGCTGAAAACAAGGCCCCCAGAGTTGGGAGAAATGAAAGTTCGGCCTCAAGGTGCATTCAGACCTCGTGAGGGCTGGGTGAGTTTCTAGAGGGTAGAGGCCTGGACGGCTACAGTTTCCGAATCCTCCGCATCAGACAGGCTGTGGTGGGTTATTGTCAGTGGGCATTCATGGTTGTTCTGATGACCCCCGAATGAACACAATCCCATCATTCAAAACAAAACTGTTCCTCCTTTGCTAAAGTTCTGATAGCGTTTTGGGTTCCTAGCCCTGTCCCTGCTGCTATATCGCAACATTTAGCCAATCGCTACCTGCTTGATAGACACTTGCCTTTTAGAGAGGACATTTTGCATGAAAACTTGGCTGTCTCATGCTTACGCCTTCTCAGACAGGCGTCCGGGGAGCTAAGGAATAGGTGCAGGCTGGCCTTCAACACAAACGCCTCTATCTGTGCGGATGCCCAACCTAATATTAAACGAAGGTAGGGAGGTGGGCGATGAAAGCCTATGGGTTGAATTGTTCCCAGAGGGCCAGCTTCCACACTTGGGTTACTCCCAGGTAAGTCTGGAGTGACGCCATTAGGTTCCCTGGATTTGCACCCATGGGACTCAGCTCAGAATCTGACCCCGAATAGTTGGCGTTGGGCCACTTTATGACCATTTTGTGTCATGTGACTCCGGCAGTGTGACACCCTGTCGTCTCCACCGGACCAAGCACCAAGGGGTTAATGAAGACAGCATGGCAAAGGACTTTTGTCAGTTTGACCCGGCCCTGGATTGAATGGTTCATTACTGGTGGGTTTCTGTAAATCAGAACCCCTAGTGAATAGCTGGGATCTTAATGAAAAGATTAATTTGTCTAGCTTTCAAAGCAAGCTCCATCTGACACGAGGTGTCCCTTGAGTTGCCTGGGAAAGAGACTGGAGCCTAGAACCAGTGGAAATTTGCTTTGGTTTGGCAGATCTGTCCCACATACGAGTGAAATCCTGGCCCAATTAAAATCCAGGGGAGTTTTGCCACCGACTTTGAGGACAGGATCTCCCTCCGCCCCCCGTTGTCTCTGCTTGGGGCAAAAGGCAGCATGACGGGGGAACAGTGCTGGACCTTTTCCCCAGTTTTGGTTCACTTTTACAAAGATGCAGGGTCTTTGTTTAAGCATTGAAGGTTTGCAGGCAGAGATGGGCCCAGACCAAAACCTTCTGACCCCCCTGAATTCACAGGCTCCTGACTCACCCCAAGGAAAAGGACCCAATACCCAGATCCATATTTTGTGTCCTGCGCCCATCTCAGCTGGACACTTTTTCCCAGTGTCCTTCTTGGATACGGCTGGCATCACGGCGAGGGGGCAGGTTCTACTTTGGCTCAAAGCCCCCTGCTTAATCCCAGGGGTTGGACTGATATTAGCAGAGCCTTGTAAGTGTGGGCAACGCTTTTTAAACAGCCAAGCTGAGGTCCCTTCTCCAAGGAGCTTAAACTAATTAGGACGCACTATGCGGAGTAACGGGTACGGTGCACGAAAGTGCAAGGACCCGGTTTGGGGTAAAGAGGAGGGCTTTAAGGAGGCATTTGCATAGCAGGAGAAAGCCACAGGCCACAGAGCAATTCTTTACCCCTCTCCATGCCTGCGGAACTTGTAGCATGTGTTCGTAACCGATCGCGGTGTCTGTGACATTCTTCCCATCCTGTGTGAACACCGACATTTCACCAGCGCACGGCTGGTCGGTGCACATGACTCCCAGAGGGGAGCTGCCGCGTCATCCGAAAGGACGTGATCGCTGAAGCTCGACGCTCGTTTCTAGAGCAGACATCACGCTCAGGGTCTGTTTATGTTCGGTGTATTCCCCAGGGCCATTTCAGTGTGCACCTGGGTCCTGTAGAAGATAATTATGGGGGGCCAATCAGGGTGCCCGGGTCCATGGGGCATAGGTCTCTTGAACAGCAGGTAAGACTCCAGCTGAGCGGGGCGGTGAAACCTCTTTAAAGGCATTGCTCTACTGGAGAATTGTCTAGGCGCTCCACTGGCTTTTGGAGTCCGGGTACTGGTCGGTGTTGAACGCTTTGGGCTGGGGAACTGGACGGCTGCTGGATAGCTCCTTCCCAAGCGCAAAGCAGTGCCCGCTGAAAGGGGAGAGCTGTCGAGAGAAGCGGCCCGGGGAGTAAACCGCATTGAGGTGGAACCTAACGAGGGTGTGATCTTCTGCAAAGCACTTTCTGATAAACTGTCGTGGGTTGGCTGCAAAATCCCAAACCTCGTGGCCCTCGTTAGCCTGGGATGGAGCAACGAATCCGTGGCCTTACTTGAGATGGGGGCGTGTTGCTGGATTTCTCTAGTCAGCATGAGGAGCATTTTTACTGTTGGACCTTGCTGAAGTGAGTGTGTGTGTGTGTGTGTGTGTGTGTGTGTGTGTGAGAGAGAGAGACATAAAACAAGCTTGGGTAGAGGTGTGTGTGTGTGTGTGTGTGAGAGAGAGAGACATAAAACAAGCTTGGGTAGAGGTGTGTGTGTGTGTGTGAGAGAGAGAGACATAAAACAAGCTTGGGTAGAGGTGTGTGTGTGTGTGTGAGAGAGAGAGACATAAAACAAGCTTGGGTAGAGGTGTGTGTGTGTGTGTGTGTGTGTGAGAGAGAGAGACATAAAACAAGCTTGGGTAGAGGTGTGTGTGTGTGTGTGTGAGAGAGAGAGACATAAAACAAGCTTGGGTAGAGGTGTGTGTGTGTGAGAGAGAGAGAGAGACATAAAGCAAGCTTGGGTAGAGCTGGAAATGTAGCTGAAATGATAGGGCCAGTAAGCTTGGGGAAATCCACTGAAAGTACACAGCACCTAGGCCGATTTGGTTCTTCTCAACAAAAGAGCTAGACTGTGAAAGGGGATGTTTCCTAATGGCCCCGCAGGACTCTAAAAATGAAGAAGTGGCACTAATTCAGGACTTAGGACCAGTTTCCCTTCTGTGACCATTTCCACGTCCATTAAAGGCAGCTTGTGACTGCACCAATAGTGCCACTTGCTCGGGTGTTAGAGACGGAGGCACCCACTCTGCTGGCTGAGAACACAGCCGTGGTGTCTCCTGAGTGGGCGTGTGTCTTGGAAAATACGACGCCCGTTCGTTCCGGTGTGAGTCCGGGGACTGGCGCCCCCGTGTGGACAGCATGGGCGCTAGCGCTGACAGGCGCGGCAATTGATTGCAGGCGAGACCTCTGGGGCAGATGGGACGTCCCCTGTGACTGTGAATCGAGGGATACCCGCTAAGCAGCTTCAGAGGGGGAGCCGAGTTAGTCCGTAACTGGAAAAACGTAAACAACGAATAGTCCAGCAGCACCTTAAAGACTAACAAAACATGTAGATGGTATCGTGAGCTTTCGTGGGCACAACCCACTTCTTCAGATGACTGGAGTTATTAAAGGTCCAATTCCAAAGTAAATAGAAGCTCTGGGGGGTGAAGGAAGGGCAAAAATAGTGCATTAGAGTGTTCATGTCACGAAGCTGGTAGAGAAGATCCTTTGAATGTCTCTTCCTGGGCCATGTGCCTTTCTCTTCTTCCGCTGGACAGCTGGGGTAGGCACAACGGGGGCCCTGAACGCAGGGAGGCCACACCGCAGAGGTTGGCGGCTCCTGAGGTGGGTGGGAAATGAATGCTGAGCGGGGAGCACCGTGTAGCTGGTGCCGGTGCAGGAAAGAGGTAGAGGAGATAGAAACTGTGCCAAGCTGAGCCGGTGCAGTGGCATTTCGGCTACATCAGCCCCCCTGTCCTGGTCACAGAGCCATTCAGGAAAGAGACGAGGGTTGAGTTCTTGGTTTGCACGTGTTCCTGGGCACCCACCGTGTGTCTTCTGCATCTGCACCCTGAGCCCTGGCTATCTCCTGCCGCGTATCGCCTGTATCTGTCTAATGCTCACATGCTTTTCCTCCTCACTGCTGCCAAGTTTGATGCTCCTGGGCCCTTCCAGGAGGGAGCCAGCCTGTTGGATCTGGATTTTGATCCTATTCAGCCAGATGCCAGCCCTGTGGGGAAGACCCCCACACCTGCCGCCCAGGTTTGTGACCAAGCCCGTGCGCCCGTCCACGAATCCGTGACGTTAACCTGCGCGGGTCAGTGCCTATTTCCGTATTGCCCGAGCTCTGTGGATTTAACGTCTCCCTGATGGTATTGCTAGGAAACCCTGCCTTGATGCCACGCTCCTCAACGCGCTTGAGGTGTGGACGCTCTGCCGGTTTCTGTGTAGTGTTGACATAGCCTTAGAGTGCGTCTACACTGCAAATGAGGGTGTCACTGCGTGGCGTATCGGCAATAACTTTAATCGAGCCAGCCTGGGTAACAATGAACCGAGGATCCGGCAGTGCGGCCTAGCCACCTCATTGGGAACTCGGGGGCTGCATGCCGGTCGCTAACCTCATGCAAGGATTCCTGCCATTGCATCTTCACTGCTCTTGTTACCCACCCTGGCTCGACTAAAGCCAGCTTGGGCATCTCTAGGCTCCGCTACAGTCGCACCTCATGCTCTCAGCATGATGCACTGACCTCAGAGGTCGGGCGTGCTCGGTGAAACGCCCTTGTGATACAGATTGCACGTGTGAGGCAGGGATTTTGCAGTTGTTCAGAAAAACGTAAAAATGCAGCGCCCCAGGCATTGCAATGCGGGCGTTGCGCTGAGCGGCGGCTGTGTTGTTCCCGCTGGCTGAAATACTCGCGTGTAAACCTGTTTTTCTTCTTGCTCTCTGACACGCTCAGCCTTTGCCTTGGGATTTATGGGAGGTAAGAATTTTACACCGCTTCCATGTTGGTGAACTCTTGACTGTGTTCCGTGACCTGTGCCGGCACCCTCTTCTTGCTCCTTCTCCATCTTCGCTGGGCCAGAATTGCTCTCTGTGCCTCACACGGGCTTTCTGTGGATCGGCCTAACGAGGCAGCCCTGCAATCCGGCACGCCCAGAAGGATGCACCCTCCCCTGTGCTGTTAGCTCTCCTGTCTTTTCCCCGGCGTTCTGCATTGCAGCTGGCACCGCCTGAAGCCAGCCCGATTGTTCCCGCACAGTCGTATTTGCTCCTTCCCTCTTCCGCCCTCCCGACCTTTGTCCTCTCTCCCTGTCGTTGTGCAACGTGCATGCCTCTCAACTGCCTCTAGATTTACCTCCCTCGTGGGTACAAATTTGGGCGACCTGCCGGATTTTGCTGCTCATGGCCAATCAGCGTTCCTAGAAACACCAAATTGAGAGACATAGCCTCGTTGTTTATGGTTAAGAAACAAATTTCTGTTTCTGGCTGTCAAAGGGACAGACCCCTCTGCCGTCTTAAATCAAAGGATGGAGACTGACGCCAGATGCCCATTTGGCCGCATGTTCCCATGTGCATGTTGAGAAGGATGCTTTATTGACTGTGTTTGATCTTTGTTGTCCCTTGTTGTGCATTGTCTGCTGGCCTTGGTTTTAAAAAAAAAGCCTGTCTTCACAGGGAAAGACTTCATGCCTTAAAAGCGGACAACACTGGTTGTGAATATCTGTCGGCTGCGTGGCAGTGTGGCCGGTCCCCTTTTGAGAAGGGTTTGGGCTCATGTTCCCATCACGGCCTGGCGTGAGTCAGAAGAGGGTTCCTTTCCCCGGCGAGCAAGGGCCAGTTATCCCCGGAAGCTGCGGTGTCTTTGCTATCTTTGGGTGTCACTCGTGCCCCCGTGAGGGACTGAGCTATGTTCCTCCCCTTTCGTGTCCTCCTAGACAGTGGCAGGGGGTCTGTGGTCACTAGGCTCAGGTGGATTTGAAACCCTCCTTCCCCCTGGTCTGTTTATACACAGGAAATAGACTCTGCTTAATAGCAGAAACACAGGTGGGCCAACCTACCTAGGGAGAAGCAGTCTGAATAAAGCGAGGATTGGCCCAAACTGCAACCTCCTGTCCCCTCCCCACTCCTGATCTGTTTTGAGTTTGGAGAAGCGCTAGTTTTGAAATAAAGGGTTTTCATTGTGGCCACCTTAAAGGGCTGGAACCTCCCAAGACAGGTGTTATTCCTGGCCTGGATGGGAGCAGGGTGTGGGTTATAGTACCCCCAGTCAGCACCCCAATGTGCCTGGCACTATGCGCAAGTACCACCAAACACAGCCCCTTGCACCAGGGTGCTCACAGTCCAGGCAAAGGACCAGCCATCTCGCCAGAGCCCGTTTCCATGGGATTTCGGATGTGAGAGACCCGGGTTCTGGGCATTGGACCGAGGACCTGGAACCAGATCCTTCAGTCTGGCCGAGCTCCGCTCAGCGTGTGAGTTGGCAGGCCAGTGAAAATGGTCTGCTCCCCTGATGCTGCGCTGGTCTGGCCCCATGACAGAGCAGGTTAAGAATGATGCTGGAAGAAGCCATCACCTAGGGACAATTGTACCAACCCCAGGTCGCTGGAACACCTTGCCTTGGTCCACCCTGTACCTTGAGAGGGGAGATATCTGAGGTTACATCTTAAGCTTTTTAAGACTGAGGAACACCAAACAATTTTTTTTAATGAGGAACACCAAGGATTTTTTGTTGAGCAAAAAAAAAAAAAGGTTGCTGGGGGGGAGTTATTGAGGAGGAGAAAAAAGGCACCTGCCCCTTTAAGGGTGGCCATTTTGAATTCTGTTCTCCGGGGCGCATGGTTTAAGAAACATTGGTCTATGCTATACAATGCTAGCTGCGGTGCGTAGCTGCACAGTGCAGCGAAAGGCAGGACACAGCTCTGGGGAGGGCAGGCAGAAGAGGAAAAGTTCCATCAGCTCCCTGCTGCCGGAGCCTTTCCTCGTGGCAGGAAAAGTGTGGCAGCAGGACACCCCACTGCTAAAGGGAGCTGTGTAAATGAGGTCCTGCTGGGGCAGGTGAAGAGCCACACAGGGCTTGGGCGTGTGTTTACTCACCTGCGCAGTACCTCACTGACTCCCCCTTTGTCCCCATACTAGGGGTGGGGCAGGATCTGTCCTCTGCACGCCACCGGCAGGACACGAGAGAGGGGACTGTAGAGCCAGGCAGACAGGTCCGACCCACAGTTGGGAAGCGTGGTTGGTTTTTCTGCTGTAGCTTTGACTCTTACTGGCAGGTTCCCTGAGCCTCTGTGGAAGGGACCCACGGTGTGTAGTGGTGTGGTGTGGTGAGTGACGAGTCGCCACCCACCAGCCGTGTCCCCACCCGCTTCCCCGGCTCCGGAGCTGTGGTAGGCCACAGGGCAGATGGCTTGTTCTGTGTGCCGGAGCTGTGCCGTACTCCTGACCCTCGCCCAGACTGCCTTGCAGCTCTCCAGCTTGTGTGACGCACTGACGCCGCAGTGAGTGAGGCAGGCTGATGTGGGAGAGGCTAGTGCAGGGAGATTTGGGGAGCAGGCCTGTCGGTTCCAGAGATGGATTTTCACTGCGAGCTGGGGGCAGCCGCACAAAGTCACCAGCTGCCAGGCAACTTCCCCAAACCTACTCAAGCGACGAGGAGTCCGGTGGCACCTTATAGACGAACAGATTTATTGGAGCATAAACTTTCGTGGGCAAAGACCCACATTGTCAGATCTTAGTCTATGAGGGTACGTCTACACTAGCCCCCTCGTTCGAACTAGGGAGGCTAATGTTGGCATTCAAAGTTGTAAATCAAGCCGAGGATTTAAATATCCCATGCTTGATTTGCATCTTCCCAACCGGTTGCCATTTTTGAAATTTACAAGTCCGGACTAACTGCCCGCATCTACACGCGGCAGGGACCCGGTAGTTCGAAATAAAGCCCTAGTTCGAACTACCTGCTAAACCTCATTCCAGAAGGATTAACAGGTAGTTCGATTTAGGGGCTTTAATTCGAATTACCAGGTCCCTGCCGCGTGTAGATGCGGGTAGTTAGTCCGGACTTGTTAATTTCAAAAATGGCAACTGGCTGGGAAGATGCAAATCAAGTGCGGGATATTTAAATCCCAGGCTTGATTTGCAACTTCGAATGCTTACATTAGCCTCCCTAGTTCGAACTAGCAGGCTAGTGTAGACATACCCTAAGGTGCCACGAGACTCCTCATCGTTTTTGCAGATTCAGACTAACAAGACTACCCCTCTGATACTTGAAACCCGACTCGGTTTCTGTTAGAGTGATTGATCTTCCTCAGCAACCGCTGCCGTGAACACGTGACGAAAAGCCCTTCAGCTTCCTCCACCGTAACAGCTGTACGAAATGGTCCCTGTGTGCGGCCCGGCTGGGCTAGAGTGCCTTGCTCCCAACGTTTTCCTGGCTGGCCTGTCCTTCGAAACGTGGTTCCTTTGACAGGATGGCGAGTCCCATCCGGGGGGCTTGTTTCTGTAGCACACTCCCTCTGGCTAGGAGACACAAAGGGGACAATTACAAAGATGGCCGTGCGTGTGTTTTCTATGGGCTGGATCAGGGGTGGGCAAAACAGCATCCACAGGCCAGATCTGGCCCGCCAAGTTAGTCGATGCCATCCGTGGCCACCCTACTGCACACCTGCCCCAAGGCAAATCCAGACCCAAGGCAGCATGCGAAGTCTCCTCCCCGAACTAGGGAACCACCAGCTGTTCAAAATGTTCTCTAGCACTGCACACCCCTGGCAGGGCAGGGGTAGGAGGCAAAGACTTCACGCACTCCCCTGCCCCCAAGCCAGTCAGGGTCTGTGCGTGGAGGAACATGTGAAGTCTGGCTCTGCCGCTTCCGGTGTGGCCCATGACGACTTCCAGAATTTATGACGCGGACCCCCCCTCTTCAAAATGATTGCCCCCCCGGACTGGATTCTGTTCCTAGCTCTACAGGGGTAAACCCAGAATTGCTCTGCTGTCCCCCTCCGAGACCACTAGAGTTGGTTTGGATTTGCACCGTGGTAGTTGAGGACACGCAGCGAACAACGGACAGAGCATGAGATTTGCTGGTGGAGTTGCAATTCCGTTTCCAAAATACGTTCAAGTGTCTGTAGATCGTCTGAACTGAAAACAGCTGCCCAGTCAGTCTGAACCTCTGTGAATGTCTCGTTTTCTGCCGTTTCCCCGTTATGTACCATTCACTTCTCCTTTTTGTCTTCTCGTACGCCCATCCACCACCACCTTTCTCTTCTCCCTGTCTCTTTCTCTTCCCCAATCCCACCCGCCAGCCTGAGCAGACTTCCTCTAGCAGCGGGCCGTCTGGGGATCCGTGTGTCGCTGACAGCTCTAGGGATAGTGCATTTGCTGTGGACTGGCCCTGCCAGACCACAGAGACCGAGCCGACCCAAGTAAGTGGAATCCAAGTTCAAATCCATTCAGAACATAGTGCTCACTCGAGTCTGGGACAGTGGTGGGGGGGGGGGGGTAGCAGCTGTGTTCTCGGGCATGGAAAGCAGGAGGTCTGGGTTCTGGTGGTGGTTGTGGAGGCACCTAGGAGCCCTCGTTACGGAGTAGGTCCCCGCAGTGCAAGGGGCTGCACAAACTTGGAACAATGACAGAATCTCTGTGCCAGTGAGCTTGCGTGTGTTACGCTAGCTGTAACGGGTCCCCTGGCCAACACCCTGTTCCTGGTGACCCCTCTTGCTATAGTCTTGCTATCCTTACTTTGCTAGGAATAAATGCTCCCCTACTGTGGGAAATAACATTTGGGGAGGTTGAAACATGAGTTCTGCCCCTCCCTTTAAATTATAGCCATTAGGAGCCACATGGGAGGTGACAGTGTAGAAGGATCCATGCACCAACCTGCCACTTTGGAGGGACCCTCATTCAATGAAGGGCAGCATTCTTCATCTGAGGGGAGCAGCTAGGGAGTCCTGAGTTCTCCGCCAGGCTCCGCTCTGTGCCCTTCATTTCATCGCACGTCAGTCTCCCCATCTGTAAAATGGGAACAATACTTAGGCAGAGCCCAGAGAGGGAGGAGGGAACACAGCCCCCTAGTGGATAACTGTAGCGCAGCAGTCCCTTAATGACAATGTGTTGAGCGGATCGTTGTATAGTATCAGTGTCCGCAGAAAGAGGAATGACAATCCAGTCAGAAGCGGCTGTCCTGACAGACTGGTGCAGATTAGACCAGGAGGAATTGCAGCCCCATTTGAATGCACAGCAGAGTTCAGAGCTGTAAGTTCTAGGCCTTCTCTGCCATTACGGGAGTAAATGCCGAATGTTGCTACGACACATTCGGTCGTTACTTACCAACAGCTCTCTGCATCAAGGGCTTTCAACTCAGATGGGCATGCCCCACGCAGAGGCCTGGCTCATCCAACTTTGATAACCCCGAGAGGTCTCTGCCACTTTTGCCAGGTTCTGCCCTCAGAGTGAGCCCCAGGTAGGTGGGTCGCCGTGCCGGAAGCCCTACTCACTTCAGTGGAACTTCAAAGGGCTGTAGGGTTTTGTCTACACAGAGCTCAGTGCAGGATCTGTGCCTGAGAGAATTTACGCCGGCCAGAATTCTGGAGGTCGTCTGTGGCATATGGTTCTAGACAACCCCTGCTTTCTGTAGTACGTGTAATAGAGATGTAGTAAATATGTAGATTATGCTTAAGTAGATAATTACGTTGGGCATGAGTCTATATAGTAAATATACGTAGAAAAGATCATAAGTCTCTATGGACTTTATTATCTATTCCTGTACACCTATATACTGTGTATATAAATATATTTGTGTGTATGCATTGTAATGTGCGTATGTGCACACACACACATACAAAATATCTCCTTTCTTAGGCCGTGTCCAGACTCAGGGGTTTTTTCGGGAAAAGTAGCCTTTTCCCAAAAAAACTTCCCCTGCGTCCAGACTCAAGCCGCGCTCTTTTGAAATTATTTCAAAAGAACGCGGCTTTTCTTTCGATGGCGGTAAACCTCGTTTCACGAGGAAGAACGCCTTCCTTCGAAAGTTCCTCTTTCGAAGGAAGGCGTTCTTCAATGTAAAGAGGCCGTCTTCGAAAGAGAGCATCCAGACTCGCTGGGTGCTCTCTTTTGAAAAAGCGGATTTCTCTTTCGAAAGATCCGCCTGCAGTCTAGACGCGATCTTTCGAAAGATGCTCTTTCGAAAGATGCTTTCGAAAGAGCCTCTTTCGAAAGAAGCCTGCAGTCTAGACACAGCCTTATAGAGCTGTGTGTTACTGATCGTAAATACTTACTGAGGGTATTACAATGAATCACTGCTGTTTTCTTAGCAATCGTTTTATTCATAGCTCTGAAGAGCATGTTCCCTGTTATAGAATTCAACAGTCCTTAAAAATCCAGGGCAGTTCCTTTTAGGAAGGCATCTGACTTAAGAAAACCACAGCTGTGTATGGGAAATCACGTCTGTGGCTCACTAGCTTCTTGTGTGACCCCCCCTCTGGCAGCACAGAGTGTGTGAATCCGCTGCCACATTGTTGCTTGCAGGATTAGGTGGTTGTTCTTCAGGGATAGATAGTCTGGAGGTTTCTAGATTAGCTAGGCCTTGTGCTTTTTAGGCAATTTAAGGTGCATGTTCTTGTGGTGTTTCAAAGGCTGCGTCTACACAACGGAGCTATTTTGGGATCCCTCCGGCATCCTGGAATAGCTATTCCGTGACTTAAGAGCAAGCCCGTTATATTGAAATATAATGGGATTGCTATTCTAATGTCCCTGAAACCTCATTGCACAAGGGACGTTTTGGAAGAGTGCTTTATTTCAAAATAAGATTGAAATAAGCTATGCAGTTTGCATAGGACGAATTGCATAGCTTATTTCGAGGTAAGGGTGCAGTGTAGGCGCACCCACGGTGGTATGTACTTTGTACCAGCTCCCAGCCCGCAAATCTCTCTGAACAGTCACAGCGGGGAGGCAGGGAGAAGTTGGTGAATATTTTTCTCCAGGCGTATTGGAAGCGCGGAGCCTTTGAACACAAGCATGGCTAACAAACCCCAAATCCATAACCTTACAAGATGTTGGAAGTCAGCTGTGTGCTAAGAGTGCTCGCATGGCTCTGCTTTTCTGCTCGCATCCACGCCAGGGGGATCAAATTCTCAGTTGGGGTCAGTCACTACTAGGGAGATGAGAACCCGGCCCACTGAGGCGGGCTGTATGAGTAAGTGTGGCAGGAGCGGGCCCGTCATTTCCTATGAAACCTGGCTGGTCGTTTTCCGGCCCAGGTATTGTGCATGTGACTGAGCATTTCAGGAATGCACGTTGGATGCTGGGAAATATTTGATTTTCCCTTATACGGGGACGCCTGTAGGATGGAGAGTTCGTCGGGGTATTCTATATCGGAGGCTTAGACGCGGGCTGGAAAGGCTTTCGAGAGATCGCCTACCTAGTTCATCCCCTTCCATAATGAGGTAGGACCACGCACCCCTAGACCATCCTTCACAGGCGTTTGTCCAACCTGTTCTTTAAAACCGCTGATGGAATCCCACGCAGACTCCTTAGGCAGCTTGTCCTCTTCTTTAACCTGCAGCAAGGGATATTTAGGATGGCTAGACAGAGAAAACTCTAAGTCTAAGGATAGCTAAGCCAGTTATTTCCTCTATATCTCAACACCTCCTCATCCCCAGCTGCCATTTCAGGGTTACACAAAACTTACGTATTTCAAGTTCTATGGATCCCTGGAAATTGCCGGGTGGGAGATGTTGCCCTCTGGAACGTTCCTACCTGAATTAAAACCACCTCCAGTGAGTGGACTGGCTGAAAAGCACATTGGAATCTGGGTCAGAGTAGGAATGAAAAAAAAGAAAAGATCAGTGACCTAAGTCTGGCAAATCAACTGGGTTCCCATTTCTGCATCTTGTACTTGGACAGGCCAGATCCTCCGCGGGTAGCAATCACCGTAGCCCCATGGAAGTGGATGTAGCGATATTGATTTACACCCAGCGTAGCCTCTGATGCGTACTCCTCGCTCCAAGCCCTCGAATCATTGAGCCATAGGGCTGGAAGGGAGCAGTGCTCAAGGGTCATCTAGTCTAACCCCGACCAAGTTGCAGGATTTGATGTGTCTACGCCATCCCAGACAGACGGCCCTCCGGCCTCTTTTTGAAAACGTCCCAGGAAGACGCATCCATGACTTCCCAAGCCAGTTTGTTCCATTGTCCTGCTGTTCTTACAGTTGGGAAGTTGTCCCTGAGCTTCGGTTTAAGTCTTTGGAACTCACCGCCTTGTGCCCTGCCCTCTGTGGCGAGAGAGAACAACTTTCCCCTGCCACTTTTACGGCAGCCTTTCGAGTATTGAATCCCCCTATCCTAGCTCGTCTTTTCCAAACGGGACATACCCAGTTCTGCCAACTGCTGCACTGCAGCCTTTGATCATCTTTGTGGCTCCTCTCTGGTTCCTTTTTGGTTTCTCTACCTCCTTTCTAGACACTGGTGACCAGAATCGAACGGAGTAGTCCAGATCTTTCTGCATTTTAGCTCTGTCCTCCAACGTATTAGCCGCCTCCGATCTTTGTGCTATATGCAAATGTGCTCAGTACCCGTTCTATTCCTCCATCCAGGCCATTGGCAAAGATGCTAAACACCCCCAGATCCCTGGGGAACTCCACTTGAGATCTCTCCCCGATCTGACATCATTCCATGAATAGTGACTTGGCAGATGCTTACCAAATTATGTGCCCACTTATAGGCGTGGTGGAACAGCTTGTATTTCTCCAGATTGCTGACTTCTCCAGCGAGCAGCAGATCTTTGTGTCTGACACAACGACGACCCCCTTCCTGTTGTCTCTAGTATTTCTTGCCAGCTGTAACTCACTCTTTGCCTTGGCTTCCCAGATGTTTGTCTCTACACACTCATGCTACTCCCATGTATACGTAGTGGTGTGCCTCTCCTCTTACTTCCTGCATGTAGCCCGCTGGGGGTTTAGATGGCTAAAAAGCAACTTGTGCAGTTCCATTGGCCTCCCATGGCTCTTTTGATCTTTCCTCTGCGTTGGAAAAGCTTGATGTTGGACTTGTAGTATTAGATCTGTGAGGACTTGCCAACCCTCATGGTCTCCTTTTCTTCCTAACTGGATTTTCCCATGGGACCTTGCCTACGATTTCTGAGTCGGTTGAAATCCACTGACTGCCAATGTCCTTGTTTTGCTCTTCTCATGCCCTCCTTCCCATAGGTCCCTGAATTCTATCAGACCACCATCATTTCTTCCCAAGTTCCCAGCCACCTTCCCATACCCGACTGATTCAACCCCCTTGCTCAATCCCACATCCAAAATGGATGACCCTCCACCAGTGGTGTCCTTAACCTTCTGATCTAGTAAGTTGTCTCCAGGACCTGTGTTTTGCTGCGATAGCCTTCCAACAGATGTCAGGGAAATCGAAATCCCCCATTAATACAGCTCGTGTGTGTTGGCGAATCTTGGCGAGAGAATGGATCTGAATTTGCCCTCGGTTATACCTGGGTGGATTGGAGCAACCCAGTGATTTTCAATGGTGCTCCGTTACTGGAGTAACTGGGAGCAGAGCGTGGCCTGGTAAATGAAAGGGGTCGGGTCAGCTGGGTGTACCTCCCTGTGGCTGTCTCTTTTCGTTCAGCTGCCCACAGCCAAATGGTTCACTCCCTACTCCGGTAAAATGCCAATTAACTCAGCCAGGAGCTTTGCCCAAGACTGGATGGAGTGAGAGCTACAGGCTAGTTGGGGGTTGTGCAGCCACGAATAGTGGGTAGGCCACAGCAACCCACGGTCCCTGCCGCCCTCCCTGGTGCGCCTCTCGCACACCAGAGTCCTGCACTTACCTGCTCCTCCCCGCGCCCTCCCAGAGCTGGAACGCTGCGACCAGCAGAGAGGCGCGTGGGGGGGGAGAAGAGTGCCTAGTGGGTCACTGGGCTGCAGGTGAAGCCTCCTGGGCTAGTTAGATGGAGAGTTGGGGAAATACATGAGCAAGAATCATTTTCCTAATGGCCAGGAGATGGCAGCAGTGAGCTGTGTACGTCTCATTGGTCTGTCTCTCTCTCTTACACACACACACACACACCCCCCGTGTGTAACTTTCTACCCGGGCACCTCTTGTGTTGCAGCCAGCAGATGCAGCTCCTGCCAGTGCGGAGCCAGCTGGGACGGACGCGGCTCCTGCCGGCGCAGAAGCAGCGGTGACCGAAGGCGCTACCGGAGCAGAAGCACCTAAAACGGAAGCCGACTCAGGATCTGCTCCTGTAAGAACGTAGGGAGAGGTGGGCCTGGTCGCTCCCATCCTGCCTTTAATCTGGGGCGGAGGGCACCCATGACAGAAAGGGGGCCGTGAAACAGACCAGGCCTCCTTCCTCGAAATGACCGGAAACGCAAGTCCCCGTTCGCAGGCCAGACTTGTGCTTGTCTTGCATGCATGCTCCCTCCCTGCCCCCGGGACGCTCACTCTGAGCTTACTGCGCGGAGCCTGTTACTTCACTTTGCTTCCTCCATGTCTCGGGGCTGGAAGTCGACTGGGAGTGGAGACACGTCCCTCTCCCACCAGCCAGGGCTGTCTTAAGGACGTGTGTGGGACCTTGCGCACTTCTGTTAAACCTATGCCCCATGGCAGCTAGGGAATCCGTATTGTAGCGCTGTGATTTTATAATCTTCAGCAACACCCCAATGAAATAGTTTTAAAGCCCATTTGAAACACTGGTCCTGTCGACTCACCCAGTAAGTTCAGACGCCGGCCGTCTATGCCTGGGGCTGGCGCTTGCCTGTCAAATGGCTTCATTGCCACGGGAACGGCTCTGTCCCAGGGTCCGTGTTGGCTAACGGCTCGGGCAGGCTGTGCCCCTTGTCAGCTCGCTAGGTCCTCTCCGGAGGAAGCAGAGCCGCAGACCCCGGGGTAGGAAGAGGCAGGAGGATGGACATTAAGACCCAGCGGTGCCCTAGATTTTCAGGTGCCCCACGCAGCTGTGTATTCTGCATATCGGTAAGATGGCTCTGGCACCGCTGCTTGCTCACGTCACTGCTGTGAACGTGGCGGGGCTCCCTAAATGCTAAGTATCGGCGGGCAGATCCGACGCTCCCTAGAGAACACAAAGACGCTCCCATAGTCCCTCCGAATTAGCCAGACCAGCTCCATCCCCCACGCTAAGCTCACCCAGCTCGTTTAGCTCCTTCCAAGCCTCGGTCTCTCGATCGTATCAGCCCCCTTCTCGGCTCTCCCTTCCGCTGCAGCCGTGGCGCTGAGCTGACACGGGGGGGGGGCGAGCGTGTTGGGAAACCCACTGGCAGGCTGAATGGAGGGAGCTGTTCAGACGGTCCTTTCTCAGTGCTGCTTTCTTTCCTTTCTCCCCTCCTCCGCCTCCCCGCCCCTCCAGAGTTCCCTGCCTGCTGTCGTGGTGGAGACCTTCCCGGCCACCGTGAATGGCACCGAGGAGAGCCGCGCCACCTCCGAAAGGGCCGACATGCCCCCAGGCTTCCTGTTTAAGGTAGGCGCGTGCGTGGGGCGGGCCACGTCGGGCCGGCCTCTCCCTGCGACCACCAGATCTTTCACCCAGTGCTGGGGCAGCTGAGGAGTGTGGAATGGGAAAGCCACTGGCCACATGGGGTCTCTTATGGCACCAAGCCGTGGGGCCGGCCAGAGCCACGTCGGCCTCTCCCATCCCAGGCCCAGGGGTTGGGGAAAGCTTGAATCCCTACAGGGGAAAAGGTAAGAACAGCTGCCGTAGACTCCGGTGCCCCGCTTCCCTTGGCCCATGCCACTCGCTTGCCTTGCCCGGAGAACTCAGCGGGCTCCCGTCTGCCGAGAGCAGGGGATCTGCGCAGGTCCTTTCCGGGGGAAGTCGAGTGACCGCCTGTGTGTGACCACGGCCCGACCCTCGAAGGGATAAAGAGCCCGGCTCCCTCCGAAATTAGTGGGTTTTGGGGCCTGAATTCTGCATGGAATCCGGGCTGAACAGGTTTGGGTGAAGCCGGCACCAGCGGGCAGGAAGCGTTGCGATTCGAAAGCTCTGCCCCAGGTTGTGATCGAGAGCCGGGCGGGCACTCCTCAGAGTCCTCGTGTCTCCTAGGTGCAGGCCATGCACGACTACGTGGCCACGGACAACGACGAGCTGCAGCTGAAGGCTGGGGACGTGGTCCTGGTGATTCCGTTTGACAACCCGGATGAGCAGGTGAGGCTGGGGGAGGGGAGGCTGGCCGGGGACAGGCCCGATCGCGTCACCCTTCGCCGCCTGGGGCCTGTTGCTGGCAGCTGGCCGGAGGGCTGGCTTGTCTTGGGTCCTGCCGAAAAGTCTGCCTGGCTATAGGCACGGGAAGGGGAGTGCAATGGGGGGCCCTTGACCACACCCCATTCCTCTCCTCTTCCCTGTCCTAAAGTAGCCAGGGCTTCCTCCTGCCACAGAGCAGCGGCTCATCTCTCACGTGGGCACTTCCCATGCTGTTCCGGCATCGGCCAGCAGGGGTCACTACTTGGCTAGTGGCCCCGCGTGGTCGTGGGAAACTGGTGGAGGGATGGGCCGGTGTGGACCGAGGAGCCTGGAGGGGAGGCTACCCAGCAAAGCGAGCGTTGTGGCTTACGGACGTGGCATTACACCGCCCAGCTCCGGCGTAGACTCACCAGAGTGGCGCCCACCCCGAATGGGGAACCCACCTCCTGGCCACAGCACAGCCGTGCCCCACAAAGAATCAGGCCCTGCGGAGCTGCGCCAGTCCACACCCGGCGGGGACGGTTTGGTGCTGCTCTCATGCCACGGCCCAGCAGGTGTCAGCACAGGCTAAGGGCTAAAACAAAACGCTCATCCCTGCGCCACTGGATCCCGGAGACCCTCCACGCCAGGGACCCTACGGGACCACTGAGGTCCCCTCCGCCTGCACTGCCTAAAAAATTAACCCGTCCCCTGGTATCTGGTCCCTCTCTCTGCCAGGATGAAGGTTGGCTGATGGGCGTGAAAGAGGCCGACTGGCTGCAGCGTAAGGAACTTGACCAATGTCGGGGGGTTTTCCCGGAGAATTTCACAGAGCGGGTGCAGTGAGAGCCCGGCGCGCCCAGCTGATTTCTCTGCCAGAAGAAAGCAAGTTTTCCGAGAGGCGTTTTCAAAGCGAAAGAGAATTTTAAAGGAACATAAGCCTAGAAAAGTGTCAACGTAAAGGTTGGAGTCTTCTCAGAGAGCAAGGTTTTAGCAGTAAATTGAATTCAAAGTGTTATTAAAATATATACATACTAGTAAGACAGGTCAAATACCCCTTTCCCCCTTTGATTTGACAGCATTTGAATTCCGAGGCAGATGCAGATGTGGCTTAGTGTGGTACCACTACCTGTTGTGTTAGCTGAATTTTGGGGATGTCAGTCTGATATCAGACGAGGAAATAGGAGTCTTTGTGGATCTAGGCCTAAGCTAACTGCCACTGAAATCAACTGAAGTTAGGATCTTAAATATCTGTGAGAATCTGAGCCCCACCGTCCAACGCTCTGAGCCTAGAAGCAAAGATTACTCACGGGTGGGGTGTGTGGTGAGGGGGGGATTCAGCTGTTTTGTGATCTAGGTGGCTGACATGGCATCCCTAAAGTTTCAGGCACTGCACATGTTACGACCTATGATAGGCCAAATGTCCTGTTATGCTGTTGAAAAGACATATTTAGTGTACAGTGTTCGCCAATATGACGTGTGCGTGTGTGTGTGTGTTTTCTTCCTTTGAAGATGTAACATGAACTGTGATTTTATACCTTTAAAAGCAAGCATACAAGAAGTTATCAGGAAGAGTGCATAGGAGATTGACGTGTGTGGCTGGGCTTGGTCCAAAACTCTTCCAAGCCTAGGAGCTGGCCTAGACCTACAGCTCATGTCACCCTGGGAAGTGTTCTTGAAGGAAAACGGGGAAACTGGCAAACAGAAGAAGAAAAATCGGAAACTTTGGCTTTGTTCAAACTAGCTGTGAACGAATCCTCATCATAAAAAAAGTCTGTTAATAAAGCAGGAAAGTTTAGTTAGGGAGGTTAGGGATGGTCTTGGGATCTGGCTGCTTAGAGCAGTTTTAGGAGAAAACAGAGGGTCGGAGACATACCACTGAGAAAACAACTCTGCTTTCTGTGTTTACGATTGTGCGTTTTGTTTTTCCTTTCTTGAACTCTGCACGTGAAATATTGCTAGACCTGCTCCTTCCAGTCCTGGACAGGTGAACAAGTTGAAGTCCGAGGAAAGTGAACGACATGAATTCTTATGTGAAATTGCTGGTTGGCTTTATGATGTTAGCGTTTGAGGCAAACCTATCCCAACATCAACATAGATGCTCCAGGACGTGACTTTTCCCCCACAATTCTTTGCTCCTATTTGCTTCCACTAAAACAAACTCCCAGAGCCAAACAGGCTGCAGGGCGGTTTCAAAGTGGGTCTTATGTTTGTCAGTGTCAACAGCTTTGATTTCCCCGAGATACGAAAGTCCCATGAAGGTACTTTAAATGCTACTTGAATGCTGATGCAGTTTGCAAGCAGACCCGTTCTTTTACCCCCGCTTCCCGCCCCAAAGCTCCTCCGACTTCTTTATGCCTTGACGAGGTTGGAAGGTGCAGCTCCCTCCTACATACTGGGACACAGTATGAATTAACACTCTCACGTAAAATAAGCGGGTTTTAGCAAAGCATGCACAAAATGCTGGAACATTTAGTCCTCCAAAAAAGGCCACCTTTTTGGATCTTGCATGTATGATACCCGGAAATAGCCCTCTTGTAGGCCAAAAGTGTATGCGTATGTGCGCAAAGTGATTGGTCGACTTGTGATCTGAAGCTATGTCTACGCTGTGTTTTTGTTTGCAGAAGAGGATATGCAAATGGTATGCTCATTTGCATATCTTCTGATTCTTTTTGCGGAAGACGTTTTGCCGATTTAAAAAAACCCGGTGTAGACGGGGCCATGTGTGGGGGGGAAAAAAACCCTTTTTCGCAAGATCCCTTAGTCCTTAAAAATCAAGGTTTACAAGATCTTGCGATAAAGGGTTTTTTTCCTTTTTCACAAAAAGAATCGGAAGATATGCAAATGAGATTCCATTTGCATATCCTCTTCGGCAAAAAAAACCCCGCAGTGTAGACACCGCCTCAGTTATGCTGGTGTAAATTCAGGAACACCGGCTTTACTCTGGATTTACACAGTGACCGTAACTAACACCCATGGAGTCACTCGGGTTTCATACTGGGGTCACAGATTAAAATCTGGCTCATGTCACTAGATTCTCTAGTGTGGGTGTATGGAGGAGGAATTGCATCTGATTACTCTTTTCCCCTTTTCCTCCTTCCATGCTCCCATTACAAAAAACACTCTTCTAGCCGAGAGTAACTGCTCAGAGCACAGCTGTTCCGTGCTGCGAGCCATAGAATATGATCCTATAGTTTTAATCAGAGATGCCTTGACCATCTGACCTAGCAGTTTGTCCTTTCAAAATCTCTATTTTTATGCATTTGTAAATCCAGTTGCTCCCTCAAAGAGCAATGTCAGGGAAAAATGATAAAGAAATGTCTCTATATAAAAGAAGCGGGTTGACTCACTTAACAGCAAGCTCTTGGCTTAAATGTGCTTATTTTTATGCCGAACCCTGTGGATGATTGGGGTTTTTTAAAGAGAACAAGATTATAACTCCCAGCGCTATAGTTTGTCCCCCAAGTCCTTGTTTTATTAGTGACTGGTCCCTTTGGAAGCTGTGCTGACTTCTAATTTATTGTACTATTGTGGGGGTGGGGAGGGGTGGTCTTCTGCTGTGTTTGAACCAGACCGTTGTTACAAAAGAAATCCTTCTGCTGCCTTTTCATTGTGTGGGGCGAACCAAGCACGTGTCCAGTACTGTATTGTCCCTGCGGATGTGAAACTGAACCTCTGCACAACAGGGGAGGCAGCAGTTAACTCTGGTTAGTTTCAGCGCTGCTGGGCGGGGAAAGCTCCCGCCTCCCCCACTCGTGAAGAAATCTGCCCAGAGCAGCCCGAATGTACCGCCCGCACCCTAGCGAGGTCTGCATCCAGCACACTCACTCCAAGGTCAGAGCCACCTGTTGTAAAGTTCCCCTGGCACCGTCGCTCCAGAGTAGCAGAAAGCCCTCGAGTCCCTGAGCCAAGCCAGACTGGGGTAAGCCGATGCTGCTCCATTTATTTCACTGGAGAGATTTGCCCCAGGGCTGGATTTGAGCCTGCCCCATGAAAAGCGCTCGCAGGCCCCCGGCGCGGCGCCCCTGCATCCAATGGGCCAATCGTTCCCCCGCATGCATGGGGGAGGTCGAGGGAGCGGTCGAGGGCCGACACGTCGGCTGGTCCTGGAAGAGCTGCTGTCTCGCGGTCGGAGAAGCTGTTGCCGGAGTGTTTTATTGAGCCCTCGGTGAAACATTTCTCTCCCCCACCCCCAGCTACTGCTGGTGGCTGGGTTAGGAGGGAGCTTTCAAGGGCCCGGAGAGCGTCTGCCCGGCAGGTTCCCCAGTGGCGCCCCCAAATCGCTCCACCTTTCGGTTCGGAGCAGTGCGCTCTCCATCAGGCGTGACTTCATTCATTCAGCGCCCGGTTCTGCAAGGGCCGGAGCCAAAGCCCGGGGAGCATCTGGCCCTTGACTGGAGCTTTGGATCAGGGCTCAAGTGCCCCTCCTGTGTGGCTTCAGGTCATAGGGCAGCTTTAGTTGCAGAGGGTCCATTTGAGTCCTTTCACGGGGGAGGCTCAGGGGACTCGCATTCTGCCCTCTGTTCATCGCAAGCCAGCGGGCTCCGGCTGGGTCCTGACCCTGGATGCTTTGGGCACGGCACGGTCCCTCCGCGAGGAGGCTCAGGCACCTCCTGCAACACACTTCGCTCCCCCTGCTCCTGGCACCTGGCAGGCAGGACCCATAGAAGTGGGGCCCCCTGCTTCTAACCCAGCACCTGGTCCCGGGGGGCTACGGTGGCTCCTCCCTTTCCCCAGCGCTACTGTGCCCAAACCCTGGGGCTGGGTACAGAGCCCAGCAGGCACCCACCTCCGTTGCGAGCCTCGGCCAGGCACCTGTGCAATAGCTGGTGTATGGCTCCCCCCGCCCCTGCCTCTCTGTGCGGCGCCTCCTGGCGCAGTGGGGCCAGACCCGAGGGGCCAAAGCAGATGCTGAAGGCCCAGCTCGGTCCAGGGTCTTTGCTGAGCTGGGTCCTGCGTTGGCTGAACTGCAACCCCCCCTCGGGACAGATTTGGCCTGGGAGGGTGCCAGGGGCCCGTCCCTTTCTGGGTGACAAGTGGCTCTTCAGGCCTCGGGGCAAAAGAAGGGAAAGGTGCCCCGGAAACCACCCACGTTCCCAGCCAGGCAGCTGGGGTCCCAGCAGGTCTGCAGACTCACCCCCCAGCGCAAAGGCCTCTCCTGCGGGAATAGCCCCTGCCTGCCCGGAAGGCCCTGCGGCTAGAGAGCCATGCTCTTTCGCTCCCGGGCCTGGGCCGTGCTGGGGCAGAAGCACGGGGCCCACCAAGCAGAGGCGGAAAGTTCCCCTGGGAGTCGTCGGTCCTATCCCCACTGGGGTTTGTAGCCACCAATGCTGCCAAGGGAGTTCAAACCAGGGCGCAGAGGTGTCTGCACGCCAGCCTAGCTACAGCCGTGGCTGAAAGGCCGGGCCGTTCCCGGCTTGCCCAGGGAGCAGCTCCCTCACAGAGGGGCCCAGGGCTGCCATTTGAGCGCACCCTCGACTGCAGGAACGGCTCCTGGGGCTTCCCAGGAGCGTGGGGATGCTCCAGGAAGCCGGTTCCCAGGGAATGCCCAGCCCACGGACACCAGCCCAAAGCGGGGGCCGACTGCTGCCGGGGCTAGTGTAGCAGGGGCCCGGAGTTAGGGATCCGGGCGGCAGAGGCGTGAAGGCACCGAGTGTGTCCGGGGGCAGAGGGGGAAGGTTGAGCTGGAGAGAGAAGGCCCTGGATTGAGCTGTGCCCGTCCCCTCCCACAGTTGCCCAGAATTGCAGAGAGACGGCAGGGGCATGGCGGCTTGTCCCAGTTGCTTCCAGGCGCGATGCCCGCCAGGGGGAGCAGGGGCACCCATCAGCCTGGAGCTATTGCTTATTCGGGCTGGCTGGGGAGGCCCTTTCCCGTCCTGCCGGCCACATGCCCCCCCAGAACAGAGGTTCCCCACCAGGGGTCTGGGGGGTGGTGAGCAGGTGGCGGGGAGGGAGCACCAGAATAAACCAGAGCACGGCCGGCGTTAGACTGCGCGGGGCCCCAGGCCAAAAGCTCGAGCCCCAGAGGCACGGGGAGTAGGAGTCGGTTTTACACAGGGCTCTCAGCTGCCAGCCCCACGCCTGGGGCTCCTGGCCTCACGGGGCCCATCTTCCTGCCACGGCTCAGGTCTCAGCCCCCAGTCCCTAGCCATGACCCCCCCTTATTCCTTTCCATGTCCCCCCTCTTAGAGCCACCGCTCTGCTCCTGGCTGCAGCTCTGGGGAGGGCTGGGGGGTGCAGACATTAGAAAAGGGGGGGCTCGCCCCCTCATCCCTAAAAGTTCTGGCACCAGTGGTCAGGCTGTGTGAAGCTGACACCCAAGCAGCTTAGTTTGGTGGGGCGAAGCCACCAGGCCATTGCTCGGCTCGCTCCCCTGGCTGTCGATCTGCTGGCTATGTGGAAATCCAGTGTCTGTGACACGGGAGGGCAGGGGAGTTCTTGGGGCATGCTGGGGGGCTTTGGAAAGAAACACTTTGCCTCCCCTGCCATCGAACATTGCCCACGGGCGGGGTGTGTGTGTGTGTGAGGGAGGTTTGAATACAGCTCATCCTCTCGGGTCTCTGGGCCTGGCTCACATGCATGGCTACCACCCTGTCTCTGGAGCCGGGTGGAGGTGGGGGAGCAGATTTCAGACCCTTGAAATGTAGCATTTGAACCTTTCCAAGCTCCGAGTCTCTATTCTGCTGCTTGGGGAAGCGGGGTGAGAGAGGGCAGGGATACCCCAATAGTCGAGAATTCAATTATTTCTCATTGGGAACAGGTGAGGGTGGGAATGTAGTAAACAACTAGAGCAGGGGGCGGGGAACCGCTTTTGGGTGTGGGGCTGCTGACCCACAGAAAACTGTCGGAGGGGGGCCGCACACAACTGAGAAGCAGCCCCTCCTCCAAAAAAACCAAACCCCCACACTGACGTGGCCCTTGACTGAGAAGGAGAAAGACACTCCCCGCAATCCCTGCGCACACCACAGTCGGGGGGGGGGGGGGGTGGGTCAGGTTAGTAGATTTTGTGTGCTCTAGTAGGGTTGCCAGATCGTTTAACCAAAAATGCCGAGCACTCCTCCACCCCCCCCCCCAAAAAACCACTAGGGAAAAAATTCTGTTGGGGGGGGTGGGGTGGGGAGAAGGGGAGACCAAAGTTGTTGAGCAAAAAAAAAAAAAAAAAGGACTCAGCGTTATTGAGCAAAAAATTAAAACAGCATGGCCCTCAGTGTGTGCAGTCAGAATAGGGATAGGAACAGGGGAGAGGTTGAGCACTAAGACCCAGGGAAGGCATTGCTTCCCCTTGGTCTTTAGGCTTTTTGCTGGCGGCCATTTTGTTTTCTTGATCAAGCCAGAATGCAGCTCCCTGCAGAACCAAGTAAGCAGGAGGTCCGGGGGCTGGGCCTGGTTGCTGAGTGTGTCGTAGGGTTGCCAGGTGTCTGGTATTTTTGCCCCTTAGCAGGGAAAACCCCCCCAAGAAAATACCGGACGTTTTAGCTGTCCGGTATTTTCGAATTCTTTTACCGGACAGGAGGTGAAAATACCGGACTGTCTGGGTCAGTACTGGACACCTGGCAGCCCTGTGTTCCAGCCCTGCACTAGGGGTGCTGGCGCACCAACATGGGCTCCCCAATGCTGGGGGGGGGCTAAGCCTTGGAGTGGGGGGCACACCCAGTCCTTGCGTTTCCTCACCCCTGCACTGCTCTCAGACCGCTCTGCATTGGCTGGTATTCCTGCTCCTCTCCTGCGCTCCCTTGTTTTTCTAGCACACGCTGTTAACTGTTGCCTCGCCCGTGTCACCTCCGCTGGCCCTTACGTGAGGCGCGGCAGATGCCGCCCTTGGTTTCATACGGCTTCTCTACCAGAGCCCTTCGCGGGGGGCTGTGACGCTGTGCTGGCCATCCCGGTCCTTCCGTCCCCGAGCTTAACGCCGGTGACCTGAGGAGATTGGCACTGGGGCTGCTGTTGAAAAGCTGTTGGTTTTTGGTCTCCGAGCCCGCCCGATTCCCACTGTATTCAGAGCTGCGACGCCCGGTGCCGGTGCCATGTACTAGACGGCTTTGTCCTGTTTGTTTCTTGGAAATGTTCAGAAAATACAGTTTTGTGTCCTACGGCCTGTGTCCCTCATTTCACCGGTCAGGCGAGCAACCAGCCGGGGGCAGCGTCCCTCCCCAAGGGGCACCCCCGGGGCAGAGAGTCTGTGGCCAGACAGGGCTTCCCCTCGGCTAGTCGGAGCACTTGCGCCTCGTGGAAGAGGCCTCCGCCGCCTGCTTCCCAAGATGTCCCTGTGTTTAGCCCAAGGGGTTAGGGGCGGGGAACCATTTTTGGCTGGGGGGGGCACGTCTCCACAGAAAATCACTTGGGGGGCTACACAAAAGTGAGAAGCCAAATTGTGTGTGCGTGTGTGCGCGCACCTCACCCCCCCCACTCCCTTGAGATGTTCTTTTTTATTCACCATTTTAGTGTGGTGGCTGTTTGCTGGGCCTCCCTTTTCTGGGCGCCCCATGCAGGGGAGTGTTAGGGGGCTGGACAGGCTGTGGTTTCCCCTTCCCCCTTAAAGGCTGCCTCCTGTAGGGACGGGGTTTGGGCACTTCCCTTCCCTCCCACTCCTGCAAGTGGCTCGCAAGCAGGAGTTGCTGGCAGCATCTGGCTGAGGCGGGACGCCGCTGGCCAGCGTGGCAGCAGGCACCCCAGGCGGGGAAAGGGCTCCAGATGTTCACCTGGGGCCGCCTGGTGTGGGGATGGGGCTCCGGCGTGTGGCTTCCCCCTCCGGCCACCTCACCTGCCCGCACCTGCTCTCCTACATGCAGGACGAGAAGCCAGAAGTGTCCAGCCAGCCCTGCAGGTGAGGTCTCTATACACAGCCCCTGGACTCTCCTCAGCATTGCACGGCTGCTGGACGCCCCCCATGGAGGCCAGACTGGGGGGACCGGCTCCAGCTCCTGGGCTATAGGTTCCCCACCCTTGGATTAGACTTGGACCTCCGAAGACTAAACCGTTGTGTGCCGGGGCAGAGAGCAGCAGGGAATGGATGTGTGCAGCTGCCAGTGCCGCTGTGCTGCCTCGCTGCACGTCAGTCGGGGCCCGGGGCTGGTGCACGGTGCTGTACAAACACACAATTCAAAGACAGTCCCTGCCCTGCGGAATTTGGACTCCCAAGCTGACCTGCATCACCAACAGGCTGGTCCATGGACTGATGAAGGCTGGGCGTTTGGGCTCCGTGTTTAAAGCAGGCGGGCAGGAGGAAGGGGTTCTTCTTTCGATGTTGCCACTGACTCAGCGTGACTTTGGGCAGCTCGGTCCCTGTCTGTGATGCAGCATGAAGCCGGGGGGAGGGCAAACGTGATTCCCTCACTTTATAACTTGGGAAACTGGCAACAAACCCCACTCGTGTGGCTAGTGCTTTGGTGGGAGGTGCCAGAGACACGCCGCCCTGGCTGGCTGGCTGGCATGTGGAGGGGTATCTCCCCCCCGCCCCGGCACGACGCCCCTGGAACCGTGTCTGAGCTGGTGGTGCAAACGCAGGAGCGTGGCAGGGGAGGAGTGGCAGTTGAAAATAAACCATGGCCACAAGCTGACAGAAACCGTGGCCACAGAGCTTTGCTGGACGGCGTGGCGGGCGAGGCTCCGGGGAGGCCAAGCAAGGCCGGGAACCGCGGACAAGCTGGTTGCATGGGCCTTGGGCAGCTTGGAGACAACTCGGGGGTCGTGGGGCCGGATGCAAACCCGCCAGCAGGCAGGATACTCCGCTGAAACAACTGAGTCAGCAACTCTAGCCGCAGGAAGCCCCCAAACTCCGGGACTGGCTCACGGCCTTGGCGTGCGGGCACTAGGCTCCCCGGCCGGCGATGGTGCGGGGTCATTGCAGAATTTGCACCAGGGCTGCCCGGGCAGACGCCGCCTCCAGGCACCCAGAGGAGGAGGGCGCAGCAGCCTGGCGTTCTTCATCTGCTCTGCTGCTGCAGGGGAGCCCGTGCGGCTGCATCATCCAGGCCCCCTGCACTCACTGCCCCACGCACACGCTTCAGCTGCGGCGCCAGCCTGCTCTGCCCCGGCTCGTACGTGCGCAGAGGGTCAAGCTGCATCCCTCAGCCAGCTCCCTAATGGCGCAAGGGGGCCACACGCCAGGCCTGAGCTGTCTCCGGGGAACACGCCGGTGCAGGAAAACCAGCGCTAAAAGCGCACCGGCGGTATAGGGCTTATGCAACCTAGTTGGGGTGGTGGGCTGGAGGGGGCGGGGGTGGTCGAGATAGCGAACGGCTCTGGGCTGCAGGTCTGTCTCCCGTTTATCGCTCTCTAACGGGATGGTTATTGCAACGGGGACACTCAGAGCTCGTTTAGCCTGGGTGGGGACAAACTTCCCCCCACTCCAGCTTGGGCTGCCTGCCAAGCCCTGGACTGGCCCCCGCCCTGCCGTAGACGAGCATCTTTAGCGCTGCCAGTAGCCCGTAGCCTATGCTGGAGGGAGGCCTTGGCCCTTAGGGGGCCCTGTTTAGGGAATGCGTCTGATGCCTCCCCCCCGTGCCTGATTTCCCCCTCGGTTGGGGAGGCCGAGCCCCGAGTCCCAGGCTGGATGCTATCGGTTGGATTCGTTGCCCTGCCATTTGCACAGCCAGGCGGGAGGTAAACAGCGAGCCAGAGCGGCAACGGGGCCCGCGGGCTAAGGGGCAGGATGGCAGCCCGGGGGCCCCTCCGGCTCGCTTTGTGTCAGCGCACGCAGGTAGAGTAACCAGAAGGCTTAAAAAAAATACCGGCCACACTTGATCTTAGATGGAAGGGGAGCGGGGCTGGCCGGGAGGAGGTGGAGGGCGGGGAAGGAACTGGATGGCAGGAAACAGGGCTGCCAGGGTGGGGGGCACGGGGAGCAGGGCTGGCCGGGGGAGATCAGGCTGGGGGAGACCGACCAGCAGGAAGCAGGGCTGGCTTGGGGGTTGGTTGGCCAGGGGAGATTGGGGGGGACACCGGCCGGCAGGAAGCAGTGGCCTGGGGGGAGGTCGGCGGGAGCAGAGCTGGCCGGGGGGGGGGGGGGGAGGAGGAGCAGGGGGGCGAGAGAATTGGCCAGCGGGGAGTGGAGCTCACCCGGGTGCATGCGGATCCCGGGGTGCTGCCCGTCCCGTGCACGGTCCCGGCGAAGCTCGAGCGAGTCTGCCCCCGGGATTCCCTCCGGCCCATCCCCACCGCGTAGTTGCGTCCTGCCTGCCTAGTAGACACACTGATGCAGGGTGAGTGTGTCTGCCAGCCAGGCAGTTCGCAACTAGGTACTGATAATAATAAAACAAACTGAGAAAATGAGAAAACACCAGACACATAAAATGTCGGGTATTTTCTAATTAGTTTCCCAGACAGACCCCTCCAATCCTGGACTGCGTGGTTCAAAACCGGCCCCCTGGCCACCCTACACGCAGGTCCTGCAGCCGCGGCCACGGAGCGGATTAGCAGCCTTTGCCGGGCTCTGCACGGCCGGGTGGACCCGCCAGCAAGCCTTGAACCCGGGCTAGGCCTGGCTGCTCTGCGGTGTCAGGGGCCTGAGGGTGGGGCTCCCGGAGGCTGGTTGCCGCCCTGGCCCTGGCAGTGGGGCTCCATGCCGCAGCCGGGAAAGGCCCCTCGCTTTCCAGGGGACCCAGGGTGGGGCCCAGGCAGGCGGTAGAGCTGGGCCGGGGCACAACGGTTGTGCCGGTCCCGGCCCGGCTGGCTCCCTGCTGCTCGGCCGCCCTTGAAGTGCTCAGGGGCCGCCAAGGAGGGGCGACCCCCCACCCCCGGGGCGCGGGCTGTGAGCTCCGGCTGCTGTTTCACAGGCAGAGGAGCTCACCGACGAACTCCCTGGGATTTCTCCTCCTGCCGGTCAGAGCCCCCCGCACCTCCCTGCCGTGGGCGTTGGAGGCTGGTCCCCCCGCCCTGCTCAGGGCTGGCTCCGGACACTTCTGCCTCCTGCTCCTCACAGTGCAGGCCCCCATCCCCCTGGCTTGGCTTTGCTTTTAGGGGGAAAGGCAAGAGAGTCCAAAGTCAGACACAGACCCGGACTCCTGCCTCGTGGCCAGCGTGACAGGGCCAGGCCAGAGGGCTGCAGGAGAGCAGCCCTACGGGGATCCGGGACGTGGGTGTGAGCTTGCCCCTCGCTAAGGAACCCTCCCCCAGCCTACGGGGAGGAGCCACTGGCTCCTGGAAACCAAATATGGGGGGACAAATAACAAGGAAACCGGGGGTGGGGGTGAAGGGCAAAGGGGAGACCCAGAAGAGAGTCCCTAAGGCGTCACATTTGCTCGGGGGCGCGAGCTGACCCCAGCGCAGGGGGGTGCGGGCACCAGGGGGCGACCCCTTCCAGACACCCCGCCTGCTATTCCAGGCATCGCCTGCCCCCCAAAGCCTCCAGCCTTCGCTGCCTCGGTGCAGGCGCCTGGTCCTGGCCCTGGCCTTGGCCCCAGCCTGCGCAAGGGCCAGCAAGCGAGTTCCCCCATCACGGTGACAGCGGGCTGCCGGCAGGACGCCGGTCTGTGGCTGGGCTGACGCCACGGGCCACCTCCCTGATGGAGGCCACGTGCTGTAGCGGGAGCGCGCGGTGCAGGGTATCGGCCTGGCAACGGGGGAGCAAATCCAGGGTGTCCCCTGCCCGCCGGCCCAGCGCGTGCTCACTCTGTCACACACCGACCGCGGGGCCGGCGCCACGCTGTCCCCCCCACAGCGCCTCCGGCCTGCCACAAACAGCAGGTTTGCAGCATCCAGGCCACCCCGGGAGGGCAGGGGAGGAGCAGGGATGGGGGGCACTCAGGGGAAGAGGCAGGGGACAGGTGGGAGCTTGAGGGCAAGGGTGGAGAAGGAGTGGGGCATGGGACCTGGGAGGGTAGGAGTGGGGGGGTTGAGCACCTCTGCTCACAAATACAGCCCTGCCCGGCTCAGACTGAGGACAAGCTGGAACCAGCCAACGAAGGGCAGGTCAGTTGTGTGCACCTTTATCTAGCGTCACACCCCCAGCCCTGCCTCGCGCTCTCTCACGCGGGTGTGTAACCCACGCACCTTCTGGGCGTGGGCCACTGTCCCGCTAGTGCTAAGACCGTTCACAGAGAGACGAATGAGGCTGCTCTACAGCCTGAGCTGCCACCCCGTTGGCTCATGCAGTAGTGGCTCGTGGTCTAAGCACCAGAGGTCCCAGGTTCAGTTCTGCCTGCAGACAACATGGTGTCTGAGCTGCCAGTGTGCATGTGTAACAAAGCCAAAGGGAGACCCCCCCCCCCCGGCTATGTCACCCTGGAGAGATTGTCTCTCGCGCAATGTGTTGTGTTTTTTGTGTGATTAAACACGTTACCTTGAGGGTTTTTTTTAATGACAAGGCTCAAGTGTTTTGGTGTTTTTCTCAACAACCCAGCTCCAGGAAGCCTGTAATTACGAAATTCTGCTTTCGCTTGGGGGAAAAAAAAAGTCATTGGGTCTGGCCTTTATGGATGCAGGGGGAGCTTTGAACGGTATCCCAACAGACACGCAATGGATGCAGGGGGAGCTTTAAACGGTATCCCAACAGACACGCAATGAACGCCATCCCCACCCCCAACGTTGTACAGACGCACCAGACTAAAACTCGCAGCATGTTTTTCCTTTCGATGCCTGGCACCATCTCTGAAGGCTCAGGGGAGACACCAGTGAGCAGTTTGCAAGCACTAGCCTCACACATGGTTCCCTGCCACCCGTCCCGCTGCCAGACTTTCCATTGCCTCGCCCAAGAAGTGAACTAGGCATGCCAAGGTCAGCCCTGAGTGATAAATATACCAGCTGCTGGCACGGTGACCGTGGCCCCTTAATTGGCTCGTTAATAAAGCACCAAAGCCTGCCGTGGGCTCAGCAGCTGCGTGTCACAACACACATCCCAGGGCAGCTGCGGGATGGCTGGCTGTGGAGCGGGTTTTACATTAACACTGTCCTCCCCGGCGATGGCGTAAGGAGCTAGTGCATGTGACTGGGACTGAGGAGCCCAGCTTTCTATTCTGGGCAACCGCGGGTAAGTCACTTCATGCTGGCTGACTCGGTTTCCCCCTCCATAAAATGACGCTACTGCTCGCCTTGGGAACGTGCGGTGGACGGAAAAGGCTCACAGAGCCAGTATTACGATGATTTAGCCAGGTTCGCCGGGAGCGCCAGAGGTCAAAGCCGCACCGAGGCTACTTGCTGCTGAACCTTATGGCTTCACGGCCTTTGGCAAGTTATTTAAGCCCTTCTGCGACTCAGTTTTCTTATCTGTAAACTGGGGAGAATGACCCTGCCCTCATGAAGGGCTTGTGAGACTTAAAAACTGCCAACCCCTGAGTCCACAGGCTCCCCAGGCCATATTAAGAACAACTGCTGCTGTCAGGGATGGACATGCGAAGGCTTAGCCCTGTCTTGTATACAGGGAACTGGACAAGATGGGTACTTGAGGGCCCTGCCAGGCCTACACAGCTATGGCAGTGTGACGGACTGGGCCGGGTCTGGGCACCTCTGAGGGCGTCCGCTCAGGGCGAATTGCTCAAACTAGGGGCTTCTTACAGCCCCCAGACTGGAGCCCTTCCCAAACAGGCCACAAACCAGTCCCACAGAGCACTTCACTGCCTGCCTGGCCAGCCTGAAGCCTCACGAGCAAAACCCCTCAGCTTGCTCCGTGCCCCAAACAGCCCCGGGCCTGCCCACAGGTGAAGGGTTTTAAAACCCAATCTCACCTACCCTGGACAAGTTCTGTCCAGTTCCAAGAAACCAGCCACAGTTCCCAGGTCAATTTACCCTCTGGATCTTACCCACAAGACCACGCTGAGCCAGGCCTTTAGAATCTAACATCTAAAGGTTTATTACTACCAGAAAGAAAAGCGCGAGAGTGCGGTTGTTAAAATATCATACATTACACGCATCGAGTCTCCCAGTTCTCGATGCAGGCTCGCAGCAGAGATGTTATAACTGCTGGCTTAAAAGTCTTTGGTGCACATCCTAGGTCAGGATGGGTCCATAGTGCATGCTGGCGCCTCGATCCCTGCACTCTTGCCTCTGAGCACCAAGATGAGTCAGCCAGCTAGTATATTTATTCCCCCCCCTTCCTGTCCCAGCTGCTTCCAAGCTGGAGGGAGTCAGATGACCAGTGTCTTTGGACCCTGGCGCTTTGCTCATTAGTGTGTCCATGGGCAAACATTCCCGGCTCATTGCTCTGCCACAGACAGTGAATCTTTCAGCATCAACACAGAATACATATTCATAACTTCACACACAGACATTATACAGGTATAGGAAGCACATATACAGAATCTGTAGACAATAAGCTTTTGTTTGATACCTCACATGGCCCCCTTTGTACCAACTTTTGGGGCAACCTCCCCCCCATGGGCACAGCAGTGATATGGCTGTTCCCCTAAAATCCAGTAACGTGACACTTTACAATGATAGCGCCTGTCTGGCGAGTCTTTGCCAGATCAGTAGCCCCTTCTGGCAAACATCCGTGGCTGATGCTGGCCTAGAGAGCCCCAGCACAGAGGTTCCAGTGGCTGGGAGCAGAGCCGGCTGGCGGGGCCTGCAGCTGGCCGGGCTGGGAAGCCAATGGCGGTGCCAGAGCCTGCAGGATGGGGGGCAGCAGAGCTTGCAGGGGGCTGGGAAGCCGATGGGGCTCACAGAATCTGTGGAGCGGGGGAGATGGGAATCAGCACTCGAGCCAGCAGCTGGGGAGAGATGGGGGGGCAGGAATCAGGAGGGGAGGTGGTGGCTGCAGCACCCACAGGCCTGCCACCGGAGCTCTCAGAGTCGCCATGGCGGCTGGAGCTCATGAGGCCGCAGAGCTCACACAGCTGCTGCAGCCAGGGGACTGAGGCCAGTGGTGTCAGGTAGCCTAGTGAGAGGTGCCTAGTGAAACCCCCTCCCCCTCCTGCCAACCTTCCTTGGTCCAGAAAACTCCCTCGTCCGGGACTGGTCAGGTGCCGAGGGAGGTCCAACCCTAGGACAATTTCTTACTGGTGCTAGTCATGCTAATAATTATGGGCATGAGCAAGTCCGCCTAACAGCTGGCTAGCACTGTGGCGACGTTCCCTTTGTGCGGGTCTCTGAGCACCTCACAGTCGTTAAAAAAACCCGAGAAGTCCTGTGGCAGCGTTAACTCCGTTAAAAGTCTCAACAGTGGTAGTTGGATTAGTCCGTAACTTTAATGGACTTTGTGACATGGGTCTGGTAGCGCTTCCCTGGGTCTCAGCAGGGGCAGACACAAACTTGGGCTCTATGTAGGTACCTCAAGGCCTTTGAGGATCTGAGCCTTCCTAAGGCACCTAGGACATCCAGGATGGCAGCCCCAGGGTTAATTCTTTGCACTGAGTGCTGCTGGGCCAGCGTGAGGGTGCACAGGGCTGAACACCATAGAGCAGCAGGCTAGCAAGATGCGGGGGTGGGGGGAACAGCTCACTGATCAATACCTATCCCTTGCTTTGAGTCTATGCAAAGGGGTCCTTCTCCCACTAGGGCTGCTGCCAAAAGTGGATATGAGGCCAAGTTGTCAGCCCAATGTTCCCACGAGTCGTTGCCATCTGTGTGCAGATTTTTTCCCCGCCATGTGTGGAATAAATTTTGTTATGTGCGCCAAGGCATGTATGCATGTGCACCACCCACAGAAACACAAAGCTCGAGGTGGGCGCACTGCTAATCAGCTGGGCAGCATTGGGATCTCTCCTCAGCGGCCGCACAAATAGGGTTGCCAGCTGGGTTCCACAAAAATACCGCCCACACCTGACATTACATCACAATCCATATTACATCTTATAAATGAGACAATATTTAGAAAATACTGGCCATTTGTATTTTCTCAATTTGTTTCCCAAACAGAAAGCTCAAATACTGGACTGTCCGGTTCAAAACCGGACACCTGGCAACCCTACACACAAGCACCCAGCTTACAGAGAACACGGCTCATAACTTCTGGCCCACACCCAAAACACTGGTTTTTCCCCACTACCTAAGGTTTTCCTTGGCTCTGGCCTGACTCTAATACCCAGCCATTGCCGTTGCCGGGTTTGTCTGTGTGGTGCGCCCCACCTGCCCAGTCCACAGAGCCCTAGATAGGAGCTAATCCAGCACAGGCACGTCCTGCAGCCCCTTCTGCCTTGATAACTGGCAGGCAATGCGGCCTGATCTCCTTGGCTGGCTGATGGGGCCGATTGACCTGAAAGCTCCAGCCAACGTTGTCCGAGACAGCGGCCTCGCTGTGATTTCCACATCCAGCACCAGAGCATCTGGCTGGTCACAGGACAGAGCCGGCTAAGCACCCAGGGGACAGAATTTTAGGCACCGAAAATGCACATAGTGAACGGCCTTGTTACCACTGGGAGTTAGGTGCCTAGCAGGCTCTAGGTGCCTAACACCATGGTAAGTGAAACACCCCTTTGCTCTCTGAGACATTCGGCACAGGGTTCTCCCGCAGGGCTAAGGAAAGTGGAACTAACTGTAGGAAAGGAACTGGCTCCTGGCCCCCACCTGCTGCAGGCTGCGCTTGTTCCTGATGCACATCAAACTGGCACCATAGTGTGGATGTGACTCCAACAAAGCACAATCACTTGAGCCCTAGTGCTTTCCCCCAATGCTCCATGTGACCTGGGGAGCGGTGGGGGGGCCAAGGAGCTCTGAGTGGAATGCAAGGCAGTAGATTTGAACCCGGGACCTGCAGAGCTTAGCGTAGGAGTCGCTACAGCTTGAGCTATAAAACCAGCTGGCTCCCAGCCCGTTTACAGCAAGAGATAAGAACAAGTGAGCTCTACCGCCTACGCTCTGGGCCGCTCCATGGGCAGTGAACCACACCCACTAGGTGTGCGGGTTACACTGTATCACCCATGGCATGAAATAAACAGCCCGGATAGTAACCTCGCCACCATGCTCGACTGCAGTAGGCGTTTATCCTGGCTTGGTTTGGCGAGCAGTTCCCTTTTCCTTCATGCGTGCTCAGAGAGGTTTGAAAAAGAAGCCAAAGGCGCTCCTTTGATCTACCAGATCCCCCAGCCCGGGTTACACCTGGGCTGCTTTCTAGTCCCGTTTCAACCCTAGCCGGGTGACAACTACAAGTGACACAGAGCCATCCCTCAGCAAACCAAGTCCTGGGCCAGGAGAGGAGCATCCCGACACAACCTGAGGGACACAGTTTGTGAGCCCATTTCCTGAGCTGCAGAAGCCCCATTTTGCGAACAGACGCCATGTTGCGTCACGGCGGTGGAGGCCTCCAACAGAGACGTTCAGTGAAGCTGCCAGTTCTGTACCTGAGGGCAGATTCTCAGATTCCAAGGCCAGAAGAGACCGTTTCAAAGGCCCATTGTGAGTTTTGCTGAACATCTTGACTACAGAGCGCAGGTGAATTCAGGGCTCCCACTATGGAAGTACCAAGGAACCATCCCTTGGAGACAGAGGCCAGAAGCCCAGTAGAATGCACTTGTGGGACAACCGGTCTCCGAGCCCGCTGGTACTGAGCGTGTGGAAGGCAGGAGCGTACGTATGTGTCTATGAGGCCGTTGCATGTGCAACCCGAAGGCACTGAGACCAGTGAGAAAGGGAGCATGAAGTCTGTTCTGTAGCCTGACCTACAAGGCAGGTGGCTCTTAGCTCAAGTATTAGCAGCCTATGATATTACTTCCTAAGGTGGCAGGTTCAATTCTGCCTGGTGACCAGCATCTGTCAGCCTTTTAGAATTTCCCCCGGAGCCGCCATTGAATTGCTGTTGCCCATGAGAGATGCAAATTAGCTTTTACAGGGGCATAAATTACTCCAATCTGGTGACTCTTTTATTAACCACTTTGTTCTGCACATTGAAGAAAAACAGAAGTGAAGTAAGTAATTAAATGTTTATTGTTAAGTACTTTATATATTATATACTGTAGGCCATTCCATCCATTAAACAAACCATTTAACTCCTGTAAGCTGCATTATTGTCTATTATTAGGGTAATCAGCATTCACGCCCCGTAACGCTGCTTTTCCAGTTAATTGCCCTTACTTACTTCATATTTCCATTTAATTAAGCCCAGCATCAGCCGAGAATTCGCTAGGACGTGGTGCGAGGAGATGACATGACCCTTTAAATTCACAGTTGGGACAGGAGGGGGGTGGGGTCAGGTTTTGGACAAGCTTCTTTGACATCTGCTAAAGGTTTCCCACTCGGGCCTCGTCTGTACTTACCCAGAGACTGACGCTCTGGACATCGATCTTCCAGGGATCGATTTAGTAGGTCTAGCAAGGACCTGTTAAATCAACTGCTGCTGATGTCCTCCCATTGACCCCAGTACTCCACGGGGCCTCGAGGAGTGAGGGAAATCGATGGGAGAGTTTCTCCCATCAACATCCGGCAAGGGAGCCACCACCAAAATTCAACATAAGGTACAGCATGAGTTGCGTAGCTTAAGTCGACTTTCTTCCCCAGTGTCGATCTGGCCTCAGGGTTAAACCAGATCCAAGCACCAGTGAACTCTGGCAAAACGATGGCTGGGCCAACGCCCCTCATGCCTACTTAGCCCCAAATGTCCGCAGATTATTCCTAAATGAGCCCTCTGCTATTGCTACACTGGTCTTGGCTTCCACCCAACTGCAATCTGGCCTGGTTCTGTACATTCTACAGGGCTTCTGGCCTGGAGTCCATAGTCCTACAATGTAGCTGAACAAGGTCAGTAGACCATGGCAATTCTCTAGTGAAGCAGTTGTGACGAGAAAGGAGCTGGCTCCTGGACACATCTAATGTATGCCATGCCCACCATCTTGGCATCCAAGCTCTGGGCATTTGGACCACATTTTGGCCAAGAAAACAACACAAAAGGCCAGAAATAAGTGGGGGTGAGGGGCAAGATTCAAACCATCTCCTGTGCCGGGGCTATAACGTCCCTGTGAAAATGTCTCCCCATCTGCGGTAGCCCATAAACAAAACCCAAGGGGGAATTAATGCAAATCAACTGAGTCTATAGGACATGGAAGGGCATGACTGTATGGTCCCTCTGCAGGCCAGGCCAGCTGCACTGGAAACCCAGCCTCCATCACCAAGCAACCAAGTTGCTATGGCGGTGTCACCGAACTGCTGAGGGACTCCAGAGGGGCCGGATGACTCCTTGAGCCAGCACCTAGTCCAAAGCAACCAGCAAATTAAGTCTCGTTATTGACTTTAAATGGGGAGGTTAGCCTCATGCAGGAGAATAAAACCAATTTATGAGGCAATTAGCTCTGTGGGAACAGAGCAGCCGCCTGGGAAGTATCTTATTCCATATGCACAGCTTCTTCCAGCCCTGTGTTTATGGCACACTTCACTCATCATAAATAATACTAATGTAAAACCAAATGGCCTTCTGATGCTCCGGAGGGTGCAGGTAACTCCTGGGTGTCCTTCTCCATCAGACCTTTGTGCTGTGTTTCTTGGGCAGATGCGCTTTCCAGTCCCACGTCCTCAAGGGGGCATCCTTTCTCATGAGTGCGTCACAGGTAGGTTTGTGGCAAGCCAAAGTAGCTGGGTGACACTGCAGAAGTCGGGAGAGCACATGCCACAAAGTGCACGAGCCCACATCTCAAGCACACAGCCCTCCTGGTGCATCGCTCTTGCCTGTTTGCGGCTGGAGCCCGGCGCATGCGAATGTGCCATCGGGTTGCTTGGCACGCTTGTTGCTTTTGTTAGCCAAGTTTGAGTCCCTGGTCGGGTCAGTGTCTGGCATTAAAGGCCTCGTGAAACAATGTGGCAGACGTGAATTCTGGTACCATGAATTTGGCTGGACACTGGAATTTCTGGTGGCTGGGAAATTGGAAGATGCCGACTTTTTTGTTGTCCCAAATGGGGAGAAAATACAAAATGTCACAAGCCAATAAGCTCTTTCCCCTTAAGTCTCACTTGGAACCAAAGCGTTTCATTCTCAAGGTCGTTAGAGCAGAAATGAGGCTGAGATGAGATGGCACCTTTTGGCAGCACTCAGCACTAGGGATGGTGAGTCACCTGTGCCTGCGAGACACCCACTCGCAGGTCCAAAAGTGGACTTTTGTCGACAAAACTATACCTGCGTCTACACTACCACCGAGTTCTGTCGACATAACGTTGACAGAACTCGGCAGTTTTGTCGATGGCGGTAAACCTCAATCTACGAGGAATAACGCCTTTTGTCAACAGAGTTCTGTCGACAGAAGGCATTATTGCATCTACCCTGTCCTTTGCGTCTATACTCTCATGTTGACAAAACAGCTTGCTTTGTTGACAGAAATGGATGTAGTCCAGACGCTCTTTGTCGACAGAAGCTTTGTTGACAGTATCTGTTGACAAAAGCCTGTAGTCTAGATGTACCCAAACAGACATTTTAGGAAAACATTCAATCTTGGAGTTAATTCCTATTTGACCAGTTAGAGGCTAGGGAAGCTGGAAGTCAGGCCAATGTGATCATCTAATCTGACCTCCTGCAGGCCATAAGACTAAGGAGCAAACACAGTTCCCTTCTCTACTTTCTTCACTGGGGGAGCCCAGTCCTGGATTGAGTGTTTTTAGTGCTGTGAATTGCATGTGTCACGCCAACAGGCAGAACTGAACCTGGGACCTCTGGAACTCAGTGCATGAGCCTCTACGCAGTGTGAGTTTGAGCTAAAAGCCAGCTAGCTCAGACCACGTCCAGCGAGAGAGAATGCTCTGCAACCTTAGCTAAGTGCCACTCCATGAGCTAATGACCCACACCCGCTAGGTGTGTGGCTTACATACTTCCCCTAAAAGCGACGAGGAGTCCTGTGGCACCTTATAGACTAACTGAAGTGTAGGAGCATGAGCTTTCGTGGGCAGATTCAGACTAACACGGCTACCCCTCTGATACTTGATACTTCCCCTAGTTGAGGAAGGGCATCCCAAGCTTCAGAGACTTCCTAGTTGAAATCCCGGCTGAGCCTCCACGTGTAATGTCAACAGGCAGAGCCAAACCAGGGACCGCCGGAGCTCAGTGCATGAGACTCCACAGTAGGGATGTTAAATATCGGTTAATTGACTAGTCGATTGACCTCATGAATTCTTATTGGTCACATGACTCTTCGATAGTCCCCAGGGGCGGGGCCAGCAGTCAACCCCACTCTCAAGGAGCCCCCTGACACAGAGGCAGCAGCGACGGGTGGCAAAGGCAGCCGTGTGGGGTGGAAGGCGGGAGCCGGTCCGCGAGGCTGCCCCGGCATCTTGCCTGCCCCCCCCATGCTGCTGCCTCTGATACGGGGGGCAGGGAGGCAGCTCCGTGAAGCTGGTGCTTATGGGGAGTCGGCTTTTATCTGGCTCCCACCTGCCTCCCTGCCCTGTGGGAAGCAGCAAGTGTGTGTGGGGGGGGGGAAGGGCAGGCGGCTCCTCATGTATATTGGCTCCCGCCTCCCCTTCCCCCTTGCTGCCTGTGATCCAGAGGCACTAGGCACTAACATCCCTGCTCTAGAGCCCGAGCGAAACGCCTGCTGGCGCTCAGCTAGGGCTGCAGAGCAAACTCACCCGCTCTCTGTCCGTGGTCTCAGCGTCGCCCAGGGCACAGTGCACCGCACCCAGCGGCTGTGAGTTACGCACAGACAGTGTATAAGGCATTCAGGACACAGGCCAGCCCATCCAAGAAGCTGGGCCTATTGGCTCCGGAGGGGCTGCTTGTCTGGGTGAAGGGCTGCGTGGGGTCAGGACTCGGCCCCATGTGTGGAAGAAGAGGTACAGAAGGCTTGGACCTGCCCCTATGTTCCTGGGCTAACCGCCACAGCTTTTCCCCACATCCCCAGCCTTGCAGAGGGGTCTCGGCAGGCCCGCAATCTGCCCACGGGGAGAAGCCAGGTGCGAGCGAGGCGGAGCTCTCAGTGCATTAGCCACAGGGAGGTTCATGCTGTTTTGCACGGTGGCCAGATGTACCAACCTTCCCCTGGGGCAGGCACCAAGTGCAGGGTCCTACTCAGCGCAGTGTCCATGGCACAGAGAGAGGAGGTGACTTGTCCAAGGCCGCATGGTGAGTCTGTGGCACAGAAACCAACAGAACTAGAGGCTGAGGGATTTGGGTTTGTTTAGTCTGCAGGAGAGAAGAGGGAGGGGGGATTTGAGAGCAGCCTTCAACTGCTTAAAGGGAGGTTCCAAAGAGGATGGAGAGAGGCTGTTCTCAGTGGGGGCAGTTGCAGAACGAGGAGCAATGGTCTCAAGTTGTGGTGGGAGAGGTCCAGGTTGGATATTAGGAAAAACGATTTCCCTAGGAGGGTGGGAAAACACTGGGCTGGGTTCCTTAGGGAGGGGGTGGAATCTCCATCCCTAGAGGTTTCTAAGTCTCGGCTTGACAAAGCCCTGACTGGGATGATTTAGGTGGGGTTGGGCCTGCTTTGGGCAGGGGACCGGACTCAACTCCGGAGGTCTTAACCCCCCTGAATCTGGGCACGTAGCTTCAGCATTTCATGGCAAATTGGGCATCAGAGAATCAGAAAGTTCTAGGGTTGGCAGACACCCTCACCGGGCCCTTAGACAAGGCGGGGGCCCCCCCGGCTCTGTGCCCCCAGAAGGGGCGGAGCCTCAGGCAGTAGGGCAGGGCTGGGGCCAGCCTCCCCCCGGCAGCCCTCAGTGCTGCCCGGAGTGCATAGTGCAAGGCTCCGGGGCCCAGGGCAGTTACCCCTTTGTCTCCCCTGTGGGCAGGCCTACCCAGGCTCCATGCCTCATTCAACCCGTTCGCTCCGCCGTCCTGAATTCTTTACACTCACAGCCCCTTGGACCAACGGGTGCCAACGAAGCCCCTGGTGGCAGCAAAGATCAGCAGAGCGCTGCACGGATAGAAAAACAGGCCTCCGCAGCCGCAGCTGCCAAAACAAGCCTGCGGGTGGGGATCCCCATGGAAAACTGCGCATTGGCAGGGTTCTAGATACACCACGGCTGTGTCTACACTGGGCCACTTATTCTGGAAAATCAGCCGCTTTTCCGGAATAAGCTGCGAGCTGTCTACACTGGCCCTTGAATTTCCGGAAAAGCAACGATGCTCTACTGTACAAAATCAGCCGCTATTCTGGAAAAACTATTCTGCTCCCGCTCGGGCATAAGTCCTTATTCCGGAACAGTGTTCCAGAAAAGGGCCAGTGTAGACAGCCCAGTAGTCTTTTCCGGAAAAAAGCCCTGATCGCGAAAATGATGATCGGGGCTCTTTTCCGGAAAAGCGCGTCTACATTGGCCACAGACGCTTTTCCGGAAAAAGGGCTTTTCCGGAAAAGCAGCCTGCCAATGTAGACGCTCCTTTTCCGGAAAAACTGAAAACGGAATAGTATTCCGTTTTAAGCATTTCCGGAAATTCATGCCAGTGTAGACACAGCCCACTTGTCTCCACAGCTGCCAAAAGGAGCCACGGATACATACACCTGCATCCTCCGGTGCCTGCGGATAGCAAGCGGATCTCCGTGGAGCGGCAGGGCGCTGAACACCTGGCTCTTTAGCAAGACGGGGGCACATCTGGGGAACATACCGATCAGTGTCGTCTCCACACGGGCGTTCCACAAGGTGGCAGTGTTGCCACGTGGCTGGCGTGGTTCCTGGCTGCCTTGATTACAGTTTTATCCCACCATGGGTGTCAGAGGGCATGTGAGGCTGCAGAATGTGATGTCTCACTCCCACAGGCCGGGTTTAATTAAGGACCCTCCGAAATCACCCACCTTAGCGAACATATAGTTGCAGCAGAGCTGCACAGGTATTTAAAATGGCCTGATACTGCTTCCAGTTCAGGTTTAAAGCATAGCACGATCACAGTAGTTGGTGTGTGGGGAGGGGTGTTACATCTTGATTAGCAGTGCCAAATGTAACAGATGTGGGCATTAGCTCATGGTTGTGCTGCAACACAGTGATGGATAGAACATTGCAGACCACTGGTTGAAACTCTGGCCCTAGCATGACAGTTCAGAATCCTTCGGGGCCCCGGACGATGTCTATTTTCAAAGGGGTCTGCACGTCCGTCTGACTTTTTTTAGGGGCCTGTAAGTGAGAAAAAAGGCTGGAAAACCTCCTGAGCTAGGGAAACTTTTGAGGGGCAGCCATATGGTTTATTGCATAATTCTCCCATTCTAAATAATAATTAGAATAATAATAATTAGCCATATGGCTTATTGCATCATTCCCCCATTCTAAATTCCCCCATTATTGCATAATTCCCTCATTCTAAATAAAACTAGACTTCTCCAGACACGCACCTGTTTGGGTCTCTTAGCGGTCGCTGCCACAAACACACTCCAGTGCAGGGCAGCAGTGTGATGATATACAAGGTTGTGTGATTCATAGAATCATAGCACCATAGAGCTGGAAGAGACCTCAGGAATCATCAAGTCCAGCCTCTTGCCCAAGGCAGGACCAATCCCAACCCAATCAACCCAGCCAGGGCTTTGTCAAGCCGAGACTTAAAAATCTCTAGGGATGGAGACTCCACTACTTCCCTAGGGGACCCATCCCAGTGCTTCACCACTCTGAAAAAGTTTTTCCTAATATCCAACCTAGACCTCCCCCACTGCAACTTGAGCCCATCGCTCCTTGTTCTGCCATCTGTCACCACTGAGAACAGCCTTTCTCCAGCCTCTTTTGATAGCAGCCTTCAACTTCCTGAACGGAGGTTCCCATCCCCCCTCACTCTTCTCTTCTGCAGACTAAACAAGCCCAAATCCCTCAGCCTCTCCTCGTAGGTCATCTGCTCCAGTCCCCTCATCATTTTGGTTGCCCTCCACTGGACCCTCTCCAATGAGGCCACATCCTGGCAGAACCCAGGCCATAAACAGTTCAGCTGATTGCTTACCCTGGGCTCTAACCCGTCCATACTGGGACCGATTGTAACATTTCAAACCTCTGCATAGCTCCGTCCAGCTGCCATTGAAAAGCAGAATCCACCAGCTTCCTTCTTTTCCCTCCCCAGTATCCAGTTCCCACTGTGTCAATATCAAACTGATCAGGAACGGTCAATATCCAGCCCTGGACTAGTGACAGGACTGGTTGGGTATCTAGTGATCCAGCAGAAAGAAAAAGCAAAGCTTTTTCCTAGTGGACAGGAAGGGCTCCCCAGTTGGTGCTGGGGGGGTTGGCACTTCTACTCTTGGAGGGACCGAGAATGCATTTTGAAACCCTGAATTCTAGCCCTGGTTCTGCCATTGACATGATCCAGATCAGTGTTTCTCATCCTTCTTTATAAAGTACCCCTTTGAAAACTGTAGGTACTGGGGGTATTTATAATTATTTTTTTAGACACACTGAATTTTTTTCTACCATTGCAACACATTTGTTTAAACAACTTAATCATAGCCGGGTGGATGTTGACATTTTTGGGTGTAAAAAGTAGAAAAATAATAAAGTGTTGTAAAACGTAAAACAAAAAATCAGTTTTCTCCCAATTTCAGTTGTGTTGAGGTACCCCTGACTTCTCTCAAGTACCCCTGGTTGAGAAACACTGATCTAGACTGGTACAGCACTAGAACTGGGAGAGGGTCATCCAGTCCAATCCCCTGCCGTCACCACAGGACCAAACACAATCTCATAGAAATGGAAGAGACCTTGAGAGGTCATTGAGTCCAGTCCTCTGCTCTCACAGCAGGACCAAGTACCATCCCTGACAGATTTGCCCAGATCCCTACATGGACCCCCTCAAGAACTGAACTCGTAACCCTGGGTTTAGCAGGCCAATGTGCAAAACACTGAGCTATCCCCTCCCCCGCATGATGCTATGCTGAACAGCTTTAGGCAAGTCAATTCACCCCAGTAACTGAGGTTTCCCATCGGCAATATGGGGTAATGATACTGACTGAAGATTAGTTACTATTAGGCTGTGTCTACACTGCACCCCTTTTCCGGAAAAGGGATGCAGATTAGACAAGTCGCAATTGCAAATGAAGCGGGGATTTACATTTTCCCCGCTTCATTTGTATAAACATGGCTGCTGCTTTTTTCTGGCTCGGGGCTTTGCCGGAAAAAAGCACCAGTCTAGATGGGGATCTTTCAGAAAATAAAATCAGGAATAAGGGTCCTTTTGAAAAAGGCTTTAAGAGGAATAAGGGATCTTCCAGAAAAGGGTTTATTTTCCAAAAGATCCCGTCTAGACTGGCGCTTTTCTCCGGCAAAACCCCGAGCCGGAAAAAAGCGGCAGCCATGTTCATGCAAATGCCGCGAGGGATATTTAAATCCCCCGCGGCATTTGCAATTCCGAAGTGTCTCATTAGCATCCCTTTTCTGGAAACGGGTGCCGATGTAGACACAGCCTTAGTGTGTTAAGCAGCTGGAATACATGCGGTCAAATTCATCCTTGCTGAAAGTGAGCACAACCCCGAGTTTAGCAGCTTCACCCTAGGACTCTGTTGAACCAGGATTGGCACTTTTCGGTCCCCTTGGGTAGTGTAAGACCAAGGGGGGTTTTCCCAGGTTCTCCGTGACCCTTCTGTGGGAAACATTTCTGCAAAACAGCCCCCAGGATGAGCAGGAAAAAGCGACAAAGCATCAGAAGCGCAGACCAGGTCGCCAACTGTGTCATTTTTAAGACTCTCAGCTGCTTTTCTCCGCCCGGCGGACAATGCGATCACATCTGTCGCTCGTGGCGTAGCTCTGGATCGGCATCCCCACCACTCGGTTTCCTTCCATGGGCATTAAAATGCAAATAATCCATTCGGAGCAGGCAAAGCGGAGACGGTCGCAGAGGTGTCAGGAGTCCAAGCTGCACGATTTCAAGCTTGCCTTTTCGCTTGCCCCATCTCTTTCGCCTCTCTCCAACTTCCAGCCTCCTCCCTCTCTCGTCCCAGATCAGCCCCCCGCCCTCCTGGCAAGCAGTATTCCTGCGGCAGGACAGGTGCTATGCACTGCAGCGTCGCAGCGAAGATTGAAACCCACCAGGGGAGCACACGGAGTTGCTGAGCCGGAGGTGTATAAGCTACAGCAAGGGCAGCGAGTAATACAATACGGAGCTGTTAACCGCACAACAAAATAAAGACTCCCCGGGGAAAAATCTTACACTAATGCCCATTAGCTTAATAGGCTTGCGGTTGGGACTCTGGGCTGAGGAAGCAGGCGAGCTGGGTTTTATAGGCTTCAGGACACTTAAGACGCGTGATCCTCGCTGGGCTCTTTTTAGTCCTGTGCTTCAATTTCCTCGGCTATCAAAAGTTCCGTGGGTAGCGTAACATGGTAGCCTCCAGACACCCTCAGCAAGGCCGGGCAGCACAGCAAAGAGCCCGTGGGAGACAGGTACCAAGCCCCGGTATGGGATGTTCTCCTTTTCTTTTCTCAGGATCTTGCTTTTCGTTCCACTTGGAAATCCAGCCTTTGACGGAGATTTTGCTCCGGCCTCATGCCAGGGCTATCCATGGGGAAGGGTGGGAGATTTTTTCTTCATGACCACCTCAATCTGCCTGTTCTTAAGTACCAAATTCCAACTGGGACTTGCTTGCAAAAGCCCCTTCCTTTAGGCTCTGATTCAGCAAAGCACTTGCACACAGCTGTGAAATATTTCTTGCCCTGTGCAACATAGTTGTATTGACCCAAGCCCCCACATCCTAGATGCAGCTAGATCAACAGAAACATTCTTCCATCGACCTAGCTACCACTGCTCAGTTTCTGGGGGATCATCACTGGTGATCAATCCTCTGGGATTCTATTTAGCAGGTCTAGTAAAGACCCTCTAAATCAAATGCTGAGGGTGCCCGCATTGACTTCCCTTACTCGTCCTGACAGTAATTCATGTCGCTGGAGTTGCGCATCTTGCCTCGATTTTCTCCACCAGCATAGATCTGGATTCAGAGAGAGGGAGATTAACCACATCAGTGGAAAAATCCCTCCGTGCCAGGCATCTTGCATCTTGCCGGGCGCCGCCATTTTTAAATCCCCGCTAGTTCGGACTCCGTGCCCGCGGCTACACGCGGCACGGAGTAGGTAGTTTGGATTAGGCTTCCACGAGGTGTACCGATAGTTTGGAATAGGAAGCCTAATCCGAACTACCTACTCCGTGCCGCGTGTAGCCGCGGGCACAGAGTCCGAACTAGCGGGGATTTAAAAATGGCGGCGCCCGGCAAGATGCAAATGAAGCCTGGGAAATTCAAATCCCGGGCTTCATTTGCAACTTTGGTTGCCTACATTAACCACCCTAGTTCGAACTAGGGTGGTAGTGTAAACATACCCTCGGAGACTTGGGCACTTGGTAATTCAGCAGTGTTATACCACTTACGGCAAAAGTGGTGTGGACCACTCCTCTGAAACTTTCATTCAAACTTTGGGTTTTTTTCCTTAGCCACAGCTACACAAACAAATGTGTTCAGCAAAATGGCAGTTGGCAAAGGGGCCTTGAAGAGTAGCAAGAGACCGTTTGGATAATTTTCTCTGAATTGCTGCTACTGTGAATGTAACCGAAAAAATAATCAGCCATTAGCCCACCTTAGTGGAAAGATCTCAGAGTGACACATTTTCTTACATTTAAGGTCCAAACAAACATAGCTATTTATATCACAGTGAAATGGCTAGACAGACAAACAGACAGTTAGAACACATATCTTATATGTACACACACACACACACACACACACACACACACACAGCATGTCTAAACAGCAGGGCTAAAGCTGAAATAAGCTATTTCAACTTAAGCTACCCAACTAATGTAGCTCAAGGTGCATAGCTAATTTCGGTTTTTGGCGCTGTCTACACAGCAGGAACTCCGAGAAAAAGCACTCTTATAACCCTCATTTTACGAGGAGTAAGGGAAGTCGGAGGAAGAGTCAGAGTAAAAAGTCCTCCAGCTCGACATTATTTCAACATTATGTTGAAATAACTGCTTGTAGTGTAGACGTGGACTATGTTATTTCGGAATAATCGCAGTTATTCCAAAATAACACTGTTGTGAAGACATAGCCACAATAGTCATGTGCAGTGTCTATCCAAAAAGCCAACAGAATGTTAGGAACCATACGGAAAGGGAGAGATAATAAGAGAGCAAATATAAGTGTGGGCATATCATTGATTTATATATAATGGCATTGAATACAATATGCAGTTCTGGTCACTCCATCTAAAAAAAAAAAGATGCATTAGAACTGGAAAAGGGAGAGATGGATTACAGAACTGATTAATTTCCATATCAGGTGAGATTGAAAAGCCTGGAACTGATTGTAGAGACCTCTATCATATTCCGTTTAGTCATCTGTTTTCCAGCTGCAGAGAACATGAACTGGGTAGTGTTATTTACTCCTGCTCATAATACAAGAATGAGGGCTCACTCGATGAAATGAATAGGCAGCAAGTTTAAAACAAAATGAAGGACTTCTTCGCATGAGGCACAGTCAACCTGTGGAACTCCTTGCCAGAGGATGTTGTGAAGGCCAAAATTATAAAAAATAATTAGATATGTTCCTGGAGGAGAGGGCTAAGATGGTCAGGGTGCGAATCCATGTTCTGCGTGTCCCTTGCCTCTGACTGCCAGCAGATGAGAGTGGATGAAAGGAGATGGATTACTCAATGGTTGTTCTGTTCATTCCCTTAAAAGCACCTAGCATTGGTCACTGCTGGAAAACAGGATGCTAGGGTAGGTGGACCTTTGCATGTCTGTTCCTATATTCCCCTTCTCAAGATATTTCAATGGAGTGAAAAATGTCAATACTTCTTTCCCGAGATCATACATTCAGCGTGATAATAATGACAAAAGCTGCACCATTCATTCTGCTGGTGCTAGGAGTTCTGGGCTTTCACATCGGAGCCAAAGGCCATAGCAAGAGAAAAATAAATTGGAGATAAGTGAGCGAGCTCATGCAGTGAGGACTGGGAAAGCTTAAATATTTACCAGCTGGTTTTACGAAGGAAGGAAATGAAAGTTTCCCTTGGAGAAAGGCGAGATTATAATTGACTTTATTTAGTAGCTTTTGGTGAAAAAGAGCTGAGGATTTTGCTTCCTCCTTTATCAGTCTTCCATCCCTTTTATATTTAACACCAAATATTAAACTACCTAGTACTGAATTAAGCCCAAAAGCAGAAATTCTAGGCTGGAAAGCAGAGGGACTTTATTAGTTATTACCAGCCTGTTCAGTCCATAAAAGATGTGAGTGTTTTTCTTCTGCTGCTGCTTTTTTCTTTGCACAATTTTAGTCAGACACGTAGACTCGATGATCAAAGTTCTACGTTAGGTAGACTTCACTGTAGGTTAGTAGTTGACTTCTGATCATAGAATATATGTTCTACATGGCTTGGGGAAACTCTGGTGTGGGGGATGTTTAGAAGCGAGATATGGAGCAAGAATGCAAGGGCTCCATGTTATTGTTTGGCTTATGTTTTCTTCAGCTGGACAAGCAGCAAGGGAGAACTTTTGCGTATGATGCAATGTAATCTTGGGTGACCAGACTTCACTGCCCTTCTCCAGTGTTTACAACCCCCCCGCCCACTCCCACAGCAGTACTGGAGACCCAGAATTCAGTCTGTAAAGAATTTCAGCAAGGATCGCCCAGTTTTGGCCTCCCTACAGTCAAGTTAAAAAAGAAACTGAAGAAATGAATTTAATGAAATAACTTTTATAAAATCTTATGAAGAAACAATCTAATTCTTACAACAGAACACAGCTATTTTATAACCCACAGATATCGTCCATAGTTACAGTAAACATAAATAAAGAGAAAACTAAAAGTAAAATTTGAACAGTTCAGTCCACACAAACACAGTAAGAAAAGACTGAGAGGTCCCAAAAGCTAGAGTTGCCAGGTATCCGGTTTTTGGCCAGACAGTCCGGAAATTGCATCTTCTGTCCGGTAAAAAAACCAGAAAATACCGGACATGAAAAATGTTTTTCTCGGATGGAAGGCTGTCGGGAAAATTTTTCCTCTGCCACATTTGGCAGGGGCAGGGGGAGTGTGGAGCACAGGAATTTAAAGGAGCAGTGTCCTTTTTTTTTTTTTTTTGCTCAATGAATCCCCCCCCCCCATGTTCAGGATTTTTTGTGACGGTATCTGGCAACCCTACCAAAAGCGATTTAGTTCACCAAAGTCTCAGTTTGTGCCTCTGATCATCAAATCTGCAAATCTGCACCATATGCTGAGTCTGAGCCATCTCTCCACTTGCTTTTAGGGAAGTGGTTCCCAAACTTTTCGGCATTATGCCCCCTTTTTGATTTTTGAGAAACCCTCACGCCTTCCCTCCCCCAAAAAATAGCAGCAAAACTTGGGGTGGGATTGACCGGGGTGTATGTGGCTGAGTCACCTCACGCCCCCCCCTGGAATTTCTTCACGCCCCCCCAGTTTGGGAACCCATGTTGTAGGGAAGCCTCCGTTGGAGTCCAGGCAGCCTCTTCCTCTGCTAGGCAGGTGGCTCACTGATTAACCAGGCAGTTAACTCACAAGTGAACTAACTTAAAGAAACCCTGCTGCAAAGTGAGGAAGAACAGCCTGCTCTCGGCTCCTGGCTCATCTTCTCCCAGCTCACACAGGCCTTAGATTCCATGAGCAAGCAGGCAGGGCAGCTGCTTTTCTGACTCCAAACTACCCCACCCCACTCCAGACGCATCTGGGTGGGGAGTGCTAAATCTGCCCAGCTACAGTAACACTCAGATCACTCCTACCTCCCTGTCCTGGGGCAGACTCACCACCATGGCACCTGCAGCTGGTAGCCCTGGGAATTAGATCGTTGACTCAGTACATGCCTCTCTCTAACTGGGGTCTCCCCATGTTCTCGCCCCCTCTCTAGTCCCGACCCGTGTCATTCTCAGACCATAGCGTACTCTTCAGGACACTGCTCTCCGGCAGTACCCACTCCAGTGCCTGTGTGTTCCCCTTCCGGGGGTGGGTGTTTATCCAGCTTAGCACTCAGGGGCTTCCCCTCCCCAGAAGCACCCGGTTCTCCTCCCAGGGAACACCCAGTTCCCCTGTCCCCACCTTGCCTCAGTGACCCACTGCAAGTCTTCATCTAGCCCCTGCCTCAGGGACAAACTGTGGCCTGTAATGGCTACTTATCACTAGCAAAGGGGGGGAAAGATAGGGTTACCAGATGGCTTAACCTGCAGCTATGGTTGGGTTACTGTTATGGAAACGATACCACTAGGTAATAGTAATACACTCACGATTCAGGATGACGTAAGTGGAATATGAATGCCAGAGTAATACACTCCTGGGGTACTTCTAGATTACATCCCACTGTTGCCAGAGGGATGTAAATTAGACATACCGACATTGCAAATGAAGCGGGGATTTAAATCTCCTGCGCTTCATTTGAATAAAAACGGCTGCTGCATTTTGCCGAGTCAGCAGTTTGTCCGCAAAAAGCGGCTGTCAAGACGGGATCAGGCGACAAAGAAAGCCTTTGTCAGCCAAGCCTGTAAACCTTGTTTTACGAGGCATAAGGGATCGGCCGACAAAGGCTTTCTTTGTCGCCCGATCCCTGTCTTGACAGCCGCTTTTTGCCGACAAACTGTTGACTCTGCAAAACACGGTGGCCATTTTTATTCCACTGAAGCGCGGGAGATTTAAATCTCTGCTTCATTTGCAATGTCGGTACGTCTAATTTACATTCCTCTGGTGACAGAGTGTCCTTGCTCACTGCAAAACGAAAAGTCACCCTTTGAGGCTAGACAGCGAAAGGAAGCTGTATCTAACTGAAGCTGTAGGGGGCCTTAGCTTTGGTAGAATATATCCCCCAATCTGGAAGCAGAAGGACACTGATGCTAAGACTGCGAGTGTGGAACACACCATGGGAAGTTTAGCAACCACAAACCGTCTGGAACTTGTTTTTGCTTCTTAGGCAAGAAACTGGTCCCTCCAGCCCACAACCATCAGCTCAGAAGGGGGTTCACTTCTACTGTGAACCAGACAGAATATTGCCCTGGGCATGAATTGCAAATACCACTTTCCTACTGCAACCGGTGTTCGCTTTGAAACCCTTCCGTTACAAGCACTGTGCAGGCTTCATGGGGGGTAGCCTGTGAGCACTGATGGGTTCGCAACCTGAGGTTATATGACTTAGCAGGTGCCTTTGTGCATGCACAAATAAATACACATACTGAAACTTTCTGAACTGCCTCTAATAAGGTGTCCATCACTAACATTGTCTGATGCTCTCATTATAAGAGTCTGTTTTCAGTTGCTCCCAACTTTGCCAAACTTTGAACTATTCCTGCTAAACTTCTCCATGCTGCAGGGGAGGGGTGGATGGATAGTTCTGGAATGTGTCCACTAAAAAGACGCAGTCTTGGCATTGTTCTTTCGGCGTTGAAATTCTCCCAACAATTTTCTTGCGACCCTTTAGTGGCTCAGTGCATCAGAGCAGGGACCTGACATTTGGCAGGGCGACTGCCCTGCTATCCGGGATGTGTTGTTGCCCTCCTCCCTCCACTCCGGTGAAAAAGAACCCACATCTGGACAAGTTATGAGCTTTTGAAAACGTCTTTGTGCATTCCTGCCCGGGGGAGACTTGGTAGAGTTGGGGAGCTGCATTCCCGGAAGGTGTCATCTCCGCTGGGAATGCGCCAGCCCCTCCCAGCTCCCGGATGCCTATTGGGCTGCATGCCGTGCGACTGAGAGTATCCCAGCTCAGGGAAGCAGGGATAGAGCAGGTCTTTCTAGGCAGCTGGTCCAGGCCTGAGCATCAGGCTGCAACGTGAGCAAGACACGAGAAGTCATTCTTCCACTCTATTCTGCACTGATTAGGCCTCAGTTGGAGGATTGTGCCCAGTTCTGGGCACCACATTTCAAGAAGGATGTGGAGAAAATGGGGAAGGTCCAGAGAAGAGCAACGAGAATGATTAAAGGTCTAGAGAACATGACCTATGAGAGAAGACTGAAAGAAAAGGGTGTCACAGGGAGGAGGGAGAAAAATTGTTCTCCTTGGCCTCTGAGGATAGGACAAGAAGCAATGGGCTTAAACTGCAGCAAGGGAGGTTTAGGTTGGACATTAGGAAAAACTTAAATATCTCCAGTGATGGGAAGACCAATCCACCGCAAAGGGGTGATAAATCTTAATGAATTTATCTTCAAGTCATCACACTAGAAAAGTCCCTGTGGAAACCGTATATACTCGAGTATAAGCCGAGTTTTTCAGCACAGTTTTTGTGCTGAAAAATGCCCCCCTCGGCTTATACTCGAGTCAGCCTCCTGCTCGCGGGCGGGCTCAGCGCGTCTCTGCCGCCGGCCGGGTCTAGACGCGTGAGCCCGGAGCTCCGGCCCCCCAGCCCCTGCCCTCCTGGCCCTTCCGGCCCCTGCCCTCCTGACCCTCTCAGCCCCCCTGTCCCCTTGTCCCCCCCAGCCCCTGTCTCCTCGTCCCCCCCAGCCCCTGCCCTCCTGGCCCTCCCGGCCCCCCTGTCCCCTTGTCCCCCCGAGCCCCTGCCCTCCTGGCCCACCCAGTCCCTGCCCCCTCGGCCCCCCAGCCCCTGCCCTCCTGGCTCTCCTGGCCCCCCAGCCCCTGCCTGCCCGGCACCATGGGCTCTTGCCGCGTGGGAGGAAGGGCGTTTGGAGCCGTTCGCCATGACGCTCGGGTGCAGCGCTGAGCTCGGGAACAGCTGGGCCAGGAGCCGACTCGGCACTGTGGGCGTCTGTTCTGGAAGCGCCCGGGAGCCCTGATCACGAGCTTGGGCCCAATTCTGGGGCAGGTGCACAAGGACCAGCCGCTGCTCCCTGCTCCCCCTCCCCTCCCCTCCCCTCCCGTGGTAAAATCCAGCCAGCACCGGCACCCGCTCCCCCCGCTGGCTCACTGGCCCATCGACGCCTGGCCCGGGTCTCGCACAGCCTCCCCCCCTGCTGGCTCATTGGCCCATCGACGCCTGGCCCGGGTCTCGCACAGCTCCCCCCCCCCGCTGGCTCGTTTAGAGGGGGCTCGTTGGCAGGCGAGGGGGCCGGAACGTGGGGGCTGCGGGACGGGGGCGGGGGCGGCGGGGGCTGAGCTGTGGCCGTGCCTGCAGAACTATATTGTTTTTGTTGACCCCCTTTTCCACTTACAGAGCTAGGTTATTGTTTTTCTTAGATACCAATAAAATTACATGAATATTTATTTCAATCTTCATTTTTTACATTTACCAGTAGCTGCCTCATTTCCTACCCTAGGCTTATACTCGAGTCAATATTTTTCCCAGTTCTTTGGGGTAAAATTAGGTGCCTCGGCTTATATTCGGGTCGGCTTATACTCGAGTATATAGGGTAATCATTCTATATTCACTGCGAGGTGTGGATCGTGTACAGTAACTAATGTCTGGGGCCACACACCGAATGATGAAGATACAAAGAAATATTGATCATTCAGCCTAGAGAAGAGAGAGTGCTCACTGAATGGGCGGTAGAAGTAGGGTTATGCAGAAAAACATAGTATGTGAGCATGTCATTGAAGATTGTACTGTAATACTGCTGCAAAGGCAATGAATGAAGGTTGTACAGGCAACCAGACTATTGGAACTGCCTAACTTTGCAGTGCTTGACTTTCCAGACTAAACATTTTTTTTTGGATGCAGTGTCCACATTGAAGGAAAACATGTAGCGATGGAAAACTTCCAGTTCACTGACTTGTTAATTTCATTATCTTAGCTGTACTTACCGAGTTTGCTGCCCCTTTGATTGTAAAACATAATATCTGACCTACTCTTAAAAGTTCAAGAGAACAGCATCATGCTGAAAAGTATTGGCCCAGCGGGAGTGGAAATGTAGGAGTGTGTGCACACATGCGCATAGGTAAATCCTAAGAATGCAAATCGCTAGTGCTTAGGTTTGCCAGATGGTTTAACCAAAAATACCAAGCACCTCCCCTCCCCCAAAATAAAAAACATCAGAGAAAAAATTCTGTTGAGAAGAAAAGGGGGTGACCAAAAAAAAAAAAAAAAAGGCGCTGCGTCTTTAAATGCCCACCCCACCCTCGCCAAATGCGGAAGGGGAAAATTGTCCCTGCCAGGCTTCCATTAGAGGGAAACATGTCTGGTATTTTCTGTTTTATTTACCTGAGGGGGGCCGTACTATCCAGGTGAATACCGGAATACCGGACACCTGGCAACTCTAGTTAGTGCTCTTTCTTTGCTGAAAGATAAATACTTGATAACAACAGATAAGTAAATAAATGGGAAACTCTCCCTCTTTTTTGCCTTCACAATTTCATTGAAGAACCTCCCTAGCTAGTCAGTCAATACCAGCTTTCTAGGGCAAACCAACATTGGTAATAGAGCGAGGCGAAGACGAATGCTTGCCTGGAAGCTAATGGAAAAATCAATGCATTGGAGGTGAGTTTGACTGTATTAATTATTATTAGCACCACGGGCACAAATCTGTCTGTAAAATATGGAGTGTTTTTAGGGTTCTCTACCCTGGAAAGAGCTATGTTAGCAGGGGGCAAAAAGACCCTGAAAGCCAATTCTAGCTCCCCCCCCCCGCCAGCAGACCCCAGTGTCCAAAATATGCACAATTGGAGGGCAAAAGGCACGCTAGGAAACTGCTATCTGTAGCTAACCCGGGGCTGATGAGCTGGCCTATGGCGGCCATAGCCAGTGGTACATTCAGCATCCTCAGAAGTGCCCTGTTTTGCATCAACACCAATAATGTGCCCACGAGTCCACAGCCCTGAGCTTTTAAAGGGACTGTCCAGAAATAGTGTAGTTGGTAAAGAGTAATCTTCGAATGTCTGTCACCAGTCACAGCTTCAATTATTAAAACTAAAAGGAAAGTTGGCCTGTAACATTTCTTTTTCCAATGCTGCTAGTTTGTTTGTTTGTGCATTTTCCTGACGTTCAAGCTGAGGAAAATGCAAATATCAGAGTCAGGCCCACTTTTGGAGGTACTCATCAACAATGTTACCTCTAATCTGTTCCACCCATGTGCAGAATAATTTTTTGTACATATACCAAGGCATGTGCATGCGTACCACCCGTAGACACAAAACATGTACCGTATTTTCCGGCGAATAAGACGACTATTGATGTTAAAAAACATCCCCCAAAAATCGGGGGTCGTCTTATACGCCGGGTATACAGCTTTGCGGCTTTGCAAAGCCGCGGAGGGGCTCCGGCGGCGGGGCAGCCCAGGCGCGCCGGGGCTGTCCCGCTGCCGGGGCGTCCTCAGAGGCTTTGCTCCCGGTGTCCCTGGTCTGCTGGGGACTGTCTCCAGCAGACCAGGGACAACGGGAGCAAAGCCGGGGAGGTGGAGGGGCGCTGGGGTATAAGACGAAACCCTATCTTTTAACTAAAAAATTAGGGGGTCGTCTTATACGCCCAGTAGCCTTATACGCCGGAAAATACGGTAGCTATGGGCTCTCTGCTAATCCGCTGGGCATCATTTGAATCTCTCCCATGCAGCTACACAGCTTAGAGAGAACACGATTCATAACTTTGTTTTGTGTCTCCCCCCCATCATTTTCAGTTTTATGCAAATTATGTATCAAGATAATTTCCATATTTGGGAATAATTTGTGAACAGCCATAATCTTCAGCTTGAAAATAGCCTGAGAGTGGTGTCTCTAGTGAAATGATTATCACATTGACCTAATATGCAAAAGGAACCTGCTTCAGAACCAAGCAGAAAAAGTGATTCTTCATACCGGTCATGATTTTATAAAGAAACTACAAGTGAAAGCAAATGAACACGGAAAAATTATTTATTTGTTCCCATAACACAAGAACTAGGGATCACCCAATGAAATTAATAGGTAGCAGATTTAAGACAAACAAAAGGAAAGCACAGTCATGTAATGCACAGTCAACCTGTGGAACTCCTTGCCAGAAGATGTTGTGAAGATCAGGACTTTAACAGAATTCAGAAAAGAACTAGATCATTCATGGAGGACAGGTCCAGAAATGGCTAAGAGCCAGGATAGGCAGGAATTGTGTCCCTAGTCTCTATTTGTCAGAAGCTGGGGATGGGCAACAGGGGAGGGATCACTTGTTGATTCCCTGTTCTGTTCATTCCCTCTGGGGCATCTGGTATTGGTCACTGTCAGAAGACAGGACACTGGGCGAGATGCGCCTTTGGTCTGACGCAGTCTGGCCGTGCTCAGGTTCCCTTGTGATTCAGTGCAGGTGTAAGGCCAGATCCTGCAGACTCACAGATACCAAGGCCAGAAGAGACCACTGCGAACACTCAGTCTGGCCTCCTGTATAACACAGCCCAGAGACCTGCACCAACATATCGTATAGAATAACATCCAAGCTTGATCTGAAAGTTGTCAGAGATGGAGATTCTACCGTAACCTTTGTTAAATTGTTCCAGTGACTAATTACTCTTACTCATCAGTTTTCTAACACCCTTCCAGAACCATGGGCACTAGAAGAAGACAGAGCATTGCATCAGTGCCAATATATGGAGGTAAAACAATTCTCTACTCCTATTTGAGGATTCTCCAGTATATGCACCTGCATTAGCCCTATTAGCCACCTACTAGCGTAGGTTTAGCGGATTACCCACCACCACGCTCAAAGCATTTTCAGAACCGCTGCTTCCCAGAATATAGTTTCCCTCCATGTGAGTATGACCTACTTTCTTTGTTCCTAGAGCTAGGCACTTGCCAATAGCCATACTTCTCAGCTTCCCAAGCAATCTAGAGAATTCTGTATTAGTTACCAAGCCTCGTCCTTATTAACCAGTGTTTTGTGTTACCCGCAAACATTTTCAGTGATTTTATGTTTTCTCTCAGGTCATTGATAAAAGCAGGGTAGGGCCGTGAACAGACCCCTGGAAGACACCGCTAGAAACACGCCGGGCTCACAATTTCCTGTTTACATTTCCTTAGGAGACCTATCCTTTAGCCAGTTTTTAACCCACATAAGGTGTGATGGGTTAATATTGGTCTGGGTTTTTTAAAGCAAAATGTCACACGGTACCAAGTCAAATGCCTTATGTAAGACTAAGTATATTACATCCACACAATTACCTTTATCAACTAACTGTATAATTTCATTGTGATGGGGTGCAATCACCTCTCACAAGCGCCACACAGTGCGCGTGGGTCTTCGGTAACTCAGCTCTCTGGCCGTGTCAAAAATAGACTCTATGTGGGATAAAAATTAAACCCCCTTCTGGGACATACACCCAACAAGCGGCCTTGCTCAGCAGCCTCTGTAAAGTCCTTTGGTTGAGAAGCAAGTCCAGAGGTGGGGCTGCAGATCAGTCTAGCAGTCCCCTGGTTCAAACTGTTCGTCCTTTCTGGGCTTTCTCAACTTGTCCTGCTCTTCAAGCAGTCCCCGCGGTGGTGTGTGGCCATATCCTCCAAGCTCCCTTCCTGGGGACTTTTCACCTCTCTCAGCCTTTCTGGCTTCCGCTCTTCAGATGGGCCACTATACGAGTCCGGTTCCCCTCTGAGGGGGTCTCAAAGTCCAGACAGAGATCGTACAGAAAGCAGCCATCTGCCATTCCCTTTTACATACACTGTATCGCTGCTACAGTTCCCTGCAGCCAGTTCATTCCCAGCAGCCATCCCACAACGCTTTCAGGTCCCTTTTGGATTCTGTCAGCACTGCACTGTCTGCAGTCCTGTAGCTCCCTCAGTCAGCCAGGCACACCAGCCACACTCCTCCAGCTTGAGTTCTGCCTAGCAGCTCTTCTTATACTAGCCTGCTGGGCCCTGATTGGTTGCTTTCCACACAGCTGCTCTAGGCATCATGGAGGACCTCTTTACTGCCCTCTTCTAGGACAGGGTGTGGCAGGGCCACAAGGCCTCCAGCAGGGGGCCCCTGGACCTAGTTGTTCCTGTCTCTCACATAAAAAAAAGACATCAATATAGTTTTACAGGATCTGTTTTCCACAAAGTTCTGTTTCCTTCCTTCCTTCCCTTATTCTAAACCAGCTGAGGTTTTATTAAAAAAAAAAAAGTTTTTAAGCCCATCTTCTTTGATTGAGGGATTATGGCTTTTGGGGCATCTAATAAGGTGTTCTTGAACAATTCCCAATTATTGTTCACATTTTTCTGATTAAATTTTTCCTCCTGGCTGATCTGGCTAATTGTTTTCTGCAGTGTGAAATTGGCCATTTTAAAGCACCACGTATATCACTGGTTTGGACTTTATTCTGTTCACACAGACTGTCAAGAGGATCATTTCTTGAGTAAGCCCTGCAGGATCTGGGTCAGAGTGAAAATGGTTTTTAGAGAGGAAAGGACACCTTGCTGCTTTTCATTTTCAAGGAGCACAGACGACAGAGATGGATAAGACTTACTTGTCCTCATCAGTGCTGCAACCTAGCCCTCATGGTCCCCACTTAGTGGGACTAACTATTGTTCCCGCTGAGATCAATGGGCATTTTGCTGTTCACGTCAATGGGAGAAGAATTTGATCATCCGACTTTACTAGGGTTAGAATTAGTTTCTTAGACATGAATTGCAAAGGTTCTACATTCGTGGCCCGTTTTCACACATGGCTCTGCGCAGTGGGTGACATTCCTCACACGCAGAGAACCAACAAAATGACGCTCTGCCGGTTGCATCCTCCAAATTGAGCTGAAGTGACGCAGAGCCCTTGTCTGCATGGCAGTGAATTTCCCATGAGGTGAATTACACAGGTATCTACAGCAGCCACTGTGGTGTTCAGTGATCACTCGGTACTTGGAAAAGAGGCGCGGACTTTAGGAACTGGGACTATGGCTCACTGCATTCCCGGCTGTTTAGAAAGGCTACAGCTTCACTGAAGCTATGCATCAGAAAAAGGAGAGACTGCTATGATGATTTCTCCAGGACTGGACTTCTATAGCACTTGCTTAATTATGATTCTGCCACCTTCAAAAAGAGCAAACGAGGCTGAAGAAAAGGAATTGAAACATTCTACCCTATTGTTATAATGAGCCGGTCATATTTTGCCTCTGGAGAACGTCCATAAGAACGTAAGAGCAGCAACATTAGGCCAGACCAAAGGTCCATCCAGCCCAGCATCCTGTCTGCCGACTGTGGCCAATGCCAGAGATCCCAGAGGGAGAGAACACAACAGGGAATCCTCACGTGATCCTTCTCCTGTTTGATCCTGAGTCCAACGTTGTAGCTTTTTGCTTCTCTTTAGAGAACTGAAAAATTCTTCCCATCCCCTTCAGATTCCTACGTCGATTTTATGGGGCTTTGCGGCCATTTTCCACCAACCCTACGTGGGTAATGTTGACTCAACTTGTTCCCCTCCAGAAAACAAGATGTTTCGTGGTGCTTAAAAAACATACCTGTTCATGAGCAAACAATACCGGTCTATAAAAAAGCCGGTTATAAGTGTTGAAATTCAGGCCAAACGGAAAAGATCTATTAAGTTACCTGTTCGCCTTCATTCCCCTCCCGCTCCAGCAACAAAGAATTGTCCTATACTCAGAGATTTATTCAGCATTGACTTGTCTTAAACAAGAGACCCTCCCATGCCTTCCTTTTGAGACTATTTCGCATGCTTATCAACCTTGCAGCTGGTCCATTTTTAGCCTACTTTAAACACTGCAACATTTGATTATTTCAGTGATGAGCTGTTTGTCTAAAAAGATATTTCAGGCGCTGTGAGATGCACAGTGCAGGGCCGACCACGTATCAAACACAGAGCCATAGGGTGGGTAGGTCACTAGGGGCATGTCTACTCTAAGACACTATTCCAAAAACTAAAATCGATTTAATAACTCCAGAACTAACAAAATCAAAATAATGTGCCCTCATGAGTCCAAGGCAGGCTCCGTTTCCTGGGCTTTGTCGACTTAGAACCCCAGGAAACACTGGGGAGTAATTTGTTCAAATTCCTCTGGGGAGTAGATATTTCGAAATAGCAGCACCGGAGCGCCTTTTAGGGCTGAAATGAGATTTTCTGCCGTGGCACCGGAGCGTCCACACTGCCGCTATTTCGAAATAGCTGTTTCCAAAGTAGCGCTATTCCCTGAGGAAAGCAGGAGTACAGATTTCAAAAGAAGCAGCCGGTTATTTTGAAATAACGGGCTTGGTCGTACGGACACTCCGCTTGTTAATTCAGCCGAAGGGAGGTTATTTTGAAATAAAGCCCTAGTGTAGACCAGGACTAGGAAAAGAAGAGGAGACCAGACAATTTCACAAAGCTGTTTCCCCCCCGCCCCCCCTTTTTTTAATCTGACAGCAAATTTGGGGTGTGGGGTCCCTGCACCACACAGAACAGCAAAAGTCTCTCATAATGTGACCCGTTTGCCAAGGTAAATCGAAGAGAATACCCTTCCTATTTTTAAATGGCCCCCGTGTAGATTAGACGCTCGCTGTGGTTTTCACAAAGCCCTTGCCATTTTAAGACGGCTTTCTAGGAAATAAATAAATAAATCCGCCCTGCTGGCTATTTTCCTTTCCTTCTGAACTGTCCGGTGCTTTTTAAGTGAGTGGGAACACACAGACAAATGCACGCGGCAGAAAATCTCATTTCAGCCCTAAAAGGCGCTTCAGAATTTCCAATTCACGCGGTTGCCATTTTTACAGGAATTGATGGCTGCCATTGTTATCAAAGCTGACAGGCCTCGAGTCGGTTGCACAATCGGCTCGGGCTTTGAGCCTTTCATTATTCCCGAATGGCAGATTCTCATGATATCTTTCTTTTATAGGCATTGCTCATTTTTATTTCTCATTTGACATGGCTCCTCCACACTTCTGCTGGGGTGCTGAGATAAAACAACTCCTTTAAAGTTAAAGCAACAAGAATGGAACGCCGATCCATTCTGTCTGCTTCCAGCTTTCTGTGCCTTTCCAATCAAAGCTCTTTTCTGTTTGTAGAAATTAACAGTTGAATAATTGCCCATTGCTGCTTAATGCACAGTGGTTTATTCTGCCTCTTTCCCCCACCCCTCAACTGCACTTGCTGGCTGAACAACATAGGGGAGGACACAAATGTCTCTGTTACCGAAGTTAAAATGTGCTGTAAAATAATACTGTGCTTTCGAGCCGCATGGTTTTGTCTTTGTTGGCGGAATATTTTTAGACAAACACGTATTCAAAGGAAAATGTCTTCTTTTATTTTAAAGCACAGAGAGCTGGGCGGATCTGCAGGGGGGTGGGGGTATTGAGCCGCCGGGTGGCCAAGTCAATCATCGTACTGAACATAAAACTAGCCAAAATGGAAAGAAAGTGAGATGGATGGGGATTCGTCAGAACCCCAACTGGGCTACAACTTACAGGAGAGCTGCACGGACTAGATAAGATACCCTGAGCCAGTTTAATATGTAACTGATTCCAAACTGAGCTTATGCTGCAGGACAAAATAAGAAATTTTCCAACTTTTGAAACATAATACGTGGCACCTTCCAACTGAAAAGCTCAGACTGCTTTCCAAACATAGAATCATACAATCACAGAATCACGAAACTATAGTAAAGAATAAAATTGTCAGACATATAGATGAACATAATTTGTGGGGGAAAGTCAACATGGTTTCTGTAAAGTGAAATCCTGCCTTCCCAAGCTTGTCCACAAACATGTGGACAAGGGGGATCCCGTGGACATAGTGTACTTAGATTTCCAGAAAGCCTTTGACAAGGTCCCTCACCAAAGGCTCTTAAGTAAAGTAAGTTGTTATGGAATTAGAGGGGAGGTCCTTTCATGGATGGATAACTGGCTAAAAGACAGGAAACAAAGGGTAGGTATAAATGGTAAATTTTCAGAGTGGAGAGGGGTAACTAGTGGGGTGCCCCAAGGGTCTGTCCTGGAACCAATCCTATTCAACTTATTTATAAATGATCTCGAGAAAGGGGTAAATAGTGCGGTGGCAAAATTTGCAGCTGATACCAAACTGCTCAAGATAGTTAAGACCAAAGGGGACTGTGAAGAGCTTCAAAAAGATCTCACCAAAGTAAGTGATTGGGCAACAAAATGGCAAACGAAATGTAATGTTGATACATGTAAAGTAATGCACATCGGAAAAAATAATCCCAGCTATGCATACAATATGATAGGGACTAATTTGGCTACAACTACTCAAGAGAGAGATCTTGGAGTCATTGTGGATAGTTCTCTGAAAACATCCACTCAGTTTGCAGCAGCAGTCAAAAAAGCAAATAGAATGTTAGGAGTCATTTAAAAAGGGATAGAGAATAAGACAGAAAATATCGTATTGCCGCTATATAAATCCACGGTATACCCACATCTTGAATACTGCGTACAGATGTGGTCACCACATCTCAAAAAAATATATTGGCATTGGAAAAATTTCAGAAAAGAGCAACAAAATGATGAGGGGTTTGAAACGGGTCCCATGTGAAGAGAGATTAAAAAGACTTGGACTTTTCACCTTAGAAAAGAGGAGACTAAGGGGGGATAGGATAGAGATCTGTAAGATCATGACTGGTGTGGAAAACGTGAATAAGGAAAAGTTATTTTACTTATTCCCACAATATAAGAAGTAGGGTTCACCAAATGAAATTAATAGGCAGCAGATTTAAAACAAACAAAAGGAAGTTTTTCTTCACGCAGTGCACAGTCAACCTGTGGAACTCCTTGCCAGAGGATGTGCTGAAGGCTAGGACTTTAACAGGGTTCAAAAAAGAGCTAGATAGATTCAGGGAGGCTAGGTCCGTCAATGGCTATTAGCCAGGATGGGTAGGAATGGTGTCCCTAGTCTCTGTCTGGAAATGGGTGACAGGAGAGGGATCACGTGAGGAATCCTTGTTGTGTTCCCTTCCTCTGGGGCATCTGGTACTGGCCACTGTCGGCAGACAGGACACTGGGCTAGAAGGACTGTTTCTCTGACCCAGTCTGGCCGTTCTTATGTTCATAGAACACTAGAAGGAACCTCGACAGATCATCAAGTCCAGTCCCCTGCCCTCACAGCAGGACCAAGCACCTTCCAGACCATCCCTGATTGAAGGATTAGTTAATTCATCTTAAGAGCAGGCCGGATAGACTTCTAACACCCCTGGGGGGGGGGGGGTGTCTGGGATATAAAGTGGGAAAATGAGGCACATGTAGGGATACAAGGTGGAAATCCCCGCTCTGTGGAAGGCTAACTCCTGGGATGTTCTGTGTTTGTACAGCACCGAACACAGTGGGGTCTAGGACTGTCAACAGGGCTCCCAGGCGCTACTTAATACAAACCAACAATAAATAACAATAGGTCTAGGCAACAATGACGTCTCCTAGGATTAAGTGGTGCATCAGGGTTAGGGCTTGTTTTCTGCACAGGGGTGAATTTAACCCTACAGAGAACATCGATGGCAGAGTGGGGGAAAAACCACCAATCTCGACCCAAAGGCTCCACTTCCTGCTGAAGTTAATGAGAGTTTTGCCCTGGAACTCATTGGAGAGCAGGAGAGCCACATTAACATGCTACCTGGTGGGAAGGGACCTCATTATCCAAGCCTTTTGGCAAGACCTATATTTCTTAAGCTGTAGTTGACAGTGCAGGGTAGAGATGAAGCTGGGGAGAGTGTATGGAAAGGGAGAGATGCAAATATATCAAATAATGAACATACACACTGGCATGGAGTCTAGAGACACTTTTTTCTGGCGAGGCATGGAGGAGGAGAGAGGATGCTGTTCATAGAGTCACGCAGTCCAAGGCCAGAATGGACACTGTGGTCATCTCATCCAACTTCCACTCCAACACAGGCTAGGAAATGTCCCCCAAATAATCCTTGATGTGGCTCTTCTAGAAAAACATCCCATCTTGATTTAACAATTGCCTCTGATGGAGAATCTGCCATGACCCACCCTGCCCCACATGTTGCTCCCGCCAAATCCCATATCCCCATCCCTACCTCACAGCCTGCACCCCCAGATGGAACCCTTACTCCCTCTCATGCCCCAACCTCCTGCCCCACCCCAGAGAAAGGGAATAAGGATGGGGGGGGAGCAAGCCACGGAGGGAGTGGGGGACCTCAGAGAAGGGGCAGGGAGACTCGGGGCAGGGGCAGGGCATGGGCGTTTGCTTTTGTGTGAGTAGAAAGTTGGCCACGCTAGCTCCGGTGCCAGGGTCAGCGCTGGCGTCAGGGACGAGTCACCCCGCCAGAAATGGGACCGACTAGCTGAGCCATCGGAAGCCAGCAGCACGAGAGTCAGAACCAGTCACGCCACCGGGGTAAGGTAGCGGGAGCCGGGAGCCAGCTGGGCTAGCTGGTGCAAGAGAAAGCCTGGGGAACAAGGCAGAAGGAGGTGTGGGGGCAGGGCTGCAGCAGGACACAATGTAAGAACAGCCAGACTGGTCAGACCAAAGGTCTGTCTAGCCCAGTGTCCTGTCTGCCCACAGTGGCCAATGCCAGGTGTCCCAGAGTGAACAGAACAGGAAATCATCAAGTGATCCCTCCCCTGCCATCCGTTTCCAAACAGCCAGGATGGGTAGGAATGGAGTCCCTAGCCTCTAATAGCCATCGATGGACCTGTCCTCCATGAATGGATTTAGTGCTTTTTTGAACCCTGTTAAAGCCCTAGTCTTCGCAACATCCTCTGGCAAGGAGTTCCACAGGTTGGCTGTGTGCTGCGTGAAGAAAAACTTCCTTTGGTTTGTTTTAAACTTGCTCCCTAGTGACTTCATTTGGTGACCCCTTGTTTCTAGACAGGAATAAAGCTAAAACAGCAGAGAAGAGCAGGAATGCGGGCAGGAATGCACGGACCAGCTGGAGTGCAGCAGCTGCTGTGGAGCGAAAAGCCAATCCAGGGGGAAGGGGGCAGTTAGCCATGCAGGCCACTGCAGGCCGGCTGCTCCTGTTGGGTTGCCAGGGGACTGGCTCTGCTCACCCCTGACGACAGCACCTGGTGTGAGCGGGCCCTGAACAGACGGACATCTAGGCACGACTGCAATAGCAAAGTGAAATGCCGCTGTGTTTATTCCCGCCCTGCCGCACGGCCTCATAAACGATGATCCGTAATGAATCAGCCCATTACCAAAGTGCGGTTGCATACAATTCACTTACCTAGAAATTTACCACTGGGTTGAATTTTAATCTCCTGTTCTTGGCCCTCCCATTTCCTCGGCCCGCCGGGTGCCTTCTTCTCACCACGTCTGCACCAGGGTGTGGCGTTTACGAGTCCCGGTGGCGCGGCCATACCATAGGACCATTTACAGAAAGGCCAGGCTAAGATAACTGATTTCCGAAGGCTGCTGCTCCGTTCCGACCGGAGGGAAAAGCTCCATTTTCTCTCTTAATGACCGTGGCAAGCCGCCAGCTTCGGGAGGGAAAGCAAATCCCTCTTAAAGCCTATTTCCATGAACCGACTGTAAATGAGTCGGAGCTTAATCTTTAAGTCACTTTGCCACGCTGCTTGAGGGGAGGAAGTCTTTCAAATGAGATCTCCAGTCTTCCTGGGGACTAGTAAACCAGAGGAAAGCACAAGTTTCTGGCGTTTAGGGGGAAGGTTACTTAGCTTAGCAGGCAAACGTCATTCCAAGGATACAGGTGTGAGGGCTAAGAAGACTCACAACCTGCTGATCTCATCTTGTTCTCCTTCCTTCACCACTGCCCTGCTCCACCTCACGTCCTAGCTATCTAACGTTGGGCTCATAATAGTACAGCTGGGCTGTTAATGGCACCTTTTTTCTCTCCCCTCATGTGGCTTGGACAAAATGCGACATGGAGCTGAATGATCCTTGGGCTTCTCTTTTCCAAACCAAACCTCTGCCTTTTTTGGCCCCTCTTACACATGATCCCAAGATGCCCCTCCCCCTGCTTCCTCTCCAGCTGGGATGTATCACCCCTGGGGCACTTACCGTTTGTAAATTTCAGTACCACCTGATTGCCTTTCGGTAGGAGCACTGGAGACCAACAACCTGGCTAGTTTTATGTTGAAGGTTGATACGTTTAGGAGGAGATTACATGCAAGAGGAAGGGGCTTGGCTCAATGACCCAGGGGGTCCTTCCAGTCCTAGGTCCCCCCGACATAAATATATGGAGTAGTTGGAGAAAGATCTACTGATGGAGCTATGGAGAGAGATTTACACTTTGACCCGTGGCTTGCAGGTTTAATGGAAATCTAGTTAAAAATTGCAGTTTCAGAACATACCAAGTACCTAAAAGGGTGTCACAAGGAGGAGGGTGAAAAAATGTTCTCCTTGGCCTCTGAGGATAGAACAAGAAGCAATGGGCTTCAACTGCAGCAAGGGAGGTTTAGGTTGGACATTAGGAAAAACTTCCTAATTGTCAGGGTGGTCAAACACTGGAATAAATTGCCCAGGGAGGTTGTGGAATCTCCATCTCTGGAGATATTTAAGAGCAGGTTGGACAGACACCTGTCAGAGATGGTCTAGATAGTGCTTGGTCCTGCCATGAGGGCAGGGGACTGGCCTCGATGACCTCGCGAGGTCTCTTCTAGTTCTAGTGTTCTAGGATTCTATGAAATTCTGATGCTTAGAACAGCATAATCTGGATGTAGCCATGAGGCTTCAAGGACTCTGTCTTGTCACCACTTCCTCTCATTATTGGATGCACACATGTATCCATCCATCTGTCCTTCCATTCGCCCATCGAGATATACCTCGCCTCACCAGAGCGTCTGAGCACTCAAAGATCACCCTGACACTTGATGGAGCCCCAAACCTCTAGTGTTGCATCTTTCTAACCATAGGGTATGTTTAGACTATGGGCTTTTGTCGACAGAGGCTTTGTCAACAGATAGGGTGTGACTAAACTACATGGCTCCATTGATGGAGCCATGTAGATTAGGCTGATCGACAGAGGGAAATGAAGCCACGATTTAAATAATCACGGCTTCATTTAAATTTAATCAGCTAATCAGCTGTTTGTCAGCTCATTGCGCTAGTCTGGATGCTCCTGCGCCGACCTGAAAGCGCTTTATCGACCTCCCTCTTATGTCTCATAGGATGAGGTTTACCGGGGAGGTCAATAAAGGGCTTTCATGTCAACAGGGGAGCGTCCAGACTGCCCTGATCTGCCAACAAACAGCTGATCGGCAGAGCGGGGCAGCCATTTACATTTAAATGAAGCCGCGATTATTTAAATCGCAACTTCATTTCCCTTTGCCGAACAAACAAATCTACATGGCTCCATCGACGGAGCCATGTAGTCTAGACGTACCCATACTGTCAACAAAGCTTCTGTCGACAAAAAGCGTCTAGACTACAGCCAGTTCTGTCAACAAAGCAAACCGCTTTTTTGACAGAGAGTCTAGACATTCTCTTTTGAAAAAGCACAGTGTGGATGCAATAGCACCTTTTGTCAACAGAACTCTGTCGACAAACGGCGTTATTCCTCATAGCATGAAGTTTACCGCCATCGACAAAACTGCTGCGTTCTGTCGACTTACTGTTGACAGAACTCAGCGGTAGGGTAGACAAAGGTCTAGTTTTGTTGACAAAAGGCTACTTTTGTCGACAAAACCCTGTAGTCTAGACACACCCATATTGCCAAGGGTTTCAACCTTGCCGGCAGCCTAAGCCACTACCTCTTTTTGATCTTGCCATCAAATGACAAAAGAGAGGTACTTGGGTCCAGAGCGCAGACTCCAAAGTGGAGATGGGAAGGCGGAAATGCCTATTCTCCATCTTACATGGCTTGGTTGTCTTGGGTCTGAGAGATAAGATGCTTGAAGATTCCTTCATGTGAGATGAAAAGAGGATGCGGCTTTGGAAGATGCTAAATTACCTTCTTTAGCAGTGCTACTGTTCGGCAGATTACAAAAATTACCCCTTTGTAGCGACAGCCTTCAAAGTGGGGATAAAAGAGCCGCATCAGCATATCTACAAGTCGTTTGCATTTCGTGTTATCTTTGCACAATTATGGGTCTGAAGAGAGAACGCTTTTTTCTTTGCTTCCCTTTCCCCTTCAAAGTTCCCTTAATTATTTTCCATTCGGGCTGACTAGCCAGCGTATTCTAGGTAATAAAAGCCAGATGGGACATGGTGAAACTGAGTCTGAAGTCATTTGGCCCGTCACGTGGAAATGCCGAATACAAGACGTAGCTGTGGTTCCTTCACCCTGTGAGGGGGAGGACTCCTGCTGCGGCAATGAAAGAAGATCCCCAAGGCAGACATTACCGCGGGAGAGAGGAGATCTAGTGAAACTCAAGGAGGGCCCCGGTTCTGACGTGTCGGAACGCTTCCACTGAATCTTAGGAGATACAAATGAAACCAACTCTGCTATCCATATGCGTGTCTGTGTCTCTCTTCCCCAAAGCAGACCTCAGCCAGCCAGGATGATGGATAATGGAGGCAACACGAGGGAATTTGAGTTGGTATCATGTTAGGGTGGCCAAATTTACTGACATCCGAGCCACATACGACCAGCTTCTGAAGTTCGAGAGCCAGGGTGCACCTGCCAGGGCCTGGTGATTAAGCCCTGTGGCAGGTTGGCCGGGCTAGGAGTTTTGCCATGCAGGGAGAGGGATCTTAGGGCTCCTGCATCACAGGCCACTCTAGCTGGGGCTTGGGGTTTTTGCCCTACAATTGGGAGGCGAGTCTCGGGATCCAGCACCACAGGGGGATCCAGCACCTCCTGGGGCAAGGGCTCCAGCTCCACTCTTGCTGAAGTCCTGAGCCCCAGCTCATGGGTAGGAGGTCCAAGCTCCCCAACAGCCTGGTAAGTGGAGAATGGAGGGAGGTCTCGGGAATTTAACTGTAAAAGAGCCGCATTGGGCTTCTGAGCCACAGTTTGGCTACTTCTGCGGAAGCATGTTGCATAGAAACGGTGGGTCCTAGTGAGTCCTGATACAAGCGCCCACAGCTTGCTGGGGGATGCTCCGATAGGGATGGATTTGTGGCTTGCTTTATCCCCAGGGAAGCCCCTTCTGCTGGAATCCAGCTGGGACCAGGTGAAGAAAGATGCGTCAAAAAAGAGGCGGAGAAATTGGAGGAGGCCCGGAGAAGAGCGACAAAAATGATGGAAGGTCTAGAGAACTTGAGCTATGAGGGAAGACTGATGGAATAGTTCAGAAAAAAGACTGAGAGGGGACACGATAGCGACTTTCAAGTACCTACCAGGGTGTTACAAAGAGGAGGGGAAAAATGGTTCTTCTTGGTCCCTGAGGACAGGACAAGAAGCAATTGCAGCAAGGGAGGTTTAGGTGACCACAAAATGGCAGCCTGAGCATGCTGTTTGCAGCCCGTGACATAGTTCACACTACTTGTGTGTTATTCCTCTCCCACACAACCCTGGGTGTGTTGGGTCTGTTGACACCAGTGGTGGGCAGTCTGCTGTCCTTCGGGGTTCCATGTGTGGCCCATGAGACATTCGTTAACTGTCACCCCCATGGGGTTGCCAGATTCTTCGGGTTTTTGTCCACATCAGGGTTTTTCCCCTTCCGGTGTTACAAAAGTGACACACACGTAAAGCAAGAGCACGGGAAATGTGGTGTGCACTGATCACCCACAACATAGTGAGAGCCGGGTGCTCCCTCTGCATCCAGTCAAAGCGCTGTCTAGGGACGCAAGTGCAGTGAGCAAAACTACCGTATCCCGGGAAGACCGTCTTGGTTACGACAATCTTGTGCCGCACTGAGAAGGAGGGCCCCTCAGTAGCCCAGGTTGCCCTTCACTGGTTTAGTCGGTGAGGTCTTTAAAGCAGGGGCTCTCCATCTTAGGGGCCTGGTCATTGGAATGGGATAATCAGTCATTCTCTGTTCAGATACATCCGCACTGCTCACGGCAGCAAGCCGCCCAGCACGAGTTGGAGGCAACAGTTAGGCTTGCATGGCCATGCTAAAAACGTCTGCCTAGACATTGCAGCCAGTGCTAGTGCTCAGGCTCGGTGCAACTGCAAAGCATCCTCTATAACACGATTTTGGGGCAGTTCGAGCCTGAGACGGTCAACCCCAGCTAAAGGACTCACTGATACACCTGCAGACCACGTCTCCACTTGCTGGAGGATCGATGCTCTGATGATCGATCCTCTGGGGTTTGATTTAGGGAGTCTAGTTAAGACCTGCTAAATGGAATGCTGAGAGTGCCCCCATCGGCACTTGATACTCTTTGTTGCGATGAAGAGCAAAGGAAATAGATGGGAGTGTTTCTCCTGTTGACCTCCTATTGTAGGGCTGCCTCCCCAAAATTGGTGCAAGGTAAGTCGATTCCAGCTATGCAATTTATGCATGCAAATATCTTACATCGATTTTCTCCACTAGTGTAGACTTTGGCCTCAGAGACCAGACGGAGACCTACCTCGGGCAGCTTATGACTCATATGACTACCTTGGGTTCTACACCATCCTTTGAAACAGCTGGAGCTGGCCCAGGAGGCAGGATTAGCTGGACCATAGCTCTGATCCAGTCTGTCCCTGCCTATGTTCCCTGTGTCTCTTGGGGTCCCTAGGCTCGGCTCCAACACGAATAGATAGGGCACATGGAGACATGGCTATCTACCTAGTGGATAGGTGCCTACTGGCTGGGGACTTAGGAGATCTAGACTATTTCCAGCTGTGCCACTGGCATGCTGGGTGATGTTGAGTACATCACACATCCTCTCTGTGCCTCAGTTTTTCCATCTGTACAATGGGGATAATAGAAAGTGGTGTGAAACTGTTGTGAGGTAATTGGGGCCTGCGGCCTGCCCCTCGTGGTCCATAAACAATCTGTAGACTAGCCCCTACCCTTGGGGCTGGGTGGATGGATGGCACATAACCCAAAGTTGCTCGCCAGCCCTTTAAAACAGGGCTGGGTGGCCCACTGAGCCAAGTCACAGGGTGGGGCTGTGCCCTGGTAGGGGAACACAGGCCCATCCTACTCCACTGGGTCCCAGCCCAGGGCCCTGTGAGTGGCAGGACAACTCACCACTCCCTTGGTGGGGAAGCCATCCGAAAAGCATCGGGGATCTCTGGGCAGGAGAGGCTGCTCCTGCCCCCAACCTGGGCCACTTCCTACCTGGTCCAGCAGGGTAGCTTCCCACAAGCTCGCAGGGTGCTCTAGTACCTCAGGGACAGCTTCTCCCCCCCCCCCCCCGAGATACTACAGCACCCTTTCTTGGCCGTATTCAACCCCTCTGACAAATCAGTGCTCCTTATTTAGGTGTCTAATGTGAGAGCCAAACATCCTGGCTTTGAATTTCAAAAACCTGGATGCCCTCTGAGGCCTCCCAAACTTTGGGGAAGTTTGAATCTTCATTCGCGCTTTGAGAGTCAAAGACTCAATTCTGCATTTTAAAAGAATGGACCAACACATTCTTTCTTTTTCCCCATGTATTTTGCTGAGTGACCCATGCCCCTAAAAACTGAGTGTTCCAAAGAGGGCACGACACAGAGTGTTTTAATTGCTTATATCCATCCCCTGTTTCCTGGCGTGGGGTTTGTTTTCAGCTTCCCACAATTAATTGGAATGAATTTTAATGATTTCCTGGGGCTCGGATGGGAAGAAATCCTAATGAATTCCACATGATGGCTCCAAAATATATTAAAAAAAGGAGGGACATAGCCTGATCAAAGAATTAGTCTATTTCAGGGGCAAAACCTAACAGTCTGCCACCAACAGCCTGTAAGGAAACCATCTTAGGAAACAGAGGCATAAGAAGTTGGATCACCTTGTGATAGCAAGAAAAAAAACCAACCCTACATTTCGCAAGCTCTTGAGATATTCACAGCAAGCACCGGAGGGTAACTAGGTTTTACGCTAGCACACGGAAGGTGCCCAAGCGAGAGCGTCTGGTGGTTTCTGATAAGTAGGAGACTGGCTTCCATTTCACACAACAACTTCTACTGGCTTTCCAAGGAGAGCAGGTTTCCTTGAACGTCCTACTGTCATGGGCACTACGTGAACAGCAAGCTTCAAAAGGAAGGAGAGGTTATGGTCCCCGAGCCCTACAGCTGGTGTGCGGCTCTCGAAGTGCAGAGGGGAAAGTATTTGTCTTTTTCACAGGAAAAAGGCCTGCTGGATTCAGGAAGTGTCTTGGCTAGTGTCCCCCCCGCCCGGCTCGTACTTCTCAGTAGCAATGTCCACGCGGAAGAGGCGAAGGGAGACATTTAATACAGAATCACAGCCCCAGCGTTGGAGTGGTAGGACCCGATGGCACAACTCACTGAGGTCAGTCAGCATCTTGCCGCTAACGTGAGCGGGCTCTGGACCAGGGTGCAATGCAGAACTTCGCTTCGGAGGGCTGGTCTGCGTGGGGAGGGACTGCGCTGCCAGCCAGGGCGTGAAATTATAGTGCAGTGCTTGCGGTAGCATCCTGTGTGGATCCTGCACGAAGGATCTCGGGGCGAGCTTTGAGGTACGATGCTGCGGTGGCCAAATTCACTGACCCTCTGACCTGCATCTTTTGAGGTGGGAGAGCCAAGAGCAATGCTTTTTTTGTGACGTACGGCCTGGAATGGCGTACTGTCACCTATTTCCCCAGCCTACAGAAAAGGAATGGGATTTCTCCTGCACGTACCGGCACCTGATTTCCTAGAGCGGCTTGGCTCCTAACTGAAGCCTGCTTGGGATGTGCGGCATTTTTTACCCCGGCTTTTTGCCTCTTAAAGGAGCCACAACAACATTTCAGCCCCCAGCACTTTTTTTTTTTGCTCGACAAGTTTGCCCCAGAGTACCGGCATCTTTTTTCTTACAAAAAAAGCACTGGCCACGTGTCACGTACAGCCTGCCCTATGCAGCAGTGCCTGCTGGGGCATGGGGAATAAAGCCCTTAGACTCCCCTCCCTGCTGTAGTAGGATGAGGGCCTGAAACATAAGCCCAGGTATCACAGGCCTGGTGTGAGGCCTGAGGCCTAGGAGAAATGGTTTGATCTGAGCAAAGTCCTCACTAAGTCAAATTGCGAGCAGGAAGCCAGCTTAGTTAGCATCCCCCTGAAATGTTCTTACAACCTGTCCCTGACACCCGCGATTGTTTGATACCTGCAACCTTATTGATGCTTAATTTTGCTAACAAAACACTTCATTGAGAGACATCTTGGTACCCACTTCCTCCCCAGAGCCCTGAGCCAGGTTCATGACCAGGTCCAAAGTAACAGCCCGACAGATGGTGACCAAACCCCCTTTTACGAGGTAAGGGGAGGTAACTAAGCAACAGGAGGTGGAAACCTGATATGTCAGGAGTGAGGTGTAACTTGTTTGTACCGATGTAATAAAAGTGTACCCCAGAGAGTGGCTATCTAGGGGGCAATGCTGGATCCATAGTATTGGCTGAGTTAGTCTGGTGTCATGGTGTACATATGCATAGCGGTGTAGCGGCGAGGCTGTTTGCTGACAATGATGACTCTACTTCGCCTGGCGATAAACTGGGCTGGGTGTTCTTGATCCTTATCTGATGTATGGTCTTTGGGGGCTCTGATGGAGTCTGCTCTGTTGGCTAATTGTGCCTCGTTAACGCGGTAGATGGGGAGCCACATGCACGCATGCAGCTGAAAGTCGACCATCATTGACGGAGCAGAAGGCCTGTCAGGAACCCATCGGGAAGGCCTGACTGACTACACCTGCAGGGAGACGCCCCTAATCTCCACCCTGCCACAGGGCAGAAGCCCTGAGTGCCCCCTGCCCAGCCCGGTAGGCAGAGAATGGGGCAGTGCAGGGGGCTCTGAGACCCACACTAACTGTGAAAGAGCCACATGAGATCCATGAGCTGCAATTGGCAGCAACTTCCCCATGTTAAGTCCTGGTGCCTTGAGCAGCACAATGCCCTCTGCATTTTGGGTAGATGGTGCTTGGTCCTGCCGGGAGGGCAGGGGGCTGGACTTGATGACCTCTCGAGGTCTCTTCCAGTTCTAGAGTTCTATGATTCTATTGAGTCCACTCAGATGGAATCACTGAAGTTAGGACTTTAATAGCCATTGATGGACCTAACAGCCATGAACTTATCTAGCTCTTTTCTGAACCTTGTTAGTCAGGGTGGGTAAGAATGGCGTCCCTAGCTCTGTCTGGAAATGGATGACAGGAGAGGGATCATGTGATGATTACCCGTTGTGTTTCCTCCCTCTGGGGCACCTGGCACTGGCCATTGGGCTAAATGGGCTTTTGGTCTGACCCAGTGTGGCGGTTCTTTTGTTCTTACAACCATCTCCTGCCACACCTGGATCTGCCCTGAAGAACTCATAGTAGGGATGAGTAGAGCTAGGGGTCACCAGATGAAATTAATGGGGAGCAGTTTTAAAACAAACCAAAGAAAGTTTTTCTTCACGGAGCACATAGTCAACCTGTGGAACTCCTTGCCAAAGGATGTTGTGATGACCAGGACTTTAACAGGGTTCAAAAAAGAGCTGGATACATTCATGGAGGATAGATCCATTCATGGCTATTAGCCAGGATGGGTAGGGACGGTGTCCCTACCCTCTGTTTGTCAGACGCTGGAAATGGGTGACAGGGGAGGGATCACTTGATGATTCCCTGTTCTGTTCATTCCCTCTGGGGCACCTGGATTGGGCCCTGTCGGCAGACAGGATACTAGCCTGGATGGACCTTTGGTCTGACCCAGTGTGACTGTTCTTATGTTCTTTTGATGACCTGACAAACACGGCACAGTGTCCTCTTTGATACAGCAGAGCTGTGATGAACACCATGCACATCCTGGTCCAAAATCGAGGCCACCACTAAAACAGCCAGGCCATGAACAGAGCCTGTCTACAAACACACACCCTGCAGCATGGCTTGCCCTCGCAATTTTACTGCAGGTCTTCAAGTGTCTGCTACTGCTATGGAAACCTCTTGGAGTCATGAGAATCGCCTCTCCCCGGAGCCACCTCTGCAAAAGGCTCAACCCTCAGAAAGCAAAGAAGCAGAAACTTCATTTAAAAAAAAAATATCATGATTTTAAAGCAGATTTCAGGAGGGTCTTTTTTTGGGAGGGACGCTGCGTGAACTGTCAGATGTGTGGCGCTAAGCAACGCTACACACCTCCCTTTGTACCTGTACATACATCGTCTCTCTCTCTCTGTCTCCTGTCTTTCAGGTTCAAGTTGCCCATCATTTGAGGGTTTAAACAACAGATGATCCAGATCCACTTACGGTCACCAGTTATTTTCCTGTCAATTCTCTCTTCCCCTTTCCTTTTCGGACAGAGAGGCCTTCGCGGGAAGGGCGATGAAGCCTCAGCACGAAGCCAGTCTCTGCACTATGGTGAATTGGCTAGATGTCCTAATTGGGGGTTTTCATCTCCATGATGCTAGTACCCGTAATACTCCTTCGAGAGCATAATACAGGGCCGTGAGATTTAATAAATAGCTCTAAGAACTCTGGACTATGGAGTTTTGTATTGGGAACAGCCCAAACCATGGCTAGTTAACAGAATACAGCAAGGTCCAAAAGGCGACTTTTCCCCCAACAGGCGATGGGCTGGAAAAATAGGAATTTCCCTCCTGCCACCCAGCATGTCCTTGCTCTTTTTCAAATCAACCCCACCCCAATAAACCAGCTTTATTAGGGCAGGGCCAGCAGCCACAGAGGGCCGCTGGGCAAGGTGGGGGAGGCCCGGTTCTGCTCCTCCAGAAGGGGCGGGACTTCTGGTGGAAGGGGCGTGGCTGGGGGCAGCTGGCCATTAGCGCCCCCTGGAGCACGGCGCACCCTTCCCGCCCAGCCCTCAGAGCCCGGCGGAGCGCTCAGTGCAGAGCTCCAGTGGCGATTTAAAGGGCCCAGGGCTCTGGTCACCACTGCTGCTGCAGAACCAGGCCCATTTGAATCGCCTGGTCCTGGGGTAACTGCCCCCTTTGCTCCTCCCCATCCTCCATCAGTGTGTGATGGGGTGAAGTCACAGAAGACCCCATGGGGGGCTTCCCAGAGTGCTGACAAGGCCATGGCCACCCTCCTTTTTGCTCTTTGGGGCTTCTCTCCACCCGGTGCTGCTGGGTCAGCTCCCCCATGAAGGCCCCAAGCTGACACCGCTGCCCCTTCGCCCCGAGGAGCAGAACAGACACCGAAACTCTTCAGGTCCAAGGAAGATGCAGTTTAGGGCCCAGTTTCCTGGGATACCCCTCCCCAAATGGGATCGGAGCCCCAAGGGAATGAGTTAGGTAAGCCCCCCTTTAGCAGTGAAAGGGGGAATGTGCACATGGATTGCTCCCCCAGGTAGTCATTCTTTACCCTGGGCTTGATAGAAAATAAAAGTGGCTTTATTAAGTGGCTTATTTAAGTGGCAATAAGTGAGAAGAGGCAGAGCAAAGTAGATTACAAACTCAAAATAACGGGAAACGCTTAGCTACTTCTAACACTGAAACCTCAGGGCAAACGTGTGACAGATGCATTACAAACTCACCCTAAAACTGTTTCTTTCCCAGCAAAGCCTTTCAAACAGCGCTGTCCCACACCCTAGGGTCTTTGATGCCTCCCTTCAGGTGTGCCAGCCAAAGACCAGCACGCCTGCTTTCCTATTGTTTATAAAGATTTCCTTCTTCATGGGGAGTCACTTGGCCAGTTGGGGTGGGCATGTGACTTCCCCAGACCAGGCACTGCCAAGAGTTAAAGGACAAAAGAGATTGTTTAACCGTTGGTCATTGAGGGTAACGCCTGTACTGGCTTTCATTTAAAAACCAGAAAGCACTCCGCACTCCACATGGCTAATTTTACACCCAAAGATGATACACACACCAACATAGGATAAACAGACCCAGCGAATTAAGACGTGAAGATTGATAGGTGACATGAAGCATTTCCCCCGCAAGCATCTTTGAGTTCTGTCTCTTTGTGTTCGTAAGTCCGTTTCATAAAGCGGGGGAGGAGGTCTGTCACGCAGTGGGCCTGGCCATGAGAAATCTACAAGGACAATGCCGGGGAGAGCAGCCCGCAGACATCTAGCCTAGAAGTCTCTGTAATACAGGCAGGGAACAGTGTTCCAGAAAGCAGAGACGGTCTCAGCCTAGTATCTCTGCATGACATCCTGCCATCAGCAGCTGGCCACACCCTCAGCTGGATCGTAGGACTATTTCAGGCACAAACCCCGGAGTAGCGAGATATGTTTGCACCGGCTCTAGCAAACCGAGAGCGAACAGCGAGGTTCGGAATGTTTGCTGTGTCGTTTTAGCCGTCTTGGCCCCAGGGAAAGGACATAAGGCGGGGGAGGGAATATCTTTTATTGGACCAACTTCCGTTGGGGAACGTTGGGGAAAGAGACACGCTTTCCAGCTACACGCTTTCAGGCCTGAGCCATGTCCTTTGTAGCCGTTGCCACTTTTATTTCCATAGAACAGCTTGGAAAATTGCCTTGCTGTCACTCCAGGAAACTTAGATGAAGGGGATTTTACATTTATTGTCACCCTTCTGGGTCCTAGTTTATGAGGCCTTGGAGGGGGTGAAGAAGCAGCATAATTGATTCTGCCTGTAGAGTTCTCTTACTGACAGCAAAAAAGGAAAAGGTTTTTTAACACTTGACTTTGACTGTCATGGCTCCTGCCCCACTCTGGCATGATAAATGCAGAAGTGGGGGCCAGCAAGTGTACCCCAAAGCCTTATCTACCAGGCTTTGGTATAAAACTTCCCCCAAAATCTTAAAAACCTAGATTTTGGGAATAAAACTTCCGCTGCCACCACCCAAATATTAATAACGAAATCAGGAGAAAGATCTTTTGGGAAATCTCACCCCTAAAATAAAAATCAGGGCACACAATTAACCAATGCCAGGTTAATAATAGAAAAGAGAAAACTTTTATTATTACCACAATATTCCTGTTGCAAGCATAAGGATCAGATGGAAAGTAACAAAATATACTACTGGAGGAATTACACCATGGGCTAGAACTTAGTTAAAAAGAAAAGCCAAACATCTCTTAAGCAGTGCCAGATCTCAGATCCCATACCCAACCCTTAAAACAATAAAGCCTAATGAAACTACCTAAACTTTACCCTACTTACTGAAAATGAAGAATTGTTTCTTGGAGAGAGAGAGAGAGAGACATGCTTGTCCCTCCCTGTAGCTGCAGAGAACTTCCCAGAGACAAAAGAAGAACAAAAAAAAGAAACCCAAATTCCTTTGTCCCAGTTTGAAAGTCCTACCTCCATTCCTATTGGCCACTCTACCTGGCTAGGTGTAGTTAACTCCTTAATCCCCAGGCTGCTGGCCAACCCTCATAATCATGACACTGAGGAGCAATGTTTCACAGCGCTGCCGGACACCAGAGAATCTCCCAGTCTCGCCTGAGCAGGCTGGGTGTCGCGGGGAGTCCTTTCCTCCCTCCTGAGACCCAAGTCCTGGGTCTATCGGGGTCTATAGCCCACCCCTGCATACTCCACCACAAGCTGAAATAACCCACTGGCCCTTTAAACAGGGCGGGGGCGTCCCCACACAAAATCAAAGGCTGGCCCAGTAAAGCAGAGCCCGGGGGCCCACGGGCTGGAGTCTCTAAGCTGAGTCACTGGTGGGTCATTTAAGGTAGGTCCCGCTGGCCCATTGGCTGGAGTCTCTATACAAAGTCAGTGGCCGGCCCTTGAACGCAGGGCCCACTGGCCCGAATCTATATAGAGTCGCTGGTTCGCCCTTTGAGTCAGGGCCGGCTGGCCCACTGGCCCGAGTCTCTATATACAGTCACTGGTCGGCCTAGGCAGGGCTGAACAACAGCAAGTCACTGGTGGGGTGGGGGCTGCACCCCTGGTAGGGGGACCTGGGCCCACCCTACTCCACCGGGTCCCAGGGCCCTGTGAGTGGCAGGACGACCCACCACTCCCTCGGCGGGGAATCCGTCCGAAACGCGCCGAGGATCCCGGGGTGGGAGAGGCTGCTCCTGCCCCCCTCCCCGGGCCACTTCCTACCTGGTCTGGCGGGGTCTCTTCTCACGTGCTCGCAGGATCCTCTAATTCCCCGGGGGCAGCTTCTCCCTCGTAGATAGCAGGGGAGACGTCCCAGCTAGCACTATTGGAGTCTCTGCTTCTCCCCCCCGGGGCGGCTGGCTGCTGCTGGTCAGGAGCTCCCTTGTGAGGTCCTTCCCCTCCGGCAGTCAGCCCACACTGAGCGTCTCCCCAGTCTTTTATACCTGGGCTACAAACTGAGCATGCTCAGTAGGATTGTGGGGGCAGGGCTCCTTTAGCCAGGTGGCCACTTTCTGGCTGTGTCTACACTGGCATGATTTTCCGGAAATGCTTAAAACAGAACAGTTTTCCGTTATAAATATTTCTGGAAAAAGCGCGTCTACATTGGCAGGATGCTTTTCCGGAAAAGCACTTTTTCCGGAAAAGCGTCCGTGCCAATGTAGCCGCGCTTTTCCGCAAAAAAGCCCTGATCGTCATTTTTGCGATTGGGGCTTTTTTGCGGAAAACACTACTGTGCTGTCTCCACTGGCCCTTTTCCAGAACAGTTTTCCAGAAAAAGGACTTTTGCCCGAACGGGAGCAGCATAGTATTTCTGGAAAAGCGGCTGATTTCTTACAGTAGATCGTCAGTGCTTTTCCGGAAATTCAAGGGGCCAGTGTAGACAGCTGGCAAGTTATTCCGGAAAAGCGGCTGATTTCTTACAGTAGATCGTCAGTGCTTTTCCAGAAATTCAAGGGGCCAGTGTAGACAGCTGGCAAGTTATTCCGGAAAAGTGGCTGATTTTCCGGAATAAGTGGCCAGTGTAGACACAGCGTCTATGTATATCCTGCTGCCCATAGCACTGAATTTCTAGGCAGTGGCTCAGGCAGCAGGATCCTATTTAAATGTCTCATGGCGCCTGGTCGCGGCACTACCCCCACAGGGGTGGAAGCCACGAGCCTTTTAAATTGCTGCTATTGAAAGGGCTCACAGCTCCTGGCCCCGCTGCTGCTGCATTTCCTGGGGGCTTCCCTGGCTTGCTGTGGCTATTTCAAGGGCTCCCAGTTGTGACGGTACCCCAGCAAGGGCAGGAGCTATGAGCCCTTAAAATAGCCGCAGAAATCCAGGCAACATGGTAGCATCTGGGCCAGGATCCGCGAGCCCTTTGCTGTGTTTCACTTCAAAGCCTCTGACCCAGACAACTCTGGGGAGAGGCTAGTCACCAGCCCCGCCCCTTCCTCCCCAGACTCCGCCCCCTTTAGGGGCGGAGCTGGCCACGTATCGAAATTCATTAAGCAGTCCCCCTGTGGAAATTATTGCCCCTCCTGTATTAAAATCACTACCCCGATCAGCTTACAGTGACTAACGTAACGGCTAAGTGCGTGTCTGTGCCCGGCTAGTGGATGGCCCATGTAAAGAAGTTTATGAGTCTGCCACTGCCTATAAATTAATATGCTCTGTCCTGAGGCAGTAGAGTCTGGTACTTTTATCATCCAAGAAGTCACCCTTCACCTTTTTCAATCAGCATCTTTCTATTTAGATTTCATTTGCAGACTCATATACCACAGGGGTTTGCCTAGCGGGATACTGTCGCCTTAGAAAAGTTGTAACTGGGCTGAGAAAAATAAAAGCTACTGCCAAACAGTTCCTCATCCCCCGTTTCTGTCTCCGTTCCTTGCAAATGTGATTTCTGAGGCAATGCTCCGCAGCCTTGAAATTTGACTCCGTTGGGCCGTCCAAGGCCTAGGGAGGGCTGATTCCACACTGTCACCCCTCCCGTTCATCCTCCGAACCGCAGCGAGAGATGAATTAGGGCTAAGGATGAGGGTTAATCCCAACAACCCGAACCAGCAAGCATGCAGGCGACTCAGGACAGCCTTGAGGACCAGGCCCGCCCCACGCCGCCTGAGGAGAATGAAACAGCGTGCCGCCCAGGAGGGGGCGAATGTCAGGAAGATAAATGATCTGTCTGCCCATTGGCCACCCAATCCAGGTCAATTAACAGGTGCTTCACTTTATCTGACATGCTCGGGCTCTCCTGTCCGCCACACTGAAATCCATTCCTGCCAGAGACCCCGCAGCTGGTAGGAACCTCAGGGGGAGGGCATTGGCTTGGCCTTGCCGGAGCTGCTGCAAACCCCTGCCACATGTGTGATGGTGAACATCAGGCCAGAATCCGCATGTCCAGCCCTGGCTGGTTTTATTCTGGAGCCAGTTTGGGTTGCACTGGACAGTGCACGGTCGACAGCATCAGACACCGACGGTCTCGCTGTGCTCCCGGACACGACGCGGCAGTTTGGGCAGTGTGGCAAAGACGTCGGGAGCTAATTATTGGTGTTCCCCCAACATTGTGAACCTCAGTGGGGGCTTGGAAGGACACGCTTGCTGCAGTGGAGGGTATACAGCAATGTTCCCTCGACTTTTTTCCCATCCATGCGCAGAATAAATTTTGTTCTGTGCGCCGAGGCATGAGCGGATGTGCACCACCAGTAGAAACACAAACTGTGGGCACTGTGGGCTCTCTGCTCATTAGCTGGGCAGCAGCTGAATCTCCCCTGTTTGACTGCCCAAGCAATTGGCCTACAGGGAACACTGCTGTACAATCTAATCTCCAGTCCCTTAGCCTCCTTCCTGAGGGTTTTAGCAGCTGTGCCTACTGTTGCAGTGGCCTGCCTGTCCTGACTGGAATCAGCATAGGTGACTTGTGCCTATGGGAGGGGGGGGGTACAGGGCAGCCATGCGGAAGAAGAGGGAGGGGGCACCCAAGTGCACAGGGGCGGGGGAGGGGCAGTGCACCACCTGATACCACAAGAACAGAAGAACATAGGAACAGCCACACTGGGTCAGACCAATGGTCCATCTAGCCCAGTGTCTGTCTGCTCACAGTGACCAATGCCAGATTCCCCAGAGGGAGGGAACACAGCAGGAAATCATCACATGATCCCTCTCCAGTCATACATTTCCAGACAAACAGAGGTTAGGGACACCATTCCAACCCATCCTGGCTAAGAGCCATTAATGGACTTAACCCTCCATGAATTTATCTAGTTCTCTTTTAAACCCTGTTATAGTCCTAGCCTTCACAGTCTCCTCAGGCAAGGAGTTCCACAGGTTGTCTGTGCGCTGTGTGAAGAAGAACTTCCTTTTATTTGTTTTAAACCTGCTGCCCATTAATTTAACTTGGTGGCCTCTAGTTCGTATATTATGGGAACAAGTAAATGACTTTTCCTTATTCACTTTCTCCTCACCACACATGATTTATAGACCTCTATCCTATCCCCCCTTCGTCTCCTCTTTTCCAAGCTGAAAAGCCCTAGTCTCTTTAATCTCTCCTCATATAGAACCTGTCCCACTGCCACACCTCTGAGACCTGCCTTCCTCTCCAAGGAGAACAGAGTTAAAAAAACCCCCCTCCAATTCTATAGCACATGGCATGGTAGGATTGTTCAGAGAAGAACAGAGGTCAGCAAATTTTCCTCGAACAGTGAGGCTCTGAAACTTTGGGGGTGGGGGGTGGAAGGGCGATGGAATCACCATTCTCCACCGCGAACTTTGGTTGTTCAAAAGTTGAACCAAATTTTACTTTTCTAGCAGTGAGGCAGTGAAAAAGATGAATCCCAGCCGGAGGAGCAAACAGAATATATAGAAAGAGATCCGCCACCCAGGCCCAATGCAGAACTTCTTATGAAAGACGTGATGAAAGTCTGGGTGGTTTCTTTTCAGCGGCTTTCTGCCGCTAAACAGAATGGCAGAGTGGCGGCAGAAGCACAAGAGGCCTATAATGAAGTGTGCTTCTAAGAAGAGTTTTCACTCTCGCCTCTCTTTAGTGGGGAATCGTAGGCCAGAGACACCTTCCACAAAAGAGGGGAAAATAAATGTGCTTCCAACCAGCCGCAGGCAAGTGGCTTTGTAGGAAGGCGATGAAAAAGTTAAATGGCAACTTACCTAAAAATAACCACAAAATTCATCCTTTGAAATATGTGCCCTGCCTAAATGCCCTTTTCCCATTGATGAATCAGAATGAAAGCGATAATGTTACTATCGAATCTTCCAGATGGCAGAGAAAAAGTTTTAAAAGTCACCCTGTGCCAGCTAAATTCCTCCTTGGCATTGCTTCAAGAGCTTCCTTTGCCCATATGCACCCTTGCTTTGAGTTTTTATAAACGTCTCTCCCCCATTTATGCGCTTGGCATCTTTTCCAGCGGGTTGGAGAATGATATTTCTATGGCAAAGCCAAGCCCCGACGCAAAAATAATTTCAATAGCTTGTACTGGGGACAGGAGAGGCCTTTCCCATGGACAATAGCAAATAAATGATGATCAGACTAAACAAACAACCATTCACACCGACAACGACAAGGCTGAGATTGGACCTAAAGAAAACAGACTAGTGAATCCAATGGAACAGATTGCAGATTTGGGATGTTTCTAATCACAGGTGACAGTGATGGAGCACCTGTCAATGGGAGGCAGTATGTCCTGCCTGGCTTTGCAGTCTGACCAGGTGCTGTGCATTTATCCTCATGTCCATCGGCAGCAAGCTGGCCCTGAGTGTGCATAGCGATCAGTTTCCCCCACTATGGAAAAGCAGGCTGCCTCGCTACTAGAGTCCAGGACAGGAGGGGTGGGCTGACAGACCCCCCTGCATCTCCGCCTCTTAAATTTCAATGACAAGATTCATTCAGGGTGGTCAAAGTGCCATGACCCACGCTAGATTTTCAGTGGTACAGATTGGACCTCTCTAATCCGGCACTCTCCGGTCCAGAAACATCCGTGGTCCGGCATGACGTTAGTGAGCCGGATGTCCACTTATCACAGGTGTGGCCAAGTTTCCCGCAGTCCCATAAAGTTTGTTGACAGCCACCAGTCCTGGCTCTCAGTGTTCTAGGCTGTGATTTAGCTCTAATTTAGCCCTACATGTCTTCTCAGAGCCCAGTAAGCTGTGGAAGGGTTGGTGATGCTGCTAGACGATCTTGACCTCCCATGGTTTGGAAAGTTCTCTGGTTCAGAGGGTGATGGACTAAAGAGGTTCAGGCTGTAGGTCAGAACTGTAGTAGTTATAAAATAAAGGGTAGGTGCCGATGGTAAGGGAGCAGAAGCGGCCCGAGGCCGGCTGTAGCAGCTGGCGCCCTACGTGGGGCAGCGCATCGTCAATGGCCGTGACGTCATCACAGGGCACCCCGGCGCCCTATGATGTCATCATTGGGTGCCCGGGGCAGCGGCACCCTAGGCAGCAGCCTAGCTCGCCTAGACTCACGGGCTGCCCCTGTAAAGTAGTAAGGCAGATATGGAAGGCAGGATTGCTTCCCAGGGACTGGCCTGCTTCCGGTGGCTTGGGACTATCTGTGCTCCATCCAGGGCTCTCATGAGATGTTGTCATGATTATGAGGGTTAGCCAGCAGCCTGGGGACTAAGGGGTTAACTACACCTTGCCAGGTGGAGTGGCCAATAGGAATGGAGGTAGGACTTTCAAACTGGGACAAAGGAATTTGGGTTTTTCCCTCCTTTGTCTTTCTGTGTGAGTTTCTCTGCAGCTACAGAGAGAGACAAACTTGTTTCTCTCTCTCTCCAAGAAACAATTCTTCACTTTCTGTAAGTAGGGTAAAGTTTAGATAAATCCGTTAGTTACAAAGAAAAGCCAAAAAATCTTTTAAGAAGTGCACAGACATCAGACCCCATACCCAAACTGTAAAACAAGAAAACTAAGTTCTAGGCCCATGGAGTTTCTCCATGAGTATATTTTGTTACCTTTCCATCTAGCCATTATGCTTGCAATAGGAATATTGTGGTAATAATAAAAGTTCTTTCTCTTTTCTATTATTAACCTGGCATTGGTTAATTGTGTGCCCTGATTTTTATTTTAGGGGTGAGATTTCCCAAAAGATCTTTCCCCTGATTTCGTTATTAATATTTGGGTGGTGGCAGCAGTGGAAGTTTTATTCCCAAAATCTAGGGTTTTAAGATTTTGGGGGAAGTTTTATACCAAAGCCTGGTAGATAAGGTTTTGGGGTACACTTGCTGGCCCCCACTTCTGCATTTATCGTGCCAGAGTGGGCAAGGAGCCATGACAGATGTGCAGGAAGGCGGGGTCAGAGATGTGACCACACCCTCAACTCTTCTTGATATTTCCATTTCTGCGAGCAATGCTAGTGCCTGTACACTTTCCACCAGTACCTGCAGCCAAGTTACAGCTGCTTCCCTAAGATGGGGGAGCAGAGAGGCAGGGGGAAATTGTCTTCTAACAGATGCTGTAAAAATGGAGCAGCCATAATAGTTCTATATGGGTAACCCAGTCGAGTTTGGGTCCTTAATGTGAAATAGAAGAGTGCAGAGCTAATAGATCATGACAAGGAGACACCAGTTGCTAGGGTGTGTTCCTGAGCCTCGGTCATGGAAATTTGACTCTGCAAGGCACCTTTTGAAATCATGTCGCCAGTCGTCTGGAACAGAAGCCTGTTAGGAAAACGATCCACAGGAATGCTGGTCACAGACAATCGGAAGAGAATGTTAATAAAGGAAAAGGTGGAGTCTCAGTGGGTGTAAATCGGTGGAACTCCACTGACGTCATCCAAACGATATTCATGCAAACGGAATATCTGGCCCAATCTATCGGTCTTCCAGTTCAGCCCACGTCCAGCTAGACTTGCTTTGAAGTCCACAAGCCTCCTCATGGGCTTAAAGTTAAGCACGTGCTTTAGTGCTTTGCCGGAGCAGAACTAGAACACTCAGCTCCTTGCAGGACTGAGCCCTAAATAACACGGTGAGTTGGTAACACTTAGAAATCCACAAAGACCATATAGAGCTCACATCTTTACATCTGCCTAAATCGGCATATTTTGGGTATTTATATGCCCCACATTACTGTGTACCAGAGCACCTCATACTATTTTAAATCGATCTATCCTCAGAAGAGCCCTATGGGGGTAAGGAAGAATTTACTATTATGGCGGCTATGTAAGCAATACTCCTGTGTCTTTAGTTATCAAAATGCAATGAGTAGGAGGAACATTTAGAGGTGCGCTAGAATGCTGCAGGTGAAGGTTAAGCACTGCTTGCTGAATAGATAACCAATTCCAAACAGTGTACTATAGCTCATCAAAATACTGAGCGTGCATCACATGCTTCGGCACTCGTTGCTTTGGAGTGTTTTAAATGAGTTCAACCCCCCTCAGATGCTTTTACTTCACCGGTGATTGACTAGCCAATGTACCAAACCCGCAAATGTAATTAAACGTTAAACTCCTTAAATACCAAGGACCAGGAGGCTAAGGAGTGGGTAAAACACAGTCATTGTTTGTACTTAAGTCTAGTTAGTTTCATGCTCCTGCCTCTAGCTATGGAAAATGCAAGCGCCAAGCCCTAGATTGTCCTAGTGGATTTAGGGTCTCCAAGCATTAATTGACCGATAATGCGGTGTGAGCTCCTGACCGGCCTGCTGTGTGAAATGTTCTGCTGAAAGCTGATTATGGGGGCTGTTGATGAGCTCTCACCAATAAATAATGAAGCCCCTGAAAGAAATGTGTCACTTTCCTCTTGCCCCCTGCGGTGGGGGATCCATTTCCAGAGACACTGGGCATGTAGCTCATTCAGACATGTTTTCTGTGTGTCACACCTTGAAAATGGAGAAACGTCCGTTGCTAGCGGCTGCCATCTTGTGTACACAGGAAGTCTGCCCTCTCTTGGCAAACTTGCTCAGTTCTTGCTGGGTTTGTTGCTCTCCCAAAGGAGCACTAAAGACAATAGAGCATTTTAAATGGCTTCTAAATCGCACTGGTAAGCTTGTTGCAAAGTGGACTTAGCTCTGAATGTGACGGATCTAGCTTGGGAGGCTGGATGACACAGAAGCACTAACCTCCTGGCCTCAGCTGGGCAAACACTCATGCCTCTGAGTAGAACGTGCCACAATCTGCGTTGTAGCCATCAATATCCAGATCTATGGATGCAAATATCCACGGCTCATTTTTGCAGATATGGATGTGGATACAAATTTTGTATCTAGAACCCTGCAAATTTGTGGATATCCCTTTTAGAGCCACGGGTATCCACATCCGCAGCTCATTTTTGTGGATGCACATGTGGATGCAAATACAAGATTTTGTATCCGCACAGGGCTCCATGGGTATGTCTACACTGCACGCTTATTTCAAAATAAGCTATTCCAGAAGAAATATTCTGAAGTAGCTTATTTTGAAATAGCACGTCTACACTAAAGAGTAGTCTCAAAAGTAGTCTGAGGCAGTCTTCCTTAATGTGGATGTGCTACCTCGATTTAGAGCCCCACGAGGCACTGGGGAGTAATTACTTTAATGTCCCTGGGGCGGAGCTATTTCAAAATAGCAGTAGTGGAGTATCCCGAGACTGCTATTTCAAAATAGCTGTTTCAGAAGAGGCGTTATTCCTCGTGGAATAAGGTTTATGGAAGTCGGACTAAACTGTCTGTTATTTTGAATTTATTTCAAAATAACGGAATTGCTGTGTAGACACTCACATTGTTATTTCAGAATAATGTCCGTTATTCTGAAATCACACTGCTGTATAGACGCACCTTACGACTAACACTTGAATAAAGACATTCTGGTTGGCGCATTACAAAGCCAATTTTCCCTGCCTTTAACATCCACATTTTCACATAAAAAGCTATGAATGGGACACATCCAGCCCACTTAATTAGCCTCATTAACACGGGCCCTACAATTGAAAAGTATAGAACAGCACAAGAAGTACATCTCTTGGGTTCTCTTATTTCCACTCCAGCTCATCTGGAATATGAAATATGGAATGGAATATGAAATAAAAACTAGGGCTTTATTTTGAACTACCGGGTCCCTGCCGCGTGTAGATGTGGGCAGTTAGTCCAGGCTTGTAAATTTCAAAAATGGCGACCGGCCGGGAAGATGCAAATCAACCGCGTGATATTTAAATCCCGGGCTTGATTTGCAATTTCGAATGTCTACATAGTGTAGACATACCCAAAGGTTCCACAGGACTATTCACTGTTTTTAAAGTTACAGTCTAACATGGCTACCCCCTGAGACTTTTCAACCACGGAAGTAGTCCCAGTGAAATCAATGGGACATCTATATAATATATCAAATCTTTTTTGATTGTACCAGAAGATACTTGCTGCCTGAGAAGCAAGTTCTGTGTATCCACACATGCCATTGTAATTCTTCGATCTGATCCTACCCGGGTCTAGGAAGTGAAAAGGGGTGTGGGAAGGACAAATCAAGGGAAAGAAAAATCAGCTCCATTTCCTTGAACCTTATACAAGTTTTACAAACGACTAGAATGTTTTGTTTGTCTTGGGTTTCGCAAACCGTTTTCTGTTACAAAGGTAACCCCTCACAAAACAATTTTTAATTATACTTCCATTTGATAAACCATGGCTTTTTAATGAAAACTCTTCATTTGCACCATGCTTTGAAGAAGGATTTTTGACCTTATAGTCATTGTTCTAGAGCTTCTAGAACATTAAGAAGGTGAATGGCAGCTGAGTAGTAGCCTAGAATTACCGTTTCACCTGCACTCTCAAATTTAGATTGAGAATCAATCTCGAACCATTTATAAGCACCATGATTTCTGAGATGATTCTAATTATGCAAAAAAGTAAGTTCTCCCACTAATGCATATATATGAGTCAACAGGGTGCCTTTTTAGCAAAGAAAGCTAATGGCATATTGGTAGGAGCCTTACCAGAAGATCTAGGGAAGTGATTTCCCCCTCTGTTCGGCACTGGTGAGGCCACATTTGGAGTATTGCATCCGGTTTTGAGCCCCCCACTACAGAAAGGATGTGGACGCATTGGACAGAATTAAATGGAGGGCAACCAAAATGATTAAGGAGCTGGGGTACATAACTTGTAAGGAAGGGCTGAGGGAACTGGGCTTATATAGTCTACAGAAGAGAAGAGTCACCTCTCAAGGTCCCTTCCAGTTCTGTAATTCTGTGATCTTCCTCTACTGGAACACAGCAGGAAGGACGTTGATGGGGTGGAACGGGATATACTGTAGGCTGAACAAACACAGGCCCATACGTAAAGCGAGCTACACTTGCAAAATGAGCTGCATGCGACTGGAGTGCATCTCTTTGCCTTCAAAGAGGAGCATGGAAACACCACCAAAAATCAACACAACAACCCAGCCCGATGCTAAAAGTCATTTGCAGATCACTGTGGCCATGGTAATGACGGGAGCAGAGCTGAAGTACTGTGTCCTGGATTATTTCCCGACTCATTTGTTAGACCGATGAGCAGTTAGCGCAAGATTCCTCATGCAGCACGGGAGTCCTTTGGTAATGTTATGAAAACACCCCGGCCCAGACCTCCGAAAACCTGACTAGTTTAGTTGCAAGACCGCCTCACCACCTTGCCAATGCCCTTTGTTCTCTTGCTTTTCCAGCCTTGGGCCTGCTCTGTACCACCCTGCACTCTTGCGATAAGGACAAAGGGGATTACCGTAAGAAAGGGTCGCACTCATGGAATCCAGCTGGCTCATGCACCAAAAAGCTCTTTAGTAGGATGCTGTAAATGCACTCATCCCAAGGCAAGCAGCCAGAGGCTAGCCCGTTTCCAGGAGCAGGCGTTCCCTCCAGATCCGTTTGCATGGCTGATAATAGAGAAGGTTTCGACCTTTGCCTAGAGGTTGCATTCCTCACTAATATCAGACATGCAGAAGGGTCTGGAGGGAACAGCTGATACTGGAAAAGATCCTGGTTTCAGTGCAAACAGTGACAACGACATGATCCTTATTATCCCAACCCACGGCTGTGACTGACAATGGATAACCAGCTAATGGAAATAGCAGTGGTCCGAAAAGGTAGCCACACACAGCTCGATTCAACTTGTTGCTGATACAGCCATGAGCCTCTTCCCACCAGGCCCCTTTATCGTCAGCCTTAGCGTGGGGCCAAAGCTCTCAGCCACCTCTCTCCCTGCCAACCCAACTGTGCCCGTGCAGCCGGACATAAGCCTCAGGCAACTGTGGTCAGAGCATAACACTCAGCCCTGGTCTTCCTCAGCCCTATGGGTCCTTTTATCTGAGCCTGCTGGGCTCTGATTGGCTCTTGCTCACCCTTGTAGCTGTTGGAGGACCAGGACTCTGTAGTGTCCAAGATGGTGGCTCCAGAAACACTTCAGTAGGGGGCTCTGGAGGGCCCACCACCTTCATGGCTTCTGTCCTCTCACATTGCTGCTGCCTGGGGAAGAGTGGTGTTATAGGATCGGTGAGCCTCCTGTAGGGAGTCGCAAAGGCCAGGCACACCCGGTCATAGGAATTATTGTGTATCAAGGAAAAACCGGCCTTTTCCGATCATGTCAGCCGGCTCATTTGCAAAGAGAGCTGAAAATCAATGCAAAGCGAGTGCAAACACTCAGAACGGATAAAATGATCGATAATGCCCGGGGCAAGTCAAGTAGTGCCCTCGTCTAATAAAAAGCAAGGCAGCATGTGATAATTCCCCGTCCGGAGCATCAGTTGTGGCAATCAGAGGCTCGTTAATTAAGCAAAGTTACCTGCATGGAACAGTCATTCAAATCTCTATGGGCAAGCCACTCCTGCCATAAAGAGTTCAACCACTCCTACATGGGGCTAGATATTAGTTACATTCCTGTATGCCTATGTTGTAAACACACCTACACTGCGTTGTGACTGGTCCTTTCAATACTTGATCATCTGGGGTTGTGTGTATCTCCCATTCTATCTGTCTGGCCTGAACCAAAATCTGCTTGGGACCTCTGGAGCTTAGTACATGAGCCTCTGCTGCTTGAGCTAAAAGCTCGCTGGCTCTCAGCTATGGCTTTCGAGCAAACTCGTTCTCTCGCTCTGTAAGTGGGACTGCATGGGACACTGAACCACACCCAGCAGGTGTGTAGGTGACATGTACATCCTCCTTCTAGTCAGGAGGTCAAACTAAGACCAGAGGGGACCAGTAGATGATCTAAACTCCATGACTCTATGCCTCTGGTGCTCAATCACTCAAGGGCCACATCCAACGCCCATTGTCGTGAATGAGAATCGTTTCACTGAACAGCGGCTAGAAACGTCTCGTGACAGTTGGAGAATACTGACATTGCCATGGCAACTGCTGCATGATACAAAGGATCTCCATGGTATAATAGGTTCCTGTTAGCATTCATAGAGTTATTGGTACAATGAGTGATTCTGTTGTCCTTGGTGGAAGTAGTCATATGCTTTCAAGTTAAGTGCTTTGCTGGATGGGGGCCTAACTGGTTAGATTTGAGAGCCAAATAAACCCAGTGTCACGGAAAGTGGCTGTTTTTGAAAAACGTCCACCGACTATTTTATTTTAAAATATATTCTGTGTAGGAGAAACATGTATGAGGAGCCGCCCACATTCAGTTTGCTAATTGAGTGCTAATTGGCTCAGCCCTGTTTGAATGGTTTATTAATCTACATTCTGAGACGGGCAGTGAGAGCTGCCCTACATTTTCCTGCTTCGATAGTCCGTGAAGTTGCTCTCACCGTTCTTCAAGGTTAGATCATTTTAATCTTCAGTGCAGTAGAATAAGGGAACTGCTTGCAGGGCCCAATCCAAAAGCTCTTGAACTCTGCCGGAGGATGCCCGCTGATTTCTGCCGTCACTGGACTGAGCTCCTGTTTATGCCACAATAATAACAACAACAGCATCTAGCCCACCAACTGGAATTTTCAGCAACCAATCGCAAAGTACCTTGCAAAGGAGGACAGTAACATTAGTCTCATTTTGGGGAAACTGAGGCACGGGGGGGTGACTTACCCTAGGTCACCCAGCAGGCTGGTGGCAGAGCTGGGAAGAAATACCAGGTTTCTGGAGTCACAGTCCAGGGGTATCCCAGGTGTCCCTCCATCATGATGACTGGGGGAGAGTGACAGCTGGGCGAAATCAGGAAGCAGTGCTGTGACCCCTTGTGTCATGTTGCAACATCACGCAAACTTGGCCTATAGAGGGGAGCTGAGCCCAGCCAGGTCAGAGGGACAGGAACGGCAGTTGTCAGTATGGTACGCATGGGGTCTCTCATATGCCCTGGGTAAGACATATTTAATGATCCAGCTATTTCTTGTGGTGAAGCTATTTACTGGATTGTTGCAGGCCATCAAGGTTTACACATGGGTCCTGCATCCCAGGAAGTTGAGAAGCACTGTTCCACACTTCATAATTGGGGTATAAATTCCCAGCTCAACAGAGTGCCCACACAGGCTGGCACATTCTCTATATTAAAAAACCAGTTATACATCAGAAAGAAACTGCCCCTCCCAACCTGACAGAGAAAGAATTAGACACTCGCCAACAAGTACAGGGACAGGTTCTGCCACCCTTAGGCCATGTCTTCACTAAACAGAAGATCGATGCTGCCGGGATCAATCTTCCAAAGGTTGATTAAGCGAGTCTAGTTAAGACTCGCTAAATCAAACCCAGAGGGTGCCCCTGTTACTGTCCAGTACTCCTGCTTCTGCTTACTACCTTCCTTAGGAAATAGAATCTGAGTTTAACGATCTGGCGGGTGTGACAAAGCCCGTTTTTCCCCCAACAGGGAACCGAGGGCATCATGCAATGCAGCACCCCATTGTAATCTGACGGGTCAAGGCAAGTAGAGAAGTGTGAAGCCAAAGGCTTGTCCTGGAAAGCGGCCTGCCATGCTGAAGGCTTCACCGAGTATAAAATGCACCCTGACTTCCCCAGGCAAGAATAGAACTTCACAAACTATGTAGTATATGGTAAACAAGCCAGCCAGCCCTTAGATCCCCCATTCTCCCCACCCCTCTGTTGTCTATAATTTCCTTTTCACTGGGAGCAAAAGGGCTTCCAAGAATAATACAAAGATTTTTTTTCTAGCTCTGGGAGATTTCTAGTCCAGCCCACCGATTCCCTGGATAACTGACCCTGCCTTTGTTTTCATTCATGACAGCGAGTCTACCATACAGATCCATTAGGCTCATCGTAGGCAGATCAGTCAGGAGACGCAACCAGACAAGAACATCTAATTGGTACACAAGGTTATGAAAACATTTACAATGAGAACTCTCCCAGGAGGGCGTTTTCCACTGTGAGAAATGTCCCTGGCTCAGCGTCCCTATGTTTGCACATGGAGTCCTCCTGGCAGTCCGGGCTGAGAATATTTCCCTGTGAGAATAGAAACAGTGATCTCAATTCTTGTGTGTTATTTTTAGGCTGGGGTGCAATGTTAGTTTGGATTTATCAACCCAGATTGTGACCTATTTTTAAGATCTTTATTTTTGCAAAATCCATATCATTCTTTAAATAGCTCCCCTGCCGGTAAATATGATAATTTTTATTCTTGTGTCTTAAAAATACCCAGAAGAACACCCGGGTGCAGATCCCAGCCATCAGGTATGAAACTAGTAGATACAATCCTTCGTTCATGAACTGGCATAAGAAAACAAAGATCACTTGATTTAGACTCATCTGCTGATAGACTCTTAAGGGTATGTCTAGACTACAGGGTTTTTTTCAAAAAAAGTAGCCTTTTTTCGAAAAAATGCCCCCCCACCTGCATCTAGACTGCAGCCGCATTCTTTCAAAAGTAAATCGAAAGAATGCGGCAGTCTTTTCGATCGCGGGAAACCTCATTCTATGAGGAATAATGTGTTTTCTCGAAAGTACTCTTAAAAAAAGGCACTATTGAATGCAAACTGTGCTTTTAGACTCTCTTTCGAAAGCGGCTCGCTTTTTCGAAAAATATCCTTGTAGATTATAGAATCATAGAACACTAGACCTGGAAGTCAAGTATCAGAGGGGTAGCCGTGTTAGTCTGAATCTGCAGATGCATCTGACGAAGTGGGTCTTTGCCCACGAAAGCTTATGCTCCTACACTTCAGTTAGTCTATAAGGTGCCACAGGACTCCTCGTCGCTAGAACTGGTAGGGACCTCAAGAGGTCATCAAGTCCAGTCCCCTGCCCTCACGGCAGGACCAAGCACCGTCTAGATCATCCCCGATAGATGTCTATCCAACCGACTCTTAAATATTTCCAGTAATGGAGATTCCATAACCTCCCTGGGCAATTTATTCCAGTGTTTCACCACCCTGACAGGTAGGAAGTTTTTCCTAATGTCCAACCTAAACCTTCCTTGCTGCAATTTAAGCCCATTGCTTCTTGTCCTGTCCTCAGAGGCCATGGAAAACAATTTTTCTCCCGCCTCCTTTTAACACCCTTTTAGATACTTGAAAATTGCTCTCATGTCCCCTCTCAGTCTTCTTTTTTCTAAACCAAAACATATAGGAAGACTCCATTCCAGCCCTGAAGTCCAAGTGCAGTAGGAAAATATTCTCATACCCCATTGGCCTGGCCCAGTGACAACTGAGACATAGAATGAAAGAAATGTCTTAGTTAGCTGCTCCTTTCTGTAGGTCAGTGACAATTGTACAGCCAGGCTGTGTCTCAGTTAGAAGTTCAGTATCAATGTGACTGCTAGTTTAGTGCTCAGTTGGGTAGGTATGTACAGAGGAGGAGACAGTTCTACCCGTTTCCTGCCTCCACGTGGGTAGCTTGTGACACTGTGGGATTAGGAACACAGCTGGGTGTGAAACTGTTTTCCCAGCTTGCGAAAGCCTGAGATTATTCAATTTTCCATCTTAATCCAGGATGAAAAGTTCAAATCTGGACAATACTTGTGAACCGATCATATGAAAAATTGCAGCGGGTCGAGCACCATGTGTTGCTTTCGTTTCATTTTACTTTCTCCCTTTTTAGAAACGGTGAACTTTTTTGTGTGTGTAAACTAGTAAAAATGAATGAACAATTCAAAACAAAACGTCATTTTGAACCGGAAAAACCAAAGACGTTTCATTTTGAAAATGTCAAAAATGGGACTTTTGACCATTTTGTAGAAAATCGATTTTTTTTCAAATCTGGAAATTGACTAATAACGGCATCTTCTGAAGAAAAATGCCTTCGTTTTGGGAAACTCCCAACCAGGCCTGGCTGGCGGGGGACCAAGACTGCCCTGCTGATGCATGTGGGGCATGAGGGCTGTTGGCCATGTGCCAGACCCGGACTAGTTGGCTGCCGCGCATTGATGGAGGGAAGACACGGTGGGACTTAGGTTTTGGGGCTTTCCTTTACTCAGGGGAAAGAAAGCAATTCACCCAACTGCAGCGTAATCAGGCAGGCACCCGGGGTCAAGTAGAGCTTGCTAATGTTACAGGCTGATTACACACCTGCTGGCCTGTGGTGCTGCTTTAAAAGGGTTCCCCAGGCAAGGAAGGGGGAAGGAAAAGAGCAAAGGACAGGAAGGAGGAAGTGCTGTGGGGTGTGAGTGGAGGACTCATGAGCAGGTACCAATGGAAAGGCGCTGGGAGGGATTGTTTGGGGAAGTGGCCCAAGAAAAGTGTCCAGATTGAGTGTAGCAGTAACCCTGCCTGTTGCCACCGTCTTAGGGCCCCTGGCCTGGAACCCGGAGTAGTGGGCAGGCCCAGTGCCCCCCAACATCCCCCAACATCTCAACCTCTGTCCCCAGAAGGGAGATCAGGACCTCAGAGGGGATTTTATCCCAAACTCATGAACTATCCTGTGATGACTTTAGCAAAGCTTTTGATACGGTCTGCACAATATTATTGCCAGCAAGTTAAGGAAGCATGGATTGGATAAATGGACAGTAGGATGGATAGAAAGCTGGCTAGACTGTTGGGCCCAGAGGGTAGTGATCAACGGCTCGATGTCAGGATGGCGGTCGGTTTCTAGCAGAGTGCCACAAGGATCGGTTCCAGGGCCGGTTTTGTTCAACATCTGTATTAATAACCTGGATGAGGGGATGGATTTCACCCTCAGCAAGTTTGCGGATCATAGAATCATAGAATAATAGGACTGGAAGGGACCTCAAGAGGTCATCGAGTCCAGCCCCCCACCCTCAAGGCAAGACCAAGCTCCACCTACACCATCCCTGACAGATGTCTATCTAACCTGTTCTTAAATATCTCCAGAGAGGGAGATTCCACCACCTCCCTTGGCAATTTATTCCAATATTTGACCACCCTGACAGGAATTTTTTCCTAATGTCCAATCTAAACCTCCCCTGCTGCACTTTAAGCCCATTACTCCTTGTCCTGCCCTCAGAAACCAAGAGGAACAAATTTTCTCCTTCCTCCTCGTGACACCCTTTTAGATATTTGAAAACCGCTATCATGTCCCCCCTTAATCTTCTTTTTTCCAAACTAAACAAGCCCAGTTCATGAAGCCTGGCTTCATAGGTCATGTTCTCTAGACCTTTAATCATTCTTGTCACTCTTCTCTGTACCCTTTCCAATTTCTCCACATCTTTCTTGAAATGTGGCGCCCAGAACTGGACACAGTACTCCAGCTGAGGCCTAACTAGTGCAGAGTAGAGCGGCAGAATGACTTCACGAGTTTTGCTTACAGAAAGACACTAAGCTAGGGGGAGAGGTAGATACTCTGGAGGGCAGGGATAGGGTCCAGATTGACCTAGACAGATTAGAGGATTGGGCCAAAAGAAATCTGATGAGATTGAACAAGGTTAAGTGCAGAGTCCTGCCCTTGGGACAGAAGAATCCCAAACATTGTTACAGGTTTGGGACCAACTGGCTAAGTAGCAGTTCTGCAGAAAAGGACCTGGGGGTTACAGTGGATGAGAAGCTGGATAGGAGTCAACAGGGGGCCCTTGTAGCCAAGAAGGCTAATGGCATATTAGGCTTCATTAGGGAGAACATTGCCAGCAGATCTAGAGAAGTGATTATTTCCTTTTATTCAGCTCTGGTGAGGCAACCATATTGTGTTCAGTTCTGGACCCCCCACTGTAGAAAGGATGTGGACGCATTGGAGAGAGTCTAGCAGAGGCCAACCAAAATGATGAGGGGACTGGAGCACATGACCTATGAGGAGAGGCGGAGGGATTTGGGTTTGTTTAGTCTGCAGAAGCGAGGAGTGAGGGAGGATTTGAGAGCAGCCTTCAGCTACCTGAAGGGAGGTTCCAAAGAGGATGGAGAGAGGCTGTTCTCTGTCGTGATGGCAGAACGAGGAGCAATGGTCTCAAGTTGCAGTGGGGGAGTCTAGGTTGGAGATTAGGAAAAACTATTTCTCCAGGAGGGTGGGGAAGCGCTGGGATGGGTTCCCTAGGGAGGGGGTGGTATCTCCATCCCTAGAGGTTTTTAAGTCTTGGTTGGGATGATTTAGTTGGGTTGGTCCTGCTTTGGGTAGGGGACAGGACTTGATGACCTCTTGAGGTTTCTGCCAGCCATTGGATTCTATGATTCTATGAGCATGGCTCAGCAGGCTGTGGCTCCTGCCTCTGGTAGAGAGAAGGAGGCCGTGGGGAGGGCCTCCATAAGCCTGTGAGGCTGACACTCTCCTCCAGCAGCATGAGACCCATGGGGAAAGCCGGAGCTCTGCCACAGCAACCACGCAATAACTGAGGACAGTCTGACCCCTCGCTTCCTACCAACCACTGTTTACTGCAGGTTGCTTTTTGCTGAGGAGCCATCCTGCTGGCTGAACAAAGGAAGTGGAGGGACTGGTTTCCTGACTGAGGGGAGGGATCGATTTCCACTCAGATTTTCTCCCTCCTCCTTCACAAAATGCTTGTTTGTCTGGCTCCCCACCAGTCTTCTCTCTGCTTCCTTGCAGCTTCGGCATTTCCTGCCACTTTCAAAAACTCACCTGTGTCCACGGGATGCTGATGGACAGGCAGCCCCAAGCAGAAGTGGGACCGTAGCCTGTTAAAGTCTTGGAAGGGCTAGAACTGTAAGTCACTTCCTCCTGCTTCTCTGGCGCTCCTTCACAGATGAGAGCGGACTAGCCTGCCTAATGCCCCATCCTTCAGAGCTTGGACTCCCCCTCCAAAAAGGAAGGGACATGACCCATAGCAGCAAACCTGGAGCAAAGGTGTAATACTCTTTTGGAAAATCATGAGATTGATTGCCAACTGCTAGCGATAGGATCAATCTCCCACCACTGACACCAGAAGTCTGGTTACCTATCTGTGCATAGCACGCCCACTCAGGGTACGTCTAAACTACATGCCTCCGTCGACGGAGGCATGTAGATTAGCCAGATCGGCAGAGGGAAATGTAGCCGCGATTAAAATAATCGCGGCTTCATTTAAATTTAAATGGCTGCCCCGCTCTGCCGATCAGCTGTTTGTCAGCAGATCGGGGCAGTCTGGACGCGCCGCGCCGACAAAGAAGCCTTTCTTGATCGGCACAGGTAAACCTGGTTTCACGAGGCATACCTGTGCCGATCAAGAAAGGCTTCTTTGTCGGCGCGTCGCGTCCAGACTGCCCCGATCTGCCGACAAACAGCTGATCGGCAGAGTGGGGCAGCCATTTAAATTTAAATGAAGCCGCGATTATTTTAATCGCGGCTTCATTTCCCTCTGCCAATCTGGCTAATCTACATGCCTCCGTTGACGGAGGCATGTAGTCTAGACACACCCTCAGACAGCTCAGTAAGTTATCACAAGACACATACATGGATTCCTTGACGTGGCCCTCTTAAGAAAATACTCTGGGTAATGCGGCCCAAGTGTGGTGTGTCCTCCATCAGCAATCATATCCTGGCTCTTGCAGACAGCAAGTCTACCATACAGGTCAAATTAGGCTGATAGCAGGCAGATCAGTAGGGAGACGAAATCAGATAAGAACATCTAATTGGTACAGAAGGTTATGAAAACATTTACAATGGAAACTCTCCCTGGAAGGCGTTTTCCACTGTGAGAAACATTCCCAGCTCAGCATCTCTATAGTTGCACACTGAATCCTCCTGAAAGATATTTTCTAGGGCATCGACTCCATTCATTTGGGGTAGGAGGCAAAGGGTAGGGATGTGATGGTTTGGAAAACGAGCCTATGCACATAAAGAGCTTTTCAACATGTGCGATGCACCTGGCTGGTTGTCTTTGTGAAGTCGGTTTAAAAAAATAAATTTCTACTCTTTCCCCTCTGAAAAGTTTCTAATAAAAAAATCGAGGCTAAAAAAGAGTGACAAATTCACTGGGAAAAATACCGTCAGACCCGAAGTAATTTTGCATAAGGGCTTTTGCATCAGATTTAATGAGAAGCCACACTTGCCAGAGCAATCGGGAAAACATCAGAGATTTCCCTACCATTTCCATATACAGTGCTGCTCAGCTGGTGCCCATATTCCATATTAACAGCAGGCAGAAAATCATTTCCTGCCAAGGACTTCAGACAGAATCTTTGTGCTGTATCTGCAGCCGGGCAAATGGCATTGCAAATACAGAGACGTTACGTTGCTTCATGGCAGATAAATGAAGACTGAAAACCTTCCCACCAGCTAAATGGTAACATAATAGGCAGGGCAAACAAGAATGAAGATGATGGGGAGGCACATTACTTCTGGACCCTCAACCCCCAGCGCTATATTCTGGAATGGAACAAAATTACGTTTACCCAGAAAAGATTCTGGGTGTGAATGAAATGCACAGGAGAGCGCCAGTTCTCAGTAGCCACCTCTGATTTGGTGGTTGCATTGTAACAAGTGCCATTTTGCAATAAAATGCAACAATTTTAAAACAACCCCACTCTCTGAAAACTTTTCATTACAAATTTTTCAGCCTAGGACAACACCAGTCACTTTGTCTTTTGGACACATGCTGAGCAAAACTCAGACGATCGGGGACATTCCACCATTATTTTTGGTTTTGAGGATGCTGTCAAAAACTGCTCTGTCCCAACATTAACAGAAAGTTATCCCCAAGTTCTGAAACAGAGACATGAACTTAAATGGATTCTACTAGTTTATGGGCAGTATAGACTGGTAGGTCATTAACCTCATGTGATGATTTGCTGAAGCCAGGTTTATTCCCAGGATCAATAGCTACAGGAGTAATGTTCTAATTCGCACAGCTGGTCAGGACAGCCCCATGGTAGGTGGGGAGAGTCTTTTCCATGACATATATCCCTGAAGTCTCATTATGATTAGTGAGCCCTGAAGGCTTAATTCTTGATACACCACACAGTGCCACTGTGTATCAACACCACTGTTCTTCCGAATGCTGAAAGTTCCTAATCATGCATAACTTGCTGTTGGTGATCTTCTATTGCCTGTGAACATGAGAACATGAGAACATAAGAACAGCCAGACTAGGTCAGACCAACAGTCCATCTAGCCCAGTGTCCTGTCTGCCGACAGTGGCCAATACCAGATGCCCCAGAGGGAGTGAACACAACAGGGAATCTTCAAGCAATCTCTCTCCTGTTCTCCATTTCCAGCAGCTAGGAACACCATTCTAACCCATCCTGGTTAACAGCCATTGATGGACCTAACTTCCATGAATCTGTCTAGCTCTTTTTTGAACCCTGGGAAAGTTCTAGCCTTCACCACATCCTCAGCAGCGCCCTGATCCAAAGCCCACTGAAATGGCTCGCACTGGCTTCCGTGAGCTCTGGATCAGGTCCCAGAAGGCTGCTGCAGGGAACGGACCGTCCATTGGGATCTGGCAGACATGCTGAGCTGCAGACGGTGAGCATATGAAGTAATTCCAAGGGAGAGCTAGTAGTTCTGGGCCTCGCTTTGGCCTGCAATAATACTACTTCCCGGTTTCTAAGTTGGGATCAATTCTCACAGCTCACCACTGGAATGCCACCACCTCTGGCATGGATCAGGGCAGCTGTTCTGTGGCACACAAGCAAGCCTTATACAACGGTGAAGGAGGATTTCATCACCAATGATAACTGCAGAGGGATTTCAGATGGGTGGAACGCAGTGACCTTCCCTGCAATTTGGCCAGGGGACTCAGGGTCCTTTTGAGAAAAATACACTGGACTCTTCAATATTCACAAGTGGGCAGGCTGGAAAAACGAAGCCTAACAGCTGCAGATTTATATTCTCCTTTGGACTCACTACTCATTTTAGTGACATCTAAAAATGGCTCAATCACACAGGGTTACTACACTATAAAAGTGTGTTCATTGCCTGCAGTGTATTTGCTTACATCCAGAGCAGACTGTAAATATGTAACCCATTCTAAATGTCAAGTTTGTAGAGCCTAAACTGACACATTTTGGAAGGTGCAGGTCCGAAGAGCTGGAATATGGTTCCTGTTGCATTACAACATTGTCTGCTTTTTATAAAGTGTTTGCTCTCCCAACTAACAGAGCCGTGGCTATGTAAGAGGGATATGGAAATTGTTCTTTTCTAGCAGTAGTTTGGAGCTATGGTGGTTCAAGGAATAGAAACGCCTATTCAAGCACCAGCATGAGAATGGATTGACATGGATTGAGCCTAACGTTCTCTTACTGAAATACAGGATTTTATCAAAATCAACATTCCTAACAGGACAATGTCCGTTTCAAGGATGTTTTCCCGTGTTTCAGTGGGGAAATGAAAAGCAAAACGTTTCAAATTGACCTTTCAAAAATGTTGTGGACATTGGGGGTATGTCTAAACTACATGCCTCTGTCGGCAGAGGCATGTAGATTTGTTTGTTCAGCAAAGGTAAATGAAGCCGCGATTTAAATGATCGCGGCTTCATTTACATTTACATGGCTGCCGCGCTGAGCCGACAAACAGCTGATCAGCTGTTTGTCGGCTCGCCACTAGTCTGGACGTTCCCCCTCTCGACATCAAAGCCCTTTGTCGGCTGCCCCGGTAAACCTCATTCCACGAGGAATAACGGGGCTGCCGACAAAGGGCTTTGATGTCGACAGGGGGAACGTCCAGACTAGCGGCGAGCCGACAAACAGCTGATCAGCTGTTTGTCGGCTCAGCGTGGCAGCCATGTAAATGTAAATGAAGCCGCGATCATTTAAATCGCGGCTTCATTTACCTTTGCTGATCTGTCTAATCTACATGCCTCTGCCGACAGAGGCATGTAGTCTAGACACAGCCTGGCACGTTGAAACGGTTTGCTTCAATTGAAAATGCCAACCTTTTCCACTGTGATAGGCCCAAGCTGTCATTTTTCACAGCTTTGGCGTTTCCGAACATTTTGGTTATTTTGACCTTTTGGGCTCATTTTAGGATGAAAGCAAATGTTCAAATAGCATCATTTCCCACTGATGGGAAAGCCCATGTCCCCAAAAGCACTAGCCCAGCCTATGTCAAGGCTGCCCGCAGATGTGCAATCTAAGTACTCTCCTGCTTAAGTGGTATGATCTAATTGTCACAGCTGCCATCTTGCTCAACGCTTCACATTGAGCCTGCAATCTCCGGAGCTAAAAGCATGCGCTGCCGCAGCATGAGCCAAAGAGCTATACTGTTAATGTTAGAGCTCTAAAAGACACACATCACCTGTGACTTGCCTTGACACAACACACTGAGTTACAGCACAGAAGTGGCACAGTAGAGACAACACACAGCACGATGATTGTACATTGTCCGCTGTCTTCTGTTTAAACAAAGGATTTATGAAAGGCTGAATCCTTGCTCACTAATTTTTCGAAGAGGTACAATAACCCCTCTTCGCCTGCCCTGCTTCCCCGGGTGGAAGCCCCAGGAACAAGAAACGTGATTTCCCAAAGGCCATTTCGGATAACTAGGTCGAGAGCTTCTTTGGAATTGGCAGCACAGCTAAAATCTAATTAGGGGCTTGTGTGCCACCGATCCCGGAGCAAATGTAATCAAACCAATTGCGGCAACTGTTTACACACAAAAACCCTCAAGCCACTGAACGGTTTGCAGTCCTTAATAAAATATGCCCAGCTCGCCTGGAATTGCACCAGGCAGCTCTTTTAATATCAAGAATTGGCGGGGGAAAACCAAAACGGAACAGAAGAGAAACGATACAGGTGAGCGGAGGTGAATCAATGGCTCATTTCTCTGCAGTTTCCTTAAAAATACACAAGTTGGAAGACAACGTATTAAGCCGAACTTGAGCATGGGGGTCAACTACAGATGGAACCTCTACTCTCCGGGACTCTTGGTCTGGCACCATTCGTGGTCCGGCAGAAGAGAAGAGTGAGGGGGGATTTGAGAGCAGCCTTCAACTACCAGAAAGGGGGTGGGTGTCAAAGAGGATGGAGAGAAGCTATTCAGATGGGGAAATTTGTGCCCATCTCTACATGCATTTCCAAAAGAAGCAGACAAATTGGATAAGAGCAAAGAACCCTAATGAAGCCATTTTAGCCTGTTTCCAATTGGCAATTGCCCCTGGCAGGGACAGTGCACAAGTAACTCTTAAAATTGTTCATGTTAAAAACCAACCAGCAGCATTACAAATGTGTTAGTTCTGTGCTCGGCGCGGCTCAGGAGAGCTTTCTTCTCTAAGACCAGTCCTGTTGGCTTATGAAGGTTTCCTGAAGCCGTGCAGCACGGTAATGACTTCCCAAGGGATATTCTGCCCCCTGCTGTTTGGCCAGACAGGAGATTCAGGTGGGACTTCCCTTGTCCGGCACCCTCGGGACCTGAACTACAGAGTTTTCTGGAAGGCCAAGGCTCCCGTACCAGCTGTCAGCCCTGTTCCTGGGTCCCAGCCCCCACCAAAGGGCTCTGTTCCCAGTCCTGGCTGGGACTGTTCTCCTGCACTCCCCACGCCAGCCAGGCTTCCCACCCCATCGGCTGCGATCCCATAGCCGCCAGCCCCGCTGCCGCTGCACTTCTGAATCTGGCCAGCTGAGGCCCTCTGGTCCAGCAATAGCCATCGTTGTAGAATCACAGAATCACAGCATTGGAAGAGACCTCAGGAGTCATCGAGTCTGGCCCCCTGAGCAAGGACCAACCCCAACTCAATCATCCCAGCCAGGGCTGTGTCAAGCTGGGACTTAAACACCTCTAGGGATGGAGACTCCACCCTGTCCCTAGGGAACCCATCCCTGTGCTGCACCCCCGCATAGGCTATGTCTAGACTATATCCCTCTTTCAAAAGAGGGATATAAATTAGACAGATCGAAATTGCAAGAGAAGCAGGGATTTGAATTTGCCGCTCTTCATTTGCATAATGGTGGCCGCACATTCTCGTGAAAACGGGTATTTCAAAAGTGAAACTGCTGTCTAGACGGGGGTCTTTCGGAAAAAAAACCCTCTTTTTGAAAGATCCTGTAGGCCTCAAAAAATGCGGTTTACTAGTGAAATAGTTTGTCCTAATATCCAACCTAGACCTCCCCCACTGCAACTTGAGACCATTGCTCCTCGTTCTGCATCTGTCACCACTGAGAACAGCCTCTCTCCATCCTCTTTGGAACCCCCCTTCAGGAAGTTGCAGGCTGCTGTCAAATCCCCCCTCACTCTTCTCTTCTGCAGGCTAAATAAGCCCAAATCCTCCAGGCGCTCCTCGTGAGCCATGTGCTCCATGATTTACCTTCCCCGGAGCTATACTGTAGGCAGTCTGGGCTAGTGGCTAGAGCATCTTATTACCTCAGGCTTGGCCCCCTGCTGCTGCCAGTGGCCGTGGTTATGTCCTACCAGACATGAACCTTAGCTGCAGAGAACAGGGATAGTACTGTTAAAGCAACTGCCTTAACCAAGAAGTGGGGCTGCCAGTAGGATCAGACATTCCCATTTTTACTTTGAGTCCAGTCGATGGGTGAGGTTTCCACTTTGGCATTTTTACGGCTAGAACTTCAGTTGGTGTAAACGAACCCAGCTCCATAGGTGTGACTGATGGAAACCAGCTGGCCCGCTCCGTCGTTTTGTGATCCTGCAAAAAAATAAAATCGTTCGGAAAAAGTTCTGCCCTTCATTTGACTTTTCGCGGCACTTCCGGCCCACGCAGTCCCTGCTGTGAAATGACCGCGACGGCACTTCAATCTGACTGTCAGGGTTATAAGCGAGATGACTCAGTTTATGCCAGAATCCATCAAGTGTCAGCCTGTTTGCTTCTGACAGCTGCTGATGATTCATCTCCCCCTTTGCACATCAGACACTGTAAATCAACCCATCGTGCCGACCCCGACCAACAGTTAATACAGTGCAGGTTTCTCACTACCGAGGCCAAAACTGCTTGGAACAAAGGCAGCTCAACAGCCAGGCCGACGCTGAACTGGGATCAGTTCAAGTTGTGTGTAAAACAGCTGCTGCCTTTTCCGTGAGCAGGAGCTAATGTGCAGTGATGCGGCCGTTAATAGGGCACGTTTCAGAATTTAGCCTTAGAGCCCAGGAAAGCATTTTCCATCTGATGTCATCTCCAGGGATAGCAGCAGCAGCAGCGGGAGTTGCCATATGCTGCTCTGGCAATGCATCCAGTGGGGCCGACAGTGGGCAAGATGGCGGGGGAGGGGCCTGTTCTACGCTCCCGGAAGAGGCGGGGCCTCCTTTAAAAGGGGCGGGGTTGCTCAGTGCTGCCCGAAGAGCACCGTGCCTCCCCCAAATGGCTCCTAGTGCTGCCCAGAGCACAGGGCGCAACACGCTGGCAGCGCTTGAAAGGGCCTAGGGATCTGACTTCAGCAGCCGGGAGCTCCTGGCCCTTTTGTATCATGAGGTCTGGGGGGGTTGCTTCCCCTTCCCCTTCACCTTGGCAGGCCTGAACGTATCCCAGCTCCCGTCCAGGAGAGGGTCTTTCAGTTTCAGTCCCACCCTTCTCCCCTGGGACCGAGCAGGAGGCATAAGGGATCTGAGGAAAAAGGCTTTCTTTCTCGATAGGTCCCCCTCTAGACTGCCGCTTTTTGCAAACAAAGTGCTGAGTCCGCAAAAGTGGTGGCCATTTTTATGCAAATTAGGCACGGGATATTTAAATCCCTGCCTCATTTGCAATGTCGACCTGCCTAATCTGCATCCCTCTGCCAACAGAGGGATGCAGTCTAGACATACCCTTAGACTGTTCAGTCTTTGGATCAGGGGCTGTCATGTACTGTCTGTTTGTACAGCACCTTGCACGATGAGGCCCCAACCGAGTGGTCCTCTTGGTGTTACTGGGACTTAACTGTTAAAGAACAGCATCGAGAATCCCGGTCTTTTGATTTTTAGGCCAACTCTGTAAACTCTGTGGACACTCGAGCACATCGCCTTCCCAAGGTGAACACAGCCATCTAGGGAGCAGACCCATCTCACACTCCCAGCCCTGATGAATCGTCAGCACCAAACACGCACCCATCGGTTCCCATTAAAAGGCCTGGTTTTTAAACCACCGAAGCGTGTCATTGTGCCCCTATCACGGGCACACCTTTTCTACCCCGGGCATGCCAATTGGGCCCCTGTGCATGCGAACGGCTAATGGAGAGGCCCTCAGAGATCTGCCTTTCCCGTTTCGGTGCTTACCCCAAGCCAAGAGCCCCATGGGTCGGAAATGAACAGAAATGAATAAACAGGGAGTGTGGAGGTGGGCTTCTTCTCCTTTTCACTGCAGCTGCTCAGCAGATAGCGTCAGGGATCCACTGAATGAACTAAGTCAGGTAGAGCCTCTTATTAATGACTGGAAGGTCTCACCAATGCCCCTGGAGACAGCGTCCTGCTGGGGCAGAGTTAAGCTACAGCCGGCACAGTTGGGACATTGCCCTGCCCTCTGGGAAACTGAGTCCTCAAGCAGAACAATGACTGTCCCTTGGAAGGCCAGATGGGACCCCCTAGTGGTCTTATCCGTAGTTACCATCTGGTCTCTGTCACATGTGCCTCATGGGTATAAATAAAACGCCATCTGGCGGAGGCTTCAGGGAAACACACTGGATATTGATGGCAACAGTCCAATGAAAAGGCAGGGCCCGTTGAGGGACGGGCGTGCACAGGACAGCAAGGCAGTGAGCAGAAAAGCAGAGAAGACGCTGATTAGCACACCCACCTCTGGGCTCCTTTCTATGGGAAAGATGCCCACAAGTTGGATGAAGCTCAGGGAAAAGCTACCGAAGCAAGACGATAAGTAGGCTGCAGACTAGGGCTAATGGAAGGCTGCAATGGGAAGAGCATGACCATGGCTGCCCCTCCTCTCATCCAGGTTGAGGATCACTACAGAGGACGTCCATGAGAGCTAAAGTGATATGATCTCCCAGCGGATTTTCCTTCCTTGGAGACATTCAAAACGGGACTCAGCTATATTCTAGGAAAGAGATTGTAAGGACCAATCTTGCACTGGCTTCCAAAGAATGGACGTAGGTCCTAAGAGATCTCTTCTTTGCCCGAAGTATATGATTTTAAGGGGTAAACAGTGTCACGTGAAGGGAACAAAGACCATCCGCTTCTCTTCTGTGCCGAAGGCCTTGCTATGACCCCTCCTCTTGGAAGAGTCAAACGCGTGTCTCTCTTTGAGAAATGAAACTCTTCATTGCTGGTCTCTTCTGCAGGATTTGTGAACATCAGCCTTCCACATTGAGATTCATTGACCAGCATGGGATAGATGGATTTTTGACCCCAAACATAAGGCATGTTAGCCTGAAGCCAAGTAGTTATGGGATAGATGGATTTTTGGCCCCAAACATAAGGCATGTTAGCCCGAAGCCAAGTAGTTAAAGCACAAATAATCTAGCACGGTGATTCTCAAACTTTGTCGAAAATTTCCAAAGGAGCCTGCACTTCCTTCTGAAATGTTTTAGGGGTCCACAAATAAACAGTCTGCAAATCCCAATGAGCTCTTCAGACCTGAGGTCAAAAACCATTATTCTGAGGTAATGACAATCTTTATGGACCCCATAGGCTTAGCTTGTGGACTGGCAGGAGTCTACAGACCAGAGGTTGAAATCCACTGAGCTAGTACCTTGGAACCAAGATGGAAGGTAGAATTTGTGTGTTAGTTGGCCCACAACAAAACACATGCTGGTCACAAATCAATGATTCTAGCCAGCAATTTTTTTCCTAGAAACCCTAAACAAAGGGTAAGGAAGACTTCCCAGAAATGAGCATGCCTTCTTTCCCTCTTCTTATAAAAAAATATAAATGCAATTCCAACTTCTACCTTGATAGATTGCAATAATTAATGCTCTCCAGTGTAAATCATTCACAGAACATTAATTTTATGCCAGTCAGGGAAAATTAATTGGCATAATCACATTACATGTTCACCGTTACAAGCGCTGCAAAGCTTTGACTGCATTTAGTTTGAGGCTATTCCATTCAGCCGGATTCTTTTGATATTGCAGCGCCTATGTATGCAATTAAAAGATTTTTTTTATTAACCAGTTTTTATATTACACTCAATGGTTCCTTCACACAACTAAATGGCCCGTTTAACAAGTATGATAAAGCCCTCATTAGGGTCTATTATGGGATTTAGTGGAATCTTCCGGCTTCACTACAGCACAAACTAATCTAATTAACTCCGCCACCTAATTTCCTCCCTCTTCTTTCTATATATTGGACTTCTTGTGGAAAACAGATCCAAGGAAGACAATTAATGTGATGTATCCTTAACAAAAATTATCCCTAAGCACTAGTAAGCTACAAACGTAACTGGAAAAGGCTTCACAAAGTTCAAGCATTGTAGATCATTACTGCAAAACTACATGTTATCGTGGCATTTCTTATTCTACCGTTCCAAGAAGAGCAAGAAGAATGAAGTTCTAACCCAATACAGTTGAGATAGTAATTAAGGGCCATCTAGGTGTCTGAACAGCTTTCATTTTCAGTTTGAGGAAAAATGTGTCCCTCTGAGGAGGAACTGCGTATTTTGTGAGCTATGGAAAGGAACAGCTTCTGTGCTCGGGTGCGCACAGGTGTAAATCCAGAGCAACTCGATGGAACTCAAGTCTGTGGAGAACTTTTCCAAAAGGCTGGTTGACTGCCAACACTGAGGGTGTGTCTAGACTAGATCTCTCTGTCGACAGAGAGATGTAGATTAGGCACATCGAAATTGCTAATGAAGCAGGGATTTAAATATCCCATACTTCATTAGCATAAACATGGCCACCGCCTTTTTTCGAAACAGAGCTTTTTCGAAAAAAAGGGCAGTCTAGACGCAGATCTGTTGAAAATAAACCCTTTTTCCACAGATCCCATAAACCTAATTTTTTTAGGAATACAGGATCTGTCGAAAAAGGGTTTATTTTTGACAGATCCGCATCTAGACTTCCGGGTTTTTTTCTGAAAAAGCTCTGTTTTGAAAAAAAAAGTGGCAGCCATGTTTATGCTAATGAAGTGTGTGATATTTAAATCCCTGCTTCATTAGCAATTTCGATGTGCTTGATTTGCATCTCTCTGTCGACAGAGGGATGCAGTCTAAACATAGCCTGAGAACAACCACAGGGAAGGCAAACTATCTGGGCATCTTCATTTGTGCTTTCGTTTAGCATCCACGTGCACTTGCCCTTGTGTCAAGGGCAGCATCTTGGAGTGAAAGACAGTTTGGGGTGGAGAAAGACGTGAGCTCCAGAAGTCACCTATCACAGAGAACCAAATAGCTGCATCGTTGATGACATCCAGTTCAAATACTAAAATCATGCCGGACCACGGGTGTTGTCGTACCAGAGAGTGCTGGTCTAGAACAGTTCCACCTGTACAAGCTGTACAAGCTCTGTTCCCGTTAAAATGTGGAGCTCTTCTGAAAAGTAGGCTACTTCTTTCAACAGGTAGAGTGCCTCTTGTGAAAACGTGTCTATGAGTGTCACAGAGAGAGCTGCAGGGAGCCCGGTTGGTGTGAAAATCTGGGCCAGTTGTGTGTGCTGAGCATGTCAAAACCCAGGCCCCTGGACTTATAGACTCATAGACTTTAAAGTCAGAAGGGACAATTATGATCATCTAGTCTGAACCCCTGCACAGTGCAGGCCACAAAATCTCACCCACCCCTCCTAGAATAATCCTATCACCTATATCTCAGATATTGAAGCCTTCAAATACTTTGAAGACCCCAAGATGCAGAGAATCTTCCAGCTGTGATCTGCTCCCCATGCTACAGAGGAAGGCGAAAAACCTACAGGGCCTCTGCCAATCTACCCTGGAGGAAAATTCCTTCCCGACCCCAAATATGGCGATCAGCTAAACCCTGAGCATGTGGGCAAGACTCATCAGCCAGACACCCAGAAAGTTCTCTATAGTAACTCCTATCATCTTGTTTGCTCCAAGAGGGCATCACCCGCGTCTGTATGTGTGCAGGGAGGTTCCCAGCTCTGGTCTGGCAGTCTGCAGAACAGCTTTCCCTTTACGAAGAACAGCTTATCCTCTGTCTGGACAACACCTGTGGGCATAAAGTCAGAAGGAAGTGGTTGTGGGGATTTTCATAATCATCTGCATGACTATTGTGTGCCTCAGTTTCCCCTCCGTGGTGACAAGTATCAGCGAGGTAGCCGTGCTAGTGTGAGTCTGCCCACAAAAGCTTATGTTCCAATAAATGTTAGTCTAAAAGGTGCTAAAGGACTTCTTGTCGTTTATGCAAAGACTCACTTTGTCAGATTGCATCTGACGAAGTGGGTCTTTGCCCACGAAAGCTCATGCTCCAATCAATCTGCTAATCTATAAGGTGCCACAGGACTTCTTGTTGTTTCCTCTGTGGTGGACGGCTAAGGAGGTAATGGGGCAAAGGGTCTTGTCTTTGCAAAAGAATCAAGGTGCGGGTGCTGTTTACTTGACTGGGGCCTAGGCCTGGACAATGGCCTGGTGATTTGTTACCTGGCAACTGGCATCCCCGGCCCCTCCAAAAATCCAGTCTGTTCTGACCATTCAGAGAGGGTCCCACATGAGGCATGAGGGATGCTGGGTCAGACACGCGCTTCTAGACTGGCTCTCAGGGAAGTCAGGCAGGAGCCAGCTGTCCGGGTCAGAGCCAGTTCAAGATGGAGTTTGCTGTGAATTCCTGTTTGCTGTGCCAGCAGTGTTCTGTGCGGTGTTCCTGACAACCAGGAAATCCCATTTGTCTGCACTATGCTGGCTGAGACTCTCTGCTGGCTGAGGACTGGGAAGTGAGGTTCATGGCTCCCCTTTGGAGGCGGCACCAGCTCCCCCAGGGGTCCACTCAGGTGGAGTGAAACAGGAGTGCGGACGGCTCTGGCGTTGGTCCCAGAAGGGGCTGAAACCAAGGAGACACACCCTATAATGGAGCCCTCATGCTCCACCTCAGGGTTTGTGGGAGGATCTGGCCCAAATGAAGATTTTAAAAAACGACTTCATGTGGAGAAGTCGGAGTCTCTTGTCCACAGTGGGAAAGTGAGGCACGAATCATGGCCTCTCTCTTCTACTGGCCCACGGTAGGTTTTAAGGACGTTGCGTGTGCTAACTCCGACTGATGCGTCTCAAGTATGGTTTGCTCTGCCAATACATAAATTGGGAAAAACTTAAAACACAACTAATCGTCTTGCAGCACCTTAGGGTACGTCTAGACTACTGGGTTTTGTCGACAGAAGTTTTGTCGACAGTATCTGTCGACAAAACTTCTGTCGACAAAGAGCGTCCAGACACATTGAGTTCTGTCGACAAAGCAAGCTGCTTTGTCGACAGAACCCTGTAGTCTAGACGCAACCCTACAGGCAGTGACACCTTCTGTCGACAGAACTCTGTCAACAGAAGGTGTTATGCCTCATAAAATGAGGTATACCAGCGTCGACAAAACTGCTGAGTTCTGTCAACGTTATATCAACAGAACTCAGCAGTAGTGTAGACACTGGTATAGTTTTGTCGACAAAAGTCCACTTTTGTCGACAAAACTCAGTAGTCTAGACACACCCTTAGAGACTAACAAAATATGCAAAGGATATCATGAACTTTCGTGGGCACAACCCATTTCTTCAGAGGAATGGAGTTATTAAAAGTCCAGTTTCTAAATAAATTGAGGTGGGGAGGGGAAAGAGAAGGAAAGAAAAAGAAAAAGAAAAACGGAAAAAAAGGGGAAAGAGTCAATTAAAGAGTCCATGCATGCTAACTGGCTATTTCTTTCCCATTTTTTCCTCCTCTGCACCCCATCCTCTATTTATTTAGAAATTGGATCTTTAATAACTCCATTCATCTGAAGAAGTGGTTTGTGCCCTTGAAAGCTCATGATGCCATCTACATGTTTTGTTCAGTCCTGCTGCACCTGAGAGATTTTCATTGTTTTTTAAGTTTTTCAAGTTACAGACTCACACGGCCACCCCTCTGAAGTGATAAATAAATCTGTCTGGCCCCCTTCTTCAGGAACACACCGCTAGCAAATTAGAGGGGCAACATCTTCCTCCATCAATGCCAATGGTTTCCTGGAACTTTAACTGGGAAGGAAGTGAGAATGTCAGATTTCTTGGGTCTCCCTGGGGATTTCCACTTCAGATGTTGTCCTCCAGATGGGACATCCAGGGAGAAAGAGGATGCACAGGAAATGCAGGTTTGGCAGTTTGCTGCTTGACGGCTGACGGTGTCTGTGGTTAGCAGGTGCGCTCACAACATGAGAAAACCCTCGTGGAGTACAAGCCAAAAGGCTTGCGATGATGGACTGTGATGTTTTGCGTAAGACTGGAGAAAGGCCAGTTCTTCTGCGGATTAGACTCTAGGAGGGAATCCCAGGGAACTGTAAACAAGCAGCTGGTCACAGCAGGAGCAGACTGGCTGTGCCTCTGAGCTGCACTGTATCTTTAAGAAGTGTAACTCGAGTCACAAGCGGTAGGGACACATCTCCACAGCAACAGGCCTGGAAGGACGGGTAGGGGGCTGATTGCTTGAGCGTGTACAGGAAACCAGTTTGCCGAGAGCAGGGGTGGGCTATTTAGAAAGAGCCATACCGAGCAGGGGACTTTTCTGCTTGTGCCAAATATGAGCGTTAAAAGAAACCGCACAACCCACCAAATAACAATAGCTCCGGCCCATCCCACCTTGTGCCTCATTGGTGGAGATGAAAGCATGTTGTTATCGGTAAATTCAGATGGACAATCCTTTGGAAGGGGCTGTCTTAGAGCTTTGCAGGGTTCTATTCTCAGCCGCCTTTAGAACAATGCAGTCAGCTGAGCGGGGATGCCAGTAAAACAATTCCAAACCAACAAGGCATGGACTGCTGCTGCTTGTGATAATCCTCTGCCAGAGGAGAAGGCAACCAATCAGCCTTGCAGACAATAATCTAGACAATTACCCTTTGGGCAAAATGCCCTTCCTCCTCCAAGCCAGTGGGGACAGCTGGGGCGCTAAGATCTGAAATCTTGTGACGAATACAAGGAGTTGGCTTAAATCACCCCTCTCTTTTTTCCACATAGGGGAAGTGGGAAAGCATGAAGAATCCAGCTTCTCACAGGATTCCCACTTCCTGCGTACAGTTCTGGGGTATGATCTGGGAAACGGAGGAACCAGGGTTTACTTTGTACAAGTGGAATTTGCAGAACTAGTTGCAGGTAAAATGAATCATAGAATCATAGAATAATAGGACTGGAAGGGACCTTGAGAGGTCATCGAGTCCAGCCCCCCGCCCTCAAGGCAGGACCAAGCTCCGTCTACACCATCCCTGACAGATGTCTATCTAACCTGTTCTTAAATATCTCCAGAGAGGGAGATTCCACCACCTCCCTTGGCAATTTATTCCAATATTTGACCACCCTGACAGTTAGGAATTTTTTCCTAATGTCCAATCTAAACCTCCCTTGCTGCACTTTAAGCCCATTACTCCTTGTCCTGTCCTCAGTAACCAAGAGGAACAAATTTTCGCCTTCCTCCTTGTGACACCCTTTTAGATATTTGAAAACCGCTATAATGTCCCCCCTTAATCTTCTTTTTTCCAAACTAAACAAGCCCAGTTCATGAAGCCTGGCTTCATAGGTCATGTTCTCTAGACCTTTAATCATTCTTGTCGCTCTTCTCTGTACCCTTTCCAATTTCTCCACAACTTTCTTGAAATGTGGCACCCAGAATTGGACACAGTACTCCAGCTGAGGCCTAACTAGTGCAGAGTAGAGCGGCAGAATGACTTCACGAGTTTTGCTTACAACACACCTGTTGATACAACCTAGAATCATATTTGCTTTTTTTGCAACAGCATCACACTGTTGACTCATATTCAACTTGTGGTCTACTATGACCCCTAGATTCCTTTCCTACATGCTCCTTCCTAGACAGTCGCTTCCCACCTTGTATGTATGGGACTGATTGTTCCTTCCTAAGTGGAGCACTTTGCATTTCTCTTTATTAAACCTCATCCTGTTTACCTCTGACCATTTCTCTAACTTGCTAAGGTCATTTTGAATTATGTCCCTATCTTCCAAAGAAGTTGCAGGAGGCCTGCTCTTACATCCGGTGCAAAAACACTGGTCTACAGCCTCCTTAGCCAGTCTGAAGAGACTAGTGCAACCTTCAGTAACATCTCTGGTTAAGGGCGTGCAAGTGTTTCCATTGTCATGGGTTATTTTTGGGTTGCTTTTAACTTTTTGCCTTTTATTTGGGTTGAAATTTGACGAGAGGCTTCTGAGGGTAGAAGCAAATGTTTTTGCAAAAGAATGAGCAAAACCAATTTAGCTACTTGGAAAACAAGGTGAGTGTCAACAGAGACACTCTTCCAATTATTGTTTCCCTAACTTTTTTTTTAAATAGTTATAGCTCCTTATTGGGACATGGTGGAGACCTGATATTTGGCAGAGTGATAGTCCTGAGGTTTCTGATGTGCCTGACAGTGATGTGATGATAAGAGGTTGTGATTTGTCACAGTTATACATCTGTAAATGCATTACATGATCCAGTGAGTATGAACACAAGTACATGTAAAGTCTTATTGGTTCACCCGGTTCTTTTATTTCTGTGCAGGCATGTTTAGTATAGAAGGGATGTAAGTGGTATTGGGAATTCATATATTAGTGAATGTGTGTAAGACAGGAAATATTGTGGAAAGGGGGTAAGTGGTGGATGTAATATATCTTGGTGTTGGTAAGGCTTTTGATACCTTGACACATGACAGCCTGATAAACAAACTAGGGAAATACAACCTAGATGGAGCTACTCTACCATAGGGGAATAAGTGCTTGGAAAACGCTTCCCACAGAGTAGTGATCAGTGGTTCACACTCTAGCTGGAAATGCATATCAAGTGGAGTCTTGCATAGTCATCAAGATCAATCTTGGACCACAAGATGAAGCTGGATGTGGCTTGTGCGCTCCCCATCACGCAGATGTGTTTGAAAATCCCATTTACAGCTGGTAAGCAGTATAGCACCCTAAAACACCTCCCATAGTTCTTGCCTGTTTCATACATGTTCTCATTCCTTTCTCATTACAGTAGTATCCAGTGGTGCACTAAGCGATGGGACTAACATCTCTCATGTGTGGTTGGTTCCTTCTCTCATCTGCTCCACTGCGGGAAAATTGTGTGTGCAGAGGTTGGGCTGTTTTAGCGAGGGGTTGTTTTTGTTTTACTTATTCAGGCTGCTCTGTGCTGATAAGAGAAGGCAGCCTGAACAATTGTACTTGGGAGCAAATGGCCACGGAAATTGATGATAGTCCTTAGCTCGTGCGGGAGTTAGTTCCACAGGGTTGGACCAGCCCATGAGAAAAGATCTGTTGTCTGCACAGATGAAACCTTATGGGAGAGACCTTTCCCACCCGTCAGTGATTAGGGTACGATCTAAACGCTTATGCTCCTTGTTTGAGGTGCCTGTCCTTCAGCCTGTGTATTCTCTGAGGTGGGGACTGTCTTTGCAGACTCTATAGTGCTGGGCAGATTGCTTTCGACTCCCACTGAATTTCGCTTGGGCTTTCCTGATAACACTTAACTCCTTTGGCCTTGTTAGAAAACCTCAACTTAATACAATAAATAAGAAGAGTTTGGAGTGCACAAGGGACACCAATTCAGGCTCCAGTCCTCATAGAGAACATCTCTTCCAGTTTCATCTCAGCTTTGCTACATGGTCTGGAAATGGTTGTGATTTCCACTCGCATATTAGAGTGAGGGATGTGTCCTCTGGACATTCAGAGGTGGCCAGGGAAAGAAAGAGCATTTGAAGAAAAAGTGAACTCTGGGTACAGCTAGACAGTGAAGATGTACTGGAAAAAGATATGCAAAACGTGCTCTGCATTTTGCATATCTTTTCCCAAACTTTTGTTGGAAAAGGCTTTTCCAAAATTTGGCCCATCTAGATTGGACCAAATTTCAGAAAAAAACCCTCTTTCGGAAGCCCTCTTCTTCCTCATGAAATGAGGAATACAGGGGCTTCCAAAGGAGCGCATTTGCTCTTCCGCCAAAAAAAGAAGAAGAGCAAACACGTTCCCTAGATGCAGTGGAGTTTTTTAGGGATACTGGAGGTATCCTGAACCGTCCCCCCCGCTACAGTCTAGCCATACCCTCAGTTACTTTTTTAACCTCAGGAAAAACGTGTTTATTACTCTGGTCAAGTGACTCTTAAACATCTATTAATCTCTAAGGTTATTTGTTAAAGGCCAGAAGGAACCACTATGATCCGGTATTATTTTATTTGTTATGATTTATATTACCATAGCACCTAAACGCCCCAGTGACGGACCAGGACTCCCTTTGCTTAGAAGCAGAGCACTCACATAACCAAAAGATAGACCCTAACTCAAAGAGCTGGCAATCTAAGTATAAGACTAGAAGCAACAGATGGATACAGACCAGCGAGGGAGCAGAAGGCACCAATGAAATAATATTGGTCGGTGGCACAGGCTGCATAGCTGTTGTTGAGTTTTCTGAAGACCTCCTGGCAAAGATGAGTTCTAAGTAGGGATTTGAAAGTGGATGTGATGGGGTAGGCAAAGTTTGTGCCAGTATGAAAGGGGTTAAGGAACTGTTTGGGGTTTAGAGGCTCCACCCCTTTGCATCTGTAGATCCTGCCTGGATGGGGGTGGAGTTAAATGGAGAGAACCACACTGAGATAGAAGCCAACCTGGAGTGGGAGCAAGCTGTGGAGCTCCCCAGTTCCGGAAGAGAGGGCAACAACCAAGAAAGCTCCTGCCCTTGCTGAAAGGAGAACACAGATTATCTCGGCTAAGAGGTGCAATAAAGACAAATTTATCATAGAGTCATAGGGTTGGCAGAGTCCTCAAGAGGTCATTGAGTCTGACCCCCTGCCCAAAGCAGGACCAATCCCAACTCAATCATCCCAGCCAGAGCTTGGTCAAGCCAGGCCATAAACACCTCTAGGGATGGAGATTCCACCCCCTCCCTAGGGAACCCATCCCAGTGCTTCCCCACCCTCCTAGGGAAATAGTATTTTCTAATATCCAACCTAGACCTCTCCCCACTGTAAGTTGAGACCATTGCTCCTTGTTCTGCCATCTGTCACCACTGAGAACAGCCTCTCTCCATCCTCTTTGGAACCTCCCTTCAGGTAGCTGAAGGCTGCTATCAAATCCCTCCCTCACTCTTCTCTTGTGCAGACTAAACAAGCCAAATCTCTCAGCCTCGCCTCGTAAGTCATGTGCTCATCATTTTTGTTGATCTCTGCTGGACTCTCTCTAATGGAATCTCTCTTTCCTTTCTGTAGTGGGGGGCCCAGAACTGGACACAATACTACAGATGTGGTCTCACCAGTGCCAAATAATGGGGAATAACCACTTACCTAGATCTGTTGGCAATGCTCTCATTAATGCACCCTAATGTGCCATTAGCTTTCTTGGCTTCATGTGCACCCTGTTCACTCGTATCCAGCTTCTCATCCACTGGAATCCCCAGGTCCTTTTCTGCCAAAATGCTACTTAGCCATTCAGTCCCCAGCCTGTAACAATGCTTGGGATTCTTCCGTCTCACGTGCAGGACTCTGCACTTGTCCTTGTTGAACCTCATCAGATTTCTTTTGGCCCAAACCTCCGATCTGTCTAGATCACTCTGGACCCTACCCCTGCCCTCCAGTGTATCTACCTCCCCCCTAGCTTTGTGTCATCTGTACACTTGCTGAAGGTGCAATCCCTCCCCTCATACAGGTCATCAGTACTTGTACTGGGGCCCCAGAAATCTCTGGGATGGGATGAAATCCTGCCAACGTCAGTCACAGAATCATAGAATACTAGGACCGGAAGGGACCTCGAGAGGTCATTGAGTCGGGTCCCCTGCCACCACAGCAGGACCCAATACTGTCTAGACCATCCCTGATAGACATTTATCTAACCTGCTCTTAAATATCTCCAGAGATGGAGGTTCCACAACCTCCGTAGGCAATTTATTCCAGTCACCCTGACAGGTAGGAAGTTTTTCCTAATGTCCAACCTAAACCTCCCTTGCTGCAGTTTAAGCCTATTGCTTCTTGTTCTATCCTCAGAGGCCAGGAAGAATAATTTTTCTCCCTCCTCCTTGTGACACCCTTTCAGATACCTGAAAACCGCTATCATGTCCCCTCTCAATCTTCTCTTTTCCAAACTAAACAAGCCCAATTTCCACCATAGATCATGTGCCTTTAGTAAGGCATTTGATACGGTCTCGCATGATATTCTTATTGATAAACTAGGCAAATATAACTTAGATAGGGCCACGATAAGGTGGGTGCATAATTGGCTGGATAACCGTAGTCTGAGAGTTGTTGTTAAAGGTGCTAAATCCTGCTGGAAAGGGATAACAAGTGGAGTTCCGCAAGGGTCTGTTTTGGGACCCGTACTGTTCAATATCTTCATCAATGATGTAGATATTGGGATAGAGAGTACGCTTATTAAGTTTGCAGATGATACCAAACTGGGTGGGGTTGCAACTTCTTTGGAGGATAGGGACATAATTCAAAATGACCTTAGCAAGTTAGAGAAATGGTCAGAGATAAACAGGATGAGGTTTAATAAAGAGAAATGCAAAGTGCTCCACTTAGGAAGGAACAATCAGTTCCATACATACAAGATGGGAAGCGACTGTCTAGGAAGGAGCATGGCGGAAAGGGATCTAGGGGTCATAGTGGACCACAAGTTGAATATGAGTCAACAGTGTGATGCTGCTGCAAAAAAAGCAAATATGATTCTAGGTTGTATCAACAGGTGTGTTGTAAGCAAAACTCGTGAAGTCATTCTGCCGCTCTACTCTGCACTAGTTAGACCTCAGCTGGAGTACTGTGTCCAGTTCTGGGCGCCACATTTCAAGAAAGATGTGGAGAAATTGGAAAGGGTACAGAGAAGAGCGACAAGAATGATCATAGGTCATGTTCTCTAGACCTTTAAAGCCAGGCTTCATGAACTGGGCTTGTTTAGTTTGGAAAAAAGAAGATTAAGGGGGGACATGATAGCGGTTTTCAAATATCTAAAAAGGTGTCACAAGGAGGAAGGAGAAAATTTGTTCCTCTTGGTTTCTGAGGACAGGACAAGGAGTAATGGGCTTAAAGTGCAGCAAGGGAGGTTTAGATTGGACATTAGGAAAAAATTCCTAACTGTCAGGGTGGTCAACTATTGGAATAAATTGCCAAGGGTGGTGGTGGAATCTCCCTCTCTGGAGATATTTAAGAACAGGTTAGATAGACATCTGTCAGGGATGGTGTAGACAGAGCTTGGTCCTGCCTTGAGGGCGGGGAGGCTGGACTCGATGACCTCTCGAGGTCCCTTCCAGTCCTATGATTCTATGATTCTATGTTCTCTAGACCTTTAATCATTCTTGTTGCTTTTCTCTTATCCAATTTTTCCACATCTTTCTTGACATGTGGTGCCCAGTACTGGACACAATACTCCAACTGAGGCCTAATCAGTGCAGAGTAGAGCAGAAGAATGACTTCTCGTGTCTTGCTCACAGCACACCTGTTAATGTATCCTAGAATCATGTTTGCTTTTTTTGCAACAGCGTCACACTGTTGACTCATATTTAGTCTCAGTGTTCTCCTGGTAGCTACCAACAAGTTTCCTTTCTCTCATCCCTTTTAGGTGTGAGTTTCGTGGCTGTTTCCAGAGCGCTTCTCCTAAACACAAGGCTCAGCATGGGAGAAAGCACAGACTTTAATGTACAGGCATCATGGGCCCATCAGAGGTGGGAGTCGACTTTCCAGCACTGAATGGGATGATTGGCAGAGGGTAGCAATAGGTCCTGAAGGGCCTTGTAAGTGAAGACAAAAAAACTTATGTTTGATACAATGGACATGACACAGCCAATAGCGGAATGCAAAGAGAAGGGTAACCTAGTCCAAGACATCTCATCTGTCCTTCTGCGTAATGAATGTCACCCAATTTGTCCTTTGCTAATTCCACTCTAGAAATGTTCCTTGGTGAATGATTCCATTGAAAGCATTTTGTTAAACCCAGCAACTGCTGCAATTTTCCCTGCCAGTTCACACAAATGTTAGTGAGCAAAACTGTTCATTTCAGCTGATGGACTTTTCCCCGGTCACATTTGGGAACAGGCTTAGGCTTTATTTATTCAACAGCATTAGGTGCAGAACAGCCAGCAATATCAGAGACATCAGGTGAACTCTCATGCAACCAGGGCCGCAGGTGAAGTCACAGTCGTGAATATCACAAGAGATGAAACTTCAGAAGCAAGTAAGTTTTCGGGAGGAAGGAAAACAAGCCATTTACATTCACGAGTTTGGATACAGCCAAACTGCAAGGCTGAAATCCAGCATCTCATTCCAATATTTGATGGCACGACACAGTGCTGAGTAAGGGTGTAATTAAAACAGAATCAAGACAATTAAAAGGAAGGAAGAGCTCCCTTCTGTGTTTACAGGCAGGTGATTAGGATATTTTTAACGCCGTGCTTTGGACTGGCAGAGAGAGATCAGCTCCGGAGAACGCCTTGCTGTGATTTCCCATTTTTTTTGTCATCCCTCACAGTTCTTTCACTCTTACTTTGTTGTGACGATGAAAAAAGGCATTGATTGGACAGGGGGATGGGGGATAGGGATGGGAACAGCCAGCAGGCCCTATTTCAAGGAAAACTTCAGTGTCACGTAAAAGATTGTTTGATCCCTGCATCTAATTAGAAGAGAAAATGTCAGAGATTGATTTAAAAGAGAAAAAAAATGAACAATATAATTGTTGAGGGACAGATTATGCTGCCTTAATGGATGGGATGCAAATGAAGAAAGATCCTAACCTAGTAATTATAATAATCCCTAGTCACAGCCCACTGTGGCTTTCATCAGATCATCTCAAAAAGCTTTCCAAGGAGGGCCACGTAGATAGGGAAACTGAGGAACAGAGAGGGACATGCCTTGCATCAGGTCATTAGAGAGGGTAGCAGGAGAGCTCTCCTGAGTCCCTGTCCAGTGCTCTGTCCACTAGGCCATGCTGCCTCCTGTGAGCTTTGTGCTGTGGCAGTCAATCGAATCATGGAACCATAGAACACTATGACTGGAAGGGACCTCGAGAGGTCATCGAGTCCAGTCCCCTTCCCTCATGGCAGGACCAAGCACCATCTAGATCAGAGGTGGGGAACCTTTTTTGGATTGCGGGCCACTGAGCCACAGAAAAATCTGTTGGGGTCCACACACCAGTAAGGAGTAAAAAACAAACCAACAAGCCAAAACAACACCACATTCCTCACAGATGTGGCCACTGACTGGGAAGGAGAAAGACACTCCCCACATTCTCCTCACACACCAGAGCTTTGGGAGGGCCTAGGAAAGTAGTTTTTGTGTGCTCCAGCCCCACGGTGATGCGTTGAGGAGGGTGGTGGGAGGGGGCTGGAGTACCAGCATGGTCTCTCCAGTGCTGGGGGTGGGGAGTTGTTTTTCGGGGACCGGAGCTGGTCCCCACCCCTGAATTCTAGCTTTTCCCTGATGGATGTGTGTCTAACCTGCTCTTAAATATCTCCAGAGATGGAGATTCCACAACCTCCCTAGGCAATTTATTCTAGTGTTTAATCTCCCTGCCAGGAAGTTTTTCCTAATGTCCAACGTACGTCTGTGTCTAGACTGCATCCCTCTGCCGACAGAGGGATGCAAATCAAGCACTTCGGAAGTGAAAATGAGCCCGGGATTTAAATATCCTGGGCTTCATTTGCATACTCACGTTCCGAAACTGTGCCGATCAGGCTCAGTGTCGGAAGTGAAAGTCAAGTGTAGCCATGGCTCTGCTGACAGTGGGGAGCTTTTTTGGCAGATCTTGTTCTCCTCAGTGTCGGAACGTGAGTATGCAAATGAAGCCCGATTTGCATCCCTCCCTCGGCAGAGGGATGCAGTTTAGACACAGCCGAAACCTCCCTTGCTGCAATTTAAGCCCGTTGCTTCTTGTCCTATCCTCAGAGGCCAAGGAGAACAATTTTTCTCCCTCCTCTTTGTAACACCCTTTTAGATACTTGAAATTAGGTCCTGTGTGGGAGATGGAAGGTCACCCGCATGGAGCTACAATGCAGGACTGTACCCATGGTACCCTGTAAGGTGCGTATGGATGGCAGATTCTTGTCCTGAAAAAGCAGCGGCTGTCTTGAGGTATCCTGGTGAGCTGCAAAGCTAGAAACGCCCTGGGAAAAGCAGAGATTTCAAACTGGCAAGTCAAGTTCTGACTTTTAGATCACAGCTAGCCTGACAGGAGTGCAGGCAAGGAGAATTTTCCCAAGCAGGCTAATTCATAGATTCATGGCTTTAGGCCAGAAGGAACCGTCAGATCCCTGGCTGACTGTGCATTGCATGAAGCATGGTGGGTAAGCACTGGACTAAATTGCCTAGGGAGGTTGTGGAATCTCCAGCACTGGAGATATTTAAAAGCAGGTTGTACAAACACCTGTCAGGGATGATCTAGATGGCGCTTGTCCTTCAGTGAGGGCAGGGGACTGAACTTGATGACCTCTTGGGGTTCCTTCCAGTTCTATCATTCTATGATTCTCACCGAATTGTACCTTATTTGTAATTTGTATTTGTCTTTAATTTTCAGCCATTGGTTCTTGTTGGGTCTTTCTCTGTGGGTGTGTCTACGCTGCATCATTATTTCGAGATAACTAGCGTTATTCTGAAATAACAAGGTGAGCGTCTGCACAGTCAGTCTGCTATTTCGAAATAATGGACAGCTTATTCCAAAATCCCCAGGGCCATTGTAAGCTTTTCCTCCCCAGTGTCTCCTGGGGCTCTATATCGAGATAGCATGTCTACATTAGGGAAGCCTACCATGGACTAATTTTGTGGCTTCTCTGCAGTATAGACGTGCTATTTCAAAATAAGTTATTTAGGAATAACTATTCTGGAATATCTTATTTTGAAATAAGCGGGCAGTGTAGACATACTCTGCTAGATTAAGGAGCCTTTAAGTGCCATGTGCTTTCTCCCTGTGACAATATTTAAACATCTGCTCTGTTTGCAAAAAAAACTCCTTACATCTCTCCCGCTAAGGAATTAACTCTCACTTGTTTTCTGCCGAGGTTTCCTGACCCCACATGAGATGGTGAGATGTGACTCATTTTATTTCCCAACAGCAGGTCAAAGTCAAATGGCTTCCGAAATGGCTGAAGAGAGACCCTGGAACCAGACAGGAGGCTAGCGTGAGTCTATGACAGATATCGCTAATCCAGCCTCACACAAGAATCCTGCAAATGGTCTAAAGTGTTGTCAGCCGACAATCAGGGCAGTGTGTGTGTGTGTTACCGAGAAAAGGTTTAACGTCCGTGCCTTTACCGCTAGGACCGGGGTCCCGTCGCGGAGGGCAGCCAACAGGCTGACTGACACCCCAGAATTTTATAGGGAGAGCTTATTACATCTCAGATTTCAGCTGCTAGGATACAGGATCCCTTCGCAGCGGGCAGTCTAGGGAAGACTGAGAGATGCCCCAATGGATCTGTCACCTGGGAGTGACACGATCCAAAACACCCAAGCTCTTCCTATACCTGTCCCTTATGACCGGCTGAAGTTCTTTTAAATTGTGCTTGGTTCTGTTACAGCAACTGAAGGAGTCAGGTTAAAGTTTAAACAGTTACAGGTTTATTAAAATACAGGACTATGTAGCACTTTAAAGACTAACAAGATGTCGAATTTTATAATTTATGCTATCATGTGCTGAAAGTGTCCATCTGCTATGTACATTGGACAAACGTCTCAGACACTTCGCCAAAGGATCAATGCCCACAAAACAGATATTAGACAGGATCACAAAGAAAAAACAGTTTCTTGCCATTTCAACCAGAAAGGACATTGAAGCAGGATGCAGGTGAGTAAGTCGTTGAGACAAAGATCTTTCAAATCTGCACTTGAAAGGGAATCCTCTGAACTGTCATTCATGCTAAAATTTGACACTTTACGCCTCGGTCTCAACAAACAATCTAGTTATCTTACCCATTAGAAAGATAGCTTCCCCAATTATCACCTCTAATATCATTAGCTCACAGACATTACCTTCCCCCTCCCCCCCCCCCCGCATCCCCCTTCGGTTCTGAAATTTGATTTGTCCTTTTCATATGTGTTCATTTTTTAAAAATTGTATCCTTTGGTATATATGGCTGTGACTATTTTCTTCCACTATTTGATCTGAGGAAGTGGGTCTGGCCCACGAAAGCTCATCACCTAATAAACCATCTTGTTAGTCTTTAAAGTGCTACATAATCCTGTATTTTGCTTCAGCCACACCAGACTAACACGGCTACATTTCTATCACTATTCTAGGTTTATTAAAGAAGCTTATAAATCATATGGTTACAATGGCTATTACTCTATTTTCTTTGTAACCATTTTTAAGATCTACATTTGCTAGCAGTTAAGAAATAGTGATAGAAAATAGACCTAGAGCTCTTTAAAGATTAAGCTGTCACTTGGTACCATTATTTCTATGTGTACTCTTAAGACAAAGGACCACAATTTTTACCCCCTACTGTGCCTCTCGACTCCAGCGGGTCAAGCCAGGGCCGGTCCCTCAATTCCTAGGAATTCCAGCAAAGTGCCGCCAAGGTTTACCTACAACAGCGTTTTCCCAAGGTGCTCATGTACATGCCACTGTTCAGCTGATCTGATGCAAGGTTTGGAAACAGGCGTTCCATCCAGAAATGACAGCAGATAGATCCCTGTTAGCTCAGATAGCTCCTTGTGCCACTACTGGAAAGTTCCCTGCTGCTTTTAATGCGGTGTCCACACCGGCTTTAAGTCGCTACACAATGAAACGCCCTGCGTTTCTACTGCCCAGGAGACCTCACTCTCAGAAAATGTTCCCTTTGATCAATTGTGCACTGTGGCCTGCTTTTGGCGGGGAGGCCATGTGGAAAGTTTTGATCAGCTTCAAACTCAGCCCATGTCTCTATCATGCATTTTGCATCCCCTCCGTGCTCCGTTCCACACTCACGCTGACCCAAGAGAGCTGGAAGTCCGAGTCAGAGCAACACTGAACAAATCAGTCCAAGGAGGTCTACTTCCGTAGCAGGCAAAGCCTAAAACCCAAGAGAACGAGAGAGAGACATGGGTGCATTAAAGAGACATTTCAAAATGGAGGCAAGCTGCAACCTAGGAGACGCTCTACAAGTGCTGATGCATTAGGGGTGTGTGGAAAGAAATCTACAAGTTGCTCAGCACAAAGCAAACAAATAGGAAACAAGAAAAGCAAAATGCTGCGATTGTTGCCTTGGAAAGGGCAAGCCAGGTAATGAAGGCAAAACTTCAGGGGATGTATCACCGGCAGAGGCTGGTCATGGAAGCAGGATCACCCGCGCTGCTGGTGGGGAAGGCGAACCAAGAAAGAAAAAGGCCGAACGGCAGCAGGAGGTTCCCTCCCTGCAAGCAATGGAATGAGGTCTCACAGCTTGTGACACAGGGCGGTAGGGAGGAGCCCTACGGAGAGAGGGCCTCCATGCAGGTGAGCAGTGCCCCAGGAGATCCTCTGGGATGACGGGGAATGGAGGCAAACCACAGTGTCTCCGCGGCAACAAGGAAGCAGGGGCAGTAAAGTGACTCAGCAAGCAACCCAGAACAGAAGGGGAAGGAGGAGGTCTCCTGAGGGTGAGCAAAGCAAAGTCTCACAGCATGCCAGAGCATGGCAAGCAGGGAGAGGACTCAGGAAAACGTGCCACAAAAGGGCTTGGGTTTGAAACTTGATGAGCAGTGCAGCCATGCCCCTGTGGAGGGAGGGTGTTTCTTTTTAAACTAGCATCAGAGAGGTAGCTGTGTTTGTCTGAATCTGCATTGTAGTAAGTTAAGGGTCAGTAATATGGAGTCAGCAGGCCTAAGGCCTGCAACATGGAAACAGCAACAGGCCTGCAATCTAGTGAGCAAGACTTTGGTTCAGTAACACAGGAGTCAAGAAAGAAGCCCTATTGATAATTGTGTGATTGTGTAAGTTAGGTCGAGCATGGAAGGACACAGGGAGGCACTGGGTACAGACTGTGAGCCAAAGGGGAGTAACGGAACATCTTAATAGGAAATGTCTTGGTACAAAAACTCCCTAAAAACGAATGCACAGACTGACCTAGGTTCAGGACCAGGTCGGAATTGACAGCATGAAGGATAGTAAGTAAGCCCCCCTTCCATAAGGTGAGGGGTGGTAACTAGGCAACAGGGGGTGGTAACCTGGTGCGTAAAGAAATGATGTAAGTTGTTTGTACCTGTCTATAAAAGGACACCGCAGAGGGTGCTCTCCGGCCGACCTTGGGCAGGGGGCGCACTAGGCGCCTGAATGGCAGGTGTCACTGCCTAAACTTACAGAATGCACAGTAGCTTAACTTTGACTAACTGCTGTTAATATCTGATATATGGCAATAGGCCTGCCCGGTGTTGGTACCTTGTCAACGTGGGCCATAGTGCCCAGTGGTGTAACATTGGACTGATCTCTGATACCAACTGATAGAGCTTCGCATTTGACAATAAACCTGCTCGATTGATTTCAAACCTTGCCTGCATCTGTCGTTTCCGGTGCCTCTCAGAGATCTCCTGTGTTGACCCAAGTGCACGGGGTCTAACACTCTAGATAAAGGGAGTACCGATTGTTACGCATGCTGCTGAAAGTTTATCACCACCAACAGATCACCACCAACAGGAGCACGCCAGGATGACCCTTACCAGACGACGCTGACACTGACAGTCCAGACCACCGAAGGTACCAAGGTACGAAAACACCGAGGTAAACAGGGCTCGCCAAGTGGCAGCGAGCCCCGCTCGCCAGCTGCGTGGTTTCGCTCCATTCTGTGTTCTGCGCATGCACAGATCGCTCTGCGCCGGCTCTTCCAGGTTGTAATCTACTCGCCACAGGCGAGTAGATTACATTATTTGTCAAGCCCTGCACATAAACAACAAGGAGTCCTGTGGCACCTTATAGACTAACAGATTTATTGGAGCATAAGCTTTCATGGGCAAAGACCCACTTCGTCAAATGCAACTGTAGCTCCTTTGATCTCCTATGTTCCTGGGCTTTCTCCTGGGCCGTTATTGTCTCTTTACAATGCTCAAGGGTTTGCTGAATAGAGGTGTAGCTGGAGCCATTCCTCCTCTGCCTGCTTGTGTCTCCAGACAGCCCCTGATTCAACGCAACCGGTATATCCATCTAGAAAACACACCCAGGTCAACCCTGCCGTCTTGAGTAAGCAACACAGAGCCGCCGTGCAGGCAAGCAGGTGCTCTTAAGAAATGGGCACTTAGTATGGAAGGCCACAGGAGAGCTGAGCCGTGTTTAAAATGCCTCGCATGGCGACACGGATGCAGGCGTTGATGGAACGGGAAGTGTAATTTTCAATTAAGAACGTCTCGCTTCCCTTAGAGACTAATTAGATTTCAAAAGGCCAGGATGCTGCAAGTTGCATCAGACTCTCACATCGGCGTGCACCCTGTGGCGCCCGGCTTCCTCCATAAAGCCCGGAGTAATTGGCTGACATGAAGTTTAACCCTAGCGGAGATGCTTCACCTGCAGGTTGATGAACGAGCTAAACAGAACCAGGAAAGGCCGGTGGTATTGGTTACATGACAACCAGGTTAGCCCACGTCACTGGGTGTGCTCATTGTTATGCTGGGGGGTGCATGCAGAGTGCACAAGCAAAGGAAACAGCTTCCTCGGAGCTGTATGCAGGGAGCGTGGACCATGCCGCTAGGATCAAATCATGCTGCCTCTAGTCACCAACACTGTGCTGCTCTGTGCCGTCTACTCTATGGTATTTCTGATGCACTTCTCACTGCGGGGTCCCCGATTATGCCCTGGATTACGTTAATGTAGGACTGGTCAGCTTTTTTTTTCCGTGGAAAGTACCTTTGATAAATAGTTTTTTATTAAATACAAAACTTGTTTGGGACAATTCTTTGTTCCCTTTGACATTTTCCGGTTTTTGCAATGACAAACCGTCATTTCAGTTTCAAGGTGGCTTTGCTTTCTCTGCCTTCCCTTTTCGGGTTTCGGTTCGGGAGGAGGAAGGGCAGAGGGTGAATGAAGAACCACACGACAAGAGGAAAATTTTGGTTCTATGGAACACTTAGAGAAAACATGATTTCAAACAAAACTCCCACAAACAATCCTGATTTTTGGACCAGCTCTATTTCAATCATATTGCTTAAAACCCACTTGCATCTTGCATGTATGGATCTCGGTGTGCCCATGCATGGATCTCAGCGTGCATCACACAGATTATCTTCATTTGGCAAATGGGAAAAATGAGGGGCCTGTGGCAGAATTAACGGTGGGATGCAATTCTCAAATTCCAGCCCCTTGGTTTGAGCCTGTGTTCCCGTCTGTACAAGGAACAAAGCCTCAGAAACGATTTTCTAGTCAATGGGCCGTGTGTCTCAAGTCCATGGACTTAAGTGGGAGGAGGATTCCTGTTTACCTTCCTCAACGTATCTGGAGAACAGCTATTACGGAAACTTGTCTCCAGCCTGTGTCTTTCTTCAGCATGCCAGGTGCTTGCTAGAAGTGAGAGAATCCAGGGAGAATGTAAACACAGACACAGCTACTTGATTTGAGAGAGGGTGCTTAGTTGTGGGGGAAATCTAGGTTGGATATTAGGAAAAACTATTTCCCTTGGGGGGGAGGGGTGAAGCACTAGGATAGAGGGGTAGGACCTCCATCCCTAGAGGTTTTGAAGTCCTGGCTTGACAAAGCCCTGGCTGGGATGATTTAATTGGGATTGGTTCTGCTTTAGGTAGGGGGTTGGTCTCAATGACTCCTGAGGTCTCTTCCGACTCTATGATTCTACACCAGTGCAAAGTGCTAATGAATCAGAACAGGAGCTGTACTGCTGGCACACCAGGTGCCAAGGTCAGAAGTATCAGAGGAACATTGACAAATTCATAGATGATGGAGGAATGGATGGACGTGACTAGATCGATACAGTAGACAGGCACCTCCTGTATTGCAGTAACTCACGCCATACAGTCGGCTGCATGGAACTGGAGAAAGAGGCCCAGATGTCAGGTGTTTGGAAAGATGCTAGTGTCCCAGGAATGCAGCACTGGACCGGACGAGCGCAGGTCTTTTGGCATCTCTGCAAGCACAGGCAGGGGATCTTTCCTGCAACTCCGTGTGCGTGTTGTAACCTTTTTGACTGGGGAGACGGCCGGGGAGCCATGCTGCATGCAGAGTACAAGTGCAAAGGTGAATTTAACAGCTCCTCCATGCCTGCCCAGGGACAGCCTGCCCTCTGGAGGAAGGGCACCAGGAAGGGCAAGGTGAATGGGAATGCGGCTTTGCCCTGCTCGTATTTTTGGTGACGGAATCCCCGAATGTGGGATCTCTTCGCAAACAGATCTGAATTTGCATGAATTGGAAGAGAAATCGTTTTATAAAAGCTCATGCAGAGCCCATGGGAGAAGCTACTTGCACTGGCCTTCGCCAGCCGCCGAGCAGACGGGTGCTGTGCCGACTTCTCCGATGCAACTCGGCAAGTGCACTCAGTTGTGGCTTGCAAGTCAACACACCCCGCGAATTCCAGTCTTACGCACGGCCTCCAGCACAGCCCAGTGCTTATTCACCTCTCCCTGCCAATGCATCTCTAGAACCCTGCCTCTTCCAAATTCCTCCCTCCTCTTAGGACAGGTTCCCCAGGAGGTCAGAATGCAGGATAGTCTGCAAATGGGGAGGCGGGGGTGAGGGAGGGAGAGAGGAAACCACGGATCAGCCTCAGTCAATCAAGTCTAGTTCTGGTATAAGTGGCTGCACGTCTATGGAAGTCAATGAGAATCCATGTAACAACAAGGGGGAAACCCCCCCCCCCCAACTCCTATACTTCAATGTGGAGTATCAACAGTGGAGCAGTAGCATTGAGTTGTCTGCATTCCATTTTTTAGGTAGGCGGTATTTTTTATTCTCTTCCTGGCCAGTCCCACATTAGAATGACAAAAAACCAAATTCATCCTTGGTATTATTCTCCTAGCTTCGGCTCACTTCAACAGAGGATAAATTCAGTTGCTGAAAGCCTGTAGACCTGTCCGCTACCAGGGAAAGTACAGAATGCCAGCAAAATAATCTTAGCATCCTAGAACTGGAAGGAACCTCGAGAGGTCATCAAGCCTAGTCCCCTGCCTTCACGGCAGGACCAAGCACCAACTAGACCCTCCCTGATAGATATCTATCCAACCTGCTCTTAAATATCTCCAATGATGGAGATTCCACAACCTCCCTGGGCAATTTATTCCAGTGCTTAACCACCCTGATAGGGTACGTCTAGACTACAGGCTTTTGTCGACAGATGTTTTTTTGTCGACAGATACTGTCGACAAAGCTTCCGTTGACAACGAGTGTCTAGACAACATCCAGTTCTGTTGACAAAGCAAGCTGCTTTGTCGACATTACAGTGTGGAGGCAAAGGACCGTGTAGATGCAATAACGCCTTCTGTCGATAGAACTCTACTGACAAAAGGCGTTATTCCTCATAGAATGAGGTTTACAGCCGTCGACAAAACTGCTGAGTTCTGTCGACATTATGTTGACAGAACTCAGCGGCAGTGTAGACGCAGGTATAGTTTTGTCGACAAAAGTCCACTTTTGTCAACAAAACCCTATAGTCTAGACACACCCATAATGTCCAACCTAAACCTCCCTTGCTTCTTGTCCTATCCTCAGAGGCCAAGGAGAACAACAAGAATGTTGTTTCCACTTTTAAAATGGCTTGAGCGTTTGCTTCCAGTTTATTTGGATTGTGTGACAGATTGTTTGAAAGGGAACTGCTTAAAAGACAGTCTGAGAAGGATGAAAATTGGTCGCTTGGTAGCTGCAGTTGAGAAAGCTGAAATCCTTGCAATAGAAGATGAATCACATTGTCGTCTCCCTCCAAATCTTCAGGGCACTTCTACGGGTGGTCCAGGTATTCTCAGAGATCGAAATAAAAGCTACTCTGAAGCATAGTGGTTATCTCAGTTCCATTCTTAAAGGACAGATGTCCACATTACAAATCATCACAGCTTTTGGTAGTCTCAGCTGGGAAGCCCTGAGCTGAAATCATTGCCACAGATGACACATGGTGAAGGATCATAGATAACTGAGGCAGGCGAATAATAATCTTTGGTGACTCTATTGATTTCTTGATCAGTTCTTCTTAATACAAAGGAAACATGGACAAGAGGACAGTGTGTTGGCTCCCTGGAGCAAGCAATATGAGTTGTAAACATATTGGGGAGCACTATGGAGAGATCTGGTGGTGAAATGTTGTGTCGCCGGTTCCAAGGTATCACGTGGAGTTACACAGATTGTAGGAGAAATGCAGGAATCTTGGAAGGGAGCTGCAAAGAGGAAAGTCCACATGATAGTTTTGGAGATCCTTCCAGTCCCATGAAGGGAGAAAACACTAGAGGAGACCCATTGGCTGCTTGGCTGGCGTGAAGCTGACCGCTTCGTTTGCGTGGCCACATTCTTGTGGGAGACGGGGTGTGTGAAAATGGGATGGCTTGTCTCTCACTGCTCGTGGGGCTAATCTTCACATCTGGCAACTTGATCCAGAGGATACTGAAGCCAGCGCGCAAGGAGTGGATGCCGGAAATGGCAAAGGTGGGCGGCAGCCCAAACTCGGCACACCCAGACCAATCAAACCATCAAAGAAGGTGAAGGGAAGAAGCGTTGCAGTGATTTATACTCCCAGCCTGGGTAGCAAGCTGGGGGAACTGGAAGTTCTCGTTGATGAGAAGAAGATTGATATTACTGGCACTACTGGAACCCGGTGGGATGAGTTATGTAGCCTTAAGCTCTGCAAAGCTGATGGATGACGCATTGAATCCAGACTCCACAATCTCCCTGGCCATTGGGTATTGATCAGTGGAAGGGGCAGGGGTCCCAATTTGATCAGAGATGTGAGCCAGGCGTCCCCATGAGCAGTGCTGCTCCAAAGCCATCTAGGTTTTTATGCAAGCTCGTCATGGCATCGGCGCCCCTAATAAACCATGGAGACTAAATTGCTTTCTCACAACAAGAAGTCTGTCTGGCGTCGGCATGGGGTAATTCAGAGGCAGCTGCTGCCACCACCGTACCTGCTGGGTGGGTAAACGCAGCACGGCAGTGCCCAGCGCTGTCCATCCTGCTACACTGCCTTCCCTCCCTCCTGTGTTTCCCCACGCAATAGTCGCCGCCAGCTTTGATTTTAAGTAAGCGGCTTTAATAATCTCTTATCGATCCAGCTCCCTGGGAAAAAGAGAAGTTGTAATAACTTTTTATTGGCGTTTCTCTTGCGGCGACGCTTTAGGGTGAGTTTTCAGCATAGGAGGGTCATTGGAGGGGGGGTGGAAGGGGGAGGGAGGGGGGTACGGGTGAGTGGGTAGAAAGAGAGAGAGAGAATCACAGTTCTTTTCAAGCCCAGAGGCAGAGAAGAGGAGCCACCATCAGTAGAACTGATAGGCTGAGTTAGTTGCATTGTAGAAATCGGTGTGGCTGCCGAGAGAATTCCTTCCTTCCTGCGTACCTGGAATTACGGTCTGACTAGCAGCCTCCTCCCACACCTGCCTCCTGGCTTACTGTCATACTTGGAACCCCTTTTCCCGACCCTGCTGTCACCTTCCCCCACTTCAAGTGTCCCCTCAAAGCTCACTGCTTTCCGGAAGCCCGTAGACCTGAAAATTTCCACTCCGGGAAACAGGATGCGATGCACAATAAGAGCTGAGAGAGGACAGGCCTGTCTGCCTACAGAACTCGACTGTGATATCACCTTCCTCAGAGAGCTCTTCTTAGGTCAGATCTACACTATGGGGTGAAAGTTGAATTAAGATACACAGCTCCCAATACATTAATTACGGAGAAGAAGCCGATCTACCATAATACGAATTTCTGCGCCGACTTCACAGTGGGAGGTCAATTGGAACATTTGCTCCTGTCGGCTTCCTTTACTCCTCATGAGGAGCAGGAGTACTGGCGCCGATAGGGTCATCCTTTGCGTTCGATTTAGCAGGTCTTCATTAGACCCGCTAAATCAAACTCTGGAAGATCAATTGCAGCAGCGTCGATCTGCTGTGTAGTGATGACAAGCCCCTAGTTCATGTTGGCCTACCTCCTCATTCATACTCATGCCCCTGGATGGAGCCCCACAGCATGCCTTTGCTACCGGCTGTTCGTTTAGAATAAAAATGCCTCCCCCACCCGCTAGGGGCTGGTATGATACTGTCTATTCCCGGCTTCTGCTGGTCTATCAGGCGGTGTGCGTAACACACTGTAGATCACCGCCTGTGAGCCAAGTAAGGTTGAAAAGCATTTCCGCCGTAATGGCTTCACGCACACACGTGCTGGGGTGTTGTTTTGCCTTGTTCTGTAGAGCTTCTGATTTGCAATCCTGCTTACGATGATGAAGTCACTGAACATAAATGAAGGATGGGAGCAAAGTGGAAAACAGCTGCAACCCAGGTGCGCTTGGCGGCTCCCTGCCCTGGCGCGATTCTATCTGAGGTGAGAGAGGGAGTGTGATGACAGAGGGGCAGGGGGCTGATAGACTTGCTGGGCCCTTGGGCAAAGTGGAGGTGGGGAGACTCTGCACTCCTGGAAGGGGCGGGGCTTCTGGAGGAAGGGGCGGGGCTAGGGCAGGCAGCCCTCCGCACGGCCCAGAGCATGCGGCGCTGGCCTCCTCAGCCCTCAAAGCCACTCAGAGCGCACCATGCAGCACTCCAGCAGCGATTTAAGAGCAGCAGTGTCAGCTGTCGGGAGCCCTTCGGAACCACTGAGCCCCTGGTCAGCTGCCCCTTTTTCCTCCTTGGTGGGGCTGCAAGTGGCAAACAATTGCACCAGAGGAGTTAAAAATGGAAATAAATTCATGGCACTGGAGCAATGGGCCACGAGAGGCAGGGAGTGAGCGCGAGAGATGAAACCCAGAAAAAGATTTTTAATCATTGGCTTCAACTCCTCGCTGTGGGAAATCTACAGGGGATGGAGGAAGTAGAAATCAGATAAGGAGGCGGAGAAACAAGTGTCGGGGGGGTTGCTGTCACGTTTGAAGAGTTCCATCGATAATCCCCGCCCCGTTCCTGCCACGTGAGGTGCAAGGGCTGAAAATTAGCTCGCCGCGAAGAGACGCTGCCGGTCAATGCCAGAGCACGTCGGGCTTTGAAATGATGGTGCACCCGACACGGGTGGTGCGAGACACCCAATTGGCCGCATGGCGTTTTCGACACTGCTGCTCCCTCTCAGCCTCTTCCCGCATCCACAGCGGATTAGCGGAGGGGCTGTCTGACAAAAGGAGGAAGCACTACACTAGGGGAAGGGCCGGGCTTTTTTTGCCAGCCTTGGTTACCTGCCCACAAAGTCACAATGTTGGACCCAGGCCACTTCAAACCCACCCACCATTTCTAAAAACGCTGGAAGACAAGGGCTGATCCAACTATGCAGAAATGGGCATCCATCCGTTGGCAGCAAGGAGCCATCTGCCCCATAATCGGGGCCATCTAGGTTTAAAAATGCACCGTCCTTTCCCCAAGACGGGTGGAGAACCTAAGGCCCGACGGCTGGATGTGCCACCCACAGCTTGCCTGGATCTGGCCCCTGAGGCTTTTTGAGATGCCAGGTTCCTTTTGTTTGATCTTTGTGCAACCCAAACAAAACCAAGTTAAAACCCCTCCCAGCAGCCAGCCGCATTCCCATACATAGCTCAAAGCCTTCCGCTCTGCAAAACCCAGTCCCAGGAGAAGAGCGACCCTAAGCCAGGCAGCCCTTCTAAGTGCAGAACTCCCCCTTCTTCAGCTCCAGCAAGTGTTCTCTGTAAGATCCTCTGCCTAATTAAGCCCGGCTGCACCTAGTCTCCTCTTTCATGAAGCTAAGGGGTTTAACCCCCATAGATCCATTGCACATATCTCAAAAAAAGATCTCTTGGCATTGGAAAAGGTTCAGAAAAGGGCAGCAAAGACGATAAAGGGTTTGGAACGGGTCCCATGTGACGAGAGATTAAAGAAACTGGGACTTTTTATCTTAGTCTTCTCTTTTCTAAGGGGGATGTGATAGAGGTCTATAAAATCTTGAGTAGTGTAGAATAAGTGAATAAGAAAACGTTATTGACATGTTTCCATAACACAAGAATGAATGAAATTCATAGGTGGCAGGTTTAAAACGAACAAAAGGAAGTTTTTCTTCATGTAGCGCGCAGTCAATCTGTGGAACTCCTTGCCAGGGGATGTTGTGAAGACCAGGAATTTAAGGGGGTGTCTACACTGCACCCTTACCTCAAAATAAACTATGCAAATTGCCTAACTTATTTTAAGATAATTTCAAAATAGCTTATTTTGAAATTCGGCGCTGTCTACACAGTGCCAAATTTTTTAAAAAAAGGTCTATTCCAAAACGTCTTTAAACTCTTGGGGAATGAGGGTTCTAGGGATGCCAGAGTAGTGCGCCTATTATTTCCAAATCTATTTTGAAATCTATTTTGAAATAATGGGCTGCTTTAAAGACACAGAATAGCTATTTCGGGATTCTTCAGTGTAGACGTAGCCTAACAGAGTTCAACAAAGAACTAGATAGAGGCAAGGGACACCATTCCTACCCATCCTGGATAATAAGTACTGATGGACCTAACCTCCATGAATCTATTTGTCAGAGTCTGGAAATGGGTGAGAGGGCATGGATCACGTAATGATTCCCTGTTCTGTTCACTCCATCTGGGGCACCTGGCATTGGCCACTGTGGGCAGACAGGATGCTGGGCTGGACGGACCTTTGGTCTGACCCCGTCTGGCCGTTCTGATGTTCACTGTCTGACTTGCTGGGTCCCTATTAGGGGAACATTAATGATTCGTATTTCATGCATGCTGAGCCCCCTTCCCTGTGGAGCACTGAGAAACCTTGTTGGCTCAATCCAGGCCCTCATGAATTTGTTCCAGGAATGCAAGGCAGTCGCAGCTGCAAAGGGCTGGGACCAGAAGGAGGTGCTATCAGCTGAGACAACTCCCTTGATTTCAGGACGGTTGCCGGCATTTATAGCTGATTAGAATTTATCTCCTCAGCGCTACAAGCGGAGGGAAATATTTTTGACAAATTCACTGAAGAAGGCAGGTTGGCTGACCTGGAATGATTCACGAACGTGCTGTATAGTTTTAGGGGGAAAATATTTGGAGGAGATGTAGAGGCTGTTTGCAGAATGGGCCCAGGAGGGAAAGGTAACTCCCAGCTCAGCAATTGGGAAAGTCAGCTAGAATGTAGGAGACCCGCATTCAAATAATCAAATGGCTATATTTTGCAATCCTACCCGAGATCTTTCCATTCCCTTCTCTGCTTTCTCCCAGCCCTCACTGCCATCTTCTACTGGTCAGCATGTCAAAAAGGAGTTTAAATTGTACGGAAGCTTTTGTGCTGGGAGGATTTGATACAGGCTGTGGGTGTGAGTCTCTGACAGGCCCCAAATCTGTTGGGAGCGCTGCGTCTTGCAAAGTAGGGCATCAGTGGGAAGGAAGCAGCAGCGAATGCCGCCAGCCCCTCTGTTCTGAAGCTAGAGGCTTGCTCACATTTGAAGTATGTTGCCGTGAGAACAGTGTGGTGACCCCCAGCTTTCATCTGGCGCAACTGGGACTCTGAAGGCCAATTTGAGGGGTGATTTCAGAGGAGAACGCGCTTGTAAAAGACTCAATTATAGCACCGCTCTGGTTACAATGAAGCGGGGTGAAAGTCCTGAATTGCTTCTGTGCATTTCCCCTTAGAGTGCAACGTCTCCGCATGTTCAGCAGATTTTCCCTCCTCAGACAAGAGGCCCCTTAGGAATAAAGCTGTTAAAGGTGTAAAATGTTTCGTTCCAAGGAGATTAGCACCTGCCCCTTCCCCGGTGCTCGCATTGTTCTTCATAATCATGGCCATTCCCAAAGCGATACGGCCTCCTTGTAGATACAACGCCACGAGATTGAGCTGTGCTGCCAACGCTCAAGATCCAGCATGGCCCTTTGGTAAGGCACATTTTGCTTCAATGGCAAAACTCATGGCCATCTCAGCTAGCAGAACAATGGACCAGATTATTGCAAGTGGTCAGTCCTAGACACCCCCAGGAGGTGCCAACGAAGAGAAGTTGCTGCCGTTTTTAGAGGAGCTAAGGAGAAATTTGTGAGGGCTGGCTCATCAGTTGGCTGCTGTTTCCTACTGGGAAAGAAGGTTCCGGAACCTTCTGTGTGCCAAAGAGCGCTGTTACCTCTCCTGCCACCGCTCTTAGGGAGAATCGAAAGAGGTCCTGAGCCAGGTAGGTCTTCTCCTGTGAATAGTCCCTCTCCTAGTGAATTATTTTCTGTGAGGAAGGAGGGTACAGAGTGGCCTGTTTCTGTACCAGAGTGTTTATCTGGGCCGTTTTGAACAAAAACAAACAATTCCAATAATGAAAAGTATAAAATGTATCTGGCTCATTTATCTTGCGTTTATTTGCAGCGTTCATATCATTCCATATTTTCCTTCTAAGACAAATGTTTCAGTAGTTAGCTTTTTGCTTACAAAGACATTGTTGATAGCAGTGGACACTGTTCAGTATGGCTGTCGCCTTGTTTTCAGTGAGTTTTCATAGGTGTAAAAAAGGTCAGAATTTGACCTTCCATTTGGAATTTGGTTTAAAATAAGAATGGCCACACTGGGCCAGACCAAAGGTCCATCTAGCTCAGTGTCCTGTCTGCTGACAGTGGCCAATGCCAGATGCCCCAGAAAGAGTGAACACAACAGGGAATCGTCAGTCGATCCATCTCCAGTCATCCATTCCCAGCCCCTGACAAACAGAGGCTAAGGACACCATTCCCACCCATCCTGGCTAATAGCCATCGATGGACCCATCCTCCATGAACTCATCTAGTTTTTTTCTGAATCATGTTATAGCTTTAGATATATAACTACACAGGTGTAAACTTGGGCTCCTACTTGGATGTTGCCTATAACGCTCCCTCTTTCCCTATATAAAACCTTGTCACCCAAGTCTGGAGGTACTTTGTACTGGGACTAGCTGTCTTGGCTGGGTGGATAAAATCCAGGTGTTGCTTTCACATGGGCTGTTGACCTGACCAGTTGGCCATGAGTATACAGGCTGTATCACTGGTAGTCCTCCCCTGCCATTCCACAATTCCGCCTGTCTGCCCTGAGGAACAGACAAGTTTTTCCACAGTTCCATGGGAAAGAATCAGCATGGCGTAGCTTGCTGCTGGACGAAAAACCATGGGCTATGCCCCCCAAATGCCCAGTTACACACCAGGGGGAAGGCCACACTAGGGGTGTGTCTAGACTATAGAGTTTTGTTGACAAAAGTGGACTTTTGTCGAGAAAACGATACCTGCGTCTATACTGTTGCTGAGTTCTGTCGACATAATGTCGACAGAACTCAGCAGTTTTGTCAATGGCTGTAAACCTCATTCTATGAGGAATAACACCTTTTGTCAACAGAACTCTATCGACAGAAAGCGTTATTGCATCTACACTGTCATTTGCATCTACACTGTCATGTCAACAAAGCGGCTTGCTTTGTCGACAGAACTGGATGTAGTCTAGACGCTCTTTGTCGACAGAAGCTTTGTCAACAGTATCTGTCGACAAAAGCCTGTAGTCTAGACGTACCCTAGTAACTCAAGCAGGGCTTTGCAGTGATCACACCAGGAGAGGCTAAACAGAGTGGGCAGACCCAGGTGTGGATCATCCATGTTAACTCCTCCATGAAGACACACCCCTCATTAACTGCTCTGTCGAAAACGTGTCAGCCAGAATAGAATCCAGCTCATGCTCCCGGTGCTTTACAGATTTTCACACCTGTGTTTGTCACTAAATGGTCAAAGGAAGGGAGATTTTTTTAACAAAAGAGCTATTGGGATTTAAGGATCCGTAGCTCACTGATGTCAATGGGAGTTGGGCTCCTTTGGAAATTCCAGCTTGTGACTGTGAATGGAAACAGGGGAGCAGATCGGTGGCATTAACGTAGGAAAGTCAGAGGAGAGTCACGTTTTTGGAGCCCAGTTCTGCACCACTCAGTGGAAGTTCTGTCACTAAGGCCACGTCTACACTTGGAGTTGGAAGGGGAGCGAGTCCTGACTCAAGCAGATTTCCTTGTGCTCGCTTTCATTGAGCTAGTGTGGTGAAAATAGAAACGCAGCTGCGGGAGAATGGGCAGCGGAGCTCGGCCATGAGGACTAGCCACCCTGAGCATAAACCTGCCCACTCTTCGAGGGCATGCACACAGGGTGACTAGCCGCTGCTGTGGCATGCCACTGACCATGCTACCAACCCTATGCTACCATTTTTATTGCACTAGCGTGAGTATGTCTACATGAGCAGGGAAGCACCCTTCCCCCGCCCACTCCATGTGTAGACGTAGCCAAAGTGTCACGCTAACGAGGCAAGCGGAAAGGGGATCTAATTGAAACTTCCCAGTTTGGTTTCTTAATGTAAAAGGACCAGTTGTCTGAAAGCTGGGGAGGGAGAGCTAACAGCCTTGGCTACGCAAGCATGAATATTTCAGGAGGAAGGGCCTCGTGCTCATCATCTTGCTTTTAACTTTTACTTTGTAAGTGACGATGTTCCCAAATAACTCACGTTTAGCTGACGATCAGAGGGAATAAAGCAGAACGAATGTGTCAAGAACATTAGGCAGAAGTCTCGATGTCTTATGCGGCTTGACAGTTGTCCTATATGGAAGCTGAGGAACCCGTCAGTGGATTCATTTCGGAACATCTCCGGAACGGTTATAATGAATTTTGGAGAGGATGCTGGATGAACTAGGGGAAGGAGAAAATAGACCCTTGCCTGGGCCATGATGGGGAGGTGTGTGTATGGGAGCAGGCAATGGTCTCTATGAGGGGAAGAATATGATACAGGTGAGGAGACGGGACATGTGCACTGTGAATGAGACTAGATGGAGCACATGTTATGATGAAACAAGAGCGTGGAAAGGAAGCCCTGGCTAGCATAGGGAATGGAACGAGGTCAGTGGGTACGCTAGGTGGGAGAAGGCATTATCTTCCCAAACCGCCAGTCTGGCTCTGCCCCCAGAGTGCCTCCTGTAGGTGTACGGAGGGCGGAATGTTGCTGCCCCTGACCGCCTGCCCTCCCTGTGCTTCGGGGCTGGGGAAGCTGGGGATGCACACCATCTTCCTTCCCCATGTTCTGGGGCTGGGGCCGTGCACTGCCCCACCTCCCCGTGGTGCTGGAGGGGCTTGGCTCCTATGGGGGGTTGGGCCTGGGCAGACGGGGTGGGGCTGAGGGCCTACCTTCACCCATCACCCATGGAATGGAGGATGCTCATGCTGTGATAGGCGATAACCTATTCACGCACCAGTTCCTTTTCTGCAAGTCTCCCAAGCCACAGCCCCTTGAATTTCTTCCCTTTAATGTCGGTGCAGCTTGAATTAGCTTATGAAATGGAAGGAGGGTGCGATTCCTGCAGCAAAGACCTGATAAATGTGTCATGTTTTCCAGCCTCTGGAAATGTGATGAAGTAGCCCAAGGAATCTGGTCAGGATATGGTGCCCAAGAAATGGCCAGTTATCGGTTATTACTGCTACGGTTTGAATTACAGCCATGCCATGAGGTCCCGGTTGGGGTCAGAGCCCCATTTTGAGTGGTGCTGGATGGACTCTGAGTAAGAGAAGACCTCTGGAAAAGCCTACCATCTAAATAAGCAAGACAGACCAACTGTGGGAGGGCAAACAGAGACCCAGAGAGATGAAACAACTTGCCTGGAGGCACACAGCACGGGTCAAGGGCAGAGGTGAGGCGAAAACTCAGGTCTCCTGACTCCACAAGGATGCCCCATTTTCTATACCACACTGCCTCTCAGTGTAGTTGATGCATGTCCCAGAGGCATTTCCAAGATGCCTTCCATCACGTGGCAGGCTCCACTATAGAAACGTTTAATAATAGGGGGTGGTTAGCATCTTTAAGACGCCTAAAGTTCTCACCCCTCAGTTTCTGAAGAGATGTTCTTCTGAGGGAGAAAGAGAGTTAATAGCGTGAGAGAGATTACCGGCCCCCAATCCCTGAGCACTGTGGGTTGGTGCGAGATAAACTTGGCTTGGCAGCAGGCACCATAGCTGGGTGCGAGAAGCAGCTGAGAGAGATCACCTACAGCGCTGAAATCCTTGTGGACCGACGGGATTAAAAGTGTTAAATCCTCGGGCACCTTTCTGAATGTACAAGTGGAACAGCCCGGTTACTTCTATCCCTTTCCTTCTCTGATATAATGAGGCTGCCTCTTAACTCTAAACTACATTATCATAAGTACTTTGTATAAACACGTGAGACGTGCCTGTGGAGAGGCCTCGGCACAGAACGGTGAGAAATATTGTCCTGCGGCTGCTAGGGTAACAATGCCAGGAGCCGTTTGTTACACACTTCTTATTCATCAAGGCACTAATTGGCAGAACAAACACCCACATCAGCGCATGGAGAAAGCTAGAGTCCCGCAGGGTTCCTCCAGTTGGACTGTCAGCAGCATTTCAGATTAGTCTGGGGGGTCACAGAACTCCTTCCTGCTGGGAGGTGACCCAGCTATGCCTGTTAGCTATATGGGTACAGAACCAGGGCAGAAAGCTGTTTCTGTGTAGAGGCGGCAGGCTGAGACAATTTGCATATTGCCTTTTGCACCCAGATTTTGAGCTTTGAAAGACTCACTCCACAGGGGTGTCTGAGGCCAGAAAAAAATGTCCAAGTTTGCCCTTCTCAAATGAGGTCACAGAAAGGGCATCAGTGATTTTGATGGGGTTGCTGCAGTTCAGTTGCATGCATATGCCTCTCAGGGTACGTCTGCACTGCAATGCTATTTCGGGATACTGGAGTATCCTGAAATAGCTATCCCGTGTCTTCACAGCAAGCTCGTTATTTCGGGTTTGCTATTCCGATCTCCCTGTAAACCTCATTCTGTGAGGAGTAAGGCATGTTTCAGAATAGCACTTTAGTTGGGAATTTGGTGCTGTGTAGACAGAGTCAAATGGCAAAATAAGCTATTTCGAAATAGCACCAAAATAAGATACACAATTTGAGCTACGCAATTTGCGTATCTTATCTCAATTTACAGTGCAGTGTAAATGCTCCCTCAGGGAACCCACACCCCTGCTGCATGTGGGGCACTATCCTTTGGAGTGGCACTGAGATCTCTTCCAGAGAGGAAGAATGAGGTTGCTCTTCATCCTTAGCTGAGCGCCAGCTGGTACTTTTAGCTCAAGTTATAGCGCAGTGTTTCTTAAACTGTGTTCTGTGATACACCGGTGTGCCACAAGGCAGTCAGAGGTGTGCTGCGGAGAACAACAGAGTTAAAGGGACAGACAACTTCCCCCCCGTCCAAATAACTTCCCCCCCCACCCTACCTTTTTCCTCTCAACAAAAAATCCTTGGTGTTCCTCATAAAAAAAAATTATTGTTTGGTGTTCCTCCGTCTTAAAAAGTTTAAGAAACACTGTTATAGCAGTTCATGCACTAAGCTCCAGAGGTTCCAGCTTCGGTGTTGCCTGTCGGCATTGCACAATATTTGCAGAAGCAGCATTATTTCCCCATAGCCCTGTCATGCTGAATATAAGGTCTCTAGCTTGGAGGAAAGAAGATAATCTGAGACCATTGTTCTATTGTTGGACATTAGAGAAGGAAAATGCCCGTAAAGATGATTAGTATTTGTCATCTTCAAGGAACAGAGTTACCCTGGTTAAAATCTAGCAGCCAAAATTCCATGGGGAGGAGGTAGAAGATGACCACCGCTTCTCTACCACTGGGAGACTTGGCTATGTGATACCCAGGAGGGGATGTGATCAGGGCAGCCAGAGGACTGCTGATTTGTTGTATTCCTGCTGCAGTCCCTTACGGTATCACCACCGGAAAGGGAAGCTGGTCCCCTCTGGTTTAACCCCTGGGTGAAACCTGGCAGAAGGTCTAGGAGACACCTTGCACCAAATGGGGCAAAGTGAACCCTAAAGCCTGAAAGAAGCCAGTTGAAATTTGGTCAGGAGGAACATGTGCTGCGTTTAGTATTTTGTTCTAATTTCATTGTGACAAGAGTTTTTCATGGGTATAATGACGCAGAGTTTCATTCTTGGGCCCAAAAGAACCCGGCGCCCATTCATCTCATGGTATCAAAGTTCCGTCATGGTAGAATGTGCGATGACCCAAATCTCCACTTATTTCAGACCAGACATGGCTCCCTGATGTGCTCAGATACTTGGACCCTAGATCAGCAATGCATTCGAGCACATTCTTAACTTTAAGCCCATTAATAGTCCCAATGCCATTGGTGGAATTTATGCACATGCTTAAATGCTTTATGGAATCGGGACCTTGAGGCAGCACCGGGTCGAACGCTTTACAGATGGCTTCCTGGATAGATAAATAGAAAGTGAGAGCGAGAGGAAAATGCCAACTCCAAGTTTTGCTGAAATTGCCGGGGAACCTATAAACACAGGGCTGTTTGTAACAACAACTGATGCGTCAGTGAACGTGGGAGGGGAATGTGACCTGGTGAAATTTCCAGCTCAGTAAAACCTGCCTCTCTCTGGGTTGTTTGTTTCCTCTCTGCATGGAGAGCACTTTCTGGGCCTGCCCTTTCTTTTTTCCAGCCTGATGCACTTTCCGAATCACTCGCCTTTCTCTGTTTTCAGCTGTCACCTGCCCTTGCTGCCGGTGGAATGGAATTTCCCAGCAGTGTCACCATGATGCAGCCACAGAAGTAACTGCAAATAGAAAAGGTTTTGTGCGCGAGGACAGGCAGTGAATGACGGGGCTAGGCAGCGAGGAGGAACGGCCCTCGGCTGACAACCAGAAAGAAGGATAAAGCCATAGAGTGGCGCTGGTTTACCTCCCCACGGAACAACAGCGGATTGGCTATATCTCTCCCTTGCTGTCTGATCTTGCGCAAGTCACTTTTTACCTCCGGGTGTCTTTGTTTCCCCTTCTCCTTTTTTTTCCGGGGCTCTCATGAGTTTTCTATGCAGCACCTGAGCCTGATCTTAGCTGAGGCTGTCACCAATTGTAATGTAAATAGGCCTTGCCTTCACTCCGTGGGCGATCGATCTTCTGGGGTTCAATTTAGCGAGTCTAGTTAAGAGACTCGCTAAATGGAACTCAGGGCACCCCCGCTGGCGGCCAGTACTCCTGCTCTTGCGAGGGGTAAGAGAAGCTGATGGAAGCATCATTTGCAGCCATCGGCATCCTGCTGTGGGAAAACCACCAAGCTCGTCATACGGTAAGCTGACTCCAGCTATGCATTTTACAGAGTTGCATACCTTAAGCAGAGCTGCCAGATCTAGTGTAGACCTAGCAACAGTCTCCCAAAATAGATTAGCATTATCCACGGTCGAAAGGACCCTGCATCTGGTTTTATCTTAATCTGTATCTTTTCTCCTCCTTATACTCCCATTGGACAATGCTAAGCAATTCCTCTTCCCTAGCACGTATTATCACAGTGCTAAGGCTTGGAAGAACTGGAGTGTCTTGTCTCAGCCTGAAAACGGCGGGCTCCCTGCCTCGCGGGATGAGTATATGAATGGCCAAAGGTCCATCCAGACCAGTATCCTGTCTGCTGACAGTGGCCAATGCCAGGTGCTTCAGCGGGAATGGACAGAACGCCCACTCCCACCTCTTGGCAATCTGAGACTAACTTCAGAGCATGTGGGTTGCATTTCTGACCCTCCTGGATGGGCCTATGTTTCAAGCTGTTGCAAGACAGAGCATGATGAGATGTCTCCTCTGATCCTCTGATCCCATCAGAGTGTTTGATGTTCGTATAAACCAGTGTGCCACGAAGCAGTTGGAGGTGTGCCACGGAGAACCACAGAATTCAAAATGGCCGCCCTTAAAGGATTTTTTTTTTGTGCTCAACCAAAAATCCTTGGTGTTCTTCATTAAAAAAAAAATTATTGTTTGGTGTTCCTCGGTCTTCAAAAGTTTAAGAAACACTGATAAAACAATGAGAAGTCTTGTGGCACCTTATAGACTAAGAGATTTATTGGAGCATAAGCTTTCGTGGGCAAAGAACTACTTTGTCAGATGGGACTTTGCCCACGAAAGCTTATGCTCCAATAAATCTGTTAGTCTATAAGGTGCCACAAGACTTTGTGTTGTTTATGCAGATTCAGACTAACCCGGCTACCCCTCTGATGTACAGTGTAAAGCACATATCTGTGTGTGTGTGTGGGGGGGGGGGAGGGGTTGGAGGGTGGAGGGGAACTTGCACAAATCCATCCTTAATAAAAAACAAGCAAAGCAACCCAAACAAACCGCCCATGGAAGCAAATCCTCCCCCTTCTCTTTTTCTTTTGCCTAAACGCAGTTGTGTAGCAGAATAGAATAAAAAAGTAGGGGGTGTCATTCCGGATAAAGTACGGCACTGAAAACAGAGAATTATTTCACTGCACCCTACCAGGAAATCAGAGGAACGCTCCTGACAAGGAACATTTCTTTCCACGGCTGTGCTAATGCATCTGCCATAACGCTGTAACTCCTGCTCCCGTTCTGATGCTAGCAGTCTCGGCGTTGCTTACGTTCATCTTTAATAGCACGGAGCGTTTTACTTTGCGGTAAGCTGATCACAGCTGTTGCCCGCTGAGTGGCAGGTTTCTCAACTCTTATAGGCAAAACAGAGGGGGCCTTGTTAGCGCTCGGACGGGAGACTGGACAGCCCTGGAGTGTGGTGCTACTGATTCAGTGTGGAGCGCTCCGACTGAGCCCAGACCACTGAGCGGGCAGTGGGAGTGTCATGTTGCACAGGTGAGATTTTTCAAGGCTCTGATTACCAGTGCATGAATTCTGAGTGCAGGTCAGCACACACCAATTAATTTTCAGGGGAGGTTTTGACGCTGTTAAAAAAAACAGCAACAAAGCCAGAGGAAAGAATTTTCAGGCTTTGAAAGTGGTTTTCAACTTCCCCAGCCCCCTTCCCCCCCAAAAAAAGCCCATACCGCAAACAGTTTTCCTAGAACATGTTGGAGTTGGTTTTTCATGAAGAAACAACAAAAGGTGCAGGTAGCAGGGCAGTGACTCCGCACCAGGGGAAACAAGGGATAAGCCCAGCCCTGAGCGAGGGCTGAGACTGTAGAGCGAGCGGCTGAGGAAAATAGCAGCCAGTTAGGGCCCAGTGGGGGTAGGATTAAACAGGGGCTCCTGGAGCGGAGGGAAAGAGGCTCTTCCTCCAGATGTGGAGTAGGAAGGACCTGGCCGCTGGTAGGCTAGAGAGGTTACCTGAGGCAGGGCAGGCAAACTCCCAGGCCGAGGCCTGAGGGAACTAGGGCTGCAGCGAGGCAGCCAGGGAAAAGAAGGCAACAGGTCAACGCCCGCTTGCCAATTAGGGGTGGCCATTTCAGGTGGCAGTTGGCATCTAGCCCCTTTCCTCAGGGGCAAACTGGCAGTGGGTCACTGAGGCAAGGTGGGTTTAGGGGAACTGGAGTTCCCTGAGCGGGAGGACTCCAGAGTGCAAGGGCATTGATCTAGGACAGTACTAGGAGGGACGGGTACCATGGGCTGGGGGGGACATGGGGCCTAACCGAGAAAACAGGTAACTGAGGGTGACACAGCAGCCTGTAGGAGCCCTAGCCACTGCCCCACTCCCAGTGCTAAGTGCTGGGCAAACACAGAACCAGACAGCAGTCTGCAGCTTGGTCTCCACCAGGGTGGGCAAATATCAACCGGCAGGCCAGAGCCGCTCTGCCAGGGTTAACCCCGGCTATATTTACCTGCGTCTCCACAGGTTCAGGAGATTGCAGCTCCTGTTGACCGTAGACCCTGGTTCTGGGCCAATGGGAGCTGCAGGCAGTGGTTTCCACAGCTCCCATTGGTGATCCGCGGCTAACGGGAACTGCAATCGCTGGTACCTCCGGAGGAAAAGGGAAAGATCAGCAGTTGCGTGAGGTGATTACCCTGCCTGCTTCTCCAGGCCAGCGCAATGCAATTTTTATTATCCGCTGATGAGACAGGATTTCACCTTGGTGGGAGTGGGAATTTGAAAGAGCAAAGAGAAACTTTCCGTGTTCCCCGTCCCTGGGATATTTTTCAGGCTAAAGCCAGCTTTCCAAACAAACAAAATCCGTTTGCATTGGCTCAAGGGGAGACAGACTGTGTGATCTCTGAGCTCTTCCCTGTCTCTCATTTTAAAGGTCCCCATATGACCTAGTATTAATTTAATTTAATTTTATTTGAGTGCTGGCATTCCTGGAGCTTGGGCTCAGGGAAAATCCCTTTCCTCTGCTGAAACTCCTCCGGTGGGCAACACACCAGCAATAACAAACCCCGGTGACTATCCACAGAGCAGACAAAAGGAGACCGGCGCCGCTTCCGTCTGCTTTGCCTGCGTTTCCATGTCAGTACTTGACAATGGGTCCATGTAGCTGTGCTAAGACAGAAGGCACGAGGAAGTCTTTTTTAAAAAAAGGGGCAGCAAGCTTGGTTAGACTTTGTCACAGCAGGAGACAGACGGGGAACTACGAGGCTGTAAAATCCCCGTCTGTTTCAATAGCTAACTAGAGGCCCCGGAGGATGCAGGGACAGCGAACAGCGGGCTGCAGCCGGTAGTTCCGATTAAAACATAATCCTCTGGCATGCTCTTGCTCCCCCGGGGGATTGGATGGCTCAGGTGAGTGGGTCACTTTCTCCTCTGGAGGTTTCAGTGCCACCCGAGAGGTAGGTGGAGAGGGGGAGACGAGACGTTATGGGAACTGATTTTCCTTTCCGTCAATAAACTTGGGGCAACTCCATAGTTGTCAACTGAGATCCACTCCTGTCAGGCCAGCAGGGGGGAGAGGAGAATCAGAACCATTAGTGGGAAACGGTTGAATGGGCCCAGAGAAAAGAATTGCTCATTCCTATTGCACGCTCGGCCTGCCTCTGCCCCCAAATGCCAATTGGTTCTGGCAGACAGGCCCACACCAGGGTTGGCCATGGAGCCAGAACTTCCCTTGGACCTGTAGGGGTGGTGGTTCCAAGCCGGCGCACGGCGCACAGACAGGGCATTGCTGTTGGCACGGCTCGTTGACTTCACTCCAGCACTTACCATCACTGCCTCCAACATGCTTTGCGCTTGTCCAGCACCGTGGGCTCCGGGCTCCGTGGAAGGGGCAAGACCTCAGGTGGAAGGTGTGGGGCTAGGAGCAGCCAGCCTGTCTGGACCATGCCTGTCTCTTCCAGCCTGCCATTTGCACTGCCTGGACTGCACCATGGGACTAGGGGTGATTTATAGGGTCTCACCACCACTGTCCTGTTAGTATCAGTGGCAATCCAGGGCCATGGGACCTTTTAAATGGTTGGTCCTCCTAGCTCCATTGTATCAGAGGGGTAGCTGTGTGAGTCTGAGTCTGCAAAAACGACGAGAAGTCCTGGGGCACCTGATGGGAATAATCTCCGGACACACTGGGTGTTGGTGAAAACAAGCAGCGGATTTATTGGTACACACAGCGCTGGTGGAGTGCGGACCAGGTAGTTAGCCCAGCGTGCACTAACTTAACCAAAACATACATTAGATTATACAGGTAGCAGATGGACGGAGGAGAAGTGATTTGATAGGTCCAGCAGCGGAAGTGAGAGATGCACATAAGCCAATGGTCTAAGACGGTTACACAGCATCTCCTCCCATTGCCAATTAAACATGTTATCACTAATACAGGTTATTCCTAACAAGCTAAATGTGCCAACATAAACAGGATGGCAGCCCCCAGAATGAATATGTTGCTGTAAGCTTGTTAGCCGAACTTCTGACGACTCCATCCCCATCCTGGCACAGTCCTTGAGATTCAAGTTCATTAATCTGAGAGCACAAGAGACAGTGAAACCCGCGCAGCCTGGCTGACACCAGCCAGGCCTTATCGGAGTGAGATAGGCCCCTTTGGAATGTAGTTGCCATGGGAATCAGGGTCATAGTCTATAAGGTGCTGTAGGGTAAATTAAGGCAGTCCATGGTATCTTGCTGAGAACTGACAAACTCAAACCTGAAAGTATTAGGCCAAGCTTGGGAAGTAAAACAGTTCAACAGTTACTAACAGATGTATTGGAGCATAAGCTTTCGTGGGCAAAGACCCACTTCGTCAGATGCATGTAGTGGAAATTTCCAGAGGCAGGTATAAATATACAGGCATAAGAAAAGAGTATCAGTCAAGAGAAAGGCCAGAGATAACGAGGTCAATTCAGTCAGGGAGGATGAGGCCCCCGTCTAGCTGCTGATGTGGAGGTGTGAACACCAAGAGAGGAGAAACCGCTTTTGTAGCTGGCTAGCCATTCACAGTCTTTGTTTAATCCTAAACCGATGCTGTCAAATTTGCAGATGAACTGTAGCTCAGCAGTTTCTCTTTGAAATCTGTTCTTGAAGTTTTTTGTTGTTGCAGGATGGCTACCTGCACACACATTAGCAGATTTCATTTCCACTACACACATCTGATGAAGTGGGTCTTTGCCCACGAAAGCTTATGCTCCAATAAATCTATAAGGTGCCACAGGACTTTTTGTTGCTACCTCCCTTGGTGGCCCTAGATGTAAGTGGGTCCTTAAAGTTAAGAATGTGCTTAAGAGCTTTCTGGATTGGGACCCTACACTGCAAGATTTCCAGTGTAGTCTCTTGTGATGTATCTGCAATTGGCACCAGGTTGGAGCATGGAGGTAGAATACTAATATTACTAATTAACTCTCTCTATTTACTTTACTTTCCACTTAAGCTTTTGTCAGCTAAATCTGTTGTAAAGAAAGGAAAAAACAAACGAACTCCAAGGCTTCCTTGGGTACGTTTGCATAACACAGCTCAAATGTTCCACTTTTAGCAGATTACAAACAAACTTTATAGCTGCCACTTTCACCTCTGAGCAGCATGCGGAGTTCGGTGTGTCTCATGCTGTGCTGATTGTTCTCTCACAAATTACAATAAAATAACCTCCAAGAGGGATTTTTGTTTTTTTTCCCCAGGTCTTGTTCACTGTGAAAAACCTGATACGTTGTTACATACTGGGGAAATAAATAGAAAAGGGAAATGAAATTGGGTAATGAGTATTAAACCACAACCCTTGGTAGGCTGGAATGGATTCCTTTTAATGCCTAAATCATGCAGTACGTTGAGAACATGAACAAAGCTAATCGGTCCGGTAGAGCCATTTAAAATGAAGACTTGGCAAAAGAAGAGGCTATACTGGAAATAAAGATTTGGTGAGCAATGGTGTTCATGTGCTAATTATTATCCTAGTACACTCAAGTCTACCTTTCTATTATCACCATCCTGTGCTCCATTGTAGGGGGCTGTTCATAACTCGGTCATCTCTGGTTACTGCTTGCATTTGGCAAATCTTGTAGAGTCGCATACTTCAGGCAACGGACCTTCAGAATCCTCCCATTGGCATCCATCTTTGTGGCAGATGGTGCGCAGAGCTACTCAAAATCAGGAGGGGAAATAGGAGCAAAATACTTCCCAATTTGAGAAAAAAAAAGTTACCAGTGTTTGTAGTTGGCCAAAAGAATTGACTGGAGATGTGTGTGTGAATTTGTAACCAACATTCCTTCTGGATGTGGTTCACTGTTCCACGTAATGATACTGAGACCACTTACAGAGAGAACGAGCCTGCTGAGAACAGGCTGGATTGTAGCTCCAGCAGAACAGGCTCATCTCCTAAGCTCCAGAGGTCCCAAGTTCGAGTCTGCCTGTTGGTGTTACACATTCACCAACAGTTGATTGCATTTGTTTCCTGATAAATAAAAAACAGATTGAAATTTCGGAAAAAACTCAAGGAGTACTCTTTGACCCAGGAAAAAACAGACACATGCAGTGGTTACAAAACCTGAGCTTCCAGCAGTACCTGCCTGGAATTTCCCTCTTAACTTAGGCAGCATTGTGGGGTGCAGGGTGCAGGGAGCAGAGACAGCATGAGATCGAAAGTCCCTCTGTAACGTAAGGTGCGATGCACAGGGCAGGTTTTGACTTGCAGCTCTGCTTTGGAAACCCTTTCGTAACTAGCAAGATGATGTGATTTGTTCCTTGGTGATCTCATCATCCATCAGCCTGTAGCATCTAAACTGAAGCACCACGAGAGATGCCTACCACACTGGAATAACCCAGACAGGTGTACGTGATGGCTATTCTAGGATTAACAGTATCATTCCATGACAATGACAAGTCTTAGGGTATGTTTCTCTCTAGGCTCCTTTTCTCCCACTTCTCTCTGATGCTTTTGGACAAACCTCATTCAGAAAATAAACCATGAAGACTCATGCAGGATTATCCCAAGGAGGATGGGGGCCTGGGGCAACCCTCGTGCCCCAGTGCCCCAGGAGTGGGGCCTGGGGCAACCCCTTCAACAGGAGAGAGCCGGGAGAGGGTGGCACGGCGGGGCAAAGTGGGGGGAAGGAGAACCCTGCTGCCACTCCGCCAGATCCCCACAAGCCCCCAACCCTCCCGTCCATAGGATGGTTCCGGCAGGGCATCAGGTCAGAAGTTACCTTGTGGCCAGGGTGGCCAGCAGGGCACCCTGGGAAGAGCTGGAGGCCCCCTATTTCGAAATAAGTGTCTACACAGCGCTTATTTCGAAATAGCAATTTCAAAATTGGCATTATTCCTCATGGAATGAGGTTTACCGATTTCGAAATAAGCCCTCCGCTATGTTGAATGAATTTCAAAATAGCAGTTGGCTTGTATAGACGCTAGGAAAGTTATTTCGAAATAACTTTTCTGTGTAGACATACCCCTTGTGTGTCTTGGTGCTTTAGATCCCCATCTGTGGAAAAAGAGAATGAACTTTCCTTTTTCCTTTCCTACGTTCTACTTGTCTATGTCAAGTGCAAATTCTTCAGGGAAAAGGCAGCCTCCCTCCTCCTCATGGATGTGTAACATCAGGCATGATAGAGTCCCATCTCAACTGTGGTGTCTCGTCTCCTGCCCATGCATTCTACGTGCTTGCTGTCTCTTGCCTTCTGCTTAGCTCCCACATTCTTTGGGATTGGAACTGCTGTTTAGTTATGTGTGTGCACAGGGCTTTGCACCATCCCACATGGCCTCTGGATGCTCCCTTATTGCAATTAATACTTAATAATGCAATTGCCTTGACTGGAATTTGGCCAGCACACCTGGATAAACACCCCCACCAGGAGGGCAAGATCCCTGGTGACTTTAATGAGTGTGAGTCACCCGGAGTGGAAGATGCCATCTGCAGCAAAGTGGCTCCGTGGTAATGATGATGCTCATAGTTTGCTCTGAAACCGCAGCTAAGACCTGGTGGTGTCACTTATCTGAAATAGTGTCCTGGCTGCACAGGATGTTGACAGAGGGCGCTGCAGAGGATGCTGTTCAAGAGGTTACTACGCTCTCCAGCTTCACATTGGTGGTCAGACCTCAGCTTCCACTTGGCCACATTTTCACCCGCCTTTGCTGCACCAGCTCTCACTCGATTTGGAAAACACCATTGCTGTCATGGGAGGTGAGTGCCTGGGAGGAATGGTTCTGAAGGAGCCAGGTTCTCCAAGATCACTGGCATTTCCCACCATGCTGTTACTCAGTGGCCTTCTGCAGTGGCATTTTCTGGGAAGGGATTTGGACAGGCAGAGCTCTTTCTGGTGGAACGTGTCCATGCAGTGGCTGTCTGGGATCATGCACCTGTTTTTGTTTCTCCTTTTCTTTGATTGCATCCCACCTTACCAATGGTGTTGCAATCCCCATGACACAGTCTAACAGTAGGTAGTTTCATAGAATTGGGAAGGACCTTGAGAAATCATCTAGTCCTGTTACCAAATGTCTCACTGGAGACCACGCCAGGGTTAGGCTCATGTGGATTCATTAAATGGGTAATTAACAGTCCACTGTAGGGTTAAACTAAAGGGGATTGAGCTGGCATTGAATAACATGATAGGGTTAAACTCAACGGCTATGTCTATACTCACGGCTTCTTGCGCGAGAAATATTCAAATGAGGCGAAGCGTGGAATATCACCGTGCCTCATTTGCATACCGAATGAGCTGCCATTTTTGCAGAAGAGTATCTTGCGCCAGAAGGAGCTGACTACACAGCCCCTTCTTGTGCAAGAAAACCCTCATGCAATGCCGTTATTCCTGAAAATAATCGGCGTAGCAGCATTGCACAAGAGGGTTTTTCTTGCGCAAGAAGGGGCAATGTAGACAGCTCCTTCTGGTGCAAGAGTCTCTTCTGCAAAAATGGCAGCTCATTAGGTATGCAAATGAGGCTCGGCGATATTCCACGCTTAGCCTCATTTGCATATTTCTCGGGCAAGAAGCCGCAAGTGTAGACATAGCCAAGGGGAAAGAGCTCTCTTCCACACACACACGCACGCACCTAAGCTGGCACAGGTTTGCAGGGAGAGAGCGAAAGCCAAGGCATAGTAAGTCTGGCAGATCGGCCTGCAGCCATGGATCCTGGCAGGTGAGCTGATCAAAACGAGGGCTTCTGCCCTGTGCTATCTCCTTTTTATTGGAACTGGGCAGCTCCTGTCCTGCACGCAGGGTCCTTCCTCCACGTTCCTCACCGAGGGAGCATGCCTAGACCTCCCTTCTCCGGGTCCTTTGTTTGCTTAGCGCAGCGGCATCTCCCTGATTGCTTGAATTGGTCATCACCTGGCTCCTGGCTCCACGTGCTTAGCCTTGCTGTTTTCCGCTCCCCACACACGTTCCGGTCTCCATTCACACACGCTCTCTTACCACAGGGTGGAATGCAGCTTAGAGTAGGTTACAGAATTTAAAAAACAAAGTGGCTGAAAGTTACGAAGATTTCCACGTTGCAAAGTTCAACAATCACCAGCTTACAATAAGTTGCCGGATTTAAAAAGCAAAGCAGCTAAAAGTTACAAAGCAACAATTACAATTCACATGCTAATGGACTCAATCGAGATATGGGTTGGCTAGGACACTACCTACTTCATAACCACTGAAGGTGCTAACAGCTCTGTGAGTGGTATCCTTCCTGTCTTAGCATCTATTTACTTTGATCTGCTTAGGTTCAAGTACTCATTTTCCAGATACTTAACGATGGCCTACCTCACCCCCCCCCTTCCTTTTTCCTTTTTTCTTTTTTGCCCTTCCTCCTTTCCCTCTTCTATTTATTTCGATTTTTCATATCCCCTACTCGTAACTCCGGTCATCCGAAGAAGTGGGCTGTGCCCATGAAAGCTCATGATACCCTCTACATGTTTTGTTAGTGTATAAAGTGCTACCAGACCATTTGTTGGTTTTTTTAGTTTCAAAGCTCAATAGTTACAAAAAAACCTTCCAAAGCCCAGCAGCTGACCGAGAACAATTTCTTTCTTAATCATCTACAAATTATCAGTAATAAAGTGACTTGGAAGAAACCTTCTCCCCCCCCCCCCCCCACTCAAATTCACAGTAATGCAGTCAGCAGCAGGTTTTGTCATTTTCTAAGTCATGTGTTGGCAGTTCCAGAAAATTTACATGTAAATCAAGTAGCTCCAATTTACAGGGTAATAGCTCAGGCGGAGACTTTACACAACAAATCCAGACTCCTGCACCTAGGGTAGGAGTCCATTACAAAATCTTTGAGATCATCCGCAGTGTTTCCTGTAAGCTGAACGCTTGGGCGGCCACTCAGGAGAGAGTCAGGTTCTGCTCAGCTGATTAGCAAAGCACTTAGCGCCCACAGACAGCAGCATGTGTTTCTACTGGTGGTGCACATCTGCACATGCCTTGGTGCACATAACAAAATTTATTCTGCATGTGAGTGGAAAAAAGGAGAGGGAACATTGCCCTGCATTGCCTAGAGGACTGATTGAGTTCAGAGTCAGTTTTGTGTGCATGGTTGGAATGTCCGAGGATGCCAGCTGGGCTAGCACCATCATATCACAACACTTCTTCATGCATCCCCATCCACATACAGACCCACTCCTATCCTGATGAAACTGTGAGTTCTCATGGGACTCCAGCACAAAGCAGCACAGCTTTTTTCAGGTTCATTTGAGGCAAATACAGTTTCTTAGCTGCATTAAGATCTAGTCAATGAGTAAGTTTTCCTCTCCCATGATAGGAACTTTCCCCCCACCCTTTGTAAAAGTTGCAATATTCCTTAAATTGTTATTTCTCAATAATTTGGGTGGCTTTTTCTTTGGCACTAAAAGAGACATTCACATTTCATCTTGGCAGGAAATCTATATCCAGTATTATTCTGGTGTTAATAATGCAGAGGGCTAAATCAAAAGGTGAATTGATTTCCTGAAGCTGAATCGGCATTCGCACAGAAGCAGTGCCAGTCAATGAACGGACCTTTCAATTTAGTTCTGCTACCGTCGGTGTAAATAAAATCGCTCATGAAGCAAATTGCAGCCGGTTATTGTCTGCACTCAGAACCATCACGTTCTTTGAAAATGATCATTTATAGTAGAAACAGGATTATGTTTCTGTGAACATATGTCAGGCAAATGCAGAATACAATTCACCTTGAAGGTCAGTTGAGTATTACAACGGGCACATAGAGGTAGCTGTTATGCAGTCAAGATGTTCCAAGGAAAGGACTGATATTCATGAAATGTTACAAAAATACAGATCTCTGATTAGCTAATAAGGACCAAAGAAAAGGTCATAGAGGCTATAAACTGTGTGACAGCGAACACATAGATTGACAATTTCAATGTAATTAACTGGTTTGTGGGGCTCCGTGCTCCGGCGCTTGGAAACAGAACCATAGAAGGGTGAGAATGAAGAAAACTTTCCTTAGTTTGCTGTCACATATGTAGCGACTTGACTGGCATTTTTTATTTGTTTAAAGACAGAGGCCTGGTAGAGGAAGCAGCCATGTCACAAGGAGCCAAGTGCCAATGTGAGAGAAAGACAGCGGCGTTTTGGATGCGCTTTTTTTCTGGTGTGTGTGATGTATTGAAAGGTGTGATAAAATTATTAGCTACCCCTTTACCTTCCGAGGGGGTTCCTGCTTCTGTGTGCTGGCTAAGGGGATCTGTAGGGAATTGTCAGGTGTCAGTCGACAGAGAGCCCAGTCTAGCATAGGTAGGGGTGATTAATGTCTGGCTTCTCTAGAGAGCCGCCTGCTTTCTCTCTGTGTGTTTTTGGTTCTTACATTGAACAGTTCTGGGTTTTAAGAAATCAGGGAGTGCTACCTTGCAGCCTTCCAGCAGGAATGTTTTATATTTTATCTAATGTGCATGTTTGTCTGCTGTGAACAAAACAACTCAGTTTGTGATAAGGTGTCTTCATTGTAATTCTACCTTAAGAAAATAAGGACACGTGTTTGAACTGGATCAGACACATCCTTCATCAGACACATCCCTGTATCCGCTAGCTCTTACAACGCAGAACTGCAAGGGTCTGATTCTCCATTGGTCTGCACCTTGTTCAATCATTTAGACATAAGAACGGACAGAGTGGGTCAGACCCAAGGTCCATCTAGCCCAGTAGCCTGTCTGTCAACAGTGGCCAATTCCAGATGCCCAGAGGGAGGGAACACAACAGGTGATCCTCACGTGATACTTCTCCTGTCCTTCATCTCCAGACAAACAGAGGCAAGGGACACCATTCCTACCCATCCTGGCTAATAGCCATTGATGGACCTAACCTCCATGAAACAATCTAGCTCTTTTTTGAACCCCGTTAAGATCCTAGTCTTCACAACATCTTCTGGCAAGGAGTTCCACAGGTTGACTGTGCGCCGAGTGAAGAAAAGACTAGTGCAAAGGAGATGTAAAAGGCTACCTTTCATTAAGCCAGCTATATAGGTGCCTGTGACTACACAATGTGGCTGGCAATAGAGCATTAGCGCCATTCGGTCTTCATGTGAAGTGCTTCCTCTACATTTCAGCCAGATGTTCTCAGCTCTGAGTGCAGTGAGCTAATTTGCATTGCCTTGAGTCACCAATTCTGTGTCTTACTGTTGCAAGGTAGGGCAGAAATCCTCTAGAGGTGGCCTGGCATGGAGACAGGTATTGAGGCCTACATAAGGGTTTGGGGTGCATTTAAATGACCATGCAAGCCACCAGTGCAGCTAAATCTGGAAAATTAAGACCTCGTTTTAGTTACGCATTCTCCAGAACCAGCATTAGGTGGTCAGCAGCAATACAAGCCCCAGTTCTCTGGTGCCCATCACCCGTGTGCTTAACATGGCTTTGGAAGGAGAAATTCCTACTTTCCTGATCCTGGCGTTCCCACTAAATCACCAATTGCCATGGTGGTTTAGGGGCAGTGGATACTTTCTGCAAGGAATTGGATGATGACCAGCAAAACATCATGGGATGATCCCACTTTTCACGACTTATCCCGCCTCATCCAACACCGACACTGCTGACCAGTTAATAAAAGATTCTTTGCCGCCTGCTATTTATTTACTTAATTTATATCTAGGCATTTTTAATTGTTTCTCTCTCTTCCATGGGACCATCAATCAGACACTGTGGCGGAGAACACAATGTGGCCGGATGGATATTTCGCTGTTCAAGATACATGGGTCCAGAACCTCAAAGGTATTTAAATTAATGGAAATTAGGAACCTAAGTACCACTGAGAACCTGGGCCAATAGGCTTAGTTCTGGGTTTGTATTGGGGGTGGAGGAGAGCTGCAAAACCCTAGGGCAAGTTCCAGGAGGAATGGTGCCAGAAGCAGGTGGCTGCTCATGAGCAGGGATAGCTTGCTCGCTGCCACCCGGAGGTCATACCACACGTCCAGTCAGCTCTGCGGAGGGAGCCATCCCTGAGGGGAGGAGCAGGAGAAGAGGGACGGAGACCGTGGGTAGCTCCTACATCAACATGCAGGGACCTAGGCGTCTTGTGCCCTTCTCCTCAGACAACCATGGAGAATCTTAGACAGCCTGGCCACTAACCTGCTCACCCTGTTGGGTACAACGTGAAAAAGGATTTCACCGTACGTGGTTCAGCTGCCATGTATGGATTGTACTCCTCCCTGGGGACGCGGTGCTGTGTCTAGGGATACTTGGCTTTTCCAAAATGACATGCTACTTCAGGGAAAAAAATTCCCAACAGACTGTCCCCTGCAGAAATGTTTGCTGTCCAGGATAGCGGGCATTTTGTTTTGCAAGCCGTTACAGAGTTGTGACTATTTGGACAATGGAAAACTTCAGCCCACACCTCCCTTAGGTCCATCACTGTTTATTATCCAGGACGGGTAGAGATGGTGTCCCTAGTCTCTGTTTGGCAGAGGCTGGAAATGGATGACAGGAGAGAGATCACTTGAAGATTCCCTTATCTGTTCACTCCCTCTGGAGTACCTGGTATTGGCCACTGTCGGAAAACAGGACACTGGGCTAGATGGACCTTTGGTCTGACCCAGTGTGGCCGTTCTTATGTTCTTATCAATTGTCCACCTCTTGTAGGGCTACACTCCCAGTAGAGTAGCTCCATTTACTCTCAGAACAGAGGGCCAGTGATGCTGGCGCAACCTTTGAAAGAGGACAGGGAAGACGGCAATGTACATAACTATGGGCCTTTACTGATCATGGCAGCGGTGCCTGAGTATCCACGTAGCACTGGCTAAGCTCCCAAAGTCCTGTCTTACTGCATGAATGCCTGCTCTGAACCTGTGAATTGTGGGGAGGAGTGGTCCCCCAGACCTTTAAGAAGGACTATTAAAACTAAGTGGGCCATCTGTCAGGGATGGTCTAGATAATGCTTAGCCCTGCCATGTCTCATGGGTCCTTCCAATCCTACCAGTCTATGATTCTATGATTGTGAAGCACCAGGATACAACGACTGGGCCTTCTCACACCTGTAAAGGTGCTATGTGTGCAGAAGCTTGTCCCATCATCTGGAATTCTGGAGGAAGCAAATAAAGACAGGAGAATTCCTCACCCTTTTGCTTTTGTTTCCTGGCTCCAGCCTTGAGGGAGTCCAAACAGCAAAGCCCCCCCAACCTGGGTTAGCCAGAAAGGACATTCAGTGCTGACTGGTTACGACATCTTTGTAGAGTTGTTGAGTCGAGTCCCATGACTTGAACTCGAGTCCGACTTAAGTCACTAGGTGACTTGACTTGAGACTTGACTCGGGTTCATTGTTTGTGACTCGAGACTCAACTTGAGACTTGCTAATTTTGTTACATCGACTTGGTGAAAACATTGTCCAAAAATGCCGATACTGATGGCTTGTACAAAAGTGACTTGACATTTTTTTAAATTAAGACTTGAGACTCGACTTGGGACTTGACTCGAAAGTGACTTTAAGTCGTCATTGTCAAGTCCAAGTCGAGTCTCAAGTCACTACAGTTCAAGTCTCAAGTTGAGTCTCAAGTCCCTAAAGACAACACTGCATCTTTGTCCCCTTTTGGAACCATGACCAGCATCCCATTGGTGCCTGTATGTTGCCTGCTCTAAATTGCAAATAACCTTTCTCATTTCTTCCCCTGGTTATTAAATCCTTGGTCAGTTACTACAGGACTAGCTACCAGCATTGTCTTTGGTGTGAGATCGGAGATCGACTGACCTGGGTGAGTGACCGGTCTTTTGGGACTGGGAACAGCCTGAATAGTTTGTCATCTTTGGTGTATGTGAGCATTGATCACTCAGTCCAGTGTGCATGTCTGTGAATCAAGGGTAAGGGAGTCACCATGGTCCATGAGCTTACTCTTGTTGCTGTGTTGAAGAAATCTGATCTATAGAACATGCGGCTCCTTGGGGAGGGCAGGGGGGTCCGCCCTGCGGCTGGCACTGAGTCGTGAACCACTCCAGACTGTGCCACTAGCACTTCTTGACCCTTTTGCACTGGTGCAAATGACTACACACAATGCAGCGCAATGGTGAATTGGGACCCAGGGGAGGATGCGGGAAGGCACATTGCCAGGAGAAGAAATAGCCCAACAATCTGACTCAGCAAAGGACTCGCCTAATGCCAAAGCCAGGGAATGCAGATTTTACCAAAGCCATGATCCCTGCAGCAGGGAGAGGGAAGGAGCTAAGTTCAGCCAACCTCGCTTCTCTCACATCTGAGCACGCAGCAGGTGTCCGAATGGGAACGAGCATCCAACCATTGTGGGATGCAGGAATGAAAAGATCCATGGGTTACAAGTGAATGTCATTTTTAATGCCCTGGTCCCTAATTAAATTTTCTATTTTCCCCTTTCACAAAGATTCGTCCTTCTGACAATTAATGTCAGTCAATCTTAGCCCGTCAACTCATCCGTACGCGGCTCCCCCAGGAAGCTGAACAAAGCCTCTTCTTTTTATTTCCTCTTAATGAAGCACCACCGCTTGCTGTTTCGCTTGCGAGGGCCAGAGGGGTGCTTCGAAGACAGGAGAAAAGGACAGGAAAGCAATCCCCGTAGTGTTTATTTCAAAGTGTCCCAAAGCTATCTGTAAGCTGCAGTACAGGCAAAACTGTTGAAAATAGGACATTGCCTGATCTGCCCTGGGCACCTGATACCTATTACCACTGAGCTCTCATTGCGATGAATGAAATCTTTTGTTGCAATTAGTAGGGATCAGAGACTGTTTTAAAGAGGAGCCTGCAACCTAGACCGCAGAAGTGAAATCATTACGGCAACAAGCCACGCAAAGGGCACAAAGCAGAAGGAAAAACATGAAATCAGGCGGGTTAGAGCTGGAAAAGGCCTAACAGGAACCAAATGTTCCTCCACCAATGTGTCTCTGCCTTTAGTCAATAGGACCTTTTCCAGGGACGAGCAGGTAGTTGAGTCTCTATGGGTCATTCAATCAAATCTTGGACGAAAGTGCCAACAAGGGAGGACCAAACAGCGTCAACTCAGAGGTGTCTGTTGTTTTTTAAGATTTTCCAGTTAGGCTATGTCTAGACTGCAGGCTTCTTTTGAAAGATGCTCTTTCGAAAGCATCTTTCGAAAGAGCATCTTTCGAAAGATCGCGTCTAGACTGCAGGCGGATCTTTCGAAAGAAAAATCCGCTTTTTTGAAAGAGAGCACCCAGCGAGTCTGGATGCTCTCTTTCGAAGACGGCCTCTTTACATTGAAGAATGCCTTCCTTCGAAAGAGGAACTTTCGAAGGAAGGCGTTCTTCCTCGTGAAACGAGGTTTACTGCCATCGAAAGAAAAGCCGCGTTCTTTCGAAATAATTTCGAAAGAACGCGGCTTGAGTCTGGACGCAGGGGAAGTTTTTTCGGGAAAAGGCTACTTTTCCTGAAAAAACCCCTGAGTCTGGACACGGCCATACAGACTAACTCGATTCCCCCTCTAAAGCTCTAAGAAGTAGATACACAAATAGTCTAATAGCACCTTAAAGACTAACAAAACATGTAGACGGTATCATGAGCTTTCTTCTTCAGAAGAATGGAGCTTTAAAAGTACAGATCCAAGACTAAATATGGAGGGTGGGGGGTGAGAAAGAAGGGGTAAAAAAGTGAATTAGAGTGTTCAAGTTACAAGAAGCTGATAAGGACGGGGCCAAAAGAAATCTGATGATGTTCAACAAGGACAAGTGCAGAGTCCTAAATGTGGGATGGAAGAATCCCAAGCATTGTTACAGGCTGGGAACTGACTGGCTAAGTAGTAGTTCTGCAGAAAAGGACCTGGGGATGACAGTGGATGAGAAGCTGGATATGAGTCAACAGTGTGCCCTTGTAGCCAAGAAGGCTAATGGCATATCAGGTTGCATTAGGAGGAACATTGTCAGCAGATCCAGAGAAGTGATTATTCCCCTTTATTTGGCTCTGGTGAGGCTACATCTGGAGTATTTTGTCCAGTTCTGGGCCCCCCACTATAGAAAGGATGTGGACACATTGGAGAGGATCCAGTGGAGGGCAACCAAAATGATTAGGGGGCTGAAACACATGACCTATGAGGAGAGACTGAGGGATTTGGATTTGTTCAGTCTGCAGAAGTGAAGAGTAAGGGGGGATTTGATAGCAGCCTTACACTTCCTGAAGGGAGGTTCCAAAGAGGATGGAGAAAGGCTATTATCAGTAGTGATGGATCGCAGGTCTCAAGCAATGGTCTCAAGTTGCAGTGGGGGAGGTCTAGGTTGGATATTAGGAAAAACTATTTCCCTAGGAGGGTGGGGAAGCACTGGGATGGGTTCCCTAGGGAGGCGGTGGAATCTCCATCCCTAGAGGTTTTTAAGTCTCAGCTTGACAAAGCCCTGGCTGGGTTGATTTAGTTGGGATTGGTTCTGCCTTGGGCAGGGGGCTGGACTTGATGACTCCTGAGGTCTCTTCCAACTGTATGATTCTATGATAAGAACAATTTGCACCTTCTCTAAGAATCCATTGTTTAAGTCATTAAGTCGTTACTTTTTAGAGGTGATATGGACATGCTAGGAACTAATATGGCACTTCCATCTCATTTCACTTGAGCGTCGCTTCTTGCCAAGCACCTGGAGTGTACGGCACGTTTTCCTCAGCGAATGGGATGCGTTATGTCCGTTGATTTTCAACCTCATAAACCAGTTGCTTTCGGCAGTGAATACTGTAGCCTTTGGCTCATTGCTGTAGCTAGAGTCTTGCTCCCCCCACCCCCAAAGGTACTGAATTTAGCAGCCAGTAACCAGGCAGCAGGATGTTAGTCGGCAGTGCCTCTACACATCAGGCCGGTTGGAGCTCCCAATGTGTTCACAGCAGAGCAAGGGGAGCTCCAAAGTAGGGAAGAATTCTGATTTCTAAAGGTAGAGAAGGTGGACAGAGAAGAATAATTACCGTCAGCAGCTGCTAATTATGAAGAAAGATGGGATAGCTGCTGGAGGTCAGAGTCCGGCGGGAAAAGGCCTGCGACAGATGAAGTTATTATTCATACTGTGCCGTTGAAATAAATCACCGGGAATCACACCAGCACCAGGCGCTGTTCTTGTTTTGCTCTGCGGATTGATGGGCTACCCCTATGGTCCTCTTCCATAGATCCCCTTCGCTGTGCTCCTAACAGATGGCTCAGACCTAATCTGGAGCCTCTGAGCACCTCTTTGAGCACATGGGTTTATCAGCCATAGCAACTAAAGTCCAGCTAGAGCCTCGGTAGCAGGGGGCTTCTGTATTTTAAACCCTGGCAACCCAGCTGCTGTGTCTGTTACTGGTCTTTAGCTATATGTACTTAACATAACCAAGTCTCTTGGCCAGGCAACAGCTTAAGGGCCAGGTTCCCAGTGGTGCCTTTCTGGTGAAATGGTGACATGCTTTAGTTTATGGTGGCGATGGAGCAACCAACGGGTTGGTGGTTAAGCACAGACTGAGAGTCAAGAGATCTGGGCTCAGTGCCCATTTCGGCTGCAGGTTTCCTGTAAGACCTTGAGTACGTTGTGTGTCTTTGCCTGTGATCTTCATCAGTAAAATGGAGACACAATTCATGCATTGAGACCACTTTTTGCCTAGATTGCTAGTTCGTCACAGATGGGGCGATCTTATAATCTGATACCTAGCACGTGGAAGCCCCAGTCTCAACCAACCTAACAGAAGTATTTCTTCACACACACACACACACACACACACACACACACACACACACACACACACACACACACACACACAAAGTTAACCTGTGGAACTCCTTGCCAGTGGATGTTGTGAACACTAGGGCTATGTCTACACTAGCCCCAACTTCCGGAAAAGGGATGCAAAGCAGGTAAGTCAGAATAGGGAAATCCGCGGGGGATTTAAATATCCCCCGCAGATTTAAATAAACATGTCCGCCGCTTTTTTTCCGGCTTGGGGAAAAGCCGGAAAAAAGCGTCTAGACTGGCGCGATCCTCCGGAATAAAGCCCTTTTCCGGAGGATCTCTTATTCCTACTTTCAAGAGATCCTCCGGAAAAGGGCTTTATTCCGGAGGATCGCGCCAGTCTAGACGCTTTTTTCCGGCTTTTCCCCGGCTTTTCCCCAAGCCGGAAAAAAAGCGGCGGACATGTTTATTTAAATCCGCGGGGGATATTTAAATCCCCCGCGGATTTCCCTATTCTGACTTACCTGCTTTGCATGCCTTTTCCAGAATTTGGGGCCAGTGTAGACGTAGCCCAGGAGTTTAACAGGGTTAAAAAAAAGAGCTAGATAAATTCATGGCGGATAGGTCCATCAATGGCTATTAGCCAGGATGGGCAGGGATGATGTCCCTAGCCTCTGTCAAAAGCTGGGAATGGGTGGCAGGGTATGGAACACTTGATGATTCCCTGTGTTGTTCATTCCCTCTGGGGCACATGGCATTGGCCACTGTTGGAAGACAGGACACTGGGCCAGATGGACTGTGTTCTGTGTTTACTATCTGCAAGGTGCGATGAGGATGGTGCCTGCCTACCCACCGTACCTGCCAAGTCTGTTCTGACTATTCTTAGTCAATGTATGTAAAGTTCAACTGTGTCTTTGCCACGGACAACTTTGCCCTTGAAAGCCATAGAATTCCACCTCAATAAGATGCAAACAATGAGACTAATGAAACATCTGAAGCTGAGAGATCACATGCACAGCTTTCGAGCTGAAGTTCCCATGGTAACGGCTCCTCTTGCATGTATGGAGAGTATGTTCTGTAAAGATTTGGAAGGGGACAGCCTTCCAATGCCCTGGTGATCCCAAATGGGAGGAGTATCAAATACAGAACAGGCAGAAAAAGTTTTACAAAGGACATTTAAGGTGGAAACCTGCAGGCCAATCCTTCGAGGGGAAATTATCTCAAAGGAAAACATGGGAGGAACAAATGTGGCACATCACACGTTGGGGCAGCAGGCGACTGTGAATGTAATTTAGTCATTGATGGTGCTGCCTTCATTGCAATCTTATGTCTCAAACACTTGCAAACAATGGGGAACCACGAATGAGCAGGTGAAGGGATAGTCTGGGAAAATGTACACGAGAAAAATATTTCCAACAACCCAAAGTACCTGTACGGGTCTGTACGGGTCTCGTTGCTGCAGGGGGATCAGGTGAGCAGTTGGGGGGGTAAGGCAGCTCCCTGCCTGACCTGGCCCTGAAGACTGTGCTGTGCCCCACAAGCAGCTGGCAACAGGCCTGGCTCCTAGATATGTGTGTGTGTGTGTGTGTGTGTGTGTGTGTGTGTGTGTGTGTGTGTGGGTAGCACACAGAGCTCTGGGCACTGCCCCTGCCCCGAGCACTAGCTCCGCCCTCCCATTGGCTGGGACCTGCTGCTGCCTGCTTCTGGGGGCAGCCTGTTCGGTGGGACCAGGAGAGGCAGGAAGCTGCTTTAGCCCCTCTGCGGCACCTCTGACCGGGAGCTGCTGGAAGTCAGCCCCTCCTGCCCCAGCCCTGCCCCCTCCCCCCGTCCTGCAGCCCAAAGCTCTCCTCCTCAGCCCCACCCCGGAGCCCACACTCCAGTCAAACGATGTCAGGTCGCAGCATCAACGATTTTCTTCAGCCGGGTCACGAGAACAAAAGTTTGAAAACCGCTGGGCTAGAGCCAGTCGCTCGGCTGGCCCCGCTGCCCGCCGCACCGGCCAAGGCTGGCCTTGGTCTTACCATGAGGCGGCCGCCTCAGGTGCCAGACTGTGCGTGTGGGGGTGGGGGAGCGCCGCCACTAGAACCCAGAATATAGAAAATTCAAAGTTTTGGCCCAAGCGCGGGGGATGGGGGTGTCACTTGAGCTCCCCGCCTCAGGGGCCAAAATGTTGTGGGCCAGCGCTGTTGGCCTGGGCAGCTGGCTCTGGTGACTACACAAGCAGTGGCCAATGTGGCTGGCTCCGGGGAGCTCCTGAGCAGCAGTCCGGGGCCGCTGGAGAGGTAGCCGGCTTCCTAGGGCTCCCTTCTCCTCGGGGCCCAAGTAGCAGCGGGCCCCCTGGGACTTCTAGTCCTAGCACAGCCTCTCCCCAAAGGTTCAGTCAGGGGATTTATGATCGAAATCATGGACAGGTCGTGAGCCACAGATATATATATATTTGCCCTTGACACAAGTCTAAAAATACCCAAGATCAAATCACAGCCTAAATCACGGAGCTAAAGATTCTTCTCTCTCTCTCCCGTGGTATTTCAATGTTTGCGGGATTGTCTGCCTACTGAGGGGAGCTGTTACTAAGGGGACCAATTGCAATTGTTTCTCCTACACTCCTGGGGTCATAGATCGCAGTGGTCCATAAAGGTGAAATCTCCTGAGGGCTTTGACAACAGGAATACTAAGAGATTAGTCCATAATCAATCCACCAACCCATCAATAAGACCACAAGGGACTAACATGAAGGCTGTACTTTTAAATGAAGTGCGACAGCTTCGCGATTTGACCAAACAGAGGAAGAGGCCAATTTCTTGGTGGGTGTAATTACACTGACATTCATGGAGTTACACCGGTAAAAAATTTGGTCCTGAATTTGCACCAGGAGAGGAACAGTCTATCCAGAAAGAAATCCAGACTCCTCTGTGAACAGCAGCTTCTTCCAGGATAGTGGCTGGACTGGAAGTTACGTAACAAATCTAATTTTACACGTATCGATTGCTAATCCATGAAATCAGGAGGCAGTTTTAGGCATCTAAATGGCATGTAACTGATTTACTGATTTGCTGGGTTACCAACTGGCGTAGTTACTAATGTCACCATCGCCAGGGTATTAATTCAAATTTAATTAACTTGCTTGTGGCTACCTGGTTAATCATTTAAAACATCGACACGTTTATTGGGGATCAACTACAGTTTCTTAATGAATTAATTAATGAGGCTAGCGATTAGGGAAGGATAAGACAGCAGGTGGTGCTTCCCTGATGCCTTAGAACCGACAGAGGGGTTTGAAAAAAGCCTTTTGCATCTAGCGTGCCGCCATCAACCACTGGAAATATCTGCTGCTTGCAGCCACCGATCAGCTGGATGCCTTTGTTGGCCGTCTCCTCCCTCCACCCCCTCCATATGCTTAGCACATTCAGTCTTCAAGCCAGGCTGGTTTTTTGCTCCCCACTCTTCTCAGAAGGCTGCTTCAGAATTTCACCGCCCTGACGGTGAGAAACCTGCCGCCAATTTCAAACCTATGCTTGTGGATGGCCAGTTTCTCTCTATTTGTTCTTGTGCATGTGTTGGTGCTTAGCGTAGAAAACTCCTCTCCCTCCCTGGTACTGATCCCTCGGCTGTATTGAGAGAGAGCAATGCCCCCTCCCCTCTGCCTTCGTTTGGTTAGGCTAAACGAGCCAAGCTGAGTCTCCTCCCATAAGGCAGGATTGCCACGCCCCTAACCAGGGGTGATGTGTGGGGTGCATAAGGGGTCCCCCCCATCTCTGGAAAACTGGAGCAAGGCAGCCCCTAGCTCTCACTGTTCTCCGGCCATGCTGGTTCACCGGGGAGGGCAGGATCACCCCCAGCCTTCCTCGGAAGAGGCCTGGCCCGGGAGCAACACAAGCTGGGCTGCTTTGCTGTATGTCTCCCCTCTCCGCTGCTGCAGAGTGCAGGGAGGAGTGTGTTCTCCTGCTGCTGGTGCTGACCCTCTGGCCTTGTTTGTCCTCTGTGTGTGTAAAGCCTCCGCCCATGGCAGTATAATGGCAACGCAAATTTCAGTATGACGTGACTGTACATTTTGCAACCTTCGGATTCTTGTGATGTAGCGCGATCACACTCTTGCTCTGAGGAGTAATTAGACTATAGAGTGTGTTATAAAGGAAATATGACGAATGATGCTTTGTACTGAAAGAGATTGATACCTTTTGTATGGACCGTTGTATCCCGTTTCCTACGTGTGAAATGACCGTGTAGTTCCTGAATGGGGAGGGGAGTGAATGAGTTTGAAATGTGAGTGTTTGGAGAAGAGGCATCAAGGTACCATAACCGGAGGCCCAAAACAAAGCAGACGGAGGCAGGACATGATGGACGGCCTTGGAGTGTGACGAGCAAGCACCTTTTACAAACAAGACAGCCTTGAAATAACACTGGGAAGGAGGCACCAACACATGGATGTCAGCTGGCCAAGAAGATTGCCTTCCAGATAAACAGATGCTAAAATAGTGATTGATTAAGAACTGACACAGCAAAATGCATAGACTTGAATGGGAGAAAAGTCTTATAAAAGATGGGGGGTCTTGCATGAATCTCCGGGTCCCGTCTTGTCAAGATCAAAGCGTTGGTCCAGACTGGGAGAAGTCTCCATTTCTCCCCCTCGCATTTAACTCGCCTGGCCAGTGAGTTACTGTGAGCAACAGACTGGTAACGTTAAGCAAAAGCAAGACGGGGTTTGCTTGTAGAAGAGTGTATGGATGGATGAGTGTGATCGGGTTCAATCCCTTTCCATTTAATTCAACAGCGGCATTTAATAAAAGCAACATATGTGTAACCCGGGATTGGTCTTTAGCGAAAATAAGGTAACACCCTGGGCTGCCTTGGCTGGGGGAAGAGGCTTGGTGGGGGTGGAGCAAGGACAGGGGGCACAGCAGGTGCAGGGAGAAGTGGGGCTTGCAGTGGAGGGGAATTATTTCAGCCGTTCCCTAGGCACATGGCCAGTACTCCCCCCTCCCCCCCCCGGAATCTGTCTCACCTGTCGCCTCTGCCTCAAATCACCCGAGGAACCCTTGTCTGCCCCTGCTCTGGTTTGAACTCCTCTTTCTTAAAGAAGGGAGGCTAGGACGGCACATGGTATTGCAGACGAGGGCTCACTAGGGCCTTGTGCGATAGCACTCGTGCTTCCTACTGCTTGCACGTCTTGGATCTAAGCCAATCCCAGATTGCACCTCCACGAGCTCCCCTTCCAGTGTCCTATGCCAGGTCGAAGTCTTCCTCAAAGTGCAGCGCCCTCCATGGTACCACTGTTCTGACGGCCGATAAGAGCTGCTTCCATTTGATTAGTGGCACAGCTGAGGGTAGCAATCCGCCCAGCCTGGCCCGGGGTGAAGAGCATTTTGAAGGAGTGGCAGGTGATATGTTATTAACGCACCTGTTATGCACGATCACAGGACTTGAGAACAATTGGGGAGCTACAGAGCCATCCGTCCGGGACGAGTGCCCTCTGCACGGACGACTCTTTGCTGCAGCGGAGGAAAAGAGAAAGAAGGGGGTGGGTGGGTATTGCTAGCTGCACAGAGCACAGCTGAAAGGAAAGGAGTTAAACACAGGCGGCACAGGAGGTTTTGATCACGCAATGCACAACGGCAAAGACATCCACTGCTTGGAGAATGCCAGCAACATCTGGAGATAACATGGGAGGTGCGCACCTGCCTTCGCTTGGAATTCCCCAGCAGATGTAGCACGGGCAAGTCTGGAGGGATCACGTAGCAATTTTAAGACTTGCTGCTTTCTTAAAATACCCCTTCACAAAGTGAACATGAGCCTGAGCAAGAGGAAAGGGAGTATGATGTGGAATTTAAGGCCTAGCGCAGTGATGTCCTGTGGGTCATGAGCCAAATGGATGATACACATTAAGCAAAACACCATAGTAGTGTGAATTCATTGTTTCATTTACCACAGAACTCTATATTCGTATTTAAATAGAATGACAAGGGAGATGGATAGCTGAATCTCTCTCTCTCTTTCTCTCTCTTTCTGCCTGTCCCCATACACTATCTATCTATCTATCTATCTATCTATCTATCTATCTATCTATCTATCTATCTATCTATCTATCTATCTATCTATCTATCTATCTATCTATCTATCTATCTATCTATCTATCTATCGTGTCTAGACTACAGGTTTTTTTGGGAAAAAGTGGCTTTTTTTCGAAAGAACTGCACCTGTGTCTAGACTGCAGCTGTGTTCTTTCGAAAGTAAATTGAAAGAATGTGGCAGTTTTTTTCAATCGCGGTAAACCTCATTCTACGAGGAATAACACCTTTTTTCGAAAGTACTCTTGAAAAAAGGCGCTATTGAATGCAAACTGAGCTTTTTTGAAAGAGGCTCACTTTTTCGAAAAATCTGCTTGTAGTCTAGACACTCTCTTTTGAAAGAGGCTTGTAATCTATCTATCTATCTATCTATCTATCTATCTATCTATCTATCTATCTATCTATCTATCTATCTATCTATCTATCTATCTATCTATCTATCTATCTATCTATCTAATTCTCACAGCAGAATGACTGACCAAGTATTATTATTTTATCAACTACAATTGGTTAAAGACACAGTAAAAGCCTCCTGATTGTTTAATAACTTGGATTGGTTAATAATCAAATCACACAGCATTTCAGTATCATGTGCTGCAAAGAGTCAAATGGAAGAACCACTTTCAGCTCACAAGTATCACTAGCTTAGATGAAAACGCTGTGCAATGTTGTAATTGCAGCTGAGTGAATGTTGTATTAGTCTCTCTGTGGGAGATTGAGTTTTGTGCTCTCTTGTGTGTGATGCAAAGGAAACAGGAAGAAAAGACATTCCGGTGGGGCTCTGGTGCTGTATTTGAAAAGAGCCCATTCAGCTCGGATGACTAAATGCACCTATGCACCCTTTAGTGTGCGTAAAGCCTCCATGTTTTGGGGGAACAATCTATTTGCACATACAGTTACCAATTTTGGGTGCCAATACATTTGTGAGTCCTGGCATGGGTTTGGCTATGCATCCGCGGCTCGTTTTGCATATGCAAAGAGTAGCTAAGATAAATATTGTGCATTTGCTTAAGACAGTTCTTGAAAATGTGACCCCTGAGTATTTTTGAGCTTAGATCCTTTACAGAACGCCCACTGCTTAACATCAGTGTTGCCTCTCTTACTTTGCTATGATTAGAAGTGGACTCAATGACCTCCCGAGGTCTCTTTCAACCCCATGATTCTACGATTCTCTGATACTCTGCCAGCTGGGGGTGCAAATCCAAAGGGGTGTCATGGGCTGGGGGAGTCACTCACAAGCGCAGCACAGTGGGTGCGATGTTTAAATTCAGCCGGGATAGCACAATACAGAAGGGGAAGCAATCACAGGGAATGAGACTGAAAAAGACATGGGGGAACTGGCAAGAAGGCTGAATTTTTGCTACCCTGGTAGAGAAAATATCAACCGTGTCTGCCTCATGTTGAGTGCATCAAAGGGAAGAGGAATGAAAAGCAAATTGACAGGAGGTAATCCTGCTGCCCTGGCCTCACAATAGTGGGGTTTGAGAAAGGAAGTGAGGCTTTCTGACCTACAGGTCACACAGTGAATTGAATAAAAGCAGGGTTTGTGCTCTGCAAGAGAATGGTATTATTATTATAGCATTTTCAGAGTATTTGCTGTTGCAGAAAAGGGTTAGAATCATAGAACACTAGAACTGGAAGGGACTTCGAGAGATCACCGAGTCCAGGCCCCTGCTCTCACGGCAGGAACAAGCACCGTCTAGATCATCCCTGATAGATGTTTATCTACCCTGCTCTTAAATATCTCCAGTGATAGAGACTCCACATCCTCCCTGGGCAATTTATTCCAGTGTTTATTGACCCTGTCAGTTAGGAAGTTTTTTCTAATGTCCAACCTAAACTTCCCTTGCTGCAATCTAAGCCCATTGCTTCCTGTCCTATCCTCAGAGGCCGAGGTGAACAATTTTTCTCCCTCCTTCCTGTGACACCCTTTTAGATACTTGAAAACTGCTCTCATGTCCCCTCTGCATCTTGTTCTTTCCAAACTAAACAAGCCCAATTCTTCCAGCCGTTCCCTCACAGCTCATGTTCTCTAGCTGATGCCAATGAAACACAGGGACTTGGGACTGGCAGCATAGAATTGGAAGGGACGTCCTGGTTCATCAAATCCAGTCTCTTGCTATTGCAGGCAACTCCATCATATAATCCCACTCAGAAAGGTATCACACTCCATCTTCGAACAAGGGAGTGCCTTTGTCCCCTTTCAGACTCCTACAGCAAGTAGTTCTAGAACCTCAGTCGTCTGATGGTTATAGATCTTCTGATTTGCAGCCTCAGTTTATTCTTGGCCAGTTTACACCCATTCATTCCTGTACCAATATTGGCCTTTGGCCAGAGCCTGGGGTCACATGCCCCCTCTCCTAGATTGGCAACTTGGCCTGTACTGAACATGCTCAGTGAGATCAGTTGAAGCTGCTGCCCTCACTCTGCCCTTACCACTATCAGAAGGTCTCTGATCATTGTCCTTGAGCACAGAATCTGGCTCTTTGTTTTTATCCTGTGAAGCGTACAGCTGGACTTTTAATACTCTGGTCATCCGAAGAAGTGGGTTGTGCCAATGAAAGCTCATGACACCATCTACATGTTTTGTTAGTCTTTAAGGTGCTGCTAGTCTATTTGTTGTTTTTAAGGCTCACCCATAGGTTGGTTTTGGAGGTGAGCTCACAGTTTCAAATCCAGATGGGATCAGCTCCCTAAATAGCATCTTTCTGAGCTGGGTACATTGAGGAATGTCTCACTCGCTATGCGTGTACCTTTCAGATCTCTGCAAACCTGAAGGGATATTCTATGATTATTAAAAATCTCAGTGCACTCAGTCCAGGCTCAGGCTGTCCAACGTTCCCACTGTCCGAAGGGCTGTGCAATACGTACTGTGCCTTCCAGCAAAGTACTGTGGGAGTTTTCTGCAGCAAATGCACTTTGCTAAATACATGTGTAACCCACAGACCTGTGTGATTCACTGACCAATGCAGTGGCACCTAGACCACAGCAACAGTTAAGACCAAGAGACTTCTACCGCATAGGCTGGGAGCGAGCTGGCATTTCGCTCAGAGGGTAGAGGCTCCTATTCTCCGCTTCAGAGATCCCAGGTTCAAATCTGCCTGGTGGCAGTTACACATGCACATCATATATATACTAGCCCAATGTCTGAGACTCTGTAATGCTGAAATGCTGGCTGTTCCCTCTGGGCGGCGCTGTTGCCTGAGTCACGTCCTTTGCCTCGCGCCGTGGCGCTTGGCTGACTTCTGCTCTGCTCAGCCAGGCCGCCGCAGGGGAACAAGTGGCGCAAGTGGCCGTTTGGGCTCCGCGGTGCCCCGAGTGAGAGGCAGAAGGGGAGGAGAAGAGAAAGAAAGAGACAGAGAGAGGCAGGAGGCGGAGGAGAGCTGAGAGAGAGAGGGGGAGGAAGTAGGAGGAGAGAGAGAAAGAGAGGCTCAGAAGAGAAGACCGATGTGGAGGAGAGACCTGAAAATCCCGTCTTATGACGGGCTAATTGGCTAGTTTAATAAGAATAAATTAAAGTCTGGGGCATGCTTGCTTCTAAGCAAGCTCTTGGGGTTACTGAAAGGAAAAGATTAGTTCATACTGGCTGGGAAGTTCTCCCTTGAACGTTATACATTTGCGGTGCCTATTGTTTGCGCACAGTGGCCACAGAATTTACCAGCCGACCATCAGTTAACAGCGTCTTCCATGTCCTTCACACAACACACATACACATGTGTGCACAAACACATACACACACAAAGAAGGCTAGAGCATTCTCACACTCTCTCGGGCTGTTTGTCTGTTGCAATTTGCTTTAAAATGCACGGTGGTGTGTCTAAGGAAATTATCCGGTGATTCTTTTCCTACGTCCTAGCTATGTGTCTGAAGGGATCTGTCATGACTGAAGGTCTATTAAACTGTCAGGTTGCAGGATCAGGCTCTTTAGTTGCAAAGTAACCCCAACCCCCTTCAGTGTATTGATCTTTCAAAGGACACCAGCCAATGGGAATTGAGGGCACTTAACACATTCAGAATGTGCTCTTGTCCCTTAGTAATCTGAGTAATCTTTGATCTTGGTATAAGCAGGTGTAGATCCACTGACGTCAGTGGAGTTGTGGCTTCTTTAGATCAGGGTTGATTTTAGCCATCAAGTCAATGCAAAAAGCTTTAGAAGTGAAGTGATAAAAATGGTGGGCGAGTTATTAAATTATTGGATACAACCAGAGCACAAGGGTAACCCACGGACAATTCTCCATTTGTTCTCCTGGTGGAGAGAGAATGTTCCTAAGATTGGAAAACATTTTTTTAATGACTTACTTTTTGTTATGCACTGCCTGCTCTACTCCACAATAAGCTTAATCTAGGTTTCAGATGTCAGTCTAAAATGAAAGATAAAAAAAACCCTTCTAAGAATAAAAAATAGTGTTTGTGTGGTTTTTAAATTCCAAGGCAGACATTTGTGAAGTACAAAGATTCTTCTGAGGTGATAGGCACAAGTTCAAAGCGGTTACATTTGGGTTACTGAGAACCAGGAAGTGAAAATGACTAGGTTACTGAGAACCAGGGAGTGAAATTGACTACGAGTTAAAGCAAAAAGGCATTTGGTGTCATTGTCTGGATGGAATGAAATGAACTGAAAAAGTATCGGGGCTGAAAAGTCAACAAAAAGCCTGACCCTGTTCCTATTAGTCCGAAGGCATACATTTTTTTATATAGCATCAGCTTTAGAGGCCATGTGAAGAGAGCTACATTAAATCGCTAATGTTCTCTCTCTCTCTCTCTTTCTTTTTTTTTTATACTTTAACATTACTATAGTTGTACTATGTACATTTCCAAGAGCATAGCTTTGTGTTCTTCAGGCTGCATGATTTCCCTTTCAAATTAAGGACAAGAATGAGCAAAAATAAACATTTCCATGCAACAGAGAGATGAAAGTGAGTCGACCATTCAGTTATGGCTGGTCTCAGCTGATATCAGTGGAACATAGGAATATAGGACTGGCCACCCTGGACTGGAAGTCTCAAGTTCTAGTCCCTCAAGTCCCCAATCTCTTGCTAGCACCTCATATCCTCCCATTCATAGACGTATCCGCACAACGGCACCTTTCTGAGCTGTAATTAGAGTAGGCAAAGGCACACCTCTACGTGTAAAGGTAAAGTGCACAGCTAAAAGAAAGCAACACCAAAGCTATACATCCCACCGCAGCAGAATTAGTCTTCCGTGAAAGGTGTTTGGATTTTATTCAATGCCATTTTTTATCTTGGCATTTGTCCTTTAAAATAACCGGTGAATGCAATGGATTGGGGAGATGGCGTTTGCTGCGGGACAGAGACAGGTTGTTTGTGTGAATGGTGAGTTAAATACCCTTGTGCTCAGATATTATTAAGTCATACTCTAGAAAAAGGAACCCCATCACTACATGATCTATCAGCTTGCTGCCAAGCCAGCAGCTTGACTACCTTGTCTTGGGATTATTTTTTCCCTGGTTTATCATTAAATGTGTTCCGGTGATTACAAATATTTAAAAGGCAACTCCCCCCTTCTTCCCTTGCTGCATCGGCATAGCAAACACGAGGCTCTGTTAATAGGAGCCATTAATCTCCTTTGGCTAGAAGGGGCATACAGAGGGATATAACGGATTATCACAGCATTATTACAGTGTTGTTTTTCAAGGGCGCGGGAAGGGACGCCGTGCAGAAGTGAACCCACTAGAAAAGAACCAGTGAGTTATGGGGACAGCTACCCCATCTGTGAAAGAACAGAGCATGCAGAGGAACATTACAGCATGATGGTCAAAATACTCATGAAGGCAGAAAAGGTTATAGGGGAATTTACAGGACAGAGAGGGCTTTGGGTGCTTTTCCAGGGGGCAAGAAAAGTTGCAACAGGGCCCCGTGGAAAAGCACTGATGCTTAATGTGCATCTGCTGGGTCTAATGTCCTCTGAGACAAAGGACAAAAAAATTAACGAAGGCCTCTTGTCATTAGTGTCTTGCACAGAATATCTAGAAGGATCACCCTTGGAGTCCATTGAGCTGGGTCCTCGTAACTTCGCTGGCTGCCAATTAAAGACGGACTCTGACTTAAGAACACGTCCCTTGTGGGTCGTTACTTAAGCAGGCTTGCCATGTGTGACATCTCTGAGCGGTGGCCCGCTTCCTCATGAAGATCTCCGAAGAGGGAGCCAGTTGCCTGATTGATCTGCCCGTCCCGGAGACACGAGGCCTGGCTGTGGTGACGTAATGCCGGCAGGCGGAACCAAACCTGGGGCCTCTGGCGCTTCATGCGTGGGCCTCTCCCGCTTGAGCGAAAAGCCGTGCTGCTCAGCTAAGGCAGTAGAGCAGACTCACGAGTCTCTCGGGACGTGGTCTAAGTGCCACCAGATGGGACCGTGCCTCATCATGTGGGTTAGAGTTATGCAACCTGCTCTGCCCTGGTGTAATCTCCTTTTCTGCACGAGAGCCGCTGCTGACTTACCCCTGGGGTAAAACGGGATCCGAACGAGGCTCAGGAAGTTCCTCTGCAGATAGCAGAACCACGTCGGACCCGCCCTGTGCAGCCGCCAACGGACAGCAAAGCAGCCCGGAACTGTTGTGTTTTTTCTAGGAGCTGTCCGGCTAGGAGGGCTCAGTGCACTCGGCAGGGGCTAGAACCCATCTGGCCCCTGGGTTCCCCTGAGCTGGCGCACAGGCAGGGCAGGAGGGCAGGCACAGAACTACCGACGGTTCCCCTGCCCAGAACTTGTGCTGGGCGAATTCTCCCTTGGCCTAGAACACCCCTTAGGCCAGGCATGTCCAAAGTCCGGCCCGCGGGCCAATTGCGGCCCGTGTTCCGATTTAATTTGGCCCCCGCTTCCTCCCCCTCTTCTGGCTCCCCGGCGCTCTTTTGAACTGGTGCGCCCAGCTTCCGGCCGCGCCGCCGCCCATGGCCTCCGCGGTCCTAGAGCCTGCCCTGTAGGGCACGTCCGCAGCCCCGCTCCCCCGCTTGGCTGCGGGTTCGCCCTGCCCCCGGGCCGCCGTGAGGCCGGCGTGCCCTGCGCTCTCCGCCCGCCTCTGACCCTGCGGGCCCTCCGCCTTGGGGCTGAGAGTGCGGGGACGGCCCTCACGCATCTTCACTTCTTCAAATCTGGCCCTCTTTGAAAAAAGTTTGGACACCCCTGCCTTAGGCCAACAGAGGAGTAGAGGGAGCCAACAGCCCAGAGGGGGGTCTGAGAGGGGGCCCTGGAAGCACCGAGCCTCCCCTTCTTTCCCTGGGCACCAGGCGGCCTGCCGGGGAACAGCGCAGCAGCGGCTCTGTATTCAACAGCCTGCGTGAGGCACATCAGATGCGGCGTTGAGCCAAGAGGTGTTCTCCCCAGAGCAGGCAGAGAGACTGCAGCCATGGATGGGCCTCCCAGACCCTTTGTGATTTCCCAGGTACCTGGGCACGTCTCCCCGTTAGCCCCCTATAAGCAGGCCTGAGCAGGTGGGGTGGGTTTGTTTGTGAGCCATCACCGATCAATAGTCCCGTCCTCCTATGTCCATAATATACAGGTTGAACCTCGGAAATCTGGGACTCTCTGATCTCCATCTGTGGTCTGGCAAGACCCAAAATGTTGCTGGACCAGATCACTAGGAGCTAGCCAGCAGCAGGGGCCCAGTGGTGGCGCTGGACCAGCGGCAGGGAGCTGAGGAGATGCTGCTGAACCAGCTGCAAGGGTCCAATGACTGGGAGCCCTGTGGCTGGGGCTGGTGGCCAGGAGTGGACCAACCAGGGGGAGCAGGGACTGGCAGCCAGCAGGGCAGCACTGAACTCCCCTGGTCCAGCAGACTCCCTGGCTCAGGCCCTGAGGATGCCGGATTAGGGAGGTCCAACCTGTATTCACCCAAACAGTCCGGGGGCTCATTCTCTTGGCCTGCCCTGGAGCAACGCAAAGGGAGTGGCGCCTACGCACATCCCAGAATCCAGTCTGGGGGAGCTCCCAGAGGGAGAGAAGCAGCAGCGCTAACCTCTGCTCCACCCTCTTCACAACCCTCGGCGTGGGGAGCCTCCCGGAGGCATGGCTGCAGCTCTAGCTTCAGGTGGTAGCAGTCCCTCGGGGACCGTGCCACCCGGTGCATGTTAGAGCAACCTCCAGGCTGCTCTAACCCGTTTCAAGAGCCACGCAGAGTGTCATAACTGGCTCCATGACGGTCCCCGCATTGAGGCTGTTCTCCGCAGAATCTGACCCTATGTTTGTCTTGGTCATCTTGGTCACAGGTATGTAATCTTCATCTTTGATAGCCCAAATGCAAGTAACTTTCTATCCGCCCCCCCATACCTCCTAATAAAGACATGAAAGCAAAATCCAGCCTCCGGCTTCACTCACATGATTGTGAACGTGCTCACACCTTGCAAACACCAAACCATCACTCACATGATTGTGAACGTGCTCACACCTCGTAAACACCAAACCGCCACTCACATGATTGTGAACGTGCTCACACCTTGCAAACACCAAACCATCACTCACATGATTGTGAACGTGCTCACACCTCGCAAACACCAAACCGCCACTCACATGATTGTGAACGTGCTCACACCTTGCAAACACCAAACCGCCACTCACATGATTGTGAATGTGCTCACACCTCGCAAACACCAAACCACCACTCACATGATTGTGAACGTGCTCACACCTTGCAAACACCAAACCACCACTCACATGATTGTGAACGTGCTCACACCTCGTAAACACCAAACCGCCACTCACATGATTGTGAACGTGCTCACACCTCGTAAACACCAAACCGCCACTCACATGATTGTGAACGTGCTCACACCTCGTAAACACCAAACCGCCACTCACATGATTGTGAATGTGCTCACACCTCGCAAACACCAAACCACCACTCACATGATTGTGAATGTGCTCACACCTCGCAAACACCAAACCACCACTCACATGATTGTGAATGTGCTCACACCTCGCAAACACCAAACCATCATGCACATGATTGTGTACATGCTCACACCTCGCAAACACACACCAAACCACCACTCACGTGATTGTGAACGTGCTCACACCTCGCAAACACCAAACCACCACTCACATGATTGTGAACGTGCTCAAACCTCACAAACACCAAACCACACACCAATTTACATCACCACCAAGTTACTGACATCTGGGAGCCCTCTGGCTGGAACATCTGAGTGCAGAACACAACCCTTTCTCGCCGACGGACAGACACTTTCAATTGTTTCCACAAGGGCTTTTGCTTTTTCCCTTTTGTCCTGGTTAATCTCACGAAGCCTTGAGCTGACCTGCCAAGAGGCGGGGGGAGGGAAGACCTGTCATTTCAAATCGATCCCGGTACTTTACACTAGGTTCTTTTACTCGTTTCATTTTGTGATGAGAACCATAAAACTGTAATATAGAAACCTAAACATCCCATCTCCTAACCGAATAGATCCTGCCGTGCTAAAGTGACTGATTTAACAGCTAATTAAGCTTTTATTATTGCCTCCCCAACTTCTTTTTCACACTATCGCCAGACTACCCTTCACAGCAGAGATTATTTATAAGAAACACATTTGATACTCTGCCTGTAAATATATAGTCATCACTTCTGCATCTGATTGATGTGTAAAATCGATGGAGAGAGAACAAGGCAGCTGTGGTTTGAGCCAATCTGCGTGCTTTGGGGCATTTCTATAAACCTGCCCACTAATTGATGACATTTTGTAAACCTAAAGAGTCACTGGAGTGTCAAAGATTTGCACAAAGCTGGATTTTAGTCACCTCCCTGTGGGTCAAAGTCACCCGTGTGGTGTCCTGACATATCTCGCTCTGTCCCATGATGACACCCGTTCAGCTGTGGGCGCACCCCGTAGCCTGTGCTTTCTCTGATCAGATAACCCGTCCCACAGACCCTGAGAGAGCCCCCAAAGACCACAGGATCAGATGAGGATCGAAGGTGCCCTGACAGGTTTATTGTAAATGAAGCATAGACCTAATTTCCCCAGATCAGCTGTCTGCAGTCAGGCTAAAACATTGATGCATGTTACAATGGACCGATTCAGCCCGTAGCATGGATTTGCCATTGCCCCCTAGGCTGGACAAAGACAACCCCCTTGGGGTACATTTTAATACCCAGATACAAACAAGTTACACATCCCTCCTGAAGTATCAGGTTGCCCCGCCTCTGCTGTTACTTAGCCACCCCCATTCCCTTGTACACGGGGGTTTGATCATTCTCACGCTCTGTTTAGACCCTGTCCTGAACCGGAGCTAGACTGTCTGTTATCTGTGGGGAGGTTGTCACACCCCAATGACCCCCTCCCTCCCCCTGGGGAGGGAGGTCAGCATTGTATATTGCTAACGCTGTTGCAAGCATCGCAGGGCATTTTGGGAAGGGTCCAGAGCCGGCCCAAGCTACGGGCTGACTGGGCTACCGTCCGTGGTGCCCCATTGTAGGGGGTGCCGTGCAGGGACAGCACCGTGCATGCTCTGTGTGCCTGGGGCAGTGCCACGCATGCGCCGTGCGCCCGGGGAGGGGCCACGCATGTGCCACATGCCCGGGGGCGGCAGCGCACTCCTGGGACACACGAATGGCTTGGGTCCGCCCTGGAAGGGCCAAAGATATGAGTGTGGAATGAATGAAGAATTCCATTACAGGCCGTGAGAGGCCAAAAAGGGGAGGGTGGGAAAATGAAGAGAGCAGAGAACGGGTTAACTCCACACTTCTGCCAGGTCCGAAGATAAGACGTTGGCTCCAGCCAGCTCAAGGCCACAGCGCACATCGGACTCGGCTGCCGGCCAAGAAAGAGGGGGGCCTGGAATCCACCAACCAGCCATAAGAAAGACATTCAACTGAACCAATCTGCAGAGCCAGCCCATAACAAGGAAGACAAGCGAAGGCCAGCACGGAGGAAAGCAAAGGGAATAACAGAGTCTAGCCGGTGTGTTTTGGGAAAGTCGAGGCGACCACAGAAAGCCGGTTTGGACTGTCACAAAGAGCACCAAGAACAGAGGCTGCGGAAGGGAACACCCCCAAAGGAGCCCTGGACTTAAAACTCTCCTGAGAGCTGGAGCAATTTGGAGATCACAGTGGACCTTGGACGACCTGTGCGCACAGGACCGAACTCCATCCACCCTTCCCTCTCTTCTTACACCCAGGCCTGGCCAGCCTTGGGGAGTGAGTGTGTATGAAAGTGGCTCGGGGCACTAACGCTTCCTTCCGTCCTCTGAGGGACGTGGGAAGCACCCATCACTCTCCGCTGTTATTTTATTATTTTATCAATAAAGCTTTAAAACTTAGACACTTGGTGTGTTCCGTCATCTCCTCCCTTAACGATCCTGTGGCCTCAGCCTGATCACCTGACGCCTCAGGCAGAGTGATAACAGAAATCTGCCACCAGGTGGTTGGTACCAAGATGTTTCTTCATGAGGTGTTCTCTTCCGACTCCTCTGGAACGTGCTTACGGCCTGTGCTTAGTACCCTCAAGTGTTGGCCACCATCAGCCCTGTTCATGCCAGATTTTGTTACCAGAGCTCACAGCTTCACTCTGCTTCATAGTAGCCACGTCTTGGCCAACGTGTGTAGGCCTCAGGCCTTACACCAGACCTGCAATGCATGGGCTTGGTTTCAGGCCCTCAGCTTACTAGCCATCCCTGTGTTAAAGAAGGGGAAACTGAGTCAGGGAATATGAAGTGACTTTTTCAAGGTCACACAGTGAGACAGTGTCAGAGCCAGGAAAATAACCGCACCCCTGCCTCTATTAGGGGCCTGAGCGAATTCTCCTTGAAGTCAAAGGCTGTTTTTTCACGGACTTCAGTCGGCTTTAGATCAGGCTTTAGATGCTTCTCTGTACTATGGCCGTCTATGTAAAGAGATGCCTGTCTTTATAATAGGCCAGCACTGGGCCCATTAAACACCACTCAGAAAGGCTGGACTAGAGGTGAATTTTACCCTTGATTAACTCCACTGCCGTTATTCCCGATAAACGAGCCCAATCTGAGGCCCAACTTGCCTTTGGCCAAGCGCTGTCCACAGCTTCTCCTCCTCCTGCTCGGTGATGGTACCTAGCACGCAGCAGGAGACCAGAGATGCATGTCTCCCTGTATGGTGCACTGGGGTTTGCTGTGATCACTCAGAAGTCGGGCAGAAGTGAAGGAAACTCACAAGTGAGCCAGCCACAGGTATCGTGGGCAGCCTGATGCTGGACTGTATAGAACTCCGGCTCCCCACATGGCAATTTGACTGTGACTTGTTGCCTCCGTTGGCTGAGCAGACAGCAGCGGCGCGGCGCCAAGCCCGCACCGTTAACCTGTTTTTATGACTTCTACTGTGTTCAGATACTGTCCCAGGGAAATGTCAAACCCTTCCCATTAGCACCAATGCCTACTCCCTGGCTCTCGGAAGCTGGATTTGTACAGACGCCAACTGGCCACCTCTTAAAAGCTGTGAAGCCGGCCCACACGCTGCTCTCGATCGTTTGTGTCATTTATTAATAACTCCTCTCCGCGTAAAGGCATGTTGCTTCATTTCCTTTAGTGCTATTTTCTTTGCTATAACTTCATGCCCTCCACCCCCCAAACTCCTTGTTCTTGCATTTGGCAGATGCTCAAATAGCCTCCTGGCTTCTCTTCCCCTTTTAGAAGCATGTTCGGTTTAACGAGCTCTCACCTTATAAGATTCTCTCTTTCCATAGCAAAGTCGTCTGTAGAGTCTCTACCCCTTTCATAGCAGAACTCATCCAAACTACCAGGTCCCTGTCTTACGGCCCTTTGATTAAAAAGGGTTGCTAAAGAAATGGACAAGGGACATTTTGCTAAGTGCCTTTTTTGGAGCACTGAAGTTTAATGAAAAGCTTAGAAACTTTTGGTCTAGAATTGCAGCGATACAGAGAGAAGAATTTTGCCTCTATTACAGCGAATTACATTGTAATTAAGGCTCCTTAAAAGTTTCCATTCTAAGCCCTTGCTTTTAGCCACTTAAAGGTTTCCAAACTGCACACCTTTGAGGATGAAAGTTGATTTTCTTTAGAAGTTGTTGCCAAAATAGTTCAAGCGGGAGGAGGAGAGTGGAGGAAAATATTGTCTCCATTATAAAAATAAACCTTGGGATTTCTATCATTTGAAAGGGCTGGGATAGAAAGAAGAAAGTTGTCAGAGAAACAGACATCGTTGAGGAATAATGCTTGCTCGTGCTCAGGTGAAAATTGGGCTTAATTTGGCTGTATTATGAATCTGTGAGCCGTGCAATTGACACAACTAATTCAACACACTGGCCATTTTCCGAGGAAAGATAGGCCTGTTTTCTGCCTGTTTTCTACATGCATTGGGCCACGCATGTTCAAATGAGGCAGGATCTTTATCACATTCACTGCCACAGAAATGGTTAAAGGGCCACTTTTCCAAAAAGTTTATTAGGAGCATAGGATTGGACGGGATCTCCTGGGTCTTCGTGGCCAAAGCCCTGCTGATACATGCCACCCCATCATGTCACCCTGTTCAGAAATGCATGAAGCTCCGTCTTCAGAGTGGTGACGTTGTTTGCCCCCAACTCCTTCTCCTTCTACTCCTTCATGCATCTGACAAAGTGGGTCTTTGCCCACGAAAGCTTATGCTCCAACACTTCAGTTAGTCTTTAAGGTGCCGCAGGACTCCTCGCCGCTCCTTCTACTGGGAGGCTGTTCCAGACCTGGTCTCTTGGGATGGTTTGAAACTTTCTGATTTCCAGCTTAAATTTATCCCTGGCCAATTGATCATCATTTGTTATATTGCCTGAATTGCCCTTGAGTTTCAATAGCTCTCTCTAAACACACTGCGGGGAGTGAATGCTCAGATCCCCTTCTCGCCTTCATGTTGCTGGTCTCAGCAATTCAAGATCTTTGAGTCTCTTCCTTCAGAGAAGCCTCCATTCCCATGATCACCCTAGGAGCACTCTGCAGCAAACGTGGCTCCCTGTGGGAATGTGGCCTTGAGCACAGTGAGTCTTTGTTAGGTGACGCATCTGGGGGAGGCCAATACTGGAGACAGGATACTGGGCAGGGTGGACCATTCGTCTACTTCAGTGTCAAATCTATGATCTAGATCAGTGGTCTCCAACCTTTTTACACCCAAGATCACTTTTTAAATGACAGAACAAGCCAAGATCTACCGCCCCGCCCCTTCCTTGAAGCCCCGCCCTTTCCTCGAAGCCCTAAATCGAATTAGGTGGTGTTCCTCATGGAATGAGGTTTACCACCTAATTTGATTTAGGGGCTTTATTCCGGAAGCTCGTTTCACTGCCGCGTGTAGATGCGGGCAGTTACTTCGGGCTAGTCAATTTCTAAAATGGCAACTAGCTGAAAACATGCAAATCAAGCGTGGGATATTTAAATCCCAGCCTTGATTTGCAATTCCAGTTGCCCTCATTAGCCTCCCTAGATCGATCTAGGGGGCTAACGTAGACATACCCATGTAGACTTGGGTTCTGGGTCCCATCTGCCCTACAGCTTGGGGTTGTTTGGATGTGAGGTTGTGGGTCAGCCCAAACTGTGAAGCTGAAGAGATACACATAGCGACTATTAGACATGGAGAAGGCTGCAGTCCATCTGTGAAGGCAGAGGCAGGACCAAAGGATCCCTTAAGCTGTAGATGTATTGCTTCTACGAGCTGCGCTGAAGGTTCTGAGAGACAGGCAGACAAGGACAGAACAAGGCCACTGTGCTTCTTCCAGCTCTCCAAGCTCTGAGTGCAGCTCAGCTAACCTGATTCTCTTCTGACTTACTCCACAGATCGCCAGAGGAGACAGGTTTCCTGATGAGCGTCCTGTTCAGACCCAGGCAGCTCTGGAGATCCCCCAGACAAAGGGTTAGGTGATGTGTGGAGCTGTTTCCCTGCATTAATGGAGGAGCAGATGGAGTTAGGTTTAAATTGCAGCAGGGGAGGGTTAGGCTGGACATTAGGAAAAACTTCCTACCTGTCAGGGTGGTTAAACACTGAAATAAGTTGCCTAAGGAGGTTGTGGAGTCTTCTGGAGATAGTTAATAGCAGGTTGGACAGACAACCCACTACAGGCAAGAGCCAAAATAGTTGTGAATATAGCCAGGGGGGAAAAGTTCTCAGCAAAAAAAAAAAAAAAAAAAAAAAGCCTGTACCTTTAAGAAACACTCAGAGGCTTTTTGGCCACATCAGACGACTACTGCTGGCAGATGCCATCTTGAAGAAGCAATTTTTAATGGCCACGCCCGATGGTCCCCACCCCTGGTGAGCACAGGGAGCTGGAGGCTGTTTTCAGAAGTGCAGGGGTTGCTTCAGGAGCCGTGGGAGCGGCTTCATGAACCACACCCTGAGGGGAGGAAGAGCCGCACGTGGCTCGCGAGCCACAGGTTGGCCACGGCTGAGCTAGACAGTGCTTGGTCCTGCCGTGAGGGCAGGGGACTGGACTCGATGACCTCTCGAGGTTCCTTCCAGTTCTAGTATTCTAGGATTCTATGACTCTATGCAATAGCATGATCCTGAATTTGAAGGCCAGGCTATTGCACTGTGGAATCATTTTTCCACCCACTCAGCCCTACTCCTTTAATTTCCAGGTCCTGTGGAGCAGCGTCAAGTCACAAATCCTTTTTACTGGTGCTTCTTCAATACAGACTAGCGCTGTGACCCCTGGAAAGGTCAGACAACCAGGCCAGCACTCACATTAACCCCCGGGAAAGCACAAAGGGTGAGATGTTGGGGGGCCAATGTTCCCCAAAGGCCAGGCCTATCGAATGAACCCAAACACGCACAGTGGTGTCCCTGGGATGGGGGCTGTGCCTCTGGTGAATGCAGCCTTGCTCAGATCAATGGCGGGTAAGTTTCAGCAAATAAGCTATCCCCCCTTCCTGAGCGTTTCTTCTGGGCTAAATGCAAAGGAAGCAGGGAAAGTTCATTCACCCCATTTCTGGGAGAGACTGGCAGCCACCGCATTGCCCTACACCGCCTACTAGGCCCTGAGGGAAGCCTCAGACGCGGTTTATATCCTTGGCTCCTTTCCCAGAATTCCGTCTGGCTGGCTGAGGGGGAGGGTGGGCGGAGTCTTGCCCCTCCTACTCTGCAAGGCTCTGGCCCCACCCGCGAAGTAGAATTACCAGCTAGCTCTTCTTAAAGCACCCATTGCTATCTCAGTACCACATCCTCTCCTTCAGTCCTGGTTTCTTTTGTGCCCCGTGGTTGCATTTGCAGGAACGACCCCAGAACGGTGTAGCAGCTTCCTGGGTTTCCCTCTGTAGTCTGAAGGGATTGTGTCCTGCAGTTTTATTTCTGGCCTTGCAATTCAACTCAGGTCTGGGAGAAATCCCCAGTGATACTCTCCTTAAGGAATCGATGTTCATGCTAAAGAAAAATAAAAGCATTCACTGGTAAGAAAGTGATTGCGATCGTCAGCCGAGGGTGCACTCAGCACCCACTTTGGGGAAATAGGGGTTTATTTTCCCCGGACAATCCTTGAGACGTTAGCCTCCAGAAACACAATAATGCTGGGTTGGAGATCATGGCACCACGTAATTATTGGATTTGACCTTTGCTCACTCCTGTGGTACAAACCTCTTTTCCTCTGTGGAGAGGCAGGCGGCTGGTTTGGAGCCTCCAGGGTCAATCTTTCAGCCGGAGGCCAGCTGGTATCCTGCAGGGAGTTGTAACAAGCAATCTAGTCAGCTTCATAACAACCCCGCCTTAACAACTGTCTCATGGGCCCTTACAGTTTAAGTGTATTTGACCAGTCAAGAACTTTTCTTTCTCATATTCATTTACCTCTCTGCTGGTGGTGGCGGAGAAGAAGAAAGATAAGGCTGACGGGAGTGAAAGAACATGTGAAATTGTCCATTCTCCTATTATAAATGGCAGCAGGAGTGTAAAATGCCATGGGGAAGTGCATGTAGGTGGGGTCAAGGCCTAACCTCAGATCCCAACACTGCAAGTCTTTAAGGAGTTTGGCTCTGAGCTTCGAACAAAGCCAGGATCCTGTTCAGACTCTTTTTCTGTACAGTCGAGATGAGCCCAATGTGCAAACTCCGACAGTCTGCTAACCATCAGGCCAAAAAATGGTCTTTTAAAACCAAAAGATTGTCCAAGAAAGTCTAGAGTAAAATGTACACGGTTCAGCAAATAACACCAGCTAGCTCTTTGAGGGCACTTTCTATCCATGGATCCCGAAGTGCTTTACAAAAGAGAGTCTTGTGATCCCCATTTTACAGATGGAGAAACTGAGGCACAAAGCAGGGATGAGACTTCCCCACGGTATTCCTTAGATAGAATTTAAGCGCACAAATGAGCAATTTCTATTCTTGTTCGTTACTCAGGCTCCTAGCACTGCTGTCCAGGCAATTGCAGAACTTTTCTCCATGTCACTTGGTTTCTTGATTTTTGTTGTTGTTCTCAAGATTTCAATTTTGTGCTGAGTGTTCAATATCTTCAACCACAAGCTGAGCAGAGTAATAGCCACAGGCTGGAGGGGATTAAAAGAGGAAAGAGATGGTTCCCCTTCTACTAAAGTCGAGGCCATCCAAACTGTCCCCACAGATGGTGGACCAATGTTCCACCAAACCAAAACTCTCCACCCCACATCGCTTACTTTGTTAGAAGAGCACTTCCAGAATCTTTGGCCTTCTGTCTTCATTTGTTTGCAGGATAGCAAGGATCTCAGAGAAGATTGCTTGGAAATTATTCTTTATTATGTTTTTGTGTTCCCAGACGTCATCTATTATCCATGAGATGTCACGTGATGCAATAGTGCAAAAGGCACCACCATGAACAGAACTTTACCCATTGACTTCAGAATCCTACCTTGTCTGAGAAGGACAGCTCATGTCTTACCTCTGGGAAGACAGTACATACTCCTGTTATCTGCTTGTCCCTCACAAATGCTCTCTTGAATCCCCAAGGAGGCTCATCCCTCTTCCATAGATGGTTGGGGGAACTCTCTTTGGGCAAGCTTGCTTTTCAAATAGGTTTGGCCAATGCAGAAAACAAGACCTCTTAGTTAAATGTACTGCAATTCGAATTCAGGACCCAGCTAAATAGACGGACTCTAGTTGCCAATATGCACTGCCTTTTACAATTCAGCAATGTGCTAGCAAAATATACTGATTTTGTGCTCCCCACTCTAATAGCACTTAAAGGAAACAAATCTAAACACATTTCTACTGTATGAAATGGTATGGTGTTAGCAAAACCCTGAAGCACATACTTAACTTCCCATGATGGTTTCAGTGGAGTTGAACACATGTTTTAAGTGAAATATCTGCTTAACTGAGCACAGACAGACTTACATTTGTGCTCAAAGTTAAGCAGTTGCTTACTCGCTTTGTGTTTTCGAAGGGCCTATATCGAAAAGACGACATATTTACTCCTATAAAGTTTGGGCCAATTTTGGATCATTCTATTCATTTTAATGGAGCTAAGCCAGGAGTTGGACTTTCTGTTTCTTGTCAGACCCTTTCAAAATAACCCGGCAGTGTTTAAAAAGAGAATTATGCATTTTGTACTGGAGTATTTTGTGCTGGAGGCTAGAACCGAAAGTGGCCAAACTATAACAACCGACTAATTGACTCCTTTTTGTGGATTCTTAACTCAAGACACTGCAGCGAGTTCGAGCTTATTAAAATGCAGCTTCCTGGAGGAATCGGACGCTGCCTCTCGAGGATCATTTTAATAAAACAAGAGTTTCGTTCGAGGCTTTCTTAGCATGTTGCGGGAGGATTTCTCCCTTTAATGGGAAGTTTGCCGTCTCTCCATTGTAATTGCATCTGAATTATGTTCTTTGCCTCTGTGCCAAACACGTGCTACAATTTACGCCCTCACTTCTTTTACAAATAAATGGTTAATTGCTTGTTTCCAAACCCCAGGGAACCTCCCCCTCTCCGATATGCAGAAAGTACTGTAATGAAAATATCAATAGCAGGATGCTCAATTTCATCTTTTCTTCCCTTTTAAAAATATTTCTTCATTTACCGAAACAAAATAACCCCTCGGTGGCCTGAGCTCAGCTCTGTTCTGCTACATAGAGGAGCACTTAACTTTCTCCATTACTGCTCAGGTAAGCAGTTCTGCCAGAATTGAATGAAAATGATGAATGAAATGAATGTGATGCTCTCGCGCCTCCGTTGTGGAGAGAGGCGCTGAGTCACTAAGGGTGCGATCCAGGACCCATTCATGTCCCACTGGCCTCTGATTGGACCCCAGAACTGTTTGGCAGCCTCAATGCAAGGACTCAGAACCCCATGGCCCCAAGTTCTCCATTCATCCCTTGAGATCATAGCTGGCTGATTTATTCCATCTGAGGATCGTGCCATAAATGTCCTTCTAGGGTCTTTTCTTATGATTCTGTACCATCCGGCCAGGCAGTTAGCCATGACAGCTAGAGAGGTAGGGCTGAGTGACACCGGATGGAGGGAGGTTATGTTAGTGAGAGGACAGGATGGAGTAGTACATGTAGAAGCTGTGACGGCGCGTTGGGGTTTCTCTGTCTCCTGCACCCCTGTAGTGGCACGAACAGACTCCACCAGCCAGTAGAATAGAGGGAGTTTATTGCTTTTCCAGGATCCAGCACAGGACAGATGTAATCTGGTTACAGGAACTGGGGCTAGGAGGCCTCAGTGACCCCCTTGAGATGGGGGGTGTCTGGGCCCTACAATCCCAGCCCCCTCCCTAGCTCCTTCTCCCCTGCTTCCCACACAGAAACTACCACTCTCTTCCAGCCCTGCCTCCCAGCCAGGGCTCCACTCTGCCTTCTCCCCATTGTTCAGCTCCCTGGGATATAACTGGTCAGACAGGTTTGGAGCCCCCTTGCATAATGACTCATCCCCTGCCCTGCTGGGCCGTGCTACAGACAGCAGCCAGTGGAGGTCACCCACAGCCCACTGCCCAGCATAGCAACCAGCAAGGTACCCCCCACTATGTCACAGAAGCTCATTCATTTTCTCAAATTGATCACATTTTGGGGAGCAGCAGTCTCACTGATGGGGGGCAAAGAGGGCAGCTACCCCAGCACCTGGTAATTTAAAAGGGCCAGTGGCTCCCGGCCACTGTCACCACTACAGCAGCAACATCAGCGGCTACAGCCCCAGACCTTTAAATCACTGCCAGACACCCCACCCCTGGCAGTGTGCACCCGGCTGTGCAGAAGAGGTGGCTGGAGGAAGCTAGCCCTAGCCCCGCCCCCATCCACCCAAGGCCCCGCCTCTTCCAGACAGTCCACTGAGTGAAAGGGCCATGACATTGGACTTCTTTGTCAGTGCTTGAGGTGATCCCTGCAGGAAAGGGTGGAGGCACATTGGGAGGGCAGCACCAGGGAACAGTTCACACTTTCACCACATTGGAGCCAGCCTTGGGATGAAAAGCAAATGTCAGCCTTTGGGGCATCCAATGAGACGCCCTTGCCAGCGAGGTTACTTAGAGGGCTGTTGACCGGAATATCTATTGAAATCCACATGCTATCTCACGGTAGCACAGTTGTTTGTTCCTCTCTTTTGAGGACTGGGAATGTTACGCGAATGGAGAGAGAGAGGTAGAATGTAGCCATCTCAGGCCAGACCATCAGTGGCCCTACTTCTGCGGCAGGGCACTAGACTTGATGGCCTCTCAAAGTCCCTTCCAGCTCAAGGATTCTGTGAATCGTCGATTCCTCTGCTCCCCTTTGCCAGTCATTGCCTGGAATGCTGGAATGTGAAAGAGCCCCTCTGGGAATTCCCTGCTGGCAGCCCCTGTCGTTCTACGCTAAGGGTACGTCTAGACTACATGCCTCTGGCGCCAGAGGCATGTAGATTAGACTACCAGGCATAGGAAAATGAAGCGGCGATTTAAATACGGTAATCGCTGCTTCATTTACATTTACATGGCTGCCGTGCTGAGCCGATCAGCTGTTTGTCGGCTCAGCGTGCTAGTCTGGACGCGTGGGGGTCGACATCAAAGGCATTTGTCGACCACCCAGGTATGCCTCATCCCAGGAAGCATTACTGGGTGGTTGACAAATGCCTTTGTCGGCTCAGCGCGGTAGTCTGGACGTTCCACGGTCGACAACAAACAGATGATCGGCTCAGCACAGCAGCCATGTAAATGTAAATGAAGCAACGATTATTTAAATCGCCGCTTCATTTTCCTATGCCTGGTAGTCTAATCTACATGCCTCTGTCGCCATGTATAATAATTCAAATCTTCCATTATTATAGAGTTCTTTATTTTGGTAGCCTCTCTAATCTCCCTCAGCATTTCAATGTCTGTATTGCTGTCCTGGTCAGGTGGTCGATAATATATCCCTACTGCTAAATTCGTATTATTGGAACACGGAAATACTATCCATAGCCATTCTATTGAACATGTTGATTCGTTTAAAATTTTTATTTTATTTGATTCTACATTATCTTTCACATACAGTGCCACTCCACCACCCACATGGCTTGCTCTATCCTTCCAATATATTTTATATCCCGGTATGATTGTGTCCCACAGATTTTCCTCATTCCACCAGGTTTCAGTGATGCCTATTATGTCAATCTCCTCCTTTAATACGAGGTACTCTAGTTCACCCATCTTATTAGTCAGACTCCTAGCATTTGTGTAGAAACACTTTAAAAATTTGCCACTGTTTATTAGTCTGCCCTTCCTTGATGGTGAATGAGGTGTAACGATAGTTTGGAAAAGGAATCCTAGTCCGCACTATCTAGTTCGTGCCGCGTGTAGCTGCGGGCATGGAATCCGCACTAGCGGATATTTAAAAATGGCGGCAGCCAGCAACATGCAAATGAAGCCCGGGAAATTCAAATCCCGGGCTTCATTTGCAAGTTCGTATGACTACATTAACCACCCTAGTTCGAACTAGGGTGGTAGTGTAGACATACCCTCAGGTACCAAGTGTGCTGGAGTGGAGTGGTTCAACCTGTATGCAAAATCCACACCTGAATGCTGACTTGATCGGTCGTGTATTTCTTACTGTTTCATTAACCAGGCAGAGGTGTGTGTGGTAGTGAACATAAGAACATAAGAACGGCCGTACTGGGTCAGACCAAAGGTCCATCTAGCCCAGTATCCTGTCTACCGACAGTGGCCAGCACCAGGTGCCCCAGAGAGGGTGGACCGAAGACGATGATCAAGCGATTTGTCTCCTGCCATCCCTCTCCAGCCTCTGACAAACAGAGGCCAAGGACACCATTTTATCCCCTGGCTAATAGCCTTTTATGGACCTAACCTCCATGAATTTATCCAGCTTCTCTTTAAACTCTATTATAGTCCTAGCCTTCACAGCCTCCTCTGGCAAGGAGTTCCACAGGTTGACAACACGCTGTGTGAAGAAGAACTTCCTTTTATTCATTTTAAACCTGCTACCCATTAATTTCATTTGGTGTCCTCTAGTTCTTCTATTATGGGAACTAATAAATAACTTTTCTTTATCAGCCTTCTCCACACCACTCATGATTTTATAGACCTCTATCATATCCCCCCTCAGTCTCCTCTTTTCTAAACTGAAAAGTCCCAGTCTCTTTATCCTCTCCTCATATGGGACCCGTTCCAAACCCCTAATCATTTTAGTTGCCCTTTTCTGAACCCTTTCCAAGGCCAAAATATATTTTTTGAGGTGAGGAGACCACATCTGTACACAGTATTCAAGATGTGGGCATACCATAGTTTTATACAGGGGCAGTAAGATGTTCTGGGTCTTATTTTCTATCCCTTTCCTAATAATTCCTAGCATCCTATTTGCCTTTTTGACCGCCGCTGCACTCTGAGTGGAAGTTTTCAGAGAACTGTCCACGATAACTCCAAGATCTCTTTCCTGATTTGTCGTAGCCAAATTAGCCCCCATTAGTGGAAGGATTGGGTTTTTCAGCAGTTGTGTGGTTATACTACACAGGCAAACATAGAGACTAACCAAAATAAATAGAATCATGAGCTTTCATGGGCAAAATCTACAATGCATCTGAAGAAGTGGAGTTTTTTTTTTTAAACAGGCAAACGTATCTTTCTGAGTTTCTCACTTCCCCTGCAGTCTCTGAGTTCACATAAGTCTTGGGACAAGATTTCTGCTGGTGGTAAATTATGCAGGCTGAAATAGCATAACATGGATGGAGAATAGATGGTTTTAAAGCAAATAGAAATTTGGACTCATTTTTTTTTAATTTATGATCAAACAGGGAGCAAATTGGCAGCTGCTTTAATGCATTGTTCTATAAATACTGGTGAATGTATTGCTGCGCAAGGAAGCACAGAAGTTATTACTGAGTCCTCAAAGGGTCAAAACGGGGAGTCTTTCATTCATCCCATTGTGCCGTTGGTGTCTGTTAAGTCATTTATTCAAGGAAGGAGAGACATTTTGTAGGTAATTTACCATATTTGTGCCTTCTGTTCTCTGGGCTGCAGTGCAAGGATAAATGCCCGTTAAGGTTTGCAGTCTTCCTTTCTCTTGTATTATCCCTGCCTCTTTATCTGAGGTGATCATTACACCCATTTGGCTCCCTGCAGAAAGTTTTAACTATGTCACCGGCAATCAGAGATTGCTTGGCTCCTTCCTCTTCAGGCATCCACAAGGGAACGTTTTCAATCACGGTCACAAAGGGAGAAACTGACAGAAGAGTAGGCGGATTTGCATGAGGTGTGTCTCGAAAATGGAGATGCGGAAAAGATAGACAGAGACATATGACTGGTGAATGGAGATAGATAGATAGATAGATAGATAGATAGATAGATAGATAGATAGATAGATAGATAGATAGATAGAGGGGGTGTATGGAGATAGATAGATAGATATTAAAATTTTTCAAAAGTGACTGTGAATGCCTTCATTTTGGGGTGCCCAACTTGAGACCTCATCTTCAGAGGACTAGTGTTCAGCATTTCTGAAGAGACAGGACCCTTTAAGGGTCTCGTGTTGGGTTTCCAAAAATTGGCCCCACCCAATTCACTAATCATGTTTGACGAACATGGCCATATCTATATAAAAACAGCTCTATATCTATATAAAAGCAATGGCAATCTCATGATGGACCTGGATTGAGTTTCAAGCCAACAAGCTACAGCTAAAAAGCCATCCAATTCCCTGGGCACTTTGATTGAGGAGATGTGTATGGTCAGGCAGGCAGTACGGCCCTCTTCTCGCCTCTCCTAGGACATGCCAAGCAAGGGCTCAACTCTCAGGCTGGAAAACTCACCTCTGACCTGTATTACCCCAAAACAGGAGAAAGTGTCAAGCCTTGGAATTAGGGCTATGTCTAGACTGCAGGCTTCTTTCGGAAGAAGCTTTTCTGGAAGAGATCTTCCAAAAAACTTCTATTGAAAAAGAGCGTCCACAGTGCAAAAGTGCATTGAAAAAACGATCTGCTTTTTCAGAAGAGAGCATCCAAACTGAATGGACACTCTCTCGTAGATAAGCTGTGATTACTATGGACGGAGTGGCCACCAGGGCACCTGTGCTTTTTCCTCTTTCCTCTTCTTCCGAAAGAACTCCCTCTTCCCGACCCACACACCTGGGGCGAACACTAGAATGTTGCAAAATCCAATTAGACCATCTCAGTGTCGCGTGCTATCATGGCACAATACCACATGACGAATCGGCACTGGGACAGCTGGCTTATTAACGGAGCCCCCAGCAATGGTGCTGCATCACGGCTGTGTTTGCAAATGAGAGTTTAGTTCTGTCCGCTTCCCTTCGTTGAATGCCTGACACTGGTGCAGTATTTTACTGAAACTTTTCTGAATCCACTCCGGGAGCTCTTTGGAGACGGTGAAAGCTTTCTGCCCACATCCTTGGCTCATGATGCTTCTTTAAAAGAGACTCCGATGGGACACGTAAAAAACATCAGCAAACTATAAATAACCGGGCTTCTCCCGTGTCACCCGGTGTTGACTTTTATCATCAATCAGTTCTGCTGAGCCATCTTGTCAGTCATTCGTTTAACAGCCCACGGAGGAAAGTATTCAAATGGCTGGCGGAGAGCTGCATTCGGTGGCCACGCAGGGAGGGGAAAGCAGAAGATGCCACACACCGCCATGCCAGCGTTTGATTAATTTCAACTGGATTTAATTAAAAATTAGATGCTTCTCCCCTTTTAGTTAATGACATGTTTTATGAGAAGCGGATGCAGTTACTTGGAATCCGGCAAGGGGACGACGTTTCCGTTGTCTCCTCACGGTTCTAGGAAGTACAATAGAATTAATAAACAATTGTCTACAGATGTCTCAGGGCAGCCAGCTCTGAATTAATACACAAGTTAGCTCCATTGTGTAGAGGTGATATTACACACGGGTGCCTATGAGACATGCTACTTCTTTCTCCCCTCAAAGCATTCTCTTCCCAGCTCTCCCATGGAATAGGAGGGAATATTATTAAGGAAAAAGTTTTCATAGATAGTCAAAGTTTTCAGAAATGACTAGTGATTTTAGATGCCTCAGTGGTTCAGGTGGCTTCATTTGACGCTTTTTAAAAGGGGCATGATTTTTTTCAGAGCATCTGCCTGGGCAGAATCAGGGTTCTACATAAGAACGGGCGTACTGGGTCAGATCAAAGGTCCATCTAGACCAGAAGCTTGTCTGCCCACAGTGGCCAACACCAGGTGCCCCAGAGGGGGTGGACCGAAGACAATGATCAAGCGATTTGTCTCGTGCCATCCATCTCTGGCCTCTGACAAACAGAGGCCAGGGACACCATTTCTATCCCCTGGCTAATAGCCTTTTATGGACCTAATCTCCATGAAATTATCTAGCTTCTCTATTATAGTCCTAGCCTTCACAGCCTCCTCTGGCAAGGAGTTCCACAGGCTGACTATGTGCTGTGTGAAGAACTTTCTTTTATTAGTTTTAAACCTGCTACCCATTAATTTCATTTGGTGTCCTCTAATTCTTCTATTATGAGAACTAATAGATAACTTTTCTTTATTCACATGCGTAACCAGCTTCTAAGCTTTTTAGCTTATAAAAGAGGAGACGAAGGGGGGATAGGATAGAGGTCTATAAAATCATGACTGGTGTAGAGAAAGTGAATAAGGAAAAGTTATAGACTTGCTCCCATAACATAAGAACTAGGGGGCACGAAATTAAATTAATGGAGCAGGTTTAAAACACACAAAAGGAAGTTTTTCTTTATGAAGTGCACAGTCAACCTGTGGAACTCCTTGCCAGAGGATATTGTGAAGACCAGGACTTGAACAGGGTTCATGAAAGAACTAGGTACATTCATGGAGGTTAGGTCCATCAATGGCTATTAGGCAGGATGGTGTCCCTAGCCTCTGTTTCTATGGAAATGGATGACAGGTGAGGGATCACTTGATGATTCCCTCTTTTGTTCATTCCCTCTGGGGCACCTGGCATTGACCACTGACAGCAGACAGGACACTGGGCTAGATGGACTTTTGGTCTGACCCTGTCTGGCCACTCTTATGTTCTTAATCAGAGGCCAGGGCTTCCATGCTACACTCTTTATCCACATGCCAATCTGGTACTAAACTCAAACAAAAGTATCACATTAGGTCGACTCACTCCCAAGTCGCATTCAGCAAATGCTCAGCTCCCACCAACAGTGTTCCCTCTATTTTTTTCCATTAACGTGTGAAATAAATTTTGTTATGTGCACCAAGACATGTGCAGATGTGCACCACCAGTAGAAACACTTGAGGCCAGCTGTGGACATTCTGCCAATCAGCTGGGTGGCACCTGACTCTCTCCTGGGCGATCACCCAAGTGCTCAGCTTCCAGGGAATCCTGCCCAACAATACTACCATCAATAATACTGTGACGGCGCGTTGGGGTTTCCCCATCTCCTGCAACCCTGTAGTGGCACGGACAGACTCCACCAACCAGTAGAACAGAGGGAGTTTATTGCTTCTCCAGGATACAGCACAGCACAGATGTCATCTGGTTACAGGGCAGGCCTAGGATGCCTCAGCCCCCCTTGAGATGGGGGATACTGGGCCCCTAAATTCCAGCCCCTTCCCTAGGCTGTCTCCTCCATGATCCCAGACAGAAACTAACTCCCTTCCAGCCCTGCCCCCAGCCAGAGCCGGCATTCCACCTTCCTCTGTTCCTCTCCCTGGGGGGTAACTGGTAGAACAGGTTACCTTCCTGTCCCATCAGCTACTCGGCTGGGCCGTGGTACAGACAGCAGCCAGTGGGGGTCACCCACAGCCCAAGCCTAGCAACCAGCAAGGTACCCCCACTATGTCACAAATACCCTGGCCTGGCCACTTTTAACAAGGTGGTGGCTGAACATGCCACAGTCTTGTAACTAGTGGCCAGGCACGTTGTGGCTGGGATCATGCTGCAGCCAGCAGCCTAGTCCTGCTTTGCTTAGACAATGTCCGAGGCCCTCATCTGCTATCTGCTAAAACAGCAATGCCTTCTTTCAGAGCTGGGGAACAGCAGGAGAAAACGCACCACTAGCAGGGGAGAGATAGCAGCATGGGGAGAGATAGCAGATAAAGAGTGGGGATTTCTGGGAAGGGACAGATGGTAAGGGGGCTCCCTCAAGGGATCTTGGGCTGTTGGTGGAGAACATGGGAAGGAAGTGGAGGAGAAGGATAGGAGGGATTGGGGGTAATTCTGTGCTCCCCCCCTCTTTAAAAACTCAACAATCCCTGAACACTTGTATAAAACATCTTTCAACCTGGGGATCGCTACCATGGGCTCACACCACAAAATTTGGATCCAAATCAATTTTGGACTTCCGATGTCCCAAAGGTCGGAGGAAGTCCACTGGGGCATTTTGACTCCGCCCACTCAGAAAACAGAACTCGGTTGCAAACTTCAGAGCTGCAGTCATGTTTCGGAAACCCCAGTGCTCCGAAAGGTTGGGAGCGGGCATTGTGATTGGACCAACGCTGGCTGGGAATGATTTTATGAAATGACTTTTAGGTGAGAAAAAGGCCGGGTCATTAAATCGGAAACGTTTTTGTGGGACTGCATCAATTTCGACAAATGTTTCATTGGGAAGATGTCTCACACCCAGGCTAGGGTTTCTGGTCAGAACAAGAAGCCAGCTCTTCCAGAGTGGCCAACTGATCAATGGTAAAGATATTTCCTGGACCAAACTTCAAGTGCAATTCAACTCTGCCTGACTGAGTGCATGGCCTTCTCTCCCTCTAGTGCAAGGAATATTTAAGTATTTATGCAAAGGGAATCACCCCAGGAGGGGAAATTTGAGACTGCCTACATAGATCCATAACACTGGTCTAGGCAGTCAGAGATGGAACCTGAATCTGGATCTCACATCTTTATTCATTGGACGATTGGCTATTCTGGAGAAGAGGGACATCTCTCTCTTCCTCTTTCATTTTTCCATGGAAACTTTTCATTTTTGTTCCTACCCAGAATGGAAATATATTAAGCCATGTCAAAACATTTTTGCAAAACAACTTTTTGGTTTTTGGCCAGCCCCGATTTCAATGCGTAGCTAGCAAAGACTCAAGAACATGACAGAAGTCTCAAATAAGGGGCACAGTAAGTTTCTAGATGTATTTGTGTTTAAATAGGCAGCTGTCTATGTATCTATCACGTGTACCTATAGTATTGTATTGTCTATGACAATAGTACCTCGAACCACAATTGTTATTTGTCTGTACATCTAACATAACAGGGCCTGTATGCTCAGAGAAGAGTGTCATAGAATCATAGGGTATGTCTAGACTACATGCCTCTGTCTCCAGAGGCATGTAAACTAGACATACCGACATAGTCAATGAAGCGGGGATTTAAATATCCCCCGCGTCATTCGAATGAAAATGGCCACCGCGTTGTGCCGGCTCAGCTGTTTTCGGCACAAAGCCTCAGTCAAGTTGGGGATCAATCGGCCAGGAAAGCCTTTGCTGACCGATCCTGTAAACCTCGTTGTACGAGGCATAAGGGAGCAGTTGACAAAGGCTTTCCTTGCCGACCGATCCCCGTCTTGACTGCCGCTTTGTGCCGACAAACAGCTGAGCCGGCACAACGCGGTGGCCATTTTCATTCGAATGACGTGGGGGATATTTAAATCCCCGCTTCATTGACTATGTCAGTATGTCTAATTTACATGCCTCTGGCGACAGGCATGTAGTCTAGACATACCCATAAAATCATAGAACACTAGAACTGGAAGGGACATCGAGAGGTCATCGAGTCCAGTCCCCTGCCCTCATGGCAGGACCTCGTCTAGACCATCCCTGAGAGATGGCTATCTAACCTACTCTTAAAACACACCCCAGAGAGCTTATAATCTAAGGATGAACAGGAAGACTACACAGACCAGCTAGGTAGGGTTAGCTTGGGAGGATGAGGTAACAGCAAACAGATGTCACATTTCGGCCATATCCATCTGACTACTATGCCTAGTGTCACTCTGTTGGTGTTTCTAAAACATGCAGGAACTTTCCTAGGAACTCAATTTTCATGGCTGTGAAGCTCTAATGGAGATAATGTACAGTAATGAACAATGAAATGGCAGCAGGCGATGGGGGAATGGAGCTAAATGTAGAGGTGAAATGAGTGAGATGCCTTGTACGGAAGTAGAGCTGAGAAATGTCTGAGGAATAAGCTAGTCAGAGCGTGTCAAAGGTGAGGCGGCTAATCTTCACCAAGTGAACAATATCACAACTTGCTGCCTTTCCTATTGAGCTTTACTTACATTCCCAGGCGTTCTGAATTTGTGTCATGATACCAGTGTAAGGGGGACTGTTATAGACACTTTCCTCTCCAGTCTTCCCCATACACGGCCCCTCAGTGACATGCAGGCATAATAAATTGAACAGCCATCTTTAATCTTTCTCTAAAATGTAAATAGCCCCGCGTGATCTTAAAAAAAAAAAAAAAAAAAAAGACCCAGAGTCCCTGCTTTCTCATTGCAGGCTTCATCTCAATGCTGATGCCGGCTGATGGATCAAAGCATCAGCGCAAGACTTTTAAATGATTTAACTGGCTCAATAGCTGTCTCATCCTTTTGCTTTTATAGTTAAATCAATTCTTAGGAGAGGAAAATAAGCTCACCAGTGAATCATGGCCCATTCTCGTTTAACCTTCTGTAGAGGCAGTTTCAAACGATCCGTAATAAATCAACCTTGAACTTTCGTCAAGGGAGGGGGGGAAGGGGAAATGCGGTAATTACAAAACAGAAGCGAGGTGACACTGCATTACCGTGATGGAACCGCGGAGCAGATTAAATTGCGCCGGGATGTCTTTTGCCAGCTTTTCATTTGGATCTCTTTATAAACAATGGCACGCATATGAACGAGCTGTCAGGAGGCATTAGCGCGCTCAGAGGAACTCGGGGCCTAGGATGGAATTCCTTAACCAGGCTCAATGCCTAGGGATGCCAGTTGCACCCGGGGATCTGAGCCATGAGGTGTGACTCTGTGCCATACACAGTGCCTTGTTTCAGGGCCCAGGGTGAGAACGGAGGTAGTGTCTGAAACTCAGCAAAGGAAGATGACTGCAAAGCCAATTGGGAGCAGGAGAGACTTTTCCTACTTCTGAGCCATCTTCCTCCCCCAAGCAGGTCCTTCCCCGCCTTTAGGAAACCCACTCTTTTGCCACACTGAGCATCTTGGAACCTTCTGTGAAGCTGTCTCCTTTCCTCTTTGCACACCCCTAAGGACTGGGTCACTCTCCCTGGGCAGGCTGTTCACACAGCCATTGAGCGCAAACACACGCTATGTCCGATCAAGATTTAGAGCAGTAAGAAAAGTTCTACAACTTAGTTCTACAACTAAGTTCTTCAATAGCTTTAAAACAGCTATTTTCAGCCAAACTGGGCCAGAAAAAGGAATATGGCTGTAGATTTACAGCCTCTGACAGCCTCCGTGAAACTGTATTTCACCTCAGTGGTAACACAGACTCTGTGAAGCTTCATGACAAGAACCTAATCACTTCCTGCCTCAGTTTCCCAGTTGCAAAAGAGGGATTGTCATTAGAGCTTTTCGACATTTTTCATTCCAATCTTTTTTCCTGATGAATAAAGACCCTTGTCTGAAACAAAACAAAAACATTTTTTTTTGTTATCCCCTCCTTCATTCTCTTTCCCTCCCCTGAATGTAGTGGAACAAAAAAGGGTTGCATTCCTCATTTCTCTTTTTCCAAAAGTGACAGAGCAGCAAAAGGGGGAGAAGAGAAGAAACTCTGTAAATGGGCTAGAAGATTTGAATAGTTACAGAGCAGCAAAAGGGGGAAAAAAAAACCCCACACCAAATGAAACAAAAAACGGAAAGTGAAAAAAGTGGACAAAAATCGAAATGTAAGCACTGTAAAATATCTCATGTTCTCAGAAATATCTAACTTTTCTTGGGCTGGGGGAGAAGTTTAGGACTGCTTCTTTTGGCCAGAGGTTTGATGCCAGAATTTCAGAATACGGTCTATATTATACGTTACTATGCCCCTTAAGGAAAATCTTTCACCATATGTAATATTTACAGATATAATAGGGGAGGCTGCCTATAGAAAACAATATATTACATCAATGGAGTGAAACAGTTGACTGAAAACAACATGAGCATTCAAACAAAACAAAAACAGTGAGAGTTATGCTTGCCCATTAAGTATCTGAACAGTATAATTTGCTTTTAAATGAAGATGGATTTTAACGTCCCTCTTGCAATTAGAATAATAATAAACATCTTCCCCAATGATAACGACAGAGAGTATTGTTCAACTGAAAATGCCTACACATTTGGTGTCAGTACAGTGTACGTTACAGTATCATTATATATACGATCAGACCTTTATGGCCTGTGTTATTTTTGAGACTCTTAAATGGAAAGCTGATTTGTCTCTTATTAGAGCCCCGTAAATGTGCCTTTAATAGTAATGGAACACTTTAAAGCCACCCCGAGTCAGTCTCATTAAATCTAATGTGAGATGAGGCACTTTGCCACAACAGCAATGGTAAGGTTTAATAAATCAGGTTAATAAAAGAGTTTCATTGAGCTTCCTGAAGTGCACAAAAACAGTGTGATGAAAATCGTGTAACTGCCAGAGGACAAAATTGTTCTCTCTATGCTCAGCCCTCAGGATGAAATCTCACTGTACTCCCCAGGAAAAGCTCTGAGCGGGACCCTCCTTCCTGGGTTCTTTGCTTGAGCCAGGTAAAGTTGGGGAATAATTTGCAACACTCCTGATTCATCACAGCATCTTTCTTCCTGAACAGACCGTCTGGGTGAGACACTATGGTACATGTTATGCAAGGGGTCATAATGGTACCACCTGGTTTTAAAACCTAAGTCTATCCATCCCTATACACCTGAGTTCTTTCTATCTATGCACTGGGTTTTCAAGGATTATTTTTTTCAGCAAGTGTTTATTTTTCCTTAACAATTTTGGATTTTTTAAAGGTAAAACATGAATGCCAGTTCCTCCTCCCCAACCCTGAGTTTGGGTAAAATGTTAATTTATCAGTGGCCAAAAATCCACAGGCCTTTTGAGTGTTAAAATTTTCTGAAAAACCCCCCAACCCTTTCTGAGCAGGTTTCATCAACACATAATATTTTACATATAGAGCAATTCAACATCTCTGTAGATGAGAGGCCTGACTTTCATTCAAACATTGGGCACCTATGTATTTTGTTTGCCATTGGTTCTGGTATAAACAGAAAACACCAGTGAACCTGCTTCCAACTTCAATCAATGAAGACAGTCAAAGCATGAAACTAATTGCTGTTTAAACTAGAGAGAAAAGAGCAGACAGACCTTGAAGTTAATTTGCAAGACAAGGGCCAGAGCCAAAATTAGAACTGGATTTCGATTATTATCTGTATCCAATCTTTGCTGCAATTTCTGCCTGTTTGCTAGCGAAGTGAGAACCCAATCCCTACATTGGATCATTCCCAAATACTGGAAAAGCTTAGAACCAGAGCAGGTCAAAACAATTTAATTCAATCCAGGCTGAAGCATTTGTGGAGACAAGAGAGGCTGGGTGGATAAACAAGAGATACTATCACACTTGATGGCTATGCCGTAATGCAGACGGTAGGAGCCCATTCTCTGTCTGATTCAGAGTAAACTGGGATGGAAAAACTCTGCTATGAATCAGAGAGCAGCTGTTTAAAATCCTGGTTGGTTTTCTCTTTTGCAACCAACAATCTTCCCCAAAGGATTAATTGGAGAATTTGACACAATTCTGTGTCATGAAAATGTTTGCAGGACTTTGTTTTCCTTCTCTCTCATGTGCACTTTGTAGGAAGAAGAGGGCCCGAAACACAAGGCCATGTCTCACAGGCCAGATGTGCGATCTAAGGCCTAGGCAAAAGTAGCCAAGACTTTGCTAATATAAAGGAAAGTGGAGCTCCTGGTTTTGACTTGCCAGGCAGACTCTGGACCACGCTGAACTGCATTCAAGCAAGGTATGGCAGACACAGCAACTTGAAGCACCAGTGGAAAATCAAATTTGTGTGTGTCTGTGGTGAGACTTTACTGCTGGTTCCTCTCCTGACAATGGAATAAACCCAAAGCTCTGATCTTGTCACCACCAAATGTTGGCACCGTTCAGCTGTGGATCCAGATTAAAATTTTGTAGAACAGATCTTTCTCTTCTTAGCCTTTTGGATTGGCGCATGCAAACAGATTTGTGGAAAATAACTCTATTTTGGTTTGCTGGATGACAGAAAAAATAGGAGTCAATTATTGCAGTTCACCGCAAACAATATTTTCTCTAGCTTTTGGGAGGACCCAAAAGTAGAAAACGTGACACATTTGCCATGCATTTGTCAAACATTTCAGTTCCCTGAATCTGATTTTTTTTGTTTTGGTCTAAAATAGTTCACCCAACTCTCCATTTAACACAGATATATGTGTGTATGTAGCCCAAACAATGTGAAAACATCCCTACCTTTGAATATGTTTCTTAGCTTTAAATCTGTTATTCCGTTCCGGAAGCCAGGCAGTAAGTTTCTACCAAATACAAAAAAACAGGACTATGTAGCACTTTAAAGACTAACAAGATGGTTTAATAGATGATGAGCTTTCGTGGGCCAGACCCACTTCCTCAGATCATATATACCAAGGGATACAACCATATATACCAAGGGACACAATTAAAAAATGAACACATATGAAAAGGACAAATCAAATTTCAGAACAGAAAGGGGATGGGGGGGGGGGGAGGTAAATGTCTGTGAGCTAATGATATTAGAGGTGTTAATTGGGGAAGCTTTGGTATATATGGTTGTGACAATTTTCTTCCACTATTTGATCTGAGGAAGTGGGTCTGGCCCTCATCACCTAATAAACCATCTTGTTAGTCTTTAAAGTGCTACATAGTCCTGTCTTTTGTTTCAGCTACACCAGACTAACACGGCTACATTTCTACCGGATACAGTCATTCTTGCAAGCTGTTTCACCTGCTAAATTCACTAGGTGAATGGCAGTTTGGTTTGCCTTTGAAGCCTCAGCCCACTAATGTTCCGTCATTACTAGCTCTAACAGCCAATGACTCAGCGAGAGACCTGTACAAAGACCTGATCCAGCTTGAAGGGAGCCTATTTGCATAACGAGCTTTGGTCGGGAAGCCTGGGTTGTGAGTGGAATCCATGATATCCTTTGTGAAGCAATTAAAATCTGTTTGGAGTTGCTACGCAGCCCCCAGGTACTTCGTTAGCTGTCTCAGACAGAATCTCATCTCAACAAGCCCCGCACGCATCCCTCTGCTGCGAAGTCTTCACATTTTCTTTTATTAGCTCCGTTAGAAACCTCTGAACTTGAAAGTCCTCTCCCTCTTGGGGGGAGCGTCTCAGCATTTAAATGAGCCGGGGACAGGGACTCAGATGAACCTCTTGTGTTTCTCCTTTCTTTCGTGTTATTCGGGGTTTAATTTGGTAGCAGGTGCTCTTGCGTAGGGAGGCCGCGGGGGCCGGTAGCCATGGAAACGCAAGGATTCCATTTATTTACGGAGCGCGCCCGGTGAGATGGGCAATAGGCGCCGTCTCAGAATGGCTGCCAAGACACTTAACCTGTAAATGAAGGCAATAAAACGCCCACCGGGGACATCTCAGTCTCAGAACGACAGGACGGCCCATTCTTAGCTGCTTTGGCTCACGACTGGGTTTGCCCATGTGCACAGAGCGTGAAGCGGGGGCATAGTCCAGTCTGCTTTGTCTTGGGGGCAAATATTGCTCTCGCTGAAGTTCTGTCTATTGAGCATGTGCCCAGCCCTCTGGGCTCCCTGCCGTACGTGTATGACACCTGCTTCCGGTATCGAAGGACCCTTGCCATTTCTGATTTCCCTGGAAACAATATGTTGGCACTCAAGGCTCATTCCACAGCTGCTGCACTATTGCAAAATGGCACTAAAGTAGCCACATGGATCCACTCAGGAGTCATATCCCTCAGGCAAAGGAGGTTCCTCTGCACCTCCTCTCACAGGCATACCTAGGACCATAGTGGTTTTGAGGGGGTGTGGCTGAGATGCTCTTACCTCTTGGCTATTTACCACTGGACAGGGCTGTCCCTAGGGGTTGTGGGGTCCAGGACAGAGGCGCTGTTGAGGGGGGGTGCTCCCTCAGCTCTGTCGCCATTCCATTCCTTCCCGCAAGGCCTCACCCCCACCCTGATTCTTACCACCCACACTCCAGCCCTGGTCTTCCTTCCCCACCTCTTCCCCGACGTCACACCTCACTTCCCCCTCTGCCTCCTCATGATTTCATTGGAGTTCAGAACCCAGGACAGTCACCCCAATTCTCATGAGCTTCAGGGGGTAGCCAAGTGAGTCTGTTACAGAAAAAAAACAACAAATGGTCTGGTAGCTCTTTATAGACTAACCAAACATGTAGATGAGATCATGAGCTTTCGTGGGCATAGCCCACTTCTTCAGCTCATGATACCATCTACATGTTTTGTTAGTCTATAAACAGCTACCAGACCATTTGTGGTTTTTTACCCCAATTCTCTGTACCCAAGGGATAGCTCTACCGCTGGGGCTCAGAAATAGGGGTTTCCTTTAGAAAGGCCACTGTCACTCAGCTGCTGCACAGTCATGGCGGGAGAAATCCACGTGAGTGCAGCATCTGATCTGGTTTGATTTCCTTCCTCAGACATCTCACTCTGGTTCAGGTGGCCTCTTTTCCCCAGGCTTTTCTTTGTCAGGCCTCTCTTTGGTCTCCTGTTTCCATCTCCCTGATTGCTCCTTTTTTTCCTCTTTGCTCAACAGCTTCCTCCCTTCCCCTTCCCCCAAACTTCAGACATGAACGGTAGAGACAAGCTGAGAAAATTAACTCTGCCCCCCACGCCCCAGTTTTCTGCACGAGGCATTTTAGAAGCTGATGAAAGAGGAGCCTTTTACTTGTGTGTGCCGGAGCCCGCAGCGTGTGTGGGAGAGCTGAGATTGGTTGGCATTCGTTTTCGGTTGTGAATGTTGCAACTGGAGGTCAGGGAGGGACTGAGTCAGAAATAAAAAAAAATGAAAGGGGATACAGAAAATGAGGAATGACCTGACTGAATCAGAACCAGAGACCATCCAGTCCAATATCCTGTGTCCACATGAAGTAGAGCAGCGGTCCCCAACGCTGTGCCCGTGGGTGCCATGGCACCTGCGGGGCCATTTTTGTGCGCCCGTCGAATGATCGGGGCTGGCTCCGACCCCCGGGCACGTGGCACAGGGGCGGTGCCAGCCCCGGGCATGCAGCGCATGGGCAGCCCCGCCCCCAGGCGTGCAGTGCATGGGCTGTGCCGGTCCTGGGCATGTGGCGTAGGGGTGGCCCCACCCCCGGGCGTGTGCGCAGCCCCGCCCCCGGGAGCCCGGTGTGTGAGTGGCCCCGCCCCCGGGAGCCCGGTGTGCGCAGCCCCGCCCCCGGGAGCCCGGTGTGTGAGTGGCCCCGCCCCCGGGAGCCCGGTGTGTGAGTGGCCCCACCCCCGGGAGCCCGGTGTGTGAGTGGCCCCGCCCCCGGGAGCCCGGTGTGTGAGTGGCCCCGCCCCTGGGAGCCCGGTGTGTGAGTGGCCCCGCCCCCGGGCATCCGGCAGCCCCAAAAGGTTGGGGACCACTGGAGTAGAGGAAAGTATAGGACACCTATGAGTAGGCAGAGGTTGGATCATGCCCTGCCAACAGGGGGAGGAGAGGAACGGCAGGATAGTTAGCCTGGGGCCCAGCAATTCAAAAGGGCCCGGGGCTCCGTCCTGGCTACCAATGTTGCCACAGGAGCAGCGGTAGTCAGAACCCTGAGCCCTTTAAATCACCGCCGGAGCATCGATTTAGGCACCTCTGAGGACTGGCTGGAGAGGCAGGGCTACATCTTGGCACACTCTGGGTGGTGCTGAGGGCTGGTTGCCCCTAGCTCTGCCCCTTTTACCTCAGGCCCCGCACCTTCTAGGAACACAGTACCACCCTCCTCACCTTACCCAGGGTCCAGCAAGTCTCTCCCCCTCCCCCCACCCTGTGGGATAATCTACCCCCCTTCATGATCTAATCCTCTTCCTTAATATCTGGAAATGGGTTTAAAGCCTGAAGCATGAAGATTTGTATCTTTTCTAAAACTCTTTTAAAAACAGCGTTAACTATTATAATTCCGGATATTCTTGTTATCCCTATGAATCCATCTAAATTCTTGGTGTCGGTAATATAAATGTTAAGAAATGTAAACAGGTCTGGCCCTGATTCTGTTCTTCCTTAACCCCCTTGTAATCTCCTGGACTTCATCAAAGTATAATTCCCGACTGATGGTGGGGTAAGTGAGAGCAGAACTGGGAGACAAGATAAAAGAGAGCTACATAGCAAAGGGGGCCTTCAAAATGATTACATCGCTGAGGTAAGTCTAAACTAATGACGCAACAGAATTGTGCTGTAGATGACATGATGAAATTTGTACTGTCTAAGGGAGGTATCCCTTAGCTCTGCTCCACACTAGGGCTGTGTCCAGACTCAGGGGTTTTTCCGAAAAAAGTAGCCTTTTTTCGAAAAAACTTCACCTGCGTCTAGACTGCAGCCGCGTTCTTTCAAAATTAAATCGAAAGAACGCGGCTTTTCTTTCGACGGCGGTAAACCTAATTCCACGAGGAAGAACGCCTTTTTTCGAAAGTGCTCTTTCAAAAAAAGGCGTTCTTGAAAGCAAACAGGGCTTTTTAGAAAGAGAGCATCCAGACTCACTCGCTGCTTTCTTTCGAAATGGTTTCCTAGTGTTGACATGCCCTTAGTGTTGCTTTATTATAGCGAGGGCACAGGGAGATGCCTGTAAGCAAAGTTACCTGATAATTTCCTTCGTAACACAAGACGTTGTTTTCAGTTGCTTATAATTTTGCCAAACTCCCAACCTTTGCACTGAAATTTCCCATTGCTTGGAGTCTGCTTAAGGCTTTACTTTTTTAGGAAGTTTCGACAAAATGATTCAGCTTAGGAAGTTTCGACAAAATGATTCAGCTATTTCCAAGAATGTGATGAGAGAAAAATACATTGTTTCCCCCACCTTAAAAAGCAGTTTATGCAACCGTTGTGTTGAACAGGACGAGCACCTCCAGCGTTTTGGAGTGGGATGTGCCATTGGGCAGGAGGGTTTACTTTTGTGTCAGGAATGTGCCTTTTGCTGGTAGCGTGAAAACTTGCCCAATTCTGGCCAAGTTAAAGATCCCTGAAAAATCTCAGTTTGCACAAGCTCAGTAGAAATCTGGCAGCTAAACTCTCTGAAGAGTCTGTCTGAACAGCACATGCACCAGCCTGCAGTTGCATGTATTGAACAAAATGTTCCCAGTGGTTGCTCCTGCAATCTCCAAGGCTGTGTCTACATTACACACTTCTTGTGCAAGAACAGTTGTTCTTGTGCAAAAACTTGCCGGCTGTCTACACTGCACGCGCGTTCGTGTGTAAGTAAATTTACAGTACAGCATTGGAAAACAGGGCTTCCTCCAGAAGAGTTATTCCTCTCCTCACGAGGAATAAGCCCTCTTGCCCAAGAGCTCTTCCACAAGAGGGCAGTGTAGACAGGCAACATGAATTTCTTGCGCAAGAAGCCCCTATGGCTATCAGAGCTTTTTTGCGCAAGAGAGCATCCACCCTGCCATGGATGCTCTTGCACAAAAGCACATCTCTTGCGCAAAAGCACATGGCAGGGTGGACGCTCTCTTGCGGAAGATTTTTTGCACAAGAACTCTTCCGCAAAACTGTTCTTGTGCAAAAAGCCTACAGTGTAGATGTAGCCCAACAGAGGGCAGTGGCTCCGGGCACAGTAACTGAGAGCAGGGACAATCTATCCTGTGGTCTCAATGCTCCTGCTGATGTCCAAGCAGTGAGGAAAATGAATTTGCCTGACTTGAATGGGGAGGGGACAAGAGACTGACCCAGGAGCGGGAGTTATTGGGACAAAAACCCATGGGGTGGGAAACTGATAGACTGGAAGCTTGGGGGGCGGATGGTTGGAAGACTGAAAAAGAATACAGGAGTCCAGGTTGGGTGTGATACTGGGAGTGGCGGAGCAAGGAGAGCAGAACAAGAAGCTGGAGGTATAGTTGACTAACTCTGAATAATGCTAGGAGGGCTGGGATAAGGAGCCCAAAGAGGGACACTAGCATGAGAAACAGAGAGAAGGAGACTTGGGACTGGGTGCATAAGGTGCCTAGAAAAAGTTTCTTCATACTCACAAAGGGGTCAAATTAAGGTTGAACCGGTATCCTTAATTCTGGCATTTCCTAACTTTGGAGTGCTTGACTTTGCAACCTTAACCTTCGTTTAACATAGGTTTTTGGGGGGACTATTCTCTTGGGTATTGTGGAGTCTATATCCTGTTCTCAATTATGATGTGTAATGTCAATACAATCAAAATAAGGGTTCCATGGTAAGTCACTGTGGAATTTAGCCCTATACATTTATAAGTGAAGGGAGACTGGGTAAATGCTCAGAGGACATGAAAGTCAAGGGAGAAGGCTGAGGTATCCTCCAGTTTGTTTGTTTGTAGGATATACCAAGTTGCATGCAAATTACTGAAGAGCCAATTTTCCTATGTGTAGAAAAATCCTATCAGGCAGGCAACTGATGATGTCATTTCCTGGGAACATTACAGAGAGATTCCCTGCCAAGACTTCCCATGAAATTGCAGAAAAGAGACTTCCCAGCAAATTGCAATCCAGGTTTTTCATCAAGCATAGTGCATGATTGACTATAGGAAGGCTTGACCATTTGATACATGACCATCTCATAAACAAACTAGGGAAATACAACTTAGATAGGGCTACTCTAAGGTGGGTGTGTAACTGGTTGGAAAATTGTTCCAAGAGAGGAATTACCAGTGGCTTACAGTCAAGCTGGGAGGGCATATTGAGAGACATTCTAGCTCCGGTTCTGATCTTCATCAGTGATTTAGATAATGGCATAGATAGTACAATTTGTAAAGTTTGTGGACAATATTAAGCTGGGAGAGGTTGTGAGAGCTTTGAAGGATAGCATTAAAATTCAGAATTATCAGGACAAACTGGAAAAATGGTCTAAACAGTATGGAATTTAATAAGGACAAATGCAAAGTACAGCCTGTCTCCGACTTACAAACCGGTTACGGACCAAGCAATTGGTCGTACCTCGGTTTGTTCGCACGTTGGACCCTGTTGAGTTACACGCGACCGCACTGTTGGTAAGCGTGGATCACATTTGTAACTCGGGGTCCGTCATTTACAACACTTTTGGTCGTAACTGCAAACAGTCGTAAGTCGACCGTTTGCAACTCAGGGACCAGCTGTACTCCACTTAGGGCATGTCTACATTAGGAAATTATTTCAAAATAACTTATGTCAAAATAATAACTCCCAAAATAACTATTTTGAAATAATATGCCCACATTACAGGGAAGCCTCAAAATTAGTCCAAGGCAAGCTTCCTTAGGGTACATCTACACTGCATGCTTATTTCAAAATAAACTATTCCAGAAGAAATACTCCAAAAGAGCTTATTTCAAAAAAGCACGTCTACACTACAAAGAAGCCTCAAAGTTAGTCCAAGGCAGGCTTCCCTAATGTGGACGTGCTACCTCAAGTTAGAGCCCCAGAAGGCACTGGGGAGGAATAACTTTGAATGGCCCTGGGGAAGAGCTATTTTGAAATATCAACAGTGGAGTATTCACACTACAGCTATTTCGAGATAGATAGCTATTTTAGAAGAGGCATTATTCCTCATGGAATGAGATTTACAGAAGTCAGAATAAGCCATCCATTATTTCAAATTTATTTTGAAATAACAGACTTGTTGTGTAGACGCTCGCATTATTATTTTGGAATAACGGCAGTTATTCCCAAATAACACTGCTGTGTAGATGCACCCTTCGGGTGTGTCTAAACTACATGGCTTCATCGATGGAGCCATGTAGATTAGGCTGATCGGCAAAGGGAAATGAAGCCGCGATTTAAATAATCGCGGCTTCATTTAAATTTAAATGGCTGCCGTGCTGAGCCGACAAACAGCTGATCAGCTGTTTGTTGGCTCAGCACGCTAGTCTGGATGCTCCCGCGCCGACCTGAAAGCCCTTTTTCGACCTCCCCGTTATGCCTTTGTAGGATGAAGTTTACCGGGGAGGTTGATAAAGGGCTTTCATGTCGGCAGGGGAGTGTCCAGACTAGCGTGCTGAGCCGACAAACAGGTGATCAGCTGTTTGTCGGCTCAGCGCGGCAGCCATTTAAATGTAAATGAAGCCGCGATTATTTAAATCGCGGCTTCATTTCCCTTTGCTGAACAAACAAATCTACATGGCTCCGTTGATGTAGCCGTGTAGTTTAGATGTACCCTTCGAGTGCAGGTACACTGCACCTGTAGCTCGAAATAAGCTACACAATTTGAGCTATGCGAATTGTGTAGCTTATTTCAAGTACACTTTGAAATAGCTTATTTCCAAAATGGTTGCTGTTTACGCAGTACTTATTTCAAAATAAATCACTATTCCAAAATGTCCCTTACTCCTTGCAGAATGAGGTTTTTTACAGGGACATCAAAACAGTGAGCCCATTATATTTTGAAATAACAGGCATTCTCAAAAGATGCAGAATAGCTGTTTCGGGATGCCTCCGGTATCCCAAAATAGCGCTGCAGTGTAGACAAAGCCTTAATGTGGATGTGCTACCTTGACTTAGAGCTCCAGGAAGCACTGGGGAGTAATAACATTGAATGACTCTGGGGAGTAGTCACTTCAAAGTAGTAACAATGGAGTGTCCATACTACCGCTATTTCGAAATATGTGTTATTTCGAAATAAGAGGCCACTTATTTTGAAATTTGTACTCCTGCTTTCCATGTGGAATAACAGGCTTGGTAGTATGGACCCTCTGCTTGTTATTTCAAAATAAGGGGAGTCATTTCAAAATAACTCCTTGGTATAGAGCAGAGCTTAAAGAGGAACAAGCAGTTGCACACAAACAAAAAGGGGAATATAGGATATAATGACATTATAACTGACTTGGATATAATAGATAAATATGAATCAACAGTGTCACTGTTGCACTAATTCAAACATCATTCTGGGATGTATTAGCAGGAGTCTTGTAAACAAGACAAAAGAAGTAATTGTTCCACTCGCTTCTACCCCATTCTAATTAGGCCTCAGCTGGAGTACTGGGTTCAGTTCTGGGCAGCACATGTCAGACAAGATGAAAATTGGTGAAAATCCAGATGAAGTGTCAATTGATGGGACTTGGCCCTGTGAGATGAAGAGTTATGTGGTCTCCGGATGTGTTGGCCAGGGAGTATAAGAGCTAGTCGTTAAGGGGAAAAGATCACGAGGGAGACCCAGAAAAAGGTGATTTGACACATTGAGGGAGTCTATGAAGAAGGGCCGTATCCGGTTGGAAAGTGCACTTGCCAAGAACACTCCAAGATGGAGAACCAGAGCAGTCAGGGAGAAGGTGAAGATGATAGATGGGCCACAAGGCTTGTTTTTTCACCTGTGCAATTCAGTGGGCTTCAGCGGCCCTACACAGGTGTACAGGAAGGTGAAATTTGTCTCAGAGAGGTCTTTTTGTAAATAAGACACATTCCTAATGCTCTATCAGGTCAGAATCAGTAGGACTGTGTAAGAGGGTATGTCTACACTACAGCGTTATTTTGAAATATCTAATTTCGAAATAGTTCATTAGAAATAGCTTATTTCGAAATAACGCGACTACACACAAAATACATTTCAAAATAGCTTTTTGCTATTTTGAAATAGCATGTCCACACTGAGTGGACGTTGAATCACATTTAAGGCTGGTTGGAACCAGTTCCGGCAGAGCATCAGGTCAGAAGTTACCTTGTGGCCAGGGCGGCCAGCAGGGCACCCTGGGAAGGGCTGGAGGCCCCCTATTTCGAAATAAGCATCTACACAGTGCTTATTTTGAAATAGCAATTTTGAAATTGGCACTATTCTTCGTGGAATGAGGTTTACCAATTTTTTCGAAATTTCGAATTAATTTCAAAATAACAGAATGGCTGTTTAGACTCTAGAAAAGTGATTTCGAAATAACTACTGTTATTTCAAAATAACTTTGCTGTTTAGACATACCCAGAGAGAGTAAAAATGTCCAACTATCTGTTCCTAATTACTTATGTCTGCATCATATTTCCCCCACTTTTCTTCTATTTTGGCAATTTTTTGTAACTTGTGTAGTGATGATCAATCCCCTGTGAAAAAAGAAAAAACAAACCCAAAGGATATCATGATCTGGAAGATTCTTCTCATGTTGAATGTTGAAGACTCATCAAAATTCAAAACTTGAAATTTGCAGAATATCTTATCCTCTTTCTGCTTGTCAGTGGGAAATGCAATATGTAAGTTAAAACAGAATGCCTGGGCTTTATGAATTTTCAGTTTTGAGCGCAAAGAAGAAATGATAAAAGGAGCAATGAACTAAGGGAGAGATGGAAAGAATTTAGATTAAAAGATAAATTGCTCTTCTAATAAATTATGTCTGACTCCCAGGGAGGAGAAGTTGGTTGCTTCATAAGTGATGAGTTAGCATTTAACAAAATTTTAATGAAGGTGCTTTACCTAAATAATTACTTATTACCGAATAGCACGGAGTTTGGGTGGATGGGGACTTAAATGAGAAGTTTTGGGTGCTAATCTCATCTACAGTTTGAACCTCTGTAGCCTGAAACCATGGGACCAGAGAATTGGCTGGACCATGGGAGGTCAGTAATGTCTAGCAGCATCACCAACACTTCCACTGCTTACTGGGCTCTGAGAAGACACTGTGTCTAGACTGGCCAGTTTTTCCAGAAAATCAGCCGCTTTTCCGGAAAAACTTGCCAGCTGTCTACACTGGCCACTTGAATTTCTGCAGAAGCACTGACTTTCTACTGTAGGAAATCAGTGCTTTTTGCGGAAATACTATGCTGCTCCCGTTCGGGCAAAAGGGCCAGTTTAGTCGGCTGAGATTTGTTTTGCGCAAAAAAGTGTCTAGATTGGCCACGGACACTTTTCTGCAAAAAGTGCTTTTGAAGAAAAGCGTCCGTGCCAATCTAGATGCTCTTTTCCGCAAATGCTTTTAATGGAAAACTTTTCCATTAAAAGCATTTCCGGAATATCATGCCAGTCTACACATAGCTTTAGGGGTCAATTAGAACTAAATCACAGCACAGAACACTGAGAGCCAGGACTGGAGGCTGTAAACAAACTTTATGGGACCATTGGAAACTTGGCCACACCCATGATCAGTGGACATCCGGCTCACTAAAATCATGCCGGACCACGGATGTTGCCAGACCAGAAAGGTCCGGACTAGAGAGATTCAACCTGTATTGTAGGTCATATTAGAGAGTATATGACATTTGGATGTTATATATCTGTCAACTCTCTTTTACAAGTCATAATTCATAGGAAATTGTCAAGTGATTCGAGACTTTCAGTTTTTGTGTGGACCAAATTCTCCAGCAGCACTGCAGAGCACCCCCATTAAACTCATCTGTTAGCCATTTTCCAGTGGGATTGATTTCCTGGTACAGGATTTGAAGACGAGGGTCCTGGCCCGACATTTTTCATGTACACCAGGCTCCTATTTTTGCTGAAGAAAATATCTGATGACTTCCCCACCTACGGGGGAAGATTTAGCAGCAGTACAGATGGAGCAGACAGTGTAGTTTGCCTCATAAAGATTTAAAGTCAATTTGGACCCACTGGTGTAGGAGGAAGTGGAGCTGTTTAACTATCTTGGATTCACCTAGGAACTGCCATGCTGCATCAAACCAATGGGCCATCTCACCCGGTATCTGTTGTGTAATAGTGATAGGTTGCTTCAAAGGAAGAATTATAAAAACCTGCACTAGGCACAATTGTGGAAAACACAGATTCCAGGGGAAATTTCTGCTTTACCCTAATTAATAGAAACTAGCTTATGCTTTACATGCATGGTACCAGTTAAGATAAAAATTACATCTGATCAGGTAGGCTCAAGTCCAATTTTCTCCTCTTAGCAGATCTGACTCCAGCGTTTAGAACAGGGGTGTCCAAACTTTTTTCAACGAGGGCCAGATTTGATGAAGTGAACATGCGTGAGGGCCGACCATTTTGCCTGACATTCTTTGAACCATTAAAATTAAATGCAAATTAACTATTTTATGCAAAGTTTATTGCAAACGGCATACTTTTCATTTCGTCACATGGATGACAAATCTAAACAGGTGTTAAATCACTCTGCCTTTCATATCTGAAGGCCAGATGAAAAAAAAAATCCAGGAAGCTGAAATATATGTCAGGAACATTGTAAAGTACATTACATATTATTGGTAATAAAGGTTGTCTGTCAACTTTTAAGTTCAAAAAATATGAACAGGAACATAACACCAAGTATACATGTTGTGTCCAAATATATTTATAACTGATTTAGACCAACTGACATTAACTGAGATTTTACAATGTATTCATCTCAATACATATGGATTCGTTGGGGGCCATAAAAGATAGATATTGCCAAATTACCTGTGGGGCCATATTAAACCGGAACACGGGCCGCAATTGGCCCGCGGGCCGGACTTTGGACATGCCTGGTTTAGAAGGTCATGAAAGGGCATATCTACACTGGGGAGTTATTTTGAAACAACTCCCCTTATTTCGATATAACAAGGTGAGCGTCCACACAGCAAGCCCGTTCTTTCAAAATTATTTTGAAATAACAGGCTTGTTATTTTGAAATACTAACTCCCCAAATAACTAGTTCGAAATAGGTGTTATTCCCCATCACAAGCAGGAGCTGTTATTTCGAAATAACTTATTTCGAAATAATCTCGTAGTGCAGACTCAGCCAAGTGCTAAATGAAAACCTTGCCAAATCTTATTTCTGCAACAGGCAGACTGCTCCTTTGAACCTCTGCATGCTTTCCCCAGGTTGATTTTTTTAAAAAAATATGATTTATTATCATCATCACAAGAAATTAGTGGACCACTGCTGGGTCCTGCTTGGTATCTTGAAAGATTGTGATCGTTCCTTGTTCTTGTGGGAAGGAGTTCCACAGTCACAAGCTTCCATCTGGAAGGCTTTGCCCCCTCCTCTCATTAGCTTCATTTCTCTGAGAGGTAATTACCTTGTTCTTGAGCAGCTCAGCCATTTTGGGAAGTGTGGGTAAAGGCAGATGGGCCTGGACTCCACCTATTTGAGCTTTGAGGAATGGCCACAAGAACTGAAGTGAGAAATGGCAGTGCAGAGAGAATAGCTTGTTTATAAAAGAAAGCTTGACTCCTGCATTCGGCGACCCAAGTTCTAGCCTTCCTTCCATCTGATCCATGGACTGGATTATGTAGGCTAAAAGACCATGCAGAATTGGTTCCTATGGAGATCTGGTCCAATGTATTTAAGAGAGGACAGGAAACCAGTGGCGGGGAGAGTTATCAGCTCAAGCAACTGTACCAGTGTGTTTTACCACAGCCTCACTGTTCCCGCATGACTGAGACAAACAGAGCAGCATAGCTAATCCCCTCCTCCCACACCCATGGTGCTGGGGTGAGTGGCAGGGGTTCAATGCATATTAAATTCTAGCTGACAGCTTTTTGGAAGCAAGCAAACAAAACAACCCCCCTCCCCCCAGTCATTCTGGCAGAAGGAGATTTGAAGCTGTCTTGGCAATGTTACAGTCAACCGTAAAGCCAGGGCAAGATGGTAGCATCTGATACCCTCTAAGATTTGCTAAGCCTGTTGCAACCAGCAATAAATTACAAAGTGAGGAAATCAAAGTAACAGTAAAAAAGTCTCATGTCTTTTTTTCATGGATATACCCCGGTGCCATTTGCACCCCCTCCCGCATCTTCACTTACTCCCTTTAAGTCTTCACGAACTGGCAGCCCATTCAGGCCAAGGCGGATACAATATCACTCTGTATCAGCCATGTCTTGTCACTGCTGTTTTGCTGTTTGGGCTGTGTCCCTCCCTCTTTGGATCTCCCTGCTGATGATCCGTTGTACTCAGTGCCTCTCTCATCATCTCCTTCAAGGCACCGTGCAATTTCATCCCCAGACATGTCGCTGCTCCCATTCACACCCTTTATTTCCCTAACAAATCTCACCCAGACGCCATCTCCATCCTCTCCTCCGCAATGCCTCAAACTCCCTCCCTGTCCTAGGGCATCATATGCCCGCCTTCGCCTCTCACCCGGAAACTCCCTGCAGGAAGCACAGTGATGCTAGTTCAAGTCAACAGAAATGCTCTCCGCTGTCACATGCCACAGGACTGGCGAGATCAGACCAGAGCAATGACTGCAGCCGGGCACTGAGCGTATCGGACAAACTGGCTACTTTGTTAAGGTGAGTTGGTGAGCTCTGAAATGGCGAGGACCCCATATGCCTGATGCGCATCAGTTTTAAAGATGCCCTTGGGTAGGTGTACTCCCTGCTTTAAAGCCGGGGCAGTTCATTCTTGCATTACCTGGGTGTTGTGCTTGCATGTTGGCAAGGGTGGGTACCAAGCAAAAACTATACATATACACACCCATCCACATGCATGCATTCCCACACAGACACATGCCTTTCTGCCTTAACTTCATTGGGAAGCTTTTTTATTTTTTAAAGCTGAAAGTTCATGGGAACGTTTCAGGCTACAATGGACTAGAATGCACCCACTTTTGGAGCAAAGACAGCTGGGCTATGTCTACACTGGCATGAATTTCCGAAAATGCTTTTAACGGAAAAGTTTTCCGTTAAAAGCATTTTCGGAAAAGCGCGTCTAGATTGGTAGGATGCTTTTCCGCAAAAGCACTTTTTGCGGAAAAGTGTCTGTGGCCAATCTAGACACGGTTTTCTTCAAAAAAGCCCCGATCACCTTTTGCACAAAAGTCTTTCGGAAAAGACTTTTGCCCGAACGGGAGCAGCATAGTTTTTCTGGAAAAGCACTGATGATTTTACATGAGATCGTCAGTGCTTTTCCAGAAATTCAAGTGGCCAGTGAAGACAGCTGGCAAGTTTTTCCGGAAAAGCTGCTGATTTTCCGGAAAAACTTGCCAGACTAGACACAGCCCTGTTGTGTCAGAGCAAATAAACCTTCATGCAAATTTCCTTGACACCCAAAAGGTGAGTTTCCTGCAGCTCTGCAGGCTGACAGTAGATCACCCTACTCCAGGAGGGTTATTGCAAAGCTACGAACACTGGATCCTCGCTATTACCGACGGCACCTCTCTGTAGAATCAATTGCAAACATTGCATTGATTTCGGTGGGAGCAAAGCGTTAGTGGATCCTAATACTCGAGACAAGGGGATCAGGTGGATTACCTATGTTTTTACTAGGCATATAATAGATGCTAGGGATGGAAGACACCTATCCTCTTTCAAACCTCCAAACACAGGGATGCAGACACTGTCCCGCTCCTATTGAATCCATGGGACTCTTTCCTTTTACTTGTTTTGTCGTTTCTTCAGGAACTAAATGAGGATAAATTAGATCTGGTTGGAAATTGCCCATCAATACCATTGTGATGGGGGGACTAGGTCCGAAGCCCCCTGCTGGAGACTTGTGGCCATGTTACACCCCAACCCAGGGAAAAGAGCAGAGGAGAAGTCCTCCAGGCACGCTAGAGTGGCTGCTTCTACTGCAGACAATTGGCCCAGCAAGCCAGTATAAAAAAGCTGCTGGTCCAGGGTCCTGGCCATTCCCCTTTGGGGCTCAAGCCTCGCAGACCCAGGGACTGGCTGACGGATAAGGCAGCAGTTCCTTGGATAGCTCTGTGTGGGCAAAAGGGCCTTTGTGGGACAGATTCAGCCTGTCAAGCAGCTTGACCTGGCCTACAGAGGCCCTGACGGTCCCTCACCTCCAAGTCCTGATTGGCCTGTGGGCGAGGAGGAGCATGCAAAGTTTCCTCCGCCCTGCCCCTGCCCTGCAAGGAGTGCACGATGCTTAGGAACGCCATGTGCTTCTGGCAGGGCGGGAAGAGACTTCACGAGCTCCCACCCTCAAGCTCTGATTGACCTGGGGGCAGAAGGGGGAGCGCGCGAAGTCTCCCCCGCACCAGGGGCATGGGTGCCTAGAGGGAAGCAGGGGAGGGGCAAAGACTTCACTCACTCTCCCACTGCCAGACCAATCATGGTCAGTGGTTGGGAAAGCAGGGAAGTGTCCTGGCCCCGCCCCTTCTTCCTGAAGCTCCGCCCCTTCTGCTGCGGCCCAGGGCCACTTCAAAAATTTCTGAAGTGGCCTTGGGTAAAAAATTATTGCCTACTCCTGGTGTGTAGGGAGCATTGCATAAGAACATAAGAACGGCCATACTGGGTCAGACCAAAGGTCCATCCAGCTCAGTGTCCTGTCTGCTGACAGTGGCCAATACCAGGTGTCCCAGAGGGAGTGAACCAAACAGGTAATGATCAAGCCATCTCTTTCCTGCCATCCATCTCCAACCTTTGACAGAGGCTGGGGACACCATTCCTTACCCATCCTGGCTAATAGCCAACTATGGACTTAGCCTTCATGAATTTATCTAGTTCTCTTTTAAACCCTGTTATAGTGCTAGCCTTCACAACCTCCTTAGGCAAGGAGTTCCACAGATTGACTATGCGCTGTGTGAAGAAGAACTTCCTTTTATTTGTTTTAAACCTGCTGCCCATTAATTTCATTTGGTGGCTCCTAGTTCTTATATTATGGGAACAAGTAGATAACTTTTCCTTATTCACTTTCTCCACACCACTCATGATTGTATAGACCTCTATCCTATCCCCCCTTAGTCTCCAAGCTGAAAAGTCCCAGGGTATGTCTACACTAGCTCATTAATTCGAGCTAGGTAGGCAAATCAGGCAACCGGAGTTGCAAATGAAGCCCGGCATTTAAATATTTGCATGTTCCTGTCCTGCCTCATTCCACGAGGAGTAACAGTTAATCCAAACTAAGGACTTAGTTCAGCTTAAATTTAAACTGCCGCCTGCGTGTGGCTGCGGGCAGTTTGTTCGAACTAAGGGGGATTTAAAAATGGTGGCCGGACGGGAACATGCAAATAAAGCCCGGGATATTTAAATCCCAGTCTTCATTTGCAACTCCGGTTGCCTGATTTTCCTACCTAACTTGAATTAATGAGCTAGTGTAGACATACCCACAGTCTCTTTCATCTCTCCTCAAATGGGACCCATTCCAAAGCCCTAATCATTTTAGTTGCCCTTCTTTGAATCTTTTCTAATGTCAGTATATCTTTTTTGAGATGAGGAGACCACATCTGCACCCAGACCCAGCAGAAGCCAGGTCAGGTGGCTGAAGACTCTATGCTGGGTTAGGGCAAATTGCAGAACCCTAGACAGGGAGCTGTGAGGACTTTGAGATAAAGCCCTAGGAGAGGGCAAGGATGGAGCAAATTCTTGGGGGAATGGTCCAGGGAGTGAGTAGCAGCAGACAGAAAGAACTGACACTAATCTGTGGGCAACTGCTATTGACAGGGTCCTTGGGCTGGGACCCAGAGGAGTGGGTGGACCCTAGGTATCCCCCGAACCCTTCAGTGTCTGCTCAAGAGAGCAGAGGAGAAACCAGAAGAAAGAGCGTTTGAAACACCCTCCACTCCCAGATCCAGAGTGGGAGTTTGTGGACACCCCCCTCAGACACAAACAGGCGCTCGATAGAGGGTGAACCCTTTACACCCATTTGGATGAAAAAATAAGTTTTTGGCTAAAGAACATTTTTCACAGAATGTACTTGCTTTCAGCAGAAAACTGAGACGTTTAAACAAAAACACATTTTGGGCTAAAAATATAATCCTTCTGCTTGCTGGTGGGGGCGGAGGACAGACTCTTATTTTTGAGAAAAGCTGGTCTTTTTACTGACTGGTTTTTTACCCACACATTTGTTTGGTTGTTTGCTTTCATTTCGGAATCCACCCCCCCCCCCCATTCTGTAACAAGTTGTGGAATAGATGGTTTCACTGGGGTGTGAACCCATGTGCATGGAACACAGATGTGATAACCATTACACTGCACTGAAAAGAGCTTGCTGCCTCTTCACACAACTGCTGGAAACGTGGAGTTTCCATTCCTCCGGACATGCTGATGTCACAAGAGTTGTGTTTCATTGCGAGTCAGGGTAGAATGAACAAGTTTCAAAAGTTCTTACCACGTGAATTGTGGAAACGTTTTGGATCAGCTGAGGCTATGTCTACATTACAGGGGTGGATGTAGACAATTGACACACAATTGCAGATCTAAAAGTAGCCATCCTGCAGCAAAAAAACTTCAGGACCAGACTTCAAAGAGAAACTGCTGAGCTACAGTTCATCTTTAAGTTTGACACAATCAACTCTGGATTAAACAAAGACTGTGAATGGCTCGCTAACTACAAAAGCAGCTTCTGCTCTCTTGGAATTCACACCTCCAGATCAGCTGCTAGAAGTGGACCTCATCCTCCTTGATTGGATCCACCTCTTCATCTCCAGCCTGATCCTGGCCTGCATATTTATTCCTGCCTCTGGAAATTTCCACTACATGCATCTGACGAAGTGGGTCTTTGCCCACGAAAGCTTAGGCTCCTACACTTCAGTTAGTCTATAAGGTGCCACAGGACTCTTCGTCGCTTTTGCAGATTCAGACTAACACGGCTACCCCTCTGATACATTACAGGGGTTTAGCACAAAAAAACGCGGCGCTTCCACACCTCAAGCGCATTTTTGCGCAAAAAAATAATACAGTAAATCAATAGGACAGAGGGCTTTTGCCGGTGGAGTTATTCCTCTCCCCACGGGGAATAACTCCTTTTTGCACAAGAGTTCTCGTTCTTGTATGCTCAACAGAGGTTTCTTGCGCAAAAAGAGCCTATCACAAAAAGCACAGGTGCTCTGATGGCCTTTCTGTGGATGGCAAGCCAAACTTTCTTGCGCAAGAGCGTCCATGCAGTGTGGACTCTCTTTTGTTCAAGACATTTTTGCAGAAGATCTCTTCCGCGAAAAGCTTCTTGCACAGAAACCCTGCAGTGTAGACAAAATCATAACACACAGTAAAATAGATTTCTAAGCAAATGCTTGTGTCATGAGAATGGTCAGACTGGATCAGAGCAAAAGTCCAGCTAAACTAATATCCAGTCTCTTGATAGTGGCCAATGCTGGGTGCTTTAGCGGGAGTCAGCAGAACAGGTAATCATCAAGAGATGTATCCCATGCACTCCCAGCTTCTTGGAAAAAAAAAAAAAAGGCTGAGGACACCATCCCTGCCTAGCCTGGCTAAAAGCCGTTGACAGATCTATCCTCCGTGAACTTATCTTGTTCCCTTTTGAACACTGTTATAAGCCTTGACCTTCACAACATCCCCTGCCAATGAGTTCTTCAAGGTTGACCGCACAGCATGAGAAGAAACACCTCCTTTTCTTAGTTTTAAATTTGCTGCCTATTAATTTCATTTGGTGATCCCTAGTTCTTGTGTTATGAGACATAATAAACAGAATCACATTTTCTTTGAAATTGATATGTTCCCTTGGATGTGTAAATTTTTCATTTCCCTGCACAGCATTTTTCAAGAGAAAAACATTCCGTCGGTGCCAGGAACCAGCTCTCATACTGAGAAAAGAAATGAAGAGAAAGCTCTTAGAAGTACAATGGAGTTTTGTCCTGAATGCTCAAAGGTGCAAGAACATCCAAATCCCATTCACATTATTGGGAACTGAGCACCCAGATCCTACAGGCAGTTTTGAAAAATCTCAGTATTGCCATAAAACAAGATCTTAAATATTTGAGTGTATTGGTAGCTGTTTCTCCATAGCAAGCAAACGTAAAGGCCCTGAAGACCGATTAAAGGATTGCAGAATTTTGGGCTGCGTAACAACAATAAAGGATATCAAAGCAGCCTCAAGAATTCTATGCAGGGAGACACAATTATCTCATCAGCTCTTCCCACATCTCCGTGAGGGACCTAGTGCCAATCTCTTTGTCGAGTAGGGGATCAGGCTTCCTTGGATTATGCCCAGCAGGAGACAATTTAGCTCCTCTTTAAAGATGCGCCTTGAAAGATGTCTGCGGGGATCGGCAGCATTACGTTCAAAGACGATTAACATGTAAGGGGAGCATTTGGACTTTATGCGCACGCAATGCTTTCTCCATCCAGGGGGCCCCCTTTCTGCTCTGCATGCCAGCTTCCATCACATTGGATTACGCTGAGTTTCAAGCATCCACGGTGGCGAGTTTCAGTGGAGAGCTTGAAAGCCAAGAGAGAGCAGGCAGGCACTTCCTGCTCTCATCCCCCGAGGAAGGCGTCGCAGACTGGCTGTACGAAAACAGCCCGGCTACAATAAAGGTTCTTCCCCCTGTGGAGCACGAATGGGATCCCAACATCGTGTGTTGATTGCGCTGAAACTGCTCAGAAAACTCCCTGCCAGAGGATGTTGTGAAGGCCAAGGCTATAACAGGGTTCTAAAAAGAAGTGGATAAGTGCATGTAGGTTAGGTCCATCCATGGCTATTAGCTAGGATGGGTAGGAATAGTGTCCCTAGCCTCTGTCAGAGGCTGGGAATGGATGACAAGAGAGAGATCACTTGAGGATTCCCTGTTCTGTTCGTTCCTTCTGGGGCACCTACCTTTGGCCACTGTTCGAAGAGAGCATCTTGGGCTAGATGGACCTTTGGTCTGACACACTATGGCTGCTCGTAGGTTGCAAAAAATGAAACTGGCATGAGATTGTCCAGGTTTTATTCCCTTCCCCAGCTTGTCTCCGCATACACCATGTTCCCTCTGTAGGCTTTTTCCTTTCCTTTGTGTTCCCCCATAGCATTCCAGGGCCTCTCCCTTCCCTGAAGGCTCCTCCACCTGGTCTCAGGCATGATAAACCTACTTACCAAAAATAGTTCCCAGAGAGAAGCAAGGGGGAGGGGGGAGAAACCACCAGGATGTTTCCTTTTCAGAATTTCATCTAAATACTTCCACAGGGTATGTGGCTAGCTCCTGTGAAGGAAGCCAGGGAATCGATCCCACAAAGTATTGGATCTCTTGAAGGTTTGGGAAACTCTTAGAGCACAGGATCCCTGCAGTGGCTCCGTGGTCCCCAATAGCTCCCAGGCATTCTGGCAGAATTCCTTCTGGTAGCAGCTGCCTGTGTGGACCTAGCCTCGTTGCTCCTGAATCAAAGCCATGAGAGGGTAGCAGTGGGGTGGTGGTGGGGGGTGATGCCCATAGTGTTGCTGTTGCCTTGGATTCCCCTTGTCCCACTGTCTACACAATCACAGCTCTCTAGACCGATAGCACAGCCTCATCAGCATCTGGGGCAGGCAGGAAGTTGCTGTGTACAGAGCCAACACCATCCCGTCTGTGCACCCTGATCCATCCACAGATATTTGCCTCTGTCTCCAAACTCCTGGGAGACTCTCTCCCCTCGCAGCCTATCCGCCTTCCTTAATGGCTCATTGACTTTCCAGAGGCTTTCCTTTCTCTCTGCCACCTTCTTCCTGCCCTTTCAGTGTCGTGAATTGTCCTGGTACCCCACGCCATTTCTGCGGTGGCTTCCTCCCGTTTCTTGGGAAACCCCCAAGGAACGGGAGTGATTCTTTGTTGTCTTGCATCTGGGGCAGAAATGTACCCCAGCGTGGAACGTTCTGCTACACCACGGGGGTGGGGAAGCAAGCCCTTGATACGCGTCCCATATGGATGCTGGGTAGACTGGCCAAACACAGCTTTGTTTGCTTGAAGCAGCCCGATCCAGTCTAGCTGCCAGACGGCTTCTGCCAGCGAAGAATGTTAAACTCCAGCCGCCTTTGATCCTTGTTTTCTAACTTAAGCGAGAAAGGAGCTAGAAGCGATTCCACAGAGCATGCAACATTATCAATATCTGTAGTCACATCAGATACCTCTCCACCAGGAAGGTCCCCAGTTATCAAGAATGCTCATTTTATACTGCAACAAACTTGGTTTGGAGGATCAGAAATACAGCTCCAGATAGCTTTAATTGCGCTGTTCCCATTCCACAATGACTTTGGTGCTTACTCTCAGTCCTCACTACCACACTTCTATGCCTCCCATGACTGGAATATCTGACCACCTAGATGTATATATGTAGGCACAGCAGAATTTGATTTTTAAATAATTCCGATGGATATTGCCTTTATTTTCCCACTTTTTTCCTACTGCTACTTATTTAATTAGTCCCCACTGTGGGAAATTATGGTAGGGGAACAGACAACAATTATTTAACAACACTGCACATTGAGATTCAAAAAGTTCAGGCTTTATAATCTTAAAAAAAACCAACAAGCCGTCAGCATCAAAGGTCAAAAGATATAAGGGAAATAGCCTTAGATCCAGCTCTAATAAGTGCAAAAGAAGCATTTGTCCTTCTTTGCTGTCCATTTTATTCATTATGGGCGGAAATATTTGTGCCCTTGGTTTGTGGGAGTACGGGGAAATGGATGTTTGCCAATAAGCAGTAATATTTACCAATAAAAATCAAATCTTTCCAAGCCTCTTTGTGCGTGTGTGTGTGTTACCCACCGGCACGCTGCTCACTAATTAATCTCCCTTGGCTGCTCCTAGCGTGCCAAATGTCTGACCTGCCATCAAACAGCTGACTTTACAAACAAAAGACATTCTGCTACAGATGCAGCTGCTATGGGGAAGAGGGGGATAAGTCCCTTTAAACATTTTACTATCCTGTCAACCTCCTCCATGCTGCGGTGAAACTCACAAGTTTTCACTTGTGATCCAGCCCAGCTCTTTTTGGAGGATAAGGAAGCTGCTCATACTTTCCTAAAACTTAATAGATGTGTTTACACTGCACCCCTTTTCCGGAAAAGGGATGCAGATGAGACAAGTCGGAATTGCAAATGCAGTGGGAATTTAAATTTTCCCCGCTCCATTTGCATGAACGTGGCTGCCACTTTTTTCCGGCTCGGGGCTTTGCCGGAAAAAAACGTCAGTCTAGACAGGGATCTTTCGGAAAATAAAGCCTTTTCCAAAAGGTCCCTTATTCCTCTTAAAATCAGGAATAAGGGACCTTTCAGAAAAGGCTTTATTTTCCGAAAGATCCCTGTCTAGACTGGCGCTTTTTTTCCGGCAAAGCCCCGAGCCGGAAAAAAGCGGCAGCCACGTTCATGCAAATGGAGCGGGGAAAATTTAAATCCCCGCTGCATTTGCAATTCCAACTTGTCTCATCTGCATCCCTTTTCCGGAAAAGGGGTGCAGTGTAGACACAGCCAATGGGTTTTCTTGGTTTGCCGCCTCCCAACACCTCTCTCTGGGCCAAAAGGGAGTTAGGAGGGGGACAGGTTCACAGGGCCAATGAGGAGAGGCCAGGACTCCAAGTGAGACACATTGATAAGACAGGCAGCAGCCCAGAGGTGGTGGGTCACAGCCAGAGCAACAGAGACCAGCCGCGCCAACGGTGAGCCAGAGCCAAGCTCCAGAGAAGAGCCACTGGGCCAGAGCTGGGATTGGGAAAGGCCTACAAATAAACTAGAGCCACACGCAGTGAACGAGTGGATGACCTTGTGCAGAGAAGGCACAACAGAGGGGGATGTCACCAGACAAGAGGGCTTTGCAGGTCAAACTTGAAGGGGGGACGTGGCCCCAATAGGAGAGCCAGGCCCGCTGATGGTGAGGGAAAAGGGGGCAGTTGCCCTCGGTGATTCTAAGGGGCCTTGGGCACCCTGTGGCGGTGACAGCCATAGCACTGGGTTTTCTCAGCCTTTCATCCTCTCAGCTTTCCCCTTATGTTCTTACTGTGGCTGTGTAACAAACTGCCTGAGCATTTAAACTCAATGTCAGCATTGGTTTTGTTCTGACACGCTGTCACTCACGCTGCTTTTATACTGACCCCTTTCCCTTTGGTGGCCTTGTCACAGAAAAGTCTAAGGGGGGGCAGCTGTGTTAGTCAGTAAGGGTGTGTCTACACGGCATCCTTAGCTTGAATAAGCTATGCAATTTGAGCTATGCACATTGTGTAGCTTATCATAGAATCATAGATTACTAGGACTGGAAGGGACCTCGAGAGGTCATCAAGTCCAGTCCCCTGCCCTCATGGCAGGACCAAATACTGTCTAGACCATCCCTGATAGACATTTATCTAACCTACTCTGAAATATCTCCACAGATGAAGATTCCACAGGGATCTCCTGATCGGCTGATCAGCTGTTTGTCGGCTCAGCGCGGCAGCCATGTAAATTTAAATGAAGCCGCGATTATTTAAATCGCGGCTTCATTTGCCTTTGCCTATGTGTCTAATCCACATGCCTCAGAGGCATGTAGTCTAGACACAGCCTTAAAGACCAACACATTTATTTGGACATAAGCTTTCGTGGGCTAAACCCCTCTTCATCAGATGCATCTCCCAAAGCTTATGTCCAAATTAATCTGTCAGGGTATGTCTACACTGCCACCCTAGTTCGAACTAGGGTGGCTAACGTAGGCAATCGAAGTTGCAAATGAAGCCCGGGATTTAAATATCCCGGGCTTCATTTGCATCTTGCTGGGCGCCGCCATTTTTAAATCCCCGTTAGTGCGGACTCCGTGCCCGCGGCTACACACGGCACGGAGTAGGTAGTTCGAATTAGGCTCTCTAATTCGAACTACCGTTACTCCTTGTGGAACCTAATTCGAACTACCTACTCCATGCCACGTGTAGCCACGGGCATGGAGTCCGCACTAACGGGGATTTAAAAATGGCGGCGCCTGGCAAGATGCAAATGAAGCCCGGGATATTTAAATCCCAGGCTTCATTTGCAACTTCGATTGCCTACATTAGCCACCCTAGTTCGAACTAGGGTGGCAGTGTAGACATACCCTTAGTCTTTAAGGTGCCACAGGACTCCTCATTGTTTTTGCAGATATGGACTAACATGGCTACTCCTCTGAAGGTGATAAAGTGAGAGCTGAGAGAAGGAAAGATTCTGCAGCTGGTTTTAATGACTGATGACTAGTAATTATTACTCTGGAAGACACAGCAGCATAGACTTACCCAGTGTGAGCTCGCTCTCTTTCTCTGACTTGTTTACCTCATAGATTCCTGCTATTCCAGATTAATGTCTTTTTGAAGTGGAAGATAATAATACAGAAGTCACTAAAATGGCATTAGTGAATTTCCAGCAGCGTTACAGCACCTGTGGGGTTTAAAGCAGAAGCCACTGACATGCAGCCTTTGGAGAATACATAATAACACAGAAGCGGCCATATTGGCCCAGTGTCCTGTCTTCCAACAGTGGCCAATACCAGATGCCTCAGAGGGAGGGAAAACAACAGGTAATCATCATGTGATCCCTCTCCTGTCATCCATTACTAGACAACCAGAGGCTAGTGACACCCTGACTAATAGCCATTGATGGACCTAACTGCCATGCATTTATCTAGCTATTTTTTGAACCCTGTTAATGTTCTGGCCTTCACAACATCCTATGGCAAGGAGTGTTTGAAGTGTTTTGATCCACGTCTCTTTCTCGTACTTCTCCAACACACTGTTCGTCTTTTCTAACCCAACAATGTATTGCTCATAAATGATGTCAAGAAAAGCCAGGTGCAAGTGTCAGGAAATATTTTGGGGACTAGGTTTTGTTGCGGTCATTCTTTCGCATGCGTGTTTATAGGTATTACATTCAATTATAACCTTTCAAACAAAATGCGTTCCTTATAAGTAAATGAGGGACTGGGACTTTGAGCCTTTCACTTCTAGATTCTCCCTAGTTCAGGGTGTGTCTAGACTACAGGGTTTTGTTGATAAAAGTAGACTTTTGTCAACAAAACTATACCTAACATCGACAGAACTCATAACATCGACATAACATCGACAGAACTCGGCAGTTTTGTCGAAGGCGGTAAACCTCATTCTACGAGGAATAATGCTTTTTGTCGACAGAGTTCTGTCAACAGAAGGCATTATTGAATCTACACTGTCCTTTACATCTACACTCTCATGTTGACAAAGTGGCTTGCTTTGTCGACAGAACTGGATGTAGTCTAGACGCTCTTTGTCGACAAAGCCTGTAGTCTAGACGTACCCTCAGTTTGGTAGCTACTGACAGGCGTTATTGTCTCTTAGTGCATATGCACCAAGGTAGTAGATCTCAGTGCCATTCTCGGTGAAAAGGTTTCCACCTCAGCAAAATTGCCACCAGTGTTTAACTCTGTTTTTCCTCTTGATGGCAAACCTCTTCAGCGAAGCCAAGAATGAATAGATTACAGAGACTGGGCAAACCTCTTTGCTTCCCCCCGCCCCCATCTGTTCTGGGATTGGCCACAGAAAAGCAGTGACATTGATTGGAAGAAGGCAAACACCTTCCCAACTTCTTTTGAAAGCTCAAAATATCATTTCCTTAGGACTAGTGCAAGGTTTGGGTGAAATCCCTAAGGTACCTAATAAGGACAAGGAAGGATGCAGGCTCCATTTGGAATGTGAAGATGTACTCTTCAAACGAGACAGCTGTTTTCTCAGCTTCTGCTTCTGAGAGGGAAACTTTGAAGTTGGAAGGCAAGTGTATTCTTTCTGAGCTCTCTTTACTTATCATCACAGAAGCTCCCATGTGCCCTGAAGCTAATTATGATGATAAAAGGAAAATCAGTAGGCAAGTTGGAGGTCCAATCTATTAGGAGTGGACAACAGACAGACAATACCACTGCCGGTGAAACCATTCAATGGATTCACATGGAAACTGTCCAACCCTCGATGGGGTGGGGGTAGAGAGAAGGAAGCATGTCAATCAAGTAGACACGGCACGACATCTTAAGCAGTCTATTGATCTCCCGTTCAGAATTCGTGCAGAGCGATTCCTTGTCATAAAACATTCAGCAGCCGAAATCAATAAGAGATGCGGAACACTGAATCATGGTGCTTCAAAGTCATACTTGAAAAAAAAAAATCGTTGCGACTCAAATGTCACCAAGGCTCTGGTTTGAATTGGAACCAGGGCCGGCAATTTCAATAATAAATGCTTGTTTCCTGTTTTTTTGGGGTGGGGGTGGAGCCCTGCTGTAAAGTGAAGGGGTCTGAGTTCAGGCAGCTGACAGGGAATCTACTTGATTTCCCGCTCCCTTTATGGAACAGATGTGAGGATTAGGGAGAGAAAACCAGAGACTGAACTTTCCCTGAGACTGAACTTGCCAGGAGTTGAAGGTGTTTTCCCAGCCTCTGCAGTGTTCCCACTATAAAAACTCAGGCCTGCAAATGAATGATGAGCCTTAAAAGGCTGGGGAATGCCGAATGCGGTCTGTTTAGAGACATTTTTGCCCATTCTGCCCTATGATGTTTCCTGTACAACTTTCCACCCATTTCCTAAACACAGCGCACAGCCTGCGAAGATCTGAGGGATGTGAAGGATATGAGCGGGAGGGGTATAAAAAGGTCATAAGACTTCACCATGGTAGGTACTCTGGTCTCCAGGTGGCATGAGACCTACATTCCCTCTAATGGAGAAGAATGGCAAGTGGATCCATGCAGAGGGCGATTTGTTGGCCCCATCTCACCAAAATCTCCTGGCATCTTTTACTCAAGGGAGTCCCATTTGTACATGTGCTTTGTAGCATAGAGGAGCCTGGGGAAAAAGGTTCTCAGATGCAGCCTGTTTCTCCATCCTCTCCACTGCTTGCCATGGGACCTCAGCATAACAAAGGCCTCCATCCGGTACCATGGGCCTGAGCCACAACAGGTAAATGTCCCATCGCATGGCTCTGAGTCCAGTAGTCCTGTCACACTCGCCATTTCCAGCTGGAACACTCCATGCAGTTGCTGCTAGGGAAAATACTGGGGTGAATCCCCATTCTCTGTTCCTTCCTAGGAATTAATCCCAGCCCCGAAGACATTGTCTTTCTTTGCTGAATAAGGCCAGGGATTCAGGAGGGGAGTAGACAGCACTAACTGAAGTGCACATAAAGATAAAATAGCTGTTGTCATGCCAGTGACCTGAAATGGGCGCTAAAGAAATACAAGAAACAAGACACCAAAAGCAGCTGTCTTTGAAGTCAAAGGGAGACTTCAATGGGACCAGCACGGGACTCCTGGCTTACATAAGCAGGTGTGTCTCTTGAAATGCTATAAACTCTTGGGGTCTGTAATCCCCCAAGTGTAGAAATAAACAGCCCTTTATGTTGTCCTTAGCGTGACTGTTGTAGTTGCAAGGTACCACCTATGTCTCATCTTGTTGTTATGCCATTCCCGGCCCAGGGATAGCTGAGCATTTGGGGCTGAAAGGGATAATATTGTTACACTGAAGAATATTCTGAAAGGACATTTATGGTCAATGAGCCACAAGCTTCCTTTAAAAACAGCCAATCCAAGGCTGGCTATGCCTGGGGTCACCCTCTCACCCCTTGTATTTTACCAATGCCCTCGGTTCCTTTTGTTTTTAATGTGCCAGCTCCGATCCAGGGATCTGTTTCAAATATGCTTTTTTCTTACCCTTCCTGTTATCACTTCAACAAGAACTTCACTTTGGCGTTTACTCTCTATTTCCTCCTTTCGTCTGGGGGAGTAACACTGCAGTTCCTGGCATGCCAGCCAACCTGGTTTCCTGCATTCCTTGAGGATTCGCTAGCAGACGGGAGGTTGTGACACCTATCAAATAGATTTCCACTTTTTGGCAGTCTACAAGGCAAAGCCTTCTTTGTCGTTCCCTTGTCAGCTGTACTGGGGATCTCTCAGGTTTCAAGGTCATTCAGAGAGTCATGTTCATCCCGTCCAAGGGAATGCGTTAGCAGGCAAGTCTGCTTCTTTCTTCCTTGAAACATTAGCTATGGCACTTACAGGGATAACTTCTCAGAGCTATCAAAAGCAAGAGTATACTGAAAGAGTACACTGAAAGATGTATTGGGTTCGTAGGATTATTCCGTCTTCTACTGGAGGATCAGTCGCAGGATATCCAAACTGTGTGTATGGATGCTCAGGTCAGTATGTCCTGACATGGTGATTTCCAGCTCAATCTTATCCAGCCCAGGAGCGTGGAGTGTTGTGCAGGGAGGTACAAGCTCAAAGTGGGAAGCAGACCAAGGCATGTAGAGTTACTTGGTTCCTCATTCAGGATTGCACAGCTTGGAGGTGGCCACAGCATGAGTGAAGCCAAAGAGGGGAGTGCTTAACCTGACTTGCATCTATGGGTAGCCTCCACTCGCTGGAGCATGATGCAACAGCTGGCTGTATGCTGATCCCAGATCTGAGGGCCAAGTTCTAAACAGGTTTAGGTGGGAATTGGAGCATCTAATGCAGTGTTTGGATATTCTACGAAGATGCCCATAGTTGAAAGTTAGATATCCACTGCCACTGTCAAATTCTTTTAATAGACCGTGAAGCTCCCTTCTCATTGAGTAACCCTCGGCCCTTCTGTAGCAGGTTTTATCCCAGGATCTCTAAGTGTTTTCCAAAGGGAAAAGAAGCAAGCCTGACACCATCCCTATAGGGAAAAGATTAACACAGGAAATTAGACAAAACCAGTATGGTGAATTCCCATAGTGTAATATGCTCTCTCCAGGAAATGCTTCCTGATAACCTAGTACAAAATGCAGCTGCTGGCCTAAGTTTCCATTTGTTCCTAAGGTTTAGCTCTATGGACACTGTTAGATTAGCTTTTGCTTGCAGTACTTGGTCATTGTTTGCTTGTATAGCACCCCAAACAATTTGATAGCAAGGCGCATCCATAAACAAAATTGCTGATTATACTTATAGCACTAACTGATGACATAGAGGTGTATACTTAGCTAAAATTTTCCTAGACATGTGTTCAACTCAAAACATTTCAATCTGGCTTTAGATCTGAAAGTTCAGCATCCTAGAGCCGGTGGCTCAGCCCATTAGATAAAGGTTGGTGTCAGAAGTGGGATTCAGCTTTGGATCCAGGTTCTGATTTGGAATACCCTTGTAGCAACATCAAGTTCCAATTGTATTGGATTCCACTGGAGGGGTAAACAGCTAGACCTGGACTTTGTGGTGAACTTGCTCCACTTTTGGCTCTCCCTTGCTTTGTGTAGGAAGCTGTCCCTGAAAGCAGGTTTGTCCCTTGCCTTGCTGGAGTTAGCAGTGGTGTAGCCAGCGTCCTCAGACCCTAAGCAGAGGGGAGACTGGACCTCAAGTTTCTTCTCATGACTATCTGGCTGTGGTGATATTGACCCATTCCAGAGGGAGGGAGAGAGATGAAGTCCTTGTTGGAAGCAAAGACACTGCATCATGGGGCTTCTGAAGACTGGTGTATTGAGAGGCAGTAACTGGAGAATGCCCAAGGTTGCTAGCCCACTATGGGAAAAAGTAAATCAAAGGACAGTGGTTGCAGTGAGAAGTGAGATAATAAATATGGTTAAATTATAATGGGGGGAGGCTATAAACCTAATGTGGCCTCTTTCATGGAGACATAAGAACATAACAACGGCCATACTAGGTCAGACCAAAGGCCCATCTAGCCCAATATTCTGTCTGCCAACAGTAGCCAATACCAGATGTCCCAGAGGAAGTGAACACAACAGGTAATCATCATGTGATCTCTCTCCTGTCATCCATTTCCAGACAAACAGAGGTTAAGGGACACCATTCCTACCCATTCTGTCTACAGGGTCTCCAGATTGCAGGGTCTGGAGACACAAATGTGTTCTAGCAACCAGGGACCCCAAAACAGCGGGCTGCTAGGATATCTGACTCTTTCCTTTTGAAACCCTCATCTCTCTATAGCTTTCTAAAGTGGTACCCATTCAGAAAGTGTCCAGACATAACTGGGTAGAGACCAAAGACCATTGGTCTGGGTGTGGGTGTTCCACAGCTTGCTTCATAGCCTCTCCTGGTTTTGGCTACACCAAAATGGACTTCTAGTTCCTACGACACTCTTTAGAACTGGAGGAAGGTGCTGAAGGCTGTTTTCTTAGGGAGCCATCTACAGCGTATTGGTACATCTTTACGAATGCTACTAACTTAAGAACAATGTGGTGTATTCCTGTGGGCCAGCAGAGGTTGTTCTTTCTATAGAGGGCCTGTATACGGGTTCATTAAATATTTTTTTATTAGGTACATTCTAGTACCACCTGGAAGTCCCACTCAGGAACCGTGACCATATCACATTAGGAGCTCTGCAAACACAGAACAAATGCTCCCTTCTCCAAAGTGTTTTTACGGACAGCTGTATCTCTGTTAGGTACCACTCCCCGGACAGCTCTTTTCTGACAGAGGAAACAGAATATTTTCAATTAATAAAGTCTTTGAAAGTACTAAGCAACTTCACTGTTCTTCCACATAGTGCACTTCAGAGCTGAGAAATATAAGAATGCTAAAGAACGGCATCGCCGCATGAAGCCCTCATATTAGCCACACTCGGTGGACAGCTAGGTTCCTTTTGATGGTTTTTCATGCTTGTGATCTGATCCCTTCACTGGGCCTGATTTGAGACCTTTTCTTCACGGGAAGAAGACAGGCTTGTTGGTTCCAGGGAAACACATTGTTTCTTGCAGGCCATGGTTCTTGAGAGGTTTTGGACACATACCCATGGAACCAGATTCTCACTACATAGAATACGTAAGTCCTTTATGCCTGTGCTAGGTGAAGATGCTGATCCGACCGCCTTTTCTACCTACTATGCACAGCTGTAAATCATGTGAGGTGGGAGATGGTGGAAGATCAGGCTCCAGGCATTAGAAATCTTTGATGCCGAGTCTGATAAATGAGAGCGGCAGGAAGAGTGGCCAAAATTGGAGGGCTATGAATCAAACCCCAGAACAGAAGAGTGTGATTCACCCATTCGACTGCATGCAACTGCCCAGGAGACAATATGCCAGCGCGGTGGAACAGAACTGCAACTTCCCAGAAATAAATACTCGCCCTTGACTGACACGATGCTATTCGCTTTCAGTTAATAGATTTCGTCTTGGAATTCAGCAGAAACATGGAGAGTGCAAATCATTCGAGTGTCCTGTGGCGAGGTGAACAGGCCCCGCACTAAAGGGCTGGGAGTAGATCCAGGCCCAGCTGGCTGAGAGGGCCCCGCCCCTCCGGCCCTGCTGGGCATGCTCCCAGCAGAGCCAACATATAAAGGCGGAGGGAGCCCAGCAGGAGAAAAGGCAGCTGGAGGCTAGAAGGACCCAGGCTGCATCCCCGGTGTTCCTGCAGCAGCTGACACCAGCGCAAGGGCCCGTGTCTACCACTGGGAGTACCGACAGCAGCCAACCCCGCCTGAGGGACCAGAACCCCAACGCCTCCAACCCCGGCCCTGGTAAGGACCGCCGCCGAGGCAGAGGGATTATAGGGATGCCAGGGGGTAGGAAGCAGCCCAGGGCAAGGATTGCTATCCCAGCTTGGTGTGTATCGGCTGGAGTCCCCACCGAGCAGGCAGCGGCAAGAGTCCTTGCCTACAGGGCCCTGGGCTGGGACCCGGTGGAGAGGAAGGGCCTGGGTCCCCCTAGCTCCCCTTTCCACACCCGGGGAAATCACCCCGACAAGGAGAGGCTTTTTCCTGGAGCTAAGCCTCTGGTACCGTATATGCCTTGAGAGAGGGGCCGGACTTTTGTACTGGGACTCTGGTACCATATATGCCTTGAGAGAGGGGCTGGGACTTTTGTACTGGGACTTTAGTACCGTAGACACCCCGAGAGAGGTGCCAGGACCGAGACACGGGACCCTAGAAGGGGGATGCACCCCACGTCAGGGGCGTACCCCCCCGACAGGTCCATACAAGGCGCATGCATGTGATTAAATGAGGAAAGAGGCATTTCAGAACAGTCGCAGCTCCTAAAAACAGTACTGGCTATCCCCCGGTGGGAAAAAGTCAACATCCTTTTAGACTTTGAACATAACCCACCCTCCCATTCATTTACAGAGCCTCCCTTCAAGCCACTGCTCACCTGACCCTAGCAGTTCCATTCTGCAATGTCGATGCGAGTGAAAGACTCAGACTCCATCCCAAAGAATCTAGAGGCGGTGGCTCCTCCCACCTCACAAAAGAGGGAATGGGCAGCAGGACTGTTGTCCTCCGTGACAACGGGGCCTCCCACTCCTGTCTCTTTTCTAGCTACCCACTGCTCAGGGACCTTCGTCTGGTCCAACGCTTTGGGCAATTTATTAACAGTGCTCTTACAGTATTTTCCCCTGAGAGATATGACTCTTCAGACACTTCCAATGTTGTGAAGACCAGGACTTTAACAGGGTTCAAAACAGAGCTAGATAGATTCATGGTGGTTGGGTCCATCGATGACTGTTAGCCAGGATGGGCAGAAATGGGTCCTTAGCCTCTTGTTTGCCTGGAAATGGATGACAAAGGACAGATCACATGAGGATTCCCTGTTGTGTTCCCTCCTTCTGGTGCACCTGGCATTGGCCACTGTCAGCAGACAGGATACTGGGGGTATGTCTCGACTACATCCCTCTGTCGCCAGAGGGATGTAAATTAGATGTACTGACATTGCAAATGAAGTGGGGATTTAAATCTCCCGCACTTCATTTGAATAAAAGTGGCTGCCGTGTTTTGCGGAGGCAGCGGTTTGTCAGCAAAAAGTGGCTATCAAGATGGGGATTGGACGACAAAGAAAGCCTTGGTTGGCTGATCCTGTAAACCTCATTTTACAAGGCATAAGGGATCAGCCGACCAAGGCTTTCTTTGTCGCCCGATCCCCGTCTTGACAGCCGCTTTTTGCCGACAAATCGCTGACTCGGCAAAATGTGACGGCCATTTTTATTCAAATGAATCGCAGGAGATTTAAATCCCCGCTTCATTTGAAATGTCGGTATGTCTAATTTACAGCCCTCTGGTGACAGAGGGATGTAGTCTAGACATACCCTGGGATAGATGGACCCTTGGTCTGACCCAGTCTGGCTGTTCTTATGTTCTCAAACTCAATCTCTCTCTTCCCCCTTGAACAGTTCTTTTCTGTGCCTTTCTACTCCCTGGGGGTATGTCTACACTACCCTCCTAGTTCGAACTAGGAGGGTAATGTATGCATACCGCACTTGCTAATGAAGCCCGGGATTTGAATTTCCCGGGCTTCATTAGCATAAGCGGGGAGCCGCCATTTTTAAATCCCCGCTGCTTCGAACCCCGTGCAGCGCGGCTACACGGGGCTCGAACTAGGTAGTTCGGACTAGGGTGCCTATTCCGAACTACCGGTACACCTCGTTTCACGAGGAGTAACGGTAGTTCGGAATAGGAACCTAGTCCGAACTACCTAGTTCGAGCCCCGTGTAGCCGCGCTGCACGGGGTTCGAAGCAGCGGGGATTTAAAAATGGCGGCTCCCCGCTTATGCTAATGAAGCCCGGGAAATTCAAATCCCGGGCTTCATTAGCAAGTGCGGTATGCATACATTACCCCGCTAGTTCGAACTAGCGGGGTAGTGTAGACATACCCTGGGTGAAGAGCTTTATCTGTTTTATTGTACTCTCCAGCCCATTCCCTATCTGTTTTGCCCCTCAGGTTTATACCGAGGGAGATTTACTTGGTGATCCAGAGTTCAGGGTTCTGTCCCACGCTGCTGGGTTCTGTCATAAACACCTTTGTGGGAACCCTTTTCTCTAGTGGCTGCTACTCAATAGTTCTGCAGCACCTACAGTATAGGCAGGAATTGAAAATATCTCCCAGGTCCACCCGAGGAAATATTGATAAAGCTAAAGCTGAATCTGAAGTCATGGGGAAAGGACGGTCCTAAGTACATTGGAGAGGGTCCAGCAGAGGGCAACAAAAATAATGAAGGGGCAGAAGGATTTGGGCTTATTTGGTCTCTAGAAGAGAAGAGTGAGGGGGGATTTGACAGCAGCCTTCAACTTCCTGAAGGGAGGTTCCAAAGAGGATGGAGAAAGGCTGTTCTCAGTGGTAACAGATTATAGACCTCCCCCCACACTGCAACTTGAAACCATTGCTCCTTGTTCTCAGGTGGATATTAAGAAAAACTAGGAGGATGGTGAAGCACTGGTCTGGGTTCCCTAGGGAGGGGTGGAATTTCCATTCCTAGAGATTTTTAAGTCCCAGCTTGACAAAGCCCTGGCTGGGACGATTTAGTTGAGATTAGCTCTGCTTTTAGTAGGGGGTTGGACTTGAAGACCTTCTAAGGTCTCCTTCAACTCTATGATTCTATGGAACAGAATACTTAGGTCTGAAATATGAATGCCAGTTGACTTGCATTGCTGAGGACAGATTGAGGGATGCATGGAAAGAGAGCAGCCCCTGGAAAAAGAAACATCCCATCATGACATTTTTCAAACAAACCGTGCCAACGTGTTGGCTCAACATAACTTGATTTTGAAACTTTCCTGGGCGAGGCACAGGAGCTCCTGGCTGGCTGTCATCGCAGCAGATGTCAGGAGTCTTGCACGTGCTCTCTGCAGAAGCCTTTGATCTCATTCCTTAATAAAGTGTACCAGATCCTAGAAATAAATACGAGAGGAGTAAACAAGCAGCGAGTGGCACTCCAAAGACAAAATGCTTTCAAACAACACAGCTCCTGGATCTGCTGCCGTGGAAATGGAATCTGGCTGCCATATTTAGAACTCAGCCCAAGTTCCCCAACGCTTGGAGGTGCTTGGGACTTGGGTTTGGGCTTAGATTGTCCCATACTTAGGTCATACACTCCTGCGGGGCAGAGCAGCCTCACCTGGAGTAGATGGACCAGTTCAGATTGTCTTGGAGCAGCAATGCACCCTGGGCTGTTGCCGATTCCAGTGCACGGAAGATTAATCATAGAATCATAGAATCATAGAACTGGAAGAGACCTCAGAAGGTCATCAAGTCCAGCCCCCTGCTCTAGGCAGGAACAATTCCAACTAAATCAACTCGGCCAGGGCTTTGTCAAGCCGAGACTTAAACACCTCTAGGGATGGAGACTCCACTACTTCCCTAGGTAACCCATTCCAGTGCTTCACCATCCTCCTAGTGAAATAGTTTTTCCTAATATCGAACCTGGACCTCTCCCACCACAACTTGAGACCATTGCTCCTTGTTCTGCCATCTGTCACTATTGAGAACAGCCTCTCTCCAGCCTCTTTGGAACCTCCCTTCAGGAAGTTGAAGGCTGCTATCAAATCCCCCCTCACTCTTCGCTTCTGCAGACTAAACAAACCCAAGTCCCTCATCCTCTCCTCATAAGTCATATGCTCCAGCCCCCTAATCATTTTGGTTGCCCTCCGCTGGACCCTCTCCAATGCGTCCACATCCTTTTTGTAGTAGGGGGCCCAGAACTGGACACAATACTCCAGATGCGGCCTCACCAAAGCTGAATAAAGGGGAATGATGACATCTCTGGATCTGCTGGCAATGCTCCTCTTAATGCAACCTAATATGTCATTAGCCTTCTTGGCTACAAGGGCACACTGTTGACTCATATCCAGCTTCTCATCCACTGTAACCCCCAGGTCCTTTTCTGCAGAGCTACTACTTAACCGTTTGGTCCCCAGCTTGTAACTATGCTTGGGATTCTTCCGTCCCAAGTGCAGGACTCTACACTTGTCCTTGTTGAACCTCATCAGACAAATTGGAGGATTGGGCCACAAGAAATCTAAGTCATTCTGTACCCTATCTCTGCCCTTAAGCATATCTACCTCTCCCCCCAGCTTAGTGTCATCCGCAAACTTGCTGAGGGTGCAATCCATCCCCTCATCCAGATCATTAATAAAGATATTGAACAAAACCGGTCCTAGAACCAAACCTTGGGGCACTCCGTTAGAAACCGACCGCCATCCTGACATCGAGCCATTGATCACTACCCGCTGGGTCCGGCCTTCTAGCCATCTTTCTATCCATCTTACCATCCATTTATCCAATCCACAATCCCTTAACTTGCTGGCAAGAATATTGTGGGAGACCATATCAAAAGCCTTGCTAAAGTCAAGGTATATAACATCCACTGACTTTCCCATGTCCACCAAGCCAGTTACCTCATCATAGAAGCTAATCAGATTGGTCAGGCATGACTTGCCCTTTGTGAATCCATGCTGACTATTCCTAATCACTTTCCTCTCATCCAAGTGCCTCAATATGGATTCCTTAAGGATCCCTTCCATGATTTTTCCAGGAACCGAGGTAAGACTGACCGACCTATAGTTCCCTGGATCATCCTTCTTCCCTTTTTTGAAGATGGGCACTACATTTGCCTTTTTCCAGTCATCCGGGATTTCTCCTGATCTCCACGACTTTTCAAAGATAATAGCCAAAGGCTCCACAATGTCATTTGCCAACTCCCTCATTACCCTCGGATGCACTAAGTCCGGACCCATGGATTTATGTACGTTTAGCTTTTCTAAATAGTTCCTAACCTGTTCTTTACCCACCACGGGCTGTCCATCTTCATCCCATCTTGCATCACTTGGCGCAGAAGTCCAGGAGCCGACCTTGTCCGTGAATACAGAGGCAAAGAAAGCATTGAGTACTTCAGCTTTCCCCACATCATCTGTCACGCAGGATTGGGAGTGACACGGCACCAGTCTCCCCGAGGGTGCCACATTCATGCTGGGGACAGCTGGGCGTGACACATGGACAGAGTGTGCAGGGGCGGTACCAACAAAGAGCATCCTGGACAGGGGCATGCTGACTTGACAGGGATGCTTTCTTTACTTCCCCTCCTTAGTCTCACCTTCCTCTTTCCTCCCTTTCCCCTCTCCTCTCTATGGCTGAGCTTGGCACCCGCACAACTGCTGGCCCATTGGAGAAACAGGTGTGCTTCTTCAAGAAATACAGTGCCTGCCCTGGGGAACGAAGGACTTGGGTAGAAAAGGAGGCCAGCAAGTTGAGGAATAAGAGGGCAGGACCCTGCGATTCTATTCCTGGTTCTGGAAAGGTGTATGGCTTAGTGGTTGGAGCTGAGAACCAGAGGGGAAAGAGTCATGGGCTATATTCCTAGCTCTGAGATGTGCTGGCTAGTGGTTAGAGCTGGCTCTGGAATGTCTGAGATAGAAAGCCAGACTCATTTTCCACAGCCAGAACTGAACTCGCTGTCTGAGGTCATCTCTTCCCATCATTACCCCAACTCTGCATGGGGGTAACAGAGACATAGCGAGGGAGGCTGTGGGGGGGCAGTTTTCCCCAGGCACCATGCTAGGGAGAACGTAGGGAGAGCAGCATGGGCGGATCTGGGACCACCTGACCCCTCCGCAGCAGCTGCGGCCATGTCAGACCCGCCAGCGCTGTTCTCCCTGCTCTCGCCCTAGCGTGGCACCCGGGGGCAACTGCTCCTCCCTCCCCCGCTCGATATGCCGCTGGGGGGTAACAGTATTTACCTGCCCAGATTAATTCATGCACTAGGAGATCCTCACTGGAAAGTGCCTGGTACTACCTGATCATGCCTGAGAAGGGCCCTACAGGGGGGACCAGATAGAATATGTGAAAAAAAACCAGGACAAAGGGGAGAGGGTAACAGGCACCTATATAAGACAAAGGCCCAAATGTGGGGACTGTCCCAATAAAATCAGCACAGCTGGCCACTGTAGGAGGACCCCTTGCCGTCTGGGGAGGAGATTTGTCTCCTTCAGCTTCACCAGGCTTCCTTCCAGCTGGCCGGCTCTCGATGAACGCTCTCTTAGGACCGCGCGGGGGGAGCAGGAAGATGCCACAGCTAGTGGGTGGACCGGCACTTCTCTCAGGCTAAGCCTCTCATTGCATCCACTGCTGGGGACCCTGTGCCGAAAAAATGAGCCTGGTCCGAGTGTCGTGACGTTTCCCTGCATCGAGCTTCTTTCCCATTCTCCCTTGCTGCTCCCAACAGGAATCTCGCCGGGGGACTCCCAGCGGCTGCTGGGGATTCCGGCAAATTCTGCTGCCTTAGCGGCTCCGTTCCCTGCGGATTTGTTCCGATTCCGATTGCTCCTTCTTTGTACGGCGCAAGCAGCTCCTGGCCCGCCTCGGGGGTCAAGGCCTCGCTGTTCTTGGCCCCTTTGAAGGCCCCAAGGCCAGTCGGGGGCCTGCCCCCAAAGGGTTTACAGTCTGCGTGGTGAGAGAATGGTGAGGCAGGGGGGCTCACCAGGGGCCAGCGATTCATACAAAAACCAATGGTCCCAGGTCACCCACTGCCAAGCCTTATGCAGCCATCTAGCCAGAGCATCTCGTTTGGCCTCCTGGATAGCACACGGTCACTAGCCCAGCCGGCTCCACACTTAGGGGAGACGACAGCCTGCTGGGCCCCTAGGCAAGGTGTGTGTGTGAGGTCTCTGAGCCCCTAGAAGGGGCGGGGCCTCAGGCAGAAGAGGCGGGGCCAGGCAGCTGGTCCTCAGCACTGCCCAGGCTAACCCGAACCCTGAAGTGTGCCATGCCCTGGTGGCAATTGACGGGCCTGGGGCTCTGGGCATTGCTGCCGCCACTGTAACAGCAGTGGCTGAGAGTCCTAAACCCTTTCAAAACATCAGGCCTTGGGGAAGTTGCCCCCTTTGTCCTCCCTTCCCCTCCCCCGTCAGCAGGCCTGTTCACACCAAGCCAATAACATGAATTAGACTAAAGCATTACAACCCTCGAGAGGCTAGGTTATCATCTGCCACAGGCAGAGAACAGCAGGGACTGACGTGCACCCGTGTGTCTGCAATGGTAGGAACTGCTTCATTGAACAACAGCGTGCTGGTCCAGAACGTGGAGAACCATTACTCCATTAATTTGCATGATTAAACTGCAGCAAGGGAGGTTTAGGTTGGACATTAGGAAAAACTTCCTAACTGTCAGGGTGGTGAAACACTGGAATAAATTGCCCAGGGAGGTGGTGGAATCTCCATTGCTGGAGATATTTAAGAGCAGGTTGGACAGACACCTGTCAGGGATGACTTGGATGGTGCTTGGCCCTGCTATGTGTGCAGGGGACTGGACTCGATGACCTCTCGAGGTCCCTTCCAGTTCTAGTGTTCTAGGATTCTTTGATTATATTGTAAAACAGGGGCCGTTGGGGATTAAAGGGATGAGGATGGTTCTCTGAACAGAGACAGGAAACCCAGCACAATTCCCAGTGCAGGTAGAATCCACTTATTTCTGAGTTTCTGGCCTGGCCAACTGGAGAGAGCGCGAGGCTGGTCTTGGTGGTGTCAAAGGTCAGAACGAGGAGCAATGGTCTCAAGTTGCAGTGGGGGAGGTGTAGGTTGGAGATTAGGACAAACCATTTCCCTAGGAGGGTGGGGAAGCCCTGGGCTGGGTTCCCTAGGGTGGTGGAATCTCCATCCCTAGATGTTTTTAAGTCCCAGCCTGACAAAGCCCTGGCTGGGTTGATTGAGTTGGGATTGGTCCTGCTTGGGCAGGGGGTTGGACTTGATGACTCCTGAGGTCTCTTCCAGCTCTAGGATTCTATGATTCTAAGATGGGAGACTTTCCTCGGGGTGTTAGGCACACCTGTATGAAAAGGACGATCTCTACATATGGCTGCTTGTAGCTGCCGTGGTTTCCAAGCAGGAAGGACACCTAAGGCTGCCCTCCCCTTTGTCGCTTTATTAGGGAAGAAGCCACAGATGAAAAGGATTGCAGTAGGTTTCCTGAAGTTTAATCTAGACACATGTTTCCCATGTAGCAGAAGGGACCCCGCAGTGCTTTGTCAATGCTGAGCTAATGAGGGAGAAGAAGCCGTTTTATCTTTGTAACCATGGAAAGTTCACCGCCATCCAGCACGTGATTTATACATAATGAGTCTTGTCACACTTACATTCCTGCCTCACATGAAAGCAGTCAACACACCTACCGCTGATCAGAAATTTCTCTCTCTCTCTCTCCCCTATGTTTTATTCACAGTCTAATGATCTGCCAGTACAAGGACCGTATTTAGGGCTGATTGCTATCAGCATTTACATCTGGGAGAGCATCTTACTCTCAGCGAGGGTTTGGGAAATCAGTTGTGAAGGGGTTGCAGCAAAGGACGTCAAAGCATAGGGACACCAGAGGGGACAGCCGAAGGGAACACAGGGGCGTAGAGGTCGCTTTGGAAGAGCTGGGAGAAAAGGAGTAGAAAGGCACCTTTTGCGGAGTATCTGATGAGTCAGCTTCATGGCTCTAGGAGGTCAGGGCAAGGACACGGGAGTAAGAGAACTGCAAATAGTGGAACTACTACAGCCACACACTCCTGAGCGACGATGGGCATGTTCCTATATGCCGTTTCTGAGACTTATTTCCCACATAAGTTGCATCCATTTGGTCTGGGCGAGGGTAAGTGCTGGAGAGGTGAGCAACCAGGGAGAATTTAACTCATGTACTCTGGCCATGCTGGAACATTTATAATTATTGGATAAAATTATATATAACCAGGATCATCCACTGAGTACTTTGGTGACCCTCATAAAACCATAGAATATTAGAACAGGAAAGGACCTTGAGAGGTCATCGAGTACAGTCCCCTGCCCTCATGGCAGGACCAAGCACTGTCTAGATCATCTCTGACAGGTGTCTGTCCAACCTGCTCTTAAATATCCCCAGTGATGGAGATTCCACAACCTCCCTGGGCAATTTATTCCAGTGTGTAACCACCCTGATAGTGAGGAAGTTTTTCATAATGTCCAACCTAAACCTCCCTTGCTGCAATTTAAGCCCATTGCTTTTTGTTCTATCCTCAGAGGCCAAGATGAATAAGTTTTCTCCCTCCACCTTGTAATAATCTTTTAGGGTATGTCTACACTACAGAGTTAGTTTGAACTAACAGACGTTAGTTCGAACTAACTTTAATAGGCGCTACACTAGCGCTCCGCTAGTTCGAATTTAATTCGAACTAGCGGAGCACTTAGTTCGAACTAGGTAAACCTCATTTTACGAGGATTAAGCCTAGTTCGAACTAGCTAGTTCGAATTAAGGGCTGTGTGGACCCTTAATTCGAACTAGTGGGAGGCTAAGGCTTCCCAGGTTTCCCTGGTGGCCACTCTGGCCAACACCAGGGAAACTCTATGCCATTGATGGACCTAACCTCCAGGAATTTATCTAGCTCTTTCTTGAACCCTGTTAAAGTTCTGGTCTTCACAACCTCCTCTGGCAAGGAGTTCCGCAGGCTGACCATGCACTGTTTGACGAAAAACTTCCTTTTGTTTGTTTAAAACCTGCTACTTATTAATTTCAATTGGTCATCCCTCGTTCTTATGGTATGGGAACTAGGCTTTTCTCCCTGGACTTTTAATCATTTTTGTTGCTCTTCTCTGCGCCCTCTCCAATTTCTCCACATCGTTCTTGAAGGCTATGTCTACACTACAGGGTTTTTGCGCAAAAACAATGGTTTTTGCGCAAAACCCCATGGAGCATCCACACCTGAAGCATGTTTTTGTGCAAAAAAATACAGTAAATCGACAGGACAGAGGGCTTTTGCCGGTAGAGTTATTTCTCTCTCTACAAGGAATAACTCCTTTCTGCACAAGAGTTCTTGTGGAAAAAGGTGTGTGTGGATGCACCACAGGGGTTTCTTGGGCAAAAAGAGCCTATCAGAGAAAGCACAGGTGCTCTGATGACCATTCTGTGAATGTCCATCAGAGCTTTCTTGCACAAGAGTGTCCATGCAGAGTGGATGCTCTCTTGTGCAAAAGCACATCGCTTTTCCAACGCGCTTTTGAGGTGTGGAAGCGCTTTTGTGCAAGAAGTTTTTGCGGAAGATCTCTTCTGCACAAAGCTTCTTGCACAAAAACCCTGCAGTGTAGACAAAGCCGAAATGTGGTGCCCAGAACTGGACACAGTACTCTGTTGGAGGCCTCATCAGTGCAGTGTAGAGTGGAAAAATAATTTCTCCTGTCTTGCTCATAACACTCCTGTTAATCACAACACCCAGGTGAAGTAAAGAAGTATTTTACACACATTACTTACCACCTTGCCTGTAGCTTGTTGCCAGTGGACATATATGTGTGTGTTTGCGTGTCTAAAGTGCCACAGGACTACTTGTTTTTAAAATTAGACTAACACAGCTTCCTTTCTGAGACTTACATACACATGTGTGCAATCTCTCTCTCTCACACACACATGGGTTTCTTGCACACCGTGAAAATAACCCCCTCTCAAACTACTAGCTAAAACTTCTGTCCTAACATTCCAGTGAAGATTGGTTTACATCAATGCAGTCATTGGAACGCATTTTTACCCTTGTAGAGCTGGAGTATATTCATTAGGCCACAAATTCTGAAACCCGGTAACCTGGGAATGGCTGCATTTGTCATAGTTCCACATCTGGATCTCTCTTTGGCCTGGCAAAGTTAATAAAATCTCCAAATTAAAATCCCTGGAATCGCCTCTCTGCTCAATTGACTTTGAACTCCTTTTCTCCTCACTACCAGTTCTTCTTGCAATAGGAAAATCCAAAAGTATAACTTCCATCAATTCCCTAGGCACCAATGTTTTGCACAAAGAACAGGGAATGTTAACACTTGTCAAATATTTTGAGATGATGTAAAATGCATTCTTAAAACAATGGACTTAATAATATGTTAATATTCAGTAAAACCTGAGTTATCCAGCATTCTTGGGGATTAGGGTGTTCCAGTTACCTAAAAATTCTGGCTATTTGAGAGTCCCATCAAACTAGGAAAAACCAATGGACAATAATAGTAAAACTCAAGTTTTTAATATTGGTAGTTTTGCAGTGTGAGGCAGTTGGTCTCACATTTCTATTTTGATTGAAGATGATTAGTACTTAAATAAAAAATTGTTCAGCCAATCATGGTAAACCAAGCCAGGCCTGTGCGCCTGAAGATGTGACAGTATTGTGGCTGGGAGCAATGGTGGTTAACAAAGTTTTCTGGTTAACAGAGTGCCAGATAACAAAGGTTTCACTGTACCATGAAAACCACACTTGGGTTATTATAGCAATGCTCCTGCTCTTTCCCGTCTCCATAAATTACCCATGGAGCTGTGATGGCTGATGAAATAACGTTTAAAACTCGGATTCCCAAAGGGAGCGAGGGATATAAGCTTCGTTGAAACCTCCGATTGCGCCGAGGCATGTTTTGTGCATGAGACCTAGTTATTAGTGTGTGATATTTCCATGACAGTAGACCCCAGATTGAACGAGTGCTCCATTGTGCTAGATGCTATACAGTCATATCTGAAGATACCAGTTCCTGGTCCAAAGCGTTCACAGTCTAAGGTGCTAAGTGACATACAAAGGGGGCGATGGATGCAGTCAGATACATCTAAGAGCTGCATGAGGACCAGTTCATCTTTCAGTCCCCAAATCGGACTTGGTCAATGTCGAGTAATCTTATTCCATGAGCAGCACGCTGCGTGTTGACCGGTAAATTTGGATGCGTGAGATGAGTCAAGGTAAGAAACGGTCTATCAGGGCTTTCCAATCTTTGTGATAGGATTCACTTTAAACAGAGGAGAGAGTACAGGTTGGACCTCCCTGGTCCGGCACCCTTGGGACCTGACTGATTCCGAATGAGGGATTTTGCCGGACCAGGGGAGGTTATTTCTGGCCCCCCCAGCTTGGGTGTTCCTTGCAGCTGCTAAGCTAGCCCATCGGCAACCCCGCTGCCTCCACCCCACCTGCAGCCCGCTGCCTTCCCGGGCTTCTGGCCTGTCACGTCTGCTGCGATCCCACCACCTGGGCTCCCAGCTCCAAGAAGGCTGACTGCTGCCCCGTTGCCAGGGATGGCAAACAACTTCCCCGCAATATTTACCTGCACCTCCGCAGATACTGGCGATCGCAGCTCCCATTGGCAGGGAGCGGCCAATGGGAGCGGCAATCCCCCGTACCTGCAGAGGTGCAGGTAAATACGATGGTGTGGGGGCCCGCCAGGGGCTAATGTTGGTAGATCGGTTCCAGCCCTTGGCCTGGCATTTACCCACTCCCACTTTAAGTTATGGTAAGAGGAAGCTGCCTACCAAATTTGATGGGTGTAGCTCTTATCATGTAGGAGGAGTTCTTGAAAAGCGACAGACAAACACTCTCACATGTATCGTAGCTATCCTGAGAGAGCTTTTTCACGTTAACTAGGAGGAAAAAAGGGATTTACAGGCTTTAACTAATAGGTCTATAAGCTCAGCTCTCAGCACCCGTTGTGAACAAAAAAATCCAGAGCCTTGAAAGCTGTTTAAGTTTGCAGTGGAACAATCTGTACTTTAGGCCTCTGCTGTTTTCTGAGCGGTGGGTTTGCATTGTGCTCAGAAAGATAAACACACTTGTGAGCTCGTGCATTTAAGCAACGAAGCCAGGCAGTTTTGCTTCCTGCCACTTTTGAGTCGGCATCTCGCTGTTTCAGCAAATAGCTTCTTAATGCCGTGTTAAAACCATTTCCCCCTCCCAAATCCCCTCTGCTTGGGCTTTGCCGCTCTGAATCTGAGCATGAAGAACAACAGTGAGTCAGGACCGTGGCTAATAGCTGCTCCACACCGTTAACCTTTTGTAAGTGCAAAATATCAGTCCTGGGAAAAAGGGGACTGGTCCAGATTCACAGCACTTGGAAGTTCTATGAGCTACTTAACATAAGAACATGAGAACAGCCAGACTGGGTCAGACGAAGGGTCCATCTAACTCAGTATCATGTCTGCCGACAGTGACCAATGCCAGATGCCCCAGAGGGAGGGAACACAACAGGTAATCCTCATGTGATCCCTCCCCTGTCACCCATTTCCAGACAGTGGCTAGGGACACCATTCCTACCCATCATGGCTAATAGATAGATTCATGGAGGTTAGATCCATCAATGGCTATACCCTTTTTGAACCTGTTCAAGTCCTAGCCTTCACCACATCCTCTGGCAAGGAGTTCCACAGGTTGACTGTACGCTGAGTGAAGAAACCTTCCTTTTGTTTATTTGTTTACTTGAACGTGGCAGCTGCCAAATCTGCTCCCTATGAGAGTGAAGAGCTGACAGGCACAGACTAGAAAAATAATCCCTACTCCTCATCAGAGGAATTATACCTTATGGATAAGACATTGGTGTAGGATCCAGGAAATGGGTATTTAATTCCCAGCTCTGCCACACACTTTCTGCTGTCCTTGGGTAAATCATTTAATCTCTCTCTGCTTGACTTCCCCATCTGCACAATGTAGACAACAAACTTTCCTGTCAATTGAGGTCATATGCTTTTCTGGGCAAATAATACTAAGTTATCAAATTTATCGGGATCATCGTTATTTTCTTCTATTCTTGTTTGCTCAGCACTTGTCACTAGGCAGTTCCATAAACAGATCTTTCATTCAGTCCTACAAAGTTTCAGTCATTCAGCCTAAACTAACATGCCACTTCTTGGAAACTTTCATGAAACTGTACTAGCCCTCAGGTTCTTCAGAACTGCCGCCTTTGTGAAAGTGGCGCTGTTAAGTTTCTGTTTATTTTCTTAAAATGATCCCTAAGAGATGAAATGCTAAAGGTATGTATGTAGGACTTCAAAAGGGGGGTGGTGATGCCAATTCATGGTAAAGAAAAACATGATATAGAATGTATTGATGAATACCTAGCAGGCAAAAGTCCACATGTGCATATTAAAAAGAGATTGTTAAGTCAGTGCGTAATATTAAAATATAACTGTGTTTTCAGTCATCTGCAAATCTTTCAGCAATTTATAAGAACGGCCATACTGGGTCAGACCAAAGGTCCATCTAGCCCAGTAGCCTGTCTTCTGACAGTGGCCAATGCCAGGTGCCCCAGAGGGAGTGAACAGAACAGGGAATCATCAAGAGATTACACCCCTGTTGCCCATCCCCAGTTTCTGGCAAACAGAGGCTACGGACACCATTCCTACCCAGTTTGGCTAATAAGAATTGATGGACCTAACCTCAATGAATTTACCTAGCTCTTTCTTGAACCCTGTTAAAGTCCTGGTCTTCACAACATCCTCTGGCGAGGAGTTCCACAGGTTGACTGTGTGCTGTGTGAAGAAAAACTTCCTTGTAGAGAGATCCAACCCTTGTCGCCCATTCCCAGCATCTGACAAACAGAGGCTAGGGCCACCATTCCTACCCATCCTGGCTAATAGCCATTGATGGACCAAACCTCCATGAATCATAGAGTCATAGAGCTGGAAGAGACCTCAGGAGGTCATCAAGTCCAGCCCCCTGCCCAAGGCAGGACCTATTCCAGTTCAGGACCATGAACTCATCTAGCTCTTTTTCAAAGCCTGTTAAAGTCTCTGCAATGATGAAGGGCTAAAAAAACCTCACTTCTTAAACGGCAAACTGAGTTGCAGGAGCTGGGGCTTGAATAAGACACACAGAAAAATTCTGTCTAACTTTGTCCTCGGACTCTGATACTTCCCACCTTGGTACTTTAATGCTCACCATGTTCCTCCTTCCCCAGCGCCTCATTGCCAGTGACCAGGACATGGGAGGTCATGCCTCGTGGTGAGAGCAGGAGTCAGAGGTGGTAGTTGGAGCTGAAGTCAGAAGTCGGGAAGAGGAGGGCGGGGTTGAGCTGAAGTCAGAAGTCGGGAAGAGGAGGGCGGGGTTGAGCTGAAGTCAGAAGTCGGGAAGAGGAGGGCGGGGTTGAGCTGAAGTCAGAAGTCAGGAAGAGGAGGGCGGGGTTGAGCTGAAGTCAGAAGTCGGGAAGAGGAGGGCAGGGCTGAGCTGAAGTCAGAATTCAGAGAGGACAATCAGGCGTGGGTTGCCTGGAGCAAGACAAGGCGGATGCAGGACTGGAATCTGGCAGATCTTTGGTTGCCCAGAGACTGGCTATGCGGCAGGGCCTGGCTGCAGATTTTCTGGAGGCTCCCTTCGGCCGTGGCCACCCATCCCCCTTGGAAAAGGCAGGGTCTGGCAAAGCCGGGGCCTGACCTCGCTGGGCTTTAAACGGAGGGAGCTTTCGGTGAAGTGGCGATGAGTGTGGAGCACACAGCACTAGCAGGATGTGCTCTTGCTGCGCTCTAGAAGATGGGTCACAGACCGCTACATTATTTGCAGCTCTCCGGAGCCGCCCTGAGCAAGCCGTGCTAGAGCAATCTCGCATGGCGGTGCGGGAGACATGCATGATGGTGGCTAAGCCAACATCTACGAAGGATCCGACCTCTTGGCCAGCCAAAGATGAGGAGGGGGAGAGGGGGAAAGGCCATTTCTGGCAACAAGGGACTCAACGAGCAGAAACGAGAAGCCCAGGTAGGTGTCATTTGTTCACAGGCGGAGGCCGGGCATGCCCTGGAGAGGGGGACATCACAGCCCGTCACCCATTTCTCACAATGCTTCTTTCTGCCAACAAGGCTCAGTTCCACCTGTTGTTGCCAGAGCTCATGCCAGGGTAGGTTAATGCCTATCCCTGCACCTGTCCAACTGGCTAATCGCAGACATGCCCCCCACTCCCTCGCCCTGCCCCTTCCCTGAATCCCCGTCCCCGAGACTGAGGGATTTGGGCTTGTTTAGTCTGCAGAAGAGAAGAGTGAGGGGGGATTTGAGAGCAGCCTTCAACTTCCTGAAGGGAGGTTCCAAAGAGGCTGGAGAAAGGCTGTTCTCAGTAGTGACAGATGGCAGAACAAGGAGCAATGGTCTCAAGTTGCAGTGGGGGAGGTCTAGGTTGGATATTAGGAAAAACTATTTCCCTAGGAGGGTGGTGAAGCACTGGAATGGGTTACCTAGGGAGGGGGTGGAATCTGCATCCCTAGAGGTGTTTAAGTCCCGGCTTGACAAAGCCCTGGCTGGGATGATTTAGTTGAGGTTGGGCCTGCTTTGGGCAGGGGGCTGGATTCGATGTCCTCCTGAGGTCTCTTCCAGCCCTAGGATTCCAGTGGCTTCCCTAACCACCCCCTTCCAGGCTATACATAGCACACACAATGGCAGGTGCATAAACACAGGGGTCACAGATCTATTTTACTTGCCTGATGGAGGAGAGGCAGGGTCCTCATTTTCCCAATGAATCGCAAAACACTCACCAAGACGACATCCATTGCCACTAAACAGTGTCCTTGGCTGTGGGCCACAGCGGAACAGCCTGTGCTACATAACTCAGCTCTGTTACCTTGGTCTCCCTTATCTTGGGAGGAGATCCTTCTAAATGTGACTGGTGAAGGCAGCTTTAAATCAGAGGAGGGACCAACAAGAAGCAGGCCGATATCTGTCAGCTGGAAAAGCGCGGTGAAGATACCCTTTGCATTAAAGACGACTCCCTACTCCATTTGAAGCAAAACGTTGCGCTGAGCCGAAAGGGCGGAGAGGCCCCATAAGCCTTTGTCCTAAGTATTTATGCTTGTGGAAATCACAGAAGTTTCCTTGCTATAAAGCATCCTCCCGCTGCAGTATTTCCCATTCTCCTGTAGAGTGCAGGGCAGGGTTTTGAAATACAGTATCTAGTAGTCCATAAGGGAAGATAAACTCAACACCTTTTGGGATGCTGGGAATTACGAGGGCGGCCTTTTAGAAACAAAACCATAGGGACAAATCCGATTACTTCCAACAGAGAACGGATAGTGCCTTTTGCTCTAGGGCTGCAGTAGCCAAAATCAAGGGTGTCCTTCCGGCTCACTCGGACCTTGTTGCAGCTGTCCCTTGTCAAATTTTTGGTCAGTGTCCCAGCAAAGGTGAGTTTTTGGGAGAGATTTGAAGGAGCACAATGAGGCAGTGCTGCCAAAGTCTACAGGGAGCAACGCCCATACTGGAGGGGGGCCTGGTAGGAGCTGGTATGGGGGCTCCTTGCAGTGAGTGGCAGAGGTCCCCTTAGTTTCTGAGCTTTGGTTCCTGCTAGAGACAGCACCCTGCGGTCCGCAAGTCACAGGTCTGATCCAGTCTGGTGAGGCCGATGTCACCCGGAGGATTAGAAAGCTGCAGAATGCACCGGTTTGGACACAAAACCCATAAATATCCCAGGAGAAGGTGGGAAGGGGAAAAAGCTGCTTGCAGCCCATTACAAAGCCAACCTCTTCCCCCCTACTCCAACGCACACAGTAACAGCAAGGGTGCTAATTCATACCCAGCAGCCCGACCTCTGCTTCCACATGGTGCTGTGCGCCGTGATGCGTCTGTCACTGTCGACAGACGAGACAGGACGCGTTTGATTTTCATAGCTTTAGGGCAATTGAAAACCATTTCCCAAATGTCTGCAGCTTGACAGGTGGTGGTGACACTTTCTGCTTTGGGATCCACCGGCAATTATTTATTAGCACCTCCAGCGCAGCGGTTATGCAGATGGGGCTGTCGTGTCTATTGGAGGTGAGTTTCCAAAGCAGAGGAGAAAGCTCCCCGGGCGGGTCCCTAGGCTGCATGTTTAGGAAACGGCATCTGTCGTGCTAACCGGGCCTACAAATGTCACCTCCTTGCGAGCGCAACCACAAAAAGTACATAGAAATTCAGGGTAAGTTCATAATAAATGTAGCTGGGAAATAGCCAGCCAGCCTGGATTAGACCAACACAAAAGGCTCACGGATATAACTCAAGGGCTGTGTCCAGACTCCATGCCTCCGTCGACGGAGGCATGTAGATTAGCCAGATCGGAAGAGGGAAATGAAGCCGCGATTAAAATAATCGCGGCTTCATTTAAATTTAAATGGCTGCCCCGATCTGCCGATCAGCTGTTTGTCGGCAGATCGGGAGAGTCTGGACGCGATGCCCCGACAAAGAAGCCTTTCTTCATCGACACAGGTAAGCCTCGTGAAACCAGGTTTACCTGTGTCGATGAAGAAAGGCTTCTTTGTCGGGGCATCGCGTCCAGACTCTCCCGATCTGCCGACAAACAGCTGATCGGCAGATCGGGGCAGCCATTTAAATTTAAATGAAGCCGCGATTATTTTAATCGCGGCTTCATTTCCCTCTTCCGATCTGGCTAATCTACATGCCTCCGTCGACGGAGGCATGGAGTCTGGACACAGCCAAGGACTGCACTGAGATTGTACCTGGTGAAGAAAAGTGTGGCACCAAAAATCAGTGAAGCAAAATTGGTGGGTTGGAATCGGACCATTCCATTCTAATCCTGATTTGCTCACCAAAGAAAGAGCCGAGTTGATACTGCCAGCTCCATTGGCTCCACCTGAATCCAAAACACTACCCGGGATAGAACAAGTTCAGACCTCTTGTCACGTTACCGAATTCGAAGGAAGCAGCCAGATCACTGCTGCACCCATAGGTGGGGGTGTTGGCCCCAAATATGGTATAAAAGGGGGCCATGTGGGGTGTTGAATAGAAGCTTATTGTCTGCTAATCCTATGTACGCTATTCATGTGATTGTATAATGTCTGTGTGTGAAGTTATAAGCATGTACTTTGTGTGGATACTGAATATTTCTCTGCATGTGGTTGAGCAATGGGCAGAGCCCGGCCTATGGACATGCTAATTAGGGAGGCTCTGTGGGACAATAGCGCTCAATGGGCCAAGGACACACCTCAGGAATGAGGCCTGACACCTAAGAGCTACCAGCAGGGGACACAGGATAGGCCGCTGGCCAGGTGACCTGCTGCAGCCAAGAAGAGACCAGGAAGGAGGGATAAATTGGCCATGTGTCCGTCTCCATCTTGGTACTCAGCTCAGCACTTCATCCCAGAGGCAGCGCAACAAGGACTTTTAAACCAGCAGCTGTAACGTCTCTGCTAGAGCCTGCATCAAGAACTGGGAGATTCGATGCATGTAATGTATGATACTTTAGCAACCTTACTCTCATGCTTTTCTTTCTTGTAGTAATAAACCTTTAGATGGTAGATTCTAAAGGATTGGCTCAGCGTGATTTGTGGGTAAGATCCAGAGGATAAATTGACTGGGATCTGTGGCTGGTTTCTTGGAACCGGACAGAACTTGTTCGGGGTAGGTGGGATTGGGTTCTAAGACCCCCCCACCTGTGTATGAGGCCCGGGGCCATCTGGGGCACGGATATTGCTGGGTGTCGGAGAGGTTTTGCTCGTGAGGCTTCAGGCAGGTGGCTGAAGTGCTCTGTGGGACTGGTTTGTGGCCTGTTTGGAAAGGTCTCCAGTCTGGGGGCTACAGAGAACCCCGAATTTGAGCAATTTGCCCTGAGCGGATGCCCTCAGCTGTGCCCAGACCCGGCCCGGTTCGTCACACCTTTCCAGTCAAGTTCAACTAACTTTGACTCTTCCTCCCAGAAGGACCCCTATTCCTATCTTTAATGCCCTCCAAGGCCATGTCTGCGCTATGGGATAAGGTTGAATTAATATACACAACTTCAGCTATGTTCATTGAGTAGCTGAAGTCGAAGTACCTTAACTAAACTTTTGGTGCAGTCCACATTTCAGGAAATCGAAGGGAGAGCACTCTCCCTTTGACTTCCCTTACTCCTTGTGGAAGCAGAACAACCGGCATCAACAGGAGAGCCCCTCTCAGTCTTCACTTCCATGCTAATTCGAACCCTGGAAGATTGATAGCAGCAGATTCAATCTTCTCGGTAGTGTAGACGTACACTCTGAGATGGCCAAGCAAGGAGTTTTTCCTTCTTAAAACTCTCCAGCAAAGGGAACAAGGGATGTTGTTACAATGAAAATCTGAGTGAACACCTTATATCTCAAAGGCCTCATGGTTTGCTTCTCTTTTCTGTATCTTTACTTAATTTTTTTTCAATGGTGTGTAGGCTGGGAAACACGGTAACATCTTACCGTACGGTGTGTAGGCTGGGAAACACGGTAACATCTTACCGTACGGTGTGTAGGCAGGGAAACACGGTAACATCTTACCGTATGGTGTGTAAGCTGGGAAACACAGTACATCTTACCATATGGTGTGTAGGCTGGGAAACACGGTAACATCTTACCGTACGGTGTGTAGGCTGGGAAACACGGTAACATCTTACCGTAGGGTGTGTAAGCTGGGAAACACGGTAACATCTTACCGTACGGTGTGTAGGCTGGGAAACACGGTAACATCTTACTGTACGGTGTATAGGCTGGGAAACGGTAACATCTTACCGTACAGTGTGTAGGCTGGGAAACACGGTAACATCTTACCGTACGGTGTGTAGGCTGGGAAACACGGTAACATCTTACCGTAAGGTGTGTAGGCTGGGAAACACGGTAACATCTTACCGTACGGTGTGTAGGCAGGGAAACACGGTACATCTTACCGTACGGTGTGTAGGCTGGTAAACACGGTACATCTTACCGTACGGTGTGTAGGCTGGTAAACACTATAATATGTATGGTGTGTATTCATTCACCACTACCCAGCGATGGAGGGAAAATGTCTTCACCCAGCACTTACAATGGCAACAGCCTCTATTGACCAGCCTCCAGGGAGAACGAAAGCCCTCTTGTCCTCAGTCACTCAGGGAGATTTCCTGTCACGGGCTCATGACCTGTGGTTTTGACGCATGATGACCCGAGTTCTTTCCTCATGCTACGTCTGGGAGAGTCAGCTGGTGACCCTGGGGTCAGGCTACAGATGCAGCCAAAGAATATTGCAACACGCTGCTTTCTGTTGGAGTAACTCCTACACAGCATGCCACAGCTGCTGGGACATTAGCCCTGTGTAGACAGAGAGGAGGAACTCCCTCATCCTGCGGATCTGGGATCAGTGTGTGTCATCTCCTACGGTCTCCTTCCCTATTCACTGCAGAGAGGCCAATTACAGGGCAGGCTCTGTGGACTTTAGATGGTTTTGAATTTTTTTTTAAAAGATGGAGACTCTGCTGGCATCTTTTTACCTTTTCCTTTCTCTCTTCACTTCCCCCGGACTCATCCATCCTCAGCATCCTGCATTGTCAAGTAAAGGACGAGATGTGAAATTAAAAACTGTGCAAAGGCTTCAGGGCCTTTATGTTTTTTTATACAGGCCTCCTTTTTTCTGCTGCATGCATTTAATGCGCTACCAGCTCTCAAGAACGCTCAGAAAACTGCACTCATAGTTACTTGTGTGCACATACATGGGCGCTAATTATTGGGAGCTGGCTTCCCCTTCCTTCCCTGCTTCCTGGGGTCATTCCCAGTAAGGCACCACCTGGCTGCCTGCTGGTTCCTCCGCAATGTAAACTAATGATCCCAAAGTTTATAAATGGTGGCCCAGCAGGCCCAGCAGGACAGATCAGTGTAACTCCTAAATTCATTCCTTTCCTTCTCCTTTTTGTCTGTGGAGGTCCAGAGGGTGACTGACAGGTTTCCATATGCTCATTGAACTCCTCAGTAACTTTGCATCACAAATCTTTCCCTGTCCTCCCATTCTCCCCCCCTTGCTCTTTTGAAAAACCAGTTTCTGCTTTCATTATTGTTTGATGGCTGACAAACCTGGCAGGAGCAACTGGAGCATGGATGAAGAGCCGGATCTATCATTAAGAGCATACTACGAAATCTGCTTTGGTGTTTTCCCCAAGACTATCTATTTCCTCCTTTGTCCCACCCAGGCTGTGTCCACACTCAGGGGTTTTTTCGAAAAAAGTAGCCTTTTTTCGAAAAAACTTCCCCTGCGTCCAGACTCAAGCCGCGTTCTTTCGAAATTAATTCGAAAGAACGCGGCTTTTCTTTCGATGGCGGTAAACCTCATTTCACGAGGAAGAACGCCTTCTTTCGAACGTTCCTCTTTCGAAAGAAGGCGTTCTTCAATGTAAATAGGGCTTCTTCGAAAGAGAGCATCCAGACTCACTGGATGCTTTCTTTCGAAAAAGCAAGCCGCTTTTTCGAAATTTCTCCGTGCAGTCTAGACGCTCTCTTTCGAAAGAGGCTCTTTCGAAAGATGCTTTCGAAAGAGCCTCTTTCGAAAGAAGCCTGCAGTCTAGACACACCCCCACTGTATGGCATGTTTGGATGAAGTGCTAAGCAGCTAGGCATGGATTATTGATTGTAACGCCTGTTTGGCATGGATTATTGATTGTAATGCCTGTTGAACCTGTAGGATTTGTGACAGCTGACATATATCATCATGACTGTGTGGTTTTTGTGGGTCTTCCACATCTTTAATTTTCCTCAATTAATAGTCCCGTGGCACCTTAGGCTACATCTAGAAAGTGGCGCTATTTTGGGATACTGGAAGTATCCTGAAATAGAAATTCCACATCTTTAAACATGCCCGTTATTTCAAAATATATTTTGAAATAATGGGCACACTGTTCCAGCATCCCTGAAACCCTCTTTCCACGAGGACAAAGGGACTTATTGGAATAGTGCTTTATTTCAAAATAAGCTATGCAATTTGCATAGCATAAATTGTGTAGCTTATTTGAAGGTAAGGGTGCAGAGTAGATGCACCATTAGGCTATGTCTATACAGCAATAGTATTTTGAAATAACATAGTCTGTGTCTACACAGTCGGCAGTTATTTTGACATAATGTCAAAATACTGTCAAGCTGGAGGACTTCTTACTCTGATTCCTGTAACCTTCATTTTATGAAGAGTAAGGAATTTGGGGGAAGAATGCTCCATTTCAAATTAAGTGCTGTGTTATTTCCAAAAGTCAAAATAAGCTATAAATCGACTTAAGCTACACAATTAGCGTAGCTCAATTTGTGTAGCTTATTTCGAGTTAAGCCCTTCTGCGTAGATGTGCCCTTAGGCACTATATATATTATTATGAGCTTTCACAGGGAAAAGCCCACTTCTTCAGCTAAGCTGGGAGCTAGAAGCTGGAATGGAATTCCAGGGTTGTTTTCTTCACTTAGCTCTACCGAGAGAAACGAGACGAGCTCTGGTAATATCAGGGTCAGGCAACGTTTGACTTTTGTTGTACACCAGCCCAAAGCTGTTCGAGTATGTAACAAGTTAAAACCTCGCCGCGCCGGGGGAGTGCATGCCAGGTTATTGATTTGGAAGAACAATACAAGATGTATTCTCGCTGACTGCAAAGCTACCCTCGGCAGAGCAGGTTTTATAAAGCTGGTATTATAGTTCACACTGTAACCTGTAATAAATCAGAGGGAAGGTCACATTTTCAGGAGGGTTGACATGACTTAGGAGCCAAAGTCCTATTATGAAATGTGACTTAGGCCAGATCTACATTAAAAAGCTAGGTCGACCTGCCTACATCCGCACCCCTGGGCAACTCTAACCCTCTGTGTACTCAGTGTAAGGTCGATGGAAGAATTCTTTCATGAGCCTAGCTACTAGCCCTCAGGGAAGTCGGTTACCTACAACCTCTCTTGTTGCTATAGTGAGTATCTACCTGAAAACACTGCAGAGGAACTGCTGACACGTTTCTAGTCAAGACAGAGCCTTAGGCTCTTAGGGTACGTCTACACTACCGCCCTAGTTCGAACTAGGGAGGTTAATGTAGGCAACCGAAGTTGCAAATGAAGCCTGGGATTTAAATTTCCCGGGCTTCATTTGCATCTTGCCGGGCGCCGCCATTTTTAAATCCCCGGTAGTTCGGACTCCGTGCCCGCGGCTACACGCAGCACGGAGTAGGTAGTTCGGATTAGGCTCTCTAATCCGAACTACCAGTACACTTCACAAGAGCCTAATCCAAACTACCTACTCCGTGCCGCGTGTAGCCGCAGGCACGGAGTCCAAACTACCGGGGATTTAAAAATGGCGGCGCCCGGCAAGATTCAAATGAAGCCCAGGAAATTTAAATCCTGGGCTTCATTTGCAACTTCGGTTGCCTACATTAGCCACCCTAGTTCGAACTAGGGTGGTAGTGTAGACATACCCATAGGGTATGACTACATTTCAATGTCAGCCCAGGGTTAGTAGAACTTGGGATAGGAGACCCTGTATTTGTTCACCTAGGACTTGAGCATCTGCATTCATTTGCAACCCCAAGTTAGAAATGGTTGAATCCTTAACAGGCAGTAGGCATAAAATAAAAACAAAACAAAAGACGTTTTTCTTCACACAATGCAAACTCAACCTGTGGAACTCCTTGCCAGAGGATGTTGTGAAGATCAGGACCTTGACAGGGTTAAAAAAAGAGCTAGATAAATTCATGGAGGTTAGGTCCATCAATGGCTATGAGCAGAGCCACTCTCCAGCCCTGCACTGTGCATGCGCCAGAAAATGGGGTGCACGGAGTAACCGGCTGAAATCTACTACCCAGGGGTGAGTAGATTCAGTGGTTGGTCAAGCCCTGGTTATTAGCCAGAATGGGTAGGAATGGTGTCCTTAGCCTCTGTTTGCCAGAGGCTGGGAATGGGCGATAGGGGAGGGATCACGTGAGGATTCCCTGTTCTGTTCATTCCTCTGGGGCACCTGGAATTGGCCACTGTCGGAAGACAGGCTACTGCACTAGTGGGACCTTTAGTCTGATCCAGTGTGGCCGTTCTTATGGGCACCTTTATCCGCTTCATATCTGTAAATAATGGAGTGGGTCTCCCCCTTCTCCCGCCAGGAGAAAGCGGGGAGGGAGGCACCAGGACAGGCCCCTGCACTCCGGATAGGGAAAGAATGCAAGAATCTGCATTTCAAAGCTCCTTGCAAGAGCGGCTGAGTGCTGGCCCAACCCTGCCTCCCTGTCCTGCCCACTTGATGAGCACTGACCTACGGGGCCCAGGCGTGCTCCCTGCCTCTTCCCCTGCATGGCCCTGCTGCCTCCTTGCTCATCTGTGCTCCCTTCCCTCTCCCCTCCATCATGGGTGGCGGGTGAAGACCCAGCTAGTGAAGGCAGCCGAAGCTCCGCCCCTTCTGCCCAAAGCCACACCCTTTCCCCTGAGACCATGTCTCAACCATCCCCAGCTATGGGGGACCTGGGCTGCTGTGCAGTGTGTTTCCTACCCCTCCCAGGGGGCTGGGCAGTGTAGGCAATTTTGGGAAGGCTATGCCTTCCCTTGCCTACCTTACCCGCCACTCATGCCCTCCATATTTGTGCAGATTCAAGTAAAATCCAGATTGATGACCGCAAGAAGAGTCGAGCTTGGCAGATGCAGATCGGAAGTGAACCCACATTTCTGTATCCACGCAGGCCTCTAATTATGCTCACCTTAGTCCAATCACGCATCTTTCAGATTTCCTATCACCCTCCCAATATACGGTCACTCCAGCCCCTTTTTTATGGCACAACGTGAGACAGCTTGACTGTCCATCAAACTGGACTGTCCAGAGGGGCAAGAACTCAGTCTGCGGGACAGTCGCATACTTTTCGTGGGCTCCCAAAGCAAGAGTTGGGCTGTGTCTACACTGCAAAGCAACAGGGTTGGAATACTGGATCCCAGCTTGGCTCCGATTTGCACCATCCACCCCTGCGGGATCCTGGGAGCCTTATACCGAGCTTCGGGTAAGCACGATTGTGTGCTGAAGGAAGGAGGTTAGGCTGGAGTCTGAGTTTGAATCCTGGGCTTGCATTGTAGCGTAGGGATTGACTTGGAATGAGATTGAAGTTTTCTAAGGTCCAGATTTGTAAGTGTTACTCTGCTCACTGCTTAGGCATTGATTTAGGTACTAAGGGTAAGTCCACACTGATCAAAAAATATCCCCCTGGCAGCCAGTACTAGAGTTGACATCAACATCTCAGGCTTTGGGGGCTCACACTATAGAGTGAAAAATAAAGGTGTACACGTTCCTGATTAGGCTGGAGCCTGAGCTCTGAAAGGTGGCAAAGAAGATGGGTCTTTGTAAGCCTGAGTCATTTGATCTGAGTTCTGTGACTTTGTGCTAACGGTGTTTTATTTTATTGCAGTGTAGATATATCCTCTGTCCCTTTGAAAATGGGACTAGGGTTCAAAAGTCTCCAGTGCTTTTGAAAACTGTTAATCAGAATCTATTCCCGTATCACTGATCCCTCTAAAAGAGGGCTTTTTAAGTAACGCTGCTAAATCTGCTATATATTTAAGAGAATGTATCTGTTTGGCTGTTTGATCAAGATCGCCTCCTCAATGGTAAGAGTTAGGATCACCAAATTCGGTTTGCAGCTTCCTCTTATAACAACTTAAAGCAGCACAAGGGTTTGGTTGCACCAGGAAAATGGGATGTGACTGAAATGAGATTGCTTCTCATAAAACCAAACTGAAAGACGAAAGAATCATCAAAGCAAGTAGAGTCCTCAAACTTGGCATCACCGAATGAATGATGAAAAAGGCTGAACCAAAATGATTCGGGAAAAAAAAATAGGAAGAACTGGGAATAGGCTTGCTTTGCAATTAACCCCACAGAGAAGAAGCTGGAGAAATTTGGAGTAGCGCTCTGTTTTGGCACAGCTAAATCAATGTTTATGGTTTGAAAACTAGAAGAAAATGTAATTGGAAACTAAATTGACAATAGCACTTTTTGTTAAAATATAGTAAATGATAAGACTTTATAGGGATGAAGAAAAAAATACACTTGACAGAATTCCCATTTAAAAAATTGCTACAGAATTTTTTTTAACAATTCCTTTTTTAAGAAATAGGAAGTAATCTGGATAAAAATTAACTCCATAAAAATAACACTGTATTTTTGAAAAATGCAACCATTTAGATAAAGCATGTACATTTTCCTTTAAGGACCCACGTAACATTGGGTAAATCTGCTAGTAAGTAAAGAAAGGCACCACCAGAATGAGATGAGGCATCTATCACTTGTAGGCCTTCAGTTTGAATACAGACCAGCCCAATAAGGAAGGAAACTTGATGCCTCTTGGGTGGCTGATATGAAATAAATGGGTCTTACAGTGGGGCTGACAGACTTGCTGGGTCCCTGGGCAAGGTGGGGGGGGGTGTTGGCTCTGTGCTTCCGGAGGGGTGGGGCCTCAGGCAGAAGGGGCGGGCCTGGGGGCACCCAGGCCTCAGAGCTGCCCAGAGTGCGCCACACCCCCACCTACCCAAGCAGCCCTCAGAGCCACCGGAGTGTGTGGTGTGGCACTCTGGCGGAGATTTAAAGGGGCCCAGGGACAGCAGTAGTGCACTTTTGAATCGCCGGGCCCCGGTCGCAGCTGCCCTTTTTGCCCACCCCCTGTGGGCAGGCCGGGGTCCTAGCAAGTCATTAAAATCCTGCCATGACTGTCCTGAGTTAGAAACGCTGGCTAGATTCATTGCAGATGTGCTGAGGAGTCAAGCTCAGAGGTGAACCTCTAGGTAACGTTTGGGACCCTACATAGCCAGGCAGCCATATGCTAGTGACTGAATGAATAATGCAGGGATCAACATGGCTTATTTAAATTTAGCGTAACCTTTTCTTCTGTGGCGCGCAAGGGAAGAATAATTGACTCAATTAAATTTTAATCTCGGAAAAATTGCTTTGTAGATAGGTATACCGCAGTCCAGGTGTCTCCTTTCCCACATAAATGAGGCCCGTGCTCCACAATGAAATCGATGTAATATATTAAAGCTGACTGAACATTAATTGATGTATCTAAAAGTGACCCATTTGGGGGAGAGAGCCTCTGCTAGAGTCCAGATCCTCAGACTAGGGGCTGTCCTTGGGACTGGACTTTCCCAAAGTAATTGGGCTTTGTAAAGGGTTCCACCCTTCAGGTGTGTCCCTTGGTGGCTGAGGGGGACTCTTAGGCCGTGTCCAGACTCAGGGGTTCTTTCGAAAAAAGTAGCCTTTTTTCGAAAGAACTTACCCTGCGTCCAGACTCAAGCCGCGTTCTTTCGAAATTATTTCGAAAGAACGCGGCTTTTCTTTCGATGGCGGTAAACCTCAATTTACGAGGAAGAACGCCTTCTTTCGAAAGTTCCTCTTTCGAAAGAAGGCGTTCTTCAATGTAAAGAGGCCGTCTTCGAAAGAGAGCATCCAGACTCGCTGGGTGCTCTCTTTCGAAAAAGCGGATTTCTCTTTCGAAAGATCTGCCTGCAGTCTAGACGCGATCTTTCGAAAGAGCCTCTTTCAAAAGAAGCCTGCAGTCTAGACATAGCCTTAGAGTCTCTACTCGCCTGTCTGCGAGCAAGTCAGCATCCAGCAAGGGGCTGCAGATCAGGCCTCTTCTTAACACCCTCAGGGTGTGATTTGCAGAGGGGTTAGGGGTGGGGGTGGGACTCAGGCCTGCTCACTCCTTTGGGTCCTGGCCCAGGGACCCTATAAGTAGCAGTTACCTGATGAGTTTCAACGTACTTAGTTGCTGTCACGTCCCTGGGCTACTTCCCCAGGATGCTGTCCCATCCAGCCCTTTTTCTAGGCCTTGTGGTTGAGTTCCCCTTGTTCTGCAGGGTTGCCTTTGGCTTCTTGGCTAGCCTTCAGCCGCAGGACCTGGCCCCAACCACTGAAGATGCCCCAGCTCCCGCTCAGAGCTGTCCAGAGTGCTGGTGTTCTCCAGTGAGCCTTGAGGTCTGCCTGGGTCCAGCTCCAGGAAGGAACTGACAGGTCCTGGCCTAGCAGCTCCTTTTATACCAGCCTGCTGCAGTCTGATTGGCTGCAGCAGAGGCTGCCAGTCTGTTGTGCTCGGAGGACCTCTCTACTGCTCCTGGTGCTGGCCCGGGTGATGAAAGGCCTCCTATAGGGATATCGGGCGTTGTCCACCCCATCACAGGCTTCTAAGCAGGTGTTATTATCAACTTGCAGTAAAACTTTTGTTTAAAAGGAAAGTCTCCTGCTGAATTGCAAAGGGTTTTGGACTAGGTCTTCAGTGCACATAACAGGGGCGTCACAGGAGATTGCTATTCATTACAAAAGGAATGAATGTAAATAAATGCAATTGACTGAAAGATCAGAAGAGTTCCACTAGGCCACTAGAGTTTGCCAGGAAACAGGTTCACCTGTGATCAGCACAGCACTTCCAGGAGCATTAACATTCATAGAATCATTGACGATTAGAGTTGTGAGAGATCTCAGGAGGGCATCAAGTCCAACCCCCTGCTCAAAGCAAGATCAACCCCACCCAAACCATCCCAGCCAGGGCTTTGTCACGCCTGGCCGTAAGAGCTCTAAGGATAAAGAGTCCACCACCCCTAGATAACCATCACTAATTATGTTGAACAAATTAAAAAAAAAAGAACCCAGATTTTGCAATTTTAAAGACATGCAGCAAACACACGCTAGGCAATGCTGATATTCCTTTGCATCAATAGCTTTGAATGTTCAAAGCTTTGTGGCAGCCGCCGCTCAGGGTGTGATGGCTTGTGCATATCCTGGCACACTTACAGCATTTCCAGCAACTAATTTCCCGCGTAGCAGATCACTCGGGTATAGAAGGTGCTATGCATAGCCCAGCCCTCTTCTGCTAGCTGATTAAATCGGAGCTGTGATTCTCTTGTTTAGGCTATGGAGGGACAAGGGAGCTCGAAACGACATCTAAAAAGGCATCCCCGGGTCTTTGGGACCAAGATGAGGAGGAAAAAAGATAATGATGCTAAGAGGAGATAGCTGGGGACTGATTTGAACTCATTGGAATGCACAAGAGTGGGACTGGCACCGTGGAAAAGAAAAAGTTTGCCTGAGTCCAATAGACCCAAGAGGAAATGAAGAATAATTTGGAGCTATCTAGACAAGGAAATTAGCATCTGTTCATTAGCGCTTAAACACTGCAGTGCTATTTATTCCAGCCATCCAAAGCACTTTCAGAAGGAGGTGTCGGTGGTGCCTCAGAATCTCTGAGTGAAGTTGATACTATTATACCTGTCATTTTTATGGATGGGGCAAACTGAAATGCAGAGAGCTTCACTTGTTTTTCCAAGTGCGGGGGGAAAAATGCACCTGCAGATCTGACTTGCACGTGCAATGCGTAGAGACATCAGGGTAGAATGCACACGAACCTTGCCTGCCTACACATCACTGACTTGCACTGGGGATTTTGTGCACCTACAGATAAATATTTATGCCTGTATAACATGCCTGGCATCACCCAGTGAGTCAGTGGCAGAAAGAACGGAATCCAAGAACAATGTCTCCTAGTACCCGGTACGAAACACTAGACCACAGTCCTTCCATCAGCGAGCATACAAATGGGAATACTTTGCACTAATACAGCTCCTTCCATCGGAGGATCTCAAAGCCCTTCCAAATTCTTGTGAAGCGTCTTGGGCAAGTTCTTTGAGATCTATGGATGCAATCACTGAAGAACAATGCTATTCCTCCGAGCACTGAAAATAATAGCTGGCACTTCCATCTGAGGATCCCCTAGCAGTTTGGGGACATTAAGATCCAACAGCTCAGATCCTAAAAAGTATACAGGAAATCCGCATGATTTGCAGAACTGCTGTTTGTGGTTCTGCATGTTTGCAGGTCTCCAGTCTCACCCTGGTGTGGGCCAGGAGCCATGGGGAATTCACTGCAAGGAGTAGGAGCTGTGGTTGGCAATATTCATGTGGAAGACTGGTGAGGGTTTCTTGTATAGGCACCCGAATCCCACCCATTTCAATAGGAATGAGGCACTTACATACTTTTCAGGATCTGGGTCAAACATCCCCAAGAGGTAGAAGTATTATTACCCCCATTTGGCTGATGCATAAATGACGACAAAGAGAGATAAAGTACATGGAAACTATAAGTTCTCCAGGGCGATAGTCTCTTTCAATGCCTACCTGCAGAGATGACCCATGCCTGTTCATAGAAGTGGGAACAGCCAGCTTTGGCAGTGTTACTGGGCACGCTTAGTACAAGATGGCAGAATGAGGAGCAATGGTCTCAAGTTGCACTGGGGGAGGTCTAGGTTGGATATTAGGACAAACTATATCCCTAGGAGGGTGGAGAAGCACTGGAATGGGTTCCTTAGGGAGGGGTGGAATCTCCATCCCTAGAGATGTTTAAGTCCCTGCTTGACAAAGCTCTGGCTGGGATGATTTAGTTGGGGTTGGTCCTGCTTTGAGCAGTGGGTTGGACTTGATGTCCTCCTGAGGTCACTGCCAGCTCTAAGAGTCTATGTTTCTAAGACAAGCAGTGAATGGGGGGATGGAAATGTTCCCATATGTGTAACCTCTGCCTAATAATCTCTGATCCGGGATGGAACCTAGGGTACGTCTAGACTACAGGCCTTTGTCGACAGTATCTGTTGACAAAGCTTCTGTCGACAAAGAGCATCTAGACTACATCCAGTTATGTCGACAAAACGGCTTGCTTTGTCGACAGGAGAGTGTAGATGCAAAGGACAGTGTAGATGCAATAATGCCTTCTGTCGATAGAACTCTGTCGACAAAAGGCGTTATTCCTCATAGGATGAGGTTTACCACCATCGACAAAACTGCCGAGTTCTGTCGACATTATGTCGACAGAACTCGGCAGTAGTGTAGATGCAGGTATAGTTTTGTCGACAAAAGTCCACTTTTGTTGACAAAACCCTGTAGTCTAAACACACCTCTATAGATACTACCACAATCTTGCTAATAAATAATACCAGAGCACCTTGCCCAGGCTCACGAAAAACACATAGAAGTGTCAGATGTATAAAATTTGGGTTCTAGTCATGACTAAGTAGAAATCCTTCCTTCCGTCTTGAGAACATTGCAGCCAGTTACGAAAACTGCAAGTAATACTTGCCAGAGAGATACAGAGGGGAAAAAGGCTGTTGGAGGAGAGACTGGAGCAAGCGAGGGAGGAATGCAGCCCTAACAAAGTGGAAATTGTAAATGAAGCATTATTATGTAAGACTAGTAACGGGCTTTCCGAATAATTAAGATGGATTGCTTTAATAACCTTCAGGGCTGGATTCAGAGCAGCAGCACATGCCATTTAAGTGGGATTTCAGGGTGCTCTGCTCCTGCGAGCCATTACAGTCAGAAAAGAGAAGCGTGGTGTTGATCTTTCTCAAAGCTTCCTCCATGGGTGAGGGTTGAGTGCATCTGCCTCTGATTTATGTACGAAGGCGCACGCGAGCCTTGACAGTGTCCTTTGGAAGTAATTACCTCTCGCAGATTTTTCACCTGCACAGTAGGCGATGTGGACTGAAAAGCTCCTGGTTTGTCTGTGGGGGAAAGGATCATGATTCACGAACGGCCAGCCTCCTCCCCTGTGTGAATCTCAGGCATGCCTGACCACCGTGCTCTTTGTTGCACGGTTAACACCTTAGAGAAGCTCCAACCTTGGTTTCTCCTTCGCTGGGCTCCTCACGAAGACCCCTCCAACATGGTTGGGGAGCGTCAACGGATTCCTCTGGTGATATGGACACCTCTAAGCACCTGGCAAAGTTCAATACCATAACTCCAGCGGTTCAGGTTCCACCCACCCGCTACAACTCTTTGCCAACCCCAGTCACCCTCCAACATCGTGGGCTCTTAGATAAGTCTGTTGCTCTGTAGTTTATCTGCTCTCTCTGCCCCTTTCTTTTGACGATCGCTCAGGCCTCAGTCACTAAATCTGTCCCCTGCGAGGGCTCAGGTGCCGTCTCCTAATCCCAACAAAATGGAGGGGGAGGTGGCAGTCTGCAGACCTGTCACAGATCCCCTGGTGTTTGTCTCCTACCTTTTTTTTCTTCCCTTCACCATTACTGAAAAGACACTGATTTCTTGGGTACTGCAGACCTCACTAATGAAGCACAAAGGGCCACATTTCTGTTGACACATACCTGTGAGTGGGAATGGCCAGCCCCCTCCAAAATCTAGGGGACAAAAAATGGACATATCAATCCTGCAAAAGGGGCATCTACACCCCACTGGGATATGTCCCATCTTGCTCCTGGGGAGAAATGTGTCAGAGCCGTATCCATAATGGCCATACGCATAAGGGCTTCCCTGAGTCCCGCTCCTTGCTTCTTGCAACTGTTGGGGGAGTCATGGGGGCAAACCGCCTCTTTGGAGTTGCTGAGTGGAGGACAGAGGGCCATGTGTCCTGCTGGGAGGTGGTCCTAGCCTTGGCTGTCAGAAGCTGGAAATGGGCAACAGGAGTGAGCTCACTTGATGATTCCCTGTTCTATTCATTCCCTCTGTCATTGACCACTGTTGAAAGACAGGACACCGGGCTAGATGGAAGCTTGTGGAAATGGGGCAGGGGAGTTAGAAGTTAAAATAAAAGAACAAGTCAAAAATCACCTAGAAAAGTTAGATGTCTGCAAGTCACCAGGGCCTGATGAAATGCATCCTAGAATACTCAAGGAGCTGCTAGAGGAGGTATCTGAACTTTTAGCTGTCATCTTTGAAAAGTCATGGAAGTTGGGAGAGATTCCAGAAGATTGGAAAAGGGCAAATATTGTGCCCATCTATAAAAAGGGAAATAAGAACAACCCAAGAAACTACAGGCCAGTCAGTTTGACTTCTGTGCCAGGGAAGATAATGGAGCAAGTAATTAAGGAAATCATCTGCAAACATCGGGCAGATAATAAGGTGATAGGGAACAAGGCAGCATGGATTTTTAAAGAACAAATCATGCCAAACCAATCTGATAGCTTTCTTTGACAGGATATCAAGCCTTGTGGCTAAGGGAGAAGCGGTGGACATTAGTAAGACATTTGACACAGTCTTGCATTATCTTATCAATAAAATAGGGAAATACAACCTAGATGGGGCTACTATATAAAGTGGGTGCATAACTGTCTCGATAACTGTTCTCAGAGAGTAGTTATTCACAGTTCACAGTCATGCAGGAAGAGCATAACAAGCAGTCTGTTTTGAGACTGGTTCTGTTCAATATTTTCATCAGCAATTTAGATGATGGCAGAGAGGGTACGTCTAAACTACATGCCTCCGTCGACGGAGGCATGTAGATTAGACAGATCGGCAGAGGGAAATGAAGCCGCGATTAAAATAATCGCGGCTTCATTTAAATTAAATGGCTGCCCCGCTCTGCCGATCAGCTGTTTATCGGCAGATCGGGGCAGTCTGGATGCGCTGCGTCGACAAAGAAGCCTTTCTTGATCGGCACAGGTAAACCTGGTTTCACGAGGCATACCTGTGCCGATCAAGAAAGGCTTCTTTGTCGACGCGGTGCGTCCAGACTGCCCCGATCTGCCGACAAACAGCTGATTGGCAGAGCGGGGCAGCCATTTAAATTTAAATGAAGCCATGATTATTTTAATCGCGGCTTCATTTCCCTCTGCCGATCTGTCTAATCTACATGCCTCCGTTGACGGAGGCATGTAGTCTAGACACACCCAGAGAGTACAATTATTAAGTTTGCAGATGATACCACAATGGGAGGGGTTGCAAGTGCTTTGGAGGTTAGGGTCAAAACTCAAACTAGAGAAATGGTTTGTGGTAAATAGGATGAAGTTTAATAAGGACAAATGCAAAGTGCTTCACTTAGGATGGAACAATTCATTTCACACATACAAAATAGGAAGTGATTGTCTAGGAAGGAGCACTACAGAAAGAGACTTAGGGGTCATAGTAGAGCTAAATATCAGTCAACAGTGTGACCCTGTTGCAAAAAAAGCCAACATGATTCTGGGATGCATTAACAGGTGTGTTGTGAGCAAGACACAAGAAATTATTCTTCCGCTCTACTCTGCACTGATTAGGCCTCAACTGAAATATTGTGTCTGGTTCTGGGCACCACATTTCAAGAAAGATGTGCAGAAATTGGAGAAGGTCCAGAAAAGAGCAACAAAAATAATGAAAGGTCTAGAACACCTGAGCTATGAGGGAAGACTGAAAGAATTGGGCTTGTTTGGTTTAGAAAAGAGAAGACAGAGACTTAGGTAAGGGAGGATCGCTAGCTTATCTATTTTGAGGCTTTCGAGGCAGAAGCAGAGCAGAATATCATGTCTGTTCCTTCCCAGGGAAGTCCAGGCACTGGCAGAGTGGATGGAGGTTTGCTGCTGATGGATGCAAAGCTGAAGTCACATTTTATTTTCTATTTTTGCTTTTCGGCAGCAGAATCCCCCTGGACTTGCAGCTGCTCAGAGCTGTGTTTGCTTCACAAGGCTTCACTCCACTGTATCACTCATCAGAGAGGCTGGCGGGGGAGGTGAATTTTACCATCATTTATCAATCTTGTGCTTTTGCAGGGATCACTCACTGGCCATCCTGGGCCATCTGTCGTGGCATCGCATACTGGAATCGCGTTAGCGCAATCGGTCCATGCCTGACAGAATGGAATTGATTGGCCTCAGACAAACTTCTTTACTGCTTTTACCATTTACCATTGTGCTTTGTTTCCCTCCTGGTGTGCCCAAGCCCGTACTGCATACTGCCACAACCATGGGAGCCAGATTAGTGTCTGGATAAATGGCACATGGTAACAGACTCTGCGCTGCAAACCGTGGGCCTTCTGGGTTTGTCTGATATCACCGTTCTGGTTTTCTGCTACTTTATTTTGTTCTTTCTTCCTTCCACCCAACTGGTTAGTTTCTCCTGCCTAGTGGGTCCCTTCTGCCTGGAAACTCTTTGGAAGGAGGGATCATCTCCTTTGTTACTTGTCCATAAAGGGCCTAAAACTGAGCTTCGATTAGGGTGCCTAGGTGCTACCATAATTATTATAATACTGGGCATCCAACTCTCTTCTCTCTTGTACAGGCCTGATCATTGCAGCATTTGAGTACTTCACAATATTCGTAACCCCGCTGCCAGGTGAAGCCAGCAGCAGCCAGGGCTGGGTTCAATATCCCGGTTGAGAGGGTTGGTTATGGGATATAATGCACGCCTTCTCCCTGTCTTTTGAGTCATCATGTCCCAGGCTGCCCTGTGGGAAGCGAAAGGGTTGGCTGAAGTTCTCTTCCTCATGCCCAAGTGTCCACATCAGACGAGTATAAATTCTGACTGATAGCGTGTGGAATGTCTTTGAGGAGAGATGCTTCAACTCTTATCCTCTGCACCCTGCATTTTAGCTTAACATTATTTTGGCTACAGTATGCCCCTATAGTATGAGTCCTATGTCACAGGGTGCACCCACTTCAGGTGGTTCCACCGCCTAGCTGTCCTGGAGATTAGTGCTAGCATGGTGTGGCTCTCTTCTTTGGTTGTGTCCCTCCTGTGGTCATCTCACCTTGTGGCTCCTCTCAGTCCAGGAACCACAGCCCTCCAGCTGGGCCGCTCCATGGTTCGCCTTTCTCCACGTTACTTAAAGTCCTCAGACAGTCTTCTCCAGCACTGCATGATGGCGCTCCTTCCCCGTGATCAGTAGGGGAACCTGCGCACTTCTCCAGGTTCCAGTCCAGGGACCCTTAACCCAGAAATTCTTAAGAAAAGTCTCTGCGGGGTAGCCCTGTGAGTCTCTATCTGCAAAAACAATTGCACCCTAGGAACAGATTGATTAGGGCATATGCCTTCATGGGTAAAACCCACTTCATCAGATTAACCGGAGTGGCATTTACAGAGGAGGAGGAATATGTATAAAGACAATAGACGAAAGAGCACTTCTGTCCTAGCTCTCTCTGCTCCTTCCCGGGACTCCTGTACCAGTTCCAAATCCTCCTCATTTTTTCCCACAGCAGTCCCTCACTGTTGCCACCTTCCTGGCTCTCCTGTTCTTCCTCATCTGGGTGTCATCAGCAATTGAGCAACCCTAAGTGCCAGGCCTGCTTGGGGGTCTTCACCAGGTGCAATGTGGGCTGTTAATAGGCCTACCTGGCCACCTGATCTTCTAGTCCTGCGTGGGGTGGAAACCCCATCACACCGGTAAACGACCATGACAAATTACAACCCTATGAATAATGTCCAAGAACCATGTGATGGGGATAGCTGTTGCCATTTCAGTGGGTGTTACTAATACACCTGTAAAGCCATGTGATGGGGAGGCGGTTGTGAGAGTGCAGAATATTGAAGCTGTGGAGCATTCCGACTGATGTGTCGAACGGCTGTTTATAACACCAGCTGAATTAGCCAGGGAAAGAAGGAAGGGGAGAGGGCAAGGAAAGGTTGTGAACGCCAAAGATTAGGAACGGTGCCTACTCTGGGAGGAAGCAGGGAAAATGATGGGCCTATAACACACTTCTTGGCAAGTCATCGTCTAGGTTCCACTGGAGAAATAGGTATAGTAGGAAATGGAGGGTGCAAATCTTGCCCTGAAGGGGACGTATCATGTTCTGCAGCTCTGCTGAATAAAATATGAACGGCCTAGAGTTTTGTTTTGTGCCTTAGCATTTGTATTAAAATGTTCTCCTTGTACCGTTTCATAAACTGCTGAAGGAAAAATTGTTCCGGAGCCAATGTTGCTCCCTTCGAAGCTGTACATTGCGCGCATGGTGCTGGGAGTGTGGAAATAAAGCCATTTAAAATCATATTACTATGACAGAGAGACTCAATTCAGAAAGGCTCTGGCGCCACTCCTTCTCCAAGCAATGATTTCCCTCTTCCCAAACTTGTCACCCATTTTTATTCGCCCCGCTAAAGCAACTGCAGTTACTGCAACATTGGGGAGGTCTTAATTCCTTTACCTGCCAGAGCTTTCGGCTGGACTGGATTTAAAGGAACATTTCTAATCTAATCTAAGGAAGAATTCTTATTCCTTTGCACTGCCAAGCGAGCACTCTTAGGCTCCGTGCCTTTTTTGAACGATACTTTCAAAAAAGCCTCTTTCGAAAAAAAGCATCTAGATTGCATTACATGGATTGAAAAATGGATCCGCTCTTTCGCAGTCATTGTCCCGGTGGTGGTTGTGGTCCCGGAGGTGGCTGGCATGTCCCTGCAGCCCGAGGGAAGGTCAGCACGGGGGGTCTCCATGTGCTGTCCTTGCCTGCAGACGCTGCCCCTGCGGCTCCCATCGAGCAGAGATGGAGAACTGTGGCCAGTGGAGGCTGTGAGGGGCAGGAGGGGAGGAAAGGCACCCGGAACTGCTTCTGGCATGCCCTTTGCAGAGATGCGTGCTTAAAGGGATCCCCCTGGACAGCCGTTGCTCTGCTCCTGCTTCCGGCTTGCCTACCTCCTAGAGGGAAAGCAAAGCTGTTGCGGTGCTTGCTCCAGTTGCCCTGCTTCCTCGGACACCACAGCAGTTTATTTTCTGGTTTTTTCCCCCTGCTTTTCACTGTGTTTTTGGCCATGGATCCTGAGCTGCCCCTGGGCAGGCGATGGCCCCACGCTTCCATACTGCAGCTTCTGCTGCATCTTCTTGACTCTGTCATGAATCTTCTGCCCCGTATGGACTCGGGCCAGACCTACAAGACCTTTGTCCAGGATGCAGGAGCTCTGTCCTTGCCCCCAAACTTTTTTGGGGACAGGCAGATTTGCAGGCATGAGATGAGTTTGGACTGGTGGGACGAGCTCATCATGGGGCTCTGGGACGATGACCACGGGCTCCGCAACTTCTGGATGTGGAAGGCCACATTCCAGGAGCTGCGTGCCTGGCTCGCCCCTGCTCTGCAACACCAGGACACCCACCTGCGGGCCAGCATCCCCCTGCAGAAGTGGGTTGCAATTGCCCTTTGGAAGCTGGCCATCCCCGACAGCTACCATTCCGTGAGACACCAGTTTGGCGTAGGGAGGTCTACCATCAGGGCCATTTTGATGGAGGTAAGTCATTTTTGGGGGAGAGGCCCTGCTGAGTGTGGGGGTTGAGAAAGGGGGACTGCCAGGCAAGGGCAAGAGGGAGTGGGGGATGGAATGTCACTTGGAGGTGGCTCCTCAGACATCCCTGCACTGATGCAGGCGAGGGGGACATCCTGACAAGGGGAGGGGTGAGTCGGTGGGAGGGGGATTCTCCTCCCAAGCTCTTAGGTAACCTGTCTAACTCCCTGGTTTCTGTCTGTCTATTTGTCTCTTGCTGTAAGCGGTGAGGGCCATCAAGTGGAGCTGCTGAAGAGGCTTGTCCATCTCGGGGACCTGGACAACATCATTGCCGGGTTTGGTGCCCTTGGCTTCCCAAACTACGGAGGGGCCCTCGATGGGACACACATCTCAATCCGCGCACCGTCCTTTGAGTAGCCCAATTTATAAACAGGAAGGGCTACTATTCGATGGTGCTGAAGGCCCTGGTTGAACACCGGAGACATTTTGGGTATATCTAGACTACATGGTTCCGTCAACGGAGCCATGTAGATGAGTTTACTAAACATAGGAAAATGAAGCGGTGATTTAAATAATCGCCGCTTCATTAACATCAAAATGGCCGCCGTGCTGTGCCGATCGGCTGTTTGGCGGCACAGCGGGTCAGCCTGGACGCACCACGGTCAACAAGGGAAGCCTTTGTCGACCACTCTGGTAAACCTCATTTCACGAGGCATACCAGAGCGGTCAACAAAGACTTCCCTTGTCGACCGCGGCCGTCAGTGGATCCATGTAGTCTAGACATACCCTTTATGGACATTTGTGTAGGGTGGTAGGGGCGGGAACATTATGCCCATATATTCCTCAACTCCTATCTGTACCGCAGGTTGCAGACAGGAAAATTTTTCCCCCAGTGGGACCTCGCACTCGGGGACGTGCAGATGCCAGCATGCATCGTGGCCAACGTGGCCTACCCCCTGATGCCGTAGCTCATGAAGCCCTACACCGGCCACCTGGATGCGAACAAGGAGCTTTTTAACACACATTGTAGCCAGGCTCGCATCCAGGTGGAATGCGTGTTCAGACGTCTGAAAGGGAGGTTCCGTTGCCTCCTAACACGCCTAGAGATGGGCGAATGCCTCAGCCCAGAGGTGGTGGCCACATGTTGTGCCCTCCATAACCTGGTGGAGAGGAAAGGAGAGGCCCTCCTGCCAGGGTGGGGGACAGGCGCTGATGGTGAGGGGAGGCAATTTGAGCAGCCCTAGACGGCTGCCATCCGCCAGGCTCACCAGTCTGGTGTCCGAATCCATGAGGCCCTGAGGGAGAGATTCTCAGAAGGAGCCCACTGACTCTCCCCAGAATCTGCTCCAACTCAGTATAGTATGGGCAGCTCTGTGAGGCTGCCCCAGAGTGGGAGCTCTTTTACCTTGGCCCTCACTTGGTCCATGGTGTGGGGGTGATGCCCTTTCTTGGCCAGTCCCTGGGCCATGCATCCATAGATGTCCGCATTTCTGCAGTGCAACTGCAGGGCTGCAGGGATTCTTCCTGGGACCAGAGCTCCAGGAGGTTTTTAATTTCTGGCCTTGACCAGACTGGTGCCCACCTTTTGGTGCCCCTGGGTGGGGTCACCTCTCTGTTCTGAGAAGGGCCAGGGGGGCCTTGAGGCTGAGACATGGCTACACGGGTGCTCTGGCTGGCATCTTGACAGCAATGCCTGTCTGGGTACCTGTGCCTTTAAGAGGCTGAGGACAGGAAACACAGAGGTGCTCAACATGTAAAGGATAGACTGTCCGCCAGGGCTTCTTCCTGGAGGCCTTTTTTTCCCAAAAGAACAGGCTCCCTGCATCCACACACACCTTTTTTTGACACATCTCTGTCGAATAAGGCGTTATGCGCCGTAAAACGATGTTTACTGCCATCGACAAAACCGCCATGTTCTTTCGATTTACCGTCGACAGAACGTGGCGGCATTCTAGACACAGGTGCAGTGTTTTCAAAAAACCCTGTAGTCTAGATACACCCTTAGACAGATGAGACAACGAGAGAATCTAAAGATCCTGTAATCTGGGGGTAGGTGTAATGAGTTAGGAGCCCAGATAACATGAGCTCTGGTTTAACTTTTACTATCTGCTATTCATCACCAATGACCGAAAGACTGGACATCCGGGCTATGTCTACACTACAGTTTTTGCCGAAGAACGGCCGTTTTTCCTCAAAAGCTCGCGGTGCGTCCACACCTCAAGCATGTTTGTGCGCAAGTAAATTGAAAGAACAGAGGGGTTTTTGCGCAATTGGTAATCCACATTCTATGAGGAAGAACGCCTTTTAAAAGGTGCGCGTGGATGGGTAAGAAGGATTTTTTATGCAAGAAGAGAGAAGAGGAAAAAGCACAGGTGTTCTGGTGGCCATTCTGTCCATAGAAATCACTGCTTAGTTGCGAGAGAGATTCCAGGCAGTCTGGACGCTCTCTTTCACAAAAGCGCATCACTTTTTCAATGCGCTTTTGCTGTGTAGACGCTGTCTTCTGCAAAAACTTCTTGCACAAGATCTCTTTGGACAAAAGCTTCTTGCACAAAAAGCCTGCAGTGTCGATGTAGCCTCAGACAGCCCATCTTAGCTAGAGATCGATGCTGCTGGCAGTCCATCTGTGACCAGGCTACATCCCTTTGGGATTTTCCTTGATGACCATGACAGACAATCATCTAGCATTTATATTCCTGTGCATTTCATAGCACCTCATACCCTCTGCTGGTTTACTGAATGCACAGAGTGAGAAATCGTGCCGACAGGTTTTATCATCTAAAACAAAGCATTTAACTCTGCCAGTTACGACGAGACACGCACACACACCAAACTATAGGTGTTCTACATGTTAGTTGCCATATAGAGCGATGGGTTTGGTTACATGTTAGGTTTGCAAGCTGGGAGGCACGCTTTCTGGTCCCCTAGGACATGAACGCTACTAATACTCTGAAACTGGGGAGGCTGCATGAGCATTAGCACCACACAGACGATTTAGGATTACTAATTAGAGCGGCGCAGGTGGGGAAGCTGGTTTCTGGAGAGACTGGGGAATTTGTCTTCCGCCCTGGGTTTTGATTTCACAGTCTTTAGGGAACACAGAATGATTAGGCTGACCTTGGGCAATCAGAGAAAATGCAGGCATCATGTAGCTCTGCAATTTTGGGCTCAGATGTTTAAAAGGCCTTTACTGCTGCTACTGTTGCTGGAATAATGCTTTCTCCTGGAGGCGCTGGTACATACACGGCATTCCCCCCCGAGCTCTGAACAGAAAACACTTTCACTGGACAGAGTCCAAATTTGACACCATCCGGGGCTATTATTAACTTAACTAAACTAACAAAACATAAACCTTCAACTAATTTCTCCCTTTCCCCTCACAGATTGGTATATTCCTAGGTGATTTCCCACTGGGCTTTCATCTCAAGAATCACTCCAGACCCTTTTGTACCCCTGGCTAGCTGGGCATGGCTGATCTAAGCAGAATGAGCCAGGAAAAATACCGCTGCATCCATATGTAGGGTGTGAGCATCAAGGAAGAGTCCAAGAAATAGTGCTGCATCAAGAACATCAAGAGAATCTGCAGCTGTGCTACAGAAATTTATTAGCCTAAGGATCCAGTTCATTAGAACTCTGATGCACATGTTTAAAGTTAAGTACATGTTTTAGACCCATTGAAGTCATGGCTCAGTTAAGTGTACTCATTCAACTAAAGCTGTATTGAGATTAAGAGGAAGGGGAATACTCATGTGCTGAAAATTAAGCATGTGCTTTAAGTTCTTTGCTGGGTCATGGTGGAAGAGGATGTTTTGATGCATCAGGAGAAAGATCCAACACATCGGAAGTTCACAAAGGTGAATTTTGTGCTGAGTTGCTTAATTGTGGCAGGACACCTTGGTCACATGGGACGTTGTCTGTTCTGTGACGGAGGGAATGTAACTCTCAAATCCCTGGATGGCAAGAGCGAGGACCACCAAATTTGGTACGCAGCTTCCTCTTCTCTGAACGTAAAGCAAGGTCAGGGGTTGGTTGGGCCAAGAAAATGGGAAGTGCCAGGAATGGGACTGTTTTCCAGAACATGAAAAGAGAGGGGGACTGTGATACTGAGAGTGGCCACTGGGGGCAGTGAACGCAGGAGAGAACTATATGCAAAGTGGTCCCTGGGGGCAGGCGCACCAACAAGGGAGTTGGGGGAGGGGAGAGAAAGGCGGCCCCTTGTGGCTGGGGAGGTTTGTGAGGGGAGAAAAGGCCCCACTGGCTGGGGAGGGGAGAAGAGTGAAGGCCCGTCCAGCTGGGACCTCCTGCTCTGAGCCTCTCCACACCTCTTCACCCTCACTCTTGTACTCCTCCCCTGCACACCGCCAACCTGAAGGACCCAGGCAATGCCCCGTACATCTGCTAGTATTTACATATTATGAACACAAAAGGGGTGTGAACAAAACCCAAGCAACTTAAACATTTAAATGAGTATTGGCAGAATGGTTTTCACAGCAGTCTCCCCTCTTTGCGAAGATGAAATTCACCTCCGGTGACAGGCACAGAGAAGCCCCTCAGAATGCCCAGACTCTGAGCCATCAGCTCACTCCAAGTTATAGTCTTCTTTTTTTTTTTTAAACTTTTAGGGCCAGATCCTCAGCACATGTAAAATGGAATAGCTCCATTAAAGTTAATGGAGCTAAAGTGATGGATGCCAGCTTAGGGGAAGGCACTAGGAGTCACATGGACTAGCATTGTCGTGTCTTCTCAGGGGAGTGTCAATCCCACATTCTAATGCGCACAAATAGTTTCTTTATCTACTGGTTGAACCTCTCTAGTACGGCAACACTTGTGGTCCGGCATGATTTTAGTTTTCCAAGATGTCCACTTATCATGGGCATGGCCAAGTTTCCCACAGGCCCATAAAGTTTGTTTACAGCCACCAGTCCTGGCTCTCAGTGTCTGTGCTGTTATTTAGCTCTAATTTACCCCTAAACGTCTTCTCAGAGCTCAGTGAGCAGGGGAAGTGTTGGAAACGCTGCTAGACAATATTCACCTCCCCTGGTTTGGCAAATTGTCTGGATTGGCACTGCAGGTCCCAAGGGTGCCAGACTAGAGAGGTTCAACATCTATCTATCTATCTGTCCATCCATCCATCTATTCATCCATCCCATATACCCCTCTATCTATCTAGGGTGAGTCTAGACTACAGGGTTTTGTCTACAAAAGTGGACTTTTGTCGACGAAACTATACCTGCGTCTACACTACTGCTGCATTCTGTCAACAGTAAGTCGACAGAAGACGACAGTTTTGTCGATGGCAGTAAACCTGTTTTACGAGGAATAACGCCTTTTTTTCGACAGAGCTCTGTCAAAAAAAGGCGCCATTGCATCCACACAGTGCTTTTTCAAAAGGGAGTGTCTTCACTCTCTTTCAAAAAAGCGATTTGCTTTTTCGACAGAACTGGTTGCAGTCTAGACATTCTTTTTCAACAGAGTCTTTGTCAACAGTATCTGTCGACATAGCCTCTGTCAAAAAAAGCCAGTAGTCTAGATGTACCTATCTATCCATTGATCTATTCCCATATACCCCCGCTATCTATAGAATGTTTATTTTCACTCATTTATACTGATCACCAGTTTTATTCGATTGCCTGATCATTGCATTTTATGTTTCTCTGTTCTCCAGATTACACCGGTGTCAGAAGACTCCAAATTGTTCCCAATTTTTAAACTGAAATCAGTCCCCAACCCTCGTAGTTTCCCCCATATCTCCTACCTTGGGGATGTTTGTTCACTAATTCATTTATTTTACAATCGAACCAAGCAACCCAAACAGACTTCTGTGGAAGAGAATCTTTTTAATTACTTGAAGTTATTTAAAATGATTGGGAAAATAAGGTGTGCGTAACACTTCCAAAGGGATAAGTACCTCCATGGAGAAGGAAAGTATTCATTTCTGGTAGGAAAAAATGTACGTTTTTAAACCTCCAGTTGCAGAGGAGCCAGGAATGGATATCAACCGCTTGGGCAAATCTGTAAAATGTTCTTCTTTTGGTGCTTTGCATCTTTGTGAATAAGACCGTTTGTGCACTGAAGTGCTCAGCAAAATCCCAACTTGTGTGTGCAATGTGACTGCAGGCTGAGGCCAAACCAGTGCTGCATTTCTCACTGGATGGGCTCAAACACAGCAGGTGCCAGCGGTATATGCATGGGCACAATCACGCCTGGCGCAGAACTGCTGAGCCTCTGGAAACACAGCCCGTGCGTTGGAACGTATGTTCAGCCACAGTCAATGTGAGTGCTGGCGAGGCAGCAGTCTCTGAGATGGGCTTGTCTGCCATGGTTAACCACTAGGCAGACTCACTAGTCCGGGAAGGAAAAATAAAACCCATCCCTCGGCCTCCTCACATCCCTTTGATTTTAATTGCCAATCATGCAAAACCCAGGACATATCAATGCAAACTGCTGGACACAACGTCCCCTTCCCCCTTCCCTCTTCCCCCAGCCCTTTCTTCCAGACACAGCCTTGTAGCAGTCAAGGATGGACAACAGTTTGTTTAACCTCAGACAACGCCAGATCAGAGGGCATGCCACCCAGCTATTTGCAGGTGACACTGCACTTGTCTATCATTCACCCAATGAATTGCAGGGCATGAGGAACAAGCTCTCAGAGGCCTGCACCAAGGTATTCATGCATAACACCAAAATGATGAGGGGGCTGGCGCACATGAGCTATAAGGAGAGGCGGAGGGATTTGGGCTTGTTTAGCCTGCAGAAGAGAAGAGTGAGGGGGGATTTGATAGCAGCCTTCAACTGCCTGAAGGGAGGTTCCAAAGGATGGAGAGAGGCTGTTCTCAGTGGTGGCAGATGGCAGTACAAGGAGCAATGGTCTCAAGTTGCAGTGAGGGAGGGCTAGGTTGGATATTAGGAAAAACTATTTCCCTAGGAGGGTGGGGAAGCACTGGATTGCGTTACCTAGGGAGGGGGTGGAATCTCCATCCCTAGAGGTTGTTAAATCCCAGTTTGACCAAGCCCTAGCTGGGCTGATTGAGTTGGGATTGGTCCTGCTTTGGGCAGGGGGCTGGACTCGATGACTCGTAAGGTCTCTGCCTGCCCTAGGATTGTATGATTCTACAGCACAGTGATCAGTATCGAGGAAACTATTGTGGTGTCACGAGGTATCAACATTCCACCTAAAATCTACATCAATAACAAAGCTCTGTCTAAGATGGACTACTTCTGCTATCTCAGCTCAGTCCTTATCAGCTCACTTAACCTTGAATAGGAATTGATGCTTGAATTGGCAAATCTTTCACGTGTTTCAAACAACAAGGTGCTAACCCTGCACACAAAGGTGTCTAGTTCTCAGGTTTCTGTCCTTGGCATCTTCCTTTCCAGTTGTGGAAGCTGGGTACTCCAACAAGGAATGGAGACTGAACATTTCCCACTGATGCTTTCTCAGAAAAATCCTTGGATTTACTTGGGATCAACGGAGCACCCAAAACAAGAGGCAATAACAAGATCTGCAGAGAACTGCCCTACAGTCTGTGCAGATTATGCTGGACGTTCGCCAGGCTTGGCTCTTTGCAAGATAAGAAGTGGCGGCCAACTTTGGAACCATCCGTGATGAAACGGAAGGTCAAAGCTTCTATACAACGCCAAGGTCAAGCAAAGCCTCAGGAAATTCAGCATTCCCACTGACAAAAACTGGGAAAATCCTGCCCACAACCACTCAGCGTGGAGAAGCTGGATTAAGGTGGGTAAAGTCACTGCAGAGAGACATCAGAGAGCCCAGGCTGAGGCCTGCACACGAGTTAGAAGCAGAGGGTGCTCCAACCCTGCATCTGGGAACTAGACCGGTGACCTCTGTGGGAAGCTTTGTGGCTCGCACACTGGGCTCTTTTCCCGTACCGTTGCTAAGCACGACTGACAGACCGAATCCGTCATGGCTCCTTTCCTGTCATGACGTCGGATGGCTGAGAAGCAAAGCGCTCAAGCCACTTCTACAGAAGGGCGAGACTGTGTCCTGGAAAGCAGCGACTCTGGAAAGAATTTAGGGCTCGCCGTGGACACGAAGCTCCACAGTGGTCCGTGATCATCTTGCAGGTGGGCTGTGGGCTCAGGGCTCGTCCCCCTTCTCTCCCACAGCGGGGACCCCACATGCCCCCGCCTTGCGAGGTTGGCTTCCTGCTGCGTGGGGGGTGGGGAACCCCAAGCCTCACAAACCAGATCAAGCCCCCCGAGGGGAGGAAGTGGCTCCGTGCTCTCCCCTAGCTGTGGAAACGGCAGCGTAGGATACTGCTCACCTGGAGGCTTTCTCTGCTGCTCCCATTGGTCGGAATCCTGGCCACACCCCCATCTGTAGCACCCAACCCCCTGGCCAGCCCCGTCCCCCACCTCCACCCCATCCTGCACCCATCATGGGTGCTGCTCCGCGGAAAGGTTTGTGTTGGGCAGAGTGGGCCATGAGCAAATAGATTTGAGGACCGCTGCTTTAGTCAAACAAGTTGTCGGGCTCAAAAGAGAGTAAACTGATATACAGGACGTCAGACTAAATGATCTAATTGTCCCTTCTGGCTTTTCATCCTACGAATCTATAAACTGTCTCCATGTACAGAATGACAAGACATTCCCCGACCCAAAGAGTTTACAATCTAAGCAAACATTATTTAACTGGGCATTTTAGCCAGCTGGCGCTGTTCTGAAGTGCAGGCAACAACAATTTAACTCCAGGGTCCAGTTCTGCAAACCCTTGATTTGCATAATTAGCCCTTGAATTGGTCTCAGTGGACTTCATCATGCGAGTAAAGAGGCTGAGGGACCATCGTGATACCAACGCTCTCAGATTTAATGTGAGTCTTGAGATACGCAGTGTTTTTCTTACATTCCCCCTTCTGACGGGAGGTGATTACATGTGAATTCCAGATCGAATTAAAAACAAGCACATTTCCAGTCCTTGTGGCTGAGGAGAAAAAACTCGGAAATGGCACCCGAGAGAAATAAAAAGAATGCAACATTGATTCCCCCCCCCCCAAATATTACAAACTGTTTAAGCAAATTCACTGATTTTGGGGGATTTTAAGGGGAAGCAAATTCACTGATTTTTGAACTTCGGCATTTGCAATTGTGAAAAGATGAGCCTGCAGCAAAATCCATTCACACGCACGTTTTGAAGGTGTCTGAAATCAGGACTTTGATCTGAATCATGCTGGTGGCCCCAACGCCTAAAATGTGATGAACCAGAAAACAAGGTTCAACCCCTCCTATAACTCAGCAAGGGGAACAATACAGATCTGGAGTCATACTCCAAAACATGCCAGCATTCTAGGTACTGTGATTTAGGGGACGTAATACTGACCTGGGATTCTCATGAGAGGGATTTTACTCTTGGCTCTGCCACTGGCCCTGCTTGGTGACCGTGGAAAAGGCATTTCACTGCTCCGTGCCTCAGTTTCCCCATCTGTGAAATGATAATAATGCACTCCTCTATAAAGCACTTAGACATAGATGAAGAGCTATCTTGTTAATGTAGCAGCTAATGGTGCAAACAGGTAGCAAAGAAGATGCATATTTTTTAGACACAGCTATGTGTAGCTTGTGTGCCGTGATTGTTTATATCAGCACATCCTGCCAGCTTGCTGCCTGCCTGCTCCCCCAGTGTTGTCTTTGACGGATGCCCTTATAACCCACATACCTAGTGTGGTTCACTGTCCCATGCAGTGGCACTTAGACTACAGCAACAGCTAAGAACAAGAGACCTCTGCAGCATGGGCTAAGAGCCAGCTGGCTTTTAGCTCAAAGGCTCCTATACTAAGCTCCAGAGGTCCCAGGTTCAAATCCACACGGTGGCGGTTACACCCTGGTAAGCCTCCCGCAGCAATGCCAGTGCGAATTCCTGGAGACGGAGCAAAGAGGGGATAGAATCATAGAATCATAGAATAATAGGACTGGAAGGGACCTTGAGAGGTCATCGAGTCCAGCCCCCCGCCCTCAAGGCAGGATCAAGCTCCGTCTACACCATCCCTGACAGATGTCTATCTAACCTGTTCTTAAATATCTCCAGAGAGGGAGATTCCACCACCTCCCTTGGCAATTTATTCCAATATTTGACCACCCTGACAGTTAGGAATTTTTTCCTAATGTCCAATCTAAACCTCCCCTGCTGCACTTTAAGCCCATTACTCCTTGTCCTGTCCTCAGAAACCAAGAGGAACAAATTTTCTCCTTCCTCCTTGTGACACCCTTTTAGATATTTGAAAACCGCTATCATGTCCCCCCTTAATCTTCTTTTTTCCAAACTAAACAAGCCCAGTTCATGAAGCCTGGCTTCATAGGTCATGTTCTCTAGCCTTTAATCATTCTTGTCACTCTTCTCTGTACCCTTTCCAATTTCTCCACATCTTTCTTGAAATGTGGCGCCCAGAACTGGACACAGTACTCCAGCTGAGGCCTAACTAGTGCAGAGTAGAGCGGCAGAATGACTTCACGAGTTTTGCTTACAACACACCTGTTGAACAACCTAGATCATATTTGCTTTTTTTGCAACAGCATCACACTGTTGACTCATATTCAACTTGTGGTCCACTATGCCCCTAGATCCCTTTCCGCCATGCTCCTCCTAGACAGTCGCTTCCCATCTTGTATGTATGGAACTGATTGTTCCTCCTAAGTGGAGCACTTTGCATTTCTCTTTATTAAACCTCATCCTGTATGAAGAAATAGCCAAGTCAGAGGCGAGCCCCTGGAGACACCGGTGCCGGGTCAGATCCGAATGATCTCCAGGTAGCTCCACGGAAAAGGGGCGCGAGAGTGGGTCGTCACGTGGTGAGAAGGTGCCAAAGCAATGGCAGCTAGGTGTGCCCACCCTCCTGACAAATCCAAAGAGAAATCAAACCCTGAGAAAGTTGGCCGAGGCACAGAGAGAAAAGGAGACATCAGTTCCCAGCACACGGCCCTCTCTGCACCCGCCAGGCCGCTTGCATTCCTGAAATAACCTCCTACAAGGAGCTTGCCTGCGGACAGCTTTAGTTTTAGGCTCCCTTTCTTGGGATGCCCAACACAGCTCACTCGATCATAGAATCATAGAATAGTAGGACTGGAAGGGACCTCGAGAGGTCATTGAGTCCAGCCCCCCGCCCTCATGGCAGGACCAAGCTCCGTCTACACCATCCCTGACAGATGTCTATCTAACCTGTTCTTAAATATCTCCAGAGAGGGAGATTCCACCACCTCCCTTGGCAATTTATTCCAATATTTGACCACCCTGACAGCTAGGAATTTTTTCCTAATGTCCAATCTAAACCTCCCCTGCTGCACTTTAAGCCCATTACTCCTTGTCCTGTCCTCAGTAACCAAGAGGAACAAATTTTCTCTTTCCTCCTTGTGACACCCTTTTAGATATTTGAAAACCGCTATCATGTCCCCCCTTAATCTTCTTTTTTCCAAACTAAACAAGCCCAGTTCATGAAGCCTGGCTTCATAGGTCATGTTCTCTAGACCTTTAATCATTCTTGTCACTCTTCTCTGTACCCTTTCCAATTTCTCCACATCTTTCTTGAAATGTGGCGCCCAGAACTGGACACAGTACTCCAGCTGAGGCCTAACTAGTGCAGAGTAGAGCGGCAGAATGACTTCACGAGTTTTGCTTACAACACACCTGTTGATACAACCTAGAATCATATTTGCTTTTTTTGCAACAACATCACACTGTTGACTCATATTCAACTTGTGGTCCACTATGACCCCTAGATCCCTTTCCGCCATGCTCCTTCCTAGACAGTCGCTTCCCATCTTGTATGTATGGAACTGATTGTTCCTTCCTAAGTGGAGCACTTTACATTTCTCTTTATTAAACCTCATCCTGTTTACCTCTGACCATTTCTCTAACTTGCTAAGGTCATTTTGAATTATGTCCCTATCCTCCAAAGAAGTTGCAACCCCACCCAGTTTGGTATCATCTGCAAACTTAATAAGCGTACTCTCTATCCCAATATCTACATCATTGATGAAGATATTGAACAGTACGGGTCCCAAAACAGACCCTTGCGGAACTCCACTTGTTATCCCTTTCCAGCAGGATTTAGCACCGTTAACAACAACTCTCTGACTACGGTTATCCAGCCAATTATGCACCCACCTTATCGTGGCCCTATCTAAGTTATATTTGCCTAGTTTATCAATAAGAAGGAGGTGTGCTCTGAATTCGATTTAGCAGGTCTTCACTAGACCCACTAAATCAAACCCTGGAAGATCAACCGCAGCAGCATTGCTCTGCCGCGTAGTGTAGATATGGCCTACCTTACCTTGCCCAAGGCAGCACCATGCTATAAATTGAAGTAGCCCTGCCTGTGCCATCGAAAGCCAGGGCCTGTCAGTGCAGCTGTTTCTATGATAAGAGCGCATTATCAGAAGGTTGTAAATTCTCTGATAACATCGGTACAGGTCTGAAGTCTGTCCTGCCAGCTATCACACCCGAGAATGGAAGAGCTTGATGTTGCTTTCACCACAGGCATTATTATTTTTCACCCAGGGTCTTCAAAATAATTTCCCTTTACTCAGCCTTTGTTCTACAAATCCCCATGACAGTGGCCTTGACTCAAGATCAGTGGGTGAGGCTTCCTTCTGTTATCTTCATGAATTACTTTGCCTCGGCGAATGCTGCAAGAGAAAGATGTAAAGACTAGAGCTGTGCAAATAATGGATTTTTCGGTTCACTGGCACCTGTGAAAAACTACTTTGTGTTAAACCGCAAATGAAGTTCTTTTTTAAAAAATTTTGGCCAATTGAAGAGTTAAGAAACATTTCAGATTGAGCAGAAGGTTTTGTTTGACTCAGACGGAAACCTCTCGGGTTGATTTTGAGCACTTTAAACCTTTTCGATTGAAAGGAAAGTGGCAAAGTTGTTTCAAACAAGAACCACCACAAAAGTCTTTTGAACATGTGAAAACAAAAACATTTCAATGTCTTTGTATGTTTAGGTTTTTCCTTCTAGTAAAACTTCAGCAAAACCAGCATGAATTTGTAAAACACATCAGCGTGACTGTGGTGGTATTATTCACCTGAAAAATTTTACCCAACTCTACTTAGGTCTCCACGGAACTAGGGGCTGCTCTTATACAGAGTGAGAGAGAGCCCCCACGTCTCCACGGAACTAGGGGCTGCTCTTATACAGAGTGAGAGAGAGCTCCCACCTCAATTAAGTCAAAATTAAGGCTTCCCCCATCTCTGAAAGGCTGGCTTGAACCTCTTATGGTGTGTCTAGACTACAGGGTTTTGTCGACAAAAGTCCAGTTTTGTCGACAAAACTAAACCTGTGTTTACACTGCTGCTGAGTTCTGTCAATATAACGTTAACAGAACTCAGCAGTTTTGTCGACGGCTATAAACCTCATTTTACGAAGAATAATACAAGGAAAAATAAGCGGCCTTTTGTCAATAGAGTTCTGGTGACAGAAGGCATTATTGCATCTATACTCTCCTTTGTGTCTACACTGACATGTCGACAAAGAGGCTTGCTTTGTCAACAGAACTGGATGTAGTCTAGATGCTCTTTGTCGACAGTATCTGTTGACAAAAGCCTGTAGTCTAGACGTACTCCTAGGCTAAGTCTAGACTGGCATGATTTTCCGCAAATGCTTTTAACGGAAAAGATTTCCGTTAAAAGCATTTGCAGAAAAGAGCATCTAGACTGGCATGGATGCTTTTCCGCAAAAGCACTTTTTGCGGAAAGGCGTCCATGCCAATCTAGACGCACTTTTACACAAAAAAAGCCCCGATCGCCATTTTTGCGATAGGGGCTTTTTTGCGCAAAAGAAATCTGAGCTGTCTACATTGGCCCTTTTGCACAAAAGCTTTGCACAAAAAGACTTTTGCCCAAACGGTAACAGCATAGTATTTCCGCAAGAAGCACTGATTTCTTACAGTAGGAAGTCAGTGTTCTTTTGGAAATTCAAGCGGCCAGTGTAGACAGCTGGCAAGTTTTTCTGCAAAAGCAGCTGCTTTTGCAGAAAAACTTGCCAGTCTAGACACAGCTCTAGTGTCTCTCTCAATCCAGATTCTTATTGTGAATTGTGTTTCATCTGATCACATTTCAAGTGGGCTCCCCTTCATAATATATTAACAAACCATCTTGAGTCCTGACATATGAATCCATATAAAGGGGGAAAGTTATTTATAACCCAAGGACAATGCAAATAAATAGAGATTATGATTTTGTTCCTTCAAACAAAACATTTTGAAAATATGAAATGGATTGATCTCATCTACATTTGCATAGGTCAATGGAAAGATTAATTTTGCCTTCAATGGGCTTCGGATCAAGCACTTAGCAATCAGGCAAAAGACTAATTGGTAGGGAGACACCTAGTCAACACAGGATCTTGGATTCAACCTCTTCTCCCCCAGTGCTAACTCTCTGGAAAAGCCACGAGCTGGTCATCCCACCTATACAGTGGGTTTGCAGACACAAAACCATCAGAGCCTAGAATGACACATTTGGATGCACTTTTGAATGTCCCTTTGAATTGGTCCAGCAAATTATCCTTTTTATTGGGTCCAGAGATATAAATGATCTTTGGGAAGCTACAGCTGCCTTTTAAACTTTTTCCAGCTAGAGAAATTCAGAACGATTTGTCGATGAAACGGTCAGGTCATTTATCATATCTCAGCTTGCATTAGGGCTAGAGAGTTAGTCCTGGGACTGTGCTGTACTTATGTACCGCCTGACAAAAATGAGCCCTGGACCTGACTGTAAAGGACAGATACTGATTTTGAAAGCGTGCAAGGCACGACACAACCAGATTGAATCAAAACAACCATGCAACCCATCTCATGGACAGAGACTCAGGCTATGTCTATACTGCAGGCGTCTTGCACAAGAACAGTCGTTCTTGTGCAAAAACTTGTGGAGTGTCCACACTACAAGCCCATTCTTGCACAAAAAAGTTTACAATAGATCGTCAGAAGAAAGGGCTTTTTGCGCAAGAGTTATTCCTCTTCCCATGAGGAATAAGACTTTTTGCGCAAGAGCTCTTGCGCAAAAAGGCTAGTGTGGATGGGAACAGGGGTTTCTTGCACAAGAAACCCCTATGGCTAAAATGCCCATCAGAGCTTTCTTGCTCACGTGAGCATCCACACTGCCATGGATGCTCTTGCACAAAAGCACCCATGGCAGTGTAGACGCGCTCTTGCACAAGAACTTTTGTGCAAGAACCCTTGTGCAAAAAGTTCTTGCACAAGAATCCTGCAGTGTAGACATATCAGTGTTTCTTACTCATCACAGCGTACCAAGAGCAACAATTCTATTTGTCATTTATTTGGCAGCATGTTTACCAAAGAGGATTGGGGGAGTGCTTTTAAAGCCCCTGGAGAGCAAATTTTATCAAAGACATGGATAAGTTGGAAATGGAATCCACTAGCCCCACATTGAGTAGATGGGGTTCAGGTGCACACACAGTATTAGTGGGATTAAATGGGCTTGGAGACAGAAAGCCTCGAGGAGTTTTATTAAGATTGAGAGAGATGAATATTATTAAGCCGGGCTATCACACATGTCATTTGAGCAGAGAGGGTGTTGGAAATGGAAGCAAACGTCATTAGCAGCAACTAGAAGAACCGTTTTATCTGCATACATACATATTTTAGCCCTGGCACTGCCCCAGGGTAGGTTGTTAATGGAAAGAATGAAAAAAAGCGGATGAGGATGCTCAAAGCTTTCATTTTTTGCGGGGGAGGGAGAAAAGAAGAAAATGAAGAAGACAGGGAGAGAATGCAAATGAAGGGCCAGATTATGATTTTCTTTCCACCAGTATAAATCCAGAGTAACACCCTGGCAGTTGGCCCAAATGAAATATGAAGTATCCAAAGAGCTGTGTCAAGAGTGTAGCAACCAGGACAGGTTATCACGGAACTTGGGCGCTCGTGCCTGCTCTGCCACTGACTCAGAGGATAACCTTGGTCAAGTTACTCTAAGTAAGTACCTTAGTCAGGGGGCCTGCCTAGGCTGGAGGTACTTACTTAGGCACTGTCAGGGCTGCTGAGCACCTGTGATTCCCATGTAAGCCTATTTAGTTACACCCTGGTTGAATTTCTCTCAATATAGCTTAACACATTTAAAAGGCTGGGGGGGGGGGGGGAGACTAGGAGCGGGTGACATGGAGATTTTAACCTCTAAACCACCGGTTTAAATATGACCAGGAGGGTATGGAGGAAACCATACTTTTGGCTTATGGGAAGGGAATTAGACAGCTCTGTCCAATTTCTAGGGGGATACATATCCAGAGCAAGAAACTCCATTGTTGGCTTTAATTGAAGCCTGGCCCGGTAGTTACAACAGAAGGTGTATGCATGGAGTGAACTACCCCCATGATGGCCTGCAGGTCAGGGTTGGGCCATGCTGGTAGGATGGGGAGAGGAAGTCTGACTTCCCATTGCCTCTGCTCAGCAGAGAGGGGACGTACACTCTCCGGCCATCACCTACCACTATCAATGCCTCCCCCCAAAAGAAATGGTTCTACTTTGACAGCAAAAGTTGAGTGATGGCCTGGTCTAAGGGTGCGAGTACTGGACCGGGAGCTACAACGTCTAGGCTTGCGATGCTGGCTCTGACGGTGACTCCGGTGACTCCCCCTCGGTGGGCTTTGGCCACGTCACTTAGAGCTCCATTGCCACCACCAGCCTGGTGCATGGGCGACCTCTGCTCCCCTTGAACAATCGACAAAGGTCTGAGAGGGCAGTGGGAACACTGGGATTCCCCAGCCACCGATCCTGCCTCCCCAGAACTGGCTCAGTATGGAGGGAGTGGGGGTAGCACCTTTCCAAAGGTTGTGCCCTGCTTGTCTGCCAAAGTGCCCCACCACAGCACCCCCTTCTGGGGTCTGTGGGACAACGAGGGTCCTCAGGGCTCCAATCGGGATCTGCTAGTCCCTGAGCAACTGCAGCATCCACCCCATCCTCTGCTAACCCGGGCAAGCAGTGATTGGTGGACTGTCGGCCTGGCTGGGCCAAGCACTGATTGGCTGTGCTCTTAGGGTCCCTGATTGGTGCAGCTGTAACTACCATCAGGCGGATTTCAACCTGGGACCTTGGAAGCCTCGACCCTCTGAGCTAAAAGCCAGCTGGCTCCCAACCCCTGCTGTAGAGGTCTATTGATCTTAACTGTTGCTGTAGTCTAGGGTCCACTTGCATTGCTCAGTAACCACACTAAGAGTTTGTCTATACTACATGCCTCTGCCGACAGAGGCATGTAAATTAGACTACCCAACAAGTCAATGAAGTGGGGATTTAAATATTCCCCACTTCATTAGAATAAAAATGGCCGCCACGTTGTGCTGGCTCAGCTATTTGTTGGCTCAAAGTGGCAGTCAAGATGGGGATCGGTCGACAAGGAAAGCCGTGAAACGAGGTATAAGTGATCGGTCGACAACGGCTTTCTTTGTCGACCGATCCCTGACTTGACTGCCACTTTGAGCCGACAAATAGCTGAGCTGGCACAGCCCGGCGGCCATTTTTATTCTAATGAAGCAGGGGATATTTAAATCCCCGCTTCACTGAGTATGTCGGTATGTCTAATTTACATGCCTGTGTCGGCTGAGGCATGTAGTCTAGACATACCCGAGGTGTGTGGGTTACACAGGCAGACTGCATAAGCCTGGAGGGGACACCCGGAAGTTGTGCCACTCGGCAAATCCGCAACTGGCTGCTCTCTCACACCTTCTTCATTTGGTTCCTGGTTGCTGACTCTGGCTCTGACCTTTGGCCTTGGTTCTTGGTTTCCAACTTGTTTCCTGGCCTTAACTACCAGGTGTGACGTCAGCTCTGCCCACTAGACCTGACTACCTTAGTCTCAATCATGACCTTTGCCTCACATGCCACGTCCACAAAACTGGCAACCCTCAGCTATGTACAGCACCTTGTAACAGAGTTTGGGAGATTCACTTGCTTTTAAAAACATTTAGAAATGGGAAGTGTGCTATGTGATTTCATAGATGACCCTCACATTCATATATTCCAGTGCCCCAATATCGCCATGCTTCATTTGCATACCTAATGAGCTGCCATTTTTGCAGAAGGGTCTTTTGTGCAAGAAGGAGCTGTCTACACTGCCCCTTCTTGCGCAAGAAAAACTCTCTCGCACAGGAGCCACCCTGCCGCTTATTTTCAGGAAAGGACGGCTCCTGCACAAGAGGGTTTTTTGCGCAAGACGAGCAGTGTAGACAGCTCCGTCTTGTGCAAAAGACCCTTCCACAAAAATGGTGACTCATTAGGTATGCAAATGAGGTGCTGGGATATGCATCGTTATGCCTCATTTGCATATCTTCTTGCACAACAATGTGCAGTGTAGACGTGGCCAAACCTTTTCCCCCATCATTTCACAAAGTCCCTCATATCTCTGTTTTATTCTTTGTCAATCAACAGACAATTCCAAGCATTAAAAATCATGAGCCAGGACACCCAAATCATGAAATGTTTTAAAAATACAGTAGTCTCTTCAAAAGGTCTCAGTGGTCCACCCCCCACCTCTCTCAGAACAAAGCAGACCCTAGTTTTAGTTTCAGTTTGCATCCTCAGTGTAATAGTCAGTTTCACCCCCACCCTCTTCCACAACTGCAAAAAGGTTTGTTGCCTTACACTGACTTCTGCTTCTCTTGCTGGAGTCAGCACAGGTATCCCATCCTCATCACCACTGTGTTACAGTGTTCGGCGTTACCGAGTTTAGGAAAAAATCGCTTGAAACACAGAGAGCTGCAGTGGTGGCAAGTTTCCGTTTTATTCCACCACACAGAACTAGCTAGAACCAACCAAAATCGGCTGGGCTGACCCCCAATGGCCTAACTCAGTTACTATACCAACAAGAAGATCGATCACTACGGCAGCCCAATACACAACAGTTCCCACTTGCCTTCCACTTGGAGTGACTGCGTCCCACCCAGCTCCCACTGAGTTCCAGTCAGATAGGCCGCTTAGGCCAAGGTGTGTCAAAGCAACCAGTGATGTTGGAGGCTTAGCCATAGATGCCTGAATTTCAAGGCCTTTATGTGCCTCACGTTCGCCCGTCTCCCCACCCCCAAACCACCGGCCACTTCTTCCAATCGTGGCCTTCGTGTCTGTTTTTGGCTGGGAGACGATGAGGCAAGGGGGGAGGGGACATGGGGAACGTCAACCAGAGAGCCATGTGGTTCGTGCTTAGTAAGTCAAGGATCCCTCAGCGTTGTGGAGGCATTGCTCTGCGAAGCCCCACGGGGTGCCGCTGAGAGAAATATTAGCCTTGCAGGATTGATGCTAAACTGAGGCTTAGGCAGGGTCTCTGATTTAACCCCGGGTGAGTTAGTGGCAGAGTCAGGTCTAAAAACTGGGTTCTACAAGAAGTAGAGTCTGAGGATCACAGGGGTCCCTCCTGGCCTTGGACGCCATAAATAAACCCCCTTGCCTCCCCAAAATGAGGGTTTTAAGAAAAACAGCAAATAATGCCTGATTTGTGATCCAATCACAGGCGATAGTCAGATGGGGTTATCCTAGTAGACACAATGCCTCAAAAACTGTGGGGCTCCGTATTGCCGCAGTGCCTCAAAAACTCAAATATGGTGGGGCTCCGTATTGCCAAGCAAACTATGGCACCCTCAAGAAAGTGGGGTTTTCACGCAGCTTCTGTCCATTCTCACTCACTGACCACCCTCCAGTTCTGGGGAGAGAGCAAGCAGACACACACTGCCAACACATGGGGACAATGGGCGGTTTTGGTCAGATCTGACAGTGTGTGAGTAGCAAAGGTTTGGGATGGAATGACAACGTTTGACCCTTAATCCCAAGCTCCTTCCGTCGCATATAATTTTGCTCATCTGGAATATGTTAAGGGTATGTATTTAAAACAGATTCACTGTTTCCGATTAACTCTGAGGGTGGTCTGGATGCATTTTTTTGGGGGGGAAAAAACCCCTTTTTTCAAAAAAACCGCTCTTCCTTAAAAAATGAGGTTTATGTGGGGTTTTTTTTGAAAAAGGGTTTTTTCCCCAAAAAACCCACATCCAGACTACTTTCACTTTTGAAAGATCCTCTTTCGAAAGTGAGATCAGAAGAAGATATGCAAATTCCTGCAGAATTTGCATATCCTCTTTCAAAAAAACAACAACGTCGTTCAGACATACCCAAAGTTTAAATGCATGTAGCAGGAATTGGTCCTTACTTACGAGGCTAAGGGACCATTACAAGGATCCCAGGAGGAAGTCAGGAGGAAAACATCTGCAGCACTGGTGCGTGCCTCAGTTTCCCCATCTATAAAATAGGAAGAATGATACTGACCACCTTTATGCAAGAGCTTTGAGACCTGCTGGTGAAAATGTAACCCACACCGCTTCTGGATGTGGGGCATTGTTCCATCAAGAGGCACTGAGACAGCTAAGGCTGTGGGGCAGACTCACTATTCTCTCTGTAAGCAAACAGGCACCTAGCTATTTTAGAGGTGACTGATCCTGTGGCTAATTTTCCCCTCTTGTACCTGTAAGGGCCAGAATTAAAAGTCAAAGATCTACTGAAATTAAAGATGGACAAAACCATCCGAAGCATGCATTCCATTTACAGCGATTTGATTTGCAATGTTTCAAACTTGAGTTCATTTCCTAATACTGAAGTCACAGCACATTCTCTGGTGTCTTGCAATTTAAGGGGTAGATGGTGACTTGCACACGGGACGTCCCTCCACAAACTATTGTGGGCTGGCTGAATTTTGGATCCAGATACATACTCCCTTATTCCCACTTTGGAGCAATAGGGTATGGAGTGTGTGCAGAATGGACCATGGATTAGCTCTTCCCTTAATTTTTAGTTAACCCAACTGAGTCAGCATGGAAAATGGCATGCTAATAAATTCCTAGAGTAAACAGAGATATATGGCAATTTCTATCACTGCCATCACCTATACACCAGTCTTTGCCTGGGGTTGTGCTCCAAGGTATAATCTACTCTTAATTGGTGCAGTAGTTCTATCTGGGACTGAAAATGCAAGAGCTGTGCCCAAGAAGCAAGGCTTTCCCCAGTGGTTCAGTTAGTTGAGAGAAGCGTCTAAACTTTGGGATGTTTACCCAAGACGAAGGCAGCCTCCAAACTTTGTGGCATTTCACCATTGTTAGCCTGACAAAGATTCATCATGCATCCAGGCATGCGAGGAGGAAAATTAGTTATCTAATTAATTAACTGACATGGTCAAAGATCAATTTAGAAGAGTTGGGAAATCAGCAACCGTAGAAATTCATCCTGCATCTTAAAATCTCCACTGGGAATCGTTTCATCAGCGTATCTACATAGTGGAGCCAAATAAGCTAAGGACTCGGGGTGACAAAGCTTAAATTACTTCCAGGGGGGTGAAGAATTAAGACAACAGCACGCCACACAGAAGTTAGAATTTGTCCAAGTCGAGCCTTTAAAAGATTAAAATCTCCTGCTCTGAGAATTAATATTGAGAAATTCATCTAGGGGGAAAAAAACAGCTACTGCCTCCCACTCCTTTATCTAATCATGAACAACTTCCCCAGAAAAAGGGTGTGAAGGGTGGAGCAAAAATTACTGAGCTGAGAGCACCAAATGAATTTCTCCTGTCACTGATACATAATCAACTTCACTGCCAGTGACATTCTCATTTGTTATGCAGGCTTTTGTGTTTAGAGGATGATAATTAAATACAGTTAGAAAGAGTAACTCATTGGTCTGGTCAGCCCTTCATTTGCATGCATGAACCACACTGACATTAATTTTAGGTAGATTGGTCCATGGATATTATTTGATTATAATTACTCTGAAAATAATAGTTTAAAATAGTATTTCCATAACTATAGCTGTATATATATATATATATAGAGAGAGAGAGAGAGAGAGAGAGACGGAGAGAGAAAACAATGCACTAGATTTATTAGGTGATTTAAAAACAATTTCATGAAACAATTAGAAATGTTGAAGTGGTTTTCCTCTCAAAGTTATAGTTTCCATTTTTGGCTTAAGCAAATACTTTCAATATTGTTTTGCAATGTTTTCATACGTCTATTTCATTTTTCAGTTTTTTTTCCTTTACTTTTCTTCTCTTAAGTTTTTTCTTCCGTCACTTGCTGGGTAAAAACACCCACTGATTTTGAACATTATTGTCGGGGGGAGGGAGAAGGGGGAAAGAGATTAAACAAAATCGGGAAGGAAAGTGGGAAAGAATAGTTGGGGAAAAGAAAAGAAAAACAGAAGAAAAAACTAAAATGATAAATATCAAAGACATTGATATAAAATGAGATTGCAGTTAAAATTATTTTCTGTTGTGATTAAAATGCTCCCTTAAAAAATTGACAAGTTCTAGCATTTATAGAGACCACTTCATCATAAAAGTTACCCAAGTACTTTCTGAACTTTATTTAGAGCTCCCAGAAATGTCATTCAACACTGAAATGCAGCCACCTCTAGGGTGGAACTTGGCGGCTCTTTTGTAGCATGTTGGAATACTGCCCAACAGTGTAGGCCAGGAATTGAAGAAGACACCAAAAGGAGTTGAAATGGCAAGTGGAGACAGGAGGGAATTAACCTGACCAGAATTTGGTGAGGAATCAAGGCCTGCTCTTGTGAAAAAAGACTTGGGGATGTTTGCGGCATCGAAATATAACACAGTCCGATACTTCCACACTGCTTTGTGCCCACCAGTTGGGAAATGCAGCATGAGCAGAAGAGAAATGGAATCACTCCTACGCTGAAAGTTGTGCAGGTAGCCAAGTGCAGTGCTAGGTGGGGCTATAATGACTACATGACATCAGTGACTAACTCTAAAGCTAGCAACAGAATGGGATATGCTATAATCAGGATTATGCCCATCCTGAAGGAGAAGCAGGCACAGGTGGGAGAAGGATCTTAATAAATAAATATCTTCAGCCACTGTGGGGGGAAAAGCAGAGGAAATTACTGGCTTAGCAAATGCCTTTTTGCATAATTATTCCCACTTTTATAAGTTTGCCCCAATGTGAAAGTTTCCCGTTAAACTGAGCTGGCAAAGATAATCCATTAATTCAACAGCGCCGGAAAGTTAACATTTTTTCCCTTCATTAGCAAGTTCAAAATTGCATTTTATTTCCATTTTGATGAGATTTTTATGAGTTAGAAGAGATGAAGTTGAACCCCACGAGCTTAATGGACCCAGAAAGATCGCAGATACAGGATTGAATTCAATGAACCATGAGGAGTTTAGTAAATTAATTAAATTGAAGAAAATACTGAATTTTTTTTTGCCTGCTGGATTAAAAATACTAAAATGCGACAAAAACTTAATTTAACGCTAAAACTACACCCACTCCATACGTGAATTTGTTTTGTATTTGTTTTAAACAACGTCTGCTGCAAAATGTAAAGTCAGAAGAGAGGGTAGAAGATTTTAATACTGTTCCCTCACACTCTCCCTCGATGACACTAAATTCTGCTTCTCCGCAATATCTGTGAAACCATTATCGATTATTGGTAGAGATGCAGCCGTGTTAGTCTGGTCTTGCTGAAACAAAAGACAGAACTATGCAGCACTTTAAAGACTAACAAGATGGTTTATTAGGTGATGGTTTATTAGGTGTGGCCCATGAAAACTCATCACCTAATAAACCATCTTGTTAGTCTTTAAAGTGCTGTATAGTCCTGTCTTTTGTTTCATTATTGATTATATTCAACTAAGACCCAAATCTGGAAGTTGACACTGGCAACAGAAACTCTCTGGTGCCCCCATCTGGCCGAAAAGGATGAAGGGAAGGGCTTAATTGGTGCATATTAATCCTTCTGGCACCTCATATCAGTGGGGCATGCTTACCCTCTTCTGGTTCTACACCAGAATGGGGAGCAGGTTTAAAACTAATAAAAGAAAGTTCTTCTTCACACAGCGCATTGTCAACCTGTGGAACTCCTTGCCAGAGGAGGCTGTGAAGGCTAGGACTATAATAGAGTTTAAAGAGAAGCTGGATAAATTCATGGAGGTTAGGTCCATAAAAGGCTATTAGCCAGGGGATAAAATGGTGTCCTTGGCCTCTGTTTGTCAGAGGCTGGAGAGGGATGGCAGGAGACAAATCGCTTGATCATTGTCTTCGGTCCACCCTCTCTGGGGCACCTGGTGTTGGCCACTGTCGGTAGACAGGATACTGGGCTAGATGGATCTTTGGTCTGACCCAGTACGGCCATTCTTATGTTCTTATGTTCTTATGTCTAAATGGGGCACGAAGCCAGAGAGGGCCAACAGGGGGTGTGCCACAGTGGGAGTTAAGGAAGTCGTTCATGCAGCCATCAAATTCAAAGGCCTCATGGACCAGCAGATGGTTGAATTTCACCTCCTGAATATCAGAGGCCACTAACGCCATCCAACACCCACACGTTAAACCCAAAAAAGAGCCCAAAACACTTTTTTACAGCCCCTGGGAGATTAGGCTATTCTATACGGCAGGGAGAAAACAGGAGTGGTAAGGTCTCTGCAGTACCAGGGAAGGAATTAAGTGAGAGACAGCCAGATAATTGATAACCCTAGAAAGTGATCTACACCCACATGCTGCAGAGGAAGGAGAAAACCTGGTAAGGTCACTGCCAAACTACCCTGGGGGAAAATTCCTCCCTGATACTACACACGTGAGCAATAGCATGGAGGTGGGTTGCCAGGGTTAGCCCCAGTGGGTTGCTGCCATTTTATTTACCTGTGCCTCTGCAGGTATGGCCTCTCAACTCCCACTGGCCACGAATCGCCGTTCCTGGCCTATGGACGCTGTGGGAAGCAGTGTGGACTGGGACACCGCTTCCTACAGCTGCCATTAGCTGGGAATGGTGCTCCGTGGCCATCAGGAGTTTCAAGCACCTGTACCTGCAGAGGCGCAGGTACAGTGGCATTGGCCTACCATGGGGTAACCCTGGTGAACTGTGTCTAGTCTGCAGGAGGGTTATTGCCCACTGCTGTGGTAGGCCATATGCATGTGAGCAAGAGTCGGCCCTGAGAGAAAAGTGAATAAAGAAGAGCTTAAAAACCAACAAGTAGTCTAGCAGCACCTTAAAGACTAACAAAACATGTAGCTGGTATCATGAGCTTTCATGGGCACAACCCACTTCTCCAGATGCAGACTAACTCAGCTACCCCTCTGAAGCTGTTAGTTCCTGTGTTATGGGACGGAATCAAGAGTCATCAAAGGAAATTAATAGGTAGCAGGTTTAAAACAAACAAAACCTGTGGAACTCCTTGCCAGAGGATGTTGTGAAGGCCAAGACTATAACAGGGTTCAAAACAGAACTAGATAAATTCATGGAAGAGAGGCCCATCAATGGTTATTAACCCGGATGGGTAGGAATGGTGTCCCTAACCTCTGTTTGTCAGAGGCAGGGAGTGGGTGACAGGGGATGGATCACGTGATGATTCCCTGCTCTGTTGACTCCTCTGGGGCACCTGGCATTGGCCACTGCCGGAAGATAACTTGGATAACATTGGTCTGACCCAGTATGGCTGTTCCTGTGTTTTTATGTTCCTAATACGTGCCCTCAAATTAAAGGGGTGCAGTCAATAGCTAACAGCTTATGATCCTACTGCCCTACAAGGGATTTGAGGGTTCATTGACAGTTGGGAAAAGTGTCTCAGTGCTGAGGTTTACAACGTGAAGCTCAGTGCTACCGAACAGAGGCCTGGGCCTGCCGCCAGCTGAGCAGGGGGGAAGCTCTGCTGTTCACTTCCTGCAGCGAGTTTGATCCTCCTCAACCGGAGAGTTTAAGGTGTCACGACTTGTCGTGCCTCCTCCTCCTCCCCTGGTGGCAATGCGGCTGCGCTCTTCACAGCAATTCATGAGTGGATCAAACGCCAGGCTTAAACACACGGTCTCTGAAAGGCTGGCTCCCTCTGAGGGAAGGCTCCACACTGGTAACACCCGGGGCTAAATATTCAAGAGCGTTTCCTACTTAGTGCAATGGGGGTTTAACATAAAGCAGGGGTCGTCTCTACTAGGAGGTTGGTTCACAGAGCGGGAAGGCTGGTGTAATTTGCAGGGAAGTTTTGCAAGCCTCTGGTGGCACCGACTTATGCTTTTGATATGTTGTGTTCAGGGCTGTCCATAGGATTTATGGCGCCCTGCACAACTCCCTCCCCCATGTGCCACCGCATGTGACTTGTTCCCACCCTGCCGCATACTCCCCATCCCTTTCCCATAGTGCGTTATCTGGCTCTAGGGCAGCACAGCCTGGAGGAGTCCAGCAGGGAAGGGGTTAAGTGCCTGGCTACTGTGGAAGTTGCTTGGAGTTATTTACCGGCTCCACTGGTAGCTGCAGTAACCAGGTAACACCCTCACCAGCATTTTGAAAAGGGCAAGGGCATAGTGATAGCCAGTGTTCCCTCTGATTTTTTTCCAGCCATGTGCAGAATAAATTTTGTTATGTGCATCCAGTCATGTCTGGTTGTGCACCATCAGTAGAAACACATACTGTTGGCCATGGGTGCTCTGCTAATCAGCTGGGCGGCATTTGAATCTCTCGTGGACGGCCACAGAGAACACTGGTCATGGCACCATAATTTGTGGCACCACCAGGACAGTAAGTAAGAGAGGCTCAACTCCCGGGCTCCAAAATTTTCAGGTGCCCTAAGCAGCCACATGCGCTGTGCAGGTGTAGGGATGGCCCTCGTGGTGTCGATGCTCTAAGATTTTTTCTTTAGGGCACAAGCAATCTTGCGATAGTGACCTGGTTATGGCTACGCCTGACCTTGATGGCTTTCCCCTTTCCCATCCTCTCTGGGAGGTGACGAGCCATACAAGGGGTTGTAGGGTTGTATCAGGCTGGAGAGCTTGTCATTGCTCTCAGGCTCTCTTAATCCCAGGCCACGCCTCCATTTGCTGTGCCAGAGATCAGTCTTCTGGCATTTGATTTAATGGGTCTAGCTAAGACCTGCTAAATCAAATGCTGAGGGCGGTGCAGGTTGGCACTATTACTGGCAACTGCGAGGAGTAAGGAAAGTCAATGGGAGCTTTTGCTCCTGTTGGCCTCCCTCTGAAGACGGAGCCAAGCTCGGCTCAAAGTAAGCCAACTCCAGGTAAGTATTCTACATCGTTGGAGTTGTGTACCTTAACCCAACCTTCCGGGTCTAGTGTAAACGTGGCCCCAGACTCTGGTTTCATGGCCTACCTGGATTCCCCCTCCTGCACTGGTCGTACAGAAAGCACTGCCATTGGCTCCGTGTATTATCATGATGCGTTATAATGGTGAAGGAAAAGATCTCCCTCCCTCCTCTCCCCTCAAGGGTCGGGCCATCTGTCTGATGCCACGTAGGTCCTCTTCAGGATAGCTACTGCCAAGGGGTGGCAGATGTGATTCAGGGTGGTGATAACTGAGTTACCTGAATGGTGTCTGTCACCCCTTGGTTGTAGCTATCATAAGCAGGACCCAGGTGGCACAGGGGGTGTGGCCTGGTCCATGAGGGGAGGAGTCTGAGGAAGACCTGCCCCACCTCCATCCTGGTAACTCACCATGATGACGTCTGGACCTAATGCTGGTGATTTCTGTGCTACCAATCGTTACTGCATCACCCCCTTTTGCTTCTATGTGACACAGAGACGACCCAGTCCAGTGAACAAGGGGTTAACCGTCGTTCAGTTTCCCTCTTCCCCCGGCACAGAGTCGAATGAGCGTGAGTCTGGGTGGGCATCTGGGAAACAAATGCTAAGGAAAGCCAGGACTCACCTCCAAGTTTCAGAGGGCCTGATGGATCCTCAGAATCGGGGAAATTTTTGTTGTTTTTCTTCTGCTTAGGCCAGTTTATTTTTCCTTCCTCAAGCCACTGAGGAAAAGACCACACTGCCACACATGTGGATTTTGTGTCCAGCCAGTCAGCCCAGGATGTATATTCCAGTTTTGTTCCACTCAAGCCATGTTACAGAACTAGAAGCCTGGCCATCTCTGAATATTAGCAACATGTGCCCACAGCAATTCTCATTCTGTTCCCCGCTGCTTTAAAAGCTTATGTTGATCTTGGCTCTCCCCTGACAGTGTCATCACATTAGCCTAGTAGTGAAACTGTGTTCACTTGCAGCAGATTGAGTTCCAGGACGTGCATGGTCCTTGCTAATGAGGAGACAAAGCTGGAACTCAATCTGTGGGGAAGGCTGTTTTGCTTGTCTGTAGTTGTTTTCTTTAAACTAACACCTCCCATTTGAGCTGGATTGTGATTGCATATATCAGGACAGTAGGTAAAAGGACAGCAGATGATGAACAGGCAACTTGCATCCACAAAATAATCCTCTATAGCGGTGTTTCTTAAACTATGTTCCGCAGAACACTGGTGTTCCGTGAACCACTCGCAGGTGTGCCACGACCTCTTCTTTGTTTTTGTTACTGCTTTGTTTTTCTCTGACAACAATTTTTTTTAAGAAACATTTTCATAGGTGTTGCGCATAAAAAAAATTATTGTTTGTTGTTCCGTGGTCTCAAAGGCTATGTCTAGACTGGCATGATTTTCCGGAAATGCTTTTAACGGGAAAGTTTTCCGTTAAAAGCATTTTCGGAACAGAACATCTAGATTGGCATGGACGCTTTTCCGCAAAAGCACTTTTTGTGGAAAAGCGTCCGTGCCAATCTAGACACGCTTTTCCGCAAAAAAGCCCCAATCACCTTTTTCGTGATCAGGGCTTTTTTGTGGAAAATAAATCCGAGCTGTCTTCACAGGCCTTTTTGCACAAAAGTTTTGCACAAAAGGACTTTTGCCCGAATGGGAGCAGCATAGTATTTCCACCAGAACACTGACAATCTTACATAAGATTGTCAGCGCTTTTGCGGAAATTCAAGCGGCCAGTGTAGACAGCTGGCAAACTTTTCCGGAAAAGCGGCTGATTTTCCGGAAAAACTGGCCAGTCTAGACACAGCCCACAAGTTTAAGAAACACTGCTCTATAGCCTCCGGCATCTAGCATCACACACCGCACGGTAGAAGGAATAAGTGCAGGGATCAAGAGTGAGATCTCATGGAGTCTAGCACAAAGTGATTGACACATCTTGAGTGACTGCGCTGGTGTGATGCGGGGCAGCATGTTGAGGTAGGAAGCAATAAAAACAATAACAGTGACATTTCCAAACACTGCCTTAGTTAACTCTGGCGCGTGTAGCTTTCCTTTCTGTATTGGAGGCAACAGAACTGTTACATGTAAAATAAAGATTTCTGGAGGCGGCAGGAGTTTAAATCGTGGGAGGACTGAAGTGGATGGGAAAAAGAAAGCTTTATTGCATTCTGTTGACAGCAGCAAGTTGAAAACAGAGAACCTTTGAGCATCTGGAGGAGGGTGATAACTTCAGTGCAACAAGAGAGCAGTGCTGCGGAGTCTTCTAGAAGATCAAGAAGTGACTTGATCATGGTGCATAAATATTTTCCTGAGGTAGAAATACTGGGCGTGAATGGGCTTCTTAATCTTGCGGAGAGAGGCATGCTGAGAAATAAGGCACAATTTTGTGGCTGTGAGGTGATTATCTATTGGAACACACTACCCAAGGACATGATGGGTTCGCATTGCTTTATGTTGTCAGATAAAGACTGGACGTCTTTTTGGTAGGTGTGCTGTAGTCAAACACAAGTAATTGGGCTCATTGCATGGTAAGTAGGTGAAATCAAATCAGACTAAATGACCTAATGATGCTTTCTGGCCTTAGAATGCTTTTGTCCAGTATGTTCATAGTATTTATCGCAGGGGAACCTTCCGGAGAGGAGAGTGGTGTCTACTGGTGTTTGTATTTCCTCCTTTCTATACCTGTTCATTTTTGTGCACATTCTGACTGAGTGCAGACAGCAGCCATTTTGTTTGTAGTGCTGCAGTCGCTTCTGATAGGGAGGATGCACACACTGCGCTCTCTCTCGGTGTGACTACACAGAAAAGTTATTTTGCAATAACGGCCGTTATTCCGAAATAACTATGCGAGCATCTACACAGTCATTCCATTATTTCAAAATAATTTTGAAATCAGGGACAGCTTATTCTGACTTCTGTAAACCTCATCCTATGAAGAATAATGCCTATTTTGAAGTAAGTCGTGTGTGGATGCTCCACGTCTGCTATTTTGAGATAGCCCCTCACCAGGGCCATTCTAAGTTATTCCTCCTGGGGCTCTAAATCGAGATAGCACATCTACCTTAGGGAAGCCAGCCTCAGAATAATTTTGAGGCTTGCTGTGACGGGACGCCCCTGTCCCACACTGAAGCCCCCGGCGAGCAAGCCCTGTTCGGCGCCTCTGGTGTGGGGCACCAGTGGTGTGCTGGGTGCTCTCGTGCTGCGGTGCAGCCGACGAGCCCGGACGCCGTGGCAAGCGGTGACGAGAGCGTGGCCAAAGGGGAGGTGGGACATGCGGCCCGGCCCCTCCCCCAGGACGTCCGAGTGGGCTGGCCCTGCCCCGGGGAGGGGCGGAAGTGGTGGGGCATTTGAAAGCGCCGCCGCCCAAGCAGGAGAGGAGGGAGGAGCGGCACAATTGCCACCTCTCCAGGAAGCCAGCGCCCCTGACCAATGTCCACCTTAGAGGCACCCTGTTGGCCAGGCGAGAGGTGAGCTGGGGAGACCCCAGGTCAAGGGTGGATGGGGGGAGAGGAAGTAGCCCAGGGCAGAACCAGGAGTGGTTGGTGGGCTGACGCATTTCGGCTAGACGCCCCATCAGCCGGACCGGATCACGGAAGATCTGTGTCCTTAGGGCCCTGGGCTGGGGCCCATGAGTGAGGGTGGGCCCGGGCCCCCCTCTCCCCATCTCGCACGGAGAGCATTATACTTTTCTTCCGGCGCCTAGGACACACATAACGCAAGACCCTTGACACGGGTTACACCTGGGTGAGAGCGTGGGGTGAGCAGTAGTGGCTGAAGGGGGCCTGCCCCAAGAGGGGGGGCGTACCCCCACCCTTGACGCGGTCACACTTGCCTGCAGTGTAGATGTGCTATTTCGAAATAAGCTATTTCGGAATAACTATTCCAGAATAGCTTTTTCCGAAATAACTGTGCAGTGTAGATGTAGCCTCCTACACAGACTTTACTTTTATCTTTCTATTGCTTTTCCTTAATCTGAAATGAAAGTACCGTAAATTAGCGAATATAACACGCGTTCAAGTATAACACGCATTCATGTATTACCCGCAGTTTTTCTATTGTGCGTAAAAAATATGTTAGAATACCCATGGATGTACATAACCCACAGAGACTTCTGCAGCCTTCATAAAAGAATCTGGTGGTCTTTGATGTGATTGCTACTTGCCTGCTATAAAGATTGAAGATTACAACGTCATGTAGCCTGATAATACTGGGTTTTGTTATACCGGTAATGAACCACAGTTGAAACTGCTGAGCTATAAAAAGCAATAAGCACTACCCTATTACCGGTGTACATAAGACCTACACCAACCACAAAGTTTTAAAACTTTTTCAGTTTATAACAAATATAGTCCAAGAAAATATTTTTAAAGATGCCTAAGCGCAAATCATATACAGCTGCCTTTAAACTATCAGTTGTTACATATACAAAAGAAAATGGCAATAGAGCATCAGGCAGAAAATTTTCCATTACTGAAAAGTCTGTTCATGAGTGGAAAAAGAAGAAGCGGAGATTGAGAAATTAAATCCTCTCAAAAGAGCACGCCGAGGAAAGAAAACCAAGTGGCCAAATTTAGAAGAAAACCTGGCAAAGAGGGTTCTTGCACAGAAAGATAGCCAACGTGCTGTGTCAATGGTAGCCATAAAGGTCAAGGCTTGACTTATGGCTATGGAGATGAAAATCAACAATGTTCGCAGAGGCTCAGGTAACTGGGTTTGCAAATTTATGAGACGAAACAACCTTTCTGTTCGAGCATGGACAAGTGTTGGGCAACGGCTTTCTGATGAATGGGAGAAGAAGATGGATGATTTCAAAGATTTTGTCTGTAAAGAAATTAACCAGCTGGGCCTGAAACCAAATGACATCATTAACATGGATGAAGCGCCAATGTCCTTCGATATACCCGCAATTCGGTCTGTTGCTGCAACTGGAGTAAAGTCAGGCAGTGTAGCAACAATAGGTCATGAATGCACCTGTTTTATGGTTGTATTGGCATGCATGGCAGGTGGGGAGAAATTAAGACCAATGGTAATTTTTAAGAGGGTGATGATGCATCGAGAAAAACTACTCCATTTCTGTGGTCTATAACAAGAAGGGCTGGATGAACTCAGAGGTGATGAAGACATGGACAGACAGATGCTTTCGTGCACAAAAAGGCAGGTTTTTTTTAAACCCAAATCTCTGCTACTTTTTGATGCCTTGGCTGCCCATAAAGAAATTTCGGTTAAAAAAAAGATATCAACGCCATGGGAGCACATATCGCCATAATTCCAGGTGGACTGACCTACAAGTTGCAACTGCTTGATGCAGCTGTCAACCACCCATTCAAGTGCTTCATCCGTGAGGAATGGGACAATTGGATGACCAATGGTGAGCACACCTTCACTCCGGCAGGTCAACAGCACCGTGCAACTTACGCTGAAGTTTGCAAATGGGCATTGGCAGCTTGGGAAAGAATAACACTGGCTACTATTCGCAATGGATTCCGTAAATGTGAAATTCTTCCAGAAGTTGACTCATCTAGCTCTGAATCCAACTATGACAGTGAATCAGATGCAGCATCACAGGCCTCAACCGTCAACAAACCACGCCTAGCCAAGGTTATGGAAGTTTTTCAAGACAGTGAGTATGATGAAAGTTTTGATGGTTTTGAAAATTTAGACTCTGAGGAGGAGGATGCTAGTTATGACTCAAGTGATGCAGAATAAACTTATGCAGCATGCAGCATGTACTATTTATTTTACGACAATGCGTAAGATGGATTTTTTTAAAGCTGCAATATCGTATGTATTAACATTTATTTATTTAGTAGCTTCACAGTCAGTAACATTTTAACTTTTATTTTATTTTAGTAAACACAACATTGCTGCTCTTATTACATTATTATTAAATTGAAGATGCTGATTTTATTATGTTGATCTTCTCCTGTAAGATGAGTAAAAATCAAGTTGCATAAGACATGGACATATATACCCCACCGGGGCGTGGGGGGGACGTGGTAGGTAAAAGCATGGACAACCCATGGGCTCTATTAGCCAATTCATGGTAATCATTTTAAGGTTGGAAGTATAGGTTTTGTTCTCTACGTAGATGGAAGAATAACAGGTACAAAAGGCAGATTGTTTTTACCATTATTACAAGGAGTGATCTGGAGGGAAGCTCTCAGTGTGGTCTTGTGAAGTGGTACTGTAACCCACACACCTAGGCTATGTCTACACTCGTGGCTTCTTGCGCAAGTACAGCCGTTCTTGTGCAAGAATCTGCAGAGCATCCACACTGCCCACCCGCTCTTGCGCAAGTAAATTTACAGTACGGCGTGGTAAGAGAGGGCTCCTTGCACAAGAGCTACGCTCTTTTTTGACAGGTGTAAACCCTCTTGCACAAGAGCTCTTGCGCAAGAGGGCCGTGTGGACGCTTAGCAGGGATTTCTTGCGCAAGAAAGCCCTATGGGTAAAATGGCCACCAGAGCTTTCTTGTGCAAGAGAGTGTCCACACTGCCATGGGCGCTCTTGCGCAAAAGCACAGCTCGCACATGGCAGTGTGGACGTTTTCTTGCGCAAGTGTTCTTGTGCAAGAAGCCGCAAGTGTAGACATAGCCCTAGTGTGGTTACTGACCAATGCAATGGCACCTAGACCACAGCAACAGTTAATATCAAGAGACCGCTACAGCTCCTATACTCCGCTTCAAAAATCCCAGGTTCAAATCTGCCTGGTGAAGGTTACAGTACTTCCTGAGGTATTGATCACTACAGGGTCTGTCACAGCTGCTGGGGAGTGGCATGGTGATTTCGGACTACCTGCAGAACCTCATGCCTCCAACCAGAGCACAGATACATGTCACCACCCAAAACCAGCTCACATGTGGGCCGAGGGACATTGTTTGGTGGAGGTGTGTGTGTCTTTCTCTGGGGATACAACTACACTGTGGTGCTATTTTGGGATACTTCTGGTATCCCAAAATAGCTATTCCGCAACTGGACAGCGCTTCCGTTATTTCAAAATAACGGGTGCACTATTCCAACATCCCTGTAAACCTCATCCCATGAGGATTAAGGGACATTTCGGAATAGCGATTTATTTCAAAATTTGGCGCTGGGTAGACAGCGCCAAATGACGAACTAAGCTATTTCGAAATACACGCAAAATAAGCTATGCAATTTGCAGAGCTCAAATTTGCATGTAGTGTAGACACACCCTGAGAGAGAAGCAGAAGACTCAGCAGAGGGGCCAAGAGAGGAAAAAGCAGAAAGAAAAGGACACCCTCAGAACAAACAGAGTGAGCTTTTGGGCAAAGTGCTGCCTGGAAAGGGGGCTGGAACTACGCACCACCACATGGTCTCCTGCTGTTCGTGCCTGGGACAATAGAACTTTGTAAATAGATAGGCTTGCCTCAAAGAAACACCTGACCCAACAACAATTTCTCCACCTAGACAAAACAGCGGATGCCGAATTTGGCTATAAAGAGGTAACATGAGATATTCACTATAGCTTTGCCAGCTCAAAAGGTTGTCAAAGCCTCTTTGAAGTCAATGGGATTGTGCCATTCATTTCCATGGAGCCAGGAGTTTGCTCCTGAACTTTTGGGTGCTCCTTTGAAGTTACCACAAAGTCTGCCCGCTTTGAAAGTCACTCAGCAGGAACTAGAGGATGCTGCCTGAGCAAAGTCCATGGGGGCTTTGGTGACCTTCTTATTGGCTACCAGTTGCTTTGTTTTCACCATGCACTTTGGAGATGCTCTGCTTATTGTCTGCAGCTTTGGAGACCCAGGGATTTGACAGTGAGGCATGGCCATAGAAGGTAGGGACCTGAGCTTTATCCTGGCGAGACAACAGGGCGGAGACGGCCCCGGCGGAGCTGGACGCGCAATGTGATTGATTGCATAGGCTCGAGGTAGTTCCTTTTGCGATTTGGGTGGGAGCCACTCTCAGCTCTTGATTAATTTGCTGTGAGACACGCAGCGATCGCCAGGCTCACGGGCCACTCTAGGAGATTGGCTAGCCGCTTTGGAGTGGCAGGTCGTTAATCATTTGCAAGGGAAATGACTCTTTTCAAGGGAACTCAGGTCCAGGGGCACTGGAACTATTTTGAGGGTGAGGGTGCTTCGCTGTGCCTCCCCTCTTCACCTGTTTGCACCCCCTCACTGCCCCAGGCCCTACCTTCTATGGCCATGCCTCACTGTCAAATCCCTGGGTCTCCAAAGCTGCAGGCAATGAGCAGAGCATCTCCAAAGTGCACGGTGAAAACAAAGCAACTGGTAGCCAATAAGGAGGTCACCAAAGCCCCAATGGACTTTGCTCAGGCAGCATCCTCTAGTGGGGTGACACCACTTGTCAACTCTGCTGGACTGGACAGACCAATGACTATTGCCACAAATGGAGCCCATAGCCCGGGTGAGTTGGTAACCGAGACACAGTTGGAGGTGGGTACCGAGCCCTGGGCTAGGGCAGGACCACAAATTTCAGTGGAGCCTGCAGGGCCTGGACTCCATAGACAGTGGTACCCCGGGGGGTGGCAAAACTGGTGTGACCCTGCAGGGGCTGCTTGGAGGCCACGACCTAGGGCTGGTGGAAGGTTGGGAGCAGGTCTGGTTCCTGGACATGGGGAATCCCAGCACGAACAGGTTAGATAGACATCTGTCAGGGATGGTGTAGACGGAGCTTGATCCTGCCTTGAGGGCGGGGGGCTGGACTCGATGACCTCTCGAGGTCCCTTCCAGTCCTATTATTCTATGATTCTATGAATCCCGAGGGTGGTGCAGCTCTCCCCAACCCACACACCTTGTTCCCGCGTCTCTGCTCGTGTATTGCGTTTGGATGTAGGATGAAGTCACGTTCCGCCAACGGTCACGGTTCACTCTCAGGCCTCTTCATCTCATCAGAAAATGAGTTATGGCTGAAACGCCATGGTTTCCAACTGATCTTCCACCGGGAGAGTGAAGGAGGAGAGCGGGGATGGGGTACTGCAGCGCCTGGTGATGTTTTTGCACTTTCGTTTGGCTGCCTTTCATCCCCGATTCTACGGCGACACAAGCGCACCACCTGTTAGGTTCTGAAATGATCTTTATCCTTCGCTTTCAGATTACACAGTGAGCTGGAAGGCCTGGGGCGGATCCTGCAGTGGCGGATGACAGCTCTCTGACAAGACGAGAGGTTGTGGAATGAAAAAAAAAAGCACACACTTCACTCTTAGCAAGCGCGTCCTAGCTCAGAGCTCCAGTATCACCGATTTGTTTTTTCAAGCCAGGTTTACATCTGCTTTTTTCTCTTCCTGGTTCCATGTAGAGTTCCTGACACATATCCGCGCTGGCAGGCAAAGTCCGCCACTTGTCCACAGCACGATTCGAGCAATGGGAGTGTGTGTGCGCTACAAAGGGTTAACCTTCATGAGGGGGTTTGAAGCTGCCCCACAACCTGCCAGATGCTATTCAGCCCTTCCTCCCTGACTCCTAGAGATAGAAACGAGCAGTGGAGAGTGAGACAGAAAACAGGGCTAGAGAATTCAGCTGAGCCTCGTTTGCTTTAAAAAGACCGGAGCCAGCAAAACACTTACACTCCAGCACCACTTTAAGCATTAGTAGTCTCCTTGAACTCAACTAAAGTTGTGCAAGGTCTTAAGGACGCTACTGTCCTGATGCTCAAATGTTTAGATCCTGGGTTAATAAAGATGCTGGATCAGATCTTCAGTTGGGATAAATCAGTTTTTAATTAAAATGTTCTCACCAACTGTACTGTGTAAGCAGGATGCTGTTTAAGGAGATTTGCCTACTATCTGGCTGTGTCTAGACTGGCAAGTTTTTCCGCAAAATCATCTGATTTTCGGATAAACTTGCCAGCTGTCTACACTGCCCGCTTGAATTTCTGGAAAAGCGCTGACGATCTCATGTAAGATCGTCAGTGCTTTTCCGGAAAGACTATGCTGCTCCCGTTTGGGCAAAAGTCTTTTTCCGAAAGACTTTTGCGCAAGAGGGCCAGTGTAAACAGCACAGTCGTGTTTTCCGCAAAAAAGCCCCGATCGCGAAAATGGCAATCTAGAAAATGCGTCTAGATTGGCCACGGACGCTTTTCCGCAAAAAGTGCTTTTGCAGAAAAGCATCCTGCCAATCTAGATGTGCTTTTCCGAAAATGCTTTTAACGGAAAACTTTTCCGTTAAAAGCATTTTCGGAAAATCATGCCAGTGTAGATGTAGCCTCTATGTAAAGGGCTGTCCTGATCCAAGCATACCAGAAGTTGCTTTTTATTCATCTGTACCTAAGGTTGTATGACAAACGAATACAATTAATATCATTAAAGTCAAACTGCATATGCACAAGGGTTCTAAGATAAGGTTGCATGCTCGATTTTAATCTTCCCATGTCATGCCTGCTGAGCATTTACATGCATATTATGCTGTTACTGGAAATTTCTGCATTCTCCTCTTTCTGATGTTTATTTCCAAGTGCAGAATAGGAAAAGGTTTTTTTTTTTTTAAAGCCATTTGTTTTCAAATGCACTGTTGCAGTTTCTTAGGAGTCATAATGGGATATAGCTAAAAGAGGCGGTGAATAAAATGGGTTTGTTAATGCTTCCAAAGGGTCTCTGTAGCAGCAGTACATGGCTGGTCTTATTTGTATCCCAGTACAATATCAGTATTCGCCTCTTGAACCCTCTAACTTATTGCACTGGGGTTACGTTCCTCTGGAAATGGGCAAAATTCGTCAGCTAAACTCCCCCTAGAATCCATGAAAATTGCGCTCAATTAAGGATTGCAGAATTCGGCTAACGGCCGGACGTGCAGAAGGCAATGAAACTGCTACGGCCTTATTATTTCCTGTGCATTCTTTGGTCAGGGAAGATGTGTAGAGACTTGGAGGCAGCACTGTAAAAACCCCCACACCGCGGCAAAGTGATTGGAAACCTGAACCGTGGGCAGTTCCAGCCGGAGCTGGAGAGCATTTCTTCGCTTGATCATTATGGATTTTCTTCGTACTGAGTTCATCACTCACAAGCAGGCAGCCTGCCTGCTCTGGCATTTCGGGCCTCCTGGCCCCACAGCCAATTCTACACCACCGCCGCGGCGTTTTCAAGCGACGGAATGTAGCAATGGAAAATGCCCTGTGTGTGTTGTAATAATACAGGACTGGGCTGGAGACGAGGGAGAGGACCGTGCTTAGGGATGTACTGATAGGACCATAGAAGTAGAATCATCTCATCCCTGCAGCTGTTGCAGGGAACAATTGGAGACAGTTGGAATCTTCTCTATCTGGAGTCTATAGGGACAAACTTGGCCCCTGGGTTGCGCTAGCCCTTAGGGGTGTCTTGAGTTGCTCTCCTCGGGGCGGCCCGTGGCTATAGGCCGACTCTGCCGTTGCCTAGGGCACCACCTTCAACTGCGCCCGATGATGATGTCACGAGGTGCCCTATGATGACATCACTCTATTGATGGTCCATTGGCGGCCGTGCAGGCGGGGGCGCCAATCGCGCGTTCCGCCTGGGGCACCTGCTGCCGCAGGTTGCCTTCGGCTACTCCTGGCTCTCTTACTTCGCTGGCTTTTCTCTGACAATGCTGCCAGCCTACCCTTGTCCCCATCCAGCTCATTCCCACCTGAGCTGCTGCAGAGGAGGCCTGGAGCTGGCAGAGTCATCCCTACGCCAGAGAGAGTCCTGAGACTCCTTATGTCTGTCCTAGGGCTATGATGAACTGGGCACATTGAAGTTAGTGCCCCCATATTTTGGTCTAGAAAAGTGGTTTTGAATATGAATATGTATAACAGGGCAAGTTACCAATCATTCAAGAGCTTGTAATCCCTTGAATGTGTATATTTTATTTGTGCACATGTATCTTTCTTGTATACGAAATTAAACATACAACGTGTAACCCTATTTATTAATCTAGGTCTTCTAGTGAAAGCTGTTAGTGGTACTTAAGGAACTTAATGGCCTGGTGCTCAGGACAAGGATTTGTGAATAGTCTTGTTTTCCCTATAAGCTTAAACTGTGGTTGGTTCTGCAAAGACATGTGACCTTGCCACCTGGTGCTGGAATCCATCCTGAATAAGAGAACAATTTCCTGCCCTGGGGGAATTCTTTTTAAAGAATGGGAAGCAAACAATGTTTATCTTCCGCTGGTCTCACAGACTGCTCCCCAACTCAGAGGACACATGAAAGGACCTTCAAATAACTTTAATGAATGGAGAAGCTGTTAGACCCACGCCAGGAAAAAAAATCGGTGCTGGCCTGAAGAACTTTACCTCACATCTCACCATTTGCTCTCTCCTTGTATTCAAGAGAAGCCCATTTCTCTTTGTTTTACCTCCCTGTCAGTCCCATCCCATGCTATTTACATCCTTCAAACAAAGAAGGCCTCAGAGCCCAGTTCAGCAAAGTACTTACACAATGAGTTGATCCATACCCAAATTAAGCCAGTGCTTAAGTATCTTGCAGATTCACAGCCTTGCAAGAAAGGATGGTCCAGGGGCTAGGCGCACTAGCCTCACACGTAAAAGAGTTGGACTTAAGTTCTTGATCTAGAACAGACTCTCTGCCTAGTTAATATTTTTATCAAGGATCTGGACGAACACCCCAAAGCATCATGATAAAGTCTGACACAAAAATTGGAGGGGTGGTAAATAACGAAGAGGATGGCCACTGATTGAGAGTGATCTGGATCTCTTGGTGAACTGGACACAAGCAAACCACAGTTGCTTAGGCTATGTCTAGACTGCAAGCCTCTTTCGAAAGAGGCTCTTTCGAAAGATACTTTCGAAAGAGCCTCTTTCGAAAGAGAGCGTCTAGACTGCACGCGGAACTTACGAAAGAGCAAGCCGCTTTTTCGAAAGAAAGCACCCAGTGAGTCTGGATGCTCTCTTTCGAAGAAGCCCTATTTACATTCAAGAACGCCTTCTTTCGAAAGAAGCACTTTCGAAAGAAGGCGTTCTTCCTCGTGAAATGAGGTTTACCGCCGTCGAAAGAAAAGCCGCGTTCTTTCGATTTAATTTCGAAAGAACGTGGTTGCAGTCTAGACGCAGGTGAAGTTTTTCCGGAAAAAGGCTACTTCAGAGGGAATGAACGGAACACGGAATTTTTTCAGTGATCCACCCCTTCTTGTCCAGTTCCAGCATTGAATGGTTGGAGGTTGAGAAACACCCAGAGCTTAGGGCTGCTTTCCTGATCATCTTGGCTAATCGTCTGCAATGAACCCATCCTCCATGAGCTCATCTCATTTGTATTTGAGCTGTGCTTCATTTTTGGCCTTCGCAACACCCCTTGGCAATGACTTCCTGAGGTGGGTTGTCTGTTGTGTGGAGAAGTGCTTCCTTATGGGGGATTTAAACCTGTTGCCTAAAAATGTCTTGGTGTGACCTTTGTTTCTTGTGTTACGTGAAGGCAGAAATAACCGTTTCTTGTCCACACCATTTGTGATTTTGACTTCTATCTTATCCTCTCATAGGGTATGTCTACACTACCCCGCTAGTTCGAACGAGGTGTACCGGTAGTTCGGAATAGGAATCCTAGTCAGAACTACCTAGTTCGAGCCCCGTGTAGCCGCGCTGCACGGGGTTCGAACCAGCGGGGTTTTAAAAATGGCGGCTCCCCGCTTATGCAAATGAAGCCCAGGAAATTCAAATCCCGGGCTTCATTTGCAAGTGCGGTATGCCTACATTACCCTCCTAGTTCGAACTAGGAGGGTAGTGTAGACATACCCTTAGACACTTCTTTTCCAAGCTGAGCAGACCCAAATCTTTTCAGTCTCTCCTCACGCAGAAGCGGTTCTATACTTCTAATGATTTGTGTTGCCTTTTCTGTACTTTTCCCAATTGTCATGTATATTTTTTGAGACTGAGCAGCCAGAACTGCACACAGTATTCAAGAAGGGTATGTGCACCACGAGCTAACATAGGAGCAGAAGTCCTGCAAACCCTGAGTCTGAGAGTATGTCTACACGTAAGAGTTTTTTTCTGAAAAATGGCATTTTTTTCTGAAAAAAACTTCAATTACATCCATACTGCAATCGTGTTCTTTCAAAGAAAAAAAATTGAAAGAACTGAGTGGTTTTTCCGACATTGGTAAACCTCTTCCTACGAGGAAGAAGCCTTTTTCCAAAAGAGCTCTTTCAGAAAATGGCGTGTATGGACGGGGAAGAGGGAGTTCTTTCGTAAGAAGAGGAAAGAGGAAAAAGCACAGGTGCCCTGGTGGCCATTCTGCCCATAGTAATCACAACTTAAATGTGAGATAGTATCCATTCAGTGTCAACACTGTTGAAAAAGCAAATCGCTTTTTCGATGCGCTTTGGCAGAGTGGACGCTCTCTTTCAGAAGAAGTGTTTTCGGAAGATCTCTTTCGGAAAAGCTTCTTCCGAAAGAAGCTGGCAGTTTAGATATAGCCTGGCTCAGAAACTCCCTGCCTTAAGATGTGTAGACATAATCTACGACATTAAGGTTTTCAAGCCAAGATCATCAGTGGTATTTTGATGCCTAATTCCCATTGATTTCAATGGCAATTAGATGTCTAAATAACTTTGAGAATCATTCTAAGCTTTAAGGCCTAATCCCAAGCCTACTCAGTCAATGGAAAGAATCCCATTGACTTTAAGAAGAAAGCCCTGTCTATACCATGCATACACAGCATGTAGAGAGCTATGAAAAACTGAACGGAACAAGGCAAATTATTCCTGGGAATTAGGAAAATTATTTGGGGAAACTGGGACCATTGATTCCGATTTTGCTACATGGAAATGCGTGCAGCCCATAGGCATACAATGGCAACTAGACATATGAGTGTTATTTACAAATGCCTAATGAAATCCGAATAGGTTTTTATAAGAATCCCTGGAAACTGAGTTTGGGAGTATGAAAGTCACGTGTGATGCAACCTATGGGTTTAATAACAATAATTCTGTTTCCTTCTGGTAGATTTAAAACATAGTTATCTCATTACAGGATGGTAGATGGTTTTAATTAACATTTCAACAAAAGCAGGATTTTGTTTAGGAAAAGAAAAAACAAAACAAAACAAGTGATAGATTTAAAGTTAAGTATGACAAAGAAAATAGTGTATTTATTTTTGCACAGTATATAATTCATCTGTGGAACTCACTTCTATTAGACATCATTTAAACCAAAAGTATAGCAGGATTCATAGATAGGACGAATAAGGGAATATAAATTCTCATTCTTTAAGGCATAAGGAGACCTCTAACTAATAGGGGATAGGAAGAAATTTTCCCTGTGGACAGGTTATTCTATAGCTGCCTTCTGCAGGTTTCTTGCACCTTCCTATGAAGCAGCAAGAACTTCAGAGGGGGAATGCTAGATTACAAGGTATGCTGATCTGATTCACTCTGGAAACTCCAGATTTGGTGCAATTTCCAAAGCCTGGCTTTCGTTAGAAAAAAAAATCCACCATGTTTGGTGTTGTGACTGTATGAAAATGAACCCAAATCTATGCTATGTTCCTCAAAACACGTAGGAACATTCTAAAAGAAGCTGGCAGTGACCAATACGGCCTCGGAGGTGGGGGGTGAGTAGCAGCACTGAGCAAGTGCTGCTGTTGGTGTCACCAGCAGGATTTCCTTCCTCTTGAGCCTGTTCAGAGGGTGAAGGACTGAATTCACTTTCCTCGATGTCTGGCCACCAGCATGCCTCAGTACCACAAACCACTCTTCAGGAGCAAATTTTTTGAGCCGATTCTTGAGTCTGTCCCAATACCTAGAGCACAAGTCTGGGAGTGGTTTGCAAAGTTGGTCCTGCACTGACTCTGGTGTGAAGAGAGGGGTTATGAAAAGGGACTCTGGATGAGTCTCATGGCAGCAGTATGAAGTTCTAACACCACACAGCGAGAGACAGTCCCTCCCAAACAGCTGAGAGTCTGAGTGAACACGAGAGACAGCACGTGAATGCAACAAAACATCCGAGGGAAAGAAAGAGGGTAACAGATACAGGAACGCAAGGGGACGTGGACTCAATTAGTGACCTCAGTCAGAACCCAGGACTCCTTACCCCATTACAAGTGCAACGCCGCAGAGCTGGATATTTTCACATTAAATGGCAAAACTGTCAGACTGTCACTTAAAATAGCACAGTGGCCGGAGACGTGAGCCAACAGAAGAGAGGTGCAAATTAACCAGAGATCACATGGGGTGGCATTCACGGCGGTCACTTTGGAATTAGGGGACGATAACTCTATTGAACCCTGAGACGCAGGTGGCAAAGGCCGACGCGTTTGACTGTCACTGCCGTGACTAGACAACACTTGATCAGCCTGAATCTTCGGAGCCGGCATTTTAATGTGCTTTCGGAACATTTAATTAAACCTGGATGTGAAATTGCTTAGGGCAGGCAGCTTGTTGTATGCCTGCACAGCAAGGAGAGTACTCAAGAGTCATATTTTCTGATTAAGCCAGATTCCAACATCAAGGCCATTTGTCAGTTTCTAGTAATGCAGAATGGGTTGCAGGATCAGAGAGGAAAAGCTCTCATAGTCACAGTCATTCTTACACGTTTTGGATGCAAGACAAACAAACAAAACTCCCTATTTATTTCTAAGCAAGAAGAAACGCCATGGAACTAAGAGCAGAAATTCTCTCTCACGGTTCACTATTACTTTCTAGCTAGAGAAATAGGATGGTCTTGTGACGCAGAGAGGAATTCAGTTCACAGCTCGGAAACCCAACTCCTCTTTTTATTTTTTATATTGTGGTATTGCCTCAGAGATCCAGTCACGGACCTATGGCAAATGACTTCCTCTCGTTTTGTGCCTCCATTCCTCATTTATAAAATGACAATAAATAATAAATAATAATAATAATAATAGCAATGCTTCCTATGTATGCCTCCTGTGTTTAGCTTGGCCATGTCTACAGTAGGGAACTATTCTGACATTACTAAATTTGACTTAAGTCCTGATTTAACAAACTCAAATTAGCTTGTTCTCACTATGGGGAAGCATCAAAATTAGTCTGCGGCAGGCTGCCTTAGTGTGGACACACTACCTTAGACTCAAAAGCACTGGGAAGTAATTAGTTTGAATTACTCGGGGAGTAGTTATTTCGAAATAGCGGTACCGGAGCATCCACACTACTGCTATTTCAAAATAACTATTTTGGAATTGGCATTATTCCTGATAAAAAGCAGGAGTACAGATTTCAAATTAAGCGGCCTGTTATTTCAAAATAATGGGTGTGGTAATATGGACACTCCATGTATAAATTTGGCCTAAGGGGAGTTATTTGGAAATAAAATCCTTGTGTAGACCAGGGTGTTATGAGCTCTTTTAGGTCTGTCATATCTCTTACTCTTTCTATGCCCAGAGTCTAACACAGTGGGCCCTGATATTGGTTAGAAATTCTACAGAAATACAAATAATAGACATAATAATTCCCTCATTCATTGTTTCTTAGCTATACAGTTCCCTGGATTTTTACCAACATTATTATTAACTCTTTTCCTAACATAGCATGAAGGATATTAATATATTCAGGGTACTATAATTTTAAAATTACCAGTCCAAAATGTATATTGTATATCCATATGTCTCCTCATATTGCTATGCCTCCTTTAAAAGTACAATAATATAATATTTTGGGTCCCATAATTAAAGTGTTTGACTGATGGGTGAGTCAAGTGCCTTCATTTCGCACAGCTCCTTCCATCCAAACTTTCCATTCTAGATATCTTTTTCCTCACCATTGAAATGCAGCCACCTCTGAGATAACATGTAACAGCTGCTTTATGGTGCATAGACATGGGCAACAGAGAGGCAGAGGTGAACAAAAGTTATTTATCCTATTGAAACTGCTTGGGGAGATTTGTGTAGAAATTTGGCCAGGAAATACCTGTCCACAGGGTCTGAATCAATACTTCCATTACAGCCAGCTGGAAGGGGAAAGGAATCCTGGGTGTGATTATGTTCACTCAATTGTTTAGCCCTGCAAGGTATTCAATTGTTGTTATGTAAATTCAGTTCATGCTGGAATGAGAAAGAAATCCTGGGTGTGGTTATTTAAACACATTTCACTCAGTTGCTTAGGCCTGCTTGATATTCAGTTGTTAGAATGATATTTTGCCTATTGTAACCAAATTGGCTATTGTGGGGTTACAAGCCACGCTAACCCTAAATGCAGGAATTGTACAATATGACCACCAATGCTTGCAGTTATGGAAATGCTGAAAAGCAGACTGTGTTTAACTTGGTCAAAGGAGAGACACTGCCATTGTAAAGAATCTCGGATGGGCAAGGCTTTCTCTTCCAGACTCTGTGAAGTCAAGGGGAGAGGGGAGGACAGAGCTCTGAACCAGCAGGCTACATGCTTTCCAGGGGTGAGATGTAAGACTGGTTCAATCTCCCCCCCCCCCCCCATTCTAATGATAGAACTAAAACAGACTGCATAAGGAGTCTATTATTTTAAAATTATTCCAGTGGATGCTGGAATCTTTTGGCTCGAGTTTCCTGCAGGTTAAGAGCTGAAATCACTAGGTTTGGCCCAGCGGCGGCAGGTGGGCAAGGCAGCTGGCAGGAGCAAGTGGCAGCCGGCGGAAACAGTGGTAAGTGGCTAGAAGGCAGCTGGTGGGAGCGGCCCACAGGAGCCACTGGCAAAGCAGCACCACAGAGCTGCAAGCAAGTGGCTGGTGAGTAATCAGCAGAATGGGTCTTCCTACCCCTCCCGACCACTCAGTATGGGAGGTGTCTTCTGCTGGTCACCTCTGCAGTCAGGTCTTCCCTGACGAAGGGCAGCAACTGTGAATGGGGTGCACAGAAGCATTGGGCATGTGAATGGGACACTTACATTGCTGGACTAGTGAGTCTGAGAGGCAAAGGTCGTTGCCCAACCCACTCGAGCTGGGACGTTTACTCGTGGGTTGGTTATGAACTCTGGTTGTGGTGTTTTCCCAAGTTAATGCCACGTTACTTCTCTCCCTCTTTCATTAAAAGTTTATTTTCTACGCCCAGACTCTATGCTTGCGAGTGGGGAAGCATTGCCTCCCAGAGGCACCCAGTGGTGTGTGTGAATTTCCCAAGTTACTGGCCGGGGGTTGGAGCCGATTCTGTGTTGGAGGGGCGAAAAGGAACCCCTAGATATTGAACCTGGCCCTGGCAGAAAGATTACATACCTAGTCTTGCAAAATGGTCCTATGGGACTTTTAAAAATCACAAGTATTCCTGAACTTTGCTTTTATGACTTGTACCTTGCTCTTATTTCAGCCTAAGCAGTCAATCAACTTGAGCCCAATTACATGTTGCTGTTGTTTTTCAATATTGCCCCAAGAGAATAACACCCAGGTATGTTCTATGTGAAAATGCATAAAACCCATTTAGAATATGGTTTCATTTTCTTAATGCCACTGCTAGAAACTAACAGAGCAAAGATGAAGTTTAACAGCTGTCTCCATGATCGGAAAGTGTTTTTCATACGGTCCTGAAGAGGAAACAGGGGGAAAAAAAACCCAACTGATTCATGTTCAACCTTGTAGCAAGCATACAGGGAGCATAGATTGATATGGCATTGTGCCTGGTAAATCATAATGTAAATAAAAGCACTATTTTTCATTCAGCTTATTTACAATGGCTTTAGTATGCTACATTTCCAGGGAAATATATGTTCTTGTCAGAAAACTTCAGGGGAAGTAAATGAGTTTGAATCACATGAGTAGGTTTAAATGCCATGGATGAAATTTAGTAAACTACTTTGCACTGTCTTGTCTTCTTCATTAAAAGTGGAACATTTGTCTCTCTTTTGAGGTACTTAATAATAAGGTTGTTTTACATCCCCTGGAATATGGGTGATGGCACCTGCTTTTGACTTTTGGGAGGCTCACCTCTTGGAAAATGTTGCAGTTTAGCAACACAATTAAATTCCTCATTATGTGCTAGATTCTATTACTCTAGTTTACATGGAGTAATACCGCAATTTAATCGATAGATAGATCGATAAAAGGTGTTCAGATACTATGGTGACTGACAGTAATACCACAGCCTAAGATTATCCATCTGTGTGAAATCGGTCTTACTATCTATCCCTTTTCTGAGGTTTTCTAATGTTCTGTTAGCTTCGTGGACTGCCGTTGCAAGTTGAGTAGATGCCTTCAGAGAACTAGTCATGATGACTTCAAGTCTTTCTTGAGTGGAAACAGCTAATTTACACCCAGCATTTTGGTATTGAGTGCCCCTCTCCACCTGGTTACCTTCTTTAAGGCCAATCTGTTTACAGGTCTGGGTTCTACTGGATCCTGCCACCCACTCAACTTTATTTTTTCCGATGGATTTATTTGGCGGTGCCTCCACCCCCCTCACTCCTTCCTGGCAGGGTCACCAGGGCACCTTGGGAGGAAAATTCTAACCCAGGGCAATCCCCACGTATTTGCCAGATAGTTGGAGACTCCCAGAAAATAACACAAACACATACACTATAATGAACACAATTCTATTAAACAGGAGACAAATAGAACAGAACAGGGTAAAACATTGTCTTTAGGTTCACCGGTGCCCAGCAACTGTAAGGTTAGTGTCCCGTTGGTACGCGTACTTTCTTGGGGCCCTTGATGAATTTTGACCACAAAATTCTTTTCCGCAGTGGGTTAGCAGTGGGGCTGACTGGGTCGAGTACAGCCCAAAGGACTCACAAGTAGGAAAAGGCGGTAAATCCCTCCACAGGTTTAATATGCAGCAGGTTATAAAATCCCCAAACAAATTCCCTGACTGACTAACTAAAAGATGGTGCACTCACACTCCATGAATGAGCCTCAGGTTCAGAGATGACTCAGTTACTGCAAAGGGGCTGCTCTCGTCTGGCAGGGATCCTCTTCAGGCAGGAATCAGGCCGCTTCGGTCCCCGAATTTCCCCTCATCACAAAGGGGTGCAGGGCTCAAGGTGCAGGCTACACAACTGCACCAAAATTCAAACTATAACCTCCCAGCCCAGCATTCAGACCCACACAGCAGGCAGCAGCCCCGAACCAGCAGACAGAGCAGAGCTGACCATGCGGTGACTGGTCTCGCCCAGGGAGCGGGAGAGCCAACTCAGCCTGGCTGGGGAAGCCTCCCAGCAAACTCCACAAACTGGGAATCTACAGTGGAGAAATAAAACCCCGCTGAGGGATCCTGCCGTCAGGTCCCTGGAGGCTAGTTCTCAAGGGGAATCCTGCATGCAGGCCTGGGGCTTACTAGCTCCCACACAACCAGCCCTCCCCTTGTCCTGGCTGGCTCCAGACCCCCCCACACACACAATGGCCCCTCCTGAACTCCCTGGGAGGGGCAAATCACTCCCTATAGGTTGCCAGGTAGACTCTGACCCTGGTAGGAAGGGGGAGCCAAGGCAAACTCAGTGTGCCTGTCCCTGAGCTGCCAGCAGACAGAGCCCCAGGAATCTAGGTAATCTCCTTGGGGGTTACAGGTACTTGTGGTAAGTTTTCCAATGTGCATTACTTCTCAGCAATGAATTACAACTGGCATTTTGTTGACCAGGTTTGTGAGATCCCTTTGTAAAACTCTCTGCAACCAGCTTGGGACTTATCTTGAGTAATTATCTATGGTCTGCAAATTTTGCCACCTCACCACTTACCCCTTTTTCCAGATCACATGAATATGTTCAACAGCATAGGTCCTGGTATAGATCCTTGGGGGCCCCATTATTTACCTCTTAGGGTGTGTCTAGACTACATGCCTCCGTCGACGGAGGCATGTAGATTAGCCAGTTTGGCAGAGGGAAATGAAGCCGCGATTAAAATAATCGCGGCTTCATTTAAATTTAAATGGCTGCCCCGCTCTGCCGATCAGCTGTTTGTCGGCAGATCGGGGCAGTCTGGACGCGACGCGCCGACAAAGAAGCCTTTCTTGATCGGCACAGGTAAACCTGGTTTCACGAGGCATACCTGTGCCGATCAAGAAAGGCTTCTTTGTCGGCGCGGCGTGTCCAGACTGCCCCGATCTGCTGACAAACAGCTGATCGGCAGAGCGGGGCAGCCATTTAAATTTAAATGAAGCCGCGATTATTTTAATCGCGGCTTCATTTCCCTCTGCCGATCTGGCTAATCTACATGCCTCTGTCGACGGAGGCATGTAGTTTAGACGTACCCTTAAAGTGTATTTGACATTTTAGAAAGCCTAAGTCCACTAGATCACCCTTGTCCACATTTTTGTTGACCTCCCTTAGACAATTCTAATAGATTGGTGAGCCATGATTTTCCTTTCCAACGCTGACTCTTCCCTAACACATTATGTTCCTCTATGTGTCTGATTATTCCCCTCTTTACAGTTTCAGACTGGTACTGTAGTTAGGCTTCTTGACCTGTAACTACAAGGAGCATCTGGTACAGAGGCACTTTAAGTGAGTGCTTGAGTGATACCATCTGGTCCTTACTACTGTTTATTGGTCAGTTTGTTCCAAAGCCTCCTCTTCTAATATCTTAATCTGGGAGAGTCCCTCACATGGGTCACCCAAATAAAATGGGACAGAAGAGAAACTCCCTCCCACCCTCTGCAGTGAAGACCCATGCAAAAATTTACGGAGATCCTCTGCAAACACCACGCTTTCCTTTGGCACTCCGTTAGCACCTTCATTGTCCAGAGGTCCCACTCTTTTTAAGGCAGGCTTCCTGCTTTTGATGTACTTAACATAGTTTTGCTGTTAGTTTCTGTGTCTTTTGCTAGCATCTCTTCAAATTCTTTTTTTGGTCTGCCTTGGTATATTCTTAAACTTCGCTTGCTGGAGTTTCTGCTCCTTTCTCTTTTCTTCAATAGGATCTGACTCCCTATTTTTATAAAATGCTCTTCCCCATCTCCAGTTCTGGCTCAGGAAAACCTCACCAATTTAGCCCAATCACTTTGTTAACAGCTGATATGTAACTTGAGATTAAACCCACATTCCTTTGCCTGTTTGACATGTTTAACTCCTTTGCTTTGCCTTTGCCTTAAACATGTGGGGCTCGTCTACATTGGCCCATTTTCCGGAAGGGGCATGTTAATTTCACGAGTCGCAATAGGGAAATGCGCGGGGGATTTAAATATCCCCTGTGGCATTTAAATAAAAATGTCCGTCGCTTTTTTCTGGCTTTTAGAAAAGCCGGAAAAGAGCGTCTACACTGGCCCCGATCCTCCGGAAAAAGCACCCTTTTCCGGAGGATCTTATTCCTACTTCAAAGTGTGCTTTTTCCGGAGGATCGGGGCCAGTGTAGACGCTCTTTTCCGGCTTTTCTAAAAGCCAGAAAAAAGCGGCGGACATTTTTATTTAAATGCCGCGGGGGATATTTAAATCCCCCGCGCATTTCCCTATTGCGACTCGTGAAATTAACATGCCCCTTCCGGAAAAGGGGCCAGTGTAGACGTAGCCGTTCAGGCAACTTCCCACAGAGGGAATTCATAACTTCACTCATAACACCAATAAAAAGGCAGGCACTTTTCAGCATAGAAAAGAGGAGACTGGGGGGGGGGGGAATACAATAGAGGACTTTTAAATCATGACAGGTATGGAGAAAGTGAATAAGGAAAAGTTATTGATTTGTTCCCATAACATAAGAACTAGGGGTCACCAAATGAAATTAACAGGTAGCAGGTTTAAAACAACAAAAGGAAGTTTTTCTTCATGCAGTGCACAGTCAACCTGTGGAACTCCTTGCCAGAGGATGTTGTGAAAACCGGGACTTTAACAGGGTTCAAGAAAGAACTAAATAAATTCATGGAGGATCATTTCAGAGGGGTAGCCGTGTTAGTCTGTAACTGGAAAACCTTAAAAGACAACTGGTAGTCTTGCAGCACCTTAGAGACTAACAAACATGTAGATGGTATCATGCGCTTTTGTGGGCATGTAGTAGGGCGGAGTGGCCACCTACTGACCTGGAAGGGGAAAAGCCCCTCCGCGAGCCCCGATTGCCTACAGGGCACAACCTACTTCAGATGAAGAATAGATCTATCAATGGCTATTAGCCAGGATGGGCAGGGATGGTGTTCCTAGCCTCTGTGTGTCAGAGGCTGGAAATGGATGACAGGAGAGGGATCATGTGATGATTACCTGTTCTGTTCGCATTGGCCACCTGTTGGAAGACAGGACACTGGGCTAGATGGACCTTTGCTCTGACCAGTATGGCCGTTCTTATATTCTTACGTGCATTTTATGATTATCTAATAGCCAGTGCGTGATTAGCTTTCATATGAGGCCGATAAAGAAAAGTTATTTATTAGTTCCCTAAATAGAAGAACTAGAGGACACCAAATGAAATTAATGGGGAGCAGGTTTAAAACTAATAAAAGAAAGTTCTTCTTCACACAGCGTGTAGTCAACCTGTGGAACTTCTTGCCAGAGGAGGCTGTGAAGGCTAGGACTATAATAGAGTTTAAAGGGAAGCTAGATAATTTCATGGAGGTTAGGTCCATAAAAGGCTATTAGCCAGGGGATAGAAATGGTGTCCTTGGCCTCTGTTTGTCAGAGGAAGGAGAGGGATGGCAGGAGACAAATCGCTTGATCATTGTCTTCGGTCCATCCTCTCTGGGGCACCTGCTGCTGGCCGCTGTCGGCAGACAGGATACTGGGCTAGATGGACCTTTGGTCTGACCCAGTATGGCTGTTCTTATGTTCTTATGATCTCTCTTAAGGCATAGTTTGTACAAATGTTATTGCAGCGATGAGTAGTGTATGAATACTGGGGTACAGAAAATGCTTGGATATTGAGTGATAGCAATAAACAAATCTATGAGTTTAGATCATCACCATAATCCTCACAGTGCTGATTAGTCCTTGTGATGGGACAGGTCCCCGTTCTGCTGGGTGCTGAACAAACACAGACGAAAGAGAGGGTCCATATCTCAAAAAGCTATAAGACGAAAGACAACAGATGGAGACAGAAAGACAGGTGAGTAAAAGGTAACTATGGCACAGTATTGGCCAGCATGGTAAATAGGGGTCTCAGCACACAAGCAACCCAAATTTTTTCATGTTTTTGGGGGCATCTCAAAGGCAAGTTTCCAGGAGGGAGCTGAAGAACAATGGAGAGGGCATGTGGATATTGGCATGGAGCACCTCTCAAGCGTGGGCGATATGGAGTTTAAGGCTAGAAGAGACCATCATGATCATCTAATCTGACCAGCTGCAGAATACACACCATAGAACCACCCTCAGTATTTTTACATTGTGCCCTTCACTGCTGTTAGAGATAGATCAGTTGTTAGAAAGATACACAGGCCTGGTCTATACTAGACTAGGCAGGTTGGCTTAAGATACGCAACTCCAGCTACGCAAAATGCACAACTGGAGTTGGCTTACCTTAAGCTGAGCCGTGGCGGTGTCCACACAATGGGTGGCCGATGGGAGCACACGCACCCATCAGGTTTCCTTACTACTTGCAAAAGGAGGAGTATTGGACGCTGGCGAGGGCTGTCCTCACTGTTCGATTTACGGTTCTATACTAGACCCACTAAATCTGAATGCTAGAAGATCAACATCTGGAGCACTGATCATCTGGTGAGTATAGACGTGCCCACAGTGTTTAGAGAGAGAAGAGTGAGGGGGGATTTAATAGCAGCCTTTAACTACCTGAAGGGAGGGTTCCAAAGAGGATGGAGCGAGGCTGTTCTTAGTGGTGAAAGAAGGAGGGGGCAATGGTCTCAAGTTGCAGTGAGGGAGATCTAGGATTCCCTAGGAGGATGGGGAAGCTCTGGGATGGATTCCCTATGGAGGTGAGGAATTTCCATCCCTGAAGATTTTTAAGTCCCGGCTTGAGAAAGCCCTGGCTGGATTGATTTAGTTGGGATCGCTCCTGCTTTTCGCAGGGGGCTGGACTTGATGACCTTCTGAGGTCTCTTCCATCTCTATGATTCTATGACCTCCAAATCTTGACTGAAAGGTTGCCAAGGATGGAAAGTCCACCATGACACTAGGCAGTTGGTAGGCAGAGAAAGAAATGTCGATGACTGCAAGAATAAGGGAGAAGGAAAAGGAAGGTAAGAGATATGTTACCACTCTTGGCTAGCATAGGATTTTGCCTTTGGAATTCATTATTGTAGGGTTATTAATTGAGCACCTATGCCAAATAAATGTATGTCCACAACCGCCTACTTGCACCTTCTAATGAATAACCAGCTCCACCGCTGACTACCCCAAGAAATGGGTGTATGTTCATTAACTAAAGTTCAGAGAAGAGAGAGGGTACTAACGGCTTACTGAGTGTCTGGAAAGTAACATTGACTCTGGCTCCTCTCTGCCTCTGTTACATTGCAGCAAGTTATCCTCAGTCTTATGAACGGAACAGCTCATGTGCATGTGTGGTGGAAATCGTTCTTTTTCTGTATCCGCTTCCTTGTGGAGTGGTCTCTAGAGAAATGGAATGATCTTCCCCCAAGCAGATCATGAAATACCAAGAGACAGAAATGGAAATATCAGAATCAAATGGTTTGGCTCCAATGGAAATAAAACGTAAACACGCAGGATGGAATTTTTGAAAGTGCCCGGCGTTGTCCTACTTTTCATCCTGTTGAAGTCAATGGGCATTTCACTATCGACTTGAATGGAAGGAGACTGAAGTAAATGCTAAGTGATTTCAAAAAGTCCCAGTTTTACTGTTAATGTGACTAGTCCCAGGATGACAATGTGGGGAACCCTCTGTCCTTTCTATTAACACAACACCCATGGCATAGCCATTAACCCTGAAAAGCAACACAATGAAAACGTACTTGCAGGTGGGGACCATTTTTTGTTCTGTGCTTGTCCATTGTCTAGCACAACAGGCCCATGGTCCATGACCAAAGCTTCTAGGTGCTGCTCCAGTGAGGAAGCTAGTAATGAAGAGAAAGAGGAGGAGTTACTATTACATCACAATTAAGCTGTGGAACTCATGGCCACAAGATATCCCTGAGGCCAAGAGAAATGAAAAAAAAAAAAGAATCAGGCATTAAAGTGGATAATGAGATGTGGAAAACAGGAAATAAGGGACAGAGAAGTGTTATAAACTCTCACACTTTAAGACATGAATCAACTTCTAATAGGATTTCATAATTGTCCTGTATGCAGGCTCAGCACATTCTTCTGGAGAATCTGACACCAGCCCCTAGTATAGACAAAATACTGGACTCTATGGTCCCCTGATTTGATCCAGGTTGGTAATTTTTATGTTTCTAATTACAGAGTCTGTCACGGAGCAGCCAGCTCGTCTCTTCAAAGCCAGCACGTGAGGGGAATGAACCTTGAGCAAAAAGCAATAAAACGGCAGCACAAAACGGTAAGAATTCTGAAACACGGAATATTTAATAAGCAACATGATGCGGAATGCAATAACTATTAATATAGCCACTCCGCTGAATTGATTTTAGCGTAATTAAACTTTTCTTTACCTTATTTCACAGTCCATTTCAAATGCTCTATTTTTTTCCTTGAATGGCAAAGGAAAAGCTGATCTTTAACAAAGCACGGCAGCATAAATTCAAGCCAGCATATGGTCCATGTGAACAGAAACCATTGTCTTAGGAAAAAGACAAGGGCACCAGAGGAATAAATCCAAGCTCCGCAGCGATCTAATGGGTTCAGCAAGAAGAGCAGCTCTACACACTCAGCAAATAGGCACTGTCAACTATGGGCCGAGTTATGGTCCTCCAAGGGCTTTGCAGAATGTGGCTGTGCAATTAAATGGAGCTTAGTGGGAACAAGTGGGCATTGCCACCGTTTTCTAGTATCGGGGACTGTAATTGCTGCACTCAGCTTTGATTGCTTTCTCTTTGGCATGACTCTTCTGAACCCGGCCTTTCCTGTTCCCTGAAGATCCGGGGAGGCTTGTGAGCGTGAGGGGGAAGAAAAGGAAGGCAAAGGGAGACAGCTGGCCTGATCTTAGCATGAGTTTCACAGCATCTGAGCTCTACCTTTTTAATCCCAGCTCCTAGAGCTATGATGTCCAATATGCTAGCCCCTAGCCACATGTGGCTATTTGGCCTGTTGAGCGTGGCTAGCTGGCTCACAACATTATTTACATTTTCAGAATAACGTGTCTAGTTCACGATAGCTGTAGTTACGATAGCGGCTATTGCTTCAGAACTGGTTGTCCACCACAGCCCTAGAGCGGCCATGATGTGTGAAATGGTCTGTGTTAAGGCTATTCCCCATGTTGGCACAACTAATGCAGAAGTGGGGGCCCACAAGAGCACTCCAAAACCTTGCCTCTACAGGCTCTGGTATAAAAATGTCCCCCCAAAATCCTAACACTCGGATTTTGGGGAAGCTGCTGCCACCACTCACATAATCCCAAGAAAACCAGGGAAGAGATCACATGGGAACTCTCCTCCCTAAGGGTATGTCTACACTACAGAGCTATTGAATTAAGCTAATCTGAATTAACGCATCTCCACACAAAAACTATTTCGAAATAGCGTTTTTCTATTTCGAATTAGCGCGTCCACACTGAGTGGACCCTGAACCGAAGTTAAGGCTGGCTGGAACCAGTGCCAGCAGGGCATCAGGTTAGGACTTAGGGTGTGGAGCTGCTGCCTGAGGCTAACTGAGCTCTGTGCTTAAAGGGACCCTACCCCCACCCCGGACAGACAGTTCTCAGGGTTCCCTGCTCGCTTGTCTACCTCGATGAGGGACAGCAAAGCAGTCCTGTCTTGGAGTGCCCTGAATGCCTGCACTTGGGACACCGCAGCACTCGGCCACGTGGAGCCAGAGCTGCCCCTGGGCATGCTGGTGCGTCTCGTGGGGTCGTTGCCATTAGCCCGGCTGCACTTGCTGCAGGCTGCCATCTGGAAGGTCCATCAGGGGGCTGTCAGGATCCAGGAGGCCCTGCGGGAGAGCGTCTACCCTGAGAAACCCTCAGAGCCACCCCGGTCCTTCCCACCGGGCGCTCGTGCCCCATTCCCCCCTCACGTCCTTCCACTTGCCCTCCCTAGCCCCCCTTCCTGATGTCAAACAAAAGACATGTATGTTCAAAAATAGAAACTGGATTTATTGAATAAAACGGGGGAGAGGGCGGAATGAATCTCTGGGGAGACTGGGAAAAGAAGGTGGGAGAGGGGATGAGAGAGAGTGTGTGGGGGAAAACCTGGGAGGAGGGAGCTGGAAGGGGGAAACAAGGGGAAGAAGGGGGAGGGGAAGCTCAGTGCCCAGGGTTAGGGGGTCTTGCTGGATCAACTGGATTTTTATGCAAACCTGCTCCTGGGTTCGCATGTGGCCTTTGGTGGCCAGGCTGGCAGCTATCCTGCCATAGACGGCTGCATTCCTCTGGCTAGTGTGGAGATCATGGACATTGGGGGCATCCCCCCCCAAACCTGAATAAGGTCTATGACTGGCGCCCACCTTCTCCAGCCCCTGTCAGGCTCCTGGGAGCTGGCAGTCTGCTCCTGGGGAGCGGTGGAGGGCTGGCTACCAGTGGCTTGCTGGTTCATGTTTTGGGGCCACTGGGTCAGGGGCTCCAGTGACCATTGCTGGCTCTGGGCTGGCAGGCTTGGAGCTGGCACAGGCACTGTGGCCAGGGTCTACCCCTTTAATGGCTCAGGGGCTGGGGGAGAGGAGAGTAAGTTTTCCTGGTTGTGCCCAGAGTGGCCACCAGGGCTCCCTGGGAAGGGCTGGAGGCCCCCTATTTCGAATTAAGTGTCTACACAGCACTTAATTCAAAATAGCTATTTTGAATTTGGCATTACTCCTCGTAGAATGAGGTTTACCAAATTCAAATTAAGCGCTTCGCTGTTTTGAATTAATTTCAAAATAGCGGTTTACATGTATAGACGCTATTAAAGTTAATTCAAAATAACGACTTTTATTTTGAATTAACTTTGCAATGTAGACATGGTAAAACTCTCCCCTGGCCCCAACCTCCGTTTTACTCAGAGTTGGGAAAATTCACAGGCAACACAGGACTCTGCCTTTATAACTAGGCACTGAGTCCTAAGGACACAACGATCAATCAATCCCAGTTAATTAGAAAAGAAAACAATCCTTTATTATCAAAACAAAACTACTGTTGCAAGCATAGTGAAGCGGCTAGACGGAAAGAGCCATCAATTGATAAAGATACTCAGGGAAACCCCCTGGGCTAAAACTTAGTTACAAACAAAAACAACAACATTTAGCAAGCTCAGCCATTATTTCCAAATCCCCAAACAAGGAAAACAACAAATCCTGATGGACTATCTAAACATTTCCCTACTTACACCTTGTAAGAAGTCCATTCTTGTAGAGAGAAGTGTTTCCCATCTCCGTCAGTCTTAAAAGAAACTGCTCTAAATCTCAATCACAGAAGAGAGAGAAACCCCTCTTTTCCAGTTTGAAATTCCTGCCTACATTGTTATTGGCTGATTACCCAATACCTGGCTAGGTACAGGGTTAAACCCTTAGTCACCAGGTGCTGCTCAACACGGCTGATTATGACAGCCTTATAGACATAAATATGCATAATTTGAAGATGCTTTGGACAAAATACATCATGTGACCTCTCAATTTTAATGTCACAATCTGCTGGATCCGGATAGCTTATTTGGGGGGTATGTATCATTCTTGTGTATAGAATTAGAAAGGTGGGGTAGAGAATGGTTTATGGTTTTAAATGTGCACAAAAGCCATCAAGGATGTTTCCAATGCTCAGGCAAACTTAATGACTAAACGATCACTGGGGTGATGTCTACACAGCAGAGCTATTTCAGGATACCTCTGGCATCCCAAAATAGCTATTCTGTGTCTTAGGAACAAGCCTGTTATATAAAAATATAACGGGCTCACTGTTCCAACATCTCTTAAGCCTCATTGCATGAAGGATAAGGGACATTTCAGAAATGCACCTTAGCATCTTTGTGTAGCTTATTTCGAGGTAAGGGTGCTTTGCAGAAGACGTATGTCCTCAAGGCTGTAAATCAACGCATCTTTCACAAACACTAAGACAAATGAAAGGCCAATCTTTGAAAAAGTTCTCTGAAGCCAGAAGATCAGACACTGGAGAAAGAAAAAAGTTGATCTTTACAGGAAAAGCGACGAGGAGTCCTGTGGCACCTTATAGACTAACTGAAGTGTTGGAGCATAAGCTTTCATGGGCAAAGACCCACTTCGTCAGATGCATGTAGTCTGATGAAGTGGGTCTTTGCCCACGAAAGCTTATGCTCCAGCACTTCAGTTAGTCTATAAGGTGCTACAGGATTCCTCGCCGCTTTTGCAGATTCAGACTAACACGGCTACCCCTCTGATACTTTACAGGAAAACTTTCTCCAATAGACAGGAAACGGATTCCCTCTCCCCTCACTAAACTGTGTGACTTTTTTTTTCTACAGGAAAGCAGGTGTCTACCACAGTTTTTGGCTTGCATTACAAAATATGCAAGAGTGCTCCAACAGGGAATGCCACGCCAATTCATTGGCATGCCTTTATTAAAGCTGAAGAAGTGGGCTGTGCCCACGAAAGCTCATGATACCATCTCCATGTTTTGTTAGTCTTTAAAGTGCTACCCGACTATTTGTTATTTTTTAAATTTCTCCTGTTACAGACCAACTCGGCTACCCCTCTGAAGCTTTTAAAGCTAGAAGTTCATCATGCTGGAGGAAGGGAGCCATGCAACGTAAGGTTAGATCCATACTGCTCTTCTCGCAACATCAATAATTAAACAGGATTTGCAGCTGCATCATTGAAAATGACAAAATGTTTCCTAAGAGTTGTGAAATGATTAAAAAAAAAAGAAATCCCGAGAAGATAAAGAACTCAGAACACATTGTGGTCTATGTTCAGAGATGTAGAGTGCTCCTTCCACTACCTTTAACTAATCAGCAGTGCTCAGCAGCTCCAGGCTGTAATTAACAGCACAAAGCTATCTGACAGAGACAAGATCACAATTCAAGAAAGCTATATCCATATTCCGCAGCAGCTTCCTGAGATGCCCGGGACTCAGACTGCATTTCAAACGATGTTAAAGGAAGATGCACAAATGAGAGTTAACACGGGTGAAGAGCAGCTAAAGAAGCCAAATGTTAATACAGGAAATTAACACTGTTAATTAATTCTGCTGGTGCAGCCTGCCGGCTTCTGTTGGTAATACTGCAGCGTGACTGTTTTGAGCAATTCCAGAGATTTGAAAATGTAGAGGCTAAACTTCACCAGACTGATTCTGAAATAAAGGCAATCAGCTGGCTTGGAGCAGCAACAGGGTGATGGAAAAATCGGCTGATTCTTGAGAGCCCACTGCTGGCGTACGGGGTGTCCCTCGGGGCTGTCCCTGCATACAGAGTCTCCCAAATCTAGGACCAGTCCGTAAATGGGGATGAGCTGAGCATGCAATATTGCTGACTGTTAGATATTTCTTTGGTTGTGATGCACAGCTGTATAACCGAGCAGTACAGAGTTACGCCCTGTTTGCCAAGTCCAAATGATCAGTTTCACGCAGGTCTCTGAAATCCAGAGTGTGGCTAAAACATCATGAGAATAAGATTCATTTGTGGGGTTAGTTTTCTTTGCCATTCACTGGTAGGGTGCTCTTGTGATACATTTTCTCTGCAACCTGAGGAGTAAGATCCCCCCCCCCAATCACATGACTGTAGGAGCTGGGGTTACAAAGTTAAAGATCACATGTTGTGAAACTCATGCTAAAAATCGGGACAGTTGGCCCAACTTTCCCTCAGCTCCAGGATGGATTCTCCACAACTCTCTGTTGCATAATGCTCTATCTGTATCTTCTCCTCAATGAATGAGCACAAGCCCGGGAAATTTTAGCCTTTAATTCAGACCTTCTCTTGATTCTTCTAGGTTTCTGTATAGAAATCTGCGGGCACATCCAATCCCTCAGGGACGGGCGCATATGTAGGACCAGGCCCTACCCTGGTGTAAATTCTTGTGGCTCCATTGAAGTTAAGTCCTGAAGTTGAAGAAGTGGTCCATAACTCTTGGACGGTTTTCCTCAAAAGGAAATAACAACTGCTTAAGGGCCCATCACTCTGCTTGGTAAGGCGATGCATCTGTGTGCATAATCTCATCAGCTTCTTTTCCCACCCCGGGCCTTAGAGCAGAAATGCTAATGCAACCACCGCAGCAACGTCTCGCATCAGGGCAAAGCAAAAGATCTAGAATTTCTTTTGCTATTTTCCTGTGTTCACAAATCTATATGCTGTAGCTAGCTAATTTAGAAAGAACAAGGATCATTCTAAGTCCCTGCGACAAAGCTTCCCTACCTACCATCTGGAGAAGGTGAAGGATTAATATTGCAAAACAAAATGTTTCTTAAACAATTTGCAATCTAACCACCCAGGACTAATTTCATTAGCAGAAATACACAGCACAAGGAGGCATCGTTCTATTAATTCTGCACACGGGCATCCAACCGTCACGAAAGATTTGATGCTCAGAATGTGTAAGAAGGAAAATGATTGGACATTGACTTCAGGTCTTCTTTCCTCTTCTGTTTATGGTTAAAATAAATCCATGGGACCAGTTTCCCAATGGTATTATGCACCTAATTCCCATTGAATATATGGGAGTTAGGAGCTTAGATCACCTGGAGATTCTAGGTCGTGGTCTCTGTTATTGTGTCTAATAAAGAAAAACATCAACCACAAAAGTAGCAGCAGAATTAATACAGATATAGCATCCTATTAGATGAGCTCTGTGTTTAACCTCCCCACTGATGGCAAGTTCTCTGGCTAAACTCCACCTAAAATCTCCTGTAGGAACTTGTGTCAATCGCTGGCCCTAAAGCCAGCTGGTGTCACTTTGCGTCTTTGTTTTTGGAGAGAGTCAAATTCTTCCCGGGTGCCAGGAGTAACACCAGGAATTAATTTGCCACCTATTCAGCAATTCATGCCTGTCTGAGGCTGCATTTACACTGCAGCCAGGGATGTGATTTGCCGGTCGTGTAGCCGTACTTGCACAAGCTTTAATCCAGTTGGGTTGCTAAAAACGCCAGTGGCGTCGCGGTGACGTCGAGGAGCTGTACAAACCCACCTGCCTCTGGGTATGGACTTGCATTGTTAGCCCACACGGTCGCACCCTCGTGCCTATTTTTTAGTGAGTGAACTAGAATCGAACTATCGTGGGCACGTGTAGGTGTGACACAAATGACACTCTCAGCAGCTGTGCAGAGATAGCTGAGGTCATTTTAAACACCAGACTATTAATGCTTCATTGAGATATTTGAAGGGGCCGCAAACTTCTGTAGGTTCCCACGTCAGCCACTTATTTCAGAAGGTTGCTCTATGTAATCGTGACGGGGTGCACCAACCCCGCACTGGTCCAGAAGGAGGTAACCAAGGCTACCTCGCCGAGAGCCCCAACCTCATGACACTGCTGGGCATGCTCCAACTGGAGGAGAAGTATAAAGGCCCGTGGAGCAGCTCAATCAGGACTGACCGCCTCCGAGGAAGGAGCTGCTGCCAGAGCTCTGGAGGAAGAGCTGCAGACGGATGGTGCCACAGAGGCCAGCCAGCAGGGAACGGCTAGAGAAGCTCCCAGTCCACAGCTGGGCTGAGGGTCAGCAGCCATCATTCTCTGGTCACCCAGCTCTAAAAGCAGCAGCACAGAAGTAAGGGCAACGTGAGCAGGGCGTTGCCACCCTGACAAGTGTGCTGCTGCTGGCCAGGTGCTGCCTTCAGAGCTGGGCTCCCGGCTGACATTATAGCCACTGCTCTGAAGGGATCCCAGAAGCAGGGTGGCAATACCGGGACCTTCCTAAAATAACCTCGTGACCCCCCTTTCTGGCTCAGGACCCCCAATTTGAAAAATGCTGAGATTACACGGGAGGCACCATTATTCACGGGGCGTGACGCATTTCACGTGGCTGTGACTTTGGTTGGGATCTAGCAGTGATGGGGAAACAGAGCTATCTGGGAAGTTGAATTGAGATGAATTTCTCCCCAGCCTGAGGGTGAAATCCAGCTCTGCAAAGCAGGAAGAGGTTGGCGGGGGGTGGAGAGGAGGAGGAGGGACTCAGGCCAGCCCTACATGGAGGGGAGTCGGAGCTGCAAACCTGCCACTAGGACAGCTGCTGCTCCAAAGCTAGGTGTCTTAGCCCCACACCTTCTGCTGGCATCAGTGCTTTTCCTGCTTTCTTCTCTTCCTCCCTCCAGCTGGGACCTGGGACGTCTCCCTTTGCCCAAGTGCCAACCCTCTAGCACCTAAGGGTGAATCACTTATTATCGGTCCTCTCAGTCCTCAACCTCACAGGAGGCCTGCACACTTCCGAAGGATGAGCCCGGGAGCTGACGTTCATCACTTTCCCACCCACTAAAAACGATGGACCCCACAGACACACCGGATCGGACGAGGTCACCCGGTGAGGCTTATTGCAACAATCGGTAACCTACGCAACTGCCGCCTGTCTGCTTCCCCCTCTCTGCTGCCTTTGCCCTCATAACGGGCGGGTATCCACAGTCCACGTCTCCTGGAATGGCCCCTGGCATTGCGTGTTAGCTCAGAATAAAGCGTTATCTGCTCCACCTTGCACTGAGGCGTGATACTATCCGGCCGTGTCGATAAGCACGGCGCCGCACCAGGACAGCCGTGCCACTGTGGAACATCTGGTGAAGATGCTCTAGGCCAGTGGTCACCAACCAGTCGATCGGGATCTACCAGGAGATCTTGGAGCTTCTGACAGGGGATCTTGACTGGTTTGGCCAAGAGGCTACCAACTGCTGGCACGTCAACTGCCCTTCCCCCACCACTGCTGCGCACCTCCTGCCCTTTGCCTTGGAGATGTCTCACCCCCCAGCTTGCTGGGAAGGAAGAGGAGGGGGCGCTGATGTCAGGGTGCCCCCTCTGCCACCCTGTAGTCTATCTCCACAGAACAGAGGGGGGCACAACATGGCTCGGGATGGAGGGAGTTTGCTGGCTGCTTTGGAGAATGATGCAGGGCCAGAGCAGGGGGGAGCTTGCCTTAGCCCCACTGCACCCCCTGAGGTAAGCAGTGTCCAGCTGGAGCCTGCATCCTGAACCCCTGCCCATCATAAACCCCCTCCTGCACCCCAAACCCCTGCCCTAGCCCTGAGCCCCCCCGAGATCCTCTTATAGAACCTGTATCCTGACCCCCTCCTGCACCCCAAATCCCTGCCCTAGCCCTGAGCCCCCCTAGAACCAAAATCCCTTACAGAGCCTGTACCCTGACTCCCCTCCTGCACCCCAACTCCCAGCCCCAGGCTCAGCTCAGAGCAACTCCAAATCCCTTAACCCAAGTCCAGGCCCTGCATCCCAGCCCTCTGGTGAAAGGGAGGAAGGATGAACATAAGAACATAAGAACGGCCCGTACTGGGTCAGACCAAGGGTCCTTCTAGCCCAGTATCCTGTCTACCGACAGTGGCCAGCACCAGGTGTCCCAGAGAGGGTGGACTGAAGACAATGATCAAGCGATTTGTCTCCTGCCATCCCTCTCCAGCCTCTTACAAACAGAGGCCAATGACACCATTTTATCCCCTGGTTAATAGCCTTTTATGGACCTAACCTCCATGAATTTATCCAGCTTCTCTTTAAACTCTATTATAGTCCTAGCCTTCACAGCCTCCTCTGGCAAGGAGTTCCACAGGTTGACTATACGCTGTGTGAAGAAGAACTTTCTTTTATTAGTTTTAAACCTGCTACCCCATTAATGTCATTTGGTGTCCTCTAGTTCTTCTATTTAGCGAACTAATAAATCACTTTTCTTTATCGGCCCTCTCCACGCCACTCATGATGGAGGGAGCAGGGGCAGGGTCTTGGAGAAAGGGCACAGAGGAAGTGGGGCGAACTGATGGGAGAGATCCCTGCTGCCGGCCCAGTAAAACCACCTCAGTGAGCAGAAGACTCTCTCCCTGTCCACACTGGTGCTTGTATTGCCTGGAGGGTGGTTAATTCACACCCCTGCGGGATACGCTCTGCTGTGAAACTGAAGTGTAGACAGCTGAAATATCCCAGCTCTGAAGAAGAACTCTGGGTATACTTGGAAGCTTGGCTCTCTCACCCAGAGAAGTTGGGCCAGTCAAAGCTATTACCTCAGCCGTCTGGTCTCTCCAGGAACATGGCTAATTTCATGTGGCTACCATGGTGCAGCTGTGGAGATGCCCTTACATGAGCAATAATCAAAGCACCATTGATTCAGAAGAGTGATGCATGAAAGGCACAGCCATTTTTAAAGAAAGCGTTGTGCATTTAGACCGGTCTGCCTCATCTCAGTCCCCGGAAAAATCATGGAGGGGTTCCTCAAGTAATCCATTCTGAAGCACTTGGAAGATCAGGAACAGTCAACATGGATTCACCAAGGGCAAGTTGTGCCTGACCCATCTGATCGGCTTCTATGCTGAGATAACGGGCTCTGTGGGCAGGTGGGAAGGTGGTGGACATGTGTGATGGGGCGCAAAGACCCTGCCACTGGGTTGGAGCCGTGGCTGAGTGGCATAACCAGCCAGCCACCCCCACCCCCGCGCCGCTATGGCACATGCTTGAGCCGGGTGCCAGGCATTTTAAACACTGGCAGCACGGAGAGCAAGGGTGAGGGAGGAGGAGTCGGGCCGCAGACCGGGAAGATGCGGGCTCGCCCAACAGAGGACGGGAGCATCCCGCCCTCACCTGCCACTGTCGAGCAAGTCACAAGCAGCCTTGAAAGGGCCAAGCATGGAGGAGGGTCGGAGGGTTGAGCCAGCCCCCAGAGGTATCCCAACCTCCAAGACACTGGGAGGACTCACAGATGCAACCAGGTGTGACTGGCTGGGGAGAGAGCAGCCCCAGGAAGACGTCACTAGTGGTGAGACCGGATGCGGGTAGGAAGAGGCTCAGGGCGGGCCTGTGGCCCAAGTGATTGGCGGCTTTCGGGGATTGCCCCACCAGCCAGGTAGCGGCAGCTGCCCCTACCTTTAGGGCCCTGGGTCAGGACCTGAAGGAGTGGGAGGGCCCGGGTCCCCCTACCCGCATCCCACCGGGCAGAGACACAGAGCCTGCATAGACAGGTGGAGTTGTTAGTCACAGGACAGTTTATTGTACACATACGGTGGATAGGGCCAAACTGAGGACCCTGGGGGTGGCCAAGGGGCGAGGACTGAGGATTGTACTAAAGGAGGGACCATGGATTTGGTCGGTCTAGGGGTCCGCCTGTAACCATTGAGCAAACCGTAGTAAGGGGGAAAGTCGCCCAGAGACAGGGAATGGGCTAGAGAAAAGAGGGAATCGGCTCACAGCAGAGCCTCCCGCTGATGTGGCGTGACCCCGGGTTGCTTCCCAACAACGTGCTAGACCTTGACTTTAGCAAAGCTTTTGATCCAGTGTCCCACAGTATTCTTGCCAGCAAGTTAAGGGAGTATGGATTGGAAAAATGGACGGTAAGGTGGATAGAAACCTCACTAAATGATCGGGCTCAATGGGTCATGATCAACGGCTTGATGTCAGGATGACGGTCGGTTTCTAGCCGAGTGCCCCAAGGTTCGGTTCTAGGACCAGTTTTGTTCAAATTCTTTATTAATGACCTGGATGAGGGGAGGAATTGCACCCTCAGCAAGTTTGCGGATGACACTGAGCTAGGGGGAGAGGTACATACGCTGGAGGGTAGGGAGAGGATCCAGAGGGGCCTAGGAAAACTGGAGGATTGGGCCAAAAGAAATCTGATGAGGTTCAACAAAGACAAATGCAGAGTCCTGCACTTGGGATGGAAGAATCCCAAGCATAGTTACAGGCTGGGGATCGACTGGCTAAGTAGCAGTTGAGCAGAAAAGGACCTGGGGATTAGGAGTGGATGAGAAGCTGGATAAGAGTCAACACTGTGTCCTTCTAGCCAAGAAGGCTAATGACGTATTAGGGTGCATTAGGAGGAGCATTGCCAGCAGATAAGTGATTATTCCCCTTTAGTTAGCACTGGTAGGCCACATCTGGAGTATTGCGTCCAATTCTGGGCCTCCCACTACAGAAAGGATGTGGACGCATTGGAGAGGGTCCAGCAGAGGGCAACCAAAATGATGAGGGCGCTGGAGCACATGACCTATGAGGAGAGGCTGAGGGATTTGGGTTTATTTAGTCTGCAGAAGAGAAGAGTGAGGGGGGATTTGAGAGCAGCCTTCAGTTTCCAGAAGGGGGGTTCCAAAGAGGATGGAGAGAGGCTGTTCTCAGTAGTGACAGATGCAGAACTAGGAGCAATGGTCTCAAGTTGCAGTGGGGGAGGTCTAGGTTGGATATTAGGAAAAGCTATTTCCCTAAGTGGGTGGTGAAGCACTGGAATGGGTTCCCTAGGGAGGGGGTGGAATCTCCGTCCCTAAATTTTTTTTTAAGTCCCGGCTTGAGAAAGCCCTGGCTGGGATGATTTTGTTGAAATTGGTCCTGCTTTGGGCGGGGTTTGTATGGGGATGGATTTGATGACCTCCTAAGGTCTAATCGAACCCAATGATTCTATTTTCTATGCAACCCATTTAGAACCTTCTGCAAGTGCCAATTTTGCTGTTAAGAAACGTAGCAGGAAATAATGCAGGTGATTCAAACAATACCAGTTCTCCCTTTGCAGGCATGGAACAACAATACTGTATCTGAGCATCACTTATGCCGAGAAATGTTCCAAAATAAGAGTGGATTCTGGACTCAGACATGCAGACATAAGTCTGGAAAAACACCTTTGCATTTGATGGAGCTACACTGGTGTGATGGACAGGAGGAGTGCTGGCCAGCACCCAGTGACTAAGGGGTTAAACTCAGGTAGCTAGCAAGGGTGTTGGCAGGGGGCCAGAAGAACCAATGGGGACAGAGTGCTAAATTTGAACTGTATAAGATACTGTGCCTGCTTTCTCTGCGTGGGGAGTTAAGCCAGGAGTTGAGAGACAGAATGATTTAAACCCAGGCAGGACTACCATGCCTCCAAGGAATTCGGGGGCATGGAAGTGGACTGAACCAGGAAGGGATCATGAGTAAATAAAGGGGAAAAGTGTATCTAGTCACAATCAAGGTATTTTTCTTTATTTTGGTTGTTTGATTTCAACTTCTCTGTATGAATCCATCACCCTGCACTCCTTCCCATCCATCTAAGAGATATTCTCTGTGTTTTAATTTGTTTCAGTCAGTTGCTCTGTAACACCGAGCAACCAAGTATGCTTTATCAAGTATACCTTGTTGTGTTGTTAATAAAATCACTTTACGGCAATGATTTGGTTCTTGTGTCCTGGAAAGAAACAGGAGAGGTGTGTGTGTGTGTGTGTGTGTGTGTGTGTGTGTGTGTGTGTGTGTGTGTGTGTGTGTTAATAAAATCACTTTACGGCAATGATTTGATTCTTGTGTCTTGGAAAGAAACAGGAGGGCTACGTCTACACTGGCCCCTTTTCCGGAAGGGGCATGTAAATTTCACCAGTCGTAGTAGGGAAATGCGCGGGGGATTTAAATATCCCCCGCGGCATTTAAATAAAAAAGTCCGCCGCTTTTTTCCAGCTTTTAAAAAAGCCGGAAAAGAGCGTCTACACTGGCCCCAATCCTCCGGAAAAAGTGCCCTTTTCCGGAGGCTCTTATTCCTACTTTGAAGGATATTTAAATCCCCCGCGCATTTCCCTACTACGACTGGTGAAATTTACATGCCCCTTCCGGAAAAGGGGCCAGTGTAGATACCAGAGACTGCAGTTGTTTTCTCTTTGTTTTCAAGCTCGCTTGTGGTAAAGGCGCTTGGGGGTACCCCTCTGGAAGAATCCAAAGGCTTTCTTCCTGGGTTCAAGAAGAAAGGGCATTTTCTTTTATTTCACTTGGGGGTGGCAGCTACCCCCCCAAAAAAACTCAGTGATCTGTGACTCTGGGGGAGTTTTTGTAAGCCAAGCCTACAGAGGCAAGGTATCCAAGGTTCCTTATGGGCCTCCATCTTCTGCACTAGGGATATGTCTACACTACCACCCTAGTTCGAACTAGGGTGGTTAATGTAGGCAACCGAAGTTGCAAATGAAGCCTGGGATTTGAATTTCCCGGGCTTCATTTGCATCTTGCCGGGCGCCACCATTTTTTTAAATCCCCGCTAGTTCGGACTCCGTGCCCGCGGCTACACGCGGCAAGGAGTAGGTAGTTCGGATTAGGCTTCCTATTCCGAACTACTGTTACTCCTCGTGGAATGAGGTGTATCGGTAGTTCGGAATAGGAAGCCTAATCTGAACTACCTAGTCCGTGCCGCGTGTAGCCGCGGGTACGGAGTCCGAACTAGCGGGGATTTAAAAATGGCGGCGCCCGGTAAGATGCAAATGAAGCCCAGAAAATTCAAATCCCAGGCTTCATTTGCAACTTCGGTTGCCTACATTAACCATTCTAGTTCGAACTGGGGTGGTAGTGTCGACATACCCTTGGAGTGTCACAGAGGGGCTCAGGTTAGTGAGAGTTTTAGAAGAGCCAAAACAGTTCATTCCCCCTGAAGTACATCACTGTTAAGGATCTATGGCCATGTCTACACTACGTGCAAAATCAATGCTGCCGTGATCGATCTTTTGGGGTTTCATTTAGTTGGTCTAGTGAAAACCCACTAATTTGAATTGAAAGGGTGCTCCCGTCAGCACCGGTAGTCCTGCTCCTCATGAGGAGTAAGGGAAGCCAACAGGAGTGTTTTCTCCTGTCGACTTCCCGCTGTGTGAATGGCTATTTAAGATACATTGACTCCGGCTAAGTAACTCACATAGCTGGAGTTGTGTAACTTAAGTTGACCTTCCTTTCTAGCGCAAACCAGGCCTAGGTGCCTTGCTGTATCTTTAGTCATCCAAATAGAAGAGTTTTCAAGATTTCCTAATATTTTCTTTTCCCAAAGCGTGGTGAAATGTTGACATCTTGAACATTTCCACAAACTGATCAACCAATAGTTTTGGATGGGGGTCAATAAAATAGTTTGTTTAAAAAATGTTGATATGCTGGATTTGGACTTTTTTTATTAATCTCCCCAACCCCACAATTTATAAGCAAAAGGTTGTGTCATACAGAAAAACAAAACTTTTCATACAGAAAACATCAAACTGGAACATTTTGAGCAATTTGACACTTTAAAAGAAGGGTTTTGAATCAGGGGGTTTGTCAAAATTGACCCTTTCCTGCAAATAGTGTTGATGAATCAGCATTACCCAACAAGTTCATTGAAAAAATTCTGACCTGTCCTGCAAATGATCTTTAAAAATCTTTCCCTAAGTAAATTATCAAAGGTCACACAGCAAGTCAATGGCAGAGCAAGTCCTGTTCTGTTCATGAATTCCCACTAGATTTCATGACCTCCCAGAATTCACAAGCACTTGGTTTCACACTTCTTACCTTGAGAACAGTGGGACTCAATTAGGATCTGTTGGATTGATTATGATCTTATTTACACCCATGTAAAATAGGAGTGACTCTGCTTTTAAGGTCTGATAACTGTATAAACTACTTTAAAGATGTGGTGCTTAATAGACCACTCATGGGAATGACCCAGCGCCCACAGCAGTCAATACAGAGATACTCATAAGAGCAATAAGGACTTCATGTGTTTCCATGCTACTTTCAACATCCAAAAGACCGACATCTCAGCTCTCTGACAGCTCTGACGGAGACCCTGTATTTGGCTGGAACACAGCATTAACCACCTGAAGGAGCAAACACGAGGAAATTAGCGGTTTTATCCTGGCAGGCCTTTGGCTATACGATTCCCTCCCAGCTGCTGGAAAGTCACATGGCCATGTTCTGCAAACAACGTGAGTCCTGGCTATGCTTTTCCCAGCCCAGTTCCCCTCTCATCTAGTCAGTGCTTTCTTCAGCCTCCTGCCAAGCACTGAGAGGGGTCAGAGGGCACTTGTGTCCTCTCCGTGGGAATCAGTTTTACCCTGCACAATGCACCCCCAGGCCAGCAGACAAATGCCGGTAAATAAATAGGATTATACGATACGTGCACCATCTGCTTCAGGTAACAGCACATTCACGTCTCTTTGAAAAGAACAGTCCTCAGCAAACTGCGGTCGTGAGCCATGGAAATGGCAGCTCCGGGGTTTGCAGCGGTGTGGAATAACTTTTTGTCAACAGAGTTCTGTTGACAGAAGGCGTTATTGCATCTACACTGTCCTTTGCATCTACACTCTCTGTCAACAAAGCGGCTTGCTTTGTCGACAAAACTGGATGTGGTCTAGACGCTCTTTGTTGACAGAAACTTTGCTGGGGATGGGTTAATGAGAGAATATGATCTTGGTAACTAATTGACCATTCATTTTCAGTGGGAAATATGTCAATGGAGGGATGATAGGAGTTACTATAGAGAATTTCTGGGTGTCTGGCTGGTGGGTCTTGCCCACATGCTCAGGGTTTAGCTGATCGCCATATTTGGGGTCGGGAAGGAATTTTCCTCCAGGGTAGATTGGCAGAGGCCCTAGAGGTTTTTCGCCTTCCTCTGTAGCATGGGGCGCAGTTCACAGCTGGAGGACTCTCTGCATCTTGGGACCTTCAAAGTATTTGAAGGCTTCAATATCGGAGATCTAGGTGAGAGGATTATTCTAAGAGGGGTGGGTGAGATTCTGTGGCCTGCACTGTGCAGGGGGTCAGACTAGATGGTCATAATGGTCCCTTCTGACCTTAAAGTCTATGAGTCTATGAGTATCTGTTGACAAAAGCCTGTAGTCTAGACATATCCTTAATGTCCACCCACCTGCCTCTTCCTATCCCTGTCCCCTGGCGCTGGAGAGGAGCTAGTGAACGTAACATTGAAAAAACCTGTCAGAGCTGTTAGCAGAACACCGACACTGGGAAAGAGCCATTCATGTGGTAACAAAACCATTTAACAGGTATTTGCCAACCCCCGGACTGGACTGTCACTTTCTGAATTGACTGTATTAGTCGACAGGCCCGGAGTTTCAAATCTGCTTTAAAACTATTTCATTAGGATGTTGCCGAAGATTATAAAATCACAGCTCCATCATTCCCCCTACCCGGGGCTGCCACTGGGGAAAGGGCCCCCCAAATCCTAAGGAGGTCCCTGCCTCTAGGGCAGCCTTGCACGGCCCTTCTCCTTCGTTAACTCACTTACTGGCTTTGTCGTGAACAAAGTGATGGGTGACGCTGCTGAAACATTATCAGTGTAAGCCAACCACATCGCAGATATGCGAGGCCTTTGCCACTGCAGCCAAATCACCCCAGGGAAACGTTATAGCAGCCTTCCGCCATGGGCAACGTGATGCGGTTCCAGAATCGTTGTCACTAGACATATCCGTGCCCATCCGACTAGCTGTACTGAGGGCTCCCTCTAGTCACAGTGAATTTTATTATGCTCCAAAAGAGGGCCCACGGAAATCAGTTGTTCAGCCACTGAAACTAGACTTGTATGCTGAATAATGCCCCATATTTTCTGTTGCCTGTCCCCTGACTCTCTGTCTGTTACCTGCTGTTTCTTGTCATCATCATAAACTATGAGCTGTCTGGGGAAAGGACAGTCTTTGCTCTAATCGTCGGGACACTTGCTGCACAAATCCTTTAGAGGTGTGATCCTTAATAAGGCCATTAGGAATAATTATAGGAATAGAGTAATACATTGACCTGCAACTCACCAGCCTGCCCTGATTAATAACATTAATTAGTACTCGGTGCTTCTCTTCTCAAGCCTTGTAGCAAAATTACCGTGGGCCCAGCGAGTGAGCAACAGATCTGCCCTGTTTCCTTCAGGGCCAGCTCTCAGGACCATTAGAAGGGTCCCCGATCCTGCTTGGCTGCAGGAAGAGAACGTCTCTCGTACTATTGTGTTAATATGCGGTGAAGCAAGAACGGGCCGTTGACCATCGAAGCTCTGTCTACACCCATAGGGGTAAGCATCAGCGTCGCCATGCAGCAATCTCAGGGGGTGTCTAGACTACACTTCTCTGTCGACAGAGAAATGTAAATCAAGCACATCGAAATTGCTAATGAAGCAGGGATTTAAATATCCCGTGCGTCATTAGCATAAACATGGCCGCCGCTTTTTCAAAACAGAGCTTTTTTTAAAAAAAGGCAGTCTAGGTTCGGATCTGTCGAAAATAAACCCTTTTTTGACAGATCCTGTAAACCTCATTTTTTTTCCAAAAAAGCTCAGTTTCGAAAAAAGCAGCGGCCATGTTTATGCTAATGAAGCACAGGATATTTAAATCCCTGCTTCATTAGCAATTTCCATGTGCTTGATTTGCATCCCTCTGTCGACAGAGGGATGAAGTCTAGATGTAGCATCAGAGTCTAAGTGTGCCTCCCCATTCTATAAGTAGGTGCCGACGGAACTGCTACCTCTGTCCCCCGCCAACACAATAATAGTCAGGGGTTCAGGTCCCCAGAAGGGCCACAAACCAATAAACCACAGAGGGGCCGGCATTAGACATGCTGGGGGCTGAAGTCAAAGCCTGAGCAACTTAGCTTTCACGCATCCTTCCTGGCATGGGTTCCTGGACAATTGTCCTGCTTTGCTACCCCCTAACACTGGCCCTGACTATATTCTACTGGAGGGATGGGGAATCGTTTTTGGGTCAGGGGCCACTGACCCCCGGAAAAAAAAAATCAGTCGGGGGACACACACAAGTGAGTAAAAAAAAACCCCTCGCTGTTGGGGCTGCCCACTGAGAAGGAGAAAGACACTCCCCGCATTCTCCTCATGCACCAAAGCCCGGTGGGTGGGTGGGTGGGCAGCCTAGTAGATTTTATGTTCTCCATCCCTGCAGTGAGGCAGCCAGAAGGGGAGGGGCTGGAGCACCAGCATGGGCTCCCCCATGCTGTGGGGGCCTTGAGAATTGGGGGGGGGGGGAGCAGATCCAGGCAATCTGGGGGCCACAAGTGGCCCTGGGCCTAAGGTTCCCCAGCCCTGTCCTACAGTGTATGCAGAAAACAGTTTTTGTGGTATGAGGGAGAGGTGGGATTTTTATAGCAAGTTGAGGCAGCTCAGAAAAAAAAAATGGTTGGGAACCCCTGCCAATGCACAGCTCCCACCATCACAGACAGCCCCGCGAGGAAGCCCACGGTCACTTGGGTCTTCAAGACAGCAGGAGCAGAACTAAGCTGCTTCGCTCAGACACAGCCCTCTACCTCCTGAGCCCACAGAGAACCTGTAAGCTGTCTAAAATCCTACCTGCCACATGGGGCCACAACAATGGTACCCCTAACTCACCCAGCAATATCGTCAATCTCTCCAACTACACACTCAGCTCGGCAGAAGAATCTGTTCTATCTCGGGGACTCTCCTTTTGCCCCGCCACCCCCACTAACATGATACAGTTCTGCGGTGATCTGGAAGCCTACTTTCGCCGTCTCCGTCTCAAGGAATACTTCCAACACGACACTGAACAGTGCACTGACACACAGATACCTTCCCACCAACAGCACAAGAAGAAGAACTCCACATGGACTCCTCCTGAGGGCCGAAATGACAGTCTGGACCTCTACATAGAATGCTTCCGCCGACGTGCACAGGCAGAAATTGTGGAAAAACAGCATCGCTTGCCTGGTAACCTCAGTCGTGCAGAACGTAATGCCATCCACAGCCTCCGGAACAACTCTGACATTATAATCAAAGAGGCTGACAAAGGAGGTGCTGTTGTCATCATGAACAGGCCTGACTACCTAAAGGAGGCTGCCAGACAACTCTCCAATACCAAATTCTACAGGCCACTTTCCTCAGATCCCACTAAGGAATATACTAAGAAACTGCACCATCTGCTCAGGACACTCCCCAAACAAACACAGGAACAAATCGACACACCTTTAGAGCCCCGACCAGGGTTGTTCTATCTATTACCCAAGATCCACAAACCTGGAAATCCCGGACGCCCCATCATCTCGGGCATTGGCACTCTTACTGAAGGACTGTCTGGCTATGTGGATTCTCTGCTCAGACCCTACGCCACCAGCACTCCCAGTTACCTTCGTGACACTACGGATTTCCTGAGAAAACTACAATGCATAGGTGATCTTCCAGAAAACACCATCCTAGCCACCATGGATGTAGAGGCTCTCTACACAAACATCCCACATGCAGATGGAGTACAAGCTGTCAGGAACAGTATTCCTGATGATGCCACAGCACAACTGGTGGCTGAACTCTGTGAATTTATCCTCACACACAACTATTTCAGATTTGGTGACAACATATACCTCCAGACCAGTGGCACTGCTATGGGCACCCGCATGGCCCCACAATACGCCAACATTTTTATGGCTGACCTGGAACAACGCTTCCTCAGCTCTCGTCCACTTACACCCCTTCTCTACCTACGCTACATCGATGACATCTTCATCATCTGGACCCATGGGAAGGAGACTCTGGAAGAATTTCACCATGATTTCAACAGCTTCCACCCCACCATCAACCTCAGCATGGACCAATCTACACGGGAGGTCCATTTCCTGGACACCACGATACAAATAAGTGATGGTCATATCAATACCACCCTATACAGAAAACCTACCGACCGCTATACTTACCTGCATGCCTCCAGTTTCCATCCCGGACACACCACACGATCCATTGTTTACAGCCAAGCACTGAGGTACAACCGCATATGCTCCAACCCCTCAGACAGAGACCTACACCTACAAGACCTTCAACAAGCATTCTGTAAACTGCGATACCCACACGAGGAAGTGAGGAGACAGATTGACAGAGCCAGACGTGTACCCAGAAGCCTCCTGCTACGGGACAAGCCCAAGAAAGAAACCAACAGAACACCACTGGCCATCACCTATAGTCCCCAGCTGAAACCTCTCCAACGCATCATTAGTGATCTTCAGCCCATCCTGGACAATGATCCCTTGCTCTCACAGGCCTTGGGAGGTAGGCCGGTCCTTGCCCACAGACAACCCGCCAACCTGAAGCATATTCTCACCAGCAACTACACACCGCACCATAATAACTCGAACTCAGGAACCAATCCTTGCAACAAACCTCGGTGCCAACTCTGCCCACATATATACACCAGCAACACCATCACAGGACCTAACCAGATCAGCCATACTGTCACTGGTACATTCTCCTGCACATCCACCAACGTAATATATGCCATCATGTGCCAACAATGCCCCACTGCTATATACATCGGCCAAACAGGACAGTCCCTACGTAAAAGAATCAATGGACACAAATCTGATATTAGGAATGGCAACATACAAAAACCTGTAGGGGAACACTTCAATCTTCCTGGACACACTATTGCAGATCTAAAAGTAGCCATCCTGCAGCAAAAAAACTTCAGGACCAGACTTCAAAGAGAAACTGCTGAGCTACAGTTCATCTTTAAGTTTGACACAATCAACTCTGGATTAAACAAAGACTGTGAATGGCTTGCTAACTACAAAAGCAGCTTCTATTCTCTTGGAATTCACACCTCCAGATCAGCTGCTAGAAGTGGGCCTCATCCTCCTTGATTGGATCCACCTGGTCATCTCCAGCCTGATCCTGGCCTGCATATTTATTCCTGCCTCTGGAAATTTCCACTACATGCATCTGACGAAGTGGGTCTTTGCCCACGAAAGCTTATGCTCCTACACTTCAGTTAGTCTATAAGGTGCCACAGGACTCTTCGTCGCTTCTGTGAGCAGTGTGGGGTTCACACCACACACCTGTGCAGTTCTGACACCATTGGGTAGAGGGCCGTGGTGTACACTGGTCAGTCTATTGACCAGATGTTTGTTCCTCAGCTCTGGAATATGAACTCGTCATAGAATCATCGAACTCTAGAACTAGAAGGGATCTTGAGAGGTTATCAATTCCAGTCCCCTGCCTCACGGCGGGACCAAGCACCATCTAGACCATCCCTGGTAGATGTCTAACCTGCTCTTAAATATCTCCAGTGATGGAGATTCCACAACCCCCCTGGACAATTTATTCCAGTGTTTAACCACCTCAATGGGAAGTTTTTCCTAATGTCCAACCTAAACTTGCCTCGCTGCAATTTAAGCCCATTGCTTCCGGGCCTATTCTCAAAGGTGAAAGAGAACAATTTTTCTCCTTCCTCCTTGTAACACCCTTTTAGGTACTTGGGTACCTTTTGCTCACATACAGCCAAAAAAAGCGGTTTTATGTTTCCTCTAAATCAATTCATCTGGAAACAGCAAAGCATCTATGCTGAAGGAATCAAACTGAATACACACTTCAGAAGTAAATCTAAAGAGAGACAGATGTCACCCGGGGAACACAAAAGCTGTATCACAGTAGCTTCCAAAAGATAAACAAATTTCTGATGATGCAATTGATTGGAGCTGCCAGACAGGCTGAGAAAGGTTTTTGAGGAAGAATATGTGAAGTTTTGCCAAGTCCTTTTTCTCAGGGCTTTGTGAGAACAATTTTAGCCCTTAAATTACCCTTTTCGTTCAAGGTTCCCACAGCAAAACTTCACGTGGTTAGCAATACTCGACTGATTATGGGAGACATGGTTATACTTTTTCTGAACCTTTTCCAGTGGTGATACAAAGGCAACAAAAATGTTTAGGGGTTTGGAACGGGTCCTATATGAAGAGAGATTAAAAAGACTGGGACTTTTCAGCTTAGAAAAAGAGAAGACTAAGGGAGGAAGTGACAGAGGTCTATAAAATCATGACTGAAAAAGTGGTGTGGAAAAAGTGAATAAGGAAAACTTATTTACTTGTTCCCATAATATAAGAACTAGGGGTCACCAAATGAAATTAATAGGTAGCAGGTTTAAAACAAACAAAAGGATGTTTTTCTTCACATAATGCACAGTCAACCTGTGGAACTCCTTGCCAGAGGATGTTGTGAAGACCAGGACTTTAACAAAGTTCAAAAAAGAGCTAGATAAATTAATGGAGGTTAGGATGGATAGGAATGATGTTCCTAGCCTCTGTTTGTCAGAGGCTGGGAATGGGTAACAGAGGAGGGATCACATGATGATTCCCTCTTCTGTTCACTCCCCATTGGCCGCTGTTGGAAGACAGGAATCTGGGCTAGATAGGCCTGTGGTCTGACCCAGTGTGGCCGTTCTTATTTTCAGAAGCCCCAGCTGCAGTTGTGGCCCCTAATGTGCAAGGTGCTGTACAAACACATGAAAGAGACAGTGTCCAAGGAGATTACAGCCTAAATAGGTGAGACCCACAAGGGCTGAAAGCAACGGTGTATTTTCCCCATTTTACAGATGGGGAACTACAGCGCAGACCCAGAGACTTGCCTAAAAGGAGTCAGGGGAAAACAAACTTGTGCTACAAACAAGTGCCAACTACCATTTCTGAGCTCCGTGCTGGAATTCGCGGCGAGACTGGATGGCTTGTGTGATGGACAGGGAGGGTACTACCCTTTTGTCAACATCCCAGCATTCAGTACTGTGGTGGAGAGTCAGGCACTCCTGGAGCCCTTCACCCTCATCTGCAGCCGGATGTGAGACTCAGCCAGCAAGCAGAAGGTTTATTGGTTCTCAGGGACACAGCGCAGCATAGGATCAATGTTATCACAGTGACCAAGAGCAGCCAGACTTATTCCTCTTGGGGAGAAGGGGTTCCGGGCCCTTCTCCCCACTTTCCCTGCTCTAAGCCCCCTTTCTCATCCTAACCCAGTGTCCTCAATGCAGTGCCCGCGGGCGCCATGGCACCTGCCGGGGCATTTAAGGGCGCCCGCGGAACAATCTGGGCTGGGCCCACCCCTGGGCGCGTGGCACATGCAGGGTGCCAGCCCTGGGCGTGAGGTGCAAGGGCGGCCCCTGCCCCGGGCGCGTAGCACATGCCAGTGCCAGCCCCGGCACACGGCACATGTGTGGCCCCGCCCCCGAGCATGCGGCGCATGCGTGGCCCCGCCCCTGGGTGCCCGGCAGCCTCAAAAGGTTGGGGACCACTTTCTTAACCCAGCTGAGACTGACTCCTCCCCCTGGTGTCAGCCCCGCCTCTCCTTTGTCCTGCTTCCAGGCCCAAAGTGTTATTTGTGCCATCTGGTCCTCAGGACATGAGAGACTGAACCTACTTATACAGTCAGTCACAACCAGCCTCCCCCTCCTCATGCAGAGAGCGCTGCAGTGCCCGGGGGAAACTGAGGCACGCACACACAATCACTGCAGAGCAGCCTAGGATAGTAGGAATCACACACAGCACAGCAAACCGTGAATGTAACAACAGAGTAAACAGAGGACTACAACAGTGGACAACACCCCCACTACGTCACAGCTACCTAAAGTGATAAAGCCAGAATAATGAGTATCCAGGAAATGTTAGCATGGAGCCAGGAGAGCTAATGGGAAGAGGGAAAGATTCTTGAAATAAGTTTTGCCTCTTTCAGTTCCCTTTGTGTGAGAGTCAGGGTAGGAGCGAACTGGGCAAGCAATCATAAGGCATGGGTTTCCCAGAAATATCCAGGTCTAAGAAGAGACACCTTTACCTTGGAACAACAGAGATGTAAGTAGAACAGGGAATGTTTTACACACCATCAGCTTATTTTCTTTGTTTTTTAGTTTGGCTGAACTCCTGTGGGCTAATCCCCACTGTACTGAACTGAATCCCGGGAAAGCAATTCTCTGTGTTTTCATCTTTTGTTCTGGTTGCTGCTCTGTCACACCTAGCAACCAAGGATGCTTTGCCAAGTACGTCTTCTTTGTTTCGCTAATAAAAACACTTTTTAAAGACGATGATCTGGTTCCTGTGTCCCAGGAGGTTCTGTGTGCATGTGCCTGAGACTGAAGGTCTGCTATTGAGACATTAAAGTTTGTTTTCAAGCTGTCCCCAAAGGGAGAGTTAAAGAGCTCAGAGTGACCCCACGGGGAGAGAGGAATCCCCAAGTGTTTTTTCCTGACTTCAAGGGGTTTTTGAACTTGGCTGGTGGCAGCGTACCACGCAAGGTCAGAGAACCTGTGACCTCGGAAAGAATTTTCAATGGGAGCCTTTAGTGCATCTCTCTGCATCCGTCCTCAAATCCAGAGCCAGTCAGGAAACAACATCTCTGAGAACACCATGAGCTGGCGGGGGAGGGAGAGGAACTAGTCAAGCCTTAAGGAGCTGGACACATCCGAGTGGTTTTTGTTGTTTCTTTCTTGACACGTGTGAATAATGCAAACTGCTGGGCATTTGATGCCTGTGGGCTGTTGATGGAAATTGTTTGTGTCAAGCAGTAAATGATTAATAGCAGGATGACGGGGAAGGGCGGGGGGCAAGAAGCAGTAAAGACTGGGCTGTGAAAAGGATGCTGCTTACCCAAGAAAAGAGGTAGAGGGGGTGAGAAGCAGCCAGATTGTCAGCTGTTTAAAGGCTACTGTATATTTCCTCCCCGCCGTTCTAAACTTCAGTGATACCTGGCAAATGCAGCTGTGTCTAGCCACTGGCGCTGTTGTGAATAGGTAATGATGCGCCTGTTCCTTAGGATGAAGGACAGCAGGGCTGGGAAGGGAAGCAGGAAGTTTGCACATGACACAAAGTGTATGATAGCGGTCAGGGCCAGTCTGGCTGGTTGTGCGCATCCTTCCCGGACTGATTGGAGGAAGGTAAAACAAGGCAGACGTCCCAGCACCATTCATGGAGGACTAGTGTTGACTGTCTAAGATGGAGTGAGGGAAGGACGGACATTGCTGTGCGTGTGTGTGTGTGTGTGTGTGTGTGTGTACACAAGCAAGCTACAATTCCACTTTCATTAGTACCAGAAAATTCTAATCCCTTGGCTACTAGTTCCCGCCGCCGTATCAGTATGAGGACAGCACGTGCTAAGCATCCAAAGCATCCTGCTGGGATGCCATCCCTTTAAAGCACTGATTCCCAAACTTTTCGGCATCACACCCCCTTTTTGATTTTTGAGAAACCCTCATGCCCCACTCCCCCCCAAAAAACAGCAAAACTTGGGGTGGGATTGACGGGTGTGTGTGGGGATGGGTCGCCTCACTCTCCCCCCTGGAATTTCTTCACCTCCCCAGTTTGGGAACCCGTGCTTTCAAGAACGTTCAGGTCCAGTGTTCCTTGCAAACCGGGCACTTGTGTGTCCATTCAGGAGAGAGAAATGCTGGCCAGCTGATTAACAGAGCACCCAGGGTTTTCACTGGTGGTGCACATTCATATGTGCTTGGATGCACATAAAATTATTCCACACATGAATGGAAAAATCTGCACATAGATAGAAAAGATAGAGAGAACACTGCTTGGGTCTTTAGCTGACATGCATCAGAGCCTCACCACTGAAGTAAATGGAAATACACTGATTTAGATCAGTGGAGGATCTGACCTTACGTATGCTGTCTCACACCTTGGGCAGAACAGGGAGGCGACTTTTGTCTGATATTCTACATCCATGAAGCAGTATGAAACATCTCCTAGTATGTACTAGCTCCTGGGTGTGTGGGAGGGGAAGTGTGTCCATATGACTTAGGGAAAAATGTTATTTTCATCTAAAGCACTGTTGAGGGAGGAGTGGAAACCGGTTTAAATTACAAGGTAAAAGCTCTGAAAGGTCAGCAGAGTTGCAGCACGACCGGTCCCAAGAGTTCCCGAATCACGAGTCGGGCCTTCCAGAAGTCACAAAAGTGGCTTAAAAAGGTTGAGATTTGGAGCAAACAATTGGGAGTTGGTTTTATTTGCCGGATCGTGTTCGTCGACCCTCAGGTTACAACAAAAGTGTTTCCCCATAACGAGCAGGTCTAGAAAATTCCTTTTTTTCAATGAACCAAAGGGGAGGAGCTTATGAGAGCACCTTCCTCCAGAAGAGGGGCTTTACAAGATACACCGAATACGGTGAGGCTGGCTGGGCCCACTGTGTAGCTCCTGAGCGATCAGGGATTGAATCGGGAACCTGCTTTTCAAGTGTGAGCTGACAGACTAAATGCAGGCACTTGGGCGTGAGAGACTCAGATCCTCTTGGCTCAGTCAGAGGGGAGACGCACAGCTTGTACTGAACGGTGAATTATCAAACGCCAGCTGCATTTACATCTATTGACTCCCTGAAATGGGCTGCTCTTCAATGGAGAATGAGTACAAGATATAGGGGGAAAGCCTCAAAAGCAGTAATTCCCTTTTCGTTAGCTGCGAAGCTGACGTTCCCTCCCATAGCATCTTCTTAACCATGTGTCAGATACGGCTTTTAACAACACTAAGGTAAATGTACATAAACCTGTTCCAGGCAACGGGGTAATGGAAATGAGACCTGCTCCCGGTCTCTAACTGTACAATAATTCCCTGTTGTTTTATACAGTATAGTTGTAGCCATGTTTGTCCTAAGGATGTAATAGTGTCGTCGAGTAACCGATTAACCAATAAGCAAAAGCGTCTAGGTTAATGCTATAGACTACATGCATTTGCCTCCTTCCCTCCCACCAGTAAATTTTTTAGCAGGCCAGCGGCCCAGATGAGTCCTGGCTTGCAATGGGTCTAGGACCTACCCCTGCTGCAGCTCTGCAGTTCAAGTGTATTAGGAGGTAGGCAGGCAGGCAGCCTGGCTCAGTCCCGGCTTGCACCAGGTCTGATTGCTCAGCCCTCTCCTGGACAGGAACTGCTGCCACCCCACTGTCCTGCCACCCCATCCAGTCACACACGATGACAGGCAGCTGGTCGACGAAGGGAGCTGGTTTTTAAACCGGCTCCCCTCTCAGACCAGCACTCTCCTGGCACCCCGCACTGCTGCCTCTGTATCAGAGGCAGCAGCACTGAGTGGCAGACGGCTTCTCAAGAGTGAGGCTGGAGATGGGTTGGCCCCGCCCCCAGGTACTGTAGAATAGTTGAGTAACCAGCAAGAATTCATGAGGTTAAACTGACTATTCAATTAACCAATATTTACCATCCCTAGTTTGTCCCAAGCTATTAGCAAGACAAGGTGAGGGAGGTAAGACCATGTATTGGGACAGCTTCTGTTGGTGGGAGAGACAAGCTTTTGAGCTTACACAGAACTAGTTAGTTTCCCAGATCTGAAGAAGAGCTCTGTGTAAGCCTGAAAGTTTCTCTCTCTCACCAACAGGTGCTAATCCACTAAACACTATTAACCCCCTTGTCTCACTAATAATTTACCAGACAGCCAACACACTTCCTCTCCACCTCCTCTACATCTTTGTGTAGTTTCCAGTAGCATAGTAGATACGTAACAATGGACTAGCCACTGGACCATGAGGCTGGGAGTCAGCAATCCTGGCTTGATTCACTGAGCGACCTTGGAGTCATCACGAAACCGTTCACTGCCTCAGTTTACCCAGTCCTAAAATGGGGATAAAAATGCAGACACATTTTACACCTACCTATTATTTGTATTCAACTGGCACCTGACTGAGTAAAGAGCTTCATAGTGGCAGGCCTGGCACAAGCACATGGCGTGCGAAGGTCTCCGCCCCAAGGAGCTCACAATCTAAATCACCAAAAGAGAAACAGATTTGCCCACGCTGAAAGGCTGAGCAGAATTGGCGAACAGAATCCGGGGGTCTTATATACAAGGACAGAGTTCCAAACACAGAGCCACCCTGCCATTTGGCCATGTCACGTGGATCCGTCTGTAGAGCCCAGCTTAGAAATCTTGGGCCTGATTCTGACCCCATGGATCTAGGCTGTACACATGATAATGTCATTGATTCCAATAGGCTGAATTGACTCTGGTATAAGTGAGGTAACAGTGAGGGAAAACTGAATTAATTTGCATCCAATTTTAGATGCAAGGTCCGATTCGGCTTCCGCTGAATGGGAATTTTGCCCTAGGTTTTCCCGGGGAGCTGGATCGGAGCCTTACATAGTTAACATGCTAGGAATTGAGCCAAAACAATGATAAATATTGTTAAAGAACAAGGAAGACTGAAGGGAAAAGCAGCTTGTTACCGCACTGATCAGAGAAATGAGAAGACTGCTCTTCTCAGAGCTTTGCTGATCTATGGTCAAAGGTGTCTCTATCTGTTAAGAAAATGTGGCAGATAGAAAACTAAGATGGGCCATTTGGGGGGCATAGGTGGGCTAATTTATAGAGTCCTGCCACATTGTCTTCGGATGGTATTTCACTTTTTTAATGGCTTTCCTTTGTGTGACAGCGAGGATGAGCAATGTGCCACTTCTCACCTGTACTGGGGGAAAAAAAATTGGCTCCCTTGTATTGTACCAGCGCGGAGCCCAATATAAGCTCTCACCATCGGCAGCATTTCAGAAAGCCCAGGTTTGCTGGCATGGCAGTCTACCCTCCAGATTGGGATCCTGACATCATGTTCTCAGAGAGCCCATTGCAAAGTCAATGGGAGAATGTAGGCTAAGTAGCAGTTCTGCAGAAAAGGACCTGGGGATGACGGTGGATGAGAAGCTGGATATGAGTCAACAGGGCGCCCTTGTAGCCAAGAAGGCAAATGGCATATCAGGTTGCATTAGGAGGAACAATGCCAGCTGATCTAGAGAAGTGATTATTCCCCTTTATTCGGCTCTGGTGAGGCCACATCTGGAATATTGCATCCAGTTCTGGGCCCCCCACTATAGAACAGACGTGGATGCATCGGAGAGGGTCCAGCGGCGGGCAACCAAAATGATGAAGGGGCTGGAACACATCACCTACAAGGAAAGACAGAGATTTGGGCTTGTTAAGTCTGTGAAGAAAAGAGTGAGGGGGGATTTGAGAGCAGCCTTCAACTTCCTGAAGGGGGGTTCCAAAGAGGATGGAGAGAGGCTGGTCTCAGCGGTAGCAGATGGCAGACACAGGAGCAATGGTCTCAAGTTGCAGTGGGGGAGGTCTAGTTCGGATATTAGAAAAAACTATTTCCCTAGGAGGGTGGGGAAGCACTGGGATGGGTTCCCTAGGGAGAGGGTGGAATCTCCATCCCTAGAGGTTTTTAAGTCTCAGCTTGACAAAGCCCTGGCTGGGATGATTGAGTTGGGCTTGGTCCTACTTGGGAAGGGAGCTGGATTCAATGACTCCTGAGATCTCTTCCAGCGCAAGGATTCTATGATTCTGTGACTATCCAATGACATCAGTAGGCTTTCGGTTAGGCCCAAAAAGTAGGCCAAAGGCAGCAAAAAACAGCCCAGTGTAAACAGGTGCAACTTCTATAGGCAATCCGGGGCCAAATTCAACTATGAGCTAGATGGTGGGTGCGTAAATTATATAGGTGTCAAGTGATGCTAAGGATCAATGGAGTACAACCAACACAGCTGGTTCTGAGTGAGTGTGCAAATAGGTGCCATTTACACACTACTGCACAATAGATGTGCACAACAGTGCAGGGTAGCATTACTGAAGGACAAGGGTGTGACGGTTTGTGCCCCAAAGCAACACCCTGGCACTCCCAAATTCACCAGGGTCGTATCATTATGAGATGTTCTGTTGAACATGAATACCTTGTTGTGTCGTACGTACTTAAGGTTAGGCTGTGCAGGTGCAGCACCCTCCTGCAGCCTTTCAGATACAATATAAAAAAGCCAAACAATGAGGCTGGCGAAAGAATGAGGAGATGTCCAAAGCACAAGGATTACCCCAGGAGCTGCATGTAATAGGAACCTCTCTGAGATAACACTCCACAGTGGGAATTGTCTCAGCTCATGGAAGAAGAGCTTTTCAACGAGTTGGAAGAAGATCTAAAAAGGGGAAACCACATTTCAAGAAAGATGTGGAGAAACTGGAGAGGGCCCAGAGAAGAGCAACAAAAATGATGAAAGGTCTAGAAAACATGAGCTATGAGGGAAGGCTGAAAGAACTGGGCTTGTTTAGTTTGGACAAGAGAAGACTGAGAGGAGACATGATAGCGGTTTTCAGGTATCTAAAAGGATGTCACAGGGAGGAGGGGGAAAATTGGTCTTGTCCTCTGAGGATAGGACTGGAAGCAATGGGCTTAAACTGCAGCAAGGGAGGTTGAGGTTGGACATTAGGAAAAACTTCCTACCCGTCGAGGTGGTTAAACTCTGGAACAAATTGCCTAGGGGAGTTGTGGAATCTCTATCACTGGAAATATTTAAGAGCAGGTTGGATAGACACCTATCAGGGATTGTCTAGATGGTGGTTGGTCCTGCCATGAGGGCAGGAGACTGGACTTGATGGTCTCTTGAGGTCCCTTCTAGTTAAGGACATAAGAACGGCCAGACTGGGTCAGACCAAAGGTCCATCTAACCCAGTGTCCTGTCTGCCGACAATGGCCAATACCAGATGCCCCAGAGGGAGGGAAAACAACAGGTAATCCTCATGTGATCCCTCCCCATCACCCATTTCCAGACAAAGAAAGGCTAGGGACACTATTCTTACCTATTTTGGCTAATAAGTATTGATGGACCTAACCTCCATGAATCAATCTAGCTCTTTTTTTAAACCCTGTTAAAGTCCTAGTCTTCACAACATCCACTGGCAAGGAGTTCCACAGTTCTATGATTCTATGAAAGTAGCAGCATGACTGGATCTTGTTCTCCCTACCCACACCACACCGGACAGTGGCAGAAGCAAAAAGGCTGAAGGGCAAGAGAGAAGAGAATGCTGCTCCCAGGGGGAAAGAAGGAAGACTGTGTATGCAAAAGCTAACCTCGGAGAGACTCGTCTTGATTCCAATCCTAACTAGTACAGTCGGGTTTGATTGTGGTTCTGTTTTATTCCCTATGATCTTCTGCTATCATTGATAATGACTTAACACCTCTCTGCAATTAAGACCTCTTTTTTGTATTTTACTAAAACACTGTTCTGTTGTTGGAAGTGCCAAGGGAAAATTCTCAGCTTGGCAACAGGGCTTTGTACAGAAGTGGTGGACCGGGGAATAGATTCTTATTGGTCATGTTTTTGACCAGAGTAGGATGCTACAGATCTGTGGCCTTTGGCAGGGGAGATGGGTGAGTGTCTGGCCAGAGCCTTCCTGCGCATAGCTGGGTATGGATGCTGCCTGTTGACGTGAGTGTGCGCTTAGCGTGCTTTGCAGCTTGTCACCACATCAGCGTGCAAGAAGTCACCCAGACTGGTGAGACAGACCTCAGCTGTACCCAGTTCTAGGTGGCAACCCGAGCCTGAAGGTTTTAGGTTAGGACTAGGAGTGAGGAGCTCTGCCGCAGCTCCCGGTACCTCTCCTCAGAATATGCAGGCCAAAATCTTTGTATCTCAAATGGTGGGCCCTGATTGGCTACTGCCTCTTCCTGGCCTTTCTAGCCACTGGAGGACTAGGACTTGTTGGTGCTGCAAGAACGAGAGCCTGAAGTGGCCTCTCTAGGCTGTGCTTCGAGCTCTACATTCATTGCCCCTTGTTCTTAGGTGATATTTTGCCTACGGATGGTTGAGTCAAGGCGATGACTCCTCCAGCCATGTGCAGACAAACTCCCCTGCACTGCATAGAAAATAGCAAGTTGAGTGCGCCCGCGGTTTGCCATTCCCCACCAACGGGAGCTGCAGGAAGTGGCAGCCAGCATATAACTGCAGCCCCTACCACTTCCCGCAGCTCCCATTGGCTGGGAATGGCAAACCACAGGAGCTGCTGGGGGGCCATGCCTGTAGACAGCCAATGTAAACAAAATAGCCCATGCTCCACCAGCAGATTATCCTGATGGACAGTGTGCCGCCTAAGAGAAAGCAGGCTTTCTATGCGTCCTTGCCACATCCAGCATGTCTCAGGGTCAAATCCGTCTTGGTAAAAGGAACAGCCATTGGGTACCGGGTCCCTAGGATCTCCACGTGGAATTTGCTGCCACGGTTTTGCACCTCCTGAATGCTGAAAGTTGCACACTGACTATGAGGGGGTTCACCCGGACTTGGGTGCACGACGTGAACCATTTCCCACAAGCTTCCATGTGAAGTGTTCTTTCGTAGCCCCTTTGGTATCCACATCCCACGAACAGACCTGGTTTGAGTGGCCTGGCTCAAATCCCCCAAGGGAGTGAACGGGAAGGAGGCACGTGCCACGTATTCATGGAAACGAAACTCTAAATCCTATGTTCCGGGATTCAGCTAAGGCCTGAATGTCTGCGACCTGCCTCAGCACACCTCTCTCACCTCCAGTTTTCCCTGGCACTCCCACAGATGCCACCTTTCATCTCCTACACCAAGGCTTTCGGGGGCAGAGGGGTGGCTCAGAAGGGTTGTCTTCCACAGTGCCTGCACTAAGGATTTAGTTGCCTGGTGACAGATTCCACCAGGCCCTGGGCAACGGGGTGGGACTCAGCTTCAGGCCCCCCAGAAGGGGCGGGGTCTCATGCAAAAGGGGCAGGGCTGGGGGTTAATCTCCCCCCACCCAGCACTGTGTGCCACCTGGACCACTCCGTGCATGGCTCTGGCAGTGACTGAAAAGGTTGGCTCTTTTAAATTTCCAGGTCCTGGAGCAACTGCCTCCTTTGCTTCCCCTCCCTCCCCATCGGCACCTCTGAACTCCTTTATTCCTCTCCAACCCTTTTACCTGGTGCCATGGGGCCAAAATGGAGGCGGTATTTCACCCTTGTGGTTTTTTTTAAAGTCTTGTTGTTATAATTCTGGTGGTTCTCATTATTCATATAAATGTCCCTTTTTTTAAAACCTACTGAACTCTAGATAGTCACATCAACAATATCTTGTGGCAGTGAGTTCTGTGGGAGAATCGCACATGTGGTGAGAAAGTATTTCCTTTTATTGTTTCTAAATTGGCTTCCTTTCAGTTTTATTAAATACCTCCTTTTTCTTATGTTAGAAAAAAAAAACATGTCGCCAGGAGTGCCAGTCCTTTCTTGTCAATATTATTCATTGTTCTGTCTACATTTATCATGTTGCACCTTATTGCTCTCCTTGCTAAGGTAAACATTTCAAATCTTTTCAATCTATCTGCAAATGAAAGATTTACGGCACCGGCACTCTTATTTAACTGATTATAAAACATGCATTTCTTGTTAAGATTGTATGGCCTGTTTGAGATGCATAGAACCTAATCCAAACGCCTTGCGGTTTTGTGGCTGCAGAATGATAAATCCGCTGGCTGAGGAATGCCTCCTAAATTAATTGCAAATGGGTCCGGGTGGGTGAAAGCTCTGACTTGAGCATCATCATTACTTGTGCACCTTCCCAATGTCCAGAGGCCTTCCAGGCAGGGTTGTTTATACATGCAAAAGATGTAGAAGAAAGTAAATGCACTAGAAAAAATAAAGGAAATAAAATGGATGCATTGATAACAAGGTAATAAAAGCAACCACCTGTGAAGGAAAATATGCTTCATAAAAAGAAATAGAAGTAGCTGGAAAGATAAACGACTGCGAAAGGGCCTTAATTTCACCCATTCAAAGTTCAGATTCAATGGCGAAACGCAACGTAAACGCCTATGATGTACGGACCGAACAGAGTTAGCGTGGATGAAGGAAATGTGCCATGAAAATGAGCATGTTGTTTTGTTTAAATAAGACGAGCCATCTCAAAGCGAAAGCAGACAGGGCTGCCGATCCTGGGAGACTACCTTTATTAGCGGCATACACGAGGGTAAACGATGCTCCAAGAAAATGAAAATAACTCCCGCTTGTCTGAAATCGGAGTCACGCAGAATCTTCTGGCCTTTGACTAAGCACTGGGAAGTGGCTTTAGAGCGCTAAGCACCACTGGCAATTTGGGGTTGTTGGGCAGTCATAATAGTGACTATGGTAAAGCCTAGACTATGTCTACACTACAAAGTTTTTGCATAAAAACCGGCAGAACATCCACACCTCGAGTACATTTTTGCGCAAAATAAAAAAAGTACAGTAAATCCACGGGACAGAGGGCTTTTGCCGGTAGAGTTATTCCTCTCTCCACAAGGAATAACTCCTTTTTGTGCTACAGCTCTTGCGCAAAAAGGCAGGTGTGGATGCTCCGCAGGGGTTTCTTGCGCAAAAAGAGCCTATCCGAGAAAGCACAGGTGCTCCGATGGCCATTCTGTGAATGGCCATCAGAGCTTTCTTGAGCAAGAGCGTCCATGCAGCGTGGATGCTCTCTTGCGCAAAAGCACATCGCTTTTGCAATGTGCTTTTGAGGTGTGGACACGCTTTTGCGCAAGAAGTTTTTGCAGAAGATCTCTTCTGCAAAAAGCTTCTTGCGCAAAAATCCTGCGGCTTAGACCAAGCCCTAGAGAGCTCAGAGATGTGGAGGCCAGAAGGGACCATCATGATCCTCTGGTCTCACCGCCTGCGTATTGCCCACCCACTCCCTGGAGTTACCCACTCTGGCAGAGTTATGAAAGGCCTCAAATAATGATTTAAAGTGGGGGTGCGGAGTCTATTTCCAGTTGGGGGCCACTGACCCACAGAAAAATCAGTCGGGGGCCACACACAAGGGAGAAGTTAAAATAAAACAAAAACCTCACTGACCTGACTCCCAGCTGAGAAGCAAACAGCAGCAGCAACAACAAACAGAGAGACTCTCGTCTCACTCAGACTCCAGCCCCTCAAGGGGTGGCTGGAAGGGACACTGAAGCTCAGAGACTTGCCATGGGGCTGGAGCATTAGCACAGGCTTGCCCCACTGTGCGGGGATGCCCCAAGCCTTCCCATGGACTGGTTCAAAGTAAGCCAGTGGCTGGATCCAGATCATGGGTGAAAGGTTCCCCACCCCGATATTAAGTTCAAGAGAATCCATTGCTGACACTAGTTTAAACGTGCAAGTGACCGTATCCCATGTTGCAGAGGAAAGCAAACAACTCCCAGTGACTCTGCTAACCTGACCTGGTGGAAAATTCCTTCATGATCTCACATACGATGATCAGTTAGACCCTGCAAGACCCAACTGCCAGACACCAGGGAAGAATTCTCGGTATAGGTTGGACTTCCCTAGTCCGGCACTCTCAGGACCTGACTTGTCCCGCAGAAGAGAATTTGCCAGACCAGGGGAAGTTGGCTCCTCTGCTGACAGTTTTTGGGATTTCTCGGGCTCTGTGGTCAGGATGCCATGGCCAGCTGCTCCCTGCCAGCGCTTCTGGGTCCAGGGGCTCTGTGGTCTTCCCGGGGAGACCCCGACCAGAGAGGTTCAACCTGTAGTAACTCAGGCTACGTCTACACTGGACGCCTCTTGCGGAAGAACAGCCGTTCTTCCACAAAAACTTGCCAGTTGTCTACACTGCACGCGCGTTCTTCCAGAAGTAAATTTACAGTTCAGCGTAAAACAGGGCTTCTTCTGGAAGAGTTATTCCTCTCCCCATAAGCCCTCTTGCGCAAGAGCTCTTCCAGAAGAGGGCAGTGTAGACAGGCAACATGAATTTCTTGCGCAAGAAGCTCCTATGGTTAAAATGGCCATCAGAGCTTTCTTGCACAAGAGAGCGTCTATACTGCCATGGATGCTTTTGTGCAAAAGCACATCTCTCGCGCAAAAGAACATAGCAGTGTAGATGTGCTCTTGTGGAAGAGAGGAAGAGAGAAAAGGACCTGGGGGTTACAGTGGATGAGAAGCTGGATATGAGTCGACAGTGTGCCCTTCTAGCCAAGAAGGCTAATGGCATATTAGGTTGCATTAAGAGGAGCATTGCCAGCAGATCCAGAGATGTCATTATCCCCCTTTATTCGGCTCTGGGGAGGCCACATCTGGAGTATTGTGTCCAGTTCTGGGCCCCCCACTACAAAGGGATGTGGACGCATTGGAGAGGGTCCAGCGGAGGGCAACCAAAATGATTAGGAGGCTGGAACATATGACCTAGGAAGAGAGACTGAGGGAGCTGGGTCTGTTTAGTCTGCAGTAGCGAAGAGTGAGGGGGGAATTTGATAGCAGCCTTCAACTTCCTGAAGGGAGGTTCCAAAGAGGCTGGTATCAGTAGTGACAGATGGCAGAACAAGGAGCAATGGTCTCAAGTTGTGGTGGGAGAGGTCCAGGTTGGATATTAGGAAAATCTATTTCTCTAGGAGGGTGGTGAAGCACTGGAATGGGTTCCCTAGGGAAGTAGTGGAGTCTCCATCCCTAGAGGTGTTTAAGTCTTGGCTTGACAAAGCTCTGGCTGGGTTGATTTAGTTGGGATTGGTCCTGCCTAGAGCAGGGGGCTGGACTTGATGACCTTCTGAGGTCTCTTCCAGCTCTATGGTTCTATGATTCTATGACACCTAGGAATCCTCATTTCACGAGGCGTAAGGGAAGCCAGAGGAAGAGTGTTCTTCCTTCGACTTCCTGCTGAGTAGACAGTGCCAAAAGCCGAATGAAGCTATTTCGACTTCAACTACGCAACTGCCGTAGCTGAAGTTGCGTAGCTTAATTCGACTTTTGCCCTGCTGGGTAGACACACCCCTGATGTCTCATCACTGAGAGCTGGGGATCTTTGCTACTAGCAGCTGCAGACGGCCTACATGCTAGCGCAGGCAATCTCCTCATTCCATCCCCTCCATACATTTATTGAGCTCAGTCTTAATGCCAGTTAGTTTTTTTGCCCCCACTAATCTGCTGAGAAGCCTGTTCCAGACCTGCTCCCCTCTGACGGCTTGAAACCTCTAGACTTCTCTGCAGCTCAATCAAGTCCTAACATGAGGAGCACTGAGCAGAGAATAAGTGACAGGTTTTGCTTCAAGGAGCATATGGGAAACATCTCTGCCATGTCAGGTTTTGTTATTTTTAAATGCAGCGGATGTTGCATTTCATAAGAGAATTAAAGAACTTCACTGCAGTGTCTGAATAAATTCAGGTATTTATGATCTAATGAGGTTATGATATAACATTTATAGTGCAATAGGACTCAGAAACCACATTCAAGGTGTGTCTAAACTTCATGGCTCCGTCAATGGAGCCATGTAGATTAGGCTGATCGGCAGAGGGAAATGAAGCCGCGATTTAAATAATCGCGGCTTCATTTAAATTTAAATGGCTGCCGCGCTGAGTCAACAAACAGCTGATCAGTGGTTTGTCGGCTCAGCGCGCTAGTCTGGACACTCCCGCGCTGACCTGAAAGCCCTTTATCGACCTCCCCGTTATGCCTCATAGGATGAGGTTTACAGGGGAGGTCGATAAAGGGCTTTCATGTCGACAGGGGAGTGTCCAGACTGCCCCGATCTGCCGACAAACAGCTGATTGTCAGAGTGGGGCAGCCATTTAAATTTAAATGAAGTTGCGATTAAATTTCCCTTTGCCAAACAAACAAATCTACATGGCTCCGTCGACGGAGCCATGTAGTCTAGACGTACCCTCAGAGGCCTCATCGGGTTAGGCACTGGTCAATCACACAGGAAAAGTTATTCCTTGCCTCCTGGTCACTCCACAGAACAGACGCTGGGGAACAAGGGCGCACATGTATATGGGCATTTGAGGGCAACTTGTCCGGTGAGTTACGGACAGGGACAACCATTCATTTAGACAGGAAGGGATTTGAAACCTTTGAATGAAAGAGTTTAAGTACAAAGTCTCACTGTGATAGCAAATGCCCGATCACATCATCGTACATCAAGTTGCAAGACTGTCTGTTACCCACCCGTACGTACCTGAAGACAGTGTCACTTTAGGCCTGACATTTTTGGTGGGATCAAGTAAGGACCTACATGTGATTTGAGGGATGCAGTGTAGGAGCTGGTGTTTGGTTCTCTGCAGAAGAGCTTTGTGTAAGCTGGAAAGCTTGTTTCTCACCAATGGAAGCAGATCCAAAAAAGATAGGGCTTCACACAGGCAGGCAGTGTAGTTTTAGCCATGTTGGTTCCTTTTATGGGACCAACTTCTGATGGGGGAAAGAAACAAGGTTTTGAGCTCACAAAGGGCTTTTCTTTAGGTCTGCACCCTTTGCCCCTGTGCAGCCGGTTTCATGTTCTTATACACTCAGAGCAAATTCTTTATAATGCAGCGTCTGGTGCAAACACAGGCTCACCAACAGAGGATGGAGTGGGCAGACAACTCAAATCATTAGGTCCATGTAGCCCAGTGGCGGGTGCCAAAAGCTTCTGAGAGACTGAACAGATCAGGGCAATTATCAAGCGATCCATCCGCAGTCATCCAATCCCAGCTTCTAGCAGTCTCAGGCTTGGGGACCCCCAGAGAATGGGGTTGTACCTCTTGTCTAATAGTCATTGATGGACTTACCTTCCATGAACGTAGCTAATTCTCTTCTGAACCCAGTTATACTTTTGGGCCTCAATATCCCCAGCAATGAGTTCCACAGGTTGACTGTGTGTTGTGTGAAGTACTACTTACTAGGACCACACAGGTGAGTAGATCAAGCATTGGAGTTAAGAGAATAGTCAATGCAGACACTGTCAAACATATTCTTTTGGTCAGAATTAATGTTGATGACCTTGGTCCATTGTTTGAAGATGAACTAATGAAGAACATTGCATTACTGGGGAAAAAAACCTTCAGTCTGAGAAATACACCCTGGGCTGTGTCTAGACTGGCCAGTTTTTCTGGAAAATAAGCCACTTTTCTGGAAAAACGTGCCAGCTGTCTACACTGGCCACTTGAATTTCCGCAAAGCACTGATGATCTCATGTAAGATTGTCAGTGTTCTTGCGGAAATACTATACTGCTCCCGTTCGGGCAAAAGTCCTTTTGCGCAAAAGGGCCAGTGTAGGCAGCTCAGATTTGTTTTCCGCAAAAAAGCCCCAATCGCGAAAATGGCGAAAAGCACGTCTAGATTGGCACAGACGCTTTTCCGCAAAAAGTGCTTTTGAGGAAAAGCGTCCGTGCCAATCTAGACGCTCTGTTCCGAAAATGCTTTTAACTGAAAACTTTTCCGTTAAAAGCATTTCCAGAAAATCATGCCAGTCTAGACACAGCCCCTGGGTGAAGTCAGAAGTTGGCACGCGTGAGACCAGCACAAATTTTAGAAATATGGTTAATCCATCTGAGGTCCAAAAATACTGTCCTGGGGGAACTTGAAAAACAATAAATACTCTAGCAACATCTTAAAGACTAACAAAACATGCAGATGGGATCATGAGCTTTTGAGGGCACAGCCCACTTCTTCAGATGATTGGAGGATTAAAAGTCCAGATCCAAGAATAAATAGGGGAAGGGGAGGGAGGAAGGGGAAAAATAGTGAATTAGAGTGTTCAAGTTACAAGACGCTGATTTGCATCTTCTCTAAGTACCCATTGTTTAGTTGGTTAAGTCATTAGGATGTGGACGGCAGTGTGCTAGCCAGCCAATGTCTTTATTCATACCTTTGTGATAGGAATCAAACTTATAAATGAAGTCAAGTTCCAATGCTTCTTGGTGTAATTTGGCTTGTGGAATTGGCCAAGAATAACACGGTGACTTTGAGATCCATTAATGAGTGCCTGGGCAGGTTAAAGTGGTCTCAGACCTGGAGGTAGTTCAGATGCTTACTAAGCTAGGGTTCTGTTCCCTTTATACCGCACCAGCTACCATTACAAATACCCTAGAAAACGCCCTTCAATTACTTCACTGCCAGGACAACTCATTTACCAGCGTTCTTATCCCATTGCTGTTCCTGCTAATGTGATTCCAAAACATCAGCTTTGCCAGATGATCACTAAACGGCTTGTCCCCTGTGTGTGTTTTAGGAGTGAAAGAAGAGACACCGAGACTTCACTGCAAGTGGTTAGCCCCAGCTGCTAATCGAGAAACACATACACAACGAGTGTACATGATCACAAAACAGAACCAGATCAGTCAGGAAACGGGTGAAGCCAGAACAAAGGGACAATGAGTAGCTTGAGAACGGAGAACGGTTCTTCCATATCTCACAAAGGAAGGGTAAGAGCCTCTCCTGTAGGAGCTAAAAGCCAGCTGGCTCTCAGCTAAGGCTGTAGGGTAGACACATTATTCCCTCTGTAAGTGGCCTGGGTGCCACTCAATGGGACAGTGCCCAACTACAGTTGCACTTCTCTGTTTGTTCCTTGCACGTGAACACTATGGACATTGGTCTATGGCAGTGGTCTCTGTAGGGGTAAACTGAGGCAGTGCACGGTATCTTGCTGAGAACTGACAACTCAAATCATTAGGCCAGGCCTGGGAAGGACACAGACAGCAGTTAACTTGACCTGGTCATCCTGGCAACCACATTCCAAAAGGGCCTCACTTTGATAAGGCGGAGATCCTGTGTAACCTTCATAGTTCATTGGCTTATGTGCTCATCTCATTTCCGCCGCTAGACCTATCAAATCACTTCCCCTCCACCCATCTGCTGCCTATATAATCTAATGTATATTTTGATATAACTAGTGTTTACCAGGTTCCCCTGGTGGGTACTACACCAGCTGTGAGAACCAATAAATCCTCTGCTTGTTTTCACCTGCACCCAATGGCTACGTCTAGACTGGCATGATTTTCCGCAAATGCTTTTAACGGAAAAGTTTTTTAACGGAAAAAAAAGCACTTTTTGTGGAAAAGCATCCGTGCCAATCTAGATGCGGTTTTGCGCAAGAAAGCCCCGATCGCCATTTTCGCCATCGGGGATTTTTTGCGCAAAACAATACCGCGTTGTCTACACTGGCCCTCTTGCGCAAAAGGGGCAGAAGGTTGGGGTGCAGGCTCCGGTCTTGGATTCATGGATCTGGAGCATGAGAGGGCCCTGAGCTGAGCTTGGGGCAGGCAGTTGGGATGTAGGAGGGGTCTTAGGTGTAGGTTCTAGGACAACGTTTGGATGCAGGAGTGCTCGGAGTGTAGGAGGGGGTTCATGACTGGGGTAGGAGTTTGGGACGTGGGCTTCAGCTGGGCCCTGCTTACCTCAGGGGGGTGGTGCAGTGGGGCTAAGAAAGGCTCCCCTCTGCCCTGGACCACTCCCTAGAATAGCCAGCAAACTCCATCCCAAGTCCTGTTGTGTCCCCGATCTGCTGTGTAGAGAAAGGATGCAGAGTGGGAGGAGGCACTTTGACATCAGCACCCTCTTCTCCCTTCCCTGCCCTGCACAGAAAGCAGGAGGGGCAGCTGCAAGGCAGGGCCAAGTTTCCCATGGTCCCATAAAGTTTGTTTGGAGCCCCAAGTCCTGGCTCTCAGTGTCTGTGCTGTGATTTAGCTCTGATTTACCCCTAAATGTCTTCTCAGAGCCCAGAAAGCAGGGGAAGTGTTGGTAATACTGCTAGACAATAGTACCTCCTGTAGTTCGGCAAATTCTCTGGTCAGTGCCGGTCAGGTCCTAAGGGTGCTGGACTAGAGAGATTCAATCTCTACCACATTTTTGCAGTAATTTAAACAGAAATCATCTCCAAAAAAGGTTCTAAAACCCTCTCTCATTATGTCCCTGCTGTAGCAACTAGCTAGAAAGGTGTGAAAGCAGAAAGGTTAAGAGAGGATGCTAAGCATATGGCAAAGGGTTGTTTAACACTGTTCACAGTCAAACTCTTTAATGAGCTTTGAGCTATGCCCCTTTATTTTAGTCCTGGCCATAGATTAATTTTTCTCATGTACCATTCAAGTGGAGAATGGTGACAGATTTTCATTGTGGTTTTAACGGTGTGCTCATCGTTCTATATGAACAGCTGTGCCGGACTGGATTTGTATATAAATATCACAATATTTTTCATTTGTAATTTTAACTTCGCTCCCTCCAGTTGCTTTGGCGAGACAATAATTGAAAACATTCACAAAGCACAATTCACAAAGGAAGAAAGTCACCCTCGCTGTGGTTTTAGTTTAGTTCTCTTTTCCCATCGGCAGAGCAGATATGCAGACCTGCTTTTGCCTGGACTTATCAATGTGTTTGCTATTATCTCAGATTGGATTAAATGCCATAATGGTTTCTGAGTGCCCAACATTTAATCTATTTCACGGTTCAGTAGGATTAATTATTTAGAGGGGGAAAAAAAATCTCCCCGAATGTGCCTGGCTGGAGTGCATTTTACAAACCTGCTCTGGAAACCGCAGGCATTGGATCTGGACTCCTGAAGTATTTTGAAGCCGTTCCTTTGAGATCGATGGGCATCGGGTCAGTTCTCAAATGAACAGAGTTTAAATGTGGGATCAAGTGTCCCAAAGAGAAGATAGACCTGGGAAAAGGAATGGTGCCATATGCTAGGTAAATAGAATTTACCCTCCCAAATAAGGCCATTTTCTGTTCCTACCTCTTACCTTCTAATACATGATGCATCAGCTATAACCTGCAGTAATGTTAATTGTGGAGCATGATGAACCGGTGTGAAAAAACTTCATCCTGGCATCAGTGGAGATTTGACCCGAATGGCATTTGGAATGGATCGAAGATGTTGCGGGGATTGTTCTGTATGTTTTTGTCAGTGCCTATGCAGAGTTGTGGGTGGCTTTTCCTGGGGATGAAGGTGAAAAATCCCACTTTGTGCCTTGCATGGCCATTTGCTTGTTTCAAATTTTTTTTTTAACGTGAGCGTGTGTGTGTGTTTGAGTGGCCAGGAGAGCGGGGGAATCTTACTTGCAGCATCAATATTGTGATCATCATTTGTAGGATGGAAAGACCTTGCAAAAGAGAGAGGCTAGTAGCAGAGCTTGGGAGCAGAGTGAGGGCAGTGGCTTCAGCGGATGTTTCTGAGCATGCTCAGTACAAACCAACCAGCAAATGAGGGAGAGGAGGCACGTGACCCCGAATCTCTCCACCTCAGTGCATCAGCCTCCCTACGCAGCATTCTAAATTCACTTGAAAACCTTCTGTTTCTCTTCCTCCCTCCCATTGGCTTCCAATACAGCCGCTCCCCGAGTTACGAACAAGTTGTGGACCAACGCTTGGTCCGTAACTCAAAGTGTTCGTAACTTGGATCCCATAGAGTTACATGGCGACCGCGCTGTTCATAAGCATGGATCGCTGTTCGTAACTCGGATCCGCATTTACGACCGCTTTGGTCGTAAGCGCGGATGGTCGTAAGTGGAGGTGGTCATAACTCGGGGAGCGGCGGTACAAGATTAAGCACAGACTTGATGTGCTCATGTTGCTGCAGACAGCCTAGCCTGAACTGTAGGGAATAATTCCAGACACACTGGGTGCAGGTGAAAACAAGCAGAGGATTTATTGGTTCTCACAGCTGGTGAAGTACCCACCAGGGGTTAACCTGGTGAGCACGGACTTAACCAAAACATACATTAGGTTACATAGGCAGCAGATAGATGGAGGGGAAGTGATTTGATAGGTCTAGCAGCGGAAATGAGATATGCACATAAGCCAATGACATATAAAGGTGACATAGGATCCCTGCCCATTGCCAATTAAACATGTTATCACTAATACAAATAATTATTCCTAGCAAGCTAAATAAGCCAAAATGAACATGTTGATGTTTCCTTTTGTTTTGCTGAAATTGTGATGTGTCTACTGCGAGATGACTACTTCCTTGCGTTGGCATCCAAGCTGATTAATCTGAAACTACAGGAGACAGTGTGAAAACCGCACAGCCTGGCTGGTACTAGCCAGGCCTTATCAGAGTGAGACTCCTTTGGAATGTGGTTGCCAGGGGAACCAGGATCACAGTAACTGCTGTCTGTGTGCTTCCCAGTCCTGGCCTACTGATTTCGGATTTGAGTACTCAGTTCTCAGCAAGATACCATGGACTGCCTCAGTTTACCCTACAGTACCATTCCGTAGAACCATCTACAAGCAATGTTCCATCTAATCTTTTCCATCCACGTGTACATTTTTTCTATCCATGTGTGGAATAATTTTCTTCTCTGTACGCCAAGGCATGAGTGCATGTGCACCACCAAGAGAAACACAACACCTAGTGATGGGCATTCGGCTGATCAGCTACGCAACATCTGATTCTCTCCTGAGTGGCCACACAGCTTATGGGGAACAGTGGCCACAAGGTGTCTTTTGTCTCACATCACTGCACAGCGAGCATCTGAAAAATGTCTGGCTTGACTACCATGGCTACAGCTTGTACAATAGCTGGAATTAGGTAGAAAGTGAATCATAGAATCATAGAATACTAGGACTGGAAGGGACCTCGAGAGGTCATCGAGTCTAGTCCCCTGCCTTCACAGCAGGACCCAGTACTGTCTAGACCATCCCTGAATGTGGGAGAAAAAATTTGACCAGAGGTCAAGAGAGCTCAAATGTCTGTGTTAAATTAAAGAGCTCCCCAAGTCAAGCAAAGAAAAGGCCCGGCCCTGTCACGGGCTTTATGGTAAAATTTGTACTTCCATCAGCCCCTGTTGCAGTTCGTAGGAGTTCAGGGCATGGAGTACACCCACATCCTGAAAGCAGTCACCAAGAAGGCGACTTTTTGTTGTTGCCATTGCACATACTTACTTGGAAGGAGGAGGAGCAGCTGTCAGCTTGGAATGGTCAATGTATTGATCCCCCCGTCAGTAATCTTTCTTCCCTAGTGATAGCCCGAGCCTCTGTTTTATCTTGGGAGCACTAGGTCTGCATCTTAATTGTACATGGGGTCAGGGGAAAGGAAGGGAATTACAAATGGATTCTGCTCTTGTACGTAACAAATGCTCTGAGATCTTCATCTATCAGCTCTCTCCAAAGCTAGGGAAGGCCGAGGCCAGAATCTTTTAGAAAACAAAACCTCAAAGCCACACAGGCCTCGGACTAGGAGAACTGCATAGATCTGTTTAAACAAAACTAACGAAGACTCGAAAGCAAAGCATATTTGATTAGATGTAAATTGCATCGGCGTTGAGGACAGAATGGTTTCGAGCCAGCCAGTTCAAGAGGGGAAAAACATCACCCCCGTATAATAATTAGAGCGAGGTTGGTGTTTGGAGTGCACAGTGGTGGATTTGCATTAGGCTCACGTCCCATCTCTGGAGTTTCACTGGGCGATTTGGGTGTGATCAGACTCCTGCCTCTTCCCCACAAAACCCTGATCAACCACAAGAGCCACCTTTCAGGCGGTTTTGTGATGGCCTCACAAGTCAGCCAGCATGACAAGGTGGTTGGAAAGGACTGAAGCCTTCATGCTTCGGGGCTAAGCCGACGTTTGGCTCAGGACGGGCTCCCTGAGATGGTCCCATAACTGCTGTAACGAGGCTTTCTCGTATCACCTTCTGAAGCATCCTGTAAAGGAGCCGGAGGCGTCACCCCATTATCAGCCCCTAGAGGCTAGGAGCGGCATGTCTTGCCTCAGTTTCCCTTAATCCGATGCTCTTTAGGCCATGCTACAAAACTCTAATTTCATGCATTCATCGATTCCAAGACTACAAAGGATCAATATGATCATTGAGCCCGATGTCCTGCATCACACCAACCGTAGAACGGCCCTGAAATATTTCCTTGTACGGATCACTTACAAACACATCTACTCTTGGGTTACAAATCGCCGGCAATGGAGAGTCCACCGCAACACTTGGTCAGTTGTCCCAAAGGTTAATTCTTCTGTTACCAATCTGTATCTTATTTCCACCCAGAGTTGGTCTAACTTCAAATTCCAGACGTTAAATCAGGCGATACCTTTCTCAGCTACCCTGAATATTCCCCATGTAGCTACTTACAGATTGGAATGTTAACCAAGTTTTAACCCAAGTCTTTTAAAATGGGTGAAAAGGAGGTGGTCTGTGGGATTGGGGAATTGTTGGAGGGGGAAATTTTTGATTGACATGATCTGCTGGTTCAACCCACACACCTGGGGTATGTCTACACAGTAAAGTTATTTCAAAATAACAGACGTTATTTCGAAATAACTTTCCCAGAGTATACACAAGCCAACTGTTATTTCGAAATTAATTCGAAATAGCGGAGGGCTTATTTTGAAATTGGTAAACCACATTCCACGAGGAATAGCGCCAATTTCGAAATTGCTATTTTGAAATAAGCGCTGTGTAAATGCTGATTTCAAAATAGGGGGTCTCCAGCTCTTCCCAGGGTGCCCTGCTGGCCACCCTGGTCACAAGGTAACTTCTGACCTGATGCCCTGCCGGAACCAGTTAGGTCATGCTACAAAACTCTCATTTCATTCATTCATAGATTCCAAGACCACAAAAAAATCATTGAGCCCAATGTCCTGCATCACACCAGCCATAGAACTGCCCTGAAGTATTTACTCGTACGTCTGGCCTTAAAGATTTCCTCGTTCCGGCTGGCCTTAAATAAGATTCAGCGTCCAATCAGTGTGGACACGCTATTTCAAAATGCATTGTGTGTGTAGACGCGTTATTTTGAAATAAAATGTTTCGAAATAACTATTTCAAAATTAGATATTTTGAAATAACACTGTAGTGTAGACATACCCCTAGTGCGGTTACTGAGTAGTGCAAGTGGTACCTAGACCACAGCAACAGCTAAGATCAAGAGACCTCTACAGCATGGGTTAGGAGGCAGCTGGCTTTTAGCTCAGAGGGTAGAGGCTCCTATACTCTGCTTCCGAGGTCCCAGATTCAAATCCGCCTGGTGCTGGTTATACTAGTACTGAGCTGTATTCAACTGTACAGCTGCATTTTAATCATGCTTGAGTATTAATGTTTTAATTTTAGGCTGAAGCGCCTGGTTTGTGGATGAACGTTTTGTGTAGCAATCTCAATCAATAATTATATATTTAGTCAATGATAAAGACATGTTATTGCACAGTCATCTACATTGAAAGGCTTCCACAACCTGTTGAAATACCAGAGTTATAGATGGCATTGGAATATGGAAGGTGAATTTTCACATGCCAATATTGTCCTTAGCCCACGACAATAAGTCCTAGTATACACGAGGACTTTATTTCGATATGACTCCCCCCCCCCCCCCGGTCGACTTTATAAGTGGAGTGTCCACATGACAATCTGTTTAATTTAAAATCTGTACTTCTTTTCATCAGGAGTAACGCTAATTCCAAAATAGCTATTTCGACATAGCTTCACATGTCCACATGATACAGTGTGGACGCTTCAGGGCTGCTATTTCAAAATAACGACTCCCCAGAGTCATTCGAACGAATTACAGGCAGTCCCCGGGTTACATGGATCCGACTTACATCAGATCCCTACTTACAAACGGGGTGAGGCAACCCCGCACTAGCTGCTTCCCCCCAGCAGACCAGGGAGACGCGAAGCTAGCGCCCCCCAACCCCAGCAGACCAGGGAGACGCGAAGCTAGCGCCCCCCCCAGCAGACCAGGGAGACGCGGAGCGGCTTTTCTCAGCAGACACCTCAGCTTGAGAATAAAGGACTGAGAGAAGTGAGGTGTGGGAGAATAAAACTGAGCTCTGGAGAAATGTTTGGCTAGAGTTTCCCCTACAATATGTACCAGTTCCGACTTACATACAAATTCAACTTAAGAACAAACCTACAGTCCCTATCTTGTACGTAACCCGGGGACTGCCTGTACTCCCCAGTGGTCCCTGGGGCGCTAAGTCTGAGGTGGCGTTTCCACATTAATGGAGCTTGCCTCAGACTCATTTCAAGGCTATGCCGTAGTGTGCACATGCCAGTTCGACTGTGTTTAATCGGGAGTTATTAAGTACAATTTACTGATTGCAAAATAGTCTCCTAATGTAGACGTGGCCTAAAACACGTATGCATTGTATCGAAGCTGCATATATCTATTCTTTTTAATGCTTATGTTTTTTTAACTTCAGTGTCCTTGGATAACACTATTGTTTACAGACCACTCTATTAGTCCAGTTAGCCTGGACACCATAATAATATTTTCCCCCTCCTCCACACCTCCCCTCTTTTTCTGCTTTAAATTTTGGGGGTTCTGTGCCTTTTGCTCCATTCATCTGAAGAAGTGGGCTGTGCCCATGAAAGCTCATAATACTATATATTTTTGTTAGTCTCTAAGCCCTAGTCTACACTAGGGAGTTATTTTAAAATAGCGGACTTAGTAGTGTGGATGCTCCAATTATTATTTTGAAATAAGGGGGGGTTATTTCGAAATAACAGGATCCTTATTTTGAAATCTGTACTCCTGCTTCCCTTGGGGAATAAGCTTATTTCAAAATAGTTATTTCGGGAGTTATTATTTTGAATTTAATTATTTCAAAATAATTTCCTAGTCTACACATGCCCTAAGGTGCTACAGGACCACTTGTTTTTTAAGGTTTTTTTTAAGTTACAGATTAACACGGCTATCCCCCTGAGATAATTGTTTATTGTTCATCTTTGGTTAATGGGAAGGGCGTGGGAATAGTTTGCATGAGAATTTATATAAGAACCCCAAAGTTGCATGGTTTAGCTGATTCACTTTGGTTCAGAAACTGTGCTGGATGTTTATTGAGATTAGATTCTTTTCAGAGATTTCTTGGGCCTGGGCTTTCAGCTGGAACTGTTAGATTCAGACATGAATGTTTGTTGACTTGACTCAGAGTGCAAATTTGAAATGTTAAGTAAAAAACTTTTTCTTTTAGCTTGGCATGAAGACTATGGTCAGATCTCATTTTAGAGTTGATTATTTCTCTTTTCCAATAGGATAACTGAAAACATTTGTTTTTAAATCAATTTAACTTTGCTTTAAAATCTACTGATTTTTATTTACAAGAACTCTCTGTGTCCTCTTTGCATTTTAAGTGACATAAAATCCTAGGTGAGACAATCAAATTGCTTCCTCTCCCAGCCCTGAAGAAGAAGGCATATAAGGGTGCATTAGTAGGAGCATGGCTAGCAGTCCTAGGGAAATGGTTATTCCCCTTTATTCAGTATTGCTGAGGCCACATCTGGAGTATTGAATCTAATTCTGGGCCCCCATTACAGGGCAACCAAAATGATGCGGGGGCTGGAGCACATGACCTACGAGAAGAGGCTGAGGCATTTGGGCGTGTTTAGTCTGCAGAAGAGAAGAGTGAGGGGGATTTGAGAGCAGCTTGCAACTACCTGAAGGGAGGTTCCAAAGAGGAGGGAGAGAGGCTGTTCTCAGTAGTGATGGATGGCAGAACAAGGAGCAATAGTCTCAAGTTGCAGTGGGGGAGGTCTGGGTTGGAGATTAGGCCAAGCTATTTCCCTAAGAGGGTGGGGAAGCACTGGGATGGGTTCCTTAGCGAGGGGGTGGAATCTCCATCTCTAGAGGTTCATAGAATCATAGAACTGGAAGAGACCTCAGAAGGTCATCAAGTCCAGCCCCCTGCTCTAGGCAGGACCAATCCCAACTAAATCAACCCGGCCAGGGCTTTGTCAAGCCGAGACTTAAACACCTCTAGGGATGGAGACTCCACTGTTTCCCTAGGTAACCCATTCCAGTGCTTCACCACCCTCCTAGTGAAATAGCTTTTCCTAATATCCAACCTGAACCTCTCCCACCACAACTTGAGACCATTGCTCCTTGTTCTGCCATCTGTCACTACTGAGAACAGCCTCTCTCCATCCTCTTTGGAACCTCCCTTCAGGAAGTTGAAGGCTGCTATCCAATCCCCCCTCACTCTTCGCTTCTGCAGACTAAACAGACCCAAGTCCCTCAGCCTCTCCTCATAAGTCATATGCTCCAGCCCCCTAATCATTTTGGTTGCCCTCCGCTGGACCCTCTCCAATGCGTCCACATCCTTTTTGTAATGGGGGGCCCAGAACTAGACACAATACTCCAGATGTGGCCTCACCAAAGTCGAATAAAGGGGAATAATGACATCTCTGGATTTGCTGGCAATGCTCCTCTTAATGCATCCTAATATGCCATTAGCCTTCTTGGCTACAAGGGCACACTGTTGACTCATATCCAGCTTCTCATCCACTGTAACCCCCAGGTCCTTTTCTGCAGAGCTACTACTTAACTGGTTGGTCCCCAGCTTGTAACTATGCTTGGGATTCTTCCGTCCCAAGTGCAGGACTCTGCACTTGTCCTTGTGAACCTCATCAGGCCCAATCCTCCAATTTGTCTAAGTCACTCTCGACCCTCTCTCTGCCCTCAAGTGTATCTACCTCTCCCCCTAGCTTAGTGTCATCCGCAAACTTGCTGAGGGTGCAATCCATCCCCTCATCCAGATCATTAATAAAGATATTGAACAAAACCAGTCCTAGAACCGAACCTTGGGGCACTCCGCTAGAAATCGACCGCCATCCTGACACCGAGCCATTGATCACTACCCACTGGGCCCGGTCTTCTATCCATCTTACCGTCCATTTATCCAATCCACATTCCCTTAACTTGCTGGCAAGGATATTGTGGGAGATCATATCATAAGTCATATGCTCCAGGTTTTTAAGTCCCGGCTTGAGACAACCCTGGCTGGGATGATTTAGTTGGGATTGGTCCTGCTTTGGGCAGGGGGCTGGACTTGATGACTCCTGAGATCTCTTCCAGTCCTAGGATTCTATGATTCCATGATTCTAAGACCTCTGTGTAGCACAGACTTGGACTTTAACTTAGATATAACTTAGATAGGGCAAATATAACTTAGATAGGGCCATGATAAGGTGGGTGCATAATTGGCTGGATAACCGTAGTCAGAGAGTGGTTGTTAACGGTTCTAAATCCTGCTGGAAAGGGATAACAAGTGGAGTTCCTCAAGGGTCTGTTTTGGGACCCATACTGTTCAATATCTTCATCAATGATGTAGATATTGGGATAGAGAGTACGCTTATTAAGTTTGCAGATGATACCAAACTGGGTGGGGTTGCGACTTCTTTGGAGGATAGGGACATAATTCAGAATGACCTTAGCAAGTTAGAGAAATGGTTGGAGGTAAACAGGATGAGGTTTAATAGAGAGAAATGCAAAGTGCTCCACTTAGGAAGGAACAATCAGTTCCATACATACAAGATGGGAAGCGACTGTCTAGGAAGGAGCATGGCAGAAAGGGATCTAGGGGTCATAGTGGACCACAAGTTGAATATGAGTCAACAGTGTGATGCTGTTGCAAAAAAAGCAAATATGATTCTAGGTTGTATTAACAGGTGTGTTGTAAGCAAAACTCGTGAAGTCATTCTGCCGCTCTACTCTGCACTAGTTAGGCCTCAGCTGGAGTACTGTGTCCAGTTCTGGGCGCCACATTTCAAGAAAGATGTGGAGAAATTGGAAAGGGTACAGAGAAGAGCGACAAGAATGATTAAAGGTTTAGAGAACATGACCTATGAAGCCAGGCTTCATGAACTGGGCTTGTTTAGTTTGGAAAAAAGAAGATTAAGGGGGGACATGATAGCGGTTTTCAAATATCTAAAAGGGTGTCACAAGGAGGAAGGAGAAAATTTGTTCCTCTTGGTTTCTGAGGACAGGACAAGGAGTAATGGGCTTAAAGTGCAGCAGGGGAGGTTTAGATTGGACATTAGGAAAAAATTCCTAACTGTCAGGGTGGTCAAATATTGGAATAAATTGCCAAGGGAGGTGGTGGAATCTCCCTCTCTGGAGATATTTAAGAACAGGTTAGATAGACATCTGTCAGGGATGGTGTAGACGGAGCTTGATCCTGCCTTGAGGGCAGGGGGCTGGACTCGATGACCTCTCGAGGTCCCTTCCAGTCCTATGATTCTATGATTCTATTTACAGCAACAGAAGTTGGTCCAGTAAACGATATTACCTCACCTACTTACCTCACCCTGCGGCCAACATGACTACCACTATATTGCAAACAAGAAAGTCATTTTTCATTATTATTAATTATGCCAGTTGGCTGGGAGTAGACGTAAGCAATGTGGCTGGAAACTGTGTATCTTTGCAATTAGAATTTTATCACTCATTAAAAATGTCCCCATGTTGGTTTTTTTTTCAGTAAATTTTATCTCTTTGTATGAATCACACCAAGGGGTAGATCATGGGCACTTGCTTGAAAATCTAGATCTTATAAATTAGTAAAGAACAATGGTTGGGGATCTAGCCCTCTGATCCTAGATAATTAGTAACCGGAGTTGTTATCCAATTATTTATTGTCAGCTCATTTTAGCCCGAAACTTAGTTTCCATAAAAGTATTTTTAACACCTCAGATAATTATCAAAGTTGCCAGCTGTAAGTGTGAGTGTTTTAAAGGACAAGAAAATTGTTTTGTTTTGTCTCTTTGTTTTGTTTCCAATAAAACATTTCCCTGTGGAGCTAGAAACTCAAACAACCCAACCGTGTGCTAGCGCTGGGAAACCAGCAAGGAAAAAAAGACTAGAAACAAGAGGGAAACTAAGGAATCTCATTTCACTGTGTGAAGCTGAGTGAAATGCAAAATGTCTACACTACAGAGTTTTTTCAGAAAAATGGTGGTTTTTCCGAAAAAACTTCACTTATGTCCACACTGCAATCGCGTTCTTTCGAAAAAAAATCAAAAGCTTCTTCCGAAAGAAACCTGCAGTCTACACATAGCCCTATTGACAAACAGCCACAGAGGGGAGAAATGGATATGGTTGTTAAATGGGTGCATTTGGTTCAGGTGCTCTGAATTTTTCCATCATCCAGATTACAAATCATTGTCTTTTGTGGGGAGATTGGTCAATTCTGGCCCATTTCAAAGGGGGAAGGAAAGTCAGAAATCCGCCTCCTTACTGGGTTGAATAGCCAGTGTATCTGCATCATCATTTGATCTCTGCTTCTGTGACTCCTCCCTTTTCCTCTTGCCACATCCCTGGAAGAGGCGGGACAGTGGACAACGTATGGCCTGGCACTAGAAGGGAGGAGCAGTGAGTGTAAGAGAGAAGAATTTGGAGGAGGCCCTAGGAAGTCGGTCTGTGTGCGCCTGGCTGGAAAGCCAGCCACAGTTGGCACATCTTTGGAACAACTTCTCTGCCTAAAGAGCCAGCTTGTTTGAGAAATGCACAGTCTTCTCAAGCTGTTACAACATGCACAAGATACAGCTACTTTGGGAGACAGCGCTCTCCACAATTGAATCAGCACCGATCCGCAGTACGGACAGTGTTGTAATCAGATAGGGGCTGTACAGCAGGGGCCCAAAGGTTGGGGTGTTTAGCTCTGACCGAGGGTCTCAGTTAGTTCCCATCCCAATGTTATCCCAGCTATGCGATATAAATTCACTGCACGGTTACAAATAAGAACAAAAGCACGGCCATACTGGGTCAGACCAAAGGTCTGTCCAGCTCAATATTCTGTCTGCCGACAGCAGCCAACACCAGGGGTGTGTCTAGACTACATGCCTCCGTCGACGGAGGCATGTAGATTAGCCAGATCGGCAGAGGGAAATGAAGCCGCCATTAAAATAATCGCGGCTTCATTTAAATTTAAATGGCTGCCCCGCTCTGCCGATCAGCTGTTTGTCGGCAGATCGGGGCAGTCTGGACTCGCCACGTCGACAAAGAAGCCTTTCTTGATCAGCACAGGTAAACCTGGTTTCACGAGGCATACCTGTGCCGATCAAGAAAGGCTTCTTTGTCGGCGCAGCGCGTCCAGACTGCCCCGATCTGCTGACAAACAGCTGATCAGCAGAGCGGGGCAGCCATTTAAATTTAAATGAAGCCACGATTATTTTAATCGCGGCTTCATTTCCCTCTGCCGATCTGGCTAATCTACATGCCTCCGTCGACGGAGGCATGTAGTCTAGACACACCCCAGATGTCCCAGAGGGAGGGACCACAACAGGTAATCCTCACGTGATCCCTTCCATCATCCATTTCCAGACAAACAGAGATTAGGGACACCATTCCTACTTATCCTGGGCAATAGCCATGGATGGACCTAACCTCCATGAATCTATCTAGCTCTTTTTTGAACCCTGTTCAAGTTCTAGCCTTTACCACATCCTCTGGCAAGGAGTTCCACAGGTTGATGGTGCGCTGCGTGAAGAAAAACTTCCTTTGGTTTGTTTTAAAGTCCCCCTTCTGGCTACTACTGAATTTTGGGAGAGCAGCCAATACAGCCTGCTGCTCTGGTCCTATGCTGATCCTGCCAGCACAGGCTCCCATGCTGTTCTACCGCCAAGCTGTGCAACACCCACTCATGCTCTGCAGGGAAGGTCTGTCACTCTTGTGACAACGGAGTCCCCCTGCTGGGCCTCTCCCCTGCTTCCCTTGCCGGCACAGTGGGGATGCAGGGGGAACAGAGTCCCGGCTGCTGTAGCTCTCGGAGATGGGAGGCCCTGAATTCCGGTGCACGTGGCTGCCCTGGAGGCCACTTTTAAAAACCTCCAGGCGAAACTTCATGGGGAAGACTCTGCATAAACCCTCTGGGGCCATTTCAGTGCTGCCGCTTCTAGCCTGCAAGGTTCCTTAGCAGCCTGGCGCACCATTGAAAGGCCCTGACGCGGCTCCCATGCAGCATGCCAGCTGCCGTGTTCCAGGCATGTACATCATGCCTGTCCCCTGCCCTACAAGCCTGGTGCCTTACCATGCCTGGCGGATGCAAGTGCCCACCTGGGGCCGCTCACAAAGAACCTTCCAGCTTGCAAGCCACAGTCTGTCTTTCCCTGTGCAGTCGCACTGGCGCTCATCAGCCTGGGTTATACATCAAGGTGGCCCAAAACACCCCCAGAAGGCTATGGAGGGGGTGGTGTGGAGGGGTGACTCAACCGTTCTGGAAGGGGCGGGGCCTCAGGTGGAAGGGGTGGGGCCAGAGCAGCCAGCCTTCCACGCCACCCTGTCCTCTCCAGTTCTCAGAGCTGCATGGAGTACCATGCCCTGCCACCACCGCTACCACATAACAGAGGCAGCGGCCGGGAGCCGCAGACCCTTTTCAATCTCCAGGCCCCTGGGCAATTACTCCCCTCTGCCGGCAGGTCTCCCCATACTGCCCAGCCCTTTCCAGGATAGGACCAATATTTTAATCCGTTACTCCTTTGAGATAATAAACTGGCATTTTATTCCCTTCAATAGCAATCCAGACGCTTTCCTTTAAACACACTGGATTAGATCAAGCAGGAGAACACGTTTACCAATGACAAAGAGAGCGCTTGGATGTGAGGGCAAGGAATGAGGCAGAAAAGCCAGACAGGGTTACAACACAATCAAGACAAGATGTTTACTAACCCCCAACGCTACAAACTCTATTAGATCAAAGCCACATTTCTCACGACATGCACCATCGGATTACTGGCCAAAACTCTCAGATCAGGATCTCACCCCACCGCAATTGGTTTCTTTTTCACTTCTGGTGCAATTAATGCAGTAGGCAGGGAGCCAGAAAGAGGTGACTTGGGGGGGTGGTCACTTTTTTTTTTTTTTAATACTTTCAGTTCCACGCCCCCCACCGGAAAGAGATTTCCAGTTGGCACTAGGGGACAAAAAATAGCTTTGGCTCTCCAGTTTGAGCTTTTTCTATTTCTCTTATATTTTAGCAGTAAACAGAATCCCCAAGCAGTAAGTTAAGGCAAGCAGATATTCCTTTGGTTAGGGCAGATCTGTTTGCAGGCATCTGTTTGGGTAGGGCTGGGAAATTGGGAACAGTGAATAAAACCACATGGGGTGTGAGAGAAAGTAGCCACATGTATTTCACCGGGACAATATTGAGCAGCAAGTTATGAGTTTTCAAATAACTTACCCAGTAGACTTTAAACACAGGTCATTCCAGTACACAAACCCCTTATATAACACGGCAGTTACATTCCTAGGAAACAGCAGGTTGTATGAAAATGTGTTATAGAAACCGGAGAATAAATGGGAAAAGCAGGGTTACGTTCCCCGACATGACAAAATTGTACATGTTGGGGGCATGGGAGGGGTGTAGGGCACGGGCTCTGGGAAGGTGTTTGGGCGCAGGAGGGTGCTCTGGCAGAAAGATGTGGGAGGCGGTGCCTATTCCTGAATCTAGGGGGTGCCTATTTTGGATGGGTTCCCACAAACAGCTCCCTATGTCTGCTGTTCTTGGCAGAGACATAGCCAGGGGAGTCTGCATGCCGCGTCCTCCTGCAGGCAGCACTCAGAGTCCCCTTGCTACACCTCCAATGGGCACAAGGAGCCACTAGTGGGGAGCAGCACAAAGACTTGGCACCCCAAGGCCTCCTTGAATCCTAGAATTCTAGGGCTGAAGAGACCTCACGACCTCATCGAGTCCAGCCCCCTGTCCAAGCTCCCTTCCACACTCAAACTCCCACCCACGAGCGTGCTGTATAAAAACTGTGCGTGCAACAAACACTCCGGAAAACCGTGTGATGTCACCAAGGCCCGGTGCAAACACGTGTTATAAAGAGGCTCACTGGAGAGGGTAAGGAATACAAGGGAGGAGGGGTATTCTTTCACGCCAGTATCTTGCGCTTTGATTGGGCGCTATTTTGGGCAACATTCTGGCCCCATTCAAATCAGTGGGAATTGTACCATTGACACACATTGACACATGGGTTTCACCCCCGGTTGTGTTGTGTGTGCAGCCACGCAAACACGTGGCTTTCGCAGCAGATCGGGTTGCCCATGGAGGGCGTGGGGCTATTGGAGCGATGGATTTGCAGGGAATTGTTTTTACATTTTTTTAATTACTTCTGTGGCTTAGAATAAGCAAGTCCTAAGGAAGGGCTTTCACTGAAAGCACCAGGGAGGCTCCGTTGATTGTGATGGAACCAGGTGCATGCTCGAAGTCCAGTGCAGGCAGGCGTCTTTGCAGGGTGGTGGACTCCAGATGTAAATAACGGCTTAATCCTGATTTTGGGGCAGGTTTACACTTAAAACAGCGCATCCGCAGTGCTGGAGCCTCAGGTGGTGCTGAGGGCTGGATGGGGCGGGGAGGATAGCCCCAACCCCACCTCCTCTGAGGCTTTGCCCCTTCTGGGGCCCTAAGCCTCCCCCCACCTTCCCCAGAGCATATGAAAGGCCACATTGGGTCAGACCAAAGGTCCATCTAGCTCCATGTTCAGTCTGTGGCCAATGCATCCAGAGGGAGTGAACCCAACAGGTAATGATCAAGTGATCTCTCTCCTGCCATCCATCTCCACCCTCTGACAAACAGAGGCTAGGGGTACCATTCCTACCCATCCTGGCAAATAGCTATGGATGGCTGTATCCTCCATGAATTTATCTAAGCTCATTTTTTTGAAGCCTGGTCTTCACAACATCTTCTGGCAAGGAGTTCCACAGATTGACTATGCGCTGTGTGAAGAAGAACTTCCTTTTATCTGTTTTAAACCTGCTGCCCATTAGTTTCATTTGGTGGCCCCTAGTTCTTATCTTATGGGAACAAATAAATAACTTTTCCTAATTCAGCTTGGAAAAGAGGAGACTAAGGGGGGATATGATAGCGGTCTATAAAATCAAGAGTGGTGAGGAGAAAGTGAAGTCTCAGTCTCTTTAATCTCTCCTCATATGGGACCCGTTCCAAACCCCTCATCATTTTAGTTGCCCTTCTCTGAACCTTTTCTAATGCCAGTATATCTTTTTTGAGATGAGGAGACCACATCTGTACGCACCATGGATTTATATAAGGGCAATAAAATATTCTCCGTCTTATTCTCTATCCCTTTTTTAATGATTCCTAACTTCCTGTTTGCTTTTTTGACTGCTGCTGCACACTGCGTGGACGTCTTCAGGGAACTATCCTCAATGACTCCAAGATCTCTTTCCTGATTAGTTGTAGCTAAATTAGCCCCCTATCATATTATATGTATAGTTGGGGTTATTTTTCCCAATATGCATTACTTTATGTTTAACCACATTAAATTTCATTAGCCATTTTGTTGCCCAATCACTTAGTTTGGTGAGATCTTTTTGAAGTTCTTCACAGTCTGCTTTGGTCTTAACTACCTTGAGCAGTTTGGTATCGTCTTCAAATTTTGCCACCTCACTGTTTACCCCTTTCTCCAGATTATTTATGAATAGTTGAATAGGATTGGTCCTACGACTGACCCTTGAGGAACACCACTGGTTACTCCTCTCCATTCTGAAAATTTACCATTTATTCCTACCCTTTGTTTCCTGTCTTGTAACTAGTTCTCAGTCCATGAAAGGATCTTCCCTCTTATCCCATGACAACTTAATTTATGTAAGAGCCTTTGGTGAGGGACCTTGTCAAAGGCTTTCTGGAAATCTAAGTACACTATTTCTACTAGATCCCCCTTGTCCACATGTTTGTTGACCCCTTCAAAGGATTCTAATAGATTAGTAAGACATGATTTCCCTTTACAGAAACCATGTTGACCAGGGCTCACCAACCCGCGGCGAGTAGATTACATAGATTGTCGAGCCCTGATGTTGACTTTTGCCCAACAAATTATGTTCTATGTGTCTGACAATTTTATTCTTTACTAATGTTTCAACTAATTTACCCAGTACTGATGTTAGACTTACCGGTCTGTAATTGCCGGGATCACCTCTAGAGCCCTTTTTAAATATGGGTGTTACATTAGCTATATTCTAGTCGTTGGGTACAGAAGCTGATTTAAAGTATATGTTACAAACCAGAGTTAATAGTTCTGCAATTTCACATTTGAGTTCTTTCAGAACTCTTGGGTGAATGTCATCTGGTCCCGGTGACTTGTTATTGTTAAGTTTATCAATTAATTCCAAAACCTCCTGCAATGACACTTCAATTTGTGACAAGTTCTCAGATTTGTCACCTACAAAGGACGGGTCAGGTTTGGGAATCTCCCTAACAACCTCAGTCGTGAAGACTAAAGCAAAGAATTCATTTAGTTTCTCCACAATGATTTTATTGTCTTTAAGTGCTCCTTTTGTATCTCGATCACCTAGGCTTCCCGAGAGGTGGTAGCTATGTCAGTGGGAGAAACCCTCTGCGCACTGGTCATGATTGTATAGACCTCTATCATATCCCCTCTTAGTTGCCTCTTTTCTCAGCTGAAAAGTCCCAGTTTTTTTAATATCTCTTCATATGGGACCCATTCCAAACACCTAATCATTTTTGTTACCCTTTCCTGAACCTTTTCCAATGCCAATGTGTCTTTTTTGAGAGGAGGTGACCGCTTCTTTGCACAGTATTCAAGATGTGGGCGTTCCATGGCTTTATATAGAGGCAAAATGATATTCTCTGTCCTATTCTCTATCCCTTTTTTAATGATTCCTAATATTCTGATTGCTTTTTTGACTGTGCTGCACACAGAGTGGATGTTTTCAGACAACTATCTTCAAAGACGCCGAGATCTCTCTCTCGGGTAGTGACAGCTAATTTAGTCCCCATCATTTTATACGTATGGTTGGGAGGATATTTTCCAATGTGCATTACTTTGCATTTGTCAACAGTCCAATTTATCTGTCAATGTCCGTCACCAGCCCAGGATGCAGCTGTGCTGCTGTAGCACACACGTGAAGTTACTATCAGTGACAATGGGAATTCTCCCATCAGCGTAATTAATCCACCTCCCTGAAAGGTGGTAGCTATGTCGGTAAGAGAAACTCTCTGTAGTGGGTTGGAGTGGCCACCCACTGACCCCAAAGAGGAGACGCCCCTCTCAGAGCCTTGGTGGGCCATGCCTGGCCCTAATGAGCCACCTGTCTGGAAGCCAACGGGCAGGGCCAGAGAGGTAAAAAGCCGCCAGCAACGCCAGTGAGGCGCTGACCACTGAAGAGGCCAGAGGACTCCTCTACACTGCGAGGAAGGGAGCGAAGCCATGGTGAGGCGGAGAGCTGGCGTGGGCCACTGGTCCTCCTGCTGCAGAGTGGCCCGGAGGAACAGCAGAGGTCAGAGGGCTCCCCTGCATGCTGCGGAGTGGAACAAACACCTGGGGAGGCGGTGAGCTGGCATGGGCCACTAGGCCCCCTGTCACATTACTGGATCTTGAGGGGAGCAGCCAGATCACTGATGCACCCATAGGTGGGGGTGTTGGCCCCAAGAATGGTATAGAAGGGGGCCATGTGAGGTGTTGAATAGAAGCTCACTGTCTGCTGATCCTGTGTACGCTATTTATGTGAGTGTATAATGTCTGTGTGTGTAGGTAGGAATCTGTAATCTGTGTGGAAACTGAATATTTCTCTGCATGTGGTTGAGCAGTGGGCAGAGCCTGGCCTATGGACATGCTAATTAGTGAGGCCCTGTGGGACAATGGCACTCGATGGGCCAAGGACACACCTAAAGCAGGAGGGCAGAGGCCTAAGAGCTGCAGCAGAGAGAGGCTGACGGCCAGGTGACCGGCTGCGGCCAAGGAGAGGCCAGGAAGGGTGTATAAAGAGGCCATGTGGGGGACTCCATTTTGTTCTCAGCTCAGCACTTCATCCCAGAGGCAGCATTGCAGGGATCGAAGAGCCTGGAAGACCTGTGAACCCATCCTGATCCTAGGATGTGCAACAAGAACTTTTAAACCAGCAGCTGTTTCATCTCTGCGAGAGCCTGCATTAAGAACTGGGAGATTCGGTGCATGTAACGTACTATTCCTTTAACAACCTTACTCTCATGCTTTTCTTTATTGTAATAATAAACCTTTAGTTGTTAGATTCTAAAGGATTGGCCCAGCGTGGTTTGTGGGTAAGGTCCAGAGGGTAAATTGACCAGGGATCTGTGGCTGGTTTCTTGGAACCGGACAGAACTTGTTCGGGGTAGGTGGGATTGGGTGCTAAGACCCCCTGCCTGTGTATGAGGCCCGGGGCCATCTGGGGCACGGATATTGCTGGGGTGCCGGAGGGGTTTTGCTCGTGAGGCTTCAGGCAGGCAGCTGGAGTGCTCTGTGGGACTGGTTTGTGGCCTGTTTGGAGAGGTCACCAGTCTGGGGGCTGTAAGGAGCCCCGGATTTGAGCAATTCGCCCTGAGCGGACGCCCTCAGCTGTGCCCAGACACGGCCCGGTCCGTCACACCCTCTGCTGCACAGCGGCCTGGAGGAACAACAGACTCCCCCGGAGTCCCCAAACACCCTGTCAGACGCTGAGGAGTGGCCAATGGACCTGGATCCCGGTGACTCCGCGGGAGACCTACGCAACTGCCAGGTACGCACTGAGGGGGAGGAGGGAAGTGGCCCAGGACGTAGCCATGCCCGGATCAGCATGTTTCGGGCTGGAGCCCCCGCTGATCCAGCAGCAGTAAACAGGGCCGAGGCACAGTGGAGTGGGTGAGCCTGTGCCCCCCTTGCCACCCACCGCTTGGGTGGTCGCCTCCCCCTCTCTGCCATTGCCGGCGAGCTGCCTGCCGCCCTCCTGAGCACGGAGACCCAATCGTATATGTTGCTTACAAACCGCTTTTCTGCAGCCCCACCCTGAACCAGGGCTGGGCCTTGATAAACTGTTGGGCCTGATAAACTAGTTGCTTGCTGCTCCAGGAAGCCTCCTGCTTCTCCAGCAGTCAGGTGCCCGCTACTCTCTGTCCAGACCCACAGTCAGTTCTCCCCCTCCCTCCAGGAGTCCTTCATTATATAGCCCCCAGCTGGGCCCTAAATAGCGAGAGCTGCCTCCGCCATGGCTTCACTCTCAGCCTTTGCTCAGGGCTGAGGTTTAGAGCCCACACACCCTCCCATCAACACAGCACTGTCTACACGGAGGGTTAAGTCGGTGTCTCTCTATTGCTCACGGGTGTGGATTTTTCACACCCCGAGGGACTGAGCAACACCCCTACAAGTCTGGCCTTAGACACCTGTGTGGGGCTCCCATTGAGGTTGATGGGCTGTTTTGACCACACTTACATTGATTTTACACCATCACAGAGTAATTGACTTTCAAAGGGCTCCCTCAGCTTTGGTCCAATGGGAAATCCGGAGGAGAGTTCTAGAGCTAGGCAGGCGCCCATGGGGGCCATGTGTAATTATAATGGCTATGACCGAGCTGGGATGATTGTACAAATCAGCCCGGGACTCCCTCTAGCTTCTTTAGCCCTCAACCAAAACACTCCCGGGCTTCTGCAACTATGCAAGTCTTCCCACCCGGACTCGGGCCTTGAACCGAAGAGCTGAAAAAACTCCCATTGACGTCAGCACCTGTGGGATCAGGCCCTGAACGCTCACATGCACGTGCATCGGAGCGCTGATGTCTCTACAGCGCCTCTGTGTGAGCAATTACATTTCAACTAATCTAATCTGACTGTCTGTTCTGTGCTGCAGGATATTCTGTGATGATTCACTAAAGCAGGCAGATTGGTTCTGTGGTCCCAGAAAGCCGCCTGTCTCTCACAAGACTCCTGGGTTCTAGGTTATTTCATTGGCTCACTGTGGGCTCTAAAGCTGATTACTTAAGAACATAAAAGTGGCCATACTGGGTCAGACCAAAGGTCCATACAACCCAGTATCCTGTCTGCTGACAGTGGCCAATGCTAGGTGCTCCAGAGGGAGCAAAAAGAACAGGGAATCATCCATTTCCAGCCACTGAAAAACAGAGGTAAGGGAAACCATTCCTACCTATCCTGGCTAATAGCCATTGATGGACGTATCCCTCCATGAATTTATCTAGCTCTTTTTAAAACCCTGTTCAAGTGCTGATTTTCACAACATCCTCTGGCAAGGAGTTCCACAGGTTAACTGTGCACTGTGTGAAGAAAAGCTTCCTTCTGTTCTTTTTAAACCTGCTACCTATTAATTTCATTTAGTGACCCATTGTTCTTATGTTATGGGAACAAGTAAAATAACATTTCCTAATTCATTTTCTCCATACCTGTCATGATTTTATAGACCTCTGTAAATCCCCCCCAGTTTCCTCTTTTCTAAACTGAAAAAGTCCCAGTCTTTTTAATCCCTCCTGAATTGGCCCCCTTTCCAAGCCCCTAATCACTTTTGTTGCCCTTATCTGAATCTTTTCCAAACCAGTGTATCTTTTTTAAGATGAGGCAACCACATTTATATGCAGTATTCATACCATGGATTTATACAGAGGCAATAAGATATTCTCTGTCTTATTCGCTATCCCTTTTATTAACGATTTCTAACATTTTATTTGCTTTTTTGACTGCTGCTGCCCACTGAGTGGATGTTTTCAGAGAATTATCCACAATGACTCCAAAATCTCTCTCGAGTGGCTATAGCTAAATAGTCCCCATCATATCGTATGTATAGTTAACTTCTCTGTTCCTAAGGTGCATAACGTAGGCTACATTAGCCTACATTAGGTGCTAGGAGTCTAAATGAATGCATTGAAAGTTCTTTGAGATCCTCTGAAAAAAGTGACAAAATAAATGCACTGAATTGTGCATTGTTTGATCTTTATCTTTTCTCTCCGCTGTTGTTTTCTCCATTGCATTATGTTGGTTTAATCCTGATCCAGGACAAGATGGGCGTGTTTAGGTTTTTATTGTTTAAATCTTCCTTCCCACTGCAGATCTAGCAGGCAACAACCAAGATTTGTTGGCTTGTTTGGTTACTTTAACCTTTTCTTTATTGCATGAGGCAAAACTGCCTGAGAATTGTTTGCACAGGTGGCAGGTTGAAATTATTCTAATAATGATCATTACCATCTAATTATTGTGATTTCTCTGAAATGAGAAGTATTTGCAAATTATGCCTCCGAGACAGCTGCCCCTGGAGTGCTCGTATTCGGGGAGAGCGAGAGCTGTGAAAGAGTCCAAATTCATTTCCTTACTCCTGAGTTATGAATCCCATTTGGAAAGTTAAATTAAAAAAAGGTGATTTATACAATTGTAGCCTCATTCATAATTATGGCCCAGAATTAATTGAGTAGCCTGGAGCTCTCTGTACTCTCGATGGCAAGGATTACTAAAAACAGATCCTCTCCCACAGTTCTCTATTAAGTTATCGGAAAAAGACATCTCTTGAAGAAGAGTTAAGACCGGCCGTGTTGGGCAACTTTGTCATTTGCAATTTGCACCATTTGTTTTTTCGAATTTATTTTGGTAAATTTCTGAATGAACTGATGCCTGAGTCCTGCAGCCTTACCTGGGACCCAGTGAGAGGACTGACGTTAAATGCAGGGAACGAGATCCTGTCAGCGTCTATTCAGCTACTTTGATCTGATTTGATTCAACATAGAATCCTAAAACTGGAATGGAGCTCCAGAGGTCATCAAGTCCAGTCCTCTGCCCTCACGGCAGGAATAAACACCATCTAGATCATCCCTGACAGGTGTCTGTCCAACCTGCTCTTAAATATCTCCAGTGATGGAGAGTCCACAACTCCCATAGGCAATTTATTCCAGTGTTTAACCACTTGGTCTGGCCAAGCTATAAAAACTGGGCTCAGTTCTGAAGCTTTCATGGGCAGAGTTGGCAGAAGCTCACTTCAAATGGGGGACACGGAGCATGAGGAGAACCAGGGCAGAGTCTGGATGTTGGGAGCCCTTCTCAATGGGGGTAACAGCTCCTGGCCTTTGGCCTGTGGAACTCCTTGCCAGAGGATGTGGTGAAGGCCAGGACATTAACAGGGTTCAAAAAAGAGCTAGATAGATTCATGGAGATTAGGTCCATCAATGGCTATTAGCCAAGATGGGTACGATTGGTGTCCCTAGCCTCTGTTGTCTGGAAATGGGTGACAGGGGAGGGATCACGTGAGGATTCCCTGTTGTGTTCCCTCCTTCTGGGGCACCTGGTATTGGCCACTGTCGGCAGACAGGACACTGGGCTAGATGGACCGTTGGTCCGACCCAGTCTGGCCGTTCTTATGTTCTTATCAGCCCAATGTTTCCAGCTGGCGTTCAAGGTGGCTCCAGGCTCTGTGTTAGGGGGAGGAGGTGAAACAGGTCTCAGAGGCAGCACAAGCTGAGGGTAGGGGTGGAACTAGAGATCGGCTCTCACTACGTTTCCACAGTGGGGGTGCTAGACCCCTCCCCCCCCCCCCCGTCCCTCCCGTTCCATTCCCCTTGCTAATGGGTTTGCTACCCCTGGAGCCAATGGGATGGAGATTTTCAGGACTGCGTCCCTCCTGAAGGAGAAAGCACAGGGCTGCACTCATAGAATAGGTCCTAGGCTAGTGGGGTTTTGTTATCTGGTGCCTGTTCTGTTCTGAACTGTTGTGCTGGGGAGTTGAAACAAACGTTCTCTTAATCCCTTTGAACTGTTTCATTGTACAGTGAAGCTGGTTCTTGTCCATGGACAGCAAGAGTCGGACAGCTTATGTGGTGGGGTTGGAGTCTGAGTGATTATAAGGCTTCTATTAATAAGATCCCTTTGGAAAGTGAGGAGAGGGACCAGGACTGCAGTACTAGGTGATGTGAACAGCTGCATGCTTTGGAAATCTTTAACTGGCTTGCTGTGGATGAACCTGCCCTCCCGTTGTCCTCACGTGGGGAGTCTCTGGCACTCTCCTGGGAGATGAAAATGCCCCGGGGTTTGGGCTCCCCCTGAAATACATGCCCCACCCCCTAGGAAGCTGCGCAAGCTGCATTTGCGCGCGCACCATCCCCGGACAAAAAAAGCGGGGGGGACAAAAATTGTTTTGCTTGGGGCAGCAAAAAACCTAGAGCCAGCCCTGGTAGCTAGCAAGGGTGCTGGCAGAAGGCCAGAAGAATCAATGGGGGATACAGTGAATTGTATAAGATACCCTACCTGCTTTCTTTGTGTGGGGAAGTTAAGTCCCTGTGCTTTTCTCCAAAGCATGTCTATTCCTCACTTGTGTTTTCACACCCTGACGTTTCAGACAAAATATCGGTAGTCATCACTTTTTGCCAAACTATTTTATCGTGTGTGAAGGTGGGGCGTCCTTGTCCTGTCCTGGTGGAAGGTATTTACCTGTTTCGTGTGTTTTTCAGCAATGCTAGCAGTTCTAGTGCTGCGTTCACATCCCGGACACTGACTTACAGCCAGACATCAGCTTTTGATAAGACCTGTGTGTTACTCTTTCTGACTTTGGTTCAGGTCTCAGGCCTTACACCAGGCCCATGTTTCAGGGTCCTGCTTTCTCCTCCACGGTCCTTTACATGTGCAGATACAAACATATGCCGCCCTAAGCAGACAGCCATTTTACAGATGTGTGTCTGCTGTTCCATACGTCCTTTTCTTCCAACTGGTACGTCACCTTAAGCTCCTGTGTACTCACTGAAATATTAGAACATAACATAAAATCATAATAATGGCCATACTGGGTCAGACTAAAGGTCCATCACGCCCCGTGTCCTGTTTGCCAAAAGTGGCCAGGACCTAACCTCTATGAACCTATTTAGCTCTTTTTTGAACCCTGTTAAGGTCCTACTCTTTACCACATCCTCTGGCAAGGAGTTCCACAGGTTGACTGTGTGCTGAGTGAAGAAAAACTTCCTTTTGTTTGTTTTAAACCTGCTGCCTATTAATTTCATTTCGTGACCACTAGGTCTTTGGGTATGTCTACACTACCCTCCTAGTTCGAACTAGGAGGGTAATGTAGGCATACCGCACTTGCAAATGAAGCCCGGGATTTGAATTTCCCAGGCTTCATTTGCATAAGCGGGGAGCCGCCATTTTTAAATCCCCACTGCTTCGAACCCCGTGCAGCGCGGCTACACGGGGCTCGAACTAGGTAGTTCGGACTAGGGTCCTATTCCGAACTACCGTTACTCCTCGTGAAATGAGGTGTACCGGTAGTTCGGAATAGGCACCCTAGTCCGAACTACCTAGTTCGAGCCCCGTGTAGCCGCGCTGCACGGGGTTTGAAGCGGCGGGGATTTAAAAATGGCGGCTCCCCGCTTATGCAAATGAAACCCGGGAAATTCAAATCCCGGGCTTCATTTGCAAGTGCGGTATGACTACATTACCCTGCTAGTTCGAACTAGCGGGGTAGTGTAGACATACCCCCTGGTGTGGAAAAGGTGAGTAAGGAAAAGTTATTTACTTATTCCCACAATATGTCATAATTTTATAGACCTCTAGCATATCCCTCCTGGGAATTTTCATCTTAGATAGGAGGAGGCTGTGGCTTTTTAATCTCTCTTCATATGGCAACTGTTCCAAACTCCAAATCATTTTTGTTGCCCCTTTCTGAACCTTTTCCAGTGCCAATATAGCTTTCTTCGAGATAAGGCGACCATATCTGTACTCAGTATTCAAGATGTGGGCATGCTATGGTTTTATATAGAGACAATATGATTTTCTCTATCCCCTTTTTAATTATTCCTAACATTCTATTTGTTTATTGACTGCCGAGGTACTCTGAGTGGATGTTTTCAGACAACTCTGCCCACTGACTCCAAGATCTCTCTCTTGAGTAGTAAGAGCTAAATTAGTTCCCATCATATTGTATGCATTTCTGAGTGCCTTCAGTGAATACCATGGAGGTAATACTAATTCTCTCAAATCCATACAAAAGGAACCTCCTCCTAGTTTTCTGTATTTATTCCTAACTCATTGCATAAACTATTCAGTGAACATAACCCCAAGGCAAGGTTTCATAGAATCATAGAATACTAGGACTGGAAGGGACCTTGAGAGGTCATCGAGTCCAGTCCCCTGCCCCCATGGCAGGACCAAATACTGTCCAGACCATCCCTGGTAGACATTTATCTAATCTACTCAAATATCTCCACAGATGGAGATTCCACAACCTCCCTGGGCAATATATTCCAGTGTTTCACCACTCTGACAGTTAGGAACTTTTTCCTAATGTCCAACCTAAACCTCCCTTGCTGCAGTTTAAGCCCATTGCTTCTTGTTCTATCCTCAGAGGCCAGGAAGAACAAGTTTTCTCCCTCCTCCTTATGACGCCCTTTTAGATACCTGAAAACTGCTATCATGTCCCCCCTCAATCTTCTCTTTTCTAAACTAAACAAACCCAATTCTTTCAGTCTTCCTTCATAGGTCATGTTCTCTAGATTTTTACTTATTCTTGTTGCTCTTCTCTGGACCCTTTCCAATTTCTCCACATCTTTCTTGAAATGTGGTGCCCAGATCTGGACACAATACTCTAACTGAGGCCTAACCAGCGCAGAGTAGAGTAGAGCGGAAGAATGACTTCTTGTGTCTTGCTCACAACAAACCTGTTAATGCAGCCCAGAATCATGTTTGCTTTTTTTGCAACAGTGTCACACTATTGACTCATATTTAACTTGTGGTCCACTATAACCTCTAGATTCCTTTCTGCCGTACTTCTTCCTAGACAGTCTCTTCCCATTCTGTATGTGTGAAACTGATTGCTCCTTCCTATGTGGAGCATTTTGCATTTGTCCTTATTAAACTTCATCCTGTTTACCTCAGATCATTTCTCCAAGTTGTCCAGATCATTTTGAATGATGACCCTACCCTTCAGAGCAGTTGTAACCCCTCCCAGCTTGGTATCATCTGCCAACTTAATATGCGTACTCTCTATGCCAATATCTAAATAGTTGATGAAGATATTGAACAGAACCGGTCCCAAAACAGACTCCTGCGGAACCCCACTTATTAATGGTTCACAATCCTGCTGGAAAGGAGTAACTACTACTCTCTGAGTACGGTTATCCAGCCAGTTATGCACCCACCTTATAGTAGCCCCATCTAAGTTGTAATTGCCTAGTTTATTGATAAGAATATCATGCAAGACCATATCAAATGTCTTACTAAAGTCTAGGTATAAGTTTGGCTTACAAAACTGGTTTGCTGTGGTTCTATGCAGCTAAAATCCATTATTTAATATTTTCTAGTTAGTGGTTCTTTTTCAAAGTGGGCAATGTGATGATAACAGTGTTTAAATCAATAGATTGAGATGCTTTGGGGCTACTGGCTACTGTTTTTTGATTAAGTGACTGCAGACTATTGATTCAGTAGAAATTGGACAACTCTGTTTTTTGCTGATTTTTCTCAACCTGTTCATGCACATCCTACCTCATGGCGCTCTTCACTTCAGCAGGATGTTTATTAGCTCACAGTGCCAGTTCTTGAGTTGAAAGGGTCCTGTGTCTACACACACACACACACACACACACACACACACACACACACACACACACACACACACACTCTCTGCTGGAAGTTGAAAGAATTCTGCTTTTCAGAGGTGGTCTGGTTTTCTGGCCTCTCTGGCAAGTATTTTTTTAAACTGTGCATCATTATTTGGCTTCTTTTCCCCAGCCACAGTAGGAGACGGTAGAAGCAATTTCCAGGCCTTTCGTGTAATTGAAAAAAAAAAGAAGGAAATAAAGTTAGTTTCCCACTCTTATTTTTTCCTCTCAGTGATTTGACGTTTTCATAGAATTAATTGCACAAGTATTCGCTGTCTCTTTCAAAGGTATTGCAGTGCTGCCTTAGAAAAAATATTTAATGTAATGCCGCACAAGCAATAAAATAAAATCTTACAACTTATGCTTAAAAGTTTTTTTTTTCCAGAGTACAATGGCACATGTACCAGCACAATGAAGGAATATATGATCATTTAAAAAAAGACAGACCACTGGCAATGACAGTGAAAATTGTGTCAATGAAGAAAATGAACTGTGTAAATGATTCCTCAAAGGACACTGTCATAACATAAGAGCAGCCATACTGGGTGAGGCAAAAGTTGCATTTAGCCCAGTGTCCTGTCTTTTGAAAGTGGCCAATGTCAAATGCCCCAGAGGAAGTGAACAAAACAGGGAGTCATCAAGCGATCTCTCCCTCATCACAGCCTCTTACAGACAGAGGATAGGGACGCCATCCTGGCTAATAGCTATTGATGGACCTTCCATGAATTTATTTAGCTCTTTTTTGAACCCCGTTAAAGTCCTGGTCTTCACAACATCCTGCGGCAAGGCGTTCCACAGGTTGAATGTGTGTTGTGTGAAGAAGTACTTTCCTTTGGTTTGTATAAAATCTGGTACATATTAATGTCGTTTGGTGTCTTTTAGTTCTTGTGTAATGGGAAGGTGGTCTTCTTCATTCACTTTCTCCATACTTCTGATTTTATAGACCAATATCATATCCCCTCTTAGGGTACGTCTAAACTACATGCCTCCGTCGACGGAGGCATGTAGATTAGCCAGATCGGCAGAGGGAAATGAAGCCGCGATTAAAATAATTGCGGCTTCATTTAAATTTAAATGGCTGCCCCGCTCTGCCGATCAGCTGTTTGTCGGCAGATCGGGGCAGTCTGGACGCGACGTGCCGACAAAGAAGCCTTTCTTGATCGGCACAGGTATGCCTCATGAAACCAGGTTTACCTGTGCCGATCAAGAAAGGCTTCTTTGTCGGCGCGGCGCGTCCAGACTGCCCCGATCTGCCGACAAACAGCTGATCGGCAGAGCGGGGCAGCCATTTAAATTTAAATGAAGCCGCGATTATTTTAATCACGGCTTCATTTCCCTCTGCCAATCAGGCTAATCTACATGCCTCCGTCGACGTAGGCATGTAGTTTAGACGTACCCTTACTCTCCTCTTTTCTAAGCTGAAAAGTCCCAGTGTTTTTAATCTCTCTTCATATGACAACTGTTCCAAACCCCTCATCATTTTTGTTGCCTGTGACAGGTCCAAGGAGACCCGCACTCAAGCTGGGCTCACCCCTCCTGTGCTCCTGAGAGCCGGGAGAGCCCAACAGCAGTGATCCGCAGTGGAGGTGCAGCCGGGACGGGGTCTCTGGCTCATGGCCAACCTGAGAGTAGGGAGGGGGCGGAGTAAGGGGCGGGGCATGGCGGAGAGTCAGGACACACCTGACGTAGAATGTCAGGCCGCCCCAGTGGCGATGGGCTCTTTCAAAAGGGCCTCCCGCCATGGAAGGAGGGGGGAGACATTCCCTGAGCTGGCAGGGAGGAGAAGCAGCGGAGACCAAAGGCTTAATGCCAAGGCTGGCGAGAACTGTGTGGTGCCAGACGAGGGCTCCATGCAGCCGAAGGAGTGAGGACACACGCCACCCCCAGTAGGACCACACACGGGGTAAGTAGCAGAGAGGGACAAGTCGGAGGGTACGAAGCAGTCCAGGGCAGGATGTTATTGGCATCCGTGGGCTGGTGCATTTTGGGGGAGCCACCTCATCAGCTGTGCAGAGGAATTGGACCCTGCACTTAAGGGCTCTGGGCTGGGACCCAGAGGAGAGGGCCGGCCCTAGTCCCCCTAACCTCTGCATGCTCCAAACCCCAGAATGGGGGATGGTCGTGGTGAAAAAGGGGGACGTGCCAAAGGGCAAGTGGACTAGGAATCTAGCCACACTGGGAAGCAGAGCAACGATGTCATGGACATTTGGCCTTCGCAGGCACCCTCACAGTGTGGGGGCAGAAAGATAGAAGATTGGGGGGTGACATGGGAGCTCCGAAGGGAGGGGGGACTTGGACTTGGGACAACACCCCCACCCGTCACATTGCCCTTTTCAGAACCTTTCCCAATACCAAGTTACCTTTTTTGAGGAAAGGTGACCACATCTGTATGCGGTATTCAAGATGTGGGTGTCCCATGGGTTCATACAGAGGCAATAAGATGTTCTCTGTATTATTCTCTATCTCATTTTAATGATTCCCAACATCCTGTTTGCTTTTGTTTTTTTGATTGACGCTGCACATTGAGCGGATGTTTTCAGAGAACTATCCAGAGTGACTCCAAGATCTCTCGAGTGGTTATAGCTAAGTAAGGCTCCTTCATTTTGTATGTCCTGCATGCAACACAGCAAAAGCCTGGATGAGGTGTAACGATAGTTCGGAAAAGGAATCCTAGTCCGCACTATCTAGTTCGTGCCGCATGTAGCCGCGGGCACGGAGTCCGCACTAGCGGCAATTTAAAAATGGCGGCAGCCGGCAACATGCAAATGAAGCCCAGGAAATTCAAATCCCGGGCTTCATTTGCAAGTTCGTATGACTACATTAACCACCCTAGTTCAAACTAGGGTGGTAGTGTAGACATACCCTAAGTGATTGGGCAACAAAATGGCTAATGACATTTAATGTGGATAACTGTAAAGTAATGCTCATAGGGACAAATAATCCCAACTTTACATACAATTTGATGGAGACTAATTTAGCTACAACTACTCAAGAGAGATCTTGGAGTCTTTGTGGATAGTTCTCTGAAAACATCCACTCAATGTGCAGCGGCAGTCAAAAAAGCAAATAGAATGTTAGGAATTGTTAAAAAAAGGATAGAGAATAAGACAGAGAATATCTTATTGCCTCTATATGAAACCCTGGCATGCCCACATCTTGAATACTGCTTATGTGTGGTTGCCACATCTCAAAAAAGCTTTATTGGCATTGGAAAAGATTCAGAAAAGAGCAACAAAAATGATGAGGGGTTTGGAACTAGTCCCATATGAAGAGAGATTAGAAAAGACCTGGATTTTTCAGCTTAGAAAAGAGAAGACTGAGGGGTGATATGAAAAGATCTCTATAAAATCATGGCTGCTGTGGAAAAAGTGAATAAGGAAAAGTTATTTACTCATTCCCTCAATATAAGAACTAGGGACCACCAAATAAAATTAATAGGCAGCAGGTTTAAAACAAACAAAAGGAAGTTTTTCTTCTCTCAGCGAACAGTCAACCTGTGGAACTCCTCGCCAGAGGAAGTGGTAAAGACCAGGACCTTAACAGGGTTCTAAAAAGAGCTAGATAGCCATTGATGGACCTAACTTCCATGAATCTGTTAGTCAAGATGGGTAGGAATGGTGTCCCTAGCCTCTGTTTGTCTGGAAATGGGTGACAGGAGAGGGATCACATGAGGATTACCTGTTGGGTTCCCTCCCTCTGGGACACTTGGTGTTAGCCACTGTGGGCAGACAGGATACTGGGCTGGACAGACCTTTGGTCTCACCCAATATGGCCATTCTTATGTTCTTTTTTATGTTCTTCTAAGTCGTAGAAGATTCTGTTTTTTGCTTTTCATGCCAGCACTTTGCTTTTCAAGTCACAACTGGACCTTTTTTGTGCAAAAACCTTTTCGCAAAAGGGATTAGAAGAGAAAATGCAAATGAGATCACATGACAGGGCATCTACCCCCTGCTGTGACGGGGCGTCTACCCCCCTCACTGCAATTGGGGAAGAAGGGGCATTGTGGGGAGAGAAAGTGCTGCTGCCGCTCCCCTACTGCACATGCTCACAAAGGGAAGGACGGAATCGGAAGGAGGGGAGCAGTGGAAGGGGCGGAGACTAAAACACTATCTGCGGAGCCCTCCCGGGGGGGGGGGGAAGGGCTCTAGGGAAAGGAGGGCTGGGATTCCAGCTTGTGGGGAGCCCCCAAGGGAGTCCTAGCCAGTCCTAGGATACCAGGTCCTGGGGATTTCAGGTTTCCGGCAGGACCTGAGCCAGCTGGGGAGACTAGACTGCACCCTCGGTGTTCACCGAGCTCTCTAAGGGTGAGCTACTCTCTTCCCTCCTCTTAGGGCTCTGGGCCAGGACCTGGTAGTGCGGGAGGGCCCGGGTGCCCTACCCCCCTTCCTTGCTTTGTTGGACTTTGCCCGTGAACGCGACTCCGGTTGCAATCACGGAAGGAGACAGAGACCCTAGCCTATGAACATTGGACTGCGTGGGCCGGACTTTCATCAATGAAAGGACTTGAATTAATATCCCTAGGCCGTGAGGGCCGTATTGCCGCATAGAGAGGGCGGAGACTGGGACTCATAGCCAAACTGTATTGACGTTTATATTCAGCCCTAAATGGGTAACTTGGGCCAAGGGAGCCATATTTCTGTTGACTTTTTTTTGTGGTTAATAAAAGGGGCCGCCTCCCCTTGTCTTCGGTGGCGGTCTGACAGAGCACAACATATGCAAATGAGCGCTCCATTTGCATTTCCTCTTCCGGAAAAAGCTTGTAGTGTAGCCATAGCCTAAGGGGTCTCTGTATATCTAGATGGGACAATGCACCACACCCAGTGAGCCAAGCAGATATGGTTCAGCACCACTCCAAACATGGGGTTCCGATGCCCTTCCTAGAATTTTATCTTAGGGCTCATTTTCTATTTCCCTGTAGGGTGGTCTAAAAATACTATTGAAAGCATACATCCTTTTCTGTGAACTTCAAGAGCACCTTTCCATGGGGGGATTAACTCCCAACCAAATTCCTTCTATCATTGTTTTTGATCCTTGCATTCTTCACTGCCCATCCTGAAATGCCACATCACATTGCTGCACCTGATCCAAAGTCAGTATTAGCCCTTTCCTGAGGCTTTGGATCCAGTCCTGTTCCCAGTTGTCCATGGCTTGCTCCTATTGACTTTAAAACAGGACCACTTTCATGCGTACAAGTTTGCAGGGTTGGGCCCTCATGCTGCTGTGTGTTCCAGGCTGGAACGGGCAGCGTTTGGAAATTGCTCTGGGATACGACTCCTAGTTCCAATTGCAGCGGTGCATGACGTTGGCCAGCAAAGGCACACCTTCCGGCGCTCCAGCTCCCAGACTGGAGACACCCTCTGAAATTTCCCGTGGAGTTTTACAAAGCTCCAATGTGCATTTAAATCAGTAAGGACCCTAGAAGCATTGAGCGCAGAGGGCACAAGCTAAGAGCTCTCCAGGGTCTCAGAATGTCGGTTTATTTCCCTACTAAATAAAGCGGCTTTGTTTCCCATTTGCCCAAGAAAGCCCACTGCATGAAAGACTTTTTTTTTGTGCTTTGCAAGGCTGAATTCCTGCGAGCATGCCCTGGAAATGAAGCAAGGCGGGTGGGGGCTCCTTGCCAAAGCTGATAATAGCGGGGTGACTTTGTTTTCTGTGTGCGCCGACCCCAGCCGCTGCCTCCCTATTGATTTCCCCGCCGCAAATGGAGTGTTACCATGCACGTGTCAAGGGCCCATTGTTGCAAATCCCCGCGGGGCTGCTAAGCAGAACTAACTGAGGGCACATGCTGCGGCAAGGACCCGAGGGCTGGCCTATTGGCTTAAGAGAGCATGAAGGGCTAATTTCACAGCTGATAAATCTTTCAGTCAAGGAGTCTGACAAACACATGAACATTGAGTTTCCTTTCCAAGGCCTATAGAAGTGGCCCTGTCTCTCAGCCACCCACTTATGCAGGATAAGGTATCGGACCATCGGATCTGGTATTGGCCTCCTGCACTATTTGGGAGCAAGCACCGTCATCCAGCTTTGTCGCTGCTTCTCTGCCTGGATGTTTCCATCTTCAGGCCTCCGTCCTTATTTCACGCGACATGACCACGCAATCCTGCTTTCTGACTGCATTCAGTCTTCTCCTCTGAGCTTTGGCTGTCCTGTTCTCCTCCATGTATATCCCTTCCACATATAGGGTTGTGCCATTTTTCTGGCCCCCAATTTCCCATTCTTTTTAGGGGTCACCAAATGAAATGAAGAGGCAGCAGGTTTAAAACAAACAAAAGGAAGGATTTCTTCACTCAGTGCACTGTCAACCTGTGGAACTCCGTGCCAGAGGAGGTTGTGAAAACCAGGATTTTAACAGGGTTCAAAAAAGAGCTAGATAGATTCATGGAAGTTAGGTCCATCAATGGCGATTAGCCAGGATGGGTAGGAATGGTGTTCCTAGCTTCTGTTAGTCTGGAAATGGGTAACAGGGGAGGGATCCTGTGAGGATTCCCTGTTGTGTTCTCTCCCTTTGGGGCATCTGGTATTGGCCTCTGTCGGTGGATACTGGGCTAGACTAACAGAGGCTAGGGACACCATTCCTACCCATCCTGGCTAATAGCCATTGATGGACCTAACCTCCATGAATCTATCTAGCTCTTTTTTGAACCCTGTTAAAATCCTGGTTTTCACAACCTCCTCTGGCACAGAGTTCCACAGGTTGACAGTTGGTCTGACCCAGTCTGGCTGTTCTTACATTCTTCCAAAACTGATGCCCTAGATCAGTGGTGTCCAACCAGTTCTGAAGCAGTAGCTGCTACAGTGGCTACTGCTATAGCGAACTAGCCACACTCATCTGGCCAAGTAGCCACACGTGGCTAATGTGTTGCACACCACAGTCCTAGATTCCTCCAACTCAGAGTCAGTGACTATTTTCCAGAGAAAGAGCTGTCCAACATGACAGTATTTGGTCATCCACAGGTTCTTCACTCATTCATGATGTCTCTTTTCACCTTATCCTCCCAACATATCTGGCTAAAGTGCCTCTCCCCTTTTCTTAACAAAATCTGGACTTCAAAACAAGTAAGCACATGCTTAAGCCTTCCAGGAGACTATGGGCATGCTGAAAGTTAAGCAAGCGCTTAAGTACTTCACTGAATCGAATGCCGAATGCTTTCAAAGCCAATGCCATTCTTTTTCATCCTTGCTTGTCTTGGGGAAATGTGACTTTCTACCGTGACGCAGACATTTCCAGGCAGAGTCCCTGTTCAATGGCTGAGTTCTCAAATTCCTTTGACGTTTTGTCAAGAAAAGCCTTCTCCAAATAGGATTTTGATTAGCCACCCTTCTCTCGGGGAAGGCTCACAGAGCTGCAGAAAAGGTTACTGATGAAAGATAATGGGGTTAAACCGGATTTACACACTGTTGCCCTGGTGTTTTAGCTTGTCTCCTCTAGAGTGGTTTGAAATGGTCTCTTGCACCAAAATGGATTCTTCATTGCATTGGGTCAGGTGCATGTGTAACCCACACACCTAGGCTATGTCTACACTTGTGGCTTCTTGCGCGAGTAATATGCAAATGAGGCTAAGCGTGGAATATCGCCCAGCCTCATTTGCATACCTAATGAGCCACCATTTTTTTCAGAAGAGGCTCTTGGGCAAGAAGGAGCGTCTACACTGCCCCTTCTTGCGCAAGAAAAACCCTCTTGCGCAATGCCGTTCTTCCTGAAGAGTAATAGGTGTGACGGCATTGCGCAAGAGGATTTTTCTTGCACAAGAAGGGGCAGTGTAGACACTCCTTCTTGCGCAAGAGCTTCTGAAAAAAAATGGTGGCTCATTAGGCATGCAAATGAGGCTCGACAATATTCCACGCTTAGCCTCATTTGCATATTACTCACGCAAGAAGCCGCGAGTGCAGACATAGCCCTAGTGTGGTTGCTTAGCAATGCAAGTGGCACTGAGACCACAGCAACAGTTAAGATCAAGAGACCTCTACAGGATGGGTCAGGAGCTAGCTGGCTTTTAGCTCAGAGACTAAAACGCATATATCTAGCTCCAAAGGTCCCAGGTTCAAATCCACCTGGTGGTGGTTACGCATGCCTTCCCTTTAAATTAACACAACAGTTGTAGGCAATGAGGGGTTCTTATTTAAATTTCTGTTCCCTTGCTTTGGCGTATGATATTGAATCAACTCCTCAGCTACTTCCAACCAGTAGAGCTCCATTGAAGTCACTGATTCTTTTGAGTAATTGTTATCAAGTGGACTTATGCAATTTACACAGCCTGAGAATATGGTCTTTACCTGGCCTAAAACTAGTTATGCCTCCCCCAGTTTTGCCCTTCCGTCCCAGGTTAAAAATAGAGTCCTGCACTGGGAACGGAAGAATCCAAAGCATTGTTACAGGCTGGGGCCCAACTGGCTTAAGTAGCAGTTCTGCAGAAAAGGACCTGGGGATTACAGTGGATCAGAAGCTGGATATGAGTCAACAGTGTGCCCTTGTAGTCAAGAAGACTAATGGCATATTAAGGTGCATTAGGAGGAGCATTGCCAGCAGATCTAGAGAAGTGATTATTCTCCTTTATTCGGCTCTGGTGAAGCCACATCTAGAGTATTGTGTCCAGTTCTGGGCCTCCCACTATAGAAAGGATGTGGACGCATTGGAGAGTATCCAGCAGAGGGCAACCAAAATGATTAGGGGGCTGGAGCACATGATCTATGAGGAGAGACTGAGGGTTTGGGGTTTGTTTAGTCTGCAGAAAAGAAGAGTGAGGAGGGATTTGATAGAAGCCTTCAATGTCCTTGAAGGGAGGTTCCAAAGAGGATGGAGAGAGGCTGTTTGCAGCAGTGATGGATGGGAGAACAAGGAGCAATGATCACAAGTTACAGTGGGGGTGGTCTAGGTTGGATATTAGGAAAAACTATTTCACTAGGAGGAGGGAGAAGCATTGGAATGAGTTACCACGGAGTTATCTCCGTCCCTAGAGGTTTTTAAGTCTCGGCTTGACAAAGCCCTGGCTGGGTTGATTTAGTTGGGATAGGTCCTACCTTGGGCAGGGGGTTGGACTTGATGACCTCCGGAGGTCTCTTCCAGCCCTTTGATTCTACGATTCTACACTAGGGGATAAGTTCAAATTACGATACGCAACTCCAGCGATGTTAATTGCATGCCTCGATTCAAACTTTGGCGATGTCCCACAGTGGGAAGTCAACGGGAGAAACGCTCCCGTTGACATCCGTTACTCCCGTTGACGTCCGTTACTTTGCAAGGAGTAGAAATACCAGCGCTGACAGGGCACCCTCAGCATTCAATTTAGTGGGTCCTTACTAGACCCGCTAAATCAAACACCAGAAAATCAACCGCTGCAGCAATGATCCACCGGGAAGTATTGACGTGACCTTAGTTATACAGAGAAGCAAAGAAAAGAGAAGCAATTACCAAAATTAGAAAAGACATCTCCTGGAGAAGCCGGTTCTTCCCCATTCATCGTGATTAAAGAGCACTACATAGGAGTATATTTATGGGGGAGTTTATGTCGTTGTATATTGCTTATGATTATGTAGTTTATACTGGCTCTCTCCTGGAGAAATATACCCTCTTCTCCTTTGGTTCTATTATGCTCCTGTAATAATTTAGTACAGGTTGCATCGTAGGTTTTGCGTCGCACTGATGATACTTGGGAGGTATGGCTGAGAGATCACTTTGGGACCATAAACCCGTCTCAGCCTTTTAAAAGCTCAGAGGGAAACTAATGGGAAGATTAAGTGGTTCTAATTGATGGTATTTGTTTAAGGGGAAGCCATCTATCCTGGTCGGCAAGAATATCGCACGGCCCTAGGCTGCACAATGTGAGCAGTAATATTTCCAGGATGCTTCTCTCACTCAAATTCAATTTTATGCATGCTGTAATCCTTCTTATTGCAGGCTGTTTGTTCTAGTAGGAGCGTCAGAGTCTATAACAGCTGTCCAGGGCGCCCAGGAAATTTGCTCTTTATCCCGAGGAAGATACTCGCCATAGAGAGTTGGAAATGCATGGTACCTGCTACCTTCTTGAGATTTAGCTGTAGGATCCTGGGCCATCAAGCTAATGCTATTGCAGGACCTTCTGAAAACAGAATTTGTGCTCCAAAGAGTCACTTTAGTATAGCAAAGATCAATGGCCTCCTAGCAAGCATGACCCTGAAGTCGTTGACTTCAATGCAACTATTCGTTTACTCTTAAGTCATCACACTGAAATGTATTTCACAAACTTGACGTTATGTACTTGCTTATGTGCTTGCTGGACCAGGGCCTACGGGGCCTTGATCCTGTCAAGTACCCCTTTGCTACATAGGGACTGATTACCGAGCTTGCCTACACACACCAGAGGTGTTCATCGTAACATCCTTGAATGAGGTGTTAGGCATGGCAAATTTCATTTAAAAAACGTCTTTTCCAAACTGTGCTACCTATTGGTTAAACAGCATAATACAGACTGGCATTCCATAACATCCTCCCCCTTTGTGTTCTACATTCAGAGCTCATCTATACTTACCGGATGATCGACGTTCCGGCGATCAATCTTCTGGGGTTTGATTTAGCAGGTCTAGTGAAGACCCACTAAACCAAACAGGAGGGAACCCCTGTTGACTGGAGTACTCCTTGCACTAGAGGGGAGTCAGGGAAGTCAGTGAGATGCCTCCAGAAAATCAATGTAAGGTACCTCAACTCCAGCTATGCAATTGTTGTAACTGAATTATGTATCTTACAGGTTGGACTTCCCTGGTCCAGCACCCTCAGGACCTGACCCATCTCAAATGAGGGAATTTGTCAGATCTGCGGAGGTCCCCTGACACCAGCCTCCAAGGATACTGCCCCTCCCTCTGGCTGGTTCCACTCCAGCTCCACTGCCACTGGGCTCCAGTCCTGCTACTACTCATACTTAGATAAGTTACATAAGAACAGCCATACTAGGTCAGACCAAAGGTCTGTTTAGCCCAGTATCCTGTTTTCCAGCAGTGGACCTAACCTCCATGAAATTATCTAGTTCTTTTTTGAACCCTATTAAAATCCTGGTCTTCACAACATCCTCTGGCAAGGAGTTCCACAGGTTGACACTGCACTGCATGGAGAAAAATTTATTTTGGTTTGTTTTATATCTGCTACCTATTAATTTCATTTGGTGACCTTTAGTTCTTATGTTATGGGAACAAGTAAATAACTTGTCCTTATTCACTTTATACCTGTCATGATTTTATAGACCTCTTTCCTATCCCCCTTTAGTCTCCTTTTTCCTAAACTGAAAAGTCCCAGTCTTTTTAATCGGTCTTCAAATGGCACCCATTCCAAACCCATCTTTTTTATTGATCTTTTCTGAACCTTTTCCAATACCAAAATATCTTTTCTGAGATGAGGCCATAGGCGTACGCAGAAATTGAAGGTAAGTGGGGGGGGGGGAGAAGATAAGAGGAAGGAGTGGGAGAGGAAGGGGCTTTTGCCGTGGGGGAGGGTAGAGGAGGAAGAAAGGGGAAGGGCTGGAAGGGGCTTGTATGGAGGCGGAGGGGAGAGGGGGAAGAAAGGGGAAGGTACCAAAGAGACAGGGTAGAGGAGACACAAATGCTAGGGAGGAAGTGGAGACAATGAGGAAAAGGGCAAGAGGGGAGGTGTCAGTGGGAGGGGGGACGGGGTGATGCTGGAAGAGGAGAGGGTAAGGGCATTGGGGAGTGGAGGGGAAGGTGCTGGGAGAAGGCTTGACGGAAGGGGTGGGCATGAGGAAGGTGGGGTTGGAGCAAGTCATGTGTGAGGGCACAGGGGCATGAGGGTGGTGAGGGGGTGGGCATCAGGGAAAAAAGGGCAAAGGGGGCAGGGGCAGTGAGGGAAGGGGGAGGCACCAGGAGGGTGCAGGGGTAAGGGAAGGTGCAGGTGCCAGGGGATTCTGGGTGTGAAGCAGAAGGGCAGACACCTGCAGGGGAGGGACCAGCACCAGAGGAGAGGGGTGAGGGAGGTGTTAGACGAAGGGATGGGGAGGGGTAGCTCACATGATCAGAGTGGGGCTACTGGAGGAGTGGGCACAGGGGGGAGAGAAGGGCTGGTGGAGGGGGCAGGTTGCAGGAGAGCTGAGGGCAGTGAGGAGGGCAGGAGTCAGGACAGCAGAGGAGGGTGAGGGGTTGGGGGGCAGCAGGCACCAGGGGAGTTGATGAAGCACGGGGAGGAGACATGGGAGCAGAGGGGAAAGGTAGATATTTATGAATAACTTGGGTGCCACAGTGGCACATCCAAACAAGCCACATGAACTCAGTACTGGTGCACAACACAAAACTCATTCTGCTCATGGGAGGAAACTCTTAGAGGGAACACTCCCCCCCCCCCCCCCAGTCTCTCCACCCCCACATTAATGTCACACACATTGGATTAATGCAATTGCAGGATAGTTGCATGGGGGGAGGGTTGGGGGTGGCTAAACTAATCCCTATTGGTAGGAGGATGGTGGGAAAAGTCCTTGGGTCAGGGGTCACAACACTTTTTACTTTTGGTCATGTGCCCATCTTGCCCGAAGAGGGTTACTTCCGGGGGCGTGGCTGATGTGGCCCAGGGGCGTGGTTAACAGGGGTCAGGGATGTGGCTAATGGGGAGTCAAAGTGCATTTTAAAAAAATTCTTTGGGGGCACACCCTAATAAAATGTGCTGCGCACGCCTATGAATGAGGCCACAACATCTGTACACAGTATTCAAGTATCCAAGTAGGATTGGTTAAAGAAATGTTGTCAGGAACTTAACGTGAATCAGAAGAGCTGGAATGTGTGTGCGTGTGAATGTGTGTCAGGTGATATCTATCTACGCACAAATGCGCCATACATACAGCTCTTTGGAAGGGAATTGGAAGTTTTCCCTAATGCATTTGCCATGTAAGCATGATGGCCATTATCTTGGCCAACATACTTGTGACTGAAAGCAGGAGTGTCTGTACAGCTAACGAGACAGGTCCCGGAACAGGTCCCTTGTGGACAGGGTCTGAGAAGGACACACATATTGATCCGCACTGACAGGAAGTTACGTAACCCGAGCACCTTACTGCGCTGAGAACAGAAAGTGAAACCGACTGTAAACAACTGTTGACACCAAGCTGCTGAGCATTCCTCTTCCAAAAGTGAGGGATGAGCTGCCTGGGAACCAAGAGAAATAGAGAGATGTTAAAAAAAAGGTTGCCCACTTTCTCACCCTCAAAGGGGGTTTTAGGCTATGTCTACATACCGGAGCTGTCCTGAAAGAGCTACCCTGCATCTACACAAGCTGCTTGTTATTTCAAAATATTTTTTGAAATAACGGGAGTGCTTTTTCATCATCCCAGTAACCCTTGTTGCATGAGGGATAAGGGATGGTTCAAATTGGGGGGTTATTTTGAAATCTGGCGCTGTGTAGACAGGCTTCCTGGTCTTGCCGTGCAGCCCGGTGGTGCCAACAGAGCTGTGTCCCAGGGCTGGGACTGTCCCAGGGCCTGTGTAGACAGGCCAAATTTCAAAGTAAGCTATTTCGAAATAGTTTTGAAATAAGAGCTGGAATTGGCATAGCACCAATTGTGTATCTGATTTCGAGTTTAGAGTGCTGTGTAGACACACCCCTAGATAGAGCAGAAACTTTACAAAATAAAACATGCTGTATCATTTGTTAGAATTAGGGATGTAGATGGCTAACCAGCAACCGTTACCTAGTAAACATCACCATTGACTGGTTACCGGATGGTGGGCTGTACCAGTGGCATGCTGGAGCAGGCTGGTTAACTGGTTAAACATATAGTTTAACCGGTTAACGTTTTAAACAGGATTTTACATCCCTAGTTAGAATGAGCCAAATGCTGAACTGCTGTAAATCTTCACTGATTTCAGTCAAGATCTGGTCCTATACCTGTACCTGTGATGCTATCAGATCACCTATCCCCATCGGACGGCTATGCCAAGCTAAGTATTAAATAACGGGGGGACTGGGAATTCTAGGACACAATGTCGGCACACCAGGAATTTTCTAATACTCTGGTTTTAATATGAACCACATCAGGCCTCCCAGATTAAAGCATTTGCACTTTCTTTGCAATTATCATTATGGCTAATTAACATCAAACACTCCTGCCCCCCCCCAGCTGTAGTTAAGAGGCGATAACGCCGAGTGGGGGTGGGGAGGCCGAGGCTGTATACATTCCTAATTCTGTATTTGCCTTCTCCGTTGGGGGACTGTAAATAATGGATGACCGCCCGGCCGTGAAACCTGAGCACATCAAAAGGGATCTTTATAGAATATCCATTTCCAAGCACTTCCCCGCCTCCCCTCGCCCCCCAGACACATTAGCACAAAGAGCGTTTCGTGTAGGCACACGGCCAGCAGTAGCATTTGCAGCTGGAGTTTAATGCAGCCGGCTCAGGGGGGCCGACAGCTTCCACAGACTCCTGGGGATGCCAGGAAGGGGGGCAGGTTCATTACCCCGGAAGGGGCGGGGCCGGAGGCAGCCAGCCCCCAGTGCCACCTGGACTATAACTCTGGCCCTCCCTATCTCTCAGGGCCATGCGGAGTGCATAGCACAGCCCTCTGTGAGGCCTGAGGCTTCAGCTGCTGCCGCTGTCACTGTAGCAGCCATGATGGCCAGCGCCCTGGACCCAGAGGCAACTCCCCCTTTGCTCACTCCCCCATCAGCAGGCCTGAGGCGGCTTGCGGGCCATGCCTGGGACCCCCTGGTTAGAACTCTCTGGGGACGGGTACCGGAAGCTAGCTGGCCTGCCTGTCTCTGCAGCCTCCCAGACAGCTATGATCCTCCACCCACCGCGGAAAGCATCAGTCCCATCAGGTACTTCCAGGTCTGCAATTCACCCGCTGGCCTCCTGGTCTTGCTGCGCAGCCCGGGGGTGCCAACAGAGCTGCATCCCAGGGCTGGGATGTGATTAGCCCGTTCCCTTGGGTTCAGGCCCATAGGCGACTGTCCCCCGCATGCTAAGTGGGCACAATGGGCAGTTTAATGGAGCCTTTCTAATCTGAAACAAAAGGGCAGCTGGCTGCTGGGTTGGGGATCGCATCAGGCTCAGGGATGGCTCAGCCATTCCTGCCAGACCTGTGTATGCAGGGGGGTGCCAGAGCCCAGGGCTTACTTGGGGGTGCCAGAGCTGTGTGGGGAGTAGAATCCTTCAGGGGATTGGGAGGTTTGCCCTCTGTCCTGGACTTTACTTCGCAGGTCCCTCCTTTCTCCTGTGCAAGGCACCATTAATTTCCTTGATTGATACCCCCTTTCAGGGCTGGATACACCATCCATTCCATACCCTTCTGCACCCGTCACCGCACCCTCTTCAGAGAGGCACGCCAATGGCCCTTGGGGCAGGCGTGGGTCCACGTGGGGCGAGGGAAAGCTCTCACAGCTCACACAGGGAGGCCCACACCACTGGCTTTTTAGGAACCCTGCCTCTTGTGAAAATGCAGAAGCAGCTGGACAATCCAGGGAGCCAGTGAGCTTGCTGCAGGAGGCAGCCGGTCAACACTAGAGGTCTCACTACACACAGCCAAGGACAGCTGCCTGCGACAGCAATTCCGTGCAAGGACAGCTTGCCGGAGCACAAGGGGACCGCCCGGCAGGCATATACCACGGGCAGGCTTGGAAAATCGCTGTTAGCATGCTGTCAGAGCCCAGCTCCTACACGACGCTGAGACATGCCCCAGCAATTATTCTCCCGGGTCGTTATCCTTGATGAAGAGCAAGTTACTCTGATGACTCCCCTTCTTCTATCCACTCGGGATTTGGGACTGATGGAAGTGAGTGAGGTGCTCTGGCAAAGCAACCCCAACCTCCATAACCCTCCATGGCTTGAGTGGTCCCCGGCTGTTCAGTGCCCCGCACGGTACAAATACATTAAAACCCCCCAGGCCAGATGCACGGGACAAAGATATTCTGACCCAAGGAAAGAAATCAACAGGAGCTGCATGTCGAAATTCCTTTGAGGAACTGGGCCTTAGTCTAAACCAGCCAGTGTGGCTTATTTTATCATTGATTTCTCTGCTGCCGTCTTGGATTTGCCATAACAATTGGGAATCCAAATTTCGCACCCTTCTTCCCATCCCCTGTTAGGCTATGTCTAGACTACAGGGTTTTTTCTAAAAAAGTGGCCTTTTTTCGAAAAAAACTTCACTTGCGTCTAGGCTGCTGCCACGTTCTTTCGAAATTAAATCGAAAGAATGTGGCTTTTTTTTTCCATTTTATGTGGCAGAATGCCTTTTTTTTGGGAAGAGCTTTTTCGAAAGAGAGCATCCACATTGCCCGGGTGCTCTCTTTCGAAAAAGCGGATCGTTTTTTTGAAAAAAAGCGGTGGCTGATATCTTTCGAAGGAAGCGTTCTCAAAAGATTATTTCGAAAAAGCTTCTTTCGAAAGAAGTGTGTAGTCTAGACATACTCTCGATTTTGGGCACCTTTTCTGTCCAGAGGTGGGGAAATGGATCAGTTACCTGACTGGTAATCTACCCTGCAACAGGAGAGTATAAAAGGTCAGTGTGCCCGTCCGACAGGATGGCTACTCTGGGAGGTAGCAAGCGCTGCTGAGTGTAGCTGCTCATCTTGAAGAACATAAGAATGGCCATAAGAATTTACATAAGAATGAACATAAGAATTTACCCCAGTGTCCTGTCTGCTGACAGTGGCCAATACCAGATGCCCCAAAGGGAGTGAACAGAGCAGGCAATCATCAAGTGATCCTTCCCCTGTTATCCGTTTCCAGCCTCAGACAGACCTGCTCATCTTAGCTAATAGCTGTTGATGGACCCAACCTCTATAAATGTATCTAGTTCTTTTTTGAACACTGTGAGGGTATATCTACACTGCGATCCCAAAATAGCTATTCCATGTCTATTGAAGCAACCCACTGTTTCAAAATAGATTTCAAAATAGTGGGTGGCTTATTTCAACATCCCAGTCACCCTCATTCCACGACAGGTAAGGGGAATTTCCCAATAGCGAATTATTTTGAAATTTGGTGCTGTTTAGACAGCGCCAAATTACGAAATAAGCTATTTTGAAATAAGATCAAAATAAGCTATGCAATCGGTGTAGTGCACATTGCATAGCTTATTTTGAGATAAGGGTGCACTGTAGATGTACCCTCTAAGTTCTGGTCTTGACAACATCCTCTGGCAAGGAGTTCCACAAGTTAACTGTGTGCTGCACGAAGAAAAACGTCCTTGGAGAGTGATCCATCCCTTGTTGCCCATTCCCAGCATCAGCCGTTGCTGGACCTCACCTCCATTGATTTTTTCTGAGATATTTTCAAATATCTAAAAGGGTGTCACAAGGAGGAAGGAGAAAATTTGTTCCTCTTGGTTTCTGAGGACAGGACAAGGAGTAATGGGCTTAAAGTGCAGCAGGGGAGGTTTAGATTGGACATTAGGAAAAAATTCCTAACTGTCAGGGTGGTCAAATATTGGAATAAATTGCCAAGGGAGGTGGTGGAATCTCCCTCTCTGGAGATATTTAAGAACAGGTTAGATAGACATCTGTCAGGGATGGTGTAGACGGAGCTTGGTCCTGCCTTGAGGGCGGGGGGCTGGACTCAATGACCTCTCGAGGTCCCTTCCAGTCCTATTATTCTATGATTCTATGATTGATGGAAGGGTAAACTTGGGACCACCCAAGGGTTGGTGTTCTGATCCTTTCCATACCATCGCCTACAATAGTGCTGGGAAAAAGAGCTAAAAGAAGAGCAAGAACAGAGCATCCATCAGCCTGTGACAGAAGGTCCTGCCTTCCTACTGGCTTGGTCATCTGGACCTAGATCCAGAGCCACTGCAGTTGTGACATCAACGCTGCAGGATATGGTAGGAAACATTATCTTCTCTTTCATCTAGCCTAGCCTGGGAGTAGTCATGGGTTAGGGCTTCAACCTCTCCTGTGTTACAGCCAGAGCCTACTTGGTTTTAGTCCCTTGCCTGGTTATAGTTTGGGAGTCCTTAGCATTTGATACTTACTTTGCCTTAACTACCTGAGTTTTCTGTGAATAAATCTTCTCATTTTGCACCTCATCCTTTTGTTAGTTTTCTTTGGGGGAACAAAGACCCTGCTGAAAGGCACAGGATGAGGGAGACATACCTGAGACCAGTTCTCTGGACAAGTTAAAAACCCAGTCAACAGTGGTAGTACCATGTGAGATGTGTGTGGATCGATTCACCCTTGTGAAAATGGTGAACTACCCCTCCTTGCACAAGCTACTATCCCTCTGTCCCCCGGAGGCATTTGCCCTGAGGGACAGTAGCCTGTGTTCCTGTCCCCATTCCACTTTGAAAGCTGCCCTCCATCCCCCCGAACAAAATGGCTTTGGTTCATGGGGAGTTCTGATTGGTTGTCTCAGTGGCCACACCCCTTCCTCATTAGCCCCACCCATTTTTGACGCTGCCCTGGACTCTGTGAACTCATTGCATGGAGCAGAGCTTGCAGCCGCTTTTCGCCATGGTATGCTCCCTCTGGTGAATTTTCCATCCCCGCCCTACCTGTCACCAATATTCTGAAGCCAATAGGAGCTGCGGGTATGCAGCATCCACCTACGTAAGGAGCTTAAAGGCACCCCACTGTGAAAAAATCTTCATGCTCATGCACCCCACTAATCAGCACCCAGCCGTGACAATGCGATAGAGCTAGGACGTTACGCGAGGCAGAGGGGTAGGGCAGGGCAAAATGCATTCAAGCCACTGACTGCAGCCCCGTGTCCTAGCCTTGTGCCCACCCAGACAGCTTGGTTTTTCTTTCCTCTGTCTGCCGTTGGGTGTTTCCAGCCAGGCACGAAGGCAGAAAAGGACGGTGGTGTTCCTTTCTCCGGGCTCCCTGCCAAACAGGGAGAGGAAGGCTGCCAGGAAAAAGCATGTGGATTGCTCAGTGTTTGCTCAGAAAAAATCCCAGCCCCCAAAGTTCAAATTTCCCAGACTAAACAGAGAGAGAGAGACACACACACACACACACACACACACACACACACACACACACACACACACTTCTTCTGCACGACAGACATGCATCCCAGCCTTCGGTGGCTTTTCCCAAGCCTAATACGTCTTGGCTTCCACTTTCTGCAGAAAAGGTCCAGTGGAGGGCAACCAAAATGATGAGGGGGCTGAAGCACATGACCTACGAGGAGCGGCTGAGGGATTTGGGTTTGTTTAGTCTGCAGAAGAGAAGAGTGAGGGGGGATTCGATAGCAGCCTTCAACTTCCTGAAGGGAGGTTCCAAAGAGGATGGAGAGAGGCTGTTCTCAGTAGTGACAGACGCAGGACAAGGAGAAACAGTCTCAAGTTGCAGTGGGAGAGGTCTAGGTTGGATATGAGGAAAAACTATTTCTCTAGAAGGAGGGTGAAGCACTGGAATGGGTTCCCTAGGGAGGGGGTGGAATCTCCATCCCTAGAGGTTTTTCAGTCTCAGCTTGACAAAGCCCTGGCTGGGATGATGGAGTTGGGTTGGTCCTGCTTTGGGCAGGGGGCTGGACTGGATGACTCCTGAGGTCTCTGCCCGCCCTAGGATTGTGTGACTACCCCTCCAAAGCTGTCAACCTCTCACTAAAGTCAACTAAAAACAGGACTATGCAGCACTTGAAAGACTAACAAGATGGTTTATTAGGTGATGAGCTTTCGTGGGCCAGACCCACTTCCTCAGATCAAATAGTGGAAGAAAATTGTCACAACCATAGATACCAAAGGGATACAATCAAAAAAATGTGAACACACATAAAATTGACAAATCAGATTTTAGAGCAGAGGAGGTGTGTGTGTGGGGGGGGGGGAGGGGGTTAGTGTCTATGAGATAATGATATTGGGGGTGATAATATCATTATCTTATAGACACTACCCCCCCCCCCTCAGTTCTAAAATCTGATTTGTCAATTTTATGTGTGTTCACTTTTTTTGATTGTATGCCTTTGGTATATATGGTCGTGCCAATTTTCTTCCGCAATTTGATCTGAGGAAGTGGGTCTGGCTCACGAAAGCTCATCCCCTAATAAACCATCTTGTTAGTCTTGAAAGTGCTGCATTGTCCTGTCTTTTGTTTCAGCAAGACCAGACTAACACGGCGACATTTCTATTACTAGAGTCAACTAAGCGATTTTTCCAGAAGGAAGGGAGGTGTCTGTGTGTGTGTGTGTGTGTGTGTGTGTGTGTGTGTGGCGGGGGGGAAGCAGGCTGTAGGGGAAAACACACCATTGTACCTCAGAGGCAGCCTATCCATTTGTTTTCTGACTGGGTCATTTCCACGTTGGATTTAGCAAACTCCCAGCCATCTACTGACAAGTCAGCATTGTCCCTGGTTGTCCATGGACATCTCAGCTTTCGCAGAGTCCCTGCTGACAAGGATCCAAACAGAATAAAAAATCTTCCTCTTTTCATTTCCCTTGGGCTTCACTTTGTGCCTCTGCTGGAAGAGCTCAGACTCCCCCCTACTCCTCAGAGAAACCAACTTCCCAAGACGAGCAACACAACCCAAGGAAGGTGGCGTGTCAGGCTGTAAAGCTGACAGCCCAGCAGGCCAGATATCGCCTGTGATTAATGCTGTACCGCTAGTATTGTGCTGTCTTTTAACCAACTGCTGCGGTCTGCGGCTTGCGGGGGTCAATTGCTGCATGTCTCGTCCACAGAGCTGTAGTGATGTGCACCAGCGGAGAGCTGGGTTCCCTTCTGAGAGGGACAAGGGAGCTAGCGTCACTCCCTGTGCGAGGCTGTACGTTGCGTTACAGTCACTGGGAATGCCGAGTGACACCGGCACGTGGTTGCTTAAGGGCTGTGCGAAGTGGAGAAAATTAGTAAACACGTTCTGTGTGCTGCAGGCTCTGTCTTCTACACGCTGTAAGGAGACAGAGGAGAAAAAAATCAAGTGAGGAAAGGAGCCTGACAAGAAAGAAATTCAGTGGAAAGTGCAAAAGAACATAAGAACGGCCAGCCTGGGTCAGACCAAAGGTCCAGCTAGCCTAGTATCCTGTCTGCCAACAGTGGCCAATTCCAGGTGTCCCAGAGAGAATGAAGAGAATAGATAACCAAGTTATCCCTCTCCTGTCACTCATGTCCAGCCTGTTTAACAGAGGCTAGGAAAACCATTCCTGCCCCTCCTGGCTAATAGCCATTGATAGAATTATAGAATACTAGGACTGGAAGGGACCTCGAGAGGTCATCGAGTCCAGTCCCCTGCCCTCATAGCAGGACCCAATACTGTCTAGACCATCCCTGATAGATATTTATCTAACCTACTCTTAAATATCTCCAGAGATGGGGATTCCACAACCTCCCTGGGCAATTTATTCCAGTGTTTAACCACCCTGACAGTTAGGAACTTTTCCCTAATGTCCAACCTAAACCTCCCTTGCTGCAGTTTAAGCCCATTGCTTCTTGTTCTATCCTCAGAGGCCAAGATGAACAAGTTTTCTCCCTCCTCCTTATGACACCCTTTTAGATATCTGAAAACAGCTATCCTGTCCCCCCCTCAGTCTTCTCTTTTCTGAACTAAACAAGCCCAATTCTTTCAGCCTTCCTTCCTAGGTCATGTTCTCTAGACCTTTCATCATTCTTGTTGCTCTTCTCTGGAACCTCTCCAATTTCTCCACATCTTTCTTGAAACGCGGTGCCCAGAACTGGACACAATACTCCAACATGATAGACCTGTCCTTCGTGTATTCATGTAGCTCTTTTTGGAACCCTATTTATGTCCTGGTCTTCACAACATCCTCAAGCAAGGAGTTCCACAGGTTGAATGTGTTACATGAAGAAGTACTTCCTTGTGTTTGTTTCAAACCTGCTACCTCTGAATATCATTTGGTAGCCTCTAGTTCGTGTGTTATGGGAACAAGTAAATAACTTCCCCTTATTCACCTTCTCCATACCTGTCATACTCTGCTCTCTTAGTCTCCTCTTTTCTAAGCTGAAAAGTCCTAGTCTTTTTAATCTTTCTTCATATGACAGGGTGGAAAATAACCACATGGAGCGTACCACTGAGAAATGGTGGGGTGGCCCGAAGGGGGGCAAAACAGTGCAAGAAGAACCCGAAAACCAGAAGAAACACACGAGGGGGATCCTTCGGCTCCAGTAAAGGAGGGATGAGTGTGGATTTACTGCATGCACATGTAAGGAATGTGCAGATCCCCATGCAAGCTGCAGATGACTGGGCAATGGGAGGAGTGAAGAGAGGTCTCTTGGGCATGAATTCCAGTAGAACAGGATTCCTCAACTCCGGTGGAAAACTCCTCCATCAAACCTGGCTACTGAAGTTTAGCACAAGACAGAGGCAAGGGGTGGGTTTGATCTGTAGGTGAGAGAAAGAGAAATTAGGAGAGAGAGATTCAGACTACATTAGGCAGCGCAATCATCAGAGGTAAGATGAGCAGGCCCCTGAAAAACCTCATTACTGGAGTCATTTAAAAGTCAGCTAGTCAAAGGCCTGGAATTATGCCATAAGGAAGAAGGCTGCAGTGGCGGGGGGTGAATGGAGAGAGATTAGATTGCTTCAAAAGTCTTTTCCATCTCTATCATCTGTGATTTGGTGACTATAGGATGGATAGCATCAGCAGAGGTGACATATCATTCTTAGCCCTTCAGATGCATAAATAATATTAGATCCAAGCCGGTCACATTAAGGGCTTAAAGAGCTATACACACACACACACACACACACACACACACACACACACACACACCCACCCCCATGGAAAAAGAAACCCAAGAGAAAACAAGTGTAGTAAATAATGCATTCAGATCAGGCAGATTCCCCTGCCGTGTGGTTAAATGCTTCTGTAATTCCACCACTGATTTGTATTAGTAATAATGAAGAAATCTTTGCACTAATTGTTGTGCTTTTCATCTGTGGATCTCATTATGAAACACAAAGGGAATTATCTAACTCATTGGAACAAAATGAGACAGGCTGCTGTGTGGATAGCAGAGTGCAATGGGCGTGTGAAATAAGAGATGGTGTATTGCTGGCTATGGAAACGGGTAAACACGCATTCACATGCTTGAGAGTGAGAGCGAGGAATTGAAGAGGAGAATCTATTACACACTGGATGGCGAAGACGTGTTATCTGGGTTCCGTAGGGAGGTGATGGACTCTCCATCCCGAGAGGTTTTTAAGTCCCGGTTTGACAAAGCCCTGGCTGGGATGATTTAGGTGGGATTGGTTCTGCTTTGGGCAGGGGATTGGACTTGATGACTCCTGAGGTCTCTCCCAGTCCTAGAATTCTATGATGTGGGAGAGGAAGAACGAGTTTGTGGGAAAGACGCTGAACTTGAATTCAGGACATTTTAGCTCCTGAAAATCCTGGAAGACCTTTGGTGTTTGGAGGTGGAATTTCAGCTCCATCAATGGTGGAAGTTAAGCCTCCCATTTGAGGCACGGATCCAGTAAAGCGTTTCAGCACTGGCTTAACTTAAATCCCATCAGCAGAGCCCTTGAGTTCACTGGGACTCTTGCTAGGCTTCAAGATGGGTATGTACCTTCCACACACAGGGATAGAAGGCTAGATACTGCTCCCTTTGAAGTGAAGGGCAAAACTCGCCTGGACTTGCGTAGTCACACAATCAGACCTCCGATTTGGTGAGGCTACCAGCGAGATCAGGGGTGCTTCATCACCATCATATCCGAGCCCTTCACCAGCGTCCGTGAGGTCAGCAAGTGCTGCTATCTCCTGCCCAAGGTGACACGAGAGAGAATCATGGTGAATCAGGAAGGTAAACCCAAGCTTTCCAATGCTACATCTAGAGCCCCGATTCCAATGGCAGAGCTGAATGCTAAGAGCAGAACATCATCCATGTTAGCTCAGAAACAAAGATCTATCTAGCCCAGGATCATGTTTATGCCTGTGGCCAGCAATGCTTCTGGCAATCGGAAATTTAGGGACACCCACAGCACGGGTCTAGAACTTAATAATTATCACTATAGGTTGGACCTCCCTGGTTTGGCACCCTCGGGACCTTTCAGGCCTGAATGAGGGAGTTTGCTGGACCAGCAAAGGTCAGTTCTGGCCCCCGTGCCTGGCTCTGCTCCTGGCCCATCTGATGGCCAAGTCTTGCTTCCAGTCCCACTGGGGCTCCTGTTCCTGCTGCCCACCCCTCTGCTTTCCTGCTGTCTGAGCATTCTGTTCCAGGAACAGCCACGGTCCAGCATTAGAATCTCTAATTCTACTGCAGGTTGAACATCTCAAAACCAGGATTCTGTGGTCTGGCAACACCCGTGGTCCTGCCAGACCAGAAAGCCCTGGTTTTGAGGGGTTCAACTTGTACTAGAATTACAGATTCAATTGAAAATGCTTCTAAAAACTTCACAGCAGTGCCATTAATTTACTAAAAAGCCTCTTTCTGTCTCCCCATTATTCCTATCACTAACCGAACCCAGTTCCTTTTTTATCTACGGCAGCGATCAGTTTGCTCTAGGCACTTGCTAGATCCTGAAGAAGGATGGTGTCTGCTCCAAACAGTATAAGAAGCGAAAAGCTTGACTGATATATAAATATATCATTTTACTCAGACAGAAAACTTTGTTAAGGTTGACGGTGTACTGCAGATCTTTTCAGAGTTCAAAAGAAAGACCACAGAGGAAGCATCCATCAAATACATAATAAATCCAGAGTGAAGGGAAATATGTAAAAGAAATCCAAACTTTACAGAGGTCAGCATTTCCCAGTAAAGGCATGCACAGTTATGCCTGGAGCATAAATGACTTAGGAGTTGTTGTCTGGTAGCTAGGGAGGTATCAGGCAAAAGCACAGCTGGTGAGGTTGGAGCCAAGCTGTGATTTTACCTATTTCTTGTAGAAAAGTCATGGTGACAAATCAATTGAGTTACTTTCTAAGGCTATTTCCATAAGGATACGGTGCTAGAAATGTACTTCAAAAGAACATTTAGGCTCCCAACAGTCATCGGATGCTTTTTAATTCCCCTAGAATCAGTAATGGATCATTATGATGTTCCTGATTCAAGAGAGAATAACTTGCTAAACATGTCTCCCCCCATTAAAAATTATTGCTGGGCATGTGAGGCTTGATCCAAAGGCTACTGAAGTCAATGAAAGTATTCCATCTTATCATGAACTTCTTCTGAAGTTTGTAGAACAAGTGTTTTTTTGAGATAAAGTGTAGGAGCAAGAATAAAAATACCAGTGGCATATTCAAAGTTAAATCAACGGTTAGTTTTTCCTCTTTGCCCAGTATATGAAAAAAAATTAAACTGGGTTTTGGCAAAAGGTTTCTCTGAAGCATAAAGTCTACACATACAAAATTGCAAGTGGAAAGGCACCTTCATGATTAGTGCAAAATGTGTTGGGGAGAAGACAAAATTAATTACCTAAGGATTGAGATTAAACCTCTGCTTCTCCCTCGATAATGGTGTCTTTCCATTGTATTAAAAAAAACTTTAAAAAAAATGATGAAGTGTATAGCAGTACCTTAAAGGCTAACAAAACATGTAGATATCATGAGCTTTCATGGGTACAACCCACTTTCCATTGTATTGTTATGACAGAACTCACAAGGTGGCGCTGTAACAAAAATCTTACAAGGTCTCTCTCTTTAGGACATGTCTACACTAGGAAAGTATTTCGAAATAACTCAAATCGATTTAATAACTCCTGAAATAACAAAATCGAAATAGTGTGTCCTCACTATGGGGAAACCTCAAAATGAGTTCAAAGCAGGCTCCATTAATGTGGATGCGTTACCTTGACTTAAAGCCTCAGGAAGTACTGGAGAGTAATTAGTTTTAATTACTCTGGAGAGTCGTTATTTCAAAATAGCAACAGCAGAATGTCCACACTACCTCTATTTAGAAATAAGCATTATTCCCCAAGGAAAGCAGGAGCAGAGATTTTGAAATAACCAGCCCATTATTTCAAAATACCAGACTTGGTTGTGTGGACACTTTGCTTATTAATTTGACCTAAGGGGGGGAGGGTTATTTCGAAATAAAGCCCTAGTGTAGACCAGGGCTTAGTGTACAGGAAAGTTTTCCACCTTTGAGGAAATATCGTGCAAATATCGTGCAAATCGTGCAAATCACTGCTCACTGGAGAGAAAACAGGCTGTGGTCTCTATATTTGGTGGGAATGAATAGTTTCCTGGGAATTGGCATTGCTTGATGGAATAAGATTTCTAGAAGAGGTGATTTCCTGAATGCTATTAGTGACGTCCTCTGTTCCAGTTCAGAACATGTTATACCTCGAGTATACTTCTATTACTTAGGAAAGCTGATGTGCAAGGCCCCCGACACCTGCTACCACTTGGCAGCATGCAGCACTAACACCAGTTTTCAGACACTGGGGTCAGAAGAAGAGCCACACTATGTGTTTTCTACTATATATTAGGGCTGAGCTAATAATTGATGTTTGAGTGCTGGGTAGCAGGTTCACCAGCTAACGAGGAAGCAGAGAGTGTGGGAGGTGAAATCCCCAGACAGTCTTTGCATAGCTCAATTATAAACAGAGCCCGCCCAAGCTACGGGCTACCACCCAGGGTGCCCCATTGTAGGGGGCACCACTCGGGGCTGCCGGGCCGGGGCAGGCGGGGGCGGGGCCACACTCCCAGACCCTGGGGCATACGAACGGCTCAGGCCGCCCCTGATTATAAATCATACTCTGCCTATCTATGGCTTACTGGGTCTGGGATCTCAAAGGACCTTACACCGCCCATAGTCCAGCAGCACTATTTGAGCAGGGGCACAGCTGCTTGCTTCTGTTTGTTCTTCCTCTATTGCATGCCTGGGGCATGACACCCTCTCTCATGTGTACACTCCAGACTTCTATTGCAGCCAACTTCATAAGAACGGCCAGACTGGGTCAGACCAGTGGTTCATCCAGCCCAGTATCTTGTCTGCCGACAGTAGCCACTGCCAGATGCCCCACAGGGAGGGAACACAACCGGAAATCTTCACATGACCCTTCCCCTGTCACCCATTTCCAGAGAAACAGAGGTGAGGGACACCATTTCTACCCAACTGGGTAATAGCCATTGATAGACCAAACCTCAATGAATCAATCTAGCTCTTTGTTGAACTCTGTTAAAGTCCTAATCTTCACCACATCCTCTGGCAAGGAGTTCCACAGGTTGAGACTGCGCTGAGTAAAGGAAAACTTCCTTTTGTTTGTTTCAAACCTGCTGCCTATTCATTTCATTTGGTGGCCCCTAGTTCTTATATTGTGGGAATAGGTAAATAACTTTTCCTTACCCACTGCTTCCATACCAGTCATGATTTTATAGACCTCTATCATACTCTTCTCCCCTTTAGTCTGCTCTTTTCTAAGCTGAGACATCCCAGTGTTTTTACTCTCTCTTCATATGGGACCCGTTCCAAACCCCTCATCATTTTGTTGCCCTTTTCTGAACCTTTTCCGGTGCCAATATAGCTTGTTTGAGAGGGGCCACCACATCTGTCCGCAGTATTCAAGATGGGGGCGGGCCAGGATTTTTTACAGAGGCAATAAGATATTCTGTCTTATTCTTGATCCCTTTTTTAATGATTCCCAACATTAAATCCTAAACAGTTTGGTATCATCCACAAACTTTACCACCTCACTGCTTACCCCTTTCTCCAGATCATTTATGAATAAGTTGAAAAGGATTGGTCCCAGGACTGACCCTTGGGGGACACCACTAGTTACCCCTCTCCATTCTGAAAATTTACCATTTATTCCTACCCTTTGTTTCCTGTCTTTTAACCGGTTCCCAATCCAAGAAAGGGCCTTCCCTCTTATCCCATGGCCATGTAATTTACACAAGAGCCTTTGGTGAGGGACCCTGTCAAAGGCTTTCTGAAAATCTAAGTATACTATATCTACTGGATCCCCCTTGTCCACATGTTTGTAAACTCCTTCAAAGAACTCTAATAGATTAGTAAGACAGGATTTCCCTTTACAGAAACCATGCTGGCTTTTGTCCAACAAATTATGTTCTTCTACATGCCTCACAATTTTATTCTTTATGTTTTTATGTTCTCTGACAGCAATCCCTTGGAGGCATGAAGGATAGTGGGATATTTGGCCCTGAGTGGATCTGAAGGGACACTTGGAATGAGGGCGAGGGAGTTGAGGGCACTGCAGGCGTTCTCCTCGACCCTTCTATCAACAATAGGCGTCCAGGCAGAGACAGATGCATGCTGAAGGTGAATGCATGGCTGCATGGATGGTGTTAACAGGAGGACCTGTGATTCCACACCCATAGAGTTATCAAATCTTAGGACTGGAAAGAACCTTGAGAGACCATGAAGTCCAGTCCCCAGCACTCATGGCAGAACTAAATATTATCTAGGTCCCCCAGAAAGGTGTGTGCCTATCAGCTTTTAAAATTCTCCAGTGACGGAGATTCCACAATCTCCCCCTCAGGAACCTAGTTTGGATCTTGCATAATCTGTGCTCTGCTGTCTTCTTTTTCCAACAGATGTCTGAGTAGTGGAAATCCCGCATCATCACCAAGTCCCTATGCTTTGGAAGATTGTGTTAGTTGCTTAAAAAAAGACTTACCCACCTCTTTTTCCTGCTTGAAAGTGGTCTTGAATGGCCTCATGTTATGACATACTATTGATTTTTATCATGCCTTTTATCTTTACTTACAGATTTTCAGCAGGTCTGCTTCTCACTTCTATCTCTACCTCATGACAAAAGTATTAATCTTTGATACTTAAGGGCACACCTCCTTCCTTTCCCCCCCTCCCTATCCTTCATGAGAAAGTTGTATCCTTCCATACCAATATTCGAGCCCTGTAAATTATCCCACCAAGTCTTTGTGGTGTCTATTCTATGGTCAATTGTGATTATTCACTAGTATTTCTAGTGTAGGGAAGATAAGGAGTGTGGTAAGAGATCATGCCTGCCTTAACAAGGACATCTTCAATGACCTGACACTCAAAAAAAAAAAAAAAAAAAGTCATACAAAAATGGAAATTAGGGCAAAGCATGAAGAATGAATAAAAAAACAATAGGATGTAGGGCCAAAATTAGAAAGGTCAAGGCACAAAACAAGATCAAACTAGGGACATGCAGGGATACAATGAAATAAAAGAGGAAGACCAAGGACAGAAAATGCAGCAATGCCATTTTTAATTTAAGTTTTCACTAAAAAGGCATTCACAGTAATCAAACAACTAATATAGCAAACCTCAGTGAATGAGGTCAACTCTGAATCTAAAATAAGAAATTACAAGTTAAGAATTACTTAGACAAATTAGAGGGCTGGAAATCAAAAGGGCCCCAGGAAATACATCCTAGGAATGGTATGAAGAAATCTCTGAGCCTTTTGCAATTATCTTTGAGAATGGATAGAGGATGGGAGAGATCTCAGAGGACTAGAAAATGACACAGTGAGTTATAAAAAGGAAATAATGATAATCCAGAAAAGTATAGACCAGACAGTTTAACTCTGGTATCCAGAAAGATAATGGAGCAAATAGTAAAACACTCAATTTGTCAGCATCTAGAAGATAATAAGGTGGTAAGTAACAGTCAGCGTGTATTTACCAAGAATGAATCACATCATCAAACCAACCTAATGTTCTTCTTTGACAGGGTCATAACAATTAGCCCTGGTCTACCCTAGGGAATTATTTCAAAATAACCCCCCTCATTTTGAAATACTTAGGGGAGAGTCCACACTACCAAATCCGTTATTTTGAAAGAATGGTCTGGCTATTTCAAAATCTCTACTTCTGTTTTCTTGGGGAATAATGCTAATTTCAAAATAGTTATTTCGAAATAGCAGTAATGTGGCTGCTCCGTTGTTGCTATTTCAAAATAACGATGTCTCAGTGCCTCCTGGTGCTCTAAGTCGAGGTAGCATACCGACAAATAACAGAGCCTCCCTCAGAGTAATGTTGAGGCTCCCCCATAGTGGAGACTCACTATTTCGATGTTATTTCAGGAATTACTTCAAATGTAGTTATTTTGATGTAATTTCCTAGGGTAGACATGCCCTTAAGGGCCCTGTGGGGGAGGGGAAGCCAAAGCAAGAATATCTATTGACCTCAGCAAGGTTTTTGGCATTGTCTCACATAAACTTCTGATAAGCAAACTAGAGAAATACAGCCTACATAAACCTACTGTAAGTTGATGTACCCCTGGTTGGAAAACCATACTCAGAAAGTAGTTATCAATGGTTCATAGTCAAACTGGAAGAGCATTACTATTGGTATCTGTCTTGTGTCCAGTTCTAGTCAAGAACTTAATCAGCAATTTGGATAATGGCATAGTGTGGACAATACCTAGCTGGGAGGGACTGCAAATCCTTTGGAAGACAGGATTAGAATTCAAAATGATCTTAACAAATTGGTCTGAAATTAACAGGTTGAAAGTCAATAGGACAAATGCAAAGTACTCCACTTAGGAAGGAATAATCAATTGCACAAATATAAAATAGGAACTGACTGCTTAGGAAGGAATACTGCAGAAAAGGATCAGGGGGTTATAGGAGATCAGAAACTAAATATGAGAAGCGGCAATACTGTTGCAAAAATGCAAAATCATTTACAAAAACGAAGAAAGGTGCAGAAAATCTGACTTCCCAGAAATGATTGGGAAAAAAAATCCAGGTTTGTTTAGTCTGGAGAGCACAATATTGGGGTGAAGGGAGAGATAATTGTTCAAATACATAAAGAGTTATTATGGAGGAGAGAAACGTTGTTGTTCTTATCCTCTGAGAACAGGACAAAAAGCAAAGGGCTTATATTGCAGCAAGAGAGGTTTAGGTTGGACATTAGGAAAAGCTTCCTAACTGTTAGGGTGGTTAAGCACTGGAACAAATTGCCCAGGGAGGTTGTGAAGTCTCCATCAATGGAGGTTTTTAAAAACAAATTAGACAAACACCCATCAGGAATGGTGTAGAATAAAATGACCCATCGAGATCTCTTCCCGTCCTACATTGCTATGATCCCAGTTCAGAATTTCTCACTCTCCAATAGCTTGGAGCACATGGCTTTACTGCAAAGCTAACAAGCCATTATCTGCGCAGGAAAGCAGAGCCGATGGGTGCCAAGTGGAACAGGCGGCTCTTCTAATTACAAACAAACAAATCTGCTCAACACAAGACAAGCCGTTTCTCTACGCCCGAAGTGCTCGCCTTTCCTCTCTCTCCAGGGTCTCGTTGCAGCCTGATGTCGCTTTTAATCTGACACGTTTATTGGCACCCCTTCTTTATTCGGTGGGGCCCTTGTTACATTGTGCCTCACTTTAATCTCCCTGTAATCTTTACACTGCTGTATTCTGACACCTCCCCCAGCACAGTGACTGATTTTATTTTTAAGCGTGGCTGCCTTTATTGTTCTCCACAAATCCTCCCTAGCCAGCGAGAGCTTCATTTCTCCTTGGTGAGTTGGCCCCTCGTGGGTCCTTTGTTTTCATAGACCATTTCTCCTTATTGCTGCTCATTCCTCTTCATTTTTACAGTGAAACTTTGCCAGGGTTTGGGTCTGAACTTCAGGACTGGGTCTTCATTTGGAGAGTGAGCTGGACAAGCCCGTGGATCTGAAGACTCTGTGGAAATTTCAGTCTTCAGTCCGGATCTCAGCTTTGTGGACCAGGCTTGTCAGGACGAACCAGCCATTCCACCCTGTACCCATAGGCTTAACATTGTAGAGGAGGCGGGTAGTCAGGGCACTAACTGAGGCCTGCCCAAGGCTGGCGAGGCCATAGACTTTCCGTGTAACCTTGGAGACAGCACTTCACCTCAGCACCCGCTTTCTAACATGGGGCTAATAGCACTTCCCTCCCTCACAGAGGAGTAGTGAGAATGAATATTTTGGCCTTGGAAAGGGTTCAGAAAAGGGCAACTAAAATGATTAGGGGTTTGGAACGGATCCCATATGAGGAGAGGTTAAAGCGACTGGGACTTTTCAGTTTAGAAAAGAGGAGACTGAGGGGGGATATGATAGAGGTCTATAAAATCATGAGTGGTGAGGAGAGGGCCGATAATGTTATTTATTAGTTCCCTAAATAGAAGAACTAGAGGACACCAAATGAAATTAATGGGGAACAGGTTTAAAATAATAAAAGAAAGTTCTTCTTCACACAGCGTGTAGTCAACCTGTGGAACTCCTTGCCAGAGGAGGCTGTGAAGGCTAGGACTATAAGAGTTTAAAGAGAAGCTAGATAATTTCATGGAGGTTAGGTCCATAAAAGGCTATTAGCCAGGGGATAAAATGGTGTCCTTGGCCTCTGTTTGTCAGAGGCTGGAGAGGGATGGTAGGAGATAAATCGCTTGATCATTGTCTTTGGTCCACCCTCTCTGGGGCACCTGGTGCTGGCCACTGTCGGCAGACAGGATACTGGGCTAGAAGGACCTTTGGTCTGACCCAGTACGACTGTTCTTATGTTAATAAGAGCAAGAGCGCAAGGCGCTCAAACACCATGGTAACAGGGGCCAGAAAAGCACAGCTTCCATGACCTTGTGACTGGGTCTCCGCAAACAGGCAGAGTCCCTGAATAAGCTCAGTAAACAGGGGAATGTGTATTTATTACAGGAAGAAGAGAGCGGAGGCAGCTCCCTTCCTCATGCTGAATCCACAAACACTTTTCCCTGGCCAGGAAACCCCTCCTTTTCACATCCTCATGGCAAGGTTATTCCTGACTCATGGGTCCTTCCCCATCTGGGGCTTAGGGACTATATACGTTTCACCCATGCAGACCCTGTCAGCAGTGTCTCTCTGACCCCTGTACCACAGCCAGTCTCTTTCACCCGTGTCCCAATGGCCAATGCGCAGGTGCCAGAAGTCTGTGTCCCAGTTGTTGCTCCCACAAATCATTTTTAATCAGCACACGTCTCTTGCGACAGTCCACAGACAGGCCGAAAGAAGTGGCCTAGGTAGGCAGTAGCTTAATGCCCATGCAGCATAGGGATTACTTTGTGCTTGTGCAGAAAGACTTGCCAAGAAAGCTACCAGCCGGCCTGGTTTTGTACTGATGTTCTGGCAGGCCATGAGACACTCCGAGGTGAGTCTTAACTCTGCATCACTGACTTTTTTTAATAAGTGAATAAATATTGTTTAGAGGACAGAAAGGTCATGCTGTCCATCAGGCTGTGTCTACTTATCCCGCCCCCTTGGACAAAAAGAGAGATGCTGTTTCTCTCGTCTGAAAGTAAAAATGATGAGAACTAAAAGAAATACAGAAGCACCTTGATTACCCAGATGCCATTGGGGGAGCTGACAAAGTCTGGATAAGAGATTGTCAGAGGCCTTGTCAGTGTAATTAATAGCTATCAGATGACATGGCCGTGTTTTGGCTAATAGGGAGTTTCAGACAACTGAGAGGGTGGATAAATCAAGGTTACATTGCAATCACAAAGCAGCATTCTACATTTCACACTTCTCATTGTTAAAACCCCCTTTTTAAAAAATAAAAAGCCTGGTTCTAGTCAGAATAAAAGCATCCTGGGTGCTGTGTAGAGGATAATACGTTTAAGAATCCAAAGGTGATTTGGGAGAACAACAGATTTTTTTCTTCTGAAGAGTGATTAATTCAACTGAGCTAAAATCAAACTGCATGAGGTGGCCACACAAGGGAGAATTCCATTTCTGAGCGGTTCTATAGAACTTTATCTAGCTTGGTTATTTAAGTGACATCATTCTGTGTAAAGCAGGACATCGCGTGACAATAGCTGGCATTTAAAAAGCCATTGTTTGCCAGCCGTGTTCCCATGCTAGTGTCTCGCATTCATAAACGGCACATCTACTACGAATGGAGTTCAAATACTACTGCATGGTAACCGTTGGCAAAAACATATGTTTTCACGGATAACTTTTGTGGCAATGAGTATCGTAAACTCATATTCCATCTGAAAGCCTTTAACATATTCCATCTGTAAACGTGTCAAGTAACAGAGGGGTAGCCGTGTTAGTTTGAATCTGCAAAAGCGGCGAGGAGTCCTTTGGAACCTTATAGACTAACCGAAGTGTTGGAGCATAAGCTTTCGTGGGCAAAGGCCCACTTTGTCAGATGCATCTGACAAAGTGGGTCTTTGCTCCAACACTTCGGATAGTCTATAAAGTGCCACAGGATTCCTCACCGCAATTGTAAACCTGAAGTGCAAATATAGAGAGAAGAACCACAAGTATTACATCACCACAATTGCCATTACTTGATCTCAGGGCATGATCAGTTACTACCGTAATCGCTACTAAAAGACTCTGGCTTTATAAGTTAACTTTTCAATGGGCATCATGTCAAGATAGAATCATAGAACACTAGAACTGGAAGGGACCTTGAGAGGTCATCGAGTCCAGTCCCCTACCCTCATGGAAGGACCAAGAACCATCTGGATCATCCCTGATAGATGTTGGTCTAATCTGCTCTTAAATATCCCCAGTGATGGAGATTCTACAACCTCCCTAGGCAATTTATTTCAGTGTTTAACCACCCTGACAATCAGGAAGTTTTTCCTAATATCAAACCTAAATCTTGATGCAATTTAAGCCCATTGCTTCTCGTCCTATCATCAGAGTTTAAGGAGAATGTTTTTTCTCCCTCCTCCTTGTAACACCCTTTTAGATACTTGAAAACTGCTATGTCCCCTCTCAGTCTCCTCTTTTCTCAACTAAACTAGCCCAGTTCTTTCAGTCTTCCCTCACATGTCATGTTTTCTAGACCTTTCATCATTTTTGTTGCGCTTTTCTGGACCTTCTTCAATGTCACCACATCTTTCCTGAAACGTGATGCCCAGAACTGGACACAATACTCCAACTGAGACCTAATCAGCACAGAGTAGAGCAGAAGAATGACTTCTCATGTCTTGCTCAGAACACTCCTGTTAATGCATCCCAGAATCATGTTTGTTTTTTTTGCAACCGTGTCACACTATTGTCTCATACTTAACTTGTGATCAGGGCCGAGTGGGTAGATGTAGAAGGTAATAAGAGGTCTGCGAGATAATGTGGAGAAGAGGCAACAGCATATAGCTGACTGATGTGACGCCTAAGAGGCAGAAGGACTTCTTGCAGAGCTTTGGTAGCCAAGTTTTGAAGTAGCCTGGGAGATGAATGGGAAGCCCAGTGAGATTAAATTCCAAATTACTTTAGTATATTAAGACAGAAATGTTGCAATTTTCCAAGTTCACAGAAGGAAACAAAGAGGCTTAAACTGCAATTCAGCATGCTAGTTTTGCCTGTGCTAGCAGACACCTGGCCTTGTCAGAATGAATGCTAGCTGGAGCCATTGTGGCTTTGCATTTTGTTCAAGTGATGGCAAATGGAAGGAGTCTACCCCCTGGCAAGTTGTGTTGCTTTTCAGAACATTCCTCTTGTTTATATTCTTGCGACGTTTTACTTTAATGCATTTTCTAATTTGTGCGTGTGGAATAGGGCCCTTGAAAGCAGCAGTTAAATGCTGTCATACGTTGTTTATGTCTTGGGAACGAAGTTTTCTCTAGTGGTGAATTGCTATTGTTCTGTATTTTAAATTAACACACCAAGTTGGAAGCCCAGCTGCAATCGAGGACAGGCGCGCCAAGAGAAGAGGGTGGGGCTGGGTATCAGCCTTGAAATTCTTTAGTCAGCTGCGCAGAACGAGGAGGCAGAAGATAAAGCAAGACCATTTGAGGGCTCAATCCAATACCATTACGTGTTCCCTCGCTCGACGCAGAGCTGCCGTTCACCCCAAATGGGAAGCCCTCAGGCTGACAGAGCAGCCAGAGAATGTGTTTCAAACCCTTGGGGACGTGCACATAGCTTTGCCTTTTGTGCTGCTGTCAGAGCCGGCCCAAGTTGCGGGCTGACCGGGCTACCGCCCAGGGCGCCCCATTGTAGGGGGTGCTGCGCGGGGCTGCTGGGCCAGGCAGGGGCGGCACCGTGCATGCGCCATGTGCTCGGAGGCGAGGCCACGCACCCAGAGGTGAGGCCACACCTGCGTTACACTCCTGGGAGCGGCACTATGCTCCCGGGGCCCAGTGCGCATGACTAGCTCGGGCCAGCCCAGGCTGCTGTAACCTTCAGTTTTGCGGGGCTGTGACAACGGGATGTACCAATCTCACACTGGGGCTGCCAGGGTTAAGCCTGGCTACCTGGCTGAGAAGGCCCCGCCCCCTGGCTCTGCTGGGCATGCTCAAGTTGGAGGCCTGCTATAAAGGCCTGGGGAGTAGCTCAGTCGGGGTGGATTGCCGACGAGGAAGGAGGTGCTGCAGGAGATCCTGAAGGAGAAGCACGGGTGCACCCAGATGCAGTTCCCAGTCAGCAGGGAACCACAGCAGAAGCCCCCAGGCTGGAGGGAAGGGACGGAGCAGCTCACAAAGGAGAAACCACAGTACGAAGTACCCCAGGGAGGGGAGTGGAACCCCAGGAGCATGGTGTGTTTCGGCAGGACTCCCGTTGAGCTAGTGGTGGTGCACTCCACTGCTGACAAGGCCCTGGGCTAGGACCTCCTCCACACGAACCCCACACGGAGCTCTGGTCTTCCCCATACTATTGACTCTGGCTAGTAGGCCATGCTGCCCTGTGGCAAGGGAGAATTACCACTGACTGTGGCTGATCGTATTCGTGTGGATTGAGCACTGATTAAGGGGCCTCAGAGTCCTGACTCCTCCTCCCCACCAGGGCATGGAGAGGGAGAGGCTCTGTGCTTCATCTTTAGGGAGGCATCAAACTCCTGCACATCTCAGTTTGTGTGCTGGGACCCTCCAGCAGGTGTTTTGGGGTGCGAGGTGGCAGCATCTCACCCATTCACTGTTGTAATAAGTCTGAGCCCAAAGTCCACAGCCTAAGTCCCCCCCGCCAAGCATTGTGAAGGCTTGGATCCGAATCTCAATTTGACCATTGTACCCCCTTTTTTTAAAAAAACAAAATTATAAGTACCCCCAGTACCTACAGTTTTCAGACACACACAGGTTTTTTTTTCTGCCATTGCAACACATTTTCTTAAACCACTTAATCGTAGCAGAGTGAGTGATGAAATTTTGGGGTGAAAAAGTACAAAAATAAGAAAGCGCTGTAAAACTTAAAACAAAAAGTCAGTTTTCTCCAAATTGCGATTGTGTTGACGTACCCCCGAGACTTCTCTCGAGTACCCCAAGGGTAGTCGTACCACTGGTTAACAAACAGTAGGATTCTGGGTGCCCTCCATTCTCAAGAATAATGGGATCGGTCCGCACAGCTGGCTCAGAAAATGACTTCCCGTGAAAATATTAGCATTCATCACTTCGCTGCAATCCCAGTAAGGGTTAGGACTTTAAATATATTGGTCGCCTTTTGTTTCGTCTGAGCCTCGGGGCATTTTTATTCCAGATCTGCAGCCTTTCTTCCTTGTGTGTACTCAACTGTATAATGCACTGAAAGTGTTTCCTTTTCAGAGCCACAGGCAGGAAAGATCCTCGCTCAGCTGCTCAAGTGAAGAGCTTTCTTGTTCTGTACTAAATCAAGGGAAAGTCAAATACAGGGAGGGTGAGTCCAAATGTTAACTTATATAGGGTTTGCAAAAACAGGGCGAGGGGCACTTCACAAAGAAACCATCAAGCTTGGATTTGGTCTTGTTGTGAATTGCAGGGGACTGGATAAATATGCAGAACTATTTCCCTTCCTCCCCCCCCCCGCCCCGGAGGAGATATCACTTCAGCCACTCACGGAAAGCAAGGAGGCCCTAGAATCATGGAGTCATAGAATCATAGAGCTGGAAGAGACCTCAGGAGTCATCAAGTCCAGCCCCCTGCCCAAAGCAGGACCAAACCCAACTCGATCAACCCAGCCAGGGCTTTGTCAAACCAAGACTTAAAAACCTCTAGGGATGGAGATTCCACCCCCTCCCTAGGGAACCCATCCCAGTGCTTCTCCCCCCTCCTAGGGAAATAGTTTTTCCTAATATCCAACCTAGACCTCCCCCATTGTAACTTGAGCCCATTGCGCCTCGTTCTGCCATCTGCCGCCACTGAGAACAGCCTCTCTCCATCCTCTTTGGAACCCCCCTTCAGGAAGTTGAAGGCTTCTATGAAATCCCCCCTCACCCTTCTCTATTGAGGACTAAATAAGCCTAAATCCCTCAACCTCTCCTCATAGGTTATGTGCTCCAGCCTGTGATTAGGTGGCAAAACAATAAAGTAAAGTAAACCCAAAGGTCCAACCTCCTCAACCCTATTTGAGTTCAGGAAGAAAGATGACACGTCTTTTTGTCCAACGGTACTTTGCAAAGCCGAGAAGGATAACAATGAGCTACTCAGCTCCCGCGTGCAATCCTCAATTACTGACTTTTGGTGTGACCATCACAATGAAAAAATAAAACAACAGTATTTTTAAGCTGGAGCAGGTGCTGATTTGCATTCGAGGGCGTGTTGAAAGGAAAGTGGGGTGCATCTCCTGAGCTCTGTGATCACTGGGGCCAGCTATCAGTGCTATCTGCCGTGTGTCCCCCTCTCCCATGCAGAGACTGGTGCCACTAGAACGTCTCACTCATCTGCATTGTTGACATCGCTGCAGCTAGAATCAACACAACCCTGGATGGGACCCCAGAGAACATGCCACGCAAGATGAGGGACACGTAGACCCCTCTCGATAAAGATGAAATCAGTGATGCCTTTGGGACCTGCTACTTTAAGTGTGAATTTAATAGTGACAGATGGGGGGGAAGCAGGAGACCTCATGGGTAGCGAGCTGGACTAGAAAGCAGCTCTGCCGTCAACAAGCTGTGAGAATGGACAAGTCCCTTTGCCTCTGGTTGCCCATAGGGCTTGTCAGACACAATGAGCTCTTCCGATTCGGAACTGACTCTCAGGATGCACCGTTGGAGCTGAGCCAGTATGGAGGAGGAGACGACCTGCTACTAGCACGGAACAAGGGCAGATCACTCGCCACTGAGTGGGGAGCAGGGAGACGGGATGAGATTACTCATTTGCTGCAGGGGTACATGCTGCCTTTTACTCAGGTCCACGTACTCATACACGTATGTTACTCAGATCCATCTTTCAACTGCTTCTGTTCAAAGGGCTTGTGCCTGCCAGGCCGCTGCCAGGCTACAGGTTAGTTGTGGGGCCAGGAGATGCAAGCTGTGTTATGTGCATTATAAGCCTCCACCCCAGACAACTCTGGGAGGAGGCTTGCACCCAGCATCCACCCCTCTGCTCCAGGTCCCTTCCATTGGCCACGTGTCGGGGGCAGGGACCCCAAGCCAAGCAAATCTCCCGGTAGGGTAGCTTTCAAACCCCACCACTTCCGCCCAAGACCTCGCCCCAGGCCACTTCCAAAATTTGTGAAGTGGCCCCTTCAAAAATTAATGCCTACCCCTAGGTTACAAGGATGGGTGCCGTGCAAAGACCTGAGGTAAGTAGACAAAATCTTAGATTTACCAGCATGGAGTCCTTTCATCTTATGACTCAGCATGAAGTGGGTGAAACATGAACCTGCAAGCAAGGTGCCGTTTGCGAGTAGCTTCTGACTCTGAACAGGTTGGAGCTGCTGGTTGGAAATGTGGGGAGCGCGGGAGTTGGCAGAACATTGGACGGAAGTCATAGAATTGAAATTTATTTTGTGTTCATCAACATTTTTATTGGATTTTGAAAAACATTTTGTACTCGTTTTACAGAAAACTTTCAACTCAAAACAGAAAAAAAGCCATTTAATTTTTGGTGGAATGTTTTTAGTGTTCTGACCAACAATAGATATTTGCAAAGAAAACAGATACTTCCCACTAAAGTTTTTCATACAGTCATAGAATCATAGACTCCTAGAACTGATCAATGGTTCGATGTCTGATTGGCGGTCAGTAACAAGTGAAGCGCTCCATGGGTCGGTTCTAGGGCCAGTTTTGTTCAACATCTTTATTAATGACCTGGATGAGGGGATGGATTGCACCCTCAGCAAGTTCAGACAACACTAAGCTAGGGGAGGAGGTAGGTACGTTGGAGGACAGGAATAGGGCCCAGAGTGACCTAGACAAATTAGAGGATTGGGCCAAAAGAAATCTAATGAGGTTCAACAAGGAGAAGTGCAGAGTTCTGCACTTGGGACAGAAGAATCCCAAGCATTGTTACAGGCTGGAGACTGACTGGCTAAGTAGCAGCTTAGCAGAAAGGACCTAGGGATTACAGTGGATGAGAAGTTGGATATGAGTCAACAGTGCATCCTTGCAGCCAAGAAGGCTAATGGCATATTAAGGTGCATTAGGAGGAGCATTGCCAACAGATCTAGAGAAGTGATTATTCTCCTTTATTCAGCACTGGTGAGACCACAGTTGGAGTATTGCATCCAATTCTGAGCCCCCGTTACAGAAAGGATGTGGACGCATTCGAAAGGGTCCAGCAGAGGACAATGAAAATAATTAGGGGGCTGGAGCACATGACTTACGAGGAGAGGCTGAGGGACTTTAGTCTGCAGAAGAGAAGAGCGAGGGGGGATTGGATAGCAGCCTTCAAGTACCTGAAGGGAGGTTCCAAAGAGGATGGAGAGAGGCTGTTCTCAGTAGTGAGGGATGGCAGAACGAGGAGCAATGGTCTCAAGTTGCAGTGGGGGAGGTCTAGGTTGGATATTAGGAAAAGCTATTTCCCTGGGAGGGTGGGGAAGCACTGGGATGTGTTCCCTAGGAAGAGGGTGGAATCTCCATCCCTAGAAATTTTTAAGTCCCAGCTTGACAAAGCCCTGGTTGAGATGATGTAGTTGGGATTGGTCCTGCTTTGGCCATGGGGCTGGACTTGACTTCTTGAGGTCTCTTCTAGTCCTAGGAGTCTGGGACTCTATCAACTGGAAGGAACCTCCACGGGTCATGCAGTCCAATCCCCTGCCTTCATGCTAGTACCACACACCATCTAGATCATCTGTGACAAGTGTTTGTCTAACAACTTCTTAACTATCTCCAGTGATGGAGATTCCACAACCTCCCTAGGCAATGTATTCCAGTGTGTAACCACCCTGACAGGAGTTTTTTCATAACGTCCAATCTAAACCTCCCTTGCTGCAATTTAAACCCATTGCTTCTTTTCCTATCCTCAGAGGTTAAGGAGAATATTTTTTCTCTCTCCTCCTTGTTACACCCTGTGACGGGATGGGTGGCCTCCACCTCGTGGAGGCAGACCTGCCCCGCACTGACCTGGGGGCGGCCCAGGAAGTGTGGGTGGCGTGCGGCCCCCGTACTGCGGCTGCCTCTCAGTTGAGAGGCGGGGGAGGGGCCGGAGAGGCGTGCCAGCTGGAGCACTGAAGCTGGGCAGAGCTATATGCTGGCCACGCACGTTGTGGCCGGTGATGTCATGCCGGGAGGATGCCGGCATGGCATTTAAACCCGGGGGAGGGGGGGAGGCAGGAGGTAGGACGCCCGCGGGAAGGAGGATGCCTGGGAGAAAGAGGCAGGAGGGAGTACGCCCGGGAGAGCAAGACCCAGGAGGAAGGACCACTGGGAGGGGAAACTCCCGGGAAGGGAGTCATATGGAGGGAGCTGGTCCCACGGAGACGGCAGCAGAACCAGCGAAGGACTGGGGGGATAAGAAGTAGCCCAGGGCGGGGCTTGGAGCCGGTGAGTTGCGGGCATTAGCCCCACTGGCTGGACAGGATCTAGCGACCCTGTCCTTAGGGCTGGGGCCCGTGAGAGGGCGGGCCCAGGGCCCCTCTACCCCCACATCCTGGCAATAACAACCGAAACCAGCGTCAGGCGCCGGGGGAGGACAAACCAAGAGTACTGAGGACCTACCCCGAGTGGGGAAACGCAAGGGGGGGGGCGGCTAAGCACGCGTCTGACTGGGGTGGGCTGGTCCCCCACTCATACACACCCCTTTAGGTATTTGAAAGCTGCTCTCATGTCCCCTCTCAGTCTTCTCTTTTCAAATTAAACAAGCCCGATTCTTTCAGTCTTCCCATATAGGAGACCTTTAATCATTTTTGTGATTCATCACCTCTGCCATTTCCACATTTTCTGTTTTTGTTTTTTCCTCTTCATTGAGCAATCACCTACCCCGCTCTTGGTCTTCCTCTTGCTTCTAATGTATTTGTAGAATGTTTTCTTGTTGCCCTGTACATACCTGGATTGAGCGCATTTTGTGCCATCACCTTTCTAATTGTTCCTATGAAAAATATGCGTCATTTGTTTGTATTTTGGCTCGTTCAAGCCCCTGTTTTCTTTGCAAAATGCAATTTTGATGGAAACTTTCTGACCCTCTCTGCGAGCTGGTTTTGCTAGCCCTTCTCCTGTCATGGCTCCTCTCAGGCGGAAAGCATCACACAAAAAAAAAAAAATCCCGAGCCTCAAGTGGACAAAGGAAATAATGTAGCATAAATAAAACAACAAAGCATGGTGAACACCTGTAATGATCTCTTCCTCTCACAGATCCCTGGCGTGCTTTAATTTAATTATATCTGTAACCTCATCTGGTGGTCTCCTGTGTCTGATATCATATGTGGTAAGAGGAGTGGTTGGTGAAATCTCCATAGCCTTCCCTGAGCCGTTTCAAACACGGAGCCATATTAAAGAGCATCTAACTTGCCAGCAGCTCTGATGTGATGGAGCAGGGTTTAGTTTTCCTTTTCTCTTCCACATGGCTGAACCGTGACTCTTCCATTATGAACGGCAGCCTTCTGTCAACGGATGGTGGTGACCTTGGTAAGGACGAAGGTTGGGTCTTAGACAGGGAGGGAGGGGACATCACTGGTGATTTCAATTTCTGCCCGCATAATAATCACATCACTTTCCTCCCGCCCAGGTCCTTCCATTTTCATTAAAACCAGACAAGGGCAATCCATCTTCCTCCTCACACTTGGGGATCGTTTACAAAGCGGCTAGCCAAAGTCCTGCTAATACGCTGCAGGTTTCACTAATACAGAGAAGGTCTGGGCCTATTCCTGGAAGGTGCTGAATTCTCTCTCTTTTCCAAGGGTCCTTAGCACCAGGCAGAATTCCGCCAGTTAGTAAAGAGATAAAGAACTTTTCACACCAAGTTCTTTTTCCTTTCTTTCTCCACTTCATCTTCCACCCGCTAAACAACTGGGGTTATATCATCCATCAGGACTCTGGAAACTATATAAGCCCATCGTTCTCCATCAGGAAAAACAGATTGAGGCTGGCTGTGCAACTTGAATTCGGTTTAATACATAATGATTCAGCCGATGTATTTTATTTCTTCCACAGCAGTGTATTGCTTGATTGATTTGCTGGTCTCTGTGCTGTGTAAGGACCCGGAGGCCATGGGATAACCCACCTGCACTCTGTTCTATCTAATAACCAAGTCCTTTTTCTTTTGTCATTTATGACTTGATTGCCATCCTGTTTAGTTCAGTGTCTCAACCATGCTTCCAGTATTTCCATGGAAATGATTAACGCTCTTCTAGTACCCCCCTTCAAAGAAGAGTGTGCATGAGCCGTTATGTGGCACTGTAACAGTAACGAAGTGGGTGTCACCAGGAAAAGCACCTGGACTCTGATCTTCAAGCAGGGTGGCAACCATCATAAAGGGATTATACTAGGATCCTGCTCATGATCTGGGAGCAAGAGTTGGTGAGCCATAGGATTTCCAAGAGGCCAAACTGTGAGAATCGTCGGTGCATTTTTACACTTTTTGTTGCTGGCGAAATCCTTGGCTGGGATATATTGAATAGATGGAGCAAGTGTCTGACTTGCCACATAGATTTCAATGTTTGAGCTACTAGAAACGGGATCCTTCCATCCCTCATCTCCAGGAGAGTTGGCAAGAGCAAAATCTTGACCTTTTATACCGTTTTTATCAGCTTAGCCAAGCCGTGTGAGTCTGTAAATTGAGAGGAACTCTGGCAAGATTGGTTCATCTTGGGATGCCCTGCAGAGATTATTTCAGCCACTTGGTCCTCCGTGATGGCCACAGCACTGGAAAATGACCAGGTATCAGACCCTTTTCTGGTCAGCGGTGGCACCACACAAGCATGTGGGCTGGTTCCCATGCAGGGCTGGTTCCCTCAGCCCTCTGAGCCAAGCGCTGCTTGGACACAGATTTAAAGGGCCCGAGGTTCCAGCCACTGCTGTTGCCATAGTAGCAGTGGTCAGGAGCCCCAGGCCTCTTTGAGTCACCAAGCCTCAGAGGCCACTACCGCCTTCCCCCTTTCCCCATCAGCAAGCCTGGAAAGATCAGCGTGGTTGCTAGGGAACGTGTGAAGGAGTCAAATAGCAAAGTGCAATGGAGTGCATAAGGGGGCTGGGCTAAGAGGCCTGGGGAAGGCTTCAAAGGCCCCTAGGATGAGGAGACAAAGGCACCAAATGGGACAACGTGGCCAGGAGCCTGCATAAGGGACGTGCTAGCTGGGTCTGATGCATCGGCTCGTTTTTATTGACTATTTGCAACACTGGCCTTTAATGAACCCTTGCATGCAATAGGAACCTGGCCAATTAAGACATGATGAGCCATGTCTTCAGCTAGCATCACCCAGTGGACTTCAACGGAGCCTCGTGCCTATTGCACTTGGAAATGAGGGCTACATTTCCACGCCGCCCTGTCATTATGTATTTTTTGTCACATTAAGGAGTGTGCAAAGGCAATAGCAATGACTGAATTCCTAGACGCATCCTGGCACACAGCTGATCCAATGCCACACGTCGAGTGGATGCCATGGGTCAACGAATTAGCCTCTGTTTTCTCAGTCTCTCTCAGATGCGCGTATGGTTCCCATCTCCATGGCTCATAGGTGCTGGCAGACGTTTGGATCATGGTCACTCTTTGCTCAAGAGTGACCCCGTTGGACTATGCAGCAGGGGATTGGGACTGAGGCGCACTGGAAGAACTGAAAGACTACACTTGTAACAGATGCTCCAGGCTGGGCTTGAAGGGCCCTGGGAAAAGACTGAGTGCTAGTCAAAAACGCAGTGGGAGTAGATCAGGGGTGGGCAAAAGGGCCTCCACAGGCCAGATTAGGCCCACCAAGCAGGTGGATCTGGCCTGTGGAGGCCCTGCTGCTTTCCCACCACCGGGCCAATTAGAACCTGGAGGTGGGGGAGCACACGAAGCTGCCTCCTGCCTTGCCACGAGCACGTGGCGCTTTGAAGGTTCATACGTGGCTTGCGGGGGTGGGAGGAAGGGAGAAGAGTGGAGTAGGCTTCACATGCTCTCCCGCCCCCAGGCCCTAATTGGCCTAGAGGCAGGGGAGCGAGAGAAGTCTTCTCCCACACCAGGGGTATGGGCACCTTGGGGGAACGTGGGGTGGGGGCAAAGGCACTCCCTCGCCCCCAGACCAATCATTGTCTGCAGGTGGGGAACCCAGAAGTACCTTGGCTCCACCCCTTCTGCTCGATGCCCCACCCCTTGCTGCACGTCCCAGGGCCACTTTAAAAATTTTCAAAGTGGCCCCTGGCAAAAAATTATTGCCCACCCCAGCGTAGATGGAATCCTTTGTTGAAGCTCCCTCACAAAGCGTAAATAAAGAACTGTAGCATAGTTCTTTTTGATGCTCCTGCGTGGCCGCTCTAGTATTATTAGCAAGCATTGCATCCACTTACTCCATGTGCCTATTCCAGGGGCTCTCAAACTTCATTGCGATATGACTCTACTGAAAACAAACATCATCTGACCGCAGGAGGGGGAATGAAGCCTGCCGCCCTGCAAGGGAGAGCTTTAACCTGGTCCCCACCACTTAGCGCTGAAGCCGGTGGACTGGAAACCAATGCCCAAGTGTGGGACTCGGTTTCAGCTTCAGCCCCTGGGTCGGACTGGGACTAACCCCATTATAATGGGTTTCCAACCTGCTTTGGGGTCCTGACCCACAGTTTGAGAACCACTGGTGTATTCAAGTAGTATAAGATACAAGAGAATCTCAGTGCTAGGAACACCAGGAATTTGATGGGTGGGGCTGATTGATCCGTTCATTTGGAACAAGATGTACGCAATCAGTCAGCTGCGGAGAGAGAAAAAAAAAAGATGCAAACAATACATTACTGTTAAGACATTTCAGAGGGCTAGCCGTGTTCATCTGTATCTTTAAAAACCAGATGAAATGGGTTTTGCCCATGAAAGTTCATGATTCTTTATATTGTGTTTAGTCTCAGAGGGAACATCTACACAGCAACATTATTTCGACTTAACTTAGTCCACATCTACACAGCAGGCGGTTATTTCGAAGTAATGTTGAAATACTGTCAAGCTGGAGGACTTCTTACTCCAACTTCTGTAACCCTCATCGTACAAGGAGTAAGGGAAGTCGGAGGAAGAGTGCTCTATTTCAAAATAAGTGCTGTGTAGACACTCACAGTTTCAAAATAAGCTACGCAATTGACGTAGCTCAATTTGTGTAGCTTATTTCGAGTTAAGGCCTGCTGTGTAGACGCTCCCTAAGGGTACATTTATACAGCAGTGCTAAAGTCAAATTAAGCTATGCAACCTCAGCTACGTCAATTGTGTAGCTGATGTCAAAATAGCTTAATTCGGCTTTTGGCACTGTCTGAACAGAGGAAAGTCGAAGGAAGAACACTCCTCCCTTAGGGTATTATCTACCCTAGCCCCCAGATAGATCTAGGGAAGCTAATGAGGGTGACCGGAATTGGCACTGAAGCATGGGATTTAAATAGCCCAAGCTTGATTTGCATGTTCCCGGCGGTCGCCATTGTAGAAATTGACTAGCCCGAAGTAACTGCCCGCATCTACACACGGCAGTGAAATGGGATTCCGATTTAAAGCCATAACTCGAATTAGGTGGTATTCCTCCTGCAGTGAGGTTTACCAGCTAATTCCATTAGGGGCTCTAAATAGGAATCCCGTTTCACTGCCGTGTGTAGATGTGGGCAGTTACTTCGGGCTAGTCAATTTCTAGAATGGCGACCGCCGGGAACATGTAAATCAAGCTCGGGATATGTAAATCCTTGGCTTGATTTGCAATTCCAGTCGCTCTCATTAGCCTCCCTAGATCGATCTAAGGGGCTAGTGTAGACATACCCTTATTCCTCGTGAAATGAGCATTACCATGAGTTGGAGTAACAAGTCCTCCAGCTCAATATGATTTTGAAATAAAGGTTTGTAGTGGAGATGCCCTCTTATTTTGGAATAATGTGTTATTCCAAAATAATGCTGCTGTGTAGACATACCCTCAGGGGCCAGAGGATCCCTCATTTTTAAATCCACCACTGTGTTAAATTAATTAAAACTAACCACAAAATAAAGGGAAAATAGCATTTTTCTTCTGCATAGCACAGTTGCAAAGCCATTTGAAGTCTGTGTTCAGCTGCAAACTTTTGAAAGACACGTAACTTTTTGTTCAGAGGTGTTTGTAACCCTGAGGTGCTACCATACAGCACAGATCAGACTCAGTGTGTATATGAGAGTAAAGGAGGGGAAGTTTGCACAGTAACAGACTGCCTCGAGCCAATGCTAATCACCTGTCTCTTTCCAGGAACTACTGCATACAGTTTGCACCCTCACATCAGCCTGTCATTTTTTGTGTCGTTTCTAAGGCAACGTGCTAGTCAGATTGAGTTACTGTCAGGGTCTTGCTTATTATCCCTTAAAACATAAAAACAAGTGTTCTTGTGTGGTTTCCTGTTGTTCCAACACTCCTCCAACAGCCTGTCTCAGCTTGGGAGATGGAGCCTCCATGCGAGAGTCGAAGCACGTTGATGGAAGGAGCTGCCATGGCTGTCTGCATGCAAGGGCGCCTTTACTTAGCACAACAGCTCCATAGAACGGATGATATACTGGAATGGGGCTTGGAAGGCCTGATCCCCCAGGCCACTAGGGGTCCTCCACACCCATGGGTTCTGGTGCGGTGTCAAGGGTTGAGCATTTTGCAGGATGTGCGTAGCACGTTACGGGAATGGGACGGGATGGAAGCATTCCATCGAGCAATTGTCCCAAATCAACGGAAAACGCGGACGAGTCGTCAGTCCCAGCGAGGAAAGTGACGCGCGACGTGCTACTCCCTGCCTCTGTGCCATATTTCAAAACCAGGCCATGCCTTTGGAGAGGCACGAGGATGAAATCAAAAGGCTTTTCTCCCACATGGGAATGTTTGTGAGCAGGGAGAAGATGGAAGCCCTGGTCAAACCGGTGTCTAATGAGAGCTATTTGTTCCGTGGTAAGAAATGAATACTTATGAGCTACTAAACGGGGTCATTTATCACTGGGGAGAGCAGATGAGCAGGAGGCTGCCTCGTGGGAGACATCCCAAGGCCTTGCTTTAAAGGTTTGCAGCAGCTGTTGTGTCAGACGGCCAAACATCACTGAGAAGTCCTCAGGGTCTTAAATGCAAGAGCTCTGCAGAGGGCAGGCACCCAATGAGCCCAGCTATGGGGGAAGGGTTAGAATCCCATGGGATTGCCCAAATTGTCTTTGGTCCAACCTCTGTGGGGCACTTGGTACTGGCCACTGTCGGCAGACAGGCTACTGGGCTAGATGGACCTTTGGTCTGACCCAGTATGGCCGTTCTTATGTTCTTAACTGTTTCCTTCCTAGGTGTGTTAAAAACATAAGAACGGCCAGACTGGAGCAGACTAAAGGTCCATCTAGCCCAGTGTCCTGTCTTCCGACAGTGGCCAGTGCCAGATACCTCCAGAGGGATCATCATGTGATCTCTCTCCTGTCACCCATTTCCAGACAGACACACTAGGGACACCATCCTGGCTAATCAGTATTGATGGTAGGAAGCAGTTCACAGAGCAGTTTGAAATGTTTGACTGATGAAACTCCATGGAAACCAGCTTTCCAGGTGGGCCAGGATATTTTCTTTCCCTCCCCAAAACGGTCAACACTGTGTGTGGGGGAAAATGTCAACACCATTTTAAAAATTCAGGGACTGTTCACGCATTCTATTAGCCACATTGCGGGACATGCTTATCCGCCAGGCAGCCATGTTGCAAGTTAGTAGAACCAAGCGGGAGAGTTCGCGAATCCTTCATCACTGCTGGAACCCATCCGAGCCTGAGCATTATCCTTTCATCAGGATCCATTGGTGTGAGCCACTAGGGAAGAAATACAGTACCATAAGACTTAGTGATAGAAATGTAGCCGTGTTAGTCTGGTGTAGCTGAAACAAAAAACAGGACAATGTAGCACTTTAAAGACTAACAAGATGGTTTAATAGGTGATGAGCTTTCGTGGGCCAGACCCACTTTCTCAGACCAAATAGTGGAAGAAAATTGTTACAACCATATATACCAAAGGATACAATTAAAAAAATGAACACATATGAAAAGGACAAATCAAATTTCAGAACAGAAGGGGGATGCTATCAGATTGGCAGTGGTGTCCTCTGGGATAGTGTTTCTAATTGCTAGTAATCCGTCTTCATGTTAACACTATCCCAGAGGACACTGCTGCCAATCTGATAGCAGACCTATGTAACTTTGTTCTCACCCACAATTATTTCCAGTTTGAGAACAACTTATACCTCCAGATCAGCGGCACAGCCATGGGTACATGCATGGCCCCACAGTATGTTAATATCTTTATGGCTGACCTAGAACAACGTGACAATTTTCTTCCACTATTTGATCTGAGGAAGTGGGTCTGGCCAACGAAAGCTCATCATCTAATAAACCATCTTGTTAGTCTTTAAAGTGCTACATAGTCCTGTTTTTTGTTTCATATGACTTAGGGCACCAATCACAAAACTTGAAAATTCCAAAAATGCTGGATAACTAACAGCGTACGCCCTTTGATTGGGTCACAGTCAGCCAGGGCGCCAAAGCGTTTGTAAAAATAAAAGTGAGTCACCAAAGAATTCTGAATATCAGATTTGTTTCCAAAAACCATTCACACACACAGTTTCGTGATCAGAAAGGGAACCCCCCCTCCCCCCCAGCAACAAATGAATAATCAGTTGTAATGAATAATTTGGCCAATTCTAGTAACAAACTTGTTTTGGTGACCTCCAATGAGCTATGGATACTTTTGCTGAGAAAATGTAAATCTCAGAGCCTGCATTTCAATACATTTTCTAGCAGCCAGGAAGCTTGTCCAATCCTCAAGGGCTGATACACCGAGCATATAATTCAGAGGAAAAGAAAACTAAGTTTCTACATTCTGCATGCTCTCAGATCGAGTCTGGTAGCAGGGGGTGTGTAAGGAAGAGTAGAAGCGTGATTCTTTTTCATTATTATTATTATTCTGGTTGACTGCATTGCTTGAGGGAAGAAGAGCTACACTGTAGGGAAACATGCTTTTGTAACAGAGGATTAATTAAAATGAGAAGACTGTATTATTGAGATCACGACAATCTGTGTATTCCTTGAGGAAATAGAAAAGAAGCATGCCCCACCTTTCTCACAACCCGACCCATCCCCATAGGCCAAGGGAGGGTAGATTGTGCTTTATTAATATTAAAGGGACTTATGGAGTTTCAAAGGCAGCACTAAGGAAATTAATCCTTAGGAAGATGTGTTTCAAGTACTAATTCAACACAGGACATTGTATCTGGCAAAACCACAGCTCCTATGTTCTGTTGCTCTGAGGGTTTTCCCAGGAGATGAACTTCATGATCAGAAATGAACGTTTATTACATTTGATGTCCACTTCTTCAGCTGATGTACACGGGGGTAGGACTTCTTTGGAGCTAAGCTGATGGATAGTTCTGGAGCCAGTCTAGTGTGTGTAATGTTCTGTTAGTTGACTGGGCTGATGACTCCTGAACAGAAAGATACTGGTACAGACTGCCCAAATGCCTCCTCAACCTGACCAAGGAGGGTCATGCCTACATGAGGATGATCCCCATGGCAGCATAGAAGTCTACACTCGTGTACACAGAGGGTTGCCATCAGGGCAAAGGGGTGTGGCCACCAGAAAATGGGCTATGGTTTAGCAGACCCGGTCCTATGCAAGTCCTCAGCTGTAATCTGAATGCTTGTAGCCTTCACTGAATGGTATGAATGAGTATGGACTTCAGGCTACTTCTGCCTGGCATGGCCAGGCTTTTACAAAGCTATAGGAACCCACACAACTTCTAGATATACTGTCCCCTTTAGTGGCACCAAGACCGTGCAGAGAGAGAGCAAAAAGCACTCTTAGACATGTGGTAGAGGGTCATGGTCTAAGCTCCAGAGATCAACATTTTCTTCTCCTCATGGTCTAAACTCCCCTGGCCCATTTTCTTCTTCTCACAATGCTGCAGTGGAAGCCTAACAAGGCCACAATAAAATGGGCAACAATAAACATGCTGGTTAAGAGTTTCTACATGACTGCACTTACCCTGTCTGAATATCTCAAGAGGAGAGCTTTTCCCATTGATGCCGGCATAAAGATGAAAAGAAAATTAATGCATTTTCCTAATGCTGAAGCAAGCCAGCATTTCTAGGATGTGTGTATTGCAGCCACACCCTTGACACAATAGATATGAATACAAGTGATGCCTGAGATTGACCAATCATCTGATATTCATCCCTTGTCTGACCTACTTGGGGTTTAGTGCTTTACAGGTTCAGGAACTTAGCATTAGTTCAAATGAGTGACAAATTTGCCCATAAGTCACATACCATGGGGATAGAACTTGGTGAAGTTCCCAGATGCACAAATAAGTGGCTAGATAGTCCCACTGATATCAGGGGGAGAAGCCGTTCACCCTGGATCTTCAGAAATATTTAGGCACCTCACTGTCACTTGCATCAAATGGGTATTAGGTGCATACTTAAAACTTTAAATAAGTCTTAATAGGTAGCAGGTTTAAAACAAACAGGAAATACTACGTCACACAACACACAGTCAATCTGTGGAACTCCTTGGCAGAGGCTGTTGACAACTCGATAATTCATGGAGGATAGGTCCATCCATGGCTATTAGCCAGGATGGGTAGGAATGATGTCCCTAGATGGGGAATGGGCAACAGGGATGGAATCATTGGACCATTACATGTGGTGATAGTTCCCTCAGGGAGCATCTAGCACTGGCCACTGTCGGACGACAGGATACGGGTCTAGATGGACCATTGGTCTGACCCAGTATGGCCCTTCTTATGTTCTTATGGGAGTTTGAACAGACTCCCAAGTCATCCCATTATTTGGTCACCCCAGCATGACTTTGATTAGACTGTCCAATAATCCAAAAGTAGGAGGGGCTAAAACACATCCTTTCTTAGGGACAAAAGGCTAAGGCTCATCCAGTGCCAGCATTCTGCAGGCAGACCGGAGGAGGTGAATCACTCAACACTCTGTTCTGTTCATCCCCTTTGAAGCACATGGCATTGGTCGCCATCAGAAGACAGGATACTGGGTAGACAGACCATAGATCTGACCCAGTGTGGCCATTCTTATGCTTCTTATGTTCCATAATCAGGCTGTTATGGTGCCTCAAATCAAGTTCCTTTCGATACTTTCACGGTATTCAGATTGTCTGTAACTCAATTGTCTGGATAATCTGGTCAATGCTAGTGCTCGTTTGCAGCTGTGTTCAATGATAAATATTCATGGCTCCATAATAAGCTGTATTATCTGGGCCTAAATACTGAAGAATTATTTTCAGTTTGCTTTCATGATGCACTAAGATTATCACAGGTCTATCAGAGCCCTCTGCAGTAATCTGCTTTGGCTTTCTTGAAACCTAAATAACTCTTGTTTTCAATGTTTATTTAGGAGCAAACTCACTTATTCTCAACGTTGTGGCTCAGTGGCCTGCAAAATTTTCTTTTTAGAAGTACAAACCCATTATATAACAACCACAGACCATCTGCAGGAAAACTAATTTGTGTCTTTTGGTTTCTTTTTTTCCCCTCTTGTTTTTATACTTTGCTAGGCCAGTTGAGTAAAAATAAAATTGCTTTCTGGCTAAGACTATTTGTACAGGCATTAGCCTGGAATTAGTGTTTTGACGCAGTGGGGCCAAGTCTACACTAAAGGAGAAGGTTGAATTAAGATACACAACTCAAGCTACGTTAATTACGTAGTTTGAGTCGACGTACCTTGTTTCGAGTTTCCTCATCCTCGCCACAGCATGAGGCTGACAGGAATCAATGCTCCCATTGACTTCCCTTACTCCTCACAGGAGCAGGAGTACTGGCTGTTGATGGGGGTCCCCCTCTGAGTTTGATTAAGTGGCTCTTCAATAGACCTGGTGAATCAAACTCTGGAAGATTGATCACAGCAGCATCAATCTTCCCCAGAGTGAAGACATGGCCTTAGGCCTTTAAAAATGAAGAGCGACATAGTTGAAATCAAGGAGGGAGTGCCATGTATGCATGTACAGACCCCTCCTGGAAAACTGGTCCTGGGGCTAAGACATTGCGGACTGGGATTCACGAGAGCTGCACTCAATTCCCAGCTGTGGGTTCAATTCACAGACTTCCTGTGGCCTTGCAGGTCACTTCTCCTTGTGCTTCTGAGCCACAACTGAAAGGGACCATTGTGATCACCTTGTCTGACCTGTATTACACAAACCAGTGGACTGCCCCAGAATAATTCCTAGAGCAGAGTTTTAAGAAAGAACCCTCTAATCTTAAAATGGCCAGTAATGGAGAAACCACTGCAAACCTTGTCAAATCATTCCAATTATTAATTACGCGCTTCACTATTTATGCCTTATTTCCAGCCCGAATGCGCCGTGTTCTGTGGCCTGCATCTTCTGATGTGAAAGTGATGGTGATAGTCAGCACCCACAGATCTGACCCTCACTCTGTCCTTTCCGTTTAACTCATAAGATCTGTGGTTCGGGGCCACGTCTCCATGCAGACGAGCCCTGATATTTCCAGGGGTCTTGAGGCAGGACTGTACTCCAAACAGGGCAGCTACAGAATTTACAATGGGTGAAATATGCCAAAGTTCCTCCTGGGAAGACCTCAAGTCTTGATTCTCCAAGACAGGGTGTGCCTGTTGGAAGGCTGAGGCTCCTCCCCCTCATTAGAATCAGATTGGCCCTAATGACTAAGTAGCAGAGAGGGAGCCTGATTGATAAAGAGGAAGAAATAATGGATGATGGAAAATTCTGAATTGGGGTTTCCGCTCCCCCAACAGAACAATACAATGTATAATTATGTGCTTGGCATTTAACAGCTTTCCATTAGTTTGCTGGCCTTAGCGAAGCTGTAGTCAAGACTTTGCCAGTAACGGGCAAGATGCAGACAGCTGGGCCCATGTTCAGAGAAATGCAGGATCACCAGACTCCTTGATCTGGTCATTTTTCTGCAGGAAGAAGCCCCAAATAATGTAAGTATCTATCTGAACTGCAGGAGGCAAGATCCATTTGGAGCCAGGAATTTGGGAAATATTACAGTTATAGGCCGGGCAGCGAAGTAGTGGAAAGAGATGAGCATAGCAGTCATTCTGCATTCAGCTCCTCTAAATATTCTTAAAAGCATAATATGTCTTTTTCTTCAGACAATGCATGATCAACCTGTGGAACTCCTTGCCAGGGGATGTTGAGAAGGTTAAGACAATAACAGAATTCAAAAAAAGATAAGTTCATGCAGGGATGGTGTCCCTTGCCTTTGTTTTCCAGAAGCTGGGAGTGGGCCATAGGGGAGAGATCACCTGATGATTCTCTGCTCTGTTCATTCCCCCTGGGGCATTTGGCATTGGCCACTGCGAGCTGACAGGATATTGGGCTACATGGATCCTGTAGTCTGACCCAGTATGGCCATTCTTGTGTTCTTAAAATGAGGGCTGTGATGGATAGGAGGAATTCTGTCCAGCATTTGGAGACTAAAGTTCTTCTTCACACAGCGCACAGTCAACCTGTGGAACTCCTTGCCAGGAGGCGGCTGTGAAGGCTAGGAATATAACAGAGTTTAAAAAAGAGCTAGATAAATTCATGGAGGTTAGATCCATAAAAGGCTATTAGCCAGGGGGTAGGAATGGTGTCCCCGGCCTCTGTTTGTCAGAGGCTGGAGAACGCTGGCAGGAGACAAATCGCTTGATCATTGTCCTCCATCCACCCCCTCTGGGGCACCTGGCATTGGCCACTGTTGGAAGACAGGACACTGGGTTAGATGGATCTTTGGTCTGACCCAGTACGGCCGTTCTTATGTTCTTAACTCAGTTAGCTAGTGGGTGGTGGCAGGGAGCTAAGCCAGTAGCTCAGGAAGCAGGAGGTTTTGAATAAATCCAGGCAGGACTACCATGCCTCCTAGCCATACTGAGCATGGGAATGGAACGGACTTTGAAGGGGATCGTGACTAAATAGACATTTTCCCTCTGTCTCATGAGCCACTTCAAGGTCCAATCCATTCCCAGGCCCAGTATTACTTGGAGGCAGTCCTGCCTGGGCCCAGGGAGACAGACATCTGGTAGCAAAGGCCAGATAAGAACAACTCCCTCATCCCCACAGAACTGGTCCAAGGCGGGAGATGGGATAGATCAGTGGATTTGGATGGAGATTCTGGTCCCAACTATACCACACATTTGCTGTGGGATCTTGAGCAAAACCATTGGACTGTATCATGCCTCCATTCCCTGCCCCCTACAAGGCAAAGAAACACTTCCCCATCATTAGGATGCCCATGGTGGGAGGTCTTAAATTGCCTAAGTCAAAAAAATTGTCTATAGGAACTTGAGTATTGCAATGATTATACATTGTGACATACCTGGTGCTCTCTCGCCTTCACACCTGGCCTTGCTGTCAAAATATCAGGGGCTCCCTGCGTGATACTCTCATTAACCAACCCATTTACCTCTCTCTAAATGCAGCCCGGAGCACGTCTGTCTTTTGAAATGCCTGTTTCGGAGCCAAAGCTCAGGCAAAGACGTTCCTGCCTACTTATTTATCGAAAGGTCTGTCGAAATCCTTGACAATTTTTAAAGGCAGGATATTCTTAGCCTCGCAAGATGAAAAGAAACAACACACTCACATATTAAAGATCACACTCCATGGGTGAGGCTTGCAAAAGCACTTTGCATCGGCCTCGCTCGGCTCCGACTGGAGTCAGCTGGAAAAACACTCGCGGCTTCAAAGGGAGCCGGCGTTCCAAGGAAATATTATTATTTAGCAGGACCACTGAAGGGTTCTGCCCTCGTTCATCATTAATACTGTTCTTTGCTTACCAGAAAGAATGAGTACCTGACTGTCAAAAGGTACCGTGGATTATAGAAAGGGTGAGGATGCTTAGAACAACAACAGCACCTTACTTTTCATCAGTAGTTCTCGTAGCCCGTCACAGAGGATAGTGGCTTCATTCTCTCCTTTTAGAGGTGGGGAGATTGCGGTACAAGGTCATTGCCTGAGCTGGGAAGAGAATCCATGTTTCCCCAAATCCCAGAGCTCTATCCACTAGGTCATGCTGCCTTCCAGTGAGATGTGCACATTCATAAGAACGTAAGAACGGACAGACTGGGCCAGACCAAAGATCCATCTAGCCCAGTGTCCTGCCTTCCCACAGTGGCCAATGCCAGGTGCCCCAGAGGGAATGAACAGAACAGGGAACCACCAAACAATTCCACCTCTGCTGCCCTTTCCCAGCTTCTGATAAACAGCGGTTAAGACACCACTGCTACCCATCCTGCCTAATAGCCATTGGTGGGCCTATCCTCCATGAATTTATCTAGCTCTTTTTTGGACATGGTTCAAGTCCTGGTCTTTACAACATCCTCTGGCAAGGAGTTCCACAGGTAGATTGTGCACTGCATGAAGAAAGCTTCCTTTTGTTTGTTTTAAAAAACCTGCCACCTACTCATTTCATTTGGTGATCCCTAGTTCATGTGTTATGGGAACAAGTCAATAACTTTCCTTTATTCACTTTCCCAACACGGGGCATGATTTTATAGACCTCTGCCATATCCTTCCTTAGTCTCCTCTTTTCTAAACTGAAAAGTCCCAGGGTTTTCAATCTCTTTTCATATGGCACCCATTCCCTTCTCCCCCCCTACCCCATGAGCTGAAACTTCCCAGTAAATAAACGTGCAGGGTTCACTAAAAATCTGAAAGCCAGCAGATAAGTAGAGTCGTAACACACTTATTTATTACACAGCATATGCTTTCAGCCCCTGACTTTTTTGCAAAGTGCTTATGGCATCTCTCTAATCCTCTAACTGTCCAAAGAGAGCATGTTCTGTCACAACATCCGACAGATTGTTAATAATATGGACAAGATTGTGGAGCATAAGGGTATGTCTACACTACCACCCTAGTTCGAACTAGGGTGTTTAATGTAGGCAACCGAAGTTGCAAATGAAGCCCGGGATTTGAATTTCCCGGGCTTCATTTGCATCTTGCCGGGCGCTGCCATTTTTAAATCCCGGCTAGTTCGGACTCCGTGCCCGCAGCTACATGCGGCACGGACTAGGTAGTTCGGATTAGGCTTCCTATTCCGAACTACCGGTACACCTCGGAATAGGAAGCCTAATTCGAACTACCTAGTCCGTGCCGCGTGTAGCTGCGGGCACGGAGTCCGAACTAGCGGGGATTTAAAAATTCAAATCCCGGGCTTCATTTGCAACTTCAGTTGCCTACATTAACCACCCTGGTTCGACCTAGGGTGGTAGTGTAGACATACCCTAAGAGAGTAGTAGTAGGAAGGTACTTTCAGAACAGCTGAGCACTTGAATGGCTTTGCCTCAAAGCTACAAAGATGGTTTGCTGTGCCCTACCTCGAGGCTGCACAAAGCTCTGAAAGGCTGCTCCCCAAAACATCCATTTTTATTCACAGGAAGAAGCATTTTTAGGTTTCCTGCTCCCCTCCCCACAAATCCACTGTAAATTGGTAAAAAAAAAACCTGATAATATGCTTTTCAGGGATGCTAATCAGTGGAATATATCGATGAGAAAGTCAAGGTAACATAAGAAATGCACTAAACTCTAGGTCAGAGTTAAGGCTATTTATTGTGATGAAATATGCATGGGAAAAGAAGATACAAAACTTCCTGAACTAAGAGCCTAAAATTAGGTTTATAGATCCATATTTAGGCACCTGCATAAGCCCCCAGAAGCTCCCACTGATATCTATCCATTCATTTTGTAATTATATGCTGCAAGTAAGGACAGGGGGCTACATTCTGCTATTTCATATATCCATGCAACCTTGTTAAGATCAATGAGTGAGTTTGATGCATGGGTATGTGCAGGGATAGTCTGCCTTTATGTCGAGAGTTGTTTATTAATGCTGAAGTGTGAAAAATAAGGGAGAAAAGAGAAAGCAATAATTTATGTTTCATTACAGTAAGCCATATACACACCAGATGGCTTATTGAACACAGTTGAGATGTTTGCTCATTAGCTGAGAGACAAACTTCCAGGATACTCTAGGATAGCAGGTTTTTTTTTTACTCTTAAATCATTGCATTGGCAGAGCATTTTCCAGTCCATCTTGACAAATAGAGGATCTTGGGTTAATTTCATCCCAAGTGCAACTTCATGGAAGACAATGGAGCTTTCCCAAAGCTATAATCTAGTCTGGTGTCAAATTATCTCCGTACATACCCAATACAAGTGGCCTCATGACACCCAGATTTCAAACACCCAAAAGCACAGTTTGTTCTGAGGTTTGGCTTTAGTGTTTGGCTCCAAGGCTTTGGTTCAGCTAGTTATAAAGTTATGAGCCATTTGTATTATTCAGATCCAGAGTCAGCTGCCAAAATTCAAGGTTGGTTAAGTTTGGAGTTTTGGTCCATTTCTTTCATAGATGTACTATGAAGCTTGGCATTTGGTATGATCAGCTGAGGCTTTGATAATGCAAACGCTTTTGCATACGTGTAGCTTAACTCGTGTTCACTCAATCGGCAGTTGGGAGGTAAAAGAAATCAATTTCTTGGATGAAATGTACAGCACAGAAAGCAAAAGACAAAGAAAGAAAGGAAGAAAGAATTATAATGAGAAAGAAAAAGTGAGAAAGAGAAAGAAAGAGACTATGTCTACACTGCAGAGCTTTTCCGGGACACCATAGGTATCCCAGAAAAGCTCTCCATGTCCAAGGAACGCGTTTGCTTTTCCAAAAAAATTCAAAAAAGCAAACACTTTTTTTCCCCGGCATCCCTGTAAACCTCATTCGAGGAAGAAGAAATGTTCTTAAACAGGGTTTTTTCCAACATTTGGCCCCATGTAGATGTGCCAAATGTCAGAAAAGCCTCTTTCAGAAGAAAAATGGAAAAAGATACGCAAATTATGGTTCACATTTTGCATATCCTTTTCTGACTTTTCCCAGCAGTGTAGACATAGCAAGAAAGAAAGAAAGAAAGAAAGAAAGAAAGAAAGAAAGAAAGAAAGAAAGAAAGAAAGAAAGAAAGAAAGAAAGAAACAGGGAAAGGGTGTGTCTAGATTACAGGTTTTTTTGGGTTTTTTTAAAGTGGCCTTTTTTTGAAAAAAATTCCCCTGTGTCTAGACTGCTGCCGCATTCTTTTGAAAGTAAATCGAAAGAACACGGCAGTTTTTTGAACCAAGGAAAACCTCATTTTATGAGGAATAGCGCCTTTTTTGAAAGTGCTCTTTCGAAAAAAGGCGCTATATAATGCAAACTGCTTTTTCGAAAGAAAGCATCCAGACTGCCTGGGTGCTCTCTTTTGAAAAATCGGCTTGCTTTTTCGAAAGTACTGGTTGCAGTCTAGATGCTTTTTTTGAAACGCTTTTTCGAAAGTATCTTTCAAAAAAGCCTTGCAGTCTAGACGTAGTCAAAGAAAGACAGACAGAAAGAAAGACAGAAGAAAAAAAAAAGAAAAACCATTAGAAAAACGTAGTGTTTTTTCCCCTATTCATGATCTCTTTAAAGAAACCTGCACTCTGTCTCTCTCTGTGTCATGAGACCTTTCATCATCAAACAGAGCAGCCTGAAATTTGAACCATTCTGCGTTTGCGATTGCTGCTGAAATAAATGGAGAGGGGGACAAAGGAGGAAGGGTACCATGAGCTCTATTTCTATCCAGCCAATACAACCGGATTGGCATGTCGAAAGATAGAAGTCACATGCAGAACATTTCCCTGCATCACCCTGTTTGAACAGTATCAGGACAGGTCCGTGGACTCTGTGTGTGATGAGCGCTGCACCCGGAGGGGAAAATCTGTCCCAGAATGGATTCAGGTCTCTTGCCTCATTGTTGGACAGTCATTTGTTGTTGTTCATTGGGATTTCAGTATTATGGCTGACCAGGTAGAAAACTGGTCAGTTTCCACTAAGTGAAATAGAGCAGCTCAATACAGTTGCTTGATACACCGCTGGGTTCCGTCAAGCCTACTCTTCTCTGCCAGCAACTAAAGGGGTCTGACTTTTAGAGATGCTGATGCTACCACAATCTAGAGACCTGAAGAGTCCCACTTTGGTCCTAATTGCTGGACTGGGGACTCAGCTAATGGAACTTACTAGAGAGTCTTGTAACTACAAGAGCATCTTGTCCTAAGTGGATTCAAAATATGACTCCATTAATATCAACTCAACTCCAATAGGAATCCCCCTCCCTCCAAAATTAATTTAATGCAAGGGAACATTATCAGACAGGTAGAGGACTTCAATCTCCAGGCTAACGTATTCAAAGGACAGGTATTGGCAGCATAGGATCGTCTTATACTTCTCCGGCTGTGTCTAGACTGGCAAGTTTTTCTGCAAAAGCACCTGCTTTTGCGGAAAAACTTGCCAGCTGTCTACACTGGCCGCTTGAATTTCCGCAAGAGCACTGACGATCTCATGTAAGAAATCAGTGCTTCTTGCGGAAATACTGTGCTGCTCCCATTCAGGCAAAAGTCCCTTTTGCGCAAAGCTTTTGCACAAAAGGGCCAGTGTAGACAGCTCAAATTTGTTTTGAGCAAAAAAGTCCCAATCGCGAAAATGGTGATCGGGGCTTTTTTGCGTAAAAGCACGTCTAGATTGGCACAGACGCTTTTCCGCAAAAAGTGCTTTTGCGGAAAAGCGTCCTTGCCAATCTAGACGCTCTTTTCCGCAAATGCTTTTAACGGAAAACTTTTCCATTAAAAGCATTTGCGGAAAATCATGTCAGTCTAGACGTAGCCCTCCACGTATTGTGGAAACCCAGTTCTTAAACAAGAGGAATTCATGAAGCAAAGCAGTCTAAACTAACAAGAGGCTTCTACACAGCTTGAGTTCCAGCTTGATTTGCCTTTGTTTACCAGGAAATCCATCCTGCCTGGAACTCTCCACAACAGAGACATGCAGTAGATAAACAACAACTGCACATACATATTTTTATCAATTTGGCCCAGTCCTAATGTCATGTGGCTATTAGAACATCTCCAAACATTTACACATTTACTAATATTCCCTGTTGGTGATTCAAATGCATTTGTTATTGGTAGTTATTCACTGCCTAGCTCAGAAGGTGAATTTTTAAACTGAGGATTGTTTGTAAAATGAGAGGTTCTGGGGACAGAATGAGCATTAACACTGATTGAATATTCCAATGACACAACCTTATTGGCACAGTTTGGTAAATTGCTGCTGCTCATGGCCAAACTGGGCAGGCAAGAAGCAGTTCACATTGGTCTGGTGATTAAGCCAGATAAAAACTAGGTCTCCAGTCATTAACTTCAACTCAGTCTCCAGGTCTAGATTACATCCAGCTCAAAATTAATGAGCCTGTAGCAGCTGCCTAATATTTGGGCATAATGCACATCTCCGCTGACCAGATTGCGTGGGCCTTGCTGGAGGTTTCCCATTGCAAGAGACATTTATGACACAGCATCTGGGTATTTTGTCAGTGTCACTTGCTTTATTTACACTATCAATACCAGTCCAAATAACAGCCCTTCTCTCCAAAATCCCAGCCCACAGGTCAGTGCCTGATTCATAGGAAGGAACTTTGTCCCAACAACTGACTGTAGTTTGAGAGACTCAATCGGGGTGGGGAACATCAGGTCCGGGGGCCAGATGTGGCCCTCAGCTTGTTTGAATCCGGCCCTGAGGCTCAGGTCTTCCCCAGGGCTGGGAGCTCACACTGGCGCTTTAGCCTCCCCGCTGTCCCACACAAAATCTACTAGGCTTGCCCTCCCCGAGACTCTGGTGTACAAGGAGAATGTAGGGAGTGTCTTGTTCCGTCTCAGTCAGGCGCCACGTCAGTGAGGGATTTCTTGTTTGTGCTTCTCACTTGTGCATGGCCCCCGACTGATTTTTCTGTGAGACAGTGGCCCCCAACCCAAAAAAGGTTCCCCACCCCAGACCAAAGCAAAGAACATACTCAATCTGTGTGTGCAACAACTCCCCACCAAGTAACCCACATAAGAAGGTGAACAATAATGCAGAATTTCACCTGGCAGGATATTAAAAAACACACTAGCAAAACTATGCGTAACAGCACCTCCTAGTGGTGCTCGCTGTAACAAGCACTCAAGTGTTGGCATTTCCCAACATCTGGCTACTTGATTTTGTAACTATCCTTTTTAACATTGGGTTCTTTGAATGCAATAGGACTAAAGTTGGTGAATGACACCATGACTTGTTGCTCTTGTTTCCTGTCTAGAATAGTCACATCGCATTCAAAGAGGCCTCCGGTCCAAAGACCTCTGAGGCGGTCAAGGAAGGTGCATGCCATTATAGGTGCAGGAACTTAGTGGTATGAGAGGATTGCTGTAGAATCCCCTGCCTTGAAGCGGTTTCCAATATATCCAGGACAGAATCACACACCGTATCAAAATCATTCCTTTCCTCAGAAATCCCAAAAGAACACCAATGCCTCACTTCCACAGTGAAATTCTGTGTTAGGAATTTACTCCAACATGCGACAAAGGCAGCCATGAAACCCTCTAGCTGCTCTCAGCTCCCTCTCCTTTGCATTGAAAAAATAACAGCAATAAACAATATGTCTTCCCAAGCCTGAACATTTGCTCGCGCGCTAGAGCAAAGCACTTGAGAAACGGTGTGTCAACACCATCTGGTGAACAGTTGTAAATTCCTATTTACTAGACAAGTTGTCAGATCTCCTATGGTGACACACGCACCATAACTCCTGGGGTTAGTAGGACCAATGAAGCCTGCTTTCGTGGAGATCAACAACTAGTTTCCACTGCATCCGCTCCCTAACAGTGCTTCGTTGCGTCCCCCCCAGCTGCAGTCTGCATCACATCTCGTCTCTGAAGGTTTCTGTGCAAATGGCACAGAGTTTTTTTGTTTAATTCATCATCCGAATAAAGCAGCAATTCACCTCCTCAGCGCCGCAGCTTACTGTGCTCGGCTCAAGGTATAAACTCCCCTCAGGGCAGCCCGGGATGCTTGCAGAGACTCATTAGCAGGTAGTGGGATTTCTTCTCGTGAGATTTCTCTCAAAGAACTGATATTTAAATAATAGATGTGTTGGGAGATACAGTGGAAGTTGTAATATACCAGAGGCCACATGAGCCTTGCTTGATGGGACTACGTCAGTTTCATGTTGGCCTCAGAAGCAAGGTCATGAGCGGTCAGCAACTGTGCAAAAACAACTCATATGTCCCTGGGGAATAGGAAGAATTAACAGCGAAGGGAATAACACCAGCTGTGTCGTTATGCAAGAATTGTGGGGAATTGGAAAATCTTGGATAAGGGTGGCCTGCCCAGAACTGGAGTTATGGGTGAAAAGGCTTCAGAGACAGAAACAAAGTAGATGACCATGACAAACTGGCCTATAAATAATTGCCTGACATTTCTAAAGTTTGGTGTCAGACCTCAAGCCTGAACAAGCCAGCAACAAGAACAATGAAAGGTCTGGAGAACATGACCTATGAAGGAAGGCTGAAAGAATTGGGCTTTGTTTAGTTAGGAAAGGAGAAGACTGAGAGGGGACAAGATAGCGGTTTTCAGATATCAAAAAGGGTGTCACAAGGAAGAAGTTTTTCTCCTTGGCCTCTGAGGATCAGACAAGAAGCAATGGGCTTAAACTTCAGCAAGGGAGGTTTAGGTTGGACATTAGGAAAAAACTTCCTGTCGGGGTGGTTAAACACTGAAATAAATTGCCAAGGGAGGTTGTGGAATCTCCATCCCTGGAGATATTTAAGAGATAGACACCTGCCAAGGAGGATCTAGATGGTACTGGGTCCTGCTGCGAGTGCAGGGGACTGGACTCAACCTCTCGAGGTCCTTTCCAGTTCTAGTGCTCTATGATTCTAAGACGTGTGTAATGCCTGCTCCCTACTCCTTGGGATCGGCCTGAATTTCGACTGACATTTCATTCTGACCTTCAGACTCTGATGTAGTATAAAAGGACATGCATGTGGAGTGAGTGCAGTGTGTACTGTAATCAATACAAAGTTTTTAAAGTGATATATACCAACACTGTGGCCAGTACCTGCCTGCTCCCCCATCCTGTCGGGAGATCTCTATTCAGAGCTTAACAAACAAATATTATGACATGCTGGGATGGGTTAGTTGGGTTGGTCCTGCTTTGGGTAGGCGGTTGGACCGATCTCCTGAAATTTCTTCCAACCCTAGGATTCTATCATGTCACAAGTGTGTTCCAACATTCTGTCCCCAGCTACATGTTTGGTAACAGGAAATCCTGTGACAACATCCTCCAGTCTTTCCTTTCTGAAACACAGGCAATACCCTTAAATCTTCCGGAAGGAGGAGACATTTAGAACAGAAACTTTTTGAAGCTGTGGCTATCTTTAAAATGGATTCATAGAGTTCCAAACAGTGATGCTGATTTGGGCTTCCGGGTATTATTGTAATCCAGTTGATAATAGTAATAATAATAATCCAGGGGGTTTGTCAGGACTGTGGTTAGAGACAAAGGGAGGACAATGCCTGGGTTTTACAGTCAGCTGACTCTGTTTGAATCATGAATACTTTTGAGGATCTGAGTCTAACTCCTCAGTAAAATGAGCACAAGAGCCACACATAGCAACGATAATGTTGTGGAGTAGCATTAAGATTGGTACCATAGTATCTTGATGAACAATACAATGGAAGTACCAAGTATTACTATTGTTATAGCAAGATGACTGGGCCAGTGATATAATGCTCTGAAAAATGGCTAACTCTGATGCACTCAACCCAACAAAAAGCCATTTTCCCTTTTTAAATGTTTTTTGTGAAAAACCTATATGAATTTTAGTCAGGGTTTCACACCGAACAGCGTTCTCCACGGGGGAAAACCCCAGAGTCCTCGGTACTTATTTCAGACACAGATGGCAGCTTTATAGCACAGTTTGTGTAAAAAGAATATATATATCAATGAGACAAGCAAAACATCCCATGCACTCAAATACACTTAAACAAAACCATATGAAAAAGCAAGCAACAACTTCCTGGGACCATGTAGGATACTAATGAATATTATAGATCAAAGTGCCGGGGGAGATGTTCTCTGTTTGACAGAATCTGCACAGTAGACTTACATCCCTTATTCATGGCAGCTATGGGATTATGGCAAAGAAATAGAAGCACAATTTTTAGAAGGACCGGTGCTAACGTGAGTTGTGTTTCTATATTGTAGTTATACAAGTCTAAGAAGAGTGCTGAAAGACTAAACTTTTCTGTAGAGGCAGAATTTATTTAGTCGTAGAGCAGAACACACAGTAAGGAGATCCTACCGAATGCAATTGCAGCAACTCCCACACCTTTGGCAACATGCTGCATTTCAGAGCCCTGAATTGAAGGATGCCTTGGGTGAGGGGCTCTACAGTGCATCTTGGGAAATGTAGTCCATCTGCAAAACATAACCCTTGGAGAAGAATGAGAGTATGCTGTACCCAAACTACAATTCCCAGGAGGCATTGCAGCACCATTTCAAAATTGAAACTTTTAGGATTTGGGTGTTCGTTCCCCTCCCGCTCAAGGAAAGTCAAGTTTTCTGTGGAAAGCAGACATTTGTTTGGTCAAAAACACTGGTTTCCTTTAAATTTCATCCTGGCCTAAAATACCACTAAGGCTGTTCAAAAAAATTCCATCAGTGTATTTTTTAAAGTGACTCCTCTATAGATTTATCTTACTTGGTGCCAAGGATCATGGAGTTGCAACCAGCTTCCTGTGGTCTCTACTTTCTGCTAGGCCTTCAGGTTTAAAAAAAAAAAAAAAAATCAAGCGCTACCTGCTTGCAGATGGGCAGTGGCCAGGAACAGTGGCTATAGCAGGGTTATCATCTACCTGATCCTTCCTGAACCATCCATTCCCTTGATAAAGCCTCATCTGATGCATCTCCCAGCAACTCTGATCCATGGTTCTACTTGCAATATGCCTTTGTTAACTCCATTATGGAAACAAGAAGATACTCAATAGACGTGAGAACTAAGTTTTGCTAACCCTGGAAGAGTGCATCCAAAGGTACCTTTGCAACTCCCTCTTCCCCTCACCACATGGGACATCCTTTCGCTGTCTTTGCCTCAAGAGGTTCAGCTGTTTTCTTCTTCTTCACAGTTACACACTCTGCATGAGCTCATCACATCAGACGCTCCTGGCTGCATGGTGACCGTGCTGGCATTGATTGCTTGCTTGCATTCTAAGACCTCACACTGTGTTTTTATTCCCAAATTGTATTGAAAAGAAAAAATAAAGTTTGTAGGAATGAAGGATTCCAAGGTAAACCATTCAAGGCCTTGCTGAAGTCCAGCTATTCCTAAATGCCAGCCAGTGAAATGTATTTTTATTTCTCTAAGCCCCTTGGTGATCATCAGCCACTATGCATAATATATGAAAGAAATATTTATTGTCCATGAGCAAGGTTTATGGTCAAGTATCTGGGCAGCACTGTGTGTTTAATTCATCTACACATCTTCTATTCCATTTACAGATGGCCTAAAAACCTCGTGTGCATCGACCTAACTATTTCTATCCCATCTCTCCACTTATTTAAGTTATTATTAGCATGGCCTCAGCTGGAGTAGTGTGTCCAGTTCTGGGCACCGCATTTTAAGAAAGATGTGGAGAAATTGGAAAGAGTCCAGTGAAGAGCATGAAAAATGATAAAAGGTCTAGAACACATGAGCTATGAGGGAAGGCTGAAGAAATTAGGCTTGTTTAGTTTAAGAAAAGAGAAAACTGAAGGGGGACATGAGAGCAGTTTTCAAGTAGCTAAAAGGGTGTTACAAAGAGAATGGAGAAAAATTGTTCTCCTGGATCTCTGATGATAGGACAAGAAGCAATGGGCTTAAACTGCAGTAGGGTTTAGGTTGGACATTAGGAAAACTTCCTGTCAGGGTGGTTAAACACTGGAATAAATTGCCTAGGGAGCTTGTGGAATCTCCATATTGAAGAGCAGATTAGATAGATGTCTATCAGGGAAGATCTAGATGGTGCTTGGTCCTGCCATGAGGGCAGGGGACTGGACTTGATGACCTCTCGAGGTCCCGTCCCGTTCTAGTATTTTATGATTCTAATTCCCATAGATACCCACTAAATATAATATAAAAACTTCATCTTCCAAAGTGGGTGAGTGGAGGCAATAGAAGGAATGGTTCTCTAAGTGCAGGTTCCTAAAAATCTTTGAGTGTCAGCCTGGTCCCCATAACCTCTGGGCTGACCGAGACCCCTGACTGACATTAAAGAAATGGACCAGGACTGTGCTCAGTGCCCCTTTAGTGCTTTAATTACACGGTTAGTGACTTCATCTATGACCTGCCTAGATTAGGGATTGTGAAGTGGAACATGCCTTGACAAAAGCAAAGTAACCTCAGAGACAGCCCCGAGCCACTGACCTAACAAGGGGAGTTAAAGAATGATACTATAATGGAGAACATTATGAAGGTGGCTGAAATGTGGAGCCCGGCATCCAGGCAGCTGCCCATAGCTACTAACCATGCCAGCTCCATTACATCCAATGGAGTCCTTTCCCTGGACCACCACCACCAGCCAACTATCCAGGAGGATAAAATGGATGCAGGAGAGAGCTGAGGGTGGGGGTTGGTGTGTGTGTGTGGGTGGGGGGGGGAGGGGAGTTAGTGCTGGAGTGAGCTAGGGGTGCAGGGTCTCAGCAGGAGGATGGGGGCGTGCTTGGCTCCATGTCTCCTACCACTCCCAGGCACTGTCCTCCCCGTTGCTCCCATTGTGATTCCAGCCAATGGGAGCAGCAGGGAAAACCTCCAGGTGAGCTGTTTCCTGCACAACTATTCCCCCAGCTGGGGGAAGGGCAAGCAGCTGTGCCGGGAACTGCTTCCTTCCCCTGCAAGCTGGTTCTAGCCCATGAGGCTTGTCTCTACTCCCACAGCTGGTACTCCAAGCTTGCGGGTGGGGCGGAAGCAGGGCTGGAAAGCCCATGTGGGCAAACCTACAGCCTGCAACTCACCTGCAAGACAGTCTGAGCCACAGCTTATATTTTGAGAACCACTGGTCTAGATCAACTCATTGGCTATGTCTAGACTGGCATGATTTTCCGGAAATGCTTTTAACGGAAAAGTTTTCTGTTAAAAGCATTTGCGGAAAAGAGTGTCTAGATCGGCACGGACGCTTTTCTGCAAAAGCACTTTTTGCAGAAAAGCGTCCGTGGCCAATCTAGACGCGGTTTTCCGCAAAAAAGCCCCAATCGCCATTTTAGCCATCGGGGCTTTTTTGCGCAAAACAGTACTGTGCTGTCTACACTGGGCCTCTTGTGCAAATGATTTGCACAAGAGGGCTTTTGCCTGAACAGGAGCAGCATAATATTTCCACAAGAACACTGACAATCTTACAGGAGATCGTCAGTGTTCTTGTGGAAATTCAAGCGGCCAGTGTAGACAGCTGGCAAGTTTTTCCGCAAAAGCAGCTGATTTTGTGGAAAAACTGGCCAGTCTAGACACAGCCTACATGGTGATGGAGCAGCTTGCTCTCAAAAAGATGATATTAAAAGGCTCACTGCCAAACATCTATTTAAAAAACAAATCCATTCCACACATTGGGACAGGATAGGATTTCCTCTAGTGGCCTGTGAGAGCATGAATATTTAAATGCAGCCCCTCACACTAAACTAGGGACTGCAAACAGTTATTTTATTGAATCAAACCTCTTTTGTCCATTCATGTCTTACTGCCAATTTACACAACTTAGCTGTCATACCTAAAATCATGTTGTTAGCAAACTGTTTTTAAACAGTAAGTAACCATTCCCAATCAAAAGGCTTTCCCTGTTGAAATTGTTCAGTTGTGGGCTCATGCCTCTTTTGGGGTTTCATACCCAAGTACCTGTTTATGTTACACTGTTTCATTTGGCACAAAGTCTCAGAGCTGACCTGGCATTTGTGGTTCCATGCTTTCATTATGAAACTCATGGCTAACCCTTTTTGCTTCACATCTACATAGGACATGGGTTTCACTGGGACTACTCATTTGAGGAAAGCTAGAGAAATTGTTTGCTGGCGGCCAATGGCTGGTTGTAGCTTGTCTTTCAATTTTACCAAACTTGAACTTTGCATTAGCCAGCACAGATCTTGTAGTAGCATAAATCCAGGAATTCTAGAACTCGAAGGTACCTTGAAAAGGCACATCTTGTCCAGTCCCTGGCATTCATGGCAGGACCACGCACCTTTTACATCATCTGTCTAACCTGCTCTTCAATATCTCCAACAATAGAGACCCCACAACACCCCCCTAAGCAATTTATTCCAATGTTTAACCACCCTGCCCATTAGGAAGTTTTTCTAAAGTCCAACCTAAACCTCCCTTGCTGCAACTTAAGCCCATTGCTTCTTGTCCTATCCTCAGAGGCCAAGGAGAACAATTTACTAACCTCCTCCTTGTAGCAACCTTTTAGGTAGTTGAAAGATTATGTCCACTCTCAGCCTTAGCAAACCTTTTTTTTTTTCCAGGTTTCCCACATAAGTCATGTTTTCTAGACTTTTCATTATTTTTGTTGCTTTTCTCTGGATTGTCTCCAATTTGTCTGTAGCTTTCCTGATGGGGCACCTAGAATTACACACTCAGCTGAGGCCTAATCAAGGTAGAGCAGAGAAAAAGAATTACTGTACCTCTGATGTCTTGCTTACAGCACTCCTCTTACTACAGCTCAGAATAGTGATGACTCATTTAGCTTGCAACATATTTATGGCCCCTAAATCCCTTTCCACAATACTCCTTCCTAGGCAGTCATTTTCCATTTTGTATGTGTGCAACTGATTGTTCCTTCCTAAACACAGTATTTTGCAAGTGTCTTTATTGACTTTCACCCTATTTATTACAGACCCTTTCTCTGAAATATTCATATACCTCCAAAGCTTTTCCTGTGTTAAGGAACATTACTTATCAGATTTTTTTTTTTGTTACTCTTCCTTAAATTAACATTTTCCTGCCTTCCTGAACCTGTTTCCTTCCTTCCTGCCAGAGCCAAACAACCAGGGCTGACAAGTCCCCTTTTTATAGCTTCTGCCCAGCTGTGTCTGTTTGCTAAACAGTAAAGCTAACACAGGGAGTAAACTCAGCACAGGTGCTGTGTTAACTTGCAAATCACAGATGAGCCAGAAGCATCTTGCTTTCCTGTGACTAGCAATATTCTGGGGAATGTCATTCAGGTGTTTAGAAACTGGGTGGGATTTAAGAAGCAGAAGCCGGATGGGCAGAGTGTTGAGGGCTATATATAAAAAGCTTTGCTTGAGTTAGGAGCTAGTCTCTTAGGCCTGAAATTGCACTGAAGAAGTATTGATTGCCTTTGTATGCTTTAGCTATAAAGGAATGTAGCTGGGCTGAGGTTAGGGAGTGAAAAAGCCCTTTGTCAGTTTCCTTTGTGAAACATAAATAAGCCCTTTGTTATCCTGAGCCCTGCTTGTGAGCACAGACTTGCTAATCTCTCTCTAGGTCTCCCAACTGTGTATGCTTAACTGCTAAAAGCAATATTTTAGACAATACTTGTTAAATACTCTTGCTCTCATTAATAAGTAGTCCCTGCCAGGAGGAATCCCAGGATCTTCAAAGGCAGAGCCCGGTTCTGCCCTGGGATGTAATGATCAAAGCAGGGAACCTCTGGTCGATTCTGTGTTCAGTTAGACTAATATGAATGTGGGGAATAACTCACAGTCAACTAAGAGATCGCTGCATGAGACCAGAATCCGGGCCTGTGTGCATCAGAAGACAAAACAGGGCTCTTAAGCACAACCTTTCCTGAGTCCTCTTCAGGCTGTGATCTTAAGACTAGCGCAATTGAAAGGAGTTCTGTTGTCTGGTGGCTTCTTCATGATCAAGTTTAATTTTTCTAAAGGGGAAGAAAAAAGCAGTAGGAAATGAATGCAGCTGTCTGTATAATGACTGAGCCTAGCACTGCAAAAATATATAGACTGCAATATGCAGAGGGAAGGATGGTAAAAGACTCTCAAATGTAGAGTCATAGAGCTGGAAGAGACCTTAGGAGGTCATCAAGTCCAGCCCCCTGCCCAAAGCAGGACCGGTCCAAGCTAAATCAACCCAGCCAGGGCTTTGTCAAGCCGAGACTTAAACACCTCTAGGGATGGAGATTCCACCCCTCCCTAGAGAACCCAGCCCAGTGCTTCACCGCCCTCCTGGGGAAATAGTTTTTCCTAATATCCAACCTAGATCTCCCTCACTGTAACTTGAGACCGTTGCTCCTCGTTCTGCCATCCGTCACTACTGAGAACATCCTCTCTCCATCCTCTTTGGAGATTAGAAGTGGTTCCTTCTGTCACTGGAGGATGTGGGGAGACACCAGGCCCTGCACCCCCATCTGCAGCCAGGTCTGACTCTCGCTAGCACAGGGGTGTCCAAACTTTTTTCAGAGAGGGCCAGATTTGATTAAGTGAACATGCGTGAGGGCCGACCATTTTGCCTGACATTCTTTGAACCATTAAAATTAAATGCAAATTAACTATTTTATGCAAAGTTTATTGCAAACGGCATACTTTTCATTTCGTCACATGGATGACAAATCTAAACAGGTGTTAAATCACTCTGCCTTTCATATCTGAAGGCCAGATGAAAAAAAAAATCCAGGAAGCTGAAATATGTCAGGAACATTGTAAAGTACATTACATATTATTGGTAATAAAGGTTGTCTGTCAACTTTTAAGTTCAAAAAATATGAACAGGAACATAACACCAAGTATACATGTTGGGTCCAAATATATTTATAACTGATTTAGACCAACTGACATTAACTGAGATTTTACAATGTATTCATCTCAATACATATGGATTCGTTGGGGGCCATAAGATAGATATTGCCAAATTACCTGTGGGGCCGTATTAAACCGGAACACGGGCCGCAATTGGCCCGCGGGCCGGACTTTGGACATGCCTGCGCTAGCAGGTAGACCAGAAGGTTTATTGGTTCCCAAGGATACAGCGTAGACAGACTTGTTAGCGCAGAACCAGAAGGGGTCAGTACCATCCAGCTTGAGGAAAGGGGGGGAAGGGACGGCCAGAGCCTGGGTCCCCTCCCTACACCTTAAGCCAACCAGAAGTAACTCACACACCTAGCAACCAGCCCCAGCAGCTCTGCAGGCAGCTTCACCGCCCCCTTTGTCCAGCTTCCTCGGCAAAAGTGTCACCTAGTCATACCCTCCCCCCTTCCCGACTCAGGTTACTGTGAGCCTGAGCCATTGTGAACAACAGGCTGGCTTCGGCATTCTCCCTCAATGCGTCACACCCGGAATTCCCATCCCCATCTTGATAGTGGTGCACGTGCCCAGGGAAACTGAGGCACACACACACAAATTACTACGGGACAGGACAGTAGAAATCACATGCAACACAACAAGCAAACGGAGCAAATACAATCCCTGCTTTGTCACACCTTCACCCTGAAGCAGTCTAGACATGGACCAGGAGTTAGACCCAATTTTATTTTCTATTTCTATTCTTCTGCAGCCAGCAGCACATTTTACTCTCATCTTCATCTGCCTGACACTACCCCGGTGGGTGCCATGTAAACATGGCTAAGGATTTCCAACCCTTCCAGACCCACCCAACTATTCATAGATCCCAGGACTTCGGAGACAGAGATAAATTACATGGGATGTTGAGTACTTGGCAGCAAGTTAAACGACACTGGATCTTTAATATGGATGTTTCCCACAACGATGACTATGGCAGAAGTTTGGACTGAAAATAATTTGATTGATACACCCTGCATCTTTTTTTCTTTATCACTTCTGGTTCCGGTTTTCCATTGCTGTGAGGTAGTTGTTGCTGTTGGTGCCAAAGATGGACTTCAAACACTAGATGGCTTTCTAGGGTCAGGTATACACTAAGGGGGATGATCTAGACAATGCTTGGTGCTGCCGTGAGGGCAGAGGACTGGACACGATGATCTCTCGAGGTTCCTTCCGGTTCTAGCGTTCTATGATTCTGTGAGATCGACTGCAGCAGCTTTGATCTTCTCTGTAGTGTAGACAAGCCCTAAAGAGCTCTCCCAGTTTGGTGTTGATGCAGCAATGGATTCATAAGCGTCTAAGGTCGATGTAATGTGGGTGGTCGGTCTAACTGGATATGGTGATTCTTTGCCGGTTTTATAATCTATGGCACCAAGCACGTACTATCATTGATTCAACACTCTCAAGATCTGCTCCTGTTCCTCAGACTTCTCCTAGCTGTGGATCGGGCTTTTGAAACGTGTCTGTCTCATCCATAAATCATCCACTGCCAAAAGGCATCAGAAGCCCGCACAAAATATTTTCCTTCTAGAGGAATATTTTCCCCTTCATAAACTTTCACGGGCTGATGGTAACTGCATTGCCAGAGCCATCTTCAGACAGCAAAAGCCGGCCTGTTCCATATGCAAAACTACAATTACATATACCAAGGGCGAATGTGAAACCGGCTTTGAGTATTAATTGTGCACATGGTTCAGCTTTGAGAATCTTTCTTCTGCAGTCAGGTACATCCCATAGCTCCCAGCCTGCCAAGCCTTTCTACAGAGCCAGCTGTGCTGAGGTTTGAAAATGAGTCCCCCCTCCTAAAACAAGAAACCCTTAAGAAGTACCTAAAAAGGTACCCAAAAGTGTGTTACTAGGAGAAGAGAGGAAAATGGTTCTCCTTCGCCTCTGAGGATAGGACAAGAATCAATGGGCTTAAATTGAAGCACAGGAGGTTTAGTTTGGACCTTAGAAAAAACGTCATGGTGGTTAAACACTGGTAAATTGCCTAGAGAGGAAGTGGAATTGCCAACACTGGGCATATTTAAGAGCAGGTTAGATAGACTTCTATCAGGAACAATCTAGACGGTGCTTGATCCTGCTGAGATAGCAGGGGGCTGAACCTGATGACTTCTCGAGGTCCCTGCTAGTTCTAGTGTGCTATGATTCTATTCTATAAGAAATGTATTTAATGAAGTCATTAATGCATACAAGTCAGTTATTTCATTCATGCCACTAAATATCCCAAACACAATGCATGTAAGTTGGTTCAGCTCTTTATTCCCAGAGGAGTTTGTTAGATTAAGCATGCCCAAGAAAGAGAAAACAAAAACCAGAGTTTGGGTAGGCTTACGGCTCTGCCAAATATAATTTAGAAAGAATCAGACCATCTCTGAATTCAATGGATGTTGTTTACTTTCTGTGTCCAAAGTTGTCTATGCCCCCAGCCCATCCTTTGCAACCAAAGTTGTTGGCGGAGACAGACCTAACTACATCCAGCCTAAAACCCTATATTCAAATGCCCCCAAGCTTTATTAGAGTTCTGATGCAGATCTGAACTTTGCGGAACGTATGCGGCAGATTTTCAGCAGGAATAAGTGCAGTGTGTTTGAAGTCAGAAGATCTCTGGTGAAATCAGGGGAGTTATGCCAGTTACCACCAGCTGAAAATCTGGCTCTACATTTCCATTAAGGGCTGAATCCAAGACCTGCATCTGAACAATTAAAAAACCCATCTAAATTCATATTTGTTGCTTGCAGTGGAAATCTGCATTTGCCCTCTCGTTGTAGAAGTGCTAAGTTGGGAAACTTAAAAAGAGTGATAACATAAGAACATTAAAATAGCCATACTAGGTCAGATCAAAGGTCCATCTAGCCCAGTATCTGGTCTGCTGACAGTGGCCAATACCAGATGCCTCAACAAGTAATCATCACGTGATCCCTCTTATGTCATCCACTTCCAGACAACAGAGGCTAGGGACTCCATTCCGACCCATCCTGGCTAATAGCCATTGATGGACCTAACCTCCATGAATCTATCTAGCTCTTTTTTGAACCCTGTTAAAGTCCTAGCCTTCAGTACATCCTCTGGCAAGGAGTTCCACAGGTTGACTGCTCTGAGTGAAGAAAAACGTCCTTTTCTTTGTTTTAAACCTGCTGCCTATTCATTTCATTTGGTGACCCCATGTTCTTATTTACTTGTTCCCGTATTATAACTTTTCCTTATTCACTTTTTCCACACCAGTCATGATTTTATAGCCCTCTATCCTATCCCCCCTTAGTCTCCTCTTTTCTAAGCTGAAAAGTCCAAGTCTTTTTAATTTCTCTTCATATGGGACCTGTTTCAAACCCCTCATCATTTTTGTTGCCCTCTTCTGAACCTTTTCCAATGCCAGTATAGTTTTTTGAGATGAGGAGGACCACATCTGTATGCAGTATTCAAAGATTTGGGTGTTCCATGGTTTTATACAGAGGAAATAAGATATTCTCTCTCTTATTCTCTATCCTCTTTTTAATGATTCGTATCTTTCTGTTTGCTTTTTTGACTGCCGCTGCACATTGTGTGCATGTTTTCAGAGAACTATCCACAATGACTCCAAGATCTCTCTCTTGAGCAGTTGTAGCTAAATCGGTCCCCATCATAATTTTCTAGGCTAGTGGGGAATACAATGTTTGAGATCCACAGTTTTGTCGTCATAGGGTATGCCTGCCTGATGGAGCATATACCAGCATAATTACATTGGCATAGCCCCATAGGGTAGGTGGAAGCTACACCAATGGAAAGGCTTTTTTCTGTTGGTGTAGGAACTTGTTCTACTGGTACCAAATCTGTGTGTTGACAAAGCCCTCACAGGACAGAATCCTTAGCCCCTGCCTCTATCCTGAGGCTATGTCTACACTGGCCGCCTATTACGAAATAGGCATGCTAATGTAGAACTTTGGAAGAGGCAAATGCGCGGGGGATTTAAATATCCCCCGCGGCATTTGCATTTTCATGGCCGCCGCTTTTTTCCGGCTTGGAGATAAGCCGGAGAAAAGCGTCCAGACTGGCGCGATCCTCCGGAATAAAGCCCTATTCCGGAGGATCTCTTATTCCTACTTGCAAGTAGGAATAAGAGATCCTCCGGAATAGGGCTTTATTCCGGAGGATCGCGCCAGTCTGGACGCTTTTCTCCGGCTTATCTCCAAGCCGGAAAAAAGCGGCGGCCATGAAAATGCAAATGCCGCGGGGGATATTTAAATCCCCCGCGCATTTGCCTCTTCCAAAGTTCTACATTTGCATCCCTATTCCGTAATAGGGGCCAATGTAGACGTAGCCTGAGAGTATGTCCAGACTACATGGCTCTGTCACCAGAGCCCTGTAGATTAATTTACTAGACATACCCAAATGAAGAGGCGATTTAAATAATCGCCGCTTCATTTAAATTAAAATTGCTGCCGTGCTGAGCCGATCAGCTGTTTGTCGGCTCAGCGCACTAGTCTGGACGCTCCACGGTCAACATCAAAGGCATTTGTCGACCACCCCGTTACACCTCGTGGGATGAGGTTTACCAGGGCAGTCTACAAATGCCTTTGATGTTGACCGCGAAGCATCCAAACTAGCGCGCTTAGCGGACAAACAGCTGATCGGCTCAGCACGGCAGCCATTTTAATTTAAATGAAGTGGCGATTATTTAAATCGCCTCTTCAGTTGTGTCTGTCTAGTAAACTAATCAACATGGCTTTGGTGTCAGAGCCGTGTAGTCTAGACATACCCTTACAGTGCGGCCGTAGGCTACCTATGATGGTGAGAGAGCTTCTCACCTCAGTAGAGGGACCTCACACGCTATGCAGTGGTAGTTATGGCAACAGGAGATGCCTGCCCATGGACAAAGCAATGGGCACTAGGTCCATATAATCCCACCCTTGAACAATGCAGTGATGCCGACATAAGTCTGTAGTACAGATCGGGGGTCATTATAATAACAGCCATACCGGGTCAGACCAACGGTCCATCCAGCCCAGTATCCTGTCTGACGACAGTGGCCAATGCCAGATGCTCCAGAGGGAAGGAACACAACAGGGAATCCTCATGTGATATCTCCCTTGTCACACATTATAGCTGCTTAATTGTGGCTTCCTGGCTGGGCTTATGAGCATGGGCCATTCAGTTCACAGTATCTATTTAAGGCCCGTCTGAATGTATCCATGATGTCTATGGAGGGTTCCTCCTACCTCAAGACCTCTTAATGATTGGCTTTTGCATAGTCCCTCAGCAGAAGCGCAAACTTGATTTGGCAAATGGAGGAATACATGTAGGCCTGGGCTATACTTACTTAGGTCAACCTAGCTACATTGCTCAAAAATGTGACAAATTTGTGTAGGGCACCTGAAAATTTGGGCATCGCTGGGTCTTAATGTCCACCCATCTGCCTCTTCCTGTCCCTGTTCTGTGGCTCTGGAGAGAATCTACCTAATTTAAAAGTGGAAAAGCCTCCCAGAACTATTAGCAGAACCTGTGAAAGAGCCATTCCAGTGGTAAGGAATCCATGTAACATTTGCCAAACCCAGATATAGACGGTCAGTTTCTAAATGTATTGTGTTAGTCGACAGGACTTTTGTTTAAAATTGATTTTTAAAAATAGTTCATTAGTGGGTTGCTGACGATTATAAAATCACAGCTCTAAAATTTACCTTCCCCCACAGCTTCCATTAGTCATAGGGGCACCAGGTTATTAGTACTGCATAGGACCTCATACAGCCTAAGAACATTCCTGTTGATACACACTGGGGCATACAAATTCGCTCTCTGCTTTCTGTGGCACTGATATCACGTTTCAGGTAGGCTTGACAAATATGACAAGGCTTTTCTTATGGGAAATAGTGTTGAATATATGTCAGGAGCCTTTGATTTATCCACAAACAGTGGGAAATGGCATAAATGCTCCAGAGGTAGCTTCTTTCATAATGGTTTTGCCTGAAGGGTTACTAAGGTAACATTTTTGCAGAATGCTTAGCTCATGCTTACCCCCAACATGCTTTTTTAAATACTTCTCTGTGAAGTGCATTTTCTTATAATCGCAGAGGGCTTTGTGGAGTAGATGGGGTCTGTGTGAATCGTGGCATGACAATAAAGCATGGGCGAGCAAAAGTCTCCCCTCTGAAAAGGCGGCCATGTTTTTCCTGTCATCTGCACTGCGTAAGGACCGGCTGGCGTTCGTGCCATTTCCAAAGCACATTATGCAGCAAGGCATTTTTACTAGAATACAGCTCATTGGTAGGGGAGACTGCCTTTATGTTTCTAAGAGCCTAAGCTCTGATGGGCAAAGATTTGTGTGTAGCCCCTTGTATTTGTATTTAGCCTGCAGAAGAGAAGAGGGAGGGGGGATTTGAGAGCAGCCTTCAATTTCCTGAAGGGAGGTTCCAAAGAGGCTGGAGAGAGGCTGTTCTCAGTGGCGGCAGATGGCAGAAAGAGGAGCAATGGTCTCAAGTTGCAGTAGGGGAGGCCTAGGTTGGAGATTAGGAAAAACTATTTACCTAGGAGGGTGGGGAAGCGCTGGGATGGGTTCTCTAGGGAGGGGGTGGAATCTCCATCCCTAGAGGTTTTTAAGTCCCGGCTTGACAAAGCCCTGGCTGGGCTGATTTAGTTGGGATTGGTGCTGCCTAGAGCAGGGGGCTGGACTTGATGACCTTCTGAGATCTCCTCTAGCCTTGTGACTCTATGATTTATATATGTGCATGTGATGTCTCTTTGTTCCTGAGCAAGACAGCCTGCTACTTCTTCCAAAAAAAGAGTATTTGGCCCTCCATTGTAGCCCATGCCCTTCACTTTCATGCTTCATTCGGGACATCATCACATGAAAAAAAAAGACAGATTGTTCAAACCTTGAGTGTCACTCACAGTGCAACAATCTTGTGTCCCTTTGCCAGTCAGCAGCGAGATATAATAATCTACTTGACTCCCCTTGCTGTATGTGAAATTAAGTTGTGCTTGTGATGGACTGAATAGATGTTAGCTGAGTACAGCTTCGGAGCCCATCACTGAATTGAAACATATATTCAGGGAATATTAGAAAAGCTATGGGGAGCCCAGGGCATCACTCTTAACTTGATAAAAGAATCATTTATGAGCGAAGAAGAGAGGAAATAGGCACTGGGAAGTGTGTTGTTTATAGCGGTTTCCAAGACACGCGGGTCCCGACACATGGGACCCAACGCAGGGGAGTTAATATCTTTTATGGCACCAACTTCCTGAAGAAGAGCTCTGTGTGAGCTCTAAAGCCTGTCTCCTTCACCAACAGAAGTTGATCCAATGAAAGCTATTATCAGGCAGGAAGTACATTGGAACAGAAATCTGCTATGTATCTTAGAAACATTGTCTGTTTGTTCAAGAACTCCTCCTAAACAGTAAGAGGTAGGAGCACAAATTTGGTGTGCCGCTCCCTCTTATAACTTAAAGCAAGCTCAGGGTTTGGTTGTGCCAGGACAATGGGAAGTGCCTGGAATTCAACTGTTTCTCATTAAATGGAAAGGGGGGGTCTGATAGGAGGGACAGTTATACTACAGATTGACCACAGGGGGCAGTAAAATGCCAGAGAAGGGGACTGGGGCAGCTGTAACCCCATTGGGCCAGCAGGGGGTAGAAAAAGAGACAGCTATTTACTATATATTTCAGAGAATTTGTCTGTGTGTCTGTCTGTCTGTCTGTGCCCGCTGCAGTGGCATTGGACAGGTGCTTCTCACCTGGTCCCAAGCTCTGAGAGAGGGCTGGGGTTGTCCTAATTTCCCTGGGGAGACTATATACCGCACCCCTCACCCCTAGCTCCACCCCAGAGCCACAACGGAAATGAAGGAAAACAAACCTTATTTGGGTTAAGGACCTGAGCAACACCAGGTAAATCTTCTAGGCCAGTGTTTCTCAAACTGTGCTCCACGGAGCCCCGGGGCTCCACGAGACATCTCCAGGGGCTCCACAAGGTTGACAAACGGGAAACATTGATAGGTACAATACATACAATCAGTGGACCACTGGGGCTCTGCATAAATTTTTACTCATGTAAATCATAGACTACTAGGACTGGAAGAGACCTCGAGAAGTCATCTAGTCCAGTCCCTTGCCCCCATGGCAGGAACAAATACTGTCTAGACCATCCCTGATAGATATTTATCTAACCTACTCTTAAATATCTCCAGAGATGGGGATTGTACAACCTCCCTGGGCAATTTATTCCAGCGTTTGACTACCCTGATAGTTAGGAACCTTTTCCTAATGCTCAACCTAAACCTCCCTTGCTGCAGTTTAAGCCCATTGCTTCTTGTTCTATCCTCAGAGGCCAAGATGAACAAGTTTTCTCCCTCCTCCTTATGACACCCTTTTAGATATCTGACAACTGCTATCATGTCCCTCCTCAATCTTCTCTTTTCTAACCTAAACAAGCCCAATTCTTTCAGCCTTCCTTCAGAGGTCATGTTCTCTAGATCTTTCATCATTCTTGTTGCTCTTCTCTGGTCCCTCTCCAATTTCTCCACATCTTTCTTGAACTGCTGTGCCCAGAACTGGACACAATACTCCAGCGGAGGCCTAACTAGCACAGAGTAGAGTGGAAGAATAACTTCTCGTGTCTTGCTCACAACACACCTGTTAATGTGTTAAAGGGCCCCGGACCCCAAGAAGTTTGAGAACTGCTGTTCTAGTACAATATAAAATGTAATTGGGATTTAATAGGGCCCCTGTATAATGCCACTGATCACTCTATTGGGTGCTAGAAGGGGAATGGGTGATACTGAGCATGGTATTGGGTTGTATTTTGTTAGCACATGCTCAATTGGGAAGGATTCCAACGGATCCTGCTAGCAATTCCCTTGGGAGATCAGCTACTTTCTGAAGCTACTGGAAAGCTAAAAGATCAATTGCATCTTGCTGATCATTATCCAGCTGCCAGGAAGTAGCATGCTTCCACTCAACCAGCTCTGACAAGACCATCTGTAGGAGATTTTTTTCCCCTTTTTAGCTGAAATAGAAACATTAATCAAAAGCTTTCCTGGAACAGGTTGATTATTAAGGTCTGGACCCTTTTCTTATCCAATGCAGCCAGAACTTTCTGCCCTAAGCTTCTTGGCCCAGCTTTAGTGACAGAAGCAGTATGAAATGCATCCCATTAATGCATTAGACTTCTCTTCTGAATTCGGTACAGTCTGGTGGGAAATCCAGAAGTGTGTGTGTGTTTATTTTGGAGAGAAGCGCATTTTTTCAGAGTCGAATTCAGTCGCCACGTGGGGCCAAATGTTGTTGCATACAGTGATTTTTTTCAAGTCCTGTCCCTTTGATATTATTCTTCTGCTTTGTTGTGCTCGTCTGGGGTCAGCTTATCAAAATCAACGGGGTTAAAAAAAGAGATGAATCTGGTCCAGTTTATTCCTGGCATACAAGCCTTTAACAAGGGTCCAGAGTCTGTATTATCTTACCGCCTCTGCAATCTGATTTGAGTGCTAGTCAACAAAGAATTTGGTGGCTAAGGTGCATCTCCAGATGTAAATTAGGTACCATGACGGTGAGTGATAGACTTCAGTCCTATGCGCGGGTCCAACCATGGGTAGATGGGACATGATTTGCATACTCGGCGTGTTAATCAATGAAGCATCCAATGGCCATTCTTCAGTCGGAGCACTGTTCGTGCACTCTACCAGTCCTGAACATAGTGGGCATTGCATGGCGGTGGACATCTAACTGGCAATAGCATCATAACACTTTCCACACTGACTCAAGGGATGTTACAACTTAGTGTCATTCAGTGCTTTCAGACAGCCCCGGGCGCACAACGTCTCCTCCCAGCTCTGGCTCTGAAGGGCCATAATTTGGCCCAATTAATGTATCCTATGGAGTGGCGTGTTTGAGAGACATGGTTCAAAATAAGCAGAAGGCAAACAAAACGCCTGGTACACAATTTCAATCATGTGACCACTTCAGGATTCTCCTGGAAACTAGATGGGCAGATCCCTCAAATGCAGTTTCAGGTATTTGATTTCCGGATTAGAAAATTAGAGCTAAGACTAAAAAATACCTGGCTGAAATGGACAAATGTGTGGACAAATTGGAGAGAGTCCTGCAGAGGAAAATGGAAATGACAAGGAGCCTGGGGCACATGACTGATCATAGGATCATAGAACACTGGAACTGGAAGGGGCATTGTGAGGTCATCAAGTCCAGTCCCCTGCCCCCATGGCAGGACCACCCACTATCTATATCATCCCTGATAGATGTCTGTCCAACCTGCTCTTAAATAGTTCCGGTGATGAAGATTTCACAACCTCCCTAGGCAATTTATTCCAGTGCTTGACCCCCAAAACAGCTAGGAAGTTTTTCCTAATGTCCAGCCTAAACCTCCCTTGCTGCAGTTTAAGCCCATTGCTTCTTGTCCTATCCTCAGGGGCCAAAGAGAACAATTTTTCTCCCTCCTCCTTGTAACATCCTTTTGGACACTTGAAAACCGCTTTCCTGTCCCCTCTCAGTCTGCTCTTTTCTACACTAAACAAGCCCAGTTCTTTCAATCTTCCCTCACAGCTCATGTTCTCTAGACCTTTAATCATTTTTGTTGCTCTTCTCTGGACCTTCTGCAATTTCTCCACATCTATCTTGAAATGCAGTGCCCAGAACTGGACACAGTGCTCCAATTGAGGCCTAGTCGATACAGAGTAGAGTGGAAGAACAACTTCTTATGTCTTGCTCACAACACTCCTATTAATGCATCCCAGAATCATGTGTGGTGTTTTTTTTTGTTTTGTTTTTTTTTGCAACAGTGTCACACTGTTGACTCATGGAGAAGCTGAGATAACTGGGCTTAGTTAGTCTCCAGAAGAGAAGAGCGAGGGGGGATTTGAGAGCAGCCTTCAAATACTTGAATAGGGATTCCAAAGGATCGATAGAAGCTGTTCACAGTAGTGACAGATGACAGAACAAGGAGCAATGGGCTCAAGTTGCAGTGGGGGAGGTCTAGGTTGGATATTAGGAAAAATGATTTCCCTAGGAGGGTGGTGAAACACTGGGATGGATTACTTAGGGAGAAACTCCATCCTTAGAAGTTTTTAAGGCCAAGTTTGACAAAGCCCTGGCTGGGATGATTTAGCTGGGGTTGGTCCTGCTTTGAGCAGTGGGTTGGACTAGATGACCTCCCGAGATCTCTTCCAACCCTGATCTTCAATTATTCTATGATTCCATGAAGTGCAGAGAGAGATTAGTGTTGTGGTAGATGACAGGAAGAGAGCGGTAAGATTAAAAGGGAATGTGTGTCTAATGGGGGTCAGGCCAGTTTTAATTTAAAACACTATGCTTGGGTAACAGGGAAGAAAGCTGAGCAAATGATCTTTCACAAAGAAAGGCAAAGGTTGATGTGGGAGTGTTGGGTAAGGAAGAAAGAGCATCGGAGGAAAGCGTATCGTATGCTCCCAAGAACACTAATAGATGCAAAAATGAGGCCTGCATGCTTGTGAAGCACTTTCTGGAGGATGCAGGGGAAAGGACGTCCAGCAGATGGAGACTGAAGGAAAAGGACAGAGGCCAGCCCAAGAAGAAGTTATGGGATCTCATAACATCTGAGATGTTAGCATGTGGTGTGATGGAGGATGTTGCTTTGAGCAGAGCACTTGGGAGAGAGAGACAATAGGGGTACGTCTAAACTACATGGCTCAGTCGACGGAGCCATGTAGATTTGTCTGTTTGGCAAAGGGAAAGGAAGCCATGATTTAAATAATCGCAGCTTCATTTAAATTTAAATGGCTGCCGCGCTGAGCTGACAGACAGCTGATCAGCTGTTTGTCGGCTCAGCACGCTAGTCTGGACACTCCCACGCCGACCTGAAAGCCCTTTATTGACCTCCCCTGTAAACCTCTTCCTACGAGGCATAACGGGGGTGTCGATAAAGGGCTTTCAGGTCGGCGTGGGAGCATCCAGATTAGCGTGCTGAGCCGACAGACAGCTGATCAGCTGTTTGTCGCCTCAGCGCGGCAGCCATTTAAATTTAAATGAAGCCGCGATTATTTAAATTGCGGCTTCATTTCCCTCTGCCGATCAGCCTAATCTACATGGCTCCATTGATGGAGCCATGTAGCTTAGACACACCCTAGGTGATGTGATGTGACTGATGAATGGATGAAGAAAGTACTCCTGAAATCCAGATTAGATGCAGTAGGCGACTTTCCATGCATTGTAGTAGTCACTGCATTAAGTCCCCCATTGAAGAAAGCTTGTACGAAAAAGGCTGCAGTACGTCTTATTAGAGGTTCGGGGCTAGGTCTCTCTGCGCCCAGCTGGCATTGCTGGGGCCTTCGCGAGGGCCCTTTGTGCAGCTGCAGTGCAGCGTCGATGCTGCTGCATGTTGCTGATGAATGCCTGATGACTAGGTGTAGTACAGGGGTGAGCAATAATTTTTGAAGGGGGGGTGGCACTTCACAAATTTCTGAAGTGGCCCTGGGCTGCCCTGGAAGGGGCGGGGCAAGAGACTTCGCATGTTCCCCTACCCGCAGACCCTGATTGGCCTGAGGGTGTGGGAGTGCATGAATTCTTTGCCTCTTGCCCCCTGGAGCCTAGAGAGAACCACCAGCTGTTTTGAACAGCTGGCAATTCCCTCTAGGCACTGCACACCACTGGCAGTGGGAGCAGACTTCGCACGCTCCCCCCACCTCCAGGCCAATCAGGGCCTGGGGATGTGGGAGCCGCAAAATCTCTCTCCTCCTGCCCCCACCCTTCCAAGGGTGCATGGTGCCTAGAGAGAACATCCAGCTTCTTTGAACAGCTCTTGGTTCCCTTTGGTCTGCATGCCCCTGGTGGGGGAAAGAGACTCTTTGCTCTTCCCCCATCCCCAGCTCTCAACTGGCCCAAGGGTGGAGGCGTGGCAGGGTGGCCGAGGGCTGGATCAACCAGCTTGGTGAGCCGGATCCTGCCAGTGGAGGCTGTCTTTCCCACTCCTGATCTAGAAGAACTACTTCACACCGCTGAAGGTGCTACCACATGGCTAGATGACTACGCACAGGCTAAATAAGTTAAATGACCCTTTAGTTAGGGATGCTGTAAATTCACCTTGACATTGTACGTAAAACAGAAAAAACAAAGCAGACCTTAAATCTAGGTATGGATTGGAGGGACGACATATTGTCCACCACTAATAATCAGCCACGGACCTTCTTAGTCTGTCTCTGCAGTAACTTTCTCAGAATACCTTCGCTTGAGTAAATACACTAGCATGAATGTACCCAGCGATATCGCCAGGAGGGTTGTGTTCTTTGGCTTTATTAGTAGAGGTTTGATATGGAGCTTGAATCCTGTTTTGGTCTAAACCAGGGGTGGGCAATAAAATGGCAATGGTTCACCAGGGTTAGTCACTCGTGGGCCCCTGCCTCGATCTGTACCTGCCCAGATCTGGGTGATCACAGCTCCCATGGACCAGGAACGGCGATCCGTGAACGGAGATGTGATTATCCCTCTTTACTCAGCTGTGGTGAGGCCACATCTGGAGTATTGTGTCCAGTTCTGGGCCCCCAATTACAGGGAGGATGTGGACGCATTGGAGAGGGTCCAGCAGAGGGCAACCAAAATGATGAGGGGGCTGGAGCACATGACCTACGAGGAGAAGCTGAGGACTTGGGTCTATTTAGTCTGCAGAAGAGGAGAGTGAGGGGGGATTTGATAGCAGACTCGAACTTCCTGAAGGGGGGTTCCAAAGAGGATGGAGAGAGGCTGTTCTCAGAGGGGGCAGAGGGCAGAACAAGGAGCAATGGTCTCAAGCTGCAGTGGGAGAGGTCTAGGTTGAATATTAGGAAAAACTATTTCCCTAGGAGGCTGGTGAAGCACTGGAATGGGTTACCTAGAGAAGTAGTGGAGTCTCCATCCCTAGAGGTGTTTAAGTCTCTGCTTGACAAAGCCCTGGCTGGGTTGATTTAGTTGGGATTGGTCCTGCCTTGGGGAAGGGGCTGGACTTGATGTCCTTCTAAGGCCTCTTCCAGCTCAATGATTCTATGATTCCCTGTACCTGCAGAGGCCCATTTAAATATGGTGGTGTAGGGGCCCACCAGGGCTAACCCTGGCAGACCGGATCTGGTCTGCAGGCAGGTATTTATATATAATATGGAGATATACCATCTCATAGAACTGGAAGGGACCTTGAAAGGTCATCGAGTCCAGTCCCCGGCCTTCACAGCAGGACCAAGTATCATCACTGACAGATTTGCCCCAGATCCCTAATTTGTCCACCCCAGTCTAAAAGCTTCTATTCCCTTTTCAGAACACCACCTCCCTCTCCAGCATTCTCTGGAGTGTGCTCCCCTTATTCAAGAGGAAGGGTCTCTAAACTGGCGGTCCCACTTACACGCCAGAGAAAACCGTATAACCAGCAATTCCGCTTTAGCAGCAAACGCATTCACCCCCAAAGAGTTATATTAAAAAAAGAGCCAAAATGTAGAAGCACACTCCTTAGCGGCAGAAAGTGACAATTTTAATTAAAAAGTATACCCTTTTCAAAACAGAGTAATTAGTGCCAGCAGTTGATTAATAACTTTGTTGACTAAAAACATAATAGTCCACTTTGACACCACTATCAGAGCTAGCCATGAAATAGTGGCATGTATTAATGAGCTTTGATTGTTCTATGTTCTTCTTTGTCAGGTGAAAGTAGATTTGAATTGCAAACATTTATGTAAATATCACATCAAACTCTTGCCAGCAGATATATATTCTTGAAACAAAAAAGAGTGATGAAAGAAAACACCGAAAAGTGCCGAGTGTCTTAATGAAGATTTATCCTTTGATTTAGTGTGTTCTTAATGAGACAGGTAGGGACTATAATTCACTTTCCCAAGAATAATAAATATAATGGGTGAAATTGTGGTCAGGGACAGATCCCTCTGGGACACAGCGAGAAACACCCCTATAGAATGATGATTCCCTGTCTACAATTACTTTTTGCAATCTGTCAGTTAACCAGTTTTTAATACATTGAATATGGGCTCAGTTGATTTTGTATGGAGCTATTTTTTCTCAGAAAGTCACATAGGACTAGGTCAAATGCCTTGCAAAAGTCAAAGTATATTAAATCATCAAAGGTATCTTAATCAATTAAACTTATATAATGTTGGACATGTTTTCCATAAAACCATCTTGACTGGCATTAATTATGCTACCATCCTTAATCTGATATTAGTCGCATCTCCTGTCATCTTTTTGCTCCAGATTGATGTCAGACAGACCAGCCGATAGCTACCAAGTCATCCTCTTTACTCTTTCTAAATATTGGTGTAACACTAACTTTTTCCAGTTTTATTGAATTTCCACAGTGCTCCCCAATTTCACATTGCGCCTTGGTCAATTATTTTAATTCTCTTGGTTGCAAAGTGGCTTGATCCTGCTGATTTTTAAAATATTTGAGGATTGCTGGTTCACATCCTCTGAGGCATTAACAGAGTAGAAAATATTTCCTTATCCCTGTGAGACATGAATACATCTTTCCGCTTTTTTTTTTCAGATACAGAACAGGAATATTTATTTAACCTATTTTTCCCCCTTTTATTCCTCATGATTGGCAGTGTTACCATCCGTAACTACTGTTGGATCTACAGCATTGTTTGGAATTTATTTGCGCCTCATATGTTTAAGGAATTATTATTTTGTTGTTCTCAAGTCTCCTGGCCATATATTTTTCTTTGATAACTTTAGCGTCTCTTATCCATTGTCAGTGTTTCCTGCCAACTCCCACTCAGTGCTCCCAGCTTCCTACTTTTCTCATCCATGCAAATGTATATCGACTTCAGCGGGAACCTGGAGGCTTTCAAGGAGAGGGCCCTGAAGTCTTTTAGATCTGAGAATGCTTCCCTCTGAGGGTCGGCGGTGTGCTCCGTTTGAAACACGCGGCACTAATGGAAGGGTGAAAGGTGATGGGGCCACGTACCCATGCAATCTGGACACAGCTGTATTCCTCTGGGCGAACTGTTCTGGGGTTTCTGAGCAAACCCCCTTCTCTAGATTTCCCTTTGGGCAAGTAAATGAGGAGTCTATTTCCAGTGACTTGAGCTCTCCCGTAAGGGGAGAGCTTGAGCTCTCCCGTAAGGGGAGAGACTGAGGGGTGCATTTCAGTACGTATGTTTCTGCATATATATCAGGGGCATAGCCACAGGTGGGCCGGAATGGGCTGTGCCCCACACATTTTGCTTCCAGGCCCACACCCTGCTAGCCTGGTGCTCCAGCCGGGGAGTGAGGTCAGGGCCCTGGGGCATACCCCGCTCCTTTCCAGTGCTCCAGCCAGGGAACAAGGCAATAGAGCTTATCCCGGTTCACCTGAAGAGCTAGTCTAAGGAGTGGGGTTGAGGGTGTGGGGCTTAACTCCGCCCCCACACCATTACTCACCCAAGTGGGCCCTTCAGGCTATACCGCTATTTCAGCATGGAGGGGTCGTCTTCTATGCCCTTGGCCAGTTATTGTGCTCACGTTATTCCCCTGAGCATGAGGGAACACTAGCACATTGGGAACCAACACTCAAAACATGCACAGTCCTTGGATTTGTGGGCCCGGGGTGATTGCTTTGCCAATGGATGTGTGGTTGTAAATCAAGATGTTGCAGTCCCACCGCATCCGCAACAGCACTGCAGGGGTACGTCGACGGCGGAGCCATGTAGATTTGTTTGTTCAGCAAATGGAAATGAAGCCACGATTTAAATAATTGTGGCTTCATTTAAATTTACATGGCTGCCGCGCTGAGCCGACAAACAGCTGATCAGCTGTTTGTTGGCTCAGCGTGCTAGTATGGATGCTCCCCTGCCGACATGAAAGCCCTTTATCGACCTCCCCAGTAAACCTCATCCTACGAGGCATAATGGGGAGGTCGATAAAGGGCTTTCATGTCGGCGCAGGAGCATCCAGACTAGCGCGCTGAGTGGACAAACAGCTGGCCAACTGTTTGTCGGCTCAGCGCAGCAGCCAATTAAATTTAAATGAAGCCACGATTATTTAAATCGTGGCTTCATTTCCCTTTGCCGATCAGCCTAATCTACGTGGCTCCATCGATGGAGCCATGTAGTTTAGACACACCTCAGGTGCAATGCGTTCTGCCCCATGGGCCAGCTCGCTCCAATGTAACGCACCATGGCACTCAAGCTAGAGGGGTGGGTGTGTGTGGACAGGCGTTGGAAAAGGACAAACCTTGAGGTTTAGCTTGGGCTATCAAAGCAGTGAAGACCAGGCCTTAGGTACCACGATGGTGCATGCTAGCACAAGCCCTAAAAAAAAGTGACTTGTCATTGGTTTATAATATCTTGACATGACGGACCAAGATCCTCAGAGCATGTCAATTGACACAAGTCTACACAAGTCATTGGAGTGGTGCTGATTTACACTCACTGCGGGTTTGGGCCATTCCGTTCTTTCTTTATTCTTTGTTGTTAGTGATGGAGGTGCGGGAGACATGTAGGGAAAAGCATACATGTATGTCAGACATTCAAGACCACGTATGTGATGGCTGCATCCATGTTTCACGCTCATGCCTTTAGTTCCGGGGAACTCCACAAAGGCAGCAGAGACGCCAACATTAACGGCGTTGTGTAAATCAGGAGCAAGTGAGGGCAGAGCTGGCCAGATGTTTCTGTATGTCACCATAAAAATACACAGGCTAATCGGGAGTGACAGGTTGCAGGGCTGGTCCCAGAGATGCACGCAGACACACCATCAAAACAGAGCTAAATTGCCCCCGAAATCAAATGCAGGGTCTGTAATGAAAGATGAAAAGATCTAAGCGGGAGCAGGTTTTTCTTTTCGAATGTAAATGGCAGGGTGGTATTTAAACTGTGACTGATCTCTGGCTTTTTGGCAAGCTTATGGTTCTCCCTCCACTGCGATAAAAAATCCAGCTAATAGGATAAATGTGATTAAGTGACTATGACAAGCAATTCAGTTATCTCACATGGAGAGGCACACTCAGGATCCAAGGAGCATTATTTCTGAATCTACAATGCAAAGGCTTTCCCGCCTTGTTTATGCCACAGACCAAATTCTGCTCTGGTTACTCGAGAGTAATCCTAAAGTAACTGTGGAAACGGGGAGGGGGGATAATTGTGGATTTTAATTAATAGATTTTGAGGCCAGCGGGGCCTGTTATTTTCATCTAGTCTAATCTCCTGTATAGGACAGGGCGTAGAAAGTCAAGCCTATACAAGAAGCCAGCAGCTTCTTCGTTGAGCCTCGGACATTGCAAACTAAGCCCATCTGGAAGATAGGAATCGCCATCCTATTAGACCCTTTACAGTGAGAGGGTATGTCTACACTACCACTCTAGTTCGAACTAGGGTGGTAATGTAGGCAACCGGAGTTGCAAATGAAGCCCGGGATTTGAATTTCCCGGGCTTCATTTGCATCTCGTTGGGCGCCGCCATTTTTAAATGTCGGCTAGTGCGGACTCCATGCCGCGCGGCTACACGCGGCATGGACTAGGTAGTTCAGATTAGGCTTCCTATTCTGAACTACCGTTACTCCTCGTGAAACTACCTAGTCCATGCCACGTGTAGCCGCGCGGCATGGAGTCCGCACTAGCCGACATTTAAAAATGGCGGCGCCCAACGAGATGCAAATGAAGCCCGGGAAATTCAAATCCCAGGCTTCATTTGCAACTCCGGTTGCCTACAATACCACCCTAGTTCGAACTAGGGTGGTAGTGTAGACATACCCAGAGATAAGAGCAAGGGAGCTCTACAGCCTGTAGCTCAAGCTGTCGAAGCTTCTATGCGAAGCTTCTGTTGCTCAGCTCAGGTGTGAGAGACTCAGGGCTTGTCTTCACTTATGCTCTGGAGATCGATCTCCCGGTGTTTGATTTAGCGAGTCTAGTAAAGACCCATTAAATTGACCGTTGATGGTTGACCTTGGTACTTCACGGGGTTGCAAGGAATAAGGGTAGACAACGGAAGAGTTTCTCCCAACCTCCCACAGTGATGACACGACAGAAATTTCACCTATGGAACATCGACTCCAGCTATGATACTCTCATAGCTGGAGCTGCGTATCTTAGGTCAACTTTCTCTGGTAGTGTAAATCTGGCCTCAGGTTCAAAACCTTGCTCTGATTTGGAGTAGGGACCCGAACACAAGTGCATTCAAGCTGAAGGGTATTGTGGAGTGTCTCTGGTTGTGACCAGAAATTCCATCCTGGACCCAACAAAACTTCCCAACAAAAGCTGTGTCAAAAGCAGGCCCTTTCCCACACACAAAAAGTTTTCATTTTGACAAAGTGGCATTTTATGAGAGAAAAGCCTTTTGTCAAAACATTCCCCCTTAGCTCTCTACCAAATGTAAAGCTGGCATTCGCTCATACAAAACGTCCTATTTCCTGAGTCGGTGGCTACAGCATAAAGGGAGAGGGGAGCTAACTGAAAACTTTTAGTGCTATTTAAAAAAGATCTATCTGCTCTTTTTGATCAAAAGTTCCGCCCCCCCCCACTGAGGCACCTCTCTATGGCAAACTGTGTTTTGGTTAGCACAGCATGTGGCTTACAAAGAGGGAAGTTTTGCAATTAGTGCTAGAAGTTATGAGAAGTTGGCCATGCACTGATTTAAGGCCAAACTGATTGAAGACAGGGGGACTATTGTGTGAGCGGAGGATGAGCGACTGGGCCTTTCGAGCTCTGCCAGTCTCATGATACTGCTAAATGTTGCTCTTTCTTTACAAAGCGGTGTTTGATTCCCCAAAAGTCAAACAAAAGAACCCCTCACATCCTCTCCCTGCTTTCTCTTCCGGGCGCTTGAGTCATTTGTAAATAAGGCAAAATCCCTGAACTTGAGAGAACACTGAAAACATTAGTAGAGCCAAAGCTACTCTTCTAAAATATTCTAAACGGCTCGTTAGTGATGGGCAGATGTTGCGTTTACTGTACCCTTGGACTAATCAGCTGGCTCCATGAATGTGGAAAAAATGACATGCTGAGACAAAGGAGCATCCTAAGTAGAGCCAGCATCAAAAGTCAATCGTTGTATTCGCTTCAGATTTGGGCATCTAAATAGTCACACAGGGTACATGTACAGCGCAACACTATTTCAAAATAACTAGCACTATTCTGAAATAACTTAGTCCGCGTCTACACAGCCGGCAGTGATTTCGAAACAGTGTCAAAATACTGTTGAGCTGGAGGTCTTCTTACTCCGACTCCTGTAACCCTCAGGCTGTGTCTAGACTGGCAAGTTTTTCCGCAAAATCATCTGCTTTTGCGGAAAAACTTGCCAGCTGTCTACACTGGCCGCTTGAATTACCACAAGAACACTGATGATCTCATGTAAGATTGTCAGTGTTCTTGCGGAAATACTGTGCTACTCCCATTCGGGTAAAAGCCCTCTGTGCAAATAATTTGAGCAAGAGGGCCAGTGTGGACAGCACAGTACTGTTTTGCGTAAAAAAGCCCCGATGGCTAAAATGGTGATCGGGGCTTTTTTGCGCAAAAGCGTGTCTAGATTGGCACGGACGCTTTTCCACAAAAAGTGCTTTTGCGGAAAAGCGTCCGTGCCAATCTAGATGCTCTTTTCCAAAAATGCTTTTAATGGAAAACTTTTCCGTTAAAAGCATTTCCGGAAAATCATGTCAGTCTAGACGTAGCCTCATTGTATGAGGAGTAAGGGAAGTCGGTGGAAGAGTGCTCTATAAGTGCTGTGCAGACACTCCCAATTTCGAAATAAGCTATTTCGAAAAAAGCTGCGCAACTGACATAGCTCAATTTGCATAGCTTATTTCCAGTGAAGCCCTGCCGTGTAGATGCACCCGTACTGGGCCAGATTCTCAACTGATGTAGATCTCTAGTGAAGCCATTTTGCACCACTCCTTAATGATGACCAGCTCCTTGATGGGCATCAGCCCCGTGACTAGAGATGACCCTCAAGCTTGGTCATCGGCTCGGACCATACACCCCCATAACAAATAAAAAATGTGCCGTGGTGTATCTGGTACAGCTGTTCTGGCTTGTCAGAGTTCCGGAGTAGCTTAGTAACAAATCCAACCCTTGAAAAATGATTTGTTCCTGGCAAGCTCAGTGGTCCTCCCACCACTTCAATTCTGCCATGTGTCCACCCAGAAGATGGCTACTCAGAAGACAACTTACTCAACGGTTCCAGTCAGCCGTCAGGAAGGCTTCAAACAAACCTTTATTACATTCTCTTTTGCAGCCACAGATATAAGGTATAAGGCAGGGCTACTCAACTTTGGAAGCCTTGTGGGCCACAGTGATACTTATAGCACATGCCCAGGGTCACAACTTAAGTGTGGTTGTATATACATGCAAATATATATGCAAATAGCTTCTTTCACACTGACGGGCATGAATACAAAGATTAAGACAAGACTACTCAACACACAGGCCCCATTTCAGTCAGTTCTGCTGCTATTAATAAAATGCAATACTGACCCGACTTCCTCCCATAGGACAGCACTTTTAATGAGCAATGACAGTCCAGGAATTTAACTACTAAATTGCATATCAACAGAAGACATTATGCTGACTACTTTTTGTTTTGACTCCCACCCGCGGGCCACATATTGAGCCCTGCATAAATCCAAACTGCACCGCAGGCTGCAAACAAACAGGCCATGGTCCACATGTTGAGTAGCCCTGGTATAAGGATGTAAAGTTGACTTAAAAAGTTTTCTTTAAGGAAAAAACTTAATAGGATCCACTAAGCTTCCTGGAAGCTTTTGTCTTTTTTTTTGGGGGGGGGGAGATGTTTAATGGTCTTATGTATAAGATCAGATACATTTCAAGTTATTCCATTCACCCTCCCATTCATTAGGTTCTGGCCTTTTCAGGGCTAAAGCTTATGCATTTTTTAGATCAATGAGGAATTTATCTTCATAGTAGAGATCTGAATTCTGCACCTTCACAAAGAGTACATCCTTTTCCTCCTGCTTTCCCCAGCTCCTTTCCTGGGGAACCAGGTTCGGAAGCATTCTCCCACTGGTAAGGGGAATCAGTTTCCCCCATCCAAAATAATCACACAGGTTTATTCCTCTTTCAAAAGTGGCACTGGAAGGGTTAAAATGGTAACATGAATTTAAAAAAAAATCCTGAATACATGACACCATAACATTTGAATTGTGTTAGTGCCAGACTACTGGAGTTGACTATCATGTGGGCTGGTGAATACAATGCAGCTGTGCCCTGGTGTGTAAAATTTGGTCCCAAGCTTTTACTATGTTGGCAGGGTTTGGATTTTCTTTGGTTGAAAGCATAAAGCAAAGATTCAGCATAAGCCAAGATTCAATCTTTGGGAGAACACTGCAGAGTCCTTCCCCTGTAGGTACTGTGCGACCTTGAGGAGGGAATTAGAGTCAAAACTGCCTCCTTCCTTCACCAAATCTGCTTGATTCCTCCTGTGTTTTCTTGCAGAGATCTGGCCTTCCTCTAGGGGTGATATGACTAATATTGATGAATTAAGTTAGGCTCTAGAAGCTAATCCGGCATCCAGGATCATCAAATGGAGATCTTTGGAGAAGATGAAGCCATAGAGTTGTAAAAGTACAATTGTAGCTGTCTCTATAAATGTTTTAACTACGGAAACATAGAAAAGTTTTGATCATAATTGATAGAAGGCACTTTTATTACTAATTATTCCTCCCACTTTTTTTTAATATAGTTAAAGGCATAAACGCAGCTGGTGACAAACAGGTGGAAAAGACAGTCCTATTTTCATGACTACCTGTTGGCTTCTGTGAAACAGAGCAGGCTGGTGGGAAGAAACTCATCAGAATGAATGTTTAGGTTATGGACAGGATTTTACTCATATCCAGTTTGTTTGTTTGTTTGTTTTTTAAGAGCTGATACTCAATGGCATTTTTATATCTTCAGCTCCATGGAAACCAAGATATAGTTAAAAGCTGGGAGGAGCATAAATAGAGAGACAATCAATACAGCAGAATGGGATTCAAATGGACAAACTGCTCCAGGGTAGCATTATGGTTACATTTTCTAACTGTTATTTATCTTGGCACTCAGGTTCAATTCCCACAAATGTCAGGAGGTTTTTAAAAAGAATTCTCCAATGTAAAATAAACACACAAACACCCGGGCCAGAGTTCTCATCCCAAATCTAGTAGAGAGCATTTGTTTCAGAAGGCTTGCACTAGCCAATAAATATTGACCTACTTATGTATGCAAGAAAGGAGTCTAATAGCAATTTGGGATCATTTTCTTAATTCCAGTGGTCATTACCTACTATACATTGTAAATTCCAACAATCCTCTAGTTGCCATGCAGACCTAGATGAAAATAAAAAATCCTTCACTCTTAAGCGTTCCATACTTTTCCTATAGGGGTGTGTGTGTGTGTGTGTGTGTGATGATGTTAACTTAAAAACAAAGGAGGGGAGGGCATGGAAGAGGGCTGAAGAGGAAAAGTGCACATTTAAGGGGGAGAGAATTCTAGCCAACAGACCAGTTTTTCTTCCATTAACCTCAGCCGGTATCTGCTGTAACACTTGTGCTATTGCTACTGAAAATGCCTTTTCAAGCGGTTCTGCTGAATAACGCAGTATGCTGCATCGTTAACTCGACCAGGATGTTTTCCGGAGGCATCTGCTATTTTGACCAAATGTCGGGGTTTGACATTTGATATCATTATCCAGCACCGGTATCACGTTCAGACTGAGATTTTCATCTGATATTGAATTTGACTGTGACCAGCTGCGTTGTTAATCAAATCAACAGCCAACTCTGTGGACATTCAGTTCTTCATGGTGGTGGTGGGGAGGTGAGAAGAGGCAGCATTTCATTGAGGACTCCTGCCTCTCTCCTTGCAATATCCATATCTCAGTGTTTTCATTGATGTAGTATTTCCGATGGAGTCCCTTGGGGAAAAGGAGCGCTAAGGCCGTCTCGGTATGGATTGCCTTTATGCTCAGATGAAATATTCCTTTTTGCTCTCATCTACAGCTTCTTGGAGAGCCGGGTCATTTTTTAGCGCGGCGTCTGCGCTTTCGGCAAATTCGGTTCCCTTCGCTTCATTCGTGCGGTAGGTGCCTTTGTGCCTGCACAAGTATCGAAGCATCACGATCAGCAGGCAAATGAGGACGATAGCCACTGCTGCAGTGACACCTAGAAGGGAAGAACCATTTGAATCGCTTAGTGAGCAATCATACATATTTTCTTCACATAACACACAGTTCATCTGTGGAACTCCTTGACAGAGGATGTTGTGGAGGCCAGGGCTTTAGCAGGGTTCAGAGAAGAGCTAGATAAATTCATGGAGGTTAGGTCCATCCTCAGCTATTAGCCAGGATGGGTAGGAATGGAGTCTCTAGACACTGTTTGTCAGAATGGGCGACAGGAGAGGGATCACTGGATGATTCCTTGTTCTGTTCATTCCTTCTGGGGCACCTGGCATTGTTCATGATTGGAGGACAGGACCCTGGGTTTTGTGGACCTTTGGTCTGACCCAATATGGTCATTCTTATTTATCACTTACCTTTAACACCAAGACATAATGCATCCTGGAGTATTCAATGGGGGAGTGGGAAATATATGGATAATGCATCACTACACACTCAAACAAGGCAGCGATGGGGGTCTATATAAATGTCTCAATGGACCAAATTTCAGAAAGCCAGGCTTGGGTAAGAGGATTGTGCAATTCCATGCAAAAACTCATACCAATTGCTTCCAAATGAATTGGCCGAGACCCAGTATTTGTCTTAGTGCTACGAGTTCATCTCGAAGCAAGAAGAAACAAAACAGTGTAAAAGAAAAGAAAGTGGAGCTGGTGAGCACCTTGGTGCTAATTCAACCCTGTCGTGTTACAGCAAACTACGGTTCTTGAACAGCTGCACTCCAGACCTGGTGAGAAGGCAACGAATAAAGGCTACTCTCTCTTCCCGACACTTGGGCCTTGTCTATCCTAGGGCCTTAGTCCTCAATTAGTCCCTTAAAGTTGATTTTCTAAGTGGTGCGTCCACACTACCAAGCCCATTACTCGGGACTAAGGGGCCATGGAATTCCAACTCGGTGCTCTGAAATAACATGCGTGTAGACACTCCAGTGCCGCTAATTTGAACTAATTGGCCTCCGAGAGGTCTCCTACAGCTCCCCAGAGTTTTTGCTGGGGCTCCGAGCATGTTCCGTTCATGTGGATGCACTACCTCAGACTACATTTGATTCTTCTCTGTAGTGAGGACACGGAAGTTCGAATTGGTAAAATTGGAAGCCCAGAAGTCGAATTTAGTAAATTGAAAATAATCTCGTGTAGACATGGCCTTGGAAATGACCTTCAAAGGACAGGCCTCACAGAGAATTATAAGGAAAAAAAGCAAAAAATCACCCTTTTGGACATTTTCTTCTCACTTGGGGGGTGCAAAAAGATTCTGCATGCGATTGGGCTGGTGAAGCCATCTCGGAACAAGTGGAGGCCAAAGTAGCAAAAAGGGAGATGGACTTGATAAGGAGATCTCTTCATTGCCTGTGCTCACTTGTAGGGACATGAAAATAGGGGTGAGGAATGGTATGAAAACAAAGGGAAAGGGAGAATTTTGCCAGCAGTTCCAGGATAAAGGCAAGCGACTATTTTATTTGTACAAAATGTAGCCAGTTCCTCCCGCTTTACGGTGACTGAAGTTACGGCTCTCAGACAGAGAATTGCTCATGTAAAGAAGTTGAGTTGACAATAATAATGTGGTACCACTAGGGGCTGCATCAATTTTTTAGGACTACATTGGTGTCCCTGGGCACAAAATGCTTTAATAGGCTTTTCATGTGGCACACACGAACTGAAGCCTACAAGATGAAACACAATTCAATTTACCTTCCAGTGGTTCACAGGAAGCTGAAATTAAAGTTACAGGCGATAGAAACTGAAGGAAATTTCATCACTAATTTGCACTAATGATTGGAATAGCCCTGGTGAATTACGGAACTCAGTGAGTTAGCAAGGAAGTGAACAAATATAATGACAGTCCAAAGACCAGGATAATGCATTTCTTCGTGTACGGTGCTTTGCTCATTTATTCTGACATCTGAGTTAGTTTAAATGTATGAGAGCATATGAATGAACTCCAGGAAATGTGTAGCATATTTTGTAAAAATAATGCGCCGCATCATCCACCCGCATAAATTGGCATAGCTCTAATCGAGAAAGTGACTCTAATTTAAGCCAGCCGATGAGATGGCTCAATGAAGGAAGAGTTCAATAGAGTCTCTGGAGATGCGTTCTTTGCTGAGCTATGGAGAAAGGGTCATAATTTTATGTGGCTCTCGTGTGTGTAACGCAGCAAATAGATGATTACTGAGGTTCTGCCGTGATCTGACATCTAGATGCAGATGGAGGTGGAAGGTAACAGAGTAGTTCCTTTCAGAGATGAGAAAGGGAATCAGTTGCCTAGGGGCTGTACACATCCCTTCCGTGTGTGTGTGTGTGTGTGTGTGTGTGTGTGTGTGTGTGTGTGTGTGAGAAAGACGTACAGCTATAGATATGGGAAAGATTAAACATCCCCATTACTGCCTCCTTCTCTGCATCCCATGGATGGAATTTGGGGTGAAAGTGAGTTGTTCTGGGGCACATGCTGAGTACCATCATCCCACTCCAAACCAACATATCCTGCTGCAGCAACTACGTCTGATTGTTTCCCAGGGTGGCAGGTTCCCGTGCTAGCAGGAACCCTTGTGATCATCTGGTCTGAACGCCTGTGTCACGTAGGCCCAGAGAACTGCCCAAAGTAATTCCGAGAGATGCTGTTTGAGGGGGGAAAAAAATCTCATCTTGAATGTAAAATTATCAGTGACAGAGAATTCCCCGCAACCCTTGGTAAATGGCTTCAATGGTTAATTACCCTTATGGGTAAAAATTCACCCCTTATTTCCAGCCTGAGTTTGTTTAGCAAGGTGCTTTCATTATCATTAACAGATGGACAGCCCCTGTGTGTCGAAAACCTAGCAGCCAGGAGTATCCTGGGATATTTGTCTAATAGAAGGGTCATTCCCTCCTCAATGTGCATGAGCATATATTTAAAATGACCCCTAATTCTGCATTTCAAATGTGACCTCACTAACAACTTAAACACAGCCAATAGCAGATGAACTATTTAAGTGTCCTGATTCTGTTCTCAGGCCCATCTCATGCTGGTGTAACACCATTCATCTCAAAGAGGAGTCATTCATAAAAACATAAGAACGGCCACACCGAGTCAGACCAAAGGTCCATCTAGCCGAATATTCTGTCTCCTGACAGTGGCCAATGCCAGATGCCCAGAGGGAGGGAACAGAACACGGAATCATCAAGTGACCCCTCTCCCGTCACCCATTTCTAGCCTCTGACAAACAGAGGCTAGGAATACCATTTCTAACCATTCTGGCTAATAAGTATTGATGAACATAACCTCCATGAATGTATCTAGTTTTTTGGAACCTTGTTAAAGTCCTTGTCTTCGCAGCATCCTCTGGCAAGGAGTTCCACAGGTTGACTGAGCATTCAGTGAAGAAAAACTTCCTTTTGTTTATTTTAAACCTGCTACCTATTCATTTTATATGGTGACCCCTAGTTCTTATGTTATGGGAAAAAGTAAATCACTTTTCCTTATTCACTTCCTCCACACCAGTCAGGATTTTATAGACCTCTATCTTATTCCTCCTTTGTGTCCTCTTTTCCAAATTGAAAAGACCCAGTCTTTTTAATCTCTCTTCAGATGGCACCCGTTCCAAAACCCTAATCATTTTTTTGCCTGTTTCTGAACCTTTTCCAATGCCCACATGTGGGGTGTGGTTTTTTTGTGTTTGTTTTTGAGATAAGGTAACCAAATCTGTATGCAGTGTTAAAAAGAGTGGCCTTACCATGGATTTATACAAGGGCAATAAGATGTTCTCTTTCTTATTCTCTATCCCTTTTTAATGATTCTCAACATTCTGTTTGCTTTTTGACTGCCACTGCCCTTGGAGTTGATGTTTTCAGAGAACTATCCACAGTGACTTCAAGATCTCTCTCTTGAGAGGACACAGCTAAATTAGTTCCCATCTTTTTGTATATATAGGCCTGCCTCCCGGTGGCATAAACGAGATCAGAATCAGGCCCTGGACCATGAGGTGTCTAAATTCAATCACTTTTCCCCTCCGTTGGCCACAAGCACAAAATTAGAGGCTGAGTTCAAGATTCTTGAAAGATTTAACCCTTCAAGTCCTGCTGGGCGAAGAGTGATTCTATAGAACACAGTTATACCCTTTCTCCTGAGAGACAGAGAGAAAGCCAGGTGCCCTAGTGGGAATGAACGGAACAGGGAATCATCAAGGCTGTGTCTAGACTACATGGCATGTAGATTAGACACATAGGCAACGTCAAATGAAGCCGTGATTTAAATGATCGCAGCTTCACTTAAATTTACATGGCTGCCGCGCTGAGCTGACAAACAGCTGATCAGCTGTTTGTCCGCTCAGCGCGCTAGTCTGGACGCTCCCCTGCCGACATCAAAGCCCTTTGTCGGCAGCCCTGTTATTCCTCGTTGACGGAGCCATGTAGTTTAGATGTACCCCAAGTGATTACAACCCTTTGCCCATTTCCAGCTTCTGACAAACAGAGTCTAGGGACACTATTCCTACCCATTCATGCCAGACCTAACCTCTATGAATGTAACCAGTTCTTTTTGGAATCCTGTTGAAGTCCTGGTCTTCAAAACATCCTCTGGCAAGGAGTTCCACGGGTTGACTGTGGGCGTCAGGTAGAAAAACTTCCTTTTGTTTGTTTTAAACCTGCTACATATTCATTTTTATACATACCTCTATTGTGTTTTTAAAATGTTTTAAGCCGCCTCGAATATTTTAAGTGAATTTAAATAAAAGCGCATTCTAGGACCCTAATTCATCAATGTGTTTAAGCATGTGCTTCACTTTACCCTTATGAATACTACAGAAGATTTAAAATTGAACCTTTAAACATCCAAATTAAGGCTGTGCCTAAGTTTTGTGCTGTATTGGGACTCTTCTGATTTCTTTTATTGAATACCACATAGTATCTGCACTAGGAGGTCTATAGAAAGCTGATCAGGCAGGGGATTTTATAAGAAATCAAGAGCCTGTTCTCTTCTAATGGAATTTTTAAATACTGTCTAGCACTTACCTCCAATGACTGCCACATCTGTGGTCGCTGACGAACCCTCGATATCTCCAGCTATGAAGAGATTAGAATATAGAAAATGAATTAGATGAAAGAGGTTGGATGATGTGTGACTGCAGCTCTTCTATTAAAGGGTGCACTATTATTTTAACCTCTGGAACATGAAACTTAGAATTTCAATGAGCTCTCCAACTTAGCATCCATAAAAGATCTAATTAAGTCTGGGTGCAAGGTACTGGTTTTGTATCAAGATAATGCTTGGCAGAGAAGCAGACATCAAGGAAACACCTGGCATTTTGTGCGATCACGTACCTGTAATATCCTCTGAGGAATGATGAAATTAAGAGTATCTGGACAGTGTAATTATTCTCGGACAGTCAGTATGGGGAGGAAAAAAAATTGCCTAGTTTGGACAGGAGTTTTAGAATCTGGGCTGGATCCTTATTTGGTGTAAATTCGTTTAGCTTCATTGACTTTAATACCATTATATCTCAGCAGGAGCAGCATGTTTATTATTTATACATGAATATTTGGAAGAAAAACAGACCTAGTGTGAATAGGGTGTAACGTCAGGGGAAGAGCCCTTTGCTTGCGCCACATCGGAACTTGGCGTTTGGAAGCCAAATTACATTCTCTACTAGTTGATAACTTCTAAGAAGAAATTTGGCAATTTAAAAGCATCCGAAGGAGCGGACCGTATCCTTTTAAGTATGTGAGATAAGGAATTGGCTTGAAAGAGCTACATGCTGTTGAAAAGATTAAACCTTCATTATGGCATTTACTAAAAATGCCCCAAACCAAACCAAATGCTGGGGGTGGGAACCAAACAACCATTCCTAATGAAAAACTTTTGCTTTAACAGATAAAACAAACCAATGAAGTTTTTCCTTTCTTGCCATCTTAGATGATATTTAATGCAGTAAATTGAGATATGCTGATATTTCCCTATTGGCTTTCCTGGTTGTCTATAAGACAAAGTTACCAGGTTCAATTCTGATCTTAGTCCCCTTCCCCCCTCTTTTTTTTTCACTTATCTCAAAAAAGATATCTTAGCATTGGGAAAAGTTCAGGAACGGGCATGAAAAATGATGAGGGGTTGGGAACGACTGCCATAGGAAGAGAGATTAAAAAGATTGGGACTTTTCATCTTAGAAAAGAACAGACTAAGGAGGATATGATAGAGATTTCTAAAGGTCTGAGGAGACTAAGGGGGGGTATGATAGAGGTCACCATGACCGGAGTGGAGAAAGTAAATAAGGGAAAGTTATTTACCCATTCCCATATCATAAGAACAAATGAAATTAATAGGTAGTGGGATTAAAACAAACAAAAGGAAGTTTTTCTTCATGCAGCTCACAGCCAACCTGTGGAACTCCTTGCCAGAAGTTGTTACAAAGGCCAGGACTTCAATGGCTATTAGCCAGGATCAGTTGGATTGATGTCCCTAGCCTCTGTCAGAATCTGGGAATGGGTGCTGGAGGAGGAATTGCTTGAGGATTCCCTTTTCTGTTCATTCCTTCTGGGGCACCTGGCATTGGCCACTGTCAAAAGACAGAATATTGGGCTTTGGTTTCACCCAGTATGGTCATTCTTATGATGTAACTCCACTGACATCAGCTGAATTATTCCTGATTTTTACTCGGCTCAACCTGTGCTTGTTCTCAGAAGGAAATTATTATCATGTCGGCCTAATCATTACTATGGGGGATGAACTGTAGCAAGCACTCGGCTTGCAGCTTCTACAGTCCTGACAGATAAGACAGGCGGCTAGTTGATTGTAAGGCCAGCAGAGACCACTGTGATCAGGTAGGCTGCTCTCCTGCACCACCCAGGCAACACCCTTCCCTGAACTTCAGCTACAGCAGGTCGTTAAGAGAAATGAACAAAGTGATTATTAGCTTCTGGAGGTGTCCCAGAGTTTGTCTATTACAGAGGCTCCCATCAACTCAATTATTACATAAAAACATAAGAATGGCTGTGCTGGGTCAGACCAAAGGTTGATCTAGCCCAGTATCCTGTCTGCTGACAGTGGCCAGCACCAGGTGCCCCAGAGGGGGTGGACTAAAGACAATGATCAAGCGATTTGTCTCCTGCCATCCCTCTCCAGCCTCTGACAAACAGAGGCCAGAGACACCATTTCTATTCCCCGGCTAATAGCCTTTTATGGACCCAACCTCCATGAAATTATCTAGCTTCTCTTTAAACTCTGTTATAGTCCTAGCCTTCACAGCCTCCTCCAGCAAGGAGTTCCACAGGTTAACTACACACTGTGTGAAGAAGAACTTTCTTTTATTAGTTTTAAACCTGCTACCCATGAATTTCATGTGGTGTCCTCCAGCTCTTCTATTATGGGAACTAATAAATAACTTTTCTTTATTATTGTGGTATTGTTCTATATAATTGCAAACTGTTGGTTAACTACTAAGACACATTGTATAGGATGGGGAATATCCTTCCATCTGAGTAGCCAGGAAGAGTCTGTTTTATGCTGAGAAGGAAGAAACCTAAAGCCCATGACCTCCTGCAGACTGAAAGAACTCCATTACATCCCAGACTTAAATCGCAACAATGGTCCTAAAGCATCATATATATAGTATCCCAGTGTCTGTGAGTCTGTAACGCTGAAATGCTGGCTGTTCCCTCTGGGTGGCCCATGCTACATGGGGAGTACAGGGCCCAAATGGCTGCTTGCTTCCCCATGGCAACCCGGATGAGCGGTGCAGAAGTCAGACGAGCGCCACGGTGGGAGGTGACGGGGGGGGGGGCGAGGCAGTGACGTGAGGCATGACAGCTGCTCCAGGCCCCACCCCCTGGACGTGAACATCACCTCCCCGCTCCCCGCCGTGGCGCTCAGCTGACTTCTGCGCTGCTCAGCTAGGCCGCCACATGGGAGCAAGTGGCACAAGTGACCATTTGGGCTCCACGCTCCCCATGGAGCACGGGGAGTGCAGAGCCCAAACAGCCATTTGGGCTCTGGAGTCCTCCTAGTGAGAGGCAGGAGGGGGAGGAGAAGAGAGAAAAAGAGACAGAGCAAGAGACCAGAGGCTCAGGAGAGAAGACCGACATGGAGGAGAGACCTGAAAATCCCGTCTTATGACGGGCTAATTGGATAGTAAGAACATAAGAAGAGCCATATTGGGTCAGACCAAAAGTCCCTCTAGCCCAATATCCTGTCTGCCGACAGTGGCCAGCACCACGTACCCTAGGAGGGTGGACCGAAGACAATGATCAAGCGATTTGTCTCCTACCATCCATCTCCAGCCTTTGACAAACAGAGGCCAGGGACACCATTCCTACCCCCATGGCTAATAGCCTTTTATGACCTAACCTCCATGAATTTATCTAGCTTCTCTTTAAACTCTGTTATAATCCTAGCCTTCACAGCCTCCTTTGGCAAGGAGTTCCACAGGTTGACTACACACTGTGTGAAGAAGAACTTTCTTTTATTTGTTTTAAACCTGCTACCCATTAATGTCATTTGGTGTCCTCTAGTTCTTATATGATGGGAACAAGTAAATAACTTTTTCTTTATTTACCCTCTCCACACCACTCAAGGTTTTATATACCTCTATCATATCCCCCCTCAGTCTCCTCTTTTCCAAGCTGAAAAGTCCTAGTCTCTTTAATCTCTCCTCATATGGGACCCATTCCAAACCCCTGATCATTTTAGTTGCCCTTTTCTGAACCTTTTGCCCTTTTCTGAACCATTGGCTTCACCGTGGAAACTTCTATTCTCAACCGGGAAGTTGTTGCCTGGGGAAGGACTGCAAGGGGCGACCCGCTATGAATGTTTTTATTCCATTCATCTGCAAATGCTGAGAACTCAAAGGCCTGTGTTTCATGAATCTTTTGTGGTTGTGGCCATTGGTCATTTTTCTGAGTTTCAGGGGGGGACACATTTTCAGGTATCACCTATTAAATTGCCCCTGCAAAAATGCCTCTCACCGTTACGCTGGCTTGCTTCTCTGGGAGGCGCAATCTGACCTCCTATGTGTTGTCCAGCACTGCAATGCAAGTACTGCATCTGGGCACTGTGAGAGCCGATCTCGAATATCATGATGGAACAGAGGGGAAAGGAGGAGCTTTTGACAGAGTGGGAAAAGAAGCTCAGCTACCGTGCACGGAGCAAGATCAAAACAGTTCATAAATACGATTTAGTGATGACATTTCAATCCATGCACTGATTGGGGGGCCCACATATGTGCAGCTAGGTTAAAACATTCCTCTACGAGTCTCTGTGTCACCATTGCTGGCGACTGATTTGTGCCCATTTATCCTTTGTCGCAGAGACTGTTCGGTTTGGCCAAGAGACATGGCAGAAGGGCATTGCTGGCACTTGATGGCATAGATCACATTAGAGCAGGGGTGTCCAAACTTTTTTCAAAGAGGGCCAGATTTGATGAAGTGAACATGCGTGAGGGCCGACCATTTTGCCTGACATTCTTTGAACCATTAAAATTAAATGCAAATTAACTATTTTATGCAAAGTTTATTGCAAACGGCATACTTTTCATTTCGTCACATGGATGACAAATCTAAACAGGTGTTAAATCACTCTGCCTTTCATATCTGAAGGCCAGATGAAAAAAAAATCCAGGAAGCTGAAATATATGTCAGGAACATTGTAAAGTACATTACATATTATTGGTAATAAAGGTTGTCTGTCAACTTTTAAGTTCAAAAAATATGAACAGGAACATAACACCAAGTATACATGTTGTGTCCAAATATATTTATAACTGATTTAGATCAACTGACATTGACTGAGATTTTACAATGTATTCATCTCAATACATATGGATTCGTTGGGGGCCATAAAAGATAGATACCTGTGGGGCCGTATTAAACCGGAACACGGGCCGCAATTGGCCCGCGGGCCGGACTTTGGACATGCCTGCATTAGAGGATGTACATCTGGATGAGCCCCTGATGTGGTGACATATGTGGTTAGGTCCTGTGATGGATTGGTTGGGATTGGTCCTGCCTAGAGCAGGGGGCTGGACTTGATGACCTTCTGAGGTCTCTTCCAGCTCTATGGTTCTATGATTCTATGGTGTCGCTTGTATAGATGTGTGGACAGAGTTGGCAACGGGGGGCATTGCAGGGGTAGGTTTCTGGGTGAGTGTATTGGACATGTGGCTGCGGAAAAGTATTTGCTTCAAGTTGGGGGGCTGTCTGTAGACGAGGACTGGCCTGTGAGAGTGAGGGATCGTTCTCCAGGATAGGTTGAAGATTGTCGATGCATTGAAGAGGGCGGCTGTGGGTCATGACTAGTGGTTGTGGAGGCAGGAAAAGGGAATAAGGGAATTTGTGTGCAGCCATCTTGGTCTTGTTAACAAGAGAGCAAGAGTCAGGCTAAGTCTGTGGCCTGACAACGCGAGATCTGTAATTAGACGCTGCCTTTGCCTCTCGCCTCCATACGGAGATAAGGATAGAATGCTGACTCTGGTAGGGACCTTGAGATAAGGAGCATCTGGGTGGAACTAAAACAACTGTTAGCCATTGGTGTTTGTAATGGGAAGGAGACTAATTGTTATTATTATATTTAATAGACAGTATATAAACTGCTTCATAATTGCTTGTATTGGAAGATCTGCCTCAGAGGGGGGGGCTTCCCCCCCTGTCCAAAACAATTTTTCCCTTGCTGCAGCTCGTAATAAAACTGTCTCTGGCTACTTGTTGCTTACAAACTCAGAGTGAGGACAATGTTTTCTTCCACATGGTGTTCTGTTGTTTTTCTTGTTGGGCCTGTCTTGAAGTAGTTGACTTTTGGGTACTCCTCTAGCTTTGTCAATCTGTTTTCTCACTTCCCTAGGTGGGTATTTAAGTTTTCAGAATGCCCGATAAAGATCTTACAGGTGTTTGTCTTGCTTTGTGAGATTGGAGCAAGTTTGCTCCAATCTTATCACACAAACTATTGTCTACAGCCAAGCCCCACGATCCATTGATACAGTGGAAATTCCAGAAAGCGAATAAAATGCTAGCAGCCCAGAGCATGCAAGAAATTCACAGGCTGAGACATGTCAATATGATACCCCGAAGTAATGGGCTCATTTGTAGGTATCACAGTCTGTTTGGGTCGACAGGAGAGATGGCCAAACTGAAAGGGTCAGTGGTTTGAAGTGAATTATTCGACCAGTTCTGCATGTAAACGAAAGCAGGATTTTGCCCATTCTTAATCCATGGGTCTTTGTCTTGCATGTAAGCTTTTTACAGATTCATAGCTTGAAAGGCCAAACCATTTGATGTGACCTCCGTTATAATACAAGCCATCAAACATCAGCCTACGAGCCCCCAGCATGCAGCCTAATAACGTAACAGCCTATCGTTTTCCCTTATCACCTCCCATCTTGTTCTAAAGACTTTGGCAACGATTTTCGAAAGTGATCGCTATTCACCTAACTTTGCTACCATAGAAGTCAAAGGTAAAATGCCTTATTGTCTGCAATGAGAATACTTCACAGAGGCCAACGTTGAGTGCTGTAGAAAACTCCCCCCTGAAGCATGGAGGAATCTGGTTTTGCTCCAATGGGCAATGGCATTTGTTTATTACTATAATCTTTCCTCTCCTGTGACCTCTTCCCTTCTGTACCTTCCAGCATTCAACAATCTCTTGAGGTCCGAAAACGCGTCTTAGTGTTAGCTGCTATAATCAGCAAAGCAAAATCCATTCGAATGGTGATTTAAGATCCAAGAAATAATAGAGTCTTAACATATACAGAGCAACCCATTATGTGTGCAAATGTTATATGGCCTTCTTTTCCTTTAGGTTTGTGTCTTGCCAATCCATCACATTCAGGAGAAAATCATTAATCTATTAACCTGAGTTTACTGCTGCAATTTGCAAGCTGCCGTTAAAGCAGGTTTATTGAAGCTCTCTGTGTGTAAAAATGAACAGTGCAAACTTCCTTTAAACAGCAGCCGCTGGACTTGGTTCTTCCAAGTGGCTGTTTCATTAGAAACACACTGTTCTAGAGTTAAAAATCTGTATCCTTCGCATGTTTTAAATACATTCTACTAAGCATGTGCAGCATCACAGGAGTTGGCTTCTTCTTTCAGGAAGGGTCATCAGTCTAAACTCATCAATCTGACACACTCTGCTGCAAAACCCATCACCATCTCCCATTAGATAGGAAAACTCATCAGTGCCGCTCTTTGAAAATTAAGGAACAGTTTTTCATCTGTCAATCTGGACAGGAGACAGAATAATTTGGCTTCCATTTATATGCTAAATTATTACAAAGATAATGGCAGGGTGGGGGAGAAAAACTAAAACAAAAACTGTAGGATGGTTTAGGCGGCTCAATGGGTCGCATTCAGATAAAAATGTAGATAAGCATGTGACTTGTTCTAAAATTAAAAACCAGGGAGCCCAATCTTAGGAGCCGACCTTTAAGTGTTTGGACATGTAAATGCTTAGCTGGAGCAATGCCAAAATAAAACAGGAAGGAGCTGGCTATGAGAGAATGTTTTCTCCGCTAATGCAGTACAATGAAGTGACAGGGTGCTTGCAGAATTAGTATAATTATGTTAATTGAGTCCATATAATCTCAGCAGTTCTCCTTTGAATCTGAATTGCAGTGGAAATATCTGAATTTATTTCCTCCCCACCCCCAAAAACACAAGTCTTTTAATCTATACAGCCTGAGGGTATTGAGTCTAAAAGAGAACTTTTAACAATCGAAGGCAGCTAAAGTGGCCCAGGAGTCAAAGAATGCACTGTCAATCGGGAATCATCTATTGATTGTGAAGGTGAGGCAAGCCCAGTTCTTTGCCATCTAAATGTAGACGCAGGGGTTCATTTTTAAGTACGTGTTGCTATGTAGTGGAGTCTGACTGGACACCAAGGCTACGTCTAGACTGCAAGCCTCTTTCGAAAGAGGCTTTTCCGAAAGATACTTTAGAAACAGTCTTTCGAAAAAGAGCATCTAGATTACATATTTTCATATTTGTCCTTTTCTCATATGTGTTCATTTTTTTTTATTGTATCCTTTGGTATATATGGTTGTGCCAATTTTCTTCCACTATTTGATCTGAGGAAGTGGGTCTGGCCCACGAAAGCTCATTACCTCATAAACCATCTTGTTAGTCTTTAAAGTGCTACATAGTCCTGTTTTTTGTTTTAGCTTACAACCCGTACTTTCAAAAAAGCAAGCCACTTTTTCGAAAGAGAGCCCCCAGGCAGTCTGGATGCTCACTTTTGAAAAAGCACAGTTTGCATTACCTAGCGCCTTTTTTTCGAAAGAGCACTTTTGAAAAAAGGCATTTTTCCTCATAAAACAAGGTTTTTTGCAGTTGAAAAACCTGACGTGTTCCTTCGATTTACTTTCAAAAGAACGCAGCTGCAGTCTAGATGCCGGGGATGCTTTTTCGAAAAAAGGCTGCTTTTTTCAAAAAAAAAAACCCTGTAGTTCTAGACACACCCTAAGTGCTAATTCTGGTCACAGTGAAGAAAAGAGCAGTCATTGAGAACACCAAAATAACACAGGTTGAACCTCCCTAGTCCAGAAGTCACTGGTCCGGAAACATCTGTCGTCCGGAATGATTTTAGTTAGCTAGGTCTCCAGTTTTCATGAGTGGCCATGTGTTGGTAATGCTACTAGACAATACTGACCTTTGGAAAATTTTCTGGTTCAGAACTGGTCCGGTCTGATCCCAAGGATGCCAGACTAGAGAGGTTCAGCCTGCACCAATCCCTTAATAGGGCTAAGGAAAGGAACAGCATGAAGGCTCAGTTCAGCAGGATCTTTAAGCATGGCACGTGAGTATCCCCATTGATATGAGGGGGATCATCAATAGTTTTCAAGTGAAGCATATGTCTGGGGGATTTTATTAGATGGGTCCTTGGGGTGGCAGCTCATGACTGCTGAAGCTGGGGTAAAGGAATCAGTAAATTGGTAACACTAACACTAATTGCTACGTCTAGACTCTATTGACAGAGGGATCCAAATCAAGCACTTTGAAAGTACAAATGAAGCTGGGATTTAAATATCCCGTGCTTCATTTGCATAAACATGGCCACCGCTTTTTTTTTTGAAACTGTGCTTTTAAAAATAAAAAAGTCAGTCTAGATGTGGATCTTTCAAAAAATAAACCCTTTTTCGAAAGATCCTGTATTCCTCAAAAAATGAGGTTTATAAGATCTTTCGAAAAAGGGTTTATTTTTCGACAGATCCATGTCTAGACTGCCGGGTTTTTTTTAAACAGCTCCATTTTGAAAAAGAAGTGTCAGTCATGTTTATGCAAATGAAGCACGGGATATATTTAAATCCTGGTTTCATCTGCTCTTTCGCTGTGCCTAATCTACATGTCTCTGTCAACAGAGAGGTGCAGTCTAGACACACCCTAAGCATGTAGGCACCATACATGTCCTTAGTAGAGCTGGGTGAGAAAATTTTCCCTATTTTTCAATCGATTTCACTCCTTAGGTACCAGTGGTTAAGGAACGTCCCTGAGCGTTGTCTCTGGACATCGGTTAAAAATAATCACACAGAGAACCAGTCTCTGCTACCGTGTTACAAGGAACTTCAGTAGAGCAAGACATAGAAACCTTTCCTTCAAGCCATTGTGTCTAGGTGTATAGCGCTTCTGCTAGAGCCAAACCCAGCTATCCTCCCGCTGAAGAAATTGCACAGAAATGATTCTTCTAGTCATGTGAATGTCAGAAACAATAACATCAGTTGGGGTTAGCCTGGACCAGAACACACAAGAGATCCACTTCCTTGACATGACAGTACAATTAAATGATGATGATCTTTCCACCACCTTATACTGGAAACCTGCCGACTGTTATACTTACCTACCTGCCGCTAGCTTTCATCCAGATTACCTGCTTAACTGTTTACAGCCAGGCCCTAAAATATGACCAGATTTGCTCCAGTTCCACAGAGACACAAACACCCACGGGATCTCTATTAGGCATTCTGAAAACTGAAATACCCACCCGGGGAAGAGAAAAAACAGATTGACAGAGCCAGACGAGTACCCAGACATAAGCTTCTTCAAAACAGGCCCAACAAAGAAAACAACAGGACACTATTCGCCATCACCTACAGCCCCAAATTTCAACCCCTCCAGCACATCATTAACAATCTACAACCTATCCTGGAAAACGATCCCTCACTCTCATAGGGGGGACAGGCCAGTCCTCGCCTACAGACAACCCCTAACCTGAAACAAATTCCTTCCAGCAACCATGCATCACACCTCAAACACACTCCCGAGGAACCTACCCCTGCAATCAACCCCTGTGCCAACTCTGTCCACACATCTACACAAACAACATCATCACAGGACCTAGCCACATATGCCGCCACATCCATGGCTTATATAACTGCACATCCACCGATGGGACCTACGCCATGAAGTGCCAGAAATGCCCCTCTGCCATGGATATTAGCCAAACTGGACAGTCTCTGCAACAAAGGATGAATGGATACAAATTAGATATCCAAAAAGGTAACACACAGAAACCTGCTGGGGAACATTTTAAGTTGCTCGGGCACTCACTAATGGATTTAAAGATGGCTATTCTCTTAAAAAGTAATTTCAGGAATCAACTAGAGAGTCAGTGTGAGAGTCAACTGGACTTCGTATGCAAATTTGACTCTCTCTCTCTCCTGACTTTAACAAAGTCATGAACTGGATGGGCATTCAGGAAAGATGGACAGACACTCAACACCCAAATGACATCAAAAGCTAAATATCAGGCACTTACAATCCCCTCTATTAGCCTCCTTTAGCATGGACATTTTAAGTGTCTCTCTCCCTTTCCCCTCATTTATTGCTTTTTATTTGAAGCTATGTGCCTCTTGCTCCATATTTGTCATCTGAAGAAGTGGGTTGTGAAAACTCATTATAATTATACTGTGTGTGTGTGTGTGTGTGTGTGTGTGTGTGTGTGTGTGTGTGTGTGTGTGTATTTATTTGGTTAGTCTCTGAGGCAGTGCTTCCCAATTTTATTTGGCCACGGAACCCTTTTAAACTCGAAGAATTTTGCAGAACCCCTAATAACAGTCTCATATATGGAGTTGAAAAAGTAGACCACAAGTAAGGATAATAATAAACAAATGCTAAACAAGGTCATGAGATCAACACTGAGTTTAATTACACATATTTAAAAACAAAAATCACATAATATTATTTTTTTAATCATAAAATGGTATTGTAATGGAATTTTCTCGCAGAACCTTTATTTTCACTTTACAGAACCCCGGGGTTCTCTGCAACACCATTTGGAAAACACTGCTCTAAGGTTATGTCTACAGAGAATCCAGCATACAAATTAGCGGGTCTAGTAAAGACACACTAATTAGAACTGAGGGGCACTCCGGTCGATGCCGGTAGTCCTAGTTTCACGAGAAGTAAGGGAAGTCGAAGGGAGAGTGTTCTCTCTTTGATTTCCTGCCGTGTGGACAGCATTGAAAGTTGAGTTAAGGTACTTGGACTTCAGCTATGCAATTACCGTAGCTGAAGTTGCATATCGACCTTATCCTGTAGTGTAGACATACTGTAAGGTGTTACAGGACCATTGTTGTTTCTTACATTTTTTTTTTAGTTACAGACTAACACAGCTACCCCTCTAAGCAGTGTGAAGATGACATCAAAAGAAGAATTGGACTAGCTTCTTCTCTACAAGCTGCAGAAGGCTAGAGACATTTCAATAAAAACTAAACCCAGGACATGCTAGGAAGAGGTTGCAGTTTGGGTCACCATGCCTGAGTATGTGGAAAGCTGATGCCCAAAATATTTTGACTGAAGAAATGAGCTAGCTGAGAGGAATGCATAAAGGTTCAAAGCTGCAGAAAATAAAAATTCAAGAGATAAGAGACCAGCTAGGGCAAGAAATAATGTTGTTACAGGAGACTCAAGAAAGATGGACTCATGCTAAGAATGGACCTTGAAGGGGATGTCCAAAATAGCAAGGTCAGTGTGCAAGGAACTAGAAATAGAGGAAGTCTGTATATGCACTTTGGTTCACCCCCATGGTTTGTAGCAGAGCTGACCTATAGGTGATAATTCTTGGAAACAGGAATTTTCCTCCCTTCATGTTTATTTGAAATGAAATTACATTCAACTCTTCCTCTGTCCTGCTTCAATTCTCGCCTCAGGCCATGTCTACTAAAAGCATCACAAGTCAAAATATCAGGATGTCTAGCATATGCTCATTAGGGACATGAGATTCTGTCCTGGGATGCTGACAAGCATAATATTATTAATGAAGATATCTGTAGTGGAAATAAAAGCTTTTGAATGTTTCAGTGTTGAACATCTGAAAAGGAAAATAAAGACATCCCGAGACACACTGGAAACTTGCAAGGCAAATAACAGCTTGGAGCAACAACATTTGCATTCTCCAAGGCTTTTGTAAAGAATGTGTAGATTTCATTTGATTACTGGCTGCATTTGAAACCTGCTTTTATAATCTGAATGGCATTCAAAAGAACGGGGGAAGGGGAAACCTTTTAGCTGACCTTTGTTAGCAAAAATTCATTAACATCTATCATTTATATGAATTCTTATATTCAAATGGTGTGATGAATATTTTAAAAGAAAGGCCAGCTCTAATATTTTTCTTGGACAACTGTCTGGTACTAGCTGTTGAAAATATTAGTCATGTGGACCATAAAGTTCTATACCACTCGTAGATAGTGGAAGATTTCCCATGATGCTCTTGAATTCTTGAAGTCCTGTGGTGTGCCTTATCTACCACTATCAATGTCGATCTGCCATGACCTCTCCTGGGCAAAACCCACTTCTTCAGATGAGCTTGAGTGAAAAAGTGGATTTTTCCCTGGAAAGCTCATGTCCCGAAAGTGAATTTTTTGTTAGGGTTGCTAGACAGACTCACTGACTCTCCCACTCACAGACTAACACAGCCTGTGCTACCTAATCCTCACCACCCACAGAATAGGCTGGAACTGTCTCAAAGAGGGCTGCTTTGGAACAGGGTCCGTGGGTGACGTTATCCCCTTGAAACATCTGCTGGTGAGGTGGGGACCTCACAATGCTGGAAAATAAAGTTCAGCCACTTGCTGCGAAGCTTGTGAGAGAGCCAAATTCCGCCCTCCGATATCCATGTGCAACGCCTGTTTACTTTGGTGGTAACTGCGCTGTGTGCTTATCTAAGGGCACAGCTTGGGCCACAATATTTATCCCTTGTGAGTCAGGGACAAAACCAAAGAGAACATACACACAGACCTTTTTACAGCCACATATTTGCTGCTTTTACACACCTCCCTGATGCTAGACCCCCCTCCCCCAGTGGCAGGCCAGGACGCCAGGAAGCAGCAGAGTAAAGGGGTCCGTAATGTTCTTTGTGTTGAGGCTCATGGCTTCCCTAGCCCACTCTCTTCACATTTTTCAGGATGTGGGGCTGTTTTCTCACCACAGGCTGCTGCTTTTGAGTTTGCTGCACGACAGCCCCTAGCACCAGGAATTCAAGAGAGAGAGGCTAGAACACGCCCTCCCCCCCCAAATCATGCCATTTATTAAGTATTTGTGAAGGAGGCTGTCTCTTGTGAATTATGAGCCTGAAGGGAAGCCACCCCCTCAACACTAGCCAGCAGGAAGCATTCCCCTGGATTTGCACGAGTGTTTCATAAAAATTATGGAAACGCAGGTATGCTCTGAATATTGTCACTTCCAGATACACCCCGGTTGGAATAACTTAAGAACATAAGGACAACCACACTGGGTCAGACCAAAGGTCCATGTTGCCCTGTATCCTGTCTACCAACAGGGGCCAATGCCAGGTGCCCTCAGAGTGAACAGAACAGGGAAACAATTGATCCCTCCCCTCTCACTGATTCCCAGCTTCTGATAGAGGCTAGAGACATCATTCTTACCCATTCTGGCTAATAAGCATTGAGGGGCCTATCGTTCATGAATTTATCCAGCTCTTTTGTGAATGCTGTTCAAGTCTTGGTCCTCACAACATCCTCTGGCAAGGAGTTCCGCAGGTTGACTGCATGTTGCCTGAAGAAATACTTCTTTTTGTTTGTTTTAAACCTGCGACTTATTAATTTCATTTGGTGACCTCTAGTTCTTATGTTATGGGAAGAAGTAAATAACTTTTCCTGATTCACTTTCTCCATACCTCTCATGATTTTATAGATTTCTATCACATCCCCCCTTAGTCTCCTCTTTTCCAAGCTGAAAACTCCCGCTCTTATTAATCTCCCTTCACATGGAAGCTGTTCCAATCCCCTAATCATATTTGTTGCCCTTTTCTGAACCTTTTCCAATGCCAAGATATCTTTTTTTGAGATGATACAAGCACATTTGCACACAGTATTCAGGATGTGGGTGTACCATGGATTTATACATGATGGGCAATAGAGTAGAAGTGCCCAGTGTATGATGTTCTGTCTGATTAAGGGAGTTAGCTGCTATATAGGTCCATTTAAGAGATAGGAAGTTGTACACTGGGGTGGATATTTCAGAAGTCACTGGGGGAGTTTGGATACTCATTTCCCATTAAAATGAGTAAAAATAGGTCATCCATATGTCCAGGGGGTCTTAAGGAAGAGGGGTCTGATCCAAAGCTAAGGAAATTGACAGAAGGGCTCACCCAAGCGAAGTTGGTTTATAGTGAAAGCACAATTTTTACTGCATCCTTGAGATTAGAGAGATAACGTGTGGGAGGTAATATCTCTTATTGCAGCATCTGCTGTTGGTGAGAGAGACAAGCTTTCACGTAGTACAGAGTTCTTCCCCAAGTCTGGGACAAGTTCTCAGAGTGTCCCAGCTAAATACGAGGTCGAAGAGATAGCTTAGCATAAATAATTAATCCTTGAGATTAATGCACACAAGGATGTCTTCGTTAGCTAGCCAGGGGCCTTCTCCTTTACACCCGCATTGTTGGGCATGTAATTGACAGCAGAATAAACGTCACAGTTCCACCGTGTGCACCTGACCATCAGTTCACGAAATGCCGTTCACGAATGGCATCTCAGAGACAGCGTTCACAGTTGGCTGGTGTAATATTAGAAGGCACAGGAAAGACCCTCGGAAAAGACAGCTGTTAACTCAGACTTTTGTCCAGAGCAGTGAGGCACAATCATTTTGAAACTAATCAGTGGCTTCAGAGTAATTGATCTGGTTTTATCAGGTGCCCATATGCGGTACTCGTAAAAACATAAGAACGGCCACACAGCGTCAGACCAAAGGTCCATCTAGCCGAGTGTCCTGTCTTTCAACAGTGGCCAATGCCAGATGCCCCAGAGGGAATGAAGAGAACAGGGAATCATCAAATGATCCCTTCCCTGTCACTCATTCCCAAATTCAGACAAACGGAGGCTAGGGATGCCATTCCTGTCCATCCTGGCTAGTAGGCATCGATGGACCTATCCTCCATAAATTTATCTAGCTCTTTTTTGAGCCCTGTTAACACCTTGGCTTTCACAACATCCTCTGGCAAGGAGTTCCACAGGTTGACTTTGTGCTGTGTGATGAACACCAGGATTTCTTGTAAAGCCCAGCAGTTGGGGTTGAATGTCAGGTGATCTGGGGTTTACCCCCATCTCCGCTGTGGATGGACCCTTCCCGTCCTATAGATTTCTCCATCTGTATGATGGGGTGAGAGCTATTTATGTCGCAATGCGAAATGGTAAAAGAACTAGGAGTGACAGGTACCGTGTGAATGGAGGAGAAAAAAATCAGAGTAGCTGCATCTCTCTGCTCCCCTTTGGTTTAGAAATAAGGAGCTCTTCCTGTTTTGTGAATGAGGGCTGGTCCTGGAGTAGGCCAGGACGCAGAAGAGATGACTTCAGTTCCTACCGGTCCTGGGTGGGTACGTTTACATGGCATCGTAAAACCAGGCTCAGACTTGGGGTTGAGCCCAAAGCCCCCCATCTACACCAGAAACTGTCTGACCAGGCCAGGAACGCCTGTAGACTTGGGCCTGTGGATCCTGGTAGGAGGGTGAGTCCGAGTTGGAGACAACACCAGCAACAGCCCTGAGCTAGAAGGTCTGCCTAGGGCAGTATGTTCACATTAGCACGGCTGTGAAACCCAAGTCCAGCAGCTGTAAACCCAGGTGCACAAGACAGTGCGGATGCTCAGACACAGGCCTTGGCCTCCGTCCTGGCTTGAAGCAGTGAGATTTTACCACCTGTGGACACCTCCTGCCTCGGCTGCGTTCCCCAGCATTCCTATTCACTGACCGCTAGGGATGCCTTTCTATTCCTGGTTTCTAAAATCAGCCTTCCCTGCCTTTAATACCTCATTTTTACCACAAAAGCTAAGCATGGGACACGTCCAGCCCTCTTAATTAGCCTAATTAGCACCAGTCCTACAACTGACAACATTTCCCCCCCTTCTTTTGCTGTTATTAATTCTGGGTTTCTGTTATTCCTCTCCAGCTCCTCTGTGGAAGCCCAGGATACTATATTTTTGTGAGTCTCTGGTGTGCCACAGGACTCCTCCTTGTTTTTAAAGTTACTGAGACTGTTTTCGCAGCTACTTCCACCTGAAGAGGACACGAGGCCCAGCTCCTGTGGAAGTAGAAGCATGAACACAAATCTTTAATTACAGGACATGTGCTGGGGCTACCCAGCTACAGTTGCAATTATACAGCTGACAAAAATAGCCCCGGAGCAATTCAAAGAGACGGATTGCATTTCCCCTCGGGGGGCTGCGACTGGCCACCTCTGGGCAGCTGCCACCCTGTATAAGCCAGGGTGCTTAGCTGCTCACCATTTACAAAAAGGGAATTCAGGGGGCTGCCTCGTTGATGGGGGGTAGACCTAGGGTGGGGCACCTTTTTTGGGTCCTGGGCCACTGACGCACAGAAACACCAGTCAGGGGCTGCACACAAGTGAGAAGCAAAAGAAAACCCCACCACAAGTAAACCCTCACTGATGTGCCCCCCAACTGAGGAGAAAGACACTCCCCACATTCTTCTCACACAGCAGAGCGTATGGGGGCCAAGACTGGTAGATTTTGTGTGCTCCAGCCCCATGGTGCGGCGGGGCTGCAGGCCAGCAGGCCTGACGTTCCCCACCCCTAGGGTAGATGGTCTGCTGAAATGCAGCCCCATGGAATCCATGCTGGCATCTGCGTAGTTAGTGGTTGGGGAAAAGGGGATGGAGGGTACACGCATCCTGCAGAGATAATAGTGTGAACAGCCCAGAGTCCCAAGCCACGAGTTGGGTGCCGTCTGATCACCGGCTGTATTCATCGAGGGAGGAGCAGATGTGGGGAGGAGAGCAAAGTACCGAGGGCTTTGGAAAGTCGTTCTGTTCTTGGGGGGCGGAGTTCAAGACACGACTGAGGACGGCGGGAGGAGAAGACGGGCCTTTGATAAGAACGTCAGAAGGGCCACCCTGAGCCAGAACAAACCTCCATCTAGCCTGGTGTCCTGTCTACTGACAGTGGCCAATGCCAGACGCCCCAGAGGGAGCGAACAGAACAGGGAATCAACAAGTGAACCCTCCCCTGTCACCCATTTCCAGCCTCTGACACACAAAGGCTCAGGACACCATCCATGCCCATGCTGGCTAATAAGTATTGATGGACCTCTCCTCCATAGAATCATAGAATAATAGGACTGGAAGGGACCTCTAGAGGTCATCGAGTCCAGCCCCCCGCCCTCAAGGCAGGACCAAGCTCCGTCTACACCATCCCTGACAGGTGTCTGTCTAACCTGTTCTTAAATATCTCCAGAGAGGGAGATTCCACCACCTCCCTTGGCAATTTATTCCAATATTTGACCACCCTGACAGTTAGGAAGTTTTTCCTAATGTCCAATCTAAACCTCCCCTGCTGCACTTTAAGCCCATTACTCCTTGTCCTGTCCTCAGTAACCAAGAGGAACAAATTTTCTCCTTCCTCCTTGTGACACCCTTTTAGATATTTGAAAACCGCTATCATGTCCCCCCTTAATCTTCTTTTTTCCAAACTAAACAAGCCCAGTTCATGAAGCCTGGCTTCATAGGTCATGTTCTCTAGATCTTTAATCATTCTTGTTGCTCTTCTCTGTACCCTTTCCAATTTCTCCACATCTTTCTTGAAATGTGGCGCCCAGAACTGGACACAGTACTCCAGCTGAGGCCTAACTAGTGCAGAGTAGAGCGGCAGAATGACTTCACGAGTTTTGCTTACAACACACCTGTTGATACAACCTAGAATCATATTTGCTTTTTTTGCAACAGCATCACCCTGTTGACTCATATTCAACTTGTGGTCCACTATGACCCCTAGATCCCTTTCCGCCATGCTCCTTCCTAGACAGTCGCTTCCCATCTTGTATGTATGGAACTGATTGTTCCTTCCTAAGTGGAGCACTTTGCATTTCTCTTTATTAAACCTCATCCAGCTTTGTGTGTGGAGGCCTCAAACCTGTGGTATGACAGAGGCTGATACACAACAGGCCTATACCAGGGCTGGCTCGAGCCATTCCTGTGCCCCGGGCAGAGGGCACACGATGCATGCATGGCTCCGCCCCCGGTCACACGGCGTATGCACGGCTCCACCCCCCAGCGCACTGCACCCTTAGAGCTGCCATCAGGTGCCCCCCATAGGTTGGTGCCCCAGGCAGCTGCCCGGCTAGCCCCCCCCTTAATCCGGCCCTGGCCTATAAAAACGTTTCATATGTCTGTTATTTTATGCCGGCTTCTTTACACAGCCTAGACTCTGCGTCCCTCCCGTCTGCTTTTTTTTTTTTGAAGTTCACTGCACATTGACCAGACATCTCTGAACTTTCCAGAGGACACCTATTTATTTTTTACTGGATTTTTAAGGCATCAAAGCTATAACCTGGGGTGAATGTTGTGAATTTAAAACATATTTACTCCAAGCAGAAGCACGAGTGTTGCAAAGATATGCACATGGGGTATGTCTAGACTACATTTTTTTCAAAAAAACGGCTCTTTTTTCGAAAAAATGTCACCTGTTTCCACACTGCCACCATGTTCTTTTGAAATTAAATCGAAAGAACGCGAGGGGGAGGGGTGTTTCGACATTGCTAACCCTCACATTACGAGGAAGAACGCATTTTTCGAAAGAGCTCTTTTGAAAAAAGGCATATGTGGATGCGGAACAAGGATATTTTTCGAAAGAAGAGGCAATCGAAAAAAGCACAGGTGCCCTGGTGTCCATTCTGTGAATAGCAACCAAGGCTTTCTTTCGAGAGAGTGTCCAGGCAGTCTGGACATTCTTTCGAAAAAGCAGATCCCTTTTTTGTTCCGGTTTTGAGGTGTGGACACTCTCTTTCGAAAGCAGCTTTTTTGGAAAATCTCTTCTGAAAAAGTTAAAAAAAAAAAAAAAAAACCCGTGCAGTTTAGACGTACCCTCACATTGAAAGCCGTTTTCTAGGTTCGGAGCAGCCCATGACTATAGGCTGACTCAACCGTCGCCTAGGGCGCTGTCTTCAACGCCCGATACTGTCAGTCCATTGACAGCTGTGCAGGCGGGGGCGCCAATTGCGCGTTCCGCCTGGGGCGCCAGCTGCCGCAGCCTGTCTCAGGCCTGGTTCCATGTACGAAGTGACTAAAAAAACCATTCTGCGTTTAAAAATCAGCATTTATATCAGAAGGTTTTGTGGGGCTTACAGCATGGATACAAATATATGCAAGGTTGGTACTGACTCCGCAGTGTACGGCCTGTCGCGTGTTCTCTTTTAACGTGTGGGCTGTTCCATAAAGTGGGACATTTTTAAGCATGAGCGCTGCTATTAGAAAACTGAAACAGTCGTTTATCAGTCACAGGATGTCACGGGGCTGTCTCAGGGTGTGCTTGAAAGCCCCCCTGCAACTTACTGATAAAAAGCTTAACTCCATCTCAGGGCTTATCTGAAGAATTAGGCCCTTATGAAATAACAGGGTTTTTTACAAGCTAAAAATGAGAGAGAGAGAGAGAACTTACAAACTTTATGATGCAGCAGAACAAGTTTAAGTTAAGTTTGAGCTGAGTTTTCTGCTTGATCAGGAAAGAACCCCATTGTGAAACAGATGTCAAAAGAGAAAGATGAGAGAAGCGGGTCTCTTGCGTAGATTAGAAGATTAAGTAAAACAAAATCACTTAGCCAAATATCTTCCTGGCAAAAACACGCACCAGGCATTTATGCAATATGAGAGCATCGAAGCGATAATTACTTGCGCCTGGAATCTGATAAGAACGGGATGATGCTGATGCTCGGAGACACTCACAGAATTATAGCTCTTGTTTCTGCCACACATGATCATCTGCCAGCCTGTTGTTTTTTGCACTGCAATATCAATTCTGGATGAGGTTGCATTATTGGCAGCAAATAAATTATCCAGCAGAGCCTTTCTTTTCTTTTTTTCTGTTCATCAATCTTTTGCAAGCCAATCCTGAATTCTGCAGATGTCGTCATTCCTTTTACCAGAGAGTTGGCAGGAACAGTGATCAGCCCAGGAGTAAAATTTTCCAAAGTGCCACCCTTGGAAATTGAAGTCCCCTTTTCAAAAGCAAGTTAGGAACTTTGGCTCCTAACTCGCATGAGACTTTGGAAAACAGGACTTAGGACTGACAATATCTATCTGCCTGCTTGTCTGTCTGTCTATCTATGGGTGTGTCTAAACTACACCTCTCTGTCGACAAAGAAATGTAGATTAGGCACATCGAAAATGCAAATGAAGCTAGCATTTAAATATCCCATGCTTCATTTGCATAAACATGGCTGCTGCTTTTTTTTTAATGGAGCTTTTTCGAAAAAAACTCCCCAGCAGTCTAGATGTGGATCTTTTATAAAAAAAAAAAAAAAAAAAAAAAAAAAAAAAAAACTTTTTCAAAAGATCCTGTAAACCTCATTTTGAGGGATAAGGTATCTTTTGAAAAAGGGTTTATTTTTTGAAAGATCTGCATCTAGACTGCCTTTCTTCCGAAAAAGCTCCATTTCGAAAAAAGCGCGGCAGCCGTGTTTATGCAAATGAAGTGCAGGATATTTAAATCCCGCCTTCATTTGCACTTTCAATGTGTCTAATCAGTAACTTCCATTCTTATTTAAAGCTTTCTGTTCCAGACAAGGCTTCCCCTGTTGAAAGGCCATGAAACCAAATGGAGGACCAACTCTCAGATGTTTGTAACAACAATCCACACTGTGACTGTCTCCTTGGGGAGGAAGGGGAAGGGATATGGGGAAATCTCATGGGTTGAGTATAATAAAAATAAACATGGTAGCTCAAAGCAATGCAGACAAAACCACTATTGCAGGGATGTTCACAACAGTTCAAGAATGGCTTTACCATATGGTTCTCATCCCTCATTTTAAGAGGGATAAGGGATCTGTCAGAAAAGGCTTTATTTTCCAAAAGATCCGCGTCTAGACTGGCGCTTTTTTCCTGCAAAGCTCCGAGCCAGAAAAAAGCGGCAGCCATTTTTATGCTAATTAAGTGGGGGGGATTTAAATCCCCGCTTCATTTGCAATTGCGATGTGTCTAATTTGCATCCCTTTTACGAAAAAGGGATGCAGTCTAGACACAGCCATACAGAATAGGAAGTGACTGTCTAGGAAGGAGTCCTGCTGAAAAGGATCTAGGGGTCATAGCGGACCACAAGCTAAATATTAGTCAACAGTGTGACTTTCTTGCAAAAACCAGCCAACGAACCAACCAACCAAACCCATAAACATGATGCTGGGAGTGTTGTGAGCAAGACAAGAGAAGTAACTCCGCTCTACTCTACACTGATTAGACCCCAGCTGGAGTATTGTGTCCAATTCTGGGCACCCCGTTTCAGGAAAGATGTGGAGAAATTGGAGAGGGTCCAGAGAAGAGCAACAAAAATGATGAAAGGTCTAGAAAACAAGAGCTAAGAGGGAAGACTGAAAGAATTGGGCTTGTTTAGTTTGGAAAAGAGAAAACTGGGGGGACATGATAGAAGTCTTCAAATACCCCCAAGGATGTCACAAGAAGGAAGGAGAAAAATTGTTCTCCTTGATCTCTGAGGATAGGACAAGAATTAATGGGCTTAAACTGCAGCAAAAGGGAGGTTTAGGTTGGACATTAGGAAAAACTTCCTGGCAGGTTGGGTAAGCATTGGAATAAATTGTGTAGGGAGGGTGTAGAATCTCCATCATTGGAGATATTTAAGAGCAGGTTAGACAGATTTCAATTAGGGATGATCTAGATGGTGTTTGGTTCTGCCATGAGGGCAGGGGACTGGACTGGATGATCTCTTGAGGTCACTTCCTGTTCTAGTATTCTAGAATTCTACGAATTCCCCCTAAATGTTTCAAAGTGGAGGCCGTGTTAGTCTGTAAAGTTAAAAAACTTAAAAAACAACAAATAGCCTTGCAGCACATTGGAAACTAACAAAAAATGTGGATGGTATCGTGAGCTTTCGTGGGCACACCCACTTCTTCAGATGAATGGAGTTTAAGGGGTTCAAGGTTCAAATAAACATTAGATCCTTTAACTCCCTGCATCTGAACAAGTGGGCTGTGCCCATGACAGCTCATGATACTATCTACATTTTTTGTTAGTCTCCAAGGTACTGCAAGACAATTCACTGTTTTTTTTTAAGTTTCCTCCTAAATGGTAAGAGCTATGACCACTACATTCAGTATACATTTCCCTCTTATCACAACTTAAAGGAACATAAGCGTTTAGTTGTGGCTGGAAAACAGGATGTGCCTGGAATGGGATTGAGTCTCATAAAACGAAACAGAAAAGAGACAGACTCACCAATGCAAGTACAAGCCTTAACATTGACATAACTGAGTGAATGTTGAAAGAGACTGAACCAATATGAGCCAAACCCATCGGATGAACCTTGCAATAGCACTGCTTCCCAATACACTGTACAGAAAAGAGGTAAAATGGAGAAATCTGGAGTAGTGTTCTGTTTTGCCAATGCTTAAGTTTTGAAAGCGAGAAAACAATGTGATTGGAAACCAAACTGGCAATAGCCCTTTTTTTGGTTAAAACACAGAGAATGGTAAGAGTTTATAGGAATGAGGAAAATACTCTTGATGGAATTCCCATTTTTGAAAAAAAAATGCTAAAATTAGCTTAATAAAAATAACACTGTCGTTTGTAAAATATAACCATTTCAACAAGGCATGTACATTATCCTTGATTTTTAAAAAAAATAATTGAGTTAAGGAGCCGAGCAATGCCTGGTAAATCTGCTAGGGCTGTATACGAAGAGAGAGGGAGTAAAAATCCCTTCTCATCAGGGCCGGCTCTAGGCACCAGCAAATCAAGCAGGGGCTTGGGGAGGCAAACGTACACTTTGCCAGGGGCAGCATTTCAGGTAAGCAACCGGTGATGCCCCTGGCAACACCTAGCCCCGCCCCACCGATTTAAAGGGCCGCAGCCCGTGGCCAGATGCCACCTCTGTCTTCTCTCCTGCTTTTCCCCTCCCCCGCAACACCTAGCCCCGCCCTGCCCTGCCCACCAATTTAAAGGGCCACGGGAGATGGCACCATGTGCGAGCCTGCTGGCCGCCCCTGTTTCCTATTCCTGAGTCCTGAGTCCTTCTCCTCCCTGGTGGCCGCTACCTCCGAGAGCCTCTCCACTCCAAGCCATCAGCCATCCCTCTGCCTACATCATATGGAAATACCAGGTAAGATGCTCCCTTTCTGCCTAGGCTTGCCAGGTGTCCGGTATTTTCACCTCCTGTCCTGTAAAAAAAATCAGAAAATACCGGACACCTGGCAAACCTACAAACACGCAGCCTGCTGGCCCTGACCCTGGCCTCTCCCCTCAGGCCCCGACACCCTCAGACCCAGGGACCTTTTGAAGTCTGTTCCTAGTATATTTCTCTTGTTCATGTTTGTAGTAGAAGTAGAACCAAACAAGAATCCAGCACATACACACACACACACACACACACACACACACACACACACACACACACACACAATATTAACTGTTCTACACTCTTCAAAGAATCACACATGCTGTTTCATAGATATTTTTTTAAAGAATTAAACTTTGTTGATCCGGGTAAACTTTTGTGTTTGATGTCTCTAAGGCAAGCTTCATTCCATATATAGTTGTATTGAGCACATACTACTCTCTACTCCCTCTAACACCTCATAAACTTGAATATATAATGGCTACTAGCAAGATGGACACACAAAAATAATGTGCATATGCACACCCACTGATCTCAGTTTATCTGATAACATAGATGTGTTGGAGCCACGTAAGGAGCCACTGAATTCCAAAACAAATCTAGTTTAACAATACAAATATTTATTGATTTAGTTTAGATGTCTTATGTGCTATAGTTATCATAATTGGTTGACAAGTATGCTAGCTGATTATAATTGGTTTGAAGATTGATTAAATATAGCCATAAACTACTTGGGTGCATCTAGACTGGCAAGATTTTGCGCAAAAACTTGCCAGCTGTCTACACTGGCCGCTTGAATTTGCGCAAGAGCACTGACGTTCTAATGTAAGAATTCAGTGCTTCTTGTACAAATACTTTGATGCTCCTGCTCAGGGATAAGTCCTCTTGTGGAAGAATACTTGTGCAAGACGGCCAGTGTAGACAGGCACCTTAATTTTTCGCGCAAGAAAGCCCAATGGCTAAAATGGCCATCGGAGCTTTCTTGCGCAAAAGCGCGTCTATACTGGGCACAGATGCTTTTGTGCAAAAGCACTTTTGGGCAAAAGCATCTGTGCCAATCTAGACACTGTTTTGTGGAAATATTTTTAACGGGAAAACTTTTCCGTTAAAAGTATTTCCGCAAAATCATGCCAGTCTACACGCACCCCTTGAGTTTTAGATGTGGCACAAGTTTTCGCTTCTATTTTTTGGTACTTAGTTTATATTTCCTTAACCATTTGTGTGAATAGTTTTTCATGCATTCAAAGCACAATTCAAAAGTAGCCTATTTCTATAAGAACAATAAAGGAGAGATTGAAGGTACATTTCCCACTCTTGAAAAAGAGCTTTGTGTGAGCTGGAAATCTTGACTCTGTCACCAAAACAAAAGAAAAAAATTGCAATGTGGAAACGTGTAAAAGCCAACAAAAAGGGGTGGGGGAGGGGGCAGCCAAATTTTTTTTGCTTGGGCCAGCAAAAAACCTAGAGCCGGCCTTGCTTCTCTTTCATTAATAAATGCAAGAGAATAACTAGAGCATCCTAGCAATTAGGTTATCCAACACCATTCACTCAACATCACAAAACAGCTGTCATCTGGCCTGTCCAGCAAGTATCAAAAAATTAGTATAAGATATTTAACTTAGTCTGATGTATTGGGGATGCTTTGTGGATCTTTGCACCAGCTTCAGTACTTCTCATGTTGCTTACTAAGCAACACAACTTTGTTTTTGCTAGACACAGTCCCTCTCTGTTAAACATCTGTTGTCTGTTCTGTATTGTACCTCTGAACACACTGAACTTTAACTTCGCCTTGATTAGAAACGGACTGGTGCCAAAGCTACTGGCTTTGTGCCAGGAAAACAAAACAGGCCTACATGGAAATAGTGCACTGAACTTGCATATGGAATCACCAGAAGGCTTCCCCTTTAATTGAATTTGGTGCTTGTTTTGTGTTTTAAACAATGTGGATCACATTTACTGTGATGCAAACTGAAACAGGATACCAGCACTTCCTGTCTGCATCTGCAGGAAAAGCAGCATTCGGAGAGTTGGAAAGCAGACAGTAACATTATTTCAGTTCAACACTTGGTTAAGGGGTGCACCTTTTACATGGAACCATCTGGAGTTATCAGTTGTAAAAAATGGTTTGCAAAGTCTGATATGCTCAGAAACTGAAAATGCCCTCTGAGGTGATATAGACAATGAGATGATTTGATGTACGGTTTTCTCCTTGTGCACGGTTGTGAGATGAGGACACAGTGAATTCATACATACATAAGTCAAATGCGAGGCCCAATTTTTTGAGTTGGCTTGTGCTTTTTTTAAACTTGTGGCATTCCACTGATTTCAGCAGAGTTATTCCAGCTAGGGGGGAGGGATAGCTCAGTGGTTTGAGCATTAGCCTGCTAAACCCAGGGTTGTGAGTTCAATCCTTGTGGAGGCCATTTAGGGATTTGGGGCAAAAATTCATCAGGGATGGTCTTTGGTCCTGCTGTGAAGGCAGGGGACTGGACTCAATGACCTTTCAAGGTCCCTTCCAGATCTAGAAGATAGTAAATCTCCATTAATTTAATTTAATCTACACCACCACAAGTGAGCTCGGACCAGAATCCAGGCCCAGGAGACTGTCTGAACTCCTTAGTAAAGGATGTAAATTGGGCTTCTGCGTAGCCCACAACACCGCACAATCAATAATGTGCATTTCAGCTAATAATTGTAACCCCTCTCCACATCCCACAAGGCATGTGGGAGCAATGGTTGCAGTAATTTACATGTCTGAAAAGAAATCAACAGATAATCCAGACACAGTACTTTCTTCCAAAGTATCCCTCTTTGCCTGAATATCTATTTTCCTTCACTAGCAGTAAATAAGGTTAAATCTTGTCAAAATTACAGGAACCAAAAAAAAAAAATGATGGAGATAAATTTTCAGCTTTTAATTTGTCATCTACTTGCAAAAAGACCAGGGGAAAATAAAAATCCTTGCCTAAAATTCCAGTGGTTCTTTTCAATATAACAAACCTGCTCGCTCTTTTGATCTCATTCAAATCTTAGAAGACAATGTCAATTTCAAATTTCAGATTGTCTAGCGCCCATCCAACAGGTTTCAGTGGGGATCATCGGTTCAGTTTTGGTGGGTTCATTAAAAATACTATGCGGGGTTACCAAACTGGCTACATTTGAAATAAAATAAAAAATCTGTTTCAAAGCCCTCCTCTGAACTGTGAGTCTGAGTTTGCTGTCAGTTACACCACTGTAAGCAAACAACTTTCCATGCATCTGATGAAGTGGGTCTTTGCCCACGAAAGCTTATGCTCCAATGAATCTGATAGTCTATAAGGTGCCACAGGACTTCTCGTAGTTCTTGCAAATTTCCATTGATATCACTGGAATTATTCTGGATTTGCTCCAGATCAGAAACCGGCCCTTAATTTTTTTTAATGTTACCCCAAATATTTTACTATGTGCTGATTAAATGGCCATTTGAATTCCCTGGGCCAATTCTCTCATTCACCACTGAAGACAACAGAGTTATGCCAGCATTGAATTTCCCTCTCCCCCCCCCCCCCCAATAGCCTTACTTGAGAGAACTAATTCAGTTGCCCTGAGATTGTGTTTCTAAGGTTCCCAAAGCAAAAAAAAAAAAAAAAAAAAAGCATTGTAACTTTAAATATAGACTGACAGTTTTTGGCTTGCATCTCATATTACACACAGACGGCTTGGTGTCTCTAACTGCAAGCTAGGCGGTACCATTAATATCTCAGAAGAGAGACACTAAATCTTCCGAATGCTTATACTTTCATTCCTGAAGGGAAAAGCAGTTAGTTTATATTTTCTCCCAACGAGCACTTAGAATGAAATGTAACAAATTTCTGAATGTTACATGCAGGAATTAAACTTTGCAGATGTCTGTTTCGTGTCTCTCTGCTACTTCCAGACACACACCAAAGCAGACTGTTTCACCCCTAACCCTTTCCTTTAAGGAAATCCTCAGAATTGGTTTGTGAATGTCAACTGTGTTTAGAAGTCACCTGGTTAAACAATGGACGGGTACGTTCACGGTTCCTGCAAGGAGGAGAGGAAAGGAGGGTACTCACGTGATGGAGTTACTACAGAGTTTAGGGAACTCATAATGTACGCCTTCAGAAATGTTTTCTTTGCCTTGACAGCTTTTCTCCTCTGTTCAGAATCGCAGGCTGGAGAGGCAGGGAAGAGAGACGGCTGGAGAGGCAGGGAAGAGAGACCAAGGACCCAGGAGAATGCAGCACTTGTTCAGACACTCCTTGCTGAGTTCCTGACCCCTTTACAACTGGAAAAGGAAACAGCCCATGTGTCATTCTCTGCTGCCTTTCCAGCTCACATGAGCAGGGAGGGGCCCCCACTTTCAGATAGCTGTTTTCAAGTTTGACGTATCCCTGCCCTCTGCCTTCCAGGAACTTCGAAGCTTCAGCAACACGTAGAAAGAAAAGGCTTTTTAAAGGGCTTGGTTTCAATCCTGTCCAGCCTGGTATCCCGAGACGGGGACCAGCCCCGTGGATGAGGCATCCAAATTCCATTCTGGCTCAGAAACGTCTATGCCCAGAGATTCTCTAACTGTACCTCTCATTTAACTGGTATAAATCGGGAATAAATCCACTGAAGTCTGAGTAGTTTCACTGGTGTTAATAAGAGGAAGGAGGAAGTCAGGGATCAAGACACTTGGCTTGGTTTTCAGGAGAGTAGGGTTTAATTCCTGCTTCAAGCACATATTTCCTGCACGACCTAAGACAAGTATCTGAGTCTGTGTACGCCTCAGTTGCCTGTTGATAAAAGGGGGATGAAAATACTTCTCATTTCCTTATACTTTTTCTTTCTTGCCTATTTAGATTATTAACTCTTTAGGCCATCTCAGAGGGGAAACCCTTTTTTAAAACAATGAGCAGTTCTGTGGCACCATAGAGACGAAGGGTATGTCGACACTAGCCCCCTAGTTCGAACTAAGAAGGCTAATGTAGGCATTTGAAGTTGCAAATGAAGCCTGGGATTTAAATATCCCGGGCTTTACTTGCATCTTCCCATCCGGGCGCTATTTTTAAATCCCCTTAGTCCGAACTAACTGCCCGTGGCTACACATGGCAGTCAAATGTTAACGTGAACTAAGTCTTTAGTTCGAGTTAACTGTTACACTTCATGGAATGAGGTGTAACAGTTAACTCGAACTAAGGACTTAGTTCGAGTTAATATTTGACTGCCATATGTAGCCGTGGGCAGTTAGTTCGGACTAAGGGGATTTAAAAATGGCGCCCAGATGGGAAGATGCAAGTAAAGCCCGGGGTATTTAAATCCCGGGCTTCATTTGCAACTTCAAATGCCTACATTAGCCTCCCTAGTTCGAACTAGGGGGCTAGTGTTGACATACCCAAACAGATTTATTAGGTCATGAGCTTCTGTGGGTAAAACCCACTTCATCAGATGAGCTGGAGTAGAAATTACAGAATCCAGGGTATGTAGAACAGCAAAAGAAGTTACCTGTCTATTGTAGGACTGGTGTTAATGAGGCTAAATAAGGGTGGATGTCTTATTTGCAGCATTTGCTGTAGAGATGTGAATATCCAACAAATTCAACACTATCCACGTAAGCTTCAATAACGAGCTTACCTGGTTAACACATTACAATGAGTAGTCCTTTGGCACCTTAGAGTCTAACAAAAAAAATGGTATCATGAGCTTTCATGGGTGAAGCCCACTTTATCACATGGTAGGCTGGAAAGGAATAACAGAGAGTACACTGCATTGGAAAGGCAATTTTCCCTCTTTTGATATTCGCATCTCCACAATAAAAGCTGCGAATGAGACACATTCACACTGCCTTAATTAGCCTCATTAACACTGGTCCTACAACTGAGAGGTAACTTCTTTTGCTGTTATATATACCCTGGAGATTGTAATTTCTTACTCCAATTCATCTTATGAAATAGGTCATGAGCTGCCATTGGTAAAACCCAACGAATCTGTTACTCTAACTGGACTCCTCGTTGATCCTTCGGGCCGTGTTTTTTTACCGTGTCTGTACAGCATGTAGCATAGCATCTGATCTCAGTTAAGGCCTCTAGGTATCTGCAAAATACAGGGAATTTATTTATTTATTTGCTTGCTCACTCGCTCACTCGCTTGTACGTTCGTTTATTCGTTTATTCATTCATCTTGTTATGTATTTGTTTCTTTGCTTGTTTGTTTTATTAGTTCATTAGAATCAGACTCAAGTGGCTTCGTTAAGATCTGATCAATCCTCAGTTCTCAATGGACTGTGTAGGCCAGGATAAATTCATAGCATTCCTTCCTTGTCTACCACACAGTAACTGTCTGACTCAAAGTGGGGAGGGGAGGAGCAGAGAAAAGCGGGGACTGAAATTCTCCCTGTTATGCAAGGGTGTGTCAACGTCTTTCTGTTAAGTCACCTAAGGGACCGGCTGCTGCCTACATGGCTGTGTAGTTGGCTCCCGATACTTATTCAACAACGGTAGGATGGAAGGAGTGGCAACGTACATGCCGACTCCAAACAACTTAGCCTTGTTTGCAGGCACCGATACGGTAAATAACTCATAGCGCCGAGTTCAACAGAATCTCACGGTATGTAGAGAGCCCTCGGATACTCACTGGCATGCAGAGCACAGCAAAGCAAGGGCCACAGGGACAAAAAAGCCTGCTATGAATCCACTGGCTTCCGCAGATCAGTTTGTACCAGATTAAGATCTGACTCGCAGTGGACGGACACTGGCAATGAATGGCAGATAGTGACTAGAACTCTATTTACCGCTGTCTTCGGCTTTCCCATTCTGCCCCAAAAACCCGCTGCACGCACAGCGCATTGTGGATCTACGCAAAGGGGAGGAAGGAGGCCGAGGTGGTGCCAAGCCCTTAGGGTGTGTCTACAGTCCTTAGGGTGTCTCTGCATAGCACCATAGTGTGGATGCAGCCTACGTCAATGAAAGGGGTTATTTCGCCAGTGAAGTTAATCTGCATCCATCTGTGTCTACACAGGGTAGCGAATCAACCTGCTCACATCACACAGGGTGCGAAAGGTTTCACATCCAGGAGCAATTGAATTTTTTAACCATAGATCCGGCCTTAGCCACAAATCCTGTCTCCATTCCCATCTGGACTAATTTCTCTGGATGCTGGGGAACTCTGGTGAGGATGGAATCTGATTTGCCAAAACAGCTGAGCTAGAATTGCATGCTCCCGGAGCGGAACTGGTTCAACATCTGCTTTGCTTTTTGGAGGGAGGGGGCAGCAGTTACCCCAACTCTGTGTGTTGTTGGGGGAGAAAAGAGAATCTAGCCCTACAGGACAGGTGGTGGGGAGTCCCAAAGAGCAAGAAGGTGAGTGTCAGTGGCTTTTTCAGCACACCAGGGAACAGCCCCAAAGGGTCTTCTGTGACCTCACCCCTGTCTAATTATAGGGGCTTACCATTAATCGTGTTTATTACAGGAGTGCCCCAGGACCAAAGAAGAGCAGGGTCCCATTGTGCCAGGCGCTGTACAAATAGAGGAGTGGACAGTTCCTGTCCTGAAGGGATGATATGGCCCCCATCACTGTAGTACCACACAGTGTTCTTCACCATCTTTGCTCTACTTCACTTCCTAACACCGCTGTGAGGTAAGGGAACTGCTATTATCCCCATGAAGAACTGAGGCAAGACTGAGTCCTAGACTGTCAAAGTAACTCGCCTCTGAGCTTCCTCTGAAATCCACGGGAGTGAGGTACCCTCAGAGGAGTTGACCATAAGTGATTTGCCCAAGGAGGTCCACCGTACGTCTGTAGCAGAGTAATTAATGCAGTCTAGATCATCGAAGATCACCCTAAACGTAGGGGTGTGTCTAGACTACACCTCTCTGTCGACAAAGTGATGTTGATTAGGCATGTCAAAATTGCTAACAAAGCCAGGATTTAAATATCCCATGCCTCATTAGCATAAACATGGCCCCCGCTTTTTTTCTAAATGGTGTTTTTTCAAAAAAAAACCAGCCGTGTAGACGAGGATCTATCGAAAATAAAGCCTTTTTCGACAGATCCTGTAAACCTTGTTTTTTGAGGACTACAGGATTTGTCAAAAAAGGCTTTATTTTTGACAGATGTGCATCTAGACTGCCAGTTTTTTTTCGAAAAAACTCCATTTAGAAAAAAAGCAATGGCCGTGTTTATGCTGATGAGGCATGGGATATTTGAATCCTGGCTTCATTAGCAACATTGACGTGCCTAATCAACTTCTCTCTGTTGCCAGTGGCGTAGTCTAGACGTACCCTGGAGCATCCTCCTTTCTAGTGGATTTTTTTAGCCCCTCTTCCTGCTTTGCCACTGGGCTGGGAGCCCCTGCAAGACCGTGACTCAATCTGCAGAGTGTGGGGCCCACTTTGCAAGGCCCTGCCCTTCGGCAGAAAGTCAGCGATTCTGCGTCACGGTGGACCTTTTGTGTCCGCCAGCAGAGGACGGGTCTATGAGCTTTAAAGGGGAGAGAGGCCTCTTTTCCAAGGAGCCGGAGAGAGGAATATTGAACGGAGAAAAGTTCAGTGTTCTCTCCCTTTGACCCCGGAGTCAACTGCCCTGAGGGAATAGAGGCAGAAAGGAAATAAGGAGCATGGAGGGAAGTGAGGAGAATCAAACACTATCGTTGGCCATGAATGTCTCCTTTGTCTGAACCCTCCTCTTGCGCTTACATCCAGCGGCTGCTGTGGCCAGGGAAAGTCGTATGGAGAAGGACCACTAAACCGCAGGTGAAAGCGTTATTTTGTCAAACATTGTATGTCTCCAGAGGCATCCGCTCTCTGTGGTAGCACAGGCAGGTTGAGCAGCCTGTGTGGCAGCCTTTCATGGGCTGATACCTGAGCCTTCTTGGCCCACAGAGTCTCCCAAAGAGGGAAGGCAATTTTTAACTGAAATTTTTTTTTGCCGTGATGGAGACATTTGTTCATTTGCCCATCTCCAAAGCTTTGAGAGCCTTCCTGAGAATGTCCTGTTTGCCTGTGTCTTACAAAGGATGACAGAGCACTCTGCAAATTAGGTGCCATTTTATTATAGAGGGGTCACACTGGTGTGGGAGTGGTCACACACACACACGCAGCCTATATCTTTGACCGCCTCACCTGCCCACTGCCCACTAATCTACCTGTGCCGGAACTACTTCTACTTCTAGTCCATACCACTGAAGCTGGTTCATTTGGCCTCCATTTTCTTAAATGCAATCCCCTTGATACCACTGGGAAAGAGAGAGCTCAACCATTCCCATTTGGCTGATGGGGAAGTGATTTACTCAGAGTGACACAGGAAATCGGTGGCTGACCTGCGAGGTGAACATCAGTTAAGTGTCCTGTCCTTATTTCTAGATATCTTCAGTATTTATATTGCTGTCTTATCAGAGTGTTGAAGTACCTCATAATCTTTAATGCATTTATCCTCCCCATGTGCTTGGGAAGCAGGGCTGTATGATTGTCCCCATTGTGCAGATGGGGAATGGAGGTACAAGGAGATTAAGTGACTCACCCGCGTTCCCATAGGAATTCTGTGGCGAAGAATTGCAGTTCAATCCAGATTCCACTGGACTATGAATCTCTCTTCTTCTCAGGGCCCTGAGGAGGCCAGGGAAAGCACAGCACCAGTTGAGGCTGCTCAAATATACGCCAGTGGCTACACACAGGGCAACAGCTCAAAGCCACTGTTGCTTCCTCCACTAGCTCCTCCTCCTTGTCCCAAATGCAGCAAAAGTCTAAACTGAGAATCGGTGTGTCACATACTACCTGGCCCTTTTAGAAGTTTGGGGCTTACCTGTTACTTAGCAGTTATCTACGAGCTGACCGAGTGGTTGGTTTAATTCCATGACCGAGCTTTGCTATTATGGGGAATAGAAGTGGCCGGATCTACTTGTGCTGGCGGAGTGATCTCTGAGCCAACATCTGTTTCCTGACACGTTGGATTGTTTCCATGTTCGCTGCCTCCCTGCCATGAAACTTGGGACATGACACTGCTAACACATGACTTACGGGATGTACTGCAGAAATGGTCAATCAACCTCATCTGTGACCTTTATGTGTCTCATTATTGGGTCTAATTACCTTCATTTAAAAGCTGCACACACATACAATGAAGCCTGTTGTTTCTAGAAGCAAAGATCTGCACATCATCATTAGAAAAGCTCACAAATACTGTCTCTGTGTTTTCTGGAGCCCAATTTGTCATGGGTGGCTATAATAACTGTGAGCTGCTTTTCTCACCACTGTGTATTCGTCTGCTGAAAGTCAGAACTCTTGAGTTAGAGCCAATCAGATACAGCTAAACTATGCCCTGGCTGCAGTAAAAATATGATCAGCATGCAATTTATTATTAGAACAGGTCCAGGCTAAATCTTCACTCACACCACCGCAGACACACACCTCCAATTTTTAAAACTTATTTGACTCCTGAACAAGGAAAATAAGAGGCAACCGATTAACCCGTTTTTAAAACATGATATAGTTTTAGCGGGACCCATTGGAACCAGTGTTCAAGGACTACAACATCCATAACGCTAAGTTATACACCAAGGATCCTGCCTCCCTTTGTCCCCCAGAATGGCCTGAGAATTTTGGCATTTTGATCAGTATGTTCTGAATGTTGTCTCTAAGCTCAGTGGAAATGTTGCCACTTGAGCAAACCAGGGTAAGTCAATAAGGGGAAATTTCCAAAGCACAAAAGTCACTAGATGTTGGCGTTACACCTAGACTCAGATCATCAATTCCTAACTCCCACGGAATTACGTAAGAACTAAGCACAAAGTCTAGGCTCCAGCTTTCGCTGAAAGTTGCTGGCCTCTGACTCCCATTTTTGTCTTTCATAATCCCGCCATCTCGAGGCCCCTGTCGTGCGATCGCTTGAGCTCAGGCGAGGCTTTATGAAGGGAAGCCCATCCCATGACTGAGTTAAGCGTCTGTGTGTCTGCAGGGCTGAATCGGATTTTGCTCTTCCTGACGTTAAGCAACTGATCGGCTCAGAAGTTTAACTATAAAAGGAAGAAAAAAACTCCATGTAAAAAACCGTGGTGGTTTAAAAAATAATACAGCTGTAAGTAGCAAGGAAAACGTCACTCGGGCATCAGGGCTACCACAGCGCTATTTATAATAAATCTAATAATAGGAATTGTGCTAAGACACAGGGCCAGGAGGTCGCTACAGATATTCACTCAGCGCTTTGTTTTTATCCACTGTAACTAAGTCCTTGTTTTAGCACAGAGAGGCCGTGTTTTCGGACGACGGGTTGTGACAGTCGCATTTGCACTGAAAGTCTCTCTGCTTTGGCGATGAATACGGAGCAATGAAAAGCAGACAGGTACCAAGACAATTGCCTGTGACTTTAAACAGAAAGGCTGTGTCTACACTGGCCACTTATTCCGGAAAATCAGCTGCTTTTCTGGAATAACTTGCCAGCTGTCTACACTGGCCCCTTGAATTTTCGGAAAAGCACTGATGAATAATGTAAAATCATCAGTGCTTTTCCGGAAAAACTATGCTGCTCCCGTTCGGGCAAAAGTCCTTTTCCAGAAAACTGTTCCAGAAAAGGACCAGTGTAGACAGCAGAGATTTCTTTTCTGCAAAAAAGCCCTGATCACGAAAATGGCGATCGGGGCTTTTTTGAGGAAAAGCACGTCTAGATGTAGATGCGCTTTTACCGAAAATGCTTATAATGGAAAACTTTTCCGTTATAAGCATTTCTGGAAAATCATGCCAGTGTAGACGTAGCTGAGGAGTATCTTAGGGCGCAGTTAATCTAATGCTTGCAGAAGTGATCAGAATCTTTGCAAGCCCTGCTTTGATAGAAAGCAGACCAATCAATGCCCTGTCCCTTCCGGCATCTGCATGGAGGGCATAGAATCCTAGAGCACTAGAACCGGAAGGGACCTCGAGAGGTTATGGAGTCCGGTCCCCTGCCCTCACGGCAGGACCAAGCACTGACTCCACTGGAGGCTGGCTGTGGTAGGTATCAGAGGGGTAGCCGTGTTAGTCTGAATCTGCAAAAGCGACGAGGAGTCCTGTGGCACCTTATAGACTAACTGAAGTGTAGGAGCATAAGCTTTCGTGGGCAAAGACCCACTTCATCAGACTACATGCATCTGACGAAGTGGGTCTTTGCCCACGAAAGCTTATGCTCCTACACTTCAGTTAGTCTATAAGGTGCCACAGGACTCCTCGTCGCTTTGGCTGTGGTAGGCGCATGAGAGAGCGGAATGGAGGAAGGAATCTTTTCTCCAATGCATGGGTGTAGAAAAAGACATAATTTGGTGCCTTTTTTTCCAGGACATTGGGTATCTTGCACTGGTGAGTTAGAGGCGGACGGAGGCGTTGTCACTACCAAGATGGTATTATATTTTAAGTGGTGCCTTCTTCCGGCTTCCGGAGGCATCATTTAGCTCTTACGTAATAAACCATATCAGCATGTGCAGGCTTCCGATACTCCCAGGAGATACATGAGTGAGGTAAGCGTTCCACCGTCAGCCACCTCGGAATTCCTTCCAGTGCTCGGGAATATGCACTCGCTTGCCATTATCCTGTTGATCCTTAAACTCCGCGGAGAGATGTCGTCTCTCAGATTTCTCCTGGACACCAATTGGGGGCGGCATACGAAGTTTGGAATGTGCCCCTTCCACACCTACATTCATCCAACTTGCATGCCTGTTTATAACTTCCAAAGCCTAGCAGTCCAGGCAGGTCACAGGTAAGACCAGTCCCCTTCCTGGTGGACGAAAGAATCCAAATAAAGATAAAGAGTTCATCCAGGCAAAGGATCCTTTGGCCCCTCTCTGGACTCTGGATGGGATTAGTCTAGGGAAGTTCTGCAGCGTGTGTTATGCAGGAAGTTAGACTACATCAGGGTGGGCAAGAGGCAGCCGTGCCAAGCCACCGGATCTGACCCGTGGCCGCCGCCTGGGATCCGGAGGCACAAAGCACCTCACACTGTGCTCTGGATGCTCAGAAGGGAGGAGAGAGGCTTCAAGAGCTGTCCCGTCCCCCCGCAAAATCTCTCAGCTCTCATAGGCCAGCTTCCAGCCAATAGGTGCTCAGAAATTTTGCTGGGGGCAGGGACAGCCTGTAAAGCCTCCCTCTCTATTTCTTCTCCTCCCCCATGCCCAGAGCAGTCACATGGTACAGCCAGCCCACGAGCTTGGGACTGCAGCAGGGAGCCTGCCTCAGTTTCCTGCAGGGCTGTTGACTGGGAGTCACCTAGGTAAGCACCTCCCAGCCACAGCCTGCCTCTGGCACCCTGCCCCCTCTCTTCCCTCCAACTACCTGCCCCAGGACACCACCTAAACCCTCTGAACCCCTTTCCCCTCTTCTCCCAGGTCAGAACTCCCTCCCCGACCTTGCACCCTCTTCCACACCTTCCACAGGCCAAAATCCTCTCCTGCATTCATACCTCCTCCCTGACCCTGCACCCCAAGACTCTGCTCGAGGTCACAGCCCACTCTTTCACCCAAACACCCTCTCAGACCTTACACCCCCTCCTGCATACCAGTCCCCTACCCCAAGATCCCTTCTGCACCCAAGCTCTGTCCCAGACCATGCACCCCCTCCATAGAAATGTGTCCCTTGACCACTTGCCAAAATCTTGGAGTGGCCTCCCATTACAAATTATTGCCCACCCCTGGACTAGCTGAACTTTCCTTCCAGCCTTTGAGAATCCATGAAATTATAAGATCCTTCCAGGAACCTCTCTCTTTTTTATAGGCTCTATCCTGCCTCATGTGGTACTCCCCAACTTGCCTGACAGCCTGCCTACCTTCAGGAAGTCCTTCCGGGAGAGAGGGAATTACTTCAGCTCTTTTGTCCGTGGCTGGGTTCTCCTTTCTGCAGTCCACCCTGACCCTGGAAACTAAGGTTTCCTTCACTATAAGTATGCACCTGGATCAGCATGGAACCTGGATTGGTGCATTTAGAAACAGCTTTGTTGCTTGTCTGAAAACCCTGGTGTGGACCGTAGAGGGGATGTTTGTGGGACAACACTTATCAACAGAACACTGAGGGTCAGGACGGACAGAGATGGTGTCCCTAGCCTCTGTTTGTCAGAAGCTGGGAATGAGCGACAGGAAAGGACTCACTTAATGAGTCCCTGTTCTGTTTACTCCCTCTGGGACATCTGGCATTGACCACTGTTGGAAGACAGGATACTAGGCTAGATGGACTGCGGTCTGATCCCATATGGTTGTTCTTGTGAGAGCCAGAACTGATGGCTATAACAAAATTATGGAACCACGGGAAAGCTGGCCTCACCCATGATAAGAGGAGATCTGGCTAACTCAAATCATGCCGGACCACAGAGGTTGCTGGACCAGAGAGTGCCGGACTAGAGAGGTTCACCCTGTACATAGCTTACTTACTTGTAAACTCTTGCTCATGGCGACCTGTAGTAGCATTGGCCTCGCTGGGGCTGTGGGATGGCCAGCCCCAAGTGAATTAAACTCATAAGCTAGGCCTCAGGGGAAAAAAAACCCATAGGTTTAAAAATACAGACATTGGGTTCTTATGATTTGCCTTTCGGTTTCTGCGCCTTCGGGATGCTTTGGGTCAAGTATCCAAGCTTTCCTTCCTAACCATGAGGGCTAGAAATGTCCTGTTCTGCAAAATGAAAGCTAAGGTGCCCCCACCAGGACCCAACTCCTGCCGTTGGGGTTTTAACAAAACCACCAAATGCAATAAGACTTAGAAAAAAAAGCTCATGAAAATTGGCAACACCAGGACTTCTAGAGTGTGTTTTCCCCCCCTCTATAACTGGGGCCAAGCAGTGAATGGGAAGGACTCAAGACATAATACAAAATCTATGAACAATACCTCTCCACTATTCTTATGTACCACTAGATGGAGAACTTTATATACATTCACTTTTATCTAGATTAACTAGATATACACTCAGATGGGCACATACTCCTTTTTCTGTGCAGACTCGACCTGTTTTTATCTCTTTGAAGTGTCGGAGGCTGGGTCAGACAGCAAAATAAAACTAGTCATTCAGGGAAGCTGGTATTAGAGGGGAAGGCTGAACATTTCATGTAACTCTTCTTATTCTTCACAAATGCTGTCAGTCTCCTAGGAATCGAGTTCAAATGAGAATTTGGGATTCATTAAAGAAACAAGGTCTGTGACATACCCAATGACACTGACAGAGCCTTGAATTAATTCATTAATAATATCTAGTGCTTTTCATCAGTAGATCTCAGAGCACTTTAAAAAGTCAGTATCACAACTGCCATTGTAGCGATGGGGAAACTGAGGCATGAAGGGGCCAAGGTAAGCTGGAGTTGGCTTACCTTAAGCCAAGCGTGGTGCCATCATCACAGAGGGAACCCAAGAGGAGCAAATACTTCCTTCGGCTTCACTTACTCCTCACAACTGCGAGTGCCGGCGCTGACCGGAGCCACGCTCCGCATTTGATTTAGCAGGTCTTAACTAGACCCACTAAATCAAACACCAGAAGATCGATCTCTAGTGCAGCAAGTTGAGACATCTAAGAACCATGATAGAAGTTATATAATAAGAAAGAATCAGCGAGGTGGCTTTTTGAAGACGGAAATATGCTGACAGGGCTAAGTGTTATTGCCCTTTTGCCTTGGTCTAATCAGGAAAGGAGCCATGCTCTGTTGTGTCAAAGTGGGGACTACCACCTGAGTCCACAGGAGGGCTGATTCCTCCATATAGTTACCCAACAGCTGTGATAGGACGGTATGTATTATCACATAGACCCTACAGAAAGAACCAACTCAGAAGGCTGGACTGACAGCTTCCCTTGTCCCCATGTGGTCTCCCAGAACCCTAGTGGAGCCTTTGAGGAGTTCTAGGAAGTGTCTATGCAAGAAGATGGACTCTTCCACCAGTCGTAGTGATGGTCCTGTATCTGAGCCTCAACACCGCTTCTCCACTCTGATTCCTGGTGTCATGTAAAACCCAAACTGGTGACCCTACTTCAGATCAAGACTGGATGCCTTTCTGGAAGATATGTTGTAGCCAAACACAAGTTGTTGGGGTCCATACTGGAGTAACTAGATGGGTTACCGCATATTGAATTCTTCCAAACGCAGTAGTTATGTTGCTGTCGCTAATTCTACTAACTCATCCGAGGCCCTGGGTTTTCTAGCTTATGGCCACTGCTCAGAATACATCTCTTTTGAAAGCTCAGTGCCCCTGGCCTTAGTCTTCATTAACTCAGTTTTATGCTGGTGCGCAACACCCCTGAAAACACTAGTGTCAGTCTGGCATAATGCAGCGGAGAATAAGGTCTCCGGACTCCATAATCTTTTCCCTTCAAATACTACGTTTCCCCTTCTCCACAGTTTGGGCAGTGGGATGGCCACAGGCTGTGAGAATGGGGCAGTCACGTGGCTCCTTGGAACGGTCACGGGAGGGGCCGGTGAAGGCTGGCTCTTGAGAGACTGGACTGTGGATCCCCTAAGCCATGCCACAGTCAGCTTTCCTCCCCAGAGAGGAAAAAGGAAGGAAGTCATGTGACCCAATCTGGTCTTTGGGGTATAAAAGAAAGAGGCTGAGGGAGGGGCGGAGTCACAGGATAGGAGAAATCTGAGGGTATTTGTCTGGTGACTCAGCCCAGGGAGAGCATAGGATCCTCCACTGTTGAGGGAAGAAAGAACTCCTGCTTGGAAGGGCAGCTTAATAAGGAGCAGCCGGGACCGAAGACGATCTCCAGAGCCGGCAGAAGATGCCACAACGGAGCGTGGGCTTTCGTGTCAAGACGACAGCCATTGTTTGGGGAATTGGAAGACTGTAGTGAACTGTTCACATTGATAAAGTCGCCCTGGGGCGGGGTAGTGGCCAGGAGAATTAATGTGGAGCATACCTGAAGGTGGGGCATTGTAGGGCCACTCTATTCCATGAAGGGGTGCTCTGGAGAAGACATCCCTCCTCTACGGAGATGCTGTGGAGTCCGGAAAGGGAGCGAACACAGCAGGGAGAGCGAGTAGGAGAATTGGTGGCAGGGGATCAGAAAGGAAATAACTAGATTAGCTGGCAGTGTGGAAACAGCGGATAAGGGACTACGCTGGGGTACAGAAGAGCTGACTTCCATCCCCTGACTCTTTCTGCGCATTCCTTCCCATTTCCAGTCATATCCTTCATCTTTTTTTTTTTTGAATGGTAAAGTCTTTGGGGAAGGGACTGTGAATATTACCATGGGTCTGTACGGTGCCTAGCAAACTGGGGCGCCAGTCTTGGTGAGGGGTTCTTGGTGGTACTAAATATACATCATTGAGAACTGAGGCAAGGGGTTCTCGGTGGTACTAAATATGCATATTGAGAACTGAGGCAGGAAGAGGACTGGCAGCATCCGCACGCAGGAAGAAAGAGCTGCTTAAAATAGGCACAGATGGATGAATTTTTAGATCTGATTTTTTTTCTGGGGGAGGACATGGGAAATGTGAATGATACACCCCCACCCTTAGAAACTCAGAAATGTATTTCATTTTGATAAGAAAGCGAGGGGCAAATGTGAGGGAGGAGTGAATCTTCAAGCAAGCCTCTTGGTGCTTTCTCCTCACACGTGACTCCTCCTGTAAACATCTGCAGATCAACCTCCTTAGACACCTTCAAAGTCCTCCTGAAAACCTCCTTTTCCGTGAGGCTGACAAAACTGGCATAACCACAGTGCTGGTGGGCCCAGTGCTGTATCATTACTTCCTTGTACACGTCGAACCTATCTAGTCCAGAACTCCCTGGTCTGGAAACATCTGTGGCCCAGCATGATTTTAGTGAGCCGAATGTCCACTTGTCATGGGTGTGGCCAAGTTTCCTACGGTCCGATAACGTTTTTTTTTACAGCCACCAGTCCTGGCTCTCAGTGTGTTATTTAGCTCTAATTTACCCCTAAATGTCCTCTAACAGCCCAATAAGCAATGAAAGTGTTGGTAATGCTGCTAGACAAAATTGACCTCCCATGGTCCAGAAAATTCTCTTGTTCAAAACCAGACAGGTCCTGAGGGTGCCGGACTACAGAGGTTGAACCTGTACTTTCCATCTGTGCATGGCCATTTGGTGTCTCTCGTCTTATGCTTAGATAATAACATCTTTTTGCTGTGTCTATGCACAGCACCGAGCACAATGGAGTTCAAGGCCCATGACTCAGGCTACTAAGTACTACAGTGACACAAAATAATGATAATTTCATTGATTTCCACACTCGCTGCTTTTTTTTTTTTTTTTTTTGCTCTAACTCTTGGCAGGCGCAGAAAAGCAAATACTTGTGAATGATAATATTTGAGTAAAAAAAAGAAATCTGTGCGCTCAAACTTCAGAGAAGAGGGGAGGGGGAAAACCGGAGGTCAGCCCTGATGAATATGTCATTGAGCAATTCTGGCAGTAAGTAGACTTGTGTCAGCTGATTGCAGGGCTAACAGAGGGACTAGGTATTCTTTCAATGTACACAGCAGTTGGTGGATGTTTTAAATAGAGAATGGCTCCTTTGTATAGGGCTGGCCAGACATTTGTTTGTTCCCTTGAGGGAAAGATCATCTTTAATTTCTCTTTGATTTCCTCTGGTTATTTAGATGCGCCGATGGAAACCAGCTTGGCAAAATGCCATCCTTATAAGTAGCCTTTTGAATGTCATCGATTCTGCTCTTTTCATTATAGATAAACACGTTTTAACATTTCAGGCCTCTCAGAGCTGGATATTGATATACAAAGCAGTTAGAAAAATCCCCCCAAATTCCCATCTACCATTGTGTGGAAAGACAAGCACTAAATGAGATCCAGAGCTATAGAAAAGCTGGTGCGTGGCTGCACGGGGATAATGCAGCAACTTATCCATGAGATCCGTTACTAGATACATTTGGTTAATGCTCTGTTCAGAATGGCGATGCAGAATTACCCAATCTGCAAACGCCACCATAATCACACAACCCTGTCTCTCGCTTTTCGGCAAACAGAGGCCTAGAATTATTGACAGACACAATGGGGCCTGAGTTCTGTTTTGGGGCTGAAGGAGACCATTTCCTTCTCGTGACTACAGCTGGGTGAAATGTTTTGACTGAAACTAGTATTGGTGGGAAAATGCAGATTTGGTGACATCAAAGCACTGTGAATTTGTGTACATTTTACTGAATTGTTTTGGAGGAAACAAATTCTCCCTCAAAAAAAATTCTGAAAAAAATCTAAATTTTTTTAAATGAATCATTTTGATTTTTTCCCCATATGATACTTTTCCCTTTGAAATGCCCTTTAATCTTGTTAGTAAAATATTTTTAAAAACTATAAAAATGTTCAGAATCATCAATTTTTTTTTGCAGTTGAACAAATGCTTTCATCCAACCCAAAATGTTTTTTTCTTCTTGAATTTGCTAGGAAAGTTGAAGACTTTTATGTTTGGTTCAACCTAAAACAAAATATTTGGGATATTTCAAAACTACCAGCTGACGAAAAAAAATCTGAGTTACTCCACTCTGCTTCTGAGTTTGGTACGCAGGCAGGAAAGGGAGTTTATTCAGCACCTTCCAGACTGAGTTCATTTCAGCACCTTTATGGGCCTGCAGATCAGAGATTCTCACATGAAATATTTCTCTGGCCTCACAATTCAGCCATCAACTCTTGTTGGTGGCTACTGTGGTAATATATCCTAACATTTTCCATTAACTTTAGGGAAAGCAATTAAGTATGTATATTCACATGTGCAAATAATTGTAATTTATTTATACAGGTTTTTTTTCCACAGTCTCAGTAATAAAGATTATAAACAATTTTCTCTGGTTTTGTTGTTGTTGTGTGGTTTTTTGGTTTTTTTTAACACTGAATCTAAACAGAATGGAAACAAAGAATGTGCTTTGTATGTTCTTTTCCCTTTTGTTGTTTCTTTTGGCTTGGGTTCCTCCTACCCCCCCATTACCCAGGAGGCTGTGGGTGTAGAAGAAACCCCTGGTAGCTGCATTTGAGAAATGCGGATGGAATTTTGCCGATACATTCCTGTCCCAGATGATGGAAGGTATCCTGGATTCTGTCAGTCCCCAGACAAAGCTCCCATTGCCTTTAGGGGCACCAAATTGCAACAGGGATAGGCATATGCAAATATACCACCTGACAGGCAATGGAAGGACTTCCACAGCCCACCCACTGGCTAGGAAGGGCGAAATTCAGTCTTCAAACAGTCGCTTGTAACTCCTATTGGCATCAGTCAGAGCGGTGCACCAGAATGTGCGCATTAATTTGTCCATGGATGTTCTTTGTATGGGTGTAAATGTTTGTAATAGTAATAGAGTACACTTGAAGGGGCGGCATCCGATTATCGGGCTGTAAAAAACAGCGTGACTCCAGTGATTTTAATAGTACCATTGCATTTTACACACACACCACGCTCAGGTTTCACACACACACACACACACACACACACATACCCTGCTCAGGTTTCACACACACACACACACACACACACACACACACACACACACACACCCTACGCTCAGGTTTCTCTCTCTCTCTCTCTCTCTCTCTCTCTCTCACACACACACACACACACACACACACACACACACACACACACACCCTACGCTCAGGTTTCTCTCACACACACACACACACACACACACACACACACACACACACACACACCCTACGCTCAGGTTTCTCACACACACACACACACACACACACACACACACACACACACACCCCCTACGCTCAGGTTTCTCTCTCTCACACACACACACACACACACACACACACACACACCCCGCTCAGGTTTCTCTCTCTCTCACACACACACACACCCTACGCTCAGGTTTCTCTCTCTCTCTCTCACACACACACATACACACACACACACACACACACACACACCGCTCAGGTTTCTCACACACACACACACACACACACACACACACACACACACACACACACACACCCCGCTCAGGTTTCTCTCTCTCTCACACACCCCACGCTCAGGTTTTCATACATCAGAACATGTCTGAGCATGCTTCCAGTCCCGTTGTGGGTGTTTGGGTCCTACGGCATAGGAAGGGAATGGCCGGAGAATGAACGCAGACGTGTTTTGTGTTTGTCCCTTGGAGTGTATGATTGCCTATTGTGGCGGAGCTCTGGTAGTGCCCACTGGGTCCTGAGTCCTGGCAGATTTTAAGACACCTCAGAGGCTCACGGTGACCCTCCCGATGCCTCTCGGTTCTTTGAGAGACAAGGGTTCCCCGCTTCATGAGCCATTTTCATCACTGACCAGTCACTAGCTTGGAGGGGAAAAACCCTGCCACAGTCCAAAAGTCCCCCTTTTTCCCCTGGTGGCAGCCCACCAGGCGTGGAGAAAGTTGGGGGGAACCCAGTCCCACCTACTTACTCCGGGTTCTGGCTCACGGCCCCTAGAAAGCAGCTACTCATGGGGATCTTGTCCTTATCCCAACGGCATAGCAGCCTTTTCCTGGACCACTTCCCCAATGACTCCCGCAATACCTTCTCCCTGGCTGGCGTCTTGGGGACCTCTTCTGCTTTGCCCTGGCAGTTTGTTTTGCTCTGTGTGCTTCCTCTGCTGCAGCCCGTCCCTCTTCTCCTTCCCCCGGCCTTGCCTGAGGGGAAGCCTTTTGTAGTGGGCTAGCAGCCTTAACTGGTGGCTGGTGTTCCATCAGGCTGCTCTCCAGGCCCGCTCCTAATGCAGCTCAGGTGCCTGCCTGACCCCATGGCTGAGCAGCTGTGGCGGACCGGGCTGTGTCTGGGCACAGCTGAGGGCGTCCGCTCAGGGCGATTTGCTCAACTTCGGGGCTCCTTACAGCCCCCAGACTGGTGACCTCTCCAACCAGGCCACAAACCAGTCTCACAGAGCGCTTCAGCTGCCTGCCTGAAGCCTCCCGAGCAAAACCCCTCCGATACCCCAGCAATATCCATGCCCCAGATGGCCCCGGGCCTCATACACCGGTGGGGGGCTTAGAACCCAATCCCACCTACCCCGAACAAGTTCTGTCTGGTTCCAAGAAACCAGCCACAGATCCCTGGTCAATTTACCCTCTGGACCTTACCCACAAATCACGCTGAGCCAACCCTTTAGCATCTAACATCTAAAGGTTTATTATTACAATAAAGAAAAGCATGAGAGTAAGGTTGTTAAAGGAATAGTACATTACATGCATCAAATCTCCCAGTTCTCGATGCAGGCTCTAGCAGAGATGTTACAGCTGCTGGTTTAAAAGTCCTTGGTGCACATCCTAGGATCAGGATAGGTCCACAGTTCTTCCTGGCTCTTCGATCCCTGCATTGCTGCCTCTGGGATGAAGTGCTGAGCTGAAGACCAAGATGGAGTCCACCACATGGCCTATTTATCCCTCCTTCCTGGTCTCTTCTTGGCTACAGCAGGTCACCTGGCCCACGGCTTATTCCTGGGTCCCCTGGTGGTAGCCCTTAGGTATGACATCTGTCAGGGATGGTGTAGACGGAGCTTGGTCCTGCCTTGAGGGCGGGGGGCTGGACTCGATGACCTCTTGAGGTCCCTTCCAGTCCTATTATTCTATGATTCTATGATTCTATGAGTCACCACTCATTCTTTAGGTGTGTCCTTGGCCATTGAGTGCCATTGTCCCACAAGGCCTCACTGATTAGCATGTCCATAGGCCGGGCTCTGCCCACTGCTCAACCACATGCAGAGAAATATTCAGTATCTACACAGATTACAGATTCCTAACTGCACACACAGACATTATACAATCACATGACTAGCGTACATAGGATTAGCAGACAGTAAGCTTCTATTCAGCACCTCACATGGTCCCCTTTTATACCATTTTTGGGGCCAACACCCCCCCTCCCCCATGGGTGCAGCAGTGATCTGGCTGCTCCTCTCAAAATCCAGTAACGTGACAGCAGCCATTTCTGGCAGCCTATTCCGGGAACGTGATCCCACATACCCAACTCCCCGTGTACCTGTCGGCCACCAAATTCCTGCCATGCATGGCCATCAGTCTGCCATGCAATCCATCTGTTAAAGCAAATGCGCCATCCTTTGCCGTTCCTTGTCAGCATAGCTTTGGAAAAGAGCAGAGTTCTCCTTGGGTTTTTTTCCTGCTGAAACAGGAAAACTCCCAAAAGTCAGAGTCCCATTTCTGGTGGGTTTTGGAGCCGACCTATAAAAGGGTTTCCAGACAGACAACACCTGGGTCATTTCCAAGAGAACGGCACATCCCTTCTGTGTATCAGAAACTAGAAAGGAGCTCACTTGGATGTCTACTTCCCAGGCTCAACATGTTTATTTTTCTCAGGCCTTTCCTCCTTTCATACCCTCCCCCAGTCCTTCCTCTGACATTTCTCCACTCGTGCATTATTGTCTGTCGTTTACTGATCACGGATTGTTTACTGAGTGCCGTCCAGAAAGGAAGGAACCGTCTTTGGCTCATTCTGTCTGAACAGTGTCTTCAGCCCCCGATTTAGATACAGTCACAGTCGTGCACGTCTCCACCCAGGATGCCTTTCCTTTGCTTTCTCGTCTAACTTGCACTCATTAGGGCAAAAAAGGGGGGAGGGACTTTTTCTACTGGATCTGTTGTGATGGATCTATTCCCTCATAAAGTCTGTCACCTTCAAATGTAGGATCTGCCCCTGGATCCATGGTTGTCCATGCAAAAGACCCCATAGACCCAGTAAGGGCTGCCCTTTCCCTTTTCCCAGGCCCCCTGGGTTTATGAAAACTTGGGATCAGTAAACCCCACAAGTTACTGCTATGAACTCTAACTCATTGGTACCTACTAGGATTGCTAGGGGTCTGGTTTTTGACCAGAAAGTCTGACTGAAAAGGTGACCTGGCAGTGTCTGATCACCTTTTAGCCTAAGGTGTAGAGATTCCTACACTAAGCTCTAGAGGTCCCAGGTTCAAATCTGCCTGGTGGAGGTTACACAAGGGCCCGTCTCATCTCTGTTCTGAGGTTGGCCAGTTACAGCTTCTAAGAGTTTAGTTTCCTTCATGTTCCCTTCTCCTTGGCACAGCTGCCCCCTGCTGGCCTTCCTAGGGAATCAGCTTCTTGCCCACAGAGATCTCCTATCTTAGCTCTGGTCTACACTAGGGCGTTTTTCGAAATAACAAGTGGAGCGTCCACATTACCAAGCCCGTTATTTTGAAATAATGGGCTTGGTTCTTTTGAAATAATATCTCCTGCTTTCCACGAGGAATAATGTTTATTTTGAAATAGTTATTATGAAATAGTGGTCGTGTGGATGCTCCACTGCGGCTATTTCAAAATTGCTCCTCCCCAGAGTTATTCAAACTCAGTCATTTAACATGAATGCTGATTGGCTCACTGGAGGATACCCACAATCTAACCAGTGACACTATTCACTGGCTGGAGAGATTGGACATCCAACTTTGACCAAGAAATACAGTGTTGAACATGACATTCGACAGAAGTTTCAAACTAAGTGCTACCCTGTATTTCCTGAGGCTCTAAGCTGAGATAGCACTTCGGGTATGTCTACACTTGCACCCTCTTTCGATAGAGGGATGCAAATGCAGACATTCAAAATTGTAAATGAAGACGGGATTTAACTATCCTGCTCTTCATTTGCATAATCGCATTATGGCGCTATTTCGAAATAGCGCTATTTCCAAATAAAAATGCCATGTAGATTTGGTTATTTTGAAAGAAAACCCTTCATTCCAAAATAACTGTTAACCCTTATTCCTTATAAAATGAGGTTTATTTCAGAAGAAGAGTTTTCTTTCGAAATAACCACATCTACACAGCGTTTTTATTTTGAAATAGTGCCATAACGCGATTATGCAAATGAAGCGCAGGATATTTAAACCCCAGCTTCATTTACAATTTTGAATGTCTGCATTTGCATCCCTCTATATATAGGGTGCAAGTGTAGACATACCTTTCCACAGTAAGGTTATTTTGAAATAAGTTATTTCAGAATAATAACTCCTAAAATAACTATTTCAAAACAGCGTGTCCACACAACAGGGAAGTCACAAAATGAGTCAGTCAGGCTCCCCAATGTGGATGTGCTACCTCAATTTACAGGAGGCGCTATTTCAAAATAGCAACAGTGGAGTGTCCACACGACCGCTATTCCGAAAGAGCTATTTTGAAATAGGCATTATTCCTCATGAAATGAGGCTTTATTATTCTAGAATTTCTAGAATTTCAAAATAACGGGCTTGCTGTGTGGACGCTCACCGGGTTATTTCAAAATCACGTGAGTGATTTCACAATAACGCTGTAGTGTAGACGTGCCCTAAGGGAGCCTGCCTCGGATTAATTTTGATGCTTCCCTGTAGTGTGGATGTGCTATTTTGAAATAGTTATTTCAAAATAATTTCCAAGTGTAGACATGCCCTCAGGGTCTCCTGCCATTAAGGGTCAAGCTACCTGCTACACCACCCATAACTGCGGTCTTACACAGCAGTGGCTGGGTGGGACTTTCGCCCGTCTCCCGGAGGGGACGGTCTTGTGCACTCTGGAAGAAATAAGCAGACTCCATGCTGGTGGAACCAGGAAAGGAAGCAATCGGCATCTGAGGTCCTTGATAAGACTGCCCTTTCCCAGGCTCTAAGTGAAGCGCAGAGCCACCTTGCGGCCTCTGCCTGAACCTCACCATGAATATCAAAGTGGGAGAAAGCAAGGCTAGGAGAGTTTAGGGTTCAGAGGTGACATCCCTCTTCCTCCTTCTCCTTGCCCCATTGTGGCACTGCCGTGAGAGTGTAGAAAGGGACATGTATTGTCAGGGGTGAATGAGAGTGCCGCGGGGCCCCAGGCAGCAAAATTTTGCGGGGCCCCCTTTGACACAGCGCATGCGCCGTTGTGCCAAGGCGCATGCGTGGGGCCTCGGGAAGCGCTGGGCCCGGGGCAGCCGCCCCGCTCACCCTGCCCTAAATCCGCTGCTGGGTATTGTCATGCTCCAAGAACAGCCTGGGGCAGGGCACCTAGCTCTTACTAATTCCTCCACTGCTCCAGGGAAGGAGTCAATTGTTCCTGGTCTTTACCTCAGGCAATGCTTACTCCCCAGTACACCAATTCAGTCACCTCACTGGCACATTGTGGGGAGAGTCAAGACCAAGGCTATGTCTACACTGCAGCTTTTTTCAGCAGAAGATATTCAAATGAAGAGCTACTCTGCATATCTTGCACTCTCATTTGCATATCCTCTTCCGATCCTTTTTGTGGCAGAGGTTTTGCCATTAAAAAGCAGGGCCATTTGTTGGAAAAACAAAATGTCTCACGGGACACACACAGAACCCCTATTGGGCTGCAAGTTGTCCACCACTGTTCTAGAATGTTCTGGACCTTTGTAGAATCTCATGGAATGTTCCAGACTTTGAGAGCGATATTTTCGCAGGGAACATCCTAGAATATTGCCAGCCGTGCTCTGTGGATTTCAGTTATTCTTTGCATTAAAAAAGTGTCCATGAGCTTAGAGGAAATTAATTTGCTTTTAATTTGCTTGTCTCTGATATGAATAAATATAGATTCACAGATCCTAGTGTGCCAATTCATCATCTGACATGACAGGGAGAAATCATGCATGCAAATTATACATCAAAGTCATGAAGCAGGCTACCGATGCAACAAAAATAAAGTATACAAAAGTTTAACAAATATAGGTGGGATCCAGTGACACTTCTTGTCTGGGGTACAATCATGTCTACAGCTGGTCTTAGCCAGGAATATGTCAAGTCTTCACCATGCTGTTCCCCCTACTGAGCATGTGTGAAATGGGTGGGGCATATCACCTTGAGGGGAGTGAGACCAGATTATATTCCTGCATCTCTACAGTTGCTGCGGCATACCCTGAATGTGGCTTCATCCACTATGTTGAAGTTGTAAACAAAAAGTCTTTTGCTCTGACTTGGGACTCGTTATTTCTTTGAGAATGCAGCACCGGCTGTGAAAAAATGGCTCCATTGAAATCTATGCCAGAATTCCCATTGGCTTTAATCAGTGGTGGCCCGTCAATACAGGCGACCTAGGCGGCTGCTTAGGGCACCAAGATAAACGGCCGTTGAGGGCTTTGGAGGCGGAGGCGGGGGCACCGATCGTGCATTTTGCCTAGGGCACCAGTTGTCGGCAGCTCGTCTAGGGCTGCTCTTGACTTTAATAGGGCCAGGATTTCACAGGATTTTGCACGACGTAGGACCATAAGCAAAAGTGCCTCAGTGGATTTCAACTTCAGGAGAAAGAGATCTCTCTGATAGCCAGACATGTTGGGTTTCCTGCACCACTGTGGACACCGTAACTTGCATCAACACAGAAATAAAAAAAGACGGAAATCTCCCAAAAGTCAGTACAATATCCATTTTAAGGACAAACACATACATCGGGCCATGGTCCATGTCCATGCCATGGTATGGTGACACAATATGGACTTCAACAGTATGTCTACATTGCAGGTTAATGTGTGATTATAGAGAAGGTCAGTTTCAATCTAGCTAGCATCAGTAACCATAGCAGTGAAGATATAGTGTCATGGAATCTCACACATGCTAGTGGCCACAGCATATACCAAGGGTCCCTGGCTGGCTTGTAGTAGGCCAGTTAACCCACATGGAAGTCCTCACCTCCTCCTCTGTACTACTATTCTTACCTATGCTAATTAAATTAAAGCTATCTCACTGTGTCTTCACACCTTCATTTGTAGTGTAGAGATACCCTCAGAAACATTTCAGCACCTCTAAATATTGCTGGCTGGTAGCATGATGGCTTTTCATACAAGACATGTGATCGCTCTAAATACATTATCAGCCTGTTGTCTGGTTATATGTATAAAGTGCACTTTTTGCGGGGAAACGCTTGTCTTTTTATTGTATGGGTATATGTACAGCGTTTACTTAACAAAACAGCCTGGTCTATATAGATTATTAAATCAGATTCATCATCTAAATAAATAGATTTCCATTCCCTGAGTGGGATCTATAGTCACTGCCATAGAGGAAAATAATAATAAATATTCTACATATTTAGAGAGTTAGTCTGTTTGATCAAGAACTCTTCCTAAATGGTAAGAGCTAGGACCACAAAATTTGGTTTTCAGCTTCCTCTTATAATAACTTAAAGCAACACAAGGGCTTGGTTGTGACAGGAACATGAGATGTTCCTGGCATGGGATTGTTTCTCATATAACCAAACAGAAAAAGACAGAATCACCAAAGCAAGTACAGTCCTCAAAATTGATATAACTGAGCAACCGTTGAAAAAGACTGAACCAAGATGTCTCAGAAACATAGGATGAACCTGGAAGAGTATTGCTTCTCAGTAAACCTTACAGAACAGAGATACAATGGAGAAATGTGGAGTAGTGCTCTGTTTTGGCACAGCTAAATCAATGCTGCAAAACAATTTTATTGAAAACCAACTTGACTATAATTCTTTAGACTTTTTGTGTTCATTTAAATATAGTGAATGATGACAATTTACAGGGATAAAGAAAAAAATACCCTTGATGGAATTCCCATTTAAAAACAATTACTAAAAAAATTAAATGAACAAATGTTAACAATCCCATTTACAGTAAAACTCCAGTAGTCCGGCATCCAATAGTCCGGCACTCCTGATAGTCTGGCACCAAAATGGCAAGAGCCTAGTGACTAAGCTTCGGCAAAAAAATGAGTCACAAAGTAACAGCGGCAGCAGCTGAACTGAGCAAAATGGGTAAAAAAGGGTTAAAAGAACTAAAACATTACACAATACTGTATACAGTATGTACAATAAAAAGGGTTAAGAACACTTTATATACAGTATATACTGTATACAGTATATACATAACCAGCTTATAGTACCTCCTGATACTCCGTCATATTTTATAATCCAGCACCACCTAGGTCCCATAGGTTCCGGATTATCGGAAGTCTACCGTATTAAGAAATCTGAAATAAAATTAACTTAATAAAAACAGCACTGTATTTCTGAAAAATACAGTCATTTAAATAAAGTATCAGAGGGGTAGCCGTGTTAGTCTGAATCTGTAAAAGCAGCAAGAAGTCCTGTGGCACCTTGTAGACTAACCAAAGTGTTGGAGCATAAGCTTTCGTGGGCAAAGACCCACTTCGTCAGATGCATGTAGTGAAAATTTCCATACCTGCCTCTGGAAATTTCCACTACATGCATCTGACGAAGTGGATCTTTGCCCATGAAAGCTTATGCTCCAACACTTCAGTTAGTCTATAAGGTGCCACAGGACTCCTCGCTGCTTTTAAATAAAGCATGCACATTTTCCTTTTATTAAAAAAAAAAGAAAAAAAATACTTCATTGAGCAATGCCAGGTAAATCTGCTAGTAATAAATAAATAATCAAGGTAGCCTGAAATTTGATAGAAAAACATCATTTTTCAAGGTGAATGATTTTTCACCCACATGTTGGTTTTAATAAAATAACGTCCCTCAGGTTCAAAGTAAGAAAATATCCAGCTCAAAACTCAAGCTGGTCAATTTCAAAGGAATGAATTAATTACATTAAATTAAATAAATTCAGTGTTTCCAGGGTTCAGTGGACATTGAAATTGTTGAGACGGGTTCAGTATCTGATATTGAAGGAAGTTATTTCACTAGGGAATCTATTTAATATAATACAACTTTTTTCCCTCTCTAAGTCTCTTTAAAGAGTAATTTTTACTGCCTTAAATTAGAAGCAGATGTCTGTCCCAAGAGCAGTCATATTCATTAGTTAATTCAGGTGAGACTGGTCTGTGTCCCAAACAGCGAACCTTCAAATCTAAGGCACATCAAAATCTTCCAGAGGTGGAGATAAAATTAGTATTGTATATGTGGAAGGTCTGGATATCAAGTAGGAATATAAGTTGGAGGCCCCAGGGTATATATTGAGGAGATTAAGTATCAAAGGGGTAGCCGTGTTAGTCTGGATATGCAAAAGCGACAAGGAGATTGTAAGGAGAAAACCATGCAGCCAAAGAAAAAGCCGTGACGGTTCATTAGAAAAAAGGCCAAGATATATTAGTCATTGGGGATGAAATATACAGTACGCCCTTCCTCTTTGTTTTGATAACTGGGCTGACAAATTCACCCTCCTTATGAGCTCAGTTGTACAAAGTTCATAAAAGGTTGTAAGTTGTCACAATAATAAGTGATGATGGTGAAAGGTGGGACGGAGAGAGACTGATTTAATCTAAGGCCTTGTCTAGACCTACTCGGAGATCAATGCTCCAGAGATCGATCTTTCAAGGTTTGATTTAGTGGGTCTAGTAAGCACCCTCTAAATTAACTGCTGAGGAGAGGGCTAAGAGAAGTAGATGGGAGAGTTTTTTCTGTCAACCTCCCCCAGTGACAACGCTGCAGTAAGTCGAGCTAAGATTGGAGCAGCATATCTTAGTTCGACTTTCTCCCCTGGAGCAAACCTGGCCTAAGTCAAAAGATCTTTTGACATAACTCCGGGACTGTTCTGAAATCAGAATGGGTAAATACAGAGGATGTAGACGTGGAAATTAATGAATCAAAATTGGTTTGTCAGTTGTTAAGCCATGAGAAGGATTGGGTTAGTCCACCCATCACTCCCCCATTTTTTTTTAGTCCATCAATAAAGAGACTTTTGCAGGAGCTGGGAAATGCAGAACAGATGGAAACCAGAGCGAGTTTGACCTTTTCTGAGTCCCAGACCTCCTGCCAAGTCTGAGCATCGACACTGCAGCTTTACAGCCCAAAGCAGTGACCTGGGCCAGTTGGGATGTTTAATTGCATTGTAGACCATTAGTGGCGCTAATGGTGCTTGGGAGATGACTTCACAGCTAAGGACGTCAAGAGGAAATTTCAGATCAATTACCAGAAATGGCAGGGCAGGTTCTGGGCACACACAGAGCAGGGAGAACATCACCCCCAATGCACGTGTGCTCACACACACACACACACACACACACACACACACACACACACACACACACACAACGCCAAGCATTCTGCAGTTTGATTTCCGGGAAAGAAAGTAAATTCAAGGCTCTGATTCTGAAATGCTTGTTCACTAGCAGTATGCTAAAGGGACAGGAATACTCCTTGAGTAAGTCTACACGGGCAGCTTCTTGTGCAAGAACAGCCATTCTTGCACAAAAACTTGCCTGCTGTCTACACTGAATGTGCGTTCTTGTGCAAGTAAATTTACAGTACAGTGTTGTAAAACAGGGCTTCTGCCAGAAGAGTTGTTCCTCTCCTCACGAGGAATAAGCCCTCTTGCACAAGAGCTCTTCCACAAGAGGGCAGTGTAGACCGGCAACATGAATTTCTTGCTCAAGAAGCCCCTATAGTTAAAGTGGCCATCAGTGCTTTCTTGCAGAAGAGAGAGTCCACACTGCCATGGATGCTTTTGCGCAAAAGCACATGGCAATGTAGACATGCTTTTGTGGAAGACTTTTTGCGCAAGAACTCTTGCGCAAGAAGCTGCCAGTGAAGACGTAGCCCTTCGGTCTTATCCCACTCGCTAACCCACAAGGGGGCAGTTGCAACAAACTTTGCACTCTCTCCCCCTTGACAAGCAAACAAATGCAGAATCAAATGCAGCTGTTGTGCAAAACAGGCAGGAAAGTGACCAGAAAGAAGAGGACAACTCTGTGGTTTGAGTCAGACTGGATACAGCACTGAAGAATTTTCTGTAGAGAAAAGCCCATCCCTGGCAGAGGGGTGTGTACAAAATGGATTCTTCATAAGATTTACGAGGAAATGAGAATTCTGGTCTGCAAATATTTTTTTTCAAGATTTCAAAATGTATGTGCCTCAGCAGAACAAAATCATTTTGAATTTTGCCAGTGAAAAATCAAGTGAGAGAGAGAGACACCCAGTGGTTAGAGCACTCACCTGAAATGTGAGAGACAGGATCAAATGTCCGCTGTGCTTCATTGGGACCAGGGACTGCACCTGGGTTGCCCCTTCCTTCTGGGATATTCTGGGATGGATCTCTCTTCTGCCACCCCATCCGGCACCTGAGCAAACTTCCAGATGAAAGTTTTGTCAAAATCAATATTTCCATTTCAAAACCTCAATATTCCCCAACAGAAAAAAAAAGAGGTTTGTTAATAAATCATTAACCAGTTCTCATTCTGTGCTAGAATTCTAACTTCAGGGTTTCATCGGTGCATTCATTTTTAAGCAGCTATATTGAGGCAGATTATACCTCAGTGGTGAGTGTTTAATCAGAGATTCCAGAAGACTGGAAAAGGGCAAATCTAGTGCCCATCTATAAAAAGGGAAATAAGAACAACCCAGGAAACTACAAACCAGTCAGTTTAACTTCTGTGCCAGGGAAGATAATGGAGCAAGTAATTAAGGAAATCTTCTGTAAACACCTGGAAGATAATAAGGTGATAGGGAACAGCCAGCATAGATTTGTAAAGAACAAATCATGTCAAACCAATCTGAAAGCTTTCTTTTATAGGATAATGAGTCTTGTGGAGAGGGGAGAGGAGTTGGACGTGGTATACCTCGACTTTAGTAAGACATTTGATACAGTCTCGTATGATATTCTTATCTATAAACTAGGCAAATACAACTTAGATGGGGCTACTATAAGGTGGGTGCATAACTGGCTGGATAACCGTTCAAACAAAAGGCAAAAAAGAGCTTCCCTTATTTTTCAGTGCGCGGGTTCGGCAGAATTGGCCAGTTTAGGGATTGACAGGGAGAAGGCAGACTGAGCAAGTGTAATGTCATGAGGCGGAACCAAACCTGGGACCTCTGGAGCTTAGTGCATTGAGTCTCTACTGCATGAGCTAAAAGCCAGGTGGCGCTTAGCTAAGGCTATAGAGCAAACATATTCCATGGGCACGGAGTTCACAAGGAGGGCCTCTCTCTCTTCTTAGAGCAGTGGGCAGTCTTCATCTGGGGCCCTTACTTTATACCGTTCACCCTCACTCCCATTCTTATGGTCTTCTGTCGTTCTCCCAAGCAATCGTGGGACTTCTGAGCTCTGTGGCCCCTCCCTGTTTAAGGATGCCCTTTTGCTTTGGTGAGCTCCCGCCTCCATTCCCAGGAGTGAAATGGGCCAGGAACATCTCCTCAGAGCAGCAGCTCTTGTCTTGGATTTTCTGCTTGGAGGCCTCCTCAGGATCTCCCTTTTTGGCCCTGTGGCCTATGGTCTGTTTGGGTTTTTTTTTGTCCCTTCCACTCAGCTAAATTCTGGCCCCGCCCCTATTTTATAGCTCCACCCACCAAGCCCAGTCACCACTTTGGCTGGAATCGCTCAGTTTCCATCACAGATAGTTTTGTCCATATTTCCCAAAACGGTCCCTCTCCGGATTCCATGTTTCGACTCGTTGCTTCACCCCCATCCCTACTGTCCTTTTATTTGTCTCATGATATTGAGTTGAATGTTGTATTTTTGGGGCTCATCACCTCTGCTCTGGGGGAAACAATTGTTGTTATGGGTGGAGCCTCCTGTGGTGTGTTTGCCCAAGTCACTGAGGGTATGTCTACACTACAGAGTAACTTGAGTTACTTGAGGAACGTGCACACTGCAATTGTATTCTTCTTCAAGAAAATCGAAAGAACAGAGGGGTTTTTCTGGTATTGATAATCCTCATTCTACGAGGAAGAAGCCTTTTTGTGAAAGAGCACTTTTGCAAAAAGGCGTGCGTGGATGGGGAAGAGGGAGTTCTTTCAAAAGAAGAGGGAAGAGGAAAAAGCACAGGTGCCCTGGTGGCAATTCCGTCCATAGGCATCACAACTTACATGCGAGAGTGTCCATTCAGTCTGGACGCTCTCTTTTGAAATAGCAGATCGGTTTTGGCAGAATTGGCCACTTTAGGGGATTGACAGGGAGAAAGGAGACTGAGCAAGTGTAATGTCGTGAAGTGGAACCAAACCTGGGACCTCTGGAGCTTAGTGCATTGAGCCTCTATTGCATGAGCTAAAAGCCAGCTGGTGCTTAGCTAAGGTTGTTGAGCAAACACATTCCATGGGCATGGCGTTCACTGTCCCAGGAGGTATGTGGGTTACACAAGGAGGGCCTCTCTCTCTCCTCAGCACAGTGCGCTTTACCCTGGAGTCTTTATCTGGGGCCTTTACTTTATACCGCTTTTGTGTGTGAACGCTCTTTTTCGGAAGATGTTTTTTGGAAGATCTCTTCCAAAAAAAAAAAGCGTCTCCCAAAAGAAGCCTGCAGTCTAGACATAGCCTGTGACAACAGGTTAGCTTCTCCTGCTTCTTTGAGCGGTGGATGTCGTCCGGTGTTCTCTGCTCAGTGTCCCCTTAGTGCCTTTTTTATTGCGCCCACCCTCTCTGTTACCATTATGTAGCTGACCTTGGGTTTCTGTGAGCTCTCCACATTCCCTTGAGGGTTCCCTGGTGAGAGTCCTGCCGCCCTCCCAGATGTCAAAGCGGCTGGCCTCTCACCGGCACTAAAATCTCTTCTGAAAATGAAATGTCGAAGAAAAACCGAAGATGATCATCTTAAAGAGGCTTCTTTTGTGCTGCCTCTCTCAAAACACCAGTGGGCCTGTCTCGGTTGATAGATATTTTGACAATAAAAAGCCCAGACGTGGCAGTTAAACCACAATCACTGTGGACACGCATCACTTTTTTTTCCCCTCAGAAAAATATCACAGTTTTACTTCATGGGTCTATAGAGGATTCACTGAGACTGGATTGACCTGATATTGAGTCAATGATCCGTGAATTCTCCCTGGTGAGGCTAGATGTACTGTGCATATGTTACATGGCACTTTGATTCAGGATGAATGGGAGATAGAAGCCGCCATGATTTATGGCCAGCGTTTGTGTGTTACATTTTAAAGCTTCCACTGTTTATAAATTTGTGCCCGATCCCTGAGGTCATTTAAAGTTAATATTCTGTGTCTTTTGACTTCTAATTTGCTTTAACAGCTCATTTCTTCAGTCCTGCATTCAAGGAGTCTTTCTCAGGGCAAACCGACCATACAAAGCACTAAGCACTATGAAGATAGAAAGACCCTCTCACATCGACTTCTGATGTGTGTCACGGTCTCAGACTGCTTATGTTAGTTGGTAGTTAGGAGGGCACCGAAATTGAAATCTCTGAGTTTCGCTGCCATGTGTCAATCCTAGTTTAGAATTGATTTTTAACTCAAGGTTGAATTCTGGCCTTTCTGAATACATTATTATGGTTTTTTTTTTGGACAATCCGTTTATTCCTTTCTTCATTATTTTCATCTTTCTGTAATAATTGGCAGGTAATTCTAGCTAGATAAGGGTTGCTAGGAACTAATTACTTTTCTACATTTTTTTCATTGTGAGGAAACAAAGCCAGCCTCTCTTGCTAATCTCCAAAGTCACATATTTGTTTTTTCTATCAAATCCATCACCAGCACACACAGAGACTTGCTTTAAAGGAATGCAAAGATGCCTTTAATAATAACTACATCACAGAGGGATGTGCGCAATATAAAAAACATATTTATTGATGCATCAAGAGGTCTGCTGTAATATTGATTGCATCCATTCCCCTGATGCATAGAAAACGACATAAAGGGGTATCAGGAAATCAGTATGCATTGTTCTGCATGACTCTTCCTTAACATAACATAAGAATGAGGGGCCCCTTAATGAAATTAATAGGTAGCAGGTTTAAAACAAACAAAATGAAGTTTTTCTTCATGCAGTGCACTCAACCTGTGGAACTCCTTGCCAGAGGATGTTGCGAAGATGAGAACTTTAACAGGGTTGTGACAGGTTTGTCCAACTTGGGCCCCTCCCCTAAGTCCAGGTAGGCCCTGCGTCCCCTGCCCTTCTCAGCATCCTGCCCAGAATCCCACGAGTCAATTATTTTGCCGTAACGCAAAGGTTTTTCTTTTATATTCTGCCAGTCAGTTTGGGGCCTGGACTTCTCATTGCTCCTGGAGGTGGGGGGGGGGCGGGAAGGGATGGAGACGGGCCCTCCCTCTCCACTGGGTCCCAGCCCAGGGCCCTAAAAAGCAAGGGTCTGTTTGCCTTTACTCGGCTGATGTGGTGTTTCCCTGAAACTCATCAGCCCACGGGCACCAATATTGCCCTGGTCTGGGCTGCTTCCTGTCCCCCCCTTTGTCCTTGAACCTCCGTGTTCCGCCCGGGGTACCTACCGCCTCTGTCCGGCGTCCAGCTTCTTCCTCCGAGGGGCCGTCTCTAGGTGGTCACTGCCTGTTTTCTCCTCCGGGAGGGGGAACGCTTCCATGGAGTCTCTCTAGCCTGCAGTCGCTGCCCCGGTCAGCAGCGGTCGGGGCTCTTTTGAACCGGGCCGCTGCCGGCCCCCGTGTTCCGGCACCCTGCCCTGACAAGGTCCTGGCGTCCGCCTTTGTCCCGCCCTCCAGGCTGTACCCCAGCTCCTCAGGCCGGGGCAGCCTGGCTTCAGCTGCCGCTGCGCCTTCCTCCTCCCCATGCTCTTCTCCCCCCCCACCAGAAAAGGGGCTGGAAATTTACCAGCGTCAGTGCGGGCTTCTGTGAGCCCATCACAAGGGTTCAAAGAAGAACTAGATAGGTTCATGGAGGTTAGGTCCATCGATACTTATAAGCCAGGATGGGTAGGGACAGTGTCCGAGGGCCAGAACGGGGGGAAAGTGTTTGGGGCAGAGGGGTTTACTTACTCCTTGTGCTCTCAGGCACGACAGGCTGCAGCCCCTAACGCCCCGTCTTAATCTGGCCCTGGTCTGCACTGCAATTTCATAGCACCCCGACCCCCAGGAATCCAAGTTAGCCGAGCCAGCCTCTGAGACTGGGTGTCACAGGGGTTTTAGAGTCATGCAGACCATCCGCAGGTGCCTCACTTTTGGCAGCCAAGGTGAAAGATGTTGGCCTTTGCCTATTTCACCTAGTGCAAGAAGTGTATAAGAAGTGTGCCAAAGCCAACAGAAGTTGCCTTTGCACTGACTTCAGCGGGTTTTGGATTGGGCCCTAAAGGTAGCCGTTGTAAAGAATCGGAGAAACGCACTCCCCGTAATAGAGCTAACCAGCCATCCAATTTGAAAGAAATTGCCTGAAGCGCGAATTAGGGATGCTTCATTTTTTTTATGAAGTTTAACAAAAGGAACCAGAACCTCTGCTCTCACCCACCCCCAAGAAATGTTTCATAAAAAGCAGGCTTCATTTTAGCCAACGGATTCCCCTCCATTTTTTAGTCCTTTCGGAATAAAGAAGGAATTTTCCTTTTCATCTGTCAGTCACGCATCTTGTGGGGAGAAACTGGCTCTGGAAAAAACGATTACATGATTATATGGCAGCATAATCTCATGCTTTTTTCTCACATGAATTTGCTTTGCATTATGTCTCGATATGCAAATATAGTGAATAAATTGTTCATGCTTATAACATATGGGATTATGATTTTTTTTCAAAACCAGCACTTAGATCCTTGATTTCATTTTTTTCCTGCAAAATTCTCTCTCTCCCATTTAGGGAGGAAATATAAAAAAATAATATGGACAAGGCCTGAGGGCAGGCTGAGGGGAGATAGAATAGTGAACCATCTCTCTTGTAAGAAAACCTGTATTGTGTCCCATCTTATGGCTAATAAAGGAGGAGGTGGAGGGATGCTTTTGAGGAAGACATAAGAGCTTTTCATGTGAATTATCGGCAATGGCAAAAATATGCGCTGGACAAAAGGAAGTGGGGGAATATTATGAAAATGTCCAAGAACTGGTAAGGTCTATAAAGCTTGAACAAGAAGGAGGGAGAGAGAATACAATAAAATAGGGATATATGAAAATTCATCCATGCCAGCATTTACCAAGAGAGGAAAACCCACATAATGGGAACCAGTGAGGTTTCTCTCAAATACTTGAGTCCCTCTCCAACGGAAAAATAAACCTGAAACTACCGAAGAAGAACAGAAAGAGAAATGAAATTCAATTAATTTTGAAGTTCAGGTCTTTGAACCACCTAAGCTTTACCTTCCATGGACGTTAGCACCTGTGTCCCCACCCACCCCCCAAACAAGAAGGAGCAACACACATTTTAGAATAGATTACACTTGTGGGTGACAAGTCACATCAAGATGCTGCTCATGCAGCTAGCACAGCTAGATCAATGCACAGTCTAAGGCTACGTCTACACTGGCACCCTTTTCCGGAAATGCTTAAAACGGAACAGTTTTCCGTTATAAGTATTTCCGGAAAAAGCGCGTCTACATTGGCAGGATGCTTTTCCGGAAAAGCACTTTTTCCGGAAAAGCGTCCGTGGCCAGTGTAAACGCGCTTTTCCGCAAAAAAGCCCCGACCGTCATTTTTGCGATTGGGGCTTTTTTGCGGAAAAGACTACTGTGCTGTCTAGACTGGCCCTTTTCTGGAACAGTTTTTCCAGAAAAGGACTTTTGCCCCAACGGGAGCAGCATAGTTTTTCCGGAAAAACACTGACAATTTTACAGTAGATCGTCACTGCTTTTCCGGAAAAGCAAGCAGCCAGTGTAGACAGCTGGCAAGTTATTCCGGAAAAGCAGCGGCTTTTCCGGAATAAGTGGCCCAGTGTAGACACAGCCCAGGTGAATAGAGTGGGATCCTGGCTCAAGCAGGATAAGAAGCAATGGGCAGAAACTGCAGCAAGGGAGGTTTAGGTTGGACATTAGGAAAAACGTCCTGCCTGTCAGGGTGGTTAAACACTGGAATAAATTGCATAGGGAGGTTGTGGAATCTCCATCTGTGGAGATATTTAGAGTAGATTAGACAGACATCTTTCAGGGATGGCCTAGATAGTGCTTGGTCCTGCTGTGAGGGCAGAGGACTGGACTTGATGACCTCTCTAAGTCCCTTCCAGTCCTACTGTTCTATGATTTGTAATTATGGCACTTATTAGGTACTAAAACTATAGCTACACAAGCTAGAATCATAGAACACTAGGACTGGAAGGGACCTCGAGAGGTGATCGTGTTCAGTCCCCTGCCCTCATGGCAGCACCAAGCATCATCTAGACCATCCCTGACAGGTGTCTGTCCAACCTGCTCTTAAATATCTACAGTGGTGGAGATTCCACAACCTCCCTAGGTAATTTATTCCAGTATTTAACCATCCTGACAGGCAGGAAGTTTTTACTTCAGCTACTTTACTTCAGAGTGTGTGTCCATGTCCTGAGAGAGACCGTCGCCTACAAAGGACATCCTTCCAGCTGGAATTCTTTCATGTCTCGTTTCCTTTATCTTAAACACCTCAATGCTATTTTTGCCATAAGTGCTACTGTTCTTGGGTGCTATGACAGACCGACAGATAGATAGATAGATAATGACACACATGAATGGGTAGGTGATGTGTTGGCAGATACATGAACAGTTAATACTTAATGTTGCATAAATTATACAGTTATGGAAATGCCAGGCAGGAAGGGCCCTCACACTCGTCAGTTTGTCCAGCTCCTTGCACCGAAACAGGACCAAGCCAACCTAGACCATGCCTGACAAGTGTTTGTCCAACCTGTTCTTAAAAACTCCAGTGGTGAGGATTCTACAGTGTTCCTGGGAGACAGGTGAAGGAACAGATTGATCCGGGACCTAAAACAGAGTTTTAAATCTCTACATGTAGGTATTTATTTACATTTGAGTTGGCCATTTAAGGGGAAACTCTTTCTCCTTGTGCTGAACAAGTAACTAACGGTGGCTAGTAGTGCAAACAAAACCCACTGAGAATAGCTTGCCTGAAGTTGGTATCCTTGGGAAATCAGACATCTGAATGGAAACTGAGAAAACAATTTTCCTCAGCCAGGCCTGTCATTCCTGAGAAATAATCAAAGTCAACTCTTGAGGATTCTAAATTTACAATGTTGTTTGGAGCTAACCCTGACTTTTTTTTTAATAAACACTGTACATTTTAAACAAAAATGATTAAATGATGTAAGTTATAAATATCTGTCTTGCCACAGTCAGATCAAAAGACCAAAGCCTAGAAATAGTTGCTTATTTCCATTCCATTGTAACGATGACAGAATTGGCGGTGACAGGCCTTTGGAATTGATTTGCAGCGGGTAACAGGCTAATTACAATATTTCAAAACAATTTTTCCCTTCCAAAGAGAGCTTATCCAGCACTAATCACAGGGAAATAAAATAATCAATGAAAACTACCCAGCCTGTAATCTATTTATTATTTGTAACCAAGATCACAAGCAGAGCCCCGTTTTGTTAGGTGCTTTACAAACACATATGAGGGAGCTTCCTTGCTCCCAAAATGTACCTTCTAATAGTTAAGATGAAATGTAGCAATTGTTGTTATCTCCATTATGCAGAAGTGGGAACTGAAGCACAAAGAAGACTAAGGAACTTGCCCAAGGTCACACAGGAGGTCTGTGTCAGAGCCAGGAATTGAATCCAGTCTGCAGAGATCTTCTCACCCTATTGCTCACAGGCTTCGTGGTATTGTCACCGAAGATCCAGCCCAGGGCAAAGTTCTTAGCTGCAGCTGGCCCTGGGGCTTTTGGTACGGTGTTTGCACAGTGTCTAGCACAATGGGTTCCTGGTCGGCTCTAGGGAAATGACTCTCAAGGACAATTTCCTTCTGCTCAGATCTTCTTGGCGACTGCTTCCAGAGGGGAACAAGACGGCCACAAGCTGCAGCACATGCCTTTGGGCTAGGTTGGCTTCCAGCGCTCCACCAATACCACGCATGAAACTAATCGAAGGTCTCCCTGTACAACAAGGGGGAGGAGGGAATAAGGCAGAGATCATCTGGTGTCCACTTGAATACCTCTGCGAGGCAGGGATGCCATGGGCATCGAGAAGAACCTGGAGAGGCAGAGATCGTTGAAGAGAATGAACCAAGCTGGCACACGGCCTGATTCTGCAATGGCCATCTCAGATCCCGCAAAGAAGTCATTGGGAGTACAGAGCACTGAGCAGCGCACAGGAAGCATTCAGCACCATGCATCCCTTCGTCTGCAGCGTGTCCTCGGTGAGGTTGGGCTTAGAATCCAAGAGCTTTGGCCCTGTGTCTTGGCCTCTAGCCACCACCCATTCCCTGCTTAGAGAGAGAGATTCATGGAGGCTAGGTCCATCAATAGCTAGTAGCCAGGACGGGCAGGGATGATGTCCCTAGCCTCACTTAGAATGGGTGACAGGGAAGGGACCACTTGATGATTTCCTGTTCTGTTTATTCCCTCTGGGGCATCTGGCATTGGCCAATGTCAGCAGACAGGACACCAGGCTAGATGGACCTTTGGTCTGACCCGGTGTGGCCGTTCTTATGTCCTTAAAAAAAAGTGCATGGCAAAATTATCGCTATTATCATAGTAAGGTCTCAATATCCCAACCCAGAACAGGATCCTATATTATGAGGCATTGTCCAAACACATAGGAAGAAACAGGCCCTGCCTTGAAGAGCTTATCAACTTAATAGACGAGGCAGACAAAGGGTTGGAGAAAAGCCAGAAGGTATCCTTAGATTATAAACTCTTTGGCCCTGAGGCTTTTCGTGTGGTGTTCGCACAGTGTCTGGCACAATGGGTTTCTGGTCGGCTACTGGTGCTCATAGATGCTATGGCCAGGGCTTGACAAAACACAGCAACATCTACTCGCCAGCCCTGAACTGCGCATGCGCCAGACCCACATTGCACATGCGCGTGCCGCCGGTGACCGGGGTGCCCAGCTGAAATCTACTCACCGCAGGCGAGTGGATTCATTGATTTGTCGAGCCCTGGCTATGGCAATACACATAATAAAAGAAACCCGGGTTTCTAAGAGGTCAGTGTAAAAACGAAGACGAGAGAATCCACTTTTCCCGACTCGGGGCCTATCTGCTGGACCGAACCACCTTCCAATGTGGTCCTTCTTCACCATCCTCTTCTGCAGGCTTTTCCCTTATCGGGGATGCTGGCAAGTGACACTCTCGAGGGGAAACAGGGGCCTCTGATTAAACTGTTTGCTGGCGACGTTGCCAGGACGACGTGCCAATGAGTTGTAATCAGCAAGGATTTGCGTGTGGAAACACAGTCCCTTCCAGAATCGCCAGCTCACCGTCATTACGGAGTCTCTTAATCCCCCATAAAAACACTTAGCCTGGCGATTTTGTCTTGCACTTGTGGTTTTAACTGTTCAAGGCCAACATTTTGGCTGGGGCTCACTTTCTGGGGAGGCAGCGCGAGAGGCTGTGGGCAACACTTCACAGGAGGGAGCCATTCACCCTTGTACTTCCTCAGTTAAAGGGACACTTTAAGCTACTTGACTCAGATTAGACACCATCTCTGTCCGTTTTCTCCCACAGCAAATTAAATACAAGGCAGCCACTTGTATTCCCAGCAGGGAGAAGACTGTTGTTTTCTAGCACAAGGCCTGGGACCCTTTTAAAATTGGGAGATGCCCTCACATCCCAGGTGGACATGGACATGCAAACGTGGCCAAGAAGCAGCAGTGGAAGTTGGCTATGTACTCTAAGCACAGGACCAGGTGGCATGGATGGTTGCCCCGCTCTGGCCCTACAAGGGTTAAAACCAGACTAGGGAGGCTGTGTGGCAGGCGGCCATTGGTGAGGCTCTGGCCAAGCGAGCTCCCAGGTGGCAGAGCCTGAGGCAAGGCCTGAGAGTAGTAGGGCTCTAGGGAGGCAGCAGGTCCACACCCCCTTGCCAAGGATGAGCGGCCATTTCAGACAGCAGTTTGCCCCTGAGGGATGGGGCTAGATGAGGACTGACAGTGGGTCATTGAGGCAAAGTGGGCGTAGGTGGTTGGGGGCTTCCTGAGGGGGAGAACCCGAGTGTGGGGGCCCTGTGGCAGGGCAGTTCCCAGAGGAGAGGGCACTATGGTCTGGGAGGAACATGGGTCCTAAGGTGAAGTGGCAGAACCACTAACACATAAACAGGTAACAGTAGGTGAGACATGGGGGTGAGCGGCTCGGGGGGGGGGGGAGGAGGGGTGCTCAAGCATTGAGCGGTGCTAATTCCCAAGTGACCAGCAGGAGGCGTCGGAGCAGTGAGTTGCACCATGTTACACACTGCCCCCTTGTGGCTGCAGTTCAGAGTAGCTAAGACCCTTCCTGGACACTATTATTATTTAGGAGAGATGTTGCTCAGGATTTTCAAATAAACCTTCTCTCTGTTGCACTCCTCCCTGCTTTCCTGAAATGAACTGTAGACAGGAATTCCTGAGAGAACACCAGGTTCCTTGTGGCTTATATAAATTCTATTTAATTAATCTGAATTGTGAGTATCTTCCAGCCTACACTGGGAACCAGCGTACTTAATTCCCCAAAGTAGCAGGATGACTCATCCATTTATCTCATATAATCCTTAAGGGAAGACTAACTTACTCTGAGTGGAGTTGAATTACCTTGCTGCAAATGGGAATTTCCTCACACATAGATACCTTAGATTCGATCTTCCTGTTCATTGTCTTTTAAGTAGAGCGATGCGGGAAGTGGAATTTCCATTAGACAGCAAATTCTGTTATTTCTAAATTTGCTTTTGTGCAGAAGAAGAAGAAGAAGACATCTCATGTTGAAATTTCCCACCTACTGAAATGTTTGGGTCAGTCAAGTCATTTTGAAACCAACGGAGTGTGTTGAAATCTTATCGAGGTTCTTTGTTTTGATTAATTTGAAATGGAATTTTGTTGAAATCGACACACTACGGCGGAATATTTCGATTCCGACGAATCGGCATTGCCCGATAATAGAATAAAGTTCTATCAGAAAAATTTCAATCAGGCTTAGTTTTAAGGTGGTTCTGTTCCTTTTTCCTACCTATTTGGAAATATTGTAACCTTATATGTAGCTGTAGTGGCCTCGGTGAAAACCAAAGAATGTCTTGTGTCAGAGACAACCACCTAACCTCAAGATGATTCTTACCAACCACCACAGGACATACCACACTAATACCAACCCTGGTACCTTCCCTTGCAACAAACCCCGTTGCCAGCTTTGTCCACATATTCATTCTGCTGATACCATTATTGGACCTAACCAAGTGAGTTATAAGATCAAGAACACATATTCCTGCGCATCCAGAAATATAATCTATGCTATCATGTGCCGAAAGTGTCCGTCTGCTATGTACATTGGACAAACATCTCAGACACTTCGCCAAAGGATTAATGCCCACAAAACAGATATCAGACAAGATCACAAAGAAAAAACAGTTTCTTGCCATTTTAACCAGAAAGGACACTCTCTCAATGACTTAACCACCTGCATTCTGCTACAAAGACCTTTTACATCTGCACTTGAAAGGGAATCCTCTGAACTGTCATTCATGTTAAAATTCGACACTCTCCAAAAAGGAATGAACAAACACTTGAACTATCTCACCCATTACCAAGATAGCTTCCCCAATTATCACCTCTAATACCATTAACTCACAAACATCCCACTCTCTCCACCTCTAATATCATCAATTCACAGACACTTACCTTCCTTCCTCCCCCCCCCCCTGCATCCCCCTCCTGTTCTGAAATGTGATTTGTCCTTTTCATATGTGTTCATTTTTTTAATTGTATCCTTTGGCATATACGGTTGTGACTATTTTCTTCCACTATTTGATCTGAGGAAGTGGGTCTGGCCCACGAAAGCTCATCATCTAATAAACCATCTTGTTAGTCTTTAAAGTGCTACATTGTCCTGCATTTTGTGTCAGAGAGTCACTGCACTTCTGTGGTCCTCGAGAGGAGAACTTCACTTCACCCTTTTTTGGAACAACATTCTCCTGCCTGTGCACCTGTTCAGCTCTTCTGGCCAATAAGTGAGAGGGGTAGAGTCTGGATACCTCTCACTCTGCAACCCATTAATCCTTCTCCACTACCTTGCTTGCAGCGGGCAATAGAGCTGGTTGAGAATGTTTTTTTAATCATATTTTTCTGTTTGCTGGTTTTAACTGAACTTTCTTTAGGAAGACTGCTCACCAGCTGAGTAGTGTCTCCACTCAAAACCAGAGAGAGATCCCTGATGGAGTCTACGTGGCATGGCTCCTGGTGGCCTGTTGTGGTCCTGGTGATGCATCTCCAGGTCTCCTCAGATAATTGCTCAGACCAGACTAGTTCAACTCTCTGTAACAGGGCGGCGTTCACTTCCTGCGAGTGCCCCCCTCTGTTTCAGTTTCAGCCTTTTTGGCTACTCGGCCTGCTAGCCGAGTCACACAGACAAGGTGTGAGTCACTCAAAACCCCGTCTGGGATTCATACATAAGAGAGGCCCATCTCGGTGCCCTCTACCGTGTCTCCGAGTCTGTTCTCTCGTTCTGGATGTGAGTGGTGCCCCCAGGGCTTTTTCTCCTGGAGACAACTCCTTGTTCCTAAAACAGGGCTTTATCACTCTCACCATAGTCCACAGTCTTTATCCAGCTCTCCACTTGGCGCTACCCTTGGTGCTGCTGCTCCCTCAGCCTGCTAGTTAACCCCAGACTTCTCTCCTTGAGCTCTGTCCTGCAACTAACTACTGCTGTGCTTACAGCTCCTTTTGTAGGCCTTCCTGGCCTCTGATTGGCCAGTTCCTCCACTGCTGCTCTAGCCTTCTGGAGGACTTTTCTACGGTCCTTTTCTGGCTGGTCTGCCCCATTACACCCTCTTTGTGGGGTCTAGTTTATTCACTCATTTGACAAAGGGCAACTCACTTAGGGTATGTCTACACTACCACCCTAGTTCGAACTAGGGTGGTTAATACAGTCATTCGAAGTTGCAAATGAAGCCCAGGATTTAAATATCCCGGGCTTCATTTGCATCTTGCTGTGCGCCGCCATTTTTAAATCCCCGTTAGTGCGGACTCCATGCCCGCAGCTACACGCAGCACGGAGTAGGTAGTTCAAATTAGGCTTTCTAATTCGAACTACCGTTACACCTCATGGAATGAGGTGTACCGGTAGTTCGAATAGAAAACCTAATTCGAACTACCTACTACGTGCTGCGTGTAGCCGCGGGCACGGAGTCTGCACTAACGGGGATTTAAAAATGGCTGCGCCCGGCAAGATGCAAATGAAGCCCGGGATATTTAAATCCTGGGCTTCATTTGCAACTTTGAATGACTACATTAACCACACTAGTTCGAACTAGGGTGGTAATGTAGACATATCCTCATTTAGTCGCTCAAGTTCATGCCTATGTGAGGATGGGTCTACACTGCACCGTTTTTCCAGAAAAACGGCCATTATTCCAGAAAAACAATACTAGCATCCACACATGAATTGCATTATTTTGAAAGAAAATCAAAATAATGGAGGGCTTTTTCCAACATTGGTAAACCTCATTCCATGAGGAATAACGCCTCTTCCAAAAAAGCTCTTTCGGAAAAAAGTGTGTGTGGATACTCCACTGCTGCTATGTTGAAATAGCTCCTCACGGGGGCCATTCTAAAGTTATTCCTCCCGAGTGCCTGCTGGGGCTCTAAATCAAGATAGCGCGTCCACATTAAGGCAGCCTCCCTCGGATTTATTTGGAGGCTTCCCTGTAGTGTGGATGCTCTATTTCAAAATAAGCTATTCCGGAAGATATCTTCCAGAATAGCTTTTTCCAAAATAATCTTGCAGCGTGGCTATATCCTAAGAGTCCTGATCCTTTTCTTCCCCTGTTCAGGAGCTTTCAGCTGGATTGTACTTGAGACAAACCTAGTTTCCCTTTCTTTAAAACAGGAGCTGCCTCTCTCTCCTCCTTGGAGCTGGAGTTGTCTCTGCAGAGCCTCAGGCTCCTTGTTTTTCAGATGGATGTTTTTCTAGTCAGTCCTTCCACCCTCAGGCTAGACAGGCTTAGCAGGCAAACCTTGGCCTCCTGCTCTCTTCCCCCTGCTAACCTTCCTGCTCCCTCAGCCTGCTCAGAAGAATTTATGTTGTCCCCTTTTCCTGACTCACTCCTTATTGGCTGGATCAGAGAGGAGCCCTGCCCCACCCTTTCTGCAAGACCCCAGGTCCTTAAAGATACAGTAACAGGATTCCTTTTAACAGCCACTTCCTCCCGGGATCCCGTTCCTCTCTCTCCATTTCACCTCAGGCTTTATGTATCTAGCCACCCCCAGTGTTCAAAGGAACATGACACACGGCAGGGAAAAGCTGACTTCTATAAAACACAACCCTTAAAGGAGCAGGTCATGGGTCATAAATCCAGCAGAGCCTGATAATGATTGATCCAGGAAGAACGGACATCTCCCACATCCAAGGCGAATGCCCTAACCACAGGGCAATTGGCTATTCTTGGATGGCTTGCTTTCTCACTCTGGTGTGTTGTTTTTTTTCACGAAACCTTTTGAACGGTCTCCGATTTATTCCAAGGTGGAACCAAATTTGAAAATTCATAAATGTTTGTGAGCCAAAGTGCTTGTTGTCGAACCTGTCATAGTCCAGTTTCTGCTCTTTCCTTGTGTCTTGGATCACGACCTGCACAAGAGGCGAGAGGCCAGGCATGGATTGTGACAAAATAGCCTGATAGGAATTGTTGGGCTCCAAAGTACCTTGGAAAATCCAGCCTTTTAAGGCCAACCTCGTTACGTATTGCACAGATGATCATTTGAGCAGAACCATTCTGCTACTGTGCATCTCCCTCCATCCCAAATTGCCTCCCCAGATCGTAAAATCCTCAACTGCCCCTTCCCTTGCTGCCAACACTCTAGCCTTGCCTCGGACGACTTGCCTAATGCATTTCTGCTGGGTCATCACAGCCATTTACAGCTTGCTGGCAGTGGCAAATGTGGGGAGAGTGTAAAATAAATATGGGGCAGGACTATACTGACTGCATTAGTCATTTTCGCATTCAGCAACATTAGAAACCCCCAGGGTGTAGCTGAATCGAGGTGTTCCAGGATTGCCATCTGGCTTCATTAGGGTACTGTAGAACCTAGAGGATCCAGCGTATCACAGAATACATGATGATCAACTGCTTGGGTCTTCCACGGACCTGCTTGTGTCTCTACTTTCAAAGCAGCTTTACTGCCATCAATGGGAGATACTTAATTCCTCCCGCTGGAGAACAGTATCCACTGATCATGAGATGGACATGCGTGCCAACTAATTAAATAAATGGCAAGACATTTGGTTCATTGCTAGTCAAACATCTGCAGTGCTGGACACCCCAGCAAGCATTATCATAATGAAATAATGATCAGTTCCAATTAAATCTACTCTACATTTTAAAGAGTTTGTCTATTTGTTGGTTTGATCAAGAACTCCTCCATGGAAAGAGCTAGGACCACCACGTTTGGTGTACAGCTTCTTCTTATCATAACCCAAAGCACTGTAAGGGTTTGGTTGTGCCAGGAAAATGGGATGTGCTTGGAATGGGATTGCCTCTCATAAAACCAAACAGATAAAAACATCAAAACAAATGCAGTTTGCACAATAGATATAACTGAGGAAAGGTTGAAAGAGACTGAACCAAGCAGAGCCAGAAACATACGATGTACCCAGAATGGATTGCTTTCTCAATACAGAAATGAGATAAAACAGAGAAATGTGATGCAGTGCTCTTCTTTGGCACAGTTAAATCCATGCTTAAGTGTTGAAAACTAGAAGACAATGTTATCGGAAACCAAATTGACTCGAGCCCTTTTTTGTTAAAACATAGCGAATGATAACAGTTTATAGCAATGACGAAAAAATACTCTTGATGGAATTCCCATTTTAAAAAAGGTACTGAAAAAATGGAAAAAAATTAACAATCCCTTTTTTTACAGAAATCCAAAATAAAAATGGACTTCATAAAAATAACACTTTATTTTTTAAAAATAACCAAATACATCATAAACATTTTCCTTTTTTTTCCATAAAAGAAATCTTCACTGAGTTAAGTACCTGAACAATGCTGGGTAAATCTGCTAGTTAACGATCAAGGAGACTCAGGCTATGTCTACACTATGGCTGTGTCTAGACTGGCCAGTTTTTCCAGAAAATCAGCCGCTTTTCCGGAAAAACTTGCCAGTTGTCTACACTGGCCGCTTGAATTTCCGCAAAAACACTGACGATCTCATGTAAGATTGTCATTGTTTTTGCGGAAATACTATGTTGCTCCCGTTCGGGCAAAAGTCCTTTTGCACAAAACTTTTTCGCAAAAGGGCCAGTGTTGACAGCCCAGTTTTGTTTTCCATAAAAAAGCCCCGACCACGAAAATGGCGATTGGGGCTTTTTTGCAGAAAAGCACATCTAGATTGGCACGGACGCTTTTCCACAAAATATGCTTTCGCGGAAAAGCATCTGTGCCAATCCAGACGCTCTGTTCCGAAAATGCTTTTAATGGAAAACTTTTCCGTTAAAAGCATTTCCAGAAAATCATGCCAGTCTAGACGTAGCCTATAGCTTTTTCCGATTGCTTTTCCGGGAGAGGATTTTCCGACAATTAGTCCCGTGTAGACGGAGCCAAATGGTGGAAAAGCCTCCTCTTTTGGAGGCAGTGATGGCCCGTCAGTACAGTTGAACTAGGCGGTCGCCTAGGGCGCCAAGGTAAACGACTGTTGAGGGCTTTGGAGGCGGGGGCGCCGATGGTGTGCCGATGGCGCGTTTCGCCAAGGGTGCCAATTGCCAGCAGCTTGTCTAGGGCCTCTCCTGTTCAGAGGAGCCCTTATTCCTCGTAGAACGAGATATCTAGGGCTCCCTGAAAGAGCACATCTGCTCTTCCATGAAAAAAAAGCAGAAGAGCAAATGCATTCCCTGGACACGGTGGAGTTTTTCCGGGATACCCGGGAATACCCCCGCAGTGTAGACATAGCCCCATTTTTAGCATTGGGAATACTTCCTGACACTGGGACTATCCTTATCCATAGGCTGAATACACAGTTCTGTAGGGCACCCAAAAATTTGGGGCACACTGGATTTTGGGTCCATCCACCCACCTCTTCCTATCCCTGTTATGTGGCTCAACTTCCTCCAGAGAGGATCCAGTTAACTTAAACGTGACAAAGCCCGCCAGACCTATTAGCAGTAATCTATGGAAGAGATAATTAAATCACATAGTAATTAAATCTAGTTAGCAGGCATTTGTCTAACCCAGGTATATACTGTCAGTTTCTGACTTTACTGTGTCAGCTGAATCAGTCTGTAACTTTAAAAACAATGAGCAATTCTGTGGCACCTTAGAGACAAACAAATATATATATACAGGGCTCGACAAATTGTGGCAAGAGCTACTCGCCAGCTCTTCACTGTGCATGTGCCAGACCGGCACTGTGCATGCACACAGCACCGGTGAATGGGGTGCACGGAGCATCCGGCTGAAATTTACTTGCCACGGGCGAGTAGAAACAGCAATTTGTCGAGCTCTTTTTATATATATACATATATACAGCATTAATCCCAAGGTGACACAGGGTTACGCATTGACTTTACTGTGTGAGTCTACAGGACCTTAGTTTAAAATTTGCATTAAAATATTTCATTTGTGTGTGGCTTAAGATTATAAAAATCATATCTCTACACCAGCTGCCACACTGCATAAAGGCACCAGTTTAATAGTACAGCATAGCAGGGTTGTTGACTCGAGTCCCACGACTTGAACTTGAGTCCAACTTAAGTCACTTGGTGACTCGACTTGAGACTCGACTCGGGTTCATTGTTTGTGACTTGAGACTCGACTTGAGACTTGCTAATTTTGTTACATCGACTTCGTGAAAAAATTGTCCGAAAATGCCGATACTGATGGCTTGTACAAAAGTGACTTGACATTTTTTTAAATTAAGACTTGAGACTCGACTTGGGACTTGATTCGAAAGTGACTTTAGGGACTCGAGAATTGACTTGAGACTTGAACTGTAATGGCTTGAGACTCGACTTGGACTTGATAATGATGACTTGAATACAACACTGCAGCACAGGGACCCATAAATCTGAAAGACAGCCTTTCCTGACCAATCAATATTTTAGCCAATGGTAATTTTCTAAGAGAAATGGCAGAGGTGTCATTGCTTTGATTATTTAACATGGGGCTGGCCAATACACTAGCAAATGAGCAATAGGGGAAAATACTGGCTTGGCAGGCAATTGGACTAGTCGGCTTAATGAGAGTAAATTTCAACATCCTATGATTACCTAGATGCAAAAAGAAAGGCTGTGCTGGAGATACCAACAAAAATAAGTGATTGCAACATCTATAAAGGCATCTGTAATGGAAAGTGCCCATTGATATCAGTGTAAATATCAGACAAAGGAATGTTCTACTGTGTCTTGTTAGCCTGTCAAACTAATCCCTGCAAGTAGTCTTTATGTATAACTGTCTTATTCAGACACTTGGCTGTAATCCATCAAACACTTCTCATCCATTAAATATAATTATATGCTTTGCTGGAATAACCAGATGTTTAGTGCTGAGATGAGCAGATGTCTGTGCTTCACACCGGAAGGTTATAAACCTATTTATACTAGCAGTAAATGAACACTTGTCGCTTCTCTCTCTCTCACTTTTTTGTTTTAGGGAAATTGCTAAACCATTCTTTGCCTTTTTGGATCAGTGTAAGAAAGGCTAAACTTTGCCAGGAGGCATGATTGATATAGGGGTCCTTCGAACTGGTTGATCTTTTGTAATGAATTTAATGATGATTTTCCATTGCGTAACTTTTTAACATTAAAGACAATTCATCACTGGAACAATTTGCCAGTTTGTAGTTGGTGGTGGATTCTTCATCACTGACATTTGTGTGTGTGTGTGTGTGTGTGTGTGTGTGTGTGTGTGTAAACTGTACAGATAGTCCCCGACTTACGACTGAGGTACGTACCAGACACTTGGTCGTAACTCGATCTGTTTGTAAGTCGGACTCCATTTATTTAAATGTGACCGTGCTGTTCATAAGTGCGGAATGCACATGTGATGGGGTGCGGTCACGGACGACCCCTTGGGGGTGCCTCCCGGGGTGCTGACACAGTCACTGCCACCAGGGGCGGATATAGGGCAGGGCAAATGGGGCGGCCGCCCCGGGCCCCGCGCTTCAGAAAACCCTGCGCATGCGCAGTGGCGCCACCGCGCATGCGCATGGCGTCACTGCGCATGCACCGTGGCAAAGGGGGGGCCCCACAGAACGGTCATCTGCCCCTGACTGCCACTCTGGGGCTCCTCACCGCCCGGACCTGCTGGGCCAGCTCCACTGGTCTCCCCGAGCCAGGGCCCCGAGCTGAGGTCCCTACCCCCATCGAGAAGCAGTATAGACATTGAACCACTTCAGGTCCAAAGAGAGTGCAGTATAGGGCCCAGCCTCCTGAGAGAACACTCCCCAGATGGGATCAGACCCCAAAGAATGAGGTAAGCCCCCTTTAGCAATGAAAGGGGGAATGTGCACACTGGTTGCCCCCCAGGTAACAATCGCTTACACTAGGTTTGACAGAAAATTCAAATGGTTCTATTAAGTGGAAGCTGTAGGAGAAAGCAGGCAGAGCAAAATAGGTTACAAATCAAAAGAAACAAACCGCTTGGCTAATTCTCCATTCAAACCTCAGTACAAACTTAATCAAACTCACCCTAAAACCTCTTTTCCAGCTGCCCCCCAAAACCAGGGCTCTTTTCCCTGCTCTGGGGTCTCAGGCTCCTTCCTTCAGGTGCAGCCCAGCCAAAAGACCCAGGCGTCTGCTTTCCTATTCCTTTTGTGAAGGAGTTGAGGCTGCTCCCTACCAACCACTGCTCAGACTTAAGGACAAAAGATTGTCTAACAGTGGCTCATCTAGCCATGGCAGATAACACCCTCCAATGTCTCCCATTCACACCTTTGAAACTCACAAAGTATTCCTCACTCCATGTGTCTAATTTTCTACACACAAAAGGACACATACAACAGAGTAAGATCCACAGAACCAGCGGATCATGACATGAAGATCGATGGGTTACATGAAATAATTCGCTCAACCCACCTTTGAGTTATGTATATTCATGTCCAGGGCTCGACAAACTATAGAATCTACTCGCTCGTGGCGAGTAGATTTCAGCCGCGTGCCCCGTTTAGCAGCAGCACACGCATGCGCAATGCGGCTCTTGTGCATGTGCAGTGTGGGGCTGGCGAGCAGTTTTCGACGCCGTTTGTCCAGCCCTGTTCATGTCCATGAATCCACTTCATAAAGCATGGGGGGGGGGAGGGTCTGTCACAGCGTGTTTGTAACTCCGGGACTGGCTGTAATGCGCTTAATGGGAGGTTGGTCGTAAATACGAACGGTCATAAGTCGATGCGTAACTCGGGGGCCACCGGTAGTTGAAACTGTTCTGTATGGCATGTGTGATACGGGACATCAGATTGGAGGACCACAGTGGTGTCATCTGGTCTTAAAATCCATGTATATTTATTGTATCTTCTGATAAATGTGTTTTCAAAGACATGGGGCCAGAGGTTAGGCTGATGTAAACGGCTATAGCTCTAGTAGCTTTGACAGAGTTATACCTATTACACCAGGAGGATCTGGCTCATCATACAACCACAACAGTCATATGAAATGCAACAGATTCAGCTTTTGCAAATCTTTCCTTCCATTTTGCTTCATGCGGGTTCTTACCCTCCTCCCTGAATTCTGAGTTCTAGTCTAACCTTTCATTGCAAAACTCAGCCGAAATAGCAAACTTGGCATGAGTCAAGGTTGAACATAGGGGATGCCACTGCATTTATGCACCCCCAGTAATAAATTCTACCCCTAATCTGATCTACTTTAATTTTCAACTTGTCAGAACACTGTGGTGGTTCTAGGCTGAATATTGGCACAGTACCTCAATGCTAAGCTTTTTTTTTTGAAAGCTTGACTATTGGCTGTTTAAAAGCTCAGAACAACTGCAGAGTGAATAAATTGCCACAACTAATGTATTTGCTGTGTTATGCCCCTAGTTTAGCAGAGCATATAAGCAGTTATGCATACAAAAATAAGCACTTATGCATATAAATGGTTTCATTGAAGCCACTCTAGTGGGACTGCTCCAAGACATGCTCCCTCTCTCCTCCCTCCTCCTTTTACTATATGGTTTGTTTGCAAACATTTCCTGGTGAGTTTTCAAAGTTTGTTCTTCATTGATTACTTCTGCTTGGGCTGATAAGTCACACGGCATTGATTCTGTTTTCTGATTGGCTGAACTTACAAGCATCTCTGGTGTGAAGTCTCACAACTGCATTTTTAAATATTCCAATTTTCACAAATATTTGCCTTTGAAATTCCGTTTTCTGTAACATTAATGCCTGCAGTCTGATTGTGTAGTTGGTTATTTTCACTAGTACCCTCACTACAGTATCAGTGTGTGGCAAAGCCGTGATTAGAACCCAGTAGTCTTAGTGCTCACCTCTCCTCACTAGATCACACTCCCTTTCTCCTCTGAGTCTGAGGCATATAACTGAGCTAGGAAGGATTTGCATGTTATTTGTAAAAGCCAATTTCACTGTACACGCACAAAGCCAACAACATATTTTCATTGACAATCATGAAAATTTACCAACAGGCAAAGTGTGCAACATGATGCTTGAGAGCTTATTAGAAGTGGATTGACGGATATTTACTTTGTATGTTTTGCACATGGTGTGGACATTTTGTCTTTTAATGGTTATAAACCTGTAAGTTGGGCTGAATCTCAGGCAGTTCTACACTACTGCTTGTGTCGATGTGAGGCAGCTTCCGGGTCTGAAAAAGTCATCTCCTGAGGGACGTATGTTACAGGGACCTAAGCATTGTCCACATCAGTGGTATGTCAGCAAGAAAACAGTCTACCCCGGATGTAGCTTCCCTCTCCCATGCATCTCCCATCAGCGTAATCTTTACCAGACAGCTGCTTGCCGCCTTGCTGCAGCTCCGCCAGTGTAGTGCTTCTAGTGTAGACTAGCCCTCGACAGCTGTTGTCTTGAAGTAATTATCTGACCCACTCTGTTGTCCAGCTACCCCCACGTTATTTCCTTCAGCCATGACAATTTAAATCAATTAAAAATGGAAAAAGAGCTTAACAATAAATACCAATATCATCCATCAAAACAATAAACACACCAACATCTTCCTTTCTCAAGCAGCATATCATTCCCAATTACCTGCAATGTTAAGACGATTGAATCGATGATTACCCGAGGAGATGGAGAGCAATGGAGATGTTATGAGGTCCCAGAGTTCACTAAGATAACTTCCTATTTTAATACAGGCAGTCCCCGGGTTACGCACAAGATAGGGACTGTAGGTTTGTTCTTAAGTTGAATTTGTATGTAAGTTGGAACTGGTACATATTGTAGGGGAAACTCTAGCCAAACATTTCTCCAGAGCTCAGTTTTATTCTCCCACACCTCACTTCTCTCAGTCCTTTATTCTCAAGCTGAGGTGTCTGCTGAGAAAAGCCGCTCCGCGTCTCCCTGGTCTGCTGGGGGGGGGGGGAGGCGCGCTAGCTTCGCGTCTCCCTGGTCTGCTGGGGGGAAGCAGCTAGTGCGGGGTTGCCTCACCCTGTTTGTAAGTAGGGATCCGATGTAAGTCGGATCCATGTATCCCGGGGACTGCCTGTACACTAAAGCCGGTCTCATGCCTTGTTATTATTGACAAAGATATTCCACTTCTGCTGGATTGCCGTCAATTGTCTGGCTCCATTTCCCATTAAAGGGCATCACTAATTTCAATATACATAACATCAATAGCACAGCAAAAGAGCAGGGGGATACATTATTAATCAAGGTCTATCGCCGCTCAGTACTTATCTTTGGCTTTTAGCAGCACTTTTCGAGAGCTTCGGGGCACTGGCACTTTTGATCTGTTTTTAGGTTGTGTAGTTTAATTTCTTAGTCCGTCATTTGGACATACGGGATTTAGTATATATTGATCCCTATTAGGTAAGAGTTGGTCTGAAAGGAAGGGTGATCTTATGGCATGGGATTTGCATCCAAGAGAGCTAGATTGAGTTGTTGACTCTGCCACAGATTTCATATTGGACCTAGGACAAGTCATTTAATCTCTTAAAACATCTGTTCCTCATCTGTACAGTAAGGAAAATAGCATTTCATCTCTCTCACCTTTAGTCTGTCTTGACTGTTCAGATAACAACTTCTTAGGGGCAGAGAACAGTATTGTCCCTACCACGTGTTCAAAACACACACACACACACACACACACACGTGTTCAAAACACACACACACACACACACACACACACAGATGTGTATTTTCCTTCTAATGTTGAAATCTTTAGGAATTACATTTTCCGGGTTTATTCTGCAGCCACTGGGGCTAGAAGCATTTTTTTTAAATGAAAGCTGAGATTCTCAAGAGCTGTTCTGGGTTTGAGTTTTTCTTATTAATAGTAATAATTATAGGTCGGTGAACACACTCAAGTGGAATTCATTTAATTGTGGATTATTAATCAACGATTAACACAGCACCATTCAGAAAACCGAAAAGAAGATTTTGTGCATTACCCAACCGCTCTGAAGACTGGAGAAGTGACTGCCACTTGATTTATTCCTATCTAATTCCCTAAAACTTTCTCCTTATACATTGGTTAGGACAAAGACATACCTTTTCCCAGGAGTGGTCTTCATTTGGGCTTTTGCCCATATATCTCAATTTACCTAATCAATAAGCTACAGCCATCTGTAGCCAACCAATTATTACAGAAACCATCTGTGACAACAAGTGATTCTTCTTGGCCTAAGCACCAGATAGTGGTTCATTATTTTATCAATCGTGGAACACATCTGTAATAGCAAACATTCACTGGCAATCTCCAGTGGTTCCCATGGACATCTGAAAGCAATTATTATGGGTCAACGGGGTCAGAACAAGGGATTAGACACATTCCCTTTTCGATTCCTTCCACCATGTGCTCACCCACTAAGGTTCAACCTCAGTGCAGAGAACTTTGCAGTCTCCTACGTCTGGAGCTCTAGATTTGTACACCCAAAGCGTTGTGGTTTATGCACAAAGAGGGATTTGGTGGGGGGAGTCTATTTGCAGAACTTGACTCCTAGAAGCCAGGAGATGTCACTAAATAATTTCCCCTGTTCTGCTCACTTCCTCTGAAACAGCTGGCATTGGCCACTGTCAGAAGACAGGGTACTGGACTAGGAGGATCACTGATCTGACCAAGCAAAGCCGTCCCTTGGGTATGGTGGATTGGGGGCAATCGACCTCAAGCCTCTGCTTTGGGGGGCCCCTATAGATCAGCACCTCCCCCTCTCTCCCAGCTCCTTCTATCTGCCACAGATCAGCTCTTTTGTATAGTGAGGAGGCATAGGGGAGGAGGAAGAGTACTCTCAGAATAGAGAGTGGAACTGGGCAGGGAGAGGCAAGGCAAGGAAGGGAAGACATGTTGAAGGGATGGGCACTGGGGGAAAAGGTGGAGGGAAGAAGCCCCAGATAGATTAGAAATACAGGTGGATTTAGGGTAAATTTTAGGAAGACATTTAGGGGTAAATTAGAGCTAAATGACAGCACAGAACAGAGCCAGGAACGGTGACTGTACACAAACTTTTATAGGATGGCAGGAAACTTGGCCACACCCATGAAAAATGGACGGCCAGCTCCCTACAATTATTCCAGATGACGGATGTTTCCGGACCACAATTCTGGACTAGAGAGGTTCAACCAGTATCTTTGACTCTCTGGAATTATTTATTCCATCAAATATATACAACAGTTCCAATATGGAGAGCAAGAACTTACCTGCCTGAGTAAATGTACATATGTGGTTGGAATCAGAGTTATACAAACTGTAATGCAAGTTTTGGGATTTTTTTGTTTGTTTGTATAAAGATTAATTCAACAGTTAATGCCCGTCTGTGGCTGTGGAATTAGCCATTTTTGTTAGCATGGTTTTCTTCGTTAGGGATTAGACTGATAATGTTTTACTCACATATCACACATGTGTCTGAACAGCCAGTGTAAAGCAGAGCTGGGATTTGCATAATGAATGGCTATGTCCTTTTCTAATTGCTGGTCACGTAATCCTGTAACTGGATAATATCTGACAAGCATATGGCACCATTGAGGGTTCTGGATTGCTTTAATGAGGCCAACCAAAAGGTCAAAGCTTTTCCACTCTTTTCCAAGACACTAGTTACGGCTCCCTCATTTCCAAATGGCCCTGTACTCACATCAAACCAATCTGTGTCCCAGAGAATGATTTTGTTTAAAATAGCCAGAGGATTTGTTTTAAACTCGAGAGCTCACTTCCAGAAAGGTAAACGCACAATGTGGACTCTTGCTAATGAGCAGTGCAAACATTAATGACTCCATTAAGCTATGAGTAAAGTTCATTAAGCAGCGCTCTGCTACACCATCTAGTCTACAAGTCTTTAGGAGATGGATGTCTAATGTGTTTGTTCTGCCAGCCGTATGCCATCTGAACTGTATGTGGCTAGTGTTCCCCATCTTTTGATGCTACATCTTTTGTACATCTCTAAGAACCAGGCTTCCTTGCTCCGTTGGCTACCAGAGGCTATGCTGAAACCATGTGCTGTTGAACTTGGCTTTCAGAGGACCACGGGTCCAACATGGTGAGAAAAAGACAGTATGTTGGTTGGTGAAAAACATTCATCCAAAAACTCAACTAAATAGACCAGCTGGGGGCTTGGAAATTTTTTGAGAATATCCTTCTGCCCCAAAGTGGATGAACAGAGAGAAAAACCTTCCAGCTACTTGAGTAGAACATACACTGGTGCCTCTAACATTTAAAAGGGGGCTACAATAGAGAATTCAGCCCTGTTACCGCTGCGGAACAAAGTAAAATGCAGAGATTGGGAAAGCATTTTCAGAATGATGTGGTATTTACTGTGCTCAGCACTGGACACAATTCAGAAATGGCCCAGGGTCCCTTTCCGAAGAAGCATACACAGTCTTCGCTCCTCTGCACTGGATCAGATTGAAATATGGTTTGGAATGACACAAGATTTTGGATTATCCCACCGTGAAGCAGTAACATTTCAGCTCACATCCACAGATCCCAAAGGGTATGTCTCCACTGTACAGTTAGGCTACGTCTACACTGGCATGATTTTCCGAAAATGCTTTTAACAGAAAAGTTTTCCGTTAAAAACATTTTCGGAAAAGCACGTTTAGATTGGCAGGATGCTTTTCCGCAAAAGCACTTTTTGCGGAAAAGCGTCCGTGGCCAATCTAGATGCGGTTTTCTGCAAAAAAGCCCCAATCGCCATTTTCGCGATCGGGGCTTTTTTGCAGAAAACAGTACTATGCTGTCTACACTGGCCCTTTTGCACAAAAGTCTTTCGGAAAAAGAATTTTGCCCGAACTGGAGCAGCATAGTATTTCTGGAAAAGCACTGATGATTTTACAGTAGATCGTCAGTGCTTTTCCGGAAATTCAAGTGGCCAGTGTAGACAGCTGGCAAGTTTTTCCACAAAATCAAATGATTTTGCGGAAAAACTTGCCAGTCTAGACACAGCCTTATTGCGGAATCAGCTATTCTGGAGTAGTTATTCCGAAATAGTTTATTTTCGAAATAGCACGTCTACACTGCAGGGAAGCCTCAAAATTAATCCAAGGCAGGCTTCCCTAACGTAAATGTTCTATCGTGATTTAGAGCCCTAGGAGGAATAACGTAGAATGGCCCTGGTGAGAGGCTATTTCAAAATAGCAGAAGTGAAGTGTCTACACAGCCCCTATTCCGAAATAGCTATTTTGGAATAGGCATTATTCTTCATAGAATGAGGTTTACAGAAGTCAGAATAACCCATCCGTTGTTTTGAAATTATTTTGAAATAACGGAATTGCTGTGGAGACACTTGCATAGTTCTTTTGGAATAACAGCCGTTATTCCGAAATAACTTTGCTGTGTAGACACACCCAAAGACTGGGTGAATTTGGATTTACAGGTTTGGTTCAGGCCTATGTCTTACCTGTTGTAATATTCATCAAGGAACAACTGTAAGTATAGCACCAAGTCTTAATCCAGTTCCCCAAGTCTTAATCCAGAAAGAGTCCAGATATAACCATAAAAAACACATATGTGAGAGCAACCTCCCGAACAATTACACAAAGCAGGACTTTAACTCAGTTTTACTGGAGATCGCTTTTTTATGAGAGATGGCCAGAAAAAATCTGACTCACTCCATAAGGATCTGAGCTGCTTTGGCTGCATATCAAGAAAAGTCTAGTTTGTGTGTTGGCTTTGGAGGGTGGTCGTATGTTTTCTTTCCTTTAACTGTGAGCCCACAACCTTCATGCTACTGTGAATTAAATGTGTGTGTGTGTGTGGGGGGGGGGATTCATACAAATGTTGAGCCTCTTTTTTATTTCTATCCTTATTGGTTTATACGCAAGCTTGGCTCCTGTCAGTACTTTCATTGAAAACTCAGGATGCTGCAGTAAGTATTGCTGATCCTTCAGTAGCCCCATTCCTCTATCTGAGTGCTGAAGGATTGTCCCAGCATGGCATCAGAGGGTAGCTGGACACTAAAGGTGACCTCTTACCAAGGAGCTAGTAAACCAACCCATAGTAGCAAAATCTAGGACCCAATCCTGCCCCCTTTACTCAAACGGCATCTTACCGTTGCTGTCTTTGTAAGTAGTTGTATTGACTCTAGTACTGTAGTACCATTCATGCTTTCAGGTACTAATCAGCAGAAGGTCCATAAGAGCATAAACATAAGAACTGCCATACAGGGTCAGACCAAAGGTCCCTCTAACCCAGTATCCTGTCTGCCGACAGTGGCCAGTACCAGGTGCCCCAGAGAGGGCGGACAGAAGACAATGATCATGCGATATGTCTCCTACCATCCATCTCCAGCCTTTGACAAACAGAGGCCAGGGATAACATTCCTTACCCCCTTGCTAATAGCCTTTTATGGACCTAACCTCCATGAATTTATTTAGCTCTTTTTTAAACTCTGTTATAGTCCTAGTCTTCACAGCCTCCTTTGGCAAGGAGTTCCACAGGTTGACTGTGCTCTATGTAAAGACGAACTTTCTTTTATTAGTTTTAAACCTGCTACCCATTAATTTCATTTGGTGTCCTCTAGTTCTTACCTTATGGGAACAAGTAAATAACTTTTCTTTACTCACCCTCTCCACACCACTCATGATTTTATATATCTTTACCAGAGAAGAGCAACAAGAATGATGAAAGATCTAGAAGACATGAGCTATGAGAGAAGACTGAAAGAATTGGGCTTCTTTAGTTTAGAAAAGAGATGTCTGAGTGAGGACGATAGCAACTTTCAAATACCTAAAAGGGTGACACAAGAAGGAGGGAAAATTGTCCTTCTGAACATCTGATGAAGGGATGAGAAGGAATAGCTTGAAACTGCAGCAAGGGATGATTAGGTTGGACATTAGGAAAAACTTCCTAACTGTCTGGGTGGTTAAGTACTGGAACAAATGACTCATAATGAACACACCCTTCCCTCTCCCGTGTGTTTTTAAGAAGACAGGAAGAGACACCAAGAAAATATTTAAGACATTTGACTGGGCAGAACAATCTCCAACTGGGTAAATAAAACCATAAAAAGGTGTCTCTCTGCCCAGTGGGTTAGGCTGTGATTTTCAATGGGAGTCAAGAAAGTCATGGGATTTGGATGCCAAATGTAAGCAGAAAATTCTTGTCTTAGTCCTATTGCTTGGATCAGATCTATGTAACAAATAATGCTGCCCATAGTGCCCAAACTGCTGGAGCTGGCAGCAGTGTTTTGATTAGGTGTGTGTTCCTGTTTTCAATGGGAGGAAGGTGGAAGGGGTGCAAGAAAGGAGAGAGAGAGATGACACACAGCCCCTCTGCTCAGCAGGTTCTCAGGTTGCTCCAAAAAGCAGCGTTCATGGCAATCTGATCTCCCGGCCCCTTCACAAGGAAAGAACATTATCAGTGATTTCCTTGTGACCAGCCCAATTGATTGACTTTCTTATTTACACATTGTGCCACCCAGCACTGGCCTCCTGACAGCTCTTTTGACAAAGGCTAACTCCTATCTGTAGAAGGGGAATGGCTGAAATACTTATCTTGCCGGCAAGATAATGAGTCAGTCATTTTTTCTGTGAAAGGGATAGTCTGAAAGATCAATGCACGTGGTGAGTTTAAATGCCATGAACTTTGTCCGGACTTACCCAGGAACGTAATAAACAATGAAGCTCAGGTTTTTACGTGTCTAATAAATTAGGGGGGAGGGAAAAAAATCGAATGGAAATTTATCTCTAAGGTACTGAAGAGTCGCCGTCTTTCATTGCTCATTGAATGTAGAAAATGTACATCGACCCACTCTGGAATGATGAATCAGACACGTAGTTGCTGTACATTGGTGTTGCTCCTCCACCCAAGTCCATGGAACTATGTGGATACACAGCCACCTTGATGCTACAGCATCCCCCCTGAAAAGCCTAAATCACTGTATTTGCAAGTCAGGAGGCCCTTTACTCAGTTTTTACTCCATCCCTATTCCGGCAAACACCTTGATCCCAATGGAATTTGTCTTGAGTATATGCTGAGGGTCAGATTATCATTGTCCTACCTGTGTTTCCTTTCTGAAGAGGTAAAGCCACTGGTGTAAATAGGTGATGGTGTGGGATAGGTGTGAGTAAGAGCTCTGTAAGGCCTGGTTAACACTACCTCAGAAGGTCAAAGTAAGATACACAACTCCAGCTACGTATATTATGTTGCTGGAGTCGACGTAGCTTACATTGCATTTCTGCGCTGTCCACGTAGTGGGAGGCCGACGAGAGCAAATGCTCCCATCCACTCCTCATGAGGAGCAGTAGTACTGGTGCCAACAGGGGCACTCTCTGAGTTTGATTTAGAGGGTCTATATTAGACCTGCCTAATCAAACCCCGGAAGATCGAGCGGGGCAGTGCTGATCTTCCATGCAGTGTGGACCTGCCTTGAGTGTTCAATGTTTTCTGGCTATTGGTATTGATGTCAGATATGGCCCTGTAGTCTCACCTGTTTAAGGGTAGGTGTTTTGCATCAGTATTAAAGTGGTTTTTTGCATTTACCAGAGGCAGGCTAATCCACGAGGGTTGATAAGGAGCGCAGCAGCACATTGGCTCACATCTGGCTCAGATCAGTAGCAATTAGAAACATTACCACGGAGAGCCCTGTGGGGGGACTTTGCAAATAAAGCGGTGAATCTTAATCTGGAAAATTCCATGCCTCCTGCGTGGAGCTAAGTGCCTGCCACCAACATGGACTCCAGTGGGAGTTGATATCATGTGACTATCCACCTCACCAGACCACATCATCACAGGTCCCCTCCATGGGAGTCTGAGCATAGAGGCTGACGTGCTCGTGGAGGAGGAGTTATCCCCTCGGCCCCTGGCACGAGCCCTGCCAGGCCGAGGTTGGAACACATTCACAAGGCGACTTGGAGAAGTTTGCACATGCCGCGGCTGAGACCTGCACTGCTCTGTGCAGGAACAAATTGAGATATCAGTCACACTCACTGCAGCTGTGAAGAAGCTAAGCGCCCTGACAACCAATGTGATCCTTAGACTGTCCCGCGAGAGAGAAATCGTACGTCCTGTAAAACTGTATGGGTCAATACTCTCCTTGTTTTCAGTGTTGACAGTCACCACTAGTGGGATTATGAAATATCTATGGGAGACTGTAGTGGGGTGACTGCCCCCCTGTGACCAGAAGCAGTCAAAGTGGGCAAGAAGTAGCCTAAGCAGAGCCCCAGCCAATCAGGAAGAGGCTTGTAGGGAGCCAATTGGAGAGCAGCTTGCTGGGCAGCCGTGTTTATAAAGGGCTGCTCAGCAGAAGAGAAAGCAGTTGAGTCCTGACGAGGAAAGGTGCAGAACTGGCTCCTAGCAAAGGAGAAGTACTTTTGGCAGAGAAGTGCCGGACAGGTTCAGAGGAGCAAGAGAGGGCGGCTTCGGCCCAATTCCTCCCAGGCTGTGGCCTTGATACAAGGGTTGAGAAGGTGCAAGAGGTCACGGGGGAAGTGGCCTCGGGAATAAGAGACAGCAGAGGGGAGGGCAGGACAAGGCTGTCACCAGAGGGTCGCTAGGTTGGGACCCACCCTACCTCTTTGCACCACGCCCAGTCACACTGAAGAGTTGTCTCTCTAGATTGTTGTTGCCCCTGAGGTGAGGGGCTAGATGTTGGCTGTAGAGAGATCTGGCAAGAGAGAAACACAGGAGGAAGAAAAGCAGTTCAATGGCTAGAATTATGCTCCTTGCTTAAACCTTCTTCTGCGAAGGACATGCCGCCCCGGCCAGAGAGAAAAGTGGCCTCCAGCCATAGAATGCTAGGACGGGTAGAGAACTCAGGAGTCATCAAGACTAATGCCCTGCCCAAAGCAGGACCAACCTCAACTCAATCATCCCAGCCAGGGCTTTGTTACACTGGGATTTAGAAACCTCTAGGGATGGAGATTCCACCCCCTCCCTAGGGAACCCATCCCAGTGTGGCACCCCCCTCCTAGGGAAATAGCTTTTCCTAATATCCAACCTAGACCTCCCCCACTGCAACTTGAGACCGTTGCTCCTCGTTCTGTCATCTGCCACCACTGAGAACAGCCTCTCTCCAGCCTCTTAAGAACCCTCCTTAAGGAAGTTGAAGGCTGCTCTCAAATCCCCCCTCACTTTTCTCTGTTGCAGACTAAACAAACCCAAATCCCTCAGCCGCTCCTCGTAGGTCATGTGCTCCAGCCCCCTCATCATTTTGGTTGCCCTCTGCTGGACGCTTATCTCCCAGGCACTCTCAATGGCCTGGCCTCTACAGTGCTTGCTACCTCTTTGCTCCCGCTTGCCTTCCATCTCGTAGTGAACATCCAACATCCAACGCAAACCAGTTTGAATTGAGGATACGTCATACGGGTTTTGTCCCCCTCCCAGATGAGTGTAAGCCTGAGAATCAGGGTTTCCAGTGCGCGTACAAAACCGGACATTGCTTTCCTGTGGGCCGGCTCCAGGGACCTCCTAATCCAGGTATATGCAAAGTGATTTATAAACGCAGCCCTCGTTCTAGGATGTCTCATAGACTTTAAGGTCAGAAGGGACCATTATGATCATCTAGTCTGACCCCCTGTGCAATGCAGGCCACAGAATCTCACCCACCCACTGCTAGAATAATTCTCTCACCTATATCTCAGATATTGAAGTCTCCAGTTCCAGGAGAGTCTTCTGAAAAGGGAGTTGTCTCTCTTGAGATCCCCTTGAGAAATGAAGGCTATATCATGATCAGAGAGAGCCCTGAATCAAACACAGGCTTGGCAGCATGCTGGGATGTGCAGTGTTTTGCTACCACCCTTTATGGAAGTAGCTCCCCTGGGATTTCCTACTGAAGAAAAAGGGACAGTTCATGAGGAAACACCGAGGCTGTGTCTACGCTGGCATGAATTTCCGGAAATGCTTAAAACGGAATACTATTCCGTTTTCAGTTTTTCCGGAAAAGGAGCGTCTACATTGGCAGGATGCTTTTCCGGAAAAACCCTTTTTCCGGAAAAGCGTCTGTGGCCAATGTAGACGTGCTTTTCTGGAAAAGAGCCCCGATCGCCATTTTTGCGATGGGGGCTTTTTTCCGGAAAAGACTACTGGGCTGTCTACACTGGCCCTTTTCCGGAACAGGACTTATGCCCGAGCGGGAGCAGAATAGTTTTTCCGGAATAGTGGGTGATTTTGTACAGTAGAGCGTTGCTTTTCCAGAAATTCAAGGGCCAGTGTAGACAGCTCGCAGCTTATTCCGGAAAAGCGGCTGATTTTCCGGAATAAGTGGCCCACTGTGGACACAGCCCCTGTAAACAATGAGTAATGTGTTTGGGATTTGCCTTTGGGACAGCTGAAGTACTGGAATGAATGGGAAGCGGAAAAATACTATTATTACAGCAAATGAATAGGTGATTATCTTCCTGAGAGAGGCCACTATTTAATGCTGCCTCCAATCTCTTTCTTTCCCTTCAATAATTATCCCCTTCATTGAGTCAAACATGTGGAAAACCTATTAGCCTGCTGTGCGGCAGCTCCGCTTTCCAAAACAATCCCAGGGAGATTAACCTGCTTTATTTTCATTGCTGGGGATTCCTGAGGGTGGGGCAGAGTTGTGTGAGACCTGAGGTGAGCGTTAGTAGCCCACTCATGGAGTAAGTGCCCCCCTCAAAGCATCTGATTTGTACCCACATCGAGCAAGAGAATTACCGCTGGGCACTGAGCTGAAGAAAGCAACAAACTTCTTTCTGCTGAAAGATGAGCAGAGAGTGCAGCGTTTAGCAAGACACTCTGGTTAGGGGCAGTGTTGCTAACCAAGGCTGAATTTTCTCTATCTCTTCACATTTTGTTCTTATTAAGACCATTTTCAGATGCCAGAAATTTAGGCTTCACCCTTTGTCCTGAATTGTGCAAGAACTTAGCAGCCAACGCGAGGAGGAGGGGACTATAATATGACCTGTCTCCAGGGCGGATCCTCTACCATCCCATCCCAAGTACTGTTACAGGCTGGGGACCAACTGGCTAATTAGCAGTTCAGCAGAAAAGGACCTGGGGATGACAGTGGATGAGAGGCTGGATATGAGACAACAGTGTGCCCTTGTAGCCAAGAAGGCTAATGACATATTAGGGTGCATTAGGAGGAGCATTGCCAGTGGATCTAGAGAAGTGATTATTACCCTTATTAGGCACTGGTGAGGCCACGTCTGGAGTATTGTGTCCAGTTCTGGGCCACCCACTACAGAAAGGATGTGGGCGCATTGGAGAGGGTCCAGCGGAGGGCAACCAAAATGATGAGGGCGCTGGAGCACATGACCTATGAGGAGAGGCTGAGGGATTTGGGCTTATTTAGTGGGCAGAAGAGAAGAGTGAGGAGGGATTTGGTAGCAGCCTACAACTACCTGAAGGGAGGTTCCAAAGAGGATGGAGAGAGGCTGTTCTCAGAGGTGACGGATGGCAGAACAAGGAGCAATGGTTTCAAGTTGCAGTGGGGGAGGTCTAGATAGGATATTACGAAAAGCTATTTCCCAAGGAGGGTGGGGAAGCGCTGGGATGGTGGAGGGGGTTGAATCTCCATCCCTAGAAGTTTCTAAGTCCCATCTTGACCAAGCCCTGGCTGGGATGATTTAGTTGGGGCTGGTCCTGCTTTGGGCAGGGGGCTGGACTCGATGACTCCTGAGGTCTCTTCCAGCCCTAGGATTCTACGATTCTATGATCCATGTCTTGCCCTTACCCACAGCCTCTGGTCCATTTATTTTAAGGGCTCCGGCGATTGAGCTGGACTGTCATTGATTTCAACTTGAATATCACCGACTCGGCTTCCCATTATGCCACAGGGGATAGGGAGTCTTATTATTTTCTTCCAAGCATGCAATACCCGACCAAAAATAATAACTCCTAGTAACAGCCACTGCAACAAATAATTGTACAGGCTGGACCTCCCCGGTCTGGCAACGTTGGGACTTGATTGGTTCCGAATGTGAGACTTTTCTGGACCAGGGGAGGTGTCCTCCGCCACCAGCCTGAAGCCAGCCAGCCCTGTCTCTGGCCCCGAAGACCTCCCCCCACCAGCCATGGTGTCCTCCCTGCTGCTACCAGCCCCAAGCTGTCATGGGCGTGCAGGGTTCTCCAGCCCCCATGTCCACGCTGTTGTAATTTTCTGTGCTGCTGCGGGAAGCCATGTTTCCCCAGCTCCGCGGCCCCCAGCTCCATGCTGCCACGGGTGGCTGGGATTCTCCAGCTCTTGGCTCTGCACTGCCACAGGTCCCTGGCTCTGAGTTGTTACGGGCTTCTGGGCAACTCCAGCCCGTGTCCCACACTTTTGTGGGGCTCTGGTCCCGCTGCCCTTGGCTCGGCTGCTGGTCCTCCTACCAGTCTGCTCCCGAGCCTATTTTCCTGAGTGGGAGACAGATTTTTATTTTCAACATGGATCAGCCAAGAAGCCATCTTTGCCGAGGTTATGCCCGGTAAATAATTTCTTTTCAACCCATTTTTGACCTTTTCAAATGAAGTGTTTCTCATTTGCTCTTTGAAAAACTTGCTTTTGATTTCATGGTCTCTTGAGATTCTAGTCCGAAACGTAAGCACTGGAACCGTGACTCAGCAAAGTGCTTGAGCAAGTGTGATGGACCGGGCCATGTCTGGGCACAGCTGAGGGCGTCCGCTCAGGGCGAATTGCTCAAATCCGGGGTTCCTTACAACCCCCGACTGGCGACCTCTCCACACAGGCCACAAACCAGTCTCACAGAGCGCTTCAGCAACCTGCCTGAAGCCTCCCGAGCAAAACCCCTCCGACACCCCAGCAATATCCGTGCCCCAGATGGCCCCGGGCCTCATACACAGGTGGGGGGTCCTAGCACCCAATCCCACCTACCCCGAACAAGTTCTGTCCGGTTCCAAGAAACCAGCCACAGATCCCTGGTCAATTTACCCTCTGGATCTTACCCACAAATCACGCTGGGCCAATCCTTTAGAATCTATATCTAAAGGTTTATTATCACAAGAAAGAAAAGCATGAGAGTGAGGTTATTAAAGTACAGTACGTTACATGCACCGAATCTCCCAGTCCTCGATGCAGGCTCTAGCAGAGATGTTGCAGCTGCTGGTTTAAAAGTCCTTATTGCACATCCTACGATCAGGATGGGTTCACAGGTCTTCCGGGCTCTTCGATCCCTGCAGTGCTGCCTCTGGGATGAAGTGCTGAGCTGAGAACAAAATGGCATCGACCACATGGCCTCTTTATACTCCTTCCTGGCCTCTTCTTGTATGCAGCAAGTCACCTGGTCAGAGGCCAATCTCTCTGTTTCCTGCTGGCTGCCCTCAGGTGACAAATCCCATTCTTTGGGTGTGTCCATAGCCTATTGAGAGTCATTGTTCCACAGGGCTTTGCTACTCAGCCTGTCCATAGCCATGCTTAACCACATTCACAGAAATATTCAGCTTCCACACAGATTACAGATTCCTACCCACACACATAGACATTATACACTCACACAAATAGCGTACATAAGATCAACAAACAATAATCTCCCATTCAATACCCCACATAGCTCCCTTTCATACAGATTTCTGGGGCCAACACCCCCACCTAGGGGTGCAGCAGCGATCTGGCTGCTTCCCTCCAATTCGGTAATGTGACAGCAAGAATTAACTCTAAGCATGTGAGTCACTAGTGCAATTCAGCTCTTGAAGGGAGGTATGTACTGAAGTTCTTGCTGAACCCAGTGTGGATACAAAATGCAGCCATATCCATATCTGCAAAAATGAGCTGTGGATATCTGTATCCATGTCTGCAGATGTGGATATCTGCAGATATAAAGTGGCTATCTGGAATCCACACCTGTATTTGCAAAAATGAGCTGTGGATATCTGACTGTATCCATATCTGCAGATGTGGATATCTGTGGATATAAAGCAGATATCCATAGATTTTCAGTCTACTCATCCTTTAATACTTTAACTCTGGAGACGCATCCTGTGGCTTCCCTGGTGTGCTGACCAACACAAGAGTCAGACTGTTGATGACTTACAATAATAGACATTAGTCTGTCATAAATCTTTCCTCTTGTTTTCATCCAGAGCAGGAGGTATGTGCACAGTCACATTCGTAGGTCAGTCTGAAGCACTACACACTCTGGAAAGAAAAAGAATGTTGTTGTCATGAAACAGATCATTAATAATTGTTGTGATCCTTTTGCTTCACCGTAATCCTCTTGTGCTGTGGGTGTGCAGTGCACAGAGATGTTTTCCTCCACCAGAGCATCTCAGTGGCAAAACACGAAATGCCACCTAAGGTATTGTATCTAAAATCTAGACTTTTTATAGGTCACTTCTCTGCACCCCTTGTACTTCTGGGGAACTCCATACTCTTTCCTCATGAGGTCATCACTGGGACCCTTAACATTCTCTACACACGAACATTAATTAATTAGCTAAATAGCAGAGGTAGTTATGGATAGATAAGGAAGCTGTGTCAGAGGCTAAAAGACTTGGTAAAGTCTACAGAGGAAGCCAGTGTCAGAGCCTGTGTGAGATTCTGGGAGTTCCATGCTCCCATTGCTATACCCATGCCACTATATCATGCCATGGCAAAGGCCATATTAAAATATCTAGGAGAGACAAGAGAAAAAAGTACGGTCTGCTTTTAAAGATGACATTTAGAGGCAGCCTTTCATGATAGCAGCAGGAGACCCATGACAAATTCCAGTCTGAGTTGACAGGCTCCTGTATGTGATCATGAGACTTTACTGAAGTTCCAAATTCCATGTTCCCAGTCAGCCTCCATTGCAAAAAAACCACCACCACCATGTGTTTCTAACAAATAAATGCATATTATCTAGTTTTTCCCTTCTTTCCAACTAAGGCTGTACCTCCTGTTCTGGATGGCAACAAGAGGAAAGATTTATGACTCATTAAGTCCTATTTACTGCGAATAAGTCATCAACATTCTTACTCTTGCGTTGGCCTGCACCTGTAGATAACCCCCTTTTACATTTTTCTCTCTATTCAGTTCATCACTGCTTTATATGCATCAGGAAACCACAGGAGTTAAAAAATTGTATTTACACAAGGCTGTGTACAGTATATTTATGGCATCTCGTTCCAAATACTCCTGTTTAGTCATAAATGAGTATAAACGAAGCATGACAAGCAATTTGCTGCATGGTGGGCGATATTAATGATCTGACACATTTGTACCTACTTGTGTGATTTGATTTTTTGCGTGTGACAAATTACAGTAGCAAGTGCCTGGTATCAATAATGACCTCTTCTCTACTCCCTGTTATGCCGGATGATCCATTTTTGTCCCGGCCGTTATAGCTGATCAATCTGCTGATTGAGAAAACTTGATTCAATGGTTTTGATTCTTATCGGTGCATGAACGGCCTGAGAATCTATCATGATTTTCATGAACTTGCTCTCGCTTCATAGTTTTTCAACCAATCATTCTAATCCACTCCACAAGGGCCTTGAGGGTCATTTTGCTGACATTGACCCAAAGATGTGGAAGTTCTGGAATGACTCCAATTGACTTCCATGGGCTTGAATCAGGCCTAAATTCCAGCACTTACAACAGGCGTGGGGAACCTAAGATCTGAGGGTTGAATGGGACTTGCCTGGATCTGGCCCGTGAGGCTTGGGGCTTCCTCCAGCCTTGGGGAGTCCACACTCATGAGGGTTGGTTTTTTTTGTTTGTTTCTCACTTGTGTGCAGTCCCCGACTGATTTTTCTGTGGGTCAGTGGCCCCGACCCAAGAAATGTTCCACGCCCCTGACGTACAACAAGGAGTCCTGTGGCACCTGAAAGACTAACCATTATTTCTGGCCACGAGCTTGCGTGGGTTGGAACCTACTTTCCCAGATGCGTGAAGTGGAAACATGGCTTCGGCAGGGCTATAGCCACATGCACAGATGGGTGTGTGACAATACTTACATAGAGGCCCAGTTCTAAGGAGGTCAATTCAGTCGTGAGGTGGCCCATTCCCAAGAATTGATGAGAAGGTGAGAATCCCAGCTGGGCAGTTGCATGCTGACCTATTTTATTCCTAGGTACACTTGACACTGTATTAACCTGGGTCTGAATAGGGACTGGGGGTAGCCAGCTCTCTGCAAACAGGAATTTTCCACCTGTTGCTATTCACAGCTTATCCTCCACTGCTGGATTGAATCCACCCAGATTGAATTAGTCTCGTTAGCACTGGTCTGCCCCATCGTATTGTAACACGGCCGTCTGGGCAGGTGGATCTATCCCAGCCAGACTGAAGCTGCCACTTCAGGCATCAGAGAAAGTGGACTCCAGCCCACAAAAGCGCCCCCTTTCCTACCTTTCTGGCTCCTGCCGCTCTGTGGGGTGGACAGTCCAAACGACCTCCTCCCCAGAAGCAGCTGCAGAGGATAGCCCCAAAGACACCTCCCTTCACCCAGGGCATGGCTGCAGACTGCTCGCTGCAGCCCTGAGAAGCTCTCAGCTCTTGGCCTTCCTGAACATCCCCTGATGAATCCTAGGCAGTGGATTGGCTCCTCCTCCCGATGAATCCTAGGCAGTGGATTGGCTCCTCCTCCCGATGAATCCTGGGCAGTGGATTGGCTCCTCCTCCCGATGAATCCTAGGCAGTTAATTGACCACTACCCCTTCAGGCCTTTGGTGGGATGGACCTCCCCATTCAAGCATGATAAGCCATATGGGAGCTACTCCTCATGTACAGCGTGGGAGACCAATGCTAATTTAGAAGGGGTAGGTTGGACCAGCTGAGATCCATTCTGATTCTCCAGAGTTCAGGCCCACATCGTTTACCGAGAGAAATATGATTTGCAGTCCACATTGTAAATTGGATTACAACTCATAAACCAATACTGTAGGGAATAATTTCTGGACACAGTGGGTGCAGGTGAAATCAAGCAGAGGATTTATTGGTTCTCACAGCTGGTAGAGTACCCATCGGGGTTAACCTGGTGAGCAGTGACTTAACCAAAACATACATTAGATTATATAGGTAGCAGAAGGACGGAGGAGAAGTGATTTGATAGGTTTAGCAGCGGAAGTGAGAGATGCACATAAGCCAATAAGCTACAAAGTCACCCAGGATCTCCGTCCATTGCCAATTAAACATATTCTCACGAATACAAGTAGTTATTCCTAACAAGCTAAATGAGCCAACATAAACAAAAGAATGTTGATAGTCATTTTGTCGGCCGGAAATATAACGCTTCTCCTGCGGAGGTGGTATATTGCCTTGGCGCGATTTTTGGGATCCAAGCGGATTAATCTGAAATCGCAGGAGACAGTGAGAAAACCATGCAGCCTGGCTGGTACCAGCCAGGCCTTATCAGCGTGAGGCCCCTTTGGAATGTAGTTGCCAGGGGAACCAGGGTCACGGGAACTGCTCTCTGTGCGCTGCTCAGGCCTAGCCTAATAATTTTCAGATTTGAGTTGTCATTTCTCAGCAAGATACCATGGGCTGCCTCAATTTACCCTACAAATACAAATCACGCAAGCCGATTACCCCAACTGGCTGCAGTTCACAGTCCTAAATGAAACTAAGAGTTAAGCAATGAAGTTAAAATCAAGTCAAGGAGACACCAACAGATCAAAACATACGAGGGTAATACATAAATGATCAGATTAGTCAAAGCATCATACGAATACAACAAATCAACCCCTTGTCATCCAGAAAAAGGCGCTGGCTGTGCATTTGATTATAATTGGCTACTAGCGCTCATTGAAGGCTTTTATAGGGCAACACAATTCCTTTTTCCTAAACCACAACCTCAGCAGCAATTCAAGCTTCCTCTTTGGATTTTTACCTGAATGTGACGGCTAATCCTTTTCTTCCCCTTCAGCCAGAATGACAGCGAGACACAGTTTTACATTATAGGCCACAACAAGAAGCAGAAATGTGACATCTCATAATCAGCAGGTTATAGGGCAGAGTTCTAATCTTCTTGGGATACTTTGCACACGAAACAGGGACACGCACTGCCCCACCTCCTCTCTGAAGCCCCATTTCACTCGCTCCATCCCCCTCCTCCAGCCTGGCTCTCCCTCGCCCCCAACTGCCTGCCCATTTTCACTTGGCTGGGGTGGGTCCCTTTTCAACCTGGTGTAGGTTCAAAGTGGGTCACCTGGCAACCATCTAGGCCCCGCTTCATTGTAAGTCTTTGGTCCAAAGTATGTGGGAACTAGACTTTCTCAAGAAACTGTGGCAAGATTGTTTTTTAACATGAGTTCAACGATGTATTCTCCCCCCCTCCACAGCCTTGTGTTTGGAAATGGCTGCTGAAACTTTCCAAACAGTGTCCATCCAGTCTGATGCAAACATGGCAAATTTCAGCCCAAACACTTAAAGTCTGGAAGAGTTAAATGCGACAGAAAGGGGAACTGGCGGGAGAGCTGAACTATAGGCATTATTGTTACAAGCTGTGCCTATCACACAGCATGTCACAGTACCTGACTTCCTCCTCATTTGGCTCCATGGGATGTTCTTTTGGGGTTGTTTCCCCTTTGAAGGATACGTTTAATTCCCATTAACATTAGGAAAGAAAAAGCAATCTGCTGATGCATTTGACCAGAAGTAGTCCACAGACTGATACTTCCAGGTGGCACATATTCCTTCAGAGTAGCAAAGGATCTGCTAGTCTTTACGTCCCTTCCTGCCTGCTGTAGCCAGATCAAATCTCTGTGCATGAGCTTGCACCAGTGAGTTTCTTGTTCTTTACACCCATGTAAGCGACAGCTGTGAGTAGTCACAGCAGCAAAAATCAGTGTTGAGAAATGGACAGTCCCACCTCAAACAAAAATAAATGAATGGCGTTGATGCAAAACAGACAAATGCAACCAAACTCTTACACCGATTGCACCAAAATCTTCCATCCACTTTAGTCATGGATGCCATCCCCATCCGATTATTTCAAGTGCAGTAATATGGGGATGGGCTCTGTTGGATGCGAAGGAAGAAGTCACCAACGGCATATCTACGCTGAATGGCAGACCGATGGTGCAGTCGATTTTCTGGAGGTTGATTTAGTGGGTCTAGTAAAGGCTTGCTAAATCAAACTCAAAGGATGTCCCTGTTAGCATTGGTACCCCCTACTCCTTGCGAGGAAGCCAAGGGGAGGGTTTGATACTGTTGACGTCCCCCTATATGGACGGCGATTTAAGATACGTCAACTCCAGCTATATGACTTACATAGCTGGAGTTGCATCTCTTACTTTGACCTTCCCATATAGTGTAGACCAGGCCCAAGAGTCCATCCTCCATAATATGGAAAGATCTGCAAACCAATTGAGGGTACTAGAGGGTTCTATAGTAGGGTTAACACACCTACCCTTATAGGTTTTTCTCATGATCTTTAAAAGAAGATGGGCACAAGGAAAAGAAATGGAGCTTAAATATAGACATGCAAACAATGAAAGTTCACCCTTAGTCGTAATGAATGCCCATGCTGCAGAGGACCTTTTTTGGGGTGGAGGGCACTGACCCACAGAAAAATCGGGGGCTGATTTTTCTGACTTGGCCCCCACTGAGGAGAAGAAAGATATTCTCCACTTTCCCCTCCCACACCAGATTTTCTGTGATCCAGATCCAGCCAGTGTGAACTCCTCAGTGCTGGGGGTGTGTGCCCTGAGACTAGGGGGGCTGGATCCATGTGAGCTGGGGACCACATCTGGACCTGAGGTTCCCCACCTCTGCCATATAGACCCAAGCAGGGAGCGATTTGCATAAAACTGTGCCCTTTCAGCTGTGAGCATATGCTACTGCACACCGAAAAGAATGTATCTATGAAGTATATTATGTTGGACTGTAATTCATGGAAGGGTCTTGCAGTTCAGCTAATGAACACCTGAGGCTTTTCTGCAATACATACCAGTGCAATTAGTGTCAACACTAGATAACCAGCGACTGTAAATACGCTTGGAGGGGGCTCAGAACTTCAAGCAGAAATTCTATTTACAAGGTCAAATTTGGTGATATATCCCTGACAATCAGGGGACAAGCCAATAAGCTACCTGCCACCAGGCCTCTTTCATCCCCGTTCAAGACAAGCGTTATCTCCAATGGCAACAGCAGGCTATAGGGAAATAAATACATTGATGTCTTTTCCCTAGAACACTCGCAGTTTAGATTAGAAGAGTGGATGCTCACAAAGCTGGGGATGCAATTCGGCAATGCAATGCTTCAAATCTGTCTGCAGAGACAGCCCTTCTGGGGAAGCCCCGTCACGAGCAAGGGCCTGTCGTTTTCGATGTTGGACATACACAAAAAAAGACAGTCCCTGCTCCAAAGGCTGAAAAACCAAGTCAAGCTGTGACCTTCGATAAGTCACTTCACTTCCCCGTGCTGCTTTCCCTGCTCTGTCAGGAGCAGGCTGTAGGATAAGGATTAGCCAGGGTGGGGTGGAGCCTCTGTTTATGAGGGGCTGGGAAAGGATGACCCGGAAGAAGGATCACTTGATGACTTCCTGTTCTGTTCACAGCCTCTGGGAGAACTTAACATTGTCTGCTGTTGGAAGACAGGATATTAGCTTCAATGGATCTTTGATCTGACCCGGTCTGGCCGTTCTTATGTTCTTAAGTATAAAAATGAAGAAGTAAAAATTTGATGAAGGAAATATCCTAGAATCCTAGGGCTGGCAGAGACCTCAGAAGTCATCGAATCCAACCTCCTGCTAAAAGCAGAACCAACCCCGACCAAATCATCCCAGCCAGGGCTTTGTCAAGCTGGGATTTAAAAACCTCTAGGGATGAGGATTCCACCCCCTCCCTAGGGAACCCAGCCCAGCGCTTCACCACCCTCCTAGGGAAATAGTTTTTCCTAATATCCAATCTAGACCTCCCCCACTGCAACTTGAGACCATTGCTCCTTGTTCTGTCACCGCTGAGAACAGCCTCTCTCCATCCTCTTTGAAACCTCCCTTCAGCTAGTTGAAGGCTGCTCTCAAATCCCTCCTCACTCTTCTCTTCTGCAGACTAAACAAGCCCAAATCCCTCAGCTTCTGCTCGTAGGTCATATGCTCCAGCCCCCGCATCATTTTGGTTGCCCTCCGCTGGACCCTCTCCAATGTGTCCACATGCTTTCTGTAATGGGAGGCCCAGAAGTGATGTTACACTCCAGATGTGGCCTCATCAGTGCTGAATAAAGGGGAATAATCACTTCCCTAGATCCGTTGGCAATGCTTGCCTTAGGATAATACATAGAAGCCCAGAGTGAGATGAGAGCCCTATGGTTTCAGGTATGGTAGAAATTGCTGAGGTCTTGCATTTTGTCTACTTTAGTTTGACTTTTAGCTACTGAAAAAGGGGGACATGGAAAGGCAGTAGATTTCTGGAAGTGCCCATCCGGTTATCTGGAGAAAGGTTTACATTGCCGACACTCCCTTGGCACAGAGCAGAGGCTACAGTCTGGTTACAGAAGAGAGTCTGTAGAAACATACAGCAAGAGGCAGCCTCTGACCTGATGAGTTTAGACAAAGGATGGAAAGGGAAACTGAGGCAGAAGCTTGACCCAGGTCACAGAATGTATATATTGCAGAGGTGAGAGCAGAGCAAAGTCTTTGGTCTCCCAGGTCAATGCCTTATCCGTTGGATTGTGCTATCTCTGAAATGCCGTCGCACCATTGACATGAATGGCGCTACTCTTGTACCTGCAGGGTTGTAAATGTAGAGTCACAGCCTGTATTATGAGTCACAGCATGCGACTTTCATTTTCTTGGGGACACTTTTAGGGGGATCTTCTCTGGGCATTTCAGTAGCTCAGTGACAGAAGTACCCACATTGCTGGGTGGTCCTGGCCTGCTCCCATCTTCTGGTGGCTTTTTTGAGAGACTGAGCCCTCTTACCCACAGCATCTTCCAGAGACAAGTGACCCCCTCCATCCAGCAGTAGCAGAGGCACTCGGCTCCGTAGCTATCAGATTGCCTAGAATTGTAAGTGAGTCTGGTTCTCTGGATGTTCCATGGTGTACCACTACCAGTGACACAAACAACTGTTACGCTGCCCTATAAATTAATGTCACTGGTCCCCAGATATCCCCTGTTATGCCAAACAAGACTAGTTCAGCGAGAGAGGGAGCATTGATCAGGAAGTAAATAAGCTGCTGAAGGAAAGAATTTCGCAAATAGCCATTGGCATGACTGGTCTTAGGGCTATATGACCTGGCAAACATGTTTAATAAGGCAGTAAGATTGGTGCTGGCCCTACCCACAAACCCACTGCTGATAAGTCAGGATAGAGGCCATGGTCTGATCATGAAAAAACAAATATAGGGCCTGATCCTAAATCCCTTGGGAATTCTCTTTCACCCACCCATTGTCTTTCAAGCAGAGACCAACCCAAGACCTAGCAGAGACCTGCCCAAGACCCCTTGGCTAGTTAACAATATGGGAATGGCATGGTTGCTAAAACTCCCTGATACCTGTTCAGGCCCATCGACTGGTGGTGGTGGTGGTGGTGGGGCATCGCCCTGGGGCTCCCTGTTACCACTACTAAATTTCTCCCAGAGTCCCACACGGCATGCTCCTTACATCTCTGAGGGCTGGTGGGACATGCCACACCCTGGGCAGCGGGGAAGGCTGGCCCTGCCCCTTCCAGGAGAAGCCCCGCCCCTTTTGGGAGCATGGCGCTTCCCCCCCTCATCTTGCCCAGGGGCCCGCACAAGCTGCTGGCTCCCCTGCACCTGCTCAAGACCATCTTGGCGGTCACAATCTCCAAGTTGAGAACTGATGGACCAGTTGACCCAATAGAATAGATATCCTCAATCTCTGTGTTCGGTGAGACTTACAACATGTGTTCATACAGCCCTATACAATTCATCATGGTTGCAGTTCCACAAAACCCATCGTAGTGTAACTGGGGTTTAAACATCAGTGAAAACTTGTGCTATTGATACAAGAAAAAAAGAGTTGTTCATAACTGTCCTTATTGAGCTCAGAGGGGGAGCTGTGTTAGTCTGTAACTTTAAAAACAACCAGTAGTCCAGCGGTAACTTAGGGCATATCTACAAATGGGGAATTATTTCAAAATAACTTCCCTTATTTTGAAATAACAAGGTGAGCGAGCACACTAGCAAGCCTGTTATTTCAAAATAATAACTCCTGCTTGTGAAGAGGAATAAGCTTATTTCAAAATAGTTATTTTGGGAGTTATTATTTCAAAATAACCTTGTAGTGTAAACATAGCCTTAGAGACTAACAATATATGCATCACTTTAACGACTAAAAAAACCTGTAGATGATCTGAAGAAGTGGGTTGTGCCCACGAAAGCTCATGATACCATCTACAGGTTTTTATAGTCTTTCGAGTGCTATTGGACTATTTGTTGTTTTTTAAGTTTTTCCAGACTAACTCGGCTATCCCTCTGAAGCTTTTCAATATATGTATCGTGAGCTTTCGTGAGCAAAACCCACTTTGGGTATGTTTACACTGCACGGCTAATTCGGGATATCAGAGGAATCCTGGTATAACTACCCTGTGTCTTAACAAGCCACCTGTTATTTTGAAGTATTTTTTTGAATAACGGGCACGCTATTTTGGCATCCCGGTAACCCTCATTCCACGAGGGTTCAGGGATGTCTCAAAATAGCACATTATTTCAATATTAGTAGGCACGCCAAATTTCAAAATAGTCTATTTTGAAATTCAATCGAAATAAGATACACAATTTGCGTAGCACAAATTGTGTATCTTATTTCGAGTTTAGGGTGTAGTATAGATGCACCTTTCCTCAGATGAGACAGGCTTGAGTGGAGAAAAAAAGGGGGAACCTCATAATAGAAAGAGAGAGGGAGAAAAAAAGTACCTGTCAACTGTAATCCCAGTGTTAATTAGGCTAATTGAGGGGGCTGGAAGTGCCCCATACTTTGCTTGTGATGTCAATGGGGTGTTGAATGAAAGGAAAGCTGGTTTTTTAATGGCCTATTCAGTTCAAGTCTTTGTTCAGGCCAAGGGAGACCATGTCAAATTTGCATATGAAAGTTAATGCCAACCTTTCGCTCTGTTGTTGGCTTGTGAAGTTCCTTTGTAGATGAATGGCTACTTTTAAATCCATAAATAAGTGCCCCAGCAGGTTAAAATGTTACTCTACCATTTCAAATATCTGATTTGTGTCCTTTAATCCTTTGTCGTACAGACTCTCCCATTTGGACAATCTCAATGGCCAAGGGACATTGCTGGAACTCTCATTGATAACTGCTCACTGATGGGACTTTTCAGTTTGGAAAAGAGGAGACTGGGGGAGGATATAATAGAGGTATATAAAATCATGAGTGGTGTGGAGAGGGTGAATAAAGAAAAGTTATTTATTAGTTCCCATAATATAAGGACTAGAGGACACCAAATGAAGTTAATGGGTAGCAGGTTTAAAACTAATAAGCAAAAGTTCTTCTTCACACAGCGCATAGTCAACCTGTGGAACTCCTTGCCCGAGGAGGCTGTGAAGGCTAGAACTATAACAGAGTTTAAAGAGAAGCTAGATAATTTCATGGAGGTTAGGTCCATAAAAGGCTATTAGCCAGGGGATAGGAACGGTGTCCCTGGCCTCTGTTTGTCAGAGACTGGAGAAGGATGGCAGGAGACAAATCGCTTGAACATTGTCTTCAGTCCACCCCCTCCAGGGCACCTGGCACTGGCCACTGTCGGCAGACAGGCTACTGGGCTAGATGGACCTTTGGTCTGACCCAGTACGGCCATTCTTATGTTCTTATATTCTTATGGAGATACACCAGTATGTTTATTCTTTCTAATAAATTAACACATTAAAGATAAAAGTTATGGGATGCTCTCGTCAGGTTATGTTTTCCACAATGTGAGATTATGCTACAAAATGACAGCAACTAGGCTTCGAATGGGAGTAAAAATGAGCTGCATTTTATTCACTTTAAGACTTGCCCAGACTTTGACAATGACACTTACAAGCACTGATAGATATTCTACTTGTTTTTCCCTCATCATGTCAAAGAGTGCTTTGGAGTCTCTCCTTGTTGTGTGAGCAATTAGGTGCTTCTTTCATTCACTTCTCCCCAAAGGAATCTTTATCTTCTGACCTCTGCCATCTACTTGAAAGATTTTATCATTGAAAGAAGATCTTGGGGAGATGCGCAAAAATCACCTGAAGCATAATACTGTAAAATTAGGCTGTTGCTTGCCAGTTTCAATCTGAGGCCAAGAAACAACCTACTCTCAGAAAAAAAAGAGGTGGAAAATGGAACTTGGCATTTGCTTTGTATCTTGTCTTGTGAAGTCGCCGGGATTTTATCTAAATGACTTTTGACCGAAGGAGCAAGATGCCCTGAGTAACAACTACAGTTCAAACAGAGCAGGAGGATGTCATGAGTCGAGCTGGCTAGAGGCCAACAGTCTTGTTTGGTGGCAGCTTTCAGGTGTTTCACGTGAGACTTTTCAACTTTCAAGTGTGTTTTTGCTCTGCCTTGGAACAAAACCAAAACCTTTGAAATGTTTCTGTGCCATAGAATTGTGCCAAAAGGGCCATTTTCAGATGGAAAGTGTCAGATTTCTTTTTCTTTTAATTCACTTCCGTTGCTCTTGTCATGAAGGGTACAAAACCCACTTTGCACTTCAAAAAGCCTCTTGTTGAAAACGTCATTGGAAACTGCTGAACTAAGAACATCACATCAAAATGTTTCTAACGGCACATTCCAATGAGACTCCCATTTAGTCAAAAACATTCCAACAAAATCTAGTCATGAGGAACAGTCCATCTGGCACCATGGTTAATAAATCATAATAACCAGTACATTCCTTCTAGTTGGTTCCTTTACAATCTGTATCAGAGGGGAAGCCGTGTTAGTCTGAATCTGCAAAAGCGGCGAGGAGTCCTGTGGCACCTTATAGACTAAGGCTGTGTCTAGACTGGCAAGTTTTTCCGCAAAATCATCTGCTTTTGGGGAAAAACTTGCCAGCTGTCTACACTGGCCGCTTGAATTTCCGCAAAAGCACTGACGATCTACTGTAAGATTGTCAGTGCTTTTGCGGAAATACTATGCTGCTCCCGTTCGGGCAAAAGTCTTTTTCTGAAAGACTTTTGTGCAAAAGGGCCAGTGTAGACAGCAGAGATTTCTTTTCCGCAAAAAAGCCCTGATCGCGAAAATGGCGATCGGGGCTTTTTTGCGGAAAAGCGCGTCTAGATTAGCCACGAACGCTTTTCCACAAAAAGTGCTTTTGCGGAAAAGCATCCTGCCAATCTAGACGTGCTCTTCCGAAAATGCTTTTAACGGAAAACTTTTCCATTAAAAGCATTTCCGGAAAATCATGCCAGTGTAGACATAGCCTAACTGAAGTGTAGGAGCATAAGCTTTCGTGGGCAAAGACCCACTTCGTCAGATGCAATCTGTGCAATTCTAGTGATCAGTAAATGACAATTTGCTTTATTTGGCCCTTAATGAGATATTGGCGATATCAGTTTGTGCTCCACATGTCCACAACGTTAGCAGTAGCGATCACAGGTCTCCTAGACTTTAGGAAGTTTGGTTGGAAAGTAACGATTCCCTGAGTTGTGAAGGACAGGTGTGCCTCAGAGCACTGCAAAAGAGGAATGCAGACATTAACTGTTGATTTCTATTCCCTCTCAATGAGCATATTGTTTATTAAAAATAAAACACTTTTCTCCCTCTGAGGATAAGGAACGTGATTATGCCACTGTAAATTTGATTGATAATTCAAAGCTTGTGTCACTGCTTAAGTTGATGTAAGTTACATGACTCAGGGAGATGAACCTCCCCACCCTCTAAGCATCAATCTAATTGGGTGTCTATGTAATCCACACATCTACTGGATGTAGGTCGCTGTCCCATGGAATGGCACTTACATCACTTACAGACAGTATGTCTAAACTGCAGGGTTTTGTCGACAAAAGTGGACTTTTGTTGACAAAACTATACCTGCGTCTACACTACCACCGAGTTTTGTCGATGGTGGTAAACCTCATTCTATGATGAATAACGCCTTTTGTCAACAGAGTTCTGTCGACAGAAGGTGTTATTGCATCTACGCTGTCCTTTGCGTCTACACTCTCATGTTGACAAAGCGGCTTGCTTTGTCATCAGAACTGGATGTAGTCTAGACGCTCTTTGTTGACAGAAGCTTTTTCGACAGTATCTGTCGACAAAGCCTCTGTCAACAAAAGCCTGTAGTCTAGACGTACCCAGAGAGAGGTAATGAGTTTGTGCTACAGCCTTCGCTGAGATCCAGCTGGCTTTTAGTTCAAGCAGTAGACGCTTATTCACGAAGCTCCAGAGGTCCCAGGTTTGGTTCTGCCTATTGGTGATACCTCTCCACTGTGTTATTTTGGTGGGAGATGCTCTCCAGCCAACTTCACTACTCTACTTCCCAGGCAGGTGGAAAGTAATGGGAGAGCATTCTTCCGTGAACTCATTGCATCTTTATGCACCCACTAAATTGTAGCAGTGCCGATTTGGCATACAGTATCCCCAAGCCCTTAGCATTGTTCCTGTGGCTTCAATAGAGCCATGGAAAGTTACATCTACTGAGGTTCTAGCCTCTAAGATTTATATCTTCATTCCTCTTTCTCCTTTGACAATTCAGATGAAGCTTGGTGACCTATTTCATTCTCCTACCATAGATACCCAGAACACTTAAGATGAAAGTGACAGACAGTAAAACTCCTGCTGGCGATTTTCCATCTTCTGTGTCACATTGTGACAATGAATTCAGCCTATTGATCAGCAAATGAGGTGCCTCATCTCTTATTTTTGATGAATCTTCATGCTGATCCCAATTACACGCTACTTCTGCCTTCTCACACGGTGATGGAAATACATTTTTATTTGATTATATTAGAAACACTTGAAATTCCATGCTAGGGTGAATCCATTATTGTTGGGGACACTCTGTTTGTTTTAAATTTAAAATTGCCTTTACCTAAGGCCCCAAAAGACGACATGCTATTTTGCATAAAGAAAAAGAATTGTGTTTTTTTAAACGATCAGCAAGTGGAAATGGTGGAGAATTAAATGCACTTGAGACAAAAGACTGTTTGCTTGTATTAAAAAAATGCATTAAGCAAGGGACAAGATTAAGGAGGTCAAAAGCAGAACACATTATTTTATTTTTTAAAAGCCATTCTTTGACTCTGCCTTTTTGTTACTTTTCTTTCTGAAGTACATGAGGAAGATTGAAGAATAAAGATCTGTTGAAGGTGCAGGCTATTCTGCTGCAAACATGGTGTGCATATTTATGATACACATACATTCGTTTCCATAGTCATCTGCTATAAATACTAGCTCAGTTTGCAGAGAATTCGAGCCAGATCAAACAATAAAAGGGATTCAGAATTTAATTTTGAATTTTTAATGTTATTTCCATTTTGCTGGCTTCCACTTCCTGTCTGTCATAAAATTGTTGCGGTATTTCTTATGGAAATTTAAATGGGGGCCTTTTATCGATGCTTGATTAAAATCACAATTGAAATTCTGTTGTTTTGAAAAACAAGCTTTAAAGAAAGCTAGTGACATTTTTCTGATGGAGCGTTTTCTATGAGAGAGTCCCGTTTCAGGACTACCTAATCCTCCCATGGGAACAAGTTAATTGTGATAAAATGTCCTTTTATAGGGGGAAAAAAAGGCTTTCACTTACGTCCAAATATTCCATTTAGCAATGGACTGTTTCGAAATCACATTTCAGACTGGCTTCTTGTTTCGGCATGTCTTTGCTTTTATACTAGAGTACGTGTAAACCCTACTTGAACGTCAAAATAAAATCCGCAGCCTCAGTTTCAGTTCTCAGGCTCCCTTTACAGTGCAAGGGGAGAGTTAGGAGCCTAAGAATGGGATTCATTCTGAGTGGACAGCTATCTCAGCTAGCTAGTAGAAATGCTGAGGAGACAGGCCTAACTGTGGTCTCCTTCTCCGGCACTTTTGTGTGGACTCAGGCATGTGCTGAGAATGCCTGCCAGCTTGGAGCCCATTGTTGAATTTGAGACCCTGGTGAGATAGGCACCCAGTAGCCTGAAACGGCTGTGTATGTTCTCACTGGCAGATTTTTAGGTGCCACGGGGACTTTAATGATCAATGTAGTAATAAGAGGGACAGACAATGGAGACCTGGTGTGAGGCCTAAGGCCTGAATAACAGTCAATTTCCTTTACAGATCACCCCTCCAAATTGTAATTGTGCAGACTTTCTTCTGTTTTTCTGGTCCTGCTCAAAGCAAAACTAAACTGTGAGCAAAAGGCAGGTCCTGCTCACAAGAATTTGGCAAGAACGGGGCTGCTGATATTGCAGAAATACACAGACCTAGGAGGATGGTAATAGAACAGTTCACTGCAGAAACAGCTCGGTACCAGTACACTCTCCATAGTTAACAGGGAAATACCGACCCAGGTTCAGCACAGGGTTGGGATGACAGCATGCTGGATCGGGATGTTTTGATCAAACCACCATGTACAAGGTAATGGCAGGCATCTCGGTATGTCAGGGGGGTGTCAACCTAATACGCTTAAGAGTGGCTCCTTGATATGTCAGAACTGATGTGTCACCTGTTAGTGTCTGTGTATAAAAGTGTATCTCAGAGGGGCTGTCTTGTCCAGCCGAGGGGACAGCGGAAACTCCTGGCCGATAACTGAACTGAGTCCATATGTACTAGCGTAAACTGTTGATGTCTGGTCTAGACGCCCAGGGTGCTAGAGACCGTAAGTCGTTTCACAATAAACCTGGTTCTAGTGCCTTCACACCTTGTCTGATTTGTGGTCATTGGAGGCTCTTAGAAGTCTGTGGTGTTGGCTACCTGCGCGGAGCCTGCACAGCATTCAGAGAGAGCACAATTATTCGGAGAGAGCACACGGACTGCACGCAGCCGAATGGTTATCTACACTGAAGGGAGCAGAGCAGATGCCAGAGCACCACACCGGTGGTGGCGTCTGACAACAGTCAACATTTAGGCAACCAGGGACTTGAGGTGCCTCGAAACTTAGGCGGTAGCTGAGCAGCTTTAGAGGAGCTCAGTGGTGCCAAATGTTAGGTACCTACGGTGGCAGCTAGGGGCCAAAATTCTGTCTGGTATCTAGATCTCAGAGGCCAAAGACATGGGAGCATGCTACAAGAACGGAGTAGGACTGAGATGTGTGATGGAGTATGCACGCTTCACATTGCTGTTTTAGGCCCAATTGCCCCCACACGCACACACCTGAGAGAGGCATTGGATCAAGAAAGAGGAGTTTAAAAAGGGCAACCACCACGTAGTCGGTGGTAAACTGGAGAGGAGAGCAGATCCCCAGCCCTTAGAGAGAGGGCTAATTGAAGGCAAGAGTTTCTTGGATCACTGCTGCCTGACATCACCCTTTATGAAGGAAACCATGGCACGATGCTGGTGCATTATTGGTAAGGCTATTATTTGATATTAGCCTGTGAGCCCAGTTGTAGGTCACAGCTTACCAGCAGCTCCAGGAAGGGAGCCGTGCCACACGCATAGGACGTACATTTGTTAGCAACGCAGAAGGAGTGGAGCATCCAGCCTTGTATGTTTGACGTGGCAGACCACATGGACACTGCAAAGCAGAGGCCGGGTGAGTGTGAAGATCTGACCCAATTCCTGGCAGGGGTTCCTCAGTCAAGGAGAACGCTGACCACTTGCAACGGCATCAACAATCTAGTCCATTTCACCGACTTTGATTATTTGTTTCCAAAGATTTTCCTAGCCATCAAACGACTCTTTCTGCAGGGTGAATATGAGCTGGGCTGTGGTACCGTAAAGAAATGCTCATCAAAGAGAAGTAGGCTACTGCCTCATCCACTTTGGGGAGTGCCCATTATTCATACTTAGTCCGGAGGGTGATTTTTCCGATCCTCAGCTAGTCTTTTCTATAATCACCAATTAGCGCTTGTCACTGTAGTTTTTCCTGGCAGTTGATGAGGATTGAGGTTTTGGCAGGTTGGAGTTTTCACTCATTATTAACTGTGATATTCAGAGCAGAACTAATGGCTCATGCTTGGAATAGCCTCCAACTTTTATGACTTGATTCTCCCAGGACTCATAGGAGTGGATTTCTCGGAGCGCAAGTTCTTTAACACACTGTTGTTAACCAGTGATCACTCCAGAAAGACCCCTGGCCATGGGATAATTATCACAAAACCAATCACAACTGATTTATTTCACTTCCAGTGTTTCCAAACTTTTATTTGTTTTGTTTCATATATTGATCATGTATTCCCCCCTCCCCTCCTTGGAAGCACCACTCTTACTATGATCCCTGACTGAGAGTATGATCAACCTGGTATTTAAACACAACCCAAACAACAAACACTTGAATAATAGATTGAATTGGAAGAGAGAAATCATTGGGATGTGCGTGGTTGGTCGGGTTGATGTAACCCCTGAGCACCAGCTTGGTATGACAATCCATGGAGTAAATATGGCTGAGCGGGTGATCCATCTGGCTTGTGATACTGTGTTTTTCGGAGGTGTTCATGTTAGAATCTAGCTTCTCGTGGTGTCAGAGTGTTGGCACAGATTGGCCTGGGTAAACCGCAACCCACTTACATAGCATCCAGGCCCACCCTCAACCCTGGCTCTCCTCCGGCCACAGCGTTAGCTCTGTCCAGTCCTGAAGGACACCACATGCCAGGTGTACTCCCCGTTGGACCAACTGGAGAGAGAGCAGCAATAGTGACACAGCAATGGGGTGCCAGATGTGGACAGGTGCCAGGAGCCATGCGTGTCGGAGAGCAGGGTCTCCTGGAGCCTGGTGTGCACACAGGGTGGCCAGAGTGTCCAGTACCCTGCACAAGGACAATTGGAAGAGTTGGGGAGCAATGTATCCCACAACCCTGCCTGTCCCTCCTTCCCCAGCCCATCATTGCTTGCCCACCCTAAGTCAGGGCCCACCCAAATGTCTCATGCAGGCTACACCATTGCTTGGTGGCCTGTCTCTGTTAGTCCCATGTTAGAAAGAGTTTCACAATATGTAGGAGAGCTGGGTTAATCTTTCCAGCTGGTGTCAGCTGGCGTTGGTCCTTGGAAGTAAATAGGGAATGGTCTCGGTGGGTATAAATTGAGATAACCCTATACAGCATAGGCAGGTCTCCTGATTTACACCAGCTGGGAGTCCTGAGCCCATTATAACCATAGAATACTAGGACTGGAAGGGACCTCGAGAGGTCATCGAGTCCAGTCCCCTGCCCTCATGGCAGGACCAAGTACTGTCTAGACCATCCCTGATAGACATTTATCTAACCTACTCTTAAATATCTCCAGAGATGGAGATTCCACAACCTCCCTGGGCAATTTATTCCAGTGTTTGACTACCCTGACAGTTAGGAACTTTTTCCTAATGTCCAATCTAAACCTCCCTTGCTGCAGTTTAAGCCCATTGCTTCTTGTTCTATCCTCAGAGGCCAAGATGAACAAGTTTTCTCCCTCCTCCATGTGATACCCTTTTAGATACCTGAAAACTGCTATCATGTCCCCCCTCAGTCTTCTCTTTTCTAAATTAAACAAACCCAATTCTTTCAGCCTTCCTTCAAAGGTCATGTTCTCTAGACCTTTAATCATTCTCGTTGCTCTTCTCTGGACCTTCTCCAATTTCACCACATCCTTTTTGAAGCTCATACATTAGAAATGCAGAAAGACAGATAGAGATTTGCAATGGGACTTCTAGAGCGGCCCAACACACTTTGTAGAATAATTTACGTAGTGTTGGTGGGGAGTGGGTGGGTAATGTATTTCCTGGATACTATTCAGCCAGGGAAAGACCAGGGAGGATCCCCAAATGTTCTAGATTAAGTCAATTAATTTGGGTAGAAACCGGTAACTTTACTCCCGTGAAATGTTAAACAAACAGTGTTTGAGCAGGAGGAGTCACCAGTCAAAAGGAACAATTCTCTCCTCCTGCTGGCACATCACCCTCACCCAGCAGCTTGCAGGAAGGCAGCTGGAGAGAGGCACCTAACTTCTGTCATGTCGTTTGGAAATCCCAGCTGTGTGTTCACTGCTGTTTGTTATTATTTTTACTGCAGCTGCAGCTAGAAGCCCGTTGGATAACAGGCCCCTCATGCTCAATGCCGTACAAGCATATAGAAAATGCTGAGTTCAGCCCTACGGAGCATACTCCACTCCAGTGGAGTCACTCCAGATGGAGAGAGGTGTAATAGGAATGAGGTTGCCAATTGTCTAATCATCCAAATGTAAACACCCCTCCCTGTGGTTCAGGGCTGGAGTGCAGAGAGGAGAGGGCTCCAGCCAGCAGTTTTTACCATAGGGATGTGTCTACCACTTCTGGGAGTGGGTGCAAAGCTAGGGTAGGCAGGGAGCCTGCCTTAACCTCATTGCATTGCCGGCCTTCTAGCGGCCAAAAATCTCTCCGATTTGCTTCACGAGTCTCCCGGAGACAGAGCTTGATTCTAGGAGGCTCCCAGCGAACCTGGGAGGGTTGGAACCCTACACAGAAATCAGAACCTGGCTCCTGATTCTATATTCAAAAGGCTGATAAGTTACAGCCAGATGCGCTTTTTTTGTTTGTTTCGTTTTTTGTTTAATCCACTCTCTTGGGCTGCGGAATACAACATCCCAAGAACTGAGACTAGCTGGATAAAGATGTACATTTTTTTAGTCTTGCCTGGCTAACCTTCTCATGACTCGGGAGGTACAAGCCAGTTGTAATCACTAGAGCACCGTTAATGAAAGCAACTCATTATTGACTCGGAGACGCTGTCCTCTCATGATGCCCTTTGGATTGAAATGTATGTAAATGAGGATTATTTAATTTAGAACCTTTGCTACACGGGCCTTGTAAATCTGAAAATGTAATTGCTAACGGTAATATTTAGCACAAGGTATATCAGCTCCCTTTATCCTTCCTAAACAAAAGGGGAAATCCAACCTCCGAGGTGGTTGTTTATTTAGGAGACACTGATGTCCAGAGCCCAAGGAAATATACGAGACAAAATTATATGAATATGCTTCATGCTTTGAAAATGGTCCAGCATTTTCCTGCTTTTTCAAGACTATTTACACGTTGTTGCTGCCGATAATTAGCTCTCTAGGGCAACGTCTCCACTACAAGGAGATCAACGTTGCCATGGTTGATCTTCCGGGGTTTGATTTAGTGGGTGTAGTATAGACCTGCTAGATTGAACTCAAAGGGCACCCCGTCGGCACCAGTACTCCTGTTCCTCACAAGGAGTGAGGGAAGCTGATGGGAACGTTTGCGCCTGTCGACCTCCTGGAGTATGGATGGGGATTTAAGATATGTCAACTCCAGCTATGTAATTTACATAGCCGGAGTCTGTATCTTACTCGGCCCTTCCCATGTAGCGTACACTAGGCCTTATGGATCAAAGCCGACAGCCCGAGAAAGGGAATACAGGCTAGTGTGTTCATATGTGAGTGGCATATATCTCAGTATGTGCTCTGAGGGGAAGATCACATCAACTGGATTCATGCACAGAGGAGGCCTTTCATGCATGATTATCACCCATCTCACGAGGAGTTGTCTCTTCATGATGGTCTCTCCCGCTCCATGCATTTAGTGAGTGAGGCGAGACGGGCAGGAAGAGAGGGTCCAAGGTGATGAATATAATTCTCTCTCCCTCCCCAGGGAAAGCTCTCTAGGAATTTCGAATGGGCCTATTTTTACACAGTGATCTAAACCTCACTGAAGCTGGGGAAAGGACTCTTTTTATTACCAGCTCTGCAGTCTCAGTCTCCTGCAACTTCATCCTCAACATAAGCTCTAGTGATGGCAACCTCCCCACCTCCAAAGCAAACTATTGCCATGTATCCCAGTTACAGATACCCTTCTGTGTCAGACAAGAGTCATCCTCTCTATGTTGGACCTTGTAGGGTGCAAGGTCTTAGCCAACTTTATCTACAGTGCTGCTGGTCCCAGTTACCCCTGTCTTGGAACAAGGCCGGTGTCAAAGATGGTGCATGTAGAGTCATAGAATTGTAGGGCTGGAAGAGACCTCAGGAGAATCATAGAGTTCTAGGGCTGGAAGAGACCTCAGGAGGTCGTCATGTCCAACCCCTGCCCAAAGCAGGACAAACCCAACTCAATCATCCCAGCCAGGACTTTGTCAAGCCAGGACTTAAAAACTTCTTGGAATTGAGATTCCACCCCCTCCCTAGGGAACCCATCCCAGTGCTTCCCCACCCTCCTCGGGAATAGTTTTTCCTAATATCCAACCTAGGCCTCCCCCACTGCAACTTGATACCGTTGTTCTTTGTTCTGCCATCTGCCACCACTGAGAACAGCCTCTCTCCCTTCTCTTTGGAACTTCCCTTCAGGAAGTTGAAGGCTGCTATCAAATCCCCCCTCATGCTTCTCTTCTGCAGACTAAACAAGCCCCATATAACCCCTCAGGAGGCCACAGAGTCTAAGTCTCTGCTAAATGCAGGAACAATCCCAACTAAATAATTCCAGACAGCGATTTGTCAAACCGGGACTTAAACCTCTGTAAGAAAAGGGTCTTGCACGAGTCCCTATCTCCTCACTGCTCATAAACTTTCCTTTTTTAAAACCATTTTAGGGTATCCAAGGAACTTGGTACTTGCCATCATCCGTTGTAGAGGTCCTTGCTTATTGCTCAGCTGTACTTGTTTCTGCATCTCAATTCTGTTCCTAATCTGGTGTAAATGGACAGACACTCCTTTATACCACTTGAGAATTATGGCCAGAGCCTCTGTCAATACCTGTTTTTATGCTCCATGCAAGGTTTTATGGGATCAAAGCCTTGATAAGTCAACAGGAATAGGATATACCTACCGCATTCAGCCTCAGCAGCACAACCTCCATCTCTGTGTACTTCGGAACTCCCACAAAGAGCTAACATGGCTTTAAAGAGCATTTGCATTCAGACTCTTGCGGCTTAGAGGTGGAGACTTTTCTCTGCAGGCTGAGAGGGTCTAGCCCTTTATCACCAGAGGGAGAAGATCTGAAAGGGGAGAAAACTAAAATAATTGTATAATGACTCACTCTTATCTCGTGCCTTTAATCCCCGAGTGCTCTTTAAAAAATGTCACTGCGGCGCATTTCCGTGTTCCGGGTTGTCCTTCGGTGGGAATTACAAATGTCAGAAATGATCCCAGCCTTAATCAATCTAATCTACTGCAGCACTTAATTATTCCTGCACATTCAACCTCATCGCTCACTGGTGTCTTGAAAATATTAGTCCCAAAGTCTGTAGATTCTTGGTTTTCTTTTAACCATGCAGACCCTACACTAGAAGAGCCTTAATTTTTCCCATAGCAGCTAGTACACAGGCAAGGTCTACAGAGGAGGGTTTAGTCCTCTGCTACCACCACTAGATGCTCATGCATTTAGCACAAACGGTTGTGGGTTCAAATTCTGCCGTTGGTTCCAGGAGCTGTTTGTACATGGAAGACAGCAGTTTAGCACTGTGAGAAGAGCGTTGAGAGAGCTCTAGGGCAGCCCTAATCCTTAAACACTCAGGAAGGGTTGTCTCTGGTGACAAATGTTACTTTGGCCAATGCTATGATGCCCACGTGAGAGTGTTATTTCCATCGTACCTTGTGTATTTTCAAACACAGGACCCTTGGTACAGAACATTTCCCATTCTGCATCTTCTCAAGGTCTTCCCCTGTGAACACTCCCACCCAGCTTCTGGAGGAGAGAGTATGTGCATCTCTTCATACCGGTGCTGAGGAAAATGTACTAGACAATGCCACCAATCTGGCCTGCAGTATTCCACGTGTACTAACCTCAGGAAGAGAAACCTTCAGAGTAAACCTTTCAATCCCCCAAATCCAGAGTATCTTCCACACTGCTCTTCAAGGTCAGTGGACACAGTCCTTCAGCGTGCGTGCTGCTGTACTCCTGTGGTGTTCCCATCTACCACCGCTCCTTGAGTTGTTGCTAGGCAACTCCTTGTCTACAAAGGCCTTGTGGGTTGAACGTAGTGGTGTCACAGTGGACGTAGCCTGAGACCAGCAGCCGTGTACTCTTTGCTATGAAATGCACGAGGACTTGCAGACTCGAGACATAGCGCTAACAATTTCCTCTCAGCTTTGCCCGCGTGCTTATTCCCTATTCAGCACTGCAGCTAAAAGATCGGCCATGCAGATCAAGCAAGAATTTTGTTGCTGGGTGCTGAAACAAACTGCGGAACAGAGGTATCGATATGTGAATTCTGGGTCTAATTTGGGCACACTGAAGAGTTCTGGCCTGGCCTTTTAGATCTTGTAACAGGACAGACTCACGACCAAAGTATCTCTGCTGGTCATTCTGGGAATTAGCTCTCTAAGAATGCACCTTCCTCAAGTGGTTCTCCCACTTTGCGGTCTCCACCACTCTGTGACATATGTCACTCACCGAACTGCAGCATTCTCTTCTGGGCACAGCCCTCCGGCTGTGGCCTGCTCCATTGGCACCTCCCCTGTTTTCGGGGAACTGTCAGTCTATAGTCCAGCCACTCACCTCAGTGGCCAGCTGCAGTCACCAGTCTAGTCCCTTACTCCAGGGGCAAACTACAGTTTGTGTTGACCGCTTCCTTCAGGGCAAGTGGGGAAAAGGGAGACCCAGGCCTGCCTATTATTCTGGGGTCTGACCCAGGGACCCTATAGCCAGCAGACACTCACTGCCCTTCCTCCAAATCCTCTGCTTCCTCGGAGCCCTGGTCCACTTCCTTTGTTGCTCTGCTCTTCCTCCAGGGTGTTAGTCTGTCAGCAGTCAGACAGCAGCTTCTTCTGCTGTACTGTCCTGCCCAGCACTACTCTAGCCATGGCAGTCTTAGGCAGCCAGTCCTTCTCCCTAGCAGGCCAAGAAGAGACTACCCTCTGCTCTGTTGAGCAGCCATATATATATATATAGCTCCCCCCCCCCACGCTGTCCCTGATTGGCTGCTGCAACATGCTCCCTCCTGATTGGCTTGTTCAATAAGCCCTCTTCTAATTGGAGGGTTCTTTGGCCTGCTTTGCTTTAACCACCCTTCTTCCCAAGGTGGGGCAACCACCCCACTGCAGATCTATAGACCTTTTCTTTCTTCGCTGCACAGATGTCTGCCTTCTTGGCTTCCGCGTTTAGAAACGGTGGTACAGGAATGCTTATCTGGCTGATGAGCAGAATTCCTACAGAAGCAATGATAGCCATGTAAAGAGTGAATGCTGAAATTTGCTTGGCAGAGACTAAGTCCTCTCCAAAATGTGTGTTTAAAATTAAATCTCATGCAGAATGCAAACACTTGATTAGTGCTGACCAATGAAATTAGGTAATTAACTGAAAGGTTGTTGACTCTTGTTGGAAGACGACCAGGAAAAACAAGATTCTGTTCACAAGAAAATGGTAAACAAGCCAACAACTGATAGAGGAGCAAGAACTGAAGTATCTGTGTGCCTGCTTTCCTTTCTTTCTCTGTGATACTGTTCCTCACAATACTTTTTGTTCCTCGAGGGTTGATCTAGATGGTTCATAGTCCTGCCATAAGGGCAGAGGACTGGACTTGATGACCTCTAAAGTCCTTTTCAGTTCCAGTTTTCTATGAGTCTATAAGAAGGTACTTACTAATTGTGTAGAAAACATCCAGGGAATACATAATCATCATTTGCCCATTACATCATATGTCCTCAGCCCAAAGAGAAATGTGATTTAATAGATTTGGGAAAAAACCCCAAAAATAATAATAATAAAAAAATGGGGACAAATAGACAAACAAAGTTGGTTTTCTGCATTTACTTCTGCATAATAATTCAGACAGGGATCATTAGCAGGAGTTAGAAGAAGAGAAAGGCTGGCCCTACGTCAGAACGCTACAGAAAAACAACAACCAGGAATCGAAGACCATTGTTCACTAAATGAACTCTCAGATGCTCCTCTGTCTCAAGAGAGGAGAGTAATATAGAGCAAGCAATAAGAGTGGGCAGGAAAGCCATTTGTTCATATCATAATTGGGCATTTTACAAAGTAATTAATTTGATAGAGCGGAAGTGCTGTTTAGGCAAATGTCACAGCTAAAAAGTGCTATTCACACATTAGTAGCTCAGTTAGCTTTGACACAGCCCTTGAAATTAGATCCTGTTCTATTGTCAGGGAACTGATTGTTGGTATCCCAGCTCCCCTGTAAATGATACGATGGGCTCCAAGGGTTTCCGTAGCAAATGTGATACACGGTGTAAAGGCAGGAAGGTAAAACAGGTTAACACGTCTCCTTTTATCTTTCGTCACCCCGGGGAGGCATGATGTGATAGGCCAGAGCTCAGGGTTACACCCTGCTGCCAACAAAAACAACCGCAAACACAGGGAGCAGAAAGCGTTCACGTATCATTATGACCAGAGCTCTTCGAAAAGAGTAGCGCCCGTTAGCACTGCACTGCACAAATTTGGGAGAAGCAACAGGCGGCTGAGTGCAACAGGCGGCTGTCAACGTACCCAGAAACAAGGGCACCATGTTGGTAGAGTAGAAGAGGCTACAGCTGCATGTACTGGGACGCTGCTTGTGCTTCTTCCCCTTCCCCTCCCTCTCAGAGAGTGAGGGGAAAGTACACCACTTGGGTCACTTACTCCTCTCCCCTCATCAGCTAGGAGTGAGAGGCATGCTGATAAGCGGTGTACTTTCCCCTCACTCCCTGATAGTGAGGGGAAGCAGTAGAAGAGCAAGCAGTGACCCGGTACACACGGCTGTAGTTCCTCCCGCCCTCCCAAAATGGAGAAAGTAGGAGTAGGAGAAAGACCCCTGCTGAGTTTCCAGCCTGCAAAAAACAGGCGCCCTAGCGACGAAGGCACTCTCACCTGTGTGAGGCTGTCATGGGGCATGTCTGATTGTGGTCAGGGCACGTGATTGATTGCAGTGCGTGTAGGCAACCCTTCACTGGATTTAGTCTGGGTAGGTTGGGTGCTGGCACAGTGAAGCCCCTGCATGGGTAATTACACAGAAGGCTGGTATGTCCTGCTCTGAAGCTTACCTGGCCACAGTTTCCCAGTTCTGCTACCCAAGCTCTCAAGATTAGAGCACTCTCGGTGGTGTCTAGACCAGCTGCAATCACACTCGATGTTCGCAGTGCGCACCTGCCTGCAGTGACTCGATGAAATGCGCTTACCCGGGGAAAGGTAAACATTTTCATGGCCTACGTGCGGTGGAATGCGCACAGCTCTGTGAGAGAAACTATACTCTGAAGAGGCCGTTCGCAAATGGAAGAAGCCAACAATAGCTCATCAGTTCCACCTTAACATGGTTTTCTGGGAAGTGGCATGTAAGCATTTTCGATGGCAGGTCATCTCCTCAGAGATATGTGTTGGGGCTGTGGGGCGAGGGGGCAGGGAGAGGGGGGTATGAAGCAAAGAAATAGTGTTGGTTGAGAAATTCTTGTTGAAATTGTGTTTTGGTGGATTTTTTTTGGACAAAACACTTTTTCACAAAAAGTGACCTCTCTTCACTAAGAATTGTGACTTACTAACAAGAAAATGTACACCTGGAAACCCAAAAGATTATGATTTGGAAATGCCATGGCAATGCCTCATGCTTCCATTCCTCTTTACAGGCTGGGTTCTCAGCTGGACTACAGCTCCCAGGATGCATCATGGCTAGATCCAATGCATGTGGTGGATCAGCCAGAGGGGAGATTATGGAAGATTGAAACTGGCCAACAAGCACAACTCACAGAAGAGAGAAGGGGACAAGAAATGCCTGAAATACACCTCCCAGGAGGCATTGCGGTGACATGTGTGAACCAAAAGTTTCCATTTTAAACCAAAAATATTTGGGCAATATTTTTTTCCAGGTTTGGAATGAAAACTGTGAGTTTTTGATTAGTTACTGAAAAGTTTATTTTTCCATCATTTAGAATCTAATCTAATCTAATCTAATCTAATCTAATCTAATCTAATCTTTACATAGAAATCCGCCACAGGAAAACCATAATTCTAACCTTCTCTACAAACAAACCCTAGTGCTAATAATGTAGGTGTGTTAGCATCACTCATGATGATTTCTACAGTCACTCAGATGATGCAATGGTTATAACAACATGAAATCATTAAGTTGGAGGGAGAGAGGTGTTTTCTGTAGGAGGCATTTCTGCACTTGAGAAAGAGTGTAGTCTGAGACACTCCAGGAGCACAAGTTGACAATACAGGTTGAACTTCTCTAGTCTGGCACTCTCTGGTCCAGCAACAACTGTGGTCTGAAATGATTTTAGTTAACTAGATGGCCACATATCATGGCTGTGGCCAAGTTTCCTGTGGTCCCATGAAGTTTGTTTACAGCCACCAGTCCTGGTATTCAGGGTTCTGTGCTGTGATTCTGCTCTAATTTACCCCTAAATGTCTTCTCAGCACCCAGCAAACAGTAGCAGTGTTGGTGATGCTGCTAGACAATATCCATGGTTTGACAAATTCTCTGGTTCAGCACCCAAAGGTGCTAAATTAGAGACGTTCAACCTGTAGATGATTCTTTCCCTCATATCATAACATTAATATATGTGAATATTTTGCTTAGCAAAATGTGACACAGATTCAGCTCAGGGCTTATGCAAGGTGAAAGTTTAATCATACTAAGCACGTCTAGCACTTGTGATGTGCTTTACATCTTAATATCACTGTATCAATCTCAGTGAATTAATTTCCTTTTTATTCTCCTCCCTTTGATTAAAACTGATATGAATGCAGTAGGCTATAAAATCTCCCATAGACAAGGTACACTAGTTGCTACCTTTGTAGATCAGTGTGGTTTTCGGAGGTTAATCAGGTTGCCTGTCTATCACTAATGTACTTCTTCACACTTGGCTTTTCTCTTGTGTTCTGCCACATTTAATTTACTCCCGTGTTGCTCCAGATGAGACTGATAATGCTCCTAATAACCGCGATTCTAACAGGCCACTGTGGATGTGACCTTTATCTTTCAAATAACCTGTGTAAGTCCAGTCTACTCAGCGAACTTAGATAGAGGACTGTGTTTCCCGGGCTGTGACGGGAGGGACGCAAATTCCAGGATGAGAGAAAATTGATAAGATTGCCTGGCAGAAACAGGCCTTTCCAGCAATCGGTCTGCCGGGGCTGACGCCTAGATACATCCCACCAAGCATGCGAATGGACGAGCAAGGAGAAGAGACACTGGAGACTGAAGAAATCTGAGGTGAATGTCCACAGGTTCCAGAGAGAGCTACATTTACACCTTGGGGCATAAAAGTGGACAGACGCCCTCTCTCGTTGGGTATGTCTACACAGCAAAGTTATTGCGAAATAACTTTCCTAGTGTCTACACAGCCATTTGGTTATTTTGAAATTAATTTGAAATAGCGGAGGGCTTATTTCAAAATTGGTAAACCTCATTCCACGAGGAATAGCCCCAATTTCGAAATTGCTATTTTGAAATAAGTGCTGTGTAGATGCTGATTTCGAAATAGGGGGCCTCCAGCCCTTCCCAGGGTGCCCTGCTGGCTACCCTGCCTGCAAGGTAACTTCTGATCTGATGCCTTGCCGGAACCAGTTCCGGCTGGCCTTAAATGTGATTCAGCATCCGATCAGTGTGGACGCACTATTTCGAAATAGCAAAAAGCTATTTCGAAATGCATTTTGTGTGTAGACGCGTTATTTCGAAATAAGATATTTCAAAATAACTATTTCAAAATTAGATATTTCAAAATAACACTGTACTGTAGACATACACACACACCCTCTCCCTTTCTTACACACGCACACACAGCTGAGACAATATTCACCACTGGACTGGATATAAAGGTGGTTACTCTGGGAGGCTGGATTTTTACTTTTCTGTCATTTTTTAATTCCCTGACGGAGACCCTGATGAAGCTTCTGCTGCCTGCAGTCACCACAGAGTATCTTCTTCCGTTCTATTTTGCAGTAAGTAGGCTTGGAAAGGAGTGCTGATTGCCACACTACAAGGCATGGGCTAAAGTTAAGGCTATACACAACCAAGCCACTTAATAGTAAACACATTTCTGAGGCCATAAACTATCCCATAGGCCATTTCCCAGTTCCCAGAGGTCACAGAGCAGCTGAGAGTGATTTTTGGTCATGCTACTATAAGGTGGGTACATAACTGGCTGGATAACCATACTCAGAGAGTAGTTATTAATGGTTCACAATCCTGCTGGAAAGGCATAACAAGTGGAGTTCCGCAGGGGTCTGTTCTGGGACCGGCTCTGTTCAATATCTTCATCAATGATTTAGATATCGGCATAGAGAGTACACTTATTAAGTTTGCAGATGATACAAAGCTGGGAAGGGTTGCAACTGCTTTGGAGGATAGGGTCATAATTCAAAATGATCTAGGCAAACTGAAGAAATGGTCTCAGGTAAATAGGATGAAGTTTAATAAAGACAAATGCAAAGTACTCCACTTAGGAAGGAACAATCAGTTTCACACGTAGGGTATGTCTAGACTAGATGGCTCCATCAATGGAGCCATGCAGACTAGTTTACCCGACATAGTCAATGAAGCGGGGATTTAAATAATCCCTGCTTCATTAAAATAAAAATGGCCGCTGCGCTGTGCTGACGATCAGCTGATCCGGCAGAGCGTGGCAGTCTAGACATGGATCCGTTGACAAGGGAAGCCATTGTCAACCACTCCTGTAAACCTCATTTCACGAGGCAACGGATCAGCTAATTGTTGACACAGCGCAGTGGCCATTTTTATTTTAATGAAGCAGGGATTATTTAAATCCCCGCTTCATTGACTATGTTGGATAAACTAGTTTGCATGGCTCCGTCAATGGAACCATGTAGTCTAGACATACCCATACAGAATGGGAAGCGACTGTCTAGGAAGAAGTACCGTAGAAAGGAATCTAGGGGACCACAAGCTAAATACGAGTCAACAGTGTGACGCTGTTGCAAAAAAAGCAAACATGATTCTGGGATGCATTAACAGGAGTGTTGTAAACAAGACACGAGAAGTCATTCTTCTGCTTTACTCTGCACTGATTAGACCTCAGTTGGAGTATTGTGTCCCGTTCTGGGCATGGCATTTCAAGAAATATGTGGAGAAATTGGAGAAGGTCCAGAGAAGAGCAACAAGAATGATAAAAGATCTAGAGAACATGACCTACTAAGGAAGACTGAAACAATTGGGCTTATTTAATTTGGAAAGGAGAAGACTGAGAAAGGGCATGATAGCAGTTTTCAGGTATCTAAAAGGGTGTCACAGCAGGAGGGAGAAAAATTATTCTCCTTGTCCTCTGATAATAGGACAAGAAGCAATGGGCTTAAACTGCAGCAAGGGAGGTTTTGGCTGGACATTAGGAAAAACTTCCTTCAGGGAGGTTAAACACTGGAATAAATTGCCTAGGGAGATTGTGGAATCTCCATCTCTGGAGATATTTAAGAGCAGGTTAGATAGACATCTAGCAGGGATGGTCTAGACCAGTGTTTCTCAACCTGTTATCTATAAAGCACCCCTTTAAAAATTATTATAAGTACCCCCACTGTCTACAGTTTTCAGATGCACAAGATTTTTTTCTACCATTGTACACATTTATTTAAATAACTTAATCGTAGCCAGGCGGCAGATAAAATTTTTGGGTGTAAAATGTACAACCATAATAACACTTCTCCAAGTTGTGTTGACGTACAACTTATTTTGAGTACCACTAAGGGTGCTCATACTACTGGTTGAGAAACACTGGTCTGGACAGTATTGGGTCCTGCCGTGAGGGCAGGGGACTGGACTCGATGGCCTCTCAAGGTCCCTTCCAGTCCTAGTATTCTATGATTCTATGAACCTATAACAGTGGAGAGTCATAGGTTTGGAGACTGACACCTCCCGGAGCCGGAGGTTAGAGCTGGGGCAACGTCTGGTAAGCTTTTGGCATGTGGGTAGGATATTCTATTATGTTTCATGTTTTCTCTCCAATGTTTCCACTGTAAGAATACATGTAGTTGCTCAGAAGGAGCCGTGTGGTAAGTGTGGCCAACACACTGGATGGGAAGGCACTAACGTTTCCAGTTTGAACCGCCCTTCTGTCTGCACAGCCAGTCCTGTTCTTCTTATCATAGCACTTCCCCTTATTTGTTATGAGCAGCCTTCAAACGCAGCAGAACGCGCTGAGAAGAAAGACAAGTCCCTGCAGTAACTGTGGTGTGAAGAAAGGGAATACGGAAGTTGCTGTTCACCACGCCACTTACCACAAGAAGCAGGGGTCAAGAAGCAGGGGTCATGCCAAGAAAGGAAGCAGCAGCAGGTTTAAAACAAGCAGAAGGAAGTGCTTCTTCATACAACACAGTCAACCTGTGGAAATGACTACCTGGAGATGATGTTGTGACGGTCAAAACTGTAACGGGTTAAAAAAGAATTAAATAGACCTACCTGCCATGAATGTATCAATGACCAAGACTGTCAGCAAGACAACCTCATGTTCTGGTGCCCCATAACTGCTGATTACCAGAAACCCGGACTGGACAACAAGGCCTGGATCACTCGGTAATTGTGGAGCTCTGTTCATTTCCTCTGAAGCATTTGTTGCTGTTGAAAGAAAGCGTGTGGGGCTAGATGGATCATTGGTCTTACTCAGTGTGACCGGTCTTATTCCTCCCTGCCCCTTTTCTTTCATTAACAAACTGATTTTGTTAGAGGCCTTCTACTGAAAGCAAGCTAACAACATTGAAGAGATTTAATTTTCATGTTACTCGGTGAAACAAGAGCAATTGACAGCTCGGAAATGCTGATATGCTTAAATCCCCATGAGATTAACCAATAAAACATGTTTTCCTTTAGTAAAATAATAGGAAAATGGCAAGTTAGCGATGGATCACTGCAATATTGTACCTCAAGATATAAAAAATACAACCGTAAGATTTTTAGGAGGAATAATTATAGTACCAGCTAATAAAGGCTCTGTCAGCAAAAACAATAAAAGACAATTACAAAGAAGTATCACTTAAAGAAAAGGAAAATGTGACTTTATTTGAATGCATTGAAATTACATAAACAAGCCATTTTTCAATTCCAGCCATGTTATAAATTTTATCTGCTTAAATTCATCCAGCTATCACATGCTGCCACTAGAATGAAATATTAGCAATAGAATCGCCATTCTAGTTAGTCTCCATTCAACCCCAAACTTTAATAGAAATAACCTGTCGGATTTGATTGAGTGTGATATCGCTATAGGAGCCTTGAATTTAAACTTGGGGGATAAGGAAAATTGCATGGTTTGTAAAGACAGCTTTGACTAGAATGGAAATTTCACTCCAATCCCATCTTGCTGTCAAAAAACCACTTCTAATACTTTCATAAAGCAATTTGCCTTGAATGAAAACAAAAACCTGAAAATAAAATGAAAAAAACAGAAGCACACCCAAACTTTCTAATCTCCTTTTGAGTTTCATTTTCCGGTTTTTACATTGTTTCTCTGTGTAGCTTCGAAGGATTAAAAAAAATAATGAAGATCCATTCCGATTGGTTGTCAAGATGCTGCTGCGTTATCAAACACATTCATTTGCGTTAGCATTTTAATCCTTTAAGAGGCAAGACAACACAGAAACCGAGTGAGTCACACATTAGCGGGCGGCTTGGTGAATTAAAAACCACACTTTTGAAGTTGTAAGGAAAAGGACTTCAAACCGAAATCGTTTTTAGAATCACAGACGTGGAGCAAAACCTGAAATGGGACTTGAAATTAAAAACAAATGGATATAATGTCTCGGCCCTCCTAGAAACACTGCTGCTTAAATTGATGCTTGGAGGTAAAATGCTGATCCATGCTACCTAGCGCTACGTTCTTGAGGAAACGACACCGTGAGCTTGCTCAGGCTGTAGTAGGTGAGCCTGAAGGGAAATGCAATTTTAGTGACAGATGTGGGAGGCTGATCAATTGCTACACAAGAACTGAGGGATTCCATGTGAGAAATACAGTATGCTACGTAAGGAGATAACAGCCTGATGACTGCAGGAAATAGCTCCATTCCTTTATGAACCCACCAGCCAACCTCCTCTCCCTTTCATTTAATGTTATTATTAAATGTTTTAAGCATCAAAGGCTGATAGGTCAAATTCTAAGGCCAATATGGACTGTGATTCAGCAAGACCTCGCTGTTGGCAGTTTTGTTCTCGGCAGTTTCCCCTATTCGCAGTGCACTGTGCTGCACCGGCACAAAAGCAGGCTGGATAGACATTGATCAGGGATGATCTAGCTTAGGGCTATTCAACATGCCCTCCACAGGTAGAATCCTTTGAACATGGCCTCCACTGGGAACACGCTCCAAACGGCAAGTCAATATAATGGTCTTCTGTTTATATGTGATTTAGTAGTTAAATTCCTGGACTGTCATTGCTCCTTGAGGGAATGTCTACACTACACAGTTATTTCGGAATAAGTTAGTCTGGAATAGCACATCTATACTGCAGGGAGGCTTAAAATGAGCCCGAGGCAGGCTTCATAGAATCATAGAATAAAAGGACTGGAAGGGACCTCAAGAGGTCATCGAGTCCAGCCCCCCACCCTCAAGGCAGGACCAAGCTCCATCTACACCATCCCTGACAGATGTCTATCTAACCTGTTCTTAAATATCTCCAGAGAGGGAGATTCCACCACCTCCCTTGGCAATTTATTCCAATATTTGACCACCCTCACAGTTAGGAAACATGCTATCTCAAGTTAGCCCCTCACCAGGGCCATTCTAAGTTATTCTTCCTGGGGCTCTATTTCGAAATAGCAGAAGTGGAGCATCTACACACGCCTTATTTCAAAATAGCTGTTTCGGAATAGGTGTTATTCTTCATAGAATGAGGTTTACAGAATTCGGAATAAGCTGTCGGTTATTTTGAAATTATTTCAAAATAATTAAATTGCTGTGTAGACGCTTGCATAGTTATTTTGAAATAACAGCCGTTATTCTGAAATAACTTTGCTGCGTAGACGCCATAAAAGTGCTGTCATATGGGTGGAAATCAGGTAAATATTGCATTTTATTAATATCAGCAGAACCAACTTAAATGGGGCCTGCATGTTGTGTAGTCTTGCCACGATCTTTGTATTCATGCCCGTCTATGTGAAAGAAGCTATTTGCATATATTTGCATATATATTTGCATATATATGCAACCGCACTGAAGTTGTGACTCACAGCACATGCTGAGGGTATCACTGTGGCCCCCAGGGCTTCCGAAGTTGAGTAGTCCTGATCTAGCTGGTATTAAGTCCAGGCCTCTGCCCCCACAGCAGGACCAGAGGACCTCTTGTGGTTCCTTCCAGTTCTAATGTTCTATGAGTCTATGATTGTAAGAACATGATGCATCACCTTGCCGCTTTCTCAGTGTGTTCTAGTAAAAAAAAAAAATTACACTCACTAAAGTAACACCTCATGATAATTACGGCACCAAAAAAGAAAAGTGAGTGATGTAGGCAGTGGTCAAGAGGCTAAGGTGGTTAACTTTAAGCCAGAAAGTGGAATTATTGGATAAGCTTGCAAGTATTGATAGGGCAGCCCCAGTAGCTAGAATGTAGAGTACAAGTCTACTGTGAGTTATATTAATAACAGGAGAAACACATAAAGGACAGCGTTACTGCAAGTGCGCCAGCCTGGGAGAAGATGTCACGTGTGAGTCGTGATCCCATAATAGAGGAAATGGAGAAAAGGCTTTAAGCATTTGGATTGAAGATCTGACATAGAAACGAGCACCGTGAATGGCGCTGTCATTCGAGAAATGCTGGTGGAAGCATTTTGCACCAGCATCTGGGAGCAAGGGGGGAAGTCATGACAGTGCAGTGTCATTCAGTGCACGCCAGGGGTGGTTTGACCAAAAAAAAAAAAAAAAAAAAAAAAAGGCCCAGTTTACATCATGTGAATTTAACGGGGGAATTGGCGTCCACAGACCATAAAGCATAGACTTATCGCTTGCAGCTTCTTAAAATGATGGAGGAAAAGGGCTCTGTGCCCCAAGTAGTTTTCCATGCAGATGAAACTGCCTTGTTTTGGAGAAGGATGCTAGTAAGAACATCCCTTTCCAAGGAGGAAAGGACAGCTTCTGTCTTCAAGGCAGTGAAAGACAGGCTAACCCTTCTCTGTGCTAATGCCTAGGGAGATTGCATGGTGAAACCTAGGTTGCTCTACCATGCTTTGAACCCCGGGGCATTGAAGGGAAAGCATAAGCACAGTTGACCAATTTCTTGGAGGTCAAACAGAAGAACTGGGGTCACAGCTGATATATTTTTTGATTGGTTCCACAACTGTTTTGTCCCTGAGGTAGAAAAATATCTATGGGCCAAAGGGCTGACCTTCAATAGGCCTCTCATCTTGGACAATGCCCCGGGCCACCCAGAAGGCACTCTGAAATTTGCCCATTTTCATGTGGAGGTGGTTTTCTTGTCACCTAACACAACTTCCCTCATGCAGCCTCTTGACCAGCGTGGGGTTGCTATTTTCCAAGCCTATTCCACGAGGTGCACCTTCGCCGAGGTCCGTAATGAGCTGGAAGCTGAGGAACCGCTCAATCACAGGAAGTGCTGGAAGGACAACACCCATGCTAACTGCATCTCTAACATACAGGAGCTGATGAAATAAAATCATCAACCATCAGCGCTTATCGGAGGAAGTTGTGAAGGAAGCTGTCAGTGAGATCGCTGATCTCCCGTGTGTCCAGGAGGAGATCAGAAAGGCCCATGGTCTGGGAGGGGAGGGTTTTGAGGATATGGAGGAATCGGAGGTTGAAAAACTGATTGAGTTGCAGTCAGAGGAATTGATGGATGAGGCCCTAGAAGGACTTGTGACCCATAGTGAAGACGAAAGGGAAGAGGAGACAGAAAAACCCCGATATAAATTTAGAATTACTGGCTGATCGCTTCCGATGCAGGAAGCAGCTCACTGAAAAAACCATTGAGTATGTTCCCTCAACCATAACAAGCACCATAAAATATCCGTATTGGCTCTAGAAAGGTTCTCTACAGAGGCCTGAGCCAAAAAACCCTTAAGCATGTGCATAATTTTAACCATGACTATCCTCATTGACATCAGAGGGGCTACTGAGGCACTGTAGGTCATTGTACCTAGTCAAGTGCATTGGAGGCCTAGGGCCTAGGGTGGGCTGACAGACTTGCTGGGGCCCTGGACAAGGTGGGGTTGGGGGGGCTGGGTCTGTGCTCTCAGAAGGCACATAGCCATGGGCAAAATGGGTAGGACGAAGGGCAGCCCCCCCTCAGAACCATCCAGAATGTGTCATATCACCTCCACAACCCTCCTGCAGTGATTTAAAGGCCCGGAGCTTCCCTGTGGTAGCTGCAGCCTCCTGAAGCCCCAGGCCCTTTTGAATCTCCATGCCCCAGGCAATTTCCCCTTTTGGCCTCCCCAGTCCCCATTGACAGGCCTTCTAGGGGTGCTGATGAAATGGCAAAATTGTTTCTAAGGCCATCAGTCATTTGTGTGAACAGTAGAGTTCTCACTAAATAGGAAACGTTACTGTTAATTCGACAAAGAAGGCGATTAAGAACAGCATGTTTTTGTTAACTCTCTCGTGGGTCCGTTCCTTGTGGTTGGCAACAGAGGTGATCCGCCTGCAATGGAGTTTTCTATCTTTTAGCATGATCCGTGACAAGTTCCCTTCCTGAGAGGCAAGCCAGTTCAAAGCAGCCCGGCTTCTCCACCGCTTCTGAGTATGAGCATTTCCATTTTCTTCAAGCGTGTTTCTTGACGCGCACAAGAAAAAAGTCTGACTCACCTCTCCACATTGTGAAGGACAAAAAAACAAGATAAAAACCCCTCCCTACTGGACAGACATCCCTGAAAAGCATTAGGAGGGGAAGAAAAGCCGCAGCCGCAATTCATCAAGGAGGAAGGTTTCGCCTGCTGAGTTATTCAAGTCCCCAAGGAGTTCTCCAAGTCCCAATTAAATTGAAGACAGCTGGTCATTTCCTTTGAGATGTGAGGAGGCAGTTGCTCCGAGGAAGGTGGAAAAGCAAAATTTGAAGCTTGAAACAGGCAATATGCTCTATGGATGTTGACTGGTCATCTTTCTGATGGGTAACAGGCATTGGAAAAACTCCACAGGGTTTATTATCACTAGTGTGAGGGCCTCTTAAAAGAGATGGGAGAAAATATCATGGCTAGAAGTTGAAAATTGCATTTGCAAGAGTATGGCCGGCATTTACATTTTTTCAGGCCTTCAACCTTCACATTGCTGGCTTCAGGGAAAATTCCCCCACCTGAACTCTACAATGGTCTCAAGTTACAGCGGAGGAGGTCTCGGTTGGATATTAGGAAAAACAATTTCACTAGGAGGGTGGTGAAGTACTGGAAAGGGTTCCCAAAGGAGGGGGTGGAATCTCCATCCCTAGAGGTTTTTATATATTGGCTTGACAAAGCCCTGGCTGGGTTGATTTAGTTGGGATTGGTCCTGCCTTGGGCAGGGGGCTGGACTTGATGACTCCTGAGGTCTCTTCCAGCTCTAGGATTCTATGTTACACATAGAATCCTAGAACTGGAAGAGGCCTCGAGAGGTCATCAAGTCCAATCCCCTGCCCTCTCGGCAGGACCAAGCACCATCTAGATCATCCCTGACAAGTGTCTGTCCAATATTGCTCACTCCCATCAATGGTGCTAAGGCCATGTTTCTAGACCTTATCCAGGTTCATTATGGGGGAGTTGCTAGCTGCAAATTTCTGATTTAGATACACATTTTTCCCAAATTCCATGGATGTTCTTGTTTTAACGCATTGCAGAGTGGGGCCAGCCAGTGCTTTTTTTGTGATGGTGGTACTGCCCGGTATGCAGTACTGGCACCTCCAGTCAGAGCTCAACAACTTTTCCCTGGAGTACTGGCACTTTTTTTTTTTTTTTGGGTAAAAAAGCAACATTGGTAACATTTGATCTCTGTTTTTTTTTTTTTTTTTTTTTACAGACCTATATGTACATGCAGTGATTGAATATTTATGGGATTAAGTTCATTCTAATGATCCCAGTGCTTGGTCCTGCCATGAGGGCAGGGGACTGGATTTGATGACCTCTCGAGGTCCCTTCCAGTTCTAGGGTTCTATGATTCTACTAGCCTTTAACTTTCTCTTAGCTTTCTTCTTTCTGTCAAGTGGCAAAGACATCTGTTTTGGGGACTGGTAGTTCCAAATTTGATTCCTGATCATAGCTGCGATGCTTGGCTATATGTGGTCACGGCCTGTTATATCGGCAGTATGGTTTTGGATACAGGCCTCTCTCCACTAACTTAATTAATTGACCACTGCCGGAGGCAGAAGAGTAGGTTGCTGGACCCATGCTATGGAACATCCTACAACATGAGGAGAGGTAGCAATCACCAAACCTGGGATTTCCAAAGAAAGCTTATGACAGTCAGGTCTCTAAATCAAAAAGACGCAAATTCACAATCAAGGGATAAAATCATCAAACCATGTTAAATTCTGAAGCCGGGTGTGTACACATTCCAGCGATGGAACAAAAGGGGAGTGATGCCTGAATCTATTCTTTGGAAAGCCCTTTTTGGGATCTTCATGGACGTGAGATCTTCCATTTATTTTATAACCTTTGAGATAATGTTTTCCATTAAAAAATGTTTTCCAGTAGACATTTGGGGCTCCCTCTTCCCCCCAAAAAAGTGGCCTCCAAGGAGCATTAATGACATAGGCCCTTTTTTTTAAAGAGATTTAGGCATTGCTGCCTGCAGAGTTACAGCTCCTAACTGCTTTAAGAGACCGGTTCTGCATTTAGAAGCCCATCAAAGGGATTTTGATTCTTACGTACCTAAGAATTCTTATGTACCTTTTGGAAATGAGAATTGGTCTCACAGCTCAGAACTGAGAGCCGCCCTAGCTTCGATATGTAAATACTTTTTAAAATCTGGGTCTGGGATGTCTAAATCCCATTCTCAAAAGTGACAATTGCTGAAATCGATGCACCCAAGAGGCTAAAAGTCGCTACTGAACATGGGATTTCGGCTGCTCAGGAACTTGAAAATTGTACATACCAGCTTCCCTGCAACTATTCTATGCCAAAGAAAACCATGAGGTTGTACATTTTATTAGTAAAATAAGACAAGAGTCTAATGGGGATGAAGCTGGAGTGTGGCAAATTTATAAATCACATGGAAATTCAACATGGCATCTGTTGAGTGTGCGATAATAAAATGCCCCAGAAAGACAATAGAGTAGAGATTGGAGGAAGCTTCTATTAGACAGGGTGAGGGAGGAAGAGAACATCCAATTGCTCTTTATAGCACATAATACTGATTTTTTTTTATGGATTTAAAGCTGTCTAATGGCTTTTTCCTCAAAGGAATTCATCACCTGTTCAATCATTTACACTCTGGTTAACAGTGCTGCAGGATCATCTCAATGCTATAAAAATTGCTCGGGTTTAGCAGAGTCTCTTGCCCTTTGATTTATCCTTGCAAGTCTCTTCGTGCAGATATATATTTTTTTTGACTCACCAAGACAAGTGAGCCGAGTGACTCCGAGGTTGTTTCCAAGCACTAAATCACCAGCACCGGACATTCTGGGAAACAGGCAAAGGCCTGCCACATTGGAATTGGGGGATTTCAGAGTTTATGAAAGTGAGTGACTAACAGGAGTGAGAAATGAGGTTCTCCAGTGATACAAAGATAAGGCCAAGGCTATCAGAGGAAACAGGACTGGCGTTACTGGAGGGAAAGGGAAACTAGACTGTATTTCACCAAGTGAAAAAGATAAAGTAGTTCTGGGGAAACAGAAAACTCAGTGCTCTGGAAAAGTGCTGGATTTGCATCCGCCAAAGCATTATATTCTTTTATCACTCAGCAGTGGGAACATTTTCTAAACAGCCTCATGTTAAATATGTATTGGGCTCCTGCGGATGCTGGAAGTTATATGACCAAAAGGGATGTGTGAATAAATCAAGGAAGTAGAATTAGATGGCTCAGGAGATGGGGAATGGGTATGAGACCCTTCTAGATCACTGATTTATCTTCTTCACTTCATGGAAGCTTCTAAGAATTGTGACCATGTACACAGTTGTGTTCATCAGATGGCTTACGCCGTGTTGCAGCTGTGTCGGTCCCAGGAGACGAGAAAGGCAATGTGGGTGAGGCCGTATATTTTATTGGACTGACTTCTACTGGTGGGTAAGAGACAACCTTTCAAGCTATGCAGCAGTGCAAGCTACGCAGCACTAATTCAGGCTGAGTGGCACCTTCATTCTGAATCACCTAGATTTCTAGAGTTAGTCTGAGGAAGACTTATCAAATCTGGTTTGGTTTCCATGTGGAGCAAAAAAAAAAAAAAAAAAAAAAAGTCTGACACAGGGTGATGAATTTCTTAACAGACCAGATTTTTCAATGACTCTAACTCACAAACTAGCAGCTTGACTTGTACATTTTATTTTGTGCTCAAACACCAAAAAGTGAACATTTTGGGGGAAAAAAAGTTGTATTGCTTGTACATCACACAGAGGGTGAATTCTTGATGCAAACTCAATTCAGTCTGAACTGTAGGGGTTACTACAGAATATGCACATCATATCTATGCTTATAAGCAATAAGATTAATGTTGCATTAATATGACCACTAGCACATAAAGTCTGAGACTACTGCGTATTCCTGTTTGACAACAAAACTACTCTGCCATTTACCCCACTGTGAACCTATCTGCTGTTCTCTCGCTGGCAGCTGGCAGCTGGCAGCAGTGCACATTGGAGATCTTCTGCAGCATTGTCAGGGAGACAGTGCAGCTTGTGACATATTAAATGAACTAATGCAATTTTAAGACAAGGACAGGCACTAATAAGCAGTATCATGAATACAGGCAGTCCCCGACTTACGCGGATCCGACTTACGTCAGATCCGCACTTACGAACGGGGCTTTCTCGCCCCGGAGGTCGAGGTGGCGGATTGCTGCCTGCGAGCTCCGGGGCGAGAAAGCCCCGTTCGTAAGCTGCTCCGGTGCCCCTGGTCTGCTGGAGACCGTCTCCAGCAGACCAGGGGCACCGGGCGGGTTCCCGCGCTTCTGAGGCTTTGCAAGAGCAAAGCCTCAGAGGCGAGGCACCCCGCTGCCGCTGCAGCTTTGCTCCCCGTGTCCCTGGTCTGCTGGGGAGGGGGGGGCGCAGCTAGTGTGTCCCCCCCCCCAGCAGACCAGGCTTTTGTTTTGGACCCTGGGGCAGAGCAGCTGGGGAGCTGCCGATTGGTCCTGCAGCGCCACTCTGGGCACTACTGGACCAACCCAGCAGCACCCCAACTGCTCTGCCCCAGGTCCTGATTCAGCCGCTGCTGGTCAGTTTCAGCAGTGGCTGAATCAGGACGCCTGGGGCAGAGCAGCTGGGGTGCTGCTGGGTTGGTCCAGTAGCGCCGAGGAGCAAGGAGTGGTGCTACTGGAGCAACCCAGCCGCACCCCAGCTGCTCTGCCCCAGGCGTCCCCGAGTCAGCCGCTGCTGAAACTGACCAGCGCTGACTACAGGAAGCCCGAGGCAGAGTTGCTCTGCCCCAGGCTTCCTGGAATCAGCCGCTGATCAGTTTCAGCAGTAGCTGACTTGGGGACGCTTGCGGTTCTTAAGTTGAATCTGTATGTAAGTCAGAACTGGCGGTCAGTTTCAGCAGCGGCTGAATCTGGACGCCAATTCCGACTTACATACAGATTCAACTTAAGAACAAACCTACAGTCCCTATCTTGTACGTAACCCGGGGACTGCCTGTACTTCTCAACATGTCAGCTTCCCATAAACAGGGAACAGACAAAACTGTGGATGCTATAAACAGAGGTGAGCTCCTAAAGAACAATAGTAGGTCACTAGATCATCTCATGTCTCCTTCTGCTTGGCCTCTCTTGCCCCCTTCCGATTCATTCAGGGCTCTCTGTGTTTTGTCTTAAAAATTCATCTGTTTCTTAAATTCACCACTGCTCTTTACCTCAGTGCTTATTGGGAGGACTTATCTTTTATGCTTACTGCCCCTTGTCAAATGTTTTCATTTTTCTACAGGTTCCGCCCTGCCCTCCCCTCCTTCCAATTTCATGGCTCAGATTAAAGTATATATTTTGTTCTCCACATCGTTGTTTTGTTTTGTTTTTCTTGGTGAGTTGGCCGGCTTTGTTCCCCCTTGGTAAATGTCACGAATGTGACTCCTTATTTTCAATCCATTTCATTTTTATTTTTGTAATCATCTGAATCCTGTTTTGGTTTTGGGTTGCATGGGTTTTTTTGGGGTTTTTTTTTTGTTTTTTTACATTAATGCAACAGCCATGAGCATTTTGGGTTTTTATAGCAAGTCAAGCTTTGGAGAGTTCAACATTTTGTGAACTCGCTTTTAGCCTCACAAATCTACTTTGAGTTCACAAACTCCTTTGTTTTTATCCTGTCATTTAAACCTGCTCTTCGATGTGTTGCTTATACTCCTTTTGTGACTCGGCCACAAATCAACTGCTCCCAATTGCTCCCAGCACATAGACTTTTGGTCAGTTTTTTCACTCTCATTTATTTTAGTGGGAGCTGTGTGCTTTTGAAAATCCCACTTAGATATCTAGCTGCCTTTGTAGGCACTTAGGGTGTGTCTAAACTACATGGCTCCATCGATGGAACCATGTAGATTAGGCTGATCGGCAAAGGGAAATGAAGCCGCAATTTAAATAATCGCGGCTTCATTTAAATTTAAATGGCTGCCGCACTGAGCCGACAAACAGCTGATCAGCCTCCCCGTTATGCCTTGTAGGATGAGATTTACCGGGGAGGTCGATAAAGGGCTTTCAGGTTGGCACGGGAGCATCCAGACTAGCGCGCTGAGCCGACAAACAGCTGATCAGCTGTTTGTCGGCTCAGCGCAGCAGCCATTTAAATTTAAATGAAGCTGCGATTATTTAAATCACGGCTTCACTTCCTCTTGCCGAACAAACAAATCTAGATAGCTCCGTTGACCGAGCCATGTAGTCTAGACGTACCCTTAGATACCATTACTGATCTTGAATCATAGCTCAAGTTCCAGTGGTCCACGTTGAGGTGGTGAACGTCTGATTTACCTTTAAATCGGTTTGCTGGGCTAATACCGCACAAGGAGGGGCTTAATATTTGGGGTCTGTTTTCTTTCTATCACAGTTTTGGATCTGACTCACCTGCCGATTCATCAGCCTGCTTGTAAAAAATCTTGCATAATCAGGAGGCTGACTTTCCCCAAATCATGACAACAACAAAGAGGAGGAGAGACATGGAAAGGGGGGGAGGGTTGAATCAATGTGCCATGATTCGAGTGTGTTCCACTGAGAGTTAGGGGTCAATACAGCTCTTTAACTTGAGCCTGGAGAACAAGAAAGGAGCCTCTGAACAGAGGGAGTTATCAGTGTTGGAGACTTTGCCGGTTGTTGGTAAGGAGGAATGTTGTCAAAAGTTGACTCTGGGGGTGGGGGAAGCCACAAAAAGGCTGAAGAGAAGGAGTTCCTACTGATGGGCTGCAATGGCGGCAGAGATTTGACATTGAAGGGACACTGGACTAGGTGACGCAGTGTAGCTGTTCTTATGCCCTTGTTCCCTTTCCTGTTGGGGGAGAGAGTTTTTAGAATACTCCTCCCCCGCAACTGAGAGTAGTTTAGGCAGATAGGAATCACTGTTCTTTCTGGGGGCTGCAGGGAAGACAAAATTAGCAGCGCGGGGTGGGAGCTGTTGTTTTTACCATTCTTGTGAAAGTTCAGTTCCATGGGGAGGTGCCCAGCCCAGAATCTCTGGGAGCCGCAAGTGCAAGAACAGGAAAACTCAGGGCCCTTCTGACATTGAAGGTGCTGATATGTAAACACCGTGAAAGCTTTGTCCAGCCTTGATGCCTTCATCCATAGCTGGGCTTCAGCAGCTGATGTCATCAGCAGGCGCCCTCTTCCCCCTCAGCCTGCCTTGAGCTACCAGGAGATCGATCTGCCTGCCGCTTGGGACAGCTCTGTGGCTCGGAGCAGGGGGAGGGGCACGGAATGAGGATCTCCAGGGCCTTCCCCTGCGTCCAGACTCAAGCCGCGTTCTTTCGAAATTATTTTGAAAGAACGCGGCTTTTCTTTCGATGGCGGTAAACCTCGTTTCACGAGGAAGAACGCCTTCTTTCGAAAGTTCCTCTTTCGAAAGAAGGCGTTCTTCAATGTAAAGAGGCCGTCATCGAAAGAGAGCATCCAGACTCGCTGGGTGCTCTCTTTCGAAAAAGCGGATTTATCTTTCAAAAGATCCGCCTGTAGTCTAGACGCGATCTTTTGAAAGAGGCTCTTTCGAAAGATGCTTTCGAAAGAGCCTCTTTCGAAAGAAGCCTGCAGTCTAGACATAGCCCAGGTGTTCGCAAGGGGGCAGAAGTGGGTCGCCGTGGTTTTCTCCATTAGGGGGCAGAGCAAGAACCTCGAATATCCAGCACATTCAATTTGCTGGCAACTCCCATTCCCCATAAGTGCTGGATAACAAGGCTTTCACTGTATTTATTTCTGTCATGCTTCAACATATCTGCTCACCAGTTACAGACCCTGAATATCATATTCAAACCAAAGTATGGTAGCTGGCTCCTTATCCTCCTTCAAGCTCCCCTTTGCCTGGCTGCCTACAAAAATCCTGACAACTGGTAGACCACTGCCTGTCAGGCGGACCACCACCGTCTATTAGAGTCAGATGGCTGGAAGAGTCAAGGAATCAGTCTGTTTGTTGCCCTATACTTGGACTGTTGGCTCCAGAGCCACTCTTCGGCTGTATGGGGCCCTAGGCTGGACTATTAAACGGGTGCCCTTATTTCTGATGCAGCTTGGGGGATGACTTTTTAGAGCTGTGATTTTATGACTTTCAGCCACATGCTAAAGAAATGGTTTTAAATGCAGGTCCTGTCGACTGACACTGTACATTCAGAAACTGGCAGTCTAGACCTGGGTTGGCAAATGCCTGGTAAATGGCTTGATTGCCGCTGGAATGGCTCTTTCCCCGGTCCAGTATTCTGCGAATAGGCCTGGCAGGCTTTGTCACTTTTTCAGTGAGCTGGATCCTTTCTGGAGGAAACAGCGCCACAGAACACGGATCGGAAGAAGAAAGAGGGGGCACTAGGACCCAGCAGGGCCCCAAATTTTCAGGCGCCCTACACAATGGCATAGTCTGCGTGTGGGTAAGGCCAGCTTTGGTCAGCTCTTTGGAGCAGTCAGCCAAACTCTTAGTCTTCGCGCTACCATGATACATCGAGTAAAAGCAAAACTTTTTCCTAAGAAAAACCAGTGAGATTAGGCTGCAGGTTGCATTTGCAATGGACAGAAGAAAAAAAAAACCCGAGTCTAATCGGAAAGGTAATGAATATGCAAAATCCATCTTTTTCCTGGAGCCACAAACCAGAAAGCTGACCTCCTCACAGCACCTTGCAGAGTTGTCAGCGAGTGATTACCAACAATATCAAGCTGAGCATTGACTCTAATGTCAATGAGCAATGGTTCTGGTTTGGGTCTGGTAGTCACCCATCCCTAGCTGGAATCTTGATCTCCCATTTTCCTGCAGCTCAATCTGAGAGTAAGAAAGGGCAGCACAAGAAAAAGTTTAAAACCGATCATTAATCATAACACAACTTCCTGATACGTGAGGTTTCTCCATCTTTAACAATCTGACATTTCATTCTTCCCACTACACTTTATAAAGGTCTTCAGTATACATACTCTATCATTCAGTTCTTTGTGTGGGCCATTATATCTGATGGAACTTAAGGATATTGTAGGCTTGCCTCACATATCAGCCTTTTTAAAATGGGCAAACATCAAGAATAATTCATTGTTAACTACAGGAAATGTCAGATTTTCATGCTTGATAAAATGCTGCTGGCAATTTCCATCTTTTTATGAATTCATTCGGAACCCGTTGCAAAAAATAAAAAGGAACGCTCTTGTCTCTCGTTATATAGAGATATGATGGTTTTTACTGTAATGACTCCAGAAACAATGGCATGTAATATTGTTATGACTACATCTCGGGTTGCTGCTATGGAAGTTTTGAACATAGTTCATTTTAATCTAACAAGAGGCACTAGATAAACAGTTAACAAAAAAACCCCAAAACAACAACAATGAAACAGATATTTTTGTGAATGAAAGTGACGTGTTCACTGTTAAGCGTAGAGTTGTATTATTTGGCTGTGTCTAGACTGGCAAGTTTTTCCGCAAAAGCAACTGCTTTTGCGGAAAAACTTGCCAGCTGTCTACACTGGCCACTTGAATTTCTGCAAGAACACTGACGATCTCATGTAAGAGATGTGCTGCTCCCATTTGGCAAAAGCCCTCTTGCGCAAATCATTTGCACAAGAGGGCCAGTGTAGACAGCACAGTACTGTTTTGCGCAAAAAAGCCCCGATGGCTAAAATGGCGATCAGGGCTTTTTTGTGCAAAACCGCATCTAGATTGGCACGGACGCTTTTCCGCAAATCTAGACGCACTTTTCCGAAAATGCTTTTAACGGAAAACTTTTCTGTTAAAACCATTTCCGGAAAATCATGCCAGTATAGACGTAGCCTTTGTGTTTGGTATTTGGAGAACTGCCCATCGACTGCTGAAAAACCAGTTCCAAAAGTTGAATGAATCCAAAAATTCATCCGAGAAAGATCCTTATTTTGGGCTGTGTGCAAAGCACCCAGAAGAGGAGGGAGAAGCTGGGTTGGTGATTGCAACCCATTTCTGTTTCTGTTTCTCTTTCACTTTCACTTTCTCTTTCTCTATAACCGATGATTAAGTCACTCACCTGGAATGTAGGGATCTAGGTTTGAATCCCCGCTCTGAAACTGACCAGACTTAAAAAAAATGTTGGATAAACCAAAAATTAACACAAAACAAGCAAACAAAATCTGATTCTGAAAAGGTCTAGGGAACATGACCTATGAAGGAAGGCTGAAGGAATTGGGATAGAAATGTAGCCGTGTTAGTCTGGGGTAGCTGAAGCAAAATGCAGGACAATGTAGCACTTTAAAGACTAACAAGATGGTTTATTAGAATATGAGCTTTCGTGAGCCAGACCCACTTCCTCAGATCAAATAGTGGAAGAAAATAGTCACAACCATATATACCAAAGGATACAATTAAAAAAAAATGAACACATATGAAAAGGACAAATTACATTGCAGAACAGGAGGGGGATGCGGGGGGGGGGGAGGAAGGAAGGTAAGTGTCTGTGAATTGATGATATTAGAGGTGGGGAGAGTGGGATGTCTGTGAGCTAATGGTATTAGAGGTGATAATTGGGGAAGCTATCTTGGTAATGGGTAAGATAGTTTGCGTATTTGTTCATTCCTTCCCGGAGAGTGTCGAATTTTAACATGAATGACAGTTCAGAGGATTCTCTTTCAAGTGCAGATGTAAAAGGTCTTTGTAGCAGAATGCAGGTGGTTAAGTCATTGAGAGAGTGTCCTTTCTGGTTAAAATGGCAAGAAACTGTTTTTTCATTGTGAACTTGTCTGATATCTGTTTTGTGGGCATTAATCCTTTGGCGAAGTGTCTGAGATGTTTGTCCAATGTACATAGCAGACGGACACTTTCGGCACATGATAGCATAGATTATATTTCTGGATGCGCAGGAATTGGGTTTGTTTAGTTTAGTTTAGAAAAGAGAAGATTGAGGGGGGACATGATAGCAGTTTTCAGGTATCTAAATGGGTGTCATAAGGAGGAGGGAGAAAACTTGTTCATTTTGGCCTCTGAGGATAGAACAAGAAGCAATGGGCTTAAACTGCAGCAAGGGAGGCTTATGTTGGACATTAGGAAAACGTTCTTAACTGTCAGCGTGGTCAAACACTGGAATAAATTGCCCAGGGAGCTTGTGGAATCTCCATCTCTGGAGATATTTAAGAGTAGGTTAGATAAATGTCTATCAGGGATGGTCTAGACAGTACTGGGTCCTGCCGTGAGGGCAGGGGACTGGACTCGATGACCTCTCGAGGTCCCTTCCAGTCCTAGTATTCTATGATCTATTGGAGTCAAACCAACTTGCCCTCCATCTTTTAAAACTGCCGTAGAACCCAAAGAGTCAGTTATTTGTCCAACTCCATTCACAAACAATTTGCTCACTATGTTCACAAGTCTGCATTTGGATGCATGCTTTCAGACCCGTGTGAAGTACTGATGACTTCAGTGCAACTCCTCAGAGGAGCATAGCATCATTTGGCCTGCTGGAAGACAATTAGGATGAAATCCATAACCAGCGTTATTTGAAAGGTTTGTTTCAAAGAGCTTGCCCTTTTTTGGTAGAGGCGGGATGGGGTGAACTCAAGCTGATCAGACAGCATTGTGTGTTAGTAGTGGCTCCATCATTTTTATTTATAATTTGTACTACAGTAGCATGTAGTCTCTATTACCAAGATCAGCACTGCAGACATACATAGAAGGAAGTAGCCACTACCCCAAGGAGCCCACAGTATAAAGAGCTACACCAAACTGTTCCAATGTAGAAGATTGGGACCTGAAGTATGGAGAGATTATGTGACTTGCCCAAGGTCATAGCTGGAGTCTGTGGCAGAGTTGGGAACTGAATGGAGACCTCCTCAGTCTCCACCCAGAATTTTAACAATAACATCTCCCTTCCTCTTTCATATCCAGCAACCAGGCTTCCTGGATCCCCTATATTTCTAGCAAATGTTCCTCTTTCTGGGGGAAGTCATGGAGCTCGATTGTCAGTTCAAGCCTCGTTCTCTGTAGGATGTCCCTCATGGCCATGCTATGTTGGTTTAATGACAGCTATGGCGGCCTTGAATCCTAGAACCACAGGGTTACAAGGGACCACAAAGGTCATTAAGTCTACTCCTCTGCCAAGACGTAGGATTTGGTGTGTCTAAACCATCCAAGCCAGATGGCCCTTCAGCCTCCTTTTGAAAGCCTTCAGTGAAGGAGATCTGATGATGTTCCCAAGCAGTCTGGTTCATTGCTCTGCTTTCTTACACCTAAGATATTTTTTCCTGAGGTCAGCTTTCTCTGGTGACTTAAGATTTTGCACTGCATCATACATACCTTGAAAAAAAGTTGGAAATAGAATCTTATTTTTATTTTAAAAAAATCTCAATTTTGTTTCGAAAGAAAACATTTCCCCCTCATTTCAGCCACTTTCATTCTGTTTATATAGTCGTTCATGAGGAGTCAGGGGCAGCAGTATGTAATAGAACAAGAAAAATCGGAGCTAAACTCTAAAACCAAAATGCATTTCAAAAATTAATATTTGAGAAAATGTCTGAAGCAAAAAGGTGACCGAATGGACCATTTCCAGAATTTCGCAGGACGTTTATGAAATATGGTTGTTTTAGTTCTGAACTGGGCCCCAAACACACTGTGAAATATTGACCTTTCCATGAAATGCAAATTCGGAGTTTGGACAGCTCTGCTGATTAGAGAGAGGTGAGGCAGAAGGGATAACATAGAATCTGTCTCTGTTTGAAACTCTCCGTCCCATTGGGGTCAGTATGGTATTTTTAAGCCTTTTGCAATAAACCAAGGGGAGCTATCGGAGGAAACTCTGTTCAATGCTTCTAGTTTTAGTTTGGTGAGCAACTGAATTCCTTTTGTCCCTTTATAAAGGGGACACTATTATAGCCGTACAGAGTTAACAATATGGTCCCATTCAATCCTTTGATTCCCTGATCCCTGTGTCAAAAATCAATTTCCTCTTATAGACCAGACTGTGCAGCTCTCGGAGTCTCTACTTCAAAGTTTCTTTAAATGTCAGCTGTGCTATTATCTTTCACCTGTGAAAAATGAGGAGCCAGTTGTTGGGGCATGAGCAATTCTTTAGACATTCTTGCTACAAATATAGTAAGCTGGTGTAATAAGGCCTTAACAATAATCTATGGAAGGCAGAAATGCATTTCCATTCTGCACAACACTTATGAGCAGCCGTTTGGATAGGCCCCATGAATGGAACATTTGCATTGTTTCCCAATGGGGAAAGAAATGTCTTCAGCACTGAAGTGCAATTTATAGGTGCAATCAGCTAAGCATCGACTCTTAAGCATCTATGGGTATGTCTACACTACAGCACTAATTCGAACTAACTTAATTCAAATTAGTTAATTCGAACCAAGCTAATTCGAATTAGTGCATCTAGACCTAAAAATTAATTCAGATTAGCGTTTTGCTAGTTCGAACTAGTGCGTCCCCATTGAGTGGACCCTGAACCGAAGTTAAGGCTGGCCAGAACCAGTGCCGGCAGGGCATCAGGTTAGGGCTTAGAGTGTGGAGCTGCTGCCTCAGGCAAGCCGAGGGCTGTGCTTAAAGATACCTTGGTCCCCGCAAACTCTTTGGCCGGGCCTGCCTCCTCACCGGTTGAGCCAGCCCACGGCTGCTCTGACACTCTCCCACCTCCAGGCCAGTCGAGAGCACACAGTCTCCTCCCTCGCCAGGGGTGCGCGACACCAGAGAGAACTGCCAACTGTTCAAACGGGATGGTGGTCCCGTCTACGCATCACACAGGCCCCTGGAAGGGCGGTAGGCGAGAGATTTCGCACGCTTCCCCGCCCCCAGGCCCTGAATGTCACTATGCCAGGAGTCTCAAACTCCTGATGGTGCAATTTGGCCCAGGACTCCCGGTGGGCTGGGGAGGTCTGTCTGTTACCAGCCCCCAAACCCCGCCCCTTCCTGCCATTGCTCCGCCCTCTCTCCATGGCACCCCAACCTTGAGGATGCAGCTTCAAGGACCACAGAGGGAGGAGGTATTGGCATGGTGCAGTAGTTGTGTCTCCCTGCAGGAGCTGCAGGGAAGCGAAGCCCAACAGAGCGAGCACGTCCGAGGCCTAGCACGTCATCCTTCCGTTGCGGAAGGCAGCGATGGTGTGGCATGGGGGTGATTTCTCAATGGCTGTTTCATTGCTCTGTATGTGCCCCAGGCCTTTAAAGGGAAGCAGCCAAAACAGCAGGCATCTGATTCAACCTCTCAGAAATGGCAGGTCGAAAAGCAAAGTGTGGATGCCAGAAAACGCCAACATACCCAGAACCGACTCTAGTTTAAGTCAGTAAGCAGACTTCCTTGCTGTCTGAAGTGGCTTCCCTACAGGGAAATTGCATCACACACTCACCACCACATGTCTTCATTCACCGTGTGCGCCTGGGAAAAGAGCTTGTCTGGGGCTATGTCTACACTACAGAGTTTTTTTCCAAAAAACGGCCGTGAACAACTCTTCCTCACAGATTGATCCCAATATTTTCCAAGTGAAGACAAGGACACCAGTGACGCTCTCCCTTTCACAATTATGGCAACGATTATCGCCCCCCTGAATCAGAGTGTGTGGAAAAGACAATCAAAGTTCCAAAAGTACGGAGAAAGACTTTATCAAGTCCACTCTGTGATAGTTCTACTCAATCTACTGGAAAGCACCCCAGCCTCAAAGTTTTGAAGCGATCTAGCACGTGAGGGGATGACATATTAGACTTTTCTAAAGGGACCACAGTCTGTCATGCTGACCACTACTGGCTAGTTGTTTTCATCCTTGCACACCCTTGCCTTACTTTGCACCCCCCAAGTGACAGCCAGCACATGAGCTAATATGGAGGGGATAGTGAGATCTGGACAATATTCTTTTGCCCCAAATGCTTCTTAGGTGAAAAATGAAGGTTCAGCGCCACTGACGTGTCACGAACCTGTGAGGAGTTTGCTGAATTGTTCATATGAAACAAAAACAAAAATAAATAGTCTAAAAAAAATGATGTTTCATGTCAGGCATTTTCGAAACAAAAGGCTTTGAGCTTTCAGTTCACAATGACATTTCATGTTAACATTTCCTTTCATTTTATAGATAAAAACACTAATGAAATGTCTGAGATCTACACAATTTGGTTTTACCTTTTGATGAACTGAAAATTTTGGAAGAAAAATTTGTTTTCAGTCTAGCGTTTTTTTTTTTAATTTTTTTGGAATTGCCAAGAAATCAAACACCCAGTTATTCACCCAGCACTATTAACAACCCATTAAGCTGATGTGGCTTTGTTAAACCTCTCTGGTCCTATGCTCTCTGCAGACTCAGAAAGGTTTCCATTATATACAGCAATTACTGTTTGTTTAATGGTTCTCAGCACCCCAACCTTAAAAAATGTTCCAATACCCCTGTAAAAACTGCAGCTCATGCAGAAACATTTAGAAGCCAAATCCACACACACAAATATTTCGGAAGACACGTGAGATGTCCATAAATAGCAATGTGGCTCTCACCACCTTGGAGTTGCTTCAAACAGGGACATGTCTCTTCTATTCCCTTCCTGGGTTGAATTGACTCTTATGAACACCACAGTGTCATGGGCCTTTCTCAGCCGCTCACAAATACACCAGACTTGTGAGTGGTGATGGATCTGAGTGCCAGAAATAGGCGACTCTAGCACTTGAGCTGAAGGAAATCTCTCTTATCACTAAGAGAGAGGTAGTCTGGATTGTTGCTGGGACCATCCACTAGAGAGAAACATGCTCACACGCATTAATCTGGGGTACACTATAATCAAGAAACACTTGATATTTGTTTTGCCTGGTGTTTCTCAAGGATATCTTTGTCTCTGCATGCCTGAAGCATCGGAATGGCTTACATGGAGCGGGCAGATGCAAAGCATAATGTGAGGGTCACCAAATGAAATTGACCATTATCCACACTCAAGCAGGTGTCAGCATTTCCATTCCACATGATTGGATAGATGATTGAGACAGCACAGCATTTACCAGTTCATCAACAGATAATGCACATTTCACTCTCTGTACCGCAGATCCGCTTCAAACTTTCAGGCTAAAAGCTGCAAAAGAAATAGAGGGGACTGTTGAGAGTGGAAAGCCAACCTCTCTATGACATGATTTTTATAAGTAAATAAATAGAGCCCATTATGGATCTGGGATATAATAGCTGCCTTAGAAAAGTGGCATTGACAGAACCAAAGCACTGCATTACCAAGATTGCAAAGCACCCAGATTGCTTGTGATTAGAGAAATTATCCTAGATCAGAAGGACACATTGTTGTTACTAATTATTTGTATTACATTGGCCTGTAGACACCCCAGACCAATTCAAACCTTCCTTGTGCACAAATATGCACTTTCATTTATTCCATATAAGCTGCTGAATTACCCTTGCTGGCTTTTAAAATGAATAAAACAACAGTGTCATTGATTTTATATGGTGTTTTTGAAAATACTTTTTGTAAATCCAAGCAATTATTGTATTTTAATGCAAATCACACAATCAATCAGCTATGACCAAAACATCAAATAGAGCGGACAATGCCAATTGAAGTCAGTTTAGGTCAGGCCCACAATTCAGGGACAGCTTAAAAATACACCAGAATCAGGTCAAATTGCTGAGAAATAGGACAGATACACCCTCAAGTGCTAGTGTTCCCAGAAGATGTACAAAACCAGTCACAAAAGTAAACTTCTGTCCCATCACACTGGCTAACAAGTAGCTAAAAAAGCAGTTTCCTGAGGCATTCCAACCTTTTGTATCTCCCCGCTAATCTCACCTCCTCCCCCTCAAAAAAAAAAAAAACCCTAAACAGACCTTGATTCAGAGATGAGTGGTTCTTTACAAGCAGTCTTAGCAAACAACCAGTTCTTCTGATCCAAAAGGACCAGCCATGCACCCAGGTCATTGTATAATTCAGATCTTACCCAAAAATATGCTGATGCCAATCCTTTAGTATCTAAAATCTAAGGCTGTGTCTACACTGGCATGAATTTCCGGAAATGCTTAAAACAGAATAGTTTTCGTTATGAGTATTTCCAGAAAAAGAGCATCTAAATGGCAGGCTGCTTTTCCGGAAAAGCCCTTTTTCTGGAAAAACATCTGTGGCCAATGTAGACGCGCTTTTTCGGAAAAGAGCCCCGATCGTCATTTTTGCGATCAGGGCTTTTTTCCAGAAAAACTACTGGGCTGTCTACACTGGCCCTTTTCCGGAACAGTGTTCCGGAATAAGGACTTATACCCGAACGGGAGCAGCGTAGCTTTTCCGGAATAGCGGCTGATTTTGTACAGTAGAGCGTTGTTGCTTTTCCAGAAATTCAAGGGCCAGTGTAGACAGCTCGCAGCTTATTCCGGAAAAGCGGCTGATTTTCCAGAATAAGTGGCCCAGTGTAGACACAGCCTTCAGGTTTATAGAAAGAAAGAAAGAAAGAAAGAAAGGCTAAGTGTACATTGCAGAATTAAATTGGAAAAAGATACGCAATTTGCATACTGCAAATTGCATATCTTTTTCCAATTTACCTTTGAAAGAGGCTTTTCTGAAATTTGGCGTGTCTACACGGTGCCAAATTTTGGAAAAAAGTCCTCTTTCGACACATCCCTTCTTCCTCATAAAACGAGGTTTACAGGGATGGTGAAAGAGCACATCTAGGGTATGTCTAGACTAAATCCCTCTGTCGCCAGAAGGATGTAGATTAGACATACTGAAATTGCGAATGAAGCAGGGATTTAAATATCCCGCGTTTCAGTAGAATAAAAATGGCCGCTGCTTTTTGCCAAGATGGCAATTTGTTGGCAAAAAGTGGTAGTCTTTTGCAACGAGGTTTACAGGATCGGTCGGAAAAGGCTTTCCTTGCTGACCAATCCCCATCTAGGCTGACGCTTTTGGCTGGCAAATTGCAGCGTCGACAAAAAGCAGTGACCATTTTTATTCTAATGAAGTGCGGGATATTTAAATCCCTGCTTCATTAGCAATTTCGGTATGTCTAATTTACATCCCTTTGGCGACAGAGGGATGTAGTCTAAACATACCTCTAGAGTCTAGAAGTAGTGAGAGAAAGAAAGAAAGAAAGAAAGAAAGAAAGAAAGAAAGAAAGAAAGAAAGAAAGAAAGAAAGAAAGAAAAGCCAGTAATGGCTCAGGACAACTCTGTGCTAGGTGCTGTACAAATGTACAGAGCATGTCCACAGATAGTGTTATAAGGATGAATATATTCAGGATTCTGAGGTACTCAGATACAAAGGTGATAGGGGCCAGACAAGCACCTAAAAGAAAGACTCTTCTGGATTCTTCCCCTGTCATTCATTGTTGCACAGACACACTTGTGCATGCGGAACATTCTTGCTGGCCCGTGAGAATAGACATGTGAGGAAGGTCTGTGTGTATCTTCCGACTTTTTAGTGGGATGAGACATTTTTTGGGGGAAAAAGGAATCACACAGGCCTGACTTTCATTTACACCATGGCTCTTTTCCTTTGATGTGCCAGTAGAAAGGCCCCTGGCCGTGCAAAAGGGTTTGAAAATGGATGCTGCTCTCACTTTAAGGCCCCTCTGCACACAGCCTGAAAGGAGCAAAGAGGCTTTGTAGTGTCAATGAAAATCAAGTGCACTCTCCCTCTCTCTGCCCCGCTCTCCTAGTACATGTTTCTCTGCCTCCCCTCCGCTTTTCTTCCTCTCTGGCCACACCGATTTTCCTGCCATGTGCCGGTTGCCTGACTAGTTCATTCCCTTCGCTCCTACTTGCATGGACCTTCCTTTCCCAGGGCAGGACTCATTAGCTGCTCTATCGTTGTTGGCTGCTGCAGCAATGGTTATAAAAAAACAATAAACAAACCCAAACTAAGATCAGGGTCCCCCTTTGCTGTGCCCTAGATGAACTTACTGTAAAAGGCCGACCCTGCCCTAAGAGAGTAAGACAAGGCACAATAAGGTGTTGCTTGATCTAAGATTGCTTCTGAACTTCCAGTTACCACCTGTGGGGTTGACAGGTTCTTTGTCCCAGAATCAGGCCCACTATTCAACTTTTCTGTGGTTGGGACCCTGCTGTGCAGCGTGGCATCACTCACACTACAGGAACTCTTATATACTTCAGGGTGGGTCCTGCTTTGGGCAAGGGCCTCGACTCGATGGCCTCCTGAAGTCTCTTCCAGCCCTAGGATTCTAGATTGCAAATATAGTTTATTAATACAGTTAGCGCCATTCACCAACACCCCCATTTCATAAGACAGATAGGGAATGGACCATGTATATTTCCACACATTCACACCGTTCCTTCTAGAGCAATGGGTAGCAGGTTTAAAACGAATAAAAGAAAGTTCTTCACACAGCGTGTAGTCAACCTGTGGAACTCCTTGCCAGAGGAGGCTGTGAAGGCTAGGACTATAATAGAGTTTAAAGAGAAGCTAGATAATTTCATGGAGGTTAGGTCCATTAAAGGCTATTAGCCAGGGGATAAAATGGTGTCATTGGCCTCTGTTTGTCAGAGGCTGGAGAAGGATGGCAGGAAACAAATCGCTTGATCATTGTCTTCGGTCCACCCTCTCTGGGGCACCTGGTGCTGGCCACTGTTGGCAGACAGGCTACTGGGCTAGATGGACCTTTGGTCTGACCCAGTATGGCCGTTCTTATGTTCTAATCCGAGGTGTTAGCCATCATCTTCCTCATCACCTGCACCTCCCCCGTCATCACCACTGGCCATCAGACTGGCACCTCCCAACGACAACAGCTCCTCTTCTCACCCCTAGGCTGGGATGCCACTTTTATCGTGTTACGCTGGCGTTGTTACACTTGATGCATATTCAATAAGGGATGTTTCCCTTTCTCTTTATTTGTATTTCCTCACCTTACTAATGGTGCAGTGTCTTTTTCCAATAGGTCAGTATCATATTGAGCTCAACTTATTATTATATGCATCAGTTTGTTACTGTGGGCCTTCTGTGGCCTGTCTATTACATTTGTTACTTCTGTCTTACCCGGTCTAGTCTAAACCAGTTAATTCGTGTTTTCTAAGTAATGATGCACCTGCTAGGGCTGAGGGTATTCTTGGACGCCCCTTATGCCACTGAAAGTTGCTTTATCTGGGTGAAAGGTCCCAGATACAGGCCACATCCTGTATGTTGAGTTAAGGCAAAACTAGCATGCACAACTCTGGTACTCTTCACCCACATAGGAAAGTTAATGTGCACGTAAGTCCCTTGCGTTACAGCCAAACTGCCAATATAAATCTACTGAAACTTATTATGCTAAACATATAATCAACCCCATAAGGAAATAATCAGTGAATATATCTACAGGCAAGCAACCACAATAGCGAAAGCAAGAGTGAGTTTGAAAGAGAGGAATAAGATCTGGAAAAGTAAAGTGATTAGCTTAGGAATGAAGCTGAGTGTCTTGGAAACACGTGTATTTAGCAGTACATTGTATGGATGTGAGATATGGGTTATAACAAAAGATTAGAAGAGAAAGATATTGATGTTCGAGAGGAGGAGTTATAGAAAGATCCTGAGAATAGGATGGATGCAGAAGGTCACCAACGAGGAATTATATAGGAAGATACAGCCGAAAGACAACCTACTACAGAAGCGGCGAGGAGTCCTGTGGCACCTTGTAGACTAACAGAAGAGTTGGAGCATAAGCTTTCATGGGCAAAGACACGCATGAGACGAAGTGGGTCTTTGCCCACGAAAGCTTGTGCTCCAACACTTCTGTTAGTCTATAAGGTACCACAGGACTCCTTGCTGCTTTTGCAGATTCAGACGAACAAAGCTATCCCTCTGATACTTGACTACTGCAGAAAGTTATACAACAAACGTTACAGCTATTCGGGCATATCTGCAGAATAAACAACAAGCGAAAAGCTAAGACTCTGGTATTCGACATAATGGATGGTCCGAATAGGAGAGGCAGACCCCACAGAGAATAGGTAGATAATATAGTAGATTGGTGTGGAGGTAGTCTACAGAAACTAAGCCACTCCACACTGGACAGGGAAAGATGGAAGGAAATAGTGAGGGAGGCATTGGACACCAATGGGCGTTGAGACCATGGTTGTGGATGATGATGACGCAACCAGATTAGCCCGATAGGCTACAAAGGGGATATAACAAATGGGGGGTATGGAGGGAAAAGATGCTAGGATTTGTCCATTTCTCCCAGCTTTTGGTTTGATCATACAAAAGGCTGCAGCAGGAAGGTCCTGCTTCAATTCAAACAACTCACACTCTCTTTTCATTGTGATAGAAATGTAGCCGTGTTAGTCCTGTTTTTTGTTTCAGCTACACCAGACTATGCAGCACTTTAAAGACTAACAAGATGGTTTATTAGATGATGAGCTTTCGTGGGCCAGACCCACTTCCTCAGATCAAATAGTGGAAGAAAATTGGCACAACCATAGATACCAAAGGATACAATTAAAAAAAATGAACACATATGAAAAGGAGAAATCAAATTTCAGAATCAAATTTCATTGGCTCTCTGCCAACATTTCCCGAAGACTTTCAAGGGCCCACTATCTCTGGGTTTAACCCTTACAGGCCATTTCATTAACTGAATGGCCCAGATGTCCAAAAAGTATCCCTCCCATTCATCACAACTTGTTTTAACCTAGCTCTGGAATTAACACTGCAGTTGGGAGAGGGACTGATGGGTATTATAGGTTGGAAAGTCGTTTCCTGGTGTGGGAATCCTCTCCCAAGATCTCCTCTACATAAGCTTACGGGGAAAGAGTGGTCTGGCATTTATATTGACTCTGGTCATTAAACACAGCCTGCAGTGCAATCAGTGATCCAAAGACCCCTGCGCGTCTGAGAAGTTATTTACCAGACAACTGAAAAAAATAAACAATCATTGCTGTAGGCACGGTAAAGTTTATCGGAGATGTTCATTTGATGCACTCGACATTCAGAGTAAAATCTGAAATGGAAATGAAGACGTGTCTGACCTTCCATCATAGAAGAAAGCTACAGCTATTCCGAGGAGCAGGAGAATCAGGCACCTTTGTTTATTTACAAGTAGACTGCTGTCTGATTGCCAGCACTGAATGAGAAATCTACGAGACAAGGAGCCGCTTTGCTTTTTTTCTGAAGTTGATTGAATATTAATAACAACGCAGTGGAAAGTTGATAACAAGAGAGACTGTGACCATAGTGTCTGAGCAGCATCATATTATTTGCGTAGCTCCCTCATCACCATGGACAGGGTAGAAGTGGGAAATCGACGACACTCACATGCTCAGGAACACCACGTCTTCAAAGCCTCGGTGTGTGAATACCCATCACCTTCATTTCCATTGTACAACAACATTTACCTTGAAGAGTTACAAAGCACTTTGCACATGTCAGACACAGCACAACCTGGAAATGCAGCCATCTGCTAGCAACAGAAAAATCATGTGCACCATTTGGGATAAAGGAGTGTTGGCCAAGGATGCCAGATGAGACCCCTGCCTTTGAAGAAATGTTCTGGAAAATGGTAACGCAATTATAGGACTTAAGGGGCAGTCTTTTTGCTCTGAGTTTGTACAGCACCTTGCGCAATGGAATCTCTCTCCTGGACTAGAGATCTTAGGTGCTACTGCAAGATGAACAATTTTCTTTCTTTCTTTCTTTCTTTCTTTCTTTCTTTCTTTCTTTCTTTCTTTCTTTCTTTCTTTCTTTCTTTCTTTCTTTCTTTCTTTCTTTCTTTCTTTCTTTCTTTCTTTCTTTCTTTCTTTCTTTCTTTCTATTAGATACACTTGTTCAACCTTTCAAGGGAGTTTGGGGGCAACAGTGCAATTGGTTCCTGGTCTGTTTATCACAGGGCCTTTCAAACTAGGGGGTGAGACCCAGACGTGGGTGGTGGAATGTCAGGTACTGGGTCTCGTTGTTGCAGGGGGGTCAGGTGACCAGTGAGGTGCTAAGGCAGCTTCCTGCCTCTCCTGGCACCACAAGTGGTGCTCTGCCCCAGAAGCAGCCGGCAGCAGGCCCGGCTCCTGGGTGAGGAGAGGAGAGCGTACAGGGTTCCACGCTCTGCCCCTGCCCTGAGCACTAGCTCTGTACTCCAATTGGCTGAGGACCTGCTGCGGCTGCTTCTGGGGCGCAGCATGGTCTGCAGCACAGGGCAGACAGGAAGCTGCCTTAGCCTCTTCCTCTCCCCCCCCCCCACTGCATCGCTGACTGGGAGCCACTGAAGGAAATCCCTTCCTGCCCTAGCCCTGACCTGCCCCCAAAACCCAAAGCTCTCATCTTCAGCCCCACTCTGGAGTCCCCATTCTGGAGTCTTCAACGGGGTCATGAGAAAAAAAGTGTGAAAACCTCTGGCTTTGGGACAGACCCAGGACACATGAAACAAGTGCCTAGTCAGAGAGTGGACGCTAATGCCGTGTAGCTGCTGTTCTCGTGTAATAAATAGGATCTCGTCCAGTGCCCACTAAATCTTTCTGCTGACGTGAATGCATCAGCTCTCAAAGGGAGGAGCTTAATGGACAGCCATGAGGTGGAATATTTTGACAAACTATTAGGCAAATACAGTTCAAACATCAAACGTATTCCGAAAAATCAGGATGCTCATGGGGAAAAGGCTAAATTCTCCATAAAAAAAACCCAGTGATTGATCTGATCAGCTCTGTTAGTAACGACACAGATAAGATGCTTGATGAGCATTAGGAAGCTATGGCTTGTGTAGCCCAATAGGGCACGGGGTGGGGTTCCTCTCCCTCTGGGTGAATGGGCGGCCACTCTGCCTCACTACACTCTGCTTAGTTTCTTGCCTGGAATCAGCTGGGGCTTCTGGTCCTATACTAGTCCACAGCTCAGATGGACGCTTGTAACGACTAGTCTCAAAACCCCGGACCTGGTTCTGGGCAGGGCACCAATAACACAAACAGCCCTAAGACCGAGCCCTGGCACAGGTAGAGTTGCCAGGTGTCCGGTATTGACCCGGCAGTCTGGTATTTTCACCTCTTGTCCAGTAAAAAAATTCAGAAAATACCGGACACCTAAAATGTCCGGTATTTTCAGATTTTTTCCCAGCCAGGAGACGAAAATACCTGGTGCTTACGTGGTGCCGCAAGGGAGCTGTCTGGCCCAGAGCAGGGAGACAAGATGTCGGAGGGCCACTGGCAGCGTGTTAGGGCCAAAAAGCCTCAAAAGCATTTCTTAAAGGGGCCACGCTGCTTTTAATTTTTTTAAAAATATTTATTTTGCTTAATAACTCTTGGGGTCCTTTTTAAAAATTTTTTTTTGCTCAACAACTTTGGTCTCCCCCTTTTTTTTTCTCAAGAGAATTTTTTCCCCAGTGGGTTTTTGTGTGTGTGTGTGTGTGGATGTGGGGGGATATTCGGTATTTTTGGTTAAACCGTCTGTCAACCCTAGGTGCAGGGCAGGCAGCAGGCAAACAATTCTGAGCCCAGGCCTTTGTTCAGGGCGGGGCGGCAAATGAACAAACAGTTCTCAAGCCCCGGTCGTAACTAACCCCGTCGGGCCCCCTTGTTTGGGCAGGTTCAGGCTGCTTTTCAGGAACAGCTGAGGGGGGAGACTGCCACCCAAGGGGGGACGCAGGCCCAACCACTCCACTGCCTCCCAGCCCAGAGCCCTAGTAACAGTAGAGCAGTTTGCTGCTGAGTCAGTGGGGATCCTTACCACAACACGCTGCCCTGGTTCTGGCCCAGACAAATGGTGGTCGGCTACCCCTGGGCTCTTTCAACCCTCCCCCTTGGCTTGTACCTGTCTCCAGTGCAGGTCCCCTGGGGCTCCATCGCTTTGGGACCTCTGGCCAGGTGAGCAGTCCTTCTCGGCAGTCACTCTGTTGTGGGCCTGGTGGCCCAAGCCAACCCTCGGCTTCCCCTGAGTCCAGCTCTTTGTTGGAGTGCACCAGGGATGCTTCTGGCTCCTTCGGTGGCGGGGGCCTGCCTGGCCAGTCTGGCAGGCCTTTTATATCCCTGGCCCCGCCTCCGGTCAGGTGGGTTGCTAGGGCCAGGTGCTGCCCTCCAAGGCTCTGGGAGGCCTCTGGGTCAGTGTGGGGGGGCGCTCCACCCCACTACAGCATGCAATAGCAAAAATATGATGCCTCTAGTTTTGCAGTTAGGCGTTCCTGTTATACACCTTCCTTGGTAATGCAGCATTCCTTTTCATGAAGCATATGCATAGTCAACAGACATGTGCAGCTTGTTAATTGCTATTATTAATTCAGTTGCCTGCACTGTTGCGAAATGAGGGTAAAATGCAGCCAGGTGGAGTGACGACACGGTGCAATCAATTCACTTCGGTGAGAGTTCAGTCTCACTTTGCCCTGACCTAAAGGTCATCTTACAAAGTGCAGGGCAACAGGGAATCTGGCCAGATAGCTTGAAACAAGAAATGAATTCTGCCCACCAATGAAACCAATGGGAATTTGCCATTGATTTTAATGGAGAGACGATTTTATCTGGACCAGACCATCATCGGTCTTGACCGGATAATGTGACTCGTTACATTTACATACAGTAGAACCTCAGAGCTATGAACACCAGAGTTATGAATTGACCAATTCATCTCTCACCTCTTCTGGAACCAGAAGTACTCAATCAGGCAGAAACAGAGAGAAAAACACCCTCCAACCACCCAAACAACCCACCCACCCCCCAAATAATAACCAACCAACCAACCCACTAACCAACCAACCAAATAATCAACCAACCAATCAACCTACAGTGCAGTTCAGTGTTAAATGTAAACTACTAACAAGAAATGGGACAGAAACATTTTTCTTCTGCATAGTAAAATTTCAAAGCTGTGTTAAGTCAGTGTTCAGGTGCAAACTTCTGAAAGAATAAGCCTACTGTTTATTCAGGGTTTTGAACGTTTCTGGGTTACGAACTAGCTCCATTCTACTGTAGCTCCCTGGACTTCAATGAGGCTGTACCACTGTACACCAGCAAAATATCTGGCTTTGTTTTTTCAACATATTTAAATGAAACAGCTTCCTCTTATAATTGCTTCTTTGTTATTTTACTAATATAATCTGCATTGAATTAGCCGAGTCAAGGTATTTGAACATTGCAAACACATGAGCCCACTGCAGTTATTAACCCAGCATGACCCTGCTACCTAAACTGCATTAATTCACTCTAATGCAGGAATGGGACTGTGAAATCAGCTACAGATATGGATCTTTAGCTCACCTGATGCTGAAGCCTTCATATATTGCCATTATATTTCCTTAGACTGATTGCTGCAAGAGCCAGTATTTTGCAATGTAGTGATTGTAATGGGCTATGGTGGAGCGACTTGGTGGGGGGGGGGGGGGGGGAAGGATCAGAGATGGAATTTTGCAAATCATTTACATTTAAAAAAATGCATTACCTACTTCACAGAAAATAAACAGCAAAAAATTCAGAGCAAAGAGCAGAGTCCTAAAGGCTATGCTATGGTAGGGATGCAAATTACTGTACTAGACAATCTGAGACACAGGGAAATTAAAACGTCATGCCTCAGTGGAACTGTAGTGCTTAAAGTTATGCTTATTTCCTTTGTTTATTCATGCAATCGTTGATCTACTCACAAATTTCAAGGTAAGTGCTATTCTTGTTCATTAAAACATTCTATGGATCAATGCTTTCATGATATGCATGGAGAAAACAAGCTGCTGCAATATTTTCTGTTTCTGACTGACATATTTACTTGAGTGCATCTTCCTAGAGACCTGGAGATAAGAGATCGGCTCTTTTATCTGCATACAGCAAATATTAATCAGTACAGCTGGGCTCAGGATATTGTGCTGGTGAGGCAAGACCCATACACAGCCCTATGAAAATTATAATGAAAAGCTTAAATCCTACTATAGATTCTTAATCTGTCTTGTTTACTTGCTGCAATCTGTCTAATATCTAGACCATAAGAGTGTATCTATACTGCACAGTTATTTCGAGATAACTAGCTTTATTTCAAAATAACAATGTGAGCGTCTGCACAGCCATTCCGTTATTTTGACATAATTTCGAAATCATCAGACGGCTTATTCCAAAATCTGTAAACCTCATATTATGAGAAATAACACATATTCTGAAACAGCTATTTCGAAATAAGGCGTGTTTAGATGCTCCACTACTGCTATTTCGAAACAGCCCCTCCCCAGTGCCGCCTGGGGCTCTAAATCGGGATAGCACATCTATATTAGGGAAGCCTGCCTAGGACTCATTTTAAGGCTTCCCTGCAGTCTAGATGTGCTATTTCAAAATAAGCTATTTCAGAATAATTCTTCCGGAGTAGCTTATTTCAAAATAGCCGTGTAGTGTAGAGGTACCCTAAGTTCTCCAAGGCTGGGTCTATCTTGTTACTTGTATGTAAGTTGCTTACCTCTACAAGGTCTTGATCCTTCACTGGAGTTGGTAGGAATAATAATAATAATAATTAATATTAGGGTTTCCTCTGAGTTGCAAAATCATTCTTCAGTTTGATTTGAACATAAGAACATAAGAGCGGCCATACTGGGTCAGACCAAAGGTCCATCCAGCCCAGTATCCTGTCTGCTGACAATGACCAATGAAAGGTGTCCCAGAGGGAGTGAATCAAACAGGTAATGATCAAGCGATCTCTCTTCTGCCATCCATCTCCACCCTCCGACAAACAGAAGCTAGGGACACCATTCCTTACTCATCCTGGCTAATAGAACTAGATAAATTCATGGAGGTTAAGTCCATAAATGGCTCTTTTAAACCCTGTTATAGTCCTAGCCTTCACAGCCTCCTCAGGCAAGGAGTTCCACAGATTGACTATGCACAGCGTGAAGAAGAACTTCCTTTTATTTGTTTTAAACCTGCTGCCCATTAATTTCATTTGGTGGCCCCTACTTCTTATATTATGGGAACAAGTAAATACCATTTCCTTATTCACTTTCTCCGCACCACACATGATTTTATAGACCTCTATCATATCCCCCCCTTAGTCTCCTCTTTTCCAAGTTGAAAAGTCCCAGTCTCTTTAATTTGGCTTCTTTCTATAAAAGCAGTAGATCGGAGAAAGGAAAAAATAAGCTCATTGATTTGACAAATATAGTTTCCAAAATCAGTGACCTGTTCGGAATGTGCTGCAACTAAGTGACAGCTTATATGTCACTGGCAAAAATATTCCAGTGTTTGTGCCCAAGGTTAAGCTGGTAGATCGCACAGCCAAGCACTATAATCAGTGGCTGGATTTTTTGAGCAGCCATGATTTCTACTGATCTCAATAGGTGTTACAGGTGTCACAAATCGGGACGGCTGCATGTTTGCCTGCTTGGTGGGTTAGCCAGGGCCTGCACTCTTACATTTCCGGTTTCCCAAGTGTCACTTCTCTTAGGTGGAGTTACACATCTCTATTCCTCCTGACCAGGTATTTCCAGGCTACACGGTTTCCTGCCCACACTGTGAATGGCTCAGCTCGGTACATGGCCTAAACAGGCCTGCTTTGCTTTTTCCTCACAGGCTGTCACGGCCCATGGAATTAAGTTACCACCCAACCCTTTCGAAGCCAGCACAATTATTGTCAAGGAACAAGCTTTGCCGAGAAAACATATTAAAACAGAAGAACCTAAATACCTGCTAATAAGCTTACCAGAAATCACCACTCATCCATCCTCAACAAGGGCTGTGGACAATGCCAATGTAGATGCAGGGCATTTATTCGGAAGCCCTTTCTTTGTCTGTGGGCCTCTAGAAAATCCAGTCAGAATCAGGAGATGAAAGTCTCTCTGAAGTTGTTACAACCAAGCCAAATTTGCCTGATAGCCCTGCCCTGTTTTTAGTGCTCGGCGGGCCAGTGGTTACTCTCCCCTGTGGAATTACATGCAATCCCTGGTCCACAAGGATACATAAACGTAATGCTGTGAGATCATTCAAAGATATCGCAGGAAATTGCCATAGCTGTCACAAAAAGCAGGCAATGTTTCTGAGGTGTCAGGCCATGTCTTTAGTGCCTTACATGCTAAACTTTAGAATGTATTGTTCAGCCACCTAACCGAATTGTCTCTTGGACCGTGCTTGGAGCTGGTAGTCACCACTGCAATTCTAATAATTATTGTTGCCAAGGTATCATGTCGCCCCTTGTAGCCAGACACAAACCCCATCTTGGTTTTCCACGAACCCCATCTTGTTCCCCCCCCCCCAGAGAGCAAGAGAAAGGCAGTCAGCCTTTGATGCCCTGGGAATGCAGGTGTGCTGCCTGTCCCTGACTCTACCATAAACAGAAACCAGACAGTAAATGGGCTAGCCGACGACCCGGGGCCTCCCGTCGCCCTGATGGCTAGTACCAGTAATTGACACGCCTTCACTGTCCCAGGAGAGGAATCTTCGCCCATCACATACCAGAGGTGCCCATTGTCTGCATTTTCCCAGGTGTAAATTATGCTTTGCACCCTTCGTGGGAAACTTGGTGGTCAAAGCCATTTTTCCTAATTGGCCACTTGAAACCAGGAAGAAGCCTACATGACCCAAGGGGTATAAAAGAGGTTCAGCAGCCCACCCCATTTGAGCTCCAATCATCTATACCTGCTGGCAGGTATTGATTGTCTCCCGAGATCTGTGGGACGCCCAACCTCGCCCTACTTCTTCCCGAGGGATTGAGAGAAAGACGCTGGCCATGCCAAGTCTGGAACTCAGGGGTGAGAATATATACCTGCTATGTGTCTATTTTGCATGCATTTAATAAGAGCTCAGAGAACCAAAAGGGTTTCATGGTACCTGTAAGTGACTTATTAGTGTAATTTCTGTCCTGTCCTTTGTAGTGGCTGTGTTATCTGTAACACAGCAGTAGCATTTAACAACTAAGTTTACCCTGTAACAATAAAATAGTAACTGTTTAAGCTTTAACCTGACTCCTTCAGTTGCTGTAACAGAACCAAGCACAATTTAAAAGAACTTCAGCTGGTCATAAGGGACTCACTGCCCTGACTGTCGGCTGACACCCCTCCCCGCCGAAAAAACTTGTATTGATTGGGTCAGCTTGGGTGTAACTATTCAGGATCATTCCATTCTTTTTCTAGTGTCGCTGCAAACCCCCTTCCATTCTACATCTGGAATAGAGGATGGTGCCATGTAAAATATTATCATTCAGAGAAGATTTGGCTTGATTGTTGATAACGATTCATTGGTAGTGCATCTTCCAGCCAAGAATATTAAAATCACTTACTAATATTTGATGAGTTAATCCTCAAAATACTGGGGAGATAAGTTGGGATTACTTCTCCCAATGAGGTAACCGAGGTACAAAATGATACATTTTACAAAATGAAAAATATTACGTTTTGGGGTGGTTGGTGTAGGTTATTTCCAGAAGTAACGTCTTTTTAGAGGTGGGGTCTTCTGTTACAGGGTCATAAAATAATAGGCTTTCTCGATTGAAGGCAATGGAGGTACCCTGGTAGAAACGTGGTGTCATGGAGTGGAGAATCCAGAACAAGAAAAGAATTTCAAAGTGTCCCAAACTGGTTACTGGTCTGCTCCTGTGGATTGCCATTGTGACCCATGGCCAGAACCTCAAGATTTTGAGTTTCTGCAATTAACGAGGGCAAAACCTGAGATGAAAAATACAGTCACATAAATGAAGGTGGGTATTCTTAACTAACTACATTAAGATTAGCAGTTAAACCCCCTGAAATCAAGTGAAAGAACCCCTTTGGCTTCAATGGGTTTCAACTATATCTTCAGGAAGCACCAGTGTCATTTTTTTTACGAAATGTTTTTGAAATATGCCTTCTAAAGCACTTGATGACTAAGATTCCCCTTATCCATCATTCCTCCCAAAGCCTGGATCTTAGTGCAACAACTGCTACTTAATCAAAGGAGTTTGCTTAAGTCCATACATTCATTATTTTGTGTTTGGAGATACACATCATGAGCTGATAAAGTGATGGAACCTCGAAGAAACATTACAGCACAAGATGTTATATTGATTCAGACAGGAACCAAAGCATACAAGGTCAAGACTATCACATCCGGATAACACTGATGGCATTATTGCTTTGCCAAAGAACACAGAGCAAAATCAAAATAATTCCGATTGTGCTACATTACAGCAGGAGAATACATGGGCCAATATTTTGGTGTCAGAAGTTTGCAATAAAAGGATAGAAAATATCAGGCTAGTAAATTCAATCTAAATGTTGTGAAGGAATATCACTAAAAAAAGTCTAAAGGGAAAATGATTTGATTTTGGTTTATTAGTTATGACAAACTCAAAAGGCTCAGTGGGTTGGTTTGAATAGACCCTCCCCCGCCTCAAATCTCTGTTAGCAGATGATCCTTTTCTGCTCTTCTACTGCAGTGGTTCTTCCTTATGCTTTCATCTTCCTCTCTTTTCCTTATTCCCATCTCTCAGACCAAATCCATATCTTTCCCTTCCAATCCACTGAGTATCCACCACCTAGTCCAACTGTTTGAATGATGCCCTTGCCCATAGTGAACCACGGGTGGGTGGTTTGAAGAGAAGATTCAACGTTAGCTTTGACTGTTTTTTCAATGATCACAGCTCGCTCTGACAGTCTTATTCCCCTTTCGGGAGGTGCTCAAATCTGTGCCTTAGAACTCAGCTGCTCGCTCATTGTGCTTGGCCTTCTGGCCAGCTCACTGTCTGGAGGGTTTCTGTACTGAACCCTCTGAACCATCTGACACAATCATCTCAGGCCCTCTTCTCCAGGTTCTAAGCCAAGATCCCTACAAACAGTGACTAAAGTCTACATTGTCCCTGATCATGCAGCCATTCCTGTGGACTGCTTCCTCTCTTACGTCTATCAGGCTCTTTCTCCCACCTTCTCTGGGTTTGCCCTTCCTACCAGGCTAAGTTCTCTGCTCTCCCTAGCCTCAGAGAGAGGGACAGCAGCTCTCCTCCTAGCTGCCCCTTTCTGCCCTCAGCTACAAGCCCCACCTGTTCCTGTCCAGCAAAGCATCATACTTTAATGGAACCTCACTGACCCCACATGCATCCTTCAGCTGCTGCCTAGGTGGTTCATCGGCTCACCTACCCACTTTAATCCCTTCAGGTGAGTGCTCACTCCCTCTCCGGGGAGACAACAGCCTCACCAGGCCCCTGGGCAAGATTTGGGGTGGGGTAGCTCTGGGCTCCCGGAGGTGACCTGGCCTCAGGAGGAAGGGGTGGAGCCAAGAGGAAGCCCGGATGTACCTCCTAGCTCTCGAGGAGTCCTGTGGCACTTTATAGACTAACAGAAGTGTTTGGAGCATAAGCTTTTGTGGGGAAAGACCCACTTTGTCAGTGGGTCTTTGCCCATGAAAGCTTATGCTCTAAACACTTCTGTTAGTCTATAAGGGTATGTCTACACTAGCTCGTTAGTTCGAGCTAGGTAGGCAAATGAGGGCAACCGGGGTTGCAAATGAAGCCCGGGATTTAAATATCCTGGGCTTCATTTGCATGTTCGTGGGCGCTGCCATTTTTAAATCCCCCTTAGTCCGAACTCCGTTCCTGCTGCTTCCACGAGGAGTAACGGTAGTTCGAATTAGAGATCCTAATTCGAACTACCTTCTCCGTGCCATGTGTAGCTGGAGCTGGTGTAGACATACCCTAAGATACCACAGGACTCCTCGCTTCTTTTGCAGATTCAGACTAATCCCTCTGATACTCTTAGTTCTCAGCGCTGCCCGGAGCATGCAGTGTGGGACTCAGGTGGCAATTTAAAGGCCCAGCAGCTCCAGTTGTAGCAGTAGTGGCCACGAGCCCTTTTGAATCACCGTGCCCCGGGGCAATTGCCCCTTTGTTGCCCCGGGGCAATTGCCCCTTTGTTGGCTCCTCATATAACCTTTTCCTGTCTCTCATGTCTCCTGACCCAAGCCCATTTTCTCACTTCCTATTAACATCAATGCCCAAGCTGCTTCTCCCCTCCCCTAACAGACACAGACCTCCCTTGGGCACATCTCCCTAGTGCAGTGGTTCTCAATGCATTTCAGTCCACGGACCCCCAGGCCAATCAAAAACTTTTCATGGACCACCTCCTTTTTGAGACATGGTAAAAAAGAGCAGACAACGAACATTTGTTTTGAAATTTATTTCTTACTAACAGATTTTAGGATTCTCTGCTCACTGATGAGCTTTTCAATGTTTGGAGTGGTACTTGATAATGCACAATGAATATCAATTTCCATTGCAAGCCGATTCCTCTGTTTGGACTTAACGTGCAACAAACATGAAAATCCAGTCTCACATATATAAGTTGATGCAAATGGCAAAAGAAATCTGACTGTGTGTGCTGAGAGATTTGAGTAACTCCCGGTCACGCTGGACCAAAATTTCTCTATGGTAGAGTGCTGGTATACTTCTTGAGCCTCAAAATCATTTATAAGATCCAAGTATTCCTCCTTCATATCCTCTGGAACACTATTAACATCTGTTGTAAATGGATTCCTGATGAAAGATAATCCATCTCTTGTCCTGTCCACCTCCAGAAAGTATCGTTGGAATTCGTCTTGTAGCTTCCGTAAACGATCGAGAATTTGCATCCGAATTGCTTCCTTTTCCCTGAGCATGGCATCCACATATGGAAATCGAACCACATTATTGCCTTTGACTCTCGTGATCCAGAGTTCCAGTTTATCAAGAAAAGCCTTGATGATGCTTTGGTGAGAGTACAGATTTGCACCTTTCCCTTGCAGCTGATGATTCAGTTGGTTCAAGATTCCAAAAATATCAACAAGATACACAAGTTCTAAATTTGACTGCGTCAGCACATTTCAGAATTCCTCTTTCCCTTGAGCCTGGAGAAATAAATCCAACTCCTCTCTCAACTAAAAAACTCTGTTGAGTACGTTCCCTGCTGACAACCACCCTACAGGAGTCTAGAACAGCAACACATCAAAGTCGGAACCCATGTCTAGGCAAAATCTTGTGAACAGCCTTGTGTTCAGAGCCCATGATTTGATGTGATTCACCACTTTCTCCAACCCTTTGAAAACAGCGTTCAGTTGATCTGGCAATGTTTTTGATGCCAAAGCTTCCCTATGAATGAAGCAATGAACTCCGGTTACCATTGGAGCACGCTGTTTTACCAGCGTTTGGAAGCCCTATCTTGAGCCTAGCATGGCAGGTGCACCATCAGTGGTGACACCCACAAGATTTACCCAGTCCAGACCATGTACTTCAAAGAAATTGTTAACAATTTCCATCACATCATGAGCCTTTGTGGTGGTATCAAGAGTCTTACAAAAAAGAAACTTGTCTTTGAAGTCTCCTCAACCATGTATCGTGCGAACACCAATAGCTGAGAGCACAATGCGACTTCCGTCAATTCATCCAATTGTATGGCAAACAATGGAGACTTCTTTATTTCATCCACAACTTGTTCTGTGATATCTCATTTATCTGTCTCGATACTGTGTCGTTAGAGACAGGTATATCATTCAGCTTCCTTGCTGCTTCCTCGCCAAGAACAAGCCGCACCATCTCTTTTGCACAGGGGAGCACAAGTTGCTCTACAATGGTATAGGCTTCTTGGCCTGTGCAACGTTGTATGCAACAATGTAGGAAGCATGCACTGCATTGCTTAGCTTATTGTAAAATGCACTTGTTGAGTCGGGGTGCTGCCGTTTCAGGCCTGATAGCTGCCACTCAAAATAATCTTTATCCTTTTGCAACAAGTTGGGGTGACACTTTTTGAGATGGAGTTTCAGCTTAGCCAGCTTCATTGACTCGTTCCCCAAGACTTTGAAACAAATAACACATTGTGGCAAATCCACACCTTCTTTTTCTTGACAAGTGAAGCCGAATTTGATGTAGTCCTCTGAATACTTGCACTTGACATTTCTTCCTGTCGTTGCCATTATAAGCAAACTACACCACACCTGTAAAACAGCACATGTAGCACAAGACGAACAACACAGCAACCGCTCAGCACGACAGCGGCACCTACACTGACGCTCAGAGTCTCAGATGGAAGTTACTGGCCACACGGCACGGTTGCATCCTAGGTGATGCTATGGATGACGCGCCACATGCTTGTGAACACAGTGTAAAACAGCCTAATGGTGGCACCTGCTCACACCGTGTGACTTTGGACAATGTTCCTGTGGACCACCGACAAAGTCACCACAGACCACCAGTTGAGAACCACAGTCCTAGTGTCTTTCCTCAACATGGATCCTGTGGCATGTTATGTCCTTCCCTTTGCTTGTAGAGTGGGATTTTTAAAAACTGCCTAGTGGATTCAGGTGCAAAAGTCTCCATCATTTATTGTAGGAATCGGGTATGCACATCCTTTAGGTAGCAGTGTAAAGTGTACCCCCCGTCTCCTGTAATCTCACAATCTTCATCTAGAAACAAGATTCATTCTCTAGGGCCTTCCATTTTGTTCAGCTCCAGATGTCTAGGACCTGATCTTTTCTTACACTCTCAGCATCCACAACTTCCTTTGACTTACCTGGTGAAACAATGATTTCCCATCATTCAACCATCAGTCACACTCCCTGCAGCACCTTGTGTCTTCTTTCAGATGTCCCATCCAAGGGGCCAATCAGGGATACGTTTGTGGGCAGCGTCATAGCATGAGGTAATGGGGCTGAAGTGAAAGCGGGGAGAAAAAAAGAAGGCTTTTCAAAGCCTTCTCGCTAACTTTTTCTCACAGATCAACAGTTTTTGAAGAACCAAGTTTCTGAAGCATGAGCTCAGTTAATCTTCAAAATCAAATCTGACGCTGAGGCCTTATTAAAATGACTTTGGCTGCTTTCTCAGATCACCGGGCTGTCCAGAGGTTTTTTGGTACTTCAGCTCATATTGATTTCTCTCCGTTTTTTAATAAAGTCACTAAAAGTGAATAGCACAGTATCATTACCTCCATGCATAATTCAGCTTCTGTTGACACGGATAGCAGCTAAATAAAGGAAATTGTATTGCTCCCAGTAGAACTGTCAAGGCGCTCATTTATAGTGGAGGTGATAAAGTGCACCCCTGTTTGCTGTAGACAAACAAGGAAGAGTTCAACTCCCAAGATGCCTTATTTGCTTGACTATTGAACTTAAACCACATAGACTCTGTTTCATCCTTCTCCAAACTTCTAGATGCTAGCAATGCTAGCAAACTGTGCTCGAGAGAAATTTGTTCTGTTCACAAATGAAAGGAAATATGGTTTAATTGACATTTTTATTAAAGCTGGGTTTTTCTTTTTTCTTTTCTTTTCTTTTCTTTTCTTTTCTTTTCTTTTCTTTTCTTTTCTTTTCTTTTCTTTTCTTTTCTTTTCTTTTCTTTTCTTTTCTTTTCTTTTCAACAACCACATTTTAGTTTCCATTTGTGACAGTGTGGCTAGGAAAATAGTTAAGATCCAGTTTGTCATTGTGGGTCAGCTCCTTAACGGGTCCATTGGTGGTGGAGCCACACTGATTTACACCCCTGGTGGATCTCTCTCTTTTCATCCTTACTCTAGCTCCAGTAGACTCATTGGATAAGAAACAGAAGACCCCTCTGGTGGAATCAGGCCACAAAGCCCTCTGGTGGAGCCTTTTGGCCTTGCCACACCCCACCCTAGAAAAGGACAGTAGAGAAGTGCTCCAAGGAGGCTAGAGTGGCTACAGGAGAAGCAGCAAATCAGGGACCAGGAAGGCCCTATAAAAGGAGCTGCAGGACCAGAGGCAGTTCAGTGTCTCTGGAGACCTCAAGGCAGACAGGCTGGGAGACTGGCTGCTGAAAGAGCAGCAGCACTGCAGACAGCTCCATGGGAAGAACTTTTAGAGACGGCTGGACTATGATGGGACTTTGAGATAGCGTCCTCGCCCTTATCTCGAGGCTATATCTCCAGGAAGAGAGAACTTATACCACATAGACTCTGGGAGGGGAGGGCACCACTCTCCGAGTGAGGAATGGACTCAAAGGGACACGACCGAGGGCACCCAGATGCGCCCCTGTTAAAGATATGCCCTGGAAGGGGTTGGCGTACTAAACCCAGGTGGTGTGTGCCTCAATTGGAGGGCTGAGGTGCTGAAGAGGCTTCAGACTAGGAGTGTGCAAGCACACATACTCGATCAATGGGGACACTTGCAAAAAGTGAGCAATACCCCATTCTGCCCCATTCAGAAAATGACCCAAACAGTGCCAAAGGACCTAGTTACAACTTAGTGGTTGCCCAATCTGATTGGACAACATGGTTCCATATTGTAGCAGTGACCAAACTTTAAATGTGTTCCTCAACCAAGCTTCAACCAGCCAAGAGTTTAAGAATAGATTAGCTGAGTAAGGGCCTCTCTACATTCTAAATTGGCACTAGCTTCTATATGTGATATATGGGACAACCATCCTGAGCCAGATCTCCAGGTGCCATGGTAGTTGTAACGTAGGTGGCCCAGGAGTAGACAGGATTACCACATAAGGTCTCAAGAACAAATGTCCCCTTCCCACGGAAAATCTGTAGGAGAGGAAAAAATATTTGGCAACGCTGTGAGAAGGAGCTGAAAGAGCTCCTTAAAAATTCCCCTGGGTGGAGAGACTCATGATCAGCAGAGGCAGTGTTCACCCATTGGGGGCGCTGAGCAGGAATATCTTCGTGCCCCTTTGCTCCTCACTTGGGGTGTGTCTAGAATACAGGGTTTTGTCAACAAAAGTGGACTTTTGTCAACAAAACTATACTTGCGTCTACACTGCCGCTGAGTTCTGTCGACAGAACGTTGACAGAACTCAGTAGTTTTGTCGATGGCTGTAAACCTCATTCTACGAGGAATAAGGCCTTTTGTCGACAGAGTTCTGTCAACAGAAGGTGTTATCGCATCTACACTGTCCTTTGCGTCTACACTGTCAGGTCGACAAAGCACCTTGCTTTGTCGACAGAACTGGATGTAGTTTAGGTGCTCTTTGTCGACAGACGTTTTGTCGACGGTATCTGTTGACAAAACTTCTGTCGACAAAAGTCTGTAGTCTAGATGTACCCTGGGTCCTTACACACTGCAGATTGCATTAGTTCCACAACTATATTAAAAAAAAAGTTAGCCCAAGGCATACTATTACGCTCATTAACAAGTCCACCTTGAACAAGATGAATGGAATTGCCTGAGAAAAACTGAATTGGGACTCCCTGGAGCTGTTTGAGACCCAAAGCAATTGCTTAATCTTCTCATGCCTAGTGCCACCCCCTCATGTCATAGAATCATAGAATCATAGGACTGGAAGGGACCTCAAGAGGTCATCGAGTCCAGCCCCCCGCCCTCAAGGCAGGACCAAGCTCCGTCTACACCATCCCTGACAGATGTCTATCTAACCTGTTCTTAAATATCTCCCGAGAGGGAGATTCCACCACCTCCCTTGGCAATTTATTCCAATATTTGACCACCCTGACAGTTAGGAATGTTCAGTCAGGTGCATTGAAAAGTAAAAATGTACAGTTACGTCATAGGGACATAAGATGCAACTTTTAACACCTGCAGAGTTAGAAGGGCTGATGGGAAATTGGACTTCTACAGCTCATACACTGCTCCTTGGATAGTCTTGCCCTCTGCGCTATCCCTTTTCTCCAGCAATAAGGCTTTATTAAGTCTCACGATTGTTTTCTTGGCAGACGTGTATTCCATTTGCCTTTTCCAGAGAGGCAGGAGAAACGGGGCCCTGGAGTCATGATACAACCAAAGGGCCTCCCATTTGTCTGAGATCTGTGGGAAGTGGAGGAACATCCCCTCCCCCGACTGCAATAGCACAGACTAGTACTTATCTATCTGTTTAATATTTCTTCTCACCAATGCTGCTAATTAGCAATTGCATTGGCCCCTGGGGTCTTCCTATTAAGCCAAACACTTATGCAAAAATCAATTTTTCAACGGCCAGATTTGTTAGCCTTCCAAATCCAATTCCCATTCATTGCATTCCACGTATTGATTAGGCTTCAAGTTTCTCAGATTGTCTGTCGGGTTTATGTTATTAGATACAGATTAATTTAATAATTGTCTCAAAGGAACAGAGGCACTAACTACTTCCACTGAACTCTCAAATTGGATTATAGACAACTAAAGAAATGATAGCCATTAAAAAAGCACACGGTTATTTAAAATAATGTAATTACCCAAGCTTCCAAGCCAAACTGCAGTGGGACAAGCAACGTTAACAGGAAAATGGCTAAGGGAAGAATGCTGGGCAAGTGAAAAAAGTCAGGGTTTGATCCAAATTCATTGTTCACCTAGAACCTTCAAGTTCCATGGAGGTGTTGGGGGTACAAATTCCTATCTATCTTAGAGCAATTTCTAGCGACCCCAGAGGAAATCAGGACTTTATTGTATTGGGCCCCAGACAATAAAAGCCAAGCCTGACCCAGAACAGTTTACAGTCTAATACACAAGACAAGGTGGGAGGAAATCCAGTGGAGCAAGAGGTCCTTCCAGACCTGGTTGGAAGTAGTTGTAACACAGAATACATGGTTTTCTGGTTTCCATCATCAGCACCTACACTATAAAAATGGTTCCAGAAGCCATGGTCATTAATGGAAAAGTAGCAACAGCTGCTGCATCTGTGTACATGAGGATTCCGTGGTACCCAGTCACGGGTCCTATGTCCTGCTCTGTCCCCTTCATGGGTTTCTGTATTGGCCTATAAGGGGCTGGAGCACAAACATTTCTGCGGTTCATAGTGGGGCACAGTTGTCTCTGGTGGCACTGCCCTGGGCTCCCCCACCCACAGCTGAAGTTGCTTAGTAGACCTCTTAGTTGTGACGGCTCCCCCATGCTTTGTGAAAATTGGATAATGAATATGCATAACTCAAAGTTGCTTTATGCAAAACAGTTCATGCAACATATCACTTTTATAAAAAAACAACAGCAAGGTGTCCTTTGGCACATTAGAAATGTATTAGGGCATAAGCTTTCAATTTCATAGGCTACGACTAGACTGCAGCACTTTTCCGGGATACTGACGCAATGTCGTGTCCAAGGAATGTGCCCACTTTTCTGAAAAAAAATTCTGAAAAGAGGATGCATTCTTTTGCCATCCCTGTAAACCTTGTTCTATGAGACGTAAGGGATGTAGCGAAAGAGCAGGTTTTTCCAGAATTTGGCGCAATTTGCATATCTTTTTCCTACTTTTCTTTGTAGTGTAGACATAGCCATAGTTACAGTCCAATGGATCTGTATGCCCTAGTTTTCTGTGTGTATCATTCTTGCACATTAAGTTAAAAATATGAAGGACCATCACAGATGTCGGGGAAACCAATTGTCTCCGTGATCAATTCCATGACCTGTAAATAGCTTTGTATGTCCTGTAAGTTCAAAGGGTGGTCGATCCTAAAAAAATATGAGCATATCACTGGAATCCATTTTGAACCTGGTATTTTTTTATGGAAGTGGGGAATGCCAAACATAGGGTCCCCCAACCTGGGGGAATGTCTATTTTAGCAATAGGAAGCCATCAGCTTTTGTCTTCATCTGGCTTTTGAAACTGCCTAGCAGACCGAAAGAGGAATCAAAGAACTTTGAAAAAGCTGTAGACCAAGGCAGAGTAAAAGATCATCTCTGATTTGACAGTTTTACCTGAAATAAGAACAGCTATTTAGAGTAAGCATTTTCATATAACAAGTTTTTAATGGATCAGCACTAGCTAAGCATGTTTTATTCATTTTCATTTAGTAACTTACTTTGATCTGACTGTTTTCCCTTGTAACCACTTAATTCCCACTTTTTTATATTTAATAAAAACAGTTGTCAAACCAAGCGTAAATAATTGTTGCCTGAGGTGGGAGGAGAAACCGCTGTGCGTATTTCTCACTGATAAAAGGTGCAGATCTTATGAACTTTCCATGTATAAAACTTTTACGCAGAGAGAGAGATGGATTTACCTGGGGTTTTGGTCTCTTTCAGGGTTGGTTTCCTGGTTGATGAGCCCTTAGAGATAAGCCTTCTGGGAGCTGAACTGGTTCAGCATCTGTGCTGCTCTGCAGGAGGATGGTAACCCCAACTCTGTGCCTTGTCTGGGGACGTTAAGAGGTCTGGCCCAGCAGGACAAGGTGGTGGGGAGCCCCAAAGAGCAGGAAAGCAGGTATCAGTGGCATGATCAACACAGCAGGGGACAACCCTAAGGGGCCTTCTGTGACCTCACCCCGTCATAGCAGTGGCTGTCTGCATTGGGGTGACCTTCACCCTGCGCGAATGAATCATAATGGACAGGGGAGCAACTCCGTTTCAATCTGCCCTTTCTGTGAGACAGGAAAAGCTAAAGCAGGAGTGGATTAGGCTGCAAAGTACCAAATAACATATAGCAAACTTAGACTGTGTTGACATCCTTCCAGGCACAAAGGAAGCAAGATAGCACGTCTCAGTAGCCCTGTTAAAGAATTCTCAAATTACCGTTTAGCCCTGTGATATTTAAAGTTAAGGGAGAAAAAGAATGAGGATATTTGAAGGCCACTCAGCAACTATTTAGGAAAAGGAGGTCAATTAGCATGACAGGAGACAATAGCCAATATTCCACATTGTCCAGAGTGGGTCACAGGGCAGCCCCCCCAAACTGGTGGTATCTCTTCTCAGATTTCATCAACCCAGTAACATGTGAACTTCTGAAGCACTAGACTAGTCTCAGCACTCCAATCTCCCTTGCCACCCAAGCAGGCTAGACTTAGTAATACATGTTCAATTACACACAAAAATCACAAAATATTCAGGTTACTCCCTGTCCCAAGAGACCAGTCACTTACCCCAAGTTAGTTTGTACGACGGGTTTCACACCAAAGACAATGCGGGTAGCCATTCCGATTATAACTCCTTGATTAGTCACTGTTAGATGTTGTCAGTTACTAACTAGTAAAAAGAAATGGTAGAGTTATTCATAGCTTAAAGCAGGGAACATATTAGTGCCAACGATTTACAATCTCCGGTGCTACCCTCTGGCGATATCATCTGTCAGCACTGAATATCTTTTAGGGCTAACCCAGTTTGACCCTGGGGATCTCTCTTTTTGTTTCTTGTCTCTAGCCATTGTGTGAGTCTGAACAGCAAAGAAAGAACCATTTCTTCTTGTAAGGACAGGGGGCTGGCTGGGAGGTTGGGTTCAGGAGTGGGCCGAGGGTGGGGGTTCTGGCCAGGAGTTTGGGTTCAGGAATGGGCTGGGGGTAGGAATCTTTCACTGTGAGGTTGGGTGCAGGAGGCAGTCTGGACAGGTGGTGGGACACAGGAGTGGGCTGGGGATGAAGGATCTGAGTGGGATTCTGGCCAATGGGCACAGAGGGCAAAGCCTCCAGGTGAAAGGATTTCTGTACTGCCATTTCCTCAGCTGAGGGGGAGTGGCTGCATGTTGATTTGCTTCCTCCCGCCAAAAGCTGGAATTGGTCCGTGAGGCTCCCCCACCCCCACAACGGGAAGCCAAACTCGCAGGGCATATCAGGCTGGAGTGCCAATGTGGGATTCCCCTGCAGGCGGGGGCAGAAGTCCTTACTCTGTGGCCCACCTGCAAGACGGTTGCGGACCACTAGCAGTCCACGGACCACACTTTGAGAACCACGGGACTAGATGGAGCATGGATTGGATTCAGTCTGGCAAGTCTCATGTTCCTATTAACTCCACTGGGCTATGCCACCTGGGAAGCAGGCCGTTTATGAATGATTTGTTCTGAGATGCAGTGTCATTCTATGACACAACATGCCAGGGAACCTTTATTTTTACTTTTCAATGCATCTAACTGACAGCCTCGAGGCACCGCTCCTAAAACCGTCCACAGAACACGAGTGGCTAATGGGTGTCGGTGTAGACTTCCCCATGTTGTTATCTCTGTGCTCTACCACACACTTGGAGGGACTACTGCTGAGGTAAAGTGTGAGGGGGTGATTTGAAATGACTCCATTTTCATGACTGTGTACCATACACCCACGGCGTGAGCTGCCACTGGGATTTTTTTTTTAATTTCCTCTGGCAAAGGAAGTGCACACCATCAGGTTTTCAAGATTGCTCAGCTACCCTTTGGATGTCTCAATAAACTGAAATAGAATTTCAGAAATGGGCAGCATCCAGCTACTATGAGTGAAGACAAAAGGATTCTGAGTCCCGGCTACCCCAGGTAAATACCTCACCAAGGACTTGTGAGGAGCAAATTCTGAAAATGGGGCCGGCTTTTATGTGTGTGAGTGAGTTGTTGTGGGTTGGTTTTTTTTACACTGACAGATTTTACACACATTAAGCATTTCTGCCATTCTCATCTGAGAATATGAAGTGTGAAAATGAATTTTACTTGCTAATTGAAAAAGAATTGGTTTGGGGGTAGGAATTGTCACTCAGGTAAGGCGCAAGAAAAAAATGCAGTTTTATCGCGAGGCGGCAGGAGGAGGGGGGATTCCATAAATTAGGGGGAAGGGAGATCGAATGGAAATCTCACAAACTCAAACCTGTACTTGCTAAAATCTGTGTAGTTTCTTACTTTACATCAGCTGAGGGATTGGGCCAGGAGATAAGCATATAGAATCACCCGCAAAAAAATTTGCTACTGGTAAATGCGGTTACATGTAGCAATACTGTGACAATAGCTAGGGCACTGTACCGAACCAGAGATTTTGCCAAACCATGGATGGTCAATATTGTCTAGCAGAATTACCAACACTTCCACTGCTTACTGGGATGTTAGCAAACAATTAGGGGTAAATTAGAGCTAAATAACCACACAGAACACTGAAAGACAGGACTGGTGGCTGTAAACAAATTAATGTGAACATGGGAAACTTAGCCATACCCATGATAAATAGACATCCAGGTAACTAAAATCATGCTGGACCAGGGATGGTTCCAGACCAGAGAGCACCAGACTAGAGTGGTTCAACCTATACAAAGAGAGAGATTTGAAGTGTGTATAATTATAAGGCATTAAAGTCAGAAATACAAGAGAAATAAAGTTGAAACACTTTCTAGTAGCTAAGCCATAACAAACTAGTCTTGATCATAGAATCATAGAACCATAGAGCTGGAAGAGACCTCAGAAGGTCATCAAGTCCAGCCCCCTGCTCTAGGCAGGACCAATCCCAACTAAATCAACCCAGCCAGGGCTTTGTCAAGCCGAGACTTAAACACCTCTAGGGATGGAGACTCCACTACTTCCCTAGGTAACCCATTCCAGTGCTCCACCATCCTCCTAGTGAAATAGTTTTCTCTAATATCCAACCTGGACCTCTCCCACCACAACTTGAGACCATTGCTCCTTGTTCTGCCATCTGTCACTACTGAGAAAAGCCTTTCTCCATCCTCTTTGGAACCTCCCTTCAGGAAGTTGAAGGCTGCTATCAAATCCCCCCTCGCTCTTCGCTTCTGCAGACTAAACAGACCCAACTCCCTCAGCCTCTCCTCATAAGTCATAAGCTAAATACAAGCTAAATCCATAGCTGATACAAGCTAAAGCCTTACCACAGGTTCTCTGAAACAGGGTTGACCATGTTTTCTGGCCCAGATCCCAGCCATCCTTCCAAATTCCAAGGGCTGGTTCCTTCATTTTGTTAGGTTAAAAAAAGGAGAGATTGAGAGAAAGAGAGAGAGAGAGAGAGAACTGGGGGTATTTTTGCCACTCAGTCATAGGCTACATCTGCACAGCAGCGTTATTTTGGAATAACTGAAAAATAACTCCGAAGTAACATAGTGTGCATCTACACTTACAAGCCTTTATTTTGAAATAATGGCGAGCTGGAGAACTTCTTACTCCGACTCCTGGTAACCCTCATTTCATGAGGAGTAAGGGAAGTTGAAGGACAAGTGTTCTTCCTTCGACTTCCTGCCACATATACAGTGCCTAAAGCCAACTTAAGCTATTTTGACTTCAGCTACACAATTGACGTTGCTGAAGTTGTGTAGGATAATTCGACTTTAGCCCTGCTGTGTAGATGTACCCATGGCATCCCATCACCCTCTGAAATGCATCTATTCAGGACTTCCCATAGGCCAAGTTCCTTTCTGCTGTGAGGACGAAGACAAAGAATCCCATAGTAAAATATGTTCCATGTGGTAGCTTGCTAAAGGGCAGATGAACCCACTCCTGCCCCCTCTGTTGCCAAAGAATGGTCACTTGACAGGTAATGGGGTGGACTAGGCCACAGTGTCCTTGCTGGAGGCCTTTTCACACCTGGCCCAGCAACAGGAGCATAAGAGAAGTCCTCCAAGCACAATAGAGTGGCAGTCTCTGCTGCAGCCAATCAGGATGCAGCAGGCTGATATAAAAGAAACTGCTGGGCCAGGGACTGCCAGTTCCTTCCTGGAGCTCAACCCAGGCAGACCTAAGGGCTGACTGGGAGAACAGCAGCACTCTGGACAGCTCCGAGTGGGAGCTGGACTTCAAACCTGGTCAGAACCAGGTCCCACGGCTGAAGACTAGCCAGTAAGCCAACCACAGTCCTTGTAGAATCCTGGACAGGGAGAACTTGACCACAAGGCCCAAAAGAAAGGGATGGACAGAGCAGCTTCCTGGGGAAGTGGTCCAGGGAACATGACAGCGACCAACCTCTTTAAGATTCTGCAGGTAACTGCTACTTATAGGGTCCCTGGGCCGGGACCCAGAGGAGTGAATGGGCCTAGGTCCCCCACAACCTGCAGCAGCCACAACAGTGGGTAAGAAGATGCCTGGTCCCCAGCTACATACTGGACACTTCCTCTCCTGCAACCAGCTGGGTAGAGAGACTACAAGACTCCCCTTAGCCACTGAGGGGCGCTCAGAAGAAGGGCAGAGCCCTTTACGTGGTCCATCAACTTTGAGGATAATTGCCTAGAGGAGTTAGCTTGTCCTTTGGTTTTGAAGAACAGGTTTATCTCCTCCCCAGACTGGACATATCCCTTACTTGTACTGAAGTCCATTCCTACTGATATTGCAGTCAATAGGAGTTTTGTCCGTAACTCAAGTAGGGCCGGATGTTATCCCCGGATCCTGTAAAATCCCACCAATATGAAAGCAATTGCTTGCACTGCAGGGTATGTTGCATCGAACAACACTGATTTCCTGTAAGAGAGGCTCCATTCCTGCAGCAGTGATGTATTCATACCACTCTAGCACTTGATCTTGATACTAGCTTGTTGAATTTTTCATACTTGCCTGATTTTCAAAGCAGCTGCAGTTTATCTTGACTTCCATGGCAATTTTAGATGCTCAACGACTCTGAAAATCAGGCCAGTGGCGTTTCTTCTCTTTTTATACCTGTATAAATACAAGTTAAGCATATTAGTATAAATAACAATGTAGCGGGAATCAAAGGTCACTGATCACAGAAGCAGCATAAGGATTGGGGAGCTGCTTAGTTCAGTTACATTGCTCAAAGGTAAACAAAAAGGGAATGTGCTTGAACTAAATGTTAAATGCATTAATGCAAATGTAGAGCTTTTTGGGTCGTTAGACACGTCTGGTCATGAAAAACAAGGGAAGATGTCAGCCTGCAAATGCAAAGCTGTTGGAGCAAGTGGGCAAAATATATATATATATATATATATATATATATATATATATATATAAAGATAAAAGCCACTGAAGCTAGGCGAAAAGTGCTGAAAATCAATTTGTTTAAGGAGGAAACGGATTATGCATCTGTTAGTTCCACTGACAATGTTTTGGATGCAGTGTGGATTCAGATGCATATTCGGGGGGGAATGGATTATCACGGGGAAATAGGGACCTATGATCAAAGCCATACAGCCAATATATGAATTTTGATTCTGATACAATACTCCTTTCCTCCCTGATGGTCACAATATTCACCCCCTTTACCTTCCTTGCTTTGGTGCAGATTTCTTGTCTTATACCAGTGGTTTTCAAACTAAGGGTCGTGGAATGCCAGGCACTGGGTAGGGTGACCAGGGGACCAGCAGGGGCCTATGGCAAGCTCCCTCTCCTGGCACTGCAGACCGTATGGTGCCCAGAAGTGGCCAGCAGTTGGTACAGCTCCTAGGCAGGGCTAGATGAGGCTCCCTGCACTGCCTCCAACCTGGGCATCACTCTAGGGACCGGTGCCATGGGCAAAAGCATCACACAGAGCCTTTTGTACACCTCTGCCTATGAACCAGACATGCCTCTACCCACTTCCGGGATGCGGTCCAGTCCGCAGTGCCAGGAGGAGCAGGAAGCCTAGCACCTCAGCTGAATTGCTAACTCCTCCCCCCACATACCACGCCATCCTGGTCCCGCCCCATAGCCCTCCCTCTAGTCAAAAGACATAATTATGTTGGGTCGTGGGTATCAACAGTTTTCTCCAATCGGGTCGTGAGGAAAAAAGTTTGAAAACTTTTTTCAAACTTGTCTCATACTGTGGCCCTTCTCTAAAAAGCTGACAGTTCATCTCTGTATTATACCTGTGCACAGTGTCTTGGGCGGCCCCCATACAGATGGAGGACACAAGGACCATTGCAACATCAAGAATGAAATAAGATGTGCTCATTCGTAATCTCGGCAGCCAAGTCATCAGTGTTATTGCTACTTCTTGTCTGCATTATGCTAACTCGAGAATCCTTGACCGTAGCCAAAGAGTGGCAAAGCCGGGTGTTGTATAAGCACATCCATACCAAAAGTCTCTGCCCTGAGGAGCTTACATTCCAAACAGACAAGACAGCTGAAAGGTGAGAGATGAAACAGAGACCCAGCAAACCAAATGGGGAACTAGAACTCAGGTCTCCTGACTTCCAGTCTGGTCTCCTCTCTGCTAGACTGTGACACCTGGAAACCGAAGTGGGCTAGGGGCTGACAGAGCAGGAGTCAGATTTCTCACAGAGTTTCAGTAGGCAGGAGAGCCAGTTGAAAGGAGATAGATTGAAGGATTAGGTAGCCAAGGCAGCAGTGGCTTGTTGCTCAGACAGCTTCTGTCCTCTGCTAGGTTCTTCCTGTGGGCGAGGTGCGCAGTGAGAATTCTTTCTGTCAAGTCAATGAGGGATGCGGCTGTAAACCTTTCGCAGTAAGGCATTTGGGGAGGGGTGCTGGTTTAGTGCACTGCTTTAGCACAATGGCAGTGGTGCCGTCTACGGAGTTGGAACACCTCCATTCGGTACATTGGTCCAGGTATCCTCAGGCAGGTAACGCAGAACAATCCGGTCTAGAACTCAGGGCCTCTTCTGTCTCCTACATGAGATAAGCATGGGGAATCCAAACTCCATGGATACATGGAGGAATAGTGACACCGTGATACATACCATGAGGCAGATTGGGTCTGAAACCCAAGTGGCCTCTTAGCAAATTGGTGGAAAAAACCCCAAAGGCCATACCTGCTGGCCTGCCACAACCTATCCTTCTACCCGTGGGCATCAGGAATATAACACCTTGGCCATAAAAATAAGAGTATGACTTTGAATACCTTTTCCGAGGAGAATTCCAGATAGATTATTTTAGAAACATTACAGCTGTCAGGTCACCAGCCCCTAAGGCATTTGGAAATCATAAGATAAATTTCAGTGTGTCGAGGTTTGTCTGAGGACATCGGGAATAATCTGCTATTTCAAATATAATTTAGATGTAAAAGGTGTTTCCACTCTTCCATGACTTCCTTGCCACAGTTGCACACTGCGTATACCGCACATCACATTAGATTATGGTTAATTAGCATAGGTGGAAAGCTTTTTTTTTTCTTTATAATGAGCTAGCACTGTTGTTTTGTGATTAAAATCCTACACCTTGGAGCGTGTCAGATGAGGGAACTTGGCTGGGTTCCAGAGATCATTGTGACCTAGAGGGTCATGAGGAATGAGACATTCGCTGGCCCTTGAATCAGCGTTTGATAAGGAACAGTGATGCTTATACTGTTCTACTACTGTTCTACTACTCTGTAAGGTAGTAGGGTGAATGTTGTGCTGCGTTTCTGATGACCTGCCCGATCGCAGCCATGACAGATCCCAGCCTAAGAACAAAACTGTGGCCAACTAGTGATTCTGAGACTTTCATTTTTCAGGAAATCTGAGGGTATGTCTACACTACAGCACTAATTCAAACTAACTTAATTCGAGTTAGTTAATTCAAAATAAGCTAATTTGAATTAGTGCATCTAGACCTAAAAACTACCTACTCCGTGCCGCGTGTAGCTGCGGGCACAGAGTCCGAACTACCGGGGCTTTAAAAATGGCGGCGCCCGGCAAGATGCAAATGAAGCCCGGGATACAGGCAGTCCCCGAGTTACGTGGATCCGACTTATGTCGGATCCCTACATATGAACGGGGCTTTTCTCGCCGCGGAGGACGCGGGCAGCGGGACTGCCCAGACACTCCGCAGTCCCACCGCCCGCGTCCTCCATGGCGGGAAAAGCCGCTCCGCATCTCTCTGGTCTGCTGGGGGGGGGAGACGCAGCTAGTGCGACCCCCCAGCAGACCAGGCTTTTCTCGCCGACGCCTGGGGTAGAGCAGCTGGGGTGCTGCTAGGTTGGTCCTGCAGCGCCGCTCCTTGGCACTACTGGACCAACCCAGCAGCACCCCGGCTGCTCTGCCCCAGGCGTCCCCAAGTCAGCCGCTGCTGAAACTGGCCAGCGGCTGACTACAGGAAGCTGGAGGCAGAGCAGCTCCGCCTCGGGCTTCCTGTGGTCAGCCGCTGGTCAGTTTCAACAGCGGCTGAATCTGGACGCCAGTTCCGACTTACATACAAATTCAACTTAAGAACGAACCTACAACTTAAGAACGAATCTTGTACGTAACCCGGGGACTGCCTGTATTTAAATCCCGGGGTTCATTTGCAACTTCGGATGCCTACATTAACCACCCTAGTTCGAAATAGGGTGGTAGTGTAGACATACCCTAGGAGGCCCTGCAGGAGAACTTCCACCCCGAGGAGCCTGCAGAGCCACCCCAGTCCTCCCCATTGGGGGCTTGTGCCCCATTCCTCCCTCACCTCCTTTCACTTACCCCTCCCTAGCCCCCCTTCCTGATGTAAAAAAATAAAGGACACGTGTGTTCAAAAATAAACTCTCTTTATTTAACAAAATGGGGGGGGGGATTAACCTCTGGGGAGACTGGGAAAAGGAGGTGGGAGAGGGGAAGAGAGAGAGTGGGAGAGGGGAGGGGGAAACCTGGGAGGAGGGAGCTGGAAGGGGGAAGTCAGGAGAAGAAGGAGGAGGGGAAGTATAAAACTATGGTACGCCATATCTTCAGTGCTGTGTACAGATGTGGTCTCCTCACCTCAAAAAAAGATATTTTGGCCTTGGAAAGGTTTGAGAAAAGGGCAACTACAATGATTATGGGTTTGGAACAGGTCCCATATGAAGAGAGGCTAAAGAAACTGGGACTTTTCAGCTTAGAAAAGAGGAGACTGAGGGGGGATATGATAGAGGTCTATAAAATCATGAGTGGTGTGGAGAGGGTGAATAAAGAAAAGTTCTTCATTAGTTCACATAATAGGAGGACTAGGGGACACCAAATGAAATGAATGGGTAGCAGGCTTCAAACTAATAAAAGAAAGTTCTTCTTCACACAGCGCATAGTCAACCTGTGGAACTCCTTGCTGCAGGAGGCTGTGAAGGCTAGAACTATAACAGCGTTTAAAGAGAAGATAGATAAAATCATGGAGGTTGGGTCCATGGAGTGCTATTAGCCAGGGGGTAGGAATGGTGTTCCTGGCCTCTGTTTGTGGAAGGCTGGAGATGGATGGCACGAGACAAATGGCTTGGTCATTGTCTTCAGTCCATCCCCTCTGGGGTATTTGTTGTTGGCCGCTGTCGGCAGACTGGCTACTGGGCTAGATGGACCTTTGGTCTGACCCAGTACGGCCATTCTTATGTTATTATGTTCTAAGCTCAGGGTCGGGGGTCTCACTGGAGCAACTTGATTTTCATATACACCTGCTCCTGGGTTCGCATGTGGCCTTTGGTGGCCAGGCTGGCAGCTATCCTGCCCTAGACGGCTGCTTTCCTGTGCCTAGTGCGGAGATTGTGGGTGTTGGAGACCTCCCCCCAAACCTCAATGAGGTCCACGATCTCCGCACTAGACTAGGAGGGCGCCTACCTCTTGCGGCCCCAGGCAGGCTCCTGGGAGCCACCAGTCTGGTCCTGGGAAGAGGCGGAGGGCTGGGTGGCAGCGGGTGGCTGGCTCATGCTGTGCCAGGTGCAGGGTCTGCTGTCTGGGTGCTGGTAGGCTTGCAACTCGCACAAGCACTGTAGCCAGCCCGTGCCCCTTTAAGGGCTCCGGGGCCTGGAGGGGGGCAAAGGAGTTTCCCTGGTTTGGCCCAGAGTGGCCACCAGGGCAAGCTGGGAAGGGCTAGCCTCCCACTAGTTTGAATTAAGTGCCTACACAGCCCTTAATTCAAATTACTTAATTCGAACTAAGCATTAGTCCTCGTAGAATGAGGTTTACCTAGTTCAAATTAAGCGCGCCGCTAGTTCGATTTAAATTCGAACTAGCGGTTTGTATGTGTAGCCCCTATTAAAGTTAATTCAAACTAATGGCTGTTAATTCGAATTAACTTTGTAGTGTAGACATACCCTGACAGAGTCTTCAAGGGACTCAGACTTTCAGGAAGTGTTCAGGATCCACCTCATGTAAAGTCTGACCCCTTTAAGATGCCCCCCAAATAACTTTTGAAAATGGTGGCCTATCTTTGCTATAAATCGGGGTGGGGAACCTTTTTAAGGTCATGGGCCGCTGACCCACAGAAAAATCAGTTGGGGGCTGCACACGAGTGAGAAGCAAAAAACCCCCCACAAATCCCCCCTCACTGTCATGGCCCCCAACTGAGGAGAATGTCATTCCCCATGTTCTCCTCACATATCGGAGCCTAGTCGGGCCCAGGCTAATAGATTCTCTGTGCTCCAGCCCTGTACGGGAGTGGCAGGGGGGTGAGCATGTGGGGACTGGATCAGCAAGCTGGGGGCCAAATCTGGATCCTGGGTCTTGGGTTTCCCACCCCGCATGAATCATCTTTCCTGTCTGAAATTGCCTCTACCTGGCCCACCCAGTGCCTGGTCAGAGGCTAACAAGGAAAGAAAGAGGTGCCATGGTATGGTAACATGACACTTGCTTCTGCATGGTTCCTGGTGGAGGCACTTCCTTTAAAGCCATGTAATTGCCCATCCACCTTGAGGACCACTGGCTAGAGGAGTCAGCTTGTCCTTTATCTTTGAGGAACAGAAGCCTTGGGACTCTCTTTTGGGTCAGCCTCAGGACCCCCATTTTCAGAACTGCTGGGACTCGAGGGCTTTCTACTTTGTTTTGTTGGTTTGAATACATGTTAATGCTTTGTTACTCACACGACACAATTTGACATTGAAATACCTGAAACTGTGAAATTCAAGATTTTTAAAACACTAACATGTATGAAAACGGCCTGTGTTTGTGGTAGGACCCTACCTATTAGTCTAGGCCAGTTGTCCCCAATGAGGTGTCCGCGGGCGCCATGGCATTTATGTGAGCCCGCCGAAATATCTGGGCTGGCTTTGCCCCTGGTGCGCAGCACATGCATAGTGCCGGCACTGGGCGCGTGATCCATGGGCGGTGCCTGCCCTGGGCTCAGTACGTGTGGGCGGCCCCTACCTCTGGCGCGCGGCACATGTGCAGTGCCGGCTCAGGGCGCGTGGGCGGCCCCCACCCCCGGCCACGCGGCGCATGCGTGACCCCGCCCTCAGAAGCATAGTGAGTGAGTGGCCTCGCCCCCAGACGCCCATCACGTGAGCGGCCGTGCGCCTGAGCGCCCAGCAGCCACGAAAGGTTGGGGACCACTGGTCTAGGCCTATACATCTCTTGGATTTCTGCTGCCTATTCTTTATACCTTTATTTCATGATTACTGATCTAATTATTGCATGGCTACAAGAGACTTGAGCTAAGTCACACAAAGTCACTGGTAGAACTGGAAATAAAAAGCCACATCTCCTGAGTTCCAGTCCAATGCCTTAACCTCGACTCTCCTTCTTTTATTGGCCTTAGTAAGACTTTGACTATTTCCTTTAGGAGACTCTTTGATAGTTTAGTACGTTTATCACCAAGGACGTATCGGCTCTGACAGCCATCTTGTTTTTCTGTTCCTGAGTTTTACCTCATTTCTCCTGAGTATTTCCCCCTTGGACTGATGAGTTGAGATTAACCGTGGTGGTAACATAAGGGTCAGATGATGGCGTGGTAACCAATAACATGCCATGGGAGGAGCTATTGATATTGGTCACAGGGTGTAGGGCCCCTTTAAGAGGTTACGGATTCAGTGAAGATGTGACTGATTGTCAGTTTCTGACCTGGCTTATGGGGAAGCCACCCGGGCCTAGCAAAAGAGGATGCTGTAGCAGAAACTGGAGAAGAGCTGCACTGAGTAGAAGGCTCTTGCAGGTTACCTCAGACCTCCAGTTCTTAAGGAATCCTGCAGAGAGGGAGAGAGAAGCGCCTTTAGCCACAAGGCAGTGTTCAGAGGGTAACTACCCTCTTGCAATCTCCTCTGTGTATTATTTTCAAACTGATTTCCCCACCTAATGCTAGAAGAAACATTGATGGGTTTAGAGCTGCCAGCAGGAATTTATGGCTAGCTTTTCTCCAGCATGACTTGCAAAGCTTTTATTATAATGCAAGAAAGTGGATTACACTGAAGAGGATCTAAACCTACAGAACTATTTGCTAACAAAAAGTAAAGCTTTTACTAATTTAAGAATGAGATACTTATTGCACGTCAGTGGGAAAAATTCTATGAAGCTATGTTGCAGCTTTTAAGCACAAAGACAATTCCTACTACTTGCTTTTTTAAATTATATTTGCTTTAAAACGCTGTCCATTAGGACAAGTCTGCAGGAGCTTATAAAGTTATTTGATACAATTGCAAGATAATGGGTTTAATTCTCTTCTTACCTAGGGCTCACCTCTGCATAATTCCATTGATCCCCATGGAACTCCTCCTATATCGCCTTCATGGCAGGCTAATCGGATCCAGTATATTAAACTTTTACTATGGTTGGAATCTCCTGTCTGATATTCGCTTTCCTGCAGATGCTGACTTGCATTCTGAGTTTTCTCTCCTAAGGGGATAACCCCATCCATTCTAAATTGCTGCCACTTGGGTTCTTTGATTCCGAATTGGTGGATAACAGAATGTACTATTTTTACTCCTGGGTTCTTGGACAGGATCTAATTCTGAGCAAGTTTACCTCAATAGGAGATTGTCCATTGATTTCTATTGGCTAGAACCTCTGCTTTAACAGTGAGAAAGGATCACATGTTCCAGTTCCTTGGAATAATGACTTATACTCTGCAAAATGCTTTGTGATCTGTTGACATGTGCTAGGTGTTCAAAGTGCAAAATATTGTTATTTTGGGTGATGGTTTAGACAAATTCTTGCTTTAAATGAGCATGTTTGTTAACTCTTTGTGTTATGTTTTCTCATTGTCGGAGGGAGAAAAAAACTCCCCTGTTTCTATAAATCAGAAAGAGTTGGTGGATCCCATATTACTTTTTCTGCCCATCTCTGCTGATTTTTGAACACTGTGCTTCCCGTAGGTGCATTGATGCATTATGAAATATTTGCACTGACTTCAAGAAGAGTAATTTTCTCTTTTATTGTATTACCTCGATGGCATTTCAAATCAGTTTCAAATTGTCAGACTGGCATCCAGTCTAAAATCAGGTGTTCATCTCTAGTGTTTGCTTCATACAATAGAACCTCCAGCAATGGCAGCAGAATCCACAGGAAAAATACCAAACAGCTAAGCCACTGATAAAAGTAAGGAACATGCTGAATGGATAATATCAACTCATTTCAGCAAGTTCAAGAGGACTTATTGTATTCGTGCAAAACGACGACAATGTAGCTAACCCGAAACCGAAATCTCAATGTAGCAGACACTATTTTATAGGCATAATAAAACTGTGTACAATACTGCTGTAATATAAAAGTTCAATTAGTGGATAGCAATAACAGAGATTTTAATAACTTTTACATCCCTCCTGGCCTCCCAATGGATACATAATGTTCCATGTTTCATGTTATTTATAGAATTCCTGGATCCACTTGTCTCAGAACTCTGTGGAGAGGGAGAGAGTTGGAATCTGCATTACTGTATCTTGCCAAAATGCACTGATATATATTTGTTAAATTCTATTCGTCACGTACAAAATTAGAGCTCCAATTCTCTGGTGTGTTAAGTTTGCAGTACAGTTTTTTTCCCTTTGGTGCAAAACACGATTTAAACCCAATGAATCCATCTGTCTGAGAATTTTTGTCTAACACGATCCTTGGGTATAGAGGTGACAAGACCAAGCCAGTAAAAGTCTGATGGGTTTTCAGTACTCACCTTTTTTGTTAAGTGATAATTTAAGTTTTCTTGATAACACATTCCTAAAGCTGTCCAATGAACCCTGTGAGAGTGGGGTCCACCCATCCCTCAATCTTATTCAAAAGTCTCAGGGCAGAAGATTCTCAATTCCAGCATGCTCTGGATTTCACCTTTAGGGTGTGTCTAGACTACAGGTTTTTTTTTTTAAAAAGTGGCCTTTTTTTGAAAAAACTTCACCTGAATCTAGACTGCCACCGCGTTCTTTTGAAATTAAATCAAAAGAATGCTTCGACCATGGTAAACTTCATTTTACGAGGAGTAACGCCTTTTTTCGAAAGTGCTCTATTGAAAAAAGGCTTTATTGAATACAAACAGGGCTTTTTCGAAAGAGAGCATCCAGACCGCCTGGGTGCTGTCTTCCGAAAAAGCGGCTTTCTTTTTTGAAAGAAGTGGTTGCAGTCTAGATGCTCTCTTTCAAAAAGCCTCTTTTGAAAGAGGCTTGTAGTCTAGACATAGCCTTTGAGTCTGTCTATTCAGTAGTTTTCACTTCCACTAACAAATTATTTGAGGTAATGAATCATTGGCTGATAGTGTAATTTTTGCAATCCATGGAATCACCCCGTTTACTTTGATGGTTAATACTTAAGTTCTCCTTATGGCTGGCAATATTGCCTTGTAAAAATGGAATCCTCTTACCACAGATGACGAAAAATGAATACTGATTTTTCACCAAAAAGTCTGAAGTCCAAAGTTTTATTTCTCCTTTATAAGGGCACATCTACACAGCAGGGCTAACCTCAAAATAAACCACGCCACTTGAGTTATGCTAATTGTGTAGCTTAAGTGAAAATAGCGTATTTCGACTTTTGGCCCGATCTACGCAGCAGTTATTTCAAAATAGAGCACTCTTCTCCTGACTTCCTGCCTCCTTATACAGTGAGAATTATAGGAGTCAGAATAAGAAGCTGTTAATTTGAAATTTATTTTGAAAGAACGGGCTTGCTGTGCAGACGCTCACTGTTATTTCGAAATAACTGATGTTATTCCAAAATAACACCACTGTGTAGATGTAGTTGAAGTGTTCCAAAATAACTTATTAGAGAGGAGAGAAACAATTGCTTGTGCTTTTGAAATACAATTTTTTTTTAATGAAACACCACACTCATTTTGTTGAACAAAATAATTGCCGAGATTTCAGTAAACAGGGATGTGTCTTTGTTAGCGCATTCGATAAAGAAAGAAAAAATGCCCCAAATGCAGTGCTTTCTTTGAAAAATGAAACCTTGTTGTATTGTGAAAAATGTCCACATCTTTGAGTGACAAAGAAAAAAGACAATTCAAAGACCTTCACCTTTTATCTTTGAAAAACGTTGGATAATCGAATGACTCCCAGTACAATTTCTAACTTGTGTGTGTTTACTTATGCAACAAAACCTTGGGGGAGATTGCGCATAGCTCCTCTTAGAGCTTGTATGCACTACAGCACTGCAGTGGTGCTTTGTAAAGAGCAGCCAAACTGTCGAGAGAGTTTCCGCCATGGGGGTAGATACTAGTTTCTGCCATGGGGGTGGAAGTGGTAGGTATGGCGATGGGGAAAGCCCTCTTATTTGTATATAGGCCTTCAGGGCTGTCCATATGTTATGGCAGCCTCCCCTCAGCTGCCCTATGGGCTGCCATGCTGCCCACAATCTTTACAGTGCTGTAGCCCTACCCTTGAATTGCCACTCTTTCTGCCAGGCCTATCTGCGACACTTCCTCTATGCCAGCCTTTATGAGGGAGGGGTCCTCAGAAAATAGTTCTAGGGCTGTCTCCATAATGCCTGTTCCAGGGTCGTTATCTTCCAACCAGACATGGGGCTTTTAGATCCCCTTTCATAGAACCATAGAACACTTGAACTGGAAGGGATCTCGAGAGGTCGTCAAGATCAGTCCTCTGCCCTCACAGCAGGACCAAGCACTGTCTAGTTCAACCCTGAACTCTGTCTAACCTGCTCTTAAATATCTCCACTGATGAAGATTCCACAGTTCCCATATGCAATTTATTCCAGTGTTTAACCACCCTCACAGGTAGGAAGTTTTTTCTGATGTCCAACCTAAACCTCCCTTGCTGCAGTTTAAGCTTTGTGTCACTCCAGCCTTTTTATAGCCAGTAAAAGGGGTGGAGTGGGTTATGAGTGATGATTTACTTCACTCATTCACACGTTTTAATAATGCGGCCCTAACAGGCGTTATACTGGCATTATAGTGACTTACCTCAGTTTAAGATCTGCAACTCTACATGCAGGCATGGGACTGGCAGCAGAACATAGAATGACCTCATATATCCTCCTGAAAATTGCCTGTCTGTCTGAAATCAGACTGGCGAGTCCTTATTCCTGGATATGCCATCAGCTCTCGAAAAGACACAGCTTGATTTTCAGATCTAATGATACCGGGACTGTGTGTGTGTCAAGAAATTGTTTCCTTACTTGGAACTTGAGCCCATTTGACCTGCTGGACCCTCACAACTGGTATATGGGTCCCTTTGCAAAACACAAGTAGACTTTAATGTTTTTAAAGCTTTGAATTAAAACCAGTTTGACATAATCAACAGTGATGGGAAATATTGGGTTTATTCCAGAACAAACATGACTTTCTGTCCTGCAAAACTCCATAGCAACTTGCAGCAAACTGAACTTTTTCTGGGTCATTAGTTCCCAGTTCAAAATTTATACGTGTGGTGGCAGATGGAAAGAAGGTGAGGTTCTTGACTGTTTATCAGACAGCAAATTCTGTCAGCCCCCCGAGGAGTTTCTCTCAGCTAAAGTCTAACATTAAAAGAACAGGCTAATTAGTGAATCCGCTTAAAGTGGGATAAAAATTACTACTCTTGCTTTCAGCATTATATCTCACTTCTTTATTACTAGCCTTAGGGTTTGTCTATAAAGGCATGCTCTGGGAGATTATACCACATTATGTGTAAATTTAAAGTAGATTAGTTAAATTGGATTAAACTGCTAGGTGAACACCTTCTGAATTTGTTTCCTTAATTCAGTGGTGCTTAATTCACTTTGAAAGTGAAAGACTTTAGTCTAGTGTAATTAATCCATTTTAAATATTAATTCAGATTGTCCACCCATGGGCCAGCCCCTGTAAATGGAGGGTCACATGCTGAAACAGTGGGTTACACATATCTATTGAGGAAACATTGCACTCATTAGCAAAGTTCCATTTATGAGCAACTCTCAGACATATATTAGTAGCTTGCTGTAGTATTCTGTACACCTGCATCTGTAGGTGCAGGTCTTTGCCCCCAAACACCTGGTGATTGTTCCGCAAAGGATTATGAGCCTGTTTTTTCCCCTAAGTTGACTGAGCTGGTCTTTTGCTTGAGTAATCGAGGCTCCTGTATTTATACCCAGAAGTCAAGGGGTCCGGTCTCATAAGAACCCAATCCAAGGTGTTACCCAAACATTCTGGGTAATGTAATCTGGTAAATATTTCTTTATTAAGTAGCACCACAGTTAGAACTTCCATTTGAGGCCATTCAAAGCAGATGTGGGGCACATTCTGATCTCAAGTTACACAGGTGCAAATCCAGAGTAACTCCAGTGAAACCAATTGAGATACTCCAGTTTTACAACAGGATCTGGCCTTACTATCACAGCATGCTACACTCCTCTGCTTTCAGACAGAACTTGCTATCATTTTATTATCTAAACCAAAACAGACCTGATTGTTATATCAGTGTTAAGGGGATCACTCGCATCTCTTAGCGCAGGTCTACACTAAGAACATAAGAACGGACATACTGGGTCAGACCAAAGATCCATCTAGCCTGGAGAGAGCCCTATGCCCAGCCGAGGGTAGGTGATGTGGGAAGCTGTTCTGTAAGTGCCTAATCCAGGGGTAGGGAACCTCAGGCCTGGGGGCTGAATCTGGCCCCCCAAGTCTCATGGACCCCCCCAACATTGAGGAGCCTATGCTGGTGCTCCAGTCCCCCCCCCCCCTCCCACACACACACTCCTCCACCTCAGGCCTGGAGCACACAAAACCTACTAGCCTGGACTCCCATAGGCTCTGGAGTGTGAGGTGAATGTGGGGAGTGTCTTTCTCCTCCTCAGTGGGGGCCATGTTAGTGAGGCGATTTTGGAGATTTAGGTGTGGTGGGGTCTTTTTTGTCCCCGATTCTATGGGTCAGTGACTCATGGTCCAAAAAAGGTTCCAACCCTGGCCTAATCCAATTCTAATAGATGTCGGAGGAGGAGATCCTTCCCTTGGGTTCACTGGGTACTGGGTCAGATCATTGTAGTAAGACGAAGGCCTGAAATGTAAGTCCAGGTATCACAGGCCTGGTGTGAGGCCTAAGGCCCAGGAGCAATAGTCAGGACTTTCCTCAGATCAAACAAAGTCAAGTTGTGAGCAGGAAGCCAGTTTAGTTAATAAGATTAAGCATAAATAAGGTTGCGGGTATCAAACAATCAAGGGTGTCAGGTACAGGTTGTAAGAACATTTCAGGGGGATGCTAACAGAACGTTTAATTGGAAGACATCTTGGTACCCACTTCCTTCCCAGCGCCCTGACCCAGGTTCATGACCAGGTCCAGCATGATAGATGGTGATCCCATTGTATGAGGTAAGGGGAGGTAACTAAGCAACAGGTGGTGGGGATAACCTGATATGTCAGAAGTGAGGTGTAACTTGTTTGTACCTGTGTATTAAAACCCCAAAGAGTTGACTTTGGCTGGCCTAGAGAGCAGTGTCTCATCCCTCACACTGAGTCGGTCCATTGTAACGGGCATATATGTGTTAGCCTAACTTATAGACCCTTTGGAAGCTAGAACTGTGAATCATCTACAGTAAACCTGGCAGGGCACCTTCGAGCCTTATCTGCTTTTGTGGTCTTTGTGTGCTTTCTTGGAATCTGTCATGTTGACTCATTTTGCACGGTCAACACAGTAACCAGGGAGAGCAAATGCATGAACGCATACAGCCGAATGGTTATCGTCATTGAAGACGCAGGAGACCAATCAGAACACCCCACCAGTGTACCCTGACTGCTACAATCCCGTATAGCTGCCTTTGAAAAGGCATCACTGTAGATGTATGCGATTTGAAAGGACGGCACCTGCATGGTTAATAGTGAAAGTTGGTTTAGACAAAGAAAAAGGAAAAAAAAAGTAGGGAAACTTTTTTTATTATTATTATTTCAGTTTGAACAATAGGCCATCTCTAATGAATTCCAGCAGGGAACCTGTTCTAGTCAGAGTCAGTTTAGGTTCAGAGAAGGTTGAGTTGGAACTCTGTCTGAGGCGTATTCCTGGGAGAAGATGAAATAAATAACCCAGCATAAATAAGAGATGTGAGCAGATGGTGAGGGACTGTAATTTTATTAGCTGTTTAGCTTGGAGCTTGGCAAGAAGCTACGACAGTCTGGATGGGTGAGTTAGGGCACTTTGAGAAGGGAGGGGGGGACAGTCTTTGTGGCACATTTAAATAAGTGTCCAGAGATTATACCGCCACGGAGCAGAAGAGCTGATGGCTACTGAGAGATATGACTGTGACCCTCTTTGAATGTCTTCCATCCATTTTGTTCCTCCCTGAGAAGCCCAAGGAGCAAACATCTGACACGAGAGGGTCCTTTGAACTAGTAGATAAAAGTGCAGAGGCTGAAAAATGAGTTAGACTGAAGATAGATGCAGTTTTTTAACAGTGAGAGTAACTAATCAGTGGAGCAGATTACCATGGGAAGTGATTAGTGGAGGTCTTTCTACTAGGTATGGTCTAGATCAAGCTGCAGGGATCATAATTTTCATTGGCATTGAAGAGAAGAAATAATTCTCTCCACTCCTTTGGCCTTTCATGGAGGAGGTCAGACTTTCTGTCTCTAGTTCTCTGTGAAGTTTTAAATAACTGAAAGAATTGGGTTTATTTAGTTAGAGAAGACCGAGAGAGGACATGATAGTGGTTTTCAAGTATCTCAAAGGGTGTTACAAGGAGGAGGGTGAAAAATTGTTCTCTTTGGCCTTTGATGATAGAACAAGAAGCAATGGGCTTAAATTGCAGCAAGGGAGATTTAGGTTGGATATTAGGAAAAACTTCCTAACTGTCAGGGTGGTTAAACACTGGAATAAATTGCCTCTGGAGATTGTCGAACGTCTATCGCTGGAGATATTTAAGAGCAGGTTAGACAGACATCTATCAGGGATGATCCAGATCGTGTTTGGTCCTGCCGTGAGGGCAGGGGACAGGATTCGATGACCTCTCGAGGTCCCTTCCAGTTCTACTGTTCTATGATTCTAAAAGTCTTGGCATGAGGTCACATTGTCGCTAACGCACAAAGCACTTGATTGGAATTCACGAGATCAGCTCATCCACTGGCCGACCGGCTGACCTTAAAAGCATCAGAGGGATAGCCACGTTACTTTGTTGTTTTTTAGTTTATCCTATTACAAATAGACTAGTAGCACCTTAAAGACTAACAAAACATGTAGATGTTATCATGAGCTTTCATGGGCACAACCCACTTCTTCAGACGCGGGGGCTACGTCTACACTGGCCCCTCTTCCGGAAGGGGCATGTAAATTTCACTAGTCGTCGTAGGGAAATCCGCGGGGGATTTAAATATCCCCCGCGGCATTTAAATAAAAATGTCCGCCGCTTTTTTCCGGCTTTTAAAAAAGCCGGAAAAGAGCGTCTAGACTGGCCCCGATCCTCCGGAAAAAGCGCCCTTTTCCGGAGGCTCTTATTCTTACTTCAAAGTAAGAATAAGAGCCTCCGGAAAAGGGCACTTTTTCCGGAGGATCGGGGCCAGTCTAGACGCTCTTTTCCGGCTTTTTTAAAAGCCGGAAAAAAGCGGCGGACATTTTTATTTAAATGCCGCGGGGGATATTTAAATCCCCCGCGGATTTCCCTACGACGACTAGTGAAATTTACATGCCCCTTCCGGAAGAGGGGCCAGTGTAGACGTAGCCTTGGAGTATTAAAAGTCCAGATCCAATAAGATCTAGCCAGGTCCTGCTTGATCTTAGGTAGACTACTTCTCCCTATGCCTTTATTAGCTCTCTGCCTCCCTTGGCTCTTCAGCCTGGAAGCTCTCGGGGGGCAGAGAGTGTCTGTGTACATAGTGCCTTCCCCAACGGGGCCATTAGATGCTACCATAATAGAAAAAATAAAGTAGAGAAAATGCATCTAGGGGGAAGTGGATATGGTACTTAATGATGGATATCAGAGAGGCAACATCTTCACAGCTCTTCAGCATTTTAGTTCCTCACGGAGAAGAACTGGAAGTGCAAGCAGAGGTCTCCACCGAACTGTTTTGCTTGGTTTAAAGGTGTGTTTAAATTTTAGTTCAGTTTAATGTGCATTTTTACCAAACATTTTATGATCCATAACAGTAGCATAAACTAACCCTATATCAACATACCGTCCCCACTCCACATCTGACCAAAAAATACCAAACACACTCAGTGTGGCCCCCCCCCTTGAATATCTCAGTATGTGTTGTGTCTGAGTTTAATGGGTCCTAACTGGAAAGACAAAGTGAATCAATGGCAAAATTTCCATTGGGCAAAGAATGGGAAGGAACCGTTAGGCTGTGTCTAGACTGGCAAGTTTTTCTGGAAAATCAGCCGCTTTTCTGGAAAAACTTGTCAGCTGTCTACACTGGCCACTTGATTTTCCAGAAAAGCAATGACGATCTACTGTAAAATCATCAGCGCTTTTCCGGAAAAACTATGCTGCTCCCGAAAGACTTTTGCGCAAAAGGGCCAGTGTAGACAGCACAGTACTGTTTTCCGCAAAAAAGCCCCGATCGCGAAAATGGCGATCGGGGCCTTTTTGTGGAAAACCACGTCTAGATTGGCCACGGACGCTTTCTGCAAAAAGTGCTTTTGCCGAAAAGCATCCTGCCAATCTAGATGCGATTTTTCCAAAAATGCTTTTAACGGAAAACTTTTCTATTAAAAGCATTTCCGGAAAATCATGCCAGTGTAGACGTAGCCTTATGGTTTAGTCCAGCTGCCACTGAAGTCAATGGGAGACTTTCCTTGTCTCCCACTTGGATCCAACCCTTAAGCTGTACAGTCCAGTTCCTCAAAAGGAACTTAGGCTCCTAACTCCATTGAGATCAATGGGAGGTTGGCAACAGTGAGCACACTTAGGGTGTGTCTAAACTACACCCCTTTGCCAACAGAAGATGGAGATTAGGCACATCTCTATTGCAAATGAAGCGGAGATTTAAATATCCCGTGCTTTATTTGAATAAAAATGGCTGCCGCTTTTTGTGGACGCGGCACTTTGCCAGCAAAAAGCAGCAGTCTAGATGGGGATCGGTCGACAAGGAAAGCCTTTTCTGACCAATCCTGTAAACCTCGTTGCACAAGGCATAAGGGATTGGTTGGAAAAGGCTTTCCTTGTAGACTGATCCCTGTCTAGACTGCCGCTTTTTGCCGGAAAATGCCACATCGGCAAAAAGCAGCAGCCATTTTTATTCAAATGAAGCGTGGGATATTTAAATCCCCACTTCATTTGCAATAGTGATGTACCTAATCTACATCCCTCTGTCTGCAGAGGGGTGTAGTTTAGGCATACCTTTAGTGCTAAACAAATAAAAATACAATAAGTAAATGACTGATGCCTTCCATTATGATTGATAGTCAATTGTTGATTCTTTTGGGGCAAGTTCTTTCCCCATAATGCCGATCATCATCATACTTTGTGATTAGCCTAATTAAAGTATATGGGAAGAGGAGAGGTGTAAACTAGTTTTATCAGATTTTGCCCTTGGGATAGTAGTTTCACACAGGAATATATATTTATCTTGTTGTGGGCTTTTTAGTCATATACATTCATGCGGGAAATAGTTGTTCTGGTAGAGTCTGGCTCCTCTTTGAGTTGCTATGTCATGGCGTGAACTTCTGATGATGAGCATGAAGAGACTGGTGAGTTGTTTCAAGACCACAAGAGGGACATCAGGCAGGGTTTCTTTCAGGATGGGGTCCCCACTGAGTACGGAGTTTAGCTGTTCGACGATACTCCAGAAGGGTTCCATTGTGGGGTGGTAGGTGATATCTACAGTTGTGTGGTCAGAGATGGTTTTATTTCTGTTCTCTTGGGCTATGTCTCTTTTATTTCTGTTTTCTTGGGCTATGTCTACACAGTTCTCTTGGGCTATGTCTACACAATGAAGCTATTTTGGGATACCTCTGGTATCCCAAAATAGCTATTCCACATCTTAAGAATAAGCCTGTTATATCGAAATATAAGGAGCTCATTATTCCAATGTCCCTGTAAACCACATTGTATGAGGGATAAGGGATAGTCTGGAATAGCACCTTATTTCAAAATTTGGTGCTGTATAGACAATGCCAAATTTTGAACTAAGCTACAGCAAAGAGACCTGCCCACGGTCATGTAGTAGATAGGTGGCGGAGCCAGTGATCCGATACAGGTCTCCTGAGTCCACGTCATGTTCTTTCTAGTAGGCCACACAGCCTCCCATTTACCTTCCAGGGCAGTATCTGCCCCCCACTCCCAACCGCCAGTCTCTACACTTTCCTGATATATGGAGTTGAGAGCTGGGGCACTCTAATGCAGCCAGGAAATCTGTATTTTCCCCCAATTCCTCTGTCAGACCGTACCAGACTCTTGTCCTTAGTTAGTAAATAGCTATTTAACTGCCTCAGGTCTTATCGCTAATCACTGCAGGTGTCCTTTAAAGCCTCCCATAACATTGTTTCAGAATGTCACTGTTCAGCCAATGGCAAATTAAAGACATCTGGCTGGAAATCAATTTGGTAGCTTCCCATGCGGTAATGTGATGTGGCGGACACAAGCTGACAGGATCCCACACTGAGTAACACGACATGACAGCTGAAACCCTGGGAAGAGGCCTCATTTAGTTAGGACTGACACTCTCCTTTGTCACATCAAATCCAGCCGAGTTTCCTTTGCTCAGCGGGGCTGGCAGTCTTGCCAGGACCATGGGCGAGGCGAGGGGGCTGGCTTTGCTCCCCATTTCAAAAGGAGCAAGGCCTCAGGTAGAAGGGGTGGGACTGGGGGTAGGCAGCCCTTAGCACTGCCTGGAACCACCTCACCTCCCCTAGACAGGCCTCAGAGCCCCCCGGAGTGTGCCATCCACTGCTCCAGCAGCAATTTAAAGGGCCCAAGGCTCCATCTGCCATCACTGATGTGAGCTCCAGACCCTTTCGTATCGCTGGGCCATGGGGCAGTAGCCTCGTCCCCCTCCCCCACCCGTCGGAGGGCCTGCCTTTACTAACAACTATAGCTAAATCAGGGATGCTAACTTACAAAATTAGGCTGTGGAAATTGAGTCCTGATAGGGCCACTGTTTTGGTTTTTTTGGTGGTGGTTGCCTTCATTTCTCAGCTTGTTTCTGTATCACAGCGCTGGCAGGTTGAAAGCTTTCAGGCGGAGGCTTGGCTACACCCAGAGGACAAAGAAGTGGGTAGAATGGTAGATGGGACGCAGAGTCAAGTTTCTGTTCCACTATCGGTTCCCTGTGAGAGCTAGAGGGAGTCACGTGCCTCAGTTTCCCCTTAGGTCAAATGGGAACAACGATACTGCCAGCCCTACTCCTCCTAGCCTAGGTCCACAGACCCAGGCTTGCGTGACCATCGGAAAAATAGCGGTGTTCACACAGCTGTTCAGGCTGGAAGCTCCATCTCTGAAGCTTAGGAGCGGTGAAGACGGTCTTCAGAGCCCGAGGGGCAGCTTCAAAGCATGGAGCACGCTGCTGTTTTTACAGTGCTAGTGTGATTCCCTACAAGCCCAAGTCGGCAGATCTGGGCTGGGAGTCACAATGCCACAGGCAAGATAGACATAGCCCGGGGGCTCGCAGCCTCAAAAGCTATTTAGGTGCAGAATTCTCAACAGAAGTTCATCACCTAAATACCTTTTAAGGAAATGGACCTCCGCGCTTTAGTTCTGCTCCTGTACAGCATGTAGAATAGTAATTCTCTCACTCACAAGGGTGATGTGAGGATAAGTGCATGACAAATGGTGAGGAGATGTTCAGCCATAACAGTAATGGACATGTGTAACTTAACATGGATGGAAAGTGTCATTTGCTCTTGCCTACCCCAAGGTGAGCACCTCTAACTTCTAAGCTTTATAATATGATGGAGCCTAATACTAGAACTGGTTAACTGGCTGAGAAAATTATTCAGAATGATAATGCGTATTAAAAGCTAAATTTTCTTTGGACACATGGGCAAATGCAGTGTGCGCTCATTGCAAATGTGTACGCTGTAGCATACACAGATGCCTCCGTGTGCTGGATGTAATTTCAGGCATAATGCAGTACCTGGTAAACAGGGACACAAAGTTGGAACTTGAGCTGAGTAGAAGTCTATTTGGATCTGTAGTAGCAGCTGTTTCCTTTAGTATCTGTTTCCTACGAAAAACTGTGATTACATAGGCAGAGACTCATACGAATAGAATGTTTCAACCAGATGGAAACAGGAGTAATTCAATTCACTAGGCTTTCAATAAGGTGTCTATAAACCTCAGTTTTTAAGGGCCCTTCTCCTTTTAGATGTTCCAAAGAATTTGTACAAATGATCTCCCTCCATCTATCAATTTATGCTCATAAATTAAATCTCCCTCATGCATAGGCATGGGCTTTTAGGAAAAGAATAAGATTCCTATGACAGGTCTGACAAATAATCATCCAGAATTTTATGCATAATCTAAATATATTTTTACAATATTATCTCTAATCTGAAAACAATACCTTTTAAAATCCAAACTAAGACACTCAGTTTGATCCAAGAGAAGTCTATCTAGACGATAAAAGAATGAAGCCGCATTGTTCTAAGTCAAAAATTGAAATGCATAGAGAAACTTCAGGGGGGATATTTTGCTAATAAAATAAAATAACATGAAGTACAAGGAAGCAAAGAAATGATAGGGAAAATACACCTCTGTTTTCAAAACACTTCACATCCCATTATTTGTTCAGAAAATGCAAAAATACTTACCTAGGGCACTTGATGGTGATAGGAAAATACACCCTATTTAACTATCCATCCATCTTGAATTTGGGGATGCATCAGGCTGACTCACCACATCTACCAAACCTGGGAATAATTACATTTTCTTTGAACGGAGAGTTACACAAAATGGATGTTTGCAGAGATTATTATCCATGGGGTATGTCTGCACTGCCCACTTATTCTGAAATAAACTATTCCATCATAGTTTTTCCAAAATAGCTTATTTCAAAATAGTATGACTACACTACAGGGATGCTTCAAAATGTGTCCGAGGCAGGCTTCCCTAATGTAGACGCGCTATCTCAATTTAGAGCCCCAGGAGGCACTGGGGAGGAATAACTTAGAATGGCCCTGGTGAGGGGCTATATTTGAGGGAGTATCTACACATACCATTTTTCAAAATTAGGGCTGTCAATTAATGCGTGTTAATGCCTGCGATTAACACGGGGCAGAATTAATGTGTTAAAAAAATTAACGTGCATTAATTGCAGGCGTTTTGTATGTGCGGTGCTGCCCCTTTGAAACGCCGTGGCGGTGTTTCAAAAGGGCAGCATCACGAGAGTCCGGGATCAGCTGTGCAGTGCTACCCCTTTGAAACACCACCGTGTCATTTCAAAGGGGCAGCACACCGCGAAGTCCAGGATCAGCACCATACACTTTGTATTCTGTGTTGTAATTGAAATCAATATATTTGAAGATGTAGAAAACATCCAAAAACATTTAAATAGATGGTATTCTTTTTATTGTTTAACCACGTGCTTAATCGCGCCATTGATTGCACTTAATTTTTTTAATCACTTGACAGCCCTATTTGAAATAGCTGCTTGGAATAGGTGTTATTCCTCGTAGAATGAGATTTACAGATATCAGAATAAGCCATCTGTTATTTCAAAATAATGGAATGGCTGTGTAGATGCTCGCATTGTTATTTGGAAATAATGCTAATTATCCCGAAATAATGGTGCGATGTAGATGCACCCATGTTAGAGGGCTATTCCAAGTTCCGTTGCTAACTGATGCAAATCAGTGCAGCTCTATTAAAATCAGTTGAGTTAGGCTGCCTTACAGCTTTTCAGGAGCGGTTCTGTTTCCCCAGAGATCAGTGGAGAGAAATGCAAGCCATAATTTTAATGAAAAAAAAAATCCAAGATAAAGACATGGATCCATTAGATTTTATTTCTAAAGAAAAAAAAATATATATATAAGGCTTAACACACCTGCCCCAAAATGAACACATAAAATTCCCCTGAAATATGGACAAAACCAGACATTGAGTTGCAAGGAAACTGGGATTCTATTCCTGCTGCAGCAACGGGCTCCCTGCATGAGATTGATCAAGTTCCTTAGTCTCAGTTTACATCTCTGTAATTAGCTAACTCCAGCTTTGGGCTATAGGGTGGGTAAAAGATGAAGCCAGTATCATCCTGGCTTGCAGTGTACTTACACCGTAAAAAGCCACTACGCATGAATCTGCACTAGGATTGGACTTCCAGCTAGAGGAAGACATACCTGCGCTAGCTCTGACCAAACGAGCACACTAAAAATAGAAGTGTAGCGACAGTGGGAGGGCAAACCGTGAAAGTACATACTTTGGGTCTCTAATGGGACTCAGGAGAGGTATCTAGTTAATGTGCTTAACAGTGGTTGCTCGGGCATAGGCTAATGGCTCTTGCACATGTGCAGTCCTTTGCAAATACTGTGTGTGCCCTGGAGGAAAGTATATGTGATAGCTACCAAAGGTGAGTTTCATCCCTGGGAAGGGTCTAGCATGGAGCCGTTGCATAAGTTAAACCCTCTTTGGGAGTTCTACATGGTGCATAATCACTGCTCGGAAGTACAGTAAGGGGCACAACAGGCCACCGTCACCGCCAGCCATTCAGCAATCGATTACGAATACAATGGAGTCCAGAATATGGCCAGAACGATTGATCTTACCTCTGTGAATGGACGGGAGTGGGTGAGGGGGATTTTTCCAACTTGACCAACTGAGCAAGGGTATTATGAGACTCAGGGAGGATGGCCCTCTATCAACACAGGGCCTGGCACAATGGGGTCCTTATCTTGAGTGAGGTCAGGTCAATATTAAAATAGGAAGAATAAATAATAACAGATCAAAATATTCTGCAGTTATTATCTAGGGAGGGGAGGAAGAGAGAGGTGGTACTGATCAATTGGATGGATGGAATTTAGACTGGCATGAAGGCTATCTCTAGTTAATAGCTATAGCAGACTCCTCTCGTCTGTGAATCGGCCACCAAAGGGGACACAAAGCACATGCTGATCAGTGACTTACTGAAATCTCCCTGAATTCCAGCAAAATTTGGGTCTAGATCCCAATTTTGCAGCCCGGGATCATCCCTAAAAGAAACCAACACCACCAATGCCAAACCCACCCCATTGCATTCTGCACGTGGCTAAAGCTATGGAAAGATGCTAATCGGCATTGGAATTGGGGAGATGGAAATGCCAAATCTGCCTTTCACCACTTCACCAGGGAAGCTGCGTGCAATGTCCCTGCATTCTTAATGGGAAAGGAAGCAGGGAAGAAATAGAAAATAGTTAAGGATACTATCTAATTACCGTACCAGTTAATACAAGCAAATTCTCTCTCTGTATGCCGAGTTCCCTACAAAAACGAGGATTATACATGGCAGTTTTCCGTCTTCATTCCCTCTGTAGCAGGTGGGAGATATGGACAGAGGGTGAGTGTTTGCCAATCACTTTTGGAATGGAGGACATACCTTCAGCCTATGAGTCCCTGAGCCATTTGCATTCTGAAGGATTTGGGTGCAGCCTGCAACTAGAAATCAGTATTGGCATACAAGTGTCAGAGAAATCAACTGAGGGTGTGTCTAGACTACAGGGTTTTGTCGACAAAACTATATCTGCATCTACACTACTGCCAAGTTCTGTCGACATAACGTCGACAGAACTATGCAGTTTTGTCGACGGCGGTAAACCTCATTCTACGAGGAATAACGCCTTTTGTCAACAGAGTTCTGTCGACAGAAGGTGTTGTTGCATCTACACTGTCCTTTGCGTCTACACTCTCATGTCGACAAAGCGGCTTGTTTTGTCGACGGAACTGGATGTAGTCTAGACGCTCTTTGTCAACAGAGGCTTTGTTGACAGTATCTGTTGACAAAGCCTCTGTCGACAAAAGCTTGTAGTCTAGACGTACCCCAAGTGATACATTTTCCCTCCTTTCCAAACCCAGAAGGACAGAGGGGCAAAAATGTCCCAGTCAGTGGTGCTTGGCACTGTACAACATGAACCCTAGACCTGTCTGAAGAGCTCTTTGCCATTGGTCTGCTTCAGCGCGATGGCAGGAAAAAATAGATGTCGCACAACCTCCATGAGGAAAGAACTAAATCACAAGAGCTCAAAATCCTGGCACATCTCCAAATCCTGGATCCGTGAAACCCTGATTACTAGGGAGGTTTGGATCTGGGCCTGAATTTTTCACCTCAGCTCTGCCTTGTTGGGCACAAATAAAGCCACGACTCTGAACACCCTTCGAATAGCTTGGATTAGGATACTAGACTTCCTCCTTGGGTGCAACTCACAATTCTATTCCTTATACTGCCCCCTTCACTGTCGAGGTCAAGCAACTACAATCAGGTCCACCGATGGGGAGGACAAAGGGGAGAACCATTCCCGGGGCCAAGCAGTACGAAAGGACCCATAGCCCCTGGCTGTTAAATCACTGCTCGAATGCCACACAGCACATTCTGGGCAGCACTGAGGGCTGCCACATGCCAGCCCTGCCTCGCCCCTTTTGCCTGAGGACCTGCCTCTTCCAGGGGAGTGAAGCAGCCCCTCCCCCCACCTTTCCTAAGGGCCCAGCAAGGTTAGCAGTTCCCCAGCCTTGAGTTATCAAGGCTGCCACTGGAAAGTACTGGTCGCCAGAAGGAAAACTGGCTGCAAAGCAGAGTGGAACTGAATGAGGAGTTAGGTGGGGCACAGAATTAACCCCAAGCTGGGAGAAAGCTGGTAAAGTCCATTGTGAGAGGCCTAGAGAAGCATGACTGGTATGGCTAGTGATCAGAAAAACTCAGGTAGTGGGAGAGGGCAAAGGGAAGAATTAAAAGAAACAAACAAACAAACAAACAACAAATGTTGTTCATGTCAAAAGAGATTGGGAAGCAAAACCGCGCATTTTCTGTTTTTTCAGCCCATAGATCTTAAACAGTGCAACATCTTCTGTTCCTGGAATTCTCTGTACCTTTGCCCGCCCCATTGACACAATTCCGGTGTCTATAACTGCTTATTCTAACCAACCGAAAGAACAGAGGAATCAGGAGAAATAGACCAGTTTCCATATTACACCGAGGCTGTGTCTACACTGGCCCCTTCTTCGGAAGAGGCATGCTAATTTCTAACTTTGGAATAGGGAAATCCCCGGGGGAATTAAATATCCCCCGCGGGATTTAAATAAACATATCCGCCGCTTTTTTTCCGGCTTGGGGAAAAGCCGGAAAAGAGTGTCCAGACTGGCGCGATCCTCCGGAATAAAGCCCTACTTCAGGTAGGAATAAGAGATCCTCTGTTAATTGAAAGAACGTGGAAGTTTTTTCGACTGCAGAAAACCTCGTTTTACGAGGAATAACGCCTTTTTTCGAAAGTGCACTATGTAATGCAAACTGTACTTCTTCAAAAGAGAGCATCCAGACTTCCTGGGTTCTCTCTTTTGAAAAAGAAGCTTGCTTTTTCGAAAGTACTGGTTGTAGTCTAGGCGCTATTTTTCAAAAGAGGCTTTTTTGAAAGTATCTTTTGAAAAAGCCTCTTTTGAAAGAGGCTTGCAGTCTAGATGTAGCTTCTGTGTTTCCATCAGCAGAGCAAAATGTTCCAACTCCCATTTCCCATTGTCAGGTTCCCTGGAAAACAAACCAATCAACCAAAAACCTATGGTTAGTCAAACCTGCTCCAACAGTCAAAGTTCCCATTGAAATCACAAAATTTTGCCTTTCTAATCACTACAAGCCTAGCATTAAATATCATCCCTAAATGATTTGAGTCTCCTTTTTTTTTAATTACAAGTCACTGTTATTCATCCCTGCAGTATTTTCTACAAGGGTTTAATTTAGATCTATTGAGAGAGGCATTTTATGATAATGAAATATCAATTGAACAGTAAACCAGTTTTTTCAAGTTTTACGATAATGTAGGAATCATTTAATAGGAGCTGTGGTGTAATTAGTTTAAAATTATGTAAGCAATACATGTGTAATGAGATTTCTCTTTCTAATGGATTAATTTTGTATGGAATATTAAAGCATTTAACCGGCACATAATGGAAAAACCAACCATGACAGACTAGTCAGACATCAAAACATAGATCTTAATAAACATCAGCAGCCTATTTTAAAATTATTTGAGATTTAGTCAGTCTGGATATAGAAATGTAGGTATTATCTTGCTAACTGATGCGGTTATTAAACAGTTGATACCTTAGATTTAAAAAAGCCCATTGCTTGCAATGGTGTAGGATCATGCACCCAAGTAGCAATCCCCACTGTAGCTAATTAAGGTTTTGTCATTTAGAAAGTTGGGAAATGACCGAAATATTCCAATGTAATAGAAAAAAATCAGTAGGACTCTACATATTGTGGATAAACATCAGCATGCGTACGCTATCCAAATGTGTCAATATGCCATATATGGATAAGAGATAAAAGGAAAAACTATGGATCCCCACTTCTAAGTATTCTTATCTTCTAAAAGTAACACAGGAAATAAAGTACTTCAAGTTGAGGAAGGAGTGGGGGGTGGTTGCAGCCAAAATTTTACACACAAAGCTGAGTTGAAGTAAGTAACTCTTGGGAATTACAAATAAATGAAGGATTTTGAAACACGTCTTATCTCTAATTAATCATGTAACTCTAAGAACAAAGCTCAAATTTCTTCAAAGATCCCCGCTTTCCCTTTCATGCAGAACACAATCTTTTCTAGGTTCGCTGGTTCAAATACCGTTCAACTTATAATTGGATTTCTAATTTTTTCCAAATAATTCTTTTAGCAGCTCTGGCCTTTCTTTGTAGAAGTTTCTTTGGAGTCCTTAACTTCTGGATGTTCCATCGATCTAGTAGGATAAAAGATAGTCCTCAGATCAGGACAGCATTTTTGAGGATCATGCTCAATGGAGCCATATTCTGTCTTGTACATTTATGTAAATGTTTTAAATGGGACACTGTGGCAGCTAATGGGAGTGCTATGCAGATAGCTAGTTAATAAAGAGAGTGCCCTCCATAGGCACCTAAGAAACTGCCCCATTGTTCAGAAGTTAGGTTCAGTAAAATTGTAATGCATTGCAAATAGGTTCCTGAGTGAACATCTCTAAAAGTAACCTTCCTTGCACTCATTACAGGCAGCCATTAAAATTCCCACTAGTCTTCTGCTTTACATCGCATGCCCTACTCTCAAGGCCCAGCCCCTATGAGCAAGTGAGAGATGCTTTTTTGGATAGCTTTTCATTTGTGTGAGGCACAAGTGCATATGATGTAACAATTTACTGTAATCATCAATGGAGATGGAAACCCAGTCTCCCAAATATGTCTATACCACACACTAAGGCTATGTCTACACTGTACTGGTTTTGCGCAAGAAATATGCAAATGAGGCTAAGCGTGGAATATCGTGGAGCCTCATTTGCATAATTAATGAATGGCTTCTTTTTGTGCAAGAGGCTTTTGTGCAAAAAGGAGCCGTCTACACGGCTCCTTCTTGTGCAAACCCCCCCTCTTTCTGCTTTTTTTCCAGCCTCTTGTGCAAAAAGCGGCCGCTCATTCAGTATGCAAAAGAGGTTCAGCGATATTCCATGCTGAGCCTCATTTGCATATTTCTTGCACAAAACCAGCACAGTGTAGACATCGCCTAATACTGGGATCTGAACCAAGTTTGGGCCCAACCCCTTGTTCTGTCCAAACACAAATGTAGCCACTAATTTAATAGGGGCCTTGTTGTTGTGGTTAATTAATATGTGATGGATAGGTTTAAATAGGATGGGATCTATGATGGGGTGGACGAGGCCCTGAGGCCCCCCTGCTGGAAGCTTGTGGCCTTGCCATATCTGCCCCAGGAAAAGAGCAAGAGAGAAGTCCTCCAGGCGGGCTAGAACGGCTGCAGTGGAAGCAGCCAATCAGGGCTCAGCAAGCCAGTATAAAGAAGCTGCTCAGCCAGAGCCAGGCAGTTCCCCTTTGGACCTCAAGCTATGCAGACCCAAGGATGGGCTGACTGAGAAAGTGGTGGTACCTTAGACAGTGTGGGGAGCTTATATCAGACCAGGTTGAAGAAAAGAGTTGGCTACTGGGCATGACTGGTAGGAAGAATTGTAGGACACCATCCGCTCCCATGAGATGAGCTGTAGGAAGAAGCATAGAGCTCAGCAGTGTTTGCAATCTAATCACTCCTTCTGACAGGGGGGAACTAGCCCCCAAATCCCCCTGCTGGAGGTTTGAGGCCTTGCGACTCCCTACCCCAAGAAAAGAGCAGTAAAGAAATCCTCCAAGCTCCCTGGAGCGGCGGAGTGAAAGGCAGCCAATCAGAAAGCCAATATAAAGAAAGCTGCTAGGCCAGAGCCATGCAGTTGCTCTTTGGAGCTCAAGGATTGCAGACGGGGTGACTGGCTGGCAGAGAGAGCAGCAGTACCATACAGAGCTCACTGGGGAGAATTTATTGCAGACCAGACTGAGGGCCAGGGGTGGCTGCTTAAGACTGGGACTGGGCTAGTAGGAAGAGCTACAGAAGCCTGGATAGGGTGCTGCCAGGACTTTTAGAGGCAAAGCCTGAGGTAAAGGCAAGGATGACGCGGGTGCATGGAGAAGTGGTCCAGAGAGTGAGACTAGGGGTAAAATGATAATGATCAGGATACAGGCGACAAGTGCTATTTACAGGGTCCCTGGGCTAGGACTTAAAGTAGAGGGTGGGCCACTGGAGTACCTACTGGTGGGGGAGAAAGAAGCCTGGTTCTTAGCAATCCAGAGTAGGGAGTTCTGGGATACCACCCTGTCCTGGAGCCAGAAGTAGTAAGAGTGTGCAGACAAAGGTCCTTGGCCAAAGCGGGTGCTCACGCGAAGAGGGTGAACCCATTATACCCCTTTTATGCTAAGAAGCTTCCGGAATGTACCACAGTTGGAGGGGAGACTCCAGAAATGAGCAAAGTATTGTAAGAAGGTGGCAAATCAGTTGTCCGTGTTATCCTACCCGATCTGTCATTCTCTTCAGTAGCAGCTTTCCTTTACAGAGGAGGTGTCTGGATTTCAAGTAAAGGTTGAAATGATCTTTTGTAAATTGAGGATATATTTATAAAGTGCATTGGGATCCTTCTGGGACTACATAAATGATAGATTGTTAGTCTGCGGGAACAGTGATTTTATTAATAGTTTTGCCATTATGTTCAGTTTGAGTACTATGTAAGAAGACTATAGACTATTTGTCCAACAGTCACTGTGGAACAGGAAAATTCCAGGCTGTTGTTCATAGAATCATAGAGCTGGAAGGGACCTCAGAAGGTCATCAAGTCCAGCCGCCTGCCCAAGGCAAGACCAAACCCAACTAAATCAACCCAGCCAGGGCTTTGTCAAGCTGAGACTTAAACACCTCTAGGGATGGAGATTCCACCACCTCCCTAGGGAACCCATCCCAGTGCTTCACCACCCTCCTAGTGAAATAGTTTTTCCTAATGTCCAACCTAGACCTCCCCCACTGTAACTTGAGACCGTTGCTCCTCGTTCTGCCATCCGTCACTACTGAGATCAGCCTTTCTCCATCCTCTTTGGAACCCTCCTTCAGGAAGTTGAAGGCTGCTATCAAATCCCCCCTCAACCTTTCCTCATAGGTTGCACACTCCAGCCCCCTCATCATTTTGGTTGTCCTCTGCTGGATCCTCTTCAGTGTGTCCACATCCTTTCCACAGTGGGGGGCCCAGAACTGGACACAATCTTCCAGTGTTCAGTCTACCTTTTTAAAGAATCCTCTGTAGGCTCTCTGAATGGATTCAGAAGCTCATTCACTTTTCCTAATTCAAATTTCTCTTCTGCTGTGGCACCATTAGTAGTGGCTTAGGGGGCAGATTGTGCTTGTTGGCAGTGCTTTATGTCTTTATGAGAATAGGGTAACACATGAATCTCTCTTGTAGACATCTGACTGTGTCCATGTTCTTCCACTTTCTTCACTCATCACTTCTCTTAATTTGGAAGTTGTTTTTCGGGAACTTTGGACTAGGTTTGTACAGCAACTACCACAATATAACCTAGGGAATTGGGAGCCATTGGGCAATACTTGTATTATACATTATACTGCAATATACATGAGAACCCTCTGGGATCGCCCTCTGGAAAATTAGATGAAAATAAGTGTTAGAGAGGATAAATGGGCACATATGTTCTGATCAGTCTAAGAAATGTGATGTGTACTAATGTGATTTGTCATTACATTAAGCAACTGGACATCATGAATCTCTAAACCAAGTGTATAACTTAGTTCATTCCCTGCTGGTACCCTGCAGGCATCTGGCTTCAATTAAATATTATACAACTGGTTCTACGTTGGAATTTTCAGCTTGAGATGACAGGCTCAAATACCACTAGGATGGGCACAGCATGATCAAATGAACAGATGAATAGATGGATGTCTGGCTTATTGTTGTCCCGTTCCTAACTCCAGCCCAATGGGCCAGATCCACGGTTGGTCCATACTGGCATAGCTCCGCAGATGTTAATGGATCTCTGTTGGTTTCTGCCATAGAATCATAGAAAACTAGGACTGGAAGGGACCTCGAGAGGTCATCGAGTCCAGCCCCCCGCCCTCAAGGCAGGACCAAATACTGTTTAGACCATCCCTGATAGACATTTATCTAACCTACTCTTAAATATCTCCAGCGATGGAGATTCCACAACCTTTCTGGGCAATTTATTCCAACGTTTGACCACCCTGACAGTTAGGAACTTTTTCCTAATGTCCAACCTAAACCTCCCTTGCTGCAGTTTAAGCCCATTGCTTCTTGTCCTATCCTCAAAGGCCAAGATGAACAAGTTTTCTCCCTCCTCCTTAGATATCCACCCTTTTAGATATCTGAAAACTGCTATCATGTCCCCCCTCAGTCTTCTCTTTTCTAAACTAAACAAACCCAATTCTTTCAGCCTTCCTTCAGAGGTCATGTTCTCTAGACCTTTCATCATTTTTGTTGCTCTTCTCTGGACCCTCTCCAATTTCACCACATCCTTCTTGAAATGCAGTGCCCAGAACTTGACTCAATACTCCAATGGAGGCCTAACTAGCGCAGAGTAGAGCGGAAAAATGACTTCTCGTGTCTTGCTCACAACACACCTGTTAATGCATCCCAGAAACACGTTGGCCTTTTTTGCAACAGCATCACACTGCTGACTCATATTCAGCTTGTGGTCCACTATAACCGTTAGATCTCTTTCTGCCATACTCCTTCCTAGATAGTCACTTCCTATTCTGTATGTGTGAAACTGATTGTTCCTTCCTAAGCGGAACACTTTGCATTTGTCTTTATTAAACTTCATCCTGTTTACCTCAGACCATTTCTCCAATTTGTCCAGATCATTTTGAATTATGACCCTATCCTTCAGATTAGTCACCTTCTAAGGTGACTTTCTCAGCATACATTATACAAAATGTGGGAGCTCGATATAACCCGTGGCATCAAATAGAATTGTGTGGCTAGCAAGCGTGTGTTGCAATTGAATATACAGAGAAAAGGCTAAGGAACACTTTCAAGACACTTGTCTCCTCTTTAAGTGGGAGAAGTAACAAAATGGTGACTCTATGTCTGGATTCATAGAATCACAAATCGGGAAGGGACATCACTGGATGATGTGATGTAAAAATTATCTGAGTATACCAATGAATGTGGCCCTGCATCTGCATAGTGCACGATGGATGTATGCAGGAAACGCTTGGCTCTGTATGTAGAGATGTATTTCTTCCCCAACATATCCACTCTTAAAACAGCCATATCTGATATGACACCCGAGTGATTCAATTTCAGTAAAGTTGTGTGTGTGTGTTTGGGTGAGTGTATCATTTAGTCAGATGACCTTTTTCTTTTAGCCATCTGTTGAAAGTTAAATAAGTCTTTTCACAGTATAAATAACTATTGATATTTCACATAAGACAGGCTGAACATACTTCGGGATATAGGTGTTATTGATTTACTCGTTACTTTCAGCATTTCTTATTCATTACTTGGAGATTTGCTGCTCACTGCATTTTGCGATAATTGTGCTGATGAATTTTAAACAGAGGCCCTACCAATCCTGCATCCTAACCAATAAAATAAGCAGGAATGGTGCATCAGGTATTTTTATGGTAAGTTTCTGTTTTCTATGATCACCTATGGATCTGCAGCCAGGCAAAGAATGAATAAAAAACAATGGCTTCGCCACCATATTGCCTTGTAGCAGCAGAGACGTGGAAAAGGTTAGCTGTTTTTTTATTCTGCACTACGTTATTTTGGGTGGGTACCTTAGAAGATCGGCTAGAAGCCGACTAGCATCAGCGTGGATTACTCAGAGTAGTAAAGAAGATAGTAAAAGGTGCATATTACTTGCGCAAGAAGCCGCGAGTGTAGACATAGCCTAGGTGTGTGGGTTACGTATGCACCATGGAGAGACCTCTAGTGGCTGCAAAGAACAACGGAAAGCCCTTATTATGAGGTCTACAGTATCCCAAATGAGTAAGAGTTACCTCAAGCCTTTGAGGGAGCAGACAGTGGTTGTCAGCCTTCGTACGTCAAGTAAAAACGTTGATCCTTCTAAGGAATGTACAGATAGAAAAGGCATCATCATTAGTGGTTAGTTTGGAGCTCCTATGATTTAACCCCAGCTCTGCCACTGACTCCCTCCATAACTGTGTTTCAGTAGCTTAAGGTCTCTGTGCTTAAGTTGCTTGTGGTGTATTGGAAACTTTGTTGAAATGACAAGGTGTCACTTCAAGTCTGTAAGGGGTTTTCCTGGCCTTACTTGCAGGCTAAAGGGTTCTGTAGGGAAGCCTGTAATCTGTCCCTCCAGCAATCAGTCTGCAAAGAGTCGGCGTCGGGCAAGGTGGTGAATTATGCCCTCTGTCTTAGATAGCAGCCTGCTTTGTCTTTCTCTGTATTTGGTTCCTGTTTTTTACGTTTACACTGCAACTATCCAAAAAGATAAAAGAATAAACGCTCTAACTTCTCTGTGTGCATGTAACATTTCCTGTGTAGAAAACAGGTACAATTATACTCATCTGCATCACAAGGTTACTTGGAGACTTGGTTATTCCACGTGCGTTCCACTGTAGGCCACGGAGTTATACTAGTTTACATCAGGTGAGATCGCTCTTTGGGCATGTCTACGCTGGGGAGTTATTTCAAAATAACTCTCTTATTTCAAAATAACAAGGTGAGCGTCCACACTACCAAGCCTGTTATTTTGAAATAACAACTCCTGCTTGTGAAGATAAATATTCTTATTTTGAAATAGTTATTTTGGGAGTTATTATTTCAAAATAACCTGGTAGTGTAGACCTAGCCTTTGACCGGTCTTTGGGAGTGACCTAGCAATTCACAGTCAGTGTATCTTTATGGAGCAGGAATGCAAAATAGTAAAGCAGGCAATGGAGTGAAACAAGAGATCTTTGGGCCTTCACCTCCCTGCCTCGTACTCTTCATTTTTAAAATGGAGGCAATATTGCTTGCGCAATTCTTGGAACAAACTGACAGAGGTAAACCCAACAAATATTTTAATGTTCAGTCATTCAATAAAAGGTAAAACAAATCCTCAAGTTATTTTGAAAAACATGAAAACACTTTGGTTTGCTTTCACACAAAATAAAACGCTTTTTTTGACCAGCTCTCATTATTAGCAAATGCTCGAGTGACTTTTCATAACTCCCCTGAACTCACTGAAGTTGTGATGTGCAATAGCACCTGCACATCTGACCTGGGAAATGTGGCCACAAGGAAATTAAAAGTGTTTATTAATAAACTTTGATCTTACCAGGGTGAAGCAGCACAATTTCTTACCTGGTCTCCAAGGGTACATCTACAGATCTTATTTGCTTATTTTGAAATAGCACATCTACACTGTAGGCAAGCCTCAAAATTAGTCAGAGACAGACTTCCTTAATGTGGATGTTTTATATCGATTTAAAGACCCAGGAGGAATAATTTAAAATGGCCCCGGTGAGGGGCTGTTTTGAAATAGCAGCAGTGAAGCGTCTACACACGCCTTATATCGAAATAACTATTTTGGAATAGGCGTTATGCTTTGTGGAATGAGTTTTACAGAAGTCAGAATAAGTTGTCCATTATTTTTAAATTATTTTGAAATAACGGAATGGTTGTGTAGACGCTCGCATAGTTATTTTGGAACAACAGCCGTTATTCCGAAATAACTGCTGTGTAGACATACCCCAACTGTGCCACTGTAGGGAAGTAGCCTACTAGCCCTGGTCTATGCTCAGGCTTTATTTTGAAATAACCCCCCTTCGGTTGCATTAATAAGCGGAGTATCCACACTGCCCATTTCGAAATCTGTACTCCTGCTTTTCTCAGGGAATAATGCTAATTTCGAAATAGTTATTTCGAAATAGCAGTAGTGTGGACGCTCTGGTGCTGCTATTTCAAAATAATTACTCCCCAGAGTAATTCAAACTAATTACTCCCCAGTGCTTCCTGGAGCTCTAAATTCGAGGTAGCGCATCCACATTCATGGAGCCTACCTCTACCGAATTTCGAGAGTTCCTCACAGTGGGGACATGCTAATCTGATTTTGTTATTACGGGAGTTATTAAATCGATTTTAGTTATTTTGAAATAGTTTCCGAATGTAGACATGCCCCTACTGAACATAACCAGCAGCACTTTATTTTCTCTTCTGTATTTACTGGCATCTGGGAGGTGGAGTCAAAACCAAACCATTCCCAACCTGGTTTTCACTGCCTACTTTAGAAAGCAGACAGTGGTTCCATACGCTCTGCATTTCACTCCCCCATTCCCAGTTAAAATATCCCATACAGAAAAATATAGGGTGAAAAAACATGACATTCTTCCAGACAAGTAACGATTTTTCCTTGGCCATACACTCAAGATCGCAGAGTGAGTCTGTGCGTGGGTCGGGATTTAAACTCAGCAACTCTTAGGAGAAAGATGAGTACCTTACCCACCAAACCATCCTTCCTCGGTGACAGAAATTAGAAAGATTGACCTGTAAATCTAAGCCCTTCTCCATGAAACTGAGCAAGGACAGTCTGAACAGGACAGAGCTTTCTCTTCCTGGTAGACAGGTCATAAAAGCTTTCCCAGTGTCCCCTAAACACTGCGGATGCATTTTTCTATTTTGAGTGCAAGAGGCATGAGATAAGACAAATGTGTAATTACTTCTTGACCCGCTCTTCTGGGTTATACATTTTCATGAGATGCCACGATTCATTATTTGCCTTGATATGTACAGAAGGATGGGGCTGCTTACTTGATATTCATTTATTCCACAGTCTGTAATCTATATTTAATGGAGTACCAGACTGTGGCATAATAAACCGTTTAAAAAAGATAGCTGCTGCTTACAGAGGGGTTATTGCTTGCATAACCTGTACTTATTTTTCATTACAAAACTAAAGGAGCAAAGCATCATTCATACCAGAAAATGAAGTTAACATTTAATGGTTTGAAAAATGATAGTGTATGTGCAGGGTGCTTATGAAACAAAGCCAGAGAGCAAAAAAATAAATACAACTAAAAAGGCAATAGCAGGGCATTGTGGAATCAGGATAGCAATGCAAAACCAAGCGTCCCAGTGAGCCACCAGCTCAGGTGGCAAGATCAAGGGTTACCAATTAATCTAAAATCAGTCGTTTTGGGAGCTGTTGAGTGCTGTACTAAGCCGCGCTAATTCTGAAATTCACAAGTGGGTCCCTTTTGGTTTTTTCTGAAGCAAACAGCCATTTCCACCTTGTGTATATCAGGGTACATCTAGACTGCAAGCTTCTTTTGAAATAAGCTGTTTTGAAAGACCTCTTTCGAAAAAGCTTATTTCAAAAGAGAGCATCCACACCTCAAAACCAGATCGAAAAAGCAATCTGCTTTTTCGAAAGAGAGTTTCCAGACTGCATGAAACAAAAGACAGGACTATGCAGCACTTTAAAGACTACCAAGATGGTTTATTAGGTGATGAGCTTTCGTGGGCCAGACCCACTTCCTCAACACAGCTACATCTCTGTTACTATTCAGACTGCATGGATGCTCTCTCGAAAGAAAGCCCTGTTTGCTATTCACAGAATGGCCACCAGGGCACCTGTGCTTTTTTTCATTGCCTCTTCTTTCGAAAAATGTCCTTGTTCTGTGTCCACACATGCTTTTTTTTCGAAAGAACTCTTTCGAAAAAGGCATTCTTCCTCATGATTTGAGGTTTACCAATGTCGAAAAAACTCCCTGCGTTCTTTCAATTTAATTTCGAAAGAACGTGATTGCAGTGTGGACGCAGGAGACGTTTTTTCAAATAAACAATGTAGTCTAGACATACCCTCAATGACTGAAGAATGGGAATTTTGAAGATGACAAAAAAAATCAGACGAGTGGAAGCTGGATTCAGACAACTCTGCAAACTCTGGAAGGCTACAGACATTTCCATAAAACCCAGACTCAGTGTATACGGGACAACGATTGTGCTGATACTGTTCTACAGGTCGGAACGCTGCAGTCTGAAGCTAGCCAATGAATGTAATATATCGATTGCACCAATGAGCTGACAAAGAGGAATCCTGAGAGTTTCAAGACTTCAGAAAATGTCATGACATGATAGGAAATCAGGGCAAGAAGTGACACTGAGTCGAGGAAAGATGACTGTGGTGGTTTGGATGTGTATCAAGAATGGACCTGGAAGGGATACCATACATGGTGATTCTTACCCAACGAACTGAGAATAGATGATGACTGAGGATCTGTCGGATTGAGACGGTGAAAAATTACATTGTTCATCTTTATCTGTTTGCTGTCTTCAACCAACTTCAAGGCTTAGAACAGAGGTAGAAAAATACCATTCATCTCCGTTACTGTGGCTGAGCTGACAGAATCGAACCACAGAAGAAAAAAGTATAGAAGTGATCTTTAACCAATCTACTTACAGCCCCATTTTTGGGGAGGGATAGCTCCTCAGTTTGAGTATTGGCTTGCTAAACCCAGGGTTGTGAGCTTAATCCTTGAGGGAGCCATATAGGGATCTAGGGCAAATCTGTCAGGGATGGTACTTGGTCCTGCTGTGAGGACAGGGGACTGGACTCAATGACCTCTAAGGTCCCTTCCAGTTCTATGAGATGGTATATCTCCATATAACGACTGTATCTATTTATCCCAGATTGTGTCTTATGGTTTTCAACTGCTGGCCATCCCCAGAGTTTCAGAGGTCCCGATCTGAGTCTTATAAGCCTAACTCCCACTCATTTCAAGGAAAGATAGGCTCCTAAAGAGTTTTGGGGCTCTGGGATAGAAGACCTTCCAATAGCACGACTGAGAATAGTGTCTCATTCCAGTGATGGTTACCTAAGGCAGAACTGATTTAGAGCTTGAAAACAATCCCTTTCATTTCTAGAGCACCAGATATCATGAGATGCTTCTCAGCTACTAGCCTGATGTCTACCGCTCCAAAGCATCATCAGCTCCTTGTTGGAATTGGGAAATTGACACGTGAAAGCTGATATCAGCTTGGAAGACCCAGAAAATAAGGATGTGACATAGCAGACACCTCAATCCAGCTCTCTTGACTCACAATCCTGTTTTTTAGAAGCATGAGCAAGTTGCCTTCCCCATGCTGCTACTCTGGTGCCAGGAAGACAGAAAATAAGCCAGAGAAAGAAATAGTGGGAAAAAAGAAAATGTTTCCTATTAATCTCCTGCTGCTATTTTTTGGAAAAAATCCTTTAATCTAAAGCATTCCGACAGCCACATTCACTCACTTTTCACATGCACCAAGTTAAGCAAAGCGCTGCTTCCTTTTTCATTCCTTCTTCACTTTACCCAAACAAACGTGTGCACTTGCGCTTACTGCGAAGCCTGTATCCATCATCATATTTTATGAGCTGCAATTCCCAGGGAAATCCAGGCTAGATATCTTACATGGCCACCTTGTGGCCCTCAGCAGGCTAGAGGAGTTTTAAAAACATCGGTGCTGAGCCTTCATTCAGTTACAACTAATGGAAACCAGGCCCGGTCAAAGATTTTTCGGGGCCCAAGGCAGCATTTTGTGGTTGGCTGCACCATATGGCTGGGCAGCTCCCAGCCAGGGCAATGAGTGAGTAGCCAGGCGGGCGGATGCTGGGCAGCGCAGGGCTTTGAAGGCGTGGGGTCCAAGGCAACTGTCTTGCTCGCCTCACCCTAAGGTTGGGCCTGATGGAAACCATGAGCAACTAGAGTGGAGAAAATGGAGTTACACTGGGATGAAGCTAGAATAAATAAAAGGAGAATCAAGATCCTGTTCTCTTAATTACTGTATGTATTTCCCCTTGACCGGCTGTTTCCAAATAAGATGTTGGTACAGAGAAGAAGTTGAACCTCTTTAGTTTGGCACTCTCTTATCCGGCAACGTCCGTGGTCTGGCATGATTTGAGTTAGCCGGGTGTCCACTTATCATGTTCGGCACTCTCTTGTCTGGCAACGTCAGTGGTCCATCATGATTTGAGTTAGCCGGGTGTCCACTTACCATGTTCGGCACTCTCTTGTCTGGCAACATCAGTGGTCCATCATGATTTGAGTTAGCCGAGTGTCCACTTATCATGTTCAGCACTCTCTTGTCTGGCAACATCCATGGTCCGTCATGATTTGAGTTAGCAGGCTGTCCATTTATCATGGGTGTGGCCAAGTTTCCTGCAGTCCCATAAAGTTTGTTTACAGCCACTAGGCCTGGATCTCCATGTTCTGTGCTGTTATTTAGCTCTAATTTACCCCTCAATGTCTTCTCAGAGCCCAGGAAGCAGTGGAAGTGTTGGTGATGTTGATCTCCTATGGTTTGGCAAATTCTCTGGTTTGCCACGGGTCAGATTCCGAGGATGCCGGACTAGAGATGTTCAATCTGTGATTAGAATTTGGGGGTGGGAATACATGCTCCTTGCTCAGTCCACCTCATGACAGGAATATATCAACTCTTTGTGCTTTTCAGCCGTCCTCACTCCCAACAGAACCAAGACCTGACTAAAAAGACTCGTATCAGCAGAGAGCCCTGCATGTGTCTTTTGGACAGTAGTGTGAAGTCTGTCAGTGGCTTCCATGATACAAAGGCATTTCTGCTGCAAGGGGTGTTTAGAACCTCAGGCCCTGACTCCATGCATGTTCTGGGGCCCAAGCACTCATGGGGAAAAAAACCAGGAGTTGATCAGTATCCACCAGCTACAGCTGGCTCCCTCTCAGCTGTTTGGCCGATGATAGGAGATGTCAACCAGTATCTCAACCGCTGGACCAGTGACATTCAACCACTAGACTCCATTATCAATGCTCAAAATTCTATAATTTCCCAACTTTACCATTTATCACAGGCAAGTCGCAAACTTAACATGGGAACCCAAATGCAGTCCCAGAACTTATTAGACCGACGGCGAAGGGGGAAAAAAGTAACATTATTTAATTTGATAGCACAGTGCTTTATGCCAAGGTAAGACACGTGTTTGCTGTTAGCAGTCAAAGTGCCTTAGCGAATGAAAAATGACATTTTAGTTATGAAATTTTTCTAGCCAGGAATCCCCCGGGAAATTAATTTGGCCCTTTAGAACATGTTCCCTCCTCTGAGCCACATCACAAGCTGACCTGCTGTTATTTAGCACAAAGCAGATTATTAGTTTTTGGTTAGAGGGAGCCGACTGAGGGTAGGTAGGGTACTGTAGCTTCCGCTGTGCTGTTTCGACAGCTCATACATTTTCATATAGTTCTGGTGGAAATCAATGATGTGGATGCAGTGGAGAGGGTCCAGTGGAGGGCAACCAAAATGATGAGGGGGCTGGAGCACATGACCTGCAAAGAGAGGCTGAGGGATTTGGGCTTATTTAGTCTGAAGAAGAAAAGAGTGAGGGGATGTAGCCACATCCTTTCTATAGTGGGGGTTCCAGAACTGCATGCAGTACTGCAGATGCGGCCTCACCTGTGCCAAAAAGCTCTCCACTGCAAAGCTATCGGGCTTGAACCTTGGTTCTTGGATTGACTTAGACCATCCAACCCCATGGGGATCTGGGAATCCGTGCCCTGCATTAGTACAATTTATGTGTAGATGGAAGGAGAATTAGGCTTGAGCCGGAGTTCAAACCCTACCATTGCATGGCAGTGTGGACATATCCTGTCTAGACAAGTCTCTTCTGTTCCCCTCCCCCTCCCAAAAGCCATCCCACCTGTTCAACTTAGCAATCATCTCACTTCCAGAGTTTGTATACTATGCCTGCATATTTCAATAAACCTCATAAGCCTTTTGCAACACCCTCTTTGATACACTTCTTGAAAGTGCAAATCAGAGCACAGTTGCTTAATATCAATTGTTTTTGTCTTAACCAGGGAAATCAGACTGTATGAAACATGCTTGCCATGGATAAATGAGTCCGGTAGGCTGTCTGCTGCTGTTGTATTAATACGACACAGCCTCAAGTATAGAGGAAAACACATTTCAGGGAATTATGTTTTGCGCAGATACAGTCCCCAACATTCTTTTCTGTTCAGCACGGAATATATATTACAATTTTTGGGGGGTCCTGGGTCTATCTGGAGAAAATCAGATCTCCCTTGTGCATGACAATCTGCCCACTGCTCTGGGGATGACTGGTATCCATTTTATTGAATGTTATAATCTCTTGGCTTGTGCAGCTGGATTCTGCCGACAATATTCTCCCTGGATTTCAGTGTCTGTTCTTGTGCACCTGAGCATAGTTCTAGGAACCACAAATATTCTAGAGCTTTGCCGATGTGACAACAGAGGAATATCGTCTCTACGGTATTTTTGGGAGAGTTTGTGTGTCTGTTTATCTGTGAGTCTGTTTGATCAAGAACTCCTCCTCAAGGATAAGAGCTAGGACCACCAAATTTGGTCTGCTGCTTCCTCTTATCATGACTTAAAGCAAGGTCAGGGTTTGGTTCTGCCATGACAATGGGATGTGCCTGGAATACAATTGTTTCTCATCAAACGGAAAAGGAGGGGTGTGATAGCAGGGACAGTTATACTCCAGAATGACCACAAGGGGGCATTAAGTGCCCTAACCCCAGGAAGCAGCTGATGGCTGGGCTGTGCAGCTGGGAGCCAGGCTTTGTGGCCCCCGCTGCCTCAGGCCAGCACTGGGGAGAAGCTGGTGGCTGGGTAGAGTGGCCTCTACTGTCCCAGACTGGCCCCAGGGAGCAGTCACTGGTTCATCAGCATGATTCCCTCTGCCACAGGCAGCAGCTGCCAGCTGCCCCTACCCCCTTGCTCTGATCCCCCCACCTCATTCCCTGAGCCACACCCCAGCTTCCAACCCCCTTCCCAGTCCACTGCTCTGAGCCCCCATGTCCCAGCCCCCTACCCTGAAGGACCCGAGCAATGCTGGGCAAATCTTCTAGTGCATATAGAACGCATCCTTCTGGCATGAGTATCTTCAGCCCTCACAGCTGCCCTGAGGTGGCTTCACAAACGCACAGAGCCTGTGAGCTTCCCGTGAGGGATGTTAAATACTGGTTAATTGCATCATCAATTAACCTCATGAATTCCTATCTGTTACTCAATGACTCTATAGTCCCCAGAGGTGGGGCCGGCAGCCAGTGCACTCCATCCACACTCCTGAGGAGCTCCCTGCCACTCCGCGCTGCTGCCTCTGTATCAGGGTGCCTGGCGGTAGCTGGTCCATGAGGGGAGCCAGTTTTAAAACCAGCTCCTCTCACAGATTGGCTGCCTGTTGCCCTGTGCTGTAGCCTCTGAGACAGAAGTCTCTATCTGGGGGTGGTCTGAGCCTCCCAGACCTGGCGCGAGCCAGAACTGAGCCAAGCTTCCTGCCCTCCTGGCTCCTAATCCACATACATTGCAGAGTTGCAGCAGGAGTAGGTCCCAGACCCAGTGCAAGCCAGGACTGAGCTGGCCTACTGGCCAGCCTGCTAAAAAATATACTAATGATGGAGGGGAATGTATATAATCTATAGCATTAACCTATACGCTTTTGCTTATCGGTTAATCGACTACACTATTACATCCCGACTTCCAGTTACAGCCCCATGAGAGATGCCATCATGATATGGGAACAATGAACAACCCATTAAAAATCATTAAAAAAAACAAAGCTCAGACCAGGTGTCTTCCCAATGAGGCATTTACAGAACCCTTGCAGACCTTGTGTGCCCAGAGAGTGTCGCCTATCAAGTTACTTGCCTATCATGCTAATAAGATAGTTGTGTTAACTATTACCTAATTAATCTAAATTAAGAGCTGTCATGCAAGAAATCTGCAAAAGGCTAGTCTGCATAATGTGCCCTGCCTGCCCAGTGGAGCTATACCTGTCTCATTGAGCTGGAAGGGACCTTGAGAAGTCATGAAGTCCAGCCCCCTGCCCTCATGACAGGACCAAGCAGCATCTCTGACAGATTTGCCCCAGATCCCTAAATGACCCCCTCAAGGATTGAACTCACAATCCTGGGTTTACTACGTGGCCAGAGGGCTACACTCAGGGGAGTGGGTGACAGGCCCTGTAAAGCTGCTCCCAGCATTCCTGCAGCCCTTTCGGTTAGCTTGATGTCTGTGTTCAGGTGTAATACACTAGGCCCATTGCAGTTTGTGAAGGCCCACTAATGCTGGCACAGTAGCACTCAACTCCTTGGGTGGGGAGGTGCTTTGTCATTGACCCACCTGGGTACAGATCCGGGTCCTTTCTTAGCTGGAACCAGGACATGTTTGTATATAAGAGTCTAGCAAGAGCCCAAATTAGTGGTCCTGCTGCTTGTACCTGTCTGTGGGCAAATGCTGCTTGTCTTCCCCCACACAGCCAGCCACCAGCCTGTTGGTGCCATGCACTGACTGGGCTGTGTGGCAGTCCAGATGCCATTAGGCGTAGGAGCAGCATGGATGCAGTACAGCCCAGCCCTAGGCTGTCTGGTGAGTCGGGTTCCCCTGCAGCGCAGTGGCTCCTGCTCTAGGGTATAACAAGATGGTACAGCCTCTCAATGCACTTTCCAATTAGTGCCATATTTGCACTTGAATGAAAGACCACACATAAGCTTACAGTCCAGGTCAAGTTATATGGGGCTATATTTTATCTTCGGTCCATGCTGCAACAGGCCGTTTGCAATATCAGCAGATGTTAAGGTAGCAGATTTCCATGGTCGAGACATGGTCTCACCCAGATACCGGTCATGGTTTATTTATGGTTTCCCGGGACTGAAAAGGGGAACTTATGGTTGGGACTTTTCACCCACATAGGAAGGTAGGAAAAATACCCTCAAACTCAGCAGTTGCATCAGTATATAAAAGTCCCCAAATAATTGGCTTAGGCTGGATTGAGTAATCAGGACACAGGATGTAATAATGACCGCAAAGGCCCATGGCAACAAATTGACATATATGATAATAAGTTGAGAGCAATGATACATTGACCAATAGGAAAAGAACACTTCAGCATTAGAAACATCCCCTATTGAGTATGCATCAAATATGTTAGCATCAGCCTTGCTTAGTGTAAAAGTGGGACCCCAGCGTAGGGGTGATAGGGAGGAGAAGATGTCATCCTTGGAAGGACCAAAACGACGGACTCTGGTGATAGGGGAGGCGAAAGTGTCAAGGTTGATTCCCTACTCTGGCACGATGAATGCAGAAATGGGGGCCCGCAAAAGCACCCCAAAACCTTATCTTTCCAGGCTTTGGAATAAAACTTCCCCCCAAAATCCTAAAAAAACTAGATTTTGGGGATAAAAAATCCACTGCCACTGTCAAGTGCTTTTGAACCCACAAACAGGGGTAGTGGACACTTGAAACCAACCCCAGGGAACCCCAAGTTCTTTTCTCCAAAGAGCTTGAAAAAGAAAAGAGAAAATAGCATCCACAGACTGCAGTTGTATCCCCTAGTCAGAGGCATTCAGATCCCACAGACAGATTTTCCAGGACACACAACTGAATCAATACCAGGTTAATTAAAAAAAAGAACTTTTATTATCACAACAATATTCCTGTTACAAGCATAGTTGGATTGGCTAGATGGTAAGAGCCACCAATTAAAAAACTCATGGGGAATTTTCCCATGGGGACAAAACTTAGTTCCAAAAGAGAGGAAACCCCATTTCTAAATGCACAGACATCAGATTCCCATTCCCAAACCATAAAACAATAAAACCTAAGGGATTTATCTAGATGTTGCCCTACTTACAGACGGTGAAGAGTCTTTTCTTGGAGAGGGACATATTGTCTGTCCCCCTCAGTATCAGGAGAGTCAACTGCCCAGGAACAAAGGAGAGAAAAACCAAAAATTCCTTTGTCTCAGTTTGAAATTCCTACCTGCATTCCTATTGGCTGACTGCTACCTGGCTAGGTACAGTTAACCACTTAGTCCCCAGGCTGCTGGCCATCTCTCATGGTCATGACAGAAGGTAATGAGAAAGATGATGGGCTAACACCGAAGATTGTTCTAGACGGTATGATGTAAGTATATGGTATGGAAATATGGCTGTACCTTCCCTGTCTTATGAAATTGGGGTGTTTGTGACTGTGCTAATAAACTATGTTTGTAAATATACAAGTGTTTCTATAGTGTGAGAGTAGAAACTGGTGGTTATCTGGGCTGCTGCTACGGTAGGCAGATTGTAGGTTCAAGTCACGCCTCTATCTCACACTCCAAAGGCTGAGACCTTTTCCATTAAGCCTCATGGTCCCACCTGATCATCAGCTGATGCCTTATTCTGCCTCCCTTCAGCTGGTGTCTACTCCAGCCAAACCCAAATACATAGATGGACTTTCTTACCAGGGCACCATAGGAACAGTGCTTAGGGCCTATGAAAAAGTTTAGAGGCTACAAAAGATTTAGGGCCTAAAAAAGTCATAATTGACTGGAAAGAAAAAAACCTGCTAAACCACACTTAATAATTTGCTGTCTTTAGTCAACAAACAATATACAGGTTTAACAGACAATTGACTCTTAGGCATATAGGTGATAGATTAGATATAAACATATAAGGGAGAAATGCCCTAATTTAAAGGCCTATGATTATGAGAGTGCCTAGGGCCTACAAAGATCTTCATCAGGCCCTGCTTATTATGTAATCTGTTTGCTCATTCCCCTGTCTGTTTCGAGTGGGACACAATCTGGACATCACCTCTGGCTGACCTCCACTGTGCTGCTAAATGACCGTGAGCCCTGGAGCACAAGGGAGACCCATTTCTGTTCAGAAAGGCCCGGAAATGGCTCTGTGAAACTGTAGCCTTTAAGACGAAGGAGAAGGACCGTACAGCAACTAAGGGCCAGAAATGAAGCCCACTGAAATCAGTAGGGCTGTGTCTACACTGGCCACTTATTCCGGAAAAAGAGCCACTTTTCTGGAATAACTTGCCATCTGTCTACACTGGCCCCTTGAATTTCCGGAAAAGCACTGACGATCTACTGTAAGAAATCAGCCACTTTTCCGGAAATACTATTCTGCTCCTATGTGGGCAAAAGTCCTTTTTCCGGAAAACTGTTCCAGAAAAGGGCCAGTGTAGACAGCACAGTAGTGTTTTCTGCAAAAAAGCCCCGATCGCGAAAATGACGATCGGAGCTTTTTTGCGGAAAAGCGCATCTACATTGGCACGGACGCTTTTCCGGAAAAAGTGCTTTTCCAGAAAAGCATCTTGCCAATGTAGACGTGCTTTTTCTGGAAATACTTATAACGGAAAACTGTTCCGTTTTAAGCATTTCCGGAAAATCATGCCAGTGTAGACGTAGCCTAGGAGTCTTTCCACTGACCTTCTGTGAGATTTGAATCTGTCGTTGTCATGTGTCCAAACAATCAGAGCAGGCGATGGGGAGGTTTTAAAGTAATCTCCCCCAGAAAGCAGTAGCTGTATGGTCCAATCATGGGGAGTAAATGGGGTGCTCTATGCCAGTGTTTCTCAACCTTTTTTTATAAAGTACCTCTTTTGAAAAAAAAATTGTAAGTACCCCCTTTAAAAAATATATAAGTACCTCCAGTACCTACAGTTTTTAGACACACAAACATTTTTTTTCTACCGTTGCAACACATTTGTTTAAACAACTTAATCATAGCCGGGCGGGTGATGAAATTTTTGGGTGTAAAACGTACAAAAATAATAAAGTGCTGTAAAACTTAAACAAAAATTCAGTTTTCTCCAAATTTCAGTTGTGTTGACGTACCCCCTCAGACTTCTTTTGCATACCCCCGAGGGTACCACTGACCGAGAAACACTGCTCTATGCTATGTCTATGCCTACTGTGGTTTATTGGAAATAGGGTTTTTTTGTAATAACTTTAAATGTCTGAATTTTTCCGGATCCTGCTGATTGGCAGGGAAGTGGGCAATTTGGGCCTCCCACCATCAGATTGCAGACAGCCATCCTAGAGTGAGGTGGGGTGAGCAGTGCCTCTCTGTTTCAGGGAGCAGCCAGCTTCGTCTCCCTTCGTGTTGGGGTGTTTGTATAGTAGGGCTCTGAATCGAAGAAATAGAATCATGTGGCCCGTCCAGCAAGAGGCATTTGGTTTTAATTTCACTTCTCTGTGGGCCCTGTAATATCACATCAAAGAACGGAGAGACCTCGACTTCCCAGAAGTCCTTGAGGGGAGAGGACTATGCAAAGGGAGGAATAAAGCCAGAGCATGGCGCTGCCTGGGCTCAGTTGCTTTATGCCTGTAGGCAGAGCAGCTCTCCGCGGAAGCTACATGTTGACTTTAAGAGGAGTGAAGGATGGCCTCCGGACTAACGCACATGCTATTTCTGGAGTGGCGCATGACAGGATCACTTGGTAAATGACAGGACTGGGGCTGGTAGAGTATCCACTGCACAGAAGCATCTGTCACAGGCTCCTTGCTGTGTGTGCATGCCAGGAACTTCAAAGGCTCGAATTCTCCAGGGATTCCTCCTGTTCTTTGTGTTTGTTTTTGTCTTTCCTTCTTCCCGAGCGCGGCTCTTTGCCTAGATTTGCTGCATCATTTATATTTGTATTTGTTCCTCGCGGCTCCAGCTGGGAAGCTGGGAGCCTCTCTCGATCTAGTGTTCCGTGGGGGGTTAATTATTGAGCATGACTATTAACATGGTTATTTTATTGTATTTAGGTAGCACTGTCAGCCCGCACGGTGTTTCATGAATACAAGACGAGACAAGGTTCTAACCTGATGGTGATATGGCCTATGCCAGTGGTGATCAAAGCATGGTCTGCAGACCACTAGCGCTCTGCCATCATCTTACAGATGGGCCACGGGGGCAGGGATCTCCCCCTCTCCCCTGCTGCCAGGAGCCTATGCCAGCACTCCAGCCCTGCTCCCACCTCTGTGTGGTTGGAGCACCAGCACCGGCTTCCCACTGCAAGGAAAGAGGCTTGCCTTGTGGGCCGGATCCTGCTTGTGGGGGAAGGAAGTGGCTCTGCCCGCTGCCACTTTCCCTTCTGCCGGCTGGTGGAACGGCAGCACAGGAAACCGCTCGCCTGGAAGCTTTCTCCGCTGCTCCTATTTGCTGGAATCAGGCACAATGGGAGCCGGGGGATGGGAGGGGGAGGTGCCTGGGAGTGGCAGGAGGCGTGGCACCAATTAAGCATCTCCCAGGCTCCTCCTGCCAAGACACCTCACCCCCACCCCACTCCTGCACCCAACACCCCAGCAAGACCCCCCACTCTTAGCCCGTTCCCGCACCCAACATCCCGGCCAGACCCCCCCCACACACCCTCAGCCTACTCCTGCATCCTGCATTCTGGCCAGACCCCCCACTCTCAGCCCGCTACCACACCCAATCTCCTAGCCAGACCCCACTCCACTCCCAGCCCACTTTGTTATCATGGGTGGTTGGCTGGTGATCCGGGGAGAGGTCTACATTGAGTAGGGTGGGAAGCACTGGTCTAGGCTTTATACACTTTTCACAGGACATGTCTACACTGTATGCTAAGCCCAGGTCTGTGGAAATTAGGCTTGTAGATTTGATATCTCCATGCCTGTGCTCGAGTATCCACACTGCATTGGAAACCAGGTTTATAATTGGTAGTCTTGGATCCCACAGCCAAGGTAACATGTCCAATTGCACTAGACAGACTCAGGTCTGTAGCTTGACCAGTGTCCACACTGCAGAATGGCAGGGCTTGGACCTGAATCACAACCGCACTCAGACCCTGTCTAGTGGCCGTGTCTGTTATGGTCCTAGAACCTCCATTTGAGTTCTCGCTGATCTGAAGGAGAATGACCCGTGTGTTAAAGGAAGAAGGCGCTAGGATTCAGAACTGAATCAGCATCTGGACTTAGAGTTCAGTGTAGACATACCCACCGTGGATGGCAAAGGCTGGAATAATAACGCAAGGGGAGAAAGAGGCAGAAATAGCCTAGGAAACCTTCTTCCTCTTAGACATGGTGTCACTGTCACTGAATTGCCTGGCTTTGTAATGCACAGTGTCCTAAAAAAATATCAGTATGCAAAGATGCAGCATGAGGTAACTCCTTCCCCATGCTGGCACCAGGCCTAGCATGCTACAGAGATTTAGGAGGCTCTCCTTTGGTGCGGAATGAGCTTGCCAATTATTTGCCATTTGCAATTCAAGTTAGTCAAGGCTTATATCATTCTGGGAACCTATGCAAAACCTTTTCTCCCTATGTGTTTTTTCAAAAGTTGACTCTGCTAACAATCCTCAGCTCTGAACACTGGAGGCAGCAAACCGAACTCTCTGCTGGTGTAAAAGGACAAAACTTCATGGGGAAGCATCTTGCTACGCAAAGGGCATCGTGTTCTAATGAAAGGATTCCTATGCTCTACCTGCTGGCTTGTGATAGTTGGGAACTAATAGGGCTTGTCTACACAAAGGAGAAGATGGACGTTGCTGCAGTCAGTCTTCTAGGCTTTGAATTAGCAGGTCTATGACACGCTAATTCAAGATGAGAGGGTCCGCCGTCGGCGCCGGTAGTCCTGTTCCTCTTGAGAAGAAAGGGAAGTCTCCCGTCAACCTCCTGCTGTGTGGACAGTGCCAAAATGCAATTTAAGATACTTCAACTTCACCTACGTCATTAACATAGTTGGAGTTGCGTAAAAGTCGACTTTCCCCTTCAGTGTAGACCAGGCCTAAGAGTCTTTAGCTCTCACATTCCAACCTTTCACTAAAAAAATGAAATGAAATTACTTTCTTGCTTGCTTGCTTGCTTGCTTGCTTTTGTCTGTCTGTCTGTCTGTCTTTCTCCCACCTGCCCTCCCTCCCCACTCTCTTTTGGGTGTCCACACTTCTCTCCCCAGGTGAGCAAGATGGGTTTATTTAGGGTGACCTCTCACCCTTGTTCTGGTCAGTATGTTTTTTCCCCTTTGAGTTTCAAGTGTAGGAGTAATGGTAATGAAATGTAATTATCTTTATTATGTGATACAAATACATTTTAATGAAAAATGAGTCAAGTTTTTATAGTGAATGATGGGTAAGAAAAATGCAAATGAAGTTTGATTCCCTTTCTTTCCCCCCTGGACACCAACAGACAGAAATAGAGGTCACTTTATCCTTCAATGCTTCTCGCTAGGGCTTGCACACCCATACAAATAAAGGATTATTTGACCCATTGTCCATCCGACAAGTCACTTACGTGGAACAGAGGTCTTGTGTGCTTTGGCTCTACAATGGCTACAGTTTGAAGCTCACAGAGTGAAAGTCACCACTGCTCCTTGATTCACTTTTAAAGTCTCTCGAAACACGTAAAGACCAAAGGCAGTGAGCACACAGACATGCCCACGTACAAGATCTAGTTTGTTTTATAAGTTTTATTAAAGTTACTGTTAAAGTTATAGTTACTGGAACCAATCAAAATTCTATAAAGACCTGCACACAAGTAACAAATATAGTTATACTCACTTCCTTAATGATTTTCTTAAGGTCTGGTAGCTGCCTCGCCAATTGATCATCAGTAGAGGGATGGTTCCTGGTGATGTTTCCCAGATTGAGTTCAATTTTCCCAATCTGGGCACCCTCTTGATATGATGGGGGTCTAATTATACCTCGTTAGCATTTATGCATATAGTGCACCCTGTGATTAGAGCACATGCTGGAAAAATATAATGATGGGTGGGTGTCTTGTTAATGCAAAAATTGAACAGTAAGAGTAATTTTTGCTATCACCCATTGGCACATCATCTTCCGTAATCTTGTGGCATAAGATCATTCTTTGGTTATTTATTTATGTCAAGCATTTCTTAAGCTTGTGGCCTAGTATGACTCAGCTAAAATCTTACAGGCCTCAGATGGCAAACCCTGTATGTCAGCCCTGTTTATTTAGACCTCAGTTGGAGTATTGTGTCCAGTTCTGGGCACCACATTTCAAGAAAGATGTGGAGAAACTGGAGAAGGTCCAGCGAAGAGCAACAAGAATGATTCAAGGTCTAGAAACCATGAGCTATGAGGGAAGGCTGAAAGAATTGGGTTTGTTTAGTTTAGAAAAGAGAAGACAGGGGAGACATGATAGCAGTTGTCAAGTAACTAGCGGGGTGTTACAAGGAGGAGAGAGAAAAATTGTTCTCTTTGGCCTCTGGTGATAGGACAAGAAGCAATTGGCTTAAATTGCAGCACAGGAGGTTTAGGGTGGACATTAGGAAAAAACTTCCTACCTGTCAGAGTTGTTAAACACTGGAATAAATTGCCTAGCGAGGTTGTGGAATCTCCATCCCTGGAGATATTTAAGATCAGGTTGGATAGACATCTCTCAGGGATGAGCTAGACAGTGCTTGGTTCTGCCATGAGGGCAGGGGACTGGACTCAATGACCTCTCAAGGTCCCTGCCAGTTCTTGTGTTCTATGATTCTGTGACACCTAATACATTATTATCCCTTCTACCCATTAATATGACTTATACTTACTCTACAGTTTAACTCTATATAGCACACAGTGGTTATTTAGGACATAACATGTTACTTAATCATAACAGCACACAATAAATGAACAAGAGACCTAACATCATTTGCTGTGCTACAGAAGTAAGAGAAACTCCAAGCACTGAAAGTTATAGCATCTTCCAGAGGGTTCCTGTAAAAGTTATTGATTCTCCTGCAAGAGTTTTGAAAAATGTTTCTTTTTCAGAAGAAAAAAGGTTTATCTCTGTGAGGAAAAAAAATAGTTTGTCGGGATTTGCTGAGTTATCAAGATGCCCTGTGCGCTTGAGTTTCCATTTCTTAAATTATATTTTTCCTGACAAACCCATTTTCGGTCACAGTAATGAGCAGATAAACAAGGATAGCACCAGATAGCTATAGAGTGAATGGAATAATTCAGAGGGGAATTGTTCCTCCCCTCCCTTCTCCTGAAGAGCATGTCAGCTCCTAAAAATTTATGCATCTTGCCTTGAGATATGCAAGGCACATGCATAAATAAATAAGCCTCTGAATTCATACCACAGGACTTGGCAGTGCTGGAGATATTAAAAATATTCAATTGTCCTTGGCTATTGAAGATGTACAATTATTGGGTGTTGTAATTAGATAATGAAAGAGCCATCCCTAATAAATCTATCTTATCGCTTTCAGGGCTTCATGTAGCCAAGAGCGTGAGTGTTTTGTTGAATGCAAAGCTGGGTGCAGAGTTATTTTTAGGAGGTAAACTCTCTCTACCACCACAATCTGGCATGGGCAATTTTCCCCATCCAGTAGCCTGACATCTCAGAATTATAGACGGGAGCGTTTAAAATTTTTGATGCTAGTGAGTTTACTTTTATATAATGAATGGATTACAAACCGTGGCTCCATGTGATAGAGGTTAACAGCTGGCTTTTCATACTCTTCACTGATTATGATTGTGTAGGACTGTAGGGTTTCGGTCCGCCCCCACAGCGTCGCTCGTCACCAACTTTGGTGGAATTGGCTCTGCTGGCGGCGATACTATCCGGTTCAGGCCACTGCCCTCCGACAGTGCCCACACAGCCTGAGCTTTCCCCCTTCCGGGGAATGGGAAATAAGGAATAATTCGTCCTTTCTCAGTTATGCCGAGGGGGGGGGGTGCAGGGTAGGGAGGAGAGAGGGGGGCCCGAGCCCACCCTCATTCCCGGGCCCCAGCCCAGGGCTCTAAAGAACCCGGACCCGCTTCGGTCCGGGTCCGGTTGACAGGGGCGTCCTCCCCAAACCTGTCCAAGTGAGGAGCCCTTATATGGCCCTCCCCTGGGCTACTTCATCTCCGGAAGACCTCCCGGACCCCGTTGCTCCACGGCGGTCTGCGAAGTCCTGCCCTCCGCAGCCAAGAGGGGTGTTCCCCCCCCCCCCCTCCGTCCGGGGCGGCCTTTAAACCTCCCACCGCGCCGGAGGGTGACATACTCCTGACGTCACCAGTTGACTCCACCCCTCCCGCAGTGTCGGTGTCGCCGCCGCCCCCGAGGCGGTCAGCTGTTCCGCGGCGCGAGTACAGCCGGCACAATGCCGGTGCGCGCTCCCCCGCCGCCCGAATAGGGCTTTTGCCTTGGGGGTTTTAGTGCGGGGTTGTGGGGCCCCGTCACAAGGACCAAGAATTTTCTAAGAAGCCAGTCCTCAGGTGCTTAAAGTTAACCAGCTATTTAAAAGTCCCCAGCGTTAATCTCTAAGGGTATGTCTACACTTGCCCCCTAGTTTGAACTAGGGAGGCAAATGAAGCATACCAAAGTTGCAAATCAAGCACAGGATTTAAATATCCCGTGCTTGATTAGCATAATCACGGCCGGTTGCCATTTTAAAATGCCGGTCGCCCGATTTAACTTGCCGGATGTAGACGCCGTAGTTGGATTGGAAACCCTTCCCTCGAATGAACTGTTACTCCTCAGTGTAGCCGTAGCCTAAGGGGGGATATGATAGAGGTCTATAAAATCATGACTGGTGTGAAAAACTGAATGAGGAAAAGTCATTTACTTATTCCCACAATATATAACTAGGGGTCACCAAATGAAATTAATAGGCAGCAAGTTTAAAACCAACAAAAGGAAGTTTTTCTTCACATGGCGCACAGTCAAGCTGTGGAACTCCTTGCCAGTGGATGTGATGAAGGCTAGGACTTTAACAGGGTTCAAAAAAGAGCTAGATAGATTCATGGAGGTTAGGTCCATCAATGGCTATTAGCCAGGATGGGTAGGAATAGTGTCCCTAGCCTCAGTTTGTCTGGAAATGGGTAACAGGAAAGAGATCATGTGAGGATTACTTGTTGTGTTCCCTTCCTCTGGGTCAACTGGCATTGACCGCTGTTGGCAGACAGGATACTGGGCTAGATGGATCTTTGGTCTGATCCAGTCTGGCCATTGTTCAGTTCTTATGTTTTTATGCCCACCCATCCCATTGTGCCGGGAGTCCCAGGCTGGACTGCACAATTGCTCCAGCTGAGACTGGCCTGCAGGCCTGGAGTTTGAGACCCTTAGTCTACAATAAACTAGATGTGTGAATTCTTGCGGAAAAGGATCACACAGTGTTAGATTCAGATAAAGATGGAAGGGCTGATTGCTGATGACTGGATGAATTTCATCAGGCTGAGAACCAGAGAAGACTGCTCCTTGAGAAGCCTTTGACATGGACCAGTGTCTTGCCCTTCCTGTAGTATCTTGCTGTTTCCTAATGGATCTGGCAGTGCAAAAACAGAAAATGGGAATGCAACTTTTTTGAGCCTCCAAATCCTTCCACTTAAGAGCTGAAGAATCGGTGGTTGTGTTGGCTTCTTTTATATTTCAACTGATGCTTCCTCTTGGCCATTTACCAGTAGGAGGACAACTGCTTGTGAGTTCTGAGATGCACACACTTTGCACAGAGCCGTACATAAACGACAGAAATGGTGCCCCAAATGTGAGGGCATCTAGATCCAAATGTCACCAAAGGGCTATTCCGCTATAGGATTTTGCTTTGGCTATTTATAGAATCTCCGAATTCAGATCTCAAGGTTAGCCAATGAGAAGATCCATTCTTTGGTTTGGCCCATTAGGGCACATCTACACAGCACGGCGAAACTCGAAATAAGCTATACAACTTGAGCTAGGCTAATTGCATAGTAGTTCAAGTTGAAATAGCTTGTTTCGACTTTTGACACTGTCTACCAGCAGTTATTCTGAGATAGAGCACTCTTCCCCCGACTTCTTGTACAATGTGGGCTACAGGAGTTGGAGTAAGAAGTCCTCCAGCTTGACATTATTTTGACATTATGTTGAAATGTCGAACATTATGTTGAGGTGGACTATGTTATTTCAGAACAACGCTACTGTGTAGACATAGCCATAGAGAGGTACAATAATGTGGCCAACATAAAATCTCCCAAAAGTTGGACATTCACAGCTCTAGTTTCTGGTGGGGGTTCATCTCTCACTCTGTGTTCCTATTGATCTTTGCTAGGCTTCATAATACTTTCTTTAGGTGCTTTCTCAGATGTGGGAAGTAGGCTTTTTTACAGTACATTGTGCAGTGTTTGTTGATAGCCTGTCAAGAGAGAGGTTGATGTGGAGGAGAATAGCACAATCCTTCTAGCTTTGTTTCCTGAGAACCTCTCCTTAGTGTCCAAACCTTATGAAAGAAGATGCTTAAAATTGCTTTTAGAATTAAGCTGCGGGTCATGAGACATATTGAACAGAAATGTGGGGACAGACACCAAACTCAGGAGACATCAAGGTCAAACACTCTTCCTTTTCAAAGAAGGATATTGTAACCAGCTACAAAACAGAAAAAAAAATAGAAGAAAAAATGCCTCTTCAAAACAAGGACAGGTCTTTATTCTGCATTAGCAATGTGACTGGCATGGGGCAAGAAGCCCCAGATAAAGAACTAAATAAAATTCTATCAATACTATTGTTGTTGTTTTTTTCATTAAAAGAGGTGGGTTTGTGGAAATATTTCCCTTCTGGGATTTCTCAAGGTCTTCTGTTTGCAAAACTATAATAATTCAATTGTTGGTTCAATACTGATGAAACTTAAAATGATTAGGGGAGCTGAATGGAAAATGATTTTTTCCTGTAAAAAATAATCAAAACTTCTTTATTTTTTCACTGAATGATTTTTTTTTAGGTTGGGGGGTGTCACCGAAAGAGAGAAAATCAGAAAACTGAAGGCTGTGCTTTTTGGTTTTGCGGGTTTGGCTTTTTCTATGAAAATCCACGTTTAAATGAAAATGGATTTTTTTAAAAAAAACATTTAATTGAAAAGTCATCTGTCATTTATTAAAGTTTCTGGCAGCTTTAATGAATAGCTCTCATGCAACATTTTGAGCATGAATCATCTGAGCCATTGAGCAAAAGCATCTGACTCAGAAGACCTGGTTTCTGTTCTCATTGATGCTTTTGTCCTGCTGTTTCACATCGTGACTCCTTAGGTCTGCCACGAACACCAGCCTTGATGAAGTACCTACCTGTCAGCATGAATGTGCATGGCCATTTTCCAATATCACTATGCACGCTGAACTCATGTCCCAAATCTGGAAAGCTCCCCACCACTCTACCCTTCTCAAAACTCACCTCTGTTGTCATGCACATAGAAAATTAACCCATCATCAGAGACTTGTTAGATAGTTGGGCAGTTGTGATTGGCTATTATTTGTGCACAAAGCTTGTATGTACAAAATCAACCAATTCTCTTTGGGCTTGTCTACACTACAGAGAAAATAGAAGCTGCCACAGTTGATCTTCCAGAGTTTGAATTAGCGGGTCTAGTGAATTCAAACCGAGAGGTCACTCCCGCCGGCACCGGTATCCCGTTCCTCAAGAGAAAGGGAAGTCTACTGGAGCATGTGCTCCCGTCAACCTTCCATTGTGTGGACGGTACCAAAACACGATTTAATATACATTGACTCCAGCTATGTAATTAACATAATTAATGTAGCTGGAGTTGCATATCTTAAGTTGACTTTCCCCTTTAGTGGAGACCTGGCCTTTGTTTCCCTGAAGGCTTCTTTAACTCATCTATCTTTTAATCTGTGTTTTTTCAACTATAAAATGGGGTGGAAATTGCCATTTGTTGTGTGTCAGCAGGAGACAACCCTGATCTGGTTGAGGCTTGTGAGTGCTATTGCAAGAATAATTTTCCAAATCAACAGTACCCACCAGTGACCAATGACCATTGACACGTGAACCAGACAAATCATTCCTATGCCACAGCTGAGAAGTTGCATTCTGTTTGAGCCATTTTCAAAGTGGTAATGTTATAAGGCGCGCTACTTCCCATTCTTCCAGGATACCTTTTGACTCGGAGAGCGCTTATAAATGTGATATCAGTTTTAAGCAAATGTCCATGGTTTCGGTTGTAAGAGGATGGAAACTATCTCTTTAATACCTTTCCTATTCATTCTTTATCCCATCTCTCATTCTGCACTCTCAGGAAAAAAAGATTGGCTCTGTTAAGGCCAAGTGTTTCTTCTCAGCCGTGATCTGTTTAAACTATTGCTTTGGCTTGATTAATTGTTCTCTTTTGAGATGCATTTCCAAGTCTGTGCTTTTCTTGGGATCAATGTATTTTACCTTTGACGTCTTGCCAATAACTTCAACGTAGCAATGGTCAAAGGGAGCAGTGAAGAACATAAATATACTAAGTCACAAATGAAGTGCTCTTCTGGACAAATGCAGAGTAAATTCATATCTATGCCCTCAAACATATTAACTTATTTGCACAGGCTACATGGGCTAATACAGGTTGAACCTCTCTAGTCTGGAACTCTCTTGTCCGGGAACAAATGTGATTGGGCGTGATTCTAATTCACTGGATGTCCACTTATCATGGGTCTGACGAAGTTTCCCACAATCCCATAAAGTTTGTTTACAGCCACCAGTCCTGGGTCTCAGTCTTTTGTGCTGTTATTTAGCACAAGCTTACCTGTAAATGTCTTCTCAGAGCCCAGTAAGCAATAGAAGTGTTGATAATACTGCAGACAGTTTGACCTCCCACGGTCCGGCAAGTTCTCTGGTTCGGTACCGATTGGCTCCTTAGTGTGGATATTGGAACCAGGGTTCAGGAGGCCAGGGGATCAGTGAAGACTTTTCCACTGACTCCCTGCAAGTCACATCACATCTCTTTCTGTTTCCCATCTCATCCTTCATCAGACTTGTCCCTTTGCAGCGTCAGAGAGCTGCACACGTAAGTGCAAGGTGAAAAGTGATGAGCAGGACAGAGCAAACCCAGTTCCCCCAGTAACGGGAGTGCTGCTGCGTGGGCACCACATTCCTCCTGTCTAGTAAGAAGTGAGCCCAGGACAGCAGCATGTAGCTGAGTTATTTGTTAGCCGAATTCATGAAGCTTCCTCTCTGCCCAGGCACAACCATTATCTAGCCACACCCCTTGCCTCTTGCAAGCAGGGGAGAGACTCATCACCTCCCCACACTCTCGGCTGTGCTGCTTACTTTTATTTAAGCCCATTCAAATCTCGCCTGACGCTCACATTGGAGCACAGCACAACCGTACAGAGCATAACTTGGTGCGGCCTCCATTTCCAACACTGAGGATGAAGGATGAACCAGTTACCGTGGTAACACATTCGCTTGCCTATTTCAAGTCCTGGTGTTACCATTCCTCTCCAGTGGCGTGGTTAAGGAGTGTGTCAGGGCTGCTTCGGGGTGCTGTGCTTCTAGGCAGAAAGGGTTTGCCTCAGAGGCTCGCTGTGGCCCTCCAGGTAGCCTCTTGCCCTTTTCACAGCCAACAGAGCCATCCTCATCATAGGCCTGTCGACCGGGTTTTGGACTGAACCCCGCTTTCGTCCCAACCTCCCCATTCAGGGGTGTCCTCTGTCATGGTGCAGGGAGGGTTGGGGGGAACCCGGGCTTACCTGTGCTCCATGTTCCAGCCTAGCTGAATACATGGGTTGGTGGGTCAGCCAATGGGCTGCTCATTTTAAAAGCTGCTCTCCACCTACTTTCCCCTCTACCCGATAACATGTGTGTGATATTGCACTGCCGCCGTTGGCCATTGGGGATCGTGGGAGAGCACTATGCCTTGCCTACCTCATCCACTCACCCAAATATCAATGTCTGCTATTCGGCATGGTTCCTAGAATAGGAAACATGGGTTTTGAGTTTATTAGAGGCAGTGCTGTCCAGGGGATGAGGGTGGACTGAGACTCGAGATCTTGGTGCAGCTGTGACAGACCGGGCCGTGTCTGGGCACAGCTGCGGGCATCCGCTCAGGGCGAATTGCTCAAATCCGGGGTTCCTTACAGCCCCCGACTGGCGACCTCTCCACACAGGCCACAAACCAGTCTCACAGAGCGCTTCAGCAGCCTGCCTGAAGCCTCCCGAGCAAAACCCCTCCGACACCCCAGCAATACCCGTGCCCCAGATGGCCCCGGGCCTCATACACAGGTAGGGGGTCCTAGCACCCAATCCCACCTACCCCGAACAAGTTCTGTCCGGTTCCAAGAAACCAGCCACAGATCCCTGGTCAATTTACCCTCTGGACCTTACCCACAAATCACGCTGGGCCAATCCTTTAGAATCTATATCTAAAGGTTTATTATTACAGGAAAGAAAAGCATGAGAGTAAGGTTATTAAAGTACAGTACGTTACATGCACCGAATCTCCCAGTTCTCGATGCAGGCTCTAGCAGAGATGTTACAGCTGCTGGTTTAAAAGTTCTTATTGCACATCCTACGATCAGGATGGGTTCACAGGTCTTCTGGGCTCTTCAATCCCTGCAGTGCTGCCTCTGGGATGAAGTGCTGAGCTGAGAACAAAATGGCATCGACCACATGGCCTCTTTATACTCCTTCCTGGCCTCTTCTAGTATGTAGCAAGTCGCCTGGTCAGAGGCCAATCTCTATGTTTCCTGCTGGCTGCCCTCAGGTGACAAATCCCATTCTTTGGGTGTGTCCATAGCCTATTGAGAGTCATTGTTCTACAGGGCTTTGCTACTCAGCCTGTCCATAGCCATGCTTAACCACATTCACAGAAATATTCAGCTTCCACACAGATTACAGATTCCTACCTACACACATAGACATTATACACTCACATAAATAGCGTACACAGGATCAGAAAACCACAAGCTCCCATTCAATACCCCACATGGCTCCCTTTCATACAGATTTCTGGGGCCAACACCCCCACCTAGGGGTGCAGCAGCGATCTGGCTGCTTCTCTCCCATTCGGTAATGTGACAGCAGCTCCTGCCTCTGTTGTTGAATGAATTTCACCTGTGAGATCCTCTGCTTAGCTTTGTTGCTTTTGTTTGCTTAGGCCTGGTCTATTCTACACCCCCCTCTTGATCTAACCGATTCGCGTAGCTGAAGTCGACATACTTGTGACGGGGCAGTCACAGACGATCCCTTGGGGATGAGTCCCAGCGTGCTGACAAAGCCAGTGCCATTCACCTTCCTGCTCTCTAGGGCTCCTCCCCACCCTATCCTGCTCCAGCCAAGGCACAAAGCTGAGATCACTGCCCTCTGGAGGAGCAGTACAGACACTGAATTTCTTCAGGTCCAAGGAAAATGCAGTTTTGGGCCCAGCTTCTGGGATGCCATGCCCCAAAAGAGATCAGAGCCCCACATGAATTGTTTAGGTAAGCCCCCTTCAACAATGAAAGGAGGATGGACACACTGATTGCATCCTGTCCCCCACCCCTCCGGTAATAATTATTTACACTGGCCTTGACAGAAAATAAAAGTGATTGTATTAAGTACAAGCAGTAGGATTTAAGTGGTAATAAGTGAGAACAGGCAGAGCAAAATAGTTTGAGGGTGAGTTTGTACTGAGGTTTCAGTGTTAGATTTAGCTAAGTGTTTTCTGTTATTCTGAGTTTGTAAACTGTTTCTTTTCCAGCTAAGCCTTCCAAACCAGGGCTGTTCCTCTCCCTGGGATCTTTGGTTCTTCCTCTCGGGTGTGTCTAGCCAGCCAAAGATAAAAAAGCTCCTAAGCTTCCCATTGTTTTATAAACTCCACTTTGGGTGGGAATTCTGTTTCTACATTCCACCCTTAGATGGGAAATTATCTGGCCAGTCCCTATCAGTTAGGGACGTCACATGACTTCCTAGGACCAGCCACTGCCAAGACTTAAAGGACAAAAAGAGGCTATTTATTGTTGACTTGACCTTGAGGGAAACACCCTTGATGGTTTGCCTTTGCACTTTTAAAACCATAAAGCATGCCCTACTCCATATATCGAACTTTACACCAAAATAATCATACATTCTGCAAAATAAGATATACAGACCCAGCAGATTAAGACATGAAGATTGATACGTTACATGAAGCAATTTGCCCCAAGCATCTTTGAGTTATGTATATTTGTGTCCACACGTCCATTTCATAATGCCTGCCGGGGGAGTGGGGGCAGGGAGTCTGTCACAGTACTTACCATATTGACTTCCACATGGTAAAGTCAGCGGGGCTGCTCTTCCATCAAATCAGCTACTCTTCTCATCCTGCTGGAATACCGGAGTTGATGAGAGAACACTCAGAGGTCGATTTGTCATGTCTAACCAGAGGCGATATATTGACTGCCAGTGGATCGATTGCTGAGCACTGATCTACCCTCTACAAGCCTTTAGACTGCAAACTTCTCAGGGCAGGTAAATATGTACAGGTCACAATGGGTCACTAATCTGGGCAGGGACTCCTAGTCCCTACTATGAAATAAATTATAAAAATTAATATCTAGATCCCAGGTGTGCTGCATGGTCAGAAAGAAAAATGGTACTTTAACACTTCTAAACCATTTGTCCGGCTTACAGTATGCTCAGCAAATGAGCTATCTGGAGGATTCGCTATTTTCAAGAGAATGCTGAACTTGAAAGTGAACACATGTATTCAAGATGTTGTAATTGTGTTGTACAGGTAAACAGGGAGAATGTGACCCTTTCTTAGCCACATATGACAAATTCAAAACATCTGAATTCCTTGCTTAATAACCCCGATTTAACAGCGCTTAGGGAAGTCTAATTGAAATCAGGCCATTTTAATCCATATGGCATGCCCTGAATTTCTTGGAACCCATCTTCCTTCAGATAAGCCTGGCTTGGATGGCCAGCCAGGAAGGCACCATCATGGAGTGACATTTCCAGAAGCGAAGGTCGGTCATTTAAGGGCTTACAAATGCTTCATTGGAACAACTATACCAAGAGCACTATGCCAGCAGAATGTTCTTCTCCTACGCAATGACATACAGTTGGCTGCAAGAAGCACTCTTTTCCCAGTGCAGTTATGTTTACACTGTGGGGTCTGCCAGGATAGAAGGTGTGATTACACTGTGGGGTCTGCCAGAATAGAAGGTGTGATTTTTTTTTTATATTTCTTCACCTTCCTAGCTGAGCTAGCTATTCCAGAAAATTTTTGGAGTGTAGACAAAACCTCTGGTTAGTTAGATGAGTTTGTAGTGAGTTTATTTTCTTAGCTGGTCCTCCAGGGGTGGGGTATATAGTTCAGTGGTTTGGGTATTAGCCTGCTAAACTGAGGGTTGTGAGTTCAATCCTTGCAGGGGCCTTTTAAGGAGCAGGGGCACCTCTGTCAGGGATGGTACTGGGTTTTGCCATGAGGGTAGGGGACTGGACTCAATGACTTTTCAAGGTCACTTCCAGTTCTGTGAGAGAGGTATATCTCCATGTTATTATTATGTAAGAAAGAAAGGAAAAACGTCTCAACCATTTAGAGAGAATTCAGCTGCTGCATTGTCTCTGCTTTCTGAAAATGACATTGTTAGATGTCAGGACCAAGGTTTCTCTTGGCACTCCAAAAATAAAGGCTGTTTTCTTCCCCTTTACCCAGTGCCGTTCCCTATTTTTAATCTAGAATATTAATCCTGTTGTGACCTTCAAGCGTTTCTGCACAGGCGGCCCATAAGAGGTGCCTTTCGCTTTGCTCTGCTTTGAAAAGATTTTTTTTTTTCATTGCAGATGTTCTTAGAGTGAAATAATCATCTGCTCAAAGAAGGATGAAAAGGCATTCCTGTGACAGGCAGAAAGGGAACATTTCTGTTATGACTGACAAAAAAAAAAAAGTCTAGGATAAAAGTGATGGAATTAGGTTGAAAGCCTTAGAAAGAGAGTGTCTTTTCATCACATGGACAATTGCATCTACACAGTGGACCTGATCCTGCTGCCAAGAATCGATCCCTAATGTTACTACAAGTGGTCTCATGGTCCTCATAGCAGATGGCCCATAACTCAGCTAAGCTACAATGGCTTTGCAACAGAGCAATTTTACACACCCCTTGAGACTATATCATTAGTTACTACCTCCGGGATTGAACCAGGGAACCTCCTGAAAGGAAAGCTAGGGTTGCCATAGCTTTTGTCGAGGAATCAGTGGGTTGTAGGTAGACCCAAAACCCACACTGACTGTTGTGTTATGCGATCACCAATAGGCCTTGGAATACTGAGGGTTGGCTTTGCTTCTCCTGAAAAACCATTGATTTTCCGTATTGAGTATCATCCATAGGGAGTGAAGAAAGAAAGAAAGAAAGAAAGAAAGAAAGAAAGAAAGAAAGAAAGAAAGAAAGAAAGAAAGAAAAGACAAAGGCTGCTGTTAGAAGCAGTTGTGGTTCTTCTTCCATCTTCCAGTTGTAGCTGTTTTGTGTGTGGCTGATGCTGATGGGCACCAGTTCTGAAATTTGATTTGTCCTTTTCATATGTGTTCATTTTTTAAAAATTGTATTCTTTGGTATATATGGTTGTGACAATTTTCTTCCACTATTTGATCTGAGGAAGTGGGTCTGGCCCACGAAAGCTCATCACCTAATAAACCATCTTGTTAGTCTTTAAAGTGCTACACAGTCCTGTTTTTTGTTTCAGCTACACCAGACTAACACTGCTACTTTTCTATCCCCAAATATAGAAAGCACTTCCATGCCATTCTCATCCCTCAAGTTTCAAAGTAGAACATTTTTGCTAAAGACTTTTACAGAGAATGTCCAGTTAAACATGTTTTTTGGTTGCTAAATTGGTGGGTGGTTGTTTAACTCCATTTTGGGGGCTCTCCCCTTACGCTCTTCTCCTTTTCTCTCTTCTCCCACCCCGTATTTATCTCTCTGCTCCATTTTGCCACTGAAACAATGGGAGGAAATTGGGAGAGGGAAGCGAGGGAAAAAGAAGGAAAGGAAAGACTAACCCCAAATACAATTGTTTAAAAGGGGAAATTTTGGAATTTCTTTGCAAAACTTTGAATTTTTTTAGTCAAAATTTGTCTTTTTAAATCCAAGTGTTTTCATTCACTGCAGTGCTAATATAAGAACATATCCCCACAGGTGGATATAAAAGACTATATTGAGGTTTTTTTAGTTTTTTGTTGTGCCCTGAGCTCGGCCTGCTATAGAAAAGTACAACAGCTGGATGCTGTTCTTGGAACTCCTCCTCTCAGATCTATTGAACGGAATCTCACTTTTTTAGGGGTATAGAATGGCAGCCATATGAGGAGAGGTAAATAAGACTGGGACATTTCAGCTTGGAAAAGAGGCGTCGAAGGCGGGGTATGATAGAGGCCTATAAAATCATGATGGGTGAGGAAAAAGTTAATAAGGAAGTGTTATTTACTCCTTCCCAGAACACAAGGACTAGGGGTTGCCAAATGAAATTAACAGTTAAGGCAGGTTTTAAACAAACAAAAGGAAGTACTTCATACAATGTACAGTTAACCTGTGGAACTCCTTGCTAGAGGATATTGTGAAGGCCAATACTACAACAGGGTTCAAAAAAGAACTAGATACATTCATAGAGGATATGTTAATTAATAGCTATTAGTGAGGATGAGCAGCGATAGTGTCCCTGCCTTTTTCTTTTTTTTTTGTCAGAAACTAGGAATGGGCAACAGAAGATGGTTTACTTGATGGTTCTCTATTCTGTTCAGTCCCTCTGGGAAACCTAGCATTGGCCACTGTTGGCAGACAGGATACTGGGCTAGAAGGGCCTTTGGGCTGACCCAATATGGCCGTTCTTATAAAAATAGTTTGAGAATAAAAGTATAAACTTGTGTTCCTTAGAAATAGGTTCTCCCACCTTTGCTTGTGTGTGCAATGCCTGACCATTGATTTTAATAACATTACTCCTGAAGCTAAGTATTACTCAGGTTTACTATGGGCAGCAGGACCTGACTCTAAATTAGTAACTGTTTGCCAAGGCCTGATTAATGCCATATCTAACCAACGACAAAGCCAATCACTCAGGGTACGTCTACACTAGCCCCCTAGATCGATCTAGGGAGGCTAGTGAGGGCGACCGAAATTGCAAATCAAGCCCTGGATTTAAATATCCCGCACTTGATTTGCATGTTCCCGGCCAGTCGCCATTTTAGAAATTCACTAACCCGAAGTAACTGCCCGTGTCTACACGCAGCAGTGAAACGGGATTCCGATTTAAAGCTTGAATTAGCTGGTATTTCTCCTGCAATGAGGTTTACCAGCTAATTCGATTTAGGGGCTTTAAATTGGAATCCCGTTTCACTGCCGCGTGTAGACTCGGGCAGTTACTTTGGGCTAGTCAATTTCTAAAATAGCGACCAGCCAGGAACATGCAAATCAAGCACAGGATATTTAAATCCCGGGCTTGGTTTGCAATTTCAGTCGCCCTCGTTAGCCTCCCTAGATCGATCTAGGGGACTAGACGTACCCTTAGTTACCATCCATTTCCCCCTGAATTTTCCCATTACATCTCTTCTGCCAACAGAAGGCACCTGAGAGTCCTTTTCAGTCCATAAGATCCTGTTCAGATTGTTTACATTCTTTTACTCAGATCTTTTAAATTTGTTTCTGTGTAGTTAGTAAATTTCCCTGCCTCATTCTATGGGAGATTTTTTTTATATTTCTGGGAGGCACATATTTATTGGATTTTGTCATATCAGCCCTCTTAGCACAATTTTATTACTCATCTTCCTGTTCACTCTATAAAAGAATGAGCTTCACAAATATAATTGGAATGGTTTCCGTACTTTTGTTCACATTTATTGCTGGTAGATTTCCCATACTTTTGAAGCAGTGTTTATTAGCAAACTATTCATTATAATTAATATCCATGATAAATTTAGCCTCTTATTTGGTCAATGAACTGAATTCTGAATTCTGTTGATTTTTTTCTTTATTGATAAGTATTCACCCTATCATGCGGCTGACTATTGTTGACCTATGTTATTGACACTCCATTGTCCGATTGGATTATTGATTACTCCTATTCGGTGCTATGTGATTGGACACTTAAATTTTATGTGTTCCTTCTACTTCCTGATTGGACAACCAAAGATTTATAAACAAAAACATTTTGGGGGGAGGGGGAGGGCGGAAGGGATGTACTGTTTTGATTTTTCCATCCAGGACAATAAAGACACGGTGCTAGAATTTAAGAGGGCTGGAGTGTGGCTATAGTGTTGGCCTGGGTAAATGATTTTCAGAGCAGAGGTTTGGAAAGATTGCATGGGGATGAGATAAATATCAGGAAGTCTGGGAAAGAACCGTTCTCAGGAACCAATGAATGAGGTAACTGAGACTTCGCTGACGGGTTTGGGGTGTGGATGAAAATGTCCCTTGAAGTTTCATGAGGGAAGTTTTTGTTGTTGACTTGAGTCGCAGTGGAATTCAACCGGTGTCTCTAAAACTCAGGGGTGTTTTCATGTTTGGTTTTGTAATGGGAAAATGACAAGGAGGGAAGAGACTTTCTCAAAATCACCCAACAGGGCAGTGGTAGATCTGGGACTCAAAGCTAGGCCTTCTCTGTCCCAGCCGAATGCACAACCCCCAGGAGCCTCCAGTCCTTCCAGGCCTCACTGAATTACAATGAAAGTTGCAGATTCCGGAATCACCAGCTGGAATTGAGTCATCATCTGCTGCAAGGAATGAGTTTCCATCAGCATCTGAGTGACCCCACAGTTTCCTGGTACAGTGGGAAGAGGGGGAGGGGGCAGCATGTGATTTCTCCTTGTATAGGGATGTGACAGAGTGTCTGCCCCACACTGGCCATTTCAGGGTAAAACCCAGCCCTGGGAGAGAGCTGACACAGCAAAGCTCCACAGCTGGGGCAAGTACTAGCTATTTAGGGCCCAGCTGAGGGGAGTATAAATAAAGGCTCCCGGAGCGGAGGAAACTCAGACTCACTCTTGCTCTAGTTGAGGAGCGGGAGGGATTTGGCTGCCAAAGCTGGAGGCTTCCTGACTTACAGCAGGGCTGGGGAAAGGCAGGCAAAGGTGGGGAAGCTCTGGCCAGGCAGGATCCCAGGTGGCAGGGCCTGAGGCAAGGCCTGAGATACTAGGGCTGCGGGGAGGCAGCCAGGATGGGCAAAGTCAGCAGGTTCCTACCACTTGCCAATGAGCGGCTGTTTCAGATGGCAGTTTGCCCCTGAGGGAAGGGGCTAGATGACGACTGGCAGTGGGCCACTGAGGCAAGGTGGGCACAGGGGGCTTCCAAAGGGGGAGGACCCCAGAGTGTGGGGGCACTATCCAGGGCAGTACCCAGAGGTGGAGAAAAAATTAGGTGAGACACTGGCCAAAAGGGGGCGCTTCAGGGCTGAATGCGCTAATTCCAGAGTGACCAGCAGGGGGAGCCTGTGGTGGTGAGGCGCGCCCGGTTACAAGGGACTAGTAATCTAGGCTGTGACAAAGATGCCTCTCCTGGGAGGGTATCCGTCCCTGAGACGGTCATTGCTTTAATCATCCGTCATTGCTCCAGTCTGCACACGATAGAGCAACACGTTTGGTTGCAGTTCTGGAATTAAATCTGTGCTAACGTAGCTTTCACTGTGGTTGTGTCTGTGTGTGTGGTGGATCACGTTAGCAATCGCGATAACCACCGGCTGAGTGACCTTTCCCCCGGACTTCCTCCATCATTTTGCTGACAACTTTCAGAGCCCTCCTGACCCTTTCCAAGCCAGGCTGGTAGCTTGATTATTAAGGCCGGATGTCCTCCTCTTCAATGTGAATTATTCCTACCCGATGCCAGAGCCGAGTTCTGTCTTAGTTCTCACACATCCAGGCTCAAACGATGGGACTGTCTTGGAATGTGGGATGCTTAGATTAAAAGGAGCGGTGAGTAAAATTTCCATTGATTACAGGGAAATCCTATGCACATAAGGAGAGAAAGATTTGTCGACCATGGAAATATGAGGGATGAATTCTGCACATACAGTAAGTTAAACACCCGTTGATGGGATATTTGTCATGGATAAATGTAAAGACATCTGCCAAAAACGTTATCAATTTGTGCCATGCAAAAGACTTCAGAACTGGATAATTATTGGTATGAGATGTTTCATAATCAGAAGAGCTCTGTGTGGTTTGAATGCGTGTCTCTCTCACCAACAAAAGTTGGTCTGATAAAAGGTCTTACCTCCCCCACCTGTCTACCTCACAATCCTGGCAGTCTTTAATGAATACGAGAAAAAATCATGAAGAATACTCACTTGCCCAAGAAGGATGTAGCTTCTATCACCCTTAAAGTCACTTCCGCTTGTTCCGGCATGGCACAGAATTAGGATGTATCTACACTACAGCCTATGACGACAAAACGTACGTCACTCAGGGGTGTGAATGTTCCACCTCCCTGAGTAACAGAGGTAACACTGACATAGGTGTTCATGTGCACAGTGCTATCTCTCCAGGACAGAGGATTTGTCCTTCTTCCACCATGCCCATCTCCAAGCATGCTTGGCCTCTGTCCCTGGCAACTGAGCCTGGGCAGGCAGCAGAGGGGGTGGTACATACCACGTCTCATGTAGAGGCTGCCAGCTGGGGAGGCGACGACAGCGCCCGGGCTGCCTCTCAGGCAGCTGCCATGTCATACAGAGCAGAGAGCCTCAGCAACAACTTTCAGCCCGTATGAGAAGCGGCTCCATCCCTCCACCTCCATTCTCCGCCTGGTCCTGCCTACCGGGGAGAGTGGACCAAAGTACCCAGGGGAAGGTGTAGGAGAAACACAGAGCTCCCCTCAGCCCCACAGGTAACTCTGGTGGGCTGGGGCTGTGGTGGCCTTGGTCTGGGTGCAAAATGAGATGTTCCCGGGCAGAGGCAGGGCTGGCCTTACCATGAGGTGAACTGAGGTGGCCGTCTCAGGTGCCAGACTGTGGGGGGAAGGGATCTTCTAGGACCCAGAGAATTGAGACTTTCAAAGTTGTAGCCCAAACGAGGGGGCATGGGGGAGTCATTTGAGCTCCCCGCCTCAGGTGCCAAAATGTGGTGGGCCGGCCCTGGGCAGAGGACACCTGTGGGGCGGTCATGTGTCCTCCCCTATAGATTGTTCTCCCCCCGTATTAGGAGAACAAGTCATCTACGTGCTTAGGGAGCCAAAGAGGAGTGCACACATGCAAATAAATGCCCAGTGCAGCCCATTGACTTTTACTGCTGCTGGACCCAATTTTTAGTGTGACTACACTAGCTGCTAGGATCTTACCGTCCATACCCAAAATCTCTAAAAGATCCTCTTGGCCAATGGGGCTGACAGCCTTGCTGGGCCCCGGGCAGGGTGGTGGGAGGGGGGAAAGTCCGATTCCATGTCCCTGGAAGAGACGAGACCTTAGGCAGAAGCTATCGGGCTGGGGTGAGCCTCTCCCCGCTGGTCCTCAGTACTGCCCAGAGCAAGCTGTACCTCCTCCATATAGATACAGAGACGCATGAAGCTTTGGCAACAATTTGGCAACCCTTTAAAGAGCTCTGGACTGTGATCATCACTGCCACCTCTAGGAGCCCTGGCCCTTTTGAATCACCGGGCCCCAGAGCCAGGAATCTTTTGGTGGGCCTGCTCCCAGCCTTGGCTTTTTGCTCTCATAATCCTATTACCTCAATATCTAATAGAATCCTGGACGAGATCTCAGGATTCATCAAGTCCAACGCCCTTCCCAAAGCCAACCCCAACTCAATCCTCCCAGCCAGGGCTTTGTCAAGCCAAGACTTAAAAACCTCTAGAGATGGAGATTCCACCCCCTCCCTAGGGAACCCATCCCAGTGCTTCCCCATCCTGTAGGGAAACAGTATTGTCTAAAATCCAACCGACATCTCCCTCACTGCAACTTGAGACCATTGCTCCTTGTTCTGCCATCTGTCACCATCAAGAACAGCCTCTCTCCATCCTCTCTGGAACTTCCTGTCAGGAAATTGAAGGCTGCTCTCAAATCCCCCTCACCCTTCTCTTCTGGAGACTAAATGACCCCAAGTCCCTCAGCCTTTCCTGGTAAGATATCTGCTCCAGACCCCTCATCATTTTTGTTGCCCTCCGCTGGTCTTTCTCCAATGCGCCGTCTTTGCATTTAATACGTCATGAACATGTTTATTAACTTTCTGGGAAATGGCAACAATGGAGAGGCCAGATCCTCACCTGGCATAAATCGCTGAAGTGCTGTTATGGTCCATGGAGGTCTGCTGATTAGCGTCCACTGAGACTCTGGACCAGCTGCTTTGGTGCACAAAGACTGGGCTTTGAGGGATGGCCTCATCTGTCAGAAGATCAGCCAAGGTCCATTGTGCAGACCTGGTGCTCCAACATGCACACAAGCAGTAGAGAGAGTTTGCCGCCTCCTCCTTTTCATTCTCAGTTTCGCATTGTTAGTTTTGCCTCACAGTTGTTTGGATGTATGAAGACGAAGCAGGTGCCCCACGAGATGCAAAGAGCTCCTATCGAAGAGAGAAGCATCTGGTTTTAACAGTTCATTTTGATTATTTCAGAAACCCTCGTAGGCTCTTGAGTAAACATTCCCCACAAAGTGTTTTCTTCCATGCTATTCCCTCCACAGTCTCTGCAGGGCAAGTCTTTTCAGCGCTATCATGTAATCTCCATATATATTAATGTAACCACAGCTCTCAGCACATCACGGATCCTTGGTCGGCTCTTGTCTATAGTTCTTTCATGCTTAATAGATTCTGTTCGTGGATAAGAATTGTTCTAGGCCTCTTGCCAATGTTTAATCCAATGAACCAATTTTCTACACTAGGGCACTGAGTTGCTCTTTATGAAGCCTGCATGAGCTCATTGAGAGCAAGAGAGTGAAACCTGTCAACCTGCCTACATGAACGAGGAGCTCTGGGGAATTGCTCCAGGGAGCCCCAATGGGGCCTGCCGTGTTTTCACTTTTCAAAGTAACTTGAAAAGTGGCAGGCTGCTGAAATGCAGCACGGATTTGCCTTCCCACTTTATTCTCCCATTAATTCTCAAAGTGGTAAAGGTCAACACCTGGAACGTTTTCCATTCCTCTTAGCGAGGTATCGGGGACCAAGAAACCCCATCAGCATTTTTGCCTCCCTCCACATCCCTGATTACTCAGGCAAATTACATAGTTAGGTTGGTGCCAGTGTAACCCACACTCCTAGTGCGGTTACCATGCAGTGGCACTTAGACCACAGCAACAGTTAAGATCAAGTGACGTCTACAGCATGGGCTGGGAAGCAGCTGGCTTTTAGCTCAGAGGATAGAGGCTCCTATAGTCAGCTCCAGCAGTCACAGGTTCAAATGCACCCAGTGGCAGTTACAAGTGGGGGCTCATCCAGGATCTCAACTGGATCTCTGAAGCTTGGGACATGCTCCCTCATCTAGGGGAAGTACGTAACCCACACACCTAGGCTATATCTACACTGGTGCAATCTTGTGCCAGAGCTATGCAAATAAGGCTAACCGTGGAATATCGCTGAGCCTCATTTTCAAATCTAATGAGCTGCCATTTTTGCGGAAGAGGCTCTTGCACAAGAAAGAGCTGTCTACACTGCCCCTTCTTGCACAAGAAAAACCCTCTTGCGCAATGCCGCTACGCTGATTATGTTCAGGAATAATGAAGAGCCTCTTCCGCAAAAATGGCAGCTCATTCTATATGCAAATGAGGCTCAGCAATATTCTTCCTTACATGAAGAGAGAGATGCAGCGTGGCGCCCCTAACAAATACTCGCACGGGGGGGGGGGGGCGTTTAAGGAGCAACAGTGATTGGCTTAAATATAAAAAGTCGGCTTATGTAGTGTCAGTAATAGCACACAAACAGCAGGGCTGGCAGCCTTCCTGGGCAAGGCAGTGGAGGGAGGTTGTGGGGGGAGAGGGGTGCGGGGAAGGGCTGCTTTGTACCCCTAGAAGCCTTTCCTGGAGCACATGGCATGGCACCCTGGGCGTGATTTAAAGGACCCAGAGTCCCAGCCATAGTAGCAGCGGTAGTGGCCAGGCGCTCCGGGCTCTTCTGTATCACGGGCCACAAGGCTATCGCCCCCTTGTCTCTTGGTCAGTGGGCCGGCACACAGAACAAAGTACATTACTAAAGCCAAATAAAACAAACGCCACCCCCTAAGCCCCATGCACTGAGAAACTTGTTATGTGCCAAACCTTACCCCAAGAACAGTCCTAACCTTCTTCTTTCCCAGGCTGGGCAACCCTCCAATCTGGACTTGCTCCTTTGGCTTCTTCAGTCTTAGATAGCCCCAGCAGCCATCTTGGTAAGCAGTGTGGTCCTGGTATCTGGCAGCTGCTCCTATTGTTTGGCTTCCCACAGAGAATCTTAGACTCACAGAATCACAGAGCTGGAAGAGACCTCAGGAGGCACAGAGTTCAACCCCCTGCCCAAAGCAGGACCAACCCCAACTCAAACATCCCAGCTTTGTCAAGCTGGGACTTAAACACCTCTAAGGATGGAGATTCCACCCCCTCCCTAGGGAACCCATCTCAGTGCTTCACCACCCTCCAAGAGAAATACAGGCGGCCCCCAACTTGCGATGCAATTGGTTCTTGGGGAAGTGTCGCCAGTCGGGGGTGTCGTAACTCAAACCCGCATTTACGATAGGTGCTGCATTTATGATAGACACCAAAAATGAACGTAAATGTGGGGGGTCGCGACTCAGGCCATCATAAGGCGGGGGGTTCCTGTAGTTTTTCCTAATATTCAACCTATACCTCCCCCACCTTCATGTCCAAGATGGGAATCCTTTGTGTTCATGTCAAACTTCTCTCTTTCGGTGGAGAAGTAGCACATCCAAGATGGGTCCAGCATCAGGTGTCCAAAGCACTTGTTCTGGTGGGGACTCTTAGCCCCCTCCTCTGGATGGGTCCATTGGGAAAACAGACCTTCTTACAGATCATGGACCTTACCAACGAAGCCATCAGGTTTCTGAAAATTCATCAGCGTATTTCCATAAAGCACAGGGATAGTCCCATGATTGGATCTGCAGCAGCATGGGGGAAGGAGAAACAGGCATTAGGGTGGGACGAAGGATGCAGATCACAGGCTGTTTTCACCCCAGAAATGTGCAAAGAAAGAGGCCTAGGTTGTGCATATAAAGGGCCTGACACGAGATCCACTAGAAGCAAAGAGTCTTTCTCTTGGCTCTGAAGGGCTTTGGCTCATGTTCCTAGAGTGTAGGTTCTATTCATTTTTGTTAGTCATCTCACAGGGAATTCTCCAGTCCCGCAGCCTGTTTCATTAACCTGCAAAACACGAGCGGATAATTCTTAAGTAAACATTGTCTTTCTTACTCTGGATTCAATCAGGGCATTGAAAACACTTTTTATAGGAGCATATCAGGTTTGTTCAGAGCCCTTCCTACATGTGAAGGATGTTAAACCCTGGAATAAATTGCCTAGGAAGGGTGTCGAATCTCCATCCCTGGAGATATTTAAGAGCAGGTTGGATAGACATCTATCAGGGATGGTCTAGATGGTGCTTGGTCCTGCCGTGAGGGCAGGGGACTGGACTCGATGGCCTCTCGAGGTCCCTTCCAGTTCTAGTGTTCTATGATTCTATGAATGGAGCCAAAATAGTTCATGGAGGATTTGAGAAGTTCAATAAAGTGATATTACAGTGAAATGAGTGTTCATTTCTGCAGTGATTTGATCACGGAAAAACGTGGGCTGTTGGAGAGACAAAGGTTGCTGATTCAGTTTCTGCTGCCATTCCTTGGCCGATTGCGAGAAGGATTAATAGAAAAGCTGGAAGCTTGACATTTATGGAGATGCACTGCTCCTCGGCTCATAGAGAGAGAATCAAGACATGCAGGCTGGTGCATTAGCGTCCAATCTGCTCCAAGACGTGCTTCATTGATCAAAGTTATTATGTTATATTAAATTAGCCATATATTTAGATTTCTTTAAAATGCACTCTGCTAAAACTCTGCAATGTTTAGCATTTTTAAGTCCCTTTTGCTTTAAACATGCCGCAAAATTATGGGCAAATTATTAAAATAGGAGTTTTATTTTGGCCAAGCAACTGTTTTTATTGGAAATCTTTTAAAATTCTCAAATAAATCTCTGGTCTGCATCATGCCCAGGCAGGTAACACATACTATTTGGTAATGCAAAGAGGAGTGAATAAATTGGTAGTGATGTTAGGTGAAACTTCCTGAGATCTCTTCTGAAACCTGTGAGGCTTGCAAAATGTAATTTTTACATCTGCCTTTGAATCATGCTGGTGAATGGCTTTTGGAACAAATTACTGCTAATGATACCGTTGATTTATATTGCTCTTCTCATTCTTGGATCTAGTGTTTCCTAATGTTAAAAGTAGAGATGGTGAATTGGGAGGCCTGGCTTCTTTTCTCTTATTTGATACAAAGTGGCCACATTTTGGGTGTGGCAAGTCCTTAAATAGCTCCCTCTGTTTTCCCATTTGTACAATGTAAATAACCCACTTTCTCTAAGGTGCACTGAACTGAAAGGGAGTGTGTAAATGTGAAGGGCACATTCTGAATGCTCTTGTGTGAAAATGTGGGGAACCAATTTACATGTGAGGTAAATGTTATTCGATCCATTTTCCAGCAAGGTAAATTGAGACACGGCTTCCGTTCAGATGGTGGAAGAAAGTAGAACCCCTGACACCCAATCTCAGTCTCTAACATCTAAACCTGCTGCCTCTATGTTATAGACACATTATAACTTTCCATGTTTTGTTTTAAATTAGAGTGTACCAATTTAGCCTTAAAATATAATATATTTACCTGGTGCTAAATGTACTCGTGGGATAGCATGATTGAGTCTAATGACCCTAACAGGTTTCCCGGGCCAGCATGGACGCCTTTACTCCACAAAGTGATGGCCTGGCTATGGAAGGACTACCCCTACCTGCTTAACAGTGCCTGTTTAGTGGCCAGGAAAGAGAAGGAGTTCTTAGACTTCAGGGAGACAGTCTGAGGTGTATTGAATATAACCCCTTTACACTACGACAAACTGTCTGTAGGACTAGCTAGAGGCTTGGGGAGAGGGTATGTCTTTTCTCCTGCCTTCTTTTGCCCACAGACAGAGGAAAAAATGGGAAGAAATATTTTTAAAGACACATTATTCCTCCTAGCAGCGGGGTAATTTCTGGCTGGCTTGCCATGTCTCCCAGTCCTCTAGGGTGTATCTACACTGCACCGTTATTTCAAGATAACTAGTGTTATTTCGAAATAACAATGCAAGCGTCTACACAGCCAGTTCGTTATTTCAAAATAATTGTGAAATAACGGGTGGCTTATTCCAGAATCTGTAAACTTCATTCCACGAGGAATAACGCCTGTTTGAAAACAGTTATTTCGAATTAAGGCATGTGTAGCCGCTCCACTGCTGCTATTTCGAAATAGCCCCTCACCAGGGCCATTCTAAGTTATTCCTTCCCAGTGCCTCCTGGGGCTGTAAATGCATCTACATTAGGGAAGTCTGCCTCTGACAAATGTTGAAGCTTCCCTGTAGTGTAGACGTGCTATTTTGAAATAAGCTATTTCAGAATACCGATTCCGGAATACTTTATTTTGAAATAAGCTTGTGGTGTAGATGTACCCCTAATGACACGGTTTATGAATGTCATTAAAAGGCATGTTGTATCCATGGATGCAATCTGGCAAATTGCTTTATTTGTTTTAATTGCCTGGCCAAGGAGTATTCATCCCCGAGGCCTCCTTGCTACTGAGAATTCACCTGGTTTTAGATCAACACAATCCTCCCTCCTATTTCCAGAATTCTTAGCTCCTCACCTTTTAGACTAAAGATTAAGGCAGGCGCAGACTAGAGATTAAGGCAGGCGAATACTAGAAGCTTGGGTCCAATGCCCATTCCAGTGAGTGGGATTTAGGCCATAAAGCCAGAGGACTACTGTGGTGAGTCTCCAAGAGGCTCAACTCAGGGGTAGAAGTAGTCTGTGGGGGCTGTAAGTATCTTTGTGTTTCCTTCCTTCTGCTTACCCTAATTTATGTCAGCCTTCAAGAGCTCTTTCCTGCCATAAACCTAGGTAGGCCTGCCCCTGGCAGACCCTCCATGCTGGGGCTGGGAAGTGGAGCCATGTCAAGCCACTTCCCTCATGCCTACGCTGCTCTTGCTCTAGGTGGACAGATTCCAAACCAGGAGATTAGACTGTGGTTGTCCAATCTGACTGGGCTGGACTTAATGGCTTTGGAGGCCTCTTCCAGCCCCACATTTCTATGAATCCATAACAAAGGCCACAGAACATCCCCCCCTAGGATATCTTTTGAACTGGAGCATGCCTGCCACAAAACCCACCTCCAATCTGGATTTGAAAATTGCCCGTGATGCGGAATCACCCAGCATCGTCCATGCTGAATTGATACGTTGTTCCAGTGGCTAATTCCCCACCCTGTTCAGAATGCACACGGTCTTCCCAGTCTGCATTTATCTAGCATCAACTTCTAGCCTTTGGCTCTTACTAGCACGTCCCATGCTCAAACGGGCGGGCTCATTAACAAATAGTCTTTCCCCATGAAGGTCCTTAGAGACTATGATCACAACACAGCTTGACCTTCTCTTGGTTAAGTTAAATAGATTGAACTGCAGGAATTCTCCCCCAGCTCTCAGAAACTCCCCCAACTCTAAGGGCTGGATCAGGAGCCATCATGAGCCTCAGGCCGTGTCCAGACTCAGGGGTTTTTTTGGGAAAAGTAGCCTTTTCCCGAAAAAACTTCCCCTGCGTCCAGACTCAAGCCGCGTTCTTTCGAAATTATTTCGAAAGAACGCGGCTTTTCTTTCGATGGCGGTAAACCTCAATTTACGAGGAAGAACGCCTTCCTTCGAAAGTTCCTCTTTCGAAGGAAGGTGTTCTTCAATGTAAAGAGGCCGTCTTCGAAAGAGAGCATCCAGACTCGCTGGGTGCTCTCTTTCGAAAAAGCGGATTTTTCTTTCGAAAGAAGCCTGCAGTCTAGACATAGCCTCAGAGGATATCTCCTGTCTGATCTGGTCACGCTCGTGGAGCATAGACAGATGGAGTGACTCAGGAGTCAGTCAAAACTCCAACACCAAAAGCAAAATGAATTCTTTTGATGTCTGAAAAAGTGCCCCCCTGTTTCCTTTATCTCCCCCCCCCACCCCCGTGCTTCCCACATTTGCTGTAAAACAGGAAACAAAGGTGCTGAAATAACATTGGAGTAGCTGTTTCCATGGCAATTCTGATCCAACCATAAGCTTCACTATCGATATTATGAAAGAGCCTGTGGAACAACTGTGGTGAGCTCCCTAATGGTAGATAATTCGGTGTTATTTGTATTACACCTTGCTTGGCTGGGACAATGAAGGATTCCCTGTTAAGGATGATAAATTGTGGTTAATTGACTAGTCGAGTAGTCGATGGAAATTCCATCGACTACTCGACTAGTCGATAGGCACTTCTGCATTCCTCCTTGGAAATGTACAAGAGCCCCCAGCAGGGGCTCTTGTACATTTCCAAGGAGGAATGTGGAACTCCGCATGAAGCCCAGGGTCAGTGGAAATGACCCCAGTTGAGCCCGGGCTCCACAGAGCCACTTTGAAATGCTGAGGTGTTATTTCAAAGGGGCATCGCCACACAGTTGAGCCTGGGTTCAGCTGAGCGGGACTGTCCCTTTGAAACGCCAAGGTGGAGTTCAAAGGACAGTGCCACACTGATGAGCTGCCGGGGATCAGCTGTGCAGCGCTGGCCTTTGAATGCTGCCTCTGCTGAGGGGCGCTGCCCCTTTAAAGTATCTCCTTCCCCCACCCCATTTCTACTTCTATCTGATAGAGGCAGCAAGGGGGGGAATTGAGTAGTCAACTAACTATCCAATAACCTTTTGCTTATTGGATAGTCAACTAGTCCTTAACATCCTTAGTCCCTGTGTAGTAGAGCCAGGGTGTCCAAATAGTTTTGAAGCATTAACCACTATAGTGGCTGCTCCTATAGCAAACTAGCCACATTATTCTGAAAATGTAAATAATTTTGTGGGTCAACTAGCCACACTCAACTGGCCAAATGTAGCTGGCGTGTTGGACACCATGATAGGTGGTATGTGGACAAAGAAAACAGGTCTAAATGAGAATCCAAACATAGTCATTCTGCCAAGAGCTCACCCCCTACATGTCGGACAGGATGCAAGGGTCAAAGCAGAGCAATGGTGTGAGATGGAGGAGGACTTAGTACTAAAGCAGAGTTGAACAGAAAAAAACAGACGTCTCAGTGCACCAAATGCCTAACCTTGGTTGGGGCATGATAGCTAGATAAACACAGTACATTCACCCAGACGGATGGATCCTGAAGTCGTTGTTATTTCAAAAACAATGTCCTGAATGGTTCAATTTTAAAACGTTTCTTGCATTGTGAAACTTTCCACCTTTTGGTGGGATGTCTCCTACCCTTACAATGGATCAGGTTGTTGAAACCAGACATCTGGCTCTCAGAGACAGAAACAGAAGTGTGCTCCACAGTATACTCCAAAGGGTAGGGTTGCCAACTCTCCTGGATTGACTGGGAGTCTACCGGACGCGACTTTCATCTCGCAGTGACTACTGAAAGCCGTTTGGGAGATTTTAAAAGGTACTGTACAATTAATGACATGACATCGTGTTGGGGAAAAACAAATCTCCCACAATGGCTTCAGTGAGAGTTGGCAGCCCTAAAACAGGAGCACAAGAATATTCCCTGGCATGCACATTTCTTCACTGAGTCGATTAGGAAACCAGCCAAGCAGGCTGAAAATGCAGCAGGGGGATACGCCCACCTGCCATTCAGAATCACCGTGTCCACTGGTGAACATATGAAGAGGCCGCACTCAGCTGCCTGCCTCCAAGATGCTGATATCCGGGTCACCCTCCCACCCTCAAAAGGGACTTGGGGCAACTACCGCAAATTACGATTTAAATGTTTTAGGGACCCGTTTTACACATACCGCAATACCACGACTTATATTTGTACGTTACTTTGTCATTTTTCATACTTTATTCTAATATGATGACTCAGTGTGACCTACTTGGGGTGTGAACTGTAGCATGTTCTACGATGTCCCATGTGCAGCCAAAATGACACGTTCGATCTTTTAACCCACAAGAAAACACAAAAAACGAATCAGGTGGTGACCCTATTCCAGGGCATTGACTGTGCCTTTTGAGATTAAAAGGACACGGTCGCCTCTGATGGCATGAATGATCTAAAGATGTGAGGCACTGGAGGGTTATGGGGTCAATTTCACTGATGTCTAAGGGTTAGCTGATTCTCAGGCTATGGATTTGTTCTTGAGACATGCAGGTAGTCATAAAAGCCTGAGCCGGGTTTGCTACAGGAAGCAATAAGGGAAGTAAGTACCACAGCCCAGAGAGACTTATTTAAGAAGAATGCTGCAGAATTATTCATGTCATCCAAGGCTCGCGTTGCAGTAGCACAATGTGTTTTGTTGCATGGTGAAGAATGTGCTTTGGTACCAGGCCAGACAGCCCAGTCTCAGTTGGGTGCCCAATCTCATCACTGGTGCTGTTAATCCATAATTAATGCTTGTAGCCTGGATATATGTGAGGAAAAGAATCACACTTTTAATTACAGCCACTGTAAAAAGCACCTTGCATCATTTTCTGCTGCTGGTCTACAGAGAAGCAAACATCCCTTCATTGTGCTAGGCTGCCAAGGAATTTTAGAACTGAGTTTACCTCTTGGCTATGCTAAGGATGGAGGAATGTTACAGAACAATGCAGCACAACATTAGACTGGACTTAGTTTTTTGCTAGACAGATCAAAGGCTACTGTACCCAGTAAGGTGTGGATGAGTTTAATGCAGACGGCTAGAAAAAAAACCCTCCAGACATCTAAGGCCATGACACCACAAAATGTTGTCAGTTTAATTCATGTTGGCATACACTCTCTTCTGTTATGGTCTTGGATGTGTGTGTTCACACTGTCCTCCTTGCGTCAGTGAGTGGTGTCCTCTTACCAGACGCGCTTGTATCACATGGACAGTCTGTGTGGGGCATCACAAAGGTCCAAAAATGAATCAGGTAACAACCCTACTCCACGGCATCTCTTTGGCCTTATGAGATTCAAAGGATAGTAGGCTTCTGATGGCATGAAAGATCTAAAGATGTGAGGCACTGGTGAGTTATGGGGTCAATTTCGATGCTGTTCAAGGGTTAGCTGGACACGTGCACCTGATTCTCAGGCTGTTCTGAAAGCCAGTAAGATTATATATGAATATATAAGGGAAAAATGCCCTATTGCCTATATGCCTAATACAGGCAGTCCCCGAGTTACGCGGATCCGACTTAAGTCGGATCCGCAGTTATGAACGGGGCCCTTCCTCTCCCTGGTCTCCAGCAGACCAGGGAGAGGAAGCAAAGCAGCGGAACACGCGGGCAGCGGACAGGGCTGTCCGCTGCCCACGTGCTCCGCGGCTTGGCTCTGCTTTGCTCTGCTTTGCCCCCCCCCCAGTCTGCAGTCACTATCTTGTACGTAACCCGGGGACTGCCTGTAGTTAAATGTATGTTAAACCTGTATGTTGTTTGTTGACCAAAGATAGCGAATTATTAAGTTTGGTTTAGCAGTGTTCTTTTCTGATTTTCCAGTGAATTATGAATTTTTTAGGCCCTACATTTTTTCGTAGGCCCTAACCATTTTTGTAGGCCCTAGACACTGTGCCTATTGTGCCTACTGGCTAATCCAGCCCTGCCTGTCAATGGACAAAGAGGAGGTGAAATTCAGCCAATACCAGATATGAAGGCAACCCCTGCTATATAAAAACTATTCTTGAAGTAATTCATAGGCTGACTTGACACCATCAGGATGGGTCTGACTTGGGACTGGGAGCAGCTAGTTCATTACAATAGGTAATTTTCCCTTAGGTATGCTCATCTTCTTATCAGCTGTTGGAAGTGGGCCATGCTTACCTGGATTGAATTAGCCTCATTAGCATTGATGTAACACTCCCAGTTCGGTATGTACGTATGCCAGTGTTTCTCAACCTTTTTTTATAAAGTACCCCTTAAAAAAAAACATTATAAGTACCCCCAGAACCTACAAGTTTTCAGACACAGACATTTTTTTTCTACCATTGCAACACATTTGTTTAAACAACTTAATCGTAGCCGGGCAGGGGATGACATTGTTGGGTGTAAAAAGCACAGACATAATAAAGTGCTATAAAACTTAAAACAAAAAGTCAATTTTCTACAAATTTCAGTTATGTTGACATACCCCCCCCCCCCCGACTTCTCTCAAGTACCCCTAGGGTACTCGTACCCGGGGTTGGGAAACACTTATGTATACTATAAATCCCTGCCAACTGAAGTTTTCACTTCACACATCTGATGAAGTGAGCTGCAACTCATAAAAGCTTATGACCTAATAAACTTGTTAGTCTTTAAGACACCACAAGACTCCTCATTGTTTTTATTTTTTTCCCCGAGTCCTTCTAAACTCCTGGCCTGAGTGCTGTTGTGTAGCAATCTGCTCAATAGTGCAGACTTTAAAAATGCTATTTTTTTCTTCAGTTTTATATTTGCAACTTGGAAAATATCATTACTGTTAATAATTTCCTGTTGTGAATGAACTCCAGAAAATGGAGCCCTGTGGATGGACATTCTACACATCCCAAAAAGAAACAACATTTTACAAAAAAAGTTCCCCTATATAGATTATTCACTCAGCTCTAATTACTACAGTAATTATTATTAAACATCATTTCTACAGACTAAACTTCTCTAGACCAGCACCCTCGGAACTGACCAGTGCTGGACCAGAGAGATTTCTGGAGTACAGAAGGTCAGTATTGGCTAGCAGCATTACCAACACTTCCACTGCTTGCTGGACTCTGAGAAGACATTTAGGGGTAAATTAGAGCTAAATAACAACCCAGAATGCAGAGCCAGGACTGGTGGCTGTGAACAAATTTGATGGAATCATGGGAAACTTGGCCACACCCATGATAAGTGGAGATCTGACTAACTAAAATCATGCCGGATTATGGGTGCTGCCAGACCAGAGAGTGCCGGACTAGAGAGGTTTAACCTGTATTGCTTAGTAAAACTGGGTCTGCAAGTTAAGACAAAATTACCTCAGCTAGGTGTTGGCTTTTCACACAGATCAAATTACAGGCAGTCCCCGAGTTACGCGGAGCCGATGGAACGGGGCCCTCTCCCTGGTCTCCAGCAGATCAGTTTCAGCAGCGGCTGAATCTGGATGCCAGTTCCGACTTACATACAGATTCAACTTAAGAACAAACCTACAGTCCCTATCTTGTACGTAACCCGGGGACTGCCTGTAATCACAAACTAACAGGCATGTGCAGGGGAATGAAGAGGAGTAAGGAATCCTTTTCGTCCAGGCAAGGGCTATCACAGCTGCAGGGATGCTACTTTCTTTCCCGTTCAGGTCGGGGGATGAGGTAGGGGAGGGAACCTTAGTTCCACAGCTTCCCAGCAGATGTGTTTGTCTCTCCAGTTGAGCCAGCATGGACCATGCAATCCAGTCAATCACATTTATATGTCAGTCACTTGGCATCATAAAAGCAAGTGGGAATTCCAGGTCATGAACAACTCTAACCAAGGAGTAAAGAAAAGCAAATTTTGCCCTCTCCCCCTTACAGGTTCCCAGATTGCCATGTTTTTTTGGTGCCCACAAGGAATAATTCTAGACACATATCACCATGATCAACCCTGAGAGAAGAGACACGTCTTAGTAGAATCTGTTAAAGGACAATCATTCAAACTATCTGTCGCATAGCACCATTCAAGCATGCACTACCTAATAGGATGGCATTTAATACAAACTAAGAATGATGAAGGTTGCATGAATTTGCACAGTGTATTATTGATGTCAAGCTAGTTTAATTTTGCTAATGTTTGCCTGAATTTTGCTTACGATGATTGTCTGTGAGAACAAAATGTTATTATCTATTGATTTGTACTTATTTATCCATATACATCCCATTCGAACACAGCAAACTATGGAGATGTCTGTGAACGGGAGCTGTTGACATTTGGAATTTGTTGTTGTTGTAAAATTTCGACAGTTCACGCTCCGGAAAACTCCACAACATTAACAGCCTCCCTTGGAACGATGGATGTCACCTCCCTATGCACCAACGTAGCTCACAATTATGGAGTGTCTGCTTGCCTCAAATATCCACCTGACCATACTCAGAGACCGACTCTAAATACATCACCAGACCCCATCCACAAGCATTTACTTGAACAACAAACACTTTGTTCAAACCATAAGATGAGAGTCCCTAGTGTGTTTGTCAGAAGCTGGGAATGAGCAACACGGGATGAATCCCTTGATGATTCCCTGTTTTGTTCATTCCCTTTGGGGCACCTGGCATTGGAAGAAAGGATACTGGGCTAGATGGACCTTTGGTCTGACCCACCATGGCTATTCTTATGTTCTCATGGGTACTTGGAAGACTCCGCTATATGACAACCTGTTCATGGGCCACCTGGAGGAAGAATTTCTGGATAAACATACCAGGAAACCAATAGTATACCTGAGATACATCGATGATATTGTCATCCCCTGGACAAGCGACCTAATGTTCCTCAGAGATTTCCATCACAACATCAACATCCACCATCTGTCAAAGTCTCCTGAGCACTCACACACAAGCATCCTGGACACCAGGGTCAGTTTCAACAGCGGAACCCTACAGGCAACAACATACAAAGAAACACACAGATTGCCATACTTACCTTCAGAAACGACCTCAAACCAGGGGCGACATGTATGTGTTGGGGGCAGCACGAAGTGTCAAATACCCCAAACCTCATGGGTGGGAGGGGCCAACCAGGAGCTGGCAGGGGGAGCGTTCTGGCACCTGAAGACTGCACTTCCCTCACCTCTCACTCACCTACAGTGGTGGGGGAAGAGGAGCCCAGTGACAGCGGAGTGATATGGAGGCAGGGGAAGCAAAGTAGCTGGCCACTTGCCCTGCCTTGGCCAGTGAGTGTGTGTGGGGAGGGGAGAGGGCTGCAGGCTCCAGACCCAGGGACTAGCCTTGACTGGGGGGGAAGAGGTGGGGCAGGGAAGAGGTTTGGTGAGGTGGAGCAAGGGTGGGGCAAAGCAAAGGTAGGAGGGGGTTAAACAGTGAAGGGAGAGGCAGGGCCTGTGATGGAGGGAGGTTGTCCTGGCCCTTCTCTGGGCTGCGGGGAGGATCGCATGACCCTGCGTGTCTTCCCTGACCAGTTGCTTCTGCCTCAAGCACACGAAGGAATCCGTTCTGTACAGCCCGGCCCTCCAACACCACAGCATAGACTGAGGTGAACGTCCAGAATACACATGTCAACATGCTTAAAATCATCTTCACAAAATAAGGACACTTCATCAGAGAAATCCATCACAGCATGGGACAGGGACTCCCAGAAAGAACCTGCTTCCATGCAGGAGAATGGGGAGGGATGAGCACCACTGACCTACCTGTCCCTTATTGTTCACATTGTCCTATGCTGGAAACCCTATGGGGTATCCATTGGAGCACCGTTACAACCTGCACTCCATGGGGGCTACATCTTGAAGGAAATCTTTTCAGAGCCCCCTCCAAACTCACTGTGAGAAGCAAGCAGTCAGCTAGGAGAGGCAATAATAGATGCAATACCTCCAGACACATCTCCCCTGCTATTGTACTCAAAACCTCCCACAACACGTCTTTCTAAATCCTTGAGCCCTATGCACGTCAATCCCAACATGTGGCGTACCACATCCAGTGCACTGAATACGCCAATAGCAATATGCAGGCGAGAGGAGACAATCACTCTGCTATTGGAGGAACTCGCATAGAAAAGTGATAAAAGAAGGAAACACACATGGGGGGACGCTTTTCACAAAACAGTCACTCCCTCTCTGACCTTTCAGTCCTTGCTGTCAAAGGAAACCTGCACAACTTCAAAGGACCAGCCTGGGAACTTAAATTCCTAACTCTGCTAGGTATATTAAAAAAAATCATGGATGTAATAAAGAACGGGATGTCAGACTCAAATGAGCAAACTGTAACCCATTAATCCTCGTTTATCCTATAATTAGAGAGGTGATCACCATTCTAGTCCATAGGGCAAGTTTTTCTTTATTATATTCACATCTTTCCATTATATTCAGCCATAATGCAAGCAACCTACAGGCTTGGATGCTGTAAGGCAGTGTTTCTCAACCGGTGGTACGAGTACCCATAAGGGTACTCGAGGGAAGTTTGGAGGGTATATCAATACAACTGAAATTTGGAGAAAACTGAATTTTTGTTTTAAGTTTTACAGAGCTTTAAATTTTGGGGTGTAAAAATCGCTCACCTGACTATGATTAAGTTGTTTAAACAAACATGCTGTGATGGTAGAAAAAATGTTTGTGTCTGAAAACTGTAGGTACTGGGGGTACTTATAGTTTTTTTTAAAGGGGCACTTTATGAAATAAAGTTTGAGAAACAGTGCTGTAAGGGTATGTCTACCCAGTCACATTATTTCAAAATAAATTATTTTGAAATAGTCCACGGCTACACAATAGGCAGTTAACTAGCGTTATTTCAAAATAATGTTGATCTACTGTCAAGCTGGAGGACTTCCTACTCCAACTCCTGTAATCCTCATTGTACGAGGGGTAAAGGAAGTCAGTGGAATAGCACTCTATTTTGAAATAAGTGCTGTATAGACGCTCTCAATTTCGAAATAAGCTATGCAATTGATATAGCTCAGTTTGGGTAGCTTATTTCAAGTTAAGCCCTTCTGTGTAGAGGCAGCCTTAGATCGTAGAGTCAACCATTTAGCATGCGGTTTAAGGCCCATTAACTATTACGAGCAGAAAAACTTTGAACACATAAATGGCTCAATGGACATCTGCAAGTCATGCAAGTGAATATTTCAGGGGAATTTCTGACCACAGAAACAACCAAACACAAGAGTATCCAAGAATCCCACCATAAAAGTGTCATAGCAATAGACGTATGTATCATAGAATCATAGAATAATAGGACTGGAAGGGACCTCAAGAGGTCATCGAGTCCAGCCCCCCGCCCTCAAGGCAGGACCACGCTCCGTCTACACCATCCCTGACAGATGTCTATCTAACCTGTTCTTAAATATCTCCAGAGAGGGAGATTCCACCACCTCCCTTGGCAATTTATTCCAATATTTGACCACCCTGACAGTTAGGAATTTTTTCCTAATGTCCAATCTAAACCTCCCCTGCTGCACTTTAAGCCCATTACTCCTTGTCCTGTCCTCAGAAACCAAGAGGAACAAATTTTCTCCTTCCTCCTTGTGACACCCTTTTAGATATTTGAAAACCGCTATCATGTCCCCCCTTAATCTTCTTTTTTCCAAACTAAGAAGTACATGAACTACAATGTAAGAAGTACATGAACTACAGCTTATAGATACCTAATTACAAGAGGGCCATGGGAACACATTAACATACTAGCCAATTAGCTCATCCTAAGACAGGATTTTCAGGTCTCTCCTCCATGTCGGTCTTCTCTCCTGAGCCTCCGGCCTCTCGCTCCATCTCTCTCTCTCTTTCTCCTACTTTCTCCCCCCCTCCTCTCAGCTCTCCTCTGCCTCCTGCCTCTCTCTCTGTCTCTCTCTTTCACTTCTGCTCCCCCTCCTGCCTCTCACTCGGGGGACCACAGAGCCCAAATGGCTGTTTGGGCTCCGCACTCCCCGTGCTGCATGGGAAGCACGGAGCCCAAACGGTCACTTGCGCTGCTTGCTCCCACGCGGCGGCCTGGCTGAGCAGCGCAGAAGTCAGCCGAGCACCATGGCGGAAGGTGAAGGGGGGTGGGGTGATGATATTCACGGCCAGGAGGCGGGGCCTGCAGCTGCTGTCACGCCACACGTCACCGCCCAGCCCCCCTTCGCCTCCCACCGTGACACTCGGCTGACTTCTGCACCTCTCAGCCGCGCCGCCGTGGGGGAGCAAGCGGCCCTTTGGGCCCCGCACTCTCCATGCAGCATGGGCTGCCCAGAGGGAACAGCCAGCATTTCAGGCAACAGCACCACCCAAAGGGAACAGCCAGCATTTTGGCATTACAGTCTCACAGACACTGGGCTACAATATAGATATGATAATAAGTTGAGATCATTGATATACTAACCTACAGGAGGAGGACACTATGGTGAAGATATTCAAATAAGGAAAAGAGGAAATAGCTCTACTGAAAAATGCAGCAAACATAGTGACGTCAATGGATCATATTATAAAAGTTACATCCCAGCCTATGGAGAGAAGGGGAAGAAGATGTAGTCCTCAGACAGGGTCAGAATGAGGGGTAAGATTTCAGGTTGTTCTACATGGGATGATGAGAGTATACAGATGTGCAGACGTACACTCTGTAGGCCCTCTGTCTTACGGGATGGGGTGTTTGTGACTGTGCTAACTATATCCATGTGTAAAGCTATTTGTAAATATAGACGAATTTCTATAGTGTGAGTGTTGCAGCTGTGAACATTAAGGTTCCCAACTTTAATCATTTTAATACTGGACCTGGTCTTGGAACAAGAATCAGCCTTCAAATGGATAACTGTGGAATCTTAAATTATTTATATCTATACATCAGATTAAACTGCCAACTACACTTTGAATCGACTCTTGTAACATGTGTTGACTCCCTGTGTGTCCCAGCTTTTATTTAGCAGTGAAATGCTAAGTACGTATCCCAGACCTGATGAAGAGCTCCGTGTAAGCTCGAAAGCTTGTCTCTCTCACCACAGGGATTGTAACAACTTCCACGCCACCATCAGCCTCGGCCTGGTTGGCTGCCAAAAGAGCCATCAGATGGTAATGACCCTGTCTTCATTGACATGGGACAGATTTCCATTAGTAACATACTGGTGGGTCTTGAAACTGGATTCAAGGTGGGAATAGAATGGTTCAGCAACCTGAACCAAGCAAAGCATCCCTCACTGATCAAAAGTCTATTTCAGGGATTCTCAAAATGGGGACAGTGACCCCTCAGGAAGGTTAATATGAATTTTTTGTTAAAATCAATGTAACCGTTGTTAGGAATTCTAACCCTAGGAAGACAGCTCCCCTCTATTCCCTAGTTCATCACAAGCTGCTGTTTAGACTTTACTGGTGAAAACTACCAAGTTAGAAGCTAGGTTAGGAAATCACCAGTCTCTGCACTACAGCTATACCAAAAATAAGGTACGTCTACACTTGCTCCCTAGTTCGAGCTAGGGATGCAAATGTTGGCGACCGAAATTGCTGATGAAGTGGGGATTTAAATATCCCGCGCTTCATTAGCATGATCTCATGGGTGTGTTACTCCACTCATTCGAACCAGGAAGTGCATGCCGGGACACGTTAGTTCAAACCAAACCCCTTGAAACCCTAGTTTGCAAACCAAACTCCTCATAAAATGAGGAGTAATGTTAGTTCGAATCAAGACAACCATAGGGTACTTGTACCACTTCTTGAAAAACACTGAGATAGACATCGATAAGGAATGATCTAGATGGTGTTTGGTCCTGCCATCAGGGCAGGGGACTGGACTTGATGACCTCTAGAGGTCCCTTCCAGTTCTAGTGTTCTATGATTCCATGATCACAAATTAATTATTTTGATACATTTATGCTGTGAAGGAGATTAGACCCTAGCCTGCTGTCTCAAACAAAATAAAACAAAACAAATCTACCACTATGAGCTTTTCAACATTCTCTAGAATGTTTTGAATTGAAATAAGATATCCTATATGTAACTCCTCTATCCCGATAACTTAATTTGTAGTACATTGATTCACCTCGTTCCTTTGTTTCTTTCATCTACTTTTAATCGATACTTTAAATTGTTTCTGTAACATTCTTTCTCTGCTAAATTCCTCAGGTATGGAAACATTTCATGTGTGTGTGTTTCAAAAGCCAAATTCTGCCACTCTCACTCACGTGGGGCCTAATTTGGAGCTCAGGGGATTCTTTGCAGTGAGTTCGGATCAAGCGGGTTGATGAGGACTGGCTCCTTAAAATAGTTCCTTTGAAATCAACAGGATTATTTAGGCTTCACAGGGGAGTAGCCCTGTGAGCCTCTACAGGGGTTTTTGCAATGCACGGCCACTCTCCCGCTCACGTGAGTAAGAAGCAAGCCTTCAGAGCCAGGGAGAGGGCAGGGCCTTTCTCCATCTTCCTTCCCTATCAATGCACCTGCCAGCGCTATTGATATAGATCACCCCAGATATAGATCGGTACGTGTTACTTCCCCACCTTGGAGCCAAGGGGGAATAAGGAAATGTATGTCCCAGTAAACTCTGAGTCACAATCTATTTCCCTTTCAGATGGATTAGACAGTTAGCAGCCAGCTGTGCCATTTAGAGTCACAAAATATATCCATTTGAATCAGGAAAGAAATCCGATCAAGTGCGCTAAACCGAGTGGCCTGGTCTAATAAGGTCACGGGCTAGTGGGATTATGCAAGAGGGACTAAAGCACATGAAGGAAAGTTGCCTGAGATGTCGATCTCCCTTATTCTATTGACAAGGAAAGAAACTTATCCCCAATGGCAAAGCGTTTGCAAATCACTCACTGAGAAAATGACATCGGGCCTGTGACGTGCCACCAATCTGTCAGCCTGAGCTACTCCCAGGCTCCAGACACACGCCCGTCCTGTCAAACAAAGCAGGCTTCAGTTGGTTCACGCGGGCTCTGCTGTCAAGCCACGAGCCGAACGGAAAGGAGCCAGAATGCCAGGGAAGCTCAGAAGAGTCATGGGAAAGGCAAAGCCCTTATCGGCCTGGGGAGCATCTGGCAAGGGGGAGCCACTGCTGGGCCATCGTTCGTGGGCCTGACGCTGAGGTAATTTTTTTAATTGGTTGCAAAATTCGTTTAAAACCACTGAGCCCTCAGTGCGTGGAACCACTATGAGGTTTTAGCGGTTACATTTTTAAAGCTGAAATCAGTTTTATATTACAGAGCTTGCAGCGAAATCCCCTGGGGCAAAGTTGTACTGGAGAGACTGCAGCAAAGCCACCTCTGCTGGAGCAGGGCCAGCAGCCCCATTCCTGGGGAGCCAGCGTGTGTCCTGTGGTGGGAGGAGGAGGATGGCTGGGCCAGGCCCATCATGGACAGGGGCTTGCCACCCAGGCTGGGCCTGCCATGGAGAGGGGCTTCTCTACTGAGCCCCATGGGGGCTGGAGTAGCCCCAAGCTGCTTCGGCTCCTACCAGTTGCCAATGAAGGTGAGGCTTACTGGTTAACTGGTTAACCATTGACATCTCTAGCTGCTGCTCGTTCAAGAATTCAATCCTTCATCTCCTGGCGTGTAAAGGAAGAAAACTTTTCACAAACAAAAACACACACACACACTCACACCTTCATGTTGCCTTCATGATTCCTGAAGCAGATTGCGCTCTCAACGCTGACTAATGGGGGAATGAAACACAATGGGCGGGGGGGGGGGGGGGTAGGAGGGGATTGTCGCTATCCTATGGAAAACTGCAGATAGAACCAGCCTCGGGCAGCCCCTGTGTCTGCCAGACTCCGTTTGAGGGCTAAAATGTGAGCGACATTATTAGACAGATTCTTTCTTTCAAATAATCTTTCAAATAAACCCATCAGTTGGACAGCCCTGAATGATGAATGCCCTTGAAGGCTAACGACGTATCGGGGGCATTGGGAGGCGCATTTCCAGCAGGTATAAGGAAGTGATTATTCCACTTTATTTGGCATGGGTGAGGCCACATCTGGAGTATTGCATCCAATTCTGGGCCCCCATTCCAGAAAGGATGTGGATACATTGGAGATAGTCCAGAGGAGAGCGACAAAAATGAGGAGGGGGTCAGGAGCACACGACTTACGAGGAGAGGCTGAGGGATTTGGGCTTAGTGTCTCTACCAAACAGAAGATTTAGGGGGGATTTGATTAGCTACCCAAAGATGGGTTCCAGAGAGGATGGAGAGAGGCTGTTCTCAGTGGTAGCAGATGACAGAACGAGGAGCAATGGTCTCAAATTGCAGTGGGGGAGGTCTAGGTTGGATATTAGGAAAAACTATTTCCCTAAGAGGGTGGGGAAGCACTGGGATGGGTTCCCTAGGGAGGGGGTGGAATCTCCATCCCTGGAGGTGTTTAAGTCCCGGCTTGACAAAGCCCTGGCTGGGATGATTGAGTTGGGGTTGGTCCTGCTTTTTGTAAGAGTTTGGACTCGATGACCAACTGAGGTCTCTTCCAGCCCAGTGATTCTATGATGAGCAGAATATGTTGCAATGGTTTAAAAAGGAAAGTTAGAAACACATCAAAGAGCTGCAAAGCATTTCCCCTTTATGTACAGCATGAGAAACACAGACTCGTGTACAACGGATGCCATTCACCTTTAACAGCACTCATTAAAATGTTGACTTTGAGCCAGCTCCCTTGAACCTGGTAGTTATTTGCAGGCCCATCAACAGGGAGAAGCGCTAAGTGGGCAATTGTCTCCGGGCCTGGCAATACAAAAGGGCCCGGAGCTCTTCACTGCTGCCACTGCTGCTACTGCCGTGGCTGGAGCCCTGGCCCCTTTACATTGCCACTGGAGTGCCCTACCGCCTGCTCCAGGCAGCACTGAGGGCTTCCTAGACTGTCCCCGCCCCTTCTGCCTTGGGTCCCGCCCCTTCCAGGGGCTCGTACCAGGAGCCTCTCCACTCTGCCCAGGAGCCCAGCAAAGCTGTCGGCCCCGCTGATGGCAAGACTGGCTGCCTTTCTAGAAGGTATGGTCCATCTCACCCAGAAATTACGGGCGTGGTGCAGAAATTACAGGGCGAAAACGGAGGCGGTCAGACGACATGATCCTTTTGGCATAAAAAATATATCTACGAAGCCCTGAAAGGCCTCAAGCAGGATCAGTCCCCATGCTGCTAGGCGGCCTATAAACCACACAGAGATGGACAGGGTGCTGCCAAAATAATATGCCAGGAGGAGATCAGTTTGTAGAAAGGCTGGTCTGGTGGTTAGGGCTGTGACCCAGGCTGTAGGAGATTTGGTTCTGTTGGGGGGCATGCTGGCTGGTTGGGGGCCTCTAACCCTGGTTGCAATATTTGAAGTTCCAAATTAAAAATCATAATAATCGGGGGGAAAATAATAGGATGGAGCTGGCTCCCGTATTTGGAAGGCAGGTTAAAGGTTCCACTGAAGGTAGAAAGGTGTGCAGTGGCCTAGGTGATCAGACATGTGCCTGAGGGGTGCATGGTGGGTTCAAGTCTGCTACCCCGCCTCCCAAACCAGCTCTGGCTGTCATCACTTTTTTGATACCACATTCACCTCAGAAGCCATTCCGCCCCTGAGGTTATGCTAAGAACAGCGGGCATAAAAGGTAGTTGAAATCCAGCCCTTGTCCCGGCTGTAAGGCGTATTAAAGAGGCTGTTCCCCAACTGTCAGTCACCCACTCTTCTCTTTGCATTATGAATGTTCCAGTGTACATATTCAGCTTGCAAACGCTCATGGGAAAAGTCAGGCATTAAATAAAACGGGGGCAGGCTACACACATTAGAATTTCCCTCGTGCCTTCCATTCTCCTGCTGCTCAAGCCAGAGAAGAACATTTCAGAGGAACAACCGCTGGATTTTTGACAACTGCCTAAGGGGGCTGAGATTCCCTGAAGCCCTCAGCGAAGACTGACATGATTACGTCCGAAAGAAGATCAGGCGTGTTACCAGTCGCCTTGCCGTGCCAATGGGGATATGGAGTGGTGCTTAGCAAGGAATGAAAGAAGATCCAAATCCCCCTTAAAGAATATGTACAGGAGTCAACAGCCCTCCCGAATGTCACCCTGCTAGCTTCTGTTGTGTCGTGTGGCATTTGAAAGGGGACGTGGTGCACATCCTGGAGTGATCTGACCATTTTGTTCATCATAATGTCACCTGCTTTCCTCTTGAAAGATTACAAGATACTTCCCAAGCCTAGGGACATGCAGGATATGCTTCCCCCATCCCTGGAAAGCAGAAATGATTGGGGTGTGCTATGACATGGACAGCACCTGTATTGACAGCACTCGGAAGCACTGAATACACAAGTTTAGAACAAAGTATTTTATTGAGGGGATGCAGAATAAATCTGGGAAAGCCAGCAGGTAATAAATCATCTGTGTCTGGTTGGTAAGATTCCCAGCGTCCCACCCTCCAAATATTTCACCAATTGTCTTAATCTCAGTCCACTCACAGCTGGGATTGCTTAAGAAGGCAATGAGATGGAGAAGCAGTCGCTTCCCTCTTCCCTTGTGTCCCATTTACTATTGTTGTCCAGGGCAGGCAGAGTCCAAAATTCAGCTTGGTCAGTCTCCAGAGACACCCATCAGGGAAGTGCTGTTTAGTCTGCTACCAGCTTTGGTGCTGGGCTACCGAGAACCTCAGCTAGGCTATGTTTACACTACAAGGTTTTTGCGCAAAAACCTGAGGAGCATCCACACCTCAAATGAGCTCTTGCACAATGAAATGGGCAGTTAAATGACAGAACAAAGGGATTTTTCCGCCATAGGTAAACCTTCTTTTCTGAGGCATAACTGCTTCTAGCGCTACAGCTATTGCGCAAGAAGGCAAGTGTGGACACTCCAGAGGGGTTTCTTGCACAAGAAATCCCTATGGGAAAAAGCACAGATGTTCTGATGGCCACTCTGATGGCCATCAGAGCTTTCTTGCGCAAGAGCGTCCATGCAGTGTGGACTCTTTCTTGCGCAAAAGCACATGGCTTTTGCAATGCGCATTGAGGTGGACGTGCTCTTGCGCAAGAAGTTTTTGTGCAAAAACTCTTGCGCAAAAACCTTGTGTAGACGTAGCCCTAGAGTGCTGCTTGCTACAGCCCTACCCCATCTGGCCTCAGCGCCACCTGCCTACCACAGATCCACACTGGTGTAACCCACACGCTTCACTGTCCTATGTAGTGGCACTTAGCTTAGGCTGTAGAGCTCCCTTGTTCTTATTTTCATAGTAAGTGGTCTGTGAGTCAATTGGCTTGATAGCTCAAGCTGTAGAGGCTCCTGCACTAAGCTCCAGAGGCCTTACGTTCAAATCCATGTGGTGGTGGTTAGACTGGGCCCATGAGCCTTACCAAAGACCACACAAGGCACCCACAGCAGAAATCAGGAAGCTCTCTTTCAGAATTGTTTAGCCATATCTAGACTGCCTCGCCCAACCGTGCCAGGCTGCAGTTATGGGCAGGATGTCCCATAGCCCTGGGCATCTTTAGAGCGGTTCACAGGTTCTTTGGTTTCCCAACAGGGTTGATGACAATGTTTCATCATCCTGCAACTTCCAAGTCAACAGCACTTGCAGTGAGATCCCTAGAAGTGTCACATAACAGGAATACAGGATCAGGCCCAGCCCTGACAGCCTTTAGCCATTCAACATGTTGGCAGAGGGCTCCCTGTCCATATGCAGCTCTCACATGGCTATGGACTGCTCTTCTCCCTGGTCACCCGCAGGTGTCACTCTTGAATTCCCTAATTTTTGGGGTCTGGGTTCTAGCCTCAGCTCTTAGTGCCTCCATTTCCCCTCCTGCCCTTTGGCTGGCTTTTCTAGTTAGATTGTAAACTCTTCAGGAAAGGGACCATCTCCAACTATGTCCACTCGTGGTGCTTAGATTTTGGTTGAGTTCTATAGATGTTACTCTGTTCACATTGGCCCCAATTAACACCCCTTATTGGCAGTCTCCTAGGGTATGTCTACACTTGCAGCCTAATTTGAACTAAGGCTGCAAATGTACGCATTCGGAATTGCAAATCAAGCCTGAGATTTAAATATCCCGCGCTTGATTTGCATGTTCCCAGCCGGTCGCCATATTTTGAAACGTACAAGCCCGAACTAATTGCCCACGTCTACATGCGGCAGGGAAACGGGCGTTCGAAATAAAGCCCTATATAACATCATTGCAGGAGGAATAACAGGTAGTTCGAACTAGGGCTTTATTTCGAACACCCGTTTCCCTGCCGCGTGTAGATGCGGGCAGTTAGTTTGGGCTTGTAAGTTTCAAAAATGGTGACCAGCCGGGAAGATGCAAATCAAGCATGGGATATTTAAATCCCAGGCTTGATTTGCAATTCCGAATGCCTACATTTGCAGCCTTAGTTCGAATTAGGCTGCAAGTGTAGACATACCCTGAGACACCAAAGACTGACCAGGCATGGCATGTAGGTGACCTGTCAGGCTCTTGATGTGACCCCTCCCAGTCCAGCATTAGTTGATGTCAATGGGTAGAGCCAGGGAGGGAAGTTATCTTTGTTAATTATGTGGTAACACCTCTGTGGAAAAACGCAGGCCTTCAGTCTCCCACAACTGTCAGCTAAGCTCATTTTAAGAGCATGAAATTGACATGAGGCCACACGAAAATGCTTGGAGCCCTGCTAGCTAGATTGCAGAACACTAACCATCTCATGAATTCACCCAAGGAAAAATCCGCTTTGAGACTTCAGAGCGTTTCCATCACCGTACCTGTCACTGGGTTACTAAATAATGCAGCTTAGGAAGGGATTCTCCTGAGCAGAAGGGAAAGTAGGTCTTGAAGCTTTACACCAAAGGAGTCAATTAAGGTGATGCAAGAGTCCTCTGGGATGAAGACTGAGGGTTCTGGAAATGTGTCTTGTGGAAACTTTGCCCTGGCAAAGGAAGGCAAAGGATTTTATTACCACAGTGTTGCTTCCCCTTAACCACTGGCCCTTTCAGGGAGAGCAGGAAGAGAGAATAGCCTAAGACACGGAAAACGAGAAGTCCTATGGCACCTTGGAGACTAGCAAACATATTAGGTCATGAGCTTTCATGAGTAAAACCCACTAAGGCTTAAGACAAGGAAGTGTAACCTTGGGAGAAAACTTATTACAGAGGTGTCTGAAAGCCTCAAGTTTACTTAGGTCAGGGCTACATTAGACATGGAAGGTTGGGTTAAGGTACCAACTCCAGCTACGGAAAATACGTAGCTGGAGTCAATTTACCTTAAGCCAAGCTTGGTACCATCTTCACAGCAGGAGGTCGATGAGATCATATGCCCCATTAGCTTCCCTTACTCCTCGTGACTGCTAGGAGTACCAGTGCCGACTGGAGCCACCCTCAGCATTTGATTTAGCAGGTCTTAACTAGACCTGCTAAATCAAATGCCTGAAGATCGATCTCCAGCACGTCAAGTGAAGACCTTAGTTCACATTTTGACAGCTTGCAGACCCAAGGATACTTCCTGGGACAGACATGAAGACCCCAGGATTTAGGCAAACACCCTAAGAGCAGCTGTTGCGTTGGTATGCGCAACACCCTCCCCTTCCTCACTGGCATGGCTCAACCACAGGCACCCATGAAAATCAGTGGGGCGCCAAAAGACATGTCTGCCAGAGTGAAACATTTGACCTCTCCATGCCTTTGCAGGAGTCCGTTGCATCTTTAACTAACTTGTCTCTTAAAATGACTCTTCATCTGCCTTGTAGCTAATTGGATTATCACTAAATGACAATTTGTTTGTTAACTACATTCCACTAGCCCCTTAAGGCCCCAATCAACAGTAACGCACCATTCTGCTAGGTGCTGTATGAATGTAGTGAGGGGATTCCCTGTGCCACAGAGCTTGCAGGACTAAGGGAAAGAGGTGATATGACTTGCCCAATGACAGACAGAATACTGGCAGCAAAGCCAGCAACAGCAATCCAGTCTCCTGTGTCTCAGACCACAACTCTATCCACTAGGCCACGCTGCCTCTTTCCATCACTGAATCCTCACAAGTCTCCACCCACATTCCTGTTGGACACATGGCACATATTAGACCTCACGTCCTATAATGTTGGCGTTTGGGGAAGTAATTTGTGCCCCTGTAGTTCACAGAATAAGAGAATCATAGAACACTAGAACTGGAAGGGACCATGAGAGGTCATCAAGTCCAGTCCCCTGCTCTCAAGGCAGGACCAAGCACCATCTAGATCAGTGTTTCCCAATTTTATTTGGCCACAGAACCCTTTTTAGCTTGAAAGAATTTCAAGGAACCCCTAGGTTCTGAGTCAAAAAAAAAATAGCCACAATTTGTCTCTGTCTCTTTAAGAAGGGATGGGGGAGAGCTGGGTTCTCACGGAACCCCGGGGTTCCGTGGAGCACCAATTGGGAAACATTGATCTAGATTATCCCTGATAGGTGTTTATCTACCCTTCTCTTATCTTAATTTCAAATATCTCCAGTGATGGAGATTCCATAACCTCCTTAGGCGATTTATTCCAGTGTTTCACCACCCTGACAGTTAGAAAGTTTTTCCTAATGTCCAACCTAAACCTCCCTTTGTCATGATTATGAGAGTTAGCCAGCAGCCTGGGGATTAAGGGGTTAACTACACCTAGCCAGGTGGAGTGACCAGTAGGAATGTAGGTGGGACTTTCAAACTGGGACAAAGGAATTTGGGTTTTTTCTTTTCTCCCTTTTGTCTCTGTGTGTGTGTGTTCTCTGCAGCTACAGGGAGGGACAAGCATGTCTCTCTCTCTCCAAGACACCATTCTTCATTTTCTGTAAGTAGGGTAAAGTTTAGGTAGTTTCGTTAGGCTTTATTGTTTTAAGGGTTGGGTATGGGATCTGAGATCTGGCACTGCTTAAGAGATGTTTTGGCTTTTCTTTGTAACTAAGTTCTAGGCCCATGGAGTTTCTCCATGGCTGTGTTTACATTGGCACCCCTTTCCGGAAAAGAGATGCTAATGAGACACTTCGGAATTGCAACTTCCGCGGGGGATTTAAATATCCCCTGCAGCATTTGCATGAACATGGCTGCCTCTTTTTTCCGGCTCGGGGTTTTGCCGGAGAAAAGCACCAGTCTAGACGGGATCTTGCAGAAAATAAGCCCTTTTCCAGAAGATCCCTTATTCCTAATTTCAAAAGCGGCAGCCATGTTCATGCAAATGCCACAGGGGATATTTAAATCCCCCGCGGAATTTGCAATTCCGAAGTGTCTCATTAGCATCCCTTTTCCAGAAAGGGGTGCCAATGTAGACACAGCCCATGAGTATATTTTGTTACCTTCCTATCTAGTCATTATGCTTGCAACAGGAATATTGTTGTAATAATAAAAGTTCTTTCTTTTCTTTTTATTAACCTGGCATTGGTTAATTGTGTGCCCTGATTTTTATTTTAGGGGTGAGATTTCCCAAATGATCTTTCCCCTGATTTCTTTATCAACATTTGGGTGGTGGCAGCGGAAGTTTTATTCCCAAGATCTAGATTTTTAAGATTTTGGGGGAAGTTTTATACCAAAGCCTGGTAGATAAGGCTTTGGGGTACACTTGCTGGCCCCCACTTCTGCATTTATCATGCCAGAATGGGGAAGGAGCCATCACACCCTTGCTGCAGTTTAAGCCCGTTGCTTCTTGTCCTATCTTCAGGGGTTCAAAACAGAGAGACAGTGAAGAAGCCAATGGCATCCAGCACCTGTTATCAGGGAAGATAGAATCAATGCAGAGGAATGCCACTGCTTTCAGAGTTGCTACTTCAGATTTTCACCGGCACAAGGGAGAGCAGAATTTTGGCCTAAGCCAAAAACCACAGGAAACCATGATCATTCCTTTGCCCTCTGCTCCAGCCTTGCAGCGCATTGCTAGCAAAATTGTCAGCCTGTCCTGTTGGAATTTGCAAGTGGGAGACTCGCGAGGTATCTACTTACTCCAGATTTGCATATCAGAGCAGCACAGAATGGTGTCTGTGGTTTGCCAACCAGTCCCCTGATGCTTAGAAGCTCATCCTACAGCTGATCAGGCAAACTCCCTGTTGGTCCTCACATTCATTCCTAAGAATCCAGATGTGTGTTTATATGTCCATGCACGTGTGTGCCATTCATTCCTAAAAATCCAGACATATGTGTGTGTCCCATTCATTCCTAAGAATCCAGACATGTGTGCATGTGTAGGAGTAATTCCATAGCCTGCACAATTGAGACTATCCCTCTAATAATCCAGAGTACCAAGTACAGAAAGAGGAAGCTGGAAATGAAACAATTGTTAAAAAAAAAAATTATTTTTCACTCATGGCTGGCAAATCCTTACAAATTTATCCTCCACTCCCTTGATTGAAACAGTAATAGAGATGTAGTCGTGTTAGTCTTTAAAGTGCTGCATAGTCTTGTCTTTTGTTTCAGCAAGATCAGACTAACAAGATGGTTTATTAGGTGATGAGCTTTCATGGGCCAGACCCACTTCCTCAGATCAAATTGTGGAAGAAAATTGGCACGACCATATATACCAAAGGGATACAATGAAAAAAAGTGAACACATATAAAATTGACAAATCAGATTTTAGTACAGAGAGAGGGTGGGAGGGAGGTTAGTGTCAATGGGATAATAATATTAGGGGTAATAACTGGGAAAGCTATCTTTGTAATGGGTAAGGTAATTAGCATCTTTGTTAAGGCCCCTTTGTAAAGTGTCAAATCAATGACAGTTCTGAGGTTTCCCTTTGTAGTCTGGTGTTAAAGTCTCTTTGAAGTAAGATACATGTAGTGAGGTCATTGAGACAATGCCCAGTCTGGTTGAAATGACAAGAAACTGTTTTTTCTTTGTGAAAATGTCTGATGTCTGATTTGTGGGCACTAATTCTTTGGTGAAGTGTCTGAAAAGTTTGTCCAATATACATAGCAGACGGACACTGTTGGCACATGATGGCATAAATTATATTTCTGGATGAACAGGAATATGTGTTCTTGATCTTGTAACTGACATGGTTAGGTCCAGTGATGGTGTCAGCAGAGTAAATATGAGGACAAAGTCTGCAGAGTAAGAAAGAACACACCTGAAGACCTATATTTTATGATGCTTTCTTAAGAGAGGCAGCTTTAACCTCCTCATCATTTCTCTATCTAAATATATTTAGGACTAAATCCAAAGATGACTGAAACCAATGAAAAAACTCCTGCTTGAAATAAATGGGCTGTAGATAAGATTCTTAAAGCATTCACTATGTACCATGATAAGAGTTTGCTACCATTGACTCTCTTTTCTTCCCACATATTATTTATTCTTTGTAATACAGTAGCATCTGATATCTCCATTGTCAGTGGAGCCCCCATTGTGCATGCCATTGTACAAAGCAAGCAAGAAACACAGAGCAAGAAACAATCAGTCTTTCATAGCGTTTACATTGGAAACGGAGAAACCAGATTACTCCTGGGAGGGGAAACAGACCCAAATATCTGACTAACCTCAACAGGGGTAGGTAGGTTTAATACAAACAAAAGGAAGTTTTTCTTCACTCAGCACACAATCAACCTGTGGAACTCCTTGCCAGAGGATGTGGTGAAGGCTAGGACGTTAACCTCCATGAAACTAGCTCTTTTTTGAACCCTGTTAAGTCCATCAATGGCTATTAGCCAGGATGGGTAGGAATGGTGTCCCTAGCCTCTGTTTGTCTGGAAATGTATGACTGGAGAGGGATCATGTGATGATTTCCTGCTGTGTTCCCTCCCTCTGGGGAATCTGGCATTGGTCACTGTGAGCAGACAAGACACTGGGCTAGATGGACCTTTGGTCTGACCCCGTCTGGCCATTCTTATGCTCTTATGTAGGCCAGTTCACATTCCAATGAATGAAATGTCTCCTCATCTAAGCCCATTCTTATTGAGCACTCAGCAGTTCTTTGCTACACTTTTCAGGCTAATTGCAGGAAGTGGGGCCAAAGGGTAGAAAGGCTCCTTGTGCGGAGGGTGCAGGTTGGTGAATCCTGTACCTCCCACCCTGCCAGCCCCCTGCCTGGAAGGACCAAGGGTTATGTGTTAATGACCAAGGATTGTGTGTGACAATGACTTGAGGGACCAGACCATCAATGGTAGGGGCTTGGTGAGTCTGAAAAACAGGCCTCTTCTTTAGGTGCTTAACTATGGAATTAGTTGTCCCATGTGAAAAGTTTGAAATTGGCCTTCCCCGTTGGGAATCAGCTGTCAGGTGAAAATGGATGTTTCCCGGCTGCCATGACCAGAGATTTGGGTTCGGGGGGGTTGGGGATGACCCAGCTCTAGGGGGGATATTTACTGTCTCTGTCTCACAGGAGCATGGCAACGTTCCAGCACCGATGTGGGAAATGCTCTGAGACCCTGGCTATCCTAGGATGGAAGCTGTTGTGGAACAATTAACTCTTCATTGCTGTTGCAAGCAACACCGAGATTCCCCACAAGGGGCTGTTGCCCGACCCTGGGAGGAGGGGCAGGAGCTTGTACCGTGTTTTCCCCCTCCCCCTCCAGTTTGGGGCTGGGCCCCCGCATGCATTAGCCCGCCGTGGAGATGGAGGAGGGTCAGACTGGGGGCGAAGAGGTAGGGAGGAAGTGGCTGTAGCTGGTGATGGCAAGCGGAGGAAGAGCAGGTGAGCCAAGGGATGACAGGGAGAGTGAAGGGGGACTAAATTGGCACCCCCGTCGCCTGGCACCCAGGGGCAACTGTCCCCACCCCACCTGCCCTCGCTACGCCACTGCACTGCTGAAGTGTGATTTCCTATAGGACTTGTTCCAACACCCTTGGAAGGCAATGACAAGAGTTCCATAATCTCCCGTGGACGTTGGGTTGCCCTCATAACTCGTGTTACCTGAGGTCTTGTGATACAGCCCTTCTCCATACCGACTTGGGTGGGAGGTAGGAAGTGTTCAAGTTCAGCACCAGGGGCCAGAGTCACAGCTGGCATAAACTGGCACAAAAGCCAGTGACAATTAATATTCAATATCCAATACAGCAGGGCACACAGGTTCGACGGTTTGACTCTTTTGTAGCTTGCATCCTAATATACTATATTATGTATTATTGCCACTATTTATTAAGCTGCTCCCCTCAGAACCGTCTGTGCCAATAAGGCTCTTCAGAGTGCATGAAGATTTGGAGACACTGCACTTTAATTTCAAATAATTACTGCCAACCTTGTTCCGGACAGTAGTAAAAACAAACAGTCTGCACTCACTTGTGCCTACGGAATTAAGCCAAGAGAGCTGCTGAGTAGAAAATTGGCTGGGAATTGGAAATCAAATTGGTTATGAAGGTATCAAATCGTGGGGTTCCTCTGCTCTCTGTCTATATATCAATTACTTAGGCGAAGAAATAACAAACTACCCTTCAACAATTTTGCCTATAACATTAACATGATAAGAAAAGAAATTGGGTTGCACATGCTGGCAAACTGCCACTCTGATGCGGAAACCCGGCAAATAGAATTCAACGCAGATCAGTGGACTTTGCATAATGGAAGTTAAATATTAATTGTAAGCACAAAGTAAAGAGCAAATAATGCAGACAATAGATATTAAAGGGATTAATGAACTGTAATAGATTTCTCTTTCAAACCTGCATTATAGGAGCAAGTAAATGAGAGACGAGGTGTCTATTGGAATGCAAATCCTGTATAAGTTATGCCATGCGGTAATGAAATCCTATACCTAACCCACTAAATTCTGTTTGGAGTCATTATTTATAGGAAGGTATTTATGTAAAGAAAATATCTGCAGTGTGTTAGCAAGTCATTTTCAGATAAGAATTCCCATGAACTTTTGTCTCTTTCACCCAGTGCTACAAAAGACATGCCATTAAATGCATAATAGTGGTTAGCGCAAAATGTATTGTTATCAACAGAATTGTTATTTTCCTTACCAATGTTTATTCATGAAGGTTTTATTCAGTGGGAATGCAATATATCCTTTCCCCCTGTTTCTTCTCAGTAAAACATAGGTTTGTGATTATTATTGATAGGGGGAAATATGTGTAATGCTAATACAGTGTAGTGCTTATAAAAAAACCCAGTAGGACACAGATGTATATATACAGACACAAATGTAAGATATGACCATGCAAACGGCTCAGAAGCATGCAAATTTAGTGCTCCTGTTGTGTTTTGGGACATTAGGGTCAAACATGTAAAATATAGATTTGTACAGCTCATTTGGAATCCTAGCACACGTCTTCTAAGACAACACCAACAAGACTCCAGCTGTGCTCAGAATGCAATATTAATGTTGTGATGCTGTCCATTCATAATGGTCCATTCTTATTTTTAATAATCCATCCCTAGGAAACCGATTTTCTTATTGCACTATTTATTCTCCCTACCTTCCTAAGAACCAATTTACAATATCTTAAATTGCCTTTCCCTTCTCTATGCTTACTGAGTCCAGTTCTCAAAACCCAGGGCCTGTTTGCCTGCTTATACATCAGCAAAAGTACACCACTCATATTCTTCTATTTACAGGGTTCAGGTCTAGGTGCTGTCTTGGAGCAGGTCTAAATGGCTGGAAAACCATACCCTCACTGTTACTACAGGCTGAACCTCTCTAGGCCGGCACTCTCTGGTCTGGAAACATCCATGGTTCGGCATGATTTTAATTAGCTGGATGTCCACTTTTCATGGATGTGGCCAAGTTTCCCGCTGTCCCATAAAGTTTGTTTGCAGCCACCAGTGTTCTGAGATGTTATTTAGCTCTAATTTACCCCCAAATGTCCTCTAACTGTACAGTAAGCCATGGAAGTATTGGTAATACTGCTAGACAATATTGACCTCCTGTGGTCTGGAAAATTATCTGGTTCAGAACTGGTCAGGTTCTGAGGGTGCCAGATTAGAGAGGTTCAACTTGTATAATGCTGGGTTTTCCAGAATTATCTCCCTAAGCCAACAGGTCCGTAAAATTATTTGCAGGCTCAACATTTCATCAACAAAATTCCAAACAGGACTGAGGTCCTTTTTTTAAAACCATACTACTTAATTAATCTCTCTGGACATTGGATTAGATCAACTGAAAGCCACTCCAATGACTTCAGTGGGCCTTGGGTCCAGCCACTAGTTTGGATAAAAGACAGTACACACGAGTTGAATTCTATTGCATTTCTGCAAATACCCGTTCTCCTTGCTAAGTAAAAGCTAACTTGTATTGCTGACGTATCGTTTTAGGGTGGGTGAGGGAATTTCTTTCCACCTCAAATGAGGAAAAAAACAAAACGTCAAGAAACGGGTATGGGGATTTGTCAATTGAAAAAAAATGGCAGTGCTTCTTTGCAGGAAAGTGGTAATTTATAGGCCCATACAGAACTGAGAATGTGCACTTTTTATTTTAATGTTGTCTATCAACATTTCCATTTTTTGCTCGGGCATTCATTAACTAAAATACAGAATAATGTTCTACTGCAGATGGCATTTATATCCAACCAAATGCTTTTTGCATGATGCATTATGGCCCTCGTGCATAATATATCACCGGAGCACCACCAGCATGAATACAACTTGAACAACAATTCCAAGGGTAGCCCTTTAAATAGAGATGTACATTTTAACAAATAATTTCCTGAATCAACTGAATTTCTAGGATTTATTGGTGGTTGGCAAGGAGGGTTTCTAGGTCAAATTCTCAGCTGATGGACTTCAGCATAGTCAATGGATCTACACCAGTTTACAAGACCAGAGAATCTGGACTATGTATTCAGAGGTCTAGGACCAATGTTAGAGAAAGTTTTAAATAATAGCATTCAGGCCCAAAGTTATAACTGAACCAATTGCTGTCAAGCTTGTAAGACACTTGGTTATCAACTTACACCCTGTCCTTCCCCACCTTACCTATAAAGTGTTCAACCAGACACTGCAACAAACATTAAAAAAAATAATAATAACACTGTATATTTTCTGCACATAGGTCTCAAGGTCAGGACAGAGGATGCTTGGTGTATGGAGAAAATTTTGGCAAAATAAAACTCCTTTTTTCCAGACTTGATCACATGGGGTATGTCTAGACTACATGGCTCCGTCGACGGAGCCATGTAAACTAGTTTACCTGGAATAGTCAATGAAGCGGGGATTTAAATAATCCCCGTTTCATTAAAATAAACATGGCCGCTGCGCTGTGCTGACGATCAGCTGATCCGGCACAGCATGGCAGTCTAGACGCGGATCTGTCGTCTGAGGAAGCTTTTGCCGACCAATCCCTTTGATCATGTAAACCTCGTTTCATGAGGCATGTCAGCAAAGGCTTGAACTATCTGAAGGAGGGTTCCAAAGAGGATGGAGAGAAGCTGTTCTCAGTGGTGGCAGATGGCAGAACAAGGAGCAATGGTCTCAAGTTGCAATGGGCGAGGTCTAGGTTGGATATTGGGAAAACTATTTCCTCAGGAGGGTTATGAAGTCCTGGGATGGATTCCCTAGGGAGATGGCGGAATCTCCATCCTCAGAGATTTTTAAACATAGGTTTGAAAAAGGCCTGGCTGGGATAATTTAGTTGGGGTTGGTCCTGCTTTTAGCAGGGGGTTGGACTCAATGACCTCCTGAGATTTCTACCAACCCCAAACTTCTATGATTCTATGTTGAATCAGGGTGAATTGCATCTATTACACAACTCCTTGGAAAAGCATTCTTGCCTGTGAATTGTAGCGGTGATACTGTCCTCCCCCCTTTTATAGCTTAAAGCACAAAAGCTGAAGACTTTTGAGGGTGGCGATATAAAACAAATTTACTGACGATATAATGGAAAAAAAACCCTGCCCTAAGGTTTGGTTTTGTGTCCTCAAATAACGGAGTGGCTGTGCCCAAACAAGGTCAAAATCTCCCACAAGTCATTTGCAAACTGATCCTGATCGCTACGGATACTTCAGGTATCCACAGCTAGCTGATCATCTAGAGGGATTATTTCCAGCCTCTGGTTCATTTCCAGACCATTCATTTTTATCATTTGAGAGTTTTTCCTCCAGGAAATGGAGACAACCAAACTGACCTCCTCTGTAATCCCCTCTGAGACCTGAAAATAAATGAATCTGCTCAAGAGCTAGATACATGTGTAGTATTGTTATTATGTTTTATTATTATACGCCTGTAGTTGGTGTAATGAGTTACAGAGATCGCATAATGGTCTTCCTGCTGTGTGCCTAGGTGCGGACATTGTTTTTTAATAGGAGAGCAAGGAATAACTTATGTCAACCAGCTAACATGGGTCTGTCTGCACTTCAAGTTGGAGGTGTTATTCCCAGCCTCAGGAGATGGACCCCTGCTAGCTTTGATGGAATGGGCATGCTAAAACTAGAACATAGCTGTGGTGGTGGGAAGAGTTAGATGCCTTGAGGATGTTCCCATCCAAGGAACTAGGCATGTAGTCAAGGCAGCATGGGTTCAAACTCTCAAGGCTGTGCTTGATTTTTAGTGTGCGAATTGACCTGCAGCTAGCGAGGGCGTGTCTTCTCACGCTGGGAATTACACTGTTAGCTCAACGTGTAGACATCCCCAACATGACACACGGTTTCCCACAAGCCCTCTTCGTGCCCATGAGGGCATTTACGGGAAGGACAGCCACTTAACATTGCACTTGCATGGATGTTCAGGAGGCGTGGAGCAGGACGGCCCTGCGGAATCCAAACAAACGTTCACGAGGCATGATCTGAGTCAATCCGAGATCCTCCTCCTGAAATCTCATCTCAACCGAACAAATCTGTACAACACTCGATTACTCTCCATAGGCTGCTTGACTCATCCCCTCCCCACCACATGCACACTTCAGGAGCAAGCCTAATCGGATGAATTTTTCCTAATCTATTTCACTATCTCGAAATGATGGATATTTTAGGTCCCAGGTTTAAAGTAATCACAACACTTAATCCCACATTCCCTGAAATTTGCATATGTATTTATAGATATGTTTTGGAATTTGCTCACACGGATAGACTCTGTGTTTGGAAGCTCTCTGGAGGGAGATGATTAATGCAGTCTTACTCCAGTTCCAGAGCAGCTAGCGTTGCAGGACACCTGCTCTAAAAGGGCAGACAATGCTGAGCCGTGGCAATTTCAGCTTTGCTCATGCTGACCTGCGAAGGGATGAAAAGCTCCTTGCATGAATAAATCGCTCTCTGATGGCACTCAGCCTGGTTAAATAAGGACGCCCTCCCTAACCTTAAAAGGAGATGCAAGAGATAACTCCTGCTAGGGGGCATGCTCACCACTGCAGCGCCCTCTTATGGCAAGACTCAGTGTTGTGGGGGTTCTTCCACTCCATCACCCACTGAAGGTTGGCCATGTTTGTATACGATAGAGCCCTCGGGCTGAGAAGCAAGACTGCCCCTACCAGAGGTGGTGCCCTACGCAGCCCACTACCAGCACACTGCCCCCTGTGGGGGGGCGGGGAGTGGCCACGCCACAGTGGAGGACTGCAGGGGGGGAGGACTGCAGCTGCAACGGGGTTTGGTCCATCCAGTCTGGAAGAGCTGGCAGCTCCGGATCAGGGCATGCCGGCTCAACTTGCAGCTTCAGAGCAGCAAGCGGGAGGCGCAGGCAGCAGTGGGCCGTGGGCGCATGGGCCTGAGGAGAAAAGAGCGACCACACCATTGGCTGCATAGAAACAGCTCTTTGAAGGGGCGGGGGTGATGCTTCTCTCCAGATGCCAGTGACGCCACTGCCCCTGCCCCTCCTGCGTCCTCCGGCTCACGCCCATGCTGCTGCCCGCAGCCTGGTGATCATGGGCTGGGCACAGCCCACAGGGGAGAATGTGGCCAGAGGATGGGGCTGGGGGGCCGCTGGAGTTGGCACTGAGCCCGACGGGGGGCAGGGGATGGGCCCACTGGTGCCACACCAACTGTGGCTTCTTAATGTCCCATCCCTAGGCGTACGCAGTGGAGCTCTACACAGCTGCGTACGCTGTGTACACATGAAGACGACCCTGCTGAGAAGTGTCTAGTTCACATTGCTTTGGGGGGAACAGACTGGTTCAATAAAGTCCACAGTCCCAACCAGTCATCCTCTCTTCTGGGGTCCCTTCCTGGACTATTTTGCAGTCTTCCCCTCAGCTCTGGTGTTCAGGCTTGGCTCGCTTCCCAAGATGATTGGTCTCCAGCCACCCTCAGCTCTGGGGCCTTCACAAGAACCTCTCTGCTCCGTGTGGTTTCTCTCCTACACTCAACAGCTTTTCGTGGGGCCCAGCTGCTCATTATCGCCTGACCCTTCCTAGTCCCGGCGCTTCTGTCTTAGAAGCAACTAATTAGCTATGCCCCAGGTGTAGTAAACATGACTCACTGGCCTTTAGCTCTGCCTAGCCTGTGATGGAGGGAGCAGTTATCCCAACACAGACCCAGACAGAAAAGTACAGAAAGGAAAAATTCAGAGTATCAGCAAAAGGCCTAGGCACTGCTTGAATCCTATTGTGAGGATTTTAGACAGGAGCTAAGTAAGAGCATAAGAACAGCCAGACTGGTCAGACCAAACGTCCATCTAGCCCAGTATCCTGTCTGCCAACAGTGGTCAACGCCGGGTGCCTCAGAGGGAATGAACAGAGCAGGGAATCATCAAGTGAGGCATCCCTGGTCATCCATTCCCAGCTTGTGAGAAACAGAGGCTAGAGACACCTCAAAAAGGCCAGGTCTACACTGCATGGCTGTGTCTAGACTGGCCAGTTTTTCTGGAAAATCAGCTGCTTTTCCAGAAAAACTTGCCAGCTGTAAGAAATCAGTGCTTCTTACTGCAAGAAATCAGTGCTTTTTGCGGAAATACTATGCTGCTCCCGTTCGGGCAAAAGTTCCTTTTGTGCAAAAGGGCCAGTGTAGACAGCTGAGATTTGTTTTGCGCAAAAAAGCCCCGATCGCGAAAATGGCGATCGGAGCTTTTTTGCGCAAAAGCGCATCTAGATTGGCACGGATGCTTTTCCGCAAAAAGTGCTTTTTCAGAAAAGCATCCGTGCCAATCTAGATGCTCTTTTCCAAAAATCCTTTTAACGGAAAACTTTTCCGTTAAAAGCATTTCCGGAAAATCATGCCAGTCTAGACGTAGCCCATGAGAAAGCTGACCAAAGGTTCACAACTCCAGCTATGAGAATACCATAGCTGGAGTCAACCAACCTTCAGCTGAATTTCTGCAGTGTCCCCACTGTGTGAGATTGATGGAAGAAACTCTCCCATCGACTTCCTTTCCTCCTTGTGACCCCATGCTATACTGTAGTCAATGGGGGTGCCATCAGCAGTTAATCTAGCAAGTCCTTAGCTGACCTGCCAGATTGATCTCCAGATGATTGATCTCTGGAGCATCCATCTCGGTGTAAGTGTAGACCTGGCCATAAACAGAGTAAAGCCCATGCCTAGTGCTTGCCTTCTGCAAAACGGCGAATTTCACTTTGTGACCATTGGTGCAAAGCACATCTTGCTTGGAAAAAAATGCTTTTTGCAAGTTTATTTTTTCCTCCCCACTGGCAGGGGCTGATGGGAGCTCATCCTCTCCAAAGTTTCAACTTGCATGTCTTCTAAGGACTAAACCCTAGAGTTGCTAATCTGTGGAATCTCCCTTCTCCAGGAGGCGGCTGAATTTGCTCTGTACTTCCTGTCCATTCTACGTTAGAAACTCAACCACAGACTTGCACCACCCCAAAAGATAACCACACTAACAGTCAAGAGCAGCTAGGCCAAGTTGGTCCAGATGAAGGTCATACTTTGCCTATCTAACAGACACCAAACTTATCTACTTATTAGGTTGAGAAGGGGCATTAGTGGCTTTGTGTTGTCTTTGTACTGTCACCAGAGATGGGAAGAAGGGACCATAATTTAATATCTCATTGTTAAGCAACACTGCACCCATATTAGTGCACTGCAGAATTCAAAATGGCTAAGAGATGAGTGAAATTAATAGAAGCATAGACTTCAAGGTTGGTAGGGACCACTATTATGATCTTTTCCCACAGACTCCCATTAATTCCTGTAGTGAGGCGTCTCGCTTGTAGTGGGAGTGAACAGCCCTTTTAGAAAGCCATCCCAGCCCAATTCAAAGGCTGCAAGCAGAAAATCTACAAAGCATTCTGAGTTCCTGCCTGTTCGTGCTTCATACTGTGTATATCAAATAAAGATTGACCCAAAGCAAAACACTTGATCCTAATGTGGCAAAATTTAGATATGGATCCAAACTTCACCGCTGGTCTCAACTTCTCTAATGGGATGCATCAGACCTTGGACTTCAATGTTTCTCTACCCTTGGAAAACTTAGAAAATTTTCAGCTGAGTTTGATGTCCCTTAATTTTCAATCAAGTGGTTCCTTAAAGAGCTGATTTTTTTTTAAAAAAAAACTAGTACCTGGTCCTGCAGCCCTTCCTCACGTGTGTAAGTTTTACTTACATAAGTTGACCTACTGTAGCCAATGAATTGGCTGCTGGCCTCTCTTTCCATCAACACCACTCCATTGACTTCAATGGCTTTACGCCAGATTAACACTAGTGCAACAGCCTATTTGGACTACTCTCGGGGGTATGTACTACAGGATGTCCAAGTTCTGCAGGATCATAAATAGAGCAACTCGTGCACTTCCCTCCTTCCGCCGGCTGATGAACTTTTTTCTTGGATTAATTTACAAGTTTCTGCCACTCCGTTCATAGCACTCCACGGAATGCTAATCATTTTGAGTGAAGTCATTAACCTAACAAATTCACTTTCAAAACGATGTTTATTTATAAAGAGAATAACGAGTAATGTTTATTTATAAGTTGGAGGTGACATTATGGAGTATGTTATGCAAATTGTCCTTAAACCATAAAGCTGAATTCCTACTAACTAAGAATCTGATAGGAAGTAAGAGTGGAAGTTGAGAACTTTCTCCGGCAAATGCTTCTGCTTTCAGCTAGCACCCTTTGCGAGAGGAAGGAATGAGGTGTACTTGCTTCTTCACTGCATTTGGTGATTATGCTTTGGAATTGTTCCACTGTCATATAATAAACGTACATTAAATGTACATTTCTGAGAGGATGGGGCCTAGTTTATCCATCAGAATGTCCTTACATGACACTGAAAACTTTTCACTTGAGGGTTTTTACATGGCCAGCCAGTGTTAATCAGTGCAACCGCATATCCAGTATTACCAGTAGAGCATTTCCAGCAGTTCTAGAGAAGTGATTATTCCCCTTTATTCGGCACTGGTGAGGCCAAATCTGGAGTATTGCATCCAATTCTGGACCCTCCACTACAGAGAGGATGTGGATGCACTGGAGAAAGTCCAGCAAAGGTCAACAAAAATGATGAGGGGGCTGGAGCACATGACCTACGAGGAGAGTCTTAGGGTATGTCTACACTTGCACCCTATTTCAAAATAGGGATGCAAATGAAGACATTCGAAATTGCAAATAAAGCTGGGATTTAAATATCCTGTGCTTCATTTGCATATTCGCGTTATGGCACTATTTCGAAATAGTGCTATTTCGAAATAACAGACACTGTTAAGATGCGGTTATTTTGAGAGAAAACCCTTCTCTCAAAATAACTGATAAACCTCATTGTATGAGGAATAAGGGTTATTTCGAGAGAAGGGTTTTCTCTCAAAATAATCGCATTTTAACAACATCTGTTATTTCAAAATAGCGCTATTTTGAAATAGCGCCATAATAATAATATGTAAATGAAGCACAGGATATTTAAATCCCAGATACATTTGCAATTTCGAATGTCTGCATTTGCATCCCTATTTCAAAATAGGGTGCAAGTGTAGACATATCCTTAGGGATTGGGGATTATTTAATTTACAGAAGAGAAAAGTGAGGGGGGATTGGATAGCAGCCTTCAACGACGTGAAGGTGGATTCCAAAGAGGATGGAGAGAGGCTGTTCTCAGTAGTGACAGGTAACAGAAGGAGGAGCAATGGTCTCAAGTTGCAGTGGGGAAGGTCTAGGTTGGATATTAGGAAAAAATATTTCCCTAGGAGGGTGGTGAAGCACTGGAATGGGCTAGCACTGGAATGGGAGGGGGTGGAATCTCCATTCCTAGAGGTTTTTATGCCCTGGCTGGAAAAAGCCCAGGCTAGGATGATTTAGGTGGCTTGGTCCTGCTTTGGGCAGGACTTGATGACCTCCTGAGGTCTCTTCCAACCCTTTGATTCTATGACTTTATGACATCCAATTTGCACCAGCTGAGAAAGAGGAAGTGGAAGTAGAGAACAGTGAGTGAGGCACCGGGAATCTAGGAGAGAAAAGCATCCGATCCAAAAGTTCCCCTGACTTAGCAAAATCTCTGACACAACATCTCCCAATCAACTCAAGGAACCAGGACACCAAAAGCTTGGGAGTTTTAACTCCACTCCACAAACAATGATAATGTTGCACTTTGCATCTGAAAAATGGTATACAGGGCCCAATTTCACAACCCAGCTGAACTATTCCATTCCATCATTAGTCCATCAAAACCAATAGGTCTTCTGGTGGAATAGCCCACTGACTCTCCCAAAGGTGAGTCTCATCAGTAGGTAGCCTAGAGTGTTGACATATAACAGCAAATGCTGTGATAATTTAGAATTCCTCCTTTACCGCTCTGCCTCTCTTTGGAACAACAGTCAAAAAGCCACCCTTTCAAGTCATGGTGTATCAGGTTGAGGCCATACAAAGTCATGCTGGTGTTTTAAGGTCCATGTCACTGAAATTATTATCATTTTAGGAAGCCCTTTTCCAGAGTCAGGGTCTCATTTGTAAATAAAAACTTTTGTTGTACCCTGCTTTTGATTGGTCCAGGAAGCCAATCAATATAATCTCTTTTATAAATATAAAAGTGAAAGGGTGCCAGCTAGACAGTAGTGTATATTTATTTAAGTAACAAACAAAGCATCCACACTATCAAGCCCATACTTTTGAAATAACAGGCTCCTTATTTTGCAATCTGTATTCCTGCTTTTCCCAGGGAATAACGCTCATTTCCAAATAGTTATTTTGAAATAGCGGTAGTGTAGATACTCCAGTGCTGCTATTTCAAAATAATTCGAACTAATTACTCCCTAGTGCTTCCTGGAGCTCTAAGTTGATGACCACATGAACAGAGCCTGCCTTGGACTCATTTTCAGGCTTCTGCATAGTGTGGACATGCTAGTTCAACGTTGTTATTTCAGGAGTTATTACATTGATTATTTTGAAATATTTTCCTAGTGTAGACATGCCCTTAGAAAGGAGTATCTTGCTACTCAGCTGATCTGTGAAGACAAGTGTTGTGGGAAGTTCACCTATTCACAACATTTATTTGAATAAGCCAGTGATAGCCAGCTCAGGACAATCGAATTCATGGAGCCAAGAGTCTATGCCTACCACTGAATGTCATTTGGAATTCTTGGGTTACATTCTTTCCGTAAATAAACTACAAATGGCCAATTCAAAAAATCACATCTACCTGAGGCCAAAGAGAGATGCAGGTGATTACAGGCCCCTATTGGCAACGTTATCTTTCCAGCTCCCTCCGTCCCGAAGGCTTAATATTTTCGGAGCTGTGCCTGGATTCGTGCCATGAGGGATGTAAAATAAACAATGAAGTTTTGATGCCTCAGGTGCCCTGGCAGAAAGAAGACAGCTCCACAGCCCCATGCTTGCGGGTGGTTTTCAGAGCATTGCCTCTCTGAGAGCTGCACAATTATGGATATACATTCCCAATCTATTAGCAGCTAGTTCCATCCCTCTCGCTCCAATGTGAATAGTTTCAATTTAATACCGTTTTTAAAAAATCCCATCTCTCATTCACTGAGTGTCCTCTACATTGTGACCGTGCATGTGGCATCAAGTCAGCAAAGGACTGGTTCCACTGTAACGCTGGGGTTTCTCCTCTTGAGCTGGTCGAGCAAAGAAAGAATGGAATTTGCAGGTTCACCGCACACCTGTGAACACCTGAACACTCTGCCTAAGCTAAGACTGCCCTCTGCATGTCATATTGGATAGACTCATAGACTTTAAGGCCAGAGGGGACTAGCATGACCAGCTGGCACATTGAAGGCCACAAATCCTCAATTACTTATTCCTGCACTCGGCCCTTAGGATATGTCTACCCTACAGGCTGGATGAACATGCAGCAATCAATCCAGTGGGGGTTGATTTATCATGTCTAGTATAGCTGCGATAAATCAACTGCTGAGTACTCTCGCATCAACTCTGGTACTCCACCAGAACAAGGAGTGTAGGCAGAGTCAATGGGAGAACGTCTCATTGTTGGGATAGTGGTAAGGAGTTCGGCCACAGGAGAAATTAACCTTGAACATGCTCTTTCCCTTCATTTTTGCAGCCTAGAAAAATAGATAAGCATGCAGCTGTTCTTCTTCGTTGTGTATTTTACCTACCCTCACTGGCGCTGTATAAATATTTCAGGGTTACTTTCCTTGTAATCTCTGTAGCCTGCTGATTCAGAAAGCTTGTAGCATAGGAAAGTGTTGATTTAATTAGAAATTCTGTAAATAGTAATTAGGGGCAGGTGTAACAATATTCATCACTTATTAATATTCATTTTATGGGAGTTAACATTACTAAATAAGGTTTTAGGAAAAGCAGTGATAGACATGTGACTTAATATACTAAAATAGATAAAAGGGTGTAATTGGTACCAAGTTGTTGCCACTTGGACATTGTGTTGAATGTCTGTGGTAAATGTACATGGGCCATAAAGCAATTCTGTTTACTCCATCCACTCCTGGGTCGCCTGTTTCTTCTCTTATACTCAGCACAGCGAAGACATAGCCAGGCATAGCCATAAAGTAGATCTAAGTACTTCCACTTCGGCTCCGTTATTCTTAGTGTAGACAAAGCCATCGTCTCTGGCTGAGTTACTGAAGCCCTCAAATATTTATTTAAAGATTTCGTGTTTACAGATTCAAAGGTTAATAAAGTTACAGTATGTTGGCACGCTACCGGTGGAAAACATATTAAACAGACCTTGTTTATTCCAACAGAATACTCTAAGGGACTTCTAAGGACATAAATCAGTTTGGATACATAGAGAACATTTAAGAAACTTCCATATGATGCATTGAAATAGAAGTATGATATAATTAAGCAACGACATGACAGCTAGTATGTGTGTTTCTGGGCAATTATCGCACGCCTCACATGGCATTATGAGACACCAAAGCCAAAAGCTCAAGGAACGTTAACAGCGAGAGATGGGCAATAATTCTCCCCAACTACACAACCTGCCAGGTTTTATTGCTCTTTGGAAATGGAATTTGTAAATAAAAAATAAGGAAAGCAATCAAACCTGCATATTGCAGACATAGGTACGGTAGACAATCAAGGGCATTATGCCCAGATTTCTACAGTCATCCAGTGATAAAATATATGGCAAACACAGAGGAGGAACACAGCTGTGGTTATGGCTATGAACAACAACCTAGGAGTTCTGAGCTCCATTCCTGGTGTGATCTTGGTTAATCTTTTCAGGGCAGAGATAGTCTCTTAATACATATTTGTGATAGCATCTAGCATGATAGGCTACTTAGGGTAGAATTGGAGACAAAATAGGGTCAATAGTAAATTTGTCAACCCCCCTCCAGAAACCCTCTCCCTCCTCCTCCCCCCCCCCCCCCCCCACACACATTTCAGGGCACCAAAGCTATTTGTGAGTTTGGGTTGAATTTGACAAATCGTTTCCTTTGAAAAGAAACGGAGAAAAATGTAAAAAAAAAAAAGTTGAAAGGGTTCATTTTCAGCCTGTTCAAAATGATACTTTGGACTTTTTGTTTCAAACTGATATTTGGTTTGAAAATGTAGCAAATGAAAAACAAAACCAAACAACAGGCTGAAACACACCGGAAAACCACATGAATCAAAATGAAAAAATGGAAGAGCAAAACGGCTTACAATCAAACAAAACAGGTTGTTCAACTAAAAATGAAATTAAAAAGCAACAGTAAAAATTTACCTCAGAGCAAGGGAAATGTTTAATTCAACCCAAGCTATTCCGCTCATTTCAGTTAGAAAAACCTTTTAAAAATCACATTTGATTCAAACTAAACCAATATTTTCTCCTGGATTTTTCAGTTCAGCCTCTGAAACAAAATATCAATGATTCACTCAGTTCTACTCTAAGAAATAACTGTAAGACAAATAATAATATGGACACAGTGGAACTTTGTTCACCCATCTGTTAAATTCAAAATTGAGTGAATGAGCAAACACAACCAAAAGAAAAAAAAAACCTCCACTGGAGGCAATCATTCCCACGTAATTTGATGTAGTTTACGTACTCAGGCCAAAGCAAATATCTTCTCCTTCCAGGGTAAATAAAAGCCCAAGCACAAAGGCTACGTCTACACTGGCATGAATTTCCGAAAATGCTTTTAACAGAAAAGTTTTCCGTTAAAAGCATTTTTGGAAAAGCGCGTCTAGATTGGCAGGATGCTTTTCTGCAAAAGCACTTTTTGTGGAAAAGCGTCCCTGGCCAATCTAGACACGGTTTTCTTCAAAAAAGCCCCGATTGCCATTTTTGCGATCGGGGCTTTTTTGCGGAAAACAGTACTATGCTGTCTACACTGGCCCTTTTGGGCAAAAGTCTTTCGGAAAAAGACTTTTGCCCGAACGGGAGCAGCATAGTTTTTCCGGAAAAGCACTGATGATTTTACATGAGATCGTCAGTGCTTTTCCGGAAATTCAAGTGGCCAGTGTAGACAGCTGGCAAGTTTTTCCGCAAAAGCTGCTGATTTTCCGGAAAAACTTGCCAGTCTAGACACAGCCAAAATATACCTTCAGCAATGTTCCCTCTAATTTTTTCCATACATATTCTCAGGAAAAAAAAACCCTTCAAAAACATAATACAAGGAGAAACTGCTGACCTGGAATTCATATGAAAATTTGACACCCCGAAAGATAGTTTAAATAGACACATTGTGCGGTTCTCTTATTATAATAGGTAATTTCCTATTCAGGTACTCTCACCTTCTCAGATGAACTGTGTCCACACTGATTTGAATAGTGCTGATGTCACACTCCCATCTCTGTATCCCTGCCTTTTTTTTCTTTTCTCTTCAGCATCTGAGGAAGTGAGTTGTAGCTTTTGGGTACGTCTAGACTACAGGCTTTTGTCGACAGAGGTTTTATTGACAGATACTGTCAACAAAGCTTCTGTCGACAAAGAGCGTCTAGACTACAGCCAGTTCTATCGATAAAGCAAGCCGCTTTGTCAACATGAAAGTATAGACACAAAGGACAGTGTAAATGCAATAATGCCTTCTATCGACAGAACTCTGTCGACAAAAGGCGTTATTCCTCGTAGAATGAGGTTTACATACGTCGACAAAACTGCTGAGTTTTGTTGATGTTATGTCGACATAACTCAAAGGCAGTGTGGACGCAGGGATAATTTTGTTGACAAAAGTCCTCTTTTGTCGACAAAACCCTGTAGTCTAGACACACCCTTGGATTGCAAGATTTTTCAAAGCAAGTACCACAGGGTTGGTTTCTCCAGGTTGTGCACCAGATTCTTGTGCCTTACAGCTCATATAGCCCGTTCTAGAAGATTAGGGGAATCCTTGGGTGGCCTATAAACTATGCTACCTCCTCTTTTTACTTTAGGTGAATGTAGTATGACAGGACAGAGTCTACCCAGGGAACCTTCTGCCACAACGTATCACCTTTTGGGAAAGTTAGCAGCTGATGTAACTTAAAGCAACCTTTAGGCTGCTCTAAAGTGAACTATATGTTTGCTTGCTTGATTCCGTCAACCCAAGATCTGTAGAGTAGAAAAGGCTCTTTTGTGCCTCATTCCTGGACCACACCACTCTCCTGGGCTTTAGCATAGCTGACGATCCATCTCATTTCCATTTATTTGTCTATGCATATTTGTGGACCTATGTAAATAACACACAATTGTAACCCTAAAATAATTCCACTATTCTGCACTCTACACATGTACAATGACTTAATGTCCCGTGTCAGTTAAGTATTTTGATCCATTCTCATACCAGAGAATCATGAGATATATTTGGCCACGGAACTGGTCTTTACTTGGATGTCCTGAAAGATCAGCATGAAGGCACCCACGTATTCCTCCTGGGCCGCCATCAGAAATTTGACTAGTGGTGAAATCAGCAAAGGAACAAAGCAGCATCTCTGTAGCGATACCGTCTTGCCTGAGATAACAGTATTAAACAAGGTAAATTTAGCTACACATGTATCATTGCACGGCTGTTCCCCCTAGGTAATCTGATAGACGGCTTTTCCTTGCTTCAGCATTATTCTTTATCTCTCTCCCTTCGGTTGTCGGCTCCCTGTGTCATTCGGTGTTCCATCATTGAAAGTGATTATTTCAGACACTTCAGGAAATGACTGGAGATGTGTTGATTTCACAGGCACAGTCGACCCTCCTCCTATGTCTGTGCCCCCCTCTGTTCCCCCCACCCCGTCATTGATCTGAAATGACAATACAACCCAGAAGAGGACAAGACTGCTTGAGAGCAATTGTAAATAAGGCAATTATAATATTGCTATTGGGATGGAGGGTGCTCTGTGCGCCTTGAATTCCTTCTCTCACATTCTACATCCAGTCGCTTTGCAACATGTTCTTTGGATTAATGGCTGTGTCTAGACTGGCCAGTTTTTCCGGAAAATCAGCCGCTTTTCCGGAAAAACTTGCCAGCTGTCTACACTGGCTGCTTGAATTTCCGCAAGAGCACTGACTTCCTACTGTAAGAAATCAGTGCTTTTTGCGGAAATACTATGCTGCTCCCGTTCGGGCAAAAGTCCCTTTTGCGCAAAAGTTTTACGCAAAAGGGCCAGTGTAGACAGCTGAGATTTGTTTTCCGCAAAAAAGCCCTGATCGCGAAAATGGCGATTGGGGCTTTTTTGCGGAAAAGTGCGTCTAGATTGGCCACAGACACTTTTCCTCAAAAAGCGCTTTTGCAGAAAGGCGTCCGTGCCAATTTAGACACTCTTTTCCGAAAACGCTTTTAACAGAAAACTTTTCCGTTAAAAGCATTTCCGGAAAATCATGCCAGTCTAGACTTAGCCAATAGGTGTATGTAATGCAGCATCAGGTGTTTTTCAAGCCCCACCCAATTCTAGCTGAGAGCCAGGGCTGCTGCATGGCATGGCCCCAAACTTCCCTGGCCATGCAGCACAGTTCCAGCCTTCCCCGGCTCCCAGGGAGCAAACTCCAGCCCCTTCTGGGCAGCTGGACAGTGTAAGCAGTTTTGGCAAGGCAATGCCTCTATTACCCACCTGCCATACCTGTACTAGCTGATTCAAATTCTTTGGGCTCCACTGAAAGGATACCCATGCCTTTCCACAATCTTTATTTGTATTGCAGGATCACCCTGCGTCTGCAACCAAGACTGGTGCCCCTTTGCATTTGCCACTGTAAAAACAGGACATGACACAGTCCCTGCCCTAAAGTCCTTACAACTGGAACAGAAAAGTCTTTTCATGGAGGCTTTCCCACAATAACCGAGGCTGAGTCATAAATTAGATCCAGGGAATGGTCTCGATTTCCTTGGTCCTACCTCTGCAAAGGGGCTGGACTTGATGACCTCTCTGGGGTCCTTCCAGCTCTTCATGTCGATGATTCTGTATCTAATAATTTTTTCTTCCCTCTATGTTGGGTATGGAGAAGTCCAAGCTGAAGTTCAAAGGCGAAATGAATTTATCAGCAATCGCCTCCGAACACAGTGCAGGGTAAGAGTGTTGCATGACCTCATGTTGGACTTGGCTCTGCAGGATGCAGGCACCTTCACCTGCCATAAAAGGCAGTAAGAGTGGCGGGCAGTTAGCACCATGTAGGAGGGGTTGGTTTCTTGCACAATCAGGGTTTGGAATGAAGCAGCAAGTGGATACGTACTCGTTGGGAATAAAGTGATGGGGTCCTGACTCTGACGTCCTGCTCATGTAACTTCCTTGACCTGCATCAAGGAGGAGCCCTGGGGCACATTTAAGAGATTAAAAAGACTTGGACTTTTCATCTTAGAAAAGAGGACACTAAGGGAGGGAGATGCTAGAGCTCTATAAAATCATGCCTGGTGTGGAAAAAGTGACTAAGGAAAAGTTATTTACTTGTTCCCATAACATAAGAACTAGGGGTCACCAAATCAAATTAATAGGCAGCAGGTTTAAAATAAACAAAAGGAAGTTTTTCTTCACTCAGCGTGCAGTCAACCTGTGGAACTCCTTACCAGAGGATGTGATGAAGGCTAGGGCTTTAACAGGGTTCAAAAACAGGCTAGCTAGGTTTATGGAGGTTAGATCCTTAATGGCTATTAGCCAGGATGGGTAGGAATGGTTTTCCTAGCCTCTGTTTGTCTGTAAATGGATGACAGGAGAGGGATCACGTGAGGATTACCTGTTCTGTTCCCTCCTTCATGGGCATCTGATATTGGCCACTGTTGGCAGACAGGATACTAGGCTGGATGGTCCTTTGGTCTCACCCACTATGGCCATTCTGCATTCTTATGTTCTTATGTTGTATGGGCATAAGCTTCCATGGTCAACAGTGAACCATGGCCAATGAGAGCTGCAAACCATCAGGCCTGTAGATGCACAGGTAAATAAAACAACCAGCGTCTCACCAGAGATTAACCCTGGCAAACCGAGTCTGGCCCGTGTGCTGCTTATTCATAAAATCATAGAATCATAGAACTGGAAGAGACCTCAAGAGGTCATCAAGTCTGGTCCCTTGCCCTCACAGAAGGGTCAAGCATGATCTACATCATCCCTGATAGCTGTCTATCTAACCTGCTCTTAAATATCTCCAGTGATGGAGATTCCACAACCCCCCTAGGCAATTTAATCCAGTATTAGCCATCCTGACGAGAAGTTTTTCCTAATGTCCAACCTAAAACTCCCTTGCTGCAATTTAAGCCCATTGCTTCTTGTCCTATCCTCAGAGATCAAGGAAAACAATTTTTCTCCCTCCTCCAAGTACCCTTTTAGGTACTTGAAAATTGCTATCGTGTCCACCCCTGCTTTAAGGTGTGATCCAATGTCCATTTAAATCAATGTATTTCCGCTGACACCAATGCACCTTTGGTTCCCAGCTATCCAGACTTTTAAATCACTTTTGCAACATTAACATAGAAATTTACCAACCTCAGAGGCACAAAGAGCAGTTAGCCTTCAAAATCCAGTTGACGTTCAATGGGACATAAACATCTCACAGACCTTTATGCCAGGAAAAAACCTTCCCCACAATCTCTAAGGTACAAATCAACTTACCCACTCTCCATAGAGGAGATAATGACATACACACAAGGGCTTTTCACGCTAACCATCTCACTGATTATCCCAGGCATGTGGGAAGTTGTGTTTTGGAAGGAGCTCTTTATGCTAATTTATAGCTGATAAAGTATACCCTGACATTTAGCAAAAACTAGGATTATTTAGTCTGGGATCTATAAAGCTGGCAAGGACTTAACTGAAGCTATAAAGGGTACAGTAAAACCCAATCAGCCCCTGCTTTTTTACACTGTGTCATAATTAAAGAACACGAGGTCACTGGAAGCTAATAGCAGATAAATGTAAAACAAATGACATGAAATACTTCTTCACAGAGCATTTAGTCAGCTTATGGCTCACGCTATGCTGGAGGTCAGAGTCAGATACGGTAGCCGCATTTTAAAAGGCACTGGGTGATATGAAGACCAGAATACTTCTAGCATCGCATGCTAAGACTGGGTTAGTCCATTCGCATGCTCAGGGCATTAGTTGATCCTCGCGGGGATCAAAAGGACTTTTCTTTTGTGCCATAGACAACAATATACAATTGTTTTCCCCCTTGCCTTCTTCTCAGGCAGCAGATCAAAGGCCACGCAAGAAGCAGATGGAGGGCAGGATGGATAGTTGATGCAGATCTGTCATAGCAAATTTTATATTCCTTTAATGCTAAGAGGTTGCATTCATTGTTAGCAAAGGTTTCTGGTAACATAAACCGGCATAGATTGGTGTAAGGAAAGCCACAGAGACCGCACTCAGAGAAAGGAATATAGGGTGTGCCAACACTTCCATATTCAGCCAGCAGGGGGCACTTTGGGACAGCCATGCCGCATGACAGGAAGTGTCCGGTTACTGGAATGGGCTTGTCAAAGTTCGCAGCACGGCGTGACCTTAGAAAGTCATTCCCATGCCTTGTCAACCGTCCGGATGAGTCCCTGGGTGGGCCCAGTGTGAACCGGATGTTTACAGAAGCTGGAACAGACTCAGATTGAGTTGAGTGTTTTTGGCAGCTATTTCTGTTTTAAATAACTCACTGGACTAATGAAAGAAAGGGGTTGAAATTCCTTCCTCGAAGCCCACCGGATTGGTGAACAGATCCTATAGACTCGTGGGGTCCCATGGTGGTAGGCAATGTACAAACCCATGCAGCTTGCAGAGATTTTACATTTGTCACTGTAGCTTTTAATTTCCGTTTAACTAACTTCCTCATTTTTCTGTAGTTCCCCTTTCTGAAATTAAATGCCAGTGTTGGGCTGCTGAAGTGTTTTTCCCACCACAGGGATGTTAAATTGTATTATATTATGGTCATAAACAAAAGCCATAAACCATCCTTGCCCCCTCCACCTCCGACCGCCAAGAACAATAGTCAAAATAGGCAAAAAAGACAATTGGTGGGAACAGAGGCAAGGAGAGGACGCAACATGCCCACGATTCCTCCTTGGTAGAGCCAGGAAGAGAATCCAGGAGCAGGGTGATGTGGAAGCACATCAGCTGGACTGGGTGTCATAGATGAGCTGATAACCCTCTGATAACTTTTAGCTCTGCAGTCAGAGCCCTCACCTGAGATGTGGGAGACCCAGGTTCAATTCTTCCCTGTCTGCTGGTGATGAGAAGAAAGGATTTGAGCAAGCACCTTTCAGCAGAGTGCTCCAGGCACTAATCTATAGATTACCCAGCCAGGGGGACAGGTCTGAGGGTCTCCCACCTGTCAGATGTGCTCAGTGGATCATTTTTTCTCTGTGTCCTAATGACTCTTCCACTGTGGAATAATATTTAATTTACAGCCTCTCTCTGACTTACAAACCAGTTAGGGACCAAGCAATTGGTCATAACTCGGTTTGTTCATAAGTCGGACCCCATAGAGTTACACGTAACCGTGCTGTTCGTAAGCGCGGATTGCGTTCGTAATTCAGGGTCTGCCATTTACGACAGCTTCGGTCGTAACTGCGAGCAGTCGTAAGTCGACCGTTTGCAACTCACGGACTGGCTGTATCTACAGTGGGAGAGTAATTGGGCCAGAGAGATTTTGAAGTTCAGTAGTTTGGACTCACAACTAGGTGGTAGTGGGAGACTCCGGGTACTGTTCCCCAAAGTAATTACTCTTTAAGAACATAAGAATGGCCATACTTGGTCAGACCAAAGGTCCATCTAGCCTAGTATCCTGTCTCCTGATAGTGGCAAATGCTAAATGCCCCAGAAGGAGTGAACAGAACAGGGAATCATCAAGTGATCCTTCTCCTGTCACCCATTTCCAGCCTCTGACAAACTGAGGCCAGGGACACCATTCCTATCCATCCTGGCTAATAAATATTGATGAAACTATCCTCCACGAATTTATCTAGCTCTTTTTGGAACCCTGTTAAAGTCCTGGCCTTCACAACATCCTCTAGCAAGGAGTTTCACAGGTTGACAATGCGTTGTGTGAAGAAATACTTCCTTTTGTGTTTTTTTAACCTGCTCCCTATTATTTATCCACAGTGGAACAACTTCAACAAGACAGAGTGAGGGAGCCCCTCATAATATCCCGAAATGTAGATACATCATGGATATCATCATTTATGGGAGTCACTTGAGAAACTAATAGACTGTTAACGCCCTGGGCTTCCTGTTGGCTAAAGAACAGATACCTGGGTAGTTTGCTAACACCACCTGGCCTCTGTGCTGAAAGGAAAGTGTTTTCCTGACAAAAATGTTGCCCGGATTCACTTTGAAAGGCCTGTAATGAATCCTGCTAATTGGCTCTCAACCCTGGATTCCCGCATACTCAGCACAGCCTGCTCACAAGAAGGGAGAGTGGGAGGCTGCAGGTGAATGAATCAAAGACATGCCGTCTCCTGTAGCGATTCACAAAAATCCTTCAGCAAAAATCCTTTGCGCAGAAAGAAATGGCAGAAAATACGCTAATGATGTCGCACTTTATGGAAAAGAGTCCCTCATTAGCATATTCTCTGCCACAAAAACGTGTAGTGTAGACGTAGCCTCTGATAAAGACAGCCGAGTGTTCAATACACAACCACTTGCATGCTAAGAAAGGTCATGGCAGGGGTAAACCTCATTACGGGTTGGGGATGTAGCAGCGCAATTAATGGGCTGAGACGGAGACCAGACCTGCTCACCTGAGGTAGGGAGGGTTGATGATTACAGTAAATGGGAAATGCAAAGAATCTCGATGCTCGTTTCCCGGGATCTAGGGGAGGGGCAGGAGGGATACAGCTTTGCTTCCGCAGGGTATGGCTGAGTTCCTGCTACAATAAACATGACGGCTACGTCTAGACTGGCATGATTTTCCGCAAATGCTTTTAACGGAAAAGTTTTTCCGTTAAAAGCATTTGCGGAAAAGAGCGTCTAGATTGGCACGGACGCTTTTCCGCAAAAGCACTTTTTGCGGCCAAGCGTCCGTGCCAGTCTAGATGTGGTTTTGTGCAAGAAAGCCCCAATTGCCATTTTTGCTACCCATTAATTTCATTTGGTGTCCTCTAGTCCTTATATTATGGGAACTAATGAATAACTTTTCTTTATTCACCCTCTCCACACCACTCATGATTTTATAGACCTTTATCATATCACCCCTCAGTCTCCTCTTTTCCAAACTGAAAAGTCCCAGTCGCTTTAGCCTCTCCTCATATGGGAACCGTTCCAAACCCCTAATCATTTTAGTTGCCCTTTTCTGAACCCTTTCCAAGGCCAAAATATCTTTTTTGAGGTGAGGAGACTACGTGGCTGCATCTAGACTGGCATGATTTTCCATAAATGCTTTTAACGGGTAAGTTTTTCCGTTAAAAGCATTTGCGGAAAAGAGCATCTAGATTGGCATGGACACTTTTGCGCAAAAGCACTTTTTTGCGGAAAAGCAGCCATGCCAATCTAGACATAGTTTTGTGCAAGAAAGCCCCAATCGCCATTTTCACCATCGGGGCTTTTTTGCGCAAGACAGTTTTTACCTGGCTACACTGGCCTTCTTGCGCAAAAGCATTTGCGTAAGAGGGCTTATCCCTGAGCGGGAGCATCACAGTATTTGCACAAGAATGCTGACAATCTTACATTAGATCGTCAGTGTTCTTGCGCAAATTCAAGCTGCCAGTGTAGACAGCTGGCAAGTTTTTCCGCAAAAGCAGCCGCTTTTGCTGAAAAACTTGCCAGTCTAAATGCAGCCCATCTGTACACAGTATTCAAGATGTGGGCATACCATAGTTTTATACAGGGGCAGTAAGATATTCTGGGTCTCATTTTCTATCCCTTTGTTAATAATTCCTAACATCCTATTTGCCTTTTTGACTGCCGCAGCACATTGTGTGGAAGTTTTCAGAGAACTATCTACCATAACTCCAGCTCTCTTTCTTGATTTGTCGTAGCCAAATTGACCCCCTAAATTGCGGGGGGGGGGGGGAGATTGGGGAAACCAGATCTGCAGATAGTAATGAAGATGTGATTGCCCCATGGAGTTATACAGAGGCAATATGATATTTTCAGTGGTATTCTCTATTCCTTTTCTAATGATTATTGTGATGGGGCATCTGCCCTGCACTGGCCTAAGGAGGGTTGAATCCAGCCCTGGGAGAGGTCTGAGGCTGTGGAACAAGCAGCTGCAGCAGACAACAGCTAATTAGGGCCCAGCTGAGGGCTGTATAAATAAGGACTCCTGAGCAAAGCAAGTTTTCTGTGAGGCAGGAGGGAGCTAGCTGCCAGAGAAGCTAGAGGCTTAACAGAACAGAGAGTTGGGGAAAGGAAGGCAGGCAGGCAGGGTTGGGGAGCTCTGCTCAGGCAAACTCCTGGGCTCAGGCCTTGCTCTCAAGGCCTGAGGCTACTAGGACTGCGGGTCCATGCCCCTTGCCAATGAGGCGTGGTCATTTCACACTGCAGTTTGCCCTGAGGTAAGGGGATAGATGATGACTGGCAGTAGGGTACCCAGGGCTAGGCGGTTATTGGGGAGTCCCTGAGGGGAAGGACCGCAGAGTGTGGGGGGCACTGCAGCAGGGCAGTACCCAGAGAGAAGGATGCTGCAGTCTGGCAGGGGTGTGGGTCCTAAGAGAAGGTGGCAGCACCATTAAGTTTGATATCTGTGCACAGCCATATTTGCCATGCTTGACTGAGAACTTTGCAATTCCTTTGTACCAAAATGCAAATTCTGCAACACTGAAGCATTTCCCAAATTCATGTCAGTTTCTCCAGAATTTTCCAAGATATTTTTTCTGTTCCAAAATTTATTTTTTATTAGCAATGGTGCTTGAAAGGGAGCAATGTTTTATTTCACCCAAACCAAATTTAACTTTTCAATTTCCTGAAAAATTCATCTTCTCTCTCATTTGAAAAGAATTTTTTCCTTCATTTTTTTCTGAATTGCCAGTGAGCAAAAAAACCAGTTATTCAATTCACATGGTTCAAATCTTGACCATACCCCTGTATTCATATGAACCAGAATGTGTAATGGGACAGATATGTATCTCAGGAAGACACTTCCTGGTTTAGAGGCTGGTAGATGGTAGAGTTACCACATCAACAAAAATATCGGACACACTTGACATTACATCACAATCTACATTACATCTTATTTAGAAAATACCGGACATTTATATTTTCTCAGTTTGTTTCCTGAACAGAAAGCTCTAATACTGGACTGTCCAATTCAAAACCGGACACCTGCCAACCCTGGTAGGAGGTAATGTACCTTAGGAAAACACTCCGGCTACATCTACGCTGCAGGCTTTTTGCTCAATAACACCTGTTCTTGCGCAAAAACTTGCAGAGCGTCTACACTGCACGCGCGTTCTTGCACAAGTAAATTTACAGTAAAGCATTGGAAAACAGGGCTTCTTGTGCAAGAGTTATTCCTCTCCCCACGAGGCATAAGCCCTGTTGCACAAGAGCACTTCCAGAAGAGGGCAGTGTAGACAGGCAACAGGGGTTTCTTGTGCAAGAAAGCCCTATGGCTAAAATGGCCATCAGAGCTTTTTTGCGCAAGAGAGCGTCCACACTGTCATGGATGCTCTTGAGCAAAAGCACATCTTTTCCGCAAAAGCACATGGCAGTGTGGATGCTCTCTTGTGCAAGAACTTTTGCACAAGAACTGTTGCGCAAAACTGTTTTTATGCAAGAAGCGTGCAGTGTAGACGTAGCCTTCCTGTTTTAGAGGTGCTCAATTCCTGTTTTAGAGGTTGTTTCCTTGCGGCTCTCACCTTTGGTGACAATTCTACTGCCTGATAGAAGTTCCTAGTGGTGGGACACTGGAGGATTGTTTTCAGTGGAATCCCTGTTTTTTTCCTTCGGTAGTTCTGAGCTCCTTTGTGAGCAATGGTAATATGGAACAGAAAGGAGAGATGTCTGACAGACTTCTGTTAGAGTGACAGCTTCCTCCTTAGGGTTCAGATACAGAGACCACAGTGTTCAGTTCTCCCTTGAATCTTTTAAGGGGTTCAGGGTCCCATTTGATCTAGTGTCCAAGAGTTTGCTACCCTCAAATGGAAGGTACCTTAGTTGTTGCTTGGCCTGCTCTGAGGATCCCTGACAACTGACTCCATGATGATCTAACCATGGCAACTGAAGTGGCCATCATGTGGCCCTGTGGAATCAGATGTATCCAGCACAACTGGCCAGTTGTCTAGTCCTCCTGGTACATTTGAAATCCAGGTGTTCCTAACAGAGCTTGCCTATAAGTGGAGATAACTTATTCTAATTTGACTAGTCTTATTTAAAGGGGCTAAGCTGAATTTATTTCAGGAGGCCAAAGTCATCTGTCCACAAAACAGAGAGGCTACGTCTAGACTGGCATGATTTTCCGCAAATGCTTTTAACAGAAAAGTTTTTCCGTTAAACGCACTTGCAGAAAAGAGCGTCCAGATTGGCACGGGCGCTTTTGCGCAAAAGTGTCTGTGCCTATCTAGACACGGTTTTGCGCAAAAAAGCCCTGATCACTATTTTCGCCATCGGGGCTTTTTCGCGCAAAACAATTTTTAGCTGTCTACACTGGCCCTCTTGCGCAAAAGCATTTGCGCAAAAGGGCTTTTTCTCGAGCGGGAGCAGCATAGTATTTGCACAAGAACACCAACAATCTTACATTAGATCATCAGTGTTCTTGCGCAAATTCAAGCGGCCAGTGTAGGCAGCTGGCAAGTTTTTCCACAAAAGTGACTGCTTTTGCGGAAAAACTTGCCAGTCTAGACGCAGCCTCTGAATGGACACAGGGCAAATCCAAAACCAGAGACAATTACATGAATTGTAATCCATGTAAATATATACACACCTATAACATTGTAGTTCCCACTGTACTGTCCAGCATAATAACTTAGTTTTGATATTCTTTGAATGTATCTATGACCAGCTTGGTTCAAGTACATTCCCTCGCTGGTCAATTCTGACTGTCCCTGCCAGTCTCCACGACCTTAGCTAGGAAAACTACCTCTCTCCTACCAACCCTCATAAAAGGGTCAGCACTACCATACAATCATGCCCATCAAATAGAATTGTTGTTCAATGTGACGTTTGATATAATAGCTTCTTTTGCTCTAGCTCTCTGACATTTTGGTAACATATAAAAATGTCACAGGGCGACAAATCCCGATTAAAACCGACTGCAGCGGTAGCGTTGGGACAGTGTTGCAGGCTGTAAATCCCAGCAGCTAGATTCAGATTGGACCTGTCACTTGGCCATACAGGCTGAATGGCTGCAGAACATAGATATAATGAGGCGGATATTTGAATCCTCCCAAGAGAGAAACAAACAGGAAAACTGATTTCACCTTCTTTGTGGCTCTGGGTTTGGATCCTGACCTTCTCCTAGCTCCCAAGCTGAAAAAGGTTCATATTCTGGCATTTCAGCCCCCGGCCAGAAAATTGTTTGTGTGTGCATACATTTGAGCATGAGTAGGCTCACTGAAGTCAAGTAAACTACACACATGTGCTTACACAATGAAGGATCCCGGGGCACCTTAAAGGCAAAAAAGATTTATTTTGGCATAAGCTTTTGTGGCTAAAACCCACTTCATTTGCATGCATCTGTCTAAGTGGTTTTTTCCTCACGAAAACTTGTGCCCAAATAAATCTTAGTCTCTGGGCTACCCTGGGGGCTTTATTTTGAAATAACCCCCCTCCGGTCGAATGAGTAAGCCGACTGTCCACAGTACCTAGCCTGTTATTTCAAAACAGCAGAACAGGGGCTGTGGAAAAGATCTGCAAGAGACTAGTCTTAGAAAAAGCCTCTCTGCTCCCTTCTCAAATGGCTTATGGCCCTGATCTTGCAAATCAACAGTCTCTTCTCTTCCTTTTACACCTATGAGAGTAATTCCACTGAAGCTGCTAGTGCTACTCACGAGCTTCAAGCTACACATGAGGAAGGGCCAATTTTGAAGGCTGAGAACCTAAAGTCTGTCTTCAAAATGGTCCCTCCCCCCCCCCTTCCTTTTGATTAAATAATAGAAATTCTGTGGGTAAAATTCACTGCTGTGCTGAGAGCTAGCGCAAGACATAAGCACCGCAGGACGGCTGGGCTAAACTGCTACACGCGGACTTTCGCCATATGTGAGCATAATGACATGGCCTATGGAGAAATTCTTAATAGACTCAACGGATACTCACTTCCACTGAACTGTGTTATCAGAAAGAGGCACTTCCTTCGCTGTCGCTTTTCTATCCGAAGGAAAACACCTGCTTTTTGAAGTGAGCTTTCTTTCCTCATCCACTTAGTATCTATCTTCCCAACTAAGTTGGTTCAAATGTTCCCCCTTTGGAGGGTGCAACCATTCCCTCATCCAAATCATTAATGAAGATGTTGACCAAAACTGGCCTCAGGACCTCCCCTCTGCTTGCAACCTGTTAACAACCTTTGCATCCTGATGGTTTTTTTGCTGCTTTCCTTAAACAGCACTAGTGACAGGACCATCCTGAGCATTTAGGCAACCTTGAACGTTACTTGATTCTCCTGCCCTCTTCAGAGGGGGGCCAGGCATTGGCTTGAACAGTTGAATCCATTGTGCCTTGGATATGAAACTTTCTACACATCTTGCATCCTCACTCTGGACTCATTCTGCTCTCACACATGGCTGGGGCATTAAAGGAACTCACTCCATTTCTTGTAGGCTCACTCTGCAGCGCATACTGTTAGCACCACTGATTTCAACAGGCTGCTCCTGTGAACAAAAGGGTTCAGGATCAAGTCCTTCATTTGCACTAATAATAAGGCTGTACAAAAAAAAAAATCCCTGGCTTCTAAGCAGTATTCATTATTTGAGATGCTTCAGTATGTCCCTGTTGGGCCAGGCATTCATTATTGACTCTGGCCACAGCGCATAAAACATCTGTGCAAATTCCGTGCACGGGAGGTTGCATTTTATGGTTCCACTGTGATCCTCCTCATGTAACCTGAGCCAGAAAATTTTTTAAAATGCCACTGATGAGTGATTTGAAGAACAACAAAAAAATGGTGTCGGTCAAATGAGTCACTGCTGATGGTAGGACTGATTCTCCACTCCCTGACACCTATGATTTGCAGCTGATTCTGCTGTCGTTTTGGTGCTATGTTCTTAAACCTGCGGAGTAGCCCCTCACTTGTCACTGTGAGTAGCTCCATGGAATTCAGCAGGACCTCTCATGCAATTAGGGATGGCTCCGGGCGAGTGAAGCTGGCAGGATCTGGCAGTCTGAGGCTAAGTCTACACTACGGGTGTTTTGCAGAAGAGGAAATGCAAATAGAGCACTCATTTGCATATCTCACGCTCTCATTTGCATATCTTCTTCTGATCCTTTTTGTGTGGACGGGGCCATTTGTCGGGGAAAAAAAAACCCCTTTTGCACACGAGCCCTTATTCTTCAAAAAATGAGGTTTACAGGCAAAAGGGGTCGGAAGAAGATATGCAAATGAGTGTGAGATATGGAAATGAGCACTCCATTTGCATTTCCTCTTCTGCCAAACACCCGCAGCATAGACGTAGCCTGAGTTTGCTGCACCCCGCAGTGAGACAGGAATGAACCTCTGGCTACTACAGATGGAAAGCTTTGAAATACGGACGTTTGGATTCTCCAGTTTGCTTTCCACATATAACCCGGCAAGTGATTGTCTTCGTAGACTTCTTGTGTAGGGACCATCTTAGCCACAACTTACTCTAGGTATCCCCACCTCCCCACCCCCTAATTCAAGGGTGAGGGGTTGGAGGATCTGGTACAGCTGAGCTCTATTCCATTTGGAAAGAGCAGAAGTGGCTGAAGTTATAGTCATCTACATGCTGATCTAAATTCCTGCCGAGCCAGGCAACCAAAGGTAAGAGAACTGCAATTGTGTTGTGCATGGAGGTGGAATAGGTCAAGAGGTCCCCTGCTAGAGGCCTTGTCTCCCTGTCTCACCCTGCCCCAGAAGAGAGCAGAAGAGAAATCCTTCAGGCAGCCTAGAATGGCTGCAGGGGAGCAGCCAATCAGAGGGCGTACTGGATTGACCAATCAAGAGCCAGCAGGGCCATACAAAAGGAAGTGACAGTGTTAGAAAAGTCTTTCTGCGTGGAGATTGAAGATGGAAGGCAAGGTGCCCAGCTAGCTGGAGGAAAAACAACGCTGTGGATAGGTCAGTAAAGGCAGGCTGAGCCCAGGTGACTGAGTGTGGCGGTGCGTCGGGGTCCCCCGCCTCCTTCACCCCCGTAGTGGCACGAACCGACTCTACCAGCCAGTTGAATAGAGGGAGTTTATTGCTTCTTCAGGATACAGCACAGATGTAATCTGGTTACAGGATCTGGGGCTAGGAGGCCTCAGTGCCCCCCCTTGAGATGGGGGGTGGCTGGGCCCTATAATCCCAGCCCCCTCCCTAGCTCCTTCTCCCCTGCTTCCCACACAGAAACTACCACTCTCTTCCAGCCCTGCCCCCCAGCCAGAGGTGGCATTCCACCTTCCTTTGTTCCTCTCCCTGGGAGGTAACTGGTCGAACAGGTACCTCCCTGTCCCATCAGCTACTCTGCTGGGCCGTGGTACAGACAGTAACCAGTGGGGATCACCCACAGCCCAAGCCCAACAACCAGCAAGGCAACACTACGTCACACTGAGCATGGTCCTAAAACTTATCCAGACCAGGTGAGGGTACTGTGGATGGCCCCGCTGGGATCCTAAATTAAGCCGAGGGAGAGCTGCTGAAAATAGACCAACTGAAGATACCCAGATGGGCCCTGATTTGTCACTTAAGGACAGCAGTGCATCCAGGAAGGAAGCCGTGGTGCTACAGCCCCATACCAGAGCTGCGGGAGAACTAAAGACCATATAGCCCAGAAGGGAGGATGGTGTGTGTGACCCGGCTGAGTCACTGAAGACCAACCGAAAGACCCCCTGGCTGGATGGGCTGGCACTTGCAAGATGTGGGTGTTCCCTCACGCCAACCAAGAACTAAGGAAAGCTTTTACTCAATAGGAAAGAGGGCACCAGTGAGAGGCAGGGACTGCCCTGTTCAAATCTGACTTTTTCAAAACACCACCATCCCCTGAATTAGGGGCTGAGTAGGTGGGGATACCTAGAGCAAGAGATGGCTAAGATTGTCACTACCGGGGCAAGCAGGCATATATTGTCTAGAAAGGGGCATTCACAAGAGGCAGACACTGATGACACCTCACCACGACATCACAGTGACACTTGGATGCAGGGGAGAATTAGCAGACCAAGGGATTTACAGTTCCCGTTGGAGAGAGAGAGTAAAGTGCTCTAAAAATAGATGAGTGAAGTGGGCTGGAAACGAATAGAGCTTTCAGTAGTATTTTGAAAACTGTGTTAAAATTACAAGTTATCTCGTTGGGTTTTCAGGGGTTTTCTGGTCCGACTTACAGTCTAGATGGTGGTTTGGTCTCACCTTGTATAAGACTTGTAGGTGGGTTACCATAGACTCTTACATTTCAAGGGATTACTTTGCCCCGGAATAGCGACCATTAATAGCTAAGCAAATTAAGGACACACACAGCTGGTTTTCACATTCTCTTGGGATCCCAAGAAGGTGGCAGTGTCCTGACCTACAGGAACAGTTGGAGGTAAGGAATCGGTTCAGGAAACTTTGGTACTAGATCCAGCTGCTTCCATGCCAGATTGAACTAAGTCATCACAATTAGGCGCTGTAATCGAAGGCGGCTCGGATACAGGAACATAAAGTCCTACTGAAACCTCACCAGCTCTGGTTCTCGTCAAAGTTGCAATCGGGCCATATGCCACTTCCATAAAATAGCATTCAACAGTTTTACCACCACTGAAACAAATCCTGTGTATTCTTCAGGTTCTTCAGATACCCATTCTGCTGGAGAAGCATCACTATCAGTCCAACCATAAACTAAACTTAACATCAATTTAAATGAATACGGCTTGTGTGGGATATTTAGAAGGAAAGAACCAGTTTCTCCATTGGTGTAAATTGGCATGACTCCACTTACCATTGTTAGGGCTATTCTGATCTCTCCTTATGGGCTCATCTCACCACTGTTCCTTCAATTCTTACACTGGTATGACTCCATTTAAATCAATAGGACTGGGTAGTTGGACCCACCATATATTTTGGCCATTAAATAGCTATCCAGGGTTCCTTCAGTGTGAAAGAGACAGCTGACCTGGTACAGCTCTGATCTGAATAATAATGATTAATCGTGTTTACACTTCCATTTGACCTTTGGCTGCCTACTGTCAATGTGCTACTGCTGATGACTTTGCTGCTGTCACACCAAGAGAGTTGCCATCCCTATTAATGTTTCCCTTGATTCACAATTGGTCCTGTACAATCACAGGGTAATTGGGAGGACAGGAAAGGGCAGCAGCGTCGGTGACCTTTTCATGGGAAATTTCTCATGAAAGCAACTGTTCTCACGTCGAAATGTCTCTCCATAACCTTTGCGGTTCAGTGCGTGTCCATCTGATGGACACTTGCATGGGCTCAGCCTAGGCTTTGACAAACCCACTCGGTTCAAAGCCACATCCCCACCATGTGACACTGAAAAAGTTACTCAGGCCTGCCTGAAGCAGGATCCTGCAACCTTTGGGGCGGGACCTGTGTGGGGTCATCCTCCCTCTGAGGAGGACAGAACTTCTGTGATTCTGTTGGACTCCGAGGGTGCATCTACACAGCACAGTGATTTCGAAATAACTAGCGTTATTTCCAAATAACCATGCGAGCGTCTACACAGCAATTCCATTATTTTGAAATAAATTCGAATTAATGGACGGCTTATTCCGACATCTGTAAACCTCATTCCACCAGGAATAATGCCTCTTCTGAAATAGCTATTGCGAAATAGCTATAGTGTGGACGCTCCGCTACTGCAATTTTGAAATAACGACTTTCCAGGACAATTCAGAGTAATTACTCCCCAGTGCCCTCTGGGGCTCTAAATCGAGGTAGCAGATCCACATTAGAGAAGACTCCTCCGGACTCATTTTGAAGCTTCCCTATAGTGTAGACGTGCTATTTTGAAATAAGCTATTTTGGGGTGTGTCTAGACTACATGCCTCTGTCGACGGAGGCATGTAGATTAGCCAGATCCGCAGAGGGAAATGAAGCCGCGATTAAAATAATCGCGGCTTCATTTAAATTTAAATGGCTGCCCCGCTCTGCCGATCAGCTGTTTGTCGGCAGATCGGGGCAGTCTGGACGCGACGCGCCGACAAAGAAGCCTTTCTTGATCGGCACAGGTATGCCTCGTGAAACCAGGTTTACCTGTGCCGATCAAGAAAGGCTTCTTTGTCGGCGCATCGCGTCCAGACTGCCCCGATCTGCCGACAAACAGCTGATCGGTAGAGCGGGGCAGCCATTTAAATTTAAATGAAGCCGCGATTATTTTAATCGCGGCTTCATTTCCCTCTGCCGATCTGGCTAATCTACATGCCTCCGTCGACGGAGGCATGTAGTTTAGACGTACCCTTGGAGTATTTCTTCCAGGATAGTTTATTTTGAAATAGACTGTGTAGATGTACCCTGAGGGAGAACACAGACTGCTAATGGTAGAACTGGACAGGAACTGGGTTTTCAGTTCACAGGAAATTCCACAGAATCATAGAACACTAGAACTGGAAGGGATCTCTGTCCTCATGGCAGGACCAAGCACCAGCTAGACGATGGGTTCCCAAACTGGGGAGCGCACCCCCCTGGGGGGGGGGGGGTGAAGAAATTCCAGGGAGCGTGAGGCTTCTCGCCACCTGGTCCTACTGGGCCAGTTTCCTGGTCTCCCCAAGAAAGAAAAATGCAATTTTGGCCCCAGCTTCCTGGTGTACCACTTCCCAAATGGGATCAAAATCTGAAAGGAATTATTTAGGTAAGCCCCCTTTAACAATGAAAGGATGGAAAATAAAAGTATTTTTATTAACTACAACCAGTAGCATTTAAGAGGCATTAAGTGTGAAGAGGCAGAGCAAAGTAGATTACAAACTCAAAATAACAGAAAGCACTGAGCAGCTTTTACACTAAAATTTCATTACAAACTTATTACAAACTTACTACAAACTCACTCTGAAACTGTTTCTTTCCTGGCCAACCTTCCAAACCAGGGAAGTCTCCTTTTCCCTGGGGTCTCTGGTTTCCTCTCCGGGGTGTGCCACACCAGACAGCCAAAAGACAAAAAACATCTACTTTCCCATGAGTTTTTAAAGATTCCCTGTTTTCTTGGGAAGTCACCTGGCCAGTTGGGGTAGACATGTGTCTCCCCCAGACCAACCACTGCTAAAATTTATAGAACAAAAGAGATTGTTTTACAGTTGGCCATCATGACATAGAGGATAACACCCGTTCTGGCTTTCAACAACACATTTAAAACCCATAAAGCATTCCACACTCCAGTTTTACACCCAAGAATGATACATAGATCAACATAAGATAAACAGACCCAGAGCATACCGCATTGAGAGGGAATAGTTCTGTTGATGACCAAATCTTATAGGTCATCCTGGGACCTGTCAGATGTCATCTTTTAAAAGAGTGAAACTTCTAGAGTTCTCTGGAAAGAATGCAGGCCCATATGTAAAACTGTTTCCGGTGGATACTGGGTTCCATTTTCCAGCTCTAGATCTGAACTCTAACCCAATTGTGCTGGTGATTGCAAAATGTTTGGAAACTATTTTTCTTTAATCGTTTCCCTTTGCATTTAAAGACTCCATTCAGGGTCAGAATTGGAAATGCTGACTGAAGCAGATGGCAAACTTAGGTGTAATTTTGATCCCCAAAATCACCTTTTCCCCTCTACTAAAATTAAATGTTTAAATAAAAAATGAGTTTATTTCTTTTAAAAATGTAGGCCAGTTTTAATATTGAAATGCCATAACATAGCATGCTGCCCCTTACTTTTGCAGACTCGGGAAGCTTAAATAATTCGTATACATTTTGGATTTTCACAGGGAGAGGTAAACAGGGAGTCAGCAGAATAAAACTAGATTCTTCATGAAAACAAGCTTATGAAAAATTAATTATATCATCTTTTCCTTTTGCCTTGAATCCTGACAGTCTAACTCCAGTGTTCTTTATTCAAAATTAAGCCTAATAATATCTACTCTATTCAATTAGCAATAGATACAATGCTTAGGCAAATGGAAAATGAATTTCAAGCTGAGTCATCAAATTACTACTGTAATTCCTAGAATCTCTCTCTTTTCAGGATAGTTACCTTTTGGACAGATGCAATTTGTACCTATAAAACTGCATTTATGTTTTAGGGATCTGTTGTAATGATATGTTTACTTGCAGTATTGTATTCAGAATCTTGATATCTGTGGGTGCTGTATACAATGTAAGACTGAGTTTAATCTTTGGAAAATGATAGACAAAGCTGGAACACAAGCTGTGTAGAGTCTTCATTGTTATTCTGTAGTTGCAGGTGTTGTCTTTATTGAAATAAAAAATCTTTATTAAGGACTGCAATTACATATTCCACAACAGCTATAACTGATATGTGTGTGCAATATTAGTAACTGAAAGTACAACTATCTTATTTATATGTACAAATCAGGTAGTTAAATAATTTCTGATACTATGAGTGCAATTTTGAGGTGCAAATTCTGCTGCTTTTTTTTAAAAGGGCTCAGCTGAAAAGTTTGGACTCTTAGCATTCTTTTTTAAGGAAAGATCATTATGGGAACTTCTCTCTATTGTTAGCAGCTCCTGTAAAGGAGCCAGAAAAATCTCCTGTGATACACATTTTCACCTAGAAGCTCAATATGTAAAGGGCAAAGTAGTAGACATGACAGGCTAGATGTTTCAAGATGTGCTTTTTTGTTGCTGAAAATCACGAGAAGTGTTAGGTGACACACTTTAAGGTCAACATGTAATATCTCTTCGATGCTGTTCTAAGAAGTCAGATTAGTCTTTTCAGTAGTAACCTTTCGCACAATGAATATGTTTGCTTTCTTGTCATTAAAATTCACCTGCTCTATTTGTGATTCTGACAGGTTGTAGGATTAAATTTTCCATATATCGATTTGGATGTGCTCCCTTTTGTCATGTTTTGATCAAAAAACGAATAGTTTTCTTTTGCTGAGATAATATACGGTAGACATTTAACCTTTAGGAAAGTTTTTTTTTTTTTAAGAATTGTTTTTCTGATTGACAACATTCTACCGTACACCTGGTTTAGATATAATACAATGTAGTCTTCTTTATGATATGGAGAATGGTTTGGTGGACGGGAGGAAGAACTATTTTCATCCTCTCACAGTGACTAAAAGTCAACTGAGCTACTTTGAGGAGGGAGATAAAATAAGCCTTTTTTGATATTAAACAATAAGGCTATGTCTACATTGCAAGTTTTTGGGGCAGGAAATAGGCTATTGAAGAACTCATTATCATGAGTCACGACATTATTAGCATATTTTCTGCCGATTCTTTTTGTGCAAGGGGTTTTTGTGCAAAAAGAAGCAGTGTAGCTACTTCCGTTTCATGCAAAACCCAGAGAGGCATAAGGATCTTGAGGAAAAAGGGGATTTTGCACAAAACAGCCACGGCCACACTGCCTGTTTTTGCGCAAAAAACTCTAGTGCAAAAACGGAATGAAAGAGAGTATGCAAATGAAGTGTGGGAAAATGCTAATCTGCGCTTCATTTACATTGCCTCTTGCGACAAATGTCATAGTATAGCCATAGCCAAAGTGTAATCCAACAACGGTATTAAAAGTTTGTCTCATTCCATATTGGAGCTGGAAACGATTAAATAAGAATTAGTACACTCTCAATTAGCATCATTTACTAAACAATGGATAGAACTTTTCACCCCAGGGAATGGTATGCCACAGTCTGTGAGAGAGAGACAGAAGGGAATGTGTACAATTAGGGTTCCTTTTTTAAACGCTGAAGTCAGAAAATTATATAAAAATCTTTGAGTAATAGGGGGCATGACATATTTTGATGACGTACTTTTGACAGCCAATTGTGTTACACTAAATTATGTATTTGAAACTAAAATATTACATAAAAGCAGCCCAGCTTCAACTTCTCTGCTTTGAGTGTTCAAAATACTCCACATAAGAACAGCCAGACTGAGTCAGGCCAAAGGTACGTCCAGCCCAGTGTCTTGTCACCCGACAGTGGCCAATACCAGATGCTCCAGAGGTAGGGAATGCAACAGGTAATCCTCACGTGATCCCTCTCCTGTCATCCATTTACAGACAGAGGCTAGGGACACCATTCTACCCGTCCATTGATGGACCTAACTTCCATGTACCTATCTAACCCACATTGATTGTGTCTAGACTGGCCAGTATTTCCGGAAAATCAGCCGCTTTTCCGGAAAAACTTGCCAGCTGTCTACACTGGCCGCTTGAATTTCCACAAAAGCACTGACTTCCTACTGTAAGAAATCAGTGCTTTTTGCGGAAATACTATGCTGCTCTCGTTCAGGCAAAAGTCCCTCTTGCACAAAACTTTTGCGCAAAAGGGCCAGTGTAGACAGCTGAGATTTGTTTTCTGCCAAAAAGCCCCGATCACGAAAATGGCGATCAGGGCTTTTTTGCGCAAAAGTGCGTCTAGATTGGCCATGGACACTTTTCCGCAAAAAGTGCTTTTGCGGAAAGGCGTCTGTGCCAATCTAGTCACTCTGTTCCGAAAATGCTTTTAACGGAAAAGTTTTCCGTTAAAAGCATTTCCAGAAAATCATGCCAGTCTAGACGTAGCCATTTTGTATTTCATTCATCCTTTAAAAACCAAACAAACAAGCAAATGCTACACCCATTTAAAACAGTTTTTATAGATCAATTCTCATCTATAGATCTCTAACCACTTTACAAAGACACTAAATAGCATTTAACTTTTTTGTACGTGGGAAACTGAGGCAAAGTCACTTTGCCTGTGTTAATTCACCCGGCTAGTGGTAGAACCAGAGACAGGGCTGAGACAGCCTGATTCACATGGCTAAAGTGCCATCCACTAGGTCACACTGCCTCACCTGCAGGAATTCTGCTTTAAGGTATACATTCTGCTTTTGCAGATTTTGACTTCTGCCGGTCATAGTTCTGCATATGCCAGGTTTTAAGATTTCCATTTTCAGATATCTACTGACCATAAGAATGGCTGTATTACTTCAGACTGGTCCACCTAGCCCAGTATCCTGTCTTTAGACACTGGTCCATTCAAATAAAATGAGCAGAACCGTCAATCATCCACTGATCTATTCCCTGACATCCATACCTAACTTCTGTCGGTCAAATAACCAGAGCATGGGATTGCATCCCCAATCATCTTGGTTAATTGACATTCATTCTTTTGCAAATCTGATTCTTTTTTGGAGTCCTGTTTATTGTTTTTGCCTTCACAAAACCCCCTGGCAAGGAGTTCCACAGATTGACAGTACTTTTATGTGAAGTAGTACATCCTTTTTTTTCAAACCTATCCCTGTATTCTTTCTTTCTTTCTTTCTTTCTTTCTTTCTTTCTTTCTTTCTTTCTTTCTTTCTTTCTTTCTTTCTTTCTTTCTTTCTTTCTTTCTTTCTTTCTTTCTTTCTAAGGAAGAAAGAATAACAGATACATTTTTAGAAAGTTGAGAATGAGCTTGTAGGAAAAGAAGAGTTACACTGTAAGTTGCAAAATAACTATGCAACTGCTATAGTACATAATTCTCTTCAGCCATCACTGAATTGTAGCTAGTTCAAGGGAAAACAGCAGCAGCAATTTAATAGCCACACGAGGGGTTAAGAAAGGACTGTGGGACATACGTTCTATCCAAATATCAACTCTGAGGAGAAATTGTAGACAGAATTTAGCAATCCATTGACTATCCCAGCTCTATGAATGAAACTGGTTGTTCACTGTTCAGGCACGTTTCCTTGGCATAACATAACCATTTAGGGACGTCAAAGTGTTTCCAATTTTCAGGGGATTCTAGCATTTGTTGAGCTTTCCTGGCGTGTTCATTAATCTCATTGTGAGGTAAATGTCAGCTCCCAACGAAAGGTGACCTAAATGTCGCACCACCCTGTGAGCATTAAAATAAAGAGTGTTCTGGAATTAATGAGCATAATGCACACATTTTCCATGCACAGCAGGAGGTAAATCTCCCTTCAAACACGAAGCCACCCACAAAATACTGTATTTTCTCCCACACACCAGGGGAAAAACATATGCCACATGCTGACCTGTTTTGCAACAGTTGAATACCTGATTTTTCTCAAGTCACAGTGTGCCACAGCAGCCTTCTGGATTACAAAAGTTTTGTTGCTCAGGTGACGTCTACACTGTGGAGCTATTTCGGGATATCCCAAAATAGCTATTCCATGTCTTTAAAGCAGCCCCGTTATTTTGAGTTAGATTTCAACATAACAGGTGCGCTATTCTGGCATCCCTGTAAGCCTCATTCCACAAGGGTTAAGGGACGTTTCAGAATAATGCTTTATTTTGAAATTTGGTGCTATGTAGACAATTTGCATAGCACAATGTGCATAGCACAAAAAGAGTAGCTTTTATGTGGCAAGGGTGCTGTGTCAATGCACCCTTATAGAGATGATCCAGACCTATTGGCTCTTCATCTCTCATGCCCAAACTACAAGACTTTTCCTCCTTTCTGCCCAATTGACCCTCTCCTATTTTATCTCATCCTTGGCAGAAAAGTCTTTTGCCTCCTCTGAGGTGCTTTGGGAATGTCCCCTCACACGGCCAGCTACAAGCAGCCAGAAGACACATTTCCCTTAGAGGCCCCACGATGGCTGTGTCTGGGAAATGACCAAGGGAACGTATGTGACACACACCCCTCCCCGCCTCCCTCCCCGCCCCCCGCATTCTGCAGTGAGACAAAACCCACCACATCCTGCTGTTTCATACGGGCTTTCTAAAAATACGTCCAGCAAATCCCACATTCTTGATGGCTGTGCTTAAGACTGCAGATACAGGAGTGAGGAGACAGCTACATAGGAAAACAATCACTGGATATTCTAAGAGCATAAGATGTAAGAGAAGGCCTGATATGGAAAGAAGCAGCCGTTTCAGAAAGAATGCTGCCTCACTGGTTACAAGCTATCTGAACTTTCTGGTTACCATCAGACTTGGGAATTCACCTGGTTTACCCATCAGTGCCCTTGGGTAGCCCTTCTTGACTTCATACTTCAAGCCCTTAGTGCTTGAATATCTTTTTAATGATGGAAAATTTCCCAATTAATAAGATTTTCATTGTATTAAAATATGTAAAAAAAAAACTATTCCAGCCTTGTCTTTTGGCAACCTTTTGCTGCAGACTTGATGATTCTCTGAGGGTATGTCTGCACTAGCCCCCTAGAGCGATCTAGGGAGGCTAATGAGGCCAACTGGAATTGCAAATCAAGCTTGGGATTTAAATATCCCATGCTTGATTTGCATGTTCCTGGCCGGTCGCCATTTTAGAAATTGACTAGCCCGAAGTAACTGCCCGCGTCTACACGTGGCAGTGAAACAGGATTCCGGAATGAAGCCCTAAATCGAATTAGGTGGTATTCCTCGTGGAATGAGGTTTACCACTTAATTCGATTTAGGGACTTTATTCCAGAATCCCGCTTCACTGCCGCATGTAGATGTGGGCAGTTATTCTGGGCTAGTCAATTTCTAAAATGGCGACCGGCTGGGAACGTGCTAACGAAGCATGGGATATTTAAATCCAGGGCTTGATTTGGAATTCCAGTCACCCTCATTAGCCTCCCTAGATCGATCTAGGGGGGCTAGTGTAGACGTATCCTAAGGCTTTTTTCTACACTGCGCCCTTAGCTCGAAATAAGCTATGCAATATGCGCTATACAAATTGTGTAGCTTCTTTCAATTTAATTTCAAAATAGCCGATTTCGTAATTGGATGCTGTCTACACGGTGCCAGATTTCGAAATAAACTGCTATTTCAAAATGGAACAAGGATTGCAGAGATGTCAGATGTCAGCCCAGTACATTTTGGAATAACAGACTTGTTTCAAATGTGCGGAATAGCTATTTCAGGATACTGGAAATATCCTGAACTAGCACTGCAGTCTAGATGTATCCTTAGTGAGAGGGATGCTGAGCTGGGAATTTAATGAAGGAAATTGCTTAAAATTTTGCATGACCCATGGCTGACTGTCTCTGCTCTTACAGGGAACATGGATAGGCTGTCGTATTTGACAGCTGTATAGTTTAATCTGGATAACTTTCTTAATAGCTGACTTGAGCCTTCAAACTCACTGAGTGATTTCAAATGAAATAGGTTCGTAGTTGCCATGTTCAATAACTGTTACTGTTACCTTGCCTATTTTTTAACCTTGCAATAAAGAGCTGTGGGAAATTCTCACCTTCCCAGTTTAACCTTATTAATATAATCCATCTGTTTTATTTTCTATTAAATGCATTTCAATTTGTGTTATGTTAGCACTTTGCTGATGCTGCAACAATTGTATGTGTTTAATACTCTAAGCAAACAATTAAAATTTTAAAACTCTGGTGTTTTCCAGCATGTTTTGGAGGGGGCAGGAAGTGGAGACAGAAAGAGTAATGGTAGAAGAAGAAAAAATTTGCTTCTCTCCAATAAAACAGGCTTTGTGACAGCGGAGAAATGGCTGCATTCACTATTTATTGTTTATTTAGCACCAATAAAACCATGTTGACTTCAGGGCATGCCATTCAAGCTAATCAGTCTGCTTAAAATGGTACTGAGAATACTGAATAAACTCAGAGCTGAAACATATTAGAAGGAATAATGTGGTTGGTTTGTGGACATGATGGAAGAACTGAATCTGTAGGCGGAGCTGAAGAGCTTTCAAAACTCATACTCTAGGACAGGGCTACTCAACACATGGTCCATGGGCTTCAGGCAGCCCGTGACCAGTTTGTTTGGGGACCACCAGTGGGATCCTTTGAACATGGCCTCCACTGGGAACACGCTCCACAATGGCGAGGCCTCTCCCAGGTGAGGTGAGCATTGAAAGACTGAAGTGAACAGGCTGGCTGCAACAGAAGGAACAGAGTGTCCGTGTTTCTAGCCCAGTGTTTCTTAAACTTTTTAAGACTGAGTTACACCAAACAATATTTTTTTTTTTAATGAGGAACCATGAAGGATTTTTGGTTGGGGGCGGAAAAGGGTTAGAGGAAAGTTATTGAGCAAAAAAAAAAAAAAGGTTGTCTGTCCCTTTAAGGACGGCCATTTTGAATTCTGTTGTTTTCCACGTCACACCTCCGACTGCCTCACAGCACACAGGTATGCCACAGAACACAGTGTAAAAAACGCTGTTCTAGTCCTTTGGGAGGCGGTGCAGAGAGCGCCAGGGCATTGAGTGAAAGAAGCTATTTGCATATATATTTGCATGTATATACAACCACATTTAAGTTGTGGCCTTTGGCATGTGTTGTGAGTAGCATTATGGCCCCTGGGGCTTCCAAAGTTGAGTAGCCCTGCTCTCTGATATAAAATGGTCTTCCAACTAGGCTCAGGAAGAAATTAACCACAGCCTATATTGGTACTAAATATGTTTTTTTTCCTGCATGAGCTACATGTGTCTCTGAAACATCTAGTGTTGGGTACAACTGCACAGGAAAGCAGAGTCCACTTTGCAGCAAAGCAGCTCGCATGTCCCTAGCTTTCTACAGAACAAGGACTCCTGCACAAAGGAGACTTAAACTCCAAATTACAACGCCTCATGTTGAGGACCCCTGCCAGTCAGTGGCATGGACAGGCCAAGTTAGGTTCCTCGTGTCCTCTAGAAGCCAATACACTGAGCTGGTAGCCAATAGGAATGTTCAGGGAGAGGAAAGGTTAAAAAGGAAGCATGGAGTTTAGGCTATTTGGTATGGTGTGAAAAGCAAAAATGAAAAATTCAGATGGCGGAAGTTATGGATACCAGGTTGTAATGTCACCCACTGGCCAGCTGGCAGGCCTACCAGTGGAGGGCTCCATTGACGGATGACATTTGGGATTTTCTGGGAAGTACAACAAATGTACTGCTATGTCTATGGCTGCTTGGAAGGAAGGTGAAGGCAGTAACTGCTCTCCTTTGAAGCTCCAAACCATTCAAACCAAGCCGGGAGGGAAACTTTTCTTATCTTCCGGCCCAACTGTGGTTTTACAAGCCATTTTTGCTATTGCTGGTGGAGGCGCCATATTGAATATTTCACTGGCAAACAAAGCGACGCAGATAAAAATCAAAGTCACGGCAAACAATTGCTTTTTGTATATGTGGGAGAGGGGAGGGGGACAATGCATTAATCCTGCCCAGCTGTGTTTGGCCGGTGTCTCAAGAGATGTGTAGTCGTATGTTCCCCTTCTGAGACACATGGGTTGGAGCTGACTGCAGATGCACGGGGAGAGAAATTAGAGACAGCTTTGGAAAGATATTTATGCAGTCTAGTGTCCTCTGATCTCCATGGTGTTTGGGCCTTTGGAGAGCTGTACGGGCTTATGCACTTCGCTCTGGAAGCCTTGAGTTTAATCCCAGATGACGGTCAAAATCACGGTCACTAAACATACATATTCCTTACTAGCTGCCTTGTTAGCTAATTGGCTTGGTAAACTGGGTAGTCCAGACCTCCGTGTATTTCCCTTTGGACCAGCTCTGTCATCTTCACATATGAGATGTAGCGTGTCCTACTTAAAATATCTCTGAATCAAAAGGACTTTGCCAAGAGATAAAAGTCGAATTTGCCAATGAAATGACAATTGACTGATTTTCCCCCCTAGCCTTGCTGAATTCTGCAGGATGTATTGTCTGCAATGAGGGTGTCAGCTGGTCATAGGAACGGGGAGAACAAACGCACACTTCTCCCTTGCTTAAGAGGGACCCTGTTCAAAGACCGATCTCTATGGAATTGCAGTTTGAGACGGCTTTCTCAAAGTGTTCGGACGTGGGCAGGCAGGCCAACACCAAGTGATTAGCAGGTGGTTGGAGCAGTTGGAGAGGAATTGCCAGCTGTTACAACATTCACAGTTAATTAGCTAGCTCATCATTAATTACACGGCCTTCCAGCAAAGACTGTACACAGCACTGGTCTCTTGACTGTGAGGTCTCCTGCCTCCCCAATGAAAACTTGAACTTACAGGGGGATAGGAAGAAATCATCTAGTCAGACAGGGAATAGAGCCAGATGCTTTTCAGTGGGGGTAAATTGACATTGTGACAGAGGACTCAATGTTGGGTTGAGTTCAATGACACATGCCATTTTCTACCAGTTGCTGTATTGAGCTTCATTCATGGTTTATAACTGTACAAGCCAAAGGATGCATCTCACCCAGAAACAATGAGTAGTCCCGTAGCACCTTAGGGTATGTCTACACTATCCCGCTAGTTCGAACTAGGAGGGTAATGTAGGCATACCGCACTTGCAAATGAAGCCCGGGATTTGAATTTCCCGAGCTTCATTTGCATAAGCAGGGAGCCGCCATTTTTAAAACCCCGCTGGTTCGAACCCCGTGCAGCACAGCTACACGGGGCTCGAACTAGGTAGTTCGAACTAGGATTCCTATTCCGAACTACTGGTACTCCTCGTGCATGGGGTACAGATCACAGCTGGAGGATAATCTAGTCTTGGGGCCTTCAAAGTATTGAAGGCTTCAATATCTGAGACATAGGTGAGAGGATTATTCTAAAAGGGGTGAGTGAGATTCTGTGGCCTGTACTGTGCAGGGGGTCAGACTAGATGACCATAATGGTCTGTTCTGACCTGAAAGTTTATGAGTCTATGAAACAGCTTTTTTAAACATGTTGTAAGGCAAGGAATGCTTTCTGAAATACAGGTGATATTTTCTAGGAACATGTTCTTAGGGTCTGACATCCTTGAACATCTGCTTCCGCACTAGTCTGTGTCTCTCATGAAACACAACCCCGTTCTACAGTTCTATTCATCATACTAAAATCAAAACCGTGAGGGCATATGATTACTTTGCATGTGGATCTACTAAAGCATGTTAGTGATTAATACAAAATTCACTGGCCATCTTTAAATTGCGTCAAAAATTTGCTTCTGAATTTTGGACAAAGCTGCAGGTCAGTTATTTTGCAACTGTCTTGTTTCCCCCAAGGTTTTCAAGCCCCAAACTACTGGCCTCTGAATGGGGGCAGCATTTCTCAAAGCAGATGCACTGACCATTAATTGCTCCTCAGGAACATCCAGTAAAAATTATGAAGAACTCTAGATGAACAAAAAAGGAGCGGCAAGAAAATAAGAAAGAAAAGAACAATAATAGAAGCACAACAGAGGAGAGGAAGCCATTTCAAACCAATATCGGGAAAAGCTCAGATGAATAATAAATATTGATTTTGATTATTATATTGTTAAATGCCTTGAAATCCACAAAGAAAAGAAAGAGAGTTCACTGCATGGTTCATTTGAGCAGAACAGGAAAGCAATGGCTTTCGGCTAGCTACTGATCTTAATATATATTTGTGAGAAGATTTACCAGGCATTACTCTGGTCCTTAACCTGATTGGTTTTTGGAAAATAAAATGAGAATGTCCAGGCTTCTTTTAATCATTGCTCTGGGGTAGGGGCGGCCCGTGACTATAGGCCAACTCGGCTGTAGCCTAGGGTGCTGCCTTCAACAGCACCCAATGATGTCATCAAGGGGCGCTCGATGATGACGTCACTCCATTGGCAGGTGGGGGCGCCGATCGCATGTTCCGCCTGGGGAGCCAGCTGCAACAGCCCGCCTCAGGCCACTCCTGCTCTTGGGTGGGGTTGTGGAGGAGGGGTTCAGTCTGCAGGCTTCCCCGGGGAGAGAGGACAACCCCATCCCTCTCTCACAGCAACAGCTTGGGGGGGGGGGGGGTAATTGGGTTTTGACATTCTTTTATAGAAGAGAGACACTTGAACTGGAATTAAGTGATCCCTCCACTTAACCCATTACCAGCTTCTAAAAATGGCTAGGGATACCATCCCTGACCATCATGGCTAACAGCCATAAATGGACTTATTTTCCATGCAGGAAGTATTTCTTCAGACAACGCACAAAAGGAAGTATTTCTTCAGACAATGCAGAGTCAACCTGTGGAACTTCTTGCCAGAGGACATTGTGAAGACTAGGACTTTAACAGGGTTCAAAACAGTTCTGAAGAAATACTTCCTTTTGTTTGTTTTAAACCTGCTACTTATTAACATCAACCACTGCCAGCACTTCACTTACCCTTGGTGTCATAATTAAATCTATCAATTACAAGGCAAAATATTAATAATCAAAGTAAAGGTCATGTAGGCAATATCCAACTAATATATACCTGTAATTAGTGATACTTTTATGCAGTTATTCAAAATAAGAAGACACACAAATTATCCCATTACTTAATGAAGTACCATAACTATGTTCTAGATCTAGTTCTCTAAATATATTCAAAACCTGGAAACACTGATCTTAATCACTTAAGCCCTTAACAATTAACAGAAGGGCAAATTCAGTTTGGTGTACATGCAAGTGTCCATAAAGTCAATGGGAAATGAACCCTTTTACACCAATTCAGTTTGATCTCAGGGAGTCCGATCCAGAGCTGATGAAATTGAGTGTCGTTCCATTGACTTAGAGGCATAGAACCATAGAACACTAGAACTGGAAGGGACCTCGAGAGGTCATCAAGTCCTGTCCCCTGCTCTCACGGCAGGACAAACCACCAGCTACAACATTGCTGACAGTTCTTTGCCTAACCTGCAAACCAGTGATGGGCATTCCACAATCTCCCTTGACAAGTTGAATGACGTCAAGTGACAATTAGCAGATCCTAGGCAGATCACTATAATGATGAATATTTATAAGAAGGTCTAACAGGCCCTGTGTTTTATTAAAGACTAATTCATTGCTTAGTGTGGAAGAGTTTCTCCTCGGGGTGAAGAGGTGCTATATAATGTCTGTATTACTTAAATTTCATTCAAGGATCAATTTCAAGGGACAAAGCTTATGTACCGACTATACTTCCCAACTAGCACCTTTGCACAAGTGTGATAACCATCTTCTGTAGGAATAGCTCCTCTCAGACTTAATTATTAATGGGCGAACCTCCAATTGATTGGCGGTTAGCCTTATCAAACCTTGTAACGCCTCTCAGGGCTGAAAACCACTCAACAACAAGCTTTCTCAGCACCCTCCCCACTGGCCCACACACACTGTAATACTGGTTGTTGAACATCTCTTCCTATCAGGAAATACAAATAGAATCCATTCGTGCTACAGGACTCTCTGTGCCAATCCCCATAGTGGCAAGGAACATGGATTGGCTCTTTAGTTCAAGCGGTGGTAGGTTATACTTTTTAAGATTGGAGGGCCTCCGTTCAGTCCCGGTGCTTTGATTGGGGGATGCTGTTACACAAAGGCACGAATACTAGAATACTAGGACTGAAAGGGACCTCGAGAGGTCATCGAGTCCAGTCCCCTGCCATCATAGCAGGACCCAATACTGTCTAGACCATCCCTGATAGACATTTATCTAACCTATTCTGAAATATCTCCGGAGATGGAGATTCCACAACCTCCCTGGGGAATTTATTCCAGTGTTTAACCACCCTGACAGTTAGGAATTTTTTCCTAATGTCAAAATGAAAAATAATGAAGTGAAAATGCAGTAAGTCATCAAAAGTGGGTGTGGTTTTGTTAATTGACCAACTGTCATCCCTGAATCAGGCCTACACAAGAGTGACCATTCCATCCAGGCCCAAAGCGTGCAGGTAAACGGCTTCTTGCACTTTCTCAGCAATTTAAAAACGAATCAATACCAGCGATAACAGGATATAATTCATGTAGATGGCTCTCAAAGTACTGAGACACATTTCGGGAAATTATACATTGTGTTTCTAACGTATAGCTCAGTTCTAACAAAAGTAGCTTCTCTAACAATTCTGTCTGTGTGTGAGACTGAAGAATATTAGAAATGAAAAGGAACTTCAAGAGCTCATCAAGTCCAGTCCCTTGTGCTCCTGGCAGGACAAGCACCAGCATCAGCATCATCTCTGATAGATGTCTGTCTAACCTGCTCTTAAATATCTCCAGTGATGGAGATTTCACATCCTCCCTAGGCAATTTATTCCAGTGGATAATCACCCTGGGCATGCCTACACAGCAGGGCTAAATTCAAAATAAGATATGCACCTTGAGCTACAATAATTGCATAGCTTAAGTCACAATAACTTATTTCAACTTTTGGCGCTGTCTACACAGCAGTTATTTCGAAACGGAGCACTCTTCCCCCAACTTCCCTTATGCCTCATACAATGAGGATTACAGGAGTTGGAGTTAGAAGCCCATTGTTCCAAATTCATTTTAAAATAACGGGCTTGCTGTGTATGCAATTTCAGAATAAATGACGTTATTCTGAAATAACGCTGCTGGGGAGACATAGCCCCTAACAGGAAGTTTTTCCTAATGTTCAACCTAAACATTCCTTGTTGCAATTTAAACCCATTGTCCTATGCTCAGAGGACAAAGATCATAATGTTTCTCCCTCTTCCTTGTATCACCCTTTTAGGTATTTAAAAGCTGGTTTCACGACCCATTGCAGCATTTGCTTTTCCAAACTAAACAAAGCTAATTCTTTCAGACTTCCCTCATAGCTCATGTTTTCTAGACCTTTGGTTATTTTTATTTCTATTCTCCTGACATTTGCCAATTTCTCCACATCTTTCTTGAAATGCAGCGCCCAGAACTGGACACAATACTCCAGCTGAGGTCTAATCAGCGCAGAGTAGAGCAGAAGAATTCAGTCTCATGTCTTGCTCACAATGCTCCTGTTCATGCATCCCAGAATGATGGCTCCTTTTTTTGCAACAGTGTCGCTCCATTGAGTCATAATTAACTTGTGGTCCATTAGGACCCATTAAGACCCCCAGACATTGTAGGCCTTCCTAGACAGTCACTTTCCATTTTGTAAGAACTTCTCTTTTTCCACAGAACCGGGACTTCCAAGGTAGCGGTTGTAGAGATATGTTTGTAAAATATTGTCATTTAGGGCACGTCTAGACTTGCTTTCACTTTCGAAAGAGGATATGAAAATTTGCATATCTTCTGCAGATCACATTTTTGAAGGAGGATCTTTTGAAAATGTAAGTAGTCTGGATGTGTTTTTTTTTTAATACCCTCTTTTTCGAAAAAACTGCTCTTCCTAAAAAAAAGGAGGTTTACGCATTTTTTTTTCAAAAACGGGTTTTTTTCCAAACCCCCCCCGCATCCAGACTACTTTCATTTTCAAAAGATCCTCTTTCAAAAAATGCGAGTGGAAGAAGATATGCAAATTCATGCCAAATTTGCATATCCTCTTTCGAACGTGAAAGCAAGTCTAGACGTGCCCTTAGAGAAGCTCCCTTATAAGGGGCATGGAAAGTTGGGGATGTGCTCTGAAGGTGGCTATTGGGAACATTGCATGTCTGGAATCAGAGACGCTATCTAATTTGTTTTATTATTGTTCCTTTCTTAGTCACTGGTTTGTTATTTAATGAAGCCCCAATACCATTACAGTTGTGCAAATTTTCCCTGCATCACTGCTCATCACAGGCCCCTCAACCTCATCTAGGATTGTAAGAGCTTGTCATTTTTTCCCTGGAGACAGGAGTTCAATTTGCATAGCAACATGCCTGTTTAATGGGTAGCCGCTCTGCTGAGGTTGAGCAGGAGGGTAATTTCAAAGATTTCACAGCACCGAGGCATTGCCAATCTATTTTGCAAATAAGATTGATCAGCTTCAGACCAGTTAGTTGGCTTCTAGGATAATGGTAAGTAACACGTGTCTGGAGGGGAAATATGTAGGAAGTATGCTCTGTTCTCATGTGTCTGGGTTGCTTTAAGAGGTTTCAGAACTGCATGGTAGCTTCTGTCTCCGAGACTACATCTACGCTGCAGAGTTTTTGCACAAAAATTAGCAGTTTGTCAACACTACAAGAGCTTTTTTGCACGAGAAAAAGTACAGTAGATCATCAGAAGACAGGGCTTTTTGCACAAGAGTTATTCCTCTTTTACGAGGAATAAGCCTTTTTGCACAAGAGCTCCTGCTCAAAAAAAGCGTGTGTGGATGGAGAAGAGTGGTTTCTTGTGCAAGAAACCCCTATTAGAAAAAGCACAGGTGCTCTGATGGCCATTCTGTGAATGGCCATCAGAGCTTTCTTGCGCAAGAGCATCCATGCAGTGTGGACGCTCTCTTGTGCAAAAGCACATCTCTTGCACAAAAGCACATGGCATTGTAGATGTGCTCTTGTGCAAGAACTTTTTGTGGAAGATCACTTCCGCAAAAAGTTCTCATGCAAGAAGCCTGTAGTGTAGACGTAGCCTCACCTGAGAGTTGGACCCATGTCCCTTATGGTTGAGAAAATCTTGTGGGGAAGTGGTGATAGCCTGTTGTTCCAACGGAAGACATGAATCCAGCAGAGCTAATTTTAGGGTTTGCCTCATTAAGAGACCATTTCTTGCCGTGGCAATTCTTGCCAGTTACGGCTGAATCTGTAATCTAATTAATCTTCTCTGAAAGAGAAAGATGGTGATGTAACCCTGGCACCACTGGTATTCTCTTGGATTTCCAGGATGGCTCATAATCTAGAGTTCAGCTAGGAAAGGCCTGGATACTTTTCTGCTCTGATCGTTGAGTGATCCCCTACCATCAGTGGCAGAAGATCAAGGTCATATTGTGATTCACTCTGTCTACTCTTGCACTGGAATGAAGACATAAGGGATGGTAGGTGTCATTTGGAGTTGACAAAAGCACATTATTTTACTATGGATTTCCGGAAGCCCTAGCTGCCCATTCAAGTGCATTCGGAAACAAGGAACAGGATATGTTTGAATTCAAAGAATTTTTCAACTAACTTGGTTTTTTAATGTTTTTTTTCTCCCTTCAAATATATCACTATTTGCCTTAGAGGATCCTTATTGTTTGCTTTGAGAAAGGAGTCTGATATACTGTGACCTTGGTATTATCTTGTGTTATCTCTTGCTGCATTTTTGCATGGCTAATATCTGTTTTTAACCTGTGGTATTTGAATAAGGTTATTGAGTTTTCCATATGGCCTTTCATTATCTGCTTACGGGTCTCCTCAAAATGCCCTTCTTCCTCCTCTATATAGATGTATATCCTCTGCATGGATTCAGCCCACTCAATTAGTCATTGACACAGGTCCTACCACTTATAGCTGGTACTTCTGCTCATGATTCTATATATTTTGGCTAGTCTCTAAGGTGCAACAGCAATTATCATTGTTTTTAAAGTTATAGACTAATGCAGCTACCCCGCTGAAACTTCTTCGTATCCTTAGTAAATGCTATGAGACATCTACTAACCAAGAAACTTTAAGACTATAAAACCAAAGTATAGACGTGCAGATTTGTAGGAGTACCATAAGAACATAAGAATGGCCACACTGGCTCAGACCAATGGTTCATCTAGCTCAGTATCCTCTCTGCTGACAGTGGCCAATGCCAGATGCCCCAGAGGTAGGGAACACGACAGGTAATTATCACGTGATCCCTCTCCTGTCATCCATTTCCAGACAAACAGGAACTAGGGACACCATTCCTACCTACCCTGACTAATACCTATTGATGGACCTAACCTCCATGAATCTATCTAGCTCTTTTTTTAACCCTGTTAAAGTCCTAGTCTTTACAACATCCTCTGTCAAGGAGTTCCACAAGTTTACTGTGTGCTGTGTGAAGAAAAACTTCCTTTTGTTTTAAACCTGCTACCTATTAATTTCATTTGGTGACTCCTAATTCTTATATTGTGGGAATAAGTAAAAAAAAAACCTTTTTCTTATTCATTTTTTCCATACCAGTCATGATTTTATAGACCTCTATCATATCCCTTCTTAGTCTCTTTTCTAAGCTGCTCCAAGTCTTTTTAATCTCTCTTCATATGTGGCCCTAATCATTTTAGTTGCCCTTTTCTGAACACTTTCCAAGGCCAAAATATCTTTTTTGAGGTGAGGAGACCACATCTGTACACAGTATTCAAGATGTGGACGTACCATAGTTTTATACAGGGGCAGTAAGATATTCTGTGTCTTATTTTCTATCCCTTTCTTAATAATCCCTAGCATCCTATTTGCCTTTTTGACTGCCACTGCACATTGAGTGGATGTTTTCAGAGAACTATCCACAACGATTCCAAGAGCTCTCTCTTGAGTACCATAAATTAGCGCATATAACCTGTGCATGAGTATTACCAGCACCTGAGTATAACCCGAGGTTTTCCTCGATTGAGTAAAAAAAGTCTTGTATACCCCGCACACGTGTATAGCCAGCAGGAGATGGACTGTGAGTAATGTTAATGCAAAGCACTTGTAATCGAGTGTAAATGAGCCGCTAATTCGCACTAAGTAGGCTACAATCCTTATCGCTGGTATATAACCCTATTGAACCACACTGCTTTTCCATTCATTTATTCCGTCAATGTTTTTAACTTGTATTTTAAACTTTTTAAACTTTTATTCTTTTACTAGTTGCACAGTAAACTAATGAATTTTAAAATAACTGCCTCTATTATTAAATTAAAATATGCTGCGTTTCTCTAGTGAGAGTCAGTCTTCTCTTCCTTTCAGTAAAAAAACCCCTGTATTACACACGGACAAGTATAGCCTAGGGGGGGATGTATGTAAAAGTTCGAATAACCCACTGGTTATATTCGCTAAAGTATGGTAGTTGTAGCTAAATTAGTCACCATCATATTGTATGTATACCGGATACCTGCAGGGCGGCACTCAGCGTTCGATTTAGAGGTCTACATTAGACCTGCTACATTGAATGCTAGAAGATCGACCACTGAAGTGTCAATCTTCTCTAGTGTAGACATGCCCTCCAGCACCATAGTGATGTCCTTATAGCATACTAAATAGGCCAGCAAAGGGAAGACAGACTGAAAAATTCCTGTGCTCAGTTCAACAAGTCCCCTCTTTCTGTTTGCCAGATGAATTCTCCACTTAGGAGTTGATGATGTCTTCTGACCTGACTACAGCTCCTGTCTCATTTACCTCGATTCCGAGGCCTATAATCTTTCTGCTCAGAAGCCTGATAGCAAGTCATCCGATTTGTCTGATAATTCAGTAAAGACTCTGACATTTAATTCATTCCACAACTTTAGTATCCTAAGGCTTCTAATCGGCCCAGGGATGGCAGTGCAAATTCCCTCTGAAACGCTGAAGTTCCAGGGATTTGTGGTAAGCATAGACAGCCTGAAATGGAAATCATAATAAAATGGAGCATGCTGGGCCATAATTCAGGCTTATCACTAAGTTATTTTTCTGAGCCTGGTCTCTCAGGGCCCTATATTGCGAGATGCTAAGCACCTCCTATGGGTGCTGAGAGACCGCTGTTCTCGTAAACTTGAGGTGCTTTGCACCTTACCGCCTCTGGCCCTTTCAAAGTAACTTTTCAGGTTTTTTCTTTTCCTGGGGAACTTCAGAAAGTAACCTGTAATTTTTTTTTAAATGTCAACCTTGTTTTGCTTTCTCTTTAAAAAACAAACAAACAAACAAACAAACACAAACAAACAAAAAGCAAAAACTCCCACCTCATTTGGTACTTCATGCATTCAAAGCAGAAACACATGCTTTCAACGATCAGTCTGTGCACACGTATGCGTGCACCACGGAAGGAAAACACTTTTACGTTTAAATCTTATTTTTGTTTAGAGCTAAGTGGCCTGTCACAAACACAATCTTCTCTCACCTTTCGAATGGTACTTCTCGCCAATTTTCCCACCAATTTCCTTTGTACAATGTAATTACTGTCTCTTTTGTGGCATTGTGCTTGGGTTAGAAGTAGCCCAATTGTTCTTAACCTTCAGCTGTTTCCATGGCTCCTTCATTTCTTGATCTTGCTGATGGCTCTTATATTGTATTGCCAGCGGGCTGGCTGGAGAGTGCAGCAGTTGCTCCTTGAGGAATTTGGAGACAAGTCTAACCTGATTTGGAGACTTGGGAGTTGTAAGTAGGGGAGCCTTCATCTTGATGCCTAATGAAACAATTGTTAATTATTTACCCATTCGAAAACAATAACAGTCCTCCTGGATTGAGGAATTGTTTGAGGTTGACGTTTATTAAAGGGACAGGGAATTTACTTCACATTGGGTGGCTTCTCTTTGCCTTGAACTGTTAATTTGGAACAGATTGCTGCTCAGTTTGTGGGACCTGAGAGGTCTGGAAGGGGGTGTTCTTGCACCTTTCCCAGAACAGGCTATGCAATAGAATGTTCACATGACTTCCGGGCTGCATCCAGAGCAAATCATGAGCTACTAGTGTAAACGCTTTTTAGCCACAGAAATGAACAAAGAGATAATATCGTGGAGTTTTGAGTGCTCTGTCTAAGCATTGGTGAGGAAGTTGAATGACCTTTTATCGATTTGCTGTCTCATTTCGTTTGTGTAATTCTTTTTTCTTTCCCTTACTTCTTTGTCCATAAGGCAAATTCTGATTTGATTTGTCTCTAACGTCTTGGTTGGCAACAGAGATCAGTTCAGCCCCAAATTCCCTTGGGATCTTTTAATCTGACACAGAACATGGGAATAATACGGCATGTGCCTGGAGATAGATCTTTCAGTCAACCTTTTTTTTTTTTTGCATGATTTCTCTTCTCAAACCAGTAGAGTGCTATGATTCCACCACTTATCTCAGAGAGATTCTATTTGTGAGCTTCTTATGCACTTGGCTATCAAGAAACAGTTTACAAATAAAACATGTGAAATGAAATCTTTAAACAAACTTTTTAGGATGTAGTTACTGACGTCCTGGGAGAGGAGCTGGTCAGACATTTTTCAGTTGTTCTTCCGTCCAAAAATGCTGATTCATTAAAACAGGAACTGGTCCCAAACCAGTATCAGGTTCAAAAAATTTCTCAACTCACAAAAATGTCGAGAAAAAGTTTCAATATTGTCCAAAGGAAATATTTTGGCCTTTTTTGTTAAAAAAAAATAAAAATCCAGTTTTCTGGTTTGAAAAATAATATGGTTCAGGAATTTAAGCTATGAAACTGAAAAAAAAAAGTTTAATAATGGGGAAGGGCTTCACAATGAAACTAAATATTTCCAACCATTTGAAACTGAAAACAAAATATGGATTTTTGGTTCATGGATATTTTCACAATTTTGACTTTTCTGTCCCATTTGAGAAGGGAGGGGGGATTTTCAAGCTTTGAAAAATATTTGTAGGATGAGAGAACTACCTGTATTTCCTGTTTACTCAATATGGGAGGGACCATGTGTTTGTTTTGTCTTCCAGGTTCAGCATGGATAGATTGTGTTTAAACCCACAAGACTGAAGAAGCGTGTGCTTGTACTGAAGGCTCTTGTCTAGGACATGGAAGAGAAGGGTTCCCTTATGAGCTTTGCCAATAGCTTTCCATACAACCTTGGACAATTCTCTTAACGTCTCGTATGCCTCCTTCTCCATCAGTAAAATAGAAATATATATCCTTCCTCCCACTCTTGACAATTTAGTCTGGAATCCCTTTGGTGCAGCGGCCACTTCTTAATTGCCTAGAAAAATGGAACCCTGCTCTAAGAATGGCTAGGTTTGAGAATCTCCCTAACATCCTTCGCCATGAGGACCAAAGCAAAGAATTAACTTAGTTTCTCTGCAATGAGCTTATCATCTTTGAGTCTTAATTAGTCTTAATTAATTGAAACTATCATCTTAATTAGTTGAAACTAAGAGCAGACTAAGGGGTGATATGATAGAGGTCTATAAAATCATGCCTCGTGTGGAAAAGTGAATGACAAGTTATTTATTTACTTGTTCCCATAACATAAGGAACAGTCTGCAGAAGAGAAGAGTGAGGGGGATTTGATAGCAGCCTTCAACTTCCTGAAGGGAGATTCTAAAGAGGATGGAAAGAGGCTGTTCACAGTCGTGACGGATGGCAGAACAAGGAGCAATGGTCTCAAGTTGCAGTGGGGGAGGTCTAGGTTGGATATTAGGAAAAACTATTTCACTAGAAGGGTGGTGAAGCACTGGGATGGGTTCCCTAGGTAGGTGGTGGAATCTCCATCCCTAAAGGTGTTTAAGTCTTTGCTTGACAAAGCCCTGGTTGGGTTGATTTAGTTGGGATTGGTCCTGCCTTGGGCAGGGGGCTGGACTTGATGACCTCCTGTGGTCTCTTCCAGCCCTATGATTCTATGATAAGAGCTAGGGGTCACCAAATGAAATTAAGAGGTAGCAGGTTTAAAACAAACAAACAAAAGGAAGGTTTTCTTCACACAGCACATGGTCGGCCTGTGGAACTCCTTGCCAGAGGAGGTTGTAAAGACCAGGACTTTGACAAGGTTCAAGAAAGAGCTAGATAAATTCATGGAGGATAGGTCCATGATGGCTATTAACCAGGATGGGTAGGAATGGTGTCCCTAGCCTCTGTCAAAGGCTGGGAATAGGTGACGGGAGAGGTATTACTTGATGATTCCCTGTTCTGGTCACTCCTTCTGGGGCATCTGGCATTGGCCACTGCCGGCAGGCAGGACATTGGGCTAGATGGACCTTTGGTCTGGCCCAGTATGGCCATTCTTATGTTCTTTCCTAGACAGAAGATGGGTTCTGTTTTAGACCAGCTGGCTGGCTGAAACTGACTCTTTCTCACATTGCTGCATGTCATCGTCATGACCTTCAGGTAGCTCGCACAGCTCAGAGCTTTCACGTTAACGCGAAAGGGGAAGGCAGAGTGGTAAAAAGCAGAAAAAGGATATCTGGATCAATACAAGGGAAGCCGGTCTTGCTTCATGTTTAAAGAGCTTATTTATGAGCAGGGAGGTGAGTTATTTATCTATCCCCACTCATCCTCTTTGCAGCCCACACCATCCCAATACCATGATGGATTATATCCACAATGACACATGGAGGTGTGAGTATTGATTTACTGAAATTACACGTTAACAGTATGGGCCGTTAGCAATTGACAGCCCACAGACAGCTCCAGGAGTTCAAAAGCCGTGAGACAAATTGCACCTACTTTCTCCAGTTCATGGACTCGCCTCTGCTAGTTCTTTCAGGCTCACTAACTGGCCCAAACCCTGCATCCTACTGGCCCAGCCCAAAACATACCCACAAGATTTGCAAAAGTATCTTGCCCACCACTATGTCCTCTATGGTTACTTACCAGTCACTTTCTTCTCCTTGGGCTCAGTCATGTAAGGTGCTAAGGACCAGTCCTGATCCACTATAGCACTTATACACCTGCTTAATTGTTATCCCTTTTGTAGCATTCATTACACCCATCACAGACTGCAGCAAGGCTACACACATGGCTGAAAGTTAAGACTGCATGTTGCTAGCTGAGGGCAAATGTACTCTGCTCCATCCAAGAATCAAGCCAGACCTAGAGTTTATGGTAGATCTCGGCCCACAGCAAATGCAGGTTTCAGCGATGCCCATGGACACTGAAGTATATGAGTCTGGAAGCGGTGCCAGCAGCTTCTCTGTCCTCCCCTCTTGCCACATTAGCTTTGGCTCTTTTGTGAGCTGTCTGCGATCGTTGTGGGTTCCAGACACACGTTCATTCCACTAATCGTTTTCAAAAGAGAGGAAGGAAAAAAGTGAACAAGAGAGTGTATTTAGTAAGAGAAGGAAAAGGATGAAGGAGGAGTACTGAGTAATTGGGGGGAAGAAATACAGGAGAAATAATGAATTGTGCTTATATATATATATATATATATATATGTGACATTTTCCCCCATAAAAATAGCTGCAGGCAGAACCTGGTCAAGACGTTTAGATGCTCTTACAATATGTGCACAGTAAGCGATAAACTCTTGTGACTTTAACTTTTTCCATTTATTTAAAAAAAACCCTAAATCAATACTCTTACTTGGGAGATTATAAATATCACTACAAGGCTTTGGGGATAAGAAGTTCAAGTTCAAATACCACCCCCCCCCCCCGGGCTGTATTTCTACAGTTGAACCTAATTTTGGTCACAACAAGAGCTGGTGGGTGGTGTTTCAACATCACACTTTAACCTAAGGCTGGTATCCCAGCACTAGAGTATAATTTTCTCTCGATTATTTGAGGATAAGGTTAGGGATACCCCTAAAAGGTTTCTTTTAACATATTTATCATTAGGCACAATGCACCCGATCAGAGCAGATGCTCCTTCTATTGGCAATGCCATTAAGCACAGTTAGTTAATTAATTTTGACTCGTCAAATAATGTATGAAGGCAGTGCTCATCCCAAGATCTGGGCATGCCTGAAAATGTAAAATGCACCATGATCAGTAACTCACACTGAATCCCTTTCTTCTACTGCCCATGGGTACGTCTACACGACAGCGTTATTTCGAAATATCTAATTTCGAAACAGTTATTTTGAAATAAGATATTTTGAAATAACGCATCTACACACAAAATGCATTTCAAAATAGCATTTGGCTATTTTGAAATTGAGCATCCAATCAGTATGGACACGCTATCTCATTTAAGGCCAGCTGGAACTGTTCCGGCAGGGCATCAGGTCAGAAGTTACCTTGTGGCCAGGGTGGCCAGCAGGGTATCCTGGGAAGGGCTAGAGGCCCCGTATTTCAAAATCAGTGTCTACACGGCGCTTATTTCAAAATAGCAATTTCAAAATTGGCACTATTCCTCGTGGAATGAGGTTTACCAATTTTGAAATAAGCCCTCCGCTATGTCGAATTAATTTCGAAATAGCCGTAGGCTTGTGTAGACGCTAGGAAAGTTATTTCAAAATAACGGCTGTTATTTCGAAATAATTTTGCTGTGTAGGCATACCCCCTGAGATTATAGCCAGATCTTGTAACAAGATGTAATCCTACCGGACTCTACATTATCCTTTTGAAAAGTCTCCCTGCACCTTTCTCAAACGCCCGAAGTAAATGGCTGAGATTTCTAGCGCTCCAAACAAGGAAAACTTGTTTCAGAGATGAAGGCCTTTACAGAGAACAAACTCTCAGCTATGCCAGGAGCTCCCAGACTATCCCTTCTGCTGACCCCAGCTGTTTGAATATGGCGCAAATAGTTGGAGAGTCTGTTACCCAAACCATAACACTAAAGGCCTTCATCACCTTGGAACCCACATCCAACCAGGGCGGCTCAGCATTAATTGCTCCAGTCTTCTCTGTCCACTTAGTAAATTGGTTGCTGCATCCTAGAAGGAAATGTCACAGGATCAGCCCTTCTGACCATCGTTAATAGTGGGGAATTTAGACCTGTGGAGCAAACATGTGGAAACCAGTAAGATCGTTCTCTGATCTCCTGCTAAAGAAGCCGTCACTGAAGTGCCACAGAATTCTGAGGGCCCAGGAATGTTCTGGCTGGAAGGACAGTTCCTCATTCCTCACTCCCAATAGACTTCCTTTATAATTTATCCCGCCTGGATCTGATCTCCTCTTTCTTGCAACATCATCAATCAGGATTAAGTTTGCTCCAGGCAGGAAGGCTACATGGGTCTATGTGAGTGCAGAATCCGTAAACTCTTGCCACTTTGTCATCAGTCTGGTGATGGGGGTGTGGTTCTAACTATTTCATGAAAGCATGAGGAGAGGCAGCCAACACACAATTTTTCCATTCTCAAAATGGCCTCCTTCTCCCACAACTCAAAATGGGGCTGAAGCCAGCCAGGTGGTTTGTCTCTTCCTGGGTCGTCTCACTGCGTTTGGCAATGAAGCAGCTGTTAATAAAGATGGCTGCCACCTTTTTTTCTTTTTCACTGGAACCGAAAATGTGCCTACTGGCAAAATGGCTGCCACACGACTATTTTGGAAGCCTGGCTGGACATTATTAGGCTGCAGAAACTGGGAGGCAGCAGAGACCCTGGAAAAGGTGCAGAAAGAAAGCAAGGGGGGAGCAAGAGACAGATTTAGGAATTCTGGGGGAATAGCAGGAGGTGGAGGGCAGGAGGCAGAAAGGGAGAGCAGGATCTGGGGACTGGAGGAAGGTCTAAAGGGCATGCAGAGGGTAGTGATGAGGAAGGAATAACTCCTCCATCCTGGTGTGTGTGGAGCGGATGAAGATTCCTGTCCACTCAACCAGTGGGAAGAACAAGTTTTTGCCCCCGTAACAACTCACAACACACTTTGGGGGCAAGCAGCGTCCCCCTAATGTTTCCAAAACTAGAAAGCAAACAAAAATCCCCAGCAATTTATCATTTTAGAAAACTTAAACCAATCTCATGATTTCAAGGAAGGTGAAGGGTTCACTCATGAATATGCGGGTTTGGCCTTTCTTAACAATTAATAGTAATAAAATATTGCCCTGACTGACTTGCCAACGGCCACTGTGAGATGGTCTTGCATAGTCTGCATCTGCAGGTGTGTCTAGACTACAGGGCTTTTTTGAAATAAATGGCCTTTTTTCGAAAAAACTTCCCCTGCGTCTAGACTGCCGCCGAGTTCTTTCAAAAGTAAATCGAAAGAAGGCGGCAGTTTTTTCGACCACAGAAAAGCTCGTTTTACGAGGAATAATGCCTTTTTTCGAAAGTGCTCTTTTGAAAAAAGGCACTGTGTAATGCAAACTGTGCTTTTTTGAAAGAGAGCATCCAGACTGCCTGGGTGCTCTCTTTCAAAAAAGCGGCTTGCTTTTTCAAAAGTACTGGTTGTAGTCTATATGCTCTTTTTCGAAATACACTTTTTTGAAAGTCTCTCTCGAAAAAGCCTCTTTTGAAAGAGGCTTGCAGTCTAGACGTAGCCAGAGATGGGTTAAACTGCTGATCCTAGTCAGACCCCGTGTTTTTATCAACCTTGTCACCTAACTTCCAGACCTCGGACATTTTGACGTGCCTGGAATAGCACATGCCACTTGGATGCTTTTCTACAATGAACCTCTAAATCTTCTGAAGTTTGCCCATCACTACCAAAAACTCTCTGTTGGAGCTCACAGTCATTTGGCAGCATACTCAAGAGTATTTTAATGAAGGCGTCACTTTAAACTAAGCCATCACCATCTGTTTTGCCCTCTAATTACAAATAGAAAAGAAAAGAGAGCGAGAGAGAACATAATTCACAATTGTATCATAAACAGGGAGTGGAAAGAAATGTGAATGTGTTTGGTTCAATGTGGCCTGCATCCGTGATGTTGCTTTCAAGTGTCTTATGCAAATCTGGAATGACACTGCTCCCCTGAGAGAGTCCCTGTGACAGGGAGTTTTTTCAAGGGCATCAGGAATTTAATATAAAATGATGTTGCTGTAACAATCCATGCAAACGTCCTCTCTGGCAGGTTTCAATTCAGTTCAGTAGGAAGCAGTCTTGCCTATATGGAACCCCTCCTGTCGGCTAGCCCAGTGTGAGGTTATTCAGCCTAGGGGAAGCCTTGTGACTGCTTACACCACTGTAGGAGGCTGGGCCTAAGGCTACTTGGTGTGCTCTGTGTTGTGTATTGTGTGTGTGTGTGTGCACCTCAGACCAGACCCACTCAGACAAATCACCAGGAACAGGTTTTATTCTGTAAAAAACATAGATCAGGAAAACAGTTCAGCAGTCCCTTCTCACAGCATGCTGCCTGTGTGCTGCTTCTAGCACTGTCCCTGTTGAGGGCAGAGGGCACATCCTGGCAGGAACCAGGAAGTTCTCCCAACATGCCACAGTTTAGAGTCCACAGCTTGTAGTTCCCAGGACTGCTGCTGAAACACACTGGACCTTGGGCTACATATAGAAAAGGGCTGTGTCTCTCTTGGCCATGTCTATGTAACCACCAGCAGGTAGATTTGAACCTGGGACCTCTGACGCAGAGTATAGGAGCCAGTGAGCTCTAAGCCCATGCTGAAGAGGTCTCTTGGTCTTAATTGTTGCTGTGGTCTAGGTACCACTTGCATTGCTCAGTAACCACACTTGGGGTATGTCTACACTGGCGCGATCTTGTGCCAGAAATATGCAAATGAGGCTAAGCGTGGAATATTGCCGAGCCTCATTTGCATATCTAATGAGCAGCCATTTTGTGGAAGAGGCTCTTGCACCATAAGGAGCTGTCTACACTGCCCCTTCTGGTGCAAGAAAAACCCTCTTGTTCAATGCCATTATTCCTGAAAATAATCAGTGTAATGGCATTGCGCAAGAGGGTTATTCTTGCACAAGAAGCAGCAGTGTAGATGCTCCTTCTGGTGCAAGAGCCTCTTCCACAAAAATGGCAGCTCATTAGGTATGCAAATGAGGCTCAGCAATATTCCACGCTTAGCCTCATTTTCATATTTCTGGCACAAGATCATACACAACCTAGATGTGTGGGTTACATACTTCCCATAGGTGAAGAACCACATCCCAAGCTTCCGCAACTCAGTTGAGATCCCAGACGAGCCCCCACTTGTAACTGCCAGTGGGTAGATTTGAACCTGGGATCTCTGGAGCTGAGTATAGGAGCCTCTAACCTCTGAGCTAAAAACCAGATGCCTCCTAGCTTATGCTGTAGAGGTCCCTTGATTTTAACTGTTGCTGTGGTCTCGGTACCACTTGCATTGCTCAGTAACCACACTAGGTATGTGCGGGTATGTCTATACTACAGCGCTAATTCGAACTAACTTAGTTCGAATTAGTTAATTTGAACTAAGCTAATTCGGACTAACGGATCCAGACTAAAAAACTAGTTCGAATTAGCATTTTGCTAATTCAAACTAGCATGTCCACATTAAGTGGACCCTGAACCGGGGTTAAAGATGGCCGGAAGCAGTGCCGGCAGGGCATCAGATGAGGACTTAGAGCGTGGAGCTGCTGCCTCAGGCTAGCCGAGGGCTGTGCTTAAAGGGTCCCGACCCCCACCCCGGACAGACAGTTCTCGGGGTGCCCCGCTTGCAAAGCAGTCCTGGCTTGGAGTGCCCTGAGTGCCCACCTTCGGCACATCACAGCACTTGGCCATCAGACCAGCTGCACTTGCCACAGGCTGCCATCTGGGGAGAGGAAGCAATTGGGGGGCTGCAGGAGAGCTTCCACCCCCAGAAGCCCGCAGAGCCAGCCCAGTCCTCCCCATCGGGGGCGCGTATCCCATTCCTCCCTCACCTCCTTCCACTTACCCTTCCCTAGCCCCCCTTCCTGATGTACAAAATAAAGAAAACGTGTGGTCAAAAATAGAATCTCTCTTTATTGAACAAAACTCGGGGAGACTGGGAAAAGGAGGTGGGAGAGGGGAAGAGAGAGGGTGGGAGAGGGGAGGGCAACTAAAATGATCAGAGGTTTGGAACAGGTCTCATATGAAGAGAGGCTAAAGAGACTGGGACTTTTCAGTTTAGAGAAGAGGAGACGGAGGGGGGATAGGATAGAGGTCTATAAACGCATGAGTGGGGTGGAGAGGGTGCATACAGAGAAGTTCTTCATTAGTTCCCATAATAGAAGGACTAGAGGACACCAAAGGAAAGGAATGGGTAGCAGGCTTCAAACTAATAACAGAAAGTTCTTCTTCACAAAGCAAAGAGTCAACCTGTGGAACTCCTTGCTGCAGGAGGCTGTGAAGGCTACAACTAGAACAGAGTTTAAAGAGAAGTGAGATAAAGTGATGGAGGTTGGGTCCATGGAGTGCTATTAGCCAGGGGGTAGGAGTGGTGTCCCTGCCCAAAGTTTGTGGAAGGCTGGAGTGGGATGGCACGAGACAAATGGCTTGGTCACTGTCTTCGGTCCATCCCCTCCAGGGTCCCTAGGGTTGGCCGCTATCGGCAGACAAGCTACTGGGCTAGATGGACCTTTTGTCTGACCCAGGACGGCCATTGTAAGCTCAGGGCTCAGGGTCGGAGGTCTTAGTGGACCACCTTGATTTCATGCACACCTGTTCCTGGGTGGCCAGGCTGGCAGCTCTCCTGCTCTAGACGGCCACTTTCCTGTGCCTAGTGCGGAGGTCATGGACGAGGTCCACGATGTCCGCACTAGCCCAGGAAGGTGCCCGCCTCTTGCGGTCCCGGGCAAGCTCCCGGGAGCCGCCAGCCTGGTCCCGGGAAGAGGGGGAGGGCTGGGGGGCATCGGGTGGGTGGCTCACTCCGTGCCAGGTGCAGGGTCTGCTAGCTGGGTGCTGGCAGGCTTGCACCTGGCACGGGCATCGTAGCCAGCCCGTGCCCCTTTAAGGGTTCCGGGGCTGGGAGGGGGGCAATAGAGTTTCCCTGGTGTTGGCCAGAGTGGCCACCAGGGAAAGCTGGGGAGGGCTAGCCTCCCACTAGTTCGAATTAAGGGGCTACACACCCCTTAATTCAAACTAGTAAGTTCGAACTAGGCTTAGTTCGAACTAGGTAAACCTCATTCTACGAGGACTAAGCCCTCCTCTAGTTCGAATTAAGTTTGAACTAGCGGAGCGCTAGTGTAGCGCCTATCAAAGTTAATTCGAACTAACGTCCGTTAGTACGAATTAACTTTGTAGTGTAGACATACCCTGGGTTACATCTACACTAGGAAACTATTTTGAAATCAGGGCTGAGGTCAGGGCTGAGGCAGGGGATTGGCTTGTACTCCCACCTCGGATGGTCCTAGAGCCTTGGCTCCAGCCTTCTACACCTCAGTTATGCAGGCTCTTCACCTGAGTCCCACGAGGCTGAATCAGCTGGAAAGGACCAGTCACAGATAGAATCCTAGAACACTAGAACTGGAAGGGACCTCGAGAGGTCATCGAGTCCAGACTCCTGCCCTCATGTCAGGACCCAGTACTGTCTAGACCATCCCTCATAGATGTCTACCTAATCTGCTTTTAAATATCTCCACAGATGGAGATTCCACAACCTTCCTGGACAATGTATTCCAATATTTAACCACCCTGACAGTTAGGAAGTTTCTCCTAATGTCCAACCTAAACCTCCCTTGCTGCAGTTTAAACCCATTGCTTCTTGTTCTATCCTCAGAGGCCAAGAACAATTTTTCTCCCTCCTCCTCGTGACACCCTTTTAGATACCTGAAAACTAATTCATGTCTAATTTCAGGGTAGATGGACTCACAGAGGCTAGATTGACAAGCACCAGATATCTAATCCATTTTGGGTTTAAAAAAAACAACAACATTCCATTCTGTGACAAATTTCAAGGTTTTGATACTTGTTTTCATTCCTGTGTAGAACAAAATGGAGCCATTTCAATATTTTCATGGAAAGACACGGCCCTAAAGTAGCCACTTGGTTAGGTTACTCACTTGGGATGCAGGAAACCTAGTTTTGGGTCTCTCTTCCAAATCAGGAGAGCTGAGGACGTCTGTACTAGGAAACTATTTCAAAATTAGTAATTTCGACTTAATAACTCCCGATTTAACAAATTCAAACTAGTGTGTCCACACTACGGGGAAGCCTTGAAATTAGTCTGAGGCGGGCTCCACTAATGCCTTGAACTTAGAGCCCCAGGAAGCACTAGGAAGTAATTAGTTTGCATTACTCTGGGGAGTAATTAATTCAAAATAGTGGTATTGGCGCATATACACTACTGTTTTTCTTAAATAACTATTTCGGAATTAGCATTACTCCTGATTAAAAGCCGGAGTACAGATTTCGAATTAAGCAGCCTGTTATTTTGAAATAACAGGGTTGGTAGTGTGGAGGCTCTACTTATAAATTCGAGCGAAGGGGGGTAATTTTGAAATAAAGTCCTCGTGTGGACCAGGGCTGAGTGTAGATTTCCCACATCCCAGTGGAACACCCTAACTACAGGGTACTGGATGTGATGGAAGGGAGAAAAGGTTGGGTTCGTCTTTATAGCTGACCAGAGATTTCATCCTGATCCAGAGAATCTTTCCTCATGAAATGCGTTCACTAAAGCTATTATTTTTCCACAAGAGGCTTTGATTTTGCTGAATTGGCATTTTCCGACAAAATTTCATCCAAAAATTCCTGATCTGCTCTCCACATAAATACCAGGATCGATAAAACCCAAAGCTACGAGTGTGTGATTATGCGCCATGTGAGTTCTTCCAACACTCTTCTTGCTCTGATACATGTTACATCCGCTCCATGGGCCTGTATCTTTGATATGCCGATGCTTATTATAAAGGTGCTTTCTGAACCCAAAGTCGAGGCTATCATATTTAAATACTTATTCTAGTTCCCAAGGGTATCCTTTCCTCTTGCAGTGCAGGTTGTTTCCGGAGAATCCGCCAGGCCCTCTGCAGTGGCAACACTAATTATACCCTCCAGCCAGGAGATGATAGTCCCAGCAAGAAAACAACAGCTGTTCTCAATTTTTCTCTGTATCAGCCATTATCTTGGGATCAAGCAGCTCCAACTCCCCTGCTGCTAGCAACCCTGTCATGCTAGCTAGATGGCAGTTGCATGGTCCCTTAAACCAAAAATGTGTTGAGTTCATCAAGCAGATTCCCAGAAACCTCTAGTATATTGTATTGAATGAGAGACTTTATCTGAAGGAGCATGAATAGGGTGCACAAAGCAAAACAGAAAATATTCCCAGACTTCAAAGTAAGATGCCTTGCAAAGTACCTGTCAGAAAGAAAAACCCTAATGACCATCAGCCAATGTACCTGACAATCGATAGGTTTAATTAGGGGTTGACATGCTGGATAAGCGAACATCTAATAGGCAGTGTGAGACTTACCTGCAGCAGATGCTTTGGGGCAGGAATTCTAGTGCTGATGTCTCTTCTTAGTCAGTTAAAAGTAAGAGTGTTTACTGAAAAAAATGCATGTTATAAACTCTCAAGCTTAAGTGCAATCTAGACCTGTGTGAGTGACGAATTCTTTGGTTCACTGGCAACTCTGAAAAATCAAAACATTTCAAACTTTTCAGCAATTTGAAACATTGAAAAAATTGTTTTGAGTCGAAAGAAATGTCACTTGATCACAAAGACTTTTTTTTAAAAATTTTGAACACCTTTAAATATTTTTGAATTTTTAAAATGAAATAGAAGAAAGTTTTGAAACAAAAAATCAGCTGGAAGCAAACAAAGGACACGTTTAGACTGAATCAGAATTTGCAATGGAACTAACCTTTTGGTGAATTCACAAAGTGTTGCGGAAATGCGGAAACACTAACTTTGATTTTTTTTTCCCCCACAAGTAAAGATACAGCAGAAAAAAAATAGCTCAACTCTAATTCTATCTAAAGTAACTAGAGATATTTTTTAAAACAAAGAGCAGTCCTGTGGCACCTTAGGGCCTGTCTACACTATGGAGAATATCAATGTTACCACAGTCGATCTTCCAGGGTTCAAATTAGCGGGTCTAGTGAAGATTCGCTAATTCGAACTGAGAGGTGCTCCCATTGGAACCGGTAGCCCTGCTTCTCACCAGGACTGGTGCCAAAATGCAATTTAAGATGTGTTGACTCTAGCTACATAATTAATGTAGCTGGCGTTGCATATCTTAAGTCAACTTTCTCCTTTAGTGTGGACCAGACCTTAGAGACGAACAGCTATATTAGATCATCAGATTCCTTTGCAAGGAGATAGGCGATGCAAAAACAAGATGACCCCACAGAAAATGGGAAAGGAGCCCCTAAAACAAACAAGCCAGTCACGGAGTTCAAGGCCAGAGAGGACAACCAGATCGCTAAGCCTGAGCTCCCGTGTATCACAGACCAGCAACACAATCCATCATCCACAGACTAAACCCAACACCTGAAATGAGACCAAAATATTATAACCCACTGGAGAATAGGCAGTTATGTGCCACAAGCAGAGACCAGAGGGATGTCTACACTGCATGCTTATTTTGAAATAAGCCTATTCCAGAAAATATACTCTAAAATAGCTTATTTTGAAATAGCACGTTTACACTCCAGGAAAGCCTCAAAATGAGTCCGAGGCAGGCTTCCCTAATGTGGACGTGCTACTTCGATTTAGAGCCCCAGGAGGCACTGGGGAATAATTACTTCGAATGGCCCTAGGGAGGAGCTATTTCGAAATAGCAGCAGTGGTGCGTCCACACAACCGGTATTCCGAAAGAGCTATTTTGGAATAGGCGTTATTCCTGGAATGAGGTTTGCAGAAGTCGGAATAAGCCGCCCATTATATTCGAACATAACGGCTGTTATTTCGAAATAACGTTGCTGTGTAGACGCATTCCAGGAGGGACCGAGGTGCAGCAATGTTTAAGGCCCATGCAACGGCAGTGAAATGTTCGAGATATAGCCAGATAATCCTGGTAAGCCACCTGCATCCTCAGGCTGCAGAGAATGTGATACACCTCTATGGTCACTGCCAACCAGTCCTGGTGGAAAAAATCCCTTCCCGACTCCTCATATACCAGTTAGACCTGGAGGATGCAAGTAAAAACCTGCCAATCAGACACATGAGAGAGGGAATGCTCCATGCCACTTCAGAGCCTCAACCCTTCCCATCTAATCTCCCATCCCAAGCTGTAGCTATTCATGATGCTTCAGAGGAAGGAATTAAAAAAAATCTCCCAGAATACACAGGGAGGAAGACAATCTCTTCCTGCAACTGGTCCTGAAGTACGTGCTCTTCGAAACATAAGACATGCATCAGAATTGAGCCACAGGGCTGTGGAGCCGTGCCCCATACTATCACAAGTAATCCTGACCTAATAAATGTATCAAGCTCTTCCTTAAAACCAGCAATAGAGTGTGGGAGCCATTTTCCAAACCAAGGACGCTAGCCAGGAATAGCCTGCATCTCGCTACCCTTAGAATGATCCTAGCTCAGAAGCCTTCCCAAAGTAGTAACTACCTCTATGAAGGAATACGGTCAAAATGAGTTCACATTCATTACCTGATTCAGCGTCAGGAGGAAATTTTTTCCAGGTCAGGTTGGCAGTGATATTGTGGGGGTTGTTTTGGTTTGGTTTTTGCCTTCCTCTTTACCAGGGGTTCCCAAACTTTTCGGCATCACGCCCCCTTTTTGATTTTTGAAAAACCCTCACACTCCCTCCCCAACAGCAAAACTTGTTGAGTGCAAAAAAAAAGGAACTGATCAGAGCAGCGAAACTTGATGGGGGGAAGAAGGGAGCACTGGGTTGTCTCACGCCCCCCGTGGAATTTCTTCACGCCCCCCCCTAGGGGGGCACGCCCTCCAGTATGGGAACCCATGCTCTATAACAGCGGTTCCCAAACTATGGGCCACGGCCTGCTACTGAGCCACGGGAAAAAAATACTGGGCCTCAGCGTGGCTGCCAGGGTGTTCTGGGCTCCTGGACTGCACGTGCAGTGTTGGGTTCCCCAAGCCCTCAGCCGGGCTGGGCGGATGCAGCCGTATGTTTCAGGCTCCCGGCAGAGGCATAGTGAGGGTGAGCTCTTATTGCTGACTGTGGAGGAGAAGGGAGGGTTGGATATGGGCCGCAGGGAAGCAGGGTCGGGGCAGTGGAGCTGCCCGGGGGAGATAGGGAGGGGAGCCGGCCGGAGGAAGCAGGGCTGGCTGGGGGAACCGGCTGGCAGAAGCAGGGCTGGCCAGGGGGGCGGGAGCAGTGGGGCTGGCCAGGGGAGATTGCGGGGGCGGGAGGGAGGAACTGGCTAGCAGAAGCAGGGCTGGCCAGGGGGGCGGGAGCAGTGGGGCTGGCCAGGGGAGATTGCGGGGGCGGGAGGGAGGAACTGGCTAGCAGAAGCAGGACTGGCCAGGGGGGCGGGAGCAGTGGGGCTGGCCAGGGGAGATTGCGGGGGCGGGAGGGAGGAACTGGCTAGCAGAAGCAGGGCTGGCCAGGGGGGCGGGAGCAGTGAGGCTGTCCAGGGGAGATTGTGGGGAGGAGGGAAACCGGCAGGCGGGGACAGCGGGGCTGGCCCAGGGCTGGCGGGGAGTGGAAGGAGGGGGGAGAAGGGGGAGAGAATCAGCCAGCGGGGAGCGGGACAGTTCAGGGCGCACGCAGGTCCTGAATAAAAATTTTAAAGCAGTGCCTTTTCAATATCCCCACGGCTGACAGTGAGGTTGAAAGGCACTGCAATGTGTCAGAATGGAGAGCACCTGGTGCATTCACCATCCGGAATGAGAATATGGATAAAAAAATTCTAAAGATGGTGTCAGCTTTCTGAAAAGAAATGAGCCCCTTTTCGATACACGATGTGGGGGTGCAGGGTTTTATTGGATCACAGTCCATTTTCCCAATCCATATTCCCTTAACTTGCTGGTAAGAATGTTGTGGGTGGCCATATCCAAAGCTTTGCTAAAGCTGGCCCTGTGGGCTTTGGGAGGACCAAAACCAACATATTTGCATATTCGTCATTTGTTTAATGAATATGCAAATATGCAAATGAACGTTACCGGTCCTCCGAAAGCTCATGAATGGATTTACTGGTCCCTGTGTCAAAAAGTTTGGGAACCCCTGATCAAGATGATCAAGATTTCTGCAACTGATTAAATTAGATATAGTCAGATGATCCCAGCAACATGAGTGTATCCCAGTCTTGTTCACTGCCTGTGGAATACAATAATTTAATCTCCCGTATACTGTGTTGTTGGGCTTACTGCGAGATCAGTAAATGGTGGGTGCGTGGTAGTCTCCGATATACAGAAGGTCAGCCAAGGTGATGTGGTGGTCCCTTCTGGCCTCAAACTCTGAAATCTATGGTGCAATGAATCATATTGCATATTTGTTTTAGATACTGCTTCTGCCTCGAGACATGAAGGCTGACTTGATTCATGGTTCCAAAATGATTTGTGAACCTGAGACACTAGAGCAATACAAATCATTATTATTATAATAGAAAAGTGGATTCTAATACTTTGTAGGCTGTTTATTTTCAAATACAGAGCCTCAAAAACTTTTCAATAACCGTTGGTAGCCAATAATACCTCTAATGTTTTAAAGCTATTTCAGCCGTTCTAGTGAGATTTCTAAATGCTTTGATGTTACTGTAAAGTGCTGCTTGAAACGAAAGACAAAACTCCTTTTCAAAATACTCAATATCCCCCCCCCCCGCCAATTTGGACTTAAATGGAATCACAAGTCTTTTAAATAACTTTTGACTTAGCAACTCCTGTGTTCCATCATTGAAAGTAGTATTTTTTGCCACTATATTTTCAAAATAACAAGAATTATTCCCAAGAAAAGATTTCAAAATAGTGTGTGCTCTTCTGCAAAATTTGGGGTTGGGTCTGTAGCTTTAGAATAACCCCATTCCATTGTAAATTAGAATTGCCATACCACCCATCTTTATGAAAATTGGCTTATGAATATGTATAACTCACAGATGCATTATGCAAAGTACATAACGCAACATGTCATTTTAAAGGTTGTGATCTGACTTGTGCGCATGCATTTTTCTTGTATGTGAAGTTAGAAATATGAAGTGGAAACTTATTTTATTAGTCCAGGTGTTCTAGTAAAAAACACTAGATAATTTCATGGAGGTTAGGTCCATAAAAGGCTATTAGCCAGGGGATAAAATGGTGTCCTTGGCCTCTGTCTGTCAGAGGCTGGAGAGGGATGGCAGGAGACAAATCACTTGATCATTGTCTTCAGTCCACCCTCTCTGGGGCACCTGGTGCTGGCCACTGTCGGTAGACAGGATACTGGGCTAGATGGACCTTTGGTCTGACCCAGTACGGCCATTCTTATGTTCTTATGTTCTTATGTACTAGTGATACTTTAGGAACTTAATGGCTCGGTGATGAAGTCAATGACTTGGGAATGGTTTTGTTTTTCCAGTAAGCCCAAACAATTCAGAATTGACTGGAAAATAAGAAAAGAAAACTGCTAAATCAAACTTAATACAGTAGACTTCCAATAATCCGGCACCTTTGGGACCCAGGTGGTGCCAGATTACTGGATATGCCGGAGTACCAGGAGGTACTATAAGGGGCATATTCCTAAACCAATCCCCCTTCCCCCCCATCACCTTAGGCTTGCATCCCGGAGCCACCAGTACAGCCACGCATCTCCCTCCAGGCACTGGGGCACATGCGCTGAGCAGCCGGCTTTTCAATGAGCTGGCAAGGACGCCGTGCGCAAGCCAATCCTCCTCCCTTCTCCTCCCTTCTCCTCCCTTCCCTTCCCCAGAGCCAAATACCTCCCCTCCCTGCTGTCACCCAATCCCTCTTCTCCCGCAACCTTATGTCTGGGTCCCCTAAGCAGCTGCCTGTGCTCAGCGGCCGGCTGCTAGCAAGTGCAGGCTGGACGCTGTGTGCACTAGGGACCATGAGCGGAATGGCATGGGCTGTGAGCACACACGCGGCTCACAGTGGCCCTGCCGTGAGAGTGGCTGACCTGAGCAGTGCTGGGTTCCAGTTGATACTGGACTGTCAGGAGTGCCGGACAACTGGATGCCAGATTATTGGTGTTTTACTGTAATTTGCTATCTTTAGTCAACAAATAAAATACAGGATTAACACTTAGGTGCATAGGTGATAGGGCACTTCTCCCTTATATATTTATATCCAAGGCTCGACAGATACGCTTATCTACTCGCCCGTGGTGAGTAGATTTCAACCGGTCGCCCTGATCACCAGTGGTCCATGCATGAACAGTGAAGGTCTCGTGCACGTGTGCTGCGGGGCTGGCGAGTGGTTTTCACCGTGATTGTCGAGCCCTGTTTATATCTAATCGAATTTAAAGGCCTACAATTATGAGAGTGCCTAAGGCCTACAAAGACCTTCATCTGGCCCTGGTTGGTGGAGACCAGAGCCTCTGGCCCCGTGAGACAGGGTGATGGAGTCTCCCAGAAGGACAGATTGGTAGACTTAGTGACATGGCCATCACTCTGAAGGACAGTCCCAAGGGGACCCGTGATCCAACCCATCAGAGGAATACTAGCTTTTTTTTTTTTCTTTTCTTTTTGTTAGTGAACATTTCTTATGACTAAAGAACATCATTCCAAGAAGGGACGCTAACCAAACTCGATTCATTTTGTTTTCAGGGAATAAGCATAGATACATATACAGATACACACACAGTGTCATCAAGCTAGATGAATGACGGTACAAATGGCAGCTTCTTTGTCACCCGATCAGTGCCTGTGTGTATTCAGTCTTGTCTGTGGGCTCTAGTGAGAAAAATAACTTCTTCTTTTTTTCGCTGTCAGCGTGGCAGAGCCAACAGAGCTCATGGAAACTCAAGTGCATCCCATTCCTCTTTCTCTGTCATCGAATGAATTCTTCGAATCATTTTAAAGCACCGTGTTTGTTCCTTACTCTCGCTGCAGCATTCAGAATGTGAGGAAAGCATGCAACATAACTGAGTGCTAAATACCTGTGTTTTACTGATTTGCATATAACCATAGCAGGCCTACTCTGTACACGCACCCTCTCTCTGTTAGGTTCCAGTGATTTTGGCAGCCACTGTTTTTCCATTGTGCTCCTGGATTAGGTTCCCATCCTTGTGGCCGTTTGTGGGGATTTTGTTCTTTACACATTGCACAGAACATTGGATGGAGGCCAGGGGGAGACAGCTGCCTGTGGCCTCAGAGGCCTGGGTTTGAGACCCAGGGCATTGCATCAATTAGACCACATGGTTCCTGCACAAACCCACCCATGGGAATTGAAGGGAATAACAAGAGAAGATGAAGAGACAGAGAATGAAACCAAGGGGAACATCTGGCACAAATAGACATCAATCCAGGCTATAGTAGGGTGGCTGCCCCACTCTGGCTGGAAGAAGTTACAGCAGGATGGAGGGAGCCTGCTCAGAGTCCCAGCCAATGAGAAAAGGGCTCTTAGAAGGAGCCAATCAAAAGGCAGCTTGCAGGGGCAGCCGTGTTATAAGGAGCTGCTCAGCAGAGCAGAGGGCAGTTGGATTCTGACCAGAGAGAGAGCAGAACTGGTTCCCAAGCAGAAGCACCTGAGAGGGAACAGTGCTGGGCAGGCTCAGGGGAATGGGAGAAAAGATCCAACCAGTTACCTGCCAGGCTGCAGGCCTTGATATAGGAGCCAGGAGGGTGCAAGGGTCACGGGGAAGGGGAACAGGAGGTGGGAAAGGGAGGGAGAGCAGGACAAGGCGGCTGCCAGAGGGTCCCTGGTTGGGACCCAGACTAGTAAATTGGCTGAGGGCCTCTTCCTCCCCCATGCACTGCACCTACTCCCACTGGGGTGGCCTTTATAGATCGTGGCTTGCCCCTGAGGACAAAGAGCTGGCTAATGCCAAGGGGAAAGTGTTCTTATAGGAGGGCTGGTAACCAAGCAACTTATCACCTGACGAGAGGGCCAGAACTCCCTGATAAGAGGGACTCACTCTGGCAGAGAACAGTGGGAGACAACTAGGATCAGGCTGCATGCAACAAATCCTGGATCCCATGAAAAGCCACTGACCCATTGCCACAGGCCTCTGGTCATCAGGAGGTATCTGAGGCAGCGATTTACATGCACATTTTGGGATTTTTTTCCCTATAAATATATATCCATTGCCCAAGACCAACGTGTATTTGTAAGTGTGTGTCTGTGTGTGTAAGGATAATCCCCAATTAAGGAAACTCTAAACCAAATGGTCCATGGGCTTTGGTGACCCCTTAGACTGTACAACAGCTATGGGAAGGCTTAGGAGAGCCGTCATTAGTAACAGGGGGTTAGAAATTTGCTTGTGGGGTCCAGAGGCCCAGTGCCAAAGAAATGATGCCTGAACTTGGTGGGATCCAAAGTGTAGGTCCCATCAAATTAAAATTGTGCAATGAGTGCTATTAACGGTGAATTTTTCCAGTACAATAGCCCAGGTTAAAAAAATAGTGCTCTGATTATGCTGTCTCTGTAAAGGTCAGGAAAATAAAGAACTCGGTTTGTATTTTCCGAACCTGTTCATAAAACTCAGATCTCTTCTTCTCCCCTCTCGAAGCGCTATGAGAATCGTTTTCATGTCCCCAGGGAAAGTGCAGCCGTAGCGGAGCGATCCAACCCGCCGAAGCAGCTTTTCAGTGTGCAACGCGAACTCATCCACTCTTGTGGCAAAAGAGAGGAGCATTAGTCCTTACAGGTGGGCTAATTATATAAGTGGGAAGCTGCAGCCTGCCAAGAACAATCAGAGCTGCTCCGATGTGAAATCCCGAGCACACTCTAACCGTCTGTGATGGGAGATGGGGGGGAAAAAACCCAGCCAAACGTTAAATGGGTCAAGCTACTAAATGAGTTAAATGAAGTGAGAATAAATTTACAGGCACCATGGTTAAGAGTCTGAATAAAGAGGCAAAGGAGCTAATGAGCATGAAGTGTGAAGTAGTCTGACATCCCTCTGTGATCCTACCAGAACAGAATGGAACCATTATTAATGGGGGAGGCTTTTTTGTAGAAAGAACACATTCTAAATTGATTTAAGGGGCCCAGAATAAAACACTGGTTAGCAAAGAAAAAGCAGGAAGGCAGGTGGGTTAAGTCATCCTCAGCTCTCGAATACTAACCAAATCAATCTCCTGAGGCTGTACTCAAACATTTACTCACACTGTGTCCTTCCTCCAGTGGCGCATGCCATTGTGCAGTGAAAATCAGAGTCTAGCTTCAGGAGGTGTTTGCACTAAAATTTCCAGAACGATCACGGTTCCAGTACCACAGCTGTGTCTTTTAATTAGCCACATCTGGGATGGCTGTTACTTGGAGACAGACACCTTTCTGCAAGAGCGCTGGATCAATCAGGGGAGAAAAGGGACTTTAAGTGAAGACTATTCATGGAACAAGATTGCTCTTACCATGTTTGCCTAGTCCACAGATGATCCTAACATCCCATTCTCTGCATGTGATCAATATCACCTGCTTCTGCGACTTTTTTTTTTTTAAATCAGGATTCTTTGCTGGCTTTTTTAAAGCCTTTGCATAAAATTCCAGCCCCATTGCAATTCCTGGATGGTTTGCCTTGTCATCTAAACGCATCTGAATCTCACCTTCCTTTCATAAAATAAAGTTTATGGTTGCAGCAAAAATGTTGGAAAACATAATCTCCTAAGGATACAAACTCCAGAAAGTAAATACATAGAGCTTGAAATATCCATTAAAAATAAATTATGATCTTTAAAGCAATCTTATCATTTTGGGGAAGGAAGGCAACTCATGGGTTTTTTTTTTTGAACACTTCATCTAGGCAATCCCGTGATCAACACCTTTCAGTCAAAACAGATTACATCGCCTGACTGAGATCAAACAAACACAACTTGTTGGTTCCTACATGTTTCTTCCACCAGCCCTTCTTCCATGAGGTTTAACTGTTAATTCAAACTAAGGGATTTATCTTGGAATCGCGCTTCTCTGCCGCGTGTAGACGCAGGCCGTTATTCCGGGCTAGTCAATTTCCAAAAAGGCAACCGTCTGGGAACATGCTAATGAAGTGCAGGATATTTAAATCCCGTGATTCATTTGCAATTTTGGTTGTCCTCATTAGCCTCCCTAGTTCGAACTAGGAGGCTAGTGTAGACATACCCTCAGTGCTCCTGAAGTGGCCTTAGCTTTCTCATCATGAGCATAGTTTAACTATCTGTTGAGACTATAAAAGCAATTAAATCACATGGACCATCTTAGCTGCTTAGTTCTAAGCTACTTACCACAATGCGTACAGCTGGCTGGGAAGGTTTTCATTAAATGTGTTTTCACTGGGGAAATGTTACCTTACTGAAACTGAAAGTGTTTGGAGGAACATCTCAATCTGACAATATTTTTGGTGAGAAGGTTCGTAAAATCATAGAATCAGAGTACTAGAACTGGAAGGGATCTCGAGAGGTCATCAAGTCTAGTCCCCTGCCCTCTAGATCATCCCTAACAGATGTTTATCTAACCGGTTCTTAAATATCTCCAATGAAGGAGATTCCACAACTTCGCTAGGCAATTTATTCCAGTGTGTAACCATCCTGACAGTTAGGAAGTTTTTCCCAATGTCCAACCTAAACCTCCCTTGCTGCAATTTAAACCCATTGCTTCTTGGCCTATCATCAGAGGTCAAAAAGAATAGTTGTTGTCCCTCCTTGTAACACCAGTCTTCTCTTTTCCAAACTAAACAAGCTCAGTTCTTTCGGTCTTCCCTCATAGGTCATGTTCTCTAGGCCTTTCATCATTTTTTGTTCTTCTCTGGGCCCTCTCCACTTTCTCCACATCTTTCTTGAAATGTGGTACCCAGAACTGGACACACTCCTCCAACTGAGGCCTAATCAGAGCAGAGTAGAGCGGAAGAATGACTTCTCGTGTCTTGCTCGCCACACTCCTGTTCCTCAGATCCAGGCTAGAAATTCTGGTCATGTGTGTAAATTAACTGTTCATTGAGCCAATGAAAAAGACACTGAAGATCTCATTTTCACTCTTCATCGGCATGAAAACACCTGTCGAAACCGTATCGTTTTTTGCACAACAGAATTCTTGTTTCCTGGCCTGTCCTCACAATGCAGCTAAACAATCTTTTAATGGAACGCTGACAACCAAATGCTGGGATCAGGTTGCCATTAAAATAACTTCTCATTCTAGTTGTTGGAACTTCTTGGTTAATGTTACACTCTCCAATTATTTAATCCTCTGCTGAGCTCTTTTAAAGTCTTTTGTTTCGAACTGTATCTTTAAGTGTCTGGAGATGTTTGGAACCAAGCCAAGAGCCAACTTATTTTGCCTTTCCACAGAGAATACACACAATACCGCTATTTCCTTTGAGATCAGGTCAAAATAGCTCTCTCCAGCTGGCTTAACTCTGCAGAGGATTTTCCGCCTGTCTTGTGATTGGCAGTTTATTTCAGCCCTGGCTGCTGTGGGAGCAAAAGGCAACAGGGCACTGAGCTTCTGAGGCTTCAAAGCTCAGTTTTTCCCACTTGCATGTCAATCTGGCTGTGTTTGTCAACTGCACTGAAAGGCATGACGGAAGGAAACTGAACCTTCTTTTGTTGCTAGTATTTCTACAGCAACATAAGGATGCATAGCATCACACAGGCAAGCCAAACAAGTCCGTGAGGACCATAATAATACATGTGTTGCAAGTCGTCCCACATGCATGCACCCCTGCACCTGCAGAGAACCCCACTGAAGCTGGGGGGACTTGGCACAGGGTTCTGAGACGCGGTTGATAGGACTGGGACTTTTCAGTTTGGAGAGGCAATGATGGGGGATAGAATAGAGTATGACGGGGTCAGTGGAACCGTGACTAGGGTGGAGAATGCAGGGGGGGGGGTGCTTTCGTAACACAAGATCTAGGGATCACCATATAAAATCCAAGGGTCGCAGGTTGAAAATACACAAAGGAAGTATTTTCTTCACGCAATGCACAGCCAATCTGTGGAACTCCTTGCCAGAGGATGTTGTGAGGCCCAAGACTGTAACAGGACTAAGAGAAACAAGATAGGTTTATAGAAAATGGGTCTTTGGTGGCTATTGGACAGGATGTGCAGGGATAAACATAAGAACAGCCATACTGAGTCAGACCAAAGGATCCTGCCAAGGATCCTGTCTGCCACCAGTGGCCAATGCCAGGTACCCCAGAGATAATGATCAAGCAATCTCTCCCTTGCCATCCATCTCCACCCTCTTACAAACAGAGGGTAGGGACACAATTCCTTACCTATCCTAGCTAATAGCCATTAATGGACTTTACCTCCATGAATTTATCTAGTTCTCTTTTAAATACTGTTATAGTCCTAGCCTTCACAATCTCCTCAGGCAAGGAGTTCCACAGGTTTATTATGCACTGTGTGATGATGTCACTAACCTCTGTTTCATAGAGGCTGGGAATGCACTACGGGGGGTGGATAACTGATGGGTACCCACCTGTTCTGTTATTTCCTGCTGGGGTCCCTGGTCTTGTCCACTATCAGAAGCTCAGATACTGGGTTTGGTCTGACCCATCTTACTCATAGAACATGTTTCAGGATCAAGGTTCAGGAATCTAGTCCTGAATCCCTTCTTTCTATGAGTAGCACCATTGACGTAAAATATAATTACTCCCGGTTGGGTGTAAAGCGTCAGCTATGGCCCTAAATAAACATCCCTGAGCTTTAGTTTCTGTTTTCTCTGGAGTCATTAAGTGAGTGGGTTTGAGAGAATTTTTACAGTATAAATATTGAAATCATAATCATGAAGATTATAGGTCTGATGCTGCAAATACTTACTGTTGGATGTAGTGCTTAATACAGGTACTGATCCCATTAGTAAATATTACAATTAGTATTTGTATTTGGCTCTATGTTTTACTTGATAATCCCCATTGGATGTATTTGTATTTGCCTGCTGCCAGCCTTCATTGGGCCCTGGGAATGAGGGAAGGGGAACAGCTCCTGGCCCCTTGAAGGGACGGGGTAGGGACTAGTCTTCTGCAGTTACCCCTTCAGCGCTTGGGGCTCTGGCCTAGGGTTCAGGATGCTGCCGTTGTTGCTGTAGCGATGGCAGACGCCCCAGGGCAGCTATGTCCTCCTTCCTCCAGTTGGTGGGCCTGATTAGCACTCAAGATCCCACCATGCACCTTGCCCAACTGCAAGAGAAAATAGGCCTGATATCCCCTCCCCCGCTCTCACCATCACGATTTTTACCACAGACACTTCACTGGCTTCCGAGGGAGTTCCTCGTGATTTACACCCAGCTGAGGTGAAAGCCAGACCCAACCTATTTCACACTGTGTCACACGATCGATAGCGCAAGGACGACAGGCTCTCGGGGAGTGGAAGACAGCAAGCCGTAAGGGCGCATAATCAAGATGGTACTTGAAATTGGCAGTAGCCTCTTAGGAAAAATTCCAATGTGAATCTGCAGTGGTTTTTGTCGTAAATTAGCACCTGGGACCTGCAGGTATGTAATTCGTATGTAATTATCCAGAGTAAAAGCCGGGCGGAATGTTACACGTACGGAGAAGTAGGTGATGGTCAGTCATCAACAGACCTTTTGAATGGACACGAAAGCCCGTGGACAAGGGGGAGGGCAAAGTGGGCATTTACCCCAGGGCCTAGAGTTTCAAAGGGGTTTAGGGTTCCAGCCTCTGTTGCTTCCGAAGGAGTTGTTTTGGCAGCAATCGGACATCCTGGCCCTTTAAATCATTGCCGGAGTGCCGCACTGCATGCTCTGGGCAGCACTAAATGTTATCTGCTCTCAGCCCCGCCCCTTCTGCCCTTGGCTCCACCCCTTCCAGGAATGCAGCGCCGCCCCCTCACCTTGCCCAGAGGCCCACGGAGGCTGTTGGCTCTGTTGGCTGAGTGAAAGCCTGACCACCATGTCCTGCTAATACAAACCTGCCCTGTAGTTTCAGTAAGATGCAGTGCGCAGCACATCCTCTCCTGAAGCGCTAGGTAGCCTTGCTCTGTAAAATGGAACAGCTGCTGCTTCCTGTCTGCCTCACAGCTGGCTGCCTTCGCGTCAAGAATAACACGAACCCAGAGTATTGGATCTGGTCCAACATTTTCTGGCAGGAAACTTTTTTTCAAAAGAAAATATGATTTCAGTTCCCCCTCTTCCCCACCACACACACACTGGAAATTTCAAAATGAACACTACAGTGGGTGAGGTAATATCATTTATTGGACCACTCACACTCAGATATTGGTAACTTGAGCTGAGCTGTGGGGGCTGGGCCCCTCAAGTTCCTATTTAGCCACGACTTAGGACATCATGCCCACTGGTGGGCGGTTGGTAGCAGAGATGGATTGTAAATCATGACCCTTTCCTGCCGGAGCGAACAGACCCATCTCTGTTATTAAGACGGCAGCATATTCCTCAGCTTCCTTTTGTGACCCATCCACCACTAGAGGGGGACAGAGCACCACTGTGAGGGGGTGTGGCTTATATAAACGGGAGGGAAGCTATGGAGATGAAGGTGAAGGCTCCACGTTCATATCCCGGTGGCTCGATGAGACAACCGAGGAACTACAGCCATGGTTCAAGCTGATAGATGGACGTAAGGGGAAGGGTGGGCCAGAGAGCCTCTGTAGGCTGGATCTAGCCTGCCAAGTGGGTTGATCTAGCCCATGGATGTCCTGCTGTTCGCCGGGGACTGGGTACGGGGGAGAGCGCGAAATCTCCTCCCCTGCCAGGAGCGTGTGGCGCTTAGAGTGAACTGCCAGTCGAACAGCTGGCAGGTCACGCTAAGCGCAATGCAGCCCTTATAGAGCAGGGTCAGGGAGCGAGAGACATCCCATGCTCCCCCGCCTCCAGGCCTTGATTGACCTGGGGGTGGGGAGGAGCATGTGAAGTCTCCTCCCTCCACCAGGGGCAGGGCGCCTTGAGGGAACCGCCAGCAGTTCAGAACAGCTCGTGGTTCTCTCTGGTGGAGGGGCAGGAGGAAAGACCTCATGCACTCCCTCACCCCCATGGTCTGTGGGCGTGGCAGCACGGAAGTGTCCTGGCCCCGCCCCCTCCACCCGAAGCCCCTCCCCTTCTGAGGCAAACTGAGACCACTTCAAAAATTTGCAAAGTGGCCCCCCAGCTAAAATTATAACCCGCCCCTGAGGAAGGGCAATGAAAGTTGCAGTGAAGACTTTGGTTCTGAATCCACACTGCATGGCAGTGGATTTAATCTTCCCAGCTCATCCTCTTCTGATCTAACCCAACCACGTAAGACCTGCTTCAGCAAGCTTTTTGTGAATGACTTTTCCCCTAGGAGCCTGATCCAAAACCCAGGGGAGTCTTTCCATTAGCATTCAGTGGGCTTTTAATCAGGACATACATGAATGCTAATTTTTCATCAGGAATAAATGCACCTAAGTAGCCTCTCTATATAAATATAAAGGGGGAAACCAAACAACACCCTGAGGCTATATCTACACTGCATCCTTTTGCGGAAGAGGAAATGTAAATTAGGATTAGCATTCTCATTAGCATTTCTTGTGCTCTCATTTGCATAGTCTCTTCCAATCCTTTTTGCAGGAAAGGTTTTTGCGGAAAAAAACCACAGTGTAGACGGAGCCATTTTTCGCGAAAACCCCCGTTTGCGCAAGATCCCTTATTCCTCAAAAAATGAGGTTTACAGGATCTTGCTCAAAAGGTTTTTTTTTTTTTGCAAAAATAGCCCCGTCTACTCTGCATTTTTTTCTGCAAAAACGTCTTCCGCAAAAAGGATCAGAAGACACTATTCAAATGAGAACACGAGAAATGCTAATGAGCACTTCATTTGAATTTCCTCTTTTGCAAAAATGATGCAGTGCATATATAGCCAGAATGTCCACAGCACTTTTCAAATGAGAAACTCGTGTTTTGCAAATAGACCCCTGGAATATGCTTTGGTTCTATCTATAACTTACAAAACTTCTCTATGCATTTTCTTCTGGCTCCTGATTCTTCCCAGTGCTTTTCGCTACCTCTAGTCAGACATTAAGATTCCAAAACCAAACAGATCCTCCTTGACAGGGTATTAATTATCCCAGCTGGAGGCGGACGTGTTGTGGCCGCTACTGCATGCTGTTGCCACTTAACAGTCAAATCTAACCGAAAACGAGGTTTAAAAAATACCCAAACATTTGTACACAGTGCACACTGACTGAACAGCTGCTTAGTTGCTTTCTGGGCAGCTTCCTGTGCTGTTTGGGCTCCTTTCATAATCCATGTCATTCTGGGCTCGGCTGTTTTAGGAATAAAAAGCAGTGTGGTGGCAGACCAGAGGTTTAATGGATCTGTCAGGAATGATGTATCTAAAACCAGATCAACATTTCCTCTACTTTCTCTGCTGTTTGAAATTGCTCAACCATGGGAAGAGGGGTGGTTTTGCTTAGCTTTTAAATCTCTGGATGTATCATAAAAATTCTTTTACAAGTGAATTGCAATTCAATGTGTATTGTGTACAGTGATTGGCCAATTGTCACATGGTATTGGTCCTGTTTTCTGATTGGATAGATTGCAAACAAAAAAAAGTACTTTTTATGTGCAAATACTAATGTGAGGTTTGGTTCCCAGAGCACCTCTTCCACACAAGGTTGAAATGCTGCCCCGGCGTGTGTCGGGAAGAGTCGGTTACAGAAGTGAACAGCAGAGGAGCATAAACATGGCTGAACAAATTGATTTGTAAAAAGGGTGCCAATGATGGAAACTCTATTTTGCCAGGAGTTACCAAGCTCTGTGTCTGCTGTGCAAGCAAGCAGGTTTGAATCCACCCAGTAGAGGGCAGTGGTGCACAGCCGCAAGAGCCAGTGCACTGTGGGTACGGGAATAAAGTGGGTCTCAGTGCTGGATCTGGCCTACAAGGAGCTGAAGGCAGGATCCAGGAATAAGCGCCTGCTTTCATAATTCTCTGCAGAAACCCAGCTTGGGAGCAAGATGACCCTCAGCTGCATGGGGGGGAGAGGTGGCCCTGTGTAAAAGGGAAAAGGGCAACATAAGGATTACCTCAGGAGTAGCGTCCTCTCGTAAATTAAGCCACAAATTTTCCTAATTTGGGGCCTTACCGTAAGTTAGGCCATCCAGTTACCCAATCTGCTGCCAGTAAAATACGGCTTCAAAATGCACCATATAAGGAATCAATAGGTAGGGTCCAGGGAAAGGTAGCCTCTCCGTATTAGAAAGCAAAATGGTCGGGTCCGGGAAGGGGTGATCCTCACCATATTAGGAAACAAAAGGATGATTTGGAAAGAAAGGGATAGGGCGGGTACCAAGAGAAGGGTAGGGGAAAAAGATGCTGTAACCATAACTCAGGGCTCACTTCGTTGGTCGTGAGGCGGAGGGGAAAGAGCAGTCTGGATGCTGTAACTGAATAAATCACCTCTTACTTCGTCCATCATTCGGCCCTGCAACATGCACGTTGCTGTGTTGTGAACAATCCTAATGGGCAAGAACATTGTTGTCCTTCCACAATCCATTCACCGACATATCGGAACTTCTTTGTTTTGCCAGGTTTTAATGTTTGCCTCCGATCCACCGGCATGGTGGCTTTGCATTAAGGCCCATCCCCTTGTCTTTGAACCCCTTTCCATGGAAATGACATTAGCAGTAAGTGACGTATGGGTGCAGTCTCCAGGTCTTTTCCCTCTCTATCTACAGTCATTTCTGCTCATGGTTAGCTTGGGTGGATGCTGTGAAAATGCTGATTAGAACGGCTGTATCTCAAGTGATCAGGTTTCATATCCAGTTAATTTCCTCGGCCGCAGTTTGTGCCAATCAAATCCCCTTAGCCGAGAATGTATCTTCCATAACTCACATGCACTTTGTTCTGAGTATTGTGATTTACTTTCTCCCAGAGGAACACAACTGTGTCTCTAGGACACTTGAGTCCTGCTCCATTGAAGGCCAGCACTGGGCCTAAAATTGGCACCAAAGTAGGTAAGGAGCCAGGGAGGGGAACAGCAAAGGCTCAATTATGGTGGAAGCAGGTAGTATGTTCTGAATGTGCTGCAGCATTTGCTTATTCTTACATTCAGCTTCTGACTTGAAGAATTACAGTGATCCAATCCAGACATAAGAACATAAGAATGGCTGTACTGGGTCAGAACAAAGGTTCTTCTAGCCCACTAGCCTGTCTGCCGACAGTGGCCAGCACCAAGTGCCCCAGAGGGGGTGAACTGAAGACAGTGACCAAGCGATTTGTCTTGTGCCATCCGTCTCCAGCCTCTGACAAACACCATTCCTACCTCCTTGTTTTCCTTGTGCGTGGATTTGGAAATCATGTCTCAGCTGGTTAATTGCTTTGTCTCTTTTGTAACTAAGAAATACAACCCACAGATTTCCCCTGAGTCTCCATGCCTTTTAACACCCAGTCATTTACTATGCTTACCACAGTAGTTTTGTTTTGATAATAAAAGTCTTTTCCTTTTAGTTTTGATTAACTGGTATTGGTTGATTGTTGTGTACTTCAGCCTACGTGCCTAAAGTTACCTGGGAGGAGTAGAATCCCATTACTCTCTGGGAATTCCCTCTGTTTTCCCAACTCCAAGTAAAATAGAGGTTGGGGCGGGGGCAAGTTTTGCCTTAGGGAGGACATTCCCAAGTGATCCCCGGGAAAAGGGTTTATTTTATATTTTTTTAACTCACTTGGGTGGTGGCAGTGACCGATCGTCTTCCTTTTGGGTCTCAGGGAAACTGAGACCAGACCAGTTTGTCTCTGGGGAGTTACCCAGACAGGTTCTTACAGAGTTTATTCTGTTAGCCAGCCCCCATATCTACAGTCAAAGTTCCAGGTTGGGGAATTGAACCATGACACGTGCATTGAGATCCTGCAGTTCTGCCTGTCTACCTGGCCCTGCATGTAGAACTGGAAGCATTTCAGAGACTGCTACCATTGAGTTCTTGGATTACAATCTCTTACCTAGCAGTCTAACTATAGCCTCCAGGACAGGTCCTCTAGCCTTCCTTATGTCATTGGTACCTACCAAGTACCAAAATTATCTATATCTATATATCTAGATAGACGGATAAATAAAAGTGGAATAATTGTACTTACAAAACTTCATTTCAGTTAATTGGGTTCCCTTGCATCCAAAGGGCAAAGTTTCTGTTAGAGAAAAGAAACTGCCCCCTCAGTGAAAATGTTTGGCCAGGCCACTCTTGCTATAATGGGCTGCAGTACTCCTCGGGAGAAACCGGCCGCACCCTTCCTGCATACCATTGTCTTTAGAAAAAGGGAAGGTGTGAAAAGGGGAAAATAGCCTCCGACTCTCCCACCCATCACCTTGGCATGAGAACTGCGGGGCTTACCTGGTCGCATGAAACCTGCACAGTTTCGGCCCAACCCTTGGGACACAGACCCCCACTTGGTGACCATTGGGCCATATATGGTAATATGCAAGCGCGGGAAAGCGATGTGCAGATTTGGAGATAAATACCCATCGCACAGTTCGCTCGAGGAGGTCTTCGCAACACACGTGCCACCGTGAGTGTGCCTTCTCGTATACTTCAAAGCGCTGCCGGCCTGATCAACCGACCAGCCACCTCTCCCGACTCTCGGGCGTAACCAAGGCCTTCGCAACCAAACCGATATCTGTGAAATTTTCTGTGTGCTGTGTAAGTTGGTATGTATGATTTGATTTTTTCTTGTTGTATAAGCTTAGTGTTGTAGTTGTTTTGGGTAGTACACAGAGTTTGTAGTTATCACTGTTATTTAATTAGTGTAGCTGGATATTTTAGACTAGAGACTATTCCCCTTGCCATTCCCATCCTTATATCTCTGACATATTTAACTAGAAATCGTAGAATAAATATAATAAATACTGTAAATTCATTATTAACATAGTCTATTAAAAATCTTAGAATAAATACTATAAATTCATCACTGTCATAAATAAATATCCTTTATTTGCTAAAACTGTCCACCTGGTTCTGTCCTGCCCCCCTTGGGTGTGCATCATCGGACCTGTGATTCTCGCGACAGTTTCCTATTGATTTAGAGAGTGACATAATCCCAGCTCTCCTGAAGTCAATGGGAGCTATGCCAGATTTTTTATGGTAAAAGACTCAAGTGTGTTCTGGATATTTCAGACGGACCACCAGGAAAAGACTGACGTTTATGGAAACAATGATGCTTAGCCATCTTTAGCAAAAACCCTGGGATCTACCAGACTCAGATGGATCACTCAGCATTGCTGTTTTTTCCTACTAAAATACATGTCTTTTAGCTAGATGCGCCCCCTCCTCCTTCCTTAGCAAACCTGGCTTTCAGAACTGGTCACACACTGCCATGTCTCAGCGGATTGCCTCTGAATTTAGCCAGCTTTATAAACTGCTGTGCACATAATTAGGTTCCTTGACCAAGTACTGTGTCATCCACATGCCAGGAAGGGGTTTCAGTGCCAGGTCTGGTGGAATAAATCACTGATGTGTTAACAATCTTGGCTCTCGGGTATAGCAGCTGTACAAACAGCCATGCACTATGTGACAGCCCTAGATTTCATAGAATCACAGAAGATTAGGGTTGGAAGAGACCTCGGGAGGTCACGTAGTCCAACCTCCTGCTCTAAGCCCATTGGAATTGAGACTGGTAGCTGGCAACACTTCCAGGGAAACAGCCTGATTCTGCTCTTCGTTATGCCTGTTCAATTGATCAATATTAGTTACTTATGTGGGTTCAAGTACATGTTGAAACTCTCTCGTCTGGCACTCTCTGGTCCAGCAACATCCGTGGTCCGGCATGATTTTAATGAGCCGAATGTCCACTTATCATGGGTGTGGCCAAGTTTCCCATGGACCCATAAAGTTTGTTGACAGCCACCAGTCCTGGCTCTCAGTGTTCTGTGCTGTGATTTAGCTCTAATTGACCCCTAAATCTCCTCTCAGAGCTCAGCAAGCAGTGGAAGTGTTGGTGATGCTGCTAGACAAAACTGACCTTACGTGGTCGGGCAAATTCTCTGGTTCTTCACCAGTCAGGTCCCACGGGTGCCAGACAAATGAGGTTTAACCTGTACTATGGTATCTGAGCATTTCAAAATCTTTAATATATTTATCTTCCCAAATCCCATTGAAGTGCGATAATACTGATATTAAAGATGGGGAAATACAGGCCCAGACAGACCAAAGGCCACCTCTTCGAACACATTAGATGGACAGTGGTGTGTGAAATGTTGTGCACTGTGAAAGCATGTGCAGTTTTCTGACTGTGTGTGAGACATCGCTATAATTGCATGCAAATTAGGCTTACCCATACTGTTCTCACGCACTGGCATAGTTTATTTGCAAATACAAACTTTGCCCAATGTCACATAATGCGGCAGCAGCATTACTCTGCATTTATAGCCCTAGGACCAAAGTTTCCACCGTTCTCTCTGGACCTTGGATTATTTAAAAGAACATTTGGGCACTGAGGATGTAAAATTTAGTGCGAGCTGGAAAATGAGAAGTATTTTCTGGAAACAAAAATTACAACATCAGGCAAAGCAGTTTCCTTTTATTCAAACATCAAGGCTGTGGACGCATTGGAGAGGGTCCAGCGGAGGGCAACCAAAATGATTAGGGGGCTGGAGCATATGACTTATGAGGAGAGGCTGAGGGAGTTGGGTCTGTTTAGTCTACAGAAGCAAAGAGTGAGGGTGGATTTGAGAGCAGCCTTCAACTTCCTGAAGGGAGGTTCCAAAGAGGATGGAGAGGGGCTGTTCTCAGTAGTGACAGATGGCAGAACAGGGAGCAATGGTCTCAAGTTGTGGTGGGAGAGGTCCAGGTTGGATATTAGGAAAATCTATTTCACTAGGAGAGTAGTGAAGCACTGGGATGGGTTCCCTAGGGAAGTAGTGGAGTCTCCATCCCTAGAGGTGTTTAAGTCTCGGCTTGACAAAGCCCTGGCCGGGTTGATTTAGTTGGGATTGGTCCTGCCTAGAGCAGGGGGCTGGACTTGATGACCTTCTGAGGTCTCTTCCAGCTCTATGGCTCTATGCTTAGGTTTCAAATGAAAAAGCAACATTTTTCTATTTTTATAAATAGAAAACTGGATTTTTAAAAATATATATATGTATATATAGGGAGAGATAAATGGAAACTCTGAAAAGAAGTGAAAATATCTTTTGAGAACTTTATAGGAATGCCTTTTTTTCAAAAAAAAAAAAAAATCAAAGTAAGCAGCTTTGACTGGCCGTGCTGTAAACCCTTATAAAAGGCTTAATTTGCACATGCAGACAGCGTGAAGCTTTATCGTGCCGAGATGATATCATTAAACATTATAGACAAGCTTCAGTGTGAGGCAAGTGGATACGACCCCTATTCCTGGGGGCGATGTTTGGGAGAGAGATGTGCTGAGATGAAGGCAGAATGCAGTTCTCAGTGTGGGCATGCGCTTTACTTAAACTACATAGGAGCACAAGAAATTCTGTAAGATAACAAGGACAAGACTGTGACAGATAGCATACTTTGCAATCGCCTTTTGCCTTTTAATAACATGGAAGATTTGGCTAAGAAATGCAAAGGTGCATATTTAAACACGGAAAATGAAATAGTAATAGAAAGCTTGTACAGATATGTTTATTTCTGCCCCCCCCCCCCACTCCTGGAGCATTTGTTTTGTGATCCGTGATCCCCTGCAGGCATTGAATTCGGATCTAAAGTTATTTAGATGAGGGGTGCATCTACACTGCACCTGTAGCTCGAAATAAGCTACGCAATTTCAGTTATGCCAATTGCCTAGCTTATTTTGAATTAATTTGGAAATAGCTGATTTTGTAATTTGGAAAGTAACAGAGAGGTAGCCGTGTTAGTCTGATATTGGTAAAACAAAAGGAAAAAGTATGTAGCACTTTAAAGACTAACAAGATAGTTTATTCATGATAGCTTCATGAACTGGGCTTGTTTAGTTTGGAAAAAAGAAGATTAAGGGGGGACATGATAGCGGTTTTCAAATATCTAAAAGGGTGTCACAAGGAGGAAGGAGAAAATTTGTTCCTCTTGGTTTCTGAGGACAGGACAAGGAGTAATGGGCTTAAAGTGCAGCAGGGGAGGTTTAGATTGGACATTAGGAAAAAATTCCTAACTGTCAGGGTGGTCAAATATTGGAATAAATTGCCAAGGGAGGTGGTGGAATCTCCCTCTCTGGAGATATTTAAGAACAGGTTAGATAGACATCTGTCAGGGATGGTGTAGACGGAGCGTGGTCCTGCCTTGAGGGCGGGGGGCTGGACTCGATGACCTCTTGAGGTCCCTTCCAGTCCTATTATTCTATGATTCTATGATTCTATGATTAGGTGATGAGCTTTTGTGGGGCAGGCTCACTTCTTCAGACCATATTCTGAAAGTGAATTGGCATGACCATATATAACAAAGACATTCAATGAAGAAAGTAAACAAATTATAAACTAACAAATCAGATATTAGAACAGAAGCTGGGGCCAAGGGGCAAGGAAGAGATAAGGAAGGAGGAAATAGCTTATTGTAAGTCAATAAGTGGCTAATCTGAAATTGCTATGACTATCAAAATGGGGAAGCTGTCTTTGTAATGTGTAAGGTAATTAGCATCTTTATTAAGGCCCATTCACAACGTGTCAAATTTAAGCATGAATAAAAGTTCTGAAGTCTCTCTCTGTAATCTGGTGTTAAAGTCTCTTTGAAGTAAGGCGCATGTTGTCAGGTGTTTAAGGGAATGGTCAGTTAGATTAAAATGTTGACTAACAGGTTTTTCTGTGTGGAGATGTCTGATTTGTGAGCATTAATTCTTTGGTGAAGTGACTGAGCAGTCTGTCCAATATACATCCCAGAGGGACATTGCTGGCACAAATCATATTGCTGGACATACAGAAATATGATCCCTTGATCAGGTCCAGTGACGGTGTCTCCAGGGTAAATATGTGGACAAACTTGGCAACGGGGTTTGTTGCAAGGGAAAGTTCCAGGGTTAGTATTAATGGTATGCCCTGTGGTTATTAGTAAGAATCTTTCTGAGGTTAGGTGGACTCTATAGGAGGGTCACCAGATTTCAAAATAAGCTGCTATTCTGAAACGTCTCTTTTTCCTTGTGGAATGAGGTTTTCAGGGACGACAGAATAGCAAGCCCGTTATATTTTGAAACAACGGGCTTGCTTAAAAGACATGGAATAGCTATTTCAGGATACCAGAAGTATCCCGAAATAGAGCCGCAGTGTAGACATACCCTAGAGGAGCATCTATTCCACAGCTTTTATATAAATGCATGACCACACGCTATTTCTAAAACGCCACCCCGCTACGTTTTGTTTCATGTACACATACACTATTTTTATCACCATCTTCTCAGAAAACTGGGCTGCTTTTTTGGGAGCAAATCCAGTGGATGGCAAAATATGATGTTTGGCTGCAGAGAGCACTTTTCATCATTGCCAGTCCTTCATGACAAGCACAGCGGCAGCAACAACAACTTTGTGAGCGTTTGCCAGGATTTCCCTCTCTTTGATAGCTCCAGTCAGTCGTATTTGGCTTTTAGAAGGTAATAAACTGTGACAAAGGCAAGCCATAGCAACATGCCGCTGTTCAATAAATTATCTCCAAAACGCAATACAAAACAAGTTAATTTTTCATAGCCACGTTCACATAAACCCAATCCCAGAGCACTTCACAGAACTAAATAATGCAGGAGAGAGGGTAGCACACAGGAGGGGTTTTCAAATTGAAGTCTGTAGACCACCAGGCCTTCTTAGTGGCTTGGAGAATGAAAGATATTGAGAACCACTTCCGGGTGGCTTACAAAAATATTCATAACCAAGTTGTGACTGAGTCAGGGTGTTGAGAGAGGAAATAGGTCAGTGACGGATTTTTTTTTCCAGGCCATATGGCAAATATGCCCATGCAAGGGAGTAATAAATGGGAAAAAGTTCCCCTTTGTTCGCCTACACATGATACCTTGTTCATGGGTGGCAGAAAGGAGGAGAATGAGAGGCAGAACAGCCACTGTTCGGATACTACTTCCCCTCCTGCTCAGGCAGACTCAAAATGGATGCCGCTTTCCAAAATGGCAGCTTGCCCTACTGTGCCAGGAAAAGAATTGCCCCAGTTTATTCCCATCATGGAACAAGAAGGAAGAAGAGACCAAGCGGTGACCTAATAGTGACTTTCACCTACACGCCCCCCGTCCTTACACTGAGGGCAGATTGCAAGGTTCCATGTAAACTACGTCTTCCAATGTGGCCTATGGAATAGAAAGGTTGTAATGCCTGAAGCACAGCAGCAAAAACACTTTCTGACAAACACATTCATCGCCCAACCGAGGGGAAACAGAACTAAGCAATAATGGGGCCAGAGCGAGGAGAGATAATAAGGGAAGAGCTGGAAATAGAGTAGAGGAAGAGACAAGAGGCCATTCCAGAGAGTGTAGGCTGCAGAGGAGAAGGTTCCCACTCAAAACGGTGAAATGACAGGAAGGAGGCCCAGGCTTAATGACGAGATGGAGACGAGTGGGCAGCGGAAGTCCCGGAGGCAGGCTCATGAATAGTCTGAAAGGAATTATGGAAGGAAGGGGTGCACTGGGCGCTGGGAATGAGGGAGAGGTGTGTGAGAAGAGAGAGGCAGTGTTCCGTTGGAGTCTGAGGAGCTGGGCAGTGTGGCAAGCAGGGCTGTAATAAAGGCAGGGCGCTCACCCCAGGCACATCATAATCAGGGGCACAAAGACGCAATAAACAAGAATAATAAGCTGCAGAAGTAAAATGCACAATGCTCAGTCAGCATGTTTCTTCACTCAGCACACAGCCAACCTGTGGAACTCCTTGCAGAGGGATGTTGCAGAGGGATGTGGTGAAGACTAGGATTTTAACAGGGTCCAAAAAAAGAGCTAGATAGATTCATGGAGGTTAACAGGGAAGCTGGCTTTTTACCCTTTGAGGGCTGCTGCTTTCCCCTCACTTACAGCCCTCAGGTTAGATTTTGTCACAGCAGGCATGATGCATTGGTGGTAGCTGGCAGCCATTTTATAGGAAGAAGGTCATGTTATGAGATGGCCCCTCTTAACTAAGGCTGTGTCTAGACTGGTATGATTTTCCGGAAATGCTTTTAATGGAAGAGTTTTCCGTTAAAAGCATTTTCGGAACAGAGCATCTAGATGGGCACGGATGCTTTTCCGCAAAAGCACTTTTTGTGGAAAAGCGTCCGTGACAATCTAGAAGCGCTTTCCCGCAAAAAAAGTCCCATCGCCATTTTTGCGATCGGGGCTTTTTTGCGGAAAACAAATCTGAGCTGTCTACACTGGCCCTTTTGCGCAAAAGCTTTGCACAAAAGGGACTTTTGCCTGAATGGGAGCAGCATAGTATTTCTGCAAGAACACTGACAATCTTACATGAGATCGTCAGTGCTTTTGCGGAAATTCAAGTGGCCAGTGTAGACAGCTGGCAAGTTTTTCCGGAAAAGTGGCCAGTCTAGACACAGCCCTGATGTATAAGATGAAATGTTCTGGGTGTGCCCAGGGTGTCTGCATTGAAGTCAGTGGTGCTGCCTTCGCTTACACCAGTTATGGATCCTATGCCAATGCCTTTGTTTAGTCGATGTGATGAAATGACTCAGATTTTGTAAGCCAAAAAGGACCACCATGAACTTCTAGTCCAACCTCCTGCATGTTGCAGGCCACTGACCTTCACTCACCCCTTTCTCATAGACTCACCACATCTGACTAAATTACTGAAATCCTCATGATTTTTAAAGATTTCAGATGGACGAATTACTATTTAAACTAGTTCAAACCAGCAAGTGACCCCATGTCGCAGAGGAAGGAAAAGGAAAAAAAAATATCCCTGCCAATCTGACCTTGGAGAAAATTCCTTTCTGAAACCAAGTACGGAGCAAGCAGACTATTAAGCAAAAGAAAAGCAATGAGAGATAAAAAGGCCTAATTTAAAAAGTGCACATTAAATCCTAGTAAGGAAAATGGAAAGAAGCATGAACTCTGTCAAATGAAGTGTAAAAATATAATTAGGAAGGCCAAAAAATGGATTTTAAAGAGCAGCTAGCCAAAACCGCAAAAAGTAATAGCAAAATGTTGGAAACTAAATTAGCTGTTACCTTTCGAGAGAGAGATAGTGGATAGTTCTCTGAAAACATCCACTCAGTGTGCATCAGCAGTCAAAACAAAAATAAACAAACAGAATGATCCGAATAATAAAGAATGGGACTGAGACTAAAAGAGGGAATATCTTATTGCCTGTAGAGGCAGTCCCCGGGTTACGTACAAGATAGGGACTGTAGGTTTGTTCTTAAGTTGAATCTGTATGTAAGTCGGAACTGGTGTCCAGATTCAGCCGCTGCTGAAACTGATCAGTTTCAACAGCGGCTGAATCTGGATGCCAGTTCTGACTTACATACAGATTCAACTTAAGAAACCCAGGCGTCCCCAAGTCAGCTGCTGCTGAAACTGATCAGCGGCTGATTCCAGGACGCCGAGGGCAGAGCAACTCTGCCTCGGGCTTACTGTAGTCAGCCGCTGGTCAGTTTCAGCAGCGGCTGACTTGGGGACCCCTGGGGCAGAGCAGCTGGGGTGCTGCCGGGTTGGTCCAGTAGCGCTGAGGAGCGGCGCTGCGGGACCAACCCAGCAGCGCCCCAGCTGCTCTACCCCAGGCGTCGTGGGCAGAAAAGCCTGGTCTGCTGGGGGGGAGGGGGCACTAGCTGTATCCCCCCCAGCAGACCAGGGAGACGCGGAGCAAAGCCTTGGAGGACGCCCGCAGCGGGACAGCCGCGGCACGCCTGGGCTGTCCCGCTGCGGGCGTCCTCCGTGACTTTGCTCCACGTCTCCCTGGTCTGACCAGCAGACCAAGGAGACGGGGAGCAGCTTTTCTCGCCCCAGAGAATGCGGGCGGCGGGACCACGGCTCATCTGGGCGTCCCGCCGCTCCCGTCCTCCAGGGCGAGAAAAGCCCCATTCGTAACTGCGGATCCGACGTAAATCCATGGGATGCCCTCATCTTGAATGGTGCATGCAGATGTGATCACTTCCTTTTAAAAAAGATCTCTTGGCATTGGAAAAAGTTTAGAAAAGGGCAACAAAAATGATGAGGGCTGCCATTGGAGGAGAGATTAATGAAACAGGGACTTTTCAGCTTGGAAAGAGGACTAAGGGGAGATATGAAATCATGACTGGGGTGGAGAAAGTGCAGAAAAGTTATTTTCTCCTTCCCGTAACACAAGAGAACTAGGGGTCACCAAATGAAATTGATGGGAAGCAGGTTTAAAACAAACCGAAGGAAGTCCTTCTTCGTATAACACGCAGTGAGCCTGTGGAACTCCTTGCCAGAGGATGTGGTGAAGACTAGCACTGTAACAGGGTTCAAAAAAGAGCTAGATAGATTCATGGAGGTTAGCATCAATGGCTGTTAGCCATGAGAGGAAGGGTGCTCTTAGACTCTGTTTACTAGAATTTGAGAATGGGCAACAGGAGAGGGATCACTTGGTGATTCCCTGTTGTGTTCACTCTCTCTGCGGCATCTGGTATTGGCCACTGTCAGCAGACAGGACACTGGGTAGATGGATCTGACCCATTCTGGCTGTTCTTATGTATTAACCCTTTTGTCAAGAGAGAACCCACTAGCTAGACACTGGGGGAACGATTCACTGCAGCTACTCAGTCTTCCATTTCTTGTGCCCCATCTCTCGCTGCTGGAGATATTTGCTTCTTGCAATCAGTCAGGCCACATTGTGGGCAAACTCAACATCCTATCCCCTCCACAAACTGATCAAGCTCAGTCTTCATGCAAGTTAGGTATTTTGCCCCCAGTATGGCCGTTCTTATGTGATCAAATCAGACCTCATGCGGAACAGTTGAAGAATAACTGACTGCACATTAGAGCTAATAGGTAAATATTTTAGGAGGTAATGTTTCAAGGTAGGATATTGGACTGGGAAACCAGTTCCCAGCCCTGACACTGTCTTTCTGCAGAACCATGGCATGTCACTTAACTGTTCTGTGCCTTCGGTTTGTTTAGCTCTCTAGATCATCAACTTTTCAGAACACAGATTGTTTCTTTGAAGAGCTGGTGGTGTGGGGGGTACAGGAGTAAGGGAAGGGCCTGGAGGATGTGGGACGGCAGTGCACAGGTGAAGGGGGTGTAAGGGTAAAGGTTGGGGGGTGAAAGGGTGAAGGTTGGGGGGTGAGGAGAGGCTCAGGGTGGGTCTTATCTCTCCTCTCCTAGCCCCTTCCTGGCCACCACCATGTGTGTCCTCCCTCTTCCTCCGCATTTTCTCCCCCCCCCCCGGCCCCTGGGTCATTTTCTCCCCCCCCACCCCAGCAGCCATGCCTGTACTGGTTTTTTTTTCCATCCCCCCCCCCCCCCACCAGTGCTGCAGCCAAGGGCCGGGAGAGGGGCGGAGGGCTTGGGGCAAGGAGGTTATTTACTTGGCATGCTTGCGGGCAAGATGGCAGAGCCCCCACCTTGCTGGCCACTCCCTTAGTGGTACAGCTTCCCCCAGTGGACACGCCGCAGGATAGCTCTTCTCTGTGGGATCGTTGCCTCTAGTGGCCACTTTCAGTATTGTGTCCCTCCAAACAACAGCCCCTCCCTTGGCATGTTATGGAAAACAGTCTCTTTCATGGAGCTTCCGGTTGCCCTGGCACAACCAAACTCTGATCATTCTTTTAGTTGGGAGAACAGGTAGCTGCATACCAAAATTACCATTTAGGAGGCGTTCTTGAACAAACAGACTCACAGACAGACACACAGACAGACACACTCTAAGCTAGATAAATAGTTTCACAACAGTCTCTGGCTTAAGGAATTCATAGTGCTATAAACTATTCTGTAAGTACCATTCCATTTAGATGTATGGACCGAAATGTTCAGCCACATAGTCAGCAATGTTTGAAATCAGGGCTTCTTTACAATGTCTCACACTGGTCATCCAAAATTTGAGATTGAAAATAAAAATTAGTCCCTTTTGAAAGTCTTGGCCCTGGGTAAGCCCATTTTTGGCAACCCATCGGAGCTGAACTAGATCTTTGCTACTAAATCAAGCTAACTGAATTAGTTTATTTTAACGTACTAAGTTTGGTTGCTTCCAAAAATTGTACTACACTTTCTACAACATAATGTTATCATTTTAGTACCTAATTAGTCTTTTGCTAACATCTGTTCTTTGTATGCAAATTCCTCTAGCCTGAATCAAGAGCCAAGGAAGAAAAATGGAAGGAAAATCAACTTCTGTTGAGAACTTTGTTTAAAGTGCATCCATACATAATTCATGGATTCTATCTTGTGGAAGCTTGTTGCAATAAATTATTGACCAATCTCTCCATTACATGTTGATATGCAGAGTCTGTCCTGGGTAATTATAAAGTTTCAGTGCCAACTTTAAGCCATAGGAAGGTTAATAGGGCATGGCCCCCCCATCTACAGAAGCTGCTCTTTGAAATTGTGTATTCATTTTTCCCCATTCTCTCTGACAGTGGGCATTCTGACAGTGGGCATTTAGAACGAAATAATAGAAGCACAGAGAATGATGAGGATAAAGAAAAGCAAAGGACTATGCAACACACTTGCACATTAATTCTTTTCTATTCTGATCATTAACCCTTACAGCAATCACATCCAGAGTGTCTGGCTGCCCTCTGGCTTTAATGGGCAGGCATAAAAACAAAACAATCAGATTGATTCATTTTTGTTAAGCAACTTTATTTAAACTATGGTTGACATAGCTGTGACTCAAAGTAGGTCAGGAAATTGACAGCAAATGAAATCCAAAATGTGGGCTTTGATCCTGAAGCCATTTGCACTGGCTTTCCACTACTGTAATTCCATTGCCAATGTTAGAAAGTCGGTTGTGATTGATTCCAGTGTAAATCAGAGACAGCATCCCGTCTCTTCCTGTGGGTTTCATACTGAATTTCCTCAGTTTCGTAATACGTGCTAAAAGACAGGGGACAGTTTTTCTAATTTCTCATACCAAATCAAGCTGAAATCTGACAATGGTGGCCTTTCTGCTTTGTGCTTCGTCACTGGCAATGAGAAAACACAGGGAAATTTGGATAGATTTTACCAAGCAAGACTAGAAATCACTTTATTCTTTCATATGCGCTGAAAAGTAAAATTATATATAGTCAGAGTAGTATGCATATACAGGTTGGTCCTCTCTGGTTTGGCACCCTTGGGACCTGATCCGTGCCGAATGAGGGAATTTGCCAGATCAGGGGAGGTCTCCTGACATCGGTCTCCCGACATCGGTCTCCCAGGAAATGGCCCTGTCTACAGCTTCTCTCTGGCCCTGCTGCTATAGGGCTTGAACTTGGCTCCTGCTTGCTACTGCCAGCCTCCTGGGGCTCTCAGGGGATGGGGCTCCGCAGATGCCCTGCCGCTACCACGCCTAGCTGGAGTTCGGGGCTCCCCTGTTGTACCAAATAAAAGCAAGCAGGATCTTATGAGGGGGATAAGGCAAAAAGCCACATTTATTGTAAAGATAATAATAAAAAATAAAGAAAAGATAGAAGCAAACAACGTTGTTTAACTACTTATTCCTAACACTACTTAACCCTTATACACTTATATATATATATATAAACCATTCATTCATACATCCATTCATTCAAGTTCTGTGTATAGTTACCAGCCTGGAAGTTGCTTGTGACAGGATACTGGCCAGGTACTCTGTACACAAGTGATGGTAGTGGGGAGCAAAGTCCTGATCAGATGCGCATCTGAAGCTCCTGGTGGGCTGGCAGCAGAACCTTGGACTCTGATTCCATAGTTTTTTAGTCCAGTTCTTATAGGAATTTCTTCCTATGCCAGTCTATGGAAATTGCTGTATCATGCTGATGTCTCCAGGGTGGCTGCCAGGTGCTCATCAGTGATCTCATCGGGTGGACCTCCAGTTTCTCCACTTGACACCTTTTGGTTGCACTGGCACCTGACGCCTTCTTCAGCCCTTTGTTGCTGTATTCTCAGGCTGGCACCTCTCAGAACCATTCACTCATCATACAAGCACTCTCTCATACATTCATACAGTATTTTGTATAATAATAAAAGTTGTAGTTACAGAAAGTTTCTGGGTGGTATTGCTTAAAACATTCTCTGAGTGCTGAATAAAGTTACAATGTTTTAAAGAGAACAGGCCTCAATTAAGTAACAATGCCCTTAAGTCAATTACAGGGCTTGGCTCCCATAGCAGAGTTAGTGGCTTGACAATGCATTGTTACAATGTATCTCTGCAATGTCAATTTCAAGCAGCCCCTTGCACAAGCTTGAGTATGCCCTGGAGCGCAGGGGGGGGGGCGGGGGGGGGGCTGTTTCTGGCAACATAGGATTATATTCTTAACAGTTAGGATTATATTTTTAACAGTTCTAAGTTACATGACCTAATATATTATATTCTAAAGGGACAATAATAATAATAAATCTAAACATTTAACAATCTTAACAAATAATAATAATAAGAAGAAGAAGAATTAATAATAAATCTAAACACTAAGTTGTGAGGAACAAATTATGGGGAGTCACTTCCATTTGGAGGAATCATTTTCAATACATTAATATGTTATCCCTACATACTCCCCCTTTTGACACTACGATATCTGGTATACTCGTAGTGTCACTTTGTATTTAATCTGTTTAAGAGAAGGTATCGTGAGGCAACATGTGTTTGTGATTGTAATGTAACAAATATTCTCTTTATCCAGGTTAGGTGACTTTGCCCAGAGCGAGAGAAAAAATAGTGATTTTATCCAGGGCAGCTTGGGCAACAGTTTGAAACCCAATTAACAGTGCATGAATTTATGTGCTCTCATCCCATATAGTGTAGGCATCCTTGCATTTAGCCCTGAAAACAAAATTGGTGGTGTGCCTCAGTTTCCCTTTTCACATCACACACCAATTTTGGAATTCCCCTTTCTCAGGTGAGAAGCTTCAACACTAATTACAAGTACTAACAGTAAAATACCAGTGTTACAAGGCTTTTGAACATACAATGTGCTCTTGGGTACATTTTTTTAACCATTTCCAGGGTTTTGGTACAAAATCCTGCACATTGAACATTGTTACATTCTTAGTAACTGCAGTACAGTGGTTATGAAAGTTAGCATAAGTAGCAGGAACAAATTCATCCCAAGTGTACGCTGACAATTTTGGGTTTTTAGGTTGAAAAATCTGCAGCCTTCCTTGGCCACATAGGTCTTGCCCCATTGCTCTGTTGTTTTAAATGCAAAGCTCCCTCTTTCAAAGACAAAAGGCCTGACTGGGTGTGCCTCCCCTGGGAACACTCCTGTCCCAAATACACTGACTTCCCAGCAAGCTGGTCATACCCAGTTACTTGGTTGCCAGACTGCTCCAATTCCCTGGCTGATTTTGCCTCATCTGAAACAACCCTCAGTTCCTCTGAGATTTCTCCACAGCCATCCACACTGGGTTTCTCTAAATGCAGTTAAAATGTTTAATGCTTATTGAACCTTTCCTGCCTAGTGCAGATTATCTTTAACACAGTATACTAGCTAGTCAGACAGACAGACATGAGACAAACACAAAACATAAAACAATCTTTGTTGCAACAATACTTCCATGGTGTTGTAGGGTATTTAGCTGGTACCAGCTTGTCCTGATTTTCTGAAAGACAAAACAAGAACATACTTCTACCCCTTTGGGGGTGGCATTATTATTTACATACTTTCTCTTTTTATTTTACAAATATGCTTTCATGTTTCTTTGCTTACAATTACTCCTATAGTTAAATATTTTTGTTTTGTAGCGAAACAGGTTTGAATGGTTTTTACCCCTTCTTGTGGGTGAATTACCCCACTGTGTAATTATTAAATTTAGGAGGTGTACTTTAGTTTTTCTCTTATACAGCAGACTAAGTTAGTAAGTTTCTGCTGTGTTAGGGTTATGAATAGAGAGTAGCCAAGAAGCATTATTACTATAATGCTGGGAGGGTTTTAAGTGTGAGATGTGTTTCCAATGATTATTTTAACATTTTAAAGGTTTTTCTTTTTTTTTTTTTTTTTAAAGAAAATCATGTACATATTACAGGGTTACTTATGAACATTAGCATCAAATAACAAGTAGCCCTGTGGATCTTACCAATAGATGTTTAAGTATCCTGTGATAGCATGCCTTTTATTTAGACAACTTAGCTTTGAGACCAGTGTGTTTAAAACCATTTTGAAATTTTTTTTCATATGCAGACCCCTTTTTGTTCTGGTCTCAGGTAGTTTGCTAATCAAACTATTTATTTACCTGCAAACATTTTTATTTTTATTTTTATTTTATTTTTTTGGTGCTGCCAGCTAGGGCATTTGCACCACGGACACTTTCTGGCTTGCTTTTAGATTAAAAGCTGTTTGTAGCTTTGTCTTAAGAAAGGACACAATAACTTTTGCCAGAGATTTACAGTTTTGAGTTTTTACTTTAAGTCCTGCTCTCTCACACAGCAACCTGAAAAGGAAATTACAACCTGTTGTGGCTCCTGGAGCCTTCACAGGATTTTGATTTGTTTGCAGTTTTTACCTCCTTCTACAATATACATTGCATGTTACAGGAAAATGTGCATTCTTTGTTTATGATGTTATTTAGCCATATTAATTTTTGCATCGGGTGTAACTATTTCTTTTATGCTTTCTGAGTTTTCCTATACTTCTATTAAACAACTTGGTATGAAATGGCTTTACTGAAAACAAAACAAACCAATTTGTTTTAAGCATACAAAACAGTTTACTAACCTACAAAACAGGAGTTCTGGATCTTAAAAACCTTACCTACTATTTACACTATATTTACACACAGATACATGCATATATTCTCTGAATATTTCTAACACTATTTTTACATACCTGTACAAAGATTACATTCACTTTTATTCATTTGGGGGTAGTTAAGTTTCCAATAGTACCCTCTTGAAGTTCTTTAGTGAAATTTGCCTGGATTATTTACAGACACTCTTTTGGAAAAGGGCCCCTTTTTCCTTCAGAATGGCTGCAAAGAAACCAAGAATTCTTTTCCTATAACATTTTAGCATTTTTACAACTGCTCAATTCCTTCCATACTCTGTAGAGTTAACTTTTTTGTGTTGTTTTTTTTTTTCTTTCTTAAAACACTTTCTTATTTCTTAAAATGAAAACTGGCCTTGCTTCAGATAATTACTTCTTGTAAGTATTGTTTTAAGAATTTAGATTTACAGTACCTGTACTTACTGCTTTTTCTTAGTTCTACCACAAAGCCTTCAATCTATCTTTTGCCTGCCTGCTTGTCTGGGCCTGATCCTGTTTTTTGTTGTTGAATGGCCCTTTTCCATGGACACAGGCTTTGTCCCATTACCAGTTTAGCAAGGAGGGTGGCCTTGTTCACTAAACCCCACACCTCCTGGTTCTTTTCCTTAAGCATATCCCTGAAAACTTTGAGAGTGCTACTTTAACTCTCAGTACCCATCCTTAAGGGACTCTAACTGTGTCTGGGTACTGAGGGACAGACATTTCCAACTTTTTGCTTTTGCAGCAGAGGCTTTTACATTTTGCAGTTTCCTATTTGAATTTTTATAATTAGTTAATTTGAGGAACACCTCATTACAGGTTTCATAGGAGCCAAATTGAAGTTGTGGGGTTTTTTTTCCCCTTTTTCTTTTGGGTTTAGCTTTTTCTGCAGAGAGAGATTTTTTTTTCTTTGCAGGTAGCTAAGTGGAGGTAACTGTTATTACATGCCTCCCATAATAGCCAAATTGCTGCTGCATATCCTTTGGCAGCATTAGAAGGTTTGTACATGAGGATATACTGTGCCAATCTATCCTCTAGGTCCAAAATATTACAAACATCTTCAAGGGCTTGTCCAAGGACTTGTACCCATATCTCTGAAGGATTTGTTTAAAGGGTGTTATTTCTTTATGAAAGGTGAGGTTAGAGCTCCTTCAAACTCTATTCCTCCCTCTGAGACTGCTTTTCCTGGACTTTTCTTAAACATCTTTAATACTTGTGTAGTTTCCTTTATCACTCCTGAACCCTTGCAGCGAGTGACACAGCCTAGACTATCAATTAATAATCGTAGCTTCTTTTTACAGCCTAAATTATTTTAATAATTGTAGCTTCTAGTTACACAGCCTAGATTATTCCAATGAATTATCGTAGCTTCTTACACAGCCTAGATTATTCCAATAATAGTCGTAGCTTCTATTTACAGCCTAAATTATTTCAATAATTGTAGCTTCTAGTTACACAGCCTAGATTATTCCAATGAATAATCGTAGCTTCTTACACAGCCTAGATTATTTCAATGAATAACCATAGCTTCTATTTACAGCCTAAATTATTTCAATAATTGTAGCTTCTTTTTACTATGAGCTCTTTTGTGAAGCCTCTACCCTCTGGAGGTCAGCAGGCTTTGGTTAACCAAAAAAAGAAAAAGAAAAAGAAAGAAAGACAAAAAAAAAATGGAACTGCTCTCTGTAGAGTCAGCTGTGTGCACACCAATGTCCACAATACCTGAGGCTTTTTACCAATATTCCCCCTTTCGCATTCTCCACCAAAATGTTGTACCAAATAAAAGCAAGCAGGATCTTATGAGGGGGATAAGGCAAAAAGCCACATTTATTGTAAAGATAATAATAAAAAATAAAGAAAAGATAGAAGCAAACAACGTTGTTTAACTACTTATTCCTAACACTACTTAACCCTTATACACTTATATATATATATATAAACCATTCATTCATACATCCATTCATTCAAGTTCTGTGTATAGTTACCAGCCTGGAAGTTGCTTGTGACAGGATACTGGCCAGGTACTCTGTACACAAGTGATGGTAGTGGGGAGCAAAGTCCTGATCAGATGCGCATCTGAAGCTCCTGGTGGGCTGGCAGCAGAACCTTGGACTCTGATTCCATAGTTTTTTAGTCCAGTTCTTATAGGAATTTCTTCCTATGCCAGTCTATGGAAATTGCTGTATCATGCTGATGTCTCCAGGGTGGCTGCCAGGTGCTCATCAGTGATCTCATCGGGTGGACCTCCAGTTTCTCCACTTGACACCTTTTGGTTGCACTGGCACCTGACGCCTTCTTCAGCCCTTTGTTGCTGTATTCTCAGGCTGGCACCTCTCAGAACCATTCACTCATCATACAAGCACTCTCTCATACATTCATACAGTATTTTGTATAATAATAAAAGTTGTAGTTACAGAAAGTTTCTGGGTGGTATTGCTTAAAACATTCTCTGAGTGCTGAATAAAGTTACAATGTTTTAAAGAGAACAGGCCTCAATTAAGTAACAATGCCCTTAAGTCAATTACAGGGCTTGGCTCCCATAGCAGAGTTAGTGGCTTGACAATGCATTGTTACAATGTATCTCTGCGATGTCAATTTCAAGCAGCCCCTTGCACAAGCTTGAGTATGCCCTGGAGCGCAGGGGGGGGGGGGGCGGGGGGGGGGGGCTGTTTCTGGCAACATAGGATTATATTCTTAACAGTTAGGATTATATTTTTAACAGTTCTAAGTTACATGACCTAATATATTATATTCTAAAGGGACAATAATAATAATAAATCTAAACATTTAACAATCTTAACAAATAATAATAATAATAAGAAGAAGAATTAATAATAAATCTAAACACTAAGTTGTGAGGAACAAATTATGGGGAGTCACTTCCATTTGGAGGAATCATTTTCAATACATTAATATGTTATCCCTACACCCCGTCACTGGACTCCCAACCGGCTCACACGCCCAGGTGCTGGGGCTCTCTGGTCCACCAACATCCATGATCCTGACCGAACACAGATGCTGCTGGACCAGAGAGTCCCAGATTTAGGAGGTTCAACCTGTATAATGTACCTGAGCCTTCAATCTTTACTCATTACTCTATCATTTACTATGAAGATGCTTTGTTTACTGATGTGCCCAAACCAAAAACTTCAGAGCCAAATAATATGATCACAGTTTAGATTTAAAAGTCTGCAGCAAATGCTTTAGTCTTAACTCTTCTCTGCCTCAGTTTCTCCACTATCAAAAAGAAGGGGGAGGAGAGTTGTGAGGACTAATTAGTTAATGTTTGTGCAGAAATTTGTCCATGCCATTATTGAGGCTCTCTGGCTAACTACAGTTTCATCAGCATGTTAGCAAGAGGCAATAATGTCAGGCCTATGGAACAAATTAGTGATTGTGTTAATAAAGTTGGCCATGTGGTACAATAGCTGTATATGTATATGCATGAACACAGGTTTTTCCTGGTAGCTGGCAACACTTTCAGAGAATCTATTCTGATCTTCTTTCCATCTGTTCACTCTTACCTATTTTAGCTATTTATATGGTTCATTGACCAGAGTATCTAAACTAAATGTTGTGCTTGCCTGTTGGTTGACAACGGGCCAGATACTAGCAGTTAAGCAGTTTCAGACCAGCTGTGGCTTGGTCAATACATTTATTATGAGTGTCATCAATCAGAATTCAGGACATAGATGTGATCCATCAAAACCCTGATGATTTATAATCCAGCGAATGTGACATTTCATCTTTTTGTTTCTAATAAGTAGCGTGTCCTCAACGTTTTACATTATAAATGACAAAACCGAACACAAACACGACAACAACCCATCACTGTAATTTTACACTCCCGTATGTCACCTCTGTGCAGTACATGGTGATTTTGTGTAGTTACCAAGTCAACACTTGTAAATACTCTGAAATGTGCATGACTGAACTCCAGGTACAAACTAGAAACATGATTTTAATGCCGGAGGATCTGATAGGATGTAAAAGCGACGAGGAGTCCTGTGGCACCTTATAGACTAACTGAAGTGTAGGAGCATAAGCTTTCGTGGGCAAAGACCCACTTCGTCAGATGCATGTAGACATCTGACGAAGTGGGTCTTTGCCCACGAAAGCTTATGCTCCTACACTTCAGTTAGTCTATAAGGTGCCACAGGACTCCTCGTCGCTTTTGCAGATTCAGACTAACACAGCTACCCCTCTGATACTTGATAGGACGTAGTTAGTTATTAATCAGAAAACAGTTATAATATGCCCTCCCTACCTTCAAACATGGCAGATGTTTCTTGCTGAAAAACTGTCTTGTTTTCATAAACATGCAATGGCTCCAGGAAATAAGCATTTGTGCTTTCCATGAGTAGTGACACACTGAGCCAATAGACACTTGGTCAGTTTCATCCTTCTATATCTTCAGCTGAAATAGGCACCACCCAAAACTCAAGCATCCAAACAAATGGAGCCCTGGACATTGATTTGCACTCAGTGTTTGAATGCAGTGGCTGCTGCTTCTCTTTGACCAACCCCTGCAAGGCTTTGTACTTGAACACATCTGAATGTCGAGGAGGGTTCGAGTGATGGGCCGGCGCTTTTGACTTTGATTCAGCAAAGGGCTTAAATACATTCTTCAAGTTAAGTACATGAGAAGACCCAGTGGATGACAGTGAAACAATTCAGCTGTGCTTAAACTTCAGCACATGCTTAAGTGATTTGCTGAATCAGGACCATTTTGTGCCGATTTATTATTTATTTATTATTGTCTCTGCAGGTCCAGGAAGGAAGCCGGGGTCTTTCAACACTGCACCTGTAGCTCAAAATAAGCTACGCAGTTTGAGCTACGGAAATTGCGTAGCTTATTTCGAGTATAGTTTGAAATAGAACGCTATTCCAAAATGGCCCTTAATCCTTGTGAAATGAGGGTTAGAGGGACGTCGGAATAGTGAGCCTGTTATTTCGAAATAATGGGCTTGTTTAAAAGAAGGGAATAGCTACTTTGGGATACTGGAAGTATCCCGAAATACTGAGTGGTGAGAATTGTATGATCTTGGCTCCAGGTAGTCTACAAATACAAAGTTATCCCGTCACTATCCTAACTCTGCTCTTGATGGTGTTTTTTTCTTCTAGTTTCCCATGTGATATGCCTCCTGTACAACCAAGAGATTTCTTAGTCTGCAGCTAAAAGATAAACACACTTATCAAGAGTTGCACTGAAAAGCAGAATCCAAAACCCCTGTTCAATGAAATATTTGAAATTATCCTCCAAAGATAATTACCTGTTTCCACAGGTGCATCAGGCTGAAATCAGGGCGGGAGTAAACCCATAGGATTTCTCAGGGCTGAATGCTACCCTCAGAGTCTGGGACCAGACGTGCTGAGGCTATGTCTAGACTGCAGGATTCTTTCGGAAGAAGCTTTTCCGAAAGAGATCTGAAAAAACATCTTCCGAATGTGCGCGTCCACACTGCCAAAACGCATCGAAAAAGCGATCTGCTTTTTTAACCAAAGCGTCCACACTGAATGGACGCTATCTCACATGTCAGCTGTGATTACTATGGACGGAATGGCCACCAGGGCACCTGTGCTTTTTCCTCTTTCCTCTTCTTTCGAAAGAACTCCCTCTTCCCCGTCCACACACACCTTTTTTCAAAAGAGCTCTTTCGGAAAAAGGCTTCTTCCTCATAGAAAGAGGTATACCAATGTCGGAAGCAAGTTCTTTCCATTTCTTTTTCAAAAGAACCCGATTGCAATGTGGATATGAGTGAAGTTTTTTTCAGAAGAACAGTCATTTTTCCGAAAAAAAAATCTGCCTGGAAATTTCAGAACTGGTGCTAGCACACCAGAACTGGTGGCTGGAGACATGATCCAAGTGGCATTTAATTTTTCCTGTTGACTTCAATGGGACTAAGATTCCTTGTAAGGAAGGCAGGATTGGGAACATAGGCCCTGATCCAGCAAGCCCCTTAACTTTGAGCATGTCATTTATCCCAGTGTGGTTACTCCGATGCTGAATGTAAAGCATTTGTGCAGCTGCTTTGCTAAATAAAGGCCATGGCTAGTGAAGAGAGGTGGTAGAGCAACTGCTCCAAGCCAGGGGAGCCAGCAGCCTTGCCAGGCACTTGGGAAGGGAGGGGCTGTAGTTCTGTGCTCCCCTCCTGGAAGGGGCGGGGCCTCAGGTGGAAGGGGCGGGGCAATCAGCCCTCATCAGTGCTATTGCTGCAGCACACCCCTCTGCCCTCAGCATTACCTGGAGTGCCCCCTGCTATGCCCCCACCTCTCACAGCAGCACTAAGAGCCACCCAGAGCGCACTACACTCTGTGTAAAGTGTCTGTGGGCGCTTTTGGAGTGCTGGACCCCGGGGCAACTTACCCCTTTGCCCTCCTCCACAGGCCTGAGCAGAGCACATATATATAAAGATTTATCCAAATATACCAATGTTTTAGTTATTTCCTGAAGACACAAAAGGGGCTCCCTAGCGAATTTTCCTGGGGAAGCAGCAGGGATGAATTTGTTCCATAAAACCAATGCAACACAAAGAAAATTAAACCAATAAAAAGCACAAGAGAGATTACCCCATCAATAAAAACAGTAGGGAAAAGAGAAGAGGGAAAAACCACCTCTCCCCTCAGTGATACACTTCCCAGATCAGTGGCTTAGTCACTTGTGTAAACTTTTATAGCCTAGTCTGGACAGGATTCTCACACTTTTGTGCCTTGTGTCTATGATAACGAATGTGAATGTTCCCCCTGAAATGGGATGAATGTTCTTGAGGAGTTCTAGGAAGGGGTGTGGAAGCTTGGGATTGTGTTGCAGGAGACAAGCATTCAAATCTCTGGCTCTGTTGTGTGACCATAAGCAAGTCCCTTTCCGCAAAATATCCCTCCCACCAGGGTTCCCTCATCTTGTCCATCCATGTGCGCAATAAATTTATTTATGTGCACTGAGGCATGTGTGAATGTGCACCCTTGGTAAATGCAAAACCTAGCACTGGGTGCTCTGCTAACCAGCTGGGTGGTATTTGAATCTCTCCTACCTGGCCACCTGAGAGCACAGCATACAGAGTACATGGCCTAACACCGTGTATCTGCCTCTGCATTTAGTGTGTAAAGGGGACCTGTTGAAAACCCGCCATCCAAACAATTTTTTTCAGGAGAAAATATGGGTGTAAATGTTTTGAGCTGTTGAAAATCGAAACACCCCACAAGCAAATGTGTTAGCTGAGACCCACAATGTTTTGATTTGGAAATGCTGTAATGCTACCGCATGGGAATTGTAGTGAGCTTGTCTCGTATCCTTATTTTCTGCTATGGGCAGCAGTGCACTTCCTGGCATGTGTCATGGGCAGGGATCCCCTCATCAGGACTGCTGACGGTGGGGATCAAAGTTGACAGCTGCCCTAGGGACCAACAATTCAACGGGACTTGGGGCTCCCAATCATCACCAGGCAGCTTGGAGGGCTGGCGGGGGAAGTCTCACACTCCGGGTGCCTGTGATGCACCTGGCCCCACCCCTTCTGGGACCGGCGAGCCAGTCACCCCGACCTTGCTGGCATGCCTATCCGGATGCTCTGCTTCCCCTCTCCCAGAAGCAGGGGAGACCGTTGTGCATCATGGGAGATTTTCATCTAACTGTGGAATGCAGTTACAGCAGAGAATGAGGTACCTGAACTATGATGATGTTGTGAAGGCCAAGACTTTAACAGGGTTTGAAAAAGAGCTAGATAAGTTCATGGAGAATAGGTCCATCAGTGGCTATTAGCCAGGCTGGGCAAGGATGGTGTCCCTAACCTCTGTTTGTCAGAAGCTGAGTGTAGGGGACCCTGCCTGTCATGATTATGAGGGTTAGCCAGCAGCCTGGGGATTAAGGGGTTAACTACACCTAGCCAGGTGGAGTGACCAGTAGGAATGTAGGTGGGACTTTTAAACTGGGACAAAGGAATTTGGGTTTTTTCTTTTCTCCCTTTTGTCTCTCTGGGAGAGTTCTCTGCAGCTACAGAGAGGGACAAGCATGTCTCTCTCTCTCCCAAGACACCATTCTTCATTTTCTATGAGTAGGGTAAAGTTTAGGTAGTTTCGTTAGGCTTTATTGTTTTAAGGGTTGGGTATGGGATCTGAGATCTGGCACTGCTTAAAAGATGTTTTGGCTTTTCTTTGTAACTATGTTCTAGGCCCATGGAGTTTCTCCAGGAGTATATTTTGTTACCTTCCCATCTAGTCATTCTGCCTGCAACGGGAATATTGTTGTAATAATAAAAGTTCTTTCTTTTCTTTTTATTAACCTGGCAGTGGTTAATTGTGTGCCCTGATTTTTATTTTAGGGGTGAGATTTCCCAAATGATCTTTCCCCTGATTTCTTTATCAACATTTGGGTGGTGGCAGCGGAAGTTTTATTCACAAGATCTAGGTTTTTAAGATTTTGGGGGAAGTTTTATACCAAAGCCTGGTAGATAAGGCTTTGGGGTACACTTGCTGGCCCCCACTTCTGCATTTATCATGCCAGAGTGGGGAAGGAGCCATGACACTGCCCCTGCAATAGAACAAGGGGGTCCCTAAAATACAATTTCCTCTTTTTACAGTAAATACGGCCACATGGGCCTGGTCCCAGAGTCCTGTTCCCTCTCTTCAGAGTGAATACAGACCAAACGCCTAGCCAAAAGTACTGTCCTCTCTCTCAGGGGGAATACAGCCTGGTAGGCCTAGTCCTGAAAAGCATTGTTCCCTCTTTTAAGTGAGTCTCCCCTGGCCTTCAGGGGAGCAAGTATTGCAGGGCAGGGAGGTAGGGGGACCCAGGCCCTCCCGCTCCACCGGGCCCCAACCCAGGGCCTGCTCAGTGGGGCATCCCGCCAAAACGTGCTGAGCTCCTGGAGGGACAAACCTCCGCCCTGGACTGCTTCCTACCAACAGGTGTGTTGTAAGCAAAACGCGTGAAGTCATTCTGCCGCTCTACTCTGCACTAGTTAGGCCTCAGCTGGAGTACTGTGTCCAGTTCTGGGCGCCACATTTCAAGAAAGATGTGGAGAAATTGGAAAGGGTACAGAGAAGAGCGACAAGAATGATTAAAGGTCTAGAGAACATGACCTATGAAGCCAGGCTTCATGAACTGGGCTTGTTTAGTTTGGAAAAAAGAAGATTAAGGGGGGACATGATAGCGGTTTTCAAATATCTAAAAGGGTGTCACAAGGAGGAAGGAGAAAATTTGTTCCTCTTGGTTTCTGAGGACAGGACAAGGAGTAATGGGCTTAAAGTGCAGCAGGGGAGGTTTAGATTGGACATTAGGAAAAAATTCCTAACTGTCAGGGTGGTCAAATATTGGAATAAATTGCCAAGGGAGGTGGTGGAATCTCCCTCTCTGGAGATATTTAAGAACAGGTTAGATAGACATCTGTCAGGGATGGTGTAGGTGGAGCTTGGTCCTGCCTTGAGGGCGGGGGGCTGGACTCGATGGCCTCTTGAGGTCCCTTCCAGTCCTATTATTCTATGATTCTATGATTCTATCCCTGGTGTCAGGGTTGTCGCTGGGGCTGCGGCTGCTGGGGCTGCGACGGGGAATGCTTAGGAGATCCGGCCTGAGCTCCTTCCCTGCCGGCAGTCCGCCCAAACCGAGCTGCTCCTCTGGCTTTTATACAGCTCCAGCAGTTGGAGCATGCCCAGTCTGGGAAGAAGGGCGGGACTTCCTCTGCCCACAGAGTCTTAGCCCCCTCCCCCTGCAGAGTGGGGTAACACTGAGGTAAAAGGGAGGGATCACTTGATGATTCCCTGTTTTGTTCATTCCCTCTGGGCCACCTGGTATTGACCACTGTCGGAAGACAGACTATTAGGCTGGATGGACCTTTAATCTGACACGAGTGAAGAGATGTGGTAAAGAGATTGCCCAGATTCAGAGGGGCTGTTCTTATCTTCTTACGCACTGCACCACAATGGAAATTTCAAGCTGAAACTTTTCGGGGCATTGAATTTCTATAGAAAAAAAAAACCACTGGAATTTTCTGCGGAAAATATGGAAGTTTGACAACATGTTGCATATTAAAACATTGTTTGACCAGCTGTAGTTATAAGATTTTTGGCCTAGGGACTATTTTGCTTTGAATTTGTACAGCTCCTAGCACAGTGTGGCTGTAATTGCCGTTGGGGACTCCAGGAGCTCCTGTAATTGATATAATTGATACAAGGGGGTGGCTTGCAGAAATTTGCAATTCATGTAACGTCTAATACAGATTAGTTGTTTGAAATAGAACTCCCCATCATTTTCTGAGCACTATTTAGTGTCACTGCAGGTCTATTAAAGAGCACACAACTCTCTTTTTTTTGTTTAATGCTGGATGTTTAAGCGGACAAAAATTATTGGGTAACTTCATTGCTTGGTAAGAAGATAGACCAGAAATGATGTTCTTGGCCACACTCACAAGACTCTCTGATGATAATAATAATAAAAAAAGATATCATGCTATTGACAAATAGAAACAATTTTATATCTAATGGGATTTAAGTAATAAAGCCTGCAGGGCTGCAGCAGCTGCAAAGAGATTAGATATGTTCTGTTTTCTCAGTGTAATAAAACTTGTCAAATAAAGCTGAATAAAATCTCCTTATCTGTGGCTGTGGCTTATTTTCTTTCCCCCAGCCTCTTTCCTCTCCGCTGATTGCAGAAATCACCGTTTCTCTGGAATGGTTACACACAGGACAGCTCAATTAGATCACGTTTGTGAGAGCAATGGCTGGGTTGGAGGTTGGAAAAGCCAAGGGCACCTGTGTTGTGTGTGCGGAATATGGCAGAGGCAAAGGTAACCTAACTTGGCTGGTGTTTTGTAGGGGTATGTCTACACAGCAAAGTTATTTCGAAGTAACAGCTCCTATTTTGAAATAACTTTCCTAGCACCTACACAAGCCAACTGCTATTTTGAAATTAATTCGAAATAGCGGAGGGCTTATTTTGAAATTGGTAAACCTCATTCCACAAGGAATAGCGCCAATTTCAAAATTGCTATTTCGAAATAAGCGCTGTGTAGGGGGCCTCCAGCCCTTCCCAGGGTACCCTGCTGGCTGCCCTGGCCACAAGGTAACTTTTGACCTGATGCCCTGCCGGAACCAGTTCCAGTTGGCCTTAAATGCAAGTCAGCATCCATTCAGTGTGGATGCGCTATTTCAAAATAGCAAAAAGCTATTTCAAAATGCATTTTTTGGGTAGATGTGTTATTTCAAAATTAGATATTTTGAAATAACGCTGTAGTGTAGACATACCCTAAATGATGGGGGCAGAACCTTGCATGGCAGAGACATCAGAGATCCTTTGTCATTCATGTTGATTGACATGAGCTCAGGAGCCAAGTTGAAACCTCCAGCCCCTCCACTTTGCTCCTGTGATTAAAAGACTCCGCTATACTTGATCTGCCACCTTGACTATGGCACCATCATCTTCTCAGGTCTCCTCTTGATGTTGCGAAGACCAGGACTTTAACAAGGTTCAAAAAAGAGCTAGCTAGACTCATGGTGGATAGGTCCATCGATGGCTGTTAGCCAGGATGGATAGGAATGGTGTCCTTTGTTAGAGGCTGGAAATGGATGACAGGAGAGGGATCACTTGATGGTTCCTTGCGCTGTTCATTCTCTCTGGGGGCACCTGGCATTGGCCGCTGTCGGCAGACAGGATACTGGGTTAGATGGACCCTTGGTTTGACCCAGTCTGGCCGTTCTTATGCTCTTATATTCTCTTACTCCTCTCACATACCTATAATGCAATAGCTAATACCTTCCTCCCATGCGTCGCTGACTGCATCACGCCCTGAATCGTTGGCTCTCACTTCCAGCTCAGGTTTCCCTTGCTGGCCTGCTAAGGTTCTCCACAGCTGTGTCTCTGCCTTTGGAACCCAATCTGCTAGCAATCCCCTATCAAGCAGCCATTCTTTGGCCAAAAGAGAGAGGCAGGAACAGCTTAATCTTGATGTCAGCCAACAATATGGAATCTCTTTCACCATAAGACTCCTTGTCTCCATCCTTACAGCTGGAATAAACCTTATCTATGGGTATCCCTCTGGGAAATGCATTTTGAAGGGTGACTGAACTATAAAAAGTGAAGGGTGAGTGTGTCCCACGTTCTCCTTCTCTCACCGACAATGACAAAGGAACGCGCTCTTTGACTTTGGGGGAGCTGCTGACCTGAGAATTTGGTCACTTAGTCTACGTCTACACTGCAGTTATTTTGTAATAAGCTATTACGGAATAGTTATTCTGAAATAGCTTATTACAAAATAGCATGTCTACACAGCAACGAAGCCTCAAAAGGAGTCCAAGGCAGGCTTCCCTAATGTAGATGTGCTATCTCGATTTAGAGCCCCAAGAGGAATGGCGCTGGTGAGGAACTATTTCGAAATAGCAACAGTGGAGCGTCTACACACACCTTATTTTGAAATAGTTATTTCAGAATAGACGTTATTCCTTGTAGAACGAGGTTTATGGAAGTCAGAATAAGCTATCCATTATTTCAAAATTATTTCAAAATAACGGAATTGCTGTGTAGACACTCAAATAGTTATTTTGGAATAACAGCCGTTATTCCGAAATGACTTTGCCATATAGACACACCCTTATGTTGCTGGGAGCCTGTGGCAAGGATCTTCACTTGAACTAAGATTAGCTTGTTAAATGTCAGCTACTAGAAAGCATTTTCTCTTTATTTCACTTGTAACCATTTAGGACAAATACCTTTCACTTACATTCAAAATCTCTCCCCTTGTAGTTAAATACACTTTTTTTGTTTTATTTGAAATGAATCCAGGGTTTGTGTTGAAACGGAGCTGACTGGTAATGCCAGGTCACGTAGCAAGCTGTGGAATATTGACAGACCCCTCATATCTAACTCATGAAGAAGAAGGCAGGACAATGCAGAAAACATGGTGGGGGACATTTAAGACTGGGAGTGCATTGGGGTCACCCTGCAGGTAGTAACCAACATTGGTGGAAGTGTAGCTGGTATGTACTTAACAAGCTGTTGGTTTCAGAGTTGCTGGACCATGGCTGTAGCGATGCATAGACAGTCAAGACGGAACCTGAATGATGGCAGAGTGTTTCTGAGAGGCCCTGCATGGGAGTGTGATACAGCAAGTCCAGAGACCGGCAGAAGAGAGGAGACACATAAGCATGAGGCTAATTAAGGTGTGGCTTACTGTAGACTAAGGAAGGCTACTACAGGCTAATTGAAGCATCTGTAGTTAATTAAGGCCCTGCCAGGAACCTAATACCATCCTCCCACACACAAACACACATACACACACTTCAGGCAGACTGTGTGGCATGAGGAAGGAGAGAGGACTGGAGTTCGGAGGTGTGTTGCTGCAAGACCAGAGAACTGGAAGAAGGGAGACCCTGTTTCTGCAGATCAAGAAATCTCCTGGCCCCAGCATCAAGGACTGAGAATAACCCTAGCTCGCGGGGGGAAGAGGGTAAGGAATCCACAATTGTTGATAGCGGCTGGGGTTAAGACCCAGATCCCTTCCCCGCAACCCCCTTTTTATGTCTCTCTTCCACCAGGACATGGGAAGATTACATGACACCCAAGAATAAGGGAACGGGGTGGCATCCTAACTCTCTTCACCCAAGGGAGATGCAGGACACACCACCACAATGCTGCCCATTTTCTGCAGGAGCTACAACAACAATGTATTGATGGATGCAGGGTTACAGGGCAGACGGAGACACAGCCTCTCTCTGGTTTCTGGATAGCTCCCCAGAATACAGCGATATTCTAGTTAGTTACAACCCTGTGGCTAGCACCCATCCCTGAATCAGACACACCTGATACAAGGCACAAAACCAGTTCCCCTGGAAACCTAGTATAATTAGACCCACTTCCAGCACCAAGGAATGAGGGGGAGGACCTTGTCACTAGACGAGGAGCAGAAGTCTGGCCCAACGGTCTTCTTCAAGTCCCCATTCTTTGAAGAATCGGAGAAATGGGTAATAAGATGCTGAAGAGTATTTACACTGCACCACGAGGACTGCGTCTTCTGCAGACAGGTCCCTTAGATGATCTCCTTCCCTTTCATCTCTGCTCTGACTCTTGCAATGTGGAGCAGACCTTAGCGCCAGGAGAGACACCCTCCCCCACATCACGGCATGCGTGCTGAAGCGGGAAGGAGAAGTCAATATTAAACAGTGTAGGAGCCAGTGTGCTCCGTATGGCAACAATGAAGAGGATAGGTTTATACGGAGAGAGTCGGAAGATGTGGATTCTCTTTCCAGGCTTCATGTGGGACCATGAGCAACTCTCCCTGCCTCAGTTTCCCCCATATAAAAAAAGGGTTTGACACGTTAATAATTGTCCAGGGCTCTCATATCCACTGATGGCTGGTGCTATAGAAGCCTGAGGTATTATTATTACTATTAACAAGACGGGACCCGCTGACATTGTACTAAGCGCTCTGTTATGGCCTAGGCCAAAATTTTGTCTAGGTTACAAACATGCCGGGATTGACAAAGCATTGCATCTTTTTCTCTATAGTTCTGTTTCCTGGAATGTGTGTTTGCCTGAGGAAAATGATCCATGTGTCTAAAAAAAAAAAGACTGTTAAATATTGAGTGAGAAGAGCTGCCAACACTGCATGTGAAATCAGCATTTCTGTCGCCTTCAGCACATATTTGAATGGTGCATATACTTCCCAGGAGCACACTTGTAAATTGAGGCAGTAGAGCCAAGACGTCAGTCCAAGCCAATGTAATACACATGGACAAAAGCATCAGCCATAAGTCAATAGACATTGATTTGAGTAAAGGAGATCATTACCCTTCGGTAAAAGGAGTTTACTTATTTATTTCTTGTACTTATGTAAAATGTTTCCATTGGAAAGCTCTGGGGATAGGTTCCTAATATTAATAAAATCCATACACACTGTATCAGCATCCACAAAAATCTTTTTGGTAAGCCCCAAACTCACACCTGTATGTCTTACTGCTTAGTGGCTCAACAAATCAGCAAGCAATCGACCCAATTTAAAAAGCTGGAAGATCAACTGCGGGGGGATACAAATACACTTCTAATAATCACAAATCTTATATTGCACCAGCACATCCTTTTAAAAAAAGCATCTTCCAGGAAGTTTTGAACCTCCTATCGACACCAGAGTAAATGTGATATGAACAGCCTCAGAGTCAAAAGGTGGGATTGAAATGAGCCAGCTGAAATGGACAATGGAAGTACCTGTGTGAGGGTTTCCAAAATGTGCATGCTTTAAACTGAAGGTCAGAACCTGTTATTAGGATTATTTAAAGAATCAGCTACTCACCTCCTAGAACAGAGAAGAGAAAATATAAATGTGGGATTACAAAGTGATGCTGTGACCACTTAGTATGGTGGAGTCCTGATCTAGGTTAGACGAAGTGCTGTAAATGCATGCAGTGAGAGACATCTCTGTCAAAGGGAATTAGATTCCTCCTAAGTCCACTCTGCTGGCTGTATTTCCCACAGCTCGCATCACAGGGGAAAGTCTAACCATAGCTGGTATTAAAACCGGATCTGGAGCAGGTGGTCTGGGAGTGGATGGAGTCTCCATTGCATCCCACAATGGGCTGGCCAGTGTAGCTTGGCTGGTACCTAGGAATTCATCCTTTACTGGTGTAGACCAATAGCAGATTACTTCGCCTCTAGACCAGGAAAAACATTGTGCCTCTGAGGGTACGTCTACACAGCAAAGTTATTTTGAAATAGCAGAGGGCTTATTTTGAAATTGGTAAACCTCATTCCATGAGGAATAGCACCAATTTTGAAATTGCTATTTCGAAATAAGTGCTGTGTAGATGCTTATTTCAAAATAGTGAGCCTCTAGCCCTTCCCAGGGTGCCCTGCTGGCTGCCCTGGCCACGAGGTAACTTCTGACCTGATGCCCTGCTGGAACCAGTTCCAGCTGGCCTTAAATGATATTCAGCGTCCAATCAGTATGGACACACTATTTCAAAATAGCAACAAGTTATTTCAAAGTGCATTTTGTGTGTAGACGCGTTATTTCGAAATAAGATATAGTGTAGACATACCCTGAGTCTCAGTTTGTCTTCTCTGGATGCAGTGTATCCAGGTAAGTCCAAGTCAACCCCCTTTTAAAATATATACATATCACATGGCTAATATTGGTATTTTTTTAAAAAGAAATCATCAAAAAAGAGTAGTCTAATGGGAAATATATCTGTAGGCAGATTTGATGACTTTACTTTCAAATAGGTGCAGTTAAAAGGATTTCAGCCCATTAAAGGTTATCTCACCACTTCCTTCGGGCACCCACAGACAGCCAAGCCAAAAAGCGTCGACTTTGGAGACGCAAGGTGAGATTGGCTATCATTCTCCCGGTCAGCAGCAGCCCTTTGGCATGTTAATCATTTGCCCCCTTGTAAGTGCTGTTTGCCAGAATCCATCTCCCTCCAGAAGCAAAATTGCAAATTATTTGTGAAATGCGTTGTGCTGATGGGTCTATTGTTCCTTCTTTCTCCTCTTCACCTTCTTCCATAAAATGGCTCAGTAAGGACATGTCTACATGTACAAGAAGATCGACACTCCGGAACGTCTAGTGTTCAACTCAGTGGGTCTAATATAGACCCGCTCAATCGAACATTGAGAGCAGACACTCCTGATATCCGGTACTCCTCCACCAGTGAGGAGTAAGGGCAGCGTAGATACCACTACAGCTTGGCTTAAGGTTAAGCTGACTCCCGCTACTCATTTTGTGTAGCTGGAGTTGCATACCCTAAGCTGACCTGCCTGATCTAGTATAGACCAGTCCTAATATTTTTGTCTTGGGCTTTAAGGCTCCTCTGCAGTCCTATCTCTCCTCCATTTAAACGTTATCTGAGGGTATGTCTACACTACCCTCCTAGTTCGAACTAGGGGGGTAATGTAGGCATACCGCACTTGCAAATGAAGCCCGGGATTTGAATTTCCCGGGCTTCATTTGCATAAGCGGGGAGCCACCATTTTTAAAACCCCGCTGGTTCGAACCCCGTGCAGCGCGGCTACACGGGGCTCGAACTAGGTAGTTCGAACTAGGATTCCTATTCCGAACTACCGGTACACCTCGTTCCATAGGAATCCTAGTTCGAACTACCTAGTTCGAGCCCCGTGTAGCCGCACTGCACGGGGTTCGAACCAGCGGGGTTTTAAAAATGGCGGCTCCCCGCTTATGCAAATGAAGCCCCGGAAATTCAAATCCCGGGCTTCATTTGCAAGTGCGGTATGCCTACATTACCCTCCTAGTTCGAACTAGGAGGGTAGTGTAGACATACCCTGAGTGCTTCAGAGAAATTAGATTTTAATAAGAAATGAGGAGGGGACTTTGCTCTGTGCAAACCTGGAGACCCTAATCCCTCAATTGTGTTTCTTCAGTCACGACATGACATTGTGCTATAGCTCCTGAGCTCAGCACCATGATTTTAGGATCAACTGGTTGGTATAAAAGATGTTGTCATGTTACCGTTGATTCTAAAGCACTCACTTGTAGGCACCCATGGAAGTGTGATGCCTACTGCTGCAGCTGAAGATAAGAAAATCTCAGCTGTCGACCACTGTTGATCCTCATAGAATCATAGAACACTAGAACTGTAAGGGACCTTGAGAGGTCATTGAGTCCAGTTCCCTGCCCTGAAGTCTATTTATATTCTCTGAGGGTCTTGGCCAGGCCTTTCCTGGAAACAAGGCTACTAGAAGACACCTCCCTTTTTCACCACTTAGAGTATCACAATTTATTATTTATTAGGATAGGGCCTAAAGGCCCTAACATCCTAATCATGGGAAGAAGACATGACAAAGAGACAGTCCTACACTCTCCCTCCGCCCCAAGAAACTTTGGATCTATGTATAAGGTAATAGATGACAATACATGGAGGCAACACATGAGAAAAACAATGAAATAACAAGCCAGCACTGGACAGCATGATGGGCAGTAATCTCAGCACATCAGTTGGTGTTGTTACATTTTGGGGGGAGGGATTTGAGGAATCATAGCAGAAGAGAATTTTAAAGAGGGACTTGAAGGAGAGACACCGATCTCAAGGCCACAGCTGAATCTTCAGCTTAGCTTCCTGCATTTAAATCTAACCTGTCAAATTTGCAAACAACTAGGGCTCGGCTCCTCAAAAGTTATTTAGATCTCCTAATTCTCAAGGAAATCCATGGGAGTTGGATACCTTTTGATGATAGGGACCTGGGTCTGGTGCCTCCATGGAGCAATGTCCCTTTTCACCCGTTGAGAATCTGGCCTAAACAGCCATCTCATGGGAACCTCTTGAACGATGGGATTTTTCAATACTTTCCAGAGAGGTCGCCATGTTAGTCTGTTTCAGCAGAAACAACAAGGAGTCCGGTCGTACATTGAAGACTGATGAATTCATTATGGCTATAGGGCATCAGTTTTGGTGAGCTACAACTTACTTCCATGCTGAAGAAGAAAAGAAAAAAAATACGTAGGAGGCAATGGGCTATCAGTGCTCATTTTAATTGACGTCACACTGCCGTGTCTGTGTCTCTTTTTTTTCTTCTTTGGCATCTGAGGAAGTGCGTTGTGGCTCATGAAAGCTTATGCCCTGCTACCCTAATAAATGTGTTACTCAGCCACCAGTCTCCTTGAAGTTTTTTCAATACTTTATTTTTTCATAGAAAGAGAAATAACCATCTATTCATGATCCTCTTCCTTTTCTTGTTTTCATCCTAAAACAGACAAGGAAAATGGTACAGAGTTGCCATTTATTTCAAGTCATGACTTGTTTCTCCAATCTGCCCAGCATGGACACGTCCCTACAGACGATATCTTGCCCTCCAGCTGGTGGTCTAACCTTATGTCAGACTGAGCTTGGTTGTGTTGACATTAGTTTTTGGCATCTCATCAGGAGCGGCCCTACATGAGCTGCCGGCAACTGGCGCCCTAGGCAAAACGCGAAATTGGCGAGCGATAGGCGTCCTCACCTTCAAACCCCTCAATGTCGTTTAACTTTGGTGCCCGAGGCAACTGTCTAGTTTGCCTCTATGGACGGGCCACCACTGCGTCTCATCATCTATTTTTCTTCAGTGATGTTCTCGCCATTCTGTGATGTTCTCGCCATTCTGTGATGTTCTCGCCATCATTTGAGTGACAGCCAATTCTGTACACCTGATTTCATGCCCTACTCTCCTAACTTGTTCCATTGTCTTATTTGTAAACTGGACTTTATTTGGCATGGGTTTTAAACCAGACATTAGGAACGTGAGACAAATTGCAGGACGTGGCATTGGAGGGTCTAGAGTTAAGCCCCTTAATTTATGCAGATGATATCATACAAGAGGCAGACACGTTTGAGTTTATAATATTCTTCACTTTCTTGGAAAATGGATGAACTCAGAACAAATGCCAAGAAGACAAAGTGATTGCATCTTGGAAAAGGGATAATAGATAAAAGTGTCAAAATGCAACAGTGGTGAAGATGTAGAACAAGGGAAATCTTATCTCAGGTTTGATCAGTGCCAACCGTTCCTACCACAGAGATGTGCTCTAGCTACAAATATGGCACAGACATTGATAAACTTATGAATGGATAAGAACAACATAAGGCATCCCTGGAAGGTAGGGCTGGAGAAGATGGTGGTGACTGAGCAAAAGACTGGCGGTGGCTGAGGTTTGGAGTCTGCCCACTCCCGGGGGCAGCCACCGTCAGCTTCCCGAGGCATGGAACTGACACCCTTGGAAGATAGGAAGGATAAGGGGGTTCCTGTAGGTAGGTAGGTAGGGTGTGGGGCTCCTCTGGTTGCTCCTCGAGAGTTGGAGGTTGAGTGCCAGAGACCTGCTCGCCATGGTGGCAGCTACCACAAGGGATAGAGCTGGCACCATTGGAAGGTAGGAAGGACATGTGGACCCCCGAAGGTAGGGATGCTGGTGGGCTCTTCCAGTGGCATTTTCTCCTCAGTGAAAATGTATAAACCCGTGTTCTCCCCGTATTACTGTGTGGTCTGGCTGCAAAATGCAACAGACAGCAAAAGGCTGGATGAAGTAGAGAAGAGAGCTCTTCAAAAGACGGCAGGTTTTAACTCGAATGATATTAAGACAAATGACATTGCCCGATGCATTTGCATATTCAGTTTGGGATGAGCATGCCTCTTAGAAGTTTATCTATGTTTGCAAATTACAGCTGCTCCCCCACAGATGTGCTGTTTCTGCTGAATAAGTGATAAACACGGGTTAGAGGTTCAAACTAAACCAGGCTAGCGAATCATCTCTCGCCGCATGTTTTATTGTGGTGGCATTGCTCTTGCCCTTTTAGTTACTTTGTTCCCTGGCGGAAAACATCAGAAAATAAATCAGATCTCCAAGGTGCCAGGGAGGCGGTGGGAGAAGGTAGCTCATTTAAAACTCTATTTATTTTTTAATGCAGGAGCTGCACAAAGTGAAAATATTTTTGACACCACTAACCTCTGTCTTTCAATTGCAGTGCTGCCTTGTGGAACAGTCAGCAGCTGGGTGGACTCGTCCGGGGAAAAAAATCCTCGATTCTCCACCTTTGTGATAGAGTCACAAATATTTGTCAAAGAACAGTGAAACCCTGACAATGTTTGGATTTGAAAGGGAATTTTAAAAATCTTGCTCACTAGTCAGGACATTTGTTTGGTCCTGCCTTTTCGAGTGCAAATGAACTCCTCGATTTTGAAATGGTTTTATTTCAGAAACCACATAGGGCGGATCTAAAGAGCTGCCAGAAAGAGGTCACTTACTGAGTGCACAATGAGTTCTGTTGCTCTCACAAATCCTGGGTACGACTACACTTGCTCCCTAGTCTGAGCTAGAAGGAGCAACATTAGGTCAAACCGAGGGGTTTGGTTTGAACGAACGCATCCAAGAACGCAGTTCCTGGTTCGAATCAGCTGTTCAGTGGAGTAACGTGCGGGCAAGATCATGCTAATGAAGCATGGGATATTTAAATCCCCTCTTCATTAGCAATTGCGGTTGCCTACATTTGCATCCCTACCTTGGACTAGGGAGCAAGTGTAGATGTACCTGTATTCCTCGGGATCAGCTCCTGACATCTTGTCTCTTAACTATATACATTTATACAAAGAGAAGACACTCAGAAATAAGAGGTAAGCCCTCAAATGGGCCCAAGCTAAAAGCCCAGCTGAATAGGAGAAAGAATGGTCTTCTCGTTACAGTACTAGACGGGGACTTGTAAACCTTGGTTCAAATTATAGCTTTCATAGAATCATAGAATACTAGAACTGGAAGGGACCTTCAGAGGTCATCAAGACTAGACCACTGCCCTGCTGGCAGAAACAAGCACCATCTAGATCATCCCTGATAGATGGCAGACTAATCTGCTCTTAATTATCTCCAGTGATAGAGATTCCACAACCTCCCAGGCAATTTATTCCAGTGTTTAACCACCCTGACAGTTAGGACAAGAAGCAATGGGCTTAAATTGCAGCAAGAGAGATTTAGGTTGGACATTAGGAAAAACTTCCTATCATCAGAGGTTAAGGAGAGTAATTTTTCTCCCTCCTTCTTGTGACATCCGTTTTGGTATTTGAAAGCCACTTTCCTGTCCTCTCTCAGTCTTCTCTTTTCCAAACTAAACAAGCCCAATTCTTTCAGTCTTCCCTCATAGCTCATGTTTTCTAGACCTTTCATCATTTTTGTTACTCTTCTCTAGACCTTCTTCAGCTTTGCTACAAACTTCCACTCCTCCTCCCGTTCTGGCATGGTTTGCAATTGTGGCAGGAAATATTTCCTCCAGCCCAGAACAGCTCCTTAACCCCTACCAGGCTAGGACATAGGTTATATATCCCCGCACAGATGATCTAGGTTTACCGGGTCCTGCTGATTGCCGGGAGGTGCACTAGATGACTTCTTGAGGTACCGTCTAGTCCTTCTATGATTTCTGTGCCTTCTAGATAAAACATCCAGTCATAATTGAATAATATCTAGTGATGGTGAATCCCTTGGTAAGTTGTCCCAGGGGCTAAATATCTCCACTATTGAAAGGGAATTTCCATAAAAAGAAAAAGTGGCATAATTCATGAGGCAGCCCAGATAAAAGAGGATTTAACTTCTTTCTGTAGGTTCAAGACACATTAGCAAGATGGTGCCATCCCTCAGGAGTCCTTCCATTGGCAAGAATGGCCTTGGGAGCAGGCCTTTGGATTCTGTCTGTGCACTGGCTCCCCGAGGTAACAACACTAGTTGATCCCACAGGGGAAGTTGGTAGCTTAAATTACTGTTTGTGAGGTCTTTGGTACCAATGGCAGTGATGGAGCCATCAAAATACCTCAGATTTAACTCAGGCCGCAGTTTCACACCCTACTCAATAGGATATTTACTGGGTCCTGAGATTGTGAAGGCCTGTGGAGGCTGCTTTTGTATTGCCCCTCAGGCTTCAGAGACATCGTCACAGCAAGGGCCTGGCCCCATGCTGAGGAAAACAGGGCCTGTATAGATTGTCCCTCAGGGTGTGTATGGAAACAAAAAGCACAACTTTTCAGTCCATGTTCCTCATTCTGTGCAAGATGCTAGGCTTTGAAACCTCCATCTCTCTTAAAAAAACGTGTCTCCACCAAGCAGGGAACAGCACTGCAAGACTCTTGCTTCCCACGCCACAAATATAGCTCAACACATTAGAGACGCCAAGCATTATATCCTCCAACGCCAATGGGATTACACTGGTGTAGAAACTGTGAATGTGAGAGGAGACTTAGAAGCCCAATTTTGGTATCAATTAGGTACCGGCACTTGCTTGTGGAAAGTGTTGCGATAGCTGAAGAAATAGGCATGCTAGTTAGGTATCGTTTCCCTTTTGTCATACAGATCGGGAGTACGAAGGCTTTAAGCAGGTACTCTGGGGAGAAGTTAGCAGAGCATGGAATGACATTTCTGTGAGAGGTTTAACCTACAGCTGACAGCTGAAATCTAAATTCCAGGAGAGATCAGGACTGGGGAGTCACAGGGATGGCACTTGTGTGCTGCCCAGGCCTGGGCCTTTGAAGAATAAATTGTTGTGGAGGTTTGAACATGACAGCTCCCCAGGCTTTAAAGCCAAGTGATGGGGAAAATGGCCAGGCTAGATGAATTTCCAGGGGATGTCTCCATGATGGATTGTGTCATACAAGGGCTCTCGACTGCCTGTCACGTCCAACGAAACATAAATATCATTGCCTCCAAGGATCACTTCTGGTATTTGTCACAGTGGACAGTTGTGTTTTCCCATGGAATAACAGTACCTTTCACTCCGATGGCACCTCCAATCCCAGAATCTCAACACGTTGAATAAGCAAGCAGATTCTCCAAGTGAATCTCGCACCATAATACAGGAAATTCCATACCACCTCTTTGAGTGACGATCTCCAATGTTTCCTGTATTTAACATTCACATTTTTCACCTCAAAAGCTATGAATGGGACACGTCCCCCACTTGACTAGCCTCATTAACATGGGTCTTTTGTTGTTCTATATATCTTGGAGCGGAAATAATAGAAACCAACTCAGTTGATTAAGTGAGTCACAGGACTACCTGTTGTTATCAATCTAGCTGTGGCTACTTAATAGAAATGTGTCAGGTGGTGCTTCAGAATAACAAAAAAACGCACAAGGAAGCCCTATTGTTTGTGCGTTTGGAAGGGCCCCATTGAGTTTTTCACTGTTTATTGGAAGTGGATTCCTTTGTGTATCTTTTGGCATCAGCTCTTCACACGGATAGTCTGAGCCCTGGGTTGCTAAGCTGTGTCTCTAGATCCTCCTCCACCCCCGTTGCAAATGTTGTCAAAGTGTTTTGTTCTGCTCAGTTGTGCTTTCCGCTGCACAGGAGAACTTTGGTCAGGCAGCAGCTTTTGTGGGCTGTTCAAGTGTCCTTCGGTGCGGGGGGGGGGGGGGGCGGGGTTCTGAACATGTCCCGTCTCGACTTTCCAAAGAGAGCTTAGCCTCTCACTAAGCATTAGAACATAAGAACATAAGAACATAAGAACGGCTGTACTGGGTCAGACCAAAGGTCCATCTAGCCCAGTATCCTGTCTACCGACAGTGGCCAGCACCAGGTGCCCCAGAGAGGGTGGACCGAAGACAATGATCAAGCGATTTGTCTCCTGCCATCCCTCTCCAGCCTCTGAAACAGAGGCCAAGGCCACCATTTTATCCCCTGGCTAATAGCCTTTTATGGACCTAACCTCCATGAATTTATCCAGCTTCTCTTTAAACTCTATTATAGTCCTAGCCTTCACAGCCTCCTCTGGCAAGGAGTTCCACAGGTTAACAGTTACCCCCACAGGGGAAAATCGTGCTCATGCTTTCATGACTTCAGATGCTGTGTAATGTGTGAAGCAGGCAGGAGAAGCAAGTGAGATGAGCTATTCCAACAGCAGCAAAGAGGGAGAGACAGAGCTGTTCCACCCATGAGGTGGTTCAAGGCCGTCGCCCTCTGCCTTGTGCTTTGGAGGCCCCCAAGCTTCAGGGAAATGCAGTGCCTGAGTGGCGTGAGGGCCGGTGGCAGCAAAACCAGCCCCGCTCCACTCCAGTCCACCCCGCCCTCGGCTACAGGGAGCGCAATGCTGGTAGCAGAGCCACTGGCTCTGTGCTGCCTCACTGGCTCCAAGTCTCACTGGCATTTGGAAGGGTTGGAGGCTTTGGGGAAAGGCCAGAATGGGGATGGGGTAGGGGTGAAGCAGAGACAGGAAGAGCGGGGCGGGAGGATGTAACAGGATGAGGGAAGGGGTGGAGTGGGGAAGGGAGCAGGAAAGAGACAGGAAGAGGCAGGGAGGAGCCTGGGGTGGGGGTGGGGGTTGCCTCATGGCCCATACCCTCCTCAGGAAAGAGGACTCTAGATGTTATGGGATGGAACGTGCATTGAGCCATTTAGATAAATCAGGTATTGTTCCTGCCATCAGCTATGGAAAATAACCGTGACAATTCCAGATGATAAAGACATTGAGGGAGGGGCACTAAACCTGTTTAATCTCTTCATTTGAAATGAAATGAGACTTTTTTGCTTGGGCTTTTGATTTGGCAGTATCTTCCAGCTGGTTCCCCGAAAGACACAAGAACGCCCAAATACCCCAAGACAGAAATAAACCCCCTCCACCTGCACACCCCTAGTTGTCACCCCACACCGAGACTCATATGGGGTAGCATCAAACAACTACCACCCACACATGCTGGGGACCCCCTCCTGAAAGACATCTTTTCTGACTCGCTGGTCTTCAAAAAACTCCCCAAACCCTAACTTCTCCAAGCTCTTCGCCAAAGGATGCTCCCCACAGACCAGGACACACCAACTCAAAGTGGTCCCAGACTCTGCTAGAACAACAGATGCAAAACCTGCAGACCTCTCTCTGCCCCTACCATGATCAGTTCCCCCTGCCACACACAACAGAGCTTGCAAGACACGGGATATCTATGACCCCTCTCACTAGGTCTTATTTAGTTCGTAAGTTGCTAGGGACTTTTCTCTGAACTGTCTTCAGTTTCTTAATATCCTTTCTAAACTGTGGGCACCAGAACTGTGCACAGGCGCAGTGGTACTAGTGCTAAAAATAAATAACCTTTCCATTCCTAGTCAGGATTCCCCTATTTATGCCTCCAAAGTTCACATCAGCCCATTGAATTGTGGTGGCAGCTCACGTTCAGCTGATTAGCCGCCATGACCCCCTTCTTTTTTCAGCTTCATGTTCAGTAGCCATCTCAGCAAACCCAGCCACCTCGCTGGGCTGAAATGTTTTGTCTGCTAGCTACAGAGGGGTAGCCGAGTTAGTCTGTAACAGGCAAACCTTAAAAAAACAACAAGTAGACAAGTAGCAGCTTAAAGATTAACAAAACATGTAGGCTGTGTCTAGACTGGCAAGTTTTTCCACAAAAGCAGCTGCTTTTGCGGAAAAACTTGCCAGCTGTCTACATTGGCTGCTTGAATTCCCGCAAGAACATTGACGATCTCGTGTAAGAAATCAGTGCTTCTTGCGGAAATACTGTGCTGCTCCCGTTCGGGCAAAAGTCCTTTTGCGCAAAAGGGCCAGTGTAGACAGCTCAGATTTCTTTTGCGCAAAAAAGCCCCTATCACGAAAATGGTGATCTGGGCTTTTTTGCGGAAAAGCGTGTCTAGATTGGCACGGACGCTTTTCTGCAAAAAGTGCTTTTGCGGAAAAGCGTCCGTGCCAACTTAGATGCTCTTTCCGCAAGAACGCTAAAAGTTTTCCGTTAAAAGCATTTGCGGAAAATCAGGCCAGTCTAGACCTAGCCGTAGAGGGTTGCGCCCATGATACCAGCTCCGTGTTTTGTTAGTCTTTAAGGTGCTATTAGTCTATTTGTTGTTTTTTCAGTTTTGCCTGTTTTGTCTGCATCATGGAAAAGGAAAGCGTTGAGGAGAGATGGGAAAGCGGATAAGGAGTGAGCTTTGTGGATGGTTGTGGGTTTGTCTACACTGCAGTTAGATGCCCGCAGCTGGCCCCTACCGGCTGATGGAGACTCACAGGATTCAGGCTAATGGGCTGTTTAATTAAGGTGTAGTTGTTAAGCTCAGGCTGGTGCCCAGACTGTAGGATCCTGCAATGAACAGCTGAAGCCCCACAAACCTGAGTCAGCTGGCACAGGATAGACACAAATTGTTAATGGCAAGCAGTGTAGACATGCCTGATGGCAGCACCCACCCAAGCATGGGAGAAAACACAAAGGTGCTTGCTTGAAAAGGGAGCAAGTGGGAAATGAAGCTTGGCATAAATGAGCTCAACAGGCAAATATAGTAGATCAACATTTGCGATCCCAGAAGTGTCTTGTTTATGGCTATAATATAACCTGACAGCTGTAGGATCAATCGTCTCAGCATTGTGGACCTGTAGCACACATCTGATACTGTATGAGCGCTTTGCACTGATGTAAACTCCAAAGGGCAGATTTCTGATCTTAGATCTGCACAGCAGCTTTTGCCTCCAGTGTGCTGCGATCCTTCCAGACAGAGTCCATTTTTAACATCTATGCTGGTAACTCCTCGTTCACTGAACTGCAAACAACGAATAAGGAAAAGTGATTTGCGTGTTCCCATAATATAAGTACTAGCGGTCACCAAATAAAATTACTAGGTAGCAGGTTTAAAACAAACATAAAGAAGGTTGTCTTCATGCAGCGCACAGTCAACCTGTGGAACTCCTTGCCAGAGGATGTTGCAAAGGCCAGGATTTTAACAGGGCTCGAAAAAGAGCTAGATAAATTCATGGAGGTTAGGTCTATTAATACTTATTAGCCAGGATGGGTAGGAATGGTGTCCCTCGCCTCTGTTTGTCAGGTGCTGGAATTGGGTGACAGGAGAGGGATCACTTGATGATTCCCTATTCTGTTCATTCCCTCTGGGGCACCTGGCATTGGCCACTGTCAGCAGACAGGACACTGAGCTAGATGGACCTTTGGTCTGACCCAGTATGGTCATTCTTATGTTCTCTCTTTCTTTCTCTCTCCTTTGTTGGTACAGCTTTTCTGTTTCAGAATTTCTCTGGCTAATACTACCATAAGAGCCAGATTTGCTTCCATTAGCTTAGATTAGTCTCAGACACTGAATACATCTTTGAAATAAGTAGGGGAGGTCTAGGTTGGATATTGGGAAAACTATTTCCCTAGGAGGGGAATCCCCGGGATGGGTTCCCTAGGGAGGTGGTAGAATCTCCATCCCTAGAGGTTTTTAAGTCTTGGCTTGACAAAGCCCTGGTTGGGTTCATTTAGTTGGGATTGGTCCTGCCTTGGGCAGGGGGCTGGTCTCTTCCAGCTCTGTGATTCTATAAGGGATGGATAATGCTTAAGTCTGAGAATAATGCTAAGAACGACTGACATGCCTACAGCACCTGTCCACACCACGTCCCGGAGCACTCGACAGACAGATTGCAGAGATTGCTCAACTGGTGGAAGTTGATGTCGTCCCTCTGGATGGAAGTAGGCTTGCTTCCACCAGCTGAGTATTGGCCCCTGTTTGCATAGGACCTCGGTTATCTGGGCTGTAGCCATTCAGGGGCAGAAATGGCTCCCTGCGAATTACTCCCATGCTGGAGGCTTCCTTGGCTGGCACAGAACTAGAATATGGGCCATTTGCTATGCCTGCTCCCAGCCTCTGGCCTATCAGGTGATTTGGGGGTTGGCTGAGAGACTGGAGTGGGAGGGAAGGATGGGAAAGGAAGTATAATTAACTTACAGCATCCTGGACCACAATTATTTTCTGCTTCTGATGCCCTCATAAAGGGACCCAATGCACATGAAGGATCATAGAAAGCCTCAAAGTAGGGGGATGCAAGGTTAGCCTAAAGCTATGTATATAGGAGTTGAGGATCTGTACAGGGATGCCCCTTGTCTTCCCTCCTCCAGTTTGGGCTGGAAGGTAGAAGCCTTTAAATGTGACTTACAGAAACATCAGGGCAGCTGGAGAAGGATGAGCCCAGCTGAAATGGCCAAAGCTCCCGGGTTTGTGCCATCTGTCACAGAATTTTGTGACTAGAGCTCTCAAAACTATCTGCAACTCCAAACCCCGTGAAATTCATACGCTCCAAATCGGGGTTCCTTGAATGGTTCACCAAGGCCTGATCCAAAGCCCACTACCATCCATCAATGAGATCATAGATTCATAGAACCATAGGCCATGCCGTCTTCACTATGTGGAAGATCGATGCTGCCGTGGTTGATCTTCTGTGGATCGATTTAGCGAGTCTTCAAATGGCGCACCCAACTGTGCCGGTACTCCTGCTCCTCATGACGAGTAAGGGAAACAAACAGGAATGTTTGCTCCCGTTGACCTCTTGCTGCGTGGACAGCGCAGAAACTTGATTTAAGATAAGTCGACTCAGCTACATAATCAATGTAGCTGGAGTACAGGAAACCACCACCTTACGACAGCCAGAGTTGCGACACTTCCCTTACGACTATTTTGTTAAGTGTGGAAGGGGCCAAAAACCCCCGACTTACGTTCTCAGCCTGTATTTATGATGGTGCACGGCATCTATCATAAATGTGGGTTTGAGTTACGATGCCCCCGACTTGCAACGCTTCCCCAGGAACTGATCGCGTCACAAGTCGGGGGCCGCCTGTAGTGTATCTTAATTTAACCTTCTACTGTAGTGTAGACCAGGCCATAGGGTTGGAAGTGGCCAACCCTCTGAGTTGGCATTGGTCTTGCTTTTAGTTATCATCCCAGCCAGGGCTTTGTCAGGTCGGGACTCAGAAACCTCTAGGGATGGAGATTCCACCTCCTCTCTGGGGAACCTATTCCAGTTCTTCACCACCCTCGTAGGGAAATAGTTTTTATTAATATCCAACCTAGACCCCCCTCTCACTGCAACTTTACAGATCCTTTCCATTGACTTTGATAGATGTTAGATCTAGGTCTAAGATTCAGAAACTTTGATGTTTTATTCAAACGCTGCTCCCATCTGTGGGATTTTTTTATGGTAGTCGGTTCCCTTGTGTCTGACTTATGATGCCCTCAGAATCCATGTATTGCTGCTGATGCTTCCTGCCTCTTGAAACCCTTCGATTTTGCATAGAACCTTTTATCTCCTGCAACCAGAATGCAAATATCTCCAAGGTGATTTTATGAGTGGCCTTCCAGTGGTGCAGAAAAACTCTTGTCCTGTAATGACTTATCTTAAAAGCACTCTTTTCTAGTGATTACGGGCTGGGTTTTATAGGAGCACCATTTCAGTGTTAGCAAGCCGCCTTTTCTTTGGCAGCTTCTTATGTTTTCTGACAAGCATTTCATGTTTTCAAGCAGCAAATGGTGAGTGATGCTTTCGATCTGCGCTAGACTTTCAGCCCCACTGATCCCCTTGTACAAACTGGGGGTGCGCTACTTCTCCCATATCTAGATGTCAGATTCTTCTATTCTTCATTTGCCAAAATCTTTCCTCGGATTTCAGTGAACAAGGAGTTACCAGCATAGATGTTGGGAAAAGGACATTGGATGCAGGACATCGGATGCAAAATCAGCTGGGCGCCTCTAAGATCAGAAATCGGCTCTCTACGTTTGAGTTTACACCAGTGCAAAGTGCTCATACAGTATCAGATGTGTGCTAGGTCCTCAGTGAAAGATCTGGGGTAGTTTTGATTTCCCCGGGGACCCATGTGAATGGATAGTGACACTGTACAAACCCGGCTGTTCCTATGCTAAATGAATATTATGGATATTAGGAAAAACTATTTCACTAGGAGGGTGGTGAAGCACTGGAATGGGTTACCTAGGGAAGTAGTGGAGTCTCCATCCCTAGAGGTGTTTAAGTCTCGGCTTGACAAAGCCCTGGCCGGGTTGATTTAGTTGGAATTGGTCCTGCCTAGAGCAGGGGGCTGGACTTGATGACCTTCTGAGGTCTCTTCCAGCTCTATGATTCTATGATTCTATGAAGAGCAGAGTAACCCTCTTAGGAGTAACATGGAATCGGTTTTATATTAAGTAACACGTCAACAAATTATAAACCATGGAGAGTGGAAAAGTTTAGGGCCTGTACAAGGCCTGGCTGTGTCTGTTTGCCCTTAACTGCAATTGGTGAAGATCGACAAAACCCAGGAGCTGAAGGAGGGATTTTGCTCCAGGAGGGCACAATACATTCACTGATCGATGAAAAAACTTTGAGAGCTAGAAAAGGGCCATTTGATCATCTTAATCCAGTTACCCCCTTATGGAAACCCATCTTTTATGTGTGGCTAAAGCATGACTTGTGTTAAACTAAAGTAGATGGTCCAGAAAGGCATCCAATCTTGATTTAAGGACATGAAGGGTATGTCTAGACGACATGCCTCTGCCGACAAAGGCATGTAAATTAGACTACCCGACATACTCAATGAAGCGGGGATTTAAATATCCCCCACTTCATTAAAATAAAAATGGCCGCCCCACTATGCCGGCTCAGCTGATCGTCAGCATAGTGCGGCAGTCAAGACGCGGATCAGTCGACAGGGAATGCCTTTGTCGACCGCTCCCTTATGCCTCATGAAACGAAGTTTACAGGAGCGGTCGACAAAGGTGTTCCCTGTCGACCGATCCCCGTCTTGACTGCCGTGCTGTGCCGACCATCAGCTGAGCTGGCACATCGCGGCAGCCATTTTTATTGTAATGAAGCAGGGGATATTTAAATCCCCGCTGCATTGACTATGTCGAGTAGTCTAATTTACAAGCCTCTGTTGACAGAGGCATGTAATCTAGACATACTTCAAGAGATGAAGAATCCACCAACCACTTCCTTTGGTTATTTGCTCAAATGAGTCATCGTCCTCACTGTCAAAAACAGTTGAGCCTAATTCAGGGGTGGGGAATAAAGCAGTAGCTGTTTGCCAAGGTTAGCCCTTGGTGGGTTGCTGCCGCTATATTTATCAGCACTTCTGCAGGTATGGATGATCACAGCTCCCATTTGCTGAGAATGGTGATTCACAGATTTTGCCGGATCAGAGCGTTCTGGTTTATAGGGGTAAAACCTGTAGCTTGGAATCATGTGAATCACACAGGAAACATGTTTGGAAACTCACATTTCCCTTGGCCAATTGAGATAACTCGATTCCCTGACTAAATATAACAAGCCTGTAATTCCGGGAGCATATTCAAAAACGTAGGCCAGATTTCAAAATTCATGCAGTACACATTTTCCTTCGTACAAAACCTAGCATGGTAGAATCTTGATCCTGTGTTTTAGCCCGCACTATGAAGTGTTAGGAAACTAAAAGCAACCCCTCTCTCTCTCTCTCTCTTCCTCCCCCCCCCCCAACATACACACATACCCAAACCAACACCATTATGAAACTGCACAGATCAAATCAATACATTTACAAAATCCAGGAAATGCAAATCTATGTAAACTCACCCACGCTGTATCTCTGCAGAACCTTCTGTTCTTGATTTCTCGTTTAATGTATCGATATAGTCCCATTTATAAAACCAGATCTACAGCCTTAATATAGGCAACTAGTGCTTACCATCCTGAGAAAGGATTGTAAGTACAGATACTGTTTTTAATAATGAAAATCAGGGTTGCACACACAAAATTATTTACATCATAGAAAATGCTCTTCCATCATTTTATGCTCTCGGTGATTTTAATATCGTGTCACTGATTTTGGGTCTCTGTCACTCGGCAGGTTGAGAGGTACAGACGGAAACTCCAAAGCTATGTCTAAACTACATGGCTCCGTCGATGGAGCCATGTAGATTAGTATACTCGAAAAAGGGAAATGAAACGGCTATTTAAATAGTCACCGCTTCATTTACATCAAAATGGCTGCCGCACCGTGCCAATCAGCTGTTTGGCGGCACAGCACATTAGTATGGATGCTCCACGGTCGACAAGGGAAGCCCTTGTCGACCGCCCCGTTATGCCTCGTGGAATGAGGTTTACCGGGGTGGTCAACAAGGGCTTCCCTTGTCAACCATAGAGCGTCCAGACTACCGCGCTGTGCCACCAAACAGCTGATCAACACAGCGCGGCAGCCATTTTGATGTAAATGAAGAAGTGATTATTTAAATCATCACTTCATTTCCCTATGTCTAGAAACCTCGTCTACATGGCTCTGTCGATGGAGCCATGTAGTCTAGACATACCACAAAAGCAGGATTTGTAATAGGACATATTTTGCAGTTCTATAGGGATCTCAGCTTTTAAATGTTCTGATTTATTTTGAAAACTTAATTTTGCCTGAATGTATGCCGGAGTTTTGTTTTTGCATGTAATACACAAACTGCTGTGCTTAAAATGCCATTCTCTTTTTAACAAATCCCAAAGAATGCAAAGGAGAGGCAGAAATTATGTTTTTAATTTACACATTTTTCCCTCCTTTTGGGTTATGAGCATCAATGATGAAGTATCATCCTTAGCTTTGAATTGCCAGGCATTTGTTGGCTTGTGGCGGAAACCAACTTTAACATTATTTAAATATAGTTTTAAATATTAAATCTTGCCCCGAGGATTCAATTCAACAGCCATAACTACAGTAGCTGTCAGTTTATTCTAGTAATTTTTCTTGTGCTTAGTCTGTGCTCAAATAGTAGTCAACATATAAAAAATGCGGGGATGGAAATCCAATGAATGTCTAAGAACTATTACAAAGGTAAGGTTACCACTATGGTTGTTTTTTTCCTTTAACCTTTCAAGTTCATTCACCCTTGATATTTTAGCAGAAAAAATGCTTTGGGTTTTCTGGTTTTCTGAAACGATGTTGACATCCGGAGGGTGGGGGGCATTGAAGGACACAGTCACTGATGTGAATTTAAGAGAAATCTATATAGGATTTTGGCTGAATATCGTTGAAAACTGAAATGGCTTTAAATTGTGTGTGTGTGTGTGAGAGAGAGAGACACAGACTTCTGAAAGGTGTCTGCAATATGCTACCAAAAAGAGGTTGCCACACTCATTGGTGGTGGTGTTATAAATACTTAAAAGGTATAAATAGGATTACCTGCCCCAAGTGTGCCAAGATGATTGTTCAGCCTCCCCCACAATCATGAGATTGGCTTAAAAATCATGATTTGTAAAAAGAAGCCTATTTTAGTTTCTTTTGGTATTTGTCTTCTAGTCCTTTAAGCCTCCAAGATTCATGGGCAAAAATCTTCAAAAGTGGCATTTCAGATCCATTGACTTTGAGTGAGACTTAGGCTCCTTGGAACATGAGCGGCTCTTCAGTGCCACTTTTGAAAACTGACCTTTAATTTTTTAAGCCTCTGTCAGGGCTGTTCCCCATGCTGGCACTCCGAGTGCAGAAGATGGGAGCCCACAAGAGACCTTAAATACCTTGCTTTTATAACCTCTGCTTCCAAAAACTCCCCAGAGTCATAGATTCACTGACTTTGGGAGGTAGTTGCCACCCCCAAGTGCAACCCCTTTCTTCTTGAACCCAGGAAGGAAGCACTTGGACTTCCTTCCCCCAGGGGTTCCCCAAACTCCTCTGCCACAAGAGAGCTTGAAAAAAGAAACAAAAAGCACAGAAAACAAACTGTATCTCTGATAGCTGACCTCTCAGGCTAGGCAGATACACACAGGGTACGTCTAAACTACATGCCTCCGTCGACGGAGGCATGTAGATTAGACGGATCGGCAGAGGGAAATGAAGCTGCGATTAAAATAATCGCGGCTTCATTTTAATTTAAATGGCTGCCCCGCTCTGCCGATCAGCTGTTTGTCGGCAGATCGGGGCAGTCTGGATGCGCCGCGTCGACAAAGAAGCCTTTCTTGATCGGCACAGGTATGCCTCGTGAAACCAGGTTTACCTGTGCCGATCAAGAAAGGCTTTGTCGACGCGGCGCGTCCAGACTGCCCCGATCTGCTGACAAACAGCTGAGCGGCAGAGCGGGGCAGCCATTTAAATTTAAATGAAGCCGTGATTATTTTAATCGCGGCTTCATTTCCCTCTGCCGAGCCGTCTAATCTACATGCCTCCGTCGACGGAGGCATATAGTCTAGACACACCCACAGAGACCTCCTGTTTCTTTCCAGGACACAAAAATCCAATCATCACCTTAAAAAAGATGATTTTATTAGCAAAACAAAAAGATATACTTGATACAACCTACTTAGTTGCTAGGTGTTACAGAGTAACTCAGTAAAACAAATTAAAACACAGAGACTATCTCCAGGTACTCTCTTACACTACGTTTACACTGCCTCTTTTTTGCAGAAGAGGCATTGCAAATGAAGCACTCATTAGCAACTTCTCGTGCTTTATTTGCATATTCTCTTCCTATGCTTTTTGTGGAAGAGGATTTTGCACCAAAAAAAAGCAGTGTAGACGGGTCCATATTGCACAAAACCCTCCTTTTGCACAAGAACCTGTAAACCTCTTTTTTGAGGAATAAAGGTTCTTGCGCAAAAGGGAGATTTTGCACAAAACGGACCTGTCTACACTGCTTTTTTTTGCGCAAAAAACTCTTCTGTAAAAAGCATTGGAAAAGAATATGCAAATGAAGCATGAGAAGTTGCTAACGAGCACTTCACTTGCATTGCCTCTTCCACAAAAAAGAGGCAGTGTAGACATAGCTCACAATAGTGAATGGGGGTGGGAATGCATAGATTAACACAGGCTATGTCTACACTACCAGTCCTTCAGACAGAAAATATGCTAATGAGGAACTCATTAGCATAAATCACAATCTCATTAGCATATTTTCTGCCATTTCTTTTTATGCAAGGGATTTTTGCGCAAAAAGTAACAGCATGGACCTTTTCTTTTGCGCAACCCCCTTGTTCTGCACAAGATTCTTTCCACACTCCTCCTTTTTGCGCAAAAAACCCTGGCGCAAAATGAAATGGCAGGAAATATGCTAATGAGATCACAACTTATGCTAATGAGTTCCTCATTAGCATATTTTCTGCCTGAAGAACTAGTAATGTAGACGAAGCCACAGAGAAGTTTAACCAAACAACCAAAACAAAGAAAAACACCCTGATCGCAACTAAATACACATTTTCCATGTATTTACTCACAATCCCTTTCTGGTTGTGTCCACTTCCATTCCCCCAATTCCTTGGAGCCACTGTCCAGACATAGCCTACAGCTATAAATAGCAATGTAGATTGTGAGGCACTGGAAAAGAAATAAACAGCACAAATAAACCTGACACAGCTCACGACACACGAAGCTGTGCCACTCCTTGTGTGAGGAGGTTTTGAAGGCTAAGACTACAACAGGGTTTAAAAGAGAAATAGATAAATTCATGGCGGTTAAGTCCATTAATGGCTATTAGCCAGACTGAGTAAGGAATGGTGTCCCCAGCCTCTGTTTGTCAGAGGGTGGAGATGGATGGCAGGAGAGAGATCACTTGGTCATTACCTGTTCAATTCACTCCCTGGCATTGGCCACTGTCAGCAGACAGGGTCCTGGGCTAGATGGACCTTTGGTCTGACCCAGTACGGCCGTTCTTATGTTCCTAGACCCTTTGGCACAACTCCATTTTTGTTAGATCATTCGAAAGGTTCCAGTTTCATTCTCAGAACAAAACCAACCTTTGAAAATCCAAAAGCTGCTGTGAGATTGACTGGTTGTCCTCTGGTTGTCTCCACCCATTCTGGCCAAATTTAGGAGCCCATATCTGAGGTAGTATGGCTGGCAATTTAAATCATAGAATAATAGGACTGGAAGGGACCTCAAGAGGTCATCGAGTCCAGCCCCCCGCCCTGTCAGGCTTCTGTCCCCAGCTCTGCTACTTTACCACGGGCAAATCACACTGGGTACGTCTGGACTGTGGTAAGAGACCTGCCGCATGATGATGGCTGGACCATGTCAGTTGACTTGGGCTCGCGGGGCTTGGCCTAGAAAATTACAGTGTAGATGTTTGGGAATTTTGAGTGCCAGCAAGCAGGGAGTGTCTCCGAGACTGACTTTCCAACCAAACCCAAACTTCCACACTTCAATGTTTAGCTCTGCAGCCCAAGCCCCACAAGTCTGAGTCATCTGACCCAGGCTCTGAGACTGGGTTCTGTGGATTTTTCATCAGCATGTAGACCTCCCCATCAATCAACATTTTAAAAATGGGACCATAATTTAGTTACCTAAATTGATATTGGGCACTGTAGTAGGGTGGTCACCTCGCTTCAGGCATAAAAAGGGTTAAAAGAGCCCTGTGAGAGGGCTGAGGCTAGGGTCAAATCACAAGAGGCCTTGTGGGAGCCAATCAGAGCCCAGGAGGGCTGTATAAAGTGATGGCTGGCAAGGCTGAGCACACTCAGTCTTGCTCCATCTATAGAGCAGGAAAGGCCTGGCTGCCAGGGAAGCTAGAGGCTTCCTGAGAAAGAGCAGGGCTGGGGAAAGGCAGGCAGAGCTGGGGAGCTCTGACCTGACCTCACTCCCAGGGCCTGAGGCTGCAGGGCCTGAGGCAAGGCCTGAGGGTATTAGAGCTGCAGGAGGAAGCCAGGAGAGCAAAAGGCAGCAGGTCTGCACCCCTTGCCAATGATGAATGGCCATTTCAGATGGCAGTTGTTTCCTGAGGTAAGGGGCTAGATGACGACAGGTCACTGAGGCAAGGTGGGCATAGGGGGTTCTGAGTTCCTTGAGGAGGAATGTGGGAGCACTGTGATAGGGCAGTACCAAGAGGGATGAGCCACATTCTGGGAGGGATGCAGTTCCTAATGGAAGGTAGCAGAACCAACTTTAACATTATTTAAATATAGTTTTAAATATTAAATCTTGCCCCGAGGATTCAATTCAACAGCCATAACTACAGTAGCTGTCAGTTTATTCTAGTAATTTTTCTTGTGCTTAGTCTGTGCTCAAATAGTAGTCAACATATAAAAAATGCGGGGATGGAAATCCAATGAATGTCTAAGAACTATTACAAAGGTAAGGTTACCACTATGGTTGTTTTTTTCCTTTAACCTTTCAAGTTCATTCACCCTTGATATTTTAGCAGAAAAAATGCTTTGGGTTTTCTGGTTTTCTGAAACGATGTTGACATCCGGAGGGTGGGGGGCATTGAAGGACACAGTCACTGATGTGAATTTAAGAGAAATCTATATAGGATTTTGGCTGAATATCGTTGAAAACTGAAATGGCTTTAAATTGTGTGTGTGTGTGTGAGAGAGAGAGACACAGACTTCTGAAAGGTGTCTGCAATATGCTACCAAAAAGAGGTTGCCACACTCATTGGTGGTGGTGTTATAAATACTTAAAAGGTATAAATAGGATTACCTGCCCCAAGTGTGCCAAGATGATTGTTCAGCCTCCCCCACAATCATGAGATTGGCTTAAAAATCATGATTTGTAAAAAGAAGCCTATTTTAGTTTCTTTTGGTATTTGTCTTCTAGTCCTTTAAGCCTCCAAGATTCATGGGCAAAAATCTTCAAAAGTGGCATTTCAGATCCATTGACTTTGAGTGAGACTTAGGCTCCTTGGAACATGAGCGGCTCTTCAGTGCCACTTTTGAAAACTGACCTTTAATTTTTTAAGCCTCTGTCAGGGCTGTTCCCCATGCTGGCACTCCGAGTGCAGAAGATGGGAGCCCACAAGAGACCTTAAATACCTTGCTTTTATAACCTCTGCTTCCAAAAACTCCCCAGAGTCATAGATTCACTGACTTTGGGAGGTAGTTGCCACCCCCAAGTGCAACCCCTTTCTTCTTGAACCCAGGAAGGAAGCACTTGGACTTCCTTCCCCCAGGGGTTCCCCAAACTCCTCTGCCACAAGAGAGCTTGAAAAAAGAAACAAAAAGCACAGAAAACAAACTGTATCTCTGATAGCTGACCTCTCAGGCTAGGCAGATACACACAGGGTACGTCTAAACTACATGCCTCCGTCGACGGAGGCATGTAGATTAGACGGATCGGCAGAGGGAAATGAAGCTGCGATTAAAATAATCGCGGCTTCATTTTAATTTAAATGGCTGCCCCGCTCTGCCGATCAGCTGTTTGTCGGCAGATCGGGGCAGTCTGGATGCGCCGCGTCGACAAAGAAGCCTTTCTTGATCGGCACAGGTATGCCTCGTGAAACCAGGTTTACCTGTGCCGATCAAGAAAGGCTTCTTTGTCGACGCGGCGCGTCCAGACTGCCCCGATCTGCTGACAAACAGCTGAGCGGCAGAGCGGGGCAGCCATTTAAATTTAAATGAAGCCGTGATTATTTTAATCGCGGCTTCATTTCCCTCTGCCGAGCCGTCTAATCTACATGCCTCCATCGACGGAGGCATATAGTCTAGACACACCCACAGAGACCTCCTGTTTCTTTCCAGGACACAAAAATCCAATCATCACCTTAAAAAAGATGATTTTATTAGCAAAACAAAAAGATATACTTGATACAACCTACTTAGTTGCTAGGTGTTACAGAGTAACTCAGTAAAACAAATTAAAACACAGAGACTATCTCCAGGTACTCTCTTACACTACGTTTACACTGCCTCTTTTTTGCAGAAGAGGCATTGCAAATGAAGCACTCATTAGCAACTTCTCGTGCTTTATTTGCATATTCTCTTCCTATGCTTTTTGTGGAAGAGGATTTTGCACCAAAAAAAAGCAGTGTAGACGGGTCCATATTGCACAAAACCCTCCTTTTGCACAAGAACCTGTAAACCTCTTTTTTGAGGAATAAAGGTTCTTGCGCAAAAGGGAGATTTTGCACAAAACGGACCTGTCTACACTGCTTTTTTTTGCGCAAAAAACTCTTCTGTAAAAAGCATTGGAAAAGAATATGCAAATGAAGCATGAGAAGTTGCTAACGAGCACTTCACTTGCATTGCCTCTTCCACAAAAAAGAGGCAGTGTAGACATAGCTCACAATAGTGAATGGGGGTGGGAATGCATAGATTAACACAGGCTATGTCTACACTACCAGTCCTTCAGACAGAAAATATGCTAATGAGGAACTCATTAGCATAAATCACAATCTCATTAGCATATTTTCTGCCATTTCTTTTTATGCAAGGGATTTTTGCGCAAAAAGTAACAGCATGGACCTTTTCTTTTGCGCAACCCCCTTGTTCTGCACAAGATTCTTTCCACACTCCTCCTTTTTGCGCAAAAAACCCTGGCGCAAAATGAAATGGCAGGAAATATGCTAATGAGATCACAACTTATGCTAATGAGTTCCTCATTAGCATATTTTCTGCCTGAAGAACTAGTAATGTAGACGAAGCCACAGAGAAGTTTAACCAAACAACCAAAACAAAGAAAAACACCCTGATCGCAACTAAATACACATTTTCCATGTATTTACTCACAATCCCTTTCTGGTTGTGTCCACTTCCATGCCCCCAATTCCTTGGAGCCACTGTCCAGACATAGCCTACAGCTATAAATAGCAATGTAGATTGTGAGGCACTGGAAAAGAAATAAACAGCACAAATAAACCTGACACAGCTCACGACACACGAAGCTGTGCCACTCCTTGTGTGAGGAGGTTTTGAAGGCTAAGACTACAACAGGGTTTAAAAGAGAAATAGATAAATTCATGGCGGTTAAGTCCATTAATGGCTATTAGCCAGACTGAGTAAGGAATGGTGTCCCCAGCCTCTGTTTGTCAGAGGGTGGAGATGGATGGCAGGAGAGAGATCACTTGGTCATTACCTGTTCGATTCACTCCTTGGCATTGGCCACTGTCGGCAGACAGGGTCCTGGGCTAGATGGACCTTTGGTCTGACCCAGTACGGCCGTTCTTATGTTCCTAGACCCTTTGGCACAACTCCATTTTTGTTGGATCATTCGAAAGGTTCCAGTTTCATTCTCAGAACAAAACCAACCTTTGAAAATTCAAAAGCTGCTGAGAGATTGACTAGTTGTCCTCTGGTCATCTCCACCCATTCTGGCAAATTTAGGAGCCCATATCTGAGGTAGTATGGCTGGCAATTTAAATCAGGCTTCTGTCCCCAGCTCTGCTACTTTACCACGGGCAAATCACACTGGGTACGTCTGGACTGTGGTAAGAGACCTGCCGCATGATGATGGCTGGACCATGTCAGTTGACTTGGGCTCGCGGGGCTTGGCCTGGAAAATTACAGTGTAGACGTTTGGGAATTTTGAGTGCCAGCAAGCAGGGAGTGTCTCCGAGACTGACTTTCCAACCAAACCCAAACTTCCACACTTCAATGTTTAGCTCTGCAGCCCAAGCTCCACAAGTCTGAGTCATCTGACCCAGGCTCTGAGACTGGGTTCTGTGGATTTTTCATCAGCATGTAGACCTCCCCATCAATCAACATTTTAAAAATGGGACCATAATTTAGTTACCTAAATTGATATTGGGCACTGTAGTAGAGTGGTCACCTCGCTTCAGGCATAAAAAGGGTTAAAAGAGCCCTGTGAGAGGGCTGAAGCTAGGGTCCAATCACAAGAGGCCTTGTGGGAGCCAATCAGAGCCCAGGAGGGCTGTATAAAGAGATGGCTGGCCAGGCTGAGCACACTCAGTCTTGCTCCATCTATAGAGCAGGATTGGCCTGGCTGCCAGGGAAGCTAGAGGCTTCCTGAGAAAGAGCAGGGCTGGGGAGAGGCAGGCAGAGCTGGGGAGCTCTGACCTGACCTCACTCCCAGGGCCTGAGGCTGCAGGGCCTGAGGCAAGGCCTGAGGGTATTAGAGCTGCAGGAGGAAGCCAGGAGAGCAAAAGGCAGCAGGTCTGCACCCCTTGCCAATGATGAATGGCCATTTCAGATGGCAGTTGTTTCCTGAGGTAAGGGGCTAGATGACGACAGGTCACTGAGGCAAGGTGGGCATAGGGGGTTCTGAGTTCCTTGAGGAGGAATGTGGGAGCACTGTGATAGGGCAGTACCAAGAGGGATGAGCCACATTCTGGGAGGGATGCAGTTCCTAATGGAAGGTAGCAGAACCACAAATTAATGAACAGGAAACAGTAGGTGCGAAACTGGCCGGAAGGGAGAGCTCCAGGGCTGAAATGAGCTAATTCCCAAGGGGCCAGCAGGAGGCGCTGCGGCAGTGAGTCACACCCTGTTACGGGCACATTTGCACATCCAGCTCTCCCATTTTCCCCAAAGAGGTTTGTGAGCAGGCACTTGGCACGTCTGAACATCAGACCTTTTTTGCATTAAAGATGGATTTAGACACTTAATATTGAGAATGTTGGCCTTTCCTCTCTGAGTATCTTCCCCTATGTGTAAAATGGGAACTAATTATGTTTGTGAAGTACTTTGAGCTCTATGAATAAGAAACATTGTACTATGATAACTCCTTGTATCAACCCAAATAACTCTCTTTTGAAATACCAATATCCTGATCTTTCCCCTTTGTGCTACATAGTCAAGCTTTGTACAATTAGTTCTTCTAACCTTTCCTTCTGAGTCAATCCTGATTTAATTGCCTCCATTTCTTGCATTTGAAAAAAAATAAGCTGTTTATTACACAGCCACTGTTCTTAAATCCACAAAATCTCCCCTAAAAGTAGCGGTAAACATATGCATTAAAAAATAATGAAGTAACGACGCGCACAAAGGCTAAATCAAAGCGTGCAATTAATTGGATTTCATTTTCTGCTGTGATGGATTCCTCGAGTTTTGTGGGCATTGACCAAAGTTACATTTGCTTTTATCATGCAGGGTAATTGGATTACTAGGTAGTATGAGTCTTTAATCTTTGCCGATCGAGTGAGATAAATGTGTGCTAACTATGCGAGGGAAGAAAAGTATCTTTAGAAAAGAAGCAACCAAAATTGATATAAAGAAAATAGAGTCTAAAGGGATATTTGCGTTGTGCTGTCAGATGGCTACACAGAGGCTACAGTGATTGGCATATTTAAATATTATTTGTATGTTTCACTCAGCAGAGAGTGTCCTTTGATAGTCTATATTTTCAGAAGTATTTAGTAATTTGGGGTATCAATACGTACAGTATGATGGGGGCTAATTCGGCTACGACAAATCAGGAAAGAGATCTTGGAGTTATCATGGACAGTTCTCTGAAAACTTCCACACAGTGTGCAGCGGCGGTCAAAAAGGCAAATAAGATGCTAGGGATTATTAAGAAAGGGATGGAAAATAAGACATGGAATCTCTTACTGCCCTGGGTAAAACTATGGTACGCCCACATCTTAAATACTGTGCACAGATGTGGTCTCCTCACCTCAAAAAAGATATTTTGGCCTTGGAAAGGGTTCAGAAAAGGGAAACTAAAATGATTAGGGGTTTGGAACAGGTCCCATATGAGGAGAGGTTAATTCGACTGGGACTTTTCAGTTTAGAAAAGAGGAGACTGAGGGGGGATATGATAGAGGTGTATAAAATCATGAGTGATGTGGAGAGGGTGAATAAAGAAAAGTTATTTATTAGTTCCCATAATAGAAGAACTAGAGGACACCAAATGAAATTAATGGGTAGCAGGTTTATAACTAATACAAGAAAGTTCTTCTTCACACAGCGTGTAGTCAACCTGTGGAACTCCTTGCCAGAGGAGGCTGTGAAGGCTAGGACTATAATAGAGTTTAAAGAGAAGCTAGATAAATTCATGGAGGTTAGGTCCATAAAAGGCTATTAGCTAGGGGATAAAATGGTGTCTTTGGCCTCTGTTTGTCAGAGGCTGGAGAAGGATGGGAGGAGACAGATCGCTTGATCATTGTCTTCGGTTCACCCTCTCTGGGGCACCTGGTGCTGGCCACTGTTGGCAGACAGGATACTGGGCTAGATGGACCTTTGGTCTGACCCAGTATGGCCGTTCTTATGTTTTTATGTTCTTAATGTGTATCTAATTTGAATAGTCTTTAAAAAAGCCTTATTTTTCAGAGAATGTGTATTAATCATAATACAAGCTAAAGTTACCAAAGGCCTTTGTTCGGTGGCAAGTTTAGGCTTAAATAAGATTTATTATATTCCTCTGTTTATGGATCCCTCACCTTTCTTCTTTATTTGTCTGAGAGTAACTCTCTAATGAATCCCCAGAAATGGGGTATGGTATTCAATTCTAGGTACCCTGGTTTGGGAAAGATGTGGGAAACTGTGGAAAGTCCAAAGGAGAGCAATGATAAGTGATGAAAGGTCTAAAAAAAAATGCCCCGTTAGGAAAGGTTGATGGAAATTGGTTTCTTTAGTCTGGAGAAGAGAAGACATACCAGTCTTTAAATATGTAAAAGGTTGTTAAAAAGAGGAGGAAGATAAATTGTTCTCCTTCATCACTAAGGAGAGGCCAAGAAGTAATGGCCTTAAATGGCAAGAAGGGAGATTTAGATAAGAGGAACAACATTATTTTTAAGAACAATTTAGACAAATACCTGTTAGTCTAGGTAATACTTAGTCCTGCTTCAGGACAAGAGACTAGATTAGATGATGTATTGAATTAGAACAAAAGAACGGCCATACTGGGAGAGACCAAAGGTCCATCTACCCCAATATCCTGTCTTCCAACAGTGGCCAATGCCAGATTCCCCATAGGGAGTGAACGCAACAGGTAATCATCACATGATCCCTCTCCTGTCATCCATTTCCAGACAAACAGAAGCTAAGGAAACCATTTCTACCCATACTGGCTAATAGCCTTTGATGGAGCCAACCTCCATGAATTTATCCAGGTCTTTTTTTAACCCTGTTAAAGTCCTGGTCTTTACAACATCCTCTGGCGAGGAGTTCCACAGGCTGACTGTGCACTGCATGAAGAAAAAACTTCCTTTTTTTTTGTTTCCTTCCAGTCCTACATTCCTGGGGTTCTATGGGGTCCCATTATGCAAGGTGCTGTACACATGTACAGTAAGAGACAGACTCTTCATTGAAGAGCTTAGTGCCTGCATACAAAAGACAGAAGAAGGGGAGTAGAAAGGAAATTTTGTTGTATCCATCTATAAAATGGAGACCTGACATTAAATGGCTTGGCCAAGAGCATGCAGGGAAAATGTTGTAAACCAGGAACGGATCATAAGTTTCCAGAGTCCCAAACTAGGAGCTAAACCATATGGTGATCCTTCCTTCTACCAAAATATGATGTGACTTCACATTTGTATTAACTACGGGCAATTAGTTGTGGAGTTTAGGCTCTTCTAATTACTCCTTCCTCACACTCAATCTAAGATAGGAGCTCAGTGATGTTAATTTCTGGTTGTGTAATAGAAAGTGTGCTATAAAACATCCAGCCTGCAAATAAGTAGCTATTTTTAGCCTGTTACTTACTAGAAATGGGGGAAGGGGAAAGGGAGTCATTAAAGGGCAAATTTCCAGAAAAAGTGGATCATCAGATAGGATTAGGAAGATGTAGCAATGTATTCCAAACCTGCTAGGTTTTGTTGAGTAGGGAGAAGAAATCGGGAGAAATAATGCTAACTGACTAAAGATGAGCTAAATCAAGAGTAAAGAAGCTTAACCAATAGAAAATGAGCATGCATCAGAGATAAGAGGCTAATCTCATAATATGTGAATCTCTATTAATTTGGCCATGTCTACACCAGGAAAGTATTTCAAAATTACTAAATTGCACTTAATACTTCCCGATGTAACACATTTGACCTACCCTCTCCACACTACAGGGAAGCCTCAAAATTAGTCCAAGGTAGGCTCCGTTAACATGGACATGTTCCCTCAGACTTAGAGCTCCAGGGAGCACTGGGGAGTAATTAGTTCAAATGACTCTGGAGGGGTCATTATTTTGAAATAGCAGCACCGGAGCATCCACACTACTGCTATTTTGAAATAACTATTACAAAATTTGTGTTATTCCTCAAGAAAATCAGGAGTACCAATTTCACAGTCAGCGACCCGTTATTTTCAAGAGCTTCAGGGGGTAGCTGAGTTAGTCTGTTACAGAAAAACCAGCAAGCATATGGTCTGATAGCACTTTATAGACATTGTAAATTTAATCTAAGGGGGGGTTATGTCGAAATAAAGCCCTACTGTAAACCAGGGCTCTGGGAATAAATTCAATATCTGGAGGTTGATTAAGAGGTCCCATAAATGCCTGTCTGTGTTTGGTAACTCATCACTTTGAACATTTTCATTGTGGGTCGCCGTGGCGATTGTGAACAATTGTGCATGATTGTGTAGCTGGTGACTGTGTTGTAAAGCAGGCCCACCAGTGGCAGAGTTAGAGCTGGGGGTGTGTGTGCAGCCTTAACTTTGACATTTCCTGGGGCTTTTCTTGATATTTGAGCATCGATCTAGGCCACCTTTGGGGCGAGGCTGATTGCCCTGTGGGTGGACTGGCTCTGAGTCACACTCCAAAAGGGAAGCGACAAGACAGGTTCCCTTTCTGAGCTCTCTGGTATGCAACTTGCTCATGTCCGCATAGATCTGATGCACCCAACGGTATGGAAAGGAGGCAGGGCTGCGACACCACCTTTCCATGCTTCTCTCGATGTGACAAGCAATGGAAGGGACACCTAAAGTTCTTTTCTTCCACTGCAGACCCATGCAAATTCCTACTTCAGGGCTCTTCCAATAGGGTTTTAAAGGTGGAATTAAATAGTTTTCCTTCTTAACCCTCGTCCCTCCTTCCTCTATCCCTTCTCTTTGCATCTGCCTTCATGCTGTTTGCCTAACTCAGGGTTCCACCGTATAAACAGGTCCATGAGTAACTTAACACATGGATGACGATAATAATTAACAAAACACCTAGCCTTGATACAGCAAACTGAATGACAGCTAGGGCATCAAGCACTCGTACAGATCCAACCAGACCTCCTGTTTGCATTTTTGGGTACCTACACAGCTTCTAAAAGCTGGGCTAAGGCTCCAAATGCCTTTGCCACTAAGGAAATTGGCCTTAAGCTCCTAAATAACTTGGATGTTCTTTGAAAATTGTATCCCTGATCTTTTCAAGCCAGCCTCTCTCCGCCTCTTCTCTCCCCCGCATCGATCTAGTACCTAAAAGGGTGTTACAAGGAGGAGGGAGAAAAATTGTATTCCTTGCCAAAGAGCAAGATCATCACTGAACCGTGGGATCCACAGACCGGAGATGTGGGCGGTTCCTGCCTCTCCAAAGGGAGCCGAGTCAGAAACCTGTTTCCAAAGGGAAATCCGGGGCGTTTCCGGACACTATGGTGGAAATGAACCAGCTCTGAGTATCTCATCCCTGGAACGTTCTAGTTACACAAAGGGCCCAATATTCAATTGACATAAACAGGAGTTGCTGGGTCTACACTGGAGTATCTTTATCAAACCCTATTTATAAATAATAATATTAAGAGAAGGCAGGGATGAGCCAAAGTGTTAAGCATAGGCTGTAAGCTGTAATAACCAAGCACACTCTCTTCTATCACTGTTCATTCTCTTCCTATCCTTACACACCCTGCCATCCTCCCTCAAAAAATTCTTTTCCAAGTAGATTTATGTATTGCTCTCTTTTGTTTCAGCTACACTAGACTAACACGGCTACATTTCTCGGAGTAGAAACACAACAAACAGGACTATGCAGGCTTTAAAGTGCTACATAGTCCTGTTTTTTGTTTCAGCTATACCAGACTAACACGGCTACATTTCTATCACTATTCTACATGCAAGGCACTACATTTAGCTGTTTGGAATGGAAATCCATCAGACATATGAAAAAACTTGCACAGATACAGACAATCATAGTCTTTAAAGTGCTCCATAGTCCTTTTTCTTTACTCCAAGAAAGTTACTGAAAGAGGCCACCTGGTGGGAGCTAAGGGGAACTGCACATTCTTGTGAAATAGCTGGTTTGTTGAAGGTTCATGGGTAAGTTAATGTTAATTACCAAGGCCAATTATGACCGTAGGCGCTGAATAGGATCAATATAGCCGGCCGCTTTGGAGGCTGGCTGGCGCAGCAGCTTGGTGGGCTGACGGATAAGGCGCTTAAGTCACAACCTCCAACAGAACAGATGCAAATAGCCTCTCTTGGAATGCCCTGCCCTGGCATCTTCCCACTTCGTTCCAGGAATTTGGGATTTTGTAGTAGCAGCTGGTAGCAATAGCAGAGACGACTCCCTGGGCCTGTTGTCTGGTTAGTTATTTGATTACTCGTCTAATGGCACTCTCAGTTGCTTCTGTGTTCTCATTTTCAGGCCTTTCATTACCGCTAATTGGTGGTTGTTCAACAAAATGAGTTTTCACTGTAAAAACAAACTCCCCACCCGACATGTTAAAAACAATGAATTGGGGCAAACATCCATAACAGAGTACCTGTTAGCTAACAGCAGTGTGACAAGTAACACTAATTCAGAGAATTTTTGTTGTGACTAGCTGTGTGTTTGAGCAAAGAAGGAATATCTTACTATTTAGATAAACCCAAATAAACCTGAAAAAGCTTGATATTCAGTTTATGTTCCTAAGGTTTCATTGATTTTTGAGGACCCATTTATGCAGGGAGGAAACACAGGCTATATCTAGTCTTAGGAAAGTTCAACCATGCAGAAGATGCAATTATTAGATGGCAAGAAATCATTATACGGCCCCATATATCACAGTTCTGTTTTGATGATGGAAATTTATAATGACTACGGTAGTAGAGCTACAGGTGCATTATTAGAAACAATAGCTGGGTTCTGTATGCAAGCCCCAGGAAATCTGATCCAAGCTCTAACACCTAAGATGTACTGTGACCTCGGCAAGTCACTTATGCCTATTTTTACAACTGAGTTACAGACACAATTGCAACTTGTCCTCTCTCTGAAAGCATGCTGAAAGTTGTGGGCATTTCAGGTGAGTGGGGAGTGTTATTATTAGTGTTTGTGTGTGTTTTTGAGCCTATCCATTCTTGTTAGTATGCAGAAGAAAGATTTTATTTTTTAGTAGGGTCTTAACTTACTTGGAATACTTGGAAGGTCCATGATTTTGTCGATGCGGATTGTCTTGCCACCGATGCAGATCGTAACTTTTCCACATCATCCTGTCTTGTGCAGTGCTCATCCATGACCTTCCATGAATCCTCCATAAAGGATCCACACAAAGTGCTGGAAGCCTTCCTTCTGTGAATGTCTTCCGGATACCAATGGGATATACTCAGTTTTGCTACATGGCCAGCCTATCTTCCTTTCGGATCATACATAACTTGGACGATATCATTGAAACTGCCTCTTGTGTGCAAATCGTCCATAGTAACATGCTGTAGCCTACTTATATCCACCATGAGTCTTTCAAATTTCTCTTTGAGTGGTTTGCAGCTTTAATACTTCTATAAGCGTCGTGTTCCAGGTTTTGCAGCCATACAGGGTTACCGGAAGGATACTGGTGTTAAAGGGTATTAACTAATGGAGAGAAAAATCGTCACTTTCTACTTAGGATCGTGTCCATTATTACAACTTGATGATGACAAATTGTTGCTTGTAAAACTGTTTTTATTCCTGCCCTATGCACTGGATTAAGGTAAGAGCAGTTAGTCTGTATCCAGGACCTCAATGCCCGGAGCTACAGTATGGGATCAGAAATTTCACTTTCATTTAAAAAAACCCCTCTAGTCTTGTCACAAAAAAAAAAAGTTTTGTTGCAAGAGGTACCCACTTCAGATGGAGAGATTGAGAGACCTATGCCTGAGCCTTCTACAGCCTAGATTTGGAGTGCTCCTATAGAGGGTGGGTGCTGTTGGTCCAAGTCCCCACTTCGCCAAATTCAGAGTAGGGATTTGAAGTTGTGAAATTTAAGACTCAAATTCTGAATGAGGCAGTATGAGCCTGGGTTTCCAACATCCTAGAACAGTGTTCCAACTGAGGGAGCATTAGAGGGTCATCACATCTCATCTGGCATTTCCAAATGTTCTTTGCAAATAATAATAAATTAATAATTGTAAGCAAAACTCGTGAAGTCATTCTGCCGCTCTACTCTGCACTAGTTAGGCCTCAGCTGGAGTACTGTGTCCAGTTCTGGGCGCCACATTTCAAGAAAGATGTGGAGAAATTGGAAAGGGTACAGAGAAGAGCGACAAGAATGATTAAAGGTTTAGAGAACATGACCTATGAAGCCAGGCTTCATGAACTGGGCTTGTTTAGTTTGGAAAAAAGAAGATTAAGGGGGGACATGATAGCGGCTTTCAAATATCTAAAAGGGTGTCACAAGGAGGAAGGAGAAAATTTGTTCCTCTTGGTTTCTGAGGACAGGACAAGGAGTAATGGGCTTAAAGTGCAGCAGGGGAGGTTTAGATTGGACATTAGGAAAAAATTCCTAACTGTCAGGGTGGTCAAATATTGGAATAAATTGCCAAGGGAGGTGGTGGAATCTCCCTCTCTGGAGATATTTAAGAACAGGTTGGATAGACATCTGTCAGGGATGGTGTAGACGGAGCTTGATCCTGCCTTGAGGGCGGGGGGCTGGACTCGATGACCTCTCGAGGTCCCTTCCAGTCCTATGATTCTATGATTCTATGATTCTAATCATTAATAAAAACTCGTTTAAAAGCGGAAGTTGAAACAATTTGTTTTGGCGGTGGTGACTCTGAGAGACCTGGACAGAACAAAAGGGTGAGCTGTCATAAAGAACAAAATTGTGTGTGAGTGTTGGTGGCATTTTTGTGGTGGTGTGTTTGTGTTCAGCCAGCAACTCAAAAATTAATGATGGGCACAGACCCATGGAACCATGCACCAATCGGTCTCCCACCAAGCTATGCCTTTTTGTCCATTCTGACACACTGGTGGTTTCTGCTGACATTTGTTTGAAGGATCCTGGTTGTCATAGCTTAGAGGATGGTCCCTGTGATATTGCATTTGATGGAGCTTTCCATATCTAGATCGTTAAATTGCAGGGGGGGGACAAGGTGCAGTTGTGATATTACGATGTTTTAATCAACGTAGCCTTGCCTGCAGTTATTGCGTTCACCTTTTGGTTTTTGTGGAAATGGAAATCAGTAAGTGCTTATGGCCTTGTCTACACTTCCAAGTTTTGTCAACACAACTTACATTGACACCCAAAGTCCACAAAACAGAAATCACCATGTGGTGTTCATGCTTGCTCCCTCTGTCAGTAGATCATGTCCACATTGGTGGCACCATTATCGACAGTGAGAGCAATGCACTGTGGGTCTGTATCCCTCAGTGCAGTGTTGTGGGTAGGCAGAGCTGATCTTGTGAGTTCTCCCACAGCCTCCTCAGCTGCTGGGAGCAGCATCATACGTAGCGTTGTGAGATTTCTGTGTTGAGGAATGCCAAAGCAGCACATCAGCCTGTCCCCTCCCCATGTAGTAGCCGTCTGCCTGCTGTGGTGTTCCTAGCACAGGGCAGAACAGGAGCATTCCAAAGATCAGCTGTTCTTCGTTCTCCAAGTGGAGCAACTCACTCAGCTGTCAGATACTTGAAAGGGGAAGGGGACATGCCTGCAGGGCAGCAGAGCTCACAAAACACTGAGCAGAGCCATCAGGGCAGGCATTGTGGAATACTGACGGAAGCCAGTTCTCTCAACAAAACAAAGAGCAGAGTCCACACTGGCTCTTTGTCGACAATCAAGGGACGGGAAAACAACAAAATACTGAAGTTGGGGCAACTTGAGTGGAGACCTATATATTCAGGGCCTAAATAATATAAATCAGTGCACTGAGCATTTTCAATACCCTTAACCCCAAAGCCTCCAAAAATCTGAAGACTGACTTGAAAGCATATTTATAAATAAAATTAAGGGTCCTTCTGGCTTTTGAGCCCTGAGGGTTCATGCTTCCAGGTTTTCTCTGTGAAAAATAAAATTAACTTTTTTTGAGAATTTTTAATTTCTTTTTAAAGAAATTTTTTAAAGCTGGATTGTAATCAACAGAGTCCAGGAGTTCGGGCTTAAAGACGCACAGCAAATATTGTGAAACTCTAGAACTAGACTGACAAAATAGGACTGTTTAGCCTGGCAAATAAAACTAGGAAGAGGTGACCTAACTGAAATATTTAGCAATTATTCTGTGAAATTAACCTTGGGGATATGGTTGAAAGCGTTGGAGAGATTAGAAGAAGGGGGGACAGATTTGAAGAAAGAAATTGCATGTCACATAAGTTGATAGAGTTTTGAATAGGATGAGTGGATTTTTTTTCCATCTGAATTGGCATAATCAAGTCATTTTAATGTACTGAAGCAAAGGTTGGATGATTATATGGAACTTGTGAAATTAAAGGAATAGTATAAACTAGTAGATAGTAGAAATTAATGGGGTAGTAGAAACTAGCAACCCCCACAAAGGGCCGAGATATTTTTTCCCCACACCTGATACTTATATCCAGGCCAGCTCCTGTGCATCCTCCTGCTAGGGTCACAATACAGGCAGCCTGCCTCAGTTTCCCCTGTGGGACCATACATATATGCTTCACTTCAGGCATTTTCTTGGTCAAATAATCAGTTCCCCCTTAGGGGATGGGTTCATTAATATACAATGAAGTGTAAATAAAATTCACCCTCCTCCACCCTTCCAAGGCAAGGACCATTCATAATTCTCCACAATCCAAGAATCCTGTTTGTCGTCCAAGTGCTTTCTAGGACCCACCTTGCTTGGACAAGGTCTCTCCAAGACTTTCTTACCTGGAGTATTTTCTCCAGTCTCTGCAAACTCCAGTCCAGTGTTCCCCTTTTCACCACACCCTCCTGTTCCCTTGTTGAAAAAAACCCACACCCTACAATCACCTGATTCCTCTCAGGTGGAGCTCATATTATCATCAAGGTTGGCTTAACCTGCATCTATTCAGCCCACAGGGAAAACCATCCTATTACAATGCTCTTGTTCTACTTAAATTCACAGTATCCCACATAAGGATCTGTGGAACCAAGGCCAGTAACGGGACACAGCTCAAAAAGCCGGTCAGCAAAAGGACCCTCTTTTAGTGGAACAGGCTGGCAGGGGTGTACGAACAAGGAGAGAGGCAAGGGTCAGGGATGTTGTTCTAAGGGCACCTGTTATTGACACATCTCGTAAATTGCTGTTTGCTCCACAGGGAGGGCATTGGAAGCTAGTGTTAATTTCAGGTGTATATTAACATTTACCTCAGGAAATCAATGGAAAGGTTATGCTGTTAATGTAGGGTAAACAGATTTCGCTTGCTCACACAGATGTGCCATAGCTGAGAGGAGACATGTGGCATGTTGGAATATAATGAGGCACGTAGAGCCAAATTCTCCATTTGCTGATAGAGGGAGAGTGTCTAGATTTGAACTGAATCCGGTCCTGTGTACCAACCCTCGCTTTCTGTCTGTCACCTGAATCAACTGGCCTGTTCCCGTGTCTGTCTCCTTGGCTCTGGTAGGCAGTGGGTGGCTTCATATTTGGCATATGCCGAGAGAAATCGGAGGGAGAAGTTAAAATACAAGATGTGTTGAAAATGCTCCCGGAGACAAAGGAGCACAGAAAGGCACTTAAAAAGTTCCTCCCTTTCTGTTGCAGCTAGAGCTGAAAGGCTCAGTGCAAATCCAGCTGGAAAGGGCATTTGATACCAACTGGAGCAATGTGTCCAAGGCCTTTAGAAGCTGGCAAAGTTCTCTGTCCTCGGGAGAGGATGCTGGTGGGTAAAAGCTCTTCAGCTGCAAACTCCAAGGCTACGTCTACACTGGCAGCTTCTTGCTCAAGAACTCTTTTGTGGAAGAGTTCTTGCACAAATAGTCTTCCACAAGGGTGCGTCTACACTGGCATGTGCTTTTGCGCAAGAGCATCCATGCCAGTGTAGACGCTCTCTTGCGCAAGAAAGCTCTGATGGCCATTTTAACCAGAGGGGCTTCTTGCACAAGAAATTCATGTTGCCTGTCTACACTGGCCTCTTCTGGAAGAGCTCTTGCGCAAGAGGGCTTCTTCCTGAGAGGGAGCGTCAGAGTTCTCGTGCAAGAAGCCCTGATTTTCTAAAGTATAACGTCAGTTAACTTGTGCAAGAACATGCGGTCAGTGTAGACAGGCGGCATGTTTTTGAGCAAGAGCAGCCATTTCCGCGTAAGAACACACCAGTGTACACAGGATTATAAAAAGCCAAGGAATTTGGATCTTTTGCTCAAATTCTCCTGTGGGGCAGTTACCGGTCTTTTCTCTCCAGTTCTTAGTGTGCTAGAACTAGAGTCATTCACTGCTCCGCCTCACAGAACATAAGGAAAAAAATAAAAAAGTTATGGCTAATGAAGCCCATTTTAATTCTGGGGATTATTGTCCTTAGCTCATATAAAGCAAACAACTCAGTTTAAACCGGGATTCTCAGCCTTTTTCTTTCTGAGCCGTCTCCCCCCGCAACATACTATAAAAACTCTTCCTGTTCCACAATAACGGTTTTCTTCATACAAAAAAAGCCAGGCCCAGTGTTAGCACAGTCAACCTGTGGAACTCCTTGCCAGAGGATATTGTGAAGACTAGGATTTTAACAGGGTTCAAAAAAGAGCTAGATAAATTCATGGAGGTTAGTTCCATCCATGGCTATTAGCCAGGATGGATAGGAATAGTGTCCTTAGCCTCTGTTTGTCTGGAAATGGATGACATGAGAGAGATCACATGATGATTACCTATTGTGTTCACTCCCTCTTGGGTATCTGATATTGGCCACTGTCAGCAGACAGGATACTGGGCTACTTTTGTCTGACCCAGTCTTATGTACCTAAGGCCACCCACTTTACTACACCAATGCTGTAGCCCAGGGGTCTCCAAACTACGGCCCGCGGGCCGGATGCAGCCCGCGAGGCCCTCTCATCCGGCCTGTGGAGACCTTTTTGTCTGGCCCCGCCTTCTTCCGCGTGCCGGCGAGATTATCCCTGAGGCGCTTGAGTCCGAGCATTGGCATCAGCGGGAGAAACGGATTCGCAGGCGGCTGCGCGAGGCCCCAGCGCGCGCACGGGACAGCAGGTAGCCCAGGTCAAGGACGGCTCCGCGTGCCGCTTGGCCGGGCGGGCGAAAAAGGGGGGTCTCGAAGGCGGGCTCCGGATCAGACCCGGCGGCAGAGGATCGCGGGAGGCTGGACGGAGGGGAGGAAACCCGACGGTGGTTTCTCAGGGGCTAGGAGCGAGGGGCTACTTCTCCGGGGGCGGGGCTGAGGAGCTGGTGCCCATTGCAGGAGGCGGTCTGGTTGCTGTGGCACAGTGATTACGTGTCTGCTTTCAAACCAGCTTTTCCCATTAAAATGCATGCCCCTTGTTCCATGAGGCTATGTTACAAATTGTCACCTCATTCCCTGCATGATAGGAGAGCGATCACATCTCTTCAAGTGTGAGTGTCTTAGGCTGAACATATTGAACCACCCCCAATTTCAAACAGTGATTTCTAAAGCCAGAAATGTCTGCTATTTTGGCATCCAGGAAACAATTTCACCATTCACACTAATACAGGTGTTCATGTGTAGTGTATCAATGTGTTATTAAATAATAACTGAATAAAATAATATTAAATAAATAATTAAAAACAACATCCATTTTTTGATTGGTTTTTATTTGGACCTCAAGTGTGTAGTCGGCCCCCGAACTGCTGTTTGATAGTTAATGCGGCCCTCGGGCAGAAAAGTTTGGAGACCCCTGCTGTAGCCAGAGCGATTCCTCAGAATATGCCCCTCCTCTTCTATGGAAGCCAATGGGCATCGAGGATGCTGAGGATGCAGTAGGATCAGGCCCTATGAAAGCCAGAGATGCTGAGCTTCTGTGAAGTTTTAGGGAACGTTCCATCTTGATGTTCCTTAGCCTCTCACTTCATGAGGAGTTGAGGACTGTACACGCTAAGCACGACAGGACCCGGGATTCATACTCATCTCGATATCTTAGTATCCCAAAGCTGGAGTGAATGATCCTTCATGCTGCAGAATTGTCACAAACCTCTCCCCAGGAATGCAACTCATTTCCCCAGCTTCCCAATGCCGAGAGAAACATAGGCATTGTCATCCTGCATCCAGGCTCATATTCTGGCTCCAACGTTGGCCAGTGCCATTCTTCTCCAGAAGAGGAGGAAGACCCTCTAAAGTAGAACATTATGGAATAACCTACCCGCAGGAAAAGTTTCTTTCTAACTGTGAGATCTGTAGATGGACTTGTGCCTTGAACTGTGCTGCTTAACCCACCTCCCATAACTCTTTTTCTCTTGGTCCATTTTTCATCCTTAGAAGTGGGAAGCTAAGGGCCATGCCCCTGAGTAGTGGGTTGCTGCTGCACCCCCTTGAGCAGTTTTTAAGTAGGTCTATTGTGAGCAAAGACGTAGAAGCATAAGGAATTGCTCTTCAGCACTACTTCCTGGGAGAGAAAATAGCATCCGAAACAGCCCATTTATTTCTGGGTCATACAATATTCAGTTTCTGCACAAGATGGAAGTCCTCTCCCTGAAATCATTAGTATTAATAGTCTGAATAATAAACCAAAAACAAGGAACTCACCAAAAAAAAAGGCTGTAAAGTTTGTTGTCTCTTCTGAGTGCTTATTCCGTTGGCAGTCTTTCCGCTTTGTCTAATTCAGACGCATTTGTTTTTCCTTCCATCATTCGTTTGTGTTCATTAAGTTAAAGTGGTTCTAGGGGGATTCCGTTGATTAATGACTAATTTTCATCACGTGCGCACACAAGAGCAACCTGCCATGGCAGCATTTTTGTTGAAATAAATGTTATTAAAAGTCTGGCTAAGTTGCAGGAGAGGAATGAAACTTTTTTTTGTTGTTTACAGGCAAAAGAAGCAGATAACGAATTAAATAGAAAAATCAAGCATGCAACTTTTGTTTGTATCCCACAGGAGATCAGGGCTCAGTTGTGCTTTGCATTGTACAAACACTCAGTAGAAAACGTCCTTACTCCAGAAAGATTACAGTCTAGGAGGACAAAAGTTGGGAGTGGAAACTGAGGTAAAGAGACGGGAAATGGACTGTGTGCCCAAGCCCACTGTTAGGTCAATGTCAGAGCCAGAAATAGAAACCAGAGACATAGGAAATAGACCATTTTACTTTGATAAAGGACTTGACTTAACATCAGCTGAAGATCTGGTCCATTGACTTAAAACTTCTATTCCTGATTTTTTCACTGGTATGATTTCTTAAAGCATGACCCAAAAGGACCAGTGGCTGTCAGTACTTTCTGTATTGTAACCCTTCGTTACAACAGAAGAAAGCTTCAAAACCATCTCTTCCCACCTAAAAGAAAGAGAGAGTTTCTGTGATGCTTCTGATTCCTGTTCATGACTATGCTTTCTGGGCACAATGCCCCCTCCTCCCCCTGGTAGGAAATAAAATATACACATTTTGTAAAATTTATTCCAAATTCTGTCTGTCCAGCAAATAGAAATTGCCTTCCCCATTGAAATGAGAGTGTGAGTTTAAGGGAAACCGTATTGAGTACTTGCTAATACCAGAACTATAAAATGGGCATGAATCAGAGGGAAATCAAATCATGTCACTAGAATCTTCAAATCCTTTCCAATACATGTATGGCCAGGTCTACACTAGTGCGGAAGGTCCACCTAAGATACGCAACTCTAGCTACGTTAATTCCATAGCTGGAGTCGACATATCTTAAATCTCCATTCCCACAGGGGAAGTTGACAGGAGCTAACATTCCTGTTGGCTTCCCTTCCTCCTCTTAATGAATGGGACTAACTGTGTTGATGGGGGCACCCCCAGAGTTTGATTTAGTGTGTCTTCACTAGACCCACTAAATCAAACCCCGGAAGATTGACCGGGGCGGTGTAGTGGGAGATTGACCACCTGCAACCAGAGTTCATGTAAATATTTCAGATGTTGAGATCAATGTATCTTTGGAAGGATTTACCATTTAAATAGTTAAATCAGTCTCCTAGCAACATCTTTGGAATGTTTGCCCCCATAGGCCCTACAATATTATAATACAATAAATGCATGCTTCTCTCATGTCTACAAAGACAGTGCTGACAAATAGATCTCCAAGTGCTATTCCTTCAATATCCAGCAAGGAACCTCCAGGTGTTTCAGCAGTTATTACAATCCTATTGTAGAATTTTATTTTCTGGTCAGTGTGAACCAGAAGAAGTGCATTGCTTAATCAATGGCAACCAAAGCTGTAGACGTTACCGTAATGTCATTTGGGTGAAGAAAGATTTCCAGATAAATCACTTCATCTGACATTACTTTATTAATGAGGAGTTAAAAACTGAATGGTAGGTTCTCTTCTTGTGATTTATCTGGACTTTTTTTTTTCTTTGCTGAAATAGCTGTTCTGTAGTATATAGAGTTTGATTTCTCAGCAACTGGAAAATAAAAGTATGCAGATTCTTGGCATAAAGTATGTTGAATTCTTCTCTCTACACACACACACCACTACAGCCCCACACGGGTGTTTATTGTGTGTTTATATCTAGATGCAAATGGACTGTAAATATGAGCTTTTATGTTGCTATGTCAAATTCAAGAAGCACAAGAAAGATCTCTCTTTTCATTATCCACAATTAGATGACATCTTATCCAGAAGTGATGAAGAAAAACTGTACCTAACCCTGGGAGAAAGGAAAGAGATGAAATCAAGATGCGCTGTTAGGACTGGACAACAGTTGTGATACGGGTAACCCAAATGCCAGCTTCATCCGAGGTTGCAGGCGTGAGCTAAGAACTGATACACTCATTGCTAGAAACCAAACCGGCTCATTTTGCTCAAGATAGGCATTAGGCACGTGAAAGCGGGTCAGCTCTGGGAGGTGCGCCTCCCCTTTGGGGTCAGTGGGTGGCCACTGTAACCCACTACGCCCTGATCAGTCTCTGAGGGGACAGGGTATGGCGACCGAAGTAAACAATAACCACAGCGGCAAATGATAGTCAGAGGCCCGGCCTAGTCCCGGGCGGGCAGCCAAGTCTATAGTTAGGTGGGCCCAGCCCTAATTCAGGACGGGGTCACTGGTAAACATTTGTAGCCCGGCCTTTGGTCAGGGCGGGGCAGCAGGTAACCCATCATGAGCCCAGCCCTGGGTCAGGGCAGGGCAACAGGCAAAACAGTTTATAAGGCCCAACAGTTTATCAAGGCCCAGCCCCGGTTCAGGGCGGGGCCGCAGGAAAGCGGTTTGTAAGGCAATCTACACAATTGAGCTCTCCGTGCTCAGGAGGGTGGCAGGCAGCTCGCCGGCAATGGCAGAGAGGGGGAGGCGACCACCCAAGCGGTGGGTGGTGACGGTGGCACAGGCTCACCCACTCCACTGTGCCTCGGCCCTGTTTACTGCTGCTGGATCAGTGGGGGCTCCAGCCCGAAACATGCTGATCCGGGCATGGCTACGTCCTGGGCCACTTCCCTCCTCCCCCTCAGCACATACCTGGCAGTCTCGTAGGTCTCCCGCGGAGTCACCGGGATCCAGGTCCATTGGCCACTCCTCAGCATCTGACAGGGTGTTTGGGGAGTCTGGGGGAGTCTGTTGTTCCTCCAGGCCACTCTGCAGCAGGGGGCCCGGTGGCCCACACCAGCTCACTGCTCCCCAGGCATTTGCTCCACTCCGCGGCGTACAGGGGAGCCTTCTGGCCTCTGCTGTTCCTCTGGGCTGCTGTGCAGCAGGGGGACCGGTGGTCCATGCCAGCTCTCCGCCTCACCATGGCTTCGCTCCCTTCCTCGCGGTGTAGAGGAGTCCTCTGGCCTCTTCAGTGGTCAGCGCCTCACTGGCCTGGCTGGCGGCTTTTCACCTCTCTGGCCCTGCCCCTTGGCTTCCGGCCAGATGGCTCATTAGGGCTAGGAATAGCCCACCAAGGCTCTGGGAGGGGCGTCTCCTCTTCGGGGTCAGTGGGTGGCCACTCCAACCCACTACAGGATGTAAGAAAGTATTGACTGTTTACACCCATTTGTTTTAGTAGTGCAGGCGCAGGGCTAAAATGTATTTCTGGTGAGTAGATTAGGCTTCCCATGACAACCATCTCAGATTGAGACTCTCTGGTCTGGCAACATCCGTGGTCCGGCATGATTTTAGTGAGCTGGATGTCCACTTATCATGGGTGTGGCCAAATTTCCCAGGATCCCATAAAGTTTTTTTGCAGCCACTAGTCCTGGCTCTCAGTATTCTGTGCTGTTTATTTAACTCTAATTGACCCCTAACTGTCTTCTCAGAGCCCAGCAAGCAGTGGAAGTGTTGGTAATGCTGCTAGACTCCCATGGTTTGGTGAATTCTCTGGTTTGGCACCGGTCAGGTCCTGAGGGTGCCGGACTAGAGAGATTCAATCTGTCATAAATCTCACAAACACTCTAATAAACATACACGTTTTCCTATGGAAGGACCAGCTCCTTGCCTTCCTTATAGAATAAAGCCAATTTCTCCTGCCATTAACATCTGCATTTCCGCATCAAAAGCTATGTGTGGGACACATCCTGCCCACTTAATTTGCCTCATTAACACAGGTCCTACAGTTGACAGATACTTCTTCTGTTGTTATAGATATCTCTTTTGGTTTCTGTTAATTCCACTCCAATTCATCTGATGAAGTGGGTTTTACCTATAAAAGCTCACAATTCTATGTATTTTGGTTAGTCTTTAAGGCATCAGAGACTAAAGTCACAGAGTAACACAGCTACCCCTCTGAGATTCCTTAGGGAAGTCAGGGTATGTCTACACTACAAAGTTAGTTCGAACTAACGGACGTTAGTTCGAACTAACTTTAATAGGTGCTACACTAGCGCTCCGCTAGTTCGAATTTGAATCGAACTAGCGGAGCGCTTAGTTCGAACTAGGAAAACCTCATTTTACGAGGACTAACGCCTAGTTCGAACTAGCTAGTTCGAACTAAGGGCTGTGTAGCCCTTTAGTTCGAACTAGTGGGAGGCTAGCCCTCCCCAGGTTTCCCTGGTGGCCACTCTGGCCAACACCAGGGAAACTCTATGCCCCCCTCCCGGCCCCGGACCCCTTAAAGGGGCACGGGCTGGCTACGGTGCCCGTGCCAGGTGCAAGCCTGCCAGCACCCAGCTAGCAGACCCTGCACCTGGCACGGCACAGAGCCACCCACCCGATGCCCCCCAGCCCACCCCCTCTTGCCGGGACCAGGCTGGCGGCTCCCGGGAGCTTGCCCTGGACCGCAAGAGGCGGGCACCTTCCTGGGCTAGTGCGGACATCGTGGACCTCGTCCACGATCTCCGCACTAGGCACAGGAAAGTGGCCGGCTAGGGCAGGAGAGCTGCCAGCCTGGCCACCCAGGACCAGGTGTGCATGAAAATCAAGGGGGTCCACTGAGACCCCCGACACTGAGCCCTGAGCTTACAATGGCCGTCCTGGGTCAGACCAAAGGTCCATCTAGCCCAGTAGCCTGTCTGCCAACAGCGGCCAACCCTAGGGACCCTGGAGGGGATGGACCGAAGACAATGACCAAGCCATTTGTCTCGTGCCATCCCTCTCCAGCCTTCCACAAACTTTGGGCAGGGACACCACTCCTACCCTCTGGCTAATAGGACTCCATGGACCCAACCTCCATCACTTGATCTCACTTCCCTTTCAACTCTGTTCTAGTTCTAGCCTTCACAGCCTCCTGCAGCAAGGAGTTCCACAGGTTAACTATTTGCTTTCTGAAGAACAACTTTCTCTTACTAGGTTGAAGCCTGCTACCCAGTCCTTTCCTTTGGTGTCCTCTAGTCCTTCTTTATGGGAACTCAGGAAGAACTTTTCTGAATGCACCCTCTCCACCCAACCCCTGCTTTTAGAGACCTCTATCCTGTCCCCCCTCCGTCTCCTCTTTTCTAAGCTGAACAGTCCCAGTCTCTGTAGCCTTTCTTCATCTGGGACCTGTTCCCAACCCCTGATCATGTTAGTTGCCCTCCCCTCTCCCAGCCTTTCTCTTCCCCTCTCCCACCTCCTTTTCCCAGTCTCCCCCAGTTTTGTTCAATAAAGACAGAGTCAATGTTGGAAGAAACGTTATCTTTATTTTGTACATCAATAAGAAGGGGGGCTAGGGAAGGGTAAGTGGAAGGAGGTGAGGGAGGAATGGGGTACGAGCCCCCGATGGGGAGGACTGGGCTGGCTCTGCAGGCTTCTGGGGGTGGAAGCTCTCCTGCAGCCCCCCAATTGCCCCCTCTCCCCAGATGGCAGCCTGCGGCAAGTGCAGCCGGGCTGATGGCCGAGTGGTGTGATGTGCCCAGTGTGGGCACTCAGGGCACTCCAAGCCAGAACTTCTTTGCAAGCGGGGCACCCCTTAGAACTGTGTGTCCGGGGTGGGGGTCGGGACCCTTTAAGCGCAGCCCTCGGCTAGCCTGAGACAGCATCTCCATGCTCTAAGTCCTCCTTTTATGCCCTGCCGGCACTGCTTCCGGCCATCCTTAAGCCCTGTTCAGAGTCCACTCAATGTGGACTTACTAGTTCGAACTAGCAAAACGCTAGTTCGAACTAGTTTTTAGTTCTAGATGCGTTAGTTCGAACTAGCTTAGTTCGAATTAACTAATTCGAACTAAGTTAGTTCGAACTAGCGCTGTAGTGTAGACGTACCCTTAGATTGAGGGAGACAATATATCTCTTTCATTGTTATCTCTTATCGTTATAGTCTAACCAGCAAATGGCTGGGTATAATAGCAGGGCACTGTGTACAGTAAAACAATTTAGTTAGGAGACATCAAAAAATGGTGCACGGTAACAAATAACATAATGCTGCACAAAGCAAAACTCTAGAGAACAAGTTATCAAAGAGAAGGCAAAGCAAACAAAATGAATGTTTGTAATACAGATAAATCTTATGTCGTAACTTTAGAACCCCCCAGCTGGGACTGTATGACTCATAATAGGCTTTGGAAGTGAATTTCAAAGGTCGATTCCATAAAAAATGAAACAAAACAAAGTTTGATCACCCAGGGATTTGCAAATGTGCATGTGGGAGCCACTAGCCATCCCTGGGTAGATGACCTGAATGAGGGAAGAAACACTCTAGCATTTCAACCAGCCAAGTGGGAGCAAATGTTGTATAAACACTTTCCATATCAAAGGAAGCCTTTTAGAACTATTGTTACTTCACAGGAAGCCAATTTAACAAACACAATGTAGACGGGAAAACAAATTACAGAGATGGAATACAGCACAGGGTGATTGAATTTCATGTTCGAGGCCATCAGAGTGGTTGTTCCTGAAGTTGAAGAGCAAACTTTGATATGCACTTGGTAGTGTAATGAGTGGAACTGGAGGCAGAGGATCATGTTTCAGAAAGGACTCTGATTGCTGAGGGACCAGAAGCTCAGGACTATGTAACCCTGGTATCCTGGCAGTCATAATGAACCCTAGTCCTGGTCTATACTGAAGGGGAAGGTCAAATTAAGATATGCAACTCCAACTAAGTTGATTTTGTAGCTAGAGTCAATGTACCTTAAGTCAAGTTTCCCCGCTGCACCACAGCAGGAGACTGATGGGAGCAAACTCTCCCGTTGGCTTCCCTTACACCTTTCCAAGAGCAGGAGTACTGGATTCAAAGGGGGTGTGCTCTGAGTTCAATTTAGCAGGTCTTTGCTAGACCTGCTAAATAGAACTCTGGAAGATCGATTTTGACAGTGTCCATCTTTCCCCCTCGTGAAGACATGACATTTGTTTCTTATTACTCTGCCTGCTAACTGCACCATTAATTGCTAATGAAGCACGCTCCTAATTATTGTAACTTGTGAAGGCTATATGGGAACTCAGTCTGTTTCTGGTTTGCCTTTTGAAATGAAAAATATAAAAACGTGTTTGTTTTATTTTGTTTTAATAGCCAAAGGGACTTAATTCCTTGGATGATGCAGTGCCAAAATGGCAGATGGGATATTGTTGTTTTCCCACTGGGGCCCAATCTCCTACTGTTGGAGGCTAACGGCATCCATTCAATACACTGGGAGTTAAAGATAAACATCAGCAGGATAATCAAACCCTGTTGAGTTGGTTTTTTTTGCGGGTGCCCATTTAAAGTGACAGAACTGACATCGTGGACCATCTGTTGCTTCCATATTTAACGTACAAAAGATGGACACACCAGGTCTCGCAGGAGTACTTTTTAAAACAGACTGGGCAAAGGTGTTAGAGGGTCTTTGTGCCTATTGCTCACCCCTTTGCAAAAAATGAACAGAATCCTCTCTATGGGTACATCTACACTGCATCCCTAGTTCGAACTAGGGATGTAAATGGAGACAATCGAAGTAGTTAATGAAGCGGGGATTTAAATATCCCGCGCTCCATTAACATGATCTCGCCGGCGCGCTAGTTCGAATCACAGCAGATTCGAACCAGGAAGTGCGCGCCGGGACGCGTTAGTTCGGACTAAAGCCCTTAGTCCGAACTAATGTTACTCCTCAAAAAATGAGGAGTAACATTAGTTCGGACTAAGGGCTTTAGTCCGAACTAACGCGTCCCGGCGCGCACTTCCTGGTTCGAATCAGCTGTGATTCGAACTAGCGCGCCGGCGAGATCATGTTAATGGAGCGCGGGATATTTAAATCCCCGCTTCATTAACTACTTCGATTGTCTCCATTTGCATCCCTAGTTCGAACTAGGGATGCAGTGTAGACATACCCTATGGAACTTTAAAGAACCTTTGCTAAAGTCACACTCTTCTGGAACAGATCATCTGACACCAGCAAAGAGTGATGTAACCAAGCAGGAGACAGTGAACAGATGGTGTAAATCAGGAGGCACATTGAAATCAATGGGATGTTGTGTGTGTGGATTTAGCTGATGCTCATTGACTACAGCAGCAATATAAAAGTATTCAAGTGTAAGTTTGTCTAAATAGGGTGGCTTGCGAATAGCTAGGGAGCAAATACTCTTTGAAAACATGGGGAACTGCATACTTTTGCACCTGCACTTAGCTGGGCTCAGTAGCATACACGTGAGAAGGACTGGATTGTGATTTATCTTGAAGGCTATTGATTTTTGGCTGGAACTGATCACACGCACGCTCCCCTTTTTCTGTATCGCTCTGAAATCGACATTTATCCAATAAACACCAAAAAGTCCACACTTGGAAATGGTGACTTGTATGTAAAGGCTTGTCTACATGGTGCAGTACTGGGAACTACAGTCACATGATTTCTAAAGTGGACTAGCCCTCTTGGTGCGCACTAAAGCTTCTCTAGTGTGCTTCAGTGAAATATCATTTCAAACAGCACCATGTTAAAGTGCGCTAGAGAGATTATTCATGACGGAATGTACAAAGGATAAGCTCTGGAAAAACAACATTTCCAGGTCCCATATGAGGAGAGGCTAAAGCGACTGGGACTTTTTAGTTTGGAAAAGAGAAGACTGAGGGGTGATATGATAGAGGTATATAAAATCATGAGTGGTGTGGAGAGGGTGAATAAAGAAAAGTTATTTATTAGTTCCCATAATAGAAGGAATAGAGGTCTATAAAATCATGAGTTGTGTGGAGAGAGTGGATAAAGAAAAGTTATTTATTAGTTCCCTAAATAGAAGAACTAGAGGACACCAAATGAAATTAAAGGGTAGCAGGTTTAAAACTAATAAGCGAAAGTTCTTCTTCACACCGCGCATAGTCAACCTGTGGAACCCCTTGCCAGAGGAGGCTGTGAAGGCTAGAACTATAACAGAGTTTAAAGAGAAGCTAGATAATTTCATGGAGGTTAGGTCCATAAAAGGCTATTAGCCAGGGGATAGAAATGGTGTCCCTGGCCTCTGTTTGTCAGAGGCTGGAGAAGGATGGCAGGAGACAAATCACTTGATCATTGTTTTTGGTCCACACCTTCTGGGGCACCTGGCACTGGCCACTGTTGGCAGACAGGCTACTGGGCTAGATGGACCTTTGGTCTGACTCAGTACGGCCATTTTTATGTTCTTATGTTCTGGGTAGCTACATAAAGCTCAATAATTATTAAAAATAACTCCCTCAAAATGAAATTATTACACGCTGAAAAATAGAAGCCCCATTTACCTGCTTGGCTTGATATCCCTTGGATAGCAGACATTTCTGAATAAGAATGTAGCTGTTCAAGGTCAAAGGGGGAAAAATGTCTCCTGATTCAGTCAGATGACAAGACTCAAGTAATGCAGCTGCTGATTGGAATGGTATTTTTTTCTGTAAAACTCTCTCTGCACTGTGCAGAGAAGGACAGAAGGGAGGATTAATGATCACAGCGATCACCTCCCCATCAGACTAGACCTAAGATACGTTTATGACACAAGTTAGGCGGATTCAGACAAGCACATCTGGAAGTAGAGAAACAAAAATGACACCAGCACTTTAATGCAGAGGATTAGGAAATCCAGTGCAGACACTGAACCAGTATAGCTCTGGGAGAAGGCAGTTATAGAGCTCAACACCAAGGAAACCAATCCGCAAGTGGGACCAAAACTGCCCAAATAAATCTGTCTTCCTCTGTGTAAATGTTTTACGCAGGGAAAACTTATCAGGTAAGCTCCTTTTCTCAATGAAAGAGAGATATGCACAGTGGTTGCTCCCCAAGGTAACAATTTTTTACACTGATAGTAAATAAAAGTGTTTTTATTAAGTACAAACAGCAGAATTTAAGGCAAGTGCTTGCAAGTGAAAACAGACAGATCAAAGTAAATTATTAAAACTATAGAAAATGCATAGCTAGTTCTAATTCATTAAAGGTATGTCTAGACTACATGGCTCTGTCGACGGAGCCATGTAGATGAGTTTATTAGACATGGGAAAATGAAGCAGCAATTTAAATAATCGCTGCTTTATTTACATCAAAATGGCCACCGCGCTGTGCCAATCAGCTGTTTGGCAGCACAGCGGGGCAGTCTGAATGTGCCGCGGTCAACAAGGGAAGCCTTTGTCGACCGCTCATGTATGCCTCGTTAAATGAGATGTATGTGAGCGGTGAACAAAGGCTTCCTTTGTCAACCGTGGCACATCCAGACTGCCCCATTGTGCCCTCAAACAGCTGATCAGCACAGCATGGTGGCCATTTTGATGTAAATGAAGCAGCGATTATTTAACTTTTCCTATGTCTAGTAAACTCATCTACATGGCTCCGTCGACAGAGCCATGTAGTCTAGACATACCCTATGAAACTTACCACATGCATGTTCTTGCCCTAAACAGTTGTTCTTATTTCTGGCATAAACACGTCAGAAACAAACTCTTTTAGTCTGACTGGGGTCTCCAGCCCTCTTTTTAGACTGTGCCTGGCAACTTTCCAGGCCAGTTGAAGCAGGCCCTGCCAAAGGGTTTGCGGGGCCGAAGGCAGGACGCTGGGAGCGGGGCTTTGGGCCCAGCCGTTGGATGATGAATACTCAGCAGCGCGGGGCCCCAAAAACACGGGGTCCAAGGCATTTGCCTTGCGTACCTTGCCCTAGGGCCGGGCCTGAGTGGAAGACAAAAGGGGATTGCTTCCCAGGGCAAGAAACCTTTGTTTTACACACCTTCCCCCTTTTGTGAAAAAATACTAGGTTCAAAATGGATTCCAGCACCAGGTGGTATGGTCACGTGTCTTTCTAGAGTAGACCAACCACCTTGTCAACTTCCAGGGCAAACAAGGCTGTGTACAAGATGTTGAGTTGATCACCAAGCCATTATGCTTCCTGTGCACCAGTATTGACTCACTATCACATTTAAATCTGTAAACAGACTCACACTTTATATTTTTAACTTCACATCTAAGCATGATACACACACCCAGTGCTTTTTTTGTAAAAAAAAAAATGGTGCCGGTATTCCAGGGGAAAAGTCATTGAGAAAAAAAAAAGCCGGGGTGGTGCCGGCATTGCTCTTTTAAGAGATGCAGCCCCTTTAAGACACGCAGCCCAGCCAACTGTTAGAGCGTACCGGCTCCTTTGAGCGCAAATGTCTGTTTCTTTCCAGGTAAGCTCTGACTGGAAGTGCTGGTACTGCGTACAGAGCAGTACTGTCAAAAAAATTCACTGCACACACCAAAATAGGACATACAGATCCAGCAGACTGTAACATTAAAATTGATAGGTTACATGAAGTATTTGTCTAAAACATCTTTGAGTTATGCATATTCATATTCATAAGCTAATTTTCATAAAGAAAAGGGGAGAGAGGGTACCGTCACACAGATAGCTGTGAAGTAACCATGTTCTCTGAAGTGTCCTGTCTGCTCCTGTTCCCATTATTGTCTTCTTTTCAGAACGGTGGCTTGCTATCTGAATTGATATGTATATTCAGTCATGCCTTTACTTTAAATCAGGCATGTCCAAAGTCCGGCCCACGGGCCAATTGCGGCCCGTGTTCCGGTTTAATATGGCTCCCCAGGTAATTTGGCAATATCTATCTTTTATGGCCCCCAACGAATCCATATGTATTGAGATGAATACATTGTAAAATCTCAGTTAATTTCAGTTGGTCTAAATCAGTTATAAATATATTTGGACACAACATGTATACTTGGTGTTATGTTCCTGTTCATATTTTTTGAACTTAAAAGTTGACAGACAACCTTTATTACCAATAATATGTAATGTACTTTACAATGTTCCTGAAATATATTTCAGCTTCCTGGATTTTTTTTTTCATCTGGCCTTCAGATATGAAAGGCAGAGTGATTTAACACCTGTTTAGATTTGTCATCCATGTGACGAAATGAAAAGTATGCCGTTTGCAATAAACTTTGCATAAAATAGTTAATTTGCATTTAATTTTAATGGTTCAAAGAATGTCAGGCAAAATGGTCGGCCCTCACGCATGTTCACTTCATCAAATCTGGCCCTCTTTGAAAAAAGTTTGGACACCCCTGTTTTAAATATTAACTTTTGGTGTTAACTTTCCGGTTTAAGACATGCAGAAGCAGATGAGAGATACAGTAGAAGTCAGGTGTGATCTACAACATTTTAGACTGGGAGGCCATTTTATATTATTCTGCATGTTGGAGACATGATACAACATGTTCACAACAGACACCGGTTACTTTAGATGCCTCCTGTTTGCTCCTTCATATTATATATCTTCAGGCAAAGAGGGAACCAGGGAAGGAAGGAATCAGAAAGGGGGAATATGGACACAGAGACTAAGAGAGTGTGTAACATCTAGCTCTTTGATCCTGTACATCCATCTGCACTAAACTAGAGTTTCTCTTCTGTGCACAGGAGATCAAGATATTTTAACATTATATGTGGAGCGGGTGGAAAATTCCTGCAGTTATGGTTTGCCTAACACTGTTTTATGATCTTGTCTGTAGCAGCTTATAACTTTGTCCAAGCTTCAAGAATTCAGGCTGAAATTTTCCACCCGGACTATCTGCCTCAGGCTGAATTGGCTTGGAAAGCATCAGCAAAATAAAATGTTCAGGGATTTTTCAGAATGAGGTTGGTGGAAATGCTTTGTGTTAAATTTTTTTAAAAAAGAAGTCTTACAACCATGTTTGTTCCATATTTGTCATCTGAAGGAGTGGGTTGTTCCCACGAAAGCTCATGAGCTCATCTACATATATTTTTACAAAGCTTCAGAAGGGGAGGAGTTAGCACTTTAAAGTTTATCCTGTACAGACTACCAGACCATTTGTTGTTTTTTAAGACTAACAAAACATGTAGGGTGTGTCTAGACTACATGCCTCCTTCGACGGAGGCATGTAGATTAGCCAGATCGGAAGAGGGAAATGAAGCCGCGATTAAAATAATCGCGGCTTCATTTAAATTTAAATGGCTGCCCCGATCTGCCGATCAGCTGTTTGTCGGCAGATCGGGGCAGTCTGGACGCAACGCGCCGACAAAGAAGCCTTTCTTCATCGGCACAGGTAAGCCTCGTGAAACCAGGTTTACCTGTGCCGATGAAGAAAGGCTTCTTTGTCGGCGCGTCGCGTCCAGACTGCCCCGATCTGCCGACAAACAGCTGATCGGCAGATCGGGGCAGCCATTTAAATTTAAATGAAGCCGCGATTATTTTAATCGCGGCTTCATTTCCCTCTTCCGATCTGGCTAATCTACATGCCTCCGTCGAAGGAGGCATGTAGTCTAGACACACCCGTAGATGGTATCATAAAGAAAGAGGACGTCTGTTTGGATCTGTGTGAGTTTCTTTGTGTAGTTCATGGATTTCCACTCCATACACCTAAATTCCGTGCCTTGCATGTTCAAAAGCTTCAGAGAGGTAGCTGAGTTAGTCTGTACAGGATAAACTTAAAAAACAACAAATAGTTTGGTAGCACTTTAAAGATTAACAAAACATGTTAGTCCCTAAGGCTGGGTCTACCCTAGAGAGTTATTTTGAAATCATAAGTGGATCATCCACACTACCAAGCCAGTTTTTTTTCGAAATAGTGGGCTGATTATTTTGAAATTTGTACTCCTGTTTTTTTCAGGGAATAACACTCATTTTGAAATAGTGTTAGTGTGGATAACTATAACTCCGGTGCTGCTATTTTGAAATAACTACTTCCTGGGGATCTCAATTGAGGCAGCCCATCTACATGAATGGAGCCTGCTTTGGGCTAATTTTGAGGCTCTCTGTAGTGTGGACACACTATTTCGGTTTTGTTATTTTGGGGGTTAATATTTTGAATTTAGGTATTTCAAAATAATATCCTGGGGTATGTCTAGACTACATGGCTCCATTGACGGAGCCATGTAGATGAGGTTTCTAGACATAGGGAAATGAAGCGGCGATTTAAATAATCACCACTTCATTTACATCAAAATGGCTACTGCGCTGTGCCGATCAGCTGTTTGGCGGCACAGCGGGGCAGTCTGGAAGCGAAGCCCTTGTCGACAACCCCGTTATGCCTCATGGAATGAGGTTTACCAGGGCGGTCGACAAGGGCTTCCCGTGGAGCATCCAGACTACCACACTGTGCTGAACTGCTCCTTAGTCAGTCAGTCCCCAGCCTGTAACAATGCTTGGGATTCTTCTGCCCCAAGTGCAGGACTCTGCACTTGTCCTTGTTGAACCTCATCAGATTTTTTTTGGCCCAATCGTCTAATTTGTCTAGGTCAACCCCGCCTTCCAACATATCTACCTCCTCCCCCTAGCTTAGTGTCATCTGCAAACTTGCTGTGGGTTTAATCCCTCCGCTCATCCAGATCATTTATAAAGATGTTGAACAAAACTGGCTCTAGAACTGATCCTTGGGGCACTCCGCTAGAAATTGACTGCCAACCTGACATCGAGCTGTGGATCACTACCTGTTAGCCTGGCAATCTAACCAGCTTTAGAGTCACCTTACAGTCCACTTTTCCAATCCATACTTCCTTAACTTTCTGGTAAGAATTCTGTGGGAGACGGTATCAGAGGTTTTGCTAACATCAAGATGTATCACCTTGCATATGTCCTCAGAGCCAGTTACCTCATCATAGAAGGAAATCAGGTTGGTCAGTCATGATTTGCACTTGGTGAATCCATGTTGACTATTCTGATCACTTTCCTCTATTCCAACTGCTTCAAAATGCATTCGTAAAAGGGATGCAAATTCGACATATCGCAATTGCAAATGAAGCGGGGATTTAAACCTCCCCCACTTCATTAGCATAAAAATGGCTGCCGCTTTTTTTCTGCACGGAGTGTTGCCGGAAAAAAGCGCCAGTCTAGACGCTGATCTTGCGGAAAATGAAGCCTTTTCCGAAAGATCTCTTATCCCGTGCGGAAAAAAAGTGGCAGCCATTTTTATGCTAATGAAGCAGGGGAGATTTAAATCTCTGCTTCATTAGCAATTGCGATACGTCTAATTTACATCCCTTTTACGAAAAAGGGATGTAGTCTAGACATAGCCCAGGTGTATTTCAGCAGCAAAGCCAAGACTAAAACCCATGTGTCTTGTCTCCTGGCCTAGCCTTTATGCTGTCTCTCCTTTAGCTATAGCATTACATTCCTTGTCATTCTTTTTTACCTCCCTCTTTTAACAAGCCGGTGCTAAAAAACTCCAGCCTAATCCCACATCCTCTGCTTTTCAAGAGCAAAGTGTGCTAATGTGGCGGAAGTACAGTTTTCCCCATTACCACACTTCCCCCTTTGCTGGTAAATATATTAATGTTATTCTCTCAGTATTTATTTATAAACAAAATTTATTCTGTTAAGGGTGACATTTATGCTGATTATACCACAGCCTTTTCACTGCCTGCTTCTTTTATTACTGCTGTATTTCTTTTGCTGCCTGCTTTTCACCCTTCTTAGAAATAAAATATTTTACCGCGCTGACCATCTGATAAAACATTTTCGGCTAGGTTCAGTATAAATTTCCTCAAGTAGCACTAGAGGAGTGAATGCATATAGCATTTCTAGTCAGCATGTCACCCCTAAGGGGTGATGTAGGTTTATGATGGATCTGAGAGAGACACACACTCCACCGCCTGATAGTGATTAAGCCGATTTAATTTATAGCTCCAACTGGACACTTGCACACTGTGTGTTTATTAAAAAACATCATTATTATAGATTTCAGGCAGCTGATGATTATGTATCAGTTTTTATCTAGAAGCATAAATATGTTAAGCTTAAGATTTAGGAGAATTACGATTTAAAGGCTTATACCGTTACAGGGAGGATGCAATTAATGCCACAATAAAAATCACAAATGTCAGAATTAGTCAAATTGAAAAGAAACCTAAGCATGTTAAGGTATAGAAATATATGGGTTGAACCTCTCTAGTCCAGTACCAGGACCTGACCAGTGCTGAACAAGAAAATTTGCCAAACTATGGGAGGTCAATATTGTCTAGCAGCATTACCAATACTTCCATTGCTTAGTGGGCTCTGAGAAGACATTTACAGGTACCTTAGAGTGAAATAACAGCATAGAACACTGAGCCAGAACTGGTGGCTGTAAACAAACTGTATGGGACCACGGGAAACTTGGCCACACCTATGATGAGTGGACACCTGGCTCACTAAAATCGTGCCAGCCTGAGTGTTGCCAGACCAGAGAGTGCCGGACTAAGACTTCTGAAGCTTTTTAACCTGTACAGTTAAGATCTCAAACCTCCTTAACTCTGCCCCTTAGTGGTTGCTCTCTCCAGTGCACTCACCCATCTCTGTGGACCTATTGGAGTGAAAAGGAGTCTGATGACCCTGCCTCCTTCCCACCCTGCTCCTTGTCCCTCTCGAAGTCCTGTTCACAGGCAGCCAAGTAGCTCATGCATTACCCAGGACATGGTGTCTCTTGTGCTGCTATATAAGGGAGATGAGGTGCCCCTGGAGGGTTCCTGAGCTTGGTCCCCAGCCTGAGAATGAATGATTACATAGTGGTTTTTGAGCCCAGTGGACCGAGCGCCATAAACCATAGCAAATCCACATGCTCATTACCCTCAGGTGAGTCAGCTAATGAGTCTGGTCCCTGATTGGCTGACTACTGCAGCAGGCCCATATATATACATACCCTGCAGTGTGTCAGGTCTGCAGCTATCTTTCTGCTTCCACTGTGAGCTCCTTCCTTGTCCCCACCCCTTTTGCCTGGCTTCTGCCCAGCTGCAGCTGACACTCTGGCTCTCCCACATGCCCTGGATCTGATAACTTGGCTTCTGGTTTGGGCTTTAGACTTGTTCATCTCTGCCCATTCAGCAAGACCATCCACAGCCTGTTCCTGGCCACCAATATCCTGCCTCCAACAGTGAACAGCACTAGGTACTGCAGAGATGGGTAAGAATCCCACAGGAGAGATGTAGCATAATCTCTTCCCCCTCATTACGTCTAATCCTGTTCTGTAATGGTTAAAGATTGGCTTAATCCGGAAACATGATGTTTAATATCCCTTCCACAATATTTTATATAAATAATCACATCTTTGGATATTTGTGTTATTAATTTAAATGTCCAATCCTTTCTGAAACTTGCTCCATAGTTTCCTACAGAAAGGTGTTCCACAGATTAACATTGTGTGGAACAAGTACTGCCTCTTACTGGTTTTTAACTTCCCACCTTTTAATGTAATTGAAAATGCCCTTATTCTCGATTTGTAAGATGGGAAATACACCAAAAAAGGAATGGTATAGAAAAAATAGGCAGAAACTCCTATATTTTCCATCATATCCCCCCATTCAGAAGAGTAATATTTGCCGAGACTAATCCCAGATTAGGCGCAGTGTCCAATTCATTGTTGTTCAGTTTTATTTCTCGAAGACTCTGAAAATGACTCAAAGAACTGGCCTTGATGGAAGATAATCTGTTGTGACTCAACAGCTCCTCAACTCCAAAGCTTAGTGGATCACCGGTGAACGCCATCTGTAATGGGGAGTGTTATGATGTAGACCTTTGCCCACAAAGCATGTCACCGAGACCGCTCATTCAATTCTCACTGCTCATCGAGAAGCTCTTCATTGGTGAGGATTTCCAATCACTACCCAGAGCTGAAGTGGAGATAGATTACTAGCAATCCATGTGTTGGAGTAGCACCTACCAGACCCACCCCAGATAAGGGCTACGTGGTAGCATGGACTTTACATGCACAGTGCGAGGCTGTGCTTGAGCTCAAAGATCTTACAGTCCAAACAGACAAGAAGTGGGAGGAGGGAGCATAAACCCAAGGTCAGGCCACAGAGATGAGAATGGACCTTAGCTCACCTGAGTTCCAGAAGAGTCTTCTAATCACCAGACCATGGTGCCTCTCAATAGTCCATGGCAAGGCCACCAATGTGTGTGTTTGTGGGAACGGGGGTGTTAAAGAGAGAAATTGATGTAGGGCCCATTAATTGAAAAGATCTGGTGCTGCTGGTGGCCGCCACCGTTACTATGGCATCAGCAGGAGCCCTGGGCCCCTCAAACTTTTTTAATTTGTGACCCCCAGGGACGGGAAAATTTTGGTTCAACAACAACAAAAAAAGGTGCTGGGAACATTTTGTTGAGGCCTCTTTAATTTAAAGCACTGGTCCACTCCCCTACCATGCCCCTCCCACAGGCACCAAGCCGAAAAAACAAAATGGCGGCTGATCTGGCATGGCGCAGCGACCCCTCCAGGAAGACAGCTTGGGCAGTGTTTCTTAAACTTTTTAAGACCGAGGAACACCAAACAATTTTTTTTTAATGAGGAACACCAAGGATTTTTTTGATGAGCAAAGTAGAGTGGAAGGGAAAGGTCCGGGGAAAGTTAGTGAGCCAAAAAAAAAAAAGGCGGACATTTTGAATTCTGTTGTTCTCCACGGTGCACCTCCGACTGCCTCGCGGCACACTGGTGTGCCATGGAACACAGTTTAAGAACCACTGCCCTCGGGGGTCCCATGGGTTGCTCACCACTGCTTTAAATCGCTGTCGGGTATATAGACTCATAGACTCATAGACTTTAAGGTCAGAAGGGACCATTATGATCATCTAATCTGACCCCCTGCACAGTGCAGGCCACAGAATCTCACCCACCCCTCCTAGAATAATCCTTTCACCTATATCTCAGATATTGAAGCCTTCAAATACTTTGAAGACCCCAAGATGCAGAGAATCCTCTAGCTGTGATCTGTACCCTATGCTACAGAGGAAGGTGAAAAACCTCCAGGGCCTCTGCCAATCTACCCTGGAGGAAAATTCCTTCCCGACCCCAAATATGGCGATCAGCTAAACCCTGAGCATGTGGGCAAGACTCAAGTGCATTGTTAAGTACATGGACAACATGCCTGAAGTGCTGGCTGAGGGAAGCTAGCCCCCAGACCTTCCACCCAATGTCCCGACCCTTCCAGAGGCCCAGAGCTGGGTCCCTCCCATCTTGTCCAGGGGCACGGCAAGTGTTCCCGAAACCCTGGTCCATGGAGAGTCCAGGCAAGACTGTGGTCCCATTTGCACGTGTGTAAATTATGTACCATTCCATTTACTTCTGTGGAGTTCTTCTAGATGTAGACATATTCCACTGAGGCCAGAAGCAGATGGACAAAAGACAGGTTGGATTTTACCTCTATTTTAACAATGCACTTGAACCACAAGGTTTGCATGTCTTCTACTGCCCCCCGCCTTATCCCTTGCCTTCTTTACAAGAACAAAACGTGCTAAACCGCAGAAGATAAAAAAAACCTCTCATGCTTTACAGTTTTCAATTAAATAAATCTCTTAATGCGATCCTCCTGGCACTTATTTATAAACACGATTTATTCTTTTCCAGGAGTCCTCCATGCAGCTGCTGATGCTATCAAAGTGCTCTCACTGACGGCATGTTTTATTACCCCCATATTTCTTTTGCTGCTTTCCATTTGTCCCACCTTAGGAATAAAATATTTCATTGAAAAGTCCATCTGATAAAATATTCCCCACTAGGCATATATTTGCTTCAGAGTGTTTGAAAAGTAAATTTGGATAATATTTAAGGCAGCAAGGGATGGCGGCAGCTGTAAATTAGGAGCAGGTTAACCTGCAGATTGGTGTTTTATAGGGTGAAAAGAGGACGCACCATGTATCATTGCTGTTAGTAATAATGTATGCTCTTAACGTTCCCAATGCAGTCTAAAATGTAAGCATATGCTTGAGTTCCATTGATTCTTCAAGGACTTGAGCACATAGTGAAAGATAAGCATTTGCTTAAGCGTGTTGAGGCCAAAATGATTTCACAACGACATCCCTTTTATGAGAGCTCTAGGATAGACGAGACAGTAACATTTTGGTTAAGGGTTAAGAGGCCATTGTTTAGTCAGGGTACATCTTCACTGCAGATTTAATCAGGTCTCTTGCTGAGTTTTGGGTTCACAGTTCAATCGAATTCCAAAATGGAAACCCACCATGTGGTAGTAATAATGAGAGTAGTTATTAATGGCTCAGAGTCATGCTGGAAAAGCATAACAAATTGGGTTCCATAGGGATCACTCATGGGACGGGTTCTGTTCAATATCTTCATCAACAATTTAGATGATAGCATAGAGAGTGAGCTTATTGAGTTTGCAGATGATACCAAGCTGGGAGAAGTTGCAACTGCTTCGTAGAATAGGACCATAATTCAAAATGATGTGGGCAAACTGGAGAAATGGTGATAGAAATGTAGCCGTGTTAGTCTGGTGTAGCTGAAACCAAAAACAGGACTATGTAGCACTTTAAAGACTAACAAGATGGTTTATTAAGTGATGAGCTTTCGTGGGCCAGACCCACTTCCTCAGATCAAATAGTGGAAGAAAATTGTCACAACCATATATACCAAAGGATACAATTAAAAAATGAACACACATTGAAAGGACAAATCAAATTTCAGAACAGAAGCGGGATTGGGGGGGGGGGGGAGGTAAATGTCTGTGAGCTAATGATATTAGAGGTGATAATTGGGGACGCTATCTTTGTAATGGGTAAGATAATTAATGTCTTTGCTTAAACTAAGGCGTAAAGTATTGAATTTAAGTATGAATAACAGTTCAGAGGATTCTCTTTCAAGTGTAGTCTTAAACGGTCTTTGAAGCAGGATGCAGGTAATCAAGTCATTGAGACAATGTTCTTTCTGGTTGAAATGGCAAGAAACTGTTTTTTCTTTGTGATCCTGTCTGATATCTGTTTTGTGGGCATTGATCCTTTGGCGAAGTGTCTGACACGTTTGTCCAATGTACATAGCAGACGGACATTGTCGGCACATGATAGCATAAATTACATTTCTGGATGCACAGGAATATGTGTTCTTGATCTTATAACTAACTTGGTTAGGTCCAATAATAGTATCAGCAGAGTGAATATGTGGACAAAGCTGGCACCGAGGTTTGTTGCAAGGGAAGGTACCAGTGTTGGTATTAGTGTGGTATGTCCTGTGGTTGTTGGTAAGTATCATCTTGAGGCTAGGTGGTTGTCTATAGGAGACTATGGGTCTGTCTCCCAGAACCTCTGGGAGTTTAGTATCCTGTTCCAATATAGGCTGTAGTTTATTGATAATGTGTTGGACAGGTTTAAGTGTGAGTCTAATAGGATGAAAGTTAATTAGGACAAATGCAAAGTGCTCCACTTAGGAGGGAACAATCAGTTTCACACATACAGAATGGGAAGTGACTGTCTAGGAAGGAGTACAGTGGAGAGGGATCTAGGGGTTATAGTGGACCACAAGTTAAATATGAGTCAACAGTGTAACAAGAAGCAATGGACTTAAATTGTAGCAAGGAAGGTTTAGGTTGGACATTCAGAAAAAACTTGCTAACCGTCAGAGTGATTAAACACTGGGATAAATTGCCTAGGGAGGTTGTGGAATGTCCATCACTGGAGATATTTAAGAGCAGGTTAGACAGACACCTATCAGGGATGATTTAGATGGTGTTTGGTCCTGCTGTGAGGGCAGAAGACTGAACTTGATGGCCTCTTGAGGCCCCTTCCAGTTCTGGTGTTCTCTGATTCTATGTGTTACATACCAAACCCTAAAAACTTGGCTCAGAGTTCCTGAAGAATTCAGTTTGACAAAACTGGTGATGATTCATCACTAGCTTTTGACTTTGTTCCAGAATCTAGGACCAAGCCAATTTAGTTTCCTATTCTTCTAGCTCAGAGTTATAGGGGGTGTTCTATGGCCACCTCTAGCACACCCACACGAAGCATTGGGGCCTGATTTAGACGTAAACTCGGCCATTTTACTAGTGTGTCATATTGTAAAGGGGCCTTTAAACACTGTAGATGTGGACTGATGGAAGAGGCGAGGCAGAGCAGCAGCAGGGAGAGGGCTGGGCTGCCAGCTTTGCCTTGCTCAGGGGCTGCAGACTATTGGCGGGATGTTCAGAGCCACCCATTGTGAGTTTACTCCAGTCTAGGCTTGGGAGGCCTAAACAAAGTGTTTGCCAAATCCCCATCAGGGGCCTTCAGTCAGTCCCCGATGAAATGTGTCTCATCCAATGGGAGGTGTGGATGTGTGTGTGATGTGCATATATCAACTCTGCACTGGACAGAGGGGGGCACCCCTATTCCCCCTCACACACAAGGCCACATGTGACACGGAAATACACGTCTACGTATCTTTGAACCACACTGCATTTGCTCATACCCAGACTGGGAAAATCAAACTACCCAGGGTGAACAAGCGCCTCCTGTGCCAAGCATATTCTTCTCATTGCTTGCTTGCGCCCTGTTCCGCATGGGCATTTGGGTGTCAGGGAACCATTTGCGGGGCTGATCTGTTGTAAGATTCAGAGGGCAAGAGTTCTCCGCTTTTCCCACCCACTAACTGAAAGGCAGTGAAAGGAATGAGCCCTTAATTTTGGCCCTTCAAAGACTTACTAGACAAAAAAAAAAACCAGCTCCTGAAAAATGTAAATAAAAAACACGCATGAACACAAAGGTAAATTCCAGAACCTGCACATACAACCTCCTGTCATACCAAGTATTGTGATAACACAATGCGACCTCACCCCACACTTTTCTTTAGACGGAAATGTTATTGTTTGGATCTATTTTGAAACCACTCTAATCAGAATGCGTACAGTAGCATACTGTAGATATACCTTCTGTCTATATATCTCTTTGCTCCCCTCTTCAGGAGAGGGGTGGTACCAAAGATAATATTCTGTTCCCAAATGTTCTTCCAGGTTTGTCAGTTTTCCTTACAGCTGAAATGTCGGATCTGGATAAACCAGGTGACACTGCTCAAAAATGGAAGCAAATATCTACCTGTGGTGACTATAAAGGCATAATATTTGTATAACTCTGCCCATTGCAGGGTGGAAAATGCTTATCGTTTTATAGCTTCGGGAGTTAGATGACTTGTTCAAGATGATGCAGCAAGTCAGTGGGAACCAAAATGGAGCCCATATCTCCTACTTCTAATTTTTTTCTTCATAAATATTAATCTTTATGCTTCTCTTATATTAAACTCAATGATTTCTTGTCCAAGTGTTCTAGAATCTCTTCTCTGTTAACCAAAGTACTGGCTAAAAGCTAGTATTAAAAGGGGGAGGAGGTTATTTGGGGCAAATGGATGTCTTTATCTTGTAGGCCTGCACTTTATTATCCACTCTGTTTTTATCCTGAACTTCAGCTGACCCTACTGTATTATCAATAAGCTGAATTTTAGCTGGCCCTTTGTGTGTTATTAGATAATAGATTGTGTCCTTTTTACTCTAAACACTTAACTCTTAGGGAAATGTGTCCAGATGCCCAGAAAGGAGTTACTCTTACCTGATTATTGGGTGGGTATTTTCTGTGATTAATAAATTCAACTAAAAGCATCTTTTGATAGATTATCAGGAATTACTCTTAATGGGTCATTTCTTTCATGACTTAGATATTGATGCATTTTATAATCGATTAAAATAACGGATGGTTGAACAGTTGTTTTTAGCTTATCGTTGATGTAAACCAGATGCCATGAAAAGAAGTCCAGAGTCAACCGTTCATTTTTCTTTGTCTCTTTTCTGGAAATGCACATAGTTTATAAATAGATGCCTATTATTATAATGGAGAAAGTGGTACAATTGATCACGGAATCTCATAAATGCTCTAATTGATAAAATTAGTAATTCACAAATTGGACAAGAAAATGTGACATAGCAGGTGTTCAATAATCAATGTAACAGCAAAATGAACGTCTGGATAAATGTGTGAGACTTAAGAGTTAATTGTTGCCATAGATTGGGTCCAGTACTCGTAAATTAGTTACCAATACCATTGGCTTATTAACTCAGAGTAATATTAAGCATGCAAGAGGATTTTTCTTTGTCCCAAACTGTATATCAGGTAAGATTTAGAAATATAGGGTGCATTTAGACAGCACCCTTCTGTTGGAATAAGTGATGCAATTTGTGCTACGCAAATTGTGTTGCTTATTCCGAGTCTAGGTTGAAAGAGCTTATACTGAAATTTAATTTGAAAATAAGGACCTATTCCAACAAATCCCTTAACCCTTGTGGAACAAGGATTATGGGGATGCTGGAATATTGTGCCCGTTATTTCAGAAAATAGCGGGCGCTTTTAAAGACGTGGTGTTGCCATTTCGGGATACTTCCGGTATCCAGAAATAGCGCCGCAGACTAGACATACCCTAGTCACAAGGGAACAGAAGTAAAGTTGCCATTTCTTCTGCAGTTACAGAGATTTGGAATGTATGTTTCTTTTTTGCGTAGTGCTGATTTAAGTATTGCTTGGTTGTCTTACTTAAATAAAACTTCCATTGAGTGAGTTATACTTAAATCTAAACATGCAACCCTGTTCTGACTTTCTACCTCTCCTGGTTGCCTTTTCCCCACAAAACTAGCTGTATTTTCAGAGGGGAGCACAATTGGTAAATCAGCAAAAATGCACCCACCCAAGACCTCCCCCTCCCCGGACTTGCAAATGGTGCATGATGCTGACCTTCGTTCGCCAAATGCCTCAATACAGAGAAGAAGATGTAGGAAGGCAGCTCTCCACTGGAACAAAGGAAGTGGGCATAGGATCTTGTTGACCCTACTATTAATGGACAGGGCTACTCAGTGTTTAGGCCAATTCTTCTACTGAGTTGCTATAATATAGCACAGAACCAGGTGTTGTTCCTGGCTCCCTGATACACCCCTCTTCTTGTGACTCCAGCAAGGCCCAGTCAGAAGAGAGAACCTAGCCCGAGAGTTTTGTTGTCAGACTGCAGCAGAACCTACCCCCATACCCGGCTTGGAACGATGCATTTTCCTGTCTCTTCCCATTACAATGGCTTCTGCCTAGCCTTTTGAAACTTGCATTGATCAGCATTTCTTGTGAGTCAAGAAGGCTTTTGGGACTTGTGATCACAGCTGACAGGCGAATTCATACTCAAAGGCGAACAGAAAGCAAAGGCTTTCCTCCATCTTATTTTCCAAGTTTTTGTTTCCTTGTTTCCCCTCCTTTCTCTCCTACTCCTCCCTTAAGAACATAAGAACGGCCACAGTGGGTCAGACCAAAGGTCCATCTAGCCCAGTGTCCTGTCTTCTCCCAGTGGTCAATGCCAGGTGCCCCAGAGGAAATGATCAGAACAGGGAATCATCAAATGATCCCTCCCCTGTCACCCATTCCCAGCTTCTGACAGAGGTTAAGGGACACCATTCCTACCCATCCTGGCTAATAGCCATTGATGGACCTAACCTACATGAACTTATCAAATACTTTTTTGAATCCTGTGAAAGTCCTGGTCTTCACAAAATCCCCTGGCAAGGATTTCCACAGGTTGACTGTGTGCTGCGTGAAGAAAAACACCCTTTTGTTTGTTTTAGACCTGCTACCCATTAATTTCATTTGATGACCCATAGTTCTTCCCTTTGCTTTCATCCTCTTACTCCCTTTGATTTTCCTTTCCTGGTTCTCAATCTACTTAGCCTGGCCCTCCGGGATGTGTAGATGCAAATGAGCTGGTGCCGTTCTCCGATCTCACGACAGAGTCTGCACTCATGCCATGTGGACATGCAGATGTTGGGTTTTACCTGTGCCGCCAGGTGTGAGCTGCCCTACTCTACTCCTCTCCTCTCCTTTACGCAGCAGAAAGGGAGCAAAGGGGCCCTGAATACCCCACTTCCAACCATGGGAGTGTTTCCCTTGCTAGGCTGTGTCGAACACACCTGCAAGGCTGCTTTCCGATGACCATTTTGTAAGCCCTGGAACAGTGGGCATGCCTGAGTTTAGGCAAGCACGCAGGGGGAAAGCTGAGGCACTCCAGAGGTTCCAGGCAGCGCTGGGGCCCCCAGAGAAGCCCCAGCTGGTACTGTGATGGACTGGGCCGGGACTGAGCACCGTGGCGAAAATTGCTCAAAACAAGGGCTCCTTACAGCCCACAAACAAGTCACACTGAGCACTTCAGCTGCCAATCCAGCCAGTAGGAAGACTCACGCAAAACCCCTCAGACACCGCAGCTCTCCCTAGGCCACAATCAGCCCCGGGCCTGCACATAGGTGAGGGGTTATAGAACCCGATCTCACCTCCCCCGTATGCGTCTTTCCGGGCCCAAAGAACCAGCCACAATTCCCCGGTCAGTTTACACTTTGGATCTTAAATACACAAGCACGCTGGGCCAATCTTGTAGAATCTAAAATCTAAAGGTTTATTGATAAAAGATAAAAAGGTAGAGAATAAGGTTGTTAAGGAGACTACATTACACGCACCAGTCCCCAAGTTCTTGATACAGGTTCTCAGCAGAGATGTTACAAACTGCTAGCTTCAAAGTCTCTTGTGTACATCCGCTGTCAGGGTGGGTCCAAGATTGTTCCCAGATCTCTGTCCCTCGCAAGACTGCATCTGGGATCAGGAGCAGAATTGAAGACAAAATGGAGTCCGCTTCATGGCACTTTATATCTATCCTGGCATCCTCCTGGTCAGAGCAGGTCACATGGTCAAGTGACCTCTCTCTGTTTCACAGGCTGGCGGCCATGATGCCCTGGCTGATTTGCAAGTTCCCAGACGCATTCCTCAGGTGTGTATTGGGCACCCTGAGAGACGTTGTCCCTGGAGCCTCGCTAATTAGCATAGTCAAACTGAACAATTGTTCTTTACAACAGTCAGTCCAGGCCAGTATCAGCAGAGAGTCCATATTCACAAGTACACATACAGACATCATACATATACATGAATAGCATATACAGAATCAGTAGAACATAAGCTTTCATTTGATACCTCACATGGCCCCCTTTGTACAGACTTTGGGGCAAACACTCCCCTACCCTCCGCCCCGTGGGCGCAGCAATGATCTGGCTGCTTCCTTTAAAATCCAGTAACGTGACATAGCACGCCAGAGATTCCAGGCAGCACATGTAGGTGTGCCCAAGTTAGCTTTCACATCACCAGCCAATCACAGGCTGTACCAGCTCAGCTGGGATCCTACGTGTGTGCCCACCCTGCTGACCCATGGCTTCCCGGCTCTTGTTATTCAAATCAGCTACCTTGAGTATGTCTACCTGTGCTATAGTCACACCCGCTAAAGGCAGTGTAGGCAAAGAATCATAGGGTACATCTAGACTACGTTCTTTTTTCAAAAGGAGATATGTAAATTCGGTGTTAATTTGCATATCTTTTTCCGATTGCTTTTTTTAAAGCAGTTTTTCGAAAGTGAAAGCAGTTTAGATGGGGTATTTTCGAACGAACCCCCCTTTTTCCAACGTACCCTCCCTCCTTAAAAAATGAGGTATACAGGGTTCTTATGAAAAAGGGGGGTTCCGTCTAAACTGCTTTCACTTTCGAAAAACCACTTTTGAAAAAGCGCTCAGAAGAAGATATGCAAATTAGCACTGAATTTGCATATCTCCTTTCAAAAAAAGAACAAAGTATAGATGTACCCATATAATCCTAGGGCTAGAAGAGACCTCAGGAGGTCATCGAGTCCAGCCACCTGCCCAAAGCAGGACCAATCTCAACTCAATCAACCCAGCCAGGGCTTTGTCAATGTGAGACTTAAAAACCTCTAGAGATGGAGATTCTACCATGCTGCAATAGGGTATCAATTTGTATACATTGGGCACTGCTGATGTTAGTGCGCACGCCGTAAAGATTCACCGTGTTTCCCATAAATAGAGGTCACCCGTGAGCACTATCATAAAATTCACAAACCACAAGCAGTCCTGTGGCACTTTGGAGAGTAATCAAAATGTATTGGCTCACGAGCTTCCATAGGTAAGACCCACTTCATCAGATGAGTTGGAGTGGCAATAACAGAATCCAAGCAAAAGAAGTACCTGTCAATTGTAGGAGCCATGTTAAGGGAGCTAAGTGGGCCGGATGTGTCCCATTTGTAGCTTTTGATGTGGAAATGTGGATGTCAAAGACAGGGGAAATTGACTTTGTAGTGGGTTACCAGTGAATGTTTTTATTCAAGCCCCAGGTAACAGTGTCAAGATTGTAGATGAATTCCAGTTCTACGCTCATGCGCTCTGTAATTGTCTGGTGAAATTCCTTAGTAGAAGAATGGCTACTTGTAAATCCATGATTGAATGTCGAGGGAGGTTAAAATGTTCTCCTACAGGTTTGTGTGTGTTACCACTCTTGATGTCTGCTTTGTGTCCATTTATCCTTTCTTGCAGAGACTGTCCAGTTTGGCCAATATTTGGCACAGAGGCATTGCTGGCACTTTCTGGCATAAATCCCATTAGAGGATGTGCAGTTGTAGGAGTCCATAATGTGACCCTAAACTTCACAGTTAAAGGCATGTGTGTAGCTATACCCCATTGGCTTGAAACGCCATTTCAAGCCAAGGGCTAAGCCATTCGATGGGGTTGTATGATTTATTGCAGCCGAGGATGTTCCTTGGCATGATATTTAGGAACAATTTTTATGCTTCTTCTTATATAACTTGTCTTTTGTTTCTCATGCTGATCAAGGGCTGAAGGACAGGCACCTCGCTGTTGTATATTTTACATGCACCAGGAATTTTGCTTCCAAAGGATTCACCTCTGCGTCCCGATTTCAACGTGTAATCCTCTGTCTCTGACAAATTAATCTTTTCCGAGCACAAGCACCCACTGTGACATTACAAGCAGAGGATTATGTTTCCATGCAGACACAAGGCAGCGGAGGAGTATGCATTACCAAAAGTTCATTAAAATCCCTGTTTGTTGCACACGTTCTTCACAATACAGAAGAAGAGATGGGGGAGGGGAGAGGATGAAAAAGCAGGCAGCAAAGGCAGGGTTACAGCTACAGCGTACAAAATGCTTTTAGAAAGACCTGGCAAAGTTTGCCTGTTGGGAGACTGAATATTATTTATTTGTAGGGCTCATTAGGAATTTTCTCCTGATTTTTTTTTCCACGTGGAAAATTAGGTTTCTGCAAATTCAAAAATTTCTCTGGGCTGGGGAATAAATGAAATATTTGTCAAGACAGATGAATGGCCGGACCTGAAAGGCAACATCAGAAATATTTGTTTTAATGATGGGGGTGAAGCAACAGGCCCTTGTGAATTATTAGAACAGGGGAGCGGAACATCAGAGGCTTGGGTGCTGTTCTCAGCAATTACTCCATCTGACCCCGATCTGGTTAACGCACTACAAAGCCTATTTCCCCTGCCTTTGACATCCACATTTCCATATCAACAGCTGTGAATGGGACACGTCCTGGCCACTTAAATAGCTCCATTAACAGAGGTCCTACAACTGACAGATACTTCTTTTGCTTGTTTTCCATACATTTCGGCTGTGTCTAGACTGGCAAGTTTTTCCACAAAATCATCTGATTTTGCAGAAAAACTTGCCAGCTGTTTACACTGGCCACTTGAATTTCCGGAAAAGCACTGGCGAACTCCTGTAAAATCATCAGTGCTTTTCCAGAAATACTATGCTGCTCCCGTTCGGGCAAAAGTCTTTTTCTGAAAGACTTTTGCGCAAAAGGGCCAGTGTAGACAGCATAGTACTGTTTTCCGCAAAAAAGCCCCGATCGCGAAAATGCATCCAGCCAATCTAGACGTGCTTTTCTGAAAATGCTTTTAACAGAAAACTTTTCCATTAAAAGCATTTCCGTAACATCAAGCCATTGTAGACATAGCCTTCCAGTGTCCCTGGTCCAAGCACTGCCTAAGTTATTAAACCACCTGTCCCTGTTCCTCAGTTTCCCTGTCTAAAAAGGTTGAAATTGATTCAATTTTACAAAGTGCTTTGAGATCGACCGGTTATCTACAAATTCCGGTTATCTGAGGGTCCCATAAACCTAGGAAAAAACAATGGACAATAATAGTAAAACTCAGGTTTTTAATATTAGTAGTTTTGTAGTGCGAGGCAGTTGGTCTCACATGTCTATTTTGAGTTAAAGATGATTAGCACTTCTTAAATAAATGTTAAGCCAATCATGGTAAACCAACCCAGGCCTGTGCGCCTGAAGATGTGACAGTATTGTGGCTGGGGCAATGCTGGTTAAAAAAGTTTTCTGGTTAACAGAATGCCAGATAACAAACGTTTCACTGTATTATTATTACTACAGCCTGTCTCCGACTTATGAACCAGTTACGGACCAAGCAATTGGTCATAACTCGGTTTGTTCGTAAATCGGACCCCATTGAGTTACATGCGACCGCGCTGTTTGTAAGTGCGAATCACGTTCGTACCTCGGGGTCCGCCATTTACTACACTTTTGGTGGTAACTGAGAACGGTCGTAAGTTAACTGTTTGCAACTCGGGGACCAGCTGTAATAATAATAATAATAATAATAATAATAATAATAATAATAATAATTTTAGCTGCTGTGAACTTTCCAATGGTTGATACCGAACTAACACTTGTTCAGTTTCCCTCTCATGTCAACCTTTACCCCCTTGACTGTGACTTGATGTCACATAACTAGAATTAGCAGGGCACCAATGCAGCTACTTGCAAGTAGGACCACTGCCTGTGAAGGGTTAATGCATCCTAATCTATTTTGCTATTGAGCGGGGAATGGAATTCAGTTCATTGATTGCTGAGTGTGCTCAGAAGCTGATCACGGGCACTTACAACATACAGAGCTAAGGCCTGGGGTTGTGGCTCGTATGGCGGTTGTGGCAGATTTACAGGCGCGAGCTCTCACTCTCCTTCCCCGGCGCTGTTTGGCCCTGCCCCCTTTCCAGCTGACAGGCCTGCCGCACCGGCCACTGCTTTCTGGCATGGCGTTGCCCCGCCCCCATGCTGGGGGAGCAGGCGGAGACCCACTGGGCTCAGTGCGGGCCCTGGCAGCCCCGACACAGGAGTGAAAAGTATATCAGGTGACATTGTTATTTTTCTTTTTAGGGCTGGCTAGGCACCTCGGGACCTCTCTGCCTTGTGCTTTTTCATGCAGCTACCGACTGTCTCTGGCCCCATAACACCTGTCCCTGCCTGGGTCTATTCTGTGCATGAGAGCGTTATTGGATTTGCAGTGGGTTGCTGGTGGAGGTGTGCATGATGATGTCTTCATTCCTCACTCATTTCACATGCAGCCCCTTTGTCTTTTAACGTTGACAGCAGCTCAATGGAGGTGCAAACATTTGGCTGCTGGCATTGAACTTAATGGCTGTGGGAGAGGCAGTTTTATAAGACTGGTTTTGGGCCTGGGAGTCCCCTAAGCTATTTTCTTACAAGTAGCAGCGGAATATTATTCATTTAGTTGAAATGGAGTTGAAAAGGCATAATAGAATGGGGGAGTGGGTTGCTCAGCTATTTCAATTAGCTCCCTGCTTCCGTGATTTTCCAACAGCCCTGGTCCAGGCTGTGCCTAAGCTATCAATGATCATGGGTTCTGGGTGATGTAGGCGAGGGTAGGCATTGCCTCCTGAAAACTGCCAACACTGCCTGGCCGCTGTGGAGGGCTGGGGCCACAGTGCGACAGCTCTGGCCCTTTAGGTGGCCAGGAAGGATCTTCTTGAGGGCTAGGGTTGGGCGGGGCTTGACTGGGGTAGAGGTTGTTGAAGGGGCGTGGTCTCAGGGGAAGGGGGCGTGGCTTGAGACTGAAAGGGCGGGGCTTGAACTTGTCTTTCAATCATTGACGTGAACGTTGTGTGAAGGCCCAACTAGGCAAGGCATCACTGTTCAGTAGCCATCCAGTGATTTATGTGGAAGGAGATAGTGATCCCATTCCATAACTTAACAAACAGATGCTCACAGCTGAGTGCTGTCAACTGCTTCCTCCTCCCATGCCCAATTTACCAACTTCCCCTTTGTTCCAACTAGCCCCACTGCATCTACTGTCCTAGTTGGCCATATAGGCGAAGAGATGAAGAATTGAATGGCCTAGAAATTATTAGCCATGGGTAAAATTGATCCACACCAGGGAATCAGTATGGGAAAGCATGCACGTCAGGGCCTATTCGTCAATAGGAATTTGTTCTCTATCTTTTTCAGGGCTGGTAGCCTTTACTGGTTTCATTTATTAAACAGACCCACCTAGTCTTTACCTAACCAAGGGTTTAGAGTCTGCCAAGTTTAAATACTACACACTCACCTTTACAACATACGTATCAGTCATCTTGCTGTGGTCAATCATTCCCTACAGACATTCAGTTCTCTCTCCACTTCATCATGGATGTCGCGTTTACCAACATCAAGATCGTCCCGTGACTGGAAGAGATAAGCAAATGGGTGCAAAGCATCTGGCTAACATTTCCAGGTAGAAGCGGTGGCAATAGAACGTGGAAACCCTTTGAGAAATGTATTAGAATGTTAATCTATCTGTCTGTCTGCCTGTTTCTCTTAGCTGAGGGCTTCCAACCACAGACTCCCAAAGGTGGTAGAAAAGCCTCAGGGTTGTGTTGGATTATTCACTGTTCTTGAACATACAATAGAGATGAAAAATGAGTTTTCCCAACTTTGGGCTGGCCAGAAGACCTTTGTTCTCCATGAGGACCTTGCAGGTGAGTAGGTCGTTCTGCCTCAGACTGAAAGTGAGCACCTGGCAGAAGCTACAACTTGAATAGTACTCAGCAGGGCACATAACCAGTAAGAGAACACATCACACATGCTCCACAACCATCTGGGACCAACTCAGAATAGTACTCAGCAGAGCACATAACCAGTAAGAGAACACATCACACATGCTCCACAACCATCTGGGACCAACTCAGAATAGTACTCAGCAGGGCACATAACCAGTAAGAGAACACAACACACATGCTCCACATCCATCTGGGACCAACTCAGAATAGTACTCAGCAGAGCACATAACCAGTAAGAGAACACAACACACATGCTCCACAACCATCTGGGACCATCTCAGGTCAAATTCAGTTTCCTGGGTCTGTTTTATAAGGGATTTGAACAGGCTGGTTAGCAACTATGAGCGCATGCCTGAGCAAGACAGCTATTTCCCACCAAGACACATGACTATCAGCCAGACCCATGATCAGATTCCGGAGCATAAGGGCCAAAACTCAATTCAAGACAATGGCTATGGAACACTTTGCCAAAGGTGATACTCTTGAGCTTGAACATGTTTGTCCAATGCAAAGGCCCCTTGTTAGCAAGGCCTTTTGTAGAACATCTATCTCCTCTCTTGGACATGGTGAGGAGAGGCTGAGCACCTGCCTAGAATGCAGAAAGACTCACCAAGTGGAAACCCTCTGGGATAATTAGTGCTACTCTTTTAGTAGGCCTGACTTTCAAGGATGCAATTCAGCAGGGGCTTGGTCTGCAGTGTTTTATGGATTTGGTTGTTTCCATCCAGTTTAGCTGCAGCTCTGTTCTTCCTTGTATGCTGGAAGGTCCCCTTTGTAGACGTGTCACCTCAAACGTGGTGTGATGCATGGAATAAATAGCCTTGCCCAATGAGAGAGGGAGAGATGGCAGTGCCAACCCTAACTTATGGTGCTTTTTACAACGAGCGATTGTTCCACAGCATGGAGGATCTGTCTCTCCTTTGTCACATCATTTTTATATTGGCACCATTCTCCTGACTTCCATGATATTACACCTGGTTGAAAAACAAGGCGTATCAGACCAACAAATCGTTCTGATGGAGACAGACGATCCCAGTGTTTGATGGTGACATGGTCCTCCAACCTAAACAGGAAGCCAAGAGATAATGAACCCCTCTCTTAGCTCTTCTAAACAACTCCTATCTTTTAAAGGCAAGGTGTGTTTCTCGTTACGTGTACATGGAAGTGGGCCCTCATCTAGGTTGGGGTCAGTAGGCACAGACACCAAAACCAAATATTTTATTTTAAGATACTTAAATGAAGAGTGAGGGTGGTTTGTGATCATAATTCAATAGACAAGAATACAATCTGATTACAGTGGATGCCTGTAGTAATGATAGGAAAACTTGCCACACAATTTCTATTCTGATTTCTTTTCCGGCTGCTCCAAACTTTTGGAAATGCTCAACATTTGGAGATCCTTTGCTGTGATTCTGCATGTTTGTTTTGTGGAAGTCTCTGTAAAATATCCCTTACTTTATTTCACATCAGACATCCCTTAAATGCTTTTTAAAATCCTTTCTCTTCCTTTCAGAAAAGAGACCAAATCATAAATGATATTTACAAACACTGGTAGCCAATTGAAAAAGTGGACTTATTTTTTAGGAAAAAAAGCAGGTTTTGTTTATTAAAAACACAAATTGGCTAATTGATTATGAATTTCAGCTTGATTATTAAAGTGACACTGCAGATGGTATTCTTAGGGGAATTAATTTAGTAATCCACTCGAGGGTGATAAGAGAAAGTGAAACGAGGGCAGTGCAAGGGAGCCAAATTAAATGTTGTCCTAAAAGCATCGCCAGAATAAAAACACTTCCCCAAGCCTTTCCAAAGAGCCTGGTTTGCATCTGCGTTCAGCATCACTGCCATTTATGACTCCAGCCTGATTCCAGAGGCAATAGAACATAGATGACATTTTCAATAACCTCCAGTGCCTCATAAGCCTACACCAATATGTTTACTTTGGTTACTAAGATGAAAAATATATTTTTACAACCCAGCATTTAAAAATGCTTTTGCAATAAGTCAGAGGAGCTGGTTTGAAAGTGCGCATTGATGTTGCTGTCCTACCTCCAATAGCTGCACATGCAAAAACTAGCTCAGAGCCTCTGGAGGATTGGGGGGAGAAGGGAGTGAGGGAGGTGTTCAGCATTTGGCTCATTATTTTACTTGTACACCAAGCGTGGGCAATCATTTTCACAGTGAATTTTTGTATGTGGCCATAGACCAGCTTCATCCCTGGAAGGGGCGGGGCTTGGGGAGGAAGGGGCGGAGTCTGGGGTGGAAGAGGCAGGGATGGGGATTAGCCTCCTCCCAGAGTTGTCTGGAGCCAAAGGCTCTGAATTAAAAAACACAGCAAATGGCTCCTGGCTCCTGGCTCCTGGCTCCTGGCTCCTGGCTCCTGGCTCCTGGCTCCTGGCCCCGCTGCTACTGAGGTGCCTGGAAGTTTCCCGGGTTGCTGCAGCTATTTAACGACCTCACAGCTCCAGGATCCTGCTACAATTGCCACTCCCTGGAAATTCGGTGGCACGAGCAGCCGGATATAAATAAAAAGCAGCCAGATGACATCCACGGGCTGGATCAAAGTGTTAGGCAGGCCGGATCCAGCTCCCAGACCACATCTTGCCCTGGTGTAAACACATGACAGTATGGCAGTGCATGTATAAATATAAGTCCTGATCTAAATCTCACTGGGAAAGACTCTGATTAATTTCATTGGACACTGGATCACTTAAGGCATTCTAGCATTCATAGAATCCTAGAATCATAGAACACTGGAATTGGAAGGGATCTTGAAAGATCATCAAGTCCAGTCCCCTACCCTCATAGCCAGACCAAGCACCATCTAAATCATCCCTGACAGGTGTCTGTCTAACCTGCTCTTAAATATCCCCAGTGAGGGAGAGTCCACAACCTCCCTGGGCAATTTATTCCAGTGTTTAACCACCCTGACAATTAGGAGGATTTTCCTAATGTCCAACCTAAACCTCCCATTTGTCACACTAAAGTGAATTGTTCTTTACAGTACCTGACACATTCGACTGTAATATAAATTAGAATACGTAGACCTCTGCATTACCAACCCTAAACACTTAATCATGACACAGTCACAAATAATCATAATAGAGTGATGTGATTTGCTTAAAAATCTTAAAAGATATTACATTTCACATTCTTAATATTCGCCCTCTTGGCTTTGTTCATTTTAGGATACATTTGGGTAATATTTTCCCTCAAGGGATTAGATTAGAGCAGATTAGAAAGGTACTGTTCTCACAAAAGCTGTGATTGTCAGGATATAACATGATTCCAAGAGCTGGGGTTTGAAGAAAAATACCACCAACCCGAGATTCGCGATGAAAATATGATAAAAGGATTGGCAGTGCTGAGACTGGCAGTATCCCTGTATTGAAGAACAAACAATGAGAACTCAGATTTCCAAAAGTGCTGAAGTGATTTAGGAACACCAACCTCATTGACATACAACGAGACATACAGTGTTCATAGAATCATAGAATCATACAGGTGGAAGAGACCTCAGGAGTCATCAAGTCCAGCCCCCTACCCAAAGCAGGACCAATCCCAACTAAATCATCCCAGCCAGGGCTTTGTCAAGATGAGATTTAAAAACCTTTAGGGATGGAGATTCCACCCCCTCCCTAGGGAACCCATTCCAGTACTTCACCACCCTTCTAGGGACATCGTTTTTCCTAATATCCAGGGCTCGACAATTATGGCAATCTACTTGCCCGTGGTGAGTAGATTTTATCCCGGCACGGCGCCGCAGCGCAATCAGCGCATGTGCAGCATGGTCTGTGCATGCGCACCGGGCCAAACTGCGTGGCTGGTGAGCAGGGCTCTCCACCGCTTGTCAAGCCCTGATAATATCCAACCTAGACCTCCCCCACTGCAACTTGAGACCATTGCTCCTTGTTCTGCCATCTGTCACCACTGAGAACAGCCTCTTTCTTTCCTTTTTGTAACCTCCCTTCAGGAAGTTAAAGGCAGCTATCAAATCCCCCCTCACTCTTCTCTTCTGCAGACTAAATAAGCCCAAATCCCTCAGCCTCTCCTCATAGGTCATGTGCTCCAGCCCCCTAATCATTTTGGTTGCCCTCTGCTGGACCCTCTCCAATGCGTCCACATCCTTTCTGTAGTAGGGGGAAGAAGGGGGCAGAACTGGAAGCAGTATTGCAGTTGTGTCCCCACCAGAGCAGAATAAAGAGGAATAATCACTTCTCAAGATCTGCTGGCATTGTTCCTCCTAATGCAACCTACTACTCTATTTGCCTTCTTGGCTACAAGGGCACACTATTGACTCATATCCAGCTTCTCATCCACTGGAATCCCCAGGTCCTTTTCTGCAGAACTGCTACTTAGCCATTCAGTCCCCAGCCTGTAACAATGCTTGGGATTCCTCTGTCCAAAGTGCAGGACTCTACACTTGTCCTTGTTGAACTTCATCAGATTTTTTTTGGCCCAATCCTCTAATCTGTTTCCTATACATTTGGGATTCTTGGACAGTCCCTGCCATAAATGCCATACAAACAATATGTGGAAGGATGGGTTACAACACGCAAACACAACAGTAGTTGGTGGATTTTTTTAGGCTTTACAAAAGATTTTGATTTTTAGTGGATATTGACTACTATTATTAGTGGGCAATAGAAATAAACTGAGCAAACTAAAATAAACTAAAATAAATAGAATGAAAGGCATTAACCAGAACAGATCATAAGAAGTAACCTGATTTACACTCAATACTCATCAATTCTGATTCTTATACCCCATCTATTCTAGTCCGACACTCTCATTTAGGTTGGCCAACGTATTTTGAGTCTCATGTGCATCATCTTCTATTCTTATCCTAGGGCATGTTACTTCCGAAGTGTGAAAAGCAAACGAATCCCGATGTCTGGTATTTTCTACATACTTTTGGAGTTAACTAAGTATCAAACTTTTGATTAAACAATGGAAAAATGCTATTTTTTTATTCATAATCAATCTGACAATGTTAATCCAACCCAGCCCTTTAGCACTGTGTAGTTTGGAGGCTACATTCATCTGTTCAACCCATAATATAGATTTGTCTCGGATCGGCATTCTTTGCACATGCCAAAGAATATCTTCCCTCAGATCCTTGATTTTGCCCACGTTTGAGGCTTTCCATGCCTCCATAGCGGTATCTAATGATTATGCATGAAAACCTGTCCTTTTCCATCAGATATTGTGCTTTGCACTGGCTGTGCTCTTTGTGAGATGCACTTCTGTGCTGGTGGGTGCCTATATGAACCCGTCCTAGAGTCCGTAATGAGCAGCTGAGGAATTCAAGGCCGGTTGTAAGGTAACACCGAGAGGCATTGTTAGTGAGAGTCCCACTTTAGTCTGACATATATGAACTTCTAATCTGTCATCTTAAATACACTCCAGGGCTCAGCTCTCAGTATCCTCCCTACGACCCCTGTGCCGATGGTACATTATCATAGCATGAACTTTGTGTGCCACATTGAAAATTGTGCAAACTCTCCATCTCAATTGCTTTAATGCCTCTGGTGTTTCAACAGATAATAAAATTCCCCAACTGTCTTCAGTTCCTTTTTGTACTATCATCCTGACAACGTGCATGTCTTCAACGCTGCACAGTGCCTATGAGCAAGTAAACATTTCCCTTGTGTTTGAATCTCAAATGTTCCAGCATTCCAAATAGATAAGAACATAAGAATGGCCATATTGGGTCAGATCAACAGTCCATCTAGCTCAGTGCCCTATCTGCCAACAGTGGCCAATGCCAGATGCCCCAGAGGGAGGGAACACAACAGGTCATCCGCACATGATCCCTCCCCCTTGTCACTCATTTCCAGACAAATAAAGGCTAGGGACACCATTCCTACCCATCCTGGCTAATAGATTCATGAAGGTTAGGTCCATTGATGGCTATCTAGTTCTTTTTTGAACACTGTTAAAGTCCTAGCCTTTACCACATCCTTAGGCAAGGAGTTCCACAGGTTGACTGTGCACTGAGTGAAAAAAACCTTCTTTTTGTTTGTTTTAAACCTGCTGCCTATTCATTTCATTGGGTGACCCCTAGTTCTTATATTGTGGGAATAAGTAAATAACTGTTCCTTATTCACTTTTTCCACACCAGTCATGAGTTTATAGACCTCTATCCTATTCCCCCTTAGTCTCCTCTTTTCTAAGATGAAAAGTCCAAGTCTTTTTAATCTCTTTTGGGTGAGAACATGGAAATACCCCAACTCACAGCTCTCTGTCTCTGAATTCCGCATGAGAGTTTTTACTCTAAAGGGCTGTTGACTCCCACATACTAGTCATCTGGACAACTTTGGAAGGTTGGATAGACATCTGTCAGGGATGATCTAGACAGTACTGGATCCTTCCATGAGGGTAGGGGACTGGACTTGATGATCTCTCAAGGTTTATTTCAAGTTCTAAAAGTCTATGATTTTATGAAAACTAAAAATTATGAACAGAAAAGTTTTTAAATCATTTTTTTTCTCAAATTTCTATTAAATTGATACAGTCCAATACATAGAAATAAGTTTTTAAAAATGCATAAATAATCTGTGGAATTTATTTTTTCGAGGTATCATCCATGGCAAGAGAGTAGAGCAATTCAGAGACAAATATGAATCTGTACCAACAATGAAAACAAATAACAGTATTAACCATAGTTGTTAAGTTTTTCAAATGGCTCTAAACCTCATCCTTTAGGACAGGGATGAGCAAGGTATGGTCCGTGGGCTAGATCCAACCCACAAAGCCGTGTGATCCAGCTCGCATCCGCCCTACCACTCCCCACAACTGCATTAGTGCTAACACCTGATTGCCTGAGATCAGGAAGAAGTTTAGCTGTGATCTGTTTCTTTCATCATTGCACACTTTCAGACACGGTGTAGGACTTTGGATGTTTCTTTAAACTCTCTGGTAGTGATCATTGTTAGAGAGAGGATAATGAACGAGATCAGGGTAGGCAAGATTCGTCCTGTGGGCTGGATTTGGCTCATGAGCCACCCCACCAGGAACTTGAGGCACAGAGCAGACATAGTAGCAGGCACAGTAACCCCACACCACTTTAAGCAGCTGGCTGCTCCCTGTGACTCTGCTCCACTGCTCTGGGTGCAAGGGGATGGGGACGCTTCACAGAAACTGGCCCATGGGAGCAGAAAGATTTTGCTGGGGATGCAGGCAGCATTCAAAGCCTCCCCCTCTGCTCTAGCACTTGAAGCAGAGAGTCACAGGGAACAGCCTGCCATTTTGAGCAGCCTGGCCCTGTGGCAGACAGGGAGCCTGCCTCAGGGTCCTGCAGGGCTGCTGGCTGGGAACCACCCTCTGGCACCTCAGCTCTCCCTGCCCCCAACTCTGTCCCCCAGGTCACCACCCCCTCCTGCCCCAGGTCATCATCCAAACCCTCTGCATACCCTTCCCCCCAGGCCAGAATCCTCTCTTGCCCCCCTACTCCCTCCCAGACTCTGCACCCCAAGTCCCTGCCCCAGATCACATCCCCCTCCCATAGCCAAACTCCCTTTCAGACCCCACACTCTCTTCTGCACTCCAATCCCCTACCCTGAGCTCCCTTCTACACCTCCTCCGTAGAAAAATGCAGCCCTTGACCACTTACCAAAATCTTGGAGTGGTCCCAACAAAAATTATTGCCCACCCCTGGACTTAAAGGATGACTGACCTAAGACACTGCATCTGTTCCTGTGAACTAGAGGTGATAGAACAGGTTGGGAATTTTTCCAGTGAAATGTTTTTGTTGGAAAATGCTGTTTTATTCAAAACTTTTCTGTAAGCAGTTTCAGCTTAGTTTTTGAACTTTTCTGGGGGGAGGCAATATGAATGGGTCATCCTGAGATTTTTCTATATGAAACGATCCATTTGTGGGAGAAGGGATTGATAATGATTTTTTTCCTTTCAAAGTCTCTAAGTGATTTTTTTATTAAAATATGAAAAGGGTCAAAATTGAAACAAAACATTTCACAGTAATATTTCAATTCTGAACTGTTCCATTTTTTTTAATTTGGGGTTTGTGAACAGGTTTAAAATTTTGAATTTTTCTCTGAATTGGGATAGGAAAGAATGTTAATGTTGTTAAAACTCGTATGACATGGGAAAACTGCTATCTCTGTACCTGTAATAGATCAACTATAATGTCTTACTTCCAGCAGATTAATGGGTTGTATAGCCAATGGCCAAGAATTAGTATGGTCTTGAGTTAGGTATACATGTATAAATTTTACTCCAATTTGCTCTGAATATCACCCACATAAAGTTCTGATGCTTGTGCAAGTAAAGCAAACTTCAGACACAGTTAGGACATGCCTGAATATCACTGCTCATTTATGTTACTTGGGCAATGATATTGTTATTACACAAAGATGAATCCAGATTGGAGATTTAAAAAAAAAGTCTGTCAGACAAAGAAAGATTGTTTAAATAAAGGTGTAATTAATTATACCTGTGTTTGCATACACAATTCCAGACACAATTCCAGACACAATTTTCTTCTCCTCCTTGGTTTACCTCCTCTATTCTTTTCACTTTTAAATTCATTTTGGGGGAGAAAAAATTAAAAAACAGTCCTTGATAGTTAAGTTTATGATGAAACACCTTTTCCAATTAATCTTGATGACTCGCTATGATCGCAATGAACATTATTAATTCAGCATTCTACGTCCTAGAGTTTTGGCATGACAGAGCATACAGAAATGTGATAGCATTGGCATATAAATTCTGCAACCCTCTCTCCTATAAACCTCCCACAAGCTGTACATACATGCGTACTTCTTGGTAAAATGTTAACACAGGGACGTTAACAAGAGTTTTATATCTATTGTAATTAATTATTTTATAGCGTATCCCCACATATTCCTTGTGTTTTGTTAGCTTTTTCCCCAACAAAACAGGCTATAAAAAAATCTGTATTCAATATCCGAGAAAACAGTATGAAGGTACAAAAAGAAGCTAGTGAGAGGACAATAATCATCACTATCCACCAAACCAGTTTATGCCCAGATCACATAACATAAGAAAGGCCACACTGGGTCAGACCAAAGGTCCATCTAGCCCAGTACCCTGTCTGCAACAGCGGCCAATACCAGATGCCCCAGGGGGAAGGAACACAACAGTTAATCCTCACATGAACCCTCTCCTGCCACCCATTTCCAGACAAACAGAGGCTAGGGTCACCATTCCTATCTATCCTGGCTAATAGCCATTGATGGGCCTAACTTCCATGAACATATCTAGCTCTTTTTGAACCCACTTAAAGTCCTAATCTTCACCACATCCTCTGGCAAGGAGTTCCACAGGTTGACTGATGTCCTTTTGTTTTAAACCTATGAACAGGGAAATGCCTTTACTGTTTTATCTTTAGCTGAGTCCTAACTTAGACATAACACTCATTGGTCCCCACTCTTGCAAGCCTTTTGGTAACAGATAGTTTAAGAGCTCTGATTATCCATCGGGACCATTATGATGGACCGTTCCCAGTAGAGTTGCATTGGGTACGTCTAAACTACATGCCTCCGTCGACGGAGGCATGTAGATTAGCCAGATTGGCAGAGGGAAATGAAGCCGCGATTAAAATAATCGCGGCTTCCTTTAAATTTAAATGGCTGTCCCGCTCTGCCGATCAGCTGTTTGTCAGCAGATCGGGGCAGTCTGGACGCGATGCGCCGACAAAGAAGCCTTTCTTGATCGGCACAGGTAAACCTGGTTTCACGAGGCATACCTGTGCCGATCAAGAAAGGCTTCTTTGTCGGCGCGTCGCGTCCAGACTGCCCCGATCTGCCGACAAACAGCTGATCGGCAGAGCGGGGCAGCCATTTAAATTTAAATGAAGCCGCGATTATTTTAATCGCGGCTTCATTTCCCTCTGCCGATCTGGCTAATCTACATGCCTCCGTCGACGGAGGCATGTAGTTTAGACACACCCATTGAGTCCATCCCCTCCGTTTGAGCTACAGCGTGGTTTAGAAAGCTAGCCAGTCTTGATTAAAAGGCATCATTCCATGGAGACTACTTAATTGTCCTTACTGGTAAAAATGTGCCACCTTCTTTCTGTGCTGAATTGGTCTAACTTCAGCATCAGACCCCTGGCTCGTGTTATGCCTTTGACTGCTAGATGAGGACGCCATGCGCTAGAAATCTTTTCCAGGAGTGGAAATTGTGATCACATCACTTCTTCACCTTCTCTCGGGGTATGTCTACACTGAAGAGGTATTTTTCGGAGAAATGGCTATTTTTCCGACAAAACCTGAATAATGACCACAATGCAATCGTGTTTTTTTTAAACAAAAAAATAGAAAGAATGGAGGGGGGTTTCCGACATTGGTAAACCTCTTTCTATGAGGAAGAAGCCTTTTTTCTGAAATAGCTCTTTCGGGAAAAGGGTGTGTGGATGGGGAAAAGGGAGTTCTTTTGAAAGAAGAGGAATGAAGAAAAAGCACAGGTGCACAGGTGCCGATAGAGGCATGTAAAATAGACTACCCGACATAGTTAATGAAGCAGGGATTTAAATATCCCCGGCTTCATTAAAATAAAAATGGCCACCACGCTGGGCCAGCTCAGCTGATCATCGGCACAGCGTGGCAGTCAAGACGTGAATCAGTTGACAGGCAACGCCTTTGTCGACTGCTCCTGTAAAACTGATTTCATGATGTCAGCCGATGGTCAGGTCAGTGTGTGTGTGTGTGTGTGTGTGTCATACACCCGAGTCTTCAAATGCTGGGACACAAGGTCCTATCACAGCGGGCGGCCTTAGGGAAGACCAACGGGTGCCCCGAGAAGTTTAATGTCCGTGTTTTTGACCGCTAGGACCAGGTCCCTTCGCAACGGGCAGCCAACAGGCTGACAGACGCCCCTGAGTTTACAGGGAGAGCTTATTACACCTCAGATTTTGACTGCTAAGATACATGATCTCTTCGCAGCGGGCAGCCTAGGGAAGGCTGAGAGATGCCCCTACGGATCTGTCCCCTGAAAGTGACACGATCCAAATGCCCAGCTCTACCTGTATCTGTCCCTTATGACCGGCTGGAGTTCTTTTAAATTGTGCTTGATTCTGTTACAGCAACTGAAGAAGTCAGGTTAAAGCTTAAACAGTTACAGGTTTATTAAAGAAGCTTATAAATCATATGGTTACAAAGGTTATTGCTCTATTTCTTAACTGCTAGCAAATATAGATCTTAAAAATGGTTACAAAGAAAATAAAGATAGAAAATAGAAATAATGGTACCAAGTGACAGCTTAATCTTTAAAGAACTCTAAGTCTATGTGTACACTTAAGACAAAGGACACATCCAGGTACAATTTTTACCCCCTTCTGTGCCTCTCAACTCCAGCGTATCAGGCCAGGGCCGGTCCCACAGTTCCTAGGAAAGAGGAATGCAAGGTGGGCGTCCCCATGGAACCTCAGGAGGCCAATCATCTAACCCGACCAGCAGATAGATGGTAGATTGACACTCGGAGTAAATGTGCTGCTGGACCCATCTTTATACCCATAGGGGCACATATCTTCTTTCTTATCTAAGATGCCAAATTGTGTTGGTCCGTCTTTGTGAGGCCAGTTCTTACAAGGGAGTTTCAACTTAATTTACACTTGTAAGAGAGATAACTAAATTGTGAGTACTGGACATTCTTTACTGGGCAGGAGATTCCTCCCCCCGGACGAGTGTGTGTTCGTATCAATATAGGTGCCAGCCAAGGCAGTTCTCACAGCCTCGAGGTCAACAATTGGCGTAGCTCTGTTTACGGGTCACAGCAGCCAGCATATCCAGGTCTTCTGTCAAGGCTTCAAAGACTATGCTGATTTTACTGCTCTGTGTGCCCTGTATGCTTCCATGCAAGCAAAGATGAATGTTATGGGGGGGGGGGTTCCTGTCTGGCTACACACGAGGCACAAGGGAGCAGTTGACAAAGGCTTCCCTTGTCAACCGATCTGCATCTAGACTGCTGCGCTGTGCTGATGATCAGCTGAGCCGGCACGACACAGTGGCCATTTTTATTTTAATGAAACTGGGGATATTTAAATCCCTGCTTCACTGACTATGTCGGGTAGCCTATTTTACATGCCTCTGTCAGCAGAGGCATGTAGTGTAGACATACCCCTGGTGACCACTCCATCCATAGTAATCACAGCTTAAATGTGAGAGAGCGTCCATTCAGTGTGAACGCTATCTTTCAAAAAAGCCGATCACTTTTTCGATGCGCTCTTTCTGTAGGGTTGACAGATGTCCAGTTTTGAACCGGACAGTCCAGCAATTGAACTTTCTGTTCAGGAAACAAATTGACAAAATATAAATATCCAGTATTTTCAAAATAAGATGTAATGTTCATTGTGATGTAATGTCAAGTGTGTCCAGTATTTTCGTTGAAACCATCTGGCAACCCTATTTTTCAGAAGACGTTTTTTTGGAAGTTCTCTTCTGGAAAAGCTTCTTCCGAAAGAAGCCCGCAGTCTAGATATAGCCTCAGATAAGCTAACTTATACTTTGAACACACAATTCCATCCCCCAACACTCAGAGCATTTCCTGCAAGGCGTGATCCACCTCCATTCTCCTGAAGTCCAGGGAGCTGAGGGGTGCTCAGAATGTCCCAAGAATGATCCTTTCTTTCCCTCCCAGCCCATTTCCTGTCTTGAAAAGGACCATTCTGGAAGAAGTATTTAGACATTACTCTCCTGCGAGGAGCCCATTTAAAACTGAGCAATCAAATCGCCCTTGTCTCGCTAATTAAAATTCAGTGGCAAAGTGGCTTAATCACTCCCTCTTTTGAAAATCCTTACTTTACGCTTCACATTCATTCCGGCAATAATGTCCTGAAGAGCTCATCAGCCTCTGAAAGAAGGTAGCAATTTTTCTTGCGTACATAATGATTAAACCGATAAATAGGCAAGGTGCCATATCGTCTGGATTCGCACTATAGCTCCCGTCACTGCTAAAAACCTGAGCGGAAGATTGAGTCAAGGACCTGGAGTGGATAAAAGAACAGCAGCAGCAGAAACAACAAAAAGTGTCACTGAGTTGTTTTAACGTCCCCACTCTTCCCCCTTCCCCCTCTTTCTTAGATGCCACCTTAAATCACATGGCTGCAGCTTTAGGCTCCCAGGGATAATGGAATGCATTTGCAAACAATTAAGGGACGTCGTTGACTTTCCTTTGTGGAGTCATCACGTGCCAAGCAACTGTGAACGTAAAATACCAGAAATCTTTTTTAAAAAGGTATTTTTATTCCGGATCATACAAATGCGAAGCTGATAGATCTGGCCCTGGGGCTTCAAAGCAGCAGGCAGTTTCTCGTATCTAACTGGCGCCGAGGTGAATGGGAAAAAGACTCCCATTTACGTGATAAGAGTGTTCGGTGAGCTGAATCTGGCTCTGACGGGGCTGGCAGTCTGCCCTCTGTGCAGATGTGACAGCGAGACACCCCAGTCGCCTGGAGCTTAGTGCATGAGCTGCTAGCTGTTGTTCCCAAACTTTTCAGCATCATGCCCCCTTTTGGATTTTTGAGAAACCCTCATGACCCCACCTCCCCAAAAAATAGCAGCAAAACATGGAGTGGGATTGATGGGGGGGGGGTGGCTGGGTCATCTCATGCCCCCAATGGAATTTCTTCATGGCCCCGCAGGGGGTCACTCCCCCCAGTTTGGGAATCCATGCGAGTCTGGAGCATGTGCTGAAATCCAGCTGAGCATCAGAACATAAGAACGGCCACACTTGGTCAGACCAAAGGTCCATCCAGCCCCGGGTCCTGTCCGCCAACAGCGGCCAACACCAGGTGTCCCAGAGGGAGTGAATCTCTCCCCTGCCATCCATCTCCACCCTCTGACAAACAGAGGCCAGGGACACCCATCCTGGCTAATAGCCATGAATTAATTTAACCTCCATGAATTTATCTAGCTCTGTTTTAAATCCTGTCATAATCCTAGCCTTCACAACCTCCTCAGGCAAGGAGTTCCACAGGTTGTCTGTGCACTTGTGTGAAGAAGAACTTCCTTTTATTTGTTTTAAACCTGCTGCCTATTAATTTCATTGGGTGACCCCGAGTTCTTACATTATGGGATCAAGTAAATAACTTTTCCTTCTTCACTTTCTCCACACCACTCATGATTTTATAGCCCTCTATCATATCCCCTCTTAGTCTCCTCTTTTCCAAGCTGAAAAGAACTAGTCTCTTTAATCTCTCCTCACGTGGGACCCATTCCAAACCCCTAATCATTTTAGTTGCCCTTTTCTGAACTTCTTCTAATGCCAATATACCTTTTTTTTAAATCAGGACACCACATCTGTACGCAGCGTTCAAAATGTGGGCGTACCATGGATTTATATAAAGTTAATAAGATATTCTCCATCTTATTCTCTATCCCTTATCTCCCTTTGAGCAGATTCATTATTTTCCCTGTAAGTGGTCTCAGTGCCACTAGAGGGGACAGGGAACCATGCCCAGAAGATGTGTGGGTTACACAGAGGAGCAGGGGCTAAACCAAGGACACTTTTCTCGGTGCTACAGAACGGGTCACCTTGACCAGGAGATGCCAGCAGCTCCCAGGCTGTCAAAATGGGCCTTAAGCATGGGATTTTTCATCTTAACCCTGGATTAGCTCTGCGCCCAGGGAAAGCTCTGACAAAATCCACGATCTCCTGTGTGCACCCAAGGAGTACTTCCTGCAGCTAACGAGCTGGGAGGTGCAAATGTGGCTTCGTGCCATCCCGTACTCAGAGAAATGTAACGCTGGAAGGGGCCTCAGGAAATCCTCAAGTCCAGCCCCCTGCACCGCTGACAGGTGTTGGTCCAACCTGCTTTTAAAGCCTCCACTTATGGGGATTCCACAAACTCCCTCAGAAGACTGTTCCAGAGCTTAACTACCCTTAGGGCTCATCTTCACTTAGAATCATAGAAACCTAGGGCTGCCCAAAGCAGGACCAACCCCAACGAAATCAACCCAGCCAGGCCTTTGTCAAGCTGGGACTTAAAAACCTCTAGGGATGGAGATTCCACCCCCTCTCTAGGGAACCCAGCCCAGTGCTTCCGTTCCCTCCTGGTGAAATAGTGTTTCCTAATATTCAACCTAGACCTCCCCCACTGTGATTTGAGACCATTGCTCCTTGTTCTACCATCCGTCACTACTGAGAACAGCCGCTCTCCTTCCTCTTTGGAATCTCCCTTCAGGAAGTTGAAGGCTGCTCTCAAATCCCCCCTCACTCTTCTCTTCTGCAGACTAAATAAGCCCAAATCCCATAGCCTCTCCTCATAGGTCATGTGCTCGAGCCCCCGAATCATTTTGGTTGCCCTCCGCTAGATGCTGTCTAATGCGTCCACATACTTTCTACAGTGAGGGCCCCAGAACTGGATGCAATACTCCAGATGGGGCCTCACCAGTGCCAAATAAAGGGGAACAATAACTTCTCTAAATCTTACAAAATGTTGTTTTTTAACTTGTTCCTGTGTTCAGACTAACGCAGCTATACCCTGAAACTTTTTCTCTAAATCTGTTGGCAATGCTCCTACTAACGCACCCTAATATGCCATTAATCTTCTTGGCAACAGGAGCATACTGTTGACTCATATCCAGCTTCTCATCCACTATAATCCCCAGGTCCTTTTCTGCCAAACTGCTACTTAGCCAGTTGGTCCCCAGCCTGTAACAATGCTTGGGATTCTTCCGTCCCAAGTGCACGATGTGCCAGACATCCACATTCTAGCATTCAATTGAGTGGGTCTAGTGTAGACTTGTAAATCAAATGCTGAGGGCAGCTGCAGGAGTGAGGGAAGCCGACTCCAGCTACGTATTCTACATAGCTGGAGTAGCATACCTTAATCCCACCTTCCAGGTCTGCCGTTGACCTGTCCTTAGAGTTAGAAAGTTTTTCCTAATATCTACCCTCAATTTGGCTTGCTGAAGATTAAGCCCATTACTGCTTGTCCTACCGTCTGTGAACTATTTGCCACTGTGCTGCTTATTACATGTTCAGAGCCTATCATCCGGTGCTCCTCAGTCTTCTTTTCTCAGCACTACACATCCCCAGGTTTTTTTAACCGTGCCTCAGTGGCCACTGCTCTTAAAGACGGCTATGTACCGGTCTGTTCTTTGAGTGTAACTTAGAGCTGACAATGACTCAAGAAGTGGATATGACTCTTGAAAATAACAAAGCAGTAGAGAATTACACCCCATGATCCACTTCCTGTACCTAAGCCACCTAAGCCAAATACAGGAACGGAGGGGCATCATAGAATCATAGAATAATAGGACTGGAAGGGACCTCAAGAGGTCATCGAGTCCAGCCCCCCGCCCTCAAGGCAGGACCAAGCTCCGTCTACACCATCCCTGACAGATGTCTATCTAACCTGTTCTTAAATATCTCCAGAGAGGGAGATTCCACCACCTCCCTTGGCAATTTATTCCAATATTTGACCACCCTGACAGTTAGGAAGTTTTTCCTAATGTCCAATCTAAACCTCCCCTGCTGCACTTTAAGCCCATTACTCCTTGTCCTGTCCTCAGAAACCAAGAGGAACAAATTTTCTCCTTCCTCCTTGTGACACCCTTTTAGATATTTGAAAACCGCTATCATGTCCCCCCTTAATCTTCTTTTTTCCAAACTAAACAAGCCCAGTTCATGAAGCCTGGCTTCATAGGTCATGTTCTCTAAACCTTTAATCATTCTTGTCGCTCTTCTCTGTACCCTTTCCAATTTCTCCACATCTTTCTTGAAACGTGGCGCCCAGAACTGGACACAGTATTCCAGCTGAGGCCTAACTAGTGCAGAGTAGAGCGGCAGAATGACTTCACGAGTTTTGCTTACAACACACCTGTTGATACAACCTAAAATCATATTTGCTTTTTTTGCAACAGCATCACACTGTTGACTCATATTCAACTTGTGGTCCACTATGACCCCTAGATCCCTTTCTGCCATGCTCCTTCCTAGACAGTCGCTTCCCATCTTGTATGTATGGAACTGATTGTTCCTTCCTAAGTGGAGCACTTTGCATTTCTCTTTATTAAACCTCATCCTATTTACCTCTGACCATTTCTCTAACTTGCTAAGGTCATTTTGAATTATGTCCCTATCTTCCAAAGAAGTCGCAACCCCACCCAGTTTGGTATCATCTGCAAACTTAATAAGCGTACTCTCTATCCCAATATCTACATCATTGATGAAGATATTGAACAGTACAGGTCCCAAAACAGACCCTTGAGGAACTCCACTTGCTATCCCTTTCCAGCAGGATTTAGAACCGCTAACAACAACTCTCTGACTACGGTTATCCAGCCAATTATGCACCCACCTTATCGTGGCCCTATCTAAGTTATATTTGCCTAGTTTATCAATAAGAATATCATGCGAGACCATATCAAATGCCTTACTAAAGTCTAGGTATATGACATCCACCGCTTCTCCCTTATCCACAAGGCTCGTTATCTTATCAAAGAAAGCTATCAGATTAGTTTGGCATGACTTGTTCTTCATAAACCCATGCTGGCTATTCCCTATCACTTTCTTACCTTCCAAGTGTTTGCATATGATTTCCTTAATTACCTGCTCCATTATCTTCCCTGGGACAGATGTTAAACTGACTGGTCTGTAGTTTCCTGGGTTGTTCTTATTCCCCTTTTTATAGATGGGCACAATATTTGCCCTTTTCCAGTCTTCTGGAATCTCCCCTGTCTGCCATGATTTTTCAAAGGTCATAGCTAAAGGCTCAGATACCTCCTCTATCAGCTCCTTGAGTATCCTGGGATGCATTTCATCAGGACCTGGTGACTTGCTGACATCTAACTTTCCTAAGTGATTTTTAACTTGTTCTTTGTGTATCCTATCTTCTAAACTTACCCTCTCTCTGCTTGTATTCACTACGTTAGGCACACCTCCAGACTCTCGGTGAAGACCGAAACAAAGAAGTCATTGAGCATCTCCGCCATTTCCAAGTTTCCTGTTACTGCTTCTCCCTCCTCACTAAGCAGTGGGCCTACCCTGTCCTTGGTCTTCTTCTTGCTTTTAATGTATTTATAAAAGGTCTTCTTGTTTCCCTTTATGCCTGTAGCTAGTTTGATCTCATTTTGTGCCTTTGCCTTTCTAATCTTGCCCCTGCATTCCCGTGTTGCTTGCCTATATTCATCCTTTGTTAGTTGTCCTAGTTTCCATTTTTTATATGACTCCTTTTTTATTTTGAGATCGTGCAAGATCTCCTTGTTAAGCCAAGCTGGTCTTTTGCCATATTTTCTATCTTTCCTACACAGCGGAATTGTTTGCTTTTGGGCCCTTAACAACGTCCCTTTGACATAAAGTACCCTACTGACAGAACCCCTCCCACCCCCGCTTCCACCCCCCACACACACATCTTGGGATTACCCTTCTGTGTTCTGCTGCACTGGGTATAGTATTGCTTTGTGCTGTTGGCATGGCAGAAAGTAGCCAAAATGAGGGAGACAATTTGTTTCCTCCTTATCTGTATACCTGTGCCAGAGGGATAGAACCTGCCAATTGCTAAGAGTTCACCAGCTGAAATTTGTCTTTGACCAACTCTGTGTTCGCGCCGCTTCTATATGGAGAGGGAACTCCATTTTCAGACTTCAGCAGGTATGACTGGCCCTACAAGGCATGTTTTGCAGACCCTTAAGTGAAACAATAAGAATGAGACACACAGCAAATCTCTGCAGTGGTAGAGGAACGGAAGAAAACCATGCATGAAAGTGAAGACAGATAGAGTTATCCCAGCAAACCTGTGGGTGACAGATCTATATAATGACCATTCTTGGCCAACCTTACACGCAGCTCTTGTCTTGCCTGGTTGACACCCTCATTAGAGGACTGGCTGCTTCACGGTTCCTTTGCCTGGGACATTGTTTACCTTCAGTTTCCCCTCCCTGGATCACAGGTCACACAGTGATGCCCCCAGAATGCTTTAGGAGTCATTTCATGAACCGTTGGGAACTGTGAGAAGAGCAGCATGCAATAATCCCTCCAATTCTAGTCTATAACACGCTGGGTGGGTGGTGTGAAGAGCCCTTCCCCGTTGATGTCTGGGGTGTACTGAATGTGTTGTGACCAATGAAGAGAAATTAAAAAGACTGGGACTTTTTACCTCAGAAAAGAGGAGACTAAGGGGGGATATGACAGAGGTCTATACAATCACGACTGGTGTGGAGAGAGTGAATAATGAAAAGTTATTTACTTGTTCCCATAACGTAAGAACTAGGGGTCACCAAATCAAATTAATAGGTAGCAGGTTTAAAACAAACAAAGGACATTTTTCTTCATGTAGCACATAGCCAACCAGTGGAACTCCTTGCCAGAGGATGTTGTGAAGACTTTAATATGGTTCAAAAAAGAACTCGATAAATGCATGGAGGTTAGGTCCATCAACAGCTATTAGCCAGGATGGTGAGAAAAGGTGTCCCTAGCCTCTCTTTGTCAAAGGCTGGGAATGGATGACAGGAGAGGGATCACTTGATGATTCCTTCTTCTGTTCACTCCCTCTGGGGCATCTGGCATTGGCCATTGTCAGAAGACAGGATACAGGGCTAGATGGACCTTTGGTCTGACCCAGTATGGCCGTTCTTATGTTGTTGAATGTGTTGTCCATCTCTTGTGATGTGCTGTATGGATTGACAACAGTAGGGATTGAACCTGGTTCTAGTTCATGGAACTTCTGGACCTCAGCTGAACAGCTCAGCTCTGTTAACCAAGGTGAGAGTAGGTTATAACATTGTGAACTTGATAAATAAGAGGTTTCCTTGCTTGAGACACCAGAGAGAAGGAAGAGGGAACTATGAGACCTAGCCAGGGTTTCCCCTCTCTCTCAGCAAGCCCTTATGTTTGGTCATCAGGGTTTGGAGTCTATACTGAGCCTAGCACAATGGGCTCCTGACCTTTAGGTTACCATCTTCCTGCAGCTAGAAATAGCAAGGAGTGGGCCAGCATTAAATTTAAGTTAAACAAATAAAGGCAGTAATAGCAAGTTTTGCAGATCTAGAAAACAGAAATGCAATAAATGCATACGAGTGCAGATTTCCTTAGGGAGCCTAAGGGGAAGATGCTGTAGCTTTGATTGAACAGCAAATGCCCTCTCTGCTTATCATATTTTAAAACCTGTTTGTAGCAGGACACATTCACATTTACAGGGTGTTATCTTTCCTGCACCATCATGAAGCGCCTAAGGCTTTTTAATTCATTTTGATTTTGTTTTCACCCAAAGTTTTGGGATATTGCGGAATGCTGTTATGCTCTTCTCCTGATCTCATTTCTTGGTGATATTTGCTTGGTTCTTTTTTTTATCCTCTAGATCTGTCATGAGGCAATGATGAATGAGGAGAAGAAATTCAATAGGAGGATGAAAATTCACTGCTTCATTGGCAAATCTAGGGTTTTACCATGGCCAACGGATGCAGAACCTGACCTGAAACCAGACTTCCCCAGAGTCTGATGGTATGTGGATTGGGACTATTGTGAACTCAGCTTCTCCCAAATTGGATCTACTTGGCTGAAAGTTGGCTGAAGAGATGACAGGTACGGATGTGATATCAAGTTTGGCTTCTCTGTGGCAGCAGGAAGCGGAGCGCCCTCTAGCTCCAAGGCACTCTGATTTCAGCCATTTCAGAGAAGCGGGGTGCAGTGGACCAGGAGGGCAGCAGGGTGGGGCACAGTAGAACAGGCTGCCCCCATAATCTCCCAAAGCAATGGTCTTAAACTGCATCAAGGGAGGGTTAGGGTTAGAGTTAGGGTTAGGAAAAATTTCCCACCTGTCAGGGTGGTGAAATACTGGAATAAATTGCCTAGGGAGGTTGTGGAATCTCCATCTCTGGAGAGATTTAAGAGCAGGTTGGACAGACACCTGTCAGGATCAATCCTTGAGAAGGCCATTTAGGGATTTGGGGCAAAAATTTGTCAGGGATGGTACTTGGTCCTGCTGTGAAGGCAGGGGACTGGACACGATGACCTTTCAGGTCCCTTCCAGTTCTAGGAGATAGGCAATCTCCATTAATTTAAATTTAGGGACGATCTAGACCAGGGCTACTCAACTTTGGAAGCCCTGGGGACTACAGTGATACAGCACATGCTGAGGGCTGCAACTTAAGGGTGGCTGCATATATATGCAAATATATATGCAAATATATGCAAATAGCTTCTTTCACACTGACGGGCATGAATACAAAGCTCTTCCCACAATGCCCCTGAGCTCCCGGCACCTCTTTCCTGTGGTCTAGAAATGCCGACACCCTGCACCCGTCTGTTCCAGCCAGCCCGGTGGCTTGCATCTTTCAATGTTCACCCCTCCTGGGAGATGCCCCACCGTTGTGCATGTTCCCAGTTGAGGCCATGTACAAAGGATCCCACCCACGAACTGTGTGTTGAGCTACGCATAAACCCAAACTGCAACACGGGCCACAAACAAACCGTGTGTTGAGTAGCCCTGATCTAGACGGTGCTTGGCCCTGCCATGGGGGCAGGGGACTGGACTTGATGACCTCTTGAGGTTCCTTCCAGTCCTATGATTCCATGTATAGGGGATGTCAGGCGGTTGGTATCTCAAAGCGCATTAAGCAGGTTTCGCTCACCCTCTACCACACCATGATTTTCAAATCCAGGGATGAATAGGGAACCAACTGTCTCCTTTACAACCCTGTACTGAGGTAAGTGAACAAACGTTATTTTCCTGACCCAGGTGCTGGCTAGACTGTCTGAAATGATGACTCCTTCTGCATGGCAGCAGCCACAGGCGGCGATGTTTCTATGCAGAAATTATAGAGATTAAAGAGCTTTCAGCCGCCACTTTGAGCCAGTTTTCTCTGTCTCGTAACCAAGAATCTCTTCAATGATTATATGCTGACTACAGTGTAATCTACGAGAAATGGTCTCTCTTTCTCTTTTTATGTTGCAGGTTAAATATTAGGGAGTTTGCATGAAGTCTCAGTCTCATCTTGCCTATGATATAATGGCCATCTGAGTCCTGCATGGCTCTCTAGTTTCTTTTCTCCGATGGCTCCTGATTGCTGAGGGGACAGTGTGTCGATATTTGGCACGTGCAAACGAAGGTTATTATGCTGAACGTTTCTTCTGTTCTGTCAGAGAGGCTTCAGCTGTCCTTAAAGTAGGGAGTGGTCCTGTAATCTCTGGGCTCACAAAATGAAACCCACATAAGGGTTCCCCTTGTGCAGGGTGGCTGGTGTCCGTGGAACAATGAGAGTTTTTCACAACGATGTGAAGCAGGTCAAAAGTTTTTCAAAAATGTCATCTGTGAAGAGCAGGGTGAAAAAGCACACACATGAAACAGTGCGGTTTAATCCTTAGCAGGGAGGTGAACGGATAACCAGTTTGCTGTGGGGAGTAGGGTTGCCAGATGGTTGAAACAAAAATACCCCCTCCCCCCCCAAAAAAGTGAAAAAATTCTGTTGAAGGGAAAAAATAGGGGGGAGGGGAAACCAAATATGTATATATATATATATATATATATATATATATATCCTACTGCACGGCAGCAGCCATGGACAGTGACTCCAAGACTTATTAAGCAAAAAAAAAAAGTTAAATAAAAGAGCATTAAAACAGCATTTCCCCTTTAAGGGTGAGTGCAGGGATAGGAACAGGGGAGCGGTTGAGCACTAAGACCTCTTGCTTGGCAGCCATTTTGTGCTGGCAGCCTTGCGGAACCAGGTAAGCATTGGGGCTGGAGTCAGGGGGCTGGGGGTGTTGGGAGCCGATGGGGTTCGGGGGGGGAGGCCGGGCGCTAAGTGTTTGTAGGGTTGCCAGGTGCCTGGCATTTTTGCCTCCTGGCCGGGGAAAAAATCAGAAAATACCAGACATTTTAGGTGTCCAGTATTCTCTGCATTTTTTTACCGGACAGGAGGTGAAAATACCGGACTGTCCGGGTGAATACCGGACACCTGGCAACCCTAGTTTGGCGAGGAGGGGGGCTGCTGGCTCCCAGGCCATGTGGGTTTGTGAAAAGGGAGGCGGCAGTTTAGCATGGGGTGGAAGAGGTAGCTAGGCAGGGGATACGTCTGGGGGACTGGTCGACAGCCCTCCCCTCCTTCTGCTTCCAGCCCCAAGGAAGGCTGCTGACTCCCAGTCCACAGCGTTGGGAACCGACAACCCAGCACAGAGTCAGAAGCAGCCAGGCTGGAGTACCCCTGTCAGCGGCATGGGGGCTGCTCCAGCCCAACGGGGACAGGTCTGGGGGAAACTCCAGCCCAACAGGCTAGAATGCCCCCTCTCTCCGCCCATCTCTGTTTAAGCAGTAAACTGGTTAAACTTAATACACGTTGTACCTCCCCCGTCCGGCCGCCTCAGGACCTGGCTGGTCCCGGAACAAGGAGATTTGCCGAATGAGGGGAGGTCCCTCCCAACATGGCCCTTGCTGCCCCCGGCTAGGACTCCAGCCAGCCCTGCTACGGCCTTCCCAGCCATGGCTCCACGAGCTGGAGCTTCATGGCTGCTGGTGCTCTGTGGATGCCGCAGCTTTGGGGCTGCCAGGACTGAGGCTCCGCAGCTGCTGACACAGCGGCCGCTACTGACCCCCCACTACCGCCCGGCAGCAGGGGCCAGAACTCCCTCAACACAGGGCTCCTGGCTGAGTCACACCCCTCCTCCCCCACTCCTGCCCTGAAGCCCGGACTCCTTATACTGGACTCTGTGGTCCAGGAACATCTGTCATCCTTCTGGACCAGAGAGTCCCGGTTAAGGGAGGTGCCACCTGTATTTAACCGATTCGTTAAATGGGATTTTCCATCCTTAGTGCCTAGTTTTGTCTTTAAAAAGAGGGAGTGTGATTGACATGACATTTCTGTATAACTGGAAGCGTGTCCCAACCTGAAGCCCTTAGTCATTGAGGAAAATCATGGCATTGCCAGATCCGGTTCTGTTATCCATCTGTTCATTTCCTTATTAAGCACCCTCATCTACAAGCGGGACAGTTGAATAGGTGATACTCCCTTCCCCACCCCCGAGTCGGTTCCCCCTGCTGAGACGTTGGACCATAGCATGAGAGTCTGAGGAGAGAGAGGAGTGACAGTTCAATACCCTGTGTGGCTCACTGCCCATTTTAGGGCTTGAGGGGGTGGCTCAGTAGCTGGACTCTACATGCAGGTTAGGAGAATATTCTTTTTGATGAGTAAAAGGTATTAAAATCTTAGCGCCTACGTGGGTGCAGAGTGATTCCGGGCATGAGTACGGTGTAAAGTCCTCCCTGGAGTAAGCAAAGCGCGCAGCTCAACAGCCGAACATGCAAAATCTAACGGAGCTGGGTGAGAGGTACTTTCACATGCTACAGCCAAACTGAGAGAGATAACCATGGGAGATTGCATCTGATTAAGAAAAACCAGCATGCAAGATCCACCGCAGCACATGCATTTTTCATGGGAACTAATTAGCTTTTCTCCTGTCAAGATCTGACTGCAGAGTTCTGCTTTCCCCAGGAGATAAAACACTGATCCCTACATCCAAGGTGAGTTGGGAACTTTAGCTGTCAATGCCCTTCTAACTTGTATCCCAGCATGTGATGCACAGAAGGAGTCTGGGGGGTGGGAGGGAGGAAGATATCACTCCAAATGGTTTTTAAATTGCCTTCTTCTTTTCATGCGTGATCTGGAAATGGCGTGAAATGCGTCAAGTATTCATCAGGCCAGACCGTATGTGAATGCTCCGTGGGCGCTCATGCCAGGGCCCACACCCTGCTCTAAGGAATGTTAAACTATGTACGCCTAATGGAACGGTGTCCAAAGGAGAGACGGACCGGGCCGTGTCTGGGCACAGCTGAGGGCATCTGCTCAGGGCGAATTGCTCAACTTCGGGGCTCCTTACAGCCCCCAGACAGGTGACCTCTCCAAACCGGCCACAAACCAGTCCCACAGAGCGCTTCAGCTGCCTGCCTGAAGCCTCATGAGCAAAACCCCTCCGACACCCCAGCAATATCCGTGCCCCAGGTGGCCCCGGGCCTCATACACAGGTTGGGGGTCCTAGCACCCAATCCCACCTACCCCGAACAAGTCCTGTCCGGTTCCAAGAACCCAGCCACAGATCCCTGGTCAATTTACGCTTTGGACCTTACCCACAAATCACGCTGGGCCAATCCTTTATTGTAATAATAAACCTTTAGATGTTAGATGCTAAGGAAAAGCATGAGAGAAAGGTTGTTAAAGAATAGTACATTGCATGCATCGGATCTCCCAGTTCTCGATGCAGGCAGCTGCTGGTTTAAAAGTTCTTGTTGCACATCCTAGGATCAGGATGGGTCCACAGGTCTTTCAGGCTCTTCAATCCCTGCAATGCTGCCTCTGGGATGAAGTGCTGAGCTGAAGACAAAAATGGAGTCCACCACATGGCCTATTTATCCCTCCTTCCTGGTCTCTTCTTGGCTACAGCAGATCACCTGGTCCACTTTATTCCTGTGTTGCCTGCTGGTAGCCTTTAGGTATGAGTCACCACTCATTCTTTAGGTGTGTCCTTGGCCCATTGAGTGCCATTTTCCCACAGGGCCTCACTGATTAGCATGTCCATAGGCCGGGCCCTGCCCACTGCTCTACCACATGCAGAGAAATATTCAGTATCCATACAAGTACATGCTTATAATTGCACACACAGACATTATACAAACACGTGAACAGCATACATAGGATTAGCAGACAGTGAGCTTCTATTCAACACCCCACATGGCCCCCTTTTATACCATTTTCTGGGGCCAACACCCCCACCCATGGGTGCAGCAGCGACCTGGCTGCTCCCCTCAAAATCCAGTAACGTGACACCCGACCTCAGAACAGCTGACATGCACCTGTCAGATGGAAGCATTAGGCTCCAAAGCCCACAGCATGGGGATTTCAGCCTGAGTCTCCCTAGAGCCTCCTTCCAGTACAGAAATAGCTGCCCGAAATCCCTTTGAATGACAGGGCTTACACCTCACTCTTCTCCTTGGCATTTCCCATTGGTTGGCTTGGATGCTTCTCCACTCAGCTTCCTGGCTTCTGTGGATTTTGTACCTGGTGGCCTACCCCTTCTTAGGCACCATGTAAGGATAGGGTTGCCACGTGTCCGCTTTTGAACCGGACAGTCCCGTATTTGAGCTTTCTGTTCGGGAAACAAATTGAGAAAATATAAATGAGAAAACTTGTTCATCTTGGCCTCTGAGGATAGAACAAGAAGCAATGGGCTTAAACTGCAGCAAGGGAGGTTTAGGTTGGACATTAGGAAAAAGTTCCTAACTGTCAGGGTGGTCAAACACTGGAATAAATTGCCCAGGGAGGTTGTGGAATCCCCATCTCTGGAGATATTTAAGAGCAGGTTAGATAAATGTCTATCAGGGATGGTCTAGACAGTACTTGGTCCTGCCATGAGGGCAGGGGACTGAACTCGATGACCTCTCGAGGTCCCTTCCAGTCCGAGTATTCTATGATTCTATGAAAATGTAAGTGTCCGGTATTTTCTAAATAAGATGTAATGTAGATTGTGATGTAATGTCAAGTGTGTCCGGTATTTTTGTTGAAACCATCTGGCAACCCTATGTAGTGACCTGACTGGTGGCAGAGCTCCTAAAGGCAGCGTTGTAATGCTTACCTGGAGTTTCCTTGGCTTAGCCAGCCCTCAGCCGCCCTGGGACCATTTGGCTCCAGATGTTTAAAAAAAAACCAGAAAGATCCCCAAGATGAATCCCTTTTATTTCCAGATAATCTCCTGCTTGCCTCTTGCAGCCTTGGGGAACTCTGCACAGCTCAAAGTCCCATGTCTGGAAATGAGGGTATGTCTACACTACCACCCTAGTTCGAACTAGGGTGGTTAATGTAGTCATACGAACTTGCCAATGAAGCCCGGGATTTGAATTTCCCGGGCTTCATTTGAATGTTGCCGGGCGCCTTCATTTTTAACTGTCCGCTAGTTCGGACTCTGTGCCCGCAGCTACACGTGGCACTAGCTAGATAGTTCGGATTAGGCTTCCTATCTGTACGGAATGAGGTGTACAGCTAGTTCGGAATAGGAAGCCTAATCTAAACTATCTAGTTCGTGCCGCGTGTAGCCGCGGGCACGAAGTCCGCACTAGCGGACATTTAAAAATGGCAGCACCCGGCAACATGCAAATGAAGCCCGGGAAATTCCAATCCCGGGCTTCATTTGAAAGTTTGTATGACTACATTAACCACCCTAGTTAGAACTAGGGTGATAGTGTAGACATACCTGTTATGTCGTGGGGAGTTTCACAGCATAGGAAGAAATCAGTGGAAAGGCAGAGAGCTGGAGTAGGTGCAAGTGTCCATTTTATTGCATAGCACAGAACTCACTAGAGCAAGCCCAGACTAGCTGGGCTGACCCCAGTGACCTACTCAGTTACCATAACAACAAGATCTAGATCTACAACCCAATATACAACATATTCCTCCCCCCTTAATAAAAACGTCCCTTTAAGAAAACAAAAATGAACTATGAAATGAGGGTAGACCACCTCAAGTTCCCAGCTAACCCTGGGGATTATTTTGCCCCATCTGTGAGTTAATCTCAACTAAAGGTCCAGCCGTTGAGGAGGCCTCCTTTCTCTAGGTGGATTACGGCGGACATCCGGCCTTCTCGCACCCAAAGATGTTATGGGTGCAGGCCTGACACTGGGCTGGGAACTTGAAGTGTGAACAGGTGAGGCTGTTGGATCAGCCTGCTCAGGGAGGGGGTTATTGTTCGCCGCTGGTGGTGATGGAGGAGGAGAGTCAGGAGCAGGTGATTCTTGACACGGTAGCTCACCAGCAGTGGGAAGGACGGGCAACTCAACTGGAGATGTGCCTCGGGGGCAGGAATAACCTGTCAATAACTGATCTACATGCTGCCGCCAGATGAGATCTTTCGCAGTCCAGACAGTCTAGGAAACAGGTCCTGTTTGAGCAATAATAGTGGCAGGGACCCATTTAGCTCCAGGAACATAGTTCCGAGTCAAAACTGTCTGTCCAGGACTAAAGGTTCGGTCTTTTGCTCTGGATGCGCCTGATGACGTGACCTTCCTGCTGACGTTGCACAATTTGTCGTGGTTCTGAAGGTTTCAGCAAATCAAAGCACGTGCGAAGCTGACATCCCATCCTCGTCGCCACTTGTTATGTCGTGGGGAGTTTCACAGCATAGGAAGAAATCAGTGGAAAGGCAGAGAGCTGGAGTAGGTGCAAGTGTCCATTTTATTGCATCGCACAGAACTCACTAGAACAAGCCCAGACTAGCTGGGCTGACCCCAGTGACCTACTCAGTTACCATAACAACAAGATCTATATCTACAACCTAATATACAACAATACCCTGATAGTGGAGACCGCACTAGCTGAGCTCTGTGTTACTCAGCTAAGGGGATTCTAGCAATTGAACGTATATGAAAGAAGAACATAAAAACATAAGAACGGCCATACTGGGTCAGACCAAAGGTCCATCTAGCCAAATATCTTGTCTGCCGACAGTGGCCAATACCAGATGCCCCAGAGGGAGGGAACACAACAGGTAATACTCATGTGATCCCTCCCCTGTCACCGACCTCCAGAGAAACAGAGGCTAGGGATACTATTCCTACCCATCCTGGCTAATAGCCATTGATGGACCTAACCTCCATGAATCTATCTAGCTCTTTTTTGAACCCTGTTAAAGTTCTAGCCTTCACAACATCCTCTGGCAAGGAGTTCCACAGGTTAACTGTGCACTATGTGAAGAAAAATGTCCTTTTGTTTGCTTTAAAGCTGCTGCCTATTAATTTCATTTGATGACCCCTAGTTCTTTTATTGTGGGAATGAGTAAATAATTTTTCCTTATTCACTTTTTCCACACCAATCATGATCTTACAGACCTCTATCATATCCTCCCTTAGTCTCCTCTTTTATACATTGAAAAGTCCAAGTCTATTTAATCTCTCTTCATATGGGACCTGTTCCAAACCCCTCATCATGTTTTTTGCCCTTTTCTGAACCTTTTCCAATGCCAATATATATTTTTTGAGATGAGGCTACCACATCTGTACTCAGTATTCAAGATGTGGGTATACCATGGTTTTATGTAGAGGCAATAAGATATTTTCTGTCTTATTCTCTATCCCTTTTTTAATGACTCCTAACATTGTTTGCTTTTTTGACTGCCGCTGCCCACTGAGTGGATGTTTTCAGAGAACTATCCACAATGACTCCAAGATCTCTCTCTTGAGTAGTTGTAGCCAAAATAGTCCCCATCATATTGCATGTCTAGTTGGGATTATTTTTTCCAATGTGCATTACTTTACATGTGTCAAAATTAAATTTCATTTGCCAATGGCCCCATCACTATAGTACCATATAATTTTTAATACAGTTAACCTCATAGCCCCCCTGTAAGTGCATTTCTTATCCTTTTACAGATGGGAAACTGAGGCAGAAGGAGGGTTCTGTGACTTGCTCAAGGTCAACCAAGAAGTCTAAAGCACAGCAGAGACTTGAACCATGGTTACTCAAGTCCTAGACTAGCACCCTACCCCTTCTGCTAGACTTCCTTACTTGCTAGAGAGTGCTCACAGAAGGAGAAGGTGGAGGAGAAATCAGCTTCCAGGCTGCTAGGCATGACCAAGAAGAAAGAAGGCTCCAATCCTGATGGCTGAGGCAGGTGAGACTTGGACATGCTGGCAGAACTTCGCACACTTTCTTTTCTAGTTGGGGTAATTTATTCCGGAGAAGGATCGGTAGAATGTTGATATCTTCTGAAGCATCTGGCACTGGCCAGGAGCAGACAGCACACAGAGGGTATGTCTACACTTGCACCTTCTTTCGAGAGAGGGATGCAAATGAAGACATTCGAAATTGCAAATGAAGCCAGCATTTCAATATCCTGCTCTTCATTTGCATAATTGCGTTATGGCGCTATTTCAAAATAGTGCTATTGTGAAATAACAGATGCTGTTAAGCTGCGGTTATTTCTAAGAAGACACTTTTTTCGAAATAACCGTTAAACCTCATTTTATGAGGAATAAGGGTTATTTCGGAAGAAGGGTGTTCTCCCGAAATAACCGCAACTACATTGTGTTTGTTATTTCGAAATAGCGCTATTTCGAAATAGCACCATAACGCAGTTATGCAAATGAAGCACGGGATATGTAAATCCCAGCTTCGTTTGCCATTTTTAATGTCTTCATTTGCATCCCTCCCTCAAAAGGTAGGTAACTGTCTTTCCCAGACATGAAGGCTACGTCTAGACTGGCATGATTTTCCACAAATGCTTTTAACGGAAAAGTTTTCCGTTAAAAGCATTTGCGGAAAAGAGCATCTAGATTGGCACGGAAGCTTTTCTGCAAAAGCACTTTTTGTGGAAAAGCATCTGTGCCAATCTAGACGTGCTTTTGCGCAAAAAAGCCCCGATCGCCATTTTCGCGATTGGGGCTTTTTTGCACAAAACAAATCTGAGCTTTCTACACTGGCCCTTTTGCATAAAAGCTTTGCACAAAAGGGACTTTTGCCCGAATGGGAGCAGGATAGTATTTCCGCAAGAAGCACTGATTTCTTACAGTAGGAAGTCAGTGTTCTTGTGGAAATTCAAGCGGCCAGTGTAGACAGCTGGCAAGTTTTTCCGCAAAAGCACCTGCTTTTGCGGAAAAAGCTTGCCAGTCTAGACACAGCCTATGAGATGCTCTGTGGTACTCAAAAGCTTGCCTCTTTCACTGGCAGAGGTTGGCCCAATAAAGGTTTTTACCACACCCACCTTGTTTCTCTCATATCTTGGGATCAACCTAGCTAGATAGACTGATGACAAGGTGACTTCCTTCTTCGCAGGTTTTCCCTGTCTCACCTGAGTACCCTGACCACTGGCCTTTCTGGGGCATTTTCCGGCTTGACTTTTAACCAGCAATTCAACACCAGAGCAAAGTTTTGAGAAACACTTTAAACCAGCGCTTAGGTTCTGTCGCTCACACTGAGTCTTTCAGTAAATCACTTTATTTTCCTTGCTGCCATGGGTAAAACACTGTAAATAATACTGTCCTTCCTAGCAAGGACAATGCAAGGCAAAATCAAATTGAATGGCAGTGTTTGCGTGCTGTGAGGGGGTCTAGAAATCTCCCACTGTAGTGGCCCTGAAGGAGTTAATGGGTGGCCTGCTTTCTTCCCCACCTACAATTAGGTGACTGATTAGCAACAGCTGAGCTACAAAGCTGCTGCTCAGGCAGAGGGGGCGTTGTTAGAGGGACTGGGGAGGATCTCTCAGTAGCTTGACAAAGAGCTTCTGGAAGAATGGATGCCGAGGCCTGCCAAGGAAAGCTGAGGTAAGGCTGCTAGGGTATAGTCAAAGGCACATTTCTCTAAACCGAGGGGGGGAGGAGAAGGCCAAGAGGCCTGTGTAGCCAAACGTGAGAGGAGCTGTTCTACAGGGTCAAGGAGAAACGAGCAAACAGCCAGGAGTCTGGGTTTTTTAATGAGCTGGGTATTATCAACCCCCTTTTGGTGTCCAGGAAAGGAGCACCGGCCTATCCAAAGCAGAGCAGTGTCTCTCCAAGTGGAACCCGCACCCCTAGCGTGGGTCACTGTCCCGTGGAGGGGCACTTAGCCTACTTACCGTGAGGGATACGAACAAGGGAGCTGTACAGACTCCTACACTAAGCTCCAGAGGTCTCACATGGAAATCTGCCTAGCGGGGGGTTACACAAGCACTCTGGTATCATGGAGGGTCTGTGTGGAGATAACTACTGGTACCTGAGCCCTTTTGGGCTGGCCTGAGACAGCAGTGCTGAAAGTACCCTGGGCAGGTGGGTTAATCGTGCCGAACTTTCCCATGTGAGTCCGACACCACTTTCCACTGAAGGGCTGAGTGCAAGGAGGGGAGGGTACTGTTTGCTTTTCTTAGTAAGGTGCTAGCTAATGCTGAATAACCGTGGCCCCCTGCTTCCCTCTGGCCTGTCTTTTTGAGCTGGAGGATGGCTGCTGATTCACCCCCTAACTCAAAGCAGTGCATGCACCCGGCACCCTTGGGATGTAGGGCAGACAAGAGGGGGCCCAGAACCCTGCCCCAGTTGGCAGCATTGCTTACGCCCACCTCCAGCTGCCAAGAGTCCCGCACAGAGCGAGGGTGGCAAACCCACACAGCCATGGCCCTCCTCTGGACCCCCTCCCTCCCCGGTGTCTTGTCAGCTCAGAAGGCCTTTCTCTAAGCCAGCAGTTCTCAAAGTGTGGTCAGTGACCCTCTTGCGGGGGGGGCTGCAGGTTCAGGGTTTGGCCCCTCTCAGTGGGGAGCCCGTGCTGGCACTCCAGCCCCACATGTCCCCCTCTTGTGGGGTTGGCTTCCCGCTGCAAGGAGGGGAGCCCTGAGCCTCCCAGAATGGTTCCAGCTTGTGGAGGGAAAGAAATAGATCCACATGCTCCTGTTCCCCCTCCCCTCAGCCGGGGAAATGGCGGTGAAGGCTACTACTCACCTGGAGGCTTTCACTGCTGCTCCCATTGGCTAGAATCCCTCCAAGACCAAACCCCCTCCACAGCCCACTCCTGCACCCAAGCTCCTAGCCAGACCCAAACCCCCAGCCTGCTCCTGCACCCTCCCTCTTGGCCAGACCCCCCACCTCAGCCCACTCCTACACCAATTTTGTCATCATGGGTACTTGGCTGGTGGTCCACGGAAAGGTTTGCTTGAGCAGGGTGGGCCACGGGCTAAAAAGTTTGGGAACCACGGCTCTAAGCATCTCCGTGTGCCCTTCTCTTGTGTGACGATGCTCGTCGGAGAGGCTAGCTGAAGAAAAGTCAGCAACATCAAGTCTTCCCTAGTCTCTCTCCATGTTTCAATGGGAGGGGGGGAAAGGTGAAGCATAAAATGGTTAGACCCAAATGAGGTGATGGGGATGAGGTAAAAGAGATGGGGGCATCCTTCCCCCTGCACCTCCCTCTCCAGCTGAGATGATAACGCTGCCGGCTGCGAGCGCTGATCTGTAACCTCAGTTCAAATTCTCCTCTCAGCAGCCACGATTGGGCACATTTGTACTGCTGTCCTGTCTCTGTGCCCCCTGGCCGCCTCTGAGCGAGTACCATGCACTGCCTCTTGCAGGGGACTAGGCTTCCCGTTGGGTTCTGTTTGCCAGTAGGATGTCTGCACAGAGTAGTGTGTGCTGAACGATAGCTGATTTAAGCTTAATATTTACAGCCTAAATACCTCCAATACTCCTTCTCCAGTGCCCAGGCCTCCCTGTTCTCGTCTACACAGGTTCCTATGCTGTGAGGATGTGCAGAAGCCGGGTGTTTTCCAATGATGCAAAAGCAACATCACTGCACATCTGGCATGTTCCTCATCCTTTCTCCCCAAACATGGTACGGGGGGTGTGGGGAGGTGTTCTCTCTGGATTTGTATGAAGGGGGGATGGAGACTCTTCTCCCCCCCCCAGGTGCTAAAAGGGTTACCTGAAACCAAAGGGCTCAGTGAAGGCAGTTGGAGGAGGAGCATGAAGTTAGGACGTCTCAAAGAGAAGGGGGCTGCAACGAGAGACGGGGTTCTCCAATCCCTGTGGCTGGTAGAAAGTGAAGGAAAGGCCTAAGGAAAGGCAGATGTACAGTAAGGCCAGGGGAGTGGCTCTGGAAAAGGACCTGAAGGGAAGCCAGGTTAGGAAGGAGGCCAGGGAGTCAGCAGGGGATCTGAAGTCACCCACCTTAGCTGCCTGCTACAGGGTCCCTGCACTGGAACCCAGAGCAGAAGGAGAGACTAGGGCTGTGTTTACACAGCAAAGTTATTTCGGAATAACGGCCATTATTCCGAAATAGCTCTGCGAGCGTCTACACAGCCATTCTGTTTTTTTGAAATAATTTTGAAATAAGGGATGGCTTATTCCGACTTCTGTATTCCTCTTTTAGGAGGTATAATGCCTATTCCAAAATAGCTATTTCGGAATAAGGCATGGCTAGATGCTCCACTTCTGCCATTTCAAAATAGCCCCAGGAGTTATTTCTCGTGGGGCTCTAAATCGAGATAGCACGTGCACATTAGAGAAGCCTGCCTCTGACTCATTTTGAGGCTTCCCTGCGGTGTAGACATTCTCTTTCAAAATAAGCTATTTTGGAATAACCATTTTGAACTAGCTTATTCCGAAATAACTATGCAGTGTAGCTGTAGCCTAGGTTCCCTCCTGGGCTACCATGAAAGATGGTGCAGAAACACCAGGGCACACGGAGGGGGAGAAGACAACAGATTGGGGAGCCAGGCACCCAAGAAGGGCCCATTTCCACACAAGAACAGGAGAACCCCACAGAGCTTGGGACGAAGTCAAGAGAAGTGAGCAGGGACAAGAAGACTGTGTATTTCAGTTGTGTATGGGACTCTTCTCTGGAAGGCAGGTGCAGCTTTCACGTAACCTAACTGAGTCATGAGAAGAGAGACCAGGGTGTGTTGGAGTGGCCTTCAGCAGCCAGAACTAGATGAGGACAGTCAACCAGGACTGGTTATGCTGGGGAAAAACATCCTCTGGATGACTTCTTTCATAACTGTTCCCTCTTCTGGTAACAATCTACTGCCCTCTGAAGAAAGGATTCTTGTGCAGTTCAGTCTAATAACTTTTCTCTCCCCTTTCTCTCTCTCTCTCTCTCTCTCTCTCACACACACACACACACACACACACACACACACACACACACACACACACACACACTCTCCTATATTGGATGTGTGTTGGAGAGTCAACACACAGCAGTGATCCACAGGAAGCAGTTGAGACAAAATGTTGATCCTGTAGCCACAGAGTTCAAATGACTCCCTCGCTATCTGCTCTCATAGAACATTTCATCTGAGGCTTTATCGTAGTTGATTAAACATTTGCGGACTGCATGCTTACTCAACTTAAGAGCACCCCATCGTGCTCTTTCTATTTTGTAGAAGTGAGACTTTTGGTAGTTATCTAAATGGTGTCTTTTCGAAAGGTGGGTGTTGCATTATTGTTGGTGTCCAAACAAAGGAATTAGGATGGAGATTTCCAAGTGTCGAGTACTAGCTGAACCCTGGTGTATGTTAATGGAGCAGAGTTAAGCTAACACTGAGCACTTTTGCAAAGCCTGCTCTAAAACTCCACCAGCCAGATCATCATCCATCTCCAGGAGCAAAACCAATTTATACCAGTGGAGACTCTGACTGTACATAATATTAACCATTAAGGGTTTTTGGGGATCTTCTCTCTGGAAGTCTGGCAGCTTCTCTAAACGAGGCAGACACTAGACTTCTCCTCCCTGGCCGTGGTCTTAATTAAATAGTTGCAAAAAGTTTTGAACCTTAAATAGGAAATGCTGTTCAAGGGATGGATCCAACACCCTCTGAAGACAATGGAAACTCTTCTGTTGGATCTGGCTCTAAGTTTGCAGTGTTGAGGCTGTAACACTCATTTTTAGTATCTCATCCTAAGCCTGTGTTAGACAAGCAACTGCCAGAGATGGTCTAGATGGAGTGTGACCCTAGCCTTAATGACCTCTCGAGAGTCTTTCCAGTTCTATGATTCTGTGCGCCAGTACTGTCTAGGGGATGCATTTTGCTCTTACACAGAACCCTAAACTTGAAATAAGATATGCTGTTTGCATTTAGGGAGAGGGGTATCTCAGTGGTTTGAGCATTGACCTGCTGAAACCGGGGATGTGAGTTCAATCCTTGAGGGGGACATTTAGGGTTTTGGGGTAAATCTATCAGGGATGGTACTCGGTTCTGCTATGAGGGCAGGGGACTGGAGTTGCTGACGTCTCAAGTTTCCTTCCAGCTTTATCAAAAAACAGGACTATGTAACACTTTAAAGACTAACAAGATGCTTTATTAGATGATGAGCTTTCGTGGGCCAGACCCACTTCCTCAGACCAAATAGTGGAAGAAAATTGTCACAACCATATATACCAAAGGATACAATTAAAAAAAAAGAACACATATGAAAAGGACAAATCAAATTTCAGAACAGAAGAGAGATGAGGGGGTGGGGGGAAAAGGTAAATGTCTGTGAGCTAATGGTATTAGAGGTGGGGAAAGGTAAATGTCTGTGAGCTAATGGTATTAGAGGTGATAATTGGGGAAGCTATCTTTGTAATGGGTAAAATAACTGGGGTCTTTGTTGAGCCCCCCTCATAGAGTGTTGAATTTTAGCATGAATGACAGTTCAGAGGATTCCCTTTCAAGTGCAGATTTAAAAGGCTTCTGAAGCAGGATGCAGGTAATTAAGTCACTGAGACAATGTCCTTTCTGGTTGAAATGGCAAGAAACTGTTTTTTCTTTGTGATCCTGTCTGATATCTGTTTTGTGGGCATTGATCCTTTGGCGAAGTGTTTGAGACGTTTGTCCAGTCTACAAAGCAGACGGACACTTTCGGCACATGATAGCATAAATTATATTTCTGGATGCGCAGGAATATGTGTTCTTGATCTTATACCTCACTTGGTTGGGTCCAATAATGGTATCAGCAGAGTGAATATGTGGACAAAGCTGGCAACGGGCTTCCAGCTTTATGTGAGAGATAGAGAGATTGAATTTCAAAATAGCATATTTTGAAATTTGGTGCATCTACACAGCACCAAATTTCAAAATAATGCACTATTTTGTGACATCCCTTAACTTTCGTGGAACAAGAGTTACAGGGATTCTGAAATAGGTCTTGAAATAGCAGGCGTGCTATCTGGAAATAGCGGGTGCCTTCAGAAGATGTGGGGTAGCTATTTCGGGATACTTCTGGTATCCCTAAATAGCTTGAAGGATGGAGTGAGAGGTTGCTTTGTTACTCTGCAGCAGTTCCTCTCTTCGGGTATGTCTACACAGAGGGGCTATTAACTCTCTTCCCAGCCATGTTGGCTTCTGTGCAGGGCACAATTGGGCTACAGCTGCACCCCACGTACCAGCTGTTCTCGCTCCTGAAATAACCTTGAAACATTGATGTAAAAGAGCAGAATGACAGTTGCAAGCAGTAATGTCCTCTTCAGTGGAACCCATAACTCTAGAAATAGTGCTGCACCTAAGTTACTTAAATCTGGAAATTGCCAAAAACCCTTCCGTGAAATAAAAATTACGCGATGCCGGGTCACACACAATGAGTGATGTCCAAGGAGGAGTGAATGTGGATCTAGAACAGTTAACGTTCCAGTGGTTTATAAAAAAGTCTTAATACGATACTATACTACTTACTGTGATGAAAGAGGACCTATCTTAGGGCAGGGGTGGGCAATGAACAGCTCAAAGTTCGGACATGGTTTGCCAGGGTTGGCCCTGGCAGGTCACCAGAGACTTTCTTTACCTGCATGCCTGGAGGGATGGCTGTTTGTGGCTCCCATTGGCTGTGGATCATTGTTCCCAGCCAATGACAGCTGTGGGAAACAGTGCTTTGGCCTGAGTTACTTCCTTCAGCTCCCATTGGCTGGGAATGGTGCACTGCAGCCAATCGGTGCTGCGAGTATGTGCACCTGCGGACATGAAGGTAAATAAAGTACCTGATGGACTGCATTGGGGCTAACCCTGGTGACCCATAGCTGGGTCGTGGGCTGCTTATTGCACACCCCCGACTTAGGGTCTTGATTCTGAATACAGGTGGACTCCAGTATTGTTGTATAGGCTTAATGAGATGAGCTTAATCAACAGGTAGGGTAAATGCCCACTGTGGGTGTGAACGATGAACACTACTAAAAAACCAGCTCCTTCACCATCAAAGGCATAAATCAGTGCCTGTTATGTGTTGGGAGCAGAGCCAAAGACCTCAAATGAGGCAGGGAATGACTGATGACTTCTGATTTACTCCAGGGTAGCAGAATCAGATTCCAGTCCTGGAGGCTCAGTGAAGACAGGATACAGTTGCAGAAGTCAAGTCCATAGTGACCCTGGGGCTGCGTTAATATAACTGAGGTCAAAATCTGGCCTGCAAAAGTACATTTTTTTTAAGCCTTTGAACATTATCTTGCACATAACAGGAACGAGGCTTGGGATTTGCCAGGCTAAGCACCTTGCTCGCAAATTGCAACAACAAATTCTTAATTAACCTTTACATGATGAGGATTTCACTGGCAACGGGCCAAGCTGAAATTAGAGCAACTCCGTGTGTTCCTCATCAAAGCTGGATTTTGCAGATACTCTGGCATCGGGCACGCTGCAGTAACTCAGGCTGTTCTCCCTCCTCCTCCCCGCCCCTCTTTGTCGTAGGACTGTTCGGGAAAACTGGAAAATAAGGGGTGATGTACTTTATGGAGTCTGTTTAGGAGAAGACAGTGAAGGATGCATACAACTGCCTTGCTTCTCCCGTTCACCGGTGCTGAGGGGTGGAAGCAGGCCGCAACGATCTTGCCAGATGTCAGGGTGCCACTAGCAATAAGCTAGACTGACCAAACTAGCGGATGGGTCTGCACAGTCAGTGATAAAATTAGTGATATTTCCCCTGATAGGGGCTCACGACCCACTTCAAACCACTGAGCTCATCACTGCCGGGGGCACCAGAAAGGCAGAGACGAGGTCGGAAATTGCACACTGCCACTCCGACAGGTGACGTGTGGCTTAAAGGAGATGGGTCACGGGTTCAAAATGTCTAGATTCCACGGAATCGAGAATTCAATAGGGGCGGGGCCAACAGCTAAATGGAGCTCCGTGAAGTTTGCTGTGGGAGACCTTTTCAGGGAAGACCTTGATACTGAAATGTGGAGTGGGTATTACTGGTTTATGAGGGTCTCCTTGTCAGAGCACTGGCTGGCTCCTTTCTGTGGGGAAACCCCCCAATTATTGAGCTGCCCCAGTTGTTAGCCTAGGTGTGTGGGTCACAGTAGTGCGTATGGCACTTTTGGGCTCAGCATTGGAGCCAGGCAATGTCTACACTCACGGCTTCTTGTGCAAATAATATGCAAATGAGGCTAAGCGTGGGATATCACCGAGCCTCATTTGCATACCGAATGAGCCACCATTTTTTTCAGAAGAGGCTCTTGCACAAGAAGGAGCGTCTACACTGCCCCTTCTTGCGCAATGCCGTTACACCTATTACTTTTCAGGAAGAACAGCATTGCACAAGAGGGTTTTTCTTGCACAAGAAGGGGCAGTGTAGACACTCCTTCTTGCGCAAGAGCCTCTTCTGAAAAAAATGCTGGCTCATTAGGAATGCAAATGAGGCTCGGTGATATTCCATGCTTAGCCTCATTTGCATATTACTTGCGCAAGAAGCCGCAGCAGGTTTAAAACAAATAAAAGGAAATTCTTCTTCACACAGAGCATAGTCATCTGCGGAACTCCTTGCCTGAGGAGGCTGTGAAGGCTAGAACTGTAACAGGGTTTAAAAGAGAACCTCCATGAATGTATCTAGTTAAGTCCATTAGTGGCTATTAGCCAGGATGAGTAAGGAATGGTGTCCCTAGCCTCTGTTTGTCGGAGGGTGGAGATGGATGGCAGGAGAGAGATCGCTTGATCATTACCTGTTCGATTCACTCCCTCTGGGACACCTGGCATTGGCCACTGTTGGCAGACAGGATACTGGGCTGGATGGTCCTTTGGTCTGACCCAAAATGGACATTCTTATAGTTCCAGCCAGGCCCCTTTTAGGTGGTTATTGTATACCTCAGTGGCTCGTTGTGACCTTCCATACTGCTTCTGATGTTTCCTAGAGACCAGGGTCACTGCTTACTGAGCCAACCTCATTATTGGCAAAGTTAAAGGACTCCACAATCCTGGTCTCTCTTTCCAGGAGCAAACTTTTTAGTGGTGTGGGGATGGTTGGGGGGAACCCAGGACTGCCCCCTATTCTGAGTTCCAGCCCTTGAATCCTAGGTAGCAGCACCTGTCCGAAGGTGTTTTCCCCTAGCTCCAACACAGCAGCCACTTTCCCAAACATTCTCCTCGTACCTGAGCAAATCGTTCCTGCTTCTGCACAAACACGCCTTTCTTCTTGCAGACCCCAGCTCTCCAGCAACGCCCGTCCTCCTCTCAGTCCTTCCCTCTTCTCCTTCCCTCTCCCTTTAAAAGTAGCCCAGGGAGCCTTAACTGGCTGCCGGTGCCCGATTAGCCTGCTGCTTCAGGCAAGCTCTTAACTAACCTCACACGCCTGCCTGTCTTGATTACATGGCCACAGTCTCTGGCAGTTAATTCAGGAAATAGAAAGCCATTCACGCAGCTCCTGGCATGTCTGCCCTCTGCCAAACTGTTGTAGCCAGCTGCCCTGGGTCTGTCCAGCCCCTCTCCCCACCCAGGAAAAAAAATCCCTGGATCAGAGAGCAAAATGGGAATACTGGGTGTCTCAGGCAGAGGGAATGACGGGGCCCATTGTTTGAACAGCCCCTAGAGATGGCGCATGCTACCCATTGCTAACAAAGTCCAACTGCTTTGTGCAATGCCTGTTACAGCCTTTCCATTCGTGTACGGTCTGCATGTGCGGCCGCTTGGCCTGCGATTCACAGGTTCCCAAATTGTTCATACCTGCTCCTAGGCAAGTCTCACGTTTGGCATACGTAGCTGTCTCCCGGTGAGGAGAGTCAGAATTAATGGCTCTGACCGCCTTCCTTATCGCCGCGCTGCAGAAACTTTTGTCAGTTTCTGAGATAGACGGGGCAGAAGCAGAATGCTTCACAAGATCATTGGGGGTCGTGATGCAATTATTCGATTCCTCCCTCCTGTGTTGCGGTAGATTAGTGCTCAGGCTCCCAGGAGAAAAAACAAATTTGAAATGGCACGCAGCCGCCAGGTGCCAGACAGGTTAGTGAAAGCAGTGCAGGAACTGGATAAAACACACACGAGACTTCTGAGGTAACGGGCGCTTTTTCCCAATAATTCCTGACTGTGTTCCCAGTTCAATTAGAAATGCCGTATTGCAAATATACAAATGCGGCATCATTGAGGAGCTGCCAGGATCACAGCTACCGTTAGTCAAAGTTAATCAGAGAATCGTACAATCTTAGGGCTGGCAGAGACCTTAGGAGTCATCGAGTCCAGCCCCCTGCCCAAAGTAGGACCAACCCAACTCAATCAACCCAGCCAGGGCTCTGTCAAGCCAGAACTTAAAAATCTTTAGGGATGGAGATTCCACCCCTCCCTAGGGAACCCATCCAACCCTTCATCACCCTCCTAGGGAAATAGTTTGTCCTAATATCCAACCTAGACCTCCCCCACTGCAACTTGAGACCATTGCTCCTTGTTCTACCATCTGTCACCACTTCTGTCCAGCCTCTTTGGAACTTGTCTTCCAGAAGTTACAGGCTGCTATCAAATCTCTCCCTCATTCTTCTCTTCCGCAGACTAAATAAGATCAAATCCTTCAGCCTCTCTTTGTAGATCATGTGCTCCAGCCCCCTCCTCATTTTGGTTGCCTTCTACTGTACCCTCTCCAGTGCAGCCACATCCTTTTGATAGGGGGCCCCCAGAACTGGATGCAATACTCCAGATTGTATTTTGGAAAAACTAAGGTTAATGAAAGCTTCATTTCTTTGACGGGCCAATAAAGTTATGTACCAGGCCTGGGAAACTTTGAGATTAATAATAAAGACCAGTTACTCCTATGTATCAGTGTTTATGTCCTAGGCCCATCCCATACCACAAACACATAAACCTGTCCCTTGGCAGATACCAGTAGCAACTGACTCTGATGCCCCTCAGACTTTTTTTTCTCCTTGCTTTTTACTGTAATGTCCTCTTTCCATGGCTTCTCCATTTCATGCGCCGTACTGATTCCTAGCAATGTTGGTCTGAAACTTAAAAAACCCAAAACAACCTTGGGGAAAAAAATGTGAACCTATAGGACTTGGGGGTATGTCTACGCAGCGGCGTTAATTCAAAATAACAGTGCAAATCTACATAGCAAGCCGTTATTTCGAAATAATGTCGAGCTGGAGGACTTCATTTTCCAACTCCTGTAGCCCTCATGTTACGAGGAGTAAGGGGATGTAGAGGAAGAGTGCTCTACCTCAGACTTCCTGCTGTGTAGACAGCTCCAAAAGCCAAAATAAGCTATTTTAACTTCAGCTACGCAATTGAGGTAGCTCATGTTGCATTGCTTATTTCAGCTTTACCTCTGCTCTGTAGACGTGTCCTACGAGAACTGGCATTCCGAAGTTTCAGCTTGGCTTGGTTTATGGCCTGAACCATCTCTGTCCTCCCTTGTGCAATATGAAACTGCTGGGTGTACACAAAAGCCATGTTTTGGCTCTGGATTCTTATTGGCATCCTATGTAACTGTCTCCAGTCATCCGTCCTGTCTACGAAAAGAAATTCACTTGGCAATCTGTAAATTTGTAATGTAACGAAAGGGTGGGAAAAAACATTAAGAGAATCATTTAGCCCATCTTTGACCTATCAGAATAAGACACTAACTCAAATAATTTCTCCTTCTCAAATAATTTTGGAAAAGGGGCACTATGCTCCCCTTCTCATGAAGTCTTTGCAAATGGGATTTTTAGTCTAGTGTAATGCTGCCACACACTGGTTCACAGTAGATGGGATCCAACCTATGACCTTTTGTAGCATAATGTATGAGCCTCTTCCTTCTGAGCAAAAAGATATTTCTTCTATCCCAGTGCGTAACATGCTCCTCAAATTCTACCTGGTATAGTCACCGCTAGAGCACCAAGCAAAAACAAACCTAAGGGTATGTCTGCGCTTCGGTGCTATTTCGGGATACTTCTGATATCCTGAAATAGCATATCCTGTGTCTTGACAGTGAGCCTGTTATTTCAAAATTAGCTTTCAAAATAACACCCTTGCTATTCTGCCATCCCTGTAAACCTCATTACACGAGGATTAAGGGGCATTTCAAAATAACGGTTTCCTTCAAAATGTAGCACTGCGTAGGCAGCGCCAAATTAAAATATTAACTATTTTGAAATTAACTCGAAATAAGTTATGCAACGTGCTTAGCTCAAATTGTGTAGTTTATTTCGAGCTAAGGATGCTGTGTAGACATACCCTAAGAGAACAGCTGTTTCCTGGCCAGTAGATACTGCAATTAGATACAGGTCGAACCTCTCTAATCCGGCACTCTCTGGTCCGGCAACCTCTGTAGTCTGAAATGATTTTAGTTAGCTTGATGGCCGCTTATCGTGGGTGTGGCAGTTTCCCGCAGTCTCATAAAGTTTGTTTACAGCCACCAGTCCTGACTCACAGTGTTCTATGCTGTTATTTAGCTCTAATTTACCCCTATGATCCCAGCAAGCAAGCAGTGAAAATGTTGGTAATGCCATGGTTCAGCAAATTCTCTGATTTGACACCTGTCAGGTCCCAAGGATGCCGGACTAGAGAAGTTCAACCTATACTATTTTGTGGCAGCAGAATTGGTACAGCTGCTGTCCCAGCACAGCACAGTTCTGGCAACTTTTTCTGAAGCAGAACGATATTACTGTACGCGTTCTAGAAATAGCAGCAATAAAAAAGCGATACCATTTTAAGACTGCGTGCAGATTTTAGACATGGGTTTCGCTACCACGATCATGCCCTTTGGCAACTGCTGGTGTGAAAGAGAAGAGTCTCTCTGACAGATACAGCCACCCTTGCTTCATCTGCCCATTCTGGAGCACAGCTGCTTCTGAGGTAGCTCACAGCAGAAGCAGTCTTTTCTGTGGCTGTCTGCGGCGGGGGAAAGAGGATTTTCAGCTATGTTCCTGCTGCTTTTCATAGCAGCCCCCCAGAATGTAGGGGCTGTACCTTTCTGCATAGGAGGCATATTTGGTGGGATGGGGGAGGCCATAACCAGAGTACCAGACTGTTTACTAGAGCTAAGGCATCACCTTCCTCCAGAGATCAGTGTAGTGTGGCTGCTGTCTGGCCTGAGGCCTAGAAGCCAGCTTGGGATTTTGCCCAGAGCAGTTCTAAGTGCAATTCCGGCCTGGCTCATGATGTGGTCCAAGACAGTGGGTTTCAAACTATGGGTCTCAATCCAGTACTGGGTCGTGGAATGTTGGGTGCTGGGCCTCGTTGCCACAGGTAGGGTTGCCAGATGGTTTAACCAAAAATACCAAACACTCCCCCCCCCCCCCCCCCAAGTGTGTCATAGGGTTGCCAGGTGTCTGTTGTTTTGCCTCCTGGATGGAAAAAAATCAGAAAATAATGGACATTTTTTGTGTCCGGTATTTTCTGAATTATTTTACCGGACAGGAGGCGAAAATACCAGACTCTCCGGGTCAACACCAGACACCTGGCAATCCGAGCCACAGGGGGATCAGGTGACCAGTGAGGTGCTAAGACAGCTCCTTGCCTGGCCTGGCACCACATCTGTGCTGCACCCCAGAAACAGTCGGCTCCTAGGTGAGGGTAGTGGGCAGAAAAGATCACAGGGCTCAGGGTGCGGCCCCTGCCCTGAGCATTAGCTCCGCTTTCCCATTGGATGGGAACCAGCTGCTGGCTGCTTCTGGAGCACAGCCTGGTCTGTGGTGCCAAGAGAGGCAGGAAGCTGCCTTCACTGCCCCCCAGGGTACCATTGACTGGGAGCCTCTTCAGGCACCTGCCCCAGCCTTGACCCCCTCTCGCCCCTCAAGTCAGAGTCCCCCTCCTCCACCCCAAAGCTCTCCTCTTCAGCGCCAATCCAAAGCCCACACTCTAGTCAAATTATGTTAGGTCTCAGGCATCAACAATTTTCTTCAACTGGGTCATAAGAAAAATAGTTTGAAATACACTGGCCTAAGAGGAGTTAAGTATGTACATGCTAAAGAGATCCTTTTCTTCCAGCCTTGATAATCCCTTCCTCTATCTATTTGCATGACAAAAATCAACTAACTCACAGGACAGGCTTCCAGTAAATGTCCTTATTTATTTGATTGTGGCAAAAGGAAAGATTCAAGAACAAATATATTACTGTCATTAAAGAAACCCAAGCAAATGCAAGCTTTCTTCCTTAGATTAAGATAAAATCATCTGGCTGTAACAGAATATATGCTTGTGTCCAGAGAGAGCATTATAATTAATCGTGGTTGAAATTCTTAGTCACTTAAAAAAACTCACTCTTTCTCCCAGGCAGCAATATTTGGGTTCAATAATAAACCAATAATGAGCATGGACAATCCCATCTGATGCATTTCAGACTCATCTGAATCATTTCTAGCAGTCTGAACAGTCAGCAAGAAGTCCAATTTGACATAAAATGAACAGGATACTGCTGCACTGTGGTTAAGGCTTCTTATAATTATTAATTTATACCTGTTCTGATCATCTCATGGAAATCTCAAAGTGGTGTTAGAAGACAACCATGAGTGGATTCTAGCCATGATTAGCATGATATGTGGAATTGAAGATCTTAATTAAACAAGACGGCACGCTCAAAAGAGGCTTCCACATAGTTTGAATTCCAGCTTTGTCTCCTTGGTAAACGAGGAACCATGCTGTTTAGAACTCTGTGCAGCATGGACATCTAGTGGCTGAACAATGTACCTAAAGTAAATGTATCCTTGCAATTATCCTATCTGGACAGGTACTGTCCTGCCCTAGCTTCTTGGGGGTCAGATTCACAAATGATGTGACTTTAGTCCTCTGAAACTTGGACTCCATCATACCCCATTAGATCTTAGGCCTGTTTACGTTTGTTCTGTGAAAAATAGACAGTGGGCATCAGGAACTTGCATCATCTTCATTTCTCAGCTGGTCCATTACATGGCTGTTAGCCACCTTTCACCATTGGTAAAGCAAGTTCTTAGTCCTCAGACAGTCTCATGGAATCAAACTGAGTGTAGCTTGCACATCACTTTTGAATGTGGCCAATGCCCTGGGCATGTACAGATGCTTCAGACACTGCAGCTAAGAAGCAGTTCAGGACAGCTGGGTAGAAGGTCAGGCAACAGCAGATGGGAGGCTCTTTGCAAGGAGATGGGGGAAAGGAATGTTGCCCGTAATCAAGACTCAAAGAAAAGCAGGAGCACATGATACGGAAATAAATTTGCTACATCCCTCTTGTGAGCCTTGTTACAGGATGGGAAATGAGCAGTAGCACAAGATGCACCCAGACGAATACGAAGGAAATGCTTCAGATACATTTCCTTTTTAAATGCATGTACATCTCTTTCGCCTCAGCTTCAGTAGGTCAGCTGCCAAAATGCACCTTATCGAATAGTCGTCAATGTTCGCCTGAGGTAACCCCCTTCTCCTTGGTGGAGTTACTCCTGACTTGGGTGTGAGCAAGAACTATTCATCCTACACTTTCCACTGGGGTCAGGAACGAAACTGGTATTGGAATCTCGTGAGTGTGAGGGTCCTGTTTCGTAGATGGAAAGTTCTGAAAAACACAGAGACAATTTCACTTCCTGACTCTGTCCTTTCTTGGGCAAAATGGCTACTGGAATCTCCACAATCAATGGGAGTCTTGATGGATCGGCCCCAATGCTGGAAGGGACCATTCTGACCATCTAGGGCAGGTGTACCCTTGAAAGGATGCAGCAATGCAGCTGTAGCACTTCAGTGGACACATTCTATGCCCACGGAAAGAACTTTCCCATCAGCAGAATGAATCCACCTCCATGAGAGGCAGTCGCTATGTCCGTGGGACTTACCCTCCTGCTGACAACGCTGTCGACCCCAGCGCTTAGGTCAGCAGAACACTCACACAGCGTGGTGGACTTACCGCTAAGCAATGTGGTTCTACAGAAGTCTTGTGTAGCGAGACATGCCTCTGGTCTGTCTCCTGTGTGACACCATCCAACAAACTTGCCTAATCTCATTTCTGAAGCATGTCTTTCTGGGGGGGAAAAATGGCCAGTGGTAGAGACTGTTGGTAAATTGCTTCTTTGGTTAATTAGATTCACTGTTTGGAAACTTACACCTTCTTTCTGGACTGAATTCATTCGGCTTTAGCTTCCAGCCATTGGATTGTGTTAGGTCAGTGATCCTCAGAGATTCAGGAGCCAAATTAGAGTGTTACCCCAAAGAGACACAGTAGGGGAGAATACAGTGTTTCATTTACTAAATACTATGTATCCATTTTTACATAGTATAATGGGAAACCGTGTGTGTATTAAAAATTAATTCACAGCAAAGTGACTGAGCAAGTATTTTATCCGTTACAATTGTTTAATAACATAAGGTACAATTGTTTAATAACATAAGGTACATCTACACAACAGGGATAAAGTCGAATTAAGCTATGCAACTTCAGCAACGTCAATTGCATAGCTGAAGTCGAAATAGCTTAACTCGCCTTCTGGCGCTGGCTACACAGCAGGAAGTTGAAGGAAGAACACTCTTCCTTTGACTTCCTATACTCCTCATGAAATGAGGGTTACCAGGAGTCAGAGTAAGAAGTCCTACAGCTCAACGTTATTTCGAAATAAAGGCCCATAGTGTAGACGCTCACTATATTATTTCGGAATAACTTCAGTTATTCTGAAATAACGCTGCTGTGTAGATGTACCCATAAAGCATCCTGCATAGTTAATGCCTAAATCCTGTGTCTCACTATTATGTGCTGCAGAAAGGTTTAACAGGATTCAAAAAAGAGCTAGATAGATTCATGGAGGTTAGGTCCATCAATGGCTATTGGCCAGGATGGGTAGGAATGGTGTCCCTAGCCTTCATTTGTCTGGAAATGGATGGCAGAAGAGGGACCACGTGATGCTTACCTGTTGTGTTCCCTCCCTCTGGGGTATCTGGGATTGGCCACTGTTGGAAGACAGGAAACTGGGCAGGATACTGGGCTAGATAGGCCTTTGGTCTGACCCAGTCTGGCCATTCTTTGTAAGCACATCAAGAGCCACTAGCAACTCCAGAGCCTCAAGCAGAGTTCCACTGTTTGACCTTTCTCTTCCACACTGAAGAGCCTCTTTCCAAGTATCTGCAGGCCCAACCTTAGGGCAAGGTGAGCACAGTAGATGCCTAGGGCCCCGCACTGCAGTTCTGGCCCCTCACGGCTGCACAGGCCAAGGTGCCCCATCTCGGCGGACTCTGGCTGCCAGTCCAGGGCCCAAGCTCCAGGCAGGAGCCCCACACTGTGTGCGTGTGCACTTCCCAAACACCTTCCCCAGTACTCTGCAGCCTAGGCAGCTGTGAGCCCCAGGCAGCTGGGAGGTGGGACCGAGGGTGGCAGTGGGACTAGGGTCACCTGGACAGTCCGGTATTTACAGGCTCCGTCCGGTAAAATAAACAGGAAATACCGGACATGTGAAATATCCTCGGATGGAAGCCCAGCGGAGACAATTTTCCCCTGCCTCATCTGGCAGGGGGTGGAGGAGTGAGAAGTATGGCAGTCATAGCGAAGGGGAGTGGGGGGTGCCGGGCTGGGGTGGGAGCGGCAGGTACACTGCTCTGGCCCACGTGGCCAGTAGAGATCCCGGAGCTGCCCACGTGATGCCTCCCTCAACACCAGCCGTGGACAACCCATGGCTCTTCCCCGCCCCCTGAAAAGTGCAACTTGCAAAGCCACTCCTGCACCCCCCTCCCTGGCTCCCCCTCCACTCCCCGGCCAGTTCCCTCCCGGCCTCTGGCTTCCCTGTGTTTACTGGGTGGTGCTGCAGGGTTTTAAAAATGGCAACCAAGATGGCGGCCATCTTAAAGGGGCAGACTCCTTTAAAAAAATTTTTTTTTTTTTTGCTCCATAATTCTGTTCTGTTTTTTTTTTTTTCCTTGACAGAATTTTTCGGGAGGAGGGGAGTATTTGGTATTTTTTATGAAACCATCTGTCAATCCTAAGTGGGACCCCTGCCGAGTCCGGGATCAACTACACGCCGTGTCCCAGCACTGGTGATGGCATTGGAGCTCAGTTTCCTGAGGTGGGTTGGGCCCCGCTGTCAGCATGCTGCCTTGGGCCCCACAACTCTTAGGCTGGGCCTGAGTATTTGTTCTTCTGGGCTACACCCCAGAAGTGGCCGGCAACAGGTCCGAATCTTAGATGCGGGGGAGAGCGCACAGGGCTCCGTGCACTGCCCCTGCTCTGAGCACTAGCTCCTCACTCCCATTGGCTGGGAACCTGCTGTTGGATGCTTCTGAGGTGCAGCCTGGGCTGCGGGGCCAGGAGAGGCAGGATGCTGCCTTAGCCCTTCTCCCCCCACCACTGACCGGGAGCCACTTGAGGTAAGCCCCTCCTGCTCTAGACTGACCTTCCCCCCGCCAAGTCAAATGACGTTGTGTCGTGGCATCAACAATTTTCTTCAGCTGGGTCGTGAGACAAAAAGTTTGAAAACCGCTGCTGTAAGGCCTGTTTCCTAATCCTACCTCACCGGTCTTCTCAACCCTCTTTCCAATGGATCAACCCCTTTTGAATTGGGACTGAACAGGAAATAAATTCAGACTCTAGGATGAGGCCTATGAGCTCACCACAGGTGAATTTCACACGTTTTGAGGCTTTCCCAGCTAAAGCAGTAAACCCAGCTGTGGCAACTGTTCTCACTACGATCTGAAATTCTCTTCCTGCTCCGGGGAAATCTCCCGGCATATATTTAAGAGCTAATTTATTCCTTCAACTCCATTTATTTACATACTGCCAAATCTGTTTTAATCAGTCTGGCGACTGCATTAGCTTTCTCCAAAAATAGCACTGCATTTACTCATGGCAAGTGACATTCAGCCTCCGACATCCCACACTCCAATTGGTTTTAAGTAAATCTGAATAAGCTTGTGAGTAAATTACTCTGGCTAAAAGCATGTTTGGCTATTCAGTAGTTTACACTGTAATCAGCTTGAATTCCTTGCCTCCTTACTTCTTGACAAATCCCCGCACCCCCTTGCTCGAGAGTTGACACATGAGGAAATGGCCTTCATGAAGAAAGTCGAATCTTATAGAATTGAAAACACACAAGACAATTGGGGGCAGGGCCAATGGAAGAGGGAGAGAAGTCAGGGCAATAGTAGGAAGTCACTGAGGGTACGTCTACACTACAGCACTAAATTGAACTAACTTAGTTCGAATTAGTTAATTCAAATTAAGCTAATTCGAACTAACGCATCCAGACTTAAAAACTAGTTCGATTTAGCGTATTGCTAATTCGAACTAGCATGTCCACATTAAGTGGACCCTGAACCGGGGTTAAGGATGGCCGGAAGCAGTGCCGGCAAGGCAACAGATTAGGACTTAGAGCGTGGAGCTGCTGTCTCAGGCTACGCGAGGGCTGTGCTTAAAGGGACTCGACCCCCACCCCGGACAGACAGTTCTCAGGGGTGCCCCGCTTGCAAACCAGTCCTGGCTTGCAGTGCCCTGAGTGCCCACACTGGGCACATCACAGCACTCGGCCATCAGCCCGGCTGCACTTGCCGCAGGCTGCCATCCGGACGGGGGGCCAATCGGGGGGCTGCAGGAGAGCTTCCACCCCCAGAAGCCCGCAGAGCCAGCCCAGTCCTCTGGATCGGGGGCTCGTACCCCATTCCTCCCTCACCTCCTTCCACTTACCCTACCCTAGCCCCCCTTCCTGATGTACAAAATAAAGGACACGTGTTCAAAAATAGAAACTCTCTTTATTGAACAAAACTTGGGGAGACTGGGAAAAGGATGTGGGAGAGGGGAAGAGAGAGGCTGGGAGAGGGGAGGGCAACTAAAATGATCAGGGGTTTGGAACAGGTCCCTTATGAAGAGAGGCTAAAGAGACTGGGACTTCTCAGCTTAGAAAAGAGGAGACTGAGGGGGGGGGATATGATAGAGATCTATAAAAGCATGAGTGGTGTGGAGAGGGTGCATAAAGAAAAGTTCTTCATTAGTTCCCATAATAGAAGGACTAAAGGACACCAAAGGAAATGAATGGGTAGCAGGCTTCAAACTAACAACAGAAAGTTCTTCTTCACAAAGCAAAGAGTCAACCTGTGGAACTCCTTGCTGCAGGAGGCTGTGAAAGCTAGAACTAGAACAGAGTTTAAAGAGAAGTGAGATAAAGTGATGGAGGTTGGGTCCATGGAGTGGTATTAGCCAGGGGATAGAAATGGTGTTCCTGGCCTCTGTTTGTGGAAGGCTGGAGATGGATGGCACGAGACAAATGGCTTGGTCATTGTCTTCGGTCCATCCCCTCCAGGGTACCTAGTATTGGCCGCTGTCGGCAGAAAGGCTACTGGGCTAGATGGACTTTTGGTCTGACCCAGTACGGCCATTGTAAGCTCAGGGCTCAAGGTCGGGGGTCTCAGTGGACCACCTTGATTTTCATGCCAACCTGCTCCTGGGTGGCCAGGCTGGCAGCTCTCCTGCCCTAGCCGGCCACTTTCCTGTGCCTAGTGCGGAGGTCGTGGATGAGGTCCATGATGTCTGCACTTGACCAGGCAGGCGCCCGCCTCTTGCGGCCCCGGGCAGTCTCCTGGGAGCCGCCAGCCTGGTCCCAGGAAGAGGGGGAGGGCTGGGGGGCAGCGGGTGGCTGGCTCGAGCCGTGCCAGGTGCAGGGTCTGCTGGCTGGGTGCTGGCAGGCTTGCACCTGGCACAGGCACCGTAGCCAGCCCGTGCCCCTTTAAGGGCTCCGGCGCTGGGAGAGGGGCAGAAGAGTTTCCCTGGTGGTGCCCAGAGTGGCCACCAGGGCAAGCTGGGGAGGGCTAGCCTCCCACTAGTTCGAATTAAGTGGCTACACAGCCCTTAATTCGAATGAGTTAATTCGAACTAGGCGTTAGTCCTCGTGGAATGAGGTTTACCTAGTTCGAATTAAGTGCTCCGGTAGTTCGAATTCAGTTCAAACTAGCGGTTTGCCTGTGTAGCGCCTATCAAAGTTAATTCAAACTAACGGCTGTTAGTTCGAATTAACTTTGTAGTGTAGACGTACCCTGAGTTCCAAGCACTACCAAAGCATTGGTAAATAGTAGGCATCCTTCAGTCTCAAGAGGCAATGGGTATGTACACCTGAGAGGAGAAGAAAACTGGAGTATTTCTCCAGGGTGCAAGCTGGGGAAGATATGAAGGCCATGAGTTATCTGTGTATCAGGACTCCTTCCCCAATTTGGGGATCTTCTGCAGCAGTTGCTGGACAGATATTGAAATATTAGTGCCTCAATATTTGCGTCACTCCAGACTTTTGGTTGGCATTTCTTCTCTCAGCTTTATTCTCCCGCATATGCCCACAAGGTGCGGTGGGGAGGGGGGGGGGGGAGGAAGCTTGTCTGTCAGTGAATGTTCCCTTAGCCTCCTGGACTACCCAGAAGGCAGTGGGTTTGATGAGCCACAGGTAGCTGGATCTGACACTGGATACTTTCGTTCCTGATACTTTCATTGCTGGATCTGACATTGACTCTCTCTCTCACACACATTTAGTTCCTGATACACTTTCGTCACGGGATCTGACACTGATTCTCTCTCTCTCTCTCTCACACACACACACACACACACACACACACACACACACACACACACACACACACACACACACCAATCAATCTGTGACCACAGAGATGGGAGAGGGTGGGGCCTCAGTGAACACACACACACACACAAATCTGTGACCACTGAGATGGGAGAGGGTGGGGCCTCAGTGAACACACACACACACACACACACACACACTTCACCAGACTAACACGGCTACACTTCTATCACTATTCTACACACACACACACACACACACTCCCCAGTCTGTAACCATTGAGATGGGAGAGGGTGGGGCCTCAGTGAACACACACACACACACACATACTCCCCAATCTGTGACCATTGAGATGGGAGAGGGTGGGGCCTCAGTGAACACACACACACACACACACACACACACACACACACTCCCCAATCTGTGACCACAGAGATGGGAGAGGGTGGGGCCTCAGTGAACACACACACACACACACACACACACACACACACACACACACACACACACACACTTCACCAGACTAACACGGCTAGATTTCTATCACTATTCTACACACACACACACACACACACTCCCCAGTCTGTAACCATTGAGATGGGAGAGGGTGGGGCCTCAGTGAACGTGAGGGCCTGGTGCGGGAGCACCAAATCTCTTGACATGCCTAACTATGGATGACAAGACTAGGCCCCTCCAGGCCAGTTAGCAGAATGCATGAGGGGATTATGCTCCATAAGCGATACATGTGTGGTTGAAATTCAGCCCCGTGCAGAGGGCCACCACTAGCCCATACATCCCTTTAGCCCAGTGTCTCTCAAACGTTTTGGCCCAGGGCCCACCCCACTCAACGCAAACCTATCCGTGGAACACCAGCCAACCGCTCATGATGACAAAATGGGTCTGGGTGGTGGTGATGGTGCAGGGTCTCCACAGGGAGAGCGTGTGAGGGGGGTGTGGGTGCAGTTTGAGTATCAGGCAGATAGGGGGGTGCTTATCTGGCTTTGTGCTCCCCCCCTCCCCCCCCGGCGCTCTTGGGCATTGTCTCCCGCTCTTCCCATTGTCTGCGATTCTGGCCGATGGAAGCGGTGGGGAAAGCCTCCATGGAGTGCTTCCCTGTGCTGCTGTTCCCCCCGCTTGCTCACCCTTTGAACCACCCGTGAGGCTGGGGGTTCTCCATGTCCCTTGCAGTGGGGGGGGGGAGGGGGGGGGGGCTGGAGCCTGAGCCTCAAGCTGCGACCCATCTGCAAAACCGCACTTTGAGATCAACCGCTTTAGTCTCACTGGGCCTTGTTTTGAGACCTCAGTGGGGACACAAGTGCTCAGAAGCCTTGTGCTGGCTCTTCTGTATGGATGACCTTCATGCCTGTACCTCAGGACGCAATGCCCTCCAGCCACGGAAAGAAGGCCTTTGCAACCGTGAAAAATGCATTAAAAGAGGGCACTCGAGTGAAGGCACACCGGCAGGTAATTGAACTGCCTCCTTTGAAGCCATTCACTGGAGAGCCCGTCAATCTCCCTCCTCGTCCGCTGTGATGTGGAAGGCTAAACCTGATCAGGTCACTACCCACGTTAATATCCAGGCGTCCGTAAGCTCCCCCTTCCATGCCCTGACAATAGCAAGCTCTCAAAACACCCTCCAGCATCACAAAGAAGCCTTTATTGAGTACTCAGCATGGCCTGGAGGCTTCAGTGAATGAGGCTCTTCTCAGAACTTTCTCTTCCCACGTTTTGTGCTATTGACTGGCACTTGTGGGAAGCCAGACATATTTTTTTAAAGGCACAGGGTTAATATTTCACCCATGCGTTATTTAAAATATGGTGTGCATCGAAACCATTTGTGTTTCATAGAAGCACCGTTGCCACCCCCAAATGTTCAAAAATCATCAGGCTGCAAGAGATCATGGCTTAAAATCATGTGATTTTTTTTTTTTTAAAGAGCTTTGTGGTACACTGCATCCACATTTTTCAGGGGTTTCCCACTGTAATCATAAGGGACAGAAATGTTTTTTGGTTTTTTTTTTTAAAGGTGAGATTCTTGTGTGCTTTCATGAGCTGGGGTTTCATACAACTATCCCACGACTTGCACTAACAGTGTCAGAGTTGGATCTGCAATAATTTGGAGTAAGGATCTTGCTAAACTATGGAGGTATTGTTTGTTAAAGTACTCTAGTTATTTATGGCTTAAGGAGAGTAACCCTTGTGATTCTGGGGTGCATTTTGATTGGGGAAGTGGTGTAGGATGGGGGTTCCCGGAGAGTCAAGAGCAGTGCCCCCTCAAAGATGCGCGTGTGCACAGCTGCCAGGCGTGGCCAGCAACTGGCACCGTAGCGACCGCCTCGTTCACCTGTATTGACAGGCCGCCACTGGCAGCTGCGCACCAAACATTCTAAGCCCGCCCACCGTCTTCCCAGAGCCACTCACCTTCCATCTGGATGTGGAAGGTGAGTGGCGAGGCTGTTCCTGGGGCCAGAACTACGGCTACTCTGGCAGCTGGGGCTGTGTGGGGATGGCTGTTCCTATTGCTGCCAGGGTTTGTGGCCACGTGGCATGCCAGCAGCAGTCTGCCACCGGGGTTTGGGTTTTCGGGCTGCCACCAGGGTTTGAAGCCACGTGGCAGACTGCGGGAGGGCAGGTTGCTGCCGCTGAGGTGTGAGGCCATGGGCAAATGGGGTGCTGCCACTGGGGGGTTGAGGCAGCAGGAGGGTTGCTGCCCAGGACTGGAGGCAGCAGCCACATGGCAGGTGGGCAGCTGCTCCGGGGCAGGGTTGTGTGGCTCCGATGCTGGGGTGAGGGTCGGGGAGTAGAAAAGACAGAATCTGAACAAGTGAAAGCAAAATCGGCATTTCTTAAATTTTGGGGGGGGACTGGTTCTGCTCTCACACCGCTGTAAGTCAGCGATCGTGAGAAAACAGGTGAGCGAGTAGCTATTTACACTTCTTTTTAAAAAAAGAACAGATGAACACAAAATAACGTTTTGGGAGCGGGTTTACTTCGGGACTAGTTTTGGAGCTTACTCTGTTTTGTAAATGCATACATTGGAAATGGAATCCCTCTGTTTTCAACTGTCCTTGCAGACTGAAATGGAGGGCTTTTTCAGCTGTTGGTGGTATGCTTAATGTACTGCCGGTTCCCGAGTTGCGAACGGTCGAGTTACGACCATTTGCATTTATGACCAAAGCTCCCATGGAGCAGCCGTAAAGACGATCCCAGAGTTTCAAACGCGACCCATGCTTACGAACAGCGTGGTCACTATGTAACTCAATGAGTCCGAGTTACAAACAGATCGAGTTACGGCCAAGTGTTTGGTCCATAACTCGTTCGTAACTCGGGGAGAAGCTCTACTTGATATTAGACTTCATTTTCCCGTACTTGTACTGAAATAAAATAACTTTTTAAGAAATGTAATGAAAAAGAGATTTGCTGTAGTACTCATAAGCAGTGGAATATGGAAAATCTAAGCATTCTTCAATATTGCACAAAGCAAAGCCATGATCCATCTAAAATACAGTAAAACCTGTGTTATCTGGCATGCTTGGGGATTAGGGCATTCCGGTTATCTAAAAATTCTGGTTATCTGAGGGTCCCATCAACTTAGGAAAAACCAATGGACAATAATAGTAAAACTCAAGTTTTTAATATTGTTTGTTTTGTAGTGTGAGGCAGTTGGTCTCACATTTCTGTTTTGAGTTAAAGATGATTAACATTTTTTTATTTAAGTACTAAACCAATCATGGTAAACCAAGGCAGGCCTGTGCGCCTGAAGATGTGACAGTATTATGGCTGGGGGCACTGCCAGTGAACAAAGTTTTCTGGTTAACAGGGTGCCGGATAACAACGGTTTTACTGTATACATGTTTGTGTTACTCTTAGCTTTAACAAGAGTGCCAGGGTGAGGGGACGGTTGTCTGATTTTGAACCAGAAGCTGCTGGTTGTGCTTCTAATAGGACCACTAAGCGTAGGTCAGAGGAATTCTGTGCATCTCTTCCTTTGTATTCTTCCTTGACACAGTATTAATCTGAAATTATTACTTGCTTGGTGCTCTCTGTGAAACTACTGGCAGTAAAATTTTTACTACTAAATGCAACTAAAACTGTTGTCAAATGCATTCTTCATCTCCCAGTACTGGCACAAACATCATTTACCAGCTTACCATAAGCCTCGTGTGCTTTGCCATAAATAATGTGTGTCATTAATAGTACCCGTTTCTGGTTACTCTTCCCAGTACAGTCCAGAAGACACATTCCACTTTCCTCTCTAGCTATAGTAAATTGAAGAAGTCCTGTATTACATTAGTTAATTTTAAATCTACATGTGCCTTTGGAAGACCTAGTGAATTAACTGTAGATGTACACTGAACATAAGAACGGCCGTACTGGGTCAGAACAAAGGTCCATCTAGCCCAGTATCCTGTCTGCCGACAGTGGCCAGCACCAGGTGCCCCAGAGAGGGTGGCCCAAAGACAATGATCTAGCGATTTGTCTCCTGCCATCCCTCTCTAGCCTCTGACAAACAGAGGCCAAGGACACCATTTTATCCCCTGGCTAATAGCCTTTTATGGACCTATCCTCCATGAAATTATCTAGCTTCTCTTTAAATTCTATTATAGTCTTAGCCTTCCAGCCTCCTCTGGCAAGGAGTTCCACAGGTTGACTACACGCTGTGTGAAGAAGAACTTTCTTGTATTAGTTTTAAACCTGTTACCCATTAATTTCATTTGGTGTCCTCTAGCTTTATCGGCCCTCTCCACACCACTCATGATTTTATAGACCTCTATCATATCCCCCCTCAGTCTCTTCTTTTCTAAACTGAAAAGTTCCAGTCGCTTTAACCTCTCCTCATATGGGACCCGCTCCAAACCCCTAATCATTTGAGTTGCCCTTTTCTGAACCCTTTCCAAGGCCAAAATATCTTTTTTGAGGTGAGGAGACCACATCTGTACACAGTATTCAAGATGTGGGCCTACCATAGTTTTATACAGGGGCAGTAAGATATTCTGGGTCTTATTTTCTATCCCTTTCTTAATAATTCCTAGCATCCTATTTGCCTTTTTGACCGCCGCTGCACACTGCGTGGAAGTTTTCAGGGAACTGTCCACGATAACTCCAAGATCTTTTTCCTGATTTGTCGTAGCCAAATTTGCCCCCATCATACTGTACGTATAATTGGGGTTATATTTCCCGATGTGCATTACTTTACACTTATCCACATTAATAAATAGTTCTCCCTGTGTGGGGATTTATCTGGCTAGGATACTGTAGTAGTGTCTTTAACTATATACTAACAATATTTGTCTAAATATTGAGCATGAATTGGCCCAGTGATGGCTCAGGTACATCTGACTCTGTTGTTATCAGTGTGTGCGCACCGGGTTCTGAAAAGCTGCAGTCTTCAGGCTGTTGCAGCTGAGTTGTCTGTCAGCGGGCTTGGCTGTGTCTACACTGGCCACTGAATGACAAAGCTTATGTCCTTATGGTCTGAGGTAAACAGGATGAAGTTTAATAAAGACAAATGCAAATTGTTCCACTTTGGAAGGAACAATCAGTTTCACACATACAGAATGGGAAGCGACTGTCTAGGAAGGAGTATGGCAGAAAGGGATCTAGGAGTTATAGTGGACCACAAGCTGAATATGAATCAGCAGTGTGATGCTGCTGCAAAAAAAGCAAACATGATTCGGTGATGCATTAACAGGTGTGTTGTGAGCAAGACATGAGAAGTCATTCTTCCACTCTACTCTGTGCTGGTTAGGCCTCAGTTGGAGTATTGTGTCCAGTTCTGGGCACCTCATTTCAAGAAAGATGTGGAGAAATTGGAGAGGGTCCAGAGAAGAGCAACAAGAATGATTAAAGGTCTAGAGAACATGACCTCTGAGGGAAGGCTGAAAGAACTGGGTTTGTTTAGTTTAGAAAAGAGAAGATTGAGGGGGGACATGATAGTAGTTTTCAGGTATCTAAAAGGGTGTCATAAGGAGGAGGGAGAAAACTTGTTCATCTTGGCCTCTGAGGATAGAACAAGAAGCAATGGGCTTAAACTGCAGCAAGGGAGGTTTAGGTTGGACATTAGGAAAAAGTTCCTAGCTGTCAGGGTAGTCAAACACTGGAATAAATTGCCCAGGGAGCATTCTATGTATTCTATGATTCAAAGGTGTTACCCCTCGCCTACCAAAGCAAGCATTTTGCGGTAGCAAGTACCAATGTGATCAGTGTGTGGTGCGCAGGAGCACTGTCTTGCTGACAGTGTGAATGCCGCATGCTGGGGGTGGAAGTATTTTGTCAGTGGAAGAGCTGATAAACGGCAGCTTCACTGCCCGACTTTTAGTGGCATTTCAAGTATATTTTGAAATGACTTATTTCGTAATTTGGTGCTATGTAACCCACACACTCATGTAGCAGCACTTGGGTGACTGCAACAGATAAGAACCAGAGACCTTTTCAGCCTAGGCTGATAGGCAGCCGGCTTTTAGCTCAAGAAGTAAAAGTTCCTATACTAAGCTACACAAGTCCCAGGTTCAAATCCGCCCAGTGGCAGTTACATCCACAGAGCACTTATTTTAAAATAGAGTGCTCTTCCATAATGTCCCTTACTGCTCGTGGACTGAAGTTTACAAGGACGTCGGAATAGCATGCCCATTATTTCGGAAGGTATTTTGAAATAATGGGTATGCTGTCAAGACACAGGCCACACTATTTGGGGATACCCAAAATAGCACCACAGAGTAGGCGTCCCCTCAGTCATTCTAAGGGTACAGCTAGACTACATCTTTTTGGGGTTTTTTTAGAACAAGCTACCCAAAATGTGGAGTGCATTTTGAGTAGCTTTTTCCGATTATTTTGTCGGAAGAGGCTTTTCCGACATTTGGCCCATCTACACTGGGCCAAATGTCAGAAAAAAACCCTCTTTTGAAAGTCCCCTTCGTCCTTCTAGAATGAGGAACATAGGGGCTTCCAAAAGTGTGCTTTTGCACTTCCGCAAAAATAAAGCAAAAGTGCAAACGCGTTCCTTGGACGTGGCGGAGTTTTTTCGGGAGCATTCCAACTCCCCCCCCCCCCCCAGTCTACCTGTACCCTAAAGGGTGGGGCTCTCAGTAGTGCTGCAGTCGGTTTCTTCTTGGCCTCTTATGACTTCTACGGAACTGTGGACAGTGCAGATTTGGAGTGGCTTTGAGGCTAATCTAACATACTGAAAACTTTTTCTTTTTGTTTGACTTCATATTAAATAAACATTTAAAGTCATGCCCCTTGATAATTATCCCTTGTTTTAGTGTTCTTTCTTCCATCCATAACGTTTTAATTATATAAATTAATAACTTGGGTGCCACGGAGGCACACATCCGAACAAGCGCACGTGACCTCAATAATGGTGCACAAGAAAAAAACTCACTCCACTCATGGATGGAAAATCTTAGCAGGAACACTGGTCAAGAGGCACTTTCTTATTTAATGAAAAGATATAAAAAAAGTTTTCAAAAAAGATTTGCACTTAAACTGGAGCAGCCAGCAAAATGGCTATGCACAGAACAACTTGTGAGTGCCGATTTTTGGGGGGGGAGGAAGGAGTAGAATTAGCCTCTGGCAAAAAATAAATAAATAAAAAAATCCCCTGACTTTTGATTTCTGAGAAGAAACACTTTTTTGCTTTTCTCATCTGATCTTAAGCCCAGTTCTGGCTTTAAAAAACAACAACAACAACTAAGGCAAAGAAATAGATTCCTTTAGACTTAAAAACCCAGAGATGACGCTTTGTTCCAAACTTTGTTTCTAAGAGTTGCTGCCCTTGACAGAGTCAATCCTTAGTGGAAGCTTTATGATTTATAGCTTATACAACTGGATATGTATATATATAAAAACTAGTCAGGTTCATGTTCCTATATCTGCTTTCTCCAGGACTGCAGGGTATAAATATACATAGAAAATGTAGGATGAATATGGTAATAAAATCAGAACATGACTCCTGTACTTAGCTAGTGAAAGGAGGGAAAGAGCATTTAATATGTATGGAAATTTCTGTATTAAACTGGAAACCTTTATTTATTGATCCTTGATAGGTCTCATATGATTAGTACGACTGTGGGCTAGAGGAAATAGAACACTGAACTAAAAAGACTGTTTTAATTTTTTTTTCAGGGCTAAGACACAAACTAACAAAAGTAGGAATATTCATAGAAGAAGGACTCTGATGTGTTAGGGGAAGCAGGCAGATATATTAGATAGAAGGGAGGGTTAATGCTTATACACAAGTCTCCTTCATAGAATCGCTAGAACTGCAAGGGACCCCCCGCCCCACAGGTCATCAAATCCAGTCCCCTGCACTCATGGCAGGACCAAGCACCATCTAGACCATCCCTGACAGATGCCTATCGAACCTGTTCTTAAATATCTCCAATGGTGGAGATTCCACAACCTCCCTAGACACTTTATTCCAGTGCTTAACAACTCTGAGAGACTGGATGTTTTTCCTAATGGCCAGCCTAAACCTTCCTGGCTACAGTTTAAGCCCATTGCTCCTTGTCTTATCCTCAGAGGTTAAGGAGAATAGGTTTTTTTTCCTTCTTCCCTTGTAACACCCTTTTAGGTACTTGAAAGCTGATATCCTGTCCCCTCTCCATCTTCCCTTTTCCAAACTGAGCAATCCCAATTCTTTCACTCTTCCCTTGTACCTCATGTTTTCTAGACCTTTAATCATTTTTGTTGCTCTTCTCCAGACTGGCTCCAGTTTCTCCAAATCTTTCTTGAAATGTGGTGCCCAGAACTGGACACACTACTCCAACCGAGGCCTAATCAGTTCAGAGCAGAGCGGAAGAATTAATTCTCATGGATTGTTCACCATACTCCTGTTAATCCATCCCAGAATCATATTTGCTTTTTTTGCAACAGTCTCACTGTTGACTCATATTTAGATTGTGGTCCACTATGATCCCTAAATCCCTTTTGGCAGAACTCCTTCCTAGACAGTCACTTCCCATTCTGTATGTGTGAAAGGGATTGTTCCTTCTTAAGTGGAGCACTTTGCATTTGTCCTTGTTAAGCTTCATCCTATTTACCTCAGACCATTTCTCCAGTTTGTCCAGGTCATTTTGAATTATGAGTCTAACCTCTATAGCATTTGTAACCTCTCCCAGCTTGGTATCATCTTGGGAAAAAAAATGGATCAAATACACAGTAGAAAATGTCTCCCTTCCCCCTTCTCTTTTTTTTGTTCTGTTTTAAAGCTGAATTTTTTATAAATAGCAATCACAAAATTTCCCACTTGGACAGCGATTCATCACAATTCATTGTTTCTAATGACATCCATTCATATTTCTGCTGCTTATATTTGGTTTTGGTTACAATATTAGATGTGCCAACAATTTTTTTTGCCTCATACAGAGATATGGAAGGTGTCAGAAATGCAAGGTAATATAGCATGCAATATAAAAATAAAACACAAATAATAGTATGGATGATCAAATCTTCGGGAAACATTTTTTGACAAAACAGATTTTGACTGTCATTTTGGTCCCAACACTTCTAGTTTTTCATTGTAAAGCCAAACATTTTTTTCCTGTCTCTTCCCAATGAAAACAACAACAAATCATCTTCAGTGGATTTTTTTTTCTTGAGGGAGAAAAGTAATTTTTCCATCAGCTCTAACAAATACAAGTATGTGCTTTTATACACGTCTGTAAAAAGATTGTACAGCTGTACAGAAATACTTATTCAAATTCATACAATTTGCTTTGAGAGAACATTCATTTTTGTTAATAAAAATGTATGAGCTTTGAAGATTGTACCTTTTTTTAAAAAAATTGAGATTTACCATATGTTGAGTATTGGATCTCTTATCTAATCCATCATTTATATTGCACCAAAAGGTGCCAAATGACCTCTTGAGCTCACCCTCCCTTCCCCCGCCCTCCCCGCAGAACTGCACTTCTATGATTGTAGTGTAGATTTAAATCAGACACTTGAGTAAAATTCAAGAAAACTGCATGAGTCTTCCATTTTCCTCCTGAAGAATTGTGATAGTCAATTCCTTTCTGGTCATAGGGGCAGGTAGAGCCCATGATGTTTCCAATTACTACACAGAAAACACTGTAAGAGACCTGTATTATCGAAGATTCCAATAATGCTGTTCTGTCAACTCACTGGATTCAACAAGCTAGGTCCTAAAATGGTCAGTCCCTTAGGGTGCGTCTAAACTACAGGGTTTTGTCGACAAAAGTGGCCTTTTGTCGACAAAACTATACCTGCATCTACACTACTACCGAGTTCTATCGACAGAACGCACCAGTTTTGTCGACGGCAGTAAACCTCATTCTACAAGGAATAATTCCTTTTGTCGACAGAGTTCTGTCGACAGAAGGTGTTATTACATCTACACTGTCCTTTGCGTCTATACTCTCATGTCAACAAAGCGGCTTGCTTTGTAGATGGAACTGGATGTAGTCTAGACATTCTTTGTCTAGACATACCCATGGGTACATCTAGACTACAGGCTTTTGTCGACAGATACTGTCGACAACGCCTCTGTCGTCAAAGAGCATTTAGACTACAGCCAGATCTGTCGACAAAGCAAGACACTTTTTTGACACAGTCTAGATGCTCTCTTTTGAAAAAGCACAGTGAGGGTGCAATAGTGCCTTTTTTTGACAGAACTCTGTCGACAAAAGGCGTTATTCCTCGTAGAATGAGGTTTACCGCCGTCGACAAAACTGCTGTGTTCTGTCGACTTACGTTGACAGAACTCAGTGGCAGTGTAGACGCAGGTATAGTTTTGTCGACAATAGTCCACTATTGTCAACAACACCCTGTAGTCTAGACCCACCCTTAGGTGGGAGGAGCACATGGTCTGTACACCTCTTGTACAGACTTGGCCCCGCTGATGGTTATTTACATGTTCCTCTGAATTGTAGAATAATTCAGTTGGCTTCTTAAACCCCTGATGACCTAATACGACTTAGTATTATCATGTCAGTTTTCCAGGGGGTGGATCTATGGTACAGATTGGTTAATTCATTTACAAGGCTACAGGGGAACTGTCAAAATTAGACTCTTCTGAATTTTAAGCCTCAACAACACGGCTTGTGTGGAGGGAAATTACCAGGCCTAGTGTGGTTTACCTGGAAGAGAGCTACCATTCCAAGCTCAGTCTGTTGACACTGAATACCCCAGCCACCATCTCTGAGGTGTGTGCATAAGACATCCGAGCCCCATCCCAGTCTGAAATGCCGGGCTGCTATTGAAGCCATGTATAATGCAGGGTTGTTCTTACCCATATTCAGAATTCACAGTTGTGTAGGGCACCTGAAAATTTGGGGCATTGCTGGGTCTTCATACCCACCCACTTCTGGAGAAGATCTAGTTAACTTAAGTGGCAAAGTCTGCCAGACCTATGAGCAGAAAACTGGACCTGGGAAAGAGCCATTCAAGTGGCAATGAAACCATTAAACAGACATTTGCCAACTCCAGGTATCTATTGTCAGTTTCTGAATTTATTGTGTTAGAATCATAGGACACTAGAACTAGACGGGACCTTGAGAGGTCATAGAATCATAGAATCCTAGGGCTGGAAGAGATCTTAGGAGGTCATCGAGTCCAGCCCCCAGCCCAAAGCAGGACCAGCCCCAAGTAAATCATCCTAGACAGGGCTTTGTCAAGCCGAGACTTAAAAAAAACCTCTAGGAATAGAGATTCTACCCCCTCCCTAGGGAACCCATCCCAGTGCTTCCCCACCCTCCTGGGGAAATAGTTTTTCCTAATAGCCAACCTAGACCTCCTCCACTGCAACTTGAGACCATTGCTCCTTATTATGCCATCCATCACTACTGAGAACAGTCTCTCTCCATCCTCTTTGGAACCTCGCTTCAGGAAGTTGAAGGCTGCTATCAAATCCCCCCTCAATCTTCTCTTCTGCAGACTAAACAAACCCCAAATCCCTCAGCCTTGCTTCGTAGTTCATGTGCTCCAGCCCCCTAATCATTTTGGTTGCCCTCCACTGGACCCTCTCCAGTGTGTCCACATCCTTTCTGTAGAGGGAGGGGCCCAGAATTGGATGCAATACTCCAGATGTGAGGCCACATCTGCCTCACCAGTGCCGAATAAAGGGGAATAATCACTTTTCTAGATCTGCAGGCAATGTTCCTCCTAATGCAACCTAATATTTTGTTAGCCTTCTTGGCTCCAAGGCCGCACTGTTGACTCATTTTAAGCTTCTCATCCACTGTAATCCCCAAGTCCTTTTCTGCTGAACTGCTACCTAGCTAGTCAGTCCCCAACCTGTAACAATGCTTGGGATTCTTCTGTCCCAAGTGCAGGACTCTGTACTTGTCCTTTTTGAACCTCATCAGATTTCTTTTGGCCTAATCCTCTAATCTGTCTAGGTCACTCTGGACCCTATCCCTGCCCCTCAGCATATCTACCTCTTCCCCCTAACTTAGTGTTATCTGCAAACTGGCTGAGGGTGCAATCCATCCCCTCATCCAGTACTGGACTCTCAATAGGTTTTTCCCCCTCCATATGCTGGAGCTCTGAGCAATCATACTGCTCTTAAATACACTGCATCTCCTCCTCCTTTTCTCCTTCACCTGTTCCTCCTGAACATTTTACACCCTTCCATGACAGTGCTCCAGTCATGTGAGTCATCCCACCAAGTCTCCATTATACCAATCAAATTATAATTCTTTGATTGGTCCAGGGCTTCTAATTCTTCCTGTTTATTTCTCAGGCTTCTTGCATTTGTATACAAACACCTTAGATAACCAGTTGATCGCCCTACCTTCTCCATCCGAATCAGGGGTCCTCCTTTGTTGCTCGTTCCTTCTTGTGTTTCTTCCTGGTATCCCACTGCACCACTTACCTCTCTTGGTTAGGTGGATCCAATCTCTTCCTTACAATCCTCGTACCCAGAACAGAATCCCATGGTCGAAGAAACCAAAGCCCTTTTTCCGACGCCACCTACTCAACCACACATTTACTTCCACAATTCGACGATCCTTCCCTGGACCTTTTCCTTCAACAGGGAGGATAGACAAGAGCATCACTTGCGCTTCAAATTCCTTGATCCTTCTTCCCAGTGCTACATAATCTGCATTGACCTGCTCAATGTCATTCTTGGCTGTATTGTTAATTCCCACATGGAGAAGCAGGAAGGGGTAGAGATCCTAAGCTATGATCAGTTTTGGAAGACACTTAGCATATGTCTACACTACCACCCTAGTTCGAACTAGGGTGGTAATGTAGGCAACCAGAGTTGCAAATGAAGCCTGGGATTTGAATTTCCCGGGCTTCATTTGCATAAAGCCGGGTGCCGCCATTTTTAAATGTCCGCTAGTGCGGACTTCGTGCCGCGTGGCTACACGCGGCACAGACTAGATAGTTCGGACTAGGCTTCCTAGTCCGAACTACCGTTACTCCTCGTTATGCCTAGTCCGAACTACCTACTCCGTGCCGTGTGTAGCCGCTCGGCACGGAGTCTGCACTAGCGGACATTTAAAAATGGCGGTGCCCGGCTTTATGCAAATGAAGCCCAGGAAATTCAAATCCCGGGCTTCATTTGCAACTCCAGTTTGCCTACATTTCCACCCTAGTTCGGACTAGGGTGGTAGTGTAGACATACCCTTAGTCACATCCTGAATAGCAGCTCCTAGTAAGCAGCACACGTCTCGAGATTCCAATTCTGGCCAGCAGATTGATGACTTCATCCCTCTTAAGAGGGAGTACCCAAACCACCACCTTGCATCATTTTCTCTTGGGGGTAGTGGTCTTGGAACCCTCATCCCTAGGACAACGCATCCCATGCCTTGCGGTAGATGAGCTCTCCTTCTGATCTCTTCTCTGACAGGACCCTGCCAAAGCATTCTCCACAGTAGTGCCTGTGCAGACACCCTGAAAGTGGTCACTCACTTCTAGTGGAATTAGGGATACCTGAGTTGGCTTTCTTCTCCTGGAGGTTACATGCTGCCAGTTTTCTTCCTTGTCCTGTACTGCCCTCACGGGCTCTTCAGCCTGCTGTGCCTGCAGTATTTAATGCTGCCTTCTATCGAGGAAGTCTTCATCTTCTCTGATAGAACGTAGGCTTGATACTTGGGCCTCAAGTCCTCTAATTTTGTCTTCTAAAATGGCAACCAGCTTGCACTTAGTGCAGATGAAATCCCTTCTATCTTCCGGGAGGAAGACAAACATGGAGCATGCTGTGCAGGTAACAACAGCAGACCTATCACCATCCATACCTGCCTTCCTTCTAAGAGATTCCTCAGATGTTTTTAAATGCCTCCTTGAAGGGCAGGAGAGAAACAAAATTAAAGAAAAAGACCACCAAACACTATGGGGCTCCCCCACGGTGAACTTGCAGGCAAACTCCCCCGTTCGCGGCTCGCTGTGTTCACTCTGGCTGCCTTTTTATAAGGCTACATCTAGACTGCAAGCCTCTTTCGAAAAAGAGCGTCTAGACTGCAAGCAGTACTTTTGAAAAAGGTAGCCACTTTTTCAAAAGAGACAACCCACGCAGTCTGGATGCTCTCTTTCGAAAAAGCTCTGTTTGCATTCAAGAACGCCTTTTTTCGAAAGAGCACTTTCGAAAAAAGGCGTTCTTCCTTGTGAAATGAGGAGAACCGCCATCGAAAAAAAGCCGCGTTCTTTTGATTTAGTTTCGAAAGAACGCGGCTGTAGTCTAGACGCAGGTGACGTTTTTTCGAAAAAAGGCTCCTTTTTTTCGAAAAAACCCTGCATTCTAGACACAGCCTAAGGCTGCTGGCTAGGCCTGGCTCCAACCCTTTCCTCTCATTCAGTGAGCCCCGAAGGCCCACCTGGAACAAAGCACTCCCAATTCACACTTTTCAAACTTTTCAAACCGCCGCTTTTTTCAAACTGCCAAACAAACAGTCAAACAAATGCTCACAGACAGACACATGGATACTCACCTCACTAGCTCACAACATAGCCCCCCCAAAAGCCACACTTACCTGAGCTCCTCTCGGCCATTTCCCAGGCAAACTTCCCAGTTGGCTGCTGCCCTGTTCGCATCCAATCCAATCGTGAATCCAATCCCCCGCCCTCACGGCAGGACCAAGCACTGTCTAAATCATCTCTGACAGGTGTCTGTCCAACCTGCTCTTAAATATCTCCAGTGATGGAGATTCCACAACGTCCCTGGGCAATTTATTCCAGTGTTTAACCACCCTGACAGGCAGGACATTTTTCTTAATGTCCAACCTAAACCTCCCTTGCTGCAGTTTCAGCCCATTGCTTCTTCTCCTATCATCAGAGGCCAAGGAGAACAATTTTTCTTTCTCCTCCTTCTAACACCTTTTTAGATACCTGAAAGCAGCTATCATGTCCCCTCTCAGTCTTCTCTTTTCTAAACTAAACAGGCCCAATTCTTTCAGTCTTCCCTCATACTCAGACCAATAGTAGACATAATACATCTTTACTAGACCTTTAATCATTTTTGTTGCTCTTCTCTGGACCTTCTCCAGTTTCTCCACATGTTTTCTCTAAATGTGGTGCCCGGAACTGGACACAATACTCCAGCTGATGCCTAATCATTGAGTAGAGTGGACGAATGACTTTTCGTGTCTTGCTCACAACACTTCTGTTAATGCCTCCCAGAATCATGTTTGCTCTTTTTGCAACAGCGTCACACTTTTGACTCTTGTCTACAGGACCTGAGTTTAAAATTTGCTTTAAAACTTTTTTGTCAATATTTTACTGAAGGTCATAAAATCAAATCTCTAACAAACCATTGTCTCCACTCTGGCTGCCACGAGGCCACATAAATCCTAACTCCTTCCCATATGCGTGAAACAGAAATGCCGTCTCTCATCAAATTATAACCACAATTATCTAGGATCACAAAGCTGTCCAAGGAAGGGCTGTAATGAATGTAGCCACCTGTAAGCTATGAAATACATTAGCCTTCCCAATGTGCAACTCCCATTCACATCCATGGGACTCTGTTCTTTTGAAGGCAGACCAATAGTAGGCAAAATACATATATACAGTTGTGTTTTAGTTCTATTTTTATCAATCTATGGCTTTTTTCCCCCCTTTTATGGATGGGAGAAATGGTACTTATGTTTAATTGTTCTGAGATTTATGGATAAATGTTATGAGAGTATGATGTCTGAAAAAAATCTTCTGCCTGGTTTATCTGAATACAACACACAGTATAAATATAACATTTTTAGAAATCTAGAGCAACAATAATTTTTACTTCCACTTCTGGTGGAAGAAAGTTTTACCCTCTTCTGAAAAGGAGCCAATAGATTTGAGTTTGTTTTTTGAAAGGATGGGGGAATATATGTATCTTCAGCAGAGATGCAACTCAGTGGAAAGGCATTTCCCAAAGCAATAGTAATATGGTGCATAACAATTCAATCTAGGGAAGATTTGAGTGGGATTGATGGGTGGGAATTAAGCAGGGTATGGAAAACGATTGTCTTAATTACCTCGAGCAAATTATGTTGCCTCCTGTGCCTCTGTTTCCCCTCCTATGAAATGAGGGTTATGATAGTAACTTCCTTTTTTTAAGGATCTTTGAGATCTTTGGTTGAGAAGCACCATATAATTTTTTTTTACATTTATTCTTAAGGGCCCACTCTGTTGAATTCATCAACATTTCATCAACATTTCAAAAGTTGAATAATCAATTACTCTGGCTACAAATCATCCACATTACAAGCAACATTATTTTTCAATGCATTATTTATTATAGATAAAAAGATACTTGTGCGGCATACGTCCAACTGGCAAGTAATGCATGCACGTGGGTTCCCCTTGTGTTTCACTGGTAATTACAGTCACAAATGTGGAGATGCATTTTCAATTTGGATTCTTTTGCAACTCCACAGCCCATGAAGGGCTTACAAGGAGACGTGGTGACAAATGAGCCTTTTTGTTGATGTTTGCTCTTCTATACCCCCACTTCTTGGTTAGTATGAAAGAACAAGCAAAGTCTTTCAGAAGGGCTAAAATCAATTATTCTCTTTTCAGGCAGGATCAGTAGGGATGACGAGTAAAGATGTAAAGGAAATTTCATTGACTAATGCTAGGGGAGATAAGAGAGCCTTGTTTTGATCCTATCAAGAGGTGTGTGCCTGTTAGCATGTGTATTTAATGGCACATTGTATAAGCCAGTGTTTCTCAATTGGCGCACTGCGGAGCCCCGGGGTTCCGTGAAGTGAAAGTAAGGGTTCTGTGAGAACCCGGCACTCCCACACCCCCTCTTAAAGAGACAGAGACAAATTGCGGCCTTTTTTTTTTTTTTTTGGTTCAGAATCTAGGGGTTCCTTGAAATTCTTTCAAGCTAAAAAGGAGTCCATGTCCAAATGACATTAGGAAACATTGGCATAAGCAAAGGCACTCTGATTATAAATATTGGCATCATCTCAGCAAGTATCTAAAGCCTCTTTCAACCCAAGTCACATGATCAGAAACATCTGATGCTCCCTTCATAGCTAAAGGCTCAGATCCAGCAGTAATTAGTTACACTGACTTCAGTGATCCAGTTCTTAGAATTAGATTTATATGGCATTTGTTAAAGGCTCAATGGGTTGATGTGAGGATTAAGGATGGAGAGCATTTGTGTGGCCTGCATGCAAATCCAAAGAGGTTTAAGGATGCAATCTCTACTATAGCAAATGGAAAAGATTCACCTTGGGTACCTCTACACTGCATGGCTACTGCAGGATATCAGAGGTATCCTGAAATAGCTACCCCGCATCTATATAAGCCACCCATTATTTTGAAATAGTTTTTGAAATAATGGGCATGCTGTTTCTCCATCCTTGTAAACCTTGTTGCACGAGAGTTTAAGGGATGACTCAAAATAGCATGTTTAGATGCACCAACTTTCAAAATAAGCTATTTCAAAATAGATTTGGAATAAGATACGCAATTTGTCTAACGCAAGTTGCGTATCTTATTTCAAGTTTAGGGTGCTGTGTGTACAGCCTTGACTTTAGTAGAAATCAGGTGGGAGCCCTGAGAATCTTCACAGGGGAGAAGGAAAAAAGGAAACTTTCAGAAATGCCGAGTGCAAGTTCTTACATGTCCTTCTTTTCCAAATGATGTTAGGCACTTTTTGAAAATATTCCTGAAGGAAAAAAAAAAAGAAAATTCTTTAACAGCTGATCTGACATGAAATTCTGATTGGTATTCTTCCAAGAATGTGCCAGCGATATGACTCTTTTGGTATGTCTACACTGAAACACTGTTTTGAAATAACTAGCGCTATTCCAAAATAACTTAGTCCACGTCTACACAGCAAGCAGCACTGTCAAGCTGGAGCACTTCTTACTCCAACTCCTGTAATCCTCATTGTACAAGGAGTAAGAGAAGTTGGAGGAAGAGTGCTCTATTTCAAAATAAGTGCTGTGTAGACGCTCCCTATTTTGAAATAAGCTATTTCAAAATAAAATACACAATTGACGTAGCTTATTTCGAGTTCAGCCCTGCAGTGTAGACACACCCTCTGTGATAGACTGACACAGTAACTTGGGCTGTGTCCAGACTCCATGCCTCCGTCGACGGAGGCATGTAGATTAGCCAGCTCGGAAGAGGGAAATGAAGCCGCGATTAAAATAATCGCGGCTTCATTTAAATTTAAATGGCTGCCCCGATCTGCCGATCAGCTGTTTGTCGGCAGATCGGGAGAGTCTGGACGCGATGCCCCGACAAAGAAGCCTTTCTTCATCGACACAGGTAAGCCTCGTGAAACCAGGTTTACCTGTGTCGATGAAGAAAGGCTTCTTTGTCGGGGCATCGCGTCCAGACTCTCCCGATCTGCCGACAAACAGCTGATCGGCAGATCGGGGCAGCCATTTAAATTTAAATGAAGCCGCGATTATTTTAATCGCGGCTTCATTTCCCTCTTCCGAGCTGGCTAATCTACATGCCTCCGTCGACGGAGGCATGGAGTCTGGACACAGCCTTTGGGAAAACCTGGAAGAACACATAGGCTACATCTACACTGGCCCCTAAAAACGGAAAAGCGATGCAAAGCAGGTAAGTCAGCATAGGGAAATCCGCGGGGGATTTAAATATCCCCCGCGGATTTAAATAAACATGTCCGCTGCTTTTTTTCCGGCTTGGGGAAAAGCCGGAAAAAAGCGTCCAGACTGGCCCGATCCTCCGGAATAAAGCCCTTTTCCGGAGGATCTCTTATTCCTACCTGAAAAGGGCTTTATTCCGGAGGATCGGGCCAGTCTGGACGCTTTTTTCCGGCTTTTCCACAAGCCGGAAAAAAAGCGGCGGACATGTTTATTTAAATCCGCGGGGGATATTTAAATTCCCCGCGGATTTCCCTATGCTGACTTACCTGCTTTGCATCCCTTTTCCGTTTTTAGGGGCCAGTGTAGACGTAGCCATAGTGTGTCTCTCTTGTATGTAGGTTAGGGATAACTATCTTTTTCTTGGACTTTCACAAGAAGTAGGATAAAGAAAAGGATAAGATTTGGAGTATTATGCGAAAAGGAATTTTTAAATTTTGAAACAATGAATTATTGAGTCCCAAATAAAGCATGGAGAAAATTTAGAAATAGATGACCTATTGGGGGGCTATATTTTCTCCTACCTAATCAATGAAAGATGGATCCTTGTGGTAGATTTCCCATTGTGCTTTGCCAAACTAGTTTTCAATGACACCAGCAATAAGGCTTCTATGACTTCTTTTGCGGTATGTGGTGTAGCAGTCAGTTTCAGGATATTAGAGAGACAAGATGGACTGGGTGATACCTTTTCTTGGACCAACTTCTGCTGGTGTGAGACACAAGCCTGGAGCCCTATAGAGCTCTTCAGGTCAGGTGTCTCATCAACTGAAGCTGGCCCGAGAGATGAGAAACACAAGATGGGTGAGGTAATGTTGCCCTTTGGGACTCTAGTCCACTACTCTCCCCTTAGCAAACATAGTGGGACACACTTCTCTTCCTCATCCTCACGCTCACCTCCACCCCCAAATGACAGTGCTTAAGCTAAAGCCCACGTCAATCAATGAAAATACTTCCATTGATTTCAGATCATGCTTTGAATTATGGACCCATGAAGCGAAGAAGCTGCAAGTGCTCTGTTACTGACTTGCTTATTTGGGAAAGTCTGACAGCACCTGTCCAGGCAGGGGACCGGAATCCAGATCTCATTTGGGATAAGTCCGGCTTCGGCTCCGGAGTTATCCATCTGGTCTACCATAGTAATTCTGTTGCGTGACTCGAATCTGTGGGAGATCAACACTTGGTTTTCTAACCATTGTGGATAAGGCACTAGCTAAGGACATACGAAATATGGATTCCATTTTCAGCTCTTCTGTAGAATCCCTCTGTAACATGGAGCAAAGCTAGGGGAAAATCCTTTTCCCTACTCCACCATTATGCCAATTAAAACTGCTTGAAAGAATGAGAGAGGGGTTTTAATTTAGGGAAAGGGATTTGGAATCTCCCACAAACCAGCTAACTTTCCTTATTCCTCTCCATTTTGGACACATTGAATGCTTCAGATTGCAACACCTGTGTATGTTTTCAGTGGGGAGAAAGTAATACAAACTTATGAAAGTAAAAAATAAAGATTAAATTTATAGTAATTTTACCCTTAGCAATAATGTCACCAACCCAAGAATGAAACAATATTGTGATCAAATCAAGATCACAATTTTATTATTCTCTTCCGTATCATTTTTTTATACCAGACACTCGGGGTATGTCTACAGTACAGCGTTATTTTGAAATAGTTAATTCAAAATAGCTTGTTTTGAAATAATGTGTCTACACACAAAATGCATTTTGAAATAGCGTTTTTCTATTTCGAAATCATGCATCCACACTGAGAGGACATTGAATCACATTTAAAGCTGGTTGGAACCAGTTCCGGCAGGGCATCAGGTCAGAACTTACCTTGTGGCCAACAGGGCACCCTGGGAAGGGCTGGAAGCCCCCTCTTTCGAAATAAGCATCTATTCAGCGCTTATTTTGAAATAGCAATTTCAAAATTGGCGCTATTCCTCATGGAATGATGTTTACCAATTTTGCTATTTCAAATTAATTTCAAAATAACGGAATGGCTGTGTAGACGCTAGGAAAGTTATTTTGAAATAACTTTGCTGTGTAGACATACCCTCATCAAATCCTAGAACTGGAAGGGACCTCAAGAGGTCATTGAATCCAGTCCCCTGCCCTCACGACAGGACCAAGCACCATTAAATCATCCCTGACATCCCAACCTGCTCTTAAACATCTCCGGTGATGGAGATTCCACAACTTCCCTAGGCAATTTATTCCAGTATTTAAGCACCCTGATAGTTAGGAAGTTTTTCCTAATGTCCAACCTAAACCTCCCTTGCTGCAATTTAAGCCCATTGCTTCTTGTGCTGTCTCACGTATTGTGATGTTGAGCCTTCCAGGAATGCATTAAGCAACATGACTAAATTTTTGTCCTGTGGTTTCTTGCCCATATCATCTTTCTGGGGGATACAAAGAAGCAGTGGAGTATCGTCTTTGGATGGGGTATCTCTTTTAGTTTTACATGTTGCTCTGAATTGGTTACAAAAGGCAGATCCAAGAACTGTGCCTGCCTTCAAAACAGAACGGGGTGAGGTTTGTGATGGACTTCAGTTTTTGGAGGGAGGTTTTTCTAAAGTTTCAGCCCAGCCCTGGAGAAAATGATCCCCCATCTAGATGTGCTTTGTTCTCATTGAAGAGATTAAATCAATGGCTTAATGGATTAACAATGAGGTTGTTTAGAATCATGAAGGTAATGCAGCAGGCTGACAAAGGACTGCTTTTTGTAATCCTGCCTCCGAATGGATTGAAAAGGGGGAGCTGTTTTTTTTTTCTTTGAAACCCACTCATCAAGAGATCCTGTCTGGACAGTGAAACCAGTTTAGTTGGTCTAGGATGTAAGCTTGTTTTGAGGGCGTGGTTGTTTTTGTTTTGGGTTTGGTTTGGTTTTTTTTTTAAGGCTTAGAGCAGCAGTGGGGAACCTAAAGCCCGGAGGCATTCTATGGCTCCTGAGATTTGGGGCTCTCCCCCAGCATTGGGGAGCCTGCACTGGTGGTCCAGCCCCTCTTGCACTCCTCCGTGGGCCTGGAGCACACAAAATCTATCAGCTTGGGCCCCTCTTGGCTCTCATGTGTGAAGGGGCTGTGGGAAATGTCTTTCTCTTTCTCAAATGACAGAGAGGGTTTGGGGGTTTTTTCCCCTCACTTGTGTGGCCCCTGACTGATTTTTCTGAGGGTCAGTGGCCCTCAACCTAAAAAAGGTTCCCCACCCCGGCTTAGAGCCTGAATAAGAAAGACCACGCTGAATGCTAAGTGTAGAAACTAAATGCTGGTTTCTAACCACAACCACCCTAGTACTATGCATCCTCCCAAAATTGCACCATCTTAATAGCTGTTCTATTCTTCTTATGCCCTCCCCTCTTACATGTGAATCCACCAAGAGCCTTCAAACCGAGGCAATTACTGAACAATGTTTGCAGCCAGCAACGGCCGCTCTGAAAGGCACTTAAAGCTCAGACACTTTACTAATGGTATGGCCAACTTTGGGCTCAGGGATGAGGGAGTTTTTACGGCGCGGCCTCTCAGAAGAGTGTTCTCTCGGTGTTGTCTTAATGGAAGGAACATTCCTTCTTCTAATTGAGCAACTAACAGGAAAAAATTGAACAACTCTGGGTTCAGCTGAACTTCATCCGCTTCCTAGCCTTGGTGTCTGTGCAGTTCCTGGGACCAGATGATGGAGTAGGCCGGTCCGAGCTCTGAGACCAGTGTGACCCTGCCCATGAGAAATAGGAGGGGAGTATTGCCTTACATCTTGAACTGGGGAGCACTCTTCCCTTCTGGAAATGCAACTCACCCACCTAGTGGGGGTCACTGTCCCATATAGTAGGGATGTTAAATATCGGTTAATTGAATCCTTGATTAACCTTGTGAATTCCAATCGGTTAGTCGACTATTTTATCGTCCCCGGGGGTGAGACTGGCAGCCACTGTGCTCCGGCCCCACTCCTGGGGGGCACCCTGCTACCTCATGCTGCAGCCTCTGGTGCCAGGCAGGACCTGTTCTGCAAAGGGAGCCAGTTTAAAAACCAGCTCCCCTCACAGACTAGCTGCCTGCCATGCCTCTCTGATGCCTCGAATACAGAAGCAGCAGCAGTCCTTGTCTGGGGGAAGGAGGAATCTGAGCTCCTGGAGCTGAGCAAGGCTTCCTACCTGCCTGGTAATACCCCTGCTGCGGTTCTGTATTTAAAGTGTAGGTCTCAGACCCAGAGCAAGCTGGGACTGAGCTGAGCTGCTGGCCAACCTGCTAACAAATTTACTGGTGGGGGCGGGGGAATGTGTACAGTCTACAGCATTAACCTATAGGCTTTTGCTAATCAGTTAATCGACCATACTATTACATCCCTCCCATGTAGTGGCACTTACACCACAAATAGTGAGAGATGAGAACAAGGGAGCTCTACAGCCTGAGCTGAGAGCCAGCTGGTTTTATAGCTCAAGCTATGGAAACTCCTCTGCTAAGCTCCAAAGGTCCCCAGTTCAAATCTACCCTGTGGCGATTACACATAGCCTTGACCTCTAGAAGGGAAGACTTCAATTTGCACCACCTTTAGGCTTAGTTTGGTGGCTTGTGCATTCTGGTTACAATCCACACAGCCCAATCCTCTTCCAATGAACAGGCTCCAGACCTGAGAGAGTCCCATTCAGGGTTCACCATTGGCTGGAAATTCCTTGGTTGCCGTCACGTGTCATCTGTTCTCTCAAAAATAGACTCGTTTTCCCCTCTCAGGGACCAGTGTCCCAGCTGCGAGGCCAGTCTCGGGGGAGCTTGTTTTTGGCTGAGCCTGTAGCGTTGCTCCTTTTTTCCCTTAAAAATAACTACAGCATCCGCAGCAACATATACTCGCTCAGCCATGTTCTCCTCACCCACATGCTGAGGAAAGCAATTAGAAGAGTAGCAGTGGAGCTTTGAGGAACAAGTTCCTAACATCCCTGGTAACGTAATCAAAGAATGACCTGGTAGGAGAAAAGAGAGTGGCTGAAACATGGGCTTGGTCTGAGGCCTAACCCAAAGAGAGCAAGAATTACACTGAGTAACAGGCAGGTCCTGAAAAATGCAGATGTTTGCCTGCAAATCATCTGTGGTAAGAGGTTCTTCCCGGACGCTGTGTCTGCACTGCAGCTGGAAGGCTTTATTTCCATCTCTGAGACAGCGAGATCAAAATCAGTCCAGGAGAGGAGATAGGGTAGGTTCATAAAACCAGCCATAGTGAGTCACACCAAAGGTCCATCTAGGCCAGTATCCTATCTTCAGACAGCAGCCAATGCCAGCTGCCCCAGAGGGAATGAATAGGACAGGGATTCATCAAGTGATCCCTCTCCAGTCATCCATTTCCAACCTCTGACAATCAAAATTCATGGCGGATAGATCTGTCAATGGCTATTAGCCAGGATGGGTAGGAATGGTGTTCCTAGCCCTGCCCAACGTGGCTAATAGCCATCCATGGATCTATCCTCCTTAAACTTACCTAGTTCTTTTTAAAACCCTGTGGCTACGTCTACACTGGCATGAATTTCCGAAAATGCTTTTAATGGAAAAGTTTTCCGTTAAAAGCATTTTCGGAAAAGCACGTCTAGACTGGCAGGATGATTTTCTGCAAAAGCACTTTTTGCGGAAAAGCATCCATGGACAATCTAGACGCGGTTTTCAGCAAAGAAGCCCCGATCGCCATTTTCGCAATCGTGACTTTTTTTTCGGAAAACAGTACTATGCTGTCTACACTGGCCCTTTTGCGCAAAAGTCTTTCAGAAAAAGACTTTTGCCCGAACGGGAGCAGCATAGTATTTCTGGAAAAGCACTGATGATTTTACAGGAGATCGTCAGTGCTTTTCCGGAAATTCAAGCGGCCAGTGTAGACAGCTGGCAAGTTTTTCCGCAAAATCATGTGATTTTGTGGAAAAACTTGCCAGTCTAGACACAGCCTGTTATTCTTGGCCTTCAGCACATCCAAGGTGGGACTGTATTTAAGGTGGCTAAGCCAGCCTTACCCACATGCTCAGGGTTTAGCTGATCGCCATATTTGGGGTCGGGAAGGAATTTTCCTCCAGGGTAGATTGGCAGAGGCCCTGGAGGTTTTTCGCCTTCCTCTATAGCATGGGGTACAGATCACAGCTAGAGGATTCTCTGCATCTTGGGGTTCTTCAAAGTATTTGAAGGCTTCAATATCTGAGATATAGGTGAGAGGATTATTCTAGGAGGGGTGGGTGAGATTTTGTGGCCTGCACTGTGCAGGGGGTCAGACTAGATGATCATAATGGCCCCTTCTGACCTTAAAGTCTATGAGTCTATGAGTCTATGAGCCTGCTGCCAAAGCTATGCTTCCCATATTGGCACACTAACTCGATCAAAACTAGCATGTCCTAGAAATGTGTATCTCCAGCCCTGTATTAACATACCCTGCATGTGTAGCGCCTGAACCCAAGTGTATTCCAAGGTAATATTATATCATATACAGCTGTTAATAATGAAAATCACTTCCCCCTCCTGAAAATGAGACCAGTGAAACTTGCCTGCATCCATGATGTTAGAAGGAGTTCAGTAGGCTGGCCTGGTGAGGCACGTTGAATTTTAAGCAGCTTTCATCTGTTGCAATCATATACATCATGTCTTGTATATGATACTTAACTTGCATCCACACCGATTCAAAGTAATCTTGCTTTACTTAGCTTGAGACTTTAAAAATGCATTTTGCGCCTTCTCTTTATTGAACTATCCCTCCTACCCATTCATAGCCGTCACCGGATCATCAAAGCAGGTATGTAAGATGTCGGTTTAGATGAATTTGGGGTCAGCTTTTGTATTAAAATCTGGTTTGGTTGCTGTTCCGTGTGTCTGATCTACTCCATCTCACTGAATTTCTTTCCAAAACAGATGTTTCTTTTAAAATCCCAGAGGAATGCCCATCCCGCTCCTTGTGTGCTATTGGCTCTGTCTGTAAAGCATTACACTAAATAAAAATTAGATACTATTGGGTTTTTTGACATGACAGAACAGGTCATCATCAAATAATCCCTATCTTTTCCCACATTCCCAGCTTTTGACAAACAGAGGCTAGGGACACCATTCCTACCCATCCTGGCTAGTAGTCATTGACAGACCTATCCTCCATGAATTTAGCTAGCTCTGTTTTGAATCCTGTTGTTGTTTGGCCTTCACAACATCCTCTGGCAAGGAGTTCCACTGGTTGATTGTGTGCTAAGTGAAGAAATACTGAGAAACCAATTCTGTTGGTTTTAAATCTCTTGCTTATTAATGTCATTTGATGACCCCTCGTTCTTGTATTCTGAGAAGGAGTAAATAATGCTTCTTTACTTTACTTTCTCCACACCAGTCATGATTTGATAAACCTATATCTTCTTCCCCCTTTAGTCGTCTTTTTTTCCAGCATGACAAGTCCTAGTCTTGTTAACCTCTCCTCATACGGCAGCTGCTGCAGATCCTGAATTTTGTTGCCCTTTCCTGAACTTTTTCAAATGCCAGTCCTCTACATCACTGATAGTTCCTAGCTCAATTCCTGTCTGCAAGCCTTTAACTGTAGGTATTTCTCTCTCATACCCACTCAAATCCTGATTAAATTAAACGTTTTGTAGCCCATGCTCTACCCCACTCTCCATACATGCTCAAACTAAGGATGCTGGAGGCTCTATCTTGGCCTGAAGTGGTTTCCATTATACGCATAGTTTGATTGGCTCTCAGCACTCCTACTATAAAAACTGCTCCAGCCACCCTGGTGTTCCCCTTCACCCACCACACAACAAACCCAGCCTCTGGCCGGGGTCCTCCCTATACCATTCCAGGAGAGAACTCAATAGAGTGTGAAGTGGATCCAGCATGGGACTAGATGGGGAGAGGCGAGAGCATATGATGCTCCCATGCTCCTTCTGGGCCTTCTGTCACTGTTCCAATTGCTTCAGTGTATATGTAGGATTCTAGGGCAGCCACCGGCGTATGTGTGTTTGCAGGGACATATGGGTGGGAGGGATGTTTCATGTACTGTATGCTGGGAAAATAACGTGAGAATATTCAATATTTTTTTAAACACCATTGCCTCTTTTTATTAAAAGTACTAGTTTGATGCAGCAGCTAACACTGTAGCCATGTGCACACAGACGGACTCTTTAGGTGCTTCCTCCAAATGCTTCCCTCCAGCAACCTGGTTTCCTCCCTCCGTGTTCCATGCAGCTTGCTACAAGGGTGGTAGGTCCTATGAGTTGTGTTGTCCTGGAAACCGCTTTTGCTTTGATGCTGAGGAGGAGATGCTAAAGCATTAGTGCTGAGTTGGTGGCTGTCAGATATGCAGTTGCTAATACAGAGCCATTGGTAGTTAAGGGGAATGATAAGAAGTGGGAGGGTAAGCAATAAGCAGAGGGCATCCCAATCTTTCATGCTAAAGGCTCTTTAGGATGTGGCTTCTCATGTCTTGTGTTTGTGCTTAGGGATTTCCATTGTGCCTGCAGATGGGGTATAAAGACCAATAACAACTCTTTGTGATTGTTGTGGCTGGGAGGCAGAGCACTCAGGAAAGAAGGAGGCATCTTAGCAGCTTAGACCAACAGATTAACTTGATCTGACCCAAAATAAAACAGGTCGATTGATTCCCCCCCCCCCCCCCCCGATGGAAAATTCTGCTCACGTCAATCTCAGCCCTCAGAAAATTTCTGTGTCAAAGAAATACCATTTATCTAGCTTTGTTTTGAATCCTATTACAGTCTTGGCTTTTACAACATCCTGTGGCAAGGAGTTCCACTGGTTGATTGTGTGCTGAGTAAAGAAATACTTCCTTCTGTTGGTTTTAAATCTCTTGCCTATTAATGTCATTTGACAATTTCAGTGTCAAAGAAATTCCATTTACCAACTAGAAAAAAGGTTCTCTTGGAATGTTACAGAGTCTACTAGTGTTCGAGGTATTTCCAAGACCAAGTCTAGGGAAGGACAGGGAGACGCTGCACCGACTGAGGTCGGGTGCCCTTCAGCCTCACAGCTTGTGCTTGAAGAACTAACCCCTCCCCCGCCCTTACACAACATTAGTTCCACAAAGCTGAATTACTTTTTTTTTTTTAATGTACAGCCCTTCATAGGAGGCAGCAGGCCTACCTGTGACATGTCAAGACCCAGTGGAGTGCTAGCAGCAGCAAAGTGTACAGAACATATATGGAACCCCTCCTTCCATTGCTGATTAATCGTTAAACTGAGACCTCTCTCACCTCCCAGAAAATGTTGATTGAAAATGGAGGAAAATGTACTTACGTTGTAGATTCCAGTAGAGAGAGAGGGCCACCCACAGATTACTTGGCTTTAATCTCTTCCAATATCGATCACCATCAAAAATCCCTAAAATGACACATGTACTAGATGATGTTATTGGCACTCAAGCTTGAATCAACAAGGCTGTTTTAATGGGCCTTATGTTATCCTTTCCCAATTTATTTAATTGGTTCTTCCACCATGCTGCCAAAAATATTTCGATCTCCTAGCTTTTGTTGTTGTTTTTAGAAGGGGATGCTCTTTGTGATTAGAATTATGTGGCTGTTTTCGGAGGGCATTGGAATGTGGGTGAGGTTGTCATTTGCTGAGGAAAAAGCTAGATTGTGAGTTGCTCCCACCACTTTCCATACTGTGCTCATCAATTGATCTAAATCTGGCGGAAATTCAATGGCTTTACACCAGCATCTGGCTTTCATTTGCTTTGTTTCTGGCTCTCCAATCCAACTTCTAGGGAAGCTTTGTCTGGGATCACTGATCTTCTGCTCAAATCACAAAGGGATGCTCAGAAGTAAGTGATAGACGATTCCCCTTAAAAGATACAATATTCCAGAGTATGTCTACACTGCAGAGTTTTTTCAGAAAATGGCTGTTTTTCCAAAAAAAACTTCACTTACGTCCACACTGCAATCGTGTTCTTTTGAAAAAAAATCAAAAGAACAGAGGGGTTTTTCCAGCATTGGTAATCCTCTTTCTAAAGAGCTCTTTTGGAAAAAGGCATATGTGGTTGGGGAAGAGGGAGTTCTTTAGAGAAAAGAGGAAAAAGCACAGGTGCCTTGGTGGCCAATCTGTCTATAGTAATCACAGCTGACATTCAAGACAGCGTCCATTCAGTGTGAATGCTGTCTTTTGAAAAAGCAGATCGCTTTTTCGATGTGCTGTTGCTGTGTAGACACTCACTTTCGGAAGAAGTTTTTTTGGAAGATCTCTTCCAGAAAAGCTTCTTCCAACAGAAGCTTGCAGTCTAGACATAGTCCCGGTGAGGAATCATGTTGGTCACGGAAGTGCAAAATTGGGGTGACCATGAATAGGGAACCACTCCGATCTTCTAGGTCTAGGAATGTGTGAAGCCAAAAGAAAGGGAGGCTAAATTTGAACCTGGTCTAAGTGGTTGCATGTCCACTGAAACCAAATGAGATGTTGCCTCTTGCATAATGTCTAAATTTGGCCTAATGAATCCTAGGAACCAAAGAAGAAAAGAGAGATCTAACGGACATGCTTTCTCTGATCTTAACTCTGCTGAACTTACACGTTGGAGGAACAGGCCAAGACGTGATGCATGATCGAAGCCCATGCTGGACTCAGACCCTTTTTTAGTACTTTCACTTCATCAGCTGGAGATTAGTGATTAAGAATGGTGTGCCAAACTTTATAGGCTCTCTCGGGTGCAGAGGGAGGGAAAAAAAAAACTAGATTCATTTGGCTGAGATTGATCATCACACATGATCCTCACCCATGCTTGTGCTAGGTACTCTGCATACACATAAAGAAACAGCTCCTCCAGTGAAGAGCTTAAAAGCTAGCATCCAGGTTCAGCAAAACACTTGTGTGTATGCTGAACTTTAAGCATGTATTGAAATGAATCCCTATTCAGTGAAGTGCTTCAGCTGGAATCCTATTAAATACAATGTTTAGATTGTCTTTTGCATTAGTGGATAGTGCCTAGCTCTGTGTGACCCTGATCCATACCTCGTGCCTTTCAAGAGTTATCACAATGCAAATAATAATTATTTCATTGGGAGCATGCAGTACAGAGCATGTCTTACAAACACCTCAGTCTTCCCCTTTTTGCAGCCGAGCGTGATTTCTTCTGGAAAACCTCGGTTCATCTTAAAGCTACTTGTGACAGCTGTGACTTTAATAAGAGGCCACTTTTACATAAATTGCAGATTATTCAAAATTTTCCAGTCTGTCTGTCTTCCACTGATTACACTTAACAGCTTGCCTCCTGCACTTCCAGTGTGGCTTCTAATAACGTTACACATCCTATAATGATGTTATTAAGTCAGAGCAATTGTATTACCTCTGTTGTCGGCACCGCCATGTGCCAGTGGAAGCGGTCTTATTTTGGAAAGGTGGGTGGTTTTGTCAGGCTCTCTCATTTTTGGAGTATTAGCATATTGCTTACTGGGAAACAAGAATGTATGTTATTTCCTTGGGGTCTATCTTTAGATTCTATTAAACCTGTGATTTGGGTAAGAGAAAATTAATCAGTTCAAGGAAAATGTTACAAAGGCACAATTTTTTGCTCTAATTGCCTCCGATCAGAACAGTGTGTTCTTGCCAAAAAATTAAATGCATCGCTTTACAAAGCTGTTTATACTGCATGTGAATTATTTAGGATAAGTTTCATTATAGTGATTAATATGCATTACACTGCCTCACAATAAAAACTCTTACCAAGTCTGGATTGGGGAGAGGCGGTTGACTTTTGTTTTCCTTTTGAAACGGTACAACTTGTGGGGTGGAGGTGAAAAATCCTCCATAAAAATCTCAACACCTTTTCATGGGTTAAATCTCTAAGTTCATATTTCTAAGACGGGGCCATGCCTTTGAAATGTTAATTTAGACGCACAATACCGTTCGTCAAGTACACTCCGCATGGAGCAGCTGAGTTTGTGGCATGAATAAAAGCTATATTGCCCTCAGATCTGACGCTGTGTGAGTCTCTGGAGTTCTACTCGACTGGGTTTCCTACAGACCTTCTATTAACATTCAGCGGCTGCACCCCAAGACGTAGGCTTGAGTTTGGGTTTGAGCTACCCACTCCCACAATGAAAGAGAGACTCCCTTGGAACTGCCTGGTTTCACCTCTTGTTAAAAAGCACGCAAAGCTCTAAATTTTACATGCAAAGTCAGCCCCTCTTGCAGATTTACAACCCTGTGGATAAATCTGGATAGAGTTCAGAGTTATCAGTGAAGTATGAAACTAGGTAAGTTTCTCTCCCCATTCCCCCCATAGTTTCTTGTTTTGTTGTTTATCCTTCACAGAGCAGTAATTAATAGCACAGGGCTGGTGTTCTGCCATCACAAATCTCTCTTGTGCTCTACAATTTCAATACTTGCCATCTTAGCTAAACAGTCATACCCTAGTGTAAATTCCACTCATTCTGGCTGAGTCTCATGTGATCCACACAACCTGTGGCTTCAGGATTTAAGGACGGGGTCTTTTCTCACCGTCTTGCCTCTCCTGTCAAGCTCCCAAATTCCTGGTGGCCTAGAAACATTTCTATGTCCCAAAAGATGGGGGAGGAGGGGAAGCTGTGAGAAGAATTAAACATGGACACAATTTACCTTGGGAGGAGAGGATTTTTCATAGCCCTGAGTCCTTAAGGATAAACTTGAACTCTACAGAAAGGGAAATGTTAGCCCCACCTCTGCAGGAAGGTGTGTGTGTTTTGTAGGTGATATGAAAGGGCAGGAGGCTGTAGGCTGGATGGTTGGAATCTGAGAATCTCTGATTTTTTTTTCCCTTCCCTCCTCCATTCCCCTCTTTTCTTCAATGCTGCCTTCAGCCCGCTCACATGACTTTCAGCGCTGCAGGAAGATGATGATTGTAATCAAATTTCATGCATCAGGGGTTCGGCTGGTTTCCTGCTGGGGACAGCGAGGCGTCTTCTGATGCACAATTGGCTCGGTGTGTTCCTTCGAGTTTTGTTGTTGTTTTTTTCACCTTCCTCCGACGCTTTAGAGACTGTTCGCACCTCGAGACAGGACACTGAGTGAGGTGGCCTGGTGCACCAAGCTTCAAGATTCTCAATGGGTGTCTGTCTGAGGAGTGTCATACTGTGCTCCGGATTGGAGCCCAATGTAATTTCCCCCTAGGTCAGATTGGCTGGAAACTTTGGTGCATTTTCTTTTGGCCTCATTTGTAGTATGGCATGCAATTTGCCTGTAGGATCATCTGAGCATCTCTTCTCCTCCATTGCCTGCCCGGCACGAAGAGACATTCTTTCCATGTGGCACACAAAAGTTTTAAATCTCTGAGGACTGTTTTAATTTTGCTCCATAAGAACGGCCACACTGGGTCAGACCAAAGATCCATCTAGCCCAGTATCCTGTTCTCCAACAGTAACTAGTGCCAGCTGCCCCCAAGGGAATAAACAGATCAGGGAATCATCACATGATAAAGTAGAAACAAGGATGCTGGACAGGAATGAGAACCTTTAGCAAGTCTTGTCTGGTGGGCCAGGGAGACGCAATAACCTTCTAGGCAGCTCTGCAGACTTGTCTGTTGTTGCAGCTAGAGGAGTTGCTCATGTCTCCGTGGTTAATATAGGGGTGTCTGGGTGAAAATTAATGGCCTGCATTTATACACAAGATTGGACTAGATGAGCGAATCGTCTGAGAAGCTGTAAAAAATTTTGCTGTTGCTCCTCAGGAAGGAAATTCAGACGCTACTTTCTAGGGACAAAATTGAAGTCCTGTCAAGTTTCTACTTGGCCCTGACTCAAGCAATCTCCCATGGACTCTAATAGCTTTTCTGAGCAATGAAAAATGTAAAGTGAGGGCCGACTTCAGAGTTTGACCCCAGAGCGCTCCATGTATTCAGGCAGGCAATTGCCTAGTAATTCTAGGCAGATGCCTATCAGGAAATAGCAACACTTGTTCAACTAATTTGAAATTGAATTTCAAACCATTGTATCGGCTCTGTCGGCAGACAGGGTACTGGGATAGAAGGATTTTTGGTCTGACCTAGTGTGGCCGTTCTTAAACATAAGAGTGGCTTTAATGAGCCAGGCCAAAGGTCATCCTTGCTCAGTATCCTGTCTTCTGACAAGGGCTAGTGCCAGGTGCTTGAGGGGATGACCAGAATAGGGTTATGACCAGTGATCCATCCCCTGTTTTCCAGTCCCAGCATTCGGCAGGCAGAACCCTAGGGACACCCAAAGCATGGGGCTGCATTCCTGACCATCTTGGCTAACAGCTGCTGATGGATCTCCCATCCCATTCTTCTTAAACCCAGTTATAGTTTTGGCTTTCACAACATCCCCTGACATTTAGTTCCACAGGTTGACTGTGTTCAGTGAAGAAGTTCCCCCCCCCCCCCCCCCCCGCCCTTCCCCGGCTGCCTCTTAATTTCATTGTGACCCCTGGTTTCTCTGTTATGTGAAGGAATAAATAAAACTTGTTTCCCAGACATGCATGGATTTGTATAGAGCTCTATCATACCTGCCCCCCTCCCCCCCCCCCACACACATACATACATAATGCACATAGCTGTGTCTACACGAGAAAGGTCTGGCGACAAAAGTGTGTCGACATGCAGAAGTGAAAACCGGTCAAACTGTTTTTTCTGCCTCCTGTTGTTGTCATTTCATGGCCACATTGCTAGCTCCCCTTTACACAGATAGAGCAAAGCATTGTGAGTGAGCAGCCCACAGGGCAGTGTTGTGGGAAGGCAGAGCTGATCCCTGTGCTTCTTGGGATTCTCTCTGAGTTCTCTCACAGTCTCCTCAGCTGTTGGGAGCAGCTTCATGCACAGCACTGGGAGTTCTCCGGGCTGAGGAATGTCCGAGCAGCACAGCGGTCTCTCCAGCCTGCCTGCCGCTGTGTTTCTAGCAGGGAAGAATGGGAGCATTTCAGTTATTTGCTCTTTTTGTTTGTTCCCCTAATGGAGCAGTTTTCTCAGCTGTCAAATACTTCCCAAAGGCTTGAAAGGGGAGGGGTGCACAAGTGCAGGGCAGCAGAGATCACAAAACACTAAGCACAACCATCAGGGAATGCATGGTAAGATACTGGCGGAAGTCAGTTCTCTGGAGACACCTGACTCCTTGTCAATAATAAAGGGAGAGGAAAAGACAAAAGTCTCTGGCAGGGGTGGTAGTGTTTTGTCACCAAAATTGGGTGTTTTTCCCAATAAAGTTGCCTTGTAGTGTAAACGCTCTAGCTGTTTGGTTAACAAAAGGCAGGTTTTGGTGACAAAACATGCCAGTGTAGACTTAGTCTCAGTCTCTTTTCCAAGTTTTTCCAGTTTCCTTTCAGGATCTCCTCCCATGGAAACTGTTCAATACCTTTCATCAGTTTTTGTTGTCTTTCTCCCTACTTCTTCCATTCCTAAGATGGGGTGACTAGCACTGTATGCTGTATACAAGGTATGAACATAGCAGAGATTTATATAATGGCATTATACTATTTACTGTCATCTTATCTTTTCCTAACATTCTGTTAGCTAACATTCCGTTAGCTTTTTTGACTGCCTTTGTGCATTGAGTGGATGTTTTCAGAGAATTATCCACAGTGACTCTAAGATCTCTATTGAATAGTAACAGCTAATTGAGAGCCCATCATTTTGAGTATGCACTTGGGTTTATTTCCTGTATGCCCATTCTTTTGCATTTGTCAACCCTAAATTTAGCCTGCCATTTTGTTGCACAGACATCCAGTTTTTTGTAAGATCCCTCTGTAACACTTCACCGTCTGCTTTGGACTTAACTATCTTGAGAAGTTTTGTATACTATGCAAACTTTCTCACCTTGTTGTTAGTCTTCCCTGAATTTGTTGCCAATACACATCTGTGGGGAGATACTACTGTTTAACTCCTTCCTATTTTTTAAAAAATGTTTATCTCTACATGTTTTCTGTCATCTTCTTACTTACTGTTCCATGAGACAACCTTCCTTCTTAAGTTTATTTAAGAGCTTTTGATCAGAGACCTTCTCAAGGCTTTAGAAAATTCAAGTATACTCTATCCCTTGTCCACATGGGTGCTGACGCCCTCAAAGAATTCTAATAGATTAATGAGACGATTGCCTTTGGCAAAATCCATGTTGATTTAATAAATCACGTTCATCGATGCATCTGATGTTTCTGTTCTTCACTAGGCTTTCAACTAATTTGCCGAAACTAAAATTCACCTTACTGGCCTCTAATTGCCAGGATCATCCCTGCAGACTTTTTTTTTAAAAAATATGCATCACATTCGCTATCTCCCAAGCATCTGTTACAGAATCTGATTTAAGTGATTGCACAGATGATAGTTCTGCAGTTTTATCTTTGAGTTCCCTCAGAACTCTTAAATGCACCCCATCTTGTCCCGGTACCTTATTACTGATTCATTTATCAATTTGTTTCAAAGCCTCCAACTGACACTTCAATCTCAGACAGTTCCTCAGCCACATCATCTAATTGCAATTAGTTACATTCACTAATGGCAAATAAATAACGAGCAGCAAAATAGACGAGTGGCTTGTGAGCAAGAAAGAGGGCAAAAATTGCCGGAGAAGTTGTGTGCTGTGAATGACACACCCAGTTAGAATCATAGACTACTAGAATTGGAAGGGACCTCGAGAGGTCATCAAGTCCAGTCCCCTGCCCTCACGGTAGGACCAAGCACCATCTAGATCATCCCTGATAGATGTTTGTCTAACCTGCTCTTAAATATCTCCAGAGATGGAGATTCCACAACCTCCCTAGGCAATTTATTCCAGTGTTTAACCATCCTAAAATGAAGGGTTTTTTTCTAATATCTAACTTATACCTCCCTTGCTGCAATTTAAGCCCATTGCTTCTTGTCCCGTCATCAGAAGCCAAGGAGAAGACTGTTTCTCCCTCCTTCTTGTAACACCCTTCTAGGTACTTGAAGACCCTCTGTCCCTGCAGCACAGAGTCATGAAGACTGCAGTGCAGGTAAAAACAGGACCTTGATCTGTATTCTTTTTCTAAGGAACACAATGAATGTGAGCCACCAGTCCATTAATTTGCAGGTAAGGTGAGGAATTAGGATCTTGTGACTCAGAAGAATCGAGCGTCAAATCCTGTACAACTAAATAATACAGACTGTATTAGTACCTAATAAACTGCCGTTAACCACCCAGGGTCGACATTTACCAATTACCAAACTGTTCCAGTTATGGAGCTACTTGCTGTTTACTGACAACACGTTAATGAATCTCCAGGCTTCCCTGAATTCATGAATAACAATTTGGCTACATGTTGTTCCTATGAAACTGGGACTTCAGTGGAGTCTAAACATTGGTTATAAGGTTGAGATGATAAAAAGAGAACCCGGCTCCATCACTGGAAATTTAAACTCTCCTGAAACTGAGCACCTGTCACAATGATAAATAGGTTTTCTTGTTATCTCGGTGTCTGTATTATTTCCCAGTCAGATTCCAATCAAATGCACAGACAACTCTGTGGAAGCTGACGGTACAATTGCTTTGATCTTTATTTTATTTCTAGGGAAATGAGTAAAGGTCACAAAATTTTTGTTTATAAAATACAGTTGGCTTCCTTTTTGATGGAGTCCGTTGGCGCACTCATTAACTTGCTTGTGTGTGAATAGATAAGCCAACAAAAGCATTAAGTGTCTATCAGACCAGTCATCTGTTATGGTTTGCTCCGTGCCACTTCGTACGGTAGTGGTTTGATCCCGCGACCACTGCCATCAACCGAGAGACTTTCATACTGCGCTGAGGAGTTGTGCCTCAATAGGTTTTGAATCTGGGTTCAATTTGGATCAGCTCCCAAAAAGTTTAGAGGGTTATTTTGTGCCTAAGAAATAGGACTGGAAATGTCATCAGAACAAGCCCTTGAATTTAGCACCCCCAGCATGTCTTGTTTCCTGGCAAGCCACAAATCGTACCAGAAAGGATTGATTTTTCTTATTTCCTCCTTTGTGATTTAATTCTTTTAATTCCAGTCCCTGTTGCAAAGCCCAGATGCCAAACATGGGGGTGGGGTAGGGCTGCCTAAGGAAAAATAAATAAGACTTAAGACTGAAATGTAGTAGGTCACGTTCTCTGGTATGAATTAAAGAGGCACTCAGAGTAGGTGAGTGGTGGTCCCTTCTGGTCTGGGAAGCTATGAGCGAAGTATAGTTAGGAAGAGAACTTACATATCGTATGAACTACTGAAAATGAACTAATTTCAGGGCTAATCCTTGTCAAAGTAGCCCTATTTCCTTTTGGGTGGTAATCCATCCCCCAGCATGACGTGGCTAAAGCGCTGTTGCTCAGCATTGCTAGACACCAAATTGTGCATATGTATTTGCACAATACAGTAAAACCTGTGTTATCCAGCACACTTGGGTTGTGTCTAGATTACAGGATTTTGTTGACAAACGTGGACTTTTGTCGACAAAACTATACCTGCGTCTACACTGCAGCTGAGTTCTGTTGACATAACATTGACAGAACTCAGCAGTTTTGTTGGCGGCTGTAAACCTCATTCTACGAGGAATAACGCCTTTTGTCGGCAGAGTTCTGTTGACAGAAGGCGTTATTGCATCTACACTGTCCTTTCCATTTACACTGTCATGTCGACAAAGCAGCTTGCTTTGTCAACAAAACTGGCTGTAGTCTAGACGCTCTTTGTCGACAGAAGCTTTGTCGACAGTATCTGTCGACAAAACTTCTGTCGACAAAAGCGTGTCGTCTAGACGTACCCTCGGGGATTAGTGTGTTATCTAAAATTTCCGGTTATCTGAGGGTCCCATCAACCTAGGAAAATCCAATGGACAATAATAGTAAAACTCAAGTTTTTAATATTGGTAGTTTTGTAGTGTGAGGCAGTTGGTCTCACATTTCTATTTTGAGTTAAAGACGATTAGTACTTCTTAAATAAAAAAATGTTAAGCCAATCTTGGTAAACCACGCCAGGCCTGTGTGCCTAAAGATGTGACAGTATTGTGGCTGGGGGCAATGGTGGTTAACAAAGTTTTCTGGTTAACACAGCGCCAGATAACAAAGGTTTTACTGTAATTGGTTTTATTGGTTTATCCTGGAGAGCAGCCTGTGATCAGTGAATGGGGTAGGTGGAGGGAAGGAATTTTGTCTCGTCATCTTCATTTGGGTGCAGATTTTCAGCCTCTGAGTCACAGTGGCCATAAAGTTTTGATTTATAGTAGAGACGGAACAGGGACATTTTGTCAGGGGTATAAATGCGGAGGCAGGTGCCAGTCCCGTGTCACTTTCTTGGGGAACATGGTGACCTAAGACGCAGCATCTGCTGAGTAAGAGGTGTCTGGCTAATGCTTGTTCCCCTCATATAAGAATGGTCGTACGAGGTCAGACTAAAGGTCCATCTAGCCCAGGATCCTGTCCACCGACAGCAGCCAATAACAGGTGCCCCAGAGAGAGTGAACAAAATAGGGAATCATCAAGCGATCCATCCCTTGTCACCCATTCCCAGCCTCTGACAAACAGAGGCCAGAGACACCATCTCCACCCATCCTGGCTAAAAGCCATTGATGGGCCTAACCTCCTTGAATTCATCTGGTTCTGTTTTGAACTTGTGCACTCTAGCAAGATCCACAATGACTTTATACAAATGAGAAGCAAATTACATTGACCCATCTACCTCTTTACATGCCTGGCTGTGCCCAACGTATAAGTACCCATCCTATTGCCAGGGAGAGCTGCTTTCCCCCAATAAAAGAAAAATCATCAGACACGAAGCAGTTAGAATCGGCTCCCCTTTGTTCATTGGAAAGTCACATGATCTGCAATCTCTTGGGAGAAATCTATTTTTGTTAACATGTTTTTTGAAAACGGAAAGTGATTCATTTTCAAAAACCATTCCTAGGGTTGGAGAAATGGGTGAAAAAAAGTGGTGCCAAATAGTGGCCACCAATAGGAGACCCTCTTTTCCCCTACAAACTCAAACATGCAGATCTCCAGATTCGATATAGGATGGGCCGTAAATAGAGGATTTATGGAACACCTAACTGTGGTGCTCACCGTTACCGAAAATTCTGTGAGCACCAGTGTTCCCTGTAAGATGAGCATGTGGGCAGCCACCCAGAAGAGATTTGCAAGCCACCCAGCTGATTAGCAGAGCTCCTGAAGCTGGCAGCATGTGTTTCTACTGGTGGTGCACATCCATATATACCTTGGCGCACACAATAAAATTTAATCTGCACATGGAAGGGAAAATTTGAGGCACCATTCGTGAGCTCCTCACTCTTTTTAATTCATGTGTCCTCCCAACCCCCTTGCTGAGGTGGCAAAGTGCTTTTATCTTTATTTGACAGGTGGGAAGCTGAGAGATGCACAGACTAGCATGATGGTTCTCAGACAGAGGGCTGGAACACTTCAGGGGTTCACAGGGTCACTATATGTGGGATAATGAGCTGTCAATGGGACACAAATCCCATTTTGCCTCCAGCATTTTATAATGGTGTTAAATACAAAAAAAGGGGGTTAGCTTAAAAGGGGAGCTGCAATCAGAAAAAAGGCGACTGCAAGAGGGACGTGAGAGCAGTTTTCAAGTACCTAAAAGGCTGTTACAAGGAGGAGGGAGACAAATTGTTCTTGGACTCTGAGGAAAGGACAAGAAGCAATGGGCTTCAACTGCAGCAAGGGAGGTTTAGGTTGGACATTAGGGAAAAACTTCCTACCTGTCAGGGTGGTTAAACACTGGAATAAATTGCCTAGGGAGGTTGAGGAATCTCCATCACTGGAGATAATGAAGAACAGGTTAGACTGACATATATCAGGGATGATCTAGATGGTTGGTCTGGCTGTGTGAGCAGGGGACTGGACTTTATGACCTCTCAAGGTCCCTTCCAGTTCTAGGGTTCTATGATTCTCTGAAACCCAATTTTCTCTTCCTTGTAACCCTGCTTTAACCACCACACCATCCTTCCCCCCAGCCTTCAGTTCAGTACCTCCCTGAAAAAATGGGCAAGTTCTTGCATCAGATGCAAAGACGCCTCCGGCCAATAGAGTAGTATTTCTCAAAGACCACTGCGGGGAGATTTTTCTGACGCAATTTAGTTGGGCAGTAAGCATGACCCTGCTATCAAAAAGGTTTTGAAACACTGCACTGGAGTATCGCCGTAATTCCCCTCCCGTGGGTCGCTATAGGAGTTTTGTTTCACATAAGTTGACTGTCATCCGCTCTCTGAAAGAGAAAAATAAGATTTATCTACTCTAGTGACATTTGGGTTTGCCAAAAAAAAAAAAAAAAAGAGAGAGAAATGTGTGCAGCACGTACTACTTATTTATACTTCAAATCTCTTGCAAGGGCTCTCTCTTAATCCTACACTATTCACCTGCACATAGGATAATGAAGATCTTACATATTTAATCACGGAACTGAAAGTGGACCGAATTAATGAACAACGTCAACGTTTCTATGGGGGGTTGGGATCGCCTTATCGGAGGAGGTCGGTGAAGGCACTCAGCTGACTGACATTTTTACATCTCCAGTCAAATGTCACTGTGAATTGAAAGTAGAACATATGGAAAAAGCGGCAGCCACTTTCTAGAGAATCTGCAGAAGACAAATCCTTCTTTTCCATAAAATCATATTAAAAAGGTCACCCCTCTGCATAGGGAAATACCATGGCAGTTGCTGAAGTGCTCTTTGAGTTTGGAAGAGGCACCTGAATGCCATCGGAGAGGAATAGCAGATATTCAATAATTAAAAGTAGCCTGTGAAAATATCATCGTGCCATTATTTAAAACTATAGTATACCCATGCAGGGCTGTCCCTAGGGGGCATGGGCCCCAAGACAGCCCACACTCCATCTCTTCCCATCCACAGCCCCACCCCACCCCGTTCTGTACCATCCCTAAAACCCCCGACACCTCTTTTTCTGCAGGTGGCCCCAGGAACCGGCGAAGTAGAGTGAAACAGCTCTAGGGACACTGCCACCAGCTTCCATGCCGCCTAGGCCCCATATTCCCTGAAGTGGGGGGTGGGGTGGAACAGCAACGGGCTAGTAGCTTTGCTCCCAGGCTCCATGTCCCCCTATAGTGATTCCCCCAAACCGTCCAATGAACTCTGCTCCCAGACCTTGAGTTCTCCATGAAGTTCTCAATCATGCCGCCATCTGACAAAATAAATGTTGGAACTGGACAAAGTGTGGTTAGGGATGCTGAAGAGCTTTCGTAGGAGACGGGGACTTTTCATCCGTGAAAGACAAAAGGCAGCAGGTAGTACCAGCTAAGAGAGGCACAGTCACTGTCATGACTGCCACCTGGATGTGGGTTTAGTGGGGGAAATTTTTGCTTAATATTATGCACCTTCCAGGCAATGCACCCCATACGGTCCTAGCACAGCAGCCTGTGAGGACACACTGCTCTGGCCTTGCTTGCTACTAGGGATGGCGATATGAGGTCTCTTAGGCTGTGTTTAGACAACAGGGTTTTTTGGGGGAAAAAAAGGGGCCCTTTTTCAAAAACACTTCCCCCGAGTCTAGACTGCCGCCGTGTTCTTTTGAAATTAAATTGAAAGAATGTGGCATTTTTTTCGAAAGTGCTCTTTCGAAAAAAGGCATTCTTGAATGCAAACTGTGCTTTTTCGAAAGAGAGCATGCAGACTACCTGGGTGCTCTCTTGCGAAAAAGCGGCTCGCTTTTTCGAAAGAAGTGGTTGCAGTCTAGACGCTCTCTTTCGAAAGAGCCTTGTAGTCTAGATGTAGCCTTAGGGGCTAGACACTCAGGCCCCTTGTTCTCTGGAGTGAAGTTTTGGCTCCGTCCTCAGCAGCAGCAGAACTTCCAATGACTTCAGTGGGGCCCCGGTTGCTGCGTGCTTTGTGGTGCTCTTCTGGATGGGCTAGCATCTGTCAATCCCTCCTCCTATAGCTCTCTCCATCCTGCTGGGGGTGGAGGGGAGACTCTGCAACAAAAGGCTTGTGTTCCTTTAAAGGAGTAAAGTGGGAGGGATTTAATAGGTAGGGCTCCACCCCCTTTGCTCCTTATCCACTGGTCTCTGGCAAATAACTTCACTTCTCTCATACTTGGTACGTCTCCTTTTTTTTTTTTTTTTTTTTTTTTTTTTTAACAGCACTTGGGACAAGGACTTGCTCTTTGTGTGTGTTTGGGCCAGGCGCAAAGCACGCCTGGTCTCAGCTGTAGGTTCTCGGAGCTGCTGTCGGGCTAGTGACTTAATAAGACCAAAGCATCTGCCCATGGACAGCGGGTGGAAGTCCAGCTGAGAAAGGCAAGCTCCATCCCCACCCACCCAAGGCTACGCCCCTGGAGCCAAGCCCCCCCACTATCTCTAGCCTGATCATTCTTTGCCATGTGGAGGGCTGGGGGAGCCGGGCTGCCATGCCGCAGGCCCATCCTTCCCTGGCAGCCGGGCAAACCAGGCTTCTGCGCTGTAGCCCCACCCATCCCCGGCGGTGGCCCCAGCCTTTGGCGGTTGGGTGTATTGGCAGCTTTGAGAATGCTGTGCCTTCCCTTGCCTGGGCATGGATAGCTGGTAATGCATTCTCCAAACTCCTCAAGTCTGCACAAGGGGCTGTGAACGGGAGGCCAGACTTTCTCACGAGATCCTAGTGCTTTCTGCTCTAGGCCCAGCCGGGCTGTGCTGTTCTCGTGCTATTTGGCGGTGGACTCTGTAAAGTGCATAGAGAAATGGGAGTGACATGTATCTGAATATTTTCTGCACCTTAAAATATTCTTTTCTGGATTGCTTCTGGAAATGGGCAAGGTTTAAATAAACTGGTTGTTCCATCCCCCAGCTCACCCATTTGTCGTGCAGCCTCATTGCATGAGCTCTGCCGGCTGGAATACAGTTAATTTTCAATATTCTTGGGTGCCAAACTCCTGTTACGAAGTCTGTAGTATTAGACGAGGCTTTGTAAAAGCTGAAATCAGCCAATCAAACCTCATTGTTGTTGCATAAAAAAGCATCCGCCTGAGCTTACTTGATTTATATACATGGATTTTCTGAAACTACACCAAACTGTAGGGTCTAAGGTTTTAAACTGCAACTCGTTGTGATCTTTGTCAGACTTTGTAATCTGGCAAGTATCAGAGGGGTTAGTCTGAATCTGCAAAAGCGACGCGGAGTCCTGTGGCACCTTATAGACTAACTGAAGTGTTGGAGCATAAGCTTTCGTGGGCAAAGACCCACTTCGTCAGATGCATCTGACGAAGTGGGTCTTTGCCCATGAAAGCTTATGCTCCAACACTTCAGTTAGTTTATAAGGTGCCACAGGACTCCTCGCCGCTTCTGTAATCTGTGTAACTCTCATATTTACTGTAAACTGCAACTTTAACTCTCAGCCACCTTGCTTCTAACTTTCCCTAAGCTGCATTCTCCCCTGAATGAATGGAGTGAGAGTGTGTTTGAAGAAGGCTGGGAACAATGGAGCACATTTTAATGAGTCATCACAGTCTGGGCATGCTCCCTGCTGGATAAAGGCAAGTCTGGGCATGCTCCCTGATGACAAGGTGAATGAGTCACAGGAGCCATTCAGACACTATATAAAGAGAAGGAGCACATGTGAGACTCTCTCTTTTTCCTTCCCCTGCTCCTGAGAAGCTCCTCTCCTGTGTCTCTCCTCGGCCGTGTCCACACTCAGGGGTTCTTTCGAAAAAAGTACCCTTTTTTCGAAAGAACTTCCCCTGCATCCAGACTCAAGCCGCGTTCTTTCGAAATTATTTCGAAAGAACGCGGCTTTTCTTTCGATGGCGGTAAACCTCGTTTCACGAGGAAGAACGCCTTCCTTCGAAAGTTCCTCTTTCGTACAAGGAGACGTACAAAGTATATGAGAGAAATGAATGGGTGTGAATGAATGGAGGGGTGTGTGCTTGCTTGCTTGTCTGTGTGTGTGTGAGGGAGAAAGTTCTATCTTCTTTAGTTTAAACCTTTAGTGGCTGCTTTCTCCTCTTTAGTTTTACCTAGCGGAAATAAACCCGTACTAGTGTAACCCTGGGTGGTCTCCAGTGAGAATATTTTGGGGGTAACAATTGTAATGACATGAAAGTATGTGTGTCCAGAAAGATGTAAAGCAATAAGCCCAATCCTGTAAATCCCTTGAGCTCTGCCTTTTTTAACTGACTGGAGTATTGTGTCCAGTTCTGGGCCCCCCACGATAGAAAGGATGTGGACACACTGGAGAGGGTCCAATGGAGGACAACCAAAATGATGAGGGGGCTGGAGCACATGACCTATGAGGAGAGGCTGAGGCATTTGAGTTTGTTTACACTGCAGAAGAAAAGAGTGAGGGGGGATTTGAGAGCAGCCTTCAACGTCCTGAAGGGAGGTTCCAAAGAGGATGGAGAGAGACTGTTCACAATAGTGACAGATGGCAGAAAAAGGAGCAATGGTCTCAAGTTACAGTGGGGGAGATCTAGGTTGGATATTAGGAAAAACTATTTCCCTAGGAGGGTGGGGAAGCACTGGGCTGGGTTCCCTAGGAGGGGTGGAATCTCCATCCCTAGAGGTGTTTAAGTCTCGGCTTGACAAAGCCCTGGCTGGGTTGATTTAATTGGGATTGGTCCCACTTTGGGCAGGGGGCTGGACTCGATGACTCCTGAGGTCTCTTTCAACTCTATGATTCTATGACACCGACATATCTCAGGATGGATGCAGCTGTTTACAGGACATTTTTTCTTCCCTATTTTCTATAGTCTGCACAAGTCCATGCGTTTCTTGGCTGTCGCACTTGTGAAATTAAAGCCATCTCTTATACCTGCAGATGGGACTTTCATCAAATTACAATGACACCATCCTTCTTTTCATCTGCCTTTTGTCTTGAGGTTTGCTAGCAACAAGAACATGTGATATTAGTCCTGGACTAGAAATTGTCTGTGCCCCAAAGTGCCGAACACTTAAAACAAAACAAAACAAACCCCCTGGCTCGGGGCGAGAGTTCACTTTCTTCTTTTCTTTCCTTTGTGTGCAGGCTTTGTAGCGACTCGGTGGCGCTGTGAGATTAGAATGACAATGTGTGAAATGAAAACTCCTGCCTATCATTCTGCAATCGATGTGTTGTAGTGCTTTTTTTTTCCTTCTCGGCTGCTGTTGAGTCACCAGCTTGAACTTTGCTCGGTTGGTTTACCTTTGTCTTGACTTTTCTCAGCTCCTTTCAATCCCGCAGAACTTGTGCCTGTTGGAGGGTATACGGAGTTGTCTTTCGATGTCTCATTGCTTTTGGAGATGAGTTACACCCTCTCTGACCTAATTAGTCCTGATGTGACACTCCCATCTCTGCATTCCTTCTTTTTCTGTGTTCCTTTTACTTTTTTCTTCCGCATCTGAGACAGTGAGTTCTAGCTCACAAAAGCCTATGTCCTAAAACCCTAATAAATTTGTTAGTCTTTAGAGTGCTACCAGACTCATAGAATCATAGGGTTGGAAGAGACTTCAAGAGGTCATCGAGTCCAACACCCTGCTCAAAGCAGGACCAACCCCAACTCAATCATCTGAAGAAGTGGGCTGTGCCCATGAAAGCTCATGATACCATCTACATGTTTTGTTAGTCTTTAAAGTGCTACCAGACCGTTTGTTGTTTTTTAAATCTACCCAGCCAGGGCTTTGTCAAGCCGGGACTTAAAAACCTCTAGGGATGGAGATTCCACCTTCTCCTTAGGGAACCCATCCCAGTGCTTCCCACCCGCCTAGGGAAACTGTACTTTCTAATATCTAACCTAGATCTCCCCCACTGAAACTTGAGACCATAGTTACCACTGAGAACAGCCTTTCTCCATCCTCTTTGGAACCTCTCTTCAGGTAGTTGAAGGATGCTTTCAAAACCCCCCTCCCTCTTTTCTTCTGCAGACTCCGTGTTGTTTTGGCTGAAACAGATCAACACAGCTACCCCTCTTGATCCCATTTCTCTGTTTGTAATTGGACAGAACCAGGATACCACTGGACAAATGTTGACTTTGCAATGGCCCCACTGAACATTGTATTTATTACTGTGGTTTTATTTTGTTATTTATTGATTGGTTGAGTAGCAAACTCTGTTCCATACGAGACCCAGAAGGAGATGTTCACAGAGCACACAGGAAGAGCTGATATTGACAGTTGTACTTGCCATATTGGACAGCACAGATGACATTGCTTGTGAAATATCTTTGGCTTACACTAGTACCAGAGTGTTCAGTATTTTTTTTGAGTGATGCTTTTGAGTTCTTCACCTCTCTGTGTTGTTGAGAGAGAGCTCACCAGAGCATGCTGGATTTTGGCATTTGCTTCTCAGCAGGAGCAGCACAGCTGGCTTTAGAATCATAGAACACTAGAATGGTAAGGGACCTCGAGAGGTCATTGAGTCCAGTCGCCTGCCCTTAAGGCAGAACCTATTTCCTTTATTTCTTTACTTCTAAGAAATGCTTTTGCAAGGGATAATTTAGTGGCTGTGATTCTAGCTGCAGTCTTCAGGCACGTTATAAAACCAGGCATTCAGCAAAACAATGCAGCCTGCTCTCCTCTCAGTATCCCCTGGTTACATCTCACCAGGAGGGTGGTTCATGGTCATCGGCATCCCCCATGGGGGAGGTAACGGGTGATGGTTCTAACGTCTGTTATCTGTCTTTGGGCATTCAAAGTATTCTTATTTTTGGAATGTGCTTAGTGAAGGAGCAGAAGGAAAGAGAGAGTTAACTTAAGCTTTGTGTTCACTTGCGGTTGCGTGACTAAACTTTTGCTGTACACAGGTGCTTAAAAGGATCCCCCTTTCTCTCCCCAAAAGACCAAAGTTTTACTTCATCAAGTATCGGTGGAGACAGCGTGTGGTCGGCAAGAATGCTCTTCTGTGGATAACGTGAACCCTGCTTATAGGGGGTGGAAGTATTCTGTTGGCACCATTTACACCGCCTCATTTTAATTACACAGCTGTGTAGCAATACGGACAATCCTCAGTCTCAAGTTATAAAGTGGGGGAGGTCTAGGTTGGATATTAGGAAAAACTATTTCACAAGAAGGGAGGTGAAGTACTGGAGTGTGTTACCTAGGGAGATGGTGTAATCTCCATCCCTAGAGGTTTTTAAGTCTCGGCTTGACAAAGCCCTGGCTGGGTTGATTTAGTTGGGATTGGTCCTGCTTTGGGCAGGGGGCTGGACTCAATGACCTCCTGAGGTCTCTGCCAGCCCTAGGATTCTATGAAAATACCCTCCCTCCCCCCAACTGACAGAACCTGCTAATCTACTGCCCAGGTCTCGAGACTCTTACTTCTGTTCATAATTTGACTTTGAAGTCACTCTTTGTTGACAGCATCTTGCAACACGGAGGTAAAAGCCCTCCAGTTGTCCTTCAGCCCTGCTTCCCAATCTAGTTCCCAGCCTCTGATGTTCCACCATTGAGTAGGACACCTTAGGAGACTTAGGTTTGGGTTAGTTCACTTGGAGTTCATCATGTGGCTTCATCTCGGTGCTCATTAACATAAGCACGCTTGGGCACTGTTGACAAACTGATCAACACAGAGATCTCCAAAAGCAGCAGATCCAGCCTAATGCACTGGAGTTTCTGGTTCACTTGAGTCTTTCTGGAACTCATGGCCATGTCTAGGCTATTCAACCACATGTGGCTGTTGTAACCCTTGTGCCTATTAGGGAGAGATCTCTTTAAGAGACACATGGCAGAGAGTGTGAGTGAGGGCGGGGTGTAGGAATGAGTTGTGTCTGGGTCATTGTTTCCAGGCAGAAGCACAAGTCACTCTCCACACTGTAACAGACCCAGACCAGCTGGCTGCTGCACTCTAATGGTGGGTAGACATGAACGGTTTCCTCTTCCCTGAGGAAACAGGGCCAAATGTAGTGCAGCATAATCAGACAGGCTCCTGGGGCCAATTAAGAGCTTGCTGGAAGCAGCAGGCTAATCAGAACACCTGTAGCCCATCGGGTCTGCTGGGGCTTGCTTATAAGGCCGCCATGAAGGGAGGACAGAAGTCCAAGATGTGAGAAGGTGCACTGGGTGAGAGCTGAGGACTACGAGTAAGGCAGAATGCCGTGGAGGAGCAGGACGGATTTGCTCAGGTACCAGAGGAAAGGTCCCAGGAAGGATTGTTTAGGGAAGTGGCCCAGGGGAGAAGCTGCCAGACTGGGAGCAGAAGAAACCCTGTCTCTTGCCACTGCCTTAGTGACCTTGGGCCAGAACTCGGTGTACTGGGCAGGCCCAGAACCCCCCAACCATCCCCGTGCCATTACAGAGCCTCCACCTGAGAGGGGAGACCAGGACTACGGAGAGATTTTCACCCCTAACTGTGGACTAGACCATGATGAGTATGACTCAGTAGGCTGTGACCCTTGCCTCTAGAAAAGGTTGTGTGGAGCCTCTGAGGCAAAAACTATCCACCAGAAGCACAGGATGCATGGCCAAAGCTTTGCCATGACGCTCAGAAGTTTCTGGAATTGGGTGTGGTAATTTTGGGGTGTGCTCAGTAGGTTCTCTGTTGCTGGACTCTGACTCTATGAAGGCCAACAGTCAAAGTAGGTGCTCTGCAAAGGCTATTTGTGTGTTGGGAGAAACTGAGCCTCCGGTGCGGAAACAGTCTGCTTTCTTGAGCTCTGAAACATTTTACAATAGGGAAGCTCTGGGACAGTGTGAATGGGGAAATTGGAAAGGAAAACTCATTTGTTTTCATTTAGTTTTGTACCCGGAATGTTGTTACATTGTCTCAAGTGATATGAGTCACCAGCATTTGACTATGAGGATGGTGAGTCATCTATTTTGCTAGTCTCGGGTTTTGTATTTTTTTTTCTTGTAACAGTTAAAAAAAATCTATATAATTAAGTGGTTGGTTAATTAGTTGACTTGCTGAGTGATTGCAGCTTAGGAGGAAAAGTCTGCATGGATTCCAGCTGATGTTACTACAAACGAGTGCAGGGAACATGATGTTGCTGTGCTTTTGACTCAACAGACTGTAAACATTTTGGTGATCTGAGACTCGGGTGAACTCAACATAAGTTTTTGGGAACTCTGAGTTTCTTTGCGGGGGTGACCTCTTTAGAGTTAATGTTTATTTGCATGTGTTTATTAATAACCATGAAGATCATGTGTATCCTATAGAGTAGCCATGTTATGAGGTACAATTAAGCTATTTATTCTTTATCACAAAATTTTAGAAAGTTGGTACTTAAGAATTTACATGCTTTCTGGATTGTATTGTGGGACAGTTGACCCTGTGCGATCCTTCTGAAAATGTTCTGTGACTGAATTCTGGATCCCTATTAACTTTTCTGTTGGAGTTGTTTTTAGGCACTAGGAGAGAGGCTGTGAAGTAAACTCATGTCCACCTAAAGGTTATACACTCATCCTTCGGTTCCCTGCCCAATTGTTGTCATGCCTTAAATCAGTGTTTCTCAACCTTTTTTAATAAAGTACCCCTTTAAAAAAATTTTAAAAAATTAAGTACACCCAGTACCTACAGTTTTCAGACACACCATTTCTTTTCTACCACTGCAACACATTTGTTTAAACAACTTAATTGTAAGCGGGTATATCTGCAGAATGAATGACAAGTGAAAAGTTAAGACCCTGGCATTCAGCATAATGGATGGTCCAAACAGGAGAGGCAGACCCCACAGAGAATGGGTAAATGACATAGTAGATTGGTGCAGAGCTAGTCTACAGAAACTAAGCCACTCTGCTCTGGACAGGGAAAGATGGAAGGAAAAAGTGAGGGCATTGAGCTCAAGGTTGTTGATGAGGAGGCGGGCAGGCGATGAAATTTTTGGATGTAAAAAGTACAACAATAATGAAATGCTGTAAAACTTTAAAAAAAATTCAGTTTTCTCCAAATTTCAGTTGTGTTGACGTACCCCCCAGACTTCTCTTGAGTACCCCTAAGGGTACTCATATCACTGCTTGAGAAACACGGTCTTAAGTCAGGACCTGATTCAGCAAAACATTTCATCATAATTGTACCTCGTTCTTTTATAGCGCTTCTTGCCTGGTCTCAAGGTGCTTTATAAAGGGGGTCAACAGCATCATCTCAGGGAAGAAAAGACTTGCCTAAGGTCACCAGCAGGCCAAGCCCAGCCTAGCACAGAGGTCTTCCAAATGCCAGGCTAGTGTTAAGTGCTAGGTGACATTGCCTCTTAATAAGGCATCGGTACATAATTAAAGTTAAGCACATGCGTAAGTGGTTAGCCGAATAGGAATAGTTTTGACTTAGATTCCTGCCCTGAAGAATTTAAAATTAATCTTGTACAGAACCTAACACAGTGAGTCCTGATGGTGGAGCACAGTCATAGCGAGAACTGTAATGGAAAAGGTGTTCTCTTAATGGAACAAATGGTGAATGGCACACGAGATTGGAATGAATGGAAATCTGCTTTCTTCTGATTTAACGTTCACCTTTTTCTATCTGAGGTAGCCCCACAGTGTTCAGTTGAGAGTCCTAAAGCTACGTCTACACTAGAAGCGTCTTGCGGAAGAACAGCTGTCTACACTGTACAAACGTTCTTCCAGAAGTAAATTTACAGTATAGCATTGTAAATTGTATAGCTCGGCACTCCAGCTGTGATTTAAAGGGCCGGGACTGCTGTGCACCACCACTCCTGAGGTGGGCACAGTGGCAGCTGGGCCCCTTTGCCCCTCCCCCTCCCCCTGTCGGAAGACCTGGGCACTAATCCAGTAGAAATGCTAGGAAAATGGGCATATAATGGGCATATGATTTCTGAGCCTTCCGTTGATTAGCCAGCGGGTATAAAGAAAAGAAGTCTTCCAAGTACGTGTGATCTTTATACTGCTATCACCTGACTCTCCCACTAGCTTCGTTTGGTTACAAGCCTGTCTTGTGGTGTCACATTGAACTGAGTTTCTTTGCTCCCCATGGCAGGGATTGCATCCTTGTTTGTGTGGGGTGCTTGGAGCACACAGCGAGTGGCAGAATGTGGTGATCCTTTAGAAGGCCTGGACGGTATCAGCACCAAGTGGAGAACGATCCAGTGGGTTAACTGGAGTGATGGGTACATGCAAATGGAACCTGAGTGTGAGGCATAATGGAAAGTTTCCTGGATCATGGCCTACGCGCCATGACATTAGCTGAGGGTGAAGGAGTTCCCAGCATTGAACAGCAAACTCCGATCTGAAGGAGAGTCCCTGTCTCATAGAAGTTCGAGCTTGCGACGAGACAATTCCTGATTAATTTAACACTGAACTGTAGAAAGGCTGCACAGTGGGGGAAAGGGACCTATCTGGTGCTGAACTTCGGGAGTAGAATCGAAGATCCGGTGGGCTTTTCGAAAGCATTCAGCTTTGCCCTGAGTCTGCTCCCATGGAAGCTAGTGCAGAACTCAAGTGGAACTGGTTAGTGCCTTTTGAAAACCGCAAGCTAATTGTATGGGCTAAATCTGGAGATTTCTTTCAGCCCCTAGGAAAAATCCTCTTGACTTTAATGGCATTTGTCCTGTGTGAGGGCTGAGCAAAAGCTGTATAAAGCTTTCAGGATTGTGCTATGTGTGTAATCATGGTGTAGTACTATGCAACTTAACAGCATAAGAACAGCCATGCTGGGTCAGACCAATGGTCCATCTAGCCCAGCATCCTGTCTCCCAACAGCAGCCAATGCCCAATGCTTCACAGGGAATGAACAGAACAGAGCAATTATTAAGAGATCCATTCCCTTCCATTCTGTCCCGTCTTCTGGCTCTTGGAGGTTTAGGAACACCCAGAGCATGAGGTTGCATCCCCTGATCATCTTGGCTAATAGTCATCGATGGACCTGTCCTCTGTGAACGTATCTATTTGACTTTCATAGGATCCCCTGGCAAGGAGTTCCACAAGTTGACTTGGTATTCCCACCGGGAACCCTGTTTTGATGGAGCAGCATTTGCTACTGGCCTCTCTTCTTGGCTATATTCCCTAAATTCCCCTTTTCATGTTGCTTGTTCTCTAACCATGTGTCCGACATTTAAAACATTGTAGCAGCACAGCCTCAGTTGTCCCTCTGTGGTGCTTCAGTGTAGAAACTCATCTCAGTGAGAGAAGGGGTTTGCTTGTCGCTTTAGTTAATCCACCTCCTCAAGAGGCTGTGGCTAGGTGGAAGTAAGCATTCTCCCATCAAGTGTAGCACAGTGTGTACTGAGCGTTGGGTCAACTTAACAGGCACTCCGGGCTGTGGCTATTTCTCACTCTGAATTACATCACTGGGTTGGCCTCCCTTTTCAATGGAGACCAGCTTTATCCAACCTCTGGAACAACCTTACTAACATCTCCCATGACACGACACTTCCAATGATGTAGCAGGTCCTCCAGGTGTTCCTGTGTGATGTACCAAGGAGCTAGTGTATCTTACTCCTGAAGGAATTCTCCTCATACGTCATGTGCTCCTCTTTCTTTCTTTCTTTCTTTCTTTCTTTCTTTCTTTCTTTCTTTCTTTCTTTCTTTCTTTCTTTCTTTCTTTCTTTCTTTCTTTCTTTCTTTCTTCCTGCACAGTGGCACAGAATTTCCCCAAGAGTAATCTGTGTGTGTGTGTCACAAACACTGTTGTGTAAATACTGCTACAGATGTTGCCACATTACATTAGTCCAACTCATCTGTTAGTACCTAAAGGCAAGGACACATTGGCCAACTCCTTAGCTGGTGTAAATGATCACTGAAGTCAAAGCAGCTTGGCTACTTTATACCCATTGAGGAGTCAATGCTTGAAATTAAATGTTTAACCTGCCAAGACACGAGTGCAGAGATCCATGAGACAGTTCCAAGAGGCTGACCCTGGTTGTGGAAGAGTAAGTTAGTTCTTGCCAACACACTGGTGAAATAAGAAGCCCAGTATAAACCAGGAACATCTCAGAAGTATAACCTGGGCCTCTGAATAGTCACAAACATAGGCTAGTTTCCCAATCAGTACAGTCACTAGACAAGGGCAAAAGCAAATAATAGAATCATAGAATAATAGGACTGGAAGGGACCTCAAGAGGTCATCGAGTCCAGCCCCCCGCCCTCAAGGCAGGACCAAGCTCCGTCTACACCATCCCTGACAGATGTCTATCTAACCTGTTCTTAAATATCTCCAGAGAGGGAGATTCCACCACCTCCCTTGGCAATTTATTCCAATATTTGACCACCCTGACAGTTAGGAATTTTTTCCTAATGTTCAATCTAAACCTCCCCTGCTGCACTTTAAGCCCATTACTCCTTGTCCTGTCCTCAGAAACCAAGAGGAACAAATTTTCTCCTTCCTCCTTGTGACACCCTTTTAGATATTTGAAAACCGCTATCATGTCCCCCCTTAATCTTCTTTTCTCCAAACTAAACAAGCCTAGTTCATGAAGCCTGGCTTCATAGGTCATGTTCTCTAGACCTTTAATCATTCTTGTCGCTCTTCTCTGTACCCTTTCCAATTTCTCCACATCTTTCTTGAAATGTGGCGCCCAGAACTGGACACAGTACTCCAGCTGAGGCCTAACTAGTGCAGAGTAGAGCGGCAGAATGACTTCACGAGTTTTGCTTACAACACACCTGTTGATACAATGAGAGACAACAAGGAAATCCAGCCACACCACTGTGAACAGTGCCAGGTGATTACATTCCCCTTCCAGGAGAGGAGACTGTCAGAGTCTTAAAAGATCCAGTGAGATTGCAACTGTTAGTTTGTTCTGTTTCCCACACGACAGCTCACTGTAAGCCAGCACAACAGCAACAAAAGACAGAAAAGAATAGCGCTAGAGGATGGAACGTTTCATATTGTCTTTCAGATGCGCTATGCAGCTCTCTCCTCAAACACCTATTCTGTGCACACGTTTCTTCTCACCTCGGCATTCATTCTTTGTCAGTCTTCATTACAGTAGCAACATTTATTTTCTTCTCTGCCCACAGCCTACTTGCCTATTTTTTAGCTAAATTAGCTAGGCTGTTTGTATTGCTCTCCCACGGGTCACCTAGCGGCTTCAACTAATAACACTTTTTTTTTTTGTCAACATGTTACGCTCAGAGCTTGTTGGAGAACATTTTATTTGTCCAAATTGCAGCAATGTATTTTGGGGATAATAACACAAGTGGAATTAATGCCTTTTGCAGCTTTCCTTTCTTGCAAGATTGGGCATATCTGGATAAATGGCTTTCTCTTCTTGTTTTTTTCCCCCCCGAACTCCTCTGAATTTAATAATGTTGCTCTTTGATTTTACTAGCTGTTGTCACTGAAGCCATTTCTATGTTTCACTCAATTTATTTTGTGACAATGGCTCTTAACTGTTTTATTTTATGTATTTAAAATACTTTTATCCCACCTCTCTATTTAAAGTATTTGAGGCGGCTGACAAAATTTTTAAAATTCTCTCTCTCTCTCTCTCTCTCTCTCTAATATATATATATATATATATATATATATATATATATATATATAAAAATTAAAATATGAGATCCCAGGAGGACATAAAACCTGCTAAGACATTTCAAGATGAGGGACACACAAAGTACAAAGTTGTGGTTTTAGCCTCGCTCCAAAACAATGCTAGCATTGGTGCCAGGCAAATATCCCGAGAAAGAAAATTCCACAGCCTAGGAGCAAAAGCTGAGAAGGCCCTGCTCCGGGTAGATGTTAATCTTATCTCCATAAGTGGGGGGACACTGAGCAGAGCTTCCCCAGCTGATCTCAATCCCTGGGCAGGTTCATATGCGAGAAGACAGTTCTTCAGATACCCTGGACCCCACCCACTTAGGGCTTTATAGGTCATAACCAAGACCTTAAACGGTGCCTGGAAACATACCGGAAGCCAGTACAACTGCCACAGCACTGGCATAATGTGCTGCATATAATGAGTGTTAGTTAAAACTCGAGCAGCTGCAATCTGGACCAGCTGAGGTTCCAAAGGCTCTTCAGAGGCAGCCCCGTGTAAAGCGCACGGCAATAATGTAATCGAGATGTAACGAGAGCATGGATGACTGTGGCCAAGGCATCCTTGTTCAGGAAGGGTCTCAGATGGTGGATCAACCGAAGCTGCCCAAAAGCAATCCTGGCCACCAAATAAATCTGGTTCTCAAATGTTAGGAAAAGGTCCAGGAGGACTCCCAAGCTACGTACCTGTTCTTTCATGGGGAGCGTAACCCCATCTAAAACAGGTACCATGCCACATTCCCGAACAGATGGCTTCCTGATCCACAGGACCTCAGTCTGATCTGGATTCAGATTCAGCTTATTTGACCTCATCCAGTTCCCCACTGCCCCCAGACCGCGGTTTAGATCAGTCACCGCCATACCTGGTTCTGATGTCACAGGAAATAGAGTTGGGTGTCCTCTGCATATTGATGGCACAATCCTCCAAAACTCCTTACAACCTCTCCAAGCATCTTCATGTAGATGTTAAACACTATAGGGGACAAGATGGACCCTTGCAAGACCCTGTAGCACAATCGTCATGGGGTCGAGCAGCTGTCCCCTAGCTCCACCTTCTGAAGGTGCCCCAACAGGTAAGACTAGAACCACTACAAAACAGTGCCTCCAGTACCCAGCTCTACCAGGTGCTCCAGGTCTATGGTATCAAAAGCCGCTGAGAGGTCCAAAAGAATCAACAGGGACACACTCCCCCATCTATCTTCTGGCGTAGGTCATCTACCAGGGCAACCAAGGCAGTTTCAGTTCCATAACCTGGCCTAAATCCCTAGGAGGCCTTTTCGGGCATGTCTACACTGGGAAATTATTTTGAAATAACTAAATTTGAATTAACTCCCAAAATAACAAAATCGAAATAGCATGTCCCCACTGTGGGGTAGCCTCAAAATTAGTCTGAGGCAGGCTCCGTTATTGTGGACACGCTACCTTGACTTTACACCCCAGTGCTTCCTGGGGCGCTATTATTTGAATGTCTCTGGGGAGTAGTTATTTCAAAATAGCAGCAACGGAGCATCCACACTAACGCTATTTTGAAATAAGCGTTATTCCCTGAGGAAAGCAGGAGTACAGACTTCAAAATAACCATCCCATTATTTTGAAATAACAGGCCCTAGTAGTGTAAACTCTCATCTTACTATTTTGAAATCACTCCCTAGTGTAGACCAGGGCTTAGAGGGCACACCAACTCCTTTGGATATTTGCCTAGTTGTGCAACAGGCTACATAAAAAGAACTAGCAAAGTCAGTACAGCTATATTTCATAGACAATGATTTGCTTACACTGTTCTGTATACTGCTCACTGAAAAGTATGTATAATATTTATATTGCAGTAGATTTTTTTATAATTAGAGAGTAAAATGAAAAATCAAGTACTTTTTCAGCAATAGTGTGCTGTGACACTTTTTTTTATATTTGTTTGATTTTTGACTGGTTTAAGTGAAATGAAACTTGGGAGTACACAAGATAAATTGGACCCTTGAAAGGGATACAATAGTCTGGAAAGGTTGATAGCCACCGCTCTAGACTTGCCAGATATTTTCACAAAAAATACCGAACATGGTGAGAAGAAAAATCACCGTGCCTTTAAATATCCCAGCTTCCACCACCCCACCAGATGAGAAAGAGAAAAATGTCCCAAGTGGTCTTCCATCCATGAAAAACAGAAAATATCGGACATTTTATAAGTCCAGTATTTTCTGTTTTTTTGGTTTTTTTTACTGGACAGAGGCTGCAAATACTGGACTATCCGGGCCAATACTAGACACCTCGAAACACTACACAGCTCTAGGAGATTAGCAAGTTGTGACTAATTAAAAGATAACAGAAATACGTTGGGATGACAGGTGCTCAGGAATTTTGGAAGCTACTGATTCACCAACATTGAACCTTTTCACTAGATCATAGCAGTTTTGAGAAAACATGTTGGGAAAGTTTTCTCAGGATGGGATTTCTCATGCGGAAGATCACCCCCGGGTAGGCAAAAGCCCAATGTTTAAGGCACTCACCCAGGGGTTTTACTCTGCTTTCCTGCCCAGCTCTAATTCAGATCTCATGCCCAACATCACAGTGTAATTTAGATTTGGGGAAGGGATTTATATGTGTGTAAAACACCCACTAAAATGGGATCTACTCAGTCTACTGTAGGGCCCCAAACACTGGGCTGTAATGAGGTTCACCCTCTACTCATGAGCACCCTTGTGCTATTTCTTCTGGCCCTGGGGCAGGATGGTGCCTCAGAGGTCACTTCTCTGGGTCGCCTTATTTCCAAGCTTCTTCACCCCTGCCCACTACTCTGGGTCCCAGCCCAGGGACCCTGAAAATAACTGCTGTGTTCTGTTCATTAAAGTTCTGCTGCTAATATAACTACCTGAGCCACTTCCCCAAAGACCCTGCAACATCCTTGCCCTTCCCCCAGGGCTTTGTCTCAATAAAATCCCAGTGATACCCTAGCCAGGATTCTATAGCTCTTCCCATCAGCCAAGTACCTGGTCTTCAGCAGCCATCCCTGGGTCTCACTCCTGTCTGCAATAAGCGCTCCGCAGTGACCTGTCCATGGTACTGCTGCTCTATCAGCCAGCCAGTCACCCAGTCTACACTCCTCCAGGTCCAGAAAGGAACTGCCTGGCTCTGCCCCAGCTGTGTTCTTTATGCAAGCTGCTTGGGTCCTTATTGGCTGCTCCTCACATGGCAGGACTTCTCTCCTGGTCTTTTCCTGGGGTGGGGTATGGCAGGACCTCAAGAGTCCAGCAAGAGGCTACAGGGCCTACTCCATCCCATCACAGGGCCCTTTGAGTGCTCATTCATTATAAATAATGAGAAAAAAGACCACGCTAAATTACATTAGCATGAATAGATAGATACCTCTGTTACTTGGGTGCCTCTGGGAAATTCTCTAATCAGCTCTACACATAGATCTTGTCGTGTTACAACAGTTTCCGTTTAGAAATCAGCATAGTTGAAAGCAGTACAGTGTCCTAGTGTGGGTGGTGTGGCAGGGTCAGTCCCACTCTTGGGCCCCGACCCCTGTTCAGCCCACTGTCCCACAGTCTAGTAGTCACAGTAATATGGCTTACTTGCCTTGGATTGAGTTTTGTTGTCTCCCTATAGTCTTTTAACAAGGTCGATGCTGTTCTCTTGACTCCTCCGGTGTCTTTCTCTCTTCAAACTCCTCCTCCACTCTCCAAAACCCCTCCACAGCTCTCCAAACTCTCTCAGTTCTCCAAACTTCTTCTCAATTTGCTCCACACTCTCCAAACTCCTTCTCAGCTCTCTCCACACTCTCACAACTCTCCAAACTCCTTCCCAACTCTCCCTCCCCTCACCCACAGGGAGGGTTCTTAAATAGGCCTCCAGGCATGACCCGTGCCAACCACGACCATGGTTTCACCTGGGCCTTAATTGATTTTGCAGCCGCCCTGTCTCAGCTGCCCCTAATTAGCCAGGATTGCTGACTCTCTCTGCCTCTTTTCCCTTACATCAGGTTAAAGAGCTTGATGGATCACCCCTGCTCTGTCACAGTGGAATTACATTGATACAAAGGCATCTTATGTCAGTAGAGTTTACTCTCATACAGGTCTTTATACTGGTGTAACTGTACCTCTACCAGGAGGATGGACTGCTTTAATTGGTGTAGATGGAGCTTGGTCCTGCCTTGAGGGTGGGGGGCTGGACTCAATGACCTCTCGAGGTCCCTTCCAGTCCTATGATTCTATTATTCTAATTATGGGCAAGTCAATGCTACAAAAATAAGTCAATCTAAGTTATGTCAACATAGATAGTCAAGGTCACACAGGGAGTGTGTGGGAGAACCAAAGGTAGAATTCAAGCTCTTAAGACCTAGTGCAATGTCTTCACAAAAAGGCCAGCCTTTTTTTGCAATCCTTTTCATACTAACAGATAAATGCTTGAGCACCAAAGGCTACTCTTATGGCACAAAATGCCCCTAAGTGGATTCCTCTGGCTCCCACTGATGGTTTCACCAAATAGCAAATTCCTCCTGGTTTAATATTCAACCAACAAGAGCCCTCAGCTTCATGTGAAAGCGGATGTTGGTTTTTTTATTCTAACCTTTCCCAAACGGGTTCTAGTAGGGTAGGGTGTGCAATGAAACGTGGCTATGTTCAACCATCAAGCATATCCTAATGCTGTTCCCCACAAATGAGTTCCAAGGTGAATTGGATTATGGCCACAGCATCAGAGAGGAGGCTGTGGAGTGGTTTATGGGCCTACAACCACATCCAGAGAATGTTGCGGTGCAGATGCCAATGGTGAGGGAGAAATGAAACATGAAGCCAGTTGGGAGATATGAAGTTGTGAAAGATAACCCAGTGGCTACTGCTAGCCTGGGACATGGGAAGCCTGGATTCAGTTCCCTTCTCTTTCACAGTCTTCCATTTTGTCCTTGTGTCATTCTTCCCCTCTACTCTGCGCTGGTTAGGCCTCAGTTGGAGTACTGGGACCAGTTCTGGGCACCGCATTTCAAGAAAGACGTGGAAAAATTGGAGAAGGTCCAGAGAAGAGCAACAAGAATGATTAAAGTTCTAGAGAACATGAGCTATGAGGGAAGATTGTAAGAATTGGATTTCTTTTGTTAGGAAAAGAGAAGACTGAGAGGGGATATGATAGCAGTTTTCAAGTGTTTAAAGGGTGTCACAAGGAGGAGGGAGAAAAATTGTTCTCCTTGGCCTCTGATGATAGGACAAGAAGCAATGGACTTAAACTGCAGCAATGGAGGTTTAGGTTGGACATTAGGAAAAACTTCCCACCTGTCAGGGTGGTTCAATACTGGAATAAATTGCCTAGAGAGGTTATGGAATCTCCTTTTCTGGAGATTTTTAAGAGCAGGTTAGATAGACATCTTTGATGGATGGTCGAGACGGCACTTGTCCTGCCATTAGGGCAGACATCTGGACTCGATGATCTGTCAAGGTTATGTCCAGTTCTAGTATTCTATGATTCTATATCACTTTATCTCTCGCTTGCCTCAGTAGCCCATCCAAACTGGGTGAACAGCCCTGTCTTACCTCAGCAGCTCTGTCTTTCTTCAGAAGGTTGAAAGGATGAATACATTAAAACATTGTGAGGTAATCTGATACCATGGAGAAGGGGACCATAAAATACCATTGATAGACCATCCATATTTTGTTGTGACCATGACACATGGCCCAGCTGGTAATAAGCATATTCTCTAAAGCAGTCTGAGGCATATGCTTGTAGACTGCTGTAGTCATTTGAATTAACAAAGCTGTGGCAATGCATTATGTAACACACCTGAGCCAGCCCAAGACTGGGACGGGAGTAATAATATTATGAGTACTCAATAATGTATTCAACTTCTTTCCCGTGTCCATGTCATTAATGCATGCACTAATGAATTGGGCATTCATTTATGAGAACAATGGCCATCACTTCACCCCAAGGCAGATAGACCCTGCATAGAGGCAAACTTTTAAGGGGTGTTCAAGTAGCAGCTGCCATGGTTCTTAGGGGGAGTTCCTTGATTCTGAGCTCTCCCGAGGAAACTTAATGGCCCAAGACTCGTGGGTGGCTCTGCTGGCCACCTGGAATCTCTTTCCATCAACCTGTGGTGTTCCTTCTTTCGATGTTTTCTCCAGAGTCAAGGCAGGTGAGGGAGATACTTAGCAGGTGGCCACCACTGAAAGAAAACCGACGCTATACCTCTGAGCTGGTGTCAACCACCATAGATCTATTGAAGGAGCTAGCCAACCCATTACTCCCGTATCTGTGGTATCTATCTTTACTGCAATACAGGTTGAAACTCTCTAGTCCAGTGCCCTCAGGACCTGACCTGTGCCAAACCAGAGAATTTGCCAAACCACAGAAGGTCAATATTGTTTAGCAGCATCACCAACACTTCCATGGCTTGCTGGGCTCTGAGAAGACATTTAGGGGCAAATTAGAACTAAACAACAGTACAGAACCCTGACAGCCAGGACTGGTGGCTGTCAACAAACTTTATGAGACTAAGGGGAAACATGGCCGCACCCATAAGTGGACCAGCCTGCTAATTAAAATCATGCTGGACCATGGATGTTGCCAGACCAGAGAGTTCCGGATTAGAGAGGTTGAACCTGGACTATCCCTCTTTCTTAGTATAAGTGCAAATCAGGAATGCCACGGCAAATTAATTAAAGTTTTTTGTGTGTGACAGCCACTAAAGGAAGTATCAAACTTTTTTTTTTAATTCCCAAGGAAAGGGATTTTAAAGCAAATGTCTTTTTACACACTCGGATCCCAGAAGAGATTCCCTTCCACAACATGTCCACTGAAGGATTAGGGCCTTTAAATTGCAAACCTTTGTCCCAGCTCTGCTGTAAAGCTCCAGAGAAATCAGTAAAATCTTCTGAGACACTCCCTCGCTCAAGATCGGTTTTCGGATCTGACACTTGGGTTTTGCTTGTCCGTTGTGTTTGTCTTTTAGGTCGTGCTTGGCTGTCCAAGTGACAGCCTCTTCTTGCTAGAAGCATTTACTTCGGAGGTGATTGCAGAGGGGTCTGAAATCTCAGCTGTGGTTCTGCCCATACTGGCTTTTTATTTTGCCCAAGGAAAAGCTTGCAAATTACACTGCCACAGGGATAGTTACTTTGGAAGAAACTCATCATTTTGCTTTTTTCACGGCTCCTAGCATTTTGCAACCTTTTCCGCACAGTAATGGACACCTGTCAGGTTGCAGCAGATACACATTTGGCAACTCCTTGTTTCAACATCATCCTTGGGTAGTTTCCTTTTAAGTTGAAATCACTGTTCTCTGCCCACTGACCCCACCACACTAGTGAAGAGAAATAAAATCTTTCGGTTTTTGTAATGATTCTCATATTCACCCACCTTCCACCTGCTATCAAAGCACTAAGCCTGTTTACTTCCCTGTGTTGACACGTAAGTATGCCAAAGATATAAAGCCTAAAGTCAGTCTCTTCTCTTCTAGGTATAATTCATGGCTTACAGCAGCGCTTTATGGCTCATGTTCAAATATTCTCCAGGAGTCGTGTATGATATTTGCTGCCGTGACATAACCGGGTGCCATCATATGACTCCAGACGTTTTGCTTATGGTAAATTCATAACACTGGTCTCAGTTTCAGGTTTTCTGTAACTTTGAATTGGAATGTAATTTTTTGTTGTGCATTGGGTTTTTCTGTGAGTCAAGTTCACGTGAAAAAAAACCCTCCCCCAAAATCTCCCCCTCAATTTTTATCGAAGAAACCATATGAAGGCTGAGATTTTTTTAAAGGGCCTAAGGGAGTTAGGCACCAAAATCCCATTCAAATCTCCAGGTATAAGAGGACTGCACTCAAGAGTGAGGGCGAAGCAACATTTAAGAAGTTGTGTAAGCTTAACTCTGCCTCTGTGTGTTACAATTCAACATTTAGTGACACAACTGTTTCTCTAAATACATAGGGAAGCACTGGAACTTAACTTCATTTATCTTACCTGGCTAGCACACTACCTTTCACATCCTAATGAGTAACCAAACAAACAATAGGTACTTAAGAACAATTTGCAGCTTTATGTAACAGGAACACTCTAGTATCAGAGGGGTAGCTGTGTTAGTCTGGATCTGCAAAAGCAACAAGGAGTCCTGTAGCATCTTATAGACTAACAGGTGTTTTGGAGCATACGCTTTCGTGAGCAAAGTGGATCTTTGCCCATGAAAGCTTATGCTTCAATACATCTGTTAATCTATAAGGGTATGTCTACACTACCACCCTAGGTCGAACTAGGGTGGTTAATGTAGGCAACCGAAGTTGCAAATGAAGCCCGGGATTTGAATTTCGCAGGCTTCATTTGCATCTTGCCAGGATCCGCCATTTTTAAATCCCCGCTAATTTGGACTCCGTGCCCGCGGCTACACGTGGCACAGACTAGGTAGTTCGGATTAGGCTTCCTATTCCGAACTACCGTTACTCCTCCTTAGCTACAATTGACTCTTTGCAGGAGTGTAACATTGGCAGTGGTGATGGGGTAGCACTCTAGCTACAGGAATGATGGTTGACCCTAGTACAGGGTGTCATGATCATGAGGGTTAGCCAGCAGCCTGGGGATTAAGGAGCTAACTATGTCCCTTACCTAGCCAGGTGGAGTGGCCAATAGGAATGTAGGTAAGAATTTCAAACTGGGACAAAGGAATTTTTGGTTTTTCCCTCTCCTTTGTCTCTGGGCAGTTCTCTCCAGTTATTGAGGAGAACAGACACTATGTCTCCCTCCAAGAAATGACTCTTCCTTCACTTTCTGTAAGTAGGGTAAAGTTTAGATAAATCCGTTAGGTTTTCTTGTTTTATGGCTTGGGTATGGGATCTGATGTCTGTGCACATTTTAAGAAATGGTTTGCTTTTCTTTGTAACTAAGTTCTAGGCTCATGGGCTGTGTCTACACTGGCCACTTATTCCGGAAAATCAGCTGCTTTTCCGAAATAACTTGTCAGCTGTCTACACTGGCCCCTTGAATTTCTGGAAAAGCACTGACGATCTAATGTAAAATTGTCAGTGTTTTTCCAGAAAAACTATGCTGCTCCCGTTCGGGCAAAAGTCCTTTTCCAGAAAACTGTTCCGGAAAAGGGCCAGTGTAGACAGCACAGTAGTGTTTTCCGCAAAAAAGCCCCAATAGCGAAAATGACGATCGGGGCTTTTTTGTGGAAAAGCGCGTCTACATTGGCCACAGACACTTTTCCAGAAAAAGTGCTTTTCTGGAAAAGCATCCTGCCAATGTAGACGCGCTTTTTCCGGAAATACTTATAACGGAAAACTGTTCCGTTTTAAGCATTTCCGGAAAAGGGTGCCAGTGTAGACGTAGCCATGGAGTTTCTCCATGAGTATATTATTTGTTACTTTTCCATCTAGGCATTATACTTGCAACAGGAATATTGTGGTGATAATAAAAGTTTTTTCTTTTCTTTTATTAACCTGGTATTGGTTAATGGTTGTGTCTTGCTTTGTACTTTAGGGCTGAGATTTCCCAAGTGATCTCTCCCCTGATTTTTCACAAGTTTTATTCCCAATATCTAGGGTTTTAAGACTCCGGGGGGAAGTTTTATACCAAAGCCTGGTAGATATGATTTTGGGGTACTTGCTGGCCCCCACTTCTGTATTTATCATGCCAGAGTGGGGAAGGAGCCATGACAAGGGGCATGACTACAAAAGAGAAACACTTTGAATTTTTACCTTATTTCTCTGCAAAATGGTCTGTCCCAGGTGTGAGCAGGCTAGCCCTAGAATAACTATAATTCAAAGTGAATTTGTTTTTGTTTTGTTTTTAAGTGAGATGCAGTAGCATTTCACATCCCCAATGAACATGCGGCCCCAGGGACATTACTAGAGCTGGAGGATTGGACATAAAACAAGTTAACGTGCTCCTTGTCAAATTATGCCACGGATTTCTAGCATAATCCCCGGGCTGCTTTCTTTCCGGTCGCCACTGATTTGTGAATCCCCATTTGTCAAAGTGTGACCTTTGGTTTCTCACACTTCCGCTCAGCTCGCCGTATGTGCGGGCACGTTTCAGATTTGGCTTCCAGGGCTAGATACGATTTTTATTCCCTTGATGCCGTGTGTGGACTTAAAAGGTTAAAGTAAAGACTGTGTGTGTGTACAATGTGTAAATACACGGGGATTCTGACCACAGTTTAAACCTCTCAGTGTTGCTAAAATACAGATAACAAAGGAAAGAACTGGAAGCTCCCAGTTATTAATACAGGTTGCACCTCTATAAACCAGACCTTTCTGGTCCAGCAACATCCGGGGTCCAGAAGGACCATGGATGTTCCAGGATCAGAGTCCCATTGTGCTGCAGGGGCAGGGAGTCTGGTACAATACAGGGGGGTGATGCTTGGCTGAGGTGGGCTTTGCGGGGACGGCAGCTGAACTGGGCTGCACAGGTGTTAGCCGGTGGCCAGGGTAATGAGTGGTCTGTGAGCCCTATCACACCCGAGTCTTTAACTGCTCGGACAAAGTCCCTTTGCAGCAGGAAGCCAGGGAGGCTGACAGGTGCCCCAAGAGTCTGCCCCGTGGAGGCGGCACGACTCAACTCTCAGCTCTTATTGCATTTACCGTTGACCGTGGCAAGATAGCCAAACCAGCTCTGGTTCCTTTTGATTGTGTTTGGTTCTGTCACAGCAGCAGGAGGAGTCAGGTTAAAGCTTAAACAGTTACTATTTTATTGTTACAAGGCAAGCTTAGCTGTTAAATATTACTGCTGTGTCACAGAGAACACAGCCACTACAAAGACAAGAAAGAAAAATACAATAAAAGTCACTTAAAGGTACTGTGGAACCCTTTTGGTTCTATGAGCTCTTATTGAATGTGCGCAAAATAGACACATAGCAGGTATATTCTCACCTCCGCGATCCTTACTCCGGCGAAGCCAGTGTTCCTCTCAATCCCAATGGGAAGCAGTCAATACAAGACGAAGGCATCCCTAAAGTCTCGGGGGTCCAAGACCTCCTGACCAGCAGGTATATGGTTGGATCTCCAATTAGAGTGAGGCACAGGGCCCCACTCTATATCCCTATGGTCACGTAGACGCTTCTCTTGTCATTAAAATGCCAATTAAGTTGGAACGTCTTTGTGACACCTATTCCCACAGTGGGTCCAAAGCTTAATTTGTACCTGTGAGGTGGAGGTAACTAAATCATTGGGGCCGGACATTCTTTTCTGATGGGTCGGCAGATTCCTCCTCTGGGAAGGTGTGTCGACGTATCAATTATTGGTATCAGCCAAGGGCGGCCCAAGGCCCCGATCGTTTCTTGGCCCAATTGCCACTGTTATCTGGCTCCTGTCTAGCATCCAGGGCCATAGTTATTCCAGCCCTTCTGAAGGCCCTGGAGCCTTTGAAGACAGAGTTTCGTGGGGGGGGACGCGGTTCTGTCTGGCTACAACAGGGAGCCAGGAAGCCTGGTGGGGGGCCAGGACAGGAAGTGGAGCTGGCAGCTAGGGGGTCCAAAATGACCTTCCCTGGTCCAACAAAATCCCTCATTTGCGACCTGTCAGGTCCTGAGATGCCAGACCAGGGAGGTCCAACCTGTAGTCCCATTAAGCTGTGAATACATGTAGGGCTCTATTCTTACACTATATATTGTTCTGGGTCTTGTTCTGCTTCCTTCACTGTAATACCGGAGCCCATTTCAGTAGAGAACTAATTGGCCCGATTAGCATCAATTAGCATCTATTGAGGTCTTTAGAAGGAGGCTTTTGGGCCCAGAGGCCTAATCCTGTTTCCATTAAATCAGGATGTTTGCAAAGACTCCTGTTTGCCAGGAGAAAATACCCACATTAGTTTCCTTGGAGAAATTCCATAACTACTCCATTTCCCTTTCCCAGTGCATAAAATGGGGCTAATTACCCCCTTCCTGCTTTCGAGGCGTGTGTTGAAGATTAATTCCTTGCTTGTAAAGTGATGTACAGGTGAATAGAAATAAAGCCGTTGGCTGTATCTCATCCATTTTATGGCAAATGACAACCATAGACCAGAAACTGTGTCTGCTTTAAATCAGAACTAATAATTCAGCAGGGATGAGCCAGCCTGGATTTCTGTCCCGTAAGCAATCCAGATAAAGTAAATCATAATCAATCAATGGTGTTATATTTCCCGAGGGGGTGTCCTTACACAGCTCCCTCAAAAGGTTAATTGTCAAACTTTACTTTGGTCTATATAATGCATTTGCCTGCTCCAAAGCTTGACTTAACTACTGACATAAAAGTGGCAGGTGATAAAAGCTGTTTTTTCCACTTTATTTTGAAAGGTCAGGCCCATATCATTATTGATGATTGAGTAAATAGGGTTGTTTTTTTGAAAAATTGCCAGAGGACTGGCAGGGCTAAAAATACACTGCTCTTTAAAGTTGCCTCTTAGGACCTGAGTCACAGCCAAATCAAGCGGATGGAGAGCACTACCTTGACTGCAGCAAGTGCTGCATCAGATTCTTCAGAAGGTGGCCACAGTTTGCTTTTTGTTGTGCATCTGGGAGTGAGCAGCATTTTCAAGGGGGCTTCTCTGACCTAGATGCAAAAATCCCTTGGAAAGTCTTTAGATCAGTGATTCTTCTTTTTTTTTTTTTTTTCATTTGCAGAGTCACCAAAATATTGTGGAAGGGCAGCGTGAACCCCTTTGGAAATCTCAGGCGTAGTCAGTCCACAGACCACAGGTTGAAACCCCAGTGTTTGAGGATGAGGTAGGCTGAAAAACCAGATTTGCTTGTCAAACTTCACGTTATCTCTTGACCCTTTGCTCTGCTCATGCACCTCCCCAAAACTCCCCTTGCAACAGCTTCTCATGTAGTCACAAACGCTCCTTCTTCCATGCACCTCTCTTGGCATGGCTCAACATCCCTAAGCCTTCATACTCAATCTGATCTGAGCACCGGTAAGTCCTTTTTAAAGGCTTGGTTTGAAATGCTGTATAATAAGCTTGTTGCCTAGCGTGGTAAAGGTTTGGGGTTAAATTATGGGCAGTGTTGCCTAGTGGATAAAACACTGGACAGGGACAAAGCGGGTTCCATTCCTTACTCTGCCACTGGCCTGCTGGGTGATGTTGGTCAAGTCCCTTCACCTCTCTGTACCTCTGTTTCCTCCTCTGTAAAAGGAGGATAATGATACTGAACTTTTTGGGTAAGTGATTGGAGATGTATTGATATAAAGCACTTGTGGACAAGTTTAGTTGTACAGGTTGAATCTCTCCGGTGTGGTAACATTTGTAGACTAGCATGATTCTAGTTGTCCAGATGTCCACTTTTCATGTGTGTGGGCAAGTCTCTTGTGGTCCCATCAAGTTTGCCTCCAGCCACCAGTCCTGACTCAGTGTTCCGTGCTGTTATTTAGCTCTAATTTACCCCAAAATGTCCCCTAACAGCCCAGTAATCAGTAGAAGTGTTGGCAATGCTGCTAGACAATATTGACTTCCTGTGGTCCTGAAAATTCTCTCATGCGGAACCAGTCAGGTCCTGAGGGTGCCGGACTAGAGAGGTTCCACCTGAATTATATTTGAGGACGCGTAGTGGTTATTGCAAAGGTCTGGGATGCAGTTCATGGGTGAATCTCTTCATTATCAGGCCTTAGAATGAACCTGTGGAAGAGAGTGAGGGTTTCCTTTCTGCTTGTCTACCCAGGAGGCTGGGAGCGATAGGGGGCAGTCGCAAGGGGGTGAGCCTCTGTTCTGACTCCCCCAATGAGCTGCTGAGCCAGCAAGGAGGGAGAGAGAAGTTATGCCAGGAAAAGAACTGGTGCTGAAGCTTTTTTCCTCTATGAAACATGAAGAAATGACTCTGGTCTACAATTGGGTCCCTGCCTACTCTGGAGGCTGGAGAGCCCTGGATTGCAGAGAGGGGCCACTCCACTCCATGATGGTCTACAGCCTGCCCTTATCTATGCTGGGTAAAACGGGCTGTCTCGTCCTGTTGAGCAATACATAAGGACAGTTAGACGAGGCTAGTGGCAGGCCAGGACATGACTACATATCACACGGTGTTTTCCTTCATGCCCGGGGACTATGGTTAGGAACTGGCATCTTCTCTAAATAAGTCTGCTGCAAAGTACAGGTTTCCAGACAGAAAAGTTGAGAGGATGTTTCTGTAAAGGAATTCTCTCTCTCCTAGCACAGCGTTAAGACACGGCTGCAGTTGAATGAGTCCTGGACCCCTTAAAAAACGCGTGTTTTAGGCTTCGCAGAGCAGAGAGAGCTTTACAACCTTCATAAAGCGGAGAAGGACAAACATTGTGGCTCCAAAAGCTTTTAGGAATTGATCTTTGCTTCCTGCCCACTTGTCTGTGGTGGTTAGATTAAATTTGCTGTCCTCTGTGAGTTCCTCAATAAGCCTTCTCTTATTACAAAGCCAGGACAGAAAATACTGTAATGTATGACAGGGCCCCCAAACATGGCAATTCATAAAAAATGCGGCTGCATTGTTTTGGTCAATTACTAATTCATCTGGTCACATTGTCGAACTAAATTATCCAGGGAGTCTGGGGAAAACACACAAGCTGTGTACTGGGTAATAACCCATGAGGACTGCATGTTCTCTTGAAACTAAAGTAGCTCTTTTGTAAGAACTATTTACAGAGGTTTATCAACTGCAGCTAGCATTGCAGCCACCCAGACACAGGCCACATCTCCACTTGTGGGAAGATTGACACTGCAGCAATCGATCTTCCGGCATTTGATTTAGCAGGTCTAGTAAAGACTGGATAAATTGAATGCTGAGTGCACCCCCATCGGTGTGGGTACTCCTGCTCCTTGCAAGGAATAAGGAAAGTCAACGGGAGCATTTCTCTTGTTGACCTCCCTCTGTGACAACGACTCTAAAGCTTGGCTTAAGAGACAGTGACTCCAGCTAAGTTTTTTACATTGCTGGAATTGCGTACCTTAAACTGATCTTCCCCCCATAGTGTGTACCCTGGCCACAGTCTCACATGCATCCTCCAATCTCTTCCCTTCTGCAAACTGTGCTCCTTCCTCTGAGCTCCATGCAGGTTAGTACAGGTTGTAACTTTCTTTAAATAGGCAAAATAACAATGCCTTTACTAAGTTTATTTTTTTTAAACTTGCAGCTTATTCAGAGCCAAATGTGGCTGAAGTTTGTGACAGTATTATTTGTATTCAACTAGCCCCTGGAGGCCTCAAACTAGGATGGTCAAGGCTTCACTGTGCTTGCCATGAAATACACATCAATTAAGAGAAAGCTCCTTCCCCAAAGAGTTTGTAGTCACCACAGGAAAATTGGAAGGATTATTGTCCACGTTTCATAGAGAGAGAACTGATGCATAAAGGTATTCAGTGACTTGCCTACAGTTACATGGAATTTGTGGCAGACAGTAATTCAAACCAGAACTCTTGAGTTCTAATCCGGTGCTTTAGCTAAATTAAGGGTGGTCTCCTGGTTAAATAAATACTGGACAGCAACTTCTAGAAACCTGATACCTATTAATTTCATTTGGTGGCCCTCAGTTCTTGTATTAGGCAACCAATAACTTCCTTATTCTCTTTCTTCATACCTGTCATGATTTTATAGATTGCTGTCATATCCCTCCTTAGTCTCTTCTTTTGTATGCTGAAAAGTGTCAGTCTTTTTAATTAACAGTGGGATAAGTCAGGTCAGAATATGGTCGGTTGTGGACTAACTAGCCAAGCTGTTCCTAGTTTCACTTTCTAGTTCTTCTCCAGCAGTTTTCTGATCTGGTGGCTTCTCCTCCTCCATCCCCTTTCCCCATTTTGTAAACAATTAAGTAGTGTTTGTCAGGAAAAAGCACAAAAGTAACCATGCAATCAGTTCAGATTGGCCGCTGTGGCAAGACTTGTTTTGTGCTGTTTGTAAAGCTGGAGAGGGGTGTTTGTTTCCTTGTGGGGACTTTGTACAAGTGCTTTGGCATCTAGTCTTCAAGAAACTGTGTGAGCTGGTTCCAAATGATTACCACAGGACTGCTCTGGTAGCTGAAGAGCTGCAATGAGGTCAGCAATTGGGGGAATATTACCCTCTGATTACAAAAAATAATATATATATATATATCCCTTAGAATTCAATAGAAAATTATCTCCCTGCTGTGCAATTCTATGTAACACTTTAAAAAAATCTATAGAAAGCAGCCAACGTAACTGTATTAAAACAGAATTAGATGGGTTAATTGAGGACAGATCCATCAGTGCCTAGTTTTCAAGATGGTCAGGGATTTAATCTCATGCTCTGAGTGTCCCCAGCCTTTGGCTGCCAGAAACAAGGAATGGGTGACAAAACCTCACCCAGCCACTCCAGTGACAGGCCCACAACCTCTAGCTAAGTTGCTGACATCCTCGGCATTTGATTACAAGATTTTAATTGCAGAAAATTCACCATTTACTTGAGATCAAAACAGGAAGGGAGGAGAGGATGAGGGAAGGGGGAGGGGAGAAAATCACTCGATAATTATCTTTTCTCTTCACTCTCTCTGAAGCCCCTGGCATTGGCTGCTGTCCAAAGAGAGGATATTGGCTTAGGTGGGTCGTTGGCCCAGTATGGCCATTCTGATATGAGAGAGGCATTCTTAACAAAGTCCTACAGGCCCTTAGAATAATTTCTGTGGGGCCCTCTTATTATGGACCGCTATTGGCATAATCCCTGGTCAGATACAAGTTCAGCAAGTAGAATTAGGCTTTAAGCAAAATGTGTGCCTGAGGACAATCCCATTGAAATCAATCGGGGCCCAAATTCTGTAGCGCTTTTCTCCACGGATGAAGCTCATGCTTCACTGAAATGGAACGCAGTGTGGAGAGGAAGCTGCTCATTTTGTCTCTTGCTTCCTCTGGTATGACAAATGCCCTTCTGCTTTAGCCTCAGGTGTGGGGGCCTGGAAGTAGCAAGGGGAGCCAACAGGGAGAACAAAGCATGACCCTAGAATTCTCATTGAAATCACTGGATCATAGCACCATTCGCTCAGGTAGACTACAAGCCAACAGCCACTTACAGGAGCTAAGGCTTTGAACCAGAGTGTTAAAGCAAAGCAGAGACGCCTGGCTTCCAATCCTGATCTCAAAAGACTATTGGCCCACTGCTTCTTAGACTCATGGACTTTCAGTGCAGAAGATCATCTGGGTCTGACCTCCTATGCAGCACAGGCCACAAAACCTCACTCACCCGCTCCTGTAACTCAACCTCTGGGTGAGTTGCTGAGGTCCTCAACATTTGGTTTAAAGATCTTAAATGGTGAATTGTCTGCACTTATGTGAGAGCAAACCAGGAAGGGTCTAGAGCAGGCATGTCCAAAGTCCGGCCCGCGGGCCAATTGCGGCCCGCGGTCGGATTTAATACGGCCCCCGCTTCTCCCGGCTCCACGGTGTTCTTTTCAACTGGCGCGCGCAGCGCAGCACGCCGCTTCGGGCCGTGCTGCCGCCGCCGCCGCAGTACTAGACCCAGCACTGTAGGGCACGTCCGCAGCTCCGCTCCCCCGCTTGGCTGCGGGTTCGCCCTGCCCCCGTGCCGCCGTGAGGCCAGCGTGCCCTGCGCTCTCCTGTGCTGCAGTCCAGATCTCAGTTTCACCCTTCACATTAGTGTAGGCAAGTTTTTTTTTCAATTGAGATGAATACATTGTAAAATCTCAGTTAATGTCAGTTGGTCTAAATCAGTTATAAATATATTTGGACACAACATGTATAGTTGGTGTTATGTTCCTGTTCATATTTTTTGAACTTAAAAGTTGATAATATGTAATGTACTTTACAATGTTCCTGACATATATTTCAGCTTCCTGGATTTTTTTTTCATCTGGCCTTCAGATATGAAAGGCAGAGTGATTTAACACCTGTTTAGATTTGTCATCCATGTGACGAAATGAAAAGTATGCCGTTTGCAATAAACTTTGCATAAAATAGTTAATTTGCATTTAATTTTAATGGTTCAAAGAATGTCAGGCAAAATGGTCGGCCCTCACGCATGTTCACTTCTTCAAATCTGGCCCTCTTTGAAAAAAGTTTGGACACCCCTGGTCTAGAGGAAAGCTGGGGAAAAAAAACCCAACAGGCTCTCTGCCAATCTCACATGGGAAATTCCTTCCTGGCTCTCAATATGGTGATCAGTTAGACCCTGAGCATGTGGGAGAGCCCAATAAGCTGGATACTTGGGAAGGAATTCTGTGGTAACTCCGTGACTTTGCAAACTTATATCCCATCTCTCGCCAGGGGAGGTTCTGGTTTGTAGGTCTTTCAGATGGGCCATATACAATCTCATCGTATGATCCCCTCCATGACCTTATCAAGCTCAGTCTTGACTGAAGTTAGATATTTTACACCCCATTTCTCCTCTCCCCGCACACTGCTCCCCTTGTCCTTCTGTGACATGTTCCTTTTAAATATTTCCTGAGGTAATAATCTAATTAATGCGCTTTTGTGAGCAAGGCTAATCATGGTTCAGCTGTCGGCCTGCAGAGGGGGCTGTTGTCTCACAGGCTGTGTTTATACAGGAGATTGGTGCCAGCAGCTCATGTCTTTGTCCACGGAGATTGTGTGACCAATTCTTTAATCCTCGTAATGAGGCAGAGCTGTTATGTTTCCCTTTGATTATCGTGGAGGCCTGAAATGGTTACGGTTCTAGACGTGCCTTCCTAATTGCATTTGGATTGTTGTGCTCTGTGGTGAATAGCTTGTGTCACAGATGACACGTCCGGTGTCTCTGGATGATTAAGCCATCAATGTCCATAGCAGTCCATCAGGTAGGAAGCGTGGTTTCCTGAGGAGCTGTGCAGTGTATGGAGTAGTCCGTTTCTTGACCATTGGGGTAGCAATTGCATCACCTTGATTGACTGTGACCCATCCTTTCAGCGCAAACCTGGATGTAGGTGTCCAAGCCCTTGAGGCCTGTAGAATGGACTACTGAAGGTCACTACCAGCATGTTAAATACTAGTGTGGAGTGTAGCAACAATCTCCTCAGCAACGCGAGCCTCCTGGTACGATGTCTCTGTGTTGGCTTTTCACCCAAGACCCCAGCTCACTGTGCCTGCTGAGTATCAGGTCAAAACCCAGGTCCTGGTACTTCCATGGTTTTTGATGGAAGAACACACAGGAGACGCAAGAGAGGATGGAGTAAAGGGACAGCTTTATTGCCCATGAACGTTTACCTCAGACTCCCAACACACATTCCGAGTTACACTCCTTTATACATTTTAGTAAGTAAATTCACATCTATCACTACTTTCCATAAACCCTTATTTAGTAAAGTTAACTCCCACACAATGAATATTAATAAGCAGGTGATGAATACAATTATACCTGCCCCTGTTTGTTGTTTCCTGATTTTTAGTTGAATTGGCATTACGTGCTGTCTTAATTAGCAGCTTACAAAGAGGGGGAAACTCTGACCCTGATAAGTTTTACAGAGAGTGAGAACAGGCAAGAGAGTGAGAATAGGCAAGGGATACGAGGCAACGTTAAAACTGGGTGCGTTTATCAAGTTGCAGCTTAGTGCAATAATGCTTCTATCTATCTCATCAGTAGCAAGGGAGAGCCTCACTATCTTTCTATGTGCAGCAAGGAGGGACAAAGCAGGCCTCATGCAAAGAGAAAAACGGGCCTTTAATTTGCAACCCTGGCCAGATCTTTACCGATATTTCGGGCCTTCCCAGACTCCATTAACGCCCACAAGGCCCCTCTGAATGATGACCTCTCCCTCCTTGGTGATGTCCCTCAGGAAGTGTGGAGTCATCTGCTTCAGATCGGAACATAGTGAGAGCAAGAGACATATCTTTGTCCACTACGGAGCTGCCTCTCATCACCAGAGCAGCTTAGACGAGACAAGGTGTGTCAGCCTTCAGAGCAAGATGTGAAAGTTATCCCTTCGCGCTAGCCCTCCCACAGATACCACCTGTAGGGTTCCTTGTCCCAGGATGAGGCCCAGTGTTCAATTATTCTATGGTTGGGAACCCTAAGGTGCCCCATTGTAACACTCACGTTATGGGGACTCATATATATTTACAAATATAGTTTATTAATACAGTTAGCAGTCATAAGTACCCCAATTTCATAAGACAGATAGGGAATGTACAGTCCTATTTCCATACCACATACTCACACCGTTCCTTCTAGAACAATCCGAGGTGTTAGCCATCAGCGTCCTCATCACCTGCAGCTTCCCCATCAGCACCAGGGACCATCATTTTGGCATCTCCCAAGGATGACAGCTCCTTCTCCTCCCACCCCTCATGCATTCTCTCCTGGGGCAGAAATTCAGGAGCCCCAGTATATGGGGGTGGCTTATCATGTTATGCTGGCATTGTTATGTTTGATGCATATTCAGTCGGGGATGTTTCCTTGGTTCCTTATTTGTATTTCCTCACCTTACTAATGGTGAAATGTCTTTTTCCAATATCAGTATATTACTGATCTTGACTTATTATCATATGCATAACTTTGTTACCATGGGCCTTTTTTGGTTGTCCATTAGAGTGATTATTTCTGTCCTACCTGCTTATTTGGTCTGGCCCCAAGTGGTTATTTCAGGGTTTTTCTAAGTAATGTTGCACCTGCTAAGTTTGAGGGCATTCTTGAAAGCCGTATACCATGGAAAGTCTCTTGATCTTACCACCATCTACCTTGGTGAAAGGTCCCAGACACATGTGAGCTAACTGTGCTGTCTGGGTCAAAGGTCCCAGACAAAAATACTTACTTAGCCTTAGCTCAACATACAGGACGTAACCCGTAAGTCTCTTGTGTTACAGCCATTGGTTTTTTGTGACCGATGACGGTACGCCATTATGGGCCATACCATTTTCCCAGAACACAGTAAAGGAATTTCACCCCTGTGTACCAGCATCTATCTTGCTGGTGCCACTCGGGACGTGAGGTGTTTTTTTTTTTCCAGCTCGTTTTGGCTCTTAAAGGGGCTGTGACTACATTTCACCCCCTCCCTTTTTTTTTCTTTTTTTGCTCAACAAGTTTGAGCCTGAAGTACCAGCACCTTTTTTCTTACAAAAAAAGCACTGGTTACAGCCAAACTGCCAGTATAAACCTCCTGTAACTTCTGATAAGAAACACATAGTCAAAACTATAAGAAAATAATACATTTATATATGGATAGGCAAGCATGAAAGTTAGCCCGATACGCTACAAGCTTGACCCAGATCAGTCCCGAATGTAGCTTCAGCACCTGCAATCCAGGATGGAGCAGTGCTCCAGCAATTCACTTTGCGAAGCGCCAGGGTGTGGCAGCTTTACCTGGCACATGGAGTCACAATGCCACTCAAATTTGGCTTGAACACCTCTGTGTCTGCCGGGAAGCAGCTGGAGGGAGAGAACTGAGGAAGGGCTGTGGAGAAGGGAGCAGCTCTCAGAGACTTTGATCTGAGGAAGCGGGTCTGGGCCACGAAAGCTCATCATCTAATAAACCATCTTGTTAGTCTTTAAAGTGCTACATAGTCCTGTATTTTGTTTCATCAAGATGGGAGGCATCTCACAACGCTGACCACCTTAGGTGGGGATAGTATAGCAATAAGGAGCAGGCAAAATTATGGCCCGTGGACTGGATTCACCCTGCCACCATCCCACAGCCCAGCAGGTGCCTCAGACCAAAGAAATGACTGGAATCAAGGTGCTAAACAGAGATAAACAAGGGCCTAATTGGCTTTAGAGTGCTTACTTTTAAAGCTGCGTGTGTGTTGGGGAGGGGGAGAGGTTGCGCACGCATAAATATTTCAATTAATTTGACTTCAATCTTTCATTAAAAATTCCAGTACACAATAGACTGTAACGAAAGCAGAAGAGATATTTCCAATTAAGCTCATGAAAGCTCCAGGCCCCTACATTACTTTGCAGGCAGTAGACTGTATGGGGACTGATGTGAAAATATTTTCCTCACTTTGGAGGAAGAAGACCCTCCGGGGGTGTAAACAGGATATTCAAACCGTGACAGGTCAATTGTTGGTTTTCTAGAGAGACAGAAAGAGGTTCCTTCCGTTTATGTCTTAATATCTTTAGCCACAGACAATTGCCTTCCATCCCAGTGAATTAAGCAGATTCAAAATACTAGCGTGACTAGGTGGGTCTGCGAAGTAGTGGCAGTGGGCATGTAACCCTTATTCGGGAGGTCTTTGCTTTGAGCAAGCTAAACAGGATAGCCTTCAGGGTGTAGCAATGTTTCATTGCTATTTGGTAGCTTTTGGATAATGAATGTGGTGCTTTCGGTCCATTGGTAGCCCAGCACCCACTTAAGAAAAATTATTCCCAATCCAGAAACTGTGACCCCAAACTATACTTCAGAGTGAATAGGAACAGATAAGGAGGGAAGGAAGATAGCATCGTTAACACATGCAGCATTCATTCAGAGTTACATGCTGGGGACAAATACATGCTTATCTACATGCAGGGTCTATTACCATAGTTGCTGCTCACAACGTCCCTTGTTTAATCCTTACATACCCCGACAGTAAACTGTGCACTGGTGTGGCTGACCAGGAGAGTTTCAAATGCCATCCAGCTGGCTAACAGAGCACCCACAGCTATGGTTTTTCTTTCTACTGGTGGTCCATATGCACACTTGCCTCGCAGCAAATACAAAGTATTCCACACCCCCGATGGAAAAAAAATCTGCACAGAGATGGAAAAGATTTGACAGACCAGTGATGCAGACCTCTGCTTGTAGCTGTATCCGCACATAAAAACATTCAGAGGAGCACGTGTGCAACCGTGGGTGGGGTGCACGGCGAATCGGCCCCATCCTGGCAGGACAGTTCCGACCCCTCACAGTACCCATCTGTAACCATCGGCTAACACCATCTGGAAAAGGTTGGGAACCGCTGCTCTAATCTGTCCAGGTCACTCTGGACACTTTCCCTGCCCGGAGTAGAGCCACATGGAGCAGTGAACAGCCTGCAGCAAATAATCTACCTTGGGTTTCTGCTGCTAAGGGACTCCCAGACAGAGCCTGCCTCTGGCACCCTCCCTTCCCCAACCCTCTGCCTCCCCTCCACATACCCAAACCCTCTGCCCCCTCCTGCATCCAAACCCCTTCCCAGATCTGGCACTCCAATCTCCTGCCCCAGACCACAATCCCCTCCTACTCTTGGTCACATCCCAAAAGCAGCTGCTTTTGTGGAAAAACTTGCCAGTCTAGATGCAGCCAGTTTGTGGGAGGAAACAAATATAATTAAGAGGGCAAATCAAGGTGACATGTATACAAAGATAAGGAAAACTCCTCCAGAACAGTTTGCTGTCACAGAAGCAAAGTTTAAATCATCAGTACATCTAGTCGAATGAAGATCTTTCCTGTACGGCTTTACTATTGTTCGATTTACTTGAAAACTAGTGGGACTATTACAGGCCATATCCAAAGTGCACTGAAATGTAAGAAATGTTTTCCATTTATTCTGGGGTCTCCTAAGTGAAGGGGATGGGAATACTGCAACTGAAACCTCTAAAATGGGGTCTGGAAAATAATATATGGAATGGATTTAGGATTGAGAAAGAACCATTTAACTGCAATAAATAATGTAGCCCACTCCAAGTGAGGAACATTAGGAATCGTAACATAAAAGACTGGTTTCCTGGAATGTAAATATCTTAGAGCAAGATTAATTCAGTGCCAGAATTGATCAATGATGCTGGCCGGAGGGTAGAAAAAGTGCTCAGCATTGTAAGCAGCAGAAGAATTATGCCAAAGTGTTCTGGATTTTTATCGAAATCAACAGACGTTGTCTAGACTCCCACATCTGTCACTTACTTGTTGGTAAGGACTTTTGAGGAAGAGAGTCTCAGTGCAACCTGTTGGCATTCCCTAGAGTTCTGTATTCCTTCCCTGTTTTGTAGCATTGCTGTACGTCGTTGAATAATTGCCATATTCCACCCCAGAGGTGGCTGCATTTCAATTCAGTGGTGGTTGAAGCAATTCCAAGAGGGTATTCACATTAATATAACATTCTGTGATCATGGGACTGAAAAGGGGTCTACATGTTGTGCATATCTCATCTAGCCTTGTTTATAAAAACATAGACTCATAGAATACTAGGACTGGAAGGGACCTCGAGAGGTCATCGAGTCCAGTCCCCTGCCCTCATGACAGGACTCAGTACTGTCTAGACCATCCCTGATAGACCTTTATCTAACCTACTCTTAAATATCACCAGAGATGGGGATTCCACAACCTCTCTGGGCAATTTATTCCAATGTTCAACCACCCTGACAGTTAGGAATTTTTTCCTAACGTCCAACCTAAACCTCCCTTGCTGCAGTTTAATCCCACTGCATCTTGTTCTATCCTCAGAGGCCAGGAAGAACAATTTTTCTCCCTCCTCCTTGTGACACCCTTTTAGATACCTGAAAACATCTAAGTCACCTGTTGAAGGCATAAAATTCGGAAGCTTTCAATAGCCCCTTTCCCACTCAATCTTAATTCAGAGTCAATATTCATGCCCTTTCCTTTTTACTATAGCTTAGTGCAATATGGCACACCCATGCATTTCCACATGTGCTTGTGTTTTCTGAACCAGCTCTTGACTATTTAATTAACAGCAGCTAATTAAAAAGCAAATTTATTCCCAGAGTGCTGCGAAAGTGATGATGATCCAAGGATTAAATAGATAAGGACAAATAAAAGGTAAGTTCATTAAAGTTTAAGAAGGGTGATTTCAGTGATGATAGTGTGATATTTCCTCCAATGTGTTACAAGGGTCTTTATTTGCAATAGTGGGGGTGAGGTGGGCAGATTCTAAGGTGGATGAATAAAGCTGGTCAGGATTATTTTTTGATAAACCATTTTGCATACCTATGACACCAAATTCCATATCCTTGACAACTGAACCTGCTGGAAGAACAGATTTGTGGTAGAAGAATCTTCTGGATACATATTATCAAGAAACCTTCAAAGTTGTTGATGTGTCTCATTTTTCCCAATAGGAAATTTCTGATTTTTAGTAAATTTAAATTAAATGTAAAGAAAAAGAAAAAGGCAAATGGAAAAGCAAAACTAAACCACTTATAATTATGGAAACAAATATTTTTCTTTACCTGAAAACTTTTTTTGATTTTCTGTTGGGGAAGCGTTTTTGAGATTTTACTGCTTTTGTCACTATTTGGTATGAGATTTTTTTTTTTATTCGGCATCCCAGATTTTCATGGGATAGAAGAACTGTTTCTGAATTTTCACATACAAAATCATTTTTGAAAGGAGTGTTGAAGTAACTCTTTTGACCAGCTCCACTAAACACTGTACAGCAAGTCATTGGTAGAGTTCAGGTGAGAAATGTTCACTTGGAATTTTCCAGTTAAAATAATAATCCTAAAATCGATTCCCCCCCACCACCAATTTTTCTTTCCTCCCTTTCTCCCTTTTTCCCCCATTACCCCACTTTCACTTTTCTTTTCATTGAAAAGAAAGGCTACAAAAGGAGAGAGAAACCCTAAAAACTCAGATTTTTGCATTAAAAATCATTTTTAATTGTTTTTAAAATGATTTATTTTCTCCCCACAAAAGGTACACAACCTTTTTAAACCAGTCCGAGACTCTGCTGAAAGACTTCCCCTTCTTTATCCCCACTTAAATACACATCCCTCTCATACAGCTGTGTGGTGTCTCAACTTTGCTATCTGTAAGCATCCAGTAGCTGATGACTATGTTGCAATGGGCATAGAAAGGGTTAGTCCGTGAGTACTAATTATAACCATTTAATTACGAACACTGATCTCTCCCCAGCAAAAAAGTGCATTTGAGGTAGAAACCTGACACGTTATCTAGTCCCTCACCCTGCCAGAGAAGAATTGCTCCCCATAGTATGTTCTGTAATGTCTCCTTTAGTCCTCTTTTAAATGATGGGAGTGGTGAGGTATCCGCCTATGGGACACTATTCTATAATGTAATACAGGCAGTCCCCGGGTTACGTACAAGATAGGGACTGTAGGTTTGTTCTTAAGTTGAATTTGTATGTAAGTCGGAACTGGTGTCCAGATTCAGCCGCTGCTGAAACTGACCAGCGGCTGACTACAGGAAGCCTGAGGCAGAGTTGCTCTGCCCCGGGCTTCCTGGAATCAGCCGCTGATCAGTTTCAACAGTGGCTGAATCTGGATGCCTCGGACGGAGCAGCTGGGGCGCTGCCGGGTAGGTCCCCGCAGCGCCGCACCTTGGCACTGCGGGGACCAACCCGGCAGCACCCCAGCTGCTCTACCCCAGGTGTCCCCAAGTCAGCTGCTGCTGAAACTGATCAGCGGCTGATTCCACGAAGCCCGGGGCGGAGTAACTCTGCCTCGGGCTTCCTGTAGTCAGCGCTGGTCAGTTTCAGCAGCAGCTGACTTGGGGACGCCTGGGGAAGAGCAGCTGGGGTGCTGCTGGGTTGGTCCAGTAGCACCAAGGAGCGGCGCTACTGGACCAACCCAGCAGCACCCCAGCTGCTCTGCCCCAGGCGTCCTGATTCAGCCGCTGCTGAAACTGACCAGCAGCGGCTGAATCAGGACGCCTGGGGCAGAGCAGCTGGGGTGCTGCCGGGTTGGTCCAGTAGCGCCGAGGAGCGGCGCTGCGGGACCAACCCGGCAGCACTCCAGCTGCTCTACCCCAGGCGTCTGTGAGAAAAGCCTGGTCTGCTGGGGGGGAGGGGGGGCGCTAGCTGCACACACACCCCCACCGAGCAGACCAGAGAGACGCGTGTGGCGGGACTGCCGAGATGCGCCGCGGTCCCGCCGCCCGCATCCTCCGCGGCTTTGCTCCACGTCTCCCTGGTCTGCTGGGGGATCCCCCCCAGCAGACCAGGGAGACGCGGAGCGGCTTTTCTCGCCCCGGAGGATGCGGGCGGTGGAACCACGGCGCGTCTGGGCGGTCCCGTCACCCGCATCCTCTGGGGCGAGAAAAGCCCCGTTCATAAGTACGGATCCGACATAAGTAGGATCCGCGTAACCCGGGGACTGCGTGTACAGGGCTACTCTACTCTGGAAGCCCCAGGGGCCACAATGATACTCACAGCACATGCTGAAGCCCACAACATAGGTGTGATTGCATATCCATGCAAATATATGCAAACAGATTCTTTCACAATGACGGGCATGAATACAAAGATTAAGGCAAAACTACACAACACACAGGCCCCATAAAAGTCAGTTCTGCTGATATTAATACAATGCAATAGTTACCCACTTTCCACCCATATGACAGCAATGACAGTCCAGGAATTTAACCACTACACCGCATCTCAACAGAAGACCATGATATTGACTTGCTGTTGTGGAATGTGTTCCTAGTGGATGCCATGTTCAAAGGACACTACCCACGGGCCATCTTTTTTTTTTCTTTTCTTTTTTTACCAGCTTCAGTGTCTTGTTTCCATGACTCAAGGCCACTGGCCTATAGAATGCTTATAAAGATGAGCCCCATAGAGCCTTGCTCTTCTATGACATGACTGTAATGAAGCACCATCCGCTGTTAACCCCGCCTCTGGGGTGCATGGTGTCACCAAGGGTTGAGGCTGAGAGAGGATTAGTAACTCTACCCAGGCATGACTTTGGTGGCCCGGAGCCTTTCATGCTGGATTAGAAAAGCACCAGCCTCTTTCCCTGCAGAACCAATCCCAGACCGAGCACTGTCTTGGAAGACTCTAGCATCAAGCAGCAAAGAGACAAAGGGAGGGGGGTAGTTGCCCCAGATTTCAGCAATTTAAAAGTGTGTGGGTAGCAGTAGCAGTGACTGGAGTCTTGGGCCATTTTGGTAGCACTGAGGGCTGGTTGCCTAAGCCCCACCCCTTCTTCCAGAGGCCCCGCCCCTTTCTGCCTGAGGTCCTGCCCTGTTGGCCCAGGACCTGAAGTGTGAAATGTGTTGCTAGCTCCGGCAAGGTTTCCCTTGTGCTCACCGAACAAGAAGGATGTCGGGGGATGAGAAAATGCAATTGAATTAAGAACTCTGTATTGATAGGAATTTCTCTGCAGGAGAGAGCATCCTGTTAGCTTTCCTGGGATTCTTATTAAGGTAAGTAATTGATTTTAAACAGAATCTGATCTCCTTTGTATAATCTGATCTCCTTCTGCTATTTTCCATTAGCCATGATAATACCTTTTGTGCGTCACTTCTGTGGGGGGGAGGCATATAAAAGAGTAGCCATTGGGTTCCCAGCCAAAATAGTTCCTTCCATTTAATTCTCAAGGTCTTGGGATTATCTGGGGAAGTAAATGAATCTGCCTCCATTTCCTATGGGCCTCTTACTGACCGCGGGGAGGAAGGGAATGCAATTGAGCAAGGGGGGAGGTTTTCCTTATTAAAAACGTACGTCCATTATCGCTAACGTACCCAGACGGAACTGTGCTATTGATGGGAGTGTCATCATGTTTGGGATACAAGGAGCAGACAGAGAGGACCTGTAATGATACATCACGGTATCACCTGGAGAGAGCATCCCAGCTCAGGGCCCCATTGTGTGGGCTGCTTCTGTACACCTACCAAAACAAAGCTTGTGCGTCAAAGAGCTTGTCATTAGTCAGTGTTCCGGGATTGTCCCTGATGGCTTCCTGACAGGCCCTCTACTCTGTCGGTGGTGATAAACTTTTGGCTACGTGCATGTGCTCCCATCTAAAGTGTTAACCCCGTGCACTTGAGTCCACACAACAGACTCCCAAGAGTCCCCGGGGAGCACAAAGCAGGCAAAGATGAAATCACCTGAGCAGGTTTATTGCCAAATGACATACATTAACCATTGTCAGCAGACAGGCTCACTGTGGACCCACTGTGCTTGCTGTAAGCCTTGGCAATGTACCGACACACCCATCAAGCGCCCATAGCAACCCCCCCCCCAACGTTGGCCGGCAATCACCCTTTTGCGGTTCCCTTTTATAGAAAACAAACAAATTACATCACGTACAAACAAATTACATCACTTCTTGTGTATCAGGTTGCTACTCTGGCTATGTCTAGACTGCAGGCTTCTTTCGAAAGAGGCTCTTTCGAAAGCATCTTTCGAAAGAGCCTCTTTCGAAAGATCGCATCTAGACTGCAGGCGGATCTTTCGAAAGAGAAATCCGCTTTTTCGAAAGAGAGCACCCAGCGAGTCTGGATGCTCTCTTTCGAAGACGGCCTCTTTACATTGAAGAACGCCTTCTTTTGAAAGAGGAACTTTCGAAAGAAGGCGTTCTTCCTCGTGAAATGAGGTTTACCGCCATCGAAAGAAAAGCTGCGTTCTTTCGAAATAATTTCGAAAGAACGCGGCTTGAGTCTGGACGCAGGGGAAGTTTTTTCGGGAAAAGGCTACTTTTCCCGAAAAACCCCCTGAGTCTGGACACAGCCTCTCTGGGTATGTCTACACTACCACCCTAGTTCGAACTAGGGTGGTAATGTAGGCAACCGGAGTTGCAAATGAAGCCCAGGATTTGAATTTCCCAGGCTTCATTTGCATAAAGCCGGGCGCCGCCATTTTTAAATGTCCGCTAGTGCGGAGTTCGCACTAGCGGACATTTAAAAATGGCACCGCCCGGCAAGATGCAAATGAAGCCCGAGAAATTCAAATCCCGGGCTTCATTTGCAACTCCGGTTGCCTACATTACCACCCTAGTTCGAACTAGGGTGGTAGTGTAGACATACCCTCTGTTACCTAGTTAGTACCCCTCACCTTGCAGAAGGGGGGTCTACTTGCTATTCTTCATATTGTCAACTTTGGTCCTGAACCTACGTCGGTATGTACATTAATTTTGGGGGGAGTCGTTTGGTACTATGACATTTCTTATTGAGATGTTCTGCTCCTCCCCTCTGGCTCACAGTTTGTACTTGATGCTTGTGCCTGATCCCTCCCTCTGTTCCTCCATGCTCAACCTAACGTACACAATCATACAATTATCAGTAGGGCCTCTTTCCTGGCTGCTGTGTGACTGAGCCAAAGTCTTGCTCACTAGATTCCAGGCCTGTTGCTGTTTTCATGTTACAGCCCTTTATTCAGGCCTCCTGACTCCATGTTACCAACCTTCAACTTACTACCCCATCTATAGAGATGGGGCAGCCAAAGACAATCGTACGCTCCCCATTTTAGAAGGGAGAATGGAGATCCAGGAAGTCTGGCAGAAGAAGCCTATGGCAGAATTTTGACATCCTTCCTCTCCAACCATGAGCTCTCTTCTCCAGCCCCGGAGTGCCAGGCCATCCCATGGCCGTTCCTGGGAGCTGTACCCAGAGTCTGGGGCGCACCATCGCCCTATGCCCTTGCCAGAAGATTAGTTGCTAAATGAGGTGCCACCACACGCCCGTCCCTGCCCCTCTAGGTGCCCCTCATACCCTTCCCCACAGGCACCGTTGCCTATGGCTATACCACTGACTTCACTGGCTGACATGGTAAAATCCCACCTTATTACATCTTCCCTTATAATCAGCTGGAGCCTTCTGGACTTATCCAACTCTTTTGGGTTTTAATTTAGTCAGGGACCACAGGCGACTCGTGGTAGCGCTTGGGTGGTGTTTGGCCTCTCCTCCTTCCCCCCACCAAGATCATTGCTACGTCGGGTGTCTCCTCATGCCCCCTCCCTGTTCCTCTAGGTGACCCGCCCTGCCCCCGCTCCCTTCACAGGCACCGGCCGCCTGGGTGAGGGACTCTGTGGTGAGAAACGAGTGCCGTGAGGCGGGGTTCTGCACGGGCTGCTGGATTGACTATGTCAGGCCTGTGTAACATGCGGCCTGCAGGGACTCACTGTGCAGCCCGGGATGACTACGGGTGGCGTGGCCCCATACGATTTGCCGGCCGGGCGGAGGAGCGGAGCGCTGCTGGGGAGGGGGAAGTGCGGCAATTCTCGCCACCGGGCTACCTGCGTGCAGCTCCAGCGCGAAGAGGTGGGGCACGAGCCAGAGGGCAGGACGCCGGCAGATGCCAGGACGCTGGCCTGATGTGGCATCATGACGTCACGTCCGGCAACTGCCAGATTGAAAAAGGCTCCAGCAGCCCCGCAAACTGGAAGGCAGAAGCCAGGTAGGGGAGGGAGGCAGATCAGGAGAAAGAGGAAAGCACCAAGGCTGTGTCTACACTGGCATGAATTTCCGGAACTGCTTAAAACGGAATACTATTCCGTTTTCAGTTTTTCTGGAAAAGGAGCATCTACATTGGCAGGCTGCTTTTCGGGAAAAGCCCTTTTTCCGGAAAAGCGTCTGGGGCCAATGTAGATGCGCTTTTCCGGAAAAGACTACTGGGCTGTCTACACTGGCCCTTTTCCGGAACAGTGTTCCGGCATAAGGACTTTTGCCCGAGCGGGAGCAGAATAGTTTTTCCGGAATAGCGGCTGATTTTGTACAGTAGAGCGTTATTGCTTTTCCGGAAATTCAAGGGGCCAGTGTAGACAGCTCGCAGCTCATTCCGGAAAAGCGGCTGATTTTCCGGAATAAGTGGCCCAGTGTAGACACAGCCCATGGGTCAGGGTGCAGGAGAGACAAATGCCAGGGGGCCAAGTGCAGACAACGAGGAAAAGGGCAGGAGGGGAGGTGTTAGTGGGAGGGGGGACAGGGTGATGCTGGGAGAGGAGAGGGTAAGCGCATTGGGGGCTGTATGTGGTGCAGACCTGATTTAATTGAAAAATTCTTAATAAAGTAGCACCCCCCCCCCCAAGCTACCCTTGCAGCCCACAGCTGTTTTCTTTGGAGTAATATGGCCCTCGCCACTTTCCAAGTTGTGCAGGTCTGGACTAGGTAACATAGAAGGTCTGGAGTCCCACATTATCCTCACGGAGCTTCATTGCTTTTTGTTTTTGCTGACAAAAGAACTGCAACCCCTCGCCTCTGGCAGCTTTCCAGCTCCTGCCCCTCCCAGACAGTCCAGCTTGTCAGGTGCGCCCCCCCGGCAGTGCACCAGGATTCTGATCTTGGCACGTTCTTGGTTCTGCCAGACCCCAGATGTTGCCGGACTAGAGACACCTATAGAAACTGGGACTAACCTGTACTGTACTCTACGCATTGTATGCCACTATGGCTACGTCTAGACTGCATCCCTCTGTCGACGGAGGGATGCAAATCAAGCACGTTGAAATGGCTAATGTAACCGGGATTTAAATATCCCATGCCTCATTAGCATAAACATGGCCGCCGCTTTTTTTCAAAACAGTTTTATCGAAAAAAATGGCAGTCTAGACGCGGATCTGTCAAAAATAAAGCCCCAAAAATGAGGTTTACAGGATCTGTCGAAAAAGGCTTTAGTTTCGACAGATCTGCGTCTAGACGGCTGGGGGGTTTTTTTTTTTTCAAAAAAATGCGGCAGCCGTGTTTATGCTAATCAGGCGCAGGATATTTAAATCCCAGCTTCATTAGCAATTCGACGTGACTAATCCACATCTCTCTCTCGGTAGAGAGGTGTAGTCTAGACACACTCAAAATAACTTACAGGCTTTATTTTTCACTATATAAAGCTGATGGACCCCTTGCATAAGCTGGGGGGATTGAACCTGGGACCTTAGGGGGCTAAACCCATGAGCCTCTACTGCAAGAGGTAGAAGCCAGGTGGTTTTTAGCTCAAGCTGTAGAGCAGACCTCACTCTCTCTTTCTCAGTGGTCTCAGTGCCTCGGGGATACATATGTATCGTCTCCTTAAGTTCCCAGAAGTTCTACATCACTGTATGCAGTGGTGGTGTTACTTCCCCCACTCTCGCTAAAGTCCTGGTACCAACATGGCTACATCTTTAAATGGGCCAGCATCTCCTGGGGCTCATCTAGACTATGTGAAAGATTCGAAAGAAGATATGCAAATTCTGCAGGAATTTGCATATCTTCTTCCGATTTCCCACTTTCAGAAGCAGAGCGTTCGATAGTGACAGTAATCAAGATGTGGTTTTTCCGGCACCCCGCCTTTATTGAAAAGCCGCTTTTCGTTAAAAAATGAGGTTTACGCGGCTTTTCAAAAAAGGGGGGGTGAGTTGCCGGAAAAACCACGTAAACCTCATTTTTTGACGAAAAGTGGCTTTTCAAAAAAGGCGGATGCCGAAAAAACGTATCTTGATTACTTTCACTGTCGAAGCGCTGCCTTCAAAAGTAAGATCGGAAGAAGATATGCAAATTCCCGTGGAATTTGCATATCTTCTTTCGAATCTTCCACGTAGTCTAGATGAGCCCTTGATGAGAAGGACAAATGTTTGAGCTTACACGCAGCAGACCTGAAGAAGAGCTCTGCGCAAGTGTGAAAGCGTGTCTCTCACCAACAGAAGTTGGTCCAATAAAAGAGATCGCCTCACCCACCTTTTCTCTCTCCATGCAGATAGTTAATAAATCAGGCTCTGGAACCTGTGACTTTGAAGTGCCAGCAGATGGCGCTGAAGAATAGGTGGCATTTTTTTCCTGAGTTTTGTAAAACCCGTAAATCTTGACCTTGTTGTGAACAGCATTTGGCATCTTGCATGCAGCTCTTTCGATGTAATTTTTAACGGGAGTCTGCTGTTCGTTGGAGGCACCCTGCCATTTTATGTTCCGCACAGCTTGCTACACCAGGGGAAACCCATTCTGCTCTCTCTCGCTCTCCCCTTCCTCCTAAAATGGAGATTTTATTTTTGCTTTGGTTGCTTTTAGACTTTGACTCAACATGCCTGAGTGCTCTCTCTGGGTGGGAAATTGATAAACCCAACTCCTCTTCCTCCCTTTGCACCGACGGGGCAAGCTCACACCCCTGCACATTGGGCACAGCACCAAAGATTATTAAAACACTGGGATTCTGGCGTTCTTTGTCCATATAGGCTGGCATCATTTCAGGGACAGCAGTCTTAGTTCTTTACTCTTTTCTGTAGCCCATTTCTGTGGGTTGCAGGAGCTTTACCTCTCCGAAGGACTTTGTCCTTTTTTGACCAAACTACAACGTCCATTCTCAACAGCGTACCCTCATCCTTAGGGACGGAATGAAAGTCCCAGTTGTTGGGCTGAATGAGACTTCTGAATCCCAGACCACAGCTTTACCAAGCCCATCAGCTCTGTTTTCAACACTCAGCCCTGCCAAAGATAGTCCCCTGCCCAGTAGAGATTATAGTTTACCAGGCTAAAAGGGATGTCTCTTACTATTAGCCCAGTTTTACTGTTAGGGAAACTGAGGCAAAGAGCTTCATTTATGCAGACTATGTGCAGATCTTGACCAGGACTTCTCAGTGAGGTATTAATAGAGGTAGTAATATAAGGAGTAAATGCCTAGCCACTCACTCCTCTTCCATGCATGTGATTGCAGTGTGGTTTGGGATTGCTTCTGTTGCACAGAGAGAAAGGACGAAAAACCCTCGACACAAAACAGCTTGGAGAAAGCAGAACAGCCTCTGGGAAGCAAAAACCAATTTGACCTTGTTCATTTTGGTGCCTGTGCAAGACAGAGAGTCCCACCCAGCCTACAGAGGGGATCGGCTTCTTCTTTAATGAAAGGCAAGATGGGCACGTTGCCTTCAGCTTCGTGGCTCACCTCTTCTCCCCACCACCGCCGAAGAAAGTACAGCAGGAGTGTTAGATGTTCCCTGGGAACCCAGAAGTCTCCAAAGAGGTCTGACATGCACACTTGGGCCAAGTTAGTCAGCTTCTACTAAGTCCCTCCAAGAATTGCCATGGAATCTAGCCTTCAAGAACAGAGGCTTCCCATGTTCCCTCCAGGTGAGGGCATGACAGCACACAAGGGAGACTATATCAATGCAGTGCCAGGCCCAGCCATGGAGATATTTAAGAGCAGTTTAGACAAACATCTATCAGTCAGAGATGATCTAGATGGTGGCTGGTCCTGACATGAGCCTAAATCCCTTAGCCTCTCCTCATAGGCCATGTGGTCCAGCCCCTTCATCATTTTGGTAGCCCTGGAGTATTGCATTCAGTTCTGGGCCCCCCACTACAGAAAGGATGTGGCTGCATTGGAGAGGGTCCGGTGGAGGGCAATGTCTACACTGGCAGCTTCTTGCACAAGAACATCTTGCACAATGGTTCTTGTGCAAGAAGTCTTGCACAAAAGAGTGTCCACACTGCCATGTACGAGATGTGTTTTTGCGCAAGAGCATCCAAGGCAGTGTGGACGCTCTCTTGCGCAAGAAAGCTCTCATGGCCATTTTAGCCATAGGGCTTTCTTGTGCAAGAAACCCCTGCTGCATGTCCACACTGCCCTCTTGTGCACGAGCTCCTGCACAAGAGGGCTTACACCTGTTAGAAAAGAGCATAGCTCTTCCGCAGGAAGCCCTCTCTTACCACGCTGTACTGTAAATCTTCTTGTGCAAGAGTAGGCGGGCAGTGTGGATGCTCTGCAGATTCTTGTGCAAGAATGGCCGTTGTTGCACAAGAACCCGCCAGTGTAGACATTGCAGATGTGGCCTCACCAGCGCAGACTAAAGGGGAATAATCACGTCTCTGGATCTGCTGGAAATGCTCCTCCTAATGCGCCCTAATATGCCATTCGCCTTCTTGGTTTCATACTTAAAACCTTTTATTACTTTGTTCCCGTATCCTAATCTTGGGGCTGTGGACATGTTACCTTTTTCTTAGGTTGGGCTGTAAGGGGAAAAGTCTGATGGGCAAGATATGGTGCTCAATAACCCACACACCTAGGCTACGTCTACACTGCAGGCTTCTTGTGAAAGAACTTTTTGCAGACGAGATCTTCTGCAAGAAGTTCTTGCGCAAGAGAGCGTCAACACTGCCATTGACACTCTTGGACAAGAAAGGTCTGATGGCCATTTACAGAATGGCCAACAGAGCACCTGTGCCTTTTCCAATAGGGGTTTATTGTGCAAGAAACCCCTGGGGGCTACGTCTAGACTGGCATGATTTTCCGCAAATGCTTTTAACGGAAAAGTTTTTCTGTTAAAAGCATTTGCGGAAAAGAGCATCTAGATTGGCATGAACGCTTTTCTGCAAAAGCACTTTTTGCGGAAAGCGTCCGTGCCAATCTAGACGCGGTTTTGCACAAGAAAGCCCGATCGGGGCTTTTTTGCGCAAAACAATACTGCATTGTCTACACTGGCCCTCTTGCGCAAAAGCTTTTGTGCAAGAGGGCTTTTGCCCGAACGGGAGCAGCAGAGCATTTCTGTAAGAACACTGACAATCTTACATGAGATTGTCAGAGTTCTTGCGGAAATTCAAGCGGCCAGTGTAGACAGCTGGCAAGTTTTTCTCGCCCCAGAGGATGCAGGCGGCAGGACCGCGGTGCATCTCGGCAGTCCCGCCGCTCGCGTCTCCCTGGTCTGCTCGGGGGGGAGGTGCGCAGCTAGTGCGCCACCCCCCAGCAGACCAGGCTTTTCTTGCCGACGCCTGGGGTAGAGCAGCTGGGGTGCTGCCAGGTTGGTCCCACATCACCGCTCCTCAGCGCTACTGGGCCAACCCGGCAGCACCCCAGCTGCTCTGCCCCAGGCGTCCTGATTCAGCTGCTGTTGGTCAGTTTCAGCAGAGGCTGAATCAGGACGCCTGGGGCAGAGCAGCTGGGGTGCTGCTGGGTTGGTCCAGTAGCGCCGCTCCTCGGCGCTACTGGACCAACCCAGCAGCACCCCAGCTGCTCTGCCCCAGGCATCCCCAAGTCAGCCGCTGCTGAAACTGACCAGCGGCTGACTACAGCTGCTTTTGCGGAAAAACTTGCCAGTCTAGACGCAGCCCTGTTGTCTATCCATACATGCCTTTTTGCACAAGAGCTCTTGTGCAAAAGGGATAATTCGTTGTAGAAAGAGGAATAACTCTTGTGCAAAAAGCCCTGGCTTCTGACGATCTACTGTACTTTTTCTTGCGCAAAAACACGCTTGTAATGTGGACACGCTGCGAGTTTTTGTGGAAAAACTCTGCAGTGTAGACATAGCCCTAGTGTGGTTCACTGTCCCATGTAGTGGCACTTAGACCACGTGCATGGAGAGATAAGAACATGGCAGGTCTACAGCCTAAGCTGGGAGCCAGCTGGGTTTATAGCTCAAGCTGTAGAGGCTCTTACATTGAGGTCCCAGGTTTGAATCTTTGCAGTGGTGAGTACAGCTCTATTGGCCCCTGCCTACAGACAGGATACTGCTCTAGATGGACATTTGGTCTGGTCCAATATGTCTGATGTTATGCCTCTGTATGTCCTCAGCTGTGCTGGTTGAGAGGTGGGGGATGGAGCCCATGTGCTATCTATATCCCACCTTTGCCTGGCAGTGGCTTCTTTTTTTCTCCTGTCCAGTGACTGGTCATGAAGGTGACTCAGACAGATGCATAGGCTAGCAACGGATTCCATGTAACTTTCTCCCTGTTTATAAGACGCAGACCCTGTTCCACTGTCACTTCCAGACAGAAACAAGGCTTCCATACTCAAGGGGAAATTGTAGGCTCAGCAGCATTTCTTTGTAATAGGAACTACATCCACTTCACATGGCCTGAAGTTCATTGGGGAATAATCTCTGGACATCTGGCCTGGTTGGGAAGGATTCATTTTTTTGTCTCTCTCTCTCAAATATTCTCTTGGGTGAAATTAAGAGAAAGAAAGTAAATTCAAGGTGTTGATCTCAGCGAGGGTACCAGGAGATGAATCCCAGCGCTAACCTCCTGGGATAGAAGCAAATGTTTTTCAAAGATGAGGCAATTAAAGAGAAGAAAATGGGCAAATAATTGCAATGCGTGATGACTGCTCAGTACAGTGTATTCGTTGTGACTCCACACAAAAAGTGCCAGACAGAAAATGTGCCTTGAAATAATTTGAAAAAGTGGGGCAAGCAGCCGGATTGTGGGGACTCATGAGCTTTTTTGCAAATGCAATGTGTTTTTTTGTTTTTCTACCAGCTCTGCCACAAGAGACTTCTGAGTCGCCAATGAAGCAAATGTTCCACAATGTATCCGGGAAATTGTGATAACATTTTCCACTAGAACTGGTTGAAATTCAGAATTTTTATTAGGCAGGGAATTCTGACACTTCAAAATTTTTTAAGAACATAAAGACGGCCATACTGGATCAGACGTCTACCCAGTGTCCTGTCCTCTGACCCTGGCCAATGCCAGATGCCCCAGAGAGAACAAACAGAACAGTAGATGTTTCACTGAAAAATTTAAAATGGATTTTTGGTCCTAGTTGAGACCAGAAATAGAACAGGGAATCAAGAATTCCAAAATAGTTAGTACCACAGAAACATTTCATTCTAACCTTTATCTTTTTCTGTATTTCCAAAACTATTTTGACTGGTTTACGGTAATATGAAAAGTCAAAATGATGAAATCGAAACAAAACTTTGTAACCCAATGAAAACAACTGTTTTGGCCTTATTGAAACAAACTTTTTTTTACAAAACTGGGTCAATGTCTAGGCTACGGGTTTTTTTCCAGGATCCCTCCAGGGAACACATCTGCTCTTCCACACAAAAAAAAGTGGAAGAGTAGACATGCTCTTTCGGAAGCCCTGTCTTCCTCATTCCATGAGGAAGTAGGGCTCTTCCAAAAGAGGAGGTTTTTCCGAAATTTGGCCCAGTGTAGATGGGCCAAGTTTCAGAAAAGCCTCTTCTGAAAAAACAATCGGAAAAAGGTATGCAAATTGTGGCGCGCAATTTGTGTACCTTTTGCCAAAAAAAAGCATCAGTGTCGACCTAGCGTGTCAATGGGAAACGATCAAACATCAATATTGCCTGGCAAACTGTGTTGCCAAATCAGCATTTTCTGATAGAGTTGGATGAAAGTCCCAAAAGAGCATTCTTCCATTTTCCACCTTTATGGGGCCTTTCTCAGAAAAATCTCAAGGCAATTTGTAAATCACTGATGGGCCATCAAGGCTAGCGAGTGGGCCGTATGATTGGCCCTGTGACGGGCCGGCCCCGGACCAGGGGCGAGGGGAGCGGAGCCCCCGCCGGCCGTCACTCTCCCGGGGACGGGGCAAGTGGAGTCCTCACCGGCGGGGCTCTGCCGGCCGGCCGCAGACCCCCCAGCAACTCCGCAACTCCAGCCGCCGGGGGCGGCAGGCGGGGGCGCTTCCCCCGCGCTTGCGCCGGCAGCTGATGGGCAGCTCCCCCCCCGCCGGCCCACGCAGGGAAGGCGGGGCCGGGGCGCACGGCAACTGGCGAGGGCCGCCAGCGGGGGCGTGCCCGGAAGGGGCGGGGCCCCGGGCGGCGGCCGGCGCGGCGGGCCAGTTTAAAAGTGCCCGCCGCCGGAGAAGCGGGGCGCAGGCTCCTCGCGGCGGCGGAGGAGCAGCCCCCACCGCAGGACGGAGCGTGAGCGCCACACAGCCCGGCTGCCGGCCCGGCGCTGGTCCCGGGGCCTCCGGGACAGCCACTGCCCCTGGCGAGCACTCAGCCCCTCGCCAGACGGCAGGAGGACCCCACCGCGCCGAGCCAGGAGAGACCGGGACGGCCAGGAGCGCGCCAGGGCCGGAGAGCTCACCCCCGGGACTCCATCGGAACGCGAGACACCACAGACCGCCGAGTCAAGGTAGGCGCCAGGGCGACGGGGATCGGACGGCAGACCCAACGGGAGGGAGGAAGGAGCCCGGGGCAGGGCGCTTCTGGCGGCCGTGGGTGGACGGGCCACAGGGGGGAGAATCCTCACCCCCCTCGTCCACCGTGCCGGGGCGCTAGCGGCCCCGGCGCTCAGGGCCCCGGGCTGGGACCCGGAGAGAGGGCGGGACCGGGTCCCCCTCCCTCCACACGGGGAGCGTCCAGCACCCGACAGCCACACTAACCGACTGGGACCAAACTAGAACCCCGGACTGGGGGAGGAGGACCTAAGGCTAGGGGCTCCGGCCCCCCCCCCATCCCGCTCGGCGGGTACTCACGGCCTGGGGTTCGCTGACCCCCCCTTCTGGCTGGGAGGGGGTGATCGCACCCCAGGGGCCCGGACTCCACACCGGCGGCCCAGGGACGACACAGGACAAAAGGAGGACCAAAAGGGGTCCGCAGAACCCCCTCTCGGACTGGGAGGGGGTGATCGCACCCCGAAACCCTCACACGCCCTCATTCATCTCAGTGGGCAAGATTGTCGTAACCAAGATAGTCTTCCAGGACAGGGCAGTTTTGCTAGCTATGCTGGTGTATCTAGAATTTGCGAGGGGTGCCGATGGAACCATAGCAGCATTTGCATACAACGTTGGATGCAGAGGAAGTGCACAGCTCTCCTAGTCAATCAGCCCTCGCCTCACTTTTCATGCCCTTGCTTTACATATGTCACTTTGGTTTTTTCCTACCAGTATTACTAATAAAAAACTAGGCAAACCAACCAGACAGAAACCAGCAGAATCTGGCAACAGTACAATGGGCAACAGGAAACAAAATCTCACATGGGCCACACAAAGAACTCTGCGGGGCTACATGCAGGCCACAGATTGCCCTCCAGTGTTGTAAATGCAAATTAAAGAAACCAGGTGGCCGATACACAATTGTATTGTTCTCGTCTCCAGTTGCAAGATGCATGAGGAGACTGGACTCCATTCATAGAAAGACGCTCACCGAACTCAGTAGACTTTGAATCAAACTCAGAGGTTACGGACCTCCTCAAGTGTCCGTTAAAACCGGTGGAAAGATTCCTGTTGACTTTGTGCATTGAATTGTAGAATCATAGAATACTAGAACTGGCAGGGATCTCGAGAGATCATCGAGTCCAGTCTCCTGCACTCACAGCAGGGCCCAGCACCATCCAGACCAAGGCTACTAAACACGTGGCCTGTTTATTTGCAGCCCATGGTGCAATTTGGGTTTACGCAGGGCTCAATACGTGGCCCATGGATGAGACCCTTTGAACATGACCTCCACTGGGAACATACTGGCGAGATGTCTTCCAGGAGGGGTGAGCATTGGAAGACACAAGCAGACTGGTTGGCTGGAACAGACAGGTGCAGGGTGTTGGCATTTCTAGACCCCATGGAGGACGTGCCGGGAGTGCCAGTGCATTGTGGGAAGTGCATTGTGGGCAGAGCCCGAGTGGTGCTGACTGGCTCAGGTTTGGGTCCAGCGCTGCAGCTTAAAGCTTAATCTTTGTATTCATGTCCATCAGTGTGAAAGATGCTATTTGCATATACTTGAATATGTATTTGCATGGCTATGCAACCACACTTAAGTTGTGGCGCTCGACATGTGCTGTGAGTATCATTGTGGCATCTGGGACTTCCAAAATTGAGTAGTCCTGGTCTAGATCATCCCTGACAGATACCTATTTCACCTGCTCTTAAATATCTCCAGTGATAGAGATCCACAACCTCCCTAAATCAGACCCTCAGGCTACATTTCTACTGCAGGCTTCTTGCGCAAGAACTGTTTTGCGCAAGAGTTCTTGTGCAAAAGGTCTTCCACAAGAACGTGTCCACACTGCCATGAGCTTTTGTGCAAGAGCATCCATGGCAGTGTGGATGCTCTCTTGTGCAAGAAAGCTCTGATGGCCATTTTAGTCATAGGGGTTTCTTGCACAAGAAATTCATGTTGCCTGTCTATACTACCTTCTTGTGGAAGAGCTCTTGTGCAAGAGGGCTTATTCCTCATGGGGAGAGGAATAACTCTTAGGCTACGTCTAGACTGGCATGATTTTCCGGAAATACTTTTAACGGAAAAGTTTTCCCTTAAAAGCATTTTCGGAAAAGAGTGTCTAGATTGGCACGGACGCTTTTCCGCAAAAGCACTTTTTTTTGCGTAAAAAAGCCCCGATCGCCATTTTTGCAATCGGGGCTTTTTCTGTGGAAAACAAATCTCACCTGTCTACACTGGCCCTTTCGCGCAAAAGTTTTGCACAAAAGGGACTTTTGCCCGAACGGGAGCAGCATAGTATTTCTGCAAAAAACACTGATTTCTTACAGTAGGAAGTCAGTGCTTTTGCGGAAATTCAAGTGGCCATTGTAGACAGCTGGCAAGTGTTTCCGGAAAAGTGGCTGAGTTTCCGGGAAAACTGGCCAGTCTAGACACAGCCTTACCGTACAGTGTCGGAAAACAGGGCTTCTTCTGAAAATGTCCTTGCGCAAGAACATGCATGCAGTGTAGAAGCTCTGCAAGTTTTTGCGCAAGAACAGCCATTTTTTCACAAAAAGCCTGCAGTGTAGACGTAGCCTAAATGTTTTGCCCAAGTAAATCAGTGGCAGCGATGGAAAGAGATCTCAGGGCTTACAATAAATGCCTTCTTCTTTGTCCAGCAGTGTGCACTAGATCTTCTAGGGTGAGGCCCTATATAACACAGGCCATAAGATACCTTCTGAGATTTGGAAACACTTTCCAGACAGGGTCATATCTTGAAGCCCGTATTCCTTCGATATTATATAGGCATTTATACCCTGTTAATTACTGTACTCTGATACTTAGCACAAGTCTTGAATAAAACTTGAATGAGTAGGGACTTCACAATTTAGCTCATGGAGAGAAGTGGAAAAATGTTACAAGTCGGATACGTTACGGAATGTGTAGTGTCGGGAAACAAGCATTTTACGAAGGTGGAGAGGGTGGCACGAGAGGGAATTTCCTTGGCTTTCCCTCATAATATATCAGTGACTGACTGCAAGTCAGCAAGCCCCAAAGTCTAAATCAAAGCAGTAATGCTGATAACCTGTTAAAGGCCTATCCTATGGGGAGGTGAAGTCATTCCCTGGGGACCAGTGAGTGTGCAAGTCTGAGCCTCTCAGATAATGAATGAGAAAATACCTCTTTAGGAGCAGACATCGCTGTTGTGATCCCAAGAGAGATGTATATTAATAACATGGGATGCTAGTTCTGGGTTAGATGCCCTAATTGGATTGGTAACCTTCGTCAGTGTCTATTATTTGGCTGAGAAAAATATCAGCAGATAATTAATGCTTCAGGGAGCTAGGGAAAAGGCCAGAATTGTTCCAATTCCCAAGGGATGTTTAGATAAATACACGTATTTAGAGAAATGTATTTGGCTTAGAACCTCCAGCTACCTTCCACAGACCTGAAGAAAAGCTCTGTTTGTTTTGAAACCTCAGACCTCCCAGCAATAGAAGCGGGCCCAATAAAAGATATTACCTCATCTATGTCGTCTCTAGAGAAATACAAGCAGGTGAACCATCATTTGCTGTTTTATTGTTTTTTATTTTCACTGAATTGTCTTGTGATCAAGAAACGCACAGCACACTTATAACCAACGGGCCTGTTCCTCTTCTGAATGACAGGGTTTGATAGTGGTGTAACTCCAGTCTTTTTGGTGGGGGCCACCCCGATTTACACCAGCATAAGCAGGAGGCGCGTCTGCTCTGGATTTCAACAGTGCAGCGTATGGACTAAAGATGTACACAAGTTGTAGGACCTTTGGGAGCAGACCCTAAGCAAGTGTAGATCCACTGAGGTCCAAGGAACTAGACCCATTTGCACATGTTGAAGATTTGCCTCAGTGCATTGATTTTGAACAGGGGATTATTCAGAGCCACAGGTGCTGTCTCAATGAGTGCTCAGGGGCTCAAGCACCCACACCACTGGAAAAAGGGAGGGTGCTCGCCATTCATGAGTAGGTGGCAGAAGCACATCCATGGTGCACTGTGAAACTGGAAGGCAACCACTGGCAAAAACCAAAGTTAGTGCTTGTGTAACCCACATATCTGTTGCTTTGGTCTAGGTGCCAGTGCATGGGACAGTGAACCACACTAGGTAAGAACAAGAGACCTCTACAGCAGTGGTCACCAACCAGTAGATAAGGATCTACTGGTAAATCTCGGAGCTACTGATGGTCAAAGTGGTCAGGATCACCTAAGTGGCAATTCTCAAGTGCAGGTACTTCAGCTGCCCTTCCCCCTACAGCTGTGCATCTCATGCCCTTTGCCTTGGACCTGTCCCATCAGGAGCCCCCTGCTTGCTGTGCAGTGCAGGGGAGGGAGAAGAGGGGAACTGATGTCAAGGTGCCCCCTCTCCCACCTTGCATCCTATCTCCACCGAGCAGCAAGGAGACACAACAGGACTTGAGATGGAGTTTACCTCAGGTAGTTCCTGGTAGTGGTGCTAAGGCAGGCCCTGTACCACTCCCAAAAGCAGCCAGCAAACAGTGCCCAGTTGGAACCCACATCCCCAAACCCTCCCCCAGTCATGAACCCCCCCTTACACCCGGAGCACCCCTGCACCCACATGCCCTCCTCAAGCCTGCACCTAGAACCTTCTCTGATGCCCCAACTGCCTGCAGCTCAGAGCCTCTCTCACACTCCAAATCCCTAGTGAAAGGGAGGGAGGATGACGTGGGCAGAGGCGGGGCCTGGGAGAAGGGGCATAAAGGAGGCGGGGCCAGGGTATTTGGGTTTCAGGTAGATCTTGGATTGCACTTCAATTCAAAGAGTGATCTCCCGCATACAAAGGTTGGGGACCATTGCTCTATAGGAAGGGCCGAGCACTAGTGTTATTGTTCAAGCTGTAGAGGCTCCTATATCAAACTTCAGAAGTCCCAGGTTCAAATCTGCCTGGTGGTGGTTACACTTATGTTCACTAGCTGCTCTGAATACATGCTGCTGGCTGGTTTGTGAATGTTAAAACATCTGATCAGTGTGAGTGATGCCGGCTGAAGCGCATGCTAAAACAGTTTCACACAGGAGCTGGTTGGGCAACATTTTAACCCGCCCGGGCTCTCATTAATGGATTTTAAAATGGCCATTGTGTTGCAGAATAATTATAGGAACCAACTAGAGCAAGAGACTGTTCAGTCCTTGGGTGAAGGTGTCAAATTTGCATATGAAGGCCAGTTGTGCAAAGACATTAACTGGATGGGCCATTATATTCAACACCCAAATGGCATGAAAAGCTAAGTATCGGACATTTACAGCCCCCTCTATTAGCTGTAAGTCCCCCCTTGGTCCTGCCATGAAGGCAGGGGACTGGACTTGATGACCTCTCAAGGTCCCTTCCTGGTCTAGTGTTCTATGATATATATCAGTGTTTCCCAAATGGTGCTCCGCGGAACCCTGGAGTTCCGCGAAGCGAACGTAAGGGTTCCGCGAGAACCCGAACGCTCCCCTCCTCCCGCCCATAAAGAGACAGAGGAGCCTGGCGCGCAAAGACGCTGGCTCCTTCCCCACTCCCCTTTCAGACATCTCCCGCGTCCCCCGCTGCCGCTCTGCTTTTACCACGAGGAGTAACGGTAGTTCGGAATAGGAAGCCTAATCCGAACTACCTAGTCCGTGCCGCGTGTAGCCGCGGGCACGGAGTCTGAACTAGCGGGGCTTTAAAAATGGCGGCACCCGGCAAGATGCAAATGAAGCCCAGGAAATTCAAATCCCGGGCTTCATTTGCAACTCTGGTTGCCTACATTAACCACCCTAGTTCGAACTAGGGTGGTAGTGTAGACATACCTTAGATAGATAGGTGTGTAGCTCCATATAGCCACTGGGGAATGACAACCTATGTATGGCATGTGCACCAAACTCAGCTGTTTTTTGAATGGTACAGACTGTGCCTGTCCAAACAGGGCATATGTTGGTGGGGAGAGATGATTGATGAGCATCCCATTTACCATGGTGCCACATCCCCCTCATGCTGATTTGGGTAATCAGAGGAAAGATTGCTGGAGACCGGGGTATCCCCAGGCTTGTGGTCTCCTGGCTTGAATGGAGGGAGCTGACAAGAAGAGGGTGGTTGTGAGGGAGCTAAGAGAGCCCCACTGCCTATTTGGGAGCAGGAGGTGGAGGCAGGAATGCGAGCGCTGTTGAGGGGAGGGTGTAAGTTTGGGCCTGTTTTTGTAGCAGAGTCCCATCTCCAGCGCTGACCAAGGGTGGCTCTGCTCCTCAGCTTTGGCCCTTGTGCTCCCCTGCCTTGTTGTGGCACCAGCATCCCCATCACTGGGTACCATCTCCATCGCCGCCCTCAGACTCAGTCTGACTGCCTCAGCCACCACAACCAACCCGCCACTGGCTGGACTTTGTACCCACCAAACCACAGCTGCCCCCTACCCTACCTGAGGGATTAGGGTAGAGAGTAAATGAACAGAGTGGGCTGGGTTTTGTGTGTGGTTGGGGGGATTGCAGCTTTGGCACATCGCACAGCCAGGCAGGCAGCCAGAGCCAGCAGTCAGTTCCCCCTGCCTGTCTGGTACACAAGGGTTGCTTTTTGGCTTGGTGGGGAGAGGGGTGTCTTGTTTCTTCGACTCAGCCAAATGGGCTAGATGGGGTGTGTCCCTCTTCCCTCCGTGCTGGCATCACCTAGCAAAAATGGACAGGGCTCATTTGGAGCTTGTTTTGAAACTGGATTGGCTTGATTTGGGGGCTCGCTCGGACTTTTTGCGAGAGTTGGCAATTTTGGGAGAGACAGAACCTACCTCCTTGGCAGAGGCCCTGAAGCTGGATAGGGAAAGGGGCCAATGCCACCCAGCAGGGCCTTCTGTTTAGACCATGCTGGCTCCATGGGAGCACTCCGAGGCATGTCTGCATGGGGATTCTGCAGCCAGGACTGGCAGGTGAGTATGGGATTCAGAGCCCCCAGGAGATTGGGGTGGGGGTGCTGGCAGAAGGTGGGGATTGAACACCAAACCGAGGCTCTGAAGGCTGATACTGTCGAAAAAGCCACTGTCGGAAAAGGCATGCCATCTAGACGTAGCCATGGAGACAGCATCTTTCGAAAAAGCCTGTGTTGAAAAAGAGCATCTAAACCTTACTACATGCATCTTACTTCAAAGAGACTTTAACACCAGATTACAGAGGGAAACTTCAGAACTGTCATTCATGCTTAAATTTGACACTTTAAGAATGGGCCTTAACAAAGATGCTAATTACCTTACCCATTACAATGATAGCTTCCCCATTTATCATCCCTGATTAGCTATTCATTGACTCATAAATAGCTATTCCCTCCCTTCCTCTCCTTCACCCCACCTTTTGTACTCAATCTGATTTGTCAGTTTAATAATGTGTTCACTTTTTTCATTGTATTCCTTTGGTATATATGGCCCACCACCCTACCTTTAGCGGCAGCCTTATCCTTCCTACCCTTGGGTGGTGCTATCATTACCAGGGTGCCCTCAGAGAGAAGTATTATGGGACAGATGAGTCCTGATGGGCTAAGGAGAAGGCCCTCGTAGACCAAAGTGATTGAACAAAAACGGCTCCCTTGTAGCTATACTTGGTCTTGCCACTAGAGGGGGACCATGAGCCACACTTCATTTGCATGACAGGGGCTACAAAGGGATCACCCACCCACCGCACTGACATCTGTCTAAGCAAGAGCCGAAGTTGGCCCAACCGCTGGACACACATGGCTACAAAGAAGCCCGAAAGAGCAGACAAATGGATAAATGGGAGAATGAAAAGCTTGAGCGAAAAGAAGCCTTAGCACCATTAATATCTTTCTCCTTCAACTACAGAACTAATTGTATTTCCTCCTGCAGCCCGTTGTGTACAGTAATATATTAATGTTGCCGCTGCTGGAATGAAGGACATTTGTAATTTTCAGGCTGTCTAAAAGGCTTTAAATGACTGTAATTCAACTTTGCTGTTGATGGCTCATGGTACAATTAAGGAAACAGATTAAATCTCAGACAGTGCCCCTGCTATGGAAGTCTGCTGCTTAGCTAACTCCTTGTATCAATAATGCTAGCGATATCAATTGCAGGGAAAATTCAACAGGATTCAGCATTTACTGGCCCCAAACACAGTGTGGTGTGGCAGGTATGTTTAGAATGCCCGTTATATGACGGTTTGGAGCAGAGGTGGGCAATAAGTGGGCTGCGGGCCGGGTGTGGTTCACCAGAGTTAGCCCCTGGTGGGTCACCATATGCTTTATTTACCTGCGCGTATGAAGGTATGGCTGCTTGCAGCTCCCATTGGCTGCAGAGCACCGTTCCCAGCCAATAGGACCTGCAGGAAGCTGTGTACTGGTTTACATCACTTCCCGCAGTTTCCATTGGTCAGTAACCGTACTCCATGGCCAGTGGAAGCTGCGAGCGGCCATACCTGCAGAAAGGCAGGTCAACGAAGTGTCTGGCAGCTCTTTCTCCGGTCTATGGACCATTTATTGCCTGCCCCCGCTCTAAAGAGTGGTTTTTAAAAAGTGTACAGTTGCAATATAGGTCACATTTTTGGGGCATGTGCTCCAATATCATCACACCCAACTAAGAGACTGCTGCTGAATTAGGGATTGTCTAGTTCATTGTGTCCCACTTGGTGAAAGTAAGGGTTCCATGAGAACGAGGCACTCCAAAGCCCCCCTCTCAAAGGCTGTGTCTATACTGCTTCCTTCTTGCACAAAAGCCTATGCCACTGAAGCACAGATTAGCATATTGCCGTGCTTCATTTGCATAATTAAATAGGGGCCGTTTTCGTGCAAGAAGCTTTGTGCAAAAAGGAGCCGTGTAGATGGCTCCTTTTTGCGCAAAACCTTCATTTTTTCGCAGGAAGAATGGCTCGTGCAAAAGAGAGAAGAGGCTTTTGCACAAAAACAGCCCCTAATTAATTATGGAAATGAAGCATGGCAACATGCTAATCCACTCTTCATTTGCATAGGCTTTTGCACAAGAAGGAAGCCATATAGACGAAGCTAAATTTGCCTGACAAATTTTACCCTGGCAACCCGACGGGTTCCTTGAAATTCTTTTAAGCTGAAAAGCGGTCGGTGGCCAAAAAAAGTGGGGAAACGCTCGTCTAGTTACAGGGAATAGCACCACGCTATGTGGTAAAACATCCCTGTCCTAAAAGCCCCCAGGACTGGATCCTAAACTGGTATAACTTTGTGGCGCTACCCTAAGAATCTAGCACTTGTGGTTGGCAAGAAAATCTTCAATATGCACAGTGATACAGAGACATTTGCGGGCTCATTTATACATGGCTCTCTATTGGCATCATTAGAGTGGTATAATATAATTATATTAGCATATATAGCCCACTGAAGTGATAGGCTACGTCTACACTGGCAGGTTCTTGCGCAAGAACTGTTTTGCGGAAGAGTTCTTGTGCAAAACGTTTTCCACAAGAATGCGTCTACACTGGCATGTGCTTTTGTGCAAGAACATCTATGGCAGTGTGGACGCTCTCTTGAGCAAGAAAGCTCTGATGGCCATTTTAATTATAGCGGTCTCTTGTGCAAAAATTCATGTTGCCTGTCTACACTGCCCTCTTCTACAAGAGCTCTTGTGGAAGAGGGCTTAGTCCTCGTGGGGAGAGGAATAACGTTTCTGGAAGAAGCCCTGGTTTCTGACGCTAGACTGTAAATTTACTTGCACAAAAACACGCGTGCAGTGTGGACACCTGGCGAGTTTTTGCGCAAAAAGAGCTGTTCTTGCACAAGCAGCCACCAGTGTCGACGTAGCCATAGGGTTCTAATGTCCCAGGAGAGCCCTCTTGATCCAAAGGAATGGAGCCTTCTTGTCATTTTAGTTTGTTATTTTAAAAAAATGGTGTCAGCTAAAATGGAAAAAGGCCCAAATTCTGGAGTAAATGAGTTGTATCCCCCCGAACGCGACCCATATAATTATATTGCTAGAGTTATAGTGTTCTATTTCCCTATGTGAACAAGTCCTGCCACAATAGTTTTGAGATGTGTGACCTGCCCTTGTTCTTTGCAAGTGGGCGTTAGGGCAAAAGCCCAAAGGTGATTAGTGAAAACTCACCATTTGTAACGGTTTCACTACTAGTGCTGTGGGAGTAGGAAAAGGAAAGGAGGAAGTTGCCAGTTTGGAATGGTATGTTTCCATGCAGTGCTGCTGCATTTGGGGGGAGAGGGAGAGAAGGGGGCAGTTGTCTAGGGCCCAGCAATCACCATGGTAACAGCAGTGGCTGGAGTCCTGGGCCTTTGAAGGGGCTGGAGTCCTAGGCCCAGGCAGCATGTTCTGGGTGGTGCTGGGAGCAGGAGGTGCAGTGTGGTCCAGGTGGCATTGAGGATTGGAGGCTCCTAGACAGGCCCGGCCTTACAGCAAGGCAAGCAAGGCGGTTGCCATGGGCCCCAGGCCTTCAGGGCCCTGCGCTACCTGGCACTTGCCCACCCGGCTGCTCACTCACTGCCCTGGCTGGGAGCCTCCCGGCCATGTGGTTCAGCCAACCACAACATGCCGCCTTGGGCCCCCCAAACTCGTAGGCCAGGCGTACTCCTAGTCCCACCCCTTCTGCCTGATACCGAGCCCCCTTCAAGGGGCCCAGAGTCGAGCTCCCTCCGCGATTGTCCAGAGCCCGGCGAAGTCCCTTGCCAGCCCTATTTTCGTGCTCAGCTGACAGTTGTTTCCACGTGCGGGATGGAATGCCAAACGGGATGTGATCCCTGACAAACCAGGGAAATTAAGCTGATCCTCATGCTGTGTTGAAACTCGTCCTGCATACGCTCGCCCCTTTCCTGCAGGCGTCCCTTTTCTGTTGTATTTGTCATTAAGGGACACTGTGGAAAACAAGTCATTTCCGGCGGAGACCACCACACACCCTCCGGGATGCCGGCGACACAACTCCCAGTGGTAAGGAAATGTGTATACAATCTCACCTCTACCAGGCAGGATCCAGAGCTATGTAGGGCACTGACGTGAGTGGTGCCAGTTAAACAGATGGTCAAGGAAACATTGATCTGGGAAAGAGCAAAATCGCTGCTGGAGAATATGGGGTTTGCTTCCAAAACAATGAGTAGGCATCTCCAGCTAGCATATGCTGCACTTCACAACATATGTTGTGGTGGAACTATGCAAGCCTTGTAACCCCAAGACTATGCCTGTAGCCCCCTCCCCCTTACCCTGAAGGCAAACAAGCACATTCTCCTTTCTCCTCTCATGAGAGTACACCCAAGAGAGTACAAAATGTTGAAGATGTGGGTCATGCCCCACCTATGCTTTATAAAAATTGTCTCCTGAATAAGAATGAGCATAACTTTTAAAAACGCTTTAAGCAAAAATGTATCATGTAGCCTCTGATTTAACGTTACACTCTGCCGAATCTGTATATTCTATTTTTATACAGGTATCATTTTTATGTGTGACGTTAGACATAGGATGTGGGAATCCGTTTATAATTCCCAATGTGCTAATGAGGGCCATTAGTGACACTCAACGACTTGTGAATGGCCGCATTTATCCTATAAATCCAAACTGTGGTTGGTCCTAGAAAGACCTGTGACCCTGCCACCTGGTATTGGAATCCATCTAGACCCTGGTATTTTTCCATAGGGTAGGATGGTGCTGAACAAAGAACTCCCTGAATGGGGAATGTCTGGTTAAGCACTGAAAAGCCATAATGTCTTGGTCTACAGTTGGCCTGTGAAACTGTGGAGCTCACTCTTTGAAGACACAAGGAACTTTGAAGAAGCTGTAGACCAAGTGAGAGTGAAAGCGCAAATCTGACTGGAAGCATTTACCTGGAATAAGACCAGCTATTTAAAGTAAGAATTTACATGTAATAAGGTTCTTAGTGGATTAGCTAAGCATTTTTGTGCATTTTGATTTAGTAGCTTATTTTGATCTGACGATTTTCCCTTAAAACACATTAGTTTATAAGTGGTTGCAAGAAAGCATAAAAAGTAGGATTGATCATCAAGCTCTGGGTACATAATTACTAAATGGGGAAAGGGAAGCAACCACTGTGCATATCTCCCTTTCATGGATACAGGGAGCAAACGTTAGGAGCTTTCTCTGTGTAAAACTTTTAAACAGAGTAAGATGCATTCATTTGGGGTTTTGATCCCATTGGGGGTTGGTTTCCTGAGTACTGGGCCTTTAGATCTGAGACCTGTTGGAACTGAACTAGTTCAGTGTTGTTCTGCAAGAGGGAAGTAGTCCCAAATCTGTGCCTTGTTTGGGGGAGACCAGAGGATCTGCAGGACAGGTTGGTAGGAAGCCCCAGAGGGTAGGAAAGCAGATATCAAGGTTGTCCCTGATCAGGCCACTAGGGGGCCTTGTGTGATTTCAACAGGAAAGGCTGTTTTAACTAGGGTGATATAATTATATGTACATTTCTCCATGCTGAGTGTGTTGTAGCTTGCCCTCCAGCGTGTGTGATGCTTATGTGTCTCAGTTTTGCTTAGCAAAGCCCTCTCCCCATGCTCTAAGAGTGGGTACGAATTATACTATTAATCATTTTCTCAAGACAGCCCTGTAGCAGCTCCATGCTCCAGGTAATTCTACAACTGCTCTGTGCTGGGCTGACAAAGCAGCTGGATGTGTTTTGATTCCGGTCACGCCAGCCGAGTGCAGCAAGTCACAGACTGGAAGAAGCTGTCACCCCACACTATGCCACCTGATTTACTGCAAAAATCCCCTCTCCCCAACTTCATCCATGGACTGGATCAGGGGTCAGAACAGTTTTGTTGTGAATTAGGACAATTGTGTTGAATGTTGACCAAATTCCTACTTCTCTGATAAGATGCAAACCAGCTGTAGTGGGTTAAGAGTGGTTTCATGAAATGATTGGATGCCACTGTGGGGGCATCATTATAATACTGTCTAATGGCTCATTGGTGATTTCTCTATATAGGTACAGGTTTTGCTCCCTAGTACATTGACAAACCTCACTATCCTTGCAGCTGCCTCAAAAGTAGCTATGCTCTAGTTTGGGTAGGGAATTCAAGGAGGTTTTATGAGCTCCATACACAAGTGGTTAGACAAATGGTCAAGAACCATTCTGCTCTTCTAAGCTAGTAACGTGTTTATCCTCACTAAACCCCCGGAGCATGGAAGTATTAGCCCCATGTCGCAGATATGGTAATGAAACACTAAGGCCAGCTCGATACTAGACCCGGAAGGTCAGCTCAAGGTACAAAATGCCAGTTATGTAAATAATGTATCTGGAGTTGACTTACCGTAAGCCAAGCTTGGCGCCATTGCCACTGTGGGAGACTGATGAGAGGAAATGCTCCTGTCAGCTTCCATTACTCCACGGGACGGGTAGGAGTACTGGCACTGACTTGGGGGAAGGTGCCCTCAGCATTTGATTTAGTCGGTCCTTACTAGACCCACTAAATCAAATGTCAGAAAATTGATCTCCAGCACGGCAAGTGGCATGGGCAGCTGCTAATGTTGGCACAGCCGTTCCAAAATTACCTACCCATCCTGGCTGCTCTGGAAGGCTAGGACCACAGTGTGGCAGCCCTGCTTCCTGGCTACCAGGAAGGGCTGGGGCCACAGCACTGCAGTCCTGGCCTCCACATGGCCAGGAAGAATTGGGCTGGCAGTGGGCGTGGCATGGCTCCAGGGGTGGGGCCTCAGGTGGAAGGGGAAGGGCTGGGGCTTGCCTTCCGCAGCTGGGCCTTCACCCGCTTCCCATGGCTGGTGGGCCTGTTGGCTTCCATTGACTTCAAGACTGATTGGGCTAATGGGGGCCAGATCCACAGCATAAATGTTGAACACTTCCTGTTATGCATAATTCTGTTATTTGTATTCCTCCCTCTCTCCGCTGGTTCCTGATATTCTTTTGCATGGACTCGTTAGCCTGCCTGCCTTATGCAAGCCGTGTCAGCATGTTGGCTGGCTGTGCAAACATGTGCCTTGTATTACTGAGGCTGTCCTGAAGCACTCCCTTGGGTGTAGGTTTTGCTCGACCTTAGTCCATTTTTATCTTCTCTTGCAAACATATGGTCTCGCAGTCAGACCTTTCCTGTACCCTGTTCTAGCCCTGGTTTGCTTTGACAAACATGGACAAAGCTATACCTTTGCCATACGACTGGATTGCCCCGTCTCTTCCCCCAGGCTGTAGCTCAGATATTGCATATTCTTGGCAAAAAACAGAGCCTGTCTTGGAGTAATTTCGAGGCTCCCCCGTAGTAGGGACATGCTATTAAGATTTTGGTAATTATTTCAAATTTTGTTATTTCGAAAAAAATTTCTGGTGTAGACATACCCTTCAAGTAACAAGCGTAAACTTACTTCAAGTATCAGTCTTTAAACTTCTGGACAAGGCTTAGTGCTGCTGAGGTCAGAAAAAGGGGTCAGATCCCAACACAGTACACTGTGTAGTTCTACTAATTTAATGCTGCCTTGTGTGTTTGAAATATCCCACTGAAGGTCAAAAGACTACTCTGACCATTGTTCTGGTGATGTAAGGGTAGGGTTTAGCAAATCAACCATAGAAATGAACAGACATGAAAGAACTATACACTGTAGAACATCTCTTGTGTATGTTATACATCTTATTTTTTTCTTTATTCTTATGCCAATGGGACTCCAGCTACTGTAATCCCTAGACATAAATACTCCACCCACATGTGAATGTTGCACAAAATGAGAGTTCTTATCTTGCTTAGCAGGAGAGGCTAGCATTAGCTGACAGAGGTAGATTTGACTCTGAGTACCTTTGCCACCTGTCAGGACATCTTGGTGTCTCCTTCCAAAGCAGCTAACTCTGGAACCTGAAGCTAACGGCTCTTTTCTACCCCAGCAACTGGAAATCTGTATTTCCATTGCCGGCTGTATTTGTTAAATACATTCCTCTTCAAATGTTTTTGTCTTTCTTGCAGAGCCAGCACATCATAAGGTAAAGACATTTCCCAAATAAAAAAGATCTAAACTCATTTAGGACTAAAACCAAGGGCCAGAATTGTAGATGTGTCCCAATGGAAAGGCTGGCTTGAGAGGAGTGAGTTGATGCCCCCAGTAATGAAAGTCACACAAAAATGAATAAGGCTATATTTTTGTAACGAAGGATGGGAAAAGCAAACATTTATGAATGAGGACTGAATAGATGAGCATAAGGGTTCCTTTTTGTTTAAAATAGCTTCATTTGCTCCGCACAGATGGTTTGGGGTGTTGTTTCTCCCCAAGGGTGCATCTACACTGCACTGTAACTCAAAATAAGATATGCAATTTGAGCTACGCAAATTGCATATCTTATTTTGATGCTATTTTGAAATAGCTTTTTTCGTTAAAGCGCTATTCCAAAATGTCCCTTACTCGTAGAATGAGGTATATAGGGATGTTGGAATAGCAAGCCTGAAATAACAGGTTTGCTTGTGAAGACACAAGATAGCTATTTTGGTATACTCTGGTATCCCGAAATAGCCTTGCAATGTAGACATACCCTAAGAGTGCACACGGTGGGGCTAGCATGATTAGGACTCACCTGGTCAGAAGACCCAAAGGTTTAAAGGTTCAAAAAAGAGCTAGATATATTCAAAGCTAGGTTAGGTCCATCAATGGCTATGAGCCAGAATGGGTAGGAATGGTATCCCTAGCCTCTGTGTGTGTGAAAATGGGTGGGAGAGGGATCACATGATGGTTACCTATTCCGTTCACTCCCTCTGGGGCATCTGGCATTGGCCATTGTTGGAAGACAGTATACTGAGCTAGATGGACCTTTGGTCTGACACAGTGTGGCCGTTGTTATGTTCTTACGATTTGTGTGCAAATCTCTTCCATGGTGATTGTATGGCTACATAATAACAGTGGATAGGTAGTTGCCACTACTCCAAACTGGGGAATCTTCTATTCAGATACACACACACCCCCTTCTCCCTTGAGCCACATCTCTGGAAGTTTTCTGATAGTTACATCCTTTTTATTTGCAGTTCTTATTCATATACAAATGCATCCACATTCTGAGTCCTCACACAGAATTAGAAACAGAGGCAATTAAATAGAAACAAGAAGTCAGGTTGCTTTTTTAGTATTTATTGGCACCTATTTTCTCAATCAGAAGGTGGGAATTTCAGAAGAGCTCATTGGAAAAAAAATGGAGAAAAAATGTGATTGGGTGTCTTAACAGTCTAAGACCTCATCTACACAACCATGGACCATTGTTATGCAACGCCAGCTACGTGAATGTAGTTGAAGTTGATGTACTTAGATCTACTTACCTGCACTGCAGCAAGTCAATAGTAGATGAATCCCGTCAACTCCGCCTACACTCTTCATTCCGGTGGAGTACCGAAGTCGACGGGAGAGAGCTCGGTGGTCTATTTATCGCATCAAGCTGCAATTAATCGACCCCTGCTGGATTGATCACTGCCTGTTGATCCAGCAGGTAATGTTGCCATGCCCTTAAAATCCCAAACAGAAGCAATGAAACTGCAACCAGATCCAATGCTATGGCTCTGGGTGATCCCAGTCCAATCCCTCGGATACCACTGAGAGAGAGAAAGCATGAACAAGGGGAGTCGCACTGGAAAATGGTGGCTGGGAAGCTATCACCATAAAGCACCAAGAGTGCTTTGTAATCGAAGCTAAAGCACATGTCCAGCCATGACTTTCAACCAGTAGACACATTTGCCCTCCTGCGTTTCCCAGGCAGGTGCTGCAAAGCGGCATTAATTGGCTCAGTCGGGGCTGTGGAGCGGTGATCCGATAGCCTGTGACAGCCCTTTTAGCCAACTTTGAAATCGATAAAACCAAGTTGCAGGAGTTTCATGTTTTATTAGCATCTAGGCCCAACCTCGTGTCTAGCAGAGAATGATGTAAAAGAATGGAAATGAGATTACCCACGATTTGCATTTTAACTGCTAATTTAGCAAAGAAAACCACAGCAGGAGGCATGTGTGTTCCACACAAAATCATACAAAAGTCTCTCTTTATTAAATATACATTATTTACAGTTTGACTTTCTTCTGTACAACAGTAACCATAGAAAACAAAAGAAGCTAAGGCTAAATTGTTGTTGTTTTAATCCCATACAGTGTAGTAAGACATGTTACATGGTCTACAAAACTGACGTGGACCGAGGCAACGTCCTGTGGGATTCCCTTCAGAAAACCAGACAGTGGAAGGAAAAGCTAGACCTCCATTTTGTTTTGTTTTTTTACTGTAACTGAGAGACTCTTGCGCTACCTGGTTTGCCTCGCTATTTCATCTACCACCCTTTCAAAGGATTTTAGAGTAGCACAACATAAAACAAATGAGAAGATGTCCTTATGTGGAAAAGGCAGTTTGTGTTACTTCTAAAGAGTATATAATGGATTTTTACGGGAGGGATTGCGGCTTTTCTTGCTCGGGGACTGTGTTTAGTGGACTGCGTGGCTTTGCTTTATATAGAGAGTGGAATTCACCTCAGTGCAGTGAGGGCCTGATCCCAAAACCCGTTAAGTCAACAGAAAGACTTCCATCATGATGGGGGGGGGGGTGTATGTGTCTGTGAGAGAGAGAGAATTTCCAGGCCCCTGGGGGGTGGAGGGGTAGCGCCTCAACCCAGGAAGGGGCAGAGCCTCAGGTTGAAAGAATGGGACTGAAGACAACCAATGCTCGGCATCCCCCAGACCACACTGAGTTCCCCACCAATTCTTAATACCGCCCTGCTCCCCCACAGTAATGGGAAGGGTGCAAGAATATCTGTCAGCACTGCTATGGTAGCTGGAAGCCCTGGGGCCTTGAGAATTTCCGGGCTTTGGGGCAAGTAGCTCCCCCTCCCCCCATCAGCAGGCCTGCATAGTTATCAAGGGAGTGTGAATCAGGCTATGAACCTCCCTGGGATCCTGAAGGCAACTTCAACTCGCAGCAAGGGCTTCTAAGTTTTGTAAAAGGCCCCTGTCGTTCCCGAAGAAGAGGTGTGCACTGAACCCAGCTAGCACTGGCTGGCACCGAGGACTGGAAAGTTCCACCTTGGATTTACAGACAACAGGTCTGCCTTGCTGTAGGTGATGGGAGGCTACGTTACAGGCCACAAGGCTCTCTGGTGGAACACCGTGGCCCTGGGAGGGATTGCACATGGATCTTCCCCAGTATGTTCCCGCCAAAAGTTTCCAGACAGGAAGCAGGTATGAAGTGTGGTGATATTCAGACATGACAGACTACATTAATATTTCCCTTCAAGACTCTCCCAGGCAGTTACTTGTGGTGGAGTACTGGAAGCAAACAAGCCTAACTCGTCTTCTCTCCAAAGGTTCACAGGCTCATGTTGGATTTCTGCTTAACCTACTGTGTGGCAAGCTCTCCAAGGAGCTGTGGACTTCCTGCCTCTCAATCTGAGCTCCGAAGACACAGGGCCACTTCTGTACATGACAGGGGAGGCCGATATCGGTAGCAATGACAAAGCACGGTGAGAAAATATTTTCTTGCAAGGACACAAGAGGAAGCAGGAACTTAGACGTGGCACACGGATGTGAGTACGCATTTCCTCAGGGAAGAGGAATGTTGGTTGCCGCTTTCAAGTGGAATGGCCTTTGGGGTCAAGTGCCATCCATAAGCCAATAACGAGCATTGTGGGGAAAGAGCTGCCATTAGCATATTAATAGCTACACTCCTACGGTAAAATGCTATCGCCCCCTCCCCCATGGGAGATGAGACTGTATGTAAAGACTAGCTCCCGGAGCTCCTAGGCTGCGTCTACACTGGCATGATTTTCCGGAAATGCTTTTAACGGAAAAGTTTTCCGTTAAAAGCATTTTCGGAAAAGCGCGTCTAGATTGGCAGGACGCTTTTCCGCAAAAGCACTTTTTGTGGAAAAGCGTCCGTGGCCAATCTAGACGCGCTTTTCCACAAAAAATCCCCGATCGCCTTTTTCGCGATTGGGGATTTTTTGCGGAAAACAAATCTCTGCTGTCTACACTGGCCCTTTTGCGCAAAAATTTTTCAAAAAAAGACTTTTGCCTGAACGGGAGCAGCATAGTATTTCTGCAAAAGCACTGACAATCTTACATGAGATCGGCAGTGCTTTTGCGGAAATTCAAGCAGCCAGTGTAGACAGTTGGCAAGTTTTTCCACAAAAGCAGATGAGTTTGCGGAAAAACTTGCCAGTCTAGACACAGCCCTATTGTATTGCAGTGTCTTTTTAGACTTCTAGCGCCTTTGGTTGGCAGGGGAGGGGCATGGAAACAGACCTTCCTCTGGTGTAATCCGCAGCGCTCCACTGACTTCGGTGGAGAGCCATTGATTTCGAGCAGTCGAGGCCAGGGACCACATTTTTTTCTTAGTGCCTTGTGGTGTACAGAGTCCATGGCAAATCTGCATCATTAGAATATTGGTCTTTGCTAACTTTTGACTCCTTTCCCAACCCCTAAACCATTCTTCCCACATGCCAAGGAAAAAATAGAGAGATCGCGAACAGAGAGGGTTGGCGTTGAAGCAACCTGCGGCCTTAACCCTTCCTTTACTCTGTCTTTTTTCCTGTTTTGAGTCTGCAAAGAGACCACAAGCAAACGACTAGCTTACAAATTACAATAGTTCACCAGTGTGTCCCCCCCTCCCGCCCTTAGAATAACTTAGTGCAAAAGATCACACAAGTAAGGTAGTAATACACTGAAATAGTTCAAAATCCTTGAGGCATGGCTCAAAAGGAACAACAGAAGCAAACAAAATAGCATTCAGGCTAAACATGCCTTGCCCCTGAAATAAAATTATCTTTAGAAGTTCACAAAGAAAACATACACAGCAGGGCCTCATGGATTTCCATGAGACATCAAGGACTTATCAGTGATTGAAGAAAAAAGCCGCAAAGCCCAGAACTCAATTAAAGAAATAATTGTTTTAAGTCTTGTGGCTGTGAAATAACTGGCTTTAGGAAAGGGAATAAGAACAAAGGGCGTGATGCAACACCCAGCAAAGTCAATAGGAAGTCTCCTATGGAAGCTGGATCAGGTTGGAAAGGGATTTAACTGCCCCGCTTGCCTTGTATGATAGGAAAGCATTGCAAAGCTATGAAATAGCACTTGTGTTTAGGAGCCTAGTAAGGGCTCAGCTTTCACCTGGGCATCGTTTGTCGTCTGCAAAAAGAATAACCAGTTTGTACCTATGAATGCTTTGCACAGCATAACAACAACTCTCAGAAGCAGTAGACGAATGCCATCTACATTGGACATTTTGTTCTAGGTATCAGCTTGTGTGATCGTTTAAAAAGATGAAGAAGTGGGTTGTGCCCACGAAAGCGCACGATACCATCTGTATTTTTTTTTGTCTGTGACTGAACAAAATTAAAAAACAAATAGTCTTGTACCACCTTAGAGACGAACCCAGCTACCCTCTGAAACATGTGTGATTTTGACAGCACTAAGATAGTAGCTTTAAAAGAAGGCCAGATTCTGCTCCTGGTTACACTAGTGCAAATCCAGAGTAACTCAGCTGATTTCACTGGATTTACTGCACATTTACTTTGGTAAGAGAGCAGATTTGGGGCCAAATAGGTCTTTTGATGCCACAAGGGATGAAAAAAGAAACTAAAAGGTGTCCAATGAAGGCAGTTTACAAAGTGCTTCCAAAAACTAAAAGTCTGGTCCAGCTGCCAATTAAATTAATGTCCAAACTCCAATTGACTTCAACAGGAAAAGGATTGAGCCGGTTAGGTTAGGCAGCTAAGTCATACTGTATCAGCTGTTGTACTAGCCCGTGTGTGTGAAACATTGCACACTATTTAACAAAAGCATCAATTAAAGGATTAAACCAATAGTTAAACCCTTCCCGTTGGAGATGTCACTATCACTGTACACTAGGCATTTGCATAACCTGGGCAGCACTATTCTGTAAAGATTGACAGTTTCAACAAGCACACAAGGCCTGATAAGAGTGATCTAACTTAGGCGTTGCTAGCTTGCAGGGTGTGTGTGTGTGTGTGTGTGTGTGTGTGTGTTGAAAGTCTTTTTTTTTTAAAAGAAACACAAAAAGCTTTAGGAGCCTTTAGTTTTATTTCAAAATGGGAGCGAGGATCAGCTCTTCAATGACACTTGAAATCAATGGGAATGAAATGCCTCGCCTGTTTAGGTGCCTAAAAATGCCACTAAGGCACCTAAACCTGCTTAGGCACTTTTGAAAATCCCATTAATTTAATACTTACTTCTTAAGTGCCTAAATGCCTTTGAGAATTTAGCCCCAAGGCGTATAGGAGCCATGGTAGCTTCTCAGAGCTACATTTCAGTTGATTTCAATGGCCCTTGTGAAAACCCCTCTGGGCACCTATCCAAATCTTTAAACTCCTGAAGCGCTTTGAAAATCTGACCCTCAGACCCACCTGAAAAGTGACTTTGCTATAACCTCTCAGAAGTGCCCAAGTCACTTGGTGACCTGACTGCTGTACCTTTGTGGCACACACCTGACATGGGAATTGGAGTAAGGATTTCAGGACCTGACTAAAACACTTCAAAATGGGGGATGAGCTCAGTTAGTACGTGAGGCTACAGCTATAGGATGAGGTAGGGGTATGACTCCCCTGCTCACATACAAGTGGCCCCACAAGCTCTCTGGGAGCTAGTATGGATATAAACAGCAGTGTAGCCTCGCTAGCACAGGTAATGGTAGTGTAAGCATAATGCCGACAGGCAGAACTGAACCTGGGACCTCTGAGGCTTAGTGCATAAGCCAGCGGGCTCTCACTTAAGGCTGTAGAGCAAACTCATTCTCTCTCTCTGTAAGCGGTCTGAGTGCCACTCCATGGGACAGTGAGACACACCCCGTAGGTGTGTGGATTACATACACATAGCTGAGCCAGGCTGACTGCCTCCTGCTCCAATAACAAATCCAGATGGAGACTCAAGTTGAGAAGTATGTTAAAGAGAATGCACTGAAGGACAGATCCAGTACTCCAATCCTGTTCCTATAGAAGTCAACTCAAGTTTTCATCACGGCTTCAATAAAAGCAAGAACAGCACAAGAGTGGACTGACATTTTCTGGACTTTGTTTTCTGGGTTGAAAATTGAGCTTTTTTCCAAAAATGATACTTTTTTGGAAACATTTCAATAGCATCAGAATTGTCCATACACTCACTTGAGCTACTGTAATAGAGTTAGCTAGCAAACAAAAAATATTGCAAAAAAAATTGTTTTCCCACTGGGGGCTTGGTAAGTGACAAAAAAAAAAAAAAAAAAGATTTAGAGAACAATTTTGGTGAAGAAAAGTGAAAGTAAATTGGGATAAATGGAAAGTGGATCTGTTTTGAATCCTGCAAAATGGCATGAACATTGAAATTTTGAATTTTCCCCAACAAAATATTTTCCCATTTTTGACCAGTCCCAGTGAGTATATTAATAAACAGATAGTGGGTGCATAACAGAAAGCAGATCCAAACCAATAAAAAAGAAAAATTAGCTGGATTGTTTGCTTCCTACATTTAATGCAGCATGTTCTCATTTTCCAGGATGCTAATTTTTACTTTCCATTATTTTTTCTTTGCAAGAATATAATGGGCTAGTTTATAATTTTGAGTATAATATGCATACAAAATTTGTTAACTCATCTAAGCAGGTTCTTATTAGTTTGAATAACTATGTGTTTATGTCCAATATAGCTGTATGTATAGACAATTGTATCTATCCTTGTGTATGACCCCTACACTCACCGGAGCCTGACTAAATTTTCCTGACACTTTGTTAATCTTACCTCACGTGCCCTGTAGAAAGATGTTTAATAATGGTGATTAAAAAATTCCTTTAATTTACCCATTGAAAGAGTTACCCCGGGTGAGTATAATTTTGCCTCATGGAGTGTGACACTTGAAGTATTTGAGTAATTTCACTGAAATTAATGCAACTGTTCACATGCTTAAAATTCAACATGTACTGAAGTGGTTTGCTAGATTGGGAATTCTACTTGTGTTGTGGGAACCCCAGATGCAGCACTGCGGCTGTATGACCTCCATGAGGGAATACCCATAGCTACACCCACTTCTCATGCACGTACCTATCCAGAGCTATATATCGGGCCACCAACACTATTCCAAATACAAATATCTAACTAGCTACTGCCACAGTCATGCACTGCTACTCTGCCTTGCAGGTGTTCCTAGCCAAAATTTGCAGGTATCTGATGACTTGCATTAAGAACAGCCATACAGGGTCAGACCAAAGGTCCATCTAGCCCAGTAACTTGTCTTCTGACAGTGGCCACTGCCAGGTGCCCCTGATGGAATGACAAGAAGAGATAATCATCAAGTGATCCATCTCCTGTCATCCATTCCCAGCTTGTGACAAACAGAGGCTAAGGACACCATTCCTACCTATCCTGGCTAATAGCCAGTAATGAACCTATCCTCCATTAATTTATCCAGCTCTTTTTAAAACCCTGTTAAAGTCCTGGCTTTCACAACATCCTCTGGCAAGGAGTTCCACAGGTGGACTGTGTGTTGTGTGAAGAAAAACTTCTTTTTGTTTGTTTTAAATCTGCTACACCTATTCATTTCATGTGGTGACCTCTAACTCTTGTGTTATGGGAACAGGTAAATAACTTTTCCTTATTTACTTTCTCCACACCAGGCATGATTTTATAGACCTCTGTCACATCTCCCCTTAGTCATCTCTTTTCCAAGCTGAGAAGTCCCAGTCTTTTTAATCTCGTCTCGTATGGCAGCTGTTCCTTACCCCTAATCATTTTTGTCACCCTTTTTTGACCTTTTTCCAATGCCAAGGTATCTTTTTTGAGATGTGGTGAGCAGTATTCAAGACGTGGGCGTCCCATGGATTTACACAGAGACAGTAAGAGAGAGCATAAGGCAGAGACTCTCTCTTTGTTAATGATTCCCAACTTTCTGCTTGCTTTTTTGCCTGCCGCTGCCTCACAGTCCCCAGCAGCGGCAGGAGAAGCCGAGAAAGTTGGCCCCACTGCTGTGCTCTCCCAGCTGCACTGCTCCGGTGGTGGGGGCTGCACTGCAGATGGAGCAAAGCCGCGGGCCCGCCTTGCTCTACTTCCACTGCTGGTGAGTGCGGCGGGAGGCGGGCAGACCTCTGCTGTCAGTGCTGGCCCCACTAGCCCCAGGACCGCCTTGATTGGAGGAGGATACGGGGCAGAGGTGGAGCAAGGGGAGAGAAGAGGTGGGAGAGGGTGGAGAAAGGAGGCGGAGCAGGGTTGGGGAGAGGCGGGGCCTGAGTGGAGAAGAATTGGGTAGGCTGCGCGGGTAGGGTCATGTGACCAGTTGCCTTTGAGCAAGGGAATTAATAGCACCTTGTTAGTGAGAGCATTTCAAATGGGATAACCATGCTGAAAATAACGAAGAGAAAGTTGCAAAGAGGGAAATGACTATTTGTTCCTACGTAGGTTTGTTTCCCTGCCCTCCCATTGTAATATGAAAAGCAGAACAGCTTTCTCTAGGGAAGAAACTATTTCCTGAGGCTCTCATTAGATGCATTCCGTGCTGTACCTTTCCCTATCTTCCTGCTAATGAGTCCATCGTTAGGAGTCCTGGCATGCCAAGGCAGGCTCACATCACCAAATGCCTCTCAAACAGGAGACGCGTTAGCTTCTGGCTGGCAGCCAGGAGCTGTTTCTACAAACAGGAAGCTCCATCGCTTCATTCATTCATTTTTAAGAGCAATTTAATAACATTCTTGGGGGTTTTTTATATGAATGAGCAGATTTTGGATCTCGTGTTTACGGTGGGACTGGTTTGTCGTCTTCTTTTGTTTGTTTTTAATTTGCCACAGTCACTTAAGGATTTGACCTCAGCACCTGATCCTTCTCTACATGATGTTAGTATACATATGCTGCACGGCTAATGTTTCAGACAAATCATCAGAGAAATATACAGAGCACTTAAGTCCCACAAACCTCTTAAAACCCTTTCAGATTTAAGGTACTATGTTCCATGCTTCATCTAGAATTACTCTACAGTATCTTGGTCCTAAATAGCCAGACTTACTAGACGGAGGTACACAAGTTGCGCTGGAACAAATTTTGTCCAATGCTGTTTTCCTGTATTTTAAAAAAAATATTTGCAAGCCTAAAAGTTACAGTAAAAGGATTGCAGGATGGGGGAAGATGCTCAAGGAGAGAGAAAATAATAATTGTAACTTCTTGCCAGATTCCCAGCAGGTGAAAACTCATGTAACTCCATTTTTATGGCAAATTATGTCAACCGAGGATCTAGCTGATTCTTTATGTTTGGTGTAAATGCATTTTATAATAAACCAGGCGTTTTGGTCTCATTCTTCCCTGCTACTCTGTCTCACAAGCTGTGATGCTACTTATTTAGATACAGTATTTCACCTCTAGTTTATATAGAGCAGATACAGAGCAGTGAGCTAAAAGACTCCAGAAAACAATAGAAGACTTGAGAAATCCTGGAACTTAATAGGCAACCATGCAAGTTGGTGAATTTATTCTGTCCAGGGTAGAAGAGCAGGTCAGTTGAGATGCCGATGTAAATGTGGCAGGTTTTGGTGAAGGGAATGAGGCATTGTACTGGTGGCCAGCCTCAACGGTGCAGGGCCGTCTCCTTCCGAAAGATTAAAAGCTTGCAAATGGATGGGTACGAAAAGAAAAACAGGCCGGGGATTGGGAGGAGAGTAAGAAGGAATCCCACAGTCCATCAGATGAAATACTCCCGTTTGCACTCACTCACTGTGTTCTGTAAGTCAATGTCCGTTTTAAAGGAACTGTCAAGGCGGTCGGGGTAGTCCTTCTCCTTCGTCTGGCTGCTTCGGTGCGTCTGTTTGTGCTGGTAGAGGAATCTGCTCATGATGGCCACAATGCAGAGGATGATGAATATTACGACAGCTATGACCCCTGGGAAAAAGGAAGCGAAAGTAAGAACAGGAAGTGAAAAGAGAGACACAGATTTTGCCAGGGGAGGTCTGGGCTCAGACCTCTAGCTGTGCCTCCCAGGGTACATCTACCAGTGGTACTGGAGTAGTCATTGGAGTGGGGTGCTGAGCTGCTCCCCAGTTATCAGCCCCTAGAGCCGGGGCTGACAACGGGGACCCCACATGCAGAGCCAGCAGCTGGGACCCTGGGGCTGGTGATGGAATCCCCAGGTACAGAACCAGCAGCCAGGCAGGATCTGTGGCTGAGCAGGGCCTGGGGCCTGCAGCTGGGACCCTCCACATGGGGCTGGCTGCTGCGTTCCTGGGGCTGGTAGCAAAGCCCCGATAGCTGGCAGCCAAACAGGACTCCAGCTAGCAGTGGAGCATCTAGGCAGGGCCTAGCAATTGGGACTTCAGGTGTTTGATCCGGGGAATGAGGCCAGCCGCTGGGATCCTGAGCACCAGGGGTGGGGTACCAGGCGCAAAACCTGGGGGTGCTGTAGCACCCACCGCACCGCTACTTCCCATGCTTACACAACAAAGAACAACTCACTGCTGGTCCTTGCCAGTCAGCTGGGGCTTTCTACCCGGCACGAGGGAGGATCCAGCTCCCTTGCTCGGATTCCTCAAAGTGCTCAACATTGGCCTAATTCTGCTAGCCTCAAGCTCATTGGCACCCATGGGGGCAAGGGAGGCCAGTGCTGAATGCCTTTGAAAATTCTCTTCCCTCCTGCCTTCACATCTTCCCTTTCTGCCAAACTTTCTTCGCCAGGAGCGCTCTCCTCAATTGAACTTGGGTAAACCTTGTGGGAACGTGGCCCACAGAGTCTAGGTATTACTCAAAGCAGCCCACCTGAAAGCAACACACAGCTGGGATAAAGGGGATTGTTCAGGGAATATGGACAACCATCCGTGATGGTGCGGGCACCACTTTTGAATTAACAGTTGCCTTGGCTTATGGGATTTTCCCTGGGACCCGAGGAATCCCATTGCACATACCGCACTGAGCTTAGAGAATTCCAAGGACAGATTAGACTGGAACACTTCATTACATGAGCCTGTAGAAGTGTGGTCTTTGCACATAGCATTCACAGCTAAGCCATGTATCAGACAGATGCAGTCCATGTGCTGAAAAACTTAAGTCTTCTAAAAATGCACAAGAGCATCTGTTTTCCTATGTGTTTAGGGAGCATGTAAGACAGTGTTTCTTAAACTTTTTAAGGCCAAGGAACACCAAACAATATTTTTTTTTATGAGGAACAGCAAGGATTTTTTTGTTGAGCAAGAAAATAAAAAGGTCACCTGCCCCTTTAAGGGTGGCCATTTTGAATTCTGTTGTTTTCCTGAGCACACCAGTGTGCCGCGGAACACAGTTTAAGAAACACTGATGTAGGATTATAGGTCATGACTAGGAGATTGGGATGCTGCCATAACATTATTAACATTAATAATAAATGCAGCATTTCCAGCCTCATAATGCCCTGTGCTAGAGGAGAGCAGAAGATGAGGAAAGGGAGCTATGGAGCGCAAATATCCTATGAATTTGTTTTCTGGGGGAATAAAAATATTTTCGGATTGCATCATTCAAAAGAAAAAGAAGAAAAATATTACCTCCGATGACGGCTGAATCACTTCTGATTGCATTGGTGAGGGGTTCCCGCTCATCCGTCTTCCCAAAGGGATCTGCAGTTGATTAAATACAGAATAGCTGTTGTCCACTGGCAACATGCGGACCTTGCTTCAGCACTTGGAATGATGTTATCTACCCATGTCTGCTATCAAAATATGTGGCTTGGGGATTAGAGAATTTGATCAAAGAGGAGCCCTCTTCAAAACACAGGACTCAGGTGCCATCAGAGACAAAGCCATGAAACCACAAATGCACGAGGAGACAAAATGGGTAAAAACCAGTACCCTCTCATCCTACCACAATGCCTCTGTTGACAACGGTAGGGACAATGGTACAATTCCAAGACTAAACAAAGGCGGAAGCATCTGGAAAGTGAGAAAACTAATAAAAGGTGTAGAGATTGGTTCTCTCCATCAGACTGAACCCAGTGTCAGAGAGGCAGAGGGGTGGCCTGTTGGAAAGGATCCCCCTCTCCAAGGCAGAAAAATGGTAGAACCCCAAGGCCACTCTTCCAAGTGGGATGCATTGCAAATTGGACATGTTCTGATCTTCCCCTCTCAGCTGCTACAGATCCTTCACGTTTCAGTTTCCATTCCCCCATTTCTGCTCTGAGTCTGCTCTGATTATCGTACGTAGGATGTGCCCGATTATTTCTGTGGCACAGCAAGCTTCGCTTAGCACTGAGGACACCGGATATAGGAGTTTGGTTCTAACCTATAACTCTTGGGAACCCTCTAGAAGCTTCAAACACTCTCCAGGGTTCACAAAGCCTTTGCCATAGTTCAGCCCAACCAAAATGGGAATCAAACACCTTGCGCTTTGGTAGCTTCAAATCCAGATTATGGGTCAAGCTCTGAATGGAACAATAGTAAATTACACTCTCCCTGCCTGTCCCAGATCATGGAATCAGAATCATAAGGCTGGAAGAGACCTCAGGAGGTCATCAAGTCCAACCCCCCTGCTCAAAGTAGGACCAATCCCAACTAAATCATCCCAGCCAGGGCTCTGTCATAAAAACCTCTAGGGATGGATATTCCTCCACCTCCCTAGGGAACCCATCCCAGTGCTTCCCCATCCTCCTAGGGAGATAGTTTTTCCTAATAGCCAACCGAGACCTTCCCTACTACAATTTGAGACCATTGCTCCTCATTCTACCATCTGCCACCACTGAGAACAGCCTCTCTGCATCCTCTTAAGAACCCCCCTTCAGGAAGTTGAAGGCTGCTGTCCAATTCCCCCTCACTCTTCTCTTTTGCAGACTAAATAAGCCCAAATCCCTCAGCGTCTCCTTGTAGGTCATGTGCTCCAGCAAATCATTATTGCCGCCCTCTTCTGGACTTTCGCCAAAGCGTCCATCTCCTTTCTGTAATGGGGAATCCAGACCTGGATGCACTACTCCAGATATGGTCTCTATCTATCTCCAGCTCTGCGTCTGAACCATGCAGTCAGTCTGTATCATCACAGGAAGGCTTTCATCTCAGCTCAGCCATTCCTCTCTTTGGTTTCTGTCTGTGGTAGCACAAAACTGCTGTTCTCCCTTTTATGCGCCTCCGGGTTATAACACACAGGCCTGTTTGGGGCGCTGGAACTGACAGGCTCAGAAACAACTTTTATGTCATTGGCAGGCTATTCTTTTCAATGGTGAGAATGGAAGCCTTTGGAAGAGATGCAAAATGCTACGATGATATTATTATTGAACATTTTTGCTTTTCTGCTGACTCAGCAGCCTCTTAGCACCTCCTTGTTAAGTGGGATGTTTTCCTTCAGAGAAACAAGCATATTTTTGGGTTGGCCTGGGCTGAATTTTTATCTTTGCTTTGCACACTTTGTATTTACAAAGTGCTTGATTCTTCTTTGCTCATAGTTTGGGTAGAAATTTACATTCATGCAAAGTGAGTGATAAGGGATACCATGTATACCAACTTTCACTGATGTAAATGGCTACAGAAAGTACAGGCCATAGAGAATCTGGCCCGGTAGGTTTTGAGGCTGAAGAAGTACATTTCCTGGAACTGGAAGGGACCATTTTTCCTACTGTCCAACCTAAACCTCCCTTGCTGCAATTTAAGCCCATTGCTTCTTGTCCTAAAAAGGAAGAGCTGAGCCAGAGCTTGTATTGGCTGGGAATGCAGTCATAGAAGTGGCTTTGACCTCCATGGTATTGCTGACATAAATAAAGTTTCACCAGGGAAAATCGTACGCTCCCCAGGTGGGATCCATAGCAGTTTTTTGGCAAGTGGTCTTTTTCCACTGCTTGGAGATTGGGCACCTTTGTGAAGAAATGCTCAGGTACAAGCAAATCTTTTGACATGCCAACTCGTTTCACCTCAGAAAAGCTTAGCAGGTATAAACTGACTAGTTTCCACCCCTGAGGATCTGCTCCTATGGCTTGGACAGAAACTTCTGACTAGTGTCAGATGTTACTTGCTGAGATTGCATAAAGAACCACAAAGCACAGACAAGACTTTTGAGCCACATGTCCGTTGTGTAAAATGTTGGCCATAAATACTATTAAAGGGTCTACTCCTTGACCGAAAATTACCTGAAGCACAAGCACTTTTAAAAAATCCAAAGTAAGTGCTGGTGACTTAAGGGTAACTCCTCCTATAATTTAATCAGAATGCAGGTCGACAGACCTCGAAGCTTCTGTGAATTATGTTTCACCCAAGAAATATAGTCAGAATACGGGGCAACAAGGTGTTTGTTGCAAAGAAGCAGATGGTAAGTGACAGAAGAACCTTCCCCTGGGAGATCATGGTAAATCCTGCAGCCAAGGAGGAAAAGCATTGTCTTCTACGTGATTTGAATAGGACATTCGTTCCTTTTAGCTACGACCCTTGTGATGATGGCATGAAGACAAGTGGTCCCAAAGGACACCTCAGCAAAAGGAAAACATAAAAATGTCACATGACTTCCACAGGTTAAACCTCTCTAGTCCAGCACCCTCAGGACCTGACAGGTGCTGAACCAGAGAATGTGCCGAACCATGGGAGGTCAAGCAGTATTACCAACACTTTCACTGCTTACTGAGCTCTGAGAAGACATTTAGGGGCAAATTAGAGCTAAATCACAGCACAGAACACTGAGAGCCAGGCCTGGTGGCTGCAAACAAACTTTACGGGACCACGGGAAACTTGTTCACACCCATGATAAATGGACATCTGGCTAGCTAAAAATCACCCCAGACCATGGATGTTGCTGGACTAGAGAGTGCCGGACCAGAGAAGTTCAACATAGGCAAGCAAAATGTTTTGGTCCAATATCTGTTTTATGAAAGTATTTGGGATATAGAATTTAAATATACAAGGTCCCGATCTTCCACTGGCAGCTGAGTAATGACTACTAATAAATATTTTCTGAATGCTTTTTTAATACACAGTAAAAGCACCAATATCTGGCTCCTAGTTAACCAGAAAGCTCAATTAACCAGCATTTCTGATATCTTCCAATGCAAATCTTCAATGGAGTAACGGGGACACGCAACAGGTTACCTCGCATTCTATTTGTAGGCAAAAGAGGCAGAAGACAAACAAGCAAGCTGATTTGGGGGATTTCCTCAAAAAAGCAGCTTCCAGGGTCAGTCACAGGGTCATTGCACATTCAACCCAATCTCTTACACCTACATCTATAAGGATAATTGATGTTGACAGTGATGGCCCTGTGACACTGCAAGATCCCAAAGTGCCTTCAGAATCTAAGGAAGATTAAGTTATGTTCAGGACAGTTTGGGTACGTCTACACTACATGCCTCTGTCGGCAGAGGCATGTAGATTTGTTTGTTCGACAAAGGTAAATGAAGCTGCGATTTAAATGATCGCGGCTTCATTTACATTTACATGGCTGCCGCGCTGAGCCGACAAACAGCTGATCAGCTGTTTGTCGGCTCGCCGCTAGTCTGGACGTTCCCTCTGTCGACATCAAAGCCCTTTGTCGGCAGCCCCGGTAAACCTCATTCCACAAGGAATAACGGGGCTGCCGACAAAGGGCTTTGATGTCGACAGGTGGAACGTCCAGACTAGCGGCGAGCCGACAAACAGCTGATCAGCTGTTTGTCGGCTCAGCGCGGCAGCCATGTAAATGTAAATGAAGCTGCGATCATTTAAATCGCGGCTTCATTTACCTTTGCCTACAACCCAAATCTACATGCCTCTGCTGACAGAGGCATGTAGTGTAGACACAGCCTTTTAGTCTTCACTATATTTTTAGTGATCTGGATATACGCCATACGCTGCCCATAGTGCTATCTGGTGTCATAAGATAACCTACTGTATAGGAAACTCTATGGCTACGGCCACACTGCCAGTTTTGCTAGCAGTGAGTATGCAAATGAAGCACAGATTAGCATATTGCCATGCTTCATTTACATAATTTATTCAAGGCATATTTGCTGAAAATAAAGTACTGTGAATGTTTTCTTTTTGTGCAAAAAACCCTTTTCCTGACAGATCCTTATGCTCCAAAAAAGGAGGTTTACCGATCTGGCGGGAAAAGGGGTTTTTGCACAAAAAGAAAACGCCCAAATTATTTTTTATTCTGCAAAAACCGTTTGCACAAAAATACTGTGCATAAATTATGCAAATGAGGTGCAGCGATAGGCTAATCCACACCTCATTTGCATACTAACTGCCAGCAAAACCAGCCGTGTAGACGTAGCCTACATGTACAGGCAGTCCCCGGGTTACGTACAAGATAGGGACTGTAGGTTTGTTCTTAAGTTGAATTTGTATGTAAGTCGGAACTGGTACGTATTGAAGGGCAAACTCTAGCCAAACATTTCTCCAGAGCTCAGTTTTATTCTCCCACACCTCACTTCCCTCAGTCCTTTATTCTCAAACTGAGGTATCTGCTGAGAAAAGCTGCTCCGCGTCTCCCTAGTCTGCTGGGGGAGCGCTAGCTTTGCATCTCCCTGGTCTGCTGGGGGGAAGCAGCTAGTGAGGGGTTGCCTCATCCCGTTTGTAAGTAGGGATCTGATGTAAGTCGGATCCATGTAACCCGGGGACTGCCTGTATACACCTAAGTGCTTCAAGGAATCCACCACTCTGCAGTGCATTATTACTACTGGGTTGATAAGTTTCTCTACACTATTTTATACTCTTTTTTTATTATACTCTATTCTACTTCATTGGAAATTGGTATTCCTTTGGTAAAGTATAATATTGCTGGAATATTCACTGATACAGCACCCCCCATTCTCCCATTATGCTAAATATCAGAGCTTTGACTATAGTAGGATATTTGCAATATTTTAATATACTATAAACATCCTGGCAAAGTATCAGGGTGCCATCAATGTGCAGTCAGAGTGGCAATTAGCAAATGTGCTACCACATAAGAGACACTGATTTATGGAGTATTACAAACTATTATCATCATCACGGGAAGTTACTTCTCCCCTCAGATTTCCCCAATAAGAAATTATGCACATGCATAAATCAGCCATGGCTGAGTGGAATTTGTTCAAAAGTAGTGTGCTAAGAAACCTTCCTGAAGATCTAACAAACATCCCACATTTGAAGGAAAGTGCTTTGATATTTCTCAACACTGAAAGCTTTTTTTAAATTTTTTTTTTTTTTTTAAACACACACATTCACAGCAGGAGACCTGGACAGGTATCTTTGCTCTATCAAAGGCTTAGAAAACTGACACACACATGTTCAGCAGTCTGAAATTTGTTTTTTGTTCTCAGATATGCAGAGATGAGACATCATGAATTGATCAGCTGAGACATGCATAATAAAACTGGGGATTAATCCTTGACTCTGCCCTTCTGTGATTATTTCTTAAAATATTGTCTCCCTCTTCCAGCCTGTGTGTGTGTTGTACGTGTGTGTTTATCAATTACCAGGAAAAAGTGTGACCGTATTTTAAAGCAAAAAATAAGCAGGAATAATATTGAGCTTTCTACAGGACTCTGCTTAGCGATATCTGAGTGCTCACCTTAACATTGCTTTACATCAAGTTAATTGCAAGATTTAAATATGAAAGTCGAAATCCTTCCTTGTTGTGTCAGACATTAGAGTTGTGACTCACTCTTTGAGACTTAGATTTTATCCTAAAACATCCCCTTTTTGACATTAAAGGTTGGCCTGGGATAAATGACAGCAAAATTAAAGCCCCAGAGGATGGACAGCTGTGTGTAAATGTGCATGTGCGTGCATGCACATCAGGGGTGGCTCGTGACTATAGGCTGACTTGGCCATCACCAGGACACCACCTTCAACGGGGCATGATGATGATGTCACCCCATTGATGGCCGTGCAGGTGGGGATGCCGATCGTGCATTCTGCCTGGGGTGCCAGCTGCCGCAGCCCGCCTCAGGCCGCTCCTGACACACACACACACACACACACACACACACACACACACACACACAGAAATCCTAAACCAATAATCATTAACAAGCCATGTTTCTTCATTTAAAAAACAAAGCACAGATGAATTGGAATCCATCCCTTACAGGGAGAGCAAGCATAATGCTTTCTCTCTACACAAAATGCTTATACAGATTGAACCTCTCTAGTCTGACATGATTTGAGTTAGCTGGGTGTCCACTTATCATAGGTGTGGCCAACGTTCCTGCAGTCCCATAGAGTTTGTTGACAGTCACCAGTCTTGGCTCTCAGGCAGTGTCTAGACTGCATTCCTTTTCCATAAAAGGGATGCAAATTAGACACATCGCAATTGCAAATGAAGCGGGGATTTAAATCCCCCCTGCTTCATTTGCATAAACATGGCTGCCTCTTAAAATAAGGAATAAGGGATCTTTTGGAAAAGGCTTTATTTTCCGAAAGATCCGCGTCTAGACTGGCGCTTTTTCTGGCAAAGCTCCGAGCCAGAAAAAAGCGGCAGCCATGTTTATGCAAATGAAGCGGGGGGGATTTAAATCCCCGCTTCATTTGCAATTGCGATGTGTCTAATTTGCATCCCTTTTACGGAAAAGGAATGCAGTCTAGACACTGCCTCAGTGTTCTGCGCTGTTATTTGTCTCCAATTTACCCCTAAATGTCTAAGGGTGTGTCTACACAGCAAAGTTATTTCAGAATAACGGCTGTTATTCCAAAATAACTATGCAAGCATCTACACAGCCATTCCATTATTTTAAAATAATTTTGAAATAGCAGACGGCTTATTCCAACTTCTGTAAGCCTCCTTCTACAAGGAATAGCGCCTATTCCGAAACAGCTATTTTGAAATCAGACGTGTGTGGACACTCCACTGCTGTTATTTCAAAATAGCCCCTCACCGGGGCCATTCTAAGTTATTCCTCCTAGGGCTCTAAATCGAGGTAGCACGTCCACACTGGGGAAGCCTGCCTTGGACTAGTTTTGAGGCTTCCCTGCAGTGTAAATGTGCTATTTCAAAATAAGCTATTTCAGAGTAACTATTCTGGAATAGCTTATTCCGAAATAACTGTGTAGTGTAGACGTCACCTAAGAGTCTAGTAGGCAGTGGAAGTGTTGGTCATGCTGCTAGACAATACTGACCTCCTGTGGTTCGGCAAATTCTCTGGTCGAAAGGGACTGGGGCAAGCCAAATGTCAAGGAAATGGCTTTGTAGAAAACATTGGAAGCTTTATTAATTAGCCAACAGATTAAGTGAATTCATAGTGCAGGGGATTAAAAAAAAATCCCACAACCCTTGCATTGTATTTTTCCTTTCTGGTTATTAAGATCTCTGCCACATCTGCCAGCAACAACAGCAACTTATGTCCCTCTGCCTGCGGTAACCAGCTGCTCTTTGGGTTCTCCCCTCCTCCCTCCCCAGCCCTGGCAGGCTGCTCTACGTATGCAAACCACTTAACGGTCCCAGGGGGCGAGTTCATGATTGCGGAGGAAAATGAACTGCTTCGGCTCATCAGCGAGCACCATTCCTGTTGTGCCTTTGCTTAACGCAGAGCAAACGGTGCAGGGATTCACCGAAGGACACACCCGTGCGTGTCCACTGGCCAGAGGACAATGACAGTTACTCTGGTGGGATTTCTCAGGCTTCATGGCCTTTGCTGCTCACTCTCTGGCAGCGGCGGAGGCAGACTGGGACACCGGGGAGGGCTCAGATGGGAGGGCGGGGGCAGGGGCCATCTGGACCAATACTGCAGACCCACAGAGGGTGATAGATGCTCTGGCCAGGGCCCCTGGTAAAACAGAGGGGTGAAGAAAATGGCACCTCTCCTGTGCTGCCCCCACTGCAGCCAGGGAGTGGGGTTGGGGTAATGGGGCTTCCCCAGCTCCAGTGGGGGCGAGAGGGGCCGGCCATGGGGACTTGTCCTACCCTGCCAGCCCAGGGATCCCAACAGGCTCAGGCTGGGGGTGGAGGGTGGAGGGTGGAAGGGAGAGGGGCTTGCAAGCCCCCATGCTCCAATGGCATTCCCAGGCAAGGGCTGAGTTAGGAACAAAGCTGAGGACGGGCCTGGAGGAGAAACGAGCGGGCCACCGCCCAAGCAGGCCTACCCGTGGCGACACCATTGTTATGTGGCGTACGGGACAGTTGTGTTCTATGCAACACCTGACCAGGGTTTTGTTTTCCTTTGAAATTTCCAGCACTGGAGTCGTGATACCAGACTTCACAGACTGCCTGCAAGCTCCTGAGGTCGTTTGGATCCGGCCTTTGCAACTCACACTTTACTCTCCTATCATGACACGTTCCTGTGGGCATTTTTCAGGCAACACAGGATCCTAATCAGTTGTTTAGGTTCAAGCCCTAATTATTGCCTTTCAGTGGATGTGTAATAGGCATTACCCGTACATCCCTATCACTTGGGGGTTGATGGCTTCCCAGTCATCTTGCTTCCAGTATCACGGTTTCCATGACAGCAGGAAGGGAGGGAGCAAACCCCATGCTGGTCTCTGAAACACAGACAGGACCTACCTGATGAAGAATATACTGAGGTGACAGTGTTCACATCAGCCTCGGCTATGTATCCACAACTCGATTCGGCCAAGGAGCCTTTGACAGTGACGGGGGCAATGCTGGGATGGCGCAAGGCGGCCTTCAGCGGAGCTATGTGATTATACTGGACAGAGGACAGGCATCCGATAAAGCCATTTGAGCTCGCCTTCAGGACTTCAGAATCTAGCCCCAGACTATCTGCAACACACAAGACAATCAGAAAGGAGTTTTAAATGTTCCCTTTTGCATGTTGATTACAAAATCCCAACTCTTTGCCAGCTTACGTGGCTTTATCCACCCATTCATCACGTTCTCCCCCAATCACCTCCAACTTCCAATATGTAGGACATCATATCAACAATTAAAGACACACATCTACCATGCTACTTAAGAGTGAATTGATTTGGTGTATAAATAAATAGCCTGTTGTTCTCCCTCCCCTCACCAGATTCTTGTTGAATAGTGATAGAGATGCAGCCCTGTTAGTCTGGTGTAGCTGAAACAAAAGACAGAACTATGTAGCACTTTAAAGACTAACAAGATGGTTTATTAGGTGATGAGCTTTCGTGAGCCAAACCCACATATTGATCTGAGGAAGTGGGTCTGGCCCACAAAAGCTCATCACCTAATAAACCATCTTGTTAGTCTTTAAGGTGCTACATAGTTCTGTCTTTTGTTTCAGATTCTTGTTGTTTGTCTGGAAAGCACCTGTGCGCTACTATAAATCATAGCCTATCAGGGACTGCCAGTAACATACTAAACACAACGACTGACTTTAGACCCTGGTGTTACAGCCCACAGGAGATTACAGTATCACGTGTGATGACTGGAGAATAGGAGGGACCAAGATGCACCAGTGCTCAACGCCCCTTCAATGTCAGAAAATTAATTAGGTGAGGAATGGCCAGATGAGTGTGGCAACTATATGCTGCTGAGGAAGGAAAAAAAGAAGAAAAGAGAAACCTCGACTTCATGGTCCAACTGACCTGGGTGAAAATTCCTCCCTAACCCCACCTCTGACAATTTATTATAGTAACACTGATTATGTTTAAGCCTGAGGTAAGAGTAATTGGTCAGCAAGTTCAAGCTCACAGAATCGGAGCGGTCAGAGATGAACAAGTCAGAGTAGATCATCTACTCTATCTGTTGCTGACGTGACAGTGCTGCTCAGTGATTAGGTACTTCATATAGTTTAACGTTCAATGGCTCACGTAAATGGACTTTCCAGTTGACTTTTGGAGAGTCTTCCACAGTCTGCTAGACCTATAGATTTACTTATTTCTATGGCCCTGTGCGGAGGAGTCTTCCTTGGCTTGACGTACGTCTGGCTAAGAAGTCCAGGCCCTGATAAAGTCTGGTGCTGGGAAGCGCACAGGTGGGCCTCAGGATAAAACATGTGGAAATGTAACTCCTTGCCCTCGATTATCGGGTAAGACCTGATCGTAAATCGTTAACAAAATGCGGAAATGGATAAGCGTGATCATGAATAACAAGCAGGCTCAGATTTCCAGAATTATTTCGCTACGGCTTGCAGGAATAGGAGGTGACGTGATGGGCAAACCTTGTATTTCTCAAAAGTGGCTAGCCGCAAAAGAGGTACACAACTTAAGATAATGGCGTCAATTAGGGTCCGAATAAATGAACTAAAGTAAAGGGGGCCAGCTCATGAGGGACTGATAGAATAGGGAAGTACGTAGGGCTAGGACAATATGTGACAATGAGGGGTATAAGCAACCAAGTCTCGCTTTGCTATAAAATGAGCTTTTGCAAATATCTGTTTGGGAGGTAGGAAGCAGGGTAGACCTACAGACCCTGCTCATTAGAACTAGAAGAAACAACCTTTTCATCCGGCCATGCAGCGCAATATGTCTTGATGCGTGGGAATCAAGAGACCGCGAACCTTCTGTCTGGAGCACTGTTAGGGGCAACGAGTGAATGGTAAGTGAACTAAGTTTAATATTGTAATAACTAGCTTGTAATAGGAATTAGGGTAAGAGAGTGTATTATATCTTGTGCTCTATTCATAGTTATTGCATTGATCTGTACTATAATAATGCTTATAGTGCTTGAAAAATATATGGGGGATTGTGTTAACTATTTAATGCTTGCTAATTATTGCCTTGCTTATGTCCATTGTATTGGCTGTAGGATTTGCAAAACTTTTTGGATTGCTGTAATTGCTTAGGCTTCATAACAAATAAGGAAGTGGTTAAGTCTCTCTCTCTCTCTGGAGCATTCTGATTTCCCTCGGATCTAAAAATACACTGAACCACATGACACCCTGTCACCATGGTATGAAACTTAGGCCATGTCTATATTTACTATGCTGGAGAGCGATCTTTTGGTGTGTGATTCAGCTGGTCTAGTAAGGACTCTCTAAATCAAACACTGAGGGTGCGCCCTGTTGATGCCGGCACTCCTCGATTTATGAGTTAGGCAAATTGATGGGAGCATTTGCTGCCTTTAGCCACCCAGTGTGGAGATGGTGCCATGTTTAACTCAAGCTATGTCAACTCCAGCTATGGTACTTACATTTATTTATTTAATTTATTGATTGATTTAATTTATTATTTGCCAACCTTCTGGGTGTAGCATATATCTGGCCTTAAGTATCTACAAACAGAGACATCAATTGCAATCTTTTCCTCTGTCTGCAGGAGAAATAGCTTAATTTTTGTATGTGGAATGGGGTGGTCGGGTACATGTACCTTTAAGCCCTACTAGGGGAAATAAACTCCAAAGGCATGTTTTACATTTAGTTTTGAATGCAGCAACACCTGATGCTTGTGAAATAAACTTTCTAGGAATTGAAATTCACACTGCTAAGAGCTCTGTGTCTTGCTATGTACATCTTGTGCCAATATAAAGAGAAAACAAAATAAAAAAGCCTAACTGAATGTGAGATCAGTGATCATTCAAGGTGTGAAAGCTTTTCTAGGGGTAATGTTAAAAACATGTTGTTTACAGAATTGCAAAACGGAGGTGCCTAGCTGCCTTTTTTGTTTATAGCTCTTCATGTGGTAGGAAAATGTCCCTTAGAAAAAAAGGTCATTCTGATTATCCATCATACATATTTTCCCCTGTCCACATAAAATAATTTTTTAGCTCGTCCAAAAAACTGCCAGAATTAGAGGTTGGTTCTCTGCCCTCACGCAGGCGCACACAACAGTTTACTGTTCAGATTTCAACATCTTCTGGATTATATAGGGCTTGATCCAAAACTCAGTGAAGTTTATGGGAGCTGTATGAGGCCCACAAAGCTTTGGTTATAAGCTTTGAGGGGAAAAAACCCATATCCACCACCCTATATACCAATGATAACAATATGGCATGCACATTGACTTGACATTAAAATATGAGATGACATCTCAGCGCCTGTCAAAGTTTGTACCAGTAAGGACTTTCAAAGACTACTGCTGAAACTGGTGAATAGAAAATTGGTGATCCCTCTCACGTACCCTGGTATTTTATGCTCTGGAAGGAGGGTTGCAGGGCCGTCCTTAGGCATACGCAGAGTACGCAGCTGTGTAGGGCACCAGAATTTCTGGGGCATCGCTCTGCCAGCCGGCCGGGAAGCAATGAGCAGGCAACAGCAGGGTCCTAGAGAGAGCTCAATGCGCTGCCTGCAGGCGGCAGCACAGTCTGAGGGAGGGGATTGGCTGCTGTGGTCTGTTGGGAGGGGAGGTGAGGGGTGGGGGACAGAACTCACCTGTGTGGCAGTCTCTTAAGGTGAGGCAGGCTGGCTGGACGGCTCTGTGGCAGTATCCTTACCTTACTTCTCCCCGTCCCCCATGGAGCATGCCCCTTCCCCTGCGGAGCACCCCTCACTCTCCCCTCCCCTCCAGCAGGGCTGGGTTGGGTTGGGTGAGGTGCTGGAGGGGAGGGGGGATGAGCTGGCTGTGTGCCAGGCGGGAGCTGAGCTGCGCACGTGGAGGCTGCACCAGTAGGATTATCAGGTAAAGCACCCTCCAAAATGGACACACTTGATAGAGTGATGGGAAGCAGAGCGGGAGGCTATGGGGCTGGCCTGGCCTGATGGAAGGGGGGCGGGAAACAGAGCTGGGGGGGTGGAGGGGTGCAGCAATGCTGGCCTGGGGAGATCAGAAAGAGGAACAGGCCGGTGGGAAGCAGAGCTGGGGTGGAGGCCGCGGGGGGGACTGAACAGATGGAAGGGGGGGCAGGAAGCAGAGCTGGGGGGCGGTGCAGCATGCAGGGGGGCTGGCCGGAGTAGGACTGACCCCAGCACTTGCAGATACCGGGGCACTGCCTGTCCCGCTCAGGCTCCCAGAGACGCAGGAGTGAGGAGGCGGCTTTCCCTCCTCCTCCCTCTCTTTGGGTGGAGATATTATTATGCAGGTTGTGATTACATATATATGTGCCTATGAGTGTATCTGGATCTTTAAGTGGTAATTTTTTGGGGGGGGGAAGAGAGTGGAGAGGGGGGGAGGTTACAAAATAAAAGAAAAATGTACGTGTTTTATTTATATGATAGAATTTTTCAAAAATGAAGGGGAAAAGCCTAAAAGGAAGTTTGTATTAATATCAGAAGGAAAGTGATTATAACATCTGTGGCGTAGTGGGGGGGAGGGGCTGTCTGCTCTGTGACCGGGGTCCCCCTGCGCTGTGATGGGAGATTCTCACTGACTCTCCCAAATGTGGATTAATCCAGACACCCAGCCTCAGCCTCACAGGGAGGGAGAAAAAGGAAGGAAGGCAGAGACCAGCACCTGGCTGGGGGGCAGGGCTGGGAGAGAGTCTGAGTTTCTGTTTGGAATCACGGAGGAGGCAGCCTAAGTAAAGGGGGGCTGGGATTTAAGGGCCCAGCCTCCCCCATCTCAAGGGGGGCTGAGGCATCCTAGGCCTGACCCTGTAACCGGATGACATCTGTGCTGTGCTGCATCCTGGAAAAGCAATAAACTCCCTCTGTTCTACTGGCTGGTGGAGTCTGCACATGCCACTACGGGGGTGCAGGAGGCGGGGGAACCCTGATGCGCCGTCACAACATCAGCTATAATTTTTTTTGGTGGACATTATTTGCAAGTTTTCTGTCTTTTGCTAGAATAAAAAAGGGTGGGGGTAGAGGAGTGAGGTCAGGGGGCTGGGAGAGTTGGGAAACTCAGGGCAGGGGTGGAAGGGTGCTATAGTGAAGGCAGGAGGTAGGGGGCTAAGGGCACAGAGTTTGGTGCGGGACATTAGAGTTGGAGTATAAGGTTGCAGGGCTGGAGTCAGGGCAGAGATATGGGGGACTCTTGGTAAGATGTGTGGGTGTAGATAAATCCCTGTAATATTATCACTCATAACTTTTTATTCAGATCTTGTCCTTTTAGATATATCTCTAAGGCTGTGTCTCGACTACATGGCTCCATCGACGGAGCCATGTAGATTAGGGTTTTAGGCAAAGGGAAATGAAGCGGCAATTTAAATAATCACCGCTTCATTTAAATTTAAATGGCTGCCGCGCTGAGCCGACAAACAGCTGATCAGCTGTTTGTCCACTCAGCGCGCTAGTCTGGACGCTCCCCTGCCGACATCAAAGCCCTTTGTCGGCAGCCCCGCTTTTCCTCGTGGGATGAGGTTTACCGGGGCTGCCGACAAAGGGCTTTGATGTCGGCAGGGGAGCGTCCAGACTAGCGCGCTGAGCCGACAAACAGCTGATCAGCTGTTTGTCGGCTCAGCGCGGCAGCCATGTAAATGTAAATGAAGCCGCGATCATTTAAATCGCCGATTCATTTCCCTTTGCCCAATATACAAATCTACATGGCTCCGTCGACGGAGCCATGTAGTGTAGATGTACCCTAAGTCTTCTTATAGAATCTCTGTAACGTTTCTCCTATAACTTTGTATTAAGAGAAACTTTCCTTTTGAAGAAAAAAATGCCTTTTGAGCTCTCCCCTTTCCTTGATTGCCCTGTTGAAATGAATGAGGTGTGAATGGAGAATGAAAGGGGAGCCCCTCCAGCAGCAGTTGCAAGGGCGGAGAAGGTCTGGGAGCCAGAGCCAAGACAATACCTGCAAAGTGAGCTCATTAAGAGGACTGGACATACAGAGGCCTTGGGAGTCAAGCAGCAAGTGCCAACCCTTGGAAGAACTCTCTCTGAAGCAGCATTAAGAAAGGTGAGGTGATGACTAATTGGCTGCATGAGGGGGATAAATAGGAGATGTCTTGCAGAAGGACCCCGGGTTTTCCTCTTGTCCACAGAAGCCCGGCTCCACCTCTCCCCCATCTAACTCACCTGGCCAGTGCAGTCAGGGGGAGCAACTTTTGGTAACAAGACGGAGTGCGCTTGTGTGTGTGTGAGAGAGAGTGCATGAGTGTGACGTGTCATATGCATATGATAAATATTGATTAATCTATGTATGTTCTGTAAATGTGGCATGTTGCCTTATCCCTCTGAAAAAGATCCCGGGTGCTTCTTTTCAGCACAACATGGGGGCAGCTCAGGGCAGAGGGTGATAGAATGAGGGCAGGGGGGGGGGAATTCAGGACACAGGGTCTGATGAGGGGGGCTCAGGGCAGGGAGGTGGGGAAGCAGGAGTCAGGGCAGGAGGTGGAGGGTCCAGAACTCAGGAGGGAGCTGGAAGAGATGACGGGGCTTACAAGGGTGACAATGCTGTGCCGACGACTCCTCCCAGGGAGACAGAGCTTCTCTTTCCCGGGACTCCCTGTGCCCTCCCCCTCACCCCGCAGGACGGCATCATGGAGGTAAGTTGCTGGGGGGCAGCAGCCCCTGCTGCTCAGGCTGCTCGCACGCCAGCTGTCTGGGGAGGGGGAGGGCAGTTGTGCACTTCCCAGAGGTGCTACAGGATTGCCTGGAACTGATCCCAGCTGCCCCTGTCCCCTGCCCAGACCCCCCCACAAGTATCCTGCCCCCCACCAACACTGTCACCAGAACCCAGCACCACCCTGTCCCCGGACCTAACTCCCTGCCACCCACCATAGCGCCCAGCACCAGCCTGTCCCTGGACCCAGCACCCTGCCACCTACCGCAGCACCCGGCACCACCCTGTCCCTAGCTCCAGCACCCTGCCAGCTGTGCTAGCATCCTTGGGACTGCATTAGTGAGGCTTGGGGTTTTTTTGGGTTTTTTTTTTTGGCATCTCACTTGTGTGGCCCCAACTGAGTTTTCTGTGGGTCAGTGACCCCGACTCAAAAAAGGTTCCCTGCCCCTCTCATATGTAAAGACTTTTGAGTTTACATAATATTTTATTTAAAAATGAAGCTTGGCCAACATACCCCCAATTGGGACCAAACCCCCATCTCACTGCAGCATCATAACACTCCTGCACCACCTGACCCCAAATCTGAGCCCATCATACACTGGAACCCCCCGTCCTGAGCCTCTTACATCCCCAAACTCCAGCATCCCCACATCCTCAACCTTCTGCCATAACTTTCCTGCACCATCCCCGCATGGCAAATGTGTGTCCTGAGCCCATCATACTCCCAGCCTCCCTGACCCTGAGCCCCTCATGCACCCCAGCCCAAACTCCTGCACCCTCACATCCACAAGCCTGTGACTTGCTCTCAGCACCCCAACCTTCTACCTGACCCAACACTCCCCAGCCTGGAGCACCCTCCCTGAGCCAGCGTCCCCTTCTCCTGCATCCAGATTCCCTCCCACAGCTTGCACTTCTCACCCCTTCCCACACCCAAACCCCTCGTTCCCACCCCAGAGCCTGCACCTCCTGTCTCAACCCAGAGAGAGGGTACAATGGCTGGGGATAGCAAGTGAGGAGAGGAGGGGAACAGAGAGGGTGGGGCCCCAAAGGGGTGGGGTCTTGGTGAAGGAACGTGATTTTAATGTATTGGTGGGTTCCTTTTTTTTTTTTTTTGCTTGACAAACCTAGGCATAGGGGCAGCAGTTTAATAATCCTGCGTAGGGCACCATAAACCCTAAGGACAGCCCTGGAGGGTTGAATTAAGATAGAGGCAAGGCCAAGATGTCTGTTTCACATCCGAGTAACTTATTTAGATCCTGAGTACTAGCATTGTGTAGAGTACGTGGCTTGCTCAGTTAGCCAACTGCTTGTAATTAATGCCATTTGGTATTAGAATCATAGAACACTAGAACTGGAAGGGACCTTGAGAGGTCATCGAATCCAGTCCCCTGCCCTCGCGATAGGACCAGGAGCAGCTAGATCTTCCCAGATAGATGGCCCTCCAATCTGCTTTTAAATATCTCCAGTGATGGAGATTCCACATTCTCCTAAGGCAATTTATTCCAGTGTTTAATCACCCTGACAGGTCGGAATTTTTTTCCTAATGTCCAACCTAAACCTCCCTTGCTGCAATTTAAGCCCATTGCTTCTTGATCTATCCTCAGAGGCCAAGGAGAACATTTGCTCTCCCTCCTCCTTATAACACCCTCTTTTAGGTGCTTGAAAGCTATATCCCCCTCTCAGTCTTCTCTTTTCTAAACTAAACGAACCTAAGGATTTACACCTGGTACTTCTACGCCACCGTGATACATCAATTTAAGACGCCAAATTGCAAGCTCTTTGGAGACAGGGACTGTCTGTTGCTCTGTTTGGCTGTGTAGCACCTCACAGATTAAGGCCTTTCATCCTAACAGCAGCTCTGGATGATACAAGAATACAATTCAATAACAACCCGGCACTCCTCAATCACAAAGTCCTCCCGCATTGAGAACTGCACATCCTCGCCCCATGCTGTCACAGACACGCGCCAAGTGAGAAGTGGCGTAACTGGCAAGGAGATTCTGTACTGGCGCATACCCGCCAGGCAGAACGCTGCACCTTCTGTGTGTGTTTCCCAACAGAGATACTCCAACGTGTAGGAGTGGGTCCTCAGAGCGCTGCTGGAAGTACGGCTGCAATTAGAAAATGCTCTTCAGAAGTAAAAGGGCTGATTTCTTTTTTTAAAGAGGCAGGAAAAAAAACGGTGTTCAAAGGGCCAAGATAATCAAGAAGGACTTGATCAATTTTCCTTATTTGTTCTCTGTCCCTTTGAAAATATGTATTTTCAAGCAATGGGCTTAAACTGCAGCAAGGGAGGTTTAGGTTGGACATTAGGAAAAGCTTCTTTTCTGCCAGGGTGGTTAAACACTGGAATAAATTGCCTAGGGAGGTTGTGGAGTCTCCATCACTGGAGATATTTAAGAGCAGGTTAGACAGACACCTGTCAGGGATGATCTAGATGGTCCTTGGTCCTGCCGTGAGGGCAGGGGACTGGACTCGACTTCTCGAGGCCCCTTCCAGTTCTAGTGTTCTATGATTCTATGATTATTTTCCCCGATCGCATAACGAATGCTGTTAGCATGGTGGAGAAATTTGCTCAAAGAAGCTTCTTTCTGAAGGTGAGACCAAGAAAGCATGAACATTTTTCAGTGAACTTTTTTTATTCCTACTAAGCTATTTTTAAGAGTCCATTTCATGCTTGGGATAAGAGTCAGCTTGGCAACACAGAAGATTAAAATCCACTCTCTTTGGGAGTTTCTCTCATGGGAGTCCTTTGCAAGTGGGAGTTTTGTCACTGAGTCCAATGGAAGAGAGTACCCCAACGGTTTCAGTTCTCCCTCAGTGGGCCTTAACCATGTCCCAGATGGACCAGAGTGGTGGCTGAAAGGATCCCTATATCTCCATGCTCTTGAAATGCTTGACCTCTTCTCTGATCCTGACCAATAGAAAGGTGGTTTTTGTGAGGATTAAACCAACATCACCACCTCATTTCACAGTGGTAGCTGAACAGTCTTGGGGTTACTTTGGCCAATAAACGGGCTGGATTTGAATCAATGATGGAGACCGTGGTCTCAGTCCTGCATCTGGTCTGAAAATGTGCCACAAGGTGTTAGACATTCTGTGGTTACTCGCATAACTAGGCCACTGTGTCCTGCCATGAAACAAAGAAGCGTTGCTGATACTGGATTTGACCTGGGAGAAACATAATGCACATCCTGAGCTAGACCGGAGGTGGGGGGTAAATACTGGCCCATGGGCCAGTCCACCATGGTTAGCTCCTTGCTCCTTCACGACCACAGGTATTGGCGATCGCAACTCCTGTTGGCCACGGCTCATTAAAGGTGCTGTCATATGGGTGGAAATCAGGTAAATATTGCATTTTATTAATATCAGCAGAACTGACTTAAATGAAGCAATGACAGTCCAGTAATTTAACTACTAAAACGCGTATCAACAGAATACCATTATACGCCATTGTGGATTGTATTCCCAGTAGAGGCCATGTTCAAATGTTGTGTGTGGAGCCCCACATAAACCGAAACTGTGGGCCACAAATAAACGGAAGCTGTGTGTTGAGTAGCCCTGGCTTAAAGGGTACATCTATATTGGAATAAAATAGCCACAGCTGGCCTGTATCCGTTAGCTTGAACATAAAGAACATAAGAACAGCCACACTGGGTCCATCTAGCCAGTGTCCTGTCTGCTGATAGGGGCCAATGCCAGATGCCCCAGAGCGAGTGAACAGAACCGGGAATCATCAAGTGATCCCTCCCCTGTCATCCATTTCTAGCCTCTGACAGAGGCTAGGGACACCATTCCTGCCCATCCTGGCTAATACGTATTTATGGACCCAACCTCCATGAATCTAGCTCTTTTTTGAACCTGAATCAGCTGCCTTGGACCAGCTATGAGCGTTTTATTGCAGTGTAGTCATATGCAAAGGGACCACTCCCACGAGGCTTTCCGATGGACAGGAAAGACCAAAGCAACAAGCTGGCACTTTGTTCCTGAGTCGTGGGACATTTCACACAGTGGGGAGTGCTTGGGAGCTTTCAGCTCAACATAACTCATGGTCACGCAAACTCATTTGACACATTCACACCCCTATATATTCTTAAAGATCATGTATCAGCTACAAAGAAGCATTGTTCCAGGTTGTAACGTGACATTTGCTGGATGTCAAATCACATGGGTGACATCTTCATTTTAACGTGCCCCTCCACCACCACCCCGTTCGATTTCAATAGGGCACACAATGTAGTGTATTGTCATAAGACAAGAGGCAATCGAGGCAACAAAACGGAAAGGCACAGAAAGCTGACCATGGAAGGCTTACTTCTTTCAAGAGCAGACAGCTGCAATCAATTCAAATAACAACCATTCAACCTAAAAATAAAGCCTCTAAAGGGAAGCGGGGGGGGGGGGGGCGCGGAAACAGGAACGTATCGGGTAGAGAGAACAGAGCCTTGTTCTAGAGAGCACTATCTTTCAGGAAACAGAAAAGTTCCCTCTTGGGATTAAGACAAAATCACCAGCTAAACGGTAATTTTGGAGGTGATGGGCTGGACATACAGGATGATGTTACCTTCTGTCTGATGTCGGACCAACAGAAGCTTGTCTTATCCTCACCTCCTATTTCACCCTCTCTTCCTATTTCATCTCTACCTGCTGCCATCTTGCCCTTAACCTAGTTTTTCATTTATCCTGCACAGCCAACTCTGTCTTCAAAGTTGCTTTATTAAGCTCCTTGCAGCAAAAACAGCTACACATGTAAAATGCACCTCAAGTTACCCCAAATGTGTGCTGGTAAAGCCTTTATAATATTCATCCTCAGAACCTCCTTAAGACCAGTTGGAGCTGCCCACCCTAACCCTGATATGACAATGCTCCTAGTAAGGGGTTGGGGATGGGCGAAGGAGTAACCATGTAGAAAGTCAGACGCTCTTCTCTCTACAACTCAGATTTACAGCAGATGTAAAAACAAGAGTAGGCTGGTAGCAGCATGAGTGAAATCTTTCACAAGCATGTGTGCAATAAACCACCATGCGAAGGCATTTCAAAGTTACACGCCTAGGGGGTTAGCTAGATTGAGTTATGTTGGAACCGCAAAGCCAGATCCAAGCACTGAGCTATCAGCCACTTTTGCATCACATTGTTCTAACGATGTTGAATACATGATCCATGATGTGGCTGAAAAGGAAATATGGACAGAGGCAGCGGAAACATGAGAATTCACAAAATCAGAGAAAACTCAAACAAATGTTGAGCGATGTGATGTCATTCCTTTAGATACAGGCTTGCACACACACAGAGACAGGTTGTACCTCTAAAATCCAGGCCTCTCTGGTCTGGCAACATCCGTGGTCTGGCAGGACCACAGATGCCTCTAGAGCAGAGAACCTGGGAGACTAATGGCAGGAGGGTCAGATAGGCGGGACATCATTGTCGGCAGCCGGGCTGGGGGCAGCGCAGGACCAGGGCCCCCTCCAGCAGCTCCCAAGAGTGTGGGGATGGGGCCAGAGCCCCATGGCTGCTCCCAGCAGCACAGGAACAGGGCCCCATAGCAGGAGCTGGAGCCTGTGCAGCCCAGGGATCCAACAATAGCTGGGCAAGAAGTCCAGCCAGGTTGTAGTGGGGAGGGGGTGCAGGATTGCCTAGTGGGGCAGCCTGCCCGCAGCAGGTGACATGCTTGGGGGTCAGTGGCAGGAGACCTCCCCTGGTACGGGCAAATTTGCTTGTTTGGGACAGGTCAGGTCCTGATGATGCTGGACTAGAGAAGTTCAACCTGTCCTTAGGTTCAATTGACGTAGAAGAGGCCAAAGGGAAGGTTGTGCATCTAGTGACTAGCACAGATGGTCACAAGGAAGGATGGTTTGATAGCTGAGGTGCTGGATTGGGAGCTCAGATCTGTGTTCCATGCCTGGCCTCCATGCCCCAGAAAAGCCACTTGGGACCTGAATCCAATGACCATTGATGTCAAAGGAAGGACTGAATCAATGAGCTTTGGATATGTCCTTCTGTAACTTTGTTCTGTGTCTATTCAACAGCAGCAACAACGTATGGGAACCATTGTATTTCCCTATACCAGTGCGATCCTCTGGGGATGAATTCAATAAATGTTCATGAGCAGTTGAATATTATGGCATAGATTTAAAATTAAGCTTTGCTTTCAAGCCAAGGAAAGACGGGGGAGTAATCTCCATAATCTTTAATGTATAGGGAACTGCTATTATCCTCATTTTGGAGACAGGCTACAGAGAGACTGGGGATATGTCTACGCTTCATGGCTATTTCGGGATACCAAAATATCTACCCTGCATTTACACAAGCCACTCATTATTTTGAAATATTTTTTGAAATACCGGGCACACTATTTCGCCATCCTGGTAAACCTCATTGCCCGAGGGATAAGGGATGGCTCAAAATAGCACCTTATTTTGAAATTTGGTGCTGTGTGGATGCGCCAAATTTCAAAATAGTTTTGAAAGAGGATACAAAATTTGCGTAGCACAAATTGAGGATCTTATTTCAAGTTTAGGGTGCTGTGTAGATGCACCCAAAGTGACTTGCCAAGGGCTAGATTGGAAATCTGTATTGAAGCAGAATATGGAGCCACAGTTTCACGATAAACAAAAGAAAGTGGCTTTCGAGCAGAGCGAGAGGAACTGGAGAAGTTGTACTGTAATTTCAAAATCTCTTATTTCCTAACAGTGTTTTTTGCAAGAGCTACAGCTGTGTTTTTACAGAGTTACCAAAGGAAAATATGACAAAATAATTTGATTCTTTTGTGACATTCTCCTCTAAGCTCTCCTACAGTTTCTAAGCTCATAGGAAAGGGGAGAAAAAAACACTGAGTCCCAAGAAAGCAGAAGAGGTGATAAATGTCTGGTTAGACAGCACTGGATCAGATGGCTTGGTACAGAGTGTTGAAATGAAGCAGTGAGAAATTGATGGGGCAAAAGGGGGAAATGTGGGGCAGAGAGTTTCAAAGGAGACACAGGGTGTGTCTAAACTACACCCCTCTGCCGACAGAGGGATGTAGATTAGGCACATTGCTATTGCAAATGAAGCGGGATTTAAATATCCCACGCTTCATTTGAATAAAAATGGCCACCGCTTTTTGCCGCCGCAGCACTTTGCCGGCAAAAAGCAGCAGTCTAGACGGGGATCGGTCAACAAGGAAAGCCTTTTCCGGCGAATCCCTCATGCCTCGTGCAACAGAGGGTCAGATTTTCACAAGACCTCTGCTTCCACCTAGGCTTCTAACAGTGCTTCATTAACCAGAGGGGATGGGTTCTGAACAGCTGTGGACTTCTGGTTATTTTTAAGTGCGAAGCACTTCTGAAAAGCTGGACACAGGGATGAGCACTGCACACTTGTGAAAATCTGGCCCTTGGATAACGGCGGAAAGACAGACAAATGGAGGTAAAAGAAAAAAAAATTACATTTGAGTCCATTATTATGGTGCGTTGGGATTTATCTGCCATTAGATTACCTATACATGAACATTTGCAAGGAAGTATTTTCGGTGCTCCTTATTCTAGACCCATGATGATAATCATCATTTCACTTAGACAGGACCTGACAGTTAAAGTGTGTGGGGCCAACCTTGTATTTTGCACTCAAGCAAATCTCCTACTTAATGTCGATAACATGTTTGAGAGAGGTGAAGCCTGACCAACTCAGGTTCCACCCTTCTGAGTGAAAGGCAGCCACCTCTGGGGGGGAGGAGGAGGGACACAGCTGCTGTTTAACAGCACTTAACATACACCATACAACAGTTTAGGACAGGGAGTGTAGGGAACGGATGTGAGCATTGGGGGGAGAATTTGGATTAAGGAAAATATCATTTAAAACTGGATTTGGGAAGAGGACCCAGGGCTAAAACCGTTGTGTAAGTAATTAGTCTGTATGCCAAATTCTGCATGGTCTAAGTACAATGGTCATTTCTCCCACCATTTGGGTTGTAAGGTTTCTGGCACTAGTGACACCACAGAACTGGAAAACAGAAATCAAAGAACAATAGAGCTCCCTGAGCTTACGGGACAAGGGAGATGAACAGAAAAGGGATCTGTCCATCACACAAACTGAGCTTCCTGAAAGCTCCAATCCAGTCAGGTCCCGAGGATGCTGGACTAGAGAGGTTCAACCTAAGGTACTGTTACTTATACCAGCAGACACTGAAGGACACCGAGCATGCTGATTTACTGCAGACAATAAATAGCTCCCAAGGAGACACAAGTGGATGCCTATTTTCCGAGTCTGCCAAAACGGCTTTCAATTGCACAGGCTTTGGGGCCCACTAGCGAACCTTTAAGCTGCATGGGCAGAATAGACCTCAGCAGTAGGTGCTACAACTGGCAGGCTGGCTTGGTTTGGATGTCCAGGTTTGCTTTGGGACCAGCAACAGCATTTGGACATAATAAAAATGTAATTAAGTTCTGAGCAGCGATGAATGTAGAGCCCTGCATGAATGTTTGGTCTGCAGAAGAGAAGAGTGAGGGGGGATTTGATAGCAGCCTTCAACTTCCTGAAGGGAGGTTCCAAAGAGGATGGAGAGAGGCTGTTCTCGGTGGTGACGGATGGCAGAACGAGGAGCAATGGTCTCAAGTTGCAGTGGGGGAGGTCTAGGTTGGATATTAGGAAAAACTATTTCCCTAGGAGGGGGGTGAAGCACTGGGATGGGTTCCCTAGGGAGGGAGTGGAATCTCCATCCCTGGAGGTCTGGCAGATTCCTCATGGTGCCGAGGTGAATGGGCAGCGCTAAAGGGGAGGGCTACCCCTCCTCACCAGGCCTGGCACATAGCCAACCGAATTGCAGCTCCGACATGTTGAGAGCGCCCAGGGCTTGGTTCGCTAATGCAGTGTGCAGCGTGGACGGGGCAATATGACTGCAAGGGGGGAGACAGGACAGGCCACCACTCTTCCCTGCCTGAACGTGAGATCGTGGAGCTGCCCCACCTCACGGAGGCAGTCAGCTGCACATCACACAGGGGTGTCATTCAGGACATGGTGAGCTTCAGGAGTGCTGCCATGGGGCACTGGATCTTCCCACCTTCCCTTTCTAGCCAGCTCAGCCAGAGGAGAGAGAGTAACATGGCCGTGAGGGCAAACAACTCATGTCACCAAAGTTTCTCCCAACACTCTTTTCCTTGGGCTTCTGCTGCTATGTAAGTAACACCTCCGTTACAGCCAGCCCTCACAGGCCAAAAAGAAATACACCCTACCACGCTGCACAGGTTACTGCAGGGACTGACCAGGACCATCGACAGATCAGCATGCCATTTGCTCAGCCTACCTGTGACCTTGCCCAACGTGAGTGATTTGATGGCCTTGAAGTCAATCTCGGAGAGGTTCTGCTTGAGTTTGAGAACTTGATCAACCTGGAACAGGTCAATAAACACAGTTAATTCCTGCGGCTTGCCAAGAGCCCCGAAGTATCTTGAGACCAGCCCTTTAGGAAAGCTCCGCTCTGGGTACAAAAAATGCCTGCCTCCCACGGATCGCACAATGAATGGGCTTTAATTTTGCAGGGAAAGCTAAAAAGGTGTGTCAGTGTGTTCATACAGCAGGGCTCTAAAGAAACCTTTCCTGCGAGAAACTTTAAATATTTGACAAGTGATTATGCCATGCCCCCACTGAGCATTCTGACCTATTCATCCCTGATTGCAACAAGCAGGCAAACAAATGAAGCCAGTGACTGTCAAGGATTAACTCTGCATGTAGAAGACCAGCATGTGGGATAAATCCCACCCATTAGCGCAAAGCTTGTGTGAGGCACAGATCAGAATCCCATCCGCCTATTTTATGTGCTGAATTAACTTTGGCAACCCCTGTAAGGTTTTACGCCAATGCACTGAAACGGAAGAAAAAAGAAAATACGATATTCTCGTCCTCTGCCTCTTCTTCACCTCTCGCCTCCTCTGCTGTCTCTGCCCTTCTCTCTCTTCTAATTAATGACGGACACAAAATACCATTCAGCCCTAACAAATAAGCAAAAGCTTGCCAAAAAGCTGCTGTGCGTTCACTCCTCTCTCTCCCTTTGAAAACCAGGACAGCACAAGGTTACTTGATAGCCCAGGCTGGCTGCCTACCAGGTGTTAGACTCATCCAAGGGGCGGTGAGAATTCAATGCTTGGGGATCGGCAGTGGGAGAGACTTTGGGGTTCTCGCCAGCTGATAGAAGACCGTCACAGGTGCATGCGAGAGGCTAGATTGTGCCCTTGTCACTAAAGTGACCACTGACACAACTAGTCCTGATGCAGCCAATGGGATGATGTGTGTGCGTCTAATAGTGACACAATTTAACCTTATCAGTCCTTCCTCCTCGTCAAGCAGTCCAGCCATGGGTGACATTCAAGTCTGGGACACATACACATGAAAGCCGTGAGACTCCCATGTACCTCCATGTGCTTTTTCTTCTTGTTCAAATGCAAGAATGCACTGAGCTTGTCAAGTATATGGAGGGAACAGTAGGGTGAGGCTGCTACCAGTGGCATAGGGGCCACTTTGATCCCTATGGCTGCGTCTAGACTGGCAAGTTTTAAACTTGCCAGCTGTCTACACTGGCCGCTTTGAATTTACGCAAGAACACTGACGATCTAATGTAAGATTGTCAGTGTTCTTCCGCAAATACAATGACTCTTCCGTATGGGAAAAAGCCCTCTTGTACAAATGCTTTTGTGCACGAGGGCCAGTGTAGACAGCTGAGAACTGTTTTGCGCAAAAAAGCCCTGATGGCAAAAATGGCCAAACCGCGTCTAGATTGGCATGGACTCTTTTCCGCAAAAGCGTCCGTGCCAATCTAGACGCTCTTTTCCACAAATGCTTTTAACGGAAAAACTTTTCCGTTAAAAGCATTTGCGGAAAATCATGCCAGTCTATACGTAGCCTGTTTGTTAATATCTCCAGTGGCCCAAGGTGGAGGAATAGATGGGGAAAACTTGGAGTTGCTGCAGAGAATTTCTTTCCAGTTCTCTTTGGTCTTCTCCTGGGCTCTCCTTCACTTGCCCAGGGACTAACTCATCAACATATTTAAAATTGGGAAGGAGTTTTTCCCCCCAGATCAGATTGGCAGAGACTCTGCAGAGCAAAGGGGTTACATATAGGGCCTGGGTCACTTGCTCCTTTCAAAGAGGGAAAATGGTGGCGTCTACATAACTTGCAGTCTTTGGCTCAAGATTTGAAAGACTTCCATAACTCAGAGGTTATGGCCCTGTTGCAGGAGTGGAGGTGGGGGTAGGATCTGTGATCATGATGGTCCCTTCTGGCCTTAAAGTCCATCATATGCCTCAACGTTTCAAAATTCAGCCTGGTAAGACCTAAGTTTTGCCAGGCTTGCTCATAGTGGGGCCATATTGGGAATCCCCATGCCCTGCAGTGAGTAGGTATTTGCACCAATAATGTCATAAAGCCTACTATGTAAGCCCATTGAGATCAACAGGACTGTTTTCCAGGCAAGATACTAATTGATGTTGGGTGCAGGCAGTGAATCAGACCCTGAAAGTAAACCACGGTAGGTAGGAATGATACCTGAACGACGAGCTCTTTTCCTTCTCTGTTGATCTTCACACAGTGTAATTCCCGGTTGGCAAGGTTTCCAGAGTCAATGGTGAAAATGAGGGAGCCATCCTTACTCAACTTGTATCGCACCTGTAAGCTTCCTTAAAAGGAAAACACATTTCCGCTTATAAAACGACACTTCCATAACGACATATGTTCAATAGCCTTGCACAACAGGCAGCATTATTTTTATTTTTTAACTTCTTCATTATCACTTGTGACACTTATTTTAGAAAAAAAGAAAATCGTCAATCTTTAATGAAAGGTATGACAAATAATTTACCAGAAGCTTTTTTCACACCAGCTTACAAATGCCACTCTACAGAAACATGCCTGAGATGATCAAGCAAATAATTTATATTAAAAGCATATATCTCTCTCTCCATAGGGCATACATTTTAACATTTGCACCATATCTGATCTCTATTAGACTTTTTTGTATGAATGATCATTTCCACCAGGGGGCATACAGGTCTAGTGCTGTTTCATGATCAGAGTAACGTGTGAGTTTTATTATTATCGGTACTCTTCAAGAAGACAGTAAAGCGAAATGTAATAGACATTGGAGCCGGCGATAGATTGTACTTGTTTGGAAATGGGAATGATTCAAATTCATCTACAGTTATGGAATTTCTTTTCAAACACAAAGCCCAGAAAATGAGTCCATTAATTGTGGCTACTCTCTGCTTGTGAGAAACCAAACATTAACAAACCTGCATGTGTGCAAGGTAGGAAAGGATATGTATCACTATCAATCATCCCATAAAAGAGTAAGGAAAAATAATGTGATTTTAAAAGCTCTGGGAAAAAAATGCACTGACTGGATTCTTTGCCTTGCTTTTTTCACAAGTGAAGAACAAGTGTTTGCAGTTCAGCATGTAAACAGGTAAAACAAAACCTGAAAATCTTTGGGAGTTCTTGCACGTCAGTCATTGAAACATGCTGAACATTTTCAGTCCTACTGAGTATTCTTTGTTTAGAAACACTTTTCAGTTTTACTACATTCATTTCAGGATTGTTTCAAAGGAGACAGAAATAAACACATATAGAATCCCACAATCTGCTGAGTAGTAGGGCCTCACTTTGCTTTAAATATAGTACATAACTTTTATCTCCTTCCTTCCTTTTTTTTTTTGTTTGCATTAGCTCCAAATATTCCATGCATCATTGGACTTTGGAGATGAACGCAGGTGAACACGAGCTGGAGGGAAACTGTCATTATTTGGGTTTTCCATCATTTTATTTCCAGATTTTTTCAGAGCATGCAAATCTAGTCTCCCGTCTTAGAAGTTCCCCCTGGATGAAATCTGCCCTCGTGCAGCAGACGTCCTATACTCCCCCAAAGTCCTCCCAAAGTCTTCCAGCAGTGTAGGAATAATGCTGGTCTTCTTCACATGGGTGCATATCACCAGGTGCTGAACTCCCATTGATTTCAGTAGGAGTTCTTCCAGGCTCGGGGCCAGAAACATCCCAGAAAGGAGCTTCAGGAGAAGGACTCTATGTCCTTATCCTTCCAGGCCACACAAGCCCCACGCTTGCTAACAGGTGAGCGTTACCACAGCTCAGCCAATCCAGGGAGGTCAGTTTACCACAAAGCATTGGAGCAAGGAAACAGCAGAATATCCAAAGGCAGGAGAGGAAGTAGGAAAGGCTACTGAGGATTGGTCTTTTCATCACTCCATAGGCCTTCCAGAGCAGAAGGGGTTTTAAGAGAAGGAGACGGTAAAGCACGTAAGAGGCACAGTTTCTTAGAGATCTCGGAACACCCATTGATGTCTCTGGAGCATTTGTGCTTGTCAGTAACAGGCTTAGGATTTTTAAAAATACAATAATACACAGCCAGTTTCCACCACCCTCAATCACATTGCTGGAAACTTACCCTGCAAGGAATCTCCCGACTCCAGCACAACTCTTTTCGACTTCCTATTAAAATCCACACTAAGCTGGAGCTAGGCTGAAAGGACCTATCACTAAAGAGACACCAAGCAATGGCTGAGATTAAGGCTTTTTGGTGGCACCTCTTTCATTAGGAAACACAAAGGGCAGGGCTAGCGACAGATTTCACTGGGCCCTGGGAAATATGAGGGGGGTCAGCTTCAGACCCCGAGGAAAGGGCGGGGTTTGGAGTAGAAGGGGTGGAGCTAGGGACTCAGCCCTCAGAGTCATCCAGACCATGACGCGCAGGGCTCCGGCACCAGTGTAAAGGGGTCAGGGCTGTTTAGATTTACCTGCAATTTCCTTGTATATGAACATGCCTGTCTAGCTTTCGAGGATGTTATGAGACACGATTAATTCATGTTTGTTAAGTGTTTTGAGAGGTCAGCTAAAAGGTGTGAATGCACATATACACGCAAATGGAGTGAACAGTGCGCTGTTGTTCTAACAAGTATTTTCTGGAGCAATATCATCTATGAAACAATAGGTCGGACCCTCAGTTGTAAACCAGCTTCACTGCAGTGACTGCCTCAGAGCCACACTGATTTACACAAGCTGATATTCCGGTCCATTTTTTCCTCTAAGAAAGCATTAGGGAAAAAAATTCAATTCAATACCTGTGAAATTTTCTTTTGTAAAGATTGGAAGGAATCACTTCCTCGCATCCACGGTTATTAATTTTCTTTCAATTGCAGCTGAAACTTCTTTGGATTGCTGCTCTCCACAATTATTGACTTGAACAGGGGCTTTTGTCTGGGGCCAAATTCACATCAATATAAATAAGCAATTTTACCAATTGCCATGGAGTTTCTATAGGATTTATACCGGTATCACTTTGGCCCTTGTTCAGCAGCAAATCTTTTCATGCTGGCAGATCTACATCATCTTTTCATGACGGGAGAATGTGAGCTAGACAGAGAAATGGATTATTCATTATGGTTAAGAAATCTAGTGTTTGAAATGTCGATCACCTGGTGGGTCGGAGTTCTGTGTCACATGAACATAAGAACATAAGAACGGCTGTACTGGGTCAGACCAAGGGTCCTTCTAGCCCAGTATCCTGTCTACCAACAGTGGCCAGCATCAGGTGCCCCAGAGAGGGTGGACCGAAGACAATGATCAAGCAATTTATCTCCTGCCATCTCTCTCCAGCCTCTGATAAACAGAGGCCAAGGACACCATTTTATCCCCTGGCTAACAGCCTTTTATGGACCTAACCTCCATGAAATTATCTAGCTTCTCTTTATACTCTATTAGGGTATGTCTACACTACCCCTCTAGTTCGAACTAGCGGGGTAATGTAGGCATACCGCACTTGCAAATGAAGCCCGGGATTTGAATTTCCCGGGCTTCATTTGCATAAGCGGGGCGCCGCCATTTTTAAATCCCTGCTCGTTCGAACCCCGTGCTGCGCGGTTACACGCGGCACGAACTAGGTAGTTCAAACTAGGCTTCCTAGTTCGAACTATCGTTACTCCTCATTCCACAAGGAGTAATGGTAGTTCGAACTAGGAAGCCTAGTTCGAACTACCTCGTTTGTGCCGCGTGTAGCCGCGCTGCACGGGGTTCAAACCAGCGGGGATTTAAAAATGGCGGCGCCCCGCTTATGCAAATGAAGCCCGGGAAATTCAAATTCCGGGCTTCATTTGCAATTGCGGTATGCCTACATTACCCCGCTAGTTCGAACTAGCGGGGTAGTATAGACATACCCTCATAGTCCTAACCTTCACAGCCTCCTCTGGCAAGGAGTTCCACAGGTTGACTACACGCTGTGTGAAGAAGAACTTTCTTTTATTCGTTTTAAACCTGCTACCCACTAATTCCATTTGGTGACCTCTAGTTCTTCTATTTAGGGAACTAATAAATAACTTTTCTTTATCAGCCCTCTGCACACCACTCATGATTTTATAGACCTCTATCATATCCCCCCTCAGTCTCCTTTTTTCTAAACTGAAAAGTCCCAGTCTCTTTAACCTCTCCTCATATGGGACCCGTTCCAAACCCCTAATCATTTTAGTTGCCCTTTTCTGAACCCTTTCCAAGGCCAAAATATCTTTTTTTGAGGTGAGGAGACCACATCTGTACACAGTATTCAAGATGTGGGCGTACCATAGTTTTATACAGGGGCAGTAAGTTATTCTGGGTCTTATTTTCTATTCCTTTCCTAATAATTCCATGATGCCAGGGCCACTGCCCCCCTAAAAAAGAGCATGGGCATAATTCAGGTTCCTATGATTTTGGCATCATTTCTATCATACAATAGTAATGAAGACTGCTTCTACACTTTAGTGCCAAAAAATCAGAATTTTGTGCAAAAACCCTGCTAGCGTTTTCACTGGCCATTGACATTTTGCACTGGAATTGCTGAGTGTTGGTGCAAAACCAAAGGCACCCTGACGTGAGTCCTTTTGCTCTTTGCACGGATCCTTTCATGCTAATGTGCCAGGGCAGACCCTGGATTGCTTTTACTTGCTTCATTGCTCTCCAGACCTATCCCCCATTGTAGAGCAGGACTGGGTCACTCTGACATTCAGCAGTCCTGCCTACAGATGCTATAGTTCCACCCCAACAGCCACTGCTCTGGGACACAGAACAAACCATTGCTGTGAAACGCTCCTGCTGCCTCCTATAATGTACTGTGCACATGTAACCCCCACCAAGCAGATTTGAACCTGGCACCTCTGGAGCTTAGTATGGGAACCTCTATCTTTTGAGCTAAAAGCCAGCTGGCTCTCAGACCACAGCAACAGATAAGAACAAGTGACCTCTACAGCATGGGCTAAGTGCTACTGCATGGGTCAGTGAACCACACTAGGGGTACGTCTAAACTACATGCCTCTGTCGGCAGAGGCATGTAGATTTGTTTGTTCAGCAAAGGCAAATGAAGCCGTGATTTAAATGATCGCGGCTTCATTTACATTTACATGGCTGCCGCGCTGAGCCGACAAACAGCTAATCAGCTGTTTGTCAGCTCGCGCGCTAGTCTGGATGTTCCCCCTGTCGACATCAAAGCCCTTTGTCGGCAGCCCCGGTAAACCTCATTCCACGAGGAATAACGGGGCTGCCGACAAAGGGCTTTGATGTCGACAGGGGGAACGTCCAGACTAGTGCGCGAGCCGACAAACAGCTGATCAGCTGTTTGTCGGCTCAGTGCGGCAGCCATGTATATGTAAATGAAGCCGCGATCATTTAAATCACGGCTTCATTTGCCTTTGCTGATCTGTCTAATCTACATGCCTCTGTTGGCAGAGGCATGTAGTCTAGACACAGCCACGGTGTGTGGGTTACACACAGTCAGGGCGGGAGGCGGGGGCTGATGTCTGGGTCTCCCTCTCTGCTTCTGGTGCCTGTCACACGCACCTATTCACCCCTGCCACAATGCTGATTCGCTTTGAGTCCGGGATTGGTGAGCAGCGAGAGAGCTACCAAAAAGCAACCCTTTCATTGGCATTGCAAGTGCTGCACATGTAAACACTCGTGGGAAACAATCAAACCACAAGCCAGCACTTTTCATTCAGCACGTTTCTGTCGCAGACCAAACGGTCAGCCAAAAAAACTCTGCAAGTGTAGAAAGCACAAGTGTTGTCTCTGGAACAAGAGTGAAGATCGTCACAGCAGTACGCGCTGGGCATTTCATTGTAGTCGTGGCTTGGCTCCAAACCGTGGTCATGCCCAAGCACAGCCCTCCTTACCCGTGCATAGAACCTGCAGTTCCATAGGGCACCAAGAAATGTGGGGCACCGCTGGGATCTAATGGCCACCTGCCTCTTCCTATCCCTGGTGTGTGACTCTACTTCCTCCCGAGAGGATCTCGTGAACAAAGCCTGCCAGAGTTATTAGCAGACATGGAACCTGCGATAGAGCTATTCCAACCCTAGCCATACACAGTCAATTTCTGAGTTTACTGTGTTCGCTGAGAGGACCTGGAGTGTAACATTTGTTTTCAATATTTCATTAATAGGATGCTGAAAATTTTAAAATCACATCTCTAAAAAGTCATCACACCCTCCCTTGCCAGGCTGCCATGGGGCATAAGGGCAGCAGTTTAATAGTACTATGTCGGGCCCCATCCAGCCTAAGGATGGACTCAACAAGACTCAAGCAATATACTGCCTGGTTATTACGCATGGACTTCATGGGGACCATTGCTATTCACTCAGCACAGTGAAGGGACTGTTTTGCCAAGCTACACCAGGGACAGCCCTAACCCCAGGAGTGGAGGAGCAGAAAAAAAGCAGCTTAAAACAACGCTAAGCCCAACAAATCCAAAGCAGAGTCCAGACAGTCACATCATCCGTAGTTCAGAGACCCGTCTGCATACTCCACAAAAAGATTATCCTAGGACACAAATTGCACCAAGCAAACTAACATCCCGGCCCAAGTGTGATCCATGAGGACATGCCCCCGGTGTTGGGTTTTTCAGCTTCCTTTAGCAACAGGGTCGTTATTCTCTCTGCTGGCTGTGTACTGGGGGTATCAGCAGTGTCAGCGAACTGTGTGCATTTCAGCATGGAGAAATGCAAGCGATGCTCAGCTACAGAGGAGTTCTTTAAGAAGCCGTCAGTGACGCACATGAACGAGCCTTTTTATTATTGCAGCAACCCACAAGTGGGACCACAGGAGGCTATATTAATTCAACATTACAGTCCAGGAGAGGTGTTTGCAAACTTCCTATGACACTTAGAGAGCGAGAGAGAAAAAACCCAACCCTCTGACAAGCCTGATTCTTTCTTTGATAATGGCTACCACAACCTGCTATGCATAGTGAGAACAAAAAAGAAATAAGCAGTAGTGGCTCAATTCTGCTCTAAATGACGTCAACGGCAAAGCCCCCGTTAATGTCAATGGGAGAATGATTACACCAGATGGGCCTTATTTCAGTCTCAAATGCATGGATATAAATCAACAGTAACTCCATCCAAGTCAGCGGAAACTGCAAACACTCACCCCTTCTGGAAATTAGGCCCTTATTTAGGTACCAAAACGTAGAGTAACATTTTTAAAAGTGTCACGGTGACTTAGGTACTGAAGTCCCACTGACAGTGAGACCTGGGCTTCTAAGCAGTGTTCTTTGGGGGGGAGAAGGGAAAAATACGCTGGCTTCTAAACCACTTTGGTACATTTGAAATGTTTACCCTGAGGGTGTTGACGTAGACGTGTAAGTCCAAAAATGCTGATCTTGCTTCCAAGGTCCCCTCACCCAGGGACCTGCATGGTGCTCACTTTGGAATCAGACCAGCTCTGCTAAGGTGTCTAGAAAGAGACTTAACTCCGTGTTGACATCAAGATTTCTTAAACAGGGCGATTCCTGCATGCACCACCAATGGCATTACGAACATGAAAGTGGCCATATTGGCTTAGACCAATGGCCCATTCATCCCAGCATCCTTTCTTCTGACAGTAGCCAATGCCAGATTCTCCAGTGGGAATGAACAGATCAGGGAAATCTTGAGTGATCCATCTCTTGTCATCCAGCCCCACCTTCTGGCCCTCAGAGCTTAGCAACACCTAAAGCATGGATTTGCATCCCTGACCATCTTGGACAAAATAGACGCTGGTGGGCCTGTCCTCCAGAAATGTATCTAAGTCTTTTTTGAACCCTATACTAGCTTTGGCTTTCACAACATCGCCCGCAAGTGAGTTCCCCAGGTAAACTGTTGTGTTGTGTCACCATCTACTTCCTTTTGTTTGTTTCAGGGCCCTTCCATGAGTTCACTGGGAGAGTGTAGAAGAAGGGGTTGGGGTTAATGGCATCGCTCATCAGAATAATATGGGGATCACTGGCTTATATCCATCAGCTGTGACCATGCACTGTCGATGGACCATTCATATATCCAACAGAAGAAGACAGAATGACTTACAGACTACTACACTAGTGACCACCCTGCTTTCTTATTTCCACAGCATGCATATCAGCAATCGTTAAGAGAGCAAATAATTAGGGACGTCGTTGATGAAATGGGGGAAATAACATGAGTGAGGCTATTCATAATGCTATGCACTCACAACCAACGATAAAAGAATGGCACACAGAAAGCCCTTTGCAATGATTTAGGAGAAATGTGGTGGTGTTAATTCCACGTTACGTGGTACGAGCCGATTGTTTTCAGTGCCAGGCAGCACAAAAAACCTCCCTGCCAGCTTGCAGAATCCTGGTGCTGCTGTACTTCCCTTTTAGAGCTTGGATATTTAAACCTGAACGACCTCTCTCTCTCTGTTTGTAACAGCTGGGCAGGAAACCTGCTCCTTAATTAGCAGCCTCTCCCAAGGGACAGTCACTCAATAAATTTACTCTTCATAGGATGTGCAGCTGGTATTATGGAATTACAGGACCCATCTTCTTAATCAGCCAGTGGTTTTTAACTAAGAAAGTCTTTGCACATTTTGGGGAAGAACGGGGGAAAATTGGGCAGTTGCTGTTTGTTTCACACCTGTAAAAAATGGAGAGGAGAGATTGCCGATTTTGGTTTCCTGAGGTATCCTGCTGCTGTTGCTCAAATATTTTTTGTTCTGCTGTCTTAAAGGAAAACTCTAGTTATTAAGTCTTAAATAGCTACACTGATTAATAGAGTACTCAGAGCTATGAGTTGAGAATGCTTATTCAAAATTTGATTGGCACCCCTTCTCCCCAAGAGTGGAGTGTATAGATCTAAGGGTCAGGTGTGGGTCTTTCCAAAGACCAACAACAATGGATAATTATTTATTGGCTAGTGTATTTATTTAACCTGATAGGACGTAGTGTAAAAGTGCACCATGGGCCATGTTTACAAAGTCATTCAGGCACCTAAAATGTAGCTAGGTGCCCAGTTGCATTTGCAGCAGTACCTGAGAAGTTTTGGAACTTGATTCTCATGTCAAGGCAGCGACCCTGGTAGCCCATGAGCCAGAAGGGAAAAGATCAGGCACATGCACGGGGGTGAGGATAGGGTGGGAAATCAAGCAGCAGCTGTGTATCATTACAAAACCCAGAAACAATCACCCAAAGCTGAAACGGAAGCGCCCCACACCTACATGGGCCCACAGAGCCTATCCTGCAAACAACTTATGCATCTGACTAACTTTGCTCACATGGGCAGTTCCATCGACTTCAACGGGACTATCTACATGAGTAATGTTACTCGGAAGTGCGTTTGAAGGTCTGGGGCCATACTGTGTGTGAGAACCAAGCCACACATGTGTTTGAAGCTTTGGAATGTTAGACAAGCAAATGCTTTGGAGGTTAGATTAGAGGGCAGAGAATGAGAGACCGATGTACTGACCACACGTCCAGGCAATTTATCATGTAAGCATCACTCAGATTTGCTGGGTGACCTTGAGCAAGACGTGTTCCTCAGTTTCCCCCTCGATAAATTGGGGGTGATAATCTCACTCTCTTTTGCACAGTGCTTTTAGAGATCTGGAGCGAGGCTTCTGTAAACAAGCATGGCGTTGTGATTATTACATCTATTTCTACCCAGTGAATTAACGGAGCTGTTGCTGCTCTTTAGCAGGGGTAGTTTTAAGGATGTTTTCCAACAGGTGACTCGGTGTGATGAGGCACAGCAGAAGTGAAGAGATCAACTTCACCAGATAAAACCCCCAGCCAACACAGAAACATGTTTTCAATCCACAATGTTGATGCCTTTGTGTTTTACCCTGCAAAGGTAAACTGCTTTGTGCTGACATGCCCTTTCTTCTTCCTTTCAGTTGCACTTAAGACACTTCCTTTAAAAAATGCATACAATAAATACTAATGTGGAAGTTCTCACTCTGTTAAAATATTCATGATATGTAACAAGCCTTTCCAAGGGCTTTAACAGGAGTTAGATTAGACTGGATGGTGTCCCTAGCTTCTGTTTGCCAGAAGCTGGGAATGGGAAATAGGATATGAGTCACTTGGTTACCTCTTCTGTTCATTTCCTCTGAAGTACCTGGCATTGGCCGCTGTCTGAAGACAGGAGACTGGGCTGGCTGGATTTTTTGGTCTGACCCAATATGGTGGTTCTTATGTAGTTCACGCGTCTTTGTATTTCAAGACATTTTGACTTGGATGTCTTTCATCTGACTCTGGAGATTTCACTTGAAGCATCAAGTTTGCAAAATGAGTCAGTTTATTCTCTCCCACATGAATACAGTGTAAAATTTCACCTCATCACATCATATTACACGAATCATGCTTGATCACTAACCTCTCATGACTCGTGGGAAGAATAGGCTAAAGCCCTCAGCTGGAGAAGACTAGTGGAGCTTCATTTACTTAAAGGACATTAGACTAGCATGACCTACTTGTGCGTCTGCCTTCTTGTTTTCAAACTCAAGTTTTTATCCTCCACCCGTTCTACTTTCAAGCTCTGCAACACAGTCACCCATCCAAGCAGAGATGGGCCCCGTAGCCATTAAGAAATAATAATGTTCAGCAATGAGACCATGATGGATTATGGACTGAATGGGTTGGAGAAATGATACGGTCAATGTGTTGATTTCGTTATGGCTCTGGATCACCAGATGAAGCACCAAACTTAAAACTAAAGATCATGATTTGCACCAGCCATCATGCTTAGTTCATTAAAAAAAAACCACCTTAGTGCAGTGTATTGCCTGTGAATGTCTTGTCTGAGGTTAATGATCCTTGCTTGTGTCATGGCCCATTACCGACATCCAGATGGCCATTAATCCCTGGTAATGCCCTGTGCCTTTTATCATTAGGTTCTTCTCAACAGTGCCCAACATTTCATTGACTTTGCTGGTTCTGACTCTCACACCAGCAGTGCTGGCTTGATTTATTGCGAGCCTCAGGGTAGTGTTTACATTTCAGAGCCATGAGCAAACCGACCACATACAAGAACAACTTGTTCCTGAGTACAGAGATTTGTTGCGTCATCAGATTAATGCTGATGACCAGAGAAAGGATGGCACAATTAAGAACAGAATTTAGGAGGTCTGGGCGCAATTTCAACTCTAGCATAGGCTTTGTGGTTAATATCAAACAAGTCACTTAATCTCCCTCATTTCCCCAAATGTAAAGCTGGGCCCTGATGTTGCTTGAGGTTCTAGGCATGGCCATACAATAAATAAATAAATAATTGTAATAATAGCCACCATATAAAGTTTTCATCATGACACTGGTTTTGTAGCAAAATATAGGCCAATATATATTTCAGAGGAAATATGTGAATATTTCTGTAATTTGTAAAGAACTTTTTCATGGTTGGATCTTGTTATCAGAATTATCACCCACACAAACAAATTTTGCATTTGCAACCTTTACTTATTTGCCTGTAAACATTCTCATGAACTTTCTAGTTTCATCCTGCTAAAAGTAGCATTATTGGTTGCCAAAGACATTGGTGTAAAGGGTTTTTGTGGGTGTTTGGCTGCTGTTTTTTTGTTGTTCTGTTTGGCCTTTCCCAGATATAGATATAAAGCACAAAAGTCTGCAAAAGCTTTCATGCAGCATTTTTTGCAGTGGTAGCTGAGGTCAGCTGCTCAAAAATTCTAGCAACAAGACGACAAATGGCCTAGACAGTGTATTTGTAGCCTTGTCAGTCCCGCAGTATTAGGGGAGCAAACTCCACACACACCAGGACACAACAACTCACAGTGGCATGAGACCCTGCCAGAACAACAGATGCAAAACTTTCAGACATCTTTCCGCTTCTACTGTGATCAACTCTCCTTCTCCAAAAATATACCGTTCAAGATCTATGGGCCCTACACATGCCTATCACAACATATGGTGTACCTCATCCAGTGCACTTTTTCAATAACAACAGTGTGGGTGAAACCTGACAATCACTGCACTCTCAAATGAACTCACATAGGGCAATGATAAAAGGACAAAACCACCCTATCAGCTGTGAGTGAACACTGTTCATAGAGCAATCTCTTACCAATCCTCATCCTCAACATTTTCAAAAGATGAATGCGGGAGTTTAAATTTGTTACCCTGTCAGACACTGAACAGAGACACTGGATTGATGGCTTATTACAACCGTGTGTCACCCTCGTACCCCTTCTTTTTGTCCTATGATGGCAGAGGTATGGAGGCCAGTCTGCCTCGATTGGTCCCTTACAACACGTGTGAACTACTTACACTGAGCAATCTGTTCCACCATACATTTGACTGTGGTGCTAGGGACCTGAAGAAAAGCCTTTTCTTGGTAGCAGAGACCTTTTCCAGACCAGAAGGAAAGCTCTATGTTGCCTCAAAAGTTTATCGTTTCCCACCAACAGAAGTGGGTCCAATAAAAGCTCATCAACTTTTTCTCGACAAATGACATTTTCAAAACACTGGACAGAGGGTGTATGTAGAAAACTGTCCTCTGCTGGCTTAGCTCTTGATAAAATTGCAACAGCTAAAAACCATTCCTTTTCCAGCTCAAAATCAAGTACTAGAAACTCTGTTTGCAGCCCAATGATCCTGAGTTTTTGTCCCAGACGTCAATATGATCAATGTCAGTCTGTGTGTATGCAGCATGCAGATTACTTACAAACAGCTGCTCTTCTTTCCTCACCTTATATAATCTAATCACAGTCGTCTACCTGTTCCCTTTGGGTCTCCTATGCAGCAGTTGACTGTTCAGTAACCTGAAGTGTTTCAAATGCGTAAAACATCTCCATCAATTGAGCTAATGAAGCCCCACTTGCATCTCCTTCCTCTTGGACAGTGAAAAAGAAATCTGCCCAACAGAGTCCTTGGCTTAATGCTTTTGGCTCTTCCTCCTTTCAAACAAGTCTCTCATGCTCAGAGGTTTAGAAGAGCATATGTTTAAGGGAATCCTATTTGGATGCCAGCTAGTCATGCCTCCTTGATTTAGTCACATGGTCTTTGAATTGAAATTTCTTGTCAATGTCTCGATTGTCTGCATCGATTTGCAAATGCATTCTCTGCGCCATCATATGTTCCAGGTGGTGGAGCATGGTTATGGCAGGGCGCCATCTCTGCTTATGTAGTTATTTCCTATGCCAGGGGATCGAAAGCTCTTTTCATGGTTGGATTGATGATCTAGGGGCAGGAATATTGCTCGGGGGGGAGTAGTCCCACATTCAAATCCCTGACGAGCTCTAGCTGTGTGTTCTCTTTCCACTGTACCTTGAATTGGGGTGGGAGAGGCACTAGTGTTGGTGGTACGATGGCCAAGAGCACTAGGCACTGTGCTCCAGGCCGTACTGAAGTGCTGGCACAGTGAGGATAGCCCCAGTCCTGTCCCTTCTGCCTGAGGCCTGCCCCTCTCTGCAGAGTGAAGCCAGGTCCCTTGCCCCGGGGTCAGCAATTCTGTCAGCCTCCCTGACTGATGGTGGCCCTTATCATGAAAGACTAAGGAGTGAGCAACATGCATCCATGCAAAAATAGGAGGTTTAGCAATTTGCAAAGGAAGTTGACTTGCTTTGTGCATGTGCTCACTCGGTGTTATTTTACCTTTGCCCTCAATTTACTGTCTTTGTCCATGTAGCTCAGGGGGGCATGAAGGGGGGGGGGGGAGGTTCCTTCCCTTCAGGGTCAGTGGCCACTCTGACTCATTACACAGCACCCCATCTATAGTAAAAAGTCGTTTTCCAGGCGGCTGACAATATATCCCAAGGACATCCTCAGGCCCAACCCTTTGTCAAAGAGGGGTAACAGGCAACTAGACAGTTAGTACCGGGAAGCAGTCATAAGTCTGAGCCCTGGTTAAGGGCGGGGATGCAGGGAAAAGTTTGTATGCACAAGCCTTAGTTCAGTGTGGGGCAAGCAGTGAAGCAGTTTATAAGTAGCTCAAGGCCCATTTGCAACAGCTCCAGCCGGGTCCCCTTGCTCAGGCAGATGCAGGCGGCTGAACGGGAACAGCCGATGGGGGAGACTGTCACCTGAAAGCGGGGTGGCAGGGGGGACGGAGGCCCACCCATTCCTCTGCATCCCAGCCCAGGCCCCTAACAGCAACAGAGATGACCACTGGGTCAGTAGGGATCCGTACCGAAACACACCGACCTTCTGTTGCTGGGTCAGCGATGGGCTGTACCGCAACCCACTAACCGAGGTCGGCTATCCCTGGGCTGTTTCCATTTTCCCCCTCGGGCTGTACCTGGATCCGAAGCAGGTCCTCTGGACAGAGCGATATGGAGTCCTCCAGCCAGATAAACAAACTCTCCGGGCAGTCCTCCAGTAGTGGGCCTAGTGACCCAAGCCAGTCGTTAGCTTCCTCAGGGTCTAGCTCCTTACTTGGTTGTGCTGGGGAGGCTTCTGGCTTCCTTGCTGGCTAGGACCTGACTGGTCTTTCGGGCAGGACTTTTATATCCCTGGCCCCGCCTCCTGGCTTCCGCCCAGGTGAGTTACTAGGGCCAGGTGCTGCCTACCAAGGCTCAGAGAGGGGCTCCTCCCCCTCGGGGTCAGTGGGCGGCCACTCCGACCTACTGCAGTCTGACATTAGAATGGCATCACCTTTATTAGGAAGAGGTATTCCAGATGCGACTAAACGCGCTTGCAAGGCAGAGGCCGGTAGACATAAAAGGCTCATGCAAGCCTGCTTCTGACTTTGAGGTGGAGGGTGGTTAGGGTGAACAATTAGTTTATGAGAAAAGCAACAGGTTTGCAAAAATGTCTGCTTTATGTCTCATGGACATTTTTTTGCAATGTGCTAATTGATCATGCACCTGACAGGGTTAGTTTTTCATTACCCATTTATTAAAAAGTTTGACAGATTTCAAGGCCCTCGCTGACAGAGTTTAACTAGTTACAGCTCCTGTAAGCTGGAAAGAAAGACGTGCTGGCAGAAGAGCGAGTCGAGCTGGTTTCAGTTGGACTTTGGGCTTTAACGGATGGTATTTTTTCTATCTTTAATCTTTCCTTTACAGTTTCAGAATCTCTCTCACCAGTGGAGAAATGGGAGAGGGAGCTCCCTGCAATAGCAATCAGTACTGAAAAGAAAAAAAAATCCTCAAATTCTTGAGTTTGTCATGAGAGGAGATAATAAATTCAGATAAATTTCCAATCGTTTTGGGATGGAGCTTGAGATTCTATTTACGTTCACACTGGATGTCGGCTGTCTTTCTGGATTAGGAATCATGTGGCACCCATAGAAAAAGCGAAGTGGAAATCAAAGGTTTGGAGACACATTTCCGATATATCTTTTTTTCATCTCGTTCATATTTCTCATCTGATTTGCTTTCCTAAGTAGCTGACAGTAAGAGACAGGATATATCTGTGGAATTATCAAGTCTTCTTTCATCATACTGAAGTGAGCAATTTTAATAGTGAGATTCAAACGGATAATAATGCTTAGGTTCTGGTTATTTGGTGGGATTGGGTAGAATTTGCAACAGAAATTCAGGAAATTACATTAAACATTAGGCAATGCAGTGAAGAAATAAGTTCTCTTTCCTGGCAGGTGCTTGTTGCTGGCTGCATGAATTGCATGACAGAGGAAATTAAAGAGACAGAAGAGTGTTGTATATTTTTAAACTGTACCAATACCTCTTATTGGTTTATCCACTCAGAGATTTCCTCCATTTACTGTACTGCAACTCTAATTTAGGATATATTCTTTTAGGATACAATATAGCCCAATTAGCCAGTCATCCCTGAAGGTCAAAAGATCAGGTGAATGATCGATGGAAACCATTTTGATACCTTTAATAATGCAGGAGAATGATTTTTATGCCAGATTTTTATCCCACATGGTAATTAATAGCACCAAGAATTTCTTTGCAATTTGATTAATGCATCCAGGTCTCAAGACGCAGGTGCTTTGAGGTCTCATGCTCCTTGAAAAATGACCAGAAAAAGATGAATTTTGAAATGACTATAACAAGCATCCTGAGGCTGAGATGCTGATGCCAAGAGCATAAAAGGATTAAATATTTATCCGAATCATGAAAAAAGGCACAAATTATATTATATAGAACTTAAAAGGATATAGATTATTTTTTAAAATGTGAATCAAGAGCCTAAGTCTTACATAAAAGAGGAAGGTCTCAGAGGGTTAGCTGTGTTAGTCTCTTTAAAAACGAGTAGTCCTGTGGCACCTTAGGACACATCTACACAGTAACTAGCGTTATTTCGAAATAACATAGTCCGCATCTACATGTTGAAATACTGTCGAGCAGGAGGACTCCTTACACCAACTCCTGTAACCCCCATTGTACGATGAGTAAGGGAATTCAGAGGAAGAGTGCTCTATTTTGAAATAAGTGCAACGTAGACCCTCCTAATTTCAAAATAAGCTATTTCTAAATAAGCGAGGCAATAGACGTAGCTCAATTTGCGTAGCTTATTTCAAGTTAAAGCCCTGCTGTGTAGATGTACTCTTAGGGTGTGTCTAGACTACATGCCTCCGTCGATGGAGGCATGTAGATTAGCCAGATCGGCAGAGGGAAATGAAGCCGCGATTAAAATAATCGCGGCTTCATTTAAATTTAAATGGCTGCCCCGCTCTGCCGATCAGCTGTTTGTCGGCAGATCGGAGCAGTCTGGACGCGACGCGCCGACAAAGAAGCCTTTCTTGATCGGCACAGGTAAACCAGGTTTCACGAGGCATACCTGTGCGGATCAATAAAGGCTTCTTTGTCGGCGCGTCGCATCCAGACTGCCCCGATCTGCCGACAAACAGCTGATCGGCAGAGCGGGGCAGCCATTTAAATTTAAATGAAGCCACGATTATTTTAATCGCGGCTTCATTTCCCTCTGCCGATCTGGCTAATCTACATGCCTCCGTCTACGGAGGCATGTAGTCTAGACACACCCTTAGAGACTAATAAATTATCGATAGATAGATAGATAGATAGATAGATAGATAGATAGATAGATAGATAGATAGATAGATAGATAGAATCATGAGCTTTTGTAGGTAAAACCCACTTCTTCAGATGAGCTGGTGTGGAAATAACAGAACCTAGTTATTTATAATGTGAGGGAGGGGAAGTACCCAGTCAAGTGTAGGACTGGTGCTGATGAAGCTAATTAAGTGGGCTAGAAATGTCCCATTCTTAGCTTTTGCATTTTTAGTTGAACAACCATGGTGGTATTTTTTCAAAATTTCCATGAAGTTTGCTTGTCTTTCATTCTAGTAACTGCTCCTTTCATTTCTATGTAATTTGCCTGTTCATTGATGTGTAGACCTCCTTTCAGTGAAATACTACTGTAGTGGGTTTCTTTGGTAATTTTTCCCCCCTATAAGGATGCTAAATAGAATTATATTACTAAGTGGCTTAGCCATGTTCACCTCTTAAACCAGATCCTGTGTGCTGCTCAGGGTTAAATAACGACTTGCCTACCCCTGTCGGTTTCTGAATTAGCTGTGTCAAGATGCAGTCACTAACAGTGTCAGGAAATGTTATCTCTGCATCCTCATCCTGAGGCCACATGATTCCACCACCATGAGAATTGCTGAAATCCCCCATCGTTACTGGGTTTCTGGTTTTGCGGTCTTTCTAATTTCCTTGGTGATGTCACCATCGTTATCTGGCTCAGGATGTTAATGGGATTTAGGATCCTAATTGCTCAAGTCGTCTTTGAAAATGAGACTTCAGCTCCTAAACCATTGGGTGCCTTTGAAAATGTTACCTATAAACTCTCAGGTTTCAGCCAACCGCTAAGCGAGGAGGGCAAAGAAGAACTTTCTCCAGTGGTGGCAGGTTATTCTATCATCCTGGAGGAGGCTCCAGGAACCTAGGTGCTATCCACTACTGGAGACAGGATACTGGAACAGACAGGCCATGGTTGGTGCCCAGGAGTTCACATATCTGTGCCTTACTCTCCAAGCACCTGATATTTTAAGCTTCTGATCTCCAATACGATCTTACCATAGGGCAGTCCTGGGCAAAATATGGCGTGCAGGTCAGATTCAGCCCACTAAGCCACCAGATCCAGCCTGCAGAGGCAGTAGGGAACTCCAGTCAGGCTCCCCTGCTTGCTGCTCAGCAACGCGGCTAAAGGGCATTTTTGCTTTAAAAACTAGAAGGGAGGGAGGAAGATTCAGACACTGTTCCTGCCCCCAGCACAATCCCATTGGCCAGTTTCTATCCAGAAACTGGCCAATGGGATCTGCCTATTGCATTAACAGGCAGCCAGGAAGCACAACCCCTCATCCCTCCTGCTCAGTTACTCACTCAAACACATGGTCAAGCAGGCAGAAGCATTTTAAGCTCTGTAAGCCTTTAGCTTGGCAGACAGGCAGGTTTGACTGCTGGCTGGTATATCTCCTAGCCAGAGCCTGCCTCTGGCATCCCAGTTCCTCCCTTCCCAAACCCTCTGCCCCCCCATTCCTGCCCTGCTACTCCAAATATCCAAACCCTCTGCCCTCACCTTGAACTCATACCCCCTCCAAGATCTGGCACCCCCATCTCCTGCCTCAGATCACAATCCCCTCCTATCCTAAGTCAATCCCAAACCCCTGCACCTCAGTCCTCTGCAATGGGTCACAACCGCCTCCTTCACCCAAACTCCCTCCCAGACCCCATTCTCCCTCCTGCATCCCAGTCCCTTACCCCAAGCTCCCCTCTGCACCCAACCTCCATCCCAGACCCCGCACCTCCTCCATTAATACCATAGAAGAGTGCGGCCCTCTACCACTTTCCAAATTCTCAGAGTGCCCCTCCCCCTGTCAAAAATTATTGCCCACTCCTACCATAGGGCAAGAAGTACTGCTGAGTGGATTGAGCTATGCAGACCTAGGTGCTCTTGGTAGCCTGCTGGATGACCTTGTACAAAGCACTTCAATAACCCCGTGTCTCAATTTTCCCACTGGTAAATGGAGATAAAGGCTACTGACCTCGTCTGTAGCTCTGTGGATGGAGCATGCTGCAAGAATTAGATAAGACTATTCATTATTTTTTATCAATTCCTATTAACTTTGCAGCCTGCGCTGTGCAAAGTTTCAATGGAATATAAACCTTCATTAGACTTTCAGACAGGTTAGCTGTTGTAAAACAGCGTTACTGCTCCTGTCTGAAGTGTGAGTGCCCCGACCCCATTAACCAAGGCAAAGGCCTTCGATTCAAGAAGTTATCCAACAGGGACCATCTGACTCCACCCCACAGTGCATTGTATGGCAGATATCCCCAAGAAAGAACCAGTCATGGACAAGGAGTCACAAGCACTTTTATCGTTGCAGAGGACTGTGTTAGTTCAGTAGCTTGGTAGCAAGCACACACCTGTGAGAAGAGGAAAACTTAATTTGTATGTTATTTTCATTGGTATAAGTTTCATTGCAATGACACTGAAAAAAAAGGGCTAAGAGATAAAACTGATCAAACAAGTCAAAGAAGAGAAAAGGAGAAAATGATTTGATGTGGAGAGTGCCGCAGTCAGCCTGCCAATCAGAGTGACACAGAAGTGAACAGAGTCAGTGAAACAAGTTCTCCCTAAAATGGCTGCATAGCCCAGGGGTGGGCAATAAATGACAGGTAGGTTGGACGTGGTTCACCCAGGTTACCCACTGGGCAGCTGCCAGACACTTTATTTACCTGAGTGTCCACAGTGACAGATGCTCACAGCTCCCATTGGTCAGGCTGGGCCACCGCTTCCTATCGGACAAGAACAGCAAAGTGCAGCCAATAGGAGCTGTGGGCAGCTGTATCCGTGGGCATTCAGGGACATAAAGGGTCTGGTGTCCCACCAGTGGAGAACCCTGGCAAACTGCATCCGGCCAGCTGGCTGCTTATTGTCAATCTCTGTAGTAAGCTGTGGAGGTAGGAACTGTCTTTTTGTTCTGGGTTTCCACAGCACATAGAACAACGGGGTCCTTATCTGTGGGTAGGGCTCTTGAGGACTATGGCACCACACATAAGAACGGCCAGACTGGGTCAGACCAAAGGCCCATCCAGACCAGGATCCTGTCTGCCCACAGTGGCCAATGCCAGGTGTCCCAGAAGGAGTGAATCAAACAGGTAATGATCAAGCCATCTCTCCCCTGACATCCATCTCCACCCTCTGACAAACAGAAGCTAGGGACACCATTCCTTACCCAGACTTGCTAATAGCTATTGATGGACAACAGCTTTAGCTAAAAACTACCTGGCTTTTACCTCTTGCAGTAGAGGCTCATGGGTTTAGCCCCTTAAGGTCCCAGGTTCAATCCCCCTAGCTTATGCAATGGGTCCATCAGCTTTATATAGTGAAAAATAAAGCCTGTAAGTTACTTTAGGTGTGTCTAGACTACACCTCTCTATCGAGAGAGAGATGTGGATTAGTCACATCGAAATTGCTAATGAAACTGGGATTTAAATATCCTGCGCCTCATTAGCATAAACATGGCTGCTGCATTTTTTTGAAAAAAAAACCCAGCAGTCTAGACGTGGATCTGTCAAAACTAAAGCCTTTTTCGACAGATCCTGTAAACCTCATTTTTTGAGGCTTTATTTTCGACAGATCCGCGTCTAGCCTCCATAAATGTATCTAGTTCTCTTTTAAACCCAGTTATAGTGCTAGCCTTCACAACCTCCTCAGGCAAGGAGTTCCACAGATTGACTATACGCTGTGTGAAGAAGAACTTCCTTTTATTTATTTTTTTAAACCTGCTGCCCATTAGTTCCATTTGGTGGTCTCTAGTTCTAATAATAATAATAATAATAATAATAATAATAATACATCACCACACTTTATATTTGAAGATCCTAGAACCTTAAATCACAAATAAATTAATGTACAAGGTGGATCAGGGTAACATTTCCACAATGGCTAGTTTTGGGGCGCACCCCTGGGAACATTATTTTTGGAAGTGCTCGGTGTCCATCCTTCCAGCTGGAGCAATCAGGAACCGCAAGTGCATGCTCAGGAATCCAAAAGAAGAGGCTGCTTTTGTTAAGTCCATCCCTAAGGAAACGTAAGTGTTCTCATTCCCAATTCTTTGCCCTAGGGCCTACCCAACAGGCCCTCATTAGGTAGGAGCTCTCTAAATTAGCGTGTGATGAACAGAACGTTTCATGAGTAACAGAGTCCCAGCAGAGGGCAAGCCTACACTTAAAATGCTACGTGGGCACAGCTGTAATGAAGACATTCTAAGCCGACAGGAGAGAGGTTTTCCTGTCTCCTTAGTAAGTTAATCTATTCCTGCGAGAGGCCGTCGTGGTGCCTACAAGGGCACCATATAACTACGTCACTGAGGGGTGTGAATTACCCCGAGCCACAAAATTATACCAAAGTCATTCTGTAGTGCAGCCCACGTCATTTACACCAAGGCCAATTTACACCACTATGCGGCCTGGTGGTCTACACAAACCAGACAAGTCGGTTTAAGGTACATCATCCAGCTACAAACAATGCATAGCTGGATTTGGCTTTCCTTAAGTCAAACCACCGCAGCGTCTACACTGCAGGAGGCCGATGGGAGCACACTCTCCCATCGGCTTCCCTTACTCCTCACAGAAATGACGAATGCAGGACGCCAGTGGCGGCTGCCCTCAGTATTCCATTTGGGACGTTTACACTAGTTCCACAAAATCAAATGCTAGAAGATCGACCTCCAAAGGGTCGATCTTCTCTGTAGTGCAGACAAGCTCTGCCAGGGTGTGTCTAGACTACACCTCTCTCTCAACAGAGAGATATAGATTAGGCACATCAAAATTGCTAATGAAGCAGGGATTTAAATATCCTGCACTTTATTCGCATAAACATGGCTGCTGCTTTTATTCCCGAAACGGAGCTTTTTTAAAAAAAAAAAAAAAGGCAGTCTAGACCAGGATCTGTCGAAAAATAAACCCTTTTTTGAAAGATCCTGTAAACCTCATTTTTTGGCTTAGACTGACGGTTTTTTCGATAAAGCGCCGTTTCGAAACAAAGTGGCGGCCATGTTTATGCTAATGAAGCACGGGATATTTAAATCCCTGCTTCATTAGCAATTTTGACATGCCTAATCTACATCTCTCTGTCGACAGAGTGGTTTAGTCTAGACAGAGCACCAGTGTAGAGGGGAGTTTAAATGGGTGTAAATTATATTGACACTCACTTAGAGCCCCTTTTACACTGACAGTCTGGAGTGAAGAGACCATAATGTAACTAAGGTTCAGGTTCTAAGGCTTTAGTTTGCTTTGATGGCATTTGAGCCTTTAAGTATTTATGGATTTACAAAGCTTCAGAGCTCTCCAGATCATTTGCTCAGATACAGCTGTTCCAGCCTATTAATGCAAAAGCTCTATCCCTCCACATTCTGTCCACATGACATTTTTCAAATAGCAGAATATAAGTGGGCGAGTTAGATGGGTAATCAGTGAATCCCACATACGCTTTGTAACCAATTCCCAGGTTTTGGTACTTCATACTTTACAGATGTTCCAAAAATTGCTATGTAGTTGCTTGTGATACTAAGCCCTGGTCTACACAAAGAATTTATTTCAAAATAACGCCTCCAAGGTCAAATTTATAAGCAGAGCATCCACACTACGAAGTCTGCTATTTTGAAATAACAGGCCACGGAATTCAAAATCTGTACGCCTGCTTTTTATCAGGAGTAACGCTAATTCCGGAATAGTTATTTTGAAATAATGGTAGTGTGGACACGCCATAGCCACTATTTCAAAATAACCACTCTTGTTAGTCTTTAAAGTGCTACCTTGTCCTGCATTTTGCTTCAGCTACCCCAGACTAACACGGCTACATTTCTATCACCACTCTCCAGTGTCATTCTAACTAATTACTCCCCAGTGCTTCCTGTGGCTATACGTCCGAGGTAGCACATTCACATTAATGGAGCCTGCCTTGGACTAATTTCGAGGCTTCCCCGTAGTGTGGACATGCTAGTTCGATTTTGTTAAATTGGGAATTAAGTCGAATTTACTAATTTTGAATTAGTTTCCGAGTACAGACATGGCCAAACAGTGGATCTTTCAAAAGCATTTAAAGTATTTATGAGCAGCAATCCCACTGAAAAAAAAAATCGATGCAACTTGTGCTTCTAAATCCTTGAGATGCTTTTGGAAAGCTCACCCAAAAGTTTCTATTTGATATTAGATTTGTACTTGACAGGATTCGCTAGTTAAGCCAGAAAACCTCACATGTTGCTCAATTTGGTATTCATCACTGATCTTCAGCTAGCCAGGCTCAGAGGTGGTTCAAAGGGCATGTGAAGGAGCAATACACATACCAACAGAGGAGGTCAAAGATAAAACAACGATCTACACATAGGCCAAGTACATTCACAGACTTCCTCCTCTTCTTACCTTGTAGGACTAATGGATTTCAGCTACCGTATACCGCTACTGAATGAAAGTCAAGGCACTTTTAAGGTTCAGCAACATGATTCTTCAAGGACTGAGTACGTGAGTGAGGCACTGAATGCAAACGAAGTGGATATAACCAAGAGGGAAGACCACGGACATGAACTGAAATGGATAAAGCTGTAGCCACAGAATCCAGTGGAGAGCAGCCCTGAACCAAGCACTGTCTCCACACAGTATCCCCGAATGAGGTCATGCTGGCATTCAGCCAGTAGCCGATCACAAATGCTTACCATTTTTGGAGAGAATCACAGCCAAGTAGTCGTGAAAGTAGGTATCGACGTAGAGCAGGAGGCTCGGAGCACGTGCTGTCAGGAAACTCAACACAATGTTTTCTTTGGACATGGTGGCATCTGCATAAATGCCCGATGATGAAACGCTTGCGTTTTTTGTCACTGGATAAGGCTCTTGGAAAATATAGGTCACTGAGGTGCCAGCTTCAAACACCGCAGAAACTTCTGGAAAGAAGACATAAACCAAGGGATCTAGATCAGATGGCGCCCATTCACATCTGACACTCGGACACAGGCCTGAACCAGAGCTGCCGACCTGCAATACTTGCCCACCCCAAATCTTTGTGTAGCCCAACGTCCAGTATGCTTCAGGAGAAGCCCTGGGAACTCCAAGCTGTAGACTGCACACTGCGGCATGTTGGGAGAACTTCCTACTTCCTTCCAGGGTGTCCCCTCTCCACCCCTCCGTCCCCCCCACAGTAGGGTCTCAGCATGCACAGAGCTGGGAACACGTAGACTACAAGCAGAGAGCAGAGCTGAACTGGAATCCCGTTCTGTGTTCAAGGCAACTTTTGTCGACAAAACCCTGTAGTCTAGACACACCCATACTTAGATGACAGCAGTAGAAGAGGGTGACATCTTCTCTTATTCACTGGGAAGTCGTAGGCTGATTCTAACGATAGTTTCCCAAAGCCCATAGAAGGTGCACCCACCTCGGAACAGCACCCTGGTGTTTATTCAGTGTGTCTTGTGCAACCTTCGTGCCAGATCTGCAGGTCACACAAGTGGGCATCGTTCCACTGAATTCCACAGATCTAAGCTATTTACACCAAATGAGAATCGTATTCAGTGATTCCACATGGCAGTGGGGAGGCAGCCAAAATCAATGTCCTCACATACAGCCTGGCTGTGATTTGGAAGTAGAGGAAGATTAGGGTGGATTACAAATCCGTTTTTGCCCCTCACACACATTTCATCAGCTCTTTTTGCTGACTGCCAGCATTTGCTAAAAAACTGGTTAAGGGATCTATACCTCCCTGAACATTATACTCTCACCCAAATCTCTTTTTCCTAAGAACTGCCTGGATGGTGAATATATACTATGCACACACAAACACATACACACCCCTATGTCAAAAGAACATTACTAAGGTTGCAGGGCTTGCACCACTGACCTCAAGACTCAGCTTTTCCAGGAGCACTTGCTTTGCTCTGGGAACTCAACCTTTTTCTTTAAGAGTTTACTACAGGTGGAGACCTTCTAGTGCAGCATAGCCCCAAACTAGCCTCTTTTTGCCACAGCCACATGCCCCCAGAAGCCCCCTCACCATGTCACCTCTCCGGCTTTAAAGAGGCAGCTCCCGTGTCTCCGAGGCAACGTCTACATTGGCAAGATTTTGCGTAAATACTTTTAATGCAAGAGTTTTCGTGTTAAAGTATTTGCGCAAGAGAGCATCTACACTGGCATGTGCCTTTGCACAAGAGATGTGCTTTTGCATAAAAGCAACTGTGCCAGTGTGGACGCTCTCTTGCGCAAGAAAGCTCCAATGGCCATTTTACACTGTCTACACTGGCCTCTTGCACAAGAACAGTTGCGCAAGAGGGCTTATCCCTGAGCGGGAGTGTCAGAGTATTTGCACAAGAAGCACTGATTTTATACATTAGAATGTCAGTGTTCTCGCGGCCAGTGTAGACAGGTGGCAAGATTTTGCGCAAAAGTGGCTGTTTTTGCGCAAAATCTTGCCAATGTAGACACAGCTCCGATGTTTAATTTTTATCACGATTAACAACAGTCTCAACAATAAACTCGTATTCAGTGTTTTTACTAAATATAGGCATCAGGAAGCTATGTAACTCATTCCAGGAACGTCACACAGCATCAGGAACTCAAAAGTTAGGAAATGTTAAAATTAAGGTTGCCAGGCAACCTTAATTTAGCCCCTTTGCGCATATTCATTATGACATGGTCTTTAACTACAAGGTCACATACTAGTTTTTGCATGGGAAAACAGGGACTCTGTGGGGACAGCACATGCAGAATCTACTCAGGCTTGCAATGTGCTGTCGAAAGAATCTTCGGAATTTACTGTTAAAAACGTCTCTACTGAGCATGTACAAACTGCATCTTTTCCAAGGCTTAAAACCTGGCCACATTTGGATGGATTTTCCTAGGGACAGCAAAAGGCCCCCTGCCTATTAAATGTCAAGGCCTTGCTCCAAAGCATGAGGGCAGTAGAGCTATCCAAAAAAAGAGCATCAAGAATTATTTAACTCAGGCAAGACCATGTATTTGCTCTAACTTCCTTCTTAGAAGAAACAATGTCATTTTGGCTGAAATTTTCCAAACATAATCAGCCTAAGGAAGACGCCTGTCATGGAGAAATTCAGTCTAAATGTTTAATGTTAGCAATGTTATAAGCAACTAAGAACAGTGTCTTACAATGGGAAGTGTCAGGCATCCTTAACCATGGATATGCTACCAGCCCAGCATATAATATCTGAGGCTACAGTGGAGGTCAAATGTGACATCTTGGTCACATAGAGCTGTTACCTCTCTATTGGGCAAACTTTGACGAGCTGAGCTATACTCAAGTGGGAACCGATAAGGGATAAATCCATGGGTTGAGTTTAGTGCTGGTTGGAGCTCCCTGGTCTGGCACCTTTGGGAATTAACCCGTCCCAAATGAGGGAGTTTGCTGGACCAGGGGAGGTAAGTTCTGGTTCCCTGATGCTGGAGAGCCTCTGGGCTCTCCCAGAGGGCTCCCAGCCTCCCAGCCACTGGTATCCCCCTCTGACTATGCTCCTGGCTCCAGCCCCCAGCCCCAGGAATGCTCCCAGGCCTGCCCTGATCCTAGGAATGCTCCTAGCTCTGGACCGGCCTGCTGGCCGTGGCTCTGGGCCTGGATGCCATCCCGCTTCTGCCCCTGGCCTCTAGCCACTCTGCTCCTGGCTTCCGGGCCAGAGCACACTCCCAGCCACTGGGGCTCTCTGGTCCGGTAACATCCCTGGTCCTGCCAAATCAGACAGTCCCAGACCAGAGAGAGTTCCTACCTGTAGGGATTTAGAAGCACAGAGGTTGCCAAAAGATGCGAGGAGAAGGCACGCGACCCGTCATGCTGCCTACCTTCCTTGCAGAAGGGCCCTTCGTAAGGAGAGCTGGTGCAGTCGCAGAAATACCCGTTGGACTTCTCCACGCATTTGCCTCCGTTGTGACAGAGGTTTCCGTAACTGCTGCAGTGTCCTGGACAGCCAGGTTTGACCCCAGGGGTCATTTTAGCTCTCTCCTCCAGGTCCAGTGTCTGCCCATTTAAACGTAAAGCGCGGATGCATCCCAGGAACCCCTTCTGTCGGGAAGCCGTTCCGCCTGAGGAAGAGAGAGAGAGAAACATGCGTGTTTTGTTTCCGGGGACACATCGGCAAAGAAACGCCAGCACCGCCACAGGGTCCTAACACACAGTGATTATCCTGCAGTCAATTGGTAAGTGGATGGTTTGCGGGAACACAATGGCCAGGGGAAAGCCTCAGAGACTGAAGTTCAAACCTCAATAGAAAACGTGTTGCCCCTTGTAAACTTCCATTTACACTGGATCCTCCCTGATCTAATCTTCCCTGGGAAATTTCAGTGGGGTTTAAACTGGACTTTTTGTTGTCTGTTGGCTAAGCAGATAATGAACTGTGACTTTGGCTGCTCTGCTTAAGCTCTCGGCATTTTATTACCTTGCTCTCCTACCTCCCCCTTGCGCCTGTTTCATCCCACCTGGCATGTAGGCTGCACCTTCCAGCACAGCCTGTCTTCTTTGATACATATCACACCCTCTAGAACCTCCAGGTGCTACTGTCCTACACATAATAGACGGTAAATATTATACTAGCGACAGTGGTGTTAACTGACAGGATACTGGCTGGCCAGCACACACAGGAACAAGTCAGGTTTGGTGTGGTGTCTCTGAGTCTTAGATAGATGCTAATCAGACCAGAGTGGCTGGTAGCCATGATACTGAACCTGGGTGTTTCGTTGTGTGAGTGACAAAGCAGTTGTACTCAGAATCATGTCATTTAACTTGGGTGTTAAAACAGTTTACACATGATTAAATCTCGAAGGGAAAACAAGATCTTTGGGGGGGAAAGGGCAGCTCAGTTTCTATGATCTACAGCAGGGGTGGGGAACCTTTTAAAAGTTCTGGGCCACTGACCCACAGAAAAATCCATCAGAGCCCGCACACAAGTGAGAAACAAACAAACAAACAAGAAAAAAAAAAGAAAGACACCCCCCAACCCTCATGGACATGGCTGCCTACAGAGAGGGGAAAAGACACTCCTCACATTCCCCTCACTCAACAGAGCCTAGAGGGGCCCAAGCTGGTAGATTTTATATACTCCAGACTACAGGGGAAGGGCAGTGGGGGAGGGGAGCTGGAGAGCCAGCGTGGGCTCCCCAATGCTGGGGGGAGCTGGATGCGGCTCCTGGATCTTAGGTTCCCCACCCCTGATCTATGGTCTAAATTAACAGTCTCTGTCTATCCACGAGGATCCACATTTGTAATGAGGACAGGTGTCCTTTGGGAAGTGGTCTACGACATTAATATCAACTACCAATGATGATAAAAATGGCTCATAGTAATACTATTCCATTTATTATTTCAGTTTCTGTCCAGCCGTTTCCACTACTTTACTCCTGAAACTTCTGCAGCTCTCTCATATCTTCACTGATGCTGCAGATACCAATTCTGTTTCAAAAGCAAAATATCCTTTTCCGACAGATTATTCTTGCTCTGGAATTTTGGTCATTTGGCGACATACCTCTGAACTAAGGGCCATGAAAGAAGTCACTTCCCCAAACCTACTCACAGGTAGATGTTGGTGCCATGCTACAAGGTCAGCTGAAAATTTTGAGAGAAGAATACATCATAACACCCTTTTGGGAGGGGTTTCTTGGAGATCAGTGCTTGTTTTGCTGTATGCTGTTCAACTGAAGTCATGCTGCCTCAAATCAAGAAGGAGCCATGGAGGCGAAGAGAAATCCCAGAAAAACCCTATCCATCCCTCGACTGTATTGGCTGATGCTTTGCTCTCCTTCATATTAATGCCAGGAATCCATTGGCTCTGAATTTTGATAGGGATAATTTAGCTCTCTACAGAGTGACTGTGCCTGAGAGACAGATTGATTTTATGTGCTTTTTATCTTTCATTATGCTCCAGATGAGAACGGCATTTTCCTGAAGAGAACAAACATTTACAGACTTTTCTTTGGACCAAATTCTCTCTCCTCCAACGCTCAAGCACTGGCTCCTGCGGATTTTAAAGCAGCATGCCTCTAAGGATGAGAATTTGTTTGTTTCTGTTCACTGGGACCTGTGCCTTGCCCAAATCCCTGTTCAATGGGGCTTATGCTTCAGTTCCATGCCCACAGAAGACACCCACATTTCTAACGCAAAACCCAAAGGACGGACCTAGGAAGATAGGCTGAAATCCAGGTCACCCTCACTTCTCTTTGTTTTCTTATGGACTCCCCTCTTTGCTGAGGAGGGGAGAGAACTGTTCTTGCATTTGTTTGCTTGAAGTGACCCCTGAGTGTCTGCCGGCAGGGGAAAAGGACATTATAAAGGACCAAAAGTTGGGTCTGGTGGGGGGGTCTTGAGGCCAAATGGTGGAGAAAGTGGGCATAGCCACAACTGATACAAGGTTTTTTTTAAAGTTTTAGAGGGAATGGAACTCAGCGGCTCCATCCAAAGTGGAAGCAGTGTGGTGTTTAAGAGGTTAACAGAGAAGTGGCACCAGCAACTTATTCAGCAGGAGCAGTTCCAATAGCATTGGCTGCAGCAATGAGCTACTCAGCAGCCAGTTCAGACCACCCAGCACCAACAGCTGTGGTAGGAACGGATGGCCCAGCAGCCGGAATTTCAAAAGGAAAGGATACAGCGCAGAGCGCCAGTCCATGGAGTTTCAGCAGGTCAAGTCTCTTCCAAAGGGGTTCCTCCATCAACCAGCATGGCTTTGGATGATGACCACGGAGCCACCCAAGTTGCATTTGAGCATGTGGCACTAACCACCCAGTGGCTCCCAGAAAAACAGGCTTTGATTCTGGGCCTATACTTGTCAGGTTGGGCCCTGGAAGTCTACTGCAATCCGATTTTAAAGCAAAAGACGATGAACAAGAGAAAACCGCCATCCTGGAGTACTTGGATATTCCCAAAAAGACCTAGCATCATCAGTTTAGACCAAGAGATGCACAACACTGGCAGAGAGAATTTGAGAAAGGCCCAATACAGCCAGGAAAGAAAGAGAGGAGCACCACTATGGATTTTCTAACTGGGCAACCAGGTCCCGTTGCTACTATCCTCAACCAACTCTAAATTAATGGCCCTGTGACAGGCAGGCCGGGCTGGTGTACTAAAATCTATCATGTGAATCTTCTCAATCCTTGAAAAACGTGGGAGACCCTGCTGATAACTCCCTTTGTGATTGAACCTAAATTAGGGCTCCCAAGTATCCTGGGTCCTAGAACTCACAACAGTACTGGGGGCAAAACGTTCCTCCCCGAGCAAAGAAACCAGTGTCTTCACAACAACAATCTCCATCCATCCAGGAAGAACAGTTGGCCCAATGTCATCAAAAATTATCCTGGACAAACTGGTCAGGGTAACCACTATCAGAGAGGATGCAGGAGACAGTCTGAGAAGACGTGCAAACCATGCTGGATATGGGGGTAATTGTGGAATCAAAGTGAATGGAGAAGCCCCATGCTTCTTATTCATGAACCATACAGTCTGGATCTGTTCTGCATTGATTTTAGATGGGTCAATTACATCTTAGAATTCAACACTTACCTAGTGCCAAGGATAGATGAGGAACTAGAGCAGGGGGGACAGGCAAAACACTTGAGCACTATCAGCTTAACAAAATGGTCCTCATAGGTGACTCAAAAGCTTTCTCTTCCCCTTTGGGCTCTTCCAATTCAAGACTATGCCTTTCAGCCTCCATGGATCTGCTATGTCTTTCCAAAATCTAATGACTAGGATTGTCCGTCCGTGCATCAATATGCTATTGCCAACATACATGGTATTACTCTATATGGTAAGACCACCTCTAGCAATTAAAGGCTGTACTAAAAACTCTCCTGGGATGTGGGTTTTATGGCCAGCCTTTCTCCTTGTTGACAGACTGTATTCCCCTACTCTGGATTCACAATATGAAAAACACACATTTAAGCATAACAAGAGGATACCTTTTACTATAACCCTGCAGTTAAAATAAATTAATGGAGACTGCCTATCTCCTAGAACTGGAAGGAACCTTGAAAGGTCATTGAGTCCAGTGCCCTGCCTTCATATCAGGACCAAATACCATCCCTGACAAATTTTTGCCCTAAATGGCCTCTGCAAGGATTGAACTGACAACGCTGGGTTTAGCAGGCCAATGATCAAACCACTGAGCTATCCCTCCCCCAGGCTATGTCTACACTGGCACCCTTTTCCGGAAATGCTTAAAACGGAACAGTTTTCCATTATAAATATTTCTGGAAAAAGCGCGTCTACATTGGCAGGATGCTTTTCCGGAAAAGCACTTTTTCTGGAAAAGCGTCCGTGGCACATGCAGACGCGCTTTTCCGGAAAAAAGCCCCGATCGTCATTTTCGCAATCGGGGCTTTTTTGCGGAAAAGACTACTGTGCTGTCTATACTGGCCCTTTTCCGGAACAGTTTTTCCGGAAAAGGACTTTTGCCCGAACGGGAGCAGCACAGTTTTTCTGGAAAAACCCTGACAATTTTACAGTAGATCGTCATTGCTTTTCCGGAAAAGCAAGCGGCCAGTGTAGACAGCTGGCAAGTTATTCCTGAATAGCGGCTGCTTTTCCAGAATAAGTGGCCCAGTGTAGACACAGCCCCAGAGTACAACACAAGATGGGAAAAAGACCACGTTAATGCTGATTTTTCTTCATGGGGAAATCAGAGATAAACTGCTCCAGAACTACTTTTCCAGCTTTAGAGGTGGGGTACATGAAGGAACATGTCTTCACTCTGTCAGAGAGGAGAATATCGAGTTCTTCTCACGTTCGCACATCACCACTGAGGTGCATTTTAGACTCAGCCCCGGGAACTGAACCAAGACGACTTCCTGAGCTCTAGGTCACTCTTGCCTCCTTGTGTTTTTCCTACAGACACTCCTGTCTCAAAGGAAGGAAGAGGTGAAAGGATTTTTCTGAAGGAGATATGAGGAGACCCCTGCCCTCTACCTAAAAGCAATAAACTCAGAGCCTTCATTTAGTTCATGATTTTTAGTGTCTGGCAATTTCAGCTTGCACGTTCATCTTTTGAGGGTGTTGTATAGGTTTTCATTGAAGATAAGGGATAAAGGCTCAGATATGAGTAATAGCTTTGTGAAAACTATCCATCCATGGCCTACATGGTATTTTGGACTTCAGGCATAGGAACAGAATTTTCTCTCTTGCCAAGGGATATCAGCATGAGATTCACACCTGCAAACAATAGGGCGTTGGGAAACACTTTGAGAATGGACGCAACAATGAAATGAACAACTTTTGCTGGTGGCAACAGGTTTATGCCACTGGGTCTTACTCAGCAGCTGTGAACAGCCAGGGAGAGCTTTAGAGGTGGTAGAGAGCTCATGTAAATGATTCAGCAGTAAAACACAGTGCAAATCAATAGAGTGGCACAACTGGCTAAATGATTTAACATACTGCAAGGGTTAGTAGTTCGGGGCTTTGTTTGAAAAACAAAGGGTGTTTTCTTTTGTTGTCAGGAGATGGAAGTAGGTAGGATGTAGTGGAATGAATGACTGTTGGAGGGCTGCTTTCTTTTCATAATATAGACACAGAAAAGTGTGTGTGTAGCCAAGGCTGATTCTCATTTTCTTTTCATTTCATTTTCATGCTTTTATCTTCTTGCGGAGGGATCAAAAGGGCAAGGGGGAAAAGGTGGCAGGATGCAGCCAAACTACAAGCTCCACTCAGTAGCCTCCAGCCAAAATGCTGAAAGAAGCAGTCTTGTGGCACCATAAATTATGCCTAGCCAGCTATTCCCTGATTTGTAGCCATGCATTTAATTGGAACAGAACATTTGCACTTGATTTGATTTGAATCTAATGGTTCCTTTCCCTGCTTATCATGGAATTCTAGGGCTGATAGAGACCTCAGGAGCTATTGAGTCCAACCCCCTGCCCAAAGCAGGGCCAACCCCAACTCAATCATCCCAGCCAGGGCTTTGACAAGTCGGGACTTAAATACCTCTAGGGATGGAGAGTCCACCCCCTCCCTAGGGAACCCATCCCAGGGCTTCCCCACCCTCCTGGGGAAATAGTTTTTCCTAATCATAGAATCATAGAATAATAGGACTGGAAGGGACCTCGAGAGATCATCGAGTCCAGCCCCCCGCCCTCAAGGCAGGATCAAGCTCCGTCTACACCATCCCTGACAGATGTCTATCTAACCTGTTCTTAAATATCTCCAGAGAGGGAGATTCCACCACCTCCCTTGGCAATTTATTCCAATATTTGACCACCCTGACAGTTAGGAAGTTTTTCCTAATGTCCAATCTAAACCTCCCCTGCTGCACTTTAAGCCCATTACTCCTTGTCCTGTCCTCAGAAACCAAGAGGAACAAATTTTCTCCTTCCTCCTTGTGACACCCTTTTAGATATTTGAAAGCCGCTATCATGTCCCCCCTTAATCTTCTTTTTTCCAAACTAAACAAGCCCAGTTCATGAAGCCTGGCTTCATAGGTCATGTTCTCTAAGCCTTTAATCATTCTTGTCGCTCTTCTCTGTACCCTTTCCAATTTCTCCACATCTTTCTTGAAATGTGGCGCCCAGAACTGGACACAGTACTCCAGCTGAGGCCTAACTAGTGCAGAGTAGAGTGGCAGAATGACTTCACGAGTTTTGCTTACAACACACCTGTTGATACAACCTAGAATCATATTTGCTTTTTTTGCAACAGCATCACACTGTTGACTCATATTCAACTTGTGGTCCACTATGACCCCTAGATCCCTTTCCGCCATGCTCCTTCCTAGACAGTCGCTTCCCATCTTGTATGTATGGAACTGATTGTTCCTTCCTAAGTGGAGCACTTTGCATTTCTCTTTATTAAACCTCATCCTGTTTACCTCTGACCATTTCTCTAACTTGCTAAGGTCATTTTGAATTATGTCCCTATCCTCCAAAGAAGTCGCAACCCCACCCAGTTTGGTATCGTCTGCAAACTTAATAAGCGTACTCTCTATCCCAATATCTACATCATTGATGAAGATATTGAACAGTACGGGTCCCAAAACAGACCCTTGCGGAACTCCACTTGTTATCCCTTTCCAGCAGGATTTAGCACCGTTAACAACAACTCTCTGACTACGGTTATCCAGCCAATTATGCACCCACCTTATCGTGGCCCTATCTAAGTTATTTTTGCCTAGTTTATCAATAAGAATATCATGCGAGACCGTATCAAATGCCTTACTAAAGTCTAGGTATATGACATCCACCGCTTCTCCCTTATCCACAAAGCTCGTTATCTTATCAAAGAAAGCTATCAGATTAGTTTGGCATGACTTGTTCTTCACAAACCCATGCTGACTATTCCCTATCACTTTATTACCTTCCAAGTGTTTGCATATGATTTCCTTAATTACCTGCTCCATTATCTTCCCTGGGACAGACGTTAAACTGACCGGTCTGTAGTTTCCTGGGTTGTTCTTATTCCCCTTTTTATAGATGGGCACAATATTTGCCCTTTTCCAGTCTTCTGGAATCTCCCCTGTCTGCCATGATTTTCAAAGATCATAGCTAAAGGCTCAGATACCTCCTCTATCAGCTCCTTGAGTATCCTGGGATGCATTTCATCAGGACCTGGTGACTTGCTGACATCTAACTTTCCTAAGTGATTTTTAACTTGTTCTTTGTGTATCCTATCTTCTAAACTTACCCTCTCTCTGCTTGTATTCACTACGTTAGGCACACCACCAGACTTCTCGGTGAAGACCGAAACAAAGAAGTCATTGAGCATCTCCGACCTAGACCTCCCCCACTGCAACCTGAGACCATGGCTCTTCCTTCTGACATCTGTCACCACTGAGAACAGCCTCTCTCTAACCTCTTTGGACGGGTAGTGAAAGGCTTGCAGCTGAGGAGAGGAATGCAAAGAGAACGCTTAGGTCCCTCGTATCTTCTGCCAGTTCTGCGCTGCTCTGAGCCAGGCATGACCTCAGAGACAGCAGGATGAGAGCACTTTACTCTTCCTGAATAGTGGGGAGGGACTGTGGAACAGCAGGAGCCCGGGGCTACGCAGGGGGGCATGTGCCCGCCAATGCTATGGGTGAGAGGAGCAGGAGGCCAGCAGAATTAGTGAGGGGCCTGGCCCCGGCAGCAGAGTTTGCTCCCCCACCCCCACTCACTGGCAGCGACACGACGTAGCCATAACTCACTTTGCTCCCTCAGCTCTTGCTCAGGGGAGAGGGCGGGACCGTGCTTGCACTCGCTGGCAGGGAGCAAAGCGAGGGAGCAGAGCAAACTACAAGCATGTTGCTCCAATTCCCCCTGCCGCTGCCAGTGAGGGTAGGGTACAACCCCTGCTGCTGGCACCAGACCCCAGCCTGGTAGCCCCTTGGCCCACATCACTCGGGGGGAAGAAGCGAGGCAGCAGCGGAGCAGGGGGAAGGAAGGGCAGAGTAGGGGCAAGGAGGGGTTTGTCCCAGCTCTCCCTGAGCCAGGAGCAGTGTGGGGAGACTGGCCACATGGCCAGCGGGCTGCCCCTCGTGTCCCTCCTCACCAGTCGCCCTGGTAGGAACAACCTCCCTTCTCTGGAGAGCACACACTGAGCTGGTACGACCTTTCACAGCCCCCGTGCAAAGCTTAGTGCTGTTCACCCAGCCGGGCCTGTCAGCTCATGCTGTGTTTGCCCTTTGCTCCCTCAGTGACATGTCTGAAAACCCTGGAGCTGAGTACATGCAGGTGCACAGGAGTCTCCCCGGCTGAGGTTTCCAAAGGACGCTAACGCCGTCAGAGCCTCCCAGCTCCCACTGCAATTCAATGGGAGCTGGCACGTTGCCTTAGAAATCCTCTGCAGCCCCAGCCCTTGTGATTCTGACTTTCCTGCGGTGCGAACAATTCAACACGGAGGGGCTGAGACGCATCTGACTGACAACGCCTACGCACATCAGTAGCGTGCCGCATATCGTGTGCGTGCTGACGCTTTGTACATGAATTGACCTTTCATTATAGAGCCATCGCAGCTGAGAGAGTGTCTCTTTGTGGTACTAGCTAGCTAACTTATACAGCGTGCAATGCAGATAACCCCAGATCTGTTTACACCTCCCCTATTACGCAGCGTTCATAAGAAATGTCCGAATGAGGAGGGATTAGTGCTGTCGGGCCCCCGGTGCCTTGTCCGATTGTACTGACATAACCAGAAAACTTGACTCTAAATCCCTTCACTTTTGGTAGGTGGTGTGGGGTCACAGGGTTCGGATTTGGCACTCCAATCCTGAGCCTCTTCTGTGTCCTCCCCTCCCACTCCAGCACGAATGCACAATAGGAAGGGAAATACAGGACTATGTAGCACTTTAAAGACTAACAAGATGGTTTATTAGATGATGAGCTTTTGTGGGCCAGACCCACTTCCTCTGGAGGAAGTGGGTCTGGCCCATGAAAGCTCATCATCTAATAAACCATCTTGTTAGTCTTTAAAGTGCTACATAGTCCTGTATTTTGCTTCAGCTACACCAGACTAACACGGCTACATTTCTATTACTATTCTACAATAGTAACGGATTATTTTCCAGTTTTGCCACTCTCCGCTTCAAAACCCCTAGGTCTGCCGCAGTTTGAACCCAAAGCCTAAGTCTGTGCCTACATTTATTCAGAGTCTGAACTCTATACTTGCTCCAGCTCTCCATAGACACCATCTCTGGAGCAGGGAAGTTAGCGCATAGTCGTTTAAACGATGAACCCGGGCTGATCGGTTAATCCAAACGACAACACGCACCCTCTCCTCTTGCTGCCTTTCTATCAGGGTCTGGAGGAGATACAAGGAGCCCTCCCTCCTGCCCTGTGCCCCAAAGCCATAAATCCAGTGTTTTAAAATTCATGATGTGTACTGTCTAGCAATGAGGGAGTTGGGCGAGAAGGTCTGACGGCATTCAGATCCCCTGGCTGAGTCTAAGAGCCTTCACTCTAATTGCAGAGGGCTGAGTCACACTCTGCAGAAAGACGCCCACCCAACTGACCCCCTTCCAAGGTAAATAATTCAACAGTCTGCATAGTCTCAGCGATTGAGCCGTATTCCCTGGACACCAGGTCTCTGTTCTCTCTGGGTCTGACTGGCCCCATTTCTCCAGCTGGGCTGCCAAGTCGTTCAGACCCCTTTCCAAGGTTGCAGTAGAGTTCAATAGACTCCTAATGGTTCGCTATCTCAGACCCTATTCAGTAGCTTTCAGTCTCCTCTCTGAAGGCCTGGCCACGCCCCTGCGGCCAGCAGGAAGGGAGGACCAATGCCTGGCCACCACCTCTGTCCCACACCAGGGACCTATGAATAGCAGACACCCAAATATGAAACAGCAGCCAGACTGGGTTAGATCAATGGTTCGTCTTGTACAGTATCCCATCCTCCTACAGTGGCCAATGCCATGTGCCCCAGAGGGTCACATCTCCCAGAGCCATTTCCCTTTGGCTCTTCACTATGTTGGTACCTCCAGCACCTCCACCAAGAGTCCGCCCTTACCTCAGGGCACACAGCAACCGTGTTCAGCCGCCAGCCAGAAGCTTTCTCTTGCTCTTCCACTCCCTGACAGCGACCGAGCTGCCCATGTTACCACAGCTCCCTTCAGCGAGGATCTGACTCCGTTTTGGACTGCAACTCCGTTATATGGGTCTGCAAACCCCCTGATTGGCTGTTCCCTACAGTCTTTCCCTGATTGGCTTCCTTCCATGCAGCCTCTCTAGCCGAGTTGGAGGGCTTTGCTCCACTGCTCCTTTCTGGGAGGGGGTGAGGTAGGAGCTTGAGGCCTACAACCCTGGGCCTCTGCCTGGTACACCCCCTCACACCTCCATGACTCACTGACTGATGGACTGGGGGGGCCCATCCACCAGAACTCAACAAGAATTTCTCATATAAAGTAAGTGAGTGGAATTCCAAGTCAGATAAAGGCTTGTATATGACTCCCTCCCTTCACACCTCCCGGGACAATACCTGAGGAAAGTATCAGAGGGGTAGCCGTGTTAGTCTGAATCTGCAAAAGCGACGAGGAGTCCTGTGGCACCTTATAGACTAACTGAAGTGTAGGAGCATCAGCTTTCGTGGGCAAAGACCCACTTCGTCAGATGCATGTAATGGAAATTTCCAGAGGCAGGTATGGAAATTTCCACTACATGCATCTGAAAGTGGGTCTTTGCCCACGAAAGCTGATGCTCCTACACTTCAGTTAGTCTATAAGGTGCCACAGGACTCCTCGTCGCTTTTACCAGAGGAAAGAAACCACACCAGGGCCAGGCAGTGCCTGGCAGATATAAGCTCAGCAGGCTGTTTGGGCAGCTGCTATCTGAATCAGACACAAATGAAGGATGGTAGTGCGGAATTGAACTGACAGCAGTTAGAAAATGTGGAGGCAAGGAAGAAATGCTGTACTGAACCTAGTTTCAGTGTCCGCCACGATAACCGACATGTGCACATGCATACAGGGCCTGGTTCTTCCCTATACTGATTTCCCTTTACCACACTCTGATAGCATAAACGGGACTTGAAAGTGGCCACAAATGGTACCCTGAGCACATTCCCTAGACAGCCATGGACTCAGACAAGGAACACAAAGGTGGCTTAACACCACCTTAATCTGTTTCCCTAACCCCAGGAATTATATGACTGAGGTTCATCCCACGTACATGTTGTCTCTGGATATGGAACCATATCAACTGCACTGGCCAGACAAAAAGAATAAACTGAGAACTGAACTCTAGGATAAATCTTATAAAAGAACTGATGCTCCAGAACATGCAAAGCTCGGGAGTCCAACTGGAGAAATATAGTGGTGGGGCCATCCTTCAATGCTACTCGAGATATCAGAGTGGGTGGATTATTGTGCTGAAATAATCAGCAGTGGAACATATTAACAATTGTGACACACTGTGTGTGATCATTAGTCTCCAGGGTTAACACTCCACTCAAACTAACAGGGGGAGGGTTCCACATCTCTGTTTCTGAAAGACATCCTCGGAATGGGTCATTTTGAGAGTATTCCCAGCATAGCAGACACTTCCTTTCTGCAGAAGACAATGGCATCTCCAGAGCAGTGACTCAGGCCAGTTGCCAAATCTCAGCTAAATATCACTAATAGTCCTAGTAACATTTCTGACAAAGGCTTTGTTCAACATTTCCACATTGAGACAATTTCATAAATATCAGTAGGCAATAGCTATCGTACAGAGTGATATTAAGCCAAACACCACAAAAACCATAAAAGTCAATTCATTCGACTATTTATAATCCTAAAAGCATAGGTTTCCATGGGGTAGGAGGGCAGGATGTGTCCCAAGAGTTATGTATGGTAAGTAACAGAATAATGTAAGGTAGACATAGAAGATTAAAACTTTACCTGGTGTAAACTGACATAGCTCCACTGTAATCAAATATATTTCATGTAAACATCTCCCCATGTCCACAATTGCTCAATTTCTGAAGGCCATTAAAAACTAATCTTAAACCTCAGAATTCAAGGCCATGTTTAAATTTAAACTTGTAAGATGAAAGACTTTGTCACCTCTCTTCTGTCTTTACTAACATCTCTACAGGTACAGAAGAAATTATAATTGGAAAGCTACATTGGATCCACATTTGTTATTCATAATAGTAGTATCTTAGATTAATATATGCTTTCCACCCAGCAGGATCCATAAATACGTCCAGAAGATAAATAAACTAAATTAAACATTGACATTGAGTCTTGTTTATGAGAATTGCAAAATACTTGAATTGATTCAGAGGGGGGGATAAAAAGAAAAGATATTAAATCTTGATGACTAGCCATCTCCTTCATGGAAATTAAATGCTGCCTTTAAATTAAATAAAATAGGAAGATTAATTTTAAAATATTTGAAATTTTTTAAACAGCAAATCATGTCAGATACAGGGATTATTAATTAAGCAAGTGCATACCAATCGTGGCAACCTCTTAATCTTAACTGCTAAATAGAGCACTGCAGAAGTAGAAAAAACAAGCCCTTTAATCTTAACTTGTATGCATTGTTGTTGTTGCCCATGTTGTTTTCAGGATATTAGATAGATGGTGGGTGTGGTCACATCTTTTATTGAACCCATTTCTGTGGGTCAGAGAGAAAACCTCTCTCTCACTACAGAAGTGTATCCAGTAAAAGATATGACCACACCTAACTTGTCTCTTTAAACCTCCATGAATTTATCTAGCTCTTTTTTGAACCCTGTTAAAGTCCTGGTCTTCACAACATCCTCTGGCAAGCAGTTCCACAGGTTGACTGTGCGCTGTGTGAAGAAAAACTTACTTTTATTTCTTATATCTTATAAGAGATTATGTTTGGCTACTTCATTCCTTTTACTATTCATGTGGTTTATTAATTTGTTTGGGATTTTTTTTTCAGATGGGAGGAAATTCATTCCCCATGATTCAGGTCTTGTATCAGGAGTTACCATGAGTCCTTCCGGGAGGGAGTCTCACATCCGTCTATCTCAGGTTTCTTCCACATTCCCTTAGGGCGTTTGGAGCTGGCGGGAGGATATTGGATGGGATGGATGACAGGTCTGATCCAGTCTGGCACATTTTATGTTTCTATGTAGAAAACCCCAACCCACCTGCACAGCTTAGGTCCACAAGCTGAGATGAAATGTCCTGTAGAGAGGATGTTTCTAAGCCAGTCAAAAATCACTTGGCATCAACTTTTCACTCTTTTTTTTTCTTCTTTTCAGGGTGAGGTTCCAGAGGCGCCTTTCCACTGCCTATAAGGCTACACACCCCTGGCCATGGTCTTGTGAATTGCACATTAACTCAGGCTTAACTCAGGCATGGGCAAATACCAGTCCATGATCTGGATCCGGTCCACCAAGGTTAGTTTCACCCCCCCACACACACACCCCTCTCTGTTTCCCTGCGCCTCTGCAAGTATCAGATGATCACTGCCCCCATTGGCTGCAGATCGCTGTTTGCAACCAATGGGAGTGGTGAGAGATTCTGTCCTGGTCTTCTGCTCCCTGCCACTCCCATTGGCTGCTAACTCCCATTACCCGTAGCCAAGGAGAGCTGTCACAGGTGGGAGCTAAGCTCAACTTCCTTTTAAGGCTGTCTTACATTGTGGCAGTCTTACATGGGCCCTCTGATCTTCAGTAAATTTCCTTCTTGTTGAAAACTACTAAGGCAGGCCTGGGCAAAATACAGCTGGCAGGCCAGATCCGGCCCGCCAAGACACAGGATCTGGCCCACGGAAGCAGCGGGGAGCCCAGCAGCAGGGCTCGGTTTCTGTTTTAAAATTGGGGAAGTTTTAGGAGCTGCCTCACCCCCAGCACATTCCCATTGGCTGGTTTCTGGTAGACCCCAGCCAATGCGAGTTGCTTGTTGGAGTAACAGGCAGCCAAGAAGAATCACGCCCCCTCTCCTCAGCTCAGTTATTCATGAAACACACGGCCCGGCAAGCAGGCTGGCTGACTGGAAACATTTTAAGCTTTGCAGGCAGGCAGGCTGGTTTGGCAGCTGGCAAGTAAGTCTCCTGGCCACAGCCTGCTTCTGGCACCCCAGCCCTTTCCTGCCCCAACTCTCTGTCCCCCCACCACCGACTCAATATAACCAAACCCTCTGTCCCCCTCTTACACCCACATCTCCTGCCCCAGATCACAATCCCCTCCTATCCTAGGTCACATTCCAAACCCCTGCACACCAGTCCACTGCCCTCGGTCACAACAGCTTGCTTCATCCCAACTCCCTCCCAGGCTCCAGTCTCCCTCCTGCACCCCAATCCCTTACGCCAAGCTCCCTTCTGCACCCCACCTCCATCCCAAACCCCACATCTCCTCCATTCATATAATGGAAGAGTGCGGTCTTCAACCACTTTCCAAACCCTTGGAGTGGTTCCCCTGTCAAAAATTATTGCCCATCCCTGTATTAGGGTTCGATCTTGATATGTCTTAGCTCCTACGATGGCAAAATCATGCGGAAATAACGATAGCTAGGTTAGTGGTCAATCTGATTTTTTAATATAAGGTCGTCCCACACAGAAGAATCTCTGTCCCACTGGATGCTCTTTTTATAAATCTCTCAGGGTATGTCTACACTACAAAGTTAGTTCGAACTAACGGATGTTAGTTCGAACTAACTTTAATAGGTGCTACACTAGCGCTCCGCTAGTTCGAATTTGAATCGAACTAGCGGAGCGCTTAGTTCGAACTAGGTAAACCTCATTTTACGAGGACTAACGCCTAGTTCGAACTAGTTTTTAGTTCTAGACGCGTTAGTTCGAACTAGCTTAGTTCGAATTAACTAATTCGAACTAAGTTAGTTCGAACTAGCGCTGTAGTGTAGACGTACCCTCATGGACAAAATCCTCATTTATTTTTATTATAATGGAGATTGCCTATCTCCTAGAACTGGAAGGGACCTTGAGAGGTCATTGAGTCCAGTCCCCTGTCCTCACAGCAGGACCAAGTACCATCCCTGACAAATTTTTGCCCCATCTCCCTAAATGGCCTCCACAAGGATTGAACTCACAACCCTGGGTTTAGTAGGCCAATGCTCAAACCACTGAGCTATCCCTCCCCCCATAAAATTGGATACAGGGGTGAAGTTAGACTATCCAGGCATTTCAGCTAAATAGAGTTTATTAAAAGGCCAGAACACATCTTTTATACACAGCCCTGAGTAAGGAGTGTGCCACCACCCCTTCCCATCTCAAAGGGGAGTTTTGTGATGGCTAGGGTCTGGCTGGTGCACAAGGGATGCAAAGGGGAAAGTTGACCCCTTTTTTGTTCCCAAAAAGAAGCCGGGTCAACTAAGCCCAGAAGTGAGAGTTTGGTTGTATGAGAGCTTGGCAAATACCGTAAAAAATAATCTGCAAACAAAAATGTGGCTGCTGGCCCTTTTACATATTTGCTTTGCCTGTGTTCATAGGCCTTTAGGGCTTGTTCTACAGGGATAGTCTCACAAATGAGTTTACTGGCAGGAACGTTTGCCGGAATGAGGAGATTTTACAGAACGATTGCAGATTATTGGCAACTATGCGTATGTGTGTCCCAGAAACCTGTCTCCACAAATTATACCCCTCTCATTAGGGGATAGAAACATGCTACATCACCTGTGTGTCCAAGGAACCGGGCTCGTCAGCTAATCCTCACAGGAAGCGGATAGTAAAAAGCTACAGAACTAGAAACATTCAGATATTGCTCAATAGAGAATTCCACCGACAGAGATACTTGAGGAAATCAGAGTTTAAGCCTAATTCTGGAGGCTGAGACTTGGACCATGCATAGGGTGGCCATATTTGTTCAAGGGAAAATAGGGATGCCACAAGCCATTTACCTGACCACTGCCACCCCTTCTTCCTCCACCCAAAGCTCACTGGAGACCTGCAGCCTCCTGCGCTCACCGTGGCACCCCCCCACGTGGCTGGCATTGCCTCTCCCCCCATCACGTTCCTCCACACACCACTTATATTTCTACAAAATTCGGCATTTGTCTCGTTTGCTCTTGTCAACTGATAAGCCTGATTGGGACAAGTGCGCACTCACGCCAAAATGCCCAACCTCAGTGGCTAGAGAAGTTGTGTAACTGGTTTACGACAGACAACCGTTGCAAATATCAACGATACGGGTTAAATGGACCCTACCTACAAAGAATGGGCTGTTAAGCTGCAAACGGAAACGCCCCTCGGCAGGTGCCTCCAGAATCTTCTTCGGCAGGTTATCCACTTGAAGAGAGGTCTGTTTGAGGTTCCTCTCGGCTCGGACGTAGTGCCACTGGTTGTCATTCAGAGGCGTGGGAGACTGCACTGTAGCATCCATAGGTCCGTTCCCAACATCTATGGAGAAGGTGATCTCCTTAGGGGCTGGAATAGACAAGGGTGAGGAAGAGCTGAAAGGTGGAATTAAAGATCTGATTTTGACATGAAAGTATATTCTATAAATGGACGCTCCATTCACGATCAAGCTAGCAAATAACATGGCAGCCTAGACATAAATCCCACAGCTCGCTGCCTGGTCTCTGTTGGGAACACACATGGCTGAGGATTCAGTGACTATGCCCGGTTTTATTGCTATGCCAATGGTGGTGCCCCAGGAAAGCTAGTCTATCCCCCTTTGGAAAGTTAACCACTTAGACGCCAGTCATTCCACAAATGTATGCCATTGGCGGTTACAGTTTCCACCCTGCATGGGTGATGCCACCAGCTGGAAAAGGCACACTTAATGAAAGACCACAGCAGGAAATGGGGCTTTAAGGGTATGGTGTGCTGTGTCTGCTCAAAGTATTCGATCACAGGCGTCGATGTGACCCTGCTAGCGGGGTAAATATAATAAGACACAGGAGTTAAGTGACTCTCCCAGAGCAGAGGGGCATAGGCTGCATATGCTGAGATATGAATGGATCCTAAGGATTATCAAACTGTCCCCTGCCCCCCCCCCAAAAAAAACCCCTCAAGAAACAGTGAGTCTTAAAGCCCAGGTCAACTGATTTGGAATCACTGGACTCACACTAAGAGAATGAAAACAGCAGTATAAACATTCCTCTTTGAGCTGGAACAGAGCTCTGAAACCTGTTGAGGGGTGTGTCTAGACTGGCAAGATTTTGCACAAAAGCGGCTTCTTTTGCACAAAAACTTGCCAGCTGTCTACACTGGCCGCTTGAATTTGCACAAGAGCACTGACTTTGTAATGTACAAAATCAATGCTTCTTGCACAAATACTTTCACGCTCCTGCTTGGGAAAAAGCCCTCTTGTGCAAGAATACTTGCACAAGAGGGCCAGTGTAGACAGGGAAGAACTGTTTTGCGTAAAAAAGCCCTGATGGCTAAAATGGCGATCGGGGCTTTCTGGTGCAAAATCGCATCTAGACTGGCCATGGATGCTTTTGCGCAAAAGCACTTTTTGTGCAAAAGCATCTGTGCCAATCTAGATGTGCTTTTGCGGAAATACTTTTAACGAAAATCTTTTCCATTAAAAGTATTTCCACAAAATCATGCCAGTCTAAACGCAGCCCAGGTGTCTGCTTAAGCAGAAACATCTAAACTGCTATGGCTAGCCCTGCGGTGAAAATCCCTCAAGTTGGAATCAGTTTACCTGAGCTCTGAGACTTACTGCCATGGAGGATTTTTTTTAGGGTTTTTGTTTTGTTTTCAGTGGTGTAGACATGCCCTGAGAGACAGAAGCATAATCAGGAAGGCAGTGACATAAAGTGGTTCAATTTGTCCTGATGGAAGTCAACGAAAATTCCAATGGTTTTAAAAAGCGCAGACTTGGACCAGAAGTCTTTGATATTATTGTTCCTGAATATATCCCTCTCCTTAAATTCCTGCATACACCAGTGACTAGGGAAACAAAAGCTGGCTTTGCGAACTGCATGCCAAACAGAAAGACAGCGGATTGACAAGTCACAGAACCCTGTTGTTTCAAGTCAAACAAATTGGATAGAGCCGGTTTTGGAAGTTGTTGCTCAGGTACTTGAGTGTGAAAACGTTCCGTGGGGATAGGTGAAGATCTATTCTCAGCTTCTGCCTCTGCTAAAAGGCCAATTCCTTTCCAAGCAGCTGGTCTTTGGAGCTTTCTCCACATAAGCCCTCCAGGCTACGAATTCCATCTGGCTGCACGATGTACAAGATGCTGCTAATGAGGAGTTGAGGTGAAAAAGGAGAGACTGACTCCAAGTTTCCCAACTTTTCAATAACTAGTTACTTTGCGAGGGTACGGTTTGGCACTCGCCAATGAAACAATTTGCTAAATAAGCATCTAAGTGGTTTGCAGTATTTTGTCACAGTTAATGTCAAACTGTCTTTTTTTTTCACGTCCCTGAGAATGATATACAGTACACTGAAGTACATCCAAATTGGACTTTGATGTGCAATTAACACTAAATCATACCTCATTACCTTGTGATAATGCACCATGACATTTACCACTGGTTTAATGAATCGAAGGGCCTTGGGGCCTTATTTTATTAAATTTTATGCTGAGGTTATTATAACCATTTTATAAAATGGATGGCACTCAATACCGCATTTCCTCGTCCTGACAGATTTGGGAACAGAGGAGTCTTATTTCACTTCAAAGCCACAACACTTTCCCCCTATTAACATTGCAAATCAGCGGAATAAGGGAGAGGTTAAACCTACCAATTAGTTATTGCTATTTTTCCCCATTTATAAACTGAGCTGTAATTACAATTCAACCACTGAGTGGGCTTTGTGGTGTCTAACAAGACCATTAATGGCTCTCAGCATATGTTAGACCCCTCACCATACTTGTTGTGAGCGCTCACCTCATTAGCCATCACTGCTTTCTCACTAATTGTCATTGTCCAAGAGTGTTTTATGCTAGAGCGGAGAAGGATTAGGCAACTCATTTCATACTATCAATTTCTTGGGAGGTGCAAAAATGTCAAGTCATCACATTGGTCCCCATCCATGAAGGGGTTAAAATGATAAACATGGCACTCGAGGATTAGTTGTGTTACTGGCATGGATTTAAGCAGGAACAGTGAAATGGCATCCCCTCATTTGAAATGTAACACGAATAATAATAGGAATTATTGTAAGGCTGTGTCTACACAGCAGCGTTCATCTAAAATAACGTAGTCTGCATCTACACAGAAAGCAATTATTTCGACATGTCATCGAAGCAATGTCGAGCTGGAGGACTTCTTACTCCATCTCCTGTAACCCCTCATTTTACGAGGAGTAAGGGAAGTCAGAGGAAAAGTGCTGTGCCTCTGACTTCCTGCTATGTAGACAGCACCAAAAGCCAAAATAAGATGCACAATTGATGTACCCTAACTGTTTAAGATTAGCATTCTAGTAACAGTAATAGGTTTCAAATGAGAGAGGAGACCCATTATGCTAGGTGCTGCACATTCATGTAGTAACAGAATGCTCCAAAGAATTTACAGGATAAATGGACAAAAGGGTTTTGTTTTGTTTTTATAAATCTCCATTTTGAACATGGCAACCTGGAGGACACAGAGTTCAAGAAGGTTGGCTGAAGGTCACTGTGTCAGTGAAGGGAAGTGAAACCCAATCTCCTCCAGTCTAGTCCACTGCCTAAGAAACAAAGGAACCCTTACTCTCCAGAGATCATCTCATCCTATCTGTAGGCAAGCTGCACGTTATAAAGACATCCGTGCTTACTCCTCACTTTCCCACTAAACTGGTTGTATGGCACAACTATAGTGAGTTTCAGCAGTGATGCTTACAGCTTATTTCGATGCGGATGAAGTCCTTAAGCCCCAGGTTTTCCAGGAAGGCCCCGGACACAGCCGTGGTTTTGAAGAAAAAGGAAATGTCTGCGCTGAACTCTGCATGGAAGGTGGGGAAGTGAAGATAGGAGGCCTCTGTGTTGAAGGAAGCTGCATTCCAGAACTGTCCTGCAAAAGACAAAGCCCTTCTCTATAATTAACTGATCAAGTGCAAAAGCCAGGCATGTAAAGATGCCTTTTCTTAAATATGTTTTAAAAAAGGAGCCCCACAACAACTGGGATGGGACATTCTGTACATCTGGAGATTGCAAACAGCTGGTACTCACTGTCTCCATGGCAACGCAAGGGCCCGATTCGCCATGCAGCCTCCGAGTTTGATCTGTTTGTGTCCGTGATCACAAGTTGAGTTACAGGCAAATGGTCTTTGAAGGAGAGAAGGCCAGTATCATTTGTCCTGGTCATAGCAAAAAGAAAAGACAAATAAATCTAGGCTATATCATTTCCATCATTTATGCAAAAGCAGATTCGATAGGCATTGACTGCTTTTGCTTAAAGCTTGTAGAGCTATTTTTAGTAGGCATTTGGGTCATAAAAACAACAAAATGGCCATGCTGAGTCAGATCAATACTTGATCTAGTCCAGGTTTTGACAGCGGCCAGTGCCAGAGGTTTCTGAGGAAATAAATTATTGAGTGAACCATACCAATGACCAGTCCTAACTGTGGACAGTCAGCAGTGTAGGGGCATGAAGTGCACAAGTTTGCTTCCCTTACTATCTTGACTAATAGAAATTAATGGACTGATCCTCCATGAATGCATCGCATTCTTGTTTTGATCCCAGTTATACTTTTGGCCTTCACGTCATCCCCTGACAATGAGGTCCACAAGCGTGTGTTGTGTAGAGAAGTACTTTTGTCTGTTTCAAACCTGCTGCCTATGAATTACACTCAGGCCTGGTCTACACTAGACCAGGCATGTTGGATTAAGGTATGCCATCCAACTTCGCAAAACATAGCTTGTGGCTTGAACAAAGACCTGATTTGGATGGGCCATTATAAAACCAGCTTTCCTTACATTCAACACCCCATTGATATCAAAAGCTAAGTATGAGACACTTCCAGCCCACTTAATTAGCCTCATAAGCACTAGCTTTACAATTGACAGGTACTTCCCCCCCCTTTTTCTATTATAAATTTTGAGTTCCCCTCCCCGTTTTCTCTCCACTGTGGTCTTCTCTTAGAGTTCAAATGGCTCCTAACAGTCTTGCGCGTCTTTTCATAAAGTACTCCAGGAATGGTAGATTGATGTCCCTTCTTCTTAGATAGGAGTCCAAGTCCAAGGGCCTGCCTTAAGACTCTGCCAAGCAGGAGCGGCCTGAGATGGGCTGTGGCAGCTGGCGCCCCAGGCGGAATGCACAATCGGTGCCCCCACCTGCACGGCCATCAATGGAGTGATGTCATCATCGGGCACCCCGTTGAAGGCGGCACCCTAGTGATGGCCGAGTCGGCCTATAGTCACAGGCCGCCCCTGCTGCCAAGTAGCAGTTGACTGCATGCGGCCAGAGCGATCTGGCTCCAGTGCTGCACAGAGGTAGGCCTTGTGGCCTGTTCCAGGAGGTGCTGATCCCTGGACATTTGAAAGCCTTTCCTAAAGGAGTGGCAGATTCTACTGCCTCTCCCTGAGGTGTCTTTCACTGAGCCCCAGCCAGCAACCTGTGCGGCATCACTATTAGAAACTCACGGCCCACAGGAAGGACAGTGCTTGAAGCCCAGGAGTGCTTCGTGACTTTGGCAGTTCAGCACCACAAGTCACAAGCCAATCAGGAATAAAAGAAAAAATAACCATAAAGGAAACTTAACCAAAGGGTGGATGAAGTGCTATTTATGGCATTAACGAAGCCAAGAGCGAAATACGTTTAAAAAAAACGTGAGGGGAACTACACGGAGAGTTCCGAAGCTGTCCGAGTGGGGAATACAGGGGACAATACCGGGGACAACTACACAGCCTCAGAAGGGGGCCCGTGAGGAGGTGCAGGGCCCAGTGGGCCTCGTTGAGAATGAGTCCTGCACATGCACCTGACTGGCATGCACATCCGCATCAACGCGAAGGTTAATTCATCCCAACTTACGGAGCCGCATGAAGCACTGCGAGCTCCTTGCATGGAATGTACGACTGCATTATTAAACGGATTTTTATGTCCTCTCAGCATGCACATACGATCCCAGTACACGGCGTCTCTCACCATGGGACTCCATTAACACAACAGAGAGTGCATTATGCTCCAAATTTATCTTTGGTAATTGAAAACAAATGTTCTTCTCTACTTCATTATGAAAATTTGGTTCTGTGGGCAATTGCTGGAGTAACACTATGGGAGGACTAATGCAACAGTTGGGCTTTTTAAAAATAGAGCACAGGTAGCCTCACCTGTAAATGACAAATAACGAGTTTGATGGGAACATTATGGGGCCATTTTTCATCTTTCTGTGTACTAATAAAAGGATATTCACAGAAATCTCACTCTGTGGAATCCCAACAGCCTGCACCATCATAAAATGGGTAATCTCTAGGTAGCAGTATTCACATTTTGTCCTGACAGATGGGAGAGCAGTGGTGTCATTAAATATAATTTCTTCTCATATGGTCCCCCTACTGCAATGTTTTCTACTTGTATATTAATGAAAACTCCGGTGGGGGTCTGAAGCTGAGTAGCTCGGATACGCAAAGCAATTTTTCATAAATATAGTGCAGAGAGGGAAAAAATACTGCCATCAGCAGATGTCAAGGCACAGCATGGGAAACAGACCAGTATAATAGGTTTCCATTAGAGAAATTTTGGATTCCTTTTATTGGGCAGATCATTAATAATCCAAAGAAACACAATTTAATTAGCCTAGTTCTTACCAATGGCATGCAAAAATGATTTACTAAGAACAATTATAGTGAGGTACAGTAAATATTAAACAGCAGAAGGGGAGAGATAAAATAACAGGCAAGGAGAGGATATAAGCTGCAAGAAAACAGAAAGGGCCTGATTCTGCAAGGTATGGTGGTCAAGACACCCTCAAGTTCCTGGCATCGTCAAGGAGGGCTGAAATGGCTCACTCTTTCCAAACAAGGCTCTTCACGATAGCAGGCGCTGCAGACAACAAGGTACTTCCAGCACTGACAGAAGCATGGGAAGTAAAGAAAAGCAAGCAAGGCTGGCTTTATAGTTAAGACACTGGTCAAAAATACAGGAGAACTGAGTTCTGCTACCCGCACTACCACAGATTTCCTGTGTATACTTGGCTCATGTCCTCTCTCTGTCAAATACCATCCATAATGCTTTTCTAACACATAAAGCTGTCGGGAGGATAAAATTCAGTAATAGACGCTCTCACGTTTTGCTTACCCGAGTGGCTTTAACCTGGAGGCTCTACCTACCTTTTAAGAATGGATCTTACTCAAAGAGGTCTGGTCTACACTACAGCAGGAGATCAATTTAAGAAACACAACTCCAGCTACTCCAGTTATTTACATAGGTGGAGTTGACCTATCGTAAGCCATGTTTCCCGCTGTCCAAACAGGGAGAAGTTGATTGGCGCAAACACTCCCATCGGCTTCCCTTACTCCAGATGAGGAGCAGGAACACTGGGAGTGCCCTCTGAGTTCGATTTAGCAGGTCTTCACTAGACCTGTTAAATCAAACCTGGAAGATCGACTGTGCTAGTGTCTACCTTCCCACATAGCATAGACATGGCCAGAGAGAGAGAAAGTAAGCAAGTAAGTGGGCTCGAGTAGCAATATGCCAAGCTTCCTGAGAGAACTGGGCCTCAACTGACAATAAGCACATCTCTCTGCAAGGCTAACTAGAATATGTTACTAGGGAGACTATCTGTAATACAAGAAGCTGGCAGCCCCCAAGGATTTGGCAAGTAGAAGGTGAGAGGCCCTATGGGGATTCCACAGAGAAATATTTCAGCCATATGCAGAGCCCAGGTACTTTTCAGTGGAACAAGGAACGAGCAAGGAAGAAATGTGAGACGTCAACATTCCCCTTGCTACTGAAGCACGTGTAAGACCTGGTACCCGAAGGTGTGTGGGAGTGAGGAACAGCGTGAAAGTCCAGGAAGGCTTTTAAAATCATGTGATTTTTGACTGGGTCCTGAAGTGAAAGGGGAGCCACTGGAAATCTGTGCAACAGAAATTGACTGCAGCACAGAGAGCCCGGGAACGGCCACATCCCTGTGACTCAAAAATGCTCTTCCCTTTTTGCATCAACTTACAGACTGTAACAACCAAACCTTCTGAGGTAGAAAGCAGCAGGTATTGGATATAAACCTGGAAATGTTAATACATTTCCTGATGCATAATATTCACTTGGCTTTTTCATAGATCATTGATTTTAAGGCTCAGTGGGGCCGTTGGGGTCATCTAGTCCGACGTGCTTTATAGGCCACAGAACTTCACCAGTAATTCCTGTGGCAAGCCCCTAACTTCTGTATGAGCTAGAGCATATCTTGTAGAAAGATGTGCGACCTGGATTTAAAGACTTCAAGTAACATTGTTTCAGTGGTTAATTATCCTTCCTCTTAAAATGTTGTTCCTTTTTAGGCTGAATTTGTCTAGCTGCAGCTTCAAGTTACTGAAGATCTTTTTTTTTTCTTTGCTAGATTGAAGAGTTATCAACAAGGTCTTCTTAAGATTTAGGGGGTCTTATGTGTTTGGCACTATTAAACTGATGCCCCGTGCCCTACAGCAGCTGGGGGGAGGGGTTTAAAGATGTGATTTTATAATCTTTAGCAACACATTAATGAAATATTTTAAAACAAATTTTACACTTACGTCCTGTCGACAAACACAGTAAATTCAGAAACTGACAGTCTAGACCTGATGCTGGGACATGTTGGAATAGGGGTCTGGGATAGCGGAAAGGAGTTCAGCCACCGCACACATTATGCTTGGACGTGCTCTTTCCCTTCGTTTTTGCACCCTAGAAAAATAGATAAGCGTGCAGCTGCTCTTCAACATTGTGTCTTTTGCCTACCCTCACTGGTGCTGTATAAATATTTCAGGGTTACTTTCCTTGTAATCTCTGTAACCTGCTGATTTAGAAAGTTTGTAGCATAGGAAAGTGTTGATTTAATTAGAAATTCTGTAAATAGTAATTAGGGGCAGGTGTAATAATAGTCATCACTTCTTTATTAATATTCATTTTAGGTAATTAACATTACTAAATAAGGTTTTAGGAAGAGTAGTGATAGACGTGTGAATTAATATACTAAAATAGATAAAAGGGTGTCATTGGTGCCAGGTTGTTGCCACTTGGACATTGTGTTGAATATCTGAGGTAAACGTGAGTGGGCAATAAAGCGGTTCGGTTTACCCCATCCCTCCTGGGTCACTTGTTTCTTCTCCAACACCTGGGTTTGCAAATGCCAGTTAAATGGTTTTATTACCACTTGAATGGGTTTCCGTGTTCTGCTAATAAGTCCAGAAGATTTTTTCCACTGTTAAATGAACTAGTTCCTATTCTGAGGAAGCAGAACCACAGAATAGGATTAGGAAGGGGTGGGTGGGTGGACATTAAGGCTGTGTCCAGACTCCATGCCTCCGTCGACGGAGGCATGTAGATTAGCCAGATCGGAAGAGGGAAATGAAGCCGCGATTAAAATAATCGCGGCTTCATTTAAATTTAAATGGCTGCCCCGATCTGCCGATCAGCTGTTTGTCGGCAGATCGGGAGAGTCTGGACGCGATTCCCCGACAAAGAAGCCTTTCTTCATCGACACAGGTAAGCCTCGTGAAACCAGGTTTACCTGTGTCGATGAAGAAAGGCTTCTTTGTCGGGGCATCGCGTCCAGACTCTCCCGATCTGCCGACAAACAGCTGATCGGCAGATCGGGGCAGCCATTTAAATTTAAATGAAGCCGCGATTATTTTAATCGCGGCTTCATTTCCCTCTTCCGATCTGGCTAATCTACATGCCTCCGTCGACGGAGGCATGGAGTCTGGACACAGCCTAAGATTGAGCGGTGCTCCATGCAACTGCATATTCTGCGTATGGCTCTGTCAACTACTAAGAATCTCTCTCCCATGTGGATACCTGTACACTGTGAAAGTCTTAACCATAGACTGCAAGTTCAATGGGGTAAAGTTAGTAAGCCTGGGACATGAGGGGCTCTCTCTGGAGTGACTTGCTGACATTAAAACGATCCTTCTGATACGGCACACTTAGCACTATGCTCCAACCCACCTTGTTACTGAACCCACAGAGGGTCTGCATATCATTCCTCAAATAAGATCTTGTCTACAGTAGGGAGCTAGGTTGATGCAAAGCAGCTTACATCAACCCAGCTTTGCAAGTCTCTCCACTTACATATCGCTCCTGCCAACTTAACTGCCGGGCTCCGCTAACTTAATAACTCCACATCCACAAGCAGAGTAGAGTCAAGGTCAGTATATTTAGATCAACGCCGTGTTAGCGTGGACTCCGCGTTGCTTCTATTGACTGCTACTGGCTTTCAGGCGCCATCCCACCATGCCACACACTGATACAAGCAATATAAGTACTGTTAGGATGCGTCTACACTGCAGGGCGTAACTCTAAATAAACTACACAAATTGAGCTATGTCCATTGCATGGCTTATTTCAAAACAGGGAGGGTCTACACAGCACTTATTTTGAAATAGAGCTCTCTTCCTCCAAATTCCTTATTCCTCATACAGTGAGGGTTACAGAAGTTGGAATAAGAAGTCTTCTAGCTTGACAGTATTTTGACACTATTTTGAAATAACTGCCTGCTGTGTAGATGCAGACTAAGTTATTTCAGAATAGTGCTAGTTATTTTGAAATAGAGTTGCAGTGTCAACCTACCCCTGGTGAGCACGCAGACCGCCGACACAACCAGCAAAGCACAGATGTGCACAAGCGATGTAATTACTGCAGTGGCTGTATGCCAACAGAAGATAAATGGTCAAAACGGTGCAGTGTAGACATGAGCTAAGAGATCAGAATTAGCTGTTGGCTCAGCTGTCTGGTTGGATATTACTCAGAATCAACATACATATTCTTTTTTCTGCCAATCACTGGTTTCACTCCCCTCTTCATGACTTTTCTCTTACTTTCTGTTTCTTTCTGTTTGCTCTGACGAACCATTACTTTAATCTACAGTGAAGACCTGATGTTAGGAGGAGAAAAAAAAACCAACCCTCTGCCTGCTTCCCAAAAGGAAATTACAGGAGCAGTGGTTGGTCTCTGCAGCTGAGCAGCACTAAGCAGTCTGATTTTAACTAAAAATGAACAAGAATGGTTGTCTGATTTTTCCCCTCTACAGCACACATTTCATTTCATACTCAGGCAAATTAAATGCATCTAGCCCTGTCTTCTCCTTCCAGCATAATGTACGGTAGACTAGCTTCACAGTTCAGACCCCAGCAGATTTCAGATTCAAATGCTCATTATGTACCAGGGAGTTGGTATTTTAGCAGAGGAGCGGAGAAGTAATCTTCAATAAGCATGAAATTTCCCATGTTTGGAAGCGCATTGCAAAGTTCAGGGGTACTCAGTCCCCTGTTAGCCTGTAGGCACCAATATGCAATTTAGAACTGCACAAAATAGGAGCAGTGTTTCAATTTTCTGGTGGGCAAAACACAGTTTAACTCAATCACCCTTTACATTTACTCTGTTTGCAGCAAAGAAACAAGAAGAACACACCAGTTTATGGCGTGTGATGCAAATAGATTTGAAATGGACATGGTTTTCTCCCTGTGCGCTAGCATGACCCGATAGGATGCCAGTCTGGAAGCCCATGCGCAGTCTCAAAATGTCACCAAAGCAGCTTTTGATAAAACATCTGCTGCTCGTAATCTGAGTAAAGGACGGTCGACTAAGCATTGCATGTGGAATTTAAGGGACAGAATTCCCAGGAAGAGGATTCTGGTTATTCCCCCCCAATATCAATTACCGAAGGACTCCCTTGAAAACGGGTGGCAAACACAAGAGTTAAATCAACATAAATTATTTATCTCTGTAAAAAATAATAACTATGAAAAGAAAAAAAAATAAAGCTGATCTTTCACCAGGCAGCTCTTTCACCATGTGACACAGTAAGGAGATCATCGTGAGTATATAACTTATTCCAAACATGCACATAAAATCAACATTTATACATACATAAATGTCTTTGAAATGCCTGAGCAAATTAAAGGCATTACTGGCTTTTAGAGTACATCGAGCGAGTCTTGAACGGACAGTTGGCACCAGCTGTCCCAAAAAACTGAGGAGTTCTGTCTCAGGCAAACCATAATGCCTATTGCATGATTACATATCAGGCTTGATTCAGGAGCATTTTCACCACTGTAAATCAGGAACAACGCCATGAAGCCAATGGAGTCACAGTGGTGAAAAACTGATGAGACACCTCAATCAAGTCCACCGTTTTTGTTTCAATTCCTAGCAGTACTGAGCAATGCAGAATGAAATACAATGTAGGGTAAACATTTCTGAGGCAGGCTATGATATTCTGTTAAAAACCCCTATTCTAAATTTCCAGTCTGAAGCTGACATACAAACATAGTAGAGGCGCCCCCCCCCCCCCGCCTAGCCTATCGAAGAAAGGTCATCATAGAGCTAACGACCCAGGATGGGAGACAGGACATGACACATTCAATAATGCTAGGAACAAATGCACAATTATCAAGTACTCCTAATGTCTCTGCTTTAATCCCCAGAGGAACCACATCTGTGCAAAGATACCTTCCTGAAGTTGACAGACACATCGCCTCTTCACACATAATTGATAATTGATGTCTGTTTTTTTTTAAATACTTGTTGTAAGATATTATGTAAGCTACGGGTGGAAAACACTATGTAACCTTTAGATTATTGCCCTTATTTTGCCTCACAATTAGCACCTATCCAGGGGTCCAGGATCTTATTCCCCCATAACTTGAACGACCCATTAAACATCCTATATAATTAATTGTAATCTATGGTCTGGCAGTGTTCACTGAGCCTAATAAGTGATGTGACACTCTGCCAGCGTTGTGTGTGTAATAAACTCTCCTGCTTGCTTCACATTTGATGTCCAGATTCTGTTCCTTCAGTTGGTGGCTCGTTCAGGATCCAGGCTTGTGAGCTGAATGGAGCCAGAGACTGACATCCAAGAGGGTGAGTATGTTTACTTTACCACCTCATTAGACTAGGGATGGAAGTCTCTCTTTTCCTTCAAACACATCCTGGTTCTGTTTGCTGGGGCTCGTCCAGAATTAAAGCAGAGACATTAGGGCTGTGTCTAGACTGGCAAGTTTTTCCGCAAAATCTTCTGATTTTGCAGAAAAACTTGCCAGCTGTCTACACTGGCCACTTGAATTTCTGGAAAAGCACTGCCGATCTCATGTAAAATCATCAGTGCTTTTCTGGAAATACTATGCTGCTCCCATTCGGGCAAAAGTCTTTTTCCGAAAGACTTTTGCGCAAAAGGGCCAGTGTAGACAGCATAGTACTGTTTTCTGCAAAAAAGCCCCGATCGCAAAAATGGCGATCGGGGCTTTTTTGCGGAAAAGCGCGTCTAGATTGGCCAGGGATGCTTTTCCACAAAAAGTGCTTTTGCGGAAAAGCATCCTGCCAATCTAGACGTGCTTTTCCGAAAATGCTTTTAACGGAAAACTTTTCCGTTAAAAGCATTTCCGGAAAATCACGCCAGTGTAGACATAGCCTAGGAGTATTTGACAATTGTGTATTTGTTCCTAGCACTATTGAATGTGTTATGTCCTGTCTCCCACCCTGGGTTGTTAGCGCTATAACGACCTTTCTTCGATGGGCTAGGCGAGGAAGAGGGGGAGAACTGTCATGTACTGTGTTTGTGTGTCAGCTTCAGGCTGGAAATTTAGAATAGGGGTGCTTAACAGAAAATCATAGCCTAACTCAGAATTTTTACCTTACAACAAACATCTATGAGATCACTAGAAAGTAGCATGGACAAAGAAGGGGAGCACCTTATTTCCTGATGAAACTGTTTGGTCATTCTCTGAAAATACAATTAAGAAAATGAAGAGCGAGAGCTTTCAAAATGTCACTAATATGTACTGATCCCAGAAACAGCCGTGACAAACAGGGTGTGTCTAGACTACTGAGTTTTGTCGACAAAAGTGGGCTTTTGTCGACAAAACTATACCAGCGTCTACACTACCGCTGAGTTCTGTCGACATAACGTTGACAGAACTCAGCAGTTTTGTCGACGCTGGTATACCTCATTTTACGAGGCATAACACCTTCTGTCGACAGAGTTCTGTCGACAGAAGGTGTTATTGCCTGCAGGGTTGCGTCTAGACTACAGGGTTCTGTCGACAAAGCAGCTTGCTTTGTCGACAGAACTCAATGTGTCTGGATGCTCTTTGTCGACAGAAGTTTTGTCGACAGATACTGTCGACAAAACTTCTGTCGACAAAACCCGGTAGTCTAGACGTACCCACAGATTATAAAGAAGGAAACACCCCGCTGAGTCATCCCACGCTGTCAATTTGACCAGCGAGAAAGACTGTGTTTCTACTAATCTTCAATCGCTAATGTTTCAGAGTAAACAGCCCCAGATTTTAGGGAGGATTCTCAAACTTGGAAAGGCACCTCTCTGTTTTCATGTACCCATCTTGAAGTAATAGAGTACTTTTACTCTGCAGATAAAGGCCATTATTCCATCGCTACCCATCTTCACAGCACATGTCGTGCTGTATCTGTAAGGAAAGCCTCTCACACACACATTCTCTCAGCTCCCCGCCTTGGGAGTTGTTGAGTTTGCCCAGCAAATGACATTTTCTACCAAGTCTCTCCTGCTTAGTTCAGCTCCCGTCTGCCCCTCACAATTAGGGAGGGGATGATGAATCAGATACTTCAAACATCTGGGCTGATCAAAACCCAAAGGACCAGAACCTGGTGGCTTTTGGCAAACCACACTGCTTACTGGGACCCATAGCTACTAAACCTGTACACAGAGAGCGAACAAAAGAAAACCAGTCAACCAAACAGTCCAGAGATAAACCAGGCACCCCACCTGCTACGTTTCTCTACTTCCAAGCACAAATCCTGTAGCTACTTCCCCGATATACCTCCATTCGTGGCTTTTGAGTTCACTTAGCAAGTGATTTCTTATATCAAGTCATCCCCCTTTACCTCAGCTTAATCTTATTAACTCTGCACTATCAACAATGATAGCCTTAGAGTGTATGTTTTTGTGACACTAATATTTGGAACAAGATAGAGGTTATTTGTAAAATAAAATGATTGACTGAAAATTTACTAGAGGCAAGATTTTAAAAAATGTTTAATCCAAGACATCCAAAGGTCCAGATCTTTAAAGCATGGCTGCTCTACTCTGAGAATTAGGCCCCTTTTAAGTGCCGCAAGGTGAGTGCCCAATAAGTGAGGTACTTGAAACACTTTTGAGTAGCCGGGTGTGTATCATCATATTACCAGCTCTCTTCCTTCTTTTATTGTGTCCTTTTATTTCTCCAAAATGAGGGCTTCCAAAAGGAAATTTAGATGCTAAATATAATTACATGTTATGGTATATGCTGTATATTTTCTCTCCTATTTTTGCTGCTGAGCTATTAAGTATTATGCATTTTTTCTACAAATAAAGCAGCACAACTCACATCTGTGGATTATCTCTTTTTTTCGGTTTTATTTTTATTATGTTTCAGATAAACATCCTTGGACTTTCAAAAACCATGCCTGTCAATTCTAATCCTCTACAGAACAAGTATGAAATTAATTTGAAAATCTTCAGACTAGCTCTTGGTCAGCAGCTAAAAGTCTTTGTAGGGAAAAGAGAGTAAAAAGAGTTTATAGTCACTTTTTTTCAGCATCAATGAACAGAGTTAGTAAATTAAAGACACAGGTTTACGTAGGGTTTTGAATACATACTTTATAGGTAATAAAACCTTCTATAAAATCTAATCCAAAGTGCACTGAAGTCAAAAAGAGTCTTTCTGCCATCTTCATTTGGATCGACTAATCCAGGCATACATAGAAATATAAATGATTAAACTTGTCTGACAGGATATATTTCCTCTGCTCCTGCCTAGAGCTAATAATTATTGTTTAAGGCCCAAAATCTCCCCTCACTGGCACTCAGAATTTAGAACTGCTATGGGTCTGTGGACTAAAATCATGACATTTTGACTTGGTCACGGTTTTCATTGCATTCTGTTAGACGATTGCCTGAATAAAGCCTTCAAGAATTCAGATCTGCCCAGTGGTAACTAATGGCAGAATTTTGCCCCATGTGCTATTCCCACTGGAAGACTGCATCTGGTATGTGCCTGGTATGTGCTTGAATGAAAATTTGTGCTTCAAAGAAGACAACATTTTACGCGGACACATCTCACAATTAATTACATGGAAGCAAATCAGGTTATATCAGGTATAAAAGAGCAAAGGCTTCAGTTCCTGTCATCCTTGAGTACCCCACCCTCCGTCTCTCCACACGAACAGTATATCAAATGACTTGGTATAATTACCATTCTTCTTTATCGGCATCACAGTTGCAGAAATAGCTCATATCCAGGCAGCTTTCTTCCAGTCCACATGCACACTTCTGAACTCCAGGAAGTGATCCCCCCCAGTAAGGGTGTTTTTCATTGGCGCGGCCAACCCACCAAACGTATGGTATTCCGTCTGGATGAGAGGAAGGGGAAAGAGGACAGAACCATGGTAAGTGCATTGCCCTAAAAGTGGTTGAGTTAAGAAGAAGCTGGGCGCCAGACACAATACAGTAAGGCTATGTCTATGAAGCAAAAACTTGCCAGAGGGTGTTGTGAGGAGTAGGACATTAACAGGGTTCAAAAGGAGCTAGATAAATCCATGTAGGTTAGGTCCATCAATGGCTATTAGCTAAGATGAATAGGAATGGTGTCCCTAGCTTCTGTTTGTCAGGAAATAGATGACAAGAAAGGGATCACATGAGGATTACTTGTTGTGTTCACTCTGGTATTGGCCACTGTCAGCAGACAGGATACTGGGCTAGATGGATCTTTGGCCTGACCCAGTATGGTCATTCTTATGTTCTGTGCATGGACTAGCCTTAAACTGGCCGAATGTACGTAATGGCAGCAGTGAAGACAGCAGAGCACAAGCTAGCAAGCCATGTATGTACTGAGAGTTCATGCAAAGCTTGTACTATCCATACCAAAACCTGAGCTATGCTGTTTTCTCTGCTATCCTTATCCACACGAGCTGGTTCAAACTAGACTAACCAGTGCACAAAGTTTCTGTGCAGACCCACTCTTAGATGCAAATATCACAAGAGGCAACTGCGAGACAGAAGGTGTGATTCAGTTTCATCTGGTGGGACACTTGATAAGACAGCAATAATCATTCATACTATTCCTATGCCTTTTGCTTTCCCGTGTTCCTGTTTGGTCTGTTCTAGTGGATACTGAGCACAAATAGAAGAAATGGACATGCAAGGGTCATAATTACAGCTTGGAGAGAAAGATGGAGGAGCGAGCGTATGTTTTCCTTCCAAGTGTCTCTCAGAAGTTGTGTGGTGTTCCAGTTGCAAATAACCCCTACAAGTGCTTCCTTCATTTTCAGCTGCATTACCATGATAATGCCTGGCTCTAGTGTTTGTGCTATTCTTGAGGAGTCAGGAAATAATTTCCCCACCCTATACAGCATTGTACCACTCTAATGAAGCACTAGGTTGTCGCTACCACCAGTACCAAAAATCTTACATGGTATATTGCAAATCCTCTTTCTAAGCTGCCATTTTTGTCATGATCATTGTTACTCAGGGGTTCTCCTGGTTTGCAAATCTCCAAGAATTGAACTCAGATTTTGCTGTGGACTTAAAGTTTACGCAAGGACCCTATTGAGTGTTCAATGGGAGCAGGACCAAGCTTTTTATTATATATATACTGGGGGAGAAATTCACCATACAAGGCCCCATGAAAAACTACAAAAGATCTTCTATGCTGAATTTCACCCTGTGCAATTATCTTTTACCCACAGGAGAGCTAAATTCAGTGGGCTCTAAATGCAATACATCAGGTTTCAGGCATTAATCATGAGAGTCAATAACCAGACCACAGACATCCTAAAATCAACTGATTATTAATTTCCTAAGATTAACTTTGTCTTCCCACACAGTCAACTTGTTATCTTCTTAATCTCTACATCAAGACATTTAATCAGTTGCAAATAAAAGTAGGTACAAATTTTAGCAAAATTGACATATCAAGGTTTTTTTTAAATCTTAGAAACTCCGGAAAAAAATAAACAAACTCCAGTGATAACGTGGAAGAATATTGGTCTATTCATCTCTGTCATTTGCAAATATTTTCATAGACTATTCCTAATTATGAAAGGCAATTCACTCTAAAATGTGAAATATAATCATAGTTAATAATGAGTGTTAGAGAATAATTAAGTTGAGCATAAAATGAACTCAGCACAGAAAAACCTCGTACTTGTTTTCTCTCTAACCTTACAAAAGTGTAATGTAATACACGGAGAAAAATACAAAGCAACAGTTCTCATGACATCATCAATTAGAACCCATGGACTTTGACCAATGCTCGCTGGTGCTCATTATAAAAATGAAAGTGCAAAATAATTTATGGATGTATCCTACTAAAATGAGTATTCTCAATTTAGGTCTTACCCTATATCATCAACATGCTTCATTTTGTATCTTGGTTTTTTGTTGTTGCTTTTCAACAAGAATCTAGACAATAACTAAATTGGGTTACAAAAGTGAATCATTATGATAGATGAAACAGGTCCACAAACACTGTACTGAGAAATTACGTGAGAAACCTTGGCATAAGAATGTTTGCCCAATAAAAGGATACTTTTACCAGCAACCAAAATAGACATTGTATAGAAATATTTCATCTAATTAAAAAAGTGTTCGGTCTGGAAAAAACAATATTTAAACAAAATAAAACCTCTGAGCAAACAGCCAACAATAGTATACATTAATCAAAATCAATCTGGGTTTTATAGCTTGCTTATCAGGGTCATTAAACTGAAGCATAACATACTGATAAGGAGCCATACATGGGTAGTAAGAATGCACATTTTTATAATGGTTTTTTCATGTCCTACTGCATGTATTTTATTGAGCTAAACTAACATTTTTATACGGACCCTAAAGAGGTAGCAGTACTATAGTTTGAGTAATTTAAAACTAGACTGAATAAAACATTCACTGAATGGACGAGTCTTACACTGCCAGGGGAATGGACTCTATGATCTAATATTTTTTTTTTAGGATTGTCTTTATAAAACCCAATTATGCCACCCTCTCTCAAGATCAGTAGTCCCATGGAAATCAATGGCAACATTGGAGAAAATTAGACCCATTCCATTCTAGGCTCTGATTCAGCAGAGTCATCATCTCAGCAAAGTACGAAACTACGCGCTTAAATTTCATTTCTCTGTTTAACTAAACCAGGGTCCTAGACATTCCAGAAATATAAATAGTTAGCAATAATAATGGCATGTCTTAGTCGTAATAATAATGACGGTCTTAGTTACATCAGTACCCTCATTCACAGCTTCCATAGCAACAGAGGTGTTGGCTTGCAAGTGGAGTTGTCTTGCAAGGGTGTAGCAAGCAGCGGAATGGAGATCAGAATTTGGCCAGCAGATGTCAAGCTTCATTCTTGAATGTCAATAGCAATCAAATTGTCATTTGTATCATAGGCTTCCCTCCTTCACTATTCATTGTGTAACAACAATACATTTCTTGCTGCTGTCTCTGAAGTCAATGGCGCTAACTCAGGGATAATTTTTGGTCTTGGGGCAAATAAGGGAGTAGGAATGCCATTTTAAATATCTCTGAATAAAAGCCCGCTCCTTATCAAGTACCACCATTCAATGTGTCAGGGTATGTCTACACTACCCCGCTAGTTCGAACTAGCGGGGTAATGTAGGCATACCGCACTTGCAAATGAAGCCCGGGACTTGAATTTCCCGGGCTTCATTTGCATAAGCGGGGAGCTGCCATTTTTAAAACCCCGCTGGTTTGAACCCTGTGCAGCGCGGCTACACGGGGCACGAACTACTGTTACTCCTCGTGAAATGAAGCCTAATTCGAACTACCTAGTTTGTGCCCCATGTAGCCGCACTGCACGGGGTTCAAACCAGCGGGGTTTTAAAAATGGCGGCTCCCCGCTTATGCAAATGAAGCCCGGGAAATTCAAATCCCGGGCTTCATTTGCAAGTGCGGCATGTAGACATACCCTCAGTTATTTATTTTGTCCACAATAGGACGACAAGAGCCTATTGTACAAATAAATACATTCGAGTTTATACATTTCTTTCTCAAGTTGTAATAGACAAACAACTCATAATGGACATATTAGGATTCTTCTTATAGACAATGCTGGTGCTCTAGTGGGGAAATAGAGCAACTGGAAAGAGTCAATAAATTTTAAAAACAACAGCCCACACCACAGATAGCGCCGGAGATTTAATTTCCCCCAATATATTTCTTCACAAGCTGCATAAGGCCCTCTTTGTGTAGTTAAACAAATCCTCTAAAAGAGGCAGCAATTACATTTCCAGTGAAGCATTGGCAGTAAAGGTAATATTGTGTGTTCTTACTGTCCAGGAGGCTCCACAAACAGCTGTCTGATTTATGTTACTATTCTTTCCCTCACCAGCAAGCACTCCTCCAAAACAAAGCATTGTGTAGTTGAATGCCAACAATGAACTTAAATCAATGGGTGGATGCCTAATGTGTTCTTCATCTCAAATCTATTTTGCAGCAAGCCAGATTCCACTGTCTAATAGGCTGGAGCGTGCAGGCCTCCAAAAGTAGGTTTACACTGCAAATAGGCACCTGTGGTTGGACATGACAACTGACTCTGTCTAGGAGGCTGTTTAATTGTGGTGTAGACATTCAGGCTAAGACTGGAACTCTCCCTCTGTGTCGGCAAGTTTGAGTCAGCTGACGATGGCCAGTTGTAGGTTTTTAATTGCAGTGTAGACATAACTCAAGAGGCCAGCAGCAGTGCTCCAGCAATGAAGACGTGCTTCCTGGTAATTTTCTCTAAGGCTGTATCTAGACTGCAGGGTTTTTTCAAAAAAAGTAGCCTTTTTTTCGAAAAAAAACTTCACCTGCATCTAGTCTACAGCCACGTTCTTTCGAAATTAAATCAAAAGAACGCGGCTTTTCTTTCGACAGTGCTACTCCTCATTTCACGAGGAAGAATGCCTTTTTTCGAAAGTGCTCTTTTGAAAAAAGGCGTTCTTGAATGCCAACAGGGCTTTTTCGAAGGAGAGAGCATCCAGACTGCCTGGGTGCTCTCTTCCGAAAAAGCGGCTCACTTTTTCGAAAGAAGGGAGTGCAGTCTAGATGCTCTTTTTTGAAAGGAGCTTTTTCGAAAGTATCTTTCGAAAAAGCCTCTTTCGAAAGAGGCTTGCAGTCTAGACATAGCCTAAAAGATAAATGACAAGAGGTTGGTGGCATAGAAAGAAGATCAATTTACTGTTACCCAATCTGCACATTTAAGGGGCTCTTATGGAATGTTGGTCATGCAGGTGTCTCATGTTCTACAGGCAATTCACAGGAAAAAAAATTGTCCTTTTAAAGACCATGTAGTCTTCCTGTCCTCCTCGGTTTACTCAAATTTTACATAAAAACCAGTATTTAGACAGCTAGGCTTATGAGATGTTTTTAAAGCCAGTTTTTATGGGCTTGGGATGAATGTTTAGGCATTTCAAGTGAGAGTATTGCAAGCCCCCACCTGTCCAAATTGTGAGTGCACAGAATCCAAATGTGCAAATGTTAAAATAGGTGCACAAATCGATATTTGCTCACTCAGTTTTATTTTGAGAGTCACACCAGTGGATTTTTTTTTCTGGCCCATTGAGTCTTTAGGCTTTTCTGTGCAACAAACATTTATCTTGTAAGTTCACTTATCACATGTAATCATTCAGAAGGCAACTTTCCAAACAGTTGTGTTTCCTAAGGCATTAGGAGAAAATTATTACACAGAAATAAATCCAGAGTGAGTCTGTGGAGAACTGGAATAGAGAGCAGGATCTTAACATTACTAGTTAAGGTTACATTTCTAGAGTTAAACTGGAGACATATTTATAACAATATTATATTTAGAGAAATTGTCAAGATTTGTTTGCATCATTTTCCCCAGAGCCTTTTCTAGCTATTATAAGCAAAATCCAATGATGGAAACAGAACAAGATAAATTGGATCACACATTACGCTTCTGTGCTGTTCAAACCTATTTTCTGACTTCAATAACTACACCACTAATACTAGCAGGCTTCTAGGATTTCTAAGTCAATAGGAATTTGTCAATTAAAGATCTTTTTCACTGACTCAGAGAACTAATGTATTGTTAGTGGTCTGTTGAAATATTGGGAACCTGCTACAATGAAATAATTTTGTCCGGCCATTTTTCTGCTCATAATTGTCTTATAAAGAATCAAACCATGATAAAGATGCAATTAACTGAATTAAATATAATTATTTTATTTTTTCATACAGTACAATGGCCAAAAAAGGCTGAATATCTTAAAGCTGCTATTTTCCCTTCCATAAACAGAAAGATCCAAGTATCAAGAGAGACACTGAAAATAGGAAAAAAATTATCTCAGAATTGGGGAAGGCAATCAAAGGCAATTCTGAGCTAGCCTACAGAGAGAAACATCTAAAATATGTTTGTGCTATCCATTTGTAACACACAATATCTGTAGCTACAAATGGCTCACTCAACACCCCAAATATTACATAGACTGAAAAGAGCTGAAACAGACTTAGGGCGGTTGATATTTAAAATACCATGGTAACCAATTTCTATTGTACTATGGTAAGATCTGGGAGAAGAGTAAGATTCATGAGTGACAGATTGATGTTTTTGATTGTCTTTTTATCAGCTGATCCATATTAAGGGACAAGATCAAACAGCAATGAGAAGAAAATTTGTAGCTTAACCTCCATCAGCACTGGTTTGTTCTTGGTGCATTTCCCAGTTTTTTCGTATTATTAGTATGGAAGGCAAACAAACTACAAAGGGTGTTTACCAAGGAATGCTGGTATATGAACAGTAAGCACATGATTGCCAAACATTTCAGTGGCCTGACAAGACTGCCAACGATGGAGATAGTGTGAAAGTCCAACCAAACTGTCTAAAGGAATTAGCTTGAGAACAGTGAAAGTGGTGCTTGATCTGTGAGGACTCAGGTCACATGTATCTTTAGGATTTTCCTTGGTGATGATTTTTTTATACACAGCTTGTGGCATTGCCTTATAGTCCTGAGGGAAATTCTGTTTAGTGAATTTCAGTGATATAGAGCAGCTCAAAAAGCATGAAACAACTTTGCAAATGGTTTTGCAATTTGATAGTTCTTTCAGTTTTATAAAATTTGCTATGGACCAATTTTTCCCCTTTTTTGGCTACATTTTCCATGTTATTTTTCCACCAATATATTTTAAAAATCAAAATAGCTGAAAAGCCCCACTTTCAGTAAGTTTGTGTGTGAAAATTACTTTAGTAAAAATTACCATAAAATTGGGAAAATGTCATGGAAAACAAATTTTCTTTAATATTCACAATTTGTTGTAAAAATTGTGTGGTTTTTAAAAGGGTCTTTTTTCAGTGAAAAAAATTCAACCAGCTCTATAGTGTTAATGAAAAAAATCTATGTTAATTTAAATGACAATGCAGAAATTTTGGAGAACAACTAATGATGCAAAGGGAAATGGTTTTAGTCTTTTGTGTGTGAGCCATTATGTGCTTTGCTATACTTGAGAATCCACAGTAGTTGACCCATTTTTACGTCTCTTAAATTCTCCTACCATACCTGTAAACTGACATAGCTCTTCTGATGTTAGCTTGACTCAATGAAGTTCTACCATCTGAGAATCTATCTGGTCCTGTTTCCTCATGATTGGTTGGTTCACTTGGTAAAGCCTGAGATGTTCTTGTCTTGGAAAAGCTTAGGCCATATCTCCATTTACCGGAGGATTGATGCTCTGATGATAAATCTTCCATGGTCCAATTTAGCGGGTCTAGTAAAGACTCACTAAATCAAATGCTGAAAGTGCTCCTGTCAGCACCATTACTCCTTACTGTTGTGGGGAGTAAGAGACATCAAAGAGAGAGTTTCTCCCACCATCTTCTTCCTGTGGAGATGGCGCCAAGCATGGCTTAAGTTATAGCTAGAGTTGAGTACCTTAAGCCGACCTTCACCCTGCAGTGTAGACCTGGTCTTACTAAAATTAAACAAGTGAACAAACAAAAATAATCAAAATAAGATGGCACCCTTTAACAGAAAGTGCTACTTGTATTAAACAAGTAGCTAATCCAGTTGGCTGATTTTCTTTATGCTATGCTGTTTTCACATGAAACATGGTTTAACACTCGTTTCATTTTTCCCCCAACATACTGGTAGTGACTGTCTTTTGCTCACTCATAGAATCACAGAGCAGGAAGAGACCTCAGGAGGTCATCAAGTCCAGCCTCATGCCCAAAGCAGGACCAATCCCAACTAAATCAATCCAGCCAGGGCTTTGCCAAGCTGAGACATAAAAACCTCTAGGGATGGAGATTACATCACCTCCCTAGGGAACCAATTCCAGTACTTCACCACACTCCTAGTGAAATAGTTTTTCCTAATATCCAACTTAGACCTCCCCCACTGTAACTTGAGACCATTGCTCCTTGCTCTGCCATCCATCACTGCTGTGAACAGCCTCTCTCCATCCTCTTTGGAACCTCCCTTCAGGAAGTTAAAGACTGCTATCAAATCCCCCCTCACTCTTCTCTTCTGCAGACTAAATAGGACCAAATCCTTCAGCCGCTCCTCGTAGGTCATGTGCACCAGCCCCCTCATCACTTTGATTGCCCTCTGCTGGACCCTCTCCCATGTGTCCACATCCTTTCTTTACTGGGGGCTCCAGGACTGGACGCAATACTCTAGATGTGGCCTCGCCAGTGCCGAATAAAGGGAAATAATCACTTCTCTAGATCTGCTGGAAATACTCCACCTAATGCAACCTAATATACCATTAGCCTTCTTGGCTACAAAGGCGCCCTGTTGACCCATCTCCAGCTTCTCATCCACTGTCATCCCCAGGTCCTTTTCTGCAGAACTGCTACTTAGCCAGTTGGCCCCCAGCCTGTAACAATGCTTGCCATTCTTCCATCCCAAGTTCATGAAATCTATATCTAGAATCAAGGTTTGTGTCTGAACAGCTTATTCAACAACTAGCCAAACCAAATGCCAAAGGTGGCAAAGTCAAGCACTCAGAGTTGCACGGTAGCCTTAATTCTGGAATTATCTAACTTGGAATGCCCTCTGTCCCTTGTATACGTGCATTATGATATGGTCTTCATATTATCACATCACTTTTCCTTAGGATCCCTTCCTCGTTCGGTCCCCAAACAGATCCATCCTTTGCACTGAATCATGGTTGAAGAATGAAGGGGGCTGTTGTCTATAGGTCATGGAGCTTGTGTGTGTTACACAAGTTGTATGAAACCTTGAGGGCAAGGTTTTCCAAGATTCTTAGATTCCAGTGGAAGAAAGGACCATTGAGATCTCTCTCCTGCATAATGTGGACCACAGAGCTTCCTCAAAATCACCTTTGGAGCATATCAGAAAAACAATCCAATCTTGATTTAAATTGTTTCAATGCATAATTACTTGGATTAAAAAAAAATGCCTTATTTCAATATTGATTTTATCAAGCTTCAACTTCTGGCCACTGGATGGTTTTTATAACATTCCCTGTTTGCATAAAGAGTCCACTATTAACTATTTTTTCCCCTTGTAGGTGCTTACAGACTGATCGGGTCACGCCATAACCATCTCTTTGTTAAACTAAATAGACTGAGCTCCTTGACTATCAGGTTTCTTTTCTAACACTTCAATCATTCTTAGGGTGTGCTCTGAACTCTCTCCAGTTTATCGACATCTTTCTTGAATTCTGGGCATCAGAACTAGAAACAGTGTTATTGCAGCTGTGATACCAGTGCCAAATAGAGAGGTAAAATAACCTTGGTATTCCTACTTGAGATCCCCGTTTGTGTGTTCCAGGATCTCCTTAGCTCTTTTGGCCACTGCATCACACTGGGTCTCATGTTCAGCTAATTATCTACACTACCCGCAAATATTTTCTCCAGTCACTGCTTCCTAGGATAGAGTTCCTCATTCTAAGGATGGCCAACGTTCTTCGTTCTTGGATGAAAATATTTACACATAACCATATTGAAACATATTTTTTTTTGCTTGCACCCAGTCTATCCAGTGATCAAGATCGCTCTCTGTCAGTGACCCATCCTCTTCATTGTACGCAATTCTCCCCATTTTTACATAATCTGCCAGCTTCATCAGTTTACTTTTATGTGTTCTTTGAAGTCACTGATAAAAAGATGTGAAATAGCATAAGGATCCCACAGGAAACAGACTTACTTGATGAAGATGCCCTATTAACAATTACATTTTGACACTTATTAGTTAACTGATTTTTAATTCATCCAATATGTGCTGGGTTGATTTTATATTGTTCTAGTGTTTTAATCAAAATGTTGTCTGGCACCAAGTCAAATGTCTTAAAGAAATCTAAGCATATTATGTCAACCTTACCACCTATATAAACTCAATTAATAGTCTAATCCAAAAAATATATAACAAGTTAGCTTGACATTATCTTCCTTAAACCCATAGGGATCAGTATTAACTACATTACCCTCCTTTAGCTGTTTGTTCTATACAAGGTCTAACTAATACATGTTCTGTACTGCTCAGCTACACTGCTCAACGGCTACAGAAGTAGGATGTGAATAGTCCTTTATTGATTACCATAAATGATTGGGGTCTTGGGTTTATATCTCATATAAAGCCAGCAACTTTAGCAGAGCATTGCATCCTAATGCATTTCTGGTGCCACTTTCATTAAACACCAACCCTTCCTGCAGCACCTGGGCTTTCTCTGAGGTTCTTCTATCCAACTAATGGTCCAGTTTAAATCTTCTGACAATAGGATTTTGAGAGCAAATGGCAGCCTGACTCAATTTTAATTCCAAAATGAAAGAAATGCATTCTAATGGTTATCCCTCCTCTAGTGGAGAAAGCTCCTGGACACATTCCTTGATTTTGTCCACTGATCTGCTTTGGTTTATGAGATCATGGCTTGAGGTGGACTTGTTGCTCACTTTGGGGCATGTCTACACTAGGAAATGATTTTGAAATAACTTACGGGTATGTCAACACTACAGCGTTATTTCAAAATATCTAATTTCAAAATAGTTCACTTGAAATAGCTTATTTCAAAATAACACGTCTAGACACAAAATGCATTTAGAAATAGTATTTTTCTATTTCAAAATAGTGCGTCCACACTGAGTGGATGCTGAATCACATTTAAGGCTCGTTGGAACCAGTTCCGGCAGGGCATCAGGTCAGAAGTTACCTTGTGGCCAGGGCAGTCAGCAGGGCACCCTGGGAAGGGCTGGAGGCCCCCTATTTCGAAATAAGCATCTACACGGTGCTTATTTCGAAATAGCAATTTCAAAATTGGCACTATTCCTCGTGGAATGAGGTTTACCAATTTCAAAATAAGCCCTTCACTATTTTGAATTAATTTCGAAATAACGGAATGGCTGTGTAGATGCTAGGAAAGTTATTTCAAAATAACTGCTGTCATTTTGAAATAACTTTGCTGTGTAGACATACCCTCAATTTGAAATAACTAATGAAATAACAAAATCAAAATAGCGTGTCCACACTACAGGGGAGCCTCAAAGTTAATGAGAGGCAGGCTTTGTTACTGTGGATGTGCTACTTCAACTTAGAGCCCCAGGAAGCACTGGGGAGTAGTTCTCTCCAGTTACTCTGGAGGGAGTAGTTATTTCAAAATAGCAGCAGCGTAGTGTACACATTAATGCTATTTTGAAATAACTATTTTGAAATAAGCATTATTCCCCGAGGAAAGTGGGACTACAGATTTTCAAATAGCCAGCCCATTACTTCAAAATAGCATGTTTGGTAGTGTGGACATTTCTGTTATTATTTCAAAATAAGGGGGGGGGGTATTTCGAAATAACTCCCTAGAGTAGACCAGGGCACAGTGAGAAACAACCCTACACCAGTCCTTTGGAGCATCTACATGATCAAATAATCTCCTTTCTGCTCCTCCTCTGATAAATGACTGTAAAAAATGGAATGATTTCCTCAACAGATCTGCTCCATGTGTTGATTTGTAGGTCTATCTTCTGATAGTGATGACAAAAGTATGGTTATCTTCCATTTTTTTTTCTTGCTACCACAGCAGAGCCAACCCAGGTAGGGAAGAAGGCACTTGCGTTTCTTCTGTCTTGGGCATTGTAGGAAAAACTATTAACTCTATCCTAGCTGGATACTCAAAAACAATGCCTTGTGCACTGGGGGTAGTTGAGGATGGAATGTGGCATGCAGAGTCTTTATTATTAATGTTGGTTTATGAGCCAGCAAAAACACACGTTGACTTTCAGTTCCCAGGCTTATTTTGCTGAGTTAGCCGTTGGAAAACATCTATTTACTGAGCCAATCTGATCAGGAAATCATTGAGACAATGTCATTCCTATGGGGCACTCCTTTCAGAATAAAACCACCGTTTGAGTTCTAAAACGGGAAGACAATAACCAGAGAAGCTCAGAGCAATGACTGGCCCATTGGAAATCAAAAGATATCCTGGATAAATATACTGTATTGCTGAACCGGTATAATAAGAATAAATACACATATTAGCAACAGTAGATGAATTACATATATAAATAGACAAGGAAGTTGACCAGCAGAGCCACAATAATGCTGCAAACTATATATACAAATCACATTGGAATCTGGTGTGAAAGTGATGCGGATGACAGGTCTCACCGGGTTACAGTGGGGTAATATATTTTAAGCAGAAATTCCCTAGTGAAATAAACAAGTTCTGCCAAAAAAATTTGAAGGTATGACACGTCTGTTATTGGCATGATGCCTAGACCTTTGGGAAACAAGGATGCGACAATGAGACTTTCACCAAATACATTAATTGGTGCAAGTGATCAGGTTTTGGGTAGGAGAAAAATCGGTTATTTTCCCCTCTAAAACGTCGCAAATTATAATCAGATCTAAAAATCCATTTCAGTTATTTATTTGGATGTATTCAAAACATTTAAGAGTACCTAGCTGGGACCATAAAGGCCTTTGCTGAAGCCACAAGTCTAGCCCTGCAGGCAAAAAACACCTCTGCATGTTGGGTCCTTCCCAACCATGTTTGACTCTCTGCATGTTGGGTCCTTCAAAGTATTTGAATGCTTCAATATCTTTGATATAGGTGAGAGGATTATTCTAAGAGGGGTGGTTGAGATTCTGTGGCCTGCACTGTGCAGGGGGTCAGACTAGATGATCATAATGGTCCCTTCTGACCTTAAAGTCTATGAATATGAATGAAAAAAAATCAGTGACCTCTTTGAAGCCAAGAAGAAGATGGATGGTTCCCCAGGCACCCATCCCAACCCTCCTGGTGCCCAGCTCTGTTCTTAGCTCTTACCGCCCAACCGAAATGTCTGGGGAAATAAATAAGAGTTGCAGCATAGCCTGGAGGTCCACAGAGCTGAAGCATTTTTCAGATAAAGGTGAGGGGAGGGAATTCCAAATGTCAGGGGTCCTTGCAGGGCATGACCTGAACTCTGGAATTGACTCTCCTCATTTGAGCTGGTTTTGATCACCACTAGCTTGGAGGCTAATTAGCTAGTAACAAATTAGGATCTTTCCATAAAGCCAGGTCAGGGGTAGAGCAGGATAGGAAGTAAAGTGGATACTGCTCAGGATAGGAAAGGCTGGCAGCACATAGAACTGGTCACAGCTTTGGAACCTCAATATTCTGGGGATCGCCAGAGAGCAGCACAGGCTAGGCTAGCTGCTGCTATAATTCTGAAACGGAGAAAATGAATTGTGTGCTCTCCCATACCATGCCAAGCCAACACTTCCATGGCCCTGTCCTCTTCTTGCCATACCTGTGCCATTCAGAAATGCTACTGCAGTAGTTCTTGCTATTTGGGGCCAATCTAGATGAACCGGGAACTAAAGCCTGGGGTTTATAACTAATTCCTGTGCAAGAGCAAAAAGGGGAAGAGGGTTGGAAAAAAGACAGAAATTCTGATGTCCCCTCTCCCTCCATTGCTTTCCTGTACTGGGTTACTCACAACCTAGCTAGTAAGGAAGCCATACTGGAAAGCCACGGTAGATACATTTCTGGGAGACTGATGGGAATTCTCCAAATGTGTTAGATTCGGAAGAACAATGAATATAATTGAAGATGACAATGGCCAAACTTGGCTAATATTTCCGTAGTATGGTAGGGGGCTCGACTCACCACTGAACCCACACTGTGCTCTGTGCAAAGATGGCTTTAAGCTCCCTTTGCTCTCCCCTGGGGGCCACCAGCTGCTGGCTAGTCACTAGCCCAACTGAGCAGCCTGAAGGTTGCTTTATCCTTCAGTATCCAGCAGTGAACACTGAGGACCAATAGGGCAGCAGGGGATGAGCAATGCATATGGACTCCTTGGCCACTCCCCCAAGTCTCTGCCACACTCCCAATGCAGACAGTCTGCCCAGGGGCCATTTAAATGGGATTTAAGGTGTGACTGTGCTGCTAGAATACGCCAATCTGCTGAAACATGCCAAACTGTCTGAGCACTGTAGGCACCACACCCATCTGGAGGTAACATTCAGCAAGGTGGGTGTAGAATCAGTCATCTAGGTGCATACAAGCTTCCCCTAATATAGCTAATAAAGCCACATTTTACTGGTCCCCAGACACATTAATGCAGGGTGAACCTCCGTAATCTGGCACTCTTTGGACCTGACCAGTTCTGAACCAGAGAATTTGTTGTACTACAGATGGTCAATATTGTCTAGCAGCATTATCAACACTTGCACTGTTTACTGGGATGTTAGAAGATATTGAGGAGTAAATTAGAGCTAAATAACAGCACAGAACACTGAGCACCAAGACTGGTGGCTGTAAACCCGTGGTCACCAACCAGTAGATCGCGATCTACCGGTAGATCTCAGGGGCTCTAAGAGTAGCTCTTGAGCCCTCTCTGAACTGCGCGCCTGCACAGTACATTTACATTAGATTTCCTCATTTGAGGAGCAGCTACTCACCAAGCAACAACGCAGGTGAGTAGCTGCGAGGAATGGTGGGAGCTGGGAGGTCGGGAGGGCTGAAACACTCCAGCAAGCTGACTGTGGCTTTCAGCTGAAAGAGGCTGCCCCATGCACCAGCTGATCGGCGGCTTCTCCTCTGAGCTTGCCCACATGGAGCTTGGTGCACCCTGGCTGAGCGCCATGGCCAGCTGGCCGGGCAGCCACTTCTCTTCCCTCCAGCTCGGCTGCCCTGAGCTCAGCCCAGGGAGGCTGCGTCTAGCTCCAGCTGTGCTGAAGCAAGCTTCCCAGGCTGAGCACAGGATCACAGATGCCCATCTGATGGACTGTATACGACTAGCAATCTCAGACTACAACCCAGACTTCAAGACACTGGCAGATACTGTTCAGTCACAGGTGTCACACTGAGACTTTGTTATTGGAAGAAAAAATATATAATTATCAATACTTGAATTTAGATTTACAAAATAGCAGAGAACAAAATGTATAATTGTAAATGCTTCATTTGACATTTAAATAGCATGAATTAAAAACACCATTTATTTCATAACTTTAGACATGTGATTTTAACTTTATATATTGCATAATTTAAAAATAAACTGTTTAACAGAGTGTATAAGGGCTGGGGATAGCAAGTGATGGACAGGAGAATAGAGAGGACGGGGCTTCAAGGAAGGGGCGGGGCGGTAGATCTTCGCCTGTTCTGAGACTTAAAAAGTGATCTTGGGTGTAAAAAGGTTGGAGACCACTGCTGTAAACAAACTTTATGTGACCATGGAAAACTTGGCTGTGTCCATGATAAGTGGACATCCAACTAACTAAAATCACGCCGGACCACGGATGCTGCCGGACCATAGACTATTAACCTAGAGAGGTTCAACCTGTACTTCTAAGTGAATTTCTTCATAGTTGAAAATGTTAAAAATACATTAAAGGGCAACTAATTACATAATTACTGGTGCAACACTGAAATTCATGGAGGCAGAATGGGTTCAGCAATTAAAATCAGTAGTTAATGTTCCACATAGTGTAAGAGGGAACTCCGCAACAATACAGAAATGCAGTCAATTTCAACATAAAGACATACACAAGCTAGAGCACAGAGCTGGCTCAGTTGTCCTCTGCTCAGAGTGTAATTAGATCTCCTTTGATCTAAGCAGCAGGGACATCATTTGTCATCTACGGGAATGCAGGAGTGCTGTGAGACTGGGCCGTTTAGAAAAATGCAGCTGTAGCAGAACATATGTATAAGCAACTCCATGAAATGAACTGGCTATAAGCCAGCATATAAGGAGGAAAAAAACCCAAGAGATTATAAATGAGAAAACTGGTAGGATAGTTTGCTCAAACGACTCCCATTGATACACACTGACAAATTTTAAAGGTCAGGATGAAAATAATCTGTCTTCTTTAGGGAGCATCTTAATTAACCTTGAACTATTTTTTTTACCCGGTTTCCTAATGCGTTATTTTTTTTAAACCACATAAACGGTCTTGGGCTCCTATATCTATGACAATGGAAAGAAGCATGTGTATATATGCACTCTGGTTCCCTGTATTGAATGGAAGGGGACTTGCACAGGTATGGGGCCTTGGTCCTATGCCCTTAACCAAGGTTCTCATTTCAACCATGTAGGTAAGGGCCTGTTTTTCAGCACCAGTACGAGAATCTGGTTTCTATCCCCCCTCTTACAATGATGTTTGGAAAGGGCATAGCGTGCAATGGATTGAGAAATACAGAGCTCCAAATAACCACAGAATGGTTACGATACCATATACATTCAAAGTGAAGCCACATTTTGCCACTCTTACTCCTGGGCTATGTCTCGATTGCATCCCTTTTTCGTAAAAGGGATGCAAATTAGACGTATCGCAATTGCTAATGAAGCGGGGATTTAAATCTCCCCTGCTTCATTAGCATAAAAATGGCTGCCACTTTTTTTCGGCACAGAGCTTTGCCGGAAAAAAGCGCCAGTCTAGATGTTGATCTTTCGGAAAATAAAGCCTTTTCCGAAAGATCCCTTATCCCTTATTTTAAGAGGGATAAGGGATCTTTTGGAAAAGGCTTTATTTTCCGAAAGATCAACATCTAGACTGGCGCTTTTTTCCGGCAAAGCTGAGCTAGCATACATAATGTAGTAAGGTGCTACTTGTAGAATCATAGAATCATAGAATACTAGAACTGGAAGGGACCTCGAGAGATCATCAAGTCCAGTCCCCTGCCCTCCCTGTAGGACCAAGCACCATCTAGATCATCCTTGATAGATGTCTATCCAACCTGCTCTTAAATATCTCCAGTGATGGCGATTCCGCAACCTCCCCAGGCAATTTATTGCACTGTTTAACAACTCTGACAGTTAGGAATCTTTTCCTAATGTCCAACCTAAACCTCCATTGCTGCAATTTAAGCCCATTGCTTCTCGTCCTATCATAAGAGGCCAAGGAGAACAATTTTTACTCCCTCCTCCCTGTGACACCCTCTTAGATACAGGAAAACCGCTACCATGTCCCCTCTCAGTCTTCTCTTTTCCAAACTAAACAAGCCCAATTCCTTCAGTCTTTCCTCATAGCTCATAGATTTCTAGACCTTTCATAATTTTTGTTGCTTTTCTCTGGACCTTCTCCAATTTCTCCACATCTTTCTTGAAATGTGGTGCCCAGAACTGAATGCAATACTCCAACTGAGGCCTAATCAGTGCAGAGTAGAGCGGAAGAATGACTTCTCAAGTCTTGCTCACAGCACTCCTGTTAATGCTTCCCAGAATCATGTTTGCTATTTTTTTGTGACAGTGTCATACTGTTGACTCATGTTTAGCTTGTGGTCCACTATGACCCGCAGATCCCTTTCAGCACTACTCCTTCCTAGACAATCACTTCCCATTCTGTATGTGGGAAACTGATTGTTCCTTCCTATACTTGTTTCATAGCGTCCTCTGAAAGTCATGGCAGTGTCAATGAGTAATGCTTTCTAGCATCTCCAGGTAGGAAACTTCATGCCATGACAGCAGATGATTAACCGGTCTCAGCTATTCGTGCTTTTGTCATCTCTTGGCCAGACTACAGCAATAGGCTACATCTGGCCATGAAGCCTTTAGCCCATAGAAAACTCCATCTAGTACAGATTGCTCCAGTGCATCTCCTTAGCAACACGGGCTAGCACACGGACGTCAGACTTGTCCTTCGCTGGCTACATGGACTTCCCACACACTATGGAAGCAACAAGGATCTGGACTTTATCATCAAATCAATCAATGGCCTGGACCCAGCATATCAAAAATATAACATGAAGTTCTGGGGTGCAGATTGGGGCCAGCAACTCTGCTCCTGGGACTTTCCACCATAAGATAAAATTTGTCCGATCAGGAGACAGAGTTTTCTCAGTGGCCAGCTGAAGACTGTGCAAGTCATGACTGAATTACAGACCATCCTAACCAACACAACACTCTATAGTAAGTGGTTTCACTCAACCCTGGGTGCCTGACTGGTGCTCAGGCCTATACTTATTAGTCTGGTGGCCCCTTTAAGACAGTGGGGCCTGAGGGAGGGGCAGGCTGCAATGCCCCCACCAACCTGAATATCAAAACAGCCCTGACCCTGGTTTAGGGAAGGGCAGGCAAGCAAACAATTCCAAGAGTCAGTTTTAGCCCAGGCCCTGGGTCAGGGTGGGGCGGGCAAACAAACAGTTTGCAAAGTTAATGGCAGCCCATGCAAGCAAAGTTTTCCCAGCACAAGTAGGGCCCTTCCTACTCCACCACATCCCGGCCCAGGGCCCCAGCAGTAGCAGCCTTGGTGGCCACTGGGATCAGCAGGGAATCCGCTCCGAACCATGCTGACACAAATCACAGGTCTATCAGGTCCACCTGACCATCCTCTGCTTCCCCTGGGCTATTTATGGGCTCCCCCATAGTCTGCACCTGGCTCCCTGGCAGCGGTGGGTCACAGGGTCTATATAGTCCACTTTTGGGGGTAGGAAGAAAAGGGTCTTCTCTTCAATGCCTGGGCCCGGTGGCCCGGGCCAGTCGTCAGCCTTGGCCAGATCCTCAGTGTCCTCCTGGCGTGAGAGTTTGGGCTGGGCTAGGCCTCTGCTCCTCCAGTGACTGGGCCCCTACAGAGCTTCTGGGCTCAGCTTTTATACTTCCTGCCCCACCCCTAGGCCTCTGTGGACTTAAAGGGGCAGACTCCGTCTCAGCTCACCCAGACTCAGAGAGAGGTTCTTCCTCCTCCAGGTCAGTGAGCAGCCAGCCCTGCTCACTACATGCACACACAATTCTCCCCTTTGGAAGGGGGCAGGAGAAAGTATGGATGGCATAAAACCCATTTAGAATATTGCGCTCACACGATTTTGCCACTCAGTCAAACTAACAGTATGTTAACACACATTTCTGTAGATTCTACTTTTCTTTGTATTCGAAGGTTTCAGCAAATGCAAACAGAACTTGGACAGTTTATTTAATTAGGGGACATAAAACCAAGAAATAAATCTCCTCATCGTAGTGCTGGGGGAGTACCACGATAATTAAGGTTGTGTCAGGACATCTGTTTATATGTCGTCCTCTCTCAGCCCGCTATAGTCAACATGCTTAGCTGGATTGCTTTCAAATGTGCTTTGCCTTGGGAACAATTTGAGAGTGGACTTCTGGGGAAGTAAGCCCTCCCCACCCCAAATAGCCATTTGAGGGAATAAAATGTTCTTCGTGGTTTTCTTTTTTCCACAGAGCTCAAGAGCAAACGATTGATGTGATAACCCCAGAATTTGACCAAGCTACATTATAGCCATTTTTGTTGCGTTTAGCCACCACTGATTAAAAGCAGACCACCACCTGGCTAGGAATAATTGCTGAGGTTAATTATCTTCCAGGATTATTTGCAGCAAGACCAAATTGCTGCAAATGCAGCTTTGCTCATCAGAGTGAGAGGAGAGGAAAGGAGGTAAGACACCATGAGAATGGGAGAGAGTGAGTGGATAGCAGCCTTCACTTTCAGCACCCCTGACACTTGCGTTGTATTATTGTTATGACTAGAAATACAAGAAATGCTTTGCTGATAAGAGATAATGAGCAATTTGTTTCACTCAGGAGACTTGTTGACCTGGTAGGGGTTACTATGGTAACCTAGTAGGCATTTGTATGATTTAAGCTTTTTGTGCGAGCTATAAAAGAAAAGTAAAAGTGAGCACCTCAGACCAGTCCAAGGGAATTTGTCTTTTGGGCAAGGCACTGACACCTAAACCCCCCCATTAGCTGTACTGACCCTTGGGAGCCCACCTAGCGATCACTTGAAACTATCTGAGACTACAACTAACTGTTCCGGGTGCTCTGAACCTAACCTGTAGAGTAACCACCACAAGGCAGATTTGAACCTGGGACCTTTGGAACTTAGTGTAGGAGCCTCTCAAGCTTGAGGTATAAAGCCAGCTGGCTCCCAGCTTAGGCTGTAGAGCTCCTTTGTTCTTATTTCTTGTTGCAAGTGGTCTAAGTGTCACTCCACGGGACAGTGAACCACATTAGGTGTGCAGGTTACATAAGCATATATGTTGTATGCTTGGGACCTAATAAAAAGTCGCTGTAGGTAAAAACTCTCTGGTTTGTGTCAATCATTTGTCAGCTAGAGGAGCTGTCTCCCCATTGATTTATTCCTGACACCGATTAGACAGAAACAGTTAAGTCACCCCTGCTGTGGTATGCAAAAGTTTTGGGAACAATGTGAAGTGGGTCGATAAAGTCTCCATCGCTTGGGTTGAACCCAAGAGAATGGCTGACGCTCGCTACATCTTTGGGGGGCCTGATCTGAGAACATGTGTATTTAGAATGTTTAAGAACAGCTGTGCAAGTAGGCCAGCAAGACATTTCTAGCTGGTATGGCATACCAGAAAGACACTGTCCCAAGGAGCCCCTCCTCTGAGCTGCATGCAGCCCCACAGGAGAATAGGGCCGGGGTGAGAGCTCAGAGAGGTGAGCAGCTGGATGAGCAGCCAGAAAAAGGAGCAGAACCCCCAGCCCTATCTTCCGACAGGGAGGCTGCTCTATGGGGCTGGAGGAGACGCATTTCCATGGAAAGGTGGGGGGTGGAGGCTTCTGCTTCTCTCCCTGATGACAGGAGCAGAGCAGAGTCAGCACCGGAACTGTCAGCTGCTGTACTACCTACCCCTCAGCCTTCCCCAGGAAACATGGGATGGAGTGGGGAGGAGCAGGAGGGGGCGTCAAACTTATAGCAAACTTATTCCCCTTGCACCATTGTTCATGAACGTGTAGATTTTTACACTGAGCATTCATCAAGCCAAAAAAAAAAAAGTTAAAGAGTTTCCATTCCCATCATGTTATATGTATTAGAGCTTGATTCTGGCTCTAAAATTCCAACAGTTAATCAGATTATTATGGAATTTGGTGTACCTCATGGGCATGTGGGGTACTGAAAACAGTGGACATTGGGGATCATTGGACCAAGCGGTTCCCAAGTTACACCCTCCCCCCAAAAAACCGCTTCCTTCTGTTGCCTACTAGTGGTAAACTGAGAAGTACCAATGACTGGATAAATCCCAGACTCTTGATTGGGAACTCACCTTTCAAGTAACATGACCAATGATAAGTTAATCAAAGGCCCCAATGAGGACAAATGGACTTTTGAAGTGAGGGGGGTGAAAGTTTCGATAATATAATTGCAATTAGGAGTTTAAGCAATTTTAAGTAGACAGCTTTAACTTTAAATAAAAGACAGAGGTCTCAAACCGCTGGCCCATCTAACCTCACCATGTACATTCACACGTGCAAACACATCCATAAACTAGTAAGCATTTTAGGTCTTGCTTACACTTTATCAAGCCTTGCTCACAACCCTAACAGCACCAGCAGGGAAAAGAGAGCTGCTGCACAATTGTGTTGAGGAATGATTCTAGAAATATTCTGGATGAATATAAGTATCAAATAAACACATTTAATTTACGTTTCAGTTTCCTTTCTGACTCTGTACTTAGTCATATGTTTTAACAGCTCATTATATGAAGAAAAGGGTGTTGATTTTATTTCCCCTCTCAAATGCTTTTTTTTAAAAAAAAAAAGTTAGATAGCTCGCCAGTCCTTCTCTGATTAAAGTCAGCATGAGTCTTGACATTGACTTCACTAGGTGCAGAAGCAGGCCTGCTGAATGCCTCATTAAATAGACAATTCCACAACACCTTCCAAAATTCTGCTGAACTGTTCCTTTCGAGCAAATAAAGCAGGTAAACTCAAAGGCCATGAAATGTCACTATTAAATTTAAACACTTAAACTAAGATACCTGACAAATTAGCCGCCTTCTCCCAACACATCTTAAAAAACTGCAGCCCCGAGGGATTTCCCCTGGCCATTACCACTCCTTGCAAAGTCAAAGAAGGAAAGCTAAGGTTACTGTTGTCTGTGTAAAGTCACAATATGCTGAAAGAGCATGTTACTCCCTAGATGTGCAGGTTTAGTGTGTTTATAATTCACACTTAAGGTCACCATATGTCAGGAGACTATGTTGTTCTATGGCACAGCTTGTGTCATCATTTTAATCCGACGGCTAGGTCGGTATGAAATGGTATTTCAAGCAACATGATTTGTTACTCATAGAAGGATGGTGGTCTTCTGGCTAAGGTACAGGACAAAAATAAGATGATGCGTGGTGTATTCCAGTCTCTATCAGGGATTCTCTGTGTGAAGTCTTAAGTGACTTCATCTCTCCAGGTTTCAACTGCGTGATTGGGAATAAAACAAAAAAAATGTGCCAACTTAAGGTAGCAGCAACACTCATCTACTTCCAAAGAGAAAGTTCATCTCAAAATAGATCATCTCCTCTGGGCCAGCTGAGTTGGGGACAGAACTAGACTGATGAAATGAAAGATCAATACATGTTTAAAAATAATTTAAAAAAAAACATTTTGCACATTAAACTTCCCTTCAAGCAAAGGAGAATGTGGCCAGTGAAAGATCTTCCACCAAAAGCCTCCTGACTTGTTTCTGAATTTCTCCAGAGACATATCCAAACAGTCTTCCTCTCTATCTAAGGGAGTAATCACCAAAACCACCAGGTCAAAACAGCCACTATCCCAAAGTCAGCCAATGAAACAAACTGGTCCCATGGCTATGTGAGAAAAGGCCATTTACTGGACCATTGTTAGGGTACCTTATACTTCCACCACCAAAAGCTGTGCTGACGTATTCTCTTGAAGCAGGTCTACATTACTGAGAAAATCAACCCTCCAAAGGTCCATCTTCTAGATTATGATTTAGTGGGTCTAATGTGCACCCCCAAATCAAACACTAAGGGCAGCCCCCACCGGTGTCTGGTAGTCCTCCTTTTGCAAGGAGTAATGGAAGCCGGTGAGAGCCCCTCCTCCCATTGGCCTTCTGCAGCATGGATGCCTCAGCGGCTTGGCTTAAGGTAAGCCAAATGCAGGTACACATTTTATGTAGCTGGTTGACGTACATCCAGCTACATAAAAGCTGACCTCCCTGGTCTAACATAGACCAGGCTTTTCTGCACAACAAGTCTCCCAGAGAGAAGAGATTGGATAGACAATCCATGCCCTGGTTGTGTAGGTGGGACCAATCAGATATATTTTCAGAGTGGGGGTATGTCTACACTACCCCGCTAGTTCGAACTAGCGGGGTAATGTAGGCATACCGCACTTGCTAATGAAGCCCGGGATTTGAATTTCCCGGGCTTCATTAGCATAAGCGGGGAGCCGCCATTTTTAAATCCCCGCTGCTTCGAACCCCGTGTAGCGCGGCTACACGGGGCTCGAACTAGGTAGTTCAGACTAGGGTGCCTATTCCGAACTACCGGTACACCTCGTTTCACGAGGAGTAACGGTAGTTCGGAATAGGCACCCTAGTCCGAACTACCTAGTTCGAGCCCCGTGTAGCCGCGCTACACGGGGTTCGAAGCAGCGGGGATTTAAAAATGGCGGCTCCCCGCTTATGCTAATGAAGCCCGGGAAATTCAAATCCCGGGCTTCATTAGCAAGTGCGGTATGCATACATTACCCTCCTAGTTCGAACTAGGAGGGTAGTGTAGACATACCCTGGTAGATGTAGTGAAATCCTCCTGCATTTCTGTGAAAATGTCCCACGTTCACAGTTTGTAAATACATTTACTCCAATTGAATTTACTGTAGAATTTGTTCCCCCAAAACCTTATGAATGTGGGATGCTTTAAGGATGGACTTTAAAAGAGTAAGTTCCCTGTGAGTACAATACAAAATATTCCTTCTTGGCATGCATAGAGCAGGAAATGGCTTTCAAATGGTGAACACCATGGGACAGCATGTCTCACAAATACATATATATTATATATAATATAAAAAAATCTCCAATAATTACAATGGCACGTTGAGCACATTTATAACACACATTTCTTAACAACAAGAGTATAACTCATAGTATCATTTTTGCTTGTTCACTAGGTGTGACTGATTAAGAACCTTACAGAATGTGTGTTCCTAAACTACGTTAAAGAAAATAAAAGCAGAAAGAAAAACTCTGAGGCCAAGTCTATACTTACCATGCTAGAGATCGATCTTCTGGTATTCAATTTAGCGGGTCTAGTAAAGACTTGCTAAATCGAATGCTGAAGGTGTCTCTGGTCAGTGCCAGTACCCCTCTCAGACACAAGGAGTAAGGGACGCTGATGGGGGCTTTTGCTCCCATTGACTTCCCACTGTGAAGACAGGATCAAGCTTGGCTGAAGGTATGTCGATTCCAGCTATGATATTTACATTAAGGGAGTTGTGTACCTTAAGCCAACCATCTGGATCTAGTTTAGGCCTGTCCTAAGACTAGTAATGCTACTAGATCCAGAGTAGCTGCACCAACTTTGTATCAACCTAGTTGCAGAACCATTCAGAGGGCCTGGTGATACCCTGCCTTGCCTCTTCATTAATCATTTCTCCTTGCCTGTGCAAATGTTTGCAGGTGAATGGTCCCATTGTTGTGGGGAACTTTCCTGGTTTATACACTAGCCCAGGGAAATGGGTCAGTGAAAGGATCTGAATCCCTGCTCCCATTTCATTTAAACATGTACTTTGAGGGCTCCCCTTCCACTCTCTTGAGGAGCTTGAGGTGTAGAAGGGGGGTTCATCACTGGGGCAAAGGACTGGAGCTGGCGCCAGCTGGGCACTGCTTACTTCAGATGGCTCCTGGGTGGTGGGGCAGTGGGGCTAAGGCAGGCTCACCCCTGTCCTGGCCCTGCACCACTCTCAAAAGCAGCCAGAACACTCCCTCTACTCCAAGCCCTCTTGTACTCCCCTCCTCCGTTCTGTGGAGATAGACTACAGGGCGAGAGAAGTGGCACCCTGACACCAGCGCCCCCTCCTCTCCCTTAGAATCATAGAATCATAGAATCATAGGACTGGAAGGGACCTCGAGAGGTCATCGAGTCCAGCCCCCCGCCCTCAAGGCAGGACCACGCTCCGTCTACACCATCCCTGACAGATGTCTATCTAACCTGTTCTTAAATATCTCCAGAGAGGGAGATTCCACCACCTCCCTTGGCAATTTATTCCAATATTTGACCACCCTGACAGTTAGGAATTTTTTCCTAATGTCCAATCTAAACCTCCCCTGCTGCACTTTAAGCCCATTACTCCTTGTCCTGTCCTCAGAAACCAAGAGGAACAAATTTTCTCCTTCCTCCTTGTGACACCCTTTTAGATATTTGAAAACCGCTATCATGTCCCCCCTTAATCTTCTTTTTTCCAAACTAAACAAGCCCAGTTCACGAAGCCTGGCTTCATAGGTCATGTTCTCTAGACCTTTAATCATTCTTGTCGCTCTTCTCTGTACCCTTTCCAATTTCTCCACATCTTTCATGAAATGTGGCAAGCAGGAAGCACCCGGGGAGGGGCAGCTCCAAGGCAAAGGGCAGGAGATGCACAGCTGAAGCGCTGGCTCTTGATAGCCTCTTGGCCAAACCAGTCAGGATCACCCTGTCAGACGCTCCAAGATCTACCAGTCGATCCCGATTGACTGGTTGGTGACCACTGGTCTAGAGGGTCTTAGTTTAAAATGTGCTTGAAAAATATTTCATTAGTGTGCTGCTGAAATCGTCCATCCCCCCCAAAAAAATCCCTGGGTTGCCATTGGGCACAGAGGCATCAGTTTCATAGCACTGCATAGGACCCCATACATTCTAAGGTCAGCCTTGCTGCTTACACAACGCGGGTGCGAAGCGGTTGCCAGACAGAAGTATCGGCTCAGGAAGCAGTTTGCTCCCTCTTTGCCCGGGTGTAAATGTCTACACTAGAGGCAAGGCAGGAGAGAACGTGAGCCTACCTGACTGAGTTAGTGCAGCCCAATGGCTACAGTTTTAAAGCGCGGGTCGGGATACCTTGGCTCTGTTTCTGGACTTGCTTCTCACCTGCTGCGCTCCCTTTGTTTCCCTATCAACGTGGATATCAAAGGTCCAGAGCAGGAGTTCTCTCTGTTTGCATGGTGAATTCTGCAACAGCTTCCCAAAAGGCTGAAATGCTCAACAATGAGAAATCAGAGTGGGTTCGGTCTAGCTAGAGCATTTTACTGTATATAGCAAGTTTCCTGAAGGACAGAGATTGATATCAACAGGACAAAGAATAACCAACGGCCTTTGGGGATTTTTTGGAAGGGAGATTTGGCAAGAGGGAAAACTGTCAAAATAAGGGCAAAATCAGTGCATTGCACTCTTGTATGAGACTGGTATGGAGGACCATGCTTTCCTATGTAACCCACGTTAATGTCATTTTGACTATCCACCTGGCATGTCTCATCACCTCATTAGTGTTGCTGTTAAGCTGCAATAATTGCCCTTTGGCTATTATCTTAAACACATGAAAAATGAATCTGAATGCTTTCACCAACATTATAGCCGGGACACTTTTACAGATCTCATTTCTGCGCTTGTGAATTATTCATAATATATTTCAAACAGGCTCTTCTGGATAAGGTAATTGACCTTGTCTCTATGAAACACCCTCTACCTTGCCTTGGGTTAATTAAATCTGTGATGTGGTCCATTATTTAAAGGTAATGACTTTTCATTAGGTTAGGCACTATATTATTGCTCAACTAGTCACCTAATTCTACTTTCAGAGCATCCCAGTTTTCACTGTTTTGCAATGGGTGACATCTGCTAGAGTAACATTTCAATGCTACGTGGCATGCAACAAGCTAAAGAAGCCGCTTTTTTGAAAAATGCAGCTACAAAGTTATCAGACCCAAATGAAATTACATGAAAGCATTGACTGGGTCAAATTTGCGAGACCAACTTATACGTTCTCCATCTTGATTGTGTTGCAATTTTGTGGGAGCAAAGAGTTTAGTTGGCTAATTATCTGGTATGCAAATATACCTGCAGATTGGACCTGGTTATTACATCCTTATATGCCAATTCTGCAATTTGCACCTGTAAGCATTTATGAAGATCAGCTGCACCCCTGCATATTCTCAAGAACGATGCAGTCATGCGAGGTAATATTATGTTACTCTTTCTCATGTGACAGAAGGGGACACCTTGATCGTGTGAATATTAATGAATAAAAAGGATTTGTTTAGTTTGGAGAACAGAAGATTGAGGGAGAGACATGCTGAAAATATTCAAGCACATAAAAGGTTGTTAGAAGGAGGAGGGAGAAAAATTATTCTCTTTAACCTCTGAGGCTTAGACAAGAAGCAACGGACCTAAATGACAGCAAGGGAGGTTTTGGTTGGACGTTAGGAAAAACTTCTTAACTATCAGGGTGGTTAAGCACTGGAACAAATTGCCCAGGGAGGTTGTGGGATCTCCTTTATTGGAGATTGCACAGAGTAGGTTTGAAAATAATAGATACTGCTTAGTCCTGCTACGAATGCCAAGGTCTCGAGATCCCTTCCATTCCTATGCCTTTAAGTTTAAGCAATTAGAAACCTGGTTTCAAGGAGGAAGCCGTGTTAGTCTGGTTCAGCAAAACCAACAAGGAGTCCGATGACATTTTAAAGACTAACACATTTATTGGCATATCAGAGCATAAGTTTCAACTCACTTTCTCAGATGAGAAAGAAGGAAAGAAAGAAATAATACAGATTAAAAGCTTGATTCTGTCCTGTATTCCAGGTGCTTTGCCCCCCTCCCTGCCCGATAGGGTAAAGTGCTAAATTGAACTTAGACAACCATTGACGTTGCCCATGCAAAATGAAATCCTTGCGTAGCACAAAGATATTGTAGAAGCTCCTTTATCAATCCCTTTCCAAGTAGGAAGTTGGCTGTTCTAATTTATCCTGGGCCCACTCAAGCTGATAGATGGCGCTAGGTTTTGCAGCCATCCTCTGTCCCTTGACTTGTGCAAAATATTCTTCTGCCATGCTAGAGAACTTGCAATCGGCATTCCGATTATAACATTCCTGCTGTCTTTAGATGCTGCATGGTCTCTGCTTCAGGGTAATATTGCTACCTCTGCTTTCCACCACATGGGATTTGTAATAGTAACCAAGGTTCAGCATTTATTTTTCAATAGAACAGAATTTGAAAAAAAAAAAATCAGTAACTAAGGACCAAATCCTGCAGAGTGTATGAAGGCTCAGATTCACTATGGACATAAGTGAGCATAGTGACAGAGAATCCAGTAGATGTCCCTCATGCTGGAGGTCAATTTGATCCTCAGTAGGTGATAACAAAGTGGTCCTAAGGCACCTTAGAGAATTATCATGAGCTTTCATGGGTAAAACCCATTTAATCAGATAAGCTCAAATAGAGAAAAAAAAGGGGGGGGGGCTGGGATGGTGGTGACTCACAATTTATAACAGAAAAAGAAGGGGAGAGAAAGTACCTGTCAATTGTAGTGCCGGTGCTAATGAGGCTAATTGAGTGGGCTGGAAGTGCCCCATACTTCGCTTTTAATGTCAGTGGGGTGTTTACAGAAAGGAAAGCTTGTTTTATAATGGCCCACCCACTTCGGGTCTTTGTTCAGGCCATGGAAACGGTGTTAAATTTGCATATGAAGGTCAGTTCCTGCCCTCTCGCTCTCTAGTTGACTTGTGAAATTCTTTTGTAAAAGAATGGCTACTTTTAAATCCACAAGTGAGGTCTCAGGGAGGTTACCATGTTCCCCTCTGTGTTTCTGTGTATCACTCGAGAGCATCTGAGTAAGTGGGTTTTGCCCATGAAAGCCCATGATACTACTTTTACATATATATCTAATGTATACATGAGAGAGAGAGAGAGAGAGAGAGAGAGAGAGAGAGAGAGAGACTTAAAGGTGTCACAAGACTACTAATTTCCAGTCTAACATGGCTACCCCTCTGAGATAGTGTTAGGTAAATCATTCACATGTTACTAAGTTACTATACTATACAGAATTTTATGCCATGCTCATCTGTGTAGTATCAATATGCCTTTCAGTAGTAAACTGTTGGGCGAATTTAGCCCTTTTTCTGTTATCCAAGAACAGACTTTGATTGTAATAAATGTGTTAGTTATTCAAAGTTTTTAAGCCATTCTGGACTAATGTAATGCTGCCTGCTAACAGTTTGGAAACATGCTTTGACTATATACTATGTGAATGGTTGCTTAAGTCACAATGCATTATTCCTGCTCTCCGAGTTGATTATTATAAGCAGTAGTGGTGCAAAAGGATTTCAAAACAGGAGAGTGAACATTTCCATCACAGGCAAACATCTGTATGAAGATTCAAAAGACTTTCACTTCCCAGGAACTTTTGGAGGGAGAGGGATTTCCATCCTGCACACGTGTGGCTAATGAATCAAAAGGGCTGTGAAAGGGGTCAAAATGAACATTAAGTTTGTCCTGGAATAACCTTCTGGAAATATCCATTCAAGTCTATTTTTCCCTCAAGAAAATGTCCTTTTAAGGTACAAGTTATCGACTCTTGTCATGAACACAGGCTTTCCCGAGGGGCTTAGTTACATTTTCTTCCCTTCTACAAATACAAACTATCTGAGGCCAATATCTTTCAAGCAAGATTATCTGCAATTGTTTTACCTCCTAAATTGTACTTTATAATATTTCACTGGCTTCATTAGAGCAAACACAACTATATAGTACACATTGTATGCTTATGAGGCTGTTATGTGGTTATGTTTACCCATTAGTTTCTGCTTTTACTTCACCACCCAGTTATTACAGTGTGACAATGGCTCTAATGATCTGTTTTGCTTTGTTCATTTCTCTCTCAGCTTTGGGAATGGTGTGTTTTGTGGAACATAAATTTCACCCTTTGAAAACATTACACTCTTCGGCACAGTATATTTAGACTAGTCCCTGAACCTTGTAGAGAAATGAAAATAATTGTGCAGGATGGCATTTTGGAAGACTGTGCCTTTCTCTAGAAGAAATGGTCATAGATAAGATGATTACTCAGCCAATAAGAGACAATTAGTCACTCAAAATTCTGGTCTATTTAGCACAATCGTCTAATGATGTACAGTTTGACTAGAGTCCCTAACTTGTGTTGGAGAGGAAGTAATCAGAATGCAACACTGAATTCTATTGCCTGAATCCAGGATTTAAGCTTTCAGCGTGAGTTGCATGACCTAAAAATCAAAGCATTGCTTTCGATAGCCTTGCTTAGTGAAGATTTGCAAATAGTCTGCAAGACAATAATGCCTATTGGCAAGAGCTGCTGGCAAGTTCAGCTATGGACAACAAAGAGGTAAAGCTGACAGAGAAGATAGATTTTTCTTAAAGCAGAGACGAGCAGACCAAATGCACCTGACAAAATGAGAAGTCAATGCATCCTGCCATCCCCTGGTGCATCTTGATCTTAAAAGAAGACAACTCCATTTTATTTATGATGAGGGTTTCTCAAAGAAGGAATGGTCCTTATGCTCTTGGCAAGCAAAAGTTGGGTGCCTTTCCTTAAGAGCATCACGTTTTTACCAACATGTCGAAACCAAATGGAGGTCTCTGCTAACCCTTCATCTTGACAACCTACCCAGAAGCCTTTGCCTAGCAAGTAGGCTAAGAAAGGACAATCAGTCCTCATCAACCCACTGCTTTGGTCTTTTACGGACTCGTCTCTTTCCCTCTCTATTGTAATGAACATTTGAATCAGAGGCTAAAAGAAAAGCTCACATTTAAAATACTCCTGAACATATATTCCTTCTTTACATATATTCCTCTTATCAATCTATTCTCTGCCATTCCTTCTTCAGAACAGCTCCTCTGATCTCGCCTCATTTCAGCATTCATCCTACCATAGGTCTGGATTCATCAGTAAAACAAACTTGTCATGGCTGCATTAGGTATAGTAATGGAAAATTGAGAAAAAGGACAACCAGAAACCATTTTTACCTCCCTCATTCCATCAACACAAGTGCCACTGCCAACATTATGGTCTCATTAAGTACCACAGCCTGAATAGGAAGAATGGAGAAAGGCTATTGACTGCAGACAAAGCCACCGGGAGCACTTTTCATGCACTATTAATGTTAATGTAGTACAATTGCTAGTGCCTGTAAATTGAATGCATAATTTTTAACCTCTAGGTAAACCAGAGGTTTAGGGGAAATGAGAGTGAGAAATTAAACACAGAAGGGAAGAGTAAAACAGACAAGCCTTTAGTAGAAAGCAAATCCTGCAAAACTAGCAGCAAGATATCAAATCTGAGAAGTGTATTTGGGGTCAAACAATCTAAAAGAGAGTTAGTTGCTGCAATTTAGGTGTCTTCCCACCCCCTGGACCCACAAATCCCAGTTTAGGTGCCTAGGTTCCCCATACAAGGTACAGTGAGCGGCAGGTAGCTAAGAACGTTATCCACAAAAGCCACCATGCTAAGCAGGGAGCCTAGCTCTGCTTGGGACCGTAACAATGAACCGTCTGCTGGAGTAAAGGCACCTAAGCAATTACTTGCCAAAAGGGTGGCAAGCACGTGTGTTACTCTGCCTAAAATAATGCAAGGTGGGAGGGAAAGAAGGAAGACGAGAAGGCCTCCCTTATAGCCTTTAGCACAGTGACTAGAGGACTCCCCCAGAATGTGGAAGCTGTCAGGGTTCCAACCCCCTCTCCACTCAACCCCCTCAAATTAGGTGCCTAAACATCTCTGATGATCTATGGACCCAATCCAATGCCTCTAAAAGTCAACGAAAAGACCCCGGTTGATTTCAGTAGGCTTTAGATTAGGACCTATAGGCATTCAGAGGGCTTTAAAAAAGTCCTCTGGATCCCGTTTTATCAAAAAATAAACGATGGCAGAATATCCTGAATATCCAAAAAAAAAGAAAAGGCTTGACCCATGATCTGAACAGATGGGTATGTTTCAGCCCATTGTGAGTAAAGCTAACTCAGGAACGAGCAACCTCTTCATTATTCTCAGTAGAGAAGCCAAGGCTAGAATGGGCCGAATTCCATTCACCCTTAGACCTTGTGCCTTCGCCACTGAAGTCATCTTCGAGAGAAAAGCCCTAGGATGGATCCTGAACCATAAACATAGACGTTATAACACCCACTGATGCTAGGCAGTGTTCCTTGAGCCTGTCAAAATGCAGGACATTCTCATTTTAAATGCTAACTTTAAAAATATATTATTGTATCACCATAGAAATGACCCTTCCTAGAATAATACTGTCGCTGTGGTTGTTCTCTGATGTTATTAACCTAGATTAGCGTAGTGTCTTCTTTCTCCTCTGTCTCACGGTCCAGAACAGTTGGGTTATTCATAACTCTAAAAGGTAGAGTTTTTAATTCTTTGTTACAGTTACCAAAACCATCTTTATGTCTAACTCTCCCCATTCTAAAGGCTTGCTCCTAAATATCTCCAGTGATGGAGATTCTACAGTCTCCATAGGCAATTCATTCCAGTGTTTAACCGCCCCAACAGGAAGTTTTTCCAAATGTCCAACCTAAACCTCCCTTGCAGCAGTTTCAGCCCATTGCTTCTTGTTTTATCCTCAGAGGCCAAGGAGAACAATTTTTCTCCCTCCTCTTTGTAACACCCTTTTTAGATACTTGAAAACCGCTATCATCCCCCTCTCAGTCTTCTCTTTCCTAAACTAACATGTACAGACACGTTTTGTTCATTTCCTTGAAGTGGCAAGAGGGTGTAGAACTATGGAAATGGGTTTTCATGATTCCTATATATCACCGTTATCCAATCCCAATTACCTTTGGACCAAGCTGCTGGGCCAAGGTATAAAGCAAACAGGGTCCATGCTTAGACACACATCTGGGAGAACAGGTTTTTTTTTTCCCGGCCTTTCTGCTGGTTCGCTGTGTGAACTTGGCAGGACATCAAAGGCGCTCAGGGTTGATCTAACTCTGCTCTCCGGGGAATCAAAATGAATGCTTTTGAAAGTACACTCTTTGCTTCAGATACTCTCACCAGGGCACTGCATAGATTAACTTGTTAACGTTTGTAAATGACTAATGTGAAAACTGATCTATGCATTTCAAGAAACATGGGAAAGTGCCAGGCCTTGGATGCCTACTTCTGGGGACCTCTGATCTCCATTTGTGACAGGAAAATTAGGGAAGAGTGATGCTGCTTCTCTGTGGAATGGGTTGTGTCAGAGTGGAATGATCCCCTCCCCTTTAGCTGAATCTCTCTCCATCCAAGGTATGAGTCTTCCTTGGATGAAAGAAGTCTGGAATGGACATGAGCCTAAATGCTTTTTCCGCCTCCTCCTCATTCTGCCTGGACTGATGGCTATGAGAAATACCTCGTCATGGAAACATTTAAAGCTTGTTTTCTTTCAACTTGCCAGAGTCTTTCCAGCTCCCTTGCAGGCCTCAATCAGCTCATCCCAAAAATCAATTGAAAAAAAAAAGCCTATTGCTTTTTTTAGATGTTTTCTGAAAGGAAAATACTTAGAAGTCCCCACCCCCAAATCATTAGACAGCACTTTCTCTGAGCTCATTCTTTCTGAAATAGTAAAAATAAAGAAACAGACATGTTGGTGGAAAAAATGGTATTTTGTGCTTTCCTTATCCTTACAGCATGTATCAGGACTTGTGGATTTGATTCCCTTGGCTTACTGTATGACCTTGGCCAACCACCTTATGCTGTCTGTGCCTTAGGCCATGTCTTCACTCCATGCAAGGTTGACATTTCCATGATCAATCTTCCAGAGTTCCATTTAGCAAGTCTAGTTAAGACCCACTAATTTGAACTCGGAGGGCACCCTCCACTTGTGGCCAATACTCATGCTCTTGTGAGGAGTAAGGGAAGCCAATGGTAGCATTTACACCCATAGGTCTCCTGCTGTCGGGATGCTGTCAAGCTCTACGTACTCTGCGTAGCAGGAGTTGTATACCCTGAGCCAAGCTGCCCGATCGAATGTAGACCTGCCCTTAGTTTCCCCACCTCAAAGGAGGATTAAATTTACTCATCTCACAGAGATGATGCGATATTACATTCATTAACTCTAATTGTTTTGCCATCTTCAGAGCAGGAGTATGCAGAATGCAAATGATCATCGCTGTATTTCTTTTCAGTCAGACTTGATGACAGAAGCCCAGCAGCCATCAGCATGGCTGCTGTGCAGATGCTGACAGAAAGTTCTCTGGCTATGTCAGCCAAATCTAGAAATCATGTGATGTACACCTTCTTCCAGACACCTCAGGGGGCAAGTTGCACCAACACCACAGGCCAAAGTCAGATGTGGAGTGTGTGTGATGGGTGGTGGTTTCTCCGTAACTTGAATTCTTTACATCAGCCAGAGGTTGCAGGTCTATCACTGGAGTGAATGGTGAGGGTCTCTAGCCTGCGATGCACAGAAGCTCATACTAGTTAATCTTGATGGTCCTTTTTGGCCTTAAAATTGGTTCAGCATAGAATTGCTCCATACATCAGCCAAATGGGTGCAGCTTGTGGTTACCCATCCCTGTTGCAGGTCTTGAGGAAGGGGAGATATTTTCCTGCTAAGGCAGGAGTATTTGTTTCTGAGGGCTGGACAGGTAGCTCCCTTAACTCATTATGCATGTCTATAAATTAGCAATGGATCTGTAGTTTCTTTCTAGTTATGTGTTCATCCCCAACAAAGTGCTGGGGCTACATGACATTTCAGCTCTCAAGAACCAGCTCTGCTTCATAAGACAACGATAGGCCAGCTAATGCTTTCGGAAATTAAAAGGAAGGAGTCCATGATATTTAAAAAAATCTCTCCACCCCCACATATCTAGTCACTTTAATTGATTACATTCTTGGGTTTCACAGAAGAGCTGGATTATTAGGAAGGACTGGAGTGAAGACAGGCTTAGTGCCTGGCACATTTGCACAATCTTTACCGCACCTACATTTTCATGGGATAAAGGTTTCCCTTTGACTGTACAGATTGCTGTATTTTTGGTTCCTTTGTTGCTGTGCTGTAGTGGGCTGCTCCATCCCACCCATCACACAGGGTTGGTAGCAAAGCAAGAGGGATGGGAGGCATGACACACGAGATACACAGGGCCAGAAGGTCTTTCGGAACAAGCCCCTAGAGGCAGACTAGACAAGCCTAGCATATGCCTTCCAGCATCCTATGCAGAGAAAACACAAGGGATTGTTGTCTTAGGGTGTGTCTAGACTACATGGCTCCATCAACGGAGCCATGTAGTCTAGACACACCGCCACTGTGCTGCCTCACTTCCTATTGTAGCCAACCACTTAAGGAAATTATCCACATAACACCTCTATGGGAGAGAGCAGTGCCAATGCCCGCATGTCTCAGATGGGAAACTGAGCCACAGAGAGATGTAACATGGTCCAAGCTCGCAACGGAAGTCTGCGGCAGATCAGGGATTTGAACCCCAGTCTTCCCAACTCCCAAGCTAGAGCTCTCTGGAGCCAGTGTGTACCTCTCTATGGGCATGTCTACACTAGGAAATTATTTCAAAATAACTAAATTCGAAATAAAATCGAAATAGCATGTCCCTGCTATGGGGGAGCTGCAAAATCAGTCCAAGGCAATTTGTTCTATTATTGTGGATACTATCTTGACTTAGAGCCCCAAGAAGCACTAGGGAATAATTACTTCAAATGACTCTGGGGAGCAGTTATTTTGAATTAGCAGCAGAGGAGTATCCACACGACTTCAGTTTTGAAATAGCTACTTTGAAAGAAGCATTATTCCCCAAGGAAAGAAGGAGTACAGATTTCAAAAGAACCAACATGTTATTTCGAAACAATGGGGTTAATAGAGTGGAGGATCTGCTTATTATTTCAAAATAAGGAGGGGGGGTATTGCAAAGTAACTCCCTAGTGTACACCAGGGTTAATAGAGCCTGCCTTGGACGAATTTCGAGGCTCCCCCGTAGTGGGGACACACTATTTTGTTATTTCAGGAGTTATTATTTCAAAATAATCTCCTAATGTGTACATGCTCTCTGAAATCGGCCTTCTTCTGCAGCTCACTGTTTTTGGACCAAGCTGTTCGCACATTAGAGAAGATGCTTTCCAAGTACTGCAAAACTCTCAGAATTTATTCACCATAGGGAATCTTATACATTTATTTTCTGGGTAAATTTTCTCTCCGACACCCATAAACAAAACAATGAGAGCACTTCCAGTTGAAAATACTGTCCAGGAAAAAAAAAAGACACACATTTGCTATGGACTCTGACGTCAAAGTCCTGTTTAGGGAGCAAAACGGCACATCCTGCTACACGTCTCTCTCACAGCTCTCCCTCACCAGCCTGTTAGCCACTGTTCCAAGTAGCATTTGGATACCAAGCAGGTCTAGAACTAAAGCACATGACAGTGCCTTGCTGATATTTTAATCATGGGATCATAGCTGCACAGCACCACACAGCAGGAGAGAGAATCTACATGGCCCTGCCACTCATCCCAGCTGCCACTCCTAAGCTGGAAAAAGACAAGCTTTCCCCTACACTTCCTCGTCTCCTGGGACCAGGAGGTTAGTCTCATCATCAGAGGGCATCACTCCAAATCTGCAACCAAGACCCGGCATTGACACTTATCTCGACTAGCTTCCCCAGGGGCACAGGCTATTGGCAGGGGGCATCACATGAGGCCACAGTGAAGAATTTGTCTAGGTGCTGCACATTCACATTTCGGATCATTCCTCGACTTCATCACGCTGCCCCCAGCCTTTCCCACCTCATCTCTGGCTCGACTGGAGTATTTCACTCATTTAATTTGTGGTCAGTGCCCAGGGACAGTTGTGCCGGAGAAGCCAGGTTCTCCACCACCATCCTTTCCCCACTGTTTTCTCACACGGTAGCCTTCTGTGGTCTTTTAAGGTGAGAGAGTTTCAGCGCCAAAGCTCTTCAGCACTTCGGATGGCGGAATGTGTCCATACAGCACGTGTCTAAGGTTGGCACTGCTGAGCCAGGGTTCTTTCAAATGCCCATCTCTGCACTGTCCCCCCCTCTCCGGACTCCCCCACTGTACCTCTCCTTGCAGCACAATGGGGCAGGCAGAGGGAAGAGTCCATCGGTTGAGAATGGCATCACTGATTCCTGAGCCTCATGGACCACAGAGCAGGCTCCAGGACTTCCTGACCGCAGCAGCCGTGCCCCAACCCTAGAGCGGGAAGGTGCGCATATAAGCAGAAGACTCAGGAGGCTGATGGAGAGACATGCGGTAGGCTTGGCACACTAACGGAGAGAGGACCCAAGGCGGGAACATTCAAGGGAGGGATTGGACTGGATGGGGAAGACCAGACTCTCAGAGGAGAGGCCCAATGGAAGCGAGAGGAAGACAAAGAAGGTTGCGAGCAAAGGGAAAGACAATGGCGGAGAGGAAAGGAAATGGGAAAGATTGAGAGAGAGAGAGAAAATGCTGAAAGCTAAAAGAGGAGAATCTCAGACATTTTGTGACACTTCTAGCTTTGCCATGTGTTACCTTCAGCAAGTAGCTTTATCACTCTTTGTCTCAAGTTCCCCATCAGGAAAATGGGCATAATAAGACCTTCTTAAGGCACACGTAGGTCACCACCCCTCAAGATCCTTCTATAGAAGGTGTTATGTGGATTCCTTTTCCTATCCAGTTATGATAGATCAGGATTGGGCAATAATTTTTGACAAGGGGCCACTCCAAGGTTTTGGAAAGCGGTCGAGGGCCGCACTCTTTCATGATATTAATGGAAGAGGTGCGGGGTCTGGGATGGAAGTTGGGTGCAGAAGGGAGTTTGGATAAAGGATTGGGGTCCAGGAGGGAGAATGGAGTCTGGGAGGGAATTTGGGTGAAGGAGGTGGTTGGGATCTAGGACAGGGGACTGGAGTGAAGGATTTTGGGATGTGACCTAAGGTAGGAGGGGATTGTGATCTGGGGCAGGAGATTGGGGTACCAGATCTGGACAGGAGTATGGGTGTAAGAGGGGGACAGAGGGTTTGGGTATGTTGAGTGGGTGGTGGGGGGACACAGAGAGTTGGGGCAGGAAAGGGCTGGGGTGCCAGAAGCAGGCTGTGGCCAAGAGACTTACTTGCCAGCTGCCAAACCAGCCTGCCTGCCTGCAAAGCTTAAAATGTTTCCCAGACAGCCTGCTTGCTGGGCCGTGTGCTTCATGAATAACTGAGCCCAGGAGAGGGGCGTGGTTCATGGCTGCCTGTTACTCCAACAAGCAACTCGCATTGGCTGGGGTCTGCCAGAACGTGCTGGGGGCGGGGTGGCTCCTAAAACTTCCTCCCTCCCCTCCAGTTTTACAGAAACTGAGCCCTGCAGTTGTGTTTCTGCATGGTGTGGAGGGCAAGCTGGGGAGCCTGCCTGGTGCTCCCCGCTGCGTCTGTGGGCCGGATCTGGTGGCTTGGCGGGCTGCATCAGGCCCACAGGCCATATTTTGCCCAGGCCTCTGATAGATTCATGATGACACTGGGCAAGTGGGATCAGAAAAAGCAAAACAAAACACTCACTCACTTCCTTCACATGCCAGGGTAGCACTTTAGAAAAATTCAGATGAGGGGTGCGAAGTTCTGTCCCCACACAACAACATTATAAGTGATTATGTTATATCATGTGAAGTCAAGGGGGAGTGTAAAAGGGAAGCAGAAAGGGAAGCAGATAAAAAACTCTAAAGGGAGCAAGTTAAGATCTGCGGCTGGGTTTGCTTCTCTTCGCCCATTAAAAAAAAATCCCTGCTCACATCCACAAAACCTTTCAGAGAACTTAGTAGCTACATAGAGAGAGTTGTGGGGACAGAATCCCCTTCACCTGCCCCCCTTTCTCTCAAGTAAATCTACTCTCTTTGTACTTAAGAAACAAGAGTTTCGGAATAGTTTTTCACATCTGGCAACCATCCTGAATGCCCATTATTAACTGCCCCCCCCCACCAAAGCCACTTAGTCTAGATGTGATCAGATTTCATGTATTTTATTATCTGCCCATACTTTAATAAGTTAAATGGCTCCCCCCCCCCAGCTTTCTTTGCAAGGAAGTGGGCAGATAGCCTCCATGCTACATTGCTGCTGCAAACTGTGTTGCAGGTGCTCCAAATATAGCTTGGTTCATTTTGAGTAACGCTTGCAAGGGGCTGTCAGCACTGCCATTCTGCAGAGGAAAGACAAGGTGGGATGGTGGATAATCCAGACTCCCAGTCAATCATTCCCAGGCAGAAGATTCTAATTACCCAGGCATAATTACACCGCACAATCTACACCTGACATCCGTCAGCCACTCTAAGATGAGTCATTCTTTAAGGGCAGGCTGCCCTGAGCGCCACTGTTATATACAACGACAAACTACCTCTTGGTAATATCATAGCAAGGGAAAGGCCCTGGGAATGATAACATGGAAATTATCTTTGAAAGGTGAAGGAATAAGAGTGGGCAAAGGCACGCAGACAAATTATTTTTTGCTTGTTGTCTGTCTTTCCACATCAGGGCAGGTTACATGTGGATTAAAAGTTGGTGGGAACCAGTCTGTCATTCTTACTTCAGAGTTAGAGCGTGGGTAAGAAGCCAAAGCAATGCTGGAGTTGAATGAGAACATTACATCCAGTGCAATACCGAGGAAAACCAAAGTGGGCTGGGGATAGGCTGGGCAGGCACAGTCAGAAGGGACAGAATGTAATTTGTGTTCTAGGATGGGCTACAAAGATGGGAGATGCAAGGAAGGGGTACTGAGTGGGATGGGGGAACAGCTGAATACAGGCAGTCCCCGGGTTACGTACAAGATAGGGACTGTAGGTTTGTTCTTAAGTTGAATTTGTATGTAAGTTGGAACTGGTACATATTGTAGGGGAAACGCTAGCCAAACATTTCTCCAGAGCTCAGTTTTATTCTCCCACACCTCACTTCCCTCAGTCCTTTATTCTCAAGCTGAGGTGTCTGCTGAGAAAAGCCGCTCCGCGTCTTCCTGGTCTGCTGGGGGGGGGGGGGGCGCTAGCTTTGCGTCTCCCTGGTCTGCTGGGGGGGGGGGGGGCGCTAGCTTCGTGTCTCCCTGGTCTGCTGGGGGGAAGCAGCTAGTGCGGGGTTGCCTCACCCCGTTTGTAAGTAGGGATCCGATGTAAGTCGGATCCATGTAACCCGGGGACTGCCTGTAGATGACAGTGGATGCTCATACTTGATGTGGAAAAAGTTGAAGGCAGGCCAGGGACATGCCACAGGGTCTCAATCCTGAACCAGTGTCAAATCTGGGATCTGCAGAATTACTTTCAATCCCCACATGCTCCTCTGATCAGTACACTCCCCTCAGAGCTCAAGTTGGGCATTCCCCTTCCACATCAGTGAAGAGTTAAGTCAAGGTGAAATACTGGTTTGTCGGGACTTGGAGATGCTCTTATTGGAGGGGCAAACACCACAGTCTATGCCAGCACTAGCTTTCTTTACCCCCCAGTTAACAGATTGCCAATTAACTTGAGGTACACAGTCCATTTGTAAAAGGTGGTATGGATGTACTCCACATATTTTTCTTTACCTAGGGATGAGCCTAAGCCAGGAGTGGTCAATAATTTTTGCAGAGGTGGAGGCACTTCATAAACTTTGGTATTTAGTTGCATGCTGGCTCCAGGCCCCCTCAGAAGGAGCAGGGATATGGAAGGAAGGAAGGAAGGAAACTTTGTATGTGAGAGACAGACTTTGTGACACAGATTGGGTGTGTGCGGCAGAGACAGGAGAGTGTGTATGGCAGTGATTGTGTGTGTGTGGCACAGAGACAGTGTGGCATACTGGCTATGTGAAACAGTGACACAGAGCGTGTGTGGTGGGTAAGTTTTGGAGAGAAGCCACACTCTGTCTAAGGGAAATCTGTCCTGCTCTGTTGTCTCCCCTCACTCCTGCTGTGCACGCCTCTGAGTCAGGAGCCTTAGCTTGGAGCAGCTCTGCTGATTGTGTCTCCCCCTCTAGGAACCCTGCTCTGAAGAGATGGGGGGCAGGGGAACACCCTGTTTTCAGCACTTCCGTCTACTCCCCTGCACAGATAGCAGGAGAATCCTGGAAGCAGCGGGGCTGCAGGGCAGAGTTCCCGCTCAGGGAAAAGCCCTCTTGTGCAAATGCTTTTGCACAAGAGGGCCAGTGTAGACAGGTAAAAACTGTTTTGTGCAAAAATGCCCTGATGGCGAAAATGGCGATCGGGGCTTTCTTGCACAAAACCGCATCTAGATTGACACGGATGCTTTTCTGCAAAAAGTGCTTTTGCGCAAAAGCGTCCGTGCCAATCTAGACGCTCTTTTCCACAAATGCTTTTAACGGAAAAACTTTTCCGTTAAAAGCATTTGCGGAAAATCATGCCAGTCTAGACGCAGCCTAAGAGCGAGGGCCACCAAATTTGATAGGCAGCTTCCTCTTCTCCCCAATGAAAGCAAGACCAAGGTTTGGTTGTGGCAGCAGAACCAGAGATCTTGGAGGAATGGACAGTTTTTCATAACATGCAAAGGAAGGGGCTTTCTGAGGGATGTGATATGAGAGTGGCCACTGGGGGCAGTGAGCCCTCATGGAAGAGCTATTCTACAGAGTGGCCATGGGGGGGGGGGGGGGAGGGGTAGCTGCACCACCAAGGGAGAGGCCAGCAGGGCTGGGGCTCTGCCATCTTGAAGCCCACACGTGGGTAAGTAGCCCCCCGTGCCCAAAACCCTCCCCCCAGCTCTTGGTCACACCACTGAAGGGGGCTGATGAGGCCCCTGGTGGTCAGGGGAACTGTGGGAAGAGAACAGGCCCTAGGTGGGCTAAGTGAGAGGCCTTAGGGGTGGGAAAGAACAGGCCCCGAGTATGCTGGGGGAGAGAGAGAACATGCCCCTGACCCCCAGCCTCCTGTGCTCGCCCCCTCCCCCGGCCCACCAAGGCCCTGAGGGATCCAGGCAAGTCTGGATAAGTCTGCTAGTAATTCTATATGTTCTAATGAGGGCTATTACTGATGCTCTGGAAACTTAATGGCTCAGTAATCAAGTCAATGGCCCACGAATAGGTTTATTCTTCTTGAAAGCCCAAACTGTGATTGGTTCTAGAAAGACATATGACCAGACCACCTGATGCTGAAACCCATTTTGGATCTTCTCCGACAAGAAGGATACATGCACAACATTAGGATATACGCATTCAGCAGTGTAATATTAAACTGTTACATGCCACATTCTGCTTAAAGCATCTTCATATTCAGAAGCCAGTTTTCATAAAGCATGGGGGAGGTGTAACAGTATCGAAATAACTGTGATCTTCTCCCACAATTCACCGGTGTCTAGTAAATCTCAACCCCTGACATGATGGGTAGCTTTTCGGGGTGAGACGGTACTGAGTCTCCAGCATCACCATTTTGCTTTGACTAGCAAGGAGGTTGCCCAAATATACAAAACGTGGTGCTTGTTTTTGTGATCTGAACCCTCCAATAACAACTGGCCTCTAGATTGTAACAACTGGTGGACAAGAAATAGGAATTTTAATTCTATCCAATACCATGAAAATCAGCTCATCCCTATGCACTCTGAAGTCTGCAGGTTACTTAAAAACTAGGCTGGTGGCACAGAAGTAGAAACGGTTGCAGCTGACATTTCACAGGTGAGGGAACACTGATAAGGCAGTAGCAGCTGGAGAGGAGTTGGCTCTTACACCAACTGTGCACGGATTATAGGTCTAAACATCAACTGATATAAATCAGAGAAGCCAATGTAGACCAGTTGAGGATCTGGCCACATATGCAGGGACACGAAGCAGGGACAGCAGAAAGAAATTCCTTGCTATATGCTGCAGCAACTCCATGGAGTACAGAAACCTCTCTTTGTTTCAATGCAACTGAGTAAGCTTTGCTTTTCTAGCATGCCCAATGCCTGAGTGTTAGATTAATGTTTTGCCAAGCAGGAGCTACAGAGAGCTGACAGGTAGCAGCATGTATCATCACTGCCAAGGGAAGTCATGAAGGGAAGTAAAAATAGAAATCTCTATATGCATCTTTAAAACATGACAGTGCTAGATACATTGGCCATGGATTATGTGTCTCTGACATAGTTTGTGCTATGCTAAGTAAACTGTCCTGAAAAAAGAGAGAGAGAAAAGAAGAGAAAAGAAATGCAGAGTCAAAATTGGCTCCGATCTTCTGCAAGAGTGGGATTAATAACAAAACCACCACCACACTGTCAAGCTTGAATGCCTTTCTGGAAGGCATGGCTGCTCTCAAACTCAAGCTCTTGTATTCAGTAGAGGAGTATCCAGGTCAAATTTAATGGCCTGTGATATGAAGGAGTTCAGACATACTAATCTAATGATTCCTTCTGGCCCTAAACGCCACCACTCTATGAATACCGTTAATGATACGTTTACATTTATATATTGCCTTGGAGGCAAGGCGCTCACAGTGTTTCATAAACTTTAATTAAGCCTCACAACACCTTTGTGCCAGAGAGGTGTTAGGTTCCTCCCCGGTGTCACACAACTGAAACAGAAACCAGAGAAAATCCCCCAAGAGTCTCAAATCCAGCATGCACAGGCATTATTTTCACTTGTATATCAGTTAATAAATAGCATGGGGAACATTTTTATGCCAGTGCCAATTCGAGCAAACATGGAGAGTTGGATATATGAGGTTTTGGGAAAAAAAACCTGGAGTGTTGCTTAAATCCATTTAATATACAGCTGAGAACCTGCTGTCTCTGAAACCTTGTCGTTTCAAGAGCTCACACGTTTTATTTCACTGTCGGAGGCTAGTGACACATGACTGACAAACGTCAAATGTAATTCAAGAACGGGGGGGGGGGAGCAGGGAGGAGAAAAGAAAAATAAAGTAACCACATCCACCCTTCTGGGTTCTGTTCCCAGGGCTGTGCAGTTTTTCTGGTTCATTGAACAAACCTGAATGAGAGAACCAGGTGATGAGTTATGAAACTGCTACATGCTCCACTGTCCCTGGGAAGGGGGTGGCCGACAGTATCATAGCACGGTGCCGAGGCTTCCTGCCAACCTGAGCCAGCCAGCCATGCACCTGACCGCTGCTGCGTATCCTCTCCCTGATACTGGCCAGCACTGTATGATTCAAGGAAAAGCGCAGCATAGTCTTTCACAGATAACTGTACAATGATCCGTCTATAGGGACTTTTCTTCCCAATCCTCTCAATTAGTGGCAGTGTTCTGCCCTGGAGCATGACTGTTAATATTCAGGTTTATGAAAAAATCATGTGATTTGAACTAGGTCCGTAACTGTAGTAGCATGATCTCTATTGTGTCTGTACACCAAATATGCATATGCATATGTCAGCTCACATTCATGTATCCTGGGATACCCAGGCATCCATTAAAAAAAGGTCGGTAGCCAGCGTGTTGATAATACATGGGGAACAGCATCACATAAAACAGCCAGAGATCACCAGAAGGATGTAGTAATGAACAAAGTCATATTTCACTCTTACGCTCCATGCTACCACTAAAATAGGACACATCTTTTCCTCTCTCCTCCTCTCTTTTATCTCCTTCCTGTGCTGGGTTTCTTCATCCATGCTCTGTCCATGGTGCTGAATACTAATATTTCATTATATAGTCTAAATGGTCCCCTTTTTGGTTTCAAATGTACCAAAGGACCAAGTTATTTGTCCAGTGGACACATGGCATTTTTTCTGTCTTTCAGGTAACCGGGGGGGGGGGGGGGGGGAGGGGGGCAGGCATTTCAGTACATGAGAACTCTTGCCATTATGCTGTATACATGAAACATGACAGAAAAGAATCCCAATGCAACAGTCCTTTAAGTCTTTGTTGACATTTCAGTAGGATTAGCTTTTCACTCACTGACAAGTCTATAGAGCTGCTTGTCTGATAATCAAAGCACCCGGATAGCACATGTATAACAAGTAACAAAAAGAGGATTTTCAATTATTCAGACAGCTGCCCTTATCACTGTACATCTCCCCTGGATAACTAGCTACCTGAATTTAAAAGGGTGCCTACAGGTAGGAAACTACCCAGGGTATTTATCAGAGACTTGCGCTACAAGAGCAGATAAAGAGGTGTGTATTTCCTCCCGCTGGTCTTCCTGCTACCGCTTAATATCAGGCCAGAAAATCTGATCCTTCTACCAGGAGAGGAAATGAGTTTTGTCTGTGAAACTGTGCTGGGCTGTCAAAAAGCACCAGGGAGTCATTACGTTCCTTACGCTTGAACCTAAGAACAGCCATACTGAGTCAGATCAAATGTCCATTTAACCCAATATCCTGTTGTCTGATAGTAGCCAATGCCAGGTGCCCCACAGGGAATGAACAGAACAGGGAATCATCCTGTGATCCACCCTCTATCACCCATTCCCAGCTTCTGGAAAATGTTGGAGGTTGCCTTTACTCCTGAGGGGTGAAGCCTTTCCCCGGAGTGCTCCAGGAATTTGAAATAGTTTGGTTGCAAACAATAAATCCAATCCAATACATCCAATACAAAACCAATTTTGCCTGCCTTGAACATCCGCATTTCCATATGAAAAGCTACGTATGGGACACAGCCAGCCAACTTAAAATTAGCCTTGTTAACACAGATCCTATAATTGACAGGTATTACTTCTGCTGTCATATACATCTCTTAATTTCTGTTATTTCCACTCCAATTCATCAGATGAAGTGGGATTTACCCGTGAAAGCTCATGAGTCTATACATTTTCCTTAGTCTCTAAGCTGTCACAAGACTACTCATTGTTTTGAATACATCTAATCATTTGCATTTAAAGTCAGTTAAATAAAGCCACTATGATCACAGAGAAGCATGCCTTAATCTAGAAGAAAACCATCAGGCCCTTCTTTATTTTTGTGTCGCTGCACACGCAATATGGAATTCCATTGTCTCGCCCTCTGCCTCCTGTCAATCTCTATGCAATGCTATCCCTATGAGTGAAGGCAGAAGTGCCTGACGCTGCACCATATTTCTTGCTTCAGTCGCTCTGCAGGCTATGTCTGCTGTGCAATCAATAACAGCTAACAAGGAAAGATTTCAGTTTGCGGCACTTACTCGGGGTGTTCAGCAGACGTGACTTTTTGCAGTGGTAAGCCACCTCCTGTTCACAGTACTCCGCACTGCTTATCATGGCTTCAATCTGGTCCATGTTGCTGCTATAGTTAAAGAACATGGCATATGGTTTCTCAGGGCCCGCCCCTCGGGCTCTGGTTAGCTCTGTGTTGTTGTGCTGTACTGCTGTCCAGATCGTATCTTCTGTGAAATGAAAAAAAAAATGAAAGGGGTGTTACAGTAAAAAGGGAACAAAGAGTAGCTGAAGGCTGATGCTTTTCACCATTAGAGACAGGAGCAGCATTCAAACAAGTGTGGACCACACACGGCTATGCCTACCGAAAACGAGGGACAGACCACAGTGGGGCTGATGTTACAGAGCCCGCTGAGCCAGAGATAAAACATCAGCTGCCCTGAGTCCTGCGGATGCTGTTTTGCCAGGTAGCTGGATTAATTCAGCTGCATTTCTGCTGTTTTCAGCCCCGCTGCAAACAGATCAGGACTGGAAAGCAGAACTGTTCTTTTGCAACAATACATTCATGTCTGTTGATGAACTCACAGGAGCCATCTGAGACAAAAAGAAATCCTACCTGAAAGTTAAAATCAAGATGAAATTCATGTTGCTCTGTTCTGACTGTGGTCATGTGAAAGAAATTTGACCTCTCATTCTACTCTTCAAAACTCAGAATTTCTTCCTATTTACTGCAGCCCTCATTGAGGCCATTTCTCAATCAGGGCCTCTTTGAGGCATCCCATTTTATTCAGTGGTGCTACCGGCAGAGTGAAGTATTTCTCAGCGTAAGTTAATAGAGTTTGGCCTTAAATAAATTCAATCTATGGACCTCGGCCTTCATACATTACACAAGGCAGGAGTACTTGTTGTCTAATTCAAGTGAATGGGATACTAACGATAGTGAATACTAAACTCTGCAATAAATGTTGCAGAATTCAGGCCTACACTTATACTACTACCCGTTTGCAGCTGATTCCTCCTGTTTTATTATGTAGGGAGAATGATCCAGCTTGCCTATATGTTCTAAAGTAAACTGTAAAAAAAAAAGAGCCAGCTTTAATCCTTTGTAAATATTGCAAATTTTCACCCTGGCATGGAATCCATTTATTTGTAGCAGTGGGCTCCACTTCCTGACCCCAGCTGTGACCTTTGGTTCTGGTTACCAACCACAGCTCAGGCCATTAGGGATAACATCCCCATCCCAGTCCAGTCAACTCCAAGAAATGATTTTAATCCAGAAGAAAATACCCTTCCAATGCCTTAAAACAAGGCCTTCAAGTGCTGGATGTCTAAGAGCTGGCAATCAATAGTTGGTGCATTCTTTCGGAGTGCTGTGATCAGTTCCATGAGGAGAGAGAGTGAGTTTGTTTATACATCTATAATTCAATTCAGAGATTCTGAGAGAATTAGGGATGCTACTTTCAGAGCCTTGGGGCTGAATTAGAACATTAAAGATCAAAATATTGGGGTAATGTTTAATATATGAAACACAGGGAACAACTGGAAGAATCATGGCAAAGTCAAGAGCTTTACAGAACTTAATCCTGATGCTCACAAGTAAGGCAGGAAACACATCGCTCTAAGACCTCATCATGTATCAGTTTTGCATCACAAAGCAGTAATCCATGTCAGCCAAAGTCCCTCTGTTTTTCTTCCACATGCCCCAAAACTAACAAGGGAGGGATTTTCGAAATCCTCTCCGCACTGGCCTAACTCTGCTGCTACTGAAGTCAATGGAAGTTTCACGGCTGACTTCACTGGGGACACAGATTTGCAAGACACCGAGCCAATTGGGAATTTTTCAACAAAACATCCTTGCCAGAAAATATGAAGTAAACAAAACAAATTCTTTCCAGGGATGTTCTGGCTTTTACAAAACTTTCTTGGAGAAAGGTTTCCAGGATCTTGCAATTTCAGGATGGCCTTGGAAAGGGTTTGGCCTTGGAAAAGGTTCAGAAAAGGGCAACTAAAATGATTAGGGGTTTGGAACGGGTCCCATATGAGGAGAGGTTAAAGTGACTGGGACTTTTCAGTTTAGAAAAGAGGAGACTGGGGGGATATGATAGAGGTCTATAAAATCATGAGTTGTGTGGAGAGGGTGGATAAAGAAAAGTTATTTATTAGTTCCCTAAATAGAAGAACTAGAGGACACCAAATGAAATTAATGGGGAGCAGGTTTAAAACTAATAAAAGAAAGTTCTTCTTCACACAGCGTGTAGTCAACCTGTGAAACTCCTTGCCAGAGGAGGCTGTGAAGGCTAGGACTATAACAGAGTTTAAAGAGAAGCTAGATAATTTCATGGAGGTTAGGTCCATAAAAGGCTACTAGGCAGGGGATAGAATTGGTGTCCCTGGCCTCTGTTTGTCAGAGGCTGGAGAGGGATGGCAGGTGACAAATCACTTGATCATTGTCTTCGGTCCACCCTCTCTGGGGCACCTGGTGCTGGCCACTGTCGGCAGACAGGATACTGGGCTAGATGGACCTTTGGTCTGACCCAGTACGGCCATTCTTATGTTCTTAATAAGCGGGGAGACAATCCAAAATAACCAATAGCTGTGTGGTTAAGGATACCCAGTCCAAGGATTAGAACCCAAAATTTCCTACAGCCTAGGTGGATGCCTTAATCACTAGGACAAGCCCGGGCAGAAGAATCCAGCCCATGGAGGCAATGGGGAGCTCCAGGCAGGCTCCCCTGCTTTCCTCACAACCCTGAACACCACTCAAAAATGAGACTGTGGGGCACTTTCTCTTTATGAGTCTGGAGGGGAGGAAGGAAGATTTAGACACTGCTTCCACCCCCAGCACAATCCCTTTGGCTGGTTTCTGGACAAAAACTGGCCAATAGGAGCTGCCTGTTTGAATAACAGGCAGCCACGAAGCACAAACCTCCTGCTCAGTTACTAACTCTAGTACAAGGCTGAGCAGGCAGACACATTTTAAGCTCTGCAAGCCTTTAGGTCTGCAAGCAAGCAAACAGGCTGGTTTTGCTGCTGGCTGGTAAATCTTCTGGCCATAACCTGCTGCCTCTGCCAGCCCAGCCCTCCCTTACCCCACCCTCTGCCCCCCAACTCCTGCATGCTTCTCTACATGCACCCATACCCTCTCCCAGATCTGGCATCCCAATCTCCTGCCCGAGATCACAATCCCCTCCTATCATAGGTCACATCTCAAAATCCTGCACCCCAGTTCCCAGCCATAGGTCACAACTACCTCCTTCACCCAAACTCCATCCCAGACCCTGTTCTCCCTCCTGAACCCCAGTCCCTTATCCCAAGTGCCTTTCTGCACCCAGCCTCCATCCCAGACACAGCACATCCTCCATTAATACCATGGAAGAATGCAGCCCTCGACCACTCTCCAAAATCTTGGAGTGGCCTCCCATCAAAAATTATTGCCCACCCCTGCACTAGAATATTGGCGCTCTCAGGAGAAAGTGAGAAATCGCTGTCGTTTCTCACTGAAAACCTTGGAAGTTCACAGTTTCATCTAAAAACGGAACAGGAAAACATTTCCAAACCCTTGGAAACAGTCATGGGATGGGAAAACCACTTTCCATTCCTCTATAATTTGAAAACCCCAAGCTAAATGCAAAAACCATTCCCACAGCACAGGAGCAAACTAACGGGCTGATATTAGATTCTGATGGACTGGAAACATTAGTCAATTTCTAAATCAGAGTGATAGAATCAGTGTGCAATCTACTGGCAAGACTGCCCTTTAAGAAGTGTAATAAAGTGTAGGGAACTATACTTTCCAATTGGTTAAACATACTTGGCCTTCCGAGTTCTGTGGTATTATCTATAGGTGCACACGGTGTGAGTAACTGACATAACCATGCACGGCATCAAGGAATAACAGAATTAAACAGAAGGAAAGTTTGGGAAAACACGCCCGTAAAAGTGAGTCGGATTAGATATGGGAAACCGTCTCCCCCAAGCTGTGTTGGAAACCCCTTCATCTGAACCACTGAAAATGAGTCTGCACAAAGCCGTCGCAAATGTGACAAGGGAAACAAACCATGCACTGACAGTTGGCTTGCACAGATGACCTGACAGGTTTCACTCATCTTCCTCTGCAATTGCTCATTAATTCTCATCAGGGTTGTTTTTACAGCTGTGCTGAGCTGTTCCCCAGGGATCTGAACTTTAACGTACGGCGTGTTTGTCTTCTCCCCGCTGGATCCTGTGGAAGTGGCAAGTTTACCACAGGTTTTCTGTCACAGGCTTGCAGTGGCAATAGAACATACACATGTTGTTGGTGTCCATCGTAACCATGTTTTAGAGAGCGTGATACAGCAGGGCCAGGAAGCACTAGGACAGAGCTAAGAGGGAGAGATATAAACCCACAGCTAATAAAGGCATGGTTCCCCTGTAGACTAGGAAAGGCCACTACAGGCTAATTGAAGCACCTGTAACCAATTAAGGCTCTGTCAGGAACCCAATAAACCCTCCCTCCATCAGGCAGAAAGGATGGAGTGAGGAAAGAATGAGGAACTTGGAAGTGTGGTGCTGAGATTTAAGAGACTAGAATATTGGAGGAAGGGAGACTCCCTCCCCCAGCATCAAGGACTAAGGGTAACCTAACCAAGGAGGGGAGAGGATAAGAAACTGACAGAGTTTGAGAGGTGCAAGGGTTCAGACATCTTCCTTTCTTCCTTTTCCTGACACCTATGGAGGCCACTAGTGGGGTTCTTTGTGTCCCACGAGCCAGAGAACTGGGATCTAAGTCTTCACTAAGAAAGGCCCTAGTCTTTGCTAGGAAAGGTCTGGGACCCATTGTACCAACCTCAGCCATTTTGCCACAAGAGGCTGAAGTGAAGTAGCTCCTGAATGGGAGAAAGGAAGGATATAGGAAAAGAGAAATTTACACTAACTTTCATGAATTGATAATCCATTATAGCACTTTCTCCCATACTCTTAATTTAACTAATGGAGAGCCATCTCTTGCTTTGCCACTTCAAAGACCCTTGCTGATTTCTGCTCTTTGAGATGTATTCCATCGTTACCAAAAGTCCATCTAAGCCCAGTATCCTGTCTGCTGACAGTGGCCAATGCCACATAACCCAGAGGGAGTGAACACAAGAGGGAATCATCACGCCATCCCTCTCTTGTCACCCATTTCCATACAAATAGAGGCTAGAGACACCATTCCTATCCTTCCTGGCTAATAGATAAGGTGGATGAGGGAATATTTGGCCTGAGTTCTGTTGAAGTTCATTTAATAAAAGGTATTTCCTTATCCACCATTTCTCTCTAATATCCTGGGACTAACTCTAATACCCTGGACCTAACCTCCATGAAACTGTCGAGCTCTTTTTGTAACTTTGTTGAAGTCCTAGACTTCACAACATTCTCTGGCAAGGAGTTCCACAGGTTGACTGTGTGCTGAGTGAAGAAAATGTCCTTTTGTTTGTTTTAAACCTGCTACCTATTCATTTCTTTTGGTGACCTCTAGTTCTTATATTATGGTAACAAGTAAAAAAACGTTTTCTTATTCATTTTTTCGACACCAGTCATGATTTTATACACCTCTATCATATCCCCCTTTACTCTCCTCTTTTCTAAGCTGAAAAGTCCAAGTATTTTTAATCTCTCTTCATATGGGACCTGTTCCAAACCCCTAATCATTTTTGTTGCCCTTTTCTGAACCTTTTCTAAATCGTTGTTTGCAATATTGTGGAAGAGTTAGTCCCAGGGTATTAGAGAGAAATGGTAGATAAGAAAATATCTTTTATTGAATGAACTTCAATAGACCTTAGGCCAAATATTCCCTCATCCACCTTGTCTAGTTGAAATATAGGCATTTATTACCCTATATATCACTAAAGATACTCCAAAATATACTACCTCGGCACATTTCACTGATAAAAGAACATGTTCACCATGCAGCAACTTTCTGTATGAACGGGTACAAATCATTTTCTTCACCTCTGACCTGAACAGCTGCATTTCCTACACTTGCAGGCATGCTGTCTATTTATGTGTTGTTGACCAACCACTTGAAGCAGACCACAAACTAGATTTTATATAGACAAAATTTTCTCTCTTTTTACTCTTGTTTTTACAAAACCAGTCTAATGAGGCAACAACAATAGCTTTAAGAGGTCAGATCCTACATGGAAGCCTATAGAGAGAAATGGTGTCCCAACATACTACAGCCATATGCCAAAAGATTCAGTTTGCAGTGTTCCTATCACTGGATTGTTTCTCCAATATTCTGGGGCCAAAGTAGGTGAGGGACTATGCTTTGGTGAACTAAGTTTTGCGGGTGAAAAGAAACAAGTATTTGAGCTACACAGAACTTGTTTTCATGTTTAGGAAAAGTTTCCATTAGGAATCCCTTAAGGTTGAGAAGGATATCTGTCTCGGGTTTTATTTCCATGGGTCTTTTGGAAATGAGGAACCCCATCTTTGAGTCACAGGCTCATTGCCAGACATTGCAGCTGGTGTTAGAAGTTAAGGTTGTGCAATGATTACTGAATTATGGTTTTCTGCCCTTTCTTTTTGGGGATTTTTCTGTGACCAGAGCAAGGCCATTTTCCTCAAAAAATGGATGTTCCATCTCTGAGGGTATGTCTACACTACATGGCTCCATCGACGGAGCCATGTAGATGAGCTTTCTAGACATAGCGAAATGAAGTGGCCATTTAAATAATCGCCACTTCATTTACATCAAAATGGGTGCCATGCTGTGCCGATCAGCTGTTTGGCGGCACAGCGCGGTAGTCTGGACGCTCCGTGGCCAGCATCAAAAGTCTTTGTTGACCGCCCTGTTATGCCTCGTGGGATGAGGTTTACCGGGATGGTCAACAAAGGCTTTTGATGTCAACCATGGAGCGTCCAGACTACCGCGCTGAGCTGACAAACAGCTGATCGGCACAACGCGGCAGCCATTTTTATGTAAATGAAGCAGCGATTATTTAAATCGCCGCTTCATTTAACTATGTCTACAAAGCTCATCTACATGGCTCCGTTGATGGAGCCATGTAGTGTAGACATACCCTGAGAAGTCTTTGCCAGTTATCCTGGTCCTGGGCTACTGTCTCCCAAATGATGCCACATCATTTGACATGAGTGTGGTGAGTCTCCCATTTTATGTTGATCTTCCAAAGAAAGTGCTGGTTTTTCATGAAAGGGAGGGAGGGTGTTACAGCTAGTGTAAAAGACCTGGAAAAAAATTCTGAGTAGGTTGAAAGTTTGACACTTTCACCAACAGAAATTGGTCCAATAAAATATATTACCTCATCCGTCTTGTCTTTCCGATATCCGGTTATCATGGCTATAACAACACAGAATACACCAATACAAGATACAGAATTCACAAGACACATGGGTCTGTGAATCTAGGGACTTTCTGGGAGCTGGCTGATTAGCTAGCTGAAAATTCACACTCTCCCAGTCCAGATTCACACACTTGTCTGTAACCTGGAGTAATGCAATGTGTGGGTGTGGGTGGAGAGAGGGGGCAACATTTACTATCCTGAACCTGTTGTGTGTATTTGTGGAGTCTCCTCATGGCTAGGATATGACAAAGACCCCTTGTTGTCTTCAAAAACGGAAAATGTGGGAGCAGAAGCCCTTCCCCTTGTATTCTTGGGTGACTGGCTTTATTGCTCCAAGTAGGAACAATGGAGCCCTTTCTATTTGCAGTAAGTTTCTGTGAGAAGGGTCCCTGAAGAAAGTTGCGGAGGGAGGTGAGTAGGCAGTAGGGAAAGGAATGGGACAGGATGTGGGTTTGTGGGAGGGGGAAGGTTCGTGGGAAACCCGGATCCCTGGGTTCTAGTCCAGGGCCCCTACACTAGCAGCCACAGTCGAGGTTGTTTTTCCTCCGACTTGGCAGCTTCTTCCCCTGGGCCACTTCCCCAAACAACCCCTCCAGATTGTCTCCCTCTGGTATCTGCTAACCAGCTCACATGCAGCTTCTTCTTGTTCCTCCATTTCTCCTTCCAGTCCGTCCCTCTTTGTCTTCCTCCTCTCTTTACCTAGGACAGGCCTTTTAAAACAACTCCACTGACTAATTGTCTGCAGGTATTGAGTGACTTGCCTGAAAGAGTCATCCAGTTAATTAACCCCAGGTGTTCTCCTGCCTTCATTTTATTGCAGCAGACTCTAGGGCTCTGTCTAGACTGGCAAGTTTAAAAAAACTTGCCAGCTGTCTACACTGGCCGCTTGAATGTCCTCAAGAAATCTGCCGATCTCATGTAAGATTGTCAGTGTTCTTGAGGAAATACTATGCTGCTCCCGTTCGGGCAAAAGCCCTCTTGCGCAAATGCTTTTGCGCAAGAGGGCCAGTGTAGACAACGTGGTATTGTTTTGCGCAAAAAAGCCCCGATCGCAAAAATGGCGATCGGGGCTTTCTTGCGCAAAACCGCGTCTAGATTGGCACGGACGCTTTTCTGCAAAAAGGACTATTGCGGAATAGAATCCGTGCTAATCTAGACCCTCTTTTCCACAAATGCTTTTAATGGAAAAACTTTTCCGTTGAAAGCATTTGCGGAAAATCATGCCAGTCTAGACGTAGCCTAGTAGTTTACTCTGGAAAGAGAAAACCACTCATCCAGTGCCCCATATGCCTGCCTACCATTAGAGTGTGTCAGGCTGCTGGTGTAGGTGTGTCACAATATAAAAATAATCCAACCACAAAGGGGCATCATGATATCTTTTCTCAACAGATGTCACTGCTGCTATTACAGTCGCTGGTGAGTTCTTGTTGAATTTAACAGTCTCTCAGGGTACGTCTAAACTACATGCCTCGGTCGACGGAGGCATGTAGATTAGCCAGATCGGCAGAGGGAAATGAAGCCGTGATTAAAATAATCGTGGCTTCATTTAAATTTAAATGGCTGCCCCGCTCTGCCGATCAGCTGTTTGTCGGCAAATCGGGTCAGTCTGGCCGCGCCGTGCCGACAAAGAAGCCTTTCTTGATCGGCACAGGTATGCCTCGTGAAACCAGGTTTACCTGTGCCGATCAAGAAAGGCTTCTTTGTCGGCGCGGCGCGTCCAGACTGCCCCGAGCTGCCGACAAACAGCTGATCGGCAGAGCGGGGCAGCCATTTAAATTTAAATGAAGCCGCGATTATTTTAATCACGGCTTCATTTCCCTCTGCCGATCTGGCTAATCTACATGCCTCCGTCGACGGAGGCATGTAGTCTAGACACACCCTCATTGATAATGAGGGCAACCCTAGCAGTGACAGAAACTATCAAATATCAAACGGAATGTTTTGAACATCCCACCACCTGAGTTTCCAGGTGAATTAGCAAATACTAGAATAGGGCTTCTCAAACGTCATTGTACTGCAACCCCTGAAGGCAACAAAAATTTCTACACAAACCCTAGAGAGAGGAACCAAAGCCAGATCCGGTCTGAACCCTGACACCTGAGTCAAACATCAAGCTCTCCCACTCCAGGTGGTGGGGAAGGGGGCGGGAATGACCAAAATTGAAGGCCAAAGACTTGACTCCCGGGCTGGTAGGAGGCTTAGCCTCAGGCCTGCTGCCTGAGGTTGAAGTTCTTGGGCTTCGGTCCTGGACCCCAATAAATCTAAGCCAGCTCTGGCAACCCCATTAAAACAGGGTCGCCACCCACTTGGTGTCCTGACCCACAGTTTGAGAACTGCTGTGCTGGAATATAGCTGACAAGACATCACTAGGTTATTTAGAGGACTTCATCATCTAGAGCTATTAATGGAAATGCTTTCACCGACAGGAAATGCATATATAAAACAATTAAATTAATCTATAAAAGGAATTGAGTGGATGGGGAACTGTAATGATGCTTGAGGTCTGTGAATCAAGTTGAAGAAAATGACAGGAGACATTGATGGACATGAATGGTTGGTGTCTCACACAAACTGTTACTCCTGGAAAATAGGTAGGTTCTTTGTTTATCCCAGTCACCATTTCAATGTGTCCAAACAAAACAACAAAATGACCCATCCAGATTGCAAGGAACACATAATACTTCATTTACAACAGAAGAAGTGTCATGGTGTCTCTCGTTCTCCCTCCTCTGACATCACATCCTACACTAGAAGCCAGAGTGGATTATGCTACTCTAACACTTTCTGTCTTAACACTTAACAGTGTCTCTGTTCTTTTTTGCACAATACGCTTTGTTTTTTGCTGTCCTGAATGGGTATAAATTTGCAAATGTGCCCTGAGAAAGTGCTGGGTGCCTGAAAAGAAAAAAAAAAAAGCTACAGGAGTGGTGTGAATTACCTGGACTAAATTCAAATTGATGTTCACCCTGAAGCCTAATGACAGCTTTTAGAGACCCGCATTTGCAAAGAGAGATGCCTTACACAGACATGCAAATATGAAATGTATTTGCACATACTATTTGTGCTCACATCTGAAGTAACTCCACATACAAACAGATACTTGGCAGTGGAAGCAGCTGTCTACACATGGAGTTTCCTGGTTGCACACCTCTGCAGATACCCAGGTCTCAACCTTTAGAAATCATGGCCATAAATACCAAGATTGGAGTTTATTTCTTTACAGAAGTTTTCCCCTCTTTTATGAGAAACATTCAATTATTCAGTGACTGAGAGTACAAATTAAGCAGAATACCACTATTTCCACCACCCATCACATATGCGATCCTAAAGGTAAGTAAACCATTTCTCTAGTTTTACAAACACACATCATTATCACTTTAATGTCCATACTGGAGTTTTTCTACATTGACTTTAATTAATAAGGTCTCTCTGGGCTCTTGTAAATTTACAAAGAGAATGAGAAAGCAGACTTTTAGGCAAGGGTAGATGGATTCCCCCCATCCCCCACCCCCGAATGCTCTTTGCTTTATTTATTTGATTACTTTCTTGGTCAAATTTTGAATCAGGCTCAAGAACAGTAGCTAAAAGGCATAAAAATGACTTTCAGGTGGCAGCCACATCTCCCACCGAATAACCCAGAAGATTTAAATTCAATCTTTGAAAGGAGATTTCTGAAAGGCTTGTTCATTTCTTCCAAAATGCAAAAGTGACAATGCTTTAATTTCAGAGTAATGGTACAGCTTTATGACTTAGCAGTTTTATTTAATGGTCTAATTTACTAGGATATTATGCTGTCTGTAGTCAGTCCTGGGAGACAGTTTTACAGCATAGGACTTGAGCACTTGCAGTACATTTCAGACCTTCAGTATAGCTTCACCAATCCCTCCATCATCTGGCTAGAATCCGCCATATTGCCTTTGACAGCACACAAATTACATTTGGAGGAAGGGGACGGGAGGAATTGGAGCAGATGGAAAACTGTTTTTCAATGAGTTCTGTATTGTTTAATTCACAATTTTATTCTTCATCTGGAAATCTCTCCACAGTGCTCATTTCACCCACTCCTTTGTGATTTAGGAGGTTTGTCACAAAACAAGATTATTCAGACTGATTAAATTGCCAGCAAGCCAAACATACAGTAAATGCTACACGAGCAAGAGGAAAAATGGCTGAGAGTTCACAGGACGTATTTGTCTTGTAGGGCCCTATAGTGAATACCAAATCTTGCCCTTAAAGTTGCCCCTACCACGACAAGAGCAATATGAACCCATCTGAGGACAACCTTTGGTCCTTCCACATTGCATTGCTTTTTAGCTGTGGCAGCAGTAAAGCAAGTACATATATATTCCCCAATGGAAATAAAAAAGGCAGCTCCTTAAAGGCCAGCAGCCACGATTCATTAAACTTTAAAATATAAATGTCAAAGCCACCACTTAACCGGCATGTTTATTTTTCTACCTTTCCCTGTTGGCTCCCAAGACGTGTGCGCTTGTGCAGCTCTCCATTTGCAGCGTCCTCCTCCTTTCTCGTCCATTTGGAGGCACTTCGAGAGAGCTTTTAAGCGCCACAATGCATCACCATGGAAACAGTTCTGAGTGGGTTCTCAGCAGGCCTTGGGCAGCCCCTACTCCTTCATGATAGAGATTGAATTGGGGCCCTGCTTTATTAGGGGACACAATGCGCTACTTTCCCAGAGTTTCCCAGCAAGCCCCTGAAATTTGCAGCCATTAGATTAGTAGAGATTGCCCTTCCACAGAGTCATGACTTTGGGCCAACGAAGGAGGAGGGAACAATGGGTGGGGGAGGTTTCTTGCACCACAGCACACACTCTTGCCATTAGAAATTTTATTCTGAGACCCAGAGGTGGCCAATCAACAGCCTTTCAGCTCATCTCTTGGTGAATGTCCACCAGGGTGTTTTCTGTGGTAATCCCGTGTAAACAACCCATTAACCTCAGAGTGACTCAATCCCATTTGAAAATGAATCTCCTAAATTACCTATGAGCTTAAAGGCTAAGAGCAGCCACAGTTGAACACCTTAAAAACGTGAGACTAAAGGCGTACAGGAACGCAGCATGGAAAAATGCAAGCCCCGTGTTGGTTGTTTCTCAGTGCTCGCTAGAAATTGCTGTTGACAGTTGAAAAGCTCTGCTATAAAAACTAGTACAAATGTTAAGCCCTTTCCTTCTCTAATGAGACTCCAAAGTAGAAGTTTAAGAATGGTCAAAATCCAGAGTACCCAGGAAAATGTCAAATGTCAAATGCAAATCTCTTATGATGCCCTGACTATGGAAGGTACTAATAAACACCAAGCACTTCAGGCATGTAATTTTGCCCATTGATTTCCATGTGAAATAGATCAAACTCTTAGACCATGTCTACATTGTAATCAGCAGATGTGCTTGCAACACATGGAAGCATTCCCAAGGTAGCACTGATCAAGATGGAGTGCTAAAAACATCAACAAAGCCAAATCAGCGCATGCTAGCTGCTGAAGTACGTACAGAGGGTCCTGAGGGAATGTGTATTCCGAAATCTCAAAACCAGGTAAAGATTCTTGAGCGTTAATGGGAGTTTTGCCCTTGACTTCTAATGTCAGTCTGTACAACGAAGTAGCTGCAGGCAACAAAATCAAAGGGAGTAGTATGTGACTATTAAAGATATGCATGCTGACGTGCTTTGATAGAATGAGGTCTTATTGCTGGCATGCAATTAGATAGATACCATGGGGGTTCAGGTAAGTGGATTGATTTGAATGAAAATATTGAACATTGCAGGAAGTGTGGAGAAAAACATTTAGGAGCTCTTTTTTAAAATCACAATGGTCAGTTGGACTGTTTAGATGTCTGGTCGTCCATTTCCAGCCGTGGTTCATACAACCCCTGTTCATGACTACAGCTTAAATACAATTTCTATGGAGTATTCTGCAACATGGAAATGAACACTGTTCTCAGTTCTGCAGGATAGTAGATAGTAGATAGCATTTCAGGATCTGATTTTAATGTATAGAAAGAGGAACGTGGAGCCACAGATAGAACCACTATCTTATTCTCTGACACAAAGTTCCTTCATGGGAGTTTCCCAAACAAATTTCAGTCTAGCCTTAAACACCATGGAAGAAGTCTGTCGTCTTCCCTAGCTCTGGACCCCCGTAAAAAAAGCTTTCAATAATGGATGAATAACGGTCTGAGATAAAATTAAGCATCGATCTTGTCATACAAACTTGTAAGTGTTATTGATTTGATGGTCCAGGGTCTGGCTACAATAAAACTGTAGAACAAAAGAAACAGAGTACTGGTATGACATCAGAACTGGTATGTGCATCAGAATCAAATCTTTTAGATGCCGAGGTTAAAATGTATTCCCAAGGAGGTGTGAAGAGGTCACTTTAAGCACTCTCCATTATAGAGTAGCAATGCAAGTGCACGTTGCTGTGGGTTACATGTCTACAGGCTTAGTGGTGGAGGGAGTGGTGAAATACACAAGAGAGATCAATAGACATCAAGCAAAAGAGAAAAAAAAGACAGCAAGCATCACAGGACCATAAGCAATGCCACACCAGTTCAGACCAGTGGTCTGTCTAGCCCTAAAGCCAGTTCATGACAGTGACCTCTGTCAGATGCTTTAGATGGACATTTCTCCCCCACTTCCATTACACACCCAGGCTTTTCCGGAAAAACTGTCTACACTGGCCACTTGGATTTCCAGAAAAGCACTGACGATCTCATGTAAGATTGTCAGTGCTTTTCCGGAAATACTATGCTGCTCCCGTTCGGGCAAAAGTCTTTTTCCGAAAGACTTTTGCGCAAAAGGGCCAGTGTAGACAGCACAGAACTGTTTTCCGCAAAAAAGCCTCGATCGTGAAAATGGCGATCGGGGCTTTTTTTGCGGAAAAGCGTGTCTAGATTGGCCACGGATGCTTTTCAGCAAAAAGTGCTTTTGTGGAAAAGTGTCCTGCCAATCTAGACGCGCTTTTCCAAAAATGCTTTTAACGGAAAACTTTTCCATTAAAAGCATTTTCGGAAAATCACCCCTTCCTCCCCCAACCCTCTGACCCCTCTCCACATACCCAAACCCTCTTCCCCCAATCCCCTTCCCAGATCACAATCCCCTCCTACCCTAGGTCGCATCCCCAAATCCTTCACCCCAGTCTCTTGTCCTCGGTCACAATTGCTTTCTTCACCCAAACTCTCTTCCAGACTCCACTCTCCCTGCTGCACCCCGATCCCTTACCCAAGCTTCCTTCTGCATCCAACCTCCATTCCTGACCCTGAACTTCCTCCATTAATATCCTGGAAGAGTACGGCCCTCGACCACTTTTCAAATCTTGGCGTGACCCCCTGTGATGGGGTAGACAAAGCCCGACATCCCTGCTGGAGCCCTTTGAACACCCTGGCTAGCAACAGGAGCAGTGGAGAGGCTTCTGGGCAGAGTAGAGTGGCAGCCTTCGCTGCAGCCAATCAGGGTGCAGCAGGCTGCTTATAAAAGGAGCTGCTAGGTAAGGCCTGTCAGTTCCTTCCTGGAGCTTGACCCAGGCAGACTTCAGGGCTGATTGGAGAACACCAGCACTCTGGACAGCTCTGAATGGGAGCTGGTCATCGTACCTCATGGGATCTAGATCCTGCTGCTGAAGGCTAGCCAAAAAGCCAAAGACAACCCTGCAGAACCCTGGACAAGGGGAACTCAGCCACAATACCCTAGAGAAGGGCTGGTGGAACAGCATCCCGGGGCAGTGGCCCAGGGACATGACAGCAACTAAGTACATTGAAACTAAGCAGGTAACTGCTACTTACAGGGTCCCTGGGCCGGGACCCAGAGTAGTAGGCAGGCCTGGGTCTCCCCCAGCCCCCTGCAAACCACACCCGGGGGGAGGGAGGGAAAGAAGAGGCCTGATCTCCAGCCACTGACTGGACACTGCCTCACCTACAGATAGGCGAGTAAATACTGTGAGATCCCTGCTCCCCCACTCCCCCCAGCCACCAAGGGTTGCTCGCACAAAGAATGGAACCTGTTACACCCCCTGTCAAAAATTATTGCCCATCCCTGATGTAAGGCTCATTCTGTGTCCAGGGTGCTCGGAAATTAATTTGGAGAGGAGATGTGGTGGTCTAACACAGCCACAATTACCAGCCGAGAAGAGGGTATGGTGTAGTCCCCCAGCTGTAGATGCAACCAGTGTAGAGTGGGGAAGAGTAGGGTAATGGTCCCCATTCCTTTCCCTTCTCAGTCAGCTATATTTTGACATCTCCCTCCACAGGGTGAAAGAGGGGAGAGAACTTGTCTCAAAGATTTAATGTCAAAATCTGTTCTCACTCAAGCAGAAACAACTCTCCACGTGAATTGCACTCAGATCTCTGAGGGAAGATTTAACTGAGATTTATATTTTATTTTAAGCTATGGGAGCACAAGCTTGAAGAGTCATAACTAAATGATGGTCTTTCTAGGTTCCTACTTTGGCTCCCACTTACATGGCAGCCATCTGAGCTGCTCCTAAGGGCGAGAAGATACAACGATATTTCTCATTTACTTCCATGGTGGTTGGAGGAAAGTTGGAGGGTTCATCTGTATTTTGTAAACATGATTATTGAATATAAAAAAAATCATTGTGGTAAGTGAAGATATTGTGGTAAGAAAGCTTGGGCAAAAAATTGAGCTCTGCAATTAGTTCAGGTTAGCAGTCAATTCTTGCTTCATTAGGCTGGGAGTTCTACAGTGTTAGCTCCATTCTGGTGAAGACTCCATCTTCTGTAGCCACGAGTCTTTGTGTATTGGGAGACAATCTCGTTGTTTCAGATAATGAGCCTCTTATGAGAGGTTATGGTCACATGGTGAGTTTCCTCCACAGTGCCCACCAAGCGTCTCATCCTAACTTGAAAAGTATCACCTCTCTCTCATGAGAGAAAGGATGCCCTATTATGTTCTTTATTAATTAAGGTTCTCCTTCTGCAAACCCTTACAGGACATGTGTCTGACTGTCATTAGGGATCATAACGAGCATCTGATGCTTTGAGCAGAGACCACGCATGGTACTGAAGTACATGTATACCTAAATTTTAGTAAGGCATTTGATATGGTCTCGCAAGAACTTATCAATAAACTAGGAAAATACAGCTTAGTTGGGGCAACTATATATGGGTGCATAACTGGCTAGATAACCGTTCTCAGAGAGTAGTTATTAACGTTTATCAGTCAAGAGCATAACAAATGGGGTTCTGCAGGGATCTGTTTTGGGACAGATTTTGTTCAATATCTTCATCAACGGTTTAGATGATAACATAGAATGTATTCTTATTACATTTGCAGATGATACCACACTGGGATGGGTTGCAACTGCTTTGGAGGATAGTTTAATAATTCAAAATGATCTGGACAAATTGGAGAAATGGTCTGAGGTAAATAGGATAAAGTTTAATAAGGACAAATGCAAAGTGCTCCGCTTAGGAAGGAACAATCAGTTTCACACATACAGAATGGGAAGTGATAGTGTAGGAAGGAGTACTGCTGAAAGGAATTTAGGAGGTCATAGTGGACCACAAGCTAAATATGAGTCAACAGCGTGACACTGTTGCAACAACAACAACAACAAAAAGCAAACATGATTCTGGGATGCATTAACAGGAGTGTTGTGAGCAAGACATGAGAAGTCATTCTTCCGCTCTACTCTGCGCTGATTAGGCCTCAGTTGGAGTATTGCATCAAGTTCTGGGTACCATATTTCAAGAAAGATGGAGAAATTCGAGAAGGTCCAGAGAAGAGCAACAAATATGATTAACGGTCTAGAAAACATGAGCTCTGAGGGGAGGCTGAAGAAATTGGGCTTGTTTAGTTTGGGGAAAGAAAAGGCTGAGGGGGGACATGATAGCAGTTTTCAGGTATCTAAAAGTGTGTCACAGGGAGAAAGGAGAAAATTGTTCTCCTTGGCCTCTGATGATAGAACAAGAAGCAATGGCCTTAAACTGCAGCAAGGGAGGTTTAGGTTGGGGATTAGGAAAAAGTTCCTAACTGTCAGGATGGTTAAACACTGGGATAAATTGCCCAGGGAGCTTGTGGAATCTCCATCACTGGAGATATAAAATAGCAGGTTAGACAGACATCTATTAGGGAAACTATAGACAGTGCTTGGTCCTGCCAAGAGGGCAGGGGACTGGACTTGATGATCTCTCGAGGTCCCTTCCATATCTAGTATTCTATGATTCTATGTGGTAGAGTTTCTACCTAACTATCCAGGTTCCTTGTGGTTCTCCTGAATCTTGCATAAGTATAGCAAAGAGACAGCTTGGTTAAGCAACAAATAAGTATTTAAAGTTTACGAGAGCTTGTAAAAATAATACTGAGGTTTGATTAAAAATTGGGATGTTTATGAAAAATGCCATGACATCTTTTCACGAAGCAACATTTGTTCTTTTAGCCATAATAAAGTCCTGCATGTCTGAGTGGTAGAAATCATGCAGGCCAAAACTGTATTTCTAGCTGACATTAATCCATAGAAATCCTTCACAAGTTTCCTTTCATCACAAAATCTATCAACCCACCGACTTTTTCCACCATCCAACTATCCACAGCTCTGTGGTTCTCTTAATGATACAAACAGAAAACATGTCATAAGATGACACTAAGAGCCAGTGTCAAACATTGATTCCCATGCAGCCCCCTTACCAGTGATATTGCAGAAAACCCGGAATGGTGCAAGAGGTCCACTTCCATCAGCATCAATGTGGAAGAAACCAGAGGTCTTTCCCTTGTGACGATAGGCTTCACACGATTGTTCATAGATGGCTACAATACAGAGAGATACAGATTACTTCAAACACACAGCGGGGGCACTGGTAAGCAATCGTTAGTGGCATTATTTATCCCTTTGATTGACTGCTGGCTTGTGTTTCTGGCCTCAGTTCAGAGAACAGGAATTAAACATGCTTGAGTGCTTTCCTGGATAGAGATTAATCTAAACATGTGCTCTCCTGAACTGGGGCCTTAAGCAATGGGATGCTGGTATTAACTGCTTAAAAGGACTCAACAAGTAATTAGGTGTGTGCCTTTGTCCAACTGAAGGTATGTAGCACACAGTGGAGAACAATAATCTACATATAACTGATAACATGGACACCTCGGACAGCCTGGACAATATAGATTACAGTGGTCCTATGTCTTCCCTGGAGTAGCTGGCTGGTTCCCCTTTAAAGAGAAGCTAAGTATTTCTTTCATTGTCCACAACCCTAGCAGAAAGGACCAACAATTGGTCTCTCCTAGGAAGACAAAGGTTCAGAACCACTCAGAGCTCCATCTGAGTGGAGGTCAAAGCCAGCTCATCCCCTTATTGCGATACAACAAACTCCTGTTTTTTTCTCCAGGTATCTCTCTTCCTATGCTGAAGAGAAAGCTTCAATACACATAATTTCAGAGGTTGGGGGTAAATGATAAAAGCAGAGACTGTCACCACAGTGCAATTAAATTGTGCTAAAAACTACCCAAGGGTAAAAAGGGTTCTTTTGATTATACACGTCTTCAGACTGCAGGCAAGAAATGACAAATCTCAATACTTAATTTATCCCTCGGGCACTATCCGATGGCTAATATTGACCTTAGGCCCATTAAGAGTCATATATGCACATATGTTTTTGCCTGTACACACACAGCACAAATAGTTAATAGTTCCACTTCTGACAGAAGCACTTGACAAGCAGTCTCCTTCGGAACTGATGCTAATACAGCCCCACAATTCATACAGCAAGCAGATTTTAACAGCAGTTGGTGGCTCCCTTGGCATTTTGGAGAATGCATTAGTCAATACAGCTCCTTTTACAGATTGTGTGTGGCAGGCCCCAAAATGGCAAGAGACCCACAAGGGGGGTGGGGAGGAGGGAGACGCAACCAAAAGAAGCACTGGAAGGGAAAGTGGTATGGATCTATTTGTACACCATATATAATAATGCCATAGTTTCAAGGCTAATGAGTCAATTTCTGGCAGGCTTCATTTACAACAAAGAGAAATACCCCCCATAATCCACGTCATGGAGATAAAGAGGAGGGTCAGCTAGATGAAGACTGTATGAAGATCTTTTGATTGAATGTTGCGTGCCTATGCTCTTGATCCCACTGCAAGAGGAACAGATCCTACCTCCAACTAGAACCTGACTACACTGATCTGAGTTTATTAACCATAACACTTTTACTATTTAACTAATTTAAAAAAAAAAAACCTCAGCCTCAACTTGGCAGATAGATCAAGACAATTTCTTCCTCTGAGACGCAAGGTAGTTCTGAAAACGCAAACAAACAGCAACACACAGCCTTGCAGTGAGTAAGCTCATTAGTGATAACGATAGCAGAACACAGGGTAATATACTTGAGTATTATCTTTGGCCGCTGCAAGGTCAAATCTCTATTTTTTTTTTCTTGCCCTCTGATGTTATGTGCACATTTAACAGCTTTTCACACACACACACGCACCACTCTACAGCAACACAAGACGCATACAACCCGAGAGGTACGCAGGGGAATTTGCAAGTCTCCCATTTGGTAGATCTTTCCCATTTCTTCCTGAGCTCCATCTACTTAGCAGCAGCCAGAGCTGGATAGTTAAATTAGATACACTGTAGTGTTTGTAGTGTTGATGTTGGACAGAAAGCTTTGCTGTTCACCGTATCTTTCCTCCAGAAGGGTCTCAAGGAGGATTGCTATCTGAATCTAAAGAAATCGCTCCCTCCCGCTGCCGCAGAAAGGCAGCCCCCCTCTGGCTTGGAACAGAGGAGCAATTCTGTACTAGGAAGATCACACAGTCGATAGTTAAGGAAAAGAGAAGAGTCGTGGTCTCAAATAGATGAAGTTTCACAAGGAAAGATTTCAAATAGCCAGACTGGAACTCTGGATAGTGCACCAGGGATGATGCTGCCAAATGCTGAGAGATGAAAGAGCCATAAGTGATCAATCCTGCGTCTTTACATCTACTATGAAAGCAGCGGTTCCAGGAGCACCTTCCTGGGGGCACGGTCTGCAGGTGACTGAAGGAAAAGGATGCCAGAGTGGAGGACTGGAAATATATGGATCTGGCCTAGGGTTAACAGCTAGACTGGGATCCACACCTTATTTTATTCATACTTGGAAGTGCGGGGAGGGGACCTATTTGTCCTGGAACAGGGTTTTTTTTCTCCATGAGGGCTGAGGGGTCGTTACAGAGGACAGTGCCCTAGCGGTGTTCAAGCTGGCTGACCATATGGCCTGGGCTTGCTAGTTTGTTTCCCAGTTCCTTGAGGGTCAAAGTTCACAACAAGCGATGGCACGTCTTGATGCTCCGCAGTAAAAACAGAGCTTTCTGTGCTATCACTGTTGCTTTTCTTCAAGGGTCAAGTGTCGGGGGCCTAGATCAACCACATCAGTTCATGGCTGAGCCTCTGGGGGGTTTTGGTGTGGGCAAAACAGTAGCTGGGTGCCAATCATCTCTTCCTTTGGCTCGCGCAGCCAATGTTGAGGTTGATGAAAGCAACCAGGGGGATCAGGTCTCAGTGAGGACTAGCTCATCCTTTACTTCCTCGCTGAGTTTATTTGAAAACAAGGCAACTGAGGTATCATTCCATTCAGTGTCAGCTGCAGGTCGATGGAACCGGGTGGCATACAAGGCAGCTGGACCTTGTCCTCACCGTAGCCTTTGTAGTGCAACGTCTGCTGAGCAAGTGAGGCGAGGGTTGTCAAAAGTGGCTAAAAGTGTGCACAGGAAGTTATTGCCGTCCATTAATACTGGGCGGTTCCGCCCCAGTCGGGGAGAGGCCCCAGTCAACACCTCCCCAGCTAGGAAATGGATCTCTCTGGCCTACAGTATATTCAAGGATAAGCAGCAAAAGGAGACAGCACTGGTTCAAAATCCTCCTGAACCTCTGGTAGCGGCCAAGAAAAGATTTGGGTCAAGGACCCACCTGAGCACAGAGCACGGACGTCTCTTTGTGGGACTGCGCTGGCTGTACGCAGAGGGTCTGATTTCCTTCCGGGAGCTACACCACTTGAGATGGTGACAGCTGCTCCTCAGATGCAGTTCGCTGGCAGGCCAGCAGATGCTTTATTTACCTGTCTGTCTGCTCACAGCTCCCATTGGCTACAGTGTGCCATTCCTGGCCAATGAGAGCTGCCGGAAGTGGTGGCCCTACTGTGTTGCTTCCCACAGCGCCCATTGTCCGGGAATTGCAAACTGCCACCAATAGGAGCTGCAAGCAGACATACCTACAGATGCACGGGTAAATAAAGTGTCTGCCAGCCTACCAGGGGCTATCCTTAGTGAATCATGTCTGGCCCATGGGCCACTTACTGCCCACCCCAGTATTAGGCTCAAATAAGGGTCAGAATCAGGCTGGGGTCAAAAAAAGGAGATTAGAGGAAGTTCTAGGCCAGAGTCAAGGTCAGGCTAGGATTGGGGACCAGGGCTCGGAAGAGCTGAGGTCTGAAGTCACTGCAGGCCCAAAGTCTGTGCTCCAGGGTTAAACAGGGTGTTTGGCCAATCAAAGGGCCACAAGGAACTGTCACTCTGGGTCCCTTGGGCATCACTGGGCGTGTCTCTGCAAAGCCTCCTAGGTGCATGGTGAGAACGCCAGTCATCCCAGCTCTGTAGGCCAGATTTCTAGCCCCCACATCCTGGCAGCCACCAAGAGAATCACCCCCCGCAACTTTTCCCAGGACACGGATGTTGTTTTCCTCTCTCATCAGGGCTGTCAAGACGCAATGAAACACCTGTTTAGAGCTTTATCTTTCTAGGCAGGAGGAGCCAAACATGCAATGAGTGTGATCCTCTGACATCTGAGACAGCTGACGGTGCTCAGCACCTGGCTGAATTGAGTCCCTAAGTAATACTCCTGAATTAAAACCAGCTAAGCTACTCTCTTCCTGAGGGTCGCATTTATTTGTTCTGTCTGACGCACCGTTAAATGGCGAGAGGTATTAAATTAAAAAAACCAAACAACCACAGCCTGTGCCTCATGTATTCACAGTCTCAAAGGCAACAGGAAGTCTTTCAAGTACAGATACTGCTGACAAAGGCAACCGGGATATGGGGGAGAGGGGAGGAGATCATAACAGACGATTAAGTGGCTAGCCAAGCAGTCATGCTTTGATGAATTCATAAGGTTCCCAAATTGCAATTCATTTAGTGAATTTGCTGTCATCATCGATACAGAACAATTTATCTTGGCTCATTAGGGAACGCGTTGATTGCATCCTTTGCTTTTTTATTTATTTAGTACAAAGAATGGCGTAAGGAGTGCAGATCTAAGATATTGGGTGTTGGCAGTGAACTAAGAGCGGTTACAAACCATTCTTTGTTACTGGGTCTTTCTCCCCACCCCCAGTGTCACATTGCTTAGAGACCATATACCTTATCTCCAAATTAACCAGGAAATGTGAGAAGACCCAGCCATCCGTAATCCAGGCTTGTTCACCCCCCAGATGACACTTTTGCCACCATGGTGGTGGTGAACGACAGTCTGCAGAGACAGACCTTGGGGCCACATGCTCAGCTGACATGAATCAACACAGCAGTATTGGTTTCGATGGAGCGATGCTGATTTACATCAAAGGAGAATCTGCCCTAGCACGCCTTCCCCTTCACAATAACAGTTACAATAGTAAATAATTAGCAAGACTTTGGGAAGAGAGAGAAATGATCATGCTTCCGGGAATAACGCAGCCTCTAACTACTGGGGCTAGAAGGAAGCTATTCCTGTGGGTGGTTTATTCTATAGCAACCTACTGCAGGGGTACGTCTAGACTGGCAAGTTTTTCCACAAAAGCAACTGCAAAACTTGCCAGATGTCTACACTGGCCACTTGATTTTGCGCAAAAGCACTGACGTTCTACTGTCCAAAATCAGTGCTTCTTGTGCAAATGCTTTGACATTCCCATTCAGGCAAAAGCCCTTTTCTGGAATTGTTTTTGCGCAAGAGGGCCAGTGTAGACAGCTAAAAACTGTTTAGCGCAAAAAAGCCCCGATGGTGAAAATGGAGATCGGGGCTTTCTTGCACAAAACCGCGTCTAGATTGGCATGGACACTTTTTTGCAAAACGTGCTTTTGCGGAAAAGCATCCCTGCCAATCTAGACGCTCTTTTCCACAAATGCTTTTCACAGAAAAACTTTTCCGTGAAAAGCATTTGCGGAAAATCATGCCAGTCTAGACGCAGCCCAGGGGGTTTACACTGTTCTGTAACGCAACTGGTATAAGAGGATACTTGACTAAAGATGAACTGTGGGTCCTATGGTCAGGGGTCAAGAAGTAGGTGAAACTTGCATGAAACAGTGTCTAAAGGGACACACATATTTCCCCCCCCCCCTCCAGAGACACTTTCTTACCATTGTTGTAAGAAACTAGGCCTGGTTGACTGGAATTTGCCAAATAAACTCACACATTTAGAAATGTAATGGAAAAGAACTAGCTGAAATAACTCTGACAAACTGTTTTGCTTTTCGCTGTTTAGGTGGTTTTCTTTTTTCATCTCTCTCATCCTGAATAACAAAAATACACTGGTCAGTTTCAATTTGATTCCTTGTCACTCTCAAGATTTTCACGGAGGTGCCTAATGCTTCCGTGCTCAGCACTGAAGAGAAACTGGTCTCTATGTCATTTTATTTTAATGTTTCCAGTAGAATATATTTTATACAATCACAAAGGTTTCCAGTCATACTGGGTTTTATAAAAGCGTATGATCATCCCAGGGCACTGGTAACCTGGAATTTCAGTAAATAAGACTCTGGGTAATCAAATCTTGTCTCAATTTGGGTCTATGACACCAGCCGCACTATTGTATTTGAAAAGATGACATGAGTGCAGCAGGGTGGTGACTGTGTGTTAATACGTGTTGCTGTCATGGCAGGAGCAATTGCTACTACTGATTATCTGGCAGGCACCTATAATGTGCTTGGATCAGAGATGAAAACACAATGGGAACGCACAAGGGCCATGGTGTTGACAGCTCTGTGACAGATGGAAAACTGAGAGGGAGGCAGAATGGTTTCCCCATCTATAATAAATAAGGAAACTTACCGGTTGATATAGGCAGGAAAAGGTGTGTGGAAGGAGGCAAGTGCTTTTCTTTGGCTTGGGAAAGGTGTTTGGTGCATTACATAACAGAAGGTGCAATCCCCCCCTCCCAATAAAAGAAGGACACAATGTCCTGTTTTTTATCATTATATGCAGGTCGTCTGTACTCATTTTCTTGTGTCCTCTTCATTCTGATCTCTGCTTCACATTTTCTATAGGCTGTATTTACACTAAAATTATGAAATTTCTATTTTGCTCCCCAGGGCCTTCATGCTTCAGGTTCCATGACCCTGAAGCTGTCTGCATGGCCAAGAGAAAGGGAAAGCTCTTTCCCCATGGTGTTCAGAGTCAGAAAAACCTTGTGGAAGTGCAAAACAGAGTAAGGGTACATCTAGACTGCAAGGCCACTTCGGGATACTGGAAGTATCCTGAAATAGCTACCCCGTGTCCAAGGAATGCGTCCACTATTTCAAAATAATTTTCAAACTAATGGACTCGCTATTTCAGCATCCCTGTAAATGTTGTTTTACAAGGAATAAGGGACATCTTGAAATAGTGCTTTATTTCAAAATGTGGTGCTGTGTAGATGCACCAAATTTTGAAATAGCTTATTTTGAAATAAAATCCAAATAAGATACGGAATTTGCATAGCACAAATTGTGTATCTTATTTTGATTTTAGAGTGCAGTCTAGATGTAGCCTAAGAGTCAATTGCACAGAACAAGGCTCTCCTGAGTATCTTATCTGCGTAAACAAAGCAAATATTTGTGTGTCAAGTTATGGTTCCTGCTGAACAGCCAAACTTTTGTGGGTTGAGATTCAACCATTTTGGGATCAATCTCAGAGGGATACACATCTGTTAGTCTGTAACTTTAAAAACAAGTGACCCTGTGATACCTTAGATACTAACCAAAATATAGAGAATCATGAACTCTTGTGGGCACCCACTTCGTCAGATGAACTGGAGTGAAAATAACAGAAACCAAGCTATATATGAAACAAAACACAGGACTATGTAGCACTTTAATAGTCCTGGTTTTTGTTTCAGCTACACCAGACTAACACGGCTACATTTCTATCACAAGCTATATGGCTATATCTAGATTGCATCCCTTTTTTGTAAAAGGGATGCAAATTAGACGTATTGCAATTGCTAATGAAGCGGGGATTTAAATCTCCCCCGCTTCATTAGCATAAAAATGGCTGCCACTTTTTTTCGGCATGGAGGTTTGCCGGAAAAAAGTGCCAGTCTAAACGCGGATCTTTCGGAAAATAAAGCCTTTTCCGAAAGATCCCTTATCCCTTATTTTAAGAGGGATAAGGGATCTTTCAGAAAAGGCTTTATTTTCCACAAGATCCTAGGCCATTGCCTAGGGCTCTGCGTTAAACGGGGCACCCAATGATGACGTCACACCATTGAGGGCTGTGGAGGTGGGGGCGCCGATCGCACATTCTGCCTGGGGCGCCAGCTGCCGGCAGCCTGCATCAGGCCGCCCTTGACTGTAGTGGTCCTTAATGTCTCCACTTTGCAAGAGTTAGTCAGGCAATGGGGCTGTCCTAACAATAGGGAATAGATATAACAGTTTAAGGCTATGTCTAGACTGCAGGCTTCTTTCGAAAGAGGCTCTTTCGAAAGATCGCATCTAGACTGCAGGCGGATCTTTCGAAAGAGCAAGCCGCTTTTTCGAAAGAGAGCACCCAGCGAGTCTGGATGCTCTCTTTCGAGGAAGCCCTATTTACATTGAAGAACGCCTTCTTTCGAAAGGAGAACTTTCGAAAGAAGGCGTTCTTCCTCGTGAAACGAGGTTTACCGCCATCGAAAGAAAAGCCGCGTTCTTTCGAAATAATTTCGAAAGAACGCGGCTTGAGTCTGGACGCAGGGGAAGTTTTTTCGGGAAAAGACTACTTTTCCCGAAAAAACCCCTGAGTCTGGACACAGCCTAAGTGTTAGCAAATGTTGACATGGTAATGTTAACCAGTGTTTGTACTAATGACACTTTTACCAAACAGACTAGGGTAATTCAGAGTTTACTAAGAGTAGAGTGCATCAGATTATTTCAAATCACCATTTATCTAATAAAAATGGCCATTTAATTATTTTTTTCTTGTTAAGGATTTGACATTACCTAATTTTTTATTTTTTGTGGAAAAAGTGATTTTTTAAAATTTCTCACTAAATCAAAATGTGACTAGCTTTCTCAGAGCTTTGTAGACATTAATTTGGCTTTTAACAACATTATTCAATAGACAGTGTGATGAAATACATATTATTTAAAACTGGAAAACACAAGTGTAAAACATTTTCTGGAGGAAAAATTGATCCCATTTTTGATTTTGAGCATTCCAATTTTTTTCACCATCTCTGATCTAAGGTTTTATCCTTCTCTGGTGTAAGCCAGCATCTCTCCATTGGCGTCAATGGCAGTATACTGATTTACAGCCTTTGAGAGTCTCAATGTCTCTTATCACATTTGTGATAAATCGATCTGTTTTTATTATTTTTCTCTCCCTTTAGCTCTCACAGAACTATGAGAGCGTGAGCCAGATGTTATTCTGCCTCCTAGACCACACTTGACAATGGAATTCCACTGGCTGGGCCAGATTCTGCCATCATTCAAATCAGTGCATGTTCTTTGAAGTCAACAGGATTGTGAATAACAGGGACAGCATCTCAAAACAACAGGGCAGAAACGAGGCTGCAGAATATTTCTTACGGACACAATGCACTGGCTAGAAAGAGCCCATCTTGGCTTGCAGATCCAGGGCTAGGTTAACAGTCTGAAACTTATTTTTCTGGCACTCAGAAAAACTCTGATTTTTGAACAATGTAGAAACAATACACAGAGAACTGGGTAAATCCACTTTTGCAGTCTGTTTTCAGAGAAGGGCTGTGCTCTTTGAAGCAGTTTTGAAAGAATGCAGCACTGAGGCATTTAAAATCCTCCCAAATGGAATTACTCAAGCGGACGTAGCTTGAGAGTGACAATCCTCACTCCATGGGTTTCACGATTCTCTAAGTGCCATCCGTCTCTTTTCTGATTGGCTTTTCTGGAGTAGGGTGAGCTGTCCTGATGGAGTTCTTATCATGCACCCAACCGATAGTTCAAAATGATGCTCCCCCAATTTCTGTCTCATCTATAAACGGTCTCAGTGATGTTTGTATGCTTTCTTCCAGAACTGATAAAAAATGTTAAACAGTGAAGGGCCGAGAGCCAGCCCCTGTGGATCCCACTGACAACAGACCCATTCAATGACAAGTCCCCAGGTTTCATCTCCAGCTAAACCCACTTTTCAGAACACCCAGCCTGTCTCTGAGCAGGGCTCTCACATTTCACTGAATGTTATCAATTCATCATCGCGTCTGTTTTTACAGCTCCTGGCCTGTCTCCTGAGTCTAGGGACGACTGATATGACATCCAGAGTTTCTTCAGACCTTTCTTCTCAGGGCTTCAGCTTTATTTCCTCCAAATTCAATACATCAGTCAAGCCCCATAACCCAGGGCATTCTGCCAGGGCCAATCTATTCCCTACAGATTCTCACTCTACCAGCCACTTGCACAAAAGTCCCACCACCCCCATTTCCAGGAGCCGGTCTGCTTCCCATTGCTTTGCTCTGTGTCTCCTGCAGGAGGCGACCTGACTCATACCAGCGCTCTCCATGAAACAGGGCTACCTGGAGGCTTTTACAATCACCTGCTTCCTACCTTGTCGGTCTCAGCTGGCAGGTAGGTGATCTCTTACAGATGGGGATAGGTCCGATTCCCTTAAAGGGCTAGGCCCCATGACACCATCTCTTTCCCATTTCTGCCCTTTTTTCCCATCTTCCTGGATTTGTAAAAACCAGCTTTTCAAACTTTCCTGCCCTCTCTAGGGTTACCAGGTGGCTTCAAAAAAAAAAAAAAATACCGGACACACTTGATTTCAGATGGCAGGGGACCGGCTGGGAAGGGAACCGGGCTGGCTGGGAGGATGTGGTGGTGGGGGAACTGGCTGGTGGGAAGCAGGGCTGGTGTGGGAAGGGGGAGGGAGTCGGGAGAAGTGGGGCTGGCGGGGGGAAATGGGGTAAGGGGGAACTGGTCGGCAGGAAGCAGGGCTGGTTGGGGGGAGTGGAGCTGGCTGGGGGAGAGCTCGCTGGCGGGGAGCGGGACTGACCCGGGCACATGCAGATCTCAGGGTGCTGCCCATCCCACGCACAGTCCCGGCAAAGCACGAGCGAGTTCGGCCTCGGGGATTACCTCCTGCCCCACCCCCTTGCATAGTTGCATACTGCCTGGCTGGTAGACACACTCACGCAGTACGCAACCACGTACCGATACTCCTAATAATAATAAAACTTACCTAATTAGAAAATACCCAATATTTTACATGGCTGGTATTTTCTCAATTTGTTTCCAGGACAGAAAGTTGAAATACCGGACTGTCCAGTTCGAAACCAGACACCTGGCAACCCTACGCCTCTCAGCCACTGAACCCATTTTAAATGTCCCCTGAAACCTATCAGACCTGAAACGTCGCTAAAAATAGGAGCCATTTCAGCAGTCAAAGTGATGGCCCTAAGCCTGCAAACCCTTACAAATTAGGGATGTAAAAGGTTGCCTGGTAATCAGTAGCCTTGCTGGCCTGCTTACCCAGTAACTAGGGGAGGCAGCCCCCTCACACTTCAGCCCAGCTGGCAGGGTCCCGGCTGGTAAGAGCTGGACGAATGGGCTGTCCAGAAGCCGGTTAACCAGTTAAATAATTAAAATTCTATCATTTAACCTGTTAACATATTTACAACCCAGCTACAAACATGCTTCTATTCCCATTACCGATTTTTTAATGTGTTTCAGGAATAGAGTTATGGAACAGTGAGCTGGACTCCATACTGGTTCAGCCATTATCATCATTCGAGCTTTTAGCTGAAACCAGGTTGAGCAAAGCATGTAAAAAGCTTGCTTTACTTTAAACCGGGGTGGGCAATTAGTAGCTCACAGGCTGGAAGCTGTGCGCCAGGAATAGCCTCTGGAGGCCTGCCAGACTCTTTATTTATGTGCGCATCTGCAGGGACAGCTGCTCACAGACGACATTCCCTCTAATTTTATCCATGCATGTGCGGAATAAATTTTGTTATGTGCACTGAGGCTGGAGAAACGTTCACTCCCAATAGAAATATGCTTCCAGGTGAGGGAGGCTGCAGGGGCTCTGCTAATCAGCTGGGCAGCAAATGAATCTCCATTGGGCAGCTGCCCAAGCATTCAGCATTCAGGGAACACTGCTCGCAGCTCCTATTGGCTGCGGTTCACCACACATGGCCAATGGGAGCACCAGAAAGCAGTGTGCCAGCCCATGCTGCTTCCCACAATTCCCATTGGCCAGGAACGGTGAACCACAGCCAATGGGAGCTGCAAGCAACCATATCTGCAAATGCACAGGTAAGTAAAGTGTCCCGTGATCTGTGATATGTAACCTGTCCCTCAGATAGCCTCTGGCAGGTAAGAGAATGCAACGCCAATTTTTTAACAAGGCTCCAGAGATGATCCTGGCATTTACATGCTGGTAAACCTACGAGGAGAGGCTGAGGAATTTGGGCTTATTTAGTCTGCAGAAGGGAAAAGTGAGGTGGGATTTGATAGCAGCCTTCAACTACCTGATGGGAGGTTCCAAAGAGGAAGGAGAGAGGCTGTTCTCAGTGGGAGATGGCAGAACAAGGAGAAATGGTCTCAAGTTACAGTGGGGGAGATCTAGGTTGAATATTAGGAAAAACTATTTCCCTAGGGGGGTGGTGAAGCACTGGGATGGATTCCCTAGGAAGATGGTAGAATCTCCATCCCTAGAGGTTTTTAAGCCTCAGGTTGGTAAAGCCCTGGCTGGGTTGATTTAGTTGGGATTGGTCCTGCTTTGGGCAGGGGGCTGGACTTGATGACCTCCTGAGGTCTCTTCCAGCCCTAGGATTGTATGAAACCTATCTTCAGTACCATGCAAACTGCTTGAACTGATAGCAAAGAACAGAATGATCAAACACATAGATAAGCACAACCCGTCAGGGAAGAATCAACATTGCTTTTGCAAAGAGAGACACGCCTCACCTCTATTTGACTTCTTTGAAGGGATAAAACAAGCACCTGAGCAAGCAGATACAGAGCACTTTGATTTTCAGAAACTGTTTGACAAGGTCCCTCACCAACCGCTCATAAGTAAACGATCATGGAATAAGAGTGAAGGTCCTTCTTTTGGATCAGTAACTTGGTAAAATGCAGGAAAGAACAGCAGAAAGAGCCAGTTTCAGAGGAGAGATGCAAATATCAGGGTCCTTCAACTATCTCATCCAAGGCCTATGCTGTTCAACATATTCATAAATGATCTGGAAAAGGGGGTAAAGAGCAAGCTGGCAAAGTTTGGAAAAGATACAAAATTACTCAAGATAAGTCCAAAGCTGATAGAGAAGATTTAGAAAGGGATTTCACAAAACGGGGTGACTGGCAACAAGGGAGCAAATGAAATTCAATACTGATAAACAAGTAGTAATGCACACTGGAAAGCATAATCCGAAGATGGTGTCTAAATTAGATCTTACCACTTAAGAAAGAAATCTGGAAAAAAAAAAAAACCTTGGATAGTTCTCTGAAAACATCTGCTCAGTATGCAGGCACGGAAGTCAAAAAAGCTAACAAAATGTTAAGAACCATTAGAAAAGGAAGAGAGAAAACAGAAAATACCATAAAGCTACTACCTATATCTATGGTTCTGCCATGTTTGAATCAGTGTAAAGTTCTGGTCTCCTCACCTCAAATGTTTCTATATTTTAGGAATCACAAGAGTACACCGAAAGATAACAAATTATTAGGGGCATGGAACAGCTTCTGTGAGGACAGATTAAAAAGGCTGGCACTGTTCCTCTTATAAAAAGGATGGGTAGAAGTATGCTAGAGGCCTATAAAATCATGAGTGTTGTGGAGAAAGTGAACAAGGACTTACTATTTACCCTTTCATATAACACAAGAAGTAGGAGTCATCCAGTGGGTAGCAAGCCAAAGGGAGAATGTCCTCAAACAACACACCGCCAGTCTCTGGAAAGCCTTCTGATAGGATGCAATGCAAGCAAAATGTGTAACTGGGTTCAAAAACAGAATGAGAAGTTCGGGAGGATCGGTCGTTCGATGGCTATTAATATGGCCCCATGCTTTGGGTGTCCCTCAACCGCTGACTAGATGCTGGGACTGGATGCTAATGGATGAATCACTTGATAATCTCCATCAGTGGAGATATTTAAGAGCAGGTTAGGCAGACACCTGTCAGGGATGATCTAGACGGTGCTCGGTCCTGCCATGAGGGCGGGGGACTGGATTTGATCCCTCCAGGTCTCTTCCAGTTCTAGTGTTTTATGATTCTATAATTTTCCTGTTCTGTTCATTCCTTCTAAATCATCTGACACTGCCCCCTAGCAGAAGACAGGATACCGGTCTGACCACTGGTCTGACCCTGTGTCACCATTTCTCTTTTCATTGATGCAAAGGCCATTGAGGTGCATTATACAATTCCTGTAACATCCTACAACATCTGATTAAAGCAGGACCTATCAAATAGGCTCATCACATCTTTAATAAACTGGTCAACAGTGGGTTAGCTCTCCTTTCCATTTGGCCTTAGATATGGAATTTGTAGCTTGGTTCAACTTCAGCCATTAATGCCTGGCCTTCGATGTAAATCCACAGTAATTCCATCACTGTTTAGCAAAGCCGTAACCATTTGCCCACTTTTAAGTTAACTCTGGTCGAGGACAACCTATAAAAGCCAGAGCAGAGCTTACTCTTCCACAGCTGTGTTCTTTATGCACAACAAATAACATAATAAAAAAAGCTAAGCACATATCTGTTTGTGGGATCAGGGTCAAACTTTTCACTGCATATATTTTCATTTGGCTCCTTTTGCTATGTGCATACTGCAGTTGGATGTCTGATGGTAGACATCCGTGGCACAAGATGAGTCACTACTGGGCACCAGGTAGGCTTAGATAGCTCCTTCCATAGCTCACGCCGCCATGCTTTCCTTATATTTTAAGATGGGCTAGCTAGATGAAAGCTACCGAGGGAATGCAGTGGGGCCGACAGCCACTGCGAGCTCTGAGCCCCCAGAAGGGGTAGGGACGAGGCAGAAGGGGTGGGACTAGGGTACCCAGTACTCAACGCTGCCTTGCCACCAGCTTTCAGAACTGCATGGAGCGATGCTCTGGTAGGGATTCAAAGGGGCCCAGCGCCAACATCTGGCAGCATCTGGGAGCTTCGGGCTCCTTAGAATCTCCAGGCCCTAAGGCAACTGCTTTTCCCTCCCCATCAATGGGCCAGAGGGCATGGATACCTATGGGAGCTGCAGTTACCCCTCCAACTGCAGCGTAGGAACAGCCTTCATCTGCCAGCCTGCGAGTTTCTCACAATTTCCTTCCAATCTCATCCTGTCTCCATTCCCCCCACCCCTCAACTGCAACGTCAGTTCTTATGCAATATCTTCCAATGGGCTCAGAGACACCCTAGCAACTGGCTTTGTCTGGTCTAAGAGCTCCCGAGCATCCTCTTTTCTCCAGCTTCCTCATTTAAATCATTTCCCAGAGCACGCTCGCTTCCTGTGCCAGCAATCTAATTCCACTTTGATTAAAGTGGAGTCCACCATAAGCTCTGCCTCTCTCACGTATTCCCCTTGTGACAGTATACGTAAAGCCCTCTTCTTTGCACTCTTCTCATCCACACGTGGAGATGCTGACGTTTCCCTGGCTTAGCTAACCCTGCATGTTGAACTGAACTAATTGCAGCAAATGCTACAGTCGAGTTTCTGGCCTTCGGCCATTTTTCTAGTAAACTAAGCTAAGCTTCCAGGATTTATCTCCCGCTGCTTTGTAAATCACTACAAATATGAACTGCAAACACTGGCTGCTCACCAGTACTCATTACAAGTATGCCTTATGCAATCCACCACCTTTTCGGTGCTGACAACAAATAAATCGGTCAACAAATCCATTTACTTAAAAGAAAATCCAAGATTTATCTTCCCAATATACTTATAATTACATTGGAAACCGATCATAAATAGTGGACTGCAAATCCTCAATAGGCCATATTCAAAATATGAGCTGCATAGATTACTTCCAAATGGTCAATATCACGAGTTCTTGCTCTTGTTCCCTGGTTGCATGAGTTATTGTATGAAAAGTCAGGCAGAAGTAACAGAAAATCAGTTTATGGTAATGTGACAGATGAAAGGATCAAGGAAATCTAGAGAACAACAAACCTCGATGTTAATGGAACACACAGGTATTACTAAACAGTGACCGGTAATTGATACACGCAAATGTACATGCAAAATGCTAGTTGAGCTTAGAGTGGTTAGATCCATTCCGGCTCATTTAATTAGCTCTGTGCTTTCTGTTTCTTTGAATTAAGGACTCTACAGAGAAAAAACAACAACGTACTAAAAGATGGACATTGGGTCAGCTGATTGGAACTGTCAATTGGGCATTCTTGGGTACTCTTTCCATTTCTGCCATTAGCATCAGTGGCCTGGGGAAAGTCAATTCCCACAGCTAAGAGATCCTAGGATGAAGGGTCAAAATCATTATTTTACCCAGTAGTTTTACACATCAAACCCAATCGATCTGCTCTACATCTATTTGCATATGCAATCCTGTCCAGTCAAGCCAAACCATAGTGTTCTTATCAATAATATGCAAGGCACAGAGGCCTCCAGGAAGTGGACTCATTTTGCAATCCTGGACAAGGTGTGTCATGGTTTGTGGTGACCCATGATGACATGGTGGACTGGCTCAAAAACACCTTTGAAATTCTGCTGAAGTCCCATATATGGTACAAAACCGATTGAGGAGGTTCCATTATAGTAAATCAAACCTTGGTTGATGCCGAGCAGGCTCTGAGACAAGGTAATTATTGGTCACCTTCTCTGCCAATCACAAAGCTCACCCTGTGTCCTCTACAATGAATCTCTCACATGGTAAATCTATCCACAATGGGTGTCATGAGTATAGGTGACTTTATGGTGGATTAAACAAATTTTTAGCTAATGATAAATGTGGCATAATATGCAATCTCATCACAAGATTTTTCATCATGAGTCTCAGGAGGATGGATGTTTGATCAAACACCCTTGTAAGCAACATATGAAGGAACATGCAATTAGAGATTCTTTGCTTTAACTGAAGAAAGATTAAGGGAGTCAGGCAATTATGGGAGTGATTGTCACCCTCACCCTTATAGTACAATTGTCATGTTAAATGACAGAAACTGAAATCTTCACTCCTGGAAACTGGTTTTGACAGCGATGCTGTTGACAGACGGCTTATTGTCCCTTTGTAAAATAGTTATTGATCTGATACAGGATGTGTTATTTCCATAGACAGATGAAAATTCATCTAACCACAATATCATCTTAATGGCTGATCACAAGACATATTTTTATTACCTTAAGAGATAGAGTAATCAAATGTTCCAATGTTTAGGGACAGTCCCAATATTCAGGGCTTTTTCTTCTGTAGGTACCTATACTCCCTACTCTATCCCCAAATTCTTAGTTATCTGGAAAACCTACTCAGGGATCACCCAGTTTCACTAGAATTCAAACCAAGCCTCTGGCAAGGGGAGGTCATGTCAACCAGTTCTCTTCAGACCCTTCTCCACTGAGGTTTGGCTCAGGGCTGCACGTCAGTCACTTGGCTGCAGGGCTACTGCACCCCACACTAGACTCTTGGTCACATGTGGGTCTTTGATTGAGAAGATGGAAGAGGGAGGGCCTAAGCTTCTCCTGACAAGGGGCAACACCGGAGGGTGAATGGAAAGGAGGAGCTGGAAGAGGAGAAAAGGAGACTGAAAAGGTGACATGAGAACCACTCAAGCGGGAGATAGGACTGTTGCGATAAAGCAAAGTTCACGGACCTTGCTCTGCAGTACACTGAAAGATAGCGCCTCGGAGACTGAGACAGAAAGACGGATGTGGAGATGATCTGATGGAGCACCTTTGTTTCAAAGGCGTTCAGGCCTGACAAAAGGCACATCTTAAAAATGCGGAGTCTGTCCCCCACTTGCTCCATCTTTGAACACCAGGAGTAAATTCCAGAGCAAAAAATCCATCCTGCGATGAAAGCAAGAAAGAATGAGAAGAAAAACAAGGAACTGAATTATTCTTGATCTACGTGCTTTCTAAAGCAAAGGCTCTCTGCAGAAGTCTGTGCTCCGGAAGAGTACAGGTAAGATATTTATAATACGCTCAACAAACAGGAAGACAAATCATATCCACATATGGGAAGGATGCAATAAGGGAAGTTTATTGAAAGGAAGAGTAGGTTTGATATCAACATTGAACATACGCACAGCTAAGTCATAAACCTCCAATACAGCTGTCCACGTACTTTGGAAAGTATCTGTCCTGTGAGTTTGCCGATATTGACAATGTTATGCAGTGCTTAGTGCAGGAAGCTGGCCATTCAGAGTACCTAGATGCTACTCTACCAGCCTTACCACTAGAAGTAAATTACTTAATTTCTAAGCCTCTCTTGCCCAATCTGTACAATGGGTTTAGCGGCGAGGAGTCCTGTGGCACCTTATAGACTAACTGAAGTGTTGAAGCATAAGCCTTTGTGGGCAATGACCCACTTTGTCAGATGCATGTCTTTGCCATGAAAGCTTATTCTCCAACACTTCAGTTAGTCTATAAGGTGCCACAGGATTCCTCGCTGCTTTTGCAGATTCAGACTAACACGGCTACTCCTCTGATACTTGACACAATGGGTTTAGTACTTCCCGACACGATAGAGGCTTTATTGAGACAATGGGCTGGGTTCTCCGCTGCTGTTAAATGGTGTAGTGAAACTGAGGATCTGGCCCAACTCATCTTCTATATATTTTGAGTTTGTCTGTCCATGTGTCCGCCCATCCATCTGTTCAAGAACTCCTCCTAAACGCTAAGAGCCAGAACCACCAAATTTGGTCAGGGTTTGGTGGTGCCAGAAAAATGGAAAGTGCCTGGAATAAGATTGATTCTCACAAAACCAGACAGAAGGGAGACAGAAAGGCAGGTGGCAGGGACTGCCCCAGCCCTGAGTCTCCGACCTTGCAGGTATCCTGCAATTCATATGGGGGCATTGCTGGCTGTTTTCCTTTGTCAGGGAGTGAGGGGAAAGTGCACAGTTTGCTGCATTCCTCACTCTGGCTGGGAAGCACAGGGGGAAGATGAAGCTGGTCTGCCCCAGCCAGGGGACATGAACCCCTCCCCCAGATGTGCTCACTGGAGCTGCAGCAGCCATGGAAAGTTGCTTCTCACCTGGCCCCAAGATGCTGCAGTGAGAGGGGCCTAGGATGTCCGATCTCCATGGGGCAGCCAGCATCCTGACCCCCCCCCCCTTCTCAGCCCTACCCCAGAGCAATGCTTTAAATGACACATGGACAGTTTTGTTTTATTTGCCAATTAATTGAGTTCAGGACCCCTACGTATTATTTTCAGTGACAGCGTTAAGAGCTGCCACCTGTCTGAGTTGCCCAGGATCATCCAGTTACAGGAAACCTGGACATCTTCCCAGGATAATTAAAATTCCTTGATTTTATCATTCATTTTATAATCCCCACCCCGACAGCTGTCCCAGGGGGCACTGCATGATGGTGGCACCTGCCCAGAGGCAGATCTGGTTCTAGCAGTCACTGGGGAAGCTTATTCTCCAACACTTCAGTTAGTCAATAAGGTGCCACAGGACTCCTTGCCGCTTTTGCAGATTTAGACTAACACGGCGACCCCTCTGATACTGGGGCAGGGTAACTCAGGAGCAGTGCAGGGATGACATGTCCCATCACCACTGTGAAGTTACTAGCTGCAGGGGTTACCACCAGGCAGGAGCAGAATGGAGCTGCCAATCATGGTGCAAAGTCCATGCCCGGGGCAGCCCCGGGAGGGAATGGAACGACAGTGCCCTCAGTATGGGCTGGACAGGTGGTCTCTGGGTTGTATAGGGTGGCATGTGGTGAGCAGCAAGAGGACCCATTTTTGTATCTCAGAACTGGCAACCCTAAGTGGCATTATTATTAAAAATCTCCTTCCAAGGCCCACGGGCTCCCTTCTGCGACGCTTGCCTTGTACTAAGAGCGGTATGGCATTTCCACCCTGTAAGGGGTCATCCCGCTGGCCACTCGAAAGGCCTCCCAGGCCCGGGCAAGATCCATCAAGCTCCAAAGCAAATATCAAGGCTTAAATTCAATTCTGTTAATTATCTTCGCTCAGAGCGTTCGGACAAGCTGACAGCTCCACAACGGGGAGAATTTTGCCATTTCCGACGTTTCGCATTGTCTTTTCTGCCAGCGTTCAGCGCTCTGTGCTCAGGCGAACGTTGCCAAGAAAGGATCCACTTTCTAAAAGCTACAGCATCGCTCTTAGCCTGAATTTCACAGCACACAGGAGGAGGAGATGAGAAAGGCTAAGGGGATAACAGAATAAATGTAAGCGGGGGAATGATCCCGCTCTTGTGCGGAACTTTCCTGGCTTCTATACCACCCCGGTGAAATGAACCAGCGAAAGGATCTGAGTCCCCGCTCCCACTTCCTTTACCCCACGGCTCCCTGATCCTGAGGGCTCCCCCTTCACTCTCCTGAGTAGCAGAGCCCTCGAAACCCCAACAAGGCTGGGCCCAGGTTTCCTGGGGCTTAATCCCCGACCTTGTAGTCACTAGGGGCAGGAGTTAGGGTGTCCCCACTCCAAGGTGCTCTCTTTACACTGCAGGCCTTCTTGGCCCAGTGATCACTTCATTAGGTTCAAAGCAAATACAATTTATTAAACATTAACTGATTAAAGAGAATAGAATAAGAAACAATGAGAATGGTTAAATGAGAACACACAGCCCTGCTCTGTAGCACAGGGACATCAACACAGCAGCCTGTAGAGTGTAAGGACAGTTCACAGTCTCTTCCTTAGAAGCCCTGGAAGTGCTGCAAGGGGCTGCAGGCTGGACACGCTTGCACTGGCAGTGACCACACAGCCTCAGTCTCTAAGTGGCCAGACCCCTCTCCCAGTCCAGAGCCTTTCCCCACACTTTGCAGGTCCCAGTAGCTCACCACATCCAGCTGCAGGCTATGCTGCTTGGCCAGTTCCAGCTCCCTGTGTTGCTTCTCTGTTCCTTTTGGCTTTCTGAGCACTGCCAGTCTGCTGCTCAACACAGGGTCTGCACTGCTTGGCCTGTCTGTGTCTGGTTCTGTCTCTGCTGGACTTCTTCTTGTACTCCTCTTTCAGATCTCTGTCTTTGCAGGACCTCTCCTGCACACAGCTCGCTCTGCCCTTTCAGCTCCCTGTTTGCTCAGAGAGAGAGCCAGAACAATCCCCACTTACAACCTGCCAGTCAGGCTGAGCTGGAGTGTTGACTGCTTTCCATTGTCTCTGGGGTCTGTCAGTCTCATGAACCCTTCCCCTTCTGAAGCTGGTAAACCAAAAAACTCCCACAGAGTTTTAGTAAGGGGTAACAGTCCCCTTACATAAAGGTCAATGACCATTTAACGGGGTGGGGAATTTTGTTTTTTCCTTTTTGAGTCAGGGGGCTGCTGACCAACAGGGAAATCAGTTGGGGACCACACAGACATGAGAAGCAAAAAACAAAACAAAAACAAACCCAAAACAAACCCACATTTCCCTTGCACACCAAAGCCTATAGGGTTTCCATGCTAGTGCATTTGTGCCCCCCGCTCCAGCTTTGAGTTGGGGCTGTAAATTAGGAGTTCAGTGTATGGAAGGGGGCTGCCAGGAGGGAGGGTGCAGGAAAGGGTCGGGGGTTGGTGATCTGGGAGGGAGGGAGGTAGAATGCAGGAGCAGGGAAGGATCTGGGTGTGACAGGGCCTGAGCACCAGATACCTTATGTTGAGGGGAGCCCTGAGCCTCATGGGCCTGATCCAGCCAATCTGGGACGCCTGATCCAGCCCCCGGGCCATAGGGGGCCCTGATTTAACAGGGCTGTAACATTTTGTAACGCTAGACCCGTGATCACCAACCAGTAGATCGCGAGCTACCGGTAGATCTCAGGGGCTCTAAGAGTAGCTCTTGAGCCCTCTCTGAACTGCCCGCCTGTGCAGTACATTTACATTAGATTTCCTCATTTGAGGAGCAGCTACTCACCGAGCAACAACACAGGTGAGTAGCTGAGAGGAATGGTGGGAGCTGGGAGGTCGGGAGGGCTGAAACACCCCAGCAAGCTGACTGTGGCTTTCAGCTGAAAGAGGCTGCCCCGCGCTCCAGCTGATTGGCGGCTTCTCCTCTGAGCCTGCCCACATGGGGCTTGGTGCACCCTGGCTAAGCGCCATGGCCAGCTGGCCGGGCAGCCACTTCTCTTCCTTCCTGCCCGGCTGCCCTGCGCTCAGCCCAGGGAGGCTTTGTCTAGCTCCAGCTGTGCTGCAGCAAGCTTCCCAGGCTGAGCGCAGGATCACAGATGCCCATCTGATGGACTGTATATGACTAGCAATCTCAGACTACCACCCAGACTTCAAGACACTGGCAGATACTGTTCAGTCACAGGTGTCACACGGAGACTTTGTTTTTGGAAGAAAAAACACATAATTATCAATACTTGATTTTAGCTTTACAAAATAGCAGAGAACAAAATGTAGAATTGTAAATGCTTCATTTGACATTTAAATAGCATGAATTAAAAACAGACCATTTTTTTCATAACTATAAACATGTGATTTTAACTTTATATATTGCATAATTTAAAAATAAACTGTTTAACAGAGTGTATAAGGGCTGGGGATAGCAAGTGATGGACAGGAGACTAGAGAGGGCGGGGCTTCAAGGAAGGGGCGGGGCTTCAAGGAAGGGGCGGGGTGGTAGATCATCTCCTGTTCTGAGACTTAAAACGTGATCTTGGGTGTAAAAAGGTTGGAGACCACTGCTCTAGACCATGTTACCGAGACCTAATAATAAAGATTGGTCTCTTACCCCTTCTGTGTGGCACATCCTTGTTTCACAGGAAACGGACCATGTTGATAGTTTGGCATTTATACTGAAAACTCGTAATTAAAAGTTAATCTAAATACAGACACGCAGAAGTTGTGCTTTGTTATTCTTTTTTTTGTTGGTTTTGCACCCCTTCCTTGAGCTGCTGGAGGATTTCACAGTGTTTGCTTTCTGGAAAAGCAAACTAAGAGGCAGAGGCGTTACTCACTTTATTAGTCTAGACTTCTCCCGGCCCACAGAGCACTCCCATAAGTAGTGGTAAGTCCTGTCTTGCAGAACCATGTCATAGAAGGGAGTGCAAGGGCCATCTCATTGGGACCTCTGCTAAGATGCAGGATTTGTAAAAAGACAATATCCCAGTGACTCACGATAGGAAAGGCTCAATCTACAGGCTACAAGCTATGCACAATGGGAATGCCAGATGAGAACGGTGTCAGAACATCAGTAACAAAGGGTGCCACAAAGCCATGGCCCTTACGGGCAAACAAACTGCACGGAGCATGTTTAAAGCAAACAAACAAAACGTAAGGTTGTGGAATCCCCATCTGTGGAGATATTGAAGAGTAGATTAGATAAATGTCTATCAGGGATGGTCTAGACAGTACTTGGTCCTTCCATGGGGGCAGGGGACTGGACTCGATGACCTCTCGAGGTCCCTGCCAGTCCTAGTATTCTATGATTCTATGTAACAGAATAGCAATGTGTATAGTAGAGGTGCTGGGAGCCCTTGAACCAAACTATAAACCCCATATAGGATGGAAGCCCTATCAAGCTGGAGGTGAAGGGGTGGGGGGGGGGGTGGCAGCTCCCTTAGTCCCAACACCTATGAATCTAGCTTTGTGAAACTACAATGAACTAATGCGCTCAGAAAATACTGGTGTAACTGGAAGGGAACGAGCGTGTGGTTTCCAGACATGTTTCTAGCAGCTAATGTAGCCCGCACAAGTCCAGACTATGGATTGACTGTGTCTTTAGGACACTGATTTAGCTCCAGATCAGAGGAGCGGAAAAGAAGCTACACAATGTCTTCTGGCAGAGGAATTTAATGCACCTCACAACATCCCTGTATGGCGTAAGATCTTATCCCATTAGAGTGATGGGGAGATGGAAGCAGAAGGAAATAGCCGGCACGCAAAGGCGCACAGCACATGGCAATAGCCACAGAAACTGAACGGAAATTCAGGGTATAGGTGACTGGCTCAGGATCACATGGAAAATCTCTAAATTCTGGTCCCCTGTTGAACTAGGGTTGTAATAGCGCAGTTGATTAACTGAGACGCAAAAGCTAATAGGTTAATGCTATAGACTACACGCATTTCCCTCCCCGCTTGGCAGTAAACTTTTTAGCAGGCTGGCCAGCAGCCTGGCTCTGTGTTGGCTCATGCCGGGTCCGAGACCTACCCCCACTGTGGCTCTGCATTTCAAGTCTATTAGGAGCTGAGCAAGCAGGCAGCTTTGCTCAGTTCCAGCTCACACCGGGTCTGAGAGTTAAGACCATGCTGCCACCCTCCATGTTCCTGTCTCTTTATGAGAGGCAGCAGCACAGGTAGGCAGGCAGCAGGTCCTTGAGGGGAGCTGCTTTTTAAACAGGCTCCCCTGGCAGACCAGCTCCCACCTGGCACCCTGCACACAGTGGCAGGGGGCTTCTCGGGAGTGGGGCCAGAGAGCACTGGCTATAGAATAGTCGACTAACTGATAAGAATTCATGAGGTCACTCGACTATTCAATTAACCGATATTTACATAAAAACATAAGAACGGCCGTACTGGGTCAGACCAAAAGTCCATCTAGCCCAGTAGCCCGTCTGCCGACAGTGGCCAGCACCAGGTGCCCCAGAGAGGGTGGACCGAAAACAACGATCAAGTGATTTGTCTCCTGCCATCCCTCTCCAGCCTGACAAACAGAGGCCAGGGACACCATTTCTATCCCCTGCCTAGTAGCCTTTTATGGACCTAACCTCCATGAAATTATCTAGCTTCTCTTTAAACTCTGCTATAGTCCTAGCCTTCACAGCCTCCTCTGGCAAGGAGTTCCACAGGTTGACTACACGCTGTGTGAAGAAGAACTTTCTTTTATTAGTTTTAAACCTGCTACCCAGTAATTTCATTTGGTGTCCTCTAGTTCTTCTATTATGGGAACTAATAACTTTCTTTATCTGCCCTCTCCCCACCACTCATGATTTTATAAATCTCTATTATATCCCCCCTCAATCTCCTTTTTTCTAAACTGAAAAGTCCCAGTCGCTTTAACCTCTCTTCATATGGGACCCGTTCCAAACCCCTAATCATTTTAGTTGCCCTTTTCTGAACCCTTTCCAAGGCCACAATATTTTTTTTGAGGTGAGGAGACCACATCTGTACACAGTATTCAAGATGTGGGCGTACCATAGTTTTATACAGGGGCAGTAAGCTATTTTGGGTCTTATTTTCTAACCCTTTCTTAATAATTCCTAGCATCCTATTTGCCTTTTTGACCGCCACTGCACACTGTGTGGAAGTTTTTGGAGAACTGTCCATGATAATTCCGAGATCTCTTTCCTGATTTGTCATAGCCAAATTAGCCCCCATCAGACTGTACGTATAGTTGGGGTTATTTTTCCCGATGTGCATTACTTTACACTTATCCACATTAAATTTCATTTGCCATTTTGTTGCCCAGTCACTCAGTTTGGTGAGATCTTTTTGGAGTCCCTCACAGTCTGCTTCTGTCTTGACTATCCTAAACAGTTTGGTATCATCTGCAAACTTTATCACCTCACTGCTTACCCCTTTCTCCAGATCATTTATGAATAAGTTGAACAGGATTGGTGCCAGGACTGACCCTTGGGGGACACCACTAGTTACCCCTCTCCATTCTGAAAATTCTGATGTTTAACATCCCTATGTTGAAACCTGAAGCAGGGGAAGCAGCCGTGCAGTTAGCATGGGTTTATATAGGCAAAATGGGTGGGCCTGGACATAGTGGGATTTCCCAGCCACAGCTCAGATGAAACCGAGTCCATGACATGGTGGCTGACACTGTCTAGCATCCATTCTCATAAACCCCCCCAGAACCTCCTACTGCCGAGGCTTGCCTGGGGAGACTCAGAAATCCAGCTCAACACTGTATCACTTTTCTCAAGTTGTGAACCCTCTTTCTTGGGAACAAAGAGCAGTACAACAAGCCTCATTTGTCTTGGAATCAGACCTCTCCTCATACAGCAAGACGGGCTTTTACTCTACTCACATGCACTCCACCTCACCCCTGCACACCTGGTTAGGGTTACAGTGACACCTCACGCAGGGACTATTCCGTACAGCTCTTTTGCCCTCTCATTACACAAGAAGGTGAAGCACAATTAATTGCTCTAATACGCAACACTTAAATGAAAATGAGCCAAAACAATTGACTTTTTCAAGGCTAAATGATGGGTAATAAAATGCAAATGAAGCATGTCCCAGTTTGTCTTCTGCCCTCACACCAACAGGAGGAAGATAAAAAGATTTATCTCATGAAGTCTAAGCACCTTGGTGGACATACACAGCAATGGACATATGCCCACATGCCTATGTGCACACTTATTGATGAATGGACCTCGACATGCATAAAAAAGAAAGCAAGAAACAAATTACAAATATTTTCTCAAAGAATTCCCTTTCCCCCCCAAAAAATTTGAAATGGAATAGAGTACCAAGATAACTGACCAGCATTAAAGCTATATTGCTATTTTAAATTCTGAAATGTCATCAAAACATTGTACCACATACATTTTGACCAGATAGAATTCATATATTTTTATATTAATATGCAAAAAATGTTGCGGAAAAGAGTTAACGCTGCCTTGCCACATGTATGAAGTTACAAAACCATGTAAAATCAAGAAATTGTTTAACAGAATATATCCTCTACACCTCACAGACATGTTAGCAAAGTACCGAACATCTCATGTCATACTTCCAACCCTCTCTTCACCCCTCTACATGTTCCCATTGTTATTATGGACATCCCCCAAACACACATACACACTTTCTAAAGCAAGGGATCTTGATGAACCCGTAAAATGTGAAAAGTACTGAAACAGCAAGTTAGAAAAAAGAAATCCAATTCTTTGGTGACTGCTGAAAAGAAGGAGATGAGGGGATATGATAAAGGAGAGCAAAAGAGAGTCCTTTGACTTTTGATTTATCTCCAGAAATTGTTCTTTAAGTGTGTCAAGAGACTTGTGTGTTTGTGTAATGGATTCCTCTCCTGTTTCTAGGCTAGCTGCTGACCCTTTGCAATCCTGTCAGAGCACAGTCTATTGCTTCCTGTAATAACAGATGGCTTCTCCAAGCATTCCCTCTGTGCTTTAGCGGCACAATCTCCATCAGGCCAACTTTATCCGAGCATGCTTAACTGGTTTACTTACAATTATGGCAGGTTGCTCCCATGTAACCCACTTCGCTACAATCACAGAAAAAGGTAGTCCAGGACTGAGAGCATTTTCCTCCATGTTCACAGTAGTTGGGCAAGCATCTAATTGGAGAGGTTAAAAAAAAATTAATTCAATGCATTTCAGCAGAGATAGTACAGGCACGGATTGTTTTCCCCCACTTCCCAACCTTCTGGGGTCTGCGTCTCTTCACACAATGGCTGAAAGAAAATATTCTTCCTCTGCTCTGTGATTCGCTTGAAACAACAACATTCTGAACAAATACCTTATACCATACAGAATACATTCAAAGGGAAGTGCTTACTGATAACAACAAACCCAGCTTGTTTTCTGTCCCTAAGGAACCAAAATGCCACTTTCATTCTGATCTCAGATAAGAGGAACAAATACCAGGTGAAAAAGCTATAGAAGAGCTTGTTTCAAAAGAAAAGCTTTTCTTTTTCTCATTCCCCACCCCACCCCCCTTTCCTTCTATGGGCTAATGTAGCTTCCAGCTATAAAAATTAAGCTGCACTTCAGCAGCGGAAGCACAAACAATACATATGCCTCAAAGTAAAAGGGAATATGGGTTTATGAATTGTATGTTCTCTGCTCATCTCTTCATTTCAGTTGGGGATCCTCCGAAGCATTATTGCCAAGCAATTATTAAATGAAGAAAGAGGTATAAGAGTACCCAGCAAGGGAATTGAACAGAAGCCAAAGCTGTAGGAGGCAAATGCAATTTGAAACACGGGAAGGTAAATTCTGATCTCCGTTACACCAACGTACATCCAGAGTCACTCCGTTGTCTCCGACGGGGTTACACCATCATCGCTCAAAGCGGAGTGTGCCCCAGTGTGTATCTTTCCTGCTGTATATTGGATAATCTCCTTCATGTTGTATGTTTGGTTTCTGAGTCAGTCACCTATTTATACACAGTGAATCACTTAGAAGAGGCTGGGAAGGAAAAACAATCGGGCCACTCCACACACACGACAACAGCATGATTTGTTCCCCTGGTTGTAACTGCTCAGCCTGTGCATCTTTCCCTGGGCCATATCCAGAGCAGGTATCAATCAGCAATGAAGTCAATGGAGCGACACTGTTTTACACTAGCCATCGCTCTGAGCAGGAGGGCACGTTCAGCTCCTCTGTGAGGACGACAGATGCATGCACCAAAAATACACCAGTGTTTTCCTGTGGCTGGTGGCATCATTTATTACATATCCCACCATGTTATTTAACTGAGGACTACAACTTCAAGATCTTTTCACAGATTGCTTCCTCTAGGGCTCTGGCAAACAAGCCACTGTTTATATTCAAATCCAGACAGGGGTATCATTAAGCATAAGAGTACCAGATGCAAATAATATGCATGCAGCAGTTAGAGCTCGACTTCCGATTTTTCATCAGCCCTACATGAGTACAAGGCATATCTAGCCCCTGAATTGCATGCTGATCCAAACACTGAGGGCCTGAAAAGCATCTTATAGGGAACAGGGGGGAAAACTGCATCCCAGCTCCCATACAAGGTTTCTGCAAAACCACCACCTGGTTGCAGGGCTGGCCCACAACATTTTGGCACGAGAGGCGGGGAGCTCAAATGACGCCCCCATGCTCGGGCCAAAACTTTGAAAGGTCTCAATTCTGCCTTCTTCCTGTTCTACTCTTCTCTTGGTGCTGCTCTGCTACCTACATATGCAACAGCAGCAGACACAATTTTCAACACTCTGGGTCCTAGTGGCGCCTCTGTAGAGTCTGGCACCTGAGGCGGCCGCCTCAATTCGCCCTATGGTAAGGCCAGCCCTGCCTGGTTGGAGCACCCGAGTGTCCCGTTAATGAAGAAGGAAATGCTCTACTAGAGTGACACATGAAACAGAAGAATGAACAGGCAAGACTTTTTGCAGAGGGACCGAAAGCCTCACTGGGTCCCGGGGCAAGGCTGGGGGGAGCCAACTCTGTGTTCCTGGAAGGGGCAGTGCCTCGTGCAGAGGAGGCGGGGCCACAGCAGCCAGCCCTCAGCCTTCCCACGCAACCCTCACAACCACCCAGAGTGCAGCGCTCCAGCCGCAATTAAAAGTGTCCAGGCTTGGGCCACTGCTGTGGCTGAGGAAGTGACAGTAGTGATGGGCGGGAGCCCCTGGCTCTTTTGAATTTCTGGGCCGTGGGGCAACTCCCCTTTTTACTCCCCTTCCCCGCTAATGGTCCTGACTTTTGGTCTTCACAACATCCCTGGCCACAAGTTCGACAGGTTGGCTGTGCAGAGGGCAAAGACATAGAATCATAGAATCGTAGAATAATAGGACTGGGAGGGACCTCAAGAGGTCATCGAGTCCAGCCCCCCGCCCTCAAGGCAGGACCAAGCTCCATCTACACCATCCCTGACAGATGTCTATCTAACCTGTTCTTAAATATCTCCAGAGAGGGAGATTCCACCACCTCCCTTGGCAATTTATTCCAATATTTGACCACCCTGACAGTTAGGAATTTTTTCCTAATGTCCAATCTAAACCTCCCCTGCTGCACTTTAAGCCCATTACTCCTTGTCCTGTCCTCAGAAACCAAGAGGAACAAATTTTCTCCTTCCTCCTTGTGACACCCTTTTAGATATTTGAAAACCGCTATCATGTCCCCCCTTAATCTTCTTTTTTCCAAACTAAACAAGCCCAGTTCATGAAGCCTGGCTTCATAGGTCATGTTCTCTAAACCTTTAATCATTCTTGTCGCTCTTCTCTGTACCCTTTCCAATTTCTCCACATCTTTCTTGAAATGTGGCGCCCAGAACTGGACACAGTACTCCAGCTGAGGCCTAACTAGTGCAGAGTAGAGCGGCAGAATGACTTCACGAGTTTTGCTTACAACACACCTGTTGATACAACCTAGAATCATATTTGCTTTTTTTGCAACAGCATCACACTGTTGACTCATACTCAACTTGTGGTCCACTATGACCCCTAGATCCCTTTCTGCCATGCTCCTTCCTAGACAGTCACTTCCCATCTTGTATGTATGGAACTGATTGTTCCTTCCTAAGTGGAGCACTTTGCATTTCTCTTTATTAAACCTCATCCTGTTTACCTCTGACCATTTCTCTAACTTGCTAAGGTCATTTTGAATTATGTCCCTATCCTCCAAAGAAGTTGCAACCCCACCCAGTTTGGTATCATCTGCAAACTTAATAAGCGTACTCTCTATCCCAATATCTACATCATTGATGAAGATATTGAACAGTACGGGTCCCAAAACAGACCCTTGAGGAACTCCACTTGTTATCCTTTTCCAGCAGGATTTAGAACCGTTAACAACAACTCTCTGACTACGGTTATCCAGCCAATTATGCACCCACCTTATCGTGGCCCTATCTAAGTTATATTTGCCTAGTTTATCAATAAGAATATCATGTGAGACCGTATCAAATGCCTTACTAAAGTCTAGGTATATGACATCCACCGCTTCTCCCTTATCCACAAGGCTCGTTATCTTATCAAAGAAAGCTATCAGATTAGTTTGGCATGACTTGTTCTGCACAAACCCACATGTTTCCTTCTGCTGCCTATTAATTCCATCAGTGACTTCAGCATCTTGCGGAATATAAAAGGGGGTAAATAACACTTCTTTATTCATGTTCTCCACACCATTCACAATTTTAGAGGCTTCTCTTGTAGAGCCTGCCCCTCCCCCTTCCCCGCGGTCACTTCTTTTCCAAGCTGAAAAGTCCCAGTCTTCTTAATCTCTCTTTATACGAGCAACATTCATTTAGCTGCCCCTCTCTGTCAGTGAAAATGCCCCACTCCTGAGGGCATATTCCAGGGTAGCCATTAGTGTTGGTTGATAGCGTGGTTCCTGCAGGAGTTGGCCTGCCAGCAGGCTAGAGGGGGAAATGGAGAACTAGGAAGAGGCACAAGCTCTCTGGCTCGGTGGCCATGAATCTCAACAGATCCCCAGAGATCTAATCTCAAGGCTCCACTGGCTTGAGCGGCCAGACTCCGGCCTCTCATGGGAGAAAGGAACCCTAGATGTCCCAAAAGAAGAATAAAGGGAAAGAGTAAAATTGTGAAAAGCATCTACGTTAAGTCTCCTTGACGTTCTCTGTTGACTCAGGTGCTGTTGAAAATTGTACCCAAGGGTGTGTCTAAACTACACCCCTCTGCCGACAGAGGGATGTAGATTAGGCACATCACTATTGAAAATGAAGCGGAGATTTAAATATCCCACGCTTCATTTGAATAAAAATGGCCGCCACTTTTTGCCGACGCGGCACTTTGCCGGCCAAAAGTGGCAGTCTAGACGGGGATCGGTTGACAAGGAAAGCCTTTTCTGACCGATCCTGGAAACCTCATTGCACGAGGCATAAAGGATCGGTCGGAAAAGGCTTTTCTTGTCAACTGATCCCCATCCAGACTGCCACTTATTGCCAGCAAAGTGCCACAGTGGCAAAAAGCGGCAGCCATTTCTATTCAAATGAAACATGGGATATTTAAATCCCGCTTCATTTGCAATAGCGATGTGCCTAATCTACATCCCTCTGTCGGCAGAGGGGTGTAGTTCAGACACATCCCAAATGTCATAAATCCAGCCTCTTGATGTCCTGTCCCCTTCATAGATGTACCCTGGTAAAGGCCAGACATGCTACTCTACATTCTATAGATCCATTTATCAGCAAGATCCCAGGGCACTGACCCAACATCATTTAACTCCCAGCACCTACATGAGGCAGGTGTTTCTATTGCTGTTCATAGACAGGCAAGCTGGGGCATGGAGAGAAAAAGTGACACTCTCGTAATCACGTCGAGTCACCAGGAATGGAACAAGATTCTCCAGCGTTTACTCCGCTTCTCGAACTATTGGAGTACACAGAATTTCTGCACACTCCTTATAGCAGCAAAGAGAAGGGTGATGTAATGTATGGGACACTTCAAAACCCAGGGCCAAATACATGTGCTGATACAGGGATAGAATTTTCTCTGCTCTTTTCATATCCTGTAGAGGGAAAGGACAGCCCATCCTGCAAGCTAGAGCAGCCATTCGGCTACCTTAAGTTTCACTCCCACTTCAGAGGCTCACATTGGGCTTACAAGAATGCTGATTTTCTGGGGCTCATGGCCACCTTAGACATTCTTCCCCCTCCATTGATAAACACCTTTCCTCCTGAGCCCGTGAACCAGAATGCCGGTAAAAGGCCGGTATGTCTCAGCTATGCCACCTGTAAGACAGGGATAGTAATTCCTACCTCACAGGAACATTAGAAAGAATAAACACTGACTGCTTGTTCAGCACTTAAAAGATGTGAAGTGCTAAGCACAATACTGTGTTATCATCACTTTCAGAATATATCATTAACTGATTAACGTGGTTTCTGCCTATTTCAGTTACCTCTTATTAATTAACCCCATGCAATAAAGTTAATTACTAGTAATTTGAGGTTTCCCCAAGGTCCATGACTGATGCTTAGCCATATACATTCTAGCAGAACAGCTTCCCTTTAAATGCTTTAGAAGACAAATGGAAATGAAAACTGACCTTCAACTTTCTAAACACACAGTTTTGCTTCCCCCAATAATGCTCAAAATGCAAGTCTAATTGTCTGCACAGGCTTTAATGCTGTTAATAAATTCAAAATTAGACTGTTTGCATTCTCTAGTCTATTTGCTTTCATTAGTGCCAACTGCATCAATCTTGTTTTGGGTCGGATAACTAACTCTTCTAAAAGCTTCTGAAACCAATTTCTGTACAACTCCACTCTAACGATTACCATAACCCCATTCTAGTCCAGCAGTTGTACATTCATTACAAGTTTAATTTACCCTAATTGCCATCAAAGCCAACATTAGGAAATATCCATGATGAAAATTAATCAACGGATGGATACATTAACTGGATGTCTAATTCGCCAATTGTCTCAGATTCCTGGGTGCAATTACACAATCTTTTTGTATTACAAGAGCGCCTTTTTATCATTAATTGAATTGCAGCCGTGTCCAGAGATTCCAGCGAAGATCACAACCCCATTATGCTGGACATTGTACATAAGAAGCCTCCGGCGGCAGCCGAGTTAGTCTGTACAGGATAAACTTGAGCAACAACAAAAGGTGTGGTAGCACTTTATTGACTAACAAAACATGTAGATGGTATCATGAGCTTTTGTGGGCACAGCTTATTTCACCTTCCTTCCCTGAAAGAGTTGGAAAATCAAACACAAATTATCCCATTTTATGGATGACAAGTTGAGGGACAAGGAAACTAACTTTCTCCAAGATTTCTCAGGGAGTCTGTGGCGAAGACAAGACTCCGAATCTGATCTCCCAGTTCCCAAACTGCACCATAACAACAGGACCATGGGGTCACATGGCAATTGATTTTAACAATTATGTGCCAATCAGGCACAATTTCCTGCTTTGGCAGAAGCCTCTGAATGTAAAAACAAACTGGAATGTACAGTCATCTGAGGCATAGCCTAACCAAGAGCAACAGCAATCACTGGACAAAACAGCCTGCTCTAAAATACATGCGTGGGGCTCCGTCTGACTTCAAAGGGAGACCTTCACACACATGGAAGGGCAGAATTTTGGTCCCTTTGATAGGAATGATCAAATAGTAATGAAGATAATGTGACTGAATGGAAAGACTGAAGAAGAGCCATGCATTTGATGTTGTGTGTGGCAGGAAATGCATCTGGTCTTTTCCCTGCGCTTTTCCTGGGCTCTGGGTGATTATCCCAGCAGCATGAGGCATATCACATGCACCAGTCACTGGTTTTTGCCCCAATTGTTTGGGAAATAGAGATTAAAGAGCAGTCCAGTACTAAGGTTCCACAGATTCTCTTTACTTTGGGGCCCTTAAGTAAGTGCAGAAATTCGTCCCAGAATTGCAATAAACCATCCTTTAAAAAAATCATGTTGAGAGGAATATGAATCAATGTATTTTTAAAATTACATCTATGCTCGTGTTCTCTCTGTACATATAAGCTCATAGAAATGTAGTGCTACAAGGGACCTCAAGAAGTCATCAGCTCCATCTCCCTACACTAATGGAATGTCAAGACTGCATCCCTATGTCGGCAGAGGGATGCAGATTAGGCAGGTCGACATTGCAAATGAGGCAGGGATTTAAATATCCTGCACCTAATTTGCATAAAAATGACCGCAGCATTTTGCCGACTCAGCACTTTAGACTGCTGATTTTTGCCAACAGAGGGGGATCTGTCAAGAAAGAAAGCCTTTTTCCGACAGATCCCTTATGCCTCTTGCAGGGAGGTTTACAGGATCTGTCGAAAAAGGCTTTCTTTCTCGACAGATCCCCCTCTAGACTGCCGCTTTTTGCAGACAAACTGTTGAGTTGGCAAAAGGCGGTGGCCATTTTATGCAAATTAGGCACGGGATATTTAAATCCCAGCCTCACTTGCAATGTCAAACTGCCTAATCTGCATCCCTCTGTTCACAGAGGGATGCAGTCTAGACATACCCTTAGGCAACGTACATAGAATCATAGAATATTAGAACTGGGAGGGACCTTGAGAGGTCATCAAGTCCAATCCCCTGCCCTCATGACAGGACCAAGCACTGTCTAGATTATCTCTGACAGATGCCTGTCCAACCTGCTCTTAAATATCTCCAGTGATGGAGATTCCACAACTTTCCTAGGCAATTTATTACAGTGTTTACCCACCCTGATAGTTAAGAAGTTTTTCTTAATGTCCAACCTAAACCTCCCTTGCTGCAATTTAAACCCATTTCTTCTTGTCCTATCAGCATGTGTTGGTCTAATCTCTTCTTAGAGCTTCCAGCGATGGGAATATTCCTCAACCTTCCCAGATACATTATGCCTATGCTCGCTCATGTTAAAAATACAGTGTTCTGTGTGTGTACACGCATGTGCCTATACAGAACAATTTGTTGTTAAATTATTATATATTCTGGGTCACAAGCCAAGCCGAGCCAATGGATATAAAGTGAGAATCATTCTATTAGCTCTTTCCATCCAATGATCTTAGACTACTTTCTAAACATTCGTGACTCAAACACCCTGTAGACGTAAGTCAGTGAGACAATTCAATCGAAGGGAAGAAAGGCACTGGCTCAAGGCCCAAGAAAGTTACGTAAGTCATACACTTCAGAACAATCAAGGACTTGTAAAATACTGTGTCAAGTGTATTGAATTTTTGGTTTTTTTCCTTGAAAAATATTTTTTTTCAAACACTAACGTTTTGAATGTTCAGATTTGTTGTTTCTCCTCTTTTCCCTTTTTCTGGTGAACCGGGGCGCACACCAAAAGATTCATATGGTTTCTCAGGTCTTTTCATGGTAGCTGAGGCAGGAGGGTGGAATTTTTGTGGGGGAAGGAACAGATCCCATTTTCTAGGAGGCATGTTTGGTTTTTGTTTTGTTAAAATTTACATTGTTAATAATGCTAAATGCTCCAAGAGTTTAGGAATGAAATATATATAAATATATAAAAGAGAGATATAATGATTGCCTTGTTAGAATTCATCATTTCACAAGGCAAACTCAGGGAATCCATCTGCCAGAACTTAGGATATAAACAGAAAGAACAGGGCATTACAACTACATCTCTATAGGGCCAATGGATGCACCATGAATGTGCTTGTTATGTGAATGTTAGATGTCCAAGGAATTCCAGTAAAGGGAACACCACTCTGCACCTTTATGTATTCATGATAGAGGTCTATAAAATTATGAATGGTGTAAAAAAAGTGAAGAGAGACATGTTACTTACATAGAACAAGAACTAGGGATCACCTGAGGGAATTAAGTAGCAGAAGGTTTACAACAAACATAAGGAAGTACTTCTTCACATAATGCAGAGTTAATCTGTGGAACTCCTTGCCAGGGAATGTTGTGAAGAGCAAAACTGAAACTAGGTCCAAAAATGAATGAGATAAGTCCCTTGAGGATAGAGGTCCATCAATGGCTATTAGCCAAGGTGGTCAGGGATTCTGTCCCATACTGTGTGTGGTCCCTAAGCAGCCAACTACCGGAAGCTGAGGTTGGCCAATAGGAGATGGATCACTAACTCTCCTGTTCTGTTCATTCCTTCTGAAGCACCTGGCCTTGGCCACAGTCAGAAGACAGGATATTAGGCTAGATGGACCTTTGATTTATACTCTTAAAACATTCATTTTTAGACTAAAAAAATCTCATTGCCAGTTTTTTTTCTGATAAATTAAAAAACCAAAATGGAGTTCAAATGCCACAGTGTTGAATGTGGTATAAAAGCCCGAACAAAACTGTCCTGCAACCTGACTTCCATCTGCTGTGAGAAACAGGCTATTTCTATTGGGCAGTGAACTATACATTGACTTTATTCATTGTTCTCCCAGTCTGTGAAGCCTGCATGAAGTAAAGATGGGCAAAATATTTATCATGTGTTCCTTCCCGTTCCAGGTATCCGCACTAGACAGCAGGACAAATTGATTTTAATCAAAGAAATTTTAATCAGCAAGCAGGAAATCGTGATTTAAATAATTGATTTTAATCTTGTTTGGCACCTGTACTTTTTTAGTTATTTTCCTTCAGAAAGATTGATTCTCATTGGTTGATATAATTTGATATTTCTTTTTGCTAATCAGGAGGATAAACTATATTTATAGACCTTTATTTAAGCAATTATATAGCTTAACATAAATGTATTCAGATTCTATTTACTTTTTAAAGTTAGGGAATGATGAATGATGCATTTCTAATTTAGTAGTTGGTGATTTACTTTTTACTTGAGATTTATGTTAACGGATGGATGGAAATTGAAGTTCAATTAAAAAGGCACAAAAGCAGCATTTTAAAATTCTGTCTGTCTGTTAAATTAGATTTTAACAAACTACCTAAAGTGTGCTGGATTAAAAAAAAAGTAAGTTTATTGAAAGATGTCTTGCAATCAAAATTATCTGCTTAATTAAATAAATGAAGTATTATATTAGTTGAACTGAACAGATTGTTTCTGGTCCCCATGTCCTTCAGGTTTCTAGAACTAGTTGATTTCATCCTGCCATTCCCTGCTTTTAGGCATTGCTTGGAATAAGGAAAAATAAGCTTTCCTGCTTTTTCAACTCCCAATTGATTTCTTCACTTTGACTGGCTCTGTCATTGAACTGAGCCAGCTGAAAAGGCTACAATAAAGCAACTGCTCTCTCTGGGTACGTCTAGACTACCGGGTTTTGTCGACAGAAGTTTTGTCGACAGTATCTGTCGACAAAACTTCTGTCGACAAAGAGTGTCCAGACACATTGAGTTCTGTCAACAAAGCAAGCTGCTTTGTCGACAGAACCCTGTAGTCTAGACGCAACCCTACAGGCAATAACACCTTCTGTCGACAGAACTCTGTCGACAGAAGGTGTTATGCCTTGTAAAATGAGGTATACCAGCGTCGACAAAAGTGCTGAGTTCTGTCCACGTTATGTCGACAGAACTCAGCGGTAGTGTAGACGCTGGTATAGTTTTGTCGACAAAAGTCCACTTTTGTCGACAAAACTCAGTAGTCTAGACATACCCTTAGTACCTGCAGAAGAGGCTACTGTTGTCAAAAATTAGTTCACAGGTTCTCAGGCAGTGAATTCCATTGGTTCAGTGACTTGACTTCCTTTAAAATGTTGGCAGAAAACATGCAGTACTGTTTGAATATATTTTTAATTCGTCTCAATCAATGATAGGAAGGTTAGGCTGGAACATAGGTTGGCATTATTTAAAATAGATTTTTGAAAGTGTATTTTTATCTCCTCTTCTAGACTCTGTCCTAGGGGCACGTACAGGACAGTGGAAAAAGCCATAAGAAATCAAAATAATGCCTTTCCTCTGCCAGCTCCCAGTGAGCAGTGCAGCGGGGGCGCTAAGGCCGGTTTCCTACCGTTTCTAACACTGCTCACCACACTGTACTGCAGTAGTGGCCAGCAGCCTGTCCGGGTCATAGGCCCAGGTGCACAAGTAGCTCTACATGCTGCTTTCCCCCACAGGCACAGGTCCCTAGAGCCACACCCAGGGTGGAGGCAGTCCAGAGAGCCCCATCCAGCCCTGCCTGGGAGCTGGACCAGCTGCCAGCCACTTCTGGAGCATAGCAGGGTCTGCAATGCCAGGACAGGAGGAAGCCTGCAATAGCCTCCTGCTGATCACCCCACAGTAAGGGCATTAGAATCATAGAACTGGAAGAGACCTCAGGAGGTCATCGAGTCCAGCCCCCAGCTCAAAGCAGGACCAATCCCAATTCAATCATCCCAGCCAGGGCTTTGTCAAGCTGGGACTTAAAAACCTCTAGGGATGGAGATTCCACCCCCTCCCTAGAGAACCCATCCCAGTGCTTCACCCCCTTCCTACAAAAATAGTTTTTCCTAATATCCAACCTAGACCTCCCCCACTGTAACTTGAGACCATTGCTCCTCATTCTGCCATCCATCACTACTTGTGAACAGCCTCTCTCCATCCTCTTTGGAACCTCCCTTCAGGTAGTTGAAGGCTGCTCTCAAATCCCCCCTCCCTCTTCTCTTCTGCAGACCTAACAAACCAAATCCCTCAGTCTCTCCTCACAGGTCATGCGCTCCAGCCCCCTAATCATTTTGGTCATCCTCCCCTAGACCCTCTCCAACGCGTTCACATCCTTTCTATAGTGGGGAGCCCCAAACTGGACAATACTCCAGGTGTGGCCTCACCAGAGCCAAATAAAGGAGAATAATCACTTCTGTAGATCTGCTGGCCATGCTCCTCTTTATGCAACCTAATATGCCATTTGCCTTCTTGGCTACAAGGGCACACTGTTGACTCATCTCCAGCTTCTCATCCACTGTAATCCCCAGGTCCTTTTCCACAGAACTGCTACTTAGCCAGTCGGTCCCCAGCCTGTAACAATGCTTGGGATTCTTCTGTGTCAAGTGCAGGACTCCACACTTGTCCTTGTTGAACCTCATCAGATTCCTTTTGGCCCAATCCTCTAATCCATCTAGGTCACTCTGGACCCTATCCCTGCCCTCCAGTGCATCTGTCTCTCCCCCTAACTTAGTGTCATCTGCAAACTTCCTGAGGGTGCAATCCGTCCCCTAATCCAGTACTGGGGCATGTCTCTGTTTGAAAATCACTGATCTAGACTATACAACCTAATCACAGAGCAGCTTCTAGGGGCAGATGGAGACCCGCTGATCCTTGAGGGCGTTCAGTTCCACGGTTCTCGTTCAACTCATCATAGCGATAAGGTGGGCGACAATGATCATGTGCAGTTTTTGTACTGATGAGAAGTATGTGGGAGGTGGGATAAATGTTCCTGGCCATGCCTTCTGGCTGGCCTGGAGTGCACCCAACTGTAGAAGAGTATGTCTAATGAAAGCCCAATTAATTGCCAAACAAGCAGAGAAAAATAAGAAAAACATAAAGGCTTTTTTTTTTCCCCAAAAAAGAAATTACCCAGTGCATGAAATGGAAGTTAGCAATTGAGGCCTCCGGGGAAAAGATATTAAACATTGAGAATGGGAACACCATCAAGAATTAGAATAGATGTGAAATAGGATTCCTTCTCAGATACCATCCACAACACACTGCAGGTTATTTATTTGGGGGCAAATGCAATATCAAATATTTGCTTCTTCACTGCCAGCCAGGAATTTTAATTCAGTATAAAAGCAAATAAAGCTGAAACACATTGAGCCTAATTAGCTAAAATATTCTCTTGTTTTTGTGGCCAGCTTAAAAGAATAAATCATATGACGTTTGGAATTTGCTGCAGGCCATAAATTAAATTTTCAAGAAAAGAGCTGGCAAGCACATGGATGGGGCTGTGTTTTCGGTGGATTTATTCCACCCCTTTTACCTGTAATAGCATCTAATTTCCCCGAGGTCCTATTTCCACAGTTTGAAACATGCAAGCAATACATGTTCAATACCATAAGGTAGGGGGAGGAAAGGGGAAGAGTCGACAGAAACGGTTTTCTTTTAAAGACAGCAAAATGCGGTTAGCCAACGTAGGGAAAAAATGATGAGAAAAAAGTTGAATTTGAAAGGTCAGCGCCATTCAGCAAGAAAAATATCACATTAAAGCAGACTCTGTTAGAACATGCTTTAGAGGCTTTTCATAGAGAGGGAGAATAAACACCATGTGAAAGGAGTAGGGAACATAAGTACACAATTTATTTGCACTTATTAATACTGCATAACTTCTGAGTAGCAGAGGAAAGCAGACCCATGAATCAGCTCTATACAGTCATCTCTAATGAGTTAAGATGTTAACTCCAGTCCCTTCATGCTGAGTGCTATTTATGCCACCCATCCTTCTCCTCTCTCCGTGTTTATTAGGAGACACAGATTATGCAGCTGACTCTTGAGTGAATGACAATGTTTAGTGTGAGCCTCCGTCTGACTGCCAGACGGGGTAGGATGCTGAAGCACTAATACAACACTGATGGGCTTGTCGGGAATGCCAGGATCAACCGAGCAGATACCAGAGCGAGCAGAACTGAACGTGCTTTCCTGTTCACAAGGCTAAAGGGAATGGATCTCCTGGGATGTCCTGCAAGAAGCTCCATCAAGCAGTGTCCGAGAGCACAGAACATCAGCAAGAGCAGAGATCAGATTAAAACGGTCTAGGAACTGTGGCTGAAGGAAAAGGATGCGTAATCCAATCATTCATTTCAGTGTCAGTCGAAACAAAACCCCAACCCAGTAAGCCCTTAATGTACATTTAGAAACCCAAGAGCATCAGAGTTATGAAACACAAGAATGGCCGCACTGGATCAGACCAAAGGCTCGGAGTCCTGTCCTCCAACAGTGGCAACATCAGGTGCTCCAGAGGGAATGAACAGAACAGGCAATCATCAAGTGACCCCACCCATCACCCATTCCCAGCTTCTGAGAAACAAAGGCTAGGGACACCATTCCTATCCATCCTGGCAAATAGCCATTGATAGACCTGTCTTCCATGGATTTAGCCAGCTCTTTTTTTTAAACCCTACTAAAGTCCTGGCCTTCATGACCTCCTGTGCCAAGGAGTTCCACAGGTTGGCTCTGCATTGTGTGAAGAAATTTTTCCTTTGTTTGTTTTAAAGCTGCTACCTATCAATTTAATTCGGTAACCATTAGGTCGCAATCAGTCAAAAACAGCATTTCCCCTCCCCCTACTCCCACCCAGCCACATCTGACCTAATCACCAAAGAGAAGGGGTTACAAATCCCCATCCACTGTACCCCACCCACTTTACCAGCCCTAGTCCTCTGCTAATGCTTAGTACATAGACAGTCTCTGGAAAGTCCCAGCTGCAAGCTACTTCCCACCAGGACCATGGCAGGGAGGGAATGCTTCCCAAGGAGGGGCCCTGATGGTAGGGTTGCCAGATGGTTGAAACAAAAATACTGACACCCCCCCCAAGAAAAAAAAAAACTCGGAAAAAATTCTGTTGAAGGGGAGAGAAAAGGGGGGGGGGGAACCAAAGTTGTTGAGCAAAAAAAACCCAAAATATTCCAAGACTCCAAGGATTTATTAAGCCAAAAAAATTTAAAATAAAACAGCATGTCCCCTTTAAGAGTGAGTGCAGGGATAGGAACAGGAGAGAAGTTGAGCACTAAGACTTGCTTCCCCTAGGTCTTTTGGCTGGCAGACTTGGGGAACCAGGTAAGCATAGGGTCTGGGGTTGGGAGGCTAGGGATGCTGGGGGCCAGGGGAGGGCTTGTGGGGGGGAGGCCGGGTGTTGAGTGTTTGTAGGGTTGCCAGGTGCCCAGCGTTTTCACCTCTTGGCCGAGTGTCAGATTCATCGGAGCTACAGGCAGCCCTGCGGGGCTCATTTCTCTAGTCTGAGCATCCTGCCTGCTGCATGGAGGCTTCCCAAGACCAAAGGGAACATCTGTGCCATCTGGCGAGAGGCTGGAATCGGCAGCATTTCCAGACCAGTTCCCACCAGCCAAGATTGGTGGATTTTATAGCACAGTTCTCAAGCCTGCATGCCAGCTCTTCAGCAGCAACATCTTGTACACGTCCAGGATCCTGCACCTCGTATGGGCATCTGGTGCCAGCCATTGCAGCCAGCCAGTTCTGCTTTAGGCTTACGGAGAGAACGTCTAGTCCCACTAGCTGACAATGCCAGCCAATCACCAAGCCGGAAATCCCAAAGCTAATCAGCTACACAGCCGAGTCCGCCGCTTCTGCATATTTATTTTTCTCGTCATTTTATACGTTTTAATAAGCAGTTGCCAGAATTTGCCTCAGCCTCCCTATTCCCATGGAGAGTATTTGCATACATGCACACCTGCACGCCTTCTCTCGCCGGCCTTCCGTGAAGGAAAAGAGGCCGCGTATACACAATAATTAGCACTTACACCGAACCTCTTCTACAATGATCATCTCCATGCATTTTATGGTATGCAGAGCAATTACCATCCGCATTGTGGAGATGGGGAAATGGAAGCCCCGAGGTTACAAAACAAGCTGTATCTCTACTGAACATAAATGGGGCAATTTCCGATTTATATTGGTATGAGAGGAGGCTCTGACCAACGTTGTGTACTGACAAAATGCTAGAAACATAGAGAGGGAAGGGGCCTTGAGCTTTCCTGCCGGTACGGAGGCAGGACCAAGCATACCTTCCACAGTACAGTCTCAATGATGGGACGAAGGGTCTTTACACACATCAGTGAGTAGCGTCGCCCAATACTCCTACCATGTAGGCATCACAGGCATTTTTCAGACCAGGCGTGTGATGTGTCCAAGACTACAGTGTGTCAGTGACCACCGTGAAGTCCGTTGCTATGACCACTCCACTCAACACTACCTCTGACTGGCTTCCACCCAGACACCCTCCTAAGGCAAAGCCATTGTACAGGACTCAAGTTAATAGGCAGGTAATCATGAGAAGGTGCTCTGGTTGGCTGGCCCAGGCTCAGCAGCGTCTGAGAGCTACTCCTTTCAAATGTGCCTTCCTGCAGGGGGTCAGGTACAGCACAATTCTCAGAGGGCTTCCTGAACGATTTTAAACACAAGCCTGGCCTCTTCTCCTGTAACATTACTCACACTGGGTGTGTCTAGACTACATGCCTCCGTTGACGGAGGCATGTAGATTAGACAGATCGGCAGAGGGAAATGAAGCCGCGATTAAAATAATCGCAGCTTCATTTAAATTTAAATGGCTGCCCCGCTCTGCCGATCAGCTGTTTGTCGGCAGATCGGGGCAGTCTGGACGCGCCGCGTCGACAAAGAAGCCTTTCTTGATCGGCACAGGTATGCCTCGTGAAACCAGGTTTACCTGTGCCGATCAAGAAAGGCTTCTTTGTCGACACGGCGCGTCCAGACTGCCCCGATCTGCCGACAAACAGCTGATCGGCAGAGCGGGCAGCCATTTAAATTTAAATGAAGCCGCGATTATTTTAATCGCGGCTTCATTTCCCTCTGCCGATCTGTCTAATCTACATGCCTCCGTCGACGGAGGCATGTAGTTTAGACGTACCCACTGATTCTTCAGATCCCCTAGCCACAAGAAGAGGCCACAGATCCTCCTGAAGGAGAAACCTAAACCATACCCAGCTCTGTCCCACGGGTGCTTTTGTACATTCAGTCAACTAAGGACTCACAAGAGCCTTTTCTTTGTACTTCATGCTTATAAGTCTGTATGAGGGCCTACTAAACCTTGCCGGCTGGCCACTGCTTGGCAGGCCGTGAGTTCTGGCCACTGCTTACCCTGCAAAACTTGCTTGTTTGCCCATCACTTTGCTTTTTCCCCTGCCCCCTTCCGTTTTATCCACCAGCTACATTTGGTCATAAACTAAGATTATAAAGTCTCTTGATGACAACTAGCACTATGGGGCCCTATGTATGCATCAGTGGGCTCCTCTTAATACTACAAAAGAGTTAATAGAGGGATGTAAGACCGGTCATACTGGGTCAGACCAAAGGTCCATCTAGCCTAGTATCCCATCTTCCTACAGTGGCCAATGCCAGATGCCCCAGAGAGAGGGAACACAACAGAGGATCATCAAGTGATCCCTCTCCTGTCATCCCTCCCCTGAGAAACAGAGACAAACACCATTCCTACCTATCCTAGCTAATAGCCATTGGTGGACCTAATCTCCAGGAACTTATCCAGCTCTTTTTTGAACCCTGGTAAAGTCATAGTCTTCACAACATCCTCTGGCAATAATATAACACCACCACTATTAGTTATTATTACTAGATAGATCCCAGTGCTAAGGATGATTGGCATAGATCAGTGTTTCTTAAAGTATGTTCTGCGGCACACCGCAGTTGGAGGTGTTCCACAGAGAGAAGAAAATTCAGAAGGGCCACCCTTAAAGGGACAAGCCTCCTTTTTTTTTCTTTCCTCAACAACTTTTCCCTCAGGGCTTCCTCCCCCTCCCTCCCCCAACAAAAAAAATCCTTGATGTTCCCCATTAAGAAAAAATACTGATTGATGTTCCTCGGTCTTAAAAAGTTTAAGAAACACTGGCATAGATCAAGGAATTGACAAAGGGATGAGGAAATTGTAGGTCACTAAACAAAGTGGTCTAGCTCAATAGTGACTGAAACAAATCTTTTAAGGTATTAATGAGAAGTGTCGTGAACACTCTCAGCCAAGAAGTGCAGGGGGCAATGGGACAGAAAGATGGAAATTGCCTCTCAGGGCTAGCTCTAGTCCCCCAACATTGTGGTTGAGGCTCATTGGTTTGTAAAGATGCACCCACAAGGGGAAGGTGTCTGCTGCCTCTGCTAGTGTTCCACCTGAAGACACCAGGGCTGGCTGTCTACAGCTTTCCATCAGTGTGAAAAACAATGAGAGGGGAGGACAGTCTGTCAGACTGACTGTTGCCTGGGGGGCCAGCATACTTGACTTCCTGCCACACACGCGGCTGCTGTAATTTTTCATCCTGCTGAGTGAGCAGCTTCTGTTATTGAATCGCTGACCCCTTCCAGGCCCTTTTCTGGAGACCACCAGCCGGGGTCAAGAATTCTTCATAAGCTTTTCAAAACATCAAGGAGCCAGTTGTGAGAGAGAGGAGATTGCTAAAACAGTCTCTCAGGCCTGAGATAGGGAGAACCTACAAAGGAAAATCTTCAGCATTTACCTCATGGAGCTCCTGATGCAACTTCCCTTTGTGAGAAACAGGCCTGCTAGGCTGGAGTGTATAACTCAGAGCAGGGGTGGGGAACATCAGGCCCAGGGCCTGGATGCAGCCCCCCGTTTTCCTGGATCCGGCCCCTGAGGCTCAGGTCCTCCTCCCAGCATTGAAGAATTCGTGCTAGCACTCCCTCTCCCTTTTCCCCCGCCTCCCCACCATAGGGCTGGAGCACACAAAGTCGACAAGATTATGCCCACTAGGGCTGTGTCTAGACTGGCCAGTTTTTCCGGAAAAGCAGCTGCTTTTCTGGAAAAACTGGCCAGCTGTCTACACTGGCCACTTGAATTTCCGCAAAAGCACTGACTTCCTACTGTAAGAAATCAGTGCTTTTTGCGGAAATACTATACTGCTCCCATTCGGGCAAAAGTCCCTTTTGGGCCAGTGTAGACAGCTCAGATTTGTTTTCCACAAAAAAGCGAAAATGGCGATCGGGGCTTTTTTGTGGAAAAGTGCATCTAGATTGGCATGGACGCTTTTCCGCAAAATGTGCTTTTGCGGAAAAGTGTCCGTGTCCATCTAAACGCGCTTTTCCGAAAATGCTTTTAACGGAAAACTTTTCCGTTAAAAGCATTTCCGGAAAATCATGCCAGTCTAGACGTAGCCTAGGTGTGTGAGGGGAATGTGGTGGTGTCTTTCTCCTTCTCAGTCGGAGGCTGTATCAATGAGGGCTTGCTTCTCACTTGTGTGTGGCCCCCGACTGATTTTTCTGGGGGTCAGCAGCCCCGACCGAAAAAGGGGTCCCTGCCCCTGACCTAGAGCCTCTGCGAAGCCTGATGATGATCTGTGAAGAATCTGAGTCCATCCCAGCAGAACCGAAGAAGTAAAAGCCCCTCCTCTCTGCTGAACCTGACCCCACTCCCCAGGCCAGAGCACGGCCATCCTCCCTGAGGGAATGAGAAGTCGCTGTATTTCAAGCAGCATTATCTACTGAGCCTGTTTTTACCTCAGATCTTTTGGGTTTCAAATATCCTGCCACAGCACCGAGTGCTCCATGACACCTCCCACTTTCCCCACAGCATCAACCTGAAGCATGCCAGCTGCGTGGTTATAACCTCCTGGGGCTTCAGAGACCTGGGGCATAACATCGAGTCACCATTTCTCCCTTTCCTTGTTTGCCTGTTTCCTCCACCTTGTCTCACCCCCCTTCCCTTTCTCCTTCCCCCCTCCGCACGGTGCAGCAGAGAGGAGGAGCTGGCCTTCAATGCAAATCTATTTTCTCACTCATTTTGTCACTGTAAAAGGGACAAACATCCCCTGCTGGGCGCACATTTTCCTAACCAAGCAGAAATTCCAGCAGGAGAAACAACAAAGACAGCTGTAATTGTGCAAGCCTACTCACCTTGAGAATGGAATGCAGGTGCCTCACAGGATACGGTCCTATTTCTCTTCAGGGGAGTTGTGAGAACAATTGTGTTAAAGGTGATAAGATGCGAGGTACTATGGTAACAGCAGCAAGGTGAATACCTTACTTAGATACACACAAACTAATGTGAACTGTGTGGTGCTTGATAGTTGTAACAAAACCATGTGTCGCACACAACAGAAACAGCTCAACACTTCGAATGCAGTCATGGGGCTAGAACCCAGAATGTTCCCTCCCAAAGCAGTTGCCCCTACCAGCTAAGCTAAAGGAGACTCTGCTTTTCTGCCCCAAGGCAGCACTTCAGACCACTCTAAGGGTATGTCTAGACTACATCCTTCTGTCACCAGAGGGATGTAAATTAGACATACCAAAATTGCTAATGAAGCGGGGATTTAAATATCCCACACTTCATTAGAATAACAATAGCTATCACTTTTTGCCCCTGCGGCAATTTGCCGGCAAAAAGTCTAAGTCTATAAGGGGATCGGTCAACAAGGAAAGACTTTTCCGACCAATCCTGTAAACCTCATTAGCAATTTCGGTATGTCTAATTTACATCCCTCTGGTGATAAAGGGATGTAGTCTAGACATACCCTAAGAGAAGTGGGGAGAGAACAGAATTCGAGCTTTTTGCCTCTCCATCCTTCTCCTGACCTCCTCCCTGCAGTCTTTGGGATTGTGGGCACCCCTGGGGACCCCACCTCTGTGCTGTCATGCGGGTTGGGATTGTGATTGTGGCAGGCATTTATAAAGCTGGAGCAAAGGCCCTTTGTTTCCATCTACCACTCAGGGCAACAGCAAAAGGGCCATTCACAGTGTAGCCATAAGTCTTTACATGCCCCTGTTCATAGAGGTTTCCCTTCTGCACACTTCGTAGTTGGGGGCAATAACAGTATGCAAGAAGACAGGGCACATAGAGGAGAGTTTTCTCATGTATGTAATGCAATGCGTACCGTCAAAATAAGTCATCTCCCTCATCTATGGGTTACTAAGATACTATAGGCTAGATGCTCAGATGGTATAAGTTAGCAAAGCTCTATTGAAATAAATGGAGCCACATCAATTTGCACCAAAGATGGAAGCTCTATAGACCAGAACTCTCTGGCCTGGAAGGAACACGTATGTTCTGGGATCAGAGTCCTGGCACACCACAGACTATGGGAGGACCTGGAACTCAGCACTATGCAGGGAGGGATGGGTGATGCATGGCCCAGCTAGGCTACGGTGGGGTGGGAGCCGGGAAGGGGCTTAGTTGGGTTGAGGGTCTAGGAGCTGGCATGGAGCTCAGTAGGGGGAGCCAGGATGCAGGGGAAGGGTGCGAAGGGCAGGAGCGGGGGGGGCAGAAATGAATGGCTTCCCCTGACCCAGAAAAATCTCTCATCTGTGACCAGTCGGGTCCCAAGGGTGCCAGAGCAAGGAGGTCCAACCTGTAGCGTCACCTAATGCTCTTCAGAAAACAGAACCACACATGCTGATCATGAGGTATTATTCCCTGCTAACCGCTGATTCAAGTTTACCCAGTAAAATGTCTAGGAGCCGTTACTATGCTCTGTGACTCCTGTTTTTAGAATCCAGGAATAAACGAGGCCAACCTACAAGTCGGTAAGAAATAAATTGCTTTCTAAATAGAGACATCTTTCCCAAAAGATGTTTTTGCCTAGATAACGAAGACAAATGACCCATTTACATGTTAATTAAGTTACATAATTCCCACATGTTAAAATTACACAAATACGTGCATTACTGTGTGTGCAGCAATAAATCTTGTCATTAAGAATAGGGAGCTCCCATTTTGGAGGGAAACTGCGGTTACAGAATGTTAATACACATCTTATGACTAGTTAGGCGGACTCAAATTGTACAATTCAGCTCTGGTTCTGGATACAAACTTCCTTGAAGTTCTGGGTGTTCAGTATTTTGGCTTAGTTTGTTACAGAGATGGGATTGTTATTTTCCCTGCCTTGAAAACATCCCTGAATCCCTCCACCTCCCACATTCCCAAATCACCATGAAGATTTGAAAGAAAACACAAAATTCATACTTTACGTGTCACTAACTGTTGCAATTTTTTTTTTAAAGAAAAACACAAAGGTACAGTAATCAAGTCCCCAGACTCTTGAGTAGTTGGGCCTACATCGCTTGTATCGGCTCTTCTACAGCAATACACTTTTACCAGCTTAATTTGTAATTTGCTAAGAGCTGAAACAAAGCAAAGTTTCAACCCAAACCAGTCTGCATGTGCTTAACAAACACACTCAGTTGATGCTGCTCTGGCTGGACAGGAGTGCAAGCCTTTTCAAGATTAACAAAATTCTGAACTCGGTCCTACTGCCTTCCATGGCCTTCCATCCAAAATGTTGCACCATAAAAAACGTGACAACACAGATTTTGGTTGTCTGACTCTTCCCTGCAAGAGCATGTGCCAGGGGTGAAGCATTACTGTCTCATTATTTGTATTTCAACTTATTCTCCCTGCTCGGGGCTCAGCCAATGGTCCTTGCATTTGGGGTCAATCATGCTGGCAAAATAATAGCATCTCCAGATCATTTTTCAGCCTTGCCCTTGTGTGTTTTCAATTCTCTGCTCTTAATTAGATCAACCCGGATTTCAAATGAGACTGCAGCAGCACTGCCATCAGCCTGTAATCTCTCAAAGCCTTTCATAACTTTTTCCACAGTTGCTTTTGTAAGGTTAGTGTCTCTCTGGAGTGCCCCGTCTTGTGGAGCACGTGCTATGTTCTGATCAAAATCCTCTCTAGGCTCAGAATGAATGTTCACACAATCACAAGGTAGTGGGATGCAAATGGAGACAAAGAGACACTCACTCTGAGAATCCCTCTACATTGGAAAGCTGAATCATCCGCATGCTTTCATCAGCCATCTACCCATGGGACTGATGGTGACTCCAGAAGAATTTCTGAACTTCCACAATGTACTTTAGGACCCACTTTTTTTTAAAGATTGTCTTTGTTTCCTCACAAGGTTTCAATAGTGTTCTGCACACCCACGGATCGAAGGGTATGTCTACACTACCACCCTAGTTTGAACTAGGGTGGTTAATGTAGGCAACCGGAGTTGCAAATGAAGCCTGGGATTTGAATTTCCCAGGCTTCATTTGCATGTTGCCGGGCGCCGTCATTTTTAAATACCGGCTAGTTCAGACTCCATGCCCGCGGCTACACGCGGCACAGACTGGGTAGTTCGGATTAGGCTTCCTATTCCGAACTACCGTTACTCCTTCATCCTGGTGGGTTTACAATCTTCTTCCTGGTGGGTTTACACAAGTAGGTAGTGCCTCTGGAATGACGACACAGATACAAGCTCATTAAACAGCACATACATTTTATGGCGCTGCTGATGCCAAAAACACTTTGGCTGGGCAGGAAACACCTTCTTGCCCAACCAGGTCTTCATCTCCAGGTTACTTCCTGAGGCAGGGGTCTTTCCGGTCTAGGAGCAACAAAGAACTTTACAGACTGTCTGTGGCTATGCCATACGTGCAGGTTCAGCCAGTACTGTAACCGTTACATTATTTTTATTGCCTAAATAAATGGTAAAGGACTTTTCTCACACTTTTCTTGGTGGTTGGCTTTTAGCATCTTGGGAACAATACCTCCTGGTTTTGCTTTCAGTTCTCACCATTTGCACTGTACTAGTGCCAGTCGTTATTAGTGAGTTATTAATGTTAGACCAATATTCATGGACTAATGTCAGCTGTGCTTCTTTCAGTTCCTCCTTTAATCTTTCCTCTGTTTCTTTATATGGAGCATCCAAGTTGGGATGCCCTCCAAGATTTCCCTCCCGGCTTATCCAGAACACCTTGTTCAGTTCTGGGAGAAGATTTCATCCAGTTCTCTAGGATCCAAAACACTCAGTCCGAGTGATGGGTTTCATCGCTCAGGTTCTTTTATCTGGTCAATAGCAAAGCTACAGTAGGTTGATCAGATTCATGTGTAGAGGGTGCAAATAGGGCATACCACATATCCAAAGTTACAGACAACCTCTTCCTTTATAGACACTGACACAATATATTTGCTGTTCTTTGAATCACACATTTTTTATTAACTCAGTTTCTGTGTGAGAACTCCTCTTGGTGTATCACGTTCTGTCCACGTGGAACCTGATTCTTACATCCCACGTTTATTTTGTCCACGGTCCTTAACACCAAGCGGCTGTTGCTTATCTTAGCTAGCACTGACATCTTGACTCCATCATTGTTTGTCAAGCCCCTCATTACAATTTAATCTTCCATGTACCTTCTCAATAGATCCACTAAGGAATGAGTTAGTAAGTTACTTTAATCAAGCAAGGCTTAGAACCCAGTGGCAGAAATGGATGGGAACATCTGGAAATGGGTGACAGGAGAGAGATCACGTGAGGATTACCTATTGTGTTCACTCCCTCTAAGGCACCTGCCACTGGCCACTTGTGGCAGACAGGCTACTGGGCTAGATGGACCTTTGGTCTAACCCAGTATGGCCATTATCATGTTCTTCAGAAGTATAACCTGTAAGAGTACTTTTTTTTTAAAGTTGCTGAGTGAGTGGTACACGGAAGGCAGTTGTTATGACATGATCACAGATTGATCTTTGGCTTGCTTGGACACTGAAGATGAAAAGAAACTGCTGGAAAGATTAGGGCAGGCTTATTGTTGTGATTCTATCTCCGTGACAATTACTTTGGAACAGTACACCCATCAAATACATCAGTGTTCTCCTCTTCCATTTCAATAATCAAAAGCATTAAATGGTATATTTGGTCTTTAATCTGAGAAGGCCACTAATCATTTCTATCTTGGTATGATACAACCCTCCGTACAGCAGTATCTCTTTTTATGATTTCATTTCATTTGATCACTTATTTCTTACTGATGTTGTCAGTCTTATTTGGTAGATGGATAAGATTAAATTCACATACTGGCCTTGTTTAATCCTTAGGCATTTGCAACATGGCAACCATTTTGATCCACAGGATTTACAACATTCAGACTTTGGAACTACCACTTAGGGTATTGAAGGAAGATGGCCAACTTGGCTTATAAAGAACCAAATGATTAAGTCGCCTGTCCATCTTCCAGAAGTTTCTAAAATTCCAGAAAAACAAGCCCCACAACTGTTCACCACTCCAGTCAGCCCAATCTCTTCGATATTCATTGAGTTGATTTCAACCACTAGCCCCATCTCAAATCATCAATGACACCATCCAGCTCTATCATCTCTGGGCTTCAAGATCATTCCAAAGCTTTCATAGTTTTCTGAAGCGCCTGAAGGGCATAACAGGAACCTTGATGTTCTTATCTCTTCCAATTTAAGTTTCCAGAAGAAAGTTCCAATTCACAAAATAAAATTAGAACCTTAAGTATGAAAAACTTTAATATCTACTATGTTCACGAAATTACCTCAGAAATACAAACACATCCAAAACATTTGCATGGAGGAGAACACCCATGAACTACCACTGCATTGCATTTTTCCTTACATTAAAACAGTTTCCTCCTCCCACTCTACCTTCAGCCCTGGAAACAGATCCTGAATTGAGCAGAATTCAGAGTAGCATTTTGGCTCAGGTCTGTCCTTGATAGACACAGACACTTGATCATTTTTCCTCCTGTGGACTCTGTAATATGCCAGTGTGATGTGCCAGGCCTCGACTATAAGTGTGGTATGTCGTACAGCCTAACAAGAAAATTGTAAATGATCTATTTAAACAAAACAGTGAGTACATTAAGAAGATGACATGTTTTGATGAATCCAATAAATTTCTCCTTCTCTCTCCCATTCCTTTTAAACTTCAAAGCAATCAAATGTTGTTTATGCATAAAATTTAATTCTTTCACAAAACCGTAGCTTGATTGAATTTGCATACTCTATTTCCTGTGAGCCAGTGTTAAGAGAACCTCTTGCAATTTAAACTATTTCCCTACAGTCCCTCTATTTTTGCAGTGATATTTTCTATTAGTGGCTCTATTATGCTTAATATGTGTAATGCTGGAGGACTAGAATTTTCATTAAAGCAACCGGTACTTATAAACTGCTAGGATGAGGGGGAAAAAACTAAATACAAGAAGAGAAAAGACAATAATTACCTGTCTTTGATGTCACACAGATCAATGTGTAAATCACTAAAATTCCCCAGAGAACCTTGCTGAACTAAAATGAGGTCCTTGGGCTGGTTATCAATAAAGATGAGCCTCATGCAGCCTTGAAAAGCAGTAATGGGATTTAAACACTGGGAATCGGTGAAATTGTCAGGGCACCCTGCGGGACAAAAGGAAGGAAGGGAAAGAAAAAAGAATGAAGAACGTTAAAATGACCGTCTATTTCTGTTGGGACTTCCTGATGGAAGACTTTGTGATCTAATTATTCCTATTGTTTTCTTTCCTTGCCCTGAACACGCTTTTTGTGTTATAAACCCCACGGTAATCCAGAAAGAGAGCAGCCAGGCAAAGACACCAGGTGGAAGAGTTTCGCATGGGTTGAGTGGAGTGAAATGCCCTTTTGTTTCCTTTAAACTGCACAGTTAAAAGTTAACTCCTCCCAGAGCAAAAACCGTGTGGAAATTTAATATTAATAACGGGCCGGATTCTGTCGGGGCTAGGGTGTGGGAAGGGGCTCCGAAGTGGGGATGAGAGGTTGGGAATACGTGTGGGGGATTTGGACTGGAGCAGCAGGCTGTGGAGTGAGGCTCTAGCTGGAGGTGTGGGGCCAGAGATGAGGTTTGGGGTCCAGGAGGAGGCTTCTGGCTGAGGATGAGGGGTTTACAATGTGGGACACGGCTCCAGGCTGGGCAGGGGGTTGGAGTACAGGAGGGGGTGGCAGACTCTGGGAGGGAGTCCGCTTGTGTGAGGGGGCTGGGCCAGGGGATTGAGACACGGGAAGCGGTTGAGGCATGGGAGGAGGTGAAGTGTGTGCACAACCGGGCAGCACTGATCGCAGGCAGCATGTCCCTGTGAAATGGGGACATGTTCCTCTAGCTCCTAGGCAGAGGTGTAGCCAGGCGGCACCATGCGTTGTCCCCACTTCCGCACCTCCCATTGGCCATGGCTTCTGGCCAATGGGAGCTGCAGAGTCAATGCTTGGGGTAGCCACTGTGAGCAAGGGCAGCGCACACCTACATGGCTACCTCTCCACCTCAGAGCAGGAGGGACATGTCTCCACTTCCCAGGAGTTTCATGGAGTCAAGCAGGGAGCCAGCCAGACAACAGCCCGTTCAGCAGTGCAGACCAGAGCCTCCAAGGTCCCTTTTAGTCTGGACATTCCAGCTGAAAACCAGACACCTGGCAACCCTACTGGGAACACCTCTCCTGAGGTCAAGCAGTTTACACACCGGTGGCCTTTTTTCAGCAGGAATGCATTAGACAGCTGCCTTGCTGCACACAACACAGCCAGAGGCAGCCGCGGTGGCCCCACCCAGCTTATCACTTTTATCTCACTGGTCACTCCACTAGGACCTGAGAGACCCAGACACCAAGTCCCACCCTCTGCCGGGTGGTGCTCACTCCGTCTGGACAGCTAGGGGGCAGCACAGAAGGACTGGAGCTAGGGAACTGAGCCTTGGGCATCACACCTCTCAGGTGAGTCTCCGGCCACTGTACTAGTGACCCATTTTCACACTTTTTCCCTCTCTGGCCCACTAAATATGGGACAGAGAGGGAGAAAAAATGACTAATCCAGGATCCACCTGGGAGGTGGCAGAACCTAAGCCCAGCGCGAGCCCCCACACCTATACACACTCTGCCATCCCCTGCCGTTCTAACCACTTTTTGTGGTGCTCTGTGGCTTCAGTAGGAGACCGACATCCAGATGCTTCGAGGGACGCAGCAGTACTGAGGGAACTCTCACCCAGACACAGTAGGCACTGAGTAAGTGGAGGGACCTACAGAGTTTGGAGGGAGTTGTGTGGATTGCAGCGGAGTCAAATGCCTAACGACTAGACGTAGGCATCCATTGTTCAGGCAGCTAAATGCCTTTGTGAATCTGGTCAGGCAGGGGCGAAGTGGACCTGAATGGCTGGGGAGCCCTGGCCGGGTGGGGCAGCAGCTGCATCCACGAGTCCCATCCCCAGGGATCTCCAGTCTGGTGAGGAAGAAACAGGGTCATGGAGGCCAGGGAGCTTTGTCCCCGAGGAGCCCCAGTTGGGCAGGGCAGCAGCGGTACCGGTGTCCTGCATCCCAGACAGTGATCCCTGTTCGGGCAGGGGAGAAGCAGTGCCATGGCAGCTGGGGAGCTCCGTCCTGGGGAGCCCGAGCAGGCTGGAGCCCAGTGACAGTGGGGATGGAGAAGAGCCAACTGCAGGGAGTAGGAGTGTCCTGGGAGGCCAGTAGTAGGGGGCTTCCCCATATCCGGCAAATTCCCTCATTTGGGTGCCGGCCAAGAGAAGTCCGACTTGTATTACCTCACTCCCTTGTATCACTTATAACATGCCATAAAAGGCACTTTTCTGAGCATAAAACCCTTTACATTCGACTTAAAGGCAGAATTTCTGATTTAAACATATGTGGTGTCTCTCATGTCAAATACTTGCAGAAGGATCAGCTTCCTACCAGCCCTGCACTATTACACTCAGCTTAGGGAGGCGCAGAGAGAGATACAGAGGTGCTAAGTGCCTCTCCCAAATGTAGACCCCAGAACCAGAACCCCAGACTCCTGCCTCCTCGTCCCTTGCCTAAAACCATCACGTTGGCCGAAGCATTTCAAAACCATAGAATCATAGAATAATAGGACTGGAAGGGACCTCAAGAGGTCATCGAGTCCAGTCCCCCGCCCTCAAGGCAGGACCAAGCTCCATCTACACCATCCCTGACAGATGTCTATCTAACCTGTTCTTAAATATCTCCAGAGAGGGAGATTCCACCACCTCCCTTGGCAATTTAGTCCAATATTTGACCACCCTATTGACAAATACCCTGCAACTCTTTTATGTGCAGGTCTCCCTCTTCCCTACTCTCTGCGTAGGCTCTGTCACCTCTGTATTCAATGGGGAGGCCAGTCAACTCCTAAATAGGCCAAAGGATGGAACCCTTGCAAATGCAAAGAGCCCACATTCAATGGGGTTGCTTGTGAACAGAGGGGCTCAGCAGAAGGGTTCCTCAAAGAGGCCTCTAATGGTCTCCAAAGTTAATGCAGGGCCGTAGTTATTTAAGGAGCAAAGATGGGGCTGGCATAACAACCATTCAGGGGGAGGACAGCCAGCCTGGCTATGTCATAGCAGGAGCATATTGGCTGTTCACCCCTTTGACTGGTGGGAGCCAAATCTCTTTCACCTACATTGGCTTGTTTGTTGCTTTGTTCTCTCTCATGTTCACTAGAGTCGCCTCCCTCTCCCAGCCCTCTCGTACAACAGACCACGCACTAGTCCTCACCGGGGCAAGACCTTGCCATTCATTGAAGCGCCCGACTCCCTGACACACAATGCAGCAGGGGAATTGGCCTTTCAAAGCTCAGCACCTGGACGGTAAAATCTTGCGTCCATCTCAAACCACCTACCTCCGAAATAGTAGCTGTTCCCGGAATAGATCTGCGAGGGGGTGGTCGCGTGGGCAGCAGAGGCCACGTCATTATCCAGCGTCAGGGTGATGCGATGCCTCCTGGCATTTATGCTAACGGAATGCCAGAGCCCATCATGCAGATGGCTGCCTGGAAGAGACACGTGGAGGGTAAAAGGAGAAGAGGGGAGGGGAGAAGGCAGAAGTGGTGTGCACCAAACCTGCTTCGTGTTCAGTCTTGGAGGTGGGGGGAGAAATGTGAAAGCCTGGCTGGGATTGCAAAGAGCAGAGAGCAGGAAGTAACCAGCTAAGCTGATAAATGGATGCTTCACTGTGAAGTCCATTTTATCTATTTAAGCACTTCGGAGTCAGCTAGAAAGCGGAGAGATTTTTTTCAAGATCTTCTTTAAAGGATTTAGGAATACAAGACCCCACTGTCTTTCAAAAGACTTGTGTTCTTAACCCCCTTCATCACTTGGGAATGCCCCCCCCCCCAGATTAATAAACTCAAAATATTATCTGGCTACCCAACGTGCGTTGGGTTTGCTGATAGCACTCCTTGAAAGCCAAAATTACCACTCTGCCTGGGGGACATTGCTAATTGTCTCTTTCTTTTGCACATCTCCACAAGGCTGGGAACAAAGCTGACCTTTTGCTTCTTGGCTCTGCGAATCCATGTGACTCTTCAAAGATTGTAATATGTAAGATTCCCAGGTCATTTGTACTCACATGTGCTCACTTGTGCTCTACAAGTCACAGGGCACGATTCGGACTGCACTTACACCCATCCAAATTAGAAGTAATTTAACTGCACTCAGTGGAGGGATGCCAGCTTAAAACTGGTGCGAGCGAGATCCGGATTGGACCGCTAATCTTGACTCTTGCTAATGGGCTTCTCACAAACACATTGCTTTTAGAAGAAGCGAAAAGGCTTAACGATAAGTGAAGGCATGCTAACAATTGAAAATTAAATGCCAAAACTGTGTATGTGGGAAATAATTTAATTAAGCACCAGGAAATGAAACTATTTCCATAAAAGCTTTTGATTAAAGTATGCACATTTTCCAGAAAAAATGGACCCATTTCCAACAAAGAATAGGGCCATTTTTAAGTGAAAACATGTAGCTAAAGTTTGAAACTTGTTCAAGAAAATGGGTCAAATTTGTGTGGAAATGGGTCAAAGATGTTTTTGCAGGAGATGGGGATGTCTACAATATTCCAGTGCTTTTTATGTGCCTGTAGCCCTGTTACCGATATTTTGTGCTTTTTCATGCTACGGTCAGGTTAACTATTTCACAACCACATTAAACACCACAATTTGACCTTCTCCAGCTTTCCCATCATCCCGCCTTTCAATGTAGGAGTAAGTGTAATATTTAGCATTTACTCAGGGGACTTGAGCCAGCTTCCTGAAGAATATCTGTACAGAGCTGCCTCCTCCTTTAACCTTTAACTTTTGAGAGCTTCACAAGGTGAACATGGGTTTTATATGACCACCTCATCCCTCTTAAATGTTATCAAATGAAGATTTTTGCTCCCTTTCAAAGTCAGGGCACGTCTAATATAGCAGGGCTGAAGCTGAAATAAGCTACGCAACTTGAGCTATGTCAACGGCGTAGCTGAAGTTGAAATAGCTTATTTTGGCTTTTGGCACTGTCTGCACAGCAGGAATTCCAAGAAAGAGCACTCTTCCTCCGACTTCTATAACCCTCATTTTACAAGGAGTAAAGGAAGTCGGAGGAAGAAGTCCTCCAGCTCGACAGTATTTTGACATTATGTCAAAATAACTGCTTGTAGTGTAGACATGGACTTCGTTATTTCGTCAGTTATTCTGAAATAACACTGCTGTGTAGACGTACCCCCAGGGATTTGCCCAGGTCCAGTTTCCATCCAGCATACGTAAATGTTTCTGTTGGGTTTTTTTAACTACACATTTTTGATTAATGGATTTTTTTTATTCTAATCTACTCACGCCCTCCTTATTAGCCTTGGGAAATCTCAGTTCAGAGCCCAAGTGAAAAAAGCATTGCAAAAAAGCCTGGGACGAGTAGGCAACCTAGCAAATGCTGTTGGTCCTGCCTAGGGATTCATCAAGGGAGCTATAATGGAAGTCTTGCAGGAGACCTGCCCAGACTGTGCTTGGTTCTACCACGGAGAGAGAAAAGTCCTCTTATTTAGCCATAGAAGCCAACACAGAGTTGTTCCACACATGCTATTTTAAGAGTATTCTCTCCACTTCCAGCACTCAAAGTCTGCTTTGTGCTATTCCAGCTGGGGAAAATAGCTGGCTTCAGTATCCAACTAGATTCCTCTGCGTGGCAGAGCTCTGACTATGCCCGTGGGCCCCGTAGTTCTGGTGGATAGTGTTCTGCCTCAGGGACTCGTTGTGACCCTCCACACAGCCTCTTCTTTTCCTAGAGGCCACGGTCACAGTCTATAAGCCATACTTATCACAGGCTAGTCCATAAGTATGGGGTGAAACCCCTGTGTAAACCTACCCATGAACAACCCTTTGTAGTGGTGTGGGAATGGCTAGGGGGAACCGGGCCTACCCACTACCCCAGGTTCTGGCCAAGGGACTCGATGGCTGTGGCAACTGATGTGGTTTGTTCTACTCCATGTCTGGCAACTATTTCCCTAGGCCACTTCCCCAAATGATCCCTCCCAGGACCTTTCCAATGATACCTGAGCAGCCTGTCCTGCTCCTCCATACACTCTGCCTGATATGCAGGTCCCAGCTCCCACTCAGACACTGCTCACTGCCAACTCTTGGGCTCCTTCCCTCCTTCAAATGCCTCTCATTGCTCTGAACTAACGGAAGAGGAGCCCTTTTAAATCAGTATGAACTGGCTCATGATTGGCCCCAGGTGTTCTGAGTAGCCTGACTCCCCTGTAGCCTGACTCCCCTGGCTCTGGAAGGCTCCAGGTGGTCCTGATTGGCCAGACTGATTCTGGAAAGTTCCTGCTGGTTCTAGGCCTCCCCTGCCAGCTACCTACTTAATCTAGGGCTATCATACCTCCCCTTCAAGCATGCTCCTGTAGCCTTCTGGCCTGACCCTGTCACACCTGGACCTCCTCCAGCGGTGTTCATCGCGTGCACCAACCCCTGCACCAACCTCTCTTGGCTGCTCCCAATGAGAGATGTGGCTTAGAGAAAGGTCTGTGGTTCTGGGTGTCATTGTAGTCAGGAAATGTAGGCTTTCCCTAAATTGTGGCAGTCCTCTTGGGCCCTTTGCAAAATGGAATTCAATCAAATTCAAGGACCTAGCCCTGTGGTTCTCAACTGGTGGTCCATGGACCATTGGTGGTCCATGGTGACTTTTTCGGTAGTCCACGGGAACATTGTCCAAAGTCACATGGCGTGGGCAGGCATCAAAAATCTGTTTTTGATTGGCCTGGTGGTCCATGGACTGAAAAGAGTTGAGAACCACCGCTCAAAGGATGGGATTTTCACTACTTCTCAAAGGGCAGTTAGTCTGCTGTTTCAAAGGAAATTTAGGTTAATTCTAAAGAAAATGATTGTTCGGCAGATATCGACCAGAGTTACTCAGATCCAAGCTTTCTTGGTTCAGGCCCAGCAATAATATAGTCAGTGCTGCTATTATTGCTCCAAATAGAAGGTTCAGTCTGATAAGGAAAAGCAAGATCCAACTTTCCCTCAGGTGACTGTTCTCCCTTCCCACGTGACTGGCCCAAGGATTAGAAACAGGCCTGGGAGACAGGAGACAATGAAAATACCTGCATTGATCTCCACGGAGTTTTCTGACACTCTCTGAATGACAAGTGTCAAGCTGCCAGCGTGGAGATACAGCAGGACGACTCCGGAATCTTCAGACAGCTCCGTGGACAGAAGCAGCCCATCTTTGTTCCACGTTCGAAACTGGAAGCTGACGGACAGCCCGTCAATCTGGGGAGTGCCGGGTAAAAGCAGATAGCTGCTGCTGGAGCTGACAAAGGTGATGGGAACAATTCGTGGCTCTGAGCAGGAAAAAGTCACGTTGCCCTACAAAACAATAAGCAGTAAACATGTCAGGCTGTTGGTTTTTTTCCCCCATTGGGAGACCTTCTTTAAACAGTTGCCCTCAAAGCTGGCCTTGATTTGGGGATTATTTTGCTCTCCCATAGGAGTTTGAAATATAATACTTTTATATGCTCTGCATATGTTGACACCAGCAAGTTTCTTGCTGAGACGCATTCCACGACAGATTTATGCACAAGCTAAGACAGACACACCTTGGAGCATCAAATTATGAGGGGCTGCTGTCTCAGAAAATCCCTTCTCATTTTTAGTTGCATCCTCGCCTATGTACCAACATATATGTAAATATAAAACTTTATTAGGTCTATTTCAATTGTCCTTTCTGTTAGAATAATACACATTTTGGTAATGCTATGTGGCCTCTTAAACTTGATGTAGTTGAGGCAGGGCTACTCAACAAGAATGGGTGTTTTGCCATTGACCAAAAAGGGAACAGCATCAAACTCTTTGTTTACTAGATTAGTTCTTTCAGAGATTACATATATGGTGGTTTATATGCATTTAGGCCTGGTCTATATTGGAATCGACGTGTCTTAAATCCCTGTCCACACAGCAAGAGGTCGATGGGAGCAAACACTCCTTTCAGCTTCCCTTATTCCTCACACGGAGTAAGCATACTAGCCAATAGGGGCACCCTCTGAGTTTGATTTAGCATGTCTTCACTAGACCCACTAAATCGAACCCTGGAAAAGCGACCGCGTAGGGCCAATGTGACCTTAGATAATAAAATCTGTGTTGAGGCAGTGGGTGAGAAACCTCACCACGTTGTTTTATTCCCCCTAATCGTACATGTATATCTACCACGCTGTGAACAACAATGACCCCTTGGATTTATTTAGCACCTCCCAAACACAAAAGACTTCATAGGATGCAGAGCATTGTTGTGTCATTCTGTTGTACACTGTTAAGCAGCCATCACTTTTTATTCCCCCTAATCGTACATGTATATCTACCACGCTGTGAACAACAATGACCCCTTGGATTTATTTAGCACCTCCCAAACACAAAAGACTTCATAGGATGCAGAGCATTGTTGTGTCATTCTGTTGTACACTGTTAAGCAGCCATCACTTCTCACCCCAAAGTGCCTGCACTTCAGAAGCAGTGGGTGAAGTTGCTCCTCCAATCCGCCCTGTGATCACTGTGAATGAAATGCTTCTAAATGTCATTCTAATTACACAGTTTTCTACCTCTGGGCTAAGAGGTGTTAGGGTTTATCCACAAGTAAAGTTATAAAATAGTTGGTTAGGATGAGAAGCCTAATTAATTAAATTAAAATTCAAGGAGACATTTAGGTAGATTGAAGGCAAGCACCCCAAGTGTAATATGGCTATCGGGGACTTCTAACCCAGACGGCTTCAGTTCGTTGTCTGACCGCAAAGAGACAGGCAACACCAGCAAGGTCTAATCACAAAGCTCTTTATTGAAGAGTGCACACGACAATAGAGAGCAGCCCGTCTCCACCGAGAACCAGCCGCCGATTTCTATAGCAAGTGGGGTTATATAAACAGTTCCATCGCATCATCGACTTCACTTAAGCAACCCACCCCCCTTTGTTAGTTAGAAACTTCTAGCATGGATGCATACCTTGCCAACTATACAAGGTGGCCTTGATACATCAGCAACTTTCTTATTAAGACAGAAGACAAGTACCAGCCAACGAGGAGACAGGGAGTTTCCTTATCAGTTCCTTAAGCAAGCTGTTCAGCTCAGCAAGTACAGAAATGCAGCTGTTCGCTTATCTCATGCCCTTGCTCAACTCATGTCTCAAATTTTATTCAGGGACTACCCAGAACCCTTTGCTGGACTCTTCTCGGTCTGTTTTAGCATAACCGCCCTAGGCCCAATTTTCTGTGACCTAACAGGGCCAATGTTTTAAGACTAATCTCTAGCACAGATTCTTATTACTGCACAAAGCAACGTAGAAACAAATAGCTGGATGATTCCATTTTGATTATAATGATTAGGTAAGATGGCACTCTAACCCACATCCTTCCATTTGCTGTCTCTACAGAAATAATTTTTGGGACGTTACTACAATGCTGCATGTACAACAAAATTATGGAAAGCCAAGTAAAAAAAAATCATATTTTCAACAGTATCCTTAGGATGTTTAGTATCGTATCCTGCCAGCAGCCTCACTGAAATCAGTGAGGCTCCTTGAAATATAAGGTACTGAGGAGTAGTTCCATTCTTCACGTTATTTCAGAGCTTATTGTAGCCGGTAGGTGGAGAAGATGCCCTATTGTTTATTTTCAGGGCTATTCCATGTTGATTATCTAGCCCAGCCACTCGAGTCAGATAACAAAAACTTAGCAATTAATGAGACCAAAACACATTTACAGAATCATATTTCTTCAAAGCTGGAAAATTGCTGAAGCTAGCTTACAAGAAGCCTTGTAAAATACAGACTGGAATCTGATAAACCCATTGAAGTGAAATGCTCTCTCCACAGAACAGCCTCTCATTAGAGTGGCTATCTCATTTTAACAGGATAATTATAATGAACAAAGCATGACTGATGTGTAGGAACTTGTATGGTGCTTGAAGAATGCCTTATTGAAATGACATGACAGGTAAAAGAACTATACCCTATCATTTTCAAGACCTCTTCTAGTCTTTATTATTTTCCATGGGAAATTTAATAAAGTGCCAGAAAGAGAATTAATGAAACTGTATGAAACAAACTCTCCGTAGATTATTTTTCTAGGTGCAGAGCTGTTTGCACCAAAACAAGCAATGGCAAAAGGAAACGGAAGGCTTCTCCAGTGTTCCCAGGAAGCTGTGCACTTGAGTGGCCATGCAGAAGAGATTCAAATGCCTCCCACGTGATTGGCAGAGTGCCCACAGCATGTGATTCTACCAGTAGTACACATCTGCATATGCTTTGGTGCAGATAACATTTATTCTGCACATGGATGGAGAAAAAAGAGGGAACATTGGGCATATCTTGTGCAAATTATTATTTAGAAGCGCTTATATGTTTATCCAAATTATCTGGCCCTCAGTCACCTGGGAGCTAGGATGCAAATTTGCCTATAACCTTTTAAATGTTTCTAGTATAGAAATGTTTGGTTTAATCTAAATAGGAGATACCAGAGCCCCAGGAAGCACTGGGGAGTAATTAGTTTGAATTAGTCTGGAGAGTAGTTATTTTGAAATAGCAGCACTGGAGCATCCACACTAACACCATGTTGAAATAACAATTTTGAAATTAGCAATATTCCCTAAGGAAAGCAGGAGTACGGATTTCAAAATAACCAGCCTGTTATTTTGAAATAACAGATTTGGTAATGTGGACATTCCCATTATAAATGTGACCTAAGGAAGGCTATTTTGAAATAACTCCCTAGTGTAGACCAGAGCCAGAGGTACATCTACACAGTAGCATTATTTCAGAGTAACTGACTTTATTCAGGAATAACATAGTGCACATCTCTACTACCAGCCTTAGTTACAAATAATGTCAATTTGGAGGACTTCTTATTCCGATTCATGGTAACCTTCATTTCACAAAGAGTAAGGGAAGTCGAAGGAAGAATGTTCTTCCTTTAACTTCCTGCTGTGTAGACAGCGCCAAAAGCTGAATTAATCTATTTTGACTTAAGCTACGCAATTGAGGTAGCTGAAGTTGCATAGCTTAATTCAGCTTCAGCCCTGCAGTACAGACTGCTAGGAAATCTGCCATGATAGATTAAAAATTGAAGTCTATGTCACCTAGTTGAATTTATATAGAGAATTTTAGTTAAACAAAATATAATTTAACTGAGTTCGAATTTGGTCAGGATATTGAAATAAATATTCCTATATTTGAAACATAGATCTTAGCATCTTAAGTACTTTAAGCAGACTTTTGTGTCTCATCTGAAAGTCAAAACACAACCTCTTAGCAACATGTTAAGGTGAGAGTTTAGTGTTTACCCATATGCAAAAGTTACTTACTGAATAATTAGTGCAGATTGATTTTGACTGATCTTCTATCCACATGCTAATGTACAGGGCTTGACAAATCCGTGTATCTATTCACCTGTGGTGAGTAGATTTCAGCCGGTCACCCCGTTCACCGGCAGTGTGGGTCTGGTGCATGCGCAGTGCGGGGGTGGCGACTGGATTTCGCCGCGGTTTGTCGAGCCCTGCTAATGTATATTAGAACATAAGAACGGCCATACTGGGTCAGACCAAAGGTCCATCCAGTCCAGTACCCTGTCTGCCGACAGTGGCCAATGCCAGGTGCCCCAGAGGGAGAAAATCGAACAGGTAATGATCAAGCGATCTCTCTCCTGCCATCCATCTCCATCCTCTGACAAACAGAGTCTGGGGACACCATTCCTTACCCAGACTGGCTAATAGCCATATATGGACTTAACCCTCCATGAATTTATCTAGATCTCTTTTAAACCCTGTTATAGTCCTAGCCTTCACAGCCTCCTCAGGCAAGGAGTTCCACAGATTGACTATGGGCTGTGTGAAAGAGTTCCACAGATTGACTATGCATTTTTATTTGTTTTAAACCTGCTGTCCATTAGTTTCATTTGGTGGCCCCTAGTTCTTATATTATGGGAACAAGTAAATAACTTTTCCTTATTCACTTTCTCCACACCACTCATGAATTTATAGACCTCTATCATATCCCCCCTTTAGTCTCCTCTTTTCCAAGCTGAAAAGTCTCAGTCTCTTTAATCTCTCATATGGGACCCGTTCCAAACCCCTAATCATTTTAGTTGCCCTTCTCTGAACCTTTTCTAATGCCAGTATATCTTTTTTGAAATGAGGAGACCACATCTGTACACAGTATTCCAGATGTGGGTGTACCATGGATTTATAGAAGGGCAATAAGATATTCTCCATCTTATTCTCTATCCCTTTTTTAATGATTCCTAACATCCTGTTTGCTTTTTTTGACTGCTGCTGCACACTGTGTGGACCAATCCTCCTTCATAAAGCTGACAAGATTCAGAGAGCTGTAAAGAATACTATGCAAAGTATCCTATCTACTAATATGGGAAGTGGGAATGTTTTGCAAAACAAAAGGGGTTAAATTTGTAATGAATATTATCCACAAAAGTAAATGTTCATTGGCAGAGAAATCGGATGAGAAGAGTCTGATCTCTAGAGACAGAAGAGGGATCAATTATGTACAGCTCCTAGAAACTCCAGCTAACTGAGCTCAGGCGTTTGAGAGGTCTCATGAAGGGTGAGATGTCTTAATTGGCAACATGTTGATGGAAGTCACTGCAGAACTTTAGTGTTCAGGGAAGAGATGGAACATTTTTTTTTTTTTTTTTTGGTGAGAGGCCTGACTTGAAGATAGTGTTGCCAGACAGTTGATTGGGTATAAGTACGATATCACACAGAGCTTGACTGTAATCCAAAGCCAACTGGCCTCTTTCCAAGGACTTCTGAGGATTCTGAAGCAAACCCTAGAATCACAGACACTAAGGCTACTTCTGCACTGAGGAGCTATCCCAGCGTGCCGGAAGTATCCTGAAATAGCGATTCCACATCTTTAAAGCGGCCCATTATTTTAAAAGAGATTCCATGAGGGTTAAGGGATGTTTTGGAATAGCGCTTTATTTCAAAATTTGGCACGGTGCAGACAGTTAGTGCAAATTGTGTAGCTTATTTCGAGGTAAGGGTGCAGTGGAGATGCACCCCAACAAACCATTCACCTTTTCTTGCCCTTTATGTAGTGTGACGGGGCAGACAAGCCCGCACTGAAGGGCAGAAGGCAGCCCAGGCCCAGCTGGCGGAAGGAGCCCCACCCATCCATCCTTGCTGGGCATGCTCCCAGTGAAGCCCAGGTATAAGAGCAGAGAGGGCCCTGCATGAAGGAGGGCAGGAGGAGGGTAGAAGGGAGCAGGCAGCAACCCCAGTGTTTCTGCAGCAGCTGAGGCCAGAGCCAGAGCCAGCAATGGACTCTGGGAATAAAGCCAGCAACCAACCCCTGCCTGAGAGACCGGAGCGCCCGCAACCCCGGCAGCAGCCCCGGCAAGTACGGACTCCGAGGCAAATAGACCACAGGGGAACCAGGGCATGGTAGGAAGCAGCCCAGGGCAAAGGACCCCGGTAGAGGGGCATTGACTTGGTGGCGCAGTTGAGGGGGGGATGAGCCCCTCGACATGTAGTCCCTGTGGCTTGAGAAGAAATAGGGGAAACTACTAGTCGAGAAACGATGAGACAACGAGAAATCAGAACATTACAGAGAACAATCACCTGAACAGCAATCTTCTATGTTTAGCCTACCGAAGGAATACAGACCAAAACAACAGCATGAATAGGAAGAGCAAGTGAAGAATATTTCTGAGCTCTTACTTCTCCTGAAGGGACAGGGGATCTTTATTCTGCTCATTAACTACTCTGGGGATAGTATGCAATAAAGCAGATGTGTTTTGTCCGGGGAGCGTCGCAGGGAGAGAGGTCAAATGGCTGATAAGTGGACAGAGTTCAGATTACCCGGGCATAAGAAACAGCCTCATGCATGTTAATAACAGAGTAGAAGAGGGTCATGCTGGTTTTATTTATTTATTTCGAGATTGTGCCCTACCAGGAAAAGTATCATTTAACAAAAGTAAAGCATTCAATAGACTGAAGTATTTTCCCTGTGGGACTCCGGAGGATTATATACTTGGTTAAACAGCTCTGAGATTTTTTTTCCCCTCTCCCTCAGCCTCTTGAGCTTTTAGGTCACAGGCCAACATTGTAACAAAAGATTTTACAGCGTTTGCACTTGCAGTAACTGAACATTATCACTCCATAATATTCAGCCCTCGCTGAAACTTGGCAGCAAGTGATGGGAACCGCTATAAAGCTACTTCGAAAAAAAAATTAGAAATCCTTCCCACTGGGGAGGGAGTCCTAGCAAGGGAGGGAACCACAGCAAGAAATAAATTAAACAAATGTCTAGATCTCTCAATATTCTTCTGCAGTTGACTAGGGAAAACAAGAGTAAAGCCGGTCTGTTACATTCACCGTACTGGACAGTAAACATAACAGATGAGTTAGCTGAAATGTGTGAATTATCGCAGTGCTGGTTTGTGCTTTATGCCAATCCTGGGTAAACTTGTCTGTGGTTTATTAGATTTTATTCTTTGGAACAAAGCGTAACAGCAAGCAAGGGCTTTTTTTTATTATTATTAAAACTCAGCGCTATCCCCTTTAAAATAGAAAAGTGCCTGCAAAGCAATTCTGATCAACTTGGTTTTTTATTAGTTTCTTTATTGAATTTGTTTTCCCCTTTCAACTCTGAGTCAAAAGATGGTAAGGCCAAAGACGACTAAAAAATGGCTTAAAGAACCATTGGTATGAATAGCTCCGATTCCATCTCCGAAACTGGTTAATTCAGCCCTCCCTCCTACTTAGGCTATGTCTTCACTGCAAGTTCTTCCAGCAGAAAATATGCTAATGAGGGGCTCATTAGCATAAGTTACCATCTCATTAGCATATTTTCTGTTTCTTTTCGCGCAAGGGTTTTTTGCGCAAAAAGAAGCAATGCGGACTCTTTTTTTGCGCAAAACCCTCATTTTGCACAAGATTCTTACACCTCTCCGGGACAGGCATAAGGATGTTGCACAAAATGTTTTTTTGTGTGCAAAAACCCCCCATCCACACTGCTTCTTTTTGTGCAAAAAACCCTTGCGCAAAACGAAACGGCAGAAAATATGCGAATGAGATTTTGGCTTATGCTAATGAGTCACTCCTTAGCATATTTTCTGCCAGAAGAACTCACAGGGAAGACGAAGCCACAATGTGGACAGAGACAATGAGCCGCTGTGGGCCCTGGGCAAAGTGGGAAGGCTGGCTCCATGCTCGTGAAAGGGGTGGGGCTGAGGACAGAAGGGGCGTGGCTAAGGCCAGCCAGCCTTCAGTGCTGCTTGGAATACAGTCCTCCTCTCCCCAGCCCTTGACAAAGATTTACCGGGCCCAGGGCTCTGTTTGCCACCACTGCCCTTTGAATCACAGCTGCCTCCTTTGCCCCCTACCCCATCAGTGGGCCTGAACACAGAGTACTAGGTAGATTACTGATCACATGTCCTTTGGATAAGACTTTAAAACTAAACTGTCATTTAATCAGAGTGGGCATTTGTTTTCTCATTCCCTCAATGTTTGACTAGCCCGGTAACACCAAATATGCTGTTTTCATGGTCTCTAGCCATAAAATGAAGCAGGCAACATCTCTGCTGAAAGCTTGGAACGAACAGATACTCTTAATCATTGTGAGATATGTATGCAGTAATGTTTAAAGGAATAATATAACTGCACATTCTCACCAGGGAATTCTCTCTCTCATTGATGGCTCTTTCAGGGAGAGAAAGGAAGTTGCTACTCTCTCCTCCCAGCTAATTATGCAATGCAATGTGCTACTGTCCACTGCGAAAACAACCTAGAAAAGTCAATGGAAAGCCACCAAAAATAAATATTGACATTTGGAAGTGAAAAGGAATGACGTGACAGCAAGAGGAGGACTCTCGCTGTGATTAAAGACCAATAAAAGATTGAGTATGGCACAGAGTGGAGAAAGATCCTCTTCATTCATTCACTGAGGCAGTACCTTAATGAGCAAGGATGCTTGATGACCGACTACTGTATCCCGGTTCCTTGGGACCAGCAAATGCTGCAGAAGACTGAAATTGAGAATGAGAATCTGCTTTATTTGCTAGGAAACGGGGATGAATGGTCACAAGTTGCAGTGGGGGAAGTCTAGGTTGGATATTAGGGAAAACTATTTCACTAGGAGGGTGGTAAAACACTGGAATGGGTTCCCTAGGGAGGGGGTGGAATCTCCATCCCTAGAAGTTTTTAAGTCCCAGCTTGACAAAGCCCTGGGTGGGATGATTTTGTTCGGGTTGGGCCTGCTTGGAGCAGGAAGTTGGACTTGATGACCTCCTGAGATCCCTTACACCGCTAAGATTCTAGGGCTGGTGACTATTAATAGGCATAGGCTCTCGTTCGCATATTATGCTTTTGCTTCCCACGCAACATCGGTTTTCATCACTCACCCTGGTTTTTAATTTGAATCTCTGCTCTTTTTAAACAGATGTTTCCTTGTGTTTGACTATCATTAGAGTCTGGTGCTCTGAGGTGACCCTCATGATCTGAGGTACTCTACTCATTTGGGAACGGAGGAGATGGGATTCCTGTCCACAGGGGACACTTTGAAGGGAGTCGGCAGCTATTGTCAGAGTTGGTTCAGCCCAGAGGAAGGGACTTGATTGGCTGACAGGCTGGTTGTATGAGGGAGCTGCCACCCATCTGAGTGCAGACAAGGATGAAGCAAAGTCCTGGGTGTCCAGAGAAGTGTCCCAGCTACCCCATCTGCTAGCCAGCCAAAAGCCATGCTCCCGGAGCTGATCAACCAGCTACAGAGACATTAAAATGTAAGAAAGTTGGAGAGAGGGAACGAAAAGGCGACTGTTTCAGAGTCTTGCCAACTATGGCTGGAAGGGACTTGTTTTGCTTCATTTGGAACGCACTTAAATGCTGTGGGATTCATTATTTTGCTCACATGCTGCTTCAAGATTTCATGCAAAAGGAGGCAAAAACCTCGGAGAGAGAAAAATGCAAACGGGAAAACCACAGTGAAGCAGATTCAGCCTAACTGTCCCGCACAGGAGGTCTTGAGGTAGGCTGAGATGCAGGTGCAGCCTTTTTCCCCAGTAGCCCATCTGCTTCTGCAGGAATGAGGATGCACTCTGGAAAAGTAACAGCTGGGAAGGCACTGTGGTTATCCACATCTGTTTTCTCTCTGCGGCTCCAACACATTTTCCATCAGCATGCACGTAAAAACGGCTTTGTTTTCGCAGAATCACAGAGCTGGCAGAGACTTCAGGAGGACATCAAGTCCAGCCCCCTGCCCAAGGCAGGACCAATCCCAATTTTCCAAGTCTCTAACCTGTAGGCACTAATTAGGAATGACTGGACTGACGCCGAGAGGTGACCATCAACGCTTACAACAGTGCTTCGGCAGAATGAGATATGAGCACAGACACGCACATTCTTCTCAAGATGATAGCGCCTCAGATCCGCTGAGCGGAACAGCTTGTTTGGAAAGGAATGAATTATTAGTTTGCATTCTCCTGTCACTAGCGATTTCTCTGCACTCTTTGATGCCTGCAAGTGGTGAGTTCCCCAGGGAGTACACTGATGCATTTGTATGTCACCACATCCCTCACTGGGCTGACTCAGCATTCCCAGATTCAGCCTGGCAAGCGGACATGGGATTTCAAGCACGAGAGCTGACTACTCCTGTTTACAGCAGGAAACTGAAAAGCCTGACACTTTTCCTGCCAGATCTCAGATAGACCAGAGCCTCTTCCAGGTATTTAAAAACATGGATCAATGTATTTATGAACCTGGGGTGTGTGGAGCGGAACATTCTCTATTTTACTTGAATAGAAACAACGGCACGGTGTGGGGAAACTCAAGAACTGTATTTTTTAACCACGTCTTTCCTACTCCCGATCTATTCCCCTGAATGTTCTAGTCAATGTCTCTTTCGAGCAGGTCTGAACATTGGGGTGATCTCACTAAAGGGTGACCTGAAGCCTAAAACGTTGCCTCGAGGCCTTTTCCGATGGGCGTTTATTGCAAGTCCAGTGACTACAAATGAGTTGTAGAAAAGGACAAAAGTGCCACCATAATAAAATGCACCATCCAAGCATATTGTCTGAATGCAGGCTTTATATTGACAATCTGCATTTTCTTTCCCTTGCACTAGCCATTTTGAGGACCATTCCTCTTATTGATCAAGATTTTCTTTTTTTCACTGAGAGGTCTCTGCCTTTGGAGTTGAAGTATCATAATTCCTCCCAGCTCAAAGGCTCCAAGAAAGACCCACATAGTGACTTAAAACACAATGTTCTCAGTGTCACACTGCTCACAGGACTGTCACTCGTCCTCACCTCATGCCCCTCTCTCTTTCTCTCTCACACACACACAACCCTGCCAAGACCCCAGCCAACTCCTGCACCCTCCCTACTAGCCAAATCCCCCATTCCCAGCCTGTCTCCACACCCAACGTGGCCACCAGCCAATACAGACACCAGCACAAGGTTCTCATTTACATTTTACTAGTGTCTACTGGACTAATCCATTCATGGCTGTCTCCATTTTGGAGGGAAAAGCCATTTAATTAGGAATAATTATTTCTCTAGTGTAACACTCATGGGTCCAGGCTTAAATTTTCAGTCAGGGGGACAGTGACTTGTCATTTGGCTTCTGGATTAGATAGGCCGTATTCCCCTTGTCACTTGGAGAAACACATTGTTAATACAGTTGCTTCTCCAGCTTGAACGACAAAGTGAACAGGGGGAGGGAAGAGGGAGGAGCAGAAGGTAAGAGAAGAAAAAGCGTGGAACAATTTTTGGACCACGGTACAGCATAATCTCCTCAGGTGTTAAATGTATGGGGATCTCAGGTATAAAACGGATAGTTTGAAGGGGAAGGCCAAAGTTCTTGCTGTACCTCACTGTGTGCCTGGGTTCACTGTGTGCCATTGTATTCCATTTCACCATGTTTTCCGCTTCAGTGCTACCTCACGAAGCACAGCGACATAAAACAAAGCTCAAGCACAACTGGGGAATGTTATAGAATGACTTCCCGACTCTCCGGGAGTACAGAATCATCCCTTAAAGACAACAACTGCTTTAAAGGATGGGCCTTTTTTTCTTCACAAGAGCTTTCATGAGGCAGTGGCCCTTTTCACAGTCTTCCACTGCCACATTCTCTAGGGATGGAGAAGAGAATGGCACCACCTGTGTCATGGAGGGGGTTGTTATTGTACCCGTGAAGAGCAAAATGCCTTGTGCAAGTGAGGACTATTGGAGAGTCTGTGTTCAGCAATGGTGACTCTGCATATGTACAAAAGGACTTTTACCCATGACTGTCTACACAACACAAGCTGGAACGCCACAGGCAGAACACCCTGACCCTATAGTCTCACTATGCAGTTGTCAGATCTGCACATGGAACAGCGGCAGCACCACGCAAGGTAACGTTTAGGAATCAACTAGCCATTGAAAACTGCAGCGCAACACTTGAACGTTTTGTGGGAGAAGGGCTGTAAGAAGTACGGCTTTCCAGATCACTGATCCAATCTATACTTAATACCTGAATAAAATATACTAATCGTGTGTTATTCAATGCTTCAGGCTGCATCACTCACACGTTCATTTAGAAATCAATGTTTTCCCTCCATGTCTGGCCCTATTTCTAGAAATATATGCAGTAAGTTCCCCAGGAAACACTTCTCTCCAACATTCCAAAACACGCAGGGAATTTACTCATGGAATAAAGTTCTGCTCAAAGTCAGTGAGAGTTTGACCAGATTCTGACTCTGTTGCTTTTAGTACTCTAGATGGCCTCACCGAATCTTTGGAGAGACCCAGAGACGTCAATCCAAAATTAATTAAAGAGTAAAAAGTTTCCTTCAACTCAGCCTCCCCAGACTCAAGCATAGCTGGATATCAGCAAACCTAGCACATCTGGGTATGTGCCTTTTTGAATGACCCTCCTGATATTGCGGGAGCAGAAGCACATATCCTTTGAACGAACTATACACATAACAGTCTAATCTGAGCTGAAATCATCTGGTAGGAGAGACAGCACTTGTCACTGTCTGGGAATGGAAGGAAATGTTGTATCAAAGAAGAAAAATAGACACAACTGGTTCTCACCACGGTGTAGATCTGAGGTTTACGCCTTTTCGCCAGGTCAATTATATTGACTCCATTGTAATAAAGGTTCTCGATGCATCCAAGGAAGTTTTTCTTCAGAAAGGTTCCTGGCTTTCCTGGGACTGGGATCCCTCCGAAACTGAGCTTTGGGAAAGAACAAAGACAACACTCAGTTACAACTTCAAAATGTAGGGGAAAGGAAGGAGTGGAGCATCTGGAGAGAGGAGTTAAAGCTACACATAGAAGATCTTGTGAATTAAGGCTAGCACGGGCCTTAGTGGATAGGGGATGGGGGTGAGACTATGGAGCCTTGAGTTTTTTTCCTGACTCTGACACTGAGCTGCTATTTGACCTTGGGAAAGTCTCTTCACTTCTCTGTTGCCACTTCCATCATTTTTCTGCTTTTTCTACTTAGATTCCACAATCACTGTGTGCATATACAGCCCCTAATGCAGAGGGACTTTGATTCCATTTGGGACTTGTAACAATCCTCATGGCAATCAATGAAGATAGCAAGTGCGAATAATAAACAGTGGGTGTGGAGCAGGGTTAGGGCACTGCGATTTAGAGCAGCTCTCCCCCAATGGTTGAATGTCGGCAGTAGTACTTCAGAGGGATATGGTGAAGCTCTGTTCATAAGTGCACTGCTTGTGTTTAACCCATGGGGAAGGTGCAGGGCACTTCCCTCCAGTAAAAATTCCTGACACGCCAACGTTCTGCATTGCATGGACTGCAAGGACAGCTCTTCTGGGAGCGAATCACCCAATGTTAAATGGCATGGCCTTCATACTAAAATAATTCCATGACTATTCCCAATCAGTATAATTGGCGACAAAATCATTTTAGGATACAAACAAGGACACAGGAACATCGTCATTGTGATGTCTGTGACAGCCAGTTCCGACAATCTGATCTAGTAAATAACACCCGCTAGACCGACAATGGAAGACAGTCACAAAACACCATGTGTTGCCAGGCAACATCAAGGGGCATCCAGAAGCATAACTGTGATAACACCGTCTCCAATCCATTGATGCCTGTGACATCACTGCTTGCCAGGGCACCTCAGAGCAGGACTAGAACTTGGATTTTTCTGCTCCAAAAAGCCCATGGCCTGTCACAGGGGTGACAGGAGATTTCCCGTTTTACGTGAACAATACGGGTGATATGACACCAATAGAGTAGTTCTGATTACACCCAGTAGAGGGCAGCAGCATACTGATGCCAAACAGTCTGTTATGGTAAACATGTTGTTTTGACTATTTTTGCTCTAAGTTTTCATGCTGGCATTGAGCTTGCCTTGAGATGGTATTTGGGATTATAACCAAGCAAAGGCAAAAGCTCTTTTAGGGTAAGTCTACACAGCAACATTATTTCAAAATCACTAGCATGATTTTGAAATAACTTATCCTGCGTCTACACAACAGACAGTTATTTCAAAATAATGTTGAAATACTGTCAAGCTGGAGGACTTCCTACTCTGATTCCTGAAACACTCATAGTACAAGGAGAAAGGGAAGTCAGAGGAAGAATGCTTTATTTTGAAATAAGTGCTGTGTAGATGCTCTCAATTTCGAAATAAGCTATTTTGAAATAAGCTACGCAACTGGTGTAGCTAAATTTGTGTAGCTTGTTTCAAGTTAAGCCCTGCTGTATAGATGCACCCTTAGATAAAATACCTCCATGTGTGGCTTTGCAGATACCCGAGTCGAGGAGTTCATTAGTGGAGGAGGTAGCCGTGTTAGTCTGAATCTGCAAAAGCGACGAGGAGTCCTGTGGCACCTTATAGACTAACTGAAGTGTAGGAGCATAAGCTTTCATGGGCAAAGACCCACTTCGTCAGATGCATCTGACGAAGTGGGTCTTTGCCCACGAAAGCTGAACCTGCAAAAGCGACGAGGAGTCCTGTGGCACCTTATAGACTAACTGAAGTGTAGGAGCATAAGCTTTCGTGGGCAAAGACCCACTTCGTCAGATGCATCTGACGAAGTGGGTCTTTGCCCACGAAAGCTTATGCTCCTACACTTCAGTTAGTCTATAAGGTGCCACAGGACTCCTCGTCGCATTAGTGGAGGAGAGAAGCACTAGCATTAGGTGGCTGAGGATTGCATATGGCAGAAAACTCGGACAGAGCGCTCTGAAGCGCATGAGTACAGAGGAGCAGTTACCAAGTAGCTGTGGACTGAATTACCCCTTATCTCTATGGGGACAACAGGGATGTGATAGGGGAGTGGCTCTTGGGTTTTTTTTCCCCCCGAGTGGGGGTTCCCCTTTAGGTCTTATCTACTCTGTCCTGACCCATTTGAAAATAGAATCCCCATTGTTGCAGCTAGCGTCAGCAGTGCTGGAAATGCAATAGTGAAGGTAAAACTCCTGGAGCCACAAGTGTTTACACTTATATATCTTGTCCAGCCCCACTGGCTGGAGAGAGAACTTACTTGGTCTGTGTGTCATATAAACCTTCAGCCTCTACAGGTACATTGACATTGTACCATGCTTCCCTATCCTATCTTGGATCTAGCTAGCCTGAACAATAGCATTGAAGCCACTCAAATAGCTGCAACCCATACTGCCATGGCTTCATTCTTCTTGTTATTTGAGCAAGCTAGATCACAGTTAGCTCAGGTACATGGGCTACAGTTGCACCTCCGATTGTTGTATAGACCTAAACTGCATGACAGGGTCACTGCAACCTAGAACATAACAGCCACACTGGGTCAGACCAATGGTCTAACTAGCCCAGTATTCTGTCGTCTGACAGTGGCCGATGCCAGAGGCCCCAGAGGGAATGAAGGGAACAGGTGATCAACTGATCCTTTCCCTGTCACTAATACTCACCTTCTGGCAAAGAGGCTAGGCACACCATTCCGACCCATCCTGGCTAATAGCCATTGATGGATCTAACCTCCATGAACGTATCCAGCTCTTTTTTGAACCCTGTTAAAGTCTTGGTCTTCACAACATCCTCTGGCAAGGAGTTCCACAGGTGGATTGTATGTTGCCTGAAGAAATACTTCCTTTTGTTTATTTTAAACCTGCTATCTATACATTTCTTTTGGTGATCCCCTAGTTCTTGTGTTATGGGAACAAGTAATTTTTTTTTAGGGTGCCACTAGTCACAATTTTATAGACTTCTGTCATATCTCCTCTTTTCTAAAATGAAAAGTCCCACTCTTATTAATCTCTGCTCATGAGAGAGTATAGACCTTTTCTCTACTTCTCTCAAGACTGGACTGAACCAATGTTTTCAAGAGTGGGACTTTTTTTTAGGGGAAGGGGAAAAAAGAGCAAGGCTAGACGAGGCATTAAGGTAAATGGAAGATGCACAGATAAAACCTTGACCACTGCTTTGTAAATCTAATCTTCATCAACTCCATTGTATAGATGGACAATTAATACAGGCAATAAAGAGTGAAATAGTTTTCAACTCTGCATGACTTTCAAGTTTGTTATTGGCACAAGGGGTTATGCAATAGCTTTTTTTTTTTTTTTGGTAGCTAAGAATCATTATTTCTTGCTGAACTCTCTTGGTTCCTTCATTTTGCTTCCATTTTCTGTTCACTTAAGTCTCCTGCTTAGGAATTCTCTACTGGGTTTCAAAAAGCAGAAATCAATATCAATTATGGTGCTGAATTATTGAGTAAACAATTTCCTTAGTGATCAGTAATCATTTTAATTACCAAATTAATGGTTTTATTACATTTAGCAAGGCCTTTAATGCCCTAAGAGTGCTGAAAAACCTTCCATTGGACTGCATTGTCTTTAGTGTTAAGCTGAAATACTAGAGTAATTCAAAGGCTGATGGAAGACACATTCTTACTGACTTTTGACCCTGATGGGCCAGATCCTGAGCTAATGTAAATGGTCTCATCACCACTGATGCGACGCTATGCTGATTTACACCATTTGAGAATATGGTCTGTAGTGCCTATTGGAACAGATTCTTTGGAAAGTTTGGGCTAATTAAACTTCTTTATAATGCACTGGGGGTGTAAGCTTTACTTAATACCAAACACCTCTCAGCATCCACAGTGCACCAAAGATGAGAGATTCAAGTTATACTGAAGTGGAGAAATAGGAAGTGCCAAAAGATCAAGTAGCTTATTCTTCCAACCAACTGGATATGGTCTTTGAAGCACAGCTTTAAACTGGGATGGGAAAAGCCCTTGAGAATGTTCCACTGAAGACAAATCTCCAGTAGAATATGTTAGAGCTCAATATTGAGCTGTTTTAGCTCATATCTAGCCTAGATTTTCCTTTTTGTAAATTTCATTCCTTAACTCCAAGATATAACCACCCACCATATCTATTTTGATCCCCTTGTGTGGACGTCCTACATACATCCAAAAATTAATCACGTTCCTATCACCCATTATGGCCCGACTAGTTTATCCAAACAATCTATGTTTTGTTCTTTTTGTCTTTCCTCATGAATCATTTCCTGCGCGCTCGGCTACTTGTTGTTGCTTTCCTCCAAATCCACTCCCACACATGCATATATAAGAGAATGATAATTACTCACAGGGATTTTAGCCTAGAAGAAACAGAAAGCATCTGATGTGCAAATAGAACTAAAGGACGTGCATTATTTAAAAAAGAATTGTCTAGGATGTTTTAAATAAGTTTTGAAAACAAAATCCAGAAAATGCAAGACATTTTCAGAAAACAAAATGGTGACAAAATTTTCCACAAAAATAATTGCTTTTTTTATTAAAAAAATAATTTTCACCAAAAAATTGTTCCAAAACGGTCAACCAATTCTAGCTATGCTTCTCTGCTGCCTCTTGAGTCACATTATTGTAAAGCCTATACAAAAATCAGGCTTGAGAGGCAGGGCAATGAAGATTCATAGCTAGATATCCAGAAGTGTGGGGAACATCCAAATTCCTCCCTCTGAAACTGGAGAGGGGCAACTGAAGTGTCAAGTTGCTGAAGAAGCAGCCGAGAAAAACAGACTCTTGCAGAGAAGCTAAATGAATTTGGTGCGTCATCTTCACTGCAGACAATGCCAGAATGTTCCCCGCACCCGAATCGTTCTTTTAGGTGTGAAATCTGAGCAACCGTCCCTGACTGAGGTGTCAGTAGAAGAGGGGTTGGAAGAAATTGATAAATTAAAAAGTAATAGGTCAGCAGGACCAGATGGTGTTCACTCAAGAGTTCTGAAGGAAAACGCAAATATGAAATTGTAGAACTACAGTTGGGGTAGGTACTGCATCATTTAAATCAGCCTCTGTACCAAACGACTGGAGGATAGCGAATGTCATGCTGATTTTTTTTAAAGGGCTTGAGAGAGAGGCAGTCCTGGAAAGTAGAAGCCAATAACCTAACTTCAGTACCAGACAACATGGTTAAAACTACAGTAAAGAACAGAACAATCAGAATCCTAGATGAACACAATATGTTGGGGAAGAGTCAACACAGCTTTTGTAAAGGGGAAATCATATCTCATTAATTTATTAGAATTGTTTGAGGGTTTCAACCGTAAGGGGACAACATAGCAGATACGGTATACTTTGACTTACAGAAAGTCTTTGTTAACGTCCCCTATGAAAGGCTGTTAAGTAAATTAAACTGTCATGGGATAAGAGGGAAAGTCTTCACATGGATCGGTAACTGGTTAAAACACAGGAAATAAAGGGTAGGATTAGATTTCGGAATGGAGAGCAGAAAAGGGTGGGTCCCCAAAGATCTATACTGGTACTTGTTCTGTTCAACATACTCAGAAATGATTTGGAAAAGGGGATGAAGAAAGGGGTGGAAAAAATACTCAAGATTGCAGGCAGCTCTGGACCTAGCTAATAGGTGCAAAGGTAACTCCGAAAACTGGGTGCCAAGAAAGCAACATGACAGGTGTAATGTCGATGTACTTTGGTAAACATACATGAAAATTATGGTGTCTAAATTAGCTGTTATATTGAGAAAGATCTTGCAGGCATAATAGATAGTTCTCTAAAAAACATCCACTCAGTGTGCAGCAGCAGTCAAAAAAAAAAAAAAAAAAAAAAAAGGTAGGAACCATTCAGAAAGGAATAGACAATAAGACAGAATATATCATAGCTAGCCAATTATCCCATCATAAGACGGGATTTTCAGGTCTCTCCTCCACGTTGGTCTTCTCTCCTGAGCCCCTGGTCTCTTGCTCCGTCTCTCTCTCCTCCAACTGCCTTCCCCCGTCTCTCACAGCTCTCCTCCACCTTCTGCCTCTCTCTCTGTCTTTCTCTTTCTCTTCTCCCCCGCCTGTCTCTCACTCTCTCTCCGCTCTCCTCTGTCTCTTTCGGGGATGCACGCTCGTCCAGGCCCCACCCCGTGGGCGTGTACGTCACCGCCCCGCCCCCTTCACCTCCCACCGTGGCGCTCAGATAACTTCTGCGCCACTCAGCTGGGCCACCACGTGGGAGCAAGCGGCTGTTTGGGCTCTCCTGCGGCGGCCTGGCTGAGCGGTGCAGAAGTCAGCCGAGAGCCATGGCATGAGGTGAAGGACATGATTCAGGCAACAGCGCCCCCCAGAGAGAACAGCCAGCATTTCGGCGTTACAGACTCTCAGACACTGGGCTACAATATATATGATACGACTATATAAGCCATGGCATATCCACATCTTGAATACTGTGTGCAGTTCCCACCACCCTATCGTAAAAAAATATATATTATAACTGAAAGACACAGAAAAGGGCAAGAAAAATTACCAGGAGTATGAAACAGGTTCTATATGAGGGGAGATTTAAAGGTCTGGAATGGTTCAGCCCAGAAAAGAGACCACTAAAGGAGGATAATAGCTTATAAAATCATGATTGATGTGGAGAAAGTGAAAAGAGAAGTGTTATTCACCCTCTCACAACACAAATAGCAAAGTACACACAATGAAATTAAGAGGCATCAGTTTTAAAACAAAAGGAAGTACTTCTTCACACAGTGCATAGTTAACCTGTGGAATTCATTGCCAAGGGATGATGTGAAGGCCAAAAATATAACTGGGTTAAAAAAGCAGAGATAGAAGTTTATGGAGGATTGGTCAATCAATAGCTATTAATAAAGGTGGTCAAAGATGCGACTCTATGCTCTAGACCTGGGTGGGAAATCATTTTCACAAGGAGGCCACTTAATGAATTTTTGTACATGGTCATGGGCTGGGATCACCTTCCCCAGAAGGGTTGGGGCCTGAGAAAGACAGGGCGGGGCCTGGGGAAGAAGGGACGGGGCCTGGAGTGGAAAGGGTGGAACTGGGGACTAGCCTCTTTCCAGAGTTGTGCAGGGCCAAAGACTTTGAATTAAAAAACACAGCAAAGGGCTCGCAGCTCCCAGCCCTGCTGCTCCCGCATTGCTACGCAGCTTCCCGGGGTGGCTGCAGATATTTAAAAGGTTCATGTCTCTGGCCTCTGCTGGGGTAGCATCACAACTGGGAGCCGGGAGCCATTTCGATAGGATCCTGCTGCCTTAGCCACTGCCTGGAAATTCGCTGGCACAGGCAGGAGGCTAGAAATAGAAAGTGGAGAGATGTAGGTCACAGGTCGGCTCAAAGTGTTAGGTGGGCCAAATCTGGCCCCTGGGCCACATCTCCCTAGCCCTGGAGTAGATACTGGGACTGGACATTAGGAGTGGATGATTTGATAAAAGCCTTGTTCTGTTAGTTCCCTCTGAAGCACTGGTTGGAAAACAGAATACTCCACTGGCCACAGTTCTCCGTTACTGATCAATGGGAGCTGCAGGAGCAGTGTCTACAGGCAAGGGCAGCACATAGAGACCCCCTTTGCTGACCTTCCCAGGGCCTGCAGGGACATGCCAGCTACCTCCAGGACCACAACTACCACCCCGGACATAACAGGTGAGGCATTTTAGAACTCACACGGTTGGGAAATAGAATGCAAAGCGTTTTGGACCATTAGTCTCATCAAATAGGGTCATTGTTATGGTCTATTGGTTTCAGTTAGGACATGTGGCACAACCATAATTCAACACAGTCACCCAAAGCTGTAGGCTCTCACTAGCTTTAAGAATGAAACTAATATTTTATCTATTTGTAACAAAAAATAAGTGTATTTATTCATATAAAAAACTAAATATGCATCTGCTTGGTCCCTCTGCCACCAGCTGTCATGTGTCACTTTTCTTGAATCGTAAGCGGTTGGGACCATGGAAAGTGTATTTGTACAGGTTTGTTCAGCCCCTATCAAAATGACGCTGTGACGGGGGTCGCTGAGTGTGACTATATTAACATATAATAATGCAACATCATTTACAAAACAGCATGCATTTGAGGAGGATCATTGGTAAACAAAATTACTTGTGAGCTTCCCCAAAAGTAGAGCATGTCCCATCTTCCACTGGGTGGGAGAATCCAAGTCTTTCTATAATCTCTTAGAAAAACATCCAATGCCATTCTGAGGCATAAGCGGCGAGGAATCCTGTGGCACCTTATAGACTAACTGAAGTGTTGGAGCATAAGCTTTCGTGGGCAAAGACCCACTTTGTCAGATGCATGCAGTGGGTCTTTGCCCATGAAAGCTTACGCTCCAACAGTTCAGTTAGTCTATAAGGTACCACAGGACTTCTCGCTGCTTTTGCAGATTCAGACTAACACGGCTACCCCTCTGATTCTGAGGCATGTATGTAGTCATGGACAGGCACCACCTCCCTCCCCTTCCCCCAGAAGGGGCAGGGCCTAGGATGGAAGGAGCGGGGCTTGTTAGCAATTGTGTAATTGCTAACAGAATATCAGAACAATTATTGTTATTAGGAATAAGCCAGAACAGTGCAACAACCCTGAATTCCACCTCAAGAGCTGGCCCATCCATATGTGAGTGCTACCTTCAAGCTAAACATCCACATGTTGCTGGTTCACCAATTTCCTAGAATGAGACCACCAGAATGAACACCAAAGACTCCTTTTCTTGAACAAAAACCCATGGTGTGCCTTAATGGGAATGAGAGAACACACCATCAGCTGTGGTACCTTAGGTCAACTCCCCTAAACTGCTCCAAGTTCCACCAAAAATTATATCCTGGCACCACAGAAGTCAACGACAAACCTACCATCAACTCCAATGGAGTGAGGATTTTACTTGGGAGCAAATAGAAATTCTGTGCCAGGATTTAATGAAGGCAGCAGCAATGTCATCTGGCCAGGAGAATGATTAATTAGTGCCTGTGGGCACTGGCGTCTCTCTTCCTCTCTGCATTGGACAATGACAAATAAGGAAAGGGCCTCTCACAATTTGGCTAGAACGTTGGGTAGCTGACCAATGGAGACATCCACATGTGCATGAGTGCCGCTGTTAAGCCATCTGTTTCTGCACTCCAGACATGCTGGGAGAAAAGTACCCAAAGTTCAGGCAAGGAGCCTGTGATTGCACAGAAGTGGGTATTGCCAGTGTAGTGCAATCCCATAAGGATGATGGGTCTGTCGGTGCAAACACATCATGCTCTGCACACTCCTGGGACTGGCTCATCCAGAAAAGGAACACAGGAAATAGTCAAGTGTGTGGGAGGGCGAGGGAGGGAATGGGAGCATCGAGGTTGCAATCGGGAAACAGCTAAACATGCACGTCATGCGAAAAACGTCTTTTCTTGCACTTTCCTCAGAGCACAGAACAGAGCCACTGAGCCAAGTAGTGGAGAGGGTGAAATACTCCTCCCCGGGCCAGCCTGGCCTCTCGCTTTGGAAGGGTACATCTAGGCTACAAGCCTCTTTCAAAAGAAGCTTTTTCGAAAGAGCTGTTTAGAAAAAGCCTCTTTTGAAAGAAATCGTCTCGACAGCCACAAGGATTTCGAAAAATCGATCTGCTTTTTCAAAAGAGATGACCCAGGCAATCTGGATGCTCTCTTTCAAAAAAAGCACTGTTTGCATTACATAACACCTTTTTTTGAAAGCACGCTTTTGAAAAAAACGGCATTCTTCCTCGTAAAAGTAGGTTTACCGATTTTGAAACCACTGCCACGTTCTTTCGATTTAATTTCAAAAGAACGCCGCAGCAGTCTAGATGCAGGTGCAGGTTTTTCAGAAAAAGGCTACTTTTTTCGAAAAAGACTCAGTAGTCTAGACACATCCGAAGGGAAATTCTCACCAAATCAAGCACAAATCAGGTTTCTCCCTGGCTCTCCTCAATGCAGCCCAGGTGGAGGAGAAAGTCTCCAAACCTCTGCTCCCCTGAGGAAAGATGCTTTCTAGTCACCTTCCCTCTTTGTGCTGGAAGCAGCTGCAGTCTGGCAGGGCTGTGTAGGGATGAGTGAAGGGCAGGACCATGCTCTGTCCCCTGTGGCCAACAGAGCTACTCCCGTGCCGACAGGATGCGCTAAAACATCTGTAGAGTGGCTACTGCAGCACACGCTCTGTGGGAATTGCTCCTTGGGATTCTGCGGCATCATAACCCTTCCAATGTGTCTGTGTCTTTGGGTCCCAGATTAGCACACGGGCTGATGTACTTTCCAGTCATGCTTGCTCCGAGACAGGCAATCGGAGGGGTGCGGGACCAAAGACCAGCTAGGCCCCTAGGACAGGTGGAGAGGGTGGCTCTGTGTGCTCCCTTGGGTGGAAGGAGCCCCCCTACCTGCATTTCCTGGGACTTTGGAGCGTGTCGCATGGGGCTTGGGAGGTGATTTGAAGGACCCAATGCCTCAGACACACTGAGTAAGTGCACTGACTAGGAAAGAGTTTTAGAGGCAAGGGAAAGCAGGCTGGGAAGAGAGCTCTGGCTTATAGTCCTAGCAGAGACACCGACTGCTCCCCGCATTCACCCCCGTCTCGGAAGACATAACCCAAGCGACCCCGCACACCTCGTAATCGATGTCCAGGTGGTCCGAATCCCCCTTGGTTCGGAAATGCTGCATCTGCCTGTCCACCGTGAAGTTCACTTGCTTGTTGAAGCGCTCAATAAGCACCGCGTGCCAGTGTTGGTCATCTAGGAGGCTGCCCAGGGTGACTGACGTGTGGCTGGTGCTGAAACGCATTTTGGCATCTCCTGCGGGACAGAGGCAGACAGAAGTGAGACCAGGACTCTAGAACTGAAGTATTAAGAGCCCTGCCTCAATAGATGCAGGACCCGGGCTAAGCCTGGCTTGGATTCTTTGGGATCCATCTGTTCTATGCTTATTCCAACGTTTGGATCAGGCACACGGAGGGGGATTGCCCCAGGTAATTGCATAAAGCAGAAAACAAGGCAGCACTGGAAAAATGATTGTATGGCCGGTGACTCCGCTCTGAAATGAAGTAGAGACCCAAGTGTTTTAAGAACGCCATCTGGAGTACACAAAAAACCTGTAGCCCATTAAAGGAACAGCTGTACTACAACTGGGGGGTTCCACAAACATACAGGCTGTGTCTACACTGGCATGAATTTCCGGAACTGCTTAAAACGGAATAATATTCCGTTTTCAGTTTTTCCGGAAAAGGAGCGTCTACATTGGCAGGCTGCTTTTCTGGAAAAGCCCTTTTTCCAGAAAAGCGTCTGTGGCCAATGTAGACGCGCTTTTCCGGAAAAGAGCCCCGATTGCCATTTTCGCGATCAGGGCTTTTTTCCGGAAAAGACTACTGGGCTGTCTACACTGGCCCTTTTCCGGAACAGTGTTCCGGAATAAGGACTTATGCCCGAGCGGGAGCAGAATAGTTTTTCCGGAATAGTGGCTGATTTTGTACAGTAAAGCGTCATTGCTTTTCCGGAAATTCAAGGGCCAGTGTAGACAGCTCGCAGCTTATTCTGGAAAAGCAGCTGATTTTCCGGAATAAGCGGCCCAATGTATACACAGCCACAGTCTAATGACGTTTGACATTTCTGCCATCACTTTTTTTTTCTTTTTTAACTGACAAATGGTGCCTAATCCTTACCGGAGAAAACACAAATATGGACACGGATATTTTAGATAGCGTGATACTGGAAACCTGAACAATTCGAGTTATTTATATATGGCCAGATTTTGGTCTTCATGGCACTAAACAAAATAAATAAATCTGGAATGATCTCTTTGATGTCAGCAGAATAAGCCTAGTTGTAGATCCATGCAACCGAGACGAGCATCCTAGTCCAGTCTGAGAATACTCAGGTTCAGATCTCGAAAAGTTAGGTGTGTTTTGGTTTTCTAGCAGGTTTCTGCTGAAAGATTTCTGAGCTTCTGGTCTCTACTGTGTGTTCTTTTCTTTTAATCAGTGGGAGGGGAGGGAAAAGGATTTACATTCCAGAATGATTAGTCAAGCTGTGTATAAAATAAAAACCTTGGCTTCTATGCCTGCCTGCCTGCCCACACACACACACACACACACACACACACGGGTAGTCAAAATCCAGATTCACATCCTGTGGCTCATGGAAATTCTATTTTAGGTTCCAGGGTCAACAAACATCACATCTCATGGGAATGCAACAAAATACATATAACTATGCTATTACATTCTTATTCCTGAACCAGCAGATAAAATAAATAAAATACATTAATGAAGATTGCCTATCTCCTAGAACTGGAAGGGACCAAAGGTCATTGAATCCAGTCCTCTGCCTTCACAGCAGGACCAAGTACCATCCCTGACAATTTTTGCCCCAAAATCCCTAAATAGCCTTCTCAAGGATGGAACTCACAACCCTGTGTTTAGCAGACCAATGCTCAAACCACTGAGCTATCCCTCCCCCAGATGAACATGGTGTTGCCAGGGTCTTTAACAATAGTATTTTTTAAATGAAAAGGAAAACGTACACACTTTATTTAAATGATGGGGCTCAGAGAAGGAGATGCCAGGTGCAGGAGACAGGGCAGCAGGTGTGAGGCTCAGGGCAGGGGCTGCAGGAGTCCTGACAGAGGGCTGGGAGATGTGGAGGTTCAGAGCAGAGGGTACAGGATTCAGGGCAGGGGTTTGGGTGTGGGGGAGACTCAGGGGATGAAGGTGGAGGAGTCAGGGAAGAGGTTGGGAGGCTCAGGGAAGAGAGGGAAGGTGCATGAATCAGGACAGAGTGTGGGGTATGTGGAGGGCTCAGGTAAGCCCCAAGACCTCAGCAAGAGGGGGGAGGGGAAGGAAAGCTCCCAACCTGAGCCACATGGGGAGGGGAGGAACCCTGCCCAGCAGAGGAACCTTACCCATGTAAAGTACCATTCAGAACCCCTCCTCCAGCCGGCCACTGTCTCATTGGTGCGGCCGCCCCCCAGTGGTCACTCTGCAGTATAACTGTCCTTCCTAGCAGCCCCATCCCTTTCCACATTATGGAAAACAATCCTATTCCAGGCACTTGCTGTTTCCCTGGCACAACAACTAAACCCTGACATTTATTAAAGTTAGGATAAGAGGAAGCTGCCTACTAAATGTGGTGGGCCTAGCTCTTACCATTTAGGCATTTGTATTCACAGATGGACAGACATTTCTAAAATATATAGAAGATTATATTAAAAATTAAGCTTCTTCTGAAAAAAGAGAAGAAACCAAGGGAATAATTTCTCGTGTCTTGCTCACAACATACCTGTTAATGCATCGCAGAATCATGTTTGCTGTCTTAGCAACAGCATCACGCTGCTGACTCATATTCAACTTGTGTCAAAGCAACAAAGCACCAAAAAACTTCAGGAATGGCTATTCTCACAGCATGCCCAGCCCTAGAAAGCTGGTCCAGTTCAACTTTGCAGCCCAATCACCTCTGAAGAGCTATCAAGATACACCTACATATCGAGCTCCTGCTTTGGACAAGGCACTGCATTTAGCCGTATGGAGTGGAAATCTATCAACCTCATGAAGAAACTTGCACAAGTACAAACAGATATCATCTTTCTCTCCAAATGCAAATGGAAGGCACTACATATCGAGGAGCTGGTCCAAACTCCTGAACCTTCTGGGTATGCCAATTGCTAATACTGAGTACTTTCCATCTTGAGAAAGAATAACACAAATCCTCACAACCTGTGCACATTGAAGGGTCTTTCATGAAGTAACATTGCTGCTAGTTGAATTTGGACAAAATCAGAGACGGGGTCAGATCTTCAGTGGTGCCAGTGTAACCGCCACCAGGTGGATTTGAACCTTGGACCTCTGAAGCTTAGTATAGGAACCTCTACCACTAAAAGACAGCTGGCTCGCATGCTGTAGAGGCCTCTTGTTTTTATCTGTTGCTGTGATCTAAGTGCCACTGCATTGGTCAGTGAATCACACTAGGGCTACGTCTAGACTGGCCACATAAGACGGAATAGGCATGCAAAGCAGGCAAGTCAGAATAGGGAAATCTGCGGGGGATTTAAATATCCCCCGCGGGATTTAAATAAACATGTCCGCCGCTTTTTTTCCGGCTTGGGGAAAAGCCGGAAAAGAGCGTCTAGACTGGCGCGATCCTCCGGAATAAAGCCCTTTTCCGGAGGATCTCTTATCCTGAAAGTAGGAATAAGAGATCCTCCGGAAAAGGACTTTATTCCAGAGGATCGCGCCAGTCTAGACGCTCTTTTCCGGCTTTTCCCCAAGCCGGAAAAAAAGCGGCGGACATGTTTATTTAATTCCCGCGGGGGATATTTAAATCCCCCACGGATTTCCCTATTCTGACTTGCCTGCTTTGCATGCCTATTCCGTCTTATGTGGCCAGTCTAGACATAGCCTAGGTGTGTGGATTACACCAGTACAGCAAAGCATCCTGAAAGTTATTCTAACCTTTATGAGGTTCAGAGTCATGTCAAAGGCTCCTTAATCCAAAATTCCCCACATTGGTCTAGATCCTGCTTCATAGGATCAGGATTAGAGGAGTGTGCCTTGAATAGAGGACAATCTTCCCTGATCTATAAGGATCCTTGGCTATTGCAACTTCTCCTTGGGGTCATGGGCGGCCAAGTTAAGATACAGCTGTGCTGGGGTTGCTCTAATTTACACCAGGAGTTCACAGACCCAGAGACCACAAAGGGGTCTTAAAATTGCCTTAGTCATAGAAAATAACCAGAGCCTGTGCGTATTTTATTGACAGCTAAAAAGGTGGAATGCTGGAATGGAGTTTCTCCCTGCAACTGTCTGGTATTTTCCCACTTTCTTGTGCTACTAATCTGACACAGTTGTTTTGATGAAGATGAATTCTGCTTCCCAGCACATGCAGACATTTGCCCTTAAGTTTCTTTTCCTTTGTCTGAACATGCACCCGTGAAAACACAGAGGTGAAGCATGTCTTGTCCAAAGCAGGAGCTCTGTGACAGGCAAAGAAAACCGGCTTTCAGCCTCTATTTGTTGCAGGAGAGCAGCCAGAGAAACCATGAGCTGAATGCTAAATGCGGCAGGATGGCCACCTGCAGATCTGTGCCAGACCCCTGCTCTGAAATGATTAATTTAAACGGGAATCGTTCTCTAAGCAGAGAGAGGAAATTGTAGTTGAGATTGCAATGGAATCCCCGGAGGTCTGGTGTAGATTAAACAGGCTAGACCAATATTTGCAGCTAGAAAAATAAAGGTAGCGTGGTCCACTAAATGGGGCACTGACCTAGTAGTCATAAGACCCTGGGTTCTATTTTTGGCTGTGCTGCTGACTTGCTGTATAAATTCGAGCAAGACGATTCACTTCTCTATTTCTCTGCCTATTCCTCATCTGCAAGCTCTTTGGGTCCGGTACTGTCTTTTACTATACATATGTATAGCACCTCACGCAACAATCTCAGTTGGGGCTTCCAAATACTGCCGGGCAATCAATAACAAAAGTAAATGGCAAACAACTCTCCGTCCAATTCCCGGTGGATGAATAAAATCCTACCCAGGTTAATGTGCAAGGCGAGTTTCCCTTTCTGTAGCTCCAGCGTGATGTAATCCCCGCGCTGCCCCTCTCCATGGAATAAGACTCCGTCCCCCTGCAGGCTCTTGAACTTCAAGGAAACCACGTCTTTGAAGGTGCTCATCAGTTTCTGATTGAATCTGTACAGGAGGGAACTTCTGCCATCAAAATCTGCAATGTCCGATTCTAAAGGGGAAAAGAAGGAAGAGGAGAACAAAGAGATAGAGCTGTATTGTCGGTGAAGTTTCTCTGGATTTCACTGGGGTACTCAGCACATGCGAAACACTGTAACCATACCACACCCATGGTCCGCCAAGCTTGCTAGCCCCTATCTATCACCTTCTTTCATCGAGGCCAACATCCCCGGGTAATCCCCCACTCCCTTTTCATGATTCACAGTCCCTTTATTACATTAAGATTCTTTCATCAGCCTGTTTTTTCATCACACCAGACATCTCCCTACCACTGTGGTTCTCAACTGGCGGTCCATAGACCACTGGTGGTCCATGGTGACTTTTCAGTGGTCCACAGGAACATTGTCCAAAGTCACACGGCGTGGGCAGGCACCAACAATCTGTTAGTAAGAAATAAGTTTCAAACCAAAATGGTTATCTGCTCTTTTTTATCATGTCTCAAAAAGGAGGTGGTCCACGAACATGTTTTGATTGGCCTGGGAGTCCGCAGACTGAAACGAGGAGAGAACCACTGCCCTACCACCATACCACCATGTCCTACCACATCCATTGTTTGCATCCCAAGGACGTGAAGAAGAGTTAGTCACTGATACAAGTGCACTGTCCTAGTTCTTGCTCCAGTTTTTCCTATGTTGCAAAAGATCCTCCAAAGCAGTATCTAGATCATGGATCAGTCTCCCTCCACTTTTGCATCCAAATAAGCATAGTCTTACCTCAAATAAATATCCCTCCCTCCTAGGGATATCTGCACGTTTACGATGATTTTACCAAGTGTGCTTCTGAATGTGAATTGTCTTGGCTGGCCTGGAGGGATCATTCCAGTGCCAGGTCAGAACACTATTAAAAGGGTATGGTGGCTATGCTTTTCATAGACCATTTTATCGCCCACACTACACTCGTTAACAGGCCACATGGACAGATTAACTGAGCTGTCATGAACACACCCATTTGTCAGCAAATCATCCAGTAGGGACAGCTCGGTTTGGTTCCTTTTGGGGCAGGATTAAGCAGGTGTTTGGCAACTTTAGGCCGAGCTTTTAAACAGTCCAACTTTAAAAACGATAACTAGACTAGAAGAAGAGTTGGAGCACCCTGATCACAAATGTCAGCACGATAGCATTTACACTGGTTTGCTGTAACTCTGATCTCCCACTATATGTTTTCCATTACCGCAACGATCAGAGCACAAACATGCTAGAAAGAATGAAGCAGATCCCGCAGAAACGTGATCTCTATGACCTCTACAGCACCAAAAGAGGCTCTCCAGAGAGTTAAGGACCAAAAGGAAACACTGGAAACCTTGCACCACACAGTAATGGTGTGGTCACCTCCATAACACATCCCCTTGTGTCCTCTCATGGACCCAGGGTGTGTCTAGACTACATGCCTCCTTCGACGGAGGCATGTAGATTAGCGAGATCGGAAGAGGGAAATGAAGCCGCGATTAAAATAATCGCGGCTTCATTTAAATTTAAATGGCTGCCCCGATCTGCCGATCAGCTGTTTGTCGGCAGATCGGGGGAGTCTGGACGCGATGCCCCGACAAAGAAGCCTTTCTTCATCGACACAGGTAAACCTGGTTTCACGAGGCTTACCTGTGTCGATGAAGAAAGGCTTCTTTGTCGGGGCATCGCGTCCAGACTCCCCCGATCTGCCGACAAACAGCTGATCGGCAGATCGGGGCAGCCATTTAAATTTAAATGAAGCCGCGATTATTTTAATCGCGGCTTCATTTCCCTCTTCCGATCTCGCTAATCTACATGCCTCCGTCGAAGGAGGCATGTAGTCTAGACACACCCCCACAGTGTCCACTCGGGTTCTTCCAGTTAACATTTCAAACAAAAATCCTAGTGTTTTTTTTCTTTTGACTGTCAGACATAACACAAGACTAGCATTTTCTAGATTATGTAGGTATTTCTGCTTCCAGAAACAGGAGAAATATGAAAATGGAAAACAAAGTTATCAAGTTTTGTTGACGTTCAGTTTTGGTTTGGGGCTCAAGGGTTGAGTCTGGGTTTTGTTAGCATGGGCATTCCTTTTAAAATCCTAGAACTTGTGCAAACACAATACGTTGAGAAAAGGGTTATTTACTGCCAGGAGTAGCTGCACTTTGAAGAAAAGAGTTAAGGGAAGTCCCTTACCATCTACTGCACAGGAAGCAGAAATGATCTGTCTGCCAGCACACAACTGCGTGAAGAGATATGTTAGCTTGTGGTGGCAGCCATGCCAACCAGCCCAGAGACAACAGAGAATCATAAAATACTAGAACTGGAAGGGCCTTGAGAGGCCATCAAGTCCAGTCCTCTGCCCTCATTGCAGGACCAAGCACCATCTAGACCAGTAGTCTCCAAACTTTTTACACCCAAGATCACTTTTTAAATCTCAGAACAGGAGAAGATCTACCGCCCCGCCCCTTCCTTGAAACCCCGCCCCTTCCTTGAAGCCCCGCCCTCTCCATTCTCCTCCTGTCCATCACTTGCTATCCCCAGCCCTTACTTACACACACTGATAAACAGTTTATTTTTAAATTAAGCAATATATAAAATTGAAATCATGTGTTTATAGTTATGAAATAAATGGTCTGTTTTTTATTCATGCTATTTAAATCTAAAATGAAGCATTTATAATTATACATTTTGTGGGGACAGAGTTCTGGGGCTGGGGGCAGGGGAGAGGGAACAGGGTGCTGGGAGGGCAGAGGACAGGGTTCTGCAGCAGGGGACAGGGTGCCAATGGAGACAGAGTTCGGGGAGTGGGGACGGGAATAAGGACAGTGTTCTGTAGCTGGGGACAGGGAAATGGGGACAGAATTCTGTATCTGGGGACAGGAGAGTGGGGACAGAGTTCTGTGGCTGGGGACAGGAGAGTGGGGACAGCGTTCTGTGGCTGGGGAGTGGGGTCTGGGGAGCCGGGTGTCAATGGAGGCAGAGAGTCTGCTGCATCTGCTTCCTCCCAGGATTCCCCCCCCCCCCAAAAAAGAAACCAGCGCATGCCTGCCCCGGGGCCAGCCGACCCCCCCTCTCCCTCACAGCGAAGCCCCGTGCGCACCTGCCCCGGGGCCAACCCCCCACCCCCACGCGCACAAGCATAAACAACCGGCTTTACTCCTCCCCACCCCCTCCAGCCCATTTCACTCCTCACTCTGAGACTGCAGGGGCATCTTCGAGGTACTTGCTGCTGTGAGGGAAGGAGGGGGAAGGGGATGCAGAATCTCCCCCCTCCCCCACTAAGGAAGGCAAGCTTTATTGTACAGCTAATGGGGAGCTAATGGCAGAGTCAAGACACGCTGAATGGATGCTTCTCCTGGCCAGCCTGACTAGCCTCACTCCTGCTGCCATTCTGTGGGCACCACTGCAAATAAGGTAGCTTAGGAGTCACGTGCCTCTGTCCCTATATACCTTGCAAATTCACTGCCCACTATCCACGCCACAAATCTGAACAAACTCCTCCAGTGTCTGGACAGCGTGCTTCCTCACCAGGGCATCGCGGTCTCTAAAGCAGCAATCATTCGGTCATGAGGCTCACATTGGCTGTTATGAAAACATCAGTGATTCCCCCTCCGTCTATGGACGCGTTTCTACAGCATGTTCGTTTTCGCTCGTGGCGTGAAAAATACGTATCAGAAGGAAAGGAAAAGGAAAAGGTCCCGCTACGGGCTGGTCATTTTAAAGAAAACCACAAGATCACATGCTCTTTCCAAGAGCACTGCCTGCGAAAGAGGAGAAGCCAGCCTCTGGAAAGGAGAAAAGCTGTAACTTCCTAAAAGAAGTGGCTTCCCATGTCCTATTGCACAATCTCTCTCCCCACACCCCCGTTTCCCAACTTGTTAGCTGAACTGATACGCGATCCTGCTGATGCCTCCTGGGCCGTCACTCCGCTGTAGAAGCCAAACGGCATTTTCAATGTCACCATAAATCTTATCCTATAGAAATGGTTGATCAGCAGGATTCCCCCAGATTTTTGGCGAACACATCTTTCCCCAAGTATTAAGATACTCCCGTATCCCTCAACACCGAAAACAATCAACTTGCCATATGTCTGCACATGTCCTCTGCTAGCACGTTAGCAATTTGTTACAATCGCTTCTCTATTTGGGACGCTGTAGCGTAGGGCTGTGTGAGTTTGCAGGATCATCCCCTTAAGCGCAGGATTTCGGAGTCACCGAGGACAAATTTCTTCTGGGCGGCGATTCCGGTTACAAGTTCTCTCATCTGCATGATTTCATTTTTACATTTAAGAATCGGGGGGAGGAGTCGGGTTATTTTAGGTGGGCTGAACTGTAGCGGGACAGAGTGGCCGCCCACTGACCTGGAGGGAGAAGAGCCCCTCTGGGAGCAGAGACTGGCTCCACCTTCTCACCTGACCGGAAGGCAAGAGGCATGGCCAGTACTATAAAAAGCCAGCCCTGGAGGTCAGGGAGACCCCAGCCATCAGAGGAATAAGATGCCAGCCCGGTGCTACCAGGCTGGGAGGCTGAGGACTGGCCCTTTGCTTGCCTGAGGCCTGGACCAGAAGACCTGTCGGAGTGGTCAAGCCCCAACACCCCAGTGGACCTGCCAGAGACCCAGGGATACATGGAGGAGGGAAACTGAAGTAGCCCAGGGAATGCTGACCATGGTTTAGCTGAACCGGAGCTGGGATCAGCATGTTGCAGGTAGGCTCCCTGTTGACCCAGCAGCAGACCGCTCTGCTGTTGTGAGGGTCCTGGGTTGGGACACAACCGAATGGGTGGGCCTGCGTCCCCCCTGCCACCCAGTCCCTGAGCAGCAGTCTCCCCTCTCCGGCCATTCAGGAGGACTGTCTGGATTAGCTGGATCTTGTTTGCCCCGAACAAGGAGACTCAGCTGTTTGGTTATCGTGAACTATATAGACTAGCTACTGTTGGTTTGTATTTCTGACTGTTCGCCGCCCCCTCCCTGCACCAGGGCTTGGGCCTTCTTGTTTACTGACTGTCCTGCCTTGAACCGGAGCCTGGCCCAGGGCTATTGACTGTTTGTATTCTGCCCCGCCCGGAACCGAGACCTGGGCTTCTCACTACCTGAGCTGGCTTATTACCCATCATACTGGGCTGATCACAGGCCTGACACCCAGAACACAGGGACTCTGAACTGAGGCAGAGCGGCTGCCCACTGACCCGGAAGGAGAAGAACCCTTCCGTGAGCTCCAACCGGCCTCAGGAACAAATCATTTTGAGAAGAAGCACCCCACTTCCACGTGGTGTTGCCAAACCATGCCTGATTTTACAGCTGCTGAGCCCCCTCATACTTGTCAAGGCCATTATTACAGGAGGATGGATAAACATGTCTGTTTATATTGATGTAGCTTCGTAACTTTAAATATCTGATTTCAGAAATGGAAAACCCATGTAAAGAGATGATCCAAGGCTGTGTTTCTCAAGCAGAGGTATGAGCACCCTTAGGGGTACTTGAGAGAAGTCTGGGGGGTATGACAACTGAAATTTGGAGAAAACTGATTTTTTTTAAAGTTTTACAGCGCTTTATTATTTTTGTACTTTTTACACCCAAAATGTTCATCACCCGCCCAGCTACAATTAAGTTGTTCAAACAAATGTAGTGAAATGGTAGAAAAAAAAGGTATCTCTGAAAATTGTAGGTACTGGGGGTACTTATATTTTTTTTTTTAAAAAGGGGGTACTTTATAAAAAAAAAGTTGAGAAACACTGATCCAAGGAACCAGCAGAAATTGGTTGCCTGGCCATGATGACTTTTTTTTTCTTGGTTAAGAAAAGACTGAAAGCAATCACATTAGGATTCGTGGCTGTATTTTAGCCCTCCAGCGAGCCACTGACCTGGTGGAGGGATGGAAGGGGGAGACTTTGGTTGTAACAGGGCTTGATCCTGGAAGTCATTGAGCAGTGCCAACCAGACAGCTTGAGGCTATGGATCTCTGGGACCAGGAGAGGTTGACCTCTCGGTCCGGCGCCGGTACTGCGAAATTAGCGACTGAGCTGTAAGTCTCAAGCCACTTAGGCACCTGCTGTCTTTTCTCTCAAAAAGGCAGGGTTAAAAAGCAGCAGATGTGAGCAGAGGATGCCTGAGGAACAACAAAGTTCCTACGCACTCACTCGCTCGCATACCAGTGAGGGGCTTAGTGGCACGCTCCCCTCTTTGGCTGCTCCCACAGGTAATCACACAGCCATGGGTCCATTAATCTAGGGCCAGGCTCCCCTGTATTCCTGGGCCAGCTGATCACACTTTATCTTCTGCTTATTATCGGGATCCCAAGCCCACTGGCATCAACAGGAATATTGCCACAGACTTACACAGACTTTGGGTCAGACACTCTGGGTTTCCATCTTGTTTAGACAGAGCATCCTTTTCGTCACACTGGTGCATCCAGGGGCCTCATGTAACTGAGACTTGGGCCCTTGCAATCACTTTCACATGCTGCAAAGGTGTAAAGGGCCTTGGGGAGGGAAAATTTGGTTCCAGAACCCTTTTGCCAGAGGTACCCATACTGGGGAGGGACCCCCGGTGGAAGTGACAAGGTTACTAAGGGAAGGTGGAAGGGTGGGGGGGACAGAGCAAAACCAGGCCACTTGAGAATCAGCCACATCCTGCAGACCTCTCCAGGTGACAGCGTTGCAAGGCCTCTGTCAACACCTGGGCGGCCATTTTGTCCTGGCTTGGAGAGGAGACATTTTGCTCAAGTTCAGGTCAGGCAGGCGGCTGCAGGGCTGCCAGATTTGGCAGCAAAGGTGGGGGAGGGGGAATCACCGCAGCCCTGCTCCTTGGAAAGCACCAGAGAAGGCAGAGCCATGGAGCAGCCGCAAAAACGGTCTCACTGGGCAGGATAGGGATGAGGCAGGGCCCAGTGGGCACCTGGTCAGAGGTGTACGAGGAAGGGATAAGAGCAAACAGGGCCACTCATGCCTCTTACATAAGAACATAAGAACGGCCATACTGGATCAGACCAAAGGTCCTTCTAGCCCAGTGTCCTGTCTGCCCACAGTGGCCAGCACCAGGTGCCCCAGAGAGGGTGGACCGAAGACAATAATCAAGCAATTTGTCTCCTGCCATCTCTCTCCAGCCTCTGACAGACAGAGGCCAAGGACACCATTTTATCCCCTGCCTAGTAGCCTTTTATGGACCTAACCTCCATGAAATTACCTAGCTTCTCTTTAAACTCTATTATAGTCCTAGCCTCCTCTGGCAAGGAGTTCCACAGGTTGACTACACGCTGTGTGAAGAAGAACTTTCTTTTATTAGTTTTAAACCTGCTACCCATTAATTTCATTTGGGGTCCTCTAGTTCTTCTATTTAGGGAACTAATAAATAACTTTTCTTTATCAGCCCTCTCCACACCACTCATGATTTTATAGACCTCTATCCTATCCCCCCTCAGTCTCCTCTTTTCTAAACTGAAAAGTTCCAGTCTCTTTAACCTCTCCTCTTTATGGGCTATGATTAGGGGTTTGGAACGGGTTAGCCACCCTGCACTCCCCCGGCCTCACAAACCCAACCCCTGCGTCTCTCATACATAGCACCTATCCCCCAGTCCTGCAGTCTCTGTCTCCTGCTGCCCCCACTGCTTCAGCCAACTGGGCTATCCCCTTCCTGTAATGGTGGAGGTGTGGGGAGTCGCTGGCACACACCAGAGCTAGGTTCTCATTCAAAGAGCCTCACGTTCCCTCCTCCGGGAGCCAGATTCTACTTCAGGCTGGCTGCAGCCTTCAGTCAGCTTTACTCCCTGCCAGCCCTTCTCCCTTCACTCCTCTCACCTGTCAGTTTGGAGAGATTCACAGAAGCCAGCTCATCTCCTGCTAGGGTCTGAGAGCGCTCCTCTGTCTAGGAGCCCTGTGTGGAACTGCACCCGGATGGGCATTTCCGAGGCCCAGGGGCACGTTAATCAGCTACCCAGCTAGCTGTGCTCATTCCCCTTAAAATTATCTCCTCACAGGTAGCCTGGGCCGGACTCCCCTTAATGGGGCCAGCAACCTCACACTGGACAGGTAAACTGAGGCAAAGAAGTCAAATGAGTTTTCCAACAGCACAGGACGACGAGCAACCGGAAGCAGGACTTTAAAATCAACAGCTCCAGGCGGTGCTCAGAAATCTAGATCACATATTTATCCCCCTCACTCACACACGACTGGTTTGATTGACTCTGTAAACGGTTATTGATTAAACGTCAGTTAGCCTCCACGTCAGACTGGGCTCACCAGGGAAAGGCATTGACTGTCCTGCCCTAAGGTAGTTTGTGTTTCTTCATTCGATTCAGGGGGTAGTTATCCTGGGTGACTGCAAGTTCAAAATATACATTTCTAAAAAGATCTTTGGCTTTATTTATATTCAAAGTTTGAGAGCAGATTAGTGGCTTCTTTGTTTTCTTCCTTTCCCCTCCTTCCTGGGTGGGAGCAGTACAGTGCGTAGCACGAAGATTTCCCCCTCGGTGACTCCTCACGTGAGAGAGAATAGGGCGTCACTATTTTATACTTCCAAGAAAGGGCAGGCGAGTGGCCTTTCATACAGACTACTTTGCAGTCCTGCTTTCATGCAAGAGGCAGGTTAGCACTGCCTTGAAACAAAAGAGGATTTTTTTTTCTTTGCCATTGGAAAACTAGTCCCAAAGTGGCACGATTCAGCTGCATGGAGGAAAATGTGGATTTAGTTTCAAATTATAACACTCGTGAGGTGCCATCTTGACTCTGTTTAAGTCAATGGAAAAATTCCCAGTGGCATCAACAAGACCAGCCTTTCACTCTAGAGGAGTTGGAGATCCTTCAGTGTCCACCCCACCCCACCCCACCCCACTTTCCCTGGCATGGGCTGGATTGTCCTCTACATTGTATTCTTAGTGCCACTGCTAAGAGTAAGATTTTCACACCTTCATTGGAGAGGCTGTTTCATGGTTGAACCCAGCTCACTACGGAGGTTGGTGCCAAACCTGCAGCAGCAGCAGACACCTCACCCCTCTAGGAAGAGTGTGACCTTCCAGGGCGGCATTTACTTCTCATGCTCCAATACCAGCTAGCACACAGTAGGATACCTCTGACTTTCAACTAACATAAGCACAGGCCTGGACATCCTGGACAGACAAGACTCGGCAGTTTCTGGGGAAGGTGGTAATAACGAAAGCTACAGCTCCAATCAGATATTATGGTGGGGCATGTTCATATTGGATCACAAGATGAATTCAATCACGTCCATAACCGCTGGATAACCTTCGGGTTCAAAGTACTTACTGTATGAGCAGCCAAAGACCTCAACTCTCAGGCCTATTCGTCCACCGGGATTCCATTTCAGAGGGACAAAGCGCAGGAAGCGGGTTTTCACGGAGTGCAGAAGTTTGTGGTGGACCACGCTGTCAGCATTAGCGTTCCCTGTGAAGACCTGCAAGGAAAGGAAGTTCTGGTGAGACGTTGAACAGTCGCTCGGTTGTGAGCAAAGCGCACGAAAACAAAACTAAGGAAAGCAGGATTTCACAGACTAGCTTTGACAGAAATACGCACCCAAGCTTTGGAAACAGGACTGAAGCATCTCCACATGACCACACCCTGAAACACAGCCATCCTTATAGAAGAACACCTCACAGCAGCTCAACAAAAATCAATATACTACACACTTTTGACCCCAAATAAATCTGTTGACAAATTCCATTTCGTTATATATAGGAGGAGGGACTCATTTGGTTCTGTGTTTGGACAGCACCTTGCACCTTGATTCCTGGTTGCTACAGTAACAGAAATATTAATGTTTCTCAGAATTCACAAATACCAGGTGATCACGGCATTCTCCAGGGCTGTGGGAAATGAAGGGTCACATCCCTTCTTTGAATCAGGCAGATGTAGAATGAGCTAGCCCCAGACTATCGGCTCTTCTGCAGTGGGGTGTCTGTCTTTCAGCTCTGAAAAGGTTTCATTTTCATTCCACTTCCAAACCTATTTCAAAACCTCCAAAGATGTTCGCAAAACTCGCCAGCCCTGATCGTTATTTAACTGTTCTGAGAATGAACTACGTGAGAGAACTAGGTTTTGAGAATGAACCGTCACTTTAAATGCACTTCAAAGATCTCCGTGAGCTGTCTGGCTGGGTAAGGAGAATCGGCACCTTATTCAGTCCCGGTGTAAATGAACCCAGCTACAGTGATGGGAAAGGAGTTGAACCCACTGAATGTGTGGAGTTTGTTCCTTTGAGCACAGACTGAATTTGGCCCTCTGAGTGAGACAGGTGTCGAGAGGACTACAGATATCACTAAAACAACACCCGGGCTGCAGGATGGGCTGACTTAAATTGGAAAAGCACCATTAAAATCAACAGGATTATATCAGCTGAAGATCTTACACGCTGTCCCTTTGGCAAAATTGCCGTGACACTCAAAACAGAACGTCTGAACTGTGTATGTGGAAAGACAGAAGAAAGTTCAGTGAGAAGACGTGTCCGCTCCTCGAAGCGGCTGCCTTAAGAAGACAGGGGCTTGGGATTTTGTTGGCATCTCACTTGACATACATGCCGGGCAGCAAACAGCCTCTTGTTTACAGACCTACAGACGCAGGCTCCTGTAACGACTCCCATGATTATCTTCTCTCTCACTTTATTAGGCAGGTAATGGAGTGGACTTGAACTGTGTACAGGAGAAGTGCTGGCACAGTCCAGACAAACTTGAGGTTAAGTATCTTCCAAAGCAGTTATTTTAGGATGTACAGCCTGGACCTCCCTGGTCCGGCACCATCGGGACCTCACCAGCCCAAATGAGACAATTTACCGGACCAGGGTAAATTCCCCTGCCAATGGACCCCCATGTCCACCAACTGCTGCCGGCTCTGGATCCTCTGCCAAGCTCGGCCCCAGCCCCACACTCCCAGGGACTGTTTTAGGGCTCAGATCCCTGCTCTGCTGGGGGGCTCCAGCCCTAGTCCTGGGCTTCCAGGGACTGTCGGAGGTCTGTGGCCCCAGCTGGGGACATCATGGGGACTCTCGTCCTGGCCCTTTTTGCTGAGGGTAGCCGGGGGGCTCCATCCCCTGTCCTGTGCTACCCACCCTGTTGCCCCAGACCTTGGATGGCCTCCTGCCCTTTAGGCTCCCAGTTCCAAGAGTGTCTGTCATCTGGCAGGACTGCGGATGTTGCCTCAGCAGAAAGTGCCGGGTCTTGGAGGTGCATCCTGTAGCTTCTTCATGTCAACTTTGACCTGCCACTTACGCTCAAGCAAATGGGGGCAGGGAACAATGAACCAGAGGGAACCACTTACAAATATCATGGAAGAGCTTCTCTAAGGGATGTAAATGAATGAAAAAGGAATGAAATCGAAGTCTTAACTGTTAAAATGACAGTCCCATAAAAAAACAAACTTGTTCTTGCTCTTAAACAGTCCTATTCGTGCAGGGAACCTCATCCATGAGCGCTCAGAAGTGACGACCATCAAACAGAACAGACCTGCAGCTGAATCTCTCATAGGGGACTTTTGAAACATGCTGATGAACGTGGTTTTAAAGCAACGTGTGAACGGCCTGTTCATATACGACAAAGCTGGAGAACAAGAGTGAGAATGCTGGTTGGCTTTGTCAGAGTTTCTAGCCCAAAAGAGGTTCAGATTCTGGAATGCTTCTACCAGCCTTAGGGAGCTAACGAACTTCAGATGTGCTGATGTTTCAGTGCATTAGAAGTTACATAAATGGGGTTAAGTTCTGGGAGTTGAATAGGGTTGCCTGATCATAGAATCAGTGTTGGAAGAGACTGCAGGAGGTCATCGAGTCCAACTCTGTGATAAAGCAGGACCAATCCCAAATAAATCATCCCAGCCAGGGCTTTGTCAAGTCAGGACTTAAAAACTTCTAGGGATGGAGATTCCACCCCTCCCTAGGTAAACCATCCCATTGCTTCCCCACCCTCCTAGGGAAATCGTTTTCCCCCCAATATCCAACCTAGACCTCCCCCACTGCAACTTGAGACCATCGCTCTCTTCTGGCCTCTGCCACCACTGAGACCAGCTTCTCTCCATCCTCTTTGGAACCTCCCTTCAGTTCATTGAAGGCTGACACCATATCCTGCCTCTCTCTTCTCTTCTGCAGACTATAAGCGCCCAAATCCGTCAGATCTTAGCCATTCACCCTTAGAAACCCATCCCTGCACTAGGAATTTTTCCCTTCTACCCACATCCACCAATAACCACGTAACAGACGGAAAAGTTCCATGATGTGACAAGCACCATCCAGTGCTCCTAAGAGAGCAGTGACAGTAAGCAGCCCTCCCTTGGAATGTGATGCTGCGGTATTTCCACGGAACCGTGGCCCAAACAGCAATGCCGTCTCGTGGCATGCTGGGGCTGAACAATGCCTGGCTAGCCTTTAGTCCCACAGGAAAGACGGCCACACTCAACACCATGAGGAGTGTCATGCCTCCCAAACCTTGCTCTTTTCCAACAAGGACACTGAAGACAGAGAAGGGAGGTGACCCCGTACGAGAGCCGGACAGTGAGGGGAAATGCACTGAAACCTGGGCCTGTTTTTAGCCCCTTTCATTTTGGGCAGTCAGTTTCTACTCGTTTCAGGCTCTGAGTAGAGGCAGCCTATCCCACGGCCCGGACACAGCAGCTTCCACCGTAGCGTATATACACCGGCGCGAGCTTTGAGGAGCAGGATTGGAAGGGCTGTGGTGGAGGACGGAGTGCAGGGGTCCATGGTGAGCAGGGGAGGGGCTCCCAGTGGGCGTAGAACAGACTCCTTGAGGGAAGGAACATGAGCGGGTAGGGAGGACACGGGTGGGCAGGACAAGAGGCTGACGGGCAGGCAGCACTAAGGGAGACAGAGGGACTGCCAGGCCTGAGGGCTTCAGTCTAGAACCTAGCTGCTCCCCTATGGCTGCAGTGCTCTTCTGGCCTGCACTCCATGGCAGCCTGCTGCAGCTGGGGCCTGCAAGTCCCTTGGGGCTGCTCTCGCTGGCGTTGAAGCGGGCGAGCAGAGAGTGACAAGGAGTTGGGAGGGGGAAGAGAGCAGGGGCCAGGCCTTGAGGAAAGCAGCAAGGCAGGGGCAGGGCTTTGGGGGAGATATGGAACAGGGGCCTCCGAAGAAGGGCAGGGCCTGTGGGGAAGAGGCAGGACAGCAGGGGGTCCGTTTTCAGATATTAGAAAGTTGGCCCCCCTAGCTCCAACCCACACTTCCATCACGACTGGGCCAGCCACGAAGAAGGCACTTCTAAGAAAAAAAGTTCTACACTCTGCTATCGTGTCCAAACTACAGAATACCTAAATTCCCCTTTCTCCCTCAAATGGATACAACATTTTTATTCATCTCCTCAACTTTCATGTATTGTCACTACAATCTCCAACAGAAGTGCTGGTCATCCCACCCGGGGCTGCCTTTCACGAGCAGGTGAAACAATTTCCATGGATAGGTTTTGCTCTCTGTGAAGCCTAGGGGGTGTGTGGGGGTGACGGATGCAAGAAAATATTTTAATTGTTGAGAGAAACAATAATATTGGGAGGAACTGGCTGCAAAATGAAAGCAGTAAAACAAACAGACAAGTGGTGGCTACTAAGTCCTGTTGCTTCCTGGCATTCTCTTCATCTCCAGAAAACGACAATCAATGAGTATATATTAAACCCCATCACATCAAAAGAACTATTTCCCCTAGAACCTTGATTAGATTAACCTTCGCCAATAAACGGTAACAGCTCTTTTCATCGTCGGTGCTAACAGTAATCACACACTTCAAGGCGGTACTTTTGCATAAATCTCACAGACGCTTGCATGATTTGTATTGAATTAGTGGGATTAACAATGCGGTGAATGTGTTTATGTTTAGCGTGATTGGGAAATGCTTTGAACCCTCCTCCTATTTAGCTTAATCAAAGTGAGTTTAAATAGCTAACTCTTTACTGTAGGTCTATCTGATTGATGAGACTTTTTCAGCCTGATCCAGTAACAGGGCACCAGAGAGGTGTTAGATATTCCATGCAACGGTGATCTCAAATGAATATTTGACTTCATTATCTTGTATTATTTCCCTGTTTTACAGCCTAACATTTTTATCTGGTGCTGCAAAATAACGTTCTATGAAAGGGGATGGGTAACTAGGTTCGAATTTCCCCAGTGTTTGGTAAAATGGCGGAAAAAAATCCATTTTCAGTCAATGTTGCTTTGCAAATTTTGCTGGGAGCAAGAAAAAGTTCACAAGCTCAGATGAAACACCTGTGTATCTCACAAGACTAGCACAGATTTATCTCATGGCACTGTGCATCGGTCTCAATATCTTTTCACCAGTACAAATAATCTTTATGCATATAAATGTTGTTACTGGTGAAAGAAGGGGAGAAGGAGGAAACCTAAGCAGCTTCCAAATAAGTATGATCAAAATGATCAATTTTAAAGTTCCATAAATAGTCTGAATTTGAATTTTTTTAAAGGAAAGACTCAGATTTCTGTGCCACTGAGTTTTGAGCAACTCTAGTTAAAACACGATTCAAAGTGGAAAGAATTCTGCTGCTAATGCACTGCCACAATCTTAGCTGGTTGTAAATTGGCGTTATCTCCCTTGAAGTCCTTTTACTGTTGCTTTTGCCTTAAGAACATAATGGATAAATCGACATCTTTAGATTATTTCACTCAGTCCCTCCCTACAAAAAGGCCTTCAGAAAAGCTGTTAATATCCCATACTTCAGTCAAGGTTCTAATAATTGTACTCCCCAAACACTGATCAAAACTGTTATCTTATTGATAAACTAGGCAAATATAACTTAGATAGGGCCACGATAAGGTGGGTGCATAATTGGCTGGATAACCGTAGTTAGAGAGTTGTTGTTAATGGTTCTAAATCCTGCTGGAAAGGGATAACAAGTGGAGTTCCTCAGGGGTCTGTTTTGGGACCCGTACTGTTCAATATCTTCATCAATGATGTAGATATTGGGATAGAGAGTACGCTTATTAAGTTTGCAGATGATACCAAACTGGGTGGGGTTGCAACTTCTTTGGAGGATAGGAACATAATTCAAAATGACCTTAGCAAGTTAGAGAAATGGTCAGAGGTAAACAGGATGAGGTTTAATAAAGAGAAATGCAAAGTGCTCCACTTAGGAAGGAACAATCAGTTCCATACATACAAGATGGGAAGCGACTGTCTAGGAAGGAGCATGGCGGAAAGGAATCTAGGGGTCATAGCGGACCACAAGTTGAATATGAGTCAACAGTGTGATGCTGTTGCAAAAAAAGCAAATATGATTCTAGGTTGTATCAACAGGTGTGTTGTAAGCAAGACTCGTGAAGTCATTCTGCCGCTCTACTCTGCACTAGTTAGGCCTCAGCTGGGGTACTGTGTCCAGATCTGGGCGCCACATTTCAAGAAAGATGTGGAGAAATTGGAAAGGGTACAGAGAAGAGCGACAAGAATGATTAAAGGTTTAGAGAACATGACCTATGAAGCCAGGCTTCATGAACTGGGCTTGTTTAGTTTGGAAAAAAGAAGACTAAGGGGGGACACCATAGCGGTTTTCAAATATCTAAAAGGGTGTCACAAGGAGGAAGGAGAAAATTTGTTCCTCTTGGTTTCTGAGGACAAGACAAGGAGTAATGGGCTTAAAGTGCAGCAGGGGAGGTTTAGATTGGACATTAGGAAAAAATTCCTAACTGTCAGGGTGGTCAAATATTGGAATAAATTGCCAAAGGAGGTGGTGGAATCTCCCTCTCTGGAGATATTTAAGAACAGGTTAGATAGACATCTGTCAGGGATGGTGTAGACGGAGCTTGGTCCTGCCTTGAGGGTAGGGGGCTGGACTCGATGACCTCTCGAGGTCCCTTCCAGTCCTATTATTCTATGATTCTATGATACCAGACCATGAGATGGTTTAAGAGATCCTACTGTAGTGTTCCAGTGGACATCTGTGCATCTTTTCTCCTCCACCCAAGTTTGATCATTTAGTTCCATCCAAACATTTATTCCCTGTATCAACTAAATATAAAAAGACCGAAGCAGAAGACCTTCAAAACCAACTATGTCTAAGTGAGGTGAGGTGCCTGCTTGTCTACTGGAAAATCAGTTTGGAAAGTTGACCTGAGAGTGTCCAGTCAGATCCACTGACCGGACAGCTGAAGTCCGGTCTCTGCAGGCGGAGGCAGCTCCAAGTCGTCACCCACACTAGCCCCTACTCGGCCAAAGTCGCCTCAGACTGGGAGCTCCCAGGTCTGGCTCTGCAGGCAGGTCCCTCCCAACCCAGGCGTGCATAGAGGGGAAATTTGATGGCAGCCTTTAACTACCTGAAGGGAGGTTCCAAAGAGGTTGGAGAGAGGCTGTTCTCAGTGGTGACAGATGGCAGAATGAGGAGCAATGGGCTCAAGTTACAGTGGGGGAGGTCTAGACTCATAGACTCATGGTCAGAAGGGACCATTATGATCATCTAGTCTGACCCCCTGCACAGTGCAGGCCACAGAATCTCACCCACCCCTCCTAGAATAATCCTCTCACCTATATCTCAGATGTTGAAGCCTTCAAATACTTTGAAGACCCCAAGATGCAGAGAATCCTCCAGCTGTGATCTGTGCCCCATGCTACAGAGGAAGGCGAAAAACCTCCAGGGCCTCTGCCAATCTACCCTGGAGGAAAATTCCTTCCCGACCCCAAATATGGCGTTCAGCTGAACCCTGAGCATGTGGGCAAGACTCACCAGCCAGACACCCAGAAAGTCTAGTAGGATACTAGGAAAATCTATTTCCCTAGGAGGGTGGGGAAGCACTGGGATGGGTTCCCTAGGGAAGTGGTAAAATCTCCATCCCTAGAGGTTTTTAAGTCCCAGCTTGACAAAGCCCTAGCTGGGATGATTGAGTTGGGATTGGTCCTGCTTTTGGCAAGGGGCTGGACTTGATGACTCCTGAGGTCTCCTCCAGCCCTAGGATTCTAGGAGAGACTGGAGGAGCAGTGAATGATGGAGGAGTATGGAATTGCAGCAAAGCAGGGTGGAGCCTCAGGGGAAGAGACAGGAAGAGGCGGGGCCACTGATGGGGAAGAGGCAGGGGTTGGTCCAGATCTGGTTGGCCTTTGTGTCTGGTTTTTAAATATCACAATGTTGGGAACCCTACCCGTATCTCTGAAACACACAGGAGAGAAGTTGGCTGTCAGGTAATGATGCAGCGCGCTAGGCATTCAGGCTCTCACTGTGGTCCACAGGGATCAGAGGGGTAGCCGTGTTCGTGTATAGCCACAAAAGTAACGAGGAGTCCCGTGGAAATGACAGAGGCAGGCCGTAAATGCACTAGCACCTGAAAAGAAGGGAGTTCCCACATCTAGTTGAGGACCAGAGCTAACGAGGCCAATCAGACACAGCGGGTGTGGCCCACTCCAAACAACTGATGAGGTGTCCCTTCACATTGGTCCTACACTTGATAAGGGAACTCCCTTCTTTTCATGGGCTACAGATTGAGCCTTTTACTAGCAGGACTCTCTGGTCCAATATGCTGGGGGAGGGCCAAGGGCAGGAGCCGTGCGGGGGTGGGGCTGGGGGCCCTTCCAGGCTGGCTGCAGGGGGGTGCGGTTGCCAGGAGCTCTGCTGTGCGAGTCCAGTTGGGCTGACGGCAGGTCAGCCAGGGTCCCAGTAGGCTCTGGCAAGACAGTGGGTTGCCGGTGGGGCTGGGAGATCTGGCAAGGCTGCCAGCAGGGCTAGAATCCTAGCCCGCTGGGCCCGGAGCCTGGCAGGACAGGTGGGGCTGGAAGCCCAGTGGGGCCGGCAGGGCAGTGGGGCAGCCAGTAGGGAGATGGGCAGCAGGGGAGCCGGCAGCCCTGCTGTGGCCATGAACCCAGCTAAGCCAGTGGTAAGGGGAGAGCCGACCTGGCCTGTTGCCAGGCAAGGAGCAAAGCCAGGCTTGGGGTCCAATGGCAGGGGGCCAAAAATGACCTCCCCATCTCTGGCAAAATCCCGCGTTTGGGATTGGTCAGGTCCTGAGGGTGCTAGACCAGGAGATCCCACCTGTGGTATATTTATGTCTGCCTCTCTAATTACCACTCCATGCCCAGATAAATCTGTTCATCTTTAAGGTGTAACAAGATTAGAACATTCAGCCCAGTATCCTGTCTGTCGACAGTGGCTGCCAGATTCCCCAGAGGAAGGGAACACAACAGGTACTCCTCATGTGATCCCTCTCCTGTCATCCATTTCCAGACAAACAGAGGTTAGGGACACCATTCCTTCCCAGCCTGGCTAATAGCCATTGATGGACCTAACCTCCATGAATTTATCTAGCTCTTTTTGGAACCCTGTTAAAGTCCTAGTCTTCACAACATCCTCTAGCAAGGAGTTCCACGGGTTGACTTGTGCTGCTTGAAGAAAAAACTTTCTTTTGTTTTAAACCTGCTACCCAGGAGTCATTGCTGTTTCTGTAGTACACAAAAAGGAGGGGCTTCTTCTACTCATCCATTAGAAAGGCATTCAATTGTCTCTAGCCCTATGCTTTATATTAAATATGAATGCAGAAAGCCCGGTGCAAAATCAAGTCATCCTGCTACCATTAATGAATGCTTTCCTTTGCTCCCACAGTGAGGCAATCCTGGTACGCAGAGGCAAACAGATGTCCATCAAACTGTAAATACTAAATCATTTTTTTTGTTCCAATCTGGACTTCTAAATCTGGAAATGGGACTAGGGTGGGAGTCAGCAAGCAGGGCAGTGGGGAGGATGGGGGGGGAAGTCCAGGTCTTTTAGTTTCAAAACAATCTTGAACACCATGCTCCCAAGGAAGCAGGAAAATAAGTATATTTATACTCGCTGCAACGGGTATATGAAACAGAGACGTCTGTACATATGTAACCCGTCAGCAAGCTGAGAAGATGCAGGAGATGGTACTCAATATCTAACAGTATTCCTGGAGGTTGAGAGACTAATACAACTTCTTGAGGAGCATTACAATTGGCGGCTGTGCACACCGCTTTTTATGTCAGTTCTTAACAAGTTACTTGTGTTAAGCAGTTACTCATGTTACTTGTTTTAAAGCAGTCTTACATCTTGGCCTATCAACCTGGTGTACAGACCCTTGCCCTGCCATGAGAGAGAAAGATTTGGTTCCCAGCTCCAGTTTCTCACTATGTTTTGTCCAGCAATGACTGGGAACACTGTAAAAGCAATATCACTCAACGCAGGTAAGGTCAGAAGAGAGCATGAATGACAACCTAGTCTGACCTCCTGTGCAACGTAGGACACAGGATATCCCTGAATTAATTCCTGTTGACTGTGATGGGGAATTCACCACAATATTAGTGTTCGCTGTTCAATTTTGTCTCGCTCAAAACTTCTAGCCAGTGGATCTCATTTTGATATAGTCAGGCAACCCAAGACTTATAGTAATACATACTTATAAAGTACCATCGGCAAAAGGCACGAGACACAGTGAAAAATATTGTTACATTTTCAAATACCTTGCCAGTCACTTTGGGTGAATCTACATGGCTACATCAATTGCCTAGCTTATTTCGAAATTCGGAGCATCTACACTGCACTTATTTCAAAATAGTACACTCCTCTGACTTCCCTTACTCCTCGGACAAAGAGGGTTACAGGAGTTGGAGTAAGAAGTTCTCCAGCTGGACAGTATTTCAGCGTTATTTCAAAATAACTGCCTGCTGTGTAGATGCGGACTACGTTATTTCAAACTAATGTTTCTGTGTAGACGCACCCTTTCATATAAGTCTTCTTTACTCTAGTTGGAAAGTTTCCTTCCCCAGTATGTTTTCTTACTTTGGAGATTTATTTTAAGCTCTCGTTTAGGGCTGTCAATTGACTTGCGTTAATGCCTGCGATAACACAGGGCAGGATTAACACATTAAAAAAATTAAAGTGTTACTTGCAGGCATTAATTCTGTACTGCCTCTTTGAAGAGCCACTCTGGCATTTCAAAGGGGCAGCACAAGCGGAGCCCGGGAACAGCTGGAGTGTCCAGATCCATGGCTCAGTATTGCAAAGTACCTTTGAAGTGCCATTTTGGTGCTTTAAAGGGGTGGTGCAAGCAGAGCTGGGGATAAACTGGAGTCCCCAGCTGATCCCTGGCTCTTAATACGCTGCCCCTTTAAAGCACCAAAACAGCACTTCAAAGGGACTTTGCAATGTGGAGCCAGGGATCAGCTGGGCACTCCAGTTGATCCCTGGCTCCACTTGCACTGCCCCTTCGTAGTGCCGCTCTGGCGCTTTAAAGGGCCAGCGCTGCATGGAGCCCAGGGTCAGCTGGGGATACCAACTGATCCAGGTTCCACCTTGTGTTGCCTTTTTGAAACACTACAGCAGCGCTGCATGGAGTCCGGTGTCAGCTGGGAACTCTGGCTGATCCTTCCATGCAGTCCTGCCCCATTGAAACATTTGACAGCCCTACTCTCATTTCATCCTTCAATCTCATAAAGTGACATTTTATCTTAAGTCACAACAAAACAAGGACTTAAATACCAGAAGCCTCCCAAAAATCTTATTTGCTAGTTATCAATACTTTCCATTGAAATACAGGAAATGAGGTAGGGAAAGGGGCAAGAATCAATAACTCCCTAACAAGCTCTTCTTCTGAGACATGACATCTAGCTCAGAGAACATATTCGTTCATTTCTCATTACTCCCTTAAAAGTAGGTGAGAGAAGGGATGTATGAAGTAGGTTAGCAAACGATACCTGATTTAGAGTGAAACAAAAGGCAAGACATACAACATTTCCAGAACATGTCAGGGAGAAGTAATTGCTTTCAAGCAGGAGTCTGAAAATGATCCGAGTAGGTACATTTCAGCGAGTGACAAGGAGAGAAAAAGTAACTTTGTTAGATAAACTGACCCACCAAGAGGAAAAGCAATTTATTATAGAATATCCTTTCACGTATTCTGCAATTACACTGGGCCATTTTGAGAGATAAAGGGCTATGTTCCATGCTCACTGTTAGATCTCGGAAGAAGTGCAGTTAATCTTATATCAATCAATACAGGAGTATTAAAATACACTTGAATTCATTTTGCGAACAATATGGGGCATTAACATACACTCAACATCCAGCATCAATACAATGATGATGTATACTCGAAAGCACAGGTATCAGCACAACAGTATTAGCATACATTTGAAAGCAACTGGCATCAACAGAGAAACATTCCATTAAGGAGGTGTTTCTTTGCAGTGTAGCTAAACAAACAGATGAGACAATCCCTTGAAAACAATATGAAGCATGAATGCAAATTCTCAGATCCCCATTACAGACTGTTCCCAAAAGGCTTTGCTTTGATTTTGGTACTCATATGGCTCACCTTATTGAGAGGCCTAGAAACTTCTAAATCAATAATGTGCTTATTCCACATTTAGTGGGCTCAAGTCAGTGTCCCCAAACTTCTCCTTAACACTTTCCTGCTCTGCAGTGGATTTAACAGCCTCAGGTAGAAAGTATTGAGAAGAGGCTAGATTCCTTTTCTTTTTTAAGAGCTCCTACAAAAAATCTCATGGTTTGATTTATTCTTAAGGCTGTATTATGCTCCCCAAACTTCTTGCCAACCATGAAACCAATTCCTCCTACTGCACGTGTTTCCCATTTATTTATCTTGCTGCCACAGCTTAGACAGAGTGAAATTTGTTTAACTGCGTCTCAACCGTGAAGATCATTTATTTATTCTCCAAAACGTGCGTGCCTCACAATGGACACGAGAAAAAGAGACGCCGTATTCTGAGTGGCTCACAGATTTATTGTTCAGGCAACATCACGTTCCTTGTCCATGGTGCGTGTTCCAAATGGCATTAAGAGGCCCATTTGTGGACAGGAGGGTACAAATAACCAGGAAATTCACCTTGTTGGAAGGTGCCAATGGACACCATGAAGGCCCACTTGAAAGGCAGACTTAACAGCCACTTGCAACTCCTGCTTCTCTAAAAGGGCCCTGAAGCTGGCCGAAAGCATGGAGGACCGGTGTAGGTGATTGACATACAAGCCATCTCCAGAGGAAATATGTACATTGTATCTTCTTCCCAGCAAACATCAAGAGAATATTGACCCCAGTATGGCTGCCTTCCCTCCTTAGACACATCTTGCCCATCCCTACATTTCTTCTCCTCTCACGACCTGGTCCAGTCCCATTCTCTGCATTGAAACCACTCTATTAGCCTTGGACATGACCGGTAAACCACACATCTAGACTAGATCTGGGTCTACATAGTAACTGATAGCTCTGGGTCACTCAAGTGTACACTCAGGTGTGGACTATGTCTGCACCCCTTCTTGGACAGTGGGGTCCCACTGTCCAACTGCTTAGTCTCTGAAACCAGTGCTGCAACTTCATAGAATCATAGAGCTGGAAGAGGCCTCAGAAGGTCATCAACTCTAGCCCCTTGCCCAAAGCAGGACCAATCCCAACTAAATCAACCCAGCCAGGGCTTTGTCAAGCCGAGACTTAAAAACCTCTAGGGATGGAGATTCCACCACCTCCCTAGGAAACCCATCCCAGTGCTTCACCATCCTCCTAGTGAAATAGTTTTTCCTAATATCCAACCTAGACCTCCCCCACTGTAACTTGAGACCATTTCTCCTTGTTCTGCCATCCGTCACTACTGTGAACAGCCTCTTTCCAGCCTCTTTGGAACCTCCCTTCACGAAGTTGAAGGCTGCTCTCAAATCCCCCCTCACTCTTCTCTTCTGCAGACTAAACAAACCCAAATCCCTCAGTCTCTCCTCATAGGTCATATGCTCCAGCCCCCTCATCATTTTGGTTACCCTTCACTGGACCCTCTCCAATGTGTCCACTTCCTTCATGCCTCTGGTGGATTATACCATTCCCTCCCCATAATTAAATTTGGATTTGGGAGCACACATTTCCCAACTCTCCCCTTCGGGTGCAACACGACAGTTAAGCAAGGCAGCAGGTTTGGCAAAGGAATTTCTTAACCACAGACAAGTTTTCCTTTTTAAAAGTGCCAGAGTTACAGATTTTAGAAATAAAACAAAGGTCTTAACACCATTCCTCTCAGCCCCAACTCAACACCCCTGTGAATCCTGAGTTTGGTCCAAGTCCTTAGTCCAGGCAGCCCCTCCAGAAGGTTTATCTTGATCCTCTTGCTTCCAGCAGTGGAACAGTCCCCCCTGCACAGAAGGGTTTCCAAACTCAGACTCCATCCCCATTGGTTTTTGGGTAAAGAGTCAAAGTCTGAGGTTTTCCCGCCCTCTGCGGTTCAACTAGGATAGAGACGTTTAACATTGATGGCCTTTGAGTATTGTGTCACAGCTTTCTGAAGTAGACTCGCCACAAAGTGTCAAGTCTCTACAAAGCTACAAAATGACCAATGCTCAAAGACACTTGGAGGGCTACCTTCAAAATGGAAGTGGATATACAACATGGCATTCACAAAACAAAATGGAGTTCATCTGACATACATGTATATCTCCCAATACAGCATTGCTTCCCCCGTACTGACTCAAACCCTCATGTTTCCTTCACGTTCTTTAGAATCTCACGCTCGTAGGAAGAAGAGCAGCTCTAAAAGATCTAAGTACTGCAGGTTGTACTGCACCCATAATCTTGGTATCTAGGTGATGAATGGACCTTGTTGAAAAAGATTCCTTTCTCCACTGCACTTCCTTTATCCTGCTTATTTGCCCTTCTCAAAAGGTACAATTTGGTCCTGATCCTGATTGTTTTCAGATTACACCCAAAGTCTTCAAACAACAATAACGACAAAGTTATAGGTCTCACTCCACTTCTGTTCCTCTCTCCTGAGGATAGTCTCCCTCTATCAGGTAAGCAGGAGGTCCGGGGAGGAGGGGAGAATCCCGGGGGCTGGGCCCAGTTGCCGAGTGTGTCATAGGGATGCCAAGTGTCTGGGATTGACCAGGGCAGTCCGGTATTTTCACCTCCTGTCCAGTAAAACAATTCAAAAAATACCGGACACTTAAAATGTCTGGTAATTTCTGGGTTTTTTCCCCTGCCAAGAGGTGAAAATACCAGACACCTGGCAACCCTACAACACACTCAGCAACTGGGCCCAGCCCCCAGTCTCTTCCCCCCAGACTCCCTGCTTACCTGGTTCGATAGGGAAGCTGCGTTCTGGCTTGATCAAGAAAACAAAATGGCCACCAGCAAAAAGCCTAAAGACCAAGGGGAAGCAATGCCTTCCCTGGGTCTCCCCAGGTTTGGTCTCCCCCTTCCTCCCCCAACAGAATTTTTCCCCAGGGTTTTTTTTTTGTGGGGGAGGTAGGTGTTTTTTGTTAAACCATCTGGCAGCCCTACCTCTAGGAAGCTTTAATTTTCCTTTCATCAGTTTCTCTATACGTCTCCCATTGGTAACTCATATTTATCTTGGCTTCTGACTTTGTATGTTCAGCTATGGGTTACTTTAATAGTAATGAGAGCTATTTATACCCACAGAGAAAAACCTAAACAATACACACTGTAAACCGACATATCCTTATTTATTTTCTCCTTTGTCATTTTCAGATACTTAAGGAAAACAAGAGCTACTTCTAATAAATGAGCCCTATTGCTTTTCAGATCTACCACCAGAATGTGGATGGTTTTAGAAATAAGTCTGTGCTTTGCCCAATGCCAACTAAACCATAGTAAAAGTCACTCTTGAATCATAATTTCTGCAAACTTGTTGACATTTTACCTGTGAAACTTCTTAAGCTAATTTTTAGGAAGCCAGTCATAAATTTGGATCAAAGATCCACAATGATAGGACAAGGCAGCAATGGGCTTAAATTACAGCAAAGGAGGTTTAGGTTGGACATTAGGAAAAAACTTCCTAACTGTTAGGATGGTTACACACCGGAATAAATTGCCTTGGGAGGTTGTAGAATCTCCATCACTGGAGACATTTAAGAGCAGGTTAGACAGACATCTATCAGGGATGATCTAGATGGTGCTTGGTCCTGCCATGAGGGCAGGAGACTGGACTTGATGATCTCTTGTAGTCCCATCCAGTTCCAGTGTTCTATGATTCTATGAATGCACTTTCCCTTCCTTTCAGATTTGCAACTAGAAGTGTCTGGAATTTTAAACTGGACAAGAAGACCAAAGGGAGATTTTGAAAGAAAAAAAGGAACATACATTAGGTACATCCCCTTGATCAAACAAGCTGGCTGTATATTACCTCTAGCAAGGACTAACACTTGCCATGTATCACAGCTTTGAGTATCAATTTGATGTTGCAGTTTCACAATGCTCCTAAAACTCTCTCTCCCAGTGGGCATTTCTTAGCTGTTAAATCAATACTTTGTGCTCTTTTTATATCATGGTCTTAGAACTTCAAAGATAGCTCCTGAATTTCTATAGCAAAAGTGGGTTTTCAACAGGAGGTTCTTTCGGATTAGCATTGCGTTCAGCTAATCTAAAAGCAAACTTAGAAGTGCATCTAAAACTGAAAAATGTACCCTCCATTAAGGGTACATTTCAAATTTCCCTACTGCATGCAACCAACCAGATCACATAATTCCAGGTTGCTTTTCAAGACTCATTCATTCGGTTTTGTTTTTCATGAAATAAGTACAGTATTTACTTTATCAAGAGTTTCCCATGACCTACATCCAAGCAATTTGCAAATGTTGGACTTGATTCTACATTCCTCATATATCTAAAGCTCTTCTCAACGTCCCCAGCATTTGGTGAATTTCAGAATTAGCTCATCAGGTTTGTTTACTATTTAACCTCTACTACACCCGCATGAAATAAGCATAATTTATCCCCATGTAATCAGTGCAGGAACAGATGGAGAAGTAACTTGACCAAGGATACATGGCACATTAGAAGCAGAGTCAGAACTGGAAGTCACGAGTTCTTTGTTTAAGGCTGACAGGTGGAATTGAACCTTAGACCACGACCCTCTCCTGTATGAGTTAAAAGCCAACTGGGTGGTAGCTAAAGCTGTAGAACAGACTCATCATTCTCTCGGCAGGTAGTCTCAATGACAGTAGATGAGACACCACATCAAGAAGGTATGGGGATTACACTTACTCTCATTTTTCTACCTGAACCATTCTACCTATATGCTATATACCAATTTGCATTCCCATAGGTTCCTTCTAGTCATCAGAGAAAAGCAGTTACTGTGTGGAATAGTGTTTGTAAGGAAACAGCTCTCCATTCCTGCAATAGACGACAACACAGAGCTATAGCATGACCTACCTTTTCCACATGAAACAAAGCAGAGCAGCTGGGGTGCTGCCGGGTTGGTCCAGTAGAGCCGAGGACCGGCGCTGCGGGACCAACCCAGCAGTGCCTCAGCTGCTCTACCCCAGGCGTCGTCCACGAGAAAAGCCTGGTCTGCTGGGGCGGAGGGGTGCACTAGCTGCGCCCCCCCTCCCGCCCCAGCAGACCAGGGAGACGCGGAGCAAAGCCGCGGAGCACGCGGGCAGAGGGACAGCCGCGGTGCGTCTGGGCTGTCCCGCTGCCCGCCTCCTCTGAGGCTTTGCTCCCCGTTTCCCTGGTCTGCTGGGGGGGCTCCCCCCCCCAGAATACCAGGGAGACGCTGAACAGCTTTTCTCGCCATGGAAGACGCAGGTGGCAGGACCGCAGCGCTTCTGGGCGTCCCGCCACTCGCGTCCTCCGGGGCGAGAAAAGCCCCGTTTGTAACTGCGGATCCGACATACATCGGATCTGCGTAACTCGGGGACTGCCTGTAACTCCAGCTGGTGAGAGACACAATGCTTTGAGCCACACAGAGCTCTTCCTCAAAATAAAACTATTACGGTATGCTTCCTGCCCTCCCAATTGTTTAATAGATGCAAGATAGTCCCCAAATTAACTAACCTATTCAAATTCCCTTCTGTGGTTTCTTTAATTACTCAGGAATGTCTTCATTTATTTAGACTGTAGGTTCTTCAGAAATGGGACAATGTCTTGTCCACCTCTAAACAGCACAGGCAGAAAACATTTAAGGACATGCATAATTTTACTCCTGTGAGTAGCCCCACGGAATAGGGCTACTCAACAAGTGTTAAATTTTAAGAACAGACATACTGGGTCAGACCAAAAGTCCTTCCAGCCCAATGTCCTGTCTGCTGAGACTGGCCAATACCAGATGTCCCAGAGGGAAGGAACACAAAAGGTAATCTTCATGTGATACCTCTTCTGTCATCCATTTCCAGACAAACAGAGGCTAGGGACACCATTCCTACCCATCCTGGCTAATAGCCATTGATGGACCTAACCTCCATGAATCTATCTAGCTCGTAAAGTGCTTGCATGACTAGGGCTTTTCCTTTGTATAGACCAGAATGTCACGTGGCCTGGAACCTAACTGAGGTCTAAAAATACCGACTTGCTTCCACTCGTGCGCCCAAGATGACGAAAAGTGACCTTACAAAAAGTTCGGCCATTTTTTAGGTTGGAAATGGTCTATTCAGCCTGACCCCCAAAACCTTGGAAACTCCCTCTCTCAACTTCTGCAACGTAGTTATATGTTGTCAATAGAAAATTTTGTCCATCGCAATATATTTTGGCGAAGTCCAACTTTCACAGTGCCTTGTATATTTGACAACAAAAGGAGTACAAACGATTACATTCCAAAGTTTCTGCAGTCAACTGATACAATGAAAAATGTGGCCATTTACAATACTCGAAGTCAGTGGCTTCCAAACTTTTTTTCTCATGATCCAGTTGAAGAAAATTGTTGGTACCCACGACCCAACATCATTTGATTAAATTGTGTGCCCGGGGGTGGGGCTGAGGATGGGAGCTTTGGGCTGTAGGAGGGGGCTGTGGCTTTTGGGGGGGAGGGAGGTCAGGGCTGGGGCAGGAGGGGCTTATCTTGAGCAGCTTCCCTTTAGTGGTGCAGCACGGGTGCTATGGCAGCTTCCTGACTCTCCTGGCACTGCTGACCAGGCTGTGCCCCAGAAGCAACCGGCAGCAGGTTCCCAGCCAATGGGAGTGCAGAGCTAGTGCTCAGGGCAAGGGCAGTGCCCGGAGTCCTGTGCGCTCTCCCCCATACACCTAGAAGCCGGGCCTGCAGCAGGCTGCTACTGGGGCATAGTGCAGTCTAGCTACCTTAGCACCCCCTACTGCTCACCTGCTCCCCCTGCAGCAATAAGACCCAGCACCTGACATCCCGCAGGCCAATCCTGGGTCACGAGAGGTCATTTGAAAACCACTGTGACTGTACTTCGGATCCTGCTGAAATCTGACATTTAACTGGAAGGCATTTTCATTCACCCTCAAAGCTCAGGTTTTACATGGCCTGCAGCTGAGGACATTTCACACGGTAATTTCATTCTGTGAACACCAAGAACAGGAGAATAAAGACTCGTTCAACATGCACCTATGTATTTGTAGTTCGCCTTATTAATTCAGTGCAGGCAGATCCCTGTTTCAGTTGCAATCATTAACTTTCTCTGTGACACTTGCGGTTACAGTAGCATGTCATCTAGGAAATGGTATTACAGCTAAGTACCTCCTAACCAGAGAAAATACTTTGCATAACTCAGTTTATAATGGTGCTCTTGGTTTCTATTTTATTAAAAGCAGTGGCACTACTGGTTCAAATTGTTCCTGGATAGGCACGTTAGAAACACACAGATAGGTATATTAGCTAGATAGCAAACAATAGAAAATTGACACTCGAGCTGGGTGGAATTCAGTGAAAGGGTGCAAAGGAAGCCAGACAGCTAATAATGCCTTAGCCTCAAATTCTTTTTAATTGACGTAGGAGAGAATTCAGACTCTTTTATTGTGTTCATATGGTATTGTCAGACATCTACACTGACCGCCAGGATGAGCCGAAGGATGTGCTCAGGGTTAAGGTGTGTCAGAGTCAGGCATCATCGGTGGTGTCCTGACAGGTTTTCTGTTCTGTCAGCGATACGGCAGGTTTGAGTTTTGTTGCCATCTGCAGCAGACTCTTCAAATATATGTCATTAGCCAAGGCATTAGCAGCCATATTTTCAATCCTTGTCTACCAATTCTGGGCGTTTCGGATTTCAGCCGCCCAACTTGAGATGCCTTGGGGATTGAAAGTGCTCAGCACCTCTGACGAAACAAGCCATAAGCGCCTTGCTCTGGCCACACAAAGTAAGATGGTGGTGAGCAGCGTTCCCTCTGAGCGGTGTGGCAACACAGCTTCACAGGTGATGAATCAGGCCCCTCCTCCCCCCCCCCCAAGTCATCCAGCTCCATGCACACAGCGTATAGACAGCGCTACATTTCAAACGGAGCTATTTCGAAATGACCTCAAAATAAGCGATGCAATTTGGCTCACATTGTGTGGCTTATTTCAAGCTAGAGATACAGTGCAGATGCACCCTAAATGAATTGATATGGCCCCTGGAAGACCTCTGCCTACCCCTCATTGAGAACCACTAGCATAGGGAATGTGTTACCGACTTAAGGACTCAGCTTCCTCCACCCCGTCTACAGGAGTGTCTGAGGCTGCTCTTGGGGAGTTCGTGTCAGTCTGTTGCTGATGCAGAGTAGCTCCAAGGACCACCCCATCTGTTGGGCTGCAACCTCTTACCCCATCTGTGGCAGCTAATTATTTGTCCAGAAACTTCCCTGTCTCTTATCCCCCATGGGGCTATGGCAGAGTAGGGTTTATAGATCCCCCTCAGAGCCATGCTAAACTTACAGCTGGTGCCCAAATGCTTTTCTGAATAGGAACAGACTTATCTGAGTGCTTAAATAGGAGACAAAGAGGTGAAGAGGTTCACTCCTCATTCCAGCCCAGGACTTTGGGAGTGCCCAAAGGAAAAATTGCCCTTCCTCCCTCCCCCACCCAGCAAGAATCCAGCCCAAGTTTTGCACCATGCCAAGTGCATGTGAAAACAAGGCATCCGGAGCTCAGGTAGCGCCAGATGAACATGCAGAGAGAGCGGACACATGATCCTTACAGGCTAGGCACCCAACTATTCTTAGGACAGGATCTGCGCTCACGTCACTCACTTATACAATTCCTATTCTGGGTCTGGATTGGACATCTGAGATTCCAGAGCAGCTCGCACTGAGGAAAAGTTTTTTTTTAAAAAAAAGATCTAAACCCTGTTTTGCTTCCCCCTCCCCTTTAGACAGGACGACTGGAACAATTTTTATTGTGGAGGTGCTGAGAGTCACTGAACCAAACGTAAATCCAGTAGACAATAGAAACCTCTTCAGAGCAGCAGGTGCTGCAACACCCCTACACCTCACCCCCCTGTACTCCTAGTTCCAGTGCCTATGTCTTTAAATATGCTGGGCTGAAACCATGTGTGTTAATTTATTGTTAGAGCAAATATTATCTCAGTGGTAATATACACCCACTGATTACAGGTCTTGAAAATGGAAATGCTGATGCAGGTTAGAGTAAGAGGCTGCAGAGAACTTCGCTGTTATCCAGAGGCCATTTGTAGAACATTATTATTCTCCTATTGAGTGCGTGGAGTGGCTGTGAAGAAGGGAGAATTGCCAGCAATTAGCATACTAAATTCTTCCTCACAGAAAAGGCCCTAATTCCCCTATCCCTCAGCCCCCCGTGTGGTTCAGGGCAGGGCAGTGGCTCACCCAACTGGCTGATGAGGGAGTGAATACAAAGCAGACTGAGGGCTGGTGATTCTGTTTTGTGCCAACTGCTGCGGTTCTGCATGGCATGGGAAGGAAAACAAAACTTCTCTCAACAACAGAAGTCTGTCACTCTATTTTTGGGTTGAAACCTGATCTCCTCAGGTCAAGAAGTCTGATCTTCTCAGGTCCAAGGCTCTCTGGTCACTTTTGAGGAGAGAGAGAGAGAGACTCACAGTCAAAAGCCTGCAGGATAGAGTTCTGGCCTGGGAGAAAGACCTTTACTCAGAACAACCGAAGAGAGATTTTATATATATTTATAATCTCCCACCTCACCCTGAGGTCAGGCAGAACAGGTCTTCCATACTTGTCTAGCTTTGAACCCGGATGGTGAAGCTGAGCTGAAAAATCCATACTTTTCCTGAGGCCAGAAGAAACCCTAAAAAAATGTTAATCCTTTGGAAATCGTAGACATATCCTGAGCAACCACAGGGATATGGGCGTCAGGTTGAAGACCACGGCTGCAGTGTAGTCCCCTATAATTCCTGTTACCTGGTACACTCATGGCATCTTCCTATGACATTCCAGAACTTCCATTTTGCCCTCGTCTCAGAAGTACAGAAGCACAGATAAATGAAATAATAATGAAAAGTTAAGGTTTTTTTTTTTTTATTTTAAAGGGCCGGGGCACTGAACAAATTTTAGCTGCAGTTAATGAAAGTTGTGATGTTAAAACAGTGTTCAATGAATTTATAATGTACTCCAAAGTGCATCTACTAGTCTAGATGTAACCACCTAAGATATAATCACCATCCGGGTTCAAATATCTAAAAGGGTGTCACAAGGAGGAAGGAGAAAATTTGTTCCTCTTGGTTTCTGCGGACAGGACAAGGAGTAATGGGCTTAAAGTGCAGCAGGGGAGGTTTAGATTGGACATTAGGAAAAAATTCCTAGCTGTCAGGGTGGTCAAATATTGGAATAAATTGCCAAAGGAGGTGGTGGAATCTCTGGAGATATTTAAGAACAGGTTAGATAGACATCTGTCAGGATGGTGTAGACGGAGCTTGGTCCTGCTTGAGGGCGGGGGGCTGGACTCGATGACCTCTCGAGGTCCCTTCCAGTCCTATTATTCTATGATTCTATGACCTTTCCAACATTTATTGTATCGAAGAAGTCTTTAAAAAAAAGCTATCTGTGATTAGCAGGATATTTAAGTCTCCTAGAGAGAAAAGGAAGACTGAATAATCATAAGAAATTGTCTAATTTCTTTGTCAGCATATGCACATATAAGCACTGATACTACATCAGATTATCCAAGGTCAGGCCCTTTCTGTTCCAAGCCCACGAGGATGGACAAAGGAACAGAAATCTGCCCAATGGAGCTCATTTCCGGCCACAGTTCACACTAAATATCCACCAGGAAATCTTTGGCACTTTTTACATAAGAGAAGCCATCTGCGGGGGGGAAATGAAAGTTTGGACACAACTTTTTCAGTTTCCACCTTCCCCACTCTCATTTTATTTAAGGGAAAAAAATTGTTTCCTGAAGAGCTCCAGTTAAAGAATGAAATCCCCCCAACACATACCCCATGCAGAGGATTGTTATAATAGCCTGTGTATTATTTAAATCCTAGTTTAAGAGCTTCAGCGCAGCTTAGGTAATGGGTTAGAGTCTTATTGTATATTATTTGTGCTCCATGAGTACCTCAGCCACATCAGGGCCCTGCTGTGCTAGACAGCATGCAGAAGCATAACCAGGGAAAATCTCTTTTCCAAACAACTTTCAATCCTCTTACCTGTCTATTCTGGGGTAAATCTCATAGTAACTGCATCTCAGTATTAATTCACTATGGAAATTAAAGGGTGTGAACACGTAGCAGGAGAGGGGAGTAGGGTTGCCAGATGGTTTAACTAAAAATACTGACCCTCCTCCCCCCAAAAAAAAACAAGGGAAAAAAATTCTGTTGAGAAAAAAAGGGGGACCCTGAGAGTTATTAAGCAACAAACAAACAAACAAACAAACAAACAAACAAACAAACAAACAAACAAACAAACAAACAAAACAGCATGGCCCCTTTAAGAAAAGCCTTTGAAGCTTTTTGTGGGTGGCCATCTTGTTTTCCTGATCGAGCCAGAAAGCAGCTTCCCTGAGGTACCAGGTAAATGGGGCCAGAGGGCTCGGGGGGGGTGGTCCGGAGGCCCCGGGGGGCTGGGCCCGGTATCTGAGTGTATATAGAGTTGCCAGGTGTCTGGTATTTTCGCCTCCTGACAGGGGAAAAAATATCAGAAAATATTGGACATTTTAGGTGTCCGGTATTTTCTGATTTGTTTTACTGGACAGGAGGTAGAAATACTGGACTGTCCAGGTCAATGCCAGACACCTGGCAACCCTAGAGGGGAGTGCAGACACAACTGGATATACTCCTCTTCTTCCTGTTTTTCAGTTTAACTCTTTCTGGAAGCATAGGCCCAGGTTCTAGTTTTTCAGGATAGTTCACAAAGCATTAGATAGAGTTAACCTCAGGGCTATTGTACATCAAATCCTAATCAGTAGGTGTTAATAGTGCCCACTCTCCTTCTCAGAGAGTGAACAGGTATTAAAACATTTAATCCATACACAGTATCTTGTAAAAAGTAAATCGTATATGAAAACGAAATACATATTTTATATACAAAAATTATTAGGATTTTGGGACGGCTGCCATATGAAGAGGGATTAAAAAGACTGGGAATTTTCAGCATAGAAAAGAGAATAAGAGGTGATATGACAGAGGTCTATTAAATCATGATTCATGAATAAGGAAAAGCTATTTATTTCTTCCCATACCACAAGAACGAGGGGTCACCAAATGAAATTAATAGGTAGCAGATTTAAAACAAACAAAAGGACATTTTTCTTCACACAATGCACAGTCAACCTGTGGAACTCCTTGACAGAGGATGTTGTGAAGACCAGGACTTTTAAAAAAGAACAAGATAAACTCACAGAAGACAGGTCCATCAATGGCTATTAGCCAGGATGGGTAGGAACGGTGTCCCTAGCCTCTCTTTGTTATACGCTGGAAATGGGTGACTAAGATGAGATTTCTTAATAATCTCCTGTTCTGTTCATTCCCTCTGGGAGCACCTAGCATTGGCCACTGTTGGCAGACAGGATACTAGGCTAGATGGGCCTTTGGTCTGACCCAATATAGCCACTCTTATGTTCTTATGATTGTGTAATTAAGGATGATTTAACACATTCACACTGGGCAACAGAATTAAGGCAACCATATTTGTGTCATATCGTCCAATGGAATGACTGACTTTGGAACTTGAATAATATTGTCAATATAGTTTTATGTATGTAATATTTAAATGTGGGTTCCAATATAACCCTTACACTTCTATACATGCATATAAATATCTCCCCCCTGTGATCTCCTTTCAGAGATGATTTCTCAGTGCTAGGAACATGATCACATTATAGGGTCTGAGGGGGCACTTCCCAGCTTGAGAAGAAGGGGAGCATCTCAGCTCTTTTCCAAGTGGCTCAGAACTCAATCAGCAAACAAAAATCCAGGGATCTCCACAGAGATTGGGACCCAGCTCTCACAGGACACACCTCACCTGGTCCTGTATCAATCAGCCTCTAAGTCTGTCTTTTCATGCCTTCATTTATAATCTTTCCCCTCCTGAGCTCTGATTGGCTCACCTCTAACCAGGGAAGGTTGCAATGTTCTATGTAGACCACATTTCCTCCAATAGATGGAGCTGTGCATTTGTTTTAGGGTAAACGCTTGTCATGTGTTGTTCAGTTATTGGATTGTATCTGATCATGGAGACATAGCAGAAAATCACATCCTTCCTTGGATGCTGAGTCATCACTTGCAGGAAGCCTCAGTGATGCCTACAAGCAAGCGGCACTATATGTGTTGGACCTGTTAAGACTCCTTGGACCATAACAAAACAAACGTCTACACTGCACGGCTATTTTGGAATAAGCTATTCCAGAATAGTTATTCCAAAACAGCTTATTTCAAAATAGCACGTCTACACTGCAGGGAAGGTTCAAAATGAGTCCGAGGAAGGCTTCCCTAACGTAGGTGGATGAGGTAGATGAGGCTTTCTTCAGACAACTGAGCGAAGCTTCCAGATTGCAGGCCCTGGTTCTCGTGGGGGACTTTAATCACCCTGACATCTGTTGGAAAACCAATACGGCAGTACACAGGCAATCCAGGAAGTTTTTGGAGAACATTGGGGATAACTTCTTGGTACAAGTGCTGAAGGATCCGACCAGGGGCCGTGCACAGCTTGACCTTCTCCTCACAAACAGGGAGGAACTAATAGGGGAAGTGGAGGTGGGTGACAACCTGGGAAGCAGTGATCATGAGATGGTAGATTTCAGGATCCTGACCAAAGGAAGGAAAGAGAGTAGTAAAATACACACCTTGGACTTCAAAAAAGCAGATTTTGACTCCCTCAGAGATCTGATGGGCAGAATCGCCTGGGATGTTAACATGAAGGGGAAAGGAGTCCAGGACAGCTGGCAGTATTTTAAAGAAGCCTTATTGAAGGCACAGAAAGAAACCATCCCGACGCGTAGCAAGAGAGGCAAACATGGTAGGAGACTGGATTGGCTTACAGGGGAAATCCTTGGTGAACTTAAGCACAAAAAGGAAGCTTACAAAAAGTGGAAACTTGGACAAATGACTAGGGAGGAGTTTAAATGTATAGCTCGAGAATGCCAGGGGGTTATCAGGAAGGTGAAAGCGCAAATGGAGTTGCAACTGGCTAAGGATGTGAAGGATAACAAGAAAGGTTTCTACAGGCATGTTAACAAGAAGAAGGTGATCAGAGAGGGTGTGCAGCCCCTAATGTATGAAGAAGGTAACCTAGTGACAGATGATATGGGGAAAGCTGAAGTACTCAATGCTTTCTTTGCCTCTGTATTCACGGACAAGGTCAGCTCCTGGACTTCTGCGCTAAGTGACGCAAGATGGGAAGAAGATGGACAGCCCTTGGTGGGTAAAACACAGGTTAGGAACTATTTAGAAAAGCTAAACGTACACAAATCCATGGGACTGGACTTAATGCACCCGAGGGTACTGAGGGAGTTGGCAAATGTCATTGAGGAGCCTTTGGCTATTATCTTTGAAAAGTCATGGAGATCAGGAGAAATCCAGGATGATTGGAAAAAGGCAAAGGTAGTGCCCATCTTCAAAAAAGGGAAGAAGGACGATCCAGGGAACTATAGGCTGGTCAGTCTTACCTCGGTTCCTGGAAAAATCATGGAAGGGATCCTTAAGGAATCCATTTTGAGACACTTGGATGAGAGGAAAGTGATTAGGAATAGTCAGCATGGATTCAGAAAGGGCAAGTCGTGCCTGACCAATCTGATTAGCTTCTATGATGAGGTAACTGGCTCGGTGGACGTGGGAAAGTCAGTGGATGTTATATACCTTGACTTTAGCAAGGCTTTTGATACGGTCTCCCACAATATTCTTGCCAGCAAGTTAAGGGAATGTGGACTGGATAAATGGATGGTAAGAAGGATAGAAAGACGGCTAGAAGGCCGGGCCCAGCGAGTAGTGCTCAATGGTTCGATGTCAGGATGGCAGTCAGTTTCTAGTGAAGTGCCCCAAGGTTCGGTTCTAGGGCCGGTTTTGTTCAATATCTTTATTAATGATCTGGATGAGGGGATGGATTGCACCCTCAGCAAGTTTGCGGATGACACAAAGCTGGGGGGAGAGGTAGATACGCTTAAGGGCAGAGATAGGGTCCAGAGTGACTTAGAAAAATTGGAGGATTGGGCCACTAGAAATCTGATGAGGTTCAACAAGGACAAGTGCAGAGTTCTGCACTTGGGACGGAAGAATTCCAAGCATAGTTACAAGCTGGGGACCAACCAGTTAAGTAGTAGTTCTGCAGAAAAGGACCTGGGGATTACAGGGGATGAGAAGCTGGATATGATTCAACAGTGTGCCCTTGTAGCCAAGAAGGCTAATGGCATATTAGGTTGCATTAAGAGGAGCATTACCAGCAGATCCAGAGATGTCATTATTCCCCTTTATTCGGCTTTGGTGAGGCCACATCTGGAGTACTGTGTCCAGTTCTGGGCCCCCCACTACAAAAAGGATGCGAACACATTGGAGAGGGTCCAGCAGAGGGCAACCAAAATGATTAGGGGGCTGGAGCATATGACCTACGAGGAGAGACTTAGGGACTTGGGTCTGTTTAGTCTGCAGAAGCGAAGAGTGAGGGGGGATTTGATAGCAGCCTTCAACTTCCTGAAGGGAAGTTCCAAAGAGGATGGAGAGAGGCTATTCTCAGTAGTGACAGATGGCAGAACAAGGAGCAATGGTTTCAAGTTGTAGTGGGAGAGGTCCAGGTTGGATATTAGGAAAGACTATTTCACTAGGAGGGTAGTGAAGCACTGGAATGGGTTACCTAGGGAAGTAGTAGAGTCTCCATCCCTAGAGGTGTTTAAGTCTCGGCTTGACAAAGCCCTGGCCAGGTTGATTTAGATGGGATTGGTCCTGCCTAGAGCGGGGGCCTGGACTTGACCTTCTGGGGTCTCTTCCAGTTCTATGATTCTATGGTAAGTGGATGGTTTGATGAAATAACATGATCTTGGTAACTAATTGACCATTCATCATCAGTGGTAAATAGGTCAAAGGAGGGATGATAGGAGTTTCTGGGTGTCTGGCTGGTGAGTCTTGCCCACATGCTCAGGGTTTAGCTGATCGCCATATTTGGGGTCGGGAAGGAATTTTCCTCCAGGGTAGATTGGCAGAGGCCCTGGAGGTTTTTCGCCTTCCTCTGTAGCATGGGGCCCAGATCACAGCTGGAGGACTCTCTGCATCTTGGGGCCTTCAAAGTATTTGAAGGCTTCAATATCTGAGATATCGGTGAGAGGATTATTCTAAGAAGGGTGGGTGAGATTCTGTTGCCTGCACTGTGCAGGGGGTCAGACTAGATGATCATAATGGTCCCTTCTGACCTTAAAGTCTATGAGTAGACGTGCTATCTTGATTTAGAGCCCCAGCAGGAATAACTTAGCCCCTCACCAGGCCTATTCTATTTCAAAATAGCAGAAGTGGAGCATCTACACACACCTTATTTTGGAATAGGCGTTATTCTTTGTAGAATGAGCTTTACAGAAGTCGAAATAAGCCGTCCGTTATTTCGAAGTAACAGAATTGCTGTGTAGACCCTCGCATAGTTATTTTGGAATAACAGCTGTTATTCCGAAATAACTTTGATGTGTAGACACAGCCAAAGCTTCTGACAGAGCTACTGATTGTGTCTAGTAACGGTCACACCCTAAACCTAGCTGTTTCTCCTCTCCCTCTTTCTTTGGATTAAAAAAACAAAAACAAAAACAAAAAACGCCAACCTACAATAAAAGCCATAGGTGATACATACATATCCAAACAGACAATATCCACAATGCCTATAAATTGCCGTATCTCAACAGTGGACAGATTCAGTGCTCACATTTCATTATCATTCAGCATTTTCCACCTATCTTTCCTTGATATCCCTGGGCAAATATCAACGATTTCTTATTTAATTTTAATGGCATTAAAAATAGGCCCTGTCCTTGAAACAGTATCTATTTTTCTTTATGAAAGCCACCATCAGTTCTATAGATGAAGCCTCTGGCAATGCAATAATAAAGAGTGTTGTTAAAATTATCTAAAAAGACAGCTGTATCTACAATATGAAGTTACAATTCTAATGGAGCTTTACTTTTTGTTCCAGGAAGTGAAGATAAACTTTATTATAAGCAAGCCTTATAGCACTGTTTTTAAGATTCCCTGATTCTTCCCCTTGTAAGATATTGTATTCAGTTGCTTAATGATATGACAAACTAAAGTCTCGTCTACACTAAATGGAAGATTGCTGTGATCAATCTTCCAGAGTTTGATTTAGCGAATCTACTTAAGACTTGCTAAATCAAACTAAGATTGTGCCCCCACCAGCAGCTGGTGCTCCCGCTTTTGCTTAAGTATTTGCTGCCATTGGCTTGGCTTAAGGTAAACTGACTCCATCTACATATTCTACATAGCTGGAGTTGCGTACTTCAAGCCGAGTTGCTGGGTTTAGTGCTGGGCCTAACTATTTAGGCTGAAATTATTTCATGAATGGTGTATATTGTATGATTGTATAATTCAAGACTGCAGCATAATGCATACACGCAAGGGGGAAGAGTAAAACATTAACGATAAAGAGGAAATGAATAGGGAAGTATGATTTATCCTTTCACAATGGTCAACTCAATGCACAGTATATTCAAATAAATAAAAGGACATACTTTTTCACACAATAAAGAGTGATCTGTGGAACTCCTTGCCAAGAAATTTTGTGAAAGTCAATAGTAGAGCTGGGTTCTAAAAATAATTAGACAATAGCCAGTAATGGACTTACTGTTCATGAACTTGACAAAAATGGCCAAGCACATGTCCTAGGTGTCCCTAAACTTCCAGCTGTGGGAAACGGGAATTAAATGACAGGATGAATCATTCAAAGCTGTCCTGTTCTGTTCATTCTCTCTGAAGTATCAGGCACGGGCCACTTGTCACACTATAGGATAATGGGCTAGGTGGTTCATTCTTCTGAATTGCTGTGGCATATTCACATTAATAATTAAGGTTTCAGAGGCCACGGTGAGTCTGATATTTCCTATCCTTTGAGCGCTTGATTTTGTAATCTTAATTATTCATTTAATGCTATTTTTGTGTGTATTTATTACTAGAGTTGTTTGAGTTTGCAAGTCCTATTACACAAGAAAGCACTAACTTGCTTTTTACTCTGTGAATTCAGTCCTCATGAGTACCAATCATTAACATCGCTAGCCATGGGGCATAGCTCATGGAAATTTTTCTCGTGGAAGTTTTCCTCACACTGGTGTCATTGTACATTCGACTAGAAAGAAGCATCAAGGGGTGTTCCCATGTCATGACTATTCCCAGGGCTTTCTCTTGAGCTGTGACTATCAACTGTGTAGCCATCAGTATGAACTAGGACATGGAACACAGACTAGGACAGAAAAAGACGTGTGAAGTCGACCCTTTGCAGGGCCATTTGCTGCAGGGTGGGGCATGCCTTCAACACTTTGCTCGTTCTAGTATGACAATGTTCCCTCTGACTTTTCCCACCCCCTGTGCAAGATAAATACTACGTGCACCCAGACAGGTGCAGATGTGCACCACCTGTGGAAACATACTGCTGGCCATGGGTGCTCTGCTAATCAGCTGGGTGGCATTTGAATCTCTCTTGGGCGGTTGCCCAAGTGTTCAGCTTACGGGGAACATGGATGTGAGGTTCTAGATCTCCCCTGAGGAAAAGAATCTTCACAGCTGTTTGTTCAAAGTTTATTCAAAGGAAGGGAACCGGAGAAGGCTGTGGAGTATAAATTAGAAAATTCAGGAGAACAGGTTTGTTTAGGGGCGGTGTGTATGTGTTATCTGAGCTGCCATCAAGATCTCAGGAACTGCTACAAAAAAAATCCAATACTGCTATAGAGCAGAGAGATCAGGTGGCTTATTAACGGCAACAGAATCTGTTGCAGCAGCTGACTTATTTTGATGTTATCTACACTAGCACTAGCCTATGAAAATATATCATATTGTGGGATGCTTGTATGTTTTATAATTACTTCCCTAGCACCAAAGTGCTCAGCAGGTTTATACTTTTATACTACTAATCCAAACACAGTGATAGTTTAAAAGGGCAACAGAGCAGTGACAATAATAAATAATCCTATGGCACGTTAAAGTCCTAGCGTAGACCAGGGCTACTTCAAAATAACCCCACCCCCGCTTAAGTCGAATTTATAAGTGGAGCATCGACACGACTAAGCCCGTTCTTTCAAAATAATGAGCCACTTCATTCGAAATCTGTACTCCTGCTTTTCATCAGGAGTAACACTAATTCCGAAATACTTACTTCAAAATAATGGTACCATGGACTTTCCTGTACCACTATGTCGAAATAATTATTCTGCAGAGTAATTAAAACTAATTATCCCTAGTGCTTCTGGGGGCTTTAAGTGCAAGGTAGCTCATCCACATTAATGGAGCCTACCTTGGACTAATTTTGATGCTTCCCCATAGTGAGGACATGCTATTTTGAATTTGTTAAATTGGGAGTTAAGTCAAATTTAGTAATCCTGAAAAGTTTCCTAATGTAGACATGGCCTTAGAAACTAAAAAAAAACCTTCATTCTTAAAAGTTATAGACTAACACAGCTACCACTCTGAGATCCATGCTAGTTTTCTTGCATATTTGCTGCACTTGAACAGAACTCTTAGGGCAAAAATGATTTGCGTAACAATTTTTTTTGCAGTGTGATTATTTTATTCAGAACATTAAATGCAGTCTCATTTCTACTGCCCATGAGAGAAAACAAATCATCCTATTTTCATAAAGCACCACTGAAGCAGAGTTGATCTCTGGAACAAAACAAAGATTTATATTATGTTAATGCTGCATCTCAGTGTCATAAATTATATGCTAGATTTTACCACTTGCCTTTTACACGTGCACATGCATGCATTAGTCTTGCAACAAGAAGCAGGTATGTTTAGCCGTCATAACCAGTAACTCTAATGGAGTGTCTCACTGCTGGAATTCCTAATGGAGTTTGACTGTGCAAATGCTTGTGTACATCTAAGTCTCTGTTGCATCTCTTTCAGCAAAACCAAAAGCAACACAGAAATAGCCCTTGATATGCATAGTATGCATATAAAGATGGAACAATAAGTGGAATAAGGAATGACAGGTCTTTCCTGAGTTCCTTCCTGGGGTATTGTTCCGAGATCTGCCACTGGTTCACTGGGAGACTTCAGATATTTGAATTCCTGCAAAGATTCAGAGGTCTATAATAAATGCAGAACATCAGCCTATACACATAAAAGGATGGTAGACCTATTCCGTACATGAATGGAACTTTGCCTAAAGACCGGCGATAGCATGAAGCTTTGAGGCAGCAAAATTCTTCTGCTCTACTTTTGGTAACAGTCGTCATTTGCCCGATATGGCCATTCTTGGAACTGATAACATCTGTGTGGAGAAGGAAGAAGGAAAGACTTGAGCAGAGGGAAACTCTGGGTGAGGTAGGTCTTCGACAGACTCCATCATGTTTTCAGGTTGGAAAGACAAGTATTTAATAGCTCCTATCAGTTCTAACCTTTGGTTGTTCTTCGTGAAAAGTTCTCTCCAGAATAGATTGTACACTGTCTTTTGTCTTGGGTAGTGAAAGGGCAAAGCTATCCCTTGATCCCAGACATCATTATAGGCTCCTATAGGCCAGCCAGATTATGAAAACTAAAAATAATGTTAGGGTTAATGCTCATGTTACTTCTGGGATGCCAGCTAGCCTCAGGCAGATAAGCCGTCCCTCTTGGGCAACATGATCGTAATGTGTCAAATCTAGATCTGCATCAATCTGGGTTAAAATTCAAGCCGCCTTTGTGAAGTCGTACTGAGTAGTTACTGTGCGGAAGAATGTTAACCTGAGAGTCAATGATTTGCTAGCTGCGATAAGGCCATGTTCAAGGTCATGGTTTTGCCCAGAAAGCAAGAATCTCCTTCAAGTTTAGTATGCTCTGGGAGAAGGGAAAAAAAAAATCAGCCAAAGGATAAAAGAAAATAACAGATCAGAAAAGGTACACGGAGAGAGGGGTGGTTCAAATTGTACAGCTCGATTTATTTTTTTGTCCAGAGAAGTTGTAAGGAATCAACTTGCATTCATGATTCATAATTGATTAATCAATCTGGGGGGGGGGGGGGGTGTTAAAATTCAAAGGCTTATTCTAATACATGTTCAGCATGACAGGAAGGAATTTAACGAGCACTAACAAGTAGTTCAGATGCCCCAAATTAGGTTTTATTGGAGAAACACAGATTTAAGGGTTTTTCCCATTTTTAAAAAAATTAAAAAGTGGTATATTTCAAGTTAAACATTTGGATTTTTCCTGCAGGATTTACAACCCAAACCTAAACAGCACTGAGTGGGAACATAACCCCTGTCCCTTAAAAATACAGACAGCTTGTCACTGCACTCCAGATGAGTGAATATAACACATAGAATAAGCAAAAAAGCATAAACCACGAAAAGTTAAGTAGATTCTTTAGAGTCTTTAAATATTCTATTAATTGAAGGAGTTCTTACATGGGCAATGGGTGTCACACACACATCTATCTTACCTATACTCACAAACATGCGTACACACACATTTTTGAAGGACACATGCCGGAAGTAAGCATTTAAGAAATATAATTAAGAACTAATGTCTAAATGCAGTTCTGGGACACACAAGTAATCCACCTGTAATATTTTGTTCCTCTAAAAAGCTTTTCACTCTTGGATTCATGGGAAAGTTGTATAGGTACCATTTTACAGAAGCTCCTTTTTGAGATGGGAAGTTTGGGTAGAAAAAGGTGATCCGACAAGTCAAAATCCAAACAGCGAGACAATGGCTGAACCAGGAGCAAAATAATATCTCCTCATGTGCAGGTCCCACATTTTACCCATGACCACTTTCTATTCCAGATGATGTTCCGGCCATGTGTTATTCCCAGCCAGTTAAAACCAGAGAAATGACTGTCAACAACGGATAGCACTGACAAACATGGAAATCACTGGGGACCAAAAGGGTGTCACCTAGATGACCAGGAAATTATTGCTTTGAGAAAGTAATTTCAAGCAATCCTAGCAAGCATTTAGACCAATACCCCTCCAGTAACACAAGAACAATACTATACAATATAAATTTCCAAATGATCCACTAAATTGTACTTCAAGTAAAATATAGAAGACTAACAACTCTCCAAAACGTTGATAAAACTCCACAGCCTGAATCTAAAGTCTACTAAAATCACAAGGAGGCCTTCCACTTACTTCTGTGGGCACACCCTCAGGTGTGATAGTCTAATAAATATTATTATTACATATTATTAAGTATCTTATGTGCAATTTGATTTCTCAGATCATTAGCTGAGGTGACTCATGTTCATTTCTTGAGTTAAAAGGCAATACAAAACCTCACCTCTCTCAAATGGCTAGTCTGTGGAAGCACATCAGCACCAGAATACGGTTAATTTAGAATATGGCAGCTTTTGAAACACAAATCCAGATGTATGCAATACATTTAGAACTCAGGTAAGATTTTGGATTTGATTATTTGCCTGGAAATGCAGGTTGCACACTGTATCTTGCAGTGTTCAGACACCCTTCTGCGAGTCATTGCTGAGATCCTGTTTTCTTCAGGAAAGGAGAAAGTTACTGCTGGCCTAAACCAGAGGTGAATTATTTCCTCCTTTCCTCAGCCTCACCCTGCTATCAGAGATGCAAGATGGCATGCATGGGGCTTGGAGTCAAGACTTCACCCTGGCCCACCGACTTCTGGGAAAAAGTAAGAAGCGGAGTAGCTGCCTTTACTCCTCCACAGCCAGCCCCAAAGTCCTAGTAGTCCATGTCAGGGAAACAGGCTAGGGGGAGAGGAACATGACAAGAGATTTCCTACACCAATGGTAGGCAATCCACGGCACAAGGTTGACAAGCGATCCATTGGGATTCTATGTGCAGCCTACGAGACGTTTTGCTTATGGCTGTCCATGTACAAGGTTACCAGATTCTGCTGGTTTTCATCCGCATGGGTTGTTGGGTTTTTTTCCCCTGCCAATGGGACATGTTCTTCAAGTACGGGCATGTAAAGTGAGTGGAGTGCTGATTGCATACAACATTGTGAGAGCTATGTGCTCCCTCTGCATCCAACATGTGGCTACAATTCAACTAGCACATTCTGCAAATTCTCGATATGCCAGCACAAAACTACCTTACATAGGTAGACCACATGGGTTATGAACATCTTCTACTCCACTGAGATGAAGGAGGGCCACTCATGTGGACCACTCCCTAAGCCTAGGTTGTACTTGGCTGTCCTGCATCCATACGGGGGCTGAAGCCCAAGTCATGTCCTCTATCCTAGAATTAACCGCACCGTTGGAAACTTCTAGAAAAGGCGAGGAGCTATACTTTAAAACCATACTGTGTCTTATATGCACGACTCACAGGGGGTAAGTGGGAAATGCCATTGTCCTTCCTGTTGGAATATATAAGAATTAATAGGGGTCCAGGAAGGCAATACAATAGTGGTAGGGGTCTAGCCAGAGCAGGTATTGTCCTTTCAACGTGTTTCTTCGTCCTTGCAGCCTGGAAAGATAGTTACACTGAACAGTGTCGTCTTTGTTTTGTCTTTTGCTTAATCTCACTTGCTCTGTAAAAATACTTTCCAAATCACATCCTCGTAATCTCGGTAACCTACTGATTCAGCAAGTATTTAACGTAGAGAATTGTTGATCTACCTGAAAATCCTGCAAACAGTAAACAAGGGTGGGGTATAATAACATTCATTGCCTGACTATTAATATTCACCGTACAGAAGTTAACATCACTTACTAAGGATTTGGGGGAAGTAGTGATAGACACGTGAATTAACATACTCAAATGGATAAAGTAGAGTAACTGGTGCCAAATCATTGCTCATGCCAACGTTGTGTTGGGGGCCCAAGGGGAATGAGTATCTGCAATAAAGAGGTCTATTTACTCCGTCCACTCCTGAGTGTCATGTTTCTTCTTTAACACTTCCCACAGCCTAGGTGAGCTCTGCCAGCATGGAACAAGCACGCTACCGTAGGAAAGACATGCAGGAATCATGCAAAAGGATCATTAAAGGATTGAATTCATCATTTGCCACATGAGGCATTTCATCACAGGAGTCGTCCATGCAGCTTGGTAGATTCTGATATATTGGCACAGACAACAAAGGGCTAGATATGTTTAACACAATGTCAGGCAGAGGATAATCACTCAGGATGTCACTTTGATCTCAACACGTAATTAAATGAGGAAAAGATTGGATTTAGAAACAACCTCCAACATGGGCAGGCTGATTAAGATTGATTTTGCCAATCACTGCCTTGGAACACCAGGCTCTCTTTGGATTGATCACAAACCAAGAGCAACCATGTCACCTGCTTAGTAATCAGTAGAGCTTCTACAAGCATTAGCCATATTCCAAACATGGTGGAGTCAAGCCTGGCCCCTATGAGTGTCTATAACTCCTGAGGGTTTCTAGCTCCATCAGGCCCCATGGGGATCCTGGGAATCATCACACTCCAGCTCCCAGTCCACACTAGACAACAGCTGGTTGTTCAGAGGGACAGGAGACTGTGAACCTCAACTGTGGCATAAACCTCAACAGTTGAGGAAGTTGGTGGAAGAGTTCCAAGGCTTCTAATGGGGTCAGATCCTCTGTTTAAGCCAGAGGAGGAACCAGAAGGGTATTTGTACACCTTCACTGTGTCATGGACCACTGGTCTGGTGTACCTCTTCCTGCCTTCTGATGCTGACCTCCTCGTCACCTGACCCTTGGTAACAGACTCTTGGTCCCCATCTTTCTATTTGTTTCTTGATTCTCACCTCCTGGCATTCCCACCTAGCCTGATTCCTGTTAATTGGCTCCTGGCCTCTCAACCTTTGGCCCATGCCAGATGCTAATAGCTAGGCTGGCACGTCCATGCTCCTGGACCTAACAATCCTTTAGCTTTAGATTACTCACAGCAAGTGCACTCAGTAAAGCTTGTTAGCTGGAAGCTTGATAGAGCTGGAGTTTATTTCCCACCCTATGTGCAGCATAGGATAGAACAATGAGGAACATAGATGAAGCGCCTAGTTATTTATGACACTATCAATCAATGCACTTCATTGCTAAACGAATTAAACTAAGCTGCAGTCGTGAGCTATTCTACTGATTTTAAAATCATGCAGAAAAGTAATATTGATTTGCTCAAGTCCAAGTGCCATTTCATCATAGTTTGTTCTCAGGGAAACCAAGAGCCAAAGGGCCCCATACATCACTGTCTTGCAATTTGCGTGGACACGTACACCCAAACAAAGCAAGCATAAAAAGCTCCCTAAGAGGAACAGTCGTATTTGGCACCCACTCTGCACTGGTGTGAATAACAATGAAGGACAATGATGCATTGTGCCCGTTGTCATCACATTATACCTTTATTTAGACATTGTGACCATCTATGTCCTGCCTACTGCATTAGTGTTCTCTGCCTTCTGTAAAGAAAAAAAAAACACACCGTGCCTTTGTGAAAAATAAATAAATAAAAGAGTCTCTTTCACTCATGTTTTAAATTAACTTGTTTCTTTTAATTGATTGTGCTTCCTTTTTTACCTGAGTTTGGGGGGTAGGGTAGAGGTAAGGGCTGCAAGGACCACATACATGTATACTTCCAGGGCATGTTTTGTTGTGTGATTTCTTAAACAAAATATATAAGTCCTCAGGGGCCAGCCTTTGTCACCAGAGCAGGGAAGATACTCACTGGCTAGCATAGCTTATTACTGAAATACGTTTTAGTCCATGAAGAACATTTGGGCTCCAAACAGACATAGATCCAGCACCCTCTCCAGATTTGAAAACAAGGCTGAGTGAAACTCAGAACTGCACATCTTTAAGAATGTGGGGAGACAAAGATAGTGTGAAGCCGTCTTTGCGCCCTTCTGATTCTGGGCTTCTCCATCTGCCGTAGGGGAGTCTCACAGGAATTTTAATTGGGGGCCTCCTCTGTTACAGCAGATGATCCCTGGCTGCCTATGGAGCACTGCTGAGAATCTCCACCACACCACACGCTGTAACACGCTGACAAAAGTCTCCCACCTCAATCGTGCCTCTATTGTAAGATATGTGGGATGGTCCTCAGTAGCCAGCCTGTGGCTGTCACTCTTAGTTTCTGCTTTCAGAGAATTCTTTCCCAACCCAATCCGAGACTTTCCGAGCTCTTTTATGCTTCTCCAGCCTTTTTTTGTATCAGAGTGCAGGGATCAAGATCTTACGATATGCCTATACAAAACAAGTTCTGCCCTCAGATCTGACGCATGCAACCTCATTGACTTGCATAGGGTTGCACAGGAACAAGTGAGGGGAGAATTTGGCTCAAAGGATTTAATTCTGTCCAGCTTTCTAAGATCTGTAGTAAGCAGATTCTCTCAGCACCAGGAAAGAAAACAAATGCAGAACCTCAGCTATTCATATTTAAGGCATGTAGAAAGCCTTAGTGCTATTAAACAGAAGAACTCTCAGTCTCTCTCTCTATCTATTTCTTGGTTTCTGTTCTTTCCAAACCAATTCATCCGGTGAAGTGGGTTTATACCCACAAAAGACCAAGATTCTATAAATTTTTGTTAGTCTCCAAGTGGTCTACACTAGGGAGTTATTTTGAAATAAGTGGAGCAGCCACACTACCAAACCTTTTCTTTCGAAAGGGGCTGGTTATTTTGAAATCTGTACTCCCACTTTCCTCAGGAAATAATGTTCATTTTAAAATAGTTATTGCGGTAATATGGATGTTCCACTGCTGCTATTTCGAAATAATTATTCCTCAGCATCGTTCAAAGTAATTACTCCCCAGTGCTTCTTGGGGCTCTAAGTCAAGGTAATGCATCCACATTAATGGAGCCTGCCTCGAACTATTTTCGAAGCTCCCCCATAGCGGGGACATGCTATTTTGATTTTGTTCTTTTGGTAGGGTATGTCTACACTACCCCGCTAGCTCGAACTAGTGGGGTAATGTAGGCATACCGCAATTGCAAATGAAGCCCGGGATTTGAATTTCCCAGGCTTCATTTGCATAAGCGGGGCGCCGCCATTTTTAAATCCCCGCTCGTTCGAACCCCGTGCTGCGTGGCTACACGCGGCACGAACTAGGTAGTTCGAACTAGGCTTCCTAGTTCGAACTACCGTTACTCCTCATTCCACGAGGAGTAACGGTAGTTCGAACTAGGAAGCCTAGTTCGAACTACCTAGTTCGTGCCGCGTGTAGCCGCGCTGCACGGGGTTCGAACGAGAGGGGATTTAAAAATGGCGGCGCCCCGCTTATGCAAATGAAGCCCGGGAAATTCAAATCCCGGGCTTCATTTGCAATTGCGGTATGCCTACATTACCCCGCTAGTTCGAACTAGCGGGGTAGTGTAGACATACCCGTAGTTATTTCAAATTTAGCTATTTCAAAATAATTTCCTAGTGTAGACATGTCCTAAGGTGCCACAGGACTACCCGTTGTTTTTAAAGCCCAGCTACCCCTCTGAGAAGCAGCCATGTTAAAGGACTACGATTATGTTATGTTCATGCTTATTTTTGGTGTAAATCCATATCCCTACATTTCCTGGATCCGTGGGTGTTGGGCTGCCTTCTTCATTAATCTAGGACAGGCCTAACAATGTGCCAATCTGCTGCCTTTTTCACACTTCCTGTTTCAAAAGGGATTGCAAAATGTCAATGTTATCCAAGTCAAAGGTCTTCTGTTGATAGAAATCATAGCACACGCCTCTGCACAATCAACAAAAGCAGCCTGTGCAGTTGCTATGTGGCCGATAGCAATAGGTTTTTTTTCATATGGAGTCTGCAGACTATGTCCAAAATTCCCAAATGTGTCCACACTTTCATTTGAAACTTTTTAGGGGTCTGCAAATACAAGAAAGGTTTAAAAACCACTGGCCTATGGTAAAACTGTCACGACTGATTTCAAACACAATGTTTTTCAGTTGCTTAATACCCTGGCTACTTTGTACAGTAATGCTGCCCAAAACAGCAGCAAAAAAAAAAAAAAAAATCAATTCACAGCTTACCATGTAATTATTTAACAATCCTCAAGAATTTAACTACCGTGTATGGACAACATCTAGTGCTCCCTGGATGCCTCTCTCTCCTTACATAGATCAATGCCAATTACCTCATGTTTTTGGAAGAGCAAGCCACACATAGAGCTACATGGTATGAAAAGAATAGCCGGAGATAAATATGTGTTTATCAATGAGAAAGGCCACAAGCCTGATGTTTCTATGTCCCGAGGGCAGAGAGTTTTGTCTGAGCAACTATCATGACTGAGACTCCAGTGAGATGTTGACAGATGTTTGGCTCAGCGTGAGTACTGCTTCCTCTCCCCCGATGTTACCTTGTACACATCTGTTTGCTTAAAACATTATGTACTTTCATTTTGATTTTATTTTTAGGACACAGCAGTGTGTTCCTGCTATAATTGGAAAATGTTTTTGTACCATCCTTAATATTAGCATGCTTTGGTACCACTTAATATTGGAACGTGTTTGCCTGAGTACTCTGTTGCTAGCACTTTTGTTTAAAAAAAGGGGGGGCATATTTTCAATATCAGCCTTGTTCTTGTTATAATCTGAGAGTGATTCCTGCTTCATACCAGGCCTCAGATACATGGCTTATGTCTTATTACAGGCAGGGACAACCTAGGCTAGTGAGTGGGCCGTATGAATGGCCCTCCATCTTATTGGGCCGCAAGATTGCCATAAACAAGATGATTTCCCAGATCTGTTCTAGGAGGGTTCAGTTCTAAGGTCTTGATTCCCAGGAAACCAACCACCAAATGTGACCAAAAGCCAAAATAAATTAGTCTTACTTTGCTTAAAAAGTCTTAGAGCGGAAGCTGAGTTCGTCTGTAACATTAAAAACAATGAGCAGTCCTGTGGCACCTTAGAGACTAACAAATATATTCTCTCATGACCTTTCATGAGGAAAATTCACTTCACCAGAGGAGCTGAAGTGAAAATTACAGAATCATGTGTGTGTGTGTATTATATATAAAATAGCAAAAGCAGTTACCTGGCAATTGTAGAACTAGTGTTAATGATGCTAAATGAGTTAGGCTGCATGCATCCATGCATACTTTTTGATATGTAAATGTGACTATTAAAGGCAGGGGGAAATTGCCTTTGTAATGTGTTAACTAATTTGTAAAAGTTTTAGTAAAAGTTTTACACAGAGAAAACTCATAAAATGAGAAAGCTCCCATTATCAAGGAAAGAGATATGCATAGCGTTTGCTTCCCTCCCCCACCTAGGTACCTATTATTTAAACTGGACTTGATGATAACCTAAAGTGTTTTTATTAAGTACAAACAGTAGGATCTATGCGGATGCAAGTGAAAACAATCAGACCCAATTAATTACTGAATTAAAATCAACAAGCTTAGCTAGTTCTAATCCCTTAAGAAACTGGTAACACACAAATTCTTACCCTAAACAGCTGTTTTTATCTCAGGAAAAGAGCAAGCTATGGTTGGTCTTTCCTTTGCCACAGTCTACAGCTTCTTCAAAATTCTTTATAGCCCCTTAAAGTGGGCCAGGCAGTTTTAAGAGCCCGCTGAAGACAAAGGCTGAGTGCATCCCATTGCTTAAATAGATAATTTCCAAGAACAGGAATCCTTTGTTCAGCACCCGACCATCCTCATGGGAAAATACCAGGTTCAAGAAGGATTCCAGTACCAGATGGCATGGTCACATGTCTTTCTAGGACCAACCATGATTTGGATATTTAGGAAAAAACACGACCATTCAAAAGTCATTGATTTGAAAACTGAGTCATTAAATCCCTGAAGTATTACTAATGGTCCTCATTACCACATTTAAAATTATAAACAGAGCCATACTTATTTCTAAGTGAACACACATAAATGGTACATGCACAAAAATAAGATATAGAGATTCAGTAGAAGGTGACAGTAAAATTGATATTTTACATGACTTGTTTTACTTAAAACTTTTGATTATGCATATTCATAAGCCAATGTTCATAAAGCATGGGGAGGTGTGATAGCGGTAGGATTTTAAAAGATACCAAAACATTCAAGTCAATGGGAGTGGGCCCCATAGGTCTGAAAATCAGACCTTTGTTTAGGTGTCTAACTTTAGATATTAGGTAGAAAACTTGGCTTTAATTGCATTGCTAATTTTAGCAGTTTCTGTAGGATTATTTTGACTTAACTAAATAAATGATACATCATGTAGGAAAAAAGCGTACTAGAGAAGATTCACCATCGTTTTAACAAAGGAAGATGTGCACATTGTAGGTGGGACATGTCTGTCAGCAGGTGGACTAACGTTCATAAGAAATAATTGCTTGGACTAAGGCCAAGGCACTGAGCCAATTATGATAAACAGTTAAATCCGAATACCTAGGATCAACTGACCACAGCTTATAAGTTACTCCTGAGACTATTGTAAAAGTGTGGCAGTAGAATCATCATTGCTTGCATCTGGTAATTATAAGTCATCATCATCACTGACTTCCCAGCCACCGCTTCCAGATATTTTGTTCCCTCTTCCATCCCTAGTACACTGCTACCACCCATAGATTACTGCACCTGTGCCTTTGCTGCTAATGTTTTCAGCCTCTCTCAAATAACGGGGGTTTGTCATTAATGCTCTAGCAACATGCCCCACAAGTCACCACTTATTTCTCTTGACCTTCACTACAATCTGTTCTTACCATAACCATGCAAATGCCCACACTGGAATAGCACATTCACAATTTGGGAGACCATCTGCCAAAAGAGGTTAATGGCTGTGAAAACACACACTTTTAGCCATCTGATAAAGGCAACAGTTGGACAGCAGACTAAGATGATGCTTTGAAGAGACAAACAATGTTAGAGGGGGGTAAGAAAGCCATCTTCCCTTCAAAAAGTATTGCAGGACGTTGATCGTCATGTATCGTCTTTTCTCCATATCATTTCAAAGGGCTGCATTTTTTGCTGCCCTTTATGGGTAATCTCCTGTTTTAATACTACTTCATGCACCATCTCTGCATCTATGGAGGTACCATCATGCTCCATTGATACTGAATCAAGTTATGACCCTGATGGATGGCTTGGATGTCTGTATTGAAAGAAAGGGATACATTGAAGCTGATCACCACCAGTGGCAGATGGGTCCCATTATTATTGAGGTTGTAGATGTAGATCTTGTTATAGTAACTGAGGTAGGTCATTAGGGGTCAGCCCAGACGGTTTGGTCTAGTTCTAGTTAGTTCTGTGTTTTGAAACAAATGGACACTTGCAACTGCTCAAAATCTCTGTTTCCAGTGATTTCTTCTTAACTGTGGAACTCCAAACAATATAACAGGTCCACATTCAGTCTCCTGTATTAGAAAAAAGGTCTAGTTCACCTATTAACAGAATTCATTTTCTTCCATTTTTGTGGGATGTTTGTGTCCATCAGTGCAAGGAGTAGGCTGGGTGGCTAATTTTTTTTTTTCAAAATTATAGATCTTTAGTCAGCTTACAGCACTGAAACTCATGACTGTTGATGGAAATGCCCATTTGTTTGCTACTTTCAGGGTCAAGCTACCAGGGCTTTGGTCCTTTGGATGCCGTTTTCCTTTGTGGAAAGGGCAAAACCATGGGGAAAAATGCAGACTCTCTCAGAGCTACAATTCATATGCCATGAATGGAATGGTGAAGGGAGTGAACCTGTCACAAAGGGGAAGGTAGGAAATGAAAAGTTAAGAAAAGAAGGGAGAACAGAGAGATAAGGATGAGGGAGAGGAAATAAATAAGACAAAATGAAAATGGAAAAAAGTTATTGCAGAGGATCCGAGATGAGGGAGACAAAAACTAAACTAAGCTCTTTCAGAAGGCCTTCAAACCAACCCCCGTAGCAGAGTTCCTAGTTCTCTTTTTGTACTAGGTGGCATATAGACCTTCTGCCTTCTCCTTAGACGGTGTCTGGGGAAGGAACAGCTTTCCAAAAAAACTACCTGCTGTGTACACAGCCTGTGTGGGCCTGTGATTTCCAGCTCAAGCAGAGCTAGTACACTAAACATAGCAGTGGGTGTGCTAGCACAGACAACTACTGGGGCTGGCCACTTGAGTACAACCCCACCCGGCCTGCAGGGCCCATACATGGGTAGCTAGCCTGAGCTAACATATCAGCAGAGTTAACATATATACATCTAACTGAGCTGAGAATCGTACCACCCAACTGCTGTGCAGACATGTCTAAGGATTAGGGCCATGGTCCCCAACCCGGTGCCCGTGGGTGCCATGGCGCCCGCCGGGCTCTTTACATGCGCCCATGGAGCAATCTGGGCTGGCCCTGCCCCTGGGCATGCGGCAGGTGCCAGCCCCGGGCGCATGGCCGGTCCCGGCCCCGGGTGCGCCGTGCGTGCCGGTGCCGACCCTGACCCCCGCCCCAGGTGCGCCACACGTGCCCTGGCCCCGGCCCCCCGGCCTCGGCCCCGCCCCCGGGGGTGCCCCGCATGCCCTTGCCGGCTCCGGCGCCGGCCTTGGCCCCGCCCCCAAGCGCGCGGCGCTTATGGGGGGAGCGCCGGCCCCGGGCGTGCGGCACTTACGGGGGGGGCGCTGGCCCCGGGCGCATGGCTATGGGGGGGGCCCGGCCCCCGGGCACGTGGCTATGGGGGGGGCCCGGCCCCCGGGTGGGCAAGTGTCCCCACCCCCTGGCGCCCGGCAGGCGAACGGCCACACCCCCTGGCGCCCGTCAACCTGAAAAGGTTGGGGACCACTGGATTAGGGTGACCAGACAGCAAATGGGGGTGGACGGGAATAGGCACTTTCATAAGATAAATCCCGGAATATGAAGTCTGGCGCTATAAAAATTGGGATATCTAATCACTAGACCTAATATAATGTGTCTTCACTGCAAGCGAAAGTGGGATTGTACAGATACTTCTGCTGTTTTATATATATATTTGGTATGGGGTTGATTTGTGTTATTTCCACTCCAATTCATCTGATGAAGTGAGTTTTACCCATGAAAGCTCATGGTTCTATCTATTTTGATTAGTTTCAGAGCCATGGCCTACACTACGGAGTTATTATGAAATAACTCCCCTTATTTTGAAATAATAAGCAGAGCGTCCACCCGACCAAGCCCGTTATTTTGAAATCTGTACTCCTGCTTTCTTCAGGGGAATAAGCTTACTTCAAAATAGTTATTTTGGGGAGTTATTTCGAGTTTAGTTATCATATATATAGTAGCCCAATGTCTGTGACTCTGTAATGCTGAAACGCTGGCTGTTCCCTCTGGGCGGCGCTGTTGTCTCCCGCCGTGGCTCTCGGCTGATTTCTGTGCTGCTCAGCCAGGCCACTGTGGGAGAGCAAGTGGCGCAAGCGGCTGTTTGGGCTCCACACTCCCCATGCAGCACGGGGAGAGCAGAGCCCGAACAGTCATTTGGGCTCCGTGGTCCCCCGAGTGAGAGGCAGGAATGGGAGGAGAAGAGAAAGAGAGAGAGAGAGTCAGGAGGGGGAGGAGAGCTGAGAGAGAGAGATGGGGGAGGCAGTAAAGGAGGAGGAGTGAGAAAGAGACGGAGCGAGAGACCGGAGGCTCAGGAGAGAAGACCGATGTGGAGGAGAGATCTGAAAATCCCGTCTTATGACGGGCTAATTGGCTAGTTTCAAAATAATTTCCTAGTGAAGATCTGTCCTAAGGTGCCACAGGACTACTTGTTTTTTGTAGCCTAAGTAGGCATTCCTTTAGCTAGAATGGGTAATGATAGTAGCATTGACATCATGGTATAGGCTTCAACATCAGCCATCAGAGAACAACCTTGCCCAGGATTCTGGATACATATTTGGGTTCTGAAATCAGTGCCACCGTATCTGCATTACTATTTTTACCCATATTAGCTACCTGAAAGCTGTCACGGGTCTGTCTACCTGGCCTACCATTCTACCTTCACTTATCACAGAACAGGAATGGACCTCAAGAGGTCATCTGGCCAGTCCCTGGTCCTCAAAGCAGGAATAAGTATTAGCTAGACTATTTTTTTTCCAAACAACAATATGTCTACATGACAAGTAATAGGGGACAAATTCAGAACAGGTGTCAGTGGCTACCACACTAGGGCAGTCCGTATTACATCACATCTGCAAAACAGTCCTCCGCCTGAGGATGCTTAGGGTCCCCAGAAGTGCTAGTTTAAAATATAAGGCCCAGACTCAGTGGCTTTTTTGACTGAGCATCCATGTGGGGATGTATCTGCCAGGCACATTTTAAATTGATCGGTCTCATTTCCAAACAGCTCTCGCAGTAAATGGAATCATTATTTCTGAGAACTGAACCTACGCACGTGAAACGCTCGGCAGCATTCAAGCTTTTACCATCAATTCTTCAAAGCCCACAAAAGCCACTCTCAGGAAAGTGAGACTTTGCTCCAGGGAGGCCTTGTCTGTCCTCATAGCTGGTCTGGGAGTCTGCATATTTTAAAGCAGAATAAAGTAATTTGATGAAGTGCCCCCTGGACTCACAAGCTCGACTGGTTTCTATCCGTGAGTCAAGGCAGCTTAGCGAGTCACATCTTCCCCGCATACCCCTCTGTGGAAACTTCAGAATCTTTCCAGTCCTATACGTCCACCACCACCAGCGACGGTCTTCTCTGTAATCAATGCAACTTCTTGCCAACTAATACAATGTAAGTGCTCTGTATGCTCACCAATTTTCCTGTCCTCATTTGGTCAAAGTTCATTAGCTACTCCAGAAATTTCACCTGAAAACCTGAGATGCTTCGCTCTTCCAAAGTGTCAGATGCATATTTAAATTTCACAATTAAGTGACCACCTAATAAACGTGGCACATTCCAAAATAGCACTGATAGATTTATTAATTCTAGGAGGCTTGGAAGTAGGCGGGGGATTTTATTTCTTCCTTCATGAGGCATTTTTATGAGACTTTTGCCTACAAGAAAGTAACACTTTGAATTAAAATTAATCAGAACAATGACCCTCAAGGTGAATGGTTGCATTTTTACTTTAAACTTTCATGCTACATAAATTCAACAGCCATTGAACACAAATAATTCTTTTTTGTAGAGACTGGGGGAAAAACATTATTACGCAGCTACACTAAATTCCACATATTGGGCTAGACCAGGGCTACTCAACTTTGGAAGCCCCAGGGGCCAAAGTGATGTGATACAGCACATGCCCAGGACTGCAACAGAAGTGTGGTTGTATATGAATGCCAATATATGCAAATATATGCAAATAGTTTTTCATGCTGACGGGCATAAATATAAAGGACTTCCTCCCTGAGGGCTAGAAACACCAACACCTGTGCCCGTCTGCTCCAGCCAGCCCGTCCACTTGCGTCTTTTAATGCTCACCCTGCGTAGGAGACACCTCGCCATTGTGGAGTGTGTTCTCAGAAGAGGCCATGTACAAAGGATTCCTGCTGTGGGCCATGTGTTGAGAAGCCCTGGGTTAGACCTTTCTCTACAGTCAACCACCACAGCCATATTCACAGTAGAGACAAATCCTAGGTGGCAGATGTAATAGGGAAAGGCAAGGATCCTCAGCTGTGACTTCTGTAGAACCACACCCTCTTAACAGTGATAGAAATGTAGCCTTGTTAGTCTGGTGTAGCTGAAACAAAATACAGGACTATGTAGCACTTTAAAGACTAACAAGATGGTATATTAGATGATGAGCTTTCGTGGGCCAGACCCACTTCCTCAAATCTGAGGAAGTGGGTCTGGCCCACGAAAGCTCATCATCTAATATACCATCTTGTTAGTCTTTAAAGTGCTACATAGTCCTGTATTTTGTTTCACCCTCTTAACAGTGACTCCTGTTTGTTTGCAGCTAGCTTCTGAGTGGTTTAAGAGCCCAGTTTCCCTCGCACTTAAGTTCACGGGAGGTGGGAGAGTCAGGCCCTAGTTCACGATCTTGTTTTGTCTTGCTCAATAAAATCAAGTGACAATTTTGCAAGGAATCCTATGACATGCACGCATGTTACAAGCAACCCTAACACACAATGTATGCACCCCAGATAAACAATGCCCGTGGAATAGAAAACTCTGCCGTCTAACTCCAATTCAGCAAACACGTGCATGTGTATGTCTGGGAAATATCAACCCCTCCATCCAAAGGTTCAATTGTCAGGTAATTACTAGACCTTTCAATGCGGGGACACTTTCACACTGTTGTCCTTTTTAAGTGAAACAGGGAATAGAGACCAGATGTTTGAGTGACAACATAATTCCTTCTTCCTTTCTTCTTCATGTTGTTAGCACCATTCTGCTAGGCTTCAGTGAGATTTTAATAGGCTTTTCATAAACTAAAGCCACCAGCCTCCTGTTAACCACTCCCATAAGCCATTTCATCTAAATTAACATGACCCAGAAGGGCCGTAGAAATTAACACAGGCTTCCCTGATAAAATCATCGCAGAAAATATTTGCCTGTTATTTTCTGCAAACAATTCTTCCCAGCTGATAAATCTGCAACTCATCTGCAAGGCAGATGTGCTACAGGAAGGAATCCAGGTGAAAAGTAACTTCTTTCCCCAGCACTGCAGCCAATCCAACGGTTATTGTTTCCTAAAGGGTCTCAGCAGGGGTTGGCTCAGCTTTAGTGCTTTGCTTTGGGCTAATCTTTGGAAATTGTTTGCGACCAACAAATTAATGACCTTCTTCCCCTTACCAGTGTGTCTTAATGGCCTGCGTATTACCCCAACCCTGGGTCTCATTGTAGTCTCTTTGCCAATAGCCATTTGCTCTCCAGACACTTGTAAGCTGTGGCATGGAGAAGGGCTATTTTAGGCTAAAGCAGGGGTGAGCAATCATTTTCATGGGGGGCACTTAATTAATTTTGGTGTGTGGTCATGGGCAGGCTCCACCCCCAGAAGGGGTAGGGCCTGGGGTGGAAGAGGCAGGGCAGGGTACTAACGGCCACTATGGAAGTCCGGGTCAATAATGAGGAAATGCTCCATGACCCTGATCCACAGAAAACAGGGAGTTGGCAGGGGATTCAGAAGTCCCTTCAGAAGGAGGGACAGCTCAGTGGTTTGAGCATTGGCCTACTAAACCCAGGGTTGTGAGTTCAATCCTTGCGGAGGCTATTCAGGGATTTGGGGAAAAAATGTGTCAGGGTTGGTACTTGGCCCTGCGGGAAGGCAGGGGACAGGACTCGATGACCTTTCAAGGTCCCTTCCAGTTCTAGGAGATAGGCATCTCCATGTGGAATCGTAAGGTGAAGGAAGACAAAAGTCTGCAGCACACAAGGGTTAATGAAAGGAATGAATACGCTGCGGGAGGAGAGCTGTATTAAAGGGGCAGTGCTGAGATTGACAGGGATATGAAGAGGAGGCTTTTAAAATACATGTGGTGACAGCTAATCAAACCTTATTCCAAACATGAAATGATTGTGCGAGCATAAGACAGGAGTGGGACAAGTTGCTGATGTGGTAGCAGACCTCAGGTACCACGATTGGTCTTCACCCACGTCTCTCTCCTCCCCACCCCCCGGCAGTATTCTGTCCCATCCTCAGCCCCCTCCCCTGCAATGGCGCCTTATCCATCAGCTCCGATTATTCTGAAAACCGAGCTGCATGGTAAGCACAGCCGTGCGACTCTGGAAGAAAGAGCTTTATCAGCAGGGGAGTTGCCATCACTACGGAAAGAGTTGGGTCCCTTCCCGAGGGATGACTAGAGTGAGATTTCACAGTGGTTTTACAGAGCTGAGGGGACAGTGATTTGAATGATACAAATTGGAAATGTGTTGAAGGCGACCTGTGAATCGCTGGATGTATAAACATCTCCAGCTGCAAAGAAGATCAAGTGAAATGTGATTGGAATTAGGATCCTGGACCGAATAATGAAATAGAAAGTACCTAGGTCTAGATTAGATATTGCGAAAAAATATTTCCCTAGGAAGGTGTTGAAGCACTGGGATGAGTTCCCTAGGTGATGGTGGAATCTCCACCCCTAGAGATTTTTAAGTCCCAGCTTGACAAAGCCCTGGCTGAGACGATTTAGTTGGGATTGGTCCTGCTTTTAGACCTCCTGAGGTCTCTTCCAGCCCTCTGATTCAATGCCAATAGCATATTACATTGTGGTTACTAAGATGACTGAATGACTATTGAAAGCACAGCCTACAGTTTTCCCACATCACCTGTGATTATGAGGAAATTGTTACCAGTCAACTTGTGGAACTCCTTGCCAGGGGATGTTGTGAAGACCAGGTTCTCTACCCTATGTTTGTCAGAGGCTGGTAATGGATAACAGGAGAGGGATCATGTGATGATTACCTGTTCTATTCACTCCTTCTGGGGCATCTGGCATTGGCCATTGTTGAAAGGATGCTGGACTAGATGGATTTTAGGTCTGCCCAATATGGTCGTTATTATGATCTTATGGTGGATTATGAGGCAAGAAAAACAAGTCACTATTAATATCTGGGGTTTAATATAAATGGAAGATTTACAAGTACAAGCTACTCCAGTGGTAATTTCTAAGAAGAGATTCCATCCCCAGGTGTACTTTGAGCCTACAAGGAAATGTGCAGTTATTCTTGGGGACTAGAAGGGTCAGGGGTTTGAGAGGTGTGACACCACATTTAGTAGCACTTACCTAGACACGCCTCGACAAGTAACACTGAACAACGTAAAAACACAGCTAGAAATAATCAAACTAATGGTCACTGGGCTCTGAACACCCTTCCCATGGACATATTTGGGCTGGACAAAGAAGACAGCCAGCCAGTGGTGTTAATGTAATAATGGCAGTTGTATATGAATGTACCAGACTAAAGTGGAAATGTGCAGAAGGCACCTTGCTCCACAGAGCCCAGGGATTTTGCAGGACTTGAATGTGCACTGAGTTGGGGTGTTTTTCTGGACACTTCATGAATAGGGAAAAGTACCTAATACAGGATCAAACCAAGTCATGGGAGGATGGGTGCATGCAAAACAAGAGAAAGGAAGGCTGTGATAAGGAGAAGGCATTTAAGTGATGGAGCAAGGAAAGAGACCAGCCAGTCAAAAAGCTTGGTCAAGCCACCTGCTCAGGCAAACAACTGGGCCAGTGGTCCAATCAGATGAACATCTCAGTGAGTACCGATGAATCGTAGAATCATAGAATACTAGGACTGGAAGGGTCCTCAAGAGGTCATTGAGTCTAGTCCCATGCCCTCAAAAAAGGGATCTAAGGGTCATAGTGGACCACAAGTTAAACATGAATCAACAGTGTGACACTGTTGCAAAAAAAGCAAATGTGGAACGAGGTGTATCGGTAATTCGAACTACCTACTCCGTGCACGGAGTCCGCATTAAGGGGGATTTAAAAATGGTGGTGCCCTGCAAGATGTAAATGAAGCTCGGGATATTTAAATCCCGGGCTTCATTTGCAGCTTCGAATGCCTACATTAGCCACCCTAGTTCGAACTAGGGTGGCAGTGTCCACATACCCTTGGAGTATTGTGTCCAGTTCTAGGCACCACAATTCAAGAAAGATGTGGAGAAACTGGAGAGGGCCCAGAGAAGAGCAACAAAAACAATTAAAGGTCTAGAAAACATGAGCTGTGAGGGAAGGCTGAAAGAATTGGGATTGTTTAGTTTAGGAAAGAGAAGATTGAGGGGGGACATGATAGCGGTATTCAAGTATCTAAAAGGGTGTCATAAGGAGGAGGGAGAAAAATTGTTCTCCTTGGCCTCTGAGGATAGGACAAGAAGCAATGGGCTTAAATTGCAGCAAGGGAGGTTTAGGTTGGACATTAGGAAAAACTTCCTACCTGTCAGGGTGGCTAAACACTGGAATAAATTGCCCAGGGAGGTTGTCGAATCTCCATCACTGGAGATATTTAACAGCAGGTTGTATAGACATCTACCAGGGATGGTCTAGACAGTGCCTAGTCCTACTGTGAGGGCAGGGGACTGGACTTGATGACCTCTCAATGTTCCTTCCTGTTGTATGATTCTACGAAGAGAAATTTACACATAGGCAAGGTAAGGAAAATACCATCTGAGATTTAGTTTGACTTAAGGATATTTTACTTAGTATATTCTGACATGGGGTGTTAACAATGAGTGCTGTATAGATTATAAAGCCGTAACTTTCTCAATCTCAAATGTCTCACTAATTACTCTGTCCCCCTATTGTTTTAAATACCCCTTTATTTTCCACATCTATGAAAATGCAAATTGGATAGAATAGGAGGAAAATGCTTCAAAATAAACGGATATCTACTAAAATTATATACACAAAATAAAAGTCAAATTTTGCCAAGTCTAAATTATAAACCAAGCGGTATGTACTCAAACAAGAAGAGACTAACACTTCTAGGATTTCACCCTGACCTTGCATGAAGGTTTTAGGAGACGGTGCTAAAAATGCCTTGTGATAAACTAGCATGCTACACTGTTTCCAGTCCTGGTGCTGCTCCGGTAGGGTTAGGAAATAAATTTTAAGTCCAACAATAAGATTAAACACCATGAAAATTTTATCATAGTTTCAGGGTTAAGTGCATGTTTTTCTCTCTCAAACTCAAACATCTTCATAAAAACATAACATCAGCCATACTTTGTTAGACCAAAGGTCCACCTAGGTCCTTCCTTGAGAACGTTCTTTTGCTTCCTGCTGTCACCTCTCTCAGGCCATGTCTACTCTAGAAAACACTTTCAAAATCCCCCAATTCTACTTAAGAACTCCTGATTTAACAAATTTGAATTCGCATGTCCTCACTATGGGGAAGCATCGAAATTACTCCGAGGTAGGCTCCATTAATGTGGACACACTACCTTAGACTTAGAGCCGAAGGAAGCACTCTGAGGAGCTGTAGAAGTCCTCCTAAGGGCCAATAAGTTAGCAGCACAGAAATATCCACACTACCGTTATTTCGAAATTAGCGTTACTCCTCATGAAAAGCAGGAGTACAGAGTTCGAATTGCACAGCCTGTCATTTTTTAAATAACAGGGTTGGTAGTGTGGACACACCACTTATACATTCAAACTTGGTGTGTGGGTGGTAATTTTGGAATAAGGTCTTAGTGTAGACCAGGCTCAGGTGTGGCTTTGAGTCTGTCCCTTCAAACGGGAAGTGGATTAGACCTAGAATCCTTCTGAAATACACTGTGATTTCCCCAGTAGGTCTGACCAGAGTTCATCACTGCCCTTAAACACGTGTTGCATAGTAGGTAAAGTAAATTTTGAATTATTCAATACTTAAAAACACTGGAGTGGGGGGGAAGGATTTGTGTTACTACCAATAGGATTTATGCTTTGTGTCTCCCAATCAATATCCAGTGCATCCACACACAGCTGATTTTATTCATACCAAAAATATAACTATAAGCATAGGCAGAGGCGAAGCACAAATTCTCTTCATAACAGGATTATTTAAATACAAATGGGTTTGGAAAACTGGCTTTCAGCGGCTAATCTGTCACTGGAGTCTGAGACCAGACAGAATTTTCCAACATCGTAAACACAGACTGAGTGAAAACATAAGCGGTATTAAGATCTGTCTGTGCAGATCTCTCGCTAATGTTAAACTGGATGGGAGATGTTTGCATGCCCTTAGAGGAGAATAATAAACCTTGTAATCTCTGTGAAGGCGAGACAGGGATTTTGCTATTCATGTGGTTATACCTACTGGTAAATACGAACCTGTCTTCTAAGAAGTCTGCTAAAGATTTTTGGGCCCAATTCTGAGATTCGCTACAGAACTTTTACATACCGTAAAGGGACTTTGAAGTACTTGGAAAAGACTCCTGAAGGAAGGAGACTCAGTCTTGTTCAGAATGGGTGTGTGTTTTCTATATTACACAGGGAAGCCGATATCCTCCACTCTGTGATCCCACAAGGCACAGGACCTCAGGTGGAAGGGGCAGGACCAAAGGCAGCCAGTCCTCAGAGCTGCACGGAGCATGCGGCACAGCACTCCTGCAGAGATTTAAAAGGGCCACAAGTAACTCCGGGCCCTGGGGCAACTGTCTCCCTTTGCTCCCCCCCATTCATCAGCAGGTCTGACATTACGTTCCCTCCCAGCCCCCGGGGCACACCATGTTTTTAGAGGTGCGGCCTGAAGGTACTGCACTGCAGTTATTCTAGAGCGCTCCAGACAGTTGGCACTTTTCCAAAGAGACATTATGAAGGGCACAGCCAGAAATGGGATAGGCAAGACTGGAAGTATGGCAAGCGACAAGGCCGGACGGAGGCATGGGCGAGCTGGGCAGCTGCCCAGGGAGCCAACTGATGAGGGGTGCTTGATGGCAGCTGTAAGGGGCGCACGGCGTCCATCAGGAGCCGTGCGCCCGGCTCCCGCAGTGCCAGCTAGCAGCACCCTTCCCCCCACGGCTGCGGGGCCCTGTATGGTCTGGCGCGCACGCCAGCGGTGCTCACCAGGCCAGGCTGGGCACGACATGCGCCGTGTACCCTGGGGGTCGGCCCCGGGCTGCGCACCAGCGGCCGTGACTGGCCCGCGCATGCGCCGAGCGCCCCAGGGGTGGGCCCACGCTCCACAGGTGGGCCCGTGCATGCGCCCTGCACCCAGGGGCAGCGCCACGCGGCTGGGCCCAGGTCGCCAAAGAGGCTCAGGCCGGCCCTGACAAGCGACCACACAGACTTCACCAGAACACCCTATTTTTTCCAATACCCCAACAAGAATCCTGCAAAACATGAAAACTAAGTGAAAAGATGAAGGGGAAACATAAACAACATTCATAGGCAGGGACAAAACTAAAACGGCAAAGGCACAAAATGAGATTAAACTCTCTAGAGACATAAAGAGTCATTAGAAAACTTTCTATGTATTCATTAGATGCAAAAGGAAGACCAAGGACAAGATAAGTCCATTGCTCACTGGGGCTATGTCTAGACTGCAGGCTTCTTTCGAAAGAGGCTCTTTCGAAAGCATCTTTCGAAAGAGCCTCTTTCGAAAGATCGCGTCTAGACTGCAGGCGGATCTTTTGAAAGAGCAAGCTGCTTTTTCGAAAGAGAGCACCCAGCGAGTCTGGATGCTCTCTTTCGAGGAAGCCCTATTTACATTGAAGAACGCCTTCTTTCGAAAGAGGAACTTTCGAAAGAAGGCGTTCTTCCTCGTGAAACGAGGTTTACCGCCATCGAAAGAAAAGCCGCGTTCTTTCGAAATAATTTCGAAAGAACGCGGCTTGAGTCTGGACGCAGGGGAAGTTGTTTTGGGAAAAGGCTACTTTTCCCGAAAAAACCCCTGAGTCTGGACACAGCCTGGGGAAGATGACAATAACAGGGGAAGAAAATGTAGAAATGGCAAAAATGCTAAATACCTTTTTGTTCTGGCTCTCACCAAATAGTTTATTAGCAAATGCATGTCAAATTTAATGAATGCCAGTGAAAATGAAGAAGGATCAGAAGCTAAAATAGGGAAAGAACAAGTTAAAAATTGCTTAGGCAAGTTAGATGTTATCAAATCTCCAGGGGCTGATGACATATATCTAGAAATGCTCAAGGAGCTGACTGAGGAGATATCTGATCCATTAGCGATTATCTTTGAAAAGTCATGGAAGAGGAGTGAGATTCCAGAGGACTGGAAAAGGGCAAATGTAAGGCCAATCTATAAAAAAGGGAATAAAGTCAACCCAGAGAATTACAGAGCAGTCCACTTAACTTCAGTATGTGCAAATATAAAGGCACAAACAATTAATTTTCAGACACGTACAAGATAAGGAGACAAGTAACAGTCAGCCTGGATTTGTCAAGAACAAATTGTGTCAAACCCATGTAACAGCTTTCCTTGACAGGGTAACAAGCCTTATGTATGGAGGCAAGCAGTAATTGTGGTGCATCTTGCCATTAGTAGTAGTTGTGATATGTTTTTGCGTAACTCACTCATAAAAAACCTTGTAGAAATGCAACTGAGAAGGAGCCAATATAAGGTGGGTTATAACTCATTGAAAACAATTCCCGGGGAGCATTTATCTGTGCCGTCTCAGTCAATCAAGTTGGAAGAGCATGTCAGATGGGATCCAGGAGGGGTCAGTTCTATTCTACACCGTCACAATTTTTCAGGTAATGACATAGAGCAGAGGTTCTCGAACTTTTTGGCCCACAGCCCACCTCGCTCGACACAGACCTTTCCGTGGACCACCAGCCAACCACCCATGATGTCAAAATGGGTGCAGGAGAGGGTGGGGGTGCAAGGTCTGGCTGGGAAGCAGGGAGCAGAAGCAGGTGGGGCTGCTGGGAGGTTGGGTTCATGAGCAGGCTGAGGATGGGGGGGGTGATTGGATGCAGGAGCAGGCTGGGGTTGTGGGGCTTCTAGGAGGGAGGGTGCAGGAGCAGGGTGGGGATGTGGGGTGATAATGCTCCAACTTCATGGGGCGGGAGGGGGACTACTGTGGGGGTGTTGAGCCACAAGCCTGTGGCCCACCTGCAAGATGGCCATGGACCACTAGTGGTCCACAGACCACACTTTGAGAACCACGGGCATAGAGAATACTCTTACAATGTTTGTGGACAATCCCAAGTTGGAGGCGTGGGGGATTAATTGAAAATCATCTGGACAAATTGAAGAAATGGCCGGAAATAAATAGGATGAAATTCTGTAAGGGCAAATGCAGAGTACGCCACTCAGGAAGGAACAATCAGTTTACACACATACCAACTGGGAAGTGACTGCTTAGTAAGAGTGCAATGGAAAAGGATCTGGCTATCAGAGTGGATCACAAGCTAAATGTATATCACCAACATAACTGTTGCAAAAAGAAAAAATCCCAAATATTATTCCGGGATGTATTAGCAGGAGTGCTGTAAGCATTACACAAGAAGTAATTCTTCTATTCGACTCCATGCTGATTAGGCCTCAGCTGGAGTCTTGTGTCCAGTTCTGGGCACCTAGGGTTGCCAGACGGTTGAAAGAAAAAAACTGAACACCTCCCCCCTTCCCCCCCCCCCCCGAAAAAAAAACACCAGGAAAAAATTCTGTTGAAGGGAAAAAAGGGGGGTAGGGAGACCGAAGCTGTTGAGCAAAATAGGGACTCCAAGGACTTAAGCCAAAAAAAATAAAAATAAAAATAAAATAAAACAGCATTAAAACAGCATGTGAGTGCAGGGATAGGAACAGAAGAGCGGTTGAGCACTAAGACCCTAGGTCTTTTGGCCGGCAGCCATTTTGTGCCAGCAGCCTTGGGGTAAGCATGGGGGCTGGCATCGGGGGCTGGGGGTATTGGGGTCAGGGAGGGCTCAGGTGTGGGGGGGAGGCCAGGCACTGAGTGTTTGTAGGGTTGCCAGGTGCCCGGCATTTTCATCTCCTGGCCGGGGAAAAAGATGTCCTGGCCAATATCTTAGGTGTCTGGTATTCTCTGAATTTTTTTTACCGGACAGGAGCCGAAAATATGGGACTGTCCAGGTGAATACCAGACACCTGGCAACCCTATGGGCACCACATTTCAAGAAAGAACTGGAGAAAGCCCGAAGAAGAGCAGCAAAAATGATTAAAAGTCTAGAAAGGGAAGACTGAAAACAAAAGCCAGATTTGCTTAGTCTGGAGAAGAGACCACTGAGAGGGCATGTGGTAGCTATTTTCAAGTACATCAAAGGTTTTAAAATTGTCCTTGTTAATCTCTGAAGGATAGGACAAAAAGCAATGGGTTTAAATCACATCAAGGGAGGTTTAGTTTGGACATTTGGAAAAACTTGGTGTCAGTGGGATTAGGCACTGCAATAAATTTGCCTGGGGAGGCTGTGGCAAATTTAATTAATAAAAAAAAATAATTGCAGATTTTTAAGATCGGGTTGGACCAGTTCCCGTCAGGGATGGTTTACATGGTGATGCCTACACGAGCACACTGACAGTAAAATATGTCACTCGGGTGTAAACACACACCCCTTACTGACATAACTTTGTGTGACAGAAGTACTGGCGTAGACAGTGCTACGTTGGTGGGAGACACTCTCTTACTGACATAGCTACTGACACTCCTGGAAGGGGGTTTCATTACATCAGCATCGAGTGGCTACATAGAATATCCTACTGCGGCACAGCTGCTTCTAAGGTCTCTAGTGGAGAATTAGCCTTAGTCCTGCCTTGGGGTGTGTCTAGACTACCTAGTTTTGTCGACAAAAGTGGACTTTTGTCGACAAAACAATACCAGCGTCTACACTACCGCCGAGTTCTGTCGACATAATGTCGACAGAAGTCAGCAGTTTTGTCGACGCTGGTATACCTCATTTTACGAGGCATAACACTTTCTGTCGACAGAACTCTGTCGACAGAAGGTGTTATTGCCTGTAACACTGCGTCCAGACTATGGAGTTCTGTCGACAAAGCGGCTTGCTTTGTCGACAGAACTCCATGTGTCTGGACGCAAATTGTCGACGGAAGTTTTGTCGACAGTATCTGTCGACAAAACTTCCGTCGACAAAACGCGGTAGTCTAGACGTACCCTTGGAGAGTTTACATTAGTTCCTTTGGGTTTCATTTTTTGCAGAATTCATAAGTTTACAGTACAGGTTAAAACTCTCCAATCCAGCCTGATCGGAACCAGAATATTTGCCAGACCATGGGAGGTCAATATTGTCTAGCAGCATTACCAGCACTTCCACTGCTTACTGGGTGACAGAGGACATTTGGGGGTAAATTAGAGCTAAACTGCAGCCCAGAACATGGAGAGCCAGGACTGGTGGCTGTAAACAAACTTTATTTGGCCACCCCCATGATAGGTGGACATCCACCTAACTAAAATCATGTTGGACCTTTAGGGTGTGTCTAGGCTACAGGGTTTTGTCGACAAAAGTGAACTTTTGTCGACAAAACTATACCTGCGTCCACACTACCGCTGAGTTCTGTCGACGTTAACATAACGTCGACAGAACTCAGCAGTTTTGTCGACGCTGGTAAACCTAATTTCACGAGGCATAACGCCTTCTGTCGACAGAGTTCTGAATGTAGTGTAAAACTTCTGTCGACAAAACCTTATAGTCTAGACGTACCTTAAGAGTGCTGGACTAGAGAGATACAACCTGTATAAACTGAAACACTCAAGGAAAAATTCAATCGCAATCACCAGGTTTCAACTGATTGGGGTTCAAAAAAAATCATACAAAAATATTGCTTGATTTCACTCTTTCCACTTGAAGCTGTAAAAGTTCTTGAACCTTAGTGAGACTTTCCACGAAGCAGGGCTGAACTGAAACAGAAAAGCAAACATTTCATACCATTTGGGGCTTTGTGGTGTGAATTTTGTATAGCTCTTGGTCAAATAAAATGTGGTGGAGCTGTAGAGTACCCCGAATTTTTCCTTATGCCCTGGGTAGGGGGGAACCAAACTTCACTGCTGGGAATCACATTATAAATATTTTAATTTAGAAAGCTATTGTGCGGCAAGAAAATACACCAATCATTTTCTTCTTTGTACCCAAATTCTATTTCATATTTGCATTGCTGCAAAAATAATCTATTTATTCTCAAATTGTGTACACCTCCAAATTTTGTAACATCGCCTTTCAAATAGGAAGTCCGCAAACCTACAGAGGCTTTGGAAGTGGTGTCACAAGGTTTTTCCTAGAAGCACCTTCACGCCTGATTATTTAGTAACGTGGGCGAGTTCAGCTCCTTCATAAATCCTGATCTACTGCTGAATGCCTGCTGGGCATATTCTTATTTTGGTACGCAAGACTCAGTGCCAGATCAGAAACTCTCTAAATTGGATCCTTAGGGCATGAAGATTTGCTACTGTAAATTTTACCAGTTGTCTTTTAAGTTTCTCTTTTAGAAGTAAACTTTTCTAACAGGAAAAACTGGTTCTAAGCTTTTGGAAAGAAGGCAAGTTCACTCCTAAGAAGTCATATTTTGAAAAAATAAATAAATTAAAGTTAATTTTCCCATCTCTCAAACAGACCCTTGTGTAATACCGAAGAACAGTTGTAGGTCAAAAAACATTGGATAATTTTTTAATTCTTGAACAAACTTAAGAAAGACCAAAAACTAAATTCGATTCTTCCAGTGTTGGAAGTCCAAATCTAGATCAAAAGTTGATGTTCGCAAATGGCCCTTGCACTTAAATTCACTCTATTTTAACAGGAGTTGTTTAACTGATCTAAATGGAATCTTCTCGATTTATGCCATTGAGAGAGAAGAATTAGGGCTACATTTGCAGTTTAAGCCCATCTTTTGTTCATAAGTTTTCTAACTGAAAGCACGGAGAATGCAACTCACTTTCTCCAAGTTGCACAGTGAAACAGGAGAGAATGGGAGACCATCAGGTTAACCTTTTTTCTTTCTTGCAATATTGTGCATGTTTCTATGTTTCTAGGGATTTATCCAGACATGGAAGTAAAATCTAGACAAAACAAGAGTATTTCTGTAGCCTTGCTCAGCCATAAACCACCAAGTTCTGAAACATCTCATGGAATAAACTGCTCTTGTGAATTGTACCAGATGGTTCCTTAAGCAAAATATTCCAAATCAGCTGAGCTGTGCATCTGAACTTCTGAAGTTCACTCAACATATCTTAATCTCATCTTTTTTTTTTCCAGGAACATATTTTACTGAGCATCAAGCACACATTTTGTAGTTCAATATATGACTTTGATCCCATGGTCCATAGTATAGCAAACAGAGGAAAAAACATACACAATCCTTTTGATAATTATTCATACATGACACAAAGGATTTTTGCAAAGTCCTTTCCACTTTCTAGCAATGTTTTACTTCATAATGGAATAGCCAATGAGATTTTTCCTGATTCAACTAACAGCATCTAAACTTCAGAGTTAGTCTGTAGCTGGAAAAACTTTAAAAACAACAAAGAGTCTAGCAGCCCCTTAAAGATTAGCACAACACGTAGATGGTATCATGAACTTTTGTGGGTTTCACCCCTTTCTTCAGATGAATGGAGCATCTACACTGGTTTCATTACAGTATCCTCCAACTTTTAAAGGCACAGCAGATATATTCAAGCAGTTAGCTTCAGAAACAGCAACTCTGAAGGCTGGAATCTAACTTTATAGAACTCTGTACACTCAAGGCTGTGTCTAAAATACAGGAATAACCTTTATAGTTACTGCACCTCAGACATATCCAGTTCTTCCTATACCAGGAACTCATTACTTCCCCTTCCCAGGGCTGAGGCAAGATTCCTAAGCCTTAAGGAAAGCTGACACCTGGTGCCCAGAAGAAGTCAGCCCTAGGGAGGAAGGGATAGGCTTCAGGAGGAAGGGGCGGGTCCTCAGGGCTAGTCTCCCCATCCAGCCCTTCAGTGTCACTGGATGCTCTGGCAGCAATTTAAAGGGCCCAGGGCTCCAGTTGCTGCCATGGCTGAAGTAGCCGTGGAGGCAGGCAGGAGCTCCAGGCCTGTTAAAATTGCCGGGCCCTAGGACAACAGACTCCTTTGCCCTCCATTGTCAGTGACCCCATCCTTTCCCCCACTCCATCCCATGCTCAGCTACTATGGCCAGCAAGTGCAAGAGAGGCAGATGTCCAAGACTCTATTCATTGCCTGACCACCTCCTCCATGCAGGGTGTATGCAGTCCGGTTGCATACACATATCCCAACATAACCCAATTCCCAATCCCACTGTGCACAGAAGCATAAGGAAGACTCTCACATCCTCAAACGTTCATGTAGCCTGAAGCACAATCTAGCCTTCAGTGCTTAATGCAACGTGCCACAGAGACTCCATATCTAACAAACATCCTGTATTGGGAGTCCCCACTCTCACCGCTAAACCGTTCTGCTTGCTAATCTAGTCCAAAGTGGAACTTGCTAAACCAAAGAACATACAGTTTGCCCAACCCCCGAACTAAACATCAGGAGGCCAAGTCTGCCTGGAATGTGCCAATTTCACGGTAACAACTGATGTGGAAAGAAACTCAGACATACCCAGATGCTGTCTTCTTGTCTGTACTGCTTCCAGTTGTGTCCTGTATCGCTGAACATTAGCATGTAGCTTGTTACATAGTCAGAGCTTCCATACCTCCCTTGGGTGGCAACTGCTGTTATCTCAACTCTGTCTCCCAGATCAATCTGAAGCCACTGTCGTGGATTAGATTCCAACGGAGACCAGCCACCAGCTCCTAGAAGAGATCAGAGAAATGTGGCACAGCAGTTCAACATTGGCACCAAAATAGTCCTTTATAAAAAATACTCATTTATCTTATTTTAGTTTATTTCAGGCATTCCCCAACTTTATTGAAATGTAAGTTAGGTGTACAATTCTTTTGAAATATACGATGTTTGGCAAATTTAATTGCTCACAGGTTTAAGGGCTTTGGTTGCTTATTTAAACTGAATGAAAGTTCCACATTAATTAAGGAAATTCCTGGGAAAACTGCTTTCTGTCAACCGGCGACAGTAACCAATCATCATCATTTAATAAAAAAAAAAAAAAAAAAAAAGGATGGCATCTTAGTCATAAAAATGCATTTCTTACTTCAACATATATTTGTACAAATTCTGGGGCACAGTTTTATAGTTCCTGTTTTGTTTTAATAGTCTCTTCTCTTTTCTAGCAAGATTTGAAAAATGTACATGAGAGGTAGCTATTGTGATTTCTATCGGATGTAGAATTCTTGATTGCATTCGTTAATTGCATGTTGTAAATGTACTACAAATAGTACATTGTAAAAGTAAAGATAACTTGATATAAAGTCTACCAGTAAGAGTGCCTTCTCAAAGAACAAGACACTGCCCCAGTGCATAATATACTACAGTACTAGGGTTTTTTATATTTTTTAAAAAAACTACCATAACTTTTGTAAAGTATTGATGTTTTACAAAGAGATGTGGTTGTGTAAAAATGCAAGGATGGTCTTTATCTGGGATATTTCAAAAAGGATTGATGGGAATGGATGTGTTTGCAAAGCTATAAACAGAATTGTAAAAATTGGACTTTTTACCCATCATCATGGGGCAAGGAAAAATGTTCGGTTCTAATGCTCCTCCTTCCCCTAATACACTTACTGGAATGGATTTCTTTATCAACGCAGAATTACCTACATTCTTTAAACTTTAATGCATGCGTTTATGGTAGATAATATTTTACAGACAATATTGGTTTTTTCTAACTCGTACTTACTCCTAAAGGTAAAAGCCTTTGCTGTCCCTTGGATCCTCAAGTTGGTACAAGCAGGGTCGCATTATGACTTTCGTGGGCCCTAGGCACTTTTGCCTTCGTGAGGCCCTCCTACCATAATAATATCAATATTAAAAATTACTTTTATATAACTTTAAATACTTCAACTTTTTTTCTGTTTTAGGCAAAATTTAATAGGATTTTCATGGGCCCTAAAAGTTTCATTTTTTTCTGATGTGAGAACAAAATTAAAACATTTTCTTCGACCCTAAAAGTTCATTTTTTTTCTTCTGATTTTAAAAGAAATTAAAACATTTTCGTGGGCCTCTAAAAGTATCATGGGCCCTAGGCACAGTGTGTACTGTGACTAACGGATAAGTCGGCCCTGGGTACAAGCTTCCATTAACACGCTCATTCGCAAATATTTGGTATCTAAACGCAAGCACTTTATACCACATCCTGATACCACTTGTATATGAACGATAGTATGTTTTAGGTAAAAAAAAAAACAAGGACTTTTGATGCAGTCACTGACGACTAATGAAGAAGTACATTGAGTATCACAATATTGATATTATTTTGGGAATTAATTTGATTCTGCCAACGTGTAAGCAAGAATCTTGAAAGACAAGAAGAACCTCTGCAAGGATAGAAAAAAGAAAAGATGACATCTTCTTTGAGGACTATTTAAATAAAGACTCTTAAATCATCATTTACATTTTACAAAGGATGATTTTAAGAGCGGAAAGACTTTCATATGGGCATGAAAAATGTTTGGACACAACTGAAACCGAATTTCAGCTCCTATTAAATGCTCATGGAACTAAAGGGGCACCTTAGGAAAATGGACAGAACAACAAGAGTGAGAGCTAATTTTGAAGACGCTCCAAAGATTTTCTGCCATGCAGACAAGAGCACTACAGACATATGAAGGACGATTACAATCCTGCTCCATACGTGTTAGCACATTGCTCAATCAGAAGCTCAAAGTGTTACCAGGACCATCCCGTGAAGATAGGAGGCCCATAAAAAGGCTGATATCAGAATTCGGCCTTCCTTCTTTCCCTTCCAGTGAGTATATGGAAAAAAGTGACTAGATTCCTTATGTTTATCCGCTTTCCTGATTGCTCTTATTACACACACTTACACCCGTAGCACTCAGCCCAGCTCTGCCTGCCGGTCTCTTTCTCACAAGCAGCAACCAGAAAGCTACAAATGAAGAGGCTACTGCATGAGGAAGCAGTGACCTTCCAACCCAGCACATCTTCTGGGATGAAAAACTCCACAAGGCGTTGGCATCGCTGACCAGATGGGCATGTGTAAGGCAGCATCCGAAAGAGCCATCCCTCAGCTCTGGCCGGTCATTCTATTCTGACCCATGCAATCCAGAACCCTGCTTCCAAAATGGCCTCCACAGCTACACCCTCACTCACATCATGACAACAGTAGCTGTTCCTCACAGCACCCTCGGAGCCACCCCAGGAAGCATAAGTGCCTCAGGCAAGGAATTCCTCACAGCTTCCTCCTCCTTCCAGGCAGGTGGTAATCTACGGTGGGCATGTAGCAATAGCAAAATGAGGACACCCCTGGATTAGGGGCAGACCCAAAGCATGTCCCCACCTCGCCCCATTCACCCACTCCAGTGAAAGAATAGGCAGGCTCAAACCATCTACATCCTCCTCCGTAGCTGTACTCAAGGGCTAGGCAGCCCGAAGCTACACCAGGTGGTGCAGTGGCTGCTAAGGTAAATATATTCACTCTTCCTGATTGCATCTACATATGGGAGCAGCTTGAAAATAGACTTTCAAGCCCTGCCAAAAAAGCGTGGCATGTATATTTCCATTCCCCATATGATTCCCTGGGGATTTTCCCCCAACCCCGCCGCCGGTTTAAATATATAGTTAATATGCACATTTGGAGGGTGACACTTCCTATTCTGCCATCTGGGCTGCCACTCTCTTGTGATATGTACACTCCAGGGAACATATGCCAGCAGTTAGGCACAAGAAAATTGAAGTTGACTTTACGGCATGCGCTGGAAGGTGGGGGATGAAATATGAAGGGAGGGGGTTAAAACGCCACAGCCAACTGTGCTTCAGGCATGGTTAGATGAATCTCTTTTATTAACAGCGCTGGGTAATTATAAAACAGACAGAATGTGGCATTTATTACGCCTGGTCTATTTAGACATTCTTTAATGGCATGCTCTCAAGTGGTAAAATATGCATGAGATCATCACATCTCCCATATTAAAATTAGAAGGATGAGATGATTAATGAATTTTCCGGGGGCTTAGCCATTTGCAGCATCACAATCAAGAGGGATAGTCTTCCTGCCCAGCTGTCATTGGCTTGGATGCAAGTTCTGGGCACATGTCGGAAGAAAGAGGAAATCCCCACCTGTCCAAGTTTTCTGCATAGCTCTGGCATTATTCTCTTCTGTTCAATAAGCTGGAGGTTTGGCAGACAGGTATGGGCGAAAGGGTCTCTGGCAGCATGAGAAGCCTGATACATAAGCTCATGTTCTCCATGGCAACAAATTATAATGCTAGAGACATACAAGCTGCAAGATCATTCCAAGGCTGGCGGCCCAAAAATAAACTGAAAAGAACACACCCAGCAACATGAACAAATTGTTGTGAAAATGGCACTTTGCACCCCTCGTCTTCTGCAATCCATTTATGATGATGATGATCGTTAGTGCTGCTTAGGATGCCTGCAGGACTTAGGGTGTTATTAATGTGAAACAACACAAATGCTTGCCCACCTCTTTGAACAACTCTGTGGGCTTCATATTGTGCTACCGACTCTTGGACTTCCCGCTGAAAATAAGTGCTTCCCTGCCGCAGTGTCTTACTTTAATGCCCAGATCAAAACACTCTCTCGCCAGAAAACAAAAATCATATGCAACAGAGAAAGACAGATTCCTTCTAAGCCACAATTATCTACATGGAGTGCTCAGGCGGAGAGTTGATGGGGAAATCGAAGGAAACTTCATCTTATTATAGCAATTAGTCCTTTTTCATTTATTTATTTGCGTGCAGCCAACAACAATAAAAAAATCAATTTGAGAAATCCCTTCCAAAGATCAGATTTACCAGAATGAGGAGAACGAGAAGGAGATTGACTGCATTAATAGATCCAACATACAGTTAGCCGGATTTGGAATGAGACCTTTCACTCATTTTAACACTTGGATGGAGCCCCATTACAAAAAACCCCATTTGATCCAGAGAGTTTTACTATAACATTTCAGTCCTGCGCATCTTTCTAACAAAAGCCTTTCATTATTTATTCAACAGCCTTCAATGCATTGTCGTCTATTACAGCACCGAGTTGACAATTTTACAAGCTTGCTGCTAATGTAGATTTGGGTGATATTTTGTCTCCATATGTTGCATGCCTCTTTGTATTAAAATATATCAATCAGGTTGCAGCTAGAGACACGTGCCTATTGAGACACTGTTCCTTGCTACTTTGAGTACCAGTAGCTTATTCTGAAATTCCTGGTATATGGTTATTTTTATACAAATGATAATGAGGTAGTTATACAAAGAGCAGAAGAATATTTTTAAATAACTATATGCTTCTTGAAAACTTTAGAAACTGAACGCCTGTGGATTTTTCTACAGATCATGTCAGAAGCTAAAATAGGAAAAGAACCAGTTAAATAGTACTTAGACAAGTTAGAGGTCTTCAAGGTACTAGGAGCTGATTGTGGCGATTTTTGAGCCATGAAAAGTCATGGAGTATGGGAGAGATTCCAGAAGGAACAAAACAGCTATAACATCCCTGAGCAAGCCTATTGTGCTACTTTGAATACCACAGGGCTGTCCTTGAGATTTATGGAGCCCTACACATTGCTGTTAAACTGGAGCCCTCTATGTCTGCCAAAGAGAACCTTTTTTTAAGAGCTGTGATTTTTATAATCTTCAGCACTGTACTAATGAAATCATTTAAAATCAAATTGTAAACTAAGGTCCTGAAGACTCCTAACACTCCTACTGATGGGATAGATCTGGTGTTAGCAAATGCCTGTTAAATGGTCTCACAGCCACTTGAATGGACTTTCACGGGATCAATGTTCTGCTAGTTGTTCTGACGGGCTTTGTCACTTAAGTTAACTAGATCCTCTCCAGAGGAATCAGAGCCCCAGGACAGGGGCAGGAAGAGGCGGGTGGGTGGACATTAAGACCCAGTGGTGCCCCAAATTTTCAGGTGCCCTGTGCAATTGTGTATAGGAAAGATTGGCTCTGGGTTTGCTATCCCAGGAGAGAAGAAGCTTCCTTCCCTTGATTGAAGGGGTGGGAATGGGAGTAACAGTAAATTGCCAGCAGAGGTAGAACAACAGAACAAGTGACTCCTGCAGGAGGAGATAAAAGGATTTTTTGGGGATGGTGGTGGGAGAGCCATTTTGCACCAGGTTAAGACAAGAGAGGCTGCAGCAGAGGTAGTGTAAGCAAAAGTATAGATGAAACTAAGCAAAAGTGTAGCTTCCTCCTGAAAAGAAAAAGGCCCCTCCCAAGAAAAGGGGGACCCGGAGGGGAGATAAATTTTAGAATCAGAATCATCAGGCCTTTTGCATGGAGTTTGGAGGAGGCGTGCGATTAAGTGTTGGGGAGCTTGAAAAGTCAGTGCTGTACCCAAAGGGGCAAGGTAGAAGGAAAACACGTTCAACTAAAGATTTCATCACTTGGGAGTTGCCCTATAAAAGGTCTGTCAGTTTACTGAGTTCTTTTCTCAACCTTTGGTATGGTGGAGGTCAAGGTCGAAGATCAGGAAAAAATTCCTAGCTGTCAGGGTGGTTAAACACCGGAATAGATTGTCCAGGGAGGCTGTGAAATCTCCATCACAGGAGATTTTTAAGAGCAGGTTAGAGCCTTAGACAAACTCCTGTCAAGGATGCTCTACATACTACTTAGTCCTGCCATGAGTGCAGGGGACAAGAATAAAAGAGTTCGTGAGCTCACTTCCAGTTCTATGATTGTTTGGTCTAGAGTAGAAATTTCAGGCTTGACATTTTTAAAAACCAAACCAAACCTTATTTCTTTTGTATAAGCATCTCGTGAGTGTAGAAACAATGAATAATCCTGCAGCACTTTAAGAGACTAAGTAAAAATATAGATGGTATCATGAGCTTTCGTGGACACAACCCACTTCTTCAGATGAATGGAGCAAGGAGGCCGGGGGCACAAATAAATGGTAGAAACAGTGGGGAGATGGTGTGGTGGGGGGGAACCCCTGAATCATGCAATCTCTTGACTTATGAAACTAAGTATCTCCCTGAAAACTGAAACCAAGACCAAATCTACCTGTTTCAATCTAAGCACAGTCCACAGCAGGGGGAAATGACATCCCCAAAATGTGACTTGTGGCAATGCTAACCCATGAAGCAAATATGAACAGGGAGACCCGTAGAAGATTACTGTTTTGGGTTAATCACAGAGGTAGCCTGCTGGTGGTATCTAAATTAGCTGGTATCAAGAAAGAGAACTTGGAGTCACTGAGCGTAGTTCTCTTAAAACATCCACTCAACGTGCAGCAGCCATCAAAAAAGCAAACAATGTTGGAAAGCATTAGGAAGGGAAAAGATAAGTCAGAAAATACCATATTGCCTCTATTTAAATCTATGATACACCCACATCTTGACTACTTTGTGCAGCTCTCAATACACCTTCAAAAATATCAATAGGCAGCTTTTGGAAAAGGGCAAGAAAATGAGTAGGGGTATGAACAGCTTCCATAGAGAGAGAGAGATTAATATGACTGGGACTTTACAGCCTGGAAAAGAGAGGACAATAGGAGATAGGCGTGAGTTCTATAAAATCATGACAGGTGTGGGGAAATTAATTAAGTCAAAGTTATTTATTCCTTCTCATTAACACAAGAACTTGGGTTCACCAACTGCAATTAATAGGCAGCAGGTTTAAAACAAACAACAGGAATAAACAGTCAGCTTGTGGAACTCTGCCCCTGAGGGTGTTGTGAAAGCCAAGATTATAACAGGGTGCAAGAAAGAGCTAGATAAATTCATGGAGGAGAGGTCCACCAATGGCTGTTTCCCTGGATGGGCAGGGATTGTGTCCCTAGTCTCAGCTGGCCAGAAGCTGGGCATGGAAAACAGCGGATAGATCACTTGGTCCATAAAAAGCCAGGGGATAAAATGGTGTCCTTGGCCTCTGTCTGTCAGAGGCTGGAGAGGGATGGCAGGAGACAAATCGCTTGATCATTGTCTTCGGTCCACCCTCTCTGGGGCACCTGGTGCTGGCCACTGTGGGCAGACAGGCTACTGGGCTAGATGGACCTTTGGTCTGACCCAGTACAGCTGTTCTTATGATGATTCCCTACTCTGTTCATTCCGTCTTTTGAAGCACCTGGCAGAAGACAGATAACTGGGCTAGACGGACCATTGGTCTGACCCCATATGGTCATTCTTATGTTCCCTGCTAAGCTAGAGTTTGACCTTTTTGAAGTCCCACTGTAAACCCACTAGCCATACCTCAGACAATCCTCACTTCACTTCAGCTCTCCTCTGAGAAGCACAGAAAGGGAGGGTGTCCCCGAGGGTATGTCTACACTACAAAGTTAATTCGAACTAACAGCCGTTAGTTTGAATTAACTTTGATAGGCGCTACACAGGCAAACTGCTAGTTCGAACTTAATTCGAACTAGCGGAGCGCTTAATTCGGGCAAGGTAAACCTCATTCTACGAGGACTAACGCCTAGTTCAAATTAAGTAGTTCGAATTAAGGGCTGTGTAGCCACTTAATTCGAACTAATGGGAGGCTAGCCCTCCCCAGCTTTCCCTGGTGGCCACTCTGGGCACCACCAGGGAAACTTGTCTGCCCCCCTCCCGGCTCCGGAGCCCTTAAAGGGGCACGGGCTGGCTACGGTGCCCGTGCCAGGTGCAAGCCTGCCAGCACCCAGCCAGCAGACCCTGCACCTGGCACGGCACAAGCCAGCTACCCGCTGCCACCCAGCCCTCTGCCTCTTCCCGGGACCAGGCTGGCACCTCCCAGGAGCCTGCCTAGGTCCGCAAGAGGCGGGCGCCTGCCTGGTCTAGTGTGGAGATCGTGGACCTCATCCAGGCTACTTCTTCCTGGGACTGCAGGACCTACAACAGACATTAAAAGTGACTAAAGGAGTCTACTTCATCTCCCACTTAGCTGGCTGTAAGCAACAGTGGCTTTTTCCACACAGTCATGAGCTATTTTCAACTAACGCCATCTGAGTGGCACAAAGAGATGATTCAAGTCAGTTAGGCAGACGCTGAACCCTCCACAGGCTTCTACCCCAGAATGAATTATTCACTAAAACTGTAATAAAAAACTGTCATGGGCATTTCACACAGTGACCTTACCATCTCTTCTGTTGAGCTTGGCGAAGGTGGGACCGTGAATGCTGAAGAGCTGTGAGGAGCTGTCAAAGGCTGTCGGCGGCAAGGAGGATACTAGTGCATCATCACAATTATCTAAGAAACAAGAGAGAAATAAAGAGGATGTCAAATAAAAAGTGGGAAGCATTTGGCTCCGTGCGACTGTTTGGGGGAAAAAAACACACTCAAACCTACGTGATCTTTAAAACTATTAACACTCTATTAAGCTGACATTTTGAGTGGGTCTGTGTGTGGTAAACCGATCGTCAGAGAAGGTTCTAGAGAAATATCAGAACAGGCAGTTTCTTAAGTTAGCAAAATAACAGAGACAACCAAATACCCAGTCTTTCATTGTCATGACTAATCTCTACTTATGGTAGCCCCAACTGGAGACATCTAAGGACTGATTTCCAGAGATGTTGACTTTGCCCCCAACTCTTAACTAGAGTCAATGGAAGCAGCAATTGCTTAGCACCTCTGACAGTTAAGCCTTCCATATGTCCAGTTGGGACCACCAAAAATTATGCACAACTCTTGAATGTTTGTGCTCCTCTACCTACTTTTCTTTGGATGACTACAAGCTAGCAAGGGAGGAAGAGGGGTTGATTTGCCTAGGGAATAACCACTTTTCAAACAAACCCTTCCAATTTTGTAGTAGATTTTGAAGATATATAAGCCCAGAAGTGATTCATTGGATGGAAGGGGAAGTCTTAAGGAAACACCTTCAGGTTCTGTTGAACTATTGTAGAGTACATGGACATATTTGTCAGAATTTTAGGACAATTTTAGTCCATCAATAATTCCAAGTCAAACTGATCTTACCCTCACTCTGTGTGTGTAGAATTCCACAGTTCCCATAGAAGACTGGAGCAATGCCCCCCAACAATCCCTGAGCCCACACAGACAGGAAGTGCTTGGAATGTGGGAGTGGAAGTGATATCATCTTACCTCCATGCTAAATTACAAATAGAGGGATGCATGACAGCAGGGGGAGAGGATTACGTTGTACCTAAAGAGAATCCTGTATTGCTTAATGAGGCTGGAAGACCTCCTCAGTCTCCAACCCAAAGAGGTAGATGCAGCAGACCAACATTGACCCTCCCACATACACTTGAGCTAACTTATTTCCTCTCTGCTCCTTATTTCACCGTCTCTCCAGAACAGAACTTGAACCCCATAACCTGCTATGCAGCAGCTGAACTTTGAAGCCCACAGTGTTTGAATAAGGGTGAAGTCAGTCAAAGCAAATTTTTTCACAGCTGACTGTTGAATACACATCCAAGGTTATAGCACAAGCTTTCATTATGGGTACAAAACTATTCATTTTAACAGAATCGCCCAGGGAGGAAACAGGGGTTAATTACTGGAGAAGTCCTGCGGGTTAGCAAGATCTCAGATGCCACGAGTACTATCCCTAATATAAATGCAATTATAGGAAAAAAATGTCTGAATGACACATTAAGGTTACAGAACTCAAGATGCAATAAAACCCAAATGATTTGACAGTCATGTTAACTCAGTCACATTGGCAAGTAAGGGCCGGATACAAAGCTGAGTGAAGTCACTGGATTCCTTTTTGTGCCGCTAAGCTGCCAACCAGCATTTAGGGGTAGAGCAGGCCATTTATGGTCAAACTCCTTCCCTGAGCTCCTGAGGACACAAGAGGGGGGAGCCGCATTCCCGTTTCCAGGGTGAAGCTACCGGCTTGTAGCAGCACAGATTTATGGACTGGCTTGCAGGCCGCAGTCCCATCCTTCCTCCTCCTGACTAATTTATACATAAAGGCTCAAGGGAAGAGCCATTCTTGGGGCCCCAAAGGCCTGGCCAGCTCTTTTGGATACCCACACAGGCGGGCAACTCGGCACACAGGACAGATTACCTCCTATGTATATGCACACAAGTGTCAGACACAATCAGATCCTTCCGATTTGGACTACCAAGCAGACTTCCACGTAACCCTAAAATTAACCACGTTGCAGACAGAGAATATTACATTAAAGTTACGAGCACAAATATTCATTTAAAGTGCATAGGCATGCCAGTACACCTCTCCCCCAATCATTTATCCAAAGTACAAAATTTTAAATGGTTGTACAAAATGTCCCCTAATCACAAGGGAAGACAAATAGAGAATTGCAGATCATAAGCAGAAACACACTATTACATCCTGCTCTGAGTTACAATGGTGTAAATCAGGAAGAATCTCACTGGCACAATGAAGTTAGACTAGCAGAACTAAGAGCAGAACTTGTCCCACTGCTAGAAAGGCCTTTGATAAGATTCAAATACTCATTATATGTAGCATGCAAAATGTATTGCTGAAACCCATAACATGAGAAGAAAGCAAGTCAATTCACCAGCAGCAAAGCACTTGATCACGCTTGCTAATCTTCCACAAAGCATCTAAGATGATAAACAGGGTGTAGGTTTCATGATGGGATTAAAAAGGCTTATGTTCATGACTTCATTACAGAATCACACATGCCGTTTTGTGTTCCTGTTCTGGGCCATGATCTAGGAGCTTGTGTAAAGACTGAAAAAAATCAAGTCATCAGTCTCAAGATGTATTCAGTATTGTTGAAGTGCCACGGCATTAATTTCCATGCTCAGGAGAATGACAAGTATTAATGCGGGTCTCAATCAAGATCTATACAAATTTTTCACACAGCTCTGTCAACATTTCTCCTCATTCTCCAGGATCGTTCTCTGTTGTTTCAGACACGGCCTTTTCTCGAAATGGTTGATGCTTTGCATTGAGTTACCCCATTTTAGACAGTGGATTGGCAAAGTACATAAAGAGTAAATAGCAGAAAGTGACAACAAAACAGCCAGCGATCATGACCCCATTTCATTTGTTCGGAGGCTGGTTAGACAGAGAGATGCAGGGAAGGTCATGGAAAGGCTTACAGTCAACGAGGGTGCATCTACACTGTGGAGCCATTTCGTGATACTTCCAGTATCCCGAAATAGCATTTTCCGCTTCTTGACAGCACACCCATTATTTTGAAATTTAACTGAAAAAATGGGTGCGCTATTTGGACGTCCCGGTAAACCTCATTCCACGAGGATTAAGGGACTTGTTGGAATAGCGGTCTATTTCAAAATTTGGCGCCGTCTATACAGCACCAAATTTCAAAATAGACTATCTCAAATAAGCTCAAAATAAGGTACGCAATTTGCATTACTCAAATTGCGTAGCTGATTTTGAGCTAGCACCGTAGTGTAGATGAACCCTATGGAATTAAAAGTGTGGTGTCATAATTAACACCAATCAATATCATTTTCTAGTAAATGGATCTTTGTTAAACATGCTGTTTTTGGAATGGATTTCAAGTTTGCTTGAGAAAGGGGGTTGTGTTGACAAAATATATTTAGGCTTCTGTAGGGGATTCGACTTAGCCCTGCATGATACTCTGATAAGGAAAAAAAACAGACTTGTAGCACTCAAGACAGGAATCATCTTCCCGGAGGTTTCTTGCATTAAAAAAAAAATGAATAATGGTTTGAAGTTGAAGCTAGATAAATTCAGACTTGAAATAAGTCCTTGATGTTTCGACAATGAGGAGAATTAATTATTCGCACCCCTTAACTGGGGAATTCTCCATCCCACGAAGTCTTTAAATCAAGACTGGGTGTCTTTAAAAAAAGAACACAACATATGCTGTAGCTCAAATGAAAGTTATGGTCTCAATGACAAAATTATTGGGGAGATTCTATAGGCCCAATGAGCGGATCATAATTGTTCCCTCTGGCCTTAAAAAAAATCTGTGAATTAGAATGCGTGTTAAATTCATTGTCAAAAAGATGTCCATCCATTTTACACCAAACCCCTTAATGAAGTCCCTTATGGGTGTGCTGCAGTATTAAATATAGAGCTTTGCTCAGGTCTCATGCACAATGGGCTTTTTTTTTTGCACCACTTGCAAATAATCATACCGGGCCTGACTGGGCTGTGAGCTTGGACAGTCTCTAAACAATCAAGTAGCAAAATAGCAACTTGGGATATGAGGGTCTGCACCTTTAAGAAAGAGGAAAATACCCTTCAAAATGCAAAGTGCATAGTTGCAACCCTTAGCAGGATATCCTAAACCTAGACCAAGGAGCACCTCTTATCCCCAGCCTTATCCAGCTCCGCTCCTAAGCAAAAAGCAGGGAAGGCTTCTTAACTCACTTGCTGGTTTGTGATTGGACAATATTTCCTCCCCCTGTAGGCGTTTAGAGGACTGAGTTGCTGCATGACCAGTCTGATTGATTTTTCATTGAGTGGGGAGGGCCAGGCACTGATGCCCCCAGCACGGGGTGGAAAAGGCCTAGCAGGCTCTGTCACGGGGACTTTGACCACTTTCACTTTTTTACAACAATTTTGAGTCAATGAATTCAAATCCTAGGGTTGGAAGGGACCTCAGGAGGTCATTCAAGTCCAACCCCAGCTAAATCCTCCCAGCCAGGGCTTTGTCAAGACGGGACTTAAAACCTCTAGGGATGAAGATTCCACCACATTCCTAGGGAACCCATTCTAGTGCTTCACCCCCCTCCTAGGGAAATAGTTTTTCCTAATATCCAGTGCTTTTTTGTGACAGTAGTACCCAGTACGGGCACCTCCAGTCAGAGCTTACCTGGAAAGAGCTGAGCATACCAGCACCTCTGTAATGAAAATGGTCGACAGTCTGCATCTCTTAAAATGGCAATGCTGGCCCCACTGCTTTTTTTTTTTTTTTTTTTGCTCAACATACTTTTTTTTTTTTAAAACAAAAAAGCACTGCTAATATCCAACCTAGATCTCCCTCCACTGCAACTTGAGACCATTGCTCCTCATTCTGCCATCTGTCACCGAGAACAGTCTCTCTCCATCTTCGCAGGAAACCCCCCGTTAGGTAGTTCAAGGCTGCTCTCAGATCCCCCCTCACTCCTCTCTTCGGCAGACCAAACAAGCCCAAATCCTTCAGCCTTCCTCATAAATCATGTGCTCCAGCCCCCTCATCATTTTTGTTGCACTCATTGAACTTTCTCCAATGCATCCACATCCTTTCTGTAATAGGGAGCCCAGAATTGGACACAATCCTCCAGATGTGGCCTCACAGTTTAATCAAAACTGACTTTCCTGCTAAGTTTCGGTTGCAGTGAATTGGCCTTTTTCAACAACCACCACCTTTGTCAAAATATTCTTGCCCTGCCTTAAACCAGACTAACCCCTCCCCAGAACCCCCACCACCGATTGCCTCTTGGAAATTCTGGTTTGGGTCCTACAGGTATTTCTATGTAAGTTGGATTTTTGTTGCCAGCATATATTTTATTCATTATTAAACTCTCAATAAAGTTACAGCTGGTGCTGAAGTTAAATTGTGCACATCACTTTGACGGCAACAATAAAACGTGTCTATACTGGGATTTGAAGTTGAAAAAATTCACTTATATTTATAGATGACATAAAATTCCTCTTAGCATTGCATGCTTAATGGATTACTTCGTTTTGTTTTAAAGACATAAAACATGCATGTCTACAAGAGTGCTTGAAAGTGGCAACTCATGCTCTTAGCTTCATTTATTTCTCTCCCCCACCGCCTATAATGCCCCTTTACAAACAATAGCAATAAATACTTGACTCTTACTCTAAAAATTGACCCTGCAACTCTGTAATGCAATCTAAGCTGGAAGAAAAAATGAATAGCTTTCACAACGTACAAAAGGTAAGCATAAACACGTACTGAGAAAATATATTAGTGGCACAGCTTAAGAAAAAGGTATGAATATGTGCTTAGAACTCCCCACCCATAATGCGTATCAATATATCAATTCTTCTATCATAAATTTTCTAATAGGTCAGGGGGGATCCAATTTTTGGTTCAGTAAAATCCTACTTCCTTCTTTTCCAGAGACTAGTTATGTTCCATGAACAGCTGTGTGCTCCATCTGTTGGTGGATAGGCACGGCACATTTGTCAAGATATAAAGGCACTAGAGAAAGTACTTAACACAACTACATCCCTTTTTCCTCTTGCTATAGTGCAAGTAAACATCAATAGCTAGCTAATCATGAATTTTTCCCAGATGACTTTAAATTACCTAAATGTTCTTTGGTATCCTGGAAACTCTGACATAAAAGTATAACTCAATCAATCAGCATATGTATATAGCATCTTCTTTACAGTATGCTGTGTGCCAGCACCCTTGTTATGAAGAAAATTGTAAAATCCATATGTCTGAATGGGGCTAGTGGAGCTAAAAAAAAAAATGTAATTAAAAAGGAGGTCTTCTTGCTACTGATAAAGCACCGTGACTGTCAGCACAATATTCACAGAACAGAGGATCAGTTAGACAGAAAAATTATGTGACAGCTCCTTCCAGACCAGAAATGTTCATTTGGAACTTTCAGCTGCTTACTCCCACTAGGCTAACATACAGAAAAGTACGTAGAGTGAAAGAGGGTCCCAAGAGGTAATCACGGGCCTGTAAAGCAACAGAAGGAAGAACTGTCATGTAATTAAGGCACTGGAATAGGTCAGCAGGTCTGACGTTAACCCCCCGTTCTACCAAGACCTTCTTTGTAACCTTGGACAAGTCCCATAAGGCCCAGTTTTTTGAAGGTATGTAGGCCTTGCTGTGCTCAGATCTGAAATACCTAACTGACTTAGGAACCATATTGTTTTTGAAAGGGGATTTGGGAACTCAGGCATCTAAATGCCTGTAACTGTCAATGGGATTTAGGTGACCAAGTAGGGGCCAGATCTACATTACAAAAAGGGTACGTCTAGACTACCACGTTTTGTCGACAGAAGTTTTGTCGACAGTATCTGTCGACAAAACTTCTGTCGACAAAGAGCGTCCAGACACATTGAGTTCTGTCGACAAAGCAAGCTGCTTTGTCGACAGAACCCTGTAGTCTAGACGCAACCCTACAGGCAATAACACCTTCTGTCGACAGAACTCTGTCGACAGAAGGTGTTATGCCTCGTAAAATGAGGTATACCAGCGTCGACAAAACTGCTGAGTTCTGTCGACGTTATGTCGACAGAACTCAGCGGTAGTGTAGACGCTGGTATAGTTTTGTCGACAAAAGTCCACTTTTGTCGACAAAACTCAGTAGTCTAGACAGACCCAAAGTTAGGTTGATGCAAGTCACCTTGAGTTGACTTACTCATCCGTATGTCTACCCTCAGAGTTGTCTCCTGTCAACTCAGCTACAACCACATTTCATTCCGTTGTTGAACTGGGGGGTGGGCAGACTGGACTGATGGGAGCAATTTGTTTATATACATAGAGATGCCCTTTGTATCATCTTGAGAGCTCTCAATGCAACTTTTTGGAATAGCCTCCCACCTGCAACGGTTAACTATTGTAGACCATTTTTACATCCCTAGACAGGGTTTAGAACAATGCAACCCTGATCTCAGGTGGGTTATTCAGGCACTGTAACATTTCCAACAACAAAAAATACCCAACACCCACTTTAAACTGATAGATATGCGCCTCATTGGAAACGCCACGGAAACCACTTATGCCCCCTGTTGAATGAAAGCATGATCTGGGAACACTGTACTCCATGAAATCATAGTAATAAACTCTGTTGAGAAGAAAGGTCAGATTTGTAACAGGAAGCCAATTTAGATGAGCATTATTTGCATTCCAGAAATGCTTATGTAACCCACACACCTATATTTGTTCATTTTTTTAATTGTATCCTTTGGTATATATGGTTGTGACTACTTTCTTCCACTATTTGATCTGAGGAAGTGGGTCTGGCCCACGAAAGCTCATCATCTAATAAACCATCTTGTTAGTCTTTAAAGTGCTACATTGTCCTGCATTTTGCTTCCACACACCTAGTGTGGTTACTGAGCAATGCAAGTGGTACCTAGACCACAGCAACGGTTAAGATCAAGAGACCCCTACAGCACGGGCTAAGAAGCAGTTATCTTTTAGCTCAGAGGGTAGAGGTTCCTATACTCAGCTCCAGAGGTCCCAGGTTCAAATCCGCCTGGTGGTGGTTACACCAGCAAACAGCAGTTGCCAACATAACATCTTGGAAATGTGTCTGTGATAAAGATAGGAAGTTATTACAGAAATCCCACTGAGTGAAATTTTAAATATTTTAGCAGTTAATTGTATTAACATTTCCAATGCTTATGTATTGTTATGGGATACAATGCAACATCTAAACCCTTGGAGCATGTTATTAGCTTCAAAGGACTATTCAAAACAATCAGCCTAAATAGGCCTGAAATTTTAAAGTAAAGTAGATTTCATAGGAAATGTCTAGGAGTATTGTGCAAGTACACCTACTCCACTTGTACAAAAACTCAGCTATTTGAAAAACTTTCCCCTTGGGTGGGCAAGGGGTGCTTTTGTCTGCTGATCACCTTTCACATGAGGACAAGTTTCAGAAAGTTGTACAAAGAAGGGACTTTTGGATCCACAACTGTGTTTGTTCTATGTTAACAGTTGTTATGAACTGGTAATCACAGAAAAACCCTTAATGGAATGTGAACAGAATGTTCACCAGACAAGACCATTGTTGGATTTGGTGTGATCTATGGTAAGAATAAAATAAGGCATGCACAAGCTTATTACTGTCTTCTCTGCAATGCTTTTGCCTCAAGAATAAGTGTGCTTGCTTTAGAAAGATCTGTCTGGTAACTTCACCATGGTACTTACTTTTCTCCTCAGAAATGGTAACATCAGCCTGCTGAAGCAGTTGGACTTTGCAGGGACATTCACAGGGTCGAGAGGCTCAGCCTTGTCATACTGTGGTCATGAGGAGGAGAGATACATGTCTCCACCCAAGGAGGTGACAGCAGGGGAGCTGGAAGCCTGAGAGTGGTGACCTTGGTGGACCATGCCAGGGAAATATTGATGCTGTTGTTTTGAATCAGTACAATGACATTACTTGTCAGGAGAGGGATGGAAAATGTTTTTCCTGACTTCTATGTGATCTCCAGCCTCGACGTCTTCTCCACCAATTTCATGAAGACCATCCCTTCTTTCGCAGCTATTGCATCCGCTCTCAGCTCTTGGCTGACCCAGTGTATGGTGCATCATCAAGCTGTGAAGTTTGCTCTTTTGCCACGGGCAAAGAGAATGTGTTCATTTAATTCAGGTATCTGCAACGTATCAGGACGAGCCAATCCTTATTGCCCTGTGAGAATGGACCTTGGGAAGCATAATGGAGGCTCAGTCACAGCAGAGCATCATCCAGGAGTGTTACCATTTTCTTTCCTTCTCCAGACTCCTGGATGAATATTTCAGAATCTAGAAGTGCTATGCTCCCAGATCAGGGCTCTGCTGCTCCACAAGGTCCCCTCACCCCACCCCACTGACTTCCCTGCCCTGTCAGTTGCGGGCTCAGAGGTCCCACCCACTCTAGTGTCCCATTGGCTCCGCCATTTGGCCCTGCTCCCAACCACCAGCAACTTTGGTCACTGGGGCTCTCTAGTCCAGCAACATCTGTGGTCCTGCTGAGCCACAGATGTTGCCATTTCAGAGAATCCTAGACCACAGAGGTTCAACCAGCATGACTAATGGGGTTACCAATTTTCTCAGGTGCCACTATATTCTCAATGTGATTATTGGGAATTGTGTCAGTAGACAACCTAAATGCATCAATTAGTTGTTGTTTTCACAGAATCACAAACAACCTTTATTAGTTTCAGTGGAGTAGCCATGTTAGTCTACAACTGAAACAACTTAAAAACCAGCGAATAGCCCTACAGCACCTTAGGGACTAACAAAAATGTAAATGGTATCACAAGCTTTTGTGAGCATAACCCACTTCAAGATGAATAGAGTGAAGGTCCAGGTTGCACATAAATAGCAGAGGAAGAGAAGGGATGGAGAGGGAAAGAAAAGGGGGAAAAACGGAGAAAAATGTAGTCAATTAGAGTGTCCATGCTAAATGAGGCTAATCAAGCGGGCTCTAAGCATTAAGAACCCGGTGCTTGGCTTTTTACATCATTAAGTTGTGGAAAGTAGAAGCTTATCCATGTCATGTCTTTGTTTAAACCTCTATTCAAGCTGTTAAACTCATAAATGAAACCCATTTCTGTAGTTTCTCTCTCCAGGGGACTTTTGAAATTGCACTGAAATAATACAGACACATTTAGCTCCATTAGCGAGTGTCCGGGCAAGCTGAAATGTTTCCCAACAGTTTCTGTGTGTTACCATTTAGAATATCTGATTTGTAACCATTAATCCTTCATCATAGAGACTGTCCAGTTTGGCCAATATCCACAGCAGTGGGGGCATTGCTGGCACTTGATGGCATAAATCACATTGGTGGATGTTTAGTTATACAAACTTCGAATGTGGTGGCTTATGTAATTAGGACCTGTGATGATATTGATTGTATAGATGAGTGGACAGAGTTGGCACTGGAATTGAATGCAGGGGTGGGTTCCTGGGTGAGTATGATGGAAGTGTACTGTGTGGTTACTGTAAAGGATTTGTTTGAGGTTAGGGGGTTGTCTGTAGGCAAGGACTGGTCTTTCCCCCAAGGCCTGTGAGAGTGAGGGGTCATTGAGGTTGTAGATTGTTAATGATGCTCTGGAGGGGTTTAAGTTAGGGGCTGTAGGTGATGGCCAGTGATGTTCTGTTGTTTTTTTTGTTGGGCCTACCTTGAAGAAGCTAATGCCTGGGTACTCATTGGGCTCTGTCATTCTGTTTTGTTGTGCTTTTTACTTCCCCGGGTGGATATTTCAGTTTTCAGAATGCCTGATAGAGATCTTGTAAGTGTTTGCCTCTGCCTCAGGGACTGGAGCAAATCCGGTTGTATCTTAGTACCTGGCTGTAAACAACTGATTGGGAAATGTGTCTGGGATGGAAGCTAGAGGCATATAAGTAAGTAACGGTCGGTAGGTTCCCAGTATAAGGCTGGTGGAAGTGCGACCATCATGTAATTGAACTGTAGTGTCAAGGAAGTGGCTCTCCTGTGTGGACTGGTCCAGGCTGAGGTTGACGTGGGGTGGAAGTTGTTGAAAAAAATCCCTGTGGAATTCTTCAAGGGTCTCCTTCCCGTGGGTCCGTAGGATGAAGATGTCATCAAAGTACCGCAAGTAGAATAAAGGTGCTAGGGGGCGAGAGCTGAGGAAACGTTGTTTGAGGTCAGCCATAAAAATATTGGCATATTGTGGGGCCATGAGGATGCCCCTGACTATTCTGCTGACTTTAAGTTATACATTGTCCTCAAATTGTCCTCGCCCACAACTATTTCCAAAGTCAGAGGGCTCAGTCACCAGGTGTGCAGTGGCGTCATCAGGGATCACATTGCTGACAGCAAGTAATCCTCCATTGTGTGGAATGTTGGTGTAAAGAGCTTCTACATCTATGGTGGCCAGGATGGTGTTTTCAGGAAGATTACTGATGTTCTGTAGTTTCCTCAGGAAGTCGGTGGTGTCTCGAAGATAGCTGGGAGTATTGATAGCATAGGGTCAGAGGAGAGAGTCAAGGTAACCAGATAATCCTGCTGCCAGTACTGGAGATGATGGGTCAGCCAGGATTTCCTTTCTTAGTGCAATCTTATCGCTGAAAGCCCATGCAATATGTTTCTTCTTGCCATGTTATGCCTTTGCTGCTCTGCACATATACTGCTAATTATGGTATGACTGAGCGGAATTATAGATCTGTATGGTACCTCAGTCAGCCAACCTGCCTCTTCCTTTACAGCCTCTCTTGCTCCTGATCTTGGAGAGCTCCCCCACGGAACCATGCATTGCCACCTTCATCCCTTCAGATATTTGTTGCAGATCTCTCCCGCACATCTAAATATCGAACCGGTATCTTTAAGCTAACACCTTAGAGCTATAAAGACATAAAATACCATAAGCATTCCACAGACATGACTAGATCTGATGTACAATAATTTAAAAACCTTCAATAAACTTGGAGTTGTGTTCTGAATTCTCAAATGTATCATGGCCAGACGAGTTCAATTTTCATTTGTCTTTGCTGCTTTCCTCAACCCTTCAAATTATGGATGAAGCTGATTAAAAATAGAAGAGAAAACACACCATGTGGCACTCACTAAATGTTTTCTGTTTTGAAAGGGGATCTTTTCTAATCCAACAACATGTCGCAAGACGTATTGAAAGGCAATTATAACTCAGACAGAATTTCAGCACATCCCATAAGAGCAAGCGAATGTTGAATTTGCAGACGGCAAGCAAGGATTAAGCGAGATGACGGGAGTGGTAAATGTTCATGTGCCAACGCATTTAAATGTAATGTCATCTCAAGGGATGATAAGTGATCATTTCATGTCTCAATAACCTCCAACAAAAATTCATTGCTTACCAAAGAAAAATCCATTTTTTCGAGACAAGTGAGCGGTTCAAATATGGAGCAGGAACACAAAAGCAAACTGTTTTGTTCTTACGCAAGGTTAAACACAGTTTTCATGTCAGGTTAAAAATGAAAATGGCCTGGTAGCCATTTCCTTGGGACACAGTGCTCTCCCTTTGCAAGCGAGGACATGTCCACACTAGGAAATCGTTACGAAATAACTAAAATCAATTTAAGAACACCCCAAATAACACTGAAATAGCATATCCTTGAGTGGTGGCAGCCTTGAAATTAGCCCGAGGCAGGCTCTGTTACTGTGGATGTGCTACCTCAACTTTTTACTCCCCAGTACTTCCTGGGGCTCTTATTTCAAAATAGCGGCACAAGAGCTTCCATACTACCGCTATTTCAAAATTAGCATTATTCCCTGAGGAAAGCAGGAGTACAGATTTCAAAATAAGCAACCCTTTATTTCGAAAAAAAAGGTTTGGTCGTGGGGACGTGCCACTTATTAATTTGACCTGAGGGGGGTTAGTTTGAAAGGAAGCCCTAATGTAGACCAGGGCCCTGAGCACCATCTTTAATCTTTATAAGTACAGGCAGTCCCCGACTTACGCGGATCCGACTTATGTTGGATCCGCACTTACGAACGGGGCTCTCTCGCCCCGCAGCTCGCAGGCAGCGGGACCGCCCAGAGCGCAGCGGTCCCGCCACCTCGACCTCCGGGGCGAGAAAAGCTGCTCCAGGTGCCCCTGGTCTGCTGGGGACCGTCTCCAGCAGACCGGGGACACCTGGAGCAAAGCCGGGGAGGCAGAGGGGTCCCGCGCCTCTGAGGCTTTCCTCTGGCAAAGCCTCAGAGATGTGGCACCCCGCCGCCGCTGCCGCTTTGCTCCCGGTGTCCCCGGTCTGCTGGAGACCATCCCCAGCAGACCAGGGACACCCAGAGCAAAGCAGCAGGGTCCTGTGCCTCTGAGGCGTTGCCAGAGCAATGCCTCAGAGGCGCGGCACCCCGCCACCACTGCCGCTTTGCTCCCGGTGCCTCTGGTCTGCTGGGGACGGTCTCCAGCAGACCAGGGGCATAGGGAGCAAAGCCGCAGCGGCGGCGGGGTCCCGCGCCTCTGAGGCTTTGCCAGAGGCTCTGAGGCGCCCCCCCCCCCCCAGCAGACCAGGCTTTTGTTGTGGACCCTGGGGTAGAGCAGCTGGGGTGCTGCCGGGTTGGTCCTGCAGGGACCTACCTGGCAGCCCAGCTGTTCTTTCCCAGGCTCGAGATTCAGCCGCTGTTGAAACTGATCAGTGGCTGATTCCAGGAAGCTGAGGGCAGAGCAACTCTGCCTCCGGCTTCCTGTAGTCAGCCCCTGGTCAGTTTCAGCAGCAGCGGCTGAATCTGGAGCCAGTTCTGACTTACATACAAATTCAACTTAAGAACAAACCTATAGTCCCTATCTTGTACGTAACCCGGGGACTGCCTGTATTAAAAAACAAAAAGGGAAGTCTAGGAAAAGGAAGGTGAACGCCCAATAAGGAAAGGAACTGACAAAGCACATCATTCATCTTGTAGGTCCTGAGACAAAACTGGCTCCAACAATGGAAAGAAACGGATTACGTGGCTGTCACGGCGGTGTCAGATTTGTGGCTCACAGCTAAAAAGTCTCAAGTCAGACTGTCAGTAAACAGGGCACACACCCCACGCTGGTGGCATATTCTAGAATTAAATTTGACTGAGCCAGTAACACATGTGCACCTTGGCATCTCCTCACAAAACCATCCACAGTTCCCCTGTGCTCTCCAGGGCATCTTGCCACTCAGACTAGGTTTGAGTGATGAAAGATTATTAAAACCAAAAATCGCCACTTATGAGGGTATACGCAGCCCCAAAGGCACTGGCCCCTTAATCCAGGGCCCTGGATACACTGGATCACATACTAAAACCAATGTCGATAGGCAATCTCTTCGTAAACTTACTAACGATGTATTAGCCAAGAAAAAAAGAGTTTGAGAGGTTAAGCACATAAAATATGTAACAGGTGAATCGGGATTTACAAGTTAAAATGATAGCAGTGTTCCCTGCAAGCTGAGCACCTAGGCAGCCACCCAGGAGAGATTCAACTGTCAGTCTGCTCATTAGCAGAGCCCTCACAGCATGTGCTTCTACTGGTGGTGCGCACCTGCATGTGCCTCGGCGCACAACGTTTATTCCACACATGGATGGAAAAAATTCGAGGGAACCTTGGCTGTGACACCTGCCAGTTTTCCCATGGGTCTCAGCATTGTCCAGAATGAGTTTCAGTGTCTGTGTTTGGTACCTAGAACCCCTCAGAGATACAGAATCGTCCCCAGAGTGCCTTCTGATGGCTGAAAACAGTCTGGCCTATGTTCTCAGCACAGACAAAGCTTCCCCTTTGTTGACTAAACACAACAGGGACCTTCCCCTGTTGAACGTAAAGACCAAGGCTTAAAAAAAAAAATTAACCACATTCTTCATTTATGCTGCCAAGACTCCAATCTTGAATGGGTAAATGCAATGGGAATTGTTCGCCCCAGCCCCTCTCCCTGCATGGGGCTGGCCCTAGCCACTTACTCTGCTCTCCCACCCCCACAAAGCTGGCACCCAGCCCTATCTCCCCCCCCCCCCGCCCATGTGAGGATAAGGCTGGCAACACAGCTCAGCTGAGCTCTGCCTCCTCATCCTTCACCTCCCCACACACACACACATAAAATCCTACGGCTGGCAGACACCTCAGGAGTCATGGAGTCCGTCCCCCTGCCCAAAACAGGACCAACCCCAACTCAATCAACCCAGCCAGGGCTTTGTCAAGCTGGGACTTAAAAACCTCTAAGGATGGAGATTCCACCCCCTCCCTAGAGAACCCATCCCAGTGCTTCACCACCCTCCTAGTGAAATAGTTTTTCCTAATATCCAACCTAGACCTCCCACACTGCAACTTGAGACCATTGCTCCTTGTTCTGGCCTCTGCCACCACTGAGACCAGCCTCTCTCCATCCTCTTTGGAACCTCCCTTCAGGAAGTTGAAGGCTGCTCCCAAATCCCCCCTCACTCTTCTCTTCTGCAGACTAAACAATCCCAAATCCCTCAGCCCTCCCCTCATCATCCCACATGTTCCTCAACAGCCCACTCTTGATAACATTGGACATTTGTCCCACTTCTTGATTCTCATTTGCGTAAGGAAAGTGCCCCTGCACTGCAGTGGAATTAACGACAATGCGCCTGTTCTATCCTTGGACTCCAAGGAGACAGTGCTCGAAAAAAAAGCAACAAGTATGTAGATCCGCCCCCTCCCCCCCCACACACACACCTTGTGAAGAGAGCCAGGAACATACTTCAAAGAGCATTTGCAGACAAAAGCCCTCAGTCTTTTAGTAGGTCATTTCTATGAACAGTTGGATGAACATGTTTTTCCTCTGAGACCCTCAGCAAAACCTTTATTAGTGAAAGCCTAATGCAGGTAACTACATAAATAGATAGCCACATCTATTGCCCACTTGCCACTCACAAAGGAGCAGGTCACCACATTAATAGTTTGTATGATTTTTGCCACAAGTCAGCGAGATGCTTTGTAGGAGGCCAGACAGACCCTTCTGCTACCCCCCAAGAACTTGTTTTAATCATCAGACTTACGATCCCTGCTTCCAAAGCATAACTCTTCACTTCCAGAGATGAGAACGGCCACAGTTCTGTTATTTTGACGGCAGTTGAAGGTATTCAGCAGCCTTAGATTGGATAGGAACTTTTTTTAACTATTAGACAGGACAGTCAAAAAAAACCGGCCTCATTCTTTCAATGTACTTTTGAAAGAACGCGGGAGCAGTCTAGACGCAGGGGAAGTTTTTTTTAAAAAAAAGGCCATTCTTTTCGAAAAAACCCTGTAGTCTAGACACACCTGCAGTGGTTTAGTCTTCCTTTGGACTCATTCCAGTTGTTGGGCTTGGTGTGTGGGTCCTGGCTGCGGGCCAATGGGAGCTGTAAGGATAGTGCTGGGGGCGGGGGTCAGCCTGTGGAGATATTTTGTCCCACTCCCCATAAGGGAGGGGGCACAGAGACAAGTCTGCAGTTGGCCTCTTCTGGGATAGCATGGGGCCACAGCAGGCAGGCAGCCTGTCTGAGCTCTGTTGTACTGCAGGCCCAGGACCACCCATGGTAAGTGCCTTCTAGATGGATCCTAAACCTCACAGCCCTGTCCCACCCAGCACCCCAACACTCTGCCCCATCCTGGAACCCTTGCTAGAGCCAGAACCCCCTTGTCAGGCCCCTTCTGTACCCCCAACAAACGGCCCCAGCCTGGAGCCCCCTGCTAGAGGCAGCACCTCAAATTTCTGCCCCAGCCTGGAGTGCTCTCCTGAACCCAAACTCCATTCCAGAGCTTGCTGCACTTGAACCCCTTGCACCCAACCCAGTGAATATGAATGAGGGTGGGGGACAGTGAGTGATGGAGAAAGGGGGGGAAATGGAGTGGAAGGGGTTTGAGGGAAGGGGCGGAGCCTCAAGGAAGGGATGGGATATTTCCCGAGTTGCCCTGATATTTAAAAATTGATCTTGGGCATAAAAATATGGGAGACGACAGAATAGAATCAATTACAACTCAACGTAATTAAGGCTACTATAATCCAGCTCTTATGTATATCCTCCTTTAAATGCTTGTAATATCAATACTGAGATCTGAACTGTAGTCTTGGCAAGTGTGAGGAAGGATCTAGCATTCAACTTTAAATAAGTAATGCTATTCTGTTACTATCTGGGTAACAGATTGTTAATTTCTAGAGTAGATGAAAAATGGGAAACATTTACAAAAACAGTCAATGTTTTTTTTCCCCAGCATTTCACAGGTTTCAAAATGGAACATTTCCCCCTTTTTTGGAAAAAATATTCCTTAACATTTGTGTGTTGGATTCTTACACATATTTGAAAATATAGTTTTCAACACGATTTTGACCAGAAGTGATAATTGTTTCAAAGAGAAAACAGTTTTCAGTAAGTAAAAGCTTTTATAACAATCATCATTAAAAATGTTAGCTTACATGTCAATTTAAATTGTAATGAAAAATGTTAACGAAGTCAAATATTTTTCCCCAAAGATTTTCTTTGAAAAAAGGCAACTTTTCAATAATAAATTGCCTGAAAAGTGTTAACCTACATAATTAATATCCTTTTTACTGACCTTTTCAAAATAAAAAACCTGTGTTCTATTATGCCTTGCCATACAAAATAAGCAGTCTTATCGATTCAAAATAGTTTTTGCAAAGTGATTCAAGACATCTCCCACAACTAGAGCTCTCAGACTTAAGACAATTTCTGTAATAATTTGATACATTTATTTTCAAATATGACAAATAGACATCTCCCACAAGTTCCCTAATTGCTTGTCACATTAAATAGACATATCCTATTCCCTCAATCCTAAATTACTAGCTCAAATGCACTATACATAATCATTGTAATTCTATTGATTTGCCCATACACGGTAATTTAAAATAAAACAAGATTGCAACCATATGTTAGTAAAATATTCTTTCAACACGGACAAAATCTCTGTCAGATCATTCTCCACATCTATTTAACCCATTTTTTAAACATCCTCATTTATCTTTGGTCCATAGCCTTTTTCTAAACATGACCACCCACAGGAGTTCACTCTTTGGCTAAACCATTAATAAAGCTTTGTTTCAGTCATTTATAGCTTGGCTCGTGCTCTTCTAAAGCTCGTGAAATAACGTTTTTATTTTGAGTCCTTTGAAAAGTGTACAATTTCTGTAAGCTCCTGCAGCCGAGAGACTATAATCTAATTACCTGCAAATGTTTGCACACATAAATATGTGATTCAATATATTCCCTCTGCTCAGCATGGCTTTGAAAGATCAAAAAGAGTCATTCTAAGCCTTGAGGCTCGACACTTGAAAATGCACATTAACATTAAATGGAGTTACCGAGACTGAAGTCCCTGCATATCACTAGGAAAACACACCCTTGTACAGTGGAGCCAATCTTCAATATAATCAGCAATGAGCAAAGGACCCAGAAAGTCATTATAATGGCGGACCACTGGTCAAACCTTCTCCTGAAATGGGACGTCCTTTTGGCTCACAAGCAACACCCCTATAGTGTTCTCAACAAAAGGCAAGAGTGACCCTACTAATTTTCTGTCTTAAGGCTCATTGACAAAGCTAAGAGAGCTGACAGGTGTGAAAAATTGAGTTATATCAACTGAAGGCAGCATCCGACGACCTAGCTACCAACACTCGAAGAGAAGATTTTCCTAGAGAAATAGAAAAATCCTTCAGCTTTGGGAGGATACATCTTCACTACCAAACGTGTTAGCATAGCTACCATGCTGTGGCTTATGCATCCAGCGTGATTTGGACAAGCCCTTTCTCTGCCACTAAGTAGTTACACTAGCTGCACCTCTCTCTATAATTGACTAACCATAGTCAATGTGCATATGGAACCCAATGAGAAGAAGTGAGGTTTTGTCTCCCCTTAGTGTCTAGTTCACATAAAAGGTCAAGGAGTCTGCTAGAAGTGTGACCTAGGGGACCCAATCCTTTAAAGTCATGTAGTAGAGGCTCATGCATTTCCCAGTTCAACAAAGCTCTTCAGCGAACTTCAGCTAGGCAAATAGCACAGCAGAAGTCGGTGTAATTACTACAGTTTTTTCGATGTGTTATGGTTGGCAGGGGTGTCACTCCCATTAACAGACTAGTCTTCTTGTCCTGGTGGAGGAGCAGAGTTGAGGGGAGGGTACTCGGAGGTCAATTTTTCACATCTAAGCAGACGTGATAAATTGACCACTAGTGAATCGATTGCTGTAGCAGAGATCCACCTTAGTAGTGAAGACAGGCCCTTTGTGATATTAATACTGTATGTTACCTCAGAAGCAAACTATGTTCTTATCAATGTGTGCTTACAGAAATTCATCTTCCCTCACAGGTGCAAGCTGGCAACACAATTCGTGCAGGGAGAAAGAAAACTGTAAAAATGTGTCAGATTATTTGTAGGCGTGGAACACTTAGACTTGTAAATAGTAAATCTCAGGGAAGGTCAATTTCACTGCACAGATACAAACTGAGGCAAATCTACACTGGTACTTTACAGCACTCACTTTTTGGCTCAGGGGTGTGAAAAAACACCCCACCCCAACAAATTAAAGCACTGGAAACTGCCATTGTGAACCAGGTTATAGAACTGAGAGCCTCAGCAAACTGGCACAGCCCGGGAGAGGGAGGGGGGAACATTTCCATCAATAATCATTAACATTTACAGACACAGGAAATGCAAAAAAAAAAAATGCTTCTGGGGAATTGAATTTCCTTAAATCAAACTCTATATTTTCGTGTGTGATATTGGCAATGTATGCAGTGACTATTACAAAGCTTTAAAGTTTTGCATCTCAATATCCATAACGATTAATTAGTTCTTGTCTAAACCTCCATTTTCTGATGCACAATTTCCCATAACTGAACATGTGCATAGATACAAATAAAAATGATTAAAACATGAACTTCAAGATTATCCAGCAAAACAGAAACACTCGAGTCTGCCAAGCCTAATTCTTTGTTTCAAATCACTTCTGTTTACACGAGTCACTGATTTTCTGCTTCAGGGACACACAGTGTAACTGGGAGAAAACACAGGTAGGCAGAAAGGCTGTTTCCAAGGCATCTCTTGTTTCTCAGCCCTACATTCAATTCAGCGCTGTCCAAAAGGTGCCGAGTTGACCTGCAGGTTATTTGAAGCGGATAATAAATGTGAGACTGGCTGTTGCTATTTTTCAAATTGCTCTTTTCACCCAGAGTGATCGTTTCTTGTTATCAATCTGTTCACTATCATAACAGCTCCTCACCGCCCCTGACGCTACAGGGAGACCTTTTCAATGAGGTTTCACACTTTCGTGTTTCCAGGAGAACTCGCTTGACTCTGGCCGGAGCCCATCGGGCTATGCCACACAAAGCTCGAAGCCAATCCCTCCAGAGGCAAAGGGAATCTTTGAATGAGACCCACTGCGCCAATTTTTGCTCCCACCATTGTAGTCAGTGAAATGACATGCACCCAACCGACGGCGTGTGCCCGCCTGTCATTCTTAGCTTCCCACCCCTGAAGTCACTGGAGTGGTACCAAAAACCAGGAAGGAGTCATCCCGATATTTTTATCCCCATCTCTTTCCACAGGAGTCAGCGCTGAAAAAAGGCACAACTTTGATTCTGGTCTCGCTTACCCCAGCGTAAATCAGAAGTCACTCCGCTGAAGTCCCAGGGAAATCAGAATCAATACAGTTGGACCTTCTGGTCCGGCACACTTGAGACCGGACCGGTTCCAAATGGGGGAGTTTGCTAACCAGGGAAGGACAATGCTGGCCCCTCTGCAACCAGCCTTTGGCTGGACTCCCCTCCTCACCAGCTCCAGCTCTCACATTCTCTTCCTGGCTTCTGACTGCACTGTTGGCCCCAGCCTCTGAGTTCCGCTCCCAGCTCGCCTCCTTCCAGCCCAGCCTCCCTCCCAACCCAGCTGTACTTCCAGCCGCCAGCCCCCCAACCAACTCAGTCCCAGCCACCAACTCAGTCCCAGCCACCAAGACTCTCTGGTCTGACAGGACCATGGATGTTGCCAGACCAAAGAGTCCTGCACCAGAGGTGTTCAAATGTCTTTTATCGTGTAGCCACATAACTGCTGGTAAATAGTTCAGACAAGTCCAAAGTGGGTAAGACCTGCTGTGGAGAGTCATTCTAGCCCATCTCCCTACCAGCAAAAGGCACGTCCTTGCACCATTTACTTCTAGCATAAACGATTCAAGCACAAGCAGCCAATCACCATTGACATGCCTCTCACAACAGCGGGCAGGCAGCCTAAGACAGAATAGAGTGTTGCTATGTGGAATTAAGATTCTGGTTTGGAACAGAGGTGGCTAGTACGCATGATTTTTTTTCAACTACTATTCAACAAAAGCAGGAGATAACTATAGAATCTAGATGCTGGCCTGGCTCATTGGTGGTGCAGAATGACACAGCCCAGTTTCCCAGTTTCTTCATGTGAATTTGACTGCATTCTGTGGTTTAACATGAGCAGCAGATATTGAAGGCCAGGGCAGGCTAAATCTCCCCCAACCCAGGCTATGGCCCTGCCCACTCTTCACCACATGGCACCAATTTCCCTCCCCCTCTCTCTTTAAGCCAGTGAGGGTGCTTAGTTCTAGCTCCTACACTTTGGCCCCAGTAGTGGCCAGGAGCAGCATTTGGGCTGGGATGAGGGGTGGGGGTGAGAGGCCCCAGGCATCATTGAGGTGGGCAGGCCGGTATGTGCGCGTGCACATGCCCCTGTCTCTGGGTACCCCTGGTAGGGGGAAGGGTAGAGCTCAGGGCTCTGGTATGCAGGGGTCCTCAGGCAAAAGGAGAGGGGCCAGTGAACTATTATCCCCAAAGGGGGTCACCTGCCACCCATACTTATAATACCCCACTGAAAGTATCTAATAGTGACAGGGTAGACCAGGCCCCAAAGGCCCCTGCTGGAGGCTTGTGGTCTTGCCAAATCCTGCCCCAGAGAACCACTGAGACATCCTCCTGGCAAGCTAGAGTGGCTTCAGGAGGAACCAGCCAATCAGGGGACTAGGAAGGCAAGTAAGAAGAAGATGCAGGACCAGAGTCAACTCAGTGTCTCTGGAGCCCTGAAGGAGTGAAAACCATGGGTGGCTGGCTGAGGGAGCTGCAGCACCACAGAGGGCTTCATGTGGGGAGCTATTATGGACTATGGTGAGACTATGTTGGACTGAGATAAAGACCAGAGGTGAGGATGAGGAAGCTGTCCCCAGGAAGGGAAGCCCTGAAGGCACCACTCTCTCATCTGGAGTGGGGAAACAGACAGACTATACAGAGTGCACCAAGAGAGCCCCATTAAAGGAGTACCCTGGAAGGGGCTTGTGATAAGAACAGGATGTGACTTGGCCAGAGGGCTGAGTTGCTGAAGAGACTTTGGCTTAACGACTGCGACAATGTAGCCACCCGCACCACCCCATTACACGGATATTCACACTATCAGTTGGCATTGCTCAGAAAAGTCACAGGATATTATTCCTGATCTCTGACCACACAAGACCTTCCAAAACAAAAATTCTTACACTCGTGGCTTTGACAATTGCTCTTCATGCTTGTAGGAAAAGTAGATTAGGGGAACATTTATGAAGAACTGACATAGGCCAGATCGCTGTCCACGGATACTAGCCCAAACACAGAGGCTGTGTCTAGACTGGCAAGTTTTTCCGCAAACTCATCTGATTTTGCAGAAAAACTTGCCAGCTGTCTACACTGGCTGCTTGAATTTCCACAAGAACACTGACGATCTCATGTAAGATCATTAGTGTTCTTGTGGAAATACTGTGCTGCTTCCGTTCGGGCAAAAGCCCTCTTGCGCAAATCATTTGCGCAAGAGGGCCAGTGTAAACAGCACAGTACTGTTTTGTGCAAAAAAGCCCCGATAGCTAAAATGGTGATGGGGGCTTTTTTGCGCAAAACCGCATCTAGATTGGCCACGGACGCTTTTCCACAAAAAGTGCTTTTCCAGAAAAGCGTCCTGCAATTCTAGACGCGATTTTCCAAAAATGCTTTTAATGGAAAAGTTTTCCATTAAAAGCATTTCCGGAAAATCATGCCAGTGTAGACATAGCCAGAAAGGGTCCAGCTTAGCCAAATAAAAAAAACAAACTTTTATTTCAGTATTATTGTTTGTATTGATGTATCATATAGGCACCTCAAATGAGATAGATATTCTGTTTCTAACAACAAATGGTCTGGTAGCACTTTATAGACTAACAAAACATGTAGATGGTATCATGAGCTTTCATGGGCACAGCCCACTTCTTCAGATGACCAGAGTTATGAGTTTAGGATGTGCAGACCCAAAATAAACTCATCCTAAACTCATAACTCTGGTCGTCTGAAGAAGTGGGCTGTGCCCACAAAAGCTCATGATACCATCTACATGTTTTGTTAGTCTATAAAGTGCTACTAGACCATTTGTTGTTTTTTTCTGTATAGGCTAACTTGGCTGCCCCCTGAAGCATTATGATTCTAGATATTGTAGAAATATATACAGATTGAAACTCACTAATCCTGCAACATCCGTGGTCCGGCATGATTTGAGTTAGCCACAAGTGGACATCTGGCTGTGGCCAAGTTTCCCACAGTCCCATAAAGTTTCTATACAGCCACCAGTCCTGTCTCGCAGTGCTCTGTGCTGTTATTTAGTGCTAATTTACCCCTAAATCTCTTCTCAAAGCCCAGTAAACAGTGGGAAGTGTTGGTAATGCTGCTAGACAATATTGACTTTCTGTGGTCCGGCATCTGTCAGGTCCCAAGAGTGCCAGACTAGAGAAGTTATACCTGTAATAAGAGGCAGGCTGCCTCAGAGTGCCCGTGTTTTAAAATGTACCCCAGTGGGAAAAAGAAAGGATTATTATACTGCCACTTTACAAATGGAGGATTTATGCACAGAGGTTGCATGAAGAAGGTCACATCAAAGATTTGCGGTATGGGTGGCAGATGAACCCAGATCTCTCACATCCTAAACCATTATTCCAACTGCAGTGCTGGCTGACAGTATTTGCTCTAGTTCAACCACTTATTTAGGGTGTAATCAGAGCAAGTCACATGGAGGCAGGTTAGTAGGGAGTCAGAGGTAAGAAGGTTGCTAGAATACGGCCTGCCGGATAGCAGAAAGCCACTGGAATTTGACAGCGCTGTGTCCTGCAGCTTGTTAAGGGATTCAAAATTTGTTGACGCTGCTTTTGAGTGAGGCAGCTTCAGAGTGGAGCAGCATCGGCTAATTGAAGCATACATACGATGCTCAGGTCAGTTAGACAGACCATTTGTAACCTGATGCTATTTGAGAAGAATAAAGCTCACGCCACACTGCTGCTGCCGTGCCTCACTTCTGGTTGCTTGACTAGGTCTGTCCAACATCAGGGGACGTTTGGCAGGTCTCCACCCCACCCAGGGGCACGTGGTTTGCAATCATCTGTTGGCCTTTGGAAGCTGTAATGGAAATGAGTTTGCAAATATATCCTTTCCATTCATTAGCAGATTGTAGAAACAGAAAATACACAGGGGAGCGGCAGTTGTGAGCGGCACTGTCAATCAGGAGGGCTGTCCAGTGCCCAGTGACTAAGGGGTTAATGTCTCCTGTACCTCGCCATGTATCGGGTAGTCAGCCAATAATGCAGGTAGGAATTTCAAAGTGAAAGAGAGGATTCTCTCTCTGCTCTTTGTTTGAAAGGCAGAGCAGTTTCTTCTAAGACTGAGGGAGATGGGAGACACTTCTGTCTCCAAGAACAGACTTCTTAAAATGTGTAAGTAGGGAAAAGTTTAGTTAGTCCACCATGATGATGATGTTTTCCTTGTTTGGGGGATTTGGAAATAATGTCTGAGCTGTTAATTGTGTTTTCTCTCTTTTGTAACTAGCTTTTACCCCAGGGGCTTCCCCTGAGAATCTAGATCAATTAGTGGCTCTTCCCATCCAGCCACCTTACTATGCTTGCAGCTGTAGTTTGGTTCTGATAAGAAATAATTGTTTCTTTTTCTAATTAACCAGTATTGGTTGATTTGTGTGTGCTGGAAGGTCTGTCTGTGGGTATTGGCAGGACTCGCCGAACCGCGGCGAACCCCGCTCGCCAGCCACGCTGTCCAGCGATCTGTGCATGCGCAGATCGCACAAACCTGGCTCTTCCGGGTTGCAATTTACTCACCACAGGCGAGTTATCCGTATCAGCCTCTGCCCAAAATGGGATGACATGAATCCACTGTAAAAGGCAGCTCTTTACCTTGCGTAGATCATTTCTTTGAAAGATGATTTTTTTTAAAAAATGACAATTGAAAAGATTTTCTCTTGCAAGTCTAGAAGAGTTCCTAACATTCTATCCATATGGAAAACTCCCATTGATTAGAGGTGGATGAGTTTTGCAAAAAATTACTGAGTACGAAAGAGAAAAAGGTTTTCTCCTCCAAATTATTCCTTATTTTGTGTCACTGTCCACACTTCTTGGGTGTGTGCTTTCCACAAATACTCCAACAGGAATTTATACCCAAAGAGCAATTTAAAAAAGAGGCAAACTTGAATCAATTCCCACTGGAAACATGAAAGCTAACAGTTTTGCTCATCCAGGCACAAAACAGATGCTTATTTTGTCACTCACCTGTGCTAGCAAAACAGTTTCAATTCTGAAGTTTAAATAAACACACTGAACAAGCTGCAATCCCAGAACTATTCCCAGCACCATTCCCAGCACCAGTTGACAATTCATCTTGAACAACACAGACCTTGATAAAATGTAAGACCATTTGCCCCACAAGTTACAATGAGAAAAAACAGAGTACATTATTTGTACAACTCTGGTAAAGACTGAACCATGGATGCTGTATTGTCTTAATTAATGTCTTTATCTCGCCGGTTCTTGCATATGGGAAGTGAAGCTACTTGTTGCAGTGCACATGGGCTCTGAATATTCAATTAATGTTCATTAACTCCCACCCTTCCCTTCCTTCAAACCATTGCTCCTACCATCTTCAGAGGCTGTGACTAATTTCCTTTTTCCCATTTAGATTGTTATCCTGGAGGTGTTTATAGACCCAATCACATGCCCCCACTGTGTCTTCTGGTGCATTTAGCTGCCTAAGTCATTTATCTTTTTTTCCCCGATCCTTGTATTATTTTTCCACCTTTTTTTTTAACTTCCCTCATGTTTCTAGGATGCAGAGCAGCACACAAAATACCTAATGTGGTTTCCCTAGGGCAATTCTATGGCTTTATAAAGAGTTTTAGGCAGGTGTTGAAAGGTAACTGTAGGCTTTAGGCTTTGCTGAATTGGGATTCAAATGCAGCCAAGACTGGCATTGCCCCTTTTTTTGCTGCAGGTTTTTCACAGTAGTCCCATTTATCTCACCAACACCGAGGCCTGGTTTAGACTTGGGATTAACCCCAATTCAGCAATCAATGGTTGACAACCACAGTTACTGAATTGGTCCATTTGTAACCCAGGTGATCAGGGCATGTTATATGCAAGCCCCTCAATCCCAAACCTTGGTCCTGCAGCTCCTCTTATAGGACCTTCCTAGCCCTGATTGGCTGCAGGAGAAGTGGCCATTCTAGCCTCCTTGGAGGACCTCTCTATTGCCTCTTTTGGGTAGAGTGTTGAATGACCACAGGGCCTTTGGCAGGGGGATGCTCAGGGCCTGGTCTGCTTCCATTCTTAGCTACTGAAACTGACTCTTTAGCTCAAGGTGTAGAATTTCATGCTTTCAGTTCTGAAGATGCCCAGGTCAATCCACAGTGTCACCTGAAATAGCAACCATCACACAGGTGAGAACTCACTCGGAATCCCCTTGGATAGCGTGAAGGGGTGGCACTGACCTCTCGCGAGCGCCCCCTCTGGCCGAGTGCATGCGCCTGTGATCTCATCTCAAAACCATAAGCCTCTTCAGCAACTCAGCCCTCCAGCCTAGTCACAGCCCGTGTGTGACTCAACACACAAGCCCCTTCTTTAACAGGAGCCCATCTTGGTGCCTTCTGTAATGTCCCTTCAAGTCCCTTCCCCCACTCCAGATGAGAGTGGTGCCTCCAGGGCTTCCACTTCCGGAGGCAGGCAGCATCCTACTTCTCACCTTTACCTTGGGGCTTTATTTCAGTCTCAACATAACCTCTCAGTCTCCAATGCACGCTCCACTCGGAGCTCTCCGTGGTTCTGATGTTCTCTCTGCCAGACAGTGCTTCTCTCTGCCCAGCTTGAGATCTCCAGAGGAACTGAATTGCCTCTAGGCCTGCAGCAACTCTTATAGGGCCTTCCTGCCTTGATTGGCCATCTCTCCTGCATCCTCTCTCACTTCCTTGGAGGACCTCTCTATTGTCTTTTTGGGGCAAAGGGAGGCAGGACCATAGGGCGTAGTCCACTCTGTCAGATTGAAATACCCTACTGTCTTTGGTGGAGCTTATCCTGGTTTCAAGCAGATTAACAATTTGCACAGGTCCTTAGGATTCAGCAAGCAATGGCCAGTAACTAGGGTACTTCAGCACCAATACCGACCTCTCAGCACAATCGAAAGTCTCTCCCAGATGGCTGACCCCAATTTTAAAAATACTTTGCCATTAGCAGCAGAACTAAATCTGGATCGCCTGGTTTCTTAGAAGAGGCATCTTACCTCTGCCATGTCAAGTGGAGCCGAAAAAGCTTTAGCTGCCTATACACTGCACAGGTGATTCTTTGGCATTTAAGGATGTTGGTTTATTACAGTCATGTTGAAGAGGAAACTATAAAAGGGAGGAAGCTAAGTGCAATAAGGCATTAACTAGATGACAGTATTCATTACAGAGGTTGAGACCACATCGCGGATCTCAAGAAAGTTACCTTTCCAGAAACTAATGCTCTGACCTACAGCTGTTAACAGCCTAGTGGGAGTTCATGTCAGCTTCATATACACTCAGAATCCCCAAAATACATATTTAACTCTCAAGATTTAAAAAAAGAGAGTTGGGGAGGACCTTTAAAGTGGACACTTCCATTAACATCCAAGACAGCACTTCTGTTGACTTCAGAGAATGCAGAGAGCTAGGCCTACGACAAGCGCTTTGGAAAATCCCACTCTTCATGCTCAGGGAATTGGCAAACAGATACTTTCACCACAGGTGAATTCAGTGGACAAAACCATCCCCCACACCAAAGGTGTCCCATCTGATTGCAGAGCAGCATTGTCCTAAGACCCTGACAAGGACTACAAGACTCCTCCAGTTTCCCCACAGTGCCAATCTCCCCCCACAGGAAGGATTCATTTTCAGGAAGAGACCTGATGGCCAGGAGAAACCCTGGTCATACAGCTTTGAAAGGTGCACTGCCAGCATTGGGTCTCTTATGGCCTGATGCTTTCAGAATGCGCCATTTTGGTAGTAATTGGGACATTTTGGTACCCCTCGGGACTGTCACCTGATGTCCTGAGACACACCCCTGAGCCAGCTTCCCTTGACAGCCTGGAGACCTTGTATCCCAGCGGTTCTCAAACTTTTTGGCCCACAGCCCACCCCTCTCAGAGACCTTTCCGTGGACCACCAGCTAACCACCCATGGTGTAAAAATGGGTGTAGGAGGGGTGGGGATGTAAGGTCTGGCTGGGAGGCAGAGAGGAAAGGTGGAAAAGTGATTGGATGCAGGAGCAAAGTGGGGATGTTGGGTGTTAGTGTTCCAAATTCATGGGTAGGGGGAACTATAGAAGAGCTGTTGAGTCACAAGCCTGCGGCCCACCTGCAAGCAGGTTGTGGACCACTACTGGTCCCCAGACCACACTTTGAGACCCCCTGCTGTAACCCCATCTTATCAAGCTTAGCTCTCCAGCCTGCTGCTTCAACAGAGACACCAGGACAGGGCCACACAGTCCAGACTGCAGAGAAGGGTTGTTAACTCAAACTATTTTGGGAGACTTTTTTCCCCCCAGTGTAACCGTCATCGGCAGATTGGTGCCAACTCCAGGCCAATCCTGAAGGGCTGGCAGCACTACTGCAGAGACAGACTGAAAGCAACAGAGCATGACACCTTTTCACAGCACTCAAGTACACAGGCTCTCTCGGAGCTGAGCCCTATAGAAATTCACCTTATGCTGTAGAGAGCGCTATACAGTGGAAGCTCATGAAATTCACCCTCTTTCTCAATGTAACAAGAGATATGCACAGGCTCCTTGTTCCCCCAGGCAGCACTGACTTCCGCTGAGTTTATTACTAAAGAAAAGTGATTTTATTAAGCATTAACGAATATAATTCAAGTAGTCATAAGAGGTAGCTGACAGAACAAAATAAACACACAAGCTAAGCTTAATACACTAATGAAACTAGTTACATGTAAAATCTCACCCTGCATGTGGTTCTGATATTCTCCTCTACAGGCCAGATACCTTTCCAGCCTAGGGGAGAGTTCCTTCCCCCAGTTCAGTCTGGGTTGTTCCTAGCAGCTGTCTTGGGTAGGATCGGTGGGGAGAACGGACAACCTCCTCACTCACTGCACTTCAACAGGATTTGCAGACGGTGGGAGTCCTTTGTTTCAAGTTTGACCCCTTTCCAGTGTCTCATGGAAAATTACAGAAATCAAGATGGGTTCCAGGGTCAGGTGACATGAGCACGTGTCTCTGTAGCCATTTTTCATGGGCGCCCCCCCAGGCTCCCAGAAAGGTTAAGCTCTATCATGGCTCCCGGTCTTTTGCGGATGACCGAGTAGCACAGTTGCCTTTTTCACTGTTGTACCTGAAGCGTCAGCAGTGGGTGTGATCCAAAGCAGCAAATATGAAGTCTCAGATACACTGGTCAACATTCCCTGCTCAAGCTACAAAAACGGTACGTGCACACACTTCATAATCATAGTCAGTAAATCACAACCTTTCAATGGATATGTAACTTGAGCCATCTTGCATCAAGCATATCTGAGTTATGACATATTCAGATGGCAGAACAAGGAGCAATGGTCTCGAGTTACAATGGGAGAGGTCCAGGTTGGATGTTAGGAAAAATGATTTCACTAGGAGGGTGGAGAAACACTGGGATGGGTTCCCGAGGAAGTGGGTGAATCTCCATCCTTGGAGGGTTTTTAAATCTTGCCTTGACAAAGTCCTGGCTGGGATAATTTAGTTGCGATTGGTCCTGCTTTTAGTAGGGGGTTGGACTTGATGATCACCTGAGGTCTCTTCCGACTCAGTAATTGTCTCTAGCATAAGCACATGGAATGCCCCCTCACAATAACTAAATATTGACGGCTCCTCAGGTATGGGCTGACATCTCAGCCTAGCTCTCAGCAGAGAGAACTGTGGAAGACGCAGCCATCATGACCTCCTTTAATGAACTGGCATTGTCAGCCAAGCAGCGTAGACTGAATGGGCCTGCCTTTCGATCTTCCAACATAGTGCCTTTAATTGCTGGAGCGGTGTGCAGAGGAGTACTTAATGGCATGGCTCATTCTGTACCTGCTCAGTGGACAGATTCATCGAGTGTACGGCTAGAAGGGACATTACATCTAGGCTGACCTTTTGTAAGACACATGCCATCGCATTTCCCCTAATTAGGCTCACCAGAGGAGCAACATCTTGTATTTGGTTTGATTAAAGTACATCTTCAAAATGAAAGAAGTCTCTAAATCTTATTCATGGCACCTTCTATACCCACTTCTTAGAGAGAATTTACTGATACAGGGGGAAAATGGTATTTTTATGCATTAGGCATTTTTTTAAACACGTGCAATTTTAATGTTTCTTCCGTGAATTGCTGAAACCCTGACATTATTTTAGGCTCTGGACATTTGCAGGGTCAGCACTGACTATTAGACACGTCCCCAAGGGCAATCCTGAAAATGTTCCTTCCTGTGCTTTTCCTGCAGAATCAGCCACAGAAAGATGTTATTCAAAGGGTCTGCTTAGCCTCTGAAGAGCATTGAAAGGTAACGGCCCTGATAAGAGACCGGCAAGAAGAACTACTACCTCATGTAGAATAGTGGTAGAAATGTAGCTGTGTTTTGTTTCTACTGCCTCGTGTGTGATTCAAACCTTTCTGTCTTTCAAGGGAAGTGGAAATGCAAATGTGTATGCATCTCATTCCACCTTCGAGTTGTGATGCACAGCAGACAAGGGCTCCTCGCACTAATGCATATGTCAGGCATTAGGGGGGTATGATTAGATACAGTCTGTTGGTGCCAAGAGGGCTAAAGAGTTTAACTGTGCTGATACTGTAGCTGAATCCAGTTCAGGAGGGGGAATAAAACCTCAGCATCTGTGCCAGGTGAAGCTTGGCCAATTCTTTCTGTGGCTTTTTTTCCCCTCCACTCCTGCCAATTCCCCCCTCCCAGTCCCTGTCCCACACATATTCTTGAGTAATTAAGAAAAATGAAAGCTTCACTTCCACTCAGTGTGCAGGAGCAGTCAAAAAAAGCAAATAGAATGTTAGGAAACATTTAAAAAGGGATAGAGAATAAGAAAGAAAATATCTTAATGCCTCTATATAAATCCATGGTACGCTCACATCTTGAATACTGTGTACAGATGTGGTGGCCTCATCTCTCAAAAGATATATTGGCATTGGAAAAGGTTCGGAAAAGGGCAACAAAAATGATGAGGGGTTTGGAACAGGTCCCATATGAAGAGAGATTAAAAAGACTTGGACTTTTCAGCTTAGAAAAGAGGAGACTAGAGTGAAATATGATAGAGGTCTTTAAAATCATGACTGGCGTGGAAAAAGTGAATAAGGAAGTTATTTACTTAGTCCCATAATATAAGAACTAGGGGTCACCCAAATGAAATTAATAGGCAGCAGATTTAAAACAGACAAAAGGATGTTTTTCTTCACTCTGCACACACTCAACCTGTGGAACTCCTTGCCAGAGGATGTGGTGAAGGCCAGGACTTTAACAGGGTTCAAAAAAGAGCTAGAAAGATTCATGGAGCTTAGGTCTATCAATGGCTGTTAGCCAGGATGGGTAGGAATGGTGTCCCTAGCCTCTGTTTCTCTGGAAGGGGGTGATAAGGGAAGGGATCATGTGAGGATTACCTGCTGTGTCCCCTCCCTCTGGGGCATCTGGCATTGGTCACTATCAGCAGACAGGATACCGAGCTGGATGGACCAGTATGGCCATTCTTATGTTCCCATGACCATCAAGCATCAAGATGGGGTCTGATCCAAAGCCCATGTTGCCACAGGAATGAGTGAGAAGAACAGGTCCTATGTGAACGGGCCTCCAGCTAGAAGTAACTTCAACTGAAAGATATTTCCAATTTGGGTCCTAGCAGAAACTTCAAAGAATCTGGATCCAACTTGAACCACAACAGCATCACCATCATATTGCAGCTAAAAAGTGTTATCCTATCACCATGGTATTCCCAGAGTGTCTGCTCTTCCTGAGTGCTGCGTCCTGAGAATGCTGATAGTGGCATGGAGAATCAACCGCCTGCACAGCCATCGGTTCTCTCTATGGATCCCCAGGTGGGAGTTAGGGTGCGTTTATACCGTTATTTCGAAATAACAATGTGAGCATCTGCACAGTCTGTTATTTCGAAATGATTTCAAAATAACAGAGGGCTTATTCCGAAATCTGAAAAACTCATTCCGTGAGGGATAACGCCTGTTCCATAATAGCTATTTCAAAATAAGGCATGTGTAGACACCTCATTGCTGCTATTTTGAAATACCACGGTCCTGATGAGAGGATAAGTTATTCCTCCCCAGTACCTCTTGGGGCTAAGTCGAGATAGCATGTCTACATTAGGAAAGCCTGCCTCAGACTAATTTTGAGGCTTCCCTGCAGTGTAAACATCCTATTTCAAAATAAGCTATTTTGGAATAACTATTCCAGAATAGCTTATTTGGAAATAAGCATGCAGTGTCGACACACCCATAGGCTAGGTCTATTCTACAGAGTGTCTGAGCAAAAACTCGAGGAGCATCCACACCTCAAGCATGTTTTTGTGCAAGTAAAACGAAAGAACCAGGGGGGTTCTCTGGTGTAGGTATTCCTCCTCCTATGAGAAATAACTCCTCTTTGCACAAGAGCTCTTGTGCAAAAAGGCGTGTGTGGACAGGGAACAGGGTTTTTTTGCACAAAAAGAGGCAATCGAAAAAAGCCCAGGTGCCCTGGTGGCCATTCTGTAAATAGCAATCAGAGTTTCCTTTCGAGAAAGCATCCATGCAGTCAGGACGCTCTCTTGCACAAAAGTGCATTGCTTTTTCGATGCGCTTTTGCAGTGTGGACCCACTCATGCACAAGAAGCGTGAAGTGTAGATATAGGGTTAGTGACAAAGAACCAGATGAGGAGAGGCTAGATCAGTGTTTCTGAAAGCGTTCCACGAAATCACTTTGAGAAACACATTAACTGGCTGTCCTGGTTTGTTTATTTGCTGCTTGGCCTGGTGCGGGGGCTAGGACCCCCCACTCTCCCCTCCCCAGGAAAATGCCCTATCTCCTAGGCCACAGTGGAACCCGCCCCACCACCTTAATCTAAGGGCACCCTTTATCCCCCCTGCCCCATGGGGGGCAGGACCCGGGACTCGAACCCCCCACCCTGTCATTTCTTCATTTTTCTCTTTGGCTCCATTTCGCTTTGCAGCCAAGGGGAGCCGCAGGTAGTAGCATGGTCCAGAACACTGCTTCTCACTGCTCCGCTTGGCTGCAAAGAGCAAAACGGAGCAAGTAGGAGTCACAAGACTCTGTTAATGCATCCCAGTAAATAAACAAACCAGGGCTGCCAGTTCATGTGTTTCTCAAAGCGATTTTGCAGAAACATTTTCAGAAACACTGGGTTAGACTGCTTTTTTAGATGGTTCACTTAGGAGACACACTGAGAATGGGCGTCTATGATCCAGGATTTTCTGGATATCACTATGAGACCACCTCACAACTTCCCTGTCCCCCCCCCCCCCCCCCCCCCCCCCCCCCCCCCCCCCCCCCCCCCCCCCCCCCCCCCCCCCCCCCCCCCCCCCCCCCCCCCCCCCCCCCCCCCCCCCCCCCCCCCCCCCCCCCCCCCCCCCACACACACACAGGGAAAAATAGACTTTTTCCTCCAAAAGTTCTTGAAAATAATGTCTGGGTTTGTCCCACCCACTCACAAGCAATCCAAAAATACATCTCTTACTTACACCCACCCACCCACCCACCCCATATCTATCTCTGGATTTTTAATGTTACCTTTATGGCTCCTTCCCTGTCTCATCTCCTCCCTCATTTTCTGTGTGTGTGTATGTGTGTGTGTGTGTGGGGCGGGGGGGGGGGAGAAATTAGGCAGAAACATGGAGAAAAGGAAAAAAGAATATACAAAAGGGGGGGGGGAGGAATGAAAACCTAAAATTGTGTGGCAATGAACACATTTTGTGAACATTTTTAAACCACCACCAATGCCCTACATACTTCAAATCTGCAGAATAAAAATTGTTTCTAACTCTTCATTTTTATGAAACTTCCATTTGTCAGTCCATTTTACTCAGCATGTCACGACCCAGTATTCCTAGCAATGTGAGCCGCTCTGGCCTCTAACTCAAAACCGAGTTGGCTCCTTTGACAGTAATCACATACTTCACCCCCCCTCCCCCCAAATGCTACAGATCACTTGCAACAATGGCTCAGCAAATAACTGATTTCTTTGGTTCACTGACCACTTCAAAAAGTTGGAAAAAAAAATTCAGAGCGCTGAATGCAGGAAAAGTTTCAGTTTGAAAGTTTGGAAGCCATTCGGGGGTTTTTAAACTTTTTTTGGGGGGGGGGAAGGGAGGGGAAGGGAGTGATTCACTGGTCTAGTGGAGCAAATTAGGCGGAAAGCTAATATAATTGGTTATGCAAGAATTAGCAGAGAGCCAAGCGCTATGTAACTTGTGTAATGGTTCTCTTCAACTCTCCTTTATAGAGACTATGTAGTGGCATGTGGCAGGACCACTCCTGTACTCTGATGTGTCGGGGTTGCCATTTAAGTATGATGAAATTTAGAGTGGCCCCAAAGCCATCTAAAATGGCCAGACTGTCTCCTATCCAGCCCACAAATACACCATAATCATCCTTTGTTTACCCATTTCGCTGCCTCAACCACTTCTGAGGATCCAGGCTTATGATCTTTGACATCTGTGACACATCGTTTTTGGTGCATGCCTGTGTTTGGAATTCAGGGTCCTGTCAAATCTCTTGTGAATTGTTTGATAGGTCATGTGGGTTATACACAGCACTGAAATAATTAATGAAGTAATTGACCAAGTTAGTACAACAATTGGTTTGGAATAAAGGAAAAATTTACCCTCTCCTGTCTGAGTATTTATTATTTCAAGAGGTTAATAAGTACTTCACTAAAATGTGTCATCACTAAAGTCATAAGCAGCAAATAATTAGATTTCAGTTTATTTCTCTGCTGGCATCTACCTGACGTGGATGAAAAAAAATCTAAAATGAATATTCTGTATTATATACATCACCAGGGAACAGAGAGGAACACACAGTCAGGCGGAGGTAGTGCACCAGCTGTTGAAATCTAAAAGTCAAATCTATCAGGGATGCATTGAAGTTCTATTAATCCTCCCAAAGCCACTGGGGTTTGGAGCATTTTAATAGAGGGGAAATTGGCAGTGCATCTGCCTTCAGATAAAGTGGGATAAAACTTCTCCCTTCTAATCATTCTGACTTGTAAGTTGCCATTTTATATTACCAATGTTCAAAGGAGTAGTTAGAAATTCCCAATGTCATTCACTCCTGAGGTCTGATGGAAATGGCTCTTTAAAGGCAAATTTCATCACGCAACCAAGTTCTTAAAAGACTAACATGAGTTGGCTGCTTCCAGATGTTGATCTTTGTATAAAGCGGTGGGATTATAGAAGAACAGGTTGGATCTTCCTGGTCCAGCACCCTTGGAACCTTACTGGTCCCAGGTGAGGGATTTTTCAAAACTGGGAGAGGTCATTTCTGGCCCCCCTCTTGCAAGCCCCACCCCCAACTCTGCCACCTCACCAGCCTTCCTAGCTCCCCCACCCTCTGTCCATCTGGGATACAGGCTGGGCTTCTGTACACCCCTCCCTCCCATCAGACTTACAGCCCCCTCCACCCTCTGCAGCACATCAAGACTCTCTGATCCTGGAACATCCATGGTCCTGCCGGACCACTGATGTTACCAGACCAGAGAGTCCTGGTTTATACAGGCACAAACTGTAGTACATTTGGAAGTGTTTTGGAATGAACTCCTAAGACAGGAATCACTGCAAGCTTCTCCATAGCAACTATTCCCTTCCCCTCCCTCCGTTCCTGTAGAATGAAATTCATCACTGTGCAGAGAAACCCCGCTCCCCAAGCCTGTGTACCACATAAGAATTATTGAGGATCTACGTTGACTTGATTTTTAAATGCCCCCTTAGCTGCAGACAAGATGTGCAAACAGGAACACATTAGCCACACCTTTGGTATCCACTGGAAATACCAATAGACAGATTCTGTCCAGACATTTCAACAGATCTGCTTCTAATCCGTTCCAGAAGAGAGAAAAAAATCTCCCCAACATTTCAGAACCCTCAAAAATAGCTTGTTTCAGGTTTGCTTGTGGAAATCGCCAAAAGTTTACAGGGGCGAAAGAAGAGTCCGTATTTCTTCTGAAATCATTTGTTTAAACTTTAAATCAACAGCATTCTCTCTGTTTACTTGATAAAATAAGCACTAAATGATTGGTAAATATATGCATTAGATAAGAAATCTTCTCCCTCTCTCACTCTCTCACATGGGTCAGCATTTTAGCTGGTGAAAATCAACATAGCCCTGTTACATCATTATAAATTGATGATTCAGATCATTTCATTCCTGCCCTCTATAGTCTCTTGAGCTATGAAATTGAAAAGTACAATGCAGTAACTATATATCATAGTGGCCACATTTACTAAAACATATTTTACTGAGCCAGTTGGGAAATTTCTGGTGGAATCACTTTCCAATAGAAAGTGAACATGCTCTAAAAGAATTGATATTGTCCATGGGAAAGTTTCCATTTACCCAAAAGTTGTATTCTTCATTTTTTTTTATTTTCCTGACAGAATATAAAAAATTGAATATCTTGTTACAAGCTGGTTTAACCCACATCTGAGTACTTTGTTTTATTGAACCACCTCAAAATACTTTAAGTTAGTTGAGTATGGAATTCCAGTCCTCTATTTGGTGCATTGTCTCATGGGAGTTGTAGTTCAGGGTACCATTTTATCCTCTTGGTTGGGCTCCCAGGAGGACTCCCTTCTACCAGCTGACAAAGGGGGTGCTGTGGTCATTATGAATAAGGCTGACTACAACCAGGAGGCAACCAGACAACTCTCGAATACCACATTTTACAAACCTCTCCCCTCTGATCCCACCTTGGAATACCAAAAGAAACTACACTGTCTCCTTAAAAGCCTCCCCACAGCTACTCGGGAACAAATCCTCACAGAAACACCTTCTGACCCCTGACCAGGATTGTTCTATCTGCTTCCCAAGATCCATAAACCTGGGCACCCCGGACGTCCCATCATCTCTGGTATTGGCACGCTCACTACTGGTCTATCCAGCTATGTAGACTCTCTTCTCAAACCCTTCGCAACCAACACCCCTAGCTATCTCCGAGACACTACTGACTTCCTAAGGAAACTACAAAACATCGATAACCTCCCCAATAACACCATCCTTGCCACCATGGATGTAGAAGCTCTATATACCAACATCCCACATGAAGACGGATTACAAGCAATTAGAAACACTATCCCAGAGGACACTACTGCCAACCTGTTAGCAGACCTATATAACTTTGTTCTCTCCCACAATTATTTCCAGTTTGAGAACAACTTATACCTCCAGATCAGCAGCACAGCCATGGGTACACGCATGGCCCCACAGTATGCTAACATCTTTATGGCTGACCTAGACCGTTTCCTCAACTCCCGTCCCCTCTTCTCTACCTACGGTACATCGATGACATCTTTATGATCTGGACATATGGCCAAGAAACACTGGAGATATTCCACAGAGATTTCAACAACCTACACCCCACCATCAACCTCAGCCTGGCCCATTCTACACGAGAGATCCACTTCCTGGACACCACAGTACAAATCAACAATGGAAAATTAGACACCACTCTCTACAGAAAACCCACCGACTCATACAGTTACCTACATGCTTCCAGCTCCCATCCAGAACACACCACACGATCCATCGTCTATACCAAGCCCTTCGATACAACCGCATCTGCTCTAATCCCACTGACAGAGACCAGAAGCTTCAGGATCTCTACCAAGCATTTATAAACCTCAACTACCCACCCGGAGAAATAAAAAAGCAAATTGAAAGAGCCAGACGAATACCTAGAAACCATCTATTTCAAGACAGACCCAAGAAAACCAACAATAGAACACCACTTGTCATCACCTACAACCCCCAATTTAAACCTGTCCAACACATTATCAATAAACTACAGCCTATACTGGAACAGGATACCATACTCCAAGAGGCTCTGGGAGACAGACCCATAGTCTCCTATAGACAACCACCTAACCTCAAGATGATTCTTACCAACAACCACAGGACATACCCCACTAATACCAACCCTGGTACCTTCCCTTGCAACAAACCCCGTTGCCAGCTTTGTCCACATATTCATTCTGCTGATACCATTATTGGACCTAACCAAGTGAGTTATAAGATCAAGAACACATATTCCTGCGCATCCAGAAATATAATCTATGCTATCATGTGCCGAAAGTGTCCGTCTGCTATGTACATTGGACAAACATCTCAGACACTTCGCCAAAGGATTAATGCCCACAAAACAGATATCAGACAAGATCACAAAGAAAAAAACAGTTTCTTGCCATTTTAACCAGAAAGGACACTCTCTCAATGACATAACCACCTGCATTCTGCTACAAAGACCTTTTACATCTGCACTTGAAAGGGAATCCTCTGAACTGTCATTCATGTTAAAATTCGACACTCTCCGAAAAGGAATGAACAAACACTCAAAATATCTTACCCATTACCAAGATAGCTTCCCCAATTATCACCTCTAATACCATTAGCTCACAGACATCCCACTCTCCCCACCTCTAATATCATCAATTCACAGACACTTACCTTCCTTCCTTTCCCCCCCCCCTGCATCCCCCTCCTGTTCTGAAATGTGATTTGTCCTTTTCATATGTGTTCATTTTTTGTAATTGTATCCTTTAGTATATATGGTTGTGACTATTTTCTTCCACTATTTGATCTGAGGAAGTTGGTCTGGCCCACGAAAGCTCATCATCTAATAAACCATCTTGTTAGTCTTTAAAGTGCTACATTGTCCTGCATTTCCCTTCTACCCAGGCTGCATAGCACATCTTCAGTATGACATGACTATGGGAGATGTAGTTTGGAGGTGTGATGACCCATTTTTGCCAATAGCCAGACTCCATCTTCAGTAAGACAATACACCATAACTGGGAAATGCAGTTTATTGGCGAACTGACTCAAATTGAAGGGCTGCAGGATAATAATTCAGAAAACCAAAACAAAACATTTTCATTTCGAAAACTTTCCACATTTCCAATTTCTGGCTTTTTTTGGTGAAAAGTTTTGATTTTTCAATTTTCTGGCCTGATTAGTGCAGAAAATATTAAAGGGACAGAATTTCCCGCTCAACAGATATGCTGAATTTTCTCTGCTGCACGTATATTTCTATAGTAAACAACCCAACTAATCTACCCAACATGCTTGTGTTTTTATAAGGGGGAGGACTGTTTGATCTGATCTTTAAAAGGCACGGCTAAGTTTGAAAAGCTCTGCCTGCAATGCAAACATCAGCAAGGTATCTGAACATTTAACTCAGGTACTAAACCAGAAAGAGAGAGGAAAGTCCTAGAGTTAGTTGAAAAGCTTTCCCTCTGAACTTTTTATTTAAAAAAGGGGGACTTTCATAACATGTTGTGACATAGTGGGGGTACCTTGCTGGTTGCTAGGCTTGGGCTGTGGGTGACCCCCACTGGCTGCTGTCTGTACCACGGCCCAACCGAGTAGGTGATGGGACAGGGAGGTAACCTGTTCTACCGGTTACCCCCCAGGGAGAGGAACAAAGGAAGGTGGAATGCCGGCTCTGTCTGGAGGCAGGGCTGGAAGGGAGGGGTCTTTAGTTTGTCTGGGAAGCAGGGGAGAAGGAGCTAGGGAGGGGGCTAGGATTGTAGGGTCCAGCCACCCCCCATCTCAAGGGGGGGCACTGAGGCCTCCTAGCCCCAATTCCTGTAACCAGATGACATCTGTGCTGTGCTGGATCCTGGAGAAGCAATAAACTCCCTCTGTTCTACTGGCTGGTGGAGTCTGTTCATGCTACTACAGGGGTGCAGGAGGCAGGGAACCACGATGCGCCGTCACACGTCCATCATCGAGGGAAAATAATAATGGAATCCCTATATTTTGAAAACAAACAATACTCCCAACACTAAGCATTTTAAAATTTGAAAACAAAGGAAAATTTTCCTTAAAAAAAAAAAAAACCTGAACCCTTGTTGTTCCTGTTGAAACCAACTAATACGGTTATCTTTTTGAAACCTTTCATACTCCTGCTTTAAAAAAAAAAAACAAAAAACACCCCACCCTTTGAAAAATATATTTCCTTGATAAAATCTACACTCGCCTATCTAGCAAGAAAGTTCATAAAGTGTATTGATGGGTTAATTTCTATTCTTCTTACATCTGTCTCCTAGTACTTGGTATCGGTCATCACACACTAACAACCAAACACCTATCAGCCTGAGGCCAGTTACTCAATCTGAATCCTTCACACACACAAAGATATCCCACTGACTTATGGGAGCTGATCTGGTATTGGCTGAACTCTTACAAAATTAGTCAGTGTTGTTAGTTTGTTGTCCATGTGAAAGGACAGTCACACCCTGCTCTTCCCTCTCTCATTGTACGAAGGGGCTACATCTACACTGTGGGTTTTTTGCGGAAGAGGAAATGCAAATGGAGCGCTCCTTTGCATATTGTGTGCTCTCATTTGCATAATCTCTTCCGATCTTTTTTGCGGAAAATGTTTTTGCGATAAAAAGCCCTGTATAGATGGGGCCATTTGTTGGAAAAAAAACCCTTATTTTTTGAGGAATAACGGATCTTGCACAAAAGGGGTTTTTGCCCCCCGACAAATTGCCCCAGCTACACAGGGCTTTTTATTGTAAAAACCTCTTCTGCAAAAAGAATTGGAAGACATGCAAATGAGCACTCCATTTGCATTTCTCTTCCAAAAAAAAACCCGCAGTGTAGACGTAGCCAGAAAGATCATAATTTAGTGATCTCTTGCTGCCAACAGATGCCTAGGGCTTTTGGCCATTGCTGTCTGAACAGGTGGTAAAGGGATGTCCTAGAGAAGAAAGAGTGTATCATACCCACAGTCCCCTCCATGACTAGTCACTTGTCTATCCGAGTTCTCTTATTGCTCTGGGTATAAAATTGAATTTCTGTGACCGAATCCTTCCTAAGTTTCTCCTCAGGTTTTTTTTAACCTTAGGCAATTTGAAGAAAAATAACTCAGGATCTCAGCAGGGTTCAACTTCTAGTTTGGAGGGACCAGCTCTTGTGGACCAAGAACCTGTCTGGCTATGAAGATATGGATCTTCACCTACACTGACTAAATCAGAAGGGCAACGGGGAAGTGGAAAGCAGGGAAGGAGGATGAAAGAAGAGTCACCATCAAGGATTCGTTTTTACGACTGCCTCTCCATATTCAGCTGATATTTAGCAAAATTGCTCCTGGGCCTTCGGCTGACTAACTGCCAATACCTCCTGCTACACTGAACTCGTGCGAGACTGTCCATTATTTACATTTTGCAGCCATGAGAGGTTACAGAACATATTAGAGGGGGAGAATAGTCTTAGTTAATTAAGCAATATGCAGTAACATAATTGAGTTGGGCAGAACAAGGGAAACAGAGGAAAAGCTCCTAACAGGGTGATGGAGTGGACATGCTGGGTCCCTGGTCATGGTGGAAAGAGGGCCATCTCTGTATCCTCAGAAGGGGCGGAGCCTGAGGCAGATGGGGCGGGGCCTGAGGAAGTCGGTCAGCAATGGGGCAAGCCTCCACCAGGCAGCCCTTTAGGAATGCTCAGAGCACACACTGTGCGGCTCCATAGGCCAATTAAAAGGCCCATTTAAAAGGCTGCTGCAGTAACAGCTTTGGGCCCTTTAAATGGCTGGTCCCAGGGCAACTGCCTTTCTCCTCCCTCACCCCCCATCCCATCAGCAGCACTATAAATTAGAATCAAGCTCAGCTGGCAAACTCAAGGGATTCTGCCTCCTAAACAATTTTTTGGCATGAAAAACTTCCCAATACATGCATGTGGATGTGCACACAGTAAGGTGCAATGAAAGGAAAAGTGCACTGTAGTTTTTTGATGTATGTATTTAGCATTGAATGCCATGTACTGCACCACCGACACATTGCCATTACTTGGCGCATGAAGGATAACAACATTGTAGTCCCATTAATGGAAAGAATGCGTATTTATGTGTAGCCACAGTTCAGTGACTTCATCTGTCATGTAAGCAGCAAAGGCGTACATGAATACACGCACTGTGCCCAAGTTTCTATGTCTAGAAATAAATTCTCATTTTATTGCAATAGTCGGTATAACAAAAAAGTTGCTCATCTTGCACCAGCAGGGGTATACATCTAAATATAAATGACATGTTCACACAGAGGGGTAGCCGTGTTAGTCTGCAACTTTAAAAACAAGTAGTCGTATGGCAACTTGGAGACTAACAAATATATACTATCATGTGCTTTCACTGGCAACAGATGAGCTGGAGAGAAATAATGGAAACCAAGTACTGTATTTTATAATGGGGAAAAATAAGTACCTGTCCATTATAGGACCAGTGCTAATGAAGTGGGCTGGAAGCGTCCCATAGTTAGGTTGAACCTCTCTAGTCCAGCAAAATTCATGGTCCAATATGATTTTAGTTAACCAGATGTCCACTTATGAGTGTAACTGAGTTTCCCACAGTCCCATAAAGTTTGTTCACAGCCACCAATCCTGGATCTCAGTGTTCTGTGCTGTTATTTATCTCTATATACCCCTATGTGTCTTCTAAGAGCTCAGTAAGCAGTGGAGATGTTGCTAATGCTTCTAGACAATATTGAACTCCTATGGTTTGGCAAATTCTCTGGTTTGGCATCTATCAGATTCTGAGGGTAACAGACTAGAGAGATTCAGCCTATAGAGCGCTACTATGCATACGTATTGTGACTACTATGCAAGCAGTGGAATTAGTTAATGCACAGGATTGTGTGAGGATGTCACAGCGGTTCCCCACTCTCGCACATAGCGTGTGGACTGTGGAGTCCCACAAGAGACATTAAAATATCCTGTCACTACGAGTACGTCTACTCCACAGAGCTAAACTCAAAATAAGTTATGCAACTTGAGCTACAATTATTGAGTAGCTGCAGTCCTTCCCAAGGCATGGATGTTGCTGGATTTTCCATGCCTTGCTTCCTAGCTTAGTTCATGTCTGTCCAGCTCTTCACTGGTCACACATGATCATCACAGGAAGGTTCTGCTCTATTTAAAAATCCCACCATCTCATTTCATTGGCTGCCTTGGCTTCCTGCCAATACTTCCTGCTTTCCTAGCATGCCTGGAGACTCTCTGGGTACGTCTACACTACAGCGCTAGTTCGAACTAACTTAGTTCGAATTAGTTAATTCGAACTAAGCTAGTTCGAACTAACGCATCTAGAACTAAAAACTAGTTCGAACTAGCGTTTTGCTAGTTCGAACTAGTAAGTCCACATTGAGTGGACTCTGAACAGGGCTTAAGGATGGCCGGAAGCAGTGCCGGCAGGGCATAAAAGGAGGACTTAGAGCATGGAGATGCTGTCTCAGGCTAGCCGAGGGCTGCGCTTAAAGGGTCCCGACCCCCACCCCGGACACACAGTTCTAAGGGGTGCCCCGCTTGCAAAGAAGTTCTGGCTTGGAGTGCCCTGAGTGCCCACACTGGGCACATCACACTACTCGGCCATCAGCCCGGCTGCACTTGCCGCAGGCTGCCATCTGGGGAGAGGGAGTAATTGGGGGGCTGCAGGAGAGCTTCCACCCCCAGAAGCCCGCAGAGCCAGCCCAGTCCTCCCCATCGGGGGCTCGTACCCCATTCCTCCCTCACCTCCTTCCACTTACCCTTCCCTAGCCCCCCTTCTTATTGATGTACAAAATAAAGATAACGTTTCTTCCAACATTGACTCTGTCTTTATTGAAAAAAACTGGGGGAGACTGGGAAAAGGAGGTGGGAGAGGGGAAGAGAAAGGCTGGGAGAGGGGAGGGCAACTAACATGATCAGGGGTTGGGAACAGGTCCCAGATGAAGAAAGGCTACAGAGACTGGGACTGTTCAGCTTAGAAAAGAGGAGACGGAGAGGGGACAGGATAGAGGTCTCTAAAAGCAGGGGTTGGGTGGAGAGGGTGCATTCAGAAAAGTTCTTCCTGAGTTCCCATAAAGAAGGACTAGAGGACACCAAAGGAAAGGAATGGGTAGCAGGCTTCAAACTAGTAAGAGAAAGTTGTTGTTCTTCCCAAAGCAAATAGTTAACCTGTGGAACTCCTTGCTGCAGGAGGCTGTGAAGGCTACAACTAGAACAGAGTTTAAAGGGAAGTGAGATCAAGTCATGGAGGTTGGGTCCATGGAGTCCTATTAGCCAGAGGGTAGGAGTGGTGTCCCTGCCCAAAGTTTGTGGCAGGCTGGAGAGGGATGGCACGAGACAAATGGCTTGGTCACTGTCTTCGGTCCATCCCCTCCAGGGTCCCTAGGGTTGGCCGCTGTCGGCAGACAGGCTACTGGGCTAGATGGACCTTTGGTCTGACCCAGTACGGCCATTCTAAGCTCAGGGCTCAGTGTCGGGGGTCTCAGTGGACCCCCTTGATTTTCATGCACACCTGGTCCTGGGTGGCCAGGCTGGCAGCTCTCCTGCCCTAGACGGCCACTTTCCTGTGCCTAGTGCAGAGATCGTGGACGAGGTCCACGATGTCCGCACTAGCCCAGGAAGGTGCCCGCCTCTTGCGGTCCAGGGCAAGCTCCCGGGAGCCGCCAGCCTGGTCCCGGCAAGAGGGGGTGGGCTGGGGGGCATCGGGTGGGTGGCTCTGTGCCGTGCCAGGTGCAGGGTCTGCTAGCTGGGTGCTGGCAGGCTTGCACCTGGCACGGGCACCGTAGCCAGCCCGTGCCCCTTTAAGGGGTCCGGGGCCTGGAGGGGGGCATAGAGTTTCCCTGGTGTTGGCCAGAGTGGCCACCAGGGAAACCTGGGGAGGGCTAGCCTCCCACTAGTTCGAACTAAAGGGCTACACAGCCCTTAGTTCGAACTAGCTAGTTCGAACTAGGCGTTAGTCCTCGTAAAATGAGGTTTTCCTAGTTCGAACTAAGCGCTCCGCTAGTTCGATTCAAATTCGAACTAGCGGAGCGCTAGTGTAGCACCTATTAAAGTTAGTTCGAACTAACGTCCGTTAGTTCGAACTAACTTTGTAGTGTAGACATACCCTCTGGGTGCATCTATGCTGCACTGTAGGTCGGAATAAGATATTCAATTAGAGCTACGCACATTCTGGTCTTATGTGGAAATAGCTTATTTAGTAATTTGGCATGGTCTACTTGAGGCCAAGTTTTGAAATAACCCACTATTCCAAAATGTCCTTTACTCCTCATGGAATGAGGTTTACAGGGGCATCGGAAGAGAAAGCCTATTATATTTCAAAGCAACGAGCTTGCTGTTAAGATACAGGATCTCGAAGTGTAGATGTAGTCTCTATGGTTGACTGTCTGTGGATTTCACCCTTAAAGGCAATTTAGTTAACTAAATGACTGGGATATCCAGAAAAGGTTAGAACCCTCCCATTCATCCCAAATACATATATCCATTAGCATGCTTAACTATAGCATACCATCCAAAGTGTAGCACATGCAAGATGGCAGTGGGGTCAGAGTCTAGAATTTTAGAATCAACAGCATTTTAGGAGGTTTACATTTAGGCAAAAGTTATTCCCCGAAGGCTTGATTAGAACTAACACATCCTGTACTGAGCTGTGATATTCAGGAAGTCAACAAGAGTTGGCCCAGCAAAAGATAGTTTTAATCAGAGAGGTTGAGGTGAGATATTGAAGCATGCCCAGGTTGATAGGCCAAGTTCCTCACCAGCTTTTGCATGCACATCACTCCAGTGAAGTCTCTGGAGACTGGCTGATTTACACTGGCCGAGGAAGTGGCATAAAGTGTTTACATTTTAAAAGCTTGGGAGTGAGCGTAGTGCATGTAAAAAGGTGACAGCAGCAAAGCCTGAACTCTCTAAATTCTTAGGGAACAGGGACAAGCCTCAGGGACAACAAGCAAATCAACTGTTTGTGGCATTCAAGCTCTGAGAGGGAAGGGAAGGAGGAGGGATGGAGTGGGTATCAGGAGATCTGAAGTGCTCCCAAAGTGCTAGGAGGAGAGGCCAGCAAAGGAGGTACAGGGCTCCAATGCCCCAGGGTGCAAGGGGAAGGGGGGCAAATAGGCGTGCCATAGGTTGCTGCAGCCCACTGAGATGAAGGGCCACTCAATATTCTTGGTTGCCCATAACTGAGCAAGAGAGTCTCCTAGTTTGGGCACAAACCTTTTTCCCCTTTCAGACTTAGATGTTTCCAGGAGGTCTCCATGGTCAACAGGGGATGTCCTGGTATCCAGACACTCCGAACTTCCATATTGTTTGATTTCCTGCTGATCAATAGATTTTTTTCCCTCTTTGCAATCAGTTTCAAGCCTTTCACACTCCCAATGGATAAGTATCACATCCAAAATGAGTTGAAGCATCATGTGACCTGGCCACATGTCTTAGCAGGACCAACTTACAGGAAAGGCAACACTGTTCCTAGATCATTGCCTTGAGTACTGGGCCATTAAGTTTCTGAGTACTACTAATGGCCTTCTTTAGCACATCTAGATATATAAACAAGTTTATCCTTCATATTCCTAACTTAAACATACAGGCATGATATGTGCACACAAAATATACACATTCAGGCGATTACAAGTTCTCCAATGATAGGTTACATGCCACATTCTGCATAGAGTACATCTGAGTTGTGTTTTTAATATGACTGTGCCTATTTCCATAAAAATACAGGGGTGGAACATGAGAGGGAATGCCAAGACAATACAATAATCATGCTTTATTCCTTTCTCCACACTTAGACTATATCTACACTGCACTCCTCTTCCGGAACAAGCTACACAAATTGCGTACCTTTTTCTGCTTTTTTCTGTCTACACTGGGCCAAATGCCAGGAAAAAACGTTAGAATATCCCTTCTTCCTCATAAAACGAGGTTTACAGGGATGCCAAAACACCCATCGGCTCTTCTGAAATTTTTCTCAGAAGAGCAGGCATGTTCCTTGGGTGTGGCAGACTTTTTTCCCGGGATACCAGAGGTATCCCCCAAAAAACTCTGCAGTGTAGACATACCCGAGTGTCATTCTCCTATCAAGTATTTCTTGCTGCAGTACCAGTGGCAGCTGGAAACCCTGGGTCCATTTGAATTGCCCATCCATAGGGTAGTTGCCCCTTCACCCCTTCCTCCCCGTTGGCAGGCCTGAGCATGGGAAGGGGCAAGCAACAGCATAGACTAGCCATCTTCAGCACACATCCACAGGATCCAGCCGAGACCGTGCTCAGGGCTGCTAGCCCATGCTGTTGCAGCTATACAGTTTTTCATGTGCTAGCTCTCAGCAAGCTAGCATGAGTATGCCTAAGCAAGATGGTAATCACACCATGTCTCAGTGTAACTCTAGCATTGGACAAAGTCTTGAGTTCACATTGCACGCTCTTTGCCATTTAAATGTCTCCCTTGTAGGGACAGGGAGAACTAATGCGGAGCCGTTTCCTGCAGTGTGATGTTTCGAAAGTCCATTCCTATGTCTATTGGTTGTTTGTCAGCCTATTTTCCTTCCCCTGCCCTGCTGATTAAAATCACAGCTAGGTGCATACTTTACCGTCCTCCGCATGCCTATTTTCTGCCTTGTGTTCACAGTGGGTGGATGTATTTGTGATGTAGAAAGTGAAATATGATGCCCCTCCATTGCTACATTTTATATGAACATGAATTTATAGTCATTAGCACATGTGGCTTGCTTCCAAGTGCATGGATTTGTTTGGAAGAAAATATTATGAATATGATAGGGTTGCCTGGCTGCAGCTCCAGGAGGTCTGTAGCAGTAGGTTTGGACCTTTAAACATGTCTCTTTGTTTTAGTACTACTCCTTTTGTTTGCCAGAAGCTGGAAATGGGCGACGGGGGATGGATCACTTGATTCCGATGACGGGGGCAGTCACAGATGATCCCTTGGGGGTACTGACAAAGCCACTGACACTCACCTTCTTGCTCTCTGGGGCTTCTCACCACCCTCTTCTGCAGGACCAGAGAAGGCACAGAGCTGAGATCGCTGTCCCCTTCGCCCCCAAGGAGCAATACCGACATATACTTCCTGTCCAAGGAAAATGCGGTTTGGGACCAGCTTCCTGAGATACCACTCCCCAAAAGGGATCAGAACCCCAAATGAATTATTTAGGTGAGCCTCCTTTGACAATGAAAGGAGGAGTGTTGCTCCTCCAGGTAACAATTATTTACACTGGGCTTTCATTTACTATCAAGTACAAATCACTTTCATTTACTATCAAGTACAAGCCGTAGGATTTAAATGGTGAGATCAGGCAGAGTAAACTTAAAATAACAAAGAACGCTTAGTTAACTCTAACACTAAAACCTCAGTGCAAACCTACCCTAAAACTGTTTTTATTTCATCTAAATATCCAAGCCAAGGAAATCCTTCTCTGTGGTCTTTGGTTCATCCTCTTAGGTGTATCACATGATTGAAATTCACATGATTGGAATATGGATATAGATGGGTACAGCTTGCTAAGGAAAGATAGGCAGGGAAAAAAGGGAAGTGGTGTTGCCTTACATATTACAAAGGTATACATTTGGACTGAGGTGGAGATGGACACAGATGTCTTGAGAGTCTCTGGGTTAGGTTAAAAGGGTTAAAAAACACCAAAACAAGGGGTCTACTACAGACCTCTTACCCAGGTAGAAGAGGTGTATGAGGTTTTAACAAAAAATAATCCAAAATGCAGGATTTGGGGGTGATGGGAGACTTCTACTATCCAGACATATGTTGGGAAACTAACTTAACGGGACACAGATTATCTAACAAGTTCTTGGACTCCATTAGACACATTTTTATTTCAGAAGGTGGAGAAATCTTCTAGGAGGGGGAAGTTCTGGATTTGATTTTTTACAAAAAGGGAGGAACTGGTTGAAAATTTGAAAGTGGAAGGCACCCGGGGGGTGAAAGTGATCATGACCTCAGAGTTTGTGATTCTAAGGAAAAGTAGAAGGGAGACCAGCAAAATAGAGACAATGGATTTCAGGAAGGCAGATTTTAGTAAACTCAGAGAGCTAGTAGGTAAGGTCCAATTGAAAACAAGCCTAAGGGTACATCTACACTGCATAACTAGTGCTATTCCGAAATAATTTACACAGCACGTAGTTATTTCAAAATAGTGTTAAAGTACTGTCAAGCTGGAGGACTTCTTACTCCGACTCCTGTAACCCTCGTTGTATGAGGAATAAAGGAAGCCAGAAGAAGAGGGCTCTATTTTGAAATAAGTGCTGTGCAGACACTTCCTATTATTTCAAAAATAAGATATGCACTTGATATAACTCAATTTGCATAGCTTATTTCGAGTCAAGCCCTGCAGTGTTGATGCACTCTAAGAAGAACAACCACCAAAGAGAGTTGGTAATTTTTCTAAGAATCCAAAAGCAAACTATTCCACTGCACAGGAAAGAAAGAAAGTATGGCAAGAGACCACATCTCCTGGTTAACACAATCTTGAATGATCTTTAAATAAATAAATAAATAAATAAATAAATAAATAAGGAGTCATATAAAAAGTGGAAACTAAAGAATGAATATAAGCAAGTAATACAAGTCTGCAGGGACAAGATTAGAAAGGCAAATGCCCCAAACAAGCTCAGTCTAGCTAGAGTCATAAAGGGTAACAAGACAACATTCTACACATATACTGGAAGCAAGAGGAAGATCAAAGACAGGGTAGATCTTTTACTACGTGAAGAAATAACAGGAAACTTGGAAACGGTAGAGGTGCTTAATGACTTTTGTTTCAGTTTTACCAAGAAGATTGACGATAACCTAGGGAATGCTAGTGGAAATGGGGTAGATTTAGAAGTTACAATAAAAAAAAAAACCAGACAAGTTAAAAATTACTTAGAAAAAAGTTCAATGTCTTCAAGTCACCAGGGCCTGAAGAAATGCATCCTAGAATACTCAAGGAGCTGATACAGGAGATATCTGATCCTTTAGCTATCATCTGTAAAAAGTCACGGAAGTTGGGAGAGATTCTAGAAGACCGGAGAAGGGCAAATATAGTGCTCATCTATAAAAAGGGAAATAAGAACAATCCAAGAAACTACAGGCCGGTCAGTTTAACTTCTGTGCCAGGGAAGATAATGGAGCAAGTAATTAAGGAATTCATCTGCAAGCATCTGGAAAATAAAGTGATAGGTAACAGCCAGCACGTATTTGTAAACAATAAATCATGTCAAACCAATCTGATAGCTTTCTTTGATAGGATAACGAGTCTTGTGGGTAAGGGAGAAGCAGTGGACAAGGTATACCTAGACATTAGTAAGGCATTTGATAGAGTCTCGCATGACCTTTTCAAAAAACTAGGAAACACAACTTAGATGAGGCTACTATAAGGTGGGTGCAAACTGGAAAAATGATCGGAGGTAAATAGGATGAAGTTTAATAAGGACAAATGCAAAGTACTCCACTTAGGAAGGAACAATCAGTTTCACACATACAGAATGGGAAGTGACTGTTTAGGAAGGATCAAAGGGGTAGCCATGTTAGTCTGAATCTGCAAAAGCGGCGAGGAGTCCTGTGGCACCTTATAGACTAACTGAAGTGTTGGAGCATAAGCTTTCGTGGGCAAAGACCCACATGCATCTGACGAAGTGGGTCTTTGCCCACGAAAGCTTATGCTCTAACACTTCACTTAGTCTATAAGGTGCCACAGGACTCCTCGCCGCTTTTGTCTAGGAAGGAGTACTGCAGAAAGGGATCTATGGGTCGTAGTGTCACATTAACTCATCTTCAGCTTGTGGTCCACTGTTGCAAAAAAGCAAGCATGATTCTGGGAGGCATTCACAGGAGTGTTGTGAGCAAGACACGAGAAGTCATTCTTCCACTCTACTCTGCGCTGATTAGGCCTCATTTGGAGTATTGTGTCCAGTTCTGGGCACCGCATTTCAATAAAGTCGTGGAGAAATTGTAGAAGGTCCAGGAAAGAGCAACAACAATGATTAAAGATCTGAAATCTATGACCTATGAGAGAAGACTGAAAGAATTGGGCTTGTTTAGTTTAGAAAAAGAGAAGAATGAGAGGGAACATGATAGCAGTTTTCAAGCATCTAAAAGGGTGTTACAAGGAGGAAGGAGAAACAGTATTCCTTGGCCTCGGACAGAACAAGAAGCAATGGGCTTAAATTGCAGCAAGGGATGTTTTGAGTGGGACATTAGGAAAAACTCCCTGTCAGGGTGGCAAAACACTGGAATAAATTGCCTAGTGAGGTTGTGGAATCACCATGAGTGGAGATATTTAAGACCAGTTGCATAGACATCTATCAGGAATGATCTAGATGGTGCTTGGTCCTGCCGTGAGGGCAGGGGACTGGACTTGATGACCTCTTGAGGTCCCTTCCAGTTCTCTGATTACAGGCATTGAAAAAAAAATACAAAGGTAGCTGACCAGGCTTGAAAACATACCTGGAGCACATCCAAGATTTTACATGGGTCTAGCAGACTGCTGCTGACATGTCCAGATGCCTCCACAGCCTAATGAAACCTTTGCCCATTACAGATAAGAGTGTGTTTGTTTTGTGCTGTATTTTCTCCAAGCTAGTTGCAATTTTATGGCAATATCCCATTGCGATGAAAGGACTACCCCGTGGATGAATATATCCCCCTTTCATGCCCAACTGTGGGATGAGGAGATAGGTAGGCCACCCCAATTATTCTTTTTAGGACAATATTCTGAATTTTAGATGTTACATCCCTCTGGGAGCCAACTTACTTCAAAGACCACATACAGTACAAGAGCATAAAAACGGAGAGCGAACCAATGCAGTGAGACTTTCAGTTTTATTCCTTTTGCCACTTACATTGTCTTTCCTAGACAGGCAGTCCTCGACTTTGATATGAATTGGCATCCTGATTTGCTTAAAGCGAGTGGTCTCAATTTTGAAGTGCTTGCTCCTGCAACGGAGGGGATTGTGGTTCCAAGTTGCCATGTTTCAACTTAGGACCACGTGTGGTGCGAGTTGGAGAACGGTCTGTGAAGTTCTTTCCCGAGAGTCAAGTTCTCCATGTTCCTAGACATTATGTGAAACCATCAGGCCACGCTGCCCCCTATTGGGAAGTTTTCTATCTCAATGCCTGTGCGAGACATGGCTCTTTCCCACAATCTTCTCAAAAAACCCTTCAGTGACAAAGCTCTGCCTCAGCAGGCCTCACACTTTCCAGCAGATGACTTGCCTCAGAGGCTCACAGCAGCCCTCAATTTAGACAACAGCTTGCTGGGTTTTGAATTACTCTCATTGTTATCCAGCAAGGGGGAAGGGGAGAGGAAACCAAACTTCATAGTCTCTCTGGCCCTGGATAGGACAAACTCTTCTACCAAAACTAGTCTCTTTCTAGTACTAAAATGGGGAGGTGGTGTTGGTAAACCAGGGCCCATCCTCTACTCCAGCTCACACCCCCTACAATAACAATTGCCTAATGTCTCTGGTGACAACTACAAACCCCTAGGCACCTCCCCACACTCCTCCCCTGCAGCTTCCTTACCACAGGTGGTTCTTCATTGGAACTGGATGCATTTGTCTCCCCCCCCCCCGATTCTCCACAGCTTCTTCTCACCACACTGAGTACCAGAAAGGGAGCCCTTTTTAACCACACAACTGGCTCTTCTTTGGCCCCAGGTGTTCTGATTAGCCTGCCTCACTAGACTCTGGAAGACACCTAATTGGCTCCAGCTGCTTTAATTGCCCTGATTGGTTCTGGCAAGTTCCTGCTCTGGACTGGCCCTTGTTAATTTACCCTGGAACAGAGACTTGCTCATTCAATCTAGGATTAATATACTTCCCTTGACCACTTTCCTGTACTGCTCTGGCCTGGCCCTGTCACACTTTGTATAACGTCTATGTATTATTGTGAACCAGGACTGTACAGATGCAGTGTAGATGTGCTATGAGAACTGGGAGCTCAAAAGACTATACTAAACATAACGCCACGTGAGACAAAGTGAAGTGAATTGCCTGGAGAATATCACGAGAGATTAATGCAAATTCCCAGCCTTTTGAAGCCCTCAGAAGAGTGCTGATTATCTGTTCCCAGGCACTAGATATCAAAGTCCCAGGCTCCGTAACCAAATGGCTGAACTGCCTACTCTGTTGTGGTTCTGAATCGGAAAGGATTATGAACTTGTCACCTGGGGGAAAACCCAGCTATGGGCTTTGAAGGACTGATATCTACCAGAGCCTGAGGTTGGAGTAAGGATGATCTCTGGAAAGCTTTCTAGGTCCTTTCACAGTTTTAATACTTTTTGGTGATGCTTACCAGTAGGTGAGTTGGGAGGCAATTTGTAACCACTGGCAATTCATGAGTCATAGCTGTTGGTGAGGAAGCAAAGCACAGAAGCTTGCTGGGTTAGACAGTCTGGCTTGCGGGATATATCACAGTCTAAGGAAGATAACAGTGTAGGCTTAAATCCCCAAATCAGGAGAAACAACAGCTGGGTCTTTGTCCTAGAGATGCGACAGCTGGGGGGCACAATAAAACTGAATCTCATTAAGGAAACAGACTTAGGATCACACACAAAATGAGACAGTTTCAACCCAGAAGTAGGTCAAAACTCTGTTAATTCATAAGACGTACCTGAATGCTGGAGGTACAGGTAAAATAGGGTTTATATTCAAGGAGCCTTTGATGTTCAAGGCACCTTTGAACACAGAGCTCAATTGTGTCAGATTGAGTGGGGTTGTACAGACTGGCATTTCACTGTTAGGTGGAGCTGTGCCCACACCCATCCCTTCCCAAAGTACTAGGGGAATGCAGAGATAGCAGGGTGTTGGAATACAAAATTAAATTAATAGGTAGCAGGTTTAAAAACAAACAGAGGGACGCTTTTCTTTACACAGCGCACAGTCAACCTGTGGAACTCCTTCCCAGAGGATGTTGTGAAGGCCAAGACCTTAACAGAGTTAAAAAAAAAAAAAAAGCTAGATAAATTCATGGAGAATAGGTCAATCAATGGCTGTTAACCAGGATGTGTAGGAAAGGTGTCCCTAGCCTGCGTTTCTTAGAGGCTCGGGATGGATGACAGGAGAGGGAATCAAGTGATTCCCTGTTCTGTTCACTCCCTCTGGAGCATCTGGCATTGGCCACTGTCGGCTACTGGGCTAGATGGATCTTTGGGCTGACTCTGTATGGCTGTTCTGATGTTTCTGTAGGAGCCTCTCTGTATAACCAAAACAGCCCTAATCTTCGTAGAGTTTGCAATCGTGTTCTAGATCAAAATGTTCCAACTAAAGCCCTGAATCTTGCTTTCAGTTTCTTATTTGGCATGTGGATCTAGGGTGACCTTAAAAAAAAATCAAATCAGAACGGATTTCCTATCAATACCAGGAAAAGCCCAGAGTTCGTCAGGGTCAGAGTGCCCCAAACCACACAAATCAGCCAAAGTTGGTGGCCCAACTTATGTTTTGCTCAAGTTTTGTCTTCTCAGTTCATGAAGTGCATTACATATACCACTAGTGAAGACAAAAAAAAGGGGGGGGGGTCCATTTAAAATGCCAGTGTGTTCAATTATGGCAAGATACATACATCCAATATTATTTTAATTTGCCCGTTTGTGACTGTCTTTTGGAGCCAGTGTTCCCTCCAAAGAAAATTCCTTTACAATGCATTCGGCAGGAGCTCAGCAGGACTTCATTATTATTATTTCCCAGCCATAATAATCCTTCTTTGGCATTTATCAGTAATTTAAAAGTTGCTCTGTCTAAAGATAAATAACTACAGTTCTTTAAATCCTTCCCTCCCCTCCATGTTGTGGAACAAGTACTACATCATAAGCAGCAGGTAAGCATAGAATAGATCTTTTACTAGGACGTGACACATTCTATTCTTACTCATCTTGAAAGGACGTCTTTCCATCAAGGGAAAAAAAAAGTCCTGTGTGAACTGAATCAATTACTGACTTCTTTTCCCTCCTGGTTTAACCAGGAGGTTAATTTTGGTTTCAAAAAGCTGAAACATTGCTTTTCTTCAGATCCATGTTGCCATGGCTCTTTGATTTAAGGGTTGCACCAGAACAAAAGTAGCAAGAGAATAAGTGTTTCGTGATATACAAGAGCTGGGATGAGATTTTTTTCAAGGACTCCCTATATCTTTTTCTTAACTTCTTTCTACTGAGTAACTCAGGGCTACTCGACTTTCAGAGCCCCGGGGGCCACAATGATACTCACAGCACATGCCGAGGGCTGCAACTTAAGTGTGGTTGCATATCCATGCACAGGGCCAAACTAAGGGGTGGGTGAGCCAGGCTGATGCCCGGGGGACCAACTGATGGTGGGCACCTGATGGCAGCTGTTAAGGGGTGCGCAGCGTCCCTTATAGCTGCCATCAGGCGCCGCACGCCCGGGCAGGCCTGCGCATGTGCCGTGCACCTGGGGGCGGCACCGTACGCCCAGGCCTGGGGCACCAAAATGGCTTGGGCCAGCCCTGTCCATGCAAATGTATATGCAAATAGCTTCTTTCACACTGACGGGTATGAATACGAAAATTAAGGCAACACTACACAACACACAGGCTCCATTTAAGTCAGTTCTGCTGATATGAATAAAATTCAATATTTACCCAATTTCCACCCGTATGATAGCATTTTTAATGAACAATGACCATCCAGGAATTTAACTACTAAAACTCATTTCAACAGTAAACAATTATATTGCCTGCTTTTTTGTTTTGGCTCCCACCCGCGGGCTGCAAACAAACAGGCCACGGGCCTCATGTTGAGTAACCCTGGAGTAAACCATTTCTTTTCAAGGTGGCATCATTAGGGCAAACCAACAAAAATACAGGTTAAACTTTTCTAGTCCTGCACCCTGGGGACCCTACATGTTTTGAACCAGAGAGTTTGCCGAACCATGGGTGGTCAATATCGTCTAGCAGCAATACCAGCACTACTTCTGCTTACTGGACTCTGAGAAGACATATAGGGGTAAATTACACATAGACTCATAGACTCAGACTTCAAGGTCAGAAGGGACCATTATGATCATCTAGTCTGACCTCCTGCATAGTGCAGGCCACAGAATCTCACCCACCCCTCCCAGAATAATCCTCTCACCTATATCTCCGATATTGAAGCCTTCAAATACTTTGAAGACCTCAAGATGCAGAGAATCCTCTAGCTGTGATCTGTGCCCCATGCTACAGAGGAAGGCGAAAAACCTCCAGGGCCTCTGCCAATCTACCCTGGAGGAAAATTCCTTTCCGACCCCAAATATGGCAATCAGCTAAACCCTGAGCATGTGGGCAAGACTCACCAGCCAGACACCCAGAAAGTTCTCTATAGTAACTCCTATCATCCCTCCATTGACCTATTTCCCACTTGTAATGAATGGTCAATTAGTTACCAAGATCATGTTATCTCATCAAACCATCCCCTTCATAAACCCATCTAGTTTAATCTTGAAACCAGATAGATCTTTTGCCCCCGCTACTTCCCTTGGAAGGCCGTTCCAGAACTTCACTCCTCTAATGGTTAGAAACCTTCGTCTAATCTCAAGTCTAAACTTCCTACTAGCCAGCTTATATCCATTTGTTCTTGTGTCCACATTGGTATTAAGCTTAAATAATTCCTCTCCCTCCCTGGTATTTATCCCTCTAATATATTTAAAAAGTGCAATCATGTCCCCCTCAGCCTTCTTTTGGTTAAGGTAAACAAACCACGCTCTTTGAGTCTCTTATCATAAGACAGGTTTTCCATTTCTCAGATCATCCTAGTGGCCCTTCTTTGTACCTGTTCCAGTTTGAATTCATCCTTCTTAAACATGGGAGACCAGAACTGCACAAAGTATTCCAAATGGGGTCTCACCAATGCCTTGTATAATGGCACTAACACCTCCTTATCCCTACTGGAAATACCTCGCCTAATACATCCCAAGATCGTATTAGCCTTTTTCACGGCCATGTCACAATGGCGGCTCATAGTCATTCTATAATCAACCAGGATTCCGAGGTCCTTCTCCTCCTCCGTTACTTCCAACTGATGTGTCCCCAGCTTATAACTAAAATTCTTGTTATTAATCCCTAAATGTATAACCTTACACTTCTCACTATTAAATTTCATCCTATTGCTATCACTCCAATTTACAAGATCATCCAGATCTTCCTGTATGATATCCCGATCCTTTACTGAATTGGCAATAGCTCCCAACTTTGTGTCATCCGCAAATTTTATTAGGACACTTCCACTTTTGGTGCCAAGATCAGCAATAAAAAGATTAAATAAAATTGGCCCCAAAACTGATCCCTGAGGAATTCCGCTAGTAACCTTCCTCCAGCCTGACAGTTCACCTTTCAATATGACCCGCTGTAGTCTCCCCTTTAACCAGTTGCTTATCCACCTCTCAACTTTCATATTAATCCCTATCTTTTCCAATTTAACCAATAATTCCCCATGTGGTACTGTATCAAATGCCTTACTAAAGTCGAGGTAGATTAAATCCACTGCATTTCCTTTATCTAAAAAATCTGTTACTTTCTCAAAAAAGGAGATCAGGTTGGTTTGGCACGATCTACCTTTTGTAAAACCATGTTGTAATTTGTCCCAATTGCCATTAGCCTCAATGTCCCTAACTACTTTCTCCTTCAAAGTTTTTTCCAGGATCTTACATACTACAGATGTCAAACTGACAGGCCTATAGTTAGCCGGGTCTCTTTTTTTCCCTTTTCTTAAAAATCGGAACTATATTAGCAATTCTCCAGTCAAATGGTACAACAGCACAAAACCCTGAGAACCAGAACTGGCAGCTGTAAATAAAATTTATGGGACTGCGGGAAACTTGGCCACACCCATAGAAGTGGACATCTGACTCACCAAAATCATTCCGGACTACAGATGTTGCCACAGAATAGGGAGTTCTAACTAGAGAGGTTCAACCTGTATAGTCATTCTCCACCCCTGCCCACTCCTGCTCCAAAGTCTTTGAAAAAGGGAGGTGAGGGCGGTACATTACAATGTTCACCATGATCAAAATAGGTGAAGATTGTTTGTGGAACCATGGGGGTTATATTAGTTTTTGACAAAAGGTGTGACTGGAAGAAATGCATCATTTAGCTTCACTTTGCTCTCAGTAATGCAGGTGAGTGCCTAACAAACAAACAAACAAACAAAAAACAAGCAAAGCAAAGACACCCCCCAAAACCAAGAAACCCAACCCTTCCCTGCCCCCCCCCCAGCAAAAAAAAACCCCACACCTTTTCACGCTCCAAAAGGATGGGTGTGTTGTGTTTCAATGTGAAAGGAAAACCCAGGTCAAACTGCATAGCTCTATTTGCCATACCAATGTCAGTAATTCATAATCCCTGGCCCCTAATTGTTCACTCAAGGAGAAAGAAAATTATGGGAAGCTGGGGTGGGAATATATGTTGAACCTATGTGTGGAGGGGGCGCCAGCTCACACCATGCTACGTATGATTTTGATAGCTACGTGGGTGCACCTCAACCAGAGTAAGAAAGAGTTTCAGAAAGGCAGCCGTGTTCATCTGCATCAGCAAACATGAGGAGTGCTGTTGCACTTTAATAGGCTAATAAAGTTGTTAGCACACAGGTTTCATGGGCTGCAGCTAACTTCGACACATGGATGCAGGTCTGCAGATGGGGGAAGGAGGGCAAAGGGGGCAATTGTCCCGGGACCTGGTCATTTAAAAAAAAAAACACTAATGGAGATAGCCAATCTCCTAGAACTGGAAGGGACCTTGCAAGGTCATCAAGTCCAGCCCCTTGCATTCACAGAAGGACCAAATACCATCCCGGACAGATTTTTGCCCCAAATGGCCTCCTCAAGGATTGAACTTGCAACCCTGGATTTAGCAGGCCAATGCTCAAACCATTGAGCTATCCTTTCCCCATTCATAGGGGCCTAGGACTCTGGCCACCACCACAACTTCTGAGATGGTGGCAATGTCTGAAGTAGTCTTCCCTCAAGTCAGCCCCGCCCAGTCAGAGGTTCAGGGCTCGGTGCATGGAGCTGACTGACTGGGTAGGACTGATTAGTCACCTGTGAAGCCGTGCTGCCCCATAGCTTAGAGGGAACACAGGTCTGGAGTCACCTCGGCCCAAGCAGCACTAAGGTCTGATTGCCCTCAGCCCCTCCCCCTTCAGAGTGCAAAGCCAACGCCCTCCACGTCAACCTGGGGTCCACGGTGGACGTCAGCCCAGCTGGACGCATGAAGTGGAAGCTTCGCTTGGCAGGAATTTATTCATACTTCCAGAGCTGCGAGTGTTGCATCAGTGCTAATGAGGTTAATCCAGGTGGCTGTGGCCCACTTCCAACAGTAGGTCTGAATAGGTACTGGGAATGGCTAGCTTATGACAATAAGTAATGTTCCTCTTCAGCCCTCAAAAACTTATGCCCAAATAAATGTGTTAGTCTAAGGGTGCGTCTACACTGCTCCATAGGTTGAAAGAAGATACACAATTTGAGCTACGCATATGGTTTCTTATTTCGATGTGATTTCGAAATAGCTTATTTTGAAATTAGGCATGGTCTACACAGCACCAAATTTTGAAATAACCCGCTATTCTGAAACATCCTTTACTCTTTGTGGAATGAGGTTTACAGGGACGTCGGAATAGCGAGCCCGTTATACTTTGAAATAATGGGCGTGCTCAAAAGATATGGAATGGCTCTGGTATCCCAAAATAGCGCTACAGTATAGATATAGCCTAAGGTGCCACAGGACTCCTCAGAGTAATGCAAGTGTTAAAAACAAAACAACCCTCTGAAAATGCAAAATAAGATATTACTGTTAAAATGGATTCGGCGGAGCCTGTTTTCTAGTGTCTTCCAGAATTCCTCCTTTCCCCAGCACCCTCCACAGGGTTTTCGTCACCGCACCAAAAACGCAAGAGCTGTTGACGAGTTAACTCTGTCAATCATTTAAACGCCAACACATGCCACTCACAATTCCACTGCAGTCTGGGTAATGAATTCCTTACGCAAGCAGAACAGCAAATGAAGTCAACGGCTGCTATGAGCAAATTCGCATAATGTGGCCAGACCATCATGTAGCTAATCCCAGTAAAAATGAACTGAGGAGGAGAGGCACGCCTGCAGCTGCCAGCAATGAGGGGAAGCTAATCTAAAGTTTATTGTTCACACTGGCAGATGGTTACTCTCCAGAGGAAAGGGCTGAACTCTTTGGAAAACTACTTGACCGCCCCCTGTGTGAAATGTGCAAACACACTCCAGCTCAGCTCTTGAGGAACTGCATCCAGAAGCCCGTCCATCACTCAATGAGGTCAATCGTGCAAAGAAGAGAAAAGCCTTCCACTACAGACTCGGCCTTCTATAGCAGACTCCACAGAACTCGTGCTCTGCAGTCTCCCCACATATTTTTATAAAAGATCAGAATTCAGAACTGCGGTCGGCCTGGCTTTCTTTCGTTATTTACATGCAGGCTCACCGAAGGATGGAGGGAAGGGCAAAGAGGGCACTTCATAGAATCTAGGGCTGGAAGAGACCTCAGGACGTCACTGAGTCCAGCCCCCTGCCCGAAGGAAGACCAACCCTGACTCAATCTTCCCAGCCAGGACTTTGTCAAGCCAGGACTGAAAAACCTCTAGGGATGGAGTATCCACCACCTCCCTAGGGAACCCCTCTCAGCATTTCACCAGCCTCCTAGGGAAATAGCTTTTCCTAATATCCAACCTAGACCTCCCCCACTGTAACTTGAGACCATTGCTCCTCGTTCTGCCATCCGTCACTACTGAGAACAGCCTCTCTCCCTCCTCTTTGGAACCTCCCTTCAGAAAGTTGAAGGCTGCTATCAAATCCCCCCTCACTCTTCTCTTCTGCAGACTAAGAAAGCCCAAATCCCTCAGCCTCTCCTCATAGGTCATGTGCTTCAGCCTCCTAATCATTTTGGTTGCCCTCCGCTGGACTCTCTTCAGTGTGTCCACATCCTTTCAATAGTGGGGTCCCAGAACTGGATGCAATACTCCAGATGTGGCCTCACCAATGTCAAAGAAAGGGGAATAATATTTTTTCTAGATCTGCTGGAAATGCTCCTCCTAATTAACCCTAATATACCATTAGCCTTCTTGGCTACAAGGACACACTGTTGACTCATATCCAGCTTCTCATCCACTGGAATCCCCAGGTCCTTTTCTGCTCAATTGCTACTTATCCAGTCAGTCCCCAGCCTGTAACAATGCTTGGGATTCTTCCGTCCCATGTGCAGGACTCTACACTTCTCCTTGTTGAACCTTACCAAATTTCTTTTGGCCCAATCTTCTAATTTGTCTAGGTCACTCTGGATCCAATCCCTGCCCTCCAGCGTATCTACCTCTCCCCCTAGCTTAGTGTCATCTGCAAATTTGCTGAGGGGATGGTTTGCACCCTCATTAATAAAGATGTCGAACAAAACCGGCCCTTGTCCCGGTGCCCAGCGATTCAAAGGGGCCCAAAGCTTCAGCTGCCACCGCGGTAGAAGCAGTGGTGGATGGAGCTCCAGGACCCTTTGAATTGCTGCTTAAACACTACACCACATAGCTAAGGGCTGGGGGGGAGAGGGAATTGCCATCTGCGCAGCTCTGAGGACTGGCTGCCTCCAGCCCCACCCATTCCACCCGAGACACTAAACTCTGCCCCCTAACACCTTGCTCTAGGGCCCGCGGTAACTGTCAGCCCCACTGTTTGCATGCACTGAATTCTGTACAACTTAATGGAAATGAATTTGTTGAGCAGCTGCATATATTAATACAGTAGAATTCCGATAATCCGGAACCTTTGGGATGTAGGTGTTGCTGGATTATTGGATATGCTGGACTATCAGGAGGTACTATAAACTGGTTATATATATATATATATATACACACACACACACTGTATACATTATATACTGTATATAAAGTGTTCTTAACCCTTTTTGTTGTACATACTGTATACATTATACTGTGATGTTTTAGTTTTTTTTTAAACCTTTTTTTACCCTTTTCGCTCAGTTCAGCTGCTGCCGCTGTTGCCTTGTGACTCATTTTTTGCTGAAGCTCACTCACTAGGCTCTTGCCATTTTGATGCCAGACTATCAGGAGTGCCGTACAATTGGATGCCGGACTATTGGAGTTTTACTGTACTACTCTTAAGAGGTTCTGCCCAAGAGCTGAAGTAAAGTGTTAAGCCAGAGCCCAAAAACTCAAGTCAAACTAGCTACAGCCATTAGAGGTGTGAAAACTCACATCTCTGAGAAACAGGTAAGCCAGCTGAAGGCACAGTGAAGTCTTCCATTGACCTAGCTACAATTTCAAGAGGTTGGGTTGACTACAGTAATAGATGCGCTTTTGACACTAAAAGGGTCTACACCACATCAGTATGGCTGCAGCTGGCTGATTGTTGCGTAGGCCTACCCATAATGCAGCTGCAGAAAAAGTTTAAGAAAGGAGTGAGCGGAAGATGGGAGGAGAAGGGTACAATGGGGCTGCACCTCTTGTTCTGCAACCTCAGATCTAGAGTGGTGTAGAAAGTGCTGAAGTGGGGAACCTTTATCCCATCCTGCACGACTTTGAGATTGCAAACAGGGTTCCATTCTACATCAGGGTGAGACCATCCAACCATTTTTTTTGCAAAAATTGAGAACAAGAACTTAAGGTGAGTTTCCAACATCCTATGTAAGTGTCCAACTACTGGACAAGTCTAAGACAGTAGTGGCTACTTCTGACACCAGAAATTCCATCCTGTATCCAGGAAACCTCTCAGTGAAAGGCGAGTTTAGAACACTGCTGCAAAGTTTGCATTTAGAAACATTTGCATCTTTCAGGCAAGAAAAAGTTTTATCGAAAGATTCCTAACCGGCTCCAACAGGGACACCCCACTTTGGAGACACTGGGACCCATTCAATAGCTCCTCGTAATTATGGTTACGTGACCTGGAAATGCACTGTAAGGAGCCAATGCTGATTGGTTGATTTATCTGCCTCAAATCACATTCCCTTCATCTCAGCTTCCTTACTCACCTGTCTCTCTTCCGTCCTTCCCATCCCATTCTCACCTGCTCTATTGCCCCAGTATTCTCTGTGCACTTGTCTTGTTTAATCATCCTCTAACCCACCTCCTGTTATCACAGCTCACCCTCTTTCTAGGTTCTGTCACTTTGCTTCACCCGGTTTGCCTTGTCTAGTCTATACAGAAGCTGGCAGGTGGAAATCCTCGCATAAGGAGACATGTCCATGATAGAGTACTAAAAACAGACAGAAGATTGATTCAAGAGGGCTTGCTGCCCAAAGATGTATCATGAGATGTTGCTTATGCTGCTTTGCTTAGAGATCTATGGTTAGCTTGGTAGCGCCATTACAATTAGCAGAGGTATGGTCCTTCAAGCTGGAATTTACACTTACAACCTCCAATGTAGATATACTCTTACACTCTAAAGTTTTCACGAGAGGGACTGTGTACGGTATCAAGTACAATAAGGCTCCAAGTTTGGCTGAGTCTAGACACTACTGTAATGAACACAATTAATAAGCTACTTTCAAAATATTTTGGAATTAGCTAATCGTCCATATGTTGGAAAACAAACATCCCTGGTACATTGTCAACATTGCCATGTTTGCAATTTGGCAAAGAGCATACAACAGTACACCACCAATGTGGAAAAAATATCTTCAGTACTAGGGTAATGTTTTCCTAATATTTACTCGCAGCATATTACACAGCCATTAGATGTCTGTGCTGTGTGGAATACAAAACAAGATGTAGCCTGGTAAACAAAAGACACAAAGCTGAAACTCAGGCTTTGTGGAATTCATTTCTTTATTTGCGGATGTAACTATTATCTTTAAGAGACTATGACTGCACATGCAACATAACCTGTTTAAATTAGGAGGAATGTGGAGAATGGCTTATTCAAACAAAATTGAAAAAAAAAAAATCTGTCAGATTGTTTCACTCTTATAACTGAAGACAGCGTCCCACACAGAGTCAGGTTTATTTGGCCAAGAATATTTTGTCTCTAGCTGTCATGAGCTTTACCTTTATTCGTGGCCCTTTTCCACTGGAGTGATGTGGTCTCTGGATTCTGGATGGAGAGCCTCGGTTTGATAAGAGCTCCAACCCATTGAGGGACTTGGTGATTAAAACCTATGAAAGATGTGAAACACTGGTAGAATGTGCTAGATGGTTCATCCTGCCAAGGGGCTGAGCTGTTACACCTTCCTGCAGCACTTTCATTTGTAGAAACAACCATTTTCAGTAGCCCAGACTGCAGGTGATAAATGTGTGAGGTACTGAATCGAGATTATACACGTCCCCAGTGACTTACCACATAGTGACAATCACTTAAATATTATTTGACAAAAAAAAAATAAAAACAATTGGAAGACTTATTGTGAATGTGCATATAGCAAATTTTGGGAATAGGTCTTCAGTCAAGAGGCAGGAGAAGGAAGCAAAAAAAGCAAACGGTGAAAACTTTTACAGAAGAGTTTCCACAGGACACCAAAACATTTTGGGACCATGACAAATTTTAGCAAAACTTATGAGGAGAAAAAAATCAAATCAAAAACAGCTAATTGTTTCCTTTCATTTTGAGGTTTCTAGTTTATTGAAATATTTTTACGTTTTCCCTGACCTCATCAAAATCCATTCCTTTGCTATTATTTAATACTCATTTCTTTTATTACAATAGTGTATATCTCATTGATTAGATGAATCCAAATGAATTTTTTTCCTGGAATTTTCATTCTGTGGGAAATGTAATTTTGATTCTCAATTGGAACGGAACGTCTACTTTCAAGAGATCAGCACATCCCCTCAATTGCCAATTCCAAATATTGATCAGAACTAAAAATTAATCTCAAAGGATCAGCTAATATTTCAATTTTCTGTTTGGTTTGTGTACATGTTTTGAGAAAGGCCTGTCTGCTACCACTGTACCTCTTTCAAATATATTGCAAGAAAAATAAACAAATCAACAAAGCACTGAGAGTTATGTTAATTAGCCAGGCAATCCACTTTTGTATCCAGGGGGATGTTTTCCATGTAGTATTCCATGACATTTGTATAAGGTGTCTCTTTCCCATTGCAGTTAAGAGTAATCCTCACCCAAAATCAGGTATGTGTGGGCACCAAGTCTCGTCTGGCTCATGCCAGGAATAAGCCCTTTAAAGGCAATGGATTTACAGCTCCATAATATCGCTCTAGGGCCTGGTCTACACTACAGGGAAAAGTGAACTTAAAATATGCAACTCCAGCTACATTAATAACGTAGCTGAGTCGACACATCTTAAATCGTATTTTTGGGATGTCCACACTGCAGGAGCCCGTTGACTTCCCTTACTCCTTATGAGAAGCAAGACTACCAGTGCCAATAGCAGTGTCCCCTCAGCTCAAATTAGCGGGTCTTCACTAGACCCACTAGTCGAACCTCGGCAGATTGACTGTGGCAACATCGATCTTCCATGTTGTGTAGATGTGCCCTTGGTGAGGTTGGCTTGGGCCCAGAATCTGCAATTCTGTCTAAATAATTACAGGGCATCGCTAGAAACAGCCATGGCCCTCACAAAACCACCTATCCTCGACTGACAAGCCAGCCCGGGAGCATCTGTCTACGAAATGAAAGAACTCCAAGCTCTGAATTCTAATATCAAATACAATTCATCAGCCCCAAACGCCACTAAATCTATCACCACCTCCACATGCAAGACAAGTAGATTAATTAGTTTCACTAGGCCATACCACCTCCAACGACATTGACAAGAATTCATTGGCAGCGTCTCCCCTTCCCTTCGGATTTTGTACGTTTCAGATAGGAAGAGACACCTGAATGCATTTGCATTTTTAAACGGCTACATACTGACCCCAAAGTATGGGTGATTGTTTTCGCTATGACCTTTGCAGCCTGCCTCTCTACTAACTAGTGTCACAAAAAAATCAGATCTTATTTCTCTCTATTCCTGCATGGGCACATCCTGCTTTTTGATTTAGGAACCTGTCTCAGCCTTGGAGCGGATGCTTTCATAATTCAACCCATTTCTTCCCTCCGATCCTCCTGCTGATCATAGGCAGGGGGTGCCGTTTAAACCCTTTCCTCATTATTTTTACACCAGTTTCTGTTCAGCGGCATAAAACACTTGTCAGTCTATGTCCTGGGCACTTGATTTGCTGCATTGCACAACTGAAACCTCTCTCGCTTGTACTACTTGCACTGTAATCTCTGAAAATTCATCCATCAAAAGGAGACACACCATAGGTGGGCAGAGAAATACCCGCCATCTGAGCCTGCAATAGGCGGGCTGAAACAGCCATCCAGCCCCTCTGTAATTAAGGTATACGCAGTCCAAATTAAAAATGCATTTTATTATTTAAACCTTTTAGAAGGGGGGCGTGGGGAAACTCTGCCTCAGACCAAGCTGAGATGTAGGCAGGGTGCTACGCTCACACCTCATTACTGCAGAGAAACAGGGTGTTGCTGTTTTGGAGGGAATACAAATTTACAAAGCCTGCAGCAGTCGGGGTTGGAAATGCCTGGTGTTAACAGCAAATTAAGGCCCTCGGCAGGATTGCTTTAGCTCTTACTTGCAGGTCAATCCCACTTTGCAGCCTTTATGAGCAAACCTGCAGCAGCTTCGGAACATACTACGGATGCTCAAACCTACTGATCGTACAGGGACTCGCCAATGCTATGAAAATACTTAAGCCCTAGGGCGCCGGTGCTTAGAAAATCCAAATAACCCTGGACTTCATGAGCAGGTTTGTTTCGCTGGGGATTGGAGCCAGAAGGGGAGGAGGTGGGGGGGAGAAAAGAGAGACTGGTACGCTTACCTACTCTGACCTCCGAAAACATGGGCCATCGATCTAACCCAGAGATTCACATATCACACCGTCGTCTCATGGCTGAATGACAGCATGGCCAGTAGAAAGCCAGCTAGCATTGTTGAATATTCACAGTACCCAAAGGGCTCACTGGTCTCTTGATGGCGGTATGCGGCGCATGTGTCCTCCAAGGAATGGGACAGGAAAAGTCTTTCAGCCTCAACAAAAGTGGAAGTGTTCTGAGAAAATTTGCAGATGACACAAAGTTGGGAGATATTGCCAATTCAGAAAAGGATCGGGATATCATACAGGAAGATCTGGATGACCTTGTAAATTGGAGTGATAAAAATAGGACGAAATTTAATAGTGAGAAGTGTAAGGTTAGGGATTAATAACAAGAATTTTAGTTATAAACTGGGGACACATCAGTTGGAAGTAACAGAGGAGGAGAAGGACCTCGGAGTCCTGGTTGATTATAGGATGACTATAAGTCTCCATTGGGACATGGCCGTTAAAAAGGCTAATATGGTCTTGGGATGTATTAGGCGAGGTATTTCCAGTAGGGATAAGGAGGTGTTAGTGCCATTATACAAGGCATTGGTGAGACCCCATTTGGAATACTGTGTGCAGTTCTGGTCTCCCATGTTTAAGAAGGATGAATTCAAACTGGAACAGGTACAAAGAAGGGCCACTAGGATGATCTGAGGAACGGAAAACCTGTCTTATGAAAGGAGACTCAAAGAGCTTGGCTTGTTTACCTTAACCTAAAGAAGGCTGAGGGGGGACATGACTGCACTCTTTAAATATATTAGAGGGATAAATACCAGGGAGGAAGAGGAATTATTTAAGCTTAATACCAATGTGGACACAAGAACAAATGGATATAAGCTGGCTAGTAGGAAGTTTAGACTTGAGATTAGATGAAGGTTTCTAACCATTAGTGGAGTGAGGTTCTGAAACGGCCTTCCAAGGGAAGTAATGGAGGCAAAAGATCTATCTGGCTTCAAGATTAAACTAGATGGGTTTATGAAGGGGATGGTTTGATGAGATAACATGATCTTGGTAACTAATTGACCATTCATTATCAGTGGGAAATAGGCCAATGGAGGGATGATAGGAGTTACTATAGAGAACTTTCTGGGTGTCTGGCTGGTGAGTCTTGCCCACATGCTCAGGGTTTAGCTGATCGCCATATTTGGGGTCGGGAAGGAATTTTCCTCCAAGGTAGATTGGCAGAGGCCCTGGAGGTTTTTTGCCTTCCTCTGTAGCATGGGGCACAGATCACAGCTGGAGGATTCTCTGCATCTTGGGGTCTTCAAACTATTTGAAGGCTTCGATATCTAAGAATACAGGTGAGAGGATTATTCTAGGGGAGGAGGGAGGTGAGATTCTGTGGCCTGCACTGTGCGGGGGGTCAGACTAGATGATCATGATGGTCCCTTCTGACCTTGGAGTCTATGAGGTTGAATACGATAAGACATGGACTGAATTTTGCTGGTTTGCTTTGTCCTCCACTTCTTTCAGGGTTCACTGTGAAAATGTGGAGGTTTGCACTCCAACTGTACATGCTGGTAACAGGTTACCCCTCTAAAGCTCCTGGAAATTGTATTAAATGGTAAAAAAAGAAGAAAATCCATGATGGAGTTGAGGGGTAGTGACTGAGTAATGCCTTGGGCTTAATCCACACTTAAAAACTAAGTCAACATAGCTAGAATAGATCCTCCAAGTTACCAACACCTCAAGAATGAAGGTTGTTCAGAGCAACACACTTTTCAGAGTTCTGGGCCCAAGATTATGGTTGCTCTTTGAAAAGTTTGCAACTGAACATGAACCCTTTTTGGGTATGTCTACACTACCCCGCTAGTTCGAACTAGCAGGGTAATGTAGGCATACCGCAATTGCAAATGAAGCCCGGGATTTGAATTTCCCGGGCTTCATTTGCATAAGACGGGTGCCGCCATTTTTAAATCCCGGCTGGTTTGAACCCCGTGCCGTGCAGCTACACGCGGCACGAACTAGGTAGTTCGAACTAGGCTTCCTAGTTCGAACTACCGTTACTCCTCATCCGTTACTCCTCGTGGAATGAGGAGTAACGGTAGTTCGAACTAGGAAGCCTAGTTCGAACTACCTAGTTCATGCCGCATGTAGCCGCGCGGCACAGGGTTCGAACCAGCCGGGATTTAAAAATGGCGGCGCCCGGCTTATGCAAATGAAGCCCGGGAAATTCAAATCCTGGGCTTCATTTGCAATTGCGGTATGCCTACATTACCCTCCTAATTTCGAAATAGGAGGGTGGTGTAGACATACCCTCTAAGAGTTTACATTTAACACAGAACTGTATTGCGTATTTGCTTTTTTCTCCCCCTTTCCCTGCTGCTGTCCCAGATGAAGGGGTGTATGGTTGACTAGTCAATTTGTAACTCTGGTGTTCTAAATGGGAGGGCCTACTACATCTCATTTAGGGGGTGTGAAGCAAAAGAAAAGCCCCACCTCTGACTGACATCATTATACCAAGTTAATCCCTGTTGTAAATGTTTAACAATGATCTCCCCTTGATGGGGAGAGGTATTGTTGGTCTGTCCCCTCCCCCCCGCCACTTTTCCTCTTAATTACAGTCCGGACCAGGGTAACACTCACCAAGAGCCTTTAATGCTGACCATTGGATGCTCTCTTACATCAGCAGGAGTGGGGGAGCCCAACACCTCCGACTCCACGCCCTTCAGCCAGGCACCCCTCCACCTCCCTCCTGGGAGCTACTGCCTGCTTTTGAAGCCGGTGTCCTCCTGCTCAGAATGCTGGCGCATGCGTCCCATGCACCTCGCTGGCTGCGCAGATTCCTGCCCCCCCGCAGGTGCTGTCCGCCACCCACCAACCGAGTCGCCTCACGCCACAGCGCTGGCACTTGCTGCGGCTGCCGAACAGCCTCGGCACGTCTGCTCCACCGGCGTGGTGCTAGCTCAAGCCGAAGCCGTAGTACGGGGCGTGGCGTCTTCCGGGGCTGTCCGCTGCACCCCATCACAATGTTGCTATGTTGATGGACAAATTATTCAGCCAGGATCATTTAGGGAAGGTGGTGTGCCTAGCCTGGTGGGAAAAGCCCCTTTTATCAGCATAGATTTGACACTATACTACAGGGGTATGCTGGTATAGTCTTTTTAATGAAGTCATACCCTAGGATTTCATAGAATCATGGCATATTAGGGTTGGAAGAGACCTCAGGAGGTCATTGAGTCCAACCCCCTGCTCAAAGCAGGACCAAGCCCAGCTCAATCAACCCAGCCAGGGCTTCGTCAAGCTGGGACTTAAAAACCTCTAGGGATGGAGATTCCACCACCTTCCTAGACCACCCATTCCAGTGCTTCCCCACCCTCCTAATGAAATAGTCCGGCTCCATCCTCTTTGGAACCCCCTTATGCCAAGTTGTGGGCTGCGATCAAATCCCAACTTGTTCTTTTCTTCTGCAGACTAAATAACCCCCGTTAGCCTAGCTAAACAGTTAATGGTAGGATTGGATTGTTTGTTTATTGTGGTTTTGGCCCGGGCTCTTCCCCTCTCCTGCAAAATGGGGAAATGCAGAATCCACGAAGAAAGGTCGGTCTTAAAAATGACAGACTACAGCCTCAGGATCATAAGCCTGCATGTCCCTTCCAGGCCTCTGACATGTGGGGGAATGTAGTCAAACTTTCCCCACGTGACCCTAATATTGGAGCTCTGTCCCTCTGTACATGCACACAGAAGGGGAGGAACCCCCTCAGATTGCACAGGATAAATGTGACCAGCGGTTAACTCTGTGTTTTAAAGCACAGAGAGACAAGGGTTGTGGTGTGATACGACTCATCTCTGTGGTACACACTATCGTAACATAAAGCCGGGGTCCTTCTTGACAAGGGCGGGACCATTTCAGAGGGTGGAGAGAGGGGGTAAGGCCACATGTACCAGCAGACTCCTGGCTAGTGAGAGGAGGGGACAGAAGAGAAAGTGAGGGGAGGGGACAGAAGATGCAAGCGGCGTGCTTTCCCCTCGCTCTCCAAAAGTGATGGGAAGGGAAGAACCGTATCCCGTTACATGTGGCTGTAGCCCCTCCCCTGCTCCTGAACTGGTGCCCTTGTTTGGAATGCTTCCTGGAAAATTTAGATTCATACACGCACACACGCCTACCATTTGGTCTGTGATCAGCTAATTCATTGTTAAGTGTCAACAACATAGATGAGCAAAACACTGGAACCTCTCAACCTCTAAATTATGTAGGAGCTATTTTGCACCCAAAAAACTGCAGGCAAAAAACTGATAGTACTTAGACACCTAATGAGCTGTTTGCATCCACACATCAGGTATTTAAATGCTTAAGTGTCTTCCGCAAAATTAAAACATTGTGACTATAAATATATAAGAGCCAGAAAATGTCCAGATATTTTCTTGGTATTTCTCTAATCCCTAAGGATGCATCTACAGTTGGTTAGCACCACTGCCTAGACGTAGCCTATTTCAGGATACTGCAAGTATCCCAAAATAGCTACAGTACAGTCCCAATTATCCAACCTAAACGGGACCGACAGGTGGTCGGATTACTGAAAATGTCGGATGATAGAGACTCTACTGTAGCTGGAGCTGCTTGCTCCCCATCCCTGCCTGGCCCCGGCCCCTTCCCTCACTGCAGCTCCCAGAGCGCGGGCCAGGAGAACGGCCCCGCTTGCTGCCCCGTCGCTCTCCTGGAGCCACTCCTGCCAGTGCCGCTTTGTCCCCAGGAGCTGCAGGATCGGATAAAGTGGCATGTCGGATAACCAAAGGTCGGGTAATCCGGACTCTACTGTATTCCGCATCTTCACTGCACCCTTGCCTCAAAATAAGCTACCGAATTTGCATAGCTTATTTCGAAATTTGGTGCTGTCTACAGCGCTATTCCGACAAGGCCCTTAACCCTTGCTGAATGAGGGTTACAGGTATGCCAGAATAGCACACCCATTATTTTGAAATAACGGGTTCATTTAAAGATGCGGAATAGCTATTTCGGGATTCTTGTAGTATCCCGAACTAGGCTACATCTAGGCAGTGGTGCTAACCAACCATCATCACACACAATGCACTCCGTTTAAAAAAAAAATTGGACTTCCCCATGACAGGAAGCATTAGCAAAATGTGTATAACCTGTGCACCATTTGCTCCACCAAGAACACTAGCAAGGAGCCACAAGGCACAATCCAGCAAGTCAGTTTCAGTGTCCCAGCGATTTTGTTAAAACTGCATCATAGGAAAAACAACAAGAAGCCCTGCGGCACCTTAGAGACTAGCAGATTTATTGGGGCATAAGCGTTCCTGAGTAAAAAATTCCCTTCATCGGATGAATTGGAGTGGAGTTTACAGAGGCAGGGGTGTATATATATGCACAACAAAAGAAAGAGGATATTTGTGTAAATGAGGCTAATCAAGTCGGGTGGAAGTGGCTTATGCACAGCAGCCGAGGTTCCCTCTTGATAGCCACATTTCCACATCAGCTACTAGGAATGAGCAGGCTTGATTAGCCTTTCATATCTCTTGCTCAGTTTATCAGCAGAAATGGAGCAACTATTACAGACATTCCTCATCCACTGTAAGTGCTGCACAAGTATCATAGCCCAGCAAAATAAATGTTCCATGCACAACATAGCAAGCAAAGCAGTCGAATTGATTAGTAAAGTCCTTGGAGATAATGAGAAAAGAAGGACACCCCCAACAAAAGAGACTAGGTCCTAGACTATCAGGGTGTGTCTAAACTACATGGTTCCGTAGATGGAGCCATGTAGATTTGTTTGTTCGGCAAAGGGAAATGAAGCCGTGATTTAAATAATCGTGGCTTCATTTAAATTTAAATGGCTGCCACGCTCTGCCGATCAGCTGTTTGTCGGCAGATCGGGGCAGTCTGGACGCTCCCCTGTCGACATGAAAGCCCTTTATCAACCTCCCCGGTAAACCTCATCCTACAAGGCATAACGGGGAGGTCAATAAAGGGCTTTCAGGTCGGCGCGGGAGCGTCCAGACTAGCGCACTGAGCCAACAGCTGATCAGCTGTTTGTCAGCTCAGCGTGGCAGCCATTTAAATTTAAATGAAGCCACGATTATTTAAATCGTGGCTTCATTTCCCTCTGCCGATCAGCCTAATCTACATGGCTCCATCGAAGGAGCCATGTAGTTTAGACGCACCCTCAGAGGTATCTGCATGTGAAGATGGATTGAATGCACTTCATCTGCAATAGATACAATATCTTTCGGTCCTTCAACAAGGTTTCACAAATCAAGCCAGAAGCTTTTGGGTTTCCACTTATCACCCGTTAAAATGTTAGAGGTCTGTTCTTCATTCCCATGAAATGATTCCATATCTCCTTCACTGGTATCTTATTTTTGTTCATATGCTTTGACAGATGGAACCAACAATTCAGCTTCAGGCTTGTCCCAGCACTACATCCTCCTGTACTGGATAACATTTTAGAAGGAATATATAATTTGGATAGGTCATTCTGGATCCTTCCATTGGTTACTGTGGTCCCAAAGTCTGATCCAAGTGGCCATGAAGAGTGGACACTTCACAGTCAAATAGAATGCATCTGCTTAATATATGGAGGGTGAGGGGGTGCACGTCTGCCACCTGTGGCAATCACCTTGGGATTTGAACCTGACCGCTGATTACCTTCGTGTGCATGAGGCACAAAGACAATAAATATTCCAAGCATGAGGTTTTGTTTCATTAGCTCTACCAGAGACAGCATATGGGTAACTTTCCATTTCCCATTGTTCCAGAAAACCTCTAGTCATAGGAACGTGTCTTCTCTAGATGACTCTGATGGGTTCTCACACTCCCTGCGAATGTGTCACCATTTATGGATACCTACAACCCTTTTATGGCTGTTCACAGCCCTTCTTGCATATTTTAAAGGCCAGAGAATCATTTCTTTGTGTCACAACAAGATTTTGGGGTCATTTCCCCATCCAAGTTGATTGGTCTATAACTCTATTTCCTTTGGGCATTTCCAACTTTCTTCTCTCTTTGGACTCTTATTTACATCCCTTCCCCAGACAGCTATCTACTGGGTTAAATTCTGCCCTCATTTATAGCATCAGTCTATAGAAGATGCTCATGAAGCAGAGAGCAGAATTTGTCCCAGGAGTTCTAATTTACAGCTACAAAATCTAGTTCTCATTAAGACCTCATCTTATCAGTCAGCATCTTCACTCCAGAATCATTTCATAAGCATCTCTATTTAGTAAGGCAAATCTCTCCAATATCCCGAAATAGTGTTGTCCGCATCTTGACAGCACGCCCATTATTTCAAAATAACGGGCTTGCTATTCAGACATTGCCATAAATCTGATTGACATCCAACTAAATCTGAGGATTAAGGGACATTTCGGAATAGTGCTCTATTTAGAAATTAACGTGAAATAAGCTATGCCATTTGAGCTAAGGGTGCAGTGTAGATGCACCCTAAATGAACTGCTTATGTCCACTGATATACACCAATCATTGGAGGGAAGGGGAAAAAATTGGAAATATTCTTATTGATTTATAAAGCATCTTTCCAGTTAAGACTTCACTACTTACTACATAGAACAGTGCTCCTCTGGTTAACAGAGAAGCAACATTTTTAACAAGCATTGGCATTACTTCACTTGAAGACATCTTTTGGTGAAAGTTCAGGACAAGCTTAACCATGCTGAATTAGTGTTCAGTTCTGACATTTGGTCAGAGGGGAAAAAAGCAAACAACTTAAAAAAAAAAACCAGGTCTAGTCACAAACTCAAAGGGCAGCATTATATGTAGTTCTGTTTCCTTTCTGAGACATGAATGGATCTGGCTGTGTGTGGAGCTGCTTTTATCGATGTATCCAGAAATTACAGCCCAGGTTTGGCTCAGGTACTACCGCTGGTTTCAACAGCCAGAGCATATGGTTTTGAGACAGACAATCTCTTCTGTTGACTAAAGAATGTTTAACAGAGCTCTTCAGATAGTGTGTGTTGAATCCTCTTCATTTCACAAGTCATTTGCAAGCCATTCCTGGCCTCTGCTAAATATTGATTGTTCACGCAAATTGGATTAAGAGCTCAGACCAGTAATTTTCACGCCATGGGGCTTTCAACAGAGGCAGAAATGTATTGAGCATGTTGGTTGTTGCAGAGTGTAGGAACGTTGATACCATAGGGACAGGAGAACCCCGAGACAAGCTTGACACTGTGCCTCAGTGAATCATGGCTGAGAATGCCAAATTCAGGCCAGAGTGCTGAGAAATGAGGCAGACACCTCAAACTGGGGGTTATCCCCTCATTACAGATTTCCAAACCTGTCACATAAATGAGTTTCTGTAGCTCAAGTCAGACTGGGCCATGAGAAATCTGATGAGGTTCAACAGGGACAAGTACAGAGCTCTGCACTTAGAATGGAAGAATCCAACACACTGCTATAGATGGGGGGGACCAACTAGCTAGGCAGTAATTGTGCCTTCACCAGAGCTTAGGTTGATCCATTTTTGCACCCATTGACAGGCTGGGCTGGGGAGAGGAGGGGAACAGTTCAGGGAAAACTGACACCTCAAATGTTTCTCTAAGGCAATAGGAGAGAGATCTCCTGTTGGCTGAGTTAATCCGCTCCATCAGGGGTGGCAGCTGTGAGGACAAGAGAAGCTCTCCTATCAACTTAATAACTGTCTTCACCGGAGTCTAGGTCACTACAACTATGAAATGCAGGGATATTCGCACACGTGAGCCACCCTAAATAATCCTGTGATGTAGATCTGTTCTCATTTGAGCTGCATAATCCTAGAGCCAAAGATTCCCACAGCCTGCACCATCACGTTGCAGAAGTTCACAGGCTCTCTCTGGGGAGCTGTCCACATCACTCGTGAGAGTTCCCTGAATACCTCCAGCTGTTTCCAGTGCATTCAGGTGGTTTCCACGAGAATGGAATGGGGAAGAGAAGGCTGGACCTCTAAGATACATTGAACACATTTTATTTGAGTAACCTCTTGCACTTTGTATCACTGACCATATTTAAAACAAGACAGGATGGTTTTCTAGGGCTACATCTAGACCAGGGGTCTCCAAACTTTTCTGCCCGAGGGCCGCATTAACTATCAAACAGCAGTTCGGGGGCCGACTACACACTTGAGGTCCAAATAAAAAACAATCAAAACATGGATGTTGTTTTTAATTATTTATTTAATATTATTTTATTCAGTTATTATTTAATAACACATTGATACACTACACATGAACACCTGTATTAGTGTGAATGGTGAAATTGTTTCCTGGATGCCAAAATAGAGCCCAGCCCACTAGTGACCTCATGAGAGAGCTAGCCAATAGGATAAGAACGCACTAGCCAATAGGGAGCAATTGTCCACGCCAAGTCCCAACCCCTCTTGCTGTGAGGGACGCGCAGAGCCCGGGCTCGGCCGTCGGTCCGCAGGGCGTGTGGCCGTCCGTTGGCGGCTCCAATCCCCCGCACCTCCGGCCGGGGAGTCTCGCTGCCCAGGGCAAGGGCTGCACGGGTCCAGAGTCCCTCCTCCGTCCCGCTGGCTCCTCCGGCTTCCCTCTCCTGGCTGCCTGCCCAAAAGAAAGTGAGTGCCGGCCGCCCCTGTCCTTCCGGCCCCTCCCCCTTTTGAGCCGGCACACACGGGGCGTGCCGCTCACCCTGGCGTCCCTGCCCCTTCTCCTCCTGGGTCCTGCCGCCTTCCTCGCCTGCGGCTGTGCGCCCTCGCTCTCCTCCCCGTGGGCTTTCCCCTGGGCTCCTCTGTGCTGCGCCGCTCGGCGCTTCTCCGGGGGAGGGGCTGTCAGTGTGGGGAGTTTCTTCCCCGCCCCAGCTCCGCGGCGCTGCGCCGCTCGGCGCTTCTCCAGGGGAGGGGCTGTTAGTGCGGGGAGTTTCTTCCCCGTCACAGTCTCCACGGGCCGGATGAGAGGGCCTCGCGGGCCGCATCCGGCCTGCGGGCCGTAGTTTGGAGACCCCTGATCTAGACTACAGTGGTAAGTCAGAAAAAGATTTGCTTTTCTGTCGAAAGAGGCTTTTCCAAAATTTGGCACCACATTTCACAAAAAAACCTGCTCTTTCAACACATCCCTTCTTCCTCATAGAACGTGGTTTACTGGGATGGCGAAAGAGCATGTCTGCTTTTTCTGAAACATTTTTTGAAAAAGCAGATCCATTCCTTGGACACAGCACCGCTCTTCCGGGATACCTGTAGTATCCCGGAAAAATGCTGCAGCCTAGACGCAACCTAAAAGTATGCTCTAGGAATTATTTTGGAGAAGTGCCCCTTGCTGTGTTACTCATGGTGATCACAATGTTCCCTGCTGGCCATAAAAATTATTAATTTCCATTGCAATAAAAGCCAAGGTGCTAAGAGGTTACTCAGTCTGTCAGTCATCTGAAGTGGGTTGTGCCCATGAAAGCTCATGATACTATCTACATGTTTTGTTGGTCTTTAGTTGGAGTATTGTGTCCAGTTCTGGGCACTGCATTTCAAGAAAGATGTGGAGAAATTGGAGAGGGTCCAGAGAAGAGCAACGAGAATGATTAAAGGTCTAGAGAACATGACCTATGAGGGAAGACTGAAGAATTGGGTTTGTTTAGTTTAGAAAAGAGAAGATTGAGGGGGGACATGGTAGCAGTTTTCAGATATGTAAAAGGGCGTCATAAGGAGGAGGGAGAAAACTTGTTCATCTTGGCCTCTGAGGATAGAACAAGAAGCAATGGGCTTAAACTGCAGCAAGGGAGGTTTAGGTTGGACATTAGGAAAAAGTTCCTAACTGTCAGGGTATTCAGACACTGGAATAAATTGCCCAGGGAGATTGTGGAATCCCCATCTCTGGAGATATTTAAGAGCAGGTTAGATAAATGTCCATCAGGAATGACTATCAGTCTATCAGTATTTGGTCCTGCCATGAGGGCAGGGGACTGGACTCGATGACCTCTCAAGGTCCCTTCCAGTCCTAGTATTCTATGATTTAAGGTGCAACTAGACTATTCGTTGTTTTTTTAAGTTTTTCTAGTTACAGACTAACTTGGCTCCCTCTCTGAAGCGACAGTCTCGACGTTCAGTCTGACTAGTGCAATAGAAGAAAAAAACGTGATTGTGGGCTTTGTTTTTACATAAATATTGGGAACTATATGTTTGGCACAGCAATTCCCAATTCCTTGACGCTAACACAAGCTGTAAGAGAGCCTAAAGGAAGTGGCTAATGATAGCCATCCATCTCCTTCAATGACTTCTTAAGACTATGTAAGAAACAAATAAAATCAAGATTCTTTCTGGCTGACATTTGAACTGAGGTCCTTTGGGTTTTTCAAGTAAGATAGCTATTCCACCAGAGCCATGTGAAGTATACACATCTACTTAACTCTTTCCTGGGTTACTGGTGGTGTATGAATTACCATACATGTTCTGCACCATTAGAACCCCTACCAATGATTTTTGCCCCTGAATTTTTTATTTATGTACAGTAATGACACTGCACTTGGGACAGAAGAATCCCAAGCATAGTTACAAGCTGGGGAACCAACCAGTCAAGTAGTTCTGCAGAAAGGGACCTGGGGGTTACAGTAGATGAGAAGCTGGATATGAGTCAACAGAGTGCCCTTGTAGCCAAGAAGGCTAATGGCATATTAGGTTGCATTAAGAGGAACAATGCCAGCAGATCCAGAGATGTCATTATCCCCCTTTATTCAGAGTATTGTGTCCAGTTCTGGGCCCCCCACTACAAAAAGGATGTGTATGCATTGGAGAGGGTCCAGCAGAGGGCAACCAAAATGGTTAGGGGGCTGGAGCATATGACTTCTGAGGAGAGGCTGAGGGAGTTGGGTCTGTTTAGTCTGCAGAAGCGAAGAGTGAGGGGGGATTTGATAGCAGCCTTCAACTTCCTGAAGGGAGGTTCCAAAGAGGATGGAGAGAGGCTGTTCTCAGTAGTGACAGATGGCAGAAGAAGGAGCAATGGTCTCAAGTTGTAGTGGGAGAGGTCCAGGTTGGATATTAGGAAAAACTATTTCACTAGGAGGATGGTGGAACACTGGAATGAGTTACCTAGGGAAGTAGTGGAGTCTCCATCCCTAGAGGTTTTTAAGGCTCAGCTTTACAAAGCCCTGGCCGGGTTGATTTAGTTGGGATTGGTCCTGCCTAGAGCAGGGGGCTGGACTTCATGACCTTCTGAGGTCTCTTCCAGCTCTATGGTTCTATGATTCTAGGTGCTGACAAGTGCTGTTTGCAAGAAGTTCTGTTGTAAGTGGACTTTTCAGAGACAATGGCTCTTCCACTGAATACTCAGTAGCCCCGGGGAGGTAGGCAAGCACGTGTTCAGATGGGTAAATCATGGCATCTTGAGATTTAGGGCTTGATCCAAGCCCACAGAAAAAGCGAAGAAAGGCTTACATCGGTTTCACTGGACTTGGATTTAGACACTTGGGTAGCTGATCCCAACTGCCAGGAAGGCTGGGGAGGGGAGAGGGTGTTGGCTCAGGAACCAAGTCGGTGATGGAGGGAAAAAAAGGGAAAATTTGCTTCTGTCTTAGGACCCATTCATTGGTACAAAGCACATTGCCCCCTAAGATGAGAAGGGCTCCTTAGCCATAAGTAAGGGTTTGCAAGGCCAGCTCTTCATTCACGACTGTCTGAATGTGGAATTCATTCATGTGGAGATAGAAAAGCACTATGCAGAAAACCTGCCCTCAAGGTCAGACAACTTGTTATAAATTGTGAGGGCCCCCACCGCCACTCATCTGAGGAAGTGTCTTGCACACAAAAGCTCAAGATATGTACATTATATTTGTTAGTCTCTAAGGTACCCTCATTTTTAAAGTTACAGAATGGCATGGCTACCCCTCTGAGTGTCAAGAATGAATACTATTCACAAATCTTCCACACAACTGGTTAGTCTGGTTGCATGATAATATCCTAGGGTATGTCTACACTACCCCGCTAGTTCGAACTAGCGGGGGTAATGTAGTCATCCGCAGTTGCAAATGAGGCCCGGGATTTGAATTTCCCGGGCTTCATTTGCATGAAGCTGGCCGGCGCCATTTTTAAATGCCGGCTAGGCTTCTAATCCGAACTAGCTCCGCGGCACGGAGTCCGAACTAGCCGGCATTTAAAAATGGCGCCGGCCGGCTTCATGCAAATGAAGCCCGGGAAATTCAAATCCCGGGCTTCAGTTGCAACTGCGGATGACTACATTACCCCCGCTAGTTCGAACTAGCGGGGTAGTGTAGACATACCCCTACTCTAATGCAAGACTAGTCCAACTTCACATAACATATACTTTGCAGTTGGCCTCTGGCTCCCAATCTCAAATCCATGATCCATATAAAAAGGAGGAGGAACAATTCAAAGTCCTCTCAAGACCTGCCCCCTTCTATTTATAATTAACGGTGCCACATCTACAGCTTAAAGAAACACAACCTGTGCCTCCCAGGGATGGGACTTACACTGGCATCATTATAACCAAACAAGCTCCCACAGAAGCGAATGGGGAGCTGGTGTCACTTTGGAAGAAAATTAGGAAGTGAAATTAGGAGCAGATGATGCTCAGTGCGTAGCTACTTCTGGCACTCCATAGGCTGAGTACGGCAACAATCGCATCTTTTAACGGGTTTGTTAATTACACATGATGTGAAGTTTAAGAACTCCTTAAGAGAATTTCACTGATCACTCAAAGATTTGATTGTGCAGGTGCTTCAAACATAAGCTTAAGTCAAACACTTAGTGGAACAGGGTCGTATTTATTGCTTGGCTTTGGTGGAACACAAATAAACCATCTGTTCATTGGACAGGAACCCAGTATACTAGAAGAACAGGTGTGTATTTCAGAACTGATCCTAAACATATGGCTTTCTTAAAGTTTGAACAGAAACATGCGTGCCAAGGAACTATGGAGCTGATGCAAAGCCCCAAATAAAGTTAGATTCCTGCTTGAAATTCAGGCTCTGAATGGATTTGTAGCACTGTTCTCCTAGGCTACATCTACACTGGTCTACACTGCAGCTCTATTTCTGGATACTAGATGTGTCCTGAAATAGCAATTCCATGTCTTTTGAGCACACCCGTTATTTCGAAATATAACAGGCTTGCTTTTCCAATGTCTCTGCAAACCTCATTCTACAAGGAGAAAGGGACCTTTTGAAACAGCAATTGATTTCAAAATAAGAGCTGTGCAGACCGAGTCAAGCTTCGAAATAAGCTATTTCAAAATTGACTCTAAAGAAGATATGCAGTTTGCGTAGCTCAAATTGCGTAGCTTATTTCGAGCTCTGGGTACAGTATAGATGCACCCCCGTGTCTTCTAAATCCTGCCTCAGGATCCACTTTTGACCCTAGAAAGATCTTTGGGTAGACCCATATTTAAGAGATAAGGGGAAGCTCACTGTGATGGGTGGGGGAGGGGGGAATCAGAAGTCTCCTCAGGCTGTCCCCCTGGTGTGCTGATCGTGCCACTGTCATCTACCTTCCTGCTCTGTGGGGATCCCCACCACTCTGTTTTGCTGGCCCAGGAGCTCTGATTTCCCCCAGACAAAGCCCAGAGCTGGGGTTACCACCCCTTTGCAGAACAGCACCGACACTGAACCAGTTCAGCGCCAAGGTAGCTCAGATCTAAGGCACGCAGGAAACCAACCCCCCAAATGGATCAAAATGCCAAACAAATGCGTCTTACCCTGTATCAATGTTTTACATGATGAAAGAGTTTTGAATAGTGGTTGCTTCCCCTCAGGTAATAGTTATTTACCAGGAGACTCATAATAAGCAAAAGTGTTTTTATCAAGTATAAAAAGTAGGACTGAACAGGTTGCAAGGGGGGGGGGGGAAGTCTGATCGCAGTACGTCTCTAAATTAAAAAATAAAAAATGCTTACGGCATGTCTAGACTTGAGATCGGAAGATATGCAAATTTGCACCAAATTTGCATATCTTCTTTCAAAAGCAAAAGCGTTTTCGAAAGAGGTTCTTTTGAAAGAGAGAGTAGTCTAGACGTGGTTCTTTCATGAAAAAACCCTTTTGAAAGAACCGTTGTTCCTTTAAAAAAAAAAAAAAGGCTTACATGGCTTTCAAAAAAAGGTTTTCTTCCCCTCAAAAGAACAGCATCTAGATGACTTACTTTTTCGAAAACGTCTTTCGAAAAAGCAATCCGAAGAGGATATGCAAACTCTCGCCGAATTTGCATACCTTCTTTTGAAAGTGAAAGCAAGTCTAGACATGCCCTTAGCTAGTTCTAATCCCCTAAGAAACTTGCTATATGCCATTCTTACCCTCAACAGTTGTTCTAAACATGTCTTGCACAAATGAAGCATTCTCCTAGCTTGGGCCCAATCCTTCCCCCTTGGTCCATCTTAGATGTTTCCAGCATTGGTGGTAAAAGCGGGGTCTCCTGGCATTTGGCAACTGCTCCTATTCTTTGTTTCCCCCTTTTTATACCTTTTCCACTCATTCTGAGTGGAAAATTACTAGATCCAAAATGGCTTTCAGCATCAGATGGCCCAGTCATGTCTTTCTAGGACTAACCATAGTTTGCCCTTATGGGACAAATAAAACTAGTCCCAGGGCAGTGAGTTGATCACAGAGCCATTAGCTTTCTGAGGCTATGTCTAGACTGCATCCCTCTGCCAGCAGAGGGATGCGGATTAGGCAGGTCGAGATTGCAAATGAGGCATTTAAATATCCCATGCCTAATTTGCATAAAAAGGGCCACCGCCTTTTGCCGACTCAGCACTTTTTCTGCAGAAAGTGGCAGTCTAGAGGGAGATCTGTCAAGAAAGCAAGCCTTTTTCGACAGATCCTGTAAACCTCCTTGCAGATCCCCCTCTACACTGCCACTTTTATGCAAATTAGGCACAGGATATTTAAATGCCTCATTTGCAATGTCGACCTGTCTGATCAGCATCCCTCTGCCGACAGAGGGATGCAGTCTAGACATACCGGGTAGGTCTAGACTACATGCCTCTGCCAACAGAGGCATATTAATTAGACTACCTGACATAGTCAATGAAGCGGGGATTGAAATATTCCATGCTTCATTAAAATAAAAAGGGCCGCCACGTTGTGCCGGTTCAGCTGATTGTTGGCACAACACGGCAGTCAAGACGCAGAGCAGTTGATAAGGGAAGCCTTGGCCGACTGATCCTTTATGCCTCATGAAACATATTTAAATCCCTGCTTCAATGATTATGTTAGTATGTCTACTTTACATGCCTCTGTCGGCAGAGGCATGTAATCTAGACATACCTACCCTGAGGTAGCAGGAATGGCCCTCCTTAGACCATGAAGCATTAGAAACAGATCCACACTTCCTGTTTCTAAGCACATGAAAGCATGATACATGCACAAAAAAATAGGACACACACATTCAAAAGACTAACCTTAAAATGGATAGGTTACCTGAGGCATGTGGTCTAAAGCATCTTTGAGTTATCCACAAGCCACTTCTCAGATGGGATGGGGGCAATTACAGTCACAACAAACAACAAAGCAAAGTTTGATGCATTTAAAATCAATTTACCCAGAACTCTTTGCTTCCGTGCTTACATTTGAAGGATGGGGGGGGGACAGACAAGTATCAGAGGGGTAGCCGTGTTAGTCTGAATCTGCAAAAGCGACGAGGAGTCCTGTGGCACCTTATAGACTAACTGAAGTGTTGGAGCATAAGCTTTCGGGGGGGGGGGGGGTATATTTTTGCACCGTTTTAACGGTGAACTCCTCCATACTGAGGATTAGTTTTTTCCCTGGAAGAAAACGTTTCAGAGTTAAAAGAGGGAGGAAAATAACCCCTGATCGTTTCAACTCAAACCCTTTGCATTGTAGGGGAAAAAAAACCTGATAGCGATGTTGCCCATTTGACACAAGGTATTGATTTAGCCTCCCTCCAGGACATTTAAGGGGTTAATGCACTGCCATCCAGCTAACAAAAATAAAGAGAACAGCTCCCTGATGTGGGTAGCTGCCTAAATATTGCTCTAGATGTGTTTTTGCTTTAATGAAAAACTTCTTGCTAGCCACAGTTTTAACTCTAATTAATGTAAATGGCATCAAAGGTCGGCCCATATTTTCTCCTCCAGTTAATTAGGACAATGAGTGCTTTAATAACCCTGCCCCTGCTTTGCCCTAAATGAAGAAAATTTCCCTCCTTGTAATTCTTACTTTCATTTCAATAGCAGCATGCCGAGTGGATTAGGTCCCGAGTGACCCTTCCCAGCCAACAGCCCCCGTGAGCATGCCGAGGCTCTGAAAGAAAAGATGTACAACTCTACGAGGTTGTGCTTTGGCCTTTCCAAAACTAGCGAGATTCAAAGAAAACTTCTTCCTCGTCTGGAACAAAGAGCATCCTGACAGCAGCTGCGTCGGAGAAAAGCATCACTTATCACACAGTATCACCCGAGGCGACGATAGCCACCGTTTCTAACCCCATTTAAATGAATCTGTGTACTAGAAATCATGTGTCTATTTAAAGGCTCTCAAATGAAGTCATCCAGAATTGTTTAATACAATGAAAGGTTTCAAGTGAAAGCTAAGCCCGTGGTCAAGCTCTTGGATGTTAAATGGGTAGCTTTTCTCTCCCGCAGACACCAAGATGAGGTCCTTTGTTCTTATGTAGGCGAGTAGTCACTGCGGGTATACCCCTTCATGCCTAGCCATGGTTTAATCGGCTTTTAGATTTGTAGCACCCCCCCTCCTGAGTGTTGATCCTGTCCAGCATTAGTTGGCATCTCAGAACTCAGCCCTCCGACTAGGTCACATTTTAACTACACCCTTGCCAGGGCAACAGCACACCACACACGCACCACGCACACAGTGCAACATGCTTACATCAGGCCTTGGACCCTCAACACTGGGTCCTCCTGGTCTCTCTTCCCTTCTTTAGCCCAGGGCTTTTATCTCAGGAGCCAAAAACTACCCTCCCCCAGTGGCTGTCCACTCCAACTCCTGGCTACTACCCCTCTGATGTCTGCTGATGATGGGAAGACTTCATCCTGAGCATCTCTAAGGGCCTGTCTTTGCAGTAATTGATCCACCTGCAGTTGATTTATCATGTCTCCTTAGAGACAAATTGATCTCCGAGCGTTTTCCCGTCAACTCCGGTACTCTACCAGGACGAGAAGAATAGCTGGAATTGATGGGAGAGCGGTCTCCACAGTGTTGTAAAGTCAGAAGTACATCAACTTCAGCTATGCTATTCACGGAGCTGAAGTCATGTAGATTAGATTGACCTGGGGTTAGCGTACAAAAAGCCAAAATGACTATTTTTTTCAGAGCCGTGACTTGCAGGGCTCTGCCCTTGAATGTGCCACCAAATTCCCAAAGTACAGACTTACGGCAGTCTACACCTACTCAAGCTTGAGCTTTTATCCCTCTTGCTCATTTACTCTACTGAACACCGCCTGGCTCTCCTAAAAGACGAGCCAAGAGCCCTTTATCCAAGCTTACAATGGGAGCCTGCTGCTATTCTCCAAGGAGCCACTTCATCTTTCTCCTGACCTCCAGCCAAACATCTCTGGTCAGAAGAGGTTCCCAGGGCCAACATTTCACCTAGATCAGGGGTTCCCAACCTGTCTCAGTCCCCATACCCCCTTGGATTTTAATAAACCTTCCCGTACCCCCTATTCAATAGGAAAGGAAATAAATTCTAGACTCTAGAATCCACAACTTTTCTCACTAACACTACTAGTTTTGGAATATTGCAGTTAGGATAATCTAGTTATTTACTAAATAGTCCCCGTACTCCCTTGACAAGCTTTTTGTACCCCCTTGGGGTACGCGTACCCCAGGTTGGGAACCTCGGAGCTAGATCATCCCATACCTCTACTTCCTAGTGCCAAGAGACTATAAAGTCCCTTCCTTTTTTCTGCATTCCTCTTCCCCTTTAGAAAAAAAGGACTATTCCCTCCCCAGCTACTTTCACAAGTGGGCTTCAATCTTTCAGTAGTCCCAACCCCTCCTCCTTCCATCCAGATGGACTCATTGCAAGGGAAAGTGTGGCGTCTGCATAGCTGATCTTCTGATTCCTGTGTGCTGCTCCTTTAAATGAAAGAAGCCAGATTGAAATGAGGCAGGAAAGGGAAAGGAACAGAGTCATGGGGGAGAGAACTCACCCTGCAGGGGAAGCCAAGAACCCCTATTTATTACAGTAAATGGGCTGTTCCACACCTTGCCGAGTGGATTCCATTAAAGTGATACTATGGGCTTGTCTTCCCCACACTGCCGCATAGGCTACAGTATGGTGATGCGTGGCATGTGCCAAGGCATTGCACAGAACAGATCATAGAACCCTAGGGCTGGCAGAGACCTCAGGGGGTCATCGAGTCAAGCCCCCTGCCCAACCAGAACCAACCCCGACTAAATCAACTCAGCCAGGGCTTTGTCAAGTCAGGACTTAAAATTTCTAGGGATGGAGATTCCACCCCTCCCTAGGGAACCGATCCCAGTGCTTCCCCACCCTCCTAGGGAAATAGTTTTTCCTAATATCCAACCTAGACCCTCCTCCCCAGCTGCAACTTGAGAACATTGCTTCTCGTTTGGTCATCACGGAGAACAGCCTCTCTCCATCCTCTTTAGAACCTCCCTTCAGGTAGCTGAAGGTTGGCATCAAATCCCCCCTCACTTTTCTCTTCTGCAGACTAAATAAGGTAAGCAGAGTCTACAGGTCACAGCCCTGTAGTCCACACTGCCCTGTAGGCAAGGCTGTGGCTAGTAATCCATATGGTGATCTGATCATCAACGTACAGCTTTGACCCTGGCCTAAAACATCTAAGCCTAACTACACTGATTTGTATTATGAGAAACCAGGCCATTTTGAAGTTTAAGCCAACTTACTTTAAAACAGTTTTACTGCTTGCTGGCTCCCTTCTGAGCCTTACATGCTGTCTCCAATACACTATCTCTAACTAGAAGTGCAGGTGTTCAATTACTCCTCTTCAGGAGTTATTTTTCAGATCTAAAATTGCCCAGTAGACACTCTTGCATGCAATGGTTTCACAACCCTGACGATTGTCCACGGGCATCTCTCTTCTCCCAGCCTTCTCCTGTCTCGCACATGCTGAATAAACATTTTGTGGAGGACGTTACTAAATAGTCAGAATACCAAAGAGTAATAATGTTAATTGCTCGCAAAAGGTAAACGGTAAAGATTCCAGTAGCAACCAGTCACTTATTCAGAATGCTACAGAAACAATAACTTACTGGGATCCAATACGTTCTCCTGGGAATGGAAAAAAGTGCTGTTTGTCCTTTGTGAGAAGGCATCCACCTACTATGCTGATGGTCCTCAATATAGCCTCCATTTTATAGGACTGTTAATGGAGGCAGGTAAGGGCTGGACTTACCAAAAGGTGACTAAGCAGTAGAATCAGGATTGGCACTCATGTTTGTCTGGCTCCGAGTTCTCTCATATCAAGTTATACTCTGTTGATAATCTAACAGCACCTTTGTAAGGTGTGTTGGTTAGTGTTTGTACTGTGCTAAATAGAAGTGAGAATTGTCACTGCGTGTTGTGTGTATTTCTACCGCTAACATAGCATCCATGTATAGAGGTGCATATATCTATATCTGGACATGATAAATGCTAAGGCATCTGGAAATTGACATTACAGCATAAAATAGTAGAAGTTTCTCCTCAGCCTACCACTCGTGCTCTTCTATACCCACGTGGCTATTATCCATGAAGCCACTTTACAGGAATTTTTGAATCATGAAATAATCAGTAGCTACTTTGTCCTACCTGCTAAAAAAGAGGAGACTTGGTACACAGTTCCAATAAAAGCAATAGCCAATGCTGATGATAGGTGGTTCTGGGGTGCAGAGCTCTTTCTATGAAGGATGGGACATTAGACAACAGTGCTTTTCTGTGGCCGAAGGGACCAGGTCAAACTGGACTCATAGCAGAAGTGTTAAAGATGCTATATTAGAGTGGTGTGAAAAAGTCAAGGATTTTATGCCCATAGTGTTTTTCCTGTACAGTCTGCATGGTTTTGCATCCTCAGCATTTTGCTTCTCTAGCAGTTATTCCTAGAACTGGAAGGAACCTTGAGATAAGATCAAGCGTAGCCCCCTGAACTCATGGCAGAACCAAAATTACTGATACAGCAGAAGCATCTAGAGGCGTTAAATCAAAGTCAGAGCACTACTGTGCTAGCTTCCATACACACAGAAAGAAAGGATCTCTGTACTAAACACCCCCCACATACTTTTCCCCCCCTCAAAAAAACTCCCCTTAGTCATGGCTAATGAAGACATGCAACGAAAGGGCAAAGATTGGAGGTGAACAGAGGATGAGGTAACAAGAATACAAATATACTTAATACATCTCAGAGGAGTAGCTGTATTAGACTACCTTGAAAAATGAGTGGTCCTGTGGCACCTTAGAAACTAACCAAACTACAAAGAATTATGAGCTTTTGTGGGCAAAAGCCACTTGATCAGATGAATTAGAGAGGAAGTGGGTTTTGTCATGAAAGCTCATGATTCTATGTTGTTTGGTTAGTCTCTAAGGGTATGTCTATACTACAGCGTTATTTTGAAATATCTTAGTTCGAATTAACTATTTCAAACTAAGTTATTTCGAAATAACGTGTCTACACACAAAATGCATTTCGAAGTAGTGTTTTGCTATTTTGAAATACAGGCAGTCCCCGACTTACGCGGATCCGACTTATGTCGGATCCGCACTTACGAACGGAGCTTTCTCGCCCCGGAAGTCGGGGCGAGAAAGCCCCGTTCGTAAGCTGCTCCGGTGCCCCTGGTCTGCTGGAGACCGTCTCCAGCAGACCAGGGGCACCGGGCGGGTTCGCGCGCTTCTGAGGCTTTGCCAGAGCAAAGCCTCGGAAGCACGGGAACCGCTGCTGCTGCCACTTGGGTGCCGGTGCCTGTGGTCTGCTGGGGACCGTCCCCAGCAGACCACAGGCACCGGGACCCAAGCGGCAGCAGCGGGCGGGTTCCTGCGCTTCTGAGGCTTTGCCAGAGCAAAGCCTCAGAAGCGCGGGAACCCCCGCTGCTGCCGCATGAGACCCGGTGCCTGTGGTCTGCTGGGGACGGTCCCCAGCAGACCACAGGCACCCGGACTGAAGCCGCAGCCGCGGGGGGGTCCCGCGCCTCTGAGGCTTTGCCAGAGCAAAGCCTCAGAGGCGCGGGGAACCGCCGCTGCTGCCGCTTCAGTCAAAGCGGCAGCAGCGGCGGTTCCCCGCGCCTCTGAGGCTTTGCTCTGGCAAAGCCTCAGAGGCGCGGGACCCCCCCGCGGCTGCGGCTTCAGTCCGGGTGCCTGTGGTCTGCTGGGGACCGTCCCCAGCAGACCACAGGCACCCAGACTGGAGCGGCAGCAGCGGCGGTTCCCCGCGCCTCTGAGGCTTTGCTCTGGCAAAGCCTCAGAGGTGCGGGACCCCCCCGCGGCTGCGGCTTCAGTCAGGGTGCCTGTGGTCTGCTGGGGACCGTCCCCAGCAGACCACAGGCACCCTGACTGAAGCCGCAGCCGCGGGGGGTCCCGCGCCTCAGAGGCTTTGCCAGAGCAAAGCCTCAGAGGCGCGGCACCCCGCTGCCGCTGCGGCTCTGCTCCCCGTGTCCCTGGTCTGTTGGGGGGGGGGCGCAGCTAGTGTGCTCCCCCCCCCAGCAGACCAGGCTTTTGTTTTGGACTCTGGGGCAGAGCAGCTGGGGCGCTGCCGATTGGTCCTGCAGCGCCCGTGGGCACTACTGGACCAACCCGGCAGCACCCCAGCTGCTCTGCCTCAGGTCCTGATTCAGCAGCTGCTGGTCAGTTTCAGCAGTGGCTGAATCAGGACATCTGGGGCAGAGCAGATGGGGTGCTGCTGGGTTGGTCCAGTAGCACCCCAGCTGCTCTGCCCCAGGCGTCCCCAAGTCAGCTTCTGCTGAAACTGATCAGCGCTGACTACAGGAAGCCCCAGGCAAAGTTGCTCTGCCCCGGGCTTCCTGGAATCAGCTGCTGATCAGTTTCAGCAGCAGCTGACTTGGGGACGCCTGGGGTTCTTAAGTTGATTCTGTATGTAAGTCAGAACTGGCGGTCAGTTTCAGCAGTGTCTGAATCTGGACGCCAGTTCCGACTTACATACAGATTCAACTTAAGAACAAACCTACAGTCCCTATCTTGTACGTAACCCGGGGACTGCCTGTAGTGCGTCCACACTGAATCACATTTAAGGCTGGCCAGAACCAGGTCCAGCAGGGCATCAGGTCAGGAGTTACTTTGTGTGGCTGCTGCCTGAGGCTATCTGAGGCCTGTGCTTAAAGGGACCCCCAGTTCTCAACTTGCCTGGCTTGCTTGCCTACCTCGATGAGGGACAGCAAAGATTTTTGCCTCTGCGTGCTCTGGTTGCCCTCTCTCGGGACACCACAGCACTCCGCAACATGGAACCAAAGCTGCCCCTGGGCACTCTGGTGCGTCTCGTGGATGAGTTGCTGCGAGCCTGGCTGCACTTCTACAGGCTGCCATCCGGGAGGTCCATTGGGAGGCTGTCAGTATCCAGGAGGCCCTGCGGGAGACCTTCCACCCTGAGGAGCACTAAGAGCCTCCCTGGTCTGCCCCACTGGGGGCTTGTGCCTCATTCCTCCCTCACGTACTTCCACTTACCCCTCCCTAACCACCCTTCCTGATGTCAAATAAAATACATGTATTTTCATGAACATAAACTCTCTATTTAACAAAACTGGGGAGGGGCAGGGGAGGGAAAGGAAACTCTGGTGAGACAGGGGAAAGGAGGCAGGAGTGGGGAGGGGGAAACCTGACAGGAGGAAGCTAGAAGGGAGAAGCAAGGGGAAGAAGTGGGAGGGGAAGCTCAGGGTTGGAAGGTGGGGGGAGGTCTCGCCGGACCATCTTGATTTTCATGCAAACCTGCTCCTGGGTTCACATGTGGCCTTTGGTGGCCAGGCTGGCAGCTATCCTGCCATAGACAGCCATGTTCCTCCATCTAGTGCAGAGATCATGGATGCTGGGGGGACCCCCCCAAACCTGAATAAGCTCCGTGATCTCCACCCTGGACTGGACCCTGGCAGGCTCCTGGGAGCTGGCAGACTGTTCCTGGAGAACGGTGGAGGGCTGGCTGTCAGTGGCTTGCTGGCTCATGTTTTGGGGCCACTGGGTCAGGGGCAGTGACTGCTGGCTCTGGGCTGGCAGGCTTGGAGCTGGCACAGGCACTGTGGCCAGAGTCAACCCCTTTAAGGTCTCCGGGGAGGGTGGAGGGAGACGAGTGTTCTTGGTTGAGGCTGGAGTGGCCACCAGGGCACTCTGGGAAGGCTGGAACCCCCCTATTTCGATAAAAGTGACTACACAGCACTTATTTCAAAATAGCTATTTCTACTCTGGCATTATTCCTCGTGGAATGAGGTTTACCAAATTTGAAATAAGCACTCCGCTATTTCAAATGTATTTCAAAATAGCGGTTTGGCTGTGTAAATGCTAGTAAAGTTATTTCAGAATAACGGCTGCTATTTTGAAATAGCTTTGATGTGTAGACATACCCTAAGGTGGCTCAAGACCACTCTTTATACTACAAGTTACTGTTCACACAGGGCTTTTCAATTTTCAATTCCGAACTCAAAATCTCAGCATGAAACTCCAACAAAATTTCCCAGAATTTCACCCGGTTTCATGCCTACAACAGCCAAGAATATATATGGCATACATTAGGAGATTGTACATTAGGAGAGGCATTTCCAACAGATCTAGAGAAGTGATTATTCCTCTTGATTTGGCACTGGTGAGGCCACATCTGGAGTACTGCATCCAATTCTGGGGCCCCCATTACAGAAAGGATGTGGATGCATTGGAGAGGGTCCAGCAGAGGGCAACCAAAATGATTAGGAGGCTGGAGCACATGACCGATGAAGATAGGCTGAGGGATTTGGGCTTATTTAGTCTGCAGAAGAGAAGAGCGATGATTTGATACAGCCGCCTTCAACTTCCTGAAGGCGGTTTCCAAAAAGGATGGAGAGAAGCTGTTCTCAGTAGTGACAGATGGCAGAACAAGGAGCAGTGGTCTTGAGTTGCAGTGGGGGAGATCTAGGTTGGATATTAGAAAAAACCTATTTCACTAGGAGAGTGGTGAAACACTGGGCTGGGTTCCCTAGGGAGATGGTGGAATCCCAATTCCTAGAGGATTTTAAGTCTTGGCTTGACAAAGCCCTGGCTGGGATGATTTAGTTGGGATTGGTCCTGCTTTGGGCAGGGGGCTGGACGCGATGACCTCCTGAAGTCTCTGCCAGCCCTAGGAGTCTATATTTTCCCCAATGATTTGGATGAGCACACGCTCTGCCTAAGTTCACTTTAAAATGTGCAGACACACAAAGACTATGTCTGCACCGCTTATGTCGGCCTCATTTACACTGATCAAGTGTGAATAAAGTACCCCAGAGAGCAACACAAGCACCAGCGTGCAGAGACTTTGTAGGCACAAGAGCTTCTCTTGCTGAAGTAGCTTCTGCCTCTCCTGGGGCTGGTTTTACCATGGAAACTGAGGGTACTTTGGCCTGCGGGCCGGATCTAGCCCTAAGCTCAATTTGATTCAGCCCGCAACAAGTCTCCGCATCCCCTGCCAGGAACCCTGAGCTTTTGTGCCCCCCGAAGGGTGGAAGTGTGAACACTGAGTTGTGAGAGTGAGGAGTAGGGTCTTTTGCTTGTGTTCGGCCCGACTGATATTTCTGCGGGTCCGTGGACCCCGAACAAACCAACCAACCAACCAACCAGTTTCTCCACCCCGTGCTACCAGAAAAGCTCTCTCCCCTCCACCAAATGCTAAGCCACCGCCGTGCTCTATGTGTTGACAAGCCCTTGATAAACCTTTCAGGGAATAAGCTCCAATCACAAAATAAAGCTGAAACTGCAGGGTCACTTCAGTTTACATTTGATTGTGAAGAGTCAGACCTCATTCTAGATCTTCTGTCCCCTCAGCCTGCATGGACGTGTGTGTTCTTTCAAATCAATATTCAAAAGAGAAATGAGAAAGCCCCCAAGCTGACTATGCAATTCTGAGAAGTTCATTGTTTTTAGGAAACACGAAATGGGGGGAAAAAGGGGAGGCCTTAACAAGGGAACTGTGTTTAAAATGGACAGAAAAGGAACGATGAAATCATACTCCTGCTTGCAGCTCTTTCAAAATGAGTTTTAAACCCCAAGCCTCTATCAGGCGAGCCAGGTTTTAATCAGGGAAAATAATTTTCTATCAGGGAAAAGGTTTCAGAAAAGTAATTACAACAATATCCATTTGCCCTGATAAAGGCTTCCTGGCTGATAAGACCGAACCTGGCAAAGAGACCTCATTTTTCCCCCCACGAATCTGAGATTATGTCCTAGCATCGAATTTAATGCCTAAAGAAGATGCTTTATTGAGCTTTCTGAATAGGAGATTGGTTTCCTGCTGCCCTTTGAAAAGGAGATGGTGTATTTTAGAACAATAACACTTATCACATATCCAGAACTGAAGAAGAATGAAAGGGAGCAAAAATACTGCTGGTGAATGCAGTATTTAAAGAGGAATTTCACAATGCAGCAAGATGAAGGCCTTTATCTAACACCCAGCAAAGTCACGTCAATAGGACCTTGACTTTAATTAGGCCCTCAGAGAACAGTTACGGTAATAAAAATGTTTGTGTTAATATAGCCTCAGTCTTCTAAAACGGTTCCAATCACACTTTACCAGGCTGGGTGTATAAATAACTTATTTTGCAGTCACTTTATTATGGGTACCATTAATCCTAGGCATGTCTAACAACAGCTAAATGTTCAACTACCCCAAAAGTGACATGTCATATATCAATGGAGGGCTAATAATACACTGATCATTAATATTCTTGCATGACGCATGTAAGGTTAACCCACAAGGAACTTTACAGATGTGAAGAAAATTCATGACTAAGATATGTTTAAATTAAGCATGCCAGAGGAAGTTGATCAATCAGTAAGTTCAACTTATTCATAAATGATCTGGAGAAAGGGGTAAGCAGTGAGGTGGTAAAGTTCGCAGATGCCACCAAACTGTTTAGGATAGTCAAGACAGAAGCAGACTGAGTGCTGAGTATTTGTAGGATTGTCAGGTGCCCAACATTTTTGCCTCCTGGCCAGGGGGGTGGGAAAAAAAAAAAAATCAGAAAGTACCAGACATCTTAGGTGACCAGTATTTTGTGAATTTCTTTACCAACAGGAGGCGAAAATACTGGACACCTGGAAACCTACCCCCATGTCCCCTCACTGACCAGCAGCAGAGGCAATTTTCTACATTCTGGGTCCTAGTGGTGCACCTCTCCTCTCCCCCAGTCTAGCACCTGAGGCAACCGCCTCAGTTTTCCTCATGGTAAGGCCAGCCCTGGCTAGGGAGAGCCCTCAGAAGAACACATTTACTGGACCTAAAAAGCGGGGGAGAGAACCTTTAAAGTTACCCATCCCTTTGGTGAACAAAGAGAACAGCACTGATTCTCTCGGAGTACAGGCAGTCCCCGAGTTACGCGGATCCGGCTTATGTCGGATCCGCAGTTACGAACGGGGCCCTCTCCCTGGTCTCCAGCAGACCAGGGAGAGGAAGCAAAGAGGCAGAACCAACCCAGAACCAACCCAGCAGCACCCCAGCTGCTCTGCCCCAGGCGTCCCCAAGTCAGCCGCTGCTGAAACTGACCAGTGGCTGACTACAGGAAGCCCCTGCCCCGGGCTTCCTGGAATCAGCCGCTGATCAGTTTCAGCAGCAGCTGACTTGAGGATGCCTGGGGTTCTTAAGTTGAATCTGTATGTAAGTCAGAACTGGCGTCCAGATTCAGCCGCTGTTGAAACTGATCAGTTTCAGCAGCGGCTGAATCTGGACGCCAGTTCCGACTTACATACAGATTCAACTTAAGAACAAACCTACAGTCCCTATCTTGTACGTAACCCAGGGACTGCCTGTACATCCGCTCACACTGGCGATGTTGCTGTAAGCAGGGAAACCATACTGAAGAACAGCTATAGCTGGTTAAGTTAGTTTTAAATTTTGTTTATAGCCATTTTCACCTTTGTTTACTTGCTATCTTTTAGGACTTCATTTCAAAATAACCCCCCTTAGGCTGATACACAACTTATAAATTCCACACTCTACCAAACCTGTTATTTTGAAATAATGGGCCCTGGAATTCAAAATCTGTACTCCTGCTTTTCATCGGGAGGAATGCTAATTCTGAAATAGTTACTTTGAAATAATGGTCGTGTGGATGCTCCGATGCCGCTATTTTGAAATAACTACTGCCCAGAGTAATTCAAACGAATTACTCCCCACTGCTCTAAGTCCGAGTTAGCACGTCCACATTAACGGAGCCTGCCTCGGACTAATTTCAAGGCCGCCCCGTAACATGGACATGCTAGTTTGATTTTGTTAAATCAGGAGTTAAGTTGAATGTACTAATTTCAAAATAGTTTCCTAGTGTAGACATGGCCTGAGTGTTCAAGAGAGGGCACAGGATGCTGCAGAGACAGTTGAGAAATTCCAGGGTTGGGTTCCCGGCCTAGCTAGGAACAAAATTCTTCAGAACTTGTTGTCAGGGCAGGCATGCCAGGGAGCAAATGCAGAGCAAAGCTCTTGTTTTTTGAGGCTGGGAGGGGGTAAGTCACTGACTCACAATTCTTTTAACCCAGCAGGTTGTCACATGAGTGCTGTCTTGAAATAATGCAGATCAGTGTCTAATGCCCATCGTTTGCATACCCAGTAGGAGATCAGAAATGAAATTCATACCCAGGTTTTTATTTTTGGTCACATACACACCCATCCATTAATCCCTGCAGTTTCTTTGTGTGTGTAGACAGAGAGAAACATTCACCAGCAGCAAAGTTTAATCTTCTGTGGGGCAGAACAGCTATTCAGCAATTCACGCACAATGACAAAACAAATCAATCCAATAAGCTTCCTGTCGCTGTTAGAGGGTTTCCGCACCTGCCAGTCGGCTAGGATACTTTACCAAGTCATTGAGTTTCCATTTTAAGGCTTAGAACATAACCCTCCTCCAAACGACCCCCTAATCCAGTGGTGGGAAGCCTGTGGCCCCGGGAGACATTTTGATCACCATTGCTCATGCACCGAGTTGCCAGATTCTGTTGCTTTCCAGCCACATCGTTATTTTCTTACCAGTATTACAAGCACATCAAGCAAGGGCACAGTGAAGGGAGACGTGTGTGGATTGCACATCATGCTGGCTGTCAGAGCCATGCGCTCTCTCTGGCCAATCAAAGCCCTTCTACAGTGCAATGGGCACCCGCTGCCGATTGTAGGCACGCAAGCACAATTAGCAAAATGATTCTATCCCAGAAGCAATTTGGTTGACAGCCCTGCCAGGCCTCTGCACAAGCTCTGCTCTTGCCCCCTGGAAGGGGCGGGGCCTCAGGTGGAAGAGGCGGGGCTTGGGCTAGGCAGCCCTCAATGCTGCATCTTCCCCAGGCAGCCTGAAGTGCTACCTAGAGCATGGTACATGATGCTTTCGAAATCACTGCTGGAGCATGGGGCGTTATAAGCCCATTTGTTACCCATAGGGGGGAGGGGAAAAGGGAGCAAGTCATCATGGGGAACTATCTTAGTTACCACCATCTTGCAGCCCTCTGAGCTGAAGGAGGACCACACCTGTGGCCCACTCACTCGCCTTGATTTCCCATCCCTGCCCTAACGCTTGCATAATCCATTTGACTGGGTCACCACCACTGTGAGGGAACAACTGAGAACGCCGAAGCTGAATTTCAGAAGAGCAGCAACCGCTGCTTGGTATTTCGAGTAGGATTCATTGTGGCATGAAAGAAAACTTTGCTTTAACTGCATGGTTAATGTCTAATTAAGAATATCATTTCCCCCAGTGGAGAGAAATCAATCGTGTTGCAGTTAATTCAGTTTACAGCTGTCAAAATTGGGATGCTTGAAAGGTCCGTGTGTTACCCACCCACAAAGAGCACGCGGGTAGCGACAGAGCGGAGTGACAGCAAGCAAGAGTACGTTTGGAGACCAAGTTAATCCTTCCTGAACACACGGCAAAGGGTGAAAGGGGCAGAAGACAGCTTGGCTTCCCAGGCCTATTCTCCCGTCCATTTCAACATCCAAGTTGAGAAGATTTTTCTAATCGGTAGCAAGCAGAGCTAGCTTAGGCTGCGACTGGAAATTAAGGCTGGCCCTCTTGGCCTAGAATCACAAAGGGCATGTCTACATAAGACTAAATCGGAAATAAGGTACGCAACTTGAGCTACATCGATTGCGTAGCTTACGTCAAAACAGCTTATTTCAGCTTTTGGCGCAGTCTACACAGCAGGAAGTCCAAGGTAGAGCGCTCTTCCTCGGACTTCCCTTACTCCGTGCAACAATGAGAGTTACCTAAGTCAGGATAAGAGGTCCTCCAGCTCAACATTATTTTGACATTACGTCAGAATAACTGCTTACCGTGTACATGCGGACTATGTTCTTTCAGAATAACATCAATTATTCCAAAATAACGCTGCTGTGTAGAAGTACCCAAACGGACTTAGCTCAAATCTCAGTCAGGCCCCACTGCAATTCACAAGCGAGCCGCTCAGCTACCACTGAACTCCTGTACCTGCTTCAGGATTCTGCTTCGCCTTGCGCACCCAACTCCTGGCTTACCAAATCAGACAAAACAGACAGAGAAAAAAAATCACTGTCTCATTTTTATCATCAAATCCATTGAAATATAAATATTACATCGACAGTTCAGACTGAAACTTAAGCCTGTTTTTCACTTGTGACACTGGAGTCTAAGTCCTACTGCCCCCCACCCCCCTCCCTCCGGGCTTAGGGCCACAGGGGCCCCTCCCCCGGCTTAGAGCCACACACCCCTTACTTAGGGTCACAAGCCATTGCTATACTTCTCATTCTCTGACACCAGCCCTTTGTACATTTCTGTGGTTTTATCCTATATTGCCCATGTCCTCTATCTGTGACTTAATAAAAATACCTATGTCAAAAATCATAGCCTCTTATAGAGAAAGAGTTGGAGAATCACATCATTGTCTGTACGACATTTTTGTTTCTTCAGGATGAACCTGTAAAATCCAGAACTCACTGGTCCAGCAACATCTGTGGTTGTTCTGGACCATGGATATTGCTGGACCAGAGAGCCCTGGTTGGTCAGGTTGAGGGGCTGGGCTGGTAATGGGAAGCACAGGGCTGGCACATTGGGGAGAACCGCCCCACTTGGGCCTGGCCATGGAGGTCACAGCCGGCGGCAAAAGTGCAGCTCCAGCTGGAATCAGTGCACTGAGGAGCAGGAAGAAGAGCCCTAGCAGGTCTTGGGGCAGCAGGCCTGGGGCACGGAGCAGAGCCAGTATCTGTGAGAGGAACCTAGACCTGCCCTGGTCCAGCAAACTCTGTAGTTCAGGAGCACTCAGATCCTGAGGGTGCCAGACCAGGGAGGTCCTATCTGTAGTGACTTCACTAGTGCTGTTTACATGGCCGGTTGTAAAAACTAAGCAAGTATCTAGCAGAGTGGCCATGCCTCCATGAAGACTTCTCTGTAACCCCAGGGTTTAAGAACCACCGTCTCTAGTGGGAGAAGCCCTGAAGCTGCTGTAAGCGTCCATCTGCCCAGAGGCTTTGTAAATTCCACTGATTTTTTCTCGTCTCAGGGTAGCCGTGTTAGCCTGTATCTGCAAAATCAATGAGGAGTCTTGTGGCACCCTGAAAACAGATTTATTTGGGCATAAGCTTTCATGTGTAAACACCACTGTCAGATGCATGATGTCATGCATCTGACAAAGTGATTTTTACCCACAAATGCCTATGCCCAAATAAATCTCAGTCTTCAAGTTGCCACAAGACTCCACGTTGATTTTCTGACCACCCGAAATGAGGCTTGGTGACACTCAGAGTCCCACCATGGATAATCTCTGCTTTCAATCCAGCCCTTTTTGCTTTGCGCAACTCATCTCCAGTCAGGGAGTTGTGGGTGGCGGGAAAGGCCAAGTAGAATACAGCTTGCCCTTCTGTATCTATATTGTTTCCCCGCTGCTCTGTATCTATGTTGTCGCTACAGTGCTGACTACAGTAAAACAAAATAGCTTCTTTTGGCAACAAATCTAAGTAGACAGCACTTGGAAGAAGTCCAGGAAGCGGATTGGAGTAGTAGCGAGGTTACTGCTTTGACAGAGTCATTCTTCTGATCACAGAGCTGGTCTTTGAATTGCCTACTGCTTTCATGGGGTTCTCATGGGAGCTATTTAAAAAAAAAAAGCCACACACACACACACACACACACACACACACACACAAAGAGCACCAGTCATTTAGTCCTAGATAACAAACATTCTTTCAAGACCATCAGGGTAAATGAAATGTTTCCCATTTTCTTAGTCTTCTGCCTGTAGAAGTTATTCCAAATACTCCAAATGTTCACCACATGAATGAAAAAATAATTCTCTCCAGTCCAGGAATTATTGGATGTAACAATCTCAGAGGGGTAGCCGTGTTATTATGTAACTTTTAAAACAATAAGTAGTCCTGTGGCACCTTAGAGACTATATATATTATACACACACGTGTGTGTGTTGGGGGGGGGGGGAATCCAAATACATTGATAACAGTCCATGCTACCATTAAAGAATATCAGTTGGAAATCATGGGCATAGAGCGGAGGAGAGAAATATCCATATATCTGAACAAAAAATTTTTAAGCACGTTGGTAGCCCTCACCAAAATGCACACAGAAACGAAGGAAAATTTATCTTCATTCGCATGGATGGAATTTCTCCTGGAGGAGATGTGCTGGACCAGCCTTATCATTTAAAAAAAAAAAATCAGCTCTTTCAGACCTACATCCATAATTCCCAAAACCTAAACCTACAAGATCCTTGTGTCAATTGTAAATCAATCCCATTCAAGATTATAATTTAAATCAATTTTTTAGATGAAGGTATGTGGAGGCATATCGTATAAGAGTGGATTTAATCAAAGCCTCCTCCCCTCAAATGTATAATTTCATTTTGGGACCATGTTCATTATAATTCATCAGTAATTCTCAATTTGATAATCCTTCACGTGTAGCTCCAAGCATTTCTTGGGAGTCCTTTTTATTTTTCCACATTGCTAATATAGCGATAGATTAGGGTAAAAAACTATTTGAGTCTCTTGGAAGGGTCAACAATTGTGTGCCATATATTTTAATATTACCCTGAATGGCTCAATACGCGCCAACAAACAATATGAAACGTGTGTCGCAACAGGCTTTTAAAAATTATGGAATTCACTTGCTGTAATTTCACACACACCTAGACCAGCTTTAAATATGAGGGAGCTAAAAATGGTTTCAAATTAGAAGACTAATGGATTGTATGCTTTGCAAAGTGCTCTCATTTCGACTGTGTCCTGTTGAGATGGGAAGCCTCCCTGAGAGGCATAAGCCAGAAAACGATTCAGTCTCTTCCGTTGTCTGTGGAGTGCTAAAATGCACACAGAGAGAGTTTTGCCTCAATTTTATTTCACCTTTGATGGTCTGCCACACACACTATAGTGGGCATCCAAACCTGAAGTGTCCAAATGAAACGGCTGTTATGCTTTGTAAGTTATTCACATAGCACTACGGTGGACAAAACAATATTTTGGGAATCCCCTGTATTTTCCCCCTCCAGCCTATTCTTTTGACCAGAAAGAGATTTGGGGGTGGGAAAGGCACTAGAAGACTAGGTACACATATTAGCAACACTTATGGTTTTAAAGAACATTGCTTCCAGACTCACACAGAGGTTGCCAAAATCACAGAAACTTAATTCAACTTTAGCCCTAAGATGCCATAGGGCTACTCTTTTTTTTTTTTTTTAAATTGGATACACACCTATCTCATAGAACTGGAAGGGACCTTGAGAGGTCATTGAGTCCAGTTCCCTGCCCTCATGGCAGGACTAATTACCATCTCTGACAGACTTGACCCCGATCCCTAAATATCCCCCTCAAGGATTGAGCTCACAATGCTGGGTTTAGCAGGCCAATGCTCAAACCATTGAGCTATTCCTCCCCCAAAAAGAATAGTAACAGCTGGATATGGGCCCGATGCCCCAGCACCATCCGTTTTGAGGGCTAATTGATTCGGCAGGGAAGTTGTTACACACTCCTTAGTGGATTCCAACTTCCATGGCCACGGTCCTGCTGTCTATATCAACCAACACCTTTTCTGGGGTCTGATGAGCCTTGGCATTGGGCGCATTAACCCGGCATTTGGTTAATCCCACAGTGCCAGTTCTGCTTACCAAAAGTGGCCCACTAGGCACTCGCATTCCACGCTTGGCTCCATGCCAGCGAGCTGGGTTTCTTACCTATTTAAAGAGTTTGAGACTAGATTGAGATCCTTTCGGCCCCAAGACCTCTAATCATTCGCTTTACCAGATAAAACTGTGGAGACGAACAAGCGTCAGCGATCATGAGGGAAACTTTGGAAGGAAACAGCTACTAGATGGTTTGATTAGCCTTTCGTCCCTATACCCAGGTTGGATAACCAATATGCACATCAGGACTTCTACGGACCTTCATAGAATCATAGAACCATAGAACTGGAAGAGATCTCAGAAGGTCATCAAGTCCAGACCCCTGCTCTAGGTAGGGCCAATCCCAACTAAGTCAACCCGGCCAGGGCTTTGTCAAGCCGAGACTTAAACACCTCTAGGGATGGAGACTCCACTACTTCCCTAGGTAACCCATTCCAGTGCTTCACTACCCTTCTAGTAAAATAGTTTTTCCTAATATCCAGCCTGGACCTCTCCCACCACAACTTGAGACCATTGCTCCTTGTTCTGCCATCTGTCACTCCTGAGAACAGCATCTCTCCGGGTATGTCTACACTACCCTCCTATTTCGAAATAGGAGGGTAATGTAGGCATACCGCAATTGCAAATGAAGCCCGGGATTTGAATTTCCCGGGCTTCATTTGCATAAGGGGGGCGCCGCCATTTTTAAATCCCCTCTCGTTCGAACCCCGTGCAGCGCGGCTACACGCGGCACAAACTAGGTAGTTTGAACTAGGCTTCCTAGTTTGAACTACCGTTACTCCTCATTCCACGAATGAGCGGGGATTTAAATATGGCGGCGCCCCGCTTATGCAAATGAAGCCCGGGAAATTCAAATCCCGGGCTTCATTTGCAATTGCGGTATGCCTACATTACACCGCTAGTTCGAACTAGCGGGGTAGTGTAGACATACCCTCCATCCTCTTTGGAACCTCCCTTCAGGAAGTTGAAGGCTGCTATCAAATCCCCCCTCACTCTTCTCTTCTGCAGACTAAACAGACCCAGCTCCCTCAGCCTCTCCTCATAAGTCATATGCTCCAGCCCCCTAATCATTGTGGTTGCCCTCCACTGCACCCTCTCCAATGTGTCTACATCCCTTTTGTAGTGGGGGGCCCAGAACTGGACACAATACTCCAGATGTGGCCTCACCAAAGCCGAATAAAGGGGAATAATGACATCTCTTCACCAGAGTGTCCCCTGGGTTCACCCTGCCCGGTCATAGTTCACCATCTTTCAGGTCCTAGCACATATGCTCATGTTCCACCTTCCTGATGGACAAACTAAACAGCTACCCTTATGTATCTGAACAGAAATTTTAGGATTGTTTTCACTTTGAAGTCATGGATTTCCATTTTTTGAGTGTCAAAATTGGCATGGAGCACATTAAATTTATTGAAATGGAATCTTCCGATCAATTTGAAACAAAAAAGTTTTCAATATTCAATTTAACAGAAACAGTCTCTCCCCCCACATTCCATACCTGATCAAAAGAAATTGTGATCTGGAATTTTCAGTCCATGAAAAACTGAGTTCTTAAAGCAACACCAACATCTCTATATAGTGTTCAGTTACATTTCTGACTCTGGACTGCAGCCCATTGAGATTATACATGATTGCAATAACCTTATGAAACAGATTATTAGCAGCCACCATTTAAAACTTCTATGGCACTATGCCTATTGGGATGAGGATTCCCAAGCACTTTGAAAATTTAAAGTGCTTTATAAAGCAGTGAGTCAGTGACCAGGAGCTTTGCGAACAGGGGCAGCAAACAGGGAGTTTTGAGAAAGAGCTCTCTAGGTAAAGGAGGAACAAATAATGGATCCTTGAGGTAAGTGGCTGTCTGTAGTGTGTGTTTGTGGGTTACCTGCTGTATGCGGAGCTTGTGTTTGTCTGTATGTTTGTTTGAAGGAGCATATGTTGTTGCCAGCAGCTGGAAGCTGTGAGCTTCTAAAGGTTTGAAATCTAGAAGCCTCTGTTCATTGGCTGAGCCTTAGTCAGGGGCGAGGCTATCAGGAAGTCCAGGGCTTTATAAAGCAGTGAGTCAGCAGCCAGGGAGCTTTGCAAACAGGGGCAGCAAACAGGGAGTCTTGAGAGGGAGTGGGAAGGGGTTGAGGTACACTTGTCATTCTTTATAGTTTAAAGGTTTTAATCAAAACATCCTGGCTGTGTCTACATTGGCACCCTTTTCCAGAAAAGGGATGCTAATGAGACACTTCAGAATTGCAAATGCATTTAAATATCCCCCGCGGCATTTGCATGAACATGGCTGCCGCTTTTTTCCAGCTTGGGGTTTTGCCGGAGAAAAGTGCCAGTCTAGACAGGATCTTGTGGAAAATAAACCCGTTTTTCCTACTTTCAAGTAGGAATAAGGGATCTTCCGGAAAAGGGTTTATTTTCCGCAAGATCCCGTCTAGACTGGTGCTTTTCTCCGGCAAAACCCCGAGCTGGAAAAAAGCAGCAGCCGTGTTCATGCAAATGCCAGGCGGGATATTTAAATCCCCCGCGGCATTTGCAATTCCGAAGTGTCTCATTAGCATCCCTTTTCCAGAAAAGGGTGCCAAGGTAGACACAGCCCCTGATTTAAACAAAAAACACTATCAATAACCTAGGTAGCTATAGGAGAGAATGCAGGCAGAAGCCCAGCAGCAGAATGGGGGCCATCCTGTTTATTGTGTTCAGTATAGCATGTATGATTACCTGCCCTATGGGCAGGTAACACGCGTGTGCATTCGGTGCAAGGAGCTCCTGGCCCTCAGAAACCACATACAGGCTTTAGAGGCCAGGGTGGCTGAACTGGAGGAGCTGAGGGAGGCAGAGAGGTACATAGATGAGGCTTTCCAGGACACTGTAGAATTGTCCCACCTCCAATCAGACAGCCCCTGCGCTTTTAAGGAGGATGAAAGGCTCAGGGAAGGAGCGCAGTCAGTGGGAGCAGAGGGAAACCTTTCCATAGTTGGGACCCTCCTTCCAGATGTTGGGGTATCCTCTCGCACTGAGGTTACCTCTCCAGGGGAGGGAACTCCAGTCAGTAGGAAAAGGCAGGTGTTAGCAATGGGAGATTTGATCATTAGAAATGTAGATAGTTGGGTTTGTGATGACCAGGAGAACCGTATGGTGACTTGCCTGCTGGGTGCGAAGGTTGCGGATCTCTCAAGACATCTAGATAGACTTATGTGTAGTGCTGGGGAGGAGCCAGTGGTCATGGTACATGTAGGTACCAATGATATAGGGAAGGGTAGCAGAGATGACCTGGAGGCTACATTTAGGCTGCTCGGAAAGAGACTGAAATCCAGGACCTCTGTGGTAGCAGTCTCAGAAATGCTTCCAGTTCCATGCACAGGGCCAGGTAGGCGATCAGAGCTTCAGAGTCTCAATGTGTGGATGAGATGATGGTGTAGGGAGGAGGGGTTTAGATTTATAAGGAACTGGGGAAACTTTTGGGACGGGGGAGCCGATACAGGAAGGATGGGCTTCACCTAAACCAAGGTGCATCCAGACTGCTGGCACTTAGTTTAAAAATTGCTCTGAAACCTTTTTAATATTAAGAGATGGGGGAAAGCCGGTTGGTGCAGAGGAGCACGTGACTTGGGAAGAGACATCTCTTAGAGGAAAGTCTATTGATAGAGATTCTCTAGGTTTTAGACAGCAGGAGAGGATGGAATAGGATAATGTATGGCCAGATCAGATGAAAAACATTCACATAAAAAACGAATCCGACATCAGAAAATGGCAGACAAATAAAGAGTCACAAGTTTTTAAAGTGCTTGTATACAAATGCTAGAAGTGTAAAGAATAAGAAGGTTGAACTACAGTGCCTCATGTTAAAGGAGGATACTGATATACTAGGCATCACAGAAACCTGGTGGAGTGAGGACAAGCAATGGGACACAATCATTCCTGGGTACAAAATATATCGGAAGGACAGAACAGGTTGTGTGGGTGGGGGAGTGGCACTATATGTAAAAGAAAATTTAGAATCAAATGAAGTAAAAAAAAATCAAGCAGTGAGAGATAAAGACATCTTTTAAAAAGTGGTAGTCAAATCCTAGTGAGTAAAATAGAAAGGAACATAAGCACTGCCAAATTAAGTGTAAAAATGTAATACAAAAAGCCAAAAAGGAGTTTGAAGAACAGCTTGCCAAAAACTCAAAATAATAAAATGTTTAAGTACATCAGAAGCAGGAAGCCTTTTAAACAACCAGTGGGGCCCCTGAACGATCGAGATACAAAAGGAACAATTAAAGACGATAAAGTCATTGCGGGGAAACTAAATTAATTCTTGGCTTCAGTCTTCATGGCTGAGGATGTTAGGGAGATTCCCAAGCCTGACCGGTCCTTTGTAGGTGACACTTCAATGTGAGACAAGTCCTCAGATTTGTCATCAGAGGAGGTTTTGGAATTAATTGATAAAAAACTAAACAGTAACAAGTCACCAGGACCAGATGGTACCCAAGAGTTCTGAAAGAACTCAAATGTGAAATTGTGGAACTATTAACTCTGGTTTGTAATCTATCCTTTAAATCAGCTTCTGTACCCAACAACTGGAAGATAGCTAATCTAACGCCAATATTTAAAAAGGGCTCTAGAGGCGACCCTGACAATTACAGGCTAAATCTAACGTCAGTACCGGGCAAATTAGTTGAAACAATAATAAAGAATAAAATTGTCAGATACATAGAAGAACATAATTTGTTGGGCAAAAGTCAACATGGTTTCTATAAAGGGAAATCATGTCTTACTAATCTATTAGAGTTCTTTGAAGGAGTCAACAAACATGTGGACAAGAGGGGGAACCAGTAGATATAGTGTACTTAGATATCCAAAAAGCCTTTGACAAGGTCCGTCACCAAAGGCTCTTACATAAATTAAGTTGTCATGGGATAAAAAGGAAGATCCCTTCATGGACTGAGAACTGGTTAAAAGACAGGAAACAAAGGGTACGAATAAATGGTAAATTTTCAGAATGGAGAGGGGTAACTAGTGGTGTTCCGCAAGGGTCAGTTGTAGGACCAATCCTATTCAACTTATTCATAAATGATGTGTAGAAAGGGGTAAACAGTGAGGTGGTAAAGTTTGCAGATGATACTAAACTGCTCAAGGTAGTTAAGTCCAAAGCAGACTGTGAAGAACTTCAAAACGATCTCAAAAACTAAGTGATTGGGAAACAAAATGGCAAATGAAATTGAATGTGGATAAATGTAAAGGAATGTACATTGGAAAAAATAACCCCAGCTATACATATAATATGATGGGGGCTAATTTAGCTACGACTAATCAGGAAAGAGATCTTGGAGTCATTGTGGATAGTTCTCTGAAGACGTCCACACAGTGTGCAGTGGCAGTCAAAAAAGCAAACAGGATGTTAGGAATCATTAAGAAAGGGATAGAGAATAAGACAGAGAATATCTTATTGCCCTTCTATAAATCCATGGTACACCCACATCTTGAATACTGCGTACAGATGTGGTCTCCTCATCTCAAAAAAAAGATATACTGGCATTAGAAAAGGTTCAGAGAAGGGCAACTAAAATGATTAGGGGTTTGAAACGGGTCCCATATAAGGAGAGATTAAAGAGACTAGGATTTTTCATCTTGGAAAAGAGGAGACTAAGGGAGGATATGATAGCGGTATATACAATCACGACTGGTGTGGAGAAAGTGAATAAGGAAAAGTTATTTACTTGTTCTTATAATATAAGAGCTAGGGGCCACGAAATGAAACTAATGGGCAGCAGGTTTAAAACAAATAAAAGGAAGTTCTTCTTCACACAGCGCATAGTCAATCTGTGGAACTCCTTGCTTGAGGAGATTGTGAGGTCTAGGACTATTACAGGGTTTAAAAAAGAACTAGATACATTCATGGAGGTTAGGTCCTTTAATGGCTATTAGCCAATATGGGTAAGGAATGGTACCCCCAGCCTCTGTTTGTCAGAGGGTGGAGATGGATGGCAGGAGAGAGATTGCTTATGTTAATTAGGCATAAAAATGGACAAACCTCCAAAGAATTCAAAACTAAAGCTGATGGAAGACCAGAAGATATCTCCCACAGGACAAATTTTGAAATATCAGAAGGTGGTTTTTAGCTCAATTCAGGTCAAAACGTTAAAATATCAAACCTTTTCACACAATGAAAAAGTTCCAAAAACATTTTGATTCAGAAAGCATCAGCTACAGGAGAAAATATGGGGCACTATGGTCAAGGTGGGACCCATAATGATGAGTTCAGACATAAGGAACCTGGAATTTCAACTCTCATGGAGCACAATGGAAGCTCAGGAAGAAACAGATTAAACGTTTCTACAACCCAGGCTGAAACTTTGAGATTTGACTTATGAAAATTCCATGAAAAAAACTGACCCCCCTCAAACACACACACACACTCCCTCCCTGAAGAATTTCTATTTCAATGAAACCCCATTGCCACATAGGGGAAAAAAAAAGTCAACATTTTCAACCTTCCCTATTCAAAACAAAACCCTTATTTCAGATGTGTCTCATTCCATCTTAAGTATCAAAGTAAATCTAACATTGCTTTAAAGAAGCTGTTCTTTTCTTCTTCTTCGGCACATTTCAGAGGGAAGGATAATCACAACACACACTTTTGAAAACTTCGCTCTTCTGTCAATGGCTGATTGCAACTTTTCTTCTTTTTGGTTAAAAGGAATTTCAGGAGGTGAAGTATGAAATTATCTTAGCCTCGCCTCACACATAAGGCAATCATCGTTTCGTATTTACAAGAGAAAACGGTCCTCAGTTCACATTTTGGCTCTCCGTGATAGACGTCTAAACAAACATCCTCTACATTGTGTATTGCTTTCCTTCAGCTGGATGCTGTTTTGACTGCCACTACTCATTGTGCAGCAACAATTTGCACTTCAAGCTTGAAGAGATACTCCTCTAATAGCTTCCCCACTCACCATGATTTAGCCCATCCAGCTGCCAAACCCTCCATTGTGCCTTTGTTTCAAGACTCATTATTCGACATTTAGCTGCACTGAACTATATCTGTCACCCATTCGCATCAGGTGCTCAGATGATCCAATACTTCTCAGACTTCACTGTGCCTCATTATTTGCGGTTCCCCCATAATTTAGTAGCTTCCTCAGCTTTGGAAATTAGGCTTTGAATGTTCTCATTGAGGCAAATTTATATCAATACCACAAATTGCAAAGATATGAAGGATAATACTGAGTGGCAACAAACAAGCTTAGCAGTTGCTATGCTTAAGCCAACCCACATGCCGATAATCATCTGATTCCTTTTAGGCTTACAAGATAAGACTTGTTCCTCTGCTTTTAAAAGAATCTAATGCTGCTGCTATCACTTAATGGCAAAACTTAAATTTAAATGGTTCAAAATCAGGTGTGGTTTATAAAAGGCTGAAAAATAGGTGTAAGAATGAAAGCTAGTTAAGCATGCTTTTCCTCATCCACATGTCTGAGAGGACATTTCCATTAACAAGTTTTTCTGTATAAACACACACAGTCATTTAGATTTTTGGAAACAGTTAGATGTAGACTCCCCACTGTGTGGTACTCATTCAATTTATTTTTAAATCACCGGAATGAAAGAGGTTTCGTTACTCCCCCCTCTCCCTGAAATGTAACTTTTGAACACTTCTCAAACTTCAGAGAAGATACAAAATGGAGGAAAAAAGCCAACCACTCTAGGGTTTTGTTTATTTTTTTAAAAAGAGTTGGTTCCAGGCTATGAGACAGAGAGAGAAAAGGTAGGATAGGAAATGTAACATACAATATTCATTCAGGTGCAAAAATAAATTTAAAAAAAAAAGAGAGAGCGCGCGCGCACGCGCATGCAGAGGAAAAAGCCCACAGTAAAGAGGGGAAAATTCCTACGTGTTTTTTGTATTTTTTTTTTTAACTGAAATTGAAACATTCAATAACCTCAATGAATATTTGTTCGGAAAACCCTTCTTCAAAAAAAAAAAGACTTTTTTGTTAGTTTTCAAGTATACCTCTCTGTACACTTGCTTTCCTCCCCAGTCCCATTAGTTTGGGAGCCATCTCTTCATCTTCCTAACTGTCAGGGTGGTTAAGCACTGGAATAAATTGCCTAAGGAGGTTATGAAATGCAGATTTAACAACAGGTGTTTTGTCTAACCTGCTAGGGATGGTATAGATTAGGGGTGGACAATAAGTTTGATGGTGGTGGCTAGCGTTAGGCCCTGGTGGGCCAGCAATGATTTATTTACCTGCATCTCCCCAGTTATGATTTCTTGAAGCTCCAGCTGGCCACAGATCGATCTTCCCAGCCAATGAGAATTAATAGAAGTGGTTCCCAAGTCCATGCTGCTTTCTGCAGCTCCTATTGGCTGGGAACAGCAAACCATGGTGGACGGGAGCTTCAAGCAACTAAACCAGAGGCAGAGGTAAATCAAGTCTTGGTCTAAATGCTGCGTGGTCCTCCCACGCAGGGGGCTGGACTCGATCACCTCTTGAGGTCCCTTCCACTCTTATGAATCTATTAAAGTTTTTGCCTGGGATACTTGTTAGCGGACTCAAACCAAAGTGCCAGTCCTAGGCATTCACATATAAACCTTGCAGATTTCCCCTAAACCTAGAATGGGCAAAAGCCAATCCTGACTAATACCAATCATTGGACACATTCATCTCCAAAGCCAGTCACAAGTTCTACAGCTTAGCTCCATCTTTAGGTCAGATTCACCCTGAACAAACAGGCCTGCTTATTTTTTAGTACCAGTAGGTCATACCATCCTCAAGAGACATCACAACATAAGTTAGTGCGCCCTCTTGGAAGCATGGAAGTCACAGGTTAAACAAACAGAGCAACAGATACCAGGTTGCTCACCAAGTGACTTCCACCATTCAGAGAGCAAACAGCTGGTCTACTCAGGCTTTTCTATTCGGCCAGCTGACTGATTAGAAAAACAATTGTAAAATCCCTGCTACGGTGTCACTTTCTTTGCCAGAGATAAGGGGGATAGTGTCAGAAAGAGGAGGATCACATCGGACATCCCTGATGTATAGACATGGACATACTGTAGCAGGATTAACATAGAAAATAAGAGTGAGGTTGAAGAAAGGCATATTCACAAAGTGGAGGGTGCTCTATAGCAAGTGACAGCAGCTTCCCCCGCTGACTTGACAGCAAACTTTACTGGTATTATTCTCGATTAACAAGAGGAAAAACGACATTCCAAACTAGAGTGATTCACGTGAATTTGCTTCTCTGGCTGATGGGAAACTTGATACTCCCTGTAGCCAAAGCTCAGTAATGACGTTAGGGAAGAAAAATTACGATCCGTTATGAGCTCAGAAAAGCAGCATGAGACACACCTGAGGGTAGTGGTGGATCATTTTATGTAAATGAAAGTGTTTGTCAATAAGTAGTAAAGGAAGCCCTGGGATATTTACATGCATTATACGTGTGGATAGAGATACTAGAAGCTCCTTTGGCACAGTTCCTCAGAGTACTATTTCAGGGTGCCAGTTTGTTCTTGGATATACAGGACATGCTACAGCACATCTAGTGCAGGAATGGATTTCCCATGGTGCAGATATGACCGAGCCATTGGAGAAGGGAGGGCCTTGATGATTTTTGGAACCTACCTCACCAAAGCAGTAGCCTGCAGAATTGCTTTTCCTTGACAGTTAAGCTGAATGATCATCTGGACGTTTCTACAGTCATGGTGAGGAGAACACAGCATTGTGGGGGATAGCATAAAAGGTTTTGTGAATGAGTCCAACTCACTTCTACTGAACCACATCATCCTTGTTTTACCTCTTTATATCACAAGCTTTACAGAAAACCCAGGCTGTGTCTACATTGGCACCCCTTTCCAGAAAAGGGATGCTAATGAGACCAGTCAGAATTGCAAATGCCGCGGGGGATTTAAATATCCCCCGCGGCATTTGCATGAACATGGCTGCCGCTTTTTTCCGGCTCGGGGTTTTGCCGGAGAAAAGTGCCAGTCTAGACGGGATCTTGCGGAAAATAAGCCCTTTTCAAGTAGGAATAAGGGATCTTCCGGAAAAGGGCTTATTTTCCGCAAGATCCAGTCTAGACTGGCGCTTTTCTATGGCAAAACCCCGAGCCGGAAAAAAAGCGGCAGCCATATTCATGCAAATGCCGCAGGGGATATTTAAATCTCCCGCGGCATTTGCAATTCCGACTGGTCTCATTAGCATCCCTTTTCCGGAAAAGGGTGCCAATGTAGACACAGCCCCAGAGTTCAATTATTACTTACTCTTTGTCTTATCTAGAAGATTCCCCACTAAAGTCAGAGCAGAGAGAGAGATTAAGTGACTTGCCCAAGGCCATACACAAAGTCAGAGTTCCTGGGACCATTACTCATCTCTGGATGCTAACAGCTGGATTGACCTCAGAAGGGGTGTGTCTACGCTGCACCCTTATCTCGAAATAAGTTACACAGTTTGTACTAAATGAACTGCGTAGCTTATTTCGAGGACATTTCAAAATAGCTTATTTCAAAGTTTGGCACTGTGCAATTTTGAAATAAAGCGCTATGCCGAAAAGTCCCTTAACCCTCGTGAAATGAGATTTGCGGGGACATCGGAATTGCGAGCCCATTATATTGCAAAAATGAGGGGTGCGCTCAAAAGACATGGAATAACGATTTCACAATAATTCTGGTATCCCGAAATAGCACTGCAGCATAGAGGTAGCCAAGCAGAGGAAGTTTCTCAACACCTCATGTTTTGACCTCCCCTCCTCCCCCTGTACATAACTCTGATTTTTGAAGATCTGATCTTTCAAGACCTTCCAAGAGTGTAAAGCACATGCTGCATGCCCCATTGCAGGGCATGGAATCGCTCCTCTGAAAACTATATTACTAAAGACAACATTCTGGGTACCAGTTTCTAATGGCCTTAGTAGTAGGGAGACAGAGGAACAACCGAGCTAGATGCAAACAGAGGTGATATGGGAGCCTTGAACTGGAAAAGCTTCTCCTGTCGCTTAACAAGAGAAACTGCTGGAAACAGACAGAGCAACGAGGTACTGGCCACATCACTTTTGGGGGACCATCGCTTCAGTAGGAACGCTGCAAAAAGCACATCAGGAGGATTTAGCGGGGCGGAGGACTTTTACCAAGTCAGCAGCTCATCTTATTATCCTTTCACGTTTCACAGAACATTCTTCCCTCCCCTTTTAATTAAAGCATTGTTTTGCCAGCAAGACTTAATTAAAAAAAAAAAAACAAATTTCTAACTTAATGGAACCCTGTGCTATATAAATAATTAATTCTCAGTTGACAACGTTTCCCCTCTCCCTCTCCCCTTGATCTGCTTGCTGACTGCAAAGGATAAAGTGATGCTCTAAATTCTACATTAAGTATCATCTGTTATTTTACCCAGACTACGATACTTGGGTTAAGTGTAAGAGCAGGGCTGAGTACAACCCTTCTCAGTTTGTGTAGGGGTGACACAATTCAACCTGTAATAGCTAACCAGAAGAGAGTATTCCGGTGGCTATGCTTACTTAGGGTGCATCTGCGTGGCACCATTATTTCGAGATAACTAGAGTTATTTCAAAACAACAATGTGAGCGTCTACACAGCCATTCTGTTATTTCAAAACAATTTTTTCCGAAATCTGTAAACCTCATTCTGTGAGGAATAGCACCTATTCTGAAATAAGGCATGTGTAGACACTCCACTGCTCTTTCAAAATAGCCCCTCACCAGGGCCATTCTAAGTTATTCCTCCCCAATGCACCCTGGGGCTCTAAGTCGAGATAGTATGTCTACATTAGGGAAGCCTGCCTCGGACTAATTTTGAGGCTTCCCTGCAGTGTAGATGTGCTATTTCAAAACAAGCTGTTCCGGAATAATTTATTTCCAAATAAGTGTGCAGTGTAAACATACTCTTAGGGAACAATTTTTCTCCTGTTTAAGCAAGAGAGAGTCATATGCAAAACCGGATTAAGATATGCTGATGCTCTAATGTATGTCAGTTTAAGAGGCCCAATAGTATTAACAAAAAATTATGTGCATATTCTAATAGAAAGGACAATGAAAATAGGAATAAAGTTCCATACTTGCATATATACCAGTACATAGGCAAGGATGTAATTAAAAGCTAGTAATCTTTTTGTCATTACAGGGCCCTCTGAGGCCCCAAACTGTACTTTATTTAACTTGTGTGTAAATCCAGCACTAGTCAAATAATGAAGTTTTGTTTGAAAATACCAAGCCTCAATTGTGCAACCTTTGTCGTTTTGAGCAATACCTTAGTTTCTCCATAAACAGTCAAATGAGGTTGGTTAGACTCTTACTGCTACTGTCACGCTATGTGTGCAAAAATTCCTGCCCATTATTATTCCTGCAATAATCCTGAACTTATTTTGCTGAGGAGTTCTCCTTTTATTGGTGGAAATATGGATTGGAGGAGCAATTGTGTGATGCTACATTTCTAGTCATCAGGAGGTACAGGGCAACTTTTTCTAAGCTTGCCTCATTTCAGAATTATGCTAGAGGAAGACTTCCTCATTTCTCTGGACACTGGAGTAATTTACTTTTTAATATTTAAAATTATTAGTATCTGAAGGCCAGTGAAGGGGATCTTGTTACTTTCATCAAGGTAGAATATCACTCTGAAGTCTTGGCCACAGCCATGCGTAAATTTGCCAGAAAAATCGGCAACATTTTAGCCAATCTTCAGATAAGATGCACCATTTCCAAAGTCTTCAAGAGACCTTGTTATAGTTATTTTAAGGCCTTAAGTCAGGATGGGATTCCATTGTGTTTGGCACTCAGTGATAAAACCGATCCCTTCTGAGATACAGCTGTCTATTCCTCTTAATAACTTTGTTTACATTTTGCAGTAACAGGACAGAATGTTCATAGAATCCTAGAACTGGAAGAGATCTCAACCTTGGAATTTTTCAGTGTTGTGGTAGTTATCTTGGTCCCAGGATATGAGTGTGAAAACATATAGAAGGGGATACACCTTTTATTGGACCAACTTCAACAGAAGGAAGGTACAAGTGTTTGAATGACAGTGTTCTTCAGATGTAGGCAAAGGGGACAGATAGCAAAGAGTAGTTAGCTCAGATACTAACTGGTCAGTGGTAACTTCTTGTAGGTTCATTTGAAATAGTGGGCAAGAAGGGTTAGATTGTTATACAAGAGGGCTTTGTCTAGACTGGTAAGTTTTTCCGCAAAATCATCTGATTTTGTGGAAAAACTTGCCAGCTGTCTACACTGGCCGCTTGAATTTCCGGAAAAGCACTGACAATCTCATGTAAAATCATCAGTGCTTTTCTGGAAATACTATGCTGCTCCCGTTCAGGCAAAAGTCTTTTTCCAAAAGACTTTTGCGCAAAAGGACCAGTGTAGACAGCATAGTACTGTTTTCCGCAAAAAAGCCCCGATCGCGAAAGTGGCGATCGGGGCTTTTTTGCGGAAAACCGCGTCTAGATTGGCCACGGACGCTTTTCCACAAAAAGTGCTTTTGCGGAAAAGCATCCTGCCAATCTAGATGTGATTTTTTTGAAAATGCTTTTAATGGAATGATGTAGATATTGGGATAGAGAGTACGCTTATTAAGTTTGCAGATGATACCAAACTGGGTGGGGTTGCAACTTCTTTGGAGGATAGGGACATAATTCAAAATGACCTTAGCAAGTTAGAGAAATGGTCAGAGGTAAACAGGATGAAGTTTAATAAAGAGAAATGCAAAGTGCTCCACTTAGGAAGGAACAATCAGTTCCATACATACAAGATGGGAAGCGACTGTCTAGGAAGGAGCATGGTGGAAAGGGATCTAGGGGTCATAGTGGACCACAAGTTGAATATGAGTCAACAGTGTGATGCTGTTGCAAAAAAAGCAAATAGGATTCTACGTTGTATCAACAGGTGTGTTGTAAGCAAAACTCGTGAAGTCATTCTGCCGCTCTACTCTGCACTAGTTAGGCCTCAGAAGGAGTACTGTGTCCAGTTCTGGGCGCCACATTTCAAGAAAGATGTGGAGAAATTGGAAAGGGTACAGAGAAGAGCGACAAGAATGATTAAAGGTCTAGAGAACATGACCTATGAAGCCAGGCTTCATGAACTGGGCTTGTTTAGCTTGGAAAAAAGAAGATTAAGGGGGGACATGATAGTGGTTTTCAAATATCTAAAAGGGTGTCACAAGGAGGAAGGAGAAAATGTGTTCCTCTTGGTTTCTGAGGACAGGACAAGGAGTAATGGGCTTAAAGTGCAGCAGGGGAGGTTTAGATTGGACATTAGGAAAAAATTCCTAACTGTCAGGGTGGTCAAATATTGGAATAAATTGCCAAGGGAGGTGGTGGAATCTCCCTCTCTGGAGATATTTAAGAACAGGTTAGATAGACATCTGTCAGGGATGGTGTAGACGGAGCTTGGTCCTGCCTTGAGGGCGGGGGGCTGGACTTGATGACCTCTCGAGGTCCCTTTCAGTCCTATGATTCTATGATATAGTCGGAGCCAGGCATCCACTAGCGATGGGGACATTTGATGCACTACTCTTGGCTTTAGCAATGCCAAAGCGGACACAGCATGCTGGGAAGAGTGCAGAGCCAAGAGCGGACACAGCATGCTGGGAAGAGTGCAGAGCCAAGAGTCATATTTCCAAGGTTCATCTTAGTGAGAAAGCCAGCATTTGCAACCACCCACTGATAAACATGGCTGTGGAAGGGATATTGTAATCCAAACCAGCACAGCTCTGGTATAGAGATTACTTCGGCTGATATGCTGCATCTCTGAGGAGGCCCTGGAGAACTGGACTAGCTACTACTCAGAAGAACAGTTCATAATTAATTCCCAAACAAAGCTACTGCCAAAGTGTCTAATCCTATAGTTTTGTAAGGGGACCATAGTACTCCACCTCTAGCTAAAGCCAAGTTCTGGTCAGTTAGTGTCTGTGTGCACTTTCCCCACTTCCACCCACATCTGGGACACAGCACACCTGCACTGCCACTGTGAAATGATTTTGCAGTTGTTTTAGGACACCCAAATAGAGGGACAGACCGGAAAACCGGGGCAAAAGCAAAAGGAGAATTGAAGCCCTATTATGCAATCCTTATGCACAGTGTTGACACGCTTAAAAGTTCTGCGGAAGACAAATTAACAGGCCTCAGTATGGAAATTCAAATATCTGTTCAACATACCTTGGGAGCAGGAGGCGAAAGTCCATGCATTTCAAACTAATCGATTGCCCTTGGGAGGCACAGCCAGCCTTTTTGTTCCATTTTGTACAGCACCTTGCACAATGCGGTCCTGCCATGTATGGCAGGACCATGATGAACCACCACCACAAGACTATGTCTACACTGAGTTTTCTAGGCAAAAAAAGATGCAAATGAGGGACTTATTTGCATGAGTCATTATCTCATTTGCATATTTCCTGCCAACCCGTTTTGCGCAAAAACAAGCAGTGCGGTCTTTTTCTTACTGCCCCAAACCCCCTTTTCCCACAAGATCCTTACGCCCCAAGAAAGGTCCACCTATCTTATGGAAAAAGGGGGTTTTGCACAAAAAGAAAACGGCCACCCTGCGTCTTTTTGTGCAAAAACCCCAGCGCAAAAACAGATCAGCAGAAAAATATGCAAATAAGATCGTGACTTTTTGCCAAGAAAACTCGCAGTGTAGATGTAGCCCAAGTGTTTCCAAAACCCAAACCAAAACCAAGGGCTAGGTTGTGGACAGTAAGTGATCAAAAAAAGGCTTGCGGATCGATTATGGCGGATACATTGTCCTGATTATTGCACACCTGGAAGATGGCATTGTTTACCCTACATTGCCAGAAACTGCTTTTTTTGTCTGAAATCCTAACATGGATTAGGGTCCTGGAAAGATTCTACACCAGGAATCTTTCCATTGATTCCAAGGGAATTTGGTTTAGGGTCTAAAAAACCCCTACATGTATATTATATTTAGATGAATAATATTCACTGCATATACAAAAATTAATATTTCTTAATATATATTTCACCAGCACTACACCATACCATTTGTCTAAGAGTTGAGATAAAATAGGTTGATAAATATTTGAAGAGTACAAGTATTAGCTAGCCAGAAAATTACATTGATAGGTAGAAAGGTTTAACAGAGGCAAAAGGAAGTCCTTCACACAATGCAGTCAACCTGTGGAACTTCCTGCCAGAGGATGTTGTGAAGTCAAGACTATAACAGGGTTTAAAAAAAAAGCTAAATACATTCATGGAGGTTAGGTCCATCAATGGCTATTAGCCAGGTTGGATAGAAATGGTGTCAATAGCCTCTGTCAGAAGCTGGGAATGGTTAACAGGGGTGGGTTGCTTAGCCATTACCTTTTGTTTGTTCTCTCTAGGGGCACCTAGCATTGCCCACTGTCAGAAGACAGTATACGGGGCTAGATGGACCTTTGGTCTGACCCAGTATAGCCATTCTTAAGCTCTGCGTTCTTAAACTTTGCCAAGCATCCCTTTTCCAACAGGGGACTGAAAAAAAAAAAAATCTCAAAACCACACATCACGCTTTTATTGTCGATACATGTTTCCATGCAAAGTGTCGATTGCTGACTGAAGTTTCACGTTGCTGAAGTGAAATTCCTGAGAACTAGATTACACTTTTTGGGGGTGCGGGTGGGGGGAGAAAATACATTTCTGCTCTAGTGCATACACCACAGGTGCAGAGGTATTAAATGAGACTGCAGTCACGGCAGCAGTAATGGAATAAAATGAACCAAGAATGGAGAAATTCCCCAACAGAGATATTTGTTAGGCAGTAGAATCATTTCCCTAAGCAGTGGCAAATGCCCGAGACCTGGAGAAAAAAAAAACCCTCTAGGATACGTGCTGTGGGGAAGGCCTCTGCTATGGCAGAGAAGAGGACTGGTTGACCTACAACGCAGTTTACATCTTCAGTGTCTAGGCTTTCAAGCTCAGGAGATGCTAACAAGAACGTTTACGTCCTCCTGATGCTATGGAGGCCGAACAAACCAGGCCTTTTTCTGCTGCCATTTCTTCTTCGGAATATTCCAATGTTATGCCAAATTTCAGACCATTTTGGCACCTACATGCCAAACATGATCCAGGGACACATTCAACACTGGAGGAGTTCCCCCCGCCCCCCCACCTCCCTGTTCCTCACATCTCAAACTCTGCCGTGACTAGCACAGGCTTCAGTAAAAAAGCAAGGCCAAGAAAGACATGGTCATTTAAAAAAGAAAAAAAGTCTATTCCTCCCTCACAACACAAACCAGATAAGGTCACCTGACCCTCTATCCTCCATTGTGCTGAATATTGTCCATGGAACTTACAGAAAAGAGGAGGAAAGATTGCCCAATGGTTAGGGATCTAGATTAAAATTCAGATTCAATTCTTTGCTCCACTACAATTTTCCAGTATGACCTTGGGCAAGTCATGGATCCTCAGCTCCCGGATGGTTAAGTGAGAATACTAAGATTGCATCTGACTGGTCTCACTATCTTAACCTTCTGCAAGGTAGATCAAGGGGGTGGAGGAGGTGTAGATACTGATGAAAATGCTTGGAACACACAACTGGTATGTTCATTGAACATAAGAATGGCCGTACTGGGTCAGACCAAAGGTCCATCTAGCCCAGTAGCCTGTCTGCCAACAGTGGCCAGCACCAAGTGCCCCAGAGGGGGTGGACCAAAGACAATGATCAAGCAGTTTGTCTCCTGCCATCCTTCTCCAGCCTGACAAACAGAGGCCAGGGACACCAGTTCTATCCCCTGGCTAATAGCCTTTTATGGACCTAACCTCCATGAAATTATCTAGATTCTCTTTAAACTCTATTATAGTCCTAGCCTTCACAGCCTCCTCTGGCAAGGAGTTCCACAGGTTGACTACGCACTGTGTGAAGAAGAACTTTCTTTTATTCGTTTTAAACCTGCTACCCATTAATTCATTTGGTGTCCTCTAGTTCTTCTATTTAGGGAACTAATAAATAACTTTTCTTTATTCACCCTCTCTACACCACTCATGATTTTATAGACCTCTATCATATCCCCCCTTAGTCTCCTCTTTTCTAAACTGAAGAGTCCCAGCCGCTTTAACATCTCTTCACATGGGACCCGTTCCAAACCCTTAATCATTTTAGTTGCCCTTTTCTGAACCCTTTCCAAGGCCAAAATATCTTTGAGGAGCTAGGTCAATGGATCAGCTGAAGTGTATTGGGATTTGCCATAGTTCCTCTGAATTTTATTTTGCCAGCTTCCCTTAGGCAAGAGAGAAATCCTTCCCAAGGAGTCTGTCACTCTGTGGGACCGGCAGCCTGCACCCTCTTAAATATTTAGACAGTCACATACTGAGTAATACTGCCAGCTTGTTTGACTTAAATTATACCCCACAAGCAAATCAAATTAGAGACTGAGCAAATCTGCCTTCTAAAAACAAAAGCTGATTTTCTTCCCAGCTCAGCCATTTGTGGGATTAATGTTTCTGATGAATGTGCACAGTGTTTTTTTTAAGTGGGTACTACAGCTGGATGAATTATTCATTTTTTTTAAAAAAAGTGTGCATATTTAGATCCTCCCCCTCCAATTCCCAAAGCTTGCATCTGTCCAGGTTGTGTTACTCATAAGGATTCACCGATCGCTCACTCACGCCAGGAAGGCATCTCTACACTGAGGGCCGTATGAAGCTTTCCACCCCATAGCAAGAATTCCTCCTAGAACTGCTACCTTGAGTGCCCCTGATCACAGTGTGAACTTACTTTCAGAAAGCTTTCCTGGCTAGTGCATGGGGTGAAGGAGAGGATGGGGACATGGTCCTGGCCAAACCCCACTGGATCCCTCCTTGCTTCTTTGTTTTAGAAACCAGAAGAGGAGACGGGAGGGAAATCACACACAGATGCTGTGGGAAGGGACGTGTACTGGGTGCCAGGAATAACTAATGCAAAATGTTATTTAACCTTCAAGCTGTTTATTTTGGCTGGCATATGATCAGTGACCTAAGTCCTGGCCCATTGTTTCTACTCTTGGACAAGGTGTTTTGTTTTGAAACGTTGAGCAATCCACAGCCAATAGCATGTGGCACAGGATTCAGACTAATCATTTATGCTAAAACGTGTACGATTTCCAGGATTCCCCACCAATTAGTCCTGATTCCCCTCTTCCCCAAACGCTGAGCAGGTCAGCATTCCAGTCACACTCCCTTTCAGCGCCCAACCTTGGGGAGAAAATGATCCAGCCAGCACACCAGGTGTAGGGGTGACTCCCAGTCACATGCTGTCCATGCTAAGACGTCATTCCAAGAAACTGGCACTGCAAACCCCAATAACCAAACACACAAGCTTGGGTTGGTGAGAACGTGTGCGTTTTTTAAAAATTCCTTGCCCAGTCCCAACGGACACCCCTTATCACAGCCACGACGATGCTTTGATTAGGAACGTCTCACATCCACAGCCATGCAAGATACGGGGGACATGGTGAAATCTGGCGTCCTCCCATGAAGTCTGGCCTTGTGTGCCGTTACCCAATATTATAGATTTCATGAGGGAGACCAAGGTTTCTCAAAGTGGAGAGCCTCGCCCCAAAGGGAAGTTGCTTTCAGGGAGCCACAAGGTTATTTTAGAAGGATCTTGGTGGCACCACCCCTACTTCTGCATTGCTGCCTTCTGAGCTAGGCCCATGGAGAGCCACGATTGTGAAGTTGGCGGAGTGCCCAACTCGGAAGGCAGCACCCCGGCAGGAGCAGCACAGAGGTTAGGGTGCCAATACCATGCCCCACCATCATCCTTACTTCTGTGCTGCTGCTTCTAGCACTGGGTGGCCAGAGAGGGATGCCTGCAGTGCAGAAGTCAGGGAGGCAACACCAAACCAGGACATCTTTCCTTCTCTACAGCTGCTGGCAGTAACTCTGCCTTCAGAGCCAGATTCCTGACCTCCAACTGCCGCTGCTCTCCAGCTGCCCAGCTCTGAGGGCCGCATTGCCCCCAGCACAGAAGGAAGGGTAGCCAGCCACTGCAATGCCTGCCGATAACCTTTTGACCTCCCAAAAAACTCCCTTTCAGGGCAGGCCCCGGCAATTCCACCACCAGGACATTTCAGATTTAAATCGCTGGAATTGTGAAACGGGCCGTTTAAAAAATCCCATGACCCTGAAATTGACCAAAATGGACAGTGAACTTGGTAGGGCCCTAGCAATGAGACCATATCACGCTTTTGCGTGTAAGCCAATCTCCAGCCACTGGGACCTAGCAAAGAGCTTTCCTCAGAGTCAACTTAGCCCATAGAGTCACCTGCTGCAGGGATTCCCCTGCGACAAGTGGTACAGACCACCGTTCGGGATCAGATAGACAGCTGGGCTCATCCACTCGCTGTTCTGATCAGTATTAAAGCCTCCATGCTCCTCCCCTTTCCCCCTCCCCCACACCACACCCAGTAGACACATCTTGGGGCCCAAAAGACAATATAAACCCATGGCTCAGACCATGCGAATGCTCCTTGGCAGGAAAGGAATTCGCTTGTGAATAGGACAGCTGGTGTGAAGAAGAAACCTCCAACAACCTACTATTCATGAGAGAGTTTGTCTGTCTGCATGTTCGTCTGTCCCCTACCTGGGGGACGTGCACCCCTCCTCTGGCTGTGCCCACTGCAGCAGACGTGGAGAAATGCTTCTCACCCTGCCCCAAGCTGTTGCGGTGGAAGAGGGTGGAGCTTGTCCTCGCTCCCTGGGGAACTGGACTCCTCGCCCCCAGCTCTACCCCAGAGCAGGCCCGGACTTTGGGCAAGGCAAGTGAGGCGGTTGCATTGGTCCCCACTCGGTCAGGGACCTGCAGCCCTGCGCATTCAGGGCCTAGTGCTGCCTTGCTCTTAGCCCCACCTACCCGCTGCCCTGACTGGGAGCCACATGGCTACGTGGCTCAGCCAACCACAGCACGCTGCCTTGGGCCCCACAAACCCTTTGGCCAGGCCTGCCCCAGAGCAATGATTTAAATGAAGAAAGACAAAAGGGATTTGAGTTAACGACCTGAGCAACTTTGGGTAAATCCTCTAGGGATATTTATTAAGGGACATACCCCGCCTTTTGGCCTCAAATGCAGAAGATATTGCCCACCATGGAGATGGCTGATTTTGAAATATCCGTGGAGGAGTTTTACACCATGGTGTGTGCTCCCTGTACTCTGAAAGGACGAACCATAAAGCACAGGCAGCGGCTGCGTTCTTACAGAGAGGTGTTTGCAGCACAAGCTCATGTCCCTGAAAGTCTGCTTGGACTCAGATGATGTGAATTGTTTAGCTCACGAGTCAATCACAGGGATTTACTTAGAGGACAAGGGAAGCTTTCGGTCAGTCTAGAAATAGACCAAGACTAGCTGAAAGGATAAACACACCCAGTACAAAGCTATATATTACAACAGGAGATTCCTAAGCCCTGGACTACACTACAGCTTAATTTTGAAATAACCCCCCCCCCCTTTGGTCAGATTAATAAGCAGAGCGTCCCTACTAGCAAGGCCGTTATTTCAAAATTATGGGCTGCTTATTTTGAAATCAGTACTCCTGAGGGGACAACGCTAATTTTGAAATAGTTATTTTGAAAAAGCGATAACGTGGATGCTCCAGTGCCACTATTTTAAAATAACTACCCCCCAGACTAATTGGAACTAATTACACTCCAATGCTTCCTGGAGCTCAGTTAAGGCAGCACATCCACATAAACAGAGCCTGCCTTGGACTAATTTCGAGGCTTCCCCCTAGTGTGGGGATGTTATTTCAAAAATTATTGAAATTATTTTGAAATAACTAAAATCTGTTTCCTAGTGTAGACACGCCCTAGCAGGGCTATGCAAACTCAGCTGTCCCCATCCACAGGGGTCCACGTAAACAGCTCTTTTAAATCCAGCCCAGACTATTCCCTTCCACAAGCTGAGCGTGCCAACACACAAAAAGAAAAACCCACCAGTCAACGAGTTCCATGTCGTTTATCAACCCACAACTTTGTTCTGCTACCAAAAGTCAACATCCGTTTGCAGACCCAGTTGAGTGTAGACACAAAATGGCAGAAGTGTCATGAGCATGCCTTTGGGGTAACTGATTTCATGCTTGAAACCCATATCTGGTTTGGCCTTAGTCTAAATACTGCATTCTGGAGAACGCCCCATCTTTCATCAGATGATCTTCAGTTACTTTACGCAGATCAGAGTCTAGATTCCCAACATATCTCACTAATCTCCTGGGAGCAAGGAGTGTGGAAGAGGGAGATCTCCAGTCAGAGAAAGTGGTACAGAGAGGTTTAGGCTACGTCTACAATACAAGTTTTTGCAGCAGAAAATATGCTAATCAGGGACTCATTAGCATAAGTTGCAATCTCATTTGCATATTTGCTGTAGATCTGTTTTTGTGCAAAAAGAAGCAGCGTGGATGTTTCCTTTTTGCGCAAAACCCCCTTTTTGTGCAAGATCAGTATATCTCCTTTTTGGAGGCTTAAGCATCTTGTGAAAAAAAGGGGGTTTTGCACAAAAAGGAAAAGTCCACACTGCTTGTTTTTGTGCAGAAACCCCTAGTGCAAAAATGGATTGGCAGAAAATATGCAAATTAGGTCATGACTTATGCTAATGAGTCCATCACTAGCATATTTTCTGCCACAAAAACTCATAGGCTATGTCTACACTGGCGCAATCGTATGCCAGTAATATGCAAATGAGGCTAAGCGTGGAATATCGCCGAGCCTCATTTGCATGTCTAATGAGCAGCCATTTTTCCAGAAGAGGCTCTTGCGCAAGAAGGAGCATCTACACGGCTCCTTCTTGCGCAAGAAAACCCCTCTTGCACAATGCCATTAAGCTGATTATTTTCAGGAATAACGGCATTGCACAAGATGTTTTTTCTTGCACAAGAAGGGGATATGTAGACGCTCCTTCTTGTGCAAGAGCCTCTTCAGCAAAAATGGCGGCTCATTAGATATGCAAATAAGGCTCAGCAATATTCCACGTTTAGCCTCATTTGCATATTTGGCGCCAGATCGCGCCAGTGTAGACAAAGCCCTAGTGTAGATGTAGCTTAAGTGACTTGTCAAGTTCACACACAGGATCAGTGGCAGACTGACTTCTAGTTCTTACAGCAGAGGACTGGACCACATTTCCTGTGTTGTCAGCTAACAGATTCAACAGACAGTGATTATACTGAAATTGCCAAGTACAGCATCAGTTTTGCCTGCTTCACTACGGAAGAACAACAGACGCAACAGGAGAAGCTAAAATGAGTTGAAATGTCTTCACACTACTTGCAATATAAGATGGTCAAGCCATCCTTTGAAGATGGTCTCCTCAGACTTTGATCCTTACTTCATCCCCTGCAGCAATACTAAGTCACTTCTGTTAAGGTAGGGCACCCCTCACCTTCATGTATCTTAAGAGAAATTTCTGGAGATAATGTTTGTGAAGGATTTTGTATCATCTTATCCAAAATGCTGTGCTGGCAGTCTCTGAATATAAGCTTCTGCCAGAATTTTCCAAATTCAGCGATGCTCTATAGTAGATTTGCAGAGCTATAGAAAAGCAGGTAGCATTTTTGCAGAAGCAACATTTAGTGCCAAGAGAAATGTTTCTATCTTTCTGGTGAAGAGACCAGGAGAGGTCTTTCATGAAACACAAAATTCAGATAGCTGCATGCCTTCTTTTAATAAAGTTACTTTCAATATTTGCAGCAAAAAGAAAAAAAAAAATCCATGAGACACCTTCTGAACATCTGCCAGAGCAGCTTCCTTATTCTACTGAGGATTTCTAGGTTTTGGGTAATTTTATTTGGTTTCAAGCCACATGCTGCTAACAGGGTTGATCGTTAAAAATAAGGTAGTGGATGCCAGCATACTGATGTTTCTCAGAATTCTGTATTGGAATATTGCCATTGCTTAAAATTTCATCACACTGACTGATCGAGTGACCACACCTTATTGTCAAGCAACACAGATCTGCACGGGGCAATTAGACAATGCAGAAATGAATTGAATGCAACCCCCCACAAATTATCAGTGACATTAAATCTGCACTGTGTAAATAAATTCTCCCCATTTCTCGTGCACTAGCCAGGCATCTGTAATAATGCCTCCTGTTTCACTTACTGATCCATCTAAAATCTCCAGGAGCTAACTGTAAATGTAAACTTTCATTATATGGGGCCAGATTCTGCTGGGTTCCACTCTAGCCTTTTCCTTAAATAGGGAGTTTTGCCCAAGAAAAGACTGAAGATACTGTTCTGCAAAGAGGCTTTATTGGGGGGAATGTAAGGAATTAGTCCCTACTCTCATGTGACTGTACCTAGACATTGGTGCACCTTCGCCATGCACCTGAAGAAGTGGCTTTTATTTTATTTTATTTTATGCCCAACTAAGTTGGTTAGTCTTTAAATTGCCACACGACTTCACATTGCATTTTCATCTGCATCAGTGGTCACCAACCAGTCGATCGGGATCTACCAGTAGATCTTGGGAGTCTGACAGGTGATCCTGACTGGTTTGGCCAGGAAGCTATCAAGCGTTGACCCTTCCCCGCACTGTTCTGCTGCCCTCTGCCTTCGAGCTGCCCCTCAGAGCTGTACCACATTCCTCAATCTGAGGTAAATTCCCCCATGGGCAGAGCTGTAAGGGAGTTTTGCCAGTGAAAAGACTGCTTGCTGTGCAGGGAGTGGGAGTGCTGATATCAGGCGGTCCCTCTTCTTCCCCTCCCCCCCCCCCCGCCATACCCGATCTCCACACAGAGAGAAGGGGGTGGAGGGAGCTTGGCCATTCAAATCTCTGTGTCTCTCACACACTGTGTCATTCTCACAAACACACACACTGTCCTTCACTCTCTTCCCGACCCAGCACGTACGTGCATTGTTGTGGTTACTTCCGTTACTGCTTGCAAAGTGGGTTCAGTTTTGGTTGCTGACAGGTCTGTGCATTTTATGCTTAAATGTAATTTTGAGCAGCGAGTTCTGAAATGCCTAACCTGGCGTGGCTGGAGTCATTAGCCCTGTGGTAACTGCTGCCCCTGGAAGTGGCTGGCATGTCCTTACAGCCCCTGAGAAAGGCAGGGCAGGGGGTCTCCACATGCTGTCCTTGCCTGCAGACACCACTCCTGCAGCTCCCATTGATCAGTAATGGGGAACTGGCCAGGAGAATCTGTGAGCTCAGTGACTGTAGATGAGGGGCAGCACATGGCACCATGGAGCCATCGCTGTACATGCCAGGAGTGGTGCAGGGCCAGGGTAGGAGTAAGCCAGCCTTACCCCCACTGTTCCACCACCTGGAAGCTGTCCCAGTTAAATGGTGCCCAGCCAGCGCCTATATCCCGAACTCCTGTCGCAGCCCTGAACCTCCCCCTGCACCCAACCTCCTTCCCAGAGCTTGCACCCTGAAATCCTTCCTGGACCCCAATCCCCCACCCTGGGCTAAGCCTGGAGCCCCTTTCACACTCTGAACCCCTTGACCCAAGACCAAAGCCAGCACCCTAGCTGCCTGCCCCAGCCTGGATGGAGGAGGAAGGGGGATGGAGTGAGCAGGGTGAGGCCTCAGAGGGGGGGGGAGCAGGAGCAGGCCTCAAAGATGGGGTGGGAAGGAAGTGGGACAAAGGTACGTGGGTTGGAGGCAGGTCTTACATTACACTTCCCCTGAAAAAGTGATCTTGTGGTTAAAAAGGTTGGAGACCCCTGATTTACATGCACCCTATGCAGCAGTCAGTCTGACTGCTGAACTGCATGGCACTACACAACCCATGATAATGTGACCAGCGCATCAAGGAGAATACAAGAGAGTCTAAAGAAATTGGGCTTACAGGACAGCGCCTCTGTCCATCAGCAGTGGCTCTAGACCACCCTTGTTTTTGCCACAAGAGGGCAAATCACAGCAGAGGGCTTCCTTAAAGGAGCTCAGCATCTCAGCGACCGGCTGCCTTTTCTAAACAGCTCCCCTCTGGAGGATACATTAGTATTAACATGGAAAAGGGTTGTCACGTTCAGAGGCTTGCACTTCGCCTACAGCACTGGACATCGTGGCTGCAGTGCTACATTGGAAGCTTCTCTGTCCTGGAGTTTGGGGGACTCCCGAGAGTTGAAACACAGGGTCAGTGTGGTTTTCCAGTACGAAAACACAAGACAACTTTCCAAGACACTGATACCCTGCCAGGATTCCAGCCTGCAATCTCGCTGCAATGGAACGTCCCATTCCCTTAATGGCTTCATTTGCCTTGAGTAACTTTCATCAGGGGTTGAGAGCGCAAGGAAGACATGTTTCCAGTAATGCCTGGGACTGCTCATCCCAAGGAGGAGGATTGGAGTCTCCTGTCCAAGCATAGATCCGTCCAATAGGGCTCTCAGTCAGGGAACGCTGATGGGGAAGGGCCTGGAAATTCAAAAGGGTCTGGAGCTGCTGGCTGTGGGCACACTGTGGTCTGGGGAACACCGAGGAGTGACTCCCCTAGGCCCCACCCCTTCTGCACTTGGTCCCACCGCCACCCCTTGCCCTGGGGCCCATGGTGGCTACCAGCCCCGCTGCTCTCAGTAAGTCAATTGACCTTAGTGGAATTATTCCAGATGTAAAAGGGCATACATGACATTTCTGCTCAGCTGCTTTGTCACACTCTGTGCCTCAGTCTTCCCACCTATAAAATGGGAATTAAACACGGCTCGTCTGGGAGCTAAAGTTAGCACACTCTGACAATACTCTTGAAAAGCGCCTGTGAAAAGTATTGTTCTACCCAGAAGCGGAATCGTTCCCACAGTATGAAATGAAACATGTTTCATGTTAGCCTAGAACCCATTTGAGAACAATTTTCTCTTGCTGGTAATTGCATGAAAAACTTTCCTCCACTTTCATCATAAACAATAAAAAGTGTCTACAGTTTACCTTGTTTGATACATAGTTGCTAACTGGCCTGTGTAGATTTCAGTGAGTTGGCAATGTCATCTGCTCACTGGGAGCAGGACCTAAAGCCCATTGAAGTCAATGGAAAGATTCCGATTGACCTCATGTTCTCTTGCTCAGCAGAATTAAGTGAACATTTAGTGAGGACAATAATGTAGCATACGGGATACAAGGGGTTAATCAGGGCATCTCAGGATTGCGTATTGCATGGGACACATTTTGAGAGATACCCAGCCATCCTTCCATTGGAGATGCCCTCCCATTTATGATCACACCTCTACAGTAACTAAAACAATAGCTTCAGAAGGGTAGCCCAATTAGTATATAAGTTTTTCCAGTTAACACACAACAAATAGTTTTACAGCACCTTAAAGGCTAACAAAACGTGTAGATGGTATCATGAGCTTTCACGGCTGAAGAAGTGGGCTGCACCCACGAAAGCTCATGATCCCAAGATTCATGAATTTTAGCTTCTTTGAATGGCCATTTAGAAATGGAAGACAAAGAGGAAGAACCAATGTCGTGGGAGGATCCCACTTTGCACACCCAACCAGCTAGTACTCCATGGACCACGGTTTGAGCATCACTGAGCTTCCTAACTCAACAGATCTTTTGTGTTTGCCATTTATGGCCCCATAAAAACCACTTAGCTGGCTGCTTTTCCTGTTGTTAATCTGCAGGTGCCGTTTACTCCCTTAAATTAGTATAAATCCTGACCAACTCCATGGGTTTCAAATATTTAATGCTAGAGTCACTACTGGATTGCATCACATTTACTCCTGTCCAACTCCATGGACTTCAACATAGTTAGTCTTGATTCAGGACAACATCTAGTGAGGGTGGTGTCAGATCCATCATACTAATACCCTCGAAGAGCCTTTTGTCTGATAAATCCTACTAGGTCTGTCACGTCTGTTTCAACAACCACATCTCATCTTTCAAGCTTCATTCAGCTCCCTGCCTGGCCATGAACCACAATAATTATTTCACTGAACAACAAGAGATGTAGAGCTATCATCTCCTCAGACAGCTTGATCCTCTTACGTTGCTATCAATGAGTGTTTTACCATTGACTTCAGCAGAGCAGGATCTGTTTCATAAAGGTACTTTAACAGCTTGAATCGGAGAGGTGCTGCACATTGGCAGCTTTAACTGTTCATTGTGAAAGAGATCTCAGTGGAACAACTAGGAATCAGGCCCGAAAGGCCAGTGCATTGGCTCTGGTGAGTTGTGTACAGGGGCTGGGGAGAAAGATGGAAACATGACATTGGGGGGAAAAAAAGTTATTTTTTTTAAAAATAATGGGAGTGAGAAGAAACCTCCTGTGTAAAGCCTGATCTACACTGTTACAGAAGGTCGGCCTAAGAGATGCAACTCCAGCTATATTTATTGCATAGCTACAGCTGACATATCTTAAGATGCTATCCACATAGCAGGAGGTCAACGAGAAAACAAATTCCCACTGGCTACCCTTACTCCTTGCAGAAGGAGGATACTGGACACCAGTGGGGAGGGCGCTGTCCTCAGCATTCAATTTACCAGTCTACGTTAGACCCACAAAATCGAATGCTAGAAGAGCATCCTTGGGCGTTGATCTTCTTGCCAGTGCAAATGTCTTGGACTGCCATCTCTCACATGGGAAGTTAATATGGGTACATCTACACAGCAACATTATTTTGAAATAACTAGAGCTATTCTGAAATAACTTAGTCCACGTCGACACAGCAGGCAGTTATTTCAAAGTCAGGTCAAAATACTGTCATGCTGGAGGACTTCTTATTCCTCGTACAATCAAGGTTACAGGAGTTGGAGTAAGAATGCCCTATTTTGAAATAAGTGTTGTGTAGATGCTCCCAATTTTGAAATAGGCTATACAATTGATGTGGCTCAATTTGCATAGCTTATATTGAGTTAAGCCCTGCTGTGTAGCCACACCCTGTGTCCTTCAGAGGGGTGAGATCGAAAAAAAGTGCCATATTTTAAGTCTGAAGAGGCAAAGTGTATTATAGTGGTCATCATCAGTATGCAACTACCCATGTAAATGACTTTCCTCATAGATTTAGTTCTCAGTACTTTACTCTTTAGCGATTCAGTGCTGACAAAGAACCAACCCAATATCCATGCTACAAGTTAGCTCCGCTTATCTTGAGAGGGGAAAATTAGCATTTTAGCTGCACGTACAAATGCATGTGCATGCATGCTCTATCTTCCCAATTTAGTATAGTTACTTCTGATGCATATTTTAGATACCCTTAATCTAATCATTGAGGATTTAGATTAAATACTCTAAACAAAGAAGTTTCATGTTTTGAGATGTCGGCTAGTGGCTAAATTATTCCTATTGTATGCAATTTCCCCTGCCAGCTAATGAATGTAGAAATTATATTGTCACAAGACTATGTACGCAACATGGCTTTCAATAGGGTTTGTATCTATTGTCTGGTAATTAATGTCCCAAGGAGAAATCCTGTTGCTACTGTAGTTATTTAATATAACAAAGCACCACATTGAAGCAAGCTTGAGGAATTTATGGAGTTATTAGCATTAGGTAATTCCAATCTCTCTAATGAGGTCTACTGACCCCATGGCTGCGTTTCAAAGCAGATTCGTTAGCAGTTGTTTAGTTACAGAAATATAGCAGAAGGGGGATTGTGAGAGACAAAAATTCAGAGATGTGAGATGATTAGCTCGCCCAATGCCAAGATCTCTTTAAAGGACAGTTGGAGGTAGAAGTAATGCAAAAATATGTAAATATAAAAGTATCGGAGGCTCTCAAGTTAAGAATACAAAACCTGCATTACTGCTGAATTCGGCCCTAATATCACACAGTATCAGAGTTGATTCTTCCTACTCCAAACAGTTCTTTTCCACCAGCCACATTGGGAACCCAACTGTGTTCTTGTTTATACTAATGCAGATCAGGAGTGAGTCCAGTGAAGTCAGTGGACTCATATCAGAGTAAATAAGATCAGAATCTGGTTCCTTGGGCAAAATAGTCAAGCCTGGGACCCTACAGCAAAACTTTTGGATCCAGATTTTGCCTCCTAAATTGAAGCTGCCCAATTTTCAGGGGTACTGACTACTCACTGTTCTCTCAACTTCATTGCAAGTTTCAGCACTTCTGAAAAGGCTGTCATTTAGGCATCTGTGTGCCTAGAATTTAGGCTCCCTAAATCCACATTTACAGACAAACCATATATGAGCCAAAATGCTTATTTAAAAGGTTGTTTCAAGTCCTGATATGATGTAAACTAGCTTAGTTCCACTGAAGTGGATGGAGGGATACCTTTATATGCCAGCTGAAAAACAGAACACAAAACATAAAAACCCACCAACCCTCTACTCCGATGACTGGAGAATTTTTTTTTCACTGGGTGATGCATTTTCATACAGGCTGAAGTTACTGTGATTTATGTGTCTGCAAGTTCTCAAGAGCAGAATCTTGCTACCGGTTCTCTAGACCCTTATAGCTATTACAGAGTCACAGAGACTTTTTAGCTTCGCTCCCAGGAAAGCACTTAAAAGCCTACTCCAGGCTAATTCATTGAACAATGAATAAATAAAATCTGTACAGCATAATAAAGCCATTGATCATTAGGCTTTAAGAAGATTGGCTTCTTTAATATTTAGGATGCAGTGTGTATTCAGGGGGAATGTTTATTGGCACTGTGATATTAAACTGTCACCCATGAAATAGTAAAACTCATTAATGCAGAATTTCCTTTTAAATGTTAGAAATTAACTTTATTACTCTATGAGTATGGCAAGCCTCAGCCTTAAATCGCCCGCCAGTTAGTATTTGTGAATATTATTAAAACATATTAACCATATTTTAATTGGCTCAAAAAATGTCTCTCACCGTCCCAGCATATTTGTTTTTCATTGGAAAGCAATTGAACAGAAGGAGGAGGAAATATTCTTATTAATGTATTTATGGTGTTTATTGAATTTACTTTCCCCGCTGTTTATCAAACTATTCTCTTTCTTTAGCTATGTCAACATGTGAAAATATCCCTTTCAGCCTCTTTCAGTGTCCATGTATGGAATCCAAATGGCAACAGTGACCTCTAGTGTTCACAAAGGTATCAGAACTCAGGCAGTATTTTATTCCACCTCACTACAGCAAAAAAAAAATCATTTTAGGAGAGATTCCCCCCATAGCCATTATTACAGGAGTAAGTGACATTTACAGAATGGGTTAAAACCACAGCAGGTGGTATGCCCATGAATCTGCTGCCACTTATTTTGTTACCTGATTTCAGAAGTCATGTATAGATTTTTGGATTCTGGACTTCTTAAATCCATAGCATTGACCTCTAACACTTCCCTCTCAAGAACTGATAGAAATGCAAACTCAAGGGCTACCTTTTAGAGAGACTGCACATTCAGGTATCTTTTTGAGATAGCATCTTTAAAATCCCCTCTCCCCCATTTCTTGTATCAGAGGTCTAGTGCCAAAGCAAAGCAATCCCTTATTACTATTTATTTTGCTATTATTAAGCAGCACAGGAGGTGATATTTCGTTCTCTACCTATTCATTACTGCACCAAGGGTTAGAAGAATCATTTTAGCCAGCTCTCGGTTCCTTTCCGCTGTGACACAGCATATCACACCGTGCCTCAGAAGGATCATTGTCTGCAATGGCAAGACACAGATGGCATCACCTGAGGGCCAACACAAAGGAGAGGAGGAGGAAAACTTTGAGGGAAATGATCTTATGGGATTTCTCCCCTCTGATGAAAAGGAGATTTGGAGAAGAAAAGCTTGTCCGGTTTTGGATGCTGGGGGGGGGGGGGGGGGGGGGGGAACTCAGTGACACTAGCAACTGATCAAGTTTGCTTCGGTGTGTTGTCTGAATACACAACACCTTTCCGCCTGCAGTCTTCTGCCTTCAGCCACACCGATTCCACCCAGTGCCATGCTCCGGAAAGGGCTGATGGCAGCCTGCAAGGCGACATTCGCCTCACTCCAGAAGTCCACAGGGTTTTACACCTGGCGCTCAAGCAGGAGCAGCTGTTTGGGTGACTCCGAAATTGCTCCCTGGTTCTCCTAAAACCCGAACCAGGGACACAGCCGACGCGTTCAGGTCCCCGTGGGCAGGAGCTACCAAAGGGGCGAAGGGAGAAGGGGCACCAGCTGTGCCTCCAGCCATTCTGCCAAAAAAAGCCAGGCTACAATCCCAGCCCGACAGCCACTCGCTACAGGCACCGCTGCCAGACCTGCCCCTGCCTTTGCAATGCAACCGCGCTGCGAACGGACAGGAGCCCAGGCAAAGCCGGTTCCGAAGCCACTTCGCTTCCCAGCCGGCAGCGCTGTGCGGGGAAGGGAGCCCCTCCAGCCTCCTTGAACTTTGCACGCCAGGCATGGGGGAGAAAGCCACTGGCCAGCGAGGCCAGACCGAGCCCTTAGCCAAGCCCGAGCCTGGCGAACTTTTTCCCAGAGGTCACTTCCAACAGCCCCGCTCCGGGAGCTCTCCTGCCCCCCCCCCAAAAAAAACCAAGCAGCTTCTTTGCCTCCGGCCCCCGCGGCTACTCACAGTTGGTGGCGGCGGACCCCGGGCGCCCCAAGCCGAGGAGCAGCAAAGTCACCAGGCGGAGGAGCTGGGGGACAGGCTCCATGGTGTGCCGGGCTCGCCAATCGCGCAACGCCGGGCGGTCTCTCCTCGGGGCTGGCGTCCCCGGCCCTCGCTCATTGACTCCCGGCGCCAGGCAGACCCTCCCGGGGAAGCCGCGGCGGGGCGAGCCCCTCTCCAGCGAGCTCCGGCGAGGAGCGGGGCCAGGCGCACTGCACAGCTGCGGCGCCGCCGGATTCAGCACGCCAGGCGCTGGACAGCTCCTTATAGGCGGCTGGGGCGGCGCGCTCCACCTCCCTGCCGGGGAGGTCCCTGCCTCGGCGTCTTCAGGCGCTGCTGAGAGGCGCGGTGTGCAGCGGCTGCCCGGAGCCGAGCGAGCTCGCTCTTTTGCCTGCTAGAGCAGCTTCCAGCGAGGCACCCAAGCGCCGCTCCCCCGAGCCAGAGACGGTGGAACGGGACAGACCTGGGGGAGGAGGAAAGCCAAGGGGATTATGGCTACTGCCCGATGAATCCGGAGTGACTTCTGGTGCAGACACAAAAAGGGGAGGGGAGAAGAGACGCTGCTGCCTCTTTCTCTGTCTCTCTCGCCTAGGCTTCGGCCCCCTCCCCGAGCTGAGGAAGAGTCTGTGAGTTCGGCTTCGCCCTATTGGGCTGCGCTTCGCATCGGGACTCCCGTGTAAACAGCCCCGCTTGGCAAGGGAGCGAAGATTCCGAAGAATCACGTGGCTAGGCGGGGCGGATCGCAATTGTTTTTCTGTAATCCGGTTACCAGGATTAGGGGGGTTGAGGTCACTGCGCGGAGCCTTCCCTTTAAATGCAGCTGAAGAAGCAAGGTCAGAGTCTGAGCTCCCTAGGGGACGCGCTATCACCGGTCAACACTCAAGTCCCTGATGGATGGATGTGCCCCAGCTGTTCGCAGTTAGCTTGGCTGCCGAGGAGAAGGGAAATTCTGATTCAATCCCCCCCCCCCCCCATAAAACTACACAGTCTGAAAATGTTTTGCATGCGCCTCATTGCATTGCTTTCTGCCCGCTGATCACACCACACATAAAGGTCCTCTCAAGAATACCGACCTTCAAGATTCCTTCGTCCCACATCAGGGTAGCGCTGGCTCCCAGTCGCCTCCAAACTGCAGGAGGGAGCCGGCTTGAATCCGACAGGAAACATTATTGGGAGCAGTAGGGCCTCTGCGCAGGTCCCCGCCCCTTATAGCCATCCCATGCAATGGTCAGAAATAATTCAGAGAACTGACCCCGTTTGCCAGAGGGTTTATGAGTTCCCAGTGGACAGCTAAGTTCTGAATAGCTGGCATGTTGCAAAACCCCTATTAAACCTGGGAGCCCCCCCCCCCCAGTCCGTGCACTGCCTGCACACAGAAATTAAAAAAACCCAACAAATAGCATTCAGAGTTAAAGGGACAGCCTGCTGACAAATCAGACAGCTTTTGGACCTATTCTTGTGGCAAGCAACACCACAGTGGCTTTTCCTAATCTCTGTTAGTTGTAATGTCTGTCCACCCCTGGATTGCCAGACCACCAGCCAAATCCAGACTGCCAGATGCTTTTTGAAAGCCCACAGAATCTTATTTGTTTGGTAGTTGCATTGTTATTATGGTTTTTAAATGTTTCTCTGGAGTCTGGACCTTGACTCTAGCTTGACCTAGAAATTTGGACCATGGGCAATAATAATTGCGGATCTCTCCTTGGCATGATATCAATTTGAGTAGAGCCAGTTTCACTGGGTTCCCTGTATATTCAATCATGCAGGCCTATATACTATAAAAATTGAGCCATGGGTTTAGATTTACTCAGGTGAGTAATCACATTGTGGTTCTATCAGCTGGTAAATTTCCAGAAACCCCCTTGTGGAAGTACTCACCTGAGTAAAATCAAACCTGTAATACAGGACATGGAGGATTAAAAGGATATAGTCAATTCCTTCTGTTGTTGCACCTGACTTAAATACAAGAAGGGAGAGGAAGCAAATTTAGAAAATGGATTGCAACAGCACAAGGAAACTCGGGCAGGATCTGAAACAACTATTGACTTTTTTCTTTTAAGTGACTGGATTTCAGATTCTGCATCTCTCTGAATTGCTTGGCACAACTGTACACTTTTTAACTGACTCAGTGAACTAATTAGCACTTTGTTTACAGAATAGCAGCTGTGGAACCAAACTGTGTAGTTTTAATTAAGAGTTATTGGTAAATATAGGCCCAGTTCTGCAATGAGGCCCATGTGGGGGGCAGGGAGAGGAAATCTATTCCTCAAGACCAGGACCTGATTTTAGGCCTTTCTGGAATGTGTTTGCATCTGTTTTCGGTCATATTTACAGCTTGCTGTTTCCCTATCAGACACATCTGTTCACCAAGCAACTTTGGATTTTAAACAACAAACCTAGGTCTTAAGATTTGTGAATGTTTGGCTACAGGAATATTACAGATTTGACTGGAGGGGAGGGCTAAGCAGCTGTTCTTTGCAAGCAATTATGTAAATAATTCTGTGTTCCCAGGGCTTTTTGCCAGCAATTTTTTTTATTAGGAGCAGTGTTATTAATCATTAGTAAAAGTTATTTGGATGAGAGAGGAATCCAGTTTGGAATTATGGAACTAAAACCCCCTGAATTTGATGAAAATGTATATTTGGATTCAGTCTTCATATACCAAGCCTGCCTCTCTCTCATAGTCAGCAGAATTGGTTGGTATGAGAGACATAAAAAAAGGAACTAGTGCTTTCAGAAGAGTAAAATGCAAACTCCCAGTCTGGCACCTGTGTTGTTCTCCACAGAATGAGTGAAAAGTTGGTCTTCTGGGTAAGACTCTGGGCTGGGGATCAGGCCAGAGACCTGAGTTCATTTGCTGGCTCTCTGTGTCACCTAGCAGCAGTCAATTAATCTCACCAGGGCTTCAGTTCCCCATCTGTTAACAGGGCAACAATGCTTTCCCATCACAGAGAGATGTCATGAGGATGCATTCATTAATGTACATAAAGTGGTTAGATGCTGTGGCCACTTAAGCTCCTGTCCGAATAGGACAGCTGGCTATACATCATGGAATCCCAGGGTTGAAAGAGATTTCAGGAGGTCATCGAGTCCAGCCCCCTGCCTTCACAGCAGGACCAAGTACCATCCCTGACAAATTTTTGCCCCAAATCCCTAAATGGCTTCCGAAGGATTGAACGCACAACCCTGGGTTTAGCAGGCCAATGCTCAAACCACTGAGCTATCCCTCCTCCCATGCTGAATTAAGGTGAGACCATATCAATATGAGACAGTCTACACTGTATGAGCCACCCCCAGATTCTGTTTTCATGCCGTCTACATCACCATGACATTTCAGTAACACCTGCAACCATGACTCCTTGGAGCGGGCATGGTGAGGTTTCCAAAGAAGCCAGATTATCATAAATGTTCCAGGCTCTGGACAACATAAAGATCCCCAAAGAACTGATCATCTCCGGATCTCAGCCCATGTTCATTGATGCCTGTGGGCAGCATGTGGCCCAGTTAGCACACAGCCGTGGCCCAGCTTCTGTGTGCTCGTGTCCATTGGTTCTTGGGTGCCAGGCATGGGAGGTGTGGCAGGAGCCGGGGGCTACCCTGCTGCTCAGTTGGGGTTAGGGCTACCAGCTGGCCTTGCATGGTAGGAGTCTGGGATCAGGGCTACCAACCAGCCCCATGGAGTATAGAGTCTGGAGCAGCTTCCTGGCCCCACCAGCTTTGGGGGCCAGGCACCTGGCCAGCCCCAGTCTGGAACAGCCATGTGACAGGCACCTAGGGTCCAAGACTCCTGTCTGACCCCACAATTTCCAGAGTCCATGGATGCTGACCAGCCCCACAGAGTCTGGGGCAGCCATTTGGGGTCTGAGATAGCTGTCCAGCCCCAGGGGGTCTGGGGCAGCCATGTAGCTCTGTTCCAGCGCAGCTAGGGTGGGCAGCCAGGCAGCCCCACAGCAAAGGTCTGGGGTCCAGGCTGCCACTGTCCTGCCCCCAGAACCCTGCAGTCCAGATAACACACAGTGGGCTGCATATGTGACCCACAATATGTATTAAGCTGTGAACCACTGGAGGACAGGAACAGAACCAATATTAAAATGGGAACAAAGAGGAGATGACAACTAAGGGAGAGGCAGCAGAGGGAGATGGCCATCATAGATAAGCTGTCAGGTACCTGTTTGAAATGCCATCAGCATAAAGTCACAATGACTGTTACTTTTACTGCAATTTGGGCTATGCATATTGCATAGCATATCACAAGTACATTTTGAAATAGCTCATTTTAAAATTTGGTGCTGTCCGCAGAGCACTTATTTCAAAATGAATTGCTCTTCCAAAACATCCCTTCCACCTCATGGAATAAGCTTTACAGGGACATCAGAATAGTGAACCTGTTATATTTCGACATAACGGGAGTGCTCAAAAGACACAGAAATAGCTATTTCAAGTAACGGAAATAGCACTGCAGCATAGACATGGCCTAAGAGGACTTCAACCCTCCATTTAGGGTAGCATTTCCTCCACCTATCAGCTGCCTGTGTAGTGTGGCCAGGCAAAATCGAACTTGGGACCTCTGGAGCTTAAAGCATCTACCACGTGAGCTAAAAGCCAGCTGGCTCTTATCTAAGGCTGTAGAACAAGCTCATTCTTTCTCTCTGTAAGTGGTATAAGTGTACGGCTAGACTACATGCCTCTGTCGCCAGAGGCATGTAGATTAGGCTACCAGACATAGGAAAATGAAGCGGCGATTTAAATAATCGCCGTTTCATTTAAATTTACATGGCTGCTGCGCTGAGCCGACAAACAGCTGATCAGCTGTTTGTCGGCTCAGCGCGATAGTCTGGATGTGCAGGTGGCGACATCAAAGGTATTTGTCGACCACCCAGCTAAACCTCATCCCAGGAAGCTTACCTGGGTGGTTAACAAATACCTTTGATGTCGACACCCGTGCGTCCAGACTATCGCGCTGAGCCGACAAACAGCTGATCAGCTGTTTGTCGGCTCAGCGCGGCAGCCATGTAAATTTAAATGAAGCGGCGATTATTTAAATCACCGCTTCATTTTCCTATGTCTGGTAGCCTAATCTACATGCCTCTGGCGACAGAGGCATGTAGTCGAGATGTACCCGAAGTGCCACTTCATGGGACAGTGAACCCCACCCAGTGGGTGTGTGGGTTACCCATGCACTCTAAGCAGACAAGATAGGAAGAATTCTAGAAGTAATCCTGTCGGCAAACACTTCTGCTCTATACCTGTTTGTGGAGGGAAGTGCTGCTATTTATACCAATTCCTATTTTCCTATGCAAACAAGAAGGCTTTCTGATTTGCCACACAATCTGTCTTTGCCTTTTCAAAGTCACCCAGTCAGGCAATAAAATGTCATTAGAATTAACCAAATAATTGCCTGCAATGTATACACACTTGTCTACATTTTCAGACGGGACCGGGGACTTTGAAAGCCAAAACAGGGCACTCGAAAGGGGTCTGATTTTCATTCTCTATACAGACTGGAGCATCTTCACCACGAGTCACGGCTGAAATGTACGCCTCAACTCTCAGTTCACCCCTCATCAGTCCTCCCATTTGTGGAGACACATGGCTTGACGGACCATTACAAATAATGAACCACACTGCAGAGTTGCATCACGGTGCAGAAAGTTTGCAAATGGGGACCGAAAGGGCTGAATTCATTAAATAAATCATTTGTGACAAATGGTTCACCCAGCTGACGCGCTGAGTATTATTATAACCAACAGCTGGGCCAGGACTGACAGGCCATACCCCTATTATTTTGGGATGCTTTCTCTGTTATTCTCAAGTCTTTGGCCTAACTTCAGCTAGGGGTGGAGGGCAGGGATTGTGGAAATTAATGGAAGCATCAAGCCATTTTGAACTCTGCTGTAATTATCATGCAGAAGGAGACAAATTAGTTAGATTTCCTGCCCACATAGGAGAGTGAAAGAGAGTAACCTCCTGCCCCCCCCCCACCTTTCCCCCCACCGTACGTCATGTAATGTCCTAATGCAGACTGCCAACACATCTAGACTGGCAAGTTTTTCTGCAAAATCAGATGACTTTGCAGAAAAACTTGTCAGTTGTCTACACTGGCCACTTGAATTTCTGGAAAAACACTGACAATCTCATGTAAAATCATCAGTGCTTTTCCGGAAATACTATGCTGCTCCCGTTCAGGCAAAAGTCTTTTTCCGAAAGACTTTTGTGCAAAAGGGCCAGTGTAGACAGCATAGTACTGTTTTCCACCAAAAAAAACCCCGATCGCGAAAATGGCGATCGGGGCTTTTTTGCGGAAAACCGCGTCTAGATTGGCCACGGACGCTTTTCCGCAAAAAGTGCTTTTGCGGAAAAGCATCCTGCCAATCTAGATGCGATTTTTCCGAAAATGCTTTTAACGGAAAACTCTTCTGTTAAAAGCATTTTCGGAAAATCATGCCAGTGTAGACGTAGCCATTAGGTCTTGCCATGCAGGAATGGGCATGTTCTGACTCTTCACTTACACTAGTGGGGGATAACCTGTGATCCATCAGGATTGTATCTGTGGCCCAGGAGATATTTTGTTACCGTTGACCACGTGCAGAGTTGCCAGATTCCACTGGTTTTCGCCAGCCTCTTTTTTCCCCCCTACCAGTCTCACTAACGTGACACCCATGTAAAGCAAGTGCACAGGAAGGAAAGGGAGCTCTGACTGCACGTCACATTGACGGTGAGAGCCGGGCACTCCCTCTGCATCCAATCCCAGCGCTGCTACGGTTCCATTGGCACCGCCCACTAACTCTAGGCACGCCAGCGCAGTGAGCAACGCTGCCCCAGCCGGGGAGACCGTCTTGGTTACGACAAACTTGCAGCCCCCCGAGATGAAGGAGGGCCGCAATTGTGGCCCACTCACTAGTCTAGGTTGCCCATGGCTGTCCTCCATACAGAAGCACAGTTAGCAAAGCCACCGTCTCTCAGGAGACCATCTTGGTTACAGCAATCTTGCAGGGCATTGAAATGAAGGTGGGAAACTTGTATGGCCCACTCACTTGCCTGGGCTGCCCATTGCTGATTTACTCTCTTCCCTAGAGTTTATGCACCACCCTCTTGTTCAGGGCTGGGTTGGATAAGTTACTTTTTAAATAACTGAAATCAGACAAGATAGGTTAATCCTTCATAGGGGAGGTGCTGACTTTACACTCACCGACCTTAAAACAGAGGTGGGCTCTATTTACACACTATATTTACCTGCACAGCCTCAGGTGCCAACGGTTGCAGCTCGCATTGGCTGCAGATTGCTGTTCCTGGGCAATGAGAGCGACAGGAAGTGGTGTGGACCGGAACTCCACTTCCCACAGCTCTCATTGGCTGGGAATGGTGATCCACAGTCAACAGGGCCGTGTCCAGACTCAGGGGGTTTTTCGGGAAAAGTAGCCTTTTCCCGAAAAAACTTCCCCTGCGTCCAGACTCAAGCCGCGTTCTTTCGAAATTATTTCGAAAGAACGCGGCTTTTCTTTCGATGGCGGTAAACCTCATTTCACGAGGAAGAACGCCTTCTTTCGAAAGCTCCTCTTTCGAAAGAAGGCGTTCTTCAATGTAAAGAGGCCGTCTTTGAAAGAGAGCATCCAGACTCGCTGGGTGCTCTCTTTCGAAAAAGCGGATTTCTCTTTCGAAAGATCCGCCTGCAGTCTAGACGCGATCTTTCGAAAGAGCCTCTTTCGAAAGAAGCCTGCAGTCTAGACATAGCCCAGGAGCTGTGATGGCCAGTAGGCAGGTAAACATGGCAGTGAGAAGCCCACCAGAAGCCTGGTGGACTGAACCCGGCCCATGGGCTGATATTTATGCATCCTTAAAAAGATGGAGGAGATCATAGAATCATAGAACACTAGAGGACCTCCTAAGGTCCCTTGCAGTTCAAGTCCAGTTCCTTGCCCTCACAGCAGGACCAAGAACCATTTAGATCATCCCTGCTAGATGTCTATCTAACTGGCTCTTAAATATCTCCAGTGATAACCTCCCTAGGTAACTTATTCCAGTGTTTAACCACCCTGACAGGAAGTTTTTCCTACTGTCTAACCTACACCTTCTTTCCTGCAGTTTAAGCCCATTGCTTCTTGTCCTGTCATCAGAGGCCCAGGAGAACAAATTTTCTCCCTCCTCCTTATGACACCCTTTTAGATCCACTGACATAATAATGATTCAGCCCCGTGTGGTCGCCCTTCTGTTCGGGAGGAGTAAAGTGATTTCGGTCCTTAAGACGTGACTGATTTTATCCATTAAGGGCTGAGTCAGATGCACTTGTCTCTTCCAAGCAGAGAGCCTGCTTGAAGGGCTGTAGACTCCTAGCTCTCTGCCAGATCACACAAAGGAGGGATGGATGTTTGGGGGTTCCCCTGCAATCAATGTAGGTTGTTTGAGTTATAATCATATTTTCAATTACAGATTTCTTTCACCACCACCCACACCACCAGAAAATCCCTCAGGCTCTCTCCTAGCCCACTTGTCCCCTACCTTGGACACCAAAACAACCTCCACCTTAGGCTGTTAATGCTTAAAATCAGAAGGACTGCTGTGAATTCTCATGCCAGGGGTTTAAAGTAGAGCATACAAGTCCCAGGAGGTCCTCTTAAAGAGGATAAAATCTGAGCTTTGTCCTCTTTTAATTTGTTAGGTCAACGCTTTGTATCTGGGTCGCAGACGGCTAAGAGGGAGAAAGATCCTTAAGGGGTTGTGCTAGGCCAAATGAGCTGGTATGAAAGGGAGATGCTTTGGGAAACGGGCATGGGACAGGGAAGGGGCGACAAAGAATTGCAATTGGCAGGAAACGAACGTGTAAGGGAGAGAACAAAGAAGCAGAGGGAGCAGAAAAAAATAGCTTGGAAGGGGGAAAGCTGCAATCCAACCAGCTGGCGTGGCCTTTGACTCAATGAATGAACCCACTGGTGCTAGCTCTTCACCTCTTCTCTTCTTCCTTTTCTGTCTCCTCCTACTTTCCTAACTCTGCTGTTTCGTCTCTTCTCTTCCCGGGAGCAATGGATAACTGTAGCCACAGTGCATGGCCACCAATTCCACTAACATTCATCCTACCATCCACACTTGGCAGCTCTGTGTTCCTATTTACCATTACCCACCACAGACCTGTTCTCCATACGTCTGCCATCGCCCGGGTCCTCCATCCCGTCCAAAGAGAGTGGGTCAAGAAGGCACCACTCCAGCATTTGTCTTCAGATTGCGCACGGTGAAGGTGCAACACCACGCCAAGAAAAAGTGCACACAGCCTACTGGTTTATGCTAACCTAGCACCCCTCATTGGATGAAGCTCCTTATAAGGAGCCCCATTACCTAACCAACCCCATCCTTCCTCTATAAATTGGTGTTTTCCATCTCTTCTTTCATCCTGAGAGTCATAAGAATGACCATACTGGGCCAGACCAAAGGTTCATCTAGCCCAGTGTCTTGTCTTCTGACAGTAGCCAATGCCAGATGTCCCAGAGGGCGAGAACAGAAACAGGGAATCAAGTGATCTCTCTCCTATCATCCATTTCCAGCCCCTGACAAACAAAAAGATGTTTTTCTTCACAAAGCACACAGTAAACCTGTGGAACTCCTTGCCAGAGGAGGTTATGACAAGTTACAAACTTTCACTCACTTTTTACAGTTGAACTTACATAACTACCACCAGTCAGATTTGAACCTGGTGGCACTTCTAGGCTATGTCTACACTCATGGTTTCTTGCAAGAGAAATATGCAAATGAGGCTAAGCGTGGAATATCGTCAAGCCTCATTTGCATACCTAATGAGCCGCCATTTTTGCAGAAGAGGCTCTTGCGCCAGAAGGAGCTGTGTACACTGCCACTTCTTGCACAAGAAAAACCCTCTTGCGCAATGCCATTATTCCTGAAAATAATCAGCGTAACGGCATTGCACAAGTGGGTTTTTCTTGCGCAAGAAGGGGCAATGTAGACAGCTCCTTCTGGGACAAAAACCTTTTCTGCAAAAATGGTGGCTCATTAGGTATCCAAATGAGGCTCGGCGATATTCCACACAGCCTCATTTGCATATTTCTCATGAAAAAAGCCATGAGTGTTGATAAAGCCCTAGAGCTTTGTAAAAGAGCTGCTACAGCTTCAGCTATAAAGCCAGCTGGCTCTCAGCTCAGGCTGTAAAGCTCCCTTGTTCTTCTCTCTCATTGTAAGTGGTCTAAGCACCACTACATGGGACAATGAACTACACTAAGGCTACGTCTACACTGTAGCCTTCTTCCGCAAAAGCGTATGCAAATGAAATGGAGTGGACTATTGCCATGCATCATGTGCATAATTAATTAGCAGTGGATTTTGCACAAGAGGGTTTGCACCAAAAGGAGCTGTGTAGATGGCTCCTTTTTGCGCAAAACCCCCCTCTTGTGCAAGAGCTGTTGTTCCTCTTTTTTTCCAAGAAGAATGGCTCTTGCGCAAGAGGGCTTTTTCCGCAAAAAGGATCCGTCTACACAGCTCCTTTTTGCGCAAAAGCCTCTTGTGCAAAAGCAGCTGCCAATTAATTATACAAATGAAGCATGGGGATATTCCACTCTGCGCTTAATTTGCATAAGCTTTTGCGGCAGAAGGGTGCAGTATAGACGTAGCCTAGGTGTGTGGATTACACTTATGCTTAGGGTATATTCGTAGGCCCAAATATCAGAGCAGGGGCCAAAATCCATTGTCACTGATCTTGTTCCTAGGACTAGAAGAGGGTCTGGGTAGTGAAAAACCTGCACACTGACAAGTCCATGGAAGGCAGAACTAAGGATCTGCCGGTATAAAGAAGCAAGTGCAGAAACCAACAGAATTTATTGATTCGTATACTACCCATGTGTTAGAGCTACTTGTACATTTAATTTATTATAAGCAATTCAATTCCCACAGCTCTATTAGAGCAGATGGTTTAAACAAGATGAAATAGATGGTTCACTTTATTACTATGATCACATAATTCTAGTTTTGCTGTTTCTAACGGATAGTATGAAATACCCACTAATAAAGTGTTGAAACCCTACAGGGAAGGACTCCAGCATCTCTAGGGGTGTGTCAGCACAGTTATTTCAAAATAACTGGCATTGTTCTGAAATAATGCAAGTGTCTGCACAGGAATTCTGTTATTTTGAAATACATTCGAAATAACGGGTGGTTTATGCTGACATCTGTAAACCCCCTTCCACGAAGAATAACGCCTATTCCAAAATAGCTATTGCGGAATAGCTGTCGTGTGGATGCGCCACTGCTGCTATTTCAAAATAGCCCCTCCACAGGGCCATTCAAACTAATTACTCTCCGGTGCCTCCTGGGGCTCTAAATCGAGGTAGCATGTCCACATTAGGGAAGCTTGCTTCAGATTAATTTTGAGGCTTCCCTGTAGAGTAGACGCGCTATTTCGAAATAAGCTATTGCAGAGTATTTTGTCCAGAATAGCTCAGTTCAAAAGAAGTGTACAGTGTAGACACACCCTAAGGGCTCGTCTACACTGGCCCCTTTTCCGGAAGGGGCATGTTAATTTCAGCTATCGTAGTAGGGAAATCCACGGGGGTTTTAAATATCCCCCGCGGCATTTAAATAAAAATGTCCGCCGCTTTTTTCCGGCTTTTAGAAAAGCCGGAAAAGAGCGTCTACACTGGCCCCGATCCTCCAGAAAAAGCGCCCTTTTCCGGAGGCTCTTATTCCTCCTCCGGCGCTTTTTCCGGAGGATCGGGGCCAGTGTAGATGCTCTTTTCCGGCTTTTCTAAAAGCCGGAAAAAAGCGGCGGACATTTTTATTTAAATGCCGCAGGGGATATTTAAATCCCCCGCGGATTTCCCTACTACGATAGCTGAAATTAACATGCCCCTTCCGGAAAAGGGGCCAGTGTAGACGTAGCCTAAGTGTCCACGTAACCCACACAGTTACTGGGTGTGGTGCACTGTCCCATAAAGCGGCACTGAGACCACTGAGAGAAAGGAAATATGAGTTTGCTCTTCAGCCTTAGCTGAGCGCCAGATGGCTTTTAACTCAAGCTGTAGAGGCTCATGCATGAAGCTCCAGAGATCCCCGGTTTGGTTCTGCTTGGCAGCATTACATAATGGCTATGTCTACACGGGCATGATTTTCCGGAAATACTTAAAACGGAACAGTTTTCTGTTATAAGTATTTCCGGGAAAAGTGCGTCTACATTGGCAGGATGCTTCTCTGGAAAAGCGTTGTGTTCAAAATGCAAATCCTTATGTGCTACCATGGGATTAGACTGTATTTCTGGAAGAGGAGGGCAGGATTAACATGTTTTCTGGGGAGTGTTATAAACTTCAGAGAAGTGTTTGGGACAATGCAGGCAAAGTCTTAGAAAGTACCAGGCAGGAGGAAAATGCAAATTAGCACCTCCAAAGCCATCCAGTCAAGGCCACGTTCAGGGAAATGGATTGTCTCCTTAAACGTCCTGTTCAAAGATGGTTTAAACTGTATAAGGGATGGATTGAACATGCCATGAGGGTCCTTGTTCCAGGCAAAAAGGGTGGTATGAATGTTAAACCATAGGAATACCTCTGTTCACCTGCCAGGGCCCAGGTTGGAATAAGGGGAGAGGGAATTCTGGGTAAGCATATTCAGATTTGGGTATGGTTCTTTTATTGTTTTTAATGTACCCTCCATAGCACTTTTATCTCAAGGACAACACATGCTTGCTTAAAAAGAACAGCGTGGTACCTTATAACGATAAGAATTGTACTGTGTTCTAGCTCTAATTAGAAAAGCCCAGTGGGGCTGCTTAGCCAGAGTCTTTTTGGGGTATTTCCTGTCTTATTCCCATCCAGTCAGGAGGAAGAAAGATGTGAGTCTCTTCCAGTGTTTCTTCTAGTTTTTATCCATCTATGCGTTGGATAAATTTTGTAACATGCACCAAGGCATGTGTGAATGTGCACCACCAGTAGAAAGACACACTGCCAGCAAAAGGTGCCCTCATAATCAGCTAGGTGGCACCTGAATTTCTCCTAGGCAGTGGCACAATCTCACAACTTACAGGGAAAACGGATCTCCTCCCAAGAAGAGCAAAGTCTGTGGAAGCTGGAAGCCTAAGAATGGGTGCCCTTAATGGACCATGAAGGAGGAATACAGGAGCAATTGTCTGGAACTATGAAAATGCCATCTCAGGCCATGTCTTCACTAAGGGGAAGATTGACGCAGCTGCAATCCATCCTCTGGAGTTCTATTTAGCAGGTCTAGTAAAGACCTGCTAAATTGAACTCAGAGGGCACCCCTCCATTGGCACCAGTACTCCTGATCCTCACTGGGAGTTAGGGAAGCTGACAGGAGCATTTGCTCCCATTGTGGATAAGAACATAACAACATAAGAATGGCCATATTGGAAATCACGGGGTAGACTCACCACCATAGCGCCTCCAGCTGGCAGTCCTGGGAATTAGCTTATTTGGCTGGTTGGACACCTCCCTCTAGGTGGTGTTTCTCCGTGTTTCTCTTTGTCCACGGCGTCCTCTTCAGGATACTGCCCTCCAGCAGTGCCAACTTCAGTCTCGGAGCCCTCCTTCTGTGGGTTGGTGTTTATCCTGCTTGCATTCTAGGGCCCTCCCCTCCCCAGGGCACCCTGCTCTCCTCCCAGGGAACACCCAGTCACCCACTGCCAGTCTTCATCTAGCCCCTGCCTCAGGGGCAAACTGCCGTCTGTAATGGCCACTCATCACTGGCAAAGTGGTGTGGACCTGCCGCCCCTGTCTACCATGGCTGCCTCTCTGCAGCCCTATAGCCTCGGGCCTTGCTTCAGGCCTTGCAGCCTAGGAGCTTGCTTGGCCAGAGCTTCCCCAGCCCTGCCTTCCTTCCCCAGCACTGCTCTACCTCCAGGAAGCCTCCTGCTTCCCTGGCAGTCATGTCCCGACTGCTCTCTCTCCAGAGCACCAGACAGTTCTCCTTTTCCCTCCAAGAGTCTTTCTTTATATAGCCCCCAGCCAGGCTTTCATTAGCAGAGCTGCCTCAGCTGAGGCTTCACTCACAGCCCTCACTCAGGGCTGAGGTTTTTGTCTTTAAAGGGCCAGTGTCGGGCAAATGCCCTGTCACACAGGGTCAGATCAAAGGTCCACCTAGCCCAGTATCCTGTCTTCCAACAGCGGCCAGTGCCAGATGCTCCACAGGGAGAGAACAAGAGAGGGAATCATCAAATGATCCATCCTCTATCATCCATTTCCAGCCTCTGACAAACAGAACCTAGGGACACTATTCCTACTCATCCTGGCTAATAGCCATTGATGGACCTAACCTCCATGAATCTATCTAGTTCTTTTTTGAGCCCTGTTAAAGTCCTCCTCCTCACCACATCCTCTGGCAAGGAGTTCCACAGGTCGACTGTGCACTGCATGTTTGTTTTAAACCTGCTACCTCTTAGTTTCATTTGAGCTCTGTCTAGACTACACGCCTTTTTCGAAAGAGGCTTTTTCAAAAGTTACTTTCAAAAAAGCCTCTTTCGAAAAAGAGTATCTAGACGACAATTAGTACTTTCGAAAAAGCGAGCCACTTTTTCGAAAAAGAGCACCAAGGCAGTCTGGATGCTCTCTTTCAAAAAAGCACAGGTTGCATTACATAGAGCCTTTTTTTGAAAGAGCACTTTCGAAAAATGGCGTTATTCCTTGTCAAACAAGATTTCCGCAGTCGACAAAACCACCACAGTCTTTCGATTTACTGTCGACAGAACGTGGCAGCAGTCTAGATGCAGGTAAAGATTTTTTGAAAAAAGGCCACATTTTTCAAAAAAATCCGTGTAGTCTAGACATACCCTTTGTGATCCCTAATTTTTATGGTATGGGAACAAGTAAATAACTTTTCTTTATTCACTTTCTCCATACCTGTCATGATTTTATCATATCTCCCTTTAGTATCCTCTTTTCTAAGCTGAAAAGTCCCAGTCTTTTTTAATCTCTCTTCATATGGCAGCTGTTCCAAACCTCTAATCATACCACATGGAAACTCAAATTAAGGTATGTCGACTCCAGATGCATAATTAATGTATCTAGAGTCACATCTCTTAATCTGACCTTCCCTTTTCATGTAGACCTGGCCTTACATCATGCTAACTCCATGTGTAACCCGCACATCTTTTAGGTGTGACACACTGTACACATGCACCAAAAATACACAGCTAACAATGCCTGATTGTTTTTAAGGGCTTGTTCCAAAGCCATCGGAACTGTAACACTGATTCAGTGGGCTTTGGATCAGGTCCTAAGAGAGACACTTCAGTTTCACACCAGTTTTACACCCGCAGGACTGCACAGGCTAGGTCTACACCACAGAGGTTTTGCACAAAAACTCGCAGAGCATCCACACCTCAAGCACGTGTTTGCACAAGTAAAAGGAAAGAACAGAGGGGGTCTTGTGCAAAAAGGTGTGTGTGGATGGGGAACAGGGTTTTTTTGTTCAAAAAGAGGCACTCGAAAAAAGCACAGGTGCCCTCTGTAAATAGCAACCAGAGTTTCCTTTTGAGAGAGCATCCATGCAGTCTGGACGCTCTCTTGCACAAAAGCTCATCACTTTTTTGATGAGCTTTTGAAAGGTGGACACGCTTTTGTGCAAGACGTTTTTGAGGAAGATCTCTTCTGCAAAAAGCTTCTTGCACAAGAAGCCTGCAGTGTAGACATAGCCACAGCTTCCACATTTGCTGAAGTGGGAGAGCAAATCAGCATCAGGCTCGTCTTAATACTAATTGGCTATGTCTAGAGTGGCATGATTTTCCGGAAATGCTTTTAACGGAAAAGTTTTCCGTTAAAAGCATTTTCGTAAAAGCACGTCTAGATTGGCATGGGCGATTTTCCGCAAAAGCACTTTTCATGATCGGGGCTTTTTTGCGGAAAACAAATCTTGGCTGTCGACACTGGCCCTTTTGCGCAAAAGTTTTGCGCAAAAGGACTTTTGCCCGAACGGGAGCAGCGTAGTATTTCCACAAAAAGCACTGATTTCTTACAGTAGGAAGTCAATGCTTTTGTGGAAATTCAAGTGGCCAGTGTAGACAGCTGGCAAGTTTTTCCGGAAAAGCGGCTGATTTTCCAGAAAAACTGGGCAGTCTAAACAAAGACATTGACTTTTCCTCTGTCAAATTACTAAATTACACTCTTGCTCCAACCATCTACTTTTCAGCAGATAAAGAGTTATTCACGCAGGCTGGGGGATTGCATAATCATTGGGAGTTTTTTGAGCTCTTGGCTGGCTGTAGATTTCTGTCTGGAGTCCGGATGAGAGATACATTGTGAATATATATATATAAAAATTTGTATTGACTTTTTTAGAAAGGCTGAATAACAATTGGCCTGCTATCCACAGGGAATATTTTCAAGAGGGTAAAAAAAAAAAAGTTACGTCTAAACAGCCGGTCAAGAAAAAAATAACACAATGTGGAGTTATTACAAATCCCGAGGAAAGATTAGACTTGAATAGACTGATTGGCACCTATATGGTTTTCTTTTGATATCTTCAATCTCACTGGGTTGTCCCCTTGCTGTTCTATTGTTCCTGTCAACATACCACACTGCCTTTTTCTTTTCCTTTTTTTTTAAATTCTTTTGGTCCTTGGAAACCCCACTGTGCAAATATTTTAAATAAACAAGGTCTTTGTTGGGAGTAAAAAAAAAGGGGGGTGGGGCTTTTAATCAGCAAACAGATATATTCTTTGTCTGTTTGAAGAGGAGCTGCAATTACCGGGGTGCATTTTGTTTGGAGTGGCACATAATGCTGTCAGTGTGGGAGGCGCGGTAGGCAGGCATTGGAGCACTAGCTTATAATTTAACTTCTTACGTCCTTTGAATGTTGTTTTTACTAAGGCATACAGGGAGCAGTGCCCCACTTCCAGGCTTCCCACCCTCCCCCTTCTCCCTTCCAGGGAGGTTTTTGGCTTGCAGTACAGTAAAACACCATTGGTCCGGCATCCAATGCTCCGGCACTCCTGATGGTCCGGCACCATCGGAAACCAGGAAGTGCTCCGGGCAGCCGGACAATTGGAGCTGCTCTGCCCCTGGCTTCTTCGATTCAGCCGCTGCTGAAAATGACCAGCAGCTGAATCGGAGAAGCCGGGGGCAGAGCAGCTGCGGTGCTGCCTGGTTGGTCCCATAGCTCTGCCCCTTGGGACTGCGGGACCAACCTGGCAGCACCCCAGCTGCTCTTGGGGACGCCTGGGGCAGAGCAGCTGGAGTACTGGTGGGTTCGTCCCGCAGTGCCGAGGGGCAGTGCTACAGGACCAACCCGGCAGCGCCCCAGCTGCTCTGCCGCAGGCATCCCCGATTCAGCTGCTCCTGAAACTGACCAGCTACGGCCAAATTGGGGACACCTGGGGCAGAGCTGGACAATCAGAAGGGGGGGCTATGAAGGTCTAGGGTGGCATCCCCTCCACCCCGCCCCAGACCCCTCATAGCCCCCCCTTCCGATAGTCCGGCATATCTGATAATCTGGCACCCCCTGGGTCCTAAAGGTGCCGGATTATTGGAAGTTTACTGTAGTTGGTTGCAGTCCCTTTATCGCTAGAGAAACCAAGGATGAGTCAGAACGTTTCTCACTCGTCCACTTATTTCCTCCAATTCTCTCTCTTGCTTGATCCCCTCCCTTCATATCTGCCCCCTCACTTCGAATCCCTTCTTCAGTTGCCCCACTTTTAACTCCCTGTGGCGCCGAAGCTACCTGAGCAACACATCGGTACACACCCCCAGCCTGGGGCAGCCTCTTTTCTGCCTCCTTTGTTCCTAGTAGCGCCAAAACCGCCTGCCACTCCCTCCTGGCCACCTCTAAAGCGCCTATCGGTGCCTCTTCCCTCTGGCCCACCTTTTGCACAGTGTCTCACTCCCTCTGGACTCTGTAATATGGCTCTCACTTTGGGCCCTTGGCTGCTTCATTGCTGCTTCTCTGGTCCCAGAGAGCACCAATGACAGGCCTAATGTCTTTGCTTTTCTGTCCTCCCTGGTGGCACTGGAACTATTTTTAGTGTCTCCCCCCCCGCCTCTATTTATGCTCCTCAGCACACCCAGGGTTAACTCTCCTGGACTGGGAGCCATTGATGCTAATGGCACTTGGTCCATCCGGTCCAGGATATTTGGCAATCTAGCCACAGCTGGAGGAGACGGGCTGGTGGCATGGCCTGGGGCAGCAGCACAGGCGGGTCTGGGCCCTACAGATGGTAAAATGCACAACCCTTGGGGACAGCGGGAAGCAGGATCCCAGGGGGGTACTGATGTGGGTAGAGCCAATGAGACCCCAGAGGGGCAGCATGGAGGCTGGGACATGGGGCTGGTAGGACCCTAGGGGGGCCACCCAGAGGCCAGGACATGGAGTTGGTGGAGCTACCGGTGGAGCTGGACTCTGAGCTCGGGGAAGCCAGGTGGAAAAGCTGGAGAATACTCGGACTGGAAGGACCTCGAGACCTAACCCTAAATCTCCCTTACTGCAATTTAAGCCCATTGCTTCTTGTCCTACCATCAGAGGCCAAGGAGAACAAGTTTTCTGGCTCCTTCTTGTAGCGCCCTTTTAGTCACGGGTGCACTGTCAAAGGTATCCTGTTAGAGACTAAACTTCTACAGGCACAACCTTGATCAGCATGTTGCTTTTCATGTTTTTACCTCACCCGTTTAAGCTTTCTTTAAAAAAAAGATGACACCAGTTTCTCAGCACCCCGACAGTCGCACGCACAAAATGGCTGACAATCCCATTGTGATCCCTGTGAGTGATAGTGGCTGGAGACTCCCCTCTCTTTCCACATGGGGTCCTCCGTGTTCATCACTGTGCTTCCGACTGGTGGGAATGACACGTCCATCTTCCTGCCAACAGGATGGCTGCTTATGGCACTCACCACTCCCTCCAGATCAGGGCTGGACATAATACAACCCGCAGGTTTGGATCCGGCCTGCTACGCAGCTGGATCTGGCCTGTGGGCGCAGCGGGAACCTCAGTTCGGCTCCTGCCTGCCCTGCCCCCCGCACGCCACTCAGAAAAGCCGGCCGAGGGGTCCTGTTGGTCTGTGAACAGCCGCAAGCCCAGAGGGAGAGGGGGAGAGACTTCCCACGCTGCTCCCACACAGACCTGGAGCTCCCACTGTTGGTGGCATGAAAAAAACCTCTGCCCACTTCCCATCTGGCTCTCTATTGTTCACAGATGCACACAGTCCCACAGCCCGCTGTTCTGAGTGGCAAGGAACCGGCTGGGGTGCTGGCCAGAATTTGCACAGGTAAGCACCTCCCAGCCAGATCCTGTCTCTGGCATCGCAGCCCCTACCTCCCCTAACGTTCTCCCCCTCACTCAAGCCCCCTCCCCCACATAACTCAAAGCCGCTGCTCCCCCTTCTGAACACTTTAAATATATTAGAGGGATAAATGCCAGGGAGGGAGAGGAATTATTTAAGCTTAATAGCAATGTGGACACAAGAACAAATGGATATAAGTTGGCTAGTAGGAAGTTTAGACTTGAGATTAGACGAAGGTTTCTAACCATTAGAGGAGTGAAGTTCTGGAACGGCCTTCCAAGGGAAGTGGGGGGGGGAGGGGAAAGATCTATCTGGTTTCAAGATTAAACTAGATGGCTGTGTCTACACTGCACTCCTTTTCCAGAAAAGGGATGCAGATTAGACAAGTCGGAATTGCAAATAAAGCGGGGGATTTAAATATCCCCCGCTTCATTTTCATAAACATGGCTGCCGCTTTTTTGCAGCTCGGGGCTTTGCCGGAGAAAAGCGCCAGCCTAGACGGGATCTTTCGGAAAATAAAGCCTTTTCCGAAAGATCCCTTATTCCTGATTTAAGAGGAATAAGGGATCTTTCAGAAAAGGCTTTATTTTCCGAAAGATCCCGTCTAGGCTGGCGCTTTTCTGCGGCAAAGCCCTGAGCCGGAAAAAAGCGGCAGCCATGTTCATGCAAATGCAGCGGGGAAAATGTAAATCCCCTCTGCATTTGCAATTCCAACTTGTCTAATCTGCATCCCTTTTCCGGAAAAGGGGTGCAGTGTAGACACAGCCGATGGGTTTATGAAGGGGATGGTTTGATGAGATAACATGATCTTGGTAACTAATTGACCATTCATTATCAGTGGGAAATAGGCCAATGGAGGGATGATAGGAGTTACTATAGAGAACTTTCTGGGTGTCTGGCTGATGAGTCTTGCCCACATGCTCAGGGTTTAGCTGCTCGCCATATTTGGGGTCGGGAAAAATTTTCCTCCAGGGTAGATTGGCAGAGACCCTGGAGGTTTTTCGCCTTCCTCTGTAGCATGGGGCACAGATCACAGCTGGAGGATTCTCTGCATCTTGGGGTCTTCAAAGTATTTGAAGGCTTCAATATCTGAGATATAGGTGAGAGGATTATTCTAGGAGGGTTGGGTGAGATTCTGGGCCTGCACTGTGCAGGGGGTCAGATTAAATGATCATAATGGTACCTTCTGACCTTAAAGTCTATGGCTATGTCTAGACTGCAGGCTTCTTTCGAAAGAGGCTCTTTCGAAAGCATCTTTCGAAAGAGCCTCTTTCGAAAGAGAGCGTCTAGATTGCACGGAGAAATTTCGAAAAAGCGGCTTGCTTTTTCGAAAGAAAGCATCCAGTGAGTCTGGATGCTCTCTTTTGAAGAAGCCCTATTTACATTGAAGAACGCCTTCTTTCGAAAGAGGAACTTTCGAAAGAAGGTGTTCTTCCTCGTGAAATGAGGTTTACTGCCATCGAAAGAAAAGCCGCGTTCTTTCGAATTAATTTCGAAAGAACGCGGCTTGAGTCTGGACGCAGGGGAAGTTTTTTCGAAAAAAGGCTACTTTTTTCGAAAAAACCCCTGAGTCTGGACACAGTCTATGAGTCTACATCCTCCTTCCCAAACCCTACCTCCCTATTTCCTGCCCCAGGTCGCAACCCCTTCCAGCCCCGGTCATGATCCCCTCCTTCACCCAAACTCCCTCCCAAATCCTACACCCCCTCCTTCACTCCAGGCCCCTCCCCTGAACTCCCTTCAGCACCCAACCTCCACCCAGACTCTGCACCTCCTGCATTAATATCATGGAAGAGTGCGGCCCTCGACCACTTACCAAATTCTTGGTGTGGTCTCCATCAAATATTTTTGCTCCAGTTGCCCGGGGACAGAGTTTAGATGGTCCAGTGGACACTTCTTTGTGTGCATGATTTTGCCTTCTACGCCCATGCCCTTGTCAGCATGAGTCAGAACAGCTTTCACGGGGTGCTGGATGCTCTTTTGGATGCTAGGAGTCAGATTATCATACCGATGGAGTTCCACTGAGTAATGGCAGCTGAGAAACTGGCCCCATCTCCACCGTCCCCTGGAGATATTTTTGCCATGCCTTTCTGGGTTTCATTCTCCCCTCCTCACGGACAGAAGCAGGCCCCAATACTCTGGTAATTCATGCAAAAAAAAAAAAAAGAAGCCATAATTAGAAAGCTTCGGAAAACATCACCCATTAGAGAGTTATTTAAACGCTGACAGGCATCTAGCTTTCCAGAAGGTGATTTACTTTGGATGTGTTAATAATATATTTCAAGTGCTAAGTGGCAGTTCTCCGTTGCGGGTAAAAAATGATGATTTTAATAAGGCTTGAAACTGCAGGCCTGATAGGTGCTCGTTTAGTACGTAGGATGACCCCTAAATGCAAAACCAATAATTCTGGATGGCTCACGAGTAAAAATTGTAGCTAAATGGATCCTCAAGGGCACTGTGACAGATTGTAACAACAGTCGTGTAGACGCTGAAAGAGACAGGGATTTTTTTCCCTCCATTCAACAATGTAAAATCCTTCAGTAAAAACAAAAGCTTTTTGTTCTCTCTTTTTTTTGCTGGCTTTCTCTTTTAATTCCTCCACTTTTAATAGTTTTAATATATTCCATTTAAGAGGAATTTATGTGTAGCCCATTATTTCTCAAAGATTGATGTAAGTATCAATTCCCTCATTGTTTCAGGTCAGCAGCACCGATGGGAAAATATTAATACTCTTGCCAGTGGTGCAGACCAGCTGTAGTTAGGAGACCTAGTTCCTGTTCCCAGCTCTGCCACTGCCCTCATGTGACCCTGGGCATGTCACTTAACCTTTTTGTGCCTCTATTTTCCCTCCCACCCATCTTTGTTCTTTAGGCCATAATCACTTGTGAGGAGGGGAAGCCACTGTCTCATACAGGTTATGCCTGCAATTACAGCAGTGTGTAGCATACAGACACAGCACGCCTAGATAGCAGAGGTATAAAAAGCAATGTAGACAGTGACTTTGACAAGTAAAGTAGTGTAGGTAGCCCTACATGCCTAAACCCCATGGTATAAGCCCTAGACTGACTCCTGACATGCCAAAGCCAGGCTGTCTATGTTTACCTGGCTATTTTTAGCAGCAAGCGGTCTTGCAGCTGGAGCCTTTTCCTGCTGAAGAGAAAGACTCTAGCAATGGGGAAAGTATCTGGAAAGTGGGGAGACAGTAGGGAATGACTCTGGGTAATGGGGAGACAGTAGGAGTAAGCTCTGGCAGTGGAGAGCTTGTCTTAAAGGGAAAGGCTCCAGAAGTGGGAAAAGGCTCCAGGAGTTGGGGAGACTGCAGGGAAAGTTTCCAGCAGGCCCATCTCCCCATGCCAGGAGCTGTACCCTGCACATCACTTTATATGTTGACATCTCCATCTAGTCCCGTGCCCGACACAAAGAAGCCCCGATCACAGCTGGAGTCCTTTGGTCCTGCTGTAACACAACCGATTCAGTAACAACAAAAATTTGGCCGGAGCTGGTTAATACATACAGCCATTAGTTCTGCCAAATTCTCCCCTCCGGCATGAACTGGTCCCTTCTATTCAGAATCAGCGGATCAGAGGAGCGTTTTGTGCGTGCTGCCTTCGTTCTCTAATGCTTGCAACGTGCTTGGGAGATACCTGGCTGGATTCCCAGCTGTGCCAGCACAGGCGCTGGATGAATCAGACAGCAAACAGCTGGCCGAGTATGCTAAGGCAGTATTGTTCGGGGGCTGGGAATTCTTACGTGGCACAGAGCAAATGCAGGGATTCTTCACCAAAGCCCTCCCTGGCCTACAAGGTGGAAAGTCTGCCTTAATCTCCTTGGGCGTGGAACGGGTGGAACTTGCATACAGGCAGGGCTGGCCCACAACATTTTGGCATCTGCGGCGGGAAGGTCAAATGGCGGCCCCATGCCCCTCACTTGGGCCAGAACTTTGAAAGAACTCAGTTTTGCCTTCTTCCTGTTCTACTCCCCGCATGGGACTGCAGAGAGCAGGGGTGGCCCACCCATATAGGCGAACGAGGCGCCCGCCTAGGGCACCAAGTTAAATGGGGTGCCAAATGGTAGCGCAATGTCATTGAGGGGCTTGGAGGTGGGAGTGCTGATTGCATGGTTCACCTAGGACGCCAGTTGCCGGCAGCTAGTCTAGGGCCGCCCTGGCAGAGAATACATAAGCACTAGCAGCAGACACAATTTTCTACACTCTGGGTCCTAGTAGTGCCCCTCCACAGTCTGGCACCTGAGGCTGTTCGCCTCATGGTAAGGCCAACCCTGCATACATGCAGATAGATCCAATTTGCATATTCGGACCCGCCAGATGTTCTCGCAGTTGAGAATCTGCTCATTTAGCTAGCCAAAGCTGAGGAGTTGGGCAAACGTTTAAACCAGGTCCATAGAGAAGCCATTTTCCAGGTGAGTGATCGGGATCTTGTTACTGCAACTCGGTAGGCCAGCACTTCCTGTCTTCCTCATGTGGGAACCAGAGTTGCTGAATGGGTTCCAAACTCCGCTTCCTTCTGGTCCTCCTTCCCTGGAAATGAGCACAAGTTTCTGGCTAGGTCCGTGCATCATGAGTAGGCAATTTGAAATTGATGGGCCTAGGATGGGATTCAATTCGAACTGGGGGAATCAATGCGCCGGGGCTGGGGCAGAGATGGAGGGGACTAGCCGGGTGTGTACCAAACTTCATCTTGATCAAGCCTTTCATGGCAGGAGCATTAATAATTTCAGTGCTCCATCACCACAGCATGCTTGACGTTCCTCACGCTATTAAACAATAAATAAATAAGGTCGCTGCAAAGCAAATGGATTGGTGATGTAAGTGTGAATAGGGTGTGTGTGGTGGTGGGGGGGTGTAATTTATTAATTCACTAAGGTGCCAGATAGATTTGTAAAGCCCAGATCTCAGAAGCTAGCTTTGATAAATGTTATCATCAATATTGAAATGCAATTTAATTAGGGTAACTCCTTGATATTGAGTCCAGGGAAAACTAGTTTGTGGATTTTAATACTATGTTCATTGCAGTCTGACGTTTACCTTGAACAGTAGATCAAGACCCTATGGTTTTCTTAGCCAATCAACACATTTATTAATTTACCAAGAACCACATAGGTACATAATCAATAGTTTTAGAGATTAAGTTTGGGTATAAGATACTCTAGACAGGTCCTGAATACAACATACCATCCTTCAAGCCATTTACACAGGCCAGCATTGAGTTATACCAGAGAATAATAAAATCAGCTAGACTTCTCATTACATCTACTTGATCAATGTTTTAATAAATCACTCATGTGTTTATCATGCTCTGAATAACTCTCCGAGGAATAAACACACACTTGCCTTAAGCCATGTGGTCCCTGAAATTTCCAGTTCTTGAGTTGAACCTCGGTTTATGATTCGTTAGACAAGGTGTTTCACACTTTGCTATGTGTATGTTTCTCCCCCCTTTTCCCTAATCCCTTTAGGAGGAATGAACATTTGGGGTAGGTGGCACCTGGAATCCTGCTTGTAATGGAGAGAGGAACAGAGTGATTGCTTCCTGAATGAAGAGGGAGAGAAAAGCTACAGTCCTTATTACCAATATATATTCAAGGCCTATTTGCAATTTATACATCTCCCAGCGTGGATGGGTGAGAAGATAAGAACACATCACTGAACGGGTATCAGAGAAGAAAATTCAATACTGCAGAAACTTAGACACTTGAGTTCCTTGTTTGATTTGAGAACGAATCAAAGTTTTACTTCTTACCATTGTTGAATTTTTGATTCTTGCACGTCTGCCAAGATCTGAACACTTAATATAGGAGGCCTAATTCCTGCTCTGCTCCCTGAAACAACCCTGAAGAAAACGGGGGCAGTACCAGAAAAATCTAGCTTAGGGGTTCATCCTGCTGCTCACCACCCTAGTGTCCGAGCCCCATCATAACCTAGAGGATGTTACGGATTCTCTGGCAGTTCTCTCTTTTTGGAAAGGTTTATGTTTCCAAGATGGTATTTATTTGGGGGAGGGGCAATGTGGGGGCACAAGGGAATATCCAGTGTATTCCAACCAAAACTGTTAGGCCTTGAAAGTGCCTTATCCACATGCTTAACATTAGGTCGTGTGAGGTTCGCATTGACTTCAAGGTAAAGGGAGGCCTGTGTGGATAAGAGTTTGCAGGATGGCGGCTTTTGATTTCTTTGCGTTAGGCTGTGACGCTGCTGTGCATAGGTCTGAGGGTATTCTGGGGTTTTTGTGTGTGGAAATAAGTTACTGACGCCTTGGTCCTCGTTGTCCTTTCATGGCAGTGTAAATCAGGGGTTCTTTTACTGAGGCGACAGGCTTGCTTGGAGTCCTTTTTTTTTGCTCAATAACTTTGCCCCCCCCTCCTTTTTTCCCCCTCAACAGAATTTTTTCCCGTTTTTTTGGGGTGGGTTCGGTATTTTTGTTTCAACAACCTGGCAACCCTACTCGGAGTGAGTGGTGCCGTGCTCTGGCAACAATTTAAAGGACCTGGGGTCTGTCAGCTGCCGCAATAGCGGTGGCAGTGACTGAAAACTCCTTTCTCTTTGGTATTACTGGGCCCCGGAGTAGTTACCCCCTCGTCAGGAGGCCTGGAGAGGCCCAAGAGGATGTAGAATCAGCGTACATACCTTGTGCACAAAATACGAACTCCCTGACCCATGGCCTTCAGTACAATAATCAGGAAGAGGCTTAGGCAGAATGCGTGATGCTCCACTTTTCCTGAGGTAGACAGGCCCCTGGGAATCTTTGCCAGATGTCAGTTTAAAGCAGTCTCTAGGCTGCTTGAAAGTATGTGGGGGCCAAGGCATTTGGACAAAAAGTTTTCTCCTGAAAGTTGGAGATTGTTAGTTTGGAAAAAGTTGAAAATTCCGACAGAAAGCAGAAAAAAAAATCTGTTCATTCAAAATCCAATTTTCCATCAGAAAATAGTTTAGGCAGAAAATGTTTGTCCTGACTGAGTAGTTAAGTGCTGGAACTGACCTAGAGAACATAAGAACGGCCATGCTAGGCCTGACCAAAGGTCTATCTAGCCCAGTGGCCTGTCTTCCGACATCAGCCAATGCTGGATGCTCCAAAGGGAATTAACAGAACAGGTAACCAACAAAGGAGTCAAGTGGCTGATTCTTCAGTACTTGAGAGTCCTGAAAATCAGATTCAATGTCTTTCTAACAGATTTGCTCTGGATTAACCAGGAATTATGGACCTGATATCGGAACTGCATAATGAAATTCAATGGTGTGCATTATGTATGAGGTCAGACTGATCAGTGATTTTTCAGACTGAAGAACGCCAAACAATATGTATTTTTTATTAGTAACAACACCAGGAACTTTTTTTGTTGAGCAAAAAAAAAAAAAAAAAAGGTTTGTCTCTTTAAGGGCACTTAAGAAATGCTGGACTAGATGATTGCATTTGGTCACTTCTCGCTATAAGAATCTATACATTTTTCCATCACACTCTTTATTATCACTTTACAGCTATGGGGCAGAACAGGAACCGGCAACTTTGAGGTGAAAAGTTTTTTTTTCTTCTGTCTGCCAGTCCTTTGGGTTCCTCCAATATAATTGTGATAGGGCTGGAGCTGATACTGTGGAAGGAGAAGTTTTGCCTGGCATGAGTGGGAGATTAGGAGAGATATATAAGAACTGCACTTTGTGATAACTTTTGAGAAGCATGAAGGTGGGGGGAGTGAGGACAGACTCCTCAACATAGCTCTGCAAGTGCATTTGGTGCTCTGAGTATGACAGAAAGTGACCAACTCCAGACGTACTTCCCTTCCTCCATCCACTTCAATTAAGAGGCACAGAGTCCTTGCTAGTTTGAAGATCATCTCCTTGATATTTTAGGGGGGGAGATTTACTCCCCAAAAGCAAGTTCTTTTACCGGGGTGGAACATATGAGCTAATCCAGCCCTACTTCCACCAGGCTTCAATTAACTTTTCTTCACAGACTCTTTTTTTGATTTCTATCATTCCTAAAAATATCTGGAGAAATTGGCCTGCTCCCAGCAAAGTTAAGAGGCCTCTTTGTCACAAAGAAATCCAATAAATATTGCATGCAAAAAGGAAAAGAATCTCATAGGGTGAAGGAATATTAAGGCCGTGTTTTCAATCTCACAGAAGTCAGGAAGCTCAGAGAAAGGAGACAGACTACAGAGTTCCAAACATACATTTTAAATCCCCCCTCCTTTGCATGTAGGGGGTTTAAAATGAACTGTACGTTTTAATCTGCACCTACAAACTGCTTCCAAACCCCAGAATTTTCTGTTTGTAGGAAAATTCAACATTTTGGACATTACTCTCCGTTCCAAATTGGAATGAAAAGTCAACCTATTGAAAGATTTTACCCAATGAAAAAAAAAAAATCACGGAAAAAGAAATGTCAGACCAGAAAATGTTGACGTGTTAGGTTGGAAGAGAAAATGTCAGTGTGTCAAAGTGAATTTTTTTTTCCCTTTTGAATTGACATTTCAATACCATCATTGTTTGCCGCGTTGTTATAGCCACATGGGTCCCCGGATGCTCCAGAGAGAAGGGGGAGAGGGGAGGTAATCTTTGTTGGACCATTTCTTTTGGTGAAAGAGACACGCTTTTGACAATACTTTTGTCTCTCTTCCTTCCCCAAAGGAAGCTGACCCAGTTAAAGATGTGACCTTACATACCCCCTCTCTCTAAGATTATGAAATATAAGAAATTCCAACATATGGTGGGAAACCACTTAAAATTAAGTGGGGAATTAAAACCTCTGAAGCCATAGGACACAGGAGAGTTAGTAGGCAGCAGGGTGCATCACAAATTATTGCAATGTGCCATAATCTAAACCAGTGGTTCCAAACTTTTCAGCATCACGCCCCCTTTTTGATTTTTGAGAAACCCTCATGTCCCCCCGCCCAAAAAAATAGCAGCAAAACTTGGAGTGGGATTGATGGGTGTGTGGGGAGCTGGGTCACCTCACACTGCCCCCCCGGAAGTTCTTCACACACCCCCAGGGGGGCACCCCCCCCCCCCAAGTTGGGAACCTATGATCTAAAACATGTGGCAAAAAGTCGGGCAGTGGAAATGCTACTGCAACGGTGGGGAACCTAAGGCCCATGACTTCTCCCCAGCATTGGGAAGCCTCCGCTGGCACACTAGCCCCCCTGCAACCCCACCATGGGGCTGAAGCACACACAATCTACTAGCCTGGCCCCTCTAGGCTCTGGTGTGGGAGAGGAATGTCTGTCTTTCTCCTTCCCGATCAGAGGTCACGTCAGTGTGGGGTGGTTTTTTTTTGCTTCTCACTTGTGTGTGGCCCCCGAGTTCAAAAACAGTTCTCCACCCCTGTGCTATTGGTTGGCACTTTTGCGGACAAAATACTTCTACCCCCCCCCCACAGGAGCAGGGTTTATGTTGTCGACAGGAGAACGCTCTTGCCAATGAGCCATTTACACGGCCACTTGCAAAACATTTGTGTTTTGGGTGGGGAGCTTTGTGAAGCACCCGTGACTAACAAAAGTTTTGCCCTTCTATTGGCAGCGTAGGCAGTAACACAAAGATGGGCGGCAGGAGGGGTCACATGCACCCCAAATGCCCTGAGCTGGTAGGGGCAATAAGGGGGAGCGCCTGGCACCCGCAGGAGAAGGCCGGCCTACCTACACACTCTGGCAACGGCCAGTGAAGCAGAGGAAGGCAGACCCAGCTTGCTCTGTTTCCCTAGCCACGCCATGCCGGGAGTGGGACTGATCCTGCTCTCCCCTCCGGGGAGCAAAGCGAAGCGGTCGAGGGAGCAAAGCAGCTGGGGCTGCCTTGTGCCACTCCCTAGTGAGCGTGAGGGGGTTGGCAGACCTCTGCTGCTGGCCCCGGCCCTGCTAGTCCCCAGAGCTGCCTCATTTGGGGGAAAGAGTCAAGGAGGGGGTAGAGCGAGGATAGGGAGGAGGCAGGGAGAGGGCGGAGCCAGGGCAGGGTGGGGCGGAGCCAGGACAGGCAGAGGCGGGGCCTGGGACAAAGTGGTTTGTCCTGGCCCTTCCCTGAGCTTGGCTTGCCATGGGGCCAGTGGCCCTGCTAGCTCTCTGGACCAGCCACCTCTGGGCAAAGCTCATCATGTGAAGGGGTTGTGCAGGTTTCCTTTGACTAAAGCAGAGAGGTCACGTATGGAACAATCACTTTGTCAAACAAGTTTCCCGAAAGGTTATTTCTGTTTTATATATTTTTCCCATGTTAGTTGTTGGGGCCCTTGACCATCACTACGACGTCAGTGAAACTAGGCGATCAAGTGGCCTGGACAAATCTCATTACCATACAACTGGCATTTTTTACTGTGGCCTCTCGAGGGTCCATTCTTACAAGAGGATGAATAGCTTTAAAATCAGGAGACTCAAAGTAGCGCAAGGTCACCCGATTCTTAGAAGGAAAAAAAAAAGAAATACTCATTTCTTTCCTTCTCACCCTAGAATGCACCACTTTTGATGGGGATCTTTGTTTGTTTTATTAAACTAAAATGTAGAGCTTGTACTTTATACACTGATTTGGCCTTATCTCTTTGGTTCATAATGTTAAAGAGTGCAATTTGTACCATTTCAGGGACACCTACTTGTAGGTTAAGGAACACTTATTATCTCTTTTGTTGACTTCCATGATTTGGTGTGAATCGTTTCCTTTACTGCCCGGGTGGAAATATTCTTCCTCCCTCATTAGAGAACTCATCTCCTCTCTCTCATTGTTAGGATTCCTCTCCTTCCACTTTAGAAGTGACCCTTGTGGTTTTGCAGTGAGGACCAGAGATGCTGCTGATGACCCGCCTCTTTCTTGCTAATACCACTCTGTGCCTGTTCTTACGTGGAGGTGTTGGTGAGGGAAAACTTGAGACACTTCCCTTCCTTGTTACACCACCCGGCACCAGGACCAGACATAATCATGTAAGGAATTGGGATGGGGTGGTCATGCCTAGTGGGGAGAGCAGGAATCAAGCACTACGGAGTAGAACTGAGAGGCAGAATTGGGCCAAATGCCAGATTGCTCTGATTCCTTGGAATGGTTAGAAGGGGATTATCTGGAATCCACAACAGCATTCAGTCAGCAAAGCCAGAACTCGGTGGAAGCTAACACAGCTACACACAAATGCTTTTGGCAGCACCCTTCTGCTGGTCTTAAGAGCAGGTCTGGCAATGTCCTCAGCCAATCAGGAGGTCTCGCCAATCAGCTGGGGCCCAGCTGTGCTCATTCTGACTGCCTGGGAGGTTAAGTTAGCAGCAGGCTCGCTGTGGGTCTTGGATGCCTGATACTTTGCTTCTCTGGGCATGGCACCTGCTCTTTGCTAGTAGTTTGTGGCACAGGAGTGATCCTCATTTCACGACAACAGGACAAGGTTGGCACCGACCCACTGTCTCTCGCTGCACTGCATTCAACCTTTGTAACAATTTAAATGAAAGAACATCACACGCTCTCTATTTTGCCAGGACAGTAACTCAGCACGTGGCTCCTGTCACAACAAACTACATGGACAGATGTCCTAATAAAAATGAAGATTCCCTACCGGGATTGCAAGCTACCAGCTGTATTTCAGCTCTCCTTCTTGGCTTTTCTTTCCCCCTTCCCTTTTGCCTGCTCCTATGACATTTCTCTGGCCTGCACCTTCTCTCTTGCAGGCTTTCCTGCTCTGCAGGCCCCGAAGGAAAAAGAAAAAAAAAAAAAAGAGAGAGAATTAAAAGTGCAAAGAATGGACACATTTGTAGGGGGGTGGAAGCAGCAGCTGGGACTCGTGCAAGCTGTAATTTTTTCTATAGTCCACATGACTGCAGTCAGCAGAATGAGGCTTTGCTTGGGTTTGCGTTTCGGGCACTGCTCTATAGTTAAAACTAGCCACTCAACACAGCAGTGCGGGAGGTGAGAGGCGGCTTTTCCATGATTATATATATTTTTTTGCGCACTCAGTATCCTCTAAATCCATCTTCAAACCCCCACTTCTTTTTGCATGGTATGATTAAATCAATGGTCGGGCCCGTCGCACGGCAGCAGAACTTTGTGGAGTTGGGCAGGACCTTGGATTTCTCACCGGAATCCCAGGAAGCCCTTGGAAAAGATGCAGCTAAACTTTGGGTAAGGCTCATAAGCACCTCATTATGGGCCTGTCATCAGCCTCCCTACAGCCAAGCACATCCTTTATATTAGCATCTGGGTCTGTGGGACGAACCACATGGTGGTTTGGGGAATTAGTGAGACACAGAAAACAGACTTACTCAGAAGGAAACTCCTGGTACCTATTCTGGCTACAAAGAGAGAGTCTGTGTCTATGGGTCAATCACAGGTACCAAGAGGGGAAATTTCAATCAACTAGAGCAGTGGTTTTCAACTTGGGGACTGCAGCCCCCTGCAGGTCCGCAGACTAGATCTAAGATTTCAAAGATTTTATTGCCCCAAACTAGGGGTCACCAAATGAAACTAATGGGCAGCAGGTTTAAAACAAATAAAAGGAAGTTCTTCTTCATGCAACACACAGTAATCTGCGGAACTCCTTGCCTGAGGAGGTTGTGAAGGGTTTAAAAGAGAACTAGATAAATTCATGGCAGTTAAGTCCATCAATGGCTATTAGCCAGGATGGGTAAGGAATGGTGTTCCTTGCCTCTGCTTGTGAGAGGGTGGAGATGGATGGCAGGAGGGAGATCACTTGATCATAGCCTGTTCGATTCACTCCCTCTGGGGCATCTGGCATTGGCCACTGTTGGCAGACAGGGTACTGAGCTGGATGGACCTTTGGTCTGACCCAGTATGGCCGTTCTTATGCCCTCTTCCCTTTTGCTAGCTCCTGTGGCATTTCTCTGGACTATTCCTTCTCCCTCACAGGCTTCCTTGCTCTGCAGGCCCGGAAGGGAAAAATAGCAAGAGAATGACAAGTGCAAAGAATGGGCACAGGGTTAGGGAGGCTGGAGCAGCAGCTGGGATCCTCTTCTGGTGCCTCCATCAGAAATATTCCGGGGGGGGCGGGCGCAAATGAAAAAAAAAAAAAGTTGAGAATCACTGACCTGGAGAAGCAGAAAGGAGCGAGGGTTTTCACCGCTATTCCCCCTCAACACAGATGGCGGCACCCTCCCCTGGACCTTCCCGCCTCTGCAAATTCTGGGAGACCCCCCCCCCCCCGCTCTTGCTTGTTCAGCAGACTACAGGAGCCTCCCTCCATGGAGCAAACTGAGAAAGCTTTTCCAGGGAGCCCCTGTGGGCTTGGCCTCCTCTGTGCGGTGTCTGAGGGAAGCAGCGGCCATGTTCTAAGCCTCTGGAAGCGGAGAGGCAGGTGCTTCCGTTGCAGCCCAAGGTGGCAAAAGGAAATGCACTGCCAGGTCCCATGCCAGGCAGCTTCCGTTGGCATTTAGCCCACCAGGGACTCCTTCCAGTCCTCGCTGGGTGCCAGCCTCCCATCCCCTGCTGGTTCAGGAGCCCCCTGCCAACACCTGCCCATGGGCTCATGTGTCACCCTGGCCCCGGGTATGTCATGCATCATGTCTCCCTCGACGATCTCCTCACATACTGTTCTCCTCCAGGCTCTCCCCTCCTAGCAGGGTCTCTGTTCCCCATTTCTCCCTTCCCGTCAGGTCTCTGTGCTCCCTGCCACCTTCATCTCCCCTGACTCCAGGTCCCACTCATGCCATTCCATCGAAGGGCTGCTGCTTTGACCCTCCCCACCCCCAGGTCCCTACTTTGCCCCACACAGACAAGTCCTCCCCTCTCCAAGTGCCCACTCCCTCTTCAGTGACCCCCAGCCGGCTCTGAGACACTGCTTCCTCCCCTCTGGGCCTCCAGCCGCCCAGTCCCGGTCCCCATCCCTTTGGCCCTTGAGGCTTTCCCCTCACACTCCGCTCCCCCCGCCCTGCTCCTCTCCTTTTATTTCTGTTAGAGCCAGGCTACAGCCAATGTCCCCCCCACACATCATAAGCTCCTGCCTCCCATATGCACAGGCAGTAACGGGGTGGCAGAGAGATGTCTCCGCCTGCAGCACCCAACGGTGGAGGGGCCCTGTTTTCCTGCATTCTGACTTGCACCAGGATCAGTCAGCCTGTGCCCCTGATGCCTGCAGCATTCCTGGAAAAATTTGGAAGCGATTCGATGGGGTCTTCCCAAGAGATTGTGTTGACAAATCAAACAGCCAAATGCCCACCAGTTGCATGTTAGGCCTTGCGTCACTTGAGCAGCACACAGCAGAACTCACTTTGCTTTGCGCCGACACCCAAAGTGAAGCGGGGTGTGGAAGGCATTCCAGTCTAAGGGAACCCAGCAGCAGGCTCAGCTCCAAAAGGGAACCTCCCGCAAAGCGTTTGGCCTAGGGGGGAAATGGTTTTAGATTCCCAGTATTCATTCCTTGTACTCAGTAATGCAAATTCTAGACAATCCAGTCAAAATCACTATAAACAATAAAGAAAAGCCTCAGGTGTCCTTGAATAACTCACTGCTCTGTGACAGACTTCTGTGTGATCTTGGGCAATTCTCAAAGCCGCCAAAAAAAAGTGACTTAGCCTTGCAGTCTAGACATACTTCCCATATCCCAAAATAGCAGCCCTGGGGTATCCCGAAATAGCTACCTTACGACCAAGGAACACATCCACTATTTTGAAATAATTTTTGAAATAACAGATGTGCTATTTCTGCATCCCTGTAAGCCTTGTTCCACAAGGAACAAGAGAGGTCTCAAAATAGTGTTTTATTTTAAAATTTGGCATCGTGTAGATGAGCCAAATTTCAAAATATCTTATTTCAAAATAGGCTATGTAATTTACATCGCGCAAATTGCATATCGTATTTCAATTTTAGAGTGCAGTCTACAGGTACCCCTAGTCCCATTATCCTTCCATAAGAGGCCTAAGTCATTGGGAAGTTTGGAAAAATCTCACCCTAAGTAGCTTGCCCAGAGTCACAAATCAATTCCCATTGATTTCAGTAGGAGCAAGGTAGCTATATACCTCTGGAGGACCTACACCTCAATTCACTACCTGTAAAATGGGCATAATAGCACTTTACAACCTTACAGAGGTGTTATGAGGATAAATATATTAAAATGTTACATTATGGTAATGGAGGAGGTCTAAAAGAGAGATAGACCATTGACTTAATTCTAAGAACTTTCAAATCATAACTGCCAATAATAGAATGACAACCACTGTGTTACAAAATTATGAACAACATTCCTCAGAGTACTGCCACGTGCATGCGCTGCAAAAAATGTCATTTTTAAAACCTATAAATGGATGTATTAAGTGACAATTAACCCCATTTGCCCTTCAAGCCATTAACTGGCTGATTTCCTCTAGACATCATGACGGACCGTCTAATGCTTCCTTAGCAATGTAAGATGATAAAGGCAGTCAATCAAAACCATCCTGGAAAAGTGAGAGCAAATGTTTAAAATAAACAACAATAATAATAAAACCAACTAAAGATAACCATTCTGCTAAAATATTCATGTGGAGGTGAATTATACTTCCTGCCTTCGCTACATATTAGCACTTGTTAGCGGTGTCCCTAAATCATTAAACATTAATGCTCTACATTTGTACAGCTCACTTTTGGTTTTAATCAGTGATCCTCTCTGAAGCGATTTCTAGGGTATTTCTGAACATTCAGGTTCTTTACTCGTGTTTGCCCGCTATTGAGTCAGACCATGCTTAGCACCACCTCAAGCACTTGCAATTTTGTTGAAGAATTGTCAGTACGAGCCTCAGTCTTGTGACTAGACTATGTAAAACGTGTACACATCTGCATCGGTCTTCAAGCCCTAGAGGTTCATGGATAGCTAGGAGACCTGGATCCATTCCACCTATCTAGAGGTATCATGATAGGATCAGATAACCACCTACATCTGTTGCTTCTGTCTTATATTCACCTCTGTGTCTTGACTTGTACCTAGGGTTTACTACATGGGGACATTTGGGAAAGTTAATCCAAATTAACTAAAGGTCTAAATGTAAAGTGGATTAGTTGAACTAGATTAAAACTCTATGTGGATGCTCTTATTCACAATACAGCTTACCCTAATTTGGTGTACCTTTAATTTGTGTTGAAAACGAATTAAAACTAAACCAAATTAAGATCACTTTAATGCTAAGAACATCTGTGCAGTGCCTTAATGCAGTTGAACTAATCCTCTTTGAAAGTCAATTGGGAAAGATTTCCTGAGCCATGCTCCATGCTAGAAAATTAGGTTGGTTTAAATATGGTCAATCAGGGGGCGAAGGGAAGGCGTTACCAATCTGCTCATAGGCATGGATTTAAGTCCCCCCTGTAGACATGCCAGGTCAATGGAAGAGTTTTTCTGTTGACCTAATTACCACCTCTTGAGGTGGATGATTAGCTATGTAGCATTTTAACTGTAGACAAACCCTGAGGCTGTGTCTAGACTGGCCAGTTTTTCCTGGAAAATCAGCCGCTTTTCCGGAAAAACTTGCCAGCTGCCTATACTGGCTGCTTGAATTTCTGAAAAAGCACTGACTTCCTTCTGTAAGAAATCAGTGCTTTTTGTGGAAATACTATGCTGGTCCTGTTCGGGCAAGAGTCCCTTTTGTGCAAAAGGGCCAGTGTAGACAGCTGAGATTTGTTTTCCAAAAAAAAAAAAAAAGCCTCGATCACGAAAATGGCGATCGGGGCTTTTTTTGAGCAAAAGCGCATCTAAATTGGCCTGGATGCTTTTCCGCAAAAAAGTGCTTTTGTGGAAAAGCATCCGTGACAATCTAGACACTCTGTTCCAAAAATGCTTTTAACGGAAAACTTTTCCGTTAAAAGCATTTCCGGAAAATCATGCCAGTCTAGACGTAGCCTGAGTGTCCTCTTGTACACAAGCCCTTAGACTCTAAAGGCTGAGGCAGGGACGATCCTTGCATTTTGGGGTTGCACAGCTCCCCGAACAAAGGAGAATCCGACCTAACATCAATAGAAATAAATAGTAAATAATTAGAATATTGCACCGTGTGTCTCTCAGCAAGACTTACGAGTGATTAGGAAGAAGCGTAAGACATGCACTCTACCTTCTCTCTCAAACACACTTTTATTCAGGTTCAGATTAATACCTTTAACATCTTCCTTGGCAAACCCTGACTACCGGTTGTGACGGCGCGTTGGGGGTCCCCCGTCTCCTGCACCCCGAAATGGCACAAACAGACTGCACCAGCCGGTGGAATAGAGGAAGTTTATTGCCTCTCCAGGATACAGCACAGCACAGATGTAATCTGGTCACAGAGCTGGGCTAGGATGCCTCAGGCCCCCTTGAGATGGGGGAGACTGGGCCCCTAAACTCCAGACCCTTTCCCTAGGCTGTCTCCTCCATGCTCCCAGACAGCCAGCAACTAACCCTCTTCCAGCCCTGCCCCCCAGCCAGGGCAGCATTCCACCTTCCTTTGTTCCTCTCCATAGGGGGTGTCTGGCCACTGGTTTGCATAGTGACTCATCCTGTTTTGCTGGGTCGTGGTACCCACGGCAGCCAGTGGGGGTTATCCCAGAGCCAGCAGGATAGAAACCAGCCAGGTACCCCCACTACGTCACACCGGTACGGCTGAGACACCTCTCTCCGGTACCTTTTAAGTTCTGACATGCTTAGATCACCCTGTCTCAAAACCCTGCATGGGACTCTTCCAACAGCAACCCCTTTTTCCTTTATTTAGCCCCTGACATTTTCATGCCAGTCCATCATCAGAGCTGGCTGATACGTTAACAAATTAAAATTTTGCAGTCTAAAAACCATCTTGAAAATTCTTATTTTCGTAAGGTACAAAAATTATTTTTTTCCTTATTTCCCTCCCTTTTGTCAAGCAACTGTACTCATAACGATAACATGTCTACAGCCCTGTTCATCCAAGGTTTTTTTTTTTTACAACTATTGCTGGACAGCTTCTGCATAGGGACGGGGGTCATTTCATCCACCCCCATTGCTATCCATTTTCTGAGATTTGATAGGATCACAACAAATTGGGGCTGGAAAGGTTTTATTAGAAGTATTTTTCCTCTGCTTTGGTGTTTGAATATCCTTGTTCCCTCTAGATATGCTACTGCACCCTTTCCCCTAGCTCTCTGTATCTTTGCTGGGTGCCATGTCTCCATAGTAGCTCCTAATGCATGTCCAAACTGCTTTCAAGTTTGATTTCCTAGCAACAATTCTCCCTGCCTGCCAAAAATAAAAAACAAAAACAAAACAAAAACACCCAGCTAAATCAGGAGAAAAAAAGCCACACACGCAGCCTCAAATGTAGCCATTAAAGGAATTAAAACCTGAAAGCAGCATGCTTCCAGTGAACGGCACTGAGCTGGGGATTTCTAGGCCATCTTAGCGTCAGCTTTTTTTTCTTCCTTAGACTTGCATTTAAAAATACCTGTTTGGGAGCCGTAAACTGAGCCAAAAAGCATAGCACTGCTGAGTTGATCCTCAGCTGACAGAATGGGGTGCAGCACCAACCCTTCCTCCATGGGAGTAAATCAACATTGCTCTACCAATGGCACAAGAGTGATATCGATTTATATACCAGGTGATGTTCTGGAGCCGTCGTGTCTCAACCACACCTGGCGGTAAACTGTTCTAAAACAGGTTGTTGCCAAGTAACGTGTGTCGAGCAGCTTTCGTCATGAGGATTCTAGATACAAGGGGTGTTCTCTGTTAGTTTTGAAATGAGATGTGGCCATGCGGCCACTAGAGGGCCATGTCTCTGAATCGAGTGCCTTGCAAAGAGATGAGCACAGAAAGGCTAGGTATAGACTGCATCCCTCTGTCGACAGAGAGATGTAGATTAGTCACATCAAAATTGCTAATGAAGCCAGGATTTAAATAACCCACATCTAATTAGCATAAACATGGCTGCCACTTTTTTCGAAACGGAGTTTTTTTGAAAAATGGCAGTCTAGACACAGATCTGTAGAAAATAAAGCCTTTTTTGACAGATTCTGTATTCCTCAAAATATGAGGTTTACAGAATCTGTCGAAAAAGGCTTTATTTTCGATCGGTGTCTAGACTGCCGTTTTTCAAAAAAACTCCATTTCGAAAAAAGTGGCAGCCATGTTTATGCTAAGGAGACGTGGGATATTTAAATCCTGGCTTCATTAGCAATTTCGACATCCCTAATCTACATCTCTGTCGGCAGAGGGATGCAGTCTAGACACACCCGAAGCGTGCTTGTTCCTTTCACATGGCGAGGGAGAAGTTAATTCACTGGGGACAACATTGGCACAGTTATAAGTCTGGCTGCACCTTTGTGCCCATTTTTGTCTACGTGCCGCCACCTTTGGTGTTCAGCTTCATGCCCTTACCTCTGTTGTGTGGAATCTCACTTGTCTTCCTCCCCAGAACTGGTCCCAGGTTAACTTCCCACTTATTACTTCCAGGTCTGGCTGAGTGTCAAGCACCTATGTTTCATCCCTGTGAAGACGTATGACCAATGAAAGTTACCAAGTGCCTTCTTAAAACGACATATTCCCCCCAATGCTAAACAAATGTATTAGAGAAACAAATTTTCAAAACAGGCAGCCTAATGATGTATTTCATCTCATTTAATTGTACACTTCACTGCGAGCTAAATAAAACAGGCTTTCCTCTTCTGTTTGATGTAGGTTTTCATACCCATGCTTGTGACTGCCACATCTGAACACCTCCCGGCCGTGCATTAAACAAAGTGCCAGCACATCTGTCACTTGCTGTTTGTTCTCTCATCGTTTCCCAGAAGGAGAAGCACGTGCAGTGGTGTGCCTTGTTTTGGTAGCGTGGTTTTCTAAAACTGTATCAGCATCCTCATTGTGATGTGTTTCTGTTATAGAAGGCCAAGGAACTGTGTACTTTGCACTTGGAGCTGAAGTTGGTTAAGTAGTTCTTGGGGGGGGGGGAGAGTATTCCTTAGTCTTAGATGGGCCCCCACAGGAAAGTTCTGCCTCCTGCACAGACTGATGTAGACACGATGTGGGCAGTCAGACATAGTAGCTAGAGTACTAGAACTGGAAGGGCCCTTGAGAGGTCACCAAGTCCAGTCCCCTGCCCTCACGGCAGGAGCAAGCATCATCTAGATTATCCCGGATAGATGTCTGTCTAACCTGCTCTTAAATATCTCCTGTGATGGAGATTCCACAACCTCCCTAGGCAATTCATTCCAGTGTTTAACCACCCTGACAAGAGGCTTTTCCTAATGTCCAACCTAAACCTCCCTTGCTGCAGTTGAAGCCCATCACTTCTTGTCCTATCAGAGTTCAAAGAGAACAATTTCTCTCTAACCCTTGTAACACCCTTTTATATACAGGAAAACTGCTATCATGTCCCCTCTCAGTCTTCTCTTTTCTAAACTAAAGAAGCCCAATTCTTTCAGTCTTCTCTCAAAGCTCATGTTTTTTAGACCTTTAATCATTTTTGTTGCTCTTCTCTGGACCGTCTCCAATTTCCCCATGTCTTTCTTGAAATGTGGTGCCCACAATATTCCAACTGAGGCCTAATCAGCGCAGAGTAGAGCAGAAGAATGACTTCTTGTGTCTTGCTCACAACACTCCTGTTAATGCATCCCAGAATCACGTTTGCTTTTTTTTTTGGAGCAACAGTGTTACACTGTTGACTCGTCTTCAGCTTGTGGTCCACTATGACCCCTAGATCCTTTTCTGCAGTACTCCTTCCTAGACAGTCGCTTCCCGTTCTGTATGTGTGAAACGGATTGTTCCTTCCTAAGTGGAGCACTCTGCATTTGTTCTTATTAAACTTTATCCTGTTTATCTCAGACCATTTCTCCAGATCATTTTGAATTATGACCCTATCCTCCAAAGCACTTGCAGCCCCTCCTAGCTTGGTATCATCTGCAAACTTAATAAACTTACTATGGGTAGGTCTACGCTACAGCATTATTTCAAGAGGCATTATTTCGAAATAATGCGTCTATACACAAAATGCATTTCGAAATAGCTTTTTACTATTTCAAAATAGCGCAACCACACTGAACCGTATTTAAGGCCAGCCAGAACTGGTTCCGGCAGGGCATCAGGTCAGAAGTTACCTTTTGGGCTATGTCTAGACTGCAGGCTTCTTTCGAAAGAGCCTCTTTCGAAAGCATCTTTCGAAAGAGCCTCTTTCGAAAGATCGCGTCTAGACTGCAGGCGGATCTTTCGAAAGAGAAATCCACTTTTTCGAAAGAGAGCACCCAGCGAGTCTGGATGCTCTCTTTCGAAGACGGCCTCTTTACATTGAAGAACGCCTTCCTTCGAAAGAGGAACTTTCGAAAGAAGGCGTTCTTCCTCGTAAATTGAGGTTTACCGCCATCGAAAGAAAAGCCGCGTTCTTTCGAAATAATTTCGAAAGAACGCGGCTTGAGTCTGGACGCAGGGGAAGTTTTTTCGGGAAAAGGCTACTTTTCCCGAAAAAACCCGAGTCTGGACACGGCCTTGGTGAGGGCGGCCAGCAGGACACCCTGAAAAGAGCAGGAGGCCCCCTATTTCGAAATAAGCATCGACACAGCACGTATTTCGAAATAGCAATGTCGAAATTGGCACTATTCCTCATGGAGTGAGGTTTACCAATTTCGAAATAAGCCCTCCGCTGTTTCGAATTGAGTTCACAATAATGGAATGGCTGTGTAGACACTAGGAGAGTTATTTCGAACAAACAGCTGTTATTTCAAAATAACTGTGCTGTGTAGACATACCCTATGTCATCATCTAAATCAGTGGTCCAACCTTTTGGGGCTGCCGGGAGCCCGGGGGTTGGGGGTGCAAGAATGGCTCGGGCCGGCCCTGGGCACTAGGTGTGCTTCCAAGTCTGGTTTATGTGCGCCCAACCACCCCCGACCCGGAAAGACCCTGCATCGCACTGCTCGGGGGAAGGGCTGCAATGGGGGGCAGGAAGCGGTGGAGCTGGTGCAGGAAGAGGCATGGCGGGGTCAGGGCTTGGGGGAAGGGATGGAGTGGGGGCGAGGAGGGGGCAGAAAGAGGCAGGGCAGGGCCTGAGGCAGAGGGGTAGTTATCCTGGTTCCTACAGCCCCCTAGGAACCGTGCTGCAGCACGGTTCCTAAGCAAGACGGCCTAGAGAGCGATGAGGGGACAGAACAGCCCCAGGGACTCTGGGGGCAATACCTGGGGAGGGAGGTACAAAGTGGGTGCTAAGCCCCTGCCCAGGTTCCAGGCATGAACAGGCTAGAAATTGCCCCCTCCCCCAATCCCAGTGACTCCAGCGCAACGCTGAGGAGCGGAGAGACTGCCCCACGGCAGCATTGCACGGGGCTTTGGCAAATCCGGGCCAACACCCCATGATGGAGAGTCTTGGGCGCTGGCGGGGAGGGGCACCAGCTCAGCCAGAGGCAGTGGGGGAGGGAGGAGTCTGCTGGCTACGAGCGAGCTGCGTGCGCCAGCCAGAGGCTGGTTCTCCACATGGCACCAGGCTCAGGATGTGTCGTCCCCCCCCCCCCGGGGAGGGGTATGGAGGAGCAGCCATATGTGAAGGTGCAAAGCAAGGCGAGGACAGTGAAAAGACAGAGGATGAGCCCATGAAGGGCCGTGGGTGGGCAGCGCAGGGGACTTGCCTGATGCCTGCCCACACCCCCCCCCTCTGCAGCGGGGGTCAGCTGGAAACAGGATGGGGAGGGGGCCCTGCTGCAGGAGCACCGTGGCACTATGTACTTCAGCTTCGCCCTGCCCCCAGCCTTGCACACCCCCCCTCACTGGTCAGCTACTAGACCCCCTCACTGAGTGTTGGTGGGCAAGCGTGTGTCACGCAAAGATCCGGGCCAGTGGCAGGCCCAGCACGGATGGGTGGAGAGACAAAACACGGGACGATTGGCCTGGTTTTTGGGCGGGGGGAGGGGGGAGGAGTCAGGGCACTTGCAGGAGGGCTTCATTACAGGCCTGTCCCTTTACCAGAAGAACTCTGCTCACCCTAGCAAAGGAGAACTCTGCTCTTAATTTAACCCCCTTCCTATGTCTTAAAGCAGCACCGTGTCATTCAGCGTTCCTGGGCCAGTGCAGGAATCTAAGGACTTTGTGTGATCGTTTGCTACTGTCATATCATAGCCCATGTCTGCCCCCGCCTCTGTAGATGGGGCACTCCGTGGCATGTTCGAGTGGGACTGCAAAACCCATTTTTGATCCTTCAGAGATTAATGAGACCTCAAGCCTCATGCCTGATCCTTTTGCAGCAAGCCACGACCAACTGCACTCATTTGCTTTTTCTCTATAAGGTTCGGCTTCGTATTAACAGTGGAATTAAAAATGGGCTTTATTTTAATGTAAAAAGACCCAGAGGATTTGACTTGCACTGCAACATGCCTGACGACAGACCAGTATCTAATCCAACAGACACCTTGCTGCCAAACAGCATCTATTGCGGGAAGAAAATTAGTAAACCGAGGCACCTCTCTCAGTTGCATCTTGAGCTAGGCAGGGAAACCCAAAGATCCGCACTTAGGAAGGTCAGACAGTCTGGAGGAAGGGTGGGAGGAGGGGAGGCAGAGACGATCATTAGATAATACTTCCCTTGGTTTTTTTTTAAAAAAGCACCTGATTATTCAAGCAGGATTTGAATTGTCTCCCTGGTACATTTGAGAAGTTATTTTAGGATTGGTTATGGAGACTGTACTTTGCAGTTAAAATCTCCTTTGTGCATAATCTCCTGCTATCTCCTTTGTTCTTATAAAAAAAGAGATGAAACAACGAACTCTGGCCTGCCTTTAAATTGTACACATGGGTCCTTTGTAATAGCTGGGGGAATATACCATGTATGTGTACAATTACAGGCCAGAGACAAAAAGGAGTGGGTGGGAGGGAAGAAACAAACCTGGATTTTGGTTGATTGGACTTCCAGCTGTCACATTTTTAGAACAAGAAAGCACTTTGGTCCACGTAATCAAACATTTTGTCCTTGAAACTTTCTGGCTGCACCTATTGTATCATGTGAGCCCAAGAGATGGGACAAATAGCAGGTGGTCTCAGAAAGCCATGGAGTTTTCCAAAAGAGATTTGAAACATTGAGCTGCCAAGACTGAAATCTAGTTGTGTGTCATGTCTGAGTACATTTATACGTGTGCATCATGCTAAAGATATAAAGCAGTTCTATGGAAGTGCTCTGTATTAATAAATAATAATAATGCAAAAAAAAAGGAGTCCTGTGGCACCTTCAAGATTCACAGGTATTTGGACATAAGCGTTCATGGGCTGGAAACCACTTTGTCAGATGTATGTCTACCAGAGGACTCCTCAGCTATGTCTACACTGGCATGATTTTCCGGAAATGCTTTTAACGGAAAAGTTTTCCATTAAAAGTATTTTTGGAAAAATCGCATCTAGATTGGCAGGACGCTTTTCCACAAAAGCACTTTTTGCGGAAAAGCGTCCGTGGCCAATCTAGACGCAGTTTTCCACAAAAAGCCCCAATCGCCATTTTCGTGATCGGGACTTTTTTGCGGAAAACAGGACTGTGCTGTTTACACTGGCCCTCTTGCGCAAGAGGGCTTTTGCCCAAATGGGAGCAGCACAGTATTTCCACAAGAACACTGACGATCTTACATGAGATTGTCAGTGTTCTTGCGGAAATTCAAGTGGCCAGTGTAGACCAAAATCAGAAAAATCAGATTTTGCAGAAAAACTTGTCAGTCTAGACAAAGCCCTCATTTTTACTGGAACAGACCAGCACAGCTATTATACACAGTGCTATACATACTCATAGTTTACATTTTTTTATATGTAAATAAAAAATTACACAGGTGAGAATACAGCTAACTTGAGAGACTCTGTAGCAACTCTGTAGCCTGGACAGTTACTCTAGATTTACACAGCTATGACTAAGGAATAGAATCTGGCCCATTGTAAGGGCAACATTTCCCCTCTGTAATGGTCACGAGATGCACGGGACTGACCGGTTTTGAAAAGGAAGTCCTGTACACACTGAGCAGTCCTATGAGGTGTCATTAGAAGCTCCCTTACCAATGCTCATCTTTGACATAGACGAACCCATCTGCCCAAGTAAAGAGGCGAGTTCATCCACGTGCCCTCTTAGATATTGGCTTCTCTGCTGATAGGGGTGTCAGCTGCTGCCGAATTTGTTAGTGGTTTCAATGATATGGGCCAATGATTCTCAGCCTCTTACAAGACACCCCCTTGGCGCCCTTCTGTCATCTAGTCAGGGTCTAGCCAGAACTTCTCCCCTTCTGCAGTCTGAGGTAAATAGGATGATGAGAGCCGCTCCTCTCCCCCCTCACCTCTCTCTGTCATGAGACCAGAACAAACTTCATCATGACTCTGCCACAAAAGGGCTGTACAATGGTCACAGGGTTTAGGCATGGTCACAATAGCCTGGGTTGTTACTAATAACCTAAAGGCCTGCGGGGCCACACACACTACTCTGTATGCTATGTTTTCAAAATACCTGGTAGTATCACTTTTTTTTTGGTAGCACACACTCCATGTAAGCCACTGAGCATTTAATACAGGCAGCTACATGGAGAAACAAGATTCAAGCCAAATTCATCATGTATAATTGGAATGTTGCATGGCAGTTCAGGCCAATGATCTATCTACATCAATATCCTGTCAGACAGTGCCCAGTACCACATGCATCTTCCTCAAAACTAAGAAACCCCATAATAGACAATAATTCATCAAGTTTCTTCTGAATCTTTACTAGTAGGTGCTGCCATGTGGCTTAAAACATGAGGATATAGCCCTTTTCTAAGCTGTTTAATTATCGTACAGTTGATATTATGATTACCCATGTAAATACATTTTTGAATGCTACCAAAGCCATGACCTTAATATCTTGTGGCAATGAGTTCCACAAGTGAACTATGCATTGTGTGTAGGTATTTCTGTTTATCAGAGGCCTTAAATAGTCCGTTTGTTCTTGGATTATGAGAGAGTGCAGAGAGAAGTATCTGATTTACCTGCCTACTACATCATATGCATCTACCAGTTCTCCTTTAATTCTCCTTCTCTAAACCGGACTAATCTATTTCAATCTTGTCAATCATTACTTCATAATAGACCATCATGGATAAATGGACAGTAAAGGAGGAAGAGATGACATTAAACAATGGGAAGGGACCACATTGTTGGTCCACCTCCCCCCCCCCCTCCCGTCCTGCAGAAAGCTGATTGCACAAATTGTTTTGTTTTACACATATCTATCCTACTATGCAGCCTGATCAGTAAATAAGACAAACAATCGAGATAAGTGCCAGTGGAGGTTAACAATGAGAAGGCAGAAGAGATAAATGTGTTTGCAGAAGAGATTTGATGGATAAGATTGAAGTCACTTGGAACAGGCAAAGGAAGGCTCTTATAGTTGCAAAATGGTTTAAAAAAAAAAAAAAAGCTGCATGACAGAGAAAGAAGGAAACACTGGGCCAAATTCAGCCCTGCTGAAAGTGATAGCATTGTTATTTGTAACTGCCTTTTTTTTTTTTAAGAAAAATATTTGTGCAGCATTTACCCAACGGGGTCTTATTCTGAGTTAAGCATTCCTATAGTAGGCATGATTCATACTATAAGAAGATGAATCCAATGAAAAGTCTAAGGAAAGATCTGATTTTGATGTAAAAATTCCAAAGATGCACAAACTGGTTTTTCAATTTTGGATACAATTATGAGATTTGATTTTTCCCCCAATTTTAAGAAAACTAAATCATACCAACAAGCATTTTCTAATGAAAATGGCTTTTAAAAACTGATTTCATTTCATTCTCTGGGTTTTTTCTCCCTCAGTAAAAGTGAAACAATTGGGGAGGTTGACAAAAAAAAAAAAAAAAAGATTAAAAACAGTTCCCATAAAAGTTGGTATTTCTTGAGCAATGGTTATGAGCAGCCAAAGTCAATGGTGTTGTCACTGAGTTGAAAATGAAGTAACAGGAGCAAAGGAGATCAGGCAGAGAAAAAGACATGAAATGTTAATTGGGCAGGGATCATCTTTTGGCTCTATGTACAGCACCTAACACATGGTGGGCCAAATTCATGACTTGGGCTCCACGTTGTTATAACTGTAGAAATGAAAAATATGGGCCATGTTAGATAACTGTAGTTTCTTGATGATTTCTCATATCTGCTCAGTAACATCTGTTACAATAGTAGCTGGTTTTTAATCAGACTGGTTATTTATATTTGTTTATAACCCATCACAAAGAGTATCAGCAAATGTTTCTGTGTCTAGAGGTCTCTGGCTGCAACGTGCTATGTCCCATGCTTCGGTAGACCACAGATTTAAGACTCAATATAGAAGCAGCCCATAAGTCATTAACTCATCAATGTAGATATCATGCTATGGCATTTCTCAGTCAGAACCCATTTCCTGCACGATCCCGTACAGATGCTAACTACTAAAGACAATCGCAAAAGAGACACCAGACAATGGCAAATGTTGATGGGATGGCTTTCAATATAGACAGGCAAGGGAATTTAGATCAGAACTTCCCTGATGATACATAAGGCTGAACAAAACTCAGCTGACTCAAATATGTTCTGACTTTGCACAGATAACTGGGATTAAAGAAAAAATAAAATGTGTCTGTGCCAGCCAGCAAGTCAGCCTGACTCCACGATACACAGAGGAATAGATATGAAGACTGAAGGAGCTACGTCTACACTGGCACAGTCTCACGCAAAAACTCTTTTGTGGAAGAGTTCTTCTGCAAAAACTCTTCCAGAAGAGAACGTCTTCGTAAGTGATGTGTTTTTGCGCAAGAGCATCCATGACAGTGTAGATGCTCTCTTGCGCAAGAAAGCTCAGATGGCCATTTTAACCATAGGGCTTTCTTGCGCAAGAAATTCACATTGCCTGTCTACACTGGCCTCTTGCACAAGAACAGTTGCGCAAAAGGGCTTATTCCTGAGTGGGAGCATCAGAGTTCTCGCACAAGAAGCCCTGATTTTATACATTAGAACGTCAGTTTACTTGTGAAAGAACACGCGGCCAGTGTAGACAGGCAGCAAGTTTTTGCGCAAGAGTGGCCGCTTTTGCGCGAGATCGCGCCAGTGTAGACACAGCCAAGGTGTCCGATCAGGGAAAGAGTGAACAGGTTTGCGATTCGAGACAAGTGATGCTAAAAGGCTGATGGGAGCATGGTGAACAGACAAAACTTCTTGCTGCTGAAGTACAACCATAGGAAATCAAAAAGGCTTCACTTAGGGTCTGCTCTCTTCTTAAGGAGGATCTGGTTCAAAGATCACCTGGAAATCCAGAAAAATGTTCTTACCCCGCTAGTCCCTCAAGACTGTCAAGCACCCTAGGGGCTTGTCTGCACTACAGAGAAGATCGACACTGCCGCAGTTGATCTTCCGGGGTTTGAAGGAGCCGGTCTAGTGAAGACCCACTAATTCGAGCTGAGAGGGTGCTCCTGTTGGCACCAGAAGTCCTGCTCCTCATACGGGAAGTCGAGGGGAGCGTGTGCTTCCATCGACCTCCCGCTGGGTGGGCAGAGCCAAAACACAATGTAAGATATGTCGCTAGAGTTGAAATATCTTCAGTCGACTTTCCCCTTTTTAGTGTAGAACAGGCCCCACTGAGCTCAGCCACCTCTCCTTTCAAAGGCCAGATCCTTGCCAGTCCCTGACAGAATCCTATACCAGAGCCGTTGCTCAGGAAATTATAATTAACCCACTTCCCTGGCCTCCCCGGGTGGGTGCTGTCAACCCAGCAGCGCATTCAGAAGTTTGCTTGCCTTGACGTTAATGACTTCCTCCTATTGCTGGAAAAGTCTCCCTCGTAGCCTTCCCTCAGTTTGCAAGACCTCATGCTCTGACATGGCAATTTCTTCAGACAAATGGAACTGGCAGCCAGCTTCTTGAGGTAGCATCTGGCTAGCCTTAACTTAGCAGCAGAGTTAATTTCAAGCCCCGTTAAATACTTGCGGTAATGAATGCTCCATTCTGTTATTCAAGAACAGAAATTACAGCTTAATTAACTGCTTAAGCAGCAGTGAGCAAGTCACCCCTCGAAATACAGATAGCACGCAGGCTGGAAGGAAGGGCAATGGGCAGAGTATACATGGGCAAAGCATGTCATTTCTTGGGCTTCCCTGGATAACAGCCCTTGTTCCCTAGAAATGCCCAGCTCCCGTCATGCTCTGAAGGTACAGTTACATGGTAAGGCCTTTATTGTTTAGGAGAAAGGGTCTCAAGTTGCAGGGGGGAGGTCTAGGTTGGATATTAGGAAAAACTATTTCACTAGGAGGGCGGTGAAGCACTGGGATGGGTTCCCTAGGGAGGGGGTGGAATCTCCATCCCTAGAGGTGTTTAAGTCTCAGCTTGACAAAGCCCTGGCTTGGCTGATTGAGTTGGGGTTGGTCCTACTTGGGCAGGGGGCTGGATTTGATGACTCCTGAGGTCTCTTCCAGCCCTAGGATTCTAAGGCTGAAACAGACTAACACCAGCTGCTTCAGAAGCTAAAATCGAAATGACACTGGGATATTTAACGGCAGTTTTTACATTTTAATTGAACTTTTCCAACAGTGGCTCTTGTGTGGCAGGGAACAGAGGGACTTCAGGCCTCTTCTCCCTGCAAATCTTAGTGTGCTAGATAGTGCTTCTATCCTTCCCTCTCAATAGGCAATGGGTGCAACCCCCTTCCCCTCACTTATCCCTCCATCCCATCCATGCACAGACTGAAGAGAGGCAAAAAAAAGAAAGTATCTAAGCCCTTGCCACAAAGATGAAAGCATGAGCGTGCAGCAGACAAGGACAGTGAATAAAATAGCAATTCATTATGGAGCAATCCCAAGCTAAATAGTTGAAAACTTGTGGCGTTTGTTAGGTCTATCAATTCCAGATAAATACCTCGAGAAAAGGGAGTTTATTGTAGCTTTCATAATAAGGGGAAACTACAGGATAAGGGCAGCAGAAAAAATAAATTGCCAAATAACATCCTTTCCAGGAGCTGACTAGGGAGTTGTAAAGCTAATACGTATTAAGAGTGCTATCAAAAGTCCATTAACAAGAAAATGGTGCAGACATCAAAGATTCTGCCTCAGCCAGGGACCCAGATGTTTTGACATGACAACAATCTGAAAGCCATCATCCTTCCGAGCTATGATTGATAACCAGGGGATAACTCAGCAGAGAGAGAATCTTGGGTCCGACTGAATTACACCAGTGAGGGGAGGATCAGTCCTACTGGGAGACAAATGTTCAGCTAGTGCAAATTGACACACGTCCTTGCCTTTGCTGGATGTACACTGATTTATGCTTCATACAGACCTAGTACCTGGCATGTTCCCCTGCGCTGGGCACACACACTCCATAGCAAACTCTGAGCAGTGGGGCCAGAAGAACCCCCAGAAAATATTTTGTGGGTGTGCTCAGACAAATGCTTTGTCTGTGTGTACTATCACTGATACTGGTGAAACTTATAGAATCACAGGGTTGGAAGAGACCTCAGGAGGTCCTGTAGTCCAACCCCCTGCCCAAGGCAGGACCAATCCCAACTCAATCAACCCAGCCAGGGCTTTGTCAAGCTGAGACTTAAAAACCTCTAGGGATGGAGATTCCACCCTCTCCCTAGGGAACCCATCCCAGTGCTTCACTACCCTCCTAGGGAAATAGTTGTTCCTAATATTCAGCCTAGACCTCCCCCACTGCAACTGGAGACCATTGCTCCTCGTTCTGTCACCCATCACCACTGACAACAGCCTCTCTTCAGCCTCTTTGGAACCCTCCTTCAGATATTTGAAGGCTGCCACCACATTATGTCACACTGGGGTGTCATTCCTCCCCCCCCCCCCCCCCACACACCTCTGAGCAGCATACGGTTTTGCTGACATAAGTGGTAATGTAGACATGGCCTGACAGAAAAGTTCTGACGTTTTTTCTTGGTGTTCCAAGGAATCAATTAGCTTCGGGATTTGTGGAATCAGAACTGGAAGGGACCTTGAGAGGTCATCGAGTCCAATCCCCTGCATTCACAGCAGAACCAAGTACGGTCTAGCTTGGGGTGGACAATAAGGGCCGCTCCGGAAGGGGCAGGGCCAGGATGCTTCCGGGTTTCCCTACCCACAAATCATGATTGGTCTGGGGGTAGGGGAATCCCATTACCTCCCTGGGTCCTCCTACACATCCATGCCTGTGGAGGTGGGAGGAGACTTCCTGTGCTCCCCCACCCACTGGCCAGTCAGGGCCAGAGGGCAGGGGAACACACGAAGCCTCCTCCCGCCCTGCCAGGAGCACATGTGAAGGCTAGGACTACAATAGAGTTTAAAGAGAAGCTAAATAATTTCATGGAGGTTAGGTCCATAAAAGGTTATTAGCCAGGGGATAGAAATGGTGTCCCTGGCCTCTGTTTGTCCAACTGGCGAAGGATGGCAGGAGACAAATGGCTTGATCATTGTCTTCGGCCCACCCCCTCTGGGGCACCTGGTGTTGGCCACTGTCGGCAGACAGGCTACTGGGCTAGATGGACCTTTGGTCTGACCCAGTATGGCCGTTCTTATGGTGCTTCTAAGTGCCATGTGCTCCTCACAGGGTGGTGTAAACTTCGCATGCTCCCCCTCACCCCAGGCCAATCAGGGTTTGGGGCGGAGGAAACTTTGTGCGCTTTCCCCTACCCACGGGCCTTAATTGGCCTAGGGAGCGGCAGGGCCTCCGCGAGCTGGATTAAGCCACTTGGTAGGCCGGATTCGGCCCTTGGAGGCCCTTTTGCCCACCCTAGGTCTAGCTCATCTCTGACAGGTGTCTGTCTAACCTGCTATTAAATATCTCCAGTGATATTGGTGATTCCACAACCTCCCTGGGCAACTTATTCCAGTGCTTACTCACCCTGACAGTTAGGAACTTTTTCCTAATGTCCAACCTAAACCTCCCTTACTGCAGTTGTGCATGTGGGCAGAGAACTTCCAATTTTAAGAAATTAATAAAATTATTAACTGCAGCTAGACTAAGCATATGTCTACACTGGAGACAGAATGGCAAAACTTTTGTTGTTCAGAGGTCTTTAAGAGCACACCTACACACAAGAAAAGTTTTGCTGACAAGTGCTGATGTGAACGGCGCTTTGTTGGCAGGATTGCTCGCCTGCTGCTGAAGTCAATGCTGCTCTTTGGAGGGAGAGGTTTTGTCAGAGCCCACAAACGGCAGTAACACTGCTTGACTTTTAGTGACAAGGCTCTAGTCGCCACAAGCTGCATGGTGTAGACAAAGCAAAGGGGAAAAGGATGGTGATGAAAGTGCCAAGAGCAAACAATGGGGACATCACCCTCTACCACAATTCAACACCAGGCCTGGCCCTACTATGAGGCGAACTGAGGCAGCCACCTCAGGTGCCAGACTGTTGGGTGGGCGGGGGTGCCACTAGGACCCAGAGTGTAGATGCACAGAGATGGTGGAGTGCTGTGCTGGAGAAAGGAGGGCACAAGAGACCTTTCAAAGTTTTGGCCCAAGCAAGGAGGCATGGGGGCATCATTTGAGCGCCCCACCTCAGGAGCTAAAATGTTGTGGGCCGGACCTGTTCAATACATGGACTCATGTTAGCATTTTGCTCCAGGTACATTTTGCTTTTAAGGAGAGAAGGCAAGATCCTCAAGCATGGCCAACCCGTGCTCCTGGGCTTTCTTCTACTTACGTTTTCTTTTTCTGCCCTCATCCTCAAGAGCTGCACGCATTCCAGTTATGCCTTGCATGACATGACTAAAACCTATTACACATCGTTTGTTCCCGGTCTCCAGAATCAATCTACAGGGCTTAGGGAAGGAGTGGAACAGGTGTCTCAAAGACCCCTCTCTACTCCCCGGAGGCTCAGGTTCAACTGGAATTAAACTGTCCCCCAGGTTAATTTAGAGCAAGCTGCCCCGGCTATGAGCTTGTGGTTACAAAAGGCAAAACAGAGGCGCCAAAGCCTGGTCTACAGTAGAGTGGAAGGTTGATGTAAGACAACTTTAGTGATGTTAATTATGCAGCTGGAGTCAACATATCTTCTATCCCTGTCCACATAATGGGAGGCCGACAGAAGTAAATGCTCTTACTGGCTCTCCTTACTTTCTTGGGGCATGCCTACACTACGTGGAAGATTAACGCTGCCATCATCGATCTTCTGGGGGTTGATTTAGAGGGTATACTGTTTCTCGTGAGGAGTACATTACAGCCATGCATCTGACGAAGTGGGTCTTTGCCCACGAAGGCTTATGCTCCAACACTTCTGTTTGGCTGTGTGTAGACTGGTTGCTTTTCTGGAAAAAAGTGGCCACTTTTCCGGAAAGACTTGCCAACTGTCTACACTGGCTGCTTGAATTTCCACAAAAGCACTGACGATCTCATGTAAGATTGTCAGTGCTTTTGCAGAAATACTATGCTGCTCCCGTTCGGGCAAAAGTCTTTTTCCGAAAAACTTTTGCACAAAAGGGCCAGTATAGACAGCAGAGATTTGTTTCCTGCAAAAAAAGCCCCGATCGTGAAAATGGCGATCGGGGCTTTTTTTGCGGAAAAGCACGTCTAGATTAGCCACGGACGCTTTTCCGCAAAAAAGTGCTTTTCCGGAAAAGCGTCCTGCCAATCTATGCTTTTAACAGAAAATGCTTTTAACAGAAAACTTTTCAATTAAAAGCATTTCAGGAAAATCATGCCAGTGTAGACGTAGCCATCGTCTATAAGGTGCCACAGGACTTCTCCTTGCTATTACTAACCAAGATAATCTTTTTAGAGTCCAATAAGACCTTCATCTTTTCCCTGGGCCGGAACCTTAGCCACAAGACCATGCTCTTTCTTCCAAGTGTATATAAACCAGTAAGTTATCGAAGTATGCGTGTGCGTGCGTGCATGTTAGAGAATGGAAGAGATCAATTTTCTGTTTCAAATTAAAGAAAGCAAAATCAAGGCTGACAATGGGGACAGCACCATGTTTCACGTAAGCAGGCAATCTGATGAGAAGAACAGTCCAATATCAAATATACATTCATGTGAAGGGAGACAGAGGTCTCTTCTCTCACCAATGTACAATTTTTATCAGAACAACGTTCTCAGCTACTTCCCCTCTGTGTTTGCCTAGGTTGCGCCCTGGAATAAAACAACTGCTTCCAGCTGTAGCAATCAACTGCCAGCACTGTTCCTCTCCTTTCTCTAGCCCAGGGACTTGCCTGTTGATTCAAGGGGAGGCTAGTAGAACGCACACACTTGGGTTAGGTCTAGAACGCAAAATTCATTTAGAAGAGATCCTCCAAAAAAGAGTCTTCCGAAAGAGCATCCACAGTGCAAAAGCACATCAAAAAAGCAATCTGCTTTTTTGAAAGAGCATCTACACTGAATGGACGCTCTCTCACATTTCAGCTGTGATATCTATGGATGGAGTGGCCACCAGGGCACCTGTGCTTTTTCCTCTTTTCGAAAAAGCTCCGTCCTCCGTATCCACACACACACACACCTTTTTCCAAAACAGCTCTTTCAGAAAAAGGCTTCTTCCCTGTAGAATGAGGATTACCAATGTCAACAAAAAATCTCTGTTCTTTCAAAAGAATGTAATTGAAGTTTTTGGAAAAAACAGCCATTTTTTAAACAAAACCCACCCTCTGTAGTGTAGATATACCCCTAGTGTGGTTCACTGTCTCATGCATTTGAGCTTAGACCACTTACAGTGGGTACGTCTATGCTACAGCGCTAATTCGAACTAACTTAGTTCGAATTAGTTAATTCGAACTAAGCTAATTTGAACTAACGCATCTAGAACTAAAAACTAGTTCGAATTAGCGTTTTGCTAATTTGAACTAGCGCGTCCACACTGATTGACGCAGGGGCGCATTTAAGGCCAGCTGAAACCAGTTCTGGCAGGGCATCAGGTCAGTAGTTGCTTTGTGCGGCTGCTGTCTGAGGCTCGAGCTTAAAGGGAGTCCCCGGACAGCCGGTTCTCAGCTTTTCCACTTGCTTGCCAACCTCGCCGAGGGACAGCAAAGCGTTGGTCTCTGTGCCCGTCTGTGTCGGTGCTTCCCTTCGGGGATGCCGCTGCAGTTGGCAACATGTAGCCAGAGCTCGCCCTGCACCTTCTGGTGCACTTTCTGGACTTGCTGCTGCAAGCCTGCCACCAATGGCTCAAGGCTACCTGGCACCACCTGGTGCACGTCAGCCCCCTGCCTCTCCGCCCGGCCGCCCTGGGAGCCGTGGAGCAGCCGTTAGTTCGAACTAACTTTGTAGTGTAGACATACCCAGTGAGAGCTAAGAACAAGAGAGCTCTACAGCTCAAGCTGAGAGCCAGCTGGCTTTATAGTTCAAGCAGTAAAGGTTCCTACACTAAGGCTGTGTCCAGACTCCATGCCTCCGTCGACGGAGGCATGTAGATTAGCCAGCTCGGAAGAGGGAAATGAAGCCGCGATTAAAATAATCGCGGCTTCATTTAAATTTAAATGGCTGCCCCGATCTGCCGATCAGCTGTTTGTCGGCAGATCGGGAGAGTCTGGACGCGATGCCCCGACAAAGAAGCCTTTCTTCATCGACACAGGTAAACCTGGTTTCACGAGGCTTACCTGTGTCGATGAAGAAAGGCTTCTTTGTCGGGGCATCGCGTCCAGACTCTCCCGATCTGCCGACAAACAGCTGATCGGCAGATCGGGGCAGCCATTTAAATTTAAATGAAGCCGCGATTATTTTAATCGCGCCTTCATTTCCCTCTTCCGAGCTGGCTAATCTACATGCCTCCGTCGACGGAGGCATGGAGTCTGGACACAGCCCCAGCTCCAGAAGTCTGAGGTTCAAATTGGTGGTTATACTAGCACCTTTGACAGACTTCTCATGGTCTATGGTGGCCAGTTTTGTAGATTTCAAATAGGAGGAGAAAATGCCAATATGCAAGAAAAACTGATTTCAGCTGGTAGCTTTACATGCTGATCCAAGTCATAGAACACTAGGACTGGAAGGGACCTCGAGAGGTCATCGAGTCCAGTCCCCTGCCCTCATGGCAGGACCAAATACTGTCTAGACCATCCCTGATAGACATTTATCTAACCTGCTCTTAAATATCTTCACAGATGGGGATTCCACAACCTCCCTGGGCAATTTATTCCAGTGTTTGACCACCCTGACAGTTAAGAACGTTTTCCTAATGTCCAACCTAAATCTCCTTTGCTACAGTTGAAGCCCATTGCTTCTTGTTCTATCCTCAGAGGCCACGATGAACAAGTTTTCACCCTCCTCCTTGTGACACCCTTTTAGATACCTGAAAACGGCTATCCTGTCCCCCCTCAGTCTTCTCTTTTCTAAACTAAACAAAGCCAATTCCTTCAGCCTTCCCTCATAGGTCATGTTCTCTGGGCCTTTAATCATTCTCGTTGCTCTTCTCTGGAACCTCTCCAATTTCTCCACATCTGGCAAATGCCACTGACAAGCATGGGGATTTTTACACTGACTGCAGAGAGTTTTGGAAGAAGCCCATCATTAGCTCTCTCGCCCCTAGCACTCTGAACATTGACTTTGGGGGGCTGCCTGCAGCCGTTGGCTGAGGAGAGAGGGCACCAGGACATGAGCAATTCATCAAGAGGAGGATTACTAAGGTTTAAGGAGTCCAGAAGAACATAAGAACAGCCATACTGGGTCAGATCAAAGGGCCATCTAGCCCAGTAGCCTGTCTGAAGACAGTGGCCAATGCCAGATGCCCCAGAGGGGGTGGACCAAAGACAATGATCAAGTGATTTGTCTCCTGCCATCCTTCTCCAGCCTCTGACAAACAGAGTCCAGGGACACCATTTTTATCCCCTGCCTAGTAGCCTTTTATGGACCCAACCTTCATGAATTTATCTAGCTTCTCTTTAAACTGTTATAGTCCTAGCCTTCACAGCCTCCTCTGGCAAGGAGTTCCACAGGTTGACTACGCTCTGTGTGAAGAAGAACTTCCTTTTATTTGTTTTAAACCTGCTACAAATTAACTTCATTTGGTGCCATCTAGTTCTTCTATTATGGGAACTAATAAATAACTTTTCTTTATCCGCCCACTCTACACCACTCATGATTTATAGACCTTTATCATATCCCCCCTCAGTCTCCTCTTTTCTAAACTGAAAAGTCCTAGTTGCTTTAGCCTCTCTTCATATGGGACCAGTTCCAAACCCCTATTCATTTTAGTTGCCCTTTTTCTGAACCCTTTCCGAGGCCAAAATCTTTTTTGAGGTGATGAGACCACATCTGTACACAGTATTCAAGATGTGGGCATACCATAGTTTTATATGCAACCCACATGGTTCGTATATCATCAGCATGAATAAAAGAGTGGGAGGAGCTGTCAAAATAGAGGTGTGGCCATGATATGGAGTGATGCACTGCATAAGGGGTTTTCCCACGATATTACTATTGCGTGGGCTGCCCTTGTTCCATGAATGCCATCAGCTACGGTGTTTAGTGGCTTGAAAGCCTACTTAAGGAAAAATTCGGAAACAGTTTTCATTTCCAAATTGATTTCCTTTTTTGGGAGGGCAGGGAGAAAGAGGCAGGTAGGACTATCTAAACTAGCAAGAGTGGGTCTCCGATCAAAATCACCACAAGACACCTGGACTTTAAAAAAAGGAAAATATTAGATCCACATTTCAGAAAAGATTTTCATAGAGGTTTTTGGGGGAAAAATAAAATTAAATGCTCATCTTCCTTTGGAACAAACCAAAGGTATAGAAAGTGCTGACTATTTTCATAAAATAGCCCTTTTCTGATTTAAAAAAAATCATTCCCAAATGTTGACCAGTTCTACTATATTGGGTTGTGAAGGCCAGAACTGTCACAGAGTTCAAACAAGAGCTAGATATATTAACGGAGGATAGCTTCAACAATAGCTATTAGCCAGGATGGGTAGGAACAGCATCCCTAGCCTCTGTTTGTCAGAGGCTGGAAAGGGGTGACAGGAGAGGGATCTCTTGTTGAGGATCCCCTGTTCTGTTCATTCCCTCTAGGGCATCTTGTATTGGCTACTGTCGGAGGACCCGATACTTGGTTAGATGGTCTGACCCAGTATGGCCTCTTGCGTTCTATAGAATCCTTTTCTGATGAGACAGGGTCTCTTGTCCTTTGATGATCAAATCCCCAGCTCGAAATATTTCATCTTTTGCTGGCTGAGTGAATTTGGTGAATATTACTTGGAGTTTACAACCTTGCAAAATTTGTCACCTGCCATCCAAACTATTTATGATGAGGGCTTATTTTAATCCCCCTATTTATGTGCAGAGACATCATTCCATGTCAAAGCGGTAGCTCAGTTTTTAAATAGACTTTATAAAAATGTTGCTCTCCAGATTTTCAATAGACAACATGAGAGTTCGTAGCAGATTTCTCTCTAACTCTCCTGGCACCTGATGTATGCAAAAAAATCTGCATTACATCTAGCTGGTCGCATCTGCTGGTTTGAGCTAGTGGGAGCTATTAACTCAAAGGCAAAAACTTTCCTATCGAAAGCCAGTGACCCTGGTCCTTTCCCTGCAGTCCCTCCATAATTTATTGAGTGCATAGTAGAACATGGTGCTTTGATCCTGCAGGGAGATACGATCTAGCTACTAGCTACACTTTGCTGAACTAGCCTTTATATGGCCCCAAAAACATGCCTCTAACACAGATGTCTGACACGAACAACATGATTTTGTTTTTAAAACTTAATCTGCTGCTATGCAAACTCTGACTTTGGATCAGGACTTTTATTTCAACATTAGGGGTTTTGTGGGGAACCCATTATAATGGCAGGGTTACCATAAAAAACACTGGCACTGATTCAGGGCTAGTTTTACCCCTTAGGCACAGTATCTTTGGCACCCTACTCCACCCTCCCCTCTAAGGCACTGCTGACTGAAGAAATGAAAACAAAAAGAAACTAAAGGAAAACACAACCCAGCCTCCCTATAAATGCACAACCCCCTATGAGATACCCAGTGCTCTCAGGCAGCCTACATGCATGGGGCAGAGGCAGTGGGGTGGCCAAGATTGGGAAGAGGCTCAGATGCTTGTAAGGGTCAGACACCAGCTGGCTGTGCGATACTTTGTTTACCTGAGTGCCACCAGGTACGGCCACTGGGACCTCCCAGAGGCTGTGGTTGGCCATTCCTGGCCAATGGGAGCAGCAGGAAGTGGTGGCCCAGCCCACACTTCATCCTGCAGCTCCCATTGGCCGGGAATGGCCAACCAGAGCCACAGGAAGCTGTGAGTGGCCATGCCTGGAGACACTCAAAAACGAAGTGACTCCTAACCAGCTGGCAGCTTAGTCTGTTAAGCCATGACCCAAATGCCCCGGGCAGGCTGACTCGGATGTTCACCATGCTCCAGACCCACATACGGGGCAACCACCAAGCCAGGCCAGAAGCACACCTGCTCACAGGGGAGCTGTATTTGCTAATTCTCGTTTGTAACCCACTTTGGGCGTCTCCAGCCACATGCCTCTTTGGAAATCTGGCTCTTCCACTGACGTGAACGGGGAGCTAGCTCAGTCTAGCTGTAGATTGCATGGTCCCCTGGCTTCCAGGGTAACACACATCTTCACTGCATCAGGACCAGACCTATTCACAATTATCCCCCCACTCCATGGGAGGGCACCGCCCCCTCCCCTTCTCACGCTGCCGCTCCATCCCAGCTGTGCACCCAGCTGGCTTCTCTGGAGAGTGAACTGAGGGGTGAGGTCAGCGCTCCACTTCCTACCCCACTTCACCCACTTGCTCCTCCTGGCCCTGCAGGGCATCACAAGCGGAGTTGTGAGTAATGGGAATCACAGAGCTGGCAGAGACCTCAGGAGTCAGAGTCCAGCCCCCTTCCTAAAGCAGGACCAACCCCGACTCAATCGTCCCAGCCAGGGCTTTGTCAAGCCGGGATTTAAAAACCTCTAGGGATGGAGATTCCAGCCCCTCCCTGAGGAACCCATCCCAGCGCTTCCCCGCCCTCCTAGGGAAATAGTTTTTTCCTAATGTCCAACCTAGACTCCCCCACTGTAATTTGAGACCATTGCTTCTTGTTCTGCCATTTGCCACTGAGAACAGCCTCTCTCCATCCTCTTAGCATCTTTCAACTTCCTGAAGGGAGGTTCCAACCGAATCCACCCTCATTCTTTTCTGCAGACTAAATAAGCCCAAGTCTCTCAGCCTCTCCTCATAGGTCATGTGCTCCGGCCCCGTCATTTTGGTTGCCCTCCACTGGACCCTCTCTAGCGCGTCCACATCCTTTCCATAGTGGGGGACCCAGAGCTGGATGCAATACTCCGGATGTGGCCTCCACGGTGCCGAATAAATGGGAATAATCACTTCTCTAGATCTGCTGGCCATGCTCCTCCTAATGCACCTCAATATGCCATTAGCCTTCTTGGCTACAAGGGCACCCTGTTGACTCATATCCAGCTTCTCATCCACTGTCATCCCCAAGTCCTTTTCTGCTGAAGTGCTACTTAGCCAGTCAGTCCCCAGCCTGTAACAAGGACAGGAAGGGGGAATGGTCCCACCTCTTGCTCCTTAGGCACGGTGTCCATGACCCCAGGGAAAGGCACGATGATGAATACACCCTTTAGGAATGTGGGATGGAAGAGGGAAAAAGCTTGAAACAGCCACAGAAATGAATAGAGATTTCAAAAACGAATGCCAAGCAGTCTAGGTACTGTTCAGGAGTCACGGCACGTTCAAATCAAACCCATTCTTGTTAACAAAGAGGAAGGCAGCGTCTACCAGAAATCATTTTCTCTAAGGGAGTGACCATGGTATGAATATCTTTGACTAATTTTTCTGACTCTTCAAGAAACTGCAAGACAGTCTCCACTTACTGGAGACAAGTACATTTTTTGTCACTCAGAATACAACTTTGTTATTATGGTATTAAATATTCACCCTTTACAACTCTTAAGGCAGCTGCCAGAAGAAATTGAAAGACTCGGGTCAACATTTTCAAACCCGAAGCGAGGTGCTCAAATATTTGTTTATGAGTCTAGGCCCCAATTAACTTTAAACGTGTGTGCTGAATTGAGAGATGTCTATACATTTTGCTTCAGGAGGTCCAAAAAGGAATTTACACTCCTGGTATAAAGTTATACAATGGATCACTCTGTATCTTATGGGCTTCTTCTTACAAAGTATGACATGATCCAATGGTTGGAAGGCAAAGCTACACAAATTTGGACTGAAAGTAAGGTGTGTATTTTTAACAGCTAGAGTAATGAACTGTTAAAATCACTTGCCATGGGTAACAATGGATTCTCCACCACTGAATTTTTAAATGACTGGATTTTTTTCTTAAAAAAAATCCGGTCTAGGAATTATGGGGAATTTCATCACCTGTGTTATACAGAAAGCCAGATCAGATGATCACAGTAGCCTTGGAATCTAGGGCTACGTCTAGACTGGATGCTTTTCCGCAAATGCTTTTAATGGAAAAGGTTTCCGTTAAAAGCATTTGCAGAAAAGAGCGTCTAGATTGGCATGGACGCTTTTTTGCAAAAAATGCTTTTGCGGAAAAGTGTCCGTGCCAATCTAGACGCTCTTTTCCACAAAAAAGCCCAGATTGCCATTTTTACCATTGGGGCTTTTTTGTGCAAAACAAATCTGAGCTGTCTACACTGGCCCTTTTGCACAAAAGCTTTGCACAAAAGGACTTTTGCCCGAACGGGAGCAGCATAGCATTTCTGCAAGCAGCACTGATTTCAGACAGTAGAAGTCAGTGTTCTTCAGAAATTCAAGCGGCTAGTGTAGACAGTGGGCAAGTTGTTCCGCAAAAGCAGCTGCTTTTGCGGAAAAACTTGCCAGTCTAGACACAGTCTTACTATGATGGCATTAGAGAGATTCTACAGAAGCCAAACAGCCTGGATGGGAATTCCTTTAAGCAATTATCGGCATGGAGTTTGCAGATGATTTATGGGTTTTGGGCAAGAGAGGTTTCCAGAGTATGGGTTCGGAGACGTTATCAAAGCTCAAAACCCAGGGCAGAGGTTTTCGTAATGCTGTAGGCAGCAAGTGAGCAGATCGGAAATGCTTCAGAATCTTGACTGTAAGGACTAAGAGGTTCATCTCTTTGGTGTTGTGACACAAGGTCAGGCAGAAGTTAGGCGCTCAGTGTTCCGGTGTAGCACGTGAGAGGCCTCAGTTCAATTCTCTGCTGTACCATGAGCTTCCTTTGTGATCTGAACCACCGCACAAAGGGAATTCACACAAAGGGAGGGCAGGAGATCACCTCTGTACTCTGGCTGCCCTTGACTGCTAGCATAGCCCCTTGGGTGTTTAGCTACCTTCATGCTGCTTTCATTTACTGTGTGATGCCTAGAGATGGACGCTCCCCTCATGTTCTTACCTCATCTTAAATGGACCAAAGAAAGAGGCCAAACAGAAGGAAGCCTCTGTAGAATAAGGCCACCTCCATTCCAAAATACTACTTCTTTTAAATGCAGAGAAACATGGTTGTGGAACAGGTGGGGCACGGTGAATTTCTAGCATGTTGGATGGGCAGACAAAAAAAGGGGGTTGAGAACCCCTGATTTATTGGATGGCTGAATTTTACAACCCTCCTCAGAGTGGTTCCATGGTCCCTTATTGTGAAATAGAGACCCCCCCCCTCCCCACGCACACAGCTCTTCCCATGTAATTAAAGAGTCCCATTCTGTCATGGGCGAGGCACGGTACTGGTTGGTCTTTGGCCTTTCAGGATCGCTCTCTTTAAGGGCTAGATTATTTCCACACCATCTGTAGAGGCAGCCACATTGCAAGTCAATATCATTAAGAAGTTCATTTGTACATAATTGTTGTTGAAATGGGCCACAGGGGAACGACTGAAGAGTTGTTGCCTTGATATCTACACCAGCGTCAGGGTGGGGTGGACTACTCGTAGCCGGTCACCACCTTCAAAAAGGCCCAACTCCGGTGGTTCAAGGAGAGAGCAACAAAGGGAAACCTTCATCCAGAATTAGAAAAACTGAGCCATGTCCACAGGGGGTGTAAGCCAGCACAGATGCCCTGAAGCTTGTTTAGATCAGCACAGACTCGGGGAGATGACAGTCAAAGGGGGGGTGTCTGTGCTCCCAAATGGGGGTGAGGCCTCAAGTGGAAGGGTCAGTCAGCCCTCAGTGCCACCCTGAGCCCTCAAGCAGTCCTCAGCACTGCCTTGAGCATGGCACCCTCTTTCCCTGCCCTTCCTGCTTCAGCAGTGATCTGACAGGCTTGGCACTCTTTCAATCACCAGGCCCCGGAGCCCTCCCCCTTCCCTGCCCCCCCAAGTCAGCAGGTCTAGCAGAGGCCTACTTATTGGGCATAGCACAATGGGATGCCCAGTCCTGATGGGGTCTTTTGAGTAGCATCACGTAGAAACACATCACCACAGACAACATACAAGCAATCAAAACCAGGAAGTAAGCGACAGATATACTTTGGGGAAGGAGGCCAGAGTGGGGGGGGGGGAGGGGCGCGAAGGGAAGGAATGAATTAGACCTGTAATAAAGCAATATGAATGGTGCTTGACATATTTCTAATCGTGGAGTCATAGAACACTAGAACTAGAAGGGACCTTGAGAAATCAATTCCAGTCCCCTGTCCTCACAACAGGACCAAGCACCATCTAGACCATCCCTGACAGGTGTCTGTCTAACCTGCTCTTAAAAATGTCCAATAATGGGCATGCCATAACCTCCCGAGGCAATTTATTCCAGTGCTTAAGCACCCTGACAGGAAGATTTCCCTCATGTCCAACCTAAACCTCCCTTGTTGCTATTTAAGCCCATTACTTTTTCCTATCAGCAGAGGTCAAGGAGAATAATTTTTCCTCCCTCCACACTTTTCAGTACTTGAAAGCTTTTATCATGTCCCCTCTTGGTCTTCTTTTCCAGACTAAACAGTTCTTTCAGTCTTCCCTTATAAGTGCTTATTAATAATGTTTGTTTCCCTCCAGCATAATGGGCCAATGGTTTTTGCTTTGTTTGGAGAAGATATAAACTCATTACCAGCAGTTTAATTGCATCTAATTAATGTATTTGCAGGTGTCCCCATAACATGGCTAGCTGCACATCTGCTTTCTAGTTTACCTCCCTGAGTGCACCCACTGCAGATGACAGGTCTTGTATCTTTATCTGTCCCTGGCTACAATTTCATGCGTCTTCCACTCTGGGACGCAGAGACTCTGTGCCAACCAGTGATCTCCTTGCAGGTCCAAATGGGTTTCAGTGATCTATGCTGGTTCTTTTGGGGAGTGTGATTTGTGGTAGTGATCCCTGGCTTTTTAGAAACAGCAGGTTTGTTTTTCCCCTTCCACCACTGGAACAAGGCATGGGGGGGGGGGGGGAATTTAACACAAACAGCCTGTATGTGCGTTGAGTCTCATCTAATCTTACACCTCATGACAGAAATGGTTTCCTCTTTGATTAGAGCAAGGGTGGGGAATCTTTTTGGTTTGGGGACCACTGACTCACAGAAAAATTAATCAGGGGCTGCACACAAGTGAGAAGTGGGAAAAAACTCACTGTGGCCTCCAACCGAGGAGAAAGACACTCCCCACAACCCCCAAATTTAGTGTGCTCACTCGAGCACCAGCGCAGGCTCCCCAATTCTGGGGTGGGGACCCTTGGCCTCGGGGGCTGGATCCAGGCAATCCAAGGGCCTCATCTGGCCCCCAGACTTAGATTAGAGGAACAGAACAGAACCCCAACCTTCTGCAAGTCTTATGGCTGCTTGGGGCTAGATTCCCAATGAACTTGGGCACCCCAGCACGGCTGTTGGAACTAGGGTGTGGGGAGGTTCTGCAGCACCCCCTGGTGGGGAGTTGTTTCTAGCATATACAGCATTTGCAGTTTGGTTTAATGGCTCTCAGCACCCACACTATACAAATTTTTCTAGCTCCTCCCCCTCCCATCCCATTTTTGGCACCTCTGCAAAGTTCACACAACACTTGCTTGTCAGCTGTCCAGTCTGGTAGGTGCACAAGCTCTCACATGACCTCAGTTTAAGCAAAAAGGTCCCTTGGATCTTCAGTTTCTGCCTCTCAGCACTCAGGGGTGCCTGGGGCTCTGGCGGGAAACCGAGAAAGTCCCAAAGCAGGGGAAGCTAGACACTGCTCTGCTTAACGTCTGTGGGGCCTGACATGGTAGGTGGGCTCAGAGACTACCTACTGCCACACAGGGGCTGCGTCTAGACTGGCACATTTTTCTGCAAAAGCACTTGCTTTTGCACAAAAACTTGCCAGCTGTCTACACTGGCCGCTGGATTTTGCGCAAAAGCACTGACGTTCTACTGTCTGAAATCAGTGCTTCTTGCGCAAATGCTTTGACGTTCCCGTTTGGGCAAAAGCCCTTTTCCGGAAATGTTTTTGCACAAGAAGGCCAGTGTAGACAGGTAAAAAATGTTTTGCGCAAAAAAACCCCAATGGCGAAAATGACAATCGGGGCTTTTTTGCGCAAAACCGCGTCTAGATTGGCACGGACGCTTTTCTGCAAGAAGTGCTTTTGCGGAAAAGCGTCCATGCCAATCTAGATGCTCTTTTCCACAAATGCTTTTAACAGAAAAACTTTTCCGTTAAAAGCATTTGCAGAAAATCATGCCAGTCTAGACATAGCCGGGGTGAAGAGGACTGAAGGGAGATGAACACAGTGGACTGGAGACTCACAGGGGAGGTGGAGGGACTGCTGGTGCAAGTCTGCTGTTTGCAAAACAAGGAGAAGGCTCTATCACCTGCCAAAATCCCCATAGTCCAGCTTCTCCAAGCTAAACCCATCCTTTCCAAACTGGGTTCCATGCTCCTCGAGGACAGCAGACTACAGCCAACAAAGCTCCTCTCTGGCATTGTCTAACAACCCTTAGTCGCCTAGCATCTAACACTTTAGAAAGGGCTTCTTCCCTCTTTCTCCGGGTGAGACAGGAATATTCCAGCCTCATTTGATGGCATCGCTAGCCTCTGTTTTGTCCGGTCTGGGAATGAGTGACAGGGGATGGATCCCATGATTATCTGTTCTGTTCATTCCCTCTAGGGCCTCTGCCATTGGCCACAATCAGAAGACAGAATACTGGCTAGATGGACCTTTGGTCTGACCCAGTACGACCGTTCTTAGGTTCACTTGCCAGTTAAGAACATAAATTGCATTTTAGGAAACCGTTCAAAATAGGCAATTAATGCAAATACGTATGGTCACATTTTGTCCCAAAGGACAGATTTCTTTTACTCATCATTACTGTATCTGAATACATCACAAAATTAATTAAAAGGGTTTTTCCCCCCTCATATGCCATTTTCTGAAGCTTGAAGGCACTGAATTTAAACTACCTTTATTATCAAACAGTCTACTCCAGAGGTTCCCACAAAACATGCTTTGTAAGTTACTCTGTGGTTGAGCACAAAAGTCAAAGGGATTAACATGGCATGTCCTCAGCCTACAATTGTTGATTGTTTAGACAAATTAATAATAAATAATAATAATAATAATAATAATAAAGAAGAGATTAAGCGTGCCGAGGCAAGATCTAATGCCTATTGTCCATGAGAGTGTAATGTGAGGCAATGAATCTCCCCATCCCCTCCCCCCCATATAACAGCTGCGTCTTTATCTGAATTATGGGATTCCCCTACAAGATAATATTTATCTGTGGGCTACAGGCAGGATTTGTGGACCACGCCAGAATTTGGAATGGCCACAGACATGCAGTGTGTCGCTGAAATGCTCTCCTGGCATTCCAGTCTATTCTCCTGCCAACGCATGATACTGCTCTAGCATGTTAAACCTTCTCTGTATTATACCCTCTATGGGATTATTATTGTCATTATTTTTTAATTAATTTTATTATTAAACTACAGTCATTTCTGAATTATTACCAGGAGGATTTGGGAGTTGTACCCAACTTTCAGTGAGATTTGGGCCCCTAACTCCCTTAGGCTCCTCCGAAAATCCCCACCGAACACACCTAGGAATGAATGCCAGATTCTTTCACTTGGCAAGTGGCATTTCCATGATGGTATCATAAGGGTTGTTCCTAGTCTATTTGCAGCCTGGCATGAAATGTGGAACGCGGTATTGGGAGACTCCCTCCCTTCCTGCACACCAACGCTGAAGGAAGTGCTGTCCCATGGTTCCAGTTTTTCCTGCCCCACCACAGCCTTCTTGTAGGACCCCGGCAAAGTCATGTTGCCTCAGTTCCTCACCTGTGATATGGATCTCATGGCCCTGCCCCACCTCACAGGAGGGATAAAGGATGAACACATGAAAAGTAGCAGCGGTGCTCAAACACCACAGCAATGGAGGACACTGTTTAAGTTCTGACCACCAACCTTGGATTTGCAAAGCTCTAGTTATCTGCTTTCTGTCCGCAGCTCTCCACATCCACCGTTGTCAATATGGATACCCAAGGCTCATTTTTGTGCTATGGATGCAGCTGTGGATTCAAATTGTCTGCAGGGCTCTAGACACACATGTGGCTCTCCACAGGCAGCTGCATCCACAGATAGGCTGTGTGGGTAGAAGGCTGTGTGGGCAGAAAGCAGCTTTCTGCAGCTACAGCTGGAGATACACATGTTGTATCCGCCCAGGAGTCCCGCTGGTAACATCAGCAAGGTGGGTTTCAGGGCAGCTCAGCAGCACTACCCGTTGGTGCTTCGTGGTCTGATCGGTCGACTCAGACGCCCCGCAATATGAATTCTTCTCAAGAGGTGACTTAGCTGCATCTTCATAGAGCCACAGTGGGAGGGTCTCCAAAACACTCTCTGCTCCAGCCAGAGCCTCAGAGGCCGGAATTCTTGCACAGCTGTGGAATGTCACGGACGCCTTCCCCTCCCTCCCAGCAACTCTTGCCCATCTCAAACAGCTGCTTTGCATCATGAAGGCAGCTCTGGTAGGAAGGGGGAGGAGCAGCATGCTCAGGGAAGAGGAAGGACAGAGGGGAAAACTTGGGGGGCAAGAAGAGGCAGCATGGGCTCTGGTTTCCTCCAGGCTTGGTGTTGCAGGGTTGGGGGGGGGGTTCTCAACCCTCCATTGCAGCCCGCACACAAAACCTCCTGCCCCACCCAACTCCTTCCCCCAAGCTCATAAGAACAGTAGTACTAGGTCAGACCAAAGGTCCATCTAGCCCAGTAGCCTGTCTGCTGAGAGTGGCCAGCACCAGGTGCCCCAGAGAGGGTGGGCCGAAGACAATGATCAAGCGATTTGTCTCCTGCCATCCCTCTCCAGCCTCTGACAAACAGAGGCCATTTCTATCCCCTGGCTAATAGTCTTTTATGGACCTAACCTCCATGAAATTATCTAGCTTCTCTTTAAACTCTGTTATAGTCCTAGCCTTCACAGCCTCCTCTGGCAAGGAGTTCCACAGGTTGACTACACGCTGTGTGAAGAAGAACTTTCTTTTATTAGTTTTAAACCTGCTACCCATTAATTTCATTTGGTGTCCTCTAGTTCTTCTATTATGGGAACTAATTAATAACTTTTCTTTATCCGCCCTGTCCACACCACTCATGATTTTATAGACCTCTATCATATCCCCTCTTAGTCTCCTCTTTTCTAAACTGAAGAGTCCCAGTCGCTTTAACCTCTCTTCATATGGGACCTGTTCCAAACCCCTAATCATTTTAGTTGCCCTGTTTTGAACCCTTTCCAAGGCCAACATATCTTTTTTGAGGTGAGGAGACCACATCTGTACACAGTATTCAAGATGTGGGCGTACCATAGTTTTATAAGGGGCAGTAAGATATTCTGGGTCTTATTTTCTATCCCTTTCTTAATAATTCCTAGCATCCTATTTGCCTTTTTGACCGCCGCTGCACATTGAGTGGATGTTTTCAGAAGTTCCCACTCCCATCTTGCCTCTTCCTGCCCCCCAAGTTCTCCCCTCTACTCTGAGCATGCCCCATCTCTGCTCCCCCCCCCTTCCTACCAGAGCTGCCTTCATGCCACAAAGAAGCTGTCTGAGATGGACAGGAGGTGCTGGGAGGGAGGGGAAGGAGTCCACTGGAGGGTCCACCAGTGGACAGGAGGCATTAGGAGGTTAGGGTGAAGCAGCTGCCAGGGGTGCTAGACACCCCCGATGTTTTAATGTGGATGCTGCAGTCTCCGAGCTCCCAGAGAGCTGGGATCTGTCTACATTAGTGTAACACAGATTCCTGGATGCTAATGCCCAAAAGGATAATTATCTAGTCTGACCTGTGTAATGCAGGCCACGGAACCGCACACACATCCTCAATGTCTGAGTCTGTATCTACAGTGGTTAAGTCACTAATGCGATCTGGTCTACTTCTTACAGTCCTTGGGCAGACAGCTGCTCTTCAGCTCAGTATGCAAAGTTGGCAGGACAGCCACAATACTAATACAGGCAAATAGAGAGGAAATATAGAGCACATGGCCCTGTAATGGGTTCAGCACTCACCTCACCTTCAAGTCCATCCATCTCTCAGCAGCTCTCCACTAGGAGCTGTCCCAGGTCCTATCCACCAGCCACCCTTAACCTTCTGCCTTCCAGATTCTGGCTGCAACTGAGCTACTGTTAGCCCTGTAGCTGCTTATATAGTCCCGCTTGGTCTCTGATTGGCTGGTTTCCTTCTAGCCACTCTAGCCACCTGGAGGACTTCTCTATGGCACTCTTGGCCTTAGGGCCTAGCCGGGTTACAGGCCCCTACTATAGCGATGTGCTAGCATAGATCCCTATACCAATTCCATATGCCATGTAGAATCTATATACTATATAGTACAACTGTGCAGGAAATAGTTTTCACATCCCATAAAAATTTTGGGGAAATTTTGAAAAAATGTCCTGTTTTTAATCAGACAGAAAAATAAAAAATTGTGAAAACTGTCATCAATCAATCAAGCCAATAAAATAAGAAACAATTAATAAGGTCAAAATTGTAACTTTTTAAAAGGAATGATTGGAGCAAAATATTTTCTCTCGCTTTTATTTTAACTGGTGTCAGACTCCTGACAGAACAAATAATAAATGAGATGCTGGGTAAGGGACACAGCCAGTCTCTCCTGGCAACTTTGTCCAGAGACGTCAAGTGCATCTGTCTCCTCTGAAGATGAGAAAGAGGGCAGATGGCACACACTGCGTTCCTTCCTGAACTCCACCGTGGCAGGAGGGGGAATTCAAGAAACCGCTCTGGTAAAAATGTAAGTGAAACGGCCTGTATCCTCGTGTAATGAAGAAGGATCTTCCCGTTCCTGTGATTCTTCTGAGGAGCACCAGAGAGCTGATCTGGAGAGACCAGGGAATGCAGAAGGGCGCTGTCTATCTCCCAAGAAATGTGCCATCTTGCCAAAATATAGAACCACAAGGTATGCTGCCTCCGTTAGTCAGTCAAGTGTCTCAGACAGTACATCAGACTCAATTTTTCTATTTCAGAAAAGGGCCATCTCATCTGCAATCAGGCAATGGCTTTGGGATAAAATTGTGACATGAGCTGGTTTGGTAGCTGGCTGCATGCACTCATGGAGCCTGGAGCCTGATGCTGGGGGAACAACGCCAGCCAGGAATGCAAGATAGGAAACTGGAGTTGTCTGGGTCCCACTAGTCATAATATGAAGGGCAGACTTGAGGACTGTGTCCAACTTGCTACAAGAGCAACAGACACATGGACCTTCTGCACAATATGACGCGGGTAGAAGGTGGCGGTCACTGTCTGTAAAATTTCAGTGCGGTGTAACCCACTCACCTACCGGGTGTGGCTTGATGTCGTGGGTAGTGGCACTCAACCCACTGACAGAGAGAAAGAATGAGTTTGCTCTACAGCTTTAGCTGAGAGGCAGCTGGTTTTTAAGCTCATGTGGTAGAGGCTCATGCACTAAGCTCCAGAGGTCCCAATTTTGGTTCTGCCAATCAGTGTTACACTAGCATTGCATAGGGGCTGGGTCTAGACTGGCATGATTTTGCGCAAATACTTTTAATGGAAACGTTTTTCCATTAAAAGTATTTGTGCAAGAGAGCGTCTATACTGGTATGTTCCTGTAGCCAGACAGACCCCTGCCCTCCCGGTCACATCCATCTTATTTGCCTCTCTGAGGTTCCTGAAGCATACAGGGCAGAGAAGGAGCAATAAAATCAGCATAGTCTATGTGGGCTCCTCTGACCCTGAGTAAGCTGAAAACATAGATATGAGAAAAGAGCGATTAAGGCAATAAGCTGACCTCGAGGCTGCGAGAATGGCCCTGGCTGGCACCCATGTTGATACGATCACACACAGTCGTCCCTAGGAGAGGAATCTCCCACTGAGAAAAGAATGCCCAGCACTTCCAATTTAGTTCTCTCTCCTACAAGTGTAAATTAAGTTCACAACTCCCTTGTAAGAACTGGCGTCACAAAAAACAGACCAGCACCATTTGGCATCACAGATAAGAAAGAGAAATACGTGACCCTATGGGTATAAAGATGGGTCCAGCAGCACACTCACTTTGAGTGTCAATCTACCATCTACCTGTTGGTCGGGTTAGGTGATTGGCCTCCCAAGGTTCCACGGGGACGCCCACCTCGCATTCATCTTTCCTAGGAATTGAGGGACCGGCCCTGGCTTGACCCGCTGGAATCGAGAGGCACAGAAGGGAGTAAAAATTGTACCTGGATGTGTCCTTTGTCTTAAGTGTACACATAGACTTAGAGCTTTTTAAAGATTAAATTGTCACTTGGTACCATTATTTCTATTTTCTATCTTTATTTTCTTTGTAACAATTTTTAAGATCTATATTTGCTAGCAGTTAAGAAACAGAGCAATAGCCATTGTAACCATATGATTTACAAGCTTCTTTAATAAACCTGTAACTGTTTAATCTTTAACCTGACTCCTTCAGTTGCTGTAACAGAACCAAGCACAATTTAAAAGAACTTCAGCCGGTCATAAGGGACAGGTATAGGAAGAGCTTGGGCGTTTTGGATCGTGTCACTCCCAGGTGACAGATCCGTTGGGGCATCTCTCAGTCTTCCTTAGACTGCCTGCTGCGAAGGGATCCTGTATCCTAGCAGCTGAAATCTGAGATGTAATAAGCTCTTCCTATAAATTCTGGGGCGTCTGTCAGCCTGTTGGCTGCCCTCCGTGATGGGACCCTGGTCCTAGCAGTAAAAGCACAGATGTTAAACCTGTTCTCGGTAACACACACACACACACTGCCCTGCCCGTTGACTGACAGTGCCTTTGCGCAAAATATTTGCTTTTGCGCAAAAGCATCCGTGCCAGCGTAGACGCTCTCTTGCGCAAGAAAGCTCTGATGGCCATTTTAGCCATCAAGCTTTCTTGTGCAAGAAATTAACGTGGCTGTCTACACTGGCCCTCTTGTGCAAGAATACTTGCGCAAGAGGGCTTATTCCTGAGTGGGAGCGTCGGAGTATTTGCGCAAGAACCACTGATTTTTTACATTACAAAGTCAGTGTTCTTGCGCAAATACTCATGGCCAGTGTAGACAGGTGGCAAGATTTTATGCAAAAGCGGCTGCTTTTGTGCAAAATCATGCCAGTCTAGACACACCCAGGGGCTATAGTGGACCACAAGCTGAATATGTGTCAGCAGTGTGATGCTGTGGCAAAAAAAGCAAACATGATTCTGGGATGCATTAACAGGTATGTTGTGAGCAAGACACGAGAAGTCATTCTTCTGCTCTGCTCTGTGCTGGTTAGGCCTCAGTTGGAGTACTGTGTCCAGTTCTGGGCACCGCATTTCAAGAAAGATGTGAAGAAATTGGAGAGGGTCCAGAGAAGAGCAACAAGAATGATTAAAGGTCTAGAGAACATGACCTATGAAGGAAGGCTCTTCAATTCACTTCCCTTGGTCCTTTTTCCTTAGAGATGAAGATTTTCCTTTTTGACAAAGATAATCCTTAAACCCTTTCTTAAACTGCTTCAGATCCACTAAGTGAGCAACTTTCTCCCCCCCCCTTAGCTTATTGATGTCACTCTGTGTACACGTCTTCGTTTCCCACATCAAGCTGTAGAATGTGCAGGACCAAGTCTCAGCTGGTGTGAAACAGCCTAGCTCCATTGATAGCCACCAAGTTACACCACTTCACGACCAACGTGGATCTGCTCTTGAGTATGTATTTTTGCATACGTGTTCTCCTCTTTAGCATGCCGATGGTTTTCCTGGAAAAGAACTGAACCCCAGCTGACAACTTTGTTCTGAGGACATTGAACAATGGCAAAATGCTGTGAAGTTTTAGGAAACTAACAATTGCTTGGACATTTATGCCCTAGTGTGCTGTTTTAAGTAGTGAAAAACTCATAGCACAGGGGCATGAGATGGTTAGGAATTATAAGCACACATCTTGTGTATGAAGCAAGGCCTAGAGCCAAAGGTCAGCAACACAAGATTCCAAAACACAGGCTAAGTTCTAAACGGGTACTAATTGGCATCACTTCCTGGAAGTCAGTGGATTTACACCGGCCAAGCAGACAGCCCAGAATAGAGTGTATTGGTCTTTCTGAAAGGGAAGAAAAAAAATTTGCAATCCTCAGTAGTTCTACAGTTGGGTGCAGTTGTCACGTCATCAGTACAAGTGAGGGGTTTTTTTTCTTTGTATTTTTACAAAATATTCAGAGAGCTTGTTGAGATAGGCTGAAGCTTTCCAGGTTGAAGTCACCAGGTTTGGCTGTTTCATGAAGACGTTGTGATCCTCTCCATGGTAGTTGACGGATTTGTCAAGCAAGTGAGAGGCCACAGGACACAACGAGCAAATAGCAAGTCAGATGGTGAGTTGAGAACTTTTGATGACCAGTCATAGAGCTGCTTGAAATGTGCTGTGAAAACTGCCCCCCTCCCAGGAAAACTGAATTTTCAGTTAAACCAAGATTGTTGCTGTCTTTTTCCTCCATTTTTTATTGTTTTGTTGGAAAACTGTGTGTGTGTTGGGGGGGAGTTGATGACAATTTAAATTTTCTGTAGAATAACATTCATTTTTCAACCAGCTCTCAGCTCTGACCTCTTACCATACCCCTCATACATTTTCTCAGTCTTGCCGATGTCCTAATTGCAATTATTTATTAAGTGTTCACAAAATGCTGGTTGTGCTCAGTACAGACCAAAGCATAGAGCACCATGTATTCCCCACCAACAGGGATCGACAATCCCATCTCCAGATCCTGCAATAGAATGGCTTTCATTTATGAAGTCTGGTGTCTAACTTGAAGCATTTTAGTTATTTCAAAGTAGTGGCACTGGAGCATCCACACTATTGTCATTTCAAAATAACTATTTCGAAATGAGTATTATTTCCTAAGGAAAGCAGGAGCACAGATTTCAAAATAAGAGGTCGTTTGGATGCTCAGCTTATTAATTTGACCTAACGGGGCTTATTTTGAAATCAAGTCCTAGTGTTGGCTAGGATTCAGGGTATGTCTACACTAGTCCCCTCGTTCGAACTAGGGAGGCTAATGAGGGTGACCGACATTGCAAATGAAGCGCAGGATTTAAATATCCCGCGCTTCATTAGCATGCTCCCGGGTGGTCGCCATTTTTGAAATTGACTAGCCTCATTCCATGAGGTTTAACTGTTAATTCTAAGTAAGGGGTTTATTTCGGAATCGCCCTTCTCTGCCACGTGTAGATGCGGGCAGTTCTTCCAGGCTAGTCAATTTCCACAATGGTGACCACCTGGGAACATGCTAATGAAGCGCAGGATATTTAAATCCCGCGCTTCATTTGCAATTTCAGTTGCCCTCATTAGCCTCCCTAGTTCGAACTAGGGGGCTAGTGTAGACATACCCTCAGTGTTTCTGATTCCTCATCTGTAAAATGGGAATAGTATTACTTCCCTCCCTCCATCTGGGTGGCATAAGGCCTGAAAATTACTATTTGTAAATATTGAGTTTAGGCAACACGACCAATATATATCTCTCTGAGTACACCTATTTCAAATGTTCAACCTCAGTGTGTGCGAGCCACTTGCAGGCACTTTGCAGATCTCTTGTTTGAAGAAGGAATGAGGCTGACCACATGAAGTAGAAAGATGAGCAATTACAATATAATGATTAGAATTTAAAAAGCCCAATATGATTATCTTACCCATCCCACGTCTGTACACGGTTCTTCATGGAGCAAAGCTACAATAAATAAGCAGCATATTTTCCACTACTTCCTCCCATCCATTTCAAATTACTAGATGATATAAGAAGTTCTTCTAACCCATCCTCACCCTTCATGAATCCACACTCATAATCAGAACAGGAATATCTAGGGTGTTCATATTTACTACTAGCACACTTGGTATTCGTATCTACTTGCCTTGGGGGACAACAACACAGCATGTAAGAGCTGCACTATATGGTTAGGAAAGTAACATGGAGAATTAGTTTCAAGGTAAAAACAACTTAGCAACATAATGATCTGCAATGTTTACAATGCCTAGGGTTTGTTGATTGGTTTCTGTGATTATTTTTGTGATATTAAATTTGATTAGAATGAACTTTCCCTCTGGGTGCATTGGCAAATCATAAACTAGAGCTACACCGAAGCCTATTATAAAAGTCAAAATCTATAAATAAATTTAGAGTTACACAAAACAATTCTGGGCACACCAAGCATTTTATTATTCAATATGTCTTTTTGCTGGTGGCACAGCCACTTAATTCCGAGAGAGCCGTGTTTTACTAAGCCCAGCAAGCATTTAATAAGTAGCACTTTGCAGGAAATTTTGCATAAACAAGTATCCTAGGGTGCTTCTCAAAAGAGGCTAGGATCTTTTCATGATAAAAATGTAAGTATAAAGTTATGGATATTTTCCAGCTCACAAAAAAGGACTGTCCAGGCATGCCTGCATCTAACTATTGAATCATTAGAATCATAGAATACTAGAACTGGAAGGGACCTTGAGAGGTCATCGAGTCCAGTCCCTTGCCCTCATGGCAGACCATACACCATCTAGCTCATCCCTGATAGATATCTATCTAACCTGTTCTTCAATATCATAAGAATATAAGAGCAACCATACTGAGCCAGACCAAAGGTCCATCTAACTCAGTAGCTTTTCTGCCAACAGTGGCCAATGCCAGGTGCCCCAGCTGGACTGAACAGAGCAGGGAATCATCAAGCAATCTCTTTCCCATCATTGCAATCCCTCTCCCATCACCCATTCCCATCCACTGACAGATAGGGTTGCCAGGTGTCCAGTTTTGAACCGGAGAGTCCAGCATTTGAGCATTCTGTTCGGGAAACAAATTGAGAAAATATAAATATCCGGTATTTTCTAAATAAGATGTAATGTAGATTGTGATGTCAAGTCAAGCGTGTCCAGTATTTTTGTTAAAACCATCTGGCAACCCTACTGACAGAGGCTAGGGACACCATCCTTACCCATTTTGGTTAATATCTCCAATGATGGAGATTCCACAACCTCCCTGGGCAATTTATTCCAGTGTTTAACCACCCTGACAGTTAGGAACTTTTTCCTAATGTCCAACCTAAACCTCGGTTGTTGCAGTTTAAGCCCATTGCTTCTTGTTCTATCCTCAGAGACCAAGAAGAACAAGTTTTCACCCTCCTCCTTACGATACCCTTTTAGATATCTGAAAACAGCTATCATGTCCCCCCTCAGTCTTCTCTTTTCTAAACTTCTCCCTCCTCCTTGTAACACCCTTGTAGATACTTGAAAACTGCGTTCATGTCCCCGCTCAGGCTATGGCTACACTACAAGCTTTTTCCAGAAGAGGAAATGCAAATGGAGAGCTCATTTGCATATGTTGTGCTCTCATTTGCATTTCCCCTTCCGATCCTTTTTTTGGAAGAGGTTTTTGTGCAAAAAGGATCTGTAGACGGTGCCTTTTTGCGCAAAAAAACTCTTTTGTGTAAGAGCCCTTCTTCTTCATTCAACTAATGGTTTATAATGATTTAGTAGAATCCCTCAAACATTCATCAGTTTACACCTGGCTAGCTTTGGTTTCCCCAAGTTAAATGGAAATCACCCATTTTAAAATATGAGTGCATGCACCCAGATCATTGCCTGGGTTTAATGAAATCTTCTGCGTGAAAGCAAGGGCCATATAAAGAATTCAGGAACAGTCCCTGTGTAACAACACATTTTCCCAGCAGGGCTCTCTAATCTATTCTGTATGCAACAGGGAAACAAATGAATGAAGAGATTTCTTTATGTGAGCTCAAAGTTCAATACTGCCAAAAAAGCGGGGGGGGGAGGGGGGGACAAAAGAAGCTGGCATTTCAGATTTCGTTTTGTATAAATAATATAGCTGCACACTTTACACCAGGTCTACACTAAAGGGGAAGGTTGCATTAAGATACACAACTTCAGCTATGTTAATGATGTACCTTAATATGAGTTTCCCCACCAGCCCACAGCAGGAGGCCAATGGGAGCAAATGATCCTATCGGCTTCTCTTACTCCTTGCAGGAGCAGGAGCAGGAGCACCAGCCTCCAATGGGGATGCCCTCAGAGTCTGATTTAGTGAGTCTTTACTAGACCTGCTAAATCAAACGCCGCAATATCGATTGTGGCAGCATCGATCTTCCACTAAGTGAAGACAAGGCCTTAGTGTCTCAGATTAGACTCTAAACAGAAGTGACCTGGTTTTCAGAGGAGCAGAGCACCTGCAAATCCCACTAAAATCTACAGATGTGGTAGCTCAGCACCATTTTTTCCATCTCAGGTGTGGCATGATGGGGGGAGTTACCAATAGGGGAGTCCCTGACAGAATGGCTGCTTCCGGAGCTATGCTGCCCTTGGGTCAGAGAGGACCAGCCCTATAAAGAGTGTCCATGTATTTCTAAAGTCCCACTCATCTGGGGAACAAACTCTCTCAGCATTACTATCAGAGGGCAAATCAGCCTCTGAAAACTCCACTGGAGGAAATTCACAGGTCCTCAGTTGGTGTAAACCCATTAACTTTAATGGAGAGATGTTGATCTTCATGAGTAAGGAGCTGGCCCAGGGATCTTGCCATCCCTTCCAGCAGTTAATTCCTGCAGGAAGGAGACAAGCCCCCATCCTTATTGAAGCAGAACTTCTAGTGAAGCCAATCATAGTTTTGTCTGCAGGAGACTGGATAAATACTCAAGGATTTTGTAATAGAAATGTAGCCGTGTTAGTCTGGTGTAGCTGAAGCAAAATGCAGGACTATGTAGCACTTTAAAGACTAACAAGATGGTTTATTAGGTGATGAGCTTTCGTGGGCCAGACCCACTTCCTCAGATCAAATAGTGGAAGAAAATAGTCACAACCACAACCATATATACCAAAGGATACAATTAAAAAAAAAGTGAACACATATGAAAAGGACAAATCACATTTCAGAACAGAAGGGAGATGCGGGGTGGGGGGGTGGGGGAGGAAGGTAAGTGTCTGTGAGTTAATGATATTAGAGGTGGGGAAAGGTAGATGTATGTGAGCTAATGGTATTAGAGGTGATAATTGGGGAAGCTATCTTTGTAATGGGTAAGGTGTGGTGAAGAATATCCAGCATCTATATATTTAACATCAGGATTTCATGAAACATATTGGCTTCAAAGCCCCAGAGAATCACAGAATCCTAGAACTGGAAGGGACCTCGAGAGGTCATTGAATCCAGTCCCCTGCCCTCATGGCAGGACCAAGCACCATCTAGACCATCCCTGATAGATGTCTATCTAACCTGCTCTTAAATATCTTCAGAGATTGAGATCCTACAACCTCCCTAGGCAATTTATTCCAGTGTTTAACCAGGCAGGGAGGAATCAGGTAGAAGACCCTGTTAGGTCAGAAGTGAGATTAAGCAGATATTGTCGGCAGATTGTGCTCCTGGATCCTGCACTTTCTCAGATAGGAATTTTCTTAACTACAGTCAACTTGTGGAACTCCTTGCCAGAGGATGTGGTGAAGGCTAGAATTTTACCCTAGCCTCTGTTTCTCTGGAAGTGGCTGATGTGAGGATTACCTGTTGTGATTCCTCCCTCTGGGGCATCTGGTATTGACCACTATCGGCAGACAGGATATTGGGCTAGCTGGACCTTTGGTCTTACCTAGTATGGCCATTCTTATGTTCTTAATTGTCACTCAGCACATCACATGGAGCACCTAGTTCCCTGCCGTTATAGCTCAGCCGTTTAGAGCCAGAAGTGCTCACAAGGTGAAGTTCTCAGAGCTTCAGTTGAATTGCTAAGTCCTAAACTTGCCATTCCCAATTAACTCATTTTGAGACTCCGGCGCCAGTAGCGGGATCAGCCCCCGCTGAGAGCTATAAACGTCAACACTTTGCATTTTCGCCCCTTGTCAAATTACAATTTATAATATTTCCAAATGCTCTCACATCTGAATGTATTTTCCTTCTGTTTATGCTGATTACATCCCAGGTCTCAGCGCTGATTATGAACATTCTGTTGTTTCTTTAGAGTACAAAAAGTTCCCAACTATAACAACACCCCTCCCCAAACCAAATCAGCCAAATGTCTTCTAGCTCTTACTCTAATTTCCCTGATAAGTAAGTGTCTCCTTTTTAAGCTGCATATCTATTGCAGTTCGTGGGTGATCCCAGTCTAAAATGTACTAGATACCACCTCTGCATTCATATGAAGACACCCAAAGGTCTGCATGGGATGTTCTCACAAGCTATAAACTCACAAGCTAAGCAGGATTGGACATAGAAAGGCGCTCTTGTGAGAAGGAATGCTAGTGATTCCCCTCTGTTCCTTGCTTTGGAGTGTTGCAATCTTACTAGGAAATGGAAGTAGAGGGGTCAAATTCAGAGATGTTCTACAGGGGTGAGTGGTGGTTTGTAAATTGAGGTGAAGACAAGCAAGTCAATTCTGTTGGAACTTAGACACCCAGGCTATGTCTATACTGCTGTGAGCACCCTCGGCTGGCCTGTGCCAACTGATTCCTGCTAAACTGTTCCACCTAAGCAGCTGTTCACTTGTGGTGTAAACATTGTGGCTGGAGCTGCAATTTAAGCTCTGGGACTCTCTCACCTCGCAAGGTGCAATTAAACAGCTCAAGCCAGCTGGCATGGGATAGACACAGGTGGTATTGCTACCTTTAGGGGGCCAGCCAGAAAGCAGCATTATGGCTGGAAAAGCAAACAACAAAAGGGAGTGAAAAGGTGAACACCAAGCCCATTGCTTATACCTACAGGCTACCTTTACATTGGCATGACTTTCAAGAAATGCTTTTAACGGAAAGGTTTTCCGTTAAAAGCATTTTCAGAAAAGCACGTCTAGATTGGCAGAATTCTTTTCCACAAAAGCACTTTTTGCAGAAAAGCGTCCGTGGCCAATCTAGACACAGTTTTCCACAAAAAAGCCCCGATTGCCATTTTCCCGATCGGGGCTTTTTTGCGGAAAACACTACTGTGCTGTCTACACTGGCCCTTTTGCACAAAAGTCTTTCAGAAAAAGACTTTTGTCCGAATGGGAGTAGCATAGTATTTCTGCAAGAACACTGATGATCTTACATGAGATCGTCAGTGTTCTTGTGGAAATTCAAGCGGCCAGTGTAGACAGCTGGCAAGTTTTTCCGCAAAATCATCTGATTTTGTGGAAAAACTTGCCAGTCTAGACACAGCCACACTGTCTCAAACTGGCTCTGCTGTACCACCAACCCTCCCAGCTTCCAGAAAATATAGGAGCCATCTTACTCTTACTTACACTGCTTTCAACTCATTCACCAATCTGTCGTTCCATGGGTCATTACCACCGCCTCTGGGTTTGTTAACCTCAGTGACATCAAAAAGTCACCTCAAAGGAATAGACGGCACAAGGACGACATGTGGCTAGACTAGACAATGACCTGTTAGTAATTGCTTCACCCAAACCAGTGTCATAGAATCATTGAATTCCAGGGCTGGAAGAGACCTCAGGAGGTCATCGAGTCCAGCTCCCTGCCCAAGGCAGGACCAATCCCAACTAAATCAACCCAGCTGGGGCTTTGTCAAGCCATGACTTAAAAACCTCTAGGGATAGAGATTCCACCACCTCCATAGGGAACCCATCCCAGTGCTTCACCACCCTCCTAGGGAAAAGTTTTTCCAACCTAGACCTCCCCTACTGTAACTTGAGACCATTGTTCCTTGTTCTATCATCTGCCACACTGTGATGAAGAGTATCACTGAATGCAGGAGAGTCAGAATAACTGGGAAGTATTGGAATTACAGTTCATCCACAAATTCAGATCACATGCTAATGGACTCAATCATGATGAAAATTGGTTGAGACACTACCAGCTTAACAGCCATTGAAGGTGCAAACAGCTCTTTGTGTAAACTCCCATGTCAGGAAGGATACTTTCTATTGACTTTGATTCTTATCTGCTTCGTTTTAACTACTCAATCTTCAGATACTTACTGATTCCCTCTGCTCTCTGTCTCCCACCTCCCCTCTTCCCCCCCCCTTCCTCTCTCCTATTTATTTTGGGTGTGCACATCCTAAACTCATAACTCGGGTCATCTGAAGAAGTGGGCTGTGCCCACGGAAGCTCATGATACCATCTACATGTTTTGTTAGTCTACAAAGTTCTATCAGATCATTTGTTGTTTTTTTCTGTAACAGACTAACTCAGCTACCCCCTGAAGCTACTGGGTATACATAGGGTGGTCAGCAGTGCAAACAGAGAGGAATGACTGTACCACTTCCACTCTTTTGAAGGCAAGTGGCAAGAGTTTGTCAGGCAGAAGAAAGTATTTCTGAATTCAGTGCTCAAGGCTCCAGCCTTGTAAAGCTCCAGAAGTTAAAGGGTCAAATTCCGGTTTGGTGCTGCACCTGAATGGAAGTCAAATGGAATTGCACCGGCTTCATGCACCCAGGTTGAATTTGTCCCCAAATTGGCTTTTAGACTACTTTTCACCCTTGTGATTACTAGCAAAGATTAAAGGAGGGAATCGGCTGCTAACTGACAGCTGAGGAAGGCTGTGGGTTTGGAAAGAAAAAAAGAGAAACGCATATGCTGTTGCTAAGAGGATTATCAGCCCGTCGCAGTCTACATTTTACATTACAGCTGGCTAAGGTGGTAGGGAAACTTTTGATTTCATTTGGAAGCTTTCCGTTTTGCTATGGCTGATTTCTTATAAAACTATCTTGCTGGAAATGATTGGATTTGACATGATTGCATAAATAGCCAGGCACCTGCGTAAGGGGATGTAACCGCCCATGTAGTGCATCACTTCTGAGGGGCGACGGATCATCGACATTCGTATTTATTTAAGGGCCTCCCATTGGCTGACTCTGACGTGCATAAGCAACGACCCTTCTCATGGCAACTCAAGAGTCAACACTCTGATGTATCTCAATACCCGAAGACCCCCTGAATCATATGTGCAATGGATATGCAGAAATGAGGAGGCTATCTACCCCTGGAAGTCATGGAGGCTTGCTTCACTGAGTCTTGACTGCAGACGGGGTGGAGAATGCATGGGCCAATTTTATACAGTCCTCCTTGACCGAACAATGCTCCGTATGCAGATTGTCTTCTAGAGGGTGAGGTGGTCTTCAGTGTAGATAGTCAGATCTGTTGTGTGCTGCTGTAAAGCAGCACCAGACGCTGCAGCTGAGAATGGATCCTGCGCTAGGCCATGAACATACATGGAATAGGAAACCGCCCCTACCCTGGCAGACATACAATTCAAGGATGAAATACTGGTTCCACTGACGTCAATGGGAATTTTGCCATTGATTGCTTGTTGGAGTTGATACTCTGGCCCCACTGCAAAGGCAGACAAAGCATGAAAGAAAGGAAGTACAGTTTGAACTTCTCTAGTCCGGCACCCTCGGGACCTGGCTAATGCCAAATCAGAGAATTTGCTGGATCAGTATTGGCTACCGTATGACCAACACTTCCACGGCTCACTAGGCTCTTAAAAGACATTTAGGGGGTAAATTAGAGCTAAACAGCAGCACAGAACACTGAGAGCCAAGGCTGATAGCTGTAAACAAACTTTACGGAACCACAGGAAATTTAGCGACACCTGCGATAAGTGGACATCCAGCTAACTAAAATCATTCCGGACCATGGAGGTTGCCGGACTAGAGAGGTTCAACCTTTATTACTATTCCCCATTTTCTGAATGAGAAACTGAGGCACAGCAAGTAAGATTCACCACTCCTCCTTCCCTCTGCTAAGGACCAAAGATGAGCAAAGGAGCCTTCAAAGTTTGCCTTTAAAAGGGGCCTCCCATATATCTAGGGGAAGATTCCCTTGGCTCTGGCATGGCAGAAGATGGCTGTTCTCCCAAGCAGCATGGTGAACGAGGGGGCTGAAAAGGGCATATCAAGAGTGGGGCTATAACTTGCATCTTTCCATCTCATGGATAAGCTGACGTATCGTAGCCAGCTCCCTGGGCTGCCTTAGGGTGTGTCCAAACTCCACCCCTCTGTTGGCAGAGGGATGTAGATTAGGCACATCAATATTGCAAATGAAGCCAGGATTTAAATATCCCACACTTCATTTACATAATGTCGGCTGCTGCTTTTTTTGAAACGGGCTTTTTCGAAAAAAAAAACCCGGCAGTTTAGATGGGGATCTTTTGAAAATAAAACTCTTTTTTGAAATATCCTATAAACCTCATTTTGGGTACATCCAGGCTACATGCCTTTTTTGAAAGAGGCTTTTTTGAAACATATTTTTGAAAAAAGTCTCTTTCGAAAAAGAGCATCAAGACTACAAACAGTATTTTGAAAAAGCAAGCCGCTTTTCTGAAAGAGCACCCAGGCAGTCTGGACGCTCTCTTTTGAAAAAGCGCAGTTTGCATTACAGAGCTCCTTTTTTCCAAAAGAGCACTTTCGAAAAAAGGCGTTATTCCTCATAAAATGAGGTTTTCTATGATCAAAAAAATTGCTGCATTCTTTAGATTTACTTTCAAAAGAATGTGGAAGCAATCTAGACGCAGGGGAACTTTTTTTCGAAAAAAAAGGCCATTTTATTAAAAAAAAAAAAACCTTTAGTCTAGACACACCCTTTTTGAGGGGTACAGGATCTTTTGAAAAAGGGGTTTATTTTAAAAAGATCCCTGTCTAAACTGCCATTTTTTTCGAAAAGCCCCATTTCGAAAAAAAGTGGCATATTTAAATCCCGGCTTCATTTGCAATATCGATGTGCCTAATCTACATATCTCTGCCAACAGAGGGGAGAAGTTTAGTCACACCCTTAACTTAGTCATGACATGGGTCTTTACAGTGAAAGCACAAAAGTCAATAGAACCTACTTTTTTCCTTGGGTTGTGAGTTCGGTGCCTCTTCAATGCTCTTTTGTTCTGTATTTGTACAGTGTCAAGCACAATATGTCCCTGGTACATGATTGAACTGACTAGGCATAATCATAATACAAATAAATAATAATCATCCGAGAGTGGCACTACAGAATTTCATGCTGGTGGATTAAGTGGCATGACCATGATACTACAGGAAGTCAGTGGCAGAGCCAATAGTTGGTAATGACCCCATATCTCCTGAGACCCATTGCAGCACTTGAACCACAAGATGTTCATATTTACAAGTACAGTTGCATGCTACTTTTGCTGTGTAGTTAAGTGTCCATTCGAAGGGTCTGCCAATTTTCCAGTGCTAACTAGAATTTAGTCTTGGCTGACTATAAAATTCCATTTATTTAAAATGCATATATGTACGCCCCTCGTTATTGTGTAGTCTCCCTAACCTACATTTGTCTGGGGCTGATTTTTTTGCCCATGACTTAAACTTTGTGTTCACCTCATGCCTTGATTTACTACAATAAAAATGTAGTTAACTACTTAGCATTTGTAATATCATAAAAATGGCAGGTATTATTAAAAATAATTATTTGAAATAATGCTCAAATCAAATGCTGATGTCAGAAAAGGAGAAAAACCAGCCCTATTAAATATCTTTGGAGAATCAGGTTCTTGCACCTTAGTATCAGATTTATCTTCCTTAACTACTTTGCCTTTGCGCATCAGATTTTATTATTTCCTAAGTATGTAAGAAACGAGTCCTACAGAAAGTGCATAGTGTCCTATTAAGTCAAATCTTTATATAACATTCTCCTGCTTATGGTTTTCTCTTGCAGAAACATTTAATGAGGCTTCTGTGTAGTATTTGATATTATTCATGCAGGTGGAATAGCAGAAACGGCCTTTTAAATAGCTTTTGTGGGATGGAGTTCACTCAGAGGCATGTTATTTCAGAGGAAAGCAACTTTATTATTACTTTAGTGCAACCCTGCAGGAAACAGAACAAAAAAAATCCAAGTTCTTGGTTGCCACTCCTCATCTTTCTGTCTGGGCGGCTGCAGCACAAAATCCTCTTTCTGAAGGAAATTCAGATTAAAGTAGCATGAAGAGAAATAATGCAATAGGTCAAATGGGAGGGAGGCAGCCTGGTTTTCCATGGGATAGATGGAATTTGATTCGTATTATTGAGACTGGATGTTCATGCCATCTATCTCTGGGAAATCTATTACCCCAGAGTTACTGTAAAGCTGGGAGTTACTCACATCCTTTCCCCTAGGTCTACACCTGACCAGGCAAGTTCGCTGACAGTACACCATCCAGCTATGCAAAATACATAGCTGGATTTGGCTTTCCTTAAGCCGAGCCGCCGCAGCGGGAGGCCAATGGGAGCACATCTTCCCATTGGCTTCCCTTACTCCTCTCAGAATGAGAAGTGCTCGACTCCAATCGGGGTTGCCTTCAACATTCAACGTGGAGGTCTACACTGGACCCGCTAACTCGAAAATTAGAAGATTGATCTCCAGAAGGTCGATCGTCTCCGTAGTGTAGACATACCCTTAAGGGGACACTCTTCATCCTCATACAGGTAATGGGTTTAGTTTGCAATTTCTTTTACCAACTTTCTCAAAGAACAAATTGTAGGATTTAATTGGTGCACATTATTTCAATGCCAGGCTTACATAGGTATCTCCACCCGTTTTCTGCAATTAAACCCAATCTTTGACTTGTAGCCATCTGGGAACGCTAGTTACTGTTCTGTTTCCAAACACCATGGCTGTGTCTACACTGGGCCACTTATTCCGGAAAAGCAGCCGCTTTTCCGGAATAACTTGCCAGCTGTCTACATTGGCCCCTTGAATTTCCAGAAAAGCACTGACGATCTACTGTAAGAAATCAGCTGCTTTTCCGGAAAAACTATGCTGCTCCCCGCTCGGGCAAAAGTCCTTTTTCCGGAAAACTGTTCCAGAAAAGGGCCAGTGTAGACAGCACAGTAGTCTTTTCTGCAAAAAAACCCCAATTGCGAAAATGGCGATCAGGGCTTTTTTCCAGAAAAGCGCGTCTACATTGGCCACGGACGCTTTTCCGGAAAAAGGGCTTTTCTGGAAAAGCATCCTGCCAATGTAGACGCTCTTTTTCCGGAAATACTTATAACGGAAAACTGTTCCGTTTTAAGCATTTCTGGAAAATCATGCCAGTGTAGACATAGCCCATCAGTGAATCCGATCCAGCTGTCCAATGGAGAAAAATTGCAACCACCTTATCCACTCACACTTGTTCCTGGCCCCATTGCTTTCTTCCCCAGTTCTTTCTTTTCCACTATAGTCTTTGAAGAGGAAGTTCTAAGGCCACAGTTCCTGAAGAGCATACCAGCTCAGAAGACCTTGGTGGGACCATGTGTGTCCATCTCGCTGGTTGTTGTGACTCAAACGTGAGGGGAAAAGCTGAAGGCAGGGAAATGATCCTGAGTTTAATTTGAAGTCTGAGATTAAAAAGATTGAAAGAGAAAAAAGGTTTGTGTGTGTATCCTCCAGTATATTTTATTGTTCACTATGGTCCAAATTGACCATAGGAGTTAAGCACGTACTTAGAACCTACTGTAGTCCGCAAAGTTCTTAGACGTGTACAGCACAGGCTAAAATCCATTAACTTCAATGCTTCTTAGAGACTTCCCTGTATATAACTAGTTGCCCCTTTGCCACGTCTCAGCTTGTTCACCTCTATAACAACGGAGCTGGTTTTCCACGAGGATGGCTGAGATTTCGTATTTGTATGATCTTAAACTTCTGGGATCATTCTATTCCGGCCTCCACCTCTTCATTAGCATCATGGTGAAAATGTACAGTTGCCTAGGAGACAGTCACACAGTTTGCTTGCCTGGTGTTTACCAGAGGGGGGAAAGAAACCAACACAAGAAGCTGCAGTAAAAAGCTTGCGATAGCCATTGGAGTGATTTCCTTGCGCAGTGGGTTTTATTATACCCTTTCTGCCGTGGATTGCAAACTCTGCCTCGCGCAGCAAATGGCTCGTCCAAAACTCGCTGTTTCTCGACACTTCCTAGCATTCTATTGCAATTCATTTTTATTTACTTTTCCAGGTGCCCACTAAGTCTCCAGAGCCTATTGGCAAACTCAGATGGCCCAGTGCCATCCTCCAGTTCCCTGACACTCTTAAATGCTTTCCAGGGTCCCTAAACATTCTTCAGTGGAAGACCACCACGGATCAATGTTAAAAAAAACCCAAACCGTTTCTAATGCTTGACTGGAACCATAATGCTCTCACATGCCTGCTGTTGCACAGCATGTTTCAAGGTGTGTGGGCATAGCCAATTCTGGGTAGCTTTCAAAATCATGGCACATTGTGTTATTTTAGATAGACAGACAGACACAGACAGACAGACAGACAGACAGACAGACAAAGGAAGCCAGTGATGGAGACTTCACCCATCAATAAATAAATCTATGCCTAGCAGATGCCATTTCTCCCTAAATAAACTGTGTCAATCCTGGACATAAGAATTGCCACACTGGGTCAGACCAAAGGTCCATCTAGCCCACTAACCTGTTTTCCAATGGTGGCCAATGTCAAGCGCTCCAGAAGGAGAAAACAGAACAAGTAATTACCCAGTGATCCATCCCCTGTTGCCCATTCTCAGCTTCTGACAGAGGCTAGGGACATCATCCTTGACCATCCTGGCTAATAGCCATTGATGAACCTGTCCCCCATGTATTATTTAGTTCTTTTTTGAAGCCTATTAAAGTCTTACCCTTCACAACATCCTCCGGCAAGGAGTTCCACAGGTTGACTGTGTGTTGTGTGAAGAAATACTTCCTTTAGTTCTATTAAAAACCTCTACCTATTAATTTATTTGGATGGCCCCTAGTTCATATACTAATATGTGAGAATATCTCACAATTGTTGGCATTTTTTCTGTTTGGTGGTGTTTGTGACAGGAAACTTCATTTAGTGAAGTGGCTTCTTTCCAACCATGGCTGATGGGAGTTTTGTGAATCCTACACGATTCTTATTTGTAACATATTTCATTGAAATAGGGGATTTTCATATCCAAGTAGAGAACAGATAATGGGACAAGCGATGGGTATTGTTAGATCTTGTAATTTGGTATTAAGACCAGAACGCACTTGTGGTATTTGGATCTTAATTTATACGTGCCTTGCTCAACTGAGACAGCTAGAGGATGCAATTAGAGCTGATCAAACGGACACATTTTTGAAACATAAAAAGGAACAAATTTCATAGAAATTAGTTGAGGGGAGTCAGGGTATGTCTACACAGCAACACTATTTCAAAATCACTAGCGCTATTCCGAAATAACTTAGTCCATGTCTACACAGCAGGCAGTTATTTCGAAACAGTGTCAAAATACTGTCAAACTGGAGGACTTCTTACTCCAGCTCCTGTAACCGTCATTATACGAGGAGTAAGGGAAGTCGGAGGAAGAGTGCTCTCTTTCAAAATAAGTGCTGTATAGATGCTTATTGTGTAAAAAGATATGCAATTGACGTAGCTCAATTTGCATAGCTTATTTCGAGTTAAGACCTGCAATTTAGATGTACCCTCAGTTGCAACTAGAACTACCAGAAAAGAGTTAAATGTAGGGTTAGATCAACTGAAGGAACCTAATTCCACTGCACTGGGAAATTCATCAAGAACGTGTATGTGTTTGGGTTGGGGATATACTTGAGATGTACGATAATCAAAGCAGGGAAATGGGAAAAACTAACAGTGGGACTCTCACTACAAGAGCCTACAGGAAAGAAAGGAGCATCCTAATACAAAGTGAAATTAACATCCTTTTAATAGCCTAATCATGCTGTGGAGGGAGGACTCCTCTAGTCACTAATTAGGAGACAGCACTTGTTGACACCACAGGTCAAGGTGAAACAATATTTCCATTTAAAGCTACATTTCTCTAGTTCTCAAAACCGCATTTGTACAAATCAGACTGGCTTGAAACTTAGTATGCCGATAGGAGGCCTGTCTTTAGAATCTGTGCTACAAAGCTGCTGCCATTATGACAAAAGGTTTCCCAAGGTAAAACCCGCCATGATAAAAGGCCAGTTTTAAAAGTATACAGCACAAGAAGTCCCGATGTGTATGTTTGATGGGCCTTTGAGTTTAAGGTATTGTTCCTACAAAACTTCCCTTACCTCTAGATACAACCATTCAATTAAAACAACAGTAACAAACACTCTTCATGAACCTGAAGCTCTCTTCAAAATTAGAGAGGTTTCTGAATTGTATGGTTCCTCAACTTCTAGGCAGCGCCATCCTAAAACATATGCAGAATGTACAGTTGTGTAGGGCACCTGAGAATTTGGGGCACTACGGGGTCTTTATGTCCATCTCTTTATCTCTTCCTATCCTTGGTCTTTGGTTCTGCTTCCTCCGGAGAGGATCTAGTGAAATTAAAAGTGGAAGGAGCTTGCCAGAGCTATTAGCAGAACAATGAACCTATGAAAGAGCCATTCACCAGGTAATGAAGCCATTCAACAGATACAGACTGTCAGTTTCTGAATTTACTGTGTTAGTCGACAGAACCTTCGTTTAAAATTTGCTTTAAAATATTTCATTCGTGCCTGGCTGAAAATTATAAAATCACCTCTCTACGAAAATCAGCCACGTCCAGCTGCCATCAGGCACAGGGACACCATGAATCCTAAGGACGGCCCTTCTTCTAGGTTAACCAAGTAAATAACTGATGGGATGAAATTAAACGGAAAATGTGAGACGAATATCTGGAAAAAATGTCTGGACAGGAAACTGCATGGTGCTATAGGCAAGTCTCTCCAATGGAAGGAGTAGAAACCATTTATTCCAGGAATTCTCAAGCACTTGGATCTGTCTTTTAGCGATCAATTCTATCACATGTGGGGGAGGTTGTTTGTTTTTTTGTTTTCATTACTAACTTCTACAACAGGTTTTTTTTTTAAATATTGAAAGGGTTGGTGGGAAAGACTTACCCGGAGACACTTTTCTTCTTCACATCAAAACAGAGGAAACCAAATGCACGAAAGATTGGAGGCAGATTCACATTTCGGCTGTCCTCATCCCACTTCCTTTTAGGCTGCAGAATCAGCACCCCTGATTTGTGAAGTCCTTTCTCCACCCCTGAGATGGCCTGAGTATCTATTTTTGGCACGGCGGCTCCGTGTTCTATAATAGGTAGAGCATTGCCCATAGGAGTTTTAGAATCACAGTCACTCAACTCCTCCTTGGCAGCCTAATTAAGGAGGCGTTGTGCAGCAGAACGGCTGTGTCTCTGGGTGAAACAACAGCCGCACAACATAGAGCGGGTCACCTTTCTCTCTCTGCAAGCAATGATCAACCTCTTGTCGGCCCCAGTTGGCAATGGTGGAGGCTGCCGGAAAGGAGCCGTTACTGCTCCCGTGGTTTTGTCAGTCTGAAAAGGCCAATCAGGCCCTGACATGGACACAATGGGACTGCTCTTGGAAAGATGCAGGGTGGTCCAGCAACAAGGGCCCTTCAATGGTGTTTCAGAAAACAGCATCTACTCCTAGCATTGTCCCCGGTCAGCTGCAACCTGGCTGAAGTCACGCCATTTGTGCTCTCTGGTCCCTTTCTGAGTGAGCTCTTGCTCCTGGATGTCAGCCACCGGAGCTGTTCTCATTGAGACCAACAACACGACAGGTTGGACCTCTCTGGTCCGGCACACTCAGGATTTGACTGGTCGTGGATGAGGGATTTTGCTGGAGCACGAAGTCATATCTCCTCCCTTTCTCCCATCACTACTGGCCTCTCCCAAGCTCTGTACTGGTCACTGGCCTCCCATATGGCTTCCCTCCACCCCACCACCAGCCCTGCTGCCTTTCTGGTCCCCCATCTCCTTCCCTGCTAAGCTGGTGGTTTCGGACAGCCCAGCTCCCAGCATGCTTTGCTCCCTGTCCTGTTGATTAGTTCTGTTTGGACGCATCAGGCTACATCCCTGTTTGGCAGCCCAGCTGGGTTGCATCAGGCAGTTCACTTGGGTCACACCTGGCACGCTGAGCAGCCTAGACACAGGGCTCCCAGCTCCCCGCTAGGACTCTGGTACTGGAACATCCGTGGTCCTTCCAGACCATGGATATTGCCGGATCAGAGAGTCCTGATTTATAGTTTCAGTGTGTATTTTTGGTACCTGTTTGGTCCCCATTACTACAGTGACTGCACATCTCACAATCTTGTCATGTGTTTATCCTCATAATACCTCTGTGATATCGGGAAGTGCCCATTTCTTTATTTTGCAGAGGGGAAACTGAGGCACGCTGGCATTCAATGGGAGTGCAAGAATCTGTGGCAGATGAGGGAATCAAATCCACTTCCCCTTGCTGTAATTCAGCTGCTAAGTGGCGGGACCAGCCTTTCTATCTGGAGAACAGCTATACTTGTATGGAATAAATATGAATGAAAAGAGGTTAACATATGCATCGCAGATCACTTCAATGTCATTTATTTTAGCAAAATCAGCTTCCTTGTGAATGGAAGACATAAAATTATTGACAAATACAAGCATTGCCTCTACTGAAAGATGCCCTGACAGTAGCATAATGAACTGGGTAGTGTATTAGATTTCTGTATTGCTGCTGTGACAGTCAGGTCAGAGGGCTACAGGAGAATAGGAGAGAGGAAATAAATTAGCCCCAGATTAAATACCCAGGCTATGTCTACACTGGCATCTTCTTGCACAAGAACTCTTTTGTGGGAGAGTTCTTGTGCAAAAACTCTTCCAGAAGAGAGCGTCTACACTGCCATGTGCTTTTGCGCAAGTGATGTGCTTTTGCGCAAGAGCATCCATGCAAGTGTAGATGGTCTCTTGCGCAAGAAAACTCTGATGGTCATTTTAACCATAAGGGCTTCTTGTGCAAGAAATTCATGTTGCCTGTCTACACTGGCCTCTTCTGGAAGAGCTCTTGCACAAGAGGACTTCTTCCTGAGAGGGAGCGGCAGAGTTCTCACGCAAGAAGCCCTGATTTTCTACAGTACAACGTCAGTTTACTTATGCAAGAACGTGTGGCCAGTGTAGACAGGCGGCATGTTTGGGCGCAAGAGCGGCCGTTTTCATGCAAGAATGCGCCAGTATAGACACAGCCCCAGGGTAGACTAACAAGGGTTGATCCAGAACCTGCAGGAACCTTCTAGAATCAGTCAGAGCAGTCAGGCCAATTACAACACCTGGAACGAATTAGGAGGCTTCTGGTCTCTAGGGAGAAAGAGTAATTAGAACAGCTGGGATCCAGTTAAGAACCAGTTGAGACTGGCTTACAGAGACTCCCCTTTCTATTTGTGCAGTGTGTGAGGAAGGAGCTGAGGAGAGAAAGTGTGGTTGAGGGTTTGGAAGAAGAAAGTGCAAGCAGGTACTAGAAGGAAGACTCTCTGGGAAGGAAGGTGCTGAGGAAGGCTGTAACCCTAAACAGTGTGGACAGAAACATTATAAACTGCTGCTATTACAGGGTCAATAGGCTGGAATCCGGAGTAGAGCATGGGTCAGGTTCCTCTCCCCACCAGATCTCCATTTCAGTATTAGAAAGAGACTGGTATTGGTGTAAAGGTTTGCCCTACCTGTACCACTGGGATGGGCCACAGAAAGTAGGACGCTTGGTTTCTGCTCTTTCCCCCATGCTAGCCAACGATGAGAACAAACAGCAAGCTGCTGTCTAAACTGAGGGCTGTTGTGAGACTGAGACAAGTCATCTGCCTGAAAGCACAGGATCTACCAAAGTTAAGTAGTAGCTGTGTCACACTGCATACTACTAGATGCAATCAGACCTGTTCAACTGTATGTCTTAAGCCTTACACCACTTATGGGGGTTCTCTTGTTGCTCTAGTTGTAAGAATATGGGGTTTAAGAATGGGGGACTCAGGTTTTTTTGCAGTGCAGATGAGGCTAACAGGAGATTTGGTAGACTCAAATGTGGGATAAACGGGTGTGTATGAGTGTAGCCCAGGGTGGTTAGTGAGTACAGGCAGTCCCCGGGTTGCATGGATCCGACTTACATCGGATCCCTACTTACAAACGGGGTGAGGCAACCCCGCACTAGCTGCTTCCCCCCCAGCAGACCAGAGAGACGCAAAGCTAGCGCTCCCCCAGCAGACCAGGGAGACGCAGAGCAGCTTTTCTCAGCAGACACCTCAACTTGAGAATAAAGGACTGAGGGAAGTGAGGTGTGGGAGAATAAAACTGAGCTCTGGAGAAATGTTTGGCTAGAGTTTCCCCTACAATATGTACCAGTTCTGACTTACATACAAATTCAACTTAAGAACAAACCTACAGTCCCTATCTTGTACGTAACCCGGGGACTGCCTGTATTCAGTGCACACTAACTCAAGCCCCGATTCACAGAAATCTTTTTGTGTAGAACATTAATGAAACATTTGTGAGAAGGGCTTTCTCAGTTTTTATATTCAAAATCCCACAATGGCCGTTTTTCTAAGTGAAAAATTCCATTTCTTTCTATGTTTTCCAGTTATTTAGTGATAAGGAAACTTTTTTTTTTTTGGCTAACCAAAGGCAGAAATCCTATTAGGGTTTTCATAGAAAAATGTACATTTATTTTTTCACTGCGAGTATTTATTTTCCAACCATCTCCATGGTGGGTAACAAATTTGGGAAAATATGTCTAATAATCTGCAAACAGACAAAAGTGGCTGCACTAATCAAATAAACTGTTTGCTGCTAATAGCTCTCCCAGCTGTACTCATTATGTGAAACACAATGCATCAGCACTAGTTTTATGGGTGTAGACAAGAGGGCAAAGCACCAGTCTTGCTCTTGTAATGGATTTACTAACCTTTACCAAAGTTGGGGGGGGGGGTTGTATGGATATATTGGGGTTAAGTAATTGTTCCGCTAATCACCAAACAAAACCAAACAAAGAAAAAAATAGGTTGGGATAGAAAAATAGTTATGTATTTACCACATGGAGAAGATTAACAGACATGGGGTTGGACATTTAACTATTATAACTTGGCAAAGGTTTTACGAAGTCAATGGAACTATACTGAAGATTTGATTAATACAGGTTGAACTGCTCTGGTCTGGCACTCTCGTGTCTGGTAACACCCGTAGTACAGCATGGCTGTGTCTACACTGGCGCGATCTCACGCAAAAGCAGCCGCTCTTGCGCAAAAGCTTGCTGCCTGTCTACACTGGCTGCGTGTTCTTGCACAAGTAAACTGACGTTCTAATGTATAAAATCAGGGCTTCTTGCACGAGAGCTCTGATGCTCCTGCTCAGGAATAAGACCTCTTGTGCAAGAGCTCTTCCAGAAGAGGCCAGTGTAGACAGGCAACATGAATTTCTTGCGCAAGAAAGCCCTATGGTTAAAATGGCCATCAGAGCTTTCTTGCGCAAGAGAGCGTCTACACTGGCATGAATGCTCTTGCGCAAAAGCACATGCCAATGCAGATGCTCTCTACTGGAAGAGTTTTTGCAGAAGAACTCTTCCACAAAAGAGTTTTTGCGTGAGAACACACCAGTGTAGACGTAGATTTTAGTGAGCCGGATGTCCATTTCTCATGGGTGTGGCCAAGTTTCCCACAGTCCCATAAAGTTTGTTTACAGCCACCAGCCCTGGCTCTCAGGGTCTGTGCTTTTATTTAGCTCTAATTTACCCCTCATGTCTTCAAAGAGCCCAGTAAGCAGTGGAAGGGTGGGTAACGATACTAGACAATATTGTACCACACCACAGGAGGTCATTTTCTGATGCGGCACCGCTTAGGTCCCGAGGGTGCTGGATTAGAGAGGTTCAGTCTGAAGACATAATTGAAAATAAACGGGCTTTAGACCATTTTAGAATCTAGCCAATTATGTTTTGCTTGATCTTCACACATAACAAGGAGGAAATGAGGAGTTAAGTGACATGCCCAAGTCCATGATGATTTCAGGATACATCTACACTGAAATAAAGGACCCATGGCTTAGGTCAGCTGACATGTGCACAGCAATATTACTGCTCTGCATATTGAACCTTGTCAGTCTAAGTCACCTAACCTGTCCTGGCAGCAGGTGTTTAATTGCTACAGTGAGGTACACTCCGTATCAGGGAATCCAGTAGTCCTGATTCCCAGTCTTTCCAGTGATACATATTGCCTCCTCCTAAAGCTACATTAGGAAGAGCTTTAAAAGCTAAAATATTATTCAGAGGTCTAGGTGCTAGATGGACAGTAAGCCTGATTCCACTAAGCAGGAAAAACTTTACAAGACTCGGACAGTGTAGTGGTCCATCATTTTAAAATGTCATTATAGGCTGGTTGTGGGTGTGTTTTTTGTTTTGTTTTGTGGATAGAACAAAAGCTAAATGAAATAGCCTCTGTCTGCCTTCTATGCCCTTCTGATGCCATGATTAAAGGAATTCAAAAACAACAACATTTTGACCTAAATAGCAGCAAAGCAATAAATTGGACTGAAGAAAATAAAAGCCTAAAAATATGTAATGCGCATACATACAAACAGAGACACAATATAGCTAGTCAGATTAGACAGGGCCATATCACAGTCTCCTACAGAGCAACTGAAATGATTTGCCGAATATTGTGCTCTAATGGATTTTCTGACATTATTTTTCTTTGAGGTTTTGTGTGTTTGTCACTCGCGCATGATGCTTTGCAGGGGTGAATTTGTCACATTTGGAAAGAGCTTGCAAACAACAGCTGCACATTTTAGTCTCAGCCTCATTAATAAGAAAAAGCCATTTTCCTATTCAGATACCTGCCGATATGAACAAACTTTATATAGTTCTGAAATAATCAGTTCTTATAGAACATTGGCCAGACTCTCTGGGTTGGAATCAAAGAATTAAAAGAGGCCTGTGGTTTCACAGAAAGTCATAGAGTTGATCTAATGCATTATTTTATTTCAGGAGTAAAGAAATGACTCAAAATGCAATCAAGCTTCCGAGGGGTTGCTGACTTAGTCTTTAAGGTGCTGCAGGACTATTCATTTTTTTAAAGTTTTTCCAGTTACAGACTAACAAACCATGTTGACAGTATCATGAGCTTTTGTGGGTACAACCACTAGTGTACAACCTGGCCACTATTGGGTTGTACAACCTGGCCACTATTGGGTTGTACCCATGAAAGCTCATGATACCATCTACATGGTTATTAGTCTTTAAGGTACTGCTAGACTATGTTGTTTTTCTAAAGGTTTTTCAAAATGCAGTGCAAGTCTAGTCCGACCTTTGTATATACAGGTGTGTGTATGTGTGTGTGTATAGACACACACACACACACACACACACACACACACATATATATATAAAGCTTGTGGTATTAAAAAAACTATAACTGATAACAGAAGCAAATTCCAGCTCAGGTCAGAATATCTTGCCTACCTAAATTCCCCTTGCAGTTTGAATTTTGGAATTGTATTTTCCATTTACTGTCCATACAGCGATGTTGCTGTGCTCGTGGAACAGTTGGTGAGTTCAGTGGTGGGTGAAAAGATGTCCAAATGCATCTTAAAATGGTACATTTCCAATCACTCTTATCACATGCAGCATCAGTCTTTGAAAACACATATGTCCTTTAGCCACCACAGAGGAGCGTTATCCGGTTTAACTCAGCCAACCACTTTGCAAACCAGTTACAACATTCATTGAAAAAACTCAAAGTACAGGGTTTTTTTTTTTTAATGTATTTTTAAACTATGTTTAGTGCCTGTAAGGGGTCACAGACCATTCGAAAGTCTTGCAGTTGCCCACACGGGAAGAAGAGTGCAGGGAAAGGCAGTGCAAATGTAGCCACACAGTAATACCACAGCATGACCCATTCAGATCTCACACCAAGAAGAAAAAAAAAGGGGGAAATCAGCAAAGTTTCGGAGAAGATTCCTGGGTCTGAGCCTTAACAGTGGTGACCCTTTATATAAGCACTTCTGAAGCATCATGGACCATCCTCAGATATTATGGTAACAAAACTTGGGAATGCACCAGGCCAAAGGCTATCCCACACAGAAATTCTTAATACAATAGAAACTACAGTCTCCTCACCCCCCCCAATTGACTCTAATCCCACCACTCCAACTGAATCTAAGCCCTGTATGTATTTGGATTGTAGGCTCTTCCAGACAGGGACTCTCTTGGGACAAACAGGAAAGAAACAGAAAAGTGCAGCTCCTTGCTCAAGATCCCATTGAAGGTCAGCAGCTGCACTGGGACTAGCACCCAGATTTCCTGATGTCTAATTCAGTTCCAAAGCCACTAGGCCACACTGCCTCCGGTGTAACGTTATTGACTACAGTGAGAGAGACTGATCAGTGCAGGATTGCATCCCTTGTATTCATGTCGCTTCAAAGTCTGAGCTTTCTGCATCTGCACATCTTGACTAGCTGAGCCCCTCTTGTCACCAGTCTCGGCACAAAGGCCAAGAGAGGAATATACAAAGAGTTACCCAGAGATGTCGTTCCTTCAGATAACCGCAAAGAACATCAGAACGGCCGAACTTGGTCACACCAATGGTCCATCTAGCCCAGTGTCCTGTCTGCTGACAGTGGCCAATGCCAGATGTCCGAGAGGAATGAACAGAACCGGGAATCATCATGTGATCCCTTCCCGTCACCCATTCCCAGGCTCTGCAGAAAACGGATGGAAGTGTAGCATGAAAATACCTGTGTGCCATCGCACCGGTTATGCTCCCAGGGCTGCCAGTCAACACCTGAAATGACCAAACTTGGGCGCTGTTATACCCATCTGTAATAGTGATTTTGGGGAGGTGGAGCTGAGTCCACGAGGAATCGGACCAAGGCTATCAAGTCATTCCACAGGCCCCGTTAACAGCCATTAGAGGGTAATGATTTTTGGACACTCTCGATCCAAGCTGTGGTGTTTCACAAAACAGCATCCAAGGCACCAAATCACAGGGGTCATGAGGCACTGCAAATTTCATTACAGTCCAAATCAAAGGAAATCTCACTCCTCCACTCCCTAAGCAGCCTTACCCTTCAAGGTCAAGTACTCTGTCAAGCATTAAAAACACACATGCCAATACAGGCTTACCATTGACTCTGTTTACAGTTTCATAGTGAACGCACGGGGTTATGAACATGTTCTGCTTCTAAGAATGGGTTCATTTCCTGTTGGAACACTGAATGACACAATGCATTCTGCTCCACCCCCTATTTATTTTTAAATAATTGCTACCACGGTACATTGTATGCTTTCCCCCACTGTCTTTCTAGTCTAGCACTAATGAATGCAAAGTGAATGCCAGCTCATGATCAGTAGTTAAGAGGAAGGAAAAAAACAACAACCTCTTTTCCACTTAGTACCACACATCCATAATGTACAAAGATCAGAGTGCCAGTTGCTGGTGATTACAGTGATAAGGATGTATAAGAACATAAGAAGAGCCATTCTGAGTCAGATCAAAGGTCCATCTAGCCCAGTATCCTGCCTTCTGATGGGATAAATGTCAGGTGACTCAGAGAATGAACAGAACAAGTGATCCATCCCCCATCATCCATTCCTAGCCTCTGACAGAGGGTAGGGACACCATTCCTACCCATCCTGGCTAATAGCCATTGATTGATATATCATCCATTATTTTAATTGAGCCCTGTTACAGTCTTGGAATTTACAACATCCTCTGGCAAGGAGTTCCACAGGTTGACTGTATGCTTCATGAAGAAATACTTCCTTTTGTTTGCTTTAAACCTGCTACCTATTAATTTCATTTGGTGACCCATGGTACTTGTGTCAGGAGAAGGAGTAAATAACTCTTTTTCATTCCCTTTCTCTACACTGGTCATAGACCTCTCTCATATCCACCCTTTGTCATCTCTTTTCCAAGCTGAAAAGCAGGTCCTGCTTCAATAGTAGCATGGCCGAAGGGCATTTACTTATCACTCCTGGCAACGGAACACGTTTCCTGCACAGAAGTACTCCATCCATTTATCATGACAGGGAGAAGCGATGCAAAAACAAAGTGCAAATTTACACCCACACTCACAAACATGTTCATCACTTTAAAACATCTTCATCCATTAGGCCAGCTGAGGAGATGGGAAAATAAAATAAAAAAAAATTTAATCTCCAGCTTTACGAAATTGTTTATGGAAGACGCTTAAGCTGATGAGACTCTCTCGCATATATGATGATTTCATAATACAATTTTTGTGCCTGTTCAATAATGACACTAAAAACACAGGAACAAAGCAATTTTGCTCGTTGAGAAATATATATATCCAAAAGCTTATTTATATTTTTGTAAATGCTTGCACTGGTGCCAGCACTGTTCCAGAAATGATGGCATTAGGGTGAATTAGCCCTCCACCACCACCTCCAATACAGCCAGTCAGTATATGGACCACACATCATTTAAATCCCACTGAATCCTTAGCTGGAGGGCTTACCTCATGCAGAGGTCACCTATAGGCAATCAACACGGTGGGGAATGCCTTGGATATGGATTTAAGTCACAGGAAATGATGAATTTGAGGAACTGTCCTGGATTGAAGTGTCATTAGAGGAGGTTTTGGAACAAATAGAAAAACTTAATATTAACAAACCACCGGGACCGGATGGCATTCATCCAAGGGTTCTAAAAGAACTCAAATGGGAAATTGCTGAGCTATTATCTGTGGTTTGTAATCTATCCCTTAAATCGGCTTCCGTACCTAATGACTGGAAGGTAGCCAACGTGACACCTATATTTAAAAAGGGCTCTAGAGGCGATCCTGGCAATTACAGACCGGTAAGTCTAACTTCAGTACTGGGCAAATTAGTCGACACAATAGTAAAGAATAAAATTGTGAAGCATGTAGAAGAACATAATTTGTTGGACAAAAGTCAACATGGTTTCTGTAAAGGGAAATCCTGTCTTACTAATCTATTAGAGTTCTTTGAACGGGTTAACAAATATGCGGATAAGGGGGATCCAGTAGATATAGTATACTTAGATTTTCAGAAAGCCTTTGACAAGGTCCCTCACCAAAGGCTCTTGTGTAAATTACATGGCCATGGGATAAGAGGGAAGGTCCTTTCTTGGATTGAGAACTGGTTAAAGATAGGAAACAAAGGGTAGGAATAAATGGTAAATTTTCAGAATGGAGAGGGGTAACTAGTGGTGTCCCCCAAGGGTCAGTCCTGGGACCAATCCTTTTCAACTTATTCATAAATGATCTGGAGAAAGGGGTAAGCAGTGACGTAGTAAAGTTTGCAGATGATACCAAACTGTTTAGGATAGTCAAGACAGAAGCAGACTGTGAGGGACTCCAAGAAGATTTCACCAAACTGAGTGATTGGGCAACAAAATGGCAAATGAAATTTAATGTGGATAAGCGTAAAGTAATGCACATCGGGAAAAATAACCCCGACTATACGTACAGAATGATGGGGGCTAACTTGGCTATGACAAATCAGGAAAAAGATCTTGGAGTTATTTTGGACAGTTCTCTGAAAACTTCCACACAGTGTGCAGCGGCGGTCAAAAAGGCAAATAGGATGCTAGGAATTATTAAGAAAGGGTTAGAAAATAAGACCCAAAATAGCTTACTGCCCCTGTATAAAACTATGGTACGCCCACATCTTCAATACTGTGTACAGATGTGGTCTCCTCACCTCAAAAAAGATATGTTGGCCTTGGAAAGGGTTCAGAAAAAGGCAACTAAAATGATTAGGGGTTTTGAACAGGTCCCATATGAGGAGAGGTTAAAGCGACTGGGACTTTTCAGTTTTGAAAAGAGGAGACTGAGGGGGGATATGATAGAGGTCTATAAAATCATGAGTGGTGTGGAGAGGGTGGATAAAGAAAAGTTATTTATTAGTTCCCTAAATAGAAGAACTAGAGGACACCAAATGAAATTAATGGGTAGCAGGTTTAAAACTAATAAAAGAAAGTTCTTCTTCACACAGCGTGTAGTCAACCTGTGGAACTCCTTGCCAGAGGAGGCTGTGAAAGCTAGGACTATAATAGAGTTTAAAGAGAAGGTAGATAATTTTATGGAGATTAGGTCCATAAAAGGCTATTAGCCAGGGGATAAAATGGTGTCCTTGGACTCTGTTTGTCAGAGGTTGGAGAGGGATGGCAGGAGACAAATCGCTTGATCATTGTCTTCGGTCCACCCTCTCTGGGGCACCTGGTGCTGGCCACTGTCGGTAGACAGGATACTGGGCTAGATGGACCTTTGATCTGACCCAGTATGGTCATTCTTATGTAGGAAGGAATTCCCAACTGCACCTCCCTGGGTTTTTTCAGAGGATATTTTTGCCTTTGGGTGGTGGCAGCAATATCAATCCAAGGCAGGGTAATATGTGATCTTGGGGAGTTATTAAGCCTTTAGCGCCAAGGTATGTTAAAGTCTCTTACAAGCCCTCAACCTTTTGCACTCAAAATGCCAGCACGGAGAACAGCCAGGACAGGAAGTTTTTTCCTAGTTTCCAATCTAAACCACTCTTGTTGCAAAGCTCATTGCTTCCTACCTTATCCTCAGAGGTTAATATGGTTTTTTTTCCCTCCTTGAAACAACCTTATATGTACTTAAAAACTGTTAGAATGCCACCCCTCCCCCTTTAGTCTTCTCTTCTCCAGAGAGAACAAATCCAATTCTTTCAGTCTTTCCTCATAGGTCATGTTTTCTAGAGATAATAATTTTTGTAGCTCTTTCTCCAATTTGCCCATATCTTTCCTCAAATGTGGCACCCAGAACCAGACACAATACTCCGATGGAGTCCATATCTGCCTGAAGGAGAGCAGAAGAATTCTTGTATCATGATGACAACAAACTTGCCAATACATCCCAAAATGGCGTTTGCTCTTTTTGCCATAGTGTTACACTGTTGGCTCATATTTAGCATGGCAACCCAACCCTCCCCTGATCCCTTTCTGTAGTACTCCTTCTTAGACAGCCAGTTCCCATTTGATAATGAGTGTCAAGGGCATTCGCCCAGAATCCAGAGTAAAAATAACTGTTACTAATGACAATTTGGAACAGGATATTAAACTTCCTGGGACAAAAATATCTCAATCTTTTAACTACTAGACGGGAGACCTAATATGTGGGAAGATAATCCCACATCTGTCTGTTGTGGGGTTCTTATACCTTCCTCTAAACCATTTGCCATTGGCTGCTCTCAGAGACAGAATGCATTAGTTGGAACTTGGTTCCATGTCAGCCCAGTAGTTTCTAAGGTCCTTTGTCCCCAATAAATGTGAAGAGCCTTTCATTGAGTATGCAGAGCTGAGAGTCATTTGGAACACCACAAAGGTGGGAGTTAGAAAACCCTGACTTCCTACCACTGACTAATTCTGTGGCCTTGGATGTATCACTTTGCCTTTTTCTTGGTGTCTGTAAAACATGGACAATAATATTTACCTCCCACATGAGTTGTGGGAATTAGTGTTTGCATACTCTCAACATAACAGTGATAACAGTTATTTATGATACACACTGTGCTTATCAGACCTTAACATGTACCCACTGTTGGCAATGGAGGAAATAATTTTATTACTTGGTCTTATCCCTACTTTGTGCGTTTGTCTATTCTGTTTCATAATCTGAGGCTCATTCCGTTACATTTAAATTACTTCATTTCTGTGTCTGAAAATACTTATTCAAAAGGCAGATTATCTTTGTTTTGAGTTTACTGAATAAATATTTATGTATCAGTGACAGTAACTGACACTTAAAGCCTCTTTTTACATTTAAAACATACTGTTCTTGCGGAATTGTAATGGCTTCACAACATATCGGTACATAGAGCATTTTAGGGATTGTTTGGCCAGACAATATACCTAACAGATTTAAGCATAAACCCTTTTTTTTCTGACTTGTAACACTAGAAACTCCCCGCCCATGCCAGCTGCCAAGGGGATTACAAAAATATGATCTTGGCATGTACATTTTGTTTCCCCAAATTGTGTCATGTAAGATCTTAAATGAAAGCCAGTATTATGCTGATCATTAGTATCACTGTGAAATGCATGTACAGACACCATGTACAAAGTTATGTATGAATAATGAAAATATGTTTCTAACGTCTGATACACAAAGGGGTAAGTATAAATATTTGTTGGGCAGAAATTTCTCTGTTCACCTGAAAATTAAGCCATGCAAGCTAACACAATGAAAGCCCCGTTAACATGGGAAGTCATGAAGCAGACAGATACTAGGGACTGAAACAAAAGGGGTTGTTTTGCTTTGGGAATGGTAGAGGTGGTCGGGAAACCACAAATAACTTTGAGAGTTAGAGGAGGAAGGCAAAAGGACATCCCTTTTTGCTGCACTCAGGAAGTAGTTGGGCAGAGAGACGAAACTCCTGAAAACAGAAGCTCAACCGGGGTTTGCTGCAAAGGGCATTTGGGGAGAGAAAAGCTGGATAGGAAGATGATGTCAGTGTGGATCCGGACAGCTGGTTAGCCTGTGGAGTTTAGTTTCTAAGGAGCACATTATGGTTTTGTTTTGTAGGTAACCCTTCTGGTTCCATTATCTCTACTCACTGCCTCTTAAATCTTGAACTGTCATAATGAATTTCGGAGAGTTTTCGGTATAAACACATCACAATGCAGTGGTGTTATATAAGCAACTTATTTTGTGTTGAAGCAAACAAGCTGGGGTGTGCACTGTTTCCTTGGGGAGGGCAGTCTCAGGAGCATATTTCCCTCAAGAATATGAAATGCACGGTCACAGAGTGCACTAAATCTGCTTAGTTGCCTACACCGATCCCCAGCCCTGATCCCCTGCGGACAGCCGAGATGCTGGCTGTGTTCCTGCTAACGCCAGCCTGGTTCCCTCTGCCCTGGAAAACGGTTCATCTGCCTGCGGTCCCAGTCAGGCAGGGAACTGCTGCCATCATATGCTGAAAACAGATGCAGGAGCTTCCCATGAAAGGGATAATGCAGGGCTGCATACCAAAGAGCTGATTGGTCAGCCACTTTCGTTACAGTAGAGTGTTCAGTGGATAAGGGGCTACAGGCAGGGCCGCATTCTGACTTTCGTGGGCCCCTTCCTCCATAAAAAAAATATTAAAAATTATCTTTAATATAACTTTAAATACTTCAACTTTTTTTTCCTATTTTAGGCAAAATTTAATAGATTTCCATGGGCCCTAAAAGTTTCATTTTTTTCTAATATGAGAAAAAAATCGAAACATTTTCTTCGACCCTAAAAGTTCATTTTTTTTCTTCTGATTTTAAAAGAAATTAAAATATTTTTGTGGGCCCCTAAAAGTACCGTGGGCCCTAGGCTCTGTGCTTACTGTGCCTAATGGATAGGTCAGCCCTGGCTACAGGGAAACTCTTCGAAAGGGCTCTGGAATGGGGGAGCACCCATTGGTAACCTGCAAGGCAAAGTAGAGGCTGGCCTAGCCCTGAGGAGAGTGTTTGGATATCAGCCCTTTACTCCGCCAGTCTGTGGAGCACCCAGTTAAGCACAAAAAAGGCTTACTGGAGGCATGAGGGTAAGAAGACGGACCACAGTGCTAGACATCCTGAGACCCCTCACCAGGCTACAGACAGTTTAAGGGACCCTCGACTGAGGAGAAACACACACACACACACACACACACACACAATGTGGCCATGCAAAGCGTTGGCTCTTTCCTAGCGTTCTAACATGCTTGCTTTTCGTTGCCTCTTCTCTCCCATTTAGTTATTCGCAATGACATGAGGGCCTTCGGCGGAGCCTAGAATTTCTGAAAGGACCCAGAGGAGGAACTGAGAAGAGCAGAATGAGCTGAGGGAACGTCAACACAGCAGCATCATTTCAAAATAACTAGCGTTATTTCGAAATAACTGCCCGCTGTGTAGACACAGATTATTACCAACTAACGTTGGAATACTGTCAAGCTGGAGGACTTCTTACTCCGACTCCGGTAACCCTCGTTGTACAAGGAGCAAGGCAAGTCAGAATAAGAGTGCTCTATTTCAAATTAAGTGCCGGGGAGATGCTCCCAATTTTGAAGCTGCAGGGTGTAGCAGAGTTAGTCTATAAAGTGCTACCAGACCTTTTGTTGTTTTTTTAAGTTTATCTTGTACAGTGTGGTTTCCCAAATTGGGGGGGGGGTGCTCCTCTGGGGAGGCGTGAAGAAATTCCGGGGGGGTGTAAGGCGATCCCCCAAACCCCCAACCTAATATAACTGGGTAAATATATCCTCTTACTCAGCAAGAGAAAGGGGTCAGCAAAGGGGGCTAAGGGAGAGTTTTTGTTTCTTTTTTATTTCCTTGGTTAATTGTTTGTTTGCTTTTTTAAAAAAAGACTCAGGACGAATGGTTTGAAGACTGGTGGTGTGTGATGCATGAGCTATGGAAAACAACCATTTGCCATTTTTTAATATATTTGACACACATACCAAGGGGGGTGAGTCCAATTTTGCACTCTTTCCTGTGCTTTCTAGTGCCCACTGAAAGCAAATTCTCAGTTGATTTACAGCCTCTGCAGTCAAGTCCCCTGGTAGTGGAGCTGCCTGGAACATACATTACATGTGACCTTTACCTGTAAGGGGTAGCCGGTACACTGAAGAATCCACCTGGCTTTCCCCAGCATCCCATACCATGAAAACAACGAGCTTAGGGTCAAAGTGATGCCCAGGAAAGAGAGAACAAATAAATTGATATAACGTGGCACTGTGAGGGGGTTGACTCACCACTGCAGCACCACCAGCCATCTGTCCTGGGAATTAGCTCTTTCTTGCCAGCTGGGTGCCTTCCCTCTAGTGGTGTCTCCCCTCTTTCTCCCGGTCACGGCATCCTCTTCGGGACACTGCCCTCCGGCCGTACCCACACCGGTCTCGGAGCCCTCCTTCCAGGGGTGGATGTTTACTCAGCGTGCCATGTCTCAGGCCCTGCAACCTGGGAGCTTACTCAGCCAGAACTTCCCCAGCCCTGCCTTGCTTCCCCAGCACTGCTTTTGCTCCAGGGAGCCTCCTGCTTCTCTGGCAGCCAGGTCCTTACTGCCCTCTGTCCAGAGCAGCAACCCCACCTCCTCCTCCCTCCAGGAGTCCTTCATTATATAGCCCCCAGCTGGGCCCTAATCAGTGAGGCCTGCTCAGCTGGGGCTTTACTCCCAACCCTTGCTCAGGGCTGGGGTTTGTCTTTAAAGAGCCAGTGCAAGGCAAGCGCCCTGTCACAGGCACCTATAGGCTACGTCTACACTGGCACCCTTTTCCGGAAATGCTTAAAACAGAACAGTTTTCTGTTATAAGTATTTCCGGAAAAAGAGCGTCTACATTGGCAGGATGCTTTTCTGGAAAAGCCCTTTTTCTGGAAAAGCATCCGTGGCCAATGTAGACGCACTTTTCCGGAAAAAAGCCCCAATCGTCATTTTCGCGATCGGGGCTTTTTTCCGGAAAAGACTACTGGGCTGTCTACACTGGCCCTTTTCCGGAACAGTTTTCTGGAAAAAGGATTTTTGCCCGAGCGGGAGCAGCATAGTTTTTCCGGAAAAACACTGACAATTTTACAGGACTCCTCGCCGCTTTGACAATTTTACAGTAGATCGTCAGTGCTTTTCCGGAAATTCAAGGGGCCAGTGTAGACAGCTCGCAGCTTATTCCAGAAAAGCGACTGCTTTTCCGGAAAAAATGGCCCAGTGTAGACACAGGCATAGTGTGAGGCAGGACCTGCTGCCAGAAGAGAACACAGTTTGGATTGAAGAAAGGAGATTAGCTACTGCTGTGAGAAAGGGCGTCTCAGGCCTAGGCTGCTTCTTTCCACTCTGCTTTCATATACATAACTCTCTCTCTCCCCCTCTCTCAAACATATTTCTTACCGGTGATTTCTACTAGAAATGTAAGGGTAGGTCTACAACTCACGCTTATTTCGAAATAAGTTATTCTGGACTAGTTACTCTGAAACAGCTTATTTCGAAATAGCACGTCTACACTGCAGGGAAGCCTCAAAATTGGTCTGGCTTCCCTAATGTGGATGTGCAATCTTGATTTAGAGCCCCAGGAGGCACTGGGGAGGAATAGCTTAGAATAGCTATTTTGAAATAGCAGCAGTGGAGCGTCTACACAGGCCTTATTTCGAAATAGCTGTTTCAGAAGAGGAGTTATTCCTCGTGGAATGAGGTTTACAAAAGTCGGAATAAGCCGCCCGTTATTTCGATATTATTTCAAAATGACGGCATTGCTGTGTAGACACTCGCATTGTTATTTTGGAATAACGCTAGTTATTCCAAAATAACAGTGCGATGTAGACGCACCCCAAGCGGGCACAATCCTCAGAGGCTGGACTTAGATTCTCACACTTTGATTGGTGCCCTGCGTTCAGGCTGCTTAGCTCCATGCCACTGGTACAAACCCAGCAAAGGAAACATCAGGATCAGAGCCACGGGAAAGCCTCCAGCTGGCTGGGAGTTAGAGGCACGTCCAGAGCGTCTCATTGACCTGGAGACTCTGCTGCCATGTGACTCTGTTTGGGCCATTGGCATCTGACATGATTTTGCATCTCTGATTTATGATAAGGGATTAAATCAGCCCACAGATGGCCAAAGACTGGGAGAGCACAACAGTAGCTTTAAAGGTGTCACTGCACCAGCAGACAACACTGCATGGACTCCAGCTTCTTCCTACTGTTATTCCTACAGTTCATGCTCTGTTATTTCCAGCTCTTATTATTAACCCTGATAGCAAGCTTCATTCTCCACATATGTCACCAGCAGAGTTTCATGGCAATTGAATTCTTCCTCTGTCATGTACACCCAGCTCCTAGCTACACCAAAATTACACCACAATATTCCTGACAAACCGGATGACCTAAATAGACCAGTGCCTCTCTCCAAAGGCTATGACCAGTGTATTATCAGCTGTTGTCAGTTACCACGGCTCTATGCAAGCAAGAACATTTATTCTCAAGGTAAAAGCATTACAGAGAAAGCATATAAATATAAGAAAATGGCCTATATGCATGCTAAAGGCTCACCAAAAGCTACCTGTTAACTTACTAAGGCCCTATACGAATAAATACTTCTAACACATCCATAATGGTCTCTCCCCACCTCCTTGGACAGGAACAGAAAGAAGGCCGCAATCATTTTAAATTCAGATATTTACTGCAAAATCCTCTTTTTGCTGGTCTCTAGAAAATTTAGTCTAAACTAGCATAGATGATCATCTCCAGTAGACCATCCCTCTTTCAGGGTTACAGCATGATTTGCCTTTATCACCACTCACTGCTTTTAGTGGTTGGCCAAGCGATAGTAGTTCTCCAGCATGGAGTAGACCATAACTGTACATAAATCATTCTTTGAAAACAATGAGCATAACTTTGGAATATCTGTCACATCTTGTGCCCCACAGAGGTGATGTCCAATCCTGATGCAGAACAATAAATAACCTTAATACCATCATGTGTTTGAAGTACATTACAGGAAATTGCCATGTCTGTTACAATCACTACTTAATGAGAGGAACATTTTCACTCAGAGTGGAGGGGAGTTCTAGGCAGCTATGGTTAAACACCTAGAAGATCTGAGAGCTGGGAGAAGTTTACTTTTAGATGGAAACATTTTTATACGGAGGCTTGTGACAGGAATAGACTGATTCCTAAGGTTTCTAAAATGTAACCAGGTTTAGAAGGGTGTCTTTTCAGGCTTGAAGCAGGAAGACGTTTAATTAAAAGATAAAACCAAAAGAAAGAAGGAATTCTAGCCTTGTCGATAATTCAGCAGACTGGCCCACTTCTTGTTATTAATCAGATTATTTAAAGTCAGTGGAAAATAATTGCAAGACAAAGGTGTGACAAATTATCACCTTCTCGAATAGATTTTTTCTGGTAAATGCCAACAGCATTAAACCCCCTGGAAATCTTGGAATTAAAAAGAGGCTCAAATTGCACAATTTGTTCATGTGAGTAGATACATATTCTTCCGCTGCACAGAGTAATATTTCAAATAAAATAAAAAATTCAAGGAACAAGTTACTATATAATTTGAAATTGATATTTATAGCAAAATCTACATTTGAGAGAACAACTGATAACATTTGCAGATATGCATTATATGATAATGGTCATTCAATTGAAGGAGCTCAATCTATTTAGTTTAACAAAGAGAAGGTTAAGAGGTGACTTGATTATGGTCTATAAGTACCCTACATGGGGATCAAAAATTTGATAATGGGCTCTTCAACCGAACAGAGAAATGTATACAGCCACTCCCCAAGTTGCAAACGGTCGAGTTACGACCATTCGCACTTACGATCAAAGCTTCCATGGAGAGGTCGTAAAGGTGGTCCCCTAGTTACAAACGCAACCCACACTTACGAACAGCGCGGTCGCATGTAACTCAGTGGGGCCGAGTTATGAACAGATCGAGTTACGGCCAAGTGTTTGGTCTGTAGCTCGTTCGTAACTCGGGGAGAGGCTGAAGTTCAACCCAATGATTGCAAGTTGAAGTTAGACAAGTTCAGACTGAAAATACAGCACCGTTTTTATAACAGTGAGCATAATTAATCACTGGAAAAATTTACCAAAGGTTATTGTAGAGTCTCCAGCTCTGGCAATATTTAAATCAAAATTGATTTTTTTTCCTGAAAGATATATTCTAGGAGATATTTGGAGAAAGCACTGTGGCTTGAGTTGTACAAGAGGTCAGATAAGGTGATCATAGTAGTCCTTTCTGGTCTTGAACTCGATGAATCACATACTGTAGGGACAAAAACAACGAGGAGTCCGGTGGCAACTTAGAGACTAACAGATTTATTTCGGCGTAAGCTTTCATGAGTAAAACCCACTTCATCAGATGAATTGGAGTGGTAATTACAAAGACAGAGATAGAGATAGAAAAGTACACCAAAAGAAAGTGATGTATCAGTGTTCATGCAGCTAATCCTCTCAGCGGATGTGGCTCATTCTCAGCAGCTGATGGGAAGATGTGAATATCAAGAAATGCCTTTCTAGTGTGTTAACCCATTTAAATCTTTACTAGCTGGAGTTACCCTTCAGAAACTGGAGGAACAAAATGTAGAAAAACAGTCATCCATTATCTTTTTTTTTGAATGGTAGAAAAGTTGCACTGATTTCTATAGGGATTAAAATATAGGTCTGTGTTATCCCAGGGGGTGGGGGGAGGGTGCGACCCCAGGTGGAGGGGAAGTTACATGCAGGAAGGGTGCCCTAGCTTGAGCCCGGGGCTGCAGGTGCCGCTGGGGGCAGGTTGGGTGCCCAAGCTGTTGTGCACGTGGGGGTCGGGGCACTGCGTGCTGGCGGGGGCGGGGGGAGAAGAGGGTCACTTATGTAACCTCACGGGTGGGAGGGGGCAAGTCCCGGACGGAGCTGGGGGCTTCAGACGGCGGGCATGGGACCTAAGGTGCGCAGGGCAGCCCCCGCAGTGCAGCACAGCGAGTTACATTTTGATTTTTACAGATTGAGCTCAGGCCCAATCGGGTCCAAAAGTACCGTAAAACCTTCTCCTGGAGGAAAGGTTCTCTCACGCAAAGTTTGGGTGTGGTAGCTCTTATAGTGTCCAAGTTATTAGCGCACAAACTTACAAGCATTCTCCTTTATATAGTAGATTCAGGCCTAATTGGATTGTGTTGAATTTGCAAATGAATTGGAGTTCCCCTATTCCCCTATGTAATAGGGATGTGAGGGTTTTAGAGAAGAATGGCTACTTTTATATCAATTAATGACTGTCCAGGGAGGTTAATATGTCCCCTCCTAAGTTTCCATGAGCAGGGAGATGCTAGGTGGTACCTCTGTTGTGCTCAAATCATAGAGTTCAGAAATCCAGAAGAGACTAAAGTCTTAGGGTGCCTTGTTTGGGCGTACCTCATTTGAGACACCCAACTGAGCACCCAGCTTCTGAAATTCAGGACCCTTTAAATTGATTCAAGTTGAGCATCCTGTTAGCATTTACTATTCAGCAGTACATTCTCAAGACCATAACAGTTTAAACTAATCTTAATATTAATGGTAAAGTATGAGCCAGGAGTTGCAAGCTCACCTCTTCCAGTATAGTCTGCCACGGTCGTTCCACGGCCTATACAGTATTGCCCCCAATTTCCCATTGCCTGACTACTCATTTGGCGATGAACACTAATTGGTCTATTTTTCTTTATATTAAAATAGTGGTGTTAAAGGACAAAGAAAGTACAACTTCAATGAAATTACTCACTAGTGACTCTCATTCAGTGAGTTCTAGTGCGCCGGTGGTGGTGTTCTTAATCCACACATTTGGCTTTAGTGCCTGAATCCCAGTGTGAACCAGAGAGGTGATGTTCAGACAAATTCCATCCAAGTTGGAACTGAATTCCATCCAAGTTGATGACTAGCTGGGGCCAGCCTCTCTTGCATGTGGGTAAGTCCATCTCTGCCGAGCACTCACAAAGCCATCTATGCATGATCCCTTTACACCGGATCAGACCGTCCTTGGATTGCCATCTGCACATTGGGCTAGTGCTGTGTATAGGGCCCATTCTCTATTGTACTCACACTATTAAGATATATAGGATTCTTTGTCCATCTGGGAATAGCAATCATAATTGACAAAGTCAAATTATTAATATCACTCAGTGCCCAAGGACCAGGACTTTCCAGCCAAGGACACTGCAATTTTTCTTCCCCAATATTATGAATTCCCTTCTCCACTAATGTGATCTAGCTCACATTTCTCCCAAGAAATGAATTCTCACCCATATCCAATTGCTTATATCAAGCCAGCCCTCCATACCCAAAGGACATTTTTGAAAATCTCGATCAGAGGGCTTTTGATTGCCTTGAGAGTCAGCAAGGCTATAAACATTCCCACACTCATGCGCTGACAGCCTTGCTTCTGTTATTGGGTTGTGTGTTTAAAGGAGGTCATTTCAAGGAACACCAACTTTTTAGATCCTAAACTTACAAAGCAACAAACAGTCTGGTAGCACGTTAAAGGCTAACAAAACATGGAGATGGTATCATGAGCTCATGTTACCATCTACATGTTTTTTTAGTCTTTAAAGTGCTACCAGACTATTTGTTGTTTTTTAAGTTTATCCTGTACAGACTAACCCGGCTATCCCTCTGAAGTTTTTAGATGCTGACATTTCAGACAAGATGCTCATTCATCAGGAAAGATGTCTCCTTAAAGAAGCTAAGTTTGACTAGTGGAGTATGGAAAGAGATTCACGGGAGACTGGTTAGTGTTGGAACATTGATAACGGGGTAGGATATTTACCTGGAATTCTCAGATCCTCATTGTACTTAAAACTACAAATAAGATGAGAAAAAAGGAGAACATTAAAAACATGAAGCTTAAGGAATGTGTACTAAGAAAAGATAACCACATCACATGTTTATTGGCACCTAGTATTAGGTGCATGGCCAGGATACTCAGAGTGGCTGTGTCTAGACTACATGGCTCCATCGACGGAGCCATGTAGATGAGGGTTGTAGGCAAAGGGAAATGAAGCGGCGATTTAAATAATCGCTGCTTCATTTAAATTTACATGGCTGCCGCGCTGAGCTGACAAACAGCTGATCAGCTGTTTGTCGGCTCAGCGCGCTAGTCTGGATGCTCCCCTGCCGACATCAAAGCCCTTTGTCGGCAGCCCCGTTATTCCTCGTGGGATGAGGTTTACCGGGGCTGCCGACAAAGGGCTTTGATGTCGGCAGGGGAGCGTCCAGACTAGCGCGCTGAGCCGACAAACAGCTGATCAGCTGTTTGTCAGCTCAGCGCGGCAGCCATGTAAATTTAAATGAAGCAGCGATTATTTAAAGCGCACCCAGTATGTCTACACAGCAGAGTTTTTCTGGAAAAACAGCCATTTGCCTGGAAAAACAATACTTACATCTACACTGCTATTGCATTCTTTCGACAGAAAGTTGAAAGAAAGGAGGGGTTTTCCGGCGGCGGCAAACCTCATTCTACGAGGAAGAAGGCTTTTTCCGAAAAAGTTTTTTCAGAAAAAGGAGTGTGTGGATGTGGAAGAGAGTGCTTTTTTTGAAAGAAGAGGCCTCCAGGAAAAAGCACAGGTGCCCTGGTGGCCACTCAGTCCACAGTAATCACAACTGAAATGTGATTACTATCTTTCAAAAAAGCACATCGTTTTTTCGTTGCACTTTTGCTGGGTAGACGCTCTCTTTCAAAGGAAGTTCTTCCAGAAGATCTCTTCCAGAAAACTTCTTCTGAAAGAAGCCTATAGTCTAGATGTAGCCTTGGAGATATACACCAGGAGTAAGGAACCTTTTTTGGGGTCAGGGGCCACTGATCCACAGAAAAATCAGCTGGGGCCCACAAAAAAGTGAGTAGCACCCACCCAAACTAAAAGCCCCACAATGACTTGGCCCCTGACTGAGAAGCAGAAAGACACACCCCACATTCCCTTTGCACACCAGAACCTAGGGGGTACCCAGGCTAATACATTTTGTGGGCCCTCTAGGTTCTGGGGTGGGTCAGAAATGAGGGGTTCAGTATGTGGGAGGAGCTGCCGGGATGCAAGTTTGGGGCGCGGGGTCTGGGCAGGAGGGAGGGTGCAGGAGTGCCTGTGGGGTGCAGGAGCAGCCTGGGGATGGGGGTCTGGTCAGGAGAGGGTGCTACAGCCCCATGGGGGAGGCTGCAGGACTGGAGTGCCAGCACCAGCTCCCCAATGCTGGGGGGGAGCCCTGACCCTCGGGGGTCGGAACCAGGCAAGCTCTAACCCTTGGGCTGTAGGTTCCCCACACCTGATAAACCCACATATTTAAAAGATACATTATATCATGCCCTTTCCTTTGTCTGTATCTGGGTTCGTGATTCTCAGTGGCTTCAGGCAGCTGTTGCACGATTTGCAGTTTTATTCTGAGCAATCTGGATGTTTTGAAAATATGCACAGGAAAACACCAGCTCCAACACCAGATGCGAAGGCACCAAAATAGCATCTTCTGTGTCTATTTTGCCATCCTGGATAGGAGTTCTAGGTTCCCAAGCAGCTGGTAAGCCACAAGAAATAATAGTGCCCGATACTCATAGGGTGTCTTTTATGCCAGGGTGCTTTTCACATTGTATCCAAAAGGCACATCTACTAGAAAAATGTGGCTACCTGAACCATGGGATAAAATAGGTTTTAAACGTAATTATAGTTGTCCTGCACTCACGGAAGGGTAATTATACTGCAATTAAGTGCAGCTGCAAACAGGTATTGCTCAGGTGGGTCTGTGATTACTTGCATATACGCACTGGAGGCATGGTTATGTCTGACTCTGAACACCTGCAGTTCCTGCAAACTTCATACAATGACGTTCAACAACTCTAAGCATCAGGCCCAAAGGGGCAGCTTTCAACACACACAACATGGAAACAAAAGCATGGCTTTTTTTGCTGCAGAGGGACTGTTTTCTGCAGAATCCATCTGAAGTGGCCAAATTTTTCCTTCCCGTGCACAAAGCAAGAAATGAAACCAACTCGGTCGGTGGCAGCCCTTTTGAGTAACAGCACTCAACATCCAGCAGGGCGGTTTTCAGGACCCAGCTAGAGATCTATTTGTCTGTCGCTTGCTCTGGAAGAAGAGATTTGCCTTGGGGTTGGTGATGAGTTTGTGGCCGGATGATTAATTTGATTCTAAATTGAGTGTCAGGCGTTTTGTGGTGCGGGGCAGATGGGCTCTCAGGGAAAGGAGGACATTGCACTGTCCCCCACCGGCACTCCCAGAGTTGCCTTCATACACCCTGCTCGGTGGTTCTCAGTCACAAACCAACCTTGGGAGTGTGAGCTGGAAACTCAGCGTGCTGGGAACGGAATGATGCTGGGGCAAGGGTATAGAACACAGGGAGGGCCAGCCATGGAGCATAACTTCATGACTTGCCAGGGAGTGTAGTCTCTCCACACAGCTGCCCCCCGCTCTATATAGGTTCTGGCAACTTTGCCCACCCCAGTATAAGGTAAGTGGTAAACGATGACCTGAAGTTCATGTCTGGCCCATGAGGGATTTTACTCCAGCCCTCTGGTTCCCTCCAGGGAGTGGGGTTGGCGGCGTGCCCCACTCCACGCAGCTTGTGGAAGCAGGGGCAGCCAGACGGCTCCGCACGCTCAAGCGCTGGGTTCTGCAGCTCCCATTGGCTGGGAACCTCGGTCCATGGGAGCCGCAGGGGTGGTGCCTGCAGAGGGGGCAGTGTGCAGAGCCACCAGGCTGCACCACTGTGCAGAAGCTGGATGGGGGACATGCTGCAGCTTCTAGGAGCTTCTTGAGGTACTAGCCACCTCGAGCCTGCACCCTGGCCCCCTCCCACACCTTAACCATCTGCCTCAGCCCTGATCCCCACCCGCCCTCCATACCCTGTTGGTCCCAGTCCAAAACAACCCTCTGCCCCCAAACTCCTCATGCTTGGCCCCACCCTAGAGTACACCCCCACCCTTTCACCCCCTTCTGCACCTCAACCGCTAGTTTTGCGAGAATTCCTGGCCCACCAAACAACGTCCATACTGAGATGCAAGGAGGTTTAACGGTAGTTCGAATTAGGAGCTTTAATTGGAACTACCGGGTCCCTGCCGTGTGAAGCAGCGGGCAGTTAGTCCGGACTAGTGGCATTTAAAAATGGCTCCCAGATGGGAAGATGCAAATCAGCCTGATATATTTAAATCCCGGGCTTCATTTGCAACTTCGAATGCCTACATTAGCCTCCCTAGTTTGAACTAGGGGGCTAATGTAGACATAACCTAAGGCTACGTCTACACTGGCATGATTTTCTGGAAATGCTTATAACGGAAAAGTTTTCCGTTAAAAGTATTTTCGGAAAAAGCGCGTCTAGATTGGCAGGATGCTTTTCCAGAAAAGCACTTTTTGCGGAAAAGCGTCCGTGCCAATCTAGACGCGCTTTTACGCAAAAAAGCCCCGATCATCATTTTCGCAATCGGGGCTTTTTTGCGGAAAAGAAAACTCTGCTGTCTACACTGGCCCTTTTCCGGAACACTTTTCCGGAAAAGGACTTTTGCCCGAATGGGAGCAGCATAGTTTTTCCGGAAAAGCACTGATGATTTTACACGAGATCATCAGTGCTTTTCCGGAAATTCAAGGGGCCAGTGTAGACAGCTGGCAAGTTATTCCGGAAAAGTGGCTGATTTTCTGGATTAAGTGGCCAGTGTAGACACAGCCTAAGAGAGGGGCATGCTTCTTCCCCATCAAAGTAAAGGCCTCATTCATGTTAAGGCTGTTTGATCAGCTCGTCTGACCTCCTCCATATCACAGGCTACAAATCCTTCCTCCCGCACCACTTCTGTAACAGACCCACGAACTCTAGACCAACTACTTCAGTCCCTAACCTCACGATTTAAAGACTTCAAGTTACAGATCCCCCTCCATTTAACTCCAGTGGAAACCTGCCAGTGACCTGTTCCCCATGCTGCAGAGAAAAGCAAAGAAACAAGCTTTCTGCCAATCTGACCCAGGAGAAAATTCCTATCTGAACTCAAGTCTGCAATCAGTTAGACCCAGCGCATGTGGGCAAGACCAATAAGTCAGGGAATCTGTCTGCAATCAGGAGAGCTTTCTTCCCAGGGAGAAAGTTCTCTGGCCAGGCTCCAACGTTCTCTGTGAACCCAACCGTCCCATCAGAGTCTAGAAAGCAAACTTTCCCCCCGTTAGTGAAGACTTCTAATTAAGAGGAATAAAGTGAGATCTCTTTGTGCTGATCAAATCCATACCTTTCACAGTGGCTATTGGGAAAAACGATCAAGGAGCCAGGGACTATGACATCCCTGGAAAGGGACCTAACATAAGAACGGCCAGACTGTGTCAGACCAAAGGTCCATCTAGCCCAGTATCCTGTCTGCCCACAGTGGCCAATGCCAGGTGCCCCAGAGGGAATGAACTGAACAGGGAGACATCAAGTGATCCCTCTCCTGTAACCCATTCCCTGTTTCTGACAAACAGAGCTAGGGACCTCTTTCTTATCCATCCTGGCTAATAGCCATTAATGGGCCTATCCTCCATGAAGTTATCTAGCTCGGTTTTGGACCCTGTTAAAGTCCTGACCCTCCCAACATCCTTTGGCAAGGAGTTCCACAGGTTGACTATGCATTGCATGAAGTAGTACTCCCTTTGATTTGTCCTACTTTAGATAGAATTGATTTGATCCCAGTACTTTGCGACTGCCCCGCATGTCTGATGTGGGTAAACTGGCCTTCTCTCAGGACACTACCCATGGACTATACCCATGGCTAATTAAGGGGGCTCTGTCCTCAAAGACATGACTGTACAAAAGATTTAAATCACTAACTGTGGTGGCAAAGGATCGCCTTCCAATTTCAAGCAACTCCAATTACAGTTGGTGCGGGCTTAAAACACGGCTCCTACCAAAATGTGCCTCCTGCCTTCCCAGACATGCGAGCTCGGTTTGGAAATTTCCTTCCTAAATCTTTAATGACAGCAGACTGTGGTTTGAAAAACAGCTGGAGGACACTGATCTACACATTCCAATTTGTTTAGGTATAAAACATGCATAAAGGATTAAAGGCTGCTTAGCAGTTTGTCTGCTTCCAGTTCCCTTCGTGCCTCTGCTCTACTACGGCAGCAATCCATGTCAGAAAGTGTCCTTGGGGGCCTTTTAAATAATAAATAGGTTCCTTTGGAGAATGTTGGGGTTTTTTTTAACGAAATAATATTAATTGGAGGATACACTGGTAATTATGCCTACTCCATAAATATGTCATGCTGCTCAATTCTCCCTTGTGGATGGCACTTGACCTGCCTGACAATGGCTGTTGGAGCTAGCGGGATCGGCCCCGTGCGCTGGGGAGTGACATCAGATTAAATTAAGTGTTCATGCATTTATGTATCAGCACAAAGCGACGCAAATGCATTTATGAGCTATGAATGATTTATCAGGAAGTCGTTTTGAAGTCTCTCTGTCATAGGTGGCTAATACGGCGAACAAGTCACTTCATTGATTCCACTTCAAGAGCCTGGCTCGTCTGTCATTATGAAGGAGCTGCTCAAATATAAAATCTGAATTTTAAAGTACTCCCCCCCCCCCCTTTGCAAAGGTTAGTTCACCTCTCTTGGTGTAAAAGATCTGTGAACCAGAAATATTCCTGGCCAGGCTTATCAGTCAAAGGCTGCAAATTGTCTTCCTTAAATAACACACTGCCCTTTTCCAGGTCTCCTTCTCCAGGTCTCCGGGACCTCCCTCAAATGCAAATGTACCTCTCTCTAGAGTGAAACCAACAGGAATTGGAGCAGTCAGCTGGCCTCCCTTCTGTACTTGGAAAGATGCCCGCAGGAATGATTAAACAATCCATTTGTAAGCATGTGGGGGGGATAACAGGCTTAGAAGGAGTAGACAGCATGAATTAACCACAAACGAAATCATCCCAAACAATCTAATTTCCTTCTTTGTTAGGGTGACTGGATTAGTGGATGGCGGGAAGCAGTCAACAGGACATAGATTTATTTTAGGAAGGCTTAAGTGGAATAAAGAGAAGTGCAAAGTACCTCACTTAAGGGTGTGTCTAGACTACTGAGTTTTTTTGAAAAGTGGCCTTTTTTCCGAAAAAACTTCACCTGCATCTAGACTGCCGTTGAGTTCTTTCGAAATGAAATCAAAAGAACGCAATGTTTTTTTCGAAATTGGTGAACCAACTGTTACCAGGAAGAACGTATTTTTTCGAAAGAGGTCTTTCGAAAGAAGGCATGCTCGAACACAAACAGAGCTTTTTCAAAAGAGAGCATCCAGATCGCCTGGGTGCTCTCTCTCGAAAAAGCAGATCGTTTTTTCAAAACCCCTGTGGCTGTCTAGACGATCTCTTTTGAAAGAGGCTTGTAGTCCAGACGCACCCTTAGTCTCCATCTTGTAGCTGTGCATTTGATTTTCCTTCCTAACTGGTGAGGGAGTAGTGCTGGTGGAAAGGATCTAGGGGGTCACAGAAGATCACACACAGAAAATTCATCAACAATATGATGCAGCAGCAAAAAAGACATGTCATTCTGGGGGTGTAGTACAAGGAGGTTTACCTGTTGTAGCCCAGTGGGCTAGCTTATTTTCATTATACTCACTGCAGGAGTGGCCTGAGGAGAGCTGCGGCAGCTGGTGCCCCAGGTGTAACGCACGGTCAGTGCCCCCGCCTGCAGGGCTGTCAATGAGGTGACATCATCATCGGGCGCCCTGAGTGCCCCAGGACGTCATCATTGGGCGCTGTTGAAGGCGGTGCCCTAGGCAACGGCTGAGTCGGCCTATAGTCACAGGCCGCCCCTGACTCACTGCTTTGCGATGTATTTTGCTTTATTATATTCAGCAGTAATGCCAGGAACCTACAGGTTTGCATCCTGCAAGCCATTGGCTTTAGCAGTTAACATGGAGGCTTAAGACTTTCCAGCTTTGGCATAGATAAACCTAAGTAACTCATAAGATGCAAGGACCTGGGGGTAGGATGTAAGGGGGAGTCTTGGGCACATGACATCCGCTGACCACAGAACAGGAGCTGACACCAGCTTCTGGAAGCTTCTGGATAAAACGTCCGACTACAAATGTGCCATGGCAACAAACTGACATATATGATAATGGTTTGAAATCATAGATACACTAACCTATAGGAAAATGACACTTTGGTATTGGTAACGGGAGAAAATACAAAGAAGGGAATAAGGGTAACCCCCTATTAAATATGTATTAGACACGGTAACATCAGCGTCACATATTATAAAAGTAGCATCCCACGGCAGCAAAGATAAAGATGTGAACCTTGGGAGGGGCCAGAACCATGGCCAATGGGGAAGACAAGGAAGGTGATGGTAATTACAAAGAAAAGGGCTAACATCCAGGTTGTTCTGCAAGGCATAAGAACATAAGAATGGCAAGACTGGGTCAGACCAACAGTCCATCTAGTTCAGTGTCCTGTCTTTTGACAATGGCCAATAGCAGATGCCTCAGAGGAAGGGAACACAACAGGTAATCCTCATGTGATCCCTCCCCTGTCACCCATTTTCAGACAAACAGAGGCTAGGGACAACATTCCTGTCCATCCCGGCTAATAGCCATTGATAGACCTAACCTCCATGAATCTATCTAGTTCTTTTTTGAACCCTGTTGAAGTCCTAACCTTCACCACATCCTCTGGCAAGGAGTTCCACAGGTTGTCGGTGCACTGAATGAAGAAAAACATCCATTTGTTTGTTTTAAACCTTCTGCCTATGCATTTCATTTAGTGACCCCTAGTTCTTTTATTGTGGGAATAAGTATATAACTTTTCCTTATTCACTTTTTCCACCCCAGACCTCTATCCTATCCCCCCCTTAGTCTCCTCTTTTCTAAGGTGAAAAGTCCAAGTCTTTTTAATCTCTCTTCATATGGGATCTGTTCCAAACCCCTAATCATTTTTGTTGCCCTTTTCTGAACCTTTTCCAATGCCAATATATCTTTTTTGAGATGAGGTGACCGCATCTGTATGCAGTATTCAAGATGTGGGTGTGCCATGGTTTTATATAGAGGCAGTAAGAAAGAGGCATGGTGTGAATATGATGGTTCCAATGTACTCTTTGTATTTTCTCAGTATTATTTCTGCCTACTTTGCTGAGCTAGGGCGTGTCTACATCAGGAAATTATTTCAAAATAACTACATTCAAAATAATAACTCCTGAAATAACAAAATCGAAATAGTGTGTCCACGACTTACAGACCCAAGGAGCTGTGGGAAGTAATTACTTCAGATTACTCTGGGAAGTAGTTATTTCCAAAAAAAAAGCAGCAGTGGATCAAACACACTAATATTATTTCAAAATAACTATTTTAAAATAAGCATTATTCCCCAAGGAAAGCAGGAGTACAGATTTCAAAATAAGGGGCTTGGTCGTGTGGATGCTCCACTTATTATTTTGAAATAAGGGGGTTTATTTCAAAATAACTCCTAGTGTAGACCAGGGCTTAGTGTATATATTTGTAAATATATTATTTATTTGTAAATGTAAGAGTCCCTATAATATGAGTGTTGTACCTGTGCATACTGAGGTTCTCAACTATAAAATAATTGAAATAATAATTTTCCTGAGCCTGATCTTGTAACAAGGACCTGTCACTCCTTAGAGTAATGTATGGGAATCTTCAGATCAGGCTACAATCTAATACACGCCAAAGAATCAATGCCCACAAAACAGATATTAGACAGGATCACAAAGAAAAAACAGTTTCTTGACATTTCAACCAGAAAGGGCATTGTCTCAATGACTTGATTACCTGCATCCTGCTTCAAAGACATTTTAACACCAGACTTGAAAGAGAATCCTCTGAACTGTCATTCATGCTTAAATTTGACACTTTACGCCTAGGTCTTAACAAAGACATTAATTATCTTATCGATTACAAAGATAGCTTCCCTAATTATCACCTCTAATATCATTAGCTCACAGACATTTACCTCCCCCCTTCATCCCCCTTCTGTTCTGAAATTTGATTTGTCCTTTTCATATGTGTTCATTTTTTTGATTGTATCCTTTGGTATATATGGTCATGCCAATTTTCTTCCACTATTTGATCTGAGAAAGTGGGTCTGGCCCACGAAAGCTCATCACCTAATAAACCATCTTGTTAGTCTTTAAAGTGCTACATAGTCTGGTCTAGCTGAAACAAAAAACAGGACTAACACAGCTACATTTCTATCAGTATAATACATGGGCAGTAACTTTTCCTCTCAGATTAGGCACCAGCTGCAAGGCTGTGTCCAATTCTGGGTGCCACACTGCAGGAAAGACAAAGACAAACTGAAGATAATGTAGAGGAGAGTGACAAAAATGATAAAACCCTATGTTTAGTCTTGAGGAAAGACAACTGAGTGGGTTGATAACAGTCTTCAAAGATGTTAAGGGATCTTATCAAGAGGACTGTGATCAATTGTTCTCCATGTTCAGAGAAGGTAGGACCAGAAGTTACGGGCTTAATATTCAGCAGGGAAGATTGAGGTTACATATTAAAGGGGGGGAAAAAGCTTTCTAGCTATAAAGGTACGTAAGCTCTGGAACAGGTGTTCAACAGAAGTTGTGGAATCCCCATCTCTGGAGGTTCTAAAGAATAGGTTGGACAAACACCTATCAGGGATAGTCTAAGCTTCCTTTGACCTGTCTCAGTGTAGGGGTGTACTTGACGTCTTCTTGAGGTCCCCTCCACCTGTACATTTCAATGGTTTCCCTCCTACCTAATCCTTTCATTTTTTTTCCTCGTCCTCCTCCCTGCCCACACACACTGGCCATTTTATAAGACTGACAGCTGTCTCTGCCAAGGAAGGGCTATTTGCCACTCGTTTTGGTAAGGATAAACATCTGCTCCTTGAGTTTGTGATCGTTCTGTATCCCAGAAATTCTGCTCTTCTTTGAGGCAGGGGTCATCCATGTTACTGGGTTGGCAAGTGTTTTGTAGGAACAGGCCGTAGGGAATCAGATTAACCCAGAGGGTCAGATTAGCTCGAGATAGAAGATTCAGACCACTGGAAAAGAAGCGATTCCTCTTTTCCAATGACAGATGGGTTCCTAGCTTTTTGAGTTCATAAAATATCAGACCTTACAATGGCAGTTTATAGAAGAACTAGTTGGGCCAAATAGTGAATCTTTCCCCATTGTTCAACATCCTTTGGCCAAAGGGTCTAACACTGCCCAATAACATTAACCAGGCTCGTCTGCAAGGTGGACAAAATTACAATTGCATCATACTTGTTGACACACTATGTGGAAGATCAACGTTGCCAGAGTTGATCTTCCGATGTTCGATTTAGCGGATGTAATGAAGACCCACTAACTCGAACTGAGAGGGCACTCCTGTTGGCACCGGTAGTTCTGCTCCTCACGAGAAGTAACGGAGGGTTTGTTCCTGTTGCCCTCCAACTGCGTAGATGGCGCAAAAATACGATTTAAGATAAGTCAACTACAATTATGTAATTAACGTCGTTGGTGTTGTGTATCCTAAGTCGATTTTCCCCTTTAGTATAGACCTGGTCTGAGTTTTTCTGTAGTGTCCTTATCGACCTTAATTGTCCCCTTTTCTTCCTGGTGGTCCAGTGGACCTACAGCTTCCCTTGCAGGCTTTCTGCCTCTGTTTATGCTTTGTGAAAAGGATTATGGGAGAGTGCTGCATCCCAAAGTTAGGATGTGTTTGGATCAATCGATCCAGTCTGAATGCTTCTCCCCCAGCTTCACAAGACAGATCCAGGAGTGAGCATCTGACCAAGCATCACCTAAGCATGTCTACAAGCCTCTTCTTACCTCTGATGGCTGGAGACTGGCTGCCAGCCCCAATCTGCAGAATAGGACGAGTTTTCTTGGTAGGTTAACATGTAATTTATCCCTGGGAAGGAAGCAGTGGAGAAACAGTTCCTTACCCTGTAAATAGTCGTTTGATGAGACACTTCACTGAAGCACTTAATGACTGAATCACTTCATCTGTACAAGTAGCTCCACTGCCCTTAGTTTCCCATAGTTACATTATAAATCTGTGGTAAGGAGACATTATTTTTCTTCTTAAGAAAAGCCTTGTTAAAGTATGATGGTAAAAGTAGATTGCACAAATCAGCCAAACAACCCCATAAACCACGAAAGGTGTAGTACAGAAAATAGAAGTGCATAGTTGATACATTTTCCATTGCTATTATCATTCTTGCGGCATTAATTATTCATGCCACAGCACCATGCTTACACTGCCCGTGCATCAGATGTTACAAAGGAATAAATGACAAATCCCCTTGTAAAGATCTCCCAGGCCTAATCCTGAAAGCGTGAATGACACGAACAATTTTGTCCTGTATTCCCAGCCGCTTGAAATTCCCACGGGAGAATGACAGTGACTTCTTGAAAAACAGACTTCCCTTCTCCTGTACAATGGGATTACTGCGGATTGGGTTAAGACTTTATATTTTAATTGATTTATATGTTATGCTTGTCTATTTCCAGCTCACGACAGGAATTTACATCGTCTATTGGTTGGAAAAGGCTACGGCCCAGGAAGGAACTGGGTAAAATACAAAATATTGCTCCTAATCACCTTAATGCAATGGTCATTTCACAGGTTTGCATTTTAGTAAATCCATGTGTGCAAGGATGTGGGACCACACTGAAAATAAGATGGTTTATTTGGCAGGCTCTGAGAGGTTAAATGACTTCTGCAAGCTTTCTTTTTGACCTTGTAGAAGAGCTGGACGCTGAAACCAGATCTCCCGAGCTTTACACCCTCTTACCCCTTAATCCCAAACCCATCCTTCCTCTGCCAAGTCTGTGCAAGTACAGAACAGGCCTTACAATGCTTGTGTGGGAGGTTAGAACAGCAGCGGAGCTTATATTTTGCTACCAACAGTGAGTGTCCCTTTTGAATAACAATATGTCTGCTGGCTTCTTTCTTGCGGAAAACATGCTAGTTGTCATGTCTTGCATTCCGTTGTATTTGAATTCTCCATGCTGCCAAGATAATAGTTGTCTGGCGTTACTTGACTTCTGATTCAGTCATATGAGTAAGAAGTCTGAGAAAATATAAGGATTCTTCCTGTTTTCTCTTCTCTTTCCCTTACTGCAGTGGGACAGGGAGGAATAGCTTATACTACTTCTGAATTAATTAGTCTGTGGTTGTTCCTGCCTGTTTCAGGCTATTGCTGTGCAACACAGTTGTGTTAGTCAAGGGTATGAATGATCCATCCCCTGTGTGACACAGCTTATGCTGACTTAAGTGTTGGCGTGGACAGCGCTGTGTCGTAAGACAGCTTCTCTTGCCAATGCAGCTACCGCCGCTCAGGGAGCTAGAGTCAGTCAGCCCCTGGCTGAGGGGCTGACAGCTACCACTGGCCCCTGAGCAAGGTTGAGGGGCTGGCTCTACTGCTCTAGAAGGGGTGGGGCCTTGGGAGGAAGGGGCGGGGCCTTGGGAGGAAGGGGCGGGTCTGAGGGGAGCCAGCCCTCATCGCTGCCTGGAACGTGCTGTGCCCCACGCCCCAGCCCTCAGACCTACATGCGCAGCCGGTGTGGCATGACAAAAGTGATTTAATGGGGCCAGGGCTCTGGCTGCCACAGTAGCCGCGGTGGTGGCTGGAGCTCCAGGCCCCTTTGAATTGCTGGGTGGCCGGGTAATTACTCCCTTGTAGGCCATGGGAGAGCTCTCTCCCATTGGCTTAGAGCAACTACATTCAAGTGCTTTTAGCAATGCAGCTGCGTGTAGCTCTCTGCGGTACCCATAGCCTCAGGAGCTGACACAAAAGAGCACTCATTTAAAAAAAAATCAAGGGTCTCTGATTCCAATATGCTTCCTCACTTTGCACAGTGCCTTCTTCCATGTAGGAAGAGAACTACTTGTGGAGAAAGACACTGCTCAGCTTGAGTAAAGGGACTAGAATCTGACTCTGAGCCCTGGTCTACACTAGGACTTTATTTGCCCCCCAAGTCGAATTTATAAGCCGAGCGTCCACACTTCCAAGTCCGTTATTTTGAAATAATGGCACACGGCATTCAAAATCAGTACTCCTGCTTTTCATCAGGAGTAACGCTAAATCCAAAATATTTATTTCGAAATAGCATTCGTGGAGATGCGCCTGTGCCACAATTTCAAAATAATGAATCCCCAGAGTAATTTGAACTAATTACTCCCCTGTGCTTCCTGAGGTTCTAAGTTCAAGGTAGCACATCACATTAACAGAGCCTGCCTCAGACTAATTTCGAGGCTTCCCAGTTGCGTGGACATGTTAGTTTGATTTTGTTAAAGTTATTAAGTCAAATTTACTAATTTCAAAGTAGTTTCCTAGTTTAGACATGGCCTTAAAGACATAATGAGTCAGGCTTAAGAACAAAAGATGCTGAAAAACCCAAACACACAAGGGGTGGGTTTACACTGCGCTGTAACTCGAAATAAGATATGCAATTTGAGCTACGCATATTGTGTATCTTATTTTGATGCTATTTCGAAATAGCTTATTTCATCAATTGGCATTTTCTACACAGCGCCACATTTTGAAATAAAGCACTATTCCAAAATGTCCCTTACTCTTCGTAGAATGAGGTTTATGGGGACCTCAGAATAGTGAGCCTGAAATAACGGGTTTGCTGTGAAGACACGTGATAGCTATCTGGAGATACTCCTGTATCCCGAAATAGTGTTGCAATGTAGACATACTCAAAGTGACTGACTGATCACTTCTTAATGGTCTCAGTCATTTGGTCAGCCTCAGGTGCACTCACAGCAATAAAAAAAAGACTAAAAAGAGACCTCTTAGCAGTTGCAGCAAAGAGGCTGAAGACGGAAACCGATTTGCCTTCTTACTTGTTCTGGTTCCTTTAGATCAAAACCAGCATTGGTAGAGTGCTCGTCTCCACAAAACTTCTCAAAGCCACCATACTGTTTCCTTTCACTTCCTCCTGGGTCCTGATTGGCCTGGAGGCAGCAGGGTGGACATGCAAAGTCTCCTCCCACCACCAGAAGCACGGGAACCTAGAGGGAGCTGCCAGCTGTTCAGAACAGCCTGCAGTTCTCTCCGGAGGGGAAGACTTTGCGCGCTCCCCCACCCCCCCAACCAATCAGGAAGCATGGAAGTGTCATGGCCCCGCCCCTACCACCTGAGGCCCCGCCCCTTCTGGGGTGGCCCAGGGCCACTTCAAAAATTTCTGAAGTGGCCACCAATCAGAAATTATTTCCCACCCCTGATTTAGACCATAAACTCTTCTGAGGTGGTCCTTTTGTTATATGTTTGTACAGTGTCCAAGACAACGCAGCCGGTGCCTGGGAGTGCTAGCACAATCCAGATAACATATGGATAGAAAAGGAGTTAGAATGGGGAGAACTTTTACTGCCACTGCCCTCACTCTGCCTTTTCTGTGAGAAGTAGTACCAAGGACTTTCAATTCTGTACCTTTATCCAGCAATGTGATCCTAATCCAATGAGAGATTTTCCATCAACTTCAATGGGTTGGGATAGGACTTTACATTCACTTCAAACTAAAACTCTACAAGTGTGTGGGGGTTTCCTAAAACTTTCCCAGTCCACTAAATATAAATACACAAACAAAAAAGCCCAGCTAGATAAAGATAGTAACACACAGACGGTGTAAGAAACTAAACACTTCACAAGCTCTGTGACAGTCTGTACTCATGAACAGTTCGCATTACAGCCTAGTGCCAATTAATACCTTTCCATAACACAGTTGACGGGCCATGGGACCGTGTGAATTGTCTCACTTTATCAATGTTATGCAAACACCTGTTCTAAAGAACTCTCTGTGAATTTCTGTCCCTGGGACCCTAAAAAAATTAAATTTTCTTCTCCAGTCAGGGTTTCAAAATGTGTTGACATATTGACTCTCCTTCCCTGATGTTTGCATGCAGCAAGAATCCTTCAGTTATTTGTCTTTAGAGTGAAGCATGAGGACTGAGAACTGAGCAATTTAGGTAACAGACTCTTTCCTCTAAAATTCTTCTCCTGTCCAAGTCCAAAGCTGACCATGCTTGGAACATAATGTGAGATGTATCATTTAATTCAGGGCTTTCCCCCAACAGCTGGACTGGCTTCCCTTGGTATTTAGCATGCTGGCTAGGTCTCTCCACATCTAAAGTTAGCTAGAATGGTGCTCAGAGAGGGTCATGGATTTCTCTCACACTCTTCTTACGTGCTGTCGTGGGCTGAACTCATTGCCACGGTGCCTCCTGCTGGTCACTCCCGGAAGTAGCTCTGACTCTCAGCAGGACAGTGCTCTGAGCTCTCTCCATGCTCTAGATATGGACCTGCATTGCTCCCAGGACTGGGTTGCCAGATATTTTCACAAAAAATACCAAACATGGCAGGGAAAAAATTTGGTTGATCAAAAAAAAAAAAAGACACAAAAAAAGTTGTGGTGACTTTAAATTCCATATTCCCCACCCCCTCTGGACATAGCAGGGGAAGAATGTCCCAAGCGGCCTTCCGTCCGAAGGAGAGGGCAGTATTTTCTGTCTGGTATTTTCTGGGGTTTTTTTTTACCAGACAGAAGTCACAAATACCGGACTGTCTGGTCCAACACCGGACACCTGGCAACCCTACCCAGGACCCCGGCATCCTCTTCAGGACTCTGCCCTCTGGCAGTGACTGTTACTCCAGTTTTGTGCCCTCTGCCACCGTGGTCAACTGCAGCCCCACTTTATCCCATCACCTCAGGGGCAAGCCATAGTCTAGAAAGGCCAATCTCTAGAGTGCAAGGGGGCGGGAGCAACCCAGGCCTGCCCACTACCACCTGACCAAGAAACTCTCTTGTCCTGCCTCTCTCCTCTACTGCCTCTCGTTCCCTGAGCCACTTCCCCATGACTTCTTGCACCACCTTGGCCCTTGTATCAATGCCACAGCTGGGGAGGTAACAGGCTGGAGCCCCTCCCTAGGTTCCCTTAGCCTGCTTAGCACTGCTCTCCCCTTCACTGAGAGCCAATCCTAAATCCTTGCTGCTCAGTGCTTTGCTGAACAGCTACTTATAGCAGGGCTCCTCCAGATAGCTGCCTTCTCATTGGCTCCTTACAAGTATCTCTCTGATTGACCAGGGCTTTGTGCAGGCTCCTTCTAGCTACTTTAACCCTTTCCCTTTAACCCGCAGGCATCCCACTACATACACACACACGTATAATAACTATATAATAAAAGAAGTCGCAAGATTTTCAGAAGGGCTTTGACTATAAATATGGACATAGGAACCTAACTTTAGTCTCTTTTTTTAAAACAGTCTTGGTTGTGTACATGTGTGCTTTTCCTAGATTCCACAGAGTCACAGCCTTACACTAGAGAAAGAAGAGTACACTGATTAAAAAAAAACCTGGGCTGGGAAGGGAAATGCAATATATATATAAAGCAAATAGTAAAATAGGAATTTGACTGCCAGGAATATCAATCGGAAGACAGAAATTGCACAAAGTTGACAAGGGAAGCAAAACACATATGAAGAAATCTATAGCCAGCAGAGTTAAGGAAAATAGGAAGGAGATTTAAGGATACATTTGGTTGATTCCCAGATGGAAGTGGTAGAACTGTCAATAAAAGCATAGTATGCTCAATAAATATTTCCATTGTGTGTCTGGGAGAAGGCAAGATGGCAGATTTGTACCATATAATGCGAATGAAATACCTTCCATTCTGAAAGGTGTTAAACAGCGGATACAAAGTCCAACATTTTTAAACAGGCAGGTCTGGATAATTTGCATCCAAGAGTTTAAAAAGGAATGATCAACAGGCTTTCCTGGCCCTTAAGGTTGCTTATCAATAGGTCTTGGAATGAGCAAGGCAGAGGCCTGGAACAAATGTTGTGCCATGCCAATATTTAAAAAGAGTAAACAGAACAAGCAAGGTAATTATAGGCCTGTCACCTTGATGACAGTCCTATGCAAAATAATGAAATGACTGATATGGAACTCAATTAATAATTAAAGTAGTGTCGCATAATCAGTGCCAATCAGCATGGGTGTATGGAACATAATTCTTGTTAAACAACATGATATTTTTGGATGACAAGATTACCGGTTGAGACTTCCGTAAGGCATTTGATTTGGTAGCACATGACCATTTGGCTAAGAAGCCAGAATAATCCAAAATCACCATGACACACATGAAATGGATTAAAAACTGTCTGACGGATAGGTCTCAATGTGTAAACTGGAACTCACCCTTTGACGTGTGTGTTTCTAGTGGGGTTGCACAGGGATTGGTTTTTGGTCCTACCCTATGTAGCATTTTTATCAATGACCTGGAAGAAAACATAAAATTGTTACTGAGCACATTTGCAGATGGCACAACCATTTTTGGAATGGCAAACAAGGAAGAGGACAGGCCATCCATACAGAAGGATCTGGGTAATTTGGTAAGATGGGCATAAGCAAACAGCATTCAAGATGGTCCAAAGTAAAGTCATACATCTGGCAACCAAAAAAGCAGGCCAGATGGCCCTTGGATTCTATTCTGAGAAGCAGTAACTTTAAAAAGGATTCAGAGGTCATGGGGGACATACAGCTGTTCATGCATCTCCAGTGGAATGCTATCACCTAAAGGACTGATGTGATCCTTGGATTGTATGAACTTTCTCTAAGAAGAGAGAAGTTGCATTACTTTCGACTGACAGCCCAGATACTGGATCCCGTTCTGGGGTCCACAGTTACCTTTGATGTTGACACCCGCACGTCCAAACTATCGCGCTGAGCCGACAAACAGCTGATCAGCTGTTTGTCGGCTCAGCGCAGCAGCCATGTAAATTTAAATGAAGCGGCGATTATTTAAATCGCCGCTTCATTTTACTATGTCTGGTAGCCTAATCTACATGCCTCTGGTGACAGAGGCATGTAATCTAGATGTACCCATAGAGCTGGAAGAGACGTCAGGAGGTCATCAAGTCCAGCACCCTTCCCAATGTTGGACCAACACCAACTAAAACAACCCAGCCAGGGCTTTGTCAAGCCAAGACTTAATTCCTCGATGATAGGGTCATAATTAAAAAACCTCGATGATAGGGTCATAATTCAAAATGATCTGGACAAATTTGAGAAATGGTCGGAGGTAAACAGGATGAAGTTTAATAAAGACAAATGCAAAGTGCTCCACTTAGGAAGGAACAATCAGTTTTACACATACAGAATAGGAAGTGACTGTCTAGGAAGGAGTACGGCAGAAAGGAATCTAGGGGTTATAGTGGATCACAAGTTGAATATGAGTCAGCAGTGTGATGCTGTTGCAAAGAAAGCTAACATGATTCTGGGATACATTAACAGGTGTGTTGTGAGCAAGACACGAGAAGTCATTCTTCTGCTCTACTCTGCACTGGTTAGGCCTCAGTTGGAGTATTGTGTCCAGTTCTGGGCACCGCATTTCAAGACAGAAGTGGAGAAATTGGAGAGGGTCCAGAGAAGAGCAACAAGAATGATTAAAGGTCTCGAGAACATGACCTATGAAGGAAGGCTGAAAGAATTGGGTTTGTTTAGTTTAGAAAAAAGAAGATTGAGGGGGGACATGATAGCAGTTTTCAGGTATCTAAAAGGGTGTCATAAGGAAGATGGAGAAAACTTGTTCATCTTGGCCTCTGATGATAGAACAAGAAACAATGGGCTTAAACTGCAACAAGGGAGCTTTAGGTTGGACATTAGGAAAAATTTCCTAACTGTCAGGGTAGTCAAACATTGGAAAAAATTGCCCAGGGAGGTTGTGGAATCTCCATCTCCGGAGATATTTAAGGGTAGGTTAGATAAATGTCTATCAGGGATGGTCTAGACAGTATTTGGTCCTGCCATGAGGGCAGGGGACTGGACTCGATGACCTCTCGAGGTCCCTTCCAGTCCTACTATTCTATGATTCTATGATTAACCTCTAGGGATGGAGATTCCACCACCTTCCTAGGTAACCCATTCCAGTGCTTCACCATCCTCCTAGTGAAAGAGTTTTTCCTAATTTCCAACCTAGATCTCCCCCACTGCAACTTGAGACCATTGCTCCTTGTTCTGCCATCTGTGAACAGCCTTTCTCCATCCTCTTTAGAACCTTTGTTTCTTTTAAGAGATGTCCTAGTTCAAACAGGAATTAATTCGGGGGTGTCCTATGGCCTGTGATATCCAGGTCAGGGCATAATCACAAGGGTTCCTCTGGCTGTACAGTCTATGGATATGATTTATAATGTGTAAATACACATACAGCATGCACTTTGTAGAGATTTTGATTAATTCTTCATGGTTTAAGGTTCTCTATCAATATGAGATCATTATTTTGATAATTAAGTTGACCATCTCCAATGGAGGAGAAAGGAGTTCAATGTGTTTGTGATGGGCCTGCTGGGGCCTGCACTGAGCCTGACAGGATTCCCCCCACTCTCCCAGCACGGGGGCATGGCAGCGCCATGCCGGAGAGCAGCGGCTGGAGGGCTGGGCCTGTCAAGGCTGGCACAGAGTCCGGCGGGGCTCTGGCGGACCTGCCGGAAAGGGGGCGGGGCCAAGCAGTGCTGGGGAAGGGCGGCCATCAGCCTCCCACACTGCACCTCCGGCGGCCTACCGGGCCGCGTGGGACGGAGCTCCGACCCCTAGGCCCAGCGTCCCAGGATGTAGGTATGCCGAGGGGGCGGGGCAATGTGCCGTGACGACCCTTGGAAGGCAGGTTGAAAAGGCCCAGGGGTGGAAGCAGCATGGGGTCTCGCATGGCAGGAGTCACTATCGCTTTATCCCACCCAGGTGGAGTAGACAATAGAGTCTCCCTAGAGGCCAGAGCAGCGAGGTAGGAAAACAGAGGGACAACGGAGTGGTAAGCTCTATGGGCCCATCCAGAGGGGCCATCAAACCGGAGAGGGATAAGAAGCAGCCCAGGGCACAGCGCTTTTGGTGCCCATGGGCTGACACGCTTTGGGGAGGAACCCCGTCAGTCAGGTAAGGGTTGAACTCCCTGATCCCTTAGGGCCCCAGGCTGGGACCCGGTGGAGAAGGCAGGCCTGGGTCTCCCTAATCCCCCATCCTCCGCCCTTGCACTAGTCTTGCCCTTGTACTAGGGCATACGGAGTGACAGCCTACCCAGTGGTTGGCCACGGAGTTAGCCTGGACCCCAGGAGAGGGGCAACGATTCAGGGGCTAAAAGATCATGTAAGACCCTGAAATACTCAGGACGGTGGGCTCACTGGGCCCCCCCACAGACGTGGGGCAGGAGTTCGCGCCCATAAATCTGCCACAGTGTTTCATAAGACAATCTTGAACACAGGGAAAAACAACCAACCAATCAACCAACCAACCAACCAACCATATTTAACTCTTTTCCAAAGCATTGCACATAATTTTGGGCACATGCCTAATCCTGTTGCTTGCGTTTTCTCTCAAATATATACATATACATATACACAGACACACATTGTTTTTATGTAGTGTTACTCTTTTTGAAATGAGCAACTACTCACAAGTTAGAGTCCTGTAGATTGTTCCAGTTGGAAGAAAAAACTGATAATAGACCCAGGTATTTTCTTTTGTGCAATTTGCTTATTATAAAGATTCTACATGAAGGCCATGTCTACACTAAGAAACTATTTCAAAATTACAAATTTGACTTAATTTATAACTTAATAACTCCTCATTTAAAAAAATCAAAATAGTGTGTTCTCACTACAGGGAAGTCTCAAAATTGGTCTGGGGAAGGCTCCATGAATGTGGATTCGCTACCTCAGACTTGGAGCCTCAGCAAGGGTAAACAGAACAAGCAAGGTAATTATTCATGGGGGAATAATTAGTTTGAATTACTCAGAGGAATCGTTATTTTGAAATAGCAGCACCAGAGCATCCACACTATTTTGGAATTCGAAATAACTATTTTGGAATGAGAGTTATTCCTGATGAAAAGCAGGAGTACAGATTTTAAATTCCGTGGCTCATTATTTTGAAATGATGGGATTGGTAGTGTGGACACTACGCTTATAAATTTGACCTAAGGGAGGTTATTTTGAAATAAAGTTCCAGTGTAGACCAAGGCATAGTCCCATTACCGTGAACATAGTAGAACTCAAACAGTAGGAAACAGCTTCTTTGCTAGCATTTCCAAACTTGCTTTTCCAGCCACAACTCCATGTCCAAATCTGCTCTCTAGTCTCCTCTCAGGCACATTAATGGAGCCATGTAGATGAGTTTACTAGACATAGGAAAATGAAGCAGCGATTTAAATAATCGCCGCTTCATTTACATCAAAATGGCCGCCGCGCTGTGCCGATCAGCTGTTTGGTGGCACAGTGGGGCAGTCTGGATGCGCCGTGGTCAACAAGGGAAGCCTTTGTCGACTGCTCCATTATGCCTCGTGAAATGAGGTTTACCAGAGCAATCGACAAAGACTTCCCTTGTCGACTGCGGCTTGTCCAGACTGCCCCGCTGTGCCACCAAACAGCTGATCGGCACAGCGCGGCGGCCATTTTGATGTAAATGAAGTGGTGATTATTTAAATTGCCGCTTCATTTTCCTATGTCTAGTAAAATCATCTACATGGTTCCGTCAACGGAGCCATGCAGTCTGGACATACCCATAGATGGTGCTTTCGGCCTGTGTCCAGAACTTTCTGTTTCTGCCTCACTTTCTGGCTCCTTCTGTTCTCATGTCTCTCATGCAGCAAACAACACATGGAGAAGCCCTCTGCCCACTCAGTTCAAATTACAGGATGGACTTGCACATGCCTTTGTTTTAGTGAGGGCCACTTAATTTTCTCTTGCCACTGTCTTAAATAAGGTGATTTGATCATATCCAATAGTTTAAATGAGGTTTAATCCAGCTGGTAACTACATATATAGAACATGCAGATGTTGGGAATCAATACCTTGTTTTAACTCTGATGTCTCCCTTGTTGATCTCAGACTTTGGTCGTTCTCCATACACCTTTTATTTACGCATTTTCATTGTGGATCTCAATTATAATCCCCACATTGACACACCATGAATCATGTAGCCAGAGTGCAAATCAATATAACTGGTTCACTTAATTGCACTGGATGCTCTAAAGGTTAAAGTCAGTGAAAATCTATCGAGTGTCTCAAAACGGGAAAAGAAGAGAGAGGAAATCCAAGTCACCATTTCCTTCTTGCTTCAAACTAGAGGCAAAAGAAACCCCTCCCCTTGCATTCCTAATTTTTCTGGCTCTGGTTTGAATGTTACAGTCTGTCTCCTTCTTGCATGGCAGCTGTAAGTTGTGACATTGTCTCTTTTGTCATTTCCCCCATTTTGTTTCTATTATTTATTTCTCTTAAGTCCTGGTGCAGGGATGGAGACTGGGACAGTTAATATGGACTTCTGCAAATAGTTGGTGAGGGGTGAAAAGTATTTGGAGCAGAACTGACTGAGTGAGGGTACGTCTAGACTACATGCCTCCGTCGACGGAGGCATGTAGATTAGCCAGATCGGCAGAGGGAAATGAAGCCGCGATTAAAATAATCGCGGCTTCATTTAAATTTAAATGGCTGCCCCGCTCTGCCGATCAGCTGTTTGTCGGCAGATCGGGGCAGTCTGGACGCGACGCGCCAACAAAGAAGCCTTTCTTGATCGGCACAGGTATGCCTCGTGAAACCAGGTTTACCTGTGCCGATCAAGAAAGGCTTCTTTGTCGGCGCGTCGCGTCCAGACTGCCCCGATCTGCCGACAAACAGCTGATCGGCAGAGCGGGGCAGCCATTTAAATTTAAATGAAGCCGTGATTATTTTAATCGCGGCTTCATTTCCCTCTGCCGATCTGGCTAATCTACATGCCTCCGTCGACGGAGGCATGTAGTCTAGACGTACCCTCAAAGAGGCAAACGAGAACATAAGAACATAAGAACAACCATATGGGTCAGACCAAAGGTCCATTTAGCCAGTGTCCTGTCTTCCAACAGTGGCCCATGCCAGGTGCCCCAGAAGGAATGAACAGAACAGGGAATCGTCTAGTTATCCATTCCTTCACCCATTTACAGCTTCTGATAAACAGAAGCTAGGGACAGCATTCCTACCCATTCTGGCTAATAGCCATTGATGGACCTAACCTTCATGAATGTATCTAGTTCTTTTTTGAACCCTGTTAAAATCCTGGTCTTTGCAACATCCTCTGGCAAGGAGTTCCACAGGTTGACTATGTGCTGTGTGACAAAATACTTCCTTTTGTTTGTTTTAAACCTGCTACCTATTAATTTCATTTTTTGACCCTTAGTTCTTATGTTATGGGAACAAGTAAAGGGAGTATGCTGCATGGAGTAATAGGCCAAAATAACATACATAGTCTTCTAACCTGCCACAGTGTTTCTGGACCTCATTTCTTTTCCAGGGCTCTTCCTTCCACTACAGCATACAGCTGCCTTCGCCCTTCCTGACTTCTGAAAGTGAACCCTCACCCTTCTCTCACAGCATACCATAAGGGACCTACATTCTTTTCAGAAAAGGAAGGCATTAGTAATAGCCATTGCTTCATAAAAGATACTGAGCTGACAAGCCTGGGGGTGAAAGACAAGATTCCTATTTCATTTTGACCAGTGTAAATCTGGAGCATCTCCACAGATACTGGGAAGGTGGGGAGTCCAGATTTAGACCAGAGTGGCTTCTGGCCCTGTTTCTTCACAGAGCAGGTACAGCACCTTCCAATGGCCCGAACATTACCTGACAGAGACACTTCTAGGTGTAGGAAGCAAATTCAAATCCTGATTGAGCAAAGCACTTAAGCATGTGCTTAACTTTAAGCATACGAGTTATAGCATTGAAGTCAAGTGCTCAGATGAATCGCTTTTTGGGGACCATCTTTTTGTTCTGGGTTTGTACAGTGCCTAGAATAACAGGGGGTTGGTGTATGAGTGAGATTCCTAGGTGCTATGATAATGCAATTCATAAATTTTGCTCCCATTCTTAAAGCTAGTCCTGGGCTTACGTCCTGTCTGAAGACAGAGTTAAGCACTCGCGTAAAGTTGAAAATGAACGGATGCTCCACTGAATTGGGTCTTAACGTCGTCCCATTGAAGTCAATGAATAATGGCCATGCTGAATGGGAATGTCTCTCTACATCAGTGGGTGGGCACCCTGTAGCCCAGGAGTCTCCTGTGGCCCATTGGGGTTCTATGCAGTGTTCCCTCTAAGCTGGGGGGCAGCCCAGCTTCACAGGTGGGCCCTGCCCAGGCAGAGATTTAGGGCTCCCTGCATGGAGCAGACTGACTAGGTGGGGCTGATTCATCACTTGTGAAGCCGGGCCACGGCGCAGCTTACAGGGAACATTGGTTCTGTGTGTGGCCCATGAAACCTTTTGTTTCCCATTATCCACGTGCAGGGTTGAAGGATGCTGCTGGTTTTTATCCACATGGTTTTTTCCCCCCACTGGTAATTCTAATGTAACAGACACATAACGCGAGGGGACATGAAGTGAGGTACATGTGGATTGCACACAGCATTGAGAGTGAGAGCCGTGCGCTTCCTCGGCATCCAATCAAAGTGCTGCTCCAGTTCAATCCGCACAGCCCGCAAATTATAGGGACGCAAGTGCAGTGAGCAAAACTACCCTATCCTGGGAGATCGTCTTGGTTATGACAATCAAGTGGCCCAATGAGTTGAAGGAGGCCACTCATGTGGCCCACTTATTAGCCTAGGTTGCCCATCACTAGTCTAGAAAGAGCCCTGTGCAGATACAAAACCTGTCTCTGCATCCAATCTGTGATCTGCAAACAGGGTCTGTGGATATCCACAGATTTGCAGGACTCTACTTATCTCTGTGCAGACAGTGCCCACAAAAATGATTCCAAAATGAAGTTGATTTAACTAAAATAATTACAACGTTTTACTTGTGATTCTTAAAACTGTCGGTCAAGTTGGACACATTCCTTGCACTAAGTCCTTAGAATTATAGTTTAGTTCTTTAAAAAAAAGAAAAAAAGCTTTTATCTTTTGGGGGGAGGCAAAGAGTCTCCCCACTGAACAAGCCTGCTTATTAGTCACAAATGTCAATCAAACACTTACTACATTGACTCAGTCACCTTTAAAATAATTGATTAGGCGATAAACATAAAATCGTACATTAATTATATTGTGAAGAAATTTTACCTCAGCCTTCAACTTGACATATTTTCCTTCCACAAAAGCTGGCAAATTGCTACAGAATGATCTGGTGGAGCCTGTAATAAATTTTGAAGCCTAAGCTGTGTAGATATAAAATGACAAATCTAACTGCATTTATATTAAAGCAATTTTCTGCCCATCAGAGAGCTGAGAAAATTAATATGTAAACCATTAACTTAAACTCAGATATGCTGTGCAATGCAAATGAAACAGAGACTTTTTGATGTTATCACTTACATTTTATTGCATTCTCAAAAGGAAAATGCTTAGAAAAATTACAATCACTGCATTTAAAGGAAGCTCATTTTAAAAGTATATACTTTGAGAGAAATCACCCATGAATTATGGGGCATTCATGTTTACAATCCCATCTTTTTTTTTCCTTCTGTTTATTTCACCACTCTACAGTCAGCCTGATGCTTTTCCAATACTGCAATATGGAAAGTTTGAGTGACAGGAGAAATGATATTCAACGCTCAATACCGCCACTTACGGGTTGACCACTGTCCAAAGTAAAACTGACTTGTAGAGCTGAAAAGGCTCTTGGAAAGGGAAGAAAATAGATTTCAGGAGCTCTATTAAGAATACATTATCTTTTCATTTCAAATTAACATCGTTTCCTTTCTAAAGCAGCCCTCCATTGCCTTCATTAAGTCTTTAAAACCGTCATAGAATCATAGAAGATTAGGGATGGAAGAGACCTTAGGAGGTCATGGAGTTCAATCCCCACTAAAAGCAGGACCAACCCCAACAAAATTAGTCTACCCAAAGCTTTGTCAAGCCTCACCTTAAAACCCCCTACGGATGGAGATTCCACCACCTCCTGAGGGAACCCATTCCAGTGCTTCCCCACCTTCCTAGGGAAATAGTTTTTCCTAATATCCAACCTAGACCTCCCTCCTGCAACTTGAGACCATTGCTCCTCATTCTGTCATCTATCGCCACTGAGAACAGCCTCTCTCCATCCTCTTTGGAACCCTCCTTCAGATAGCTGAAGGCTGCTCTCAAATCCCACCTCATTCTTTTCTTCTGAAGACTAAATAAGCCCAAATCTCACAGCCTCTCCTTATAAGTCATGTGTCCCAACGCTCTAATCATTTTTGTTGCCCTCTGCTGGCCTCTCTCCAATTTTTGTCCATATCCTTTCTGGGGAGCAGGGGAGTAGGCAAAATGGAACACAGTACTACAGATGTAGCTTCACCAACATCAAAGAGAGGGGAATAACCACTTCCCGGACCTACTGGCAAGGCTCGTACTAATGCAGCCCAATATGCCTTTAGCCTTCTTGGCTACACGGGTGCGCTGTTGACTCATACCCAGCTTCCCATCCACTGCAATCCCCAGGTCCTTTTCTGCCCAGCTCCTGCCCAGCCAGTCAGTTGCCCACCCGTGACAGTGCTTGGGATTCTTCTGTCCTCAGTGCAGGACTCTAATTAAGCTGACTAAACTCCCTCTGCAGATAGCACTAAGTCAACAGGAGCATTATTCCATTGACCTCATTAACGCCTTTCCTGGGTGTCCATCAATGATGGGGATGGGAGAATTCCGTCTCCCAGCATAAGTAGTGTCTATAATGATTACCAAAATGATTAGGGGGCTGGAGCATATGACTTATGAGGAGAGGCTGAGGGACTTGGGTCTGTTTAGTCTGCAGAAGCAAAGAGTGAGGGGGGATTTGATAGCAGCCTTCAACTTCCTGAAGGGAGGTTCCAAAGAAGATGGAGAGAGGCTGTTCTCAGTAGTGACAGATGGCAGAACAAGGAGCAATGGTCTCAAGTTGTGGTGGGAGAGGTCCAGGTTGGATATTAGGAAAAACTATTTCACTAGGAGGGTGGTGAAGCACTGGAACAGGTTACCTAGGGAAGTAGTTGAGTCTCCATCCCTAGAGGTGTTTAAGTCTCGGCTTGACAAAGCCCTGGACGGGTTGATTTAGTTGGAATTGGTCCTGCCTAGAGCAGGGAACTGGACTTGATGACCTTCTAAGGTCTCTTCCAGTTCTATGATTCTATGATTCTATACTGAAGCAATATGATGGCACAGCTACAGGGGCAGAGCTGCGCTGCTGCAGCATTACAAACGCAGACAAGCCCCAGATGTAATCAGGGCCGTGAGGTGGGCTTGAGTCTGCAGACAGCCTGAAACAATAGCTCTGAGAGGTGTGAACTGCTCCATTCATTTTAACTGGGACTTTAACTCCTGGCCCCTCTGCTCTGGGGGTGTCATCAACAGTATCTCAGCAGAGGATTCTTCATGGAGAGAAAAGTGCATTGGGTTGATTACACACATGGCTACAGAAGTAAGTCCTAAGCCCCCCTTCCACACACACTCTGATGATGTTCCAGAGGGATAGGTAGTCCCTGAAGGGAGTAGGAGACTACCTACCCTCTGGGAAGCGGAGAGTTCCTTCCCTACCACCCCCATTTTGATGCATGTAAGACTTCACATTGCTTTGACCAGATTTAGTTACTCTTACTTAGGCTTCTTCCAAGAATGGTTCCCGCAATTTGCAATTGAATGGGTGCAAGGGTGCAAGGGTATTCAAATCTGGAACAATATTGACATCAAACGAGGGCATAAGAGGCTCAGCGGCACATCTTAGCACTAGGTGAGTTGTGTGCACAGCTACTGCTGAATATTTTCCTAAAAGCAAATGTAGTGACTTCAGTCGGCATTAGGCTAATTATTGTTAGCAAGGGAGGTTCAGACAGCTGTCAGAGAGGCATGAAAACGTCTGCAAATTCCACACATTTCACGGGTTTCAGAAGGACTTATTATGCACCTAAAAATTGGTCTGGCAAAATGTGTTTGCTGCCTGTTGTTATTTTGTGCATTCTTTTTGCTCTTCATCATGAATTATTCACTCGTCTACTGGTGGCAGAGCGGCACTTCTCGTCAACAAGCGGGAACACTTTAGAAGAAAAACCCTCCTTTAGAAAAGCAACCTTGTTGTTTGTTTTGGTTGAGCTGGTGCACAGTGAAGACTCTTCAGAAGGCCCTCAGATCTTTGCGTTTCTCACTCAAAGGAAAGTCCTCAAAAGGAACGGAAGGAAAACAAAGGAAATCGCTTTTTGAGCACAGGGCTTGGGAGCGTACAGTTGTTGTTTGTACTGAACAGCAATCTTGAAGCAGACTGCCCCCTTTATAAGATTTGGAGTATGAAAAAAATCACATCCTCTCGAGTAAGGCATGTCTACACTAGGAAATTATTTCACAACTACATTCAAAATAATAACTCCTGAAATAACAAAACCCAAATAGCCTGTCCCCACTATGGAGGAGCCTTAATGAATTTGAGGCAGATTCCATGAATGTGGATGTGCTACCTCGACTTAGAGCCCCAGGAAGCACTGGGGAGTAATTACTTTGAATTAGTCTGGGGAGTAGTTATTTTGAAATAACGGCACTGGAATGTCTACAATATTGCTATTTCGAAATAACTATTTAGAAATTAGTTTCATTCCCTGAGGAAAGCAGGAGTACAGATTTTGAAATATCGAGCCCATTATTTCAAAATAATGGGCTTGGTAGTGTGGATACTCCGCTTATTATAGTATTTTGAAATAAGGTGACTTATTTTGAAATAACTCCCTAGCGTAGATCAGACCCCTAGTGATGACAGAAACCCTCCCAGTGTAGACACAACTACTGATAAACATGCCACTTGTGGCATAGATAATAGTCCAGGAAGTGGTATTACTATGTGGGCAAAGATCCTCCTTCTGGCAGCGTATACTACATCTACACTAGGGCTATATCTACACTACAAGGTTTTTGCACAAAAACATCCATTTTTGTGCAAAAAGTGGCGAAGCGTCCACATCTCAAGAACATTTTTACACAAGTAAATTAGCAGAACAGAAGGCTTCTGCCAGTAGAGTTATTCCTCTCCCCACGAGAGGAATAAAAAACTGTCCTTTTTGTGCGACAACTATTGTGCAAAAAGGTGGGTGTGGATGCTTTGGAGAGGTTTTTGCACAAGAAAGCCCTATCGGAAAAAGCACAGGTGCTCTGATGGCCATTCACAGAATGGCCATCAGAACTTTCTTGCGCAAAAGCGTCCATGCAGTGTGGATGCTCTGTTGCAAAAAAGCACATCACTTTTGCGATGTGCTTTGAGGTGTGGCCACGCTTTTTTCGTCTACACTGCTGGGTTTTTGCACAAGAGCTTTTGCGCAAGAGTTTTTATGCAAAATGTCTTGCGCAAACGCTCTTGCGCAAAAACCCAGCAGTGTAGAAGAAGCCTAGGGGGCTATGTAATGTAGCCAGGCTCTGTAATGTAGACACAACCAGTCCTGAGAACTTCAGGAAACTAGTTGCTGTTATTCTCTATCCTTTCGTTTGAGCTCCTGAGAGAAATACTGAGGTTAAGTATACACTGCAAGGTTTTTGCGCAAAAAACGCTTTTTTGTGCAAAACCCCGTGGAGTGTCCACACCTCAAATATGCATTTGTGCAAGGAAATCAATAGTAAAACGACAGAACAGAGGGCTTTTTCCAGCGTAGGTAAACCTCCTTTTACAAAGCATGACTCCCTTTTGTACTGCAGCTATTGTGCAAAAAGGCGTGTGTGGACGCTCCTATGGGAAAAAGCACAGGTGCTGTGATGGCCATTCTGTGAAAAAAGCTTTGCAATGCGCTTTGGGGTGCGGACATGCTCTTGCGCAAGAAGTTTCTGTGCAAAAACTCTCACGCAAAAGGCTTCTTGTGCAAGAAGCATGTAGCGTAGACGTAGCCTGAAAGTCTTGCCAGCTGGTATTACCTTGTCTTTGTTTGGGAAACACTTAATTATTTGGGTCTTACTTTTGGACATCAAACTCTCAGTGTCATTTATCATACTTCTGTTAAAGAAAGTCCATTTATCCACTCTCTGATCAGAAACAAAGCCATGTGATAACACTGACTGTTCACACCCTGCAAATGGTAACAAGTTGAAATGCATAGCTTGCAAATATTGCCCAAGGTGACAGGGGGTTGCAAGAATTTGGCAAATGTTTCCAAATCAAAAACTTGTTCCTACAAATAAGGATCAATGCATGAAAGATGTGTACATGGAAAAAAGGGAGTTTCTCACCTCGTGCAGTAACGAGTGTTCTTCGAGATGTGTGTCTCTGTGGGTGCTCCATTCTACGTGAAGGGTCGTCCTGACCTGCGATCAGAGCTTTGTAAAGCAGTTTCCCCCATTGGGCCACTCATGCTCAGGCGGCGTCTTGAGCCCTTCCCGCCTCCTCCCTTTCACTTCCTCATGTCTGCCCAAGTAATTTTGACTCCAAGCAGAGGGGAGGAAGGGAGGGATGTGGAGCACCCATGGGGACACGCATCTCAAAGAACACTCGTTACTGCATGAGGTGAGTAACTCCCTTTTCTTCTTCGAGTAGTGTCCCCGTGGGTGCTCCAATGTAGGTGGCTATCAAGCAGTATTCAATATATGGCTGGAGGGAGCCAGAGTCAGTGTTTGGCAGTGGTGGACTGCTGAGTCATCCCTGAGTTGCGGAAGGATAGCATAATGTTTTGCAAAGGTATGGTCTGAAGACCATGTTGCTGCCCGGTAAATGTCTCTTAAGGGGACATTGCTCAGAAAGGCTGTAGAAGCAACCGTCGCTCGAGTGGAATGGGCTTGTGGTGGGCTCTGTAGTGGTCTATTGCCCAGAGTGTGGCACTTAATTATGCATGTTGATATTCACTTTGAGATTCTTTGAGATGATATTGGTGTCCCTTTGGATATTTCGGTGATGGAAATAAAAAGTCTTCCAGATTTATGAAATGGTTTTGTTCTTTCTAGGAAGAAGGCCAGAGCCCTCCGGATGTCCAGAGTATGTAGGCTGGCATCCTTCTGTGAAAAGTGCGGTTTTGGGAAAAAGGTAGGTAGCACGATCGGTTCGTTGAGATGGAATTCTGTACAGACCTTTGGCAAGAATGTTAGGTGGGGTCTAAGTATGACCCTATCCTTCATGAAAACTGTGTAAGGAGATTCTGACATTAATGCCCCAAGTTCGGTCACCCTCCTGACAGAGGTGATGGCTAAGAGGAAACAGACTTTCATAAAAAGAAAGGGATGTAGTATTGTTGCAAATGGCTCAAAAGGAGGTCTGGTGAGGTAGTCCAGAACAAGATTTAGGTCCCATAAGGGGGGTGGGACCTTATATGGTGGGTACATGTTGTAGAGTCCCTTAAGGAATCTCTTCGTGATAGGATGGTTAAAAATGGAAAAGCCATCCACAGAGGTGGACTACGTAGGTGGTGAAAGCCATGTGTCCCATTAGTCGGAGGCATGTAAGTACTGTGGTGGTAGGAATTGTAAGCATCCCGCTTATTATTTACTGTATAGTTGCAAAACTATTTACTGTATAGTTGCCGAGGTAGGTATGCTCGGGCTGTAACTGAGTCCAGGAGTGCGCCAACAAACTCTATATCTTGAACCGGGTGCAACATTGATTTGTCTTTGTTGATTAGAAAGCCTAGACGACTGAGGAGGGCCATGGTCATATGTATCGTAGAGGTGGTTTCAGCGTTGGAGGATCCCTTTAGAAGGCAGTCGTCCAGGTAGGGGAATATGATGACATTCTGCCATCTGAGATATGCAGCTACGACCGCTAGTACCTTTGAAAATACCCTCGGAGCTGATGAGAGACTGAAAGGGAGAACCTTGTACTGGAAGTAGTCTGGTCCGAGTGCAAAGCGTAGGTAGCGTCTGTGGGAGGGATGGATGGTTATATGGAAATAGGTATCTTGGAGGTCGAGGGCTGTGAACCAGTCCCCTTGATCTAGCGCAGGAATGATTATGGAGAGAGTGACCATTTTGAAATGCTGTTTCTTGAGAAACTTGTTCAGTTTGTGAAGGTCCACTATAGGTCTCCAACCCCCTGTTCTTTTCTCAATTAAGAAATAGTTCGAGTAAAGCCCTCTCCCGTGGAACTCTCGGGGTACCCTTTCTATAGTTCTGATGACGAGGAGCCGATCGATCACTTGTTTTAGAAGGATTTCGTGAGAGTGGTCCCTGAAGAGGGACGGGATAGTGGGAAGGGAGGGGAAATAGAGGTAAATGGGGTGGTATAGCCCACTTGAATTATCTCTAGAACCCAGCAGTCCGATATTATGGATTCCCATTGTGGAAGGAACAGCAGCAAACGGTGGTTGAATAGATGGCCATGTTGAACTGGTGCTAGATCATAAGAGAGGTCTTGCAGACCCTCGACCAAATCTTCAAATTTGCTGATTAGATGGTTGGGTAGCTGGTAGGCGGGCCTGGTTGGGGCACCTTCTGGGACCTTGTTGTCTTGGTTGTGTCCTCATAGGGCCTCTGTGGTCGACTGTATTGCCCATATTGATATCGGTTGTATGAGTTATATGGTGTGTATCGTCTGCGTTTGTAGGGCGGCGTGTACATGCCCATCGTGCGAAGTGTGGACTTAGAATTTTTGCTGTTATGGAGCATTTCATCCGTAGTAGCTGCAAATAACTTTTACTTGTCAAATGGCAAGTCTTCCACTTTGGGCTGGAGTTCATGGGGAACTCCAGACGACTGGAGCCAAGAAGCTCTACGCATCACCACCTCTGTAGCTGTAACTCGGGCTGCGGTGTCAGCAACATCCATTGCGGTTTGGAGAGCGGTAATGGTGATCATATGTCCCTCATGGACTATTGCTATCAATTTGGATCTTTTGGACTCAGGGAGATGTGGCATCAGTTCTCTCAGTTTCGAGTAATTGTCAAAGTCAAGATTTGCTAAGAGAGTGGAGTAATTCGATAGTCTGAGTTGTAGGGTGGAAGAGGAGGATATTTTCTTTCCAAAGGAGTCCAACTTTTTGTGGTCCGTGTCTGCGTTGCCCATCCAGTATTGTGGGAGCTTTGCACATTGTTGTGCTGAGTCTACGACTAATGAATTAGGTTGTGGGTGCGTGAAGAGAAAGTCGTTGTCTTTTGAGGGAACAAAGCACTTTCTGTTGATTTTTTTATTTGTTGGTTGAATGGATGTGGATGTCTTCCACAAGTCTTCGAAGGTCTCCATGATTGCCTCGTCTATTGACAGGGCAATCTTGCTATGTAATGTAGGATGTAGATTTTTTTAGTAGTTGGTATGGTTTCTTTTGCACCTCTTGCAGGGAGACACGCTGGCTTGTCACTACTCTCTTGAATAGTTCCTGGAAGTGTTTTAGATCATCAGTTGCTACAGTGTCTGATGGTACCACAGCGTCATCCGGTTGTGCACTGAGGGTATCAGAGTGTGTGATATTTACTGAATGAATGTCTGATTCATTGTCCGAAATCCGTTCCACCTCTTCCTCCGACAGGCTTGCTGTGGGTAGAGGTTGTGGTCGAGGCAAGCTTCTCTAGGATGGAGTGGAGCGATCTGGGGAGAGGTGTCTGTATGGCTCCCAGTGGTCCCAGGGCACCCATTGCAGTAGATAAGGTGGGGGTGGGTAGGGCCAGTATGGGTGCCACGGGCTCTGCTGTGGTGGAGCCCTGTAATGGTATGAGCAAGACTTCCTAAGCGAAGCATGCCGCGAGGAATACGCCATGTGACAGTCATCATCAGGAAGGGGAGCGCCTTGAAGGGACGAAGTGATATAGACCTGGGAGGGGACTGTCTTGATGGAGACCTCCCAGGTGAGTAAGACGTGGAAGGCAGACATGGATATTGCTGCCTGTTATGAGTGTCAGTTTCCTCCTGCTCCGTAGCAGACTCATCTGGCTGCTTCTCTGTTTGTGCTGTAGGTACCAGTGCAGCGTCATGCTGCTTAGCTGTAGCTGGTGCCAGCTTAGCAAGGTGAAGGTTCTTGTGCTGCGGTGCAATAGTTTTAATTGGCACTTCAGCTTTAAGCGGTGCCGGGGCTTTTGGAGGCGCCGGGGCTGGAAGCAATGCAGCAATTTGAAACGTCACCATGGTTTGAAGCGGTGCTGGCTTTTCCTGCCATGCCGACTGCCTGGAGTGCTCCCTGGATGGCTCCGAAGTTGCGCGCACCGGTTCCGGTGCTGAGTGCGAGGATCGTCCCTCTGCCTTAGTGGCAGGGGTCCTCATAGTGTGCTGTGCCTCTCCCCTGCATTTTGGGGAGGAGGAGGCCGGAAGAGAGTGGGATGGGGAGGGTCTCTGTCTTGGCTCGCTCTTGGAAGGTAGGGGGGATCCTGCTGTTGTGTCGCCTGTCCCTCGGTAGGCTGCAAAGCCTTTCCAAAGAAGATCATTCTCAAGCGGAGCTCACAGTCTTTCCTGGCTCTCGCTGTGAGTGAATTACAATGAGTGCAGCTGTGGGGAGAGTGCGTTTCCCCCAGGCAGCGAATGCACTTTGAATGGCTATCTGAAGCTGGCGTAGGCTTGCGGCACTGGTCACATTTTTTAAACCCTGAGGAGCCGGACATGACCAGTTCTCTCCTCCTTCTCCTTACTCTGTTGTTTGTTTTTCATTGTTTTCTTTGTTTTTTTCCCGTTGTTATCGTCATTGTGGATTGTCTCTTTTCTTTCTTTCTTTCTTTCTTTCTTTCTTTCTTTCTTTCTTTCTTTCTTTCTTTCTTTCTTTCTTTCTTTCTTTCGAATAGCTGGGAGAACTCCAGTTCACCAGGTCCCCGGTTTGAATGGAGTTCAAGTCCCCTGAGGGGGGAATTTTCATTAAGTTTATTCTTCTTATTACTAGGGGTTTTTTTTAAAGAAAGAAGGGAAAACTCACTTGGAATACAACAGGGGAAACAACTGTCCCTGAACTAACTAGTGTGGAAGTAGTCAGAGAGACTGACAGGGAGCTCCTGTTTGCTCCATCCGCTGACGAGGGTGGTTAAAGAGGAACTGAAAAGGAGGGGGTTGGGTTGCACGTTGCAGGAGGCGGGAAGGGCTCAAGATGCCTCCTGAGCATGCGTGGCCCAATGGGGGAAACTGCTTTACAAAACTCTGATCTGCGGCTCAGGGCGACCCTTCACCTAGCGTGGAGCACCCACGGGGACACTACTCGAAGAAGAACAAAGTATTACACTGATCCAAAAAAGACTTTGTGCAGCTGATTGCAAGTTTAAGTTTTTGAGTTTAAGAAAAAAGCTGCTAAAAATTTACTTTTCAACAAAGAAGAGAAACAACTAATTTCAATCGAAGTCTGTTACACTTTTCAATCAGCCTTATCAATGATTTCATCAACAAATCCAGCTTTGGATATTGAAAAAAAACCTGAAAAAAACTAGAACACATTTTTTCAGAAATTACCATGAAAAGTGTTATTGCTTCTTCAGTCATGTCCAATAACTGACAATTTAACCAGCAAGTTTCCAAACCAAGTATAAGCTAGACAGTAGATAACTGGAGGATATTCTGTATTTCTTCTTTCACAAAACAGTGGAAGCAGTGTCGGTAAAGAACAGAATTCATTCACCCCATTTCATCGTGTAGGAGTGGAAAATAACTGTCTAGCTATTGAAGTGACTCAGAGGTGATGCATACAAAACTCTTTCACCGTGACAGAATGTTCTTCAGTTTAGTGTTTGTCTGTTTATGCCATTGTTCATAGTGTGCAGTGTATTGTCATTGGGTTTTAGGTATTTATTTACTTTAGTTGGGCTCGGATTGTTTCTTAGAAATTCTGTATTGGTAATCTCACAGGCTTTCCCTGAATAATTCTGAGAATCCGAAAAGATAGGTATAGAAACCAGGATAAAACTCACTATAATAATTCTGTGTGACTCTCTCCTCTCTTAATTCCTCTCCTGCCTCTCAGATCAGGACAAATGATGTCTGGGTGCTATTCCAGAGAGGCTCTATTCCCTACCCAGTCGAATGCCTTAGGGTACGTCTAGACTACAGGCTTTTGTTGATAGAGGCTTTTTCAACAGATAGGGTACGTCTAAACTACATGGCTCCATCGACGGAGCCATGTAGATTTGTTGTTTTGCCAAAGGCAAATGAAGCCGCGATTTAAATGATCGCGGCTTCATTTACATTTACATGGCTGCCGCGCTGAGCCGACAAACAGCTGATCAGCTGTTTGTCTGCTCAGCGCGCTAGTCTGGACGCTCTCCTGCCGACATCAAAGCCCTTTGTCGGCAGCCCCGGTAAGCCTCATCCCACGAGGAATAACGGGGCTGCCGACAAAGGGCTTTGATGTCGGAAGGGGAGCGTCTAGACTAGGGCGCTGAGTGGACAAACAGCTGATCAGCTGTTTGTCAGCTCAGCGCGGCAGCCATGTAAATTTAAATGAAGCCGCGATCATTTAAATCGCGGCTTCATTTGACTTTGCCTATGTGTCTAATCTACATGCCTCTGACGACAGAGGCATGTAGTCTAGACACAGCCATACTGTTGACAAAGCTTCTGTCGACAAAGAGCATCTAGACTACAGCCAGTTCTGTCGACAAAGCAAGCCACTTTGTCGACATGAGAGTGTAGATGCAAAGGACAGCGTAGATTCAATAACACCTTCTGTTGACAGAACTCTGTCGACAAAAGGCGTTATTCCTTGTAGAATGAGGTTTACCGCTGTCGACAAAACTACCAAGTTCTAGTGTAGACGCAGGTATAGTTTTGTCAACAAGAGTCCACTTTTGTCAACAAAACCCAGTAGTCTAGACACACCCTTAGAGTTTTTCTGGCGCTTTAGACTGGCAAGAAGACTGAAGGTGGGCCTCATCACAGTGAGCCATCCATCTCCTCTATCCATCTCCTCCTCTTCACGGGGGTACTAGCATCCTCTTCTTCTTCATCTTCCTCTCCTGGAAGCATAAGGATCCTGTGAAAAATGGGGGGGGGGGGGTTGCACAAAAAACCCCCATCCACACTGCTTGTTTTTGCTCAAAAACCCACTGCGCAAAAATGGCTTGAATAAATTATGCAAATGAAGCACGGCAAAATGCTAATCCGTGCTTCATTTTCATAGGCTCTGCCGGCAAAGCTGGCACTTTAGACATAGCCTTAGTGGGTGGACAACGCCCCTTGCATAACTTTCAACGTCCTCTGCACTGATCAACAACTTTGCTTCCAATCAGACTCCTAAGATGGATATTAGGAAAAACTATTTCCCTAGGAGGGTGGTGAAGCACTGGAATGGGTTACCTAGGGAGGGAGTGGAATCTGCATCCCTAGGGGTGTTTAAGTCCCGGCTTGACAAGGCCCTGTCTGGGATGATTGAGTTGGGGTTGGTCCTGCTTTGGGCAGGGGGTTGAACTCGATGACCTCCTGAAGTCTCTTCCAACCCTAGGATTCTATGATTCGATTTTGCATCTCAGCCTGTCTCTCTGACACCTCCTCATTAATAGAAACTTATCATTGGCTCACTGTCCAGCCATGTAGGATGGAGGGAGTTGCTCCCTAAAAAGAGGGGGGAGGTAAATTGATACACCTGCTACAGCAAGAGGTGAGCCAAGGAGGAAAATATCAGTCACCTCTCAGTCTCTGGTCTGCTCTTGGGCTGGAGCAACTATTCACTCTCCCAGGGCAGACTGAAACATTACAGTCTAACCCTTAGTATTTTATCAAGCCCATGTCTCTTGCACCAATGATGCAATGGACCAATTCTGCAAACGATTCCACTAATTGATCTCTCTTATTAGGATTTGTGTTGGAAAAGGTCTCCACGTCTAGCCTAAATTTCACCTCTTTGAATTCCTGGCCGTTCCTTCTTAATACAGCCCCATTAGGCATCATAAAGAATCCCTCCCTCTCTTTTGAGTTATTACGATTCAGCATTTCTACAGTTTCAGTAATAATAGTCCCTTCGATCAGTGTCACTTTTACATCTGGAGGCACGTGGCCAGGCCTTGGTACTGTGAAACAAATGTTGTCTAGCTGTTATTCCAGAGAGGCAGCCAAGAAAGACATCTATCTAATTAGCCTAACTCAGGAGCTTTTGAAAAGACGCCGAGATAAAGGGGGTAGGAGACACTCAGATGAAATTGTTATCAATACAGAAGTCATCCACTTTTTGTATCTTTTTTTATATTAATTATTTTTATAATTCTTAGGACGGTAATGTCTAGAGACCATCTGAGATCACGGCCCTGTCTGGGTGAGTGTTGTACACACATAAGTACTGCCTGTGAAAAAGAGCTGACCATTAACATTGATGAGACGGACAAATAGGTGGGTGTGGAAAGAGGGAGGTGGGCAAGCCAGAGGCAGAGATAGTTGAAATGACTTGCCCAAGATAAAACAATAGATCAGGGTCAGAGGTGGGAATAAAATCCAGTTGTCCTGCCTCCTAACCAATGCCACCAGACTCTTCTGTTTCTCCTTAATTGTTCATCTAGATCTGATTCTTTAAAAAAAATCATTTTGTCCCTTAGGAAAAGAAGCTGGAAAAAAAATCCCAACACTTTTCCAACTTGGTCATTAAAACAGATGTATGGTCCGAGCTTTGCTTCACTAAAAACCTTTCCTTCTTAAAGGCTTTTTATATCCCATTCCTAACTAAGAATTATTTTGTGATAAAATCATCTAAAGTTTCTCAGCCTTATCTTCCTTAAATTATGGTGTCTGTGCTCCGTTGTAGATTACTTAGCCAATCCATAAACATCCTCAAACTGCAAACCAAAGTGAAATTGAGTTCCCAAATGACTGAGATGGTAATTAATGATTTAACTGCACAACTGTTAGTGGATCTATAATGCAACTTAAAAGCTAATTGAGCACGGTGCAGCCGAAGGGAAGGGGGAAGTACAGTGAAGCCACAATGTTCCTTTGAGTACCATTTGGGCAGCCTGCTGTCAGAAGTTTTTCTTAAAAAAAAAATACAGTCCATCACTACCTCCTACGAAGACCATGTGCAGGAATATATGCAGGCTTTAAATAACCTTTTGCAGGCATTTTATGATCAGCCTTTGAAAGCTCTGTGGCGTAACAGTGAATTACACAACTTCCGTCTCTCCTTGGCTGGTGGCACAACGTTTTAACCTCGCCCTGTTCCTGAGCCTCAACTCTTCAGGATCAAAGCCAGTCATGGCAAGCTACCAGCCAGAAGAATCAGGAAATGGTGTCCCCTTGCCATTAATAGCTTAGTTGGCCTTAGTGGATTGCTTCATTGCAGGGCTTCCTCACTCAGCAAACCTGCTCCTTCACCTGAAGGAACTTGCCCCAATGCCTGGCAACTGGTTCCAGGCCTTATGGAGAGAGATGTTCCCTCCTCTCTTGCACCAGGGGAAATGTTTACCCTTGTACCACCAATGAGTCCATGTGAGGATGCAGCATCTCACCACAGTCAAGACAAGCAAGCGACGCTATGCTGGCATTCAAGGACTGTCTCACTCCAACACTTATTCCCAGATTGTAGGGGTAAACTGAGGCAGTCCATGGTATCTTGCTGAGAACTAAGAACTCAAATCCTAAATCATTAGACAAGTCTGGGAATACAACACCGCAGTTAACTTGACCCTGGTCGTCCTGGCAACCACATTCCAGAAGGGCCTCACTTTGATATGGCCAGTACCAAACAACCAAACAACTGTGTGGGATTGTTTTCATTGTCTGCTTTATTCCTAGAAAATAAGCTTGGATCCCAAAGATCGCGCCAAGGCAATTCCACCCCCACAGTAGATGCATTATATTTCCAGATGACAAAATGACCATCAACATGCTTTTGTTTATGTTGGTTCATTTAGCATGTTAGGAATAATTATTTGTATTAGTGAGAATATATTTAATTGTCTATGGGTGGGAATCCTGTGTAACCTTCATAGTTCATTGGCTTATGTGCTCATCTCATTTCCGCCACTAGACCTATCAAATCACTTCCCCTCCACCCATCTTCTGCCTATATAATCTAATGTACGTTTTGGTTAAGTCAGTGCTCACCAGGTTAACCCCTGGTGGGTACTCCACCAGCTGTGTGAACCAATAAATCCTCTGCTTGTTTTCACCTGCACCCAGTGTGTCTGGAATGATTCCCTATGTAGATGAAGGTTGTATCTTTGCTGAAGTTAGCCTAGGTGAGGAGACTGTGAGGAGGGGCAGGCCCTGAGTGGCATCTCTCTCACCAGTATGTCAGTGCCCCTCTGACATTGTGGGTCTTCCCTTTATGTGCTAGAGCACATTGACATGCCATAGATATTGCGACGGGGCCTGTAAACCCCAGCCACACTGGCAGCGAGAGGATTGAAGTGAAAGTCCAATGAGTCCTTAATTAAAGGTTAGCTACCGCTGCGTTAGCAGCCTGGCTGGATCCTATCAAGGAAGGCGTCAGGGCTGTGCAGTCCTTGTCCTGTCTCTAGGACAGGGTCCCAAAGGGGCATTTGGGAAGGCAGCTGAGCCAGGTACTCGAGGATGGCCTCAATCCAACAACTAATTCCTAGATAAAGGTTGTATCTTTGTTGAAGTTAACTTAAATAGTGAGCCTGGAGTATGTTGGCTAACCCTACCCAGGTGTGAGTGTCCCCACCACAAAGCCCTGAGTTACCATGTCTTCTCTGGTCTGCACGTGTCACTAGGACGTCTGAGAGCATGTCTCATGGTCTTTCGTGCTGCAGGGGGAGCTCGGCTGCACTGTGGCTCTCCCCCCGTGAATTGCAGGGGAGCATGTCTGTCCTGCGGGGCACACCGGGGGAATGGCAGGAAGGGCCTAAGGGATGATTAGCCCTCCAGTGATTTAGCCTGCATGCACACTGCAAAGCAGGGTGGCGAACCAGCCCAAATTAAATCTCAGCCTCATCTCTAGCCTGGCTTCCTAGCTCAGGGTGAGAGCACCACCAACAGGACACTCAAAAACCTCCGCCTATTTATCTCAGAGACATGGGCAGCGAGTTATATGGGCCCGTACTGCCCAAGCACCAGGAACATTCCTGACCTAGGGCTGGGTTCCAGCAACGTTCAGGGCCGGGTCTCTTCCCTGTCCCCACCTGCTGTCCTCACACAGCTGTGGCCCTAGGGAAGTGTCTCCATGAGACTTTGGGTAGGGGCAGGCCTCTGGACCTTTAGGGAACCACCAACATTTCTGCAAACCTACTGCCCCTGATTTGCCCGACTTCGTTATTTAGTCACAGTCCTTTGTTATTTCCCTAATGGAGAAAAGCCTCTAGAATATAATGAGTCTGAAACCAAGAATGTTCACTGGGAATTTAAGAGGATTTCTATAAAAAGCAAACACTCTAGAACAATACTACGGCTGCATGGTTGGAAGCAAAAAGGATGACACATGAACAGTTACAAACATTCAACAAAGATTGTTCATAGCTCTGAAATAGCACACCCATAACATTTTGTTCAGAGCTGTGACTATCAAAAATTTGCAACTGAACATTGGCTTAATATAGCTTGGAAATGTCACCATTCAGAGGGAAAATGCTGCTTTCCCTTTATTTTTGTAGTAGTTTATACTTAATGCAGTATGTTACTTGCCTTCGTGTGTGTGTGTGTGTGTGTGTGTGTGTGTGTGTTTTGCTGTCTGATTGTGTAACCCACACACCTAGGCTATGTCTACACTCGTGGCTTCTTGCGCAAGTATGTCCGTTCTTGCGCAAGAATCCACAGAGAGTCTACACTGCCCGCCTGCTCTTGCGCAAGGAAATGTACAGTACGGCATGGTAAGAGAGGGCTCCTTGCACAAGAGCTATGCTCTTTTCTAACAGGTGTAAGCCCTCTTGCTCAGGAGCTCTTGAGCAAGAGAGCAGTGTGGACGCTTGGCAAGGATTTATTGCGCAAGAAAGCCCTATGGCTAAAATGGCCATCGGCGTTTTCTTGTGCAAGAGAACGTCCACACTGCCATGGGAGCTCTTGTGCAAAAGCACAGTGTGCACATGGCAGTGTGGACGTTTTCTTGCGCAAGACTTCTTGCACAAGAACCCTTGCGCAAGATGTTCTTGCGCAAGAAGCCGCGAGTGTAGACATAGCCCTAGTGTGGTTACTGAGCAATGCAAGTGGTACCTAGCCCCCAGCAACAATTAAGAACAAGAGACCTCTACAGCATGGGCTGGGAGCCAGCTGGATTTTAGATCAGAGGGTAGAGGCTCCTATACTCTGCTTCAGAAGTCCCAGGTTCAAATCTGCCTGGTGGTGGTTACAATTGCGTACTTCCAGTTCCAAATGGGGTGTTGGTGTCTGACCGGTTGGTTTGTAACTCTGGGGTTCATAACTCTTGAGATTCTATTGGACGATTTAGCATTGTTTCCTTTTGTAGCGTCTCTGGCTGCAGTGTGATCTTTAGAAAACATAATAAACCTGTCTCACCTTACTCATGGGAGAAAGGTCATTGTCTGAAGAGGGAGAAGAAATTTTGGATCGATCACTCTCCTGAGAATAAGGAAGATTGTTTTACTACCTGTTCATCTTCGACTTAATCTAACCCATAGAATTGTGAGTCGCTTTATTTGAGGGTGACATTTGTAAGTGACAAATTGTTAATAAATGTGATATAAACATCCTACCTGTCTGAGCAGTCTATGTTCTAGAGAATTAATGGCACACCGGTTGACTCTGAAATAGGGGTCTATAAGAGCTGATTATTAGGGATCGATCGATTGGTTAGACTATAACCAGGAACCATTTATTAAAACATTCATCTGTTAAACATTCTCAAACAGGCCCACCCGTGAACGGGGCAAAGGGAACAACTGTCCTGGGGCTTGGTGATTCAAAAGGTCCTGGAGCGCTGGCCACTGCCACTGTTACCGCAGCAACAGTGACAGCCAGAGCCCCAAGGCCCTTACATGGCGGCTGCAGTGTATTCTGGGTGGCTGTGAGGGCTGCCGAGGAGAGGCCTGGTACCGAGCACTCTGGGTGGAACCGAGCCCTGGCTGCCCTAGCCCTGCCCCTTTCATTCAAGGCTCTGCCCCTTCCGGGAGGATGGAGCTGGCCCCTCCCACCTTGCCTGGAAGCCCGGTGAGGCTGGCGGCCCCACTGCTCACAAACTGTTTAGAACTGTAACTTTACGGCGTGGTCGCAATGGGTGCATGCATGCGGTGCTATGTCTGTCGTGAGACCAAACGACCAACAGAATTCACGTCCATGTTCCCATTGACCATGCAGCTTGGGAGCAGCATCCTAGACACTGAAACATCTAGAGCAGCGTTTCCCAATTTTGTTTGGCCACAGAACCCTTTTAAACTCGAAAGAATTTTGCGGAACCCCTAATGACAGTTTTATATGTGGAGCGTTTGACGTACTCGCTTTTTTCTTTACAGTTCCTTCTTTTAGCCAATGATCCATGGGAAATTTGGGTATCAATCATTTCAATTCTATGTGTAGATACTATTAACTTGTCGTATTATTATTATCGACCTAATTATTATTGGTATGTATTGTAGATATGTAGATTAATCTATCGTAGTCAATTTATATTTGTCACAGTTAAATTTTGAAAAACAAGAAATCACGCGACTATACTGAAGTAAAGTATTTGCAAGACCATAGCCTGTGCACTCCCATACAAGCAACTGGTTTGACAGCTGAAGCTTTGACTTTGTCCGATGCAGTGCTAGTCTATTCGTATTCAGTCCCCCATGTGATCTATGCTCCCTGAGAGTGGGTACGGGGATTTACGGTGGTATATAACAGGCGATCGCACCGCTGACTGACTGTGCACGCAGCGCTAAGTAGTGATATCATCGTCCCCATGCGAAGCTGGCATTCCACATGGACACGTATCGTGGCAAACACAAATGAAAATTGTTTTCAATAAAATTCATAAATGCTTAAATATTAATTAATTTTTTAAAAAAAATCATAAAATGTGATTGTAATGGAATTTTCTCGCAGAACCCTTATTTCCACTTGGCGGAAGCTTGGGGTTCCACGGAACAAAATCTGGGAAACACTGATTTCGAGGCTGATGTGTGGACTGAATGGCCAAGAAGCCAGTGGCAGCCGGTTTGGCAGGGTTTGATTTTGAAATCAACAATGGTCAGTTAACGTAAATTGCAGCCGAAGGAAATGGAAAAACGTCAATGGGCAAACGTCGCTGGGTCTGTGGCCATGCAGGGAGCGTTCGGCAGCCCTGCTGTTGTGGGAGTGCATGAGTGGGTCCTGTCAGGGCAGCCTCAGGGCTGGTCACACCCACTCCCAGCAGATATAAAGTGTGGGGGAGGCTGTGGTCCTAATAGGGCAGAGCAAAGCCCCCAACCCAGGACGGCAAAGAGGAGGAGGAGGATGACTAGCTACTCCGCTGCTGAATGGCTCCTGTGGCAATACAAGGAGCCTGAAGGAGCGGCATGGCCATATTTGCTCACTCCCTCTCCAGGAGTTGTCCCCGGCCAGGGACTATTCAACACCAGAGAGGCCTCCTGTGGCTGGGGGTTCGTCCTCCTCCATACAGGATTGGGTAAAGAGTCTTGCTCCACTGAGCTATGATAATTGTATCCTCCCCTGCATGGGTGGCAGGTGAAAATTTCCCTGGGGGGGATAGCTCCCTGTCTCACCTCTTCCACCTGTAGCTCCACCCCCACGCCATCCCAGCTCTTCCCACCTCTGCCCAGGCGTCCTGCCTCTCCTGCTCACTCCACTTGCTGCCTCCCTCTTCACCCAGGCCTGCCACATCCTTCCTTGTCCTCGGACTGCTGCATCCTTCCTTACCCCCGTGCCCACCGCATCCTTCCTCACAGCTGCCCAGCGCACACCATGTAGTGCCTAGGGGGGTTGTGGAATCTCCATCGTTGGAGATATTTAAGAGCAGGTTAGACAGACACCTGTCAGAGATAAGCTAGACCATGCTTGGTCCTGCCGTGAGGGCAGGGGACCGGACTCGACGATCTCTTGAGGTCCCTTCCAGTTCTAAGATTCTATGATTGATCCCCCAATCCACCACATTCTTCCGCACCCACCCATCTGCCACATCCTTCCTCACTCCCCCTCCCAGCACTTGCTGTGTCCCTCCTCACCCACCCGAACCCCATGAGGAGGAGGCTGGAGGAGAGGAGATACAGCAAGTGGATGGGAAAGATGCGTGGAGGAGAAGTAAGGAGAAAGACTCACCAGCCAGCAGTTGTAGGCAGTGCGGACCACAGGGAAGGCAGAAATCAGGAAGGAGAAGAGACTGGGATACCCCAGCCCAGGTGTCAAGAGTCAGATTGGTGGGGCTGAATTAGCTTAACCTCCCCTGGCCTATTGTAGGCACTGCCTATGTTCCCCTGCACCGTGGCATCTTCACAGTCCTGGCTCCTTTGGCTACACAGGGAGCCCCTCATAGCTCTGCTGTCAGCTGTGTACCACTCCCTGCAATTTGTTAAATCTAGAAAAAAAGTCTTAGTCAGTCATTGTAATTAGGGGAGAGAGGCAGAAAAATAACAACCAATTCCGCCAAGCATACGTATTCAAAATGTGACCTTTCCCACCACAAGTCCCCCAGCAAGTCCTGGGGCATGCTTATTTGACTTCAGGGATAACCATTTGTCACATTGTTTATATTATGAGGCACCTCATGACTGGTATTGAGCATCCAGGGTGCAGCCCAGAAAGTCATATGAAGTTGCCCTATCTGCATATTGGGTTTCATCCAAAAACTTCCATTAATTTCATCCTTTACAAGCTGCCATCTAAGAAATACTGTTGTTTGTGCAATATTGCAGGTCGCGCTAGGGCGTATTTGATCACAGCTTGATATGAAAGAGTCTGTAGCAAAACAGTGACCTGAAGACAGTAACCTCCATCCACATGCCACTGTCCAAAGCCTCCATTTACAAAAGCACTGAAGTCCGACTGAGCTAGGAAATATGCTTTGCTGAACAGGGACAGATTTAGGCCCATGTGTTTCCGTTTTCCTGTATCAGGGCCAAACAGATCACTGATACTTTGCAACAGGCATTGGGAAAAAAATATGTGATTATGATATTCATACAACCCATCTGCCAATTTCACAGCATTTTTAAGGCAGGTTCTGTGGCAGCTTACACTGCAAAAAAATCAGCCCCCAGCATTATTCGGAAGCTGAAAAGCTGCATATTTATGAAGAGAGATTGAGAGTTTCGGTGCAAGCTTCTCTTCGAAGGTACCGTGAGAACCCCAGGTGCAGACACCCTGGCTACGTCTACGCTGTCTGTGGAGCATTCACAACTCAAATGCACTTTTGCTTAAGTAAATCAGCAGTAAAACAGCAGAACAGAGGGCTTTTGCCAGTGTAGGTAAACCTCCTTCTACGAGACATAACTCTCTTTTGCACTACAGCTCTTGCTCAAAAAGGCAAGTGTAGATGCTCCAGAGGGTTTTTTGCACAAGAAAAAGCACAGGTGCTCTGATGGTCCTCCAATTCTGCTTTAACAATTTCAGATGATCTAGAATTCACCAGGACTTTGGCAAACTTGTTCCAATATTAATTAGACTAACTGTAAAAAAAAAACCCTGTGACTTATTTGAAATCATTGTTTTGAATGGTTCACATCATATATATAGTAGCCCAGTGTCTGAGAGCCTGTAATGCCAAATTGCTGGCTGTTCCCTCTGGGGGGCGCTGTTGCCTGAAATGCTGGCTGTTCCCTCTGGGGGGCGCTGTTGCCTGAAATGCTGGCTGTTCCCTCTGGGCCCTGCACTCCCCATGCAGCACGGGCCGCCCAAACGACCGCTTGCTCCCCCGTGGCGGCCCGGCTGAGTGGCACCGAAGTCAGCCAAGTGCCACGGTGGGAGGCGAAGGGGGGCGAGGCAGTGATGTGCGGCATGACAGCGGCTCCAGGTCCCGCCCTCTGGCCGTGAACATCACTGCCCCGCCCCCCTTCACCTCCTGCCATGGCGCTCAGCTGACTTCTGCACCGCTCAGCCAGGCCACCGTGTGACAGCAAGCAGCGCAAGCGACCATTTGGGCTCCGCACCCCCCATGCAGCACGGGGAGTGCGGAGTCCAAACGGCTATTTGGGCTCCGTGGTCCCCCGAGTGAGAGGCAGGGGGGGGGGGAGAAGTGAAAGAGAGAGACAGAGAGAGAGGCAGGAGGCAAAGGAGAGTTGAGAGAGAGAGAATGGCAGGCAGGAGAAGGAGGAGGAGGAGAGAGAGACGGAGCGAGAGACAGACGTGGAGTATAGACCTGAAAATCCCGTCTTATGGCGGGCTAATTGGCTAGTTAGTTAATATTAGTTCAGGATCTGGCTTTGGACTGATTTTGAGTTTGGTGTGACAGCCCTTTGTTTATCCAAACAAATTACCCTTTGCTCATGTTTAAAGGGACTGAGCAAAGTGTAGAGATATTACATTGATGAGCCTCAATATTCTACCTACACAGGAAGATACAAAGTTAATTTTTCCATAAGCCTTAAAGACTCTTGGAAGGAAAGCCAGAAGGATCCATTTCTGGATTTGTTTGTGTTTGCATTTGGTTCTCTGTTCTTCAAGAAATTCTCCCCTGGTTTGAATTGAAATCCATCACAAATTGGCTCAGCTAGGAACACTGTCACATTGACTGAGAAATGGCTGAAGGTCTGTAAACAGAGGCTAACGATAAATAGTAATGCATCACGTTGAACAGAGGTGTCCATTGGGGTGCCACAGGGATTGGTGTCTGGCTTAGGTTTATTTAACAGCATTATTAATGATCTGGAGGGAGACGTAAACAACACATTAATTAAGTCTTCACATGATACTAAATTGGGACTTTTTGCATGTAAGAGTGAGAAGACAGAAATTGTACAGAGGGAAATAGGTTAGAAATGAATGAGCAGGAAATATCCAAACCTTGGGAAAAAATCATGATAATACAATGATGAAAAAAAAACTTAAACACATAGGGTATGTCTACACTACAATGTTAGTTCGAACTAATGGACGTTAGTTCGAATTAACATTCATAGCTGCTACACTAGCGCTCCGCTAGTTCGAATTTGAATCGAACTAGCGGAGCGCTTAGTTCGAACTAGGAAAACCTCATTTTACGAGGCTTAAGCCTAGTTTGAATTTACTAGTTCGAATTAAGGGGTGTGTAGCCCCTTAATTCGAACTAGTGGGAGGCTAGCCCTCCCCAGGTTTCCCTGGTGGCCACTCTGGCCAACACCAGGGAAACTCTATGCCCCCCTCCCAGCCCCGGACTCCTTAAAGGGGCACGGGCTGGCTACGGTGCCCGTGCCAGGTGCAAGCCTGCCAGCACCCAGCCAGCAGACCCTGCACCTGGCACGGCACAGAGCCACCCACTCGATGTCCCCCAGCCCACCCCCTCTTCCCGGGACCAGGCTGGCAGCTCCCGGGAGCTTGCCCTGGGCCGCAAGAGGCGGGCACCTTCCTGGGCTAGTGCGGACATCGTGGACCTCGTCCACGATCTCCGCACTAGGCACAGGAAAGTGGCCGTCTAGGGCAGGAGAGCTGCCAGCCTGGCCACCCAGGAGCAGGTGTGCATGAAAATCAAGGGGGTCCACTGAGACCCCCGACCCTGAGCCCTGAGCTTACAATGGCCGTCCTGGGTCAGACCAAAGGTCCATCTAGCCCAGTAGCCTGTCTGCCGACAGCGACCAACACTAGGGACCCTGGAGGGGATGGACCGAAGACAGTGACCAAGCCATTTGTCTCGTGCCATCCCTCTCCAGCCTTCCACAAACTTTGGGCAGGGACACCACTCCTACCCCCTGGCTAAGACTACTCCATGGACCCAACCTCCATGACTTGATCTCACTTCCATTTAAACTCTGTTCTAGTTGTAGCCTTCACAGCCTCCTGCAGCAAGGAGTTCTGCAGGTTAACTATTTGCTTTGGGAAGAACAACTTTCTATTACTAGTTTGAAGCCTGATACCCATTCCTTTCCTTTGGTGTCCTCTAGTCCTTCTTTATGGGAACTCATGAAGAACTTTTCTGAATGCACCCTCTCCACCCAACCCCTGCTTTTAGAGACCTCTATCCTGTCCCCCCTCCGTCTCCTCTTTTCTAAGCTGAACAGTCCCAGTCTCTGTAGCCTCTCTTCATCTGGGACCTATTCCCAACCCCTGATCATGTTAGTTGCCCTCCCCTCTCTCAGCCTTTCTCTTCCCCTCTCCCACCTCCTTTTCGCAGTCTCCCCCAGTTTTGTTCAATACAGACAGAGTCAATGTTGGAAGAAATGTTATCTTTATTTTGTACATCAATAAGAAGGGGGGCTAGGGAAGGGTAAGTGGAAGGAGGTGAGGGAGGAATGGGGTACGAGCCCCCGATGGGGAGGACTGGGCTGGCTCTGCGGGCTTCTGGGGGTGGAAGCTCTCCTGCAGCCCCCTGATTGCCCCCTCTCCCCAGATGGCAGCCTGCGGCAAGTGCAGCCGGGCTGATGGCCGAGTGGTGTGATGTGCCCAGTGTGGGTACTCCGGGCAATCCAAGCCAGGATTGCTTTGCAAGCGGGGCACCCCTTAGAACTGTCTGTCCGGGGTGGGGGTCGGGACCCTTTAAGCGCAGCCCTCGGCAAGCCTGAGACAGCATCTCCACGCTCTAAGTCCTCCTCTGATGCCCTGCCGGCACTGCTTCCGGCCATCCTTAACCCCGGTTCAGAGTCCACTCAATGTGGACTTGCTAGTTCGAATTAGCAAAACGCTAATTCGAACTAGTGTTTAGTTCTGGACGCGTTAGTTCGAATTAGCTTAGTTCGAATTAACTAATTCGAACTAAGTTAGTTCGAACTAGCGCTGTAGTGTAGACATACCCATAGCTATCATGGAGGGATATTTTTGGAAAGATGTAATATTAACCCCCGCCCCACTACTAGACATAAGTGATAGTCAAAAGCAAATTGAATAGAGGTTGATTTTGCAAAGTGGGAGGAAAAAAACGGGTCCAAACATGATCTCCTTACTCAGTTCAACTCCTTGTTAATGGATCCCAAATAATACTGGATCCATACCTGAAAACTTCCTAAGGTAATACTCCGAGCTGATTTCACTAGGGAGTTTGTGTCACAGACCAGGAAAGTGCTGGAGAGACAACCCAGAATACTATTTTCTGTCACAGCGGCACTAGAAGATCATCAAAGAGAATTTGGGGAAAAGAAAAAAAAATGTGACTTAAAGAGGACTGAACAGACTTGTTTCTGATCTCACACCATCATAAATCGGTAGAAACTCCTAGTGTAATGTTCTGGTCCCATAAGTATGCCTCAGTTAAATGAGTGAAATGATAATCTATTGCTGGTAATTGGTGGATGCAAACCCCTTCAAAGAAGAGGAATTCACTGGGGTGACCCAAAGGGAAACGGGCCAGCTCTCAGTGTTCGGTGCCTTTATTTTGCTCTACTTTACCCCTAAATGTTTTCAAAGAGCCTAGTAAGCCGTGGAAGTGTGGGTGATGCTGCTAGACACATTGACCTCTCGTGATCCAGCAATTCTCTGGTTTGGCACTAGTCAACTCCCAAAGGTGCTGGGCTGGAGAGCTTCAACCTCTAGTGAAATCTCATCGACACCTATTAAAGCTACACTGGTTTATCCTCCCTGAAGATCTGGAAGAGGAGAGAATGAGGGACTGTGGAGAAGGTGCTGCCGCATTACGCACACGACTGCTAAACACCAGTTATACCCACAGATATTGAGAGGAAATCCATCAGGGTCAGTGGAGTTACTCTAGGCATCTGCTGGTGTAACCTAGGCCAGGGGTTCTCAACTTTTGTCTTTCTGATGTTGTGTGTGGCCCACACACACACACACACACACACACACACAACATGATGTAAAAATTCCATGGCTCACCTGTGTGGATGTTTTTCTGCATAGAAAAGCCAGGACCGGCACTAGTGGCTAGCAAGCAGGCAGGGTGACTGCTAGGAGCCTCTCGCCAGAGGTGGCCCTCTGAAGCTAAGTTGCTCAGGCTTCAGCGTCAGCCCTGGAGGGCAGGGCTCAGGCGGGTCTCCAGCTTTCTGTCCTAGGCTCTAAAAAGTCCAATGCCAGCCCTGCGTGAAGCTCTCCAGGGGTTTCCAGACCTCCGGTTGACAACTACTGACCTAGACCATAAGGCTATGTCTACACTGCAGGCTTTTTGCACAAGAACAGCCATTCTTGCACAAAAGCTTGCAGAGCGTCTACACTGCACGCGTGTTCTTGCGCAAGTACATTTACAGTACAGCATCAGAAAACAGGGCTTCTTCTGGAAGAGTTATTCCTCTCCCCACGAGGAATAAGCCCTCTTGTGCAAGAGCTCTTCCAGAAGAAGACCGTGTAGACAGGTAACATTAATTTCTTGCGCAAGAAAACCCTCTGGCTAAAATGGCCATCAGAGCTTTCTTGCCCAAGAGAGCGTCCACACTGCCATGGACGCTCTTGTGCAAAAGCACATCTCTTCCACAAAAGCGCACGGCAGTGTGGACGCGCTCTTGTGGAAGACCTTTTGCACAAGGACTCTTCTGCAAAACAGTTCTTGTGCAAGAAGCCTGCAGTGTAGACAAAGCCCCCTAGAGTATTTAATAACGCTGGACAGAGTTCCGGTAGCATCATTTCAGTGGTACAGTAATTCCTCATTTAACACTATAGATATGTTTCAGAAAATGATTGTGTTAATTGAAAACGTGTTATGCGGGGTCAATTTTCCCATTGAAAATAATGGAAAAGGTGGGGGTTGCGTCTCAAGCGGTGGTGTCTGTTGGGACCGGGACATAAGGTTGGGGGAGAAAGGGGACTGGATTACAGCAGGGAGGGGAGGTGTTTGGCTCTGGAGAAGGGAAGAGGAAGAGAGGGGAGGGGGATTAGGTTGGGAGTATGCCCCTGTGATGGGTCTGCCAGGACCTGCACTGCATCCAGCGAGGGGGAGTCAGCAGGGAATGGCGCGGCGAGTGGTGAACCCTCGGCCGCTTTGCAGAGAGGCGGGGGAAGCCCTGCATAACTGCCAGAAATCGTGTTAGTCCCGGGACGGTCGTGTAATTCAAAAAACATTTGCTAAAAAAAAATCGTGCTATCGCGAAAACGTGTTAAGCAGGCACGTGTTAAATGAGGAATGACTGTATTGTTCTCTGATACTATGGAATGCATAAAACTAATCAGGAGTAATGAGATTAAATAGAGAAAAGGGATATTTAAGATGAACAAGAACATGAGAAATGTCCTAGCTATGAGACCTGTTGAGCTACTGAATAGTCTCCTTAGGGGATGATTGGCAGTTCCACTGGGTGGGTCATTTAAAACTAAACTCAACCAAATCCTGACAAATAATCAGCCCAGCTTTTCTTAGAGGTAGGTCACTTAGTCCACCACCGCTCATACAAACTAGAAATAAAAGGAACTTTTTAGACTGACTTATTTGGAGGTGCGCTTAGTTTCTAACCTCTCAAATCCCATCACATGGCAACCTGACACAGCAGCCAACACGTAAATCCATGTTCACAATAGGATAGAAAAAGAAGTTTAGGTGAATTGCTTGAGGATGCTATAACACAATGTAAAAACTGAAGGCTTTTTGTGTCTAATATATTAAGTGAATTCCTTTACTTTTGTAAATCAAAACTCTTGACTGCTGAAATAGCCAGCAGCTATTGTGACTGACTATCAGTGTTCCTCTAAGAGCACACATGAATTTACAGAAAGTAAATATGTATTAGGCAGGTCTGTTGAAAAGGTTATAACTCAAAGCGGCATGGACATCGTTCCCGGAGATCGGGCCAAATGATGGTCTCATTTGGATAGTTGTAAATCTGAAACACATCTGGAGTAATGCCTTTGCATTCCATGGAGCTATTTGTAAAAGGCTGCGTTTGAGATACAACGCAGTAGGCTTGGTTCCAATCTGCAAAAGCACGTTGCCAGTTGATGAAGATGTCCAATTTATGTTCCGAGCTCAGGAATAACTCGCATTCCGTTATAGGCAAGCGCCGAGATTTACATCCAGAGAAAATAAGGATTTGCCCCAAGCTGATTTCATGAAAGGAAAACCAAAATAAAAGGAACACCGAAGCTTTGTCTCATTTTACCAGTCATAACCAGAAAATAAAGACTTCTCTGTCTAGAGCCATGGGCCTGAGAAAGTGTTAAAATGTTGGTTTGGCACATTCATGCTCTTTCTCTCATTCTTACAGCTCCTCTCACAGGGAAAAAACCTCTAGCTCAGGAAGTAATTCTAAGGGGCTACTGAGAGGCATGTCTGCACCTCTGAGAAAGAGAGGGAAACATAAGGAGGGCTGCTGCTATGCCCTCCACCACTAACATGCAGATGCAGTTTCTTCGCTGTCTGAGCTCACGCCTCTCTATTGATATACATGACCATTCTGGGGTGAATGGAAATGTGCAGCAACGGTAAGTATTTTGCAAGGTCAGGAAATGCTGGTGTCACAAGTGGGACTAACACGGTGCAGTCAAAGGACAGAAAATGGTGAATATTGCCAGGCGTTTTATGCAGCGTAGCAGTGGCCATATTGGTCCCAGGGTAGCAGAGTCCTGAACAATTGTTCTGTGTGGCTTGAAAGCTTGTCTCTCACCAAGAGAAGCTGGTCCAATCAAAGATGTTACCTCCTAGCTAGTGTTGTTATATGGTGTGACTGAAACACATACTCATCCCCAACCACACACCCCAGAGCAGAAACACTAACCCACTAACCCTGCAGAAAACCCCACTGTAAACGCTGTCATGCACATTGGACAAACTGGACTGTCTCTATGAAACAAACTACATGGAGACAAATCGGACATCTAGAATGGTAACATACAAAAACCAGTGGGAGAACATTTTAACCTCCCTGAAGACAGAGATACAGACTCAAAAGGTGCCATCCTCAGTAAACAAACAAACAAAAAATCCTTCAAAAACAGGCTGCAACATGAAACTGCTGAGCTGGAATTCATATGCAAATATGACACCACAAGAATGGATCTGAATAGGGATTGGGAATGGTTCTCTCATTACAATAATTTTCCACTTTAGGTATTTTCACCTTCTTATCCACATGCACCCTGACTGAATTAACTCTGATGCAACACTCCCATTACTGTATCCCTACTGTTTTTTTTTTTCACTTTCTGCATCTGATGAAGTGAGCTGCAATTCACGAAAGCTGATGCCCTAATCAAATTGTCTGTCTTTAAAGGGGTCACCAAAGTCCTTGTTATTTTTACTGAAACAGACTAAACCGGTTACCTCTGAAACCTTCATGTTATTTATTTAAACTCAGAGTTGGTGTTTCCATTTACTTGCAGCATTATAGTATTTAATCCTATGCTTAACTTTATCTGCATTAGTCCTACTGACGCTCTCCACCGATCTCCTGCTGGCTCTCCATGGAGGGTAAGTTTCAGCCAGAAATTGAACACGAACAATTTCAGAGAGCAGGTTAAAAATGGGGGGGAAATATATTTAAAGAACTCTTTTTACAGCATTAGTGCAGCTCCAGCCACCTGAGAAAGGGTTGAGTTGTGGGAGATACATGGTCCTTTTATAGAGATACAGGAAACAAGGGGATTAAGTGTGTGATTCAAAGCCCACTGAATGTAAAATAATCCTATTGCCTTGAATTGGCTTTTGATCAAAATCTACAGTTGTATAATACACTCAACTGTGTGAGTCTAAATGGAATAATACTGTTTGCAAATCTTCTCTGATCTATGCTCAGAGCGTCCCACAATTTCCTAAAACAAACAAGGACACAAAAGAATAGAAACAAGTTCCAGGAGAGCCTAGAATAGGACAAATTGTGTTGGTGTCATGAAATAATCACTTGCTTTGGATTTATAATGCAAGCCAAGTGACTTTAAAACATGGGGAATATGGTTTTCCACCAAGAATACTCACTGGACTGTATAATTCCAGTATGAATCTGATATAAGTGACTTCAAGTGCACAAAAATGTAAGGCTAAGTAGTTCTGAGCATTGTCCCATCATTAGGGATCTTATTGTGTTGTTGGTTGTCTCTCGGGAGCAAGGAAGACATGTTGTGCATTTCATTTGTGAAAACACATGTGGCTCCAGAGCCCAAAGGTCGAAGCACACATGCGGTTACAGATAGGGCATGGGACGCCGATTGTCATGATAGGAGAGAACTCTTTCTATCGGTTGTTAATGCCAACCTTATCCCTGATCCATGTGGCTCCGTCTGCAGACAACAAGGGGGCAGAGCCAGACTTGGAAGGACCAAGCCTCTCATTAATACCGACTTGCAGGTCGAAAAGTTGTTTCATCAGACTAGTCTTGATGGCCAGACCGACTCCATTCTGTACTTTCCCTTTCCAGAAGAAAGTATAACCACTAGCTAGTTCAGTGAGAAATCCTTCTTCAGCAAGCCTGGTTTCACTCAAGGCCGCGATATCAGTACCATAGCGTGAAAGCTCTTTAGCGAGTAGGGCTGTTCTCCGATGAGGTCTCGCTGTGTCCTCACTGTCCATGAGCGTACGGATGTTCCATGCTCCCATTACCAACTTCTTTTGTTTGTACAACATAACCAGTGCATGAAAAATATTATAGTGGGAAAGCCTTTGCACAGAGACAATCCCACTCTCTTGGTCTCAAAAGTCAGAATCCAGTGGCACAAAAAAATTGTTACTTCTGGAGACTACCTCGGCCGCATTGGATGGCCATGTCACCTTAAATGTTCTGACATGCCCCACGCACTCCATAGTGCGCTGCTGCAATGCCTTCTCAGCTGTTGAACCATAAGGATTTCCTCCACCTGATCCATCAAAGCAGTCTTCGCATGCTGGGATGAGCAATTAGGGATCTTAATTAGTCACTTTAATCCCTTCCTCCGTCCTATCCATTGAGTTCTGTTAGAAGATTTTTTCACCCACAAATAGAATTGCCATTTGGTTAAGGGAAAGACCACAGACGATCTCCGTGATCTAATTTATTCCATGGAACACCTGGATGTGATAACAAAAGGAATAGATGCTATCGCATTAATGTCACCGAGGTAGAAAAAAGCCCCACACAGTGAAAACAGAGAGGATGAAATAGGCAATGCCCTTGATGTTACTGGGTCTCCTATGCATTGCAGTAAAATTAGTCTACAATGATCTCAAGAACAAGCAGACGGTATCATTTTTCATTCCCTTTAGGACATCCCTCTAATATTACACGTTCTCTTTTCGTCCTCATTCCCAGGAGACACTTTCATTAACGATACTCTTCCCCCAGCAGGCAGATTCTGATCTCATTTGGTGCCAACCTTCATCCAAAGTACATCCATTGAAGTCAGGGAGCTGCATTCGCATAAAGCAAAATGAGATAGAACTAGGCAATGCCAGGATGGGCATCCAGAGAGTAGAGAAATTCTGGATATAAGAGGGGAAGTGGTTAAGCAATCTCTTTTCTGGAATCGATAAATTGCATTGCACTGAAGTGACATTTGTATGGAATCCATGAACTTTATTGGTATTATATTGATTATTTGTACTACAGTAGCACCTAGGATCCACAGTGTTGGACTTGGATCCCCTTGCACCAGGTGCTGTACAAACACCAATCAAAAATACGGTCCCTTTCTCACAAAGCTGACAGTATAAATAAGGCAGTATTTTTGGAGCACTATGTTAAACTTCCAGATATTGCCATGTGGTCGCACGGTTCTATCAGCTCCCTACGGCTCGGTTCTACCATCGATCCTCACTTTAATACAGCCACTGATTTCAGTGAGAGCACTGAGTACACAGCGACTTTGTGTCCAGGCTGAGGTGTAAACAGGGCTACAAACCACAAGGGTGACTCTGCTGTGTAGTCAGACTCCATTAGCGTTGTAAAAATTACTGCCTACCGTTGGCGAGACAAGTTAGCATGTTTTCAAATGGGGATGTACATCAAAGGATGGAATAGTCTTCCAAGGGCAGCCAAGCCATCTCCTTCAAATGGACTGGACAAAGCAGTTAAATATACTGTAGGGGCAAATTGTGCCGAGGCTAGGAATGGAAGAGTGACTTTGTTTATTTATGCAGTATGCTGATTATATGGAGCATTTCATTAGGAGGAACATAAATCCCCCTCAATATCATGACAGAATTTCCTGGCATACTGGGATAAGCAGGCATTGGCACACTTGTAATGTTCAATAGCACAGGAAAAGATATTAAGATGAAATAATCTAAGCAGTAATTCATAAAGCACAAGTGGCATCTGTCCGGATATATGAAATCATAGCTATACAAACCTTCTGATACATGAGCATGTATAAAGGAACACAGCTGCAACTGCGGACAAAAAACAGGCTTCCTCACAGCTCAGGTTCGAACTTTGTCTTCTTTGTTTACCAGCAGTTCTCTCCACCACACAGATACCTCTAAAGCCCCCAAAAATATGCTCACCATAAGCGTATGCAATTCACACTCAAACAATGGGCTTGAGACTTCTCTCATACCGCTTTTACATATTTTTGACTCACACTAGTATGAGGGAAGAATAAGTTCCAGTATCTACTGAGCACTTAAATAAATCACTATCCCTTCAAAGGACCAAAGCCTGAGCTTACTTCAGTTGAACTATTTATGCTGATTTATATCAGCTGGGGATTTGGCACATGGATTTATTCAGGTTGCTGTTATGAAATTCTAATGTTTCCGTTCAAAAGGGAAAAGAAAAGTTTTCTAACCACAACCCGAATAAATGTTGTATTTCTAGTGACATTCAGTTGGATGCTCCTTTTCTCTAATCTGAGGAGGTAAAAATGGTAATATCTTGTAATATGACTAACATTGTTTTTACTGCTCTAAATCACAGAAGGTTCCTCCACTGCATTATTGCATCTGTGTCCACAGATAATTGCTTTCCTTGTTATACTGGTCAGAATAATAAGCTGTGGTAATTAAAATAAACGGACAATTTCAGAGCATATTTCTACTGTAACGAAACAAGCAGCAGGCATAAGCTGTAGAAGTAAACGTCAGGATGACTTATTTGTCCACAGAAAGACCAGATGAGTGAGGTAAAATATTTTATTGGACTAACATCTGTTGTGGAGAGAGATTGTTTGGCACCTTGCATGTGGGTGTAAGTCTGGGAGTCCCTTTCCCAGACCTTAAGAAAAATGCCATGTAGCTTGAAAATGCTTCTCTCTCACCAGAAGTCAATCCAGTCAGACATAGTACCTCACCCACGTTATCTCTCTTAATATCCTGGAACCAACCCAGGTACAACTACACTGCACACTTTGTCACTGCTGCTCAAGACATTTTATTGCATCGTACTTTGTTCCCAGCTATCGAACACACGACAAAAATGGGCCCAAACATTGAAGTCTTGAAGAGCACGGTGATAAATGAAATGTTCATTAGGGTGAGATAGAGCCGTGAGACTGAGCTCTGATGGGAGGGCTCCACGTGACTGCTTCATTTTAGGAAACTACTGGCTATCCCATGGTGCCAATGGCGACGTGATGCCAAGTTGCTCACCCCACATACAGAACAGGCCCACAGGCCCTCAGCTGACCTGTAGCGAGTGAACCTGGCAGATGCCAGGTGCTGGCTTACGGGCTGGGGCAGGAGGGCACCACACAGGGCCCACAAAGCTGCCTGAAGGTGCCGCCCTGTGGCTGACCCCAGTATAGCTCAGCAAAGTGGCCTGTGCTGCCCAGGGATTGTGGCAGGGAGGTGAGGAGCAGTGGGAACAGGGCCTTGGGAAGGGGGCCATGACAGAAGTCCCTGGTCTTGTGCGGCTACGACCCAACTGATCGTGCTGGTGGCATGATGTGCAGGGCCACATTCTGTTCTCTGGGGAACGGCTCCCTCAGGTACCAGGCTCCCCTCTGCAGCTGTGGGGTGCAGATCACGGCTTCAAGCTCCTTCCTCTGCAGCTGTTGCCATATCCCAGCCCTCCTCCCTGCCCCTGGTAGGGCAGTCACAGGTTAACTCTTCCCCAGGTGATGAGGGGGTGTGGGCTGAGGTCAGGCACTCCTGGTGGCTAGGGAGCCCTACTGCTGGGAACATACTGGCTACGTCTAGACTGGCATGATTTTCCGCAAATGCTTTTAACGGAAAAGCGTCCGTGCCAAAGCGTCCGTGCCAAAGTAGACGCGCTTTTGTGCAAAAAATCCCCGATTGCCATTTTCGCGATCGGGGCTTTTTTGCGCAAAACAAATCTGAGCTCTCTACACTGGTCCTTTTGCGCAAAAGGACTTTTGCCCGAACGGGAGCAGCACAGCGTTTCCGCAAGAAGCACTGATTTCTTACATGAGATCGTCAGTGTTCTTGAGGAAATTCAAGCGGCCAATGTAGACAGCTGGCAAATTTTTCCGAAAAAGCAGCTGCTTTTGAGGAAAAACTTGCCAGTCTAGACACAGACTGAGTAGCATAGGGCTTCCTATGAGTCCTACGGAACCCACTAGAAATGCCCCCATTTAGGGATTCCCCACTGACAGACCATGGGGGGGAGGTTAATTGCCCTAGAGAATGTTAGTAAAATACATGCTGAGCAATGGATTAAGAAGTGGCTAACTAAGTGAAAAGCCTTGCAAAAGTCAGTTTTATCAATCAGATTTTCAGGCTCAAAGGACGAAAGCAGGCTTGTTTGACAAGATCTGAATTCATGTTGACTAACGTCCATCGTATTCCTGTCCTTTACTTCTTTATTGGTTGAACCAGCATTAGCTTTCCCATTATTTTGCCCAGGATGAAGGTCAAGTTAACCATTTTATAGTCACCCATCTTGCTCTTTTTCAATATTGACACTATTAGGTTTGTTCCAATCTTCTGAAATGTCTCTGGTTGCTTTAAGATTTACTAAAAATTAACACAAATAGGCCAGAGTTTTCCTCACCCACTCATAGGTGCATTTTTCAGGCCTATCAATTTAACAACTCTTTATCAATGGTTTATCCATTTGTTTATTTTACACCACCTGGCTAGATCTGATCTCTCTTTGAAGATCATCCTTTCTCAGCCGTGGTTCATACCCTACCCTTCAAGCACTGCTTGAATTGTATTTCCTGAAGTGCATACACCTTCTCTTAATTCATTTTGAGATGCATCAGTGGAGGTTTTTTTGGGGCTCTCCTAATTCCATGTACTCTTTGGATTAGCGATGGCCAACTCTAAATTCTGCCAGCCATTTCAGATGTATTTTCCATCTCTGTTCCAAATTTCTCTCCCCTGGAATTTTGCCTTCAATCCCAGTGATCAAAAAGGGGTTGTGATCTGATTTTGGAGTCTGTGAGCATGCGTGAGAATGCTGAATTTCTGTATGATTCAAATAAACTCAAGATCACACACATGCAAACATTTAAAAATAAAAAAGGAACAGCCTCCTAACAAGCTACTATGAGTTTTTCCCCGGTGGAGCACCACTTAGAAAAACAAACAAACAAGCGAAAACCCACGCATCTACCAATTCTCTCATCTTTACGGTTCCTGACTAGTACAAACAGCTCAAATTAAATCATTTGTGAGTTTCACTAACAATGTGCCTTGAGGTGACGAACTTGAAAAGGCCAAAGCAAATCACAGAAATGCGGAAGATCTTAGCACAAATTCCAGAGTGTCAGAGGAGGCTTGGATAAACCCACACTTCAAAAGCAGGAGTCAGCGCACTGCAGCAACAACAGATAATTTTAGAGTTTTTGTGCTATAGTGAGGGCCATCAGTTTCACAAACCATTAGCCAATGCCTGTTAAAACCAATCTTTGTATGAGGCCATGTCTCTATGTACTGGAGGATCAATGCTTTGGTGCTCAATCTTCTGAGATTTGATTTAGCAGGTCTTCACTAGAGGGAGTCCCCATCAGTGCCGGTACTCCTTGCTGTTGCGAGGAGTAAGGGAAGTCGATGGGAGTTTTTTTACCATCATCCTCCCACTGTGGAGATGGCCCCAAGCTCAACTTAAGGTAAGTCAACTCCAGATGAGTTATTAACGTACCTAGGATAGCATTCCTTAAGCTGACCTTCGCCCCACAATGTTGACCTGGCCTCAGGCTATGAGCTATCAAAAACAACTGGACAGTATTAATAATGATTATACCCGTTCATTGATTTTAGCAGGGGAGGGTGACATGCCTAGCTTTTCTTAACCGTTACAGTCATAGGGTGTGATTCACTGCTGTGATTACTCCAGTTTTACAGTAGCGTAACTCTGCTGAGGTCAATGGCTCGCAACTTGACCAATGCTCCAGTGACTTAGGGCCGATGGGGTTAATATTTTTGCATCTGTATTTCAAGGAAAACCAAAATCCAAATAGCAGGTAATTATTCCATGATATTGTTCGATGTAAATTGCTCCGGGTGAGAATCAATCAAAAAGTGTTTTGCAATTTGTAGGCTAGGAAGGATTAGATTCTTATCAGTAAATGATGGTAAATGTCAATTTCACAGCACATTCAAACTGTCGAAAAATACTCTATTGATAATCAAAATCTCCAGGAAGTCAAAGAAAGAAAAATGCTGCATGATAACTTAGTAGAGTTTGATTTCGGGATAATGTATAATTTGACACGGGATGTTCACAGTTTGTGCGTTAGCAATGATACAGCTTTCACTCCCCCCCGCCCCATCTCAGGATCTGCTATCATTAAATAAATTATTGCCTGACGCCCATTGTTTGACCTCCTGTGATTTTCTGTGACAATGAATTTTTTTTAAAGAAAAAATGGTTAAATATAAACTAGAAACGAAGCCGTGGCCACCCTGGCCCAATTCTCCCTGCTGTGTGTAAGTGGGTGGAGCGTGGGAGGAGTTCTGGATCAGCTCTGCCCACCATCCCACAGGATTAGTTCATCCTGTAGGACAGTGACCTGCCCCATGGAAAGTAGGGAGGCGATTTACCACTCTGCCACAGGAAGCAAGAAACAGGGAGCGAATTGTAACTCACAGGGGGGGTCTGGGTCTCACAGTGTGTCCAGATTCAGCCCTGGCATGGTGCAGGTTTATGAACCATCCCTCGCTCTGGTGCTAGAATGCAGCTGCTGTCTAGCCAGTAGTACAGGGTGGACCTCCGCAAACCGGGACTCCCTCGTCCCGAAACATCCTGGTGTTCCTGGACCAGGCAGTCCTGGCTGGGAGCCCCAGTGGCAAGAGGGCTGGCAGCTCAGAGCCTGGTGGGGGCCGGGCTGGGGCTGGGATTGGCATAGGAGCCCCGGTAGCTCAGGCTGCAGCTACCATGGCTGCTACAGCTGAGACACAGCAGCTGCGTCAGCCCCAAAAAACAGGGCCGGGGCTGGCGATGCAGCAGCACGGTGGCAGCAGCTGGGGCCAGCAGTGGGAAGGGAAAGTCATCTGGGGAGCAGGTGGCAGGGGGCCTCCTAAGTTCTGGCAAATTTCCTCATTCAGGACCGGCCAGGTCCTGAGGGTGCCGGATCAGAGAGGTCCAACCTGTACTCAAACTACACAAGGCTATGACGACTTCTGTAATACACACTGCAGGTTTGTTTGGGATTTTTTTGTTTGTCATTGCTCACTGAGTGATGCAGTATTGGAGCGAAGTCATTCCCAGGGACTGAAGCCTTAATGTGCCACAGCAAGTCGTTGCTTTGGGAAAGAGGGGAGAAGAGAGCCTATTTCAGACATATGGCATGTGCTCAAATGCTTGTGGGGTCCTGCAGGGAATCCTAAAAACCAATTTCCCTCTGTCTGAAACGCTCTGGGATGTGGGCATGCCTCAGTGATGACATTTGTGTTTGCCTGGTGGGAAACCATAACGTGCCCAGCAGCACAGATGCACACATTTAATAAGGGAGGGACAAGTTAGAGGAAGCAATATTGTCTTATAAATATACTTTTAATAAGTAACAGACACTTGAAAGCTCTCTGTGCTACGGTGCCATTGTATGCGGAGGGCTCACTCAATGAACCCGGAAAGTGAAGAAGGATGAAGAAAATGGAGAAAATGGATGCAGCAAACAACAGCATACAGGGCAACAAAACCCCCACATGGACAGACTGATCCTACATTCACTGAGGGATACCTGCAATAACTCTGCTGAGTTACTCCAGATCAGAACGTGGTCCCAGTATCTCAAAATAGTTTTCCCATTGTTTCAAAAAAACGGGTTGTCATGAAGGGTCCCTATTTGTCGAGCTGGGTTTCGCCTGCTGGCCCAATGCAGGGTTGGTGCAGCCCATCACTCAGCTGCTGGATCAAGTCATTAGAATACAATTGGCAGAGAGAACAAACAGTCAGTAGTCCCTGAGCCCCCAGGCTGGGGGTAGAGTTCTGGCCATCTGATGGCACAGAACAATGGCCAGCCTGTAGCCCTCCTAGTGTATGGGCCCTCAGATCTGCTGGTTGGGGAAGGTGGTAGCCGTTGGAGGCGCTGGCCATCGGGGTGGGACAGGACAAATGAAGTTTGTTGTCCCTGTGCTTCCCGGCTGAGGCAACCGGGGAATCAGCCTCTTGGGCAGGGCAGAAGAGCAATCCGTGTGTAGTCCCAAGTGAGACAGAGCAAACAGGCCATGAACCTCCACACTGAGACCAATAGCAAACAGCTGCCATGCCTAGTGGTCCAGGGGTATGGCAGGGGAACTCAGCCTCGCCCACTCCACTGAGTTCTGACCCAGGAGCCTGTGAGGCGAGGGACTTCCCCACGATGGGTTTAGGCATCAGCTTTGACTACATCTCCTGGGTCACCCCCTGCCACAAACTGCATCTCATCGGTCTCCACAAGCGGCAAGTCGCCCGTCACATCGTGCGGCTCCACCACTGGGAGCATCTCCAGCAGCAGCGCCTGCCCATCTGCAGGTCGCATTGGGGTGGTGCTTTTGGGGACCCCACAGCGGCTGCTCCAACCATCCTATGAACGGAAGGGACCTGGAGGATTATGGAGGCCTGGCAGGGGGTGACGGCAGGCGTTGCATCCCCTGCACTCATCACACGGGCAGCGGGAGCTGGAGTGGCCCAGCAACCTTCTCCACCTCACCATGCTGCTCTCCCAGCCCCAGAGCTGGTCCACAACATTTTGACAGCTGAGGTGGGGAGCTCAAAAGACACCCCCTCTCTAGAGCAGAGAGAATACATATGCACCAGCAGCAGACACAGTTTTCTACACGCTGGGTCCTACTGACGCTCCCCTCCCCCACAATCTGACACCTGAGGTGGTTTGCCTCATGGTAAGGCCAGCCCTGCCCAGCCCATGCAGGGCGTGGGGTAGAGGAGGCTGCTGTTGCCTGTGTAGTGAGTAGAGGGGTGGGGACGACCCCTGCTGTCATCCCATGCCAGGCCCTCATAATGCATCAGGCTGCATTGCTCTGGGAAGGAGGCCATGGGGCAGAATGGGGGTCGAGCAGGGGCAGGGCTGAGGGAAGGGGTGGAGTTGGGGACTCAGGGTGGGGACAGGGCCTGCTGCAGTGTGGGAGTTTGGCCTGCTCCCCACTCCTGGGACACTGGAGTGGGTTACCCCCCCCTCCCAGGAGGGTCCTGATTAGCCCTTCTAGAGACACTTGTGGAACACCCTGCAGTCAGCCCTAACTGATCTGAACTGCCTTCTTTTATCTGGCTCCTCCACCTGGAGCACGTGCAGCAAGGGGAAGGGGCGTGGCTTCCAGGGCTGATAGTGTTTGGTCCAATAGGGTTGGCACAGCCTGCCACACAGGGCAAGACATTAACAATGATTTTCCAAGCAGCTGCAAGCAAGGATGGTCAATGCAGCCCTCGGCAGCTCAAGCAGAGCCAGCTTCCAGAGTAAACTCTCCTCCCCCTTCTAAACATACATCACCGGAGAGACTAACCAAGGGCTGGGGAAAGGGCAGGAGTCAGTGTTGGAGTTAAAAGAAGACTTCGAGCCAAATAATTCGGAACGTTTTGAATGAGGGCTGAATTCTCGGCTGTGGTTTGACGTCTTCTTGCGATGGTACAGCTGAGCAATCCATCTGAATGGAAAGAATGAGGGTGTATGTTGGTGGAGTCATTATTCATGGAGCTATCTGAACAATTCCATGCTACGTTGAGTCTCTAAAAGGTGGTATAGGCTCTAAGGTGCATTCCCATTGCAAAGGCAAACGGGAGGAAGTCGGTTTCTGTGATGACAGGCTGGTGGTAGTAACAGATCCTCATGGGACAGATATTGATGTGCCTGTTGCAAGGTAGGCCAAGACAGGGATAAACCCTGAAGTCTTTTCACTTTGGGGAATGGGAAAAAAGTTTGCTAAATACAGCTCCAATTTTCTAAGGTGCTGAGTGCCCTACTGAAGCCAGTCAGACTTCAGGATGCTCAGAGATTGGCAGAATCAGACTCAAAACAGTGGCACTGAATTGCCACAGATGATGGCCAATGGAAACGGCACAGCTAAGTATTCTACTGTAGTGGCTGCAAAACGCCTGATTGGGCTTTGTTCAGGGTAGGCATTGACAAGAGTTGGCAGAACTAATCAGAAAATTCTGTCTCAATGTTCATTAACATTTCACTTAGACAACAATTTTCTGACCAACTCTAATTATCTGGGTACAAATCTCTCAAGGAGCAAACATCCTGTACTTTCTACATCTAATCATATTCTGGATATTATACCGGGTTAGGCCCTAATGAATTTGCATCTATTAGAATATCAAATACACTCCTCTGCAATTGTTCAGACACTGGCTCAGGAGATATGAGATATTCAAACCAATATGAAGCTGCAATTCAGAGTTTGAGGCCAAATCAGGATTCTCGTTCCAATTTACATTGTATGTTGCACATAATTTATTGCCAAATGGTGGACATTTTTGGAGACCAGACTGAGTTAGAAAGATACTTATGTATTTCAAGGGCTTGAGGATAGAATAGTCCCACTGAATGAACATGATTACAATTAACCATGTGTTTAAGTATTTGGCTAAATCATAACTTGTTGATATTGTAAGATTTCAACCATTGTAAAGATATGCTTGCTTGCAGTAGATCATTCAGCCAATAAAGACATTCCAGACAGACTGTAGTCCCTGGTCAACTAGGGAGACAAAGCTGGAACACAAGCTGTGTGGAAATCTGTTTCCATATTGTGTGATGGATTTTTTTATTTTAATAAAGGCCTCCTGTTTAAGATGGACTGTGATTCCATATATTACTTCAGGTATCTTAAATTATGGAAATATTGCCAAAGTAACTTTCATGTTGGAATATATCTATATCAGATATCAAATTACAGGACCTTCTTTCTCTTTTGGATCTGATCCAGAACTAAATCCATAGAGGTGGACTGGGGAACTGGTAGGGATTTGATAAGGTTCAAAGGCAGGCCCGTCTACTCTATTTTTAACTTTGTGACATGCCAGGAGCTAAGGATGCACACTTCAGTTTCAGATGAAATAAATAAATATGATACACACTAGCAGGTTCAGTGAAATACCTCATCAACTGTGAAAGGCAGTTGATACACAGGGCCGTAAGACTAGCAATGCTTACCAAACAAGATTTCCAGCACCAGTTATGTTTCAGCCCAGAGAAGGTAACTTTGACATCAGACAGATTTTTTTTATCATTATTTGTTGGTTTTGACCAGGGGCACCTGGGAAAAAGTTAGTAGACAATCAAGAAAGATTGCTGACAGGTGAAGAGACAGACAATGGCTTAGAAGGACTAATGGGATGTTCTTTGCAAGAAACTGAATTTAAACCCCCGTGAGAAAGATTCACTTCTTCATCTTTGACTGTCCACAGATCCTCACTGCAGAAGTGTGTTAACTTTTGTTTGCTTCAAGTGTAATTGACAAGCACTTAGAAGTACCGTGTAGCTTCCACATACCGGTGTCACAGAGAATGCTTCCACTTTCCTTATTAATCCTCTTCAAATTACTCTGTATCCAAAACGACAATACTTGAGCTGTGTAAAATACCGGAAAGTGCAACATGTGTATAAGGAAATGGATTGGAAAATATGTGCTGACTGGTTTGCAAAATGACTGACAAATAAATGATTCTGATTGTGAAACTAGAACGTGGGCTTCAACATTCGTACCCCAGTGAGTCAAAGGCAACATTCTTAAGTAAACAAGATTCTGAGCCTGCTGAAAGTAGTTGGCATGTTTGGGAGGAGGTGAATTTCTCTGCCAGCCAACCTATTCAGGTTATAATGTGCTGTGGATTTAGTTTATTGCATGGATGCCTTCTGAATTCTATTGTTTAAATATATAGGATCTGATTCTCATGTTCATTATGTTGGTTTTACAGTGCGCCTCCATCAACTCTGGAAGAAGAATTCCTGATTTACGTCAATGTTAACGAGCGACCAATCCAGCTCATAATTGGTCCACGGATTCTTATTTTAAGCCATTTGCACTGTATGTGCTAAAAAGATCACAGAGAAAAAAATAGGAGCTAATCTTCACACTTTGATTGAGGAATACAGCTGTTCATATTCAATTTTGCCAGTATCTTTGTCAGCATAGCAAATCCAACCTTTTACATTTCAGTGACATTCCCCCCCTGTCTCCCAGCCTCATGTGCTTTATCCATGTGTACCTGTAAAGTGTATGTGCCTCTGTAACCCACACACCTTCTGGGTGTGGTGCACTGTCCTACCTAGTGGCAGTGAGGCCACTTACAGAGAGAATAATGAATCTGCTCCACAGCTTTAGTTAAGCGCTAGCTGGCTTTTAGCTCATGCAGTAGAGCAGGGTTGGGCAAAATGTGATCTATGGGCCAGATCCGGCCCACTAGAGCCTCAGCCGGCTTCCTGCCTGTTGGCATTACATCTACCACTCTTCTTGTAGAGGCACAAGAGAAGAGCTGGTCAAATTTTCAGTTTAGAGATGTTGGTGTAACCACCACTGGGTGTACTTGAACCTGGGACTTCTGAAGCAAAGTATAGGAGTCTCTAACCTCTCAGCTAAAACCCAGCTGCCGCCCAGCCCATGCTGTAGAGGTCTCTTGGGCTATGTCTACACTGGTGTCTTCTTATGCCAGAAAAATGCAAATGAGGCTAAGCGTGGAATATCACTGAGCCTCATTTGCATACCTAATGAGCCACCATTTTTTCAGAAGAGGCTCTTGCGCCAGAAGGAGCTGTCTACACTGCCCCTTCTTGCGCAAGAAAAAACCCTCTTGTGCAATGCCACTACGCTGATTATTTTCAGGAATAACGGCATTGCGCAAGAGGGGTTTTTCTTGAGCAAGACGGGGCAGTGTGGACAGCTCCTTCTGTGGCAAGAGCCTCTTCTGAAACAATGGCAGCTCATTAGGTATGCAAATGAGGCTCAGCGATATTCCACCCTTTGCCTCATTTGCATATTTCTGGTGCAAGAAGCTGCCAGTGTAGACATAGCCTTCGTCTTAACTGTTGCTGTGGTCTAGGTACCACTTGCATTGCTCAGTAACCACACTAGGTATGTGGGTTACGGTGGCATCTCCTTTAGTTAGAATGTTAGAATTTCCAGCTTCAGAAACTTGATCCTCTAATTCTCCTTCCCTGCTTGTTTTTGTGTGCCAGTATGTCAGAGAGTTAGCTTGCACATCCGTGGCAAGCTGGTGCCCAGCTACTGAATTTCAATTCTGGAGAACTGCGGATGAACTTTTTCTAACAGGAAGGTAAGCAATTTACTCGCTTGGTGTGTGTTTCAGCACGCTCCGGTGGCTGGCCTGAGGGAACCACAGGAAGGGGCCATAGGAACATATTACTGCTGCCAACTTCAGGAAAAGCCATCAGTTCAGGTGGGGTAGATCCTGAATTTGGGGAAAGGCTACCTCCAACTGTTCAGGTATCACAGTAATAAGGATAGTATACTGTCTTGAGGAGAGAGAGAAAGAGACTTGGATCTCAACTTTACAGATGGCCACTAATTCGATGATGCAGCAAACTAGGAACATTTGGAACTGGATCTAGACGCTTTGAATTGGGTCCACTTCTAACTTCAGCAGAAGTTTACAGCTTAATCCTGCAACCCTTAGTCCCATGACTAGTCCCACCAGCTCTTCAGTTCAATGGGAACTCGGTGGCTACGCCTACACTACCTTTTTTTGTAGCAAAAGATATGCAAAGTGTGCTTTCATTTGCATATATTCTGCTGATCCCTTTTGCGGAAGAGGTTTTGCCAATAAAAAGCCCTGTGTAGATGGGGCCATTTGTTGGAAAAAAAACCTTTTGTGTAAGATCCTGTAAACCTCATTTTTTGAGGAATAAGGGATTTTGCGCAAAAGGTTTTTTTTCCGACAAATGGCCCCATCTACATGGATTGGCAGAAGATATGCAAATGAGAGCGTAATTTTCATATCTTCTGCCGCAAAAAAGTGGCAGTGTAGACGTAGCCTCAAATATAAGGGCTGTGGGATCCGATTTTTATTTTCTATAGCATCTTCTCTACAAAGACTCTCCCCAGATTAAGGCAACTTGACCTCTCACTTCCGCCAGAGTATAATCCAGTTTTGAGTTTCTGGTCTGTCTCTGAAACGGTGAGTGGGAACCTTGGGAATGCTTCATACACTCTCTAGGCCTGTGTTTACGATGTATACTTTACTAAGGAAAAGGAACGGGTTGGTCTGGAGTGCTTTGTGAAAGCATGGAAGGGAGATTCTCATCCATCTCACATGAACCCCTGTGGCAGAGCATATTATGGAATATCAAAACTGCTGCTGTGAATTTCCACTTAGCTCTGATACAGCACAAGATGCTGTTCCGAATGCATTGGACAGCACAGAGGCTGTGCAAAATATGGACCTTTCCCTCTGATGTTTGTTGTTGATGGAATAAAGAAAAAGGAACTCTGTTCCCTATGCTGTGGGATCGTGCAACGCTCGAGAGTGTAAATAACACATGTCTTCAGCAAATAAAACTCGCTGGATTTAACGGCACCACAAAGATTTTGGCTCGTGTGGGATTCCAGACTTCCATTCCACCAGACATCTGTGTTTTTCCCCTCCCTCTACGCACCTCTTCCCTTCCTTTGCCATTTGTGTACGTAATAGAGTCTGATTTCATATGAGGCGGTCTTGAAGCTTTGACAAAATGTAAAATTGCATAACTGCATAATTTTATTTGCTATTCCATGATGGGTGCAGTTTATGGTGACGTATACACGCTGCTTTCATTCATTTATCCTGTATTTTTTGTTGCTTGTTTCTTTATGAAAATGAATCACAAAAAATGCCCCCAAAACAAACTGTGGCTTTTCCCATTGACATCAACCTGTACTACAAAAGAGCACCTGAGATTGAAAATGAGAGCTAGCTACTGTAGGATACATTTCCTAGCCCTGGTCTATACTTGGGCTTTATTTCAAAATAACCCTTCTTAGGTCGAATTAATAAGCGGAGCGTCCACACAACCAAATAACAAGCTGGTAATTTCGAAATCTGTACTTCTGCTTTCCTGGAGGAATAACGCTATTTTCAAAATAGTTATCATATATATAGTAGCTCGATGTCTGAGAGTCTGTAACGCTGAAATGCTAGCTGTTCCCGCTGGGAGGCGCTGTTGCCTGAAATGCTGGCTGTTTCCTCTGGGAGGCGCTGTTGCCTGAAATGCCGGCTGTTCCCTCTGGGAGGTGCTGTTGCCTGAAATTCCGGCTGTTCCCTCTGGGCAGCCTGTGCTGCATGGGGAGTGGAGGGCCCAAATGGCCACTTCCACCGCTTGCTCCCCCGTGGCAGCCCAGCTGAGCGGCGCAGAAGTCAGTCGAGCACCATGGCGGGAGGGGAAGAGGTGGGGGGCGGTGATGTATATGGCCAGGGGGTGGGGCCTGGCCGTGTACGTCACCGCCCCGCCCCCCTTCCCTTCCTGCTGTGGCGCTCAGCTGACTTCTGCGCCACTCAGTCAGGCCGCCGCGGGGGAGCAAGTCAGCCGAGCACCATGGTGGGAGGTGAAGGGGGGTGGGGCGGTGACGTGCAGAGTGACAGAGGCTCCAGGCCCCGCCCCCTGGCTGTGAACATCACCGCTCCTGCAGTGGTGTTTGGCTGACTTCTGTGCCACTCAGCCGGGCCACCGTGTGGGAGCAAGTGGCACAAGCGACCGTTTGGCCACTGTTGCAGACAGGACACTGGGCAAGACAACACTACCTCACTGCAGTATGGGGAGCACAGAGCCCAAACGGTCCCACGAGTGAGAGGCAGGAGGGGGAGGAGAAGAGAAAAAGAGAGACAGAGAGAAAGACAGGAGGCGGAGGAGAGCTGGGAGAGGGCAGGAGAGAAGACCGACGAGGAGGAGAGACCTGAACATCTGGTCTTATGACGGGCTAATTGGCTAGTTTTGAAATAGCAGTAGCGTGGACACTCCAGTGCAGCTATTTCGAAATAACTACTCCCCAGAGTCAATCAAACTAATTACTCCCCAGTGTTTCCTGGGGCTCTAAGTCGAGGTAGTGCATCCAGAATAATGGAGCCTGCCTCGGACTAATTTCGAGGCTTCCACGTTGTGAGAACACGCTATTTTGGTTTTTGTTCTTTTGGGAGTTATTAAATCGATGTTCTTCATTTCGAAATAGTTTCCTAGTGTAGACATATCCTCAGAGAAGAAAGTTGTCCTTAGATCACACAGGACAATGAGTAATCTGTTGTATAAATAGCCGACAAGCATCCTATGAAAACAGTGTCAAGGTGAATATGCTAAAGCATTAATACAGTTAGGAGGCCATTATTAGCGGGAAAGAGAAATTAAGAGGCATAGGCAAGGGAGAAACAATCATTTTAAAATGAGGTGTGAAGGAAACGGAGACTCAGTGAGATGGAGAAATACTGCACGACACTTTGCTTAATCTACTATATACTCTTGTTTTTCACGTGTCACTCTGTGTGCGTGTGCATGTATATGTGTAAGGCTGAAATCAACAACAACAACAACAAACACAACTGCACCCTGAAGCTGTCATGAATGTGATGTGCAATTTTAGCAATTTGCATTACTGGGGGGAAATCTGTGGCTTCCTGGCCCATTCACACTCTAGGCTGTGTCTAGACTGGCCAGTTTTTCCGGAAAATCAGCCACTTTTCCGGAAAAACTTGCCAGCTGTCTACACTGGCCGCCTGAATTTCCGCAAAAGCACTGACGATCTCATGTAAGATTGTCAGTGTTCTTGCAGAAATACTATGCTGCTCCCATTCGGGCAAAAGTCCTTTTACACAAAACTTTTGCACAAAAGGGCCAGTGTAGACAGCCCCGATTTGTTTTCCGCAAAAAAGCCCCGATCGTGAAAATGTCGACTGGGGCTTTTTTGCGGAAAAGCGTGTCTAGATTGGCATGGATGCTTTTCCGCAACAAGTGCTTTTGCGGAAAAGCGTCCGTGCCAATCTAGACGCTCTGTTCCGAAAATTCTTTTAACGGAAAACTTTTCCATTAAAAGCATTTCCGGAAAATCATGCCAGTCTAGACTAGCCCATGGGCCCAACTCAGAAACCTTTTCTCTGGCACTAAGTGCAATGGGCATTTTCAGTCAATAAGAACATCAGGAATTGGCCAACTGCCCAACCCTTATGCCACCTTCACAAAAGTTTGCACAGCGGTTTCAGATCCTGGGATGGAAGAGGGTGTGGAAGTGGAAGTGGGAAGGAGCTAGGGATGGTTTTTATCTAGTTTCCTGTTATCAATGCACTTAGCCTCAACACATGCCTGTGACATAGGAAGGTGCTATTATTCCCATCGTGCATGTAGGAATCAGACACACGGAGATGCTAACTGAGGTGCCCAAAGTGAGACAGGAAGTCTGAAGCAGAGTGAGGAACTGAGCCCAGGTTTCCCTAGTGTCAACCACGCCCAGTGGGCAGGGAGCTGCTCCAGCCCTCACCGATTAAGGGTAATGCTTACTCCTTAACCAGTTAACTGGTTAACCCTAATGGAGCCCCTTTACTCCCCTCTCACCTAGCAGTGTGAGCGGGTATCGCAGCCACCTCCATATCGCTACTCCCCCTACCAGGTCCGGCCGGAGCCATTCGTGCGCCCCGGGCCCCAGGAGCATGGTGCCGCCCCCGGGAGTGTGACGCATGTGTGGCCCCGCCCCCTGGTGGCCGGAGCATGTGTGGCACCACCCTGGGCGCACAGAGCATGCACAGTGCCACCCCCGCCCGGCCTGGCAGTCCCGCATGGTGTTCCCTACCATGGGGCACCTGGGCGGTATCCCAGTCAGCCTGTAGCTTGAGCCAGCTCTGCCCCCAACACAGCTGGGTAGAGACATGGAGAGACCTGGGCGCTGGTCCACCCCCCTACAGCCATTGCACACACACTGCCCAGTGCAGCGAGGGGGAAGCAGGCACCAAACTAGGAAGCCCCGAGTCACAGTTTTGCCCCTGCTCTGTTCCTGAAGCATCATGGGTAGGGGCTACCACTCCTCCATCCAGGCAGACTGTCAGATTACAGTGGTGAATTACAAGAAGTGAGGCTGGGGTGTTTTTTTTTCTGATTGCTGATGGAAATAGAGCTAGACGAGGCCTAAATCATGGATTGAGACAGTAAAACCTTTGGTCTCAGTGATGACGGGCAGTAAGAACCTGTTTTAATTAGATCCCAGGCTATCCACACCATCCTTCTGGATGGAGCTTATGGACAACTGTATGAATATTAAAATGATAGATGAGTGTGAATTGCTGAGTTCATAAACCGATCTCCTACCCAGGATAACCAGTGCTTCCCAACCCTGGGAACAAGCAATTTGATTGGGGGCCTCGTCTCTAATTAAACAGAACTTATGTTGATAATAAACCCCCTTCTTTCCCATGGCTCTTTTTGCCACATACCTTGTTCTGGGTCATTCCTACCTATTTTAGAGGCTTCCGTCACACACAGGGGCTTTGGAGAGTTGAGAGCTACAGCATGGGCTACTGTGGTGAATAAATAGAATCCTTCTGGGAGTCTATACATGAGCTAAGCGAGGGAGAAAATACAGCTCCAGTGAGATTCTATACATAGAGAAAATACAGCAAAGGAGAAAGGCTGCACAGAAGCCAGCCGAGAAAATGCAGCTAAGATATGCCCATAGATGAACACTCGGAAAAAGCAACAGCAGCTGTGAAATGGTTGGCATAAGGCACGCGGAGAAAAAACAAGGTGGTTGTTATGCACGGCAGCATAGCCTTACGGAGAGACCGGAGGACTGATTTCTACAGCTGACACTGCCCCTGAACTGCTGTGTGACTCCAAGCACATCTCTTTTTATCTCTGTGCTTTTATTTCCCCTCCAGTTTTTGGCCTATTTTGAGGATAAGCTGGTCTGGCAAGGACTGCCTCTTATCCTGTGCTGCTATAGCCTTGCCCAATATGGGCCTGACGTCATTGTGGCCAATATGTGCTCGTGGAACAGAAGGAAAATCTCAGAAAATCTTGTGGTGTACATTCAGAACACGGCAAAAAGTTCCTTTACAATGGAACAGAGTAACTGGAGCTTAGTCCAGTGGGTTTACAACTTTTTTTTCCTCATGACCCTGTGGAAGAAAATTGTTGATACTGCGACTCAACATCATTTGACTGGAGTGTGGGCACCAGGGTGGGGTTGAGGGGGGATCTTTGGGGCATAGGAGGGGACTCAGGCTTTGGGGGGGTAGGTCAGGGCTGGGACAGGAGGGGCTTCCCTTGAGCAGCTCCCAGCATGGATGCTAAGGCAGCTTCCTGCCTCTCCTGGCCCCACAGACCAGGCTGCGGAGAGAGTGCTCAGGACAGGGGCAGTGCACGGAGCTCTGTGCGCTCTTTCCCCTATGCCTATCTAGGAGCCGGGCCTGCTGTCGGCTGCTTCTGGGGTGCAGCACAGTCTGGTGTGCCAGGACAGGCAGGGAGCTGCCTTATCCCCCCCTTACTCCCCCCACTGGTCACCTGATCCCCCTGATCCTCCTGCAGCAATGACACCCAGCGCCCGACATCCCACCATCAATTACTGGGTCACGACCCATAGTTTGAAAACCCCTGGTTTAGTCAGTGGAAGGACAGTATAATGTGTAGTGCTTAGAACTATGTTGAGCCAAAATATGCTATACATCTCACCTGGTTTCAAGTATAGACATGACTATGAAGCCTACCAAATGCTGTAGAAAACTTTGCATCCCATAAAGTTTTAATAATAATTTGAAGAGAAACATATGGTTGGTTTGAAGTGAGTACAAAGGTACCAAAACCAAATTTGGTAGCTAGGTAACAAGTCCTATGACACAAGTAGTTCTTCTAATCACATGATAGTTTTCTGGATCCAAACTTACATGGACAGCATGGAGCTGGATAAAATACATACATTTCCGTTTGAGTTTCATCTTCCCCATTCTGCTCTTGTTTAGAGCAATGTAAAGCACAACTAACTCCACTGAAGTCAATGATTTACACCAATGTGAAACTGGTGTTAAGCAACAGAGAACCCAAATATATAAAGGGCACAAAGCTAAATCCCCGGAAACCGATGCTTATCAAAATCCATTCATATTGAAACTGCAGGAATCTCTACACTCAAAATGCTATGGCAGCACAGACAGTATTTGGTCCTGCCATGAGGGCAGTGGACTGGACTCGATGACCTCTCAAGGTCCCTTCCAGTCCTAGTATTCTATGACTCTCTTTTCATAGCCACTGTGACACCATACACCGATCCCCTTCTTAACATAGAATATAGTTTTTTTTTAAAAGGGACACAATTTCAGGAAAGACAATTCTGCAGAGGAACAAGAAGTGTTAGATGAAATCAATGGACTGAAGCAATGGGGATAAAGGAGAGAGGAGAAATGAAAAGCATTTCTAGGTAACTTAAGATTTGCCCAGAGGACTGTGTGAGCTATCTAGCAATAAATGTGTGTGGAGGAAGGAAAAAGAAGCAAATGGATGATTAAGGGAGTGCGAAGAGTAATCAAGGGTACGAAAAAAGCATATGCAAGGAATGAAATAGATGCAGGGGAGGGCGGGGAAGATTATACAACCTCTTAATGTCTTCCCGTAAAGACTGTGCAAACACTTAGCAATAAAGAAGCGAGAGGATGAGAGGACGAGGGAAGGCACGGACTTGAATAAGGGAAGTTCAGCTAGGCTATGTGGGCTGTCTGATATCACAGGTGTCATGGAACAAACATAAGAACATAAGAACGGTCGTACTGGGTCAGACCAAAGGTCCATCTAGCCCAGTGTTCTGTCTGCTGAGAGTGGCCAATACCAGATGCCCCAGAGGGAGTGAACACAACACGTAATCATCACATGATCCCTCTCCTGTCATGCATTTCCAGACAAACAGAGGCTAGGGACACCATTCCTACCCATCCTGGCTAATAGCCATTGATGGACCTAACCTCCACAAATTTATCTAGCTTGTTTTTGAACCCTGTTAAAGTCCTAGTCTTCACAACATCCTCTGGCAAGGAGTTCCACAGGTTGACTGTGCACTATGTGAAGAAAAATGTCCTTTTGTTGTTTTAAACCCACTGCCTATTAATTTCGCTTGGTGACCCCCTGTTCTTATATTTTGGGAACAAGTAAATAACTTTTCCTTATTCACTTTTTCCACACCAGTCATGATTTTATCGATCTCTATCATATACCCCCCCCATCATTGTCTTCGGTCCATCCTCTCCGGGGTAGCTGGTGTTGGCCGCTGTCGTCAGACAGGCTACTGGCCTAGATGGACCTTTGGTCTGACCCAGTACGGCCGTTCTTATGTTCTTATGTTCTAAGCTCAGGGCTCAGGGTCGGGGGTTTCACTGGACCAACTTGATTTTCATGCAAACCTGCTCCTGGGTTCGCATGTGGCCTTTGGTGGCCAGGCTGGCAGCTATCCTGCCCTAGGCGGCTGCATTCCTGTGCCTAGTGTGGAGGTCATGGACGTTGGAGGTCTCCCCCCAAACTTCGATGAGGTCCACGATCTCCGCACTTGACCAGGCGGGTGCCCGCCTCTTGAGGCCCCAAGCAGGCTCCTGGGAGCCGCCAGCCTGGTCCTGGGAAGAGGGGGAGGGCTGGGTGGCAGCGGGTGGCTGGCTCATGCCGTGCCAGGTGCAGGGTCTGCTGGCTGGGTGCTGGCAGGCTTGCAACTGGCACAAGCACTGTAGCCAGACCATGCCCCTTTAAGGGCTCTGGGGCCAGGAGGGGTGCAGAACAGTTTCCCTGGTTTGGCCCAGAGTGGCCACCAGGGCAACCTGGAAAGGGCTAGCCTCCAACTAGTTCGAATTAAGTGGCTACATAGCCCTTAATTCAAACTACTTAATTCGAACTAGGCATTACTAGGCGTTACTCCTCGTAGAGTGAGGTTTACCTAGTTCGAATTAAGCTCTCCACTAGTTCGATTTAAATTCGAACTAGCAGTCTGCATGTGTAGACACTATTAAAGTTAATTCGAACTGATGGCTGTTAGTTCGAATTAACTTTGTAGTGTAGGAATTATATAGGAATTAGATGCAGTGCTCCTATCAGCTAATTGCTAATTTACCTGCCCCAAAAAACTGAGATTTCCAGTGCCTAGTAGCCCCAAGAATGAGGTGATTTGTGTGTGTGTGGGGGGGAGAGCAGATGTGATTGGTCCCATCCCTCCAACCCCGTTTACTGTTTGTCTTGTACTGAGCATGCTCAGTAACACTGCTGACGCTTCAGTCTGTCCCCCATGCTCTCACTCCCCTCTCTCCCCCTCGCCCCCCACATAACAAGATGCACAGGTCACCCCCCACTACACCAGAATTTTAAATGGTGCCCCCGATCCATGCGCAGCTCAATTGTATGGGGCCCAGAGAACTTTCTGTATGATGAGGATCTCCATTTGGTTAGCTCATGCATGAACCTGAAGAGGTCGGGAACCCTAGCTGGTAAGATTTCTGAAGCCACGCAGCCTGAAGCATCTCTGAAATTCATTCCTGAATCTGCGGTTTGTAAGTAATTTGCAACTATTTAGGATCCGCATTTCTTTCATCCTTTTGCTCCCCCGCCCCCATGTCTTTTGACTTAGAGCTCTCTCTGTGCTGTTGGAATAAGAATAAACATACCCTTCAGGACAAACTCAAAGAGCGGTAATAAAAAGCTGGAACAGTTTTGGGATGCATACAGAGAAGCAAAAAATGAACACGTAAAAAATGAAAGGGAATTAGTATTCTAGCACTGTGTCACACACTGCTTCAGTGAACGGGAGGAGGTGAGTCAGGTAGGGTCAAATCCCTCTGTCATTCTGATTCATTTCAGATTATGTCTACACAGCACTTTGACAGAACATAAACATGTCCATAACAGTCAGACCAGTTGCCCAGCATCCTTCTTCCAGTTGTAGCCAATACCAGATGCTTCAAAATTAAATAACAGAACAGGGCAATTTTCAAATCATCCATCCTCCACCATTCAGTCCCAGCATTTGGGAGTCAGATGCTCAAAGACACCCAGGCTGTGTCTACACTGGCACCTTTTTCCAGAAATGTTTAAAACAGAACAGTTTTCCGTTATAAGTATTTCCGGAAAAAGAGCGTCTACATTGGCAGGATGCTTTTCCGGAAAAGCCCTTTTTCCGGAAAAGCATCTGTGGCCAATGTAGACGCGCTTTTCCGCAAAAAAAGCCCCGATCGTCATTTTCGCAATCGGGGCTTTTTTGCGGAAAAGTCTACTGTGCTGTCTACACTGGCCCTTTTCCGGAACAGTTTTTCCAGAAAAGGACTTTTGCCCGAGCGGGAGCAGCATAGTTTTTCTGGAAAAACACTGACAATTTTACAGTAGATCGTCAGTGCTTTTCGGGAGATTCAAGGGGCCAGTGTAGACAGCTCGCAGCTTATTCCGGAAAAGTGGCTGGGATTGCATTCTTGGCCACCTTGGATGGGCCTCCATGAACTTATCTAATTTTTTCTAAGCTAGTTATAATTTTGGCCTTCAAAAATTCCCCTGGCAATGAGTTCCACAGGTCAACAGTGCAATATGTGAAGAAGTACTTCCTTACACTTTTTGTAACTCTTCTGCCTATTAGTTTCCATGGGTGACTGTGGCTCATGTGTTATATGAAAGGGTAAATAACACTTCCTCATTCATTTTCTCCTGACCATTCATGACTTCATGGATCTCTGTCGCTGGGAGTATCAGCATTGCTCCCAGCCCAGGCTGATCGACTAGAACTAGCGATGCTCATGCTAATGTTCTAATAAAGCTGTACAGGTTGGACCTTTCTGGTCCAGCACTCTCTGGTCCACCAACATCCTTAGTGCAGCAGGATTTTAGTTAGCTGGATGTCCACTTATCATGGGTATTATAAGTTGGACCTCTCTGGTCAGGCACACTCGGGACCTGACTGATCCCGAATGAGGGAATTTGCCAGACCAGAGAAGGTCCCCTGCTACCGGCACTCCAGACCACCTTCCCACCCTGCTGCTGACCCCCGCTGCCCTCCCCCCACCCTGACATGCAACCGTGGCCCTGGCAGCCCGGACTGTCCCAGCTCCACTATCGGGGCTGCTGTGGCTGCCATGTCTCCGGCCTCAGCCCCACCGCCATAGCTACCACAACTGCCCTGGCCCTGGCCCTGCTACTGGGGCTGCCGCCACCTGTGCTGCACTACCAGGGCTTTGGCACCGGTCCCAGAGGCATAGCGAGGGTATTATGAGCAAAATTTGCATCCTCCTCCTCTGCTGCCATGCAGTGGGGCCTCGAACCTGGCACAGGGCTGAGCCTGACCCTGGGAGGAGGGGGGGAGCTTGTTTGCATTTTCCTCTGCCCCCTCCAATTTGGGGCCAGCCCCCACAGGCACTAACCAACCAGCGGAGATGGAGGAGGGTGGGGCTGGGGGTGGAGAGGCAGGGAGGAGTCTCCAGCCAGCGGCAGTGGGTGGAGGAGGAACAGGCGAGCCGAAGGATGACAGGGGGAGCAGAGAGGAACTAAATTGGCGCCCCCTCAGCTTGGCAACTGCCCTCTCCTGCCCCCCCTCACTATGCTCCTGACCGGTCCCAGCTCCAGCCGTGCCAGGTTCCGAGCCGCCAACCCTCTTGCCACCGGGCCTCCCAGCCACAACTCCCTGGTCCACGAAGACCTCTGGTCATGCTGGACCATGGATGCTGCCGGATGAGGAAGTCCCGGTTCTGGGAGGTCTGACCTGTAGCAAGTTTCCTATGGTCCCATAGAGTTTGTTTACAGACACCAGTCCCAGCTCTTAGTCTTCCATGCTGTTATTTAGCTCTAATGTACCCCCTACACGTCATCTAACAGCCCAGGGAGCAGTGGAAGTGTTGGCCATGCTGCTAGACAACCTTGACCTCCTGTGGTTTGGCAAATTCTCTGGTTCAGCACTGGACAGGTCCCGAGGGTGCTGGGCTGGAGAGGTTCAACCCATATAAAGAGCAGGCTGTGCTATATATTAAGGGTGTGTGAGAGGGTATGGGAGAGAGCACTGCTGGAGCAGCTCCTTGGGGCCAGATAGGATGTACCAGCTCCATCTCCATCTGTCACCCCCAGCTGATGGCTGCTCTGGTCCTCTGATCAGCCACCGCTTGCCGAGACTTGTCCCTCCAGCCAAGTCATGATGTAAGGGGATGTGTGACACTCCCCCCTATATGGGTGCCTAGAAAAAAAAATTATTCTCGGGGGTGGGAAACATTGGAGGAAACACTTACGGGCAGCGCCAACTGTGGAGCAGGTGTGTAGACTAGGATGTGTAGTGCTTGAGCAACATGACAGGGTTGCAGGGAAAAGGGAGAGAAAGGTTTCATTTTCCTGAATGGGGGCTTCGTTTTCAAAAGTTTTGGAAGAAGGACCGAAAGTCCTGAGCACCCAGCCTCTGAAATACCAACGGAGCATTTCCTGCCCCCGTGTTCATGTGGCACGGGGAGATATTTTGCTGCCCAGCAGTTTTTCTCCGACTATAGGGCAGGCTGGCTGCAGCCCCAGGATTTAGATTGCCTGTCACTTAAAATACGTTTGTATCTTACAGTGGAGATAAATTCCTTGATGTCTGCGAGGCAGTTGAATGCAGTGCGAAGGCACGCTCTAGGAACCGGCATGAGGAACAATTGGGTATCCCTGACATGCTTGGAGTCGTGTGCAGTGAACCACACAGGGGCCAGGAATGTAGCGACAAGCATAAAAGCGTGAAACATTGCTCTGAATGAGGCAGGGGTCCCGTGAGAATAGTTGTATGTGATCACAGCATTAAAGACTGTACCATAGGGCATGGGCCCAAGGCACACCAAGGCTGCATAGGCCACGCTAATACTGGCCTTTCCTAGCTTTCAAGGGCTTGACATTTTAACCATTAAAATAATGGTTTTAACAAGGAGTCCTGTGGCATCTTCTGGCCTAACAGATTTATTGGAGCATAAGCTTTCGTAGGCAAAGACCCATTTCATCAGATGCATGTAGTGGAAATTCCAGAGGCAGGTATAAATATACAGGCATAAGAAAAGAGCACCAATCAGGAGTAAGGTTAGAGATAACGAGGTCAATTCAGCCAGAGAGGATGAGGCCCCCTTCTAGCAGCTGATGTGGAGGTGTGAACACCAAGGGTATGTCTACACTTGCTCGTTAGTTCGAGCTAGATAGGCAAATGAGGGCAACTGGAGTTGCAAATGAAACCCGGGACTTAAATATCCCGGGCTTTATTTGCATGTTCCTGGGCGCCGCCATTTTTAAATCTCCCTTACTCCAAACTAACTGCTAGACACGGCAGTTAAACGTTAATTCGAACTAACTCCTTAGTTCGAATTAACTGTTACTCCTCGTGGAATGTGGAGTAACGGTAGTTCGAATTAGGAGCTTTAATTCGAACTACCTACTCCGTGCCGTGTGTAGTCACGGGCACGGAGTTCGGAATAAGGGAGATTTAAAAATGGTGGCGCCTGGGAACATGCAAATGAAGCCCGGGATATTTAAATCCCGGGCTTCATTTGCAGCTCCGCTTGCCCTAATTACCCTACCTAGCTCAAACTAACGAGCTAGTGTAGACGTACCCTTTGTCTGCAAGGTGCTACAGGACTTCTCGTCGTTTTTGCAGATTCAGTCTAATATGGCTACCCCTCTGATCTTTTAACATAGCTCTTTGACATCCATCCAATTACAGGATTTACCTCCCTTAACTGGGACTCTCTGGTCTGGCAGGACCACGGATGTTCCAGGACCACAGAGTCCAGGTATAGGGATGTCTGGCCACAAAGCAGTTGTGCAGTGGCGGGGCAGGGAGGGTCTCACCCAGGAGCCCTGTGGGGGGGGGGGGCACAGTGAGGAGATCTGGCTCCAGAAACTGGGCAGTAGCCAGGGGGCCGGCAGCAGCCTTGCAGCTCCAGCTCTTTCCATGCAGCTCTGACCATGGCAGCACCGGAGCCAATGGGAGCTGGAGAGCTCCAGCCCAGGGAGAAATGGCTGGCCAGGCAGCAGCGGGGCAGGCAGTGGAGGGTGGGGAGGCAGTGGTTCTGCACAGGCCAGGAGGGGAGGGACCCCCCCAGTCCAGCAAATCCTCTTGTCCAGAACCAGTCAGGTCCCAAGGATGCTGGACCAGAGAGGTCCAAGCTGCATTTACTTACATGACAGTTGCACCTGGCAACGCTAGGCCCAGAAGAACCACATACCTAGAGACTGCCCAAGAGCTCCTTGTCTAAACAGCCGAGAGGGACAAAATGCTGTTACTCTATTCCGGAGGTGGGCAAGACACCGACCCTAGGCCGACTCCGGTCCGCAGCAGCCCCAATCTCCAGGCCAATCAAGACCTGGGGACGGGGAAGCGTGCAAAGTCTCCTCCCCCAGCCAGGGGTGCGCGGCACCATAGGGACCCGCCAGCTGTTCAAAACGACTGGCAGGTTTTTCTAGGTGACGCACGCCCCCGGCAGAGTGTGGGCCGAAGACTTCACACGCTCCTCCGCCCCCAGGCCGATCCGGGTCTGTGGGCAGGGAGCATGAAGTCTCCTGGCCCCGCCTCTTCTGCCCGAGGCCCCGCCCCTTCTGAGGCAGCCCGTGTCCACTTCTGAAATTTGTGACATGGACCCCCCCTTCTAACATTATTGCCCACCCCTGCTCTGTCCGTTCAAAACAGTTCACATACGGGGAATGGAGGCCGGTCACAACCTGCCTCCTTGTGAGCATCAACCGCGTTGTTCAGTGACTTGCCCAGGACCACACAGCCTGCATCGAACCCAAGAACGGGACCGCGGCTCTCCCTGTCCAGGGTCTTAACCCCAAGACCCCCCTCCTTTCCATTGCAGACAGAGCCCCCTAGAGACCTGGGTGTCCTGCGCAGCCCTTGCATGAGCTGGAGGCCCTCTGGGTGGGTTACGCTCAGGGCTATGGGGCAAGAGCAGGGCATGGGAGGCAGCCGGGGTTGGGTCCATGGAACAGCAGCAGTGGGAAGGGGAGTGAGCCGGCCCCAGCCCCCCCCTCCACCTCCTTGCTGCATCGCTCAGGGGGCGCAGGGGGGAAGAGGTAGAACCACACACCCCTCTCCCACACTCACCAGCTGCAGAACACGGCCAGTCACGGTTGTGACCCTCGCCCTCTCAGGAACGGCCCTGCTGGCTGCAGCTGGTGAGAGGCGGTGAGGGTGGATGCGGGATGGAGTTGGCACTGCCCCAGATGCAGCATAGGGCTGCCGAGGGCTCCACAGAATTTGGTGCGCCGAATTTCATGGAGCCCTGCGTGGCTGCGTACTTTGCCTATTGGTTGGGATGGGCCTGCTGACAGGTACAGATACATCTCCAGCAGTGCCTTTAAAAGGCAGAGTTTACTGCCCCCAAGCTTCAGTTCCCCTTGTCCAGGGATTACCCACAAGCTTGCCATGTCAGTATCTGACCCGGGTCGTGCAACTCCTGAATCGCTCCCCTTTCGCAGAAGCGCAGTGGTTGCTCCAATCCACCCCTTGCACAACAATCGCTTTGTCTGGGTTTTTTCCCCAGGTGCAAGCAGCGTGTTGCTATGAAGAGCCTGTCACTTCCCATTACGGAGCAGGCCTGGCATGAGTCAGCGCTGAAACGCACAGCAGCCGCTAACAGCACAGCAAAAACGGGAGATTTTGGAGACTGGCAATTTCTTTTAAAGGGGCCGTAGGAGGAGCTTGTCTCCTGCATCAGCCTGAGAAATCCTGTTCCCCTTCGCATGGAGCATGAACAGAGTTGCCAACCCACAGAAATTTCATTTACGGATAAAATGGGAAAAATTTACGGACAGACACATTTTTTATCAATATAATTTTTATGCTCTATTAAGATGACATAAATGGCCAAAAGTGAAAAGTAATCATTGTCATTCATACATCACAAGAACAATGTGCTATTTAATTCACTTTCATTTAGTTAGTCATGGTCCTGAAAGTTTTCCATCTTGTGATCATACCTCTGAACACTGATGCTGTTAACCATAGCTGAAGTCCCAGATCCATTTCTGACCGTTATTAATCCTTCAAGAACAGGAGTAGAGAATTTATTTATAACTAGAATGTCCAGTTTTCTCTGCTCTGCAGTGAAATGGCAGAAGCAGCACAGAAGAAATTTAATTGCTATAGAATAATTGCTGTTTTTGAAATGTTATTGCACTTTTACGAAATGTACGGACACCTAAATACTTTACAGGCATGTCCAATTTTGGCAACTTTTTTACAGACTGTGCATAAATTTACTGATGGTTGACAATCCTGAGCATGAAAGCGAATGGAGCCCCAAAATTGGGGGAGGGAGGGAGCTAACCATGTTATTTGAAACTGGAATGAAACCAAACGGAAGTTTTGTTGGTATAATGCTACACATTGTTTGCCATACAGTCATGGCCCAATGCCCTACCCATGATCAGTGTCCCATTTTCCTAGGCCACACACGTATGCATCATGAGATGTAGTTCCTGCCCTGAAGTGTTTGCAATCTGAATGAAGACAACTGGGATGGAAACCTAGGTACGGGGAGTTGCGAAGTCCATCGGGGGCAGAGCCAGAGACGGAGCCAAGGTCTCCTCAGCTGTGTGGCTTCTGGGAGGAGAGATGGCAGATGTGGTGTGTGACCAAAACATCTGTCTCGGGTCCATGCTCTCTGCAGTATTGCATTGGGAGCTCATTTCTGCACTGCCGTCCGCTCAGGCTCCCTGGCCGGTTGTAGCATCACGCCGACAGGCAGAACCAGACCTGGGAGCTCTAGAGAACCAAACCATGAGCCTCTACCGCTTGCGCTAAAAGCCAGCGGGCTCTCAGCTAAGGCTGTAGAGCAGGCTCATTGTTCTCCCAGGAGCGGTCTAGGTGCCATGACCTGGGACAGTGCCCCACACCAGCAGGTGTGTGGGTTACAGCAGTACACACCCTGGCTGTGTGCTCTGAGATGGGAAGCAGTTCCTCTAGCGGGTACCTTCCCAGAGCCTGCACCTAGAATCCCCTCCTACTTCCCAACTGCCTGCAGCTCCTCTCACACTCCAAATCCCTTAATCCAAGGCCAGAGCCTGCACCCCACCCCTCTGCCCTAGCCCAGTGAAAAGGAGGAAGGGATTAGGAGTGTGCAGAGGTGGGGCTTCTGAGAAGGGGCGGGGCCTCTGAGAAGGGGCACAAAGGAGATGGGGCAAGGGTATTTGGGTTTCAGGTAGATCTTGGATTGCACTTCAATTCAAAAAGTGATCTCAAGCATAAAAAGGTTGGAGTCCCCTGCCCTAAACCACTCCCCATCATCATTTCTTTTAACTTCTAGAAAAATGGTTCATTTAATTCATACCTTGAAAAAAATCCTTTACAATGGGCTATACAGTGAAAAAACCATTCTACACTTGTTCCATCATGCACATTGTGCAAGATGGCTGGTTAGGAGGTCGAAGTTCATGATATTCTCTTTTTTTGTTGTTGTTTTCTTTCTTTAGAGGCAAATCAATGCACTATTGCAGAGTCCCGCTCCATGGTGAGTAGCCACTGTAACATGTCAACATTTGAGCCGTGTCTACACTGGCACGATCTTGCGCAAAAGCGGCTGCTCTTGTGCAAAAACTTGCTGCCTGTCTACACTGGCTGCATGTTCTTGCGCAAGTAAACGGATGTTCTAATGTATGAAATCAGGGCTTCTTGTGCCAGAACTCTGATACTCCCACTCAGGAATAAGCCCTCCTGTGCAAGAGCTCTTCCATTAGAGGCCAGCGTAGACAGGCAACATGAATTTCTTGCGCAAGAAAGCCCTATGGTTAAAATGGCCATCAGAGCTTTCTTGTGCAAGAGAGCGTCTACACTGGCATGGATGCTCTTGCGCAAAAGTGTAGAAGCTGTCTTCTGGAAGAGTTTTTGCACAAGAACTGTTTCGCAAAAGAGTTCTTGCGCAAGAAGCTGCCAGTGTTGATGTAGCCTGTATAATGTTTTCTTTCTCTGTGTCAGCATAATTTATAATGAGTAGCTACATCTAAAAATAAGAGTCTGCTAGGACTTTAAGGGAGAGAGACACAGGCACAGAGTTTTAAGCAATGGAAACAAACTTTGCTAATGATGTTGTTCGGTTAAAAAAAAGCTACATCACAGCTGACACTAAGCATTTCTATAAGATATTACTTAATATATCAGTTTAAACAGGTGGATTCTGCCTCTTCCACTTAATCTCTTATTTTCTTCAGCTCTCCCCCACTGCTTCTTTATCCCCCTACAAAAAAAAAAAAAAAGCTGATAGAAGCCAAAATGATAAAGATTTGAATGTTTGGAATTAAAGTTTGCAAGTTAATCTGATCACAAGTAGCTCCTTACTTTGAAGTAGGACTAGGTGAACCTTATAAAGTTTGCATAAAGTGAATGTTTTTCTGAAGTTTTTGGCTGCACACAGTAAGACTCTGAAATCTTGCAAGATCTGAGATTTTCATGGGATTTCTGCTATTTGCTGCTTTCACTTACTGAGAGCCAGAATGATAAAGTAGCATGAAATAAAAGAAAAAAAATTCCCCCAAAGTTTTTATTTCTTGTTCAAAAAGTTAAAGAAAAAGTCTCAAATCATTTCTTATGTAATTAGAACCTGTGTGTCCATGATAGGATACACTGAAATAATCAGAATATATAAGGATGGGAAATACCATATGTTATGTCCTTTATTTGCAACAATAGTCTATGTCTACACTAGCCCCCTAGTTCGAACTTGCAAATGAAGCCCAGGATTTGAATAGCCCAGGCTTTATTTGCATATTCCCGCCCGGTCGCCATTTTGAAATTCCACTAGCCCGAAGTAACTGCCCGTGGCTACACGCAGCAGTGAAACAGTAATTCGAAATAAGTCCTTAGTTGAAATGAACTGTTACACCTCATTCCGGGAGGAATAACAGGTAGTTCGAATTAGGGCTTTATTTCGAACTACCAGGTCCCTGCTGCATGGAGAAGCGGGCAGTTAGCCCGGACTTGTAAATTTCAAAAAATGGCGACCGGCCGGGAAGATGCAAATCAAGTGCGGGATATTTAAATCCCGGGCTTGATTTGCAACTTTGAATGCCTACATTAGCCTCCCCAGTTCGAACTAGGGGGCTAGTGTAGACATATCCATAAAGAGTCTGGATTTATAGCTGAGCAAGTGTCAATGTTTTGCTGTATATTGGCTTCCAGAGTTGCACTTTTGATGAAAAATAGAAAAAAATAGAATTACATCTGCAACCCCTGTTTTCCTTAGTGCTCGGTTGTGGGTTTCTTTTCTTTCCCCATCTTTGTCTGCACTCACAGACCACAGTTCTTATCACAGCAGTTGCTAGTGATATCCAGTTACCCACTAAAACAAAAGAAGTGCTACAGACAAAACCCAAATCTCTATTATTAATAGAAGAAAAAGGCAGCAGCTCGCACCGCAGCATTTATTATCTCCTTTATTTCCTTTATCTTTTTATTTTGGTTAGAAAAAGGTGTTTAATAAGACAAAACAACAGATGAGCATAAATAACTTACAAAAACCTATTCTGAACTTCAATGCTGATACCTAAACACATGCTGGCTGTAAATCTAGCCCTGATTTTCTTTTGTCCTGGGTTAACACTTAACTAACATGATTGCACATTCCAGTGTAGGCAGGAGGAAAACTGTTGTGGCTAGTTTTGTTTAACCCGTGGCAAATTAGTAGAGATGCACTAATTTATACCAGCTGAGAATCTGGGGCCACTACCTTTTACCTGTTGTTTCCCGTAGCAAATCCATGCAGGGTCAATTGGGATTGAAGATTCTTGCCATTTGATGGCTCTTTGATGTCTTATATAAAATTGATGTACTGACTTTACTCCAGCTCACAAAATCCCTATCACTAACTGGCACACTTATAACCAATCTCAACAGGAAGGAATGAAGGGAGACATGGAAATGCAATTAACTCCCTATGGCAACAGGTGCTCCTTCCACATCAGGTTGGCATGGCACGGTGGGTATGGTTGCCTGGATTCTACGGCTAAAAAGCAGATTTAGTCTCCAGAGCTGTCCGGGGAGACCAGTTGCAGGCATTACAGCCGCATGCTTACACTTAAAAAAATATAAAAATAAAAATAACCCTGTTGTTGTCCAGAATTGCCCCTGCAAAATAAATAAAGGCCTTACGTCTGGTCTGCGTTGTGGTTTTCTTATCCACAGCATTGCTCTCTGGTGCATAGCCCGGATTTGTGCCACAAACAAAGCATGCCTTGACATGACTTCAGACAAGTGCAGACTATGAAACAGAAAGAGTTGCAGCGTAGGGAAATCTGATCCAGATTGGCAATGCTGGAGAGGCAGCTTGCTAAACCCCTTAGGGGGAGCTCTGCCATGATTGGCCAGTAGAGAGAGAAAAGGAAAGAAGTCGCCCATGCTTCCTGGACTCACGCCAGAGAAAACTGAAGTCACTAAATGCCGTCTGTTCCCGACAGGGGTAGAGTGGGACGAAAAGGGGGTAACTCCACTGTTCCATTTAGCTACTAGTTCAGTTGCCTAATTCCATGGGGGGAATTTGCTACACTCCTTAAAGAGGTGTAACCTAGCAACCGGGAGGAAAATGGCTTCTCTGAAGCATAATATCCCCTCATGTTTCCCTAAGAGGGTATAGAATCACACCTGAAGGCTTGGCCAAATGGGCATTCTTTAAAGAGAGTGATTTACAAAATGTGAACGACTGTTCCTGAGTAAATCAATGGCTGGCTTAGCTACATGAGGTAGCAATGCTAGCCTCAATCCCAGTGCATTTCTTAGGGAGTCAATCCCGAAGGATGTTGAAAAGAGCTTGTTGGACTTTGTGCAATTATTAACAGCTCTTCTGAATTTCTTCCATTGACGTTACAGGGAAAATGTGATTTCAGGAGGTGCCACTGGGGTTTTTCTTTGTTTGTCCCTTTTCTCCGTTTACTTCCATGTACGGAAATGCCTGTTTGTTTCGAGCCAAGGTCTGGCTCATGTGACTCTGCAGCCGTTTCAAACAGCAATGAAAAAGCTGCTGCTTCTGTCCCATCTTGATTCACCAACAAAGGTACCAAAGAATGGAATAATTAGCCAAGACCTATTATTTTGATCATACAGTCTATAGAAGCTAAGGACTGTGGGTTTTTTTTTCAAAACAGCGAGGGGCTGAAAATGAGGTTCGTGAAAAGCAGTGTTTTGGAAAAACATTGTTTCATGTCATTGAAATCCCACCCAGATTACAAATAATGATAATTAATACTTAATTGGAAGGGCAAGAGAAAGCATTCACATTGAGTTGGTGACAACCAATGAACTAGTTTTCCATTGCATTACTCTAAAAATTTGGGTCACGGGCATAAATGATTTTTCCCAGAAAACAAGTTTAAAAAACACTGTTTTAGAGTCTCCTGCCTGCATAGCTCCTTGCATGACTCTCAGGGAGTTCTCTTCTCCTCCCTATGGAGCTCCGACCCAGGACCCCAGGTCCTGTGACCCAGTACAGAGCCATGACCCTACGTTCAGGAATCACTGCTCTAAAATATGCACGAGTCACTTTATGGAGCCCATTTGTGATGTTGGGCCTTTGTTTGCCTTTTGATTTGAAGTTGCTTACTTCTTGTGGTTGGGATTTGCATGCAAAAATAATAGGCATCCAGGAACGTAAGGGATAAATTCACCTTAACATGGCAAGTCATATACTGTCTGATTCACAGACTGGTGAAATCGATGGTTTTCCCACTAACACCAACAGGTTTTGGATCTGGTGCAGAATGAGTAACAGCTACATATGCTTCTCTATTGTTTCTCTGTCTGGTTCTTTAATTGTTTCTGTCAGCTGTCTAATTAATGTTGCTAGGCGCAAATCAATTAAGGTAGCGGGATATAATTAGTTAGAGAATAATGTTAGTATTGGCTAGTAAAATTTCAGTAAAATGATTAGTTGGGGCATAGTTAAGCAGGAGTTAAGTTTTACTATATAAGCTGAGGTCAAACAGGAAGGAGGGGGAGGAAATAGGAATCATGCTTTGCTAAGGGGGCAGGATGGGAACAGGGAATAGGGAACAGCGACACAGGTAAGACTCTGAGCCTTCAGAGCCTGGAACGGGAGACATGGGCTGATCTCTATGGGTATGTCTACACTTGCGCCCTATTTCGAAATCCGGATGCAAATGAAGACATTTGAAATTGCAGATGAAGCCGGGATTTAAATATCATTTGCATAACCGTGTTATGGCTCTATTTCGAAATAGCGCTATTACGAAATAAAAGACGCTGTGTAGATGCGGTTATTTCGCGAGAAAACCCTTCTCTCGAAATATCTGGTAAACCTCATTGTATGAGGAATAAGGGTTATTTCGAGAGAAGGGTTTTCTCTCGAAATAACCGCATCTACATCGCGTCTTTTATTTCGAAATAGCGCTATTTCACAATATCACCATAACGCGACAATGCAAATGAAGCGTGGGATATTTAAATCCCAGCTTCATTTGCAATTTCAAATGTCTTCCTTAGCATCCCTATTTCGAAATAGGGTGCAAGTGTAGACATACCCTATGTGCCCATAGAGGATGCCCTCCCATGTTCCAAGCATTTAGTCTGACTGATGTGCAGAGCTTTGGAATCCCTTTTACTGGAAATGAACCCCAATAAACACTGACTTGTCTGCACCTTCGTACTTCGGGTGCACCCAACTCTTACAATAGCTCTGGGAGGCCACGAACAAGATCCGGTCCAACATTCCCTTTGCAAACTAAGCACTTGTGCGGCCGCTCAGGAGAGATTCAAATGAGGCCCAGCTGATTAGCAGAGTGCCCACAGCTTTTGTTTCTAGTGGTGGTGCACATTCACACACACACCACAGTGCACGTAAAATTTATTCCACACATGGTTGGAAAAAATCCACTTTTTGTGGATGGTAACGATTAGAGTAAACTTTGATCGGGTCCTCATCGTGCCACATGTTATTTGGCCACATCATAAGATATAGACTCTTTCTTCAGAGCTCACAATTGAAATAGGCAAGACACACACAGGACTGGCTACTCCAAGCCCTCAAAAACCATGAGGTTTTAAAAATAATAGATCTCCTTCTTGCTTTTGAGCCTTTATTGGTCATGTTTTCAAGGTTTGCCCTGTCACCATGAATGCTAGAAACGAAAGCTGAGAGTCTCTATTAAACAGATGACTCAGGGAGGCTCTGAGGTTACCACCACATATTATTGAAAAAACCTAAAATTTTAACAATGCAGCATCTTAGAGACTAACAAAAAATGTAGATGGTATTATGAGCTTTCATGGGCACAACCCACTTCAGTTACAGACTAACACGGCTACCCCTATGAGACCACATATTATTGTGAGATGTGATAAAAAGCACAAGAGTTGGCAACAAAGCAGTGAAAGGAAGGGCTACTATCCCCATTTTACAGAAAGCGAACTAAGGCCCAGAGAGATGAAGAATAAAATGTACAAAAGCACTGAGGTGTTGTAGGAACCTCGGACACATTGACTTCCAATAAGCCTTCTAAGAACTTGATTCACTTTGGCAAGATGTATCCTAAGCACATGTCTACACTACTTGTAAAGCTCCGGCTCTGAATCCAGTTTGACTCCAGTCCCTTCCCCCTTGTCCACATACAGATCACTCTGGCTTGGATCCACCTCCAAGCACGGTCCTAGGATGTGAACTTAAGTCAAAGTCCTACCGTGACTTGGTCCCAAACACTGTCACTTTGCAATGTGGATACAACTCAAGCCACAGTCTTGAGTCACTAATTCTGCAGAGTGCACTGCGGATGCATTAGCACGAGTCCAGCAATTGTATCGCACAGGCCTGCAAACCCCAAACCCACATGCCTACTTCCCATAGACCTGGGCTTAGTGTGCCACCTAGATATACCCTAGGCTGCTGATGCGTGGTGGAGGGGGTAAGGGCCCGGTGAAACAAAAGGGCCCAGAATTCCCAGCTGCCTCAGCCACTACTGTGACTGCAAACCCTGGGCCGGTGTTGAACCAACATCTCCAGAATCCAGGCCAGCACCCTTGCAAAAGCCCATCCTTCCTTGCACTGTAGCTCAGAGTTATTGTATTCCTGATTCCCAGGTGGTGAGTTTATTAACCTGTCTCTACCCTTTCGCAGCAGCACACACTGATGTGATGTCTGGAGTCATAATTATGTGCCATTATTTTATTCATATTTCATCTGGAATGCAACACACCTGCTGCCGCATTCTGTGTGCAAGAGCAATTCAAAGTCAAATATGAGAAAGCATTTCAAAGTGAATAGAGTCTAGACCTGTCCAAGGTGGGGGGGGGACTACATCGTGAAGTTGTTTTCCAGAGGTTTCTTTTCCTGTTATTCAAGCATCAACAATTTGTAAAACAAACAAGCAAACAAACAAAAAAGTGCGACCAGCAATATTGTTGGTTAAAAAAAAAAACCAGGGAGAAAATTCTGGTCCAATTTTTGCTTTGGAATTTCAAAACTTCGACTAGCTCTCTGAAACACCAATATATGATTAAGTAAAAAGAAGCTGCAGAATTACTGGGATATATTATTTTCTGCCAGTAGTTCTCACAGTGCTTTACAAAGCAGGTTTGTCCCTATTGTCCCCATTTTATAGATGGGAAAACTGAGGCACGTGGGATGAACTGACTTACCTAAGATCATGCAGCAGGCCAGCTGGTGAGACAAATGTCGAACTTCATCACTAGATTTAGAACCTCATCTCTCAGCCCCATGTTCTTTCCACTTGGCTACTCTCTTGTCCCATCTCAAAAAAGTTAAAAAATCCTTCTGTTGAGGGCAAAGGACATTGTTATTAGAGTTTCCGGGTGTCTGGTTTTGAACTACAGAGTCCAGTATTTGAGCTTTCTGTTCTGGAAACAAATTGAGAAAATATAAATGAGAAAATATAAATGTCCAGTATTATCTAAATAAGATATAATGTAGATTGTGATGTAATGTCAAGTGTGTCCGGTATTTTTATTGAAACCATCTGGCAACCCTAATTGTTATCTATTTGCAAGTTAAAATTGATGTAAAGTTGAATTGTTATTGGCTTAGGTTCTGTACATTCCCCTTATGGTTCCCCCTTCCTCAATGAGGGAAACGAACATTCAATGGGTGATAAACTTTTACTCGCCCTAACTTGAGTGCACACGACCCCTCTGCACAGAGTACACATGGCTCCCTGCAGTGCACACAGCCCTCTGAACAGAGTGCACACGGCCCCCTGCAGTACACACAGCCCCCTGTACAGAGTGCACACGGCCCCCTGCAGTGCACACGGCCCTCTGAACAGAGTGCACACAGCCCCCTGCAGTACACATAGCCCCCTGTACAGAGTGCACACGGCCCCCTGCAGTGCACACGGCCCTCTGCACAGAGTGCACACGGGCCCCTGCAGTGCACACGGCCCTCTGAACAGAGTGCACACGGCCCCCTGCAGTGCACACGGCCCCCTGCACAGAGTGCACACGGCCCTCTGAACAGAGTGCACACGGCCCCCTGCAGTGCACACGGCCCCCTGCACAGAGTGCACACGGCTCTCTGAACAGAGTGCACACGGCCCCCAGCAGTGCACACGGCCCTCTGAACAGAGTGCACATGGCCCAGGGTGGACAGTGAGGCAGGCCAAAGGACCCAGAAGCTGCACAAGGCCTGTAACATCATCGATCCAATGAAGAGAGAGAGAACCCGAAAGAGGATCACCAAGCAGGACCTCCCGGGGGTGCCCTCTGCTTGGATCTCCTGGCCAGTGGACCGGTTCAAGATACCAGCAGCATGAACCTCAGCACGAACTCCTCCTGGTGCCCAGTCTGTATTTTGTCAGACTCAACGTATGATTGCTTTAACCTACTCTGGAAGGAGGAGAAAGGGGAGATTCACTCTCTATCCGCAATTAAAGCCATTTGCACTCGTTACCCCATGGTCCCAATCCTTGTTAGGCCAACGTTAGTTGCACCTTTCCCCCTTAATTCTTGCCTTCAGAAAAGTCATTAGACTGTAGATGGTGAAAGGATAATAGGAAGTGCATATATCTTCCTCCTTCCTTCAATAGAGGTCAAAAACTTGTGCGGCCTCTGTTTTTCATGAATGCTTCGGCTATTTTAAAATGCAAATCAAAATCGTCCTCAACAATGTAATCTTCAGTAGACAAAATATAATCATGTCAAATGGGATTTTAAAAAAGAACAATCCAAACTCAAATTAATCAGGATGTTGCTGAAATTAGCATGAAAACAATGGAAAACAGATCAATTATCAAAATGAAGAGACACATAGATACCAAGTCTTGAAGGCAATTATCTAGTTTATCTAGTTTAACCCTCTCTACAGCACAGAGCAGCAAACCTCCCTGTTAATTCCCCTCACTATTAGCGCGTAATAGGCTAGAATAGAACAGAACCAAGGGTGGGTATTTTAAACACTTTGGGAAATAAAGCAGCTTCAATGCAGTATTTAAAAGCAGGGCGGGACAAAAAGTGCACAGGTAAGTTTTTTGGGGCAAAGAGTTTTGTGCCTCTGCACCGACCACAGAAAATGTTCGTTCACCTTCATATGCCATGCAGCTCAGCCAGCTTCATTTGTCATATGGGAATCTGTAGTCACTTGGTGGTATATGAGCAGACACCTGTCAGGGATCAGTTCAAATGGAAGCCAAGGCCAACACATTTTTGGGCTTTATGAAAACGTATGGCACCAATGTTAAGTCAAACTGCCAGTCTTGTGACTTGAAGTTCAACAAACTGACATACAATTGGCACTGCTGTTCTGGGCTTTTTTAAGCCTTGAACAGTATCACTCTTGGTTTACATTTGACATCTTCACAGTGAGCTATATACAGGTGCCTGTTTGCATAAATTAACAACTTCTTATTTCTAAAAAAAAATTCCCAAAACAAACAACTACTGAGAGTATTTTTTTCTACAAAAATGATTTCAGAATAACCCCAGTTGGGCTAACAATTGGGATCCCTAATCCTTCTTTTCCAGGACATTTTTATTATTAAAATAAAAAGAGATGAGAATGTCTAATTTAATAATAAAAGTGCATAATTACAAATATTTTTAGTGTACCATGCTTTTTTCTATTGCTTTATATGGAGTGCACAAAAATGTGAAGGTGATAGGGTGCCATATAACCAAAATTACTATCTGTATTTTTATTAACTAAATCTATGTCTATATCCATATATATATATCAATACTTATTTACTCTCTGCCTCTTTCTATCTCCTCTCCTTTTTTCCCTTTCCCCCTCCCTCTTCTTCCCTCATTTATTTTGGTTCTGGACATCCAACACTCCGGTCATCTGAAGAAGTGGGCTGTGCCCATGAAAGGTCATGATACCATCTACATGTTTTGTTGGTCTTTAAAGTACTACCAGACTGTTTGTTGTTTTTAAAGTTTTAAAATATATAGATACAGATATATAATTTTCTCTATATATAGTTTTCTCTCTCTGTACAGATATATCTATATATAGATAACTATATCTATAGCTATAAACACACAGAGAGAAATTATAATTATATATATATATACAATTTTAGACAAGACAAAAAAAGTAAAAATATCCCTGGGAATATAACAAAGCTAGGGGAACTGGCAGTCCAATGGCAGATGAAATTCGGTGCTGACAAACGCACATACACATATTGCTGGTTTCTGAATTGGCTGCAACCAGATGAAATTAACGGTAACCAGCTGTTAGAGTGTGTAACACATGGGAGAGAATAGAGTACTGAAAATATCACAGTGTTGTTACAGAAATCAACTGCGTGGCTAGACCTCGAATGCTTGCCTTATATCAAAACTGAACAAAATAGAATAAGGACAGATACTGGCAATAAAAAGAAGCTGAGGCCTGACTTCCACAGGAGGAGAGATGGCAAGGAGGAAGACTGGAACATTCAGAGACGAGACAAATAAAAGTGCACATGAGAGATTTCTATTCAGTCCTGAGTGGTATACAGATGGGAAACTGGATTCTTCTACTTACCTTTTTTCATCATGCAAGAATAAGGGGGCAGTCAACTCCTTCCCCCAGAAAAGTAGCATAATTTAAACAATTACGCTTTTTTTCATATAACTTAACTGTGTAACTGACTACCTCAAGAAAACATGGAGTCTAATCATTAGGCAGGAGTAAAAAAAGGATCAGGCATTTATGTGGTTAATGAAAACATCCATAGTTACATTATATAGGACAGAAAATCTAAGAGAGAAACATTCATTCTTTGTGGCGTAAGTCAAGCACTAAATGCCTTGTAAGAAAAACAAAAAGAGAAGTGGTTATTCGTAAATACTTTGGAGTGTTTATATGCTGCTTATACATGCATTCTATTATACATACACATAGCTGGGTGGACAGGTGGGTTGTTAGGTAGAAAAGTAGAATGATGTTAAGAACATCTTGCATAAGAAGTGTATTTATTCATTATGAATGCTCTTGCATCTTCCTCCAAAACAGCTGGTACTTATTAGAGATTAGATATAGAACTAGACAGACAGGCAAGAGTCTATGCAGGGTGGCATTTCTTATGACTAGGGGTTTCTATGTCTAGCTAAGGGTATGTCTAGATTATGTTTTTTTTCTGAAAGGAGATATGCAAACTAATTTAATTTGCATATCTTCTTCCGATTGCTTTTTCAAAAGCAGGTTTTTTGAAAGTGAAAATAATCTGGACACTTTTTTTTTTGGAAAAAACCCTTTTCGAAAAAATCTCTTCCTAAAAAAGTAGGTTTACATGGTTTTTTGAAAAATGTTTTTTTTGCAAAAAAAACACATCCAGACTACTTTCACTTTCGAAAAAGCGATGGGAAGAAAATATGCAAATTAGCACCCAATTTGCATGTCTCCTTTCAGAAAAAAAACCTCAATCTAGCTGTACCCTAATAGACTTGAAGATACAATTGGTCTCAAGAAAAGAAAAGAAAAGAAGGCAACTCGAACAAAATCTCTTCTTAAGGGCTAAGCTTGGGCCTAAACTCCATTGGCTTCATTAGGGCTGCGTCTAGACTACAAGCCTCTTTCGAAAAAAGAGCATTTAGACTACAACCAGTACCTTAGAAAAAGCAAGCTGCTTTTTCAAAAGAGAGCACCCAGGCAGTCTGGATGCTCTCTTTTGAAAAAGCACAGTTTGCATTACATAGCACATTTTTTCAAAAGAGCACTTTCGAAAAAAGGCGTTCTTCCTTGTAAAATGAGGTTTTCTGCGGTCGAAAAAACTGCCGCATTCTTTCAATTTACTTTCGAAAGAACGTGGTAGCAGTCTAGACGCAGTGGAAGTTTTTTCGAAAAAGGACACTTTTTTCGAAAAAACCCTGCAATCTAGACACAGCTTAGGATTTCAGCACATGCTTAAAGCTAAGGACTTATTGCAGTGCATAGATGAATTATGGCCTCAGGTCCTGATCCTATAAGGAGTTCTTCTGCAGGCAGGACAGGACACTGTATCAAGGTAGAATTTCTTGCAGGCCAATACCTTGACCTGTAACTCCTTTAACATTGTTCCATACCCTCCCAACATGAAAGTCAAAACAAAGTCATGGCAAATTCCTTCCAAATTTCACAAAAGTGCAATTCACACAACGGCAGATGTTTTGCGGTTTCTGAAAAGCCGAGATGTTAGTTTGTTTTCCTCTTTTTTTCCCCCTTTTTTCCAAACACCAATTTTAATTGTTTCCTTGACTGTAATGAAATAAGAAGATAATGAGTTCTTCATTGTTCACTAATTGTATACTAAAGACGAGACACAGTCAGCCAACTGTAAATTGCTGCTTTACTGTAATGTTTGGATCTTTCAGTGCAAATAGTCACAAATGCATCTGTTCCCACAGAAAATAAAATGGTTTTGTTATGAAAATAAGCTGATGCCGTGAGCAATAAAAAATAACCATGATGACTTCTGTTGATTAGAGCTTGGTATATTGTTTGAGTTGCTTTTTGACAACTCAAAAACATTTGCTTGCGATGGCAAAGCAAAGGCAGTCAATATTGCAGCTGCTTCTCTCGCTATATAGTATTTAGAATTTCAGACTTGGAGACGATACTCACAGATACCATGAATCCTGAGATCTAAGTAAAAATTGGAATGCAACACGGCAAATACTGTTCAGGCTCAAACTCCATCATTTCCTCCTTTTGGGCTGGGCCTACAAACAGATTCCCAAGGTGAGTTACGGATCAAACGCTATGTGAACTCTGAAATTCATGGCATGAGTGTGTTCTCTTTCGAGCTTGTGGCCTGTCACAGATGTGAGCCCCAAGCCTTCACACTCAGATCTGGATCCAAATGCAAACCTTCCAAAAAAACTGAAGGGAGAAATCCTCACCCTTTTAGGTCAGGGGTTTTCAAACTATGGGGCATGTGACGGGGCGAGGCAGCCCCGCACTGAACCTACAGGGCCCAGCCAGAGCATGCCCGGGCTGCAGCAGGGCTATAAAAGCCTGGGCCAGGACTCAGTCTGGGGAGACAGCTGAAGGAGAAGGACTGGAGAAGGGAGCTCTCCCTCAGTGGTTGCCAGGGACTCCAGGAGAGGCCAGAAGGAAGGCGGAGGCGAGTTGGTGCAACCTGGAGACTGTGTGCTGAGGGGATGCCGGCCTGGAGATCGCAGCCAGCGGGGCAAGTCCAGGGGAAGGAAGCCCGGGGATCCAGGTAGGAAGTGGCCCAGGGCAGGAGCGGGAGCCGCCTCTCCCGGCCCGAGAACCTCGGCGCGTTTCGGCTGGATGGCCCCGCCGAGGGAGTGACCCGGTACCTGGTCGCTCACAGGGCCCTGGGCTGGGACCCGGTGGAGTAGGGTGGGCCCAGGTCCTCCTACCTGGGGTGCGTCCCCACTACAATGATAAACTGCTTTGTGGACTCGGCCTTGCTTAAAGGGCCCGGGATAACTGTATTACAAGGGTGTTGGGGACACAGGTGGGAGGGGCCTGCCACAGGGCGCAACCCAGTACTGGGTCATGGAATGTCATATGCCGGGACTCGTTGCTGGTGGGGGAATCAGGTGAGCAGTCGGGGTGCTAAGACAGGATAACTGTCAGTCCTGGCACCACAGACTGTGCTGCGCCCTAGAAGCAGCCAGCAACAGGCCCAGTTCAGAGGTGGGGAGATGGGGGAAGAGAGCGCACAGGGCTCCATGTACTGCTCCTGCTCTGAGCACTAGCTCTGCACTCCCATTAGATGGGAACTGCTGCTGGCAGCTTCTGGGGCGCACCCTCGCTGCACCGCTAAGAGCCACTCAAGGTAAGCCCCACCAGCCCAAGCCCTGCCCTATCCCCAAAGCCAGAGCCCCCTCCTACAGCCCAAAACTCTCCTCCTCCACCCCACCCCAGAACCCACACTCTAGTCAGAGGCTGTTGAGTAATGGCATCAACAATTTTCTTCAACTGGGTCATGAGAAAAAAAGGTTTGAACACATGGACTCTACACAAGGGCTGTGTCTAGACTGGCATGATTTTCCGCAAATGCTTTTAACGGAAAAGTTTTTCGTTAAAAGAAGTTGTGGAAAAGAGCATCTAGATTGGCACAGACGCTTTTCCACAAAAGCACTTTTTGCGGTAAAGCGTCCGTGCCAATCTAGATGCGCTTTTCCGCAAAAAAGCCCCGATCGACATTTTCGTGATCGGGGCTTTTTGGCGCAAAATAAATCTGAGCTGTCTACACTGGCCCTTTTGCGCAAAAGGACTTTTGCCCAAACAGGAGCAGCATAGTATTTCCGCAAGAAGCACTGATTTCAGACAGTAGGAAGTCAGTGTTCTTGCAGAAATTCAAGCGGCCAGTGTAGACAGCTGGCAAGTTCTTCCGCAAAAGCACTTGCTTCTGTGGAAAAACTTGCCAGTCTAGACACAGCCAACGGGTTTCCAATCTATTTGCCGGCGTAACTCCATTTAGAGACTTACTATTTTCTGTGATTCCAGATAGCCACAAAACAGAATCGTCACCAAGCAATCCAAGAGACTGACACATGACATTCATTTTATAATAGCTGCTAATGTGACACTTGGGCGTCATGAAGTCTGGCAGCATAGAATCATAGAATCATAGAATCATATAGAATCATAGAATAATAGGACTGGAAGGGACCTCGAGAGGTCATCGAGTCCAGCCCCCCGCCCTCAAGGCAGGATCAAGCTCCGTCTACACCATCCCTGACAGATGTCTATCTAACCTGTTCTTAAATATCTCCAGAGAGGGAGATTCCACCACCTCCCTTGGCAATTTATTCCAATATTTGACCACCCTGACAGTTAGGAATTTTTTCCTAATGTCCAATCTAAACCTCCCCTGCTGCACTTTAAGCCCATTACTCCTTGTCCTGTCCTCAGAAACCAAGAGGAACAAATTTTCGCCTTCCTCCTTGTGACACCCTTTTAGATATTTGAAAACCGCTATCATGTCCCCCCTTAATCTTCTTTTTTCCAAACTAAACAAGCCCAGTTCATGAAGCCTGGCTTCATAGGTCATGTTCTCTAGACCTTTAATCATTCTTGTCGCTCTTCTCTGCACCCTTTCCAATTTCTCCACATCTTTCTTGAAATGTGGCGCCCAGAACTGGACACAGTACTCCAGCTGAGGCCTAACTAGTGCAGAATAGAGCGGCAGAATGACTTCACGAGTTTTGCTTACAACACACCTGTTGATACAACCTAGAATCATATTTGCTTTTTTTGCAACAGCATCACACTGTTGACTCATATTCAACTTGTGGTCCACTATGACCCCTAGATCCCTTTCCGCCATGCTCCTTCCTAGACAGTCGCTTCCCATCTTGTATGTATGGAACTGATTGTTCCTTCCTAAGTGGAGCACTTTGCATTTCTCTTTATTAAACCTCATCCTGTTTACCTCTGACCATTTCTCTAACTTGCTAAGGTCATTTTGAATTATGTCCCTATCCTCCAAAGAAGTCGCAACCCCACCCAGTTTGGTATCATCTGCAAACTTAATAAGAGTACTCTCTATCCCAATATCTACATCATTGATGAAGATATTGAATAGTACGGGTCCCAAAACAGACCCTTGAGGAACTCCACTTGTTATCCCTTTCCAGCAGGATTTAGAACCGTTAACAACAACTCTCTGACTACGGTTATCCAGCCAATTATGCACCCACCTTATCGTGGCCCTATCTAAGTTATATTTGCCTAGTTTATCAATAAGAATATCATGCGAGACCGTATCAAATGCCTTACTAAAGTCTAGGTATATGACATCCACCGCTTCTCCCTTATCCACAAGGCTCGTTATCTTATCAAAGAAAGCTATCAGATTAGTTTGGCATGACTTGTTCTTCACAAACCCATGCTGGCTATTCCCTATCACTTTATTACTTTCCAAGTGTTTGCATACGATTTCCTTAATTACCTGCTCCATTATCTTCCCTGGGACAGACGTTAAACTGACCGGTCTATAATTTCCTGGGTTGTTCTTATTCCCCTTTTTATAGATGGGCACAATATTTGCCCTTTTCCAGTCTTCTGGAATCTCCCCTGTCTGCCATGATTTTTCAAAGATCATAGCTAAAGGCTCAGATACCTCCTCTATCAGCTCCTTGAGTATCCTGGGATGCATTTCATCAGGACCTGGTGACTTGCTGACATCTAACTTTCCTAAGTGATTTTTAACTTGTTCTTTGTGTATCCTATCTTCTAAACTTACCCTCTCTCTGCTTGTATTCACTACGTTAGGCACACCTCCAGACTTCTCGGTGAAGACCGAAACAAAGAAGTCATTGAGCATCTCCGCCATTTCCAAGTTCCCTGTTACTGCTTCTCCCTCCTCGCTAAGCAGTGGGCCTACCCTGTCCTTGGTCTTCCTCTTGCTTTTAATGTATTTATAAAAGGTCTTCTTGTTTCCCTTTATGCCTGTAGCTAGTTTGATCTCATTTTGTGCCTTTGCCTTTCTAATCTTGCCCCTGCATTCCCGTGTTGCTTGCCTATATTCATCCTTTGTTAGTTGTCCTAGTTTCCATTTTTTATATGACTCCTTTTTTATTTTGAGATCATGCAAGATCTCCTTGTTAAGCCAAGCTGGTCTTTTGCCATATTTTCTATCTTTCCTACACAGCGGAATTGTTTGCTTTTGGGCCCTTAACAACGTCCCTTTGAAATACTTCCAACTCTCCTCAGTTGTTTTTCCCTTCAGTCTTGCTTCCCATGGGACCTTACCTACAAGTTCTCTGAGCTTATCAAAATCTGCCTTCCTGAAATCCATAACCTCAATTGTGCTGGTCTCCCTTCTGCCTTTCCTTAAGATCATGAACTCTATTATTTCGTGATCACTGTCCCCTATACTGTCTTCCACTTTCAAGTTCTCAACTAGTTCCTCCCTATTTGTTAAAACCAAATCCAGAACAGCTTCTCCTCTGGTAGCTTTTTCAACCTTCTGAAACAGAAAGTTGTCTCCAATGCAGTCCAGAAACTTATTGGATAGCCTGTGCCTAGCTGTGTTAGTTTCCCAACATATGTCTGGATAGTTGAAGTCCCCCATCACCACCAAATCTTGGGCTTTGGATAGTTTTGTTAATTGTTTAAAAAAGGCCTCATCCACCTCTTCCACCTGGCTAGGTGGCCTGTAGTAGACTCCTAGCATGATATCACCCTCGTTTTTTACCCCTTTTAGCTTAACCCAGAGACTCTCTACACAGCTATCTCCTACGTTCATCTCCACTTCAGTCCAAGTGTGTACATTTTTAATATACAAGGCAACCCCTCCTCCCTTTTTTCCCTGTCTGTCCTTCCTGAGCAAGCCATACCCTTCCATACCAATATTCCAATCATGCGTCCCATCCCACCAGGTTTCTGTAATACCAATGATATCATAGTTGTATTTATTGGTTAGCAATTCCAGTTCTTCCTGCTTATTACCCATACTTCTCGCATTTGTATATAGGCATCTAAGATACTGATTTGATCTTGCCTCCCTGTTGTGCCCTGACCCTCCTTTCTCCTTGCCATTATAGGCCGTAGTCCCCCCCATTTCCAACCCATCTCCCAGTCCCGCACATTCAGCACTTACCTGTGGGCTTTGCTCACCTGCCCCCGACAAACCTAGTTTAAAGCCCTCCTCACAAGGTTAGCCAGTCTGTGTCCAAACAAGGCCTTCCCGTTCCTGGAAAGGTGAACTCCATCTCCGCCAAGCAGTCCTTCCTGGAAGAGCACCCCGTGATCAAGGAAGCCGAATCCCTCCTGGCGACACCATCGTCGCAGCCAGGCATTCACCTCCAGGATGCACCTCTCTCTGCCCGGGCCCCTACCTTTGACAGGAAGGATAGAAGAGAATACCACCTGCGCTCCAAACTCCTTCACCCGTACTCCCAAAGCCCTGTAGTCACACTTGATCCGCTCAGTGTCACACCTGGCAGTATCATTTGTGCCCACGTGGATGAGTAGCATGGGGTAGTAGTCAGAGGGCCGGATGATCCTCGACAATGCCTCCGTAACATCTCGGATACGGGCCCCTGGCAGACAGCATACCTCTCGAGATGAGCTGTCAGGGCGACAGATGGGTGCCTCCGTTCCCCTCAGAAGAGAGTCTCCAACCACCACTACTCTACGTTTCCTCCTCGCAGTGGTGGCAGGAGACTGCTCAACCTTGGTGGTGCAAGGCCTGGTCTCCTCCACTGTGGGGGGTGACTCCTTGTCTCCTGCTGAAAGTAAAGTGTAACGGTTATGTAACAACACAGTGGGAGGGTTAGGAGCAGGGGTGGAACACTGCCCACCGCCGGAAGTAACCAGCTGCCAGCGCTCACCCTGCACCACTGCCTCCTCCATAAGTGGCTGGTCAACAGTCCCACATCCTAGGACAGTGACCTCCGTGGACTCCACAGGAATACTGTCCAGGAATTCCTCATGGCTTCGAATGCTCCTCAGCCTGGCCACCTCCTCCTGTAGCTCTCCCACCTGCTGCCTGAGAGATTCCACCAGCAGGCACCTTTCACAACGGTTGTCTCCCCCAGCCTGGAGATCACTCAGTGGGAATTGCAAGCCACAAATACAGCAAGACCACCCCAGGACCTGGGTAGAGGCATCCATGCTCAGGTTCTCTGTCTGGATACAGGCACAGGTGGAGGAGACAGGAGAAGTACTGGCACAAGCGCTACGGGTCTTCATCACCATCAGTCACTCCCTCTGCTCAACTCCCTCTTCAACTCCCCTGTCCGCTTCGCTCCCCTGGTCACACTGCTCTGGCTTTTTAAAGCCTGCTTGCCTAGGTCAGGCCTGCCCCCTTCTGAGTCACACAGGGGAAGGCTGAGCCTGAGGCTAATCAGAGGCAATCAAGGGAACAATGGCAGGCTCTCAGTCCCAACTGCCACAGAAGCTGAAACTGAAACTGCTAGCACTCCCTGGAATCAGACTCAATTCACACTTCAAACTGTAAAATTCAAACAGTCAGGCACACACACACACTCACACCACAGCTTGTACTCTCACCGGGTAGCCTCTTCGGCGGTGGGGTCGCTTTGCTCTCCCTCTTCAACTCTCCTGTCTGCAGTCCCCTGTCCGCTTCGCTCCCCTGGTCACACTGCTCTGGCTTTTTAAAGCCTGCTTGCCTAGGTCAGGCCTGCCCCCTTCTGAGTCACACAGGGGAAGGCTGAGCCTGAGGCTAATCAGAGGCAATCAAGGGAACAATGGCAGGCTCTCAGTCCCAACTGCCACAGAAGCTGAAACTGAAACTGCTAGCACTCCCTGGAATCAGACTCAATTCACACTTCAAACTGTAAAATTCAAACAGTCAGGCACACACACACACTCACACCACAGCTTGTACTCTCACCGGGTAGCCTCTTCGGCGGTGGGGTCGCTTTGCTCTCCCTCTTCAACTCTCCTGTCTGCAGTCCCCTGTCCGCTTCGCATGACAGGAAGTGTGCAGCTAATCGCTGGTGTGACATTGACGGTAGATTTCATAGAATCCTAGAACTGGAAGGGACCTTGAGAGGTCATCAAGTCCAGTCCCCTGCCCTCATGGCAGGACCAAGCATAGTCTAGACCAATCCTGATGGATGTCTATCCAGCCTGCTCTTAAATATCTCCAGTGATGGAGATTCCACAACCTCCCTTGGCAATTTATTCCAGTGTTTAACCACCCTGATAGTTAGGAACTTTTTCCTACTGTCCAACCTAAACCTCCCTTGCTGCAGTTTAAGCCCATTGCTTCTTGTCCTATCCTCAGAGGCCAAGGAGAACAATTCCCCATACCCCCTCACCAAGGAAATGGACACAAGTGAGCTGACGCCAGCTTCACACAAAGATGGGCTCCAGAATGGCACTGTCCGTTTAAAGGTGCCTGATGAGCGTGCGGGACTAATTCTAGATAGTGAAACAGAATTCTGGGAGAGAAAGTTGAGCCTACATTCCTCGCATGACTCGACGGCAGGAGATTTCAATGAGCTATTCGGTGTCAGTGTCTGGCAACTTTACGGCATCATCAGATGTCCCGGAAAGGAGGTTTACACCCACTCATTCTTTGCTATGTCTCATTTGGAGGGAACGGATGCATGCCGGCCCTCCTGCCTAAGATACTCAGCCCTCCCCTGGGTGGGAGGCTGGATATCGTGGTTGTCAGACAGGAAGTTGCAAAGCAGTGGGAAGAATGCAAAGTTTGTCATCAATAGAATATTCTATCCTGAAAGCGATTTTGTTCAGGAGCCCTGTAAGTCAAAGTGGGTGTTCTTCCCTCGCAGACCCGTTTCCCAAATATGTCTGTAACGTCGGTAAGAAGGTGCGTTTTTGTGGCATCACAGAACAGAAATGAATTCACCCCTTTTGCAGGCCACTGCATAGGCACACAGCACGTCTCTCAGTCCAAAAAAAAAAAAAAAAATCCCTGGCTACGTCTAGATTGGCATGATTTTCTGCAAATGCTTTTAACGGAAAAGTTTTCCATTAAAAGCATTTTCGGAACAGAGCGTCTAGATTGGCACGGACGCTTTTCTGCAAAAGCACTTTTTGTGGAAAACGTCCGTGGCCAATCTAGATGCGCTTTTGCGCAAAAAAGCCCCGATTGCCATTTTCGCGATCGGGGCTTTTTTGCGCAAAACAAATCTGAGCTGTCTACACTGGCCCTTTTGCGCACAAGTTTAGTGCAAAAGGGACTTTTGCCCAAACGGGAGCAGCATAGTATTTCTGCAAAAAGCACTGATTTCTTACAGTAGGAAGTGAGTGCTTTTGCGGAAATTCAAGCGGCCAGTGTAGACAGCTGGCAAGTTTTTCCGGAAAAGCGGCTGATTTTCCAGAAAAACTGGCCAGTCTAGACACAGCCCATGTGTTTGCCTTTCATGAGCCAACCAGCCTCTCTATGGAAAAGCAGCATGTCAGGATCGGACCCGATCCTCACGCGGGTTGGCAAATCGACACGGGCCAAGAGGCTGCCATGACGTAATTTACAATAGACGAGCCCTGCTGCAAAACATTCCCTTTGTGCCTCAACCAGAGCTTTATATGCCGGTTGGTCTCTGTGAATCATGCCATACCCAGAGCAGATGGAGCGGCTTTCTTTCCCGTGGCACACAGACCTGCTTCGGAGCCTGCCAGAGACGGCGCTCCATCTGTGCAAAAGCCCACCCTGAAATCCGATGGGATATTTTCATCTCGCCCGTAACTGGGTCGCACAACTCTAGTGGTTTGAGCCTGGGAAGAGGGAGAGAGAACAGACCGTCTCGGAGACTTGCACCCTCCCCTGTGTATTTCACCAAAGCCAAGAAATGTGCATCAAATTCCTCGGGATGCACAGCAACTTGACGAGCAAAAGCATATGTCGGTTTTTTTTCCCTCAGATGTTCTCCTAGACAGTTTTCCTGCTCTGCTGCCAGCACCTCAGTCCTTCACTGTGTTGCTGGAGCATGATATGCCTCTGAGTTCATTTGCCACCCCACGCATCACCTCCGCCACAGCGATTGCAGCTGGCAAAATCAAAGTCTTGCCAATTGCATGAGGCGTCTGGACCTGTGGCAACACCCTGCAAACGATGCCTTTTGAGCATGGTCAGAGACCGACTCTCTTCAATTGCACCTAGTAACAAGAAAGTTCTTCTTTCTGGTATTGGAAAAATGACCAAGGTTTTCCTGTGTGTCCCTTGGGCAGAGTTTCCAGCTGTTGTTTAAGTTTGTTAGACTTCATGCTTTTTCGGGTGCCTCAGCAGGCATTTTGGCCTTTCTTTGTCAGAAACACCAGGGAAGCCACCCTCAAAGGAAGCCTGCTCATATTGCAAGCATGGCTGCTACTGCATCAGCGAAAGCTCTGGGCCCCTTGGAATAGTCCCCAGAGTGCTGGAGAACTGTTATGCACGGCTCTGAGGGCAGTGGGAAGCCAAAGCTGCGGCCCAGGAATGTGGCCCCGCCTTTTTCACCCAAGGCTCCACCCCTTTTGGGGGTGTGGAGTCGGGCTCCCTCCACATCTTGCCCTGGGGCCCACGGTGGCTGCTGTCCCCTTTGTGCCTCTGATCACAAATCAGGCTGTGGAATTCATTGGTCAGGATGCAGGAAGACCCTGTGCGGTGCTACAAAGGCATCACAGAGACGGGGACTTACAACGCTTCTTTACTGAGTGCCAAAAGGGTTCTCATGGTGGCAGAAAGAAGATAAGGGTCTTGCCTTAAGGGGTTGGCAAGCCAGTGCAGATTCCCACCTCAGAAAAGGTCAGCACAGGGTCCTACCATGTAGGCAGAGGGGATGCCCTCTTGATAAGGCTGCTTCTCAGAGATAAGGGTCACCTGGGCTCCAGTCTCTCAGCTGGATGCTTACACCACTGGATGGTACAAATGGCATCTCCACACAAGTCCGAGTGTCCACATCTGCTCCACAAAATGCAGCATTGGAGAAGTGGGGGGTTGAACCATCAATGCGGGCTCCCCAATGTTGGGTGGGACCTGACTCTTGAGGGCCGGATCCAGGCAAGCCAGGGGCCACATCCAGCCCCCGGCCCGAGGTTCCCCACACCTGGTCTAAATGGTGCTCAGTCCTGCCCTGAGGGTAGGGGACAGAACTGGATGACCTCTTGAGGTCCCTTCTATTTCTAGTGTTCTATGAGAGTTATGAGGAACTTAATGGCACAGTACTCAGGGCAATGATCTGTGAATAGTCTTGCTTTTCCTGTAAGCCCAGACTATGGTTGGTCCTGCCAAGACATGTGGCCAGGTCACCTGATGCTGGAATCCACATTGGATGCTTTGCGTTTCCATGGGAAATGTGAAAAAGTTTAAACGGAACACAAAAGATTCCCACCTCAGTCAAAATCTATATATAGGCGGGGAACCAGACAATAGGGGTGGCTGCTGGATTGCAGGACACCCTGGTTTTCCATCTAAGATGTCTGCTGCCACTATCTCCAATTGAATGTTTAGAAAGATAAGGCCTAAGTTGGTAGGCTATCCAGCTTATGAGAAAAGATGATTAAAACTATTAGGATAAGAAGTAGGTTTCTTGGAGTATGAGGCGTAGCGGGCATGTTTTGTTTTGCTGAGTAACTTAAGGTACCTTCTTGCTTAATGTTGTAGCTGCATTCCTGAAAAATGCTACTTTCAGCAAAATGAAGTTAAGCGAATCCGATTTCCCCATATTAATTAATGTGTAACCCTTCTGCCAGGTGGTGCCAGAGCAGTCAGGGCCAGGTTCAATATTTAGGGGTTCCTCTCCATCCATCCAATACAGAACCTGGGAAATTCACCCAACACCGCTGGGTGCCTCTGTGCTGGCAAGTGGGGAAGCATGCCTCTCAAAGTCCAAGTCTAGACATCTGTCAGGGATGATCTAGAGATGGTGCTTGGTCCTACTGGGAGGGCAGGGGACTGGACTTGTTGACCTCTTGAGGTCCCTTCCAGATTTAGTGTTCTATGATTCTAAAAGAAACTTACCGAAAGGGAAGGAAGTAACGTTGCATTCACTTGGGAAAACACCACCGACAGGGTTCATAAACAAAACCATGAGGAAAAGTCTCACCCCTCGTAGGTTGGACAATGTCCTTCTCCTCTCAGGTTCTTACATCCAGCAATGTAAATGTCCCCTTCAAATGCCCAACCCTTCTCTGCATGCCACTCACAGTTGCTGCCCTCGGTCCAGGCAGACCAAGAGTTCAGAGGTGCATCGGTCATTCACCATCTGCCTGCTCACTGGTCTCTGCTGCCGCCCAGCTGTCTACTTGTCACTCCACTGCTGCTCTGCTGCTTCCACCAGCTGCCTTGCCAGTCTCCCACTGATGCTCCTGCTGGCCCATGGGCCAACTGCTCACGGCTTTCAGCGGCTTGTGGGGGAGTTGACTCTTGGCCCAAAGCACAGCCTAGCTACAAGAGATTTCAGCATCCACTGGAGAAAATTTAAAATAGTAAAAGAGGCTCCTTATAGAGTCTATTTTAGTTCTATCCTTGAGCCGGGGGGGGGGGGGGGGGGGGGCAGGGAGCAACTAGGTTGAAACAGTCTTACCGCTCACACCTGACAGGCATGGAGCCTGCTGATTCAGAGTCCTGCCCTCCTCACTTAACCTCACAGAGCTCTGGGCGTGGAGTCCTTGTCCATCCAAGGTTCTTTACACTGACAGTATCTCTGGCCTTCTGAACTGGCTTAAACACAGTCTGACTTTTCTGTATTCCCACAAAAACTACAAGCCTTGGTGATAGTCTCTCCCAACTCCCGCATTTAGTGTTAATACAGTTTGTCACCCAACACCAGCCAAGTTTGCTTACAACAAGCAACACACCACCTTCACCCGTCGACTATTTAACAAACTTAACCAAAGCAGAAGCCAACTGTATTTACATAGACACACTCAGCGTCTCTCCCCACATCCAGCTAACTGTAAAGGACACGCATTCCTTCAGATCCTGCTTACATCTGTAAACTGGGATGGTTATTTTACAGGGGATTTTTTTTCAGTAGACAAAGGACAGTATATACATATACAGCATGGCTGTGTCTAGACTGGCAAGTTTTTCCACAAAAGCAGGAGCATTTGTGGAAAAACTTGCCAGCTGTCTACACGGGCAGCTTGAATTTCCACAAGAACACTGACGATCTGATGTAGAAAATCAGTGCTTCTTGCGGAAATACTATGCTGCTCACGTTTGGGCAAAAGTCCTTTTGCGCAAAAGCTTTTGCTCAAAAGGGCCAGTGTAGACAACTCAGATTTGTTTTGCGCAAAAAATCCCTGATCGCGAAAATGGCGATTGGGGCTTTTTTGCGCAAAAGCGCGTCTAGATTGGCCACAGATGATTTTCCGCAAAAAGAGCTTTTGCAGAAAAGCGTCCGTGCCAATCTAGACGCTCTTTTCTGCAAATGCTTTTAATGGAAAACTTTTCCGTTAAAAGCATTTGCAGAAAATCATGCCAGTCTAGACGTAGCCCATATGTTTTAAACAAACTATTTAATATTGTATACTGTGTGTGTAAGCAACTGACTTAGTGATGAAATTACAGATGAAAAACAGTTCATGAAGCTGTTCATGAACAGTTTGGGAAGACCCGATTGACAATACTTTGCTGAAATCCTGGCTTCACTGAATCAGTGGTAGAATTCCCATTGAATTCAATGGGTGTGTCAACATAGCAAAACAGCCCTGGAACTGCGAGTCTCGGAGTCTGGGTCAACTTTGCAGGTGATGGGTTTAAAAACAGCAGTGATGATTGTGATGTTTAGATTAGAACATAAGAACGGCCGTACTGGGTCAGACCAAAGGTCCATCTAGCCCAGTATCCTGTCTGCCAACAGTGGCCAGTGCCAGGTGCCCCAGAGGAGGTGGACCAAAGACAATGATCAAGCGATTTTTTTAGTGCCATCCATATCCAGCCTCTGACAGAGGCCAGGGTCACCATTTCTATCCCCTGGTTAATAGTCTTTTATGGACCTAACCTCCATGAAATTATCTAGCTTCTCTTTAAACTCTGTTATAGTCCTAGCCTTCACAGCCTCCTCTGGCAAGGAGTTCCACAGGTTGACTACCCATGAATTTCATTGGGTGTCCTCTAGTTCTTCTACTATGGGAACTAATAAATAACTTTTCTTTATTCACCCTCTCCACACCACTCATGATATTATAGACGTCTATCATACTCCCCTCAGTCTCCTCTTTCCTAAACTGAAAAGTCCCAGTCTCTTTAGCCTCTCTTCATATGAGGTGATGGAGTTAGAAGATGGAATATGTCCCAGGGAATGTCTTGCTACTAAATGACAAAGTAGCACTCGGTGGAGCCTTCAAGGCTTAACACATTGTTGTTAATGTAGCCTCACACACGACAAGGCAGCACGGACTGAGGCAAGAGGGAGCAAATACAATAGATGCACTGCAGTGCTGGGAAACACTTATCTCCAGAAACTAAATATGATAATGAACCCTCACTATCCAACTGGCGTGCACCTGTCTCTCCTCTGGACAGTGCATGCATGGCTGCACAGTGCCAAGGGGTGTGTGTGTGTGTGAGAGAGATAGAGACAAAGAGAGAGAGACACACATATACTATGTGCCTCTCTCTCTCTCTCTCTCTCTCTCTCAAACACATCCAGAGATGTGAATTTCTTCTTTAAATACAATGACACCGCTTCAAATACATTGCCCTTTTAACTAGACCAGGAGGTCGAGGCTCAGGAATTTGTACCTGTTGCAATCTGTTTTGTAGCAATGTGGTACGGAGTGGGGGGGTTGATTGAAGCAGAAAGGGGGACACCCTATTGTCAGTACCCTCTCTCTTCTCCTTACCCCTGCACAGCAAGCAAGAGGCTCTCAGGAGCAGTTCCAGGGCAGAGGGCAGGAGCAACATGACAATGAATTACAGCTGCCCAGCTGCATACCCTACTGGGAAATTAGGGAAGCTGATGGGCAGGTGGGTGGGTGCACCAGCCCACCTTGATAGGACAGGCTGCTTTTTTGGAGACAATCCTGCCAATAGCGGGCAAAGCAGGAGACCAAACGACGTTATAAGGGAGCAATGTGCAAGTTCCTATGAGCATGCACTGGGCATCGCTCTCTTTCAGGGACAAAGGAGGTGAACTATTTCTGAGCTGGCTCTGTGTAAAACTTTACAAAGAAGTATAAAGTAAGCAAGAAGGAATGATCTGAGGTGCTCGTCCCATTGGGGCTGTGCACCTGGGTCCCGTGACAAGTCCCTTTGACTGAGCCTTCCCAGAGCTGAGCTGATCTCAGGGTCTCTGTGGCTCTGCTGTGGACTGTGACCCCATCTTGGGGTCAGCAGGACAAGGTGCTGGGGCACCCCCAAGGGCAGGTAGGCAGGCTCAGTGGTAATTCAGCAGATCAATTGACAGTACCAAGGGGATCTCTCTGACCAAACCCATCCCAGGAACATCGACACTGCTGGGTTTAGACCCATAGCCTGCAAAGTTTACCCAGACTCTGAAACTCACGGTTCCCAGGCTATTTTGCCGCGTTGACACACCCGTTGAATTCATTACTACTGATTCAGTGAGGCCAGAATTTCAGCCAATAATTTTCTATCAGGCCTTCCTTAATAAAGCTTCATGAACATTACCGATGAAAAGCAGCTGTTTCATCCCTAAGTCCAGCTCTCTATAAATGTCAATTGATCAATAGCACAACAGCTAAGCTATAAGTGAACTCAGCTCACAGCTGAAAAAACTTTTGAGGTCTTATTTCTTTGTGCTCCCCCGTCCATTTGCCTGTACCCAGCTGTTGTGTCATGTCTTATACGTAAAGGCTGTATCTACATTGGCAAGATTTTGCACAAAATCTTGCTACCTGTCTACACTGGCCGCGAGTACTTGAGCAAGAACACTGACGTTCTAATGTATAAAATCAGTGCTTCTTGCGCAAATACTCTGACGCTCCCGCTCAGGGATAAGCCCCCTTGTGCAACTGTTCTTGCGCAAGAGGCCAGTGTGGACAGGCAACCTCAATTGCTTGCGCAAGAAAGCCCGATGTTTAAAATGGCCATCGGAGCTTTCTTGCGCAAAAGAGCATCTACACTGGTACTAATGCTTTTGCGCAAAAACACATCTCTTGCTCAAAGGCACATGCCAGTGTAGATGTTCTCTTGCACAAATTCTTTAACGCAAAAACTCTTGCGTTAAAAGTATTTGCGCAAAATCATGCCAGTGTAGACGTAGCCAGATTGCTCTTTGGGGCAGAAACTTTTTTGTTCTAGGTTTGTACAATGCTTAGCTCACATCCTGGTGCCTGGCGAGGGCTCCAATGTGCTGGGATAATACAAACATTTAACAACAATCATAACAATGATTCACACTGCCTTCAGATGGGCACTGGGTCAGGTACAGGATGCGTTCAGCACATTTCAGGATTAGACCCTTCACTTCCTGGTAGCTCACACTGCCCTCCAGTAAAATGAATATAGAAGGACATGTGAGCCTTAGTTCTTCAAGTGCTTTGAGACACCGTCATGAAAGTGCAAATTATTATTTATTACTACTTAGGCGATTTCACTTCAAGCTGCCTTTGCACACCCTGTCTCTCTTGTTCATGAATTATTTTGAGTAAAAAATCAGGACGGAGTTTTCAGATGGCAACTTTTGCTTTTTTTCCCCCTTCTATTTTTTAAATGAGCTTTTCTTTAGCAGAAGGCACAAATGGAGACTCCAGCTGAGAGTGCGTGCATTTCCTGAGTGGCATGTGTCCTTACAGACTGGCTGCATTCATCATATCATTTTCCATAACATGCCATGCAGTAACAAGGTGAGTGGTCCAGGCTGGCATCTAGCAGTGCTCGAAGTGGAATTGACATCTAGCTGTCTAATTTACCAGTTTCCCTGGGCCACTTGTTCTTCCTAGTTCAGGCAGCATGAGGACTCCACTTGCGAACCTGTTTCTGCTATCTGGTGGTTTGAAATTACAGGCGGAGGACTGTCTTCGGTGGGAGCGCTAATTATAAAGTGTGCTTCCAAAATCGTTGCAGTAAGGGAAATAAGATGAAGAGTTTTGCTTATTTCACTTTGTAAATATTGTGTGACAGTTCAAATGTATCATTTTTTTTCCTGTTTTTACGTGCATTTATTTTAAGTTCTGGCTATCTAAATGTTAATGGCTCAAGTCTCTTCTGCCTTGCTCCTTGTATAGCTATTTAAATCTCTGTCATGTGGGAATAAATGTGATTATCATTGTGAATGGATTGGGCCATGCTTTACGCTCCCTTTCAGTTCATTTTCCACAGGTGCAAATAACAGCGCTAGATGCAAAGCAATAAAGTACCACGTCCAAATGATTAAAAACCAGTCTCTCCCTCTTCTAACGTCTATCTAGTTAGGGGGGTTTGATAATGCCCTTCATTCACGTCCACTGAAGAACATTATGAATAGCTATAAAAAAGAGGTCTATGCAATTGTGTTCAGAAGCGAGTGCTTCCATCATGTATGGGAGAAAAATGACAATGGAGTCAGACCACACAGCTTTGGGGACAATCATGAAAGGACAACATGTCCTCAGACATTTTTATGTGCTAAATACATCCCCGTTGCTGAAACTTTGAGAAGACTGGTTGTGGCTAGGATTACAACTGTGTCATGGTTGATTAAAGTCCCAGTTTAGTGATGTCTACTTTCTGTGTTGAATAAATATTGATGAAGACTCACCAAACCCCAGTTCTCAGCAATGATGAGGTCCAAATTATTCGCTTCTGCTTTAACAGACACAGTTGTGGGCATTCTTTGGGAATCAAACAAGGACAATCGAAACTTTACCAGTGAAAGAGCCTTCGTTCCACAATCACTGAGATTGGAAATGAAAAGCTCATTCACTTGGGAGTTGAAAAATGCAAAGAATAGAGGTGGCGAGTTTTGTTTTGGCCTGGCATGAAGGCAGACATCGAAGAAAAGATTTGCCAGTTCAAAGAACATCCAAAAGGCAAAGGTGACCTTCTCTTCCCGGAAAGAAGGACATATTCATGCAAAATCCAGATGGTTCATGGCAACTTGGCAATCAAGACCAGATTATACACACATAGATGTCAACTGGTCTGTACAGATAATGAGGGTATTACTGTCCATACTGAAATGTATTAGTACTATTGCGGTATCCCCTGGAAGTGCCAGTCAGGATCAGGACTATGTTGTGCAAGGTGCTGTATAAATAGACCCAAAACACATCCAATCAGCACTAGTTGAATTTTGCAAAATTTCTGTGAATTTTTTCACTGAAATTTTGAATTTCCATTGGGAATGGGAGAGCCCTGTGTAAACCATATTTTGAGACCGTTTTGCCAGTTGTCTCCCTCCTCATTTTCCAATCAGCTCTGATTGCTGCTTAATTTGAGACAGGGCACAACAAGGAAGTGTGACAAACCGAAAGGAAGAAGTAGGGGAGTGAGGCGCACAAGGATTAAAATACAAGTTGCTATGGTGACATGCGTCAGGTATTCCACAACACAAGGGCTTTAAATCATCAATCTAAAAGAGAATACATAAAATCAGCTCTTCACAGCTGAGGCCCAATCAACCATCACTGCTTAGTAGATCATAGGTATTTCCTCATATCATAAGAAGTTAATTAATTTTCTTTCTGATTCTGTTCAAGATCGTGGCCCCAAATAAGTAATGGGAGTTTTGCCACAGAAGTTGATGGGAATTTTGCTTTAGAAATCAATGGAGCCAGAATTTCTCCCTGTATTTCCAGACTAGGCAAGTTTTGTTCCTCCAAGCCCAGAGTTTGATTCCCTTACTCACAATGATTAGTAGCATCTTATTCCATACATGGTGCCACCGACTTGCATATACTCTTCAGTGAGGAAGAATACAAGAGTCTGGTCCAAAGGGAGACAAGAAATCCCACCTATCAGACCAAGGCGCAGCTGTGGGGTTGTCCCACCAAATCTAGTTCAGCTGAAGTAGCCTTTGCAGCCACTCATCCTCCAGTTGCAGTGAGGACAGCTTCAGGATCCTTGCCTCAGTACATCATCTAAGCCCACTCAAGCATTTCTCTGCCATGCTTCCACCCGCTACACAGAACAAGTCCCAATGATTTGGAATAGGAGTACAGGCAGTCCCCGGGTTATGTACAAGATAGGGACTGTAGGTTTGTACTTAAGTTGAATTTGTACTTAAGTCGGAACTGGCGTCCAGATTCAGCCGCTGCTGAAACTGACCAGCGGCTGACTACAGGAAGCCCGAGGCAGAGTTTCTCTGCCCCAGGCTTCCTGGAATCAGCCGCTGATCAGTTTCAACAGCAGCTGAATCTGGACGCCTGGGACAGAGCAGCTGGGGCGCTGCTGGGTAGGTCCCCGCAGCGCTGCACTTCGGCGCTGCGGGGACCAACCCGGCAGCACCCCAGCTGCTCTACCCCAGGTGTCCCCAAGTCAGCTGCTGCTGAAACTGATCAGCGGCTGATTCCAGGAAGACCGGGGCAGAGCAACTCTGCCTCGGGCTTCCTGTAGTCAGCTGCTGGTCAGTTTCAGCAGCTGCTGACTTGGGGACGCTGTGCTGCCGGGTTGGTCCAGTAGCGCCGAGGAGCTGCATTGCGGGACCAACTGGCAGCACTCCAGCTGCTCTACCACAGGCGTCCGCGAGAAAAGCCTGGTCTGCTGGGGGAGATGGGGCGCACTAGCTGCACCCCTCTACCCCCCCCCCCCCAGCAGACCATGGAGACCTGGGCGGTGGGACCGAGAGGCGCCGCGGTCCTGCTGCCCGGGTCTTCCACGGCTTTGCTCCGTGTCTCCCTGGTCTTCTGGGGGGGGGCGGGGCAGCAGACCAGGGAGACACGGAGCAAAGCCACGGAGGACCCAGGCAGCAGGACCTCCCAGAAGCAATGGGGTCCCGCCCGGGTCCTCCGCGGCTTTGCTCCGCATCTCCCTGGTCTGCTGGGGGGCCCCAGCAGACCAGGGAAACGCAGAGCAGCTTTTCTCGCCCCAGAAGACGCGGGCGGCGGGACCATGGCGCGTCTGGGCAGTCCCGCTGCCCGCATCCTCCGGGGCGAGAAAAGCCCCGTTCGTAAGTACGGATCTGACATAAGTCGGATCCGCGTAACTCGGGGACTGCCTGTAATGCAAGAGGGCTACCTTTCTGCTACCAAGGGAACCTCCATTGTTCTCTGTTGTTGGGGTTGGTCCTGATTTGAGCAGGGGGTTGGACTCGATGATCTCCTGAGGTCCCTTCCAACTTTAGGATTCCACGATAAAAGTTCCTTTATCCCGTAAGGCCCCGATCCTGTAAGAACTTACACACAAGCTTAACTTTAAGTATGTGAATAGTTCCATTGAAGTCAATGGATTTGAAATTAAGCCCCTGTATACGTCTTTGTGTAGCTAATTACTGGTGTGCAATTATGGGTCCTCTGTGCTCAGATCCCTTGGGCATGTGAGTTGGCTTGAGATTACAGATCCTTAGTTCAAGTTGTGGAATTCATGTGCTTAGTCCCAGAGGTTACCAGTTCAGCCTTTGATGGCAGATGGCAGCTTTTCAAGTTTGGGGACACAATGGCTCCGTCTACACTGGATCAGATTTGCAGAAGAGGAAATGCAAATGAAGTGCTCATTAGCATTTCTCATGCTCTCATTTGCATATTCTCTTCCGATTCTTTTTACGGAAGAGGTTTTTGCCGAAACTAACGCAGTGTCGATGGGGCCATTTTGCGCAAAAAAACCCTTTCGCGCAAGAACCCGTATTCCTCGGTTTTTGAGGAATAAAGGTTCTTGCACAAAAGGTTTTTTTTTTGTGCAAAATGGCCCCATCTACACGGCAATTTTTTCCACAAAAACCTCTTCCACAAAAAGGACTGGAAGAGAATATGCAAATGGGAGCATGAGAAATGCTAATGAGCTCTTCATTTGCATTTCCTCTTCCGCAAAAATGATGCAGTGCAGACAGAGCCCATGTGTAAATAACAGGCTATATTATCTTATTACTAGTTTTTATGATACCTGTAATAGCACATGATACCTAAAAATAATTTCTGAGCAAAAAACTTATCATCACAAATTTTAAAAAAAAATCACCATCAACACAACTGCTGGAAAGAAAATAGATCAAAATGAAATAAAAACACAGGCCAGAAACTATTACCTTCAAGATGCAAGCAAGGATAAAAAAATACATGCATCAAAATATTTTTTGTCTCAAATGAAAGCTTTGCCAGGGGCCCCTGTCAATAATTCTCTATTCAGAAAGAGAGAGAGAAAAAAATTCCCAGCGAAAAGCCCAGTACAAAAGCTAAGTCTTCAAAGCCATCACTGCAATAATCCCACCTCAAAGACTTACAAGAGGAGAGGTAAAATGAACAGGTACTGCTTGATGCATTTCCAGGAAGGCAGAGCACGTTATAAAGGGGATAGTTCAAGCAGCACCAAAAAGCAGAACAAAACATTGCCAAGGTAAATTGCATGCAATATGGATTCTTCCATTCATTTTCTGTACCTCTTCTTCCCTATTGTCAATGGTTTTAATAATGGTTCTGACTGTGGTTTTGTGTTCTGTTTAAATGAGAGAGAGAGAGAGTGACACAGAGGGACAGGGTATAGATAGATGAAAATACAGTTGTTGTCTAAATTGATCACCAATAAAACTGAACAAACCATGTTCCTGAACAATGTTTAACCATTTTTTTTTTTGGGGGGGGGATAATCAGTGAAGATGGTGTTTGCATTTGTTGAATAGTGCAACACAGAGCTACTCAACATGTAGCCTGCAGCCTGTTTGTTTGTGACTCACGACGCGGTTTGGGTTTACGCCGAGCACAACACAGGGCCCGCAGGCGAGAGTCAAAACAAAAAAGCAGTCAATGTAATGGTCTTCTGCTGAGATGTGTTTTAGTAGTTAAATTCCTGGCCTGTCATTGTTCATTAAAAGTGCTGTCATATGCGTGGAAATCGGGTCAATATTGCATTTTATTTATGTCAGCAGAACTGACTTAAATAGCTCCTGTGTGTTGTGTAGTTTTGCCTTAATCTTTGTGTTCATGCCCGTCAGTGTGAAAGAAGCTATTGGCATATATTTGCATATATATTTGCATGGCTATGCAATCACACTTAAGTTGAGATCCTCGGCATGTGCTGTGAATATCATTGTGGTCCCCAGGGGCTTCCAAAGTTGAGAAGCTTGGGTGTAACCCATGCTCTGCAGATCAGGAAGAATAGACGCAAACTGCTACAGGTCATTCCTCTCTAATCTAACACTCTCTGGTCCAGCAACATCTGTGGTCCGGCATCATGTTAGTGAGCTGGATAGTGACTTACCATGCATGTGGCCAAGTTTCCCGCAGTCCCATAAAATTTGTTCACAGCCACCTGTCGTGGCTCTTGGTGTTCTGTGCTGTCTGAGAGCAGTGGAAGTGTTGGTGATGCTGCTAGACAATACTGACCTCCCATAGTCCAGCAAATTCTCTGGTTCGGCTTCGGTCAGATCCCCAGGATGCTGAACTACAGAGGTTCAACCTGTAGTGAGTTTCAGTACCTCTAATTACCAGTGACATTAACCCCTTGTGGAGTCAGTATCAGTATGTGTGTAGGTGGGTATGTTAGGATTTGCCTCCTACTGAATGTTATATTTAAACTTATGCCCAACATTCAGTACGAGGCAAACACACTCTCTCTCACACACACACTCTCTGTGGACCAATGCTGCAAGCACTACCTTGAGTAAACCCATTCAGATAGAGACGCAACTGGTGCACATCAGCGTAGCTCCTCTGACTAGTTACGTCTTGTTGATTTTGTAGTAGTAAAGCCATAGGCGGCGGGAATAAGAGGCAGGGGAATCCCAAAGTGTCAGCCCGTCCCCGCCTGTGCGCCAGCCCCAGGCCCTGCCCCCGTTCAGGGCATCTCCCTCAGGGCTGTCTGGGATTGAGCCCTGACAAGACTGGGGCAGTGCTGCCAGCTCCCCTGGAGCTGGGGGCTGCCCTCTTTCCCCCTCCCCAGAGCTCCGGCCTGGGCCAGAGCAGGTGGGGCTGTTCACTACCTGCCCTCCTCCCCAGTGCTCCGGCCAGGGGTGGCAAAAGCTGGGGTCATATGCCACCCACTTTCCTCAGGTTGGGGCTGCATGCTGCCTGCTGGGGAAGGGGTGGCTTGCCCCTATATTGGGGTGGGTGCTTGGCTTCCATGGGGCTCTGGACAGCAGGGGGGAAAGCCTCAGGCAGAAAGGGAGGGGCTTGCAGCTTGCCCCCCCCCCCAGCCCTTGGTTCACCTGCTGCCAATGAGTAACGCATTATGATTATTGGTAAGCGTTGGCAGTATCTGACCCTGTGGGACGGAGCAATAACATGGACTCGTAGTATCTATAGTGGAGTTTCACTGCTAGACCCCATATATCCTTCCCATCGCCTGCTGTTTCCAACACTGCTCCACATAGGGATTTCCTGGGGAGAAGGTAGGATTGACTTTCACCCAAGGCTGCACAGGATCCCCCTGCACCGATGCCATGAATCTTTGACTGCTGGAGCTACAAACCCTCCCCGATTACAGGAACTTGCTCATTACTTATTATTAGTTCATTATATTACTATATACCTGTATCCGAGGGACTCAGCATAGACCAGGATCCCCTTGTGCTAGGTAAACACAGAACAAATAGATGGTCGATGGTCCCTATCCCAGCCCAAAATCTCCGAGTATGTCTTGTATGCTTATAAGAAACATACAGTATCTTTGCAAGGAGGAAAAGGCAACAGAGCACAGAGCACATTTATTGTAAATATAGCATAGAAGTCAGTGTATGCATTCTCACACACACAAGTACTGCATCTGCTGTCATAGGTACCAGTCTTACTGGTGCTCCTACCAGCCAACAAGGCTGGGCACCAGGAAGGAGCTGAGTTTTGTCAGTCATGATCCAGTGCTCTGAAGTTGCCTTCCACAGCACGAACCCAAAGCTCCATCGCTACACACCCCACTACACACCCCACTTTTATAGAGGTAAGTCCTGTGGGTTTGGCAGTGTCATACTGGAGACATCTAACTGGGACTTGGTGTTCACCTCATTGCTGCTTCCATGGGCATGCTCCATCAGTATTTCAGTGACTATGCCAGGAGTGATTGCAGCTGGCTTATTTCATTCACAGGTGTATGCCTTTGCCTAATCAGTTCTGCCACTCTACAACCAGATTGAACTTGACCAACACCTGAGCTCAGATCTCCTTACTGACCATTCAGACCCTCCCGTGCTTGTGCAACCACCAGTGGGCATATTTGAACTTGGAACCTCAGGGTAGGAGCCAGCCACTATAGCTACAAAGCCAGCTAGCTCCCAACTTAGGCATTTCCATTAATTTAAAGGGAGCTCTACAGCCTATCACCTAGAACTAGAAGGGACCTTGAAAGGTCATGGAGTCCAGTCCGCTGCCTTCACAGCAGGACCAAGTACCATCCCTGACAGAGTTTTCCCCAGATCCCTAAATGGCTTCCTCAAGGATTGAGCTTGTAACCCTGGATTTAGCAGGCCAATGCTCAAACCACCAAGCTATCCCTCCCTTGCTCTTAGCCCTCGCTGTACTTGGTCCCACAACATGACACAATGACCCACACGAGGTATGTAGGTTACACTGGCATCTTCTGTCTTTTATCTTCACACATATCTCACTTACAGAAAGGATGGTTCATTTCAGAGAAAGCAACTTCTCTTACAAAGGAATAGGCAGGATTTCTTCCAGGCTTGCAAAGCTGGGAAACAAAACCATTTCTTACTCACTTATAATACCAAATACAAAACAGAGTTCAATAGCCAGCAGCTGATATAGAGCAAAGCTTCTGAAATGAAATGGATATAACTGCATACAACAAAGCTGTTACATAAAGCCAATATCACTACTCCTATGTGTCAGGCCTACAGTTCTAGACTAGAAATGCCACTCTAGCATGGTAACATGGATGTGTACTACCAAATTATTCGGTCAACTGTGTAGTGTCTACTCCAGGGCTTAGGTTAACTTAATCACATCACACAGGGCATTGCATTTTTCACAATCCTGCGAAATCCAGTTAAGCTAACCTAGCTCTATGTACCACAGATGGATATGGATGAGGGAGGAAAAGAAACAATAAGATGAGATTGGTCAGCCATACTATGTCCTCTTCTGCCAGCACAGTTCTTTAGTGAATTTAGCCCAACCTTCTGAATGCCCTTGAGACTTTCTGTCCATAGAACTGCAACCAAACAGAAGAGAAAATAATAATAAATTAGGCTTTTATTTTTGACCTCTACATTAAAAAATTGCAGTGATTGAAAGTCATATAACATTATTTTTCTAACCTCTTCCTCTCCCTCTAGGAGCCTTATTTATTGCACATTTCAATGCCTAGTATCCGGCATGCTAGTGATGAGTCTATCAAATGATAATGTAACTTCTGCCTTCATTTATTAAACTTCACAAGGGCCGGCCGTGAAGTGTAAATAGGAAAATCTCTATCTCTGGATGCCAACAATGATAATTGCAGCTATGGTAACTTCCAAGGCAGCACGAGCATTTTGCAAAGTAAATGAGAGGCAGGTTTTTCTCGGCAGATATCCTGGTCTATTTGTGACTGAGTGGAAAGATAAAGCCAATGATGTGAGTGTTTAGTAAATGTGTTGATTTCATAATTTCCACAACTTCCTTCTAACACCCCACATAATAAACAAGTCAAAAAACGGGAACGAAGGTTGAATCCTGATGATATGCCCAGACTTACTGCCTATATCTTGTCAGGTCAGCTGCCATAGGAACTGCAGTTAAAACGACTTTGTAAATGAACTGTCTGTATTTCTCAAAACATAAATATTTCTCAATAAATAAATAAATATCCATTGCCTTCTAAACATTTGCCCTGCGTGCCACCACCTCACCATGTGTATTATTGCTCCATTCAGTTTCCATGCCGTTTAGGTACTGTGTACAGACGTGGTCACCTCATGTCAAAAAAGATATATTGGCATTGGAAAAGGTTCAGAAAAGGGCAACAAAAATGATTGTTTTTTGTTGATGATCATGGTGTCGAAAAAGTAAATAAGAAAAAGTTATTTACATATTCCCACAATATAAGAACTAGGGGTCACCAAAAGAAATTAATAGGCAGTAGATTTAAAACAAACAAAAGGAAGGTTTTTTTCACTCAGCGCACAGTAAACCTGTGGAACTCCTTGCCAGAGGATGTGGTAAAGGCTAGGACTTTAACAGGGTTCAAAAAAGAGCTAGATTGATTCATGGAGATTAGGTCCGTTGATGGCTGTTAGCCAGGAGTTGTAAGAAGGGTGACCCTAGCCTCTGTTTCTCTGGAAATGGAAGACAGGAGAGGGATCACATAAGGATTATCTGTTATGTTCCGTCACTCTGGGGCATCAGGCTTTGGCCACTGTCAGAAGACAGGATACTGGGCTAGATGGACCGGTGTGGCCCTTCTTATGTTCTTAAGTTTTTATGTTCATTCTATTCAGATGGAGAGCTCTCTGGTTGTAAAATGTTGATGTTATCACACCTTTTGACCCAAGGAGCTAGCAAAAAATTCAGGCTCTAGCTGATTGTTCCAATTTGATACCGAAATTGATGGAATCAGCCAGATGTCCACTTATCATGGGTGGGACCAAATTTCTCTCAATCCCATAAAGTTTGTCTGCAGCCACCAGGCCTGGCTCTCAGTGTTCTGTGATATTAGTTAGCTCCAATTTGTCCCTAAATTTCTTCTCAGAACTCTGGAGGCAGAGGGAGTATTGGTCATGCTGCTAGACAATATTGATCTCTCGTGGTTAGGCAAATTCTCTGGTTCAGCACCAGTCAGGTCTCCAGGGTGCCAGACTAGAGAGGTTCCACCTGTAGTAAGAAAGACCTTCTTTTGCTCACAGAACTTCCTTTTGAGCACTCCTTCACCCTGCATGCCTGATCCAAGTACCTCTTCCGTCTTCCCATGCGTTAGCTATCTTGCTTTTACCTGCTCCTTCAGACTGTCTCTCCCTCTGTGACGTAGTGGGGGTACTTGCTGGGCTTTGGTGACCTCTGCTGACTGGAGCAAGACCCAGCAGGGAAAACCTCATTATGCAAAGGTGACGCCAAACCTGTTGAACCAGACACCCCCCATGGAGAGGAACAAAGGAAGGGGGAATGCTGCCCTGGCGGGGGGCAGGGCTGGAAGAGTGTGAGTTAGTTGCTGCTGTCTGGGAGCATGGAGGAGACAGTCTAGGGAAAGGGGCTGGAATTTAGGGGCCCAGTCTCCCCCCATCTCAAGGGGGCCTGAGGCATCCTAGCCCAACTCTGTGACCAGATTACATCTGTGCTGTGCTGTATCCTGGAGAGGCAATAAACTTCCTCTATTCCACCGGCTGGTGCAGTCTGTTTGTGCCATTTCGGGGTGCAGGAGACGGGGGACCCCCAACACGCCGTCACACCCTCTTAGTCTGTTCTTGTCTGACCTCACTTTCTCCATGATCTCTCTTCCTCCAAAACAGGCCAGTGCCCCAAAGGATACTCAGCCTACAGCTTCTCGGAGCATTCACACATACCTTCTGTCTTAGGTGAGATTTATGCTTACAATTATGTTAATGGAAGGCTGAGCTCACGCCTTTGGGTTAATGGAAGGCAGAATTCACACTCTGTGGGCTTTTATCTCGGTCCATAACAGGGATTCACCCAGCTCATAACAGTATCATTACTGCAACAAAGGAAAAGAGAAAGGAGCAAATTTCATTACGCGGGTTGCAGCTTTAGAGATGAACTGCAGATAACTTATTTTCACCTTTCTACTCTGTGCTCCATTGAGACAAGTCTGGAAATTAAGATTGTACCCACTAAATAGATTAAAAACTTGATAACGTTTAGGTCTTAACATCTAATTGTAAATGACGAAACCTCAGAGAGTGGGTGTGATTCCAGTATTGTCCAACAAGGACTGGTTCTAGGCTATCCACTGTTTAACATTGGCCCAGAAGAAAACATAAAAATGCCACTGATAGCATTAGCAGATGACACAAAGATTGACGAGGACAAGTGACTATCAGACAGACAATCATAGAATCATAGTAGACTAGAACTCAAAAGGGTTTGAAGAGGTCATCAAGTCCAGTCCCCTACTCTTACAGCAGGACCAAGCACCATCTAGACCATGCCTGATAGATGTTTGGCTAACCTCTTAAATATCTCCAGTGATGGAGATACCACAGCCTCCCCAGGCAATTTATTCCAGTGTTTAACCACCCTGACAGTTAGGAACTTTTTCCTAATGTCCAACCTAAACCTCCCTTGCTGCAGTTTAAGCCCATTGCTTCTTGTCTGGAAGAACAAGATGGGGCTACCTGGCCTCCACCAGCTCACTAGCAGGACTTTCTACCATTGGACTCCAATCAGCTCACACTCTCGGGTGCCGGGGCTCTTTGGTCCAGCAATATCCATGGTTCTACCAGACCATGGATGTTGCCATACCAGAGAATCTCGGATTTAGGAGGTTCAACCTGTAGCCTGGTTTGGCTTTGTGAAATGGAAGACTTGAGGGTCTTCCATTGAAAGCCATAGGATGTCGTGCCACATTCACATGTAGGAGGATGTATTTTTTAGATGTCAAAGCATTAAATCTGAGCTCATGATTGAGCTATTTGATGAGTCGTATAGGATGGTCTTATGATAAAGGTGCCAGCTGGGATGTCAGAAAACCGTAGTTCCATTCACAACTTCCTGCATGATCTCGGGGAAGTGTTACAATTTCTTTGTGCCTCAGTTTTTCAACCTATGTAAAAGAGATGATCTATCTCCATCCCATAGGACAGTTCATGCATCTTGGATGGAAGGCATGACAGTAGTACAGAGATCTCGTATTGTAATATACATTATCTGGAGGAAAGTCATGTAAGATTAGGTATTTCTGAATATGTCAGAGGCTACATCTAGACTTCAAGCTTCTTTTGGAAGAAGCTTTTCCAGAAGAGATTTTTCTGGAAAAACTTTTTCAAAAGAGAGCATCTACACAGCTAAAACTCAACGAAAAAGCGATTTGCTTTTTCGAAAGAGAGCATCCACATTTATTAGACGCCATCTCACATTTCAGTTGTGATTACTGTGGACAGAGTGGCCACCAGGGCACCTACGCTTTTCCCCAGAGGCCTCTTCTTTCGAAAAAACACTCTCTTCTGCGACCACACATGCCTTTTTCCGAAAAAGTTTTTTTTGGGGGAAAAAGGGTTCTCTCTCATAGAAAGACATTTACCGCTGTCGGAAAAAACCCTCTGTTCTTTCGACTTTCTGTCAGAAGAACTCAATAGCAATCTGAACATAAGTATAGTTTTTCCAGAAAAATGGATGTTTTTCCAGAAAAAAATCTGCAGTGTAGACATACCGAGACTGTGAAACCATTGTGTTCCATCCCTCCTCTGCCCCCAACAAAACAACAACAGCATATTTCAGAGCAGGTGACAGAGGACCAAATACCACTGACAAATTAAAAACGTCTCCAGATGATAACAGGAGAAACTCCAGAAGCATCCTTAAGGTTTGGGTTTTGTTTTTGTTTTTTTTTTGGTTCATAGGTCAAGTTAGCATATGGTCGGCATAGACACTGAGATGATAGACAGAATCTGAACAGAAGCAATCAAAACAAAATCTGTTAAGGAAGAGACAGCCGAAATATGATCAGCAGAGGCAGGAAGATTAGATTGACAGCTAGGAGAGGCAGATGAATGGTAAGTAAGAGATCCATTTTTTTCCTTCAAAAAAAATTTCTGCTGTAACACCGCATGTGCTGTGGGTATGGAGCCTACATGGTCACATACCGGGAAAGTCACTGAAAAACACAACTATGGTTTTCTTTGGATTGTGTAATTCCAAAGACTAGGGAGCCTTTCCATTCTTCGTAGTCATTATAGTGCCACAGAGACTGGAAAGGGTTGTCCAAATAGTAATCCAAATCCTACCATAGGAAGATCTGTTCTTAAGTCTTATTAACTTAACTCTGGTCTACACTAGGCAGTTATTTTGAAATAACCCACCTTATTTTAAAATAATGAGCACAACCCACTCTACCAAGCCCCATTATTTTAAAATAATGGGTTGGCTATTTTGAAATCTGTCCTCCTGCTTTCCTTGGGGAACAACACTTATTTCGAAATCGTTATTTTGAAATAGCGGTCGTGTGGCCGCTTTGCTGCTGCTATTTCGAAATAACTACTCCCCAGAGTAATTTGAAGTAATTCATCCCTAGTGCTTCCTAGGCGTTAAGTCGAGGTAGCACATTCACAATAACAGAGCCTGCCTCAGGCTAATTTCGAGGCTTCCCCATTTTGAGAACACACTTTCGGTTTTTGTTATTTTGGGAGTTATTAAATCGATGTTCATTATTTTGAAATAGTTTCCTAGTGTTGACATGCCCTTGAAGAGCAACTCCAAATGCATCCTCTCAATGCCACTCAGCTCAACTGGCGTTCCCTTGATCAATAAGGACTATGGGTAAAGTACTGATTCCTTTGATGTAAATGGCAAAACTCCTATTCATTTGACTAGAGCCAGGATCACACCATATATACCCCATCCGGGAGAATGTGAAAATGGCCATACTGGGACAGACCAACAGTCGGGGCGGCCCGTGGCTATAGGCAGACTCAGCCGCCGCCTAAGGCGCTGCCACCCGGGGTGCCCAATGATGACATCATGGGAGTGCCTGGGGCACCTGCTGATGACATCAGTCCATTGATGGCCCTGCAGGCGGAGGTGCCGATCACGCGTTCCGCCTGGGGTGCCAGATGCCATAGCCGGCCTCAGGCCGCTTCTGCCAACAGTCCATCCAGCCCAGTACCCTGTCTGCCGACAGTGGCCAATACCAGACAACAGGTAATCCTCACCTGATCCCTCCCTTGTCATCCACCTCCAGAGAAACTGAGGCTAGAGACACCATTCCTACCCATCCTGGCTATTAGCCATTGATGGACCAAACCTCCATGAATCTATTTAGCTCTTTTTTGAACCCTGTTAAAGTCCTAGCCTTCACCACATCCTCTGGCAAGGAGTTCCACAAGTTGACTGTGCGCTGAGTGAATAAAAACTTCCTTTTGTTTCTTTTAAACCTGCTGCCTATTCATTTCATTTGGTGACCCCTAGTTCTTACATTGTGGGAATAAGTAAATAACTTTTCCTTATTCACTTTTTCCACACCAGTCATGATTTTATAGACCTCTATCGTATCCCCACTTAGTCTCCTCTTTTCTAAGCTGAAAAGTCCACGTTTCTTTAATCTCTCTTCATATGGGACCTGTCCAAACCCCTAATCAATTTTGTTGCCCTTTTCTGAACCTTTTCCAATGCCAATATATCTTTTTTGAGATGAGGCGACCACATCTGTACTCAGTATTCAAGATGTGGGCGTACCATAGTTTTATATAGAGGCAATAAGATATTTTCTCTCTCATTCTCTATCCCTTAAAAGTAATTTGCATTCAATACAGCCAAAACATAAACAGGTTTATTATAAACTATTACATAACTTTCAGCTCCATCATTCATTCACTTCACTTGGGTAGCTTTTTGCGTAGACTTGGAGGATCTCATCCAAAGAGTTAACGTCTCAAAGCAAAGGGCTGTATTTCTCTGGCAGGATGCAGTGCATCAGGATAAAATGCTGACAGAATCTTCACCAATTAACCAAAATGGCCATGAAACCTTTTTATTCCATTTTGCTCTCCATTCATCTTCTAATTCATAAAAGCACAATCACCTCTTGTGAGTTATTCTGATAACTCTGCTGTAATCACTCCAGTTGCAGGCAACAAAGAGGTTTTATTATCTGTAACTACATTAGAGCAGAGATTCTATGAGCTCCCATTCATATACTGAGCATGAGTAGTAATAATAATAAAAAAGTAATCTTTGCCAATTACACTCCAAATGGTCGCTGTTTCCTTCCTCCAGGAGTTGTCACTCTTTTTTTGTATAGTTATAAATTAGTTCCAAAGATGCTCCTCTGCTTACAGTGACCGAAACAAACCAACAATGTGTAAAACAGTAGACGATTCACGTGGCACTAAACAAGGACAATCCAGGAACACAGGAAAGGTGCATTAAGCTTCAGATAACCTGCCTTCCCCATTGATAATTTCATTTGTGTCTTCTTCTACCTCTTGGGGTATGTCTACACTGCAACACTATTCCAAAATAACTAGCGCTATTCCAAAATAACTTACTCCGTGTCTACAGAGCAGGCAGTTATTTTGAAATAATGTCGAAATACTGGCAAGCTGGAGGACTTCTTACTCTGACTCCTGTAATCCTCATTGTACAAGGAATAAGGGAAGTCAGAGGAAGAGTGATCTATTTCAAAATGAGTGTTGGGTAGAGGCTCCCTATTTCAAATTAAGCTATTTCAAAACAAGATACGCAATTGCGTAGTTTATTTTGAGTTAAGCCCAGCACTGTAGATACACTCTTGGGCACATCTAGATTGTATCCCTTTTTCGTAAAAGGGATGCAAATTAGACGTATCGCAATTGCTAATGAAGCAGGGATTTAAATCTCCCCCGCTTCATTAGCATAAAAATGGCTGCCGCTTTTTTTCGGCACGGAGCTTTGCTGGAAAAAAGCGCCAGTCTAGACGCTGCTCTTTAGGAAAATAAAGCCTTTTCCGAAAGATCCCTTATCCCTTATTTTAAGAGGATAATCTAGACGGAGTCTTGGTGAATAAAAAAGGATATTATTTTAAAATAACAAGGGGATCCAATATATATTTTAAAAACATATTTTCAGTGAGTTTTTATTAAGCATTAGTAACCAGCTGACTCCTCTTGGGTACTACCTGAATCAAACAACACAAGCTTAAAGTTGCTCTTTAATATGTCTACACAGCAGAGCTAAAATCGAATCAAGCTATGCAACTTCAGCTACGTCAATTGCTTAGCTTAAGTCAAAATAGCTTCACTTAACTTTTGGTGTTGTAGACACAGCAGGAAGTCGAAGGAAGAACACCCTTCATTGCTGCTTGTCATCTAGTCTAACCTCCTTGGTATCACAGGTTACCAACACCTCCCAGTGGGAACACATGAAACCCAGCATCCGAAATTAGACCCAAATATTACAACCCACAGGAGGAGTTCTCAGGACAAATTTTTGGTGGCCACAGCCTGCAGCCACCAACTCTTGTGGGTAATCAATCTGGCCCTGGTGTTGCTTGAATCCTTATGTCAATAGGGTTGTTGTTTTTTTTAATAAAAGGAAAATGTACATGCTTTATTTAACTGATTGTACTTCTCAAAAATACAGTGTTATTTGTACGAAGTTACATTTTATTTAGGATGTCTTTAAAAAATGGGATTGTTAAATTGTTTCCATCTAATTGTTTGGGTAATTTTTTTTTAAACGGAAATTCCATCACATACTTTTTTTTACCCCTATCATTTGCTATGTTTTAACAAAAAAGGACTATTGTCAATGTGGTTGACAATAACATTTTCTTCTAGTTTTCATATCTTAAGCATTTACTCAGCAGTGCCAAAACAGAGCATTACTACAAATGTCTCTGTTTTGATCTCTTTTCAGCTCCCCCCAGCCTCCCTAAAGGCTACCTAGAGGGGTGGGAGGCTCGGATCTTGGGAAGTCCAGCCAGTCTCTTTCACGATTCTCTTTTCTGTTTGGTTTTATGAGAAGCAATCCCATTCTAGGAACTTCCTATTTTCCTGGCACAGCGAAATCTTTGTGTTGCTTTAAGTTAGCATTGGGGAACCTTTTTTGGATTGGTGACCACTGATCCACAGAAAAGTCAGTTGGGGGTGGCACGCAAGTGAGAAATAAAAAATAAACAAAACCAAAACCAAAAACCTTCACTGACATGGCCCCCAACGGAGGAGAAAGACACTGACTATATTGGGTCTCACATACCAGACCCTAGGGTAGCCCATTCTAGTAGATTTGGTGTGCTCCATCCCCGTGCTTAGGGGGTGCCCTGTGACTTGCGAGCCAGATCCAGGCAAGCTGGGGGCCGCAGTCAGCCCCTGGGCATGAGGTTCCCACCCCTGCTTTAACTTATGATAAGAGGAAGCGGCCTACCAAATTTGGTGATCCTAGCTCTTCGCATTTAGGAGGACTTTTGAACAGACAAACATACAGACAGACAGATAGACAAACTCTCTAAAATATATTTGGAGTATTTGGACTTACTCAAAACAGAATTTCTTTTCCCATTAAACTCTCATAAAAATGAAAAGTCTAGCTCAGAAAATGGACTGAATAAAAAAGAAAGAGTTAAAACTAACTTTAAAAGTTGCCTGATGCTTTCCTGCCACAGGAAGAACAAAGGCAATTAACTAATTGTTGCATACTCATTAGGCAGCTGCATAATCAGGAGCTCAAGGCGTCACCTACTCCAACCCCAAAGATGCAGAGCCAATGAAAGTGTCAGCAACCAGCTTTGAATCTAAACAAACCTAAAAGACTCTGCAGTGTATACCCATTTCATCACCCACTCCTCCTCCTCCTGCTACCAGCAAGCACTCCTCTGCTTATCCTGTCCATCTCTACAGCTGCCAGAGACAGATAAGAACAATCAAGAAGACTCAAGAAATCAGCCCAAGGAAAATCCCCCCAACACTGCGGCATGGACTGGAGAGAGGAAGTAAAGAAATAGATTTAACCATGTATGATTTTACTGGAATCAGAAAAGACTCTTGAAACTTAAAATATGAATAGCTTCTCCTCTTAATTACCCGGTAGTTGGACTATGCATTATTGGAAAGGAGGCAGGAGCCAACATTGGTAAATAGAGAAATAGTCAATTTTTTTAAATTAGATTTAAGATTCTTAATATTCATAATTGGCCTGTCTCGTGATGTCTCTTGAAATGGCTACACAGCAGGAAGTTGAAGGAAGAGCACTCTTCATTGCTGCTTGTCATATAGTCTAACCTCCTCGCTATAAGGAGTAACGTTAGTTCGAACCAAGGGGTTTGATTCGAACTAACGCGGCCTGGAGCCACGGAGTGCACTTCCTGGTTTGAATCGGCCGGCGAGCGGAAAAGCACACGGGCGAGATTATGCTAATGAAGCATATTTAAATCCCTGTTTCATTAGCAATTTCAGTAGCCTACATTTGCATCCCTACTTAGAACTAGGGTGCAAGTGTAGACGTACCCTTAAGTAACTGATTTAAATATCTTCTTCCATTTTGTAGGATTTAGTTAAAATTGCTTATTTTGCCCAATTATGAATTGACTGGTTACTTATTAAAAAACAACAGGAACCACCTGTCTTTAAACAAAATGATTTTGCCCAATCCTAGACAGTTTTTTTTAATGATCTAAAAAGATCATAGGACTGGGTTTCACGGTATATTTGGGAAACAAAATATTTCCATCTCGAGATACAGATTGCAAAGTTCCACTCCAAAGGCAGTTCACTTTCAAGGGTGTAATCTTGGCGAAAACTCTCCACAGACAGACCTACCAAAGAGCTATATCAGGAATAACCGGTATGTCATTTGTGCTCTGTCATTTGTGTTGTTTTGCTTATTTTTTCTTTCGTGAATAATAAAATAAACATGGGTAATAACTGTCCCTATTTTGCTTTGCCTTGAGCACAGCATGCCCTGAGGTATGAAAAAGCCTCTATGATGAAAGTAGCAGAAGTCACACCTCCGCGCTGGCAAGCAAAGAAATAATTGCTACAAGCTGGCCTACCATTTCCTGTGCCTCTGCACTAAATAGTTGTAGTAATTTTAAAAATAAAAATTAATTGACCCCCAGCCATGAACATGACCCCCTTGTATCCCCCACCTAATCAAGTCAATGAACCAAACAGAGAGCTGCAAAACAGCCCAATTTCGGTTGGAATTTCCAATCACTTCTACTGGCAGGGAAGGAAAGTCTCTTGTGAGCAAGACTTATAAGGGGGCTTTAGAAGTTAGGAAGAGTGGAAGGATAGCCCAGCAGGTAAGGCAATTGCCAAGGGCTTAGAGGCTCAGCATCTGGTTCTCTGCTTTACTATAAGCTTCCAGTGTGAATGTGGTAACATTACATCTCACCTTAGTTCCCCACCGGCATAAAGGAAGTAATGGCAGTGCTCTACTGTGTAGAAACATTTGTAAGGATAAAGATGGTTAGATGCCTGGATCTATAGGTAATCAATACCATGGAATCATAGAATTCTAGAACTGGAAGGGACCACAAGAAATCATCAAGTCCAATCCCCTGACATCATGGCTGGACCAAGCATCATCTAGACGATCCCTGACAGGTGTCTATCTAACCTGCTCTTAAATATCTCCAGTAATGGAGATTCCACAACCCCCTAAGCAAATTATTTCAGTGTTTAACCACCCTGACAGGCAGGAAGTTTTTCCTAATGTCCAACCTAAACCTCCCTTGCTGCAGTTAAGCCCATTGCTTCTTGGCCTCTCATCAGAGGCCAAAGAGAATTTTTCTCCCTCCTCCTTATGACACCCTTTTAGATACTTGAAAACTGCTACCATGTCCCCTCTCAGTCTTCTCTTTTCTAAACTAAACAAACCCAGTTCTTTCGGTCTTCCCTTATAGTTCATGTTTTTTAGACCTTTAATAATTTTTGTTGCTCTTCTCTGGACCTTCTCCAATTCCTCCACATCTTTCCTGAAATGTGGTACCCAGAACTAGACACAATACTCCAGCTCGGGCCTAACCAGTGCAGAGTAGAGCGGAAGAATGACTTCTCGTGTCTTGCTCACAACACACCTGTTAATGCATCCCAGAATCATGTTTGCTTTTTTTTCCAATAGTGCCACACTGCTGATCCATGTTTAATTTGTCATCTCACTATGACCCCTACATCCCTTTCAACAGTACTCCTTCCTAGACAATCACTTCCCATTCTGTATGTGTGAAATTGACAGGATGATCATTAATTAATTAGTGTCCAATCAGAATTGAGCTCTGGGTCACTTAGCATAAAAAAAAAGACTTTGCCTCACCCGGCTGACCATCCTGTTTGTCAGGTACAGGTCTATTAGAGCATGAATTATTACCATCTGTTTTGCGTTGTGTAATGCAGTCACTACCAAGATTAATATTTGCATGTCCACATTATTTCTATTTGTAAATCAGTTCTGTGGCTTCAGCCACCTTTTGAATGACAATATGTTTCAAGAAGTGCACCAAAGTAACCCATGCCAGGAATATCATGCTGTGCATATTTCCAAACCAAACCAAATGCTTTAACTAACGATAAAATAAATAATAAATAGAGGGCGGAGTCTTCTGCTCATTACACTCGCCTACCCCCTCTCTCTGGCCGCTTTTGCTTTGTTGAAAGAACCTGTTGACACTGATGATGAGAAGACGTCATTCTATCACCTGGCAGGAACATTCTGTCGTCCAGCAGGAAAAACTTTTATATATAGATGGAGAGAGAGATATTAATAAATACTAATAATTAATAATATAACCTGCCTGGAATGCAACACTTCTAAAGCCATCTGAAACATCAATAAGAAAATTTCCTGCTCTAAAAAAATAGAAAGTAATTTGTTGTATGAAATGCTGTAACAGTGGGATGTGGTCACATACACACAGTCCATAAATCCACCCAGACTGCAGTAGCGAAGCATGGTCAGACTATAATTTCCAATGGAAAGTGTACTCATACTTCTGTTCTGGACCGCACAACACTGCAGAAGCACTAAAACAGCCACGTTTCCGCTGGTTGACTCAAACGCAAGTTAGAGTTGGACCAATTAGGGACCATGGGTGGTGGGTGCACCTAGGGCTGGTGGAGACAAGTCCCAGCTCCATCCATTCTACCTGAGGTCCCACCCTTGCCTCCCAGGGCCCCTGTAAGAGCTGGGCCCTCTTCTACTGTAAGGGCAGACACCCTTCTCAGCAGGAGGCCCACAGACCCAGCATCCCCCCTTGAGGGTAGTGTCCAGGGTCAGCCTTCCCTGGAGCATGAGCAGCCCCTCCCCCAGCTCCAGAAGGTGGGCAGTACCTCCCCGGCTCCAGGAGGGCTGGCGGCATGGCCCCAGCCTCGGCAGGGCTGAAGTCTAAGAAACCCCAGCTTTAAGGCTGTTCTCAGTAGTGACAGAGGGCAGAACAAGGAGCAATGGTCTCAAGTTGTGGTGGGAGAGGTCCAGGTTGGATATTAGGAAAAACTATTTCACTAGGAGGGTGGTGAAGCACTGGAATGGGTAACCTAGGGAAGTAGTGGAGTCTCCATCCCTAGAGGTGTTTAAGTCTTGGCTTGACAAAGCCCTGGCCGGGTTGATTTAGTTGGAATTGGTCCTGCCTAGAGCAGGGGGCTGGACTTCATGACCTTCTGAGATCTCTTCCAGTTCTAGGATTCTATGAATGGGGGAGGAGGGTGGAAGGAAAGGCTAGGAGTGGAGTGTGGGCCACAAGGCATTGCCTTCCCCTGCCTCTTATAACCTCTGCCCATGCTAGGGACTAAATCTTCCAAGCCCCCTCTTTCGGGCAGCTCTTTGCAATAGAATGATTATTAGGGGTCTGTTTTCAGCACAATACGTAAAGATTCAGAGCTTAATCCCAAACACTTTGAGGTCGACAAAAATCTTTTTGTGAACATCAGGGCTGTGTCTAGACTGGCCAGTTTTTCCAGAAAATCAGCCGCTTTTCCGGAAACACTTGCCAGCTGTCTACACTGGCCACTTGAATTTCCACAAAAGCACTGACTTCCTACTGTAAGAAATCAGTGCTTCTTGCGGAAATACTATTCTGCTCCCATTCGGGCAAAAGTCCTTTTGCGCAAAACTTTTGCGCAAAAGGGCCAATGTAGACAGCTCAGAGTTGTTTTGCGCAAAAAAGCCCCGATCGCAAAAATGGCGATCGGGGCTTTTTTGCAGAAAAGCGCGTCTAGATTGGCATGGACGCTTTTCCTCAAAAAGTGCTTTTGCGGAAAAGCATCTGTGCCAATCTAGACGCTCTGTTCCGAAAATGCTTTTAACGGAAAACTTTTCCGTTAAAAGCATTTCCGGAAAATCATGCCAGTCTAGACATAGCCCAGTGGTCTCTGGAACTCAATGCACAACTGAGGCACATAATTCAGTCCCACCTAAAGTTGTGCTTCAAATTAGGCATGAACGTAAGTTCATTGCTGAATCGGCGTTGGCTTCACTAACAAGAGACAAACGAGCTCCCCTTTCCTCCCAAGCCAATGACAGACTTCCATTGACTGCAGTGAGTTAGGATAAGACTCAAAAGGTTGGAACCGGTTTGCACTGAAGTCAACTGTGCAAGTGCAGGTACACTATCTTTATTAATGTTTCAGGAATATGCCTCCAAGAGCTAAAAAAAAGCCTCCTCTGTCTGGTGTCTGTCTAACGGTGAATCAAGCCATCTTCCTGCAGAAGTGAGAAACTGTACAATTCAATTCCTGCCACTTGAGACCTGCAAAGTGCCAGTAAATATTTTACTATCCACTTTATGATTTTTTTTTTTGTAAATGAAGTGCATAAAAGAGCTAAGGAGATTATAGGAATTTCTGTGTTTCTAGTCCTACTTTACGAGCCCCCAAACATTAGTTGAAAATCTGTAAGTTTATCCATAATGCGCAATGATACAGAACATAGATTCTAATAGAGAGCAGGATAGCTTGTGGGTCTCCCAAAGCAGAATCTGATGAAAATGGGCTTCAAGGAGAGGGAACTCTGGACCCTTAGCTCGGCATTTCAACAACACTTAAACCATAATAAAAACTCATTGTTATTGTTATTGCATGCAATTGCAAAGCACCTGTTTCCAAGGGATCCAGCCATGCTGATGGAAAGGCACTTTGCAACATAGAAATAAATCACATGTATTTTCAGCAGCAATTATTCTTACCCTTGATATGCTCATTTGAAAGAAAGACTGAAATAATAATTAATGATGGCGCAGCACTTGAAAGATATAATGGGCTACATCAAGTTATTATTAGTTAGTATTAAACATTTTCCTTGTTGCTTCACCTTTAGTCCAGGCGCACATACACAACGGTTTCTCCAAGCTTTCTGATGACCCTGCAGCTTGCTACCTTGGGCAGTGGTCTCCACTGTCAGTAGCTCTTTTCATACATAAAGGGGCTTAGTTGCTCCTTCCTCTGATCCTGAAAAAGAGTGGCAACCCACTAGCTTTATTGGGGTCTGTGATAATCTTTGGTTCCAAGAGCCCCCTACTGGCAATCATTAATAAATAATAATAATAATGATATTAGTTTAGGGCAATATCCATAGAAGAGATGTCCTTCTGATAGAGAATTAAAATAATAAAATATTTCAAATCATGCTTCCCCCCTCCCCGGACAGCCGTGCCCGGAAGTCCTAGTGACTCGCACAAGGGAGTACAGCACGTGTAACTTGAGAGTGGCTTTGTTATGTGGCTGCTCACACCCAGCTAGGCTAGCCCAGGTGCCCAGGCCTTAGAGCCAATCACGTGGGTAACTCTGCAGGGTAGACATACTCTGTATCTTATCTTTCCCTGCTCCCTCTGCACTGACAGAGAGAGTGCTTCCGATGGCCCTGCTTGCCCTGCAGAACCGCACATTCTCTAGGGAAGGGGCTGAATTTGACCTGGTGTGATTTGCTCAAGGTCACACCCCTTGATCAGTTAAAGCGTTTCAGCTGGCACCAAGTCCCCTGGTCTTCCCTACCCCCTCTACTAGCCTGCCCTTTCTTTCCAAAATACCTTCACCTGCCACACAGAGAAAGAGATGGATGCAGAACCTTTGAAGGAGAGAGATAAGGAAGAAGGAAAGTCACCTGATAGGAGAGAGGAATAAAGACATTAAAGTGAAATAGATGTAAATGGTGTCTGTAGCAGACACTGAGAGAGAGAGAGGCGACAGGGATCTCTCGTACATCAGGACTTAGAAGCGCATGCTGGTGATTTGTCATGAACGTTCAATTTATGAGCTGCAAGCCTGAAGCACGGTAGCTTTCCAAGTTTCCAGTTTCATAAATACTTAGTAGATTACGCTTATTTGCCTCTGACCACATCCATGACTCTGCTCCTTGGCTCAGTGCCTAAAATATAAGAGGCATCCGAACGATGCATCAGGCTATACAATCACAAAGAAGTGATAAGAACCATTCTGAACACACAAAGCAGATCTGATGACAGCTTTAAAATATGGCACTCTGCTGGGGGGATTGTATTGATTGGGAAAAGAGGGATAATCACTCACTCTGGTTTGATTTGATTTCTCTTTCTGCTGAAACCAGAAATGTCCCTGATTTTTATAAGCAAGAGCATCTTGCTGGATAAATTTCATTTGGCTGTATAAATTTATGTGCCGTGTCAGATCATGCAGCAGAACTATTTTTTCCCCATTTCCCTTACATTCTACGTGTCAGAGCCACTCCAGTGCTGCATTCCAGAAGTGGATGCACTCCAGAGGTGAGGTACCACGGCTGAAAGTCATCTCTCTTCCCTGCATGGTTGGGCCGCACGCTTCATTATTATTGTGTTACCGCAGCAACAATCTTTTGCTTCTAGCCTCTTCCACTCTGGGATGGGGTTGATTGTTTGAGTCTTTTTTTTTTCTCCATTCCAGTTTGTCTTGAAGAAGTCCTTGCAAACGCTGCAGCTAATCAAAACCTTTTGTATGACATCTCCCCTTCTTCTGGGCCTTCCCACTTGTTTCTTAGGGTGTGTCTAGACTACCTAGTTTTGTCGACAAAAGTGGACTTTTGTCAACAAAACTATACCAGCGTCTACACTACCGCTGAGTTCTGTCGACATAACGTCGACAGAACTCAGCAGTTTTGTCGACGCTGTTATACCTCATTTTACGAGGCATAACACCTTCTGTCGACAGAACTCTGTCGACAGAAGGTGTTATTGCCTGTAACGTTGCGTCCAGACTACGGAGTTCTGTCGACAAAGCAGCTTGCTTTGTCGACAGAACTCAATGTGTCTGGACGCTCTTTGTTGATGGAAGTTTTGTCGACAGTATCTGTCGACAAAACTTCCGTCGACAAAACGCGGTAGTCTAGACGTACCCTTATACTCCACTTCTAACTTCAGCACTGTGGTGTTTCCCATACATTCTTCTTTTCTTCTATTTTCTTTTCACACGCCCAGGTCATCTCAGCCTGCTTTCCCTCAGCTTTCTGTAACTGGAACCAGAAACAGTTCTCCTCATTCCATTCCTTCCAAACATGGTACTCCCAGCAGTCATTTTAATATTTTCATTCCCACCGTATGCCAAATCTGCTGCTGTCCTTTCCTCAGGGCCCAGTGTAGTAAAACGAGGGCCTGAAACATGAGCGCATGTATCACAGACTGGGTACGAGGCCTGACACCCAGACAGCAAAGATTAAAACTTTGCTAATATAAATTAGAGTGAAGCTGTGAAAGAGGCAGGCCCACAGAAATGGGCAACAACAGGGCTGATATTATAGAAACACTCAGACCTAAAAGGTACTAGGCACAGGCTGTCAGCACATTCCAGAGGGGTCGTAACAGAACACCTCATGAAGAAACGACGAGGAGTCCTGTGGCACCTTATAGACTAACTGAAGTGTAGGAGCATAAGCTTTCATGGGCAAAGACCCACTTCGTCAGATGCATGTGGTCTATAAGGTGCCACAGGACTTCTCGTCACTTTTGCAGATTCAGACTAACACGGCTACCCCTCTGACTCATGAAGAAACATCTCCATATCAACCTCCTCCCCACAAATACCAGGGACATACTGACTCAGGTTCAGGACAGGGTCGAATCTGACAGCATGATAGATAGTGATTGAATCCCTATGTGCAAGGTAATGGGTGGATCTAGGTAACGTCAGAGGGGGGCAACGGAGTGAGGTGTAACTTGTTTGTACCTGTGTCATCTTTGGCTGGCCTAGGGGACAGTGTCTCCTCCCTGGCACTGACTGAGTCAGTCCATTGTAACGGGCATACATGTGTTCGCCTAACTGTAGACCCCTTGGTCCGGGGAAGCGAGGACCATGTCTCATCTATAAGAAACCTGGCTGGGCACCTTCGGTCCTTAACTGGTTTTGTGGTCTTTGAGGGCTCTCTTGGAGTCTGCTGTAACTAATTGCACGTGGTCAACACAGTAAACAGGGAGCAAACGCAGGAACGCAGGTGGCCGAACGTTTATCACCCCTGACAGAGCAGGCGAGCTATCCAGACGCCACACCTGTGAACCCTGACTACTTCTCCCAGCATCTAGGGCCATACAAAACTACATACCTACTTACCATCCTCTAGCTTTTATTAACTTGCAGTTTCCTATGGCAGAGGACTCCATTCACTTCTCTCCATGAACTCCATGCCCTTCCTGTTCTGATTATGAGTTTGTTACGGAGTTCACCATCTTTCTGTACAATCTCATCAAAGCAACAGGCCTTGTCCTCTGTTTTATTTCTGCTGATTTTCATGCCATTTCCTTGGAGAAAATTACAGCAGCAGCAGCAGCAATGCTGAGTTCATTTATATATATATATAATATTTACCTGTGCTTCTGCAAGTTCGGGTGCTTGGATCCATTTCCTGATTCCTGCTCTAACCGCTAGGACTAACTACCCATATCCTGGTCATTGGCAGTATCTGCCTCCACGACATTCCAACAGATTATATCAATAGTGCGCAATAAGATGGAGGTGGTTTGCTGGGGTTAGCCTACGTGTCTGCAGGTTGGGGCACTTGCAGCTCTCATTGGCCGTGGATAACGATTCCCAGCCAATGGAAGCTGCGGGAAGTGGCACACCCCTTCCTGCAGTTCCTATTGGCCAGGAACAGTGATCTGCAGCCAATGGGAGCTCCAAGCACCCGTACTTGCAGAAGCACAGGTAAATACAGCAGCAATTGACCACCAGGGGCTAGTTCTAATGAACCATATCCGGGCTGCCGACCTGTTATTGCCCTTGACAGGTGTATATCCATCCATTCAGATACTAATGTCCCTTTCATGACTGCAGTAGACTTGTTAGAGCCTGGCACATCTTGAAACAATACACTGACTTATCAGATAACTTCTTATGAAACAGCCATGACATTGTTCAGGCTGACAGTAAGTCCTGGCTCTCTGTGGGGTTCCTGCTGCAAAGCCCTTTCTGTGAGACACAATCAAGTCATTCGGGAGTGCGAGGCCGTTCAAGGAAACCGTTGACACGTCTCTGTGCGGAGCAGCATTTTGCGTACAGACACTAAAAGCACTTGCCTCTGGCTGGGGTTTTGACAATCCACGTCAGGCGCTGGTGGTGACGGACATGCTGCTGTGGGAGAAGAGCGGCGTGTGCCTGGGAGGCAAGAGGGAACACGTCAGGTACTTTGGCAGACGTTAGAATCACCACAAAGCCTTTGAGCGCACAGTAGACAGGGAGCATTCCTCCTGTACCGGAGGGGAACATTTTAATGATCCCCTCTCTGTGAGCATAATCCTGATCGGAGGTTCACATCGGTAAAGCTGAGGTAACGCCACTCAAATCCAATGGAGTAACATCCACTCAGACACGGTGGGAAGATGAGACAGAGCTCCACTTTGCTGTCCAAGCGCTGTGTTGGGTGACATGACCATGACACCGCTGAGATGACAAACTACAAACTGCTTGGGGAACAGCCCAAGCCCTATAGTCTGGGCTCAGCTTTTCCAACTTTCAGTTGAATGTTTATTCGCAGGCATCCTTTCCTAGATCGCAAACCCATGTGAAACTTGGAGCAGGGCATAAAAGTCCGAATTTCCTTCTATGATTCGTGAACTGTGAACCACACGGGAAAAAAATGTGTGTGTGTAGGGGGGTATTTTCCAGATTTTAAAATATGTCTGCATTCACTGTTACCATGACATTGGTAACTTCAGCCTGCTTGGGGGAGGCGTACTACTCTCTGGGAAGAGCTGAGGGCTGCCTAGCTCCAGCCCCACCCCTTCCACCTGAGGCCCCGCCCCTTCTGGGACACAGAGCAGACCCCCTCCACTTTGCTCGTGGCCTGGCCTTGCTGCCCTTCCATAACTCACAACCTCCTATCTTATCTTCCAATGCAAGTCCAACCCCTCATTAGTGAAACTGCTAAGATTCCTCCCCACCCAACGCATCCCCCTACCTACAAAGGGTATAAAACCAAAGAATCAAAATCACAGTCCACCTGTGAATGGGCCTCCTCTTACTATGACAGTCTGAGGCCCTCTTCTTTAGCTACGCAAAACAAGAAGCAACGGGAGCAACCATAAGCTGGGAAGTGTGCGGTACCATCCTCACGTTCCAAACAAGTTACGCGAAAACAAGGTAATGAAGGCGAGCCAATCTGACATGCCCCCCAGATAAAGAACAAAATCCTAGAATGTTTATAGAAAACTTAGTTTGATAGCTTTCTCTCTGGCAAGAAATCACTAATCAATAGTTTAGTGTTTTGTCTGTATGGTCTCCACTTCTCTATTGTTTATCTAGACCGTATGGTCTCTGTCTGGTATTTTAATCGTTTGTTACATAGTTAATTTTGCTAGGTGTAAATCAGCATGGTTGGGGGGGCATGATTGGTCAGACAACTATGATACAGTATGCTCGGACTGATTAAAAGAATTATTTTGCAATCTTACACTTTAAAAAAGGGAGGTCACTCAGGAAGTAGAAGGAAGAAAAAGTACCAATGTGGGGAATTGGAATGCTTGCATGCTGAACCCCAATAAGCAGTGCATTGTCTGCACTTTGGACTTCTGTTTTTTGTCTGTTTGACAAGAACCAGGGGAGAGACTGATGGGATGGTCCCTAGCAGGCTTTATGGAGGGGGACCGTCAACAAAGACCCAAACTGAGAATGGATATTGCCCTTAAAACATCTGACCAGACAATTCTAGAAGACAATTTCTGTCACCTCCTCCTTTGAACCACTATGGGTAGCCATGAAAATAAAGACAAGGGATCACTTTGAAAAGTCTGGCATATTCCTCAAGGATGGTGCACCAATAATTTTACTGAATCTATATTACTCAGGAGCAGAGCTGACTGGATGATATTTCATCAAAGTCAAAACATTTTGAAGAGATCTCTCTGTTCTGACAAAGTTTTTATCTGGTTGGAAGGTTTTGGAGGTCCATGGATTTCTGGTCATGACAGAGAGAGAGAGAGAGAGAGAGAGAGAGAGATTCTCGTATCCCATCTGGTTTGAGCCTGGAAAGAAAAAAAAACCCCTTCTGGAATCATAAAGCTCAGGAATTGTTCCAAAAATAGGCAATAAGACACAATTCCAGTTTATTTATACCTGCCTCTGGAAATTTCCACTACATGCGTCTGACGAAGTGGGTCTTTGCCCACGAAAGCTTATGCTTCTACACTTCAGTTAGTCTATAAGGTGCCACAGAACTCCTCGTCGCAATTCCAGTTTTGCAAATAGATACAAAGGGCTTTCGTTTTGTTCAAACATGCACTAAAAACAGATTTGGAAACATTAGAAGCTGTGAAATGGAATTGTCCACCCTCAGAGCTACTTATGAACAAACAACCTAATCTATACCTCCATGCCAATAGATGTCATTCTTTATATATGCTGAGAGTTTGCACATAAACTGATGCTGCCTTTGTTAGATTTAACTCTGGGAATGTGGATAACGCGCTGATGACTGGCTATAAATTATGAACTTCTTCCCATGACATAAGATCAAGGGGGCACCAAATGAAATTAAGAGGTAGCAGGTTTAAAACAAAACAAAAGGAAGTTTTTCTTCATGTAGTGCACAGTCAACCTGTGGAACTCCTTGCCAGAGGATGTTGTGAAGACCAGGACTTTAACAGGGTTCAAAAAAGAACTAAATAAATCCCTGGAGTTTAGGTCCATCAACAGCTATTAGCCAGGATGGGTAGGAATGGTGTCCCTAGCCTCTGTCAGAGGCTCGGAATGGGTGACAAGTGAGCAATTGCATGAAGATTCCCTGTTGTGTTCACTCCCTCTGGGGCATCTGGCATTGGCCACTGTCGGCAGACAGGATACTAGATGGACCTTTGGTCTGATACAGTACGGTTGGTCTTACGTTCTTATGTTTGTTGTCCTATCTATCCTAACCTGGCCCAGCCCCACTCCCATTTGGTAGCGTTTTGTCTCGAGATTCTAAAAGCTTTGGATAGGAAGTATCATCATTCTATATTTGTACAGTGCTTAGAACAATGGAATCCAACCTGGCTGTGGCACATGAGCTACGATTATAGCAATAACTAGTTCTTCCATAGTGCTGTTCAGCTTCAGTCCAAAGCACATCACAACCGTTCATGCATTTAAGCTGAGAACAACCTTGTGGCAGAGGGAAATGATGTTGTCTCCATTGCACAGATGAGGAATGGAGACATAGAGGGTACGTCTAGACTACATGGCTCCGTGGACGGAGCCATGTAGATTTGTTGTTTTGGCAAAGGCAAATGAAGCCACGATTTAAATGATCGCGGCTTCATTTAAATTTACATGGCTGCCGCGCTGAGCCGACAAACAGCTGATCAGCTGTTTGTCCGCTCAGCGCGCTAGTCTGGATGCTCCCCTGCCGACATCAAAGCCCTTTGTCGGCAGCCCCGTCATTCCTCGTGGGATGAGGTTTACCGGGGCTGCTGACAAAGGGCTTTGATGTCAGCAGGGGAGCGTCCAGACTAGCGCGCTGAGCGGACAAACAGCTGATCAGCTGTTTGTCGGCTCAGCGCGGCAGCCATGTAAATTTAAATGAAGCCGCGATCATTTAAATCGCGGCTTCATTTGCCTTTGCCTATGTGTCTAATCTACATGCCTCTGACGACAGAGGCATGTAGTCTAGACACAGCCAGAGATGTGAAGTGATTTGACCAAAGTGACAGAGGAAGTGATTGTCTGGACATGCAAACCAGGTCTCCCAAGACCTAGGCTGGTGCCCTAATCATTGCTCCATCTAATAACAAGCAGTAGCAAAGAGGCATCCAAATGATCCTTTATATTTCTGTTCACTTTGATACTGACTTTAGTATACATACACACACACACAAACCCAATAACATAGGGTGTGTCTAGACTACAGGGTTTTGTCGACAAAAGTGGACTTTTGTCAACAAAACTATACCTGCGTCCAGACTACCGCTGAGTTCTGTCGACATAACTGCTGAGTTCTGTCGACGTTATGTCGACGCTGGTAAACCTCATTTTACGAGGCATAACGCCTTCTATCGACAGAGTTTCTGTCGACAGAAGGTGTTATTGCATGTAAACTGTCCTTTACACTACCACGTCTACACTACCATGTCAACAAAGCAGCTTGCTTTGTCGACAGAACTCAATGTAGTCTAGATGCTCTTTGTCGACAGAAGTTTTGTCGACAGTATCTGTAGACAAAATTTCTATCGACAGAAGCCTGTAGTCTAGACGTACCCATAAGGAAGAGTTGGCTCAGAATCATTATACTGAACATTGCCGGTCATGTGCCTGATTCTGTCCATTCTGGTTTAGACAACATCATTGCTTCAAATATCAACATCCCTAAAGATAGTGTGAATGATCTGGAAAGGTCTCATGGTCCTTTCAAGGAAAGTCTACTGACCCACTAACATCACACTTGACGTGACATCAAGCAAAGTACCAACACTTAAAATGGATCAGGTTTAAAAGACAGCGGTCAATTTTACTTCATCTCTGAAGACTTTACATTGGTAGACTAGAGGCTTTTTAAAAAAAATTCCTTTCAAACAGTTCCCCAAAGAAAACTGTTTACGTGTCGTGTAATGTCATGTCTCAGCGTAAAGTTAAGCAGCATTTTTGCATGACTAATATAAACACATATTTGGGGCATTGCTGCATTAGGAGAAGACAAATACATTAATACCACAGAAGGTTTTTAGAGATAAGCTTTCCTCTTCTTCTACCATGTATGCCACTTATATTCTATAAGCAAATTTGGTTGAAGTGCTGATCCTAAAGGAGAGAAATCAAAACAAAGTGAAGTGGCTGGTTTAGACTTTTAAATATATAGAGAGAGGGTGAGGGAGAGAGAAAGAGGCAGAAAGAGGGGGAGACAGAGGAAAAGAAAAAAATAGAAAATAGGCAAGGCAGTTACAGAAAGAAAAATGCTTCTTTTTTAAAACATTTGGCTTGTGTCCCCTAAATGTCACCTTTTTGAGCCAGCAAAAGAAAGAAAATTGTGGCTGGCCTTGGAAATTTAGCTCAGACTTTCTTACTTAACTTGCTGGAGTGTGGTGCGTCTTAATTGGTTAGTGTATGTGAAATGTCTTGAGATCCTCGGATAAAAGGCCCTATTATAACAACCTAGATCCGCCAATGTGTTAGGGCAGATTGCTACTACGCAAGCCATTCAAAGCTGCCAGAAAGCAATCTTATCAATCCCAGCCCTTACCTCAACCACACGAGGAATTGCATTGCTGAGAAAAGGTGCAGTGTCAGGCCTTTGCTGTGTCTCTGTGACACATGAGTGATATAGCAACCTTTGGGGGCAATTGCCACCGGCTACAATTTAGAGCAGCATTCGGGTTACTCTAACTTGAGCTTGAGGACTGGGAATTCACAAAGTCAATTTCAAGCCACAGGTGTATTGAACATTCCGCAGGCAGACAGCAGAAAGCACCTCAGTGGTACCACTCTACATTCTGACAGACGCTGGGAGAAAATTATGACTTTTTCCCATGCAAAGCATAACTTTATCCAAAGTTACACAAAACAACACAGTGGCAGGATGTTGCATTTCCTGCTACCATCATTGTATTAAATCAGAGCCCTGGCCAAATGTTACCAGTAGACTTTCACAGTGATAGTTTGCCTTTAGAACGGTGGAATACATAGTTCCCCTGCCCCTAGGAAATATGATAAAGGATCATGTCATCCAAAAAGGGGAGAGGGGTCAGAAAAACCAAAGATGTACCTGTTTGCTTTTTTTCTTGCACATGAACTATGATTTTTCATCACTCTGCCAGCAAGTGAAAACTCTTGCACTAGCTCAATGTTGATAGATGTCTTATTATTATTAATAATAAAGCTAGTGTTCTCGCTTTCTGGAATAATAGGGCACCCTGCAGCAGATCCCAACAAAAGATATTTAAGAAGCATTCATTAGCAATTTATGCTTTAGCATCAGAGGCCACGGTGCTACAACATGATATGGAAGCAGCGCGTGGATAGCTTACCTCCCAGCTGAGGTCCTAGTCAGTCAAGCAAGTGTTGTTTCTTTATTCCCACGCTGAGATGCCCAGCTGGGACCATTTAAAAGCATTGTGTTACCTTGACTACAGTAATCTGCATGGCTTTCTGTGGTCTCCCTGCCATGTCCTACAATACTGTACAGCGGGACAGGATAACCTGACACGCTGCTACATTGTTCAGGGGGAGGATACTCAGAGACAGTTACAGATTTGTTGGATGGTTGATTGCATCTGGACACATGTCTTTTTAGGCAAGCAATTTGCTCACTATTGTGGGAGAAGACTGGAGCATGGCACGGCTCATCTGGATGATCTAAAAGCCGAGATACATACAAAGGCTATGTCTAGACTGCAGGGTTTTTTTGAAAAAAGTAGGCTTTTTTTGAAAAAACTTCACTTGCGTCTAGACTACAGCCACGTTCTTTCGAAATTAAATTGAAAGAACGTGGCTTTTCTTTCGACGGCGGTACTCCTCATTTCACGAGAAATAACGCCTTTTTTCGAAAAAGGCGCTATGTAATGCAAACTGTGCTTTTTTGAAAGAGAGCATCCAGACTCTGCCTGGGTGCTCTCTTTGGAAAAAGCAGCTTGCTTTTTCGAAAGTACTGACTGCAGTCTAGAGGCTCTTTCGAAAGAGGCTTGCAGTCTAGACATAGCCAGAGAGAGAAAAAGAAAGAGAGATTGTATCACAAATGTATGACCACTTAGCATGGTGGCAGTTAGCTATGACACCACAGAGATAAAACTCAGAGCCTTCTACTCCAAAAGTCTCAGAGGGGGTAACTGTGTTAGTCTGTAACTTTACAAATAATGAGTAGTCCTGTGGCACCTGAGGGTATGTCTAGACTGCATCCCTCTGTCGGCAGAGGGATGAAGATTAGGCAGGTCGACATTGCAAATGAGGCAGGGATTTAAATATCCCATGCCTAATTTGCATAAAAATGGTCACCGTGTTTTGCTGGCTCAGCACTTTGTCGGCAAAAAAGCAGCAGTCTAGAGGGGGATCTCTCGAGAAAGAAAGCCTTTTTTGACAGATCCTGTAAACCTCATTGCAGGAGGCATAGTGTAAATAGGGGCGTGTCTAGACTACAGGGTTTTGTTGACAAAAGTGGACTTTTGTCGACAAAACTATACCTGCGTCTACACTGCCACTGAGTTCTGTCGACATAATGTCGACAGAACTCAGCAGTTTTGTCGACGGCTGTAAACCTCATTCTATGAGGAATAACGCCTTTTGTCGACAGAGTTCTGTCAACAGAAGCTATTGAATCTACACTGTCCTTTTTGTCTACACTCTCATGTCGACAAAGTGGCTTGCTTTGTCGACAGAACTGGCTGTAGTCTAAATGCTCTTTGTCCACAGAAGCTTTGTCGACAGTATCTGTCCACAGAACTTCTGTTGACAAAAGCCTATAGTCTAGACATACCCTAGCAGTGCAGATGAGACATGGCTTTGGGGAGTCAAATGCCCTACGTGCTTCTAATTCCCAAGTGGTGCCTCCCACATCCACACTCCTGGTTTTAGTAGCATGGCCTCCTAGGGTACGTCTAGACTACATGCCTCTGTCGACGGAGGCATGTAGATTAGCCAGATCGGCAGAGGGAAATGAAGCCGTGATTAAAATAATCGCGGCTTCATTTAAATTTAAATGGCTGCCCCGCTCTGCCGATCAGCTGTTTGTCGGCAGATCGGGGCAGTCTGGACGCGACGCGCCAACAAAGAAGCCTTTCTTGATCGGCACAGGTAAACCTGGTTTCACGAGGCATACCTGTGCTCATCAAGAAAGGCTTCTTTGTCAGCGCGTCGCATCCAGACTGCCCCGATCTGCCGACAAACAGCTGATCGGCAGAGCGGGGCAGCCATTTAAATTTAAATGAAGCCGCGATTATTTTAATCACGGCTTCATTTCCCTCTGCCGATCTGGCTAATCTACATGCCTCCATCGATGGAGGCATGTAGTCTAGACACACCCCTACTGCCCTGACACTGAAAGGCCCCAGCAGCCTGGAAAGCCTGTGGTGGGGTGAAGCAACAGAACAGTAACTCACTGGCCTTTCTCCCTGTCAGAGCTTTTCCCTATCTCACCCTTCCCCGAATGCCTGGCCCTGGCCACAGCCTCTCCTCACTGCATTGAAAGACTTGACGATGAGGAGCTATCAGAGCCTTTCACTGCCACACATAGCTACACATGTAGTGCCTGCCCTCTATATGCTTCCCTCAGCGTAGACATAGCCTAGAACATAAGAGTGGCCATACTGGGTCAGACCAAAGGTCCATCTAACCCAGTGTCCTGTCTGCTGACAGTGGCCAATGCTAGGTGCTCTAGAGGGCATGAACAGAACAGGGAATCATTAAGGGATCCCTCTTCTGTCATCTATTTCCAGCCTCTGCCAAACAGAGGCTAGAGACACTATTCCTACCCATCCTGACTAACAGCCATTGATGGAGCTAACCTCCATGAACTTATCTAGCTCTTTTTTGAACCCTGTTAAAGTCCTGGTTTTCACAACATCCTCTGGCAAGGGGTTCCACAGGTTGACTGTGCATTGCATGAAGCAGTACCTCCTTTTATTCATTTTTAACCTGGTCCCTATTAAACTTCATTTGGTAACCCCCTATTTCTTATATTATGGGAACAAGTAAATAACTTTTCCTTATTCACGTTCTCCACACCAGTTGTGATTTTACGAAGTCTTACCATTGATTTCAACCACAGCTGGATCAGGCTCTAGAAGACTAAAACATATCAGGGAAGGACTTTCATATTAAACACACTACACTTGGGACATTCTCTTTTGTGTATATAATTCCTGTGGGGTCACAAATATTAGCCATGATGTTCTCAATTCTTTTTGACATTTATATTCTATTCCGTAACCATTCCTTGAAGTTTTAATGGGAAAAGGTATTTTTGTGTTCTTCCTTGCCCATATAGTGTGGCTTAGATGTGATAACAAACTTCTTTGTTCCACACAAGAAGTTGCTGCATTTTATGGTGGTGGTAGCAAAAGAAGACAATTGGCTGTAGTGTATACCTCTTGCTAGATAGGTGTCTCTATATAAATACACACATAAACTGTCACACAGTGTATTCTGTAATGCACCCATAAACATATAAGCATGTTAATGAAATGGTAAAATTTGGGGTCTTACATGATAATAGATTTTACACATGAGTAGGTGCACAACAGTAGCACTTACATACCAGAACTGTGGATCTTCCTTTTGGTCTTGGACAATTTACCTCCAGAAAAAGAGTGAAGATGCTCTTTTAACTAGTGCACTCGAGTAAGGTGAAATATAATTTTGACAGATCTGACACTGGACAAGGAGATCAAAGGGCAGTTGTAGGACATCAATATCCAAGGACGTAAAACTTGAAGGACATCAATATCTAGCAAGGGCAAGATCAATTTAATGAGCAATTTTTATTTTTACACCAAGGAGATGTAGACCAAATGGTCAGGAAGATAAAACCAACACAGGCCTGTGGAAATAAATTCATAAATGCTTGTAGGAGAGTCTTCATCTTGCTATGTGCTAATGTAATTAACAAGTTTATTTGTGTTTATACATGTGAAAGGTTGGTTTGAGCCTTTCAGTGCCTACTAGAGGTATCTCTAATACATCCACCTCTGTTGAACCGGACACCCTGTAAAAGACAAAGATATACGATGCCTCTAAAAGGAATAACTATCATCTCCTCTCTCCGCTAAGCAGTTATCTGAAAGTGCTCCAGATCTGACAGCTGTCTCCGGAGAGAGCAGTGTCAGGTTGAATCATGACCCAGGTAACTGGCCACTGAAAACTAAACATTTCAGTTGGTGGGGTGAACACTAAAACTAAAACTAAAACTAAAAAAAAGTGCCTGACAAATAACAGTTTTTACCTCCCAACAATAATTAATATTCTTTTCTATGAAACCAAACTCAATTTTGTTTAATAATATCGACACCAAAATTTGCTTTCATCCAGTTTTTGTTGGAGAAAAATGCAATTCACAAGAAGTAAACAATCAGCTTTTCATAGCCTGCCACATTGTCCTTTTCAAGACTGCTCACCGTTTGCTGTCGTTCACTGCTGTACAGCACGCAATTTAAACTGAAAGCTCGTTGGAGGGAAGGACCTGTCATTTTTAATTTGTCTATTACCTGTAATAGACACTTGAAGAAAATGCAAAGTTGCAATAACATTCTAGTTTCTGAAATCTGGCGCTGGCCGATGTAACTAGGTCAGGATTTTATTGGCGGGGGAGTGAAATGAAGATCACCCAGATGGACTGTCAAGTGTCAGCCTGCAGCAAAGCCAGTGTCCCGGCAAACTACCAAGCACAGCTGGTCCCACAAGATGCTCTTGCTTTGATTTTGCCACCTGATTGGCTGCAGGAGTCAACATGCTGATGCCTACGTGCAGTAGCAGCAGCAGTAGAGTGGCTGCTCAATGCATTCCTGGCCTGCAGGTGTGTCTGCTCCTGTCCCTGCCTCTGCCATCACCAGTCTCAGTCCAGTCCAGCTCTGTCCCTCAGCAGCACCTCTGACTGGACTCTGGTTAACCCTCTGATTCTGGCTTTGGCATTGGATTCCTTGCTCTCATGCTTGGCTTCACTCCCCTCTGCCCTTTTCTGAATCTTGATCTAAGGGATAGGGGAAAACTTTTGCTCCGACTATTAGGAAAGATTGCCCACAACTGTTTGCCATGTAGACCAGTGGTTTTCAAACTTGGGGTCATGACCCAGTATTGGGCACTGGGTCACATTGCTGCAGGGGGATCAAGTGACTAGTGGGGGTGCTAAGGTAGTTCCCTGCCTGTCCTGACACTGCAGACTGTGCCCCAAAAGCGGTAGGCAGCAGGCCCGGCTCCTAGGTGAGGGCGGGGGCAGAAAAGCACACAGGACTTTGTATGCTGCTCCTGCTCTGGGCACTAATTCCTCACTCCCATTGGCTAGGAACCTGATGCCGGCTGCTTCTGGGGCGCAGTATGGTCAGCAGTGCCAGGAGGGGCAGGAAGCTGCCTTAACCCCCCCCTTCCCCGCTGCACCACTGACTGGGAGCCACTCAAGGTAAGCCCCTCCTGCCCCAGCCCTGGCCCACCCCCAAAGCTGAAGCTCTCGTCCTCAGCCCCCCTGCAGAGCCCACACTCTACTCAAATGATATTGGGTTGTGGGCATCGACAATTTTCTTCAATTGGGTCATGAGAAAAAAAGTTTGAAAACCACCGATGTCGATTCTAAACACAGCTCTGCTTTGGAATTAGCCAGCCTGAGCCAAATGCTCGTCAGGGGCCGAACGTGTTTATACGGAGGCAGACCACATGTGCCAATCTGCTTGATGGTCCAATTAGCTAACCTGGCCTCCTCTTGCCGCTGAGGCAAAAATGACCAATGAATCCTTGCAAAAAGACTAATCTTCCTGCAAGGGCGCTATGTTCCTTTGGGACTTGCCAAGATAATGCGGCATTTGAGTTGAACAAGTGGACTAGTGTCTCGGCAAGAGCATATTGGTGTAACTTCATGGAAGCAGTTGTAAGATCTAGGATTAAAAAGTAGGCGCACATCAGAATAGTTGCATTGATGCTGAATATTGGAATTGTCCCGTCAAACTCAGTGATGTTACTTGCACCAGGAAAAGTGCTCTCGTGCATAAGTGTGTACAGGTGCATCTACACTATTCCCGGGGCTCGAAAATATGCTGCACAATTTGAGCTATGCAAACTGTGGATCTTATTTCAATGTTATTTCGAAATAGCTTATTTCAAAATTTGGTGCAATCTACACAGCATTTATTTTGAAATAAATCACTATTCCAAAATATTCCTTTCTCCTCTTGGAATGAGGTTTATAGGGACATCGGAATAGAGAGCCTATTATATTTAAAAAAAAAACGGGCACGCTCAAAAGATGCAGAATAGCTATTTTAGGGTACCCCTGGTATCCCAAAATAGTGCTGCAGTGTAGACATAGCTTACGTGAGCCCATCCTCAAGTCACGCACTCCAAGGGTACAGCTAATTTAGCAGAGCAGAAGAAGGTGAAAGTCTGACTGTAGCACGGGATACGGAGTTTAATCATTCCGAAATGATCCTACTGGGATGTGTCTGAAGACTCTGCAAGGAGAAAAGGGATGAATAAATGATCCACAGGCTAAAGTTAGAGGGAAGAAATGATAAGGCAGCAGGCTGCCTGTAACAAGTTAGGAAGGACTATTTCTAATGTACGTGTTTCAGGGATTGCTAACAATACATTAGCACATCACAGAAGCAAGTGAAAGCCAAGTTGGAGGTCAGAATTGTGATGCTTTCTGTTCAAACTGGGAAGTGTATTCACACTGAAATGGAGGCGGGGAAAAAAACTATCTTCGCACAGTGCAAAATTATAGCTCTATGCAGAAACACTGACAAAATCCCATGCAATTTTGGGGCACTGTTAAGGCAGGCCTGCCATTTCCCCAGCAAATGTTCACCCAACTTTTTCAAATTTTGATCTGAGTTGGTTGGTTGTGATTGGACCCATAAGCCACAAAGCACCGGCTGTGGTTTCGTAACTGGACCACCTGTACTTTGTAAGGGTTAATCCGAAACTATTCTGAATACATTTGTTTGAGGCAGAGAATACACTTATCCTTCTTTCCCAAAGACAGTACAAAATTATAGACTATGATCAAAGCAAGAGAGTAAAATGATTATTGATCCTTCTAACACTTATGGGGTCTTTTGCTTCCTGTTTACATAGTATGCCATTCATGTGTCCTTCTACATCTGTTACTATGATGGTGGTTGTCAGGGTAACGCCTAAAAACTCCAGCTGATATCAGGGCCTCTTGGTGCTTGGAGCTGTTCATACGCATAACACCATTGTCAGTCCCGAGCTTCCGAAATCACAAGATAGTCCCACAAAAATCATGAGATTTTAAAAATAAAATGTGAGAAAATAAAATCCATTTATTTGCCTTCTGGATTTTGTTCCATGTGGTTTGGCTTTTTCTCCCCAGCCAGGCAAGCTAGCAATTTCATATTTTAAAAAAATGAAAGCTGAGATTCTTATAGATTCCCATGAGTCCAGGACTTCAAGCTTTAAGAAAAACATGACACATTGCCATATTCACTACAAAACTCAGACTATCAGTGCTAAATAATAAAAGAGATCACTTGGGCCACCAAAAGTCTAAGGACAAGACTCCTCCATCCTTTCTCACTGTGAGTCTCACCTTACTGTGTCAGGAGACAGAAGTTTCCTGACATGGCTTTTCATTTGTGTCCTCCTTGTGTGACAGCAAACTGTCAGGCTTTTCCTGTCTTGGAGATTTGTTCAGTTGCTCCATAACGATCTTTTCAGTTTTCAGAGAGAGGCACCGTCGACAAGACAAAAGCAACTAGAAAATCACCACTCAGCACTGTAGTAACTGCTGCTGTGGTCATCTGAGCTAGCAGCGGGAAACCGGATTTGGGTCAGCATCAGGCTGAAAAGAGTAGGCACTCAGGGTTGGCGGAGGATAGCTACCAAAATCCTCTCCTGCGGCCTTGAAATCCCCCAAATATTCTTGTCATCGAACTGGAACTTATCGACCTAAAATATGTAACAAAATAGCTATGTTAGAATGACAGAGAACACGGTAGTCTTTTCATGGCTGCTTCCTATCTGAGAGAAACCCATCCTCTGGAGAGAATGGTCCTTCCTGGATGATGGATATATCTGAAGCAACTTCCCTCTGATTAGAACAAGATGCATCTCACTGAGAAGAAGGGAATGATATTTGCTCCTGTGAACAGACAAATAACAGCTTAGCTATTGTCTTAGGAACACGTTTTTGTTTGTTCTTTCTTTCAGACTTCATGATACTTGTTGTTGGATGAGAAGTAACCAAAGTTATTGTTCATTAGAAGAAACCACTCAGGTGCTCTACGTTTTGCCAGAAATTGCATATGATTTATAATTAACCAGCTCTCCAAGAGAGACCTTAAGCCCTGCAGTAAAGCTCCATGAAAGGAAATTTATCACTCTTCAAGGATTAGTCTCCCCTGGAGACATATGAGGGAAGAACAGGGACAATTAGGGACTCAGAATGACTGCTTTGTCTACCTAACAAAGTCCTTCTGGGGATCTTGGAATTGGACACCAGGGAGTGACTGAACTTTGCATGCTCTTCTGGGCCACAAGGGAGCCTGTTAAAATTTCACTGTGGTTCAAAATGGCCTAGGGGGAAAAATACAGATGAGCTGCCTGGAATGGAAGCCCTAAAGAGTTTAGAAGTTGTTGTATGATAAACTTAAACTCAGCAGGATTAACAAGTTTAAAATATGAGTGTCTCTGATCATTAACAAGGCATCTCTACTGCCCTATCGCTCATGCAGATAAGAGATCTCATTTAGGGTGGCAAGTTCGAAACGTCATATTATGCTGCGTAGTCAGTTATTGGCATGACTCATGAGACACCACAATGCAACACGTCCCACAGAAAAATATTGTTCTATTATGGGCCATAAAGGATACTAATAATGAAAGGGTTTATCCAGTATTGCCCCTTTTGGAAGGAGCTCTTTAATTTTTATCTACATGGGGATGAGTCGGGAATAGATGGAAGATTCCGTGCAGGGCATGAGGGTGAAGCATGCTGGTGGGTCTCATGCATCTACCATGCCTGAATCAGCGAAGATAGAAATTCAGCTGTGTCCAAGAAATGCAGACAACAAGGAATCTGGAAACCAACTTCCTGTTTGTTGTATTATCACCGAAGGACATATTCCTTTGTCACTCAGGCTATATCTACACTACAGAATTTTTCCGGGATACTGGAGATATCCTGGAAAACCTCTGCCGCATCCAGGGAACGCGTCTGCTCTTCTGATTATTTTTTCAGAAGAGCAGACACGGTTTTTCCATATCCCTGTAAACCTCATTTTACGAAGAAGAAGGGATGTTCTGAAAAAGGGTTTTTTTCCAACATTTGGCCCAGTGTAGATGGGCCAAATGTCGGAAAAGCCTCTTCGAAAAAAGAAATGGAAAAGGTACATAAATTGCGTTTCACAATTTGCGTAGCTTTGTCCGGAAGAACAGTGTAGTGTAGACATAGCATCATTTAGGATTCTACAATCCCCACTCTACTTTGTACATACTTATATCCCAACATAGATTTCCCACTGGATATTCCTTTTGCCCAATTTTGTAGACTCAACAGGCTTAAGTATGTCTCTCAAAATCTAGATGCTTTGTCACCTATGTAAGAGAATCAGTCCTAAAAATGGGGTTGTGTATTAAAAACAACCACTGACACAATAACACAGACTACCCCTCCCCCCAGTTTGAGTTCCAACTTTGTCTCTTCATTTACTATGGACCACACACAGTCTGGAACTGTCTACAATATAGAGACCTCTAGTGGCTGAATAATATAATTCAAGTAAAGATAGTGCAACCTGAACCCAAACCTTGTCAGACTAGTCTACCACAAACCATAATGGGATATGGAATATGGGTTTGCTAGCAGCTGTCCTAGGAAAAGTAGATCGGGATTCTACAGGATAAACTCAAGTTTTCTGAACTGTATTAGAGATGTGTGCACACTTCAGCATTTGGATCTGGGTTCTAGATTGCATTTCATTCCCTTGCAAAGGTAGTTAGATCTGGTACATCTGGGTTATGGTGAAAATCTCTCTGTATCCAAGATATATATTAATTGGTGGTTTATCCTTAGATCTCAAAGGTGCTGGAATGGCATGAACCCTCCCCAGCCATCATGCGCCGTGCGTGTGAGGTCACATGGGTGAGATCTGCAAAAATAGTGTCTTTGGTATGGTGCACCCAGACGACTGTGGTAGCAGCCTGTTGAAGTAGTACCACAAAGGTGTTCCAAAGCACTCCAGTTCCATTATACCACCGGCCCTAAGGAAACAAAAGGGTATTTTGTAACCCACACTGCTCCCTGTATTGTGACTAAATTTGATCACACCCAACTCAGTTCATTTCTTTGGTCAAAAGAAACTAGATTAGACCTACATTTTCATTCAACAAATGGAGACAGCAGCCACACCAGCTGTTCCTAGTATAAGCCACCTCGCTACTTGGCAATCCAGGAAGGAGCAACAATGCAACGCCAGGTTCAAAGGAATGGGGGAAACATCTGTCAGCTGAAGATGGGGCATGGGTGTGCCTATCGTTGGTACTTTTTTGGCCCTCATCCTGAGTATCTCACACTCCTTGGTGTAATCTGTCTGAAACCCCTCTATGAAACAGGGTATTCTCACCAAGGTATACATCAGAGACCAAGACAGACAGACAGAGACTCCGGGTCTGTCTACACAGGGATGGGGGAAAAGCTGCCGATGGCCTGACTCAGCTGAGTTACTCTGGTAGGGCTCTTCCTGTGGGGCTAAAAGCTTGCCGTGTGGATCACTTGGTGGAAGGCCAAGCACTAGGACTCTGTGAGGATGGAGCAAAATTATAGCACTATGCAGAAACACTGACAAAATCCCATGCAATTTTGGGGCACTGTTAAGGCAGGCTTGCCATTTCCCCAGCAAATGTTCACCCAACTTTTTCAAATTTTGATCTGAGTTGGTTGGTTGTGATTGGACCCATAAGCCACAAAGCACCGGCTGTGGTTTCGTAATTGGACCACCTGTCCTTTGTAAGGGTTAATCCGAAACTATTCTGAATACATTTGTTTGAGGCAGAGAATACACTTATCCTTCTTTCCCAAAGACAGTACAAAATTATAGACTATGATCAAAGCAAGAGAGTAAAATGATTATTGATCCTTCTAACACTTATGGGGTCTTTTGCTTCTTGTTTACATAGTATGCCATTTATGTGTACTTCTACATCTGTTACTATGATGGTGGTTGTCAGGGTAACGCCTAAAAACTCCAGCTGATATCAGGGCCTCTTGGTGCTTGGAGCTGTTCATACGCATAGCACCATTGTCAGTCCCGAGCTGCCGATGGCCTGACTCAGCTGAGTTACTCTGGTAGGGCTAAAAGCTTGCCGTGTGGATCACTTGGTGGAAGGCCAAGCGCTAGGACTCTGTGAGGATGGAGGGTCCCTGAGCTTGAGCGGCTACGCAGCAATTTAGTAGCACAACCACCTGCACAGACCTGGGCTATCTGTGGCCCTTGGATCCGTGCGCCCTCGGGGACCAGAGACAAGAGATCTGTGGCATAGCAAAGGATTGAATTTGGGGTCTCCTAAACTGTGGCCTCAGACCCCGACACAGAACCATCCCCTCACTCTCCCTTTAACTATGGATTCGAGGATGAGACAGCCACAGAGGACGGGGGGTGGGTTGGTTTGTGTTTTAATAGTTGGAGCCCTTCTCCTTCTACCAGAAGAACTTCAGGGGAAACACAGTCATTGGTCACCTGGGACTGCCTAGCATAAGCTCTCTCTGTCTCTGTGTGTGTTTTCTTCCTTATTCCCTGCCCTCTCTAATAAACAAAAGACTATAATGCAAACCCAGCCACCAATTCCCTCATAGGCAAACCAGTGCCCTCATCTGCGCACAATGCTCCAGCCCTGCTTTCCCCCAGCAGAAACCACTCTCCAAAGACTGCCCTCCCCTCTCTCCTTTATGTGGCCAACAACACCTGGCAGGTCAAAAATAATTAGACCTCAATTATCACCCCTTATATTTGCTTGTACCTCCCTGCATCTTTCTGCTTCTCCAATTAGCGTGTTCTGACCCAGGCTTCCAAAGGTAGGGAAAGCAAAGAAGAAAGGGATTAACCCTTCCCAGACCAGCTGTGTTTAATTGGAAATGGACCAGTGTTTATTTAATTGTCTTCTTATCAAGCTGCTCCCTACTAAGCACTGATCTCCTCTCCCAAAGGCTCTTTCCTCTAGCCTCTGCAGCAAGCCATGTCTGCTACCTGTCTGAGTCCTTTGTTTCTTTTAATCTCTGATCTGCCAAAATCTCCCTTGATTACCTGCCCCCTCACTCTCCCTCTTCCTCCCAAACTCTTCTTTCAGTTCATCTTCCCCATACCGCTGTCCTCTGCTGATAGTTCTGGGAATACAGAGCCGTGCCTGTGCTTAAATATTTAGGCTACTGGTTACAGCGATGACCTTGAGAAAGAAGGTGTGAGCTCATCACAGGTCTGGGAGGGAAAGCTCCCACAGCCTAGGTACAACACTGATGTGTCTTGTGGCTTGGAGCAACACACGTCTCTGCTCTGTGCCTCAGTTTCCCCACCTATATCACGGGGATAATTCCTTGCTATCAACAGGGAGTTACAGAGATTTAGTTTATGCTATCCATAATCTGCTCTGAAGAGATTCTTCACCAAGCCCCTGCAAGGTCAGAAATACGCTCTTTCTTCACTCTCCAGGTGGAGAAATCAAGGCACAGAAAAAATAAATGACTTCTCTAGTTGAACCAAGAAAGCCATGGCAAAGCAAGGAATGGAAGCCATTTCCCCTGAGTTCTGAGACAGCACCCAACACAGGACCCTCCTCCCTCTGATGTGTGACATGTGAATCCCAGATCAGCCAATCTTCCAGACCATTGCATCCAATTTTAGATAACTGGCATGGTTAATGTTTGCCTCATTGTGACCGCCAAGCAATAAAAGGCATTTTGATGGTACAAGAAAGCTGATGGGGCGGCCAATGTGAATAAAACAGGCACCATGACTCCACTCCACTGTGACACAGGGAAACCCGAAAAGTATCCTTCTCCCTGGTACTCGACGGATGTATAGAATTTGAGTCTGTCTCCAACCCTAGCACAGTGCAGAATTATTTTTGGCTCTGTGAGTTTCATACCTCACCACTGGATAACCATCTTGACAGCTGACCTTCTGTTAGTTCTCAAATTTAAAAAAACTGATTTTATCCAAAGGATCTGTCAAGCAGATGGAGAAGAAAATTAACTTAAAAAAAAAAGAGGATGAAAAACAATGGAGGGGAGGTTACTCTAGCTCATTGCAAAAACTAATTCCACTCTTGCAGTTTTTATTCTTGTTTCTGCTTCTGTTCTGCTTCTTTGTGAAATGCCTGCTCTCTGATTGCTTCTCACAATGAAGGCGCTAAAAGCAGCACCCCTCAGATGGACTCATTTTAAAGTACGCCCCAGGGGTGGTACGAGCCAAGCCTCTGCACAATGCAGAAATCTGGCACCTAGTGGGTACCCACACATGCCAGCAGCTTGACTTTCCACCCAAAGGACGCCTTCTGAGAGTCACATGCCAGCTCCTACCCGTGCACCTCCTTGACGACAGATGCAAGACATGACTAACCCATTTGGCCATTCACTGTTGTTCTATTTCAACCCTCGCTGTTTTACAAGTCATTTTACCCCCCTGCCCTTTGGAATTATTTCCTCTCCACACTGTGACAACGTCTCCACAACATTTGCATACCCAAATTAGCTAATGCGTATGGAGAGGGCTACCAAGGCCGGCGCAGTTGAGGGCTTAGAAGTTTCCTAACCTCTTGCGTGTTGGCTCGTCAGCCTGATTCCACCTTTCATCTGTCAGTGTCTAATGATACATCCCACCCTGCTTCGCTGGACTGTGTTAGCGACCTTTGCCTTTAGGACAGTCACATCTCTTTCGGGCATAATTCCGTTTTTAACAACAACAGCGTCAGTAAATATTTCAGGCTCGATCCTGCTGCGTAGAAACAGGATAAGGTTTGCAGTGCGTGCTGCGTGGGAAACTCGTGCAAATGACTCAGAGAAACTGAGGCAGTCAGCTGAGCATCTGTTGCTGCCTCTTACACAGCATCCTGGCGGGACCAAATGAAGTAGGCCTTAGCTAGGGGACCTAGTCTTATGACATGGCCTAGCATTCCAGATCCCTTGGGTTCTAGGCCCATCTGTACTACAAACCTGCTCTGTAGCACTGGACATGTCAGTCTACTTCTGTTCCCCCAGCCAGCCTTTGCCTTGTGTAAACAGAGTAACAGTTAATCCTTAGTTCGGATTAATTTTGAACTGCCGCGTGTAGCCACGGGCAGTTCGTTCGAACTAAGGGAGATTTAAAAATGGCGGCCGGACGGGAACATGCAAATAAAGCCTGGGATATTTAAATTCTGGGCTTCATTTTAAACTCCAGTTGCCTGATTTGCCTACCTAGCTCAAATTAACGAGCTAGTGTACACATGCCCTTAGAGACTTACAAATATATTAGTTCATGAGCTTTTGTGGGTAAAACCCACTTCATCAGATGAGCTGGAGTGGGAATTACAGAATCCAGGGTATATATAACAGCAAAAGAAGTTACCTGTCAATTATAGGACCAATGTTAATGACACTAATCAAAGAGGGGGTAGCTGTTTTAGTCTTTAAGGTGCTACCGGACTATTCAGTGTTTTTAAAGTTACAGACCAACAAAAATACAAATAGTATCATGAGCTTTTGTGGGGAAAACCCACTTCTTCACATGAGTTTGAAGTGGAGAAAAAAAACCTACCACTTTTTTTCCTCTACTTAAGCACATCTGAAGAAGTGGCTGAGTGGACGTGTCCCATTCATAGCATTTGATGTGGAGAAGTGAGCATCAGAAGCAAGGAAATTGCCTTTGTAGTGGGTTAACCAGCTAAGATATTTATTCAAGCCCAAGTTCATAGTGTTGAACTGGAGTTTACTTACAAGTTCAACACTATCAATTTAGGCTTGAATAAAGATCTTAGTTTGAATTAACTTTGTTGTGTAGACATACCCTAACAGACGTTAGTTTGAATTAACTTTGATAGGCGCTACACATACAAACCGCTAGTTCGAACTTAATTCGAACTAGCAGAGCGCTTAATTCGAACTAGGTAAACCTCATTCCACGAGGACTAACACCTAGTTCGAATTAAGTAGTTCGAATTAAGGGCTGTGTAGCCACTTAATTCGAACTAGTGGGAGGCTAGCCCTCCCCAGCTTGCCCTGGTGGCCATTCTGGGCACCACCAGGGAAACTATTCTGCCCTCCTCCTGGCCCCGGAACCCTAAAAGGGGCACGGGCTGGCTACGGTGCCCGTGCCAGGTGCAAGCCTGCCAGTACCCAGCCAGCAGACCCTGCACCTGGCACAGCACGAACCAGTCACCTGCTGCCACCCAGCCCTCCGCCTCTTCCCGGGACCAGACTGGTGGCTCCCAGGAGCCTGCCCAGAGCCGCAAGAGGCGGGCGCCCGCCTTGTCTGGTGCGGACATCGTGGACCTCGTCCATGATCTCCGCACTAGGCACAGGAAAGTGGCTGTCTAGGGCAGAATAGCTGCCAGTCTGGCCACCCAGGTGAATGTTTGCATGAAAATCAAGATGGTCCAGTGAGGCCCCCGACCCTGAGCTTAGAACAGCCTTACTGGACCAAAGGTAGCCCAGTAGCCTGTCTGCTGACAGCGGCCAACACCAGGTACCCTGGAGGGGATGGACCATAGACAATGACCAAGCCATTTGTCTCATGCCATCCATCTTCAGCCTTCCAAAACAGAGGCCAGGGACACCATTTATCCCCTGGTTAATACTACTCCATGGACCCAGCCTCCATGACATTATTTAACTTCTCTTTAAACTCTGTTATAGTTCTAGCCTTCACAGCCTCCTGCAGCAAGGAGTTCCACAGGTTGACTATTTGCTTTGTGAAGAAGTTAGAAAAGAGGAGACTGAGGGGGGATATGATCGAGGTCTATAAAAGCACGAGTGGTGTGGAGAGGGTGCATAAAGAAAAGTTCTTCATTAGTTACCATAATAGAAGGACTAGGGGACACCAAATGAAATGAATGGGTAGCAGGCTTCTAAGCTGAAAAGTTATTTTAGTTGCCCTCCCCTCTCCCACCCTCTCTCTTCCCCTCTCCTACCTCCTTTTCCCAGTCTCCCCGAGTTTTGTTCAATAAAGAGAGTTTCTATTTTTGAATACACGTATCCTTTATTTTGTACATCAGGAAGGGGGGCTAGGGAGGGGTAAGTGGAAGGAGGTGAGGGAGGAATGGGGTACAAGCCCCCGAAGGGGAGGACTGGGCTGGCTATGCGGGCTCCTTGGGGTGGAAGCTCTCCTGCAGCCTCCCAATTGACCCCCCCCCGGATGGCAGCCTGCGGCAAGTTCAGCCAGGCTCATGGCCGAGTGCTGTGATGTGCCCAGTGTGGGCATTCAGGGCACTGCAAGCCAGGACTGCTTTGCTGTCCCTCATCAACGTAGACAAGCGAGTGGGGAACCCCTGAGAACTGTCTGTCCGGGGTGGGGGTCTGGTCCCTTTAAGCACAGCCCTCGGCTAGCCTGAGGCCGCAGCTCCACACTCTAAGTCCTAATCTGATGCCCTGCTGGCACTGCTTCCGGCCATCCTTAACCTCGGTTCAGGGTCCACTCAATGTGGACATGCTAGTTTGAATTAGCAAAATGCTAATTCGAACTAGTTTTTAGGTCTAGATGCACTAGCTCAAATTAGCTTAGTTCGAATTAACTAATTTGAATTAAGTTAGTTTGAATTAGTGCTGTAGTGTAGACATACCCTTAGCTAGTTAACCCACTACAAAGGCAATCTCCCTGCCTTTTATATTTGCATCTCCACCTCACATGCTATGAATGAGACACCTCCGCCCTGTCTCACTTAGCTTCATTAACGCTGGTCCTACAATAGACAGGATACATCTTTTGCTGTTATATATACCCTAGATTCTGTCATTTCCACTCCAGTTCATCTGATGAAGTGGTTTTGCCCACAAAAGCTCACGACCCAATACATTGGTTGGTCTCTGTGGTGCCACAGGACTGCTTGTTGCCTCTTACACTGAGGGTGCGTCTAGACTACAGGTTTTTTTTAGAAAAATGGTGTTTTGTGGGGGGGTTTCCAAAAAACCCTTTACCTACGTCCACACTGCAATCACGTTCTTTCAAAAGAAAATCGAAAGAATGCAGAGGCTTTTCCAACATTGGTAAACCTCATTCTACGAGGAAGAACGCCTTTTCCAAAAGAGCTCTTTCAGAAAAAGGCATGTGTGGATGCGGAAGAGGCTGTTCTTTTGAAAGAAGAGGTCTCCAGGAAAAAGCACAGGTGCCCTTGTGGACACTCCTTCCACAGTAATCACAGCTCTATAGTTCCTGTCTCCTGGCACCTCTTAAAGCTGCAGGCAAGCAGGACAAGCCTCGTGGCAGGAAGCCGGCCTTGCAGCAGGACCTTGAGCACGCGGCTCCGACTGCCACAGGCCTGCAATCAGATGGCAGAACCACAAGCCCCCTGAGACACCTCTGGCCCTTCCAGGGAGCAGCTCCAGGGGTCCCAGGACCCACCCAGGGATACCAAATGCCAGGCACCCTCCTGGACCAGGCCAGAGATCCTGTCCCTCCTGGAGTTGTGGAGAAGGAGGCTCTGAAGGATGTGACCTCCAAACTCCGCCATGTGGACATTTATGGGTGCATGGCTGGAGCTCCACCCCTGCACCCTTGACCAAGTCCAGAGCAAAGTAAAGGAGCTCCGGCAAGGGTATCATATGGCCAGGAGTGTGCTCCGTGGCTAGGTGTAAAGATCTCCACCAGATACTGTGTGGTGGGCAAGCTCTTTCCCCATCCATACTGGTGGACGTGGGCTTGGAGACACTAGTGGTCATCCGGCCAGATCTCCTGGAGGAGGACGACGATGACGACAATGGACATCAGCTGGAGGAAGAGGAGGACACGAGCAGCAGCATCACGCTCAGGTTGGAGCCAATACCCTGGCCCTTGACATCTCCCAAGTATCATCTGATGCCAGGGAGGGAACATTGGGTGAGTGCTGCCAGGTTGTCACACTCACAGGGTGGGGGAGGCAGGAGCACAGGGGATGGGGCGTGATCATCGCTTGGCATGTTCAGCCTGGACAGCATGCAGCTGGCCGTGCATGTGCAAGCATGTGCAGCGGCAGTGTGCAACATGTGGTCTCAGGAGCCAGTCTCGCAGCACACATGGGCTGCTGCTCACCACCTGGGGGGAAGCCCCACACACGTCCAACCCCTGGGAGGCACCCCTCCCCCTGCCAGGCACTGCCAGAAGCAGACTGGGCACAAGACCCCACACAGACCGACGAGTGTCGCACATAGCACATGGCCATGCCTGCATGCGCAAAGCACCACCCGCTACTGCAGAGAGTGCTGGCAGAGGTGCGTGCGTGTGTGTCCACTCCAGGCGAGAGGGATAGCTCAGTGGTTCTCAGCCCCCCTCCCTCTTCCCCCTTCTTCTTCCCCTCTCCAGGATCTCAGCCCCCCTTCCTCTTCCCCCGTCCAGGATCTCAGCCCCCCTCCCGCTTCCCCCCCCCAGGCTTCTCCCTCTCCAGGATCTCAGCCCCCCTCCCGCTTCTCCTCCCCCTCCCTCTCCAGGTTCTCAGTCCCCCTCCCGTTTCCCCCCTCCAGGATCTCAGCCCCCCTCCCGCCCCCCTTCCCCCCCAGGATCTCAGCCCCTCTCCCGCTTCCCCCCCAGGTTCTCAGTCCCCCTCCTTCTTCCCCCTCTCCAGGATCTCAGCCCCCCTCCCGTTTCCCCCCCAGGTTCTCAGTCCCCCTCCCTCTTCCCCCTCTCCAGGATCTCAGCCCCCCTCCCGCTTCCCCTCTGCAGGTTCTCAGCCCCCTCCCATTTCCCCCCTCCAGGTTCTCAGCCCCCATCCGCCCCAGTTACTTTGATTATAAAGAACAAAAAAAATGTTTATTTTGAAAACAAAACTAGTGTCTTTATTAATTGTACAGGGAATGGGGGCAGGGAGGGGTTGCAGTGGAAAAGGTATTGGGGGACAAGACACAGGCCCCCATTGGGAAGGCCCTGGGGCAAGTTACTGGGCTCCTTCAGAGAACCTCTCTCCCAGGGCTTCCGGGGTGCACACTGCAGCCTGATGGGCCTGGAGGATGGCAGCTGTCTGCGGCTGTTCAAAACTGCCTCCCCTCACCACCAGCCTGCATCCCTCACCCCGGGAGGAAGGCCTCCCCTTTGCTCTCCATGAGGTTGTGGAGTACGCAACATGCAGAGACCACCTCAGGGATATTGCACTCCCGCACGTCCAGGCGTGTCAGCAGGCACCTGAACCAAGCCAGTCAGAACTGGTGTCCAGCCTCCAAAATCTCCTCTCGACCGTGGGGTATGGGGGCAAGGGCATTGCTCCCGCATCCAGGCAGAGGTTCTTAACACTGAGCTCGTATGTGAGCTGGGGCAGGACCATCATGATGGTCTGCTGAAAGCGCTGCAGAAGCTGCAGCATAACAGTGTGGGGCCACGGCCTGCCCAGGGGTAGCTCCGGCTCCATAGGCAAAAAGAAAAAAGTGCTGTGGTGTCCAACAAAGCTGGGCAACCAGAGCACACAATGCAGAGAGGTAGGCAAGCAAGCAGCAAAAGTTGAGAAATGACTTTCCAGGGGGGTCCCTTTAAGCATGTGTCTCAGATAGTCTGCCTGAACTGGTTCCGGGTGGACTTTTAGGTGAGAGAGTGTCCAGTGAGTGTGGACGCTCTTTTGAAAAAGCAGATCGCTTTTTCGGTCCGCTTTTGAAGTGTGGATGCTTTCTTTTGAAAGAAGATTTTTTGGAAGATCTCTTCCGAAAAAGCTTCTTTCGAAAGAAGCTTGCAGTCTCGATGTACCCAGAGAGTGTACAGGGCACAGCGGAATGTAAATAAATTCTACTATCCTACAAATACTGATTTTTAGTTTCTAGTGAGTTCAGCTCCAAGGGGAGTGAAGGGTGGTGGGGTAGAGGGAGGCAAGGGGAGTGAAGGGTGGTGGGGTAGGGAGAAAGAAGGGGAGAACCACACCTTTGTCTTAGAAGGTACCTAGTACTTCAGTGCACAGAAATTTCTTCCACACAAAGAGGAAGCTGTGTCCATTACAGCAAACCAGTCCGCATTGCTCACTGTAATCATTTCCAGGCGAATCAAGGCTACAGCAGGATTAGTTAGTGGAGCTATGCTTCCCAGCTAGCTGCCAGTCTGAGGATTTCACAGGCTTTTCAAAAGCTGACCTCGGAGTGACTTTTGAAGAAGAGTGTCAAAGAATAAAAATGCTTAAAAAATACTGCCTTGATTAGAATGAAATAAACTTGCCTGTGCCGTACTATAACTTCCTGGTTCTCCTTTATTTCGCTCGTTGCCTTAAAATGAAACGACACCCATTTAAATTACGAGCTTCATAAAAATAATATAAAATTAAGGAATGTGTCAAGTTAAAATCATAGGTCCCCATTATAGCATTTGCGTGTTGAAATTAGAGTCTTTGTTTCATAAAATGAAGGCAAGTAACACATCTTGCAGGGTCACAATAATATCACCAGTAGCTTTTACATTTATTTTTCCAACCAACCCATTATTATTTTCTTTGTGTTTCCTCTTAAATTTCTCACAGTGTCACAACCTCTGCATTCCAAACTGGTTGGATCCCTCCCTGTGTTAAATGAATGATATCCAAATGCAGTAATTAAAATTAAAATTACCACATTGGGTCAAATTCTGCTATCACTTACACCAGTTTACTCCAGTGCTGCACTGATGTGACTCCAGATTTACAATATCATAAAAGAGAGGAGAATCTGGCCCATCCATTTTTATCCACATTTAGATCTTGTCCTTATTATTCTTCCATGTGTTTTTTTCCACATTGATTACTCTTCTGATTATCTGGGGGCCTTTCCAAATTCCAGAGAGCTACATGCAATCCCTCCTAGCTTTTCAAATCAGGTAAGAAAAAGGGTTTATAGTTAAAAATGTTTTCTTTATGGTGCAGGCTGTTTTCTTTTTTTCTTCACTAGCTATTCAGCGCTAGAAGTGTGCAGGGACCTTTAAAGATAAATCTTATTTTAAACCAAGATTCTAGCTTTGCTGAATGTATACTCAAAGGCCCCAACCCAGCAAAGTAATTAAATGTATATTTGATTCTGAGCACATGAATAGGCCTACTGAGGGCATGTCTACACTAGGAAATTATTTTGAAATAACTAAATTCGAATTAATAACTCCTGAAATAACAAAATCGAAATAGCATGTCCCCGCTATGGGGGAACCACAAAATTAGTCCGAGGCAGGCTCTGTTATTGTGGATGCCTTGACGTAGAGCCCCAGGAAGCACTGGGGAGTAAATACTTTGAATTACTGTGGGGAGTAGTTATTTTGAAATAGTAGCAGTGGAGCGAGCATCACACGAATGCTATTTTGAAATTACTATTTTGAAATAAGCGGTATTCCCTGAGGAAAGCAGGGGTACAGATTTTGAAATAACCAGCCTGTTATTTCAAAATAATAAGCTTGGTAGTATGAATGCTCCACGTATTATTTTGAAACTAGCCAATTAGCCCATCATAAAATGGGATTTTCAGGTCTCTCCTCCACGTCGGTCTTCTCTCCTGAGCCTCCGGTCTCTTGCTCCTACTGTCTCCCCCCAGTTCTCCTCTGCCTCCAATATAAATGGAGATTACCTATCTCCGAGAACTGGAAGGGACCTCAAAAGGTCATTAAGTCCAGTCCACTGCCTTTACAGCAGGACCAAGTACCATCCCTCATACATGTTTGCCCCAAATCTCTAAATAGCCTCCTCAAGGATTGAACTCACAACCCTAGGTTTCACTTGCTACCTGGAGGAAAAGAACCTTCCAGGCTGGCCAAAAAAAAAAAAAATTCTCGCTTCTGTTGTCTCAGACGGGATCCCCCTCTGCCTGAAATCCCTTTCAGTGTCAAATTTCAGGTTTTGGATATTTTTCAAAATGGTGAGATTGTTCAGTGGAGGGTATTTCCATTTTTGGACAGCTCTATTGACATCTACTCAGAGGAGTAACTGCTACACTCAGGAGTAAGTGATGTCCGCCCTAGTCTACACTAGGGAGTTATTTCAAAATAACCCCCTCTGATCATATATATAATAGCCCAGTGTCTGTGCATCTGTAACGCTGAAATTCTGGCTGTTCCCTCTGGGTGGCACTATTGCCTGAAATTCTGGGTGTTCCCTGTGGGCTGCACTGTTGCCTGAAATTCTAGCTGTTCCCTCTTGGCGGTGCTGTTGCCTGAAATTCTAGCTGTTCCCTCTGGACGGTGCTGTTGCCTGAAATGCTGGCTGTTCCTTCTGGGCGGTGCTGTTGCCTGAAATTCTTGCTGTTCCCTCTGGGCGGTGCTGTTGCTGAAATGCTAGCTGTTCCCTTTGGCGGCCAGACATCCACCAAGGAGTTGTGGTTGGCATCCTCTGTACCTCACTTATGTGCTCTCAGTTTCCTGGTACCTTAGGGTCTGTCTACACTACAGCACTAATTCGAACTAACTTAATTCAAATTAGTTAATTCGAACTAAGCTAATTCGAACTAGTGCATCTAGACCTAAAAACTAGTTCAAATTAGCATTTTGCTAATTCGAACTAGCATGTCCACATTGAGTGGACCCTGAACCGAGGTTAAGGCTGGCCAGAAGCAGTGCCGGCAGGGCATCAGATAAGGACTTAGAGCGTGGAGCTGCTGCCTCAGGCTAGCTGAGGGCTGTGCTTAAAGGGACCCGACCCCCCACCCCGGACAGACAGTTCTCAGGGGTTCCCCACTCGCTTGTCTAACTCGATGAGGGACAGCAAAGCAGTCCTGGCTTGCAGTGCCCTGAATGCCCACACTCGGCACATCACAGCACTTGGCCATCAGCCCGGCTGCACTTGCCACAGGCTGCCATCCAAGAGGGGGTTAATCGGGGGGCTGCAGGAGAGCTCCCATCCCGAGGAGCCCACAGAGCCACCTCAGTCCTCCCCATCGGGGGCTCGTACCCCATTCCTCCCTCACCTCCTTCTACTTACCCCTCCCTAGCCCCCCTTCCTGATGTACAAAATAAAGGATACGTGTGTTCAAAAATAGAAACTCTCTTTATTGAACAAAACTCGGGGAGACTGGGAAAAGGAGGTGGGAGAGGGGAAGAGAGAGGGTGGGAGAGGGGAGGGCAACTAAAATGATCAGGGGTTTGGAACAGGTCCCATATGAAGAGAGGCTAAAGAGACTGGGACTTTTCAACTTAGAAAAGAGGAGACTGAGGAGGGATATGATAGAGGTCTATAAAAGCATGAGTGGTGTGGAAAGGGTGCATAAAGAAAAGTTCTTCATTAGTTCCCATAATAGAAGGACTAGAGGACACCAAAGGAAATGAATGGGTAGCAGGCGTCAAACTAATAACAGAAAGTTCTTCTTCACAAAGCAAAGAGTCAACCTGTGGAACTCCTTGCTGCAGGAGGCTGTGAAGGCTAGAACTATAACAGAATTTAAAGAGAAGTGAGATAAAGTCATGGAGGTTGGGTCCATGGAGTGGTATTAGCCAGGGGGTAGGAATGGTGTCCCTGCCCTCTGTTTGTGGAAGGCTGGAGATGGATGGCATGAGACAAATGGCTTGGTCATTGTCTTCGGTCCATCCCCTCCAGGGTACCTAGTGTTGGCCGCTGTCAGCAGACAGGCTACTGGGCTAGATGGACCTTTGGTCTGACCCAGTATGGCCATTCTAAACTCAGGGCTCAGGGTCAGGGGTCTCACTGGACCACTTTGATTTTCATGCACACCTGCTCCTGGGTGGCCAGGCTGGCAGCTCTCCTGCCCTAGACGGCCACTTTCCTGTGCCTAGTGCAGAGATCGTGGATGAGGTCCACGATGTCTGCACTAGCCCAGGCGGGCGCCCACCTCTTGCGGACCTGGGCAGGCTCCCGGGAGCTGCCAGCCTGGTCCCGGGAAGAGGTGGAGGGCTGGGTGGCAGCGGGTGGTTGGTTCGTGCCGTGCCAGGTGCAGGGTCTGCTGGCTGGGTGCTGGCAGGCTTGCACCTGGCAAGGGCACCGCAGCCAGCCCGTGCCCCTTTAAGGGCTCTGGGGCTGGGAGGGGGGCAGAAGAGTTTCCCTGGTGGTGCCCAGAGTGGCCACCAGGGCAAGCTGGGGAGGGCTAGCCTCCCACTAGTTCGAATTAAGTGGCTACACAGCCCTTTATTCGAACTGCTTAATTCGATCTAGGCGTTAGTCCTCATACAATGAGGTTTACCTAGTTCGAATTAAGTTCGAACTAGCGGTTTGTATGTGTAGCGCCTATCAAAGTTAATTCGAACTAACGTCTGCTAGTTCGAATTAACTTTGTAGTGTAGACATACCCTTAGAGAATGCTTAGTGTGTCACAGGGAAGCCACTTTCCCCACTCTCCTTCATGGAAGTGGGGCTCACAGCCCAAGCACCCTAGGATTTCCAGAACTTGTGCTGACCCCACAAATGCATGCAGCTTAAGCACACAAATTCCCAGAGCTCCACGCTGGTGGGCACACTGGGTTTACTGCTGACTCCTCAGGGATACATGACAGTGGAAAGCAAACAGGCCCATCAACTTTGGAAAAGTTCTTCACACAATCGCTCTTTCCTTGAGGGGTCCTGAGAAATATACAGAGCTAGACCAAATAATAAACCCGCCTGTCATCTCATTTTCCTCACCGCTCTTGAACATTCTTTGTTTTTTTCCCCCTCGGCTTCATCAGCCCACTTTCTCAAGTTGTTTCCTCTTGAATTGGGACTCTTCAGGTTAAGGAGCCTCTATGGTCAGTCCAGGGTCAGCGAGCCACAGAATTTCAGTCCAACGTAGAGATAAAAAGACAAACGAGGAGGCAATTGGGCTCACGTTCAAAAGGGATTTTGCAATCTGTCATAAACAGGGCAACGCTGTCCCCATTTTCAAACACACGTTTTCAAGTTGTACTGAGACTCTACCTGGTTGCCAATGGCAAAACATAGACATTTTAAAGGGTTAGAGACTGGGGGGGGGGGGGGGGGGACTTTCAAACGTGCCAAGTGATTTAGGAGCCTAATTTTGATTGACACATGATAGAATTTAGGTCACTTAGGAGCTTTTGCGCATTTTATATTTAATAAATCACATACCATGACTTCTACGGACCCCAGTTACATAACAATATCTAACTGCGGCACCAAAACAAAACAGTTGCATGTTATTTCTTCTGGGCTGCTAAGAGCTACTTCATGGGCTCAGGGAATCCCATTCTTGCACTGCGTTTTTGGGCCAGGACTTTAATTTCAAAATTACTTAGTGAATTTTAATTACTTAATGAAGCTCATAAAATATTTATAAGGAAAAAAAGAACACCCAGACATACCATAAATAAATATATTCCCAAGGAAATGACTTAATTAGCAGTTAATTACTATTAAAGGGATCTATCAATTACTGAATATGACTTACAAAATGTGCTGGCTCTTTTACGGCTGGCATGATTCATAATTCAAATGACTTAATTTAATCTATAGTTTATTTTCCCACTTTGTGTGGCTCGTTCTTGTAAACTCGGTTACTGGTGATGAGTCCAACCCTGCAAGGTCTTATTCACAGGGGGTTGATTACTATTCGTGCTTGTCAGCAGGGGTCGACACTGCTGTTTTCTGTACCAAGACACAAATCTCAACTACTTGGGCTGAAGGAGTAGCGCTACTAATTGGGCCCCATTTGCTGGACCCCTGGCCCAGGTATGATGGGCCAGTTTCATGCTCCTGGAAGGGGCCGAGCCTCAGGTGGAAGGGATAAGGCTGAGGACAGCCAGTCTTCAGCATCACTTGGAGCATGCCATGAGGTGTCCCCTTCCCCCGCCCGCTCTCCTTTCCTCCCTGATTGTGATTGAACGGGCCCAGGTTTCCAGCTGTTGTTGCTCCTGTGGTAGTGGTGGGAACTCCAGGCCTTTTTGAACTGCTGGGCCCAAGGGCAGTTGCTCCCTTCCCCTGTCAGTGGGCCTGCAGGCCGAGGAAGTTGGCCGTTCTCCTCTCATTGCACTTGCTTGTGACTGCTGTACACAAGAGATGACCCTCTGAATAAAAGAGTCTCATCCCAAGAATCTGAGGTCTGTGGAGGGTCTGTTTTATGACAGCCCCATCAGAGATGAATGTGACCCTCTCGCTGGCTATAAAAGGAGATGTTAAATCATAGAATCATAGAATACTAGGACTGGAAGAGACCTCGAGAGGTCATCGAGTCCAGTCCCCTGCCCTCATGGCAGGACCCAATACTCTCTAGACCATCCCTGATAGACATTTATCTAACCTACTCTTAAATATCTCCAGAGATGGGGATTCCACAACCTCCCTGGGCAATGTGCCCATGAAATACATTTGCGGGAAAACTGCAACGTGACGCTGTATTACTACTTAGCCTGCAGAACCCTACTACGTGGGAACCCAACACCAGAGACTAAGCAGGCTGCTCCCTAAATCCAAGAGGTACAACTCACTCAGCTGTACTCTCGGCTTAGGGTTGGCTGACAGATTCAGAGCCCATGATTCCTTCTAAGGCAGCTAACCCCATGAGAAATACCTCCTGCTATTTAATCCAAGAGCCTACCGTTTTCAGGGCACCCCGGTCAAGAGCAGGATTTGAATTCAGGACCATCCCCACATGCTCATGGACCAGCCAAGCAACTAGAATAGCTCCTCTCAGTAGCAGCAGCACTAGTGCGTTGTCCACGGTGTAAGCAGCTATGGGCCAGAAAACATCTTGAGATCTATCCCCGGTGCTAGAATTTGTGATGCTGGGCCTGAAATGGGCTGCTCTGGAGGATGGCTTTCACGTTGATTGGTGCCTAGAACGTGAATCAGTATCCCACCTATCGTCTACCTTCATCTTGGTGTGTGCTGCTCATGGGACATGCTAGGAGAAGGCAGCTGTCAAGTCCCCCTGTTGTCATTGAGGGGTCCACAATCCAACCTACCAGCCACATCCTGATCACATGAAGATAAAGGTCTCTTCACCACCCGGCCTTTATCCAGAAGCTAGCAAGAACATCCTTGGGAGCAGAGGCCAATGTTCTAGGACCCTCAGCCCGGCCCTAGTTTATGTGCCACAGCAAAAATATTTGGGGGCAGAAGCTGGCACAAGCATCTCGCTGATGTGCAGCTGCATACAGCCACCTGTGTCATGAGGGGTTGCCTTTGCCAGACATTAACATCTACTTTATACACATGGGCTCGTATTGTTTCCTAAAATCTTGAAGAGATGGCACCACCCTTGAAACCTCTTGGAGCGTGATGACGGATAAAACAACCAGCTGCACAGCCAGCTGACATTGCTTCGAACAGGTGCAAATACGCCAGGGATGCTTCCCAGGAGATCTGCCTTCGGCCAGAAGAAAACACCTACACCTGCTATTCCTGCTGGCTTGTCGTGGCTGTCTCCACAACATTCTTTTGCTGCAGCTGTGCATACACTCATGTCTAGGGCTGGCTGTCCAACGCCCGTTTCGGATGAACCACTGCCCAGCAGGGCCGACAGCGATGCCCTTAAAGAGTGCTAGCCACTCTGGGATGGAGAGGCAGCCAAGCTGACAAACTGCAGATGCCCAAATGGACCCGCACCTATTTGCAACCTGGGATGCAGATCTTGCACTAGACGTAACAGGCTGTTGACTGGACCATTTGAGAGTGGCTGTCACAACACAGGAATTTGGCTTAGCCCGATCTTCCCAGTGACTGTGGGGAAGCAGTGCAGATGGTTCAAACATATGGTAGAGGAGTGCTCAATTAGAAGGTTGGAAGATGGATGGCAACATCTTGCTACCCTGGCTGCAGCAGTGAGATGGCTGAATAACCTAGATAGCAGCCTGTGACGCAGATAGAAGAAGCGCAAGAACTGATCGTTGGCCATCATGCACATTTTATAAGCATCTTACAGTTCCTCGGTGGAGTAACAAGGAGGGCTTTGAGCAAGGGTTTGCAGGGTGGGACAATAAATCCAATATTGTCTTGAGGTTCTTACAATCTTGATTTCCCCCCATGGTCATTCTCACAGTGCCCTGTATATTCTGATTAGGAATGGACAAAAAAAGCCATCTGTGTCATTCACGTATATATAAACTGCTCAATATTTATATTTGCTGCCTGATGATCCTATTTTCCCCTCTTCAGTAACAGTGGCATGTGATGGCTGATTTAGAGGAAAGTCTCTATTTTGTTCCAAAAAAATACAGCCAGTTAAAGGTATATAGCAGCCTGAATCCCATTAGGTATGAATTGCATTTCCTGTGTCACACATCTCTAGTTATGAATTTTTCTCTGAATGTACTGTAGGCTCAAGATAAAGGGGGGTGGGATATTTGGTTTTGACCTAGATTGCACAGTTAAAATGTTTTTTTTTCCTCCTGCTGTTTTTTTTTTTTAATTGGAACCATCTGTTATTTCTTTTATCTCCTCCAAAGAAGCAAAACATGTATCTGATTTGGTCTTGTCTCCATGTGGCATGAATATCTAGTGCCAAGAGCTCAGGATGGGTAGGTGTTAGAAAACATGAAATCTGATATACCCGGTACCCATCAGAGCTGAAAAAGAGAGAGGAAAGACACAAGTCCTTTGCTAACTTTATAAAAGGTCTCATCCCATTTATACCCTGACTACACTGCTCACCATGGCCAAGTGAACATCAGTTTTTGAGATGCGCCTGGACCTGCTATGACAATTTCTCCCTCTCTCCCTCCAAGAACAAATTCAAAGAACATGAAAAAAAAGTTCTCATTTAAATTTCCATTGTGAATATTTGTATCTATTTGTGCATATTTGTGAATATGTTATGGAAAGAAGAAAAATGAAATTGAAATGTGTCGGCCTAAGCCAGAACATATTTTTGATGAAAAAGTGAAATGGTCCATGGAAAACAACAAAAAAGTTTGTTTAGTCAAACAGGCAGTTTAGATGGAACATTTCCACCTCTCTCTAGACATTACCACTGTTTGATAACTGTGATTGTATGCTGACGAGGTATTGGGGACATCTGAACAAATACTCAAAGGGGAACTTTAAAAGGAAAAAGACTTTTGCTTCTTCCAGACGATTCCCATTGGCAGGGAGCAGGGTTGGAGAAATATTCATCAGCTTAGTCCATGATACATCTGCTCTTTACGCGGAGAATGTTTTAGTCTCTAGTCTCATTATTTCTTGAGCACTGTGTATGTTTAATTTCTTATTTCCTTATTCTCTCAGACGTCCTGTTTTATTAAAGACAAGCCACACTTTGTGATATAAAAATTCTGGCTTTTAACCTCTCTACCTACCACACTATTACTGGAAGAAGTATTATATAGCATTGAGATGAATACACAATATTTCCGTTTCAAGTATCCATTTTAATGGGCTTAACAAAGTACAAATATAATAAAGTAACTTCCTTCATAGAGCTCAGGTATACTATGCAGAGTGGCACATTAGAGGTACTATCTCACTACCATTTCTGAAATGTCATTATTGTTAATTTCTGCTTTTTTCCTCTCTATTTCCAATGGAGATTTGTTAATGGAGGTATGTTTTGCATGAAGATGTAGTTTGATTCTAGTTGGACCACTTAGTAGAAAACATCAAGGGAAAAAATCCAAAATGAAATTGAGCCAACCAGAATATTAATAAGCCTAAATGTTTCCCATCACAGCCTGCTGGAAACATTTTCAAAATATCAAAAAATGATTGTTTGTATTGATGGAATCGGTTTATGGCTGATGTGTTTGTATAGCAGACAGTTTCAGTGATCACCACCATCTTTCTTGCCTTACTCGCGAGGTTGATTAACAAATGTTTTTTCAAATCATACTAGTCCCCCAAGAACCCTCAGCCCATGTTTTATTCTCCCATGGACATTGGTAGGAATTGGACTGCAGACAGGGACAGTGTGCAGCGGAGAGAAGTGATTATTCCCCTTTATTCGGCTCTGGTGAGGCCACATCTGGAGTATTGTGTCCAGTTCTGGGCCCCCCACTATAGAAAGGATGTGGATGCATTGGAGAGGTTTCAGCAGAGGGCGACCAAAATGATTAGGGGTCTGGAGTGCATGACCTATGAGGAGAAACTGAGGGATTTGGGCTAAATTTATTTAGTCAGCAGAAGAGAAGAGTGAGGGGGGATTTGATAGCAGCCTTCAACTTCCTGAAGGGAGGTTCCAAAGAGGATGGAGAAAGGCTGTTCACAGTAGTGATGGATGGCAGAACAAGGAGCAATGGTCTCAAGTTACAGTGGGAGAAGTCTAGGTTGGATATTAGGAAAAACTATTTCCCTAGGAGGGTAGTAAAGCACTGGAATGGGTTATCTAGGGAGGTGGTGGAATCTCCATCCCTAGAGGTTTTTAAATATCGGCTTGACAAAGCCCTGGCTGGGTTGATTTAGTTGGGATTGGTCCTGCCTTGGGCAGGGGACTGGATTTGATGACCTCCTGAGGTCTCTTCCAGCTCTATGAGTCTATGATTCTATTCAATGATTCTATGAATTTTCTCAATATTAACTGAAGATTATATTGCACTGAGAACTCACAGGATAATGCTATGAGTGGAATAATTGCGATTATATGTAAAACCCAGGTCCTACAAGGGGCTCCATGATAGCAAAGTACCCTATGTAGCTCACTGCAGGGATAAGTGGGTGAAATTTGATGGCCTGTGATATACATGGTCTCTTCTGGCCTTGCATTCTATGGGTATGTCTAGACTACATGGCTCTGTCGCCAGAGCCATGTAGATTAGTTTACTAGACATACCGAAATGAAGTGGCAATTTAAATAATCGCTGCTTCATTTAAAGTAAAATGGCTGCCACACTGTGCAGATCAGCTGTTTAGCGGCACAATGCTGTAGTCTGGACGCTCCGTGGTCGACATCAAAGGCATTTGCTGACCTCCCCGGTATGCCTCATGGGATGAGGTTTACTGGGGAGGTCGAGAAATGCTTTTGATGTCGACCACAGAGCGTCCAGACTACAGCGCTGTGCCGCCAAACAGCTGATCGGCACAGCGCGGCAGCCATTTTAATTTAAATGAAGTGGTGATTATTTAAATTGCCGCTTCATTTGGGTATGTCTAGTAAACTAATCTACATGGCTCTGGCGACAGAGTCATGTAGTCTAGACATACCTTATGAGACTCAGACCACTATTAAAATCAGTAGGGTTAAGAACATAAGAACATAAAAGCGGCCATTGTAGGTCAAACCAAAGGTCCATATAGCCTAGTGTCACTCAATCTTTTTTATAAAGTATCCATACCTATCCCATTGCTACCCATCCTAGCTAATAGACATTGATGGACCTGTCCTCCACAGAGATACAAGGCCTGTCTGTGTAGTGTCAATTTTAAGCTCAGGGCCTATGTGTATAAAATATATACACTGTCTCTTTATTTTTTAAAGAAAAATAACATTGCAGAATTAAAAAAGAAACCAATCAAGAGAATTGATCGAGAAGGATGATTCTGACCGAGTGATTTTTTTCTCCCCGTGAAAACAGATGGCCAGGGACAAGATAAACATTGTGATTCTCTTCTCACTGGTATAACTCTCTTGAGTTAAGAGGAGTAACTCCAAACACAGTAGATAAGTCAGATTCTGATCTCAGTTACAGAGACAGAAACCTGGAGTAACCCCATGAATGTCAATGTGAATTTACCTGCTGCTCTCAGTTACAGCAATTGGCCTGATTATGAGTCAACAGTGGGCCCTGATAGCCGAGAAGGCTAATAGCATATTAAGGTGCATTAGGAGGAGCATTGCCAGCAGATCTAGAGAAGTGATTATTCCCTTTTATTCGGCCACATTTGGAGTATTGTGTCCAGTTCTGGGCCCCCCACTATAGAAAGGATGTGGATGCATTGGAGAGGGTCCAGCAGGGGACAACCAGAATGATTGGGGGTTGGAGCACATGACCTACAAGGAGCGTTGAGGGATTTGGGCTAAATTTATTTAGTCAGCAGGAGAGAAGAGTGAGGGGGGATGTGACTTCCTGAAGGGGGGTTCCAAAGAGGATGGAGAGAGGCTGTTCTCGGTAGTGATGGATGGCAGAACAAAGAGCAATGGTCTCAAGTTACAGGGGGGAAGTCTAGGTTGGATATTAGGAAAAACTATTTCCCTAGGAGGGTGGGGAAGCACTGGGATGGGTTCCCTAGGGAGGGGTGGAATCACCATCCCTAGAGGTTTTGAAGTTTGGGCTTGACAAAGCCCTGGCTGGGATGATTTAGTTGGGATTGGTCCTGCTTTGGGCAGGGGGCTGGACTCGATGACCAACTGAGGTCTCTTCCAGTCCTAGGATTTTATGATTCTATGAAAACTACCAGTGTAAGATTTAACTGTTTTCACTTAGTCCTAAAATGTATGTACTCTTGAAACCTCATTGTCTAAAGGGCGTGTCTACACGGCAAGGCAGTGCGTGGCGAGCGTGCTATACATTCACAACTTGACTTGCCATGCATAAGTTAGGCAGACAAGCCCTAAAAGTATATCAGGTTTGGTTCTCTGCCCAGTTTTTTCTTCCTTATATATCCCCCTCACCTGCAGGCCAGAAAGGGATCACACACCTTCTCCAGGTTGCTGCTTCCCCTTGTCCCATAGTCATTGACACGTAGCTAGCCTCAGAAGAAGGCTGCAAGCAGACTAACATGAAGTGGAACTATTCCATGAAGTCTTTGTGCAGTGGTGAGGATCAAGGAGTTCTGTGCTCAGATAGCAATCTCCCTGCTTACACCACTCTGCTCTCACCAGCCTGCAGCTGGAGTGGCTGCAGGCTGAATGTGTGCTGGTTAATATGGGCTGAGAATTAAACTCACCCGCTTTGGGGCATTCGCCTCACCTCCCCGCTTGCTGACTGAGGCAGTGTTCTCTGTTGCAAAGACTAAGATCTGCTGCATCTATACGGCTCTGTTATACTAGCTCCACAACTGTGAGCAGTGCCTCCGCAGAAGCTGGCATTGCACAGAGCTTTCCTGGAGGCTTCATTCTGTTTTGCTATGGCAGGAGAGAGATTTCGGCTCCTAGCTGCAGACAAGCTAAACAACTCTTCAGCTACCAAATTAAAGATGCTAAAGTCAAAGCAATGCCAGACCTGGTTGTGTATAGGGTTGCCAGATACCTTCACCAAAATCCCGAACATGACGGGAAAAAAAGTGGTTGAGCGAAAAAAAAAGGACTCTACGCCTTTAAATTTGCACACTCCCCACTCCCTCCACCCATGCCAGACATGGCAGGTGAAAAATGTCCCTGCCGGCTTTCCGTCTGAGAAAAACATTTTACATGTCCGGTATTTTCTGGTTTTTTTTACCGGACAGAAGACATAATTACCAGACTGTCTGGGCAAAAACCAGACATCTGGCAACCCTAGTTGTGTATCATCAATTCCTTTGCTTTCCTCCACAGTCAAACAGAAGTTGGCATTTCTGTCCCACTCCATGCCAGATCGCCAGCTAACTGGCTGAATTTTAAATCATTTTTGTCATTATATTAAAAATGCTCATTAGCCATTGATTCTCCTCTGCAATATGAAGTCAGTATGTTTTACATGACCCTCTTCCTTGAAGATAGAAGTCTCGATTGTCACAAATCAGGGCAACTGAACCTGTATTCCCCCTCTGGGGTTCAGTAAGAGCGGCCACATCTGGTTCTTAACTCCTCAGCTGTCAGCACTGGATCTACACTAGAACTTTATTTCAAACCCCCATTAGGTTGAATTAATAAGTGGAGCGTCCACACGACCAAGCCCGTTACTTTGAAATAATGGGCAGCTTACTTCCAAATCTCTACTCCTGCTTTCCTTGAAGAATAACACTAATTTCAAAATAGTTATTTTGAAATAACTATTGATTCAAACTAATTACTTCCCAGTGCTTCCTGGGGCTCTAAATTGAGGTAGTGCATGCAGATTAACAAAGCCTGTCCCGGATTAATTTTGAGACTTCCCCGTATCGAGGATAGGCTAGTTCAATGTTATTAAATTGGGAGTTATTAAATTGATTTTAGTTATTTCAAAATAGTTTCCTATTACGGACATGCTCTTGGAGAATCATGTACCTATCCCTTTTGAATCGGGAGTGTTCTAGTTCTCTGTCTACACTGCTGTTTCCAGCAAGCCATCTTGCCTAGACAGGCAAATCTGTGTGCTTTGCTTTCTTCACAGAGGGCAGAGACGGCATACCTGCTCACAGTTATAAGTAGGTTTGACAACAATCAAAATCTGTAATAATTATGATGGATAATATCAGAATAGTTTCTAAGCATGTTTCTGATTTTTAATTTTCACACTTAGTGGGAAATTCTGGGTGTGGTACAGAGTGTCACAATCATTATTTAATGACAGTAAATGTAAGGATTCAACAAATTAAAATTTAAAAAAACACAAATTGCCAACCTCACATATGAAAATACACAGCATAATGATCCTTAAATTCTAAACTCTAAAATGCTCCTAAAAAGCATTTTTCTTTCTTTGCTTATCAGTACATATTGATGAACATAGATTAAAATCGTGAATAGGCCTGTGGCACCTTAGTGTGTGTCTACACTGCACCCTTACCTCGAAGTAAGCTACACAGTGAGAGCTACACAAATTGCATAGCTTATTTCAAGTTAATTTTTAAATAGCTTTTTTCTTAATTTGGCGTTGTCGATACACGGCCAAATTTCAAAATAAACCACAATTCTGAAATGTCCCTTAATCCTCATGGAACGAGGTTTATAGGGACATCAGAATAGTATGGCCATCATTTCAAAAGCTGTCTTGAAATAACAAGCATGCTGTCAAGACTTGGAAAACACTATTTCAGGATACCGGAAGTAGCCCGAAATAGTGCCACTCTCTAAACACACTCCTAGAGACTAGCAAAAATATATACAGTATCATGAGCTTTCTTAGGCAAAACCCACTTCCTCAGATGGGATCAGCTAGAGTGGAGAAAAAAGGGAGACCCTCAAAATAAGAAGGGAGAGGGAGAAAAGAAGGTACCTGTTAATTATAATCCTGATGTTAATGAGATTAATTAAGTGGGCTGGAAGTGTCCCATACTTAGCTTTGAAGCCAATTGGGTGTTAAATGAAAGGATAGCTGGTTTTATAGTGGGCCGTCCAGTTCAAGTCTTTGTTCAGGAAACCGTCACATTTGCATATGAAGGTCAATTCCTCATTCTCTCTCTCTTAAAACAAAAGGAAAAACTATGTAGCACTTTAAAGGCTAAGAAGATGGTTTATTAGCTTTTGTGGGCCAGACCCACTTCCTCAGATCATATTTTGGAAGAGAATTGGCATGACCATATATACCAAAGGAATACAATGAAAAAAATGAACACATTATGAAACTGACAAATCAGATTTAGTACAGAAGGTGAGGTGAGGGAGAGGAAGGGACAGAGGAAATAGGTATTTATGAGTCAATGAATGGCTAATCGGGGGTGATAAGTGGCGAAGCTATCTTTGTAATACGTAAGGTAATTAGCATCTTTGTTGAGGCCTATTCTTAAAGTGTCAAATTTAAGCAACAATGAAAGTTCTGAAGTTTCCCTCTGTAATCTGGTGTTAAAGTCTCTTTGAAGTAAGATGCATGTAGTAAGGTTGATAAGACTATGTCCAGGTAGGTTGAAATGAAAAGCAACTGGTTTTTCCTTGTGAAGGTGTCTGATTTGTGGGCATTACTTCTTTGGCGAAGTGTCTGAGAATTCTGTCCAATATACATAGCAGAAGGACACTGTTGGCACATGATGGCATAAATTATATTTCTGGATGAGAAGAATGGCTACTTTTCAGTTCATAATATTTTGTCATCAGTGTGTGAAGGATGAAATGGACATTTACTGATAAAAACACTACCGAGCCTTGTTAAGGTATCACAGTCCTTTTCTAAGCAATTATATTTGGTAAGATGAAAGCCTGAAAGGAAAACATTTTAAAATAATAAAAATCTACACAAGCTAAAAAAAAGAAGTTTATCAGCAGTCACCCCAACTACAGCCTGAGGGTTTGGGAGGTTTCAGTCCTTCCAAACCTTCCCTGAGGATTACCTCTACCCCCTTGGGTAGAAGGCCCTGTCCAGTGAGGCTGACAGACTTGCCAGGCTCCCAAAGGGGTGGGGCTTCAGGAGGAAGGGGCAGGGCTGGGGGCACCCATCACTCCATCCGTGATTTTAAAAGCCCAGGGTTCCAGCTGCCACCTCCACTACAGCCGAGGCTGGGATCCCCAGACCCTTTTATTTCTATGGACCCGTTGGCTGGCCTGACTCTGTCCATTTCTTGGACATCAGAGAGAAGGCCTTGAGTCAGTTTAAACACAGGATATTTACCCAAAGGTCCTTTCTTTGTCTCTTTGTCTCTGGAGGATCCAGTTGTAGTCAGTTTATGTGAGTATCTCCATATGGTGGCTTCTTCCTGGAGATGTTCCAACCTGAGTGTGCCTAATCTCTTCCCAAACTTCTTAGTCCCTGGAGGTCTGTGACCATTCAGTTCCATGGAAATACAGACAGCCCCTGGCCCACAATGACACATAACTTTCATGCAGTGAGATCTCCCAAAGGACTGCAGGAAATTGCCTGGCTCTTGTAATATTAACTTAAATAAAAACACAATAAATAAAATGTAACTGAATGAAAATAAAAAGGGTCTTGTATGTGATGAAACCTCCTGTATGGGATTATTCAAATGATGGTGTATTATGTGTAATTTGGTAGCATTTAAATTACCCTTTTGTGCAGAAACCCAGAATAGAAAATTACCCTGTTCTATAAAGAGGCCATATTAGTGAGCAACGCCTTAACGAAGATGTGTGGATGATGAAAAGCAAGATGCACAAAAGCCATTCAAGGCTGAATGTTGCAGAGAGATACAAATAAAAGTGTTATTATTATCATTAATTTGATGACACAAAGTAAATCAAATTGGTAAATCTAGACCACATTATCTCTCTTTACCTAGAACCAGCTGGGCAGCTACTTATATTCCAACGGGATACACCAGATTGTATGTTGTTTACAGGGCTGATGCCTGCATTGTGAGTCACAAGGCACCAAAGTCCTCAAAGCCCCCAGACTATCTACAGTAGACTGTCAAAATATTCACATCCTGCCCTTTCAAAGGTATAGAAAAGCCTTGCCTGTCAGAATCTTTCTATCTTAGGGAAAACTGGGTCAACACATACAAAGAGACCTTCAATATTGCCATTCACTGCCATAATTGGTCCCCTACACACTGTATAAATAAAATGAGAGATAAATACAGAGCAGACTCCAATTATACAGTTCTTCTTATGGCTGCAGGAGAGGACACTGGCATCTAGAAATCTTGTGCGTTCTGAGGAGTGTGCAAAAGGTAGTTTCAGGACGCCTGCTTGCTCCATGGCCCCCGGCCAGTTTTTGGTAAGCCCGCCTTTCCATTAAAAGAAAATCCCTCCCGGACAGACAGGGGTATTCACCTGCTGATTGCACATGGGAAAGACTCAGACTGATGGTACACAAGGTCAAATGCAGAAAGTGAACAAGAAGCAAACCTGGAGAAAATACGTTTTCCTCCATTTTCAAAGAAAGTCATTTGGGGAGTAACTCAAGGGAGGAAGGGTCGTCTAGTAGTCATGGACAGGGACTAATCACTCTTAACAAGGAGGATAATAATACTCCCGTGCTCTCAACCTCTGTCTAGCTTATCTACTTATATGCAATTTTTCCCTTGAAGAATTGATAACCCAAGTCCAGTGCCTACACCCAGGGACAGGGGGCACAGGTTTGGAGAATTTTTTGCCATTCCCAGAATGAGTCTCAAGTCCCACCTAATGCTCTGGGAGGGAGATGGGGTCTGGGAGGGGCTTGGGGTGCAGGCTCTTGGACAGAGACTGGATGTTGGGTGCAGGGTTTGGGAGGGAGTTTGGGTACAGCAGGGGGTGAGGAGTTGGGCTCTGGGTGGGAGTTTGAGTGTAGGGTGCAGGCTCTAGGTTGGGGAAAGAGGACGGGGTGCAAGAGGGAGTGAGGGATGCAGAGCTTACCTGGGGCAGCTTCCATAAGTGACCCCCCCTCTGGTGGTGGCTCCTCGGTGAGGTGCCTCGAGATTTCCACACGCATCACCCCTACAGCTCCCACTGGATTGAGAAGCGGCAAGCAGGAAGTTGCTTTAGCTCTGCTGGTGGCAGGGAGCTCCTGGGCTCTTTTAAATCACCCAGGGGTAGCAGGCAGGGCTGGGGGATGCACCAGGGGAGGTGCGACAGGTGTGGCAGGTGGGGCTGGAGGCAATATCCACCCCCCAGACTTTGGTTGAGCTGGGCTCTCATATTGATAGAACCTGAGCACCCCAGGTCCTTACAACTCACCAACTGCCCCTGGAGCCTTGGGGTGCTGTTGAGTATCATGGAACATCTGCCATTAGAATAGACAGTCTGATGGACTTAACATCTATCAATTTCAGCCTGCAAAAGTTTTAACACAGGCCACTATATTTCACTCAGCTCTGGATGTACTGAGGTCAACAGCTTGCGTATGACGAACCCAACCTTCAGAAAGACGGCCAGTTTTGAGCTGAAGACATCAAGCGATGGAGAAGCCATGACTTCCCTTGGTAGTTGGCCCCAACCATCAATCCCCCTCAGCAGGGCCAGCCCACAACATTTTGGCGCCTGAGGTGGGGAGCTCAATGACACCTCCATGCCTCCTCGTTTGGGCCAAAACTCCGAAAGGTCTCAATTCTGCCTTCTTCCTGTTCTACTTCTCTCATGGTGCTGCTCTGCTACCTACCCCAATAAAGGAGAACTAACAACTTAAAATGCCTTGTTCAGCAGCAGACACAATTTTCTACACTCTGGGTCCTAGTGGCGCCCCCCCCCCCCCCCACAGTCTGGCACCTGAGGCGGCTGCCTCAGTTGGCCTCATGGTAAGGCCGGCCCTGCCCCTCGGCATTAAAAGTGGATGTCTTACTTCTGGTTTGAACTGGTCTGGCTTTAACTGCCAGCCATTGCTCCTTCTGCATTTCTCTGATTTCCAAGATTTGATTTTCAAATTGACCCTGTCCCTATATATATATATATTTGGTCATGTATTTTCCTTTGCCAATGTCAATTGAATATTAATTTTATGCACCAGTGTTTCCACAGCTCCAAAAATACTGCCCTCCAGTTCCAGCCTTATATTCTCAGGCTTGGTTGGGGTTTTTTTGTTTTGTTTTTTTCATTTTTCACGCTTTTTTAAAATTAATCATGTTAATTTGGAAAAAGCCAATTGATAAAAAGGTAATGGGTTTCTGAGAAAGCTGTTAACAGTAATTTGCTTAATTAACAAATCATGCTCGCCATACACACTTCTCTGGAGCAAGTGTAGTTCATTAAGATTCAAAGGCAGGCTTCACGTTCTGCTCTGTCAAAAGGGTTTAATCGCTGATGCGCACGTTTTGAAGTCAGTCCCCGGATAAAATGCACGGTTCCCTCTTGTGCTTCCATTAAAGTCCCCTTCTTCACCCCATCCCGAACGTTGTCTACCGTTCTGCTCCTAGCCTGCCGGTTGCTGTCAAATCCACTGGCCTCTATGGACGTCCCAAGGAGATGCTTTCTAAAGAGCCAGGGCACAGTTTATTCACAGCACACACTTTTCAGTTACAGTGGGGAAGATCTAGGTTGGATATTAGGAAAAACTATTTCCCTAGGAGGCTGATGAAGCACTGGAATGGGTTCCCTAGGGAGGTGGTAGACTCTCCATCCCTAGAGGTGTTTAAATCTCGGCTTGACAGCCCTGGATGGGATGATTTAGTTGGGATGGTCCTGCCTTGGGCAGGGGGCTGGACTTGATGACCTCCTGAGGTCTCTTCCAGCCCTGGGATTCTAGGATTCAAATGCTCTGGACTGTCTTACTGGTGGGAAAGGGGTGGGCTTTGGGAAGACATGGGTCTGGAATGTGATGCATAGCTCTTCCTCTCAGGCCGCTCAAGGAAAATCAGACATTGTATTGTGGCAAACCACCTGCACGTGTAAGTGTAATCTGCCTATTCTGAGTTCAGAAGGACAAGGCGGGGTGAGGTAGTGTCTTTTTACTGGATCTTCTTTGGTGGGTGAGAGAGATCAATTTAATCTATGAAGAGAGATTAAAAAGACTGGGACTTTTCAATGCAGAAAAGAGGAGACTAAGGGAGGATAGGATAGATGTCTATAAAATCATGACAGGTATGAAGAAAGTGAATAAGGAAAAGTTATGTATTTGTTCCCATTCCATAAAAAGTAGGGGGCACCCAAGGAAATGAATAGGTAGCAGGTTAAAAACAAACAAAAGGAAGTTTTTCTTCATGCAATGCACAGTCAACCTGTGGAACTCCTTGCCAGAGGAGGTTGTGAAGAGCAGGACTTTAACAGGGCTCAAGAAAGAACTAGATACATTCACGGAGGACAAGGTCCATCAAAGGCTATTAGCCAGGATGCGTAGGAATGGTGTCCCTAGCCTCTGTCAGAGGTTAGGAATGGGTGACAGGAGAAGGATCACTTGATGATTCTCTGTCCTGTTCACTCCCTCTGGGGCACCTGGTGCTGGCCACTGTCGGCAGATAGGCTACTGGGCTAGATGGACCTTTGGTCTGACCCAGTGTGGCTGTTCTTATGTTCTTAAGCTGACATGCCTACTCAGAGCTCTTTGAGTGACCTAGACAGCTCTCACCAACGGATGGTAAGAGATTTTACCTCATTGACCTCCTCTCCCTAGTAGTCTGGGACTGACATGGCTACAACCCCGCTACATCTTTCAAGTTTGTAATCAGGCCCACCAATGGGGGAAAGGGGAGCACAAAAGGGATTAGATGGGCCCAGTGAGTCAAAAGCGCCTGGGGGCTCCTGGCCATCACTGCCACTCCTGGAGTAGTGACAGCAGCTGGAGGCCTGGACCCTTGACATTTCCTCTGGAGCACCTCATGGCATGCTCTGGACAGCTTTAAGGATGGCTTTAAGGGGGGGAGATAGCATGGTATGCTCCGGAGAGTGCTGAGGGCTGGCTGTCCAGCCCCGCCCCTTCTGCCTGAGGCCCCATCCCTTCCAGCAGCCTAAGAAATCTACCTCAGGCCTGAGCAAGTTTTTGCCTTTCTTCCCCTGGGAGAGCATTCTTCACTCTCGGCCCCAGGAAACAGCAAGTGCTCATCTTCACAACACTGTTAACTAGAATCGGTTAAAAATATCCAGGCATGGTTTAACAGGGCTAGGCCCAAAGCCAAGAGGCCCATAGAGAACTCCTCTAGGTGGCTAGAGTGGCTAGGAAGAAACCAGCCAATCAGGGGCCAGGAGGGACTATATAAGGAGCTGCAGGCATAGAGGCAGCTCAGTTGTAGCCCAGACCTAGAAGAGAGAAGGTCAGGGGTATAACCAAGGATAGCTTGGAGCGGGGAGCTGTTTGGAACATTGTCTCTGGGAGGAGAAGGCCTGGAGGCACTGCCCTCATACTGAGAGGGGAAACAGACAGAGAGAATAGACTGGGCCCAGAGACATGCTGCCGGAGCACCAGGATGGGCCCTTGGTAAAGTATATACCCTGGAAGGGTTTGTGATTTCACACAAGAATGTGACTCGGACAAAGGGCTAAAGAGACAGCACAGGCACATGCACGTGACCAAACATGGGTGCTCGGAAGAGGTGAGTGCCAACCCGTTACAGGTGGATTCCACAAATTGTTTGTAGAGCTGCATCACCCTTCCCCTCACAGAACCAGAAGCCAGGAAAATATGGCCAGGGTTCGGCTTTTGTTGCCCATCTAAATCTCCACCCAGGATGAGCAAAAGATTTGTAGAACATTCCAGAAACCTTCAGCTGAACTCCTGGAGGTCACGTGAGGGAGGTCACAAAAGATGGAGCATATGGGAAGTTTTCTGTTGCATAAAATATAATTTAACTAAAGCACAGAACATAAACAGTTCCTATAAATGCAGGATTTAATAAACCAACAGTGACTCTGTAACAGTGACAGATATCTCTATATAACAATGACTGTACTGGGTCAGACCAAAGGTCCATCTAGCCTAGTAGCCTGTCTGCCAACAGTAGCCAGCGCCAGGTGCCCCAGAGGGGATGGGCCGAAGACAATTATCAAGCCATTTGTCTCATGCCATCCCTCTCCAGCCTCTGACAAACAGAGGCCAGGGACACCATTTCTATCCCCTGGCTAACAGCCTTTTATGGACCTAACCTCCATGAAATTATCTAGCTTCTCTTTAAACTCTGTTATAGTCCTAGCCTTCACAGCCTCCTCTGGCAAGGAGTTCCACAGGTTGACAATACGCTGTGTGAAGAAGAACTTTCTTTTTATTAGTTTTAAACCTGCTACCCATTAATTTCATTTGGAGTCCTCTAGTTCTTCTATTATGGGAATTAATAAATAACTTTTCTTTATTCACCCTCTCCACACCACTCATGATTTTATATACCTCTATCATATCCCCCCTCAGTCTCCTCTTTTCTAAACTGAAAAGTCCCAGGCTGCGTCTAGACTAGCAAGTTTTTGCACATAAGCGGCCGCTTTTGCGCAAAAACTTGCCAGCTGTCTACACTGGCCGCTTGAATTTGCGCAAGAACACTGACAATCTAATGTATGATCGTCAGTGTTCTTGCGCAAATACAATGATGCTCCAGCTTGGGAAAGAGCCCTCTTGCGCAAATGCTTTTGCTTTTGCACAAGAGGGCCAGTGTAGACAACTCAGAATTGTTTTGCGCAAAAAAGCCCCGATGGTGAAAATGGCGATCGGGGCTTTTTTGCGCAAAACCGCATCTATACTGGCCATGGATGCTTTTGTGCAAAAGCACTTTTGTGCAATAGCATCCGGGCCAATCTAGACGCTCTTTTCCGCAAATGCTTTTAACGAAAAACTTTTCCGTTAAAAGCATTTGTGGAAAATCATGCCAGTCTAGACTCAGCCCCAGTCCCAGTGTACAAGCTCTATACACTGTAGTCTGCAGAAGAGAAGAGGGAGGGGGGATTTGAGAGCAGCCTTCAACTGCCTGAAGGGGGGGTTCCAAAGAGGATGGAGAAAGGCTGTTCTCAGTGGTGACAGATGGCAGAACAAGGAGCAATGGGGAGTCCAGTGAGGGAGGTCTAGGTTGGATATTAGGAAAAACTATTTCCCTAGGAGTGTGGGGAAGCACTGGGATGGGTTCCCTAGGGAGGGGGTGGAATATCCATCCCTAGAGGTTTTTAAATCCCAGCTTGACAAAGCTCTGGCTGGGATGATTTGGTTGGGGTTGGTCCTGCCTTGGATTCTATGACTCTACATGGAGCGGCTGTAGACATTCTTTGGCTCCTTTCCTTCATTCTTTTATTTTTGTTTTTTAACATCATTATTCCAGACACACTGCATCATACCCGCTTCCGGATTCTGGAATTGTTGCTTGATTGTGCACAGGATAGCAAAATACAGAGACACAGTCCTAACCTTTGCTTATGACCTATAGTCATCATTTGTTTTCTGCACTGCTGGTAGTATAGTAATAGGGCCCAGCCTCACAATGGTATTCAGGATGCTAACTTCCAAAGTTAGGAACCTAAATACCTCTGTGGTTCTGAGCCACGGTTCCTTAACAGCTATGGTAGCTGTAGTAGGCATTGTAGCTTATTTAGCTTGTTCACTGACAAAGACTTACCCTTGATTTTAATACAAGGAAATGCTCAATATTTGATGCACTTGGTTCTAGGGACTAGAAGCTGGGTCCGTGTTTTGTTAATTTACTTTCATCAGCTACAGCAGAGGGCCTTGGGAGTACAGAAATGGGGCTTATTTCATGTCCGCTTTGACACACAAATGGCTTCTGATATTGACCGGGATCAGATTTATCAGAGCCCTTTGCCACTCAAGGAATTAGTGCTTGAAAAAAGCAGCCGTCACAACCAGGATAAAGGCACATCTTCTCTGCAATCTGCCAATAGACCCATCTGGGGCCACAAAATCCATCAGTTTGGGCCCCTTAAAGGATACAATTGTGGTTGAGATTTGTGGTGCGTGTTTTAAACACCAACCCTAATGTGAGCCAAGCATTACACAGGAGGAAACAATCCAGCATAATGTTCATTAGCCCTGGGTTACGTGGGTCAATACAAGTCCATTTCTAATTTAAAGGGCTGGTTGCGAGAGGCGGTGTCTTCCTCTCTGAGCATGTTGGATTGGTACATCTTCGAATCTCTCTGTCTGTGTCAATCTCCTTCATGCAAAATGCTTGAAAACCGGAGAGAATTAAGGCAGGATCTTTGGAATCTGGGACCCAGGCCTGGCAAGGGAACGGACATAAGAGTGAACCAAAGTCATGCCACTGAGCAAGAACGCACAGCACGGCTGGTTTCTACCTGCCAGCCATCTGTCAACTGAATTAGACTGACGAGGGTGCCTACTTGGGAGGCCCAGCCAGGACTCAGGAATGCGGCCAAGACAAGTGCCCATCAGACAGATGATAAAGACGCACAAGGGTTGTAGCGTGTGAAGAAGGAAGTCTATCTGGAGGACACGAAGAGGAGAATTGTGCACCCCAACGCCTGTTACATGTGAGGTGGCCTAAGGATCCAAGTTGCAAGCAGCCTTTAAAACTAGAATATCAAAAACTACCTGCCATGTGTTTCTCTTCCCACTTTTCCAAGCCGTGAGACTCAAGGGTTTACAATCCAATCCAGTCAAGGGTAAAGCTTCAGACATTCTCTTCTCCTAACCATAGTCTTAGAAAAGGGCCAGATCCTTATGTAGTATAAATCAGCGTAGCTCCTTGACTGCAACAGAGTTGTAATGATGTTGTAGCTAGTAGGCTAGTTTGCCTTTGTAGAGGAGATACTCTTGATGGCTGTAACCTGCTGCATCTAATGCAAAGCAGAGTATAATGAAGCAGGAATAGAATTGCAGTATATATAACAATGATCCTCAGGGGGAGAACATACTAGTGAAACAAACGCCTGACCATTTACATCTGCACATGTGTGTTGGGGTTCATTTTACAAATCACCCCATCAAGGAAGTGCATGTAGCCAAAATATAAGCCTCAGACTGAGGAGATCTCTGTTCCCAGAGTAACAGGGAGGAACTGGTTTAGAACCAGCAGAGGCAGTCTGAGGCAGTGTAACACCCAGACAGCACACTTAGCTCCCATATGTTCAGGACCTTTCACCTGGGTAGATGGTGGTAAGATCAAGGGACTTTCCATGGTATAGCACTTCCAAGACTACCCTCAAACTTAGCAGGTGGATCATTACTTAGGGCTTGTCTAGACAACATTCCTCTGTCAAAAGAGGAATGTAAATGAGCCCAATCAAAGGTGCAAATGAAGCGTGGATTTAAATATCCTGCTCTTCATTTACATATTTGTTTCGGATCGCTGTTTCCAAAAAGGGTTTTTCAAAAGCGAAACCACAGTCTAGACAAGGTTCTTTCAAAAAAAACCCACCCCTTTTTCAAAAGAACCCATGCTCCTCATTTTTTCAGGAGTACGGGTGCTTTTGGAAAGGGTTTTCTTTTTTTTTGAAAGAACCCCGTCTACACTGCAGTTTCACTTCCAAAAAACCCTTTTTTGAAACAGCGATTGGACACAAATATGCGACTGAAGCGTGGGATATTTAAATCCACGCTTCGTTTCACCTTTGATTGGGCTCATTTACATTCCTCTTTCGACAGAGGAATGTAATCTAGGCATAGCCTTAGAGAAACCCAAAATAACCGGTTGAGACCAGACTGAATAACCAAGTAAGACAGGAGCTTCAGGGGATAGCCAAGTTAGTCTGTTACAGAAAAAAACAGCAAGCAAATGGTCTGGTAGCACTTTATAGACTAACAAAACATGTAGATGATATCACTGTTATAGACAACCACAAAAGGCCCATGGTAATGAACTGACGCATATGATAATAAGTCGAGATCAATGATAAACTGACCTATTGGGAAAAGACACTTCACCATTAGTAAGGTGAGGAAATAAAAATAAGGAGAAAAGGAAGCATCCCCCGCCTACTGAATATAAATCATACAGAACAACACCAGCATAACGTATGATAAAAGAGCATCCCCGCCTAGGGGTGGGAGGAGAAGGAGCTATCGTCCTTGGGAAGTGCCAATATGATGGCCCTTGGTGATGATGAGGAAGCTGCAGGTGATGAGGACGCTGATGGCTAACACCTCGGATTGTTCTAGAAGGAACGGTGTGAGTATGTGGTATGGAAATATGAATGTACATTCCCTATCTATCTCATGAAATTGGAGTGTTTGTAACTGCGCTAATTGTATTAATAAACTATAATTGTAAATATATATATGAGTTCCTATAATGTGAATGTTACAATGGTGCACCTCAGGGTTCCCAGCCATAGACCAATTGAATACTGGGCCTCATCCTGGGACGAAGAACCAGTCAACCCTAAAGGTGGTAACCGGAATCCATATACAATCTTAGAATAGGCTACAATGTACAACAGCTAAGGTCTGGCCTGATAAGATAAAAGGGGGATAAAAATAGGGGTCGGAAGAAAGAATATCAATATATGGCACTAGCATGGCAGTAGTATTGATTTGTGACAATACTCGGTGTACAAATGAATGATGGCTAATAGCACAGTAAATTACAACATTCAATGGTGCAAGCACGGCGTAGGTATTACCTCTCTGTGTTACAGCAGCTGGCTTTTTCTTTAGTCGCTGACTGTGAAGTAACCCAATCGTTGCATTTTAAGCAGTGTTCCGGTAATTGTTTGGCTGTTGATGTACAATTTGATGTGGAATATTCTCCCCAGGGAAGCAGCGTGAAGCTACTTAAAGCTGAGACCAAGTGCTGGAGACATGTTGTAGGGAACAATTCCTGTAACTTCTCCCTGCCAGTACTTTTCCGTCTCTCCTCTTTATCTGAGAACAAACCCAGGCAGTTTGGATCTAGCACACAATATGTAGAAAGGGGCCTATGTGTACATATCAGCTCCAAACTACTGTAAAGTTCAGGGGTACTCATCTCTGGGGTGTGACTTGGGCCTAATTTCAATTGGGGTGTTCTGTTAAACAGAGTCAAAAGAAAGTATATCACAGATTAGTGGGGAAGTCAAAACTCAACCCTTCATGGTACTAGTAGGATTCAAATAATAATAATAAAACAACTACTAAGGATGATGGGTAGGGCATTAAGCCTAATTTTAGAGATCTGAGTTCAAATCTGTCCTCTGCCACAGATCTCTCATATGACCGTAGGAATGTCACTTAGCCATTTTCGCGATCGGGGCTTTTTTGCGGTAAACAAATCTGAGCTGTCTACACTGGTCCTTTTGTGCAAAAGTTTTGTGCAAAAGGGACTTTTGCCTGAACGGGAGCAGAATAGTATTTCCGCAAGAAGCACTGATTTCTTAGAGTAGGAAGTAAGTGATTTTGCAGAAATTCAAGCGGCCAGTGTAGACAGCTGTCAAGTTTTTCTGGAAAAGCGGCTGATTTTCAGGAAAAACTGGCCAGTCTAGACACAGCCAGGTAGTGCTAATGCATCATACCTCTGGATCTGAATGCATTTGACAACTAGAGGTTGGACCTCCCTGGTTGGGCACCCTGGGGACATGACCAATCCTGAATGAAGGAATTTGCCAGTCCAGGAGAGTTCCCCTGCCACCAGCCCCTCCAGCTTATCACCAACTCCTTCCAACTCGGCCGCTCACCCTGCTGCCGGCCCCAGATCAGCTTGCTGGGCTGCCATGGTCCTGGGTCTGCTGGCAGGGTGCCGGTCTGTTCAGCCCTGCTGGATTCTCAGTGGCCAGCCCTCTTGAAGTCTGACTCCCAGCCGCCAGGCCCTGTGGCCCAGGAACACCATGGTCCTGCCAGACCACAGATACTGCCGGACCAGAGGGTCCCAGATTAGAGAGGTGCAGCCTGTATTAATGAATGAATCCACCCAACATTTAATTGACTCCAGCTAATCTGGCCCGTCAGTTTCAGTGGGCATTGAGGGTGCGCAGCATTTTGCAGGCTAGGGACCTCACAGATGTGCCCAAGGTGCTACAAAAAGAGGAGTAACGGTAGTTCGAATTAGGATCTTTAATTCGAACTACCTACTCCGTGACACGTGTAACCACGGGCATGGAGTTCAGACTAAGGGGGATTTAAAAATGGCAGCACCTGGGAACATGAAAATGAAGCCTGGGATATTTAAATCCCGGGCTTCATTTGCAACTCTGCTTGCCCTCATTACCCTACCTAGCTCGAACTAATGAGCTAGTGTAGACGTACCCTATGTGACTAACTACAGATTGAACCTTCTAAATCCAGGACTTCCTGGTCCAGCAACATCCATGGTCTGGCATGATGTTGCTGGACTAGAGAGCCCGGCACCCAGCAGTGTGAGCCAGCTGGGAGTCCAGCGGTGGGGAGCCCCACTATTGGGACCAACAAGCCCCATCCTTGGGAAGTCCTGGCCAGGAGGGACAGAAGCAGGCCCATGACAGCTTGGGAGCTCCATCCCTGGAGAGCCCCAGCCGGCTAGCAGCAGCGGGCCCGAGCCAAGCCCTAGCCCTGTAGCATCAGGGATGGAGCGGAGCCAGTCAGAGGGAAGAGCCATGTCCTGGGAAGATGGTAGCAGGAGAGATCCCCTGATCCAGGAAATTCCCTTATTCGGGATGGGTCAGGTTCCGAGGGTGCCGGACGAGGGAGGTCCACCCCCTACTATCTATTTTAAAGGCTGTATTGTCTGGTCCTTGTAATTCCTGTGGTTTGGATTTCCACGGAATTCTTAAAACAGGAAATAACACTCGCCTATTTCATCTGGACATGTGAGATTCTGAAATGTTAATAAAATCATAAAATGAAGAGAAAAATTCTCCATATCATTCTGGCAGTAGATGCAGTTCAGAAGACTTCAGGTGCCAAACACTGTATTGGGTTTCTGCTGAGCAGACCTATAATACTGTTGTTTACATTGGTTTTGTTGAAATTTTCTGCATTTCTGTATGCTCGCTCTTCAGAGCATCAAATGCAAATACATCTATGTGGTTTTTCAGGTAATTGACTGTAAGATTAAGGACAAATACAAATTAGCTGATGGCTAATCCGTTCCTTTGAGATATTATCTTCATTTTCTACTGTGATAATCCCACTTAAACATCTTCAACTTTGAAGTGGTCTCATCTTAACCACATCTTTATTTTAAGCTGCTAGTACTGTTTAGAGATTGAACCGGCAGCCCCGACTTCGGCAAAACTCCCAGGTGTGTCATGACTGGCCTATGTTAAAACTTTTAGCATCCTTAACTGGATTTTGTTGATTATGGAGGTTGATTAGATTTATCAGTGGCAGCAGATTCAGAAAAATAGCAACTCTCAATCCTGTGTTACATTTGAGGTCTGGAATAACAATGCTACCATAATCATTTCTGAAACTCTCTCTGTGGCTGTGTCTAGACTGACAAGTTTTTCCGGAAAATCAGCCGCTTTTCTGGAAAAACTCACCAGCTGTCTACTCTGGCGGCTTGAATTTCCGCAAAAGCACTGACGATCTCATGTAAGATTGTCAGTGCTTTTCCGGAAATACTATTCTGCTCCCGTTCGGGCAAAAGTCTTTTTTCGAAAGACTTTTGCGCAAAAGGGCCAGTGTAGACAGCACAGTACTGTTTTCCGGAAAAAAGTCCCAATCGCGAAAATGGTGATCGGGGCTTTTTTGCGGAAAACCGCATCTAGATTGACCATGGACGCTTTTCCGCAAAAAGTGCTTTTGCGGAAAAGCATCCTGCCAATCTAGACGCACTTTTCCGAAAATGCTTTTAACGGAAAACTTTTCCGTTAAAAGCATTTTCGGAAAATCATGCCAGTGTAGATATAGCCTGTGTGTATATGATAGGTATGCATATGATTTAGAATTTAGATATAGCATATTTCTGAGGGGAAACCAGGTCAAGAGAGTTGGAAATTCTTCAAATAGAAATTATTTAGGGCACAAGAGCTCCCATCACTGGTCTCAGGTTCACAGAAGGTGGGAAAACAAGGTATTCCAAACCCAGGCAGACCTAGAGAGAGAGAAATGATTGGAACATGGGACAGCACACTGGGGTAGGGATCCGGAAGGGAAGTTGTGTTGGGTTTACAATGGTGCTGTAGCACTGGATCCACACTCAGAAAGGTCTCCAGCATCTGCACTATGGACCCCTGCTCTGTCCGGAGGCCCCATTCCCGTTCAAGCCTCTTCCCCACAAGGCTCCACCTATGGCTTGTTTCTCTCTGCCCTCTGCCGCCCATGTGAGCATTGGGTGGGGCATGAGGGGGTTGAGACCGAGTGGTGGGAGGACCTCAAGGTGGAGTGTGTGGCCAAAGTGAACGATGCCCATTGTTTTCCATGGGAAATTAAGAAAGTTAACAGTGAAGAGCCACATTGGGTCAGACCAAAGAATCACCTAACCCAGTATCCTCTCTTCTAACTGTCCAATGCCAGGTGCTCCAGAGGGTAAATCCTCAAATGATCCATGACAGCGGCAGAACATTTAGCATTCTCTCAAAGATTTGATATTGTTTTTTGGGGGAAAAAAACTATTTCCAGTCAAAATGTTCACTCTCTATTTAAAAACAGTTTTCCTAGCTCAAATTCAAACCAAAAAAAAAAAAAAAGTTTTGGTGTTTGAGTACATCTAGACAACAAGTTTTTTTTTTTTGATAAATGATTGTTTTTCCAAAAAAACTTCACTTATGTCCACACTGCTACTGCATTCATTCGAAAGAAAATTGAAAGAACGCAGGAGTTTTTCCGACATTGGTAAACCTCATTCTACGAGGAAGAATGCCTTTTCCAAAACAGCTCTTTCAGAAAAAGGTGCGTAGGGACTCAAAAGAGGGAGTTTTTTCAAAAGAAGAGCCTCTAGGAAAAAGCACAGGTGTCCTGGTGGCCACTCTACCCATAGTAATCACAGCTTACATGTCAGTGAGCGTCCAAAGAGCGTGACCGCTCTCTTTCAAAAAAGCAGATCACTTTTTTGATGCACTTTTGAAGAGTGGACTCTTTCTTTTGGAAGAAGTTTTTTCTGAATCTCTCTTCCAAAAAAGCTTCTTTCAAAAGAAGCCTGCAGTCTAGATGTATCCTTAGTCTCTCTTTTTTATGTTTAAAAAATTATTTTGACAAAAAAATGCTTTTCATTAAAAATATTTTGAAGAAATATTTTAGGCGAGCGCTATTCCGTCTGCCACACTCTCTCTCCATATTAAGCCTACTATGTTTTATTGTACACTTTCAGTGTTCATCAGTGGTCAGTGACTACATAAGCCATCATAGTCAGTCTAATGTTATGCAGTTGTGAAGACTTAAAATGAGTGCCACTCAGCGTTCTAAAAGCCCTTATCGATGCTGCTTATGCCACTTAGCCAGGAGAAAACAAAACAAAACATCAACATAACGAGTATCATGAGAGGCACAAAGTGCTTCTTCTGCTTTAAATGGTTCATAAACACTAACCTCCTGGACCTAATTCATAATGATGCACATCAGGCTAAATTTGGAGTAACTCCGTTTCAATCAGAAAAACGGAAAAAAACATCAAATAGTCCTGCAGCACCTTAGAGACTAACAAACCATAGAGATGGTATTATGAGCTTTTGGGAGCACACCCCACTTCTTCAGATAAATGGAAACGATTTGTTGCTTTTTAAGTTTTTCCAGTTACAGACTAACTCGGCTACCCCTCTGATCCATTTAAATCAGTTAGATTATTCTGGAGTAAAATAGGATATGTGAGGATATGTCTACACTGCAACATGATTTCAAAATAACTAGCCTTATTTCAAAATAACTCAGTCCATGTCTACATAGCAGGCCGTTATTTCGAAATAACATTGAAATACTGTCAAGCTGGAGGAGTCTTACTCCGACTCCTGTAACCCTCATTGTACGAGGAGTAAGGGAAGTCGGAGGAAGAGTGCTCTGTTTCGACATAAGTAGACGCTCCCAATTTTGAAATAAGCTATTTTGAAATAAACAACGCAATTGACATCGCTCAATTTGCATAGGTTATTTCGAGTTAAGCCCTGCTATATAGATGCACCCTGAGATGTTAATTACACCTCCCGGTGAGATTGTGGCCATGAAACATAAGCTCATTTAGTAAGAAGGGTGACGCTCCATTTATTTTACTTTTTCAGTATTCTTTATAGGGCAAAAACAAGTAACTTTTACATATAGTTTGTGTGTCAGCAGAACTACCCTGGATCCCTAAGGAGGGTTTTACAGTCTGGGGTGTAAATCTGGATGTCATGCAGGCAATGAAGTTACTGTAGAATGGTACCAGTTTCGGTGGAGATTACACCATGACCCAGAGAACAGACACAGCACAGGTGTTGAGTTAACATTACAGATAGCGGGATTCCCCAGACGGCCTCCCCAGGATGTCATAAGCTTTGGTTTGTACAACCAGTTTGAAGAACTATCTGAACAGAGAGAATGCTTTCCAGTCTCCATGCCCATTTTGATACCAACCACTATGCTCTATACCAATTAGTACCTTTTGTGGCAGTGGTTTATTGGTCTGGAAATGCACTATGCCCACCAATTTACTTTGCATATTTCATTGAACGGCTTTCCGATTCTTGCAGCTTAGCTCGTTAGGGCTGGATGTGAATAGGTGACCTAGAAATGAAGTGCCCCATGTTTCATTTCCAGTCCTCCAAAACACAGAGGTCTGTTTGATGAATTGTTGTCTTTTTGGAGGAGGATGTGAGGGCATGATTCTATCTTCTGAACCGGTTACTCACTACCATTACATCACTGACTTCAGCATACTAACTTACCAGTTGTGTCTATAGGGTGATGTACAAGACTGTCTCATACCTGATATGGGCCTCTCCAAATACACCGAATAAAGAATTATGGGCCCAAGTCATGAGTCAGGCCAACTACTTCCCTATGCAAAAGAAGGACAAAGTGGGCGAGGTCATATTTTTTATTGAACCAACCTTATGTTGGTGATAGAGACAAGCTTTTGAGCCACACAGAGGTCTTCTTCACAGCTGCAGAAGTTGCTCTTAGCACTACAGCAACATGCATATATTCGACGGGGCCATTCAAGATGAAGTGTCCCATTAAAACCCTTCCAGTCACACTGGAAAGAAAGGGGGAGGTGGGGAAAGGATCTGAGAGTGCATTCTAGATTGTTGGGATAAGCCATAAATAGATTCCATTCATGATTTTGGGTGTCTAGCAAAATTATGAATTTAACTTTCCAGGCTTGTTCCTTGAACATATTGTGCAGGGTTCCTTGGAAGATGAGGGATCGAGAGGTCAGGTATAAAGTGATGGCTTCATGAAAAAAGCATTCACCTGGGGATGCTGGGGTGTTTTGTCTTTTTCATTTTCCTGTTAATGGGCCACTTGACCTTGAACGGTCCCTCGAAATGTCTCAGAGGGGTAGCTGTGTTAGTCTATATCTGCAAAAACAACAAGCAGTCCCGTGGCATGTCAGGCTATGTCTACAAAGAGTGCGTCTACACAGTAAGCCATTATTTTGAAATAATGGTGAGCTGGAGGACTTCTTACTCTGACTCCTGTACCCTCATTTCACAAGGAGTAAGGGAAATCGAAGGAAGAGTGTTCTTCCTTCTACTTCCTGCTGTGTAGACAGCACCAAAAGCCGAATTAAGCTACCTAGGTCTACACTAGCCCAAGCAGGTCAATTTAAGGTACGCAACTCTAGCTACGTAAAATGAATAGCTGGAGTCGGCTTACCTTAACCCGAGCTGTGGTGGCGTCCACACCACAAGAGGACGATGTGACCACACGCTCCCATTGGCTTCCCTTCCTCCTCACAGAACAAGGGGTTCCAGGCTCCAGCAGGGGCTGCTCTCAGTGTTGAATTTACAGGTCTACATTAGACCTGCTATATTGAATGCAAGAAAATCGACTTCTGGAAGGTCGATCTTCTCCTTAGCGTAGACAAGCCCTAACAGATTTATGAGGGCATACACTTTCGTGGGAAAAACCCTGTGTTAACTCCTTATGCTAAACAATCTGTCCTACCTTGTATTTAACTGTGACACTCTCCCAGACCTGAAGAACTCCAAAAGCTCATCTTTTATTGGACCAGCAGCTGTAGGTGAGACATTACCCTCACCCTTCTTGCCTCCCTCATATCATGGGACCATCTCAGCTACACCACCGCATATGCACACGTACAAAATAAATGCATTTGCAAAAACTCTGTCTCAGTTAGCCAGGCTCTGTCTGAGTTAACCTTTCAGAATCATGGAGTACAAGGGCAAAAATAACTTAAAATATACTTGTAAAACACATGATATTCTGATTGCTTGCAAAACAGTATCTGTAAGAAATTTGTTTCCCTGAAATCTCAGGGAATTTTGCAAAATGTTACACGGGCTTATATCAACCTGCTTTACAGCTTTCCTGGATCTTTGAACTCTGATTCAGGGTCTGGATATTTTGCTGAAAGAGATTGGATTGTTTTTCCTCATAAAAATTTAGTAACTGGTAAGAGTAATAATTAATATTTAATTCATGAGCTTTCCTCTGAGTTCCTTGTAAGAAAATATAGAAGCAACCAAACAATATTTTAAAAGAATACACTGTATAGGCACATATATAGTCAGAGATTTTATCTTTTGGTTTTAGTTTCTTTGCTGTTGAATTTGTCTTGGGACATACAAGCTAGAAGAAAAATACTTGTGCAGCGTGGCGGAACATAGCAGCTGGTATATAATACTTTTTATTTCCTTATAATACATGTGTAGTGCATACCAAATAGTAAATTTAGACTGGAAGTAGCATCTCTCAGATTGGAAAACCTTTTTTTTCCTCTGTATTTGCATTTCCCATATCATCACAGCTCTGCATTTCTAAGGTTCTGTGAGTTTTACACTTTCTTTTCTGCTTCCTTACTGGTTCGCAATAGATACAACTTGCACAGTGATCGGATTTTCATCCCAGGTTGAAAACCCTATCTTATCCGGAACTAAACAGTACTCAGTAAGCACAGTTCTTGGACTGGATTTGGAAGACCAAAATCATATCTTAGCTCATATCTATGAGATATGGAAGTATTCATAAAAATTGGTAAATCAAGCAGAATAGTTCAGAAAAATGGAGGGAGGGCAAGAACGGAGAAAATCTTGAGAATGAAAAGAGATTCAAATCCATGAAAAAATCCACAGGAAAATAAACCTAGAAGCACCAACTAATGTCCATTATAGCTAACCATACCTTTTACACCAGAGAAGTATCCAGTCTCTGTCCTCAATATATTTAAGTGTACGTAGTTTAACCTCACCCCCTATAGATTGGTTTGGAATATTAAATTGAACTGCATGAGGCATGTACGAAAAAAAACCCTTGGTTTTTTTTCAGTTCAGGGGCTGAACTTTAATGAACTTGTTTCCTTCTATTACCAAGAGGTTAACAATAGTCCAATTATAGGAAATTTGATTGTGGTGTAATGACGCCTGTAAGAGAGCTCTTGCAAATTCCCATGACAATGTACAGGACAAGCACTCTTGGCTAGAAAGAGCATAGAATGTTAAATTGACGTCTACTCAATGAGTTACTAACAACTGATACTTAGAAGCTTGTAACCTTAAGATGACCCTTCATCAAAGGAGCTGTCTATTAATGCACTGTACTGCACAAAGAGGAAGAGTAGATGGGGGAGGCTGGGGGAGGAGATAACTCAAATCACAAAGCAAGAAACCTGCACAGTGTTGAAATATTTTCACTCCTGAAGTGAAGCCAAAGGACCACCAGAAATCTGAGGTGTAAAGGTCATGGCCTGGGAGTTTCAGGTAGGGGAGATGTTATGTCCATGACATATATGTGGAGAAGTTACATAAAAGCACTCTTTGTGGAAGGTTGCAAAACGAAGCAACATTATTTCTGAAAATTCAGAACGACAACATACAAGTACCCCGAAACATACTGAGAAGCTACAGGCTGCTCCCTAAAACAGAGCAGCACACCGTGACTCTAGTCTGATCTTCTGCAAACCGGCGTTACATGTGCAAGCTTGCCTGCCATGTCTCCTGCCTACAAGCAAGAGCAGGAAATCCCTGGAAAATATTAAGCTAGAGGGCACACATTTTAAAGCAGTTTTTGATACACCGCAGTAGGAATGGGGCAGCAGATGCCAGAACAACTGCATTGAATCAAATAAATAGAAGAAAACAACGAAAGTTTATTCTTCGTTATCCCACCCTTTGCCATCCAGGAAGACTTCCATCTGTATCTTTCTCTTTCTGTCTTTTGAACAATTGACTCCATCTGGCCTCTTGTGCCTGGTAGGTCTTGGTTGGTTCTTCTCCAGGTCCCTACCTGCTCCATGTTTCATTGTCCCTTAGCTACATACTTCTGTTGTGTTGTCTATAGTAAATCTCATTGCTTTCGGCTTGTCTGTCAATCTTTGACTGAGAAGTCCTTAGGGCCGGGACTTCGCCTTCCAGAATGTCCGGAAAGTTCCTAGAACATTGTGCCCACTGCTAAAGGGGTAAGTGCCATTCCTATGTATTATTTCAGTGAGTCTCAAATTGTGGGTTGGGACCTCAAAGTGGGTGGGGACCCCAATTGAATGCAACCAAGCTCAGTTTTACATATAAACGGCCACACTGGGTCAGATCAAAGGTCCACCTCGCCCAGTGCCCTGTCTTCTGACAGTGGTCAAAGCCAGGTGACCCAGAGGGAATGAACAGGACAGGGAATCATCAAGTGATACATCCCTGTCACCCATTCCCAGCTTCTGACAAACCGAGGCTAGAGACACCATTCCTACCCATTCTGGCTAATAGCCATTGATGGATCTAACCTCCATGAATTTTTCTAGCTCTTTTTTGAATGCTCTGATAGTCTTGGACTTCACAACATCCTCTGGCAAGGAGTTCCACCAGGTAACTGCACATTAAGGGTGTGTCTAGACTACAGGGTTTTGTCGACAAAAGTGGACTTTTGTCGACAAAACTATACCTGCGTCCACACTGCCTTTGAGTTTTGTCGACATAACGTCGACAAAACTCAGCAGTTTTGTCAACGTATGTAAACCTCATTCTACGAGGAATAACGCCTTTTGTTGACAGAGTTCTGTTGATAGAAGGCATTATTGCATCTACACTGTCCTTTGCGTCCACACTGTTATGTCGACAAAGCGGCTTGCTTTCTCGACAGAACTGGATGTAGTCTAGACGCTCTTTGTCGACAGAAGCTTTGTCGACAGATAACTTCTGTTGACAAAACCCTATAGTTTAGACGTACCCTAAGAGAAGAAGTAATTCCTTTTTCTTTGTTTGTTTTAGACATGCTTTGGACATATCTTTGCTATGTCATCTTTGGCCAAAATGCCAGCCCTTAAAAACGTTTAAAATATGGTTAGGCTACAAATGCACAGAGAGTGGCAGACAATTCTGTATGGCATCATTATTTAGCACCATTCAAATGTTGCTCTGGTGAAATGCAGTGGGTTTAGGAAAGAGTAAGTGTGGAAAGGAAAGTAGTCGAAACACCACGCCAAGGCAATTGGAAGCTATAAAAGTTAAGTGGCTCTCTAAAGATTTTTTTAAGAACAGTTAAACTAAGGGTGGTTTGCTTCTACATTCCCTAGTACGTAGGACGTTTTTGTTTATGCTGCAAAGAGCAAAAGGCCAATGGAACTGGAGTCTGAGGATTTATTTATATTGAATTGTAAAATGTTCCGAGGGGATAGACGGTTAAGTCATCAAATATGCAACAGTCAGTGAAAGAACCTGTGGCAATGAAGCAGAAAATTGTATGCCTTAAAAATGGCTGTTGAGACGCCTCGGAGAAGGGGTCAAGGTTAACACCCTTCCTCGCACTCTGAGGAATTCTGTCCAAGTGCACACCACTGTATAAAGCATAATATTGGTTCAGGAAACAATTCTAAAAGAAAAGAAGTGTCTAAAACGGTGGTTTGCTGAGCGTCCCGTGGGACCAAGAATGAGCTTCAGAGGAAGCAAACAGCATATGCTGTCAAGAGCCAACTGAGACTAAATTGCACTCGGTCCAATTCAAACAACACATTCATGCTCTGTAGTTATGCTGCTTGTGCTCCCCCATCCATTGCCCACGCGGTTTTTCCCCGGCAATACGATATAGCGACACAGCAGTGAGAACAGGATGTGCCTTGGAGTGGAGAGTGGAAAAGCAGCATCCGAGGAGAAGAAAATGAAAGAAGATGATGAGAGTGAAATAGAAAGTAAATAGCAAATGTCCTGTCTGGGGTCCCACTGTAAAAACAGACGTGGGTTCTGGACAGTAAAAAATATTGAACCAAAGAAAATCTTGTTGCTATTCCAAGTGCTCACATATTGACTTTTTCTGCACCTTAGGCTGAAGACAGTAAGTGTAAGTTACTGGTCTATTTTCCCTCATCTGCTTTCTGAGGTAAAAATAGGCATAGTTACAGCATTGTCTAAACATCATGGCCACTGGGTGGTGTGACCTCATTATTTTCTCTCTAAAATGGTGATATCGACCACATACCTCATTCATTGGTGCCTTCAGAGTCTCAACTGAAATGAAGGAGTAGTCCTGTGGCACCTTAGGCCATGTCTACACCACGTGGAAGATTGATGCTGCTGCAGTTGATCTTCCAGAGATCGAATGAGTGGGTCTAGGGAAGACCTGCTAATTCAAACTGAGAGAGCACGCCCATCGGCTCCGGTAGTTCTGCTCCTCACGAGGAGTAAGGGAAGTCAACGGGAGTGTTTACTCCCATAGGTCTCCTGATGTGCGGACAGCCCAAAACCATGATTTCTGATATGTTGACTCCAGCTATGCAACTAACGTAGCTGGAGATGTGTGTCTTAAGTCACCCATTCCCGTTATTGTAGACCAGGTCTTAGAGACTGACAAAAAATACAGAAAATCACGAGCTTTTGTGACCAACACACACTTCATCAGATGAGTTGGAGTGGAAATAACCAAAATCAAAAAGTCCCTGTCAATTTTAGGACCAGCGCTGATGAGGATAAATGAGTGGGCTGGAAGTGAATGGAACACTTTCAGCCCATTTAATTAGTCTCATTAGCACTGGCCCTATAATTGACAGGGACTTTTTTTGGTTGTTATATATCTTTTGGTTTTGGTTATTTCCACTCCAACTCATCTGATGAAGTGGGTTTTGCCCACAAAAGCTCATGATTATATTATATATTTGTTAGTAATCTCTAAGGTGCCACAGGACTACTCATTCTTTTCAAAGTTAAAGAGTAACACGGCTATCCATCGGAGACTTTTCAACTGAAATGAGCTACCTGGACCAGAGCCTCAGCTGCTGTAAGTCATCCTTAATCCATGACGTTCAGTGAAGATACTGTGACTTCTCCCAGGTGTGTATATCTGTCCTCCAAAGTCTAAGTACAAAGCATTAATACTTATTTACTTACTGCACTCTGAATAGATCATAAGGAATTATATATATCACTAATAATTATGACTGGCCGGAACACAGCATGAGTACCTCTGCAAATGGCATTAGGCCAATAGTTACTTATACCCTCTAATGGATATTGGCCAGTATAATGCAGTGTAAATGATTGTAACTCTTGCAAAGCCAATGAAGCCATGGTGTTTGACACAACCTGAGGATTTGGCCCTAGGCATATTTTAAAGACTCGTTAGGACTCAGTTGTAGCTTGGCATATCTTGAAACCGATGGGTGCAGGGAGATGTTTCTGTGCCACCCCACCAGGCCTGGGCTAGTCCAATTTACCTGTCCAATCGAAACAGGAAAAATAGAGCTGCCTCGGTACTGCTCTAGTTCCTACCCAGCTTCCAAGGTCCCAGAGATAGTCATCGTGCATAAAAATGCCCTGGCCCTGGCTTTCTTTCCTCTTGATACACTCCTACACTGGGGCCATAGAGTGGTTGGTGTAGAAACAATTATGATTCTAAAGCACCAGGGGTCCCTTCGCATTGGAGTTATCATCCATGGTCTTTCATATCTTTCATTGCAATCAGCTGTAACTGATTCAAGGATCGGGCCCAGTGTTTGCAATATTCAGGAAATGAGTTCCTTAGAATGAGGCAGGCAAGACACCTCTCCTGGCTTCCTCTTACACATATAATATCTTCAGCTGGTGACAAAACTAAAAACCACATCGCTCCGAAGTGGCCTTCCAGTCAAACAACCTAATTATATCGTCTCCATTCCCCCCTCTCCCCTGCATTCTACAATTGACAGAGTGCCTGGAGTGATCTATATGTTTCTTCTCCCATTCTGATGCCGCGTAACAGAGTGTGACACACTGAGGTGGATGTTCCTTGGTCCCCACCTCCTGGGGAAAAATCAACCAAAGCTCCCAAAGCTGGTTCTTGGATGTATTCTCCCCACCGCTCTGTGCAGTTTCCTTACACAGCTGAGAATTTAGGTTTCCAGAATTCCTGTAGATCACTCTTCTCCAAAGATCTCTCTCTCTCTCTCTCTCTCTCTCTCACACACACACACACACAAGCAAAGAATGTATCTAGGGCTACTGAGATCAGTGGAAAGAGTCTTATTGAATTTGGATCATGCCCCTTGGTAAGAAAAGTCTAAGCAGGTTAGGTAGGGCAGTCAGAAAGCAGTATTAACATGAGCAGCAGGAAAGAGACACCAAAGAGGACAAGGTAGAACTGGAGAGGTTAAGAACTGGAGAGGTTAGGCTACCTTCATGGCAATGCTAGGTAGCTTGCCAATGAACAAGGTGTTCATATTAACTCTTTGGTTCCAAGAAATGTGTTTTCTTCGGACAGTGGCCACTAGGCGTGTTGGAATCATTGGCTACAAAGAGCAAATTATTATTTTTAAATTTATTTTTTAATATACCTTTATTCATAAGAGGTGTCTTGATCATGGGAAAGGTTAAATTAAGATAGGCAACTCCAGATATGTTAATTACCAGACTAAAGTTGATGTACCTTCATTTGAGTTTCCTTGCCATCCCCACAGCGGGAGACCCATGGTAGCAAATGCTCCCATTGTCTTCCCTTACTGCTTGCAGGAGCAGGAGTGCTGGTCGCTGCTGGGGTCACCCTCTGAGTTCGATTTAGAGGGTCTTTACTAGACCCACTAAATGGAACTCCGAAAGATCAATCACAGCAGCATCAATATTCCCCCAAGTAAAGACATGGTCTAAACCAGTGTCTCTCAATCAGGAATACACATAGTACTGGGGGTACACTGAAGTCTTCCAAGAGGGTCGTCTACTCATATACATAGTTGCCTCATTTTGCAACAAGCTACCTGAAAATCTCCAATGAAGCCAGTGTAAACTAAAATCTCTTATAGAAAAGGACTTGTTTATACTACTCCATATACTAAACACTGAAATATAAGTATGATATTTATATTTGAAATTATATATTATAGTTATATGGAAAAAAGAAATAAGGAAGCCCATTTTCCCATTTCCCCATAATAATGTGCTGGGATGCTTTTGAATTTTATGTTGAATTTTGTAAGTAATTACTGTGTACATGAGATAAGACTTGGGATATGCAAGACAAACCAACCTCCCAAAAGGGATAGAGTAGTCTGGAAAGGTTGAGTCACTGGTCTAAATAAGTTAATAAGCAAATAAGCAAATAAATAAATAAATTCCAGCTCTGCCCCAAGGAATGAAAATGATTGCATTGAGAAACACAGAAGCACAACTTTATTTCTTTCCTGTAAGGTTTATTGAGAAGCAATCCTATTCCAGGTTCATCCTACTTTTCATCTTGTTTGAGTCTCTTTCAACATTCATTCAGTTATGTCAATTTGGGGGGCTGTACTTGCTTTGATGATTCTGTCTCTTTTCTGTATGACTTTCTGAGAAACAATCCCATTCCAGGCACATCCCATTTTCCTGGCACAACCAAACACTTATATCACTTTAAGTTATGATAAGAGAAAGCTGCAGAGCAAATTTGATCAAGAACACCTACTAAACAGTAAGAGCTAGGACCACCAAACAAAACAGACAAACTCTCTACCATCTATAGCAGATACGTATCTCCCCTCAGTTGACTGAATGTTATTTTACCTGTTGAAGAATTTGTGACGAACAGAAAGGAACATTTATAATGTAAATTGAAGGGCTTGAACTTCGATCGGCAGTACTTGGTCTGTAACTCATTAAAGTCCATGGGAGTCTTTCTGTGGACTCCAGTGCACTCTGACGGATCTAAGCCATCGAGCTTAAAGTGAAGTCTTGCCTATTCACAGCCAGTCAATGCAAACAAAGATTTATAGATGTCTTGCTACTATTTTCTTGCAGAAAGCCTCTTTAAGTTCCTGGCAATATTGTATTATGTGCATAGAAGCATGTTCAGCCTGTCAGTAAGAAAAGGGGACTTGGATTCTGATTAGAACTAGGAAGGGAATTATTTTTCCCCGCAAAAAATGATTAAAAAAAGAAAGAAATCATAGTCAATGTTTTTCTTCAATTTTTTTCGGTTCTAGGTAAAAACCAAATAGTGAATTATATTATCATTATCATCCATATCATCCAATTCTGGATCAAGGTCTGGTTTACACTACCAAGTTTTGTCAGTATGTCTACACTGGATAGATTTGTGTGCGTGCAAGTGCCTGAGAGTGGTTGGGGGAAGGAAATAACACCCGATAATGACTATCGGGGCAAAAATCCCTGATAGAGGGTGATACAACTATGCCAGTACAGCTCTTTGTTCTGGTTTACACTGTTTGTACACTAGGGGGCTCTGGCAGCATAGCTATCTTGGCAAATGCTCGATAGTATACATAACCCCTAATCTCTGATCTGCCACTATACACCCTTTCCCCATGTGTGGGCTCAGTCTTGTCACTCTGAGAAATGGGGATAATTATATTTTCTGGACAGTGAGACAGGGAGCTAAAACTGTGTGCCTCCCTTTTTTTTGTCATGTCACAAATTTTTGGAAAGTTGAAATAGTTCAACTAGCTCTTGTTGTTACAGTGACTCTCAAAAATGAATCACCAAGAGGGTTAATGATTAATGGCAAAGAGGTGTAATTAATTAGTACTTGCAAAACTCTTTATTATGTGGGAATGAAACCTGCTAAGCAAGTGCAAAGTATTATTGCCATTATGGTATCTGTGACACCTTTAACCTTCTCCTTACAACTAATGCAGCTCACAAAGTTGCATTGTGAGTATAAGCTGAAAGAACACATTGTGGGTATGCAAATATAACCTTGGTCTTCGGGAAAACATAGGCTTGTTTGACATCACTTATAGGAGGATCGGAGCTCATAGTACCTCAGTGTGAATGAAACAGATATTTGTGTTCAGAGATAAAGTACTTCAAGAATTGATGAAAACTGAATCTGTTCCATCCGTCAGTGAAGCATTTCCATTCATCATGCAAAAGGTTCATGACTCCAGGTCAGGGGTGGTCCAAAATATTTCCACTAGAACATAATATGTATTTATTCTAAAATGTTTCTGCCATGTCCCATGGGAGTTGTAGTTTGGATGAATCATGCTCCCATTCTTCCCTATAGGACAAGTTTTCTGGTCAGACTACACTCTTTGCATGACAGTCTTTCATTTGGTGAAGGAATATGTACTTCTTGGCAGTTGGAAACCCAGTGCATCATGGGAGATGAAATCCAGCTGAGAAGCCTCCTGATAGAAGACAATGGCAGCATCAAGTGACTTTGAATTACAACTCCCATGAGGCATTGCAATAACAACTGAACATTCAAATATTTCCAATTTTGGCTGAAAATTAGAAGAGTGGATGTGGAGAGTTTGGGGTTGTTTTGTTTTAATTTAAATGAGTCTGTGGAAAACAGTTTTTCCACTAAAATTTCTGCTTAGTTGAAAACCAATTTTCCCATGAAAATACAGTTGATGGAAGCTTTTCAGCAAGCCCCTCATAGGCTACCAGTTGACTGATCTTAGAGGCAGCTGCATACAAAATCCTTAGAAATTGCCTACTGATGGTAGCTTACCCACTGCCTGGATCAACTTGCTCTATTCACATTACACCTGTCATCGGTGAATTGAACCGGTGCTTCTTAGTGCCAATTGAAATATCCGTTTTAATCCATGGCTGCGTCTAGACTGGCAAGTTTTTCCGCAAAAGCACTTGCTTTTGCAGAAAATCTTGCCAGCTGTCTACACTGGCCGCTTGAATTTCCACAAGAACACTGACAATCTCATGTAAGATTGTCAGTGTTCTTGCGGAAATGCTATTCTGCTCCCGTTTGGGCAAAATCCCTCTTGTGCAAATGCTTTTGCGCAAGAGGGCCAGTGTAGACAACATGGTATTGTTTTGCGCAAAAAAGCCCCGATCGTGAAAATGGCAATCGGGGCTTTCTTGCGCAAAACCGCGTCTAGATTGGCACGGACGCTTTTTCGCAAAAAGTGCTTTTGCGCAAAAGTGTTCGTGAAAATCTAGACCTCTTTTCCGCAAATGCTTTTAACCGAAAAACTTTTCCGTTAAAAGCATTTGCAGAAAATCATGCCAGTCTAGATGTAGCCCATGTGTTTAAGCCCCCTGTTGTCTTAGGATGCTTGAAATAAGATATGTAATTTGCGCTATGCAAATTGTGTATCTTATTGCAAAACTATTTCGAAATAACTTATTTTGAAATTTAGTCTACACAGTGCCAAATTTCAAAATAACGTACTATTTTGAAACAAAAAACAGGACTTTGTAGCACTTTAAAAACTAACAAGATGGTTTATTAGGTGATGAGCTTTCGTGGGCCAGACCCAATTCCTCAGATCAAATAGTGGAAGAATCTGAGGAAGTGGGTCTGGCCCACAAAAGCTCAGCACCTAATAAACCATCTTGTTAGTCTTTAAAGTGCTACATAGTCCTGTTTTTTGTTTCAGCTACACCAGACTAACACGGCTGCATCTCTATCACTGTACTATTTTGAGCCATCCTTTAACCCTCGTGCAACAAGGTTTACCAGTATGGCACAATAGCGCTCCTGTTATTTCAAAAAATATTTCAAAATAACGAACAGCTTGTGTAGAAGTGGGGTAGACATTTCAGGATACCTCCAGTATCCCGAAATAGCCATGGGACAGCCTCTTTCTTCTGTTTTCACTCACAATGGTTGAGCAGAGCTAAGGTGCTTTTGCTAGCCTGCTTTAGAATTGAGTTCTACAGCAGAGAGACCAGAGGGGAAACCTAAGCTTTTTAGAATTCCAGCTGCTGTTTTCAGACACAAGGGTACACACAAGCCATGAGAATTTGTATTTACAGATTCATGCTTTCGGTAGTGATTCGTTTAGCACTCAGCACAGGATGGTCTTTAATGGTATGCATGGTAGTGAGCCACTCCAGACAGTGGGTCAGAGGTTTTTCTGGGTGGCTGGTAGAGGGTTCTAGATTAAAACCCAGGTAATACCCTGGGTTAGTGGCTCAAGGTATGTTTAGACTGCATGCCTCTTCTGGCAGAGGCATGTAAATTAGACATACCGACATAGTCAATGAAGCTGGGTTTCAAATATCCCCTGCTTCATTAAAATAAAAATGGCCGCCGCATTGTCCCGGCTCAGCTGATCGTCGGCATAACGCAGCAGTCAAGACGTAGATCGGTCAGCAAGGAAAGCCTTTGTCGACCGATCCTGTAAACCTCGTTTTATGAGGCATAAGGGATCGGTCGGCAAAGGCTTTCCTTGCCAACCGATCCATGTCTTGACTGCCGCGTTGCGCTAACGATCAACTGAGCCAGCACAACATGGTGGCCATTTTTATTTTAAGGAAGCGGGGGATATTTAAATCCCCGCTTCATTGACTATGTCGGTATGTCTAATTTACATGCCTCTGCCTGCAGAGGCAGATAGTCTAGACATACCCTCAGTGACCACATATCATAACGTACTGAAGTAAGTAACAGTGCAAAATTTATTGTGGGTCATCTTCATGGGGACTCATGGAATTACTTATCCCAGCAGCACATTGGATTCATGCAAGTGCTTTTGCTCTTTTAATATTAATGTAATTACCGAATGTAAATTAGAACAGAATGTTAACAGATAAAGAATTAGCGTACATCCAACTTTCTTCTCCCAAAATGCGTTCCTTAAGCTTATTATCACTGGGATTAATCAAGCTAGTGTAGGGATGATCAGAGCCACAAATTTGCCTTTCATAAATATTTGAATTTCATTTCTTTATTGTCTTCTGAGAGATTGGAAAATAGAGGCAAGGCAGGGTTTATTCTATGGATAATGTTGCTTTGTGTCGCTCGTCTTCCCCATCCTCCCAGCAGGAAGCTACTGCACCATTCATCAGAATCCCACCCATCCGGAGATAACGAGTGTCAGGCTTGTGTAGGGATGTGGCGAATCCCTAAATATGGCAGCATGACTAAGAACAACCCCGGTGTATCTTTGTCTCTGCTGTTCCATACAACCTACTTCTTTCCTCACCTTTTCTCTTGGCACAGTGTCAACAAATAGAATGTCCGGTCGTGGTTTGCCATTGCTTTATCGTGGTTTGCCATTGCTTTATCACCTCTCTCCCTCTTTCCCTCAACTTCCACATCCTAACAGTAGGAAATAAGTATATTTTGCTGAGGGAACAAGCAGTCCAAATCGCATCTGTTAATTTGCTGTTCACCTGGTAGGGTAGACATCCTATCCCAATATTAAACATAAAAAGCTCATATAAGGTCCTCTTTTGGTGTCAATGGCCAGTCTTCTATTGATTGCAATGGGAGAAAGATCAAGTCCAAATGCACAACATTATTTCTGCAAATGAAAGTGAAATATAGCATTCAGAAATACTGTCTGGGCACTATAGGGCACTGGAATCCAGTCACTATATTTGCATAGGTCTACTAATGAGAAACAAGCCATAAAGACTGATTTAAGCGCCTGATCTTGAACAGTGCTGAACCCTTCCTAGGAAAAGTCAGCTGCCCTCAGTTCCCTCACGGGATTGGTTCCCTAAACCCAGGTACAAAAGAAAAAAGGAGTACAAGGCACTGGGTAGCCCACTCATATGCATTGCCCTCTTCCCAGTTGCTAGTCTTTCTTATGGAAATTCTGCACATTAACAATGCAAGACCAAATATAATGTTCCTGTATTCTGTTTAATACACAGTTTTCATATGAAGTAGTTAAGATTTTGTTTTGTGAGGGTATCTCAGCCCTGCAGGCAGAGGTGTGTCTGAAGCACATGTGGGATGCAGCTACACAGCAGGGCTAAAGTCGAATTAAGCTATGCAACTTCAGCTACCTCTATTGCATAGCTGAAATTGAAATAGCCTAACTGGGCTTTTGGTGTACCCTCAGGGTATGTCTTACCCAGCAGCCTTATTTCAGAATGACATCAGATATTCCAAAATAACGTAAGTGTGAGTCTACACTACAAGCCGTTATTTTGAAATAATGTCAAGCTGGCGGACTTCTTACTCCAACTCCTGTAACCCTCATTTCATGAGGAGTAAGAGAAGTCGAAGGAAGAATGTTCTTCCTTCGACTTCCTGATGTGTAGACAGCACCAAAAGCCCAGTTAAGCTATTTTGACATCAGCTATGCAATTGAGGTAGCTGAAGTTGCATAGCTAAATTTGACTTTAGCCCTGCTGTGTAGATGTGCCCCTAGACAGCTAGCTTTGATATAGCTAGTTTGAACAGCAAAAGACAGCTAACAAATCAAGGGTCCTGGGTTTGGTTGTTTAGCCCCTGACAATTGTACTGCATTAGGGCATGTCTGGAGGAACTTTTTGAAAGCAGCAATTACGTAGGCCTTGTCTACACTGGCGTATTTTGTCACCAGAAACTGCCTAAACAGTGAGAGTGTTTACACTACAATGCAACTTTTGTTAGGGAAAAAAACCCAAAATCCCACAAAGCCTGCCCTGATGGCTGTGCTCAGAGTTTCGTGCTCTCTGCTGTCCCGCAGGCATGTGCCCCTCCCCTTTCAAAGCTCTGGGAAGTATCTGACAGCTGAGTGAGCTGTTCTGATTGGAGGATAAAGAACAAATCATTGGTATGCTTCCATTCTGCTCTGCTAGGAACACAGTGGCAAGCAGATGTCTGCTGCAGGGGGAGGGCTGGAGAAACTGAGCTCTCCATGCTGAGGAATGTCAAAACAACACAGCAAAGAGCCACAAGGGAGCCCCAGGAAGCACAGGGATCAGCTCTGCCTTTGCACAACACTCCACTGTGGGGAGCTCACCCACACTGCTTCGCTCTATCTGTCAACAGGGTGCTAGCCATGTGGCCATGAAACGTTGACAATGGGAGGCAGAAAAACCAGTTTGACTATTTTTCACTTTTGGCTCTTTTGCTTGTTGACTTTTGTCGCCAAACCTTCCCAGTGTAGACACCGCTGTAGTTTCTCTCATTGTAGAATGTGCCCATGTAAGGACCATGTTCATCAGCCAGGTGGGACGGGGAATAAATTACTCTCTTCTGAGAACTATATACAATTATGTTCTTGGCAATGTCAGAACTTAGCGGACACCCATCTGCTGAGAAGCTGGTAAGAGGGCAATTTGATGATTGAGAGTGAGTTGGTCATTTGCATATGCTGTTTTTGTCTCTCGGTCTTCCCTAACTGATGAAGGTAGTTTAAATTGTGAACTGCCATTTGCCAGTGTTACAAGCAAATGTAAAATTCAGAATTTGCTTGGAGCAATTTGGGAGGACTCAGGCTTCCAGACAAGTAACTCTGAAGTTCACCTTGGCATTTAAGTGCATTTTTAAATCAGTGAAACTCGACTGCATGAATGTTGAGCATGGTGGAAAGTGAATGCTGAAAGATTGCAGATGTGGAAGAATTAAAGTTTGCTTGATAATTCAGATACATGTGGACAATTTTCTCAGTTCACTTCTTAACACCTAACAGATAAAAATTCGTTTTTATTCAGGAATAAACGAAAACGAGTGAGTGCAGCTGGGCATCTGAGCCACACTGCAGGAAACTGAGTCCCAAAGGACCCAGTGGAGTATTCAAGTTCTCTTACGGAGTCAAGTTCAAAGAACTCAGCACAGCCCAGAGAATCGGTCTGATCCCATTTCGACGATCTGTACGATCGGCTGAGTTGGGTTAATCAAAACATTCTAACCAATGAATTTCCCATTGGAAAATGGCATTAAATCGAAATAGAAACATTCTGTGGGAACAGGTTGATTTTGGTAGAATCTTCTGTTGGGATCATCAAAGGAAAACATTTCAAGCGGTTTAGTATCATTAATCTCTAGAACGCTCATAGGCACACTGACAGCTTACTCACTGGGAAAGACCACTGTGCATTATGTGTGATGTAGTCTGTAAAAATAGAAAGGCAGATAAGAGAGAATACAAACACAGAACTACAGTTCCCATGATGCACTGCAGCAACTCAAGCAGGTGTGGAGACTAATGTCAGCGTAGAAGGAAATAAACTGTTGACATATCTGAATTCAATATTTTGTGGCTCTTCATTCTGTGAAAAGTTTTTGATTTTTTTTCTCTTAAGTGAAGCCAGAGCAAATGTCAAAACATTCGGTAAGATGGAAAGTCCAGTTTTGTTATTAAACATTATTATCTCTGCTCACAGAGTCTTGTTTTAGGAATGGGCAGAACTTATTGCATGGGAAGACTATGATAATTTATTTCCTCCCCATTCACCCTGTGATGAAGAATAGTCTGTTGGAATACAGAATTATTTAAGAATGCTGCTTGTATTTTACTCTCAGTCTACAAATAGCAGTTCAGCTTTACTCAATGATTCAGTCTGTTTGCCCCCATCCACCACTACCATTCCCGCCCTTAAACTCAACTCAAACTGGGTACAGTCACAGGAATGCGGTCTCCTGCCTCTTGGAAGACTGTTCTTTTATGGAGAAGCTGTTGAGCCTAGTCATGTCAAAACCACACTCTTGGAGGCTGTTCTAGTCATGAAATATAGCGATCAGGAACAGTGCACTGATCTTAAATGGTTAAGTATCACTAAGAATATAACATAAGAACATATTAACAGCCATACTGGGTCAGACCAAAGGTCCACCTAGCCCACTACCCTGTCTTTCAACAGTGGCAAATGCCTGGTGTCTCAGAGGGAATGTAATCCCATCTCTGTCATCCATTTCCAGCCTCTGACAAACAGAGGCTGGGGACACCATTCTTAGATATCCTGACTAATAAACAGAGTTCAAAAAAAGAGCTAGATAAATTCAATGCTTAAGTCCTAGTCTTCACCATGTCCTCTGGCAAGGAGTTCCACAGGTTAACTGTGTGTTGAGTGAAGAAAAATGTCCTTTCGTTTGTTTTAAACCTGCTGCCTATTAACTTCATTTGGTGACCTCTAGTTCTTTTATTATGGGAACAAGTAAATACTTTATCCTTATTCACTTTCGTCATGATTTTCTCTCATATCCCCCCTTAATCTCCTCTTTTCTAAGATGAAAAGTCCCAGTCTTTTTGATCTCTCTTCATATGGGACACTAATCAGTTTTGTGTACAAAGATTTTGTAACAAAGATCTCTAAGCTGTTTGCTTGGGTATATTTCCTTGTACACATTTTGATACACTTATTTCCAAGTGTCAGTGACATATATTAGTTTTAACTCTATCTCCTTGGACTCTCTTTGTAATAAGAAGTTGGAGAACAAACTCAATCTTGGAGCAGATTGCAGAGGTTACATTCATTTCCTCAGATAGCAATATCGCCTCTGTCTGCTTAGCCCTTTACAGTTCCAGAGTCCACAGCAAACTTCTCACAAGGCAAAATGCACGAGTACATTCCGGGTCTCAATTACACCATTTCCTCTTAGATTATAATTCTTTATTGTGATTTTCTAGAGAAATCACTAGAGATTGGGTCCCATTGTACTCACTTTTGTCAATAAGAGACTGCCTCTGCTCTGAAGGCTCTAAAACACAGAAAGAAAGGAAGAGGAAACCAGTTGCCCAAGATCGTTTGATTCTCACACTGGGATCTAATCCATTAGGGTACGTCTAAACTACATGGCTCCGTCGACGGAGCCATGTAGATTTGTTTGTTTGGCAAAGTCAAATGAAGCCGCGATTTAAATGATCGCGGCTTCATTTACATTTACATGGCTGTCGCGCTGAGCCAACAAACAGCTGATCAGCTGTTTGTCGGCTCAGCGCGGCAGCCATGTAAATGTAAATGAAGCCGCGATCATTTAAATCGCGGCTTCATTTGACTTTGCCTATGTGTCTAATCTACATGCCTCTGACGACAGAGGCATGTAGTCTAGACACAGCCTCTGACCACTCTGCCTCTGAGGGAAAGTCTACATTGCAAAGTTAACCAGTGTGACTGGCACACAGATCCAAGAATCCAGGTTCGCCTACCCCGAGTATGAACGTTCCCCAGGAATGTTGTACTCACGTCATTAGATCCTGGGGTCAATACCCTGAACACTTGAGGAGGGGGAGAGAGCCGGGGCAGCAAGGCTGTAGAATTCAGAAGCGGCTTCAGAAGCGGCACAGAGTGGGCAGGCGGGAAGCCACTGAAACCCACCACACTTCCAGTGAGGCTGGCCAGGGTCTCCAGGCCCTTTTCAATTGCCCATGGATGGCAGGCAGAGCTGGGGCTTGTGCTGAGGGAATGCACTGGTGACAGGCAGGGCTGAGGGAAAGACGCGGCCCTGAACTTTGGTGGAGTCGGGCTCCTACGTTCTTACACTGGTGGAGCGTGGACACCACGGTCCCACAGAACTCACCACCCCGACACAGAAGGAGACAAAAGTGAACAAAGAAATACAACAGTGCTTTTCTAGCAGCCACATGGAGGCCCACTGGTTTAGTCAGCATTTCACATTGGAAAACTGGCTCCAGTCCGACTTCCTACATGTCACCGGATAAATTAATTCATTCTGCAGCGCAAAGCCCTTCATATTGTTAACCCTCCCGACACTTCCTCCCTGCAGGCTTTGATCCAACGAAGCACTTAAGCAAACCCTGGGCTATCAGCATACAAGCAGTCCCATGGACTTCAGTGGTTACAAGCTTAAAGTTAAACAGGTGCTTGAATCAAGGCTAGAAGAGGTAATGACATAGTGAATTCATTCTCAGGAGGAGACGCAAAGGACTCAAATGCAGTTTCAGGTGAGGTGGATTAGCAGAGGAGTGCAGTGAAATCATACACTTTGGCTACGTCTACACTGGCATGATTTTCCGAAAATGCTTTTAATGGAAAAGTTTTCCGTTAAAAGCATTTTTGGAAAAGCACGTCTAGATTGGCAGGATACTTTTCCGCAAAAGCTCTTTTTGCAGAAAAGCGTCCGTGGCCAATCTAGACACGGTTTTCCACAAAAAAGCCCCGATCGCTATTTTTGCGATCGGGGCTTTTTTGCGGAAAACAGTACTGTGCTGTTTACACTGGCCCTCTTGCGCAAATGATTTGCGCAAGAGGGCTTTTGCCCTAACGGGAGCAGCACAGTATTTCCGCATGAGATCTTACATGAGATCGTCAGTGTTCTTGCGGAAATTCAAGCGGCCAGTGTAGACAGCTGGCAAGTTTTTCCGCAAAATCAAATGATTTTGCGGAAAAACTTGCCAGTCTAGACACAGCCTTTCTGTGCATACTGTTGGCAAACTTTTTCCAGGGTGCAACTGTAGGTCTGAAGACTGAAATTGCCCTTTTAATGAATTATATGTACCAATAAAAAACGAGTAGTCCCGTGGGACCTTAGGGTATGTCTACACTACAGCACTAATTCGAACTAACTTAATTCGAATTAGTTAATTCGAACTAAGCTAATTCGAATTTGTGCATCTAGACCTAAAAAATCATTCGAATTAGCATTTTGCTAATTCGAACTAGCATGTCCACATTGAGTGGACTCTGAACTGAAGTTAAGGCTGGCCGGAACCAGTGCCAGCAGGGCATCAGGTTAGGGCTCACAGTTCTCCAGATCAAGTATCAGAGGGGTAGCTGTGTTAGTCTGAATCTGCAAAAGTGGCGAGGAGTCCTGTGGCACCTTATAGACTAACCGAAGTGTTGGAGCATAAGCTTTCGTGGGCAAAGACCCACTTCGTCAGTTCTCCGGATGGAATTTAATTACCAGCTGGCTAGTCTACTGGCCATGTGGTCTAGACGCGAGGAGGAGAATGGGTCATGTCGCTGCTCACTGACATGTCTGAAGGATGATCATACACCCAAAAGATCCAATCCTATAGTTTTGCACCCATATTTTTGTTTTAGTCCACAGATCCTGTCCTGTCCCAGTGTCTCAGGGCACTGTAGGACTATGAACCCTCTGTTAACAGCTGATGTGACTTCGATCTTTTTCTTGTTAGGGCTTTTGTCTCTCTCTCTTTCTTTAATGGATCTTCACAAAGTCTGGAAATATAATAACAGCACTTATTTATTGATTGCTTTGATCAGATGCTAGGCGGGGAGGAGGGAACCCAACACGTGCATCAATAAAGAACCTGGAGTCTATAGAGCTTTTCTGAGAGAGTCTGAGAACGCACAACAAGACCCAGCTGCTTAGAAAAGAAACCCCATGACAGGGGATCAATATGAAACCTTGTGGTGAAGATACTGAAGCAGAAGAGGGAATGATCAGGTTGCTGTGAAAGAAACACAAAGGTCTGCATTAAAATGTTGAGACCAAGACCTTGTGGCAAATGCAGGCAATTAGGAAAGGACGCAGAGACCGGAAAGGGTAGATGAGAATTCAGTCTAACGTTGGCTGCTAGTGCAGAGACAAAACTGAATTAACTCTGTTTAGGTCTATTCTAGATGTCCCAAGCCTCTATCAAATCACAATATTGTCACATTGAATTACAATATGGTCACGGATTTGTCACATTGCATAAGAATAGTTAAAAACGAGCACAAAGACTGGATCTAATGGTCCCTGAACCTCATGCCATTTGAATAGACGTCGGGAGCAAAACTGCCTGGCTTGGGTTGTTGTTTAGCGAGGTGCGTATGCTGGGTACATGAGATTGCAGGGGTGAGGGAGCTGCATTTACATAAAGTCCAAATGACAGTGCTGTCCTAATGGTCATTACGGGCAAGCAAAGGGAACGGCACATTTGCTAAACAACAGGAGGAATCGTCAGGGCTATTCGGTGAACACAGCCTTTGTGCAATTATCATTCGAGCTAGCCCTGCAGTCTCTGCTCTTCAGCAGAGGCAAGTGGTTGTTAAGCAGCCAGGGGAGTGTTTCCTACCAAGCACGGGACCCCTCTGATGAGGGAAAGAGGACAGAGGAGGTTTGATTCTGCTACTTCCTGCAGCTCTCCTCCCCCAATTCCCAGGGCTAGGGGGCGGAGGGTGTACTAGGCACACACCAGGAGCTGGGCCCAGGCAGGACGGGGTGGGAAGAGGTCATGGCAAGTGGAGTGGTGCAATTCAGAGCTGTCCTGCCACCGCCTTAATTTGTGCCGAGGCTAGTCAGCCCTGAATCAGGGAGCTGCCTCTCCCTGCCTGCAGCCTCCCCACTTGGGCAGTGACTCAGCTCTTGCCGAAAGAGTAGAAGACACCCTGAGCTAGACTTCTACTCCATATAGGGGTCTGCTAAGCACCTCTGATACCATGGAAGAAACTGAGGAAAACACTCCATCTTGCCATAGTCCCTTTCCTTTGGAGGACCTTGATTATTTAAATCACCACTTCATTTTTCTATGTCTAACAAACTCATCTACATGGCTCCGTCAACGGAGCCATGTAGTCTAGACACACCCCAGGTGTGTGATTTCCCTTCCTCATGCCCTCTTCTCAAGTTAGTGTGAGCGTAAAAAGCAAGGTAGGGCACAGTAGTGTGGGTTGTGTCAGTGGAAACATGGCTGAGCCACGCCAAGGACATACCAAGTGATTTCAGGTGGGTTTGAACTCAGCACAGCTGACTACACTGTCACCTCTCTACCCCCTCAATGCTTCTATGGCTACATTGCCATTATGTTCACAGTAGCTGTAAAAAAGGGGGATTTCCCCTCAGTTAGCCTACATAATACTGGGAAGTTACTCTATGATTAAATTGAGTTAGTTGATATAGAAACTGGTAGGAAAAAAAAGTAGGAATTAAATAAATGTCTCAGGATAAGCCACCCCTGAATATACACTTAAGGGCTGTTAAAAGATAATAGCCAGACAGGAAAAGGCCCGTGAAGATAGGTCAAAGAAAAAAAACCTGACAGGTTTAAAAAGGAATATTCTTTAAAGTGTGGGAGGGATATTTATTTAGGAGAACAGGAGGCAACATAGACATCTGCTGGAGGGCCTGAAAAAATCAGACCTGCCTAAGCACAGTCAGGAGATTTTTAAAATCCTTTCCCCTCTAACATTTAATTCCTATTGCCAAGTGTTGATTCAGAGCTCCTGGACTCCTGATGGGAAGAATGTCAGGTGAACTGAGTCAGATCTGCCAGATAAGAACAATAGGCACACGGGGTCCCTGTATCCAAGGGCTTGGTCAAAGGCACAGGGCCGGACACCAGAGAGGTTGAACTCAGGGTATGTCTACATGTAGGGTGACACGTCGGGTATGTCTAGACTACAGGCTTTTGTCCACAGACGCTTTGTCTACAGATACTGTCGACAAAGCTTCTGTCGACAAAGAGCGTCTAGACTACATCCACTTCCGTCAACAAAACAAGCCGCTTTGTCGACATGAGAGTGTAGACGCAAAGGACAGTGTAGATGCAATAACACCTTCTGTCGACAGAACTCTGTTGACAAAAGGCGTTATTCTTTGTAGAATGAGGTTTACCGCCATCGACAAAACTGCCGAGTTCTGTCAACATTATGTCGACAGAACTCGGCGGTAGTGTAGACGCAGGTATAGTTTTGTTGACAAAACCCTGTAGTCTAGACACACCTGTAGAGTACTGACACTGCACTCTTCATGGAGGTAAATAGCAGAGTAGAGGGATTAGGTGAATACAGGTTGGACCTTTCTAGTCCGGTACCCTCGGGTCTTGCCCGGTGCCACACCAGAGAATTTGCTGAACCATGGGAGGTCAATATTGTCTAACAGCATTGCCAACACGTCCACTGCTTAGTGGGCTCTTAGTGTTCTGTGCTGTTATTTAGCTCTGATTTCCCCCTAAATGTCTTCGGAGAGCCAGGACTGGTGGCTGTAAACAAACTTTATTGGACGGCGGGAAACTTGGCCACACCCATGATAAGTGGACACCCGGCTAACTCAAATCATGCCAGACCATGGATGTTTCCAAACCAGAGAGTGCCGGACTAGAGAGGTTCAACTGTAGAATGCCCTATATGTCTGAGTCCTGGGGGTAGGTACCCTAGAAGAGTATTCTTTCACATTGGAGCAGTGACTCCCATGTCCACACTGCTATTTTTAGTAATGGAGTGCCTCACTGCTGGAACCATTCCTTGCAGCCTTCCCTTGTCAGAGCTTTTCCCCGCTGCTACGCACCACAGTGACATGTGTGAATGCAGCCTGCCTTTCACCTGAGTGACATGTTCTCCATGCCACCTTAGGACAGAGAGTTCAGAAAAGGGGTAGAGGTGTAACTAGCCCTCTGACTGTGACGCTGAACAGCCATGGTGTTTGCAGTGCTTGAAACGGAGATCAGTTAACCCGTGGAACTCCTTGCCAGAGGACTTTGAGAAAACCAGAATTTCAACAGGGTTCAGAAAAGAGCTAGATATATTCATGGATGATAGGTGCATCAATACATATTCTGAAAGCACTGAGTTTTACCAACACTACCAGCTAATGAGGAAAGGGCTGGATTTGAGTGTAACTTTATGTTTTCTCCTGCAAATAGATCTTCTTGTCAGGAGCTGTTTACAAATATACAGTAAAAGTTTAAAAATCCTCACATATTTTTAAAGGCATAATAAAACCACCATTAAATCTGCTGAGTCACCAGCATTGTCCCACAGGTTTTATTCTAATTATGTGGGAAGGTTTATGAAACTAATAACTGTTTTTAATAAAAGAATGGGATTGCTTAAATTTAGAGAATGCATTAAAATTTGCCCAGGTAATTGGATTGTGTGGGAATTCAAGATAAGAATAACTTAATTAAAATGAAAACTTAAAACAAATCATGGGGGCTGATGCTGTGGGACTTCTTTTCTCAGAAAAATTAATTTTCATCTTGTTTTAATCTGCACGTAAAAAGCAACGGAAGGTTTTTTAGGGTTGAAGTGAGGCTAGAATGTTACAGGTTGGGAAATTAATAAGACAGGCCTGTCACTGCACACTCCAGCCAACGTCATGGGTGGGGAGGAACTGAATTTCCTCTCAGGGAGGGCCGGAACCAAATGATGAGTCTGATAATCACCGTCTCTTGCTCCCCGAGGCACATTACGTGCACCAGCCCTCCCCCAGTTCTACGGGCTCCAGTGCATTGGTCATTGGATTAAAGGGATGGCGCGAAGGTTGTGCCCACTCCTTACCCTACTTATTTACATAAGTGTCACAGAATCATAGAACACAAGAACTGGAAGGGATCTTGAGAGTCATCAAGTCCACTCCCCTGCCTCCTGGCAGGACCAAGCACTGTCTAGATCAGAGGTGGGCAAAAGGGTCTGCACGGGCTGGATCCGGACTACCAAGCAGATTGAACCGGCCTTCCGGAGGCCCTGCCGCTCCCCTGCCCCCAGGCCAATTAGGGGCTGGGGGTGGAAGAAGTGCCCGAAGTCTCCTCTACGCTGCCAGGATCACGTAGCACTTTGAAGTGCCACATGCTTCTGGCAGGGTGGGAGGAAATTTCACACGCTCCCCCTCCCCCAAGCCCTGATTGGCCTGGGGGAGGGAGGAGTGCGCGAAGTTTCCTCTGCCCTAGCCCCACCCCTTCCGTAGTGGCCCAGAAACCCTTCAAAAATTTTTGAAGTGGCCCTAGTCAAAAATTATGCCCACCCCTGATTTACATCATTCCTGATAGGTGTCTGTCTAACCTGCTCTTAAATATCTCCAGTGATATCTTCCACAAGTTCCCTAGGCAATTTATTCCAGTGCTTAACCACCCTGACACAAAGTTATCCCTAATATCCAACCTAACACTCCCTTGCTGTAATTTAAGCCCATTGCTTCCTGTCCTATCCTCTAAGGTTAAGGAGAACAATTTTTCTCCCTCCTCCGTGTAGCAAGCTTTTAGGTACTTGAAAGTTGTGAGAAATAACAGCACAGTAGCAGTTTGCTACGCTCCAGTATCCCTCACCACTGAACTTTAGGTCTGAAGGCAAAAAAGCACTAACGAGAACCTTTCACTTCATTTTCTACCAATACGCAGAACGTGATTATTTACAGCACTGTAGTCGGTAGTGAGACTAAAGAGTAACAACCGGGAAGCCAAAGAAGAGAAAATGATGTAAAAAAATCCCAGTGATAACATGAAGCTTGTTCCTTCTGGCCTGGCTTGGAGAGAGAGAAAGGTTTGTGTTTACTTGGCCAGGAATGTGCTGAGATATGAAGAAAGATTTATTATTCTTTGTAATTACTGTAATGCCTGAGGGTATGTCTACACTAGGGAGTTTTGTCAGAAAAATGGCTGTTTTTCCGACAAAACTTGAGGAATGTCCACATTGCAATTGCGTTCTTCCGCAAGAAAATTGAAAGAACAGAGGGGATTTTCCGGCATTGGTAATCCTCATTCTACGAGGGAGAAACCTTTTTGCAAAAGAGCTCCTGTATGTGGACGGGGAAGAGGGAGTTCTTTTGGAAGAAGAGAAAAGAGGAAAAAAAATAGGTGCTCGGGTGGCCACTCTGTCCATAGAATTACAGCTTACATGCGAGAGAGCATCCATGCAGTCTGGATGCTCTCTTTCGAAAAACCAGATCGCTTTTTCGATACACTTTTGCAGTGTGGACGCTCTCTTTCAGGAGAAGTTTTTTCAGAAGATCTCTTCTGAAAAAAAAACTTCTTCCGAAAGAGGCCTGCAGTCTAGACGTAGCCTTACAGTCCCAACCAACAGCAGGGCCTATTATGATATGTGCTGTTCATGCACATAATAAAAGACTAGAAAAGATAGATAATGATGGGAGAAAGAAAACACTGTCCCTCGATTACAGAGGGGAAACTGAGGCACACAGAAAGGGAAAAAAATGGCTTGCTCAAAGTCAGGAAGAAGTCAGAACGGAAGCCAGATCTTCTGAGCCCAAGTCCAATGCTTCTTTTGGACCTTCCTTCTTCTCTGTCGCGATCTGTGTGCGTGTCCAGCTCTTCCATTCCATCCCCTAGCACCATTTCTGAATTTTGTACGTGTCTCCCTGCATTTTCTCAGCCCTGATTTAATCGATGGCGGCAGTTCCCAGCTTTGGAATCCAAGCACAACTGCAGGCGAGTCTCTGCAATGCACTGGGGAACACTTTGTCATTAAAAGAGAGCCCAGCCCTGCGGCTATGGTGTGTTCTTTCTTCAGACCAATTTCACAGCACCTTTTACAGGATGCTGCTGCAGGAAATTTGATTTTTACTTTCCCAAAGTTAAAAGCTGCTCTTTCCTGATAGGATAAAAATAGTCTCCAAAGCTGTCCTACACCCTCTAGGCCTGGTGAATAATTGAATAACACTTTCCTGGCAGTAACTCAGTAATGAAATAGGGTCACACAGTGCTTTTGCCCATTATTCAACAGGGATAACTTCGCCCAGCTTGTAGAAGAGACAGGTGGTGGTGTTGGTGGTGATGGTGGAGTGTGGGGTTGGGTGGGGGTGAATGGATCAAATCCTGTTGTTCATACTGATCTAAATCCAGCAGAAGTCTCTTGAATTTACACTACTAGCAGTGAGATCTACACCAGATTTTGGATGTACTGTAGCATATTTAAGAACAAAATGTAGACCTCTATTTTGTTCTTAAAACCTATGTTAAGATACTGGCTATTTATCATCAGTGTGTCTACTGAGACTAATTTGACCATTGATGTATGCAAATATACCCATATTTACTTCCTCCAAACTCTGCTCCTCCCTCTATTTAGAAGCTCTGATTATGAATTTTCAGTGTATCGTCAGATCCTCAGGCAAGATACTCATTTGGACTAAACTGGTTCATTTCTACTGATGTTGCTGGATATACGCCAATGGAGCTATGCCACTTTACATCAGCTAAGGATTTTTTTTTCACTTTTTGTTTATCTCTACTAATGGAGTGGCTAGTCCCTTTCCCTATCAACATAGGATTACTTCCTACAGAAACTGCATGTATGAATTTACTGACTGGGACTCTCATTCTCTCTCCATCTATAAGTGGTCTCAGGGCCACTACATTGAACAGAGAACCACACTCACTAGGGCTGTGTCTACACTGGGCCACTTATTCTGGAAATTCAGCCGCTTTTCCGGAATAAGCTGCGAGCTGTCCACACTGGCCCTTGAATTTCCAGAAAAGCAACAACACTCTACTGTATAAAATCAGCCACTATTCCGGAAAAGCTACGCTGCTCCCGCTCGGGCATAAGTCCTTATTCCGGAACACTGTTCTGGCAAAGGGCCAGTGTACACAGCCCAGTAGTCTTTTCCGGAAAAAAGCCCCGATCGCAAAAACGACGATCGGGGCTCTTTTCCAGAAAAGCGTGTCTACATTGGCCACAGATGCTTTTCCGGAAAAAGGGCTTTTCCGGAAAAGCAGCCTGCCAATATAGATGTTCTTTTTCCGGAAATACTTATAACGAAAACTATTCTGTTTTAAGCATTTCCGGAAATTCATGCCAGTGTAGACACAGCCTAAGTGTGTGTTGGTTACATGTACATAGGGTGATTCCACTGGCGGATGAGTTTGCTCTACAGTCTTAGCTGAGTACCAGGGCTGCGTCTAGACTGGCACTTTTAGCTGTCTACACTGGCCGCTTGAATTTGCGCAAGAACACTGACGATCTAATGTAAGATTGTCAGTGTTCTTGCACAAATACTATGCTGCTCCCGTTCGGGAAAAAGCCCTCTTGTGCAAATGTATTTGCACAAGAGGGCCAGGGTAGACAGCTAAAAAGTGTTTTGTGCAAAAAAGCCCTGATGGCAAAAATGGCGATCGGGGCTTTCTTGCTCAAAACCGCGTCTAGATTGGAACGGACGCATTTCCGCAAAAAGTGCTTTTGTGCAAAAGAGTCCGTAGCAATCTAGACGCTCTTTTCTGCAAATGCTTTTAACGGAAAAAACTTTTCCATTAAAAGCATTTGCGGAAAATCATGCCAGTCCAGATGTAGCCCAGCTGTCTTTTAGCCAAAGCTTATGCACTAAGCTCCAGAGGCCCCAGGTTCGGTTCCCCCTGATGGCAATACATATACACCTGCCTTGCTGTAAAATGGAAGCAATTGGGAGATTGTGCCTAATTTCAATTTTACTAGAGATTGGATTTCTACCATTCCCTGGGGGCAGAAGAGGGAGATTGTTTCTCTCTAAGGCTATGTATACACAGCAGTGCTATATTGGAATAACTGACATTATTCTGAAATAACAAAGAGTGTGTCTACACTGCAAGCCATAATTTCAAAGTAATGTTGACCTGGAGGACTTCTTATTCTGACTCCTGTAACCCTCATTTTAAGGGAAGTCGGAGGAAGAGTGTTCTTCCTTCAACTTCCTGCTGTGTAGACAGCGCCAAAAGTCGAATTAAGCTATATCAACTTAAGCTATGCAATTGGAGTAGCTCAAGCTGAGTAGCTTAATTTGACTTTAGCCCTCCTGTGTAGATGTGCCCTTAACTGGAGAGTTATTTCAAAATAACTCCCTTTATTTTGAAATAACAAGGTGAGTGTCATCTCTACCAAGCCCATTATTTCGAAATAGTGGGCTTGTTATTTTGAAATAACCATTATTCCTCTTCACAAACAGGAGTTATTATTTCAAAATAGTTATTTTGGGAGCTATTATTTCAGAATAATATGCCAGTGTAGACATAGTGTAAAAGAAGATGTGAATTTGATGTTTCATGTAACTTGGCTTCTAAAAGTAAATAAAGGAAAATCAAGGCAAATATATTTGGGATGTTTGGTATAAATTACCCTATCAACCTGCAGTGTATTTAAACAAAGATGACAAAATTGAACAACTGCACACAGGCAAGTAAAAACCTTCAGCAGAGTATCAGTTTGGATGTTTTTAAACAGAATTTAAATTTAAAGAGAAAGTAAGTTAAAGAATTCTGTCAATTATGAATTATCCTTTTTTCTGCATTTCATTAAAAATAAAAAAAACATTTGGCATTATAGAAACACAAACATTTGCTTATAACTTTAAAAAGCACCATTTGGAATCTTTAAAAACATAATAAAACAAAATAAAAACAAATGACAAAACCTTAGCTTTCTTTTCAGAATAATTTCATTCTTTAATATTATTATTAATTTTATTATTTATATCTCTTTGCATTAAGCAATGTGTTAAACTTAATATGTGATAACTATAGTATTCTATTGTTTTTATAATAGGACCACAACCATAAAACTGGAACCATTTAAGGATGCTGCATGTTAAGATATTGGCAGGAAATCATTGCATATAGAACTGATCTGCACTGGCTAAATGAGATCATACCATTCCTGCCCTAACATGCTCAGGAGATGTGCAACTAGGAAAGCTTCCTTTAATGTAGAGAAATTAAGCCATCAAATATTTGAACTCCATTTCCTAAAGGAGACTACTTGCTATAAGGACCAGTGACAACACTGAGTTTTCTGTAGCAGGCATGTTAGTCTATGTTTACATTGCATGCTGATTTAAAAATAACTCATGTTATTTCGAAATAATAGAGTGCAAGTCTACGCAGCAAGCCCATTATTTCAAAATAATTTTGAAATAACGGGCTTGTTACTCTGACTTCTGTAACTGTCATTTCATAAGGCGTAAGGGCAGTCGAAGGAAGAGTGTTCTTCTTTGACTTCCTGCAGTGTAGACAGCACCAAAAGTCGGGTTAAGCTATTTCGAGTTCAGCTACACAAGTAATGTAGCAGAAGTTGCATAACTTAACTTGACGTTAGCCTACAATGTAGACATGCTTTTAGACATGTTCCCTTTGACAAACCCAAGAAAGTCAAAGTACACAAAGCTAGGACCCAAAGCAGATGTACAGACAAAAAATATTCTGGGGATCAAACTGGCTAGGCCTGCACTGACGCTGGGGGTTTTTTTTTCGGAAAAAGCTACGCAAATTGCGCTCCACAATTTACGTAGCTTTTCCCAATTGCTTTTCTGGAAGAGGCCTTCCCATCATTTGGCCCTGTCTAGATGGGGCCAAATGGCAGAAAAGTCTCCTCTTTTGGAGGAGCCTTACTCCTTGTAGAACGAGGTATACAGGGCTCCCCAAAAGAGTGAGTTTGCTCTTCCACAAAAAAAAATGGAAGCGCAAACGTGTTCCCTGGACATTGTGGGGTTTCTCTGGGACACCTCTGGTCCCCAGAACACCCCCACAGTGTAGACACAGCCACCATGGAGTTAGGTTTTAATAATAGACCGGAAGCAGGAGATTTGTTGCTTTTGCACAAGAAAACTGAAGTTGTCCCAAAGAGGGTGACGAGATGTCTCAATTTTAGAGATGAAATCTCAATATTCAGGGTTCTGGCTATTGTAGGTGCCTATTCCTTCACCCCATACCAATTTTTCACACTTGCTATTTGGTCACCCTAGTCCCAAGTGAAAGGGACCTTGAGTTGGGGCCTAAAGCCAAGACAGAAGGAGAATGAGACCAACAGATCGGTTAAGAGAAAGCATTTGGAAGAGCTTTGTGAGATAGGAAATGAATTCACAGGTGTAGGTAGGACAAGATTAGGTTATAGCCTTGGAGGTGAGGAAGAGTAGTTCAAGTAGGATACAACCACAGACAAGAGGTGGTTGATATGGACAGAGTGAACAGAGAAGAAGATGGCTTTTAAGCTATTACGCCAGCTGGATAAAGGAGAGGCTTCTGCATATTGCCTCTCGGGCTTTCAGTAGATTCAATCCAGATGTGCAATAATATGACAAGTCTTTATTGGTTTGATTTTCAGTTTCTACTTCCAAAAAATTGCAGACAAAGGGCAACTGTCAGAATTTGACTCAAGAGACAAACTGATAAAGCAAAGGGGGGTAAAAAACCACAGGAAATTCTTTATTACTGCTCTTTTGTGTTAGTTTGAGTTTTACTGAGTATTTTCTCCCTGCTTTTACAAGCTGTAGTGGCATCATTTTTATATTTTCCTCCTTAATTTGACAGCCTGAAAAACTCCCATCTCCCCGGAGGGGTATGTTGTGTGTAACTGAGAGCTCCTAACAATATTGCAGGTATTTTTCAAATGCTTTTTACTTCTCCGCGGTCACTCCGAAGAGAAAACGGGCAATGCTGTTTAATGGAGACATTTAAATGCACATTAAATGATGGCAGAGCTGATTAATAAAGCTGCATGAGCTTCCTTCAACACCTGAACTCCAGAACAGCTCTCTCTCCACTAATGGTTGCTAACTGAGTGATGCTGTTGTGTACAGTCGACTCAGAATACTAACTTGTTCCAGCCCTGCGAACACTTCTGAATATGTTTAATTTTAATCATGGGTTATGTTGATTTCCTTGGGAAAACTGACATGGGCAACGTTTATTATGATTATTTATTAGCAGTATTACCACATGCACAGAGTTGTGTGTGTTAGAAAAGAACAGGTGGCCTAGAGGCAGATGGGATAGAAGGGTTTTTTATTGCAAATATGCATTCTGCTTCATACCCCCAAAGCCCTGGTTTGAGCAAGCAACAAATTAACCCCAGGTACTTCTCTTTATCTTAGTTAGTATGTAAATACACTGAACTATTACAGCACCTCTCAAGCCCTAACTTAGTAATGTGAACTCCTATTTAATGCATAATCATGACCCTGTGATGAATATAATTATACCTGGCCCTGTTCACTGTTTACAGCTTTTTAGCTGAAGCAAGCCATTTTACATTACAAACTTCTTGAATCAGCAACCTGGTGGGGATGGAGGGAGGAACTGTGACCGTGAATATGTGTCAGAGTGGGTGGGAAGGAAGGAGGGAGGAAGATAACATACAGTTATGGACAAGGAGTATTCATTAGAAGTTACCTCCTTGGTACAGCTACATGCTTATCTATCCTGAGCAAGCAGAAAAGGAGGAAAACATGTCTATAAATCAATAGCGACACTGCCTGCCCTGCTCTCTCCCCATCCACCCTGGTAGCGATTACCCAGACCTCTTATTTAACTCTTTCATGCCCTATGAGGATTCATTACCCAGTCTTGCATTGACCTCTGTGCAAGCTAACCTCTGAAGCAACATGATTATGGCCTAACTAATAATTTAATATCAAAAGAGGAACTGAGGAGAGAAGCTCAAGTTGCAGGAGGGAGCTTTTTTGGTGTGACACCAAGGACTCATGTTTGTGCCATCCTCTAACATGCAAATGCCTTACCTTCCGCATACAGCACTGGCCTCTCAACATGTTTAAAAAAAGATGTTCTCCTACAACCCTACCTGCCTGCCTTGTTAGTGATGAAACAAGGACCTCATCCCATTTCCTGATCCCCCAAATATCAATGCTAAGATATGCTAACATTGCCACGTTGACTCAAACCAAGAATGTGGGATTTCTTTTTATTTTCTTCTTACGTCCCTGTCACCAAAGTAGAGAAAAGATAAATTTAGACTCAGTCAACATTTTTTATTCAAACTACTTTTTTTCCTTCAAAATTGGGCTATTTTCACCAAAAATACAGATTTTAATGTCTACAAAATGTTTCACTGTTTAAAAAAATCGAATAATTTATTGGCTGTGGGATAGAGGCCATTTTAGGAAGGGGATCTATATTGATTTGTCATCTTAGTCATGTGGTGAGATTTTTTTTTTCAAACTAAAAAAAATTCTTTAAAAATGAAATAGCTTCATAATTCAGTTTTTTAAAATAACCATGCAAAAATTATAAAAAAGTGAGAGAAAAAAGAGTTTCAGTTGAAAATGCAGTGGAATAAAACTATCCTCAGGAATATTGTCATTTTTCAGCATTTTAGTTTTCTATATTATTGCCCAGCTCTAGGTAGTCTTTAAAGAAGTGTTTTGTCCCCCTCTATATTACACATGCACGATCACACTGTATTGAAGGCAATTGCACAGCTCATGTTGACTTCAATAAAAGTAGAATCAAGTCCTCTCAATTAGTCCACTAGATGGGTCATAACATGTCAGTAAATCACACAGAGATGAAACTATTCATCTCCATTGTGATCGAAGGAAGCACGATCCCAGCTGGAAGGAGACATAGAATTACTTAGGGGTACAGACATATTCAAGATTCACCAAAAAGGGTCACAGAAGCTCTCTATGGAAAGCAAGGATCATACTGGTCATCATTATCATTGAGAGACATACATATGGAATGTAGGTGTAGTGTTTCTTGAGACAAACTTCTTCAGACAGCAGATGGAAGACACTTATAAACACTAAGCCAAGGCCCATCAGAGAGATGTTACAATAGAAGCCTATTAGCACACTAAGTCAAATGCTAATGATGACCTTGCAGAGATTACAGAAGAAAATTGACAGGAAGAAGTAGATGGACGTGGAGGGAACAGTCCCTGTTTTTCGGGAGAAGATCGGAAAGTCGGGTCTTGTACATTACGGGTGGATATGAACCCCCCAGGTATCTTTCAATCTGTGAGGCCAAGCTGCCAGCAAGCTTCATGCTATGAAAGAGGAAACTCTGCTAACATGGCTGAAAACCCTGAGAAAAGGATTCTACTGTAAGACACAGGACAGTGTCTTGTGAGTTATGCTGAGGCTCAAAGATGCATGTTATGATTTTGTTTTTTATGAAGCCATTTTTTTTTCAATAGTTTCACGTCAAATCATTTGAATTGCAGTTCTCTCCTACTGGGCTTACTTGTGTTTTCACTAGAAACATATCTAAGAGGTGGGTGGTAAGCGGAGTGGTAACCCTTAGTGGAAACTAGCAAGATGGTGTGTGCTGTTCCATTGGGAATAGTGAACCTTTGAGTGCTCCGTGGAAAGGGGGAGAAGGATTCGAGAAGGATGTTTGGTGGTTGGTGTGGTTGGAAGCCTTGTAAGGTTGTACTTTTTTTGCAAGGGGCCCAATGCAATCAGGATCTTGCTTGTGCTTGCTGTGAATCAGCTAAGAGAAGCTTGTAGGAAGGGGCTTCACTGCCGTGCGACCCTGGGAAGCAATGCTGTGTATGCCCCCAAATGAATGAAGAACGCCAGTCCTCTTGCTCAGGTAATGAAGAACACAAAATGGAACATGTTATTCATTTTCCTTATCCTTCCCTGGCAAATGGCCAGTCTCCTAAAAGCAGGTGACAACAGCAAACATTATTTCACTGTAGCTTCTATTTAGGTACTCTGTAAAATTAGATATATTTTATTGTTCTTCTCCAGTGATGGTTACAGATAATAATAATAACACATTATAATAAACTGCAAGAAACAGTGGCCTTTGCAATGTTTTGTTTTGTAGAATATGCCTAATTTGACTGATCAGATGTAGTAGAAAATTCCTCAGTATCCTTCTATTTGGTTAGATGTCACAAAACCTGAATTTGAGAAAGTCCTGTTGTACTCAATATTGAGTGACACTTTATAGAATGATCTCATCTCCAGATAGTTAATAAAGGGTTAATACATGATTAATAGAAGTGCTATTAAACAGTTATTCAATTGCTACAAAGTCTAACCTGTGAATAGGATTCTTCTAGCAAGGCCTGATAACCTATCTTCTGATGTATTTATAACCATCCCTCACACATACTACTCAGATCAATACCAACATTTAATAGTCATTTATTAATCCTTTATGCAGCATTTATATAAATGGCACCTTCATTTAAAATGTGGCTTCACTTCCTGAAGGAAAAAAATTACTGCCACATCTTACCCTAAAAGGTGCCTAGATTTCAGTGGTGGAAATGAGAATGTTTGAGTTAGAGTGTGCATGCATAAGCTGAAGAAGCAACATAATGAACCTGTCACACAAGCCTTTCAGATGGATATTAAGGCAGAAATATTCAGTGTGAAGTGAGTTACAGAAGTCCAGACCCGGCGGTCATGCTTATCATGCATAACCATGAGACGTGAGAAGGAACTTATTTCAGATACTACTTCCCTCGTTGGCCTACCCTGCCATATCTCTCTCTTGCGTATTTAACAGCGAGGCCTACTGGCTATTTTACAGTGTCACTAACATACAGTTCATTTGACAAATCTAATCTTTACACCAACCTTTTGTGACTGCATCATGAGAGGGAAAGAAAGGAATGATGAATGCTATTGCGCTGGACACTCAGCAGACAAACATTCTCTGTCTCTGGACATTTCAAAATCACAATTGGACACTTGACTGAAAATCTGCTGTAGTTCAAACAGGAATTAATTCAAGGAGTCCTAAGCGGTGTTCCCGCTAAACGGCACAGAAGCACAGCTTCACTAGGGATTAATTAGCCCTGCCCAGTCAATCAGAGCCCTGAACCTCTGACTGGACAGGGCTGATGAATCCCCTGTGAAGCTGTGGTGCCATGCAGTTTAGAGGGAACACTGGTCCTAAGGCCTATATTAAATAGAAGATCAGACTAGAACCTAGATGAACCTAGAGAAGATATACAACTTCTCAATCTACAATATAGCATCAGCACATGGCAGGACACTACCAACTTCCCCCTCACAATTCACAAGTGTGCCTCATCCTTGTCCAAGTATGAGCAGAGATCCGTCTCTTGACATAAGGAGGTAGTGTCTCTGTTCCATTCAAACTTTGGTCCAAAAACCCAACACATACTCTCAAAGAGGGTGACTTTTCTGTATATTGTGGACACCCATCCATTGGCACATAGCTAAGAGCACGCACTCAGGTCAGAAGACCGCAAAATGCCTAGAATACCACTTGGACTGCCATCTATTCGCTCATAATGCTGAGATGGAGACAGACGTCTTCTCTAGCTGTGGAAGGCTTTGTGTCCCGCTTTTTCCTCACTGTGGTCAACAGTCCCTTTGAAATCAGTGACCCTGATTCTAATCTGCCATCAATAATAAGTAATTCACTTAAGCCAATCTCATCTCTCCTGGGTAGGCGCTGCAAAGTTTGGCCAAACACCACAAGACTGATTGCTTTTCTGAGTGGCGGAATGCCACACCATTAACACCAGGTTACATTATTAATTGATTCATAATGGTTCTCGTTTGGTAATTATGTTTGTGAGGGGGACCTGCCAATACAATTTGTTCTCATTTATTGCTACAGCATCAAATATAATGAGTTTAGGTGCACGTAGGTCAGACAATGTATGACTTTCATGATGACCATGTTGTTCGCCCAAAGAAACATCTTCAGGTATGGAAGCTGATGAAAATACAGATTTTGAAAGAAATCAGAAAAAGTAAAATATGTTTCAACCAGATTTCATTCAGGTTACAATAGTTAAGTATAGTCATATATTTTTAATCAGCTGCGTAATGTTCTCTATGAATAGGTTGTGATACCAATACAGCGGTTGTGAAACCCACTAGGCCTCATTTATGAAATTATTGCTCTGAGAAGAAAAATACTAAGGTGATATTATTCAGTTAGGGTATGTCTACACTGCACGCTTTTTTCAAAATATGCTATTTTGAAATAAGCTATTTGGAGCATTTCTTCCAACATAGCTTGTCTACACTATAGGGAAACCTCAAAATGCGTCCGAGGCAGGCTTCCCTAATGTAGACGTGCTATCTCGATTTAGAGCCCCAGGAGACACTGGGGAGTAATTACTTTGAATGGTCCTGAGAAGGAGCTGTTTCAAATGAGCAGCAGTGGAACATTCGCACTACTGCTATTTCGAAATAGCTATTCAGGAATAGGTGTTATTCTTTGTCAAATGAGGTTCACAGAGGTCGGAATAAGCCATCCATTATTTCAAATTTATTTCAAAATAATGGAATTGCCCTGTAGATGCTTGCGTTGTTATTTCGGAATAACGGCTGTTATTCTGAAATCGCACTGCTGTGTGGATGTACCCTTTGTACTTCAGTTTCTTCATCTGCGTGACTGAAACCATTTGTTTTGAAGACTGAGAGATTAATCAAATTCCCATCAAGTCACTGTGACAGCCAGTTGTCCTGCCATGGGGGTAGGGGACTGGACTCAATGACCTCTTGAGGTCCCTTCCAGAGCTAGTGTTCTATGATTCTATGATTAAAGCTTGGCTATTCCTGACTTAGGCTCGGAGCTCAGGCTGGTAGATAATTCTGCTTTTTTAGGATTCGTTGAAATCTTGGTGTTCTTACACCTACACATAATGAACAAGCTCTGTTCTGTACATCTCCAAGTCTATGCAATGCTGCAATGCATCCCTATTCGGTATAGCTCTTAAGTATGTGCTCAAATTTTGAACTGGTACATGTGCAGCATTGACTTCAATGGGACGTTGGACCTAAACCATTTTTTTCTGAAGAATTAATCTCAAAGACCTTTCATTCTTTATGTGCTGGTATGTGATAAGTTCCTTTTTTATGAGTCATTGTTGCACATAAACCATATACAGGCAGTATATCCCGTTATCCCATATACAGGCAGTCCCCGGGTTACGTACAAGATAGGGACTGTAGGTTTGTTCTTAAGTTGAATTTGTATGTAAGTCGGAACTGGTACATATTGTAGGGGAAACTCTAGCCAAACATTTCTCCAGAGCTCAGTTTTAGTCTCCCACACCTCACTTCCCTCAGTCCTTTATTCTCAAGCTGAGGTGTCTGCTGAGAAAAGCCACTCCGCGTCTCCTTGGTCCGTGGGGGGTGGGGGAGGCGCTAGCTTCGCGTCTCCCTGGTCTGCTGTGGGGAAGCAGCTAGTACGGGGTTGCCTCACCCCGTTTGTAAGTAGGGATCCAATGTAAGTCGGATCCATGTAACCCAGGGACCGCCTTTGCTTAATTAACATAAGAACAGCCGTACTGGGTCAGACCAAAAGTCGATCTAGGCCAGTACCCTATCTTCTGACAGTGGCCAATTCCAGATGCTCCAGAGGGAATGAACAGAAGTGGTAAAATTAGTCATTGATAGACTTCTGCTTATCTGGGTGAATCCAATACGTATTGTAAAAACTTTCCCACACTCCACACTAATTTGTAACTAAAAATTTACTTTATCATTTCTTTTTAAAGAAATAGCCCTCTAGAAACCACAACTCGTTATGAATTATGAATTATTATTATTATTATCCCAGTACCTTCATGATCCTTAATGTGGTGTAGGAAAAATCCCTCTTTTTGAATGAAGTAGGGACTTAAGTATGCACTCCATGTATTGAACCCAAAGGAAGTTTTGTCTGGGTCTTCTTACTTCTTAAACCCTTGTACTCTGAGTGGGGGACAGAACATGTACAAGTCTCCTCCACTTCACTCTGTCTTGAGACAAATCTTCTAGCTGACTCCAGGAGTACCCCAGTTGTTGTCCTTCAGTCTCAGTAGATCTTCTCCACATTGTCTGAGATCTTCCTCTTTTTTATTTTCCTTGCGGGTTCCATGTGAGAGCTTGTCAGGCAATGCTGGATGATGGTTTTCTGAGAGTGTGGCCTAGCCATCCCCACTTTCTTCTCTTGATTTGAACATCAAGTGGTTCTTGTCCTCTCTGTTACAATAATTTGGGACATATTAATTAGAGACAAAAAACTACAATGCCATCTTCAGGATTGTTCCCACTGTAGTATGAATGAATTTCATGCAAATAGTTCATCAGCCTTATGAACAAGAGTAAATTTCACAGTTAAGTCCCACTTAAGCGGGCAGATGCACGGGACTTGTATGTGAAGTTATTTCCCCCCAAGCAGGGAGCAAATACAAGTAATATTATTAATGTTAACTGGAGCACTTGACTGAGTAAGTATTGTTCTCATGAGTAATGTTTGCAGAATTTGCCCCTAGTACATAAAGAAGATCTACGATGCTCATGAATTATAATATGTCCTCCCCTGCTTACGTTAATTTCTCTTTCACTGCTGCAGGCATGGCTTTTCTTAAGGACCTAAAAGGAGAGAAGAGGAGCAGTTGCATACATAGTTTAAATGCTAATTTCCATTTCGCAAGTCAGAATTCACACACCTGTTAATTTGCTGAGACAGGTTTTTTCTTCCTACCTTCCCGACAGTCCCTCCCTCACCCCCCTTCCACCCTTCTATTTCGCATTTCTCACATACTGTAGGGACACTCCGTTAACCAGTCCAGTTCATATTTGAGGAAATATAATCCATAAATCTTCTATATTAGTCTTGTGTCCACACACAAGGGTTTCATTATTAAGACTATTTTGAAGGGTTCGCTGAATATTACACTGTGAAATAAGTGTCTATTACCTGGAAGCAATTTCCCAGCTGTCTGCTGGGAACTGGGACATACTTTAAAAGATTTAGTAGTGGAAGTCTTTCATTTAGAAAGTCCACTTCCGCAATTCACATGTGAAAGGAATGGAAAATGTTTCTTTGCCAACTCCAAATGCAGTAAATGCATGTGAATAGCTCCCCTCCCCGAAATATGGCCAATTTCGGCAGGAGTTCATCCCGGAGATATATTTCCAAGCAGGTGTTTTGCTTCACTGTGCACATCTTGAATTGTGTACATTCCATCATATCTATCATTTTCCCCATGCACAGTCGAAGAATTTGGTCTTTTCAGTTGAATGAACTGGGAGAGTGGAGTGCATCACTTCTCATATTAAAATGTTCCATAGTGCTGGGCTCCTGTGTATGTCTAGAAACAGTAAATGTATAATGAAATGGCTAGGGAAGCAAAGCACAAATTGCTAGTTAAATCACTCGATACATATATAATGGTGGAAGAAGCAACATGTTAGAAGTATTTTCCCTTTTCCATTTTTTTTGTCCTTATTTGCAGCAAGAAGCAAGGCAAGAAGTCCTTCTATAACCCACACAGCTAGGCTTCGTTTACACTGCAGCAGTTTTTCGAAGAGGAAATGCAAATGGAGTGTTCATTTGCAAATCTCGCGCTCTCATTTGCATATTCTCTTCTGATCCTTTTTTGCAGACGAGGTTTTTGCAATAAAAAGCCCCGTGTAGACGGGGCCATTTGTCGGAAAAACCCTGTTTTGTGCAAGTTTCCTTATTCCTCAAAAAATGAGGTTCCATTTGCATTACCTCTTCCAAAAAACTGTCGCAGTGTTGATGTAGCCTTAGCGTGGTTCACTGTCAAATATAGTGGCACTTAGACTAGGCTGTAGAGCTCCCTTGTTCTTATCTCTCGCTGTAGGCTACGTCTAGACTACACCCCTCTGTCAGCAGAGGTATGTAAATTAGATGTTTCAAAAGTGCAAATGAAGCGGGGATTTAAATATCCTATGCTTCATTTGCATAATCGCGTTATGGCGCTTTTTCAAACGAGCGCCATTTTGAAAGTAAAATCGCGGTCTAGATGCGTTTCTTTCGAAAGCGGGCCACTTTTTCGAAAGATCATATTGAGGTTTACAAGATCTTTTGAAAAAGCACCCCATTTTCAAAAGAAACGCATCTAGACCGTGGTTTTACTTTTGAAAGGGCACTTGTTCGAAAGACCGCCATGACGCGATTATGCAAATGAAGCATGGGATATTTAAATCCCGCTTCATTTGCACTTTTGAAATGTCTAATTTATATCCCTCTGCCAACAGACGGGTGTAGTTTAGACGTAGCCTGTAAGTGGTCTGAGAGCTAGCTGGTTTTTAGCTCAAGCTGCAGAGACGCCTACACTAAACTCCCGAGGTCCCAGGTTCAAATCTGCCGAGTGGCAGTTACCCTTCCATCTGTGACACCATCATCTCTCAAAAGCTAGGGTGGGCCAGCCAAAGCCAACACTAGATACCACAAGGAAGTGGGGGTCACGAGTCAGTGCTCATCACTTTGGCTCAATGCCACCCCAAAGAGTATAGTGTCCACCAAGTACTGAGTCATCTCTTTTAAGGTCATAACTTCCACTAAAATTCAGGCTGCTTCTTTGGATAGCTGCAGTGTGCCTCATCACCAAAGATGATCTTCTGGTTGGATCATTAGCTTCCCCAGTTTGGGCCAGGGGGTGGTGGTGGAGGGCAATGTGAACGCTGATCCTTGCCCCCCATTGTAAGTCAGTTGGACATGTCTGTTAGTGCCATTAAACTTTCAGTGTGGGATTAAGGGTCCAAATGCCTGACTGAAGCCAGTGAGACCAGAAACAGACCCTACGGGTCAAATTCTACTCTTATGTTTCCTCGGGAAAGTTTGTCTTCAAAGGGATTAGACACCTGGGATCCAGGGAGCATGGTTCTGTTAGGGTTAGGACTCTAGCTTTGGGTGTAGGAGATTGTGGTTCAATTAGGAAATTCAAAGCCTTCCTACATAACTTTGGGTGACAGTCTTTTTGTGCCTCACTTCCCCATCTGTACAAGTGAGATAATAGCCCTGCCCTGCCTCACAGGATAACTGCATCCAGTGTTGTGAGGTGTTCAGATATGACAGTGATGGGAGGGCAGACAAGAAGCATCTTAGATGGCAAAATGGAGAATTCAGGCTATGTCTACACTACAGGGGTTTTCCGGGGTGTCATGGCTCCTTCCCCACTCTGGCATGATAAATGCAGATGTGGGGGCCAGCAAGTGTACCCCAAAGCCTTATCTAATAGGCTTTGGTATAAAAATTCCCCCAAAATCTTAAAAACCTAGATCTTGGGAATAAAACTTCCACTGCCACCACCCAAATGTTGATAAAGAAATCAGGGGAAAGATCATCTGGGAAATCTTACCCCTAAAATAAAAATCAAGGCACACAATTAACCACTGCCAGGTTAATAAAAAGAAAAGAAAGAACTTTTATTATTACAACAATATTCCTGTTGCAACCATAATGACTAGATAGGGAGGTAACAAAATATACTCATGGAGAAACTCCATGGGCCTAGAACTTAGTTACAAAGAAAAGCCAAAACATCTTTTAAACAGTGTCAGATCTCAGATCCCATACCCAATCCTTAAAACAATAAAACCTAACGAAACTACCTAAACTTTACCCTACTTACAGAAAATGAAAAATGGTGTCTTGGAGAGAGAGAGACATGCTTGTCCCTCTCTGTAGCTGCAGAGAACTCTCCCAGAGAGACAAAAGGGAGAAAAGAAAAAACCCAAATTCCTTTGTCCCAGTTTGAAAAATCCCACCTACATTCCTATAGGTCACTCCACCTGGCTAGGTGTAGTTAACTCCTTAATCCCCAGGCTGCTGGCTAACCCTCATAATCATGACACGGGGTATCCCGGAAAAACTCCACTGCATCCAGGGAACACGTCTACTCTTCCTTGGTGTGGTCTTTTTTTTTGGTTAGTTGGTTGGTTTTTTTGCAGAAAAGCAGATGCACTCTTTCCGAAGCACTGTCTTCCTCCTCCAAGGAGGCAGAAGGGTTCTTCTGAAAGAGGAGGCTTTTCCAAAATTTGTCCTAGTGTGAATGGGCCAAATTTTGGAAAAGCCTCTTCCAAAGAAACTATCGGGAAGAGGTACAGAAATTGCAGAGCACAATTTGTGTACCTTTTTCCGATAGATCCCTGTAGTGTAGACATAACCTTAGTGTCCAGACTTTTCTTGGAGGAGATAGCTTTCAAACAGTGATTTTTTTTCCTGAACACCCTTTGTACCTCCTGGTTCTTTAGCCACAGAGGTCCTTTGGGAACTGCAGAACTCATCATCACATGTTCCTCCACATCACACAGGGGTTTCCCTCAAGAAATAATAGCTGCTATCGCTGCCATCAATGGCAGGAGAGTTCCATGAGTCTCTTCCCTCTCAGCCCCACCCTACGTTTGAAACAAGTGTCACGGCATGGGTCTCTCTGCACCACCCAGCGGTATGTGGAGTTTAAGAGGAAAGAGGTTGCTCCAGAGAAGTAGACCCCTGCTGGAACGAGAAAGAGATAGCAGAATTGAGCAGGGAGACGCCTACTCAGACGGGAAGTGGTAGGGCTGCTGAATGGAAAAAGTAAAGAGAAAATAAAACCTGAAACCCACATAAATATTGCTCTGTAGATTCTTTCCCAACACAGGAATTTACAAGCCTAGATAAGCCGATGCTACTTGGTACAGCAGTACCTCTCCCTCTACAGTTTCTTGTGCCTTAAAGTTCATAACATGTCACAATAACCTATAACTTGCTTTTGTCTGCTTGGGAATTGACGCTGGACAGTAGATTGAACTAATATTGTCTTTTTTCCCCTCTGGTTTCCTTGCACTTGTTTATAACATTCATTATTAAAAATAACTCAAACAAAAACAAAGGCCTCCGGATACGATTCAAGGATTGTGCTGAGAATGGACTTAATAAATGAGAAGATAGGGGGTCTAGAAATTAATAGACCAAAATTGATGTGGCAAATATTAGGCCTAATTGGTAGACAAAAAGAACGAGAAGATGAACTATGACACCCACTTGGCCCCTTTTTGGGGTTCTTAAAAAGAGACCAAAAAATGATCTTTTTTTGATGCATCTCACAGCTCACCCAGACTCAACCCTAAGACACACACAACAGGCCTTTCTCTTTGCTAAAGAACTATGTTTCACAGCAGTGACCCTTGAAAGTCATCCTATAACCATGATGTCTAGACCTCAGCCCAACCCTGGGGAAACCTGATTCCCCACATCACTGAAATCAACTGCATTGCATCAGCATTGGGAGATCCTGTCTAAGGAGATGGACGCAACCAGATGATATCTATCCCTATAACATGAACTATGACTATTTGGCTGACCACAACACCTGTTGCCAAGTACCCATTTGTAACTGACCAGACATCCAGTTTTCCAAAAAACATGAACAAATGTTGCATTTCCCTCACTTTTTCTATCCCGTCCATGTGTCTCTTATAAGCAGCAGAAGGGAATAAATAGCCTTCACACATCAGGACTGAGAGCAAAACCAAACCTTTCCCTTTCATCAAAGAAAAGTTGTTAATAAAAATTAAGAGACTCTGATATTTTCCTTCCATAACATAAAAGACTTTAATAAGATTTGATTAAATTTGTTTGCATAATCACTGTTTCAGATTCTGTTTAAGTGCTTATTTGAATTTCTTGCACTTTCTTATATTTGAGCAATAACATTTCAACGTTAGAATGAACGATTTGGGGTGTTTGCCCAGAATCTGAGTGAACCAGAACTTTTATATATGCTGTATTAATGTAGACCACTGAATGTGCTTGTAATGCCTTTAACTCTTTCAGGGTAAGTCTACACAGCAAGCTTATTTCAAAATAAGCTCTTTTGGATTTAGTTTTTGCCTAATAGCTTATTTGGAAATAGCACGGCTACACTGCAGGGAAGCCTCAAAACTAGTCCGAGGCAGGCTTCCCTAATGTAGACGTGCTATCTCAATTTAGAGCCCCACAAGACACTGGGGAGGAATAACTTTGAATGGCCCTGGGGAGGGGCTATTTCGAAATAGCAGCAGTGAAGCGTCTACACACGCCTTATTTCGAAATAGCTATTTCGGAATAGGCATTGTTCCTCGTGGAATGAGGTTTACAGATTTAGAAATAATTTTGAAATAATGGAATTGCTGTGTAGATGCTCACATTATTTTGGAATAACCATGCTGTGTAGACGCACCCTCAGTTCTTGAGAGTGATACAAAAAGGTCATCCTTTCACTGGGACAGACACACATTTCCTTACTGAACCCCAGACTGGTGCATTGTCAGCATGGCGTCTGCTACTTCTGGCCAAACAGTCACAACCTCTCTCCTGATATAACATGTGTTTTAACCTGTGGAGTTTGCAAAGCATATGGGAGGGGAAAATATATTCTCTGAACATTACTATTAATGGGATAGTAGAAATAAAAGTCGTCATTAAGCTAGAGGTTCTACTATACCTTCTATAATGACAGACAAAAAGCGAGAAGGCACATAAAAGGTGGGAGGGAACCTTTGATGAGTCAGCCTTTGAACCTGAGCTGGCCTAAGTTTAATGAGTCATCAGAGGCAATTACCTGAAAGTCTTGTGATAGGCCCCATGTCTTTCAACCAGGGTACAGCCAATCCACGTACAAAGGCCCACCCAGGTGATCAGGAATATAGGCTCCGAAGGGAAGTAACATCTCCTGTCTGCTTAATGGTATTAGCTAGGTAGGTATATTTCCATTGCCTTGTAGTTCTGGTAGATTGCCCCAGGTGCAGCCTCCATCTGCTTTGGCCTCAGCTGGCTACCTGGTGACTCTGACAGAGACGGAGTGGTGAAATGACATCCCCAACACCCCTGGCCAAACCATGCATAGAACCATACTTTCCTTTCAGTTCAGTGTCCAACCCGTTGACCATGCTGTCTCTCAAAGGAAGGCCATGCTAACTCTGCTGAACACATGGTTCTCTGGTGGACGAGGAAATGGTGAAGACAAACGTTCTATGGAGACCAGCCTGGGACATCAATACTCATGCTTCTTCTGGTCAACAACCCCAGAGCCGAACCAAATTTCTCAGGTGTAAAAGGCTAGCTGCCCTGCATAGCAGAGAGAACATGGTGGTAATGTTTTCAATGACATTCTACACATCAGTTGGCATGATTGGATAAGTTTGCTGGATGAATTTTTGTCTTCTTTCCAGCAGATGGTGAGAGCCTAGAACAGTGTTGGCAGCCATTCGTGTGCTCTGGTAATAAGGCACCTAACAACAGTGTCCTTTTTTGGAGATGCTTTTAGGCTGAAAGAGGTGACACGATGGTTGAAATTTCTCACCAGGCACCACAGAACTCAAGCCACGTTACTGTCAGCAGGAGGAGGGACGGATCAAGCATCCGAGGTGATTCAGCTGGCAAAATGAGGACAAACACGGAACTGGATGCTCCAAACCCAGAAAGAAATATACATGTCTGTGTAACTCTAGGGAAATGAGGGTATTCAGCCTGACCCATTGGTCTGAGAAGGGCTCAGCAGAACCGGGACTGGTAGCATCAGCTGGGAATGAAAATGGATGTTCCCGTCACTTCAGTAAAGTGAGAATGAAAAATGTTGCTGAATGAAGGGCATTGCCTCATACAGAAGTGCAATGGGAAGCAGATGATAATGCACTGTTACACATCCTGCATCTGGATTCAACATCTCATGCTGACCACGCTATGATAAGAACTTGAGAACGGTCACACTGGATCAGACCAAAGGTCCATCTAGCCCAGTGTCCTGTCTGCCAACAGTGGCCAATGCCAGGTGCCCCAGAGGGAGTGAACAGAGCAGGGAATTATCTAGTGATTCCACCCTGTCATCCATTCCCAGACAAACAAAAACTAGGGACACCATTCCTGTGCATCCCAGCTAATGGCCATTGATGGACCTAACCCCCATGAATGTATCTATCTCTTTTTTGAACCCCCATATAGTCTAGGCCTTCACAAATATGATAGTTACCAGGGAGCTTTTGTGTATCAATCACAATGGGATGATAAGACTTTGAATTTTCTACCTGAAAGTTCTTTCCAAACATTAATGGTTTAGACTCCTAATACCTCAGTGATCTTGGGGGATCAAATTAGGCCCAGAAAGGTGCAGTGTCTTGTAACTTGAGGTAAGTTGAGTCCATAGCAGAGACAGGACTAAGAACCCAGACTGGTCTTCAAATCCCCTTTAAAAGCTGTGAGGAAACATTGCTCTCAATTATTCTCCTCAATCACAGCAGGTAAATAGTACACTTCTGCACTCCATTATGGCAGCTCTCCGGTGCTGCATACTATAGTCACATTACCTGATTGCTGCCAACGAGCATAGAACGGTTAAGCAGCTTGTGGAAAAGGAGCTTTTTCAGCCTGCCATGTCACATTAATTCTACCACAGAGCTGTGAGAAACAAGTGTTAATGTGGTCACATTAATGACCGATAAGGAAGCCATTAAAAGCATCCAGGATCCAGTAGCCAGGATAATTAAGAGCATCTTTAGCCCTCAGCCAGAAACAGCTTTAATATTTGAAGAGAGGTGTTGAAAATAGGGTAATTCATGGGGGAAGACTTAGTATTATAAATCTGCATTAAAATTAGTTTCCAAATCACTGCTGGAAATACAAAAAAAAAAATCACAATTTACAGCCTGTGAAGAGCCCAGTTTTGCTACGCTGTAGAAAAAAAACCATTGCGGCAACCTGGCAAACCAATTTTCACAGCCAGCAAATACACAGAGCTAAACATCTCCTGGTACTCCAGATCGAACTAATGGCTCTCATCCCGAGAGTCACAGCTTGGAAGCTCTTTGTGCCTGATGAGATGGGTTATCTCCTGGGACCTGACACTTTGAGGGGTGTGGATATTTTCCCTTATCATGATTACCACTATTATTGTTATAGTTCAGAGAGAAGGGCATCGTAACAAGCAATTGTTAGCCAGCATGCACATGAGCAGCCCAGAAACGCAAGGTCAAAAGCCTTGCGTAACACATAGGCTGTGTCTAGACTACATGCCTCCGTCGTCAGAGGCATGTAGATTTGTTTTTTTGGCAAAGGCAAATGAAGCCGCGATTTAAATGATCGCGGCTTCATTTACATTTACATGGCTGCCGCGCTGAGCCGACAAACAGCTGATTAGCTGTTTGTCCGCTCAGCGCGCTAGTCTGGACGCTCCCCTGCCGACATCAAAGCCCTTTGTCGGCAGCCCCATTATTCCTCATGGGATGAGGTTTACCGGGGCTGCCAACAAAGGACTTTGATGTCGGCAGGGGAGCGTCCAGACTAGCGCGCTGAGTGGACAAACAGCTGATCAGCTGTTTGTTGGCTCAGCGCGGCAGCCATGTAAATGTAAATGAAGCCGCGATCATTTAAATCGCGGCTTCATTTGCCTTTGCCAAAAAAACAAATCTACATGCCTCTGACGACAGAGGCATGTAGTTTAGACGTACCCCTGATGTTCAGTAATAGCTGAATTTCCTTGAGATTTCAAGATAAAAGAAGGAGTTCGTCATCTGATTCCACAGTGTTATGGCCTCTCTCCTCTGTGGGAAACTACCCCCAGGACCCAACTGTGAGGTATGTTACCAGGAAGGTCGTTATAATGGCTTTTAAATTGAAAGCCAAAAGAAAGCAGACTTAAAAAAAACCCTGGTCAGCAGTTTGTATAGTTCGTGAAATAGTATTTTTTTACTGAGCAGGAAATGCCGGAAAAAATACTAATACATGCTGGGGCTAAATGCTTTTGCTCATGCATAAATGTATGTGGGTATTTGGATTTGATGACGTAATCACAGCAACTGCACACAAAAAGCAGCTGGGTGCACGCTTGTGCTGGTTCTTTGCCCCCAGATTTGCCATGATGGGTGGCTTCAATCCATTCACGGTACAGGAAATGTAGGAAAGCAAATGCGCAAACGTAAACATAACATGCCGATTTATGAAACTGCTGTATGAAAGTGATATGCATTTTTATGGCAGGATTTGTCTCTCTCTCTATAGGAGGATTGATCTGTTAATGAGGTAAGATTTTCTAGCTGGCATCGAGCAAACTTTCCTTCACTGACCCACAGAGCCTGATACTGCTCTCACAGTGTTGTAAGTCAGGAGCAAGTCCATGAAGGAAATGAGCTAATACTGGAATAAAATGTGAGAGAAATTGGTACATTTTTTCATGACGCATGACATGGGTCAGCTTAGCCCCAGTGTTGGAAATCCACTAGGCGTGGGTGCTATGTTTCCAGGTGCTGTGTGTCTGTGTTATTACCATGAAAGTTTTACCTGACTCCAGGTCTATACTAGGTACACAACTCCAACTACATGGATAACATAGCAGGAGTCGACATATCTTAGTTCAAATTACTGCGGCATCCCCATTGAGCGGGCGGTTGACAGGAGAAACTCTCCCGTCAACTCCCCTTACTCTTCTCAACCTGGTGGAGTACCCGAGTCGACACACATGAAATCAGTGGTTGATGTAGCAGGTCTTTAAATAAATCTCCAGGAGGTCCATCCCTGCAGCACTAATCTCCTGGTATGTGTAACCAAGGCCAGAGTATTGACATTACCACCATAGCACATGGTGAGCTCATTAGTCTTGGGGCAAGTCTACACTGGACCTGGAAGGTTGGATTAAAGTACACAATTCCAGCTGCATAAAATACATACGTGAAGTCGGCTTACCTTAAGCCAAGCTTGGCGCCATCTTCATAGAGGGAGGCCAATGGGAGCCAACTCTCCTGTTGGCTTCCCTTACTCCTCCACAATTGCCAGGAGTACTGGCGATGACCGGAGCTGCTCCCAACATTTGATTTAGCTGGTCTTAACTAGACCTGCTAAATTGAACACCAGTAAATCGATCTCCAGCGTGGCAAGTGAAGACGTGGCCCTAGTGTCTGTATTTATGCAGAGGCACAAAGAGATTGGCCTAAGGTCATGCAGGAAGGACTGTGGCTGAGCAGGCAGTTGAACCCACAGTGTCTCAATCCCAAGCAAGTGTCTTCCTCAAAAGCCATCCTTCCATGTGGCAAGGACTGAGACGGCTTTCAGATGGTACCTCTAGCTAAGCTGCTTTGTGTTCCCTTGGGTCATCTAGTTCCTGTGCTGGATACAAATAATTTGGGGCTGGTCGTGGGGTTCTTAATTGCACTGTATCATTTGGAATTTGATTTTTTGAGACTGTCTATGGCATCCATCCTCCTAGTAACTGTGAAAGGCAACCAACTAAACATAACGGTGATGATTATATGCCAATATTGTTGCTTTGGGGGGCAGAGAGTTTAATGTACTTTGTGGTTTTGCTCCTTTTTAAATGGACATTCTATTTTCTGTCCAATTTTCTATGGGAACATTTGACATTGCTTCTGGGTTTTCAGGGGAGGACGGGGAAGGAGAGGGTACGGTTTTTCTTTGTGTTTTGCTCTTTAAGTCACAGTAAAGAGTAATGCTGCTGCCTGAACTTGCATTTTCTCTCCCATGTTACAGTCTCTCCTACTCTCCAATAAGAAAGAAAAATACCTTTTGACAATTGGCCTGGCGTACAGTACATAGTTTGTGTTTCATCTGTGTTGATTCTACATCCCTGGTTTCATTAGAAGACTGATCAGGCATCGGTTACGGCCTGTCAGCTCTGACTTACCTGAGATTCTGGTTCAATTCTTTGTGATGCCCTCATAAGAGGGTCAAGCTTTAGAGCTATTGAACATCAATGACCCAAACTGAACTGTCCAAAGGCAAAGTGACTTGGAAATTCTTGCTTGCTATGGAAACTCTTATCTCTTTTCCTGCTTAATTTAAAGGCCCTCAGAAGAGCAATCCCTTTCCCAAATTATGGCTCTAGATGCCCTTCTCCAAGGTAATTTGCCCATATTCCCTCTGTGCATTGCACTAATTTTTTTGCCAAAAAAAAATAAAAAATCTTTCAGCTTCATACAGCACAGGGATGGGAAATGAGCACGAATCCCTGCAGCCGCATGAATTGGATTGAGATTTTCTTTGTGATTTTTGCGCATGGTTTTCTAAATCATCTCTGAGTGGCTATGTGAGCCCCAGCGCAAGGTCATTCCAGTCTCTGAGCCAGGCCTGGTCAAATTGCTGCTCCAAACGTATAAGCCCCAGGCATGGTGAATGAAGGTCTATAGAGAAATTAAAAAAGTGGAGCGCTCCCTCCAATTGATTTGTCAGAGAAGAGCACTGTGGAAAGAAAGACCATTACAGGGGCTGTCTTAGTCCATTTCTTCACCTTCTAAAACACTCCCAACATCTGCTCCCGCCTGCATCATGTGAGCATTTAGTCCGTTTTCTTTTCCACCGAACTGGGAGTTAGGACTGAAGATCTGATAGAAGGACTTGCATTTTGATACTCTACGTCTACGTCTACACTGGCATGAATTTCCGAAAATGCTTTTAACGGAAAAGTTTTCCGTTAAAAGCATTTTCAGAAAAGCACGTCTAGATTGGCAGGATGCTTTTCCGCAAAAGCACTTTTTGCGGAAAAGCGTCCATGGCCAATCTAGATGCGGTTTTCCGCAAAAAAGCCCCGATCGCCTTTTTCGCCATCGGGGCTTTTTTGCGGAAACCAGTACTATTCTGTCTACACTGGCCCTTTTGCACAAAAGTCTTTCAGAAAAAGACTTGCCCAAATGGGAGCAGCATAGTTTTTCCGGAAAAGCACCGATGATTTTACGTGAGATCGTCAGCGCTTTTCCGGAAATTCAAGCGGCCATTGTAGACAGCCGGCAAGTTTTTCCGCAAAACCAGATGATTTTGCGGAAAAACTTGCCAGTCTAGACACAGCCCTCTGGTACCCAGAAGGGCTGGACTAAATTGTGACCTGGTTAGAGTGCCGGCTACTGCAGCATTGGAGCAACACTTGGCAGGGAGTGTTAGCTGGGGAAAGAGCTGTTACGCTACACCTGGATACTAAAAGAAGCTCCTTTAGCAGAGGCTAACTTAAAATATTACCCTAGAATCCAAGGGAGAGGCAATGAACACTCTTTATTAAGAACATAAGAACGGCCATATTGGGTCAGGCCAAAGGTCCATCCATCCCCGTGTCCTCTCTTCTAACAGTGGCCAGTGCCAGATGCCTCAGAGGGAGAGAACAGGTAATCGTCAAGTGGTCCATACTCTGTCTCCCATTCCGAGCCTCTGACAAATAGAGGCTTGGGACACCATTCCTACCTATCCTTGCTAACAAGTATTGACGGCCCTGTCCTCCATGAATTTATCTGGTTCTTTTTCAACCCTGTAAAAAGTTCTGGCCTTCACAACATCCTCTGGCAAGGAGTTCCACAGGTTAACTGTATGCTGCATGAAGAAATACTCCCTTTTGTTTGTTTTAAACCTGCTACCTATTAAGTCTGCTCTCTTATTCAGAGTGCCTAGAAATTTGAATGAGAATGTGGGAATTGGAGTACAATTGTGACAGAAAGCTAGGAAGACCAAGGCTTCCCTTGGAACAGTGAACGTATTTCACACCCTGGTGAACTTTGATTTGCTTAGTGTGAAGTTGCTGGTGAACACTGTACTTTATCTCCCATCTAAAGGAACAGCCCTGAAAAGTACATGATTTAGTTTGACCGTCCTTTTGTTCTGTCTCTTCCTCTAGCTGCAGACTGCGTGTAGTATTGATTCTTGTACTTACAGCATCTAAAAATAACAGTGAGTGGGCACCAGCGCTGCCCACCACTCTACAGGTACATTTGAGTCGTAAAATGATTTTTTTTTTTTTTTACTTTCAATCCTCAAAATGGTGGGAGGCTAATTTAAACAAAGAAGTGGCTAAATCAATCTGTGTCATCCTGGCCCTCGTTCCTCCTGCAGATGTTTTCTCTCTCCCTTCCTCCCACCCCCATACTTTCCATGTCTTCAGATTTTCCATGGTGCTGTTTTCCCAGGTCCTCTATTTCTGTTCCTTACGACTCCCTGCAATTCCTGCAGGTTTTCTAATCAGAGAGGCATTTATTTGCTGTGGAACCACGATCGGGTCATTATTTTGTGGCTATCATTCCAGTGTTCTGCTAAGCTGTAAGGCTACGTCTACACTGGCATGATTTTCCGGAAATGCTTTTAACGGAAAAGTTTTCTGTTAAAAGCATTTTCGGAAAAATCGCATCCAGATTGGCAGAACGCTTTTCCGCAAAAGCACTTTTTGCGGAAAAGCGTCCGTGGCCAATCTAGACGTGCTTTTCCACAAAAAACTCCCGATCGCCATTTTCGCAATCGGGACTTTTTTGTGGAAAATAAATCTCTGCTGTTTACACTGGCCCTTTTGCACAAAAGTTTTTCGGAAAAATACTTTTGCCCGAATGGGAGCAGCACAGTATTTCCGCAAAAGCAGTGACAATCTTACATGAGATCGTCAGTACTTTTGCGGAAATTCAAGCGGCCAGTGTAGACAGCTGGCAAGTTTTTCCGGAAAAGCGACTGCTTTTCCAGAAAAAGTGGCCAGTCTAGACATATCCTTTAAGTGTTAAATCGTGATGTCATTTTCCAACTGGACCTGATCCAAAGTCTTCTGGAGTCAAGTCAATTGACATGGAGGGTTTGTGGACTGGCATCTGATGTTTGGTGACATGTTCTTAGAACTGATTTAAATGGAATTATAAGAACACAACTGCAGTCACACTGGGTCAGACCAACAGTCAATCCAGCCCAGTATCCTGTCTGCTGACAGTGGCCAATACCAGATGCCCCAGAGGGAGGGTACAAAACAGGTAATCCTCACGTGACCCCCCCCCCCATCACCCACCTCCAGAGTAACAGAGGCTAGGGATACCATTCCTACCCATCCTGGCTAAAAGCCATTGATGGACCTAACCTCCATGAATATATCTAGCTCTTTTTTTAACCCTGTTATCATTCTGGCATTCACAACATCCTCTGGCAAGGCGTTCCACAGGTTGACTCTGCACTGAGTGAAGAAAAACTTCCTTTTGTTTGTTTTTAACCTGCTGCCTATTAATTTCATTTGGTGACCCCTAATTCTTATATTGTGGGAATCAGTCATGATTTTATAGACCTCTATCATATCCCCCCTTAGTCTCCTCTTTTCTAAGCTGATCATTTAAATGAACAGAGCTATGCCAGAGGAGACTTTGTCTCCCTTGTGTGTCGAGCTGCCATCAAATCCACTGCAACCTTTGAAATTTCCAGCCTTCGCATCTCACCTTTGACTCTTGACCCTTTGATCTGTGAACCGCTGCATATGAATACTTTTAGTTCTTATTTCCTCCCTCTGTGTTTGTATTTTATTCCACTTCAGTAAACTGCTGGTTGTTAGCAGATGAGCTGCTGAACAGTCTGGAATGTTCTGAGGGAGTCCTTGGAGACCGCCATAGTATAAAAGGTTCAAAGTTGATGAGTTCCTTCCATGTCAGACTGCTGTTCTTTCTTCTAGCACACTAAGACTGCATCTACTCAACAAACTTGGAAGCCATCGTTCTCAAATGATGTAGCTCTGCACGCGGTAGAAATAATGGAGACTAATGTTCCCTCCAATCTTTTTTCATTCATGTGTGGAATTTTTCTATCCATGTGCAGAATAAAATTTTATGTACACCAAGGCATGTACAAATGTGCACCACTAGTAGAAACCAAAAAAAAAACTAGTGGTGGGCACTCTGCTAATCAATTGGGCAGCATTTGAAACTCTCCTGAGCGGCCGCACAAGCACACAGCTTACAGGAGATGCTGTTGGCGACCGAATATTGAAAAAACCCAGGTGTTTCTAATAATCATATTCACCCCGGGCCAGGTGCATGATGGGTAAACACCTACATTCTATTTTCAGGTTCCACAACTGCTGCACCATTAGGGAATTATGGCTTCAAAGGCTGCAAAATGTGCATAAGTCCCATGTAAACTCCTGAGTTAAGAACTTCAATTAAAAAATCTGAGCGGAGTACTGAGTCCAATGGCCGAGCATGGAGTTAGGGGCACTCTAATGTTTATGTCTACTAAAGGAACCTCAAATTTGTCTCATTGGAAAGACAGCACCATTAGCAGCAGAGATACCAGAGTACTTTTTGCATGAATTAAGAGTATTCATCAGGGTCCTGGCTGAATTCTAATTGGAGTAATTAATTGCACATTCAGCCAACCAAAAATTCCCCCTCAACTTTCACCTGAACACATTAAACTCCACTTCCTGTCCTGAATTGTTGGGTAGTGCAGCTGTTAAAACACTGGCTGTATTCTATCCAAAATGTGCTTGCACTTCAGTGATGGATAAAGCAATCCCTACATTTAATATGAATCAAACTCTCCCTTTCATACCACAGATAGGTAGAGAGATATAAATCCTCAGGATCCGTCACAGAGCCCTGTATGAAGGCAAGATATATTATCATTGTTTTGACCTGTTTATACTCGTCTAGCAGAATAATGGACTGCATTCGTAGCCCCGTGACTAAGGCTCCTTTTAATCTATATGCTGTGGGATGGTTTTAGCCCTAACCTTCATAAGAGATGACTTGCTGGGCAAGCTGACTAAGAATCCTGCAAGACCAGGGAAGCTTTTTAATGAAATCTTAATGCTGGGCAAAAGGGAAGATGAAAGCAGTCCAGAAAGTTAGCCACGAAGATAAAAAGGACTGGGTAGCTGAGATGTATATGTATAATTAAAGCCAGGTCCACGCTAGGCAAGAAAGTCAGCCTAAGATACCCAACTCCAGCTGTGAGAATAGTGTAGCTGGAATTGACGTACCATCAGTTGAATTTCCGTGGAGTCCTCACCGAGGAGGTCTATGGGAGAAACTCTCCCATTGTCTTCCCTTACTCCTTGCGACCCTGTGGAGTGCTGGACTGGACAGGCGCACCATCAGTGATCAATTTAGCAGGTCCTTACAAAACCTGCTAAATTGAACTCCAGAAACTCCATCTCCAAAGCATTGATCTCAGGGTAAGTGTGGACCTGGCCTGAGAAACAAGGAACTTTGCAACTCCATTCACAGAAACAGAAGAGAGAGTTTCAACAGCTCCTTGGGAATTCTAAAGTGCCGTGTCTAATTCTGAATGGCCTTTCCTGAGTCCTCCATGTGAACTGTCCAGCCTCACCCACCCCTTTAGATGTTAGCAGCTGCGCTACACAATCAAACCCTGAAAGAGTGTTCCCTATTTTCACCCCCAGCAATGGGGTGATATTGGTGAAAATTTAAACATCAATCAAAATAAATTAGATAATTGTATAAATTGGCTAAAGTGATAACTCGAGAATTAACCTACATAACGTTACCTCTTAAAGTAGGTGTTCTTTGGGTGCTCTGAGCTACTATATGACCTGCGCGGTGAGTCAATATCTAGCATATAAAGGCTTGTTTTCAGTAAAAGGAAAAATGGTGAACGGAGTCAGGTGTGTCTTTGGTGCAATCTGTTTGTTTTCACAGAACGTACTCCAGAGGAATCTTTTTTTTTTTTGTTCAATCTCCCAAACTTCTTATTCCAGCCAGCACTCTATCCAGAAAACTCTCGCTTAACTTTCCCTTGGAGTAAGACCATAAGGATACGTCTAGACTACAAGCCTCTTTCAAAAGAGGCTTTTTCGAAGGAATCTTTCAAAAAAGCCTCTTTCTAAAGACACCGTCTAGACTGCAGCCAGTACTTTCAAAAAAGCAAGCTGCTTTTTCAAAAGAGAGCACCCAGGCTGTCTGAATGCTCTCTTTCGAAAAAGCACAGTTTGGGTTCAATAACGCCTTTTTTCAAAGGAGCACTTTCGAAAAATGGCATTATTCCTCATAAAATGAAGTTTTCTGCAATCAAAAAAAACTGCCGCGTTCTTTCGATTTACTTTCCAAAGAATGTGGTGGCAGTCTAGATGCAAGGGAAGTTTTTTCGAAAAAAGGCCACTTTAAAAAAAAAAACCTGTAGTCTAGACACACCTCAAGTGCTTCCTTGGCTTTCTGTTTCCTTCTCTGCCTGCTTTTGCACATGCATCTCCACCAAAACCAGACTCGGGCTACAAACAAGGCCGGTCAATGGATTGACGGTTTTCACTGTGTCTTGGGTACATGCTCCTATGGGTATATCTACATTGCATGCTTATTTTGGAATAAGCTGTTCCAAAAGATATATTCCAAAATAGCTTATTTCAAAATAGAGCATCCATACTGCAGGGAACCCTCAAAATTAGTCTGAGGCAGGCTCTCATAGGCCGTGTCCAGACTCAGGGGTTTTTTCGGGAAAAGTAGCCTTTTCCCGAAAAAACTTCCCCTGCGTCCAGACTCAAGCCGCGTTCTTTCGAAATTATTTCGAAAGAACGCGGCTTTTCTTTCTATGGCGGTAAACCTCAATTTACGAGGAAGAACGCCTTCTTTCGAAAGCTCCTCTTTCGAAAGAAGGCGTTCTTCAATGTAAAGAGGCCATCTTCGAAAGAGAGCATCCAGACTCGCTGGGTGCTCTCTTTCGAAAAAGCGGATTTCTCTTTCGAAAGATCCGCCTGCAGTCTAGACGCGATCTTTCGAAAGAGGCTCTTTCGAAAGAAGCCTGCAGTCTAGACATAGCCATAATGTGGACACACTATCTTGATTTAGAGCCCCAGGAAGCACTAGGGATAAATTATTTAGAATGGCCCTGATGAAGAGCTATTTTGAAATAGGAGCAGTGGAGCGTCCACACTGCAGCTATTCTGAGATATCTATTCTTTGGATATGTCTACACTACCGAGTTTTTTCCGAAAAAACTTCAATTACATCCACACTGCAATTGCGTTCTTTGGGAAAAAAAATCGAAAGAACAGAGGGGTTTTTCCAACATTGGTAATCCTCATTCTACAAGGAAGAAGCCTTTTTCTGAAAGAGCTCTTTCGGAAAAAGGTGTGCGTATATGGGAAAGAGGGAGTTCTTTTGAAAGAAGAGGAAAAAGCACAAGTGCCTTCCTCGTGGCCATTCCTCCCATAGTAATCACAGCTGAAATGCGAGTTAGTGTCCATTCAGTGTGGACGTTATCTTTCGTAAAAGCAGATCACTTTTCCAATGCATTTTTGCAGTGTGGATGCTCTCTCTTGGAAGACGTTTTTCTGGAAGATCTCTTCTGGAAAAAGCTTCTTCTGAAAGAAGCCTGTAGTCAAGATGTAGCCTCAGAGAGAATGAATTCAGTTACTGATATAATGTTATTGTTTTTTCTTCCAATGCAGCTCTCATAGAAACTCATAGGGTGTCATTCTTGGTAAGCAAAGCCAAACATGATTCCTGAGGCTATTGGTGTACAAGCTGGTGATACTGGGATTTTCAGTGGGGCTCCTTCCCCTTAGTTATATTGCCTGCACCAACTTGCATTGAATTTAACAAAATAACTTCCACTGATATCAATGGGCTTTGGATCAAGCCCTGGCTGTTTTTACTCCCACCTTACTAAGGGCAAGAGCAAGCAAGGGGAGTAAGAAATTTCCTAGCACTCATAACTGGTTTGTCCACACCTTGGACCTCCAGGAATAAACAGGCATGGAAGTTTCTACAGGTCTTCCTAGATCACTCACGCTTTGGTGGTAGCATCTTCTTGAAGAGCTGTTGTTGCGCTTGTGGATTCTTTCAGGGTCTTACCATATTTTCTGGTCCTTAATCTATGCTGAGACATTTCCCATCTTGCTATAAGTTTCTCTTCTCATTATTCAATGGACACTCTTTACCTTTTCTCTTCGTTCTTCTCCTGTGAGGTTTCAAGCATCTTTTTAGCATCTTCTTCTTTGGCGTGCAGTGTGTAAACATGTAGGACTGGGTGCATCCATTAAAGCTGAAGTCAGGGCTTGTCATTGTGGTAGAGAACTAATCTAGACATTGTGAATATTGAATAATTTTCATGAATCAATATATGAGATTTGAAAAACTTAAAAAAACAACGAATAGTGTAGCAGCACCTTTGAGACTAACAAAACATGTAGATAGCATCATGAGCTTTCGTGGGAACAAGCCACTTCTTCAGATAAATGTAGTTTAAGGGGTTCCATTTTCACATAAATAGCACAGAGAGGCTAGTTCAGGGGAGGGATGGCTCAGTGGTTTGAGCACCGGCCTGCTGAACCCAGGATTATGAGTTCAATCCTTGCAGAAGCCCTTTGGGGCAAAAATTTGTCAGGGATGGTACTTGGTCCTGCTGTGAAAGCAGGGGACTGGACTTGATGACCTTTCAAGGTGCCTTCCAGTTCTAGGAGATAGGGAATCTCAATTATTTTAATTTAATAGGAATTTGGGGAAGAGAAGGAAAAAGAAGGAAAGAAATTGTCAGAGCGTTTATGCTAAATGAAGCTGATAAGAATACTTAGTACCCATTCTATGTACCCTTTGTTTGTTTTCTGTGTCATTATAACAACATATGACACGTGGCAAAAGACAATTTTCTGTCTAGAATCTATTTTCACACAAATCTTTGGGAAAATCACGGTTGAGAAGGGTACCTGTGACACATGATATATTGGAACAGAGCTAGAGGATATATAGACCATTACGCTTTTTTATTATTATTATTTTTAGTTCCATTTCATGTTATGAGACTGCAGAGCAATTAATTTTCTGGATAATAATTAAAGTATTTTATATGGAGCAACTCTGCCCATATGCAAGCACATCTGTGAAAACCCAAGAACAGGTGTTCCATTTATTATGACTTCCTTCTGTTTATTCGTGACAAGTCCATTTGTTATTCTAAAAAAATGAGTAATCTCAGAGTCCATTTGAATCGAACAGAGTGCCCTGTCTATTTACCATCATTAGTATTCATGATACAGAAGTCTGGCCATTACATAGCGAGAGACACTTAGCCATTGAGAATAAAAATGTTCTGTGCACCATTTGATTTGATCCACAGAGAACAAACATATTAGACCAATATTGTTCCATTTTGTTAGTCTTCAGAGAACCAATTTTAAATCAAATGTGGTTAGAATTTGTCACATGCTAGCACATTCATGCTTACATACTATACTTTATAAAGCTTGGCAAATACAGGTCACAGACTTGTCTCTTTGGACTGCATGGTTATTTATTCATGATGTGATGAGTTGAAGAAAGAAAAAGAAACACCCAGGAGTTGAAATCTCAGTTTCAAAACAAGGTTGTTTTTCTTTACATCAAACTCTGTTCTGGACTCTAGTAGTTATCATATGACTGCTTGCATTTAGATACCCAGCTCTGGTTAAAAAAAAAAATCTTAAAATAAGCTTATAGCATTTTAAGCATTTGAGGGGACAAATGAAAACGTGTCAAAAGTAAATGCATGTGTTCTGTAAAGATCTTTCCAACTATAAATGTTCAACGTAAAATTCAAAATATGAAGACTTTCGAGAGTCCATGAAAGTTTAAAGTCTCACAAAGGATTTTACAAATATCCTTATCAAAACTGATTTCTAGCAGCTTTCTTCTTTTTTTTTTTTGTAAAGAGGAGTAACAGAGGCCTACTTTTATGTCTTATTTTATAGATCTGATAACAAATCTCAAAGCCTTACTTCTCTTTGATCCAGATTAGACAGCACCCTGATGTTCTTTTACACAGTATCTTACAAAATCTGTTTTCTTGAGATAAGGATAATCTCTATATCAGACCACTGTTTAGATAGGGGATGTGTCTTGTTCTTTGATAAACTTGCCAGTTTTTGTCTCCCCTCCTCCCCTCCACAAATGGTTTCTAGGCTGATGACTTCCATTTCAAGTACATTTCCAATTTGCAATTAAAAACTCCTATTAAATGTTCCACACTGGACACCACTCTAAAGGACTAATGCTTCTTTATAGCTTTCAAAATGAAGTATAAAAGAAAATCATATTGATGGTTCAGCAAAATGGAAATTATAAAGTTGAATTCTAGAGTCGGTGGAAACTCACACTGAGGAAAACAACAAGATTTTGCGGCAAAGTACGTATTATCTTCCTTGACACAGGGAAGCCTGTCACATGGACAGAAGAGAAAGAAGTTGGGTCCTGTAATATCTTTTATTAGTCCAACCTCTTGTGGTGAGAGAGACAAGCTTTTGAGCACCACAGATTTCATCTTCAGGTCTTAGAGAGATATTCAGTGTCTCAGCCACATCTCCTCTTGCCATTCTGGAGATTGAGATTCTGGTGTTCGATTTAGTGGGTCTAGAAAAGACCCACTAAATCAAATTCTGGGAGTGCCCGCAGTCAGTGCCCATACTCCTTGATTTGCACAGAGTAAGGGAAGCCGATGGGAGAGTTTGTTTCCATCGACCTCCCACTTTGAAGATGGTGCCAGCCTCGGCTTAAGGTATGTCGATTCCAGCTACATTATTTATGTAGCTGGAGTTGTGTATCTTAAGCCGACCTGTCCCCAACTAAATACAAGGTGCAATTGATTGTTTAGCTTAAGTAGTTAACTCACTGACAGAAAGCACATCTCTGAGGGTATGTCTACACTGCATCCCTAGTTCGGACTAGGGATGCAAATGGAGATAACCGAAGTAGTTAATGATGCGGGGATTTAAATATCCCGCGCTTCATTTACATGATCTCGCCGGCACGCTAGTTCAAATCACAGCTGATTCGAACCAAGAAGTGCGCGCCGGGACGCGTTAGTTTGGACTAAAGCCGTTAGTCCGAACTAACGTTACTCCTCATTTTTCTTGAGGTCTATTTGGCCCTAGGATTCTATGAACTGCACCACCCTTAATTCAATACCATCACTGTAATGCTGCAAATCAGAATTTCCACTAGGAAAAGGCCTGAGCTGTATTGCTAGATTTGAATCCCCTTGCTATTTTAAAATTTAAATTATGTTTTGAATAATAATATGCCCTGTTGTGTGTGCATGCACATGCATATTAATTAGACAAAATACAAAGTAAAAGGAAGGGGAAACAACAACAAAACGTCTCACTTTTTCCCTTTTCTAGAGCTGGATTTATGCACAAACTAAGGGTGTGTCTAGACTACAGGGTTTTGTTTACAAAAGTGGACTTTTGTCAACAAAACTATGCCTGCGTCTACATTACCGCCAAGTTCTGTTGACAAAACGTTGACACAACTCGGTAGTTTTGTCGACGGCGGTAAACCTCATTGTATGAGGAATAATGCCTTTTATCTACAGAGCTCTGTTGACAGAAGGTATTATTACATCTACACTGTCCTTTGCGTCTACACTCTCATGTCGACAAAGCAGCTTGCTTTGTCAACAGAACTGGATGTAGTCTAGATGCTCTTTGTCGACAGAAGCATTGTCAACAGTATCTGTTGACAACGCCTCTGTCGACAAAACCCTGTAGTCTAGATGTACTCACAGTAAACTGCAGTGGAGGCCTCAGATTATGAGAGGCCTCTAAATAAAAAAAAAAAATTACTACAGGTTGAACCTCTCTAGTGAGGCAACCTTTGGGACCGGATTGGTGCCAAACCAGAGAATCAAGCTTGTCTAGAAGCATTACCGACACTTCCACAGCTTACCAGGCTCTTAGAAGACATTTGTGAATAAATTAGAGCTAAATAACTGCACAGAACACAGAGCCAGCACTGGTGGCTAGAAAAAAATGTTATGGACAGGGGAAACTTGGCCACACCCATGATAAGTGCTATATATAAGAAAGATGGTATTAATTATTAGGAGAATTATTATGTTTGGGATTCTATCTGGGAGAAAATGTGGGTTTTTTTCTTCTTTTTCGCTTATGGAAAAAAATGGTGAAAATTATCAACATTATTAATTTTGTTTCATTTTTTTCCCCTCAAAAAGACATTTGTGACGGACCGGGCCGTATCTGGGCACAGCTGAGGGCGTCCGCTCAGGGCGAATTGCTCAAATCCGGGGCTCTTTACAGCCCCCAGACTGGTGACCTCTCCAAACAGGCCACAAACCAGTCCCACAGAGCACTTCAGCAACCTGCCTGAAGCCTCATGAGCAAAACCCCTCCGACACCCCAGCAATATCCGTGCCCCAGATGGCCCCGGGCCTATACACATGTGGGGGGGTTCTAGCACCCAATCCCACCTACCCAGAACAAGTTCTGTCCGGTTACAAGAAACCAGCCACAGATCCCTGGTCAATTTACCCTCTGGACCTTACCCACAAATCACGCTGGGCCAATCCTTTAGAATCTATATCTAAAGGTTTATTATTACAATAAAGAAAAGCATGAGAGTAAGGTTGTTAAAGATTAGTACATTACATGCACCGAATCTCCCAGTCCTCGATGCAGGCTCTAGCAGAGATGTTACAGCTGCTGGTTTAAAAGTTCTTGTTGCACATCCTAGGATCAGGATGGGTTCACAGGTCTTCCGGGCTCTTCGATCCCTGCAATGCTGCCTCTGGGATGAAGTGCTGAGCTGAGAACAAAATGGCATCGACCACATGGCCTCTTTATACCTCCTTCCTGGCCTCTTCTTGTATGCAGCAAGTCACCTGGTCAGAGGCCAATCTCTGTGTTTCCTGCTGGCTGCTCTCAGATGACAGCCCCCTTTCTTTGGGTGTGTCCTTGGCCATCAAGTGCCATTGTCCTACAGGGCCTGGCTAATCACCCTGTCCATAGCAATGCTTAACCACATTCAGAGAAATATTCAGCTTCCACACAGATTACAGATTCCTACCTACACACACAGACATTATACACTCACATAAATAGCGTACATAAGATCAGCAAACAATAAGCTCCCATTCAATACCCCACATGGCTCCCTTTTATACCAATTTCTGGGGCCAACACCCCCACCTAGGGGTGCAGCAGTGATCTGGCTGCTTCCCTCCAATTCGGTAATGTGACAACATTTCAATCAAAGTTTTTAGTGAAAATATGAAAAATATCCAGATGATGACTTACTTAAATGTACTGAAAACCTGGGTTTCGGAACATGGACGTTTGGCAAGCATGTCTGTAATGTGTAAAATGTAAAAAAAATACATAAAATTAAAATAGTTCCAACATTTGGGAAAAAAGGGTCTGTTTTGAAATATTTAAATGTGTTGTGTTTTTCTCAACCAGTCCTTTTCAGGACTATTCCATTAAACTGCTAGGCTACAAAAAGTCTGGGAGTGCTCTCATTGCTTCTGTTTTGTATTGATCATGATATTGTAGTAACCGCTAACAGTGATTTTCCTATTTTGTTACCTGGCACAGCGCTGTATAATAAGGTAAATAGCTAAGGTATTATTGCCCATAGCTAATCATCTACTGCCTAGTTTAAGGTAATGTGATAGCAGCCCACAAGACGCTGAGTTGCAATCATCACTAATTTCCGGAGAAACATGTGTAGCAAAGATGTTGAAAAAATTTGCTTGAGGCTATCTCTGCACTTGGTGGAAGGCATTGAAAATAAGCATGCAAGCTATACTGTGAGCCACGGTGACACAAAACCAGAGCTTAGTATTTTTACAGAGACTTGGGTTATGTCTACACTGCAGGGTTTTTGTGGGATATCAGAGGTATCCAGGAAAAATTCCGCCACATCCAAGGAACGTGTTTGCTCTTCCGCTTTTTTTTTTTTGCGGAAGAGCAAATGTGCTCTTTCGGGGAGCCTTGTATATCTCATTCTACTAGGGATAAGGGCTCCACCGATAGAGGAGGCTTTTCCGCCATTTGGCTCCCTCTAGTCTCGGCTAACTGGCGGAAAAGTCTCTTCCGGAAAAGCAATAGGAAAAAAAACCTATAGTGTAGTCCTAGCTTGGAAAACAAGGTCCTCTTGATAATATATATTATATTTTTTGTCTCAACTCTGTATTTTGAACCAGTATTAGCTTTTTAAAAAATAAATCAATGGGATTTACATGTTCAGATTCCAGTAATCATGAATTTATTCACTTTTCATAACTGAATGTAGATTTGTTTATAGTCTTAAACATGTGCCTCTTTTAAAACATCTGCTTTCACTATATATGACTCTTTAATATGTTTTCTAGGGATGAATAATCAATAGTCCCTTTAGCACCATAAAAAGTCTTTATCATGCTATAACCACCTGAAAAAATGTACCAGTTTTTACTTTTGATCAACAATTCTCAAACTGGGGGTTTGGACCTCAAAGTGGACATTTGAGCTGACTTAGATTTGCTGGAGCTGAAACCAGAGCGCAAGGGTTTCAGCCCCAGACAGTGGGGCTTAGATTACAGCCCCTGCCTAGAATGGATGCTCTCAGACTTCATATTTCGTGCCCCCCACACTCATCTGGAGCAATGGCTCAAAGACTTCAGTCCCCCCTCCAACAATGTTTTTTTGTCAGAGGGGGGCCGTGGTGCAAAGAAATTTGAGAAATCCCTGCATTCGATAAATGGCTAATGTTACTTTAGTATTTTCTGTTCATCCGTGCTTATATTCATCTTCTTAGGATACATCTTCACTTGCTGTGCCAGAGATCAACGGTCTGGTGTTTGATTTAGTTTGTCTAGTATAGACCCGTGAATCAAATGCTGAGGGCAGCTCTGGCCGGTGCCTGTATACTCCTCACAGTCATATTTGCTCCTGTTGGCCTGCTGCAGTGGGGATGGTGTCAAGCTCAGATTAAGGCAGGCCAACTTCAGCTACGTATTCTACATAGCTGGAGTTGCTCACCTTACGGTGACCTTCCAGGCCTAGTGTAGACCTGTCCTCAGGGTAAACTTGACATGTCTTGGCTGACGTGTGACCATGATTTGATGTGTTGCTTCTGAGCTTCCCTAGCCAAGGGTGACGTTTTTGGAGGATAGAGGGAGAGGCAGCAGCCGTGCACTCCAGGACGCAGCTTCCTTTTCACTCCAGACTATGAGGGACTATGAGGGAGTTAGGGGAAAGTGCTTGCCTTCTTTGCAAGCCTCTCACACCTGGCTGCAGAAGGTAGTCCACCAGCCAGGTGTGAGGGAATGCAAGAACGTTCCCCTCACTCCCTCATAGTCTTGGGGATGGGGTGAGAAGCATAGCACATCTCAGAATACATGGCCGCTTTCCCCCATACCATCCCAAAATTCTGCCCTTGTCCCTAGTCTGGACCGGGTAAGGTCAGGGTGTGTGACAAACACTGGTCCAAGTTTCCTCTCTTCTCCTCCTAGGCTGTGTCCAGACTCAGGGTTTTTTTTGGGAAAAGTAGCCTTTTCCCGAAAAAAACTTCCCCTGCGTCCAGACTCAAGCCGTGTTCTTTCAAAATTATTTCGAAAGAACGCGGCTTTTCTTTCGATGGCGGTAAACCTCATTTCACGAGGAAGAACGCCTTCTTTCGAAAGTTCCTTTCGAAAGAAGGCGTTCTTCAATGTAAATAGGGCTTCCTCGAAAGAGAGCATAGACTCGCTGGGTGCTCTCTTTCGAAAAAGCGGATTGCTCTTTCGAAAGATCCGCCTGCAGTCTAGACGTGATCTTTCGAAAGAGGCTCTTTCGAAAGATGCTTTCGAAAGAGCCTCTTTCGAAAGAAGCCTGCAGTCTAGACATAGCCCTAGAGAGCGACTCCCACATACCAAAAATACCAGTATATGGAAGGTGATGGGCAAGTTTTTAAGTGTGAGCATTTGGTATTTCAATGCCACATTTGCAAAAGAAGAAAACAAATTAGAAGTTTACATAGAAACATGAAAGATTCTGGTGACTATAGATGAAGACTGGAGCTTCCCTGATAGATCCACTAATACAATCAAGAGAGTATAATTCATGTTAGCCTCCTTCACATGCAGGTTCACAGGGGGGTAGATGATTACTGTAGAGTCTCTAAGGCCACTTGGCACCTTGTCATCTCTTGGATCCCACATGAAGCATCAGAAGGAACAGAGGGGTCAGCAATGCTAATTCCAGTTACATATCTCTCGGGTTGTACAACTTGTCCTTACTCAGCAGGAGGCAGCTTATGTCAAATGTAAAGTAACAAGAGTGATTTCAATTACCAAGAGCTTCAGTGTCATCCTAAAGATCACACTTATCAACAGCAGAGGCTGTACCCGGCGTAAAGCTATATTTTAACAACACACCTGACTTCTTCTCTTCACCCCAGCTTTGTCAGACTGTTCCTCCAGCCGATGTTCTCTCTAGTCTTTTCCATTCACGTGTGGATTTTTTTACCATCCATGTGTGGAATAATATTGTATGTGCACCAAGGCATGTGCAAATGTGCACCACCAGTAGAGACCAAAACCTAGCTGTGGGCACTCTGCTAATCAATCGGGCGGCATTTGAATCTCTCGTGAGTGACCACACAATCACCCAGAATATAGGAAGCACTACCTCCAATACTGCTGGCTTCAGGACCATTTCATGCAGACCCAGTGTCTTCTGGCTGCTTGGGTATTTTGGCCTGTTGCTCTGACTGTCAGCAACAGCCTCCGCAGCAGCCTAGATCAATGGGAATGGAGGCTGAAGAGGATGTGTCAGTAATGAAGCCAAGGATACGAAGGAGCTTCCAAGACACATGAGGGGCTCTTTGAAACCTTAACACTTTTGAGCAGCTGTGATTGCCAATAAGGAGAACAGCCATAGAAACTAAGTATAGTTCATTATGCATAGTCCTCCAGTAGGCTTGTCTCCTTACAGGGTCTGAAGCTGTATCCAGAGGGTGTGGACCAATGAAGTAAATGAGATGATGAGGTTTTCTTGTTTACTACACAGTGGGCTTCGTTGGATCAGGCCTTTACTGAAGTGAAAGTTTGCTTGGCTGGCAGAAAACAACATTTTGAGGGGCATATTGAAATAAACAAGGGGAGGATTTTGCTGCCATTATCCATGGCGAGTCTCTCTCTCAGTGGTTGCCCACCTCAACCTCACAGGCTGCTAAAGACACTCCATTGGAAGAGATTGGCTGAACAATTCTCCTGTGCTGTTCAAAACCAGCTCAGGGTTGACCATAGTCTAAACCCAATGGGCAGATGGTTGGGTCAGTGATGAGGGCATGATTAATGACTGCCGTTGCTGACTACTCGTTAGGCCAGGCTGATTCCACCATCATGTCCTGTGGTGGTATACGTGTCTTCAAAGGGCGTCTAGAAGACAGGCAAAGTGGTGGGTGAGGGAAGAGGCCAGAATACAGAGGCAAGTCAGTGCGTCTGTGGATCTTAGCCAGAAACATGATGGAGGCACGCTCACAGCGAATAAGGGCCAGTGCTAGGTTACTAAGTACTGGCAGCCACGGAAATGGTGAGTGGTATGTATTCCCTGCCGACACACTTGAGTTATGCTCATGGGGTTACTCTCATAGGGTATGTCTACACTACCCCGCTAGTTCGAACTAGCGGGGTAATGTATGCATACCGCACTTGCTAATGAAGCCCGGGATTTGAATTTCCCGGGCTTCATTAGCTTAAGCGGGGAGCCGCCATTTTTAAATCCCCGCTGCTTCGAACCCCGTGTAGCGCGGCTACACGGGGCTCGAACTAGGTAGTTCGGACTAGGTTCCTACTCCGAACTACCGTTACTCCTCGTGAAACGAGGTGTACCGGTAGTTCGGAATAGGCACCCTAGTCCGAACTACCTAGTTCGAGCCCCGTGTAGCCGCGCTGCACGGGGTTCGAAGCAGCAGGGATTTAAAAATGGCGGCTCCCCGCTTATGCTAATGAAGCCCGGGAAATTCAAATCCCAGGCTTCATTAGCAAGTGTGGTATGCATACATTACCCTCCTAGTTCGAACTAGGAGGGTAGTGTAGACATACCCTCAAGGACCATTCAGGAAAGTGAATTCACCAGTGTGCAGAGTACTGGCTCCAGGCCTGGGCACCACTGAGGTGTCTCTTACATCCCACAAAGTCGTGCTGAAGACCCAGGCGTGAAAGTGGAAGAACTGGGCTTTATCAGTTTTGATGTGGAACCTCCAAAGGGGTAGAGAACCATTGGTTCCAGCAGTAGCATCGTTCCTTTGTTTTTGTGATGATATCATTTCTTTTCTTCCTCTGGGTCGCTCTTAATGGGTAGATGACGAGTGAGATTCCGGACAATCTGCACCCAACAAAATATTCTGTTAGTGAAAGTTTTGCATGAAGACCAATGCGCTGCATGGGAGGCAGGTGTTGTAGGCGCGGGAAGGCTCTGCCTTCCCAAACTGCCTGATGTGTCCATCTCCACCTCCTGGTCCCTTACTGCCTTTGCTAATCCCAGAGGCTGGGGCAGGCAGGCTGGGGGCATGCCACCCACAGCTCCCATCCTCTCAGAGCTGGGGCTGCTCCGTCTGGGCCACTTGCCCAGTGCTGGGGGTGGTAGGAGAGGATCTTCAGAGGCAGGTGACCAAACTGGCCAGGGGGTAGGCCTAACGGCATGGGATAGGGGGCTTTGGCCATGCCAACTGGCTCTCCAGAGTTAAGGGAGACTAAGGCAGGACTGTCCAGCCAGCCAGCCACTGCTGTGGGGCCAGAGGCAGGCTGGGCCTATGTTGCCTGGTGCTCCATGGCTAGGAGGAGGCTGAAGCCATACTGTCCATGGCTCCCCTGGATCTGGGAAGATGCTAGGGTCACCACCAGACTGTCCAGGGCTCTGGGGAAGATGGGGGCTGTACCAATCCCCCGGTCTGGGGGTGCTAGCCTGGTGCAGGAGCTGATGGGGGGGAAAGCTGGGGACACGACCAGCAATGGGCTAAGAACTCCTCACTGGGTTTCACTCATCAGAAACTGCCAATTAAGAGAACCCATGAAAACGGCACAAGGAACATTTTCTAACTATGTTTCCCATCCAGGCATTGTAGAACGGAGACTGCTCTTTAGCCTCAGGGCCTGAGAGGAATTATTTTAGGAGAAAAATATTTAACTAACCTGCATTTTGTTCTGTATTTTTCCCCTGCTTATCAAGGATACAACATATGTTCGAGGGGAAAAACCCTGCACTAGTTGACAGCTGACACATTTTGTTACTATCAGAGCACTGGCATCCTCATTATCTCATGGTGCGACTGACAAGAGATAACAAAATCATGCCCCATCTTCGTCTTTTCTCTATTACAGCTGCTCCCTGGTAGTCACCTCACTCTGAGTATTCAGGCAGGCAAAAGGAGAAGGTTTAGAAGAATCTGAAAATACTACTAATGATATTCCTCCTGGCTGAACAATAGTCACTCCTTCTCTAGTGTAACCAAGAGGTCTGACCAGACTAGAGTTACAGACTAGAGCAATAAGCTGTCCATAGGATACCAAGCCGCCAAACTTCCGGTACAGCTGGGTGGATGTAGGAATTCTAAAACTGAGGCTACGTCTACACTCGGAAGGTTTGGTGACAAAATTATTGTGGAGGGGCAGAAGTTACCAAAAGTGAAAACCGGTCAAACCAATTTTTCTGCTTCCCATTGTCAACATTTCATGGCCACATGGCTAGCACCTTGTTGACAGAGCAAAGCAGTGTGGGTGAGCATCCCACAGAGCCGTGCTGTGGGAAGGCAGAGTTGATCCCTGTGCTTCTGGGGATTCCTCCATAGCTCTGTGAGCTCTCCATCCTAAAGAATATCAAACCATCACAGCCATATCTCCAACCCTCCCCCTGCAGTTGCCGTCTGCTTTCTGCTGTGTTCCTAGTGTAGAGCAAAACACAAACATTACAATGATTCCGCAAAGGGAGCAGCTCACTCAGCTGTCAGATACTTCCCGGAGCTTTGAAAGGGGAGGGGAGCATGCCAGCAGGGCAGCAGAGATCACAAAACACTGAGCAGAGCCTTCAAAGCAGGCATTGTGGGATACTAGCAGAGGCCAGTTCTCTCAACAAAACAAACAGCATGGTCCACACTGGCTCTTTGAGAGACATTCATCTTTTCCCCTCCCTTTATTATCAACAAAGGGGTTGAAGTTTTTTTGGCACCGAAACTGGGTGGTTTCCGGACAAAAGTCACATTGCCATGTAAATGCTCTCTCTGTTTTGTTGCCAAAAGGCAGTTTTTGGCAACAAAACAAGCCAGTGTAAAAAAGGCCTTATTTACAGTTCCACAGAGTGTATTCTTTTCTCGCAGCAGGCTGTTTTCACAGAACACACACATTTCCTGAGCTTAATAAGACTGAACAGTACAGACATATGAGCAAACTTTGGCAAAGCTAGCCCAGGGCAAAGATAATGCTATTAACAACTATCTGTGGGAGAGAGTGTTTACAGCATTTGGTCTGACTGCCTGTTTTGGGCTCAACTCCCCAGTGCATTACTTCAGCTTTGTTTGAAATCAGTACAGTAGCACTGGCGTAAACCCAATCTATCTCAATAGTGAATAGTACCATTGTGTTTATGCTACTCTGAAAGCTGAAAAATGAAGCTGAAAGAAGCCAGGTCAATCAGCTGTCCTAGACGTAGCGTTCCCATTACTTTGCGAGGCTACCGCCTCTTAATCAGGTCAAGAGCGCAGATGAATGTTGCTTGTTCCAACTTTCTCGTTTTTCCAGTGCATTTAACACAAGTGGAATGATGTTCCATTGTGCTGACAAACAACAACAAAGAGCTAAATTGACCGGTTTATTCTTTGAGTGCCAGTGATGTGCAATGGAACACTTGACTCCGTGACTGTACTGCTTGTGTGTGTGTGTGCGGGGGGGAGGGGGAACCCTCAGCAATTGTGCTATGATCAGCAACAAGTATCCCCATCCTCATCAGGAAATGCGCTTCTTTAAACCCCACCTTGGGTATGAGACATGCCTGTATGCATTTCCAGAGTGGGCCCATACAACTATTGCCCCGAGACAGCCGTTAATGTGAAGGAGAGTCATGAGGCTTGAAACTTACACAACACTTCAGAAATGTAATATTTTCTTGTCTCCCGATTGTTGTTGTAATTTCAGTCGGCTGGTAAGGCAAGGATCTTCATGGGGTATTTCAGTAGTACTTGTGAGAATGGGAATCCCAGGGGAACCAGTTGAGATCACTCAGGTCTGGTCTGCACTAGATCAGGTAGCTTGACTTAATGTACACCATCCAGCAACACAAAATACGTAACTGGTTTCGGTTTACCGTAAGCCAAGCCACCGCAGTATCTACACCGTGGGCCTACGTCTACACTGGCATGAATTTCCGGAACTGCTTAAAACGGAATACTATTCCGTTTTCAGTTTTTCCGGAAAAGGAGTGTCTACATTGGCAGGCTGCTTTTCCGGAAAAGCCCTTTTTCCGGAAAAGCATCTGTGGCCAATGTAGACGCGCTTTTCCGGAAAAGAGCCCCGATCGCCATTTTCGCGATCGGGGCTATTTTCCGGAAAAGGCTACTGGGCTGTCTACACTGGCCCTTTTCCGGAACAGTGTTCCGGAATAAGGACTTATGCCCAAGCGGGAGCAGAATAGTTTTTCCGGAATAGCGGCTGATTTTGTACAGTAGAGCATTGTTGCTTTTCCTGAAATTCAAGGGCCAGTGTAGACAGCTCTCAGCTTATTCCGGAAAAGCGGCTGATTTTCCGGAATAAGTGGCCCAGTGTAGACACACCGTGGGAGTATAGAATGAGAAGTACAGGACGCCAGCAGTGGCTGCCCTCAGCATTCGGTTTGCGGGGGGCTGGGTCTACACAGTCGCCAAAGCTGGTGGCTATTCCAGTATTTATATTTACCAAGCCAGCACAAAACATCGTCTGTATTACCTTATTGGTCAATCCAAAGTCCAAATCATGTTGTTCCATTAAAACACACAGCCGCACTCCAACACCCAGACATCCCAGTCAAATATAAAGTTCTACCATTCCCAAAGGATTGGTCACATTACCCTCCAGGTCAATACACATTTCAGATAATCTATCAGATAGATGTTTATAGCCAATTCTTATTAACTAAAATTTATTTAAAAAGGAGAGAGAGAGAGAGTTGGTTAAAAGATCAATATACATATAGACATGAGTTTAATTTTTGATGTTCAGATACCTAATAAAGATTTTGAACTTGTAGTTACAGATGGATCTTTTCAGATCAGTCCAGGTGAAATTCTGGTCCAATAAATCTAATCTCTCCATGCCTCTAATTTCAGTTAATCAAGCTTTCTTCATGTACTAAACTCCCTCAGGGATGAAGCTTTCTATGATTAAATCTTAGCCCGCGAGCCCAAAATGTAGATTTCAGTGGCACTCCTCCAGTTCACACTTGCCAAGGAACTGGTCCAATATTAGCAATACATGAGATCAACTGCCAGCCTAAGAAGGACAAAGCAATTTTAATTTTATCTAATCAGACTCCATCCCTGGAAGGTCCAATTACATTTTGGTGCTTTGCTTTAAGGATACGGTGTGAACTTTTCAATAATCTAGAAAGTTATTACCTTTTTTCCCAAAGGACAATATTCTAGCCAGCCTGAAGGGTAAATTCAATTTCTTTCACTCCTTCTTTTTTCTTTGTTAGTTATAAAAATGTCCCGGAAACATCCAGCTGTCGCCAAAGAAACAAAAGAAGGATAACTACAACAAAGAGGAAGTAGTTTTGTTGCCTTTGTGTATGAAAGACTGTTTCCCCATCACCTTCCTAAACCTGCCTTCTGCATCCTCAGAGAATCATAGAAATGTAGGGCTAGAAGGAACCTCAAGAGGTCATCTAGGTCACCCTACCTTCAGTGAAACAGGATCAACTACACACCAGACAGGTGTTCGTAAAAAGCTCCAATGACTTTGTGGGGCCAGGTGAGAAATGCCTCTCCATGCAGAGACATCTGAGGGTGAGGCGCATGTCCCCTGCATGTGGCAGGTCCAGATACATCAGCCCCTTGCACTCCCCAGCTACTTCCTGTTCACTTTCCCCTCACTCCCTGATTAAGGGGAACAGCTAGGGGTATTCCTGTACAAATTGGGGGGGAAGGAGCTAAAGAGCACCTGGGGAGTGGGAGGCTCAGGGCTGGGGCAGTCCAGGATGGATGTGGGAGCTCCCTCCAGCCAGCCTCTTTCACTTGTCTGGTGCTTGTCTCTTTTCTGTCTGGTTTTCTGAGAAGCCATCCCATTCCAGATGCATCCCATTTTCCTGGCACCACCAAACCCTGACCTTGCTTCAAGTTCTGATAAGAGGACGCTGCATACCTAATTTGGTGTGCCTAGCTCTTATAGTTTAGGAGCAGTTCTTGAACAAACAGGCACACAGAGGGTATGGCTACACTACAAAGTTAATTTGAACTAACAGCTGTTAGTTTGAATTAACTTTAATAGGGGCTACACATACAAACGACTAGTTCGAATTTAAATCGAACTAGCGGAGCGCTTAATTCGAAGTAGGTAAACCTCATTCTACGAGGAATAACGCCTAGTTCGAATTAAGCACTTAATTCAAGCTAGTTGGAGGCTAGCCCTTCCCAGGTTGCCCTGGTGGCCACTCTGGGCCAAACCAGGGAAACTCTTCTGCCCCCCTCCCGGCCCCGGAGCCCTTAAAGGGGCACGGTCTGGCTACAGTGCTTGAGCCAGAACATAAGAACATAAGAATGGCTGTACTGGGTCAGACCAAAGGTCCATCTAGCCCAGTAGTCTGTCTGCTGACAGCGGCCAACACCAGGTACCCTGGAAGGGATGGACCAAAGACAATGACCAAGCCATCTGTCTCGTGCCATCCATCTCCAGCCTTCCGCAAACAGAGGCCAGGGACACCAATCCAACCCCCTGGCTAATAGCACTCCATGGACCCAACCTCCATTAATTTATCTAACTTCTCTTTAAACTCTGTTAGGGTATGTCTACACTACCCTCCTAATTCAAAATAGGAGGGTAATGTAGTCATACTGTAATTGCAAATGAAGCCCGGGATTTGAATTTCCTGGGCTTCATTTGCATAAAGCCAGCCGGCGCCATTTTTAAATGCCGGCAGTTCGAACCCCGTTCCACGAGGAGTACAGCTAGTTCGGATTAGGAAGCCTAATCCGAACTAGCTACTCCGTGCCGCGTGTAGCCGCGCGGCACGGGGTTCAAACTGCCAGCATTTAAAAATGGCGCTGGCCGGCTTTATGCAAATGAAGCCCGGGAAATTCAAATCCCGGGCTTCATTTGCAATTGCCGTATGACTACATTACCCTCCTATTTCGAATTAGGAGGGTAGTGTAGACATACCCTTATAGTTCTAGCCTTCACAGCCTCCTCTGGCAAGGAGTTCCACAGGTTGACTATGCGCTGTGTGAAGAAGAACTTTTGCTTATTAGTTTCAAACCTGCTGTCCATTCATTTCATTTGGTGTCCTCTAATCCTTCTATTATGGGAACTAATGAAGAACTTGTCTTTATGCACCCTCTCCACACCACTCGTGATTTTATAGACCTCTATTATATCCCCCCTCAGTCTCCTGTTTTCTAAGCTGAAAAGTCCCAGTTTCTTTAGCCTCTCTTCATATGGAACCTGTTCCAAACCCCTAGACATTGTAGTTGCCCTTTTCTGAACCCTTTCCAAGGCCAAAATATCTTTTTTGAGGTGAGGAGACCACATCTGTACACAGTACTGAAGATATGGCGTACCAAGAGCGACAAGAATGATTAAAGGTCTAGAGAACATGACCTATGAAGCCAGGCTTCATGAACTGGGCTTGTTTAGTTTGGAAAAAAGAAGATTAAGGGGGGACATGATAGCGGTTTTCAAATATCTAAAAGGGTGTCACAAGGAGGAAGGAGAAAATTTGTTCCTCTTGGTTTCTGAGGACAGGACAAGGAGTAATGGGCTTAAAGTGCAGCAAGGGAGGTTTAGATTGGACATTAGGAAAAAATTCCTAACTGTCAGGGTGGTCAAATATTGGAATAAATTGCCAAGGGAGGTGGTGGAATCTCCCTCTCTGGAGATATTTAAGAACAGGTTAGATAGACATCTGTCAGGGATGGTGTAGATGGAGCTTGGTCCTGCCTTGAGGGCAGGGGGCTGGACTCGATGACCTCTTGAGGTCCCTTCCAGTCCTATGATTCTATGATTCTATAGTTTTATACTTCTCCATCTCCTTCTTCCCCTGGCTTCCCCCTTCTAGCTCCCTCCTCCCAGGTTTCCCCATCCCCTCTTCCACCCTCTCTCTTCCCCTCTCCCACCTCCTTTTCCCAGTCTCCCCCGAGGTTAATTCCCCCACCCCAGTTTTGTTAAAGAGAGTTTCTATTTTTGAACACACGTGTCCTTTATCTTTTACATAAGGAAGGGGGGCTAGGGAGGGGTAAATGGAAGGAGGTGAGGGAGGAATGGGACACGAGCCCCCTATGGGGAGGACTGAGGGGGCTCTGTGGGCTCCTCGGGGTGGAAGCTCTCCTGCAGGGCCTCCTGGATCCTGACAGCCTCCCGATTGACCCCCCCAGACGGCAGCCTGCGGCAAGTGCAGCCGGGCTGATGGCCGAGTGCTGTGATGTGCCGATTGTGGGCACTCAGGGCACTCTAAGCCAGGACTGATTTGCTGTCCCTCATCGAGTTAGACAAGTGAGCGGGGAACCCCTGAGAACTGTCTGTCCGGGGTGGGGATAGGGTCCATTTCAGCACAGCCTGAGGCAGCAGCTCCACACTCTAAGTCCTAACCTGATGCCCTGCTGGCACTGGTTCCGGCCAGCCTTAACTTCGGCTCAGGATCCACTCAATGTGGACATGCTAGTTCGAATTAGCAAAACGCTAATTTGGATTAGTTTTTAGGTCTAGATGCACTAATTCGAATTAGCTTATTTCAAATTAACTAATTCGAATTAAGTTAGTTCGAATTAGCGCTGTAGTGTAGACATACCCCGACAGAGAAACTCTCTCCAGTATCTAGCTGTCCCTTTCTCCACCCTGCTGCCCAAATGGGGTTATAGATGTTCAAGTCCCCATCTCTGGCCCCATGTTTCCCCTCTATGGTCATTATACAGTATAACTGTCCCTGCTTTCATCCCATATCTTCTGCTGTCCCCAAGGTCATTATAAAGCAGACCCTCCCTTTCTGTTTTATGAGAAGCCATCCCATTCCAGACGCATCCCATTGTCCTGGCACAACCAAACCCTGACCTTGCTTTATGTTACAATTAGAGGAAGCTGCCCACCCAATTTGGTAGTTCTAGCTCTAGGAGTTCTTGAACTGACAGACTGACTCTCTCACATAAATAGTCGATGTGTGTTGCTTTAATAGCTACATGCTCTGAGCAGGGATCCATTGTGCTAAGCACGGACTGTGTGTCTCATGGACTGCAAGGGGCTCTGCCTCCTCAAACAGCATGGCATGGCCCTACCCTTAGGCTTCCTCCTGCAGTTCCCAGAGCTCTGCCCTGGCCCGGGTTAGCTGGGGCTGGGCCTACCCAGACTGCCCTCCCGCAGAGACTCAGGGTGGCTGGCGCTGGAGCTCGACAGCCCACTCGGCACTCTGGGCTGGGCGCATTGTGACTGTGCTGCCTGGTTGCCCAGTGGGGGTGTTCTGGGCTCTTGTGGGGAGGAGGTGGAAGGGAAGGGGTAAGCCCCAGGAGAGGTGCAGGCACTAGCTGTCACTGGTTGCCCATGGTGCTAGTCACTCTTGCTACATCTACACTGTGGGGGGGAGGGGTTGGCAGAAGATATGCAAATGAAGTGTTCATTAGCATATCTCATGCTCTCATTTGCATATTCTCTTCCAAAGAGGTTTTGCCGTTAAAAAACCCCATGGAGCCGGGGCCATTTGTTGGGAAAAAACCCTTTTGTTCAAGATCCTGTAAACCTCATTTTTTGAGGAATAAGGGATCTTGCTCAAAAGGGTTTTTTTCCCCCACAAATGGCCCCATCTACATGGGGCTTTTTAACTGCAAAACCTCTTTGGAAGAGGATATGCAAATGAGAGAGCGAGGTATGCTAACAAGCGCTCCATTTGCATATCTTCTGCTGAAACCCCCCCACAGCGTAGACAGAGCCTGTGTGTGTATAACAGAGCTTGCCATCTATACACCGACACATCTAAGCGCACGGATACACACACAATGTGTGATGGGAGTTGGCCAAGGGCTGGTTCATCGCCAGCCTTAGTGCCAGCCTCAACTAATCAAAAAACATTAGCCGGGCCTCAATAAAACCATCATGAAACTGGTTTAAAAATAATGAGAGACAGGCTCTTTCTGTTTGCTTTCTGAGTGCCCTTGGTTTTAGCTCCACCATCATTGCCAAGTGTTTTGTAGTAAAAAACCACGAGGAACCCTGTGGCCCCTCACAGACTAATGAATGAGGCTAATTCAGTCATGGTGGATATGGCTCATTCCCAAGAATTGATGGCCAGGTGTGAATACCAAGAGAGGGAAAACTGCCTTTGTAATGGGATAACCATTCTAAGTCTTTATTCAGTCCTAATTTGATGGTCTTAAATTTGCAAATGAACTGCAGCTCTGGTCTGGTTTTGACGCTTTGTTGTAAAAAGAGGGCTACTTTTCAATTTGTTTCTAAGGGTGTGTCCAGACTACAGAGTTTTGTCGACAAAAGTGGACTTTTATTGACAAAACTATACCTGCGTCTACACTACCGCTGAGTTCTGTCGACATACCGTCGACAGAACTCAGCAGTTTTGTCGACACTGGTAAACCTCATTTTACGAGGCATAACGCCTTTTGTTGACAGAGCCCTGTTGACAGAAGGTGTTATTGCATCTAGGTGTTATTGCAACTTGCTTTGTCGACAGAACTGAATGTAGTCTAGACGCTCTTTGTCGACAGAAGCTTTGTCGACAGTATCTGTCGACAAAACTTCTGTCGACAAAAACCTGTAGTCTAGACGTGCCCTAAGTGTCCAGGTTTTGTAGGCACCATGTCAAAGATGAATTTGGCAGAGAGCAGAGCTTGAATGGAGCATAAGTAACTCTCAAACCTTGTGTCCATTCTCTCTGCCAGGAAAACTTTGGAACTGGCCCCACTGTGCGCTGTATTTCATTATCACTCAATAGGAGGCGGGGAATTGGCAATCGGCACATGCCCTGTGTGCACTTTTCAATGCTCTTTATTTGTAAATAAAATCTCTTCTGATATGCCAGAGGCACAGTGAGGAATACGGGCCAGGTTTCAAAAAGAAACTGGTCCTAACTCACCTGAGCACAAGTAAAACAAGGAAACTGTTTCTTAACGGGTGAAAACCACTTTTTTTTCACGCTTGAATTGCTCATAAAAAGCCCAAATGGCATTTTATGAAGCATGCCCTCCCCTCGCATGAACAAACAAAACACCCTTCACCTTTGGGCTCAAGACAAGCATGAAAAATCTTCGTCCAGAGGGGAACTATTTTACAAGCAATTATGAAAACAGAAGCTTATGGTAGTAGCGCTTCATCAATCAAAACAACAGCAATACTGCAGTAAAGTATTACACACCCTGGCAGGAGAGGAACAATGCTACTGTTAGTGATTGAGTTTGCTTTTATCACAGAGCTGGGGAATATTTCCCTAGGAGGGAATGAGGGAGAACTTTCGTTTGGTTTGCTCAATACAGACTGAACGGTTAGTTTACAATGGAGAGGGGAGTATAAGGAGAGATCAATAAGACGCTACTAGTTCATGATATCTTGATAAAGATCAATTGCCATAACTTCCATCCACACCACTCCCATTATTGCAGGGTTAATATATGTAGGTAAAAAAAATCTAGTTATTTTAGTGCCTCAGACTCCCATATTAGCTAGAATAGACAAGTCAAAACACCATGTATTTCAGCACACAGGACAGACAGCAAACGTAAACGGTCCCTTTAAACTGAAGAATACCCAATGGAATTCTGCAGCTACTAAGATCTCATATTTCTCTGAAAGTTCCAATAGGTCAAACCTCTGTAATCCTCAGTGCCAAACCAGAGAATTTGCTGAACCATGGGAGGTCAGTATTGTTTAGCAACATTACCAACACATCCACTGCTTAGTGGGCTCTGAGAAGACAGAGTAAATTAGAGCCAAATAACAGCACAGAACCCTGAGAGCCAGTCCTGGTGATTATAAACAAACTGTATGGGACTGTAGGAAATTTGGCCACATCCACGATAAGTGGACTTCTGGATAACTTAAATCATCCTGGACCACAGATGTTGCCGGACCAGAGAGTGCCAACTTAGAGAGGTTCAGTCTATAGATATCTAACAATTATTTATAGGTAATATTTCAGTTCAATATGCGGCTTTTGAAAAAGTCTTTGAATAGTTCATAGAATCATAGAGTACTAGGACTGGAAGGGACCTCGAGAGGTCACTGAGTCCAGTCCCCTGCCCTCATGGCAGGACCCAGTACTGTCTAGACCATCCCTGATAAACATTTATCTAACCTACTCTTAAATATCTCCAGAGGTGGAGATTCCACAACCTAAGTGAAAGTGTAAATCCTATCACAGTTCTCACCCATTTAGTGAATTTATCCTTCATGAGGGAAGGAAGCATGATTATTCCCACTTTTGCTAGAAAACAATGCATATTTGGAGATCTAGCCAGAAAGTATTATATAATATTGGGGAAAAGGATCATTCTTCTTCTTCAGATTCTATCAAATTCTGATTTTTTTAAATCTAACCAACTCAAATGCTTTAAACAACTAGTTGGAAGTAAAGCTCTCCCCTCTAAAGCTAGGTCTACGTCATTGGGGGTTTATTTCGGAAAAAGCTACACAAATTGGTCTCCGCAATACGCTTTTCCGAAAGAGGCTTTTCCTCCATTTGGCCCAGTCTAGTCAGGGCCAAATGGTGGAAAGCCTCCTCTTTAGGCAGAGCCCTTATCCCTCGTAGAACGAGGAATACAGGGCTCCCCGAACGAGTGCATTTGCTCTTCCGCAAAAAAAAAGCAGAAGAGCAAATGTGTTCCTTGGATGCGGCGGAGTTTTTCCAGGAAACCCCCATAGTGTAGATGTACCATATCCCGGAAAACCCCAGCAGTGTAGACGTACCCTTCATTAATTTCATCAAGTTGAAATTCCTTCCTTTGTAGAATGCACTGCTGATGTCAGAATTAAGATCTATTTTCAATGTTTAAGTGGAACTGAAATGGTATGAAAGCCTCTGCACATGGGTGATTTCATGCTGAGAGACTTTCCATTGCAAAAGTGGAGCCTCCCGGAGAAACCTCTGGCAAAACAGGGGGAAAAGTGGAAGGCCAAAAAAAAAAAACCCCAAAACAACCTCCCACCTCCAAAAAACAGGCTGTCTATAGATGCTAAACAAACAAAGAAATACTTTTCCCCTCCTCTTTTTTTCAAGTAACCGTCTGAAGGAAATTTTTCAGCTCCCACTAGATATCTTAGTGGTGTAAGCAGTCAAATAAACATTAATTATGTTGCCTCATTGTCTGAGCATCATTTAATTTTGATATGTACCAACAGTTTTGTGTCATACCAAATAACTACATTTGGCTTCTTCTGCCCGGCCAGTATCTTGCAGCCTTTTTTGGAGCAAAGCATCAGGGTGTCTGAAGATTCCAATTTTAAGTTACCTTTGTGTATGACCTCTGATTCAATTCTGATACAAGCAAAAAGGAAGAAAAAAAGATTCAAACTATAGTTGCTCATAAGTGGTGCCTTTTGTATCCCCACATCTGTACCCACACAAATGAGCTATGGCTGTCCTCATCCACATCCACAGATGCGGTTGCCCGTGGATATAAAGTGAATATGCACAGATATACAGGGCTCTCGTAAAGACTTCTGTAATTGTAACATTAATAAATATATTCACAAATAATATTGTAGAGGTAGTTTGTTGTGTTTAAAGATTATTTGCTCTTTCTTCAGGCGCTAAACTTGCACTGATTTTGAATGTATCAGATTCTGTAATTTCTTCTCCCTTTTTAATTTAAAGTCAATTAACATCTGGCCTTAGTGACTTTCAGCTGCAGGACCAGTTTTCCCATCAGCTGTTTACCCATCAATTACTTTCGGTAACATGTACATACTACAAATATTAAACAGTTAAGTGTAGAAACACTAATTTGGTCTTACATCCCATCAGTCAGTGCCCTTTCTGTTTTAAGCCCCAAAATATGCTACAATTAAGCTCCCTAGTTGAGTAGAAGCAGTCGGATGGTGTAAGTGTAACCCACACACATAGCTTGGGAATATCTACACAGAAAAAATATGTTCAAGTCTGAGGGCCTCACATCTCAAAGCCTGTATTACCCGGATTGTGCGGGCTGAAAATAGTGGGGTAGACGTATGGACTCAAAACGGAGTCCAGAATCTGAGATGCCGCCCAGCCCTCATGCAAGTGTAACCACCACTGGGCAGATTTGAACCTGGGACATCTGAAGCGGAGTATAGGAGCCTCTACACGCTGAGCTAAAAGCTAGCGGGCTCCCAGCCTGTGCTGTAGAGGTCTTTTGATCTTAACTGTTGCTGTGGTCTAGGTACCACTTGCATTGCTCAGTAACTACACTAGGGCTATGTCTACACTCGTGGCTTCTTGTGCAAGTATGGCCGTTCTTGCGCAAGAGTATGCAGAGCAAACACATTGTCCACCCGCTCTTGTGCAAGGAAATTTACAGTATGGCGTGGTAAGAGATGGATCCTTGCACAACAGCTATGCTCTTTTTTATCAGGCATAAGCCCTCTTGCGCAGGAATTCTTGCGCAAGAAGGCAGTGTGGATCTTGGCAGGGATTTCTTGTGCAAGAACGCCCTATGGCTAAAATGGCCATCAGAGCTTTCTTGTGCAAGAGAGCATCCACACTGCCATGGGAGCTCTAGCGCAAAAGCACAGCACGCCCATGGCAGTGTGGACGTTTTCTTGCGCAAGACTTCTTGCACAAGAACCCTTGCGCAAGATGTTCTTGAGCATGAAACCGCCAGTGTAGACATAGCCTAGGCGTGTGCGTTACACAAGGTCTCCGAGTCTAGGTTTAGTCACAACCCCACAGAAATTTTAGCCTCACAGCCTGAGCCAGGCCATCCGAAATTAACTGACCCCATTACATCACAGGTCTTTGATGGCAATGTAAATGTACCTTGAATGTCTACACTGCTATTTTTAGCTCTGCAGTGAGAGCCCAGTTCGGAAATGCACTGTCATAGTCTTTTTAATTCCCTCTGTGGACAGACCCTTTATTTCACTGCTCCCAGTTTTCAGGGCTGCGAAATAGATTTCTACCAAGGAAACAGCATGTCAATGTTAGCAAACCTGATCCAAGGCCCATTGCCATCTAAGAGCCTTTCAGTGGACTTCAATTGGGGGGGGGAGGATCAAACCATTCACTCAGTCAATAATGATAAAATCCTGATTCCTTGAACTAATATTACATTCTCCACCCAAGGAGCTCACGTTAAGAAAAGCTGGGTGCAAAACGGGCATGTAATAATGTTCTTTTTCACTTTGTACAAACTTCGCATCAAACATCTCCTGGCAAACAAAACTCCACCGCGAAACAAACAAATAGCCCCCCTTCTCGTTAATCCCTTTTATTTTTCTACAACATTAGGCCTGTAATCCTGCAAAGTCTCTGTGTTGTACTGCACCTAAAACAATCGTAGCATCAGTTATTTTGATCGTGAATTCTTGAACAAGTTGAGGTGAAAGAACAATTGCTGCCTATATCACATGCGGTCCTGGGCAATCAAGAAGAAAACCCTTTGTCTCTGAAGACATAGGACTCGACCACTCTAGCTAAAAGATAATTCCTTAAAATCGCTGTAATAGCAGGTCCTGTGTCTTTTCAGAGAGACAACCAATTGAGAGTGACATCCTACACGACTGACATCTAGAGCTGGTTGGGGAAGTTTTTCATTCTCATGTTAAAAAAAAATGATGAAAATGAAAAAAGTTACTGTTTTCATTGAAAAACTTATTGGAGAGAGTGAGAGACACAGAATAATTCAAAACTATTTGAATCAAATAGTTTCTTTCCATCTCTATATGTATATACTCAGTTTCCAAACCACAAAATCTCTTTGGTTCTAATACTTCTGGTGAAAACCCAAACAAATCTGGTAAAATAAGTAATATCCCATGAACATTTTTTATTTTGACCAAAAAAGCAATAAAAAAACCCACAAAACAGTTCTAGTAACCAAGTTAAAGGCATACTAAACTCTTCTTATTACCAACATTTATTATTTGTATTGTTATAGTTCTAAGATTTCCGGTCATGGGCCATGATCGCACTGTGTTAGGGGCTGCATAAACAGAGAACAAAGAGATGGTCACTGCTCCAAGGAGCTTACAACCCTAGACAAGAGAAAACAAATGGATACAGACCAACCCACCAGAGAGCACAAGTGAAAAATAAGGCGAGATTGGTCAACATGAGAGTCAGTGGTCTCAGCCTAATTTTTGTCCAGATTCGTTCATTTCTATTCAGGTGCTCATAGCATGCTCATCACTGAGCCATTTATCCGGGTCTGTGTAAAGTACAGTACACCTGGCTTAAACCAGCAATGTAATTTTCTTGACTGTGTCGTTTCCAAAAATAGCCCATTATCTAATGAGATAGAGGCAAAAGTTAATGAGGTATCATTAGCAGTTTGTGCTGGGTTTTGATATATATTTTCTTTCTTTTATCTCACTCCCAAGTGGAAAGAATTCAGAGAAAATAGTTGTTTTACATGTTGCCGAACACAGATGATCGCTAAGAAGATCAAACTCGTTTCTTCCTGTGTCTATTTTTTATTCAATTTGCAAATACATTTTAAAATTGCTTCTCTTGGTACATGTGTTTGCGTGCATCTAATGAGATATTATAGCGCCGCAACAAGACTTTGTTCTCTGTATTAAAGATGTCATTTCAAATATTGCAAGGTATATACACAAAGAGAACAAAATAGTGCTTACAATCTCTAGCATGCCATTCCTAGAAAACTACCGCTTGTGACAAAATAAACATAGGGTGATAATTACTACAGAATTAGCACCCCAGCATGTATCTAAGATAAACAAGGAGGGTTTTTTTAGGATTCACTCGAGAGCTATCTACACATATTCACTCTAATCTAGCATATTTATGCTCGAAACACTTGCATTACAACTATATTTAGTGCAAAATGCCTGATGCATGTAACTGTTATTGCGTTGTATTATCAATATGTCTGAATCTAGAATTAAGGCCATGTTGAAATTTTGAGAGGGGGCAGGGAAGGGAAGGAAACACCGAATGTTTATAATAGAAAGTAAAATCCTATCACTGAGGGGCTGTCTACATTTGCACCCTCTTTCAAGAGAGGAATGCAAATGCAGACATTCGAAATTGCAAATGAAGCCGGGATTTAAATATCCCACGCTTCATTTGCATATTCACATTATGGCGCTATTTCGAAATATAGCTTCCCCAATTATCACCTCTAATATAATTAGCCCACAGACATTTGCCTTCCTTCCTCTCCTCCCCCGCCCCGCATCCCCCTTCTGTTCTGAAATTTGATTTGTCCTTTTCATATGTGTTCACTTTTTTTTTAATTGTATCCTTTGGTATCTATGGTTGTGACTATTTTCTTCCACTATTTGATCTGAGGAAGTGGGTCTGGCCCACGAAAGCTCATCATCTAATACACCATCTTGTTAGTCTTTAAAGTGCTACATAGTCCTGTATTTTGCTTCAGCTACACCAGACTAACACGGCTACATTTCTATTACTATTCTAGATGCTATTAAGACACAGTTATTTTCAGAGAAAACTCTTCTCTCGAAATAACTAGTAAACCTCATTGTATGAGGAATAAGGGTTATTTCGAGAAAAGGGTTTTCTCTCAAAATAACCGAGTCTTAACAGCGTCTGTTATTTCGAAATAGTGCCATAACATGTTTATGCAAATGAAGCATGGGATATTTAAATCCTGGGTTCATTTGCAATTTTGAATATCTGCATTTGCATTCCTTTCTCGAAAGAGGGTGCAAGTGTAGACATACCCTGACTGACAATGCTGGGGAGTTCAGAAAAGCTGAGGGCAGATAGCACACCTAGGATACGTCTACACAGCAACATTATTTTGAAATAACTTAGTCTGCATCTACGCAGAAGGCAGTTATTTCAAAATAATTTGGTTGAGCTGGAGGACTTCTTACTCTGACTCCTGTAACCCTCCTTGTACAAGGAGCAAGGGAAGTCGGAGGAAGAGTGCTCTATTTCGAAATAAGTGCCGTGTAGATGCTCCCAATTTTGAAATAAGTTATTTTGAAATAAGCTATGCAATTGACATAGCTCAATTTTGTGTAGCTTATTTCAAGTTAAGCCCTGCTATGGCCAAAAGTGTACTGAAACATCCAATGACTATAAAGGACCTTGTTTACACAGCTCGTCTGAAAAGCATCACTTTCAACATTACAGAGCCATGCTAGAGGATTAATTCTGAGGTCTGACACAGGGGAACTAGTGTAACTCACACACCTAGTGGGTGTGGGTCACTGTCCCATGAAGTGGGCACTTAGACCACTTACAGCAAGAGATTAAAACAAGTGATCTCTCTAGCCTAAGCTGCAAGCCAGCTGATTTTTATAGCTCAAGCTGTAGAAGCTCCTACACTAAGCTCCAACTCCCAGGTTCAAATCCACTGGTGGGCGGTTACACTAACACACAGGTTCCAAAAGTGAATGTGTGCTCCTTTCTTAACATAAATAAGAATGGACACACTGGGTCAGACCAAGGGTCCATCTAGCCTAATGCCCTGTCTTCAGACAGTGGCCAATGCCAGATGCCCCAGAGGGAGTGAACAGAACAGGTAAATATCAAGTGATCCCTCTCCTGTCACCCATTTCCAGATCCTAACAGAGGCTAGGGACACTGTTCTATCCATTTTGGCTAATAAGTATTGATGGACCTAACCTCCATGAATTTATCTAGTTCTTTCTTGAATCTTGTTAAAGTCCTGGTTTTCACAACCTCCTCTGGCAAGGAGTTCCACAGGTTGCTGTGTGTTGCATAAAGAAAAACTTCCTTTTGTTTGTTTTACCCATTAATTTCCTTTGGTGACCCTGAGTTCCTATGTTATGAACTCACACATCATTGATAATTGCACAGTTTCTTTCTGAGCACAGGTAGGTTGTGTTTTCACAGGACTCCTAGCTTGGGGGGAAAAATCCATCTTTTTATATATGAATTAAGCAAAGTTGATATGAAACAGGAAGGCACAATAAGCATGGAATCCCACAATGTTGTTTTTAGCACTGTACTTTGAGGCCTTTTGGGATGTTAAACCTATCATCTCATGACGTGCCTGCTCCCTGGTCTTTCTAAAAAGATAAAACCAGCTATGAAATTGACAAGATTTGCCTGGGAGCTGCAGTGGCACCGTGGTATGAATGTTCATCCCTTTGCACTGTAAGCTTCAATAAAGGAAGGACTCACACTTTGGAAACTTGTCAGAATATCATTAGTTTGCAAGGGACATGCTCATTTATTGGCCCACTGACAGAATTTGCAGACTGAAGAAAGAGACCTAGAGGAAAACTGAACAACTCAGGGCAGGCTCTGTCTTTTACTATATTTCTGTACAGCTCCTAGCACCATTGACTCCTAGTCCTGTGTAGGGTCACTGTAATCTACTACAGTCATGGAGACACTAGATGGCACTGTTGTGCATTGCTGTACAAGTTCTTTTATTAAGCAAGGAAGCCATCTAGACTCTGTGAAGAAACACTGCACTTTCTGAGATTGGTGATTCAGATTCTTTGAATGGAGTTGTGGCAAACAGCAAGCTGTCTTGTTTTCTGCCCGAGTCTTTCTAGATATTCAACTCTTGGTTATGAGTTGATTCCTGGAAACTCTACATTAGTGTTTGGCCTTAGTTTATGTGTACCAGTCCTTGAGCAGAGGTGGTCACAAAGGACAGGCAGGTAGTGTAAATAAATAAGGCACACTAAGAAAATACACTGCTCTAAGACACTGATTTCCTCTTCAGTAAGTGTGGCTGTGTCTAAACTGCAGGCTTCTTTTGCAAGAAGCTTTTCAGGAAGAGATTTTCCAAAAAAGCTTCTTCTGAAACAAAGCGTCTACACAGCAAAAGTGCATCGAAAAAGCAATCTGCTTTTTCAAAAGATAGCGTCCGTACTGAATGAATGTTATCTCGTATTTAAGGGGTGATTACTATGAATGGAGTGGCCATCAGGGCACCTGTGCTTTTTCCTCTTTCCTCTTCTTTCAAAAGAACTCCCTCTTCTCCATCCACACACGCTTTTTTCTGAAAAAGCTCTTTCCGAAAAAGGCTTCTTCCTCATAGAAAGAGGTTTACCAATGTCCGAAAAAACTCAGTTCTTTTGATTTTTTTTTTCGAAAGAATGCGATTGCAGTGTGGACGTAAGTGAAGTTTTTTTCGGAAAAATGGATGTTTTTCCGAAAAACCTCTGCGGTTTAGACATACCCAAAGAGACCTTCAAGGCCCTTAAAATGGCTAGCACTCTACAGTGAGGTGACAACTGAAATGTTAAATAATGACAGTACATTAACCTGAAGGGAAAGTCTTAAGGTTAAGGCACTGAATTGATGCACAGGAAATCTGTCTTCACTCCCATAATGCTGGCATGGACAGTCTCTTTGACCTGACTAAACTCGTTCAGTCTCTTCTTACCTCATTTCCCATTTGTAAAATAAGATCTTTCTTCCACCCTCTCTCTTCTGTGGGAAGACTGTGAGCTCTTCAGAGGAGAGGCTCTCTCTTATGTGATTTTGCAGCATTTAGGACTGATCTCATTCGGGGCCTCCAGGCACTGCTGCAATTCAATAATGATAATAGTATGTGACAGTAAAAAACACATAGCCGCTCTGATCCTTCCAAGTTAAAACATGTGCTTCATAGCACCACTTGCTGTACAGATCTTGCAGAGGATTCATGCCACGTCACTGGATTTTGCAGGCCAAGTCTTCATTATGTTGGCATCTACTCTCTGTTGAAATCGGCATGCCATATAGCTAATAAGCACAGGCCCTGCCCGACCAGTGGATGTGCTTTCCAGTCAAGTCCTGGGCTACAAAGGGGCTGAGCATTGGAGGCTAGATTCTCATCACAGACCTCGAAATGCAGTTGCAGCAGAGTGGTGTTAAGAGACTATGTAAATGCCACAGTCAGATGCATTTTTACAGGAGTTCGAGCTGGTCTGACCAGGCTTGAACTTTGCAATGTTTATAATCCAGATCCAAATGTTGCAGCTCAGATACATCTCTCACTGTGGCTTTAGAAACCAACAAGCTCGACAGAGGCAACCCCCAGATTCAAAAGGACACATGGGTGGGGTACCGCTTGCCCTGGGAAAGCAGGACAGAGTCGGGAATGCCTGACACCTGTAAGTCAAATAATACCATGGAAACAGGAAAGGAAACTATGTCAAGTAGGGAAGAGCAAATCTGGAATTTATTCAAGTGCACCATCCTATTTTCCTCCGTTTCATGACATACGGAGCCAGAGCCAAAGCCAAAAAGAATCTTTCTTCACTTTGGATAATTCCCATTGGGCTGCCTTTTTCTTGCAATGGATAGCGGGGTAAACCAGGAACAACTCAGTGGAGTTACATCAATGTGAGAGAAGAATCAGGCCTGTTGTTTGTCAGGGTATAAAATAATTTCATGTACATAAAAATATACCAATGTGCAGGTCCTAGACCACCAGATAGGAGTGTAAAAATCTACCCTTTAAGATTCAAGCACAGGGGCAGTGCTGGATTTATGTCTCCTGCACCCCTAAGTATTGCATCTTCAGGGCCGTCCCTGCTTAGAGACGACCTTTATGTTTTCCATACTACATGAAACTTTTACCCCACCTTTAACTTTTAGGCACCGCTAGAATGCTCACGCCTTTTTGGGGATGTGTAAATAAGAGGTCTGGGTAATGGCTACTAGGGTGGATGGGGATACAGCGCAGGCAAGCACTGTCACTATTGATTTATAGACAGGTTTTCCTCCTTTCCTGATTGCTTAGTATAGACACGCACTTAGCTGGACCAAGGAGGTAACTTCTAATGAATACTCCTTGTCTATAATGTATGTTATCTTCCTCCCTCCCCTCCTTCCCACCACTCTGACACATATTCAGGGTCACTGCGCCTTCTCTTCCGGCCCCGTAAATTGCTAATTCCAGAAGTAATGTAAAACGGCTCGCTTCAGCTAAAAAGCTGTAAACAGTAAATGAAGGGGGTATAATTATGTTCATCACAGAGTAATGATTATGCATTAGATGGGTGATCACATTACTAAATTAGGGATTCAAGGGTGATGTAATTGAGAAGTGTATTTCCATACTAAGATCAAAAGGAGTCACTGTGGTGAATTCATTGCTCACTTGGAGCAGGGGTTTGAGGATCCGAGACGGAACGAGGATCTGCAATAAAGAAGCCTGTTTTCTCTATCTGCCTCTGGATTCTAACACCCTCACCTCCCCCCTACCTCCCGGCATGTGCCTACTGTGCCTAATTGTGAATGTGGCCCTACACAGGGGAGGGTCTTCAGTAACTATTGGCAATCCTTCACTTCTTCAACTCGACTTCGTGCCAGTGATGGAGCCAAGATCATTCATAGCATCCATCGACATTCTATCTGGAGCCAGAGCAGTATCTGCTGTTATCAGTACATCGTTACGTCTGATATTATTGTTTGCTGCATCTGGCATAAGGGGAGAAAAGCTATACCAGGGGAAGAACAGGACAGCCAAAAAGCCAAAGAAGGCCTTACTAGAAAGAGCAAATGCTGTGAGCTTCTATTGGGAAGAACATGCTGAAAACTCAAAGGCAACATCCAGCTGGAAAGACTATGATGAGCATTCTAATTTGGTCTAAGTCTTTATGCGGCGTGGAAGGAAAAAGCGAATATTTTAATTTAGACACAGCTTTACAACTACCGCTACTATAGATAAAAATTTATAGTTTCACAGCTGTAGAGGTTTTTAGATTTAATTAGAGGAACTGCTTCCCTTTATGCGACAACTTTTGCAGCGAGGTAGGCTCTGCCAGTTTGAATTAATGTACTTTAAATAATTTTTTTTTATTAGGTTTCATGCTGCAAGTTGCGAGATAGTAGCTTTGAGGATACAAATGAGAAGAAGTATCTCCCCACACGCGCACACTTCAGGTTGAAATTTGTATTTAAGTGTTTATTTTAGAGGAATCCCTTTATGAAAGACCCATTCAAAGAAGCAAAGGATTCCTGCAGGCAGGACCGTAATAAACCCTTTCCGTGCATCAGAGATGGAAAGGGAAATATTAATGAGGATAATGAAGAGTTCAGATGGAGGCTTTTGGGGGGCTGTTTTGCTCAATCAACTGATGGAAAATTAGGCTGTTAGATGATACACACTTCACTCAGTCAGTTGTGGAAAATAAGGTAAGAATGGAGGTGTAATCTTTCTACCATTGGAATTAACAGCAGCAACAATCACCAGGTACAATATCTAGGGCTATGTCTACACCGCGAGTTTTCTCGGCAAAAAATATGCTAATGAGGGACTCATTTGCATGAGTTGCGATCTCATTTGCATATTTTCTGCAGATCTGTTTTTGCACTAGGGCTACGTCTACACTGGCATGAATTTCCGGAAATGCTTAAAACAGAATAGTTTTCGTTATAAGTATTTCCGGAAAAGAGCATCTACATTGGCCACAGATGCTTTTCCGGAAAAGCCCTTTTTCCGGAAAAGCATCTGTGGCCAATGTAGACGCGCTTTTCCGGAAAAGAGCCCCGATCGTCATTTTCGCGATCGGGGCTTTTTTCCGGAAAAGTCTACTGGGCTGTCTACACTGGCCCTTTTCCGGAACAGTGTTCCGGAATAAGGACTTATGCCCGAGCGGGAGCAGAATAGCTTTTCCGGAATAGCGGCTGATTTTGTACAGTAGAGTGTCGTTGCTTTTCCGGAAATTCAAGGGCCAGTGTAGACAGCTCGCAGCTTATTCCGGAAAAGCAGCTGATTTTCCAGAATAAGTGGCCCAGTGTAGACACAGCCTCCGGGTTTTTGCACAAAAACAAGCAATGTGGACATTTCCTTTTTGCACAAAAACCTCTTTTTCTGCAAGATCGGTATATGGGAACCCAGCCCCAAACTGGAGGTTACACAGGAAGATGCAGTACAAGCTCCCCCACTCCTCCCAGGGTTGGGCTCAGCCGTGCTCCAGATTCAGGCCCCCACCACATGGCAGCAGGAGGGAGGGATGCCAATTTTGTCTTTGACCCTGGGTGCCTAACACACTCACTACGCGTCTGCTATGCTGGCCACCCTGCTAGCCACTCACATTTCTACCTAGAGGTCTTTCAGTCCCACCACTTAACACAGCTCTCTGAAATTTCAGCTGTTAGTGAGGAAGCCTGACTGGTGCACACTGGGCAGTCTTTTGCATCGGAGGCCAATGCTCCCTCTACGTTTGTCCATTGATGTGCGGAATAAATTTTGTATAAGTGCACCGAGGCATGTGCAGATGTGCACCATGAGTAGACACACATGCTGCTGGCTACGGGTGCTCTGCTATTCAACTGGGGGCATATGACTCTCCCCACCTGACCACCCAAACACTCCGCTTACTAGAAACACTGTCAGATACCCTATCCCAAAACAGGTTTATCACTTAGATCTAGTATCAGTGATTTCAGCTCTGTGATGTGCTACAAGTCCCTCCATCGAGTCTAAATTAGCTGTGGTTTTACAAAATGGCAAGAGAAAGGCTCCATTGGGGACTGAACCCCTCAGATAGGCCCACACCACTGTATCTACACTCACTGAGTTTTGGAAACCATGTCTCCCTGTCCAGCAAGTGCTGTTTAGCTGAGGGTGACTCCCTCAGTTGGGATATGTCCAGTACAATTCTGCTTCCCTTGATTAACAGAACAATGATAACAAATCTTTATTACTCCCACCCTAATAACAAGGAGACTAGGCATCCAACAGCAGCCAAAAGTGATCATTTGGGTAAGCAATCCCATCATGCTCAATGCCTGGGCAGAAGTTCATGCAAATAAGATCAGCTCCTGAAGTCTGCTCTCACAGCTCATCACTAGGGTACATCTACATTGCAGGCTTTTTGCGCAAGAACATTTGTGCGTTCGTGCACAAGTAAATTTACAGTGAAGCATTGGAACAGAGGGCTTCTTGCACAAGAGTTATTCCTCTCCTCATGAGGAATAAGAGCTCTTGTGCAAGAAGGAAGCGTGGATGGCCATGAGAATGGGTGTGTCTAGACTACAGAATAGTGATAGAAATGTAGCCGTGTTAGTCTGGGGTAGCTGAAGCAAAATGCAGGACAATGTAGCACTTTAAAGACTAAGAAGATGGTTTATTAGATGATGAGCTTTCGTGGGCCAGACCCACTTCCTCAGATCAAATAGTGGAAGAAAATAGTCACAACCATATATACCAAAGGATACAATTAAAAAAAATGAACACATATGAAAAGGACAAATCACATTTCAGAACAGGAGGGGGATGCGGGGGGGGAGGGGGGAGGAAGGAAGGTAAGTGTCTGTGAATTGACGATATTAGAGGTGGGGAGAGTGGGATGTTTGTGAGTTAATGGTATTAGAGGTGATAATTGGGAAAGCTATCTTGATAATGTGTAAGATAGTTCAAGTGTTTGTTCAATCCTCTTTGGAGAGTGTCGAATTTTAACATGAATGACAGTTCAGAGGATTCCCTTTCAAGTGCAGATGTAAAAGGTCTTTGTAGCAGAATGCAGGTGGTTAAGTCATTGAGAGAGTGTCCTTTACAGGGTTTTGTCGACAAAAGTGGACTTTTGTCGACAAAACTAAACCTGCATCTACACTACCGCTGAGTTCTGTCGACATAACGTCAGAGTTCTGTCGACAGAAAGTGTTATTGCATGTAAACTGTCCTTGCGTCTACACTGCCTTGTCGACAAAGCAGCTTGCTTTGTCGACAGAACTGAATGTAGTGTAGATGCTCTTTGTTGACAGAAGCTTTGTTGACAGTATTTGTCAACAAAACTTCTGTCGACAAAACCCTGTAGTCTAGACGTACCCAATGTTCTTGCGCAAGAGAGTATCCACACTACCATGGACGCTCTTGCGCAAAAGCACATGGCAGTGTGTATGCGCTCTTGCACAAGACCTTTTGCGCAAGAAATCTTGCACAAAACAGCTCTTGTGCAAGAAACTTGCAGTGTAGACATAGCCTAGATGTCAGGAGAGAACTCATTCAGACTCAGCTTACAGGGGGACGTGAAGTTTTGTTTTTTTTTTAAAGAGGAGAGGAAGGATACATTCTTGCAAGCTGCTTTTAATTCTTTGCCAAGTAAATCGCTAGCGATGCCTCTCTAGTTCAGTTAGATCTCAACAGCCCATAAATCATTCCGGGGGTAAATCAGTCATCTCCTATGTATGGGCAGAGGAAAGGTCTGATCCTGAATAGCCTTATTCATCTGACTACAGCAATGTATTATTAGCCCCGTTGTCTTCAAAGAGCACCCATTCCCATGAGCAACCAAGATCAGAGCCTAAAGAAGTTCTGTTGGTCTTCTGAACAAAGCAAAGTAAGTCCTATCAAATGTTGTCCTAGGGCTGACCGTAGGGTGACATTTCAATTCCATGGCCATGTTTGAGATTTCAACATATGTTTTAATTCCTTATTGGAAATAGTTTGTGAGGGAAAAAGTGTGTGGCTGGAATTTTTGATTTAGGCACCTGCTTCCAGAGTGATGTGACAGCTCCAGAATCTCAACCTTTATTTCAAAATATTTCCAGTGCTCATGCTTGAAAAAGGAAATCTTGAAGACTTGACCTGAACATAGTCAATGCAGTGATGTCTGCAGATTGCCTGAAACGATTGCTCTGAGAGGTGTGAAATGCTGCATTTATCCCCATGGGTTAACTTTGAAACACATAATTCTGGGACGAGGCATAAGGATCTTGCGCAAAAACCCCTTGCGCAAAAATGGATTGGAAGAGATTATGCAAATGAAGCATGAGAAAATGCTAATCTGCTCCTCATTTGCATTGCCTCGTAGTGTAGACATAGCCCTAGTCCACATCCAGGGTACATCTAGGCTACAGGCTTTTGTTGACAGAGGCTTTGTCGACAGATACTGTCGACAAAGCTTCTGTTGACAAAGAGCGTTTAGACTACATCCCAGTTCTGTCGACAAAGCAAGCTGCTTTGTCAACATGAGAGTGTCGATGCAAAGGACAGTGCGGATGCAATAACACCTTCTGTCGACAGAGCTCTGTTGACAAAAGGCGTTATTCCTTGTAGAATGAGGTTTACAGCCGTCGACAAAACTGACCAGTTCTGTCGAAATAATGTCGACAGAACTCGGCGGTAGCGTAGATGCAGGTATAGTTTTGTTGACAAAAGTCCACTTTTGCTGACAAAACCCTGTAGTCTAGACACACCCCTACACAGCAGGCAGTTATTTCGAAATAGTGTCAAAATACTGTCAAGCTGGAGGACTTCTTTCTCCGACTCGTATAATCCTCATTGTATGAGGAATAAGGGAAATTGGAGGAAGAGTGCTCTATTTCAAAGTAAGTGCTGCATAGAAGCTTCCTATTTTGAAATGAGCTACGCAATTGATGTAGCTCAATTTGTGTAGCTTATTTCGAGTTAAGCCCTGCTGCGTAGATGCACCCTGTGTGTTTGCACATGGGCCTTTGCTGCCTTTGACCCATCATGATTTTTCTGTGAGGTGATTTCAGTAGAACCCTTCATGTACAGAGTCCTCTGTTCATCTGAGTCAGGGATAAATCGTTCTTCCTTGAGGAGAGAGCCTGACCTGTTTAAGAACAGAAAATGTTGTTACCACTGGGATCAGAAAACCACTTACATGGATGGTCCCAACCAAGCCAAAGAAGGGTGACACTATGGAGTGGGATTGGGAGCCATGAAGGGCCCCATTTTGGGTGTAGACTAGGCCTTGTTTTGCTTTCCTCTCTCCTGTCTTGTAACAAACAAAAACATATTATTTATTTTCTTTATGCCCTGAGGCAACTCAGTTTCCTTCTGGTGAAGGCAGAATTCTGGTGGCAATGCTTTCCTAGTGAAAGTTTTACACCTCAGATAATAAAACTAGTATTTATTGTGTGCTAGGTAATGTGTAATTTACCTCTTCCAAAGGTACAAGCAAAAACAAAACAAAAAACAAAAATGAAACCCTGTTTTCTGCACCTTAAATCTTCTTGGGCAATTGGTTGGCTGGTTTAATCCCGGGTAATTTTTCACGCAAGTCGGTATATTTCTACCTATCTCCTGTATCTCTAATAAAAACTATATAAATTGCATACTTTCAATGAGAGATATGCTGCCACACTTCACATTAGATTAGAGTGACACCAAATAGATTAAACATGAACAGAAGCAGCCATGTTACTGCAAATGACATTTAGATGCATTCCCCACATATAACTTTCTATTTCACTACAGAATTGATTCTCCTTTCTTTCACAACTTGTTTATGGCTGTGGAAGCCAACAGACGACTTTGGTGGTACTCCTGATTTACACCAGCGTAATCGAGAGGAGTATCGGGCCTTATGTCCAAAAAGTAAAGGATTACTTACTACACTCATACAATCCCTACTTAACTGGCCTGGACTTCCTACTGCCCAAGGAGCCAGCTTGCAATTGTGAGTTCTGGCTGGTTTTTAGCATATTGTGCCCACAGTACAATTGCAGCCAAGTGTGTGAAAAGAGTTAAATGTATTCCCTAGCCACTGAGGGATTTTTTTTTTTTAATTTCACAGAGGTAAGGGGAAAAAACCCATCAATGTTAATGGACCGTAATCTAACTGTCTGGAGCTGCAGGTGTTTCCACAGTAACAACTGGATGGTCCAAATATACAATACGGTGCTTGTCACCCTCCCTAATGCTATTATAATTTCGCATGATGAATACCTGCAGTGACGTTGCTCAGCAACCCACAAATGAGGCCAGATTTTCAAAAGTGCTCATCGTTTGCATGTTCCCATGGCAAGACTAGGGTACGTCTACACTGAACGGCTATTTCAAAATAGCACATCTACGCTGCAAGGAAGCCTCAAAATGAGTCCGAGGCAGGCTTCCCTAATGTAGACGTGCTATCTCGATTTAGAATCCCAGGAGGCACTGGGGAGGAATAACGTAGAATGGCCCCAGTGAGGGGCTATTTCAAAATAGCAGCAGTGAAGCGTCTACACACGCCCTATTTCGAAATAGCTATTTCAGAATAGGCATTATTCCTCATGGCATGAGGTTTACAGATTTTGGAATAAGCCGTCCGTTATTTGAAATTATTTTGAAAAACACTAGTTATCTTGAAATAATGGTGCCGTATAGACGGACCTTTAGAGTCAGATACTAAAAGAGCACTCGTTAAATGAAGGGATAGATTGGTAAGGTATGTCAGCAAAGAGCAGATGTACAATTCTTTAATAAGTCCTATTCCCATGCCGTGGTGCACCTATAGCCACCTGCACAACTTTGTAAACCTGGTCCTAGCCTTTTAGGAACTGTTGGTGCCTAAGTGGGAACTTTTGGAAGCAGGAAAGCTACTGCACAGTCAAATAAAAGATAAACTTCTGTGCCTTGAGAAATGTACCTTCTCGGGGGAAATCTGGGACCTACAGAAGTCAAGGAGAGTTTTACGATGGTGTAAACAGGTAGATTTAACTGGAGTGAACCATTCTTCTCAGCTCCTGATAAGGTTTTCAACTCAATTAAGTTACAGGTTGTACCTCTGTAGTTCAGCACCCTCGAGACCTGACTGGTGCCGAACCAAAAATATGCTGCATCATAGGAGGTCAATAGTCTCTAGTAGCATGACCAACACTTCCACTGATTGCTTGGCTCTTAGAAGACGTTTAGGGGTAAATTAGAGCTAAATTATAGCCACCAGTTCTGGTCTTTAGTGTTCAGTGCTGTTAACAAACTTTATGGGACTACAGGAAACTTGGCCACACTCAATAGACAGTCAGCTAAGTAAGATCATGCCGGACCATGGGTGTTGCCAGAACAGACCATGTCAGACTAGAAAGGGTCAACCTGAATTTAATACAAGCTATAATGCACTGCCTAACACCATCTGAAAACATTTACAGTCACACACATTTTCTTAACTGTCCCAGTCACACTTTGTTCAGAGTTTGATATCACCACTTTTCTAAGTAGAGAAGTGGGGGAACTCTGACTCCATCAGAAATTCACAGCCACCCTTCAGAGTTCCCGGGGCTTGTCCGTAGCTTATGGGATAATAGGATTCTGTCCTGCAATGCCGCGCTTCCAGTCCACTGAACTGCGTAATCCACTTGCAAGTTTATGTGACTCCAGTCCAATGAACAAAATAATCCACTCCAGAGTTTGTGACTCCAGACCAGTGAACAACATAATCCAGATTTTGATTAGAAACTATGGGCAAGAGGGTTGTGGGTAAATAACATGTAACTGTGCTGTATGCAGCCATCAGCAGAACGTACCTTGTGGACTATTCATGAATTAATGTTTTAGAGCTAAAAACCTTGTCTGGTGTCATGTTAGTTACATGGGACTATCACAGGTTTTCAACCTGCAATGTGCCAATCTTTCTTGCTTCTTTTTTGTGGGGGAGAATTACATTATCAGCTACAGACAACTGATTTGCCCTTTCCCGGTATCTCCCCCATTTTCTTTCATGCTACCCAAGTGCATAAAGTTTGAACTAACAGTGTCTCTTAGGTCAGAAAAAAAATGGTACACACAGGTGAGGTGTTTCAGTTGTGAGTTTTGATCTCATAGGTACCTCCTGTGCTCTGCAGTGTTGTTTTATCCTGCATGTGTGCATTCTCTAAATATCAGTCAGTCTCTTTCTTTCATGGGGAGGGTAGTGAAGCACTGGAATGGGTTTCCTAGGGAGGTGGTCGGATCTCCGTCCCTAGAGGTTTTTAAGTTCCGGCTGGACAAAGCCCTGGCTGGGTTGATTTAGTTGGGATTGGTCCTGCTTGGGGCAGGAGGCTGGACGTGATGACTCCTGAGGTCTCATCCAGCCCTAGGATTCAAGGATTCTATGAATAAATGTGAAAGAAGAATCAGAGTCTGACCAAGAGATTTCAAGGCCAAGGTTCTCAAAAGCTGGTTCCTCAAGTCTGGGGTGCTCATCTTTCAGTCATTTTGTTCATCCCGTCTAAGGGTCTGTCTACACTACAAAGTTAATTCGAACTAACAGCCATCAGTTCGGATTAACTTTAATAGGGGCTACACATACAAACCGCTAGTTCGAATTTAAATTGAACTAGCGGAGCGCTTAATTCGAACTAGGTAAACCTCATTCGACAAGGGGTAATGCCTAGTTCGAATTAAGTAGTTTGAATTAAGGGCTGTGTAGCCACTTAATTCGAACTAGTTGGAGGCTAGCCCTTCCTAGCTTGCCCTGGTGGCCACTCTGGGCCAAGCCAGGGAAACTCTTCTGCCTCCCTCCCGGCCCCGGAGACCTTAAAAGGGCCACGGTCTGGCTACAGTGCTTGTGCCAGTTGCAAGCCTGCCAGCACCCAGCCAGCAGACCCTGCACCTGGCACGGCATGAGCCAGCCACCCGCTGCCACCCAGCCCCCCGCCTCCTCCCAGGACCAGGCTGGCGGCTCCCAGGAGCCTGCCCGGGACCGCAAGAAGCGGGCTCCTACCTGGTCTAGTGTGGAGATTGTGGACCTCATCCAGGTTTGGGGGGAGGCCTCCAACGTCCACAGTCTCCACACTAGGCACAGGAAAGCGGCCATCTAGGGCAGGATAGATGCCAGCCTGGCCATCAAAAGCTACATGCGAACCCAGGAGCAGGTGTGCATGAAAATCAAGTTGGTCCAGTGAGACCCCCGACCCTGAGCTCTGAGCTTAGAGCATAAGAACATAAGAACGGCCGTACTGGGTCAGACCAAAGGTCCATCTAGCCCAGTAGCCTGTCTGCCGACAGCGGCCAACACCAGGTACCCCAGAAGGGATGGACTGAAGACAATAACCAAGCGATTTGTCTCCTGCCATCCATCTCCAGCCTTCCACAAACAGAGGCCAGGGACACCATTCCTACCCCCTGGCTAATAGCACTCCATAGACCCAACCTCCATGAATTTATCTAACTTCTCTTTAAACACTGTTATAGTTCTAGCCTTCACAGCCTCCTGTGGCAAGGAGTTCCACAGGTTGACTATGCATTGTGTGAAGAAGAACTTTCTTTTATTAGTTTTAAGCCTGCTACCCATTCATTTCATTTGGTGTCCTCTAGTCCTTCTATTATGGGAACTAATGAAGAACTTTTCTTTATGCACCCTCTCCACACCACTCATGATTTTATAGACCTCTATCATATCCCCCCTCAGTCTCCTCTTTTCTAAGCTGAAAAGTCCCAGTCTCTATAGCCTCTCTTCATATGGGACCTGTTCCAAACCCCTAATCATGGTAGTTGCCCTTTTCTGAACCCTTTCCAAGGCCAAAATATCTTTTTTGAGGTGAGGAGACCACATCTGTACACAGTACTGAAGATATGGCGTACCATAGTTTTATACTTCCCCTCCTTCTTCTTCCCCTGGCTTCCCCCTTCCAGCTCTCTCCTCCCAGGTTTCCACCTCCCCTCTCCCTCCCTCTCTCTTCCCCTCTCCCACCTCCTTTTCCCAGTCTCCGCAGAGGTTAATTCCCCCCCCCCCAGTTTTGTTAAATAAAGAGTTTCTATTTTTGAACACGTGTCCTTTATTTTTTACATCAGGAAGGGGGGGTGCGGAGGAGTAAGTGGAAGGAGGTGAGGGAGGAATGGGGCACGAGCCCCCGATGGGGAGGACTGAGGTGTCTCTGTGGGCTCCTCAGGGTGGAAGCTCTCCTGCAGGGCTTCCTGGATCCTGACAGCCCCCCGATTTACCCTCCCGGATGGTAGCCTGCGTCAAGTGCAGCTGGGCTGATGGCCGAGTGCTGTGGGGTCCTGGGTGTGGGCACTCAGGGCGCTCCAAGACAGGACTGCTTTGCTGTCCCTCATCGAGTTAGACAAGCAAGCGGGGAAACCCTGAGAACTGTCTGTCCGGGGTGGGGGTCGGGTCCCTTTAAGCACAGCCCTCGGCTAGCCTGAGGCAGCAGCCCCACACTCTAAGTCCTAACCTGATGCCCTGCCAGCACTGGTTCCGGCCAGCCTTAACTTCGGTTCAGGGTCCACTCAATGTGAATATGCTATTTCGAATTAGCAAAACGCTAATTCGAATTAGTTTTTAGTTCTAGATGCACTAATTTGAATTAGCTTATTACGAATTAACTATTTCAAATTAAGTCAGTTTGAATTATTGCTGTAGTGTAGACATACCCTAAGTGTTTCTGTGTATGAGATTTCTACAGGTTGGACCTCCCTGGTCCAGCACCCTTGGGACTTGAATAATCCCAGAGGAGGGATTTTGCCAGACCAGGAGAGGTCTTCCCTAATTCAGGAACATCTGGGATACGGATCTTGGCAGCAGCTCTGCATCCTGCTGCTCCCCCTCTCCACCCCACTCCAAGATGTGGGGCATATACCCACCCCCAAGTGGGGGAAACAGCAATGAAGTGATGTGTTTTGCCAGAGGCTTTTCCCCATTGCTCCCATAGAGGCAGGGAACGGTGCCTGAGAGCACCCAGGGACATGGAGTGCCACCTGAGCGCTTCAACCCCATCTTCCTCAGGCCTTCTCTGGATTAAGGATGTTCAAGTGCATGACCAAAGAAATAAACCTGTAATGCTCGGTCGTCAGTGATTCAGAAGTCAAATTAGCAATCAACATTACCCTCAAAGAGCCATTGTGCTATGAATTCATTGTTTCATTTACTATAGAGTTTTATATATTATATATTATTCCGGGGGGAATATTTTATATATTATTCCCACAGCAAAACAACTGACCACGTATTATTATTTTATCAACTACACGAGGTTAATAACACAGTGAAAGCCTCCTGATTGGCTAATAATTAAATCCCACGGCCAGAGCTAAACTATTAGCCAACGGAAAACTGACTTGCTCAGGGCCACTATTGACATTTTTATGTTTGGTGGACAGAATCCCTAGCCACTGCCGCTAGATCCACATGCAACTTGGAAACTGTTTGCTAAGAATAACGCAACTGCCACGGTCCATCGATAGGAGCAGTGAGCCAGTCTAAAATGTCGTAGAAATTAGTTTCCTGGCAAAGGATCTAACAAGCTTTGCCGCAAAAATGTCAACATTTGGATTCACAGCATCCCAAGGTACCTGTTAGTTGCAGCTCGGTTGAAGCTCTAAAGGTTTAACTATCTGAACAATGAAAAATTAGTTAAAGCTGGAAATAGAACTGCACTGAAGCCTAAATCCGATTCAAAATGATGCACCTAGACGGGGTAAGAATTCATCTGAGCTGAAGTGGACATGGTGGAACTAATGTGATTTCATATAGGATTTCTGTGTTTTGATAGTATTTTCTCATCCCGCTACATGAGTCACTGGATGAATGTAAGGATGCAAACTTTATCGCTTGTCATGCTACAGTGTTCAGATAATAATAATAGCCTGGCTTGCTTCTTCCGTTCTAAGAGACATTACTTGTTGCAGAATCATAGAAATATAGTGTTGCAGGGGTTTTCATGAGATCATTAGTCCATGTTCCTGTGCTGAAGCAGGATTAGTACCTGGACTATCCCTGACAGGTTAATGCAGGTATATTTATCTAATGTGTGTGACCCTACGGGTATGTCTAGACAACACCGTTATTTCGGAATAACTGATGTTATTTCAAAACAACAAAGACCGTGTCTACACATAAGTGGTTATTTCGAAATAATGTCAAAATAGTGTCTATCTGGAGGAATTCTTACTCCTCATTGCGCAAGGATTAAGAGAAGTCAGAGGAAGAGTGCTCTATTTCGAAATAAGTGCTGTGCAGATGTGCCCAAATTAGAAATAAGCTATTTCGACCTAAGCTATGCAATTAGCATAGTTCAAGTGGCATAACTTATTTTGAGTTTAGCCCTGCTATGTAGACAAACCATAAGAGTTCCTGAGTGAAAAAGTGGCAAAAGGTTGACTGTTTTGTAACAGCGGCTCAATTCAGGCCTGACCAACTCATTACACCTAGGCTGTGTCTAAAATGGCCAGTTTTTCTGGAAAATCAGCCGCTTTTCTGGAAAAACTTGCCAGCTGTCTACACTGGCCGCTTGAATTTCTGCAAAAACACTGACTTCCTACTGTAAGAAATCAGTGCTTTTTGCGGAAATACTGTGGTGCTCCCGTTCGGGCAAAAGTCCCTTTTGCGCAAAACTTTTGTGCAAAAGGGCCAGTGTAGACAGCTCAGATTTGTTTTGCGCAAAAAAGCCCCGATTGCGAAATGCTGATCGGGGCTTTTTTTGTGCAAAAGCGCGTCTAGATTGGCCATGGACGCTTTTCCACAAAAAGTGCTTTTGCAGAAAAGCTTCCATGCCAATCTAGATGCTCTTTTCCGAAAATGCTTTTAACGGAAAACTTTTCCATTAAAAGCATTTCTGGAAAATCATGCCAGTCTAGACGTAGCTATGGTGTGTGGAGTGCTTTGTGTTTTTTAAATGCGTAAAGCCAGCATGACGTCTCTTTTGGCCTTTGAGTCTTAGCAGTGGTTGGTCTGGGGAAGTCACATGTCCACCCCAACTGGCCAGGTGACTTCCATGCAAGAAGGGAATCTTTAAAAACAATAGGAAAGTAGGAGTCTTCTGTCTTTGGCTGGCACATCCGAGGGGAGGAACAGCTCTAGTTTGAAAGGCTTTGCTGAAAAGGAAACAGTTTTAGGGCGAGTCTGTAACAAGTGTGTACTGCGGTTTCAGTGTTAGAAGTAGCAAAGCATTTTCTGTTACTTTTAATTTATAATCGACTTGCTCTGCCTGTTCTCACTTATTACCACTTAAATCCTACTGCATGTACTTAATAAAACCACTTTTATTTTCTATCAAGCCGAGTGTAAATACTTGTTACCGGGGGAGCAAGTTGTGTGCACATCTCTCCTTTTCATTGCTAAAGGGGTCTAACCTAAATCATTCCTTTGGGGTTCTGACCCCATTTGGGGAATTGCCCAAAACTGCATTGTCCTTGGACCTGGAGAAGGTTGATGTCCGCACTGCTTCTCGGGGGCGGGGGAGGAGGGGAGAGAGGCACATGATTCTCAGCTCCGGGCCTTGGCTAGGGGAGACCAGTGGAGCTGGCCTAGAAGGACAGGGTGGTGAGAAGCCTCAGAGAGCAGGAAGGTGACTGGCAGTGGCCTTGTCAGCAACCTGGGAATCAGCCCCACAGGCCTTCTGTGACCTCACCCCATCACAGGCCTATCACTGACCTGGCAGCTTCAGTAAACTGTGCAGCCTAAGCAGAAGGAGTCATGGCCCCACATTGGAGAAGCAGCCACAAAGAAGGTGGGTGGAGGTGAAGGCTCTGTGGCAATGGAGCTCTGAACGGGAATTATGACACTTTCTCTTCCCCTTCCGTCCCTAGGGAGAGGAAGGAGGGAGAGCAGCAGTACAAAGGCATTGAGCTTCTAAAAAGCAGACGTGCACAAACTCAGGGTATGTCTACACTACAGCGCTAATTCGAACTAACCTAGTTCGATTTAGTTAATTCAAACTAAGCTAATGCGAACTAACACATCCAGACTAAAAAACTAGTTTGAATTAGCGTTTTGCTAATTCGAACTAGCATGACCACACAGAGTGGACCCTGAATCGGGGTTAAGGATGGTCGGAAGCAGTGCCGGCAGGGCATCAGATGAGAACTTAAAGCGTGGAGCTGCTGTCTCAGGCTAGCCGAGGGCTGTGCTTAAAGGGACCCGACCCCCACCCCGGACAGACAGTTCTCAGGGGTGCCCCACTTGCAGAGCAGTCCTGGCTTGGAGTGCCCGGAGTACCCACACTGGGCACATCACAGCACTCGGCCATCAGCCCGGCTGCACTTGCCACAGGCTGCCATCTGGGGAGAGGGGGCAATTGGGAGGCTGCAGGAGAGGTTCCACCCCCAGAAGCCCGCAGAGCCACCTCAGTCCTCCCCATCGGGGGCTCGTACCCCATTCCTCCCTCACCTCCTTCCACTTACCCCTTCCTAGCCCCCCTTCCTGATGTACAAAATAAAGGACAATTGTGTTCAAAAATAGAATCTCTCTTTATTGAACAAAACTGGGGGAGACTGGGAAAAGGAGAGGGGAAGAGAGAGGGTGGGAGAGGGGAGGGCAACTACAATGATGAGGGGTTTGGAACAGGTCCCAAAGTTTGTGGAAGGCTGGAGAGGGATGGCACGAGACAAATGGCTTGGTCACTGTCTTTGGTCCATCCCCTCCAGGGTCCGTAGGGTTGGCTGCTGTCGGCAGACAGGTTACTGGGCTAGATGAACCTTTGGTCTGACCCAGTATGGCCGTTCTAAGCTCAGGGTCGGGGGTCTCAGTGGACCACCTTGATTTTCATGCAAACCTGCTCCTGGGTGGCCAGGCTGGCAGCTCTCCTGCCCTAGACGGCCGCTTTCCTGTGCCTAGTGCGGAGGTCGTGGACGAGGTCCACGATGTCTGCACTGGACCAGGCGGGTGCCCGCCTCTTGCGGTCCTGGGCAAGCTCCCAGGAGCCGCCAGCCTGGTCCCGGGAAGAGGGGGAGGGCTGGGGGGCATCGGATGGCTGGCTCGAGCTGTGCCAGGTGCAGGGTCTGCTGGCTGGGTGCTGGCAGGCTTGCACCTGGCACGGGCACCGTAGCCAGACCGTGCCCCTTTAAGGGCTGGGAGGGGAACAATAGAGTTTCCCTGGTGTTGACCAAAGTGGCCACCAGGGAAACCTGGGGAGGGCTAGCCTCCCACTAGTTTGAATTAAGGGGTTACACACCCCTTAATTCGAACTAGTAAGTTCGAACTAGGCTTACCTAGTTCAAACTAAGCGCTCCGCTAGTTCGAATTAAGTTCGAACTAGCGGAGCGCTAGTGTAGCGCCTATCAAAGTTAATTTGAACTAACGTCCGTTAGTTCGAATTAACTTTGTCGTGTAGACATACCCTCAGAGAGCTGGTAGGTAGAGTCCCCTTGGGGAGGAAAGCTACCTGCACTTGGCTGGTTGTGCTAACAGACGCAATCTCTTTTCATTCCTATCCCCTGCCTAAGCGTCTTCTCTCTTGCTGTTATAACTCCTGCCCTTACACCCGGTTCCCTTGTTCTGCCGCTGGGGAAATTTTACTGCTCCAAAACCCCAAGCAAAATCTGGCTCTTCCCAGCCTTTCCATTTCTCTGTCTCAGCCACATCCATTCACAAGCTGATAGGCCTTCCTGACTGCCTCATTCAAAGACAAACTAGTAAACCCCACACCCTTCTCTATAGAGGCAGCATGAGCGGGCAGGGCCAGGGGAGAGTTGCAGAGGTGTCAGCCAGCTGAGCCAGCGTTAGGGATAGGGATGGGAGAAGGGGTATCAAAAGCAGTGGACAAGAGGGCGGGAAGGCCGGGAGGGAACATAGAGACATGAGTGGTGGGTGAGGAGGGCCAGAGAAGGGATAAAGATGTACAAGCGGCAGGCAGAGGACCAATTAGGATGGAGTACGGGAGGGGTTTCTGGGGGAGGACACTGAGTGGGGCAGAGGTGAGCTTTGGGGGGAACCATGATCCGAGTGCATGCAGTCTCCCAGCCTGGGGGAGTCACCTGCTGCCTGTGCATATGACTGGGATTTGCAAAGCTCTTACAAGTCTAACGCTGTGAAATTCAGCGAGACCTGAGCCTCTGAACCCCTCTGGTTTCTCAAAAATCCCAGCCTGTGTTATTAACTCCGACATCAATCCTTTCAGCTTGAGTTCTTATTTAGTCTGAAGTGTCTGACTTCTAGGGTGGTGCCCTCCAATTTTTAAGAGTTTATGTATTGTAAAAATAAAAATAAAAAATGTCTCTGCTGAGTTTATCGATCCATTATTCTGCCCGGCAAAGTAATAACACGGGTAAGGCAGCAACCAGTTTCCAGCAGAACTATATGCGTAACAAGTAATAAAAAGTCAAAGAAAATCACAGCTCAGACCAGTCAGAGAAAATTCAGAGGATGATGATTTAAAAAAAAATGATATTGTCATATATATATTGTAAAACGTATTAAAAATATCTGAGTTTACTGATCCATTTTGAGCAATAATAAAGCTATTATCCTGAAATAGATCAATAAATTCAGCAGAGGTACATTTTTTTACACTATATATTTTTCAATGGCATGCCAGTTTTGAAAGAACTACAGAGAGTACCCTTCAATACAGAACTTTTCAATCCCCAAAGACTCTACTGTACTTCAAAAATACCATATGTGAGAGTCACTTCATCACCCCCCAAAAAACAGCTACTGCTTGTGAAACATCAGCTACTTAGCAGCTCACAGGCATGCTGTGTTTCAAGAGTCCAAGAAGGCAGGCTATAGCAAATTGTGGGATTTGGTAGGCAAAATCCCATGGGAAGCAGGTCTAAGAGGAAAAACAATTGAAGACAGCTGGCAGTTTTTCAAAGAAACTTTATTAAGGGTGCAAGAACACACTAATCCACTGCAAAGAAAAGATAGGCCATATGGAAAGAGATCACCCTGGCTTAACCAGGAGAGCATATATGATCTAAACATCAAAAAGGAGTCCTAACAAAAGTGAAAATTAGGTCAAATTACCAAGGATGAATCAAAACAAATAACACAAGTATGTGGGGGCATCATTGAAAAAGTTCAAGGCACAAAAAAAGCTCAAAATAGCTACAGACATAAAGGGTAAGAAGAAAATATTCTACAAATATATTAGAAGCGAGAGGAAGATCAAGGACAGTGTAGGTTTGTAACTCGATGAAGAGGGAAAAACAATGACAGAAAGTGTGGAAATGGCAGAAGTGCTTAATGACTTCTTTGCATTGGTTTTCACCATGAAAGTTAGTGGTGATTGGATGCCTAATACAGTGAATAATGGTTCAAATGAGGTAGGTTCAGAAGTTAAAATAGGAAAAGCAGAAGTTATAACTTACTTAGGGTATGTCGACACTAGCCCCCTAGATTGATCTAGAGAGGCTAATGAGGGAGACTGGAATTACAAATCAAGCCCAGGATTTAAATATCCCATGCTTGATTTGCATGTTCTCGGCCAGTCGCCATTTTAGAAATTGACTAGCCCAAAGTAACTGCCCGCGTCTACATGCGACAGTGAAACGGGATTCCGATTTAAAGCCCTAACTCGAATTAGCTGGTATAACAAGGTATTCCAGTCGCCCTCATTAGCCTCCCTAGATCGATCTAGGGCGCTAGTGTAAACATACCCTTAGAGAAGCTGGGGGTCTTCATGTCACCAGGGCCTAATGAAATGCATCCTAGAATACTCCAGGTGCCGATTGAGGAGCTATCTGAGCCATTAGCTATCATCTTTGAACAGTCACGGAAGTAAGGAGAGATTCCAGAAAACTGGAAGAGGGCCAATATAGTGCCCATCTATAACACAGGAAATTCGGACAATCCAGGAAACTACAGACTGGTCAGATTAACTTCTACACCAGGAAAGAAAATGGAGCAAATAATTCAAGCGTCCATTTGCAAACAGATAGAAGAGGACAAGGTGGTAACTAACAATCAGCATGGATTTGTAAAGAACAAATCATGTCAAAGCAACCTGATAGCTTTCATTGATAGGATATCAAGCCTTGTGGATAAGGTAGAATGGTAGATGTGGTTTACCTAGACTTTGATATAAAGCATTTGATATAGTCTTGCTTGATCTTCTCAGTAATAGTTTAGAGAAATACAACTTAGATGGGGCTACTATAGGGTGGGTGTATAACTGGTCAGAAAACCATTCCCAGAGAGAATTTATCAATGAGCAGATATTATGATAACAACTTTCAAGTACTTAAAAGGTTGTTACAAGGAGGAGGGAGAAAAATGATTCTCCTTAACCTCTGATAGTAGGAGAAGAAGTGATGGTCTTAAATTTTAGTAAGGGATGTTTAGGTTGGACATTCGGACAAACATCTCAGGGATGAGCTAGGTGGTGCTTGGTGCTGCCGTGCATGCAGAGGAGTGGACTTGATGATCTCTTGAGATTCCTTCCAGTTCTATTTTTTCTATGATTTTATATAACAGTTTTGGGCCAGGTCAAGAAGATTGGGGCATTGTCCAGGTGAAACTCAAGGGAGATTTGAAGTAGACTAGAAGCAATTGCCAGTTACTCCTCTGGAATTTAGCCACAATGCTGGAATCTTCATGTCACTGTTGTTGTTGTTGTTTTGTTTTTTTGCTAAGTGTCATAATCTCATTAGTACTGAAAGCCATCAGGGACTCTAGAACTGTTTGGGAGTAGTGGGTCAGTATTCATGCAGAGTTCCACCAACTGAATCATTAGTATTACTTCTTCCAATACGATGATATTTTCTTGGAATTCTCCCATCCAGCTATTAATAAAGATTTAACCCTACTTAGTACTGCCGGATGGAATTTCTCCTGGGACTTTATAGGGCTTCCTGCCCCCAATCTGGATGGAGGCCTAGCATTTAAAAAATGCAAAAAAAAAGTGAGCCTATGACAGGAATTTAAACTTGTGAAGAATGGACATAAATACAGATCTGATTGGATGATGAGTTTGACTCAGAACTAGGTTTTTTTCCCTGGGATAATTGTGTTTAATTATTTAAGTCTGTCTGTACTTCATTAGGCATCAGTATTTGTCGGGGGAGGGCTCCATATGGGATAGAATTTTGCATGGGTTGTGTCTTCTACATTCCAAGCTGTGTACTTTATGAATGTGTCGCAGAAGAAGCTATGCAGCATTAAATAAAGCACACGGATATGAAATATTAATAGGATACCACATGAGGCTACAAATATGACATATGGGGAAATTGTTATTCTGTTAAGACCCTCTTATCACATTACTCTAGTAATAAGATTATCAAGTCAGTCTGATGCTTTTTAATACTTTGAATATCTTTGGGGTTAGGCATACATAATCTTTTTCTAGCTTTTATGAACATCCCATAAGAACATAAGAGCGTCCATTCTGTGTCAGATCAAAGGTCCGTACAAGCCCAGTGTCCTGTCTTCCAACAGTGGCCAATGCCAGATGCCCCAGAGGGAGTGAACAGAACAGGGAATTACCACGTGATCCCTCCCCTGTCATTCATTTTCAGACTCTGACAAAACAGAGTCTAGGAACACCATTCCTACTCATCCTGGGTAATAGCCATTGATGGACATTACCTCCATGAATTTACCTAGTTCTTTTTCTGAACCCTGTTAAAGTCCTGGTCTTCACAACATCCTCTGGCAAGGAGTTCCACAGGTAGACTGCATGAAGAGAATCTTCCTTTTGTTTGTTTTAAACCTGCTACCTATTAATTTCATTTGGTGACCCCTAGTTCTTGTATTATGGGAACAAATAAATAACATTTCCTTCTTCACTTTTTCCATACTTGTCATGATTTTTTTTATAGACCTCTCATACTCCCCCTTAGTCTCCTCTTTTCTAAGCTGAAAAGTCCCAGGGTTTTTTTAATCTCTCTTCATATCAATTTGTTCCAGCTATGACTGTCAGGGCATCAGGGGTGATGTAGGATAAAGCGACTGATTAAAAATAGCACCTCGACTGGCACATACACACAGTTTTCCATTTCCTATGGGTCTCAAATATTGATTGATTATTAACACCTGGGTCTTGCCCTGTCCACATATATATTGTATAACCCTGGGCATGTACATCAAGGGCTAGATACTCAACTGATGTAAATCGGAATAACCTCACGGTTTTGATGAGGGTCTGACCCCTCTCAGGAAAAATCAGAAAGACCTGTTGTGTATAAATATTTTTGGTATCTCTTCTGCAAGAAAATCCTCATGGCTACAGGTACCTTTGTGGCTTCGTTGAACTAGGACTTAATTCTTTCATAAACAGGGTATGACATGGCAATTGGCAAACAGCAAATATAGATCATAAAGGCGTAGAATGCCTGGCGCTAGTCTATACTAATCTATAAATCAATGTAGTCTTCCTTTTGTCTGTGTAAAAATAATTTCTCAATTTTTTTCTTTCTTTTTCCGGCTCAGCTCTTTCTGGATGACATACCATAATTAGTCTTGTTTTCTGTTTACATTGTTCAATTAATTACATCTCATTATTGTATTACATTCTGCTCTAACCGACACAAGCTTTACAACATATAAGGCAGGAAAGTGGCATGTATTCGGTACAAAAACAATATGGCAGTAAAAAGACAAATCCTGTGTTCTCACTGTGCTTCGGTAACTATTTGTTAAGGCATCAATTATGATGTACTGAGGTGCTCTGTCATGTTAACAGAGAGATAGGCTGCCTTTGATTTTGAAATTTGCATCCCATTAGTCCACACAGAGCTTGGATGAGGAAAATTAAACACATATTGCAATGTCTATGTACTGTTCCCTAGATATTCCAGAAGGAGCTGAGTGACAGTTTAATGGTAAAAGTGCCATAGAATTTAAGACCAGAAGGGACCACCCTATCATCTACTCTGAGAGCGTGTCTTCACTGCCGCAGAGATTGATGCTGCAATGGTTGATGTTCTGGCATTTGATTTAGTGGGCCTACTAAAGACCCACTAAATCAAATTCTGACATTACCCCTGTTGACCACAGTACTCCTCACAGTCGTGAAGAATAAGGAGAGTCAATGGAAGCATTTCTCCTATTGACCTCCCTCTGTGGGACCGTGTCAGAAAATTGATGTAAGGTACGTTGAATCCAGCTACCCAATTGTCATAGCCGGAATTGAGTATCTTATATCAGTTTTCTCCACCAGAGTAGACATGGCTGAGTCCTGTAGATCACAGGCTTCCACGTGTCTCAGCAGACTGAACCTAACAACCAAAATCAGATTCAAGTCTTACAGCCCTCAGGAGACCAGAATATCATGTGCCATAGGCAGAGAATAGGTGGGACCCAAATGACTGGCAGTCAAGTCTTACTTTTTATGTTCAGATATATTTTCATAGACTAGAATCATAGCTCCTGAAAGGAACTCGAGAGGTCATCTAGTCTAGTCCCCTTTACTCATGGCAGGATTAAGAATTATCTAGACTCTCTCTCATAGACGTTGATCTAAGATGATCTTAAAAATCCACAACCTTAATAGAGAATTTATTCCAGCATTTAACCACCATGACAGTTAGGAAGAAGAAGTCCAACCTCCGCTACCTTTGCTATAATTTAAGACCATTGCTTCCTGTGCTATGCTCAGAGGCTAAAGAGAACAATTTTCCTTCCTTCTCTTCGCATCAATATTTTATGGACTTGAAAACTATTACACTCCCTCCAAATCTTCTCCAAACTAAACAAAAACATTCCCCTCTCCCCCATCTTTACTCCTAGATCATATTTTCTCAACCTTTAATCATGTGTGTTGCTCTTCTTGGGACTTTTTCTAATTTGTTCACATCTGTTTCAAAATGTGACTCCCAGAAATGGATACAATACTGCAACTGAGGCCTAATCACTATGGAGTAGTGTAGAAGAATTACTTTTTGTGTCTTGCTGGCTTGGTATTTTCCACAAGCTTTATAAGTGTACTCTCCCTATGCCATTATCTAAAACATTGATGAAGATATCGAAGAGAACCAGACCCAAACCTGATCCCTGCAGAACCCCACTTTTTATGCCCTTCCACCATGACTGTGAACCACTGATAACTAATCTCTGGGAATCGTTAACCAACCAATTATTCACCTGATTTATATTAGTTCCATCTAGGTTGCATTTTTCTTGTTTGTTTAGAAGGTCATGCAAGACTGTATCTAAAGCCTTACTATAGTCAAAATATGTCACATCTACAACTTCCTCCCATCCACAAGGCTCGTTACCCTGTGAAAGAAAGCTATCGGGTTGGTGTGATATGATTTCTTCTTGAAAAATACATTTTATTTATCATATTATTTCCTAGGTGTCTGCAAACTGGTTACTTAATTATCTCTCCAGGTACTGAAGTTAATCTGAGTGGCCTGTAATTCCCCAGGATTATTGTTATTTCCCTTTCTTACAGATTGGCACAATAATTGACTTTTTCTAGCCCTGTGGAATCTCATCAGTCTTCCATAACTTTTCAAAAATAATCACTAATGGCTTAGACCACTCAAGGAGCTGACAGAGGAGATGTGTTTCAGCAGGCATGGGTGATTTGAAGATATCTTACATTTGTTCTTTCCCCGTATTAGCATCCTTGAGGATACATGGCTTATCCTCTTGCATCGTTGGGGGTTATTCCTCATCACTCCTGCCTAGGCAGCATAATGGTTCTTCATAACTATGGTGGCTGGGTTGTGAGTAATGCTGGAGCACAACCTGTGGGCAGAAGGAATGAGGAGCCAGTCTCCTCCTTGGGACAGAACCACATCCTCTTCCCCCAGTGACGCGACAGCAGTCCTCTTTAGCTGGATAGCTCCCTCAGCCTTGGACATCTCCATATGAACATTCGTAATTGTAGGGTAAAAATTTCTGAGGCAGGCTATGATATTCTGTTAAGAACCCCTATTCTAAATTTCAAGTCTGGAACAGGCACACAAACACCTATACCAAAGGCACAGTACATGAAGGTTACCCCCGCCCCTGCTTAGCCCATCGGAGGAAGGTCATCATAAAAATAACTACCTAGATAATGACATCCCAGAGAAAGGTGAGAGACAGGACATAACCCATTCAATGGTGCTAGCAACAAATGTGCAGTTGTCATGCTTCTGTTTATCTTCCAGGTACAACACCAATGGATCACATCCATGCAATGATACCTTCTTCACGTTAACAAACACATCGCCACTTAACACATAATTGACAACTGATGTCTGCTTTGTTTAAGTACTTGTGTAACTAGATATAAAGTATTCTGTAAGCTATGGGTGGAAAAACACTATGTAATCTTTAGATTATTGTTTTATTTTGCCTCATGATTAGCACCTATCCAGGGGATCTGGGATCTTTCCTCCCACCCCCATCACTTCATCTGCACATCAGCATCTTATATAAACCATTGTAACCTATTGTCTGACAGCGTTCACCACGCCTAACAAGCCAAGTGACACTCCACTAGTGCTATGTGTAATAAACCTTCTTGCTTGCTTCATACACGGTGTCCAGATTCTGTTCCAAAGTAATGAATTCCTTGTATGTACAAAAGGTCCTCAGCCTAGCCACCTCCTCCTGTCACTCTCCTGCCAGTTTTCAGAGAGATTCTACCACAGACATCTTTCACACTGAACTGTCCTCCCAGCCTGGCATGCTGAAAGTGGGAAATGCTGGCCCCAATCTCTACAAATCCACATCAGGATTTAGGTAGAGGCACCATGGTTATGTTTCTATCAGGACACAGATGCAGGTGGAGGAGATAGGAGCAGTGTGCTAGGACTGAAAGTTTTATTCTTATTATATTTCTTATTTTAGGTATAATAATATAGTAGTAATGTAGGAATAATATAGCAATATAAGGCATATAAATATTAACATACATTTAATATTTTACAAATTAAGTCCTTTCAGTTGAAGATCTATTTTCTTTGTTCTGAAGCTTAGTAAATGTTCTAAAGTAGAAAAACAGTCCTGGGTTTTGCGGCTGTGTTAATAAGATTAGAGGAATTCTGCTAATGTTGAAGGCCAAGCCTTAATTGTTTAATTTGCAACACTTTTGCTTTGCCATGCAGATCTGTACCCTCGGAAAGTTGTGTATGTAAGGAGTGTGAATGTGTCAATATAAGATGTAACGTTATATGGCTTTAAATGGCCGGGGTGAGTGAGTATGGGCAAGGCCAGAGCATGAGACAAACTGGCTGCAGAGGAGCCATCTATAACCATCGGTGTATATCCCCTACTCACAAGGAGATTGGATAATTGGCAGATTGATGACATTAAAGCAGAGCAAGCACCCCGAAAGGACGATTGATTACAGGATGAGCCTTGAAGAGATGTTTGAAAACGATTGACATCCACAAGATAACATTCCGGTCACAAGCTGACAGAGCGGGATCCATGGATTTTAACAGAGGAGAAGGATTATAAAATAGCAGGGTGCTTTGCTATGGAACTTTGGGTTTGTCTGCCACACTGTCTTGAAAGGAGTATCGGATCGATCAACCGAAAAGGCCCTGCTCCCCCCTGTGCTCAATCTAGCTAGCCACTAGATTGACACAGACTCTGGGCTGGTAACTATATCATCTGACAGAACTGTGTATGCATGATGTTTTGTGTGTATGTGTGTGTTTGAAAAGCATATGCAACTGTTGTATTCGCAATAAATGCAGCGTACTGCCTTTTCCTCCATAAAAGATCTCGTGTGCTTCGTTTAAGCCTAACAGTGTCAACGCTGGCAATTCCTAACAATAGTGATTATATTATGACTCCCTCTTATACATTTCCTCTCAAACTCCCTGTTTGCATTTCCCCTGTTCACTAGCTCCTGTGTATGCTATGCCATAGCTTATTATTTGCTGATGACTGTAGTCTTCTAATTAAAGTATGGGGAATAAGCAGGAAGAACTTGAAGTGCTAATAAATAAACACAACTAGGACGTAGTTGGTATCACAGAGACCTGAGGGGATAGTACAAATGACTGGGATACTGATATAGAAGGGTACAGCTTGCTCAGGAAGGACAGGCAGGGAAACGGGAGGAGGTGTTGCCTTATATATTAAAAATATATACGCTTGGACTGAGGTGGAGATGGATGTAGGAGACAGACATGGCGAGAGTCACTGGGTTAAGTTAAAAGGGTAGAAAACAAGGGTGGTGTCATGCTAGGGGTGTGCTACAGACCCAGGTAGAAGAGGTGGATGAAGCTTTTTTTAAACACAAAAAATCATCCAAAGTGCAGGATTTGGTGGTGATGGGGGATTTCAACGATCCAGACATATGTTGGGGAACTAACACAGCAGGGCATAGATTATCCAATACATTCTTGGGCTGCATTGGAGACAATTTTTTATTTCAGAAGGTTGAGAAAGTTACTGGGGGGAATTTGTTCTAGACTCGATTTTAACAAATAGGGAGGAACTGGTTGAAAATTTGAAAGTGGAAGGCAGCTTGGGTGAAAGTGACCATGAAATCATAGAGTTCATGATTCTAAGGAATGGTGGAAGGAAGAACAGCAAAGTAGAGACGATGGATTTCAGGAAGGACGATTTTAGTAAAGTCAGAGCTGGTAGGACAGGTCCCATGGGAAGCAAAACTAAGAGAAAAAACTACGGAAGACAGTTGGCAGTTTTTTTAAAGGGACATTCTAAGGTCCCAAAAGCAAATTATTCCACTGTGCAGGAAAGATTGAAAGTATGGCAGGAGACCACCTTAGATCAAGATCTTGTTTGATCTAAAAATCAAAAAGCAGTCATATAAAAAGTGGAAACTAAGTCAAATTAGAAAGGATGAATATAAGCAAACAAAACAGGTATGCAGGGGCAAGATTAGAAAGACAGACACAAAGGGTATGTCTAGATTACATGCCTCTGCTGGCAGAGGCATGTAAATTAGACTACCCGACATAGTCAATGAAGCGGGGATTTAAGTAGGAATAAGAAATCCTCCGGAAAAGAGCTTATTTTCCGGAGAATCACATCTAGACTGGCGCTTTTCTCCAGCTTATCCCCAAGCCGGAAAAAAGCAGCAGCCATGTAAATGCAAATGCCACGGGGGATATTTAAATCCCCCGTGGATTTGCAATTCCAACTGGTCTCATTAGCATCCCTTTTCCGGAAAGGGGTGCCAATGTAGACACAGCCACACAGTTTATCAGTTTCCTGTGGAAATCCAACTTCATTGCAAAACAAAAAAAAGTGGATTTTTTTTTCTCTTCATTCTCCTTGAAATTTTCCATTGGGGAAAAACCCCACTCATTTTCCATCCTGTTTTACTTATATAAATTAAATATTGTGTTATATTAATATCTGGGTTATGTGGCAAAGTGTGAGTTTTAGTATTTGGCTTGGCTTGCATATAGGACATTTGTCCCTGTGTTGCTTTAATCTTTTTCTTTTGATGGGGTTAGATTAAATTTAAAGAAATATATATGCAACTATGATGCACACACATCTCGCATATTTTCTTCAATTTTGCATACCATGTTGCCAGAAAGATAATGACAAGTTGGAAAGAGTTCAGAGAAGAGCAAAGCCATTCAAACACAGATCCAAAATAATGTTTTGCACCTTATTTCAATCAATGCTGAAATTGCAATTTGCTTTCTAATTCAGGCTGTTAAAAGAAAATCCATGCAGTTAATAGACATTTACATTATGTGTCATAGTTACAATCTAAAGAGAAATAAAATAAGCACTTTCCTGTCCTTGCATTATCTGGTTGACTGATTCTATATAAGGCATGGTGAATCTTGTTTTGCTTTTCTGAGAAACGAAAGATTAGAAAACAAAGAAAAAAATTTACAATCAATGCAAATTCAAAACTTGGATATTTTTACATATTTTCTGGTGGCACTTTATAAACTAACAAAACATGTAGATGGTATTATGATAGTGTATGAAGTGCTATTAGACCATTTGTTGTTTTTTTCTGTACAAACTAACTTGGCTACCCCCTGAAGCTTAATTTTTACATATGTTAGCTTTAAACTCTGGAGTGTCTAAAACACTTTTGATAATAAAGTTAAACACTGAAACCCTTTATATGTTTTACATATTTTTTCCAGTGGTCTCTAATCCCAAGGTGTTACAGTCCAAGGAGATTTAGGTGATTAGGTGTTATGGTACTATGGCTGATAAAGTTAGAAAGGTGGGGGTAAGCCGTTTAGAGTATAGTTTGAAAACCAACAAATCTTGCGTGGTAATATGGTATAGCTTAGTTAACTTCCATCTTGTTTCACTGTGTCACATTGGCCAAAGCTCTGGCCTATGAGATCACAGAATCACGGAATCATAGAACACGGGAACTGGAAGGGACCTCGAGAGGTCATCGAATCCAGTCCCCTGCCCTCACGGCAGGACAAAGCACCATCTTCATTCAGTAGTGACAGATGGCAGAACAAGGAACAATGGTCTCAAGTTGTGGTGGGAGAGGTCGAGGTTGGATATTAGGAAAAACTATTTCACTAGGAGGGTGGTGAAGCACTGGAATGGGTTACCTAGGGAAGTAGTGGAGTCTCCATCCCTAGAGGTGCTTAAGTCTCAGCTTGACAAAGCCTTGGCTGGGTTGATTTAGTTGCGATTGGTCCTGCCTAGAGCAGGGGGCTGGACTCGATGACCTTCTGAGGTCTCTTTCAGCTCTATGGTTGTATGAATCTATGATCTAGATCAGGGCTACTCAACTTGGGATCTCTGAGGGCCACAGTGCATGCTGAGGGCCGCAACTTAAGTGTGGTTGCATATACATGCAAATATATATGCAAATAGCTTCTTTCACACTGACGGGCATGAATACAAACATTAAGGCAAAACTACACAACACGCAGGCCCCATTTAAGTCAGTTCTGCTGATATTAATAAAATGCAATAGTTACCCAATTTCCACCCATGTGAGAGCACTTTTAATGAGCAACAACAGTCGAGCAATGACAGCATTTTAACTACTAAAACACATATCAACAGAAGACCATTATATTGACTACTTTTTTGTTTTGGCTCTCACCCACGGGCCACATGTTGAGCCCGGCAGACCACAAACAAATGGACTGTGAGCCACATGCGGCCCGTGGGCCATGTGTTGAGTAGCCCTGATCTAGACCATCCCCGACAGATGTTTGTCTAACCTGCTCTTAAATATCTCCATGAGATTCCACAACCTCCCTAGGCAATTTATTTCCATGCTTAGCCACCCTGAGATGTCCCCAGAGATGGGAAATCTGAAGTCATATATGCTTGTGTGATTTTTTTTTCCAAACAATTTTGAAAAGATGGGCTCTTCCCCTTTTGTTGTCTGACAGAACAAAAAGGCAATGGAGAGTTTAGATCTGGAGATGGGAACCCAACCATGCCTCTGGAACGAGAAAGGATTCAAAGCAGAAGCTCTGCATTTAGCCCATCCTGTAATAAAGTTACATTCCATCAGAAATGTCAAGATTTTCCCTCGTTTACATCTGAGTATATTTCATTCATGTTCAGATTTACTCCAGCATTGCTTAGTGCATTGTCCTTGGATGCAACGGCTTTGAAATTATAGGAGAGGAATCAAAGCTATTAAAACAGAACATGACCAATATCACAAGCTGTGCATGCAAGTGTGCATTAATGAGACTTAGTAAGGAAATTATTTTTTCTCCTAGTCATGGAAGATGTTCCAGCTGGGTCCTTGTGTTTGCATATTCATTACTCAATGTTCTGGTGCTTTAATGTGAAACTTGAGAGCAGTGTTTCGAAGAAGTGAGCAAATATACTCCATTTATCAATTTCATATGCTTCCCCTTTCTCCCTTAGCTCACATGGGTTTGTGGGGCTGGTGGTGAGGGAAACAGAACAAAACCCATTAGAACAAGAACTGTACGAACTGTACTTAATCATATGAAGCCCTGGCATCTACTGGATGCCCTAGAAATGATAGGTCCATAGTTCAACTCACTTATGGATGCAGAAAAGCTTGGTGTTACCTGTTGGCTGGGATGAGTATCCTAATCCCAAGTAGATGAACACTTTGGAGAAAGTGCTCAGGATCTTTTAAAGATCAAAGAGATCCATGGGGATATTAGCAAATGCCAATACTAATTAGTTCCAGGAAGAGGCAAACTCTCAATCAGAGACATATTTACTCTCTTCATTCACACTATTGCATTAAGGAAATCAGATGTGCCAACCAGTTTACTCTGCTGCCTTATTAACACTGGTAACCAATTATTGAATGAACACTTGACAGTGGCTTCATCTGGTAAAACATGGAATTAATAGGTATGGCATGTGTGATAAGGAACGAAAGCGAGGAAGACTCGTTGCTGAAATTCAGAGGCAGACGCGTAAAGACTTGTAGCGTGAAACTTAAATACTGTTTCAAGATCCGTGTCATTTTCCGTTAGGGAGCTGCAAAGTAAATCTTAACAAGTTGTTTAAATGAAGCAAATTATTTTCATTTCACCTATTCTACTGCTTCCATTCCAATTATCTCAGAGACTATTCTGTTCTCTAACATTCAGCCACTGTAGAAATCAGCTTTAGCAAACCATAAAGATTTAATTTGTGGTCTCAGATTCTGTGATAAATTTAGCACCCATAAATTATGTGTCAGTCTAATTTTATGGGCAACATTATCCTCTCGTCTGAAATCCAAACATGTAATTAAATTCTGAATTAACTAAAATTTGAATTAACCACGGACATGAGCTTCCAACCCTGACCTGCATTTCTTGGAAGAAAACAGAATCCATGTGTGCTTTATACTTCAGGAAAATCTGCCAGAGAGCTATAAAGCTTCACTGTTCTGAAGATATAGCCTTATTTCTAATATTGATGCTACGTGTTATTCTAATGCCTTTTATCTGGGGATCTTGAACCATTTCATGAAAATGGATTAATTCTCACCCTCTGAGGGATATGTATTATCACCCCATTTTAAAAAAAGAGGAAAGTGTGGCACATAGGAGCTAGGTATTTTGCATAAAACCATGCACCAATTCAGTTGCAGATCTGGAAAGAGAACCCAGGAGTTGACGCTCACTCACATTTCCTGATCACAAGAGCACACTTCCAGTCCTTCTGGCTCATAGGCAAAGGTGCACTAAGCAAAATAAAATGGCATAGAAAGAGAAATCAGCCCATCATCTCAGCCGCATTGAGTTGCTTAATATCTCTGCCTGGGTACCTGAATGCCCCAACCACATCATGCAAGCTTCATGAGGCAAGGGCGAAACCCAACTAGGTATTTTTGGATAATTTTAATAATTTCCATTTTCCCTTCCCAGGCTTTGTCTGTTTTGTCTAGCTCTATGGGTATGTCTAGACTACATGCCTCTGCCAACAGAGGCATGTAAATTAGATGTACCAACATAGTCAATGAAGCGGCGGATTTAAATATTCCCCGCTTCATTAGAATAAAAATGGCTGTTTGTCTGCACGAACCGGCAGTCAAGACGGGGATCGGTCAGCAAGGAAAGCCTTTGCTGACCGATCCCTTATGCCTAGTGCAATGAGGTTTACAGGATTGGTAGACAATGGCTTTCCCTGTCGACCGAGCCACGTCTTGACTGCCGCGTTGTGCTGACAATCAGCTGAGCCGGCACAATGCGGCAGCCATTTTTATTTTAATGAAGCGGGGAATATTTAAATCTCCGCTTCATTGACTATGTTGGTATGTCTAATTTACATGCCTCTGTTAGCAGAGGCATGTAGTCTAGACATACCCTTTGGGTCTCACTATAGACATGGAGAATGCCTAGCACAAGAGGTCTACTGGGTGTTATTATATGTCCAAAATTAGTACAATAGTAATAAAATCTGTTGCATCTCTTTTCTTGCCTGCTATTGGAGTCCAGACCTCGCTGCCATAAAAGAAGGTGCTGACCATGCAGGATTTATAAATCAAGATCTTAGTCTCTCTTGTGTTCTTCAATATTCCTTTTGGGAGGTGACCAAAGTGGATGGCTGCCTCCCCAATATGTGTGTCCAACTCTTCATCCAATGACAAGTTCTTGTGAGTAGTAACAGAATGAGTCCACGATTTGGAGCCTCGATTGTTGTCATCTACAGTGCCTGTGATCCATTCTACGCATCATTTGTCGAGAGAAAAAAATCACAAACGAAGAAGTACAAATGAGGGCACAAATCTCCAGCCTGAGAGTTATCGTCAAGGGCAACCACCTTTGTTGGTTAGGTCACATGCACAGGATGCAAGATGGGAGACTTTCTAAAGACGTCTTACATGGTGAGTTAAAGGAGGATCAAATACAAAGAGATGCCAAAGTCTTAAGTTTCAAGATGCCCTGCAAGAGAGATGCAAAATGGCTTGGCACTGAGGCTACGTCTACACTACAAGGTTTTCGGCAGAAAATATGCTAATGAGGGACTCATTAGCATAAATTGCAACATCATTAGCATATTTTCTGCCGTTTCTTGTTGAAAACTACGAGTTTTGCCGGAAAAGGCAATGCAAATGAAGCATGGCTTTCTCGTGCTTCATTTGCATACTCTCTTCCAATCTGTTTTTGCGCTAGGGGTTTTTGCACAAAAAGACAGCAGTGTTTTCTGCCTTTTCTTTTTGAGCAACGGGTTTTTGCAGAAAAAGAAGCCACTTCTTTTTTGCATAACAGAACCCTTTTTTGCAAAAGATCGGTACACCTCTTTTTTGCGCAAGATCGGTACACCTCTATTTATAGGGATCTTGCACAAAAAGGGTTTTTTTGCACAAAAAGGAAACGTCCACACTGCTTATTTTTGTGCAAAAACCCCTAGCGCAAAAACAGATTGGAAGAGAGTATGCAAATGAAGCACGAGAAAGCCTTGCTTCATTTGCATTGCCTTTTCTGGCAAAACTCGTAGTGTAGACATAGCCTGAGACACAGAGCTGGGAAGACCAACCAAAAGACCACTGAAGTTGGCAATCCAGTCTGGAGACAGACATCACAGAGCATGCTAAACCACGGGTCTCTACTCTCCAAGAGACAGTAAAAATAAGCAAGTCACCATGGACACAGGAAAATACCTTTCACTTCATTCAATACAATAAAACCTGTTTGTCCAGAATCGGCTTTGACAGTCATCAGAAAAGCTGCAATACCCAGCTCTGAGCTCACATCTGCAATAACCAAAGACGTGTAAAGACGAACAGAGCCATTATTTATTATAACCTCCGTTTTAAAAAGTGCAGACTCGGTCTTTGTCTGAGGTACCAGAGGTAAATCTCCAACTATCCTTGCATGGTTTAATTAATTTTAAAATTATGGGTAGTAGAGTGTCTTTTACAGCAAGAGGGCCTAAAGCACTTAACTGCATGGAAACAGGAATAGAGCACTACTCAAATGCAGCTACTTCTGGGGTGGGAAGGCAGCAGCCTGCTGGGCACTTGCTCACAGTGCAATTATGGGGGAAAAAGAGGAAGAGGAATTTTGACATGGCATGCATGAAAAAGAAGGAAATCTAAGGTGTGAGATTAAAGCAAAAGGATCTGACGGCATAAAATTATTTTTTGTTGGCTCTCTGGGCATTTCTTAATTGAAGTGTTTCCAATTGACAGACAGTCTAAGCTACCCAAATGCCTTTATGCAACTAATCAACAATGACATGAAGTGTGTGCGACTGTTCACACAAGACCTTGTCCTGTGATTATTGCAAGTGTGGCTGAACAGCTGTCATATCTTGTGGGGAAGGAGAACACCCAGCATCATTAATTTCACATAAATCATCAAGAGTGTGACTATTATCATTCTTGCCGCCTCTGGAGTCAGCGTCATTCTTTGCTTCCTTCACTGAAGCAGCAGGGGTATCCCCCAAAGAGTGTCCAGTTTCATATTATGAAGAGAAAGAGAGTCGAGTCGGATTTGTGTGTGATGGAAACGCTGCTCGGGGATGCACGGTGGTGGGCAGCTCCATGTGAAAGGACAGCCGCTAAGAAATACCTAGAGAATCTCTGCCACCACGCTTTTGTTATTATTCAGTTTTCTCTGATTCTCCAGTGTGAGTAAGATTCCGTTCTCTGCTCTGCCGCAGACTTCTTGTGGGAGCCCGTGTGTAGGTGGCCTTATGAGACTTATGCCAAGGTACTGGCACCTAAAGCTCTAACTACCCTACCTGTAACTACCCTACCCTAACGGTAAAACCCTGTAGAATAGTAATAGAGAGGTAGCCGTGTTAGTCTGATTTTGCTAAAACAAAAGGAAAAACTATGTAGCAGGAAATAAGTCTGGCCCACGAAAGCTCATCACCTATTAAACCATCTTGTTAATCTTTAAAGTGCTGCATAGTTTTTCCTTTTGTTTTTGTAAAACACGGTGAAACCTTAACCTGGCAATAATCTGCAATCAATTTGGTAAATTCCACTCTTTGACTTTCTGCCTCTTTCGGTGTCCAAACATCTTTGTAAATCTGGGTCTTAGCTTCTTGGAGCAAAAAGTTGTGTAGACATTTAGATCTGGTCTACTTGACAGGCCTACATCAGTATAATTACATCCACACACCTGCGTGACATTGGTATATGAACCTAACCCATCATGTGGACCAGATGATACTGTCAGAGATCTTCTCCCACTGACCTAGCTAACACCTCCTGCGGGAGGTGGATTAATCACACCAATGAGAGAGTTCTCTCCTATCAACTTAAAACACAGAGTGTGGACTTGCCCGTAGGCAACTAAAGAGGCAGACAGGTGAAGAGACACCTATCTGCCTCTTTAGTTCTCTAAAGAGCTTTAAAAATTAGAATAGTAATAGAAATGTAGCCATGTTAGTCTGGTGTAGCTGAAGCAAAATACAGGACTATGTAGCACTTTAAAGACTAACAAGATGGTGTATTAGATGATGAGCTTTCGTGGGCCAGACCCACTTCCCCAGATCAAATAGTGGAAGAAAATAGTCACAACCATAGATACCAAAGGATACAATTAAAAAAAAAGTGAACACATATGAAAAGGACAAATCAAATTTCAGAACAGAAGGGGGATGCGGGGCGGGGGAGGAGAGGAAGGAAGGTAAATGTCTGTGGGCTAATTATATTAGAGGTGATAATTGGGGAAGCTATCTTTGTAATGGGTAAGATAACTAGAGTGTTTGTTGAGACCCACTTGTAAAGTGTCGAATTTTAGCATGAATGACAGTTCAGAGGATTCCCTTTCAAGGGCAGATTTAAAAGATCTTTGAAGCAGGATGCAGGTAGTTAAGTCGTTGAGACAATGTCCTTTAAAAATTAGACTCTGTGCACATCAGTTGCCCATCTGGGAAAAATAGGGCTTCCCTTCCTTCCAAGGTGGTTGGGAGGTGCTCAGAGACTCTTGTGATAGGAGCCAAGTACCGAAAATAGACAGATATATACACAGGGGATTCTTGCAAAGGTAAAAAGGATTGATGAACTGGAATGGGGAGTGTCAGTAAATATTCTGATTTTGTTCCCTCTTGGATAGTACTCCATTTCCAGGATTGGAGAGTTATGACAATCGGTATTACTCCTCACTAATAAACGTTCTGAACAGCACGTTGGTTTTCTACCACGGTAGATATCTGCCCTGAATTTGTTTCAGAACCAGCGAAGGCCTGGCCTGACTGGAGTGTGATCATTTGTGTATCATCTCCTTTTCTAGCCCAGGCTCAATCATAAATTACCGTATTATAAACCTCTGATCCTTTCTTGACCGATATTAAGATTTTGATGGGGTGCTGCAGCCGGCCCTGCCTCTTGCTCCATAGGCTTTTAAAGGCTGCGTCTGACAGCAGCAGAGAAATGGCAAGCAATTATTACAGCAAGAACGATGTTTCTGTGTACATGCTGCCGTTTCAGGCTCCTGTCTAACCCCATGATGGATTTGTCCAATATACCAAGCTAGATGAGCTGCCGTCTCCCCACTCGCCAGCAAGAGGCCTGTGAAAAGCCCAGAGGAGATGACTCTGTGACTGACGTGACAAAAGACAGAAAGGGCTGCGTGGCAGGGGTTGTGACAAAATTGTTCCGTTCATGTCTTGGAAGACAATAAGTTAAAGGGGCAGTAAAGTAGCCCATGTTGTTTGGAAGGAAATGGAAGCACTGTACCAACTAAAACTTTTAAAGGATTATTTTGTGCATGTTTTCTATCTAGACCAGGGTAGGCGAACCTCAAGTCCAGGGCCCGGATGAGGCCCCTGGCTATCTTGGATCTGGCCTCTGAGGCTCAGCGCCCCCCTGCTCCCACCTCCGGCACTGGGGAAACTCTGCTGGCACTCCAGCCCTATCCTCTCCCCCCCAGTGCCTCACCCAGGTGCTGGAGCACACAAAGTCTACAAGGCTGGGACCCCCTAGGCTCTGGTACGTGAGGGGAATGTGGGGAGAGTCTTTCTGCTTCTCTGTTGGGGGCCACGTCAGTGAAGGACTTGGGGTTGGGTTTTTTTTGCTTCTCACTTGTGTGGCCCCTGACTGATTTTTCTGTGGGTCAGTGGCCCCTGACCCAAAAAAGTTTCCTCACCCCGGCTCTAGACTTATTCTGGGGTCCCATGCAGAATATTTGACCCCAGACAGTTTTAGATTAGATTTAGGGTTGCCAGCTTTTAATGGCGGTTCCCAGTCAAGGGTTGCTGCAGAAGCAATTCTGCCATGCATAAGGGTGTGCAGTCTTCTGACCACCCCTGGGCCTGTGGCTACAGGGACATAGCTCAGTTTTCCAGGAGCAGCCATAGTTCCATTCTACGGTGGGCCAGAATCTTATTGGACCAGTCAACGGTCCAATAAGCTGCCTTGGTCCCTTTTTGACTGGGCATTATGGTCAAGAACTGGTCACCCTCAGTGTAATCAAAATATAGTATTTTAGTATTGGTATAAAAATATAAGTATGTTGTGTAATGGCGTGCTTCTAAGTTCTGCATGTTTCTGTATCTTCTTTCTCATGATTAGATAGTGTCTGCATTGCAAACTACGTTGTGTCTTCTAGTAATTATGCCATCCTTTGTCTGGAATGCGCTGTGTATTGTTTGGCCTGAGTGAATACTGTGTGAAAAAGCCATCACAGAGATCCACATGGTCATAAACACTTGGAGAGGATGAGAGAACATCCATGGTGCCTGAGGCTGAATGAATTAGCAGAACAGACCAGCCCTGGAGCCAGGGCTGTCTGGCTCTTGACTAAGGATGTTAAATAACGATTCATTTACTAGTTGAGTTGTCAATGGACTAGTCAATAAGCATGTCCACCTTCCTCCTTTGAAATGTACAAGAGTCCCAGCGGGGGCTCTTGTGCATTTCAAAGGGGAAGCACACACGGAGCCCAGAGTCAGTAGGACTTCCCTCTGGAAAAAATTTCAAAGCTTTGAAATGTACATGAGTCCCCAGCGTTGCTGCTTTGAAATGCCACGCTGAGCTGGGATCAGTTGGGGACTGGTCCCTGACGCTGTGCGGCATTTCCCTTGAACCTGGGATCAGCTGGAGACTCCACAGTTGACCCCAGACTCTGCATACTTTGAAATGCCGTGCTGGAGCTCAGGATCAGCTGAGGACTCCCCAGCTGACTCCGGGTTCAGCGGAAATGTCGCAGGGAGCCTGGGGTCAGCTAGGGAGTCTGCAGCTGACTCTGGGTTCCATACAGCGTTGCCACTTTGAAACACCTTGGGAGTGTTTCAAAGGGGAAGCACCACACAGCTGATCACAGGAACCGTGAGGTGCTGCCCCTTTGAAAGGCTGCAGTGGTGTTTCAAAGGGGTAGCATCGCATGGAGCCCAGTGTCAGCACCGCACAGAGCCTGGGATCAACTGTGCAGCACTGCCCCTTTGAAACACCGCCAAAGCGTTTCAAAGTGGCAGCGCCACATGGAGCCCAGGGTATGGGTTCCATGCGGCACTGCAGCTTTGAAGTACCCCTTCCCCCCCTTTGCTGCTGCTATCTGATAGAGGTAAAAAAGCGGGGGGAGGGAGGACTCAACTAGTCCTTAAGATCCTTACTCTTTACCAGTCCTAGATAACACCGAGGGATGCAGATGTCCAAGGGAAATGCACCACAATAGGAGCCAAGTTCTTAGCTCACCTCTTCCACCAACTGTTAATATTTCTTTGCAAACCCTGATTGGCTCAGGCATCTCTAGCTTCGATGAAAGGCGAGGATCAAGGCCTCCATTTTACAAATACGGTGGAATGGAGAGGAGGCCCAAGGGCACATCTGGCAGTGCTAAGAATTGAATGTAAAACCTGGCAGACCTGTGTATTTGGTTTATGGAACACACAGGGAAGGGTTGGAACTTAACTTCATTTACAACTTTGATTCCTATCATAGAGGTGTGACTAAAGACACTGGCTAGCTAGCACACTGCCTTCCACATCCTCATGACTGAACCAACTAAGCAATGGGCACCTAGAGAAAGTGCAAATTGTTCTTATCAGCTTCTTCTACCTTGAACACTCTAATTCATTTTTTTCCCCTCCCTTCCCTAATTTATTCTTGGATCTGGACTTTTAATGCTCCCTTCATCTGAAGGCGTGGGTTGTACCCACGAAAGCTCATGATACCATCTACATGTTTTGTTAGTCTTTAAGGTGTTGCTAGACTATTCATTGTTTTTAAGGTTTTCCAGTTATAGACTAACTCGGCTACCCCTCTGAAGAGTGAGGAAGGTTATTACTAGATACTCCAAATAGGTGGAAGGATGCGTGTTTCACAACACAGGAATCTCATATGCCTTTCAGACAAGCAGAGCTTTAGGAGTTTTAGGCCATGCATAGAAATCCCCATGAGATCTTGTGCAGCCACAGTCAAAGCTACAGGAGAGTTTCAACCTCATAAGCTCTTAAGTACGGTGAACTTTAAGTATGGTGAACTCAAGTAGAGCTATGAACTCTCTCTTAACCGGACAGAGTCCCGGTCACAAGGGCTAGGATCATCAGCAGGGAATTCTTACAAGGAAGGGGATTTTTAAGAAAAGCAGAGCACATTAGCTTTTGCAGAAGAAAGGGAAACAGGGGCCGCGTAAAGTTTTCATGAAGTCGTGCGTGTTGGTTTCCTACAGGAAAATCTCAGATTCACCATCCATATCAAACTTAAGGTCATTGTCCCTACATATGAGGCCTTGAACTCATTTCCCGCCTACAGCATCTCTCTGCTCACAAAGTCTTCTGCACTCTCTCTTTCCCCATTGCAATATACAAGCCACATGAATTAGTGAGTGGGGTGTGGTCGTAGCATCTTTCACCCACCCTCATCTCCTTGCTATCTGCTCTCCCAATGGAATCTCCTGCAGACACCCCACTCTCTCCTCCTTCAAAGCATCCAACAGACTCGTGGTTCTACTTTTTCCAGGATCCTGCAGGCCAGGACTGTGTTGCTGTGATGAGATTGCAAATGACCTGTGACCTCCAGGAACGGGTGAAAAGCTTTCAAACTTTGCGATGGGTGTACATCAGTGGTTGTGCGTTTCTGCACTTCCTCGAAATCATCTGGTACTAGCCAGTGTCAGAGGCAGGATACTAAATATATTATGTCTGACCCAGGGTGATTATGTTCCTAATAACAAAGCTGCCCTTGTAAATGGGAGGTGTAGAAACATTGATTTCACTGGACAGTCTCAGAATAAGGTGCTACTCACTGGGGGGGGGGGCGAGTGTACCGGAATCTGGCCCTGATAAAACTGGGATTATGATCAGTCTTTGCAGGCTCCAGAAAACCAGCTGTGCTAATGGGCAAGCTCCACTGAATAAAACTGACTTCCTATAGAAGATAACTCCCTTATCCGGAAACACAGCTAGAAAGCGAAGACCACAGCACCCCCTGCTGACCTGCAGGAGACATGCACCGTCACTACTAACATTTGACAATTCAGAGCATGACCAAAACCAAGGAAAATGCTCGGTAAGACGTATTGGGCAATCGCAATGGGGCATTCATCCAGTCCCCTTTGCGCAGGGTGCACATCAGATATTTATTAGTTCGTAATGAAGAAAACCACAATCTTTTGTCAATCTCTAGAGGGTACATCTGGACTGCAGTTTTTCCGGGATACCAGAGGTATCCCAGAAAAGCTCTGCCACAGCCAAGGAATGTCTCTGCTTTTCCGGAAAAAAAATTCAGAAAAGCAGACACATTTTTTTTGGCATCCCTGGAAACCTTGTTCTATGAGGAAGAAGGGATATTCCGAAAGACGCTTTTTTTCAAATATTTGGCCAAAATTGACTGCCCATGCTCTGAACGTGGGGTGGTGGGTTCAAGTCCCACCCCCCTCAGGTTCGCAATTTGCATATCTTTTTCCAACTTTTCTTTGTAGTCTAAACAGCCTCAGAGGGATAGCCATGTTAGTCTGTAGCTTTAAAAACAATGAGTAGTCCCGTAGCACCAATAATTTTGTTGTCTCTAAGGCTACGTCTAGATTACAGGCTTTTGTCGACAAAGAGCATCTAGACTACATCCAGTTCTATTGTCAAAGCAAGCCGCTTTGTCGACATGAGAGTGTAGATGCAGAGGACAGTGCAGATGCAATAACGCCTTCTGTCAACAGAACTCTGTTGACAAAAGGCGTTGTTCCTCGTAGAACGAGGTTTACCACCGTCGACAGGACTCGGCGGCGGTGTAGACGTAGGTATAGTTTTGTCGACAAGAGTCCACTTTTGTCAACAAAACGCTGTAGTCTAGACACACCCTAAGGCAGGGATGGGGAACCTGTTTTGGGTTGGGGGCTGCTGACCCACAGACAAATCAGTTGGGGGCTGAACACAAGTGAGTAGCACAAAAAAAGCCAACCCCAAATCAAACCCTCACTGATGTGGCCCCCAACTGAGGAGAAAGACACTGCGCACAACAGAGCCTAGGGGGGACCAAGCTAGTAGAGTGTGTGTGCTCCAGCCCTGCACAGGAACACGGGTGGGGCTGGAGGGCCAGTGTCAGCCCCCCAGTGCTGGGGGTGTGTGGAGCCCTGAGGTTCAGGGGCTAGATCCAGGCAAGCCAAGGGCCCCATCTGGCCCCTGGGTTCTCCACCCCTGCTCCAAGGTGCCACGGGACTACTGGTTGTTTTTAATCTTTTGTCAGGTGATAACAAAGATCACAGTTCACCTGATTAAAACCCGCGGGCCAGCTGATTTTCAGTTCAGGGTTTTTTTAAACCCAGCCTTCAACTTCCAGCACCAGATCTAGGATATCCTGGCCTCTATTAAAGTCACAGGGAGTTTTGCTGTTGACTTTCAAGGGGCCGGGTCTGTTCTGCGGGTGCAATGGGAATAAGTTAGATAACAGTTTGCAAAGGCGAGAGATTCATCACAGCATCTCTGAATTGTCAGCTTTACAAAAACTCTCCCTGTTCAGTGGATTTCAGGCTCATCATCCTGTCCCTTGGAGACACTGCTGCTCCAGCCCCACCGGCTCTCAACAAGAGCTCTCTCTCTTTCTCGCAAGCACCTGCGTAATTGTGACAACCTCTGTCTTTGCTAACACTAACGACGCCACCCGGAACCTCCACAACGGAGTCCCCAGGTAGTGAGCTAACGAGCCAAGCGCTGTAGCTGGAAGCTGTAGCTCATTCAGGGTGTGCTGTGTTCCATTTACTCCTCTTCCTGCTGCAGCATGGGGATGAGGTACACCGGTCTGCTTACTCCGTCAGCGCATTAGATCCCGCGGAGTTTTTCCAGACACCGATGCGTTCAGTGTCACGATGGCTGCAGTGGGTTGGGAAGCGCAGTCTATTCCCCAGGGGCCGCGTCAATGCTGGAAGATTTTAATGGAACTTTTCACACTTTGAGAGAACAAAAATGAAACCCCAAAAGTTTGGGGGCCTCTAAAAAAGAAACTTGTTAGTTTGGCTTTTTCCACAAAAACCCAAACTACTTAGGGGAAACAAAATACAGGACTATGTAGCACTTTAAAGACTAACAAGATGGTTTATTAGGTGATGAGCTTTCGTGGGCCAGACCCACTTCCTCAGATCAAATAATGGAAGAAAATAGTCACAACCATATATACCAAAGGATACAATTTAAAAAAAAATGAACACACATGAAAAGGACAAATCACATTACAGAACAGAAGGGGGATGTAGGGGGGGCGGGGGGGAAGGAAGGTGAATGCCAGTGAGTTAATGATATTAGAGGTGGGGAAGGGGAAATGTCTGTGAGTTAATAGTATTAGAGGTGATAATTGGGGAAGCTATCTTTGTAATGTGTAAGATAGCTGGGGTCTTTGTTAAGTCCCGTGCGAAGAGTGTCGAATTTTAGCATGAATGCCAGTTCAGAGGATTCCCTTTCAAGTGCAGATTTGAATGTCTTCTGAAGTAGCATGCAGGTTAGCAGGTCATTGAGACTGTGTCCTTTCTGGTTGAAATGACAAGCAACTGTTTTTTCTTTGTGATCCTGTCTAATGTCTGTTTTGTGGGCATTGATTCTTTGGCGAAGTGTCTGAGACGTTTGTCCAATGTACATAGCAGATGGACACTTTCGGCACATGATAGCATAGATTATATTTCTGGAGGCGCAGGAATATGTATTCTTGATCTTGTAACTCACTTGGTTAGGTCCAATAATGGTGTCAGCAGAGTGAATATGTGGACAAAGCTGGCAGCGGGGTTTGTTGCAAGGGAAAGTACCAGGGTTGTACATTGGACAAACGTCTCAGACACTTCGCCAAAGAATCAATGCCCACAAAACAGACATTAGACAGGATCACAAAGAAAAAACAGTTGCTTGTCATTTCAACCAGAAAGGACACAGTCTCAATGACCTGCTAACCTGCATCCTACTTCAGAAGACATTCAAATCTGCACTTGAAAGGGAATCCTCTGAACTGGCATTCATGCTAAAATTCGACACTCTTCGCACGGGACTTAACAAAGACCCCAGCTATCTTACACATTACAAAGATAGCTTCCCCAATTATCACCTCTAATACTATTAACTCACAGACATTTCCCCTTCCCCACCTCTAATATCATTAACTCACTGGCATTCACCTTCCTTCCCCCCCGCCCCCCCTACATCCCCCTTCTGTTCTGTAATGTGATTTGTCCTTTTCATGTGTGTTCATTTTTTTTAAATTGTATCCTTTGGTATATATGGTTGTGACTATTTTCTTCCATTATTTGATCTGAGGAAGTGGGTCTGGCCCACGAAAGCTCATCATCTAATAAACCATCTTGTTAGTCTTTAAAGTGCTACATAGTCCTGTATTTTGTTTCAGCTACACCAGACTAACACGGCTACATCTCTATCACTATTCTACTTAGGGGAAAATGTGTGTGTGAAAAAGGAAGGGGTAGGATTGTTTTTTTTTACATCTGTTAGATCAGAGATTTTTTGAAATCTGTTACATCACACCCGACACATTGGAGGCGCGCTTTACCCTGATTATATCAGGATCCAGTACGTATTCCTCATAATCCTTATAGCAATGGTTCTCAAACTTTTCGGCCCATGGCCCACCTCACTCAACGCAGACATTTCCATGAACCACCAGCCAACCACCCATGATGACAAAATGGGTGCAGGAGGGGGTGGGGATGTGGTGTCTGGGTTGGAGTTTGGGTTTAGGCGTGGGCTGAGGGTGGGAGGTTGGGGGTCTGAGAAGGAGACTGGGTGCTGGAGCAGGGTGGGGTTGAGAGGGAGGGAGTGGGAATGGGCTAAGGATGGGGGAAGGAGGGGAGGTAGGGGTGCAGGGTCTCAGTGAGAGGTGTGTGTGTGTGTGTGTGTGTGTGAGGGGGATAGGAATCTGTGGTCTGGACTAGAGGAGGATGGGGGGGATGCTTACCTGGCTCTGTGCTCCCAATCACTACCCCCTGCTGTTCCCATTGGCCAGAATTCTGGCCAATGGGAGCAGTGGGCAAACCTCCAGGCATTCAAGCGGCAGCGCATGGAGCCACTTCCTAGCCCCACCAGCCAGATCCTGCCCATTAGGCTCAACCCCGCCCCCTGGAGGGAAGCTGGCACTGGTGCTCCAACCGTACAGGAGGGCCGTGGGACTGGAGTGCCGCTGGAGAGCGGAGGCAAGGCTTAGGCACATAGCCCACTTGCAAGACAATTGCAAACCATTACGGATCTGCAGACCACGCTTGGGGAACCACTGCCTAATAGGGTGCTCTACTTTCCCAAGACAATGTTGCTGTTGTGTTGCACCCATGTGCCTACCATGCTGCATTTGACACAAAGGGAAGGATTTGTGGTTTCCGCACACAAGCAACGTCCTCCTCCTTGGCCACACATATTCTCTTCCCACACGATCAGGACTGTAAGAGAGACAGAGAGCAACAAGATCTGACAACATTTCCATTCCTCAGTCGGTATCGCCGGTGAAATGTATTTAATCATTCATGAGCCTGCTCCGGCTGGAATTTGTTGGGGAATGGTTTGAGTCCATGAGAGCTGACAGCTTTGTGACACCCTCCAGCTTGTCATTGTCTTTCCTGCCACAGTGTCATTTAGGAATCTCACACACAGTGCATCTCAATAGAGTTACTGCTCTACTGTAAGTAATAAAACAGAGCTACAGCAAACGGTGCAGCCAAGAGAATTGGAATTAGATTGTTCCATGCTGCCAGGTCAGACAAAGAGACGCCGTAATGAACCCTGGATGGAAGAGGAATTTTTGTGTCCAGTGAGACTGGCTTAGTTGATTCCTGTAGTCTGCTCTAGGGTGTTGAAACTTTCCCCACATTGATAAGAACCCACGAGTTTGGTCAATGCAAACAAACAGGCTATGTCTAGATTGCAGGCTTGTTTCAGAAGAAACTTTCCTTGAAGAGATCTTCTGAAAAAACTTCCAAAAGAGCGCGTGCACACTGCAAAAGTGCATTGAAAAAGCGATCTGCTTTCTCAAAAGAGAGCGTCCACCGTGAATGGACACTATCTTGCATTTCAGCTGTGATTACTATGGATGGAGTGCTCACCAGGGCACCTGTGCTTTTTCTCTTTCCTCTTCTTTCAAAAGAACTCCCTCTTCCCCGTCCACACACCTGTTTCCGAAAGAGCTCTTTCAGAAAAAGGCTTCTTCCTTGTAGAATGAGGATTACCAACGTCATAAAAACCCCTCTATTCTTTCAATTTTCTTTCAGAAGAACACAATTGCAGTGTGAATGTAATTGAAGGGTTTTTTTGGAAAAATGGAAGTTTTTCCAAAAAACTCTGTAGTGTAGACATACCCTGAGTAGCCAGATTCCAGAGGCAGAGATGAAACATCCCAGCATGCAATTCTCTCTCTCTCTTGATGGGAGGGATAAGATTCTCTTGTGCAGTTAGGCTGGGATTTTCCATCAGAAACTCCTTAGATCACTAACCCTGCATATACAGTACTGTCGATATGCACAGTGTGAGCCTTACTAGTTGAACTGATTGCGTAATCGAGGCCTGTGCAAAGAGCCATCACTAATGGGAGGAGTGGGATAAACACAGGAATTGGATTTTTGGTCAAACCAGTGGACCAAAAATCCAGTATCCGCTCTCTGATGGTGGACAGCACTAGTCACTTAGGGGGAAAGGGCAAGAAATCCTGCAGTAGACATAGTCATGCGATAACAACCTTGAGGCCCGTCTGTTGGGTGGGAATTGCCTCCGGCTGGTTGAGCATTCTGTGAGCCTCTCTGCAATGGGCCAAGTGGGGAGATGGTTGATTACGACAAGTCGATTAACTGGTTAACAAGGGGATTCAACTCATCAGCTAGGGACAGTTAAGGGGCAGAAAAAAAGAGGGCTGGGAAGAAAGGGCAGCAAAGGGCAGATTCTTTCTCTACCGTCCCCTTCTTTGTCTGAGGCTACATCTAGACTGCATCTGCCTGTCGACAGAGGGATGCAAATCAAGCACATCGAAATGGCTAATGAAGCAGGGATATAAACATGGCCACCGCTTTTTTTCGAAACAGAGGTTTTTCAGAAAAGACAGGCAGTCTAGACATAGATATGTCGAAAATAAACCCTCTTTCAACAGATCTTGTAAATCTCAAAATGAGGTTTACAGGATCTGTCAAAAAAGGGTTTATTATCGACAGATCCGCATCCAGCTGCCTTTTTTTTTCGAAAAAGCTCCGTTTCGAAAAAAAAAGTGGTGGCCATGTTTATGCTAATGAGGCATGGGATATTTAAATCCTTGCTTCATTAGCAATTTCGATGTGCCCAATCTACATCACTCTGTCGACAGAGAGGTGTAGTCTAGACACACCCTAAGGGGCACATTGATGGTTGCCCCAGCCTTAAGTGCTAGGACACAAGGTTGCATAAGACTTTGTAAATAAGGCACAGTATGGTTAGCTTACCTAGGAGTGTATGAGGATTACTAATGAAGAGAAATCCAGGGCGCGGGAGCGCACCATGTCATAACCTCCCCCGTGAATTAAAGTTTAGCATAGGCTTTGAAACTGCAGCAACAGAAATCCAGGATGGAAGCTAAACATGTTTGCCTGTGTACCGGTATCCTGTTAGACACTCAGGGTACGTCTAGACTACAGGCTTTTGTCGACAGAAGTTTTGTCGACAGATACTGTCGACAAAGCTTCTGTCGACAAAGAGCGTCTAGACTACATTCAGTTCTGTCGACAAAGCAAGCTGATTTGTCGACAAAACCGTGTAGTCTAGACACAACCCTAGATGCAATAACACCTTCTGTCAACAGAACTCTGTCGACAAAAGGCGTTATGCCTCATAAAATGAGGTTTACCAGCGTCGACAAAACTGCTGAGTTCTGTCGACGTTGTGTCAACAGAACTCAGTGGTAGTGTAGACACAGGTATAGTTTTGTCGACAAAAGTCCACTTTTGTCGACAAAACTCTGTAGTCTAGACACACCCTTACAGATGTAACCGAATTAGCATTTAGCTCCTAAATCCATTCCATGTCTTAATTGCCTTACATGATGTACGTGACTGTTCCGTTAACCTTAAGATCAAAAACCTGAGATGCTGCAGGACATGAATAATGTTATCAGTATTGTGTCCCGGTTATTCTGAACAACTGTTCGCTTGTGTCAATGACTATAGCTAGATTACTTACATGTGCATAGGAGTTTGAATGCTAACTTCTCCGTGTGGTCACTGTGTGCTCAGCAAAGATGAACCTCCATCATGTGCTGGGTTCAACACAACTGTCAGGCGACTTCAGCTGAAAGATGAAACCACAGGCCTGATCCTGCATCTTTATTCTGCTGAACTGCAAACTGGGGAAGGTACAAGCCACAGGACTGAGATCCCCGAGTAGTTGCTTGGAATCCCCTGGAGAATGCAAGGAAAGACTCAAACAGGTTCTGCATATAAGCTGCATTTGGATTCTTACTTTTTGGGATGATTCCAGAGAAATTTTTGCAAGCCAGCAGACTCATCCATCACTGCCATCTGAGGACCGTATAAGCATTTGTCATGGATATAATCTTGTAACCATTCAATAGCTCTCTTCTTTTTTTTTTTAATAAATCATTAGTTAGCTTACTAAGGATTGGCTGACAGCGTGATATTTTGATGAGATCTGAAATATATATTCCCCTGGCAGTAAGTGTCTGACCTATTGAGTTTGGTAGAACTTCAAGTATGGTGAATTGGGTTTTCAGTATCCTCTCGCTATATTGAACCAGTTTGGATGGTAACCAAGGGTACATCGAGACTACACCTCTCTGTCAACAGAGAGATGTAGATTAGGCACGTTTAAATTGCTAATGAAGCAGGGATTTAAATATACCACGCTTCATTAGCATAAACATGGCCGCCTTTTTTTTTTTTTTTTTGAAACGGAGCTTTTTAAAGAAAAACAGCAGTCTCGACGCGGATCTTTCAAAAAATAAAGCCTTTTTTGAAAGATCCTCCAAACCTCATATTTTGAGGGATAAGGGATCTTTTGAAGAAGGGTCGTATTTCCAAAAGATCCATGTCTAGATTGTCATTTTTTTCTGAAAAAGCTCCGTTTCGAAAAAAAGCGGCGGCCATGTTTATGCTAAAGAAGTGTGGGTTATTTAAATCCCCGCTTCATTAGCAATTTCAACGTGCCTAACCTACATCTCTCTGTCGACAGAGAGGTGTAGTGTAGACATAGCCGAAGGGTTATAATGCCTAAAAGGGACTGTTTGGTTTCTTGTTAATCAGTCAATGGTGCTGCATAAGCTCTTTGGTTATTGCTTTGGTGAATATAATTAAGAACATAAGAATGGCCATACAGGATCAGACCAAAGATCCATCTAGCCCAGTATCCTGTCTACCGACAATGGCCAATACCAGATGCCCAAGACACAGCGACAGAACAGGAAATCATAATCTGATCCCTTCCCTGTCATCCATTCCTAGCCTCTGATAAACAGAGGTGAGGGACACCATTCCTACCCATCCTGACTAACAGCCATTGATGGACCTAACCTCCGTGAATGTATCTAGATATTTTTTGAACCCTGTTAAGGTCCTAGTCTTTCCAACATCCTCTGGCAAAAATAAACCACTTAGCTTTGAGGATTGTCTGTCTTGTGTGAACAAAAACAACAAGGCATCTTGTGGCACCTTATAGACTAGCAAGTTTAAGGTGCCACAGGACTCCTCATTATTTTTCCTAAAAGAGACTAATATGGCTACCCTGCTGAAATGTCTCGGTCTGGTCAGTCCTAGGCACCAGACAACAGTACATTTCGATTTCCCAAAAATTAGAACACAGGCAGGTGGGAATTTAAGGGGAAGAGGGAAAGCAGAGTGGGGGAGATGCAATAGAGTGGAAGCAGGAAATTGGAAGGGTACAGTTGGGAGTGCTGGATGGAGTACCTCTGTCTGGGGTACTCAGTGGAAATGTGAGGGTGGGCAGCATCACTCCCTGTCACGGTGGAAGGATGCAGTGAGAATTATCATCCAGTGTCTCCCACCGGGGTCCTTTCCCTTTGGTTGAAAGTTGAGGGAGGCCAGAATGGGCAGGTGGTTTGCAGGGGAATGGACCCATCACATGCAGATGCAAGAGAGACACCAATCAGGACATGGGACAATAGGGGCTCTTTCTGATCTGCAAAAACCCTGGGGGTTTTTTCTATTTGAACCCCCTCCCTCAACAACAGAGAAAGCAGGCTCAGAAAAAGGCTATGTCTGGGGAATGCTGGGCATATGGTAACCCTATATAAAAATGCCTGATCCCTTTGTGAATCCTGCCGAGCTTCCTGCTTCAGTGGTAACCTGTGGAACTCACTGTCACAAGGTAACTGTCAGACTTCATTCCCCTCTCAGCTACGCCAATATTAATTAGGAGTAACACCATGGGAGTGAGTTGACTGCCATTGGCATCAGCAAGAGAAAAATCAGGACTATCAGTCCAAGGGAGTGTGTGCATGCAATATTTTCCCGGAATCGTAACCATAGTGAGAAACTGCTGGCCTTTTTAAAGTGGACCAGGAAAACTTCTACATAGTCTGGCATGATTTTAGCTAGCCACATGTCCACTTAGCATGGGTGTGGCCAAGTGTACTGAAGTCCCATAAAGTTTGTTTACAGCCAACACTGGCTCTCAGTGTTCTGTGCTTTTATTTAGCTCTAATCCACCCCTAAATAACATCTCATAGCCCAGTAAGCAGTGGAAGTGCTGGTGATGATGCTAGACAATTTTGACCTCCTGTGGTCAGGCAAATTCTCTGGTTCGGGTCCCAAGGATGCCAGATTAGAGAGGTTCAAGCTATACCATACATCTTTCAGACTTTTCATCCTGTGTAAATCAGCATAGCTCCCTAGGCATACGGTGGCTGGGATGAACTTTTTATTTTCCTTGCCCTTTTAACCAATAGTCCTTGATCTTTCACTATTACCGGGTTACATTTTTCTCCCAAATCCTTTACATTTGGGCTGAGACCATATCCCTGGAATTTGCCTCCAAAAAGGAGGCATTTTCACTCTGGGGCTATGATCAAGCCCTTCGAAAGTGCAAATGAAGCCAGGATTTAAATATCCTGTGCTCCATTTGCATAAACATGGCCACCACTTTTTTCGAAACAGAGCTTTTTCGAAAAAACGGCAGTCTAGACACGGATCTGTCGAAAAATAAACCCTTTCTCAAAAGCACCTGTAAACCTCCTTTTTTGAGGAATACAGGATCTGTCAAAAAAGGGCTTATTTTTCAACAGATCTGCGTCTAGACTGCCGTTTTTTCGAAAAAGCTCCGTTTCGAAAAAAAGCGGCAGGCATGTTTATGCAAATGAATCACAGGATATTTAAACCACGGCTTCATTGGCACTTTCGATGTACCTAATCTCTCTGTCGACAGAGAGGTGTAGTCTAGACACACCCAGGCTGTGTCTACATTGGCACCCCTTTCCGGAAAAGGGATGCTAATGAGACACTTGGGAATTGCAAATGCCCCGGGGATTTAAATATCCCCCGCGGCATTTGCATGAACATGGCTGCCGCTTTTTTCCGGCTCAGGGTTTTGCCGGAGAAAAGCGTCAGTCTAGACGGGATCTTGTGGAAAATAAGCCCTTTTCCACAAGATCCCTTATTCCTACTTTCCTGAAGTGGGGTGACAAGAACTGGACAAAATACTTCCCCTGAGGCTTTATCAGTGCTGAATACAGTAGAATAATTATTTCTGGCATCTTGCTTACAACATTCCTGTAAATACACCCCAGAATGATTCATGCTTTTTTTTTTTGCAAGAGTGTCACACTGTCGACTCATATTTAGTCTGTGATCCACAAAGCCTTTTGATCCTTTCCCTCAGTCTTCTTTCCTAGACAATTCCCACTTGATTTGACTTGTGAACTACATGCCTATCCTGCATTGTCTTGCAATTATTGCCCACCTCAGTTTTTTCAGCCTCATCTTGTGTCTTGTCTTTACATTGTAAACACCAGGGGGAGCAACAGCTATTTTGGAACCTGTATTTTGAGTGAGTCTACAGTGGCATTTGAACCCGGGGTTTAACGTCTGCAGACTAAGCCTATGCCCGATTAATTCCCGACCCTGGGGACAGTACGGCCTGGTTCTTTGAGGTACCTCAGGCACAGATGACTATGTAGGACCTACACTGAGGCGGGGGAGGGGTACATCTACACTGCAGGCTTCTGGCGCAAGAAGTATTTTGGGGAAGAGCTCTTCTGCAAAAACTTCTTGCGCAAGAGCATGGCCACACTGCAAAAGCGTAAGAGAGCGTCCAGACTGCATGGATGCTCTCTTGCAAGAAAGCTCTGATTTCCATTAACAGAATGGCCACCAGCACACCTGTACTTCTTTCGATAGGCTTTTTTTGCTCAAAACCCCCGTTTCCCGACCTCACACACCTTTTTGTGCAAGAGCTCTTGCGCAAAACGGCTTATTCCGCATAGAAAGAGGAATACCTACACTGCAAAAAAAACCCCTGTTCTGTCAATTCACTGTAAATTTTCTCGCGCAAAAACACGCTTGAGGTGTGGACGCTCTGTGAGTTTTTGCGCAAAAGCAACTGTTTTTGCACAAAAACTCTGCAATGTAGACATAGCCTGTCTCTTGTTGATGGGCCAACAGCACTGTGGTCTTTTTCATTGTTGTACCTGAAGAGTCCACAGTGGGGGCGGTACAAAGCACTAAGCTTGAAATGAGAGATACATTGGCCAATATTCCTAACTTCGTCTGTAAAAATGATACATGCATGCAAACAGGATAATCATATTCAGTACATTACAACCTTTCCAATGATATGTTACATGAGCCATTTTGCATCAAGCCTATCTGAGTGATGGCATATTCATAACATAAACATTTTTTATGAAGAATATAGACTGCCTCCTCACACATACAAAGGCATCCAAAGTGTTTCTTAAATGGAAATTAAACAGCATGTTATCAAATCACTCTCCAAGGGTCCATTCTCTGCCTCTCCAGCTATCCCAGAGCAATTTCAAATACCATGATTGAGGAGTGTTTATTAGGCATAAGAATTTAACTACACATTGAGCAAAAGGCTACCTGTAATAACTCTTATGTAATTAGTGCCCTGCATAGAGCAATGAGACATTACAGGCTACAGAATCCAATGCGTGTTCTTCAGTTTTAAAGAACAGAGTTAAGTGTGCCATTCACTTAGCTTAATATGCTGTGGGCTGCCAGGTAAAAAGTGCTGAGACTTGCTCATTCTAGCTACAACGGCATGTTTGGGATTCACTTGCTTAACTGCTGAAATAATCCTATTTTCAGTCTATTAGCCCTGAGGAGTTCTATAACAAACTGATTGCTCACAAGTCAATTAGCTTGGGAATGGAGCATATGGGCATAAGAATGGCCATATTGGATCAGACCAGAGGTCGATCTAGCCCAGTACCCTGTCTTCCAACAGTGGCCAATGCCAGGGGTCCCAGAGGGAATGAACAGAACAGGTCATCATCAGGTGATCTATCCCCTGTTGTCCAGTTCCAGCTTCTGACAAACAGAGGCTAGGGACACCATTCCTACCCATCCTGGCTAATAGCCATTCATGAACCTATCCTTCATGATTGTATTTGGTTCTTTTTTTGAACCCTGTTAAAGTCTTTGTCTTTGCAACATCCTCCAGCAAGGAGTTCCACAGGTTGACTGTGCACTGCATGAAGAAAAATTTGCTTTTGTTTGTTTAAAACCTGCTGCCTATTAATTTCATTTGGTAACCCCTAGTTCTTGTCTTTTTGCTTCTGTGTCACAGGACAGATGAGTGGATTGATTCTCTCACAGAAGAGAAGAGTACCATGTGATCTTCAGGCCTCTCACTCTCTCATTTTTACATTTATCATGACCCAAGAGTGCATGGTCCAACAGATAGAACCATTTTTACAGAGTGTCAGTCCAGTGTCCTGTGAAGACATATTGGGAGACCTTAACCAATCTTCTTTTTGTGCCTCTATTTCCTACCTTTTCTCTGTCTTCTCTACTTTAAACTATGAAATCTGTGGAGAAGGGCTGTCTCATACTATGTGCCCAAGATCTAGTATCACAGGCCCCTGAGGTGAACTGCTCAGGAATTTTTTGACAAACTTTTTCTTCCAATCAAACCCAAAACTTTTTGCTTAAAAGCATTTTGGAAATTTTCAAAGTTTCAGTGATTCTTTCAGAATGAAACCTTTCATTTTATCTGGCTTGAAATGACTTTTCTATTAGGAAAGTTAGCTAGTTATAGTAAAACACTGTGTTCAAAAATCAAATTCTTTTCAAATTATTGAAATGAGAAAGTTTGGGGACCCAAACTGATTTTATTTTCCAGCTTTTTTTGCTTTACAAAAGTGGGCGATTTCAACTTTTCATCTTGCGTTGAGAGGGGAAATTCTGAGAGACAGGAAAATCATTTCCCATCACCCTTTAGCTCTTATCTTCACTGGAGCTTCCAGGCAGTAGTGTAATAATAAATAAATAATAATAAAGACAGATATCCTCTAAGAGCAATAGGAATACAATAATTGTCTGCTGGCTTCTTCAGTTTAAGACAACAGCAACAAAAATCTAAGCATCTTTTTTCCTTCCCCATCTCAAACAAATTTTTCAAGGATTTCTTCCAGATCTGTCAATATGTACATAGGACATAATTTTCACAAGTGACTTAGGAACCAAGATGAGCATTCATTAAGACAAGGATTATAATTATATTATATTAGCTACTGGGCTTTGTTGCCCTGTGTCATTCACGGATTCGATCTCTGCCTGCTGGCAAATTATTTGAGCTGGAATGAAAGGGGTATAAGTAGAACTCCTGCCAGCTGAATAGCCTCGAGGCGTGTTTTATTTCAAGGGCAAGGTACATTCTGCTGGCTGTTGGAGTAGTTTGGGGAGCAGGAAGGGAAAGGAAAGGGCTGCAGGGTCTGTCGTTTTTCAGCATTAGCAGTGCAGGGCAGCGGCTGTACTCAAGAAATGCCCTTTAATCCCAGGCTACTGGGCAGAAAGCAATAGGAGGCGAGGCTACAATCTTGGCAGCCTATTGCTCCACAGACTTAGGCTTCATTAAATGAACCAGGATGCCTAGGCAAGACGTCTGAATTTGGACCGCAACACACTGCGCCTTCAGGAGCAGCAGCCGCCGCCTCTCCAGTCTGGTCCGTGGCTTTGTTCTCCTGTTTTCGTACCAAGGGGGAGCAGGGCACGAGGGCGTTAAGGTGGAACGTTCGCATTATTTCAGTGAGCAACTTTCCCCTCGGCCAGAGAGCAGGCACAGGGAACGCAGGAGACCACTGGGGAGACGAGGCTGCTGAGAGAGTAGGACAGACACAACATTAGGATTTCCTGGTGGGGGTAAGGTGGGAGATGGAGGGGCAGGTGAACGTCCTCATCAGGCCAGAAGATGCTTCAGTAATTGGAGGCCCATCTTTCTGAGGTGGCAATACGGCCCAGCGTAGCTGTCTGCTACCAGCAGGGCGCTTCCAAGTATGCCGGGGAGGCCGTCTGGAAGTAGTACCCTGTAGCGTCCCATCCACTGGCGGCAACCTAAGGGGCTGGGGTATGCATGAAAAGCCCCCTCCCAAGTTGGCAGTCACCCATCCGGCTCCCCACCTCCTCCTTCCTCAGCGGTAGCCCACAACACCTCACCTGGATCCTGTCCTCCAGAGTGGAATTGGCCATTCCTGACCCTGGGAGCAGGGGGGGAGGGGTGGTGGTAAATGAGCTGTTCTCCTACATGGGGTGGCAGAGGGGTTCCTGAAATGGCATGGGGGTATGTGTGGGAGGCAAGGGGGGGGACAGGCTACAGCAAGGATGGGCAATAATTCTTTGCGGGGGGGCCACTCCATAAGTTTTGGTCACTCATCATGGGGCTGCACGTTTCTATTAGATTAATGGACAGGGAGGGAGTTAGGGTGCAGGAGTGGGTTCTGACCGGGGTGGAGGTGCAGGGCCTGGGGCCGAGTTTGGGTGCAGACGGGGTTCTGACTGGGGCAGAACAGTTGGGGTATGTCTACACTACCCTCCTAGTTCGAACTAGGAGGGTAATGTATGCATACCGCACTTGCTAATGAAGCCCGGGATTTGAATTTCCCGGGCTTCATTAGCATAAGCGGGGAGCCGCCATTTTTAAATCCCCGCTGCTTCGAACCCCGTGTAGCGCGGCTACACGGGGCTCGAACTAGGTAGTTCGGACTAGGGTGCCTATTCCGAACTACCGGTACTCCTCGTTTCACGAGGAGTAACGGTAGTTCGGAATAGGACCCTAGTCCGAACTACCTAGTTCGAGCCCCGTGTAGCCGCGCTACACGGGGTTCGAAGCAGCGGGGATTTAAAAATGGCGGCTCCCCGCTTATGCTAATGAAGCCCGGGAAATTCAAATCCCGGGCTTCATTAGCAAGTGCGGTATGCATACATTACCCCGCTAGTTCGAACTAGCGGGGTAGTGTAGACATACCCCCAGAGAGTGGGAGGGGTGGGAGGTGCACGTTCTGGTCAGGAGGCACTTCTCACAGAGGGGCATACAGATAGGCTTCCTGCCTGTCCTGGCCCCACACCACTCCTGGAGACATCTAGCTGCTGCTGCCATGTCGCCACATACCCCATGGATGGCCCACTGCCCCTGCAGCTCCCGTTGGCCAGTTTAAGGCCAATGGGAGCTGTGAGGAAAGTTGGGGGGAGTACTTACGGAGACCAGCTTCCCCCCTCCCACCAGGGGCATGCAGACACTTCCAGGAGCATCATGAAGCCGCCCCGGTGTGCCATCAGTAAGATGGAAATGTTAGACGGCTGGATCCAACCCAGGGGCTGCATTTTGTCCAGGCCTGAGCTATAGGCAACTGCTGAGTCTGGCTGCAACCTCTGGATTTCCTCTTCCCCACATATGGAGAGGAATGGGTCTAGCCCTTCTCCACCAAAGGAAGTTCAGAGGTTCAGGACAGAGGCCCGTTTTCAATGACAGTAAGTTGAACATTATGGCCCAGACTTTCAGCTGATGTAGACTGGCAGAGTGCCATTGACTTCAACACTTACACCTGATAAAAATCTGCTCTCATGTTTATTTTGAATGCTTGTTTTTCCCTCTGACAACAGAGGAAGAAATTCCTCTTTCTTCTTCACTTCTTAAGGTACAAGGCTCTGCCTGCATTGCTATTGTCAAAACAATCTTCCTTCTCTTTCGCTTAAGGGAAAACTCAATCTTTGACAAATTCCCTTTTTTTCTTGGAGTTCACGGTGTCCTGTAATTCTGTCTGAGCTCCTTAGTTGCTTGCAAAGAGCTTCTTACGGTTAATGTTTTAAATTCTTCTGTTAAATCCCGCGGCTTAGAAATAAAATCAAAACACAGTTTCGCTGTGATCCTTAACTGCATTTACGGGACTCGGCGACAAACACTTTCTTTTTTCCCGTTATCACTCCTACATGTAAAATATTATAAACATATTGGGCGAGACTGACACAGCCAGCAAAACTGCAGTAGGCAGCCAAAGCCTGAAACGCTTTACCCGAATCTTTCCCGAGAGAAATGTTCTCCATGGGCAATGCATTTGTGCCAAATGCTGCCACGACAAAGTTGGTTAATTCAAAGTTTACTTTGAAAATAGTCTTATTGTCCCAGCTTTCTGTGGGTTTTTGTGCGGTACTGTATGTTTGTACAGCACCTGGCGCAGCATGATTCCAACCCTTGAACAGAAGGACTTAGTGCTAGAAGGAGTCCCTTGTATTATTCAAACTGGAGTAGAGCTAAGTGAATTGGGAGCAGGTAGCCTCACCTCGTATAAATATTTCAGATTGCCCTCCCCTTTTCTACCCTTATAATGGCAGAGTGAATAAACTGGGAGTGAGCAGATCACAGCTTCATTTGCTGAAGGTGCCCTAATTGGGCATTGCATGTGCATGTGCATGTGCATGTGCATGTGCATGTGCATTCCTTCTTGCTTGAGCCCACCACCCTAGGGTCCCCAGGTGAATGCCCTATTCCCTAGGCCACTCCGGAATCCACCCACCTACCTCCCTCGTGGGCTTCCCTTATCCAGCCTTTCGGGTTCTAGAGCATCTGATGGTGCATGGTGGTGGCAGCCAAGAGCCCTGAACCCTTTTAAATTGCCATGCTCGGGGGCAGCTCCCCCCCCCACACACACACCTATCAGCCGCCCTTCCTGAGCCGGGCTTCCTGCCCATGGAAGGCTGGGGTGCTCCGATTCCCATGGAGCCTCAAGCCCGGGAGCTCCTCCCTGTTGGACTGTCCCAGGTAACATCCCTTGCAGAGGGGAGGGGAGAGCCTGGGGAGCACCCAGCTGGGGGAGGAAACAAGTCACACACAGAGGGAGGGGAGGTACATGCAGGGGAGAGTGAGCATAGGGATGCCTAAATTCTAGGGATGATCCTGCTTGGATGCTAATCCAACAAAGCTCTTAAACACCTGAGATCTTCACAGGCTTTACGCGAAACAGGCGCTTTCCCAGGAAGGGAACCTCTCTGTGATCCCAATGTGACTTGACTTTCCTGAATTTCTATGACCTTTGTGAAACAAAAGACAGGACTATGCAGCACTTTAAAGACTAACAAGATGGTTTATTAGGTGATGAGGAAGTGGGTCTGGCCCACGAAAGCTCATCACCTAATAAACCATCTTGTTAGTCTTTAAAGTGCTGCATAGTCCTGTCTCTTGTTTCAGCAAGACCAGACTAACACAGCTACATCTCGATCACTATGACCTTTGTGAACAGCTTCCTTTCCGTTCAAACTTTCAATGGAAAAAACCCCACCACATTCTTCCCAATTTGGAATTTGCACACACGGGTGAACAAGTGCGGTTTGTTCCCATCGATTCTGACCCACGCCAGTCCTCAGGGCAGTACCAGTCATGAAAAAATGCGGCTCTCTCTTCACTTCCCAGCCTTGATCTGATAGCCAGACACTGAAGTGTGAGTCAGAGCATTACATTGGCTAAATATAGTACACCATGTCAGGAGTATACTGCAAAGTATTAGCATAAATAATACCATTTACTTACGGTGCAGTCATGCCCAGTCAGGGATGGGATTCTAGTGTTAGGGACTTTGCATAACAAGAGAAATCTCCATCATCCCCTCCAGCCTATTGCGCTCATTCTGTATTGCATAGTGTGGAGGTAGGTGTCTACACCTGTGGGCACGCCATAACTTGGTGCCCTACTGACTTAGATGGAGTTTGTACAGGTGTAGAAACCTGCTTGCGTGCTACACAGTGCAGGAAGTGGACCAAGGTTAAGAACAGCCACACTGGGTCAGACCAAAGGTCCTTCTATCCCAGTGTCCTCTCTTCTGACAGTGGTCAATGCCGGATGCCCCAGAGGAGTGAACAGAACAGGGAATCATCAAGTGATCCTTCTGTTCAGTGCAGAGGGAGAAACAGTAACAGGAAACTTGGACATGGCAGAGATGCTTAATGACTTCTTTGTTTCGGTCTTCACTGAGAAGTCTGATGAAGGAATGCCTGACACAGGGTATGTCTACACTACCCTCCTAATTCGAAATAGGAGGGTAATGTAGTCATGCCGCAATTGCAAATGAAGCCCGGGATTTGAATTTCCCGGGCTTCATTTGCATAAAGCCGGCCGGCGCCATTTTTAAATGCCGGCAGTTCGAACACCGTGCCACGCGGCTACACGCGGCACGGGGTTCGAACTGCCGGCATTTAAAAATGGCGCCGGCCGGCTTTATGCAAATGAAGGCCGGGAAATTCAAATCCCGGGCTTCATTTGCAATTGCGGTATGACTACATTACCCTCCTATTTCGAATTAGGAGGGTAGTGTAGACATACCCACAGTGAATGCTAGTGGGAAGGGAATAGGTTTAGAAGATAAAATAAAAAAAGAACAAGTTAAAAATCACTTAGAAAAGTTAGATGCCTGCAAGTCACCATGGCCTGATGAAATGCACCCTAGAATACTCAAGGAGCTGATAGAGGAGGTATCTGAACCTCTAGCTATCATCTTTGGAAAATCATGGTAGACAGGAGAGTTTCCAGAAGACTGGAAAAGGGCAAATATAGTGCCCATCTATAAAAAGGGAAATAAGAACAATCCAGGAAACTACACACCAGTTAATTTAACTTCTGTGCCAGGGAAGATAATGGAGCAAGTAATTAAGGAAATCATCCGCAAACACTTGGAAGGTGGTAAGGTGATAGAGAACAGCCAGCATGGATTTTTAAAGAACAAATCATGTCAAATCAATCTGATAGCTTTCATTGACAGGATAATGAATCTTGTGGATAAGGGAGAAGTAATGGTATACCTAGATTTTAGTAAGGCATTTGATACGGTTTCGCATGATACTCTTATCAATAAACTAAGCAAATACAAGTTAGATGGGGCTACTGTAAGGTGGGTGCATAACTGGCTGGATAACCATACTCAGAGAGTGGTTATTAATGGTTCTCAATCCTGCTGGAAAGGTATAACAAGTGGGGTTTCACAGGGGTCTGTTTTGGGACCGGCTCTGTTCAATATCTTCATCAACGATTTAGATATTGGCATTGAAAGTACACTTATTAAGTTTGCAGATGATACCAAGCTGGGATGGGTTGCAACTGCTTTGGAGTATAGGATCATAATTCAAAATGATCTGGACAAATTGGAGAAATGGCCTGAGGTAAACAGGATGAAGTTTATAGAATCATAGAATCATAGAATAATAGAATAATAGGACTGGAAGGGACCTCGAGAGGTCATCGAGTCCAGCCCCCCACCCTCAAGGCAGGACCAAGCTCCGTCTACACCATCCCTGACAGATGTCTATCTAACCTGTTCTTAAATATCTCCAGAGAGGGAGATTCCACCACCTCCCTTGGCAATTTATTCCAATATTTGACCACCCTGACAGTTAGGAATTTTTTCCTAATGTCCAATCTAAACCTCCCCTGCTGCACTTTAAGCCCATTACTCCTTGTCCTGTCCTCAGAAACCAAGAGGAACAAATTTTCTCCTTCCTCCTTGTGACACCCTTTTAGATATTTGAAAACCGCTATCATGTCCCCCCTTAATCTTCTTTTTTCCAAACTAAACAAGCCTAGTTCATGAAGCCTGGCTTCATAGGTCATGTTCTCTAAACCTTTAATCATTCTTGTCGCTCTTCTCTGTACCCTTTCCAATTTCTCCACATCTTTCTTGAAATGTGGCGCCCAGAACTGGACACAGTACTCCAGCTGAGGCCTAACTAGTGCAGACAAATTAAAGACAAATGCAAAGTGGTCCACTTAGGAAGGAACAATCAGTTTCACACATACAGAATGGGAAGCGACGGTCTAGGAAGGAGTATGGCAGAAAGGGATCTAGAGGTTATAGTGGACCACAAGCTGAATATGAGTCAGCAGTGTGATGCTGTTGCAAAAAAAGCAAACATGATTCTGGGATTCATTAACAGGCGTGTTGTGAGCAAGACACGAGAAGTCATTCTTCCACTCTACTCTGCATTGGTTAGGCCTCAGTTGGAGTATTGTGTCCAGTTCTGGGCACTGCATTTCAAGAAAGACGTGGAGAAATTGGAGAGGGTCCAGAGAAGAGCAACGAGAATGATTAAAGGTCTAGAGAACATGACCTAGGAAGGAAGTCTGAAATAACTGGGTTTGTTTAGTTTGGAAAAGAGAAGATTGAGGGGGGACATGATAGCTGTTTCCAGGTATCTAAAAGGGTGTCACAAGGAGAAGGGAGAAAACTTGTTCATCTTGGCCTCTGAGGATAGAACAAGAAGCAATGGGCTTCAACTGCAGCAAGGGAGGTTTAGGTTGGACATTAGGAAAAATTTCCTAACTGTCAGGGTGGTCAAACACTGGAATAAATTGCCCAGGGAGTTTGTGGAATCCCCATCTCTGGTGATATTTAAGAGTAGGTTAGATAAATGTCTATCAAGGATGGTTTAGACAGTAACTGGTCCTGCCATGAGGGCAGGGGACTGGACTCGATGACCTCTCGAGGTCCCTTCCAGTCCTAGTATTCTATGATTTCCCTGTCCTCTATTTGCAGCCCCTGATAAACAGAGGCTAGGGACACCATTCCTTCTCACCCTGATTAATAAGAATTAATGGATCTGTCTTCCATGAATTTATTTAGTTCTTTTTTGAGCCCTGTTAAAGAACTGGTCTTCACAACATCCTCTCGCAAGGAGTTCCATGGATTGATTGTGTGTTGCAAAAATACTTCTTTTTGTTTGTTTTAAATCTGCTATCTATTAATTTCATTTGGTGACCCCTAGTTCTTATGTTATGGGATCAAATAAATAACTTTTCCTTGTTCACTTTCTCCATACCTGTCATGATTTTATAGACCTCTAACATATCTCCCCTTCATCTCCTCTTTTCTAAGGTGAAACGCCCCAGACTTTTAATCTCTCTTTGTATGGCAACCATTCGAAACCCCTCATCATTTTTGTTGCCTTTTTGGAACTTTTTCCTATGCCAAGATGTCTTTTCTGAGATGAGTTGACCCCTTCTCCAAGCAGTATTCAAGATGTGGACATGCCAGGGATTTGTACAGAGGCAGTAAGATATTCTCTGTTCTATTCCCTATCCTTTTTTAAATGGTTCCTAATATGCTGTTTGCTTTTTTGACTGCTGATGTTAGGAAACTTCTGTGGGCAGGAGAAACAGATTGGGGAGAAGGAAGGGAATGCCCCAAGTAACGAACTTACAGATGGGCCTGACCTTGTGCTAAGACACCACAGCTCTTGTCTCCTTCCAGACCAAAGGCTGATGTTTATTCTAAAGTGCCGTCTCTGGATTACTCACCACCAGGGCTACGCTGGTTTGTGGGTGTGCTGAGAGGTCTTCTCCAGGCAGCAGTGAACTGAAGACAAAAAAGCAAACTGCAAAATTACTGTTAATTGCAATAGGGTATGAAAAACTACCTACCACTTGCATGAATAAATAGCGAATATAGCCACGAGCTATAGGAAATAGGGCGTGATATATTATTAATTGCTTCATGATACAAAAGCTAGCAAGGCCTACCAGATTTGAAGCCATATACAACGGCATTGTTAACAACCACTGACATTTCCAATAATATTTTTATCCTTTATATAAACACATAACATGTAATCAAAGGCTGACAAGTGCAACTCCAATAAGCACAGTTTTCATCTAGCTTATATAAGTGATATAACAGACCCACCGCTCTGCAATTAGACCCCAAATTGCTCAGTACATGGTTGTACCTAGAGGCCAAGATTTTCAAAAGTGACCTGTGATTTTGGGAACTTCCATTTTCGGTCACCCAACTTGAGAAACCACAAAGGGGGAAGGGCAAAGGTCTGGATTTTCACATAGACTTCAAGGGGACTTGGAAAGTTATATCTAAATTGAAAAATTTGATTTACAAGACATTTGATGCCTTATATTGCACATTACTGCATTCCTTTGTAGCATAAAGATGATCTTTTGGGGACAGCAACAATTGAAGCTGAATGGCAGTTTGTGCTTTTGAAACAGTTTTTCAGCTGAATAAGAAAAAAAAATGAAAAATGAGACACGAAACCGGAAGTTCTTACCCTGTTGAGGAAGTAGTAAGTTCCAACCTCTCCCCCAGTCCTTCCCACAATTCCTGACACCACTAGTGTTCCCAGTAAGCTGTGGGCATGCAGCCACTCAGGAGAGATTCAAATGCTGCCCAGCCGATTAGTAGATCATCCATAGCTAGGTTTGTTTCTACTAATAGTGCACATTCACACATGCCTCAGTACACGTCAAAAAAATTATTTTGCACAGTTATGGAAAAAATCCACACTTGGATGGAAAAAGTTAGAGGGAACATTGGTCACCCTGCATTAATTCCTAGGAAATAAATAACCCTTTCCTTAGAAACAGCATCATACTGTAAGATACTATATCTCATTATTACAATACTAGCCAATAGCCCATCATAAGATAGGATTTCCAGGTCTCTCTTCCATGTCCTTTTCCATTTCTATCTCACTATTCTCTCCTGAGCCTCCGGTCTCTTGCTCTGTCTTTCTTTCTCTCTCTTTCGCTCCCCTATTGCCTCCCCCACTATCAGCTCTCCTCCGCCTCCTGCCTCTCTCCATCTCTCTCTTTCTCTTCTACCTCTCCTGCCTCTCACTCTTTCTCTGCTCTCCTCCACTTCCTCTCTGTGTCCTCTGTTCTCCTCTGTCTCTGTCGGGGATGTACGTTCATCCAGGCCCCGCCCCCTGGCCATGTACATCACCGCCCCATCCCCCTTCCCCTCCTGCTGTGGTGCTCGGTTGACTTCTGCGCCACTCAGCTGGGCCGCCGCGGGGGAGCAAGCAGCACACGCGGCCGTTTGGGCCCCGCACTCCCCATGCAGCATGGGACACCCAGGGGGAACAGCCAGCATTTCAGGCAGCAGCGCCACCCAAAGGGAACAGCCAGCATTTCAGCAACAGCGCCGCCCAGAGGGAACAGCCAGCATTTCAGCAACAGCGCCGCCCAAAGGGAACAGCCAGCATTTCAGCAACAGCGCCGCCCAGAGGGAACAGCCAGCATTTCAGCAACAGCGCCGCCCAAAGGGAACAGCCAGCATTTCAGCAACAGCGCCGCCCAGAGGGAACAGCCAGCATTTCAGCAACAGCGCCGCCCAGAGGGAACAGCCAGCATTTCAGCAACAGCGCCGCCCAAAGGGAACAGCCAGCATTTCAGCAACAGCGCCGCCCAGAGGGAACTGCCAGCATTTCAATGTTACAGACTCTCAGACATTGGTCTACTATATATATGATTGCAGTGTTTGGGGTGGTTACTCATGTAGATATGTATTTATCTGAGGTTGGTTATTTTGCTCCTCATACAGCACTTAGAAAGAGAAGGCATCTGAACACCAGCTGATTGGAAAGTGGTAACATCTTCCTTGGGAAAACCATGAATTTCCATTAAAAATAACCAAAACGGACACAAAAACTAGAAATGTTCAGTTTAGGTCAAAACCTCTGAAACGTTCTGTAGAAAGCAGACAATTTCCACAAAATGATTCATTCCTCCCCAGCCCACTTTTCCACTGAAAAACAACAGTTACGGAAACTTCTCATTCAGTCCTCCCTACGACATTTAGATTCATCTCCCAAAAAAGGATGTGAGCATATGTCTAAATTCATCCCCAGGTAGGAGAACATTTAATTATTGCTTCCCTGAGTCAGAGCCTACATGTGCGCTAACTCTTGCTTGCTTTTTACATTCTAGCACTACCTGAGGGAAAAACAGCTTATTACCGACTGCACTTGTGGTAAATTGTCCCCGATTTGCCCTGTTTGTGTTGTTTGAATGACCCAACAGAGATGAAAAATGCCATGCAAGTGCTAAGTATGATTATTACCAATAATAAGCAGCCACATGTTGCTACTTTGAACGAGAGACAATAAGCAGGAGCCTGTTGAAAACAGAACTCAGAGACTGCAGTGGCAACATAGCAGCTGTGAGTGTATCCACTCCTCAGCAAGATGTCACATGCAATCTCACCACACACACTCAGTCCCAATTTTGGCTCTTTTAAGTGAGTGAATTTCATAAACAACTAAGCTTGAAACTAATTCAAACATGTCACTGAAATAGCCAGTGATAGGGAATTGCTCCCAAGTAAACAAACTTCGTCCCTGGATAAAACACACCATCTCTGTCACATTTAATAATGACTTGCAATACCCTGCCTTAAGCCAATCTTATGGGGATGTAGGAATTGCCACATCAGATCAGAGCAGTGGTTTATCAAGTCCAGTATCCTATCTTGAACAGTGGCCAGTAACAGCTGCTTCAGAGGAAAATACAAGAGACTCAATAATAGACAATATAGAAGTATTTTCTATCTGCTGGTGACTTTTCTGCCCTTTTGTAAATGGCCAGCACACTAGCCACACTAGCTATGTGGCTATTTGGCTGGCTGAGTGTGGCTACTTGGCTCACAACATTATTTATATTTTCAGAATAAGAACATAAGAACATAAGAACGGCCGTACTGGGTCAGACCAAAGGTCCATCTAGCCCAGTAGCCTGTCTACCGACAGTGGCCAACACCAGGTACCCCAGAGAGGGTTGACCAAAGACAATGATCAAGCGATTTGTCTCCTGCCATCCTTCTCCAGCCTCTGACAAACAGAGGCCAAGGACACCATTTTATCCCCTGGCTAATAGCCTTTTATGGACCTAACCTCCATGAATTTATCCAGCTTCTCTTTAAACTCTGTTATAGTCCTAACCTTCACAGCCTCCTCTGGCAAGGAGTTCCACAGGTTGACAACACGCTGTGTGAAGAAGAACTTCCTTTTATTAGTTTTAAACCTGCTACCCATTAATTTCATTTGGTGTATAACAGGCTAGTTTGCTACAGCAGTAGCTGCTACAGTAATTGGACACCACGGGTATAGGGTTAAGATTCAGCATCTAGCCAGGGCTTGGTTTTATTTATCAATTGACTAATAATGTCACAAATTCCAGACCAGACTTTCTTTCTCAGTTTGGCTGCTCCAACCTCAAGGAAAACAGCTGCCCCCTCCGAAAGCCATTTTCACCTACCTCATGTTAGAATTGAGATTTCACCTCGCTACTGTGAGGTATTCATCAGCAGCCCCATGTATAATTAGTTTCAGGGTCACCAGGCACATTGATTACTAGCCTATTTGTAGGCACAGTTGCTGGTTTTAAAAGAGAAATGTCTTAATTTTGTTAGCTGCTCCTTCTCCTCATTCTGAAACCCCTCCAGAACTAACAAGGATAATGCCTGTGCACACCATCCCCTCCAGCGGTAGCTCCTTCTTTGTTAGGGTTTGTCTCCACTTACACCTAGATTGACTCAGCAGAGATCAATCTCCCCAGGGTTCGATTTAGTGGGTCTAGTAAGGACTCACTAAATCGACTGCTGATGGTGCTCCCTCTCCTCTCTGATACTTCACCGGTTTGCAAGGAATCAAGGAAGTGGACAAGAGAGTTTCTTCCATCAATCTCCCGCAGTGCGGATGCCGTGGAAATTTGATGTAAGCCAGCATTTCCCACACTATGGGCCACAGCCCAGTACTGGTCCATGGGAAAAAAATACCAGGCCTCAGCGTGGCTGCCAGGGTGTTCCGGGTTCCTGGAGTGCCCATGCGGTGCCGGGTCCCCCAGTCCCTGGGCCGGGCTGGGTGGAGGATACAGCTGGATGTTCCAGGCTCCCAGCAGAGATGTAGCGAGGTGGATATGGGGGGGCAGTTGCCCCCAGGCACCACGCTGGGGGGCACCAGGCTGGGCTACGGGGGGAGGGAGGGAGGTGCGGAGCGCTGGGATTGCCTGGGCTGCAGGAGGAGGAAGGTGCTGGGGACCCGGCGCTGGACTCAAGGGGAGGGAGGAAGGGAGGGACAGGGAATCTGTGCTGGGCTCTGCATGGTTTGGGGGGAGGTTCAGGGAAACGGAGCTCAGCTGGGCTGCGAGAGTGAAGAGGTGCAGGGTACTGGGCTGGGCTGGGCTGCGGGGGGGGAGGGCTCAGAGATCAGTTTGGCTGCAGGAGGAGGGCGGTGCCGGGAACCCAGGGCTAGGATCAAGGGGAGGAAGGGGCAGGAAATCAGAGCTTGGCTCAGCAGTTTTGCGGGGCTTGGGAGGAGGTGCAGGGAAACAGGGCTCAGCTGCGCTGCTAGGGAGGCATGCAGGGAACCAGCGCGGGGCTCAACTGGGCTGAAGTGGATGGGGGGAGGCATAGGGAACAGACAGGCAGCTCAGCTGGGCTGTGAGGGGCTGCAGGGAACTGGTGCTGCTCTCCCTTGGATTGTGGGGGAGGGTTTTGGGGGAAGTGCAGGGAACCAGCAGGGGCGGGCAGCTCAGTTGGTTTGCAGGGGAGGGAGATGCAAAGAAGCCTAGTGGGGAGGGGGGGTACCAGGAGCCCTGAAATGACCTTCCCTGGTCCAAAAAATCCCTCATCTGGGATCAGTCAGGTCCAGAGGATGCCAGAACAGGGAGGTCCAACTCCTACTCAAGTTCCTTCCTCACACCCTCCCTCCTAGCCAGATACTCTACTCCCAATCTGCTCCTCCTCCCACCTCCTGCAGTGCCCATGCGGTGCCAGGTCCCCCAAGGCCTGGTCCAGGCTGGGCGGAAGATGCAGCCAGATGTTCTGGGTTCCTGGAGTGCCCGTGCGGCACTGGTTCCCACACACCCTGGCCTGGGCTGGGCAGAGGACGCAGCCAGGTGAAACAGTGAACATTTATTCCTTTTTCATTCTTTTTTTTGTATGCATTTATATTTTTGGGCTGCAAAAAACAGTATTAAAAAAAAACGGGTTCCAACTAAAGTAAAAAGTTTGGGAAACCCTGGTCTAGCCAGCTTTCTATCCATCTTACAGTCCATGTATCCAGTCCATATTCCCTTAACTTGCTGGCAAGAATATTGTGGGTGACCGTATCAAAAGCTTTGCTAAAGGTGGCACTAGGGGTTTTGGGAGGACCAGAAACAACTTATTTGCATATTTATCATTTGCTTAATGAATATGCAAATACATGTTCCCAGTCCCCCAAAAGCTCATGAATAGATTTATTATTCCCCGTGTCAAAAAGTTTGGGAACCCCTGATGCAAGATATTCTCATAGCAGCAGTTGCATATCTAAGGTCGACATTCTCCCCTTGTACAGGCCTGGCTTTAAAGGAAACCACATGGTGTAACACAGTGAAAAGATATAGCAAACTCACTACATCAAATTAATAAAGAGCAGTTCAGCTTTTGTTTTAAAGCAAACACGGCAGGTTTCTCTACCATCGTCTGGCTCAGTAGATAACCCAAGATAATCAGAGGTAATCGCACAGGTTACAGCAGCAGATTAAAATAGCCAGGTGTCCATCAATCCTCTCAGGAGGAGATCACATCAGGATTGTCATTAACAGGGAGCTTTTACCTTTGAAGACTGCGTTGCTAAATCAATGTCTGTAATAATCTAATCTGGAGTCTACTCAGTAAGTAGGACACAGTCAGAGTCAGCTCACAGCCAGACAATTTCCAGGATCCCGCTGGAATTCGATCCTGCAGGGTATTTGAAAGCAAGGAATCATTATGCCAAGAATACAGTGTTATTTTAGACCCTAAAGTGTCATTCTTCAAGCAACACCCAAGACAGGAAGCATAAAGTGGCCAAATAGGTAACAATCAATAAAAATTAAATCATAACGTGGCATTATTGATACTAATTTAATTTAATTAGAGCTACTCAAATATGATCACATTTGGAAATGTTCAATAAAGACAGAGGAAATATTTTATTACAACTGTTGTGGGAAAATAATCTATTTTTCCTCCAGTCCTAATGATCGTTTCAGGATTACCCAGGAGATCCGAGGAACTATGCACACACATCTGCAAAGTCACCATCCATTTGGCAGAGTTTTTGAAAATCGGAGGATTTTTTTTTTTAAGTTTAGAAACAAGTAATCCCATAAAAACAATGAGTCTGTTGTCTGTTATTGGTGTCAATATTTAGGCCAGGTCCTGCAAAAGTTTCATATGTGGAAGTCCTCTTACAATAGGCCAGACTGGAAGCTCTGTCTATATAGCGAGGGCCATAAATCCTAGTAAGCTTTTGCTGGGAAGTTACCTAGTGACTAAAACTATGCTCAACATTTTTCAGAACGTGGATCATGGATATATGATTGTGTGATAAGTGGTGTGGAGAGGGCTGATAAAGAAAAGATATTTATTAGTTCCCATAATAGAAGAACTAGAGGACACCAAATGAAATTAATGGGTAGCAGGTTTAAAACTAATAAAAGGAAGTTCTTCTTCACACAGCGTGTTGTCAACCTGTGGAACTCCTTGCCAGAGGAGGCTGTGAAGGCTAGGACTATAATAGAGTTTAAAGAGAAGCTGGATAAATTCATGGAGGTTAGGTCCATAAAAGGCTATTAGCCAGGGGATAGAAATGGTGTCCTTGGCCTCTGTTTGTCAGAGGCTGGAGAGGGATGGCAGGAGACAAATCGCTTGATCATTGTCTTTGGTCCACCCTCTCTGGGGCACCTGGTGCTGGCCACTGTCGGTAGACAGGATACTGGGCTAGATGGACCTTTGGTCTGACCCAGTACGGCCGTTCTTATGTTCTTATGAAAAGAAACAGACATTTACAATGGTATTTAAAGGCCATTGATAAGAGGGGGGGAAAGACTACAGCACTGCAAAGACACTAGTTTAACGTAAAATGAAGGGTTGATCACATCCTCATCAGGACCCACAGGGCGGGTTCAAATGAAATGGAAGAAATCCCCAGAGTTTATTTAGGTTGTTCCCCCCACCTCTGCTGGGCAATCTTTGCTTCTCCCAGGAAGCCCAGCATGGGCCAATAAACCTTTTATAAACACACAGCAAAAAAATAGCCCCAAAACAAACTCAATAGTCCTGGACCACACCTCTCTCCCGCTGACAATCTTCAGATCCTTGACAGTACCTTTCCCTCAAAGAGGAAGAGATCTGTTTCCTCCTGGTCAGCTGGCAAGTCTGGCTCCCCTTTTAAACACTCCTTCTGTGATGCTGGCTGATGAGGTCATGATAGAGTTTACTCAGATCAATTTATTGACATAGATGAAAGGGATTAGTGCTTTGGGTGTTTAAAAAAGGTGTTTAATGAGGGACTTTATCAGAAAAGGTGTTAATGTCAAAGGAAATGGTCATTGTGGTGTTGACCTGAGCTCAGAGACTCTAAATGTGTTCCTTATTCGTCAGCCTCAGAGGAAAAACTCAGGTGGATAGGGACACTGAGGCTACATCTAGACTACAAAGAAAAGGAGGAAAATAATATGCAAATTGCAGTTTTTCCACTTTTCTTTTGAAAGAGGCTTTTCCGCAATTTGGCATGTCTACACAGCTGGTTTGAGCTATCCTCATAAAATGAGGTTTACAGGGATGGAGAAAGAACGCATCCACTTTTCCGAAATTTTTTTAAGGCAAGTGGGCGCATTCCTTGGACACCGCATTGCTTTTCCGGGATACCACGGTATCTCGTAAAAGTGCTGCAGTCTAGACATAGCCTGATAGACCACAAGCTAACAGAAGAAGCTATAAATGTGGACTCAAGAAAAATACTCCATTTCTGAATGGTATGAATACTCTCGCGGTGAGAGTCAATCAACTCAGATATTAACAGGGCAAAATAACTGAGCAAGGAATTATTTTGGAGAGCCCAAAGTGTGTCTTTTAGGAAGCTGGTAGAATATTACCTCTCTACTGCCATCTGGAATTATAGACTGCGACTCACCTGTGCATGTATTTTACCTGCTTTAGTCTTTCAATAACTCTTAATCTGTAGTTAGTTTACTATAAAACAGGCTGCTCATGTTATCTTTGGTGTAGATCTTGAATTCCACGTGATCTGGGGTAAGTGACTGATCTTATGGGACTGGAAGTAACCTGCTGTGGTGTGATTTTTAGTTCAAGTGGCCATTATCACAGAATTCTGTTTGAGTGTCAAGATGGGGACTTAGAAAATCTAAGGGGAGTCTCTGCAGCCCCATGGTAAATGATCCAGGGGCTCATATTTGTTCTTGGCTTGGAGAAATTTAATTACAGACGATACCACTGGTTTTTGGTGTCTGGCTTTGTTTCCTGTCAGTCTGCCCTGAGAAAGTCCGTCACAGTGGTGAGCTACCACAAACAGTGTGACATTTATTACCTGACAGTGGGTGCAGGTGTACTTCAGTAGGGCTCGGGGGCAGCTTATTAACCGTTGTTGTCTCAGTGTGCAGTTGATATACACAGTAGGGCAGCAGGAAGAGAATTGATAAAGAAACCACATTCAGTCTGGCAGCCCTGCGACAAAAAGAGCATTGTGTCTTTCAAGGTCTGACACAGCAACATTTTGATAAATAAAACCTCAAAGTACTCAAAATTGGGGGAAAATGCAGCTTGTTATGCTCTGTTTGATATTTTGAGGGTTATTATTTTATTTTATATATTATGGAGAGAGAGAGAGAGCGTGCACAATTTGGAATTAAACGTAGTAAAAAATACACATAGCATAGAATGCTTGCATACATTACTAAAAAATCACATTCAATTACAGAGCATGAGGGGAAGGCCAGGCTAGGTTTTTCTATATCTTGTCTTTAAATTTCTCCTAGCAAGCAAACAATATAGCTGGTCAGATGTATTTTCAGATCCAGGTGTCAATCGGGTTGTTCTATGCTGGTTTTTGTTTCTCATGAGCATCAGGAATTCTGCGCTCTGACAGATCTGACATTGTATTCTACTTGCAGAGAGATGACCCTGATTTTAAATGGCTATTATTAACCAGGAATGATGTATAAGAAATATATGACAACTCTTGCATGTCTAATTAGTTTCAAACCTAATGGAATTAAGGTATGAATGAGAGAGAGAGAGAACTATTTACAGTCATTTAAACTTGGCAAATGCACCACTTTATGGAGTGTATGGCTAGGAATTTCAAAAGAATCTAAAACCTAGAAGGCCATCTTCCATAAAAAAGTCAGTAACTCCTACCTTTCAAAATGCCAGACTAAAAAATTAAGAGACCAATTGCTGACCATGTTCTTCTCTCCTAAGCGTTCCTTTCTACCAATGACATTACTGTTGACCTGCTGTGTTTCCCAATTTCTTCCTCAGCCCTCTCAGGGCATGTCTAAACTAGGAAACTGTTTTGAAATAACTGAAATCAAGTTAACTCCCAAAATAACAAAATAGAACCAACGTGTTCTCACTACAGGGAAGCCTCAAAATTAGTCCCTGTTAACGTGGACGTGTTACCTCAACTTAGAGCCCCAGGAAGCACTGGGGAGTAATTCGAATTAGTCTGGGGAACAGTTATTTCGAAATAGCAGCACCAGACCGTCCACACTGCCGCTATTTTGAAATAACTATTTTGAAATTACTGTTATTCCTCCAGGAAAGCAGGAGTACAGAGTTCGAAATAAGCGGCTTGTTAATTCCAAATAATGGGCTTGGTCGTGTGGATGTGCAGCTTATTAATTTGACCTAAGGGGAATAATTTTGAAATAATGGCCTAATGTAGTCCAGGGCTCAGTGGCCTTTTCCATGCCACACACTATGCATGGAATGTCCACAAAGCCACCATCTCCTCATCCAAATTTCTCCTGCTGTTGTGACAACTGCATGCAGCTAGTCTGCCAATAATGGCAAGATTCAGGAGCAACTGAGGATAGCTCTGATTTCTGAACAGAAAATGAAGCTGTATTAGCAAATATATTGTCAATACGTGGCCTGTCACTACCTTGACCTCACTCTACTTGTTCGAGAAGCTTCTTCTAGCAGTCTCCCTTGTTCCTTTTTTGGATTGTGAATTCGTTTGGACTGGGGAAAAGAGGAATTGTTGGTTCCTTAATACTTGTACGGTACCTCGTCCATTGTGGAATCATCTGGCACTAAATAAATGAATAAATAAAATGATTATTGTCACTGTGCTCATCTGCCATCAGAAAGTGAGGAGAAAGGAGCAGCAATAGGATAACAATCACCCAAACCATGACGCAAAATGCAGGACAATGTAGCACTTTAAAGACTAACAAGATGGTTTATTAGATGATGAGCTTTCGTGGGCCAGACGTGGAATTTGAAACCATGACGTGGAATTTGATAGCACTTGCTGCAGATGAAGGATGAATGAACAATAAGCACTGGGAAATCCAAACTCCCCATGCCATAGTGTTATTATGAGCATAGAAAATTGTAGTTAAATGACTAATTTAATTCATGACAATTTTATTAAAACTCTTCTCGCAGCGTATTGAGATTAAATTATTAGAGCTAGCGATATGGAGTGAACAGAGTTCCTTTATTATATTCAGTCTCAAGGCCTTCCTTTACTGTCTCAACTCCCAGACTTACTAAAGGTATGTGCAATCACACAGACGAAGATGTAACTGACTGTTCCTCTGGCAGAATATCCATCTTTCCCTCGTGCTGCAGGAACTGCTTATAAAATGACCAGACACTGCACAGATGGTGGCAGTGCGGCCTTCAGATTGGCTGAGAGGGTAAAGGTTTGGGAATTCTGGGTTCTGCTCGACTGATTAGCACTGATTAAACATGTGACCCTGATCCAAATGCTGCAGTTGTGATTGCCTTGGGTTGGGGGCTTAAAAATGGATGAACCCACAAATCAGAAGAAAAATTGTTAAAAAATCAGGCCATTCTTTGTGACCGTTATGCAAAGCAGGTGTGACCCCCCTAACGTGAATGTGATGATATGTCTCTATGAAATTACTTTTGCTCCTTCAACTCTCTGAGACAGACTTTACTGACTTGTCAAAGGATATGAAACTTACAAGAGTCAGTTTCATGTTTTGAAAGTGCAATGAAACTTGGCTAAAACTCTGGGCTGTCCCTGTAAGGGTGCAGGGTCCAATAGAAACACCCCAAACCCTACCTCCTGCCCTACCCATGCTCCACTCCAATCCCCACTCCACCCCTTGCCCCAAGCCCCCATCCCTGCTCTGCCCTCACCCTGACCCCATTCCATCTCCTTCCCCAAGACTTACCCCAGGGGGCATTGCCCAAAGGATTAGCGGGAGCCGGATGCTGGCAGCAGGTTTTGGGGTCCCCCCTGCACTCATCAGTGGCAGGAAGCAAAGTGACCCAGCCATACCCTGTTCTGCCCCACCAGCTCCCAGCTGTGTCACTCCACTTCCCACTGCTAGTGAGTGCAGGGGCGGGTACTCTCCTTCTACCAAGTCCCTCCCCCAAGCAAAGCGTCTGGGAATCAGGGGAGTGGAATGGGATGAGGCCAGATTGTTCCATGTTCCACCACCACCGCGGAGTGGGGAAGAGATCCAAACCCTGCTGCTGGCACAAGGCCTCCTGCTAGTTCCCTAGGCCACCATGGGCCCCCATTCTATGGTGTGTGTCCAGACTGCCTGGCTCCATTGACGGAGCCATGTAAAGTAGTTTACCTAACACAGTCAGTGAAGCAGGGATTTAAATAATCCCCGCTTCATTAAAATAAAAATGGCCACCGCGCTGTGCCGACAATCAGCTGATCTGGCACAGCGCGGCATTCTAGACACGGAGCGGTCGACAAGGGAAGCCTTTGTCGACCGCACCCTTATGCCTCGTGAAACAAGGTTTACAGGAACGGTTGACAAAGGCTTCAAAGTAGGAATAAGAGATCCTCCGGAAAAGGGCTTTATTCCGGAGGATCGCGCCAGTCTAGACACTTTTTTTCCGGCTTTTCCCCAAGCCGGAAAAAAAGCGGCAGACATGTTTATTTAAATCCACAGGGGATATTTAAATCCCCCGCGGATTTCCCTATCCTGACTAACCTGATTTGCATGGCTTTTCCGGAAATTGTGGCCAAGTGCGAACGTAGCCTATGAGTGGGATGATTCTGCTGCAACTACACATGCAGATATTATCCTGGTCACCCTCAGCAATCAAAGCCTAGATCTTCACCAATCAAAACACACACTTCACGATCCCATGGACCACAGAGAGGGTAATCAATTGGACCCACCCTCAGAGGAGACCATGGGCACCACCGCTAGTCCTATGAATTACAGCGTCCCTCTTCATCTCCTTGCTTTTATTGATTTTTTTATCATGTGGTAGCATCCAGAGTAGGGACTGGGCTTTTGCTGCGCTCCATATGGCATCCAAATGGAACAAAAACTGCCTTTCCTAACATCTCACCACAGGATGAGAGAAAGGGGAGAACACAGTCACAGTGAAACAATCATATCCGGCAGCAGCCCCTCTAGTAGATACATTCATGCAGAGCAGATGATGCCGATAGCCGCTTAATTTCCTCAAGGAGTGTTACTCTGAAATGAACAGTGGCCAGCCACACACTCGACGACACTGTGGATGTCCGTGGAAAAGTCATTCAGCACTAGGAACACTGGGCTTCCTCACTTAAATTAAAAGAGATCTAGCAGCCTTAATCATGAAGGCTGCGTCTAGACTGGCAAGTGTTTCTGTGAAAGCACCTGCACTTGATTAGCATATTCCCGTCCGGTAAACATTTTGGAAACTGACTAGCCCAAAGTAACTGCCCGTGTCTACACGTGGCAGAGAAGCGGGATTCTGAGAATAACCCTTTAGTTCGAATTAACTGTTAAACCTCATTAAAGGAGGAGTAACAGTTAATTCGAACTAAGGGGTTTATCTCGGAATCCTGCTTCTCTGCCGCGTGTAGACACGGGCAGTTACTTCGGGCTAGTCAGTTTCCAAAATGTTGACCGGACGGGAATATGCTTATCAAGCGCGGGATATTTAAATCCCATGGTTCACTAGCAATTTCGGTCACCCTCATTAGCCTCCCTAGTTTGAACTAGGGGGCTAGTGTAGACGTACCCTAACAGATTTATTTGGGCATAAATAAATTTGACTAAATGAATTTTTTCCCACAAAAGCTTATGCCCAAATAAATCTGTCAGTCTTTAAAGTGCCACAGGACTCCTTGTTGATTTTTTGCAAATACAGACAAACACAGCTACCCCTCTGAGGCTGTGTCTAGACTATGCAGTTCTCTGGGAAAAGATACGCAAATTGCGAACCACAGTTTGCGTATCTTTTTCCGCTTCTTTTTCTGGAAGAGGCTTTTACAACATTTGGCCCGCCTACATTGGGCCAAATGTCAGAAAAAAACCCTTTTTTGGAACATCCTTTCTTTCCTGTAAAACGAGGTTTACAGGGATGCCGAAAAATGTGTCTGCTCTTCCGAGACAGTCTTTCTTATCCTTACAAAGATTCCTTATTCAGTGTTGGAAGAAGGCAACTCTTGTCGTTCTTGCCATTGTCACATTATAAGAGAGACTGAGGAAATGCTGAAATGGTAGAGTTGACTTGGTTTCTGTGGGAAATTCTTAATTTCAAAAAATAAAGTTTTGTAAGGTTTTTTGGGGGGGGAGGGTACCTTTAAGAAATTTCTGACAGAACAGGAATTCTGAACATTCAGTTTGAAAATGTCAAAACAACATTTGCTTGGACCATTTTGAAAGTTTTCCAAGGCTTTCCATGATATTCAGAATCTGGGGTCTGCTCTATGCTAAAAAAATAAGATCAACTGCGCTGTGTTGCTAAGGGTTGTGAAAAGTGTCATGCCCTCTAGATCAACCTAACTCCCTTTTAAACACTGAATTCTCGTCAACATGGCTACCACCTCTCAGCCATATGGATTAATGACAGTGACGGAAAACCCCTTCCATCAATGTAGGAAACATCTACACTATAGTGCTATGTTGGCATGGCTGCCATGTTGTACTGTGTCACTGTGGTGCAGCCTTTCCCTCAGGAATCTGGGCAGGTCTAGGAGGCTGGGGACAACCATTTGTGATTGTAAAAATGGCACCAAGATTTTGAGGCCTCTCCAGATACCAGATAATCACGTACAGAGGGAGATAGCTGGTAATCCACCTCTACAACCTTGTGAGTAAATGTCATGTTTGACAAAGCAGTTCATGTCGAGAAACACCATCTGTAAGGAATATTAGAGACTCCGAGGAGATGTCATGCTTGATAAAGCTGGTAATGTTGATGCCCGTCTAAAGTGCCGACTAATAATTCAAAGCTGGGGGGGGGGGGGGAATAAGTGCTGAAGATGAGAAAATGATGAGCTATAAGAAACCACTTGGGACCACTGCTAATGAAAACGAGCACACTGGAACCGTGCCGCATCAAAATGTTTTCCATCAGACGCCGTTGTTTTGTACTTCTGTTAGGGGAATGGTGCCACTTATGTTTTACAATAATTAGCAGTTAAACACTAACCTATTTCGTTATCCTTCCACCGTGATAGTCATCCCATAATGTTATCTTTCTCACAGCAGATATTAATTTAAAGCTCCCACAGAGTCCTGTCTGTGCATGAAATCTCTAATCAGCCTACTTATTCCTCAGCAAACAGACCATGCTTCGGATTCACCTTTCATTATAATTATACGTCACGGAGGCTGCTTCACAGCCATTTAATTCTGCAACACTTGGTCAAAGCCAGCAGGGGATGAATTCAACGGTACGTGGTAAGCATGGGGTGCAGGCAATATGAGGAGCTGCCAAGGCACTGCTATGGGTTCCTTGACCTTGAGGTTAGCATTTCACCATCACTTCCCCCCAAAAAAGTTTAAAACAGCCTTCCGGCCTGTTGGTACCACCACATCCCTTCTGGCATCCTTATGCCCAAGGTGATAGTAAGGGGGTCACGCACGGGTGCACAAGAAGTTGCTGAGCTGCAGCCAAAGCGAGCAGGGAGCTATTTAAAGCAGTGGCAGGGACTCGGGTTATGATAAGACAGTACCTGTAAGAAATGTAAGTTACTTTCACCCCTACTTATGCCAGATCTGTGTTGGGAGTTATCCCTTAGCTGCTCATTTAGGCCAGGTTAAAAATCACTTTAGGCCAGGTTAAAAATCACGCTCTTAAGAAAAAAGATTTACCTCAGCACTGAATCTTAGGCTACATCTGTACTGCCAGCTTCTGTCAGCGACACCCCAAAGTCAACAAAACAAAGATCGCCAGAGGGCTGTTCGCACTTGGCTCCCTTTGTCAGCAGATCAGCAGGATCACGTCCACACTGGGGTACCATCATCACAGTCTGAGCAATGCATTGTGGGTATGTATCCCAGAGTGCAGTGTTGTGGGAAGGCAAAGATGAACCCTGCACATCTTGGGATTCCTTCTGAGTTCTCCCCCAGCCTCCTCCACTGCTGGGAGCTTCACTGTGAGTAGCTTGGTGGGAGCTCCATGGCGAGGAATATCAAAGCACACAACACCTGTCCCACTCCTCTTGAGGCAGCCGTCTGCTTGCCGCTGGGTTCCTAACACAGGAACACTCCAATGATTTGCTCTTTGTTCCCCACACGGAGCAGCTCATTCAGCTGTCAGACCCTTCCCGGGAGCTTGAAAGGTGAGGGATGCATGCCTGCGGGGCAGCAGAGATCAAAACACTGAGCAGAGCCATCAGGGCAGGCATGGTGGGATGTTGGCAGAAGCCAGTTCTGTCAGCAAAACAAACAGCACTGTCTACACCGGCTCTTTGTTGACAATGAAGAAAAAAATCTCTCAAAGGGATGGAAGCTTTTGTTGCCGAAACTGGGCATTTCCCCTCACAAAAGTTGCAGTGCGCTCGCTCTCACTGCTTTGTCACCAAACGGCAGTTGTTGGCCACAAAACATGCCAGTGTAGATGTAGCCTTACACGCCAGCCTTTCCACATACTAAACATTGTTTTAGTGAAGCACTTCCCAATACACCTTGGTTTTGATTTAGCTGTGGCTGTTATTTGATTGCTAATGCCATGCCCCTTTTAGCTTGCTTTGTCATCTCCTTTATACATTATTCAAGGATATGTATTTGCTTTAGAAACAAAATTCCTGTTTCATGTTGGGGTATAAAGTCCACTGAATGTGCATCAATGGCATTTACATTTGGGAGAAATCTAATCCCTTTTATTTACCAGCCGAAGCAGTGTAATTTAGATATGGCCAGTCTATGCTTATAAAGATGGAATAAATGCATGGCTCATGGACTGCAAACCAGCACACAGGCATATAATTTGATTAAAAGACTGTGATTTTCTTTTATCTTTTTATCGTTTTCTGTTACTTTCCTATTTGCTAATAATAGAGCCATACATTTCTGCTAATTAGAACTTTGCTGTATAGTGAGTTTCTTCTGTTTCTTCTATTTGGTATATTTTTGGCCTGAAACAGAAACCTTTACAAACAAATAAATATTAATCCTGAGTTTCAGCTCGTAAATGAAGGCTTGTTCGGGGGCTCAAACTGGCACAAAGCCAAAGTCACTGGTTGCATCACAGCGTATTTTGCAGTAGTCTGAGGCATTGCCATCTAGCACTGAATAGAATATAAGTGTGGAAAAAATACATTTTCTGTTGATTATGGCTTTTACATCTTAGATCATTTCAGCATTTTTTTTCCTTGAGGAAAAAAGAATTCTTTGAATATGGATTTGTAGTGTAAATTTCAGATTTTCTCCAAGGGTACGTCTACACTGCATGGCTATTTCGGGATACCCCACATCTACCTTCACAAGCCGCCCATTATTTTGAAATATTTTTCAAAATAACAGGTGCACTATTTCACCATCCCGGTAAACCTCGTTGCACAAGGGATAGATGAGCCAAATTTTAAAAATAAGTATTTTGAAATAGTTTCAAAGTAAGATATGCAATTTGCGTAGCACAAATTGTGCATCTTATTTTCAGTTTAGGGAGCTGTGTAGATGCACCCCAAGGCTGTGTCTAGACTGCAGGGTTTTTTTGAAAAAAGTAGCCTTTTTTCCAAAAAAAACTTCACCTGCATCTAGACTACAGCCGTGTTCTTTTGAAATTAAATCGAAAGAACGCAGCTTTTCTTTCGACGGCGGTACTCCTTATTTCACGAGGAAGAACGCCTTTTTTCGAAAGTGCTCTTTCGAAAAAAGGCGTTCTTGAATGCAAACAGGGCTTTTTCAAAAGAGAGCATCCAGACTGCCTGGGTGCTATCTTTCAAAAAAGTGGCTTACTTTTTCAAAAGAAGAGATTGCAGTTTAGACACTCTCTTTCGAAAGAGGCTTGTAGTCTAGACGTACCCCAAGAGACCATCTGCATTTTTAAAGTAGCCACCTATGATGTTACAGTTTTGCTGATCTCTTGCTGTTCATTGCCCTCTAAACAAGAATTATAATCTTGGTTTATTGTATCATACCTATAAACAAGTCATTTTTTTCTCTGATGCAAAGAGAGTTTTGGGTCAGAGCCTCATTGACTACAAGTCACTATCTTCCTCTCACTTTTTCTGGCACATTGACTATTTAAGCATTTATTCACAATGGAAGAAAGGGCCACAAGAAGAAAGAACGAGTGAGAGAATGCTTCTGCTGTCTAGTGGTTAGGACACCCAGTTAGATTTAGTCCCTGTGCTCCAACCAGACTTTCATTACTTGAGACAGCTTCAGTAGGAGTGAAAGAACCCTGTAAACCTAATTTTTTTCAGGAATAAGGGTTCTTTCAAAAAAAGGGGGGGGGGAGGCCTTCAAAAGAACTACATCTAGGCTGTTTTTCCCTGAATAAACTTTTTCGAAAAAGCAATCGGACGTGATTATGCAAATGAAGAGCGAGATTTGAAAATCTGTGTTTCATTTGCATTTTCAGCTTCCCTCATTTGCATTCCTCTTTCGAAAGAGGAATGTGATCTAGATGCACCCTAATATATTTATAGAATGTCATCTTGTTACCTTTTATGTCTCTAGCTAGATTGAGCTCATTTTGTGCCTCTGCCTTTCTAATCTTGCCCCTGCATACCTGTGTTGTTTGCTTATATTAATCCTTTATAATTTGACATAATTTCCACTTTTTATATGACTTCTTTTTTATTTTTAGATCATGCAAGATCTTCTGGTTAAGCCAAGGTGGTCTTTGGCTATGCTTTCTATCTTTCCTACACAATGGAATAGTTTCCTTAATAATGTTACTTTGATAAACTGCCACCTGTCTTCAGTTTTTTTCCCTCTTAATCTTGGGACCTTACCTACCAGCTCTCTGAGTTTACTAAAATCTGCCTTCCTGAAATCCATTGCCTCTCTTTTGCTGTTCTCCTTTCTATCATTCCTTAGAATCATGAACTCTATGATTTCATTATCACTTTCACCCAAGTTGCCTTCCACTTTCAAATTTTCAACCAGTTCCTCCTTATTTGTTAAAATCAAATCTAGAACAGCTTCCCCTTAGTAGCTTTCTCAGCCTTCTGAAATAAAAAATTGTCTCCAATGCAGTCCAAGAACGTATTGCATAATCTGTGCCCCACTGTGTTAGATCCCCAACACAAGTCTGGTAGTTGAAGTCCCCCCTCACCACCAAATCCTGCACTTCGGATGATTTTGTGAGTTGTTTAAAAAAAGCCTCATTCACTTCTTCTGCCTGGGTATGTGGTCTTTAGAAGACCCGTAACATGATATCACCCTTATTTTTTACCCTTTTTAGCCTAACCCAGAGACTCTCAACAAGTCTGTCTCCTACATCCAACCCCACCTCAGTCCAAGTGTATACATTTTTAATGTATAAGGCAACACCTCCCCTCTTTTTTCCCCTGCTATCCTTCCTGATTAATCTGTACCCTTCTATACCAATATTCCAATAGTGTGCATTATCCCGCCAGGTTTCTGTGATATGACCTATGTCCTATTTGTGTTCATTTATTAGCACTTCAAGTTCTTCCTGCTTATTCCCCAAACTTCTTCATCATCAACAACGACCGCGGGCTCAACGGCAGTTGGTGTCCGATGACTCCCTCACTATTTCCTTCTGTCTTTCCCTGCCCAGTGTGGAGTGACTTAGTTTCCGTAGACTAGCTCCGCACCAATCTACTATATCATTTACCCATTCTCTGTGGGGTCTGCCTCTCTTATTCGGATCATCCATTATGAACCAGGGTCTTAACTTTTTGCTTATCGTTCATTCTGCAGATATGCCCAAATAGCTGCAACTTCCATTGTATAAGCTTCTGCAGAAGGTTCTCTTTTGGCTGTATCTTCCTATATAATTCTTCATTGGTGACCTTCTGCATCCATCCTATTCTCAGGATCTTTCTATAACAACTCCTCTCGAGCGCCAATATCCTTCTCTTCTAATCTTTCATTATCACACGTCTCCCATCCATACAACATGCTGCTAAATGCATATGTTTTCAAGATGCTCAGCTTTGTTCCTAAGCTAATAGCTTTACTTTTCCAGATCTTATCTATCTCCTTCAAACTCACTCTTGCTTTCGCTATTCTAGTTGCTATTTCCTTCTAACAGTCTAGATCATATGTCATGTTGCTCCCCAAATACATGAACTTCTCTACGCTCTCATCTACCCTGATCTTCCTTCCTATTTCCTTATCTCCAAATACCATTGTCTTTGTTTTATTGATATTTATAATCAGTCCATACTGCTTCCTTCCTCATTTAGCACCTGCACCGTTCTCACTAGCTTCTCTTCATCTTCCTCAATGATAACTATATCATCCATGAACCTCAAGTTGTTAATTCTCATCCCATGCTACCTTTTCCTTGATCTTGTCCATCGCTCTCGGTGCATGATGAAGATACTTGGCGATATTGGATCTCCTTGTCTCGTACCTCTACTTGTTCTAAACCAACTTTCCAACTATCCACATGTTCTCACCGCTGCCTCAACATTATCAGACCAACCCTCCTCCTTTATCCAGGCTTGGGACTGGCATGAAACCCCTAGAGGCTTCATGGCAAAGTTCCATACTTCTTGCATTTGTATATAATCATCTAAGATACTTATTTGATTTTGCCTCCCTGTTCTGCCTGTCCCTTCTTTCTCTCTGCTATTATAGCTCATGTTCTCTCCCCTTTCTCACCCATCTCAGCTTCTACAATGGCATTTTACATTTTTCATCTGTTCTATCATCCCCAGCAAAGAAACACGAGTGGAATAATATGAGCAGAGACTTTTCCAACCCTTAGTCCACAGCCCCATCTTGACCTTGAAAATTAATAATATTAAAAATAAATAGGCAATAAAAAGAGTGGGTTGTGGTTCGTAGAAGTGTCCCCTTGAGAAAAAAAATATTTTATCTTGTTATTTCCTATTTCTAACTAGACAGGAATAATTTAAAATTATCAGAAACGTCTGTAGTGTTTCAGAGGTTCAAATTCAGAGGCAAAGCCTCTCCCTCACTTGAGAATCCCACCCACCATTTCATCCCTGAGAAGTCCCTGAGGGAAAATGAGGAAAGAGAGATAGCCAAGAAGGGGACATAAAGAGAAATAAAACAAAAATAATCTCTCTCAAGCTAGCAGCAATTTCCCAGCTGCACCAAGTCACAGGCCATTTATACCATACAATGATTAAGCCTAGAGTAAGCAGTATGACATACAATAGCTAGCACTTCCAGTGAAAACCACAGGACACTGGATGTCAAAATGACAGAGAACAGAATAGTGTTAAAAACGTTATTTCATACAGGTGAGTTATTGAGGCAATACGAGTATGAATTGCGGCCAAGGGATTTTTTTTATTCACTAAGGTGCATCTGCATAGCACCCTAAACTCAAAATAAGATATAAAATTTATGCTATGCAAATTGGGTATCTTATTTCGATTGAATTTCAAGATAGTGTATTTCAAAATTTGGCGCGTCTCCACAGCACCACATTTTGAAATAACACACTATTCTGAGCCATCCCTTAACCCTTGTGGAATAAGAGTTACAGGGATGTCGAAATAAGTCTTGAAATAGCAGATGGGCTCTCTCAAAATAGTGGAAATGGTCAAAAAATGTGGGGTAGCTATTTTGGGATACTTCTGGTATCCCTAAATAGCCCCTCTGTGTAGCCATACCCTTAGTTGATCTTATGGATCAGAATCTCTTGAAACGTCTGCTGCTATGCCTCATTTTTAATCTCTTGGGAGATCAACTACATACAGATTCTAGTTTCAGCTGCTGAGCCAGGCTACATCTCCACTACAGCCCGCATCGATGCTTTGAAATCGATCCACCAGTGAGCGATTTATTGGGTCTAGTGAAGACCTGACAAATCAACTGCAGATCATTCTTCCATCAACCCCCGCTGAGAAAAGTGAGAAATCAATGGGAAAGGTTCTCCCATCAACCACCTGCAGTGTAGACCCTGTGGTAACTCAATGTACATCAACTCCAGCTACATTATTCAGGCATCTGGAGTTGTATAGCTTATATTGACTTTCTGCTGTAGTGTAGATGTAGCCATGCAGGGTAAACCCAGAAAGCCCTGCTACCAGTGGATGGAATTTTCATTATATGTTTATATGTCTGGTTAGCCAATGAGAAGCTGGGGTGTAAATCTATCCCAAACTAGCCTGCTGGGCATTAACGCTCCATGTGTGTTCTGCTATTGTGCAGAGGAAGTGCTGTAGTACACATGGAAATGGAAGTAGATTAAAGCACACTGCAAAACTTTATATGTGCCACAACAGGGTCCAAACAGATATTTAGTGTGTATCAGGCTAGTGCAAGATAGATATCCACTACAGCTTGCTGTGAGCTAAGCATTTGTGTAGAAAAACCCTAATTACTTAATTCATGATGACATAACCATTGTGACAGATGAGGTTATGGAAGTTAATGAGAAAGTAAATCCCATGAGCTAAAGTTCTGTTCTTTAACACAATAGAGCTTAAGGTATTTATAGAACCTCACATCAGGTTTTCCAATTCCTGATTCATTGTAAAGTTCAAAGCTTCTCCAGATTTGGGGAAATTAGATCCAGAACTATGGATCAGGCCTTTATAGGGGGCATGTAAAATCAGAGATGTTTAGATCCATTTCTTAACTTCTCGAAAGTTGGACGGGAAGTGAAATTGATTCAGGTCTTGAAGCAGGTGCATTTGTACCCCAACATACAAAAAAAACCTAGTCAAATACCAAAAATTTTGTTAATTAATAGAGATGGCTAAAATTCTTTAAAGGAAGAAAGGTTTGTGGAATGAAAAATTAGCCTTTTTCTAAAAGAAAATGTCACACAAAAATCAACTATATTTACATTAAAATCATTCCTTCAAAATAATTCACCCATTTTTCCTCTTTTTTGTACAAAACTTGTATAAAAATTTATGTAATGACTTTATAGAAAAACTGGTTAAAAATCAACCACTGTTTAGGTTTTTTTAAATAGGAAAAATTGTAGATTTTTTTAAAAGCAATCTGACATATCTGCGCACTGAGTGCTTCCAAACAAAACCCATTTCAAAATTCCAAATGCATTTGCAAACCTAGGTCACTGGACAAAAAAGCCTCCAATTCTTAATATTTTTCAGATCGTTAAATTTAATTTCTAGGAAAAATGAGAAAATGAAAATGAAACCAAACACTAGAAATGAGAAAATGAAACCAAACACTAGAAGTCTTCCATTTTTGGAAAGCTGGAAATTGTCTACTAAAATAAATATTTTTATTTTAGTCCAAAAGCTGCTATCAGCCAAAAAAGGAAGTCAACCCATTACAGTACTCCAGTGAGTAGGGAATTCATTCACATAGGGGTGTAAGCTAATATACTGAGGATTTAACTAGCAACTCCTAAAGTTCAAAGTAAGAGCTGGTAAACACAAGGGCCATAACAGGGTATTATTCTCTGTAGACTAGAGACAGGGACCTGCAATACACACTAACCAATGGGTTACATAAGCTCTTCAGCATGTCATGAGATATGGCTGGTGTTGTCTCCAGTTGTCCTCCCCTACAACAAAAACCAGACTCCAAAATCATAGTTACATTTACAGCCAATAACTCTGGCTATGTCTACACTGGCCCCTTTTCCGAAAGGGGCATGCTAATTTTAAACTTCAGAATAGGGAAATCCACGGGGGATTTAAATATCCCCCGCGGGATTTAAATAAAGATGTCCGCCGCTTTTTTCCAACTTGTAGATAAGCCGGAAAAAAGCGTCTACACTGGTGCGATCCTCCGGAATAAAGCCCTATTCCGGAGGATCTCTTATTTGAAGTAGGAATAAGAGATCCTCCGGAATAGGGCTTTATTCCGGAGGATCGCACCAATCTAGATGCTTTTTTCTGGCTTATCTACAAGCCGGAAAAAAGCGGCGGACATCTTTATTTAAATCCCACGGGGGATATTTAAATCCCCCGCGGATTTCCCTATTCTGAAGTTTAAAATTAGCAAGCCCCTTTCGGAAAAGGTGCCAGTGTAGACGTAGCCTCATAGAACACATGTCCACAGTGCATGTTCAGAGGCACAGAGTGGCATTTATGTAATGTCTTATGACATTGGCTACTCGGATTTAAAAGAACAAAAAACCAAGAGGCTATAATGGGGAGGTATGAGTTGAGTTGTTGAACAAACTGCAGCAGACTGCAAAGGAAAGTTCTTGATGCTGCAATATGAGAGCAAAACCGTCTAGGTGTAAATCCATAGCTTTTGTAGCAGATTTGCTGCCACGTGCTTCAAACTGAACAGAGAAATCCTTTCAATTGGCTTGCATGACATTATCTGCATCATCAGTTACAACATGCTTTATTAACAAGCGTCAAAGTATGTATTTCCCGACTTCTTAAGACAAGGGTGGGGAAAAGCAACATCCAAATTCTGCATCCAGATGTGATCCCATCAGGGTTTTTTTTTTTTTTTTTGTAACTGAAGTGTTTTAATTCAACAGCTGTTTCAGCTTTACTCAGTGCTATTTGTCATTTAGTTCCTCCCAGGAGAAAGATGCCTTTTTCTGATTTTACTCTAATTTCCCCAGAATAATCGTTGTGTTTAATGTTTTATGCTGTGTGCAGTTTTAGCACAGCAATTTGCCTAGGAAAGACGAGTCTCCTTTCATGCCCCTCGCCATGCTCAATGTAGAAATGAATATGATTTTACTGTTAGTTTTTATATCAGACAAGGACTTTGTCAAAGAAGGAAATATGAAATCTTTGGCCCCTTTGGACACTTTGATTTCTTAAGTAATTGAATCTCCACTTTTCAAGGGGAGATCATTACAAAGCAAAGGCGTGCTGTGTTTTGCTTTAACAATCTTTCCTCTCCTCTGATACCTTCATCTTGCCAGTCAGCTAGAAGGAAGATGTTGCTCCATTTGTTTGAATAAACTACTATAAAGTGTTCAGTGACCTACATGATCATAATGTTCAATGTACTCCCTAGGACTGAATGACAAAAGAAAGGTTATTTTTAATGACTCTGAAAAGCATAAAATGAGATCAATAAACCATCAAAGATTTGATCTCAGGAGACCTTTTACCATCACGCTTGGCTCATAGTTTCCTTTCAGAGAGGAGTGTATAGGGAAGATGAAGCTTGGCATATGTAAATGGCTTTTTAGACTCCCTCATGTGCATTAAGTAAAGCATAATTAGCACCTGCATATCTTCAAGGTTCTGGAAATGGTGTTGCATAACTATTTTTTGCCTTGATGCATGTAGCAACCTTTCAGTCTCAAGAGCTTTCTATAAAATAATTAAATATTAATAAAATAGTAAAATAATAATAAAATGCAGAGAGAGAGAGAGAGACAATTTGACCATGAGTAGTGACTAAAGCTGGTTTTAAAATGGGAATTTTCCCCCAGAAAAATTCTGATTTTAGGAAAAAAAATCAAAATCTGAAATATTTCAGTTGAAAACAAATCAGAGTACTAGGATTCAGTTATTTTGCTCAGGGTGATTCCTGGGAACTACAGTTCAGTCCTTCAGGCTTCCATTCAATTCTAGAGCCCAGCCCTCTGATTGGACTATGTCTCCCACAATGCACCTTTCTTGGCAGGAGTTTTGATCTGCCCTCAGCAGCGATGTATTACCTAGCTCATTGAAATAGTGAGCAGCTGTATGGCTCTCCCAAATGTTCTCAGTGGTGTTATTGACTTAGGTTGCTAAAGCAGAAGTCCACTCCACAGCAAACGATAATATTTCCATGTCTATTTTTTCCCCGTGAAAATAAATGCATTAAAGGAGGTTCATAAATTGCTATTGTAACACCACCAGGTGAAACCCAATCTGGGGGTATGTCTACACTACAAAGTTAATTCGAACTAACAGCTGTTAGTTCGAATTAACTTTCATAGGGGCTACACAGGCAAACTGCTAGTTCGAACTTAATTCGAACTAGCAGAGCGTTTAATTCGAACTAGGTAAACCTCATTCTACAAGGACTAATGCCTAGTTCAAATTAAGTAGTTTGAATTAAGGAATGTGTAGCCACTTAATTCGAACTAGTGGGAGGCTAGCCTTCCCCAGCTTGCCCTGGTGGCCACTCTGGGCACCACCAGGGAAAGTCGTCTGCCCCGCTCCCAGCCCCAGAGTCCTTAAAGGGGCATGGTCTGGCTACGGTGCCCGTGCCACATGCAAGCCTGCGAGCACCCAGCCAGCAGACCCTGCACCTGGCACGGAATGAGCCAGCCACCCGCTTCCACCCAGCCCTCCACCTCTTCCCGGGACCAGGCTGGCGGCTCCCAGGAGACTGCCCGGGGCTGCAAGAGGCGGGCGCCCGCCTGGTCTAGTGCGAACATCATGGACCTCATCAAGGTTTGGGGGGAAGCCTCCAACGTCCACAGTCTCCACACTAGGCACAGGAAAGTGGCAGTCTAGGGCAGGATAGCTGCCAGCCTGGCCACCCAGGAGCAGGTTTCCATGAAAATCAAGGTGGTAGAGTGAGACCCCGACCTTGAGCTTAGAACATAAAAACATAAGAATGGCCGTACTGGATCAGACCAAAGGTCCATCTAGCCCAGTAGCCTGTCTGCCGACAGCGGCCAACACTAGGGACCCTGGAGGGGATGGACCAAAGACAATGACCAAGCCATTTGTCTCGTGCCATCCATCTCCAGCCTTCCACAAACAGAGGCCAGGGACACCATTTCTATCCCCTGGCTAATACCACTCCATGGACCCAACCTCCATGACTTTATCTAACTTCTTTTTAAAGAGGGTTATAGCTCTAGCCTTCACAGCCTCCTGCAGCAAGGAGTTCCACAGGTTGACTATTTGCTTTGTGAAGAAGAACTTTATGTTATTAGTTTGAAGCCTGCTACCCATTCATTTCCTTTGGTGTCCTCTAGTCCTTCTATTATGGGAACTAATGAAGAACTTTTCTTTATGCACCCTCTCCATTCCACTCATGCTTTTATAGACCTCTATCATATCCCCCCTCATTCTCCTCTTTTCTAAGCTGAAAATTCCCAGTCTCTTTAGCCTCTCTTCATATGGAACCTGTTCCAAACCCCTGACCATTTTAGTTGCCCTTTTCTTAACCTTTTCCAAGGCCAAAATACCTTTTCTGGGGTGAGGAGATCACATCTGTACACAGTACTGAAAATATGGCGTACCATAGTTTGATACTTCCCCATCTCCTTCTTCCCCTGGCTTCCCCCATTCAGCTCCCTCCTCCCAGGTGTCCTCCCTTCCTCTCCCACCCTCTCTCTTCCCCTCTCCCTCCTTTTCCCAGTCTCCCCGAGTTTTGTTCAATAAAGAGAGTTTCTATTTTTGAACACGTGTCCTTTATTTTGTACATCAGGAAGGGGGCCTAGGAAGGGGTAAGTGGAAGGTGGTGAGGGAGGAATGGGGCACGAGCCCCCGATGGGGAGGACTAGGGTGGCTCTGCGGGCTTCTCAGGGTGGAAGCTCTCCTGCAGGGTCTCCTGGATACTGCAGCCCCCCGATTCACCCCCCCCCCCCCCGGATGGCAGCCTGCAGCAAGTGCAGCTGGGCTGATGGCCGAGTGCTGTGATGTGCCGAGTGTGGGCATTCAGGGCACTCCAAGCCAGGACTGCTTTGCTGTCCCTCATCTAGTTAGACAAGCGAGCGGGGAACCCCTGAGAACTGTCTGTCCGGGGTGGGGGTCGGGTCCCTTTAAGCACAGCCCTCAGCTAGCCTGAGACAGCAGCTCCAAGCTCTAAGTCCTAACCTGATGCCCTGCTGGCACTGGTTCCAGCCAGCCTTAACCTCGGTTCAGGGTCCACTCAGTTTGGACATGCTAGTTCGAATTAGCAAAATGCTAATTCAAACTAGTTTTTAGGTCTAGATGCACTAGTTCGAATTAGCTTAGTTCGAATTAACTAATTCGAATTAAATTAGTTTGAATTAGTGCTGTGGTGTAGACATACCCTGGGACCTTTGTGTGTGAGTCTGTACAGCTTGAGCGATAAAGCCAGCTCGCTCTCAGACAACTGGGACACAACATGGGAGAGTGAACCACAACCAGCAGGTGAGTGGATTACACTATCACAATGCAGATTTTTGTAACCTTTCCTTTTCATTCAGTGTACCACACTGGAACAGCCCAGAATTTCAGTTCTGAAGGTTGAATGGCCAGCCAATCCAAAAAAAAGTTTGCACACAGCTTTCTGAGGTGAAAGCTTTTCACTGTCAAGTCTTTACCTCACCAGAATTATCAAATGGGTGTGTCATTTTGAGTACTGTTAGTGCAGAGTTTCTCTTTGAGTCAACAGCAGTTGTCAAGAGGGAAAACCAGCTATGGTATATCTTTTCATTTTATATCAACAATGGCTTGTCATCATAGAATCATAGAACACTAGGACTGGAAGGAACCTTGAGAGGTCATCGAGTCCAGTCCCCTGCCCTCATGACAGGACCAAATACTGTCTAGACCATCCCTGATAGACATTTATCTAACCTACTCTTAAATATCTCCACAGATGGAGATTCCACAACCTCCCTGGGCAATTTATTCCAGTGTTTGACCACCCTGACAGTTAGGAACTTTTTCCTAATGTCCAACCTAAACCTCCCTTGCTGCAGTTTAAGCCCATTGCTTCTTGTTCTATCCTCAGAGGCCAAGATGAACAAGTTTTCTCCCTCCTCCTTATGACACCCTTTTAGATATCTGAAAACTGCTATCATGTCCCTCCTCAGTTTTCTCTTTTCTAAACTAAACAAACATAATTCCTTCAGCCTTCCCTCATAGGTCATGTTCTCTAGACCTTTAATCATTCTTGTTGCTCTTCTCTGGACCCTCTCCAATTTCTCCACATCTTTCTTGAAATGCAGTGCCCAGAACTGAACACAATACTCCAATTGAGGCCTAACCAGCGCAGAGTAGAGCGGAAGAATGACTTCACTTGCTCACAACACACCTGTTAATACATCCCAGAATCATGTTTGCTTTCTTTGCAACGGCATCACACTTCTGACTCATATTCAACTTGTGGTCCACTATAACCCCTAGATCCTTTTCTGCCATGCTCCTTCCTAGACAGTCGCTTCCCATTCTGTATGTATGAAATTGATTGTTCCTTCCTAAGTGGAGCACTTTGTATTTGTCTTTATTAAACTTCATCCTATTTACTTCAGACCATTTCTCCAATTTGTCCAGGTCATTTTGAATTATGACGCTATCCTACAGATTAGTCACAACCCCTCCCAGCTTGTTATCATCTGCAAACTTAATAAGTGTACTTTCTATACTAATATCTATATCGTTGATGAAGATATTGAACAGAGCTGGTCCTAAAACAAACCCCTGCGGAACCCCACTTGTTATGCCTTTCCAGCAGGATTGTGAACCATTAATAACTACTCTCTGAGTACAGTTATCCAGCCAGTTATGCACCCACCTTATAGTAGTCCCGTCTAACTTGTATTTGCCTAGTTTATTGATAAGAGTATCATGCGAGACCGTATCAAACACCTTACTAAAGTCTAGGTATACCACATCCACCTCTTCTCCCTTATCCACAAGGCTCGTTATCCTATCGAAGAAAGCTATAAGATTGATTTGACATGATTTGTTCTTTACAAATCCATGCTGGCTGTTCCCTATCACCTTGCCACTTTCCAAGTGTTTACAGACGATTTTCTTAATTACTTGCTCCATTATCTTCCCTGGCACAGAAGTTAAACTAACCGGTCTTTAGTTTCCTGGGTTGTTCTTATTTCCCTTTTTATAGATGGGCACTATATTTGCCCTTTTCCAGTCCTCTGGAATCTCTCCCGTCTCCCATGATTTTCCAAAGATGATAGCTAGAGGCTCAAATACCTCCTCTATCAGCTCCTTGAGTATTCTAGGATGCATTTCATCAGGCCCTGGTGACTTGCAGGCATCTAACTTTTCTAGGTGATTTTTAACTTGTTCTTTTTTTATTTTACCTTCTAAAACTACCCCCTTCCCACTAGCATTCACTATCTTAGGCATTCCTACAGACTTCTCGGTGAAGACCGAAACAAAGAAGTCATTAAGCATCTCCATTTCCAAGTTTCCTGTTACTGTTTTTCCCTCCTCACTGACCAGTGGGCCTACCCTCTCCTTGGTCTTCCTTTTGCTTCTAATGTATTTATAAAAAGTCTTCTTGTTTCCCTTTATTCCCGTAGTTAGTTTGAGCTCATTCTGTGCCTTTGCCTTTCTAATCTTGCTCCTGCATTCCTGTGCTGTTTGCCTATATTCATCCTTTGTAATTTGTCCTACTTTCCATTTTTTTATATGACTCCTTTTTTATTTTTAGATCATGCAAGATCTCATGGTTAAGCCAAGGCGGTCTTTTGCCATATTTTCTATCTTTCCGACACATAGCTTGCTTTTGGGCTCTTAACAATGTCCCTTTGAAAAACTGCCAACTCTCCTCAGTTGTTTTTCCCCTCAGTCTCGATTCCCATCATGTTTCAAAAGAAAGGGCATCATTTTTAGCAAGGAGTGAATTATGATGAATAATTATTTTATTGGGCAGAAGTGACAGTGATAAACTCATATGTCCCTTTTTGGAGGACCAGCTTTTGATCTCAGAACTGTGGTATGCAAAGAGAAGATGACCACAAAGGGTGAAAATCCCGATATTTCTCCAACTTGCTTGTTCATGAACTGTGGGAATTCATCGCTTGTCACTGTTCTGCTGAAGGAGATGCTCCCAGGAACCACCTCTAGACTCGGTTACTGAAAGAGATTGTATCCAGTGACTTCCAGATGATCAAAGACCCAGAGGCTTATCTTCTGAGCCAGACAATTCAAAGAGAGCAAAACACTCGGCACCGTCATATGCTGCCCTGACTCCATATTCACATGACGGGCCAAACTTAGACAGACTCCGAGGTTCTAATTTCAAGTCTGCCTGTCTTCTGGACCACACCTCTCTTGTTCATGGTCATTGTCCTAGACATAGTATGAAAATACCTTCTCAGCATCTATCCAGGACTTGGGAACCCCAGAGTGACAATGGAGGTCACTCCTCTCTCCCATCTCTATGCAGTAACTTTAAAAATCAAATCCTGCAGCCTGAAGGCATTTATTAATAGGGCACGGGAGCACATGGCCATTCTGGCCTGCTTGTGTACTTACAGAAATCTGTTGCCACTCAGCCGCCACTGTGGTGCATTATATAAACCCATATATTAGATAAATGGCATAAGGTGAGAAGGGGAGGGGAGAACCAAGCAGGAAGTGCAGATAATTGAAATCAGAATTCCACTAAGCTGAGATTTTTTTTTCTTACAGATCATTTCTCAGAAACTAGTATGCTGATGCCACCTGACTCCTTCAGAGACAACTGCTATTCAGTAGGCCTTGAAGGAGGCTGCTCTTTGGTTAACATGATAATACTGTTGCCCATGGACAACAAGAGACCTAGTCCAGGACACACAAGTCTAGCTGCTAGGTGGGGGAGCTCTAAGTAATACCTTTATCTCTCTAATCTATTTAGCTTGCTATTTGCCATGCAAACTAGCAGTGTCTCTGATAATATGATGATCATAACACATCTGACTCACCCCCTGAACAAGTCAGACAGGACAGCTACAGTCACTGTAAGGACTTCAGTACTTAGCCAAGTCAGGGAATTAAACAGAAAGTACTGAATTAAGTTTTAATATAGCCTCTAATGTATCATTTTCCATCTGTGCTCAAGAATGGAGCCTCTAATGTCCTTAATGGATTAAAATGGGATTGCCAGGTAGAGGCACAGAACAAGCTGTGAATGGAAATATATAAAATAGGGGGTTTTTTTGGAGGGGGAAGGTGTTCTGTGTGATTTTGGGGGTGGTAGAGAGCAGGGGAATAGTCAAAGATAGTCATTCAGTGTCTGGCAGTGAAACATTGAATCACTGAGCAGGTGCATTACAGCCAGGAAGTGAAACCAATTTGAGTAAAAGTGAATCTGACTTTTCCATTCCTGCTGCCCAAGCTATTTGAAACCCAAACCTCTACTTTTGAAAAGTGCATTATTTCCCTGAATTTGTATAATCTTCAGTAGAATAGATCCTGCTTAATAGCAACCTCTTACTTCCCATGAAAGAAGTGTTGCTGTTCAGACGTAGCCAGTAAGCAGGAGTCACTGTTGTCATGGGGATATGTAGAAATGAAACTGCAGAACAATGGCCCATCATACAGAGCAGCAATTGTGAAACTGATGATTAACTTTCAGTACTAAAGAAGAAAATCATAATACACTGATATAGATACAATGTACAGTTTACCACAATGCTTAGTGCAAACGCTGGACATGTCAGCTTACTGGGTGTCTCTGACTACAGTGGCACAATTTTTATAACAAGTAATTTTAAAAACACCTATAAAACAATTAGAACATAACTTTTCTATACCAAACAGTACTCTGCTTAGATTTGATGTTCCTTATATGTGCTACAAATTAAAGCAGAACAAGATATTATCAACACAAATGGGTCTAAGAACAACATTTCTCCAGTGTTGTCTGCTATCTATGGTTTGCCATCACCACATGTAAATCCCTCTTGGTATTGCTTGCAGCCTCATAAGAAGAGCATAAGGACATAAACAGCCATGCTGGGTCAGACCAAAGGTCCATCTAGTCCAGCATCTTGTCTTCTAACAGTGGCCAATGCCAGGCGCCCCAGATGGAATGAGCAGAACAGGTGGCCATCAAGTAATACATCTCCTGTCACTCCTTTCCAGCTTCTGGAGTAAAGAGGCGAGGAAGACTGTTCCTGACCAATAGCCATTGATGGACTCTCCTTCATTAATTTATCTAGCTATTTTTCAAGCCCTGTTAAAATGTTGGCCTATTTGTTTGTTGTAAATCTGCTGCCTATTAATTTCATTTGATGAACCATAGTTCCTGTGTTATGGGAAGAAGTAAATAACACTCCCTTATTTAAAACAAAAAACAGGACTCTGATCCCACCTCAGAATACCAAAAGAAACTACACTGTCTCCATAAAGACCTCCCTACATCTACTCAGGACCAAATCTACAGAGAAACACCTTCTGAACTCTGACCAGGATTGTTCTATCTGCTTCCCAAATTCCATAAACCTGGACACCCTGGACGTCCCATCATCTTAGGTATCGGCACGCTCACTATTGGTTAATCCAGCTATGTAGACTCTTTTCTCAAACCCTACGCAACCAACACTCCCAGCTATCTCTGAGTTACTACTGACTTCCTAAGGAAACTACAAAACATTGATAACCTCCCCGATAACACCATTCTTGCTACCATGGATGTTCTATACACCAACATCCCACATGAAGATGGATTACAAGCAATTAGAAACACTATCCCAGAGGACACCACTGCTAATCTGACAGCAGACCTATGTAACTTTGTTCTCACCCACAATTATTTCCAGTTTGAGGACAACTTATACCTCCAGATCAGCGGCACAGCCATGGGTACACGCATGGCCCCACAGTACGCTAACATCTTTATGGCTGACTTAGAACAACATTTCCTCAGATCCTGTCCCCTCTTACCTCTTCTCTACTTATTCTACATCGATGACATCTTTTATGATCTGGCCCCATGGCCAAGAAACACTGGAGACATTCCACAGAGATTTTAACAATTTACACCCCACCATCAATCTCAGCCTGGATCATTCTACACAAGAGATCCATTTTCTGGATACCACAGTACATATCACCAATTGTAAATTAGACACCGCTCTCCAGAAAACCCACAGACTCATAGTTACCTTCATGCCTCCAGCTCCCATCCAGAACACACCATACGATCCATCGTCTATGTATCCATCGTCTATTGTATCCATGCCGTTTGATACAACCGCATCTGCTCTAATCCCATTGACAGAGACCAGAAACTTCAGGTTCTCTACTAAGCATTTATAAACATCAACTACCCACCCGGAGAAATAAAAAAACAAATTGAAAGAGCCAGATGACTACCCAGAAACCATCTACTTCAAGACAGACCCAAGAAAACCAACAATAGAATACCACTTGTCATCACCTACAGCCCCCAACTTAAACCTGTCCAACACGTTATCAATAAACTACAACCTACACTGGAATAGGATACTAAACTCTGAGAGGCTCTGGGAGACAGACCCATAGTCTCCTAGGGTACGTCTAAACTACATGCCTCCATCGACGGAGGCTGGAGATTTGTGTATTCGAAAAAGGGAAATGAAGCCGCGATTAAAATAATCGCGGTTTCATTTAAATGTACATGGCTACCGCGCTGAGCCGGCAAACAGCTGATCAGCTGTTTGTCCGCTCAGCGCACTAGTCTGGACGCTCCCCTGCCGACATCAAAGCCCTCTGTCGGCAGCCCCGGTAAACCTCATCCCACGAGGAATAACGGGGCTGCTGACAAAGGGCTTTGATGTCGGCAGGGAAGCGTCCAGACTAGCGCGCTGAGCGGACAAACAGCTGATCAGCTGTTTGTCGGCTCAGCATGGCAGCCATGTAAATTTAAATGAAGCCGCGATTATTTTAATCGCCACTTCATTTCCTTTTGCCTATAACCCTCATCTACATGGCTCCGTCGATGGAGCCATGTAGTCTAGACACAGCCCTATAGACAACCACCTAACCTCGAGATGATTCTTACCAACAACCACAGGACATATCCCACTAACACCAACCTTGGAACTTTCCCTTGCAATAAACCCTGTTGCCAGATTTGTCCACATATTCACTCTGCTGATACCATTATTGGACCTAAACAATTGAGTTATAAGATCAAGAACACATATTCCTGCGACAATGTCCATCTGCTATGTACATTGGACAAACGTCTCAAACACTTCGCCAAAGAATCAATGCCCACATAACAGATTTAGACAGGATCACAAAGAAAAAACAGTTTCTTGCCATTTCAACCAGAAGGGGCATTGCCTCAACGACTTAATTACCTGCATCCTGCTTCAAAGACCTTTTAACACCAGACTTGAAAGAGAATCCTGTGAACTGTCATTCATGCTTAAATTTGACACTTTACACCTAGGTCTTAACAAGGATGCTAATTACCTTACCCATTACAAAGATAGCTTCCCCAATTATCACCTCTAATATCATTAGCTCACAGACATTTACCTCCCCCCCCCCAATCCTTCTGTTCTGAAATTTGATTTGTCCTTTTCATGTGTGTTCATTTTTTAGATTGTATCCTTTGGTATATATGGTCGTGCCAATTTTCTTCCACAATTTGATCCGAGGAAATGGGTCTGGCCCACAAAAACTCATCACCTAATAAACCATCTTGTTAGTCTTTGAAGTGCTACATAGTCCTGTTTTTTGTTTCAGCTAGACCAGACTAACACAGCTACATATCTAATACTCCCCTATTTACTTTCTCTCAACTAGTTATGATTTTATAGAGGTCAATCATATCCCTCCTTAATCGTTTCTTTTCCAAGCTGAAAAGTCCCATACTTGTTAATCTCACCTCATGCAAAAGACGGTCCAAACCCTTAATCATTTTTGTTTCCTTTTTTGGAACCTTTTCCACTTTCAATGTATCTTATTTGAGACGGGGTGACCACATCGGCATGCAGTATTTAAGATGTGGGTGTACCATGGATTTATGGAGAGGCAATAAAATCTTTGCTCTCTTATCTATATCCCTTTCTTAACACTTTCCAACATTCTGTTTGCTTTTTGGACTGCTTTCCCTCTTCTGCTGCCCGCGGAATTGCTTTCTGTTTCTGCTTCGCCTGGCAGAGTGGTACACCTTGACCAAGCTTATGTTGAAACCAGGGCCACCAGCCTTCCCAATTCCTTCCCTCTTTCCTTCATGGTGTTGTTTGAAGCTTTGCTTTGTTCTGCTCTTTTGCTCTCCTGTAATATATTAGGGCTATTCCTTAGAATGCCCAGCACAACAGATTTTGAAACACTAAACTTTTCAACTGCTGTCACAGCTACTCCGAGGGCATGTCTACACTAGGAAATTATTTAAATAACTAAATTTGAAATAACTCCCAAAATAACAAAATTGTATTAGCATATCCCCGCTATGGGGAAGCCTTAAAATTAGTCCAAGGCAGGTTCATTTAATGTGAATACGCTACCTCAACTTAGAGCCCCAGGAAGATCCATGGAATAATTCATTTGAATTACTCTGGGGTGTAGTTATTTCAAAAGAGTGTCACTGGAGTGTCCACACTACCGTTATTTCAAAATAACACTTACAAAATTAGCATTATTTCCCTGAGAAAAGCAGGAGTATACATTTCGAAATAACCTACCCGTTGTTTTGAAATAACGGGCTTGGTAGTGTGGATGCTCTGCTTATATCAAAATAACTCCCTAGTGTAAACTAGAGGTCACTGGACTCATATAGGACCTCTTATCAGCAAGAGATAGGTTCACACTTTTAGAAACAATGCTCAGCACATATAGCTGGGAAGGTGATTACAGGCAGGAGTTCTCCTCTAAAAAAGTGGCTAATAAGCAGCTGTCGTAATATCAGAATCCATTTTTTGTTAACGGGACCGGATTGATTCCTGAAATTTTGTTGCCATTAACTAGAGGCTGTTGTTACCAGGATTGGTATTAAGTGGAATTTACAGTATTATTAGCATCAGTGATAAAAATTTGTTTTTGTTTTATGAATAAAATAAAATAAAATAAAATAAAATGGCTTATTAAAGGGAGTCACAGGGAGGGGGGGGGGGGAAATTGTTCTCTTTGGCCTCTTATGATAGGACAAGAAGCAGCAAGGGAAGGCTTAAACTGCAGCAAGGGAGGTTTAGGTTGGACATTAGGAAAAACTTTCTAACTACCAGGGTCGTTAAACACTGGAATAAATTGCTTAGGGAGGCTGTGGAATCTCCACCTCTGGAGACATTTAAGAGCAGGTTAGACAGACATCTGTCAGGGATGGTCTAGATGGTACTTGGTCCTGCTGTGAGTCACACTTGAGGACAATACCACTCAAAGCAGTTACGTAACTAATTGTTTACATAATGGCTGTGTCACTTTAAATTCATGGAAGAAACATATTTTACTTCTTGGATGCTAATCAATGACTCGTTAGCTAGAGCATGTCTGCTAGGTAATACTCTCTCAAGACCATGTAAACTAAAGACAGAAATTAGAGGATATACCAAGACACATGCAGCCTATACTGTTTCCATAAATAACTACCCCTGCCACACAGAACATAGCATTTGAAAGTGCTGCAGTGCAATGTTTTAATGATTTTCTCTTTTCCATCCAACCCCCTTTCCCCCTCTCACAAGGGAAATTCTGGATCTGTGATCAAGTAATTTTGGAGTCTTGAAATAAGATTTAGAAAATTTGAATTCAGTTCCCACATCTGCTCAGGCTTGCTAGGGAAAAAGGGGAGTTCGCAAATCAGGTCATCTCCCTGTTCTATGCTTTCCCATCTGTAGAATGGGGCTAATACTATGCCCTTCCCCCTCTCTATCTATCCCATCTGTTTAGGCTATAAAGTTCTTTGGGGCATCAGCTCTCTTATTTCAGTGCCTTTAAGCACAAGACTATTTTATTTCCCGGCTTGAGCAAATAGTTAAGCATGGGCTTAACATTAAACAAATGTGTAGTTCCATATCGGACCTTAACTCCAAAATTATTTGATCACAGTTCCAAAAATGTTCAAGCTAACATATCATTGATTAGCATCCAAGAAGTAAAATATATTTCCTCCATGGATTTATAGTGGTACAGCCATTATATATCTGCTTTGAGTGGTGGTGTCCTCAAGTAAGACTATAATACCTTTAAAATTAAAGGATTAAAAAAAATCAGGAGGAAAGAGGGTGAAAAGGCCCAGATTTTCAGTTAGAGGGACACAAGCACTGTTCTCGCCCTAGGACTATTAATTTGTGGTATAAGAGAGGACAGATCAATTTCTGTAGCAGTCATTATTTTAATCACCCCTGTTTGCCCTTTCTCGTAAGACAAAACTTCTAGCTTCTAGCTATGACTACAGAACAAAATAATAAAGCTTTAGGAGGACTGGTCAGATCCAAAGCCCATCAGGTCTTTAAAAATGTTTTAAAAATTTGCCATTAAAACTGGCTGCTTAAACACTTTGTGATGGCTAATTGTCCTCAATTTTATTTTCCAACTAGTACCTGGAAAAAAAAAACAAGCTGTCTCTTTGTGCAATGTGCATATACTGCTGGGCATACCTGTGCTTAAGACCTAATTGGAGTTATTTAACAAAAATCATGGCTACTTTCCAAAGACAGATGGGAATCCAGACTTTCCATTTACAAGCTCGTTTATTACTGTCAATTTCAATCTTCCAGACAACATATTGACAAAAAACCTGAAAATAGAAATAGTATTTATTGATCCAACAAATTAAATTGTGCATATTAGGCTGAAAAACATTCTGTATTTCAAGACATAGAAAAGAAACAAGTATTGATTGTCTGGGTCAAATTCTCGAGAAAAATTAAACTTATTTTCCGTTTTACTGAGGGCAGTAATAAAAAAGCAATAACACTGATACCTAAGCTGATGAAGGATAAATATATTTTAAAAATCAAATCATTGTCACCAAATAAAAAAAAATCTCAGTTATAAAGTGTGATGATGGACTTTTAAAGCTTCATAGTTACAAATTTTCATGTATATATGTTGTCTTGTCAGGTGTTAAGTTTCCATCATTTCAGAAGCAGGTTTCTTACTTTCAACTTGAAAACAAGAGCATCATAAGACTATGTACCTAGGCACATATATGGCCATCCTCACTGAAATACAGAAGTTATCTTCTTAACACTCATGCAGAAGGGAGCTAATTCTCTCAGTGTGCAGACATGGAACTAAAGGCAGGGGTAGTAAGGGGGAACTAACCAGTAAGTTATTTGACCAGTGTTACACAGGAAGTCGGTAGCTGAGCTGGAAACTGAACCAGGTCTCTTAATTCCCAGCCCCAAACTCTGTCCTTCAGCCTCCCTCCTTTAACAATATAACACATAGTTACTCAAAATACCAGTTCATATGGCTGCAGTTTTTATTCTAGGTCTGCCAATTAGTATCATCTTCCATTGGAGAGAAAATGGCTGTCGCCCCAGCCTGCTCTCATTGTTTTCCGATGGGCAGCAATAGAATATTATAATTCTTATTTCCCACCCCTACCAATTCATCAGGGAGATGCTTCTGAGCCCAGGAGCCCTTTTAACAGCATTTGACAAATAAACCGCTTGCTCCAGTGTGAGCACCTGAAGCACTTCCCCTGAGCCACCAGGAATGTTTGGGGTGGCATGAAAGAATAATTTCTCCATCAGACAGCTTTTCTTAGTCGAGCTACTCGATGGTGATCTACAAAAGGGAGGCAGCATGGAGGTCAGGAACAAGCATTCCCCAGGATTTTCCTGTCCCATGATTTGTTTGCCTTTGTATCTTGAATTCGTGGCTGCATTGAGTTACAAGAAACCAAACACACACATCATGGATCTGTGACATTCTACGGGACCAGGTTGCTGCTCCGTGATTCAACCTCATCCCATTGCACTGGCTTATGATCTCCTCTCCTCTCCTCTCAGGTTCATGCTTCCTCCATGGTGTATTCAAGCCCTGGCGAGGTCACTTCTGCTGCTCAGTGGAATAGCTGTTCCTAGGACTCTTTCCGCATATAAAGCCATGCCTCTTTCAGTGGTGAGGCTCAATGCTCTATGGTAGTGCCATTCAAAGGGCAGGGGAATCTAACAAATAGCAGACTCCTCACCCTTCTTCTTTAGCTGCATTTTCCATGGTTTCACCTTCGTTAGACTCCCCCTTGCACCATAGCAGAAAAGCCTCCATATTTATTATTTTAGTGATTTCTAAATGTGAGCTCCAGGTGGGAGCCTGAAACTGAAATTAATGTATCAAAGCCACAGGGCCTGGCTGAATCTAACGTGAGCAATTAATCCCTCCTGCTTTACTCTCTCATTCCCTTTTTATGGTCTTAATTGTAGGCTTCCCTTTGCTCCTTACATCTGTTTCATTTTCTTTTTTTTCCTTTTGCCTTGTTCTCGTGATCAGAGAAATGTTCCATGCCGGGAAGTCAATACCTCTGGGCTGTTAATCAGTCTGCATGCGGCCCAAGCCTGAACTTCATTTCTGTTTGTTTTCCGCTTCTCAAAATAAAGAGGGAACCTACCTGATAAGCCTTTAGAAGTGTAGCAGATTTGTGTTTGTTTCTTCTAAGCTTAATAAGCAAAGGCAAGCCACATTTGTACACTTTCTGGACTTTCACACACAGAATCTTCATAACAAGTGAATATTCCCTTTCCAATTTCCATAGGCACTTAACAAGATCATCCCATATATGGAATGCAAGGAGACTCAAACAGCCAAACCACAGACAGGCATTTCAATATGAGCATGAGGATTGCTTAGATGTTTCTCTTGTGTGAAGCATGCCTGCGGGTGCCAAAGAAAAGATAACATACACTTGCCAGTTAATGTTACTTGCAAACTAAAGTTTATTCATTTTGTGTTGCCCAATATATGCAGGGCTAATACATGCAGATCATTTTCCCAATGAGCATTGACAGTTTACTTAATGGATATTTTCAGTCCACAATATCAATGTGACACTATCATGTGTGTGTGTTTCTAGATACGACATGGCCTGAACTGGCCTCTTGTCTTTTTATAATTCTATTCACATGTTAGACTCCTGTAACACTTTCAGAAAGCTGATGTTAGCTTTGGCATTAGGAAATAAGAAACTTGTCAGAGATAAAATACATGAACACTCTACTCAAGCTGAGGAGATACCTTCACGGACTGTCCCTGGAATGAGAATATTGAAAAACAAAGAAGAACAGGAACAAAAGTTAAGGAACTGGGGTAAACCGATGGGTTGCATTTTAGTGATGTGTACGGAGTTTTGTAACTTGTAAAACACTCCTGGCTGAAATGTGTCATTTGGGAAGACCTTTTGTGTGTAAGGTGAATTGAAGAACACTGCACAAGGGGACTTCATATAGAGTTTCTTCCTGTAGTGCAGTGTTGGCATTTAGCAATAAATCTGACAGATACTGGTTATTTGATCTCCTGAATATATTTCACATCAAACCAAAGTATGGCTTTTCTGTTTGGTAACAGCGAGTCAGATATTGAGGTTGATTGCACTGCTACAGAAGAGGTGCAAACTGGGAACAGTTTGGTTACTTTCTCATGAGATAATGAGCCCATAAAAAATTGTCTCAAATCTGAATATTGTTCCACCTTACCTCAATAATCCCAGATGCTCATTCTAAGAAGGAACAGATGCTGGCCATGGAGAAATCCATTTGTCTTGGAAGTCCAGCAACCGGGTAACATCCTCTACATGTACTGTACTTAATTAGATCTCTTACATAATGATGCTTTGCACCTCTCCCTGTGGTCAATGGTCAGGAAGCTCTTCGGCCAACAAGCCAGCCCAGCTGAAGGGAACCAGACGGGAGGGAGCATATGGTGACTATAAAACTATCAGCACAAATGTTGTCGCATTTCTCTCATTATCTTTCACTGGGTCTTGAGCGTGCTGCAAACCATAAAGGAGCATATGCCTTACACATGCACCAAGGAAGATTAAGCCGTGTGGGAAAATCACTGCCATCCTTTCATTCTATGTGGTGCATATCAGATAATATTGGTCTCCATTTTCAAGGGTATCTTTGGAAAGAACAGGGAGAGAAAATCACTTTAATTGTACAAGACAATTGAAATCACCTGGGACATTTCTTCACTCCAGGGAAGATCAACGCTGCTGTGATCAATTTTCCAGAGTTTGATTTAGTGGGTCTACTTAAGTCCCACTACATCAAACTCAGAGGGTGCCCCTGTCAGTGTCTGGTACTCTTACTCCTGTAAAGAGTAAGGGAAGCCAATGGAAGAGTTTGCTCCTATCGGCCTCCCTCAGTGGGGATGGTGGGGAAACTTTCATGGGCCTTGGGACGCAGGCCAGTCCTCACCCACAGACAACATGCCAACCTGAAACAAATTCTCACCAGCAACTATACACCGCACCACAGTAACTCTAACTCAGGAACCAATCCCTGCAACAAACCTCGGTGCCAACTCTGCCCACATATCTACACCAGTGACACCATCACAGAATCTAATCAGAAGAGCCGTAGTGTCACTGGTTCATTCTCTTGCACATCTAGTAATGTAATATATGCCATCATGTGCCAGCAATGCCCCTCTGCTATATACATCGGCCAAACTGGACAGTCCCTACGTAAAGAATAAACGGACACAAATCAGATATTAGGAATGGCAATATACAAAAACCTGTAGGAGAACACTCCAATCTCCCTGGACACACTGTAGCAGATTTAAAGGTAGCCCTCCTGCAACAACAAAACTTCAAGAACAGACTTCAAAGAGAAGCTACTGAGCTACAACAAAAAAACAGGACTATGTAGCATTTTAAAGACTAACAAGATGGTTAATTTAGGTGATGAGCTAACACGGCTACATTTCTATCACTACTGAGCTACAGTTCATCTGCAAATTTGACTCCATCAGTTTAGGATTAAACAAAGACTGTGAATGGCTAGCCAACTGCAAAAGCAGCTTCTCCTCTATTGGTGTTGACACCTCCAGATCAGCTGCTAGAAGTGGGCCTCATCCTCCCTGACAGAATTGACCTTGTTATCTCTGGCCTTACTCTTGACTGGTACTCTTTTCTTATGCCTGTATATTTATACCTGCCTCTGGAATTTCTACTACATGCATCTGACCAAGCGGGTCTTTGCCCACGAAAGCTTATGCTCCAATACATCTGTTAGTTTATAAGGTGCCACAGGACTCCTCGTTGCTTTTGCATATTCACACTAACATGGCTACCCCTCTGATACTTCACAACAGCATGTTTATCTCTCTGTAGGCTCTTGTAATGCCGACAGGTGGAAACCATCCTGCGACCTCTGGACACTGAGATTGCTCAGCAGAAGCCCAAATGTATCATCGTGCTTAAAAATCCTACCACAATATTAAAAATACCCATGTTTTAATTATAATTCACTTCTTAACAGCTTCCCAGAACAAGGTTGCTTTTCTGTAACAAAGGGGTTACCCTTCGGCCAGGCACATAACTGTGCAAGATACATGGTCTTCCTGTGTCTGTGTTAAAAGAGGATGACTATCTAAGGGGAAAACAAACCTGATTTGTATTCAGCAACACAGAAAGAGGCACAGGTGTCTGATTTTCCCCCTTCTCCCCCGGAGTAACCAAACAAGCTGAAAAGAAATGAAAGAAAAAAGAAAACCAAAACAAAAATGACATTTGAAAATCATAGAATCATATAATACTAGGACTGGAAGGGACCCAGTACTGTCTAGACCATCTATCTAGACAACTGATAGACAGTTATCTAACCTACTCTTAAATATCTCCAGCAATGGAGATTCCACAGCCTCCCTAGGCAAATGTCCTTCTGCTGGCATCACAGTATGGTTGTTTGCTTTCTCGCCTTCACATTGCATCTGTCAGAGTGCTGCCAGCCTTGGAACAATATGGAGGACACATCTGCAATGTGGCAAAACAAGTCTAGCAGGGGCTGAGACACAACTTCCAGAATGGACCATGCTAGAGAATATGGACAGTCCTGAGCCCTGTGCGGGAGGGAAAGGTGGGAAGAGTGAACACAATTGCAGAGGCCCGTGCATAGAACACATGATTTTCTGCTTCTCCTCCACAGAAAAATAGAAGATTGAATGAAATGCACGCGCACACCACTCAGTAAGAGATATGTAGTGCCCAAGGGAGATCAAAAGACATTAATTACCAAATGCGCAGGTGCAAGGTGCCTGTTTTTATCATTTGCCCCTGCAATTGACTGTGCCTATAATAATTCAGAGGTAGACAAATTAGGAGCAACTTTGGCCTTGAGACTCTTGTTTGAAAGCTTTGCAACACAGTGTATTCCATGGGAAGGATCCAGTATAAATGTATGAACACTGGAGAGCAATTGCTTGTGCTGGAAGCAAATGAAAGTCATCACATCAGAGAACAAGATGGGAAAATAGGACATAAAAAGGAATGGAATATTGTAACCTGACTCAAGAACACATGAAGCAAATTGGCTGTCGCCTGAAATCTTCGGTGTCTGTGGCTCTTGAAGGCTTTCAGGTGCTAATAGCTAATCTGACACTCATTTGAAATCAAGCATCGGAAATGGATGCAGTTAGACTTTCTTGTAGCTATGAATTCCTCCGGTGTTTGTACTCTTTGTAGCATAGGCATATCGTTCTGTGTTGACAAGTGCAGGCTGCATGTCTGTCTGTGGCGTTGGGATGTAGTGCATGCCTTGCCTTCTCCATTTCCCCTCTATTAAAATAGCCTTCAAATAGGTTTAGCACTTAGGAAACGTGATAGGATGATAGTTGTGGAGCCTGGTGTCGAGTGTATTATCCTGTCAATGGTCCAGCAAGGACACTCATTCCGGGTACTAGGTTCCTGTGCCATCATCTCTCTTGGGGAGAGATGCATCTCACTTCTTCCTGAACACGATATGTCCAATGCTGGCAAGTCAGATTGCAGGCCTGCTTGGTTTTCCCCTCACAAGCTATCAACAGCCTAGCTGACCACACTATGGCTACGTCTACACTACAGGCTTCTTGCACAAGAGCCCATGCACACATCAAAGCACCTCGCTTTTGAGAAGCATTATTGCACAAGAGAGTGTCTACACTATTGGACGTGCTCCTGCATATAAAAGCCACCCAGAACCACTTCTAGCCAGGCTAGAGGTCACCAGTGTCTCTTGAGTACTGTTGCTGGAGCCCTCCAGAGACGCACGCTTAAAGGGACCCCCCGGACAGCCGCTTCTCTGTCTCTGCTGCCTGCTTGCTAGCCTCTCTGGCAAAGCTGAGCCTCCAGCAGTGCCTGCTGAGTTTGCTCTTTGGGGACCACTCAGCTTTTCACTACTCTGCACTATGCGGTGGGCTGCCGCGAGGGAGGGCGGTGGGGTGGTGACGTACACGGCCAGGGGGCGTGGCCGTGTACGTCACGGCCCACCCTTCCTCCTCCCGCCGTGGCGCTGAGTGATGCACCCCTCAGCCGGACCGCCGCGGGAGAGGGAAGGAGTGGGAGGTGGTGACGTAGACAGCCCCGCCCCCTGGCCGGGTAAATTACTGCCCCGCCCCTCCTCCCCTGCGGCGGCCCGGCTGAGCGTGCAACACTCAGCCGAGCCACCACGGAGGGAGGGGAAGGGGGCGGGGCGGTGACGTACATGGCCAGGGGGCGGGGCCATGTACGTCACCATCTCCTTCCCCTCCCGCTGTGGCACACAGCTGAGTGCTGCGCCTCTCAGCTGAGCCGCCAGGGGAGCCAGAAGCGCAACGGGCTGTTTGGGCTCCCCCGAGGTGGGAGGGGAAGGGAGGACGGTGACGTACACGTCCCCGCCCCCTGACCCTGTACGTCACCGCCCCACCCCTCTCCCTCGCGGCAGCCCGGCTGAGCAGGCAGCACTCAGCCAAGCGCTACAGCGGGAGGGAAGGGGAAAAGGAAGGGGGGGCGGGAAGAGAAGGAGGGGGAGAGAGAGGCAGGAGGAGGAGAAGAGAAAGAAAGAGACGGAGAGAGAGGCAGGAGGCGGAGGAGAGCTGAGAGAGAGAGACACAGAGTGAGAGAACTCAGGAAAGAAGACCTGAAAATCCTGTCTTATGATGGGCTAATTGGCTAATTCCATGAAGAATTACGCTTATTCCAAAATAACTATTTTGAAATAAAACTTGTGTAGACCCTCCATTTCTGCTATTTCGAAATAGCCCCTCACCAGGGCCATTCTAAGTTATTCCTCCTGGGGCTCTAAATCGAGATAGCACGTCTACATTAGGGAAGCCTGCCTCGGACTCATTTGGAGGCTTCCCTGCAGTGTAGACGTGCTTTTTCAAAACAAGCTATTTCGGAATAGCTATTCCGGACCAGCTTATTTCAAAATGTCTGTGCAGTGTAGACGTACCCTTAAAGACTAACAGGTTTATTTGGACATAAGCATTCATGGGTAAAATCCACTTTGTGAGGGGAGACTGGTGTGGCAGAGTGCTGACATACCGTGTAATCTTTAGCTAAGCTCACTCTGAGGTAGAGAGGTAACAGTGCTGCTGAGCTTTAGACATCCCCCACCAAGTTGTTATTCCCACCAAGAGGTTTTTCCATGATTAGAAGTTCATCACAGTTGTTAGCTCAGAACAAGCACCCATGGACACTTCAGACCAGATGAGGGAGGATAAATAGTGCCAGATCCTCCACTAATGTCAACCAGCAGATCTCTATTTATTTCAAATCCACATCCTCCACTTCTTCCATTAGTCTTTGGCTTCTCTGCCAAAATGGCCACAAGGGGATATATTAGGCTTTATATTGCACAGATGTGAACTTCTATAATATACCAAAAGATCTAGAAAGGGGCTCCAACAGACTGGGATTCATTTAATTCACTCCAGATTTGGACCACTTTTGAATCACCTAGACGTGAAAAGAACATTTTCCTGTTAATCCACTGAGCCACCCAATCACCCTTTTGCCTCAACATCAAATAGATTTTCAGACCCACAAAGGCCCCACACATTATATAACTCAATTAGCTCCTGCCCCTTGGAGAACACACAATGGAGCAGCTGCCTCCTGCACTCGATTATGTTGTATATTTACTTTACCTATCTTTCCATTCCTTATCTACCAGCATTGTTCCACCGAACCCCTTTTCAAAGAGAGAAAACTCACCATCCTATTACAAAAGCCAGCTACATAATATGTGTGCCTGACACAGAAAACAAGCTGGCACGGAATTGGATTGTCAGCATATTGTGGCAAATATAATCAAGAGGGAACACAATACAGGACTAGGTTGTATCTATTTTTGGTCATTAAACCTGTCAGATATTTGATTCCAAACACTGCCGGTCTACCCTCCGCAAACTTGCCTTTCCAGTCCATAAACACTAAGCTCTTTTTTTAATACTGGAGCTAAATTACTGCCAGTAAAATCCAGTGGACACATGGGTAAAATGGGAGAGATGGAAACATAAATACAAGGTGCTTGTACTTCTTCTTTGCATTTAGCTCAGATTAGAGGGCATGCGTATGCTTTTGGGAAAAGATTATGGCAATCTAAAGATTGGGGCATAGCTTCACATGGCCCCCATGTGGTCCCCACTACCACATGCTGGACTTCATCCCACATACTTGTCTTTGACTAGGACTAGGATGTTCTCCTTCTCCTTTCTCTGTGTCTTCAAGTGACTTAGGGCATGTCTAGAGGAAGGTAGCACAAAGTCCTGGTTCAACTGAGCAGAGGGCCTTTTGGGTAGGGAACTCAGTGGAAGTCTTCAAAACCTGAGCTCTCCAGCTAAGATAAATCCTGTAGAATAATCAAATCCCCTGGCTAACCGGCATCTGGAAGCTTGTCTGGTTGAACTGATGTTCTCTCAGATCCTGTTTCATTATTGACAGCACTAACTCCTCCCCTCTGCTCCCCGCTGGCACTGGTTTCGGCAGTTCTAGCTGAAAAGCCCAAAGACCAGGCCAGTGGTGGCCCGTCAATACAGGTGAACTATGCGGTCGCCTAGGGCACCAAGATAAACGGCCGTTGAGGTCTTTGGAGGCGGGGGCGCCGATCACACGTTTCGCCTGGGGCATCAGTTACCGGCAGCTCGTCTAGGACCCCTCCTGGACGAAATGATTTCACATCACTTCTGGTCTGTGATGTGTCTCCTTTGTAGACACACACATTGTTTCATTTCCCAGGACTCTTAATCCGGATCCTTTGGAAAGCTTGCACTGCCAACCTTTGGAAAGCTCGGATCCTTTGGAAAGCTCGGACTGCACGGCGACAGAAGTATTTTACTCTGCTGGAGATCAGTGCTTGAATTGTGGGGAGAAAAAAGGAAGGAGTCCCTTTGTCCTTCGCAGGTGGTAACATGGGCTACATGGCCGCGCGTGCTCCCCAAAATGCTAACCATTGGTAACGAGTCTGAGGACACTGGAAATGTGTTACTGCTTTGTGCTGGGGCCGTTGGGCAGGCACCCTGACTGCACATGGAATTTGATGACTCCCGGCCCTAGCAGATGACACATTGGGTTATGGGAGGATTTGCATCTTCTCATACTCTATTGTCCTGGGTGACTTGCCATACCTACTCCTAGGCTGGGTGGACAGCTTGCAGAGGCTTCTTGCTCAGGTGTTTAATTTACAGAGAATATTAATTGTACAGGTGCCAAAACATATTTTCATGAATAAGACAGAGCTGAGGTAGCTCCTAAAAGCATCAGGAGAGCCTGGCACTCCCAGGTCTCCCCATCATTGGAGCACTGCTTGGGGTAGACCATAGTGAACTAGCCCAATTTCTGAGTGGGCGGAGTCACCTCTAGCACCAATGAGTGTGCACCACACCTTCCGCTGGCTACCCATTCACTTCCAGCTGCCATTGTAGGTGCTGGGGATCAGTTTCAAGGCCCCCATCCAGCCGAGCACCTAAGCACATGCATAACTGTAATCAAGTCAAGGGCCCCATTGAAGTCAACAAGGGCTGCTCATTTGCTTAATGTTAATGGTGCGTTGACATTACTGGGGCTTAGCTCAATTTGCATAGCTTATTTCAAGTTGTCAATTGCGTAGCTTATTTTGAAATAGGAAGCGCCTTCACAGCACTTATTTCGAAATAGAGCACTCTTCCTCTGACTTCCCTTGCTCCTTGGACAATGGGGCTGTGTCTACACTGGCCACTTATTCTGGAAAATCAGCCGCTTTTCCGGAATAACTTGCCAGCTGTCTACACTGGCCCCTTGAATTTCCGGAAAAGCACTGACGATCTACTGTAAAAAATCAGCTGCTTTTCCAGAAATACTATGCTGCTCCCGTTCGGGCAAAAGTCCTTTTTACGGAAAAGGGCTAGTGTAGACAGCACAGAAGTGTTTTCCGCAAAAAAGCCCCAATCGCGAAAATGACAATCGGGGCTTTTTTCCAGAAAAGCGTGTCTACATTGGCACGGACACTTTTCCAGAAAAAGTGCTTTTCCAGAAAAGCATCCTGACAATGTAGACGTGCTTTTTCCGGAAGTACTTATAACGGAAAACTGTTCCGTTTTAAGCATTTTCGGAAAAGGGTGCCAGTGTAGACATAGCCTGAGGGTTACAGGAGTCGGAGTAAGAAGTCCCCCGGCTTGAAACTATTTTGACACTATTTTGAAATAACTGCCTGCTGTGTAGATATGGACTAAGGTACTTCGGAATAGCACTAATTATTTCAAAATAGGGTTGCAGTGTAGACGTACCCTGAGAATATGTTCAGTGGTCTGCCACACCGAAGCCTAAATCACTACACATTCTGGAATTTGTTTGTCCAGGTGCCACTTTCTGTCCTGTTGTGGCATTTGAGGTCTCAGACTGTTAGAACAGATTCTCCGCTCTTCCATGCTATCAGTAGAGTGTTCTCAGTTGCAAGCCTTTGGCTTTCGATTTCTCCCAAATTGATCAGCAAGAATCTGAATCGGTTGAAGCTGTATGGCTTGTTTTGTTGAGTCAAGCATCTGACTGTCTTATGCTATTTCTTTGGGCTAGGATGGTTTGGGGATTGGGGTTTTTTTCAGTAGGGTTTTGTGTGTCAGAGCGATGCGCTGATTACTTTGGATTAGGCAACCTTTAGGAATGGTGGGACATTGTGACTGAATATTGGACCTGATCCAGTGTTCGCTGAAGATAATAGGAAGACTTCCAATTGACTTAAATAGAGCTTGTATCTGCCTCATTGTCTGACCACCTGGTTGATTGTATTCATGTCATTCTATATTGTAAAATTTAAGAAGTTAGGTCCAGGTTTTATTTTTCATCTTTTTTCTATTCATCCTTTTCCAATAGCATGCCACACTAGTTATTCAGTGAATCCTGCAAATCAAATACAATTAACTGATCATCCATGTATTATACTTTTTGATTAAGCCTCCAAGATTAATTTTCTGCTTATTTGCAATTGATAGTAAAATTCATATTCATTCCAGTCTGACCACTTGCTGTAATTCCTAAACATTTATATCAATATTTCAGACAAGATGGACTATCAGATTAATCCAAATACAAAGTCAGAATTAGCCTGATATGGGTTAATTTGTCTCTTATCGACAAAATGAAAGACTCTTAAGCAAGAAGCATGCGCGATGTTATTCATAATTTTGCAAGTGACAGCTGTATTGAGAAGGATGATCGTATGTGGCAAAGTAACTTGGAATAAATTGGCCAATATAATTGGAAATATAATATTTTAAATACATCTCATCCATTAAAATTTATTTATCTAAAGTTTTACACGATAAATGGAATAATTTCATATGGTTTTATTTAAAAATTCAGCATTCTGTTCTTCCAGTTCATTGTGCAAATGATTCATGGAAATCTATGCAATCAACAAACACAATTACAATACCCTGAGGAGGAAAATCACCACTGCATAAATAGTCGGGCTACATTCAAGCCTTATTTGGCATACTCACTTTTTTCTTTAAGCTATCACCAGTTACGTCTTTTTACCACTGACAGCCACATATTTTCCTATGGAAAGCCTTACCTATCGGTTAGATCAGGAGACCTAGGTTCCCTTCCTGGTTCTGCCTTGGCTTGATTGGATAAGTCACTTCATCTCGTGTGGCAAGCAAATGTAAACAATTAATGCCAATGGCCACCTATACCAAGCACATCAAGGTTCTTGAATGGAAAGTACTAAAGAAAATGCAAATTATTTGAATGTCATGAAGACCATATTTTTCTCCCTAGCAGATAACATTTACCAGTTACAAAAAAAACCAGGCTGAATCTGAGATGGATGGGGTAACAGGGCATCTTTATTGCTAATACTTGTTCCGTCTTGGATCCTGCCTACCTGGGATGCAAGTGAGCAACCAATTTACCCAAGTACGCCTTTTTATTTTAGTTAGTATTTAAATATCCTTATCAATTATATCACTCTTTGGGCCCTAATTCAGTCATGTGAACACCCATACAATGCATAATCATAACCGTGTGGTGAATATAATGATACCCACCCCAGGTTACTGTTTACAGCTTTTTAGCTGATGTGAAACCTGCTGACATCACAAAATTCCAGGCATCAGCAACTTACCAGGGGTACAGGAGATGTGACCCTGAAGGTATAATTCACAGCAGATAAGGGAGTAAGAAAGATAGCGTTGCAAACACATAGGCCATTCATTAAAAAGTTACATCTTGGGTACAGCTGCATGCTCAACTATCCTGGACAAGCAAGGGAGGAGGAATTAAAACAAGTCTGTAAAGCAATAGAAGCAGGGTCTGCCTGTGCCGTGCCCTATTACCATGGTTGTAACTACCAAGACCTCTTATTTAATGCTTACAACCCCCAACACTATGTTTTTGCAAACGGCCAGCATAGAACATAAGAACGGCCATGCTGGGTCAGACCAACGGTCCAACTATCCCAGTGTCCTGCCTTCCACCACTGACCAATACCAGGTGCCCTTAGAGGGAACGAACAGAACAGGGAATCAACAAGTGTTGCCCATTCCCAGCTTCTGACAAAGGGTATGTCTACACTGCAGCGCTACTTTAGGATACTTCCGGTATCCCAAAATAGCTATTCCACGTCTTTTGAGCAAGCTCGTTATTTCAAAATATAATGGGCTCATCATTCCAATGTCCCTGTAAACCTCATTCCACGAAGAGTAAGGGACATTTCGGAATAGCATTCTTATTTCGAAATTTGATGCTGTGTAGGTAGCATGAAAATTTGGAAATAAGCTATTTTGAAATTAACTTGAAATAAGACACGCAATTTGCATAGCTCAAATTGCGTAGATTATTTCGAGCTATGGGCGCAGTGTAGACATGGCCAAACAGAGGCTGGGGACACCATCCCTTCCTATTCTGTCTAATAGCCATTGGTGGACCTATCCTCCATGAATGTATCTAGTTCTTTTTGAACCCTGCTAATGTCCTGGTCTTCACAACATCCTCTGGCAAGGAGTTCGACAAGTTACACTGCTACCTATTAATTTCATTTTGAGTGCATCTAGACTACATGGCTCTGATGATGGAGCCATGTAAAGTAGTTTATTCGACATAGTCAATGAAGCGGGGATTTAAATAATCCCCGCTTCGTTAAAATAAAAATGGCTGCTGCGCTGTGCCGACAATCAGCTGATCCAGCACAGTGCAGCAGTCTAGACACGGCACGGTCAACAAGGGAAGCCTTTGTTGACCACTCCGGTAAACCTTGTTTCACGAGGCATACCGGAGTGGTCAACAAAGGCTTCCCTTGTCAACCGTGCTGCATCTAGACTGCCGCGCTGTGCCAGATCAGCTGATTGTGGGCACAGCGCAGCAGCCATTTTTATTTTAATGAAGCGGGGATTATTTAAATCCCCGCTTCATTGACTATGTCGAGTGAACTACTTTACATGGCTCCGTCGACAGAGCCATGTAATCTAAACGCACCCTTAGTGACTCCTAGTTTTTATGTTATGGGAACAAGTAAATCACTTTTGCTCATTCACTTTCTCCATAACTGTCATGATTTTATAGACCTCTACAAGAGCGGCTCGAGGAGAGCTGCTGGCAACTGGCAACCTAGGCGGAATGTGCAATTGGCGCCCCCGTCTCCATAGCCCTCAATGGAGTGACGTCATCATTGGGCGCCGCATTAAACGTGGTGCCCTAGGCAACTACCGAGGTTGCCTATATCCATGGGCCACCCCTCGACCTCTATCATATTCCCCCTTAGTCTCCTCTTTTCTAAGATGAAAAAGTCCCAGTCTTTTTAATCTCTCTTTATATGGCAGATAAAAATCCCTAATCATTTTGTTGCCCTTTTCTGAACTTTTTCCAGTGCCAAGATATCATTTTTGAGATGAGGGAACAGTATCTACACTCAGTATTCAGAAGCTTATATAGAGGCTTGTGTGTCATTGCTTCCTTGTGCTCACTGTCTAGCTATCTCTTGTCTTACAGATAATAAACTTCCTTAAAGGTAGGAACCGTCATTTGTTAAGCGTCCGAACAACACCTAAGCACAGTGGGGACCATGATTCATTTCCACAGGTACGCACTTAATAATTAAGAAGTCCCACTTAGGCCTTCCAAAGTTGATGAGAAAGATTTGAAAGAAATAGAGCTTTACTTTCTTCATTGCGTTAACCGTAGATGATTGAAATAACAAGGAGAAAATAGAGAAACATGCATAATAAGAACATAGAAAGAAGTCAGTGCTTCAAAGTACGGGAATACGAAGGTCCTTTAAATGTTTCTTTTTTTCCTTTTTCATTTTTTGCAACAACATAGTGTAGGACATTCCATACAAGCAGCTTTGAAAGTATATTAAGTTTATACCCTCCAAGGTCAGGAAGGGCCTGAGTTTTGACTGTAATCTAATTCTGCCCCCTTGTGCATGGGAATTATGATACAGTCTTAATTGCTGATCATATGTTATTTCTTAAATCATAGAACCCAATTTCCAGAATGGCTGAGCAGGTACAGTGCCCCATTGGCATTAGCACTTCTGAAAGAATCAGACTCATCAAATATAGTCTCCTCCACTGTTTTCTGGGACACACGTATATTGCAGTGGCTGTGTACTAAGGGAAAGCAGAATTCATAGGGGTCAGTTGTATGAAGAGTACATAAAGTACACATGCAACAGACTACATGCTAAATGTTCAACGTAGAAGAATAGTAAAGGTTTGCTTACATATGTGTCACCTTAGTTTGCCGCTAAGGCAGGGACGGGGAAACTTTTTTGGGTCAGAGGCTGCTGACCCACAGAAAAATCAGTCGGGGGCACACAAAAGTAAGAAGCAAAAAAACATCCAAACAAAAAAACCCAAAAACCAAACACTCAGGGTACGTCTAAACTATATGGCTCTGTCGACAGAGCCATGTAGATTTGTTTGGCAAAGGGAAATGAAGCCGCGATTTAAATAATCGCGGCTTCATTTACATTTACATGGCTGCCGCGCTGAGCCGACAAACAGCTGATCAGCTGTTTGTCAGCTCAGCGCGCTAGTCTGGACGCTCCCCTGTCGAAATGAAAGCCTTTTATCGACATCCCCGGTAAACCTCATGCTACGAGGCATAACGGGGATGTCGATAAAAGGCTTTCAGGTCGGAGCGGAGCGTCCAGACTAGCGCACTGAGCCGGCAAACAGCTGATCAGCTGTTTGTCGGCTCAGCGCGGCAGCCATTTAAATTTAAATGAAGCCGCGATTATTTAAATCGCGGCTTCATTTCCCTTTGCCTATCTCTCTAATCTACATGCCTCCATCAAAGGAGGCATGTAGTCTAGACACACCCTTAGTGACATGGCTCCTGACTGAGAAGGAGAAAGACACTCCCCTTGCACACCAAAGCGTATGGGGCCCAGGCTAGTAGATTGTGTGTGCTTTAGTTCTGTGGTGGAGGAAAGCTGGAGCATCAGCGCACGCTCCCCAATGCTGGGTGGGGAGCCCCGAGTCTTGGGGACTGGATCCAGGCAAGCTGGGAGCCACATCCAGCCCCCAGCTCTCAAACTCCCCACTCCTGTGCTTAATCAGCTTTGTACTTCTGACCATAGTTCCTGATTTACACATTAATTTACACAGTATTTGGTCCTGCCATGGGGGCTGGGGACTGGACTTGATGACCTCTCGAGGTCCCTTCGAGTCCTAGTATTCTATGATTCTATCATTAAGTAGATATGTAATCAACCGGCTCTCTGCCTGAATTGAGCCTAAGAAAAATTGTGCTGGTTCAAAGGCCAGACCTATAATGCATGGGTACATGTCCCAATTTTACTTTGTCATTTTATGATTTTAGGACTTTTTCCACCCTCACACACATAAATGTAATTTTTGCCTCACTGTAAAACTATACTAGAAGAATAAGATGGACTCTCAGGCTAGCTACCATTCTATTATTGCTTTTGCCTCTGCAAACTGTGCCTGGTTTACTTCATCCAAACGCATAATTACAAAAAAGGTCTTTGGTGTCTTTAGAAGAAACAGTCAATTTGGTGTTCTCGAAGTTGTTCAATTTTCTTTTGTGCTTTTCTTTTAGCAGCCTGGATTTCCAACCCAGCATGCCCTTTCTTTACTATACAGAGTTTATCTAGCTCAGTGGAGAAGATTGTTTTGCTCAGTGAACAACAAAGCACTGTTGCTATGCAAACTACCATTCGCCTGGCATTATAGAGTAAGACCTTGTCTACATTGGCACATTTCGGTGCCAAAAACTACCTTTTCGTGACAGACTATTGAGAGCATTTAGACTTCAATGTGACTTTTTTGGGAAAAACACCCAGTTTTGGCAACAAAAAACCTCCGCCCCAAGAGAGATTTTTGTCTATCCCCCTCCCTTTATTGTCTTTTCCCCTCCCTTTACTGCTGTTTGTTTTATCGAGAGAATGGGCTTCTGCCACGATCCAACCATGACTACCCTGAAGGCTCTTCTCAGGGTTTTGCAATCTCTGCTGCCCTGCAGGCATGCACCCCTCCCCTATCAAAACCTCAGGAAGTATCTGACAGCTGAGTGACCTGCTCCATTTGGGGAACAAAGAGCAAATCATTCAAATATCCCTATTCTTGTTCTGTGCTAGGAACACCGAGAGACTGCTGTGCTGTTTTGACATTCAAGCTCACAGAGCTACAAGGGAATCCAAAGAAGTGCAGGGATCAGCTCTGCTTTCCCACAGAACTGCACTGTGGGATGCCTACCCACACTGCTTTGCTCTATCTGTCAACAGGAGAGTGAGCAATGTGGCCATGAAATGTCAACAACGGGAGGCAGAAAAACCAGTTCGATCCGTTTTCACTTTGGGCGACTTTTGCATGTCGACAGCACTCGTCCCCAACCCTTCCCAGTGTAGACTTAACCTAAGTGAACAAACAAAGGGGTCTCTTGTTCTTCACTCTTCTCTCCTCCAACAAGTGCCATGCCAAAACAAGGGAGAACATGATTATAGATTCAAGCTGTTGCCAGTCATTTTGACAGGCAGGGTGAATAAAGCACTGGACCTTCACTCCCGCTTTAGGCAACGTTTTGAAATAGCTGCTGGCTGTCTCACAGTATATCTGAGGGAGATAAATCACAGACTTCCAATTTTGTATCTCATGGAAAGGCAGTAAATACAGGTTTGCACTTAATAGCCTCTGCCATCCAACAATCTCATAGCAATTGTTCCATGTTCTTTACATCTTACATTCGTTTATGATGCATTGGCCCATTTCACAGAGGAGATCACTGAGGCACAAGGAGCCAAATTTTCTCCCCTATTTGGGCCTCTCAGTGCTGTCTATACAGTGAAAAGAGGCTGGAATCTTGTCCTAGACATTGTCCGGGCCTAGAGAAGCTCTCAGTCATCATAAAGCTTCCATCACTGCTCCTTAATCAACCCATCCTCCCCTCTGCACAACAAAGGAGGAGTTTAGGATAAAGGCTGGAGTCGCTGGGAGGAGTATGCTGTGTGCTGCCAGTGCTCTCTACAGTCACTTGGACTCCATAGCCAGCCGTGTAAGTGACTCCAGCTCCGGCTTGCTCTGAGGATATGCAGCTGGTGAATCAGGGAATTGTAACCTGGTCAAGGATGTCTGTGCCCCACTTGCATGGAGGGGATTGAAACACAGAGGGAATCTAAGCCAGAGAGATGAAGTCAACTGCCCAAAGCCACACAAAATGAGGTTTCCCTCTTTCTACACTGTGCTGGGGATGTGGTGTGGATTGGGTTAAAGCCCCATGGCAGCCAGCGGACAGGTGACATGAATCTCTATCGTAAGGGTGACTCATGGCTAGGGCCCATTTGAAAGAAATGAAGAGCTCCATTGGCAGCTGCCTGTGAGTGACAAGATCACTTTTCTTCATACTGACAAGCTGACATGGACTCCTGACAAAATGTGCAAATACCTGTGAGCACGTACACAACACCCGCCTCTGATATCACTTACTTTGTTCTTCCACTGGTTGACTCCATTCACTTCTCTGAAGTTTCTCCTGATTTATGTCAGTGCCATAGCACAGATTCAGGTTGCAGCAGAGACAAATATTGAAATGAATTCAATTTTTAAACCAGCTACTGGGGAAACAGATCAATGACATTTTCTTGGCTAACAAGGAAAATAGAGCTGGTAACCTCCAGTAACCTTCACTTTTCCAAAGGAGATGCCTTAACCCAGTACAGTCAGTCTGTTTTCAGTCCTAAAACGCATGTAAGGACTCTCGGATGGTTGAAATTCAATTCAAGTGACTTGTGATGTTTTTCATGATCTGCTGAAAGAAATATTTCAAATCTGGGATTCCTCCCCCCACCCCTTGCAACTCAGTAGCGGAGAGCACCATATTTCAATGGTCCACTTCAACGGGAGCAAGGAAGCTCAGTGCATCCATCAGGGAGCAACCCGTCAGAAAAGTCTGCATTATGTCAGCCTGTGTAATTTCATTCATTGTTTGCAAATGAAGGACCTGATTTTGCTGACTCCATGCACTGGGCAGTACCTTATTGCATGTGAAGTGGCGCGTCAATCAATGGAATGAAATCCGGTGAAGCATTGCACTTTGTGCAAGTAGGAAGCACAGAAATCAGCCAATAGCCAGGACCTCACCACGGGTTGAGAGAGTCTCTAGACATAACCTGGGTTAAGCAACCAACTTAAGATGATCTCCTGCTGCTGCTGCCCTCCTTATTCTCTTTCTGCTGCAGGCCAAGAAACAAGTTACTACAATCTTTAAAAGTGTATCAAACTTACCTCCTTGTGCTGGATCAACTACTCAGGCCAGAAGGTAGTCAACTCCCTGCTGACTCTGTGCCCTTTGCGGTCAGAGGGGATGACCAGGTGAGCCTGGAATGTAGATCCAGTTATCGTAGATAGTTCTCTGAAAACATCCACGCAGTGTGCAGCGACACTCAAAAAAGCAAATACGACGCTAGGAATTATTTAAAAAGGGATAGAAAATAAGATGAAGAATATCTTACTACCCTTATATAAAACTATGGTACGCCCAGATCTTGAATACAGCGTACAGATGTGGTCTCCTCACCTCAAAAAAGATATTTTGGCATTAGAAAAGGTTCAGAAAAGGGCAACTAAAATGATTGGGGGTTTGGAACAGGTCCCATATGAGGAGAGGATAAAGAGACTGGGACTTTTCAGTTTAGAAAAAAGGAGATTGAAGGGGGATAAGATAGAGGTATATAAAATCATGAGTGGTGTGGAGAGGGTGAATAAAGAAAAAATATTTACTTGTTCCCATAATATAAGAACTAGAGGACACCAAACGAAATTAATGGGTAGCAGGTTTTAAATTAATAAAAGAAAGTTCTTCTTCATACAGCGCACAGTCAACATGTGGAACTCCTTGCCAGAGGAGGCTGTGAAGGCTAGGACTATAATAGTTTTAAAAAGAACTAGATAAATTCATGGAGGTTAGGTCCATAAAGGACTATTAGCCAGGGGGTAAGGAATGGTGCCCCGGTCTCTGTTTGTCAGAGGCTGGAGATGGATGGCACGAGACAAATCGCTTGATCATTGTCTTCAGTCCACCCCCTCTGGGACACCTGGCATTGGCCACTGTTGGCAGATAGGATACTGGGCTACATGGACCTTTGGTCTGACCCAGTAGGGCCATTCTTATCCTACCACACCAGGGTCCTAGATCTAGATAGGCTGAAGCAGGGGGTAATAAAAATCCTTATGCTCCCTCCTCTGACTGAGAAAGACACGGACCCAATCTAGCTCTAGTTCCTTGTCATTACTAATGTAGTGCCCTCAAAACGGGATTGGTAACTATGTTATTTTCTAAGGCAGGAAGATGTTTCATGGGGGATACAGAAGAATTCAGAGTAAACACGCTGAGCCTTTCAACAAAGCATGTGTGGTGTAAACTTGCCCATTGAACGAGGAGGAGGAGTAAAGTGGGTAGTTGTCTTGTAGGCTGGTGATAAAAAAAATGGCCCAGAGTGCCCAGCCACCGCTACTAGTTGGACTTCCTGGCTCTGGGCAGCATGGTGGGCTTTTGGGGGAGGAGGAAGGAGGGTGTGGCACTCTCTGGGTGACATAGACGGTTGCCTAGCTCACATCTTATCCCTTCCATACAAGACCCCACCTCTTCCAGCGCCACGGAGCAAGATCCCTCACACCTTGCTGTCAGCCCTGCTGTGTGTAATTAATTACTCTTAAAAATGAGCTGTACAGTCAAACACACAGTCTTTTTAATAAAGTCTTTTCTCCAATGCTTTTATAGGCTCATATGGGCTTGGAGGCACAATTTATAAACATACATTTCTGCTCTATTTTCATTCTGTTTTGGAGACAGATTGTTGAGAAAGAATTAAAATGGTCCTCTTTGAAGAGCTATACCACTTAAAATCAAAGGATTTTGTTTTCTATAGTGGACCAAACTTTGCACCAATCTCTAAGGAAGCCAGTGGGTTCACAGGAGATAGAAATCCACACACACTTGGGCTAGATCTTTTTAGAAAACAGTTGGCCAAAATAGACCCAACTAATTAACAGATACAAGAAAAAAAAATCTCTGAACACAGATATTTCTGGCCTTCTAGAAAGTGGAAGGTAAACATTGGATGAAGTCATCAAAATGTATTCAAACCCTGGAAGGCATCTGAGTTCTACAGTGCATCACATTTCTCTACCCAGAAAATACCTTCTAGACCAGGCCTTTAGCCATTAAATTGCTTTAAAGCTAATAATATTCACCCTCATGTAAATTCCTTCCTTTGGAAAAAAGATTAGCATCACTCAGAAAATGCTGGGCTCCGAAAATGATAGGAAGTCACTTAGACTGAAGCGCATTGTCACCTCAAGAGGTAATTTGGCTTCAGCTGCTTGTTCTGTGGCACTGACATAGGCAGAAAGCCAGAAATAAGCTGTGATAAGCGATGTGGTTTTCACCTTACCCTTTCAGTAATGAACGCAATGATTTCCTATAGCAAAATGTGTTCTGAATCCCATCTTGACAAACTGAAACAGAGACACCCTGGAAATCTAATAGCAGTGGATCAAACTGAAGCATCTCACCTCACATTCGGTATCTTCATCTACTGTTTGACATCTACTGGTTTCATGTTTGCCCCCTCCCAAAAGGGGTGACTTGTCTCTGATTTCCTTATGCCACAATCACCCTGAAATGCTCATTTATAGGTAGCAATACTAATATTATTTACCTATAACTAAAAGCAAACTGGCTAAATTGAGTAATGCATAATACAGTCCTGTTATCAATTTGTCCCTGCTTGAAACATGGTTCAAGTCAGTGTGACTGAATTTACAATCACATTCAATAGTCAACATGAAAGAAATAAGAGACTAATTTGTTTCAGGTTATAGGCCTGAATTTTCAGAGGTGCTGGGCACCTAGAGATGAGAGCTGGAATTAAATCCTTCTGAAAAATCAAGCCAGAGATGTCCAGCTCATCAATGGTCATTACAGGCTAGTCATGAGGAATCTTTTCAGTCAAGGGAGAGTCAATATTGGTATGGCAAACTTCCGGTGTTATTGCCTGTGCCATATCAGATTTTGTGGATAGATTTTAAAATGTACTTCGAACTATAACATTCATTCTTAAAATCTGTATAAGAAGCTAACTGCAACATTTAAAGTATCGATCATATAAAAACAATAAAAATACACATCTCCAACACACTGTCATAAAAGCAGAGCTGAAAGAGCAGCGGGACACATTTTCTTCAAATCTTACTGATGTTTGAAGATGAAATTCCCTTTGACCAAAATTCAGAGAGAGAGAAGGCATTTCTGTGAACATTTGAAATCCTGAAACAGTCTCTGAAAAACATATATTTAAACCTACTAAATTAGATATTTGATTGTCAGAATGGCGATTTGGAAAAATCTTGCGCAGGTAGATCAGAAGTGATACCATGGGAATAAAACAAGTAGTGAGTGTGGTACCAACTATGAAGTCTCAATGGGTGCAGCTACACTGCAAGGCTTACCTCGAAATAAAACTATGCAAACTGAGCTACGTCAATTGCGTATCTTATTTTGAAAGAGCTTATTTCAAAATAGGGGGAATAGCGCTAGTTATTTCGAATTAGTGTTACAGTGTGGTCATACCCAATATGAAATATTGTCAAAATATTGTCAATGAACACTTCAGTCTCTCTCTCTTTCACACACACACACACACACACACACACACACACACACACAGATTCCAGAGTTGAAGGCCTGTCACACACATGCTGATGTTCACATATGGGGACTGGTAGCCTGCATGAGTAAAGGCCTAGAGATATTTTATTTTAAAACCTACCAACAAAGCTAAAAACAACTTGGGAAATTGAATGCACTGAAACAGTACACATATTTCTGAAGTGTCAGCGTAAAAAGGCTATATATAAAATTAATCTCTCTACATTCTGAATCCTTTCCATTTCTGCCTGGTGGTTTCAAAGCCTTGCTTGTCCCTTTCTCCCTTGCCCTGTATCATCTCTTTATTATGCTGAGCAAAGACAAGATCCAAAATGGTTTGCTATGGGTTTTTGACCATACCTCTGGAGCGCAAAATGAGTGTCAAAAGTCCCATATTCCTCTAAGACAGGGAAGGGAACGTTTTTGGGTCTGGGGCTGCAGATCCACAGAAAAATCAGTCAGGGGCCACACAAGTGAGAAGCAAAAAACCCAAAAAACTCCTCAATGACGTGGCCCCCGACTGAGAAGGAGAAAGGTACTCCCCACCAGATCCTAGGGGGCCCAGGTTAGTAGTTTGTGTGCTCCAGCTCTGCATTTGGATCTCCACACCTGGCCCCCAGGCCTTAGGCTCCCCACATCGATCTATCAGACACTTGAGGGCTGGGGACTGGACTCAATAACTTCCCTTCCAGTCCTAGTATTCTATGATTTGGCAGTCTGTGGTCAAGGGATTCTTTAACCATCCAAGTCTTTGTTAGCCTTAGCTACATTCAGAACTTCAGCAAAATGAAACATTAATGGACCCTGAAAGATGTCTCTTCAGCTCAGCCCACTCAGAGAAGCCCCATTTCAGCACAAGAAGAGTGCAAGGGAGAATTTCTGTGCAAAGAGCACAGGCAAGATGAAATATTAGCTTGTAGACACAAGAGTCAATCTCCCTCAGAACTCAGTTATTCACATGACCTATATCACTTTATCCTATTATAGCTGGAGAAACAACCAAGTCCATATGGGCCCAAATGAGAAGTCAAATATAGCTTAGATTTCTCACAACTGTTGTTTTACCAGTCAAGCAAATTTGATTTTTTAAAAGCATTTTAAGAGAGATACAATTTGTGCAGTGGAGTGACAAATGACTTTTGTTGAAGAGAAACTGGGATTAAGATCCTTCCGGGAGGGTGTGAATGGCTTCACTGAGAAAAATAAAATCCAGCAGAAATGGTTCTGAATTCTCAATTGAAATGGTACTTCAAAATACCCTGGAACTTGGGTAGGGTGGAGTGAAGGGGTGACTTCTGATCTAGCTGGCTTGTATTGCGGTTCTGGACTAAACCCAGATCCTAGCTCTGTGCACCAACGCAAGTTTTTAGGAAGTTATCAGGATCCAAATTTTAGAGATAAGACTCACATATAATATCAAAACAGATGCATATTCTAAACCATGAGCTCAGTCACTCAGGCATGGTAATAAAAAAATTACCCATGAATATAGTTACAAGCCCTCTCCAAATAGAGAAAAGGATTACAAAAGAGCTCTATAGCTGTACAAATGTAAAAAAAAAAAATTAATAGATTTGGTGTCAGGAGATGGCACATATAGATATATCAAAGTTCTTGAGATTTGTAGGGCCTATAAAAGTTCTTATTGCTGGGCACAGCAGATAGCTTCCTCTGGGCAGCTCTTTATGTCACCCCTCACCAAAAATAGATGCAGCCATTAGGAAAATATGGATCAGGGGCTGAATTGCCTGCCTCTTCCAACCTCTGGACTATGAATGGGACTTTTCTGCTGTGCACAATAATGCTAAGGGGGAGCTAATTACAGCTCTCCGTTTTAGAGGCCAGTTTTGCCCCACAGAAGTTAAGTGGCAAACAAGATAATGGAGAAGAAACTAGCTAGGCCACCTCTGCCTCTTGGGGATTTATCCATCCTAGACTCTTCTCCCTTTACTTTGCTAAAGGAGCAGAGTAGGTCATAACATCTGCCCCTGTGAATCTGGCACTGGAGGATAAACATTGTAATGGAAAAAGGTGGAATTCCACAGCTTGTATTTTAGGCACTGGATAGTACTAATTATTGTTTTTAATTGCCATTTTGGATCTTGGACACCAGAGGGAGGAAGAATGATCCAGTTTATCTCTTTGCAAATTTGGGCTTGCTCTGAGATGCATTTGCTCGTATCTGAGCAGCTAGTTAGAGGGGACAGAGATGCATTACCTAAGGTAACACCTTCAGGAAAACTCTGCACCAGAAGCTGTGAGGTGTAGGCCACAGTTTTGCTTTATATTAATAGTTTTTCTTTCACAAGTCAACAGATTCCCTGCTTTGACTCATCTTTTTTAGACCATTCCTGTTATGTTACCACAGTTCCTTTTGGCAGGAAGTGGAAATGAAGTGTACCTTTCCCTATTGTTTTTTTTCTTTAAACTCTGAACCTTGAAACGTTCCAGAGAGATGCCATTTCCCCCCTAGGAAAAACTCCATTAGAATCCTTTATCAAGGCCTTGTTTTTTCTAATGTTCTCTCGTGGTTTCAACTGGAGACCAATTACCTTTTCCAAACTGTAGCTCCATGGGTATGATGTGTTCTACCCAGGGCCGGATTAAAGGGGGAGCTCGCCGGGCAGCTGCCCGGGGTGCTAACTTATGGGAGGCACCTGATGGCAGCTGTAAGGTGCGCCATGCGCCCAAAGGTGGGGCTGCACATGCGCTGTGAGCCAAGGGACAGAGTTGCGAATGCATCACATGCCCGCTGCCCGAGACACAGGAATGGCTCAAGCTGGCCCTTGTTCTACCCCCCAATCTCTGCTCCTGATTAAATATTAAAACAATGGATTTGCTTAAATGGGATGTTCTTTCAGACAGGAACCAGCTTTCCCCCCCCCCCCCTTCTTGTTTGTGCAGTGCCTAGCGTAAGAGAACACAGCTACCTGGGGTTGGTAGGCCCTACTCCACAGCCAGTAATCTCAGCTAGGAAGAGCTCATTATAAAAAAAAAATCCAGAAGAAAACTTTCTGCTCCCTTTGGAGATCAAATTGCACTAAATACCAGCTCATTTTATAAACCTCTTGCACCCAAGGTCTGCCAACAACTGCTGACTGTTGTCTCACAGCCCTTTAAAAGAAAACATTTCTGCTTAAATGAGTCGTTTCCCCAATCTTCAACTCCTCCTCCTCAGAAGAAGAACAAGAGGGGGTATGAAAAATAACCAATAGGAAAAAAGGAACCTTGTTCTAGGAGCTCCTTAGGAATAGATTCATAGCACACCACTTTGTATGTTCATTTGTAGTGGAGTACACCCAAAAGGTGCCAACCCCACTCACCCTGACACCCATGTTACTAGTAGAGAGCCTATATACTCATAAGAAGGTACAATCCTTGCCCTGAATAATTTTCTAGCTGGCCATTTTGAGCCTACTGAAAACAGGACACCAGAAATCCAACAAGAGCAGAACAAATGTAGGAGAAACATTGTGGGGGCAAAAAAACTAATCAATTTTCAAAAGGAAAGAGTGCTTAGACTTAAAAACCAGCTAAACAAAGAGATTCTCTCACCCACCCACCCTCATCTCATCCTAAACTAAACCAAGGCTGAATGAGAATCTAGCAACAGTCTGGGACTAATGTGTTCCCTTTAATAGTCCCTGCCTCCAATTTGTTAATGGAGCAATTAGCACCAGCTGAACCTATCTACATTCCCTCAGTGCATGGGAGAAGCTCTCAGGCAGTCCCTGCAGTGAAAACACACCCTTTCTGGATCTTCTGCTGATGGCCAGCTTTCAGGGTGGATATGCCCCACCTGGCTGTAACCCAGGGAGCTTAGAATTGCACTGGCATATATAAGGAGCTGAAAAGGGGCTCTTTTATTTTTCATTAAAGATAGTATTGTGGGTAGAAGAGGGAAACAAGGTAGGGAGAGCATGGCAGTTGATTGAGATTACATTGCCTGCTTCTGGTTTCTGTTACACAGTCTGTTACAATTGTAGAGGCTTTAAGAGCAGGGGGGAACATTCCAGTCGCTGAGTCTGACCTGCAAAACACCAGCTAAAGAGCCTCACTCAATTGTTTCTGTATTTGTGTTTCAGTCAGAGCAGCCTGTGTTTGGGTGGGTTTTTTTGTTTTTTTAAGCATCAGGACACAAAGCAGTCAGAACAGCAGAAAATAATTACTCAAGCAGCCTCCATCCCAGCAATTCTTGGGCTGTAATTCCCAGCCCTGTGTTGCTTTTCCATATAAATGATCCTAACAAAGACCTGTAGCCCACCTGTGCTATTGGAAGAGTCAATAGGTCATCATGTGCTTGGTTAACCTGTTAGGTTTCAGCCTGTGAGCTGGAGATGTTAATGGCTCTAGCAAGGCACTGAGCAAGTGGAAGGCAGGTTTCTCTAAAGAAGAGAGGTCTTGCCCCTTTCAAAATGCTGTGGCATGTAGCAGAACAAAATGCTAGGCTGGATTAATGCCTTAAGTATGCAGACCCAGGGGCTATGTCTGCCCTGGCGGCTTCTTGCGCAAGAACACATCCACATGGCCATGTGCAAGCTGTGCTTTTGCATAAGAGCATCCATGGCAGTGTGGATGCTCTCTTGTGTGAGAAAGCTCTGATGGCCATTTTAGCCATAGGGCTTTCTTGTGCAAGAAACCTCTGCCACGTGTCCACACTGCCCTCTTGCACAAGAGAGAGCTTACACCGGTTAGAAAAGAGTGTAGCTCTTGCGCAAGAAGCCCTTTCTTACCACGCCATTCTGTAAATCTTCTTGTGCAAGAGTGGGTGGGCAGTGTGGACGCTCTGTGGAAGAAAGGCCATTCTTACGCTATAACCTGCCAGTGTAGACATAGCCCTGGAGTACATTTAGTACTTCAGATTTGGTATGAATGGACAATACCTGGACTCAGAGTCCTTGTGAAGCATTTCCTGTGTAAATGATTCTTACAATACCCATCCTGCATTTCCACTTCTGTGCCATTTGCCTTCCCAGGAGAGAGGTGTTTTCTATCCAGTGGATATGTGTTAGACACAGGTTGCTCCAGGGTTTGTGTCCTATTGATCGGCACAGAAATGACACGAGATCCAGGCTGCTGGACAGGCCTGTCTGATCTCGGTGGCCCACTCTTCAGGTGGAGGGGAGGGGCTAGGATGGACCTGGAGTCACGCATGAGAGAATCTGAAGAGAGAAAGCAGGGGTCATGGAAGAGTCATGTGGGACCCAGGGGAGAGTCTGAGCAGAGACCCCCAAGTGAAAGGTGACAGTCTAATGAAAGTCTGCCAGGGAGTGGCCAAAGGAGAAGACCGCAATGGCTTCACCCTCAGGGGAAGGGAGGGGCCACAGATAAACCAGAAGCCAATCAAACACCTGGCACGAATGGGAAAAGGTCAGGATGCGTGTGTGGGCAGAGACATAGTAAAAGGGGATCAGAAAGGGATACGGAGCACTAACTAACGTGAAAGTTCCCAGCCTATTTTGGCTGAAAGATCAAAGTCTCCTAATGGTCCACACAGCAGATGCGATCTGGGTAGTGGCCAGGAGCAGCCCTAGACGAGCTGCTGGCAACTGGCGCCCTAGGTGAAACACACAATCGTCGCACGATCGGTGCTCCTGCCTCCAAACCCATCAATGGTCGTTTAATTTGGCGCCCTAGGCAACCTCCTAGTTCGCACCTATGGACGGGCCACCACTGATAGCGGCAACAGCAGAGCAAGCACCACCGCCAATGGTAGCCGCACACACAGCTCCAAAACCAGAAAGTCACTCATGAAAAGAGCGTGTGAAAGAAAAAGTTTCCTAACAAGCACTTGCAGGACACCGGGCTCCAACCATGTCCTTGTAGGCATGTTGTGAAAGCTCCGCAGAGAAGGGGAAATAGCCTTTAGTCGCTTGGGGTATGTCTACACTACCCTCCTAGTTCGAACTAGCGGGGTAATGTAGGCATACCGCACTTGCAAATGAAGCCCGGGATTTGAATTTCCCGGGCTTCATTTGCATAAGCGGGGAGCCGCCATTTTTAAAACCCCGCTGGTTCGAACCCCGTGCAACGCGGCTACACGGGGCTCGAACTAGGTAGTTCGAACTAGGATTCCTATTCCACGAGGTGTACCGGTAGTTCGGAATAGGAAGCCTAGTTCGAACTACCTAGTTCGAGCCCCGTGTAGCCGCGCTGCACAGGGTTCGAACCAGCGGGGTTTTAAAAATGGTGGCTCCCCGCTTATGCAAATGAAGCCCGGGAAATTCAAATCCATTTGCAAGTGCAGTATGCCTACATTACCCCGCTAGTTCGAACTAGGAGGGTAGTGTAGACATACCCATGGTTAGATGCAAAATAAGCAGTGAAGAGTGGATTCTCCCTACCCCGCCTCTCTGTAGTGCCAGTTAACCAGGGCTCTCTTCAGAAAGGATGCAGCTTTTCATTAGAGCAAGCTAAACCCTGCTCGCAGCACCCTGAGTTAGAAAATCCAGTCTCAGACCAGCCATCTCCCCCAGTCGTATCTTGGGAAAGTAGCTCTCTGCCTCCGTTCCCCCCCCTCTAACCATGCGACCAGCACTGAACACCTGCCCCTTTCACAGCCTGCATTCTCCCCTTCCTCTGGGTTGGAAATCATTCATGGTTCGTGGACAGTGGTTCATGAAGTCCCAGAGCATGGGTGTGCACAGTCAGGGCTATCTCCGGCGGCCTGGCTTCTGTGAAGAAAATGTCCGTGTCGTCATGTTTTCCTGGGTCACGGCCTCTCCGCACCATACTGGCTCTGCATCCTCAGGCTCCTAACCCAGCTGTAGCGATACACAGCCCTTGTAGGGTTGAGCAGGGACACCTCATCCCCACTGCCCTTACAACACCAGGTCCGTGTCCCCTCCAAAATTCACCCAGCTGTCTTTGCCCTGGGGAAAGGGCTTCAATGGCATACACGGGCAATAGGCCGAGGCTTTGCCACTAGGGGTTTCCTCCTCGCCACCTCTGCTCACACTGTGGAGATGGATAACCACACGCCAATGAAGTCTGCTCCTTCTCTCCCTTCTTCCCATCAACCGATGGATGGTGGCAGAGCTGCCATGGGCGTACGCTCCTGTTGACTTCAGCAGGTCCTGTATTAGGCCAGAGAACATAAGAACAGCCGGACTCGGTCTGCCCAATGGTCCATTTAGCCCAGTGTCCTGTCTTCTGACAGCAGCCAAGGCCAGGTGCCTCAGAGGGAATGTTCAAGAGATTAGTGCTATTGCAGCTCCCAGTCTCAAGGGCTATAGCACTGCTAACACAAGCTTATTTTGTGTGGTATTCATAGTGTGATGGATACCCACTTAGCATGGTAGCAACACACACTATCAACTCCCTGTCTCTTTAACTGCTGTCCAGTGTTATTGAGTGTTATATCTCCTATTGGACACTGCCTCACTCAAATCATTGGGCTACGTCTACACCGGCCCCTTTTCCGAAAGGGGCATGCTAATTTCACAGGTCGTAATAGGGAAATCCGCGGGGGATTTAAATATCCCCCGCGGCATTTAAATAAAAATGTCCGCCGCTTTTTTCCGGCTTTTAGAAAAGCCGGAAAAGAGCGTCTACACTGGCCCCGATCCTCCGGAAAAAAGCCCTTTTCTGGAGGATCTCTTAGTCCTACTTCAAAGTAGGAATAAGAGATCCTCCGGAAAAGGGCTTTTTTCCGGAGGATCGGGGTCAGTGTAGACGCTCTTTTCCGGCTTTTCTAAAAGCCGGAAAAAAGCGGCGGACATTTTTATTTAAATGCCGCGGGGGATATTTAAATCCCCCGCGGATTTCCCTATTACGACCTGTGAAATTAGCATGCCCCTTTCGGAAAAGGGGCCAGTGTAGACGTAGCCTTGGTGATTGGTACCTATGCATTCTGTGGTGAGGGATAGGCCTAAATTTTACAGCAGAAATGAGGGGAAGTTGGTGCACAAATTCAGAGAAGAATATTTTCTCAGGCTGAGCTCCACACATATTTCACCCTGGTCAGACAAGTCCTAACCCTCTCTCCTATGAATCAAAATGGAGGCAAGTTAAGGCCTTAAGTAAATCCATTGTGGTTCCCTAGATACACTGCTAGTTCAGGCCTTGAGGGAGTCTTATGGGAAGGGAAAATTCTTATTTTCATTCTTGTTCTATACTATTTTCTGTTTTTGCTTGTTTCCTCAGCAATTTCTCCAGACTATTTTAGGTCAGGGAAACCTGCCGTCAGTGCCCACCCCAGGGAACATAAAAGTCTGTCACCTAGCGGAAATGGTTTTTTTAGTAACGGTCAAGCAATATCATGCTGCAAACGACCTGGGGATACTTTCAAGAATGGTTAGGCTTAGAAAAGTTAGCAAAAGTAAAGCAAAAGCTGCTAACAGGAGAACTTTATCACTCAACAGAGCTACTCCCTGGGTGAAATTCAAGCCCCATCTGCTGGCTTTGGTGGCAAAAAATATGTATTTGCACCTTTTAGCATTGAGAAGCAAATGCTACTAGTGCTGGAGTAAGCTGACTACTACATCAGCAACCGAATTCGTACGTGACTGGTTGGAATCCATTTACAGAATTGTCAGTGACAATGTGTGAGCCAGGCAGAACTCAGCTGGACGGGCAGTTTCCAGGCTGAGTTTGCAGGTTCTTCCTGTAGAGCCTTCTGGGATGCCTGAGGGCTACAGAGGGGCTACGTCTAGACTGGCATGAATTTCCGAAAATGCTTTTAACAATTTTTTATTTAAGAACTACTAATCATCTTTAACTCAAAATAGAAATGTGAGACCAACTGCCTCACACTACAAAACTACCAATATTAAAAACCTGAGTTTTATTATTATTATTGTCCATTAGTTTTTCCTAGGTTGATGGGACCCACAGATAACTGGAATTTGTAGATAACCAGAACGCCCTACTCCCCGAGCGTGCTGGATAACACAGGTTTTCCTCTCTCTATATAGTCTAATAACTTTAGTATTACCTTGTTCTCCTTCTGTTTGTTATACATCAATTATAAGGGCTAGCCCCAGCTGCCAGGCTCTTGGGGATCCCTGGTCCAGGGGATCTCTGGTCGGACAACATCCGTGGTCCTGCTATGGATGTTGCCAGATCAGAGAGGTTCAGTCTGTACCTAGTTTGACACCCATCCCACCCACACAGCCTGCTCCACGCCCCCCTCTATGCCCACTCTATGGGCAATGTGAGTCCGTTACAGCCCATGTGACAAGTTATCCCAAAGGTTAGTTGGCCTCAATTAAATATTTGCCCTTACATTCAAGTTTGAATTTGTCTACTCCAGCTATCAGCCATTAGATCTTACTGTGGATTATCTTTCTCTGTACACAGCAAGCAAGAAGACAAAAGCCAGACAAACTGAGAGTGGTTTTAGATTAAATCGACCCCCCCCCCCCACACACACACAAAAGAACCGCAATCAAGGATCTGTGAGGCCATGTAATGCATCTTTTCTTTGTTCTGAACACAACACAAAATGGTTGCCAGGGTCTATGCAGTACACTGGTACAGAGACATAACAGCCACCCAGAGACTGTTGGTAACCACAAGCAATTTTAAAATCATTTAGAGTTCAGGCTGTTATCTAACAACTTTACACCATCTGGAGACAACATACTGAATGGCATTGGGGCTTCTAGCCCTAGCTTCCATGACCTCTGCACTTTATTCCTGGTACTCCTGGCTCATGTGAACAGCCAATTACTGGACATGGCTCTTTGGAAAGAATAGTTTTACCTTCCATTCACACGAGCAGTGGAAGCAATGCATTTTTAGAAATGCTGAGTCTAGGATACTGAATGTGTGTGTAAGCTTAATGGGGCACTGTGTGACCCACACGCCTAGTGGGTGTGATTCACTGCCCCATGTTGGGTGCCACTTGGGACCACTGGCATGCAGAACTGAATGTGGCGCCTCTGGAGCTTAGTGTAGGCGCCTCTACAGCAGGCGTGGGGAACCTTGGTTGGGTCAGGGGGAAAATTCTCACAGAAAAATCAGTCAGGAGCCACACACAAGTGAGAAGGAGAGTGAGAAGCTCCTAACTGAGAAGAAAAAAAACACGCCTCATATTCCCCTCGCACACCAGAGCCTGGGGGGCCTCAGGCTAGTGGATTTTGTGTGCTCCAGCCCTGTGGGAGCACCAAAGCAGGCTCCCCAGTGTGGGGGGAAACCCTGAGCCTTAGGGGCTGGATCCAGGCAAGCCGGGAGCTGCAGCCAGCCCCCTGGCCTGAGGTGCTCCACCCATGCTCTACAGTTTGAGCTATAAAGCCAGGCTTTATAGCTCGAGTAGTAGAGGCTCATATACTAAACTCCAGAGACACCAGGTTTGATTCTGCCTGCCAGCAGTTACAAGTGGGAGCTTGTCTGGGCTCTCAACTGGGTCTCTGGATGTGTTTCTTCAGCTAGGGGAAGTATGTAACCCACACACCTAGTGGGTGTGGTTCACTGTCCCATATAGGCACATTTAGACGGCAGGCTTCTTGTGCAAGAAGCTTTTATCGGAAGAGATCATCCGCAAAAACTTCTTGCGCAAGAGCGCGTCCACACTGCAAAAGTGCATCGAAAAAGCGATACGCTTTTGTGCAAGAAAGTGTCCAGACTGCATGGACGGTCTCTCGAAAGAACATGCTGATAGCTATGCACAGAATGGCCACCAGGGCAACTGTGCTTTTTCCTCTTTCCTCTTTTTGCGCAAAAAACCCCTCTTTCCCATCCACACATGCCTTTTTTGCAAAAGAGCTCTTTCACAAAAAGGCGTTCTTCCTCGTAAAATGAGGAATACCTACGCTGGAAAAATTCCTCTGTTCTTAAGATTTTTTTTTTGTGCAAAAGCACACTTGAGGTGTGGACGCGCCGAGTTTTTTTGGAAAAACAGCTGTTTTTCTGAAAAAAACTGTAGTGTAGACATAGCCTTACAGAGATAAGAACAACTGAGTTCTACAGCCTAAGCTTAGAGCCATCTGGCTTTATAGTTCAAGCTGTAGAGGCTCCTACACTAAGCTCCAGAGGTCCCTGGTTTGGTAACAAGTGCTTCTACCAAGCTCAGGTCATTCATGACTGAAAACCCTGTTGATGTCAATGGCCTATGTGAACTGAGTGTCTGGGGCCAATCCTCTTGCCTGAGGAAGTAGGTGCATTATCCCTGTGCAACCAGAACTAACTGGCAGCCTTGTCGACCGTCTCAGAAGAGAGGCCTCAATACAAATGGTTTCCATGGAGATTGCCCTTTCACCCCCTGAGGTCGTTCCAGCAGACCGGGGTTCAGGCCCGTTAGCAAGCCCGGCAGGGTACTTGAATGTTTTGCTGTCTCTGTTCGGTGCTGTCCTCCTGACACCTTTTAGCAGGGCCGAATTCACCTTTAAAAGGAAAAAGAAAAGCCAGCGACTGACAGAAAAGCTAGCTTTTCTTCTAGGGAATGATAATAATCTGATTGTGCATTACCTGCTCCCCGGCTCTCGGGCACACAGCGAAATGAGATGTGTATCCTCTAAGGCCCTCCTCAGGAGCATCATTTTACATAAATAAATCAGGCCCATTTCTCTTTGCCAAGCAGTATCGTCAATAAATCTCTCTGTTCCCATTGACTCACTCTGCAGAGCTGCAAATGGTATTTGCAGCTTCTCCAAGTCCGCTATTCTTATTGCCACTTGATACAGTAAGTACCTCACTTTCATCATCACCCGGGATGGTTACTGTCAATCTAAATTCCGAGGTTGTTGGGTTTTTTTTTGGTTTTTTTTTTTGGGGGGGGGGGGGATTAGTTTCCTTTTTCCTAGTCACACTTGGGGTACATCTACACTGTGAGGGTTTTCCAGGATACCAGAGGTATCCCTGAAAGACTCCGCCGCTTCTAGGGAATGCGTTTGATCTTCTGGTTTTTTTGCTGTTGTTTTTTTGCAGAAGAGCAAACGTGCTCTTTCAGCCCTGTATTCCTCATTCTAGATGGGGCTAAATGGCGGAAAAACCTCTTCTGGAAAAGCAATCAGAAAAAGCAAAACACGTTTTTTTCCAAAAAAACAAACAAACCCTATAGTGTAGACCTAACCTTCTTTTCTTCACCAGACACTCCCTTGCTTCCCAATGTATTCGCTGGATGCCACTTGGTCTTTAATCACAAAATAAATTAAACTCACTATCCCACAGGTATTGTTATGATTAGATGAAAATGGCAATAAAAAGCCATTCAAGTAAGATTTCATGTCACATATCAAATATTCTAATCCAATCCAAACAGAGTCCACCCAACACATTCTCTTTACCCCACAACATTTACAATTCTACTTTTAAAAAAGACATTTTGTCTGGCAGTGTTTTCTTACAAATTTTATTGCGACTCAGCCAGCTGAAAATTTCTCGAATGACATTGTAGGCTCTACCATGAGAAACTTTAAAAATATGGCAGGGTCTCAGACACTGCAGAAGAAGAGAGAAGGAGATCTAGTAATCAGTGGAACGCTGCAAATCCACAGATATCCGTTTTATAACCGGGGCTGTTCACATCCATGAATGTGGATTTCCGCAGCTCGTATTTTGCGGATATGGATGAGGACAGAAATGTTATATCTAGAACCCTGCCATATTTTTAAAGTTTCTCACAGTGGACTGAGTCTCAATAAAACACCTCTCTGCAATTTACCATATTGCCATTTATGACTTATTCTTAAAAAAAAAATCGGTGAACTTTCAGTCAATTTTCAGTCCTTCTCGTGAGTGTTCCTCACAAAGTCAATGTGGAATGAATTTTTCAAGTGGGTTTTCACGTCACATATCAAACATTCTAATCCTATCCAAACACAGTCGACTCAACACATTCCCTTTATCCAATAACATTGTAATTCTACTTTTAAAAAATGCTCTGACATTTTGTCTGGCAGTATTTTTTTACTGCCCATGATGCTGTCTTCAAACATACAGGCTACGTCTACACTGGCCCCTTTTCCGGAAGGGGCATGTAAATTTCAGCAGTCGTCGTAGGGAAATCCGCGGGGGATTTAAATATCCCCCGCGGCATTTAAATAAAAATGTCCGCCGCTTTTTTCCGGCTTTTAAAAAAGCCGGAAAAGAGCGTCTAGACTGGCCCCGATCCTCCGGAAAAAGTGCCCTTTTCCGGAGGCTCTTATTCCTACTTTGAAGTAGGAATAAGAGCCTCCGGAAAAGGGCACTTTTTCCAGAGGATCGGGGCCAGTCTAGACGCTCTTTTCCGGCTTTTTTAAAAGCCGGAAAAAAGCGGCGGACATTTTTATTTAAATGCCGCGGGGGATATTTAAATCCCCCGCGGATTTCCCTACGACGACTGCTGAAATTTACATGCCCCTTCCGGAAAAGGGGCCAGTGTAGACGTAGCCACAGTGATTCTCCCCACCCCATGCCCCATTACTTTAAAGTAGTGGTTTTCAAAGTATGGGAATGCCAGGCACTGAGTTGCTTTTCTCTAGGGCAGTGGTTTCCAAACTTTTCGGCTTCACGCCCTCTTTTTGATTTTTGAGAAACCCTCACACCTCCCCCCCCCCCTCCCCCCGCATCTCCCCAATAGCAGGAAAACTTGTTGAGAAAAAAAAAGGAACTGAACAGAGCCGAAAAACAAAAATAGCAGCAAAACTTGGGGAGAGAGTAGATGGGGGGGGGCTGGGTCACCCCATGCCTCCCTGGAATTTCTTCATGCCCCCCAGGGAGGCACGCCCCCCAGTCTGCTCTAGGGTGACTAGGGGACTAGAGGGGGTTGCCGAGGTAGGCTTCCTCCATGTCCTGGCACCATAGACCACACTGCACCCCAGAAGTGACCAGCAGCAGGTCCAGATCCTAGGTGGGGGACTAGAGGGCTCCATGCACTGCCCTCCCCCTGAGCACTGGCACCACACTCCCATTGGCTGGTTCCTGGCCAATGGGAGCTGGGGTGTACAGTGCCTGCGCATCTCTGCCTAAGACCGAGACCTGCTATTGGCTGCTTCCGGGGCATAGTATGGTCTGAGGTGCCAGGACAGGCAGGAAAGCAGCCTTCAAATCCCCACTGCTCTGCTGACGGAGATGCTGGAGGTAAGCCTGTGCCCAACCCAGCACTCCAATTCCCTGGCCCAGCCCTGAGCCCCCTCACGCATCCCAAACCCCTAATTCCTGGCTCCACCCTGGAGCCAACACTCTAGTCAAAAGATATAATTATGTTGGGTCACGAGCATCAACCATTTTCTTCAACTGGGTCGTGAGAAAAAAAGTTTGAAAATCACTGCTTTAAAGGAATGCAAATTAGACTTAGGTAATAGTACTTGTTAGGATCTCTCGCTTTTTTCTCTTAACATTTGGTACATATCCTTGTCTTTGTTCTTTTGTTATATCCCCAGTTCCCCCTAATTGTCAAATAATTCAGTTATACAATCAGTTTGTTCGCTATACTCTAGGAGAGGTGCATTATGTGGACTTTGAGACTTCTACTTTCAAATTTCTAACCATTCCCTTCCATGCTTTCTACTCCCAGCTATCTTTATGGGATCTTATTCTGGATCCATTGTTCAATCTTCTTTTCTTTATTAAAGACATTTTAAATGTTAAGTCAATTAAGATTTCAAACTTGCATGAGACAAAGTCAGTCACTCAAAATGAATCATCCACCTTCTCTTTAAATAGACTCCATATTTCAACCTTGTAATTTAGCCAAACAGAGAAAAAGAGCGACTCGGTTGTCAGTTCTTTGAACAGAAGTCAATGAATGTGTGAAAGGGTTGACACATCACGGGCACCTTCCCCACTGATCACTTCCTGCAGACATTCGCTCTGTCTCAGTGGTGAGTGACCTGTCTTTTCATGTGACTTACCCCTTCAGCCAAGAAACCCCTTGGTGAAACCGTGGGTAGAGACTTTAACGCAGATCAACTGTCTATAGGAAATTAAGGGGAGTAACACACTCTCAAAATGCCTCAGCATCTCGCCTTAGTGGTCGTCTAGGAAGCTGCTACCATCAGGACTTTCAGGGCTGAAAGTTGGTTCTCTTCTCTGGTCTTACCACCAAGTGAGCTACACTGCTTCCCTTTTAAGCTTCTCCTGAACCCTGTGCCCACCTTGCAGGGTTGGCAGGGCAGGGCTGACTGAGGCCAGAGCAACCCATTAACCCCTTATAGGGTGTGTCTACACAGCTGTGTTATTTTGGAATAATGGTCATTATTCTGAAATAACAATGCGAGCGTCTACACAGCAATTCCATGACTTCAGAATACATTCAAATAACTGATGGCTTATTCCAACTTCTGTGAACCTCATTTCACAAGTAATAACGCCTCTTCTGAAATAGCCATTTCAAAATAGCTGTAATGTGGACGCTTCATTGTTGCTATTTCGAAATAGCTCTTCCCCAGGGCCATTCGAAGTAATTACTCCCTTGAGTTTCCTGGGGTTCTAAATTAAGGTAGCACATCCACATTAGGGGACCCTGCCTCGGATTAATTTCAGGGCTTCCCTGTAGTGTCGATGAGCTATTTTGAAATAAGCTATTTTGGAGTATTTTTTCTGGAATAGCTTATTCCAAAATAAGTATGCAGTGTAGACTTATTTGCACACCCCGCTGCAGGGTGAAAATGTCAGCAGTACCTAAAGCTTAGATCCTCAAAGGTATGTAAATACCTAAATTCCACTGAAATTCAAAAGAACTTAGGAGCCTAAGTCACTTAGGTGATTTTGAAATTTTTACCCATAAGAACATAAGAATGTCCCTACTGGGTCAGACCAAAGGCCCGTCTAGCCCAGTGTCCTGTCTTCCATCAATGGCCAATGCCAGGCGCCCCAGAAGGAATGAGCAAACAGGTAATCATTATGTGATTTCCCCATCACTCATTCCCAGCTTCTGTCAAACAGAGGCGAGGGACACCATTCCTGCCCATCTTGGATAACAGCCATTTTTGGATCTATCCTCCATTAATTTATCTAGCTCTTTTATGAACACTGTCACAGTCTTGGACTTCACAACATCCTCTGGCAAGGAGTTCCACAGGTTGACAATACGTTGTGTGAGATACTTCCTTTTGCTTTTACTTCCTTTTCATAAGATTTCTACCAGCATTTCAAAGCACATTCTGATGAATTTTTGGCATCCATTCACATTTTTGCATGTTCATCCAAACTGAAGCTGTTAAAGTCTTCTTAACTCCATCTTAACTCTTTGAGACCCCGTGAGAGCTAATAAAACTAAAATAATGAGGTAATGCATGAGGCATGAGTTGCAAAAGAAAATACTTTTTGGCATGTTAAATGCCTGAAGAAGACTGATATCGCTGTACTCAAAGGCTACGTCTACACTGGCCCCTTTTCCGGAAGGGGCATGTAAATTTCACCAGTCGTCGTAGGGAAATCCGCGGGGGATTTAAATATCCCCCGCGGCATTTAAATAAAAAAGCCGGAAAAGAGCGTCTACACTGGCCCCGATCCTCCGGAAAAAGTGCCCTTTTCCGGAGGGTCTTATTCCTACTTTGAGAACAGACAAGGCATTAAGACAAATATTTTTTACAACGATACAGTACAGAAGATAAGAAACTTATGACATAAGAAAAAACCTAAAAAACAATGAATGGTCCTGCAGCACCTTAGAGACTAACAGAACATATAGATGGTATCATGAGTTTTCGTGGTGACAACCCACTTCTTCAGATGAATGGAGCAAGAAGTGGGACTATTCATTGTTTACATTTTTTTTTAATTACAGACTAACACAGCTACCCTCTGAGACTTTATGACATATGGTTCAACACTAAGAAAAATCAGCTACATTAAAGGGTTTTAAAAGTGCCAGGATGAAATAAGCAAGATTTCAAAATACAGCAGCAACGATTTTTATATGGAGGAGAAATATTAAAAATGTGAAACAGGAAGGCAAACAAGATAGAGGTATCTTGTCAATTCCTTAATGTGTTACCTATAGGTTTCATCCTTCTGTTTCTACAGGTTAGTAGCTGCTTTTCCTCAATGAATTCCAAAACATACACAATCTTTGATATGCTGGCACAGAACTACACAAATCTGCCAAGATCTACCCAGGAAGAATAAAAATCGATAGCCTGTCGGGAAAGAGGTGAGAGAAAAAGGGGGAGAATGCAGCTCCCTTTAATGTTTGTCTGTCTGGTAATGACTCCCTCATGACAGCAATCAATTGTTTCTGTAACAGAATAGACTCTTGTAGAGCTGACGATCCAGGGAGCATATTTATGCCAAGGTCTGCAGTTATCTGATGGTGACCAGCAAGCGCATTTACAAAGCGACACAGAGCACTAGACCTGACTCACTTGTTTTCTCCCTGTGGTCACCAATCCCAGCTGTCTCTCTCACTATTCTAAGCCTTGTTTCAAATGCCATTTTCGAGCCTGACATGTATCTGAAACTTTTCCAATTCATTGGCTTTCTTTGAGCTTTCAGAACCTCTTGAATCAGATGGGGGGCGAGGGGAGAGGCGAGAGGGAACTCATCTGTCTGCGTGAAAATGCCAAGTTTTCTGTAAATGAGGAAAATGTCAGAAGAAAAGTCTGTCAAGCTTGGATTCAAAGTGCAACATTTGTGAGCTCTGCAACAGTCTTGAAGTTGCCTTGAGGGGCTCACAGGCCACCTTACATTCAGATTTCTTCCAAATTAAATATAGATACTAAATTTCTTTCACTCGTTTCCATCTCCTGTTCACAGAGTTATAACCAAGCTGACAGGAAACAACCTGGAGAGTCTCTGATCTGTTTTCATAGGGTCTAATTGGAGCTGCCGAAACACTCACCCGCCAGTTTCTCATCCAGCGCCACGTTTCCAAATAATTTTGTAACATGGTGTGGGTTCCAGACAGACACTGGACAGGTATTGTTGTGTTTAGTTTTGGCATAGACTACTCATGAAAAACTGGCATTCCTCCTTGTCCAAGTTTGAAATAGGAGCTGACAGATCACAGCGGAGATTGAGTTCTAGCCTTGCACAGAAATGTGTTGGGAAGCAGCTGTAATGTTCCATGAAACCCTGACATCTGAGACGGGGTCAAGTCCCGTAGCCGCACCGAGAGCTACACTTGACCAGCCCTGTGGAGCTGCACAAACCAAGTTGTACACCCAAATATTGTCTTTATGTAAATCGTGATCAGGATCTTGCTCTTTCAGAGATGGATTCACAGCCCATTACATCAATAAAAATCTCCCAGTCACAAGCTCTGGAAGGTGTGTCTCCACTGCAATGAAAACCCCCATCTCTGGGACCCAGGATTGTGAATTCGATGTTTTTAAGCTCTACTTGACCATTACACTGCACTGTCACCCTGGGCTTGCTGGACTGGTGTCTCGCAGCTCTTCTAACACACCAAGGATGCACAACAGAGCTTCCGACTCAGGTTGCAGCTTGAGATGCATCCACACTATGACATGGCAGGGCTTTGACCTGAGACTCAGCAAGACTTGGGCTCTGACCAAGCCTCCTCGTGGAGTCCAAGGATTTCAGTCCTGAATGCTAACTCAGCCAACTCAGACTGATTTGTGTGTGGGGATGGATGGAGGGGAGGGGTTGGCTGGAGTGAAAGCCTGAGCTTACTGTGCAGCGTAGACATCTCTGGTGTCCCAGAATCAGGCTACATGGAATATGCAAAGCACCATTGGGGTTATTAGAGGATGCTCATGCTGAGACTGATATAATCTTAAAACTTTTGTTGAGATAAATCAAATAGTAATCAAATGGTAAAATAAATCAGGGTCACAAATGCAGTACCGTACTATCATTTTCAAGGTACACATGGTATCTTATAAATACATGTGGTGTTATGTTCTTATTTCTTGTGGTACTGCATTCTCTAAAGCTGTGACTAATACACAGTAATTCCTCATTTAACACTATCAATATGTTTCAGAAAATGATGTGTTAAGTGAAAACATGTTATGCGGGGTCAGTTTTCCCATTGAAAATAATGGAAAAGGTGGGGGTTGCGTTTCAAGCGGTGGTGTGTGTTGGGACCGGGACATAAGGTTGGGGGAGAAAGGCAACTGGGGTATAGCAGGGAGGGGAGGTGTTTGGCTCTGGGGAAGGGAAGGGGAGGAGAGGGGAGGGAGATTGGGTTGGGAGTATGCCCCTGTGACGGGTCTGCCGGGACCCACACTGCATCTGGCGAGGAAGGGTCACTGGGGAACGCAGCAAGAAGCGAACTCTCTGCCGTTTTGCAGGGAGGCAGGGGAAGCCCTGCGCAGCCGCCGGCAATGGGCCAGCTGGGGAAATCGTGTTATTCTGGGGACGGTTGTGTAATTGAAAAAATGTTCCCTAAAAAGAAAATTGTGCTATTGTGAAAACATGTTAAGCCAGCACATGTTAAATGAGGAATTACTGTATTCACACTCTTCCTTGACAACCTGGTGGTAAAAGACAAAGGAACAGCCTCATCTCTCACGTGCCAAGAAAGTGACAGTCCAAGTTCTTCAATTCTCGAGTAGGAGGTACAGAGATGGTGAGATGCTAAAGCTAGGAGTTAATGATGTTCACTTAATTTTACTTCCGACTGACTTAACATAGACTAAAAACAAAGCTTGGAAACTTAGAAACAAGCTTAGAAAACAAGTTCAATCTATGAAAACAAAAGAGCATGGAGCAAGTGATACCAAGTAAAAGAAAGAACAGCAGAGAAAGTTACCAGCAAATGAAAGGGAAAACAATTATTTAAAAGTCTAAAACTTAGTCTAGCAAGATTCAGAATTTGTTCAAGATGGTTTCTTGCACCCAAGGTCTCTTTGCATTTTTTTTACTGGCCAGGACTAATCACAGAGATCCAGTTGCTTGGTTTCTTTGTCTCTTCAGGTGAAGGACAAAGATGGAGTCTCTTTCGGTTCCTTATCTTCCCAAAGGGATTCTTTGTCTTACAAAGCTGGAAGGGCCCCTGGGAAGGACTCCTGTGTCTCTCTGCAGTGCAGAAGCCTCATTAATTCTCATTTGTTAGAGTTCAGGATGGGAGAACCCCTGCTGGGTTAGCTCTATGACTTTGGGTGATGCTAATATGTCAACTGAGGTAAACCGACATTCTTACGTCTAGGACAGAGCTGTTTATCACCTAACCTATATGTAGTTTTGTGACCATAAACATCATGCACAGAAGGTTAATATATACATTTTGCAATGGTATTAATCATCTGAATGTTATTAACTTCCATTTGGTGCCTCACAAGGCACTTTTTTTTGTGTACAGATATCATTGCAGTACAGCAGGGCAGGAAAGCTGAGTGCCTAGACTCTCACCTGTTACCACGGAGGTTGGGTGAAACATCATTGACACATATGGACACAGCTGCCCCCCTTCAGTCAGGGCAAATGTAAGAAGCAATTAAACTCTGTTATGGATGAGATCATTGAAAGCATAGAAGTCCCTGCCCAAAGCACGGATCCATATACAACACTGGAGTAGGAGCCGAGCTGTGCAGTCATCAAGGGTTATCACCTAACCTATGTGTGGTTTGTCCTTGAGGCGGAGTTCAAATGCAGGGAGATGGATGTTCATTAAGGGAGAGGAGTGTTTGTGAGTGTGGAAGGAAGGAAGGAAGAAAGACACCACAGTGAACAGAGAAGGCAGCATAGAAGCCTTGGTGACAGCTAGAGAAGCATGCGTAATATGCCCCTAGGGAAAAAGCTAAGAGCATACTTTTGGGCTGAATATTGACTGGAAAGAGGCTTTAGAGCCATGAGCAAAATAATTGTCCCCTGTCTGATTTCTTCTGTTTTCAGGGAACCAGGCCTTTGTATATTCTTTGCGAATTGAGCAAGGTCACCTCAGAGAAACACCTGACTCTGTCATCAATTTCTCCTCCTAATAGAAACAGCTCTCAAATCGCCAAGTATTGGCTAATTGCCTGGAGTTAACAGTATTATTTAAAATTAATAAAATATTATTGAAAAACCACTCACTTTTAAGACCTCCCTGTTGTCTCATTGAAGGCTTAGCAGGCTGTGCCAACCTTTGAGCTGGCAATGTCCATTTTGTAAAGGGGTGTAGGTTTGAGTGAGGAACTATGGTATCACAGTTGCCGCTGCTGTATGAAGGGACTATTGTGGGAAAACTATCATGCTGTATTTTCCTGTGGACAAAAGCTAACGCTTGACTTTTATACTGAGAGAGCCATACTGTTAGATGCACCAGTAGGCAATCACTGTGCACCTAAAATTGTTCAAGGGAAGAAAACTGAGGCAAGAGAACAACATTTCACAGGTGATGGGCACAGGTTTTAAACTCTCCACATCTCAAGAAACAGTACCTGTTTCTGCACACGTATTTCCATTGACTTCAATGAGTTTTGCATCCGACTCCACTGCTTTGCGCTACATTGAATGGAACACAGTGTCTGTTCGACTCTGCAGACAAAGGCGTTTTGACAAAGCTGAAAGTATGGTAGACCTGCCTTTGTTTTCTGGAAATTCCACATGCAGATAAATGTCATCTGGTTCTCACCGCTCATCAGAAAATTAATCTGTTAGGCTGAAAAACCCTGTTTTGCGCAAGATCCTGTAAACCTAATTTTTCGAGGAATAAGGGATCTTGCGCAAAACAGGGGTTTTCCGACAAATGGCCCCATCTACATGGAGCTTTTTATCGCAAAAACCTCTTCTGCAAAAAGGATCAGAAGAGAATATGCAAATGAGAGCATGAGATTTGCAAATGAGCGCTCCGTTTGCATTTCCTCTTCCGAAAAATTGCCGTAGTGTAGATGTAGCCTGAGACTCCTCCCCCTCTCCCTTCCCCCCTCCCCACTTGAAGGCCTCCTAACACAGTCATTTTGGGACAGAACATTGACAAAGTCAATCTAAGTCTGATCATTCAAGACATGAGGGCTTTCTGCATACATAGAAACACAGACACGTGCTGTATCGGGATTGTACACATCCATGATACAAGTGCATGCTTTCCTTTATGTTTCCATTTCTCTTCCTGTCTCCTGTCACATACTCCTCTTCATAAGCTTCTGGGAACATTCATCTCTCAATTCTCTGACAAGCTTCACTACCATTGCTACTGGAACTTGCATTCTTGCCAGGTTTAAAACAAACAAAAGGAAGTTTTCTTCACTCAGCACACAGTAAATCTGCGGAACTCCTTGCCAAAGGATGCTGTGCAGGCCAGGACTTTAACAGGGTTCAAAAAAGAGCTAGATAGTTCCATCAATGGCTGTTAGCCAGGATGGGTAGGAATGGTGTGCCTAGCCTCTGTTTCTCTGGATATAGGTGACAGAAGAGGGGTGAGTCACGTGAGGATTCCCTGTTGTGTTCCCTCCCTCTGAGGCATCTGGTATTGGCCACTGTCAGAAGACAGGATACTGGGTTGGATGGACTATTGGTCTGACCCTGTATGGTTGTTCTTGTGTAATGATCTATTCCTGCAGCCAATGCCTAATTCTCACCTGAATCAGAGGGAAAGATGGCAGAAGGGGAAATATCTGTTGTAAATTAATTGCTGGTCTATGTGTGAATTTAAAAGTAAATAGTGATTGTTTAGCATAATGCTAGAGGGTAGCAGAGAACACATAAATAACACAAGTATCCGGCCAGTCTTCCTTGTGCTAAGATAAGGCTGTAGAAATAGCAGTGCTGCACTTGTGTATTTCTATCAGTGCCTCTTTATATCTGCCTCGGTTACATAAATGCAGCCCAGGTGTAAATGCCACAGAGAGAATTTAGGCTGGTTTACATCAGAGTACAGAGGGGCGGCAGAAGTTGCCTGAAGACAGGACTTCAGTCAGTTGACCAGGTTGTGGGGGGCATGAATGATCCCCATGGCTATTTATGGGGAAGAGGATTTCAAAGGACAGTGCAAACTCAGACCTCAGCTGCAGACCCATCTGTCCCATGACCAGAATCTGTCCCATGACCACTCTGCTGGAACAGTAGCTCCCGGAAGAATTCCTACCAGGGGAGCTACATGAAAGTTGTTCCGCTAATAGCAGCATAACCTAATGCCGGGAGAGTTGCAGAAAAGCCAACTGCTCACCTCAGGCCAGGAGCCTTCACAATCAGGAAATCTTCCCAGTGTGATGTGAATATTTAACTGTTTCCTCCTCCATGTGTCTGACAGAACACTCCAGTGGAGCTGAGGTGAGAAAGGGAAAGAGAATGCTGTGTCCAAATGGCAGGGCATGAGGAATATGGTTGGGTAGACTGTAATTCTGCAGGAGAGGGCACTATAGCTAACAGCACTATTCATCCAGAAAGTTCCATGATCGTTAACACCCACAGAGGATTAGGGTTCCTGTTCTATATCTCATCCGAATGACAGATCTTCCTGCAGTGTGGGGCTAACAAACATCATGCTGAGGTTTGCGCATAAAATATTGTTGCAAGGAAGAGGAAGAAAAAATATTCTCCTTCACCTGTGAGGATAGGACAAGAAGCCAGGAGCTTCAGTTGAACATTAGGAAAAAAATTCCTGTCAGGATGGTTATGTAACCCATGCACCTAATAGGGATCTATCTCTTTAAAAGACCCCTTGGGAGGAGGTAGGATTGAGATGAGTGTTACTGCTGCTAGGATGATTTACCCCTCCACCCAGAAGTTTCTGGAGTTGGGTTTGGTAGTTTGGGGTCAGACTTCATGAGTAAGCAGGCAGGGCAGATGCTTCTCTAAGGCCTGTGTGAGCTGAGAGAAGATGAGCCAGGAGCAGAGAGCAGACTCTGCACTCCTCACTCTGCAGCACTTTGCAGCAGGTAGCGATGCTGTTAACTCTCTACCAGGGATCCTGGGCAATGCTACCTAGAGCAAGGAGAACCTGGGAGGGAAAATACCTTCTTCTGGGTTAATTGTCTGCTTTAAATGCTGTTTTGATTTTAGCCAAACTGTTCGAGTTACTTTCTCAGTATGATTCTTCCGCTTCTCTGTAAATGTAGTACCGGGGGAAGAGTCCTTTCTACTTTGTTATTCTCAGTTGTTGTGTTTACTTGTAACAGGTTTCTTTAAGCCTGTTCATTTGTGAGTTAACTGACTAGTTTAATCAGTGACCTGGCTGCTTAGCAGTGATCCACAGCAGAAGAAGAGGCTGCCTGGACTTCAACTGAGCATTCCCTACAAGCAAGTGGAGAGATGGTTCAGACTCAGCATATGGTGCAGATTTGATGATCAGAGGCACAAACTGAGGCTTTGGTGAACTAAATCTAAGCTTTTGGGACCTCTCAGTCTTTCCTTAATGGCTGTGTCTAGACTGGCCAGTTTTTCAGGAAAATCAGCTGCTTTTCCGGAAAAACCTGCCAGCTGTCTACACTGGGCACTTGAATTTCCGCAAAAGCTCTGACTTCCTACTGTAAGAAATCAGTGCTTCTTGCGGAAATACTTAGCTGCTCCCGTTCGGGCAAAAGTCTTTTTCTGCAAAAGTTTTGCACAAAAGGGCCAGTGTAGACAGCTGAGATTTGTTTTCCGCAAAAAAGCCCCGATCGCGAAAATGGCGATCGGGGCTTTTTTGCGGAAAAGCACATCTAGATTGGCCACGGACACTTTTCTGCAAAAAGTGCCAATCTAGACGCTCTTTTCCGAAAATGCTTTTAACGGAAAACTTTTCCGTTAAAAGCATTTCTGTAAAATCATGCCAGTCTAGACGTAGCCACTGTGTTTACGTGGACTGAACTGTTCACATTTTGCTTTTAGTTTTCTTTTTACTTATGTTTACTATAAGGGTGTGTCTAGACTACAGAGTTTTGTCGACAAAAGTGGACTTTTGTCGACAAAACTATACCTGTGTCTACACTACCGCTGAGTTCTGTCGACATAACGTCGACAGAACTCAGCAGTTTTGCCGACGCTGGTAAACCTCATTTTACGAGGCATAACGCCTTCTGTCGACAGAGTTTCTGGTGACAGAAGGTGTTATTGCATGTAACTGTCCTTTGCGTCTACACTACCATGTCGACAAAGCAGCTTGCTTTGTCGACAGAACTCAATGTAGTCTAGATGCTCTTTGCCGACAGAAGTTTTGTCGACAGTATCTGTCGACAAAACTTCTGTCGATAAAAGCCTGTAGTCTAGACGTACCCTAACTGTGGACATTATCTCTGGGTTATAACATAGCTGTGTTCTTCTGTAAGAATTTGATTATTTGTTGCTTCATACGATTTTATAAAGTTATTTAATTAAATTCATTTCTTTAGTTTCTTTTGGAACTTGAATGTAAGGAGGCTGACACTGGGCAATCCTTACTGAAATTCCTTACAGACCAAACTCTGGGTCTCCAGTACTCTATGGCTGTGGGAGTGAGGGGGGGTTTTAGGCACTGGAAAAGGGCAGTGAAATTTCGTCTACCCAAGGCTACAGTTAAAGACAGGAATAAATTGCCCAGGGGCATGTCTACACTAGGAAATTATTCTGAAATAACTATTTTGAAATAGATGTCCACACAAAAGGGAAGCCTCGAAATTAGTCCAAGGCAGGCTTCCTCTATGTGGGTGCACTACCTCGACAGAGCCCCAGGAAGCACTGGGGAGTCATTACTTTGAATGACTGCAGGGAGTAGTTATTTAGTCCTTCCATGAATGCAGGGGACTGTACTAGGTGACATCTCAAGATCCCTTCCAGCCCTATGACTCTATGGTTCAATACTGGCTTGGGGGCAGCACCAACTCCTAAATCACGAGCACCCCCCGAACCACATCAATTGTCCTACTCAGATGCTGCTATTTTGTTTATTACACTTCATGAGACTGCAGCCTGGGAGGGTGTGTTTGCCTTGCAAGGTAAACCCACACGTTGAGATAGAATCAAACCTAAGTCTCCTTCCATTTACACACAAGTCCCAGGACTCAACAGGAATGGAGGTTCTGAGCCTGAGTCCAGCTGGGACCCTGGGCTCTTGCCCTATAACTTGGCAATGTAGGTGCAGCCCCACCAGACTCATGCTCTGGGGAACCAGCCAGAAGTACCTCACAATCCTCCGGACAATCAAGTTTGGTGGAGGGTCCCGTAGTTCTTCGGGTAGTGTCCCCGTGGGTGCTCCACTGTGGGTGTCAGGCTCTTCCTGGTGCCACAGATCGAAGATCTTTAACAGTTGTCTGCCAGACCACGCGTGCGTGACGGCCATCTTGCGGCTTTTCACGCCGTGTCTGATTGCGTGGTCCGGCTCCCACCATTTCCTCCTAACCGTCTTCGGGCGCAGACGGAGAAACAGCTCCCTCTTGTGTCAATCCTGACAGGAATTGAGAGAAGAGAGAAGATCTTGTATATAGTTAGTTGTTTGTTCATTAATAGTTGTAGTTAGTTCTTATTTAGCGCGTTGGCGAAAAAAAAAAGAAAGAAATATATATACAGTAAAATTCGTCAAGTTGCTAAATGCTGGATCCCTGGGATTTAAGAAGTGCGCAACATGAAAGGAGTCCATGCCTGCCTCAGACTGGCACGCGTCTTGTATAAGATGCCTTGGTGAGGGACACATTCCCCAAAAGTGTTCCCACTGCTCAAAATTGACTGCCCAGGCACGCCGTGACCGTGAAATGCCGCTCAAAATGTTGATGTTTGACAAGGTCCTTCAGCCGCGGTCGGACTCCTCAGCTATGCCACCCCGGCACCCAATGATGTTGAAAGGGCCTCAAATGATGATGGAAGAGCACATTGGTGACATTGTGAGTGGGCAAGTTCAAGGCCGCTGGTCCCCCGAGGAATCTCTCCTCCACTTTAACTTGCTTGACCTGTGAGCTGTCTCCAATGCCTGCAAACACTTCCTGCCGCTTATCCACAACCAAGAGGTGCAGGTACTCACAGACAATATGACAGCAGTTTATTATATAAACAGGCAGAGAGGAGCTCGGTCCCACTCCCTTTGCATGGAAGCTGTACGTTTGTGGAACTTCTGCAACCGGCACAACGTGACTCTTGCAGCAGCCAACCTTCCGGGGGAGGATAATATCACAGCAGATGCACTCAGCAGGAGTTTTGCCCAGCAACACGAATGGGAATTACACCCACACACTCTTCACACTCTATTCAATCACTGGGGCCACCTATTCATGGACCTCTTTGCCACGCAGTACAACGCAAAGTGTGTACAATATTGCTCGAGGGCAGGCATCGGCCAGGAATCCAAGAGGGATGCTTTTCTCTACAACTGGGGTCATTGTCTCCTATATGCATTCCCTCCCATTCCTCTAATTCCCAGGGTCCTGGAGAAGATAATCATGGACAAAGCAAAAGTGATCTTAATGGCACCATTCTGGCCACACCAGACTTGGTTTCCTTACCTGTTCTGGATGTCACCACATAAGAACGGCCATACTGGGTCAGACCAAAGGTCCATCTAACCCAGTAGCCTGTCTGCCAACAGTGGCCAGCACCAGGTGCCCCAGGGAGGGTGGACCGAAGACAATGATCAAGCCATTTGTCTCCTGCCATCCTTCTCCAGCCTCTGACAAACAGAGGCCAGGGACACCATTTCTATCTCCTGGCTAATAGCCTTTTATGGACCTAACCTCCATGAAATTATCTAGCTTCTCTTTAAACTCTGTTATAGTCCTAGCCTTCACAGCCTCCTGTGGCAAGGAGTTCCACAGGTTGACTATATGCTGTGTGAAGAAGAACTTTCTTTTATTAGTTTTAAACCTGCTACCCATTAATTTCATTTGGTGTCCTCTAGTTCTTCTATTATGGGAACTAATAAATATCTTTTCTTTATCCGCCCTCTCCATGCCACTCATGATTTTATAGATCTCTAGTCCTTCTATTATGGGAGCTAATGAAGAACTTTTCTGTATACACCCTCTCCACCCCACTCATGCTTTTATAGACCTCTATCATATCCCCCCTCAGTCTCCTCTTTTCTAAACTGAAAAGTCCCAGTCGCTTTAACCTCTCTTCATATGGGACCCGTTCCAAACCCCTAATCATTTTAGTTGCCCTTTTCTGAACCCTTTCCAAGGCCAAAATATCTTTTTTGAGGTGAGGAGACCACATCTGTACACAGTACTGAAGATATGACATACCCATAGTTTTATACAGGGGCAGTAAGATATTCTGGGTCTTATTTTCTATCCCCTTCTTAATAATTCCTAGCATCCTATTTGTCTTTTTGACCTGCTGTGAAGTCACCCACAGTGGGGCACCCACGGGGACACCACCCAAAGAAGAAGTTACTCACTTTGTGCAGTAATGATGGTTCTTCGAGGTGTGTCCCCCCGTGGGTGCTCCACGACCCACCCTCCTCCTCTCTTCAGAGTCTGTTGTTTATGTCTTCCAGACCTTGATGATCAGGAGGAACTGGAGGGAGCCAGACTACGTGACCAGAAACGGCGTGAAAAGTCACAAAATGGCTGCTGCCCATGCGTAGTCCGGCAAACAATGACTAAAAGATCTCCGATCTGCGGCGCTGGGATGAGCCCGAAACCCACAATGGAGCACGCACAGGGACACACACCTCGAAGAATCATCATTATTGCACAAGGTGAGTAACTTCTTTTTTTCACACTGCCTCATGAATAAAGGGTTTTAGCAGCCACCTTTTGGGTGGGCTGTAGGAAGCCTGGAATATGAGTGACTGGACTTGGGCCTGCATAATTCAGAGTAGATGCAGCAGAGTAGTTGGGACCCATTGCTCAAGCATTCCTAACCTAGGGTTACAAATAAGTGAAGATGCTCACGCCCTAGGTTAAGAAACCGATGGTCTGTTAACTCAAGTTCTACTAACCCTGGTCTTACATTGCAGCGTAGACAGACCTGAAGTGATACAGGTGAAGATGAAGAGTGTGCACAGCTGAAGAGAAGTTCTCTGAAAAGAGAAAGCGTGTTCTTTCCAGCTGTACAGACGTGCCAGGTACTCCATATGTTACACTCGTACAATGGTTATTAGCAGGAAGAAGGCAGTCCCTTTCAGATCTCACTAATGCTTTAAAAATTCACCAATATTCTCATTTCTGTCCCAATTTAACTTACCTGTGGCTCTAAACTCATTGCTCACACTTCCGAAGCTATGCAGTGCCTAAGGATATGTCTGATGAGGTTCTTTGTACATGATATTACATTAGGGTGCAGAATCACAGCTCCTAGTTATTTTCCCTGAATCAGGCAAATTTTACAGCACAGGATTTTTCTTGGTGTTCAACTCCTCTTCATCAGGTCCCTCCCTTTGCGTCCGTTATTGCAAACTTGTGCCTGGCTTAATCTGTGCAAAATGTTACTACATTTGAACTTTCGTTTTAAAAAACATACTTTTAGAAGAGGAAAAAAGTTGAATCGCTACTACCTCCATGTCTCTTCCAGTTATCCCTGACCGAAAAGTTTGGTTGTGAAAAAAAGTTTGGATGCAGCCACTGAGAAGATATAGAAGGAGAGGAACTGCAGAGGAATGGATGAAAAAGATTTTGGAGGAAGTCTAATGACTTGGAGTTTGAAATATGCCTGAACATAAACTGGTAAAGAAATACAACAAGTCCTTGCAGTGGACTATGAAGTAAAAAAAGAGAATCTAAAAAGAATCAAATACATGTCAGGACAGAAAGGTTAGGAGTAATATTCCTTCCATGAAATATTTTTTAGGCTAGCAAAGAAAGACCCATAAAAGAAGTTAGACTCAGTTTCATAGAGGGAAAAGGTGTATGTTTCTGCTTACTTTGACCTATCTTTAACATGGATCCCAGAAATGATTTGCAGGATATTTGTAATTTACAGCTGAATAAAAGGGCTTGAATAATAATCCATTAATAAGACTGTCCATAGTTCTATTTCCTTCCAGCTAGAAAGTTACTGAAAAATAGTTTTCTAATTTATCTATCAAGATTTTTTAAGAGAACAGGGGACAAGAAGAGGCAGGTGGGGGGACATTAAGACCCAGTTGTATCCCAAATTTTCAGGTGCCCTACACAGCTGCACATTCTGTGTATGGGTAAGGAGAGCCCTAGTTTTGAATTAAAGAAACAGATTCCATTCAAAAAAATGCACATGAAATCTTTATCCTAATTATCCTCCCTTGTGATAATACTAGATAGTGTAGTGAGAAGTAGTTTCTCTTCATGCTAAGGGTCCTATCTCAGCATTCATGTTTCTGTATCTGCCCCAGAAACTTAACACATACCACCATAGCTTTTAATAATGGAGATTACCTATCTCCTAGAACTAGAAGGGACCTTGAAAGGTCATTGAGTCCAGTCCCCTGCCTACACAGCAGGACCAAGTACCACCCTGATGAATTTTTGCCCCAAATCCCTAAATGGCCTCTACAAGGATTGAACTCACAACTTTGGGTTTAGCAGGCCAATGCTCAAACCACTGAGCTATTCCTCCCCCCCAATAGCTTGTAAACAGGGACCTATTCTTATAAAAACAGAGTTCATTACAATCTGAAGATGTACAGATCTGATGTAAGTGAATTTTGCAGCATGCATGAATCATAGAATGTTGGCAACTGTTTGAAACAACGAGGACTGAAATCAGCTGAGCATTTTGGGTAATTTGACACTAGTCCCAGATACCCCAAAAAACAGAACTCATTTCTTTCCAACCAGTAACAAAGTCCGATCCCAACCATATAAACGCAGCATAGCATGGGGTCAAATGTGTTGGGAATAAAGGAGCAACATTATTTTCTTAATTTGCTTTTCAAAAATTCTGGATCAGTGTGCAGACAGGTTGTGAGTAGTTGTTTGTGTCTAAGCAGGCATTTTGCCTTGTTGTTTCTGGTGGGGGGTGAATTATTTGCTTGAATAAGGAAAGAATAGAAAAAAAAGACAAAAATAAAACCCCTAAATAAATCTAAAGGGAGGAAGGTGAAAGGGAAGGGAGACAAAGGAGAGCTAGGAGAAAGGAGAGTGAAGTCTTGGTTTCCATCTGTTGGAAATTAATAAAATATTTCTAATATGTTAAATCAAATATTTGCAAATTTGCCTTAGATCTGTCTTCTTCAAATTGTTATAAAGAATCTTGCTCCATCACCAAAATGAATTACTAAAGGCCTGATCCAAATCTCATTGAAGTCCTTGGACAGACTCCCGTTGACTTTAGTGCATGTTGGACCAAGCCCTTGAACTCCCCTCTTTCATCTTTTCACAAGGCACATATATATATGATCCCACTGGGAATGATGTATATGAATGGAAAGGAGAATTCGGACTTAAAGATTCAAAACAAAGAGCCAGATTCTCATCTGAGGCTAGTGTAAATGCGGGGTGATTCGGGAGTTTGGCTGGATTCACACTGCTAACCAAGCTCTCATTCCGGCTTGAAGTGTTATATTGGTCAAACTGGACAGTCTCTACGGGAAAGAATTAATGGACAGAAATCATATATACAAAAAGGCAACACACAGAAACCTGTTAGAGAATATTTTAACTTGTCCGAGCACTCATTCATGGATCTCAAAGACACCTTGTTGTGTCAGGCCAATTCCACAAGGCAACTACACAGGGAAGTCTTGGAAGTGAACTTTATTTAGGGATGGTGTAGACAGAGCTTGGTCCTGCCTTGAGGGCGGGGGCTGGACTCGATGACCTCTTGAGGTCCCTTCCAGTCCTATTATTCTATGATTCTATGATTTACAGGTTTGGGACCCATCACAAAGGTATGAACAAAGACCATTGCCTGGCTACCTTCCATATCCTAACATCTTAACCAAACAAACAATGGGTACTTAAAAACAATTTGAACCTTCTCTATCAGCTTCATATGGCATGAACACTCTAATTGACTATTTATTTCTCTCTTCCCCCCCATCCCTTGTTGATTTTGGAACTGGACCTTTATTAAGTCCATTCATCTGAAGAAGTGGGTTGTGCCCACAAAAGCTCATGATACCATCAACATGTTTTGTTAGTCTATGAGCACCTTAGAGACTATCTGTTGTTTTTTAAGTTTTTCCAGTTGCAGACTAATATGGCTACCTCTCTGAAGCTCAAGAATTCAGTGGTTACTTTGCAAAGGTGACTACATCGCATAATGGAATAAAAAAGAGTAGGGCTTTAAAAATGTATTTATTTTTGCATTTTATTTAGTATATCTAGCCAACCTGTATTTAGTCATATTTGTGCGCTATAGCTCTGATGACACCTAAACAAATTTCTGTCCTCCCATTTTCTAAACGATGCAATTAGATTTTTGCAGTTGGGTTCCACTTTCTATATTATTCATAGCAAATGTATATCCACAAATAGGTTCAAAAATCAATTTACCAAGACATTAATAGCTTCTGTTTGCAAAAGATAATTCTACTATTGCATTGGTACCTTCTAAAATACGAGCAGGTGTGCACTAATGGTTGACTGTAAAACCTGTCATTGTGTGCAGTTTCTATTACCATCAGTGTTACAAGAGGTCCTAGAGAAACAAACCTGTCTGGGATGCTAACTGTCTGCTTAGCTCCCGTATGAGTCTTTTCAATATTATTGTATTGCTTCTGCAGTGATGTCATTCCATTAATCTGAAGGGTGGGTGAACTTTATGGGGGAGGAATTATGCCCCTGTATAATCTTGAATGGGGAAATAGGTGTTGCCATGATTAGAAATGAAGAAAAGAACCAACCCTGGATTTTATTTCCAGAGATGGAAGCCAAAGGAGCAGACTTAGTGTTTTTGAAAACAACAAAGGAGGAAGTTTAAGTGGCAGAAAATATGTCACCCGCTCATCATAATGTAGGTAACTGGATGTGTCTAACAATGGGCTTCCCCTTCTTTCTAACCATCTAATTAAGAAAAAAGCTCAAGGAACCATTTGAATGTGCAAGATTCTCATTAGACGTGCAATATTTTATAAGTGCAATAACGTGTCTTTTCTTGCTAGTCTGTCATGACTGCTCAGTCTAGCTAGAGTCTTTGCCCTCAGAGCTAACAAGATAATAAAGACTGACAGATAAGTCACTGGTTTTCTTCATTTACTCTCTTATTTAAATGTCTTACAGAACAGACCTGCCAAGTATCGTCCTAATGGGGGGTACCTAACAGTAAGTATTCAATGACTCCCAATGGCTTCAATTTTGCACCCAAGAACAATTTCAGGCCTGTCTGTGCAGGTTCATTTTGTGGCACATAGAAATCTAACTCCTTAATAAGAGTGCCCATTCAAGCAGCAATAAAGAGCATCTGGGATTACTTGGGCCACTGTAGAGGATTTGAGAACAAGCACTATGCTAATACTAGGGAAAATGTTTCCTTCCCTTTTTTTATACCTCAGCTTATTTCTCTACTTGGGTACAGAGTAAAGTTTAGTCTTTTCAGGATCCACACAGAGTTACATCTAATAGGAGCGTGACACAATCTCTAAAGGAGAACTAAGATGCTAAATCAGTATACACATATGCCTCCAACACAGTTTATTTAGAATGCTTGAAACAGCTAAGATTAGTGTTAATAACAAATCTTGTTTATAGCCAACACTTCCAGGGGCTTTTTTCCAAGTTTAACTTTGTGTTGCTATCACATGTTCAAATGCGAAATATAGTTATGTGCACCCACATATGTACACAGCCACAGGACTTGTCTCAGTCTCTGTGAAACCATATCCAAGCCCACTGAGCGGTATGCCAATGCCTTAAGGTAGGAAAGTAATTTTTTGTCCAACCATGTCCTTCAAATTCTCTTTGACGCTTTGCAGTAACTGGCTGCAGTTTGCATATGGTGCAGCAAATTCAAGTCGTCTTCTGCTCCAACGGGGTGAGGGAGTTTGCAGTCCAACCCTATAAAACTGGCCAAGTCCCAGAAGATAATTCTCACAGACCTTCTCATTGTTGCAGTGTTCTGCTACCATCCATCCTCCAGTGAGGCTCCCATTCCCACTCCTATTTATAAACTCCTCCGCTTGCCTTTGAGTTCCCATTGGCTCAACTCTCAAACAGTAGCTCTGCGTGTGGTTGGCCAGGTTGCTTGCCCACAATGGAAATTACCCAAGGAGCTTCAAAAAGGCTAATGAACATGTCTAGTGCCCATCACACTCAATTACTTTGGTGTATTCTGGCCTAGTCAGCAGTTACCCACCTGTCTCTGCTAAATTTGAAGGCTCAACAGTACCTCTAAACAGAACAAAGAAGCTATGCATTCTCACCCATGTTCCTTCCCTTATTTACACCAAACAAAAGGAAGTTATTTAAAACAAACAAAAGGAAGTTTTTCTTCACACAGCACATGGTCAGCCTGTCAAATTCCTTGCCAGAACAGGTTGTGAAATCCAGGACTTTGACAGCGTTCAGTTAAGAACGAGATACATTCATGGAGGTTAGGTCTATCAATGGCTATTAGCCAGGATGGGTAGGAATGGTGACCCTAGCCCAAGGGTGGCCAACCCGCAGCTTGCTAGCTCCATGCAGGTCTTCAAAGAAAAAATTGCATCTCCCACACCCACGGCTCGCAGCTCTGAAAGGGGCAGCGTGTTTCTGCTGCAGAATTCAAAATGGCCGCCTTCAAAATGGCCACCTTAAAAGGGTAATGCCTACTGTGCTGTGGTTTTTTTTTCTTGACCAAACGCGGCCGGGGCTGCTTTTTTTTTCTCAACAACTTTTTTCCCTCAGCTCTTTGCCCTGTATCCACCACTATTTTGGCTCCTCTTCTGTAACGGGTTGGCCACCCCCCGCCTAGCCTCTGTCAGGGGCTGGGAATGGATGATGGGAGACAGATTGCTTGAAGATTCCCTGTTTTGCTCACTCCCTCTGTGGCATCTGGCATTGACCACTGTTGGAAGACAGGATACTGAGCTAGATGGACCTTTGCTCTGACCCATTTTGGCCATTTTTATGTACACTATTAACCATTGCAATGCACAAATGTGTGTTATGCTACAATTAACTTGGAAGCTGATTTTCAGACTTTTCGTGGAAATAGTACAAATAACTACTTAATGATTTACAACAGGCCAACCAATCCAAAGAAGATTAGAACCAAGCAGAAACTTCTCACAAAACTTCAGCTAACCCTAACATAAAACTTTGCTGAAGTTGGAAAAATAACTTTTTTTTTACATTTAACATCGCAAATGAATTCACTGTGTGGCTAATTGAATCAAGAATGCATAGACAGAGCAGTGTTCAAGTGTATACTTTTTATTCACATTTGATATTAAATTTGTAATGTGGTTTCCCACAGGATAACTTAAAAGCAATGTTCATTTTAACACTCAGTGATATTGCTCCTCAGTAAGATTTAGTTTTCTGGTCAACTCTATACATTTAGGGTTCATCTACACTACAACACTATTTTGAAATAACTAATGCTATTCCAAAATAACTTAGTCCGCGTCTACACAGCAGGCAGTTATTTCAAAATACTGACAAGCTGAAGGACTTCTTACTCTGACTCCTGTATGAGAAATAAGGGTAATCGGAGGGAGAGTGCTCTATTTCAGAATAAGTGCTGTGTGGACACTCCCTATTTTGAAATAAACTATTTTGAAATAAGATATGCAATTGACGTAGCTCAATCTGTGTAGCTTATTTAGAGTTAAATCCTGCAGTGTAGACATACCCTCGGTTTCAACATTAGCACATGTTAGTACTAGAACTTTTAAAAAATCAGAATTGCAAGTATATTTTTAATGATGGAGAAAGTGCAGTTTTACCCCAAAACTGCTTAAATAATTTGGCACAAATTTTCCATTTTACAACAAATGTCTGTTTTCAACTCAAGATCATAAAGTTTTTGAAAGTTCTCAGGGATCAATAGCAGGAGGTTAGAAAAATGTGTAGGGATCTGCAACTCTGATGGTAACTATAGACTCAGGATCTTCCTGCTGTAAAAATGGAATGAACAAGGACACTAAGATGTTAGACAAGAAGTCAAAAGGAAATCAAAGATCTATTCTACCTCTCTGTCCCGTGTGATCTTGGTCTCTCTCAGCAGAGGTTAAAATTGCTAGCCATCAGGTAAAAATATGTTTTCCTAGGCACTTTGATTTCCAAGTTATTGAAATCTTAATCTTTCTATGAGGCTGATCCTTGCCTTGCCAAGCGAGGGTTGCTTTTAAGGACAGTGCAGAAACTTTGTGGAGGATGCAGAAAATGCCTCCACATGACAAGCCCTTAACATCTTTCTTTTTTTTTTAACTTAAAACAAACTAATTAAGCAGCAGATTAGTGTCACAGTCACATGAGTGAAACAGATTCTGTGCTTTTGGCACGAAGGTGGGAAAGAGAGAATGTCACAGTTTATATATAATACTGCAGTGCTTACAACAAGTTGAAAGTAAATTGTAGCCACCTCGGAAGAGCAAAGAAAATTTAATCAGAACTCTGAATCCAGCTGAACAGAAGTCTTCTGTTCTAAAACGCAATTGTTAACTACAAAGTTAGGGCTGAATACAGCCCATCTGTTATTTCTCAGTAGGATGCCAGCTATTGCGCAAAGTGAAATGCCAGACTAGTTTAATTTGGACATAAATTGAGGCTCCTCCCATGAAATCAACCATGCCAAACAAGACTTTTGTGAAATAAGCAGCTCTGTGAGAGAGGCCAGATGCAGCTAGCAGTGGACCTACAAGGGCCATCCCGTTTTAAAGAATGGGGACCAAACTAAATGATCAATAGTATAGCCAGTTGAAGAGTCAAGCTAAGAGGCAACCTGGGTCTATGTAACAGGTGAGTCCAGTCAGGTCTACACTAAACGGGAAGGTCGAATTAAGATTCACAATTGGAATTCTACAGTGAGAGTTCAACAGGAGTAAATGCTCCCATCAGCTTCCCATACTCCTTATGAGGAGCAGAAATACTGGTGCCAATGGAAGCAACCTCTGAGTTTGATTTAGCAGGTCTTTACTAGACCCACTAAATTGAACTCCAGAAGATCGATTACAACAGCATCAATCTTCCCCGTAGTGAAGACAAGGCCTAAGTTAATATTTTAATGTCTCTAGCGCTAGTAAGAAATCCTCTAATGGAGCAGCTCCCACATGTTAGCAGGTCAAGCTAGAAATTGTGGAGGAGCCTTGGGTACCTCAACTTGCAAACTCATATAAAGACTATTAACTGCTTTGTCTTGATGAGGATTTTACCTTGTATTAGTTACCACTCAGTAGAATCATGGAACACTAGAACTGGAAGGGACCTCAAGAGGTCATCAAGTCCAGTCCCCTGCAAATACAAGATAAGATTGCAGCTTTTCCTCTGGTGAAGACAATGTCTATTTATGTATGTCTGTGTGACTGAGACTTTGAGAAATCACTTAATCATAATTACCAACCAAAAATGGAATAGAATTTCATGGTCACATGAGAAGGAAGATCTTTGAAGAGCTTTACATGTCTCATATGGTTTTGCAGAGTCCATCGCGAAGGGAATGTCTACACTACAGAGGAAGATCGAAGCTACTGCTGACAATCTTTCAGGGTTCAAATTAGCAGGGCTAGTTAAGATAACTAATTTGAACTGAGAAGGGCACTCTGGTCAATGCTGGTAGTCCTGCTTTCACAAGGAGAAAGAGAAGTCAAAGGGAGAATGCTCTCCCTTCAACTTCCTGCAGTGTAGACAGCTCCAAAAGCCAAGTTAAGGTACTTCGACTTCAGCTACACAATTAACGTAGCTGAAATTGCATATCTTAATTTGTCTTTGTTCCATAGTGTAGACGTACCCTAAGATATTAGTTAGATAGATTAGATGGAAGTAGAACTTGAAGGACATAATCAAAAATGAAAAGAGAAGGCAGTAATTCCTGGTGGACTAGAAGTGCTATCCCACAGAGTCTGATCTTTGGAGAAGTTGAGTAATTGATATAATTGCCAATAACAAATATTCACCCGCACTGAGAATCAGGCCAGAAAGAGGAAGTGAAAGCTAGATGATAGGAATGTATAAATGACTATAGCTGTGGAAATATTTTTTCTCGCTATTCTGAAAAAAATAAAAACAGAAACCCAAAATGATACTTTCTTTTAAATTCAGCAAATTGAAAAGTGGAAAAATGGTTTGGGGCAACATGAAATGTTTTGTTAGACACAAAACAATATATTTTATGTAGTTTATGAACCATTTATCACTTTTTTAGTTTTTAAAAATTAAATTGAATTACATTTCAAACTGAAAGATCATCTTGAATTCAAAAATGGAAATGTTTTGCTTTGAAAATGTCATAGGGATAATATTCTTTTGTTTCTACTGAAACAATTAGGCAAACATAGCATGAATTCACGAAATGTTTTGGTCTTGCCAAGACTGCTTCTTTTGATAAACAAACACATTTCTGAAAAATTTACGTCTGTGTAGGCTACCCACATCCCCATTTCTGAAAACACATAGGCTATGTCTAGACCGGCAAGATTTAGTGCAAATACTCTAAACGCAAGAGTTTTTGCATTAGAGTATTTGAGTAAGAGAGCGTCTATACTAGCATGTGCCTTTGCACAAAAGATTTGCTTTTGCGCAAAAGCATCCATGCCAGTGTAGATGCTCTCTTGTGCAAGAAAGCTCCAATGGCCATTTTAGCCATCGGGCTTTCTTGCGCAAGAAATTGATGTTACCTGTCTACACTGGCCTCTTGCGCAAGAACACTTGCACAAGAGGACTTATCCCTGAGTGGGAGCGTCAGAGTATTTGCGCAAGAAGCACTGATTTCATACATTAGAACGTCAGTGTTCTTGCGCAAATACTCGCAGCCAATGTAAACAGGCTGCAAGATTTTGCGCAAAAGCAACAGCTTTTGCACTAAATCTTGCCAATGTAGACATAGCCCTAGAAATAGAACCACACTGAGAATCAAAGCAGTGTCCCTTATCATATGAGTAACTTAAGATTTGACACCCATGAGTTCTTTATGACTAAAGGTGGATGACAATTTTTATGAAAAAGTTTTGGATGGAAAAACTATCTTTTCACAAAAACCTGTTAAGAGCCTGCAACAGGACATCACTCATCTCCCATGAGCATCCCGCTCTGGCCACATGCATGTGCCTGCACTCTCTTCTGTTTAAAAGCTTCTGTGGCAACTTAGCCCTCTGGCTGAGTCACACACCCTTGCACACATCTAACAGGAACCCATCTTAGTGCTCTCTGTAGTGTCCTTCTGAGTCTGTTCTCCCAGTTTATTCCCAACTCTGTCAGAGAGTGGTGCCCCCATGGCTTCTCCTCCTGCAGGCAGCGTCCTCACCCTTATCTTGAACCTTTACCTCAGGCTTCGTCTACACTGCTGGTTTTGCTGGCAATGAGTATGCAAATGAGGTGTGGATTAGCATATCACTATGCCTCATTTGCATAATTTATGCACGCTGTTTTTTGTGCAAAGGTTTTTTGTGGGAAAAAAGTAGTGTGGACGGGGTTTTGCGCAAAATAAACCCCCATCCACACTATTTTTTCTGAAAAAAATGGTGCGTATAAATTATGCAGATGAGGCACGGTGATATGCTAATCTGCACCTCATTTGCATACTCACTGCTGGCAAAACCGGCAGTGTAGACGTAGCCCCAGTGTCCCAATAAAGTCCAGCAGTCTCAGATAAGCTCTCCACATGGAGCTATCCGTGGTGCTACCACTCTCTCAGCCAGCCAGTCACCTGATCTGCACATCTTTAGGTCTCCAGAGGAACTGACTGACACTGATGCTGCAGCTCCTTTTATAGAGCCTTCCTAGCCCCTAATTGGTTGCTTCCTCCATTGCCACTATAGCCTGCCTGGAGGACGTCTATATTTTCTCTCGGGGGCAGGGAGTATCAGGACCACAAGTTCTCCAGCAGGGGGCCTCAAGGCCTGATTCACACAGCCTCGGAATGTTCCATTTTCAGCAAACAATCTCTGAGACCTTTCAATCAATCTTACTGCATTGAATAGGACCTGTGGGCATGCAATGGTTTTGAAATCCAAGCCCTTTTTGCTTAGGTCTGTAATCCAGACTTGAAGGAGTTGGCTCAGCTTTCCGGAGATCATATAGTAAGGCAGCGCCAGAACGAGCATCAGAATTGAGGGCTTTTCCCTGTTCATAGAGTCATAGAATACTAGAACTGGAAGGGACCTCGAGAGGTCATCGAGTCCAGTCCCCTGCCCTCACGGCAGGACCAAATACTGTCCAGATCATCCCTGATCTTCATCCTAACCTCCAAAGGAGGCTGCCTCCCATACTTCACTGCATTGATTCGTGCAATACCTCTGCTGAAGCACTGCAGGTATTAACATAACTCTGAAACTAAGGACTATCGGACGTGGGTAAAAGTATGAAAAAAACGAGGATTTGCAACCCCTTTGGCCGCATTATGGGATTTGTTTTATCTTGCTCTGAAGCATTATCTGATAGCCCCTACTGGAAGCAAAATTCTGAATTATATGGCCTGACCTGTTGCGGCCAATGCAATTTCCACATCCCCTGCTGGGAGAAGGCAGAAATCTTCAAAAAGTAGCTGGCATTCCCAGGCCTCTGAGTTCACTCACAGTGGGAACAGATTATTATTAACCTTCATTTTCAGCAGGGAATGTTTGTTCTGAAAATAATATTGAAGATTGCAAGAGAGATGTGTGCATAAATATTTGCATTTTGACAAGTAATCTAAGTAAAGACCAGGAAGGTTTAATCAGAACGGAACCATTCTTTTCCCTGCAGAGGAGGAGAGGAATTTAAAATAGCTTCATCTCTCTTTCTTGGTGGCTGATAACTTATCACACTTCATGTCTCTGGTTATGTTTTCTCTCTTTCCTATTTTTTTTCTCCCACTTCTATCTCACATCTCTGCTCTCTACAGACTTCGGTATGCATTTAAGTTTGAGTGCCTCTCTCTCCTTTTTAATCCCTTTCCATCTCCCCCTCGGTGAACGGCATCTTTGCTCTTGTAGTTGCTTTCTTTTAGAGCAGTGGTCTGCAACCTTTTTACACCCAAGATCACTTTTTAAATCAGTCAGAACAAGCCAAGATCTACCACCCCATCCTCCCCACCCCTTCCTTGAAGCCCCACCCTCTCTATTCTCCTCCTCTCCGTCACTTGCTATCTTCAGCCCTTATACACACCTCACTGCTGCTTTTTTCCCCCCGATTCTTCTCTAGGAGGAGATTTTTCCAACATTTGGCCAGTCTAAACTGGACCAAATGTCAGAAAAACCCCTTCTTTCAGAAGCCCCCTAATTCCTCATGGAACGAGGAATACAGGGGTTACCGAAAGAGCATGTTTGCTCTTCCACTAAAAAAAGGGGAAGAACAAACACATCCCTGGATGCGGAAGAGTTTTTCCGGGATATCTCTGGAATCCTGGAAAAACTCCTGCAGTCTAGCCATATCCTCAATGGGTTGAGACAGGATATGTAGGGTCTGGGGTGGGAATGAGGGATTTGGGTGTGGGAAGGGGTGAGTGGTGTAAGTCCTGAGAGGACATTTGGATGCAGGAGGAGGTGGAGAAGGGGACACTGCTTCAGGGAGGGAGCTCCATGCTGGGGAGTGTTGGGGTCAGATGAAGAGTTGGGGTACTAAGTAAGCCTCAGGGTTGTGGATGTGAGGGTGCAGGAATTTGGGTTGGCGTATGTCAGGGGCTCAGGGCAGGGGGTTCCAGTGTATGATAGGCTCAGATCTGAGGTCTGGGGAGGGTGCAGGAGTGTTATGATGCTGCAGCCAGATGGGGGCTTGGCCCCAATTGGGGGCTTGTTGGCCAAGCTTCATTTTTAAATAAAATACTATGTCAAACACAAAAAGTTTCTGCATTGTCTTTATTTATGAAAAGGGAAGGGAACCTGTTTTGAGTCAGGGTCACTGACTCTCAGAAAAGTCAGTTGGGGTCACACAAGTGAGATGCAATAACTCCTCCAACCCCCCTCCCCCACAAGCCTCACTAATATGACCCCAACTGTGCTGGTGAGAGCAGGGGACATGATACTGGGGAAGGATGCTAGTGGGTGCTGGGGCAGGGGACAGGGTTCTGGGGTGGGGACAAGGTGCCAGTGGGGGACAGGAGAGAGGAGATAGGGTGCCAGTGGGGGCAGGGTTCTGCATTAGGGGACAGGGTGTTGCTGGGGGTAGGGAGCATGGAGTCCCCCACACCCACCTCCTGCTCGGACTCCTCCAGGGACAACTCCTCCTCCCCGCTTCAGAGGAGGGAAAGCCCTGGCGCACGCCTCCTCCAGAGACTTGACCCCCGCCCCGCCCCACCTGCCAGTTCCCAGCACACCACAGACCTGGGGGAGGGGAGCAGCCAGTGCACTTCTGGAACCCCCGGAAGTGGCGCGCAACTGCCGGACTTCCGTCCATCCCGCAGAAAGCCGGCACTACCTCCACTGTTGCTGGTGGTAGTTAGTGGGACTTCTTGGGGGTGGGGAAAAATCAGAGGGAGGGGCCCGAAGGTCTTGCGATCAACCAGTCGATCGTGATCAACGAATTGGTGACCATGGTTTTAGAGAGAACAGGTGAACCTGATGCTCTCAAAGGCAGAAGGTTTAGGAGAGATGCTGCTCCAACCTGGACTGTCCCATGCAACCTGTGTTACCCTGATCAAATCAGAAAGCAAAAGCAGCCACGAATTTTGCGTGACTGACTTTTTGTGGAACCAATTTAAAGCATCTAAGCCCAGACCCTCAAAATGCATTGAGAACCTAACTCCCACTAATTAGTATTCCTGACTAATACCTGAGGTTAGTCAGGTAGATATTTTTGAAGATCTGGCCCCTAGAGCCTGAATTTCAGAGGACCCAGGCAACGTCTCCACCTGGAGTCGACAAGAGCTGTGACTGCTCACCACCTCTGTTATGACTAACCCTTTCCTTTCTCCATGACAATAAAGTGATCTTCAGTGGCTGATACCAACACACAATATCAGTTGCATCCCTAACTCTGAAACTGGATTGACAGGGGAATCAAACTTTTCTGTGCAATTGTAACCCACATGCTTGCGTTGCGGTATTTGGTGGTGTGACTAAGGGGAGCAACAGGAGTGAAGATACACACTTTATTTTTTATTAGAGGACGGTGTGCTCCTGCAGAGTAGCTGGAGATAAGTGCATGGTGCTAACATCATTCAGAAATTGGGAGTAGCAGATAGTGGACATGCTCATTTGCTGTTTGGAGCAACTTGGAGTATTTCTACTTTCTAGCAGCCTGGAAGGATGCACCCAGAGGCACTCTCTGAAAGTGGAACCAGCCAGAACTTGAGGGGAGGAGGAGTCATTGATAACCAGGCAGAGTGGGAGCCAAGCCCAAGGACTCAGCAGGAAATCAGGGCAAGGACCTGGAAGGTCTCCTGGAAGGAGCTTGGCCAGTTTTGCTGGGTTCCACAGAAGGCTCCGTCACCCCACAGGACAAGCTGAGTGCTAGGATTGCTGCAAACCACAGGCAAAACTTCAAAGATTCAAGGGGAACATGAATGAGACTGTGGGACTTGTACTTTTCCCTAACTTTAAGGATTTGGCATGATGCCCTACACAGACCTTGGAAACTCTTCCATGGAGACAGAAGAATGAAGAGTGTGGACAATTAATTATATTTTTGCCCGGGAACTTGTGATAGTGGAAAGTCCTATGACTTAGGGACAGTCCATCTCCATCCCATTAGAGCGTTGTCTGTAAACCAGAGTTGTTACTGCCACTATTCTCAAATGTTTCAAGGGTTATAAGTAAACTGTAATGGGTGCGTATGTATATCTAGAGTGAGTGAGTCAAGGGTACTCCTTAAAGATGATGTGTCGCTCTCCTCCTACTAGAGATTTAGCTCTGTGGAGTATCACAGTCCTAAGCAGACTTAACTCTGGTCTGTGCCCAAACAGAGAGGTAAACTGAGGTCCAGGGATGGGAAAAGACACTTTATATCAAACATTAGCAGAGTGCTTTCTTCTAGTCTGTTATACAGTGTAAGTGTCCAGTCTATTGAAGTTCATGGAAGTCTTTCCATGGACTTCACTAGATAGTGCAGCAGGCCCTAAGAATGGGTCTCCAGTGCACCTTTTATTAGACACCCATGGCTGGTCCATGCCAGCTGATATGGGTGAAGAGGCTCAGGATAATGCCTCATTAACTGTGATGTATGTTTGGGCTCAGTCTGCAAACCAAGTTCTGACACCTTCTTGCCTCGTAGGGTCCTAGTTCTGAGCTCCAGCCAGAGCCCAAACATCTCCATGGCAATGAAACAGCCCCATGTGCCAGAATCAGCTGCCAGGGGCCTGATGCATGTTTTTAACTGCAGTGCAGACATCCCGAGTGCAATCAGACTTGGCCCATCACTGTGTTTTCAGGAGTCTTTTTTGAAAATGAGAGGTTGGAGACAGAATAAGAATGGATAGTCAGGGGCCTCTCTAGAGACAGGCAAACTAGGCAGTTGCCAAGGGCAACAAAGGCCTGAGCGTGCCAGGCCCACACTCCACTCACTTATGTTTGACCCAGCTACTGCTCCATCATGACGGAAGGTCAGTAGAGCCAAACCTGAGTGCATGACACTGCGACCTGGCACTTGGCCTTCCCACTTCTACTGTGACTACCAAATCATCAACAGGCATCTCCCCAGCAAGCCTGACTCATTCCCTTGAGTGGGGTACCCCCCCATCAATTCAGAACATCTGGACTGGGGCGGGGGTAGTGATGGTAGGTCATGGCACAGTGAAATTTTGTGTAGGGAGGAGATTGTTAACATCATGAACAGAGTCTGCTAAAAACAAACATGCAAACATAGTTTCTTGAGCAACAATCTAATTCTTATTTGAGATCCTCAAGCGTGGTATTAACAGTTCTCATTGATGATGGGTCTCTTTAATTGGCCACATCGCTCACAGATCACTCTTTCTAATGGATGCTGCCAACTCCTTTAACACACACACAATTTCACGGAATGAAAATGGGTGACTTTACAAAAATCTTGGGGCTTTAAATGCATGGTTTATGTGAACACTTGAGTGTGTGATGGAGTGGGGAGAAAAGAGGTCCCAGATTCACCTCTTGATTACTTCTTTTGAATGTAGACCTGGGACTGCATCATTTAAATCAACTGGAGTTTTGCCCATGTCTGCTGTCTACCCTCCTTGGTTGCAGAGAAGAGAACCTCCCAGAAAGACTGTTGTTTTCCTCCATAAAGAGATATGCAAATCATTGATCAGTTAATTATCTCTCTAACTACAAAGAAAAACACCAGGTGAAAATCACTGTGAATTGCATAGGTGTGTCTACATTACGGAGAAGATTGAGGCTGCCGCAGTTGATCCTAGGGTCTACGTCTAGATTGCATCCCTTTTTCGTAAAAGGGATGCAAATTAGACGTATCGCAATTGCTAATGAAGCGGGGATTTAAATCTCCCCTGCTTCATTAGCATAAAAATGGCTGCCGCTTTTTTTCGGCACGGAGCTTTGCCGGAAAAAAGCACCAGTCTAGACGCTGATCTTTCTGAAAATAAAGCCTTTTCCGAAAGATCCCTTATCCCTCTTAAAAGGCTTTATTTTCCGAAAGATTCGCATCTAGACTGGCGACTTTTTTCCGGCAAAGCTCCGTGCCGAAAAAGGAATGCAATCTAGACGTAGCCCTGTATTTTTATATAGCGAGTCTAGTGAAGACCCACTAATTCGAACTGAGAGGGTGCCAACGTTGGCACAGGTACTCCTGCTCCTCATGAGCAGTAAGAAGAACCGATGGGAGCGTTTGCTCCCATCAACGTCCCGCTGTGTGGACAACACAAAAATGCAATTTAAGATACATCAACTCCAGCTATAAAATTAACATAGCTGGAATTGTGTATCTTAATTTGACTTTCCCCTTTAGTGTAGGTTTCTCAGGGTATGTCTACACTACCCCGCTAGTTCGAACTAGCGGGGTAATGTATGCATACCGCACTTGCTAATGAAGCCCGGGATTTGAATTTCCCGGGCTTCATTAGCATAAGCGGGGAGCCGCCATTTTTAAATCCCCGCTGCTTCGAACCCCGTGTAGCGCGGCTACACGGGGCTCGAACTAGGTAGTTCGGACTAGGGTCCTATTCCGAACTACCGTTACTCCTCGTGAAACGAGGTGTACCGGTAGTTCGGAATAGGCACCCTAGTCCGAACTACCTAGTTCGAGCCCCGTGTAGCCGCGCTACACGGGGTTCGAAGCAGCGGGGATTTAAAAATGGCGGCTCCCCGCTTATGCTAATGAAGCCCAGGAAATTCAAATCCCGGGCTTCATTAGCAAGTGCGGTATGCATACATTACCCTCCTAGTTCGAACTAGGAGGGTAGTGTAGACATACCCTCACAGGTTTCTCCCACAGTGTTCATTTCCTTTATTTCTGGTCAGGAATTGGGCACAGACTCTGACAGAGCAGATCCACTCCATTGTGTTCCTTCTACATCCCTTCTAATATGCTTTCCTCTCCAAGGACCTGAAATTCACTCTGCAATTAAGAAAACTCCAAGATAGGGAAGTTCTTTACAGTGGGACCAGAACATGTCACTTGGTTCAAATAGTTATTCAACCTGCATATTTGTAGGAATATCTAATATATATTTTAGAGAGTTTGTTTGCTCAAGAACTCCTCCTAAACATTAAGAGCTAGGACCACCAAATTCAGTATATAGATGAATCTAGAAAAGGGTTGCTTCTCAATAAAATGTACAGAAAAGAAATAAAATGAACAAAATCGCAAGAAGTGCTCTTTTCTGGCATAGCTAAGTTGATGCTTAAGGGTATGTCTACACTGCATGCTTATTTTGAATACTGTGTACAGATATGGTCTCCTCACCTCAAAAAAGATATTTTGGCCTTGGAAAGGGTTCAGAAAAGGGCAACTAAAATGATTAGGGGTTTGGAACGGGTCCCATATGAGGAGAGGTTAAAGCGACTGGGACTTTTCAGTTTAGAAAAGAGGAGACTGAGGGGGGATATGATAGAGGTCTATAAAATCATGAGTGGTGTGGAGAGGGCCGATAAAGAAAAGTTATTTATTAGTTTCCTAAATAGAAGAACTAGAGGACACCAAATGAAATGAATGGGGAGCAGGTTTAAAACTAATAAAGGAAAGTTCTTCTTCACACAGCGTGTAGTCAACCTGTGGAAGTCCTTGCCACAGGAGGCTGTGAAGGCTAGGACTATAACAGAGTTTAAAGAGAAGCTAGATAATTTCATGGAGGTTATGTCCATAAAAGGCTATTAGCCAGGGGATAAAATGATGTCCTTGGCCTCTGTTTGTCAGAGGCTGGAGAGAGATGGCAGGAGACCAATCACTTGATCATTGTCTTCGGTCCACCCTCTCTGGGGCACCTGGTTTTGGCCACTGTCAGCAGACAGGATACTGGGCTAGAAGGACCTTTGGTCTGACCCAGTATGGCCATTCTTATGTTCTTATTTTAAAATAAGCTATTCCAGAATAGTTATTCCAAAATAGCTTATTTTGAAATAGTACATCTACACTGCAGGGAAACCTCAAAATTGGTCTGAGGCAAGTTTTCCTAAAGCCTCAATTTAGAGCCGTAGGAGGCACTGGGGAGGAATAACTTAGAATGGCCCTGGTGAGGGGCTATTTCGAAATAGCAGAAGTGCAGTGTCTTCACATGCCTTATTTTGAAATAGCTATTTCCGAACAGGCATTATTCCTCATAGAATGAAGTTTACCGATTTTGGAATAAGTCATCCATAATTTCAAATGTATAACAGAATGGCTGTGTAGACTCTTGCATTGTTCTTTTGAAATAATGCTAGTTATCTCGAAATAACAGTGCAGTGTAGACGCACCCTTGGTTTGAAAACTAGAAGACAATGTTATTGGAAACCAAATTGACTATAGCCCTTTGTTTTTAAAACATAGAGAATGATCAAGAGTTTATAGGGATGAAGAAAAAAATGCACTGGATGGAATTCCCATTTTAGAAAAATTATTAAAACTAACTTCATAAAAATAATACTGTTTTTTTTGAAAAGCTCAGTCAATTCAACCATCATCTCATTTTCCTTTTATTTAAAAAAAATTGAGTTAAGGACCCAAGTAATGCCCGGTAAATCTGCTAGTTAGCTATAAACTATAAATGGGAATATTTTACAGCATTTTTTTCCGGAAGAACGGCACTTGTGGAAGAGGGGGGTTTTGCTCAAAAAATAGACTGCTCCTTTTTGCTCAAAAGCCTCTTGTGCAAAAAGTGGGTGCTCATTAATTATGCAAATGAGGCTCAGGGATATTCCACGCTTAGCCTCATTTGCATATTTCTTGCGCAAAATAGGTGCAGGATAGACATAGCCTAAGAGTCAACAGCGTTAAAGCTTTATAACACTTTGTCAATCTCAACTTCAAAGGATTAATATATCCCTCCCCTTAGTTACACATCAAATAGACAATGTAAATATTCTTAAATCCAACTTTAAGTTCTCAGCAACATTTTTCTTACTTTGCCCAGCTGTACATTTTGATTCTTATTGTTGGCCATATTTTGTTGTTGGTTTGTGTGGGCATGGGGTGAAATCAGTGTTTACTAACAAAACTCCAATTCTCCCATGTCTATTTATATTGTTACCTTGAAGGTATTTGTAGACTGTGAAAGGTATTTATAGACTGTGAGTGTGTCCCTCCTGAGTCTGCTCTTCTGTAGGCTGTATATTAGTTTAGCTCCTTCCATCTCAGCTCATCTATCTCATCCTCTAACCCTTTAGTCCTGCAAGGATTCTGCAACTCTTGCATTTGGAGCTATAGTAAAATTGCAGAATTCCCCCAGGGGCTGATCCTTGCATCATTTTTGTAGCTCTTCTTTATATGTTTCCCTGCTTGCTGAATGTCAGGGGTGGGAAACCTGCAGCCTCTTGGGGTTCTGTGTGTGGCCTGCAGGATATTTTGTTTACTATTGCCCATGTGTAAGGTTGCCAGATTCTACTTGTTTCCACCGACATAGGGTTTTTCCTACTGGCATTACTAAACTGATACACACACAGAGCAAGAGCATGTGAAGTGAGGTGCGGGCGGACTGCACAGCAAATTTAGGATGAGCGCCATGTGCTCCCTCTGCATCCAATGCACTGCAACGTTCAATCAGCACCCCCCGCAAAATGTAGGTACGTAAGCACAGTGAGCAAAACTACCTTATCTCAAGAGACGGTCCTGATTATGCAATCTTGTGGCCCACTGAGAGGAAGGGCCACTCATGCAGCCCACTCACTAGCCTCGGTTGCTCGTTGCTGTTGTATGTCCTTCCATGTCTATGGAGAGCAGTACCACACAGAGATATTCTAAGGGAATTTACACCAGTGCTACGTGAAGCAACATCCTTATTGCACATAACTAGAATCATAAAACACTGGAACTGGAAGGGACCTTGAGAGATTATCAAGTCCAGTTCCCTGCCCACACAGCAAGGGCAAAGCACTATCTAGATCAATGTCTATCTAACCTGCTCTTAAATATCTCCAATGATGTAGTTTCCATAACCTCCATAGGCAATTTATTCCAGTGTTTAACCACCCTGGCAGTTAGGAAGTTTTTCCTAATGTTTTCTCCTAATTAGTTTTTCCTAATGTACCTAACCAGTTTTTGTTTTTGCAGGATCTTGTTGATTGTGAAGGATTTGTCTTTGCAAAGTTCATATAGTAACCCGTTACGGTTCTGCTGTGGGTTCTATTTTATCCAAATCACCATAGTTCTTGGGGGTTTGATGAAAAGGTGTGGTTTTGTCCAGTCTCTGCATTGTGTAAGTTTTATTTTTTGAAGTTATTTTGCATCTTGTAAAACTAGGGCTGTTGCTATCCAGGTTTATTTTATCCACAGCACTGTATTTTGCAAATGGGGAGAGGTTCCAGAAAAAGGATTTTTGGTTTAGACCCACCTCTATGAAATACACAACTTGGAGTAACGCTGGCTTTCCCTAAAATTGCATTGCTCTCATGTTGTCCTGCACCATGGAAATTAGTGGGAGCTAATTGTCATTGACTTCAATGGGAATAAGATCTGTCTCACAGGGTCCATTATTGTAAGATGCTGAACATCTTCTGCAAGTTGCCTTTAGCGTTCATTGATCTAACCAGACATACACATAATTAATTAATTAAATAAATAATAGTTATTATTATTACCACAGCACCTAGGGTCATGATTCCATTGTGCTAGGAGCTGCATAAACACAGCCCCTGCTCCAAAAAATTATCCATCTAAGGTACTCAGTAGCAGCTTGCAGGATTGGGCCCTGCTGCTTTTGGGGGTTTTTTCTTTTCAGCCATTTTAACTGTATTTTACAGAGAATAGGAATGATGGTGGTTTTCATGCCTCCTGAAATGACACTTGTGTTTGGCGGTCTTTGTTTGCACTATCGTGGCCTTCCTATCCCACTATGCTGCATAATGAAATGTGAGCCCCGGCTGTGGCACACACAGTAAATTCGTGCTTCTTTGTAGTGGGCGCGCATTAAAAATCCCCAGGAGTGGAGCATGCCTCCAGCCAAACTGCCACCTTTGCCTATCTATTTCACTGAGACCACTGAAGGAATAAGGTACTGCTGGGGGTTGGACAAAACTGTGTGTGTGTGTGTGTGTGTGTGAGAGAGAGAGAGAGAGAGAGACTGAGACTGCCTGCTAGCCTTCATTTAAGATACCTGTAGGAAAGAGCAAATCTCTTTGGATGTGTCTACACTGCACCATTATTTCAAGATAGCTAGCATTATTTCAAAATAACAATGCGAGCATCTACACAAAATAATTTCTAAACAACAGATGGCTTATTCTGAAATCTGTGAACCTCATTCTATGAGGAATAACGCATTTTCCAAAATAGCTATTTCAAAATAAGGCATGTTGCAGATGCTCCACTGCTTCTATTTTAAAACAAGCTATTTTGGAAAAACTCTTCCAGAATATTTTATTTCGAAATAGCCATACAGTGTAGACGTACCCTATAGTATGCACCACCCAAAGCAAAGGCATATGAGAGTAAACCCAGAGATTAGAACAATGTGGGTGTAGGGTTTTGCTTTGGATAAGGGTATGTGTATTTGAGAGAAACAGCGGTCATCTACATTTAAACTGATGTAGTTGCATAGCCTCCTCACAGAGGTTGTCCTGTCGTTGTAATTAATCCACCTCCCTTACCCCTGGTCTACACTAGGGAGTTATTTCGAAATAACCCCCCTTATTTTGAAATAATAAGTAGAGGGTCCACACTACCAAGCCTGTTATTTGAAAGTAACGGGCTAGTTATTTCAAAATCTGTACTCCAGCTTTCCTTGGGGAATAAGCTTATTGGATACGTTTTTGGAGTTATTTTGAATTTAGTTATTTCAAAATAATTTCCTAGTGTAGACATGCCCTTAGAGGTGGCAGCTAGGTTGACAGAAAAATTCTTGTGCCAGCCTAATACTGGCTACACTAGGGGTCAGTTGACTTAACTACATTGCTTAGGGGTGGATTTCCCTCACCAGAGTGACATAGCTGGGTTGACCTAACTTGTCAGCATAGAACAGCCCAGAGATACAGTGAGGGAAGCATGAAAGAAACTTCAGCCATAGTCTGGACAGTCTCTCTGTGTGCCGCTAGGAAATGCCCAGAGACAGGTTTTGTGTTGGGTGTTATCTGAAAGAATATTAAAACTCTGAACAAGGGAATTTTGGGTCTTGTGCAAAATCTGATTTCCCAGAGTGCATGCAGAATTATAAACATTTTTGTAAAGAAACAAAACTGCATCCAAAAATATATGTGTTTCCCCAATTTCTCTGCCCAAGCCATCCCTCAATTTGAAGATGATCTCTATCACGGATTGGCATATAGGGCCTGAAATGACTCAGGACTCTAATCCTGGCACCACAGATCCACCCACACTCGGCACGAGATGTCTCCTGATGGGTCCACTGCCTATTGGGAGAAAGTTCCTACTTTTTCCTTCCATCTCTTTTTCTTTTCAGCTTCAAGGACAAGGTGCTTCTCCTCAGACTGGCCCACTGCCTGGTGAAGGATGTGGCACCACTGAGGTCAGTTGGTGGCTTGCTCCTACCAATTTGTGATGTCCACCTCAGTTTCTTTGAGATACCTTTTTAGTGTTTCTTTGTAGAGTTTCCTCTGGGTACCATGCTTGAGATAAGAGCAGAGGCCTTCTTATGGGAGGCAAGAGACTAGCATCTCCCCATGATGCCCAGCCTAACGGAGTTGGTGCATGAGGATCATTCTTTTAATGCTAGTGACATTGGCTTTTCTGAGGATGCTGGCATTCAGGCAGTGATCTTCCCTTTTGATGTGAAGGATCTTGTGGAGGCGTCATTGGTGGTATCTCTTCAGACTCTTGAGGCGCTGTCAATAGGTCACTCAGATTTCACATCCATAAAGGAGTGTAGGAGTAGCAATTGTCTTCCAGAGCTGGACCTTGGTGTTCTTTAACTTGGGGGTGGTGCTGGATTTATGCACAAGCTAAGTAAACTACAATTTAGGTCCTCAGATTACGAGAAGCCACTACATTTAAAAAAAACACACTTGCTTGTAATAGCATTTCCTATGAGACAGGATATATGGAAATATAAAACTATTATTTCTATATTCAATATCTTTTCTGTTTGAATAATACACTTTATTGGTATTGCTATGGGAACTCTTAAACTTGACATAGCTTAGGGCCTTAGTAGGTCTTAATTCAGCTCTGAGTCAGGGTCCCAACTAGAGCAACTTACAAGTCCCTGAATTTTTTTGCTTGCTACATAGGTCAAAAGGTTTAGCACTCCCTTTCAACATGAATAGGGATAACAGAGCCTGTTTTGCTCATTCTTCTCACCAGTGCTGACTAAATATTCATGCCATTAACCTTTTTCTAGGTCTCTCATTTTCCAGCTTCCTTTTTTTTCCCCCTGCATTTACGAAGACTTGCTCTTTTTTAAAGAAAAGGACAAAATATAATGAGTGCTCAGGCTACCCACTGACACAGACTGATTACTCTGTAGAGAGCTCCATTTGGGCTTCTGCTGGCGATGCAAATAACCAGATTGTGTAATTAGAACCAGAGTGAAAATATCCAGTTGAACTTGCATCAGATTGTCCCCTATTAGAACAACGCATTGCTCATGAATGTCAGTGAATTGGGGAGTTAAGCAATATGTACATAAGTCAGCGTATTGCATTGTGGATAACATGGAAAGGCCAATTAGTTGTAGACTTCAAAGAGGCCAATGCACCTTCATCAAGAGGAGGGGAGTGTAACGCTTACCCCCTGAGTGCACCCCCATCTGGCTGAGTGCGTTTGCCTGCACTGCCTCAGTTTATCAGCCTTTTCAGCTACTCAGACCACTGGCCTAGTCACACTCTTGTGTGAAACACAAGCCCCTTCTAGGTTACACATCTCAACACCCTCTGTATGGTCTCTGTTTCTCTGTCTCGGTCGATTCCCCACTCTGAGGGTATGTCAGAAGTAAGGCCGAGGACACTGTCTCCGGGAAGGGAAGCCCTGGAAGCACCACTCTCTCTCAGGGTATGTCTACACTAGCTCGTTAATCTGAGGTAGGTAGACAAATCAGGTAACCGGAGTTGCAAATGAAGCCCAGGATTTAAATAGCCCGGGCTTTATTTGCATGTTCCCATCCGGCTGCCATTTTTAAATCCCCCTTAGTTTGAACGAACTGCCTGTGGCTACACGCAGCAGTTTAAAGTTAACCCGAACTAAGTCCTTAGTTCGGATTAACTGTTACTCCTCATGGAATGAGGTATAACAGTTAATCCGAACTAAGGATTTAGTTCGGATTAACTTTAAATTGCCACATGTAGTCGCGGGCAGTTGGTTCGAGCTAAGGGGGAATTAAAAATGGCAGCCAGACAGGAACATGCAAATAAAGCCTGGGATATTTAAATCCCAGGCTTCATTTGCAATTCCAGTTGCCTGAATTTGCAATTCCAGTTGAATTAACGAGCTAGTGTAGACATACCCTGAGAGAGAGTGGTGCTTCCAGGGCTTCTCTTCCCGGAGACAGTGTCCTCGGCCTTACCTCAGGATGTGTACAGGTACCTCTCGGGTTTGGGACTCTCTGGTCCAGCAACATCCCTGGTCTGGCAGGACCGTGGTGGTTACTGGACAAGACAGCCCCTGGACCAGAGAGCCCTGACTCGGGCAGCAGAGTCTTGGTGCCCCAGGACAGGCCCGTGGCTGGCAGTGGGGCCAACTTCCCCTGGTGTGGCAACTCCCTCCTTCTGGAACAGTGAGGTCCCAAGGGTGCTGGACCAGAGAGGTCCAACCTGTATTTCATCATAGTTCCTACTAGCTCCCCACATGGAGCTCTCCATGCTGCTGCTGCTCTCTTAGCCAACCAGACACCTGGCCTTCAGGGCTCCAGAGAAACCAAGCTAACTCTGATCCTGCAGCTTCTTCTTATAGGGCCTTCCTGGCCCCCTGATTGGCTGGTTCTCCACAGCTGCTCTAGCCTCCTTGGAGGACTTATCTATGTCCCTCTTCTGGCCTCAGGACCTTGCCTGCGTGTCACAGGGCAGACGCATCACCATGGTGCCTCCAGCCAGTAGCCCTGGGAACTGGCTCATCGACTCGCTGGATGCCTCCCTCTAGCTAGTGTCTCCCCGTGTTCTCGGTCCCCTCTCTAGTCCAGACCAATGTCATTCTTGGACCACAGTGTCCTCTTCACGACACTGCCCTCCAGCAGTGCCCACTCCAGTGTCTCTGCACCCCCTTCTGGGAGTAGGTGTTTATCCAGCTTTGCCCTCCAGGGTCCTCCCCTCCCCAGGGAACATCCAGTTCCCCTGTCCCCACCCTGCCTCAGTGACCCACTGTGAGTCTTCATCAAGCCCTTGCCTCAGTGGCAAACTGCCGTCTAACATGGCCACTCACCTCTGGCAAAGGACTGTGGACCTGTTGCCTTCACCTACCATGGCTGCCTCTCTGCAGCCATTTTGGTTTTAGGCCTTGCTTCAGGCCCTGCAACCTGGGGACTAGCTTGGCCAGAACTTCCCCAGCTTTCCCTTCCTTTCCCAATACTGCTCTGCTTCTCTGGCAGCCAGATCTGTCCTGCTTGCTATCCAGAGCAGCAGTAAGTTCTCCTTTTCCGCCGGGAGCCCTTCTTTATATAGGCCCCCACTGGGCCCTCATTAGCAACAGCTACCTCAGCTGGGGCTTCGCTCTCAGCCCTCACTCAGGGCTGAGGGTTTTTGCCCTTAAAGGGCCAGTGCAGGGCAAATGCCCTGTCTCACTGCCCCATCATGGGGAGTTAACCTCATTTTCCAGTTGGGATTCAACTTGGATAGTTCTCTTCTGACCCCTAACTCCTGCAGTGATAGCATTCCTCAAGTGATAAAGTTAGGCTGTTAGTATACGGAAACCGCTGCTTAGCATGCTGGCCGTGTTGTCTTCTTGTTCTGCCCATCAATCTATCTGTACCTATCTTTTGCCTCATCTCATACTTCACCTATAAGCTTCCCAGAAAAGGGATTATCTATTTGTGTTGTTGTGTACAGCTCCTAGCACAATGGGCTCCTAGCACATTACAAGAGTGCTTGGCACTACGTTTATTATTTATCATTTGCATTCATTTTTCTCCTTCCTTTAGCTGCACATGTAATGTTCCACTGTGAAAAAAGTGGTTGTTGTTTTGTTTTGTTTTGTTTTTTGCCAATTTCCCTCCACATAACAGCCAGAAATGTCCTTTGTTGCTGTTCACTGCCCCTTCTACTTGCTTTGAGAAAAACTAATATTGCACTGACCAATACTGGAATGTTCTTGGGAAGAGAATGTTTTGTCAATATTCGTGCCAGGTTGTATTCACAAGTCATCTCAGGTCTGGTCTACAGTGCAAAGTGACATAGGTCTAGGTACATCTCTCAAGGGATGCAAAAAATCTACTCACCCCTGAGAGAGGTAGTTAAATTGACCTAATCCTTGGTCTAGACAACACTAGGCCAATGGAAGACCTCAGTAAACCTAGCTACCCCCTCTTAGGTTAGATGACCTACAACAAACGACCTACAACACCAGGAGAACCTCTGTCCTTCTTGTAATGACTGTTCACACTGAAAACACTACAGCAGTGCAAGCACAATACTGCCTCTGTGTGATGGTAGCATTTTAAGTGTAGATGTATGCTCAGTGTCTCACACCTCACTGGGACCACTCAGAAACGAGAGCTGTTGAAAAGATTCTGAACAGGTGTTTACTGTTCATATTGTCAGAGCTACAAGCAAGTTAAATAAGCCGTCAAAAGTGCCTCTTGGTATTTTTCCTCTTGGAGACTGTAACCAGGAGCAGCGTGTCACATGGATTTCAAACACCCCCAGGATTATTTGACTTTATTTTTTAATACCCTCTGCTGCATTTTGGCTATAAAGGGAAATGAAACTCCACAGTGAAGATATGATAATTAGGAGACAATCCGCTTCATATCAATGTCTTGCTGGTTTATCCCTCAGGAACAATGAAAACACCCACGGGCACCCACTCAGCCAACTTAAAGGGTTTCAAGTGTCTCTCTAGTGCTACACGGAAGCTTTTGCCGGACTGCCTACCACTCTTTTGTATTCTAGCTGTTTAGCACAAGCACACAGGTTCCCCCGAACTATCTTCTAAATCGTGTTTGTGACCTTTCCTTTCAGGTGGTTGGTTTTTGTAAATCTCCTCTGGAGCAGTAAAAACAAAGCATTTAAAATAAATACTAGTCTGAAGCTTGACTATGCTTCAGGTCATAAATATTATTCAGCTCAGTGGCGGATCTGAGGTCGCTCTTGAATGGGCCGGGATTCAAATGACACCGGGAGGAAAAAGTGGCAAATGTAACTTATGGGTGTTAAGAAAAGTTAGGAATGATGCAGAGGGGAATGTTGCCTGATTCACAGAACGGGAGGGGCCATGCTTCATTTCATCGCCCCAAGGTGCTGATGTAGGCCATAGTGCTTTAATATTGTGGTGAGCCGCTCCCGTTGGTCAAGGAAGTGATCCCCATCTTTGCAGCTAGAGAGATAAGGGAGAAGGTAGGGTTAGTGACATGCATACAGGTCAAACAAGGCATTTGTGGTTAAGGGTGGAAATTGGACCAATGTCTCCTGCATCCCACTCCAGTGCACTGACCCCAGACATCCAGGGTGTGAATCAAAAAGAGATTGAGGCATGTAACTTCTACTCCAAAAGTGCTTTCCAAAGGGGTTTGGTAGCATTATCATCGTTGTCACGGAGTAGGCTCATCAGCATGGCGCCTTCAGCTGGTTGCCTTGGGGAGTAGGCTCATCAGCTGGTTGCCTTGTTGTTTCGTTGGGGCCTTCCTCCAGCTGGTGGCTCCCTGTGTTCTTCTTTAACCACAGCGCCCTCTTCAGGACACTGCCCTCCGGCAGTGCCCACACCAGTCTCTCTGCGCCCCCTTCTGGGGGATCTTGTTTACTCCACTGCACACTCCAGGGTCCTTCCTGCTCCCAGGGACCCCCAGTTCTTCTTCCCAGGAACACCCAGTTCCCCTGTACCCACTTTGCCTCAGTGACCCACTGCTGGTCTTCATCTAGCCCCTGCCTCTGGGCGCAAACTGCCGTCTGTAATGGCCACTCATCACTGGCAAAGTGGTGTGGACCTGCTGCCTCTCCCAGCTGCGGCTGCCTCCTGCAGCCCCAGTAGCTTCAGGCTTTGCATCCTGGGGGCTTACTTGGCCAGAGCATCCTCAGCCCTTGATTCCTTCCCCAGCACTGTTCGACCTTCAAGAAGTCTCCCACTTCCCTTGCAGTCATGGTCTAGAATAAAGAGGATACAATAAGGACACACACACCAAGTCTGGCACTCAGGAAGGAATAAACAGTTGCCCAGATCCAAGATGGGAAGTGGGTCTTTGCCCATGAAAGCTTATGCCCAAATAAACCTGTATGAGTCAACAATGTAATTTCCGGGGGGAGAGGAGAAAGGCAGACATTCTGGGATGTATTTGCAGGAGAGCTGACAGCAAGACAAGAAGTAATTCTTCTGCTCTACTCGTCACTGATAAGGCCTCGTGTGGAGGATTGTGTGGTTCTGGGCACCATCCTTCAGCAAAAGTGAACCAATTGGAGAAAACTGAGAGGAGACCCACAAAAAGAAGTAGAAGCATAAAACCTATGGCCTCTGTAGAAAGACTGAAAAAAACCTGGGCTTGTTCATTGTGGAGAGGAGAAAACCAAAGGCGAACATGACAGCAGATTTCAAATACGTACATGGCTGTAATAAAGAGGAAGGTGATAAGTTGTTCTCCTTAGTCAGTCAGGACAGGACAAGAAGTAATGGGCTTAAATTGCAGCAAGAGATAGTTAGGAAGTTTTTTTTTTTTAACTGTCAGGATTTTAGTCACTGGGACAAATTAGCTAAGGGGTTATAGAAGCTACCTCATTGGAGGTTATTAAGAGCATGTTAGACAAACACCTGTCAGGAATGGTCCCCTCTAGATAATACTTAGTTCTGCCTCAGCGCAGGGAATGGAACTAGACGATCTGTTGAGGTCCCTTCCATTCCTACCTTTCTGTGATTTCTGTGATCCCAAATGGACGTTTGAGCAATGTTTCTAAAGTTTCACTCATTTAAAGCACAGTCTGAATAGTTGATTTTATTTGACGTAACTGCAGAAGCACTCATTAAAATGCTCTGCTTTCAGCCTTGTGAAAACAGACTCTTCCATTGCCTGTCCTCCTGCTTTCAATAAGGTAATTGCATGAATGGAAAAGCATTTCTGGCAGTATTCGTATCATTAGCAGCTTTTTATGCTTTCCCACTTCCCATGAGTTTCATAACCATCAAAAGCTTGGAGTTAAAATGTGAGGTAGGGAGACACATTATTGAGTCAATTATAAACCTGAGATATCCCAGGGTAGATTGTTCTGTCCTCTGTACTGAGTAAGAAGATTGATGGGATTAGTAAAATGAATGAAGTTCATGTGAATTTTTTTGTACTGTACCTTAGCATGGCAGAATACTATGTTTTACATAATTTGAATAGATAATAGGATATTTATTTGCGCACTTAATTTTTATTGAGTCGGTTTCACCTTTGTTGGACATCATAGGTGGCGGCAGATTCAGTCAATAATTAGTTAATGATGGTAGCTATTAATTTTAAAAAGTTAAAACTTTATAAAAGTTAAAATAAATTGTTAACATTACACATCAAAATATACAAAGTACATCAAATCCTAATTCAGTGTCAAGCAGTGTTTTTTCTTACGTTGCCGTTCAGTAAATATCCATTATTTTCACAGGAAATATTTTTTTCATCAGTTTGAATGTGTATGGTGAAAGACTGATGTTTACCAATAAAAATCTAATCCTTCCAAACCTAACAATTTACTATTAAAGAACATTAGCCATGTAGCAGTTGCATAGAGTTTGTATTAGTATATAAGACAACTACAGATTTACTCAGCGTTGTTCGCGTCCTTAACTTAAATGGTTTGTGGGGTTTTTTGGAAAATAAAAGGAAATTGTACACGCTTTATATAAATGATGTATTTTTTTTTAAAAAAAATACAGTATTATTTTCATGAAGTTAATTAATTGTTATTTCAGATTTCTTAAAAAGGGAATTGTGGTGGTGGGTTTTGTTTTGTTTTGTTTAATGGTTTTTCAGTAATTTTTTTAAAATGGAAAATCCATATAGTTTATTTTTTGGTTCTTCATCCCTATAATCTCTTATCATTCAGTATGTTTTAACAAGAAAGGGCTACAGTAAATTTGGTTTCCAATAACATTGTCTTCTAGTTTTCAAATGTTTAGCTGTGCCAAAACAGAATATTACTCCAAATTTTCCATTTTATCTCTTTTCTGTAATGTTTATTGAGAAGCAATCTTGTTCCAAGGTTATCCTACTCTTCTGGCTCATCTTGGTTCAGTCTCTTCCAACATTTGCTCAGTTATGGGGATTTTGAGCTCAATTTTGAGGACTGTACTTGATTTGGTGATTCTCTTTTCTGTTTGGTTTTATGAGAAGCAATCCCATTCCTGGCACATCCCATTTTCCTGGCACAGCCAAACCCTTACGTTGCTTTGAGTTATGATAAGTGGAAGCTGCAGACTGAATTTGGTGGTCCTAGCTCTTACCATTTAGGAGGAATTCTTGAACAAACAGACAAACTCTCTAAAATATATAGTAGATAATGAGCATAGAACCCTTATTTGTTGATGCAATTTTTTGGTTTCATAAAATAACATAGAATGGTAAAATACAAAATTTTTGAGAAACATGGGCCCAGAATTTCACCCTTGTCTATTTCACCTTTTGTCTATTAATATTATCAACTCACTGGTGCAAAGAGTGCTTCTTACAGCATCCATGTTTTGTGCCTAGTATCATGACACCATAATCTTATTTAGGATACATAAGAGCTGCTGGTAATGCAAAGAATAATAATTATCAATCTAATCCATTCACTGTGTGGCTAGATGTTTGTTCTCTATAGTGCATTTTCTAGTTAAATAGATTCTTGTAACAACAGCCATAAGTAAGATATTACTTTACAAAGAACATGTACTAAAAAGAATATATGTTGTGAGTTTAAAACAAAAATTAAAGGTAAACATCTTAACTAGCTCCTGACTTTTACACTCAAATGCTGTCTTTAAAAAAAAACTAATATAAAAATAAAATGACCTCTCTTGCAAGAAAGAAGCCATCCCCATCACATATTCTGGTTTGGAAAATTGGAGCTGAAATGGACAACATGAAATTATAACAAGCTCTTGACCTTCCCTGCCCCTTTATGCATTTTCATGAGATGATGTAATTCATTATTTCCACTGATGTATGCAGAGCGGCCGGCCAGCTTGCTTTATATTCATTTATTCAGGTCTGAGTAATCTGTGTTTAATAGAGTGCTGGAGCGTGTCAGAATGAACAATTAAACTTGATTGTTGTGGAAGACAACTTGCCATTATTGCCACCCTTAGTTTGTGTGTGCTTTATTTTTTTTAATAAAGGGGGGGAGCATTCGAAGCCCATAAGCCGATCCTCGTATGAAGATTGTGTACTTTCCTCGTTCGAATGGAAATATCTGCAATTGCCCGTCCTTTTTTCACTCTCTCTTTCACTTGGGATATTAATGTTTTGCCTAGTGTACAATTTGATTAATGGTGTAGCCTGTAATTATGGCTATGTCTAGACTGCAAGCCTCTTTCGAAAGAGGCTCTTTCGAAAGATACTTTCGAAAGAGCCTCTTTCGAAAGAGCCTCTTTCGAAAGAGCGCGTCTAGACTGCACGCGGAATTTCGAAAAAGCAAGCCGCTTTTTCGAAAGAAAGCACCCAGTGAGTCTGGATGCTCTCTTTCTAAAAAGCCTGTTTGCTGTCAAGAACGCCTTCTTTCAAAAGAGCACTTTCGAAAGAAGGCGTTCTTCCTCGTGGAATTAGGTTTACCACCGTCGAAAGAAAAGCCGCATTCTTTCAATTTAATTTCGAAAGAACGCGGCTGCAGTCTAGACGCAGGTGAAGTTTTTTCGAAAAAAGGCTACTCTTTTCGAAAAAACCCCTGAGTCTGGACACAGCCTATGTCTGTGGCTGGGGCATAAGCAGGTTGAGAGGAGTTCTCAATGAGGTAGCAGGCCAGAGAGGGGCACAGGAATCCTTGGTCTCACCGGGAAGGGGAGGGATGCTGAAAGAGCTCTCATTTACTGCATGAACATGGAGCATGTTAGTCTTTTTGCTGTTCGTAGGAAATGGAAACTAAAAGGCATTTTGCTCTGGGATCTTTGCTTTTGTAAGCCCTTCCCCCTGGGGGAAGGGGCAAAAATACCCAGTGAAAAATCAGAGAGCAGCAGAGTGAAAACCACACAGAGATGCTCTGGGAATAAAGGAGCAAAGGGAGAAAAATGGCAATGGGAACTGGACAATGAACTAGCTAGTATTTGTGTTACTGTCCTCTAGCGGACTGAATCTAACCCAATCCGTTGCATGACATAGAACTTGTCCACTATCACGTCAAAGAGATTCCACCTGAGGGAACCTGTGGGAATCTGCGCTACGCATTCCAGGATATTACAAGAGAAACTTAAAAAACAACAAATGGTCTGGTAGCCCTTTATAGACTACCAAAACAAGCTTCAGGATATAATAGTCAGCCATGGTATGCAGCATAGAGGCAACCCTGAAACCTTTGCTGGATTCGTTGTAACATACATCAGGAAGTTGAGTGTCCTCTTGCTCTGGAATAGCTTTGTCTTGGGACAAGGGGGTTTTATTTCAGAATTTTGGGGATCGACTGTTGACAAAAAGAAAGACTATTTAAAAGCTCTAATCCAGGGGTCCCTAATGTGGTACCCGTGGGTGCCATGGCGCCCGCCAGGGCATTTATGTGCATCCACCTAGTGACCAGGGCCATCCTGAGCCATTCTTGTGTCCCGGGTGCCCGACGCATGCATGGCCCCCGCCCCGGGTGTCCGGCGCATGCGAGGTGCCGCCCCAGGCGTCCGGCAGCCCCAAAAGGTTGGGGACCACTGCTCTAATCCAAATAATCGAGATCTGTGCAGGTCTCTATATTCCATGAGGTTCTCCCGTCCCTTGGAGTGCCTAATGGTTTAGCGTTGCAAAACTCAGTGCTTTGAATTTGTCATTGCTTCTTTGCGAGGCAATGAGCACGAGTTCCCATTGACAGAGAAGTGATAGAATAAGTGGGTTCAAATGCTGACTGCTGGTCCCCAGCATGTCCTGGATTTATTTAAACTCCTGAAATTGAAGTATTATTGTACTGCAGATGAATTTTTCTCCCATCTCTAGAGTCCAGAGAGATTCTATTCAACATGACCATCATCCGGAGAGCAGCTGCAAACTCAGTAACCATTTTGACAGTGGGGCCACCAAATGACCTAAGATTCTCAGGGAGCCAGGAGTCTGAAAAGTCCCCAGAAGTCTCCAGTAGTATCGCAGCAACCTGGGCAAACTCCTCATGGAGACCAGGACAGCCACATCGTGCTTCATGGCAGCATGTGTCTGCTTGAAGCCAGGGTAAGCACCACTCATGCCAATGATGGCTTTCCTGGTATGGAATGACTACTGATGCTTGGCTACCCAAAGCACTCACAGATGGTGGAAACAAAACTATTGATTTGTCAGGGGTGCCAATACAAGTTCCATTAGAACTTTGGCGATGCATGGATTTTAGTGTCAACAGTGACCATTAACTAGATAATTTAGTTAAACCTATATAACACATGCTACCGAATTTCACCCCGTTACTCCTTTACTGACCACCATCGCACGTGTTTGGCTAACACATTTCTTTCAGAAGGACACCAGGGCTTGTTTTGAAGACATTCAGAGATGGGGAATCCACAGGGTCTCGTGGTAGTTTATTCCAAGGGTTAATGATCTTTACTATTAAAAATGTGCACCTCATTTCTAATGATAATGTGTCTGGCTTCCCCTGCCAGCCATTGGTTCTTGTTATGCTATTCTCTGCTAAATTAAAACTCAGGATTTTTTTTTCCCCGTGAAGGTACTTAGATACACAAAGAACAAGTTAAAAATCACTTAGGAAAGTTAGATGTCAGCAAGTCACCAGGTCCTGATGAAATGCATCCCAGGATACTCAAGGAGCTGATAGAGGAGGTATCTGAGCCTTTAGCTATGATCTTTGAAAAATCATGGCAGACAGGGGAGATTCCAGAAGACTGGAAAAGGGCAAATATTGTGCCCATCTATAAAAAGGGGAATAAGAACAACCCAGGAAACTATAGACCGGTCAGTTTAACGTCTGTCCCAGGGAAGATAATGGAGCAGGTAATTAAGGAAATCATATGCAAACACTTGGAAGGTAATAAAGTGATAGGGAATAGCCAGCATGGGTTTGTGAAGAACAAGTCATGCCAAACTAATCTGATAGCTTTCTTTGATAAGATAACGAGCCTTGTGGATAAGGGAGAAGCGGTGGATGTCATATACCTAGACTTTAGTAAGGCATTTGATACGGTCTCGCATGATATTCTTATTGATAAACTAGGCAAATATAACTTAGATAGGGCCACGATAAGGTGGGTGCATAATTGGCTAGATAACCGTAGTCAGAGAGTGGTTGTTAACGGTTCTAAATCCTGCTGGAAAGGGATAACAAGTGGAGTTCCTCAAGGGTCTGTTTTGGGACCCGTACTGTTCAATATCTTCATCAATGATGTAGATATTGGGATAGAGAGTACGCTTATTAAGTTTGCAGATGATACCAAACTGGGTGGGGTTGCGACTTCTTTGGAGGATAGGGACATAATTCAGAATGACCTTAGCAAGTTAGAGAAATGGTCGGAGGTAAACAGGATGAGGTTTAATAGAGAGAAATGCAAAGTGCTCCACTTAGGAAGGAACAATCAGTTCCATACATACAAGATGGGAAGCGACTGTCTAGGAAGGAGCATGGCGGAAAGGGATCTAGGGGTCATAGTGGACCACAAGTTGAATATGAGTCAACAGTGTGATGCTGTTGCAAAAAAAGCAAATATGATTCTAGGTTGTATTAACAGGTGTGTTGTAAGCAAAACTCGTGAAGTCATTCTGCCGCTCTACTCTGCACTAGTTAGGCCTCAGCTGGAGTACTGTGTCCAGTTCTGGGCGCCACATTTCAAGAAAGATGTGGAAAAATTGGAAAGGGTACAGAGAAGAGCGACAAGAATGATTAAAGGTTTAGAGAACATGACCTATGAAGCCAGGCTTCATGAACTGGGCTTGTTTAGTTTGGAAAAAAGAAGATTAAGGGGGGACATGATAGCGGCTTTCAAATATCTAAAAGGGTGTCACAAGGAGGAAGGAGAAAATTTGTTCCTCTTGGTTTCTGAGGACAGGACAAGGAGTAATGGGCTTAAAGTGCAGCAGGGGAGGTTTAGATTGGACATTAGGAAAAAATTCCTAACTGTCAGGGTGGTCAAATATTGGAATAAATTGCCAAGGGAGGTGGTGGAATCTCCCTCTCTGGAGATATTTAAGAACAGGTTAGATAGACATCTGTCAGGGATGGTGTAGACGGAGCTTGATCCTGCCTTGAGGGCAGGGGGCTGGACTCGATGACCTCTCGAGGTCCCTTCCAGTCCTAGGATTCTATGATTCTATGATTCTATGATAACCATACCACCTCTCAGCCTTCTTTTGGCTAACTGAGCAGAGAGAGAGCTGTTTGTCGGCTCAGCGCGGCAGCCATGTAAATTTAAATGAAGCCGCGATCATTTAAATCGCGGCTTCATTTGCCTTTGCCTACAACCCTAATCTACATGGCTCCATCGATGGAGCCATGTAGTCTAGACACAGCCTTTCAGTCCAGACACAGCCTTTCAGTCCAGAACTTTCCCCACTCATGGTGCCGCACCCTTTGTTCTTCAGATATGACTGATGCCATGGGTAGACAGAGACATTATTTGAGGTGTCTTTTCTCCCCTCTTACTATTTTTTTTCCTTTTGAGAAGCATCTCCAGGTGAGGTTCACGAGACAGTCTGTGGATGGAAACCTCAGCTGTATTTGTCAACCTGTAGATCATCATCCACATTCTCTTACATGCCAAAAAAATGGCTGCTTAACTAGGTGATGATCCACTTGATTGAGTTGACAGCTGGCTGAGGCATTGGCTTCCCTTTTGTATTGGAGGAACTGGTTTGTCCCAGTTCTCCAGGCTTGGAGCATGTCCTAGTAATATCTCAGTTATGCGGGCTGGCAAGCAGGCAATGTGATGCCAAGGACGTGCTCATTCCCTGCCAGCCTGCTCTGGTGAAGGAGCGAGTAGCTGAACCTCCCTGCTAATCCATAGATACCCAGTCCAAGAACAGGTTAGCCCTTGGTAGGAAGGTCTGTCTGACTAATTTAAGCTAGAACTTGATTCAAGCCACCTTTTCTGTGGGGAAGAAATGGAAAGGTTTTATTAAAAACTAAATTTCTTATGAGTTTCCCTGGTGCCTGTTTCGAAGCACAATGCAGGAGCTCTTTTTGTTTCACAATTACAATAACTCTTCTTTAGCACCAAATTGTTCGAGTCTCGCTATCTTGCCGGAATTTATTTGCTCCTGCAGCAAATTTACTCACAAACAGCATTCCAGGCCTTTTGAATCCAGCCAGCAAGAGACAGCCAAATAAATAAATAAATAAGACAAGACCAGCTTCCCCTACCCACTCCCCTCCAGCCCGCACCCACCTTTCTTGACATTTATAAAATGTCATAAAACTTTCTGCCAGGAAACGTATAAAGCATGTTTACAATATAGTTGCTTCTTTGATTACAAAAACACGGTTGTAGCAGCAGCAATAAAGCTACAGGCCTCTAAATCTCCTTTGCATACTTGACTTTCATTAAATGTTGTGGCATGACAGTTACCACACTGCGAAATGTGATATTGTTTTAAGGGAAGATGTAACATGCAACATTTTGAAGCCTGTTTATTGTGGAGTCAGGCAGTTGTCACGCTAAATCTTTACTGGGGATTGATGAGAATTGTCAGTAAAATCATATTTGTCGGAATGGTGCCGGATAGTACAGTCTCTTATTTTTTGACATGGGTAGTTGTTAGAGAGTGTCAGTTATAATGATTGCAGTGGGGGTTAAGGCTGGTAGAGAAGAACATAAAAACGGCCATACTGGGTCAAACCAAAGGTCCATCTAGCCCAGTATCCTGACTGCTGACAGTCGCCAATGCCAGATGCCCCAGAGGAGGTGGACAGAAACAGGGTAATCATCAAATGTTGCCCATTCCCAGCTTCTGATAAACAGAGGGTAGGGACACCATTCCTATCCATTCTGGCTAATAGCCATTGATGGATCTCTGCTCCATGAATTTTTCTTGTTCTTTTTTTAACCCTGTTAATATCCTGGTCTTCACAATATCCTCTGGCAAGGAGTTCCACAGGTTGATTGCACTGTGTGAAGAAATACTTCCTTTTGTTTGTTTTAAGCCCACTACCTATTCATTTAATTTGGTTACCCCTAGTTCTTGATGAGATTTGTGCTTCTTTACACTTGTTATGCTGATCCAAGTATCCCTCTGCTGTTGAGCTCATGTTGATGGTTGCTAGTTGGAGGTCAGTACTTAGAGCTGTAGTTCTACCATTATACACTGTTGCTCTCCAGCGGTGATTGAGTTATCCACTGCAATCAAGACTTAGGACCTTCAATTTTCATGGATTGGTCATAAACGGTTTCCTTTGATGATCTGCAATTCATTATCCCTGGTGTGTGAGTGGCCTCTTTAGTCAGATGATATTTTACTCCTGATTAGTAGCAGGAATTTCTTACATTAGAATGGTGACAAATCATCCATCGTGCACAGTGAACAACGAATAGTGAAGGATGAATAACAGATGCTCCCATTCATGTGCAGGTATGAGATAAAGAGCAGCCATTCACCAAATATTAGGATAAACAAAATGCTATTGGCCTAAGTGTAGTCTTCTTGGCCTCATTAATGATCAAATCAGAGGCTTGCTGAGCTAAGAGCTTGAACTTCTACACTGTTGAACAGAAGGTTGAAATCTCTAAAGTGGAAGTTATAGGAGATTCGGACCCTTTTGTGAATCGGGTGCAAAGCTGCACATGTAACAAACCCTTTTCTCTTAGGGTACATCTACACTAGCCCCCTAGATCAATCTAGGGAGGCTAATGAGGGTGACCGGAATTGCAAATCAAGCCCAGGATTTAAATATTTAAATATCCCACGCTTGATTCGCATCTTCCCGGCCGGTCGCCATTTTAGATATTGACTAGCCTGAAGTAACTGCCCACGTCTACATGCGGCAGTGAAACAGGATACCTGACAACAAAGAACTTGGAAAAAGCTGTAGACCCAGGCCACAGTAAAGAACAATTCTGACTTGAAGTTTTTTCTGAGATAAGAATGGCTGTTTAGTGTAAGCATTTGCATATAATAAGTTACTTAGAACTAGCTGGCGTTTTTTGTTTTGTTTCAATTTAGTAAAATACTTGGAGCTGTTTTCATTTGCAACCACTTAATCCTGCTTTTTACATTTAATAAAAACACTTTTGTTTATTATCAAGTCCAACAAAAATAATTGTAACCTGGGTGGGGGCAACCTCTGTGCATATCTCTCTTTCATTGATAAAGGGAGCAGACCTCCTTATGAGCTTTCTCTGTGTAAAATTTTACACAGGGTAAGAAAGATTTGTTTGGAATTTTAGTCCCTTTGGGGGGTTGATTTAATGGTTGCTGAGCCTTAGAGCTGAGCCCCCCCAGAGTTGAACTGGTTCAGTGTCTGTGCTGCCCTACAGGGAGGGAGTAACACCAATTCTGTGTCTGCGGGAGACCAGAGGATCTGGCCTAGTGGTGGTGGAGAACCTAGGAAGGCAGGCATCAGTGGCATGAGCAGAGCACCACGGGACAATCCCAAGGGGATTTTGGTGATTCAACCCAACAAATTATCTAATTCAAACTAATCCTCTAATGGTTATAAAATATTTTGGACTTGTAGGAAAGTTGGAAGTTGTTGGGCGGGGGTAAGTCTCTTGTTAACAGAGTCACATGGGAAGAAATGTAAGAGTCCAAACTCACAATGTACATGGTCTGAAGCAAATCCATCTTCCCCAGAAATCCGGCTCTCCTTTGCCTTAGCAGTGCCAGGATTTCACCTCAAATGGGTAGTGACAAAAGTTGTGATCATGCATTAAACACAGAGGCACAGAAAGATTTCCATGGGAGGAGAGCTGGAGCAGTTAAAGGCAATTCAGAGTGAAGGGAAATAAGAGAGAGTGTGCTAGTGGAATACAGAACAATACATTAAGATAAATCAGGTATACTCCTAGATCAAGGGGCCACACGGTGAAATTGAGAACAAAAAAGGCTAATTATGTATTATGAGAATATAATAAGCATGTCCATTTTCAGCTTTCCATCTGTGGCACTTCAGTTTCAATATCTTAGCCAGGGGCTAATCTAGGATCATTCTCCCCCTCACCCCCTCCCATCGCACAACTACCCAGTTTCCCAAGTAGCCTCTTGTGAGGATCTTTGTCAATGGCTTTTAACTGTCTCATCATGAACTCTGTCAACCAGTCCTCCTTTATTTGCTGTTTTATGAGGCATTATACTGCTAGGCAGCAGCCACGCTGTCTCATCCCTTTGCAGAGCATATTCCTACAGGAGCTTCATAATTCTGTCTTCGATTATCACTTCAGTCAGTCAATTTGGTGCTAGAAAAAATGGTGTTTTCTTTAGCAATAGGTAAAGCACTGGCAACTCTATCATCCGCCACCGCCTTTGATTTTTTTCTTAAATGAGAAATTGCATATTTTTCTTAGTGCCACGGCCATTTCACTCTCCCATCCCTTCAGAACTCCAGGATATATTCTGTGTGGCTTGGATGATATGTAACTCTTCCCTTATCAGTTTGTTCCAGGTCTTCCTCTTCTGACACTTCCATTTCTGACAGTGCTTCATCTTTATTACCTGAAAAAAAAGTAGGCCTGGAACTCAGCCACTGTGCTGAAAACTGAAGAAAAGAAATCCGTTTGCTAGTCTGCATTATCCATTCCTAATCCTCCGTGATTGTTCTCTTTTCTCCCTGGTAATCTAGAAGAGCTTCCAATTGTCTTACAGGCCCTCTGCTTCTTATATGCTTAAAAAAAATCTTGTTACCATGTTTATATCGTTGGCACTTTGCTCATGAAATTCGATTTTCTATTTTATGGGGTTTTCTTCAGTTCATTTGAGCTAGAATTTTATTTTCAAAAAGATACATCACGCAATCTTTGGGCCCTTTCCATTAGCCATTCTAGTATTCCCCTCCTTTTTCCTGCTTCTTTTTGTGTTGTTTAGGGAAAAGTAGGTTGGATATTAGGGAAAACTGTTTTACCAGGGCTATGTCTAGATTGCAGGCTTCTTTCGGAAGAAGCTTTTCTGGAAGAGATCCTCTGAAAAAACTTTTTCTGAAAGAGAGCATGAACACTGTGAAAGTGCATCGAAAAAGTAATCTGCTTTTTCAACAGATAGCATCCATTCAGTATGGACGCTATCTCACATGTATGCTGTGATTGCTATGGGTGGAATGGCCACCAGGATGCCAGTGCTTTTTCCACTTCTTGTGAAAGAACTCCCTCTTCCCCATCCACACATGCTTTTTTCCAAAAGAGCTCTTTCAGAAAAAGGCTTCTTCCTCGTAGAAAGAGGTTTACCAATGTCGGAAAAAACCCTCCGTTTTTTTCAATTTTTTTTTTTTTAAAATGCGATTGCATTGTGGACATAAATGAAGTGTTTCGGAAAAAATGCTTTTTTACCGAAAAATACTCTGTACTGTAGATATATCCTAGGAGGGTGGTGAAGCACTGGAACAGGTTCCCTAGGGAAGTGGTGGAATATCCATTCTTAGTGGACTTTATGTCCTGGCTTGACAAAGTCCTGGCTGGGATGATTTAATTGGGATTGGTCCTGTTTTTAGCAAGGGGTTGGACTCGGTGCCCTCCTGAGGTCTCTTCCAACCCTATGATTCTAAGTAAACTTTTTATGAGTCCACTATGGTGCTTAAGAAGGTTTCAAGCTGTAGTGAAGGATCTTGGCCCCCATGCTTTTAACTCAATGAACTTGCTGCCTTTAAAGTAAATAAGCAAATAATAAAAACTCAGCCATTCTAAAATTTAGCATCACAGCACTAGGGCTTGGTATGATGCCTCCTCCATCTAGATGGATGAAACTGAACTCTATTATAGTCTCCATTACTCAGCAGCTCTAGAATGGTCAATTCAGCTTCTTTCACCAACACGAAATTAATTTCAATCTATCAAAAATGATCTTTCCCAGGATGAAATCTTTAAGCATTTGGGTTAGGCTAACAGCAAGATGAAGTGGTTGGCGGTATTTTGCTGCTAGCTACAAGATCCCATCAACTGGAGTGCAAGGGTATTGTTTGAGTAGACTCCAGCCCAGCGATTTTAGAGTAAAAGCTGTCACATTGCACAATCCTTTCCATAAATATCAACTACATATAGTAATCAAGACCACTGGGACAGAATCATTCCTATACTAAAATACTCTGCTTGTAAGAATCGACTGCTTATACGAATCTATCATTCAGGATGGTTGAAATTCTCATAAAAGGAGCTTGCTGTATTTAATTCACCTCATTGTGCCCAAGCAAGTATAAGGATTATGGGGCAATATTCTCCTCTTTAAACTGTGTCTTAACCCCTAATCCACCCACCTATGCCCAATCATATTACTGGGAATTTTACTCATGTAGATACAACTCCCTGATTGGTTGGTCTTTGGCAAGGATTGGCTCCTGTATCTTTCACTCTAAAAATACAAACCTCTCCTAATTGGATAAATGTACTAAGGCCCCTCTTCAGATGCAGCAGCAGCCTCATATGCCTCTTAATCAAAGCCTGTTGAAGTCAATTTAATGACTCATGAGTGGGCTATATTTGAAGCCTCTGAGAAAAGCAGGTGTAACCCCCACACGTAGCGTTGCTCACTGTCCCATGTAGTTGCACTTAGGCCATGTACAGTGAGAGATAACAGCAAGGGAGCTCTACAGCCTGAGCTTTATAGCTCAAGCTGTAGCGCTTCCTCTACTAAGCTCCTGAGGTGCCAGGTTCAAATCTACCTAGTGGTACTTACATAGGATCACCAGGTAGATGGGGAGAGATGCTTGTTCCCTGTGGCATAAAATATTACTCAGTGCTCAAAACTCCTTGACAAGGCAAGGCTTCAGCATGAGCTTTAGGTGTTCGGAACATTTGAAAATCTGACCACTCAAGCATGAAAACATGAATGCAGTCTGGGGTGGGCAATTACACAGCAGCAGTGCACCAAGATTACCCCTGGTGGGCCACTGCTTTTATATTTACCTGCATGTCTACAAGTACCAATGATCGCAGCTCCCATTGGCTGCATTCTGGCCAATGGGAGTAGCAGGAAGTGGTGCAGAGCCGGACACCACTTCCCACAACTCTCACTGGCTAGGAAAGGTGTTCCATAGCCAGTGAGACCTGTGATTGCTGGTACCTGCAACTGTGCAGGTAAATACAGTGGTAGGCACCTACCAAGAGCTAACCATGGTGGACCAGATCCAGACTGTGGGCCAGTATTTTGCCCACCCCAATGTAGACAGTAACGTTATTCTCTAGAGTTTGAAATGTTGGAACGTGTTCTCTATTTTGAATTTCATTATTCTGTCAGTTTAAGACAGACACTTTGTAATATTTTAAACAAACAGCGTTCATTTTATAATTATTTGATTAAGTGATTCTTAAAACTAAATTTGTCTAGCAAAAAAACCCCATTAAAAGCACACAAAATGTGTACACGTACAGAGAAAGTGGGTACTTTCAAATTTCAGCTAAATGTTTGAAAGTAGGTCCAATACTTTAAAAATTCCTAATAGAAAAATCTCAATATTTTCCCCCTCAAATGCATCTTTCCAACTGAAACTTCAAAGCAGTTGGCAAATGCATGGTATTTAAAGAAATGCCATTTCACTCTGCGCTCTGAGGACTGCACTGGAAAGAAACCATAAAGATAAATAAGTAGAGGCAAATACTGAAATTAGTAAACTCTATTGTTAATTGTCAAGATGATACTGAATAGACAGATGCACTTAATTATTGTGTTTGTGCTCCACTGAATCATTGTCTTTGTGTGTTGTTTGTAATTTGCCTTCTACTGTAACTCATGAAACTCGCATTACAACCATTAAGGTGAATTTCTCTGAAGCTGCATCTGCTCATTGGTTTGCTGATTCCCTCTCTTGAAATTAGATTGATGTAGTGTTATATATTCATTTGAATCTAATGACTTTTCTAGAGCCCCAGAGTAAAGAAAATGGGTTTCATTAATTTCCCTAATAGCATCACGGAAAGACATGTAATGTGTAAAGCTAAAACTCCTTTTGTTTTTAATCTCTTAATGATCTCTTTTCCCTTTGTTCAGAATAACCTTAGTTTTACAAAGCAGAGGGGAATGAAAATGTCTCTCTGTGAATTTGTCAAGGAAGCGAGATTTCAGCTATTTGGGTAGAAATGTTTCATGACATCTTTACGTTCTCTACTGATGTTTATTTCACTATTCAGTCCATTTATTGCTCCATCAATTGCAATGTATATGGCTTCCTTTATTTATTTATTTTCCCCCCATCCAAAGAAAACTAAGACCAAGTTTTTGAGCCATACCGTATCTGGTTCCTTAAATTTGGGATCTATCTCAGAATAAAAGTACGAGAGCATTGTCAAAACAACAGAAATTATTTTTGCTCTAGCAGAAGCAATGTCTTGCTTTTCCCAATGTTTCCTTTTCCCTCCCGTAACTTAATAGTAGGTAGAAAAAATGCATTGAATTTTGTTGGCCAATCCAGGAGAATATTTTTCTGAGTCAGCTGTTTGAAGTGGCCATATGCTTTCAAAAGGAAAGCATCGTCACTGAAGCCCTGTCATGATTCAGACGACAAGCAGAGGGATAAGGACTTCCTGTCAACCTGATGTAGACAACTTGGACCTTTGCTCTGGATGCCAAGGAACAAGTATGGCTGTTTGCTTAATTCCCTTAGCGTACATCAACACAGCAACATTATTTCAGCATAACTAGTGTTATTTCGAAATAATGTCAAAATATTGTCAATCTGGAGGATTTCTTACTCTGACTCCTGTAATTCTCATTATATGAGGAGTAAGGGAAGATGGAGGAAGAGTGCTTGTAGACATTCCCAATTTTGAAATAAGCTACACAATTGATGTAGTTCAATTTGCGTAGCTTATTTTGAGTTAAACCCTGCTTTATAGATGCACCCTCAGTGTATGTCTACACTATGGGATAAGGTCGAATTAAGATACTCAACTTCAGCTATGTTAATTGCGTCGCTGAAGTCGAAATACTTTAACTCGACTTTTGGCACTGTCCACACCTGCAAAAGTTGAAGATAACATATTCTCCCTTCGACTTCCCTTACTCCTTGTGGCAGCAGGACTACCAGCATCGACTGGAGCACCCCTCTCAGTTCAAATTAGCTGTCTTAATTAGTCTCGCTAATTTGAACCCCAGAAGATCAACATCAGCAGTTTCAATCTTCTCTGTAATGTAGACATGCCCAGAAGGAGTAAGGCTGAGGAATAGCCTCCTCCCCATCCTATTGATCAGATTAGCTGAGCCAGCATCAGGATGGAGGTAGCGATTTACTGTTTTTTTCCCCACAAATTTTTCTTTTTTTTACGTCTGTGTGAATCACAAGTGTTTGTGAGAAGATGCTTGGCAGTACACACAGCCAACCCTCAGTGTAGCCATACGCACAGAAAAGTGTAAGAAATACATGAAATAGGGGTGCACTAAATGATTAATAAATACAGATACTGGCCATCAAGACATTGTTTGATCCCCAAAGATTCATCTAAGATGTAAAGGTAGTAAGAAAAAGGTGACCATTATGTAGGACTGTCAAGGGGCAGACTCACCAGTATGGCGCCTCCAGCTGGTAGCTTTGGGAATTAGTTTGGGGTTTTTTTCGCTGGACACCTCCCTCTTACTGGTGTCTCCCCATGTGTCAGCCGACGGTCAGGGCAGTGTGTGTGTGTATGCTTCCGAGAAAAGGTTTAACGTCCGTGTCTTTACTGCTAGGACCGGGGTCCCGTCGCAGAGGGTGGCCAGCAGGCCAACAGACGCCCCGTTATATAGAAAGAGCTTATTACACCTTAGATTTTAACTGCTAGAACACAGGGGTTCCTTCGCAGCGGGCAGCCTGGGAAAGGCTGGAAAGGTGCCCCAACGGATCTTGTCACCTGGGAGTGACACAGATCCAAACGCCCAAGCTCTCCCTATGTCTGTCCCTTTTATGACCGGCTGAAGTTCTTTTAAATTGTGCTTGGTTCTGTTACAGCAACTGAAGGAGTCAGGTTAAAGCTTAAACAGTTACAGGTTTATTAAAAGACTTATAAAAGCATATGGTTACAATGGCTATTGCTCTATTTCTTAAATGCTAACAAATACAGATTTTAAAAAATGGTTACAAAGAAAATAAAGATAGAAAATAGAAATAATGGTACCAAGTGACAGCTTAATCTTTAAAGAGCTCTAAGTCTATGTATATATATACTTAAACAAAGGACCACATCCAGGTACAATTTTTACCCCTTTCTGTGCCTCTCGACTCCAGCGTGTCAGGCCAGGGCCGGTCTCTCAATTCCTAGGAAAGACGAATACGAGGTGGGCGTCCCCTTGGAACCTCGGGAGATCAAACACCAAACCCGACCAGCAGATAGATGGTAGATTGACACTCAGAGAAAATGCGCTGCTGGACCTATCTTTATACCCCTGGGGGCCCGTATTCTCTTTCTTATCTAAGATGCCGAATTCTACTGGTCCGTTTTGTGGCGCCAGTTCTTACAAGCAAGTTTCAAGTTAATTTACACTTGCAAGAGAGATAACTAAATTGTGAGCACTAGACATTTTTTTACTGGGCGAGAGATTCCTCCCCCCGCGGATGGATGTGTGTTCGTATCAATATGGGTTTGAGTCAAGGGCACTCCTTGGCAGCCTCTTGGTCAGCAATTGGCGTATCTCTGTTTACAGCCATTCACGGTCACACAGCCTGGGCCTTCTGCTCTGTGTGCCCTGTATGCTCCAGGCAAGCAAAAATGGATGTTACAAGGGGGTTCCTGTCTGGCTACATTCCACCCCCTGATACGACACACCACATCCCAGGATACAAGATGGCGGTGATACCAGCACCTCTTGCCCACCTTGGGGGAATCTAGAAGTGCCCGATGGCCGGAATAGAAGGTTCAGGATCTAGGAATTGGCTAGGGTCCTTTCCTAGTGCTGTATATCGAATGTGCACAAAAAAGGTAGCTGCTTTAACTAGGCATTGCACAATACATAGAGCTATGCAGAAAATGATTACAAAAATTACAGTGGTTAGAGCAGTGGTTATAACAGAGTGTAAAAAAAAATGGAGTTAGGGAAAATTCTAGCTCTTGGGCTAAACAATTTAGCCATGAGATGTTTACATTCTTAGTTACAGCATGTCTTACCCCATACAGTCTATTGCCACTTCCCTTGCCTCCCCCCAAAGTTATTTTGAGGATTGCGGTGGTCGCTGTTATCGAACCACACTGGCCTCTATTGGAAGATGTCACTCTTGTTCCATCAGTTGTTTTGGGCTGAGAGGGACAAACTCGATTCCTAGTCCAGTAGAGGAGTTAAGTAAGGTGTTCTGGTACAGCAGTAGCAGTTGGGATGAGGAAGAAGACCATGGCGAGTTGGAGTACCATGTCTTGCTTCAGCTTAGGTTTCTTTTTCTATAGTTCAGTCTATAACAACAGCGATTGCAAGCACTGCAACAGCAAGCCGTATATATACAAAAAGTTCATGATGGTTTCCTGGATCCACACCAGCGCTGGGAGGGATACATCCTACTGGAGCACTGTTCAGGGCCATTGCCTCAGTTTCCTGTAATAAAACAAAAAAGTTTGCCGGTCTTGGATACAATCCAAGCCTCAGTAGTGGTTATTGGTGTTAGCCCAGCATCTGCAGTGGTCCAGACTCCTTTTCCTTTGTAGGAGTGCAGTACGTAGGTTTGCATTCTTAAACTGGGGTGTTTGATTACTACAGTGTCTTCAGGTGCATATTTAGAATCTTTGAGTGGCACAGTGTGGCTAGGAGAGGTTCTCCCTGTAGGGAAGAAATTTCTTACTGATCGGACTGCCTGTAGGGGTCTGCCGATTGTTTAATCTTTGCACCACAGTATCTAATCTGTTTTCTTATTTGCCATCTGTGGGCCTTTGGGTCCTCATGGATTCTCTACTTTCCCACTCCCATGGGTAGGCACGGAGGAGATGGGGACTCACCAGCATAAGGGCTGGGTGGTTAAAGCTATCCTATTCTTCAATACTGGCCTTCTAATTCCTTTAATTTAGTTCCATTAATTAACAATCTAGTTAGTCTCTGGTCCAAATATCTGGTTAGATCTAGTGAAGTGGACACAGAGCTGGACAGATCTTTCAAACTATCTAGGATCACTTGGTTGGCTTGGCTGGTGTGTAGGCCTTTACGGGCACTGGATATTACTGCATCTACCAGCCTGTATTCTATACAAACTTTAACTCAGAGGACTGTGTATTTGTTCTATGTATGTGACTTGAAGGAGGTTACGTTGACTAGAGTCACTGTTTCTTTTAAAGGACCAAGCATGGTTCACAGATATTTAATTGTTAACCCATGCAATTCTATAATTCTTGAGGCCTTTTAAGGCATCAGGCACCAATGAGTAGCAGGGCAAGTAGCTGTTATTGCAATGGTGAGGTTACTAGTTTCCTCATTGTTGTGGGCATCTTTACTTAAATATGCTGATGTCCCACTTGCCCGTGTTGTTACTTATAGATTTCTTATTATCTCTGGCCAAACCACTTTATGGTTGGTGTGCAAATTTACAGAAGCTAAATATTTCATTTGTGTAGCCATTAAAGCAAAACCAATCTGGTGGGGGAGAGGGCTGGTACCCCACTCCCAGTCCTTCTGTTCACGTGATGCACTCCTTGCTTCCTTCCAGTTCCTTTTTTGTTCACCTGTGGAGACATTGTTAACATTCTCCTAGCCTAAACAATTACTAAACTATTATCCTTTCACTGAATTTTAAAGTTGCCAATTGATTGGGCCCAATTATTAATTTTGATGGTTTAAATTAATGCTTCTGCTTTACTCAAATTATCCTTTCATTAAAACAATATCCTACACACAACAATATTTGCAATACGTATTACAATTAAGACACACAAGACAAACTTGGACAGAACACAAACTTATTGTGTCATGACACAGAACCATGGTTTTTTTGTCGTTGTTGTTTGTTGTTTTTCTTCAGCTGGCACCAGCGCTTTCTGATGATCTGAAAGACAAGAAAACATCTCTACCCCCATCGGGGTGGCCTATTATAACTTAAAATACTGCCTAAGATCTGCTAGGGGAATCGGTTACAGCTAGTTCCTTACCACTTCTATGGGCGAGTGAGCTATAACTTTACGAGAACAAGGGCGCTTCATCGGTACTCGTGACCTTCCACTCCCTTGAATTACCTCTAGAGTTGCTAGCCCTCCCCAACGGTGGCATGCCTCAGTTTCTCTCTTGTACCACAGATCAGGCTTAATGTGTGAAGCTATAATGGTTTTCCTTAGCACAAGGTGTTGGTTGGCCAGTTACTGTTCCTGCAAGCAAAAAGCTTTTATTTTCCTGAAAAGAATCATATGTACAATGTTACAGGCTTACTTATGAGGGACAGTTGGTTTCAAACCTCTTCAGAACAGACAGGCAGTCTGCACCCACTTACAACCTTGGATCTGAGAGCAAGCTAAAAGTGTTATCAACTCAGCCTTGAACAAAGATACAGTGAATTTTCAGTTTGGATTCTTAAAACAATAACTTGGTTTTCTTAGAGAGCAAATTTAACCTTAAAAGTTGAATGCCTAACACAAGCACTAACCAATTTGTGCTTTGTCTGTTTGCAATTTTAAGCAAGAGGACATAATCTAAAACAAAATAAAACTAGTTCATTTGAAACCCACAAAATAAAGTTACAATATATAGAGCTCATTCTTTTAACAGTCATTTTCCTTTGGGCTATTCCCGGTGGCAACTCCTTTCCTTCCAATATGGGCTTAATGATTGGGAGAGGAGTGTGAAGTGTTATGGCTTGAGCTTGGGTTAGCTCCTCTGTTTCCCTTAGTGCTGTGTAGGCTGTCAAAAGCACTTTTCATAAAGCGTGTAATTTAACTGTGACCTCTGCCATAACTTCGAGCCAAACTGTATGGGGCGGCGGGGTACAGTTTCTCCTTCTTGCCATAAGGCATAGGACATCTCTGTGTTTCCCACAGTAAGGTACAAATGAAATGGGGCATTCAGGTGAATCGGACCCATAGACTGATAAGTGCGTATCTCATTATCAGCTGTCTCTCAGAGCTTCCTCATGGGGGGGGGGACTCATTTCCAGCGAGCATGCTTCCTGAGCAAATTATACGGGGAGTAGGTACAAATTAAGATTCCCCGTTTTTCCAGATCTTTAATTAGTTCACAGACCGGAGCCATAGCTTCGGCTGGAATGCGGTACTGTATTATCTTGGTTACAGTGGAAGGCGGGAGAGCGGGGGTTTGAGCCAGCAAAGTTTTAAAGCCAGCTCCAAAAGCTCATTTTTCTCCATTAATTACTTTCTCCTTCCCCTCTCTAGCCTCAGGAGGAGCCGTTCCTGAAGGTGCTCCATGTCTTTATTTAGGGTTCACACCTGGGTATCCAGGTTCTGGCATTGCTCCCAGAGTTTGTATCTCTCTCTCTGCACCTTTATCAGCTCTGTTTCTAAGTTCCAGTAGCTAGAGCAGGCTGCTTGCCACACACCCTTTAACAGCCAGATGCAAGCGCCTTTCCTTAACATCTCTTTATCCCACTTAGGGTTGCCCCATCCCTCTCGGGCAAACTCCTTTTCTATACAGTTAAAATCCATGTCAATCGTGACTGGCTTCATGCTGCTGTATTTGAACCAATAGCACAATCCTGCCGACTACGCCAATTCTGTCAGCCGACGGTCAGGGCAGTGTGTGTGTGTATGCTTCCGAGAAAAGGTTTAACGTCCGTGTCTTTACTGCTAGGACCGGGGTCCCGTCGCAGAGGGTGGCCAGCAGGCCAACAGACGCCCCGTTATATAGAAAGAGCTTATTACACCTTAGATTTTAACTGCTAGAACACAGGGGTTCCTTCGCAGCGGGCAGCCTGGGAAAGGCTGGAAAGGTGCCCCAACGGATCTTGTCACCTGGGAGTGACACAGATCCAAACGCCCAAGCTCTCCCTATGTCTGTCCCTTTTATGACCGGCTGAAGTTCTTTTAAATTGTGCTTGGTTCTGTTACAGCAACTGAAGGAGTCAGGTTAAAGCTTAAACAGTTACAGGTTTATTAAAAGACTTATAAAAGCATATGGTTACAATGGCTATTGCTCTATTTCTTAAATGCTAACAAATACAGATTTTAAAAAATGGTTACAAAGAAAATAAAGATAGAAAATAGAAATAATGGTACCAAGTGACAGCTTAATCTTTAAAGAGCTCTAAGTCTATGTATATATATACTTAAACAAAGGACCACATCCAGGTACAATTTTTACCCCTTTCTGTGCCTCTCGACTCCAGCGTGTCAGGCCAGGGCCGGTCTCTCAATTCCTAGGAAAGACGAATACGAGGTGGGCGTCCCCTTGGAACCTCGGGAGATCAAACACCAAACCCGACCAGCAGATAGATGGTAGATTGACACTCAGAGAAAATGCGCTGCTGGACCTATCTTTATACCCCTGGGGGCCCGTATTCTCTTTCTTATCTAAGATGCCGAATTCTACTGGTCCGTTTTGTGGCGCCAGTTCTTACAAGCAAGTTTCAAGTTAATTTACACTTGCAAGAGAGATAACTAAATTGTGAGCACTAGACATTTTTTTACTGGGCGAGAGATTCCTCCCCCCCGCGGATGGATGTGTGTTCGTATCAATATGGGTTTGAGTCAAGGGCACTCCTTGGCAGCCTCTTGGTCAGCAATTGGCGTATCTCTGTTTACAGCCATTCACGGTCACACAGCCTGGGCCTTCTGCTCTGTGTGCCCTGTATGCTCCAGGCAAGCAAAAATGGATGTTACAAGGGGGTTCCTGTCTGGCTACACCATGTTCTTCCTTGATCATGGCATCCTCTTCCGGACACTGCCCTACAGCAGTGCCCACTCCAGTCTCTCTGCGCCCCCTACTGGAGGGGGTGTTGTTTATTCACTACACACTCCAGGGTCCTCCCCTCCTCAGGGTCCCCCAGTTCTTCTCCCAGGGAACACCCAGTTCCCATCTACCCACCTTGCCTCAGTGACTCACTGTCAGTCTTCATCTAGCCCCTGCCTCAGGGGCAAACTGCCATCTGTAATGGCCACTCATCACTGGCAAAGGGGTGTGGACCTGCTGCTGCCCCTGTCTACCATGGCTGCCTCTCTACTGCCCTATAGCTTCGGGCCTTCTTCCGGCCCTTCATCCTGGGAGCTTGGTTGACCAGAGCATACCCAGCCCTGCCTTCCTTCCCCAGCACTGCTCTACCTCCAGGAAGCCTCCTGCTTCCCTGGCAGTCAGGGCCCTACTGCCCTCCCTACAGAGCAGCAGTCAGTTTCCCCTCTCCCACCAGGAGTCCTTCTTTATATAGTCCCCATCTGGGCCGTCATTAGCCGAACTGCCTCACTGGGGCTTTGCTCTCAGCCCTTGCTCAGGGCTGGGGATTTGCCCTTAAAGGGCCAGTGCAGGGTAAACACCTTGTCACAGGGACACTTTTCTGTTCTTTGGGAGAGGAGCGGCAGACCTTGGCTGTCAGCAATTACAAAAACACTAAAACATTCACTATTAAGGGCTCCTCCCCCTGGCTGCAGTAGGGATTAGCCCCTGCCAGGCCTGGGGCTCCGTTCTGCTGCCCACTGCTCCCCTACTGCCGCATTCTGTCTTCACAGCTTGCCCCCTTTCCCAGCCAGGCCACTCTGTGTGTTTCCCCTTCTGAGGTAACAAATCTTTTCCTCACCAGTACCCTCAGGCGACCTTTCCATTCACTGCCCCACTTTGTCAGTGGCTGGCAAGGGAACCTAGGCCTGACTTCAAGGGTAGGTTCTATCTTAGGATTGTTTCCTCCTGGGCCCTTTCCTTTCCTTCTGGCTACTCTCCAATTGCCAGTTGACAACACCCTCCTCCCAGGGAAATAAGTGTAGGTTACCTTAATTTGGTAGCCTCCAGATACATCTCCCTTATCCCTAGGAGTAACCACAGCCTTCTCTCACTTCCCTTCTTTATAATCTTGCCTCTTCCCGCATAGGTGAAATTCCCGTAAGAAGCTTTTTCCTCTCAAGCTTCTTTCTCTCAGGTCAAGTGGTTAATTGACCCATCTAGCCTCCATTACCCCCTTTGGGGATATGTGGAGTGGTCTCTCTGTCACAATCATCTACACAAGAATCTCCAATAATTTGTATATGGACAAAATTGCCTTCTCCCACCCAACACTCTCCTTGAGGTTACCAAGGAAGAGTTGACCTGCTTTCCTAGGCAAAGGGTTTCACTCCAACATACCAAACTACACCTTGTGTTCCTTGTAAATCAAATATACTGCCAACAATCTGCCTATCACCCCAAATTGAAATCTTTACATTTGGTTGCCTAGTGAATTAGACAGACATACTCCTGTCGGTGGACAATGTCCCTTGTTCTTTTGTTACTCCTAAATACACTGACATGGTTCTCTACAATCAAAGAATGCATGGAGTATGTACTCCAACTTTTGAAGGTTTTATCGATGTTGGTTTACATTGTAAATAATTGCTGGACTGTAGATGTAATAGTAATTGTATAGCAGAAGGAAAAAATGTTAAAAGACATAAACCAGTATGCAACATTGGGATATTAAAGTAAATTGTTTTAAAAGGTGGGGAGTCCAAAAGGTGGGGAATCAAACTTTAAAAGCCCATGAGAAGAAAACTAAAAACATTAGAAACAATAGTCAAACACCAATTACTGGAAACCAATGGGGCAGCAAAGAAATGTAAGCACTCACTAGCTTGTATCCAACGGGAATTGGAGGGTGGCCCTCTCTTGCTAGCCCTGAAACTGAAGTACATAAAATGAAGCCACTATGTGCTAACAAAACTTGACTGACCCCACCTCAAGAAACTGAAGATGTCTAAGGGTGTGTCTAGACTACAGGGTTTTGTCGACAAAAGTGGACTTTTGTCGACAAAACTATACCTGCGTCCACACTACCGCTGAGTTCTGTCGACATAATGTCGACAGAACTCAGCAGTTTTGTCAATGCTGGTAAACCTCATTTTATGAGGCATAACGCCTTCTGTCGACAGAGTTTCTGTCGACAGAAGGTGTTATTGCATGTAAACTGTCCTTTGCTTCTACACTACCATATCGACAAAGCCGCTTGCTTTGTCGACAGAACTCAATGTAGTCTAGACGCTCTTTGTCGACAGAAGTTTTGTCGACAGTATCTGTCGACAAAACTTCTGTCGACAGAAGCCTGTAGTCTAGACGTACCCTAAGTGTGGCCAGCATCTGGACCAACCACGTGGAATAGACATCTCTTCACATCTGAGAGTTGGGAGGACAAGAAGTGGTTGTATTTCATTTCAGAGATGCTATTTCCCCTTCTGTTTCTTTTATATTTACAGCTCAAGGTTATATTGCTAAGTCTACATTGTATATTGAGTTAATTATATATTGGCCTAAGAGAGACTGAAAACAATAACCTGAAGCAATTGGTTTTAATACACTGAGCTTGCCTGTTTGGGACCATTCCAACTGTCCTAACCACCCTTTACAAATTGCTCTCAGATCAAATGCATCCACATGTGAGGAGTTGTGACTTAATGATCATAAGTAAATGTAATGAGAAATTTTGGCCAACCAAATGTAAAGATTCCAATTTGAGGTGACAATCATTTCTTGATATTAACTGCCAACTCTCAACTCTAGTCAGCAATAACTGCTTGTAAGACTATGTTGCATGTAGTAGTACACACCTTGCATGTAGTAGAACATGGGCTGTGTCTATACTTGAGTGATAGACTGTTGACTGTATATTAATGAAGAGAGGGGTGAATTGAAAAATATCTAGTATAAGCACGAGTCTTGATCTAAAGAATACTGTTAAAATGAAAAGTTGATCTGAAAAGAACCTAGCATTAAAATTAGTATACTAACGCTCCCAGGGCTCAATAAAAATGGGGTTATCTTGTTTGATTCTGTTATATATTGGCAAACTAAATAATGCTTATTCCTATCATGAGTGCAGGGGATTGGACTAGATGACCACTCAAGGTCCCTTCCAGTCCTATGATGCCATGAAACTTAATTTGTTAGCTTTGGTGTTATAATCTAACTAGCAGCACCCTGACAAATTCATAAATTGATCACCTTATATTCTTGCCTCCCAGTCCTTATTCCCAGAAGTGCTTAGAGTCACAACCTAGATCAGTGATAGTCAGAGCTCAGTGGTTCAGGAGGGAAATTAGCAATCAATGTGACTCCAAAGAGCCACAGTCATGTGAATTCACTATTTCATTCACTGTTTATAAACTTCACTAATATATATTCTCACAGAAAAATGACTTTATTATTGTGTCAACTACAATTGTTGCAAAAGCATCCTGATTGGCTAATAGTTAAATCACAGTGTTTAAATAACATGTATCACAAAGAGCTGCAGGTGATGCACAGAAAATCACTAGCAGCTCATGAGTCTCAGTCTGAGTATCACTAGCTAGAAATTACACAGCAGTTGGTAGACTCTGCACTTTTGAACAGTCCATCTATTAGTCTTGAACCCAAACCCTCAAGCATGAATATTGCCAAACTTGGGGAAAGTTCAGACCTTAATTTATTAATTCTATAGGGCTACATGCTTCCTTTCAACACCATTCTGCACTCCCTGTGCCCAACTGACAGGCATATCAGGATATAGTATTTTAAAAGTGTTTGCTTCTATCATTTTTGAATAATCACAATCACAATCAAATTCTCTTAGGTCAGGTCTACACTGGAGGAGAAAATGGATGCAAGATAGGCAACTCCAGCTATGTGAATTGCGTAGCTGGATTCAATGTACCTTGCATCATTTTCTGGGGTGGCCCCACAGCGGAAGGTTGACATGAGAAACTTTCCCATTGGCCTCCCCTTATTCCTCGCGATTGTCATGAGTTCTGAGTTCAGCAAGGGTGCCTTCAGTATTTGATTTAGTGGGTCCTTACCATACTTGCTAAATCAAACGTTGGAAGATCAACCTCCGGCACATCAATCTTCCCAGAAGTATTGATGTGCCCTTATTTTAAAAAAAAAGAGTATTTAAGTTATTATTGGTCAGGGAGGCTTTTCTGCCTCTCAGTTTTTGGCTAAATCCTCCTCTCTTTACTCTCTGATAACTCTCTTTTTAGCCAATTCACACTGACTCAGTTTATCTCACCATTCTATTTGATTTTGTATCATGGGAATTTCTAAGCCTTTTCTGCTAATTGCTGAGTTCCAAAGTTTAGATTTTTTTTTACTCCTAAAATGCAGCTAATTTTTTTTCCTGTGCTGTTAAAACGTTTTCTGTAAGTGCCACGTACCGACTGACCTACTTTTCAAATTATTTACTAGCTACATTATGCACCTTAGAAGCTTCTGTGTCTCATTCTCAGGTCACCTCCCGTATGTTCCAAATTTGACAGAGAAGTCAGCTCATTAGTGCAATGTCTATGCCTGGGTAGGAAGACTATCATCCTATTTTAGCCTGACGTGTCTGACACTTCCTTTCAAGTTGTATAATGCACTAAGAAAAAGCTAATCTCTAGCTTGTGCTGCTTACCTTGAATAATAGAAACCTGTAATTGTACCATCCTGAGTCCACAGCTCTTGTGCATTTGGTTATCAGGCACTTGAGTCTGCATTACCCTTTTAATGAATGTTAGGAGAGGAAATTTGGGAAGGATTCGGAGTATAGTGGCAAACAGAGGCTCTAGATAGTTTGGCACCTGCTTAGGAATTTGTCATGGAGGTGAACACACTTTTTATAAAGAATAAAATAAGACTGGTAGGCAAATTTTACTGAATAGGTTAGTTCACGTCACACTTTTCTTGAAACTCCATGGTGATGTCCTACTCCTATGTATGTGGTTTTATATCACTTTTACGGTTCCTTATAACTAAGGGTGTGTCTAGACTACATGCCTCCGTCGACGGAGGCATGTAGATTAAACAGATCGGCAGAGGGAAATGAAGCCGCGATTAAAATAATCGCGGCTTCATTTAAATTTAAATGGCTGCCCCGCTCTGCCGATCAGCTGTTTGTCGGCAGATCGGGGCAGTCTGGATGCGCCGCGTCGACAAAGAAGCCTTTCTTGATCGGCACAGGTAAACCTGGTTTCACGAGGCATACCTGTGCCGATCAAGAAAGGCTTCTTTGTCGACGCGGCGCGTCCAGACTGCCCCGATCTGCCGACAAACAGCTGATCGGCAGAGCGGGGCAGCCATTTAAATTTAAATGAAGCCGCGATTATTTTAATCGCGGCTTCATTTCCCTCTGCCGATCTGTCTAATCTACATGCCTCCATCGACGGAGGCATGTAGTCTAGACACATCCTAATAGTTTGTCCTTATCAAATTAATATAATTAATTTATCTTATGCGGTGACTTCTCTTATCAGTTTCATGTATTGTGACCAGATTATACCTTGGCAAATATTTTTATAATCGACTGACATATTTCCCTAAATAAAGAACAGATATCAGGAGCAGCTCCCAATAGCAAAAGGATACACACGAGCATAGAATGCATTCATAATAGCAAACAGGGAGATGGAGTAATACACACATCTCTAAGCAAAAGAAAGTATGTAAACAGTACCACTCTTGGGGTACAGCTAGACTACAAGTTTTTGTCAGAAAAAACTACGCAAATTGCGCGCCGCATTTTGTGTACCGTTTTCCGATTCTTTTGTCGGAAGAGGCCTTTCCGACATTTGGCCCGAATAGACGTGGCCAAATGTCAGAAAAAAAACCCTCTTTCAGAAGCCCAAGGAATACAGGGGCTTCCGAAAGAGGTGTTTGCTCTTCCGCAAAAAAAAAAAAAAAAAAAAAAAAAAAAAAAGCGATAGAGCAAATACATTCCTGGATGCAGCGGAGTTTTTTGGGGGATACCTCCAGTCTAGCCATATCCTAGGAACAGCCCCAGGAGGCCATGTGCCTCAGAGCCACACCTATGGGAGACAATTCACTCAGTCTGTTTCCTTGCTCTGGAGAGGTAGCTCTTTGTTCTTGGCCTATTTCTTCCACTCATCCCAGCTCAGCTGCACTATCCAATGTTTCAGGACAGGGAGAAGAGAATATCACGGGGAGTGGATTTTTCACCTATTCAGAGGCCCAGGGGCCCAAGCCTACCTATAATGGATTTGCCCTCTTTCTACGAGTGCCAAACATGAGTGCCAGAATTGTGATATGCAGTGCTCACAATGTTGGGGGCCTATCTAAACTACAGAGGCAATTGACCCTCTGAAGGTTGATCTTTAATATTCGGTTTAGCAGGTCTGGTATAGACCCCTAAATCGAATGCTGAGGGTAGCCCGCACTGGTGAATGGTACTATTAGTAGTTCCCATAATAGATGAACTAGAGGACACCAAATGAAATTAATGGGTAGCAGGTTTAGAACTAATAGAAGAAAGTTCTTCTTCACACAGCGTGTAGTCAACCTGTAGAACTCCTTGCTAGAGGAGGCTGTGAAGGCTAGGACTATAACAGAGTTTAAAGAGAAGCTTGATAATTTCATGGAGGTTAGGTCCATAAAAGGCTATTAGCCAGGGGATAGAAATGGTGTCCTTGGCCTCTGTTTGTCAGAGGCTGGAGAAGGATGGCAGGAGACAAATCGCTTGATCATTGTCTTTGGTCCACCCTCTCTGAGGCACCTGGTGCTGGCCACTGTCGGCAGACAGGCTACTGGGCTAGACGGAGCTTTGGTCTGACCCAGTATGGCCGTTCTTATGCACTCCTTCTTCTGTGAGGAGTAAGGGAAGCCAGTGGGAGTGTGTGCTCCTATTGGCCTCTTACAGTGTGGACAGGGATTTAAGGTACGTCAACTCCAGCTGCGCAATTAAGGTAGCTAGAGTTACATACCTTAGGTAGACCTTCCTTCCATTGTATACCAGGCCTAAATGAGAATGAAATTCCTAGAGGTACTGACCGGGAAGAAAACACCTCTGACTACTACATGATTCTCCACTGCATCACTTTCTGGAAGAGTCTTTCTGAAGAACATTCAATGTGGCACTATACAATGGTTTGTTGGAGGTGGGGTAGTTCCTAACCAGAATCATTTTCCTTGAGACACTTTTCAGATTTGGGGAACCTGGATCTGAATTAACTCTGATTTGTACCTTAATATTATAAAATGAAATCATTCCCTTGGGTTTACTCCTCCCTAGCTTGGAGACCAAAAACAATGAAAAGAAACAATGTTCCTGTAGACATTCTAAGCCATGGTTGGTTTTAGCTTAAATGGGACTACTGAAGTCAGTTAGGCCACGTCTATACTTACTGCGCCAGAGATAGATCTTTGGGTGTTCAATTTAGTGGGTCTAATAAAGACGCACTAAATCAAATGCTGAGAGTACCCCTCAGTCAGTGCTGGTACTCCTCTATTCATGAGGAGCAAGGGAAGTCAATGGGAGTGTTTGCTCCTGTCGACCTCCCACTATAGACAGGGTGCCAAGGTCAGCTTAAGTTATGTCGACCCCAGCTACATTATTTACGTAGCTGGGGTTGCATACCTTAAACTGACTACCTGGGTCTCAGACAGACCTGAACTTGGAAATATACTTACGTCTCCTGAAGAATCAGAGTCTATGGGCCTTTTGCTGCTAACCGTAAGTAGCATTTCCTGGGTAACCGAGAGACACTGTGACCACTAAGAAAGGTAGAGTGACATCTGTTCTACAGCCTTAGCTGAGAGACAGGTGGTTTTTAGCTCATGTGGTAGAGACACATGGCTTTAGCCCCCAAAGTCGCAAATTCAGTCCCATCCACTAATGGACCTCATGGGCTTTATACATGTATTTACCATCACACATATCTGTTCATCTAGACTGAAACCTATCAAGGAAAACTCACCTTCAACCTTAGTTCCCTGATAATCTTTTCCACTGCTCTGATCAGTTGATAGTTTTATAGAAATGCCATTGTGAGCGCCAGGTTTAATGTCTGAAGAAAAGATTCCTGCAGGGATGCGTCTGCTTTATCAACCCTAATTTAGATTGTAGCCGAACCATCTGAACTTGATTGGTGTAGACACGGAAGAGTAAAAATCACTTTGCCGTTTAGTCTCATCCCATTTCCCAGCTGCGGTGGCTCAAGCAAGGGACTGCCGCCTCCTAAGCAAGAAGAGGCTGAAATTTCCTTTTATGAACCCTGATTCATACACACCGTATTTTAATCTCAGCCCCACGGTGCTAAAGGTTGAGGAGAAGATTTGCTAAAATGAATAAAAATCATTGGATTATAAAAAGAGATAGAAAAGTTAAATGACCTGAAATACACTTGATATGAAACTTTCATTTTTCAATAAACCTTCAGAAAACATGCCAGTCCGTTGAAGGGAGGAATAGATTACAGCAGTGCAGGAGGTTTCAATAACTTCAGCCATTCACAAAGCATTATTTAGACATTTATGACTCAGGGAAAGTGCTCTCTGTCAAAATGAACTGAACTATGTTTTCTAGGATGCTGCTCCATACCCCTGATGGGATGGCCAGAAAATTTCCTCTGGAAGCAATATGTATTCATAGAATCTATTACTGCTGTTGGGTAAGTGTAATATGTTAAATTAAGTTGAATGTGAAATCATTAGCTTTAGACATGATACAAATTGCTGTGCATTCCTCCACCTCATAGCCTATCTTTTTTTTTCCCCCCTTCGACTCAGAAAATGCATCGTATGGTTGTCAAGGACTCTGCTGAGAAGGCGAGTTACATCACTTCAGCAGAATGAGCATCTAGAAAAATAACACTAGCAATGAACGTTGTGAGCACAATTCCCCCCCCCGCCCGTTTTTTAATTGTCTTCCGCAAGGATAATAGCATAGCTGTAACAGTTATACTAATAGATTGCTATGTATTTTAGAAACGATAACAATCGATTCGATCCTTCATGATCTCTTTCCAAAGAATGGACTTCATCATTAATTATATTTGTACAACAAATTGAGGGCTGGGCCCTACTGTGCCAGGCACTGTACAAACATTGTAACAGCTGTTTCCTGTCCCAAAAATCTGACAATCTAATTACCTAAGGTAGACAAGGGATGAGGAAAAGAGTATATCATCTCCTTTTCAGATGGAGTGCGACAGATATGTTTACACTGTGATTAATTACCCACAGCTGGCCTGTCCCACCTGATTCAAGCTTATGGGACTTTGGCGACAGGTCTGTTTAACTGCACTGTCAACATACCCTAGGTGATTAAGTGACTTGCCAAGGTCACACGGGAAATCTGTAGCAAAGATCGGAATTGAATCTAGATTGCTCAAGTCCCACACCGCTGCAGCCAGCTTACCCTTCTCATATTTTTGTCCCCTTTGCACAGGAAGTTGAGATAAAGACAAGGCTTGTCACTTGGTCTTCTTTCCCTTTCCCACAATCATGTGTTGGCACGGTCAGCATATTTTAAAGTTCTTTGAGAGCTGAATCACTAGCCCCATTTTAAAGGTGTGGAAACTGAGGCATGGACTGGACAGATAATTGTCCAAGGAGTCCCTCAATGCCAGTGGTAGAACTGAGAATAAACTGAGGTCTTCTGAGTCCAAGTCAAGTGCTTTCTCCAATAATATCACAGAGGAAAGGTGCAGGGATGAGGCCAGACCTGCTGGGCCCCAGAATAAGGGGGGGGGGGGCTCCAAGCTACTGGAAAAGGCGGAACCTCAGTCAGAAGGGGCAGTGCCACCCAGCATGCATCACGTGGGGCTCTGGTGGCAATATAAAGGAGCCAAGGCCCTGGCTGCTGCTGCTGTTGCTATAGCAACAGCCATGAGCCCCAGGCCCTTTTAAATTGTCAAGCCCTAGAGCATCTGCCCTGTTTGCCTCTCCCTCCCCTTTTGGTGGCCATGGAAAGGTGAATCAGTCCATAGCTATGCCTCTATTGAACCACAGTGGATAAAGCTCTCTCTAGATCTAGTTCTTTATCCACTAGTATATAATGTGGCATTCCGTCTGCTGAGACCTATTTTAAAGTTAGTTGGGGTCTTCTGTTATAACGCTGTAGTCACAGGATGTCATCTCTCTGAGAAATTCTTATTAAGTCCAGTCTACATCAGCCTGGTTAAATCAATGCACTTCAACCGGGGGTAACTCAGTGGTTTGAGCATTGGCCTGCTAAACCTAGGGTTGTGAGTTCAATCCTTGCAGAGGCCATTTAGGGATTGGGGGCAAAAATTCATCAGGGATGGTACTTGGTCCTGCTGAGAAGGCAGGGGACTGGACTCAATGACCTTTCAAGGTCCCTTCCAGTTCTAGGAGATAGGCAATCTCCATTAATTTAAAATTTAATTTAACTCTCAAACTGGATTAGCTTTATGTGTACATTTACTGACACAGGCTCCGTCACAGAAAGGGACAGATGGACCGGTTGAAGTTCATCTAAATGGAGGGAGTTGACTAGTTTAACAAGACAGATGTAGAAATGGATTAGTATGAAACAACTCCTGTGTCAACAAGACCTGGGTTTCAAATCAGAGAAGTTAGAAAGTTGGGTAATATGCCTACCAGGGTTTTTTTAAGTTACTGACCGATGAAAAGGCTACATAGATTGAACCTCTCTGGTCCAGCACCATCAGGACCTGACCAATGCCAAACCAAAGAATTTGCCGAACCACAGGAGGTCAGTATTGTCTAGCAACATCACCAACAATTCCACTACTTACTGGGCTCTTTAAAGACACTGAGGGGTAAATTGGAGCTAAACAACAGCACAGAATCTCAGGACTGGTGGCTATAAACAAACTTATGGGACGGTGGGAAACTTGGCCACAGCCATGATAAGTGGACATCTGGCTCCCTCAAATCGTGCCGGACCATGGATGTTGCCAGACTAGAGAGCTATGCCTACATTATGCTTTCTTGTGCAAGAACATATGCAAATGAGGCGCCATTTTTGCACAAGGGTCTTTTATGCAAGGAACTGTGTACACGGCTCCTTCCTGTGCAAAACCCCCCTCTTGTGCGAGCCATTCTGCCTGAAAATAAGTCTACACTGCTCTTTCTTGCGCTAAAGCCCCTTGTGCAAAAATGGTGGCTCATTAAGTATGCAAATGAGGTGCGGCAATATTTATCGCTGCAGCTCATTTGCATATGTTCTTGTGCAAGAAAGCGTGATGTAGACGTAGCCAAGAGGTTCAAGCTGTAGATACTTACTAAAAATGGCTGGGAAGCCTCAGCCTGAAATCTTTCCCCAGGCTAGAAGAGAGAAGAATTTAAAATTCAGCCGACATGATTGGAAATGAAATCACTTGGAAGCATGCTCACTTGCCATCTGCTGAAACACCAACAAAGCCTAACTGAGCCCATCCCTTTTGTGACATCACTGTGCTCAATTCCTCCTCTGCCACTGGCAGCTCCAGGAGTGTTCTGGGACAATATGAAGGAGATGCAACATATGAGCCTCTCTCTGAAACTTACATGCAGCAAATTAGCTGCCCATGCTTGCTCCCACTGAAGTGACTAGGGCTTTGGGCACAGATGTTCCTAGAATCAAGGTCAGACATCAAATGTTCAATTAAGTTGAATATTCCTTAGCAGCTGCAGAGAGTGGAAGAGAGAAGATAAGAGGCTGTGTTTAACTGAACTAGTTTGCCTACCTCCAAACAATACCCTTATCAATTCAATGATCTGATTTAATTCGGTGACACACCCTGGGGAGGGGAAACACATACTGCACATGGGAAACTGTGAGTTGCCTTCAAGGGGAAGACTGACTTAGCTTGCCACATCACATCATTTTCCTTTCTTCATCCTCCTTTTCAGGAGTCATTTCACATCCGAGAGAACCAGAAGAGAAAATATGGAACAGCACACTGATGTCCAGGATATATACCTAAGCAGTACAAAGGCATTTGTTACAGGAAACTGGGAGACACACTTTCCACATCCCCACTGAACTAGAATCAGCACAGCATGAAGGAAGGCAGATGAAAAAAACAAATCCTAAATTTCAAATGTGACCTTTCATCAGAGCATGCCAAAATATCACCAGTCATTACAAAATCAGAGCGCAACCAATGATGCATGCACACTTAGAGTAAAAATGTATTATATTTGTTTCTTCTGTGAGGCAGTCAGCAGGAAAATGTTTGTTTGTTTGTTTGTTTTAGTCACGTATATGTCCATAGACATATTTAATGGGTAGATGAATAGGAAGGATTGCACTGATTGTTTTAGACCAATGTATTAGTTTCTGGTTAGCAGCATGTTCATTGGATCTAATATTTCCTTGTAACACTGACTGGACCACTTTCCCTCCCGCCCTCCCCCCAATACCAGCCAGCCTTCGTTGTCCATTATCCCATTTTTCTCTCAGGTGCTTGCGCCCATATGCCCACACCTCCCCTTACACAGGGAAAAAACTCACTATCAAAATCCAAAAGCCACCACACTGATCTTGCTTCTCATCTCTCTGGCTATGTCTACACAAATTTTGCACAAAAACCGATGGAGCGTCCGCACCTCAAGCACGTTTTTGTGCAAGAAATTTGTGAATCAACAGAACAGAGGTTTTTTTGCGATATAGGTATTCCTCTTTCTATGAGGAATAACTCCTTTTTGCACAAGAGCTCTTGAGCAAAAAGGTGTGTATGGCCAGGAAATGGCTTTTTTTTCCCACAAAAACAGACTATTGAAAGAAGCACAGGTACCCTGGTGGCCATTCTGTAAATAGCAATCAGAGTTTCCTTTCAATAGAGCATCCATGCAGTCTGGATTCCCCCTTGTGCAAAAGCGCGTCGCTTTTCTGATGCGCTTTTCAAGTGTGGTTGTACTCTTGTGCAAGAAGATTTTGCAGATCTCTTCCACAAAAAGCTTCTTATGCAAGAAGCCTGCAGCATAGACATAGCCTCTATGGGTACGTCTACACTGCAACATTATTTCAAAATAACTAGCACTATTCCAAAATAACTAAGGGCATATCTAGATTATGCCAAACAGTTGAAAGAAGATATACAAATTCCAGAGGAATTAAAAAAGGAGGTTTATGTGGCTTTTTGAGAAAGGAGAAGGGTTTGCTGAAAAAGCTCCGCTTTTGAAAGTGTGATCGGAAGAAGATATGCAAATTCCGTGGGACCGTTCGGGTAGTCTAGATACGACCTTGGTCCACATCAACACAGCAGGCACTTATTTCAAAATAGTGTCAAACTACTGTCAAGTTGGAGGACTTATTACTCCAACTCCTGTAACCTTCTTTGTACAAGGAGTAAGGGAAGTTGGAGGAAGAGTGCTCTATTTCGAAATAAGTGCTGTGTAGACATTCTCTCTTTCAAAATAAGCTATGTCGAAATAAGATATTTATTTAACGTAGGTCAATTTGCATAGCTATGTTATTTCGAGTTAAGCCCTGCAGTGTAGACGCACCCTATATGTCTTACCTCTAGGAGGAAGCCTTCAGAATGCTTCTTTCTGACACGACTGGGTCAAAAATCTCCCAAATTCACAATTTCAGTGAAAAAACAGTATTTTTATGAAAATGACTTCCAGCATTTCACCAGCTCTGACTCCAGCTGGCTTTTGTATTTTCTGCAAATTACAGACAATATACTTGTTTTAATATTACTTTATCCTCACACTTTTGACCCTTGCTTCCCACCCATCTTTTCACCTGTTCCTGTTGTCGTGATCCTAGGGGCAATAATGAGCTTATTCTTACTGTATTTGCACAGCACCTAGCACAATAGAATACTAACCTTTGGTTGGGACTTCAAGGTAATACAGATATTAAAATAATAATATTAAGTTCCACTAGGGTGCACTGAATGATAGGGTGGTATTTATTCATGATACACATATGGCCATCATCTCCACAGTATTTACATACCTCACAATCTTTTATATTTTTCAGAAATGGCCTGTTTTAGCAAAAACAGTAAGGAGTCTGGTGGCACTTTTAGGCTATGGTATGGCAGTTAGTATGCAAATGAAGCGATGATTATCATTTTGACCGGAGAGGGATAAGGATATTGTGCAAAAAAGGGTTTTTTTGCGCAAAAAAGCAACGTCCATACTGCTTATTTTTGAGCAAAAACCCCTTGTGCAAAAATGGCTCCAATAGATTATGCAAATGAAGCACAACAAAATGCTAATCAGTGCTTCATTTCTAGACAAAGCCTTTAAGAGTAACAATTTTATTAGGACATCAGCTTTCATGAGTTGCAACTCACTTAATCAGTAGTGTGGTGTGCCCACGAAAGCTCATGATACCATCTACATATTTTGTTAGTCTTTAAGGTGCTACTAGACTATTTGTTGTTTAAGATTTTCTAGTTACAGACTAACTCGGTCAGCCCTCTGAAGCTTTTGAAAACAAAAAGAAAGAGCAGGGATACAGAGATGGGAGTGGTACTTCAGAGCTAATTCAATTGGGGTGGATGTGGATAAAAGGGTAAGAATAACTATAGCGGTAAATTACTTATTGTAATGAGTGAGCCATTCCCAGTCCCTATTAAGACCCATTCTGATATTTTAAAATTTGCATATGTTTTCCAGCTCATTCACTTTCATAGAATCATGGGGTTGGACGAGGCGTCAGGAGTCATCGAGTCCAACCCCCTGCCCAAAGCAGGACCAACCCCAACTAAACCATCCCAGCCGGGGCTTTGTCAAGCTGGGACTTCAAAACAACTAGAGATGGAGATTCCACCCCCTCCATAGGGAACCCATTCCAGTGCTTCCCCACCCTCTTAAGGAAATAGTTTTTCTAAATATCCAATCTAGACCCGCCTCACTTCAACTTAAGACCCTTGCTCCTTGTTCTTCCATCTGTTACCACTGAGAACAACTTCTCTCCATCCTCTATGGAACTCTTCTTCAGGTCATTGAAGGCTGCTATCAAATCCCCCCTCACTCTTCTCTTCTGTAGACGAAATAAGTGCAAATCCCTCCCCTTCTCCTCATAAGTCATGTGATGCAGCCCCCCCCCCCAGTAATTTTTGTTGCCCTACGCTGGACTTTTTCCTATGTGTCCACATCCTTTCTGTAATAAAAGGGCCCCAGAATTGGATACAATACTTCAGATGTGGCCTGACCAGAGAAAATAAAGGAGAAAGATCACTTCCCTAGATCCGCTGGAAATGCTCCTCCTAATGCACCCCAATATGCCATTCACCTTCTTGGCTACAAGGGTGCACTTTTGACTCTCATAACAGCTTCTCATCTACTATAATCCCCAGGACCTTTTCTGCTAAACTCTTGCTTAGTTAGTCGGCTCCCAATTGCAGCCTATGTTCCTCCGATATGGATATAACCATCTCCTCTGCTAACTGAACAGAGGTTGGAGGTCTGCTGAAATAGTTTTGTTCCGTTTCTTCTATGTATAAAAAAGCAGCATTACTTGGAGTTTGAAAAGCTGCATATGTCTGAATAAGGGATCACCATATGAAAAAAGGACCATTGACAGTGATAAAAGCCTGCCCGGCTACGATCACCAGCTGCTGCCTGAGATTAAAAATAATTAAACTAAAGACACATTGAAAGACTCAGAGCTGGCAAGAGCAAATGACTGTGCCTCTGGCATGGGCCTCCATAGCCACGTTCCTATGACGTGCAAACATCTATTAACTCATGTTATAGATTCCCATGCCTTTGCACAGAGAATGAGCAAACAGAATCCCACTGCCAATTCATTACTAGGAGTAAGGGCTTCCTTCCCGTCACTTTTTTGATCCAGTGTCAGTGCCAAAGTATTAATGTGCACAAGGGGAAGTGTACATTTTATAGGCAGGTCACAGAAATGGAGGCCAGGAGCTCGTAAGTGCTACCTATTGCTGCTTGGAATGTTTTTAGCAACATGTATTCTCCTCCGAATAATCTGTGGAAGGTTTCTGAGGTCCACGGTGGAATCTCTGGTCTCCTCTGACCAGAGGAGAGACTCAAAATGGAAACATGATGACCTGAAGATGGATGTTTTGACACAGTTCTCCTTCAGAAATATAGCGGAAATATTGTATTTACATTCCACATGGGAACAAAAATACATTTCAGAACCTTGGAATCTGCCCCAAAACGGAGTTGTCGTCCTTCAGCTCATTCCATTTCTAACACAGGCTCTGACATTGGCTCGCTCTCTTCCATCTTGAATGCCCGCCCATCTATAAAATGGAGTTGATAATACTTCCCTGCCTCACGTTATTAATAATTAGTATGGCTGAGGAAATCCGGAAGGGACTGACCCACCAGTGCTGACTAGTTTTCAAGTTCCACCTTTTCTCTAAGCTATCTTGTGACTGCACCCAACTTCTTAGGTCTTGAAAGATCAATTTCAAACAAAAGAACTAACAACAAGCTGGTGGGCCACTTTGAAACCATGCTCTGAAAAGATTCCTCCTACAAATACACATTTTCAATCAATTCCTCAACAGAAATATGAGCCTATTTGGAACCCTGCTCATGGATTCAGGCCACATTTAACCCAAGTGAATCTACTCATTCCTGGCCATAGACCTGATCAGCAAAGGAAGGATCTGACTAGATAAAGATACAATGGAACTGTCGGCCTCTCTCTTTCACATGAAGGAACCTTCCTGTTGTATCCAATATTCTTCTTCTTCCTATTAAAGTTTTCAGTCAAGTTGACATCAAATCAAGCACTCCTACTCTCAGAGCTTTTCTAGCTTAGATTATGTTGTCCTGCGACAAATCAGTTTTGCAGCCTCCAGTTCATAAGATCTTAGACCCATCGGTAATGTTTTCACTTCTCATTTTGAGGGAAAGCAGCGGAAAACTCCATAGCTTGACATGGATAATATGTTTGTCTGTCAACACACTGTCAATCAAATCCTGGTTTCATTACTCCAGATTTGTCCTTTCCGTAGATGGTCTTCCCTCTTACAATCACAATTTGCAATTTCAAAGCTAACACTTCAGCCTTCACCCTAAGCCTATAAAGCCCATTCTGATGCAATGGAGGTACAATTTTCAAGTTGAAAAAAATCTAGTTCTTTGAATATTTTCACCTGGTTTCACCTGCTGATGCTGAAAACAGAAAAAACAACAACCCAACATTCTTTTTTATATCTGGTGGGCACTTACACTAATTGGTCTTTAAAATTTTCTATGTACCATATTTTACACGAGCAACCCTCTCCAGAGCTGTGTCCTCTTCTTCAATAGTAGAGAATAACCACCCATTTCTCTAACTTTAAGAAACACTTACTTCAGCGTTCGAGTGGAACAACGTGCAGAGAAAAGGATAAATCCTTTGGATTTCAAAGGTATTACTTCCTGGGGAATTGTTTTGGAAGTGAATGCTGTTGGGTAAAATTGCTCCCCTAAGATACTAAGAAGAATGCTCTTCATTTCTACCATGGGCGGATTAGTAATATCCATAAAAGGGGTGAGTTCCAGTGGAATCTGAGAAATCATTTCTCACCTTCTTTGACTAGCAGAGCTTTTCCTTTTCTTTCCCCCATCTGAATTGTATTTACTTATTCCTCTTATCGTGTACAGAGAAGCAGACGTATTCTCTGAAGTAGAAAGAAGCCCCATTTTGTGTGACTGGACTGTTATCCCTCCCTGAGGTGGCTTTGGACATGTTTTGTAACCTCAGCTGCAGGGAGGGCAGATAGCTCAGAACTAAGCCCAGTGATAACTGAGAACTCCCTAACTCTGGAGGTGAGCATCATTCTCTTTGGCATCCACGGCTGCTGAATTCAATCTCTGCCTCAGGGTATTCTGTGCTCCTCAGAGCTATTGGATGCTCAAAGAGCCTGTTTTTGGGTTGGAGAGTTCCCCTCCACCATTTTCATTGGATTCTTAGCTCTCTGATGACACTGCCAACAGTGGGGGAAACTTGTTCATGTGAGAGTCGGCCGAGCAAATACACTAATTTCATATGTTTATCATGGCAACGGTTTCTGGTCAGGAACAACTTGGACTGGAACCGGTAACCCAAAAAAGTAAAAAAAACAAAACAAAAAAACCCCCCAAAACCTCAAGTGCCTATTACCAACCTCCGGAGCCATCCAAGTCCGAGTGAAAAAGGAAAGACTGAGAGGGCACATCATAGCACTTTTCAAATAGTTACAAGGAAGAGGGAGACAAATTATTCTCCCTATCTTCTGAAGATAAGACAAGAAGCAAAGGGCTTCAATTGCAATTTGAGATGTGTAGCTTGGAGATTAGAAAAAACTTACTAACTGTCAGGGCGGTTAAACACTAGAATAAATTGCTTAGGAAGGGAGTAGAATGTCCATTACTGGAGATATTTAAGGACAGGTTAGATAGACATCTGTCAGGAATGATCTAGATCCAGGATGGGCAAAAGGGACTCAGAGAGCCAGATCTGGCCTACCAAGCACGTTGATCTGCCCTGCAGAGGCCCTGCCACTCCCCCGCCCCCAGGACAATTAGGGCCGAGGGACCAGGGCATGTGCGGGGCTTAGAGTCAACCCTGGCGATTGACTCTAAGTACCACGTGCCTGGTGGTAGGGGGCAAGAGACTTTGTGTACTGTCCTCTCCCCCAGGACAATCAGGGCTTGGGGGTGGGGAGAGCTCATGAAGTCTTCCCCACCCTGCTCCCATCTTGCAGGGAGTGTGTGGTGCTTAGAAGTGTTGCACATGTCCCCCGCCCCCACACTCTGTTTGGCCTGACGGTGGGGGGAGTGGGAGAAGTCTCCTCCCACTGCCAGGGGCACGGGCACCTAGAGGGAACCACCAGCTGTTTATAAGAGCTGGTGGTTCTCTATGGGGAGAGGCGGGGGCAAAGACTTCACACTCTCCCCCACCCCCAGACCAATCAGGGTCTGTGGGCAAGGAAGCATGGAAGTGTCTTGACCCCACCCCTTCCGGGGTGACCTGGGGCCACTTCAAAAATTTCTGAAGTGGCCCCTCGTCAAAAATTATTGCTCACCCCTGATCTAGATGGTACTTGTTCCAGCCGTAAGTGCTGGTCACTGAACTTGATGACCTCTCGAGGTCCCTTCCAGTTCTAGTATTCTATGATTCCGGGTAATGATCATGGTCTGATTTATAAGACTCATAATCTCTAGCTAGATTTGTTATAAAGTATGGTCTTTATATGCCGTCGTGAAAACTTTCCTAATATATGTAAGTGGAGACATTTTGACAGGGGAGAGATACATCATAATCAAAGTGGTCATGGCTGGAGAGATATCAAAATCATATAAGTAAGGCACATTTTTACCATCTACTTCTACAGCCAGGATAACAGGAATAGGGACATTAGAAAAAACGGTTCCACTCATGTAGTCCTTCCTAGGGGAAGATTGAATCCACACAGTGTTTTATTCAGTGCTTTCTTAGATCTAGTTTTAGTTGCTTTGAGTCTTCTGTGGACACTATTAGAACATGATCTTGCCTAAATGCCTCTATTCTTGTAGTGAATAAGGTCCTGGACTGGAATGAAAGAGGTTTAGGGTTTATTCCCACTCTGCAACTGACCTGATCTGTGCCCTTGAGCATGTCTCTTTATTTCTCTTTGCCTGAGTCTCCCCATCTGTAAAATGAGATTAATGAGTCTTACACTCTTGAGGTCCATAGATGACTGTACAGAATCACTGTTAATTTCATCCTCCTACTCCAAGACCATCCTAAGTAATTCCTTTCCCTCTAAAGGGGAAAATAAAAGCAACCACTAAAAGATCTGATCATCATGCCAGGGAGCAAAACACAGCACGAGGTGGGATGTTAGATTTTCAAAATGGCCAACCCAATTTAAATGGATTTATGCATTACAGGAACAATTTACATCTGATCCTGTCTAATGAAAGAAATTGGCCTTGACTCTAGTTCTGCCTTCTTCTTTTTTCTGTTTTCTCATTAACTTCATCCCGAATATGTTGCTATAGAATTTCTCAGCCAGGTGTGATTGAGTGTTTTACATTACAGCTTCCATTGATTATGGCAAAACATGTAAGATTGGAAATTGAGGGGTTACTTCAGGTTGGCAGTCTGTGAAAAGCTCAGCAAGAGAAGTAATGAAGCATTTGATCACCTCCTTGTCTTTATTTTCTGGGTGAAAATTTTAATCCCTTTACACAACTTGATTTCTTAATCTGAACTATGCAGTGTTTGGACACAACATAGGCCATAATGGGGCAGAAGACACTATCCAGACTCTGTTCATCAGCAACACGTAGCCAAAAGTGTTAGAAATGCAAATTTTCTTCTGTGGCTTTGCCAGTGTTTTTGTTTTTTACTCCTGCGCACAGCATGGTAGCATGAAAAAATACTGAAAAGAAAATGAACCTGGTTTTTGAAAAGGTTCCATTTGAAATGGACAAGAAGGTTTGGCATGCATGTGCTCCTTGTTTTATCCAAATAAGTTTATACATCCCTACTTATTGAGAGGTCTAAATCCACTGATTCAGTCTTAGCATTTTTTCTTATCTTTCTCATTTTTGCTACACAGGTCCTCCTGTAAGAAATCAATATTTTTTTTCTTCTGTGCCCAAACAGTTCTCCTTCTAATCCACACTCTGAATGGAGCTGCTTGGGGAAAAAAATATTATTATTATTTACAAAAAAGGGGGAGGGTTTATTAAAATGCTGGATTGAAATTTGAATTTTTCAAAACACTTTGGCCATCTCTAAATTCTGATTACAGATGACCAAATGAAAACCCATGACAAAAAACAAGGCTATAAAAACTAGAGATGTGCCTAAATTACAGAGCTCTAACCCAGATCTGAACATCTTCATACCATAAGAATCGATGTTGTTATCCAATCCGTCTCTCTCTCTGTCTCTCTCTGCCTTTGCTGTTAACATGTCACTGTACAAAATATTTTTGTTTCTTACAGACTACGTCTAAACGAATCGTTGATATCCTATCATTCTGTCAGATTCCTTTTGTTTATGGAGCATCTAAGAATATACGAAAGCCTTCAAAGTTCTCATGTATCTAACAGAAGAATTAATTCTCGTCAGTTGCTATGTCCCAGGGAGAGGCAATGGGGACATTTTAACAAAGCCCCCTATCATGACAGCAGAGGACATGGAGCAGTCTTACACCTTAAACTTCAGAGGAGTTTTGGGAGCAGATCAGCTCAGGATACACGTATGTAACTCCAGCCCCAGGCATCTGGGCAGTGACTTTTCCTGTCTCCTCATCACTGATATTATTATCATATCCTCCACATTTTATTCCAGCCTGACAACTCACACACAGTGCTTCATGTTCTGAGAGTCTCCTGCTTGACCTTTTGGTACGTGTGCTTTTGCATTTCATCTCCAGGTTTCAGTCACATTTGCCTGCTGTGTTCCAGGTGTCAATGTGGATAAAAATCTATTTCTTGCAACATGTGGATTTTAACTGGCAGGGAGAAATCAGATCTTATTCTGTTAAGGCCTTGACAGATCACTCCTAATCAAACCAATTCTGCTGCCGGAAGCTGTCCATACTTAATAGATGTGCTGGGGGAAAAGACAAAATGAAAGTTCTTTGCAAAAACTGCTTCTGGGGGGGGGGGGTCTTACACCTTTTCCCACGCTTCCCAGGCAAGATAAGCAGCACTATTCCAGACACTGCCTGTAATGAAATGCAGAAAGTTGTTAGACAGGACTATAAAATAATTATAAAATATAACAGTCATAAGTTATGCGTTCTAAATCATGAGAATGTGTTTCTCAGCTACTCAGTAAAATTGTATTTTCCATGCCACTGGCATAAATGTTTACCATCAAACACTCCCAAATGACTACTTCAGTGAAGTGAAAAGAATTATCTGCAATGAGCAATTATGTAAGTGTTAAGCTCCATCAGTGACAGTTGAGTCTGGTATACCAAGTCACAGATTTGAAGCCCAGATGATACCACTGTGATTATCTAGACCAGGGTGAGTAATAAAACTGTGGTGGTTCGCCACTCTATTTACTTGCATCTCCATAGGTACAGGCGATTGCTGCTCCCGTTGGTTGCAGATTGCTTGTTCTGGCCAATAGGAGCCAGAGGAAGTAGTGTTGACTGTGACACCACGCTGCTTCCCTTCACTTGGAACAGCAATCTGTGGCCAACAGGAGCTGCAATCGCCCATACGTGTGGAGGAGCAGGTAAATATAGCAGCAGCAGGCTGCCAGAGGTAACCCTGGGGAACCAGATCTAGTCGTAGGCCAGTATTTGCCCACCCCGATCTGACTGACTTTCTGAATAACACAGGTCATAGAACTTCTCCAAAATAATTACTAGAGCATTCCTTGTAGAAAAAAAATCTAATGTTGATTTTAAAATGGCAAGTGAGAGAGAATCCACCACAAGTATTAATAAGGGCACATCTTCAATCACCAAACCAGAAATCACTCTTCTGGCATTCAATTTAGCGGGCCTAGTTAAGACCCATAAATTGAATGCTGAGAACGCTAAGACCCATACATTGAACGCAGCTCCAGCCAGCACCTGTACTCCTTGCCATTGTGAGGAGTAAGGGGAGCCAATGGGAGCATTTGCTCCTGTAGGACACCCTCTGCGAATCATAGAATCATAGAGCTGGAGGAGACCTCAGGAGGTCAAGTCCAGCCCCCTGCTCAAAGCAGGATCAACCCCAACTCAATCAACCCAGCCAGGGCTTTGTCAAGCCGAGACTTAAACACCTCTAGGGATGGAGATTCCACCACCTCCCTAGGGAACCCATCCCAGTGCTTCCCCACCCTCCTAGTGAAATAGTTTTTCCTAATATCCAACTTAGGCCTCCCCCTCTGTAACTTGAGCCCATTGCTCCTTGTTCTGCCGTCTGTCACCACTGAGAACAGCCTCTCTCCATCCTCTTTGGAACCTCCCTTCAGGTAGTTGAAGGCTGCTCTCAAATCCCCCCTCACTCTTCTCCTCTTCAGACTTAACAAACCCAAATCCTTCATCCTCTCCTCATAGGTCATGTGCTCCAGCCTCCTAATCATTTTGCTCACCTTCCACTGGACCCTTTCCACTTGGTGAAGATGACACCAAGCTTGGCTTAAGGTCAGCCAACTCCAGATACAAATTTTGCATGACTGGAGTTGTGTACCTTAAACTGAACTTCCAGATCTAGTGTAGACCTGGCCTAATTTATGGTTAATTACTTCACCATTAAAAACATATGCCTGATTTTTCTAGTCAGAATTTGTCCAGCTTCAACTTCCAGACATTGGATCTTGTTATATCTTTGTCTTCAAAGGTGGAGGTCCCATTATCAAATATTTGTTCCCCACACAGGTACTTATACATTGTGATCAAGTTACCTCTTAAGTTTCTTTTTGTTACACATCATGGGTACCATAAACACATGCACAAGTTTTCCTCTGAATAGCTTGTAGTTTAAACAAAAGAGGCACGTCAGACGTGTGACTCTACTCACTTAAGGCCTCATCTAATTCCTAGTGAATTCAATGAGAGTCTTTGTCTTCTATGGGAGTATGATGGTACCCTTACACCGGTTTTATATACTGATAAGTGCAATGCAGTTATTCCGGATTTGAGCTAGTGTAAAGTGGTGGAAAATCAAGTCCATATCTGGGAAATTTTTGGTGAAATTCATCTTCAAAGAGGGCTTACCTGGAGCATAGACCTGATGCTGGTACACAGCACAAAGGGCAAGTTCACCTTCCGATGTCCAGAGGAAGGAATGACTAAGAATGTAGGTTTAAAAAAAAAAGTTTTACAATTACTATTATTTCGGATTCAATTCTGGGGCACAACTCACAAGGAATGAGTCTCTATGAAGAGTTTGAATAAAGAGAAGGCAGCTTGAAAACACCAGGTAATCCCCATGACACACCTGCAGTCCATGGAATATAATTTGAGGGGCTTTTGTTCTTAGGTCGGCTTTCTTTTATGAATAGAATATAGTGAAGCACAACACTGTGTCAAGTACTGATTAACATCGACATGTTTCCCAGTGGCTGTGAGTATCAAAGGGACATCCAGGGGAGTATTCATGGGACTATTCCCCACCCATCCCCCTCCTTCGCAAGTATATGAAGAAGTGATGTGCTAAAGGTGGGAGGGATTTAGTGTTTATACACCATCTGTGAAGAAGATTTTAGTTTATCAGATCAGCTGCTGAGGCTCATATTTTTATAGTAAGTGATGAAGTGGAATGAGGAGTCTATTGTTTTTTAAGTATGGAAATATAAGGCTGTGTCTACACTGGCCACTTATTCCGGAAAATCAGCCGCTTTTCCGGAATAACTTGCCAGCTGTCTACACTGGCCCCTTGAATTTCCGGAAAAGCACTGACGATCTACTGTAAGAAATCAGCTGCTTTTCCGGAAAAACTATGCTGCTCCTGTTCAGGTAAAAGTCCTTTTTCCAGAAAACTGTTCCGGAAAAGGGCCAGTGTAGACAGCACAGTATTGTTTTCCGCAAAAAAGCCCCAATTGCGAAAATGACAATCGGGGCTTTTTTGTGGAAAAGCGCGTCTACATTGGCACGGACGCTTTTCCAGAAAAAGTGCTTTTCCAGAAAAGCATCCTGCCAATGTAGACACACTTTTTCAGGAAATACTTATAACGGAAAACTGTTCTGTTTTAAGCATTTCCGGAAAAGGGTGCCAGTGTAGACGTAGCCCAGGTGTATAAGGGTACTGCCAAGAGCCTCAGATGGGTACTTGCCTGAGCTTCAATAAATACATTTAAACAAATAGGCTATGTCTACACTACACTTCTTTTTCAGAAAAACATACTTTTTAAAATTCTTCTTTCAGAAGAGGCTTTTCTGAAATTTGGCCCGTCTACACTGGGCCAAATTTCAGAAAAACCTCCTCTTTTGGAAGAGCCCTTCTTCCTCATGAAATGAGGTTTACAGGACTTCCGAAAGAATGCATCTGCTCTTCTGAAAATTTTTTTGAAAGAGCAGATACGTTCCCTGGATGTGGCGGAATTTTTCTGGGATATTCTTCTGGTATTCCAGAAAAACTCTCTAGTGTAGACATAGCCCTACATATAGGTTAGGTTTGGGGAAAACATCAAGACGTAGAAAATTGGAAGAATGGACCAGTGGCTAAGGAGTTAGTCTTGGACTTAAACCAGATCCGTGTTCATTTCCTGTAATCTGAACCAGGATTGAGGACTTCAGGAACTCAGCCAGGGGTCGTGGGTCCATTGCCAGGATGTGTGGGTAGGTTCTGAGGTCTGCAATGTGCCAGAGATCAGACTAGACAATCACAATGTTGCCTTCTGACCTTGAAGTCCCTGCTGTGTCCCAGCCTTCCCTCCACAACTCAGTGTATCCCACTTCTGTTTCACTTCGGGATCATCAGTTCTACAGGCTCCAGAAGTCCATTCCAATTGAACTCAATGGGAGTTTTGCCACTAACTTTGTCACACAATCCATATTCAGAAAGTAATCAAATAGATGCTAGTGGCACTATTTGCCTGGGTAAGGTTTTCAGGATCAGTCCCCAATACTCAAGAGATAGAGATGCCATAAGGAGATGTGGTTTTCCTATACATTTTCTTATCCTCTTTTGCTAGCAAAAAAACCTCTGATTAATTAGAATAATGATGTCAGATCAAGCTATTTTCATCAATTCCAGCCCTGTGGAAAGTTTAATAGTGAGACTGAATTTCCTTCCATTGTATTTAATTGCAAGAATTTATATTAAATAGCTTAGCATTAAGCCTCAAGCCCATAGTTCACACATATATGCTGAGCTATACAGACTGGGATAATGACTTTCATCTGAAAGTCACAGCCTTCCTTCCCTTACATTGATATGAACCTCTCCAGACCTATACCTTGGACATGACTGCATGCCTCATACCCGGTCTAAACTCTCCTGATTCTTACCGAAGCCCATGGGAGTTGAAAGTGGTTAATGCTATGCCCTGCATTATGACCAAAATCCAAGTGAATTAATTATTTCCATGCCTGTGGCTGATATCTAGATCTATATGAACTATATAATGTGATCTATGCCATCAAATGCCAGCAATGCCCCACTGCTATGTATATTGGACAAACTGGACAGTCCCTACGGAAAAGAATCAATGGACACAAATCAGATATCCATAAAGGGAACATACAGAAACCTGTTGGAGAACACTTCAATCTATCTAATCACTCTTTAAAAGATCTCCAGGTGGCTGTCTTGTCACAAACCAATTCTACAAGCCAAATACACAGAGAGGCATTGGAATTACATAATTGTTTCTAATATTTACTTCTGGTGCATCCTCTTCTGGGAGCGTTGGGGAAAACTTTTTCTTGGTCTGGATTTTATCATCCATTTCCTGAATGAGTTGGTCAGCTATGTTTTTTGGAAGGGGCTTACCATGCCAGTTTCCCTTATTTTCAATACCTGATATTCCTTTGCCTTTAAAAGTCTTTGTGACAATAGCAGTTGGTTGATTTTTGGTCTGGTCAAAGGCTTTGCAAAGCTCCTCTGCACTGTGGAATTACAATTCATCCATAAATTCAATTCTCACACTGATGGCCTCCTCAATCGAGATAACGGATGGCTGGGACATTATCAACCTAACATTCAATGAAGTTGCCAACAGCTCTTTGTCTAGGTATATTCTTGCGTTAGTACCCATCCTATCTAATTGCTATCCTATGCAATCCTATGCTATCCTTATCTGCTTTTTTAACTATCCAATCTTTAGGTGTTTATAGATTACCAGTTCTGCCTATTTGGTTTTCCCTTTGATATTTTCAAACCCTCTGCTCCTTGTTTTCCTTTCCCCTCCCCCTTCTCCCATATTTATTTTGGGTCTGCACACCCAAAATTCAAAACTCTGGTCATCTGAAGAAGTGGGCTGTGCCCGTGAAAGCTCATGATACCATCTCCAAGTTTTGTTCGTCTATAAAGTGCTACCAGACAATGTGTTGTTTTTTAATTATATATAGAAATAGATAAAACTATATGAGCTATATATATCATACCCAGTGTTATATATACGTACAAGAGAGTGAGAATAATTCTTTCATCTGTATCTAACTACTAATATCTTGTCTACAATAGCGCTATGGTAAAGCACACAGTGAAACTTTTTGTTCACAGTAACAGCTTACACAGAGTCAGTCAGTGTGTGGCATAGTCATCTGGTGTAGATTCACACCCTGGCTTGCTATGGATTAAATTGCCATACCGGCAAGCCCTTAGTAACTTCTAGCCAGAAAATCAGTTCCCTGCAGCTCACACATACAGATTTAACTTTTCTTGGGTTTACATTATAATTCTCTGAATAATCCAGAACACTATTTACCATGATCCTTCATTTTGATATTATGAATAGGCATCTCCTGGCATCCCAAAGAATTTCATCAACATATCACCAATGAGCTTAAGTGCTCAGCAGTGCGTGATTTGTAATGAAAGAGGTTCCAGGACTCAAGCAATTAGGTGCCATGGCCCAAAACATTTTTTACTTCCGTAACTAATGTAGCAAGCCCAGATGTGCTGGAGCTTTGGACTGCCAACTCTTAGCTCAGCCCTGACAAGGACTGGCACAAATTAAGCATTGGCACACCATCCAGCCTGGTGTGAAGCAAGTGGTTTCTGAGCAAGTGTAACGCTGAGGGGCAGAACCGAACTCGGGATCGCTGGAGCTAGTGCTTGAGCTTCTACCACTTGAGCTAAAAGCCAGTGGCCTCTGAGTGAAGGCTATAGAACAAACTCACTCTTTCTCTCTGTGAGTGGTCGCAGTACTGCTACATGGGACAGTGAGACATGGGGGTTGTGTCTTCACTGGCATCCCTTCTGGAAAAGGGATGCTAATGTAGCACTTTGGAATAGGCAAATCCACGGGGGATTTAACTATCCCCCGCGGGATTTGCATTAACATGGCTGCCGCTTTTTTCCAGCTTGGAGATAAGCCAGAGAAAAGCGCCAGTCTAGACGTGATTCTCCGGAAAATAAGCCCTTTTCTGGAGGATCTCTTATTCCTACTTTCAATAAAAAGGCTTTATGTTCCAGAGAATCACGTCTAGACTGGCGCTTTTCTCCGGATTATCTCCAAGCCGGAACAAAGCGGCAGCCATGTTAATGCAAATCCCGCGGGGGATATTTAAATCCCCCGCGGATTTGCCTATTCCAAAGTGCTACATTAGCATCCCTTTTCCGGAAGGGATGCCAGTGTAGACAAAGCCACCCAGTAGGTATGTAGATTAAACAAGCAAAGCACATCAGCATGTCCTTACCTTTAACCACACGTGCAGTCCCATTGACCCAAAGCCACAAGTTTATAATTACACAAGGACTTTGCTGGGTCAATGCCAGAGGACTCAGACCCTTGCAAGGCTGTGCCTTACGGGCAAGGTTTTCATAAGAGCTCAACTCCCATTTCGGCTCCTATATAAGGGGCCAGTGGTGAAATCTTGGGCCTATTTAGTCAATTGAGAATTTGCCACTGACTTCAATGGCAGCAAGATTTCATGCTAAGCTTTCCAAACCCGTTTTTGCTTGCTGGATGCTGAGCTCTTTTCCAAAATCCAACCCTAACTGACCCAGTGGGAGTTGGTGTTAGAGCGTCTCGGAAAGTGTCACTCAAATTATGGGTGCAGAGCACTTGAAAATGTTTCCTGTCATTTTTGGAAGATCTAATCCCATATTCTTATGAATCCTCTCTAGTGGTCAAGAAGATACTTGACTCATGTATTTGGCAGCTTCCACAAGTGTATGACTAAGGGTATGTCTGCACTGCAATTAAATGATACCGGAGTATCCTGAAATAGCTATCCCGCGTCGTCACAGCAAGACCGTTATTTCAGGCCCCGTAATCCTCATTCCACGAAGAGTAAGGGATGTTTTGGAATAGCGCTTTATTTTGAAATTTGGCACTGTATAGACAGCGCCAAATGATGAAACAAGCTATTTCGAAAGAGCATCGAAATAAGCTACGCAATTTGCGTAGCTCAAATTTCGCATTTTATTTCAAATTACAGTGAAGTGTAAACTCACCCTAATACACACATACACATCACTATTCCCTTTTCTACATGTTCCCTCTCTTCATATATTTTTTTCCAGGACTGAGCATTAAAGAAAACAACAACCTTGTGTTGGCTTTGATGCAACTTATTACATATTTAGCCCATAAATCATGCAAAAATCTCCAGTGGATGATTGCTACATTTGTGCCACTCTTACATTTCCATGGATACAATATCCTAAAATGTGTAATTATGGCAAGCTGATCCTTATTTGTGACTGGTAGCTTAACCTTTGTTTCCAGGCAACAAACTGGGATGAAGTGGAAAGGCACTAATTAATAGAATTATAAAAATAATGGAGTTTATTAACGAACCATCTTCCCCTTAAGTTCGGCTGTAGAAAAAAATAATGAATAGTGTTATTCTTGCAACCATATTATAAACATCAGTGAGCTTGTACCAAGCTTTCATTGGCAAGGGACTGGTTCATTAACCACAAAAAACACTTCACATTAGGGATTTAGTTTATCTGGGCAATTTAGATGCTGTTTAACTAATTTTTAATTGAAACAGGGATTCAACATCTTGGACAGTGTTGCAGTTCTGTGGAATTATAAACCCAATTATTGCAATCAAGTTGTTGGTAAATGTTTTTGTTCCAGATAAAGCTTGGATAGCAGTCAAGCTGTTGAGCTGCAAATCTAGCCTACAGCACAGTTTTATTCATGCTTATTGGAAAGCAAAATATAAAGATAATGTCTTTCTGTGGAAGGAGAAGTTGACAATCTGTCAATAGATTTATCAAGCAAGTTTGCTAGAAAGACATGTATAGACTAGGAAAGAAAGGAAAGAAAGATTTTGATAGTAACCTTAATAGCAACGACTAAATTTCTCTGACCTAGCTAACTATATGTCCCGTTATTTGATATAGTTAATTTCCTTGTAGTGATAAAACTGAAATTGGGAACATAAAGAAGTCTGACTTATCTAGATCACAGTATTTCTTCCTATTGTAGAGAATTCTCAGGATTGATTTAAAAATGCCTTACAGTGGCCCTAGACAGAACAAGACCAAAGCAAAGAACGTGCCAATGGGAAGGTTTAATATGGATTATGGGCCCAACCCTCAGTTGATGTAAAAACAATGTAACTCCTTAATTGATGGACTTCAATGGATATATGTCAAATGACACCAGCTCAAGATCTGGCCCTGTATAACTAAAGTACAGGTGGATGGGATACTTTGTTGAACTTCAGACAAGATGGAGATGACGCATGATGGCAGGTGCATTTCACATTGGACATAAAGTAAACCCAACAGAAAAAGCAAACTGAAGTAGCCGTAGGAAAGAATCAGCAATATGAGCCTGATCCAAACATTGGTGAAATCAATGGGATTTTCTCCAAAAACTTTCATAGCCCTTTTGGGACTCCCAGCAAGTTCAGAGGCAGGGATTAGATACTCCTCCCCAACCTCTCTACCTCAGACACTAATACCAGGGCACCAGCTGTGGCAATATGTTTTCTCTTCCTTGTTTTGTGGCAATTGGGTGTGTGACACAAAATGAAATCCGGGGCTGACGGTTAAAGTCACAGGGCAATGAAATGGGCAACATGGAAGAAAGACTTAGGACTCAGAATCCCTAGAGCTGGGGGTTGCTTTGCACACCTGGAGGAATCTAGCCCTGAAACCAGCATGTCTTGTTTCACCCGACTGTAAGAGGAACCCACAGTCAAAGTGGGCGTCATTACTACTATGTGACCCCGTTCGCTGAGGCCAACATAGAGTGTGTGGCCAAGCCAACGAGAGTGGGCATCATCAGGAGGCGCCCTAGGGCCTTCTGGCTCAAGATAAAGGGAACACAACACTCACCCCCCCCCCCTTTTCTACCGTTCTTGAGCTGCGCTCTCATTGCAGAGGATCTCAGGACTTTGAAGGGAGAAGGGGAGAGACTTGGAAGAAACAGAAGCCCCAGTCTTGCCATGTGCAGAGAATTACTAAATTCCACAGAAACCAGGACTAGATCAGCACCTCCCAGTTCCCTAGTGGTCTCTTAGAACAGTGGTCCCCAACTTTTTGGGGCTGCCGGGCGCCTGGGGGCGGGGCCACTCATGTGCTGGGCACCCGGGGGCGGGACAGTGCACACGCTCGGGGCGGGGCCACCCATACGCCGTGTGCCCAGTGCCGGTGCCACCCATGCACTGCACTCCTGGGGCCGGTGCCATTCCTGTGCCGCACGCCCAGGGATGGGGCTGCCCATACGTCATACGCCCGGGGCTGGAACAGCCCATGCGCTGCATGCCCTGGGCCGGCACTGCTCCTGGGCCAGCACCACTCTCGTGCCACACGCCCGGGGGCAGGGCTAGCCCCCGGTCACTCGGCGGGCGCACAGAAATGGCCCAGCGGGCGCCATGGCACCCATGGGCACCACGTTGGGGACCACTGTCTTAGAAGATCCATCTACCCAAAGCAAGAGAAGGCAGGGCTAGAAAAGGAAAGTAAAAGAGGAGATAAGAAAAGAAAGGACAAAGGGGCCTTACAGGGGCTTATTTCTCTCCCACTCCCTCCTGGTACAGGCAACATTTCATTTATTTTATTACATAAGCTACCTTTACCTGCCTTTATTTAATGCTGCGCAGGGAAGAGGCTGTAGATGTGGGTGAGGGTTGTGAGTCATGCTTTGATCCAGGGTGAACCTGCAGAGCTGTTGATTAGGCTCAAACAATAACACATGCATGAGACAGCCGCTTGCTCACACCTTTTTTGACACCTGACAGAGACTCGGAATCACAACCCTCTCTGTTAATATTTGTCCCTAGCAGCTAATTACTAGTGCCAGAGGTGGTGGGGCTGTGCCAACGTAAGTATTACATTTCTCACTGCAGCAGAGGAGATGACATTCCTTCTCTTATCCCCTGTTGCTTTATTCTCCGACCCCCTGCTGTGATCATTCTTTACTCCTTCTTACGCTTTGATTTTTTTTCCCCGTGGCGCTACATGCAGTCTGTGGCCTAAGACTTTTACATAACTGACAACAATGGGCATTTCACGCTTCCCAACGTTTTTGCCTGATATTAATTTTAAACTGACAATGTACTTAGTTTCCTGATTCATTATAATCACAAGGCCATTATTTTCCCTTTGCAGAGTTACACCCAGATTGAATCTGGTCCTTAGGTTTCAAAACATTAGATACTCCTCCCCAACCTTACTTGCAAATATAATTCTCCAAATTAGCATACAGAGTGTTCCCTAAGAATAAGTGGCAGTAAGGTAGGTATTTCCCAGTCTTCCAACTTTATATTTCCCTCTGCTGTGCTAAACATTCATTTTCAAGCAAAGGTACCAGTCACAAGACTTTCCGTTATCTTGTAAATTAATCAATGAACGTTAAGGAACTTGTAAATTCTGAGAAAGGAAACTGGTTTTTCTTAGCAATGAAGTGAGACTAACTTTGACCTCACTCATTTAAATGTTTTGGTTTAATATAATAAAAAGATTCAGGCTGGGGAAATTAAAAAAAAAGTAGCCACTGGACACAATTAAAATTGATCTGGTGCAAAGAGTGGTTTATCTCCTCAATCCAAAAGTTAAAACACTGGGTTATGCATTTATAACAGAATTTACTAACCTTTTTACAGGTTAGTTACAGCTTTTAATCACAGTGGATTAATTAGGGCTGGTAGACGATTCTAAGTTTGTTCCCACTGCTTTGCTGAAAGAGCACAAATGGTCTCCAGATAAAGAGATCTGCAAAATGACAGAAGGGAAAATTATTTGCTTTCCAACTGTGCTTGCATTGCAACCTTAGAAATATCCTTCTTGCTTGGAGACATTTAAAACACATGTCAGCGGGAATAGCAGAGCGCCAAGTGAATGTGTTTGAGCAACCACTTTGCTGCCGCTCGATAAATCAGAAAAAAAAGCAGTGGTCCCATATGTACCAAGCTCCCTTGCCGTTTAAGGACTGGAGTCCTGGAGCCATCCAACAAACACACCTGAATAGGGACTACCTGCTTCCTCTACCAATGCCCCCTCCCCCCCAAAAAAACAACAACACAGAAGCTGAGAATGGGTGGGAAGAAGCAACACAAGACAAGAATGATGGGAGAGGCTGGTAGAAGGGAGCAGGATCTACCTGAGTCCTGGGACTTGGGACTGAGATGACAGGCAGGAAAGACCCAGGAGAAGCCCTAATAAGAGGCTACATGAATAGACTTAGGCTATGTCCACACTGGGAAGTTTTGGCACCAAAAGTGCTGTCGACATGCAAAGGTCACCAAAAGTGAAAACCGGTCAGACTGGTTTTTCTGCCTCCCATTGTTGACATTTTATGGCCACGTTGCTAGCACCCTATGGACAGGTAGCACACAGCAATGTGGGTGGGCATCCTGCAGGGCAGTGTTGTGGGAAGGCAGAGCTAATCCTACCCTTTTGGGGGTTCCCTCCTAGCTCTGGGCGCTTTCCATGCTGAGGAATGTCAAAGTGACACAGCAGTCTCTCCAGCTCTCCCCCTGCAGTAGCAGTCTGCCTTCCTCTGTGTTCCTAGTGCAGAGCAGAACAAGAACAGTTCAATGATTTGTTGCTTGTTTGTTCCCCAAAGGAGCAGCTCACTCAGCTGTCAGCTACTTCCAGGAGCTTTGAAAGGGGAGGAGGCAGAGGCCTGCAGGGCAGCAGAGATCACAAAACACTGAGCACAGCCATCAGGGCAGGCATTGTGGGATACCGGCAGAAGCCAATTCTCTGGACAAAACAAATAGCAGAGTCCACATTAGTTTTTTGCAGCCCGATCTCCAAAAGCCCAAGTGAACAGACCGGGTGTTTAATTGCTGAGTAGATGTACTGTAGGGCTACAGCTACACTATGAGTGTTTTTGGCAGAAAATATGCTAATGAGCAGGGCTTGCCACGATTCAGCGAGCCCCACTCGTCAGCCGCACTGTCCAGCGATCTTCACATGTGCAGATCTTTCTGCGCATGAGCAAACCACCCTAACCCGGCTCTTCTGGGTTGCAATCTACTCGCCACGAGAGAGTAGATTGCATTATTTGTCGAGCACTGCTAATGAGGGATGCATTAGCATGAGTAGCGACATCATTAGCATATTTTCTGCCGTTTCTTTTTGTGCAATAGGGTTTTTGCGCACAAAGAAGCAGTGTAGCCACTTTCATTTTGTGCAAAAAAAACAGTTTTGCACAAGATCCTTATGACTCTCCGGGACAGGCATAAAGATCTTGCGCAAAATGGGGGTTTTGAGCAAAAAGGAAATGTTCACACTGCTTCTTCTTGCACAAAAAACCCTTGCGCAAAAAGAAACGGCAGAAAATATACTAAAGATGTTGTGACTCATGCTAATGAGTCCCTCACTGGCATATTTTCTGCCGAAAAAACTCATCGTGTAGAAGTAGCCTAGAAGTCTGCCTTCTCCTCTCTCCCTTTGAAGATAGAAGGGAAAAACTCGTCCCTTTTGCTCTTTCCCAGCAATCTCAACCCCCATTCCCTTCTTTCCACACTGTCCTTGAGCAACTTTTTGCCAGGCTGCTGCTAAGAAAACTCCCTAAGGACATCCCCCATCTCCCCTTTTGCCTGAGTTGCAGGCTTTTGTCACAACTGTTGCTAGTTGGCTACCACTGGGGCAGTAACTCTTCTGTTCATTCACTGTGTTACGGCTGCTACCATGCAGGGTTTATATACTCCATTACCGTGCCATAAAAGGTACCTATGGTAGACAGCTTTGGAGGCTTGGAAGAATTAGATTTGTATTGGTAAATGTTGATTTCACAGCACACACCCAAACCAACAAAACCTACTCCCGTCAAGAACAACAGAAATGTACATCTAGGCAAAACGATAAGCTCTCAAGCAGCAGTTTTCTAAGCAGTGGGTGTCGGGTTACAATGTTGACATAGCATTAAAAACAGCTGTGTAGATACTACATCCCCAGTCTACACGGCTAGCCTCTAAGACTCGTGACCAATAGCTTCCAAATGCAGTGTAGAAGAACTCTGAGGGTACGTCTAGACTACAGGCTTCTGTCGACATGGTAGTGTAGCAAGCTGCTTTGTCGACATGGTAGTGTAGACGCAAAGGACAATTTACATGCAATAACACCTTCTGTCGACAGAAACTCTGTCGACAGAAGGCGTTATGCCTCGTAAAATGAGGTTTACCAGCGTCGACAAAACTGCTGAGTTCTGTCGACGTTATGTCGACAGAACTCAGCGGTAGTGTGGACGCAGGTATAGTTTTGTTGACAAAAGTCTACTTTTGTCGACAAAACCCTGTAGTCTAGACACACCCTGAGACAAATCAGCGTTTTCTGCTAACCAGTCCCTTTGCTCGCCAACTTGTGAAAGTCATCCTAAGACCATGGGGCATTTTGGTAAGCATGGAAATAAACATATATACACCACAACGTGGGATGTTTGGCCACATATCAGGGACCCCGGCTCTGCCCTCAGTTTGCCGTGCCGGGTGTGTTTGTTTATTTAATGTATGAGCCAGTTGGTGATGTGGAACCCGACAGTTAATTACAGATCACTGCTCCCTTCTGACAAACAAAGCAGGAGTGATGGCAGCAGGGATTAAACTATTTGCTTTTGGTTTACAAGGAATTAAAGAACGTGTGGAGCAAATTTGCCCATAAAGTCTTTCCTGATGCTTTTGACGTGGGCTTTTAATATTAGCAGCTAACGGCAAAGACTCAAAGCTCAATTCGGCAGATGTCTCATTAGTCTCTTTTTTTTTCTTTTGAGAATGGACAGGAAATAAAAGGGCCAGTATGTTTCCCCGCAAAGAGGGCTTCATCTAGGGAGACGCAGAGCATCCCTCTGTTCTCGGTGAGGTTGTGGGGCTTCAAGGCAGGAAGTACTTGGATGCTGCAGGTTCAGCCCTTTCCTGATATAAATCTTGCCGATGAGCAATTGGGCTGAGATGTCCTTTGTCTAACCCTGCCTGGTGATGGACCACAGGACCAGTTAGATCCAGGAGTGCTGAACACATACAGTTAGTTACTCTGGATATGTAGACTTAGTAATACAACAAGCTTTTCATCGCTAACTGGTTCACATGCAGCATAGGTTGGCAATTACTGGACCACTTACACCACCATCAACTAGTCTGACCTTCTCCATGACATAAGCAGACAATAGTGGCTGTTCTTTCTTGGCTGTATAGTGGTCCATTCTATTCTCTTGTTGTGTTTGTACCATGTCATCCAAGCAAAACTGCGGTGGTATCTGAGGGCTGGATATTTACCTCTGCATAGATACCTCATTTGGGAGTAAAAAACTCCACCTTCCCCAAGAGACATAATTAAGCCAGTCTAAACCATGGTGTGGACAACACAAGATGTGGAAGCTACTCTCTCTCAGGATGGTGGATTACTGCAATAGGAGACCCCCTTTCATAAGTCTGGGTAGCATCTACACTCAAGTACTAAAACTGTGCTGCAGTCGTGTTTCAAGTGTAGACAAGCCATGTGCCATGGGTAAGTGGTGCTGGCCTCACTCCTTTTCGCAGTTTCAAGAAAGAAGACAAATACTGAACAGGCCTTGGAGACTGAATTTCCCTATAAGCAGAGCTGGTTCAAGCCCAGCAGGAAGACCAGTGCTGACATGCCCAAATGACCCTCCCTGCCTGTAACATAAGTCCAGAGGATGCATCCACACCCTACTTGGGTACCATGATCTATGATGGGGTGGAGTTAGGCTGTGGGCAAATCTGGAGTTATCAGCTATGGGCAGTAGTGAGGCTTCAACACCAGATGCCATCCACTAGGGAAGCTGTGACGAGGTGATGCAACCCCACACTAACCGGGCCCCCTCCTGGGGAGGCAAAGGGGAGCAGAACAACTTCCCGTGCCATGGGGGAAGTGGTGGCTGCAGCTGGAGTGTGCCGCTCAGCTGGCAGCTTGGCTGGCGCTCCAGCTGACATACCGGGGGAGATGCCCCTGCCCTGGGAGAGACCGCGGCAGTGGCGGACGCGTGCCGCACGGACAGCAGCAGGGCCGGCACCCCCACTGACACTCCAGGGAAGGCCCCGACGGACACGGGCGTTGGCGCCGGAAAAGACGCTGGGGGCAGGGTCAGCAGGAAGGGAGGTGGAGACAACTTAGCAGACGCCGGCCCAGACATTTTAGGAGAAAGGGGCGGTGTCCTCCTCAGTATAAAGGGGGGTGGGGCAATTGTACAGAGGAGGCCAACGAGAGCAGCGGATGAAGGGGCTCAGGGCCTCAGGAAAGAGTCAATCGAAGCTCCCTGGTGAGCGGGGGTGAGGAAGCAGCCCAGGGCAGGTGCAAAGCAGAAGCTCCCAGACTGATGAGTTGTAGCACGTAGCCCCATCAGCCAGGTGAGGGGAGAGTGGATATTCTCCCCCACCTTAGGGCCCCGGGCTGGGGTCTGGAGGGAGGGAGGGTCTGGACCCCCCTCACCTCACCGCTCGGGGCAACCAGGGAGAGGAACGATTTCACGGTCTGGCGGGGCGGGCCGACCGGTCTGGAGAAAACGGAGACAGAGAAGGGGGACTGGGTGACGTAACCAGGGCTCCCCTTGACAGAAGCCTGAGAAAGAACCCTTTTGAGGCACCATCAACCATGTCCAGAAGGATACAGCATCTCCACTGTACACTTGGAAAAATCCCATAGGAAGACCCTGCTTCATCCAAGAAGGTGCCTTGTTCTCTGGGAACACTGTCAGCTATGGGGTGGGTTAGCCAGTATGGCACTTGCTCCACTGTTACCAGCATTGTTCTCATATCCCTTTACCTCCATATCTCACGTGGGGTGAGAAGGAAGTTCTAACATAACTATGTTGCAGAAGACGAATTATTGCAAATTCTTCAAGGCTCAGCAGATCTAAGTTCCTTCTAGGCCAGGTCTATAGTAGACCGGGAAGGTCAGCTTAAGGCTGTGGTTCTCAATTGGTGGCCCATGGACCACTGGTGGTCAATGGTGACTTTTTCAGTGGTCCACAGGAACATTGTTCAAAGTCACATGGCATGAGCAGGTGACGCCGTTAGACTGTTTTACACCATGTTCACAAGCATGCGGCGCATCATCCATAGCGCCACCTGAGACACAACCACGTTGTGTTGCCAGTAACTTCCGTCTGAGGCTCTAAGCGTCAGTGTAGCTGCCGCCGTCATGCTGAGTGGTTGCTTTTTTATCATGTCTCAAAAAGGAAATGATCCACGAAAAATTTTTGATTGGGCTCGTGGTCCGTGGACTGAAACAAGTTGAGAACCACTGGCTTAAGGTATCAAACTCCAGCTGGAGTCAACATACCTTAAGCTGAGCTAAGCACTGTTTTCATAGTGGAAGGTCAACGGGAGCAAACACTCCCATTGGCTTCCAGTACACCTTGCGACCAGGGGTGCTCTCAACCTTTGATTTAGTGGGTCTTTATTAGACCCTCTAAATTGAATGCCAGAAGATCAATCTCTGGTGAGGCAAGTGGAGATGTGGTTCTAGTCTGTAGAGTGAGGAGCTGATCACACTTGGAACTCTTAGCCTCTCTTTCCCCCTCCATTCTGATTCATGCAGTGGCTCTGGAGAGTTTCATTTAGTGGGGGATAGTACAGCCCAGTTTATGTGCCTTGCAATGACTTCTGCTACTCATATTTGGGAAAATTCACACTCTCTAAGGGTACGTCTACACTAGCTCGTTAGTTCGAGCTAGGTAGGGTAATGAGGGCAAGCGGATTTGCAAATGAAGCCAGGGATTTAAATATCCCAGGCTTCATTTACATGTTTCTGGGTGCCGCCATTTTTAAATCCCCCTTAGTCCGAACTCAGTGCCCACGGCTACACACGGCACAGAGTAGGTAGTTCGACTTAAAGATCCTAATTTGAACTACCTGCTCCATGCTGCATGTAGCCACGGGCACGGAGTTTGGACTAAAGGGGATTTAAAACTGGCGGTGCCCGGGAACATGCAAATGAAACCCAGGATATTTAAATCCCAGCTTCATTTGCAACTCCGCTTGCCCTCATTACCCTACCTAGCTCAAACTAACGAGCTAGTGTAGACGTACCCTAAGATTTTAGCTTCCAGACCCGTCATTCCAGTACTATCATCAAAAACCATTGACTTGAAAGTATTAGGAAACAAAAAATCAGCCTCAGCATATAATAATATAGGGCAAAGGGGAGAACTGGAAGCCAAGTGCAGCAGAGTGAGAGTAAAGGGGTTGCAGGTGTGAAGCTTAATGGGGTGTTAATTGTACCGTGGGTGAGTGTAAATAGGAAGCACCATGGGTGTTCGTGGATAAATGAAGGACTGCAAGTGCTAAGCCCTAGAATAGACCTGAAGATAAATTGAACACTTCTTACTATGTAGCAGTTAGTGTGAGGCGTTAGAAGAGTAAATTGAATTTAAAAGCTTATTTACTAGGATGAGTTCACATGTTGACAGTCTAGTCTGCCACAGAGGACAATAGAGCCTAGTGGTCAGCCAGCCCACTCTGCCATCTGGCACGGCCCATTAAGACTTTGGCCAAGCCCAGTAGCTTCATTCAGGTTACATCAACACAACAACAAAAACAACCCTGCACCAGCCTCTGAAGCTGAGGCAACTGGTTTGAGTTTGTAGAGACTAAAAATAGTGTAGATGTTCCCGCTTGGTCTGCACCCTGGGCTCTGAGAACTTCCCTTCTTGCTGGGTGTCAGAGCCCTCCTCAAGTCCAAGTTGGAACATCTATTCTTCTAGTTTTAGCCCTGTAGGGGAAGCCCAAGTCAGTCGACCCAGACTTGAGACTTGCTGCCATGGGTTGTGGTTTTTTTGCTGTGTAGACATATCCATATAAACTTAAACATTCTGGGAATGAATGATGCTGAGGGAAAGAATTTTTAAGGGCTTGAGTCCTTGCAGAGAGGGTGGACCTCTTGCCCACCCAACGGGGAAGGAATTGGGAGATGGGGAGGAACCCAAAGGCTCACAGCAGGCAGGCACTGACAGCAGAAGGCTGGTCTGCTGGACCTTCCACAGTGGGGGACTAACTGGGAAGGGTGTTCAGATGAAGGGAACTGGCCAGAGCTCTGAAGCTGACATCAAGCTCAGCTCCAGGAAGAAGGCTGAGGCAGGAGGAGCTCCTGTCTGAGGTAGGGTAGGACTGCTCACCTGAGCCAAAGCTGCCTGAGGCATAATCCTATCCCCTACCACAGGGCTGAGGGGGAGCGTTTTGCTTGAGGGAAGGAAAGGATAATTAATCCCAGTCAAGAGACAGAGGAGTTTCTCCTGGTGGTGCATGTCCACACATGCCTCGATGCGCATGACAAAATTTATTCCACACATGGATGGAAAAAAATAGATGGAATATTGGATGGGACCACTGTAGCTGGTGAGGAACCATAAATGCCCAGTGGCCATGGGGAATGAAAGTTGGACAAAAGGTATGTTGCCCCATTCACTAGCTGTGAGTTAATTTACATTAAACATTTAGAAATCCCAGAAATCTGCAGTTTGGCAGGATTCTGCCTCATGACCAGACCCAGAAATAAGGGAATTATTGAGACAACCCTGGTGTGCACAAGAGAGACAACTGCACTTAAGAAAGGCATCCTAGTAATATTTTTATTAGCAAAAGCACAAATGCCCCAGGCCAGCAAAGCAGGTAGCGATAACACAGCACAGGCAAAACGTCCAGTGTCTGACCCTCTGTATGTTCATACCATCCCTTGCAGAAAAACCCAAGTATTAGTCATCAAACTCCTCATCATCATCACCCTCACCATCAACCTCAACATCTCCACACATGCGGGCTGGGATACAACATTTGCCATGTGTTAGATAGTTGCCCACTATGCGTATCCTATATAAAGTAGGGATTTCAACCCCTTTTCCTGATCTGTATTTCCTCACTCTAACAATGCCAGGATTCCCATCTCTCATAGATTAATAAGCCTTTTACCTCAAGCTCATTATCACATACATTAATTAGTTCCCATGGCATTCTTGTGCTTGAAGTTTGCTGATGTTCCTAACCTAAAATATCCAAAGCTGTTATAAACAGCCATCTTGTAGCTACCTGTCAACAGTTCAGTAATAGTTACTTACAATATCATCTATCTTGTGATATATAGTCATGGCTTAGTTACCTATGTCAATCTTTAGGCCTTGGGCCTTAGTTGGTTTGATGGCTGTTGCATTTACAGGTTTAGACCTGTAGGCTTTTGAATTACTGCATTTTCTACACCTATACATCTAAACATATAGGCTGCGTTTAGACTGGTAAGATTTTGTGCAAAATCTTGCTGCCTGTCTAGACTGGTCGCTAGTATTTGCGCAAGAACACTGACTTTGTACTGAACAAAATCAGTGCTTCTTGTGCAAATACTCCGACGCTCCCGCTCAGGGATAAGCCCTCTTGCGCAAGTATTCTTGCGCAAGAGGGCCAGTGTAGACAGACAGGTTAATTTTTGCGCAAGAAAGCCCGATGGCTAAAATGGCCATCAGCGCTTTTTTGCACAAGAGAGCATCTACACTGGCACAGATGCTTTTGCGCAAAGGCACATGCCAGTATAGACTCTCTCTTGCGCAAATACTTTTAACGGAAAAAATTTTCCGTTAAAAGTATTTGCACAAAATCATGCCAGTCTAGATGCAGCCATAGGCTACAGGTAGGGACAACCCAGGGAGAATGGTAGAGGGATTGGAGGAACAGGCTTTGGTGGCCTACTCAGGATCCATGGGCTGGAACTCACAGAAGATGGTAGGACCGAGTTTCCCTATTCTTCCCCAGACATAAAGGAAAGGAACAGGCATCAGAAAAAGAGGCAAAGAATTGTGAGCCTAAGATGGAGGTTGAGGACAGGGCCCAAAAGCCACTAGATGCTGGCTGCGTCTAGATTGGCAAGTTTTTCCGCAAAAGCATTTGCTTTTGCGCAAAAACTTGCCAGCTGTCTACATTGGCCGCTTGATTTTGCGCAAAAGCACTGACGTTCTACTGTCCGAAATCAGTGCTTCTTGTGCGAATACTTTGACGTTCCCGTTCAGGAAAAAGCCCTTTTCCGGAAATGTTTTTGCACAAGAGGGCCAGTGTAGACAGCTAAAAACTGTTTTGTGCAAAAAAGCCCCAATGGCGAAAATGGCGATCGGGGCTTTCTTGCGCAAAACCGCATCTAGATTGGCACGGACGCTTTTCCGCAAAAAGTGATTTTGCAGAAAAGCGTCCGTGCCAATCTAGACGCTCTTTTCTGCAAATGCTTTTAACTGAAAAACTTTTCTGTTAAAAGCATTTGTGGAAAATCATGCCAGTCTAGACATAGCCGTTGAGTTTTCCTATTTAGGACTTTTCTGTCAACCCTGTGAGGAGACTGGATGGAGCAGAGTCCTGGCCAGAGGGTGTAGCCACAGACTAACATTACTACAAAGGGTGCCAAACTAAAAAAAAAAAAAAAAGCCCTGCAACACCACACCCAGATATGAGAGGGTGCTCTGAAGCTGAGAGGCACAATGGCCACCTGATGTTCATTCTTTAGAATACGGTGCATATTACTTATTCAACAGTACAGGAAAATAGATTGCTCCTTTAATACACAGCAAACTCCCACATCTACTATGTACAAATTTAACTCAACAGAGGAACGGGGGAAAGAAAAGCATGCTGAATTATTTCAAGGAAAAAAGGGGCTTCCACCATACTCCCTGGGGCTCTAGTCCACATTCAAATCCATATCATTGTTAGGAATTTCTTCTTGATTTTTGGACCAGAACCACAGGTTATATCCGCATGGAAGATAACAGAGGAATGCTGATTCACACCAGCTGAGGAGATGGACTCGTGTGTATTGTCAGAGATCCTGGGTCAGGATTAAGCAGGACAAATTATAAAAGGGGCCTCACATTCCAGCCCACAGGCCATGCCTGAACAATATGGCCCAGGACTCCCGAAGGACGGGGGGAGGCTTCCCATTACCAGTGCCCAAGCCCCACCCCTTCCTGCCACTGCTCCGCCTCTCCCACATGGCACCCAGGCCCCAAGGACACGGCTTGGGGATCACTGGGACTGGTGTTGCATGGTGACAGCTGTCAGGGTCCACCCCACACTTGCCACGGAGGCAGGAGTGCACTCGCCCAATATGCTCCATTTCCCTGTGGCCCCGGCAGAGATGGGGTAGCTTAGGAGGGAAGGTGTTAGGTGATGACAGGAAGGGGCGGGGCTTGGAGGGTCCAATAATGGATAGCCATGCCCCCCCAGCCCACAGGGCTGATTCTGGCTGGATTGTGCAATTGCTCTGGCTGAGGATGGCCTTTGGGCTGGACATTTGAAACCCCTGAACTAAACAGAAAACAAAGAGACTAAATTTGGCAATGCACTTCCTGTTCATAAAATATCCAAGAACAGACCTCAGAGTTGATGGTTATGTTTATTAAACAGAAATACACCATGAATGGTTCGTGCCAAAGGTTCTGCTGTTGCTTAAAGACTCCTTGCTGTGGCTGTTACTTGGAGTGTTGTGTTTATAATTCTCTCTTTGCACTGTTTGATATTCTCTCTGCTCCATTGATTCTCAGTGCCGCTAGGATTTTCCAGGGTGACTTTTCACACCTCTCCGAGGCACCTACTACTGCAGATGTATTGCTGTGAATATTCCCCACTCTCTTTCTTCTCTTCCTCTTAGTCTGGGAGCTGGTCTGAATGTGTGTGGGGAGCAAATAAAAAGGGGAAGTAATGGCAGCAATAAGGAACAGCTAAACAAAGTAGCAGGAAAATACCACCAAAGTGAATTCATGGCTGCTATTTGGGAAAAGGTCCATGACTAGTCATAGTTTGGTCTTGCTGCAGCTTTTCCCCAACTTTTGCCGGGATGATTTCTCTTTGCAGAATGAGAAATTAATTTTGGAATCTACCTATGAAGAATTTCCCAAGGTTTATACAGCTTTGATTTCTGGGGATTCTTGACCTCTATGTGTGTCTTTGGGTTTTTGAGTGTGCGTGTATTTGGTTGTTGTTGTTGTTTGTTTGCTTTTTGGGGGGGACGTTATTTACATATATATGATTACACACAAATATGTCTTTAATATACTATCTTCCTGGTCTCTTCTATACAGCTATATTAACCGTAGTGCAGTGATGGGCAACCAAGGCTAATGAATGGTCCACATGAGTGGTCTGCTTTCGTCTCATTGGGCCACGAGATTGAAATCAGTCATGTGCACTAACCATGACCCCAGGAATAAGACTAAATACATTAACACATGGGAAGCTGAATATTTCAAAACAAGTAGAAACTCTTTAATCATTCAGATAGTAACAGAATGGTCATCAGCTTCAAATCATAGAAAAAAGAAACTTTTACACGTACTTTGCAATATCAAACCCCTGCCAGGCCTCTTCCTCACCTCCTCCCAAGCGTGTCCCATCCCTGCTCCTCTGCCTCCCTCTCAGAGCTTGACAGCTCCAAATCAGCTGATTTGCTATGTTCAGACTTTGGGAGGGTGGGAGGAAGAGGAGTGGGCAAGGGGTGAGACTCAGGCAATTCGTGTGCTCCAGAAGTGCTGGGAGAGAGGGAAAGGAGTAGGAATCCGAGGTGCCCCTACGGCGTGAGAGACACAGGGAGAAGGAGGCAGAGAGGGGGTGCATGGGCCATCCATGGAACCCTGATGGGCCTCACATTACCCACCTCTGCCTTAGTCTCTCCAAGACTATGTCTAGACTGCAGAGTTTTTGCGCAAAAACACCTGGTTTTGCGCAAAAACTTTTGGAGCGTCCACACTACAAGCCCATTCTCATGCAAGAAAAGGTACAGTAAAGCATAAAAACACAGGGCTTTTTGCGCAAGAGGAATAAGCCTTTTTGCGCAAGGCAAAAAGGCATGTGTGGACGGGCAACAGGGGTTTCTTGAGCAAGAAACACCTCTGGCTAAAATGGTCATCAGAGTTTACTTGAGCAAGAGAGCGTCCACACTGCCATGGATGCTCTTGCGCAAAAGCACATGGCAGTATGGACGCGCTTTTGCGCAAGAACTTTTTGCGCAAAAAGTTCTTGAGCAAGAAGCCTGCAGTGTAGACATAGCCCTACTGTTTTGTTGTTTTGTATTAACTTAGTCTGTATTTGCATTTCCTTTATGTACTTCTTTTATATTGATGATAATTGGTATGAAAGTGGCCCTAACATGCCCCAGCATAGATTAAGTTCTAGGCTCTATACACATAGAAACCTAGCCCCAAGAGGTAAGAGTCTCACTAGGCAATGGTGATTAGGAGTCCCCGTTGTTCAGGCTAGGAGCTGAGGTCACCCTATAAAACACTGATGCACACATTTGTTCGGCAGCTTTGCTGACAGAGGGCCAAAGAGATTAAGGGGGAGAACTTCAAAGAGTTAAGGGCGTAGGAAAATTAATTCCTTTGAAAGTGGATGGAATCCCTCACAGATTTTTAAGTACTCTTGAAAATCTCCCCCAAGTGACTTTTCCCCTTATAAAGTCACATGGGCACTAACCTACTGCAAAGCCTGCAGGTGAGTTCAAATCACCTGGGTCCCACTCCAGTGCCTTCAGTTTTTCTAAAGCCCATTGATTCCAGTAAGAGTGAGGTGCCTGCCTCAATCTCTCTGTGCCTCCATTCAACTCTGAAAAATGGGGCTGGTACATATCACACGGGCATGCTACAAGGATGAGCTTTCCTGTATAGCTACTCTAGGAGGACAAGTGAGAGCTCTCCCGTTGGCTTAAGTATTCTAGTCCCTGTGAACAGCAGAAGCTATGTTGGCGGAAGAAACTCTTCCACTGACATAGTGTTGCCCACACCAGCACTTAAGTTGGCATAAATTATGTCCTGGGGGTGAGGATGGCTTTATGTCAACTTAAATTTATGTTGATTTAAGTGGTGTGGCCTGAGAGCAGCTGGATATCAACCACCATCAAGAAGAGCAAGATTCAAGGTTGTAGCAAGCAGAAGGCATGGGACCTTTGTATGTGTAACTGGCAGGAGGGTAGTACCAAAAGACTATATTATCTCATTATGCTCATTATTACAGTATTGAGACCTTTTGGGTTATCTTTGTTACAATAAATATTTGAGAATTCATCATTTTCCTCATCTCAGGTCAAAAAGTCATAATCTCAGAAATATTCATGGACTGTAAATCCAAAATTGTTCACATTTGGGGTCAATTGAGCCATTTAAATTCGACGCCTTCAAAACATTTTGTTTTTTCTCAAACTTTTTTCACCTTTTTTTCAATCGAATTAGAATTGATTTCTAAACAACAATGTATTTTGAATCATAACTGGAATTTTTCACTTAGAAAATGTGAATGATTTGTGTGGACAATTTTAAATACTTTACTTGTTTTCATGTTGGCAGATTTGTCAAATCTGAACCTGCTTTGTGAACAGTTTTGGGTTTTACATAAGTATCTTTCAGTTTGAAAATAAAAATGTATCAGAAAACTTTTCACTGGGTCAAGTTGTAACAAAGCTATTGATCTACCTAATGTCCAAGATAACTTTGTACATTAATGATAGCTAATGATATAATTCAAGACTGATCTTACAAAATATATGAAAAAGGATTAATACAAAAGGATTAAGAATACTTTCATGAAAAGATTCAGAGGGGTAGCTGAGTTCGTTGTTTAAGTTTTTCCACTTAGGGTGTGTCTAGACTACATGCCTCCATCAATGGAGGCATGTAGATTAGACAGATAGGAAAAGGGAAATGAAGCCGCAATTTAAATAATCGCGGCTTCATTTAAATTTACATGGCTGCCATGCTGAGCCGACAAACAGCTGGCTCAGAACGCTAGTCTGGACGCTCCGCGCCTACCTGAAAGCCTTTTATCGACATCCCCCTTATGCCTCGTAGGATGAGGTTTACCAGGGATGTCGATAAAAGGCTTTCATTTCGACAGGGGAGCATCCAGATTAGCGCGCTGAGCCGACAAACAGCTGATCAGCTATTTGTCGGCTCAGCACGGCAGCCATGTAAATGTAAATGAAGCCGCGATTATTGAAATCGTGGCTTCATTTCCCTTTGCCAAACAAACAAATCTACATGGCTCCATTGACGGAGCCATGTAGTTTAGACGTACCCTTACAGACTAATAGTCTAGCATGTTTTCTTTGTCTTAAAGGTCCTGCTAGACTATTTTTAAAAAAAAAATCATGAAAAGAGCTACTCACTGGAACTATCCTTTGCAGGATTGGACATTCAGCTTGTTTTTCTTCTCAGTTACTTGGACTGTATAATGTAAAAATGGCTTATTTAAAGAAAAATATATTGGCATATCTTTGTCTCCAAAGGGAAATGCAAAATTACATGTCTCAGCCACATACCAATATTATTTTAAGTATATATTCTTTCCATTGTTGTCATGAGACCACATTTCTTCTTTCATGATTTTCTGTTCTCATGCAGTGAAATATCAGGATGTTAATGCTGAATATATCCTCAAAAATATCATCTTGTGCTTGTCAATGTTTTAGTAATGCATTTTCAACACTTTGTATTTGAAAATTTCTGTGTCATCCCCACAAGTTAAGTGAGGCTGATAAAGTGGAGTGGACTAGTCATCTATCCAAAATATAGCTTACTGAAAAGGTCAGAAAAGAACAGTGGATTTCTATAACTCACGAGAGGCACAAGGCATTAAGAGCATCTGCCTCATTCGTGTCACAAAGACTGTATCAAGGAAATAAAATAGCACAATATGTATCCATTCTCCTGTGTATATTTGTCAAAAGATGAGAAAAAAAGTATTGAGTAGGACCATTCCCCTTATGATAGGAAGACTTTGTTTTTTTCCTGCCAATCCATCATTGAACTGGCGGCTTTTTGTACGGCTGCGCCTGGCCCAAATTAAAATGTCTAACCCCAATGCAGTATTGATAGAAACTTGCTGCTTTCTAATTATTTACTCACACTATAGTAGTGCCCAGAAGCTCCCGTCATGGACCGAGACCTCACGGTGCACATGCACAAAACAAAAATACAGCCTTGCTCCAAAGAGGTTACAATCTAAGACAGGAGCCAACTGGTAGACACAGCCAGGCAGACAGGGGAGCACAAGGAAACAATGAACAATATTGGAGCCAGGGGAGCCAAAATTCTCTCTGTGCTCACAGAAGGGGCGGGGCTCCAGACAGAAGGGGCAGGGCCCACAGCCCTCAGAGTGGCCCGGAGTACACCGCACAGGGCTTCAATAGCAATTAAAAGGGCTTAAGTCTCTGGCCACAGTGGCAGCAGTGATGGCCAGAAGCCTTGGGCCCCTTTGAATCACCAGGGTCTGGGGCAACTGCACGCTTTGCCCCCTCTGCTAGGGGGGCTTGAATGGAGCACGTGATAGGCAGTGGTTTTGATACACCAGCCCTCTAAAGTTATGCATACACACTGGAGACTAGGCACAGCAGCTGCCTAACCCTATTCAAGTTTTCTTAGACATTACATGAAAGGACTTTTCTGAAGCGTTTTGAAGAAGGACAGCGAGGACACTTGGGCTACGTCTAGACTGGCATGATTTTCCGGAAATGCTTTTAACGGAAAAGTTTTCCGTTAAAAGCATTTTCGGAAAAGAGTGTCTAGATTGGCACGGACGCTTTTCCACAACAGCACTTTTTGCGGAAAAGCGTCCCTGGCAAATCTAGACGCGCTTTTCCGCAAAAAAGCCCCGATCGCCATTTTTGCAATCAGGGCTTTTTTGCGGAAAACAAATCTCAGCTGTCTACACTGGCCCTTTTGCGCAAAAATTTTGGGACTTTTGCCCGAACGGGAGCAGTATAGTATTTCCGCAAAAAGCACTGATTTCTTACAGTAGGAAGCCAGTGCTTTTGCAGAAATTCAAGCGGCCAGTGTAGACAGCTGGCAAGTTTTTCCGGAAAAGCGGCTGATTTCCAGAAAAACTGGCCAGTCTAGACACAGCCTTGGAGTGAGGTAATTTAGGACAACAAGGCAGCTTAATTTTGTAGACACGGATGAGCCGATTCAGAAAAAATTAAGAAGTTGCCCCCTCCTGAGACCACACACCACACTGAGCTAAAGTCATCTTTTTAGGCATGAGCAGTGTGGGGAGTCTAAATACCTTCCCCAGATTATTCTGCTCCTAATGAATCTTTGGTTTTACCCTCCAACCCACTCCCCCAATACCTATGGTGCTATCTCATTATCAAGTGGTCCCTATTGAACTGAGAGTCACTTCCAATCTTTGCTTTCTCCGTACGCTTCACTGAAACTTTGGCAACACATGCCCGAGGGGATCCCGTGTTCAAGCCTCCATAATGTCTCAGAATGACACCCTGCCGGACATTCTTCCTTGGAAGGAAACTACAATATGATTTTCTGTGATTAGCAGACTTTTGAGCAGGGGGAGGTGAGGAGACGGGGTGACGATAAGATTATTTGGACACGTGAGGTGCCTGGTTTCCCACAAGTCTCCAGAAATAAATCCTTGCTGGCATGTTGATCCATGTGGATTGGGTGACATTAAGAGGGGTATACGAGCTATGCACTTAAGCTCTCAAAATAGAGCTTAAAAGTGGCACTTAAGAGTGTAAATGACTCATCAGTCTTGTTCTAGCTCTCTGTACAGGCGTGAATTTTGCTTTCTGTCGGGTGAGGGGGAGGGAGCTAGATTCTGACTTTACAAATCAGAATTGAAATTTTCCCTAACAACCTTTTAATCACTTTATTGAGTTACTCTGAGTGATAATAAGGCTTATATCATTCAAATTAGCCTGATTAACCTTTTTTTCCTCCTCAGATGTGGCTCTGAGTAACGATTTCAGCTGTGTGCATGAAAATGTAATCAAACCCCTGTGCAGGCAGCTACATTATTTCAATTGTTACTTTTTGGATTTTTTGCCCTGCTAGAGAAGGGTTTTTTTTCTTCCTTTTTTTCCCCCAGTGCACGATAGCTTTTTTAATTGCAAAAGCATACTGTCTATAGCAAGTATTATTATCTGATTTGTGGCAAAGACCATCCATCACAGCTCTTTTTAAAATTGCCTCTTCATTATTTATCTCTTGAATCCATTAATCACCTGTGAGCTAATAATACAAAATTTGTATTTATGAAAACATTGAGATCATTAGCTGGCAAACCAATGTCAAGTATACATGAAAAGCAATTATTACGCAGGGTAAAGATTAAAAAAAAAAGGAAGTAGCATAGAAACTATACACAGATGAGTGTTATTTTAAGGGATAAATTAGACTAATTTTTTAGGAAAAAGCCTTTCATTGCATATTTCTGCCACTAACATGGTAGCCAGGTGGAATGTGTCAAATCAGATTATTTTAGAAAATTTTCCACTTGGAATTACCTTTACTGTAAGCCATACTTTGATCCTATATCAGAGGGGTAGCCGTGTTAGTCTGGATCTGCAAAAGCGGCGAGGAGCCCTGTGGCACCTTATAGACTGCCCATGAAAGCTTATGCTCCAACACTTCAGTTAAAGACCCACTTCGTCAGATGCATGTCTGACAAAGTGGGTCTTTGCCCACGAAAGCTTATGCTCCAATACATCTGTTAGTCTATAAGGTGCCATAGGACTCCTTGTCGTTTTTGATCCTATAGTACATGTTATTTTTAAAGACCCTCTGTGACAGGGTGGACTGGGTCTTTGAAGCCCCCTGCTGGACGATTGTGGTTCCACTATACTCCACCCCAGAAAAGGGCAGTAAAGAGGTCCTCCAAGCTGCCTAGAGTGGCTGTGTGGGGAACTGCCAATCAGGGGCCAGCAGGTCAGCATAAGAAGAGCTGCAGAGCCAGAGCAAGCACAGTGCCTTGCTAGAGCGGGAGCAGAGTAGATGGTGCTCCAGGCTGGCCCCTGGGACTCCACTAGGACAAGGCCCTGAGGTAAAGGTGAAGAAGGTGCTGGAGCCATGGAGACGTGGCACGGGGAATTATAGCATCAATACAGTTATTTAAAGAAATGTTGTAGACAGGTGCTATCTATAGGAGGTGTGGGCTGGGATCAGTGTTGCCTGTAAAATGAATGCTTGTGTGACTTCTCAGAGGAGTTTCAAATGCTACCCCGTTGACTAGCAGAGCACTCCTAGCCAGTTTTTTCTTTTGTTTGATTCTACTGGTGGTGCACATTTGCCCATGCCCCAGTGCACATAAAAATTTATTCTGCACATGGGTGGACAAATATCCACACACAGGTGGAAAAATATCCACACATGTCTGGAAAAGATGAGGGAACATTGGCTGGTGTAGCCAGACAGGAATCCCCCTGTAACATCCATCTTTGCTTGCCTGGAGCATACAGTGCACACAGAGCAGTAAAAGCCTTGAACAAAAGGCCTGGATATGCAGGCTGCTGTGACCCTGAATGGCTGTAAACAGAGATAAACAGAGATATGCCAATTTCTGACCAAGAGGCTGCCAAGGAGTACCCTTGACTGAAACCCATATTGATACGAACACATAGCCGTCCGTGGGGGGAGGAATCTCTCACCCAGTAAAAAAAATGTCCAGTACTTACAATTTAGTTACCTCTCTTGCAAGTGTAAATTAAGTTGAAATTTGTTTGTAAGAACTGGCGTCACAAAGAAAGACCAGTACAATTCGGCATCTTAGATAAGAAAGAGGATACGGGCCACTATGGGTATAAAGATGGGTCTAGCAGCACATTTACTCTGAGGCTGTGTCCAGACTCCATGCCTCCGTCGACGGAGGCATGTAGATTAGCCAGCTCGGAAGAGGGAAATGAAGCCGCGATTAAAATAATCGCGGCTTCATTTAAATTTAAATGGCTGCCCCGATCTGCCGATCAGCTGTTTGTCGGCAGATCGGGAGAGTCTGGACGCGATGCCCCGACAAAGAAGCCTTTCTTCATCGACACAGGTAAACCTGGTTTCACGAGGCTTACCTGTGTCGATGAAGAAAGGCTTCTTTGTCGGGGCATCGCGTCCAGACTCTCCCGATCTGCCGACAAACAGCTGATCGGCAGATCGGGGCAGCCATTTAAATTTAAATGAAGCCGCGATTATTTTAATCGCGGCTTCATTTCCCTCTTCCGAGCTGGCTAATCTACATGCCTCCGTCGACGGAGGCATGGAGTCTGGACACAGCCTGAGTGTCAATCTACCATCTATCTGCTGGTCGGGTTAGGTGTTTGACCTCCCGAGGTTCCATGGGGACGCCCACCTCGTATTCGTCTTTCCTAGGAATTGAGGGACCAGCCCTGGCTTGACCCGCTGGAGTCGAGAGGCACAGAAGGGGGTAAAAATTGTACCTGGATGTGGTCCTTTGTCTTAAGTGTACACATAGACTTAGAGTTCTTTAAAGATTAAGCTGTCACTTGGTACCATTATTTCTATTTTCTATCTTTATTTTCTTTGTAACCATTTTTAAGATCTATATTTGCTAGCAGTTAAGAAAGAGAGCAATAGCCATTGTAACCATAAGATCTGTATTTGCTAGCAGTTAAGAAAGAGAGCAATAGCCATTGTAACCATATGATTTATAAGCTTCTTTAATAAACCTGTAACTGTTTAAGCTTTAACCTGACTCCTTCAGTTGCTGTAACAGAACCAAGCACAATTTAAAAGAACTTCAGCCGGTCATAAGGGACAGGTATAGGAAGAGCTTGGGCGTTTTGGATCGTGTCACTCCCAGGTGACAGATCCATTGGGGAATCTCTCAGTCTTCCTTGGACTGCCCGCTGTGAAGGGATCCTGTATCCTAGCAGCTGAAATCTGAGATGTCATAAGCTCTTCCTATAAACTCTGAGGCGTCTGTCAGCCTCTTGGCTGACCTCCGCGACGGGACCCCGGTCCTAGCGGTAAAGGCCCAGACATTAAACCTTTTCTCGGTAACACACACACACACACACACACACACACACACACACACTGCCCTGACCATCAGCTGACAGCTGGTACCCGGAGTAGAGGGTGGGTATTGAATTTTAGTGACTCATCTTAAGAGTTGAGTCCAGAAAAGGCCCTGAGAGGGTGAAGGCCTTGCCTCCAAAGAGGGAGTCTGGGAGCACCAGTCTAGTCCCCACTGCAGACAAACTGAAAGACAGTAGAGGGTACTGAGAGAGGCACAATTGGACTTATATCCTGGAAGGGTTTTGCTTTGTTTTAACAGAATTTTTCACTCGGATGGACGGCTAAATCATCAACGCGCTAACACAGAGTGCTGGCATGTGCACTCAGCCAGGGGGTATTTGTGAGAGGTGAGTGTGAGCCCGTTACATTTAGGTGGATGATCAGAAGGCTTCCATCATATAAGAGGAAAAGTGATACTGGATCCTGAGAAGCAGAGAAGTCACAGTTTCTGAGGTGGCATGAAAAGTGATCACAAGTTCAGATCAGGAACTGCGTCCCCTCCTGCCCCCGTTAGCCACAGTGCACAGCTTTTGTTTGCATTGCATTGCCATAGTTCCTGTTCCACATTATGATCAAAGTTCTAGGAAGATGCTAATTTGGAACAAAAAACATCTACCTTTTGGAATTTTTAATGAACAAGCATTGTGGTTTCCAAGCAGCTGTGCGAATCAGAGAATTACCTTTTTTAAGCAGCATTTAACAGTCCTTTCTCCTCCCACAGACATACACTTCTACAACTCTATATACCACAAACCACACACCAGAATCTTAATACTAGCTCCTCAACCCACTGTTCTGCACACAACATTTAACCAAAAAGCAGTTTGTTCTGGATATTGCTGTAGCAGTTGGCTGCAATGTGGAGGGAACAGTTTCTTAGCAAGAGTGCTGGAAGCAGGCGTCACAGGTAGGAGACAGAATTAAGTTTGTGGTGAATGACCTGTGGTGTGCAATGCCAAAACTGGCAAGAAATATCATTTTTGTGCCCAGAGATGATTTTATCTGCTAGAGAAATGCTGCTGGGGGAGCCGCTGGAGAAGAATGTATCCAAACAGAAAAGAAGGACTTTATGCATACAAAGGAGAAGATTTTATCCATGAGCTACCAGCAGGGGAATAATGTTTAGCAATGATGAATAAAGATTAAATATGTTCTTGAGAAAATTACCCATTGCACCTGAATCACTCACGAGCCATCTCTCTGCTGACATTTATATAGGCAGGGCTGGCCTTACCATGAGGCAAACTGAGGCAGCCGCCTCAAGTGCCAGACTGTGGGGGGGGGGGCACTCCTAGGACCCAGAGAATTGAGACCTTTCCAAGTTTTGGCCCAAGCGAGGGTGCATGGGGGTGTCATTTGAGCTCCCCACCTCAGGTGCCAAAATGTTGTGGGTCAGTAATGTTATTTAAAAGAGACAAGATAACAAAAAAATAAAGTCTGACAGTTATGGGAAAAACTTCTGCTATGGCTAAATTTCAATTGAAAATTGCATTAAAAAACCATTGAAACAAGCTTTTTTGAATTTTCTGTGTAGTTTTTAAAAAAGTAAAACACTGGGTGAAAATTCGCACTTAGGCCACCTACATTAAGGCCTGTACATTTTGAAGTCAAAGAGAGTTTTGCCATTAAAGAAAACCCAAAATCGATGCCCCATTTTAGAAGACAGCATTCACTGCGGAATCTTGTCTGGCTTCTCTACAAACCTACAGAGCAGGTAAATGTCAGTATTTAATATGAAGTTTTAAAAAGTCAAGACATGTATTACATCAAATGAGTGAAGAAACAATTCTTTTCCAATCATAGCAATTTAATAATACTTTTACTGAGCATTTTATCCTCAAAGCTCTTTACTAATTAATTCTCACAAATGGAGCTGCTTGATTCATTATGAATAAATTATCCGACAAATGTAACCCTTTCTTTGTACAAGAATTGTGTGCAAACACATGCTGATTTCTGGGACTTCTCATTATTCACCAGCATTATTCAAAGAGTTTGAATGAACAGATTTCATCCTGTGGGCCATATACGCAGTGTTTGCATTGACTAATAACTATTAATTATTTGTGAGGTATGACAGGTCACCTTGGTCACATAGCATTCTTTTTTTTTCTCCCCAGAATTGATGGATGAAATCCCATTGATTTCAAAGGGCTTTGGATTCAGAGCTAGAAACAGGGTTAATTTTCTGCATCTTCCTTACAGTCATAGAACACTTACAAATGTACACTGTGTTCGACTTTAGGGACCCCAGTCATAGAGCAGGAGCATGTTGGGATGGGCACTGTACAAAAAAAACCCCACAGAACAAAAAGACGGTCCTTCAGAGCAGCCTGGCTCAAGGAGTATTGGCTTCCTCAGGCTTTTGAACTGGTCCCCATCTGCTTTCCGATGAGGGGAGAGCCAGGAAAAATAGCAATTGCAGAGACTTCCAGGAGTGGACCACACCGACTTTCACCAGTTGAGGATCTAGGTTTATTTGGTCTTTCCTCAGCACTCGGGAATTTCCAGCCCCACATTTCTATCATCTGGCTTGCCTACTTCAGGCTGTTGACAGATCAAGCCCTGGTGACGATTAGAGCTTGTAGACATTTTCAAACAAAAAGCATTCCATTGCCAAAACTGCGTCTTTTCCAAACCAAAATGTCTCGGGAACTATCATGGGCTTTTCAATGCCTGAAAATTGTCAGTAATCATTTTAATAATGGTTTAGGTCAAATGACGAATTTCTAAATATATTGCCAAAATGCATTTGAATCATAAAAGATTGGGGTTGGAAGACACCTTGGGGGGTCATCTAGTCCAGCACCTTGCTCAATGCAGGACTAATACCAACTAAATCATCCCAGCCAGGGCTTTGTCAAGCCAGGACTTAAAAACCTCTAGGGACGGAGATTCCATCCCCTCCCTAGGGAACCCAACCCAGGGCTTCCCCACCCTCCTAGGGAAATAGTTTTCCCTAATATCCAACCCAGACCTCCCCCACTGCAACTTGTGACCATTGAGCCTCATTCTGTCATATGTCACCACTGAGAATAGCCTGACTCTACCCTCTTTGGAACCCCCCATCATGTACTTGAAGGCTGCTATCAAAGCCCCCCTTATTCTTCTCCTTTGCAGACTAAATAAGCCCAAATCCCTCAGCCTCTCCTCATAAGGCAAGTGCCCCAGCACCCTAATCATTTTTGTTGCCTTCCATGGACTCTCTCCAATTTGTTCTCATGCTTTTTGTAGTGGGAGCCCAAAACTGGATGCAATACTCCATGGCTGTGTCTACACTGGACCCCTTTTCCGGAAAAGGGATGCAGATGAGACAAGTCGGAATTGCAAATGCAGCAGGGATTTAAATTTTCCTTGCTCCATTTGCATGAACATGGCTGCTGCTTTTTTCCGGCTCGGGGCTTTGCCGGAAAAAAGCACCAGTCTAGACAGGAATCTTTTGGAAAATAAAGCCTTTTCCGAAAGGTCCCTTATTCCTGATTTTAAGAGGAATAAGGGATCTTCCGGAAAAGGCTTTATATTCCAAAAGATCCCCGTCTAGACTGGCACTTTTTTCCGGCAAAGCCCCGAGCCGGAAAAAAGAGGCAGCCATGTTCATGCAAATGGAGCAGGGAAAATTTAAATCCCTGCTGCATTTGCAATTCCGGCTTGTCTCATCTGCATCCCTTTTCCAGAAAAGGGGTCCAGTGTAGACACAGTCCAGATGTGGCCTTACTAATGCTGAATAGACAGAAATAACCATTTCCCTCGATCTACTGACAATGTTTCTACTAATGCACCCCAATATGCAGTTAGCCGTCGTGCTGTTGACTCATAACCAGCTTCTCATCCACTGCAATCCCCACGTCCTTTTCTGCAGAACTGCTGCTTAATCAATAGGTCCCCAGCCAGTAGCTGGGATTAGGATTCTTCCTAAGTGCAGGACTCTGCACCTGTCCTTGTTGAACCGCATCAGATTTCTTTTTGCCCCATCCTCAAACTGGTCTTGGTCACACTGGACCATGTCCCTACCTCTCCTCTCAGCATAGTGTCATCCGAGAACTTGCTGAGGATGCAATCCATCCCATCCTATGGATCATCAGCCATTATTTCAATCTTCGGAAAAAAAATATTTTCTTACAATTGTTTTTGCCTTTTTTCCATATCCTCTGTGAATCTGCCCATCGGTCTTCCGAAAAAGTGGAGCGTGGCTGGCCATACTATCGTACCAGTTGACTATGGAGCCACAGTGGTGCCAAAGTGGCACAATAGAAGGGTGAAATAGGCCTTCTGTTTATAGGGCTGGGCTATCTGTGTACCCCACAAGGGCCAGCAAGAGCCGAACCTGTTCTCTGTCCATTAGTCACATCTAAAGACATTTACATTGCGGGATCATGCTAAATGAGTGTCAGTTACAAAGCCTCATTATTGCTGAAAGAGTTAAATAAGCTGCAAGGCAAGCTGTTTGAAGCATACGGTAGAGATACATGAGCATAAGGCAGGCTAATCCTTCCCTTATCACACAAAATAAAACAAGAGCCTACCTGAAACAGCATCACCATCTTCTGTAAACTATTAGGTTTCCTGGATGAGAAAACAAATCTCTTGAAGACAAATCTGCATCTTTGGCTTAAGATACATAATCAATAGCCCTGGAAGGCATTGAGGAGTATTTTTTTAAAACCAAACACATCCATGTCTCTTTTAGGATAAATCCCTGTCATCAGCTATCGAACTAAAACAGCATTTCCAGCTCTTATTTTCATTATGTTAGTCTTACATGACAGTTCTGTGCCATCCGACAACCCTAATCCATCTCAAGGTTAGAATCTATTTTGTATTTCAAATCTCCCAAATCTCGGACCACTTAGTTTAAGTAGGATTAACATAAGCACCAGAAACCACAGAGAAGCAACAAAAGACAAGATTAAGCTTTGATCTGCTCATGTAGACATTTGCTGAACTCAAGCAAAACAACACGCCGCAGAGCTGAGGCGAGCAAGAAATCGTCATGGGCTCATAGAAATGTAGGACTCGAGGTAATAGGAGAGGGTATTTAATCCAGCTCCTGGCCCAGAAGCCAAGTATACGAGACCATCTCGGAGAGGTGTTTGCCTAACCTGTTCTTAACTTCCATAGTCTCCTTTGGAAGACTATTCCAGAGCTTAACCATCCATATACTTAGAAAGTCTTTTTCAAATATCAAGCCTAAATCTCCTTTGCTGCAGAATAAGCCGATTATTTCTTGTCCTGTCTTCACTGAGTATGGAGAACAACTCACTGATCACTGTCCTCTATATAAGAGCCCTGAAGATATTTGAACATAGGTGTCCTCAGTCACAGCTTTGTACTGACTATCATTTGGTAGCAAATTGGCACACACCTTGTTGGGCTCTTTAAAATGTTCTGCTCCGCATGTTACAGTAAGAGAAGCAGCTCCATTAAATGCTCATATCAAATCGGTCTGGCGCAAAACCCTACTTTGTCAGCAATGTAAATGCAACAGAACTCCATTCGCCTCCATGGAGTTATTCTGGTGTACGTGGGTTCAAGTAGGAATTTGGGGAGTACTCATTGACGTAAATAGCAAAACTCCCATTGGTCCTTAGACATTCCTTAATGCTGATTATAAAGGCTCAAATTAGTCTAGCTATTTTGAATCAGAACTCCTCATTTAAATCAATGGGGAGTTTTACTTTGTTAATAGCATAGTAGGGCCTCATCAACTTGTATCAATATAATTATCTTTTCTAGATCTACATTAAGTACAAAAGGACAACACTATACCTGGGGCCGATCCTTCAGTTCTGACTCAATGTTGTTGTAAGGTTGGTACTACAGTGTTTTGGAAGCCACAATAAAGTTCAGCCCCAACTTATGAAATATTACGTGGCAAATATTGAGATTATTTTAAACATCATTTTTGCAGGCTCTTTTTTATTTTATGCCTTCACCACACACCTTACTACCAATATAATTCTTACTGTGCTACATGAATTCAAATGTATTCTTATACTACCCAACAATTATTGAACTGGAGTCCTTATTGCTAGTATATATTTTTAATTCAAAGGGAGTTTAAGGGGCCTTATCAACCTAATTGGGGCCTCACATTCAGATTTTGTTTAAAAAAAACTAGTAATTTTACAAAACGTGAGCAGTAGAAATGTTTCCATCATTGCTTATTTGAATTCCAGTAGCCCTTAGCTTCAAAAGCCCTTAGCTTCAACTTGCTGAGTACCCAAACTGAGACTCAAGTAGAGCAGCTCCAATCTCTGGAAAATCAAGCCCCTGGCTCTAAGCTAAGTTGTATGCTGCTAATCAGTAGATACTTCTGAAAATCTTGGCCAGCAGATTTGGAACAACCCTCCCCCCTCCCCCCCCATAGTGTTTGCTGTGCAAGTGTGACAGTATTGGCATCTCTGCAGAGTGAAAGTGACGGCAAAGAAAAGTGACATTGATTTTGTTGCTTGTCAGTGTCTGAAGTGCTAGAAATGCAAAAATAATCAGCATAAAGCCATCTGAGTTCTTAAAGATTTGGGGAAAGATTGCTATCTTAAAGATTACTCTGTTGTAACGCCACAGACTTCACCTTTACACCAGAATCAGAATCTAATATTTTATCTTTAAAAATCTAAGGCAGGGGACATGAAACATTTGTTTCTTTAAGTAAATGACTATTCAGTGGTGACTCTCCTTGGGAGAAAGAGACTTGATAATTCTATTAACCTGTCTTTCAGAATCACAAAGTGAATGCAGTGCATATTCTGAATTAAAAAACTTTTGCAAATCACATTGTTTTATGTCTTACAGTTGTTCCTTTCCGATCCTAGTGCAGAGCATATGTGCTCTTTCTGAAAAGCTGTGGTTCTGCATTCATTACCCGTTTGGTGTGTATTTTACACCTTAAGAATAACGGTATCCCCTCTTATTCCCAAATCTAGCCCATGTTCTTCATTTCCATTTCTATTCTTTCTTCTGTTGTGTTATTAAAGCTAAGTGTTTGAGTGCTATTAGTGGAGTTTTGTGGGGGAATACTGGCCTCTAACAATAAAAGCAGATTGATTAAAAATAGACAAAATAACCTCTCTTTCTAGCCCTGTGCTATGAGTTGTTTCTGGTCACTTTCACACTTGACACTGACATGGAGTAATGGCTGACATAGCACGATGGACAAGGGTAACAATGAAAACCATGCCAAACATTTGCAGTAGCTGGGGCTTTCTGACTTGACATTTTTTGGAATGGGAAAAGTGCTCCTTGAAGTATACAGCAAATCCATTGGCTGCCCTATGGAAATGAATATTCATGCGGCATTTTCCCCCACTTATCATTGGCTTGGTGCAATTTTGCATTTCTAGCTGGAGTCAGGATAGAACGGATCCTGTACATAAGGTAAACTACCTGCTAATGCTTATAAGGGTATGTCAACACTGCCACCCTAGTTCGAACTAGGGTGGCAGAGTAGACATACCCTAAGAGTGGCTGCACTTCACTCCCTCATGTTGGTCTGTAATGCTTTGAAATCATAACCCACTGGCCATCCCTCTGCCATTCTTTGGGCTCCCCAACACCATGCCATTGTGCAATCAGAGAAAAAGCCATTCTAAAGACTGTGTAGGACTGATTTCTCCCTCTGCAGAGTAACTTGAATACGTTTGCTGCATTCAGGGCAATCTGGGCCTGGTACTAGCCCTCCAAAATGATCTGACTTACCTCAATAAAGCAGTTCATTATTACCAATGTTGTTTGTGATCCCATCAGGAATACCTATAACTGAGGCTGGGGTAGGGGACCTCAAAGTGACAGCAGAGACAGCAATACAATAAAAAAGGATTATTTTTCTTAATAAAAAGAGCTTTCCCCAGTCTTGCAAGTCCAAAGCACTCAGCTCTCCTTTCAATTCTGCAAATCCACTTTCCTTTAAGCTCACAGCTCGGCCGACTCTCCCTGTATCTTTCCCCTTCATAAATATCTGGTAATGTGGCCCTCAATCTAACATTACGTGAAAAATCGCCTTTGCAATGCACTTGTTTCCAAAGTCCTGGGGGTAAACCTCAAGTCAATGGGAGATTTTTAGTTTACTGCAGAACTTCTTCTAGATGGTGCTTGGTCCTGCCATGAGGGCAAGGGACTGGACTTGATGACCTCTCGAGGTCCCTTCCAGTTCTAGTGTTCTATGATTCTTTGATTCTTGTGCTTTGCAGCAGACACCTTCCCATTTTTAGAGTCACATCATTCACTTTTTATAATCAACTGAGCTTTAAAACCCAATCAGCTTTGAAAAATGAAGGTCATCATCCAAAGTACCTCAGGTGTGTCATTTCATCCTCAACAATATTGGAATAATAAAGGGCCAAAGTCTCCTTTGTTAACCTTAGTGTTCTGGGGGAGGCAAAGACCACCAGTATTAAGACAATGATCATCTGTCAACAACGTCGCTGAACTGGTCATGTTGTTCAGATGCCCGGACATTGCCTCCCAAAACAGGTCCTGTTTTCTCAGCTGAAAGAAAGAGACTGTAACGTGGGAAGACAATGGACATACTATAAGGACTTGATAAAGGATAACTTAAAGAAGTGCAACATTGACGTTGACACTTGGGAGACACTCACCCAGAATGGCTCAAAATGGAGACAAGTCCTACGCAATGGCCCCCTGCATTTTTTATTTGTCTGCTGACATACTGAGGAAGAGAAGAAGCAAGGAGGAAGGAGAAACTGGCTTCTAGTCATGGCCAACTCTTGTTCCACGAGGTGTACAGCTAGTTCGGATTAGGAAGCCTAATCCGAACTAGCTAGTTCGTGCCGCTTGTAGCCGCGCAGCACGCAGTCCAAACTAGCCGGCATTTAAAAATGGCGCCGGCTTTATGCAAATGAAGCCCGGGAAATTCAAATCCCGGGCTTCATTTGCAACTCCATATGACTACATTACCCCCCCTAGTTCGAACTAGGGGGGTAGTGTAGACATACCCTTAAAGAGATATTTCCCTATTAGCTGCCTGGGTTACACATGGAGAACAAGAGCTTTTATGGTCCCCCAGCAAGATGTCTTAGCTCAGGTTCCTGCAGAGCTTGTGCTTAGTTTTGGAAGCTCCTGTGGGGGCGGGTGTTGGCTGAGATGGTAGCCATCACCATTGCATAGCCTCTGGTACAGCCAGGGGAGATGACAACTTCACCAGGACCCTGAGGAAGGTCTGTGTATGGGGGCGGGGCCTACGTGGAATGGGTGGGGCTAGGGACAGCCAGCCCTCTATGCCACCCAGAACGTGGTTCCCCTCCCCGTTCCTCAGAGCCAGATGGTGCGCATGGCATGGTGCTCCAAGAATGATTTAAAGAGCCTAGTGCACTGGCAAAAAGCATAGCTGGAGTCGGCCTACCTTAAGCTGAGCTGTGGTGGTGTCCACACAGCCCTTACTCCTTGCAGAAGGAGAAGTACAGGACATCAGTGGGGGTTGCCCTCAGTGTTCAATTTAGGGATCTACATTAGACCTGCTAAATCAAACACTAGAAGATCGACCTCCAGAGGGTTGATCTTTTCTGTGGTGTAAACGTGCCCTCTGCCTCGGGCTGAAGAACTGAGCTCCTTGAACCTTCTACCTCATAGGACCCTAGAGTCTGATGGCTATATTAGGGGACTTTCCAAAATGTGCGGTTTGGGTTTGGTTCCGGGATATAAAATATATCAGAAGGATAGAGCAGGCCAGGTGAGTGGCGGAGTGGCACTGTATGTGAAAGATAATGTAGAATCAAATGAAATAAAGATATTAAATGAATCAACATATTCAGTAGAATCACTATGGACAGTAATTCCATGCTCCAATAATAGGAAATTAGCATTAGGGATATATTACCGACCACCTGACCAGGACAGCGATACTGGCATTGAAATGCTGAGGGAGATTAGAGAGGCTACCAAAATAAAGAACTCTGTAATAATGGGGGATTTTAATTATCCCCGTATTGACTGGGTACATGTCACCTCAGGAAGAGAAGCAGAGATAAAATTTCTCAATGTCTTAAATGACTGCTTATTGGAGCAGCTGATTCAGGAACCTACATGTAGAGAGGCAATTCTCGATTTAGTCCTGAGTGGAGCGCAGGATCAGGTCCAGGAGTTAACTGTTACAGGACCGCTTGGGAATAGTGACCATAATATAATAACATTTAACAACCCTGTGGTGGGAAGAACACCTCAGCAGTCCAGCACCCTGGCATTTAATTTCAAAAAGAGGAATTACACAAAAATGAGGAGGTTAGTTAAACGGAAATGAAAAGGCACAATGACTAGAGCCAAATCCCTGCAAGCTGCATGGAAACTTTTTAAAGACACCATAATAGAGGCCCAACTTAAATGTATACCCCAAATTAAAAAACATACCAAGAGACCTAAAAAAGAGTCACCGTGGCTTAACCACCATGTAAAAGAAGCAGTGAGGGACAAAAAGGCATCTTTCAAGAAGTAGAAGTCCAATCTTAGTGAGATAAATAGAAAGGAACATAAATACTGCCAAATCAAGTGTAAAAATGTAATAAGAAAAGCAAAAAAAGCTTTTGAGGAACAGCTAGCCAAAAACTCAAAAAGAAATAACAAAATGTTTTTTAAGTACATTAGAAGCAGGAAGCCTGCTAAAAAACCTGTGGGTCCCCTAGATGATCGAGCTATAAAAGGAGCAATCAAGGATGATAAAGCCATTGTGGATAAACTAAATGATTTCTTTGCTTCAGTCTTCATGGCTGAGGACGTTAGGTAGATTCCCAAATCTGCACCGTCCTTTGTGGGTGATGAATCTGAGGAACTGTCCCGGATTGAAGTGTCATTAGAAGAGGTTTTGGAACAAATAGAAAAACTTAATGTGAACAAATCTCCGGGACCGGATGGCATTCATCCAAGGGTTCTAAAAGAAATCAAATGGGATACTGCTGAGCTATTTTCTGTGGTTTATAACCTATCCTTTAAATCGGTTTCCATACCTAATGACTGGAAGGTAGCCAACGTGACACCAATATTTAAAAAGGGCTCTAGAGGCGATCCTGGCAATTACAGATCGGTAAGTCTAACTTCAATACCGGGAAAATTAGTCGAAACAATAGTAAAGAATAAAATTGTGAGACATGTAGGAGAACATAATTTGTTGGACAAAAGTCAGCATGGTTTCTGTAAAGGGAAATGATGTTTTACTAATCTATTAGAGTTCTTTGAAGGGTTTAACAAACATGCGGACAAGGGGGATCCAGTAGATATAGTGTACTTAGATTTTCAGAAAGCCTTTGACAAGGTCCCTCACCAAAGGCTCTTGTGTAAATTACATGGCCATGGGATAAGAGGGAAAGTCCTTTGTTGGATTGAGAACTGCTTAAAAGACAGGAAACAAAGGGTAGGAATAAATGGTAAATTTTCAGAATGGAGAGGGGTAACTAGTGGTGTCCCCCAAAGGTCAGTCCTGGGACCAATCCTTTTCAACTTATTCATAAATGATCTGGAGAAAGGGGTATAGTGGATAGTTCTCTGAAAACTTCCACACAGTATGCAGTGGCGGTCAAAAAGGCAAATAGGATGCTAGGAATTATTAGGAAAGGGATAGAAAATAAGACCCAGAATATCTTACTGCCCCTGTATAAAACTATGGTACACCCACATCTTCAATACTGTGTACAGATGTGGTCCCCTCACCTCAAACAATATATTTTGGCCTTGGAAAGGGTTCAGAAAAGGGCAATTAAAATGATTAGGGGTTTGGAACGGGTCCTATATGAGGAGAGGTTAAAGCGACTGGGACTTTTCAGTTTAGAAAAGAGGAGACTGAGGGGGAATATGATAGAGGTATATAGAATCATGAGTGGTATGGAGAGGGCCGATAAAGAAAAGTTATTTATTAGTTCCCATAACAGAAGAACTAGAGGACACCAAATGAAATTAATGGGTAGCAGGTTTAAAACTAATAAAAGAAAGTTCTTCTTCACACTGCGTGTAGTCAACCTGTGGAACTCCTTGCCAGAGGAGGCTGTGAAGGCTAGGACTATAACAGAGTTTAAAGAGAAGCTAGATAATTTCATGGAGGTTAGGTCCATAAAAGGCTATTAGCCAGGGGATAGAAATGGTGTCCCTGGCCTCTGTTTGTCAGAGGCTGGAGAAGGGTGGCAGGAGACAAATCGCTTGATCATTGTCTTCGGTCCACCCTCTCTGGGGCACATGGTGCTGGCCACTTTCGGCAGACAGGATACTGGGCTAGATGAACCTATGGTCTGACCCAGTATGGCCGTTCTTATGTTCTGGTAACAAATGAAGAAGCTGAGCCAGACAAAATATCCTAAATGGGTTTGATACATTGGATGGAATCTTGCCTCCCATTAGCTCCATTGGAGCCAGGATCCCACCCACAGTGAGACCAAATTTAGGACATTTTTATATGTTCTGGTTCTGGAGTCACTGGTCAGGAAAACCAGAGAGAACAGAGAATCCTGTTACATACGATGATCCCAATAAATAGCGTGTGAGATTTGTATACTGACAGTTTGAAAAGGTGTCCATTTTCTGTGCTAGGAACTGGGAATAATGTCACACAGCCTGTCTGGGATTTTTATTTGTGGAGAGAGCAGCTATTTATTTATGATTTCTGATGAAAATACACCTTATATAGTCATATAAAATAGCCAGCTTTATATTGCCTGTAGAAAAGACTTATAAACCCCTCTAATATTACACAACTTATTATGGTCATGTTCAATATTCAGGGTAAGCCTTGGGTTTGAAGCATGCTGATTATTTAAAGGCTTGTTTTGATATATCAAGGTCTTGCCCATTCCTCCTAATCCTCCTTTCCTTTGAAGGTTCAGCACCTGATGAAAATGAAAAATTCCACCCACTGCATCAGATGCAAAATGACGTGTTCTGAAGGTCTCTGTCTTTAAAAGCAGTGTGGGATCTTTTCTTTTCCAAACTCAGGGGTACATTTATTGTTCTATTATTTGCGGATTGAAACTACCTTAATACAAATGGCAGAATTAACCTCACCTTGGTGTTTCTCGAATAAATATAATCCAGATCCAGCCAATGGGCTGGGTATTAGATATGGAAAATGAAGCTCAAAAGTTGAGAAAATGCACATTGGAGATGATAGAACACCTCTCAAGTTCAGGCGCTTAATTAGCATTTGTCAATTAAAAATCTTGAAGCACTTGACAAACAGTAATTTAATTTCCCATCATAACAATGAGCTAGGAAACTCTTATTATTGTAAGCATTTCATATCTGGATAAACTTCTGCAAAGCGAAGATGCAGCTAGATTTAGAAATTGGAGACTTTCTCTACTCTTCCACCAACACTTGAAATGTCCTTCCGACTATTGTCAGTATTGTAACTAACATTATTACACAGATATTGATAACCCACCTGTGGAAGGTGCTTTTCAAACACATCAGATGGTGCAGTCCCTACCCAGGAGATCATACACTCAAAGAAAACCCTGGGACAACTCCGCCATTGGTGTGTATTTTCAGAGTCCATTCATAGATTATAAAACCAGAAAGGACCAGTGTGATCATCTGACTCTTGCATAACACAGTCCATAAGACTTCGCTGGATTACTTCCTGCGCACATTGGATATGGTTTCTAATGTTCTAATCACATAAAAATAGAACACGCCGATGCACCCATTCCCCAAACTCCACCCCTTCTCTGTGGCCCCACCCCCACTCACTTTATCACCCACCCTCCCCAACTTTCACCAAGTTGGGTGAGGGAGGAAGTAAGGGCTCTGGTTAGGAGTGTGGGCTATAGCTGGGGCCAGAAATGGTGGATTCAGGGTGTGGAAGAGAGCTGGGGGCTATGGGATGCAGGCTTTGGCGAGGTGTTTGGGGCTGATGATGAGGTATTTGGGTTGCAGATGGTAGCTCAGGACTACAGCAGGTTTTGTGGATAGGGAGTGCAGGTTCTGGGAGAGAGTTTGGGTGCTGGAGGGGACTCCGGGATGTAGCGAGGGGTGGGAGATGTGGGAGTGGGCTCTCAGGATGAGAACATGAGGGGCATGGGTTGTGGAAGAAGCAAAAGCTACGGCAGGGTATAGAGAGTATGAGGTCCTGGAGGTGCTTACCACAGCTCCCAGGAAATGGCTACCAGATCTCTCTTGCCACTAGGTGGAGGAATAGCCAGAGAGGGCTCTTGGTGCTACCCTCACACCCACAGACACTGCTGCTGCAGCTCCCATTGGTCGTGGTGCCCAGCCAATGGGAGCTGCGGAACTGGCACTCAGTGTGGAGGCAGCACATAGAACCTTTCTGCATCTACGGATCACTTGGGCATGATGGCTCCTTACAGGAGCCACATGAGACAGAGACAGGTCAGGAACCTGCTTAGTCACAGGCCCCTGCTGGACTTTTAATAGCCCAGTTGGCAGTGTTGACCAGCACCGCTTTGGCCCCTTTTCAACTGGGCAGTCTGGTTGAACACCAAATGCCTGGCAACTCTACAACAGGAAGGTATCTCTTAGAAAAAAGCATCAATTCTTCCTCTTGAATCCATCGCAGTCCTTGGGAGGTTAGCTATGCTTGATATTAAAAATTGGTGCCATATTTCTTAGTCTGAATTGGTCTGAGTTCAATTGCCAGCCCCTGGATCTTGTTATACCATTGTCTGGTATGTGGGAAAGCCCTCTGCTATTGAGATTTGGAAGCCAATGGATCCGTGACATCTGTAGTCAGCTACGGATCTTGCTCCATCTCCTCAATCATAATGATTCTCATTCATATTCCTCCTTAAGACCTTCTGCTTTCACAGTGCTTCCAAGGATGAGTTAGCCAGCATTGTTTCCCCATACACTAGCTGATGAACCCTACGATATGGCTGTCATCCCTGTCCTCCTCTCCTATTTCCTCCACAGAGTTTTGTTACTCTTCCTTGTTGCAGCAAGTCTACAATTAGAAAACTTTCTGGGGCAGCAATCTCAGTTTTTAAGATGTAAGGTGCCTCTGTTCTCCACTCCCTACACTGGTATCCCAGAGAAGATCAAATCAAGGGCAAGAACTCAGTCCTTATCTTCCAGGTGCTCAGTGGCCTGTGTTCAGCATATCTGAGGGTACGTCTCCACTGCACTGTTATTTTGAGATAACTAGCATTATTTCAGAATAACAATGTGGGCATCTACACAGCCATTCCGTTATTTTGAAAAATATTTTGAAATAATGGGTGGCTTGAGTAGATGCGGAGTAGTTATTTTGGGATAAAAAAATAGCTGTGCAGTGTAGTGTAGATGCTATTTGGGAATAACGTCCATTATCCCGAAATAGTGCCGTTGTGTAGATGTACTCATGATGGGTTATTAGAAAATTTGGGACTAATGCCCAGTTCTGCTGGCCCTGAATCCAATTCCCTATTTATTAGACCAGATTGAATCTCTTGTATAAAAAGCATCCGTCCATGAGGCACCAGGCATTTAAAAGAGCCGTCTTAAAAGAGGAATAATACACATCTAATATATACACGTGAAGAAGGATTTAAAATCAATGTCACTGTATCGATGTTTCTCAGGGTAATGATGGAAGCAAACAAGGTTCTTAATCTAGGTCTCAGATTTTATGGTGTTTCTAAATACAATGGATTGTTTCTTTCTTCATTACTCTAACCTGGCATATTACTTCTGTGTTTGTTTAATGACACCAGACAAGTACTTAAGGAAATTGCACACCAAGGACCTGACTTATTAGGCGGGATTTTATTTGCATGAAGAAGAAAAAAAATAGCAAAGCAGTCGCTGACAGGTAGACATCAATTCTGGTCCTGAGGGGTACATTTTCAGTCAATTGTGCAAAGGAATTAGGCAGGCGTATCCCAGAGACTTATATATTGTAATTTGTAAACATTTTCTTCTGCGCTCGGGAAAGCGAATGACTAACACCGCTAGCTGGATCCAAGGCCAAGAGAAGCACATCTCTTCCAAGTCACCTTATTTTTCTTACCCTGCCTTTTCCAGCCCTGCCAAATAAGTCATGCCAAGCTGTGTGGGCATCACTCTCGGAACTTATAGTTCAAGCTACATTTTAGTCATTTATATTTTTAGGAAAAGTCATGAACAGGTCTTGGGCAGTAAACTAAAATTCATGGCCCATGACCTGTGCATGGAATCCTAGGGCTGGAAGAGACCTCAGGAGTCACTGAGTCTAACTCCCTGCCCAAAGAAGGACCAATCCCAACTAAATCATCCAAGCTAGGGCTTTGTCAAGTCAGGACTTAAAAATCTGTCCATGACTTGTAGTATATACTTCTGACTAAATCTGGGTAGGAGTGGGGTGCTGTGGGTGCTTGTGGGCAGGCAGACCCGGAGGAGAGGGGTGAGATGGGTGCTTTGGGGTGAATGATCCAGGATCCCCACTGTTGCTGGAGGGCAGGTGTGTTGTCAGGATCCCTCCCTGGCTCCTCAAAAGTGACAACATGTCCTTCCCTTGGCTCCTGGCTCTGGAGGACCCTGGCTTTGGCCCTGGCTACGAACTGACTGGTCACCCACACACTGGAAGTACACGACCAAGCATTTGGTTTTCAATTGGTAACCCTGGTCGAAAAGGGACTTGGCTGCTCTGGTTGGAACTGCTAACCAGGCCATTAAAAGTCCAGTTGGTAGCACAGCGAGTGCCTGGGGCCCCTACTCTTTCCTACTTGCCCTGGCTCTGCATGGCTCCCAGATGTAGCCACAGGTCTCTGTGGTCCCCTGGTGCAGAGAGGCTCTGCACACTGCCCCTACCCTGAGTGCTGGCTCAACAGCTCCCATTGTCTGGGAACTGCAACCAATGGGAGCCATGGGAGGCAGATCTTGGAGGCGCAAGGGCTGCACACAGACAGAACCTACCAGTCTGTCCATGCGCCTAGGTGTTGCAGAGACCTCATGGCTGTGGTAAGCACTGCAAGGACCCTGCTCCTGAAATCCCCTCCTGCACTACAGCCCATCCCAGCTCCACCCACCCCAACACTGAACCTCTTCCCGTACCCCAAACCCCTCATCCTTGGCCACTCCTAAAAGCTCACACCACCAGTCTGAGACCTCCTCACCTCAGCCCATGTATTCCAACCCTCAGCCCTCTCTCTTTTTCTTCTTTTTTTTCATTCCTCTGCAGCATGGATCAGGGATCACTTGCAGGTTTAAACTAGTGTCAATGGTGAATTCTCTGTTTCTCTGTAACCTGACATTCATAAATGATGATTTAAGGACTGCAATAACTGAGCCAGGGGTTAAGGGTCTGCGAGAGGAGAAGTTGAGCAAAGTTCTGTAATTTTTATAGTGCTGAAGGTCAGACCACAGGTAGTCCTATAGCACCTTAGGGACTAATAAAACACACAGATATATAGGATTGTGAGCTTTCATAGGTAAGACCCATTTCATCAGGTGAGTTGGAGTAGAAATAATAGAATCCAAGACATTACTAAGCAGCATTGCTAGCATTGGTCTGTTTATTCACCTTGGCAAAATAAAAATAAGAAACTCACTCTATACAATATTGACCTCCCATGGTTCAGCACATTCTCTGGTTTGCCACATGTCAGATCCCGAGGGAGCCGGACTAAAGAGGAGGTAGATGTATCCACTTTCTGCCTACTTAATTAGTTTCATTAACACAGGTCCTGTAATTCACAGGTAAATGCTTTTTCTATTATATATATTTCAGATTCTGTTATTTGCACTCCAGCTCATCTGATGAAATGGATTTTACCCATGAAAGGTCATGATCCATAGGACTCCTCATTGCTTTTAAAGTTTCTAACCTACACAGATACCACTGTGAGGGTATGTCTACACTACCCTCCTAGTTCGAACTAGGAGGGTAATGTAGGCATACCGCACTTGCAAATGAAGCCCGGGATTTGAATTTCCCGGGCTTCATTTGCATAAGCGGGGAGCCGCCATTTTTAAAACCCCGCTGGTTCGAACCCCGTGTAGCGCGGCTACACGGGGCTCGAACTAGGTAGTTCAGAATAGGAATCCTAGTCCAAACTACCTAGTTCGAGCCCCGTGTAGCCGCGCTGCATGGGGTTCGAACCAGTGGGGTTTTAAAAATGGCGGCTCCCCGCTTATGCAAATGAAGCCCGGGAAATTCAAATCCCGGGCTTCATTTGCAAGTGCGGTATGCCTACATTACCCCGCTAGTTCGAACTAGCGGGGTAGTGTAGACATACCCTGAGACTTTTTAAAGTCAGACTATATCAGTGTTTCTCAATTTTTTTTTATAAAGCACCCCCTTTTAAAAAAATATACGTACCCCTAGTACCTACAGTTTTCAGACACACATCTTTTTTTTTTCTACCATTGCAACACATTTATTTAAACAACTTAATTGTAGCCGGGCAGGCGATGAAATTTTTGAGTGTAAAGGGTGCAAAAATAATAAAGCGCTGTAAAACTTAAAACAAAAATCCATTTTATCCAAATTTCAGTTATGTGGACGTATCCCCCAGACTTCTCTCAAGTACCCCTAAAGGTACTCATACCACTGGTTGCCAAACACTGGACTGGATGATCATGGTGATTCCTTCTGGCTTCAAAGTCCATGAACTGAGTAGTCGAGCCAGCATAGGGCATGGCACAATGATGTAGTGCTCAGTGAGACCTGCTCCCTAGCAAAGCAAAGTGTGCAAAGAGGTGCTTGTGCAGGTGGCGGGGTAGTTTGTGTGTCCCTCCTCACTCAAGGTTGTGGCTCAAGTCACAGACTTGCTTGTGTACAGAGGTCCAAATGGTTATTCCTTGGTTAGTGTTGTTTTGTTGGCTGGTGGTGGGGTTTTTTTTGTGGTTGTGGAGGTTTTTTTGGGGGGGGGGGGATTTTTTTTTTGAAGCCGTGAATTATTCAGGAAACACTCAGCAAACTTGATATACCCCACTGCCAACTGCACTGCTGCAATTATGACAGCTCCCAGTAACATGTGCTAAATAGCTGCCAAAATATCTAGCACAGCAGATGTTAAGACTGGTGTATTTTTCTGTTAAGTAACGGAGTAAGAGATGAACTTGATTCCCACGTAGGCTGACTTTACTTAATGAGCTCTTCATGCAGTGAGCAATGACTAATCAAATGCCGTTTTTTTCTCCCAGGTTCCCCCACATGCTCAGGTATTATGAAATATTAATTCTTATTATATTATTTACAATAGTTACAAATATGAATGATATTGTGGCGCATATAATTAAGGTGCTGAACGGAGACCTATGACATTCTCCATGGATTACACTATTGAAGGAAATTTGCTTTGCTTTCCTGCATGGGCAGCTATAGTCTTGGGTTTCATTTTAATAGCAGAATGTTAGTGAATCACTATCTACAGGTTGAACCTCTCTAGTCCGGCTCTCTGGTCCGGCAACATCCGTGGTCCGGCATGATTTGAGTTAGCCAGATGTCCGCTTATTAGTGGTGTGGCCAAGTTTCCGCAGGCTTATAAAGTGTGTTTACAGCCACCAGACCTGGCTCTCAGGGTTCTGTGCTGTTATTTGGCTCTAATTTATCCTAAATAGTCTTTGAAGAGCCCAGGAAGCAGGAGAAGTGCTGGAAATGCTGCTAAGCTTGAGAATGGTGTCACTGAGGGCTGGGGAGTCATTGGGTCCTCCACCCCCATCAGCAGTCAGATGTGACTCTCAGCCAGCAGGTAGGAGAGAAAGTTGATTAGCTGACAGGGATACAGTGTAAATCAGACTTGCCAGAGCAGGAACCAGAAGCAGTCAGTACACTCCAACTTGTGGAGAAGGGGCTCAAAGAGCCAAAGGCTCGGCCCCTCCATTCCTGTCCCCCACGCCAGCTAGAGTCCCTCATGCATTCAGCTGCCTGTCTCCCCCTGCAGCCAGCCCCATCTCCTGCCTGTGTCCAGCAAAAAGTGTCACCTGGTCAACACACCCTTCCAGGCTCAGGTTACAGAACACAGCAGCCTTTGTGTACCTGAGAGAGACACACCACATTTCCCATCCCCATCTAGCTATTGGTGCAATGCCCAGGGAAACTGAGGCACGCACACGAGATTACTACAGAACAGTAGAAATCACATGGAACATAATGAAACGAACAGAGCGAATACAATCCCCACTTTCACACAATGGCTTTATCTACTTATTTCCTTGTGCCAGTACAGTCAAATTGTGTCACAATTCTAACACTGATAAGCCTTGGCTAGGCATAGATCTTTATAGGGAGTATCAATACACTCAGACATTATTAAGTAGCATGTAAGCACTGTTCTGTTTATTTACCTTGGTGAAATAAAAAAAAAACAGAAAGAGAGCCACTCGCTACAATATTGACCTCCCGTGGTTCAGCACCCATCAAGTCCCAAGGATGCTGGACTAGACAGGTTCATCCTGTACTTGGACAGGGCATATCTACACTACACAGAAGCTCAATGCTGCCCGGTGTAGTATAGACCCACTAGATCAAATTCTAAGCGCACTCCCATTGGTGCTGAGACTCCTGCCCCTCACAAGGAGAAAGAGAAGTCGATGGGAATGTTTACTCCTGTCAATCTCCCACTGTGTGAACGGGGATTTAAGATATGTTGACTCCAGCTACGTAATTTACATAGCCGAATTGTGCATCTTCTTCGACCTTGCCTTGTGGTGTAGACCTGACCTTAGAGACTTTGTATTTGTTCTTTCTTTCTTAACTTTCCTTAGTCAGAATTTGAAAAAGAAAATGCTTTTCTGGTGAAAAGCGCTAGGTAAGAGCAAGAGGATGCTATTAGTATTGCTCTCTGCAGACTGGAAAATGTAAGAGATAATGAGCCAGATATGGAGTTATGTCAATTCACACCTGCTGAGGATCTGACCTGTTGTTAATAGTGCTTCAGTGCTTCTGAAGTAATGAGATTCATTGCCAGTATATAATTTGCAAATCCATGCCATCGTCTCTAGTCATTTTGCAGGCTGGCAAAAAAAGAAATGAGGGGGGAGGACGGGTCACTGAGGTCGAAGGAGGGAGAAAAATAAAATACAATAAAAAAGTATTCAGAAATGGAAAACCTCAGTCTGCTATGAGCATTTTCTGAAACTGTTTATTGTAGAAGGTTTCAGAATAAAACCTTCTGAAATGGTTTTCCTCTTTTGAACATGGAAACCATGGCTCCTCTTTTGAACATCTACCGTAGCTTTGAGATTTGCAGAGAACTCCCTAGATAGGACTCTGAGGCCTGGTCTATACTACAGCAGAAGGTCAATTTAAGACATGTGATTACTGCTCCATTAATTATGAAGCCGGAGTCGACGTATCTTAAGTCTCATTTCCACGCCATCCACACAGCGAGACGCCGACAGGAGCAAATGCTCCCATTGGATTCCTTTACCCCTTGTGAGGAGCAGGAGTACTGGCGCTGATGAGGATGCCCTCTGAGTTCAATTTAGTGGGTCTTCCCTAGACCTGCTAAATTGAACTCCGGAAAATTGACTGCAGTAGAGTTGATCTTCGCAGAATGTAGACATAAGGGGTGGAGGAGCCTGACATAAGGGGTGGAGGAGCAGATTGCACAGACTGGCAGATGATGGCTACTTTGCTTTCACTTTAAATTCACATTAAAGGCTAATGGCCTGGACTTCTTTAATTGACCCTGCCTGACCTACACTACCCCCGTATTCAGAGAAGTAATTTAGGCAGGCTTCAGCTCGGAAATTTGGCCTTGAACAATCACTGCTGCAGTGTCTGGGATTGCTGCTTCTGGACTAGTAGCGCATTTAAACCAGGCTGCCTACAAAACTCGTTTTACTGGATCATAGTGAAGGTTCCCTCATACGCTCTGGCCAATCTAGTAACATTCAGCGGCTTTAACCATGATTTCAGTGGCCTGGCAGAAGTGATGCCATGTAGCCGGAGCTTAGCCGTGAATCTGGCCCTTTATCAACAGTGCACGATTGAGGTTTATCTCCCATTTCCTCCATCTTGCTCAGATTACCTCATGCAGCTTTGTCTCAGTGAGAGGCCGTAACTGCATAGTCCTTGCTCAGGAAAAGCTCCAGTGACGTGTGTTTTGCCCACGTAAAAACTGCAAAAAACGGTCCATGTGACACCACCTTTAGGAGACGTGAGAATGATACATAGTTAATCCACGACAATGCGCATGTGGGATCTTGTTTGGCAGTGTCACCAGGCTCTCACGGACCAGAGAAGGTGAGCCCAGTCCAGCCAGTGAAAGACGGCTGGGCTACACCTACCTCTAAAGGGCTGCTAGCAGGCAGCTGGGAGAAGGGATGAGATAGGCTGTGCCCCGGGGAGGAAAAGCCAATGCTTCAGCAGTAGGTCCCTACAGTAAGGAAGGGACCCAGGGTTCAGGGAAGCAGCCCTGGGTCTGTTGCCCCCACAAGGGTGTAGGGATGACTCGAATGAGGAAGGTGTGAGGTGCTGGCATACCAGGGTGGACCTACACTTCAATTAAAAACCCACGACTGGCCCACATCAGCTGACTCAAACTGAGCTAAGGGCCCCCTCCAGGGTCTTCCTGGTTTATACACTTGCATGAGTCAACAAGTGGACTGTGTAGGAGACACCTCCACTCCCTCTCCACTGGCCATTACAACCTTCCATGCCTAGCTTCACAGGGACCTCCATGGGCAACCCTGCCTAAACTACCAACAGCCATAAGGCAGCATCAGTAGCCCAGCTCTCCCTGGTTCCAGTCCTCCAAGCTCTCGTTGTGACACTTCTAATATCTTCCACATTCCCTTCCCCTGGTGGTTTCTTTGATGCAATGAGTTTATAGAAAACGCTAACAAGATTTTTTACAGCCTCTAGTTACTGCTATGTGCGTACAATTAGCAGCCATTGTGAACTACCTACATTACACATTTATTAAACAGCCCATAAAAATTACGAGTCCAACGCGTTTGTACATTTCCTCCCCTTTTTTTGCAAGCCCAAGTCGGAAAAGAATAAGAAGCGGACACATCCTCCATCCTAGCCCATCACTTACATTTTACAGGAATGACCAGAAATGAATTTCTGACACTTTATTTCTCACTGTAATGGAGAGACACAACTATTTCATAAGCCATAGCACCACAATGGCTTCAAATATCATTTTAGAATAACCATGACGTTTAGAATAACCATGACCATTAAAACTTTCTCCATTGTAAGCAGTTTGCAAAGCTGAGAAGCGTTCAACTGCATGACAAACTGAGAATTCTATTCCTCCATCACCCATCAGTGCCTTCCTTCAGCCCAATTAAAACACCGCTTTTATGCGGACAGTTCTTAATTAGAGGCTTGCGTGGAGTGCAAGAGCCATTGTAGATTAAGAAGGTAATTTTTACATTTCATCCTTTGACTTCAGTTCTTGTTCCCACTCCCACATAAAATTAGCTCTGAACCTAAGCAGAGCTGAACTAGAAATCTTACATTTCTTCATTCCTTAAATACACACAAAAATCATTAAGTCTCCTCATCTTCAAACACGTTAAAAGCCTTAACTCCATCCCTTCCTACCATGATCAGCAACAGCGTTGGAAACCCTCCTATTTAAGGCTCATAATTTTTATACTGCTTCAGGACTAGTTGATAGTATGGTCTGTTTCCCTCATTGGCATACCGCTGACTTACATCTGCTGGGAACCTAGCCTGCTATTCACAGCTGGGTCTAGAATGGAAGTCAATAGATTATAGCTCTTCAAATGGTCTCATAGTTCTCTGCTTTGGAAGATGTTTTGTATTGAAAGTTTGAATTTGGGAATAAAATCGCATCATTTTTTAGAAAAAAAAAAAACATTCACGCTTTCCCCCCTCACTTTTCAACTGTGGGGCTGATCATAACATTTCATGGACAAACTTTGGGATTCTACAAAAAAGGGATGAAACTTGAAAATTGGCATGAACATTACATATATATTCTGCAGAAAAGGACCTGGGGATTACAGTGGATGAGAAGCTGATGAGTCAACTGTGTGCCCTTGTAGTCAAGAAAGCAAATGGCATATTGGGGTGCATTAGTAGGAACATTGCCAGCAGATCTAGGGAAGTGATTATTCCCCTTTATTTGGCACTGGGGAGGCCACATCTGGAGTATTGCATCCAATTCTGGGTCTCCCACGCCCACTATAGAAAGGATGCGGAGAAACTCCAATGGAGGGCAATAAAAATGATGAGGGGGGCTGGAGCACGTGACATACAAGGAGAGGTGGAAGGATTTGGGCTTGGTTAGTCTGCAGAGGAGTGAGGTGGGATTTGATAGAAGCCTTCAACTACCTAAGGTACATCTAGACCACAGGCTTTTGTCAACAAAGCTTCTGTCGACAAAGAGCGTCTAGACTACAACCAGTTCTGTCGACAAAGCAAGCCTCTTTGTCAACATGAGAGTGTAGACGCAAAGGACAGTGTAGATGCAATAACGCCTTCTGTCGACAGAACTCTTGGACAACGGTGGGACTGAAAATGCAACGTAACACGAGTCATGTGCTAAGTATTGACAGACATCCTGTGCTAGAACAAAGGCTCACACTGCTAAACTGGAGAACACAAGCAGATACAAGAGATATAAGAAATTCATCTGAAGATGCCATAACGGCATTTTCAATAGAATCGAACATACAATAAAATGTGGCATTTCCAATGGCCATTTTGCTGGACATGACCACAGAAGTGTTGTGTACTGATCAATTTGCTTTTTTAATGCTGTCCTTTGCCGAGTTCATTCTGGATCCAGGTTCGGGTCTCTAGTCCAGCAGTGAGGCGAAAGAAGCAGGTGCCATTTGATATAATGTGATGTAATACTAAATCAAGGCTGAGCAGTAGGGTTTGCCAGATGCTGCATTTGAAATCCAGATTCTCAGCTTGCATAAATCAATGCAGTTGTTCCTATTTGTTGGTTACCGTGTCAGGGTGGTTAAACACTGGAATAAATTGCCTAGGGAGGTTGTAGAATCTTCATCACTGGAGATATTTACAAGCAGGTTAGATAGACATCTATCAAGGATGATCTAGATGGTGCTTGGTCCTGCCATGAGGGCAGGGGACTGGACTTGATGACCTCTCGAGATCCCTGCTAGTTCTAGTGTTCTATGATTCCAATCATGCCATGCCAGTTTACACCAGCTTCATATGGTTCATATGGTAGAAATCAATGTATACCTCTCATGGTAGCATTCTGAATCAGAAGCACTTATTGATTTAATTATAGGGAAGATTTGGAGATATAAATGTTAGAAGCATATCATTTCTGGAGGAGGTATAAATTGTTGAAATAAGTGTTTTTCCTGCTGGAAAAAATGGGACTTAATAAAAAATGTTTTTCTTTGTTGATGATTTGTTTCTAGATGGGAAAATATTCCTTTTTGGCAATATTTTTCAACAGAAAATATCTAAAACACAAACAAATTGTTATCAAAACTTTGACTTACATTGCAGAATTTCAGTCATTAGCAATGGGTCCTATTTCCTTATTTCATTATTATAGCAAACAGTAAAATGGTCAGATACATAGATGTCGTAAAGAATAGAATTTTCAGATACATAGATGAATGTAATTTCTTGAGGAGGAGTCAACATGGTTTTTCTAAAGGAAATCATGCCTCACCAATCTACTAGATTTGTTTTAGGTATTCAACAAGCATGTGAACAAGGAGGATCCAGTGGAAATAGTATACTTAGATTTCCAGAAAGCCTTTCACGGGGTCCCTCACCAAAGCAAAGTAAGCTGTCATGGGGTAAGAGAGAAGGTCTTCTCTTGGATTGATACCTGATTAAAAGATAGGAAACAATGGATAGGAATAAATGATCAGTTTTCAGAATGGATAAAGGTTAATAGTGAGGTCTCCCAGGGGTCTATTATGGGACTAGTCCTATTCAACATATTCATCAATGATCTGGAAAAAAAGGAGTAACCGCAAGGTGGCAAAATTGTAGATGATACAAGATCGTTAAGTCCAAAACAGACTCTGAGGAACGACAAAGGACTCGCAAAACTAGTTGACTGGATAACTAAATGGCAGGTGAAATTCAGTGTTGATAAATGCAAAGTAATGCATATTGGAAAACATAAACCCAACTATAAATATAAAATGATGGAGTCTAAATTAGCTGTCACCACTCAAGAAAAAAGATCTTTGGATAGTTCTCTGAAAACATTCACTCAGTGTGCAGCAGCTGTCATAAAAGCAAACAGAGTGTTGGGAATAATTAAGAAAGGAATAGATAATAAGATGGAAAATATCACATTGCCTCTATTTAAAACCATGGAAAGCCCACATCTTTAATATTGTGTGCAGATGCGGTCATCTCCTCTCAAAAAAGATATATTGGAATTGGACAAGGTTCAGAAAGGGCAACTAACATTATTAGAATTATGGAATCACTTCCATCTAAGGTGGGATTAATAAGATTGGGACTTTTCAGCATAGGGACGACTAAGGGGAGAGATGATAGAGATCTATAAAAACATGACAGGTTTGGAGAAAGTAAATAAGGAATAGTTATTTATTCCTCATAGCACAAGAAATAGGGATTACCAAATGGAATTCACAGAAAGCCAGTTTAAAACAAACAAAAAGAAGTATTTTTTCACACGATGCACAGTCAACCTGTGGAACTCCCTGCCAGAGGATGTTGTGAAGTCCAAAACTATAACAAGATTAAAAAAAACCTAGATAAATTCATGGAAAATATATCCATAATTGGCTATTAGCCAGGATGGTCAGGGATAGCCAGTCATACCCTATGGGTGTCCTGTAAATAATTGGCTTTGAGTCACAGATGTGGCACCCAAAGATCCTACCTCAAATGTCTGCCAATTCCAAACCAATGTTGTACGATGCTCCAGAAAGTGTTGTCCAGCCCAGACATCACAGTCAGACTTCAGCATTGTTTGTTTGGCTTTTAAATTAGAAACAGTCATCATTGCAGGATCTGGCATGCCAGAGAAAGGCTTGGAGAAATGGCCATATATTACTAATTATATTAATTCAAGGGCCTTTTCACAGTCTATAATTAAATGTTCTCAGGGCTGAATACTTGCTTTTATATTTGGTCTTTTCTGTAGGTGCTAAGGTTCAGTATTGTTTTGACCAATCCATTGCTTGTTCTACCTCTGGCATACTATATGCATGTATTATTCATTCCCACAACTTGTTTTTCCCAACTCAGACAGAAGATAAGCAAAAACGGGCTCTGGATCTGCACTGAGGATCTCTCATCTGAGGGCAGGAATCAGAGCAGAATAGCACTGAAGCCCTCTCTAATTATGTTTAATACCCCTTCTCCCAGCTAATCTTCTGTATTGGGAGGGGTTGAGGCAACATTGGACATGTCACTGATCCAGGAACTTTTTTAACACACCGTCTTCTTACCATCAAGGACTCTGCAGAGAGAGAGGAAGAGGGGTAGGTCCAGGTTGGATTACAAGGTCCTGGAAAAGAGATCTCTTCCCCTACAGCAGTGGTTCTCACTTTTTTGTGCTGTGGTCTATCCCACTCAACACAGACTTTTCCAGGAACCACCAGCCAACCACCCATGATGACAAAATGGGGGCAGGAGGTGGGGGTGGGGGCATGGGCTCTGTCTGGAAGGTAGGGTGCAGGAATAGGCTGGGGGTGGGAGGTTCTAGAGGAAGGTTGGGTGCAGGAGTGGGCTGAGGGTGGAGGGGGTCTGAGTGGGAGGTGGGGCAGGGGTGAGGATCTGGCCAAGAGGATGGGCACAGGTGCAGTCTGGGTGGAAGGTGGGGTGGGGATCTGGCCAGGAGGATGGGCAGAGGTGCAGCCTGGGTGGGAGCTTGGGGGTAGGAGCAGACTGGGGATGGGGGTCTGGGAAGGAGGGATGGGCACAGGTGTGGTCTGGGTGAGAGGTTGGGTGTAGGAGCAGACTGAGGGTGGGGGTCTGGGAAGGAGGGAGAGTGCAGGAGCAGGGTGGAGGTACAGGGGGTGGATGAAGGGGATGGGGGTGTGGGGTCTGGGCATGAAAGAGATGGAGGCGCGCTACCTGGCTCCGTGTCTCCTGCCACTCTCATGCCCTGCCCTCTGCTGCTCCCATTAGCTGTGATTCTGGCCAGTAGGAGCAGTGGGGAAAGCCTCCAGGCCATCAGTATCCTGCACCGCCAACCCCACAGGTATGCGGTTTCCATTAGCCACTCATCATTAAAAGTCACATTAGGCCGGGTCCACACCTCAGGTGCTACAGCTACACTAACACACCGTAGAGACACTTGCTACAGGACCAGAAGGGAGCTTTCCGTCATGTCAGTAAATGCACTCCCTTGAGAGGCAGTAGCCAGACTGAAGTCAGAATTCTTTCATTGGCCTCGTGGTGTCTAGGCCATGAGTCAGGCCCTCAAAATCATGCAATGGGCTTACATTTTCAATTGGACCTTAGCTGGTTCACTTCACTGTCTACACTACTTAATAGAGGTGTGATTCCCAGCTCCACGGGGGCATGTTTGCACTAGCTCTCTGCTTAGGTTGGCTTAATTATGTCTTTCCGGGGGTCTGAATCTGTCACTCTCCTGAGCAATGGAGCAAGGTTGACCTATGTTTTAAGACTAGACCAGGCCGCATAGTGGTGGTGACAGAACCCAGAGAAGATTGGGGCACCATTGTGCTGGGCACCGTGAGAATTTGTCCCTTCTCTGAGGTGTTTATATTCTAAATGGAGAAGTCAAAGCAATGGAGAGAAAAAGGAAGTTTACTTTCTGCATTTCCTAGGGGAGGAAGGGAATTTCAGAGAGATTGAGGCTGTATCTACATGGGGAGGGAGGGGCTGTGATTCTCAACTTGAGTAGACATACTTGTGCTAGCTCCCATTGAGAAGCGTAGGCATAGTAACCGTGGCCTGAGCAAGCTGCCTTGTGTATAGATCCATGGAATTCAGGCAGGTTTCTACTCAGGGCAGCCACTTCTGTTTGCATACCAATCTGTCAAGGCCCCATCTATTGCTTTTACCACGAGACCATCCTAGTGAACACTGAAAAAAATGTTAAGTCCATTTTGCGGGGTCCAACTCATGGGTTTTGAATGCTTGGGACTGACAATACTGCAAATAGCAGAGGTACAGAAAAACTATTACAGGGAGAAATAGCTGTAGAGAAGACTCTTATACCAACAGCATCTGTATGGAGAGATGGAGACAATAAAGCCTGGTCTACACTGCAGCGGAAGTAGTTGATGTATCTTAAATCGCATTTCTCCGCCATCCACACAGCGGGAGGCCGGCGGGAGCAAACACTCCTGTTGGCTTCCCTTACTCCTCATGAGGAGCAGGAGTACTGGTGCTGATGGGGATTCCCTCTGAGTTTGATTTAGCAGGTCTAGACCTGCTAAATTGAACCCCAGAATATCAACCATGGTAGTGTGATCTTCTGTGTAGTGTAGACATGTCCTATCTGCAAAAAAGAAATGTCTCTCTAGAAGCCACTATCATGTGGGATTTTAAAATCAGGGAGCAACTTTAAAACAGATCTTGAAATGAATGAGGCCAGGAAAGTGAGTTTTCTACTGTTTCTAATTCTCAGTATAATGTATTTTGCCTTTGGTAGGTAAGTATGGCAGTATTTATCCTAAATACAACTCCAGTTTGTCATGAGAACAGATTTGTTTTGCATCATATCCTTTTGAACTGGTTTCTTGGTGCTGAAGATGAATCAACTTATAATATCAGTGCTTGAATACTTTCCTGGCATCTGTTTTATTGACAAATATTTTTTAAAGGATGGTGAAATTAATCCGCGCTCATGACAATTCTTCATGCTAGGGCAGGAAAGATAGCGGTTGAGCATTAATCTGTGCTTGTGACAACCAAGACCTATCCAAACCAAATGTGGAATGCAAATAAAAGAAAGCAGAAAATGTGGAGAGAGCTCGAATTCCTTTTGGTGGAAGGACAGAAACGACCTATGGATTCCAAGCTCGGTTTCGGTTTTGCATGGTAATCGCTTCATTAATCACACCAGGGTCACTTTTAATTTATAGTGGTGAAAGGGAACTCAGTATCACAGGCATGTGTTTTGGGAGTATTTCCATTCTCTATTTGCAAATTCACATTTTGTACCTTAATGACTTAGTGGTTGTGTAGCTGGCTGATTAATTAATTAATGCTTGTCAACTTTAAATGGGTAGGACTGGATGCCCATCTTGCTTATACCAGATTCACTTTGGTTTAACTCTTATTCACTTCTGTGGATTTACTTCTGATTTGCACCAGCATCAGTCAGAGGAGGCTCAAGAACAGTGAAATATTACATGCTGGGCTATGTCTTCTCTGAACGGCAGGGATGTAGAGCTTCAGTGTAGACCCGCACTACAGTGACAGGAGGGACTCTTCTGTCATTGTAGTTAATTCACCTCCCTGACAGGCGATAGTTATCACTCTCTACACTAGGGGTTCAGCCATTTTAACTACATCACTCAGGAATGGGATCTTTCAGCAACATAGCTGCGTCAACCCAACTTTTCAGTGTAGACCAGCTCTGGGTAATTCTGCAACCTGCAGTTAGATCATTACTTAGATGTGGATGAGTGAAACAAGGCAGCTTGGCAACTATTAATTACACAACAATGAAGGCATGAGCCCATTCTATAGAAGAGCAACATTATTTTAGACTCAAGTTGCCTCTCGTTTGGGCTTTTTATTGACGTTGGAATGTGGCGTAGGTGTGGAACTCACCCAACACAGGTACAGAAGACACACCTAGAGGTGGACGGGTGTTGCATTGACTCTCCGCTCCTTCAGTTCATAAAACTTTAAAATCCTGAGAAGCTTAATAATGTTTCAGGGCGAGGGATAGCTCAGTGGTTTGAGCATTGGCCTGCTAAACCCAGGGTTGTGAGTTCAATCCTTGCAGAGGCCATTTAGGGATTTGGGGCAAAAAATGGTCAGGGATGGTGCTTGGTCCTGCTGTGAAGGCAGGGGACTAGACTCAATGACCTTTCAAGATCCCTTCCAGTTCTAGGAGATAGGCAATCTCCATTAATTATTATTATTTGTTTTACATCCACACACCTCTTGCTTCACCTTGGATCATGATGTTGGCCCGTGAACTATCCTGTTGAGCCCCGGCTTGAAGTCATTACATACACCATTGACTCTGACCGGTGTCAGGCTCGCTTGGGAACACTATCCTCTAACAAGCTGGAGAGCTGGGTAGATGGACAGCCAAGGGAGGAGAATTATCCTCTCCTGTAAACTTCAGTGCCACTCCTTGGGCTAGTCCAGCCCAGTTGCTGAAGAAGGCTTCAAGGCCTCCTATGTGGCCTCTCCCTCATGGGAAGACCCATATAGTGGCAGCTCCCCAGGACTTGCCCTCACTTCTTTTATGCCTTGTTTATGTCCCCACTTATTTACTTCTAGGAATTGCTAGTCAGGGAGCTGTGCAGCTCTCCGTTCCCCTTGGCACGGAGGATGTACCCTAATTCCACTGCCAAGGGAGCCTAAGTGTTCATGGAGCTGGGAAGAACGTAAGAACGGACAGACTGGGTCAGACAAAAAGTCCATCCAGCCCAGTAGCCTGTCTGTCCACAGTGGCCACTTCCAGGTGCCCCAGAGGGAGTGAACAGAACAGAGACTTATCAAGTGATCCCTCCCCTGTCACCCATTCCCATCTTCTGACAAACAGACCCTAGGGACACCAACTTTGCCTATGCTGGCTAACAGCCATTGATGGACTTAATCTCCATGAATTTAACTAGCTCTCTTTTGAACCCTCTTAGGCTATGTCTACACTCACGGCTTCTTGCACGAGAAATATGCAAATGAGGCTAAGCGTGGAATATTGCTGAGCCTCATTTGCATACCTAATAAGCAGCCATTTTTGCAGAAGAGGCTCTTGTGCCAGAAGGAGCTATCTATACTGCCCCTTATTGCGCAAGAAAAACCCTCGTGCGCAATGCTGCTATGCCGACTATAATAATATTAATATAATATTATATTAATATAATAATAAAATTATTATTTTCAGGAACAACGGCATTGTGCAAGAGGGTTTTTCTTGTGCAAGAAGGGGCAGTGTAGACAGCTCCTTCTGGCACAAGAGCCTCTTCTGCAAAAATGGCTGCTCATTAGGTATGCAAATGAGGCTCGGCGATATTCCATGCTTAGCCTCATTTGCATATTTCTCACACAATTAGGCACGAGTGTAGACATATCCTTAAAGTCCTGGCCCTCACAGCATCCTCTGGCAAGGAGTTCCACAGGTTGACTGTGCATTGCATGAAGAAATACTTTCTTTTGTTTGTTTTAAACCTGCTGCCTCGTAATTTCATTTGGTGACCCCTAGGGATAGAATAGAGGCTGGGACTCCAAGTCAGATACAATGAATAGCCAATGGTACTTCCCTGAGCTTCATTTCCATATTCCTCTCTGCTTTAGCCCTGCTGCAACAACTTGTGAGGCATTCACTCAGGAGCACTTTATCTGCCCAATTCTTTTGTCTCTTATTGATGAATTCACAGTAGGGTTTGAAACCCTCAGAATAGGCCCTCTGACTAATCTCCAAGCAACTGTAAGGCTGCCCCCACCAGCCCCTCAGCCGCATCAGGGCAGGTGCTCCCACCAGACGCTTCAGACGAAGGTTTTAGCCAGGGGAGGAAACTTTTGTAATGCTGATGAATGGCCAAAGCTCCTGCAGCAGAGAACAGCTATGGGGGCAGAGAGGTGCCACCTGAGCCCTACACATTGCAAACCAGTCAGTGTTAACGGCGGGGGAAATCCCACCTCAGACTAACGGCTTTGGAAATGATCCAGCAGCTGGAATGAGATACCCTCTCTCTGAGGGAAGTCAGGGGGGGGGGGAGGGGGAGAGAGTCCAGGGCCCATCGCCATGAAAACCTGCCTGGCTTCATGTGGCACATGAAATGAGAGGCTCCTGAAATGAATGCAGCCAGTACATTTGGGGATCTGGGTTGTGTCCTGGTCCTTTCCCACAGGATTGGCACATGTCCTTCAGGAGGAGGAAAGCAGTGCAGACCTATACTGAACTCCCTGTGACAAATTCAGGTCTGAGGGCTGCCGTAGGGGGGGAGGAAGGCAGCCCTGGGAGGTTACAAAAAACACTCCCTTGTTAACAAAGAGTGAGACAGTTAGGAGCAGCTAATGAGGAGGCATCTCAGGAAGATTAGGGATCAGCTGAGATAGGGCTACCTTGGAGCAGTTAAGGCCAGCTGACTGCACTCCAGGCCTGCTGGAGACCTTTTAAAAACCTCCCCTGTTAGGTAGAGGGGGAAGAGATTGACTTAGTCTGTCATGACGCTCTCCTCCTGTTTCTCTCTATCAGGCTAACCTGCTTCTGAGGAGAAAGCTGACTGCCCCAACACAACAGAGGCGTTTTTACCTGAGGCCCTTCTCACCAAGGGGAGAAGATCAGCGTCCGGCAAGGGTAAGAGGGGCCCTTCCCACACTTCCCTGCTGCAAAACACTGGCGCAGACAGTGCTCACATTGCTGTAATTCATAGAATCATAGAATAATAGGACTGGAAGGGACCTCAAGAGGTCATCGAGTCCAGCCCCCCGCCCTCAAGGCAGGACCAAGCTCCGTCTACACCATCCCTGACAGATGTCTATCTAACCTGTTCTTAAATATCTCCAGAGAGGGAGATTCCACCACCTCCCTTGGCAATTTATTCCAATATTTGACCACCCTGACAGTTAGGAATTTTTTCCTAATGTCCAATCTAAACCTCCCCTGCTGCACTTTAAGCCTTGTCCTGTCCTCAGAAACCATGAGGAACAAATTTTCTCCTTCCTCCTTGTGACACCCTTTTAGATATTTGAAAACCGCTATCATGTCCCCCCTTAATCTTCTTTTTTCCAAACTAAACAAGCCCAGTTCGTGAAGCCTGGCTTCATAGGTCATGTTCTCTAAACCTTTAATCATTCTTGTCGCTCTTCTCTGTACCCTTTCCAATTTCTCCACATCTTTCTTGAAATGTGGCGCCCAGAACTGGACACAGTACTCCAGCTGAGGCCTAACTAGTGCAGAGTAGAGCGGCAGAATGACTTCACGAGTTTTGCTTACAACACACCTGTTGATACAGGTGTCTGACATGACTGTGCCATGAAGTTGTGAGTGAATAAAAAAAATAGCGGAGACAGAAATATTGACTGTCTGGCTACCCAGAAAGATATAGCCTGGGACTCTTACCCACATCTCTTCTCCTCCGACCCTCCACCCCGCCCTGCCCTATACAGCCCCAAGGGACTGTCCTCCGATGCAGCTTCTGAGGCCGTTTTCCTGATGGCTCATGGTATGCCATTCTGAGCAGCACAACTAAGCCTGAAGAAGAGAGCTTGACAGTTGGCTTCTTTCACCAACCGAAGTGGGGGCAATAATAGTTTTAGCCTCACCCACCTTGTCTCGCTGCGATGAAAGTCACTCAGAGCCAAATCACAGGAACGTCCGGAGATAGTCTGACTTGTCCTCCGCCTAAGAGGAGATTTTTTCTCCATTAGCTACCTGATGAGAGTGCAATCAGGGGTTAGACAGCTAAGTGACAGGAGCTGCCCCTGAACAATCAGGGAAGCCCGATAATAAAAATCTGCCCTGTAAAAATGAAAATAATTGTCAGTGCATCCACCTTTAAAAGTAGAAAACCATTTGTTATGCTTCTTTTCTTTTGTTCCTTCCCCTTTCCAGAACTGGAATAATTAAAATGTTTTACCAGTATTTTGCAGCCAGCACTCCAACCTTAGAAGGTGGGTCTCTGGCCAGTAAAACCTTTAGATGACAGCCCTTTACTATAAGATGTTTAGAAGCTCTTTAGTTTTGCTATAAGGTTTCCAACAGATCTAAAGATTGCCCACAATTCAGGGCGTTGTCTTTCATTAAAATTCCAGCTGGAATATAAATCTTTGCTAGAGTGCCCTCTCTCCCTTTCTCACTCCAGTGTTCACTGGCTGTGTACTATGTAGAGAGAACAGCAGCGCCTCAGAGGGTATAAATCAGCAGAACTCCAGGCAAGTCAGTGGAGAGAGGGATCTAGCCACAAATGCTGCAGTTGTTTTAGAAATTCCATCCTCTCCCTGAAAACCCTCCTGAGATTTTTACCAGCATTGCTCCCTCTCTCTGGTCCCAGTTCATATAGAATTACAATAAAAAAGGATATTTATCACCAGTGATTAAACCCGTTTCCGTGGGATTATAGAGTATTATCTGATGATGGTAGTAAAAGAGTCATCATCTAGTTTACTATCAGCCCAGATCCTATTTTGCTTTAATGTATTTGGAGCCTTCACCCTTAAGGTCAGATTCGTAGCTGGTATAGCTCCTCTGCAGCACAAAGCGCTACATGGATTCAGCGGTGCTGACTTCTCATTTCGCCCCCTCTACTGTAGGCCCTGTCCCACTCCACTCCCAGCCCTGCCTCTTCCCACCCACAATGGGCTCCCGGTTCAAGATCCAGGAGGGAGGAGGAGGAGGAACACTGCAAATCAGCTGTTCACAGCACTCTGAAAGCACTGGAAGGGAAGGGGAAGAGTTGGTTAGTAAGGGTGTGTCTAGACTACCTAGTTTTGTCGACAAAAGTGGACTTTTGTCAACAAAACTATACCAGCATCTACACTACCGCTGAGTTCTGTCGACATAACGTCGACAGAACTCAGCAGTTTTGTCGACGCTGGTATACCTCATTTTACGAGGCATAACACCTTCTGTCGACAGAACTCTGTCGACAGAAGGTGTTATTGCCTGTAACGTTGCGTCCAGACTACGGAGTTCTGTTGACAAAGCAGCTTGCTTTGTCGACAGAACTCAATGTGTCTGGACGCTCTTTGTCGACGGAAGTTTTGTCGACAGTATCTGTCGACAAAACTTCCGTCGACAAAACCCGGTAGTCTAGACGTACCCTAAGAGAGATGCAGGGGGAAGGAGGGGAGCTTGGTATCAGTGGGTGCTCTGCACCTGCTACTTTTTCCCCATGGGGCTTCAGCCCCAGAATACCCACAGTCTGCACCTCTGCACTGACTTACGTTATCTGATCAGCTGGCTCTGCAGTTCCTTGGGGACTAAAGAGAAGTTCTGTAAAGACAGCAGCACCTCTTGCTCTATGTAACCCCCATCTGTAAGTTCCTAGTCTGTCCATTAGTAGTGAATCACATTAGCCTTTGAGTTCATTGTGTATAGGTGCTGAAGTCAACGTCATTTATTATTTTATGTAATTCATAAGGAGCCCGTACCAAGCCACCTCCATCAGGACTGCTGCCCCGTTGTGTTAGGGGCTTTGCGCGCACACACACACACACACACACACACACACACACACACACACACACACACACTCCCTGCTCTGAAGAGCTCATTGCCAGGAATCAGGATCTGCACCAGCACCAGTCTGGAAGGAGGGCCCTGCAGCAGGGCCAGTGCAGCCAATCTAGACTGTATTAGGCTATGCTGTCGGATGGGTTGGAAGAATCTGAAGATTGGTACAGCAGCTACTCCAAGCATTTGCCCTTGGCTAGGATAGCCCCCAAGCCAGTTCATTCCCAGCCTGCACATGCCCTACCTCACTCCTGGTTCAGACCCTCCACTCCAGTTTCTGACCCTGGCTCTAACCACTGGGCATGACCACTCACATGACACTCTGGAATGGTGGGGAAAAGAGGAATGTGCTCAGAAGTTTGCCATTTTAATTGTGATTATATATATATATATATATATATATATATATATATAGCCTTGCATGTATTATTATAGATAGACAAAGTAAGTGGCATGTGTTCTCATCCTCCTTGCCACCTAGCCAATGTTACCTGGCTCAGTAGTTCTGAACAGGGTCTTCAAGGAAATGAGATACTGAAATTACAGCACAGCGTAGAAAGGATAATCCATATGGAAAGGGGAGGTACGTGGACAAAGGTGCAAAGATGAAAGAAACAGGTCACTGGCTTGTTGAGGCCATGGTCAGAAGTTACTGGTGGGGTGTCCTGACAGATATTCTGTTTGGCTCAATGTTGATAACTATTTGGCTGTGTGTGTGTGTGTGAGGCCCTGTCCATTGTGCCGCCTCTGAGCAGGTAGCCGGCACAGCAGACGCCGAGAATCAATCCCCACAAAGACCATAAAATTAGATAAGGTGTAAAGGCACCAGGCCCAGTTTACTATAAATTAAGCACAGTAATAGTTCCCTGGATCAGATGTCTAGGAATGCGTGTCCGTGACAATGGATTCAGCTCTGTCAGTGAAAGGATTCTTTCCTGTTCCCTACACTGGACAAGCACAGCCCCTCTAAGGGTACGTCTACACTGCCGCCCTAGTTTGAACTAGGGTGGCTAAAGTAGGCATTCGAACTTGCAAATGAAGCCCGGGATTAAAATATCCCGGGCTTCATTTGCATGTTCCTGGGCGCTGCCATTTTTAAATGCCCCGTAGTTCGAACTTCCTGCCCACGGCTTCCTTGCAGGAGGAATAACAGTAGTTTGAATTAGGAGCTTTAATTCAAACTACCTAGTCCGTGTCACGTGTAGCCGCAGGCAGGTAGTTCGAACTACGGGGCATTTAAAAATGTCAGCACCTGAGAACATGCAAATGAAACCCGGGATATTTAAATCCTGGGCTTCATTTGCAAGTTCGAATGCCTACATTAGCCACCCTAGTTCGAACTAGGGTGGCAGTGTAGACATACCCTGAGATATATTTTTATATACAGATACAAATTGCATATCACTTCTGACGTATCCAGTTGCCACCTTCTGATGTACCTAGATACCACCCTTTGTACATGGTGGTTCAATCAAATCAGCACGATCCATCATGATGTCATTCTAGATCCTATCCTCAGCCTGGGTCAGTATGTTCCTGTTATTTGTGGGGAGTATGTTGGTACCAAGATGTCTCCTCACGAGATGTTCTGTTATGACCCCTCTGGAATGTGTTTATAGCCTGTGCCTAGTACCTCTTAAGTGAGAGTGTTTCTCATCTTGGCAAGTTCTGTGAGCAGGGGCCTGCCTCTTGCTCACAGCTTCACTTCTCTTAGTCAGCAAAGTCTGGACCATTGTTACCTAGGCCTCAGGCCTCACACCAGGCCTGTAAGAGTTTATGTTCCAGGCCCCCATCGTACTACAGAGGCTGCCATCAGTGGTAGGGTGCAGAGAGCAAGGGACAACATAAGCAACAAGAGTAGACAAATAGGGAGGAGTAGAATTGTGAAGGGTTTCAAGGGAGCTTGAACTTGACTACATGGAAAAGGAGAGCCAGCGGAGGAACTTAGAACATAAGAATGGCCATACTGGGTCAGACCAAAGCTCCATACCTGTATCCTGTCTTCCAACAGTAGCCAATGCCAGATGCCCCACAAGGTCATCATCAAGTGATCCATCCCCTGTTGCTCATTCCCATCTTCTTGACTGCAGTGGGCGGAATGACATTATTAGGGATCTTCTCCAGGAAGACGAATTTCATTTTGAATGGACTGGAGAAGGGTGACTCGGTGAGGTCAGAGAGAAGACTGTGGAAATCAGGCTGGGGGATGGAGGACGGGACAGACAAGTCAGGCTAGAGAGAAGACTTGACTTGAATTCAGAAATATACACATGGAAAGGGCACTAGACTGACGTGGGTACAATCTGTTATTTTTGGATCAAGAGAAAAGTCAATATAATGGCTTTCAGGGTGTGGGGACTGTCCACAGTGATAGACAAAAGGAGATTAGGGAGGACTTGGGAGAAAACACCAGCAGTTCAACTTTGGCCATGTTAAATATGAGTCACAGGGACTGTTGAATATATGGGATTAAACTGTGTGAAACCAGTCAAGTAATCATCATTAATAATAAAGGTAATCAATGGCATGAAGATGGTAATGGAAGCAAATGAACTCATCCAAGAAAAGAGTGTAAGAGTAGAACCCAGAAAAGAGCTCTCAAATCACTTCGAGTGTAGAAGACAGGAAGGAAAAGGCATTTTAAAGAATAGTGATAGAAATGTAGCCGTGTTAGTCTGGGGTAGCTGAAGCTACATTGTCCTGCATTTTGCATCTTAAAGAGACACCGATGGAGTAGGCAGGAAAGGATGGATTTACCAGGGCCCGTGAAATATAAGTTGCTGAAAAAGGGATATGACTGATTGGTCTGAAAAGCAGTGGTCAAGATTATGAGGACAAAGTAGATGCATTGAGATTCTCCAGCCATTAGAGACTTCCAATATATTCATTCCATTTGCTGCTTTGGTCTCCAAATCTATCTTTGGGGATGACTGCAGTTTCCTCTTGATTTTTTTTCACTGTCAAGTGCTGATTGCATATGGGATCTCTCAGGACTAGTTTCAGCAGAAGATTGGGTATTTGACCTTTTTGCTGAGTGGAAGATGGGTTTTCCGGCTCTCATGACACTAGACCTACAACATGCGCTGTTATAGTTTAATGTTCATTGATTCGCTTCAAACTCTTCTTAGCTCGGAAATATAGAGCAAGACAAGTCTCCTTAGAGTCAAGAGCTACTGTGTGTTTTTAATGTCAATGGAACTACTCATGTGCTGACATGCCTACTTAGATCAGAGCCTTTGCAGAAACAGGCTGAAACCAAAGCCACCTACTGAGAATATAGTTGCACTTCAGAAAGTTGGGATCCAGATGCTAACTTTATGGCTCAAGCCGATCTTTAGTAGTTAATGGCGTTTATTCCCTCTCCGTTGCCTCTTTGAAACAAGCACAGGTTTGGTCTTAAGGCTTGTCTACACTGCTGTTGGGACGTGTGATTGCAGCATGTGTAGAGATACCCCAATCAGCTGTGATCTAACGAGACCAAAACTAGCTCAAGTGATGACAGCAATGCAGCCACAGCAGCATGGGTTGTGGATGCTGGAATAGGAATCCAGATTCCTGGATGAATAAATGTTGCTAGAGCTTCACTGCTGCTGTTAGTCTGTCTAGAGCAAGGCTAGTTTGGGTATGCTACCACAGTGGCTGACACACCTCCCCGCTGCAGTGTAGACAAAGTCTTAGATTGTGGACCTTAATTCATAACCCATCTGAAAACGGGATCAATATTTTCACGTGTTTTTTGGCACACAAATCCCCTGAGCAGCTATAATTAAACAGCCCCACCATCAGTTAAAGCAACACTTGCCAAAATAAACATGATGTATCTATATTTGGTCTGAGACCGGCTTCCAGCTGCAATTAATGGTAATTAATGACTCGATCAGCCAGGGGCTGTTCAATATTTTATCTCAAGTAGGAACAGTTCACTGGTTCTTTTATTATTGGAAAATAAGACCTTTTGACTTGGTAGGTGAGAATAAATCAAATTGGATGAAACCATTATGTTCCTCCATCCTAGTCCGTTTATCCTTCTCTGAGGTGCATACAAATGACCACCCAGGCAATCCAGCGAGGCCATAATAAGCCTGCATTTCAAGCAATGAAATATTCATCATTTTATAACTGGATGAAAACTCCAGAAGGAAACACCACAAATAGGCCTCTTGGGCTATGTCTACAGTGCACACTTACTTCGAAATAACAGAGTGCGCGTCTACATTGCTAGCCCATTATTTCAAAATAGTTTTGAAATAACGCCTTCTTACTCCGACTTCTGTAACCCTCAATTCATGAGGAGTAAGGGAAGTTGAAGGAAGAGTGCTCTTCCTTCGACTTCCTGCTGTGTAGGCAGGGCCAAAAGTCGAGTTCGGGTACTTCAACTTCAGCTACGCAATAAATATAGCTGAAATTGACTATCTTAACTCAGTTAGCCCACAGTGTAGCTGTACCCTTGCGTTGCTGCTAATGGAGAAGGAAGGACATGCAGGAGCGGCCCTAGACTAGCTGCCAGCAACTGGCGCCCTAGGTGAACCATGCAATCGGCACCCCCACCTCCAAACCCCTCAATGATATTGCACCACCATTTGGTGCCCCAGGGTGCCCCATTTAACTTGGCACCCTAGGTTACTGCCTCGTTTGCTTATATGGATGGGCCGCCCCTGAGTATGTGCAACTATGGCACTGAGGCAACTTCCTTCAAAACCCATACCAGCGCTCATCGCAGTACCAAACCTTTCACAATTACATTATTCAACTGGCATGGCTGTGTCCATTCCAATTGGCATTTTAGGATGTCATGAGAGCTGGCGAAAAAAATCAAATTTTGAAATCTTTCAACCAAAAGTAACATTTTTCACACAAAAAAAGATTCCTCCTTTCCATTTTTGACCAGCTATATGTGTAACCATGGGGAAGACAACTGGGAGAAGAAAAGTAAATAATAGCAAAGAATGTGGCCAGATAAGGAAAGGCTCAGAATATTTAAAGACTCATAGATGAAACACTTTTCATATGTGTTCATTTTTTTAAACTGTATCCTTTGGTATATATGGTTGTGACAATTTTCTTCCACTATTTGATCTGAGGAAGTGGGTCTGGCCCACGAAAGCTCATCATCTAATAAACCATCTTGTTAGTCTTTAAAGTGCTACATAGTCCTGTATTTTGTCATAGATGAAAGAGACAGCTTAGGGGAGATAAATGATGACTAATGAGACACTTGCCAAGTATTACCAACTTCCATAGGTGCTTCATACCAGACTGAAGGATACAAAATAAAGGCTGTGTCAACTGTTGTAAATTATCTGGCCACATTTTTTTCCTATTTACTTTTTTTCTTCCATCAATAAATTCCTTCTTGTTACCTATACTCCTAATTTTCCTGACCGAATAGCCACACCACAATTGTAAGCTACGTCTACACTAACCAGTTTATTTGAAAATTAGTTATTTTGAAATAGTTATTTTGAGAGTTACTATTTCAAAATAAGCTTATTCCTCTTCAGAAACTGGAGCTATTATTTTGAAATAACAAGCCCCTTATTTCAAAATAACGGGCTTCGTAGAGTGGATGCTCTCCTCGTTATTTCAAAATAACGGGCTTCGTAGAGTGGATGCTCTCGACGTTATTTCAAAATAATGGGCTTCGTAGAGTGGATGCTCTCCACATTATTTCAAAATAACTCCCCAGTGTAGATGTGCCCGTAAGTGTTCCAGGCACATAATATGAAAAATTGAATTAACTTTTTTTCATTGGCAAAAAAATGGATTTCTAGAAGTGTAATTAGCCAGCCCTAGCCATATTCCTCTGCTCTAGTAGTCAACTGTCCTGTGTTAGACATAGCTTCTGTCACTACTAGGAACTGGTTTGTGGCATCCTACCTGTTGTTCATCTGGTGCAGTAAACTAGCTCTGAGAGTAGCCACAGCCAGGTGCAACAAATTCCTGAGAACACCACTACCTGTCCATAGGGCACTTAATAGCTGGATTATGCCCTGAACCATGATTCAACATGTCATGTCTCTTAAGATATCATAGGGAGCCCTGTGAACATGGGGTGATGTCTGTAGTATCAGAAGATGCTGTGTATTCTGCTGGTTGATTGCTGGGCACTGTGCTAAGCCCTCCCCCAGGCAACATCCAATCAGCAGAATAGTGATAGAAATGTAGCCGTGTTAGTCTGGTGTAGCTGAAACAAAATACAGGACTATGTAGCACTTTAAAGTCTAACAAGATGGTTTATTAGATGATGAGCTTTCTGGCCCACGAAAGCTCATCATCTAATAAACCATCTTCTTAGTCTTTAAAGTGCTACATAGTCCTGTATTTTCAATCAGCAGAGGACTCCATGGTAAGGAAAGAGAAAGGAAGGCTGGCTCTTTGCAACGCCAGAGTCTGCCCTATAGGGAAACCTTTGAGGGAGGGAAAGGGGGCGGGATGCCTTCCCCCGCATGTCCCTCAGTCACTGTGGTGGCGTGTGGAGCTCTGAACTACACAGCATTAGCAGGAAGTATAAATTCTGCAGAGGAGGGTTGCTTAGGGCCAGGGAGTCAGTACTTTATTTACAAGCAGGCAGGAAGAGTAAAATAAGGAAGGGCTGGTGGTTAAAGATCTAGAAGCCTAGCCTGTAAAACAGGGATCTCTCTTTCAGGGAGGGGTAGTTTTAGAGAAAACCCAGGGGTCTCAGAAAAAATATAACCCAGCCCTCTGAGCTACAGAAAGGGCGAGTTCTGGGGACTAGTGAAAAGAAGGGGTCAAAACCAAGGGAAGGGATAGCATTGGTACAGAGAAGTTCCCGTTCTACCTGTGGTATTTATATGGCCCCGTCCTGGTAATATTTGAGCATCTCACAAGCAATGTTCCCGCTGATCATTTCCAGCCATGTGCAGAATAAATGTTATGTGCACCAAGGCATGTGCAAATGTGCACCACCAAGAGAAAGACAAACCTAGCTGTGAGCGCTCTGCTAATCAGCTGGCTGGCACTGGCGTCTTTCCAGAGCAGCTGCACAAGTGCACAGTTACAGGGAACACGGCTCACACAAAGAGTCTAATCTCTTTCTCCTCACAGCAGTGAGGCAGAGCCGTGCTGTTTATCCCTATCCTACGGCTGGGCACTGAGGCACACGCAGACCAAAGACTGGATGTTTAAAAGTATATAGGGCATCTAATGGGATTTTCAAAGGTGCCAAGACGATTAGGTGGCTTGTAAACCCCAAGAGATGCCTAGCTGCCTCTTTGGGTGTGTCAAAGCTTTTGTAACTCTGGCCTGAGATCACACAGGAAGTCCATAGGGGAGGAAGTAGAACTCAGGTCTCCCAGGGATAACTCACTATCCAGCAGTCCAGCCTCTCTCTCTCTTTCTCTCTCTCTGCTGCATATGGCAAAAGAAGAGGGTACTGATAGATGGGAGCCAAACCAAGCCATCCAGGAAGGATAAGGGAGGAGACCCATGTGAGAGGCGATTGCTTAACTTCCAAGAGGAGGGGGCAGATTCTACCCCAGGCTCGGCTGCAAAGTCCTGGCTGTTGTGCAATTTTACATTTTAACTGAAAACTATAAGTACATAAGAACGGCCATACTGGGTCAGACCAAAGGTCCATCTATCCCAGTGTCCTGTCTGCTGACAGTGGCCAATGCCAGATGTCCCAGAGGGAGTGAACAGAACAGAGAATCACCAAGTATCAGGGGGTAGCCGTATTAGTCTGGATCTGCAAAAGCGACAAGGAGTCCCGTGGCACCTTATACACTAACAGATTTATTGGAGCATAAGCTTTCGTGGGCAAAGACCCACTTCGTCAGATGCATGTAGTGGAAATTTCCTGAGACAGGTTTAGGATTAAACAAAGACTTAGTACAAGTACAAAAGCAGTTTCTCCTCTCTTGCTGTTCGCACCGCCACATCAGCTGCTAGAAGAGGGCCTCGCCCTCCCTGACTGAATTAATCTCATTATCTCTATCCTTATTCTGGCCTGTATATTTATACCTGCCTCTGGAAATTTCCACTACATGCATCTGATGAAGTGGGTCTTTGCCCATAAAAGCTTATGCTCCAATACATCTGTTAGTCTATACATCTGTTAGTCTATGTCTACACTGCCATCCTAGATCGAAGTAGGGTGGCTAATGTAGGCATTCGAACTTGTAAATGAAGCCCGGGATTTAAATATTCCGGGCTTCATTTGCATGTTCCCAGGTTCCGCCATTTTTAAATGCCCCATAGTTCGAACTACCTGCTTGTGGCTACACGCAGCATGGATTAGGTAGCTTGAATTAAAGCTCCTAATTCGAGCTACCCTTAAACCTCCTTGCAGGAGGAATAAGAGTAGTTTGAATTAGTTGTTTGTTTTAAACCTGCTGCCTATTAATTTCATTTGGTGATTCCTAGTTCTTACGTTATGAGAAAAAGTAAATCACTTTTCCTTATTCACTTTTTCTAAACCACTCATGATTTCATAGACCTTTATTATATTCATTCTTAGTCTCCTCTTTTCTAAGATGAAATGTCCAAGTCTTTTTAACCTCTCTTCATATGGGACCCGTTCCAAACCTCTAATCATGTTTGTTGTCCTTTTCTGAACATTTTCCAATGACAAGAGATATTTTTTGAGATGAGGTGACCACATCCATACGCAGTATTCAAGATGTGGGCGTACCATGGTTTTATAGGGCGTCAATAAAATATTTTCTGTCTTATTCTCTCTCTTTTTTAATGATTCCTAACATTCCGTTTGCTTATCTGACTGCCGCTGCAGGACATTGTAGATAGTTCTCTGAAAATATCCACTCAATGAGTCTGAGATCTCTCTCGAGTAGTTACAGCTAAATTAGACCCCATCATATTGTATGTATAGTTGGGATTCTTTTTTTCTCCAATGTGCATTACTTTACCTTGCATACACATTGGCTCAGTGACTGGGCGACAAAATGTCAAATGAAATTTTATGTTTATCAATGTGTAGCTGGGGATATGATGGCTCAGATATTTAAGTATAAAGTGCATAGTTATTAGACACATGTTAATATCTAAGGGCACTTCTACACTGCAGGGCAAAAGTCAAATTAAGCTACGCAACTCCAGCTACGTGAACTGCGTAGCTTAAGAGGAACGTTCTTCCTTTGACTTCCCTTACTCCTTGTGAAATTAGGGTTACAGAAGTAGGAGTAAGAAGTCTGCCATCTCAAAATTATTTTGAAATAATAGGTTGCAGTATGGACTCGCTCTTTGTTATTTTGAAATAACATCAATTATTCCGAAATAATACTGTTGTGTAGAAGTGCCCTGAGATATTAGGCACGTGCCTAATAACTATGCACTTTGGGTAGCTCTTCCTCTCGAAAGAAAGTTGGAGGGTCATATCTTCCAGTCCTTAATACAGTAAAACTTCTATTGACTCCACTCAGAGTACCTGGGCCTGTTTATTTTTCTTTCCTGCCTACAGTGGCCATGAAATATGTTAAAAGTCTAATTTTGTTCTCAACTTTAAATGGTGCACTTTTCTCAGTGTTGGATTTAATATATTCTCCTGTGAAGCCTGCAACTGTAATGTGTGTTTAAGAGTCTTCTGGATGAACAGGAATGTGTGTTCTAGATCTTGCAACTGGCATGGTTAGGTCATGAACAAGATCAAGAACACATATTTCTGTTCATCCAGAAATATAATTGATGCCATCATGTGCCTAAAGTGTCCATCTGCTATGTATATCGGACAAACTTCTCAGACACTTCGCCAAAGAATCAATGCACATAAAACAGACATCAGGCTCTCACAGAGAGAAAACTGTTGCTTGCCATTTTAGCCAGACTGACTATTCTCTCAATGACCTTAAATATGCATATTGCTTCAAAGAGATTTTAACTCCAGACTTCAAAGAGAAGCCTCAGAACTGTCATTCATGCTTAAATTTGACACTTTGCATATGGGTCTTAAAAAAGATGCTAATGATCTCCCCCATTACAAAGATAGCTTCCCCAATTATCATCCCTAATGTCATTACCTCACAGACACTAACCTTCCCCCCTCACTCCTCCTCTGTTCTTAAACCTGATTCGTCATTTTTATATGTGTTCACTTTTTTTGTATCACTTTGGTATATAGGATTATGACAATTTTCTTCCACAATTTGATCTGAGGAAGTGGGTCTGGCCCATGAAAACTCATCACCTAATAAACCATCTTGTTAGTCTTTAAAGTGCTTCATAGTCCTGTCTTTTGTTTCAGCTAGACCAGACTAAAACGGATGCATCTCTATCACTATTCCTGCCCTCAGGCACTCACACACTTACACAGGCCTGAGTTGCAGAAGGAGCCAAGGCATATAGATCCTGGAGGGTCTGTTTGCTCATCATGGCTGGGGAAGCTGGTCAGGAGGAGAGACACTGGCTGTAGAGAGGAGTTTCTCAGGAGCAGGGGAAGAAAGAGAGTGTCTCACGTGTGCTACCTCTCCTTATATAGTGTCTGAATGGCTCCTGTGACTCATTCACCTCGTCCTCAGGGAGCATGCCCAGACTTCACCATAGCAGTTTTCACATACCTAAAAAGGTGCTACAAGGACGAGGGAAAAAAATTGTTCTCCTTCACCTCTGAGGATAGGGCAAGAAGCAATGGGCTTAGGAAAATGTTCCTAATGTCCAACCTAAACCTCTCTTCCTGCATTCTAACTCTCAGGCTGGTGACACACTGGAATGAATTGCCTAGGGAGATTGTCTAACCTGTTCTTAAATATCTCAAGTGATGGAGATTTCACAGACACCTGTCAGGGATGATCTAGACCAGTGTTTTTTAAACTGTGTTCCACAGCACATGGTGTGCCGCAAGGCAGTCGGAGGTGTGCCTCAGAGAACAGAATTCAAAATGGCCACCCTTAAAGGAGCAGGCTACCTTTTATTGATTAAAAAAAAAAAAAAAAAACTTTCCCCTGATCCCCCCCCCCCCCCCCCCCATCACTTTCCCCCGGGCTTTTTTTCCCCACTCCTCAACAAAAAATCCTTGGTGTTCTTCATAAAAAAAATTGTTTTGGTGTTCTTTGATCTTAAAGTTTAAGAAACACTGCTCTGGACAGTGCATGGTCCTGCCATGGGGGCAGGGGACTGGACTCAATGACCTCTCGAGGTCCCTTCCAGTTCTGGGATTTTATGATTCTCTGGCTCCAGAGAGAAGCAAATTCTGTCAACAAGGTCAAGATCAGAGGCAGGTCAATGTCAGGGAGTGATGATCAGGAGTATCTATGAACCTGGAATCAGGTGACATGAGTCAGAGTTCTGAGATCATAGGGTAAGGCAGGGCCTAAGGGGCAGCGTAGGCCAGAAAGCTGATACCCAAACAACTTCTTGACCACTCTTCAGAGTTAAATAGTAAACATGAGCCAACCATTGGGCCTCAGTGAGCTGTCAATCTGGCCCCTTGGGCAGTACAACCTGCAATGTCTAATCCCCACAGTGTTTCTTGGCTATAGCTTTTTGTAGCCTCCCTGCAGTGTGGGCCTGTCCACACTCCAGATACCATGGACCTCACTTCTAGCTCTGTGTAGCCTTACACAGCTTGGCTACGTCTACACTGGCACCCTTTTCCGGAAATGCTTAAAACGGAACAGTTTTCCATTATAAGTATTTCCTGAAAAAGCGCGTCTACAATGGCAGGATGCTTTTCCGGAAAAGCACTTTTTCCAGAAAAGCGTCCGTGGCCAGTGTAAACGCGCTTTTCCGCAAAAAAGCCCTGATTGTCATTTTCGCGATAGGGGCTTTTTTGTGGAAAACACTACTGTGCTGTCTACACTGGCCCTTTTCCGGAACAGTTTTCCGGAAAAAGGACTTTTGCCCAAACGGGAGCAGCATAGTATTTCCAGAAAAGTGGCTGATTTCTTACAGTAGATCGTCAGTACTTTTCCAGAAATTCAAGGGGCCAGTGTAGACAGCTGGCAAGTTATTCCAGAAAAGTGGCTGATAAGAATAAGTGGCCAGTGTAGACACAGCCCTTGTGTTCTCATACTTGCATTAACGTCTATGCAACTCACAGTTTACCAGAAGCAGCGTTTGCCGCGTATTGGACCGCCCCTCTGGGAAAACAGTAGTGTTTTCAAATGAACTCTTTTCTGGGGAGAAAATGAAGAAGTGTATTTTTCCCAGCTTGGGTTCCTGAACAGCTGACCACAACCATTTCTGACCTTTCTTCCCTGCACCCTGCTTGTTATACCATAAGAGCCTCCTCTGGATTTTCAAAAAAATCATTCGTGAATACAATCTGTTGGGTCTAACTTAAACAAGGAAGCTGCCATTTGTCAGAACTCCCTTTAATTTGCCTGCCAGGTGACATCAGGCGATGCATTAATCTTCTAACATAAAACATTTTAAAAAGCCTATTCAGGCAGAATTCAAAATCCCTTCCAACCACCCAGTCAAAAAAGAAAAGAAAGCAGTTTCTTGCCATTCCCACTGTCTTAGGAACATTTCTTTAGTCTTCTCTAAAATCCCTTTCAAATAGAGGCGAGGAGTCCTGTGTCACCTTATAGACTAACCGCAGTGTTGGAGTATAAGCTTTTGTGGGCGAAGACTTGGTCAGATTCATGTAGTGGAAATTTCCAGAGGCAGGTATAAATATGCAGTCCAGAATCAGGCTAGAGATGACGAGGTGGATCCAATCAGGGAGGATGAGGCTCACTTCTAGACCTCTGGAATCCTCCCTGATTGGATCCATTTCATCATCTCCAGCCTGATTCTGGACTGCATATTTATACCTGCCTCTGGAAATTTCCACTACATGCATCTGACCAAATGGGTCTTTGCCCACGAAAGCTTATGCTCCAACACTTCGGTTAGTCCATAAGGTGCCACAGGACTCCTCAACGCTTTTGCAGATTCAGACTAACACAGCTACCCCTCTGATACCTTTCAAATAGGTGTACTTAAAAGGTCCCCAACTTCAGGCTACTGCCACCCAAAAAGGATCCAAGTTTCAGATTCCACAAGTCAAATAGACCCCTGTTTTTTCCACTCCACTTCTGATGAAGTGTGGTTTACCCATGAAAGCTCATGATCCTATGTATTTGTTAGTCTCTACAGTGCCACGGGTCGATTTGATTTTAAAAGTTACAGACTAACATGGCTTACCCGTCTGAGACTTTTTGCCTATTTCTATGTTTGTTGTTGGATTTACACCTTCCATAGGTGAGCCTACTTGGATCCAATTTTGATCTAGGAAACACTTGGTGGCCTCTGCAAGGAACTGACTTGCCACGTTTGTATTGTAGCAGCTAAAACCCAGACTGGGGCTCTGTTTTGCTTCACACCAGGCAGACACATAATTACAGTGCCTGCCACAAACAATCTGTGATGGATAGGAGAGGATACAGCTTGCCTAAAATCACAGCACAGGTAAGTGGAAGAACCCAGAATAGAAACCACATCTTCTTAGTCCCCTAGCTACTTGTCTTATCACTTACCTCCTAGTGCGTCTGCTACTGGCACGACTTCATAATTCCAGACGCTAAATTGCACTGAGTGGGCTAGCACTTCATTGATTAGTTTTCTTATTCCCCTTTCACATCAACAATTGCTGGAGCTGACAGTGCATAAGTGGGAGAGAAAGTGATCTGTGCACAGGGCACATTCTGTATTAAGTTGCTGTCCATGATGCATGTAGGGATAGGAACCCTAAACCTGCCCATTGTTTACCAGCTCCTGGGGCCAGTAGCAAAAAAGACGGGGTGAGGCACTAGCAAGAATGCATTCTAACAACAGAACACTCAGCTGTATTTTTGTTATCAGAGACATTCCTTGCATGAGTAAAACTTTGGAACCGGTGGCGTTAACTAAGAAAAATGTGAGCTATGAAAGACCAGACAGATTCATAAATTAAACAGGAGTTTCTGGGAATAAGTGTGTCCTCCAAACTGCCACTATGACTAATTCAGCATCATGAGTACATAATGCAAAGCCTGTCTTTATTAGATCACCATGCCTGCACCGTAAACCAGCAGGAATTTTAGTTGTGACATAAAAGCAGAGGACATGCAATGAATTTTAAAAACCAATGTATAGAATACAGCTGATCTCTAATTAGTAGAGACCCCAGATCGATTGTCAGGACTTCCGTCTGCAGGGTGAGCGACGAATACCCAGCCGGGTACAGTAGTATTATTGGTCTCTATGCAGGAAGGATAATTCTGTGGTTAAAGCACTGACGTGCCATTTAGGAGGTCTAGCTTATATTCCTGACTCTCGCTATGTCAGCTTGGGCATGTCATTTGATTTTCGTGCCTCTATCTCCACCAGTAAAATGGGGAGAACGCCCCTTCCTTGTCTGATCTCTTTAAATTGCAAACTTTTAGAGACAATGTTTTTCTTATTATGGATTTGTCCCGTATCTAATGCATGGGGGTTCTAAACTTGGCTGAGGTCTTGAGGTGAAATGGTAGAATTAATAATAATCAAGAGACGTCTGCTCTTGCGTGTCCAGTTATTAAAGGGATGAACTAAAAACACAATTCATTGGGTCCTTTTCCCCCACAGACTGAAATGGAAGGCAAAGCTTGAGTGTAAGTGAAATAAGAAAATACAGGCAATTTCTATATGAACTGTCTCTTCTTCCCTCCCTAACCTAAGTAATAAAATGAATGCACGTCATACACATAGATTGATCAGCTGCAGAGCACAGAGAGTGGTTAATATCTATTCTGCATTAGCTGAACTGAAGCCACTGCTATTCTGCACTAAGAGTGCCCCTCTGTGGTTCAGCTTAATCCACTTTGACAGTGGTTTAAGCTAAAATGCACACAGGCATTTTTTTCGTGTGGAATAAGAATCCATACAGGGAGTCAGTGCAAGGTAGCTATTACACTTCATAGCCACACATTAGCTTATTCCACTCTAACTCTCCTGTAGAGATTAGCCTTTAGTGGCCGGCAAAAACCAAATGGTTCAAACTCAGATGCTTATCTGAACCTTTAAGTCAGCAACACTTGCCTGGAGATGTCTGAGGAATCTCTAGTCACTCACGCTCCTGGCTGTGCTAGGAATACCCTAAGAAAAGTCTTTGCTTGATATAGAATAGTAGAAGTGGAAGGAACTTTGAGAGGTTGTCAGACAAATGCAGGGAACAAAGCCACTGAGGAGCTAACTGTGCAGGCGGGGTGGGGGAGTGGGGAAAACATTTAGCTAGAACTTTCCAGAAGTTCTATAGTCCTCGATTCTAGAACTAGGCAAAGTTTAAGTCTTTGTGAGCTGATGTATCCGTCTCTGCAGTCATGGGCCCCACACAAGACCCAGGCCCACTGATGGGGGAAGGGTGGGTGAAAGGGGCAGCTGCCCTGGAGCCTACTGAGTCAAAAAGGCCCGGGACTCCCAGAAACCGCTGCTGCTGTTAAATGACTGACTGCCAGAGCCCTGCATAGCACATTTCAGAGCCCCCAGTGGTATGCTCTGGAAGGCGACAAAGGCTAGGGGGTGCACGGTATGCTCCAGGCAGCATTGGGAGGAGCTAGCTGCTTGGTCCCCGCCCCTTCCATTTGAGGCCCTGCCCCTTTCAAGAGCATGGAGCCAAGGCCCCTCTCCACAACCTTGCATAGGGGCCCAGCGAGTCTGTTAGCTCCCCTGACAAGACCTGTGATAGCCAAGTGCCTGTGACATTAACACAGCTCTGCCTTTCTGGAAAAGCTGTGCCTGTTTGAGTCAGCAGAAGCTAGATTGTAAAAGGGTTTAATATTTATAGTTCCTCCAGACAAATTTGGTTTTATCTCTGAATAAATTCTTAATTATTCTTCCATGATGTAGTGCTCTCCATTAATAATCCATTAGTTTGCAAAGCCAGAACAATTCTCCTCGGCTTAGATTCCCTGAAAATGCCAGCTGAATCCCGTAAGTACGATGGTTCTGCGTGTAGCATCTCAGAGCATATAGAAGCAAGATCCATTAAATCACAGTAACTTATTCCAGAGTGAAGCGTAGAAACCTATCCTATTTAGGAGGGCTATGCCCACCGTCAGCTCCTCACAGCTTAGCCAGTCAATATTTTACCCTTTTAAAGAATATATCCTGCCAGTTGCTGGAACAAGAATTTTCAAAGCCGTCAGACCATATAAATATCATTGTAAGTATAGCAAAAAGGAGAATTTAGTGCCAGTGAAAAGAGTCATCCTGGAAGCTCCGGAGTCTGAGGTCCTCTGTTGCTTATTTTACGTTAACACCTAAGATCCCAGCAGAAATCAGGACTCCTTGTAGAAAGTGTTTTACATAGAGATAGTGAGAGAAACAGGGTAAAGGGTAGAATGGGGAAATGGAGGCACAGAGCTGTGAAATGATTGGTCCTCCACCACACAAGGATCAGTAGCAAAGCCAGGAATAAAGCCCAGATCTCCTGACTCCTAGCCCCGTACCCTTTCCATTAGGTAACACTACCTTGTCTTAGGAGTAATAGAACAAACAGAACTTCATTAGCAGACCACTCTGGACTGGAATAAATATCTTAGGGGTGAGAGGAGCCGCTTGCCTCTATTGTCAGTAAATGCAAATGCCGCGGGGGATATTTAAATCCCCCGCAGATTTGCAATTGCGACCCGTCTCAGTAGCATCCCTTTTCCGGAAAGGGGTGCCAATGTAGACGTAGCCCATATGTCTCCAGCCTCAGTATTGAAACGTCCACCAACGTAAGTGATATTTATCGTCCCCTCCGTATAGGGTCTTATGATACTGAAACTCATCCACTGTGACAGGTCACCTAGTATTCCTCAACTTGGAGAGCTTATCTAAAGTATGATTCTATAGTAGGGCTGCCAAGGGATTTACAAAATTAATCGCGATTAATCGTGCTGTTAAATAAGAATACACCCCAACCTGCACCACCCCAATGCCCTCACCCATCCCCCAGAGCCAGCCTCCTGCAGTCCCCCTGCTCTAATCTAGTGCCTGTCCTTCCCCAGAACTGGCCACCCCCCCTACCCACCCTGCCCACCCTCAGAACCAGCCCCCCTGCTCTGAACCACCCCCAGCTCCCCTGCTCTAACCCAATACCTCACCCCTCCCACAGAACCGGGGACATAACCTAGGACACCCAGAAGCTGCTGCTGCTGTTAAATGACTGACTGCCAGAGCCCTGCATAGCACATTTCAGAGCCCCCCAGTGGTATGCTCTGGAAGGCGTCAAACCCCTCCCCCGACATCAGACCTGCCCTGGGTCTCACCGGAGCCGCCACAGCCACGCGCTTTTCCCTGCAGGTGCTGGGGCATGTGCGCAGAGCAGCCATTAGTGGTCTGGGTATTCGATTCCGAACGTTGCCTTTGACGGGCACATTCCGCCGCCCCCTCTCCGATTCCCTTTGCAGGGCAAAATCCTGGTCATTTTTTGCCATTTAAAAAAGCCAGCCAGATGGAGATTTAACTAGTGAAAACAAGGACATGTCCAGGAAAAACCGGACATATGGTAACCCATTAATGCGTGTTAATTTTTTTAATGTGTTAATTCCTCCCTGCATTAAACGCATGTAAATGCCTGCGATAATTGACAGCCCTAAACTATAGCTCAGTAGTCTGCCAAATAGTGTGTGCTACCCTACACTAAAAGTTCCATACTGCACTTACATGTGCTGCTTTGACATCAGAGCAAGCTTCAGAACTCATAGGGTATGGCAGCTGAGTACACCCAGGCAGTTAATGTATAGCAAGTAAAAGCATCCCAGCTTGCCAGGCATTAAGAGTCCAGGTAGACAAGTCCTAAAACATTTATAATCTAACTTGTACAGCTGGTCCAAAAAATCAGAGCAATCGTTTTCTGCTGAAAAAATGAAGTTTCACTGAAATTGAAATGTTTTGCAGGCGCGTCCATTTTTATTAAGTTTTAGGAGGGCAGGAGAGTCAAATTGTTTTGTTTCATGCTGTCAGAACATTTAAGAGGTCCAAATGCTTAGTTTTCACTTTAATATGTTTAAATATTGCCCGTGGATCTATATAGTTAAAACCACTTTGTTCCCAGTTTTTTTTTTTTTTAAATGAATTTTCATTCTGTGGGAAGCCACAAAATATCAGTGTTTCATTCAGATTCATAACAAAGATTTCAGAACAACCCATGGAGTGGAAATTCTTGTTCCTTGACCCACGCATCCTACTAATTTGAGGAAGGGCCTATCGAAGTGGGCCCATGCTTTCCAAAAACTATAACTGCATCCTGCTCCAAAGAGCTTGCAGGCTAAAGAGGATAAAATTGACTAGCACGTTGGGGATTCTATAGACATTGTTGGAAGCATCTGGTATAATGGTAATAACCGTTAATTTCTGACAGTATCTGTTAGCTCAAGAGTTTATGTACCGCCATTGTCACATTAAAGCAGAGCACACATTTTCTGTATGTGATTAATTATTAATTTCTAGGTTTTGTTTTATAACGAGCTCCGTGTGGCTTATCACAGGCAGTAATGTACCTGCACATTTTTAGCAGCCTGCGAAGGACTCATTATAATCCAGTGACTGTCACACATGTCCGGGCAAACTGCAATCTTGCTCCACTCGCTAGTGAAGGATTTCCAAATTCTCCTCTCTTAACCCCAGAATAAAATCTCATTTCCTGTTCAATAAGCCATGCCAGAACAGAACGTGAACTCTGCATTTGAGAAAGCACTGTGTTTTTTTAGTAGAGAATGCCAGGTTTTCTAAACAAAGTCACCTTATTATTGAAATAGGCACTGCTGGGTTTTAAGTTAATCCAGCTTTACTTCTCACCTCATTATTTGGTTATATTAATTACAGAAGCTTTAGCATCTTCAGGAAGAACAAACAAACAAAAACCCCACTTCCTGTCTACAAGGCAAGGTCCACCCGTAAGAGACATAAGTCCAGTTAACTTAATTACGTAGCTGGAGTCGAAGTATCTTCAAGAGTGTTTTGGCGCCGTCCACGCAGACAGAGGTCAATGGAAGCACATGTTCATGGCGACTTCACTTACGCCTTGTGAGGAACAGGACTACCGGTGCTTCTTGGAATGACCTCTCAGTTCGAATTAAAGAGTCCTCAGTAGACCCACTAATTCAAACCCTGGAAGATTGACTGCGGCAGCTTCCATCTTCTCTGTAGTGTTGACAAACCCCAAGTGATCTGCTTCAAACATAGTAAAGTCCCAGGGCAATTTAACCAATCGATGAAAACAAGTTTGCAAAATCAGATAGATCAAACTGTGCTTTCATTTGGCTCATAGAAATCCAAACTGTGGTTTCTAGCAAGGAGAACTAGGAACCGGGAGGACTGACGCTTTGGCAGATGGAGGGATAAAACAGGGGCAGGAAAAATCTCTCCAATGCTTGGACAGAGGCTGCTGTGTTACGGGTGGAGGGTGACAGTGACAGAGGGAGAATCCACCAGACTTATCCTCTTGCCCTCAAGTAATGTCAAAGTTAACACCACACATTTTACTGTGCCTGCTCCGGAACAATTACGTGGGCTTACTGAAAGAACCTTGAGAGGTCATTGAGTCCAGTCCCCTGCCCTCATGGCAGAACCAAATACTGTCTAGACCATCCATGATAGACATTTATCTAACCTACTCTTAAATATCTCCACAGATGAAGATTCCACAATCTCCCTGGGCAATTTATTCCAGTGTTTGACCACCCTGACAGTTAGGAACTTTTTCCTGATGTCCAACCTAAACCGCCCTTGCTGCAGTTTAAGCCCACTGCTTCTTGTTCTATCCTCAGAGGCCAAGATGAACAAATTTTCTCCCTCCTCCTAATGACACCCTTTTAGATATCTGAAAACTGCTGTCATATCCCCCCTCAATCTTCTCTTTTCTAAACTAAACAAACATAATTCCTTCAGCCTTCCCTCATAGATCATGTTCTCTAGACCTTTAATCATTCTCGTTGCTCTTCTCTGGACCCTCTCCAATTTCTCCACATCTTTCTTGAAATGCAGTGCCCAGAATTGGACACAATACTCCAATTGAGGCCTAACCAGCGCAGAGTAGAGCAGAAGAATGACTTCTCATGTCTTGCTCACAACACACCTGTTAATGCATCCCAGTAACAAGCACTTACAGTAGTTATGTCTTCATCTTTACAGCACTCCCTAGGGGCGTGTTAGTACTTTGTCAGAGAGAAGAGTGCTACCTACCGAGTCAAGAATTTCCCACTTCCTGTTCCTGTTGCATCCTAGGAGAGTTCCCTTGCCTGTCTAAAGGAGGGCTGTTTTGTATGCCATAGTAGTGAGAGGTGTGTATCACATTAGGAGGAAAATTCACTCCAGGTGCTCTTTGGAGGGCTTGAATAGCATATAGCTTGAAGCTAGAACTCTGTGGATTACACAATGGGATAAATTTCTCCATATCATCTCCATAATTGAAAATAATTGGAAATGGAAATGCTCTAAGGCAGAGGTTATGTTTTAAAATCAACTGGAATTTTCCAGTCAGACCACTGCAGCTAGAGAGTTGGGATATATCCCTCCTTCAGGGTGTGTCTACATAGCAAAGTTATGCTGGAATAACAGCCATTATTCTGGAATAACTATGTGCGCATCTCCACAGCAATTCCATTATTTCAAAATAATTTTGAAATAACAGATGGCTTATTCTGACTTCTGTAAACTGCATTCTATGAAGTATAATGCCGATTCTGAAATAGCTATTTTGAAATAAAGTGTGTGTAGATGCTCCACTTCTGCTATTTTGAAATGGTCCCTCACTGGGGCCATTTTAAGTTATTGCTCCTGGGGCTCTAAATCAAGATATCACATCTACATTAGGGAAGCCTGCCTCAAACTAATAATGAGGCTTCCCTGCAGTGTAGACCTGCTATTTCAAAATAAGCTATTCCGGGATAACTATTTTGGAATAACTGTGCAGTGTAGACATACCCTTACTGCCCTGGCAAAGGGAACCATCCCATTGCTGAGTAATTTAGAATGCATTGAGAGAGAAAGAGAGAGAGAGAGAGAGATGTGAAATAATACTTACAAAATATAACCGTTCGATATATATTAATGGACCGATGTTGTCGTCTTAATCACCGACTTATCACAAATTAACTGTTAAAATATGGGAAAAGTAATAAAGGAAACATTATAAAAGCATAATGTCATGCCATGTAAAAATGTCTGAATTAGAAGTAGAATACTTTTTTACAGCTTTCCCCGGGATTAATGTGCTACTCAGAATTTTATTACGGCCTTGTAATAGGCATCCACATGCTCTATGTCGTAGGTAATCTTTAATATTGATAATGTGTAATTGTATTTGCTGTAAAATGATGGAGCAAGATCGCTTGGCATATAGTGTCTGAACAGAGTGCCCCTTCTGATGTCTTTTTATGGTGGAACGCTTACCTTAATGCATGTCAATATATTTTAGAGCTTCCCTAGAGGGTGTCATATGCAATATTGGACAGAAGTAACAGTCTCAATGTGACAGGAGAGATAAGAGACGGGGCTAAGGGAACTTGTTTGGATACAAGACAGTTGCACCTCTCTAGCCTTTCACTCTGGTCCAGCAACATCCATGGTCCAGCATGATTATAGTTAGCCAGATGTCCACTTATCATGGGTGTGGCCAAATTTCCCATGGTCCCATAAAGTTTGTTTACAGCCACCTGTCCTGGCTCTTAGTATTCTGTGCTATTATTTAGCTCTAATTTACCCCTAACTGTCTTCTCAGAGCCTAGTAAGCAGTGGAAGTGTTGGTCATGCTGCTAGACAATATTGACCTCCCATCGTTCGGCAAGTTTTCTGATGAATCACCAGTCAGGTCTCTATGGTTCCAGACTAGACAGATTCAACCTGTAATTCTTCCCCACTCCTCCTCTTGGAATTTTGAATCAAGCGCGAAGTATGGCAAATTTGGTTTTAGCACATACATACATCCTTGGCTTCCTAATAGTGTTTTCTGCTTGCTCTTTGTAGCACAGAAAACATTACTGTTCTGTGTTCATAAAGGGAAACATTTGTGAGCATCTACGATCCTGTTCGTTCAGTAGAAAAATCTCATTGTTACAGATAGTTTGGCCAGCTCACCACTTCTAGGTGCAGAAAACTTCCCCGCATTGCTGCACCAAGACTCAGTAGTCTAACCTCTTTAATGGGTGATCATTGTCTTCTTTAACTAACCAAGACTACTGGCTTTAATAACATTCCTTTCTCTTGTGCATCAGGAAAGGTAAATGATTCTCATGTGTCTTTGAAGGCTCTCTAAGGTCTAACAGTCTCTGAAGTGTTCAGGCATTATTGCAGTCAAGCAGCACAAGGAAAACCATCTGTTCTATTTCATCAGTTTTCCCATATGTCAAATAAATTTCATTATCAGAAACTCCCCACAGACTAGAATCCACAAACTCAAATCAACACCAGACCCTGCCATAGAATCATAGAACAGTAGAACTGGAAGGGACCTCAAAAGATCATCAAGTCCAGTCCCCTGCCCTCATGGCAGAACCAAGAACCACCTAGATCATCCCTGATAAATGTCTATCTAAACTGCTTTTCAATATTTCCAATGATGGAAATTCCACAACCTCCCTAGGCAATTTATTCGTGTTTAACCACCCTGACAGTTAGGAAGTGTTTCTTAATGTCCAACCTAAACCTCTCTTGCTGCAATTTAAGCCCATTACTTCTTGTCCTATCATCAGAAGACAAGGAGAACAATTTTTCTCCTGCCTCCTTGTAACAAGTTTTAGGTACTTGAAAGCCGCTATCATGTCCTCTCTCAATCTTCTCTTTTCCAAACTAAACAAATCCAATTCTTTCAGTCTTCCCTCATAGCTCATGTTTTCTAGATCTTAAATCATTTATGCTCTTCTCTGGACTTTCTCCAATTTCTCAACATCTTTCTCAAAACATGGTGCCCAGAACTGGACACAGGACTCCAAATGAGACCTAATCAGCCCAGAGTAGAGCCATAACAATGGATGCAAAACTTTAAATTTCTCCACTGCTACCATGATCAATAACACCCACAACACACCTTTCAAGATCCGTGAGTCCTACACACAACCTGTGGCGTGCCTCACCCCATGCCCTAACTGCCCCAATTGCAACTAGAGGCTGAAACTAGACAATTGTTACATTCCCAGATGAACTCACACAGAAAAATAATACAAGCCAAAACCACCCTGTGGCAGAGTCCATGCTCAGACCCTTTGGTCTGGGAAACCTTCTTGTTCACAAATCCACCAGACACACGTCTGGTACAGTCACCCATGCTTTTATTGTTAGTTCCCACCACTTTCTATTTACAAGGCTTACAGAGAACTCAGCCAGCTCCTCCATCTGCCTTGGAGCACACCCTGGCTTCTTGCTCCTCCTTGCCCCTTCCTGGCTTCCTTCCTCTGCCTTATATACACCTGTCATGGCTCCTTCCCCACTCTGGCATGATAAATGCAGAAGTGGGGGCCAGCAAGCCTTATCTACTAGGCTTTGGTATAAAACTTCCCCCAAGATCTTAAAAACCTAGATCTTGGGAATAAAACTTCCGCTGCCACCAACCAAATGTTGCTGAAGAAACCAGGGGAAAGATCATTTGGGAAATCTTACCCCTAAAATAAAAATCAGGGCACACAATTAACCACTGCCAGGTTAATAAAAAGAAAAGAAAGAACTTTTATTATTACAACAATATTCCTGTTGCAGGCATAATGACTAGATAGGAAGGTAACAAAATATACTCATGGAGCAATTCCATGGGCCTAGAACTTAGTTACAAAGAAAAGCCAAAACATCTTTTAAGCAGTGCCAGACATCAGATCCCATACCCAACCCCTAAAACAATAAAGCCTAACGAAACTACCTAAACCTTATCCTACTTACAGAAAATGAAGAATGGTGTCTTGGAGAGAGAGAGACATGCTTGTCCCTCTCTGTAGCTGCAGAGGATTCTCTCAGAGAGACAAAAGGAGAAAGGAAAAAACCCAAATTCCTTTGTCCCAGGTTGAAAGTCCCACCTACATTCCTACTGGTCACTCCACCTGGCTAGGTGTAGTTAACTCCTTAATCCCCAGGCTGCTGGCTAACCCTCATAATCATGACAACACCCCAGTGAGGCCCACAGCTGTTTCTAATAGCCCTTCAGGCCTGGGCTTTCTCAGCTGTGGCCATCAGCCTCTTCAGCCAGACTAGCCATCTGTCACACACCCTCTCGCCTGTGAGCGGTCAATTTCTGACTGCTGACCTTCCAGTCCTCATCCTCAAAGCAATTCTTCACAATACCTTCAAAAGATGTGCTTAAATTCATAACTATTTTACACAGTAACATCATGGTCTTCAGAAAGCCATTGGATTTATGGCTGACTGGAAAATTTACCTGGTGTTGCTCAGGTCCTTAACTCAATTGATGTTGATGTTTTGGACAATAAAATGGAAATGTGCATGTTTCATTTGAATCATTTCTCTGGGGTGGGGCTGGGGATGAGGAATCCAGGGTGCAGGCTGCCCTCAGGGGAGGGGACAACCCCAGGCCTTTCTCACAGCAGTTTGGGGGGGAGGCAGGTAAGAAGCACCTCTCCATGGCCACTGCAGCTCCTGTGGGCACAGTCAGTGAGGACTACTCCAGGTTTGTCTGCCCCCAGCGCTCCCTAGCCAGAGTGAGGCATGCAGCAAACTATGTGTTTTCCCCTCGCTTCCTGGCAAAGGGGAACAGCCAGCAGTTTTCCCCTAGGAATTGGGTGGTTCCCTTCCCTCTCTAATGGGTGCCTTGTGGGATGGAAAGGTCCATCTGGGGCAGTCCCAGATGGGGTGGGAGCTTCCCCAGCCATTCCCTCTCACCTGTCGGGTGATTCTGTCTCTTTTCTATATGGTTTTATGAGATGCAATCCCATTCCAGGAACATCCCATTTTCCTGGCACAACCAAACCCTGACCTTGTTTTAAATGATAAGAGGAAGCTGTATCCCGAATTTGGTCATCCTAACTCTTACCGTTTAGGAGGAATTTTCGAACAGACAGACAAACATACAGTCTCTCCAATATATAGTAGATTACAATTATCTGTAAAGTAGTAACCCCACCCCACCTTTTCTGACTGCAGGAGCATTAATGGACCACTTCACCTTGAATGCTGTCTTACAACAAGTTAACGCCTTATGGGTAACCCTCTGTTGTATGTTGTATTTAGCTGTGACACTCTGAGTACTTTTCTGAGTCTTGGAGAAGAGCTCTGTATAGCTGGAAGACTGGTTTGATTTATCAGCTTAGCTAACAGGGGAGTTTGGTGCAGGGGTTTGGCGGGGGAGTTACAGTTGGTGAGCTACACTTGGCATCCTTTAGAACTTCTTCAAACTAAACTAAATCCAAACCCACCAGCTTTAAAAAAAAATTATTAAGGAACAACTGTAGTCCGCCAGCTGAAAGAGAATGCAGGCAGAAGCCCAGCAGCAGAGTGGGGGCTATCCAGAGAAATGCAGCAGTCATATGGAGGAAGGCATGGGGGTATTACCTCCACTGTCACTCTCACACATGCATTTCTAGCTCATTCCTTGCAACGATCATCTTGAAAATATAACTCAGTGGTGACTGGGATGGAAATAAATGAGCCACCAGACTCCACTTCTTAGGCAGAAGGCACGTGGGGATGAAATTGTATATCCTGAATATACGTTCACTGTCTGCTTCAACTGGCTCTGTTTCTGTTCGGCTATCTGCTGAAATCCTGTGCTCTTTGCTGCCCCTCTAGGAAAGGAGAGGAGAAGAGAGGAAATGAGTGGGAAACACTCCATGTTGGGTTTGCACGATGACCAGCCCATCCCCCATTGCATGAAGAGGAGGATGGATCCCCAGCTGCTTCTGAACAGAGAAGGAATCCTGCCCCTCTCTCCCTCCCCCACCACTGCAGTATGAATGTCCCTGTTAGCCCAACCTGGACTGGGTTGGAGCCGGGAGTTCCTCCTCTCCACTATCCAAAAGCAACCCATTCCTGCAGCCATGCCGCATGCTAGCTGGGGAGGCTGCCCTCAGTGAGAGAGAGAGCTATCCCGCTTAAATGAGAGAGAGGCTCCATAGCCCTACCCACCGTGGAAAGGAGGAGGAAATGCTCTCGGCTTGGACTGGTAGGATTGGATTTCTACTGGATGTGGAATTTATCTGATGATTTAAGAGATAAAAACCCATAGGCTGTGTCTACATTGGCAAGATTTTGCGCAAAAATCTTGCCACCTGTCTACACTGGCCGCGAGTACTTGCGCAAGAACACTGACGTTCTAATATATGAAATCAGTGCTTCTTGCGCAAATACTCTGACGCTCCCGCTCAGAGATAAGTCCTCTTGCGCAACTGTCCTTGCGCAAGAGGCCAGTGTAGACAGGCAACGTTAATTTCTTGCGAAAGAAAGCCCAATGGCTAAAATGGCCATCGGAGCTTTCTTGCGCAAGAAAGTGTCTACACTGGCATGGATGCTCTTGTGCAAAAGCACATCATTTGCACAAAGGCAAATGCCAGTGTAGACGCTGTCTTACTCAAATACTCTAGTGCAAAAATTCTTGCGTTAAAGAGTATTTGCGCAAAATCTTGCCAATATAGACGTAGCCATATTATTTTAACCATTGAACATCCTTCTTTCATTGCCAGCTGCAGAGAGAAACTTCTGCGGAAGCTGCTTGCTAAAATGTTGCCATCCCATTGCTGTCCACTTTCATGCCCCAGGAGAAGCTACCAGAAAATGGTGTGCTGGTATAGATTGAGTCTCGCCTGGTGTGAATCATGCAGCCAGAACGCTCTTGGGCGATAAACATTTAAAACTTGACAAAGCCTCCTGCTTTAGATTGCACTTGTCCAAATGCTCTGTTTTGTTCCTCAGTCCTTCAGTGGCGCTCTACATTGTCTCTGCCCATTTTAGACTCCCACGAGATTATGGAGAAAAGTAACTTTGGTTGCTGTCTGGGAACTTTTCTGCTGAGGGATGGCAGAATTATATCCATGCCATGCTAATAATATCCCCATAGATTCAATTCTCTCAGGCTACATCTACACTGCAGGCTTCTTGCACAAGAAGCATTTTGCAAAAGAGATCTGAAAAAACGTATTGCGCAAGAGCGCGTCCACACTGCAAATGTACAAGAGTGCGTCCACACTGCAAAAGCGCATTGGAAAAGTGATGTGCTTTTGAGCATAAAAGATTCCAGACTGCATGGACGCTCTCTCGCAAGAAAGCTCTGATTGCTATTCACAGAATGGCCACTAGGGCATCTTTGCTTCTTTTGATAGGGTGCCTTTGCGCACACACAAAAACCCTGTTTCCCATCCACATACACCTTTTTGTGCAAGAGCTCTTGTGCAAAATGGAGTTATTCCTCATAGAAAGAGGAATACCTACACTACAAAAACCCCTCTGTTCTGTCGATTCACTGTACATTTTTTGTGCAAAAACATGCTTGAGGTGTGGATATTCCTTGAGTTTTTGCGCAAAAACGCTGCAGCGTAGACATAGGATGAACTGTTTTGGATAAACTGTTCATGGTAGTCAAGACCAAAGCAGACTGTGAAAAGCTTCAAAAAGAGCTCACCAAACTGAGTGACTGGGCAACAAAATGGCAAATGAAATTTAATGTGGATACGTGTAAAGTAATGCACATTGGAAAAAATAACCCCAACTATACATATAATACGATGGGGCCTAATTTAGCTGCAACTAATCAGGAAAGAGATCTTGGAGTTATTGTGGATAGTTCTCTGAAAACATCCAAACAATGTGCAGCGGCAGTCAAAAAAGCAAATAGAATGCTAGGAATTATTAAAAAAGGGATAGAAAATAAGACAAAGCATATCTTACTGCCCCTATATAAAACTATAGTATGCCCACATCTTGAATATTGTGTACAGATGTGGTCTCCTCACCTCAAAAAAGATATTTTGGCCTTGGAAAAGGTTCAGAAAAAAGCAACTAAAATGATTAGGAGTTTGGAATGGGTCCCATATGAGGAGAGGCTAAAGAGACTGGGACTTTTCAATTTAGAAAAGAGGATACTGAGGGAAGATATGACAGAGGTATATGAAATCATGAGTGGTGTGGAGAGGGTGAATAAAGAAAACTTATTTACTTGTTCCCATAATATAAGAACTAGAGGACACCAGATGAAACTAATGGGCAGCAGGTTTAAAAAGAATAAAAGAAAGTTCTTCCCACAGCGCACAGTCAGCTTGTGGAACTCCGTGCCAGAGGAGGCTGTGAAGGCTAGGACTATAAGGGTATGTCTACACTAGCTACCCTAGTTCGAACTAGGGTGGCTAATGTAGTCATTCGAACTTGCAAATGAAGCCCAGGATTAAAATATTCAGGGCTTTATTTGCATGTTCCCGGGAGCCGCCATTTGTAAATGTCCAGTAGTTCGAACTCTGTGCCCGCGGCTACACGCGGCATGGTCTAGGTAGTTCAAACTAAAGCCCCTAATTTGGACTACTGTTACTCCTCATTGCAGGAGGAGTAACTGTAGTCTGAATTAGGGGCTTTAGTTCGAACTACCTAGCCCATATCGCATGTAGCCGCGGGCACAGAGTTCGAACTACCGGACATTTAAAAATGGCGGCTCCCGGGAACATGCAAATAAAGCCCTGGATATTTTAATCCCGGGCTTCATTTGCAAGTTCGAATGACTACATTAGCCACCCTAGTTCGAACTAGGGTGGCTAGTGTAGACATACCCAAACAGAGTTTTAAAAAGAGCTAGATAAATTCATGGAGGTTAGGCCCATAAAAGGCTGTTAGCCAGGGGGTAAGGAATGGTGCCCCTGGCTTCTGTTTGTCAGAGGCTGGAGATGGATGGCAGGAGACAAATTGCTTGATCATTGTCTTCAGTCCACCTCCTCTGGGGCACCTGGTACTGGCTGCTGGTGGAAGATGGGACACGGGGCTAGATGGACCTTTGGTCTGACCCAGTACGTCCGTTCTTATGTTCTTATGCTCAGTGAGCCAGGTATCACTGACAGCCACCAGAGGTTGGGCCAAGGTATGGGAGGGAAGGGCTGTGGGCAGAAATGGTGACGCCTCAGGCAGTCCATAGTGCCACTTGGACCACAGCACTGCCCCCCGCTCCAGCTCTCGGAGCCACACGGAGTGCCCAGCATGGTGCCACAGGACTCCAGCGGCCATTTAAACGAACCTGAGGACATTTAAACGAGCCAGTGACCATTTAAACAACCACCATCGTAGCTGTATTAGCAGTGGAGGCATCTAGGAGCTCCAGGCTCCTTTGAAGAGCTGGCCCACGTCGGGGCATTTTTCCCCTGTGCCCTGCCCCTGTGGCACAGAGTGAACCAGAAGCAGATGAAAATTAATGGCAAAGGAAAAAATTGCACCGTTACTTATTTAGCACATATATTTTAAAAATCCCAAGAAAAGCTCAGCAAGAGAAGAAATATTGCTTTCCCCTAAGTTATTTAGGGAGGTAATATACTTTAGTGAAGACACTGCAGAGATGATAGTGCACAAATTGAGTTATACATATTCAGAACATTCACATGCCGTTTTAAAACTTTCAGCATGCCAGTTAAAGTGTAATGGAAATTAAGATATCGGTTTATAAATTAAATTAGCGAGTTACTTAATAGTTTTTACATATATTTTTAAGAGTCTGGTTGCAACTGATAAAAAATATAAAAAGGAAGGTTTTGAGGATTAAGCTTGAAAAAGAAACTTTATTCTGTACTGCGAGTGATGGGGGAAGGCATGAAGGAAAGGCCTTAGCTTGAATAATACTTTACTCCATGAGTAACCCGTCTGAAGACATATTTCAGGAAGCCCCTTTTTTAAAATATTGGCAGCACATCCATCCATCCTTTTGAGAAAGTAACGACAGATTGAATCTCTCTAGTCTGGCACCCTCGGGACCTGACCAGTTCTGAACCAGAGAATTTTCCGGACTACAGGAGGTCAATGTTGTCTAGTAGCATGTCCAACATTTCTACTGCTTACTGGACTGTGAGAGGACATGTAGGGGTAAAAGAAATCTACATCACAGCACAGACCACTAGTGGGTTTTGCCCACAAAAGCTCATGATACTATTTCTCTCTCTCTCTCCTCTCTCCCACTTGTTTTTTTTTTAAGTTACAGACTAACATGGCTATCCCCTGAGACTTTTAAGCCCAGAACACTGAGAGCGAGTGTAACCCACACACCTAGGGTGTGTCTAGACTACAGTGTTTTGTCATCAAAAGTGGACTTTTGTCGACAAAACTATACCTGCGTCCACACTGTCTTTGAGTTATGTTGACATAACGTCGACAAAACTCAGCAGTTTTGTCGACGTATGTAAACCTCATTCTACGAGGAATAACGCCTTTTGTCGACAGAGTTCTGTCGATAGAAGGCATTATTGCATCTACACTGTCCTTTGCGTGCACTCTTATGTCGACAAAGCGGCTTGCTTTGTCAACAGAACTGGATGTAGTCTAGACGCTCTTTGTCGACAGAAGCTTTGTCGACAGTATCTGTCAACAAAATTTCTGTCGACAAAACCCTGTAGTCTAGACATACCCCTAGTGTGGTTCACTGTTCCATGCAGTGGCACCTAGACCACAGCAACAGTTAAGAACAAGAAACCTCTACAGCATGGGTGGCCAACTTGCAGTTTGCAAGCCACATGTGGCTCTTTCCCCCCAAAAGTGGAGTCCACGAAGCTGCCCCTGTACCCCTCCCCCCAACAGCCCCTGGCTCCCCTGTGCTCACCGGCGCTGCCCCCACGATAAATGCTGCGCTGATGCTACCTCCAGGGACAACAGAGGTAGCGCGGGCTTCCTACGGAGTGCGGGGGGAGTTCTGCAGTTGCACGCCAAGTCCTGGAAGTGCGCGGGCTGCTCTCCCGTCCCCCCAACAGCTGGTGCGGTACCTAAAATGCCCGTCTATCGTGCGCTGTGGACTTTGTTCCTCTGCTGCCTTCCTGTGCATGGGGGAGGGAGTAGGAGTCCAGGACTGTGCTGGCTACGGCTGCTCCAGTGACACATGCTACCATGGGGAGCAAAAGAGCAAGATCCATGCTGCCTAAGCATTTGGGGCTGGTGTGGTCCAGGACTCCCCCTCCACACCCCATGCAGGAAGGCATCAGGGGAGAATGAAGTCCCCAGTGCGCCAGCTCCAGCTGCTCAGTCAGCATGTACTGCTGCAGGGAGTGAAGGGGCAAGGAACATGCTGCCTGAGCATTTGTTGATGGTGCAGTCCAGGACTCCCCCTCTCCTCCCTGAAGGAAGGCATCAGGCGTGCCACGGACCAGCGTTTCAGGTACCGCTGTTTGGGGGACAGGGGAGCAGCCCGGACACTTCCTGGGCCTTGGTGAGCAGCTGCAGGATCCCCAGGTACCGGTCCCTGTCCCCTCCCCTCTACACCCCTCCTCCCACAAGTACCCTGCCCCAGCACCCACCTGCAGCCAGTTCCCTGTCCCAGCACCCACTGGCACCCTGTCCTCTGCCCCAGGCCCCTGTCCTAGCACACGCCCGCACCCTATCCTCTGCCCCAGCACAGTTGGGGTAACATTAGTGAGGCTTGGGGGGTTTGGAGCGGTTGTTTTTTTGCATCTCACTTGTGTGGTCCTGACTGACATTTCTGTGGGCCAGTGACCCCTGACTGAAAACAGGTTCCCCGCCCCTCTCATAAATAAAGACAACGCTGAAACAGTTTGTGTTTGACGTAATATTTTATTTAAAAAAGAAGTGTGGCCAATTGGGGCCAAGCCCCCATCTGGCTGCAGCATCATAACACTCCTGCACCCCCCCAGACTCCAAACCTGAGCCTATCATACACTGGAACCCCGTGTCCTGAGCCTCTCACATCCCCAAACTCCTGCACCCCCAGTCTTCTGCCACAATACTCCTGCACCATCCACACACTGCAAATCTGTGTCCTAAGTCTATTATACTCCCTGCCTTGAGCCCCTCATGCACCCCAGCCTAAACTCCTGCACCCTCACAGCCACAGGCTTGTGGCTTGCTCAGCACCCCAACCCTCCCCCAGACCCCAACACTCTTCCCCCTGAGCCAACATCCTCTTTTCTACTTCCTCCTGCACCCAAATTCCCTCCCAGAGCTTGTCCCTCTCACTCCTTCCCAGTGCTTTTTTTGTGATGGTATGCCCCGGGATGGTGTACCGGCATCTATTTTCCCCTGGTACGACTTTTTTTTTTCTCTCAACAATTCCCGCCCCCCTCCTCCAGTATGTGGCTCTTTGCACACTATCCACTCCTACTTTGGCTCAGCATCTCTAACGGGTTGGCCACCCTTGCTCTACAGCCTGAGCTGAGCACCTGCTGGCTTTATAGCTCAAGCTGTAGAGGCTCCTATATTAAGCTTCAGAGGTCCTACGTTCAAATCTGCCTGGTAGCAGTTACACTAGGGTGGGTGGCTGTAAACAAACTGGCTACGTCTACACTGGCCCCTTTTCCGAAAGGGGCATGTTAATTTCACAGGTCGTAATAGGGAAATCCGCGGGGGATTTAAATATCCCCCGCGGCATTTAAATAAAAATGTCCGCCGCTTTTTTCCGGCTTTTGGAAAAGCCGGAAAAGAACGTCTACACTGGCCCCTATCCTCCAGAAAAAAGCTCTTTTCCGGAGGATCTCTTATTCCTACTTCAAAGTATTTATTTGAAGTAGGAATAAGAGATCCTCCGGAAAAGGGCTTTTTTTCCAGAGGATCAGGGCCAGTGTAGACATTCTTTTCCGGCTTTTCTAAAAGCCGGAAAAAAGCGGCGGACATTTTTAGTTAAATGCCGCGGGGGATATTTAAATCCCCCGCGGATTTCCCTATTACGACCTGTGAAATTAACATGCCCCTTTCGGAAAAGGGGCCAGTGTAGACGAGCCCACTTTGTGAGACTGCAGGAAACTTACTCACACCCCTAGAAAGTGGACATACAACTAACTAAAATAATTCTGACCACAGATGTTTCTGGACTGGAGAGGGTCAACTTGTGCATATCTTCATGTGGCTTAGTATTTAGTCCTCACAAAAGCTAAATATAAAAGTATGCGCTCGTACTAAGTGTTAATGGGTGAGTACCAATACAATAGGACTACTTCCAGGGTTAAGGAAAAACCAAACCAGAGTAGGGACATTACAGTCTGGCTCTTAGTGTTTGAATTCCAATGTTCTTCTGAACTAAGCAAAATTCTTGATCTGAAATAGCAGACTGGAAATCTTAGGACTGAAGCCTCTCACACAGTGGTTAAGTAGTTACCCAGTAAGGAAGCAAAAAACCCAAATATTTCAGTGCCTTGCACGATTTGATCAATTACAATATGAGATATAAATGAATATTCAAACTGCAGCAGTTTCTAATATTCCTCTAATCAGTTTACTAATTCCCCAGTTGCTCTGAGTTACTGCAGCTCCAGATCTCATTCACATGCATGATTTTGCGTTTTTTGGGGGTGAGCACCTTCCCGAAGAAGAAAATGAACATTTTGTCACTGAAGCAAGGAGCTGACCCTGTAGTCGTTATTTTTCATAGGCCAAAGGAAGTGGATAAAGGAGGGAATTCCAGTCTTCATGGTGAAGAGGTTTTGGTTTTGGATTTAAATCAGGTGCTAATGTGTAAGTAATTAAGTAAAAAATAATAGCAAGGCTTCAGTGTAACGTACCCCAGAAATGTATGAATATTAGTGTTGGGTGCAAACGTACTGGGTTGATTTAAGTATGTGTCTCTGTAGAATCCAACTATACAGGGAGATGGACAGAACTGATAGAAACATACATTGCTTTCTTTGCAGCATGCAGGAGAATGACAGGAGTGATAATTAATACCCCCATGAGTCACAAACAGTGAAATCAGATGCAGGATTTATCAGGAGTCCGTTGTGGATGTAATTTTTCCCCATTATCACCACGGCAGACGGGAGCATTGATAATTGTGCCCCAGTGAATCTTGATGAGGTGCTTTTGCCTAGCCGCGTTGAAGGGTGGGAAATGAATATGTGCATTTTAAATTTTTATGATTATGTTTTTCCTGAAGTCTGGGGGCCCGACGTTCCACGACTGTTTTAATGCAATTGGTTCCACTTAGATAAGATGGCACGTTGAAATGTGAGGCGCTGAACACGTCTTGGGTAATTGGAACTCAGGTAACAAGAACACTGGGCACTGTCACCACTTTTACATAAAAAGGCTTCTCTTCCTCTTATATATGATGGAATACGAGGGATCATATTGTTCAACTTCACAATCCTAGTTGACAGCCTCTCAAACAGAAATTTTAGACATTTACTCTGCTCAGCATCCTCTCTCTGAATTTGGATCAGAAATTTACAATAAAGAGAGTAAAGTGTAGGCAATTTCCTGTGTCATAAAAGCTTTCCAAGTCCCCTGCTCACTCACATACTGGGCCACTTTCGGCCTACATGTAATTGGGCTGGAGTCTGCTGTTCCCAAGGACAAACTTGGCCTCTCACATTGACTCCTTTCCTCCCTGTTTACAAATCTCTCTCCAGAAGTAGGATGCCGCTGTGCTGAGGTTTTAAAAAGATTGCTGCAGTGTGATGGAGTGGACCAGGCCCTGAAACCCCTACTAGAGGCTTGTGGCCTTGCCAGTCCCTGCCCAGCAAACCATAGAGAAGTCCTCCAGCAAAGCTAGAGTGGCACAAAGGACATGACCAATCAGGGCCCAGCAAGCCAGTTAAAAGGAAGCTGTTGGGCCAGAGTGAGGCTTAGATAGGGCTGGGGAGCTGAGTTGCAGGAGGGCTGCCACCATATGCGGTGCAGACACAGGCACAGGCACTTGGCCAAAGGGGGAGGCACTCGCACGAAGTGAGTGACGCTCGATTGCGTGCAAAAACAGTTTGGGGGTATTGTAGTGAGAGAGAATCTTAGGCCTAGTGATCATCAATCTATACCTTTTATGTCTCTGACTGGGATCAGGATCCCATTGAGCTGACTGCTATATGAATAAATAGTCAGAGAGAGTCCCCGCCCTGAATAGTTTACAAGCCTGATTCTGCCCCTGTTGAAATCAACAGGAAAACACCCAATGGTGAAATGGGGCAGGATCATGCTCCCGGTAGCTAAAGCAGGCAGGACCTACCATGTTGCAGGTGTGGCTGTGGAGCATACCACTCTGTGATGTGGCAGTTGCCCCTCTTTGGTTTCCCTTCCTGACTCTCTAGATAAGTCACACTCACCCAGGAGTCTGAAAATTAAGCTTCCCTCTCTTGGACTAATTTATGAAATTCTCTTCATATGAATAGGCAATTCCTATGGCCCTCTCAGCTCACATCTACCTCAGGGCTACCAATTTCCCTTGGCATCAGGCCTTGACTGTTTCTCTGCTAGCCAGTTTCCTCCAACAGGGAACCTCGCTCAGTCCAGCTCTGGGGAGACCTACCCTCAGGCCTTTTCACAGTACCAGTCATTGAGTTCAAACATCTTCTCCCCTTGGGGCAGAATGTCGCCGTCCTGCTCTTTCGGGACCTCACTTAAACCTTGACAGGTTTCTTTTGGCCACTGTTGACCTGGTTCTATCACTGGCAAGCCTCCCTATAGGTCTCTCCTAGGCTACGTCTACACTATGGCACTTTTGTTGAAGAGGAAATGCAAACGAAGCGCTCATTTGCAAAGCTTGTGCTCTCATTTGCCTATTCTCTTCCAATCCTTTTTGCAGAAGAGATTTTTGTGAAAAAAACCGCAGTGTAGATGATGGTGTCATTTTTCAGAAGAAAAACCTTTTGTGCAAAATCCTGTAAATCTCATTTTTTGAGCGCTTCAGTTGCATTTTCTCTTTGGCAAAAATGCTGTTGTGTAGACATAGCATGAATGTTGTGCACCCTTTTGAGTAAAAAGCAAAAATCCTTAGCAAGTACTCACATGATGCAGGTACCTAACCCTGCTGTCTCCCAATCTGAGTCTGATCTAGTGATCCTTCCCCCAAAAATTTGTTCATAAAGTGGCCAGGCCTTGGGACCTGCGTTGCTGGGGCCAAGCCACTGCTGTCCTTAAAGATGGGGGCAAGATGAAGCTAATGCAGAGAGACTTCCTAGGTGAGCTACAGAAAGCCGTTGATCTGCCCCCCCTGATGGCAGGACAAATGGGACACACTTTGTGTCATCTGTACATTTTATTAGCACACTCCCTCTTTTTGAGGCAAGGTCATTAATAAAAATAACCAAGATTGGTCCCAAGAGCGATTCCTATGGAACTCCACTAGTAACCTTCCTCCAGCCTGCCAGTTCTTTCAGCTTGGGGGGAGGGATAGCTCAGTGGTTTGAGCATTGGCCTACTAAACCCAGGGTTGTGAGTTCAATCCTTGCAGAGGCCATTTAGGGATATGGGGCAAAAATCTGTCAGGGATGGTACTTGGTCCTGCTGTGAACACAGGGGACTGTACTTGATGATCTTTCAAGGTCCCTTCCAGTTCTAGGAGATAGGCAATCTCCATTATAATTGAAAAAACAATGTCCCTTTGTCATTTCCCCTGAAACCAGTTCCTTATCCAACTTTCATGTTAATCCCCATTTTCTTCAATTGAACTAATAATTTCCCACGTGGAACTATATCAACAGCCTTACTGAAATCCCTGTAGATGAGATCTACTGAGTGTCCTTTCTTGAAAATATCTTCTCAAAGGAGGAATTCAGTTGGCTTGGCATGATTGATCTTTTGTAAAACCATTTTATCCCAATTACTGTTAACCTCTATGTCCTTAACTACTTTCTCTCTCAACATTTGTTCCAAGACCTTGCATTCAATTGAGGTCAGAGCCAGATGTCATGAGTCTCCATGCAGATATTGCTTCAACTGTAAGACCATCCTTCTTCTGTAAGGCTCCACGTATATGGATTTTTCTTCATGGTTTCAGGGCCCAGGGAAATCTTTATCAGAACAAAGACCCATACCCCTCAGGAGGACACTGCAGCTATGTCTAGACTGCAAGCCTCTTTCGAACGAGGCTTTTTTGAAAGATACTTTCGAAAAAGCCTCTTTCGAAAAAGAGCATCTAGACTACAACCAGTACTTTCGAAAAAGCAAGCCACTTTTTTGAAAGAGAGCACCCAGGCAGTCTGGATGCTCTCTTTCGAAAAAGCGGGGGTGGGGAGGGAATTCAGACAAAGCCACAGTCATGACGCCCCCAGATAGTTGAAGGCTGCTACCAAATCCCCCCTCGATCTTCTCTTCTGTAGACTAAAATAAGCCCAGATCCTTCAGCCTCTTCTTATAAGTCATGTGCTCCTGCCCCCAATCATTTTGTTGCCTCCGCTGGACTTTCTCCAATGCATCCACATCCTTTCTGTAGGGAGCCCAGAGTTGGGCACAATACCCCAGATGTGGCATCACCAGTTCCAAAAAGAGTGGAATAATCAATTCCCTGGATCTGCTGGCAATGCTCCTACTAATGCAGCCCAGTATACCATTAACCTTCTTGGCTACAAAGGCACGCTGTTGACTCATGTCCAGCTTCTCATCCATTATAATCCCCTGGTCCCTTTCTGCAGAACAAAGTTTGAACAAAGCTAGTGTTAGAAATCGCATCTGTCTTTCCAAGTGTAACTATAACCTCTGCATGTAAAGAATCATAGAATTGTAGGACAGGAAGTCACCATGAGAGGTCTTATAGTCCAGTCACCTGCACACAAGGCAGGACTGATATTATGCAGACCATCCCTGGGAGGAGTTTGGAGATTATTCAGCATAGGGGAAGCCTTGTGACTTCTTACACCACTGTGCGAGGCTAGGCCCGAGGCTGCTTGTTGTGCTCCGTGTTGTGTATTAGTGTGTGTGCACATCAGACCACACTCACTCAGACAAACCACCCAGAACAGGTGCAAAAAACATAGAACAGGATTATAGCTCAGCAACCTCTCCTCTCTGCATGCAGCCTGTGTGCTGCTTCTAGATCAGTCCCTACTGGGGGCAGAAGGTACATCCTGGCAGGAAGCAGGAAGTTCTCCCAACATGCCACAACTTGTAGTTCCCAGAGCTGCTGTTGAATCACACTGGACCTTGGGCTACACTTTCCCTTGCTGAGTTCTCCAATCTTGGGCTCATAGTTTGATGCTTTAAGCAGCATACGAGCCTCTGAGTGTTCAGTCGTTAACCGGCTCTGGGAGGGACAAAGAACTGATTTCATATGTGAAATAGCTGTTCACAGAGGTATGTAGATCCAAATGCTCAGAGCAGTGAAAATGCTACTTTCTTCAAACAGTCAAATTTCACAGGCAGGGAATTCCAATGGGTCATGATAGACACCCTGTGATCTCAGTAGCCTCAAGTGTGCGCCGCAGATCCCTAAACTTCAAGGCCCATAAGTCTGAGCATTGTAATTCAATTTCGAAATTCTCAACACCCATCCACTGAAACGCAGTCAAATCCTTGTTGCTGATATCAAAGTTGTCTGGTTTGATTAAAAAGGAAAACATTGGCTCAAAACGTTGGAAATCTTGAAATCTGATAGAAAATTCTGGTGCTAGTTCTTGCATGTACGTTCCAATCTCAGCAGCACTGACAGTGCAATGTTTCAATACGTCTTTAAGATGTTGGAAATAGTAGAAAGTCGAGGTGTCAGTGTCCCTAAAAAATGGCAAGTTTTGCAAGAAATGCCTTCCCTGTTTCAAAAAGACCCAGAACAGTTTGGCTTGCACCCTGCAGACAGAGGTTGAGTTCGTTTAGATGTGCGGTGATGTCAGGTAGAAACATTAGTAGTGTGATTCATTTTTCATCAACCAGTTCAGGGTAGTTTTGACCTTTTTCTGACAAAAAGATCTTGGTTTCATCAAGACAGTCCACAAAGCGCGTCAATATCTTCCCATGGCTTAACCAACAAACATTGCTGTGAACGGGGAATATCCTTATATGCACTGTCCATCTCCTCAAGCAAAGCTTGAAACTGCCAATGTGCCAAGACAGATCGAGCAACAAGAAAATTCATGATCTTCACCACTGTAGTCATCCCATTATTAAGCTCAGAGCTAGAAATCTTGGCACAAAGAGTTTCTTGATGAATAATACAATGAAAATTTATCATTCGGTGGCCAATCTGTTCTTCAATGATCTTTACAAATCCCTTCTGTTTTCCAACCATAGCAGGGGCACTGCTGGTTGTTACAGAAAATATTTTTCAGATATCAATTCCTCTTTCCTCAAAATGGTTAACAAACATCTTTGCTATATCTTCCCCTGTTGTTGTGCCTTGCATAGATTTGTCTGAGTCACAGTATCTCACAATTCAAAAGTATTAGACACTTTACGCCTAAGTTTAAACAAAGACATTAATTATCTTACCCATTACAAAGATAGCTTCCCCAATTATCACTTCTAATATCATTAGCTCATGGACATTTACCTTCCCCCCTCTCCTATCCCCTTTCAGTTCTGAAATTTGATTTGACCTTTTCATATGTGTTCATTTTTTTTAATTGTATCCTTTGGTATATATAGTTGTGACAATTTTCTCCCACTATTTGATCTGAGGAAGTGGGTTTGGCCCACAAAAGCTCATCACCTAATAAACCATCTTGTTAGTCTTTAAAGTGCTACATAGTCCTGTTTTTTATCTCACAAGAACTGCTAACCGTGTTACGCCAGTTATGTCCACACACTCATCAAGCGCGAAGCTAAATATCACTGCATCTTTTAATGCCACCACCTGCTGGTTGTTAATGTTTTCTGCCATTTCACGTATGCATTTCTCCACTGACCTGGCAGACAGAGGTAAGCCTTTTATTCTGGAGAAGATTGTGTCTTTATTGGGCAAACCATTGAACAAAATATCTGAACAACTGAGAAAAGCTTCTTTTATATATTCTCTGCCTGTAAATGGCTTTCCATGTTTTGCAACACATTGTGTGAATTTTTAATTTCCCTCTGTGGCTTGATTTTTTTTAATGACACAGAAGTTAGTAAGGACACTGCTTTGCTGTCCATACCTCGCGATGGCTTGTTTGATTGACTCAGCCTTGTCTGCCTCATCCTTGAAGTGTTTCTCATGCTGTGTCTGAAAATGTCATTGAACACTTGGGCTACGTCTACACTGGCCCCAAATTCCGGAAAAGGGATGCAAAGCAGGTAAGTCAGAATAGGAAAATCCGCGGGGGATTTAAATATCCCCCGCGGATTTAAATAAACATGTCCGCCGCTTTTTTTCCGGCTTGGGGAAAAGTCGGAAAAAAGCATCTAGACTGGCGCGATCCTCTGGAATAAAGCCCTTTTCCGGAGGATCTCTTATTCCTACCTGAAATGTTTGACCCTCCACTTAAGTGTAAAAAATGTGATCAGTGGCTCGCATTGTGAGCTTTCCTGTGAATGGGAGAGACTAAGGGGACTTTTCTGGTGAACGTACCCATAATACCATAAGGCTTTCATTGCATGTGCCACTCAAAATCATCTTGTGTGACCTATGTTACCAAACTCTGACCTAGATGCTGGTGTGTATTTGCAGAGACTGTGCATTTCCTACTAACAGAAAACCAGTCTGAGGGGACCATGCAGTATGAAAGGTGCTGGTATAGGAGGAGGTGGATAGACTGAGGAACATCTGAGCCTACAAGGAATTCCTCAAGAGTATTCATATGGAGTCACCCAAGGCTGAGGAAGCTGTCTAGTTACAGAGAACTGCTGGCATACCTCTGGGGGGGAGGAAGAGATGACTCTATCGTAGTGAGGACACTGGCTGCTGATTACTTTTGGCAGCAATCAATGCTCTGCCCCTCCTCCCAATCCGCTCCCCATAGTGATGGTAACCCAATATCCTGCCCTGACAATGACAGCTGAGGACTCACCCTCCAAGATGGAGGAGGAGAAGCCATGTACCCTCAAGACTGGGTGATTTAAAGCCATAACTCTCAGGAGGAAACATAGGGTAATGATGGATGGAGATTCTCTTCTGAGGATGATGGAGGCACCCATTTGTCACCCTGACATGACATCCCAGGAGATATGCGTCTGCCATTAGGCCCATATCAAAAGTGTTATTGAAGAATTGTCGAGGATCATCCAGCCCTCTGACTACTACTCCAAGCTACTTGCCCATGTGGATGCTAATACTACTGCAAGCTATGACCCTCAGCAGATCAGAAGTGACTATAGGGCTCAGGAAGAAAGGGTTAAGGAGTTTGGGGCATAGGTGGTGTTCTCTTCAATCTTTCCGGTCAAGGGTAGGGGCCCATGCAGAGACAGGTGCAGGCTAGAGGTGAAGGCCTGATGCGAAGATGGTGTCGCCAGGAAGGCTTTGGTTTCCTTGACTGCAGAATAATGTTCCAAGAAGGACTGCAAAGCAGAGATGGAGCTCCACCTTCAAGGAAGGGGAAGAACACATTTGGATGCTGACTAGCTAACCTAGTGAGGAGGGCTTTAAACTAGGTTTGATGGGGGCAGTTGACCAAAGCCCACAGGTAAGTGAAAAACATGAAGACCTGGGAGATGGGTCAGAAATTGGGGGCAGCATGGTCTGCAATAGCAAGGATGAAGGAGAGACAAGACAGAACTGAAGAGGGGAAATCAAATGGTTATTTTAGAAGTCTGTAAACTAATGTGAAAAGCATAGGGAATAAGCAAGAATAACTAGAAATGCTAGTAAAAAAACCCACAACGGTGACATAGTTGTCATCAAAGAGATTTGGTGGGATAATAGCCATGACTGGAACATTGGTATAGAAAGGTACAGCTTGCTCTGAAAGGATAGACAGGAGAAAAAGGGAGGAGGTGTTGCCTTATATATTAAAAATATATACACTTGGACTGAGGTTGAGAGGGAAATAGGAGACAGACTTGTTGAAAGTCTCTGGGTAAGGATAAAAGGGGTAAAAAACCAGGGTGGTGTCATGGTCAGGGGTCTACTACAGACTACTTAACCAGGAAGAAGAGGTAGATGAGTCTTTTTACACACACAAAAAGACAGTTCAAGGGAGTTGGCAGTTTTTCAAAGAGACATTATTGTAACCACAAGAGCAAACTATCCCAATGTTGTAGAAAAGAGAGAGAAGAAAGGCTGGAGTCCACAAAGAGATCCTCGATGATCTATAAATCATAAAAGAGTCCTACGAAAAGTGGAAACTAAATCGAATGACAAACGGTGAATATATACAAATAGCACGTAAACTTTATAAATGTACTCCCTGTCGTTATGTAATTCGTTGATGAAGATTTGTTGATGAAGAACCAGAGCCAGGACTGATCCCTTCAGGACCCCACTTGAAATGCCCTTCTAGCTGAATTGTCAACCACTGGTAACTACTCTCCGGGAATAGTTTTCTAACCAGTTATGCACCCACTTCAGAATAGATTGTATTTTCCTGTATTGTTTATGATGATGTGAAACAAAACATTCTCAAAAGTCTTACTAGAGTCAAAACTTACATCTACCACTTCCCCCGTATCCTTAAAGCTTGTTATCCTGTTAAAGAAAGCTACTGGGCTGCTTTGACATGACTTGTTCTTGACAAACCCATGCTGACTGTTACTTATCACCTGATTATTTTCTAAGTTGGTGCAAATTCTTTCTTTACTTACAAAAAAAAACCCCACTTAAAAACAGTGAATAGTCCTGCAGCACCTTAGAGACTAGCAAAATATGTAGCTGGTATCATCAGCTTTTGTGGGCATAACCCATTTTTTCAGATGAATGGAGTTTTTTCTCTTTATTCCTTAAATATTTGTTCCATTACCTCTTCCAGCCACCGTGCCATAGACTACCTTTGTCATGGTTAGTAGTGTAGAATTGATAGGGAAAAGCATTTTTTCCTAGGAATCTACTCTTCCCCATTTATAAGTGGGTTAGCATGCAGGGTGGGAAACCAAGATTTTGCAGGGCAGTAGTCTTGGAGTCATATATCTGGTCCATGGTCTATTCTTATACTGTCCATCCTCTGAGCCCGTGGCAAAGCTACAATGTAGCCCAACGTTATTGGACCAAATATTGCTCTTGGTAACTTCTGATTTTACATAGACAGATCAATATATTGTATGTTTGGGGTTGTGTAGATGGAATAGCCTTGCAGTTAAACCACTGGACTGGGGCTCAGAAGATCTGATTTCAGTTTCTAGCTTGGCAAAGACTCCCTTTTAGACCTGGACAAATCATTTAATCTCCTCAGGCCTCAGTTTTCCCATCTGTAAACTGGGCTTGATTATACTTTCCTTGACTTTCCTGCGCATTTAAATGCTGAGTTCTTTGAGGCAGAGTTTTTAGCTTGCTAGAGGTTTGTACAGTGCCTAACTTGATAAAAATATGATGTCGCTTGCAGCTTATAGTTGCAACCATAATACAAATAGCTATTAAAAAATTCTACAAATATGTATTTACCCGTGAACTGTCATGAATCAAAACATTGGCATTCTTGATGCTTTATCCCTTAATAGACATGTTCTACTTTCTAAACAATCACATGGTGTCATTTATTAACTAATACATATTTGGTAAGTTTGGAGAGCAGCATTATTTATCACTTACATTGCGTCAACACCAAAACTGTGGTAAGGCACCTCGAAACATGAAGGATGCAATCCCTACTCCAAAGTATATACTTATCCATACTTGAAGTAAGAATAACATGGGGTGACTTTTCAAGGAAATATACAAATCATGCTGTGTGTGAAAGGGATCCAGGTAAAAAGAACTCGTTATTATTCACCTGGGCCTTTCTTCTGAGCCTTTATCAACATTAAAGTGCTAGTATCTAAGCCACTAGAAAACAAAATTGTCTAAATAAGAGAACATTAGTTAAGGAAAAATGTAGCTTTCAATCTCAGGAACAGGTGAACTACTTTCAAATCAGAAGTTCAATTTAATCTGAAAGGGAAATAAATCCATCAATGTCTATTCAGTTTGTGCTAGAGTCTGGAGGGATACTTGACCCATAGTTTCAACTGCGTGTGTGTATGTATATATATATAATATGCTTTAAGTCTTTGTTTTTCTGTCTTTCAACATAGGCTTTGCAGCGAACCGTCTAATTTAATTTTACTAGTACTTTCACCCATTTATGCATGTCCAACAAATTACTAAAGATTCTAACCATATTTTTGTTGCTTGGTTTTATTTCATTTCATTTTATTTTATTTTATTCTGTTTTTTTACCTCAAAATGGCAGAAAGATTTTCCACTCCACTTAAGCCTGACATTTTAGTAATCATGGAGATCCTATGCTGAAGTTTTTCAAATGGAGCATGGCCAATTTAGTTGTTTCTAACACTATGAAATTGTGAAAATGTATTCCAGTGACCACTGTGGGCTTTGACATTGCCACAAAAGCTGAACAATATCTTGGGATAACCTGAGATAAATCACAGGCAAAGTAACCAACGTGAAGCTGTCATGTATAGGAGTTGCAAAGGAGAGTCTGATTTACCTAAAAAGTGAGGAAAGAGTTGAGCAACTCTGGAGATGAACCTGAGGGAGGGGGATTCGGGCATTCAGCCAATGAAATACAGATAGGAATTTCAAACCCAGAGGGTTTTTTTCCCCTCCCTTCCTTTGCTTTGAGATACAAACAGTTTTTCCCCAGGTAACAGAAGAGACAGGCTCTCCCAGAAATGGACTCCTTGAAACGTGTAAGTAGGAGAAAGTTTAGATAGTCCATCAGGCTTTATTGTTTTCCTTGTTTGTCAGCTTGCAAATCATGTCTGAACTGGTTAATTGTTTTTCTTTTTTGAAACTAAGAACTACAACACCAAGGGGCGCTATGGCAACTTATAGACTAACAGATGTATTGGAGCATAACCTTTCGTGCGCAAAGACACACTTCGTCAGATGCATGTCATGCATCTGATGAAGTGGGACTTTGCCCACGAAAGGTTATGCTCCAATACATCTGTTAGTCTATAAGGTGCCACAGGACTTTTTGTTGCTTTTGCAGATCCAGACTAACATGGCTACCCCTTTGATACTTAACAACCAAGGAATTTCCCTTGAGCCTATTTCACTCCCGGGCTTTTAACACCCAGTCATTTACTATGCTTGTGACAGTAGTCTTGTTTTGATAAGAAAAATATTTTCTTTTTGTTTTGATTAACCAATATGGGTTGTTTTTTGTGTCCTTAAACCCACATGCCTAAATTACCCAGGAGAAGCAGAGTACCATTGTTCTCTGCAGATTCCCTGTTTGTTTTCCCAACTCCAAGCAAAATGGAGATTGAAGCAGGGGGGGAGAGTTTTGCCTCAGGGAGGGGGGTTCAAGTGACCTCTTCTCTGGAAAAGGGATTATTTTATATTTTCTATTTACACTTGATGGTGACAGCAAACCGATTGTCATTCTTTTGGGTCTCAGGGAAACTGAGACCAGACCAGTTTGTCTCTGGGAGTTACAGAGGCAGGTTCTTACAGAGTTTATTCTGCTAGCCAGCCCCCAATATCGAGTGCCAGGTTGGGGAATTGAGCCGTGACAATTGAGCCATAACAAAGGTTTTGCTCTTCTCACTCAAAATGCTTTTCCAATAGCTACAGTTTCTCATCTTTCTCTATCTCAAGCAGAAGTGATGTGTAGTTGGCTTGCATGGCAAAAAAATTAACTCCACATTGAGTAAAAGAAAAGGATATGGTTTTACCATGGGGTAATTTTCCTTCCCTTATTGCTTGTTTTCTTAAAACATTCAGATTCCATCATTGGAATTTTTGCTTCAATATAGACCAGCATTTTATTTTATTTTATTTTATTTTAAGTATTCTAAGGTTTCAACCATAGAATCTCTTCTCAAACAATATGCCTGCAACATTGTCTGTTCTCCCTTTATTTGTTTCATATTATTTGTTTGCCAGCAATATTATTGTACAGATTGAACTTCTCTGGTCCAGCGAACCCCCCTGGGACCAGACCAGTGCCGAACCAAATTGCTGAACCATGGGAGGTCAATTTTGCTTAGCAGCATCACCAACTCTTCTACTGCTTACTGAGCTCTGAGAAGACATTTAGGGATAAATTAGAGCTAAATAATAGCACAGAACACTGAGAGCCAGGACTCGTGGCTGTAAACAAACTTTATGGGACCGAGGTTCAACCTTTAGTGGAAAGTGACCCCAGTCGAGATGGGTGTCTCAGAATTACTGAGATACTTAATGACGTGCCAGAAGTCATGCACGGTGTCTGTGGCAGAGCCAGGAATTGAACATGGTCTTTCCGTCAAGTATCTTAACCAAAACCTTGCTGTACATCTAGGGACTAAGAACAATAACACACTTATGTCTACACTACCCCGCTAGTTCGAACTAGCGGGGTAATGTATGCATACCGAACTTGCTAATGAAGCCCGGGATTTGAATTTCCCGGGCTTCATTAGCATAAAGCCGGCGCCGCCATTTTTAAAAGCCGGCTAGTGCGAGGCGTACAGATAGTTCGGAATGGCTACGTAGTTCGAACTATCTAGCCCGTGCCGTGTGTAGCCGCGTGGCACGGGGTTCGCACTAGCCGGCTTTTAAAAATGGCGGCGCCGGCTTTATGCTAATGAAGCCCGGGAAATTCAAATCCCGGGCTTCATTAGCAAGTTCGGTATGCATACATTACCCCGCTAGTTCGAACTAGCGGGGTAGTGTAGACATACCCTTAGAGTGCAGATCCATAGCACCAAGTATTCAGGATCACATGGTGCAACTTCACTGCTGACATCTTAGAGTTCCCCCAGGCTCTTAGAGATCTGGTGCAGCCAAGTTAATTTTAGGCGATCAGATGGCCATGACCGGTCCATGACTGAAGAGTGTCCTCTCATGACCTCAAGTCCAATCTTCAGAGCTTCATATGGTGACTTCATCTCCAAAGCAGGCTATATGGCAAAGAAGGACCAGCCAGTGTTGGGCAGTGATGACTTTAGTCTCTTGAGGCCCGTTCTCAGGGATGTATTAAGTCAAACCACCTTCTACCCAGTAATCCTCATTGGCAATGGGTATGGATCTCAGAAGAGAGCCCTGGTGTGAGGGGATGCATATGGAATGCCTCCAGCCTCCGGAAGTCTTGTTCTAGGAACATCTCAAAGCACTGTTACTTTGTCCTATTTATCTGCACGTCCATTTGTTTCTTCCTATATCCTCCTGTATGCTTAAATATTGACTCAAATGCTACCTTATTGTAGGGGAAAAAAACATCACCCAAAAGTAAGACATTGAGTCAATTTCAATCCAGAGTTTTCTCCTAATCATGCTACCAGAGGCCACAGTTTGCTTTTCAGTACGGGTATGTCTACACTACCACTCTAGTTCGAACTAGGGTGGTTAATGTAGGCATTCGAAGTTGCAAATGAAGCCCGGGATTTAAATATCCCGGGCTTCATTTGCATCTTGCCGGGCGCCGCCATTTTTAAATCCCCGTTAGTGCAGACTGCGTGCCCGCAGCTACACGCGGCACGGAGTAGGTAGTTCGAATTAGGCTTTCTGATTCAAACTACCGGTACCGGTACATCTCGTTCCACGAAAGAGCTCTTTCGGAAGAAGGCATGTGTGGATGTGGAAGAGGGAGGGTTTTTTTGAAAGAAGAGGCCTCCAAGAAAAAGCACAGATGCCCTGGTAGCCACTCCATCCATAGTAATCACAGCTTAAATGTGAGATATTGACCACACTGAATGGACACTATCTTCCAAAAAAGCAGATTGCTTTTTCAATGTGCTTTTGCTATGTGGACGCGTTCTTTTGAAATAAGTTTTTTTGAAGATCTCGTCCGAAAAAGCTTCTTTTGAAAGAAGCCTGCAGTCTAGACATAGCCATTATGTCTGCATGTGGGGTTGTGATTCCCAGCTTGGGTTGATTTACTCCCACTAATGAGCTAATGAAGTAAAAATTGCAGGGTATCAGTAATAAGTAGTGACACTGGCTAACAACCCCCAAAGACATGCCAAGAGAATTTGTACAAAGCACAGCTAAATGATGAGGGGGCTTGGAGTTCTTGACCTACGAGGAGAGGATGAGGGATTTTGGGTTGTTTAGTTTGCAGAAGAGAAGAGTGAGGAGGGATTTGATAGCAGCCTTCAACTTCCTGAAGGGAGGTTCCAAGAGGAAAGAGAGAGGCTGTTCTCAGTGGTGACAGATGGCAGAACGAGGAGCAATGGTCTCAAGTTACAGTGGGGGAGGTCTAGATTGGATATTAGAAAATACTATTTCACTAGGCGGGTGGGGAAGCACTGGAATGGGTTACCTAGGGAGGGGGTAGAATCTCCATCCCTAGAGGTTTTTAAGTCCCAGCTTGACAAAACCCTGGCTGGGATAGTTTAGTTAGGATTAGTCCTGCTTTGGGTTGGGGAGTGGACTCGATGACCAACTGAGGTCTCTTCCAGCCCTAGGATTCTAGCCTGCAGCGTCACTTACTGCTTCCTGTGCACCTTCAGCTACATTACTTGTTCTTTGTTAACCTCCACACCGCTACATGGACTGTAACATGGGGTCCACCAACAAAAGCAAAAGACTCAACAGAAATGAAAGTCAGGTCTTATGTACTCTAGAAATCTGTATTTGTTGTAGAACAAGTGATTTGTTATCAGCAAAGAGGCTGAAAATCGAGCCATTGAGAGGGGAAAGGATTTTCAGTTGCACTGTCCAAATAAGTTTTTTTTCTCTTTTGTGTCTTATAACTCCAATTGCTAAGAAATATTCTGGAGAAAGTTCCATTTCTTCAACCCTTCAATTAAAGTGTCAGAGAACTTTGGAAAATGGAGGGAGATTAGATTCCACATGCCTGGTATTCTTATAGGAGAGAATAACGACTCTCATTACATCCCTTTCGTGACTTCTTTATTTATGAAACAAGTATAATTCTAATTGTTTTATATCTTCGGTAAGCCATCTTTAAAAGACTTACATCCTAAAGAAAAACCCAGTTGCTGTACCTGCAATCAGAACATACTCTGGGCCAAATGTACAGCTCCTGCCACAATCCAGTTTCACACCCAATAAAGAGGGTGGGACTCCACTTTTCACATTCAGACACATTTGCAATGGGTAGGCAATGAAACCCAAATCCAGGCTACGTCTAGACTGCAAGCCCCTTTTGAAAGGCTTTTTCGAAAGATACTTTCGAAAAAGCCTCTTTCGAAAAAGAGCATCTAGACTACAACCAGTACTTTTGAAAAAGCAAGTAAGTCTGGTTGCTGTCTTTGGAAAAAGCACAGTTTGCATTATATAGTCCCTTTTTTCGAAAGAGCACTTTCAAAAAAAGGCGTTCTTCCTCGTAAAACGAGGTTTTCCGTGGTCGAAAAAACTGCCATGAAAGAACATAGCAACAGTCTAGACATGGGGGAAGTTTTTTTGAAAAAAGGCCACTTTTTAAAAAAAATCCTGTAGTCTACCCACACCCTCAGACTTCTTGAAAATGCTCCACTGAAACTTTTTTTCTGATGGAAGCCTGGGCTTTTTGACAAAATGAGAATTTTTGCAGAATGGTTTGCTTTCCTCAGAAATGTTCAAGTATGTGGGTGTTTCTTAATGAGCTGTTTGATTTGGAAATATCACCAGAAAGCCTCACTGGAAATATCACCAGAAAGCACACTTATGGCTACTTTAAAATAAATATTGATCTTCTCTCTGACACCACCTGGCATCCATTTTTGATCAGAATGGTTTGCCCTCTGAATTGCATCTCTGTCTCCGTGTATTGTTTGCAACTGCTACCCACCACAAAATGCTTTCTGGCCAAGAGTGTTTTCTTTTTGTGCTTACTGGGACTATTCACTTATAGTCTGTGTCCATTATGTTGTGTGTAGGCAGAGAAGACAATTAGATTTAAAACTGACTTAAACTGAAACATCACTTGACAGATTCCATTTGAATGATAGATTGCATTTTACAAACATCTAAAGTAGCCACCAGCCCCCAGTTCGCCCTCCAGGTAAAGTGTGTAAAAAAAGAGGAATGTGTAAAATGACGTCCTACATTTTCACACCTTTATCTCTGAAGCGTAAAAACGCATTTATTTAGGAAAGTGTTTGTGCTTGATGAGGTTGCTTAAGACAAATCTCTAATGAGTTGGGGATTTTCTTCTGAGGAGTGTAAACAAGCATTGGTGGGGATGTGAAGCAAACATATTAGAATTATAACATGTCAGGAGGGGTTTTTTCATGAAATGTTTTTCATTGAGAAATGATGCCAAGCTGTCAACACATTTCATGTTGATGAGAAGGTTTTTCAGGTCGTGTGTATGTGTGTGTGTGTGAGAGAGAGAGAGAGAGAAAAGGAGACACACACAGATGCTCAAAGAATAGCCAATGGCCTGGTAGTTAGAACCTTTCCCTGTAATGTTAGACACCCAATGTCAAGTCTCTGCTCAGTGTGGTTGCAATCAGTAATTTGAATCTCTGTCAACGACCGTACTTTAAATATTGGCCATACTGGGACATGAAGGTCTTGAGTGGGGTGAGAAAGTTTTTTTGGCAAAAAATAAAAGTTCAAAGGGTCTAATTTTTGTTCCAGAGGTGAACAAAGTCAGACTTTGAAAGCTCTGAATTTTGCATAAAATGGAATTCTTGGTTTCTAACCCCCTCCCTTCCACTCCTGCTGCGTGGATTTTACTATGGAAAACAGGAATGCCAAAATCACCAAGCATATGGGAGTGAGTCTCTGTGGGCTTGATTCCAGGTTATTTTATTTGGAACTTTGTATTCTGCATGCTGTTTTGCTGTTGGACCGAGCTATGACCTTGCTTTTTTAGCATTGTGGAAACCCTTTCTTTCTTAGACCGACAATGATAGGAATAACAGAAGACATATTCAGAGCAGTAAAAGAGCAGTCTGAGACCCTCTGCTGATGGGTGAACCATGTCCAGCCCTATGTAAATCCAATTAAACATAGAGAAATCACCCAACCTTGTCCAAATCAGATTAGCTTTAAATTCATCTGGTTTCCCTTTAGAAGATCTAAGAATTAGTACAAAACATCACCAATTTCCATTCCCAATGCAAGGCACACTTCTTCAGCCTGCCTCACTGATAATCTCCCAAAGAGGGGATAAGAAAACACCGGCCAGTCATGCTCAGAATGGACAATTCATATCTAGAATATTGTTGTACCTTTTTTGCAAATGTAATCATTGGACTGGATTCTGATCTCCCTCAGGAATTCAGAATTCCCATTAATATTGCACAGACAGGTCAGCTGTAATTTAAAGATTGACGATTCTCATTTGATTTTGCTTCCTTTTTCTTTAGATGGTAGGTTGTTTTGGTTTTTTTTATGTTGTTCACTTAGTGCTCATAAATGTCATTTCTGTCTATAGGCATTTTGCTCTGCTCCGGCTGGTGCAAATATATTATAATTGTTTTAGATGCCATTCAATTGAATAAAAGACTTTAGGGGGAAAAATATTTTTTTCTGACACGCAATTACATGTAGTCATTTTCCTTTAGGAGGACACATTAAATACTCTTTTCCTTTGAATGCAGAGGGAAATTCACTGTCTGGGACCTGCTTTGTGCCAGAAAGTCTTAACGTGCAGATGGCCCTTGGATAGCCCCAATATATAGAAGCATCCGAAGAAACAAATGAAACACTAGTGGAACTGGGGCCATGAGTGTTATATTTCAAGAATTTAGAAAAAGCATGGTGAACCTCTCTAGTCCGGCACCCTCGGGACCTGACCGATGCTGAACCAGAGAATTTGCCATCCCATGGGAAGTCAATATTGTCTAGCAGCATTACCAACACTTCCACTGCTTACTCGGCTGTTAGAGGACATTGAGGGATAAATTAGAGCTAAATAACTGCACAGAACAGTGAGATCCAGGAGTGGGACCTTATGGGACCATGAGAAACTTGTCCACACCCATGATAAGTGGACATCTGCCTCACTAAAGTCATGCTGGACCACAGATGTTGCTGGATCTGAGGGTATGTCTACACTACAGCACTAATTCGAACTAACTTAGTTAATTCGAACTAAGCTAATTCGAACGAGTGCATCTAGACCTAAAAACTAGTTCGAATTAGCATTTTGCTAATTCGAACTAGCAGGTCCACATTGAGTGGACCCTGAACCGAGGTTAAGGATGGCCGGAAGCAGTGCCGGCAGGGCATCAGATTAGGACTTAGAGCGTGGAGCTGCTGTCTCAGGCTAGCCGAGGGCTGTGCTTAAAGGGACCCGATCCCCACCCCACTTACTGCAGCCTACCATCCGGAGGGGTCAATCAGGGGTCTGCAGGAGAGTTTCCACCCCAAGGAGCCTGCAGAGCCACCCCAGTCCTCCTCATCGGGGGTTCGTACCCCATTCCTCCCTCACTTCCTTCCACTTACCCCTCCCTAGCCCCCCTTCCTGATGTACAAAATAAAGGACACGTGTGGTCAAAAATAGAAACTCTCTTTATTGAACAAAACTCGGGGAGACTGGGAAAAGGAGGTGGGAGAGGGGAAGAGAGAGGCTGGGAGATGGGAGGGCAACTACAATGATCAGGGGTTGGGAACAGGTCCCATATGAAGAGAGACTAAAGGGACTGGGACTTTTCATCTTAGAAAAGAGGAGACTGAGGGGGGAGGTATGATAGAGGTCTATAAAAGCATGAGTGGTGTGGAGAGGGTGCATAAAGAAAAGTTCTTCATTAGTAGCATGGGGTAGAGATCACAGCTAGAGGATCTCTGCATCTTGGGGTCTTCAAAGTATTTGAAGGCTTCAATATCTGAGATATAGGTGAGAGGATTATTCCAGGAGGGTTGGATGAGATTTTGTGGCCTGCACTGTGCAGGGGGTCAGACTAGATGATCATAATGGTCCCTTCTGACCCTGGAGTCTATGAGTCTATAGTTCCCATAATAGAAGGACTAGAGGACACCAAAGGAAAGGAATGGGTAGCAGGCTTCAAACTAATAACAGAAAGTTCTTCTTCACAAAGCAAATAGTCAACCTGTGGAACTCCTTGCTGCAGGAGGCTGTGAAGGCTAGAACTATAACAGAGTTTAAAGAAAAGTTAGATCAAGTCATGGAGGTTTGGTCCATCGAGTGCTATTAGCCAAGGGGTAGGAACGGTGTCCCTGGCCTCTGTTTTGGAAGACTGGAGATGGATGGCACGAGACAAATGGCTTGGTCATTGGCTTCGGTCCATCCCCTCCGGGGTAGCTGGTGTTGGCAGACAGGCTACTGGGCTAGATGGACCTTTGGTCTGACCCAGTACGGCCGTTCTGGGCTCAGGGTCGGGGGTCTCACTGGACCTCCTTGATTTTCATGCACAGCTGCCCCTGGGTGGCCAGGATGGCAACTCTCCTGCCCTAGACGGCCACTTTCCTGTGCATCGTGCAGAGGTCGTGGATGAGGTCCACGATGTTCGCACTAGACCAGGTGGGCGCCCGCCTCATGCGGCCCCGGGCAGGCTCCTGAGAGCCGCCAGCCTGGTCCCGGTAAGAGGCGGAGGGCTGGGTGGCAGCGGGTGGCTGGCTCATGCCGTGCCAGGTGCAGGGTCTGCTAGCTGGGTGCTGGCAGGCTTGCACCTGGCACAGGCACCGTAGCCAGCCCGTGCCCCTTTAAGGGCTCCGGGGCCGGGAGGGGAGCAGACGAGTTTCCCTGGTGGTGCCCAGAGTGGCCACCAGGGAAAGCTGGGGAGGGCTAGCCTCCCACTAGTTCGAATTAAGTGGCTACACACCCCTTAATTCGAACTACTTAATTCGAACTAGGCGTTAGTCCTCGTACAATGAGGTTTACCTACTTCAAATTAAGCGCTCCACTAGTTCGAATTAAGTTTGAACTAGCGGTTTGCATGTGTAGCGCCTATCAAAGTTAATTCAAACTAATGTCTGTTAGTTCAAATTAACTTTGTAGTGTAGACATACCCAGAGAGTGCTGGATTAGAGAGGTTCAGCCTCTTCTTTATTTCTTAATAACCAGAATCCTGAATGTAAGGTTCTCGGAGCCACTGTGTAGTGGCACCATGGCAGCAGCCGCAATGGCCCTGTCTTTGTCTGTCTTCTGTAGTCAACATCTCACTCTACCTGGCTCTTCATAGAATCTAGCATGTTCGTTTTAGAAGAGTCTTCAAGAGGCCCTCCAGTCCGACACCCTGTTCAGTGAAGGACTATCCCAACTAAATTATCTCTGCCAGGGTATGTGTACACTACCCCGCTAGTTCGAACTAGCGGGGTAATGTAGGCATACCGCACTTGCAAATGAAGCCCGGGATTTGAATTTCCTGGGCTTCATTTGCAATGGATGAGAAAAGCCTGCTTCCATCCTCTCTGGAAAACACCCTTCAGGTAGTTGAAGGCTGCTATCAAATCCCCCCCTCACTTTTCTCTTCTGCAGACTAAATAAAACCAAATCCCTCAGTCTCTCCTCATAAATACTAACCATTTTTACTGCCCTCCACTGGAATCCCTCCAATTTGTCCACACCCTCTCTGTGGTGGGTGAATGGGTAGAAACTGGACACAATATTCCAGATGTGGCCTCGAATGATCACTTTCCTCCGTCTGTTGACAGTGATCTTACTAATGCAGCCCAATACGCCGTTAGCCTTCTTGGCTACAAGGGCACACTGTTGACTCAAATCTTCTAATCTGCTTTAATCTTCAGGTCCCTTTCTGCAGAAATGCCACTTAGCCAGTCAGTCATCAGCCAGTAGCTGTGCTTGGGATTCTTCTGTCGGGAGTGCAGGACTTTGCTTGTCTTTGTTGAACCTAGATTATTTTGGCCCAATCTTCCAATTTGTCAAGATCACTCTAGACCCTATCTATATCCTACACCATATGTACCTCTCCCCCCAGCTTACTATCATCCACACTAAGAGGCTGCCAACCAACCCATCACCCAGATCATTAATGAAGATGATGAAGAAAACCAACCTCTGAAGTGTTCCTTGGGACACTCAGCTCTTGCCTGGCTCCTCCTTTGTGGCTTGCTTTGTCGACAGAACTGGATGTCGTCTAGACGCTCTTTGTTGACAGAAGCTTTGTCAACAGATACTGTTGTCAAAGCCTGTAGCCTAGACGTACCCTGAGTGACATAATTAAACAAACCGAATTTCCTAGTGTGGACCATGCGTGAAGCCAGGTAGCACGCAACCTGACAGAGCCCCCTAGTCTGTAATCAGGACCAGGAAACCCCTTAACGCGTAATTGAACACAGTTTTCAGTCTACCACTGTGGGCAAAAGGAGACACAGCAGAAATGGACCCTTGTTTAAGTAATGGACTTTGACCTTGACCACACACCTAGGGCTGGACTTGGAATTTTCAACCTGTTTTGCAGCATCCTCCCCCCAAAACTGCTCCCCAGGAGCAGAGCAAGGATGAAATTGAGGCTTAGAGCAAAACTCCAGTCCCATCTTCTCCCTTGCCTCACAGGGGAATGAAGCTGTGCCGGCCCTCTTGCTTGTATGGCTTATTCCTGGCTTCACAGGGCAGATTGTGTGTGGTGGAGCAACCCCCATCCACAATCCCCCTCATCCACACAGAAAAGAGAGAGTAGCTGCCTTTTCTCAGTATTGCTGAGAGAGCAGGTGGAAGGAGGCAGGTACCGAGACAATCATTAGTATAAACTTGTCAGCCCAGTTGTGAGTTGAATGATAATAGGTTGATGAGCTGGCCCAATAACCTGCAACACCCAGTGTTGATGGGCAAAGGTACCAAAAGGAGACAACCTGAATTAGTCTAAACAAAAAAACCTATAGCTACTATAGTTCCAGGATGCTGTTTTAATCATGCTTGGTAAAATTAGAAGATGTGGAACTGGAAATTAACAAACAAAACTGGCCTGTCAGGTATACACCTAATTAGCCAACAAAGTAATGAGTTGATGAACTGCTCCATCCACCATTCCCCTTGAGGGTCCTTAAAGAAAGAGACGTTAGAGAAGAGCTGATAGAGGCTTCTGGAGTGAATTTCACCTTCCTGGCTGCTATCCTCCCGCCCCCCGCCCTCTCCCCGCCCTAGTTTCTAGTAAACCTATGTCTTTCTCATCTTGATCCTGAGAGACGTCCTGACCCGAGCAAGCTAAAGAGAGAGGGACCCAGCTAATGTGGCCACCCCTACCTCTTCCAGCTAAATCCCAAACACCACCTGTGAATACACAGGATCAGACTTTACCATCAGCAGGCACTACATCTTCAGCCCTTCTCCACTAATTTCTTCTCTTTTCCCCAAAAGGACAGTCATTCTCATCTTTAATATAAGCCAGGATTGTCAAATAGGCGGAGGGGGGAGGTTGGTTCTTCCTCCCTCCCAGCTAAAGGGAAAGAGCACAAAGAAGTTGTTAAAATGAAAGCTTTACTCAGTACTTCATATTTCAAATGCTTTAGCTGGTTTCCTTCTTTTCTGTATCTGTAATAAAAAGTTAAAAGGCCTTTTAATGGCGTGTTCCCCACAGTGCTAAAGCAGACGGATATGTCTGTATACCAGCTCCTTTGATATTGGACAGTGACTGGGTTATGTTAACACCTTTAGCCCATTTACTCAATGGAAATTAACAGACTCCCCTGCTGCTGTAATCGGCGGCATTCAGGAGTGAACCCGTGTCAGGTTTTTTTGGACCTGGAAACTTTATGACTGCAGTCAAACCTTGATTTAAAAGAGCACCTGGAAGATACAATGGAATACACATAGGAGGAAGGGTGTGGGGGAGATGAGGACATCACTGGAACTGAGACGCACAGAGAATGGAAACAAAGGAAATGAAAAGAATGATAAATGAGACTACAAAAGGTGTCTGAGCTAGTCACCAACATACCCTGGATTTCCACATGTGGTTCAATGTCTGGCCTTTGTCTGCTTAGCTTGTAAGCGCCCCGGGGCTGAGACCTTGTCTTGCAATGTGTCTTGGGAAGCACTAGGCAGACTGTCATTTTTAAAAAAGTATAAATCAAATTAAAAATGAAGACATGCTCCAGTTCCCTGTTCATGAACATGAAAACTCTGTTGAGGGAGCGGGGAGTCGCTAGGAAAAAAATAGAGGTATAATTAGGGTTGCCAGGTGTCCGGTATTGACCCAGACAGTCTGATATTTTTGCCTCCTGTCCAGTAAAAAAAATCAGAAAATACTGGACACCTAAAATGTCTGGTATTTTCTGATTTTTTTTCCCCTGCCAGGAGGCGAAAATACCGCACACCTGGCAACCCTACCACACTCAGCAACTGGGCCCAGTCCCCGGGCCCTTCCCGGACCCACTCCCTCAGTCCCTCTGAGTCCCCCCTCCCCCACTTACCTGGTTCCACAGGGGAGTCCTCTTCCCACACACACACACACAAACCCCAAAGGCCTTAAAGGGGCCATGTTGTTTTTGGGGTGGTGTTTTTTTTTTTTCTTTTGCTTAATAACTTTGGTCTCCTCCCCTTTTTTTCTCCACAGTGTTTTTTTGGGGGCGGGAGTGTATGGTATTTTTGGTTAAACAATCTGGCAATCCGAGGTATAATTTACGCAGGCATGTCTGATCAGCTGAAAATTGTATACCGTTTCTTGAAACTATCCTGAACTTCATGGAGAATAAGAGTATTAGGCTCCTAGGTTACGTCTAGACTACATCCCTTTTTTGTAAAAGGGATGTAAATTAGACGTATCGCAATTGCTAATAAAGCGGGGATTTAAATCTCCCATGCTTCATTAGCATAAAAATGGCTGCCGCTTTTTTTCCGCACGTAGCTTTGCCGGAAAAAAGTTCCAGTCTAGACACTGATCTTGTGGAAAATAAAGCCTTTTCCGAAAGATCCTTTATCCCTCTTGAAATAAGGGATAAGGGATCTTTCGGAAAAGGATTTATTTTCTGAAAGATCAGTGTCTAGACTGGCACTTTTCTCCGGCAAAGCTCCGTGCCAAAAAAAGTGGCAGCCATTTTTATGCTAATGAAGTGCAAGAGATTTAAATCCCCACTTCATTAGCAATTGCGATACGTCTAATTTACATCCCTTTTACAAAAAAGGGATGTAGTCTAGACATAGCCCTACTGTTAGGCCCACATCTTCCTGAGATCTGATCAATTCTTCACTGTCATGTGTCATGTTATTCAGCCAGTCTTCACAAACTTTCTTTTCAGAATCTTTGCCAGTTATCTGCTTCACAGGTTTGCCTTTGAGGATTTGGATTTGGCTTCTTTGTGCCTATCTGGCCTTTGGATTTATAGTTATCCAGAATAATTCCAGAGACTCTCAAAGAAAGCGGGTTTATGTAAAAGGGACAGCTGTTAGAGGGAGACCAATGGATATGACTAACCAGTTATTCCACGGTAATTTCTATGGCAATAATAGTATTTTGACTTTAATTACTGTATGTTTTACAGCTCAGGATATCACAGCAATTTAAAAGCATTAATTAATGAAGCCTCCAGTTATTGAAGCATTTTACAGATCAGCAACGTGAGTTGCAGAGATGGTGTAAGTTGGCTTTGCCACTGGCTCATTGTGTGATCTTGGCAGTGTTGAGAATAAAACTCAGGAAGTCAGAACTCCTTGTCTCCTGTTCCTAACGAGTAGGAACCATTGGGCTACTTAGTGCCTATTTATTGAATCATCTATTCATTCACAAATACGGGATTATTACTCCATTGCACAGTTAAGCAGAAACTGATTTTAGATGGAGAAAGAATTCTTGTAAAAACACAAATATCTTTAATGCTAGAAATGGAAGGGGAAGACTATTGGTCAAATAAATTGTTTTTTTTTTTCATAAATGTCTCTATCTACAAATGTGCTCATGTGTGAAATTTTCCATTTAAGCTACATTATACACAGTGTTTTGTTATTTCTGGTTCCTGTTTTACTGTAGTAACTTTAGTAGATGATTTACAAAAAAGATTAATCGTGCGGGACTTTTCTCTATTCCATATCATTTAACAATGTGTTTTTGTGACATGTCCCCCTCAAAATGGAATAACATAAAAGTAATTGCTCTTTTATCTTTAAAGAGGTTAAAACGCTAATTTCTTCAGAGACTCAAAGAAAACGAGCGAATAATAATGTGCATTTTTAGCTCCTCGGAATCTGGTCATTTCACACATTATATAGGCACCAAATATTTGTCTACACGGCAGAATCCTGGTGGCATTGTGTAGGGTATAGACAACACATATGTAGATTGCATGGGCACACAGAACTGTGTAGACAGTGAAGCGTGGCTTAGGCCAGCACTTTAGGGTATGTATCAGATATGTAACCTATATGGCTCTCCCAAGCAGTGCCAAACCTTTTAGCAGTGTCATGTCCTGCTACCTCCTCTATGCCAGAGCCTTTCCCTGTCACCTCTGCTAGAGCATTTCACTGCCTCATGTACTTACACACTGCCATGTGGACAGTTGCATCTAACAAAATGGGTTTTTACCCATGACGGCTTATGCCCAAATAGATTTGCTCATCTTTAAGGTGCCACAAGATTCCTCATTGTTTTGCAGTTACAGACTAACACGTCTACCCCTTAGATAGGTTAACCTAAGTTTTAGCTATAGACCAGGGCCAATGAATGAAGCCCCACAAAACCCCTGTGAATTAGAGAAGTACTATTCCAGGCATTTTAGAGATCGATAACTAAGGCTCCTTCTACACTGCACCATAGTTCAAAATAAGATACGCAATTTGAGCTATGTAAATTGCATAGCTTATTTTGATCTTCTTTTGAAATAGCTTATTTCGTCATTTGGTGCTGTCTACACCGTGCCAAATTTCGAAATTACCCACTGTTCCAAAAAGTCCCTTACTCCTCTTGGAATGAGGTTTACAGGGACCCCTGAAATAATGGGCTTGCTGTGAAGACACGGGATAGCTATTTAGGAATACACCGGTATCCTGCAATAACGCTGCAGTGTAGACACAACCCATGATCAGGAGAATAACTAAGCTTGACCAAGACCACAAAACGAGTTATTGGCACAGACAGGAAGGGAACACAGCAATTCTCACATCCAATTCTCGGCTTAACCCATAAGACAACACGCGGAGAATACTACCCGGGTATGGTGCCATCACCGATAGAAAGGGCATGATCATATTTCAATGTGCATGTAATAAAGTATCACCTTTCAGTCAGAAGAGTTAATTTACATTCCATCAACTTTTTGATGATGCACCTGAGTACACCTTATTGCTCCAGGCACACACTAGATGTCAGGTAGTTCTTCAGACCAATATTCCATTTCATTAGATGAATAGAACTTGCATTGTCCTCCAAAGCATAATTTCAATTTTTTCAGCTATCGAATTATATACTGCCTTAAAGGCTTCCTTGATGAACGATTCCACTATAGCTTATGAAGGCCTTTGAGGCACATATGGCAGTATAGCTTATCCTATTAGTAAAGTGCATAGGGTCCAGAATAAAAACCCCTCTATGACACAATAATTTCATCTTTTATTATTCCTGCCCTGTAATTATAGTTCAAGGCTATGCTTAAACATATCAAAAGACACTACAAACATAAACCATCATTTAAAGAAAAGTCATATTGCTGACAAGATACATAAAGTTGTGATAATTTCTATGTTCGTATTCACCTGCTTGTTTACGGTTTATACAAAATGCAGATTTTTTTACCATTTCTTTTGTATTGAGAGGGTTACGGTGAGAATCTGTTCTCACTGAAATCAGTGGCTTGGCTGCAGTATTGTTGTTGTTTATTGTTTATTTATGAGAGTCCATATTATGTGATAGCCATTTTCCAGATACTCAAAGATGGTCCCAGTTCATAGGAACTCATGGCCTAAGGATATACAAATGAAAAGTAGATAAATAATAATAAATAGAAGGGGAACATTATTATTATTATTATTTTATTTATTTGTATTGTGAGAGATCTTCAATCCTCAACCAAGTTAGGGCACCACTGTGCTAAGAATTGCAGAAACTGATAACGAATGGCATTCTGCCTCAAAGACCATACAATTAGAGATGTGTGAATAACTTATATTTTGGTTCCATGACTGAAGGAAGAAATTAAAAAAAAAAGAAATAGTTTCACCTGGAAATGGAAATTTGGGGAAGGGGTTTCTTGTCAAAAGGAAAAAAGTCTAAAATGTTGGATTGAAGAAAACATTTTTTTCTATCTAAAACTAACTTTGTTTAATTTTTTCTATTTTGTTCAGCTTTTACATGAAACTGTCTTTCGAGATGAAAAGTTGGAACATATTTAAAAATGAAACATTTGGCTTTTTCACAATTTGGAGGCTTGGGTGGTTTTTTTGGCCAAAGCTATTTACTGAATTTGACCTGAATTCATGAATAATTTGAGTAGACTTGAAACAGTCAATACTTACTGCTCTAAAAATTTCTCTCAGCTCCACTTACAATAGAGGGTGCTTTCATATAGCTGTCTTGGGCCTATGTGATTATGCAAACTTTACCTGAGGAGGGAAAAACAGCTTTCTGATATACAAAACATACCCAAAACTCAGGTAACCTGTGAAATCAGTACCCATCCAATGGACAAGCCTGTAATGTCGGCAAGCACTTATATACTTCTACTCATATGGTTTCTGGTACAATTAGTTGTGACCTTTTATTAAAACCCTATCTCTCCTAGGTCACTGAATATTCTGGCTCCTTAGTGGGAACATCATTAAGACATTTCTGTTTCTTCCTCATGTGCACAGATATACTTGCTCTCTGTTTTGCTGAAGAATGCACTTTGGCTTGCAAGAGCCGTAACAGATGTTTTATCTCCTCTCCAGTGACCATCCCTCAAGTAATTAAAAATGGAGGGTGTTAGGACAGAGAACAATGGTTCTGTACATGCAGATCGTTTGAAATGAATGCTGCTTTGCTATGATACACTCTTTGACGGAGAGACACAAATGTTACTATACCCAGCCAAGCACATGTATCAACGGTGACAAAGGATGACAGGTGATCTGTCCTGCTGCCCTTTAACCAGTTAACCAATTAAATGGAGGATGATAAGGGGAGCAGCCCCCCTCCACCTGCCGTGGCCAGGCTGGAGCAGACCCCCTGCCATGGTCGGGCGTGCTCTGTCTGTGCTGGAGCACCTCTGCTCGCAGCATGCTCTCTCTGGAGGGAGGCTGCTCTGGCTAGCTGGAGCACCCCCAGCCCCAGGTGGGACTAATGGGGCTGGAGAAGCCCCCTGCTCGCAGTGGGTGGAGGGCTGGAGCAGCCCCCGCTGGTTAACCATAACTGGGGCCGGGAGTCCTGGGGAACTCACTGCAGGGGTCAGGAGTCTCAGGGAACTCACTGCAAGGGCCAGGAGCCATGGTAATTTCCCTAGGGCTCCCAAACTCACCACAGTTCCTGGCAGCTCTTGTGAGTTCCCTGCACCTCCCCCACAATCACACCGTGGGTCCCAGTAGTTGTGGGAAACTCACCTCATGGGTCAGGAAGTGCAATGAATATCTTGAGTGGTGTGGAGAGGGCGGATAAAGAAAAGTTATTTATTAGTTCCCATAATAGAAGAACTAGAGGACACCAAATGAAATTAATGGGCAGCAGGTTTAAAACTAATAAAAGAAAGTTCTTCACACAGCATGTAGTCAACCTGTGGAACTCCTTGCCAGAGGAGGCTGTGAAGGCTAGGACTATAACAGAGTTTAAAGAGAAGCTAGATAATTTCACGGAGGTTAGGTCCATAAAAGGCTATTAGCCAGGGGATAGAAATGATGTCCCCGGCCTCTGTTTGTCAGAGGCTGGAGAGGGATGGCAGGAGACAAATCGCTTGATCGTTGTCTTTGGTCCACCCACTCTGGGGCACCTGGTGCTGGCCACTGTCGGCAAACAGGCTACTGGGCTGGATGGACGTTTGGTCTGACCCAGTACGGCCATTCTTATGTTCTTATGAATTCCCCACAGTCAATTCCCCCTGGCTCCCAGCCCCCATTCCCTGACTTGCAAGGTTTTCCTGTAGGCTGTGTCTAGACTGGCCAGTTTTTCCGGAAAATCAGCTGCTTTTCCAGAAAAACTTGCCAGCTGTCTACAGTGACCTCTTGAATTTCCGCAAAAGCACTGACTTCCTACTGTCTGAAATCAGTGCTTCTTGTGGAAATACTATGCTGTTCCCATTCGAGCAAAAGTCCCTTTTGCGGAATACTTTTACGCAAAAGGGCCAGTGTAGACAACTGAGATTTGTTTTGCGCAAAAAAGCCCCAATCGTGAAAATGGCATCTAGATTGGCCATGGACGCTTTTCCGCAAAAAGTGCCAATCTAGATGCTCTTTTCCGAAAATGCTTTTAACGGAAAACTTTTCCATTAAAAGCATTTCCGGAAAATCTTGCCAGTCTAGACGTAGCCGTAATTTTAGAAGAGATTGTCTGGATGGAATTCCAGATTAACGGTGCGTCCACACTGCACTCTAAATTCAAAATAAGATACGCAATTTGTGCTTTGCAAACTGCGTATCTTATTTCGATTTTATTTCTAAATAGGGTATTTCAAAATTTGGCGCATCTACACGGTGCCAAATTTTGAAATAAAGTGCGATTTCGAGCTATCCCGTATCCTTTGTGCCACAAGATTCACCGGGATGGCGTAATAGCGTGTCCATTATTTCAAAAAAATATCCTTGGACATGGGGTACCTATTTTGGGATACCTCCGAAATAGCCTTGCAGTGTAGACATACCCTTAGATGTCTAAGTCTTTGAGTCTTTGGTCTCTCTCATGTGTGGAGGGGTCTTTCATGGGGTTGATGGTGGTGAAAGGAAGGGTATCCCGAAATAGCCTTGCAGTGTAGACATACCCTTAGATGTCTAAGTCTTTGAGTCTTTGGTCTCTCTCATGTGTGGAGGGGTCTTTCATGGGGTTGATGGTGGTGAAAGGAAGGGTATCCCGAAATAGCCTTGCAGTGTAGACATACCCTTAGATGTTCAAGGTAGCAAAGTAGTCAGGATTTTATATACATATCACAGCTGTATCATGTATATGCACCCACCACATTTGTGACTACATATACATATGTTTACACTCACCATAGTTGTGACCTCCTATGGTGAGAAGTTACACGCATGATTAATCTCAGAGAACTCAGTGGGGCTTCCTGTATCAGTGTGTGCCAATGGGAGTAAGGACTGTCCTTCCAGCCTTGAGTCTTTGGTGTCTCTCATGTGTGGAGGGGTCTTTCATGGGGTTGATGGTGGTGAAAGGAAGGGTTTGTTGGATCAAGAACAGATAAAGGGGGAGGCAGTGTCCATGGAGAAAATACAGCCAGGATCCAGCAGGAGAGTGGGGGAATAAAACTGAGCAGTTGAGACACTGCGCTGCTAGGACAATCGATAGCAATAAATGAGGGAAATCTCCATAGTCCATGTCATAGATGAGATACATGATTATTCAGGAGGCTGAGAAGGTCTTTCCAGACACTCCAGGACAGGAGCCCTGAGAATCTGGGAATTTCGATTGGTTTCTTCCTTCAGGCTCTGCCAGCTGTTTTTGTTTCCCAGATCCTAATTTCACCTTTGGTTACCCAGCACCTCCAGTCCGTTTTCAAAGGGTGCTCAGCTCCGATGAGCGCCGAACTCAGACCTCGAAGGCGCTCCACCCCTGACTGAAGGCCAAGTGCGCCTCATCCCGTCAGTGAGCAGAGCAAGCAACACAGTGGAGTTCTGTGGGCAAGGCGGTGGAAGGGGAGGATGTGTGATAAATCTGTAGCAGGGTCCTCGTCATTACTGGTACAAGTGTGTGTCTAATAGTGACCACTAGGGATGGGTGCTGCAGCGCAGACAGAGCAGGATTTGCGGGGAAATCCACTCTCAGGGGTCCCATGGAAATGTTTCCTATAAGCCACGTTGATCCTGCCAGCATTGACTTGCCAGGGGATCTCCCATGCTGCAGCATCCCCTTCCCTGAAGGGCAGTGTGGGGTCATGAACAGTAAGGACCTGGAATCAAATATCCTCGGCATGAGTAAACCGGCCTTCCTCAGATCAGCTGGCACCTGCCTGTTCTGAGAGCTGAGCCCATGTCTGCAGAAGGAGATGCCACATGATTTCACTTGGGGATGTCCAGGCCCCTGTGGGGTGGAACCAGTGGAGGATACAATCTGTCCATAGGCCCAAAATAGGTAGTAACTAGCCGGGGAGCTGGGACAGAATTGCCGGACCTCTGGGCCAGGTGGGAGGGGCCCAGCTTCATGTTCCTGGAAGGAACAGGGCCTTGAGTAGAAGGGGTGGGGCTGAGGGCTAGCCTCCCCCCACTAGCAGCGTCCCCTGTAAGCTGAGTGCTTGGGCAGCCACCCAGGAGAGATTCAAATGCCACCCAACTGATTAGCAGGGTGCCCACAGTTGGCAGCATGTGTTTCTCTGGGTGGTGCATAGCCACACATGCTTTGGTGCATATAACAAAATTTATTCCGCACATGGGTGGAAAAATTAGAGTTAACACTGTCTACCAGCCTGTCAGCTCTGCTCAGACCATGCTGTTCAGGGCTCCAGCAGCATTTTAAAAGTCACCGTGTTCCAGCTACCACTGCTGTCACAGTGGCAACCGTGCTGGTCAGGAACCCCAGAACCAGGTATCACTGGGACCTGGGGCAGTTTTCCTCTCCTGTCAGCAGACCAAGCCAAATCTATAGCTACTGAGTACAAAGCACATGATTTTTACTTTTAGATTAGGACATAGAAAGCCTAAAAGTTTCCAAATGCTTAAAAACTTCAAAGAATCCCAAGAATATACTATTGTATTTATATTATATTTTATCCAACACAACTCAAAAATAATGCCTGAGCAAACCTATGCTTCAGTTGAGACTGACGCTTGTGTGGCAGCTGTTGATTGAGTCATATTTCACCTAATTTGTCTGCATTAAGGATGTCAAAAAATCAAACCCTCCCACACACCCATTATCAATCAACCTAGCTAAAATACTAGTAAATGCACTATGGAAAATGCTGTGAATTCTAAACAGTGAACCCCCAAAAGTTCCTGTGGGTCAGATATAAATTGATTATACTTTTGAGGAGCTATACATTATAGGAAAGCAAGTGGATTATCTTTAAAGGTTTGAGGACAAAAAGGAGGAAAAGATAATTGAAGGCTGAAAAATGAAGGGCAAAAGGGGAATGAAAACTTTGCTGGCTTTAAAAGAGGGAGGAGAGGGGTGAGGCAGAGAGAGAGACCTCAGGAAACTAGAGATGTAGTTGGAAGGAAAGAAAGAAAGAAAGAAAGCCCTTGACGATTTAAAGCCATTAATGTAGAACTCCAAAAAAACAAAGAGGGAAAATGAATCATTATCGTCAATGAATGTTTAGCTGGTGTGGGAATGACAGTAAATGCTGAGAGACAGTTTTATTAAGTTGCCCTCTGCACTCTAAACTTCCCCGTGTTCTTTCAAAATGGAAATTTACATTTTATTTAAAACTCCCCTCACATTAAGTGGAAGAAAAACTGTCTGGCTGTGAGATCTGTGGAGATGTTTGCAATGTGGTTTTTTTCCCCAATGCATTACTACTGTTCCTTTCTCATCTTCCTTAGCCCATAGAAGCAAGGAGCAGTCATGTTCTGGACAGTACAAAAGCTTTGCTGAGCATGAAAAGGTGACACATGGAATCTGGCCAGGATGGGGTTAAAACCCTTCTCCGAGCAAGCAACTGCCCCTGCCCTCTGACAGCAAAGCTGGATAGTCTAGAACAGGTGTTCTAGGTAGCAATGCTAATGATGGCAACTGGTCTCTAAATCCCTGTGGTTCATGGAACACAAACCTCCTACTTTGGAGCTGAAGAAGAGTGGTGTTCAGAGGGGCTCCACTATTACAGAAATGAAGCTAGTATGAAAACATAGAACAGATCAGATTGAATCAGCAAGGAGAGTTTTCTATTCCCTCCCATGCTCGGCTGAAGCAAACCTGGCTTTGTATTGACATGCTTCACCTGCTCTCCACTTTTGATGCACCAGTTGCCTTATATGCTTATTGGACAGTCACTTACAGATCCCTTTGTCTTTTACTTGAGTTAGAGGAGGTGAATTTCCTTTGGCTGTAAAGAGGCCGGACAAACAAACGCCCATCATAAGCAGTTTGCTTGTCAATTCCATTTCAAGCTCAGCTGATAGGTAGCAAGGCAGGGGGCTGGACATGATGACTCCTGAGGTCTCTTCCAGCTCTATGATTCTATGATTTTATAACCCCAGTACACCAGGCAGGACACCTTTGCTGGCATATAATGGCACATAATTGGTTACAGAGGCTACATCTAGACTGCGGGCTTCTTTCAGAAGAATCTTTTCCAGAAGAGCTCGTCCAGAAAAGCTTATTTCGAAAGAGCACGCCCACACAGCAAAAGCACAATAAAAAAGTGATGTACTTTTTCGAAAGACAGCGTCTGCATTGATTGGATGCTAGCTCGCATTTCAGTTGTGATTACTGTGGACGGAGTGGCCACCAGGGCACCTATGCTATTTCCTGAAGGCCTCTTCTTTCTAAAGAACTCCCTCTTCTGCATCCACACATGCCTTTTTCTGGAAAAACTTTTTTGGAAAAAGGCTTCTTCCTTGTAGAACGAGGTTTACCACCGGTGGAAAAACCCCTCTTTTGACTTTCTGTTGAAAGAACTCAATGGCAGTGTGGCTGCAAGTATTGTTTTTCCAGAAAAATGCTGCAGTGTAGAGGCACCCAGATATTAGCCTGGCTCATTTCATCTCGTGAGTGGGGTTAGAGGGTGGGAAACCTATCATGTGGTTCTCAAAGTCATCATCATTTGGCTTTTAGTTGCATGGCACCACGGTGTAGGAGCAGACCGTGTGCAGCCAGCTGTCTGCACTCTGTGGAGCAAGGAACCCCTTACCCCCTCAGAGTTGCCCAGACTGCATGACTCGGCGCTCCAGTGGCGACTGAAAGATTTCGGGGCTCCAGCTGCAACAGCGATGGCTGGGAACTCTGTGTCCCTTTGAATGGCCAGGTCCTGGGGCAACTGCCCCCCCTCCCAAGCTGGCACGTCTGCTGCCGTGGCTTGTGGTAAAGCCCCTTTTAAGTCCTAACTAAGTCCATCTGCTCCAATATTGCTGGTGCACTTCAAACATTGACTGGGGTTCTTCAGACCCTAACCGTACTAATCATGTCCCCACTTTAAATATAGGAAATAGCCGGACGCTGGGATTGCCCCAACACGGGAATGAACTTTCTCTGTATGCCCCTGCTGTATGCTGTACAGTGCGCAGTTGAGGAAAGAAAACCAGGGAAATCCAGCTTCCACATACAGTCATTCTTAATAACAGTCATCACTGCATCATCTGTGCTGCCACGTCACAGAAGAACTGAACCAAAGCTTTTTCACACACACGCGGCAAAGGCTGAAAATTAGCCTGAAAAAAATCACTAGAACATCTCTCTGCTTCTAAGAGCGCAGTCTTCTTTGTGCATACACTGAAAAAATGCACCTTTTCCATGGAGGCTGCCTGGAAGAGTCAAACAAGAACACACCCATCAGAACCTGGCTGAAAGAATTGGGTTTGTTTAGTTTAGAAAAGAGAAGACTGGGGGGGGACATAATAGCCGTTTTCAGGTATCTAAAAGGGTGTCATAAGGAGGAGGGAGAAAACTTGTTCATTTTGGCCTCTGGGGATAGAACAAGAAGCAATGGGCTTCAACTGCAGCAAGGGAGGTTGAGGTCGGACATTACGAAAAAGTTCCTAACTGTCAGGGTGGTGAAACACTGGAATGAATTGCCCAGGGAGGTTGTGGAATCTCCATCTGTGGAGACAGACATTTATCTAACCTACTCTTAACTATCAGGGATGGTCTAGAGTCTCTAGACAGTACTGGGTCCTGCCATGAGGGCAAGGGGCTGGACTCGATGACCTCTCGAGGTCCCTTTCAGTTCTATGATTCTATGATTCTATGAACCAGGGTTCATTGTAAGCCTGTAGGGTGCAGGAAGGGGCGTCTCCCCCACGCCACCCCACTACCCCCTGCTTAGTCTCTCAGGCAACTAACCATGGTCTTCAGCTCTTCCAGGCTGGTGGCAGGTCAATAACTAGTTCAGAGCCCAGGCACCTTGCTCAGGGCAGGGTGGTAAACAGGCGGAAAGCAAATAAACAGTTCAACAGTCTTAATATGCACGCCCATCTGGGTCCCCTTGCTCAGGCGGGGGTCCGGCAGGTGCAGGCGGCTGTGCAGGAACAGCCGAGGGGGGAGACTGCCACCTAAGAGTGGGGTGGTAGGGTGGACACAGGCCCACCCATTCCACTGCATCCCAGTCCAGGGCCCTAGTAGCAGCAGAGCTGTCTGCTGCTGGGTCAGTGGGGATCCGCTCCAAAACGCGCTGCCCTGGTTCTGGCCCAGCCAAACAGTAGTCGGCTGCCCCTGAGCTTCTTCCCGTCTCCCCCTTGGGTGGTACCTATGCCCAGTACAAGTCCTCTGGGCTTCGTAATTCTGGAACCGTGGCCAGGTGAGCAGTCCTTCTAGTCCATCAGCCAGTTGGGGCCCCAGTGGTCCAGGCCACCTTCCACCTTTCCTGGATCCAGCTCCTCCTCTGGGTGCACGGGGGAGGCTTCTGGCTCCTTCCATCGCTGGCCTCTCACTGGCCTCTCTGGCAGGCCTTTTATATCCCTGGCCCCGCCTCTTGGCTTTCGGGCAGGTGAGTCACTAGGGCCAGATGCTGCCCACCAAGGTTCGGGGAGGGATGCCTCCCCCTCAGGGTCAGTGGGTGGCCTCTCCACTGCACTACATTCATCTAATCCAGTGGTTCCCAACCTTTTCGAGCATACAGACCCCTTCTCAAACTATTAAAATGTCATGGACTCTCCCTCCCTGGGGGAGAAGAGAAGAGAAGAGAAGAGAAGAGAAGAGAAGAGAAGAGAAGAGAAGAGAAGAGAAGAGAAGAGAAGAGAAGAGAAGAGAAGAGAAGAGAAGAGAAGAGAAGAGAAGAGAAGAGAAGAGAAACGGTAGGTCCGATCCTTACTTTTAAACTTTCTGTGGACCCCCTACAGTACCACCGCGGACCGCTAGGGGTCCACTGACCACAGGCTGTGAACCACCGATCTAATCCAATATCCTGTGTCTCTCCATGACCAGCAGGAGATTCTCAAGAGGAAGGTGCAAGAAACTACAGTTGGCAGACATAAGGTAATCTGCCCCACCTCAGTCAGTGCTTCACCATAACTCTTAATAGTTATAGAAATTTAGCCGTGTTAGTCTGGTGTAGCTGAAGCAAAATACAGGACTATGTAGCACTTTCAAGACTAACAAGATGGTTTATTAGATGATAAATTAGATAATCATCTAATAAACCATCTTGTTAGTCTTTAAAGTGCTACATAGTCCTGTATTTTTCTTAATAGTTAGTGATTGGCTTAGGCCTGGAAACATCAGGTTTTATCTCTTCCAAAATTGTTCATATTAACTCTAAATGTAATGACAATAAATATTATACTTAAATGTATTGGAGTAATAGGGATCTTTTTTAAATGGTCTTGATTTGCTTCGCCCCTCACATACATAAAATCCCTCTGGGATCCCTGATTAATACATTGCGTTAAACTATTTATATATCGCTATATAATTGCTTTTCCCTCTTTCTCTCCAGCTGAAGGCTCTCCCCTGACTCCCAAAGGGCAAATGTAATTAACTTCAAATGAAATAATGACTTCTGTTCCTCTTCTGCCTTCAAATGCAGAAGCCCACCTTATTCAGGTTTCCTTTTTCATATAAAGTGCATTCACTTCTCAGGAACATTAAAAACTAGGAGCTTTGTTTAATCCATGGGGCAAGTGGAACACAACCCTGACATGGAGAGATTGTATTGAAGCGAAGCATGAGCTCTGTGCTCATTCAGTTCTGAACCGGCTTCTCTACTGCAAGAACAATTTAACCCCGGGGGGATTCTACGATGGTTGCATTTGGAGCCATAGTAAAATTGCAGAATTCCCTCAGGACTCACAATTTGGAAGGTAAAAAGGCTGGGCAGGAATGTGTTAAAACAGTACAGCTAAAGAACTTTTAAAGAGTCTTTCCACTTTCACTAGTCTTAGGGGCTGAATATTAATAATAAACAGCACTGGAAAGTAAGGTTCTGATCACCTGCATTGGCAGCTCCTCAGAAAATAAGCATGCCCGTTTAGGTGAACGTAAAGAAGAGTTATATGAGGAGAAAGCAAATAAAATCCAACAGCAAGGAGTATTATGATGACATAAGGAATGGGGGATTGAGAATGAGATCAAGGTCTCAATTCTGGTCTAACTGAGCAAAACCTGCTCCACGCTGCCACCATCCCTCAGCCCTGTGCCGTCCTTCTCAAAGAAAAACGGTGTTCTAGGGGCCAATGACCAGTTATTTTCTATGACGCATCAAACCCAAATCAAAGCAGAGCCTTGTGCCGAACCGCAACCATTGACAGTGTGGCCGACAATGGAAATGGGTAGGGTGCATTCCAAAGTGGAAGATGCCATATTGACCTCTCCAATGACGTTGCACATGTTTACATACCACAGGTCACTTCGTACTAATCTTGACTTGGTGGGACCAACTCTAGGGTAAAGATAGCCATGTGGCCTCCAGTGGTAGACCACCATGGATCACTTTCATTCAACTGGTGATCTTTATCTAAGGGCATTTTTAGAAAACTCTGCTCCAAGGATGGTTTGGAGGAAGTCCTGTGGCCGGTGTCACCAAGGAAATCAAGTGGGATGGTGTACAGAAGCAGCTGATGTGGATTCTTCCCCTAGAAGAACATGGCCCCAGTGTGGGGGCCAGCAGATGTGTCCACGGCCACACAGAGATGTAAAGCCAGGACACAGACCTGTTAGAATTTTGAACAGGCGTTTCCTCCTCCCCACGAAAGTTCTGGAGCGAGTCGTCAGTGGGTTGGTGAATCCTGAGTCATAGTGAACAGGGATATTGACCTTTTGCAGCCTGGACTCATCTGATATGTCAGGCAAAGAAATAAAGATGAATCTTTTGCTAGGACTTCTGTGTCAAACCCCCTTATGACAGCCGGATGAAAATTTACCCTGGCATAGATCTTACCTGGAGATGGGCCGGAATCTGAAGGTTTGATCCAAACTCCAACATCGCTGCCCAACTTTGATGGTTCAGGAAGACTAGAACGTGAAATAAAAATGCAGCCTCCTTGGCCCATTTTCAATCCTACCTAACGCCAAACACCGAGAGAGCCTGTGTCAATGCATGTTGCTTTTATTCCACAGCAGCAACGCCAGTTCCAATTGCCTGCCTCACTGCCTGAAGAGCAAAACTGCGGTACAGTATCCAGCGTACCAGCCTCACTAGCTCATCTCCTGACTGTGACAGGAGCCTGAAGGGGGAATGACAGTGCACTCAGCAAACAGGAAAGGGCAGATCTCAGGTTGACATGCTCATACATAGTCCTCTGACTTGCAAGCAGGCTCTTGAGGGTATATAATGTGGCATTGTTGCCATTACGGTGGCAAAATGACACACAAAGTATGGGAGGGGGGTATGATGTGTCAGCAGATGGTAATATAACCTGACAATGATCATTGCCCTTTATTGTTACTTGTATTACACTAGAACATAGGGACCCATCTATAATGCCGGTCAGATGAAGATTTTAAAGCGCTTTACAAATGCCAATTATCGTATCTGCAACTCTTTTCTTCAGATCCAACCCGTTTGCTAGAGTGGTGAAAATCCAGATCCCAGATTTAGGCAACTAAATACTAGGATACGTATTTTGATGCCTAAAGCCCATGAAAGTAGGTGCCTAAATGCATTTGAGAATCTGGGACACAATGTTTTCACGTAGGACACCTGCAGTGGAGTCCGGGATGGTATAAATGGCTTCTGCCACCCACTCTTACATCAAAAGCCTAAGGCCATGTCTCCTTTGTGAGATGACATGCCTCCAATTCTGTCTGGGATGTGGGATGACCAAGCACTGCTTCCATTTGACCAAGGCTGACTATACGAAGAACTGGATTGTGCCAACTCTGATCCCTATGTAAACAGGAATTACGAAGACCTGAAAATCGTCTGCTTTATAATTATGAATAAGTTCAACCAATAATAAAGTAAAATAGCCCTCTCCTCACTAGGAAATCACTTCCTATAAAGAAAATAGTGAGTTTCAGTTTAATTACATTTTCCATTTTTATCAGCTGACTTCGTAATAGGTCCATAAGACTCCTTTCCAGCCTATCTCGAGAGCTAGCACAAGACTACTCAGTGCTATCCCACCCAATAGGTATTGCACAGTTTGGAAACCTTCTTGCCATGCATAGTTTCAGCTCCTGAAAAATCAGTGTGTCATTCGAGAAAGGATCATCAGTCGAGTTGAAAGTGAAATATTATTGCCTTAATTTGTAAGGGGGTTCCTAGCCTGGCTTTCAGGATAGGGTGCTCTGCTGGGAAACTTGCAAGTTGGATCTTTTATTCTTCATCAATCAGTCTGCAAGCACCTAGCCTTGCCTTAGAATCATAGAATACTAGGACTGGAAGGGACCTCGAGAGGTCATCGAGTCCAGTCCCCTGCCCTCATGGCAGGGCCAAATACTGTCTAGGTCATCCCTGATAGATATTTATCTAACCTACTCTTAAATATCTCCAGAGATGGGGATTCCACAACCGCCCTGGGCAATTCATTCCAGTGTTTGACTATCCTGACAGGAACTTTTTCCTAATGTCCAACCTAAACCTCCCTTGCTGCAGTTTAAGCCCATTGCTTCTTGTTCTATCCTCAGAGGCCAAGATGAACAAGTATTCTCCCTCATCATTATGACACCCTTTTAGATACCTGAAAACTGCTATCATGTGCCCCCTCAATCTTCTCTTTTCTAACGTAAACAAACCCAATTCATTCAGCCTTCCTTCATAGCTCACTGTCACAGGGCCCTGACACCGACCTCCCTGGTCATGTCCCTCCACCCCAATTGCTGCTTCAGTCCCCTCTTGTTTCACTGAGCTGAGAGTTGCCGACCCTCCTTTTGGTCACCCTGACAATCACCCGAGCGGGGAGATGAGGGAGGTCCGGGTCCTCCCTCTCTCCAGACCCCAGCCCAGGGCCCTAAGGCAGGGGAGAATAACCTCTCTCCCCTCACCTGGCTGATGGGGCTAGGTGCCTGAATGTATCCAACCGCGTGCTCCTGTCTCCCTGGGCTGCTTTCTCACCCCCCACTCACCAGCAGGCTTGTCCTGGTGTTTCTTCGAGATTCTCAGCCCCTTCATCCGCGTTCTCCCTCCTTTTCCTCTGGCCCTAATGCCTCTGCCAGTTTTATCCCAGGGAGGGTGCCGCCCCTCCCCTCCAGGACGCCTGCGCCAGCATCCCACAAGCGGCTCCTCCTCCTTTTCTCTGGATGCCCCTGCCCCCTCAGCGTCCTCTTCCCAGCCGATGTCGCTGGGCATCGGGGTTGCCCCTGGGACGTCAGCAGGGGCACCAGCCCCGAGACTGTCGGGGCGGCACGTCTCTGCCGCTGCCGCTGTCTCCCCCAACACGGGAGAAGCTTCCCTGCGACATCCGGGGAAACGCCGGCTAAGCCGCCTGCCGGGCGGCACGTCTCCGCTGCCCCCCCGGCCGCTTCCCTCGTGGTGGGGACAGCCGCTCCATGTCCCCCTGGCCCTCTGGGTGGGGCGCGGTTAGTGCGGGGTTGCACCACCCTGTCACAGTCATGTTCTCTAGACCTTTAATCATTTTTGTTGCTCTTCTTAGGTGCGTTGAGTTTTGCCTCTCTGATTTAGGGCGCAGCCTGCTTTGTCTTTTTCTGCTGGAGGATTCTTTTGTGTTAGGGATCCAAATTCCAAGAAATAAAGTAATGTCATGTTGCAACCTTCCTGCAAGAGTATTTTATGTTTTTATCTAACATCTCTGTGAATATGCCATGACCATTTTAAGAGCCTAAGATTCTTCTCTATTCCCATTAAGCGACTGCCAATACTTTCATTGGCTTCTATGTCCAAGTGCTAGTGCTAAAGTAGCACAATGAATGGCTGTACTCAATATGCTTTAGATTAGGGCTACTCAAAACATGGCCCACAGGCCACTCTGTGGTCCACAGAGAAGTTTAGGTTTACGCAGAGCTCAACACATGGCCCATGGGTGGGATACTTTGAATGTTGCCTTCACTGGGTACATACTCCACAACAGCGAGGCGTCTCCCAGGCAGGGGGAGCATTGAAAGATGCAAGTGGACGGGCCGGCTGGAACAGACGGGTACAGGGTGTCAGTGTTCCTAGCCCCCACGAAGGAGGTGCTGGAAGTGTCGGTGCATTGTGGGAAGTGCTGGCTGCTTAGCTTTGTGGGTAAAGTGTGAGAGGTGCTGACTGGCACACACTGGCTACATTTGGGTCCTGTGCTGCAGCGTATAGCTTAATCTTTGTATTCATACCTGTTCGTATGAAAGAAGCAATTTGCATATATTTGCATGTATATTTGCATGTATATGTAACCATACTTAAATTGTGGCCCTCGGCATGTGCTGTGAGTATCATTGTGGCCCGTGGGGCTTCCGAAGCTGAGTAGCCCTGTTTTAGATGTATGCAAAGCCCACCAATTCTGAGTCATAGGGTCTCAGGCAAGCTACGTTCTATTGTTATTTTGGTTCATGCACCTGAATTTCATGTGGCGTTTGAAATTTGAAAGTAATATCTTAGTTTGATTCCAGCTGTTGGGCTTCATTGGGAGGTGGCTGGAAAGGGGTGGGGAGAGGGAGTTAGTGGCCTGTGATATTCAGGAGACCACAATCTGGTGGCCCTTCCGGGGCTTATATTTTAGGACTTTGATTCTATGAAAGGCTTCTGAAATCACATTGAATGTACAAGAGACCCCCACACTTCCAACCTAATTGGTTCCTGGAGAACCATTGTAAGTCGAGCTGTCGTAATTCGAATCCTTATTTCCCATAGACGCAATGTTATTAATGGCATTTCCGTTCCTGGAAACCCATTTCATCCCCTAAAAATACCAAAATGGACTACAGAAATGGAGGAAAACTAAACTAAATAGTTCAAATAATGCACAAAAATAACTAAAACTTGAATACTGATGCGGTGGAGATGCACGCAGTTCAAGCAGCAGCTGTAGACTGGTGAGTCTGACTGACCTTGCACGTGTCCTGTTTTGGGATGATGCATGGAGTCTGCGTCATACACCGTTATAAATGCGAGCTGTGAATGTAATTTGGGGGATTTTAGGAGCTATCTCGCATGAAAAAAATGGTCGTAAATGTGGGGGCTCATAAATCAGGCAGTTGTAAGTCAGGGGTCACCTGTACCTGGTTTCACAAAAATATGCAGAGCTGCTGCATTTTGTGTGGCTTTCATGCAAATCCATACCTCCCTTCTTGGCATTTGAAAGAGTGCCTGGAGTAGCTGAGTAGCTGCAAGTGAATCAGACCTGAGCGGGGTGTCAGAGGAAGGCTGGTTGTGCAATGAAAGCATTGGGCTAGGACTCTGGATATGTGAGCTCTGTTCCTGAGTCTATCCCCATACCGCCAGCATGAGTCTGGGCAAGTCACTTGATCTGTCTGTGCCTCAGATCGCCATCTGTAAAATGGGACAATCGCGTTTCCTTTTTCTATCTTGACTATTGAGATAGGTGCTGGACTCATTGGAGGGAGGCGCTGTCTCTTCCTATGATTTGGCAAAGGACCCAGCAAAGCAGAGACCTGATCACCATTGAGGTGTGGAGATGCATCCATCAGACAAACAATAATAATCCCGTCAGGTTTCCAAAAGCTTCGCAAAACCTCCAGGCTGGTTTCCAAAGTTTGGTGCAGGTTTAGCAAGCTTATAACTGTCTCCGTGTGCCTCATGGCACAGCAAGCAAATTGCCTTAACGGGTCATGGAGGAAGCTCAGGAAGCCACTTAATTAATGACGCCACATACACTTGATTAGTAGAGGAGCTCGGTAGCAGCACACATGCTCAGCATGGGAGAGACCACGAATTCAACGCGTGGCGCTTGCCCTCTGTCGCTGCTATGTTTACCCACGTAATGATGAGGGAAGTGGGAAACAATAGCTAGGAACTCTGGTAGAGCGGAGTCATACAAATGGTTGTTCAGTTATTCGCAAGATCGGCCAAGGAAAGGGAGCAAAATAAAGGACTGAAATGAGAATAAGGACAGAATGAGCTTCACTTGCAAAGTTCACATCTGGATCTGGGCTCCTAATTTGGGGGCAGGCTTGCCGGTAGGGGGTGTCGAAAGGGGAAACTGCCCTGGAACCTGGTGATTGAAAGGATCCCAGAGGCCCCAGCCTATGTGCTCCGTGTGGCTCTGCAGGCAAGGGCGGGTGAAGGGTTGGCTGCCCAAGCCCCGCCCCTTCTGCCAAAGGCCCCGCCCCTTCCAGGACTGCAGAGTCCCTCTCCTTCCCCCGACCTTGCCCGGGGGCCTACACAGGCTGTCGTCTCTGAGGGTGTTCAGATCCAAAGGGTTGTGCAGCTTAACCTATCACCTCTAACTCAGAGACACTTGGATTTCTTCCCAGGGCAGGAAAGGTTTAAAAAAAAAAGGAGGGAAGGGAAATCAGGCTAAGAAGAGGAGAAAGATTGAGAGGGAACAGAGAAAGGAGGACACGGGGATATGAAGGCATAAAGGAAAGGGAGGTGTAACGCTAATACACAGGTGGGATTAAAAAGGAATTTCTCCCTTTGAAACAGGTAATAGCATGAAAAGAAAGTCTGCTGCTAAAATGACCTCATTAAAAATATAGAGAGAGAGTTCCAAAATCTTCTGCTAAATTCCAGCTGTGGTGACATTAAGCAAAAGATCCTTTGCAATTGAGAGATATTAAAGGATGCGAAACAGTAATTCCACATGCCTTTCTCACCATGAAGTGAAAATAATACTATATTACTTTGTAAATACTACCTTTCATGCTATTCATTTCAATGGCTTTTTCATACTAAACCATCTTTCTCCTTGATAACATAATTATAATGGAACAAGAAATTCCTTATTGATGTCAAGATCTCATTAAGTGTCTACATGTTTCCTAGTTAGATTGTACCTTGTACTCAGCCTGGGTATTGTAAAGCTGCTGATAGTTACCCTATGTGAAGTCTCGTTAATGTATTTACTGAAATCTCATTATCAGAAGTGTGGTAACAAAACTCAAGTCGGAGGGTAGGGGACACATAAATGTGGTAATTCAGGAAGTCTGGAGAGACAGAAAGCATTAAAAATGAGTTCAGATCATTAGCGCAAATAAATTCACCACAAAGAATGAGCTATGAATGCTGCAGCCATGAGGCCCTGGGAGGAGGGTGCATCCAGAGTTTTACAATTCATGAGTCCTTTTCAAATCTTCACGTTTTTGACTAGCTCCTCAACTACTACTCATCATAGTGTTCTACACTGACGTTAGTGGAGTTATGCCACTTTACACCATCAGAGGAGTAAACAGTGCACCCTGGAGGGCAGGGACATGGGTCTGGGGTAGGTCTTAGTTCCCCCCGTCTCCAGGACAGCCAGAGGGTTTGGGAATTCCCATATCAGCCCATCCTCCCTGGGTGGCTCTTACTACTGCCTGGCTGTGTCTAGACTGGCCAGTTTTTCCGGAAAATCAACCGCTTTTCCGGAAAAACTTGCCAGCTGTCTACACTGGCCACTTGAATTTCCACAAAAGCACTGATGCTCTCATGTAAGATTGTAAGTGTTCTTGCGGAAATACTATGCTGCTCCCGTTCGGGCAAAAATCCTTTTGCGCAAAACTTTTGCACAAAAGGGTCAGTGTAGACAGCTCAGATTTGATTTCCGCAAAAAAGCCCCGATCACGAAAATGGCGATCGGGGCTTTTTTGCGGAAAAGTGCGCCTAGATTGGCACGGACGCTTTTCCACAAAAAGTGCTTTTGCAGAAAAGCGTCCGTGCCAATCTAGATGCTCTGTTCCAAAAATGCTTTTAACGGAAAACTTTTCCGTTAAAAGCATTTCCGGAAAATCATGCCAGTCTAGACACAGCCCCTGGCTTTTTGCTTCTGGCCTGGTGGAGTGTGGGGACGAGTTTCAGGAGAGAGGAGGAGCAGAAGGCAGGGCCTCATGGTGAGGAGCGGCTTAGACTCACCTAATCCCCCCCCCCCCCGACCCCCAGAAGAAGGTGACACCACCCCAGAGCCTGGGGCAGGCATGGAGCAGCAACACAAGGAACTCATGACAAATGCTATCCCAGAATCGTTCAGCACAGGGCCAGACTTAAGCTCTGTATTTGAGACTGTCCTGCCCAATTCAGGATGGGCAGTCACCCTACTGGAGTCCTCTTCCCAGGATAACAAAGACAGATGGAAACCCTCCACCCCCGTCCATTTCTTCCCTCCAGATGTCAGGAAGAATTTATGCTCTCAAGGTTTTGTGTTTGGGGTAATTAAGCTCCATCGGAGTTGGTCACAAAAATGTAACCAGGAAAATGTAAAGGGTTTCTTCAGAGAGCGGGGAAATGGCATGTGGTAGAAAGCCTGCCACAGTGCAGGTAAGAGTTTCAGAGTGCTCGGCTGAGTCTGGGCTGGAGAGAAAGCCACAAGCAGTGAATAACCATATAAGTAAGTACATTAAAGTAAATCACACTCTCCCCTTCCTGCCTGACTTTTGTACACCTTTTCTTACACACACATCTACTGACCTTAAAAAACAAAGAATGGTCCTGCAGCATCTTAGTGTATGTCTACACGACAGCGTTAGTTCAAAATATCTTAAATTTTGATATTTGATATGAAATAGGATATTTTGAAATAACGCGTCTACACACAAAATGCATTTTGAAATAGCGCGTCCACACTGATTGGACACTGAATTGCATTTAAGGCCGGCTGGGCATCAGGTCAGGTGTTACCTTGTGAGGCTGCTGCCTGAGGCGATCTGAGGCCTGTGCTTAAAGGGACCCCCCCGGAAAACCAGTTCTCAGGTTTCTCTGCTTGCTTGCCGACCTCGCTGAGGGACAGCAAAGCCATCCACTGCAGGCTTGTGCCTCATTCTACTCTCAAGTCCTTCCACTTACCCCTCGCTGACCTCCCTTCCTGATGTACAATAAAGACACGTGTGTTGAAGAAAACAAACTCCCTTTGTTGAATAAAACTGGGGTGTATGTGGGGGGGGAAATGAAGATGGGAGAGGGGAGGCGAGAGAGTGGGAGAGGAGAGGGGTAAACCTGGGAGGAGGGAGCTGGAAGGGGGAGGCAAGGGGAGGAAGCGGGAGGAGGAGCTCAGGGCTCAGGATTAGGGGTCTTGCCGGCCCACCTGTCTCCCAGCACTGTGGGTGTGGGGGCCTTGGCGTCCCCATGGCGGGGGGAGAGGAGGAAGCGGGAGGGGGAGCACACATGCAAGGAGGAGCGGTAGCTGGGGAGGCAGCAGGGGCTGGAGCGGCAGGTGGCACCAATCTGTGCACCAGGGTCTGCAGGTGGTTGCAGATGGCACGGCCCTGGGCAAGCAGCTCCCACCCGCTCTTCCGCCGGAGCGGCAGGTCTTTGTGCACCCAGTGCTCCAGGGTGTGGTGCAGGTCTCACCGTATCCTCAGGTGCTGCCACTGGTCCTCCTCCTGGTTATGGGTCAGCCTGCTGAGTGCCCGGGTGTGGGAGGCTGTCCTGGGCGGGGTGGTGCGCCCTGCACTCGCAGCTGGTGCGGCTGTGGAGAAACAAGAGAGGTGGTCAGTTCTCCCTGGGGACACAGTGGGTGAAGCCCAGCCCCCCTCTGCAAGGCGAGGGCGACAGGTCTCCATACCATCAGAGCCGATGTGCCAGCACAGAGGCCATGTTCGGGATGTCCTGCTGTCCACAGGAGTGGGAGCTGGCCTGGGAGTGCCCCTGTTCTGTATGTGGTGTGAGTCTGTGTGTGGGGGGGTCCCTTGCCCCTGCGGAGAGGGAGCTTGTGGAGGGAGGGCATCCTGCTGTGTCCCACGGGGTCAGGTGCACGTCATGTGCCTTCATACGTACACGCGTGTGGGTAACAGGCCTCAGCCCCTTTGGGGCAGCCAGCGGCACCCTCTCCCCGCACCCCACCCCCATCCCTACCCCCACCCCCACCCGCCGCATAAGGGGACAGTGATGGCACTCACGTGTCGTTGCCTCCCCAGCCTCAGACGACACCGGCAACAGGCCCGCTGGGACGACTCGGGGGTCCTGGCTGCATGGCATGCTCCCTCCAGGCTCCTGCGGCTCCTGGCCCTCCTTCTCCTCCTCCTCCTTCTCCTTCTCCGTTTCCTGGTCAGGACCCTCCGCCCCAGAGTCGATGACCACTTGGGGGGCACAGACCATCCTGCCCTTCAGGATGTGGTCCAGGACATCAAAATAGGGGCAGGGAGTCTGGGTCTGCCCCTGGTTGGGAGCTGTCCCCTGTGGCCCTGGCATATGCCTTCCGCAGCTCCTTTATTTTCAAGCTAACCTGCTCCTGGGTTCGCATGTGGCCTTTGGTGGCCAGGCTGGCACCCTAGGAAGGGCTGGAGGCCCCCTATTTCGAAATCAGTGTCTACACAGCGCTTATTTTGAAATCGCAATTTTGAAATTGGCGCTATTCCTTGTGGAATGAGGTTTACCGATTTCGAAATAAGCCCTCCACTGTTTTGATTTAATTTCGAAATAGTGGTTTGGCTGTGTAGATGCTGATAAAGTTATTTCGAAATAACTTTGCTGTGTAGACATACCCCTAGAGACTAACAAAAAATGTTGATGGTATCATGAACTTTCACATCTCCATTTTTTGTTAGTCTCCAAGGGTATATCTACACTGCATGGCTATTTTGTTGTACCAGCAGTATCCTGAAATAACTATCCTGCGCCTACACAAGCTGCTTCTTATTTCAAAATATTTTTTGAAATAACGGGCATGCTATTTCACCATTCCAGTAAACCTCGTTGCACGAGGGATAAGGAATGGCTCGAAATAGCACATTATTTGGAAATTTGGCGCTGTGTCCATGCACCAAATTTCAAAATAGCGTATTACAAAAGAGATTTGAAATAGATTCGAAATAAGATATGCAATTTGCATATCTTATTTTGAGTTTCGGGTGCTTTGTAGATGCACCCAAAGATGCAGCAGGACCATTTGTTGTTTTTGTCAGCTGCAGACTAACATGGCCACCTCTCTGAGGCTTCTACTGGTTAAAAATAAAAATAAAAATGGAAATGGAAATAAATGAAAATCCAGCCATTGTTGAAAAATAGTGTATTTCAGTATGGAGCCTAAATCTATTTCTATTGTCCCTATTCTGATATTTACAAATATCATGACAATAGATTAAGATTGGAATTTTCAAAGGAATCAAGACATCTAGATGTGTAATTCCATTTGGGGCTTTTGAAAATCCAAGCCTACATCCAGAACATCGGTATAAATAATATGCAAGGCAACACTACAACACTTTCCTCTTTCGTTGCTAAAGCCTTGATTTAGTGGTCTTTACCGTGTTTCTTTGCATTGTTGTTTACAAACAATTTTATGGCCAAATACCCAGCTAACGCTGAAATGAAATCGTGACTTCTCTTTGCCATTAGCCCAAGGTGAGATAATAGCATTATGAGAGGTGAAGGTTAATGTTCCTAGTGGTGACTTCAATTAATCCATCCAGAAGCGAGAGGGCTTATATGACTGCATTACACTAATGGAGGACATAACTCCCATTAATACTGTAGTGAAGGTCATAACAGTGTATCGCGGAATCAGAGCATCACACCATCAAGCTGGAAACAAAGGGCCGGGTCAATTAATACATCCACCCCAAGCTGCCATCATAACCTCTGTCATCGACCTGCCCCAGATAGTGCAGAGGTTGTGATGATAGTCCGAGGTAGATGTATTAAATCTCCACTCGTTCATTTCCAGCTTGACTGCGGGATTGCTCTGATTCTGTGAAATGTGGCTATGACCTCTCCTAGGGTTGGGAGATTTAGAAAAAAAGTTAAGAAGTGAGATGAATCTCTGCCCGACATTTGAACTTTTTCGGAGATTTGAAAAAAAAAATCCTGGAACCTGATTCTCATAGCCACGTAAGGCCCATTTATATGGTGAGAGGGGTATAAAAGGGCTTAGTGATCATAAGAATCAGGCCTTGTGTTTTTTGTTATCTTTTTTTTTTCGTTTTTCCTAATTTTTTATTTTTATTTTTCCTAATATTATCATAACAACAAAGGGTGGAACGAAACCAGGGTTTTCTGGAGCTCAGTGCATGAGCCTCTACAGCGTGAGTTAAAAGCCAGCTGGCTGCCAGCTAAGACTATAGAGGAAACTCATTCTCTCTGTAAGTGGTCTAAGTGGCACTCTATGGGACTGTACACTACCTCCTGCAGCTGTGTGGGTTACCCTGGCATGCCCTTTTTGCATGGAAAAAATACCAGGAGACAGGCTGTTCTCATAGTATCTCTGGCCTACTTTTGTAAGCCCATGAGAATCAGTGGATTTCAATAATCAGCTAAATCAAATCAAATCTTCACCATTATTTTTAATATTATTTACAACAGCTACTGGTGTAGGCCCTGAATCTGGATATAAAGGACCAGATTCTTTTTTTTTTTTCACTCAGATAAATGTAACTAACTTCAACACTTACTCACGGGGGATGGGCCTTCTGGAGACCTCAAAGAGTTCAGTGGAAACAGGAGCAAACCCGTCCTCTAACCGAATGTTTCTTGATGTGATGTGTAGGCAGTAAAGCACTTGGTGGTGCGCTGTGAAGAGCTGGCCAGGCACACAATACTTGTTTGCCTTTTGTTTCCAGGTAACATTAAAATAGGCTAACATACATTGGGAGGAATCGTTGTTTTGTGTAAGGCGAGGCTATTCAATTTTGGAAGCCCCGGGGGCCACAATGATACTCACAGCACATGCCGAGGGCTGCATCTTAAGTGTGGTTGCATATACATGCAAATATATATGCAAATATATGCAAATAGCTTCTGTCACAATGACAGTCATGAATACAAAGATTAAGGCAAGACTACACAACATTAAGGCCCCACTTAAGTCAGTTCTGCTGATATTAATGAAATGCAACATTTACCCGATTTCCACCCATATGATGGCACTTTTAATGAGCAATGACATTCCAGGAATTTAACTACTAAAACACATATCAATAGAAGACCATTATATTGACTACTTTTTTGTTTTGGCTCCCACCCATGGGCCAAGTGTTGAGCCCCGCGTAAGCCCAAACCACACCGCGGGCCGTGAACAAATGGGCCGCAGGCCATGGGCCACGTGTTGAGTAGCCCTAGTGTAAGGGAATGACAAAACCCCATTGACTTCAATAGGTCCAGCCCTTAAATACGTCTTTATTTTTACTTACCCAGCTAGACAATTATAATTGCCTCAGGGTTGATATGTGATCATGAATGGCAAGAGAGATTATTTACACAACAGAACATCTCCTAAGTTGTGTTTATGCTGAGAGAGTCTGGAAACCCACCCTTCACACTGGGACAGATTACTCTTTACAAAGCATTGGGATTCCATCAGTATGTTGATTATAAATCAAATGGAGCCACGTAAAAATGATTTTTATCCTGGGGTTAAGAAAACATGGCTTACCTGAATGCTACTGCAGCATATTAGGGTCACTATACATGATATTTTAATTATGGCAAAATATAAAAAAGTTGGTGTTTCAGATGCATTTGGTATGTTTTTATGTAGCGGCAGCTCGTTAGTTCATATCGTGCTAAGACAGGCGTAGCTGAATAATGTATGGCTTGGGTACCCAGAAGCAGCCTCAGAAGACAGTAGTTCAGGGGTGGCAGTGGTGGATATAGGGCAGGGAGAGCGGGGCGGCTTCCCCGAGCCCCGGGCTTCAATAGGCCCCACGCACGCACTACTACCTGTCACTGTGGCCATGGTGAATGTGCGAAATTGTGCTGCCCCGGGTCATGCGCTTCAATAGGCCCTGCGCCCTGGGCCCCGCAAAACTCTCATCCTCCCCTGAGGGGTGGGAAACCTGTTTTCAGTTGGGGTTCGCCGACCCACAGAATAATCAGCCGGGGGCCGCACACAAGTGAAGAGCAAAAAAAACCAAACCAAAATCAAACTCTCACTGATGTGGCCCTCAACTGGGGAGAAAGACTCTGCAGACACGAGCGCCTAGGAGGGACCAGGCTAGTCGATTTTGTGCGCTCCAGCCCTGCACAGATGCACTGGGGGGGGGGGGGTGACTGGAGTGCCAGCATGGGCTCCCCAGCACTGGGGGAATGGAGCCCTGAGCTTCGGGGGCTGGATCTAGGCAAACTGAGGGCTGCATCCAGCCCCTGGGTCTTAGGTTCCCCAGACCTGTGGTAGTGGAAATGGAGGGGAAACTGGGCCCAGCTGGAACAACCTCTTCCCCAGCAACCTCCAGACACAGAACTGTTGATGGGTGACACCCTCCCCTCCAGGGACAGAAGGACCCACGTGGTATCCTTCCCCAAAGCCATGTGGACTGGGGCAAAAGAAATATATCTACTCCCCACTGGCTAAAGAAACTCTCAAAATGGCGGAGCAAGCACCAGATAGCCTCACAAGGGGTTTAACTCCAGGAGAGGACTTCCTTCATCTGGACTTTAGTGCTAAGTGGACGTTGTGTCCAACCCCTTCACACTGCCTCCATGCCATCCTCTTTACCCTCTGCTTTCTCCCACTGCGTCCCTCCGCCTTCCATGTTACCTCCCCTTTCCCTTGTCTTTTCACGTACCTAATCCCCTCACAGTCAAGCCCCCCAGGAAAATCCAGCACTACCATGCCATTTGCCGCTGTTTGCTCTGCTTGTGTGTTATATCACCAACCCCTTTGTCTGTCTTATTAGTGTAAACTCGTTGGGCCAGCGACTTTATTGCTCTGTCCAATGGCCAGCACAATGGGCCCATGGTTTTGATTGGTCCCTAGGAATTACTGTAATAAACATAATAAATAATGAGTATTAGTCAAGGTAGATTGTAACCCGGAAGAGCCGGGTACGGGCGATCTGCGCATGCACAGAACGATCTGCACATGCGCAGATCGCCGGGCAGCATGGCTGGCGAGCTGGGCTCACTGTGGTTCGGTGAGCCCTGGTAATAGTAATGGTGTGAATCTTACATTTGCAGCAACTTCCTCCATGATCAGCCCAACTGATTTCAGTGGGCTTATTGCTAAAGCTGAGAAGGAAATGTTTGTTTTTTTCTTTTTCACCAAAGTTTGAGATTTCAAAGAAATTTTCCATTCCACCTCAGCATGCAACCAAGACTCCTGGCCTGCCTGGTTTCCCTAGGCAATTCTACTTAGGCCAAGCTGAAAAATAAGAATTCCATTTTGTAAAAAGTTCCAAGTTTCAATAAAAAAAATGTCGGCAGTGTAACAAAAAGGAGACTTCTTGACATTTTTTTTGAGGAGGGGAAGAAATGCCCTTCTCTCTCCCCCCTCGCCCCGCATCTCAGATTAGCGAAAAGCCTGAGGATTACGTCATTCATCTGAGATATGCATGACCTAGGTCAAGCGTGGCCAATCCACAGCTCATGAGCTGCATGCGGCTCTTCCTCCTGTCAGTGCGGCTCGCAAAGTCACCCCGAAAGCTCGCAAAGCCGCCCCTGAACTCCCTGAATATGGCCCATGCCTCCTGGCTTCCCTGTGCTCACCGGGGCATGGGAGCCATCCGGATCAAAATGGCGGATCCAATATGGCAGCCGTGGCCACTGACGGGAGCCTGCTGAGGCCAAAAAGCCTCAAAAAGCCTTCTTAACAGGCCTGGTGTTTTTTGGTGTTGTTTTGGTCTACAACTGTTTGCCCCGGCTCTTCACGCTGGCTCTAGGCTCTTCATCCGGAATAGGTTGGCTACCCCGACCTAGGTTCAAGTCTTTCCTCTGAATTAAGTAGAACAGGGGCATGAACCAGCATCTCTGGCCTCTCAGATGAATGTCATAACCACCAGACTCTTGGCTAGTCTGGGCTCTCTCACATTTTCTCTCTTTGGTTTTGTCCAGAAATCCCAAATCCATCCCCAACCAGGAGAACTCTTTCATTGAAAATGGTTCATTCCTGCAAAATATTTTGGTTTTGAAGAATTGGCATGTACCAATTGAAAAAAAAAGTGTAGAACTCTCGACCAGCTGCGTTTATGGCATTATCACCTTATCATAGTCGGGCCCTAAGAGAAAACATAAATATAGAACAACGCAGCATCTCTTCTCTCATACTCTTAATTTCTCAGAACCTAACTACAATCTAATATTCTCCCTGGGACCCCATTTCTTTGTTGGTAGCAGACATTTCTCCTCATCTTTTCAAGTCCACTTTTTGTTTAATTAACTCACTGGAATAGCAATGTGGGTCTGGAAAGTTCCAGCCTTCATTGAGAATGCCACGTCATGCCTAGGAAGCCGTGAAGGTCAATATGTTCTATGTAGATTCCACAGCGCCTGTTTAATGTCTTATACCCATAAAAACTGTAAATGCTATATAAACAATTAGTAACTGATTTAATTATATTCCAGGGGTTTTGTGTGTCTTATGTTGAGTTGAGAGACAGTGAGGCCTCTAGTGGAAACTTTAAAGAGTTTCTCTGGAAACCTCAGTGGAAGTGAAATCTCTAAGTAGCTCCCCATAGAAGATAACCATCTTCCTCTAGAACTTGAGAGAGTGCTTTCTGAACAGCACAGTTTGGGTACGTCTACACTACAGCGCTAGTTCGAACTAACTTAGTTCGAATTAGTTAATTCGAACTAAGCTAGTTCGAACTAACGCATCTAGAACTAAAAACTAGTTCGAACTAGCGTTTTGCTAATTCGAACTAGCAAGTCCACATTGAGTGGACTCTGAACAGGGCTTAAGGATGGCCGGAAGCAGTGCTGGCAGGGCATCAGAGGAGGACTTAGAGCGTGGAGATGCTGTCTCAGGCTAGCCGAGGGCTGCGCTTAAAGGGTCCCGACCCCCACCCCGGACAGACAGTTCTCAGGGGTGCCCCGCTTACAAACCAGTCCTGGCTTGGAGTGCCCGAAGTACCCACACTGGGCACATCACACCACTCGGCCATCAGACCGGCTGCACTTGCCGCATGCTGCCATCTGGGGAGAGGGGACAATCGGGGGGCTGCAGGAGAGCTTCCACCCCCAGAAGCCCGCAGAGCCAGCCCAGTCCTCCCCATCGGGGGCTCGTGCCCCATTCCTCCCTCACCTTCTTCCACTTACCCTTCCCTAGCCCCCCTTCTTATTGATGTACAAAATAAAGGACACATGTGTTCAAAAATAGAAACTCTGTTTATTTAACAAAACTCGGGGAAACTGGGAAAAGGAGGTGGGAGAGGGGAAGAGAGAGGCTGGGAGAGGGGAGGGGGAAAACTGGGAGGAGGGAGCTGAAAGGGGGAAGCAAGGGAAAGGAGGGGGTGGGGAAACTGAAGGATCAGGGGTGGGGGTCTCGCCGGGCCGACCGCCTCCCAGTACAGCGAGGGAGGGGGCCTCGGCGTCCCCGGGGCGATGGGGTGGAGGGTGCGGAGGTTGAGGTGGGGGGTGTGGACATTGAGGAAGAGGTTGTGGGGGTTGAGGAGGGAGAGGTGGGAGGGGGAGCAGGAGTGGGAGGAGGGACAGCAGTTGGGGGGACAGCTGGTGCAGGATCAGCACGGGGCACCATGCTCTGCAGCAGGAGCTGCAGGTTGGTGCTCAGCCCTCGGACCTCAGACAGCAGCTCGTGGCGGACCTGCAGGTCTTCCTGCATCCATGACCGCAGTGTGCGGTGCACGGCTTGCAGGGCCCCAAGGTGCTGGTCCCAGTATTCCTGCTCCGTGCTGGCAGTCCGGAGCAGGCCGCGGGTGCGGGAGCATGTCCCAGGCGGGGTGGTGCGCCCTGCACGAGCAGCTGGTGCAGCTGTAGAGAAAGAAGAGAAGGGGTCAGTTCTCCCTGGGGACGCAGAGGATGATGCCCAGCCCCCTCCCCAACTCCGCAACGTGAGGGTGACCATGTCCTGCACCGTCACAGCCGCTGTGCTTGTACAGAGGCCATGGTCAGGATGTCTGGCTCTCCCCGGGACTGGAAGCTGCCCCAAGACCGCACCCATGTCCCTGTGCCATGTATAGTGTGGCCGGGGCGGTGGGGGGAAAGGGGAGATGTCCCCTGCCTCCGTGTAGAGGGGACATGTGAAGGGAAATCATCCTGCTGGGTCCTGCCCCGGGGTCGGGAGCATGTCACGTCTCTTTGCACAAGCATGTGCCTATTGGGCAATGGCCCCTGGGTGTCACGCAGCTGGAGCCACCTGCCCAAGGGTGGCATGGCACGTGCTCGCACGTGTACAGGTGTCTGCGTGATCCGTGGAAGGCATGGCCCACGCGCGCGGTCCCTGGTCTCCCTGCCACCTCCCCCCCCGAACTACTTAATTCAAACTACTTACCCGGTACGGTCTCCCTGGACGACCCTGCCGACTCCGGTGCTGGGACATCCTGCGGTGGCCCCTCCGGTGTGCCCGGGTCAGGGCCCTCCAGTCCCGGCTCGCTGTCCCCCAGGCTGGCACGGACCGCCCTGCCCCCCAAGAGTCGGTTGAGGGCAGAGAAGTAGGGGCAGGTGGCAGCCCCTGCTGTGGCGCCACCCCTGGTGGCCCTGGCGTACGCCTGGCGCAGCTTTTTAATTTTAATGCGCACCTGCTCCTGGGTGCGCCTGTGTCCCCTGGTGGCCATGGCGGCTGCTATGCGCCCATAGACGGCCGCATTCCTCCTCCTAGTGCGGAGATCATGGACGTTGGGGGCCTGCCCCCAAACCTCAATGAGGTCCATGACCTCCGCACTAGTCCAGGAGGCCGCGCGCCGTCTACGGCCCCTGGCTGGCCCCTGGGTGCTGGGGGACTGGGCAGGGGACATGTCACTCCCACTGGCTGCCTGGCTCATGGTGGGGCCACTGCTTCGGGGCAGAGACTCCTGGCAGGGCTGGCTGTCTCAAGTGCCGTCTGGCCAGAGTCTACCCCTTTAAGGGCCCGGGGCTGGGGGAGAGGAGAAGAGTTTTCCTGGTTGTGCCCAGAGAGGCCACCAGGGGGAACCTGGGAAGGGCTAGCCTCCCACTAGTTCGAACTAAAGGGCTACACAGCCCTTAGTTCGAACTAGCTAGTTCGAACTAGGCGTTAGTCCTCGTAAAATGAGGTTTACCTAGTTCGAACTAAGCGCTCCCCTAGTTCGATTCAAATTCGAACTAGCGGAGCGCTAGTGTAGCACCTATTAAAGTTAGTTCGAACTAACGTCCGTTAGTTCGAACTAACTTTGTAGTGTAGACATACCCTTTCTCTTTTCTCCACAGGAGCTGTTAATTATCTATAATAGATGGAGCTAATCCTGCCTACGTGGATTTGAAGAAGACTCATTGCATGATACAAGAAAGGTGCTTTTGAAGAGAATGACTTCACAAAAGGGCGAAGTAGGTATCATGCTACACTAATTGCCTCTTTGACACCATCACCTAATGTTTCAGAAAGAAGACTGAGAGTCAGGACACCTGGTCTCTGTTCTAGCACTGCCACTAACCTTGCACACTTATGTCTACACGACAGAGTTTTGTCTGAAAAACAGTCATTTTCCCGACAAAACCTGAGTTATGTTCACACTGCAATCACGTTCTTCCACAAGTAAATCAAAGGAATAAAGGGTTTTTTCCAGCATTGGTAATTCTCTTTCTATGAGGAAGAAACCTTCTTCCAAAAGTGCTCTTTTGGAAAATGGCATGTGTGGACAGGGAACAGGGAGTTCTTTCGGAAGAAGAGGAAAGAGGAAAAAGCGCAGGTGCCCTGGTGGCCATTCCGACCATAGTAATCACAGCTGACATTTGAGATAGCGTCCATTCAGTGCGGACATTATCTTTCAAAAAAGCAGATCACTTTTTCGATGTGCTTTTGTGTGTGGACTCTCTCTTTTGGAAGTTTTTTCAGAAGATCTTTTCCGAAAAAAGGTTCTTCTGAAAGAAGCCTGCACTCTAGACATAGCCTCTGAAAAACCATTTCATCTCCCCCTAATTCATTTTCTCTGGGCTGTATTTGCCCCCACTGGTATGGGATGATTAATATCTTATGGAAGCACAAGAGCTGGTACACTTGAATGAAGAATTTACTCAATAGGACAACACTGTTTCCCTTACTATCCTCATCTGGGATTTTTGGTAAAGAAGGCCAGTTTTATAATCCACTGGGACCTCCATAGACACCCCAGTAGTGAATGCCACAACTGCGATGTGCTGAATTAATACATTGTCTATCCACCATGGCCTTGTCATCTCCCTGACCAGTGCAACTGATTTAAAGTCTGAATTGCATGTCTCCTGGTTACCTACTAGGTGCAAAATTATATGTGTGCTTTGATCAGTGCAGTCTCTTCCTGGTGGACGTTCTGCTATTAACAGCCTTCTAATGGTTCCTGGGTTATTTTAAGGACCTTTACCATTACATCAGGGACTCTGCAACAGGCTGGCATAAATTCCTCAAACAAATGAAATATTTGTAGGATACATTCCACTCATGGCATTTCATTTCAGCATTGTTTGACTTGTTGGGACAGAGTGTACATTGTATAGCTCCACTGACTTGAAATGGAGCGATGCTGATTAACATTAGCTGAGGATTTGATCCATAATCTCAGAAAATCACAGTTCCCAGGGCATGTCTTCACTTGTCACACCAGAGATTAACCTTCTGGTGTTCAATGTAGTGGGTCTAGTTAAGACCCATTAATCAAACCCTGAAGGCAAATCCCTCTGTGAAGACGGCACCAAGCTTGACTTTAAGGTTAACTGACTCCAGCTGTACATTTTATGTGCCTGGAATTGCATAACATATACTGACCTTCCAATAGAGGTAGATAAATCCATGGAGGTCAGGTTCATCAATGGCCATTAGCCAGGATGGGTAGGAATGGTGCCCCTAGCCTCTATTTCTCTGGAAATGGGTGACAGGAGATGGATCACATGAGGATTATCTGTTGTGTTCCCTCTCTTTGGGATATCTGGCATTGGCCAGTCAGCAGACAGGATATTGGACTAGATGGAATTTTGGTCTGACCCAATATGGCTGTTCTTATGTTCTTATGACGTGGGTTTAGATGTAGATAACAATGATTCACTCTATCACTACTGCTCTTTGTTTGTTTCCAGTCTCCTAACTAAACAACTTCCCGAGCCATAAGAAAGGCACACTCATGCTTGGTTTATACAATCTCTTTTGTTCAGCTGCCTCATCTCAAACATTGTGTAACAACTAGAAAGCTTTGGAAAAAATATCACTATAAATATATGAACCCACGTAAGTAATCTTTTCTCTGCAAATAAGAACAAACCCTCAACCCAGGTGTCCTAAATTTTTCTGAGACAGCTGGAAGGAAATCAACCACCTTTACTTACAAGGCTAAATTGCCTTAAAATTAGAATAGTGCAAGTTCTGAAATACAAAGGCCTAAAGGATGCTTAGAGAGCTTTCAAAAAGACTGGGGGGAAATAAAAGCTGAACAGAACCTACTCATTTCATTTGTTTGCACTATTAAGGATATCAGGGAAAATATGGGACCCGCTCCTGAGCCGATGTAAATTGCCCTATCTCCATTGAAAACAGTGTTTAGAATCTGGCCTGTTGTGTTTAAGCTCCCATGATGCAGCTATTGTAAAGTGGCAAATGTGAATCATTTTCATCTCACACACAAAACAGTTGGTTTTGCTGATAAGAAGGTATCGGCGTGTTTTCATTTTGATCAATGGTGTCACAGTTTGGTGGGTGAGTTTCTGATCTCAGCACTCATTCCTATTTATCAGTCTTCCAGCAAGAAAACAAAAATCACAAATTTTGGTGACAGCTCTCAGAAGCTAATGATAAGAGCTGGAGCCTACACAGATTGCAGAATTGGAATGTACAAACAGATCAGTGTGCTTACCACCTTTATTTTCTGTTCACAACATTCCTATAAGGTAGATATTGCTTTATCTATTATACAGATAGGGAAACTGGGCTGCACAGGAGCTAAGTGTGTTCCAGGTCACAAAGTCACTAGGAGGGTAGGACCCAGAATTGAGATGTGATGGAGTTTACAGGCCCCGTGCGCCAAAGAGGCTCTGGGGTCAGGACTAGTTCCCACCTTTTGGCCTTGTCAAGCATGCATGAAAGGAAGGAGGCCTTTACAATGTAGGAAGGAACAGTTAGCAGGAGGGTGGAGCAGAATCGCCCTATGCAGTGGATTGCAGAAGTGACTCTGGGAGGAATCTCCTAGAAAGGAAATCTTCACCCTGAGCCCAAGAAAAGCACAGGAGGCTCCCAGAGTCGAGCAAACCGGCTGAGCCAGTCTCAGAAACCCAACCCAAATGATTTCCGCAAATCTACTGCACGGGTGCTAGATCACTGGCAGAACTATAGACTCACTACCCACTACCCCTTTTGGTGGGACCCTGGACGCATGAGCTTTTGTGATGATCCTTCTAATCCCTCACATAGAGAGACTTAAGAAGGCCCTCAAAGGGCAGACCCTCTCCTACAAATAGCATGTTGTAACCACCCTGTATAGTTACCAGGGCACGGTCTGGTTCCCTCACACCTCAAAGGAGGAACCACTGATGAGCATGTTACACCAGGAGTTTTGACAATCACACCTCAGTTCTAACCACTAGTCTGCATTCCTTATGGTGGCACTGCACAGAAGTGTGTCTTCTGTTTAGGGGTAAAATCCTGGCTCCACTGAAATCAATTTCACTCCTGAACCCCAGGTTAATGGCTTTACTTCTGCTTAGCATGCCAGATGCTCCAGGCACAACTCACCTCTGTCGCGACCCTTATATGTGCCCCAAAATCCCGGGGTTGTGTTCTGTATAGAGATGCACAAGATCTGCAATGTTCGGAATGGGATCCAAATAGCAGCCATGTTCAGATTCAGGGTTGTGAGTCAGGGCATTAATGAAGAAAGAACATTGAAGTTGGGATCCAGAGTCCAACTTCACCCAGATGTGGGACATTTGGAACAATGTAACTGGGTCAGATCCCTCTCTAGATCTGTAGTTAGTAGGAACAGACGAGTGGAACAAATCTCCTGGGTCATCGAATCCAGTCCCCTACTATTCAGCAAACCCTGTGGAATAATCCCATTAATCACTGTGCCAAGGCCCCTCTTAAAATGAGGTTGTTTGCCCCTACTTCTACTGGAAGGCTGTTCCAGAACCTAGACATGTAGAGACTGGGCTTTTGAACTCCTGTACTTTTTCACTTTAATGCCACCCTGGGTATCCAATCTTCCATGCTAAAAGAGACTTCTCTGGATTCTGTGCCATTCATTTGTCCAGCAAGGATCACTACCAAGCAATTCTAGAAAGTCTCACTTGACCCCAGTCATTTTGTCCTGCAACTTGGGAGAGAGAACAGCATGAGACGTTGAGGCGTCTAGTTGTTTTCATCATATTAACAATAGTGAAGCTGAGTTTCACTCTATCATTTAGATCAGTCCTATTAAAAGTGTGCAGTAGGGCAAAACATCCATATTTATGCTGTATTTAACTTTCTATTAATAAGAAAGTCAGGTGAAGTAGTTTTGTTATTAATATTGATCAATGTTCCAATTGACAACCCAGATGCCAAGATTTCTTTTAGCAGGCTCGGTTATATTTAGTGGTGCTGTTGATGAGAGAAAGCCTAATGAAGGGTAACAGATGGGCTGCTTAATATTGCTCTAGGATGTGAAGCATTTGGCAAAACAGATACACACAGGCATTTGACAACTGTGTAACTGGAAACTTTTAATTACAGCTATTTTCATTCCTGGGGGGTTCAATGAGGCTCATGTAACATTGCGGCTCCAGCATGGGGCGAAAAGAAAGATTTGACTGAGGAACCCAACCTGGATTGGATTGGTTTTGACCCTTTAGAAATATAGTTGACACAAAAGAACATTTGTCAAGAAGGAGAGGATGAGGGCATAAGAGAAAAAGAATCGTAAGCGTGGTCTCCATTGCTGAAAAGACCCTGCTACCAGCCACTAGAATACCAGCCACTGATGACTATTCACTTGAGTCATTAGCTAGTCTTAACTGTTATAATATTCCCCTCAGACCTCTGCCACTTGCTTGCCCAAGAACTCAGTTGATTTTTAAGGTGTACCGAAAAGCCTCATTGACTTCAATGGGTATGTATAACAGGGTGGCACTTACCTCATGCAAGTGGCTGAAGTCATGTGCCTGCATTGCCTTAGTTTGTTAGCTGAAAATCTCTTTAGCAACCCAGCCCTCCAGCCGAGTCACACTCGTGTCTCCTTGGATGCAGTCCGTCCATGAGCATCTCTGTTGGAGACAGCTCAGCCTAGCCTCCGTCATGAGTGTGACGTAGTGTGGGTACCTTGCTGGTTGCTAGGCTTGGGCTGTGGGTGACCCCCACTGGCTGCTGCCTGTACCACGGCCCAGCCAAGTAGCTGATGGGACAGGGAGGTAACCTGTTCTACCAGTTACCCCCCAGGGAGAGGAACAAAGGAAGGTGGAATGCGGCCCCTGGCTGGGGGGCAGGGCTGGAAGGGATGGTCTCTAGTTTTCGGTCTGGGAAGCAGGGGAGAAGGAGCTAGGGAGGGGGCTAGGATTGTAGGGCCCAGCCACCCCCCATCTCAAGGGGGGTACTGAGGCCTCTTAGCTCCAGTTCCTGTAACCAGATTACATCTGTGCTGTGCTGTATCCTGGAGAAGCAATAAACTCCCTCTATTCTACTGGCTGGTGAAGTCTGTTCGTGCCATTACAGGGGTGCAGGAGATGGAAAAACCCCAACGCGCCGTCACAATGAGCCAATGAAAAAACACCGTCACATGGCTCAACGCAAAATGCCGAGTACTTTTTCAACATTCAGGAGCCACCTAAGCAACATATGGACATGCCGGGTTTCCCTTGTGTAACTCTATCTCTCCCAAGGGTGGCTTTGGCCTCCATTGTTTCCCTCCTTGCTTTGTCATGAGTTTGTTGGAGAGCAATCCTAAATTGAACAGAAAGCAGCAGCTTCACATCATTCCAGCTAACTCACAACCCTGGCACGATTTCCTGCACCATGCAGCCTCAACCTTAGCCTCATCCAAAGAGTACCTGTGATTAACTCAAATGGATATCATACATGCAACTCAAGGAAGCAGTCCAAGAACGTGACCTGACTGGAGAAGAAGATGAAACTGATACAAAGGAACGGGCAAGAATTATCGAAAGCTCTGAAGTCAATGGAAAGACTCCCATTGAATCCAGCTCGTATTAGATCAAGCTCTAAGAGACCATAGTGGACACAGAGCTTCAGCATCACTGGAAAGAGGACATTCACAGGCATGAGAGCTCATGTTGCCAGGTATGAAGGGAATTGGAAGAGAACCACTAATTATAAGGGCTATGAAATCAGACAACTCTTTCATCAGTATATCCAAGTAATAGCTATATGGCAGGAATGGTGTGAAAACATATATTTTTACAGTGACAAATATCTTCTATGCTGAAGACAGTTCCATTGTATGTTCATCAGTTTGATTATTATTTACTTTGTAAACTGTATTGGCTGAGAGAGGTTACTGTCTGTGTGTTGTTCTATGACTGACAGATACGAGGGCTGGTTTTTAAACTGATCCATCAGCTTTAACACAACACATGGAATCATCCAAATATAGGCACAGACTAGGAGAAATCCAGTTCAAAGAATGTTCCATAATTAGAGGAGGTGCAAAGTGCAGAATGCACCAGTACAGTCAATTAAGCACTAATTACTACTGGATTCTGATTTGCTATTGTGTGATGAGTTGTTGAAGTGTAAAAGTGTCTTCTCTTTTTGGAGATGCCATACCCATTCCTGCTGGTTTTACAGATGTTTTGCAACTACCCCGGTGATTTTGTTTGAAAGAAAAAACACAAAATCTTTCCTTGTTATAGACAACAGTGTGGGGGAAACTCATTAGCTGATCTAATTTTTCAAGGTATATTTCTTTGTGTGGTTACATGATGATCCCTTGCTTTTCACACTTCTAGGAGGTGCTAATGATTTCACACTTCTTTTCTCAGGTGGGCAGGAGCCTTTGTGAAAAATCTGGCTGACATATGGCTAGTGTCTAACACTCTGCTATCTTCCAGGTGGCTGGTTCTTTAGAAGTCTATTGGCGCCATCTTCATATGCTCCAAAAAGAATTCTGCAGGTGACTGGGACTCGCCCGATTCAACCTATTTCCTGACTGTTCATTAATCATTGCCACTGTTCTCTTCCCGTCTTCATATCTTCTGGTTTCCACATACTATGTGCTTTCATAAAAGCTCAAGCAGAGCATTGCATGAAAGCCTTTTGTGGTGATCATCTATAGTTCCTTGGTTAATGGGCTATTTCAGATGTTTCCTTTTCCATATATTACAGAGATTCCAGTCTTTATATGAATGGGAACCCAAGGCCCTGGATTCAAAACCTGGCAAAAGAAATTAAAGTTATTCCATTGACATCAGAGATCTGAGGAGAGGGTGCTGAGTCCAAATTCATACATTTTAAGGCTAGACTTGACGGTTTATCACCAACTAGTCTGATGTCTGCATAGCACAGGCCAAAGAACAAAACACAGTGGCTATGTCTACACTGGGCCACTTATTCCGGAAAAGCAGCCGCTTTTCCGGAATAACTTGCCAGCTGTCTACACTGACTGCTGGCTTTTCCGGAAAAGCAATGACGATCTACTGTAAAACTGTCAGTGTTTTTCCAGAAAAACTATGTTGCTCCCGTTCGGGCAAAAGTCCTTTTCCAGAAAAACTGTTCCGGAAAAGGGCCAGTGTAGACAGCACAGTAGTTTTTTTCTGCAAAAAAAGCCCCGATCACGAAAATGACGATCAGGGCTTTTTTCCGGAAAAGCGCGTCTACACTGGCTACAGACGCTTTTCCGGAAAAAGTGCTTTTCCAGAAAAGCATCCTGCCAATGTAGATGCGCTTTTTCCGGAAATACTTATAATGGAAAACTGTTCCGTTTTAAACATTTCCGGAAAAGGGTGCCAGTGTAGACGTAGCCAGTAAGTTCTGCATCAAGCCCATAATTTCAATTTGTGCTATAACTTTTTAGAAAGAAAAACATCCAGAGCATTGCATCCAATTCTGGGCCCCCCGTTACAGAAAAGATGTGGATGCATTGGAGAAAGTCCCAGTGAAGAGCAACAAAAATGATGAGGAGGCTGAAGCACATGATTTATGAGGAGAGGTTGAGAGATTTGGGTTTATTAAGAAGAGAGGAGTGAGGAGGGATTTGATAGCCGCCTTCAACTCCCTGAAGTTGGGTTCTAAAGAGAATGGAGAGAGGCTGTGTTCAGTGGTGATAGGTGACAGAACAAGGAGCAATGGGCTCAAGTTATAGTGGGGGAGGTCTAGGTTGGATATTAGGATAAACTATTTCCCTAGGAAGGTGGGGAAGTACTGGAATGGGTTACCTAGGGAGATGGTGGAATCTCCATCCCTGGAGGTTTTCAAGTCCCAAATTGACAAAGTCCTGGCTGGGATGATTGAGTTCGGGTTGGTCCTGCTTTGGGCAGGGAGTTGGACTTGATGGCCAACTGAGGTCTCTTCTAGCCCTGTGATTCTATTAATCTTTATTAGATTACAATTTACATCTTCCATGCCTCAGCCCCCCTACCCCATCAATACAGTAACTATATGACAGCAGCTCAGCTTCCCTGTGAGCCAATTTGAAATACTATCGACTCAGTTTGATTCCCTCTCTCCTGACAATGTGTTGCTTATGCCTGTGTGTGCACAGCATCTCGGAATTTGCCGGCATCGCACGGATGACGTGTACATCCTTCTTGAAAGCCACAGATCATCACTGACAACCAGTTTCTCAAGCCTCATCCTAGTGGGCATTTGTACTCACCTCCTTACCCGCTGGCTTGGGTTTCTACTGCTGCACCTGCAGAGGGCAGGAAGTCATGCTGTTGCTGTGGGGAGACTGTCTGTGTGCCATAGCACATGTTTTCCCTCCACCTTCCATGAACTCTTTCACTCCCCCCCGCTCGGAAAGGAACTCTTTCTCAAATAGGCGTGTGCAAAAGAATGATCTTTTTGGCATGGCTTTTACTTCTTTCCTTTCCACTCCAGCTGCATGTTCTTATTTGCTTTATATCCTTGTGCTTTAGGTGGGTGGTTGTCTGCTGTGGGTTGCAGCTTCCTGGTTTGTACTATCACTGTGGCAGAGTAGCCATGCTAATGCTAGTTGAGGAAAATGATTTAGCTTTAGGACAAGCCCATCAGTCATTAAGAAGTTGTCGGCTTGCATTGCAGCATGACTAATCCCCTGTTGTTCATGGGAAGATGGAACATGGATGCAGAGGGAATCATCTCCAGTGGACTTATTTCTACAAACTGGAAAGATTAAAATTTCCTTCACACTGAAATATAGGTGCTGGAAAGTCCACCTCTAATGGTTTCACTCTGCACCAGCCATTTGCTGTGCTGATTAGTTCCAGCCAGTGGGAACCATAATCTGGTTTGCAAAGACTTTCCCATCAGAAGCTGGAAAAAATGCTATAGTTTAACAGGCCGGGAAGACACTGAGCCCATGTCTCTACTTACTGGAGGATCGACACTCTACTGATCAATCTTCTGGGGTTTGATTTAGCAGGTCTAGCAAAGACCTGCTAAATCGAATACTGAGGGTGTCCCTGTTGGTGCCAGTAATCCTCATGACAGTCAATGGGTGTGTTTCTCCCATTGTCCTGCCGCTGTGGAGATGGCATCAAGCTCAGCTTAAGGTATGTCTATCCCAGCTACATTATTTACATAGTTGGAGTTGAGTACCTTAAGCCGACCTCCCCCCACAGTGTAAGAGACTTGGGTTTACACAGTGTGATTCTGTAACATTTCCAGAGGTTGAGATGCACTGCAATATTCTCTGTGCAAACAGGGAAATAATCACTGTGCTGACTGACGAGTCTGGTCACAGTGGGCGAGGTTAAGATCCGATTCCCTAAATCTCCTTCCCCCTTCTTCATCTCCTCATTTTCCTTTTCCTCCACTGTCAATATTATTCATCATTCTTATTTGTGTTATAGTGACAATGAAAGGTCCCAATTGGGATGAAGGCTCCAGTGGGCAAGCAAGGCACATGGTGAACGACAGGATGTAGTGGAAGAGAAGTCTGATTAGGGAGGTAGGATAGCCTAGAATTTGGGAGACCTGGATTTAATTCCCTGCTCTGCCACTGATTTCACATGTGACCTTGCGCAAGTCACTTGGTCATTGGCAGGCGCAAACAGGATAAAAGCCCAATTTGTCAAAAAGAGTCGAGTACGGAGGAATGTGCAGGAGGGTGAGTAGTGATGCCAGCACAAGGCGGGAAACAAGGCAGGCAGACCTTGAACAACCACCAAAAACCTCCTGCAGGGGGGAGCAACCCCAGGAAGTAGCAACCCCAGCCTTGGACAGTAGGTAGAGAGGATTTGGGTGACCAGGAACCCCAGCCTCACACAGGCAGGGCTCAGGCAAACAGTTTGGGTCAGACCTGCAGGAGGAGTGGGCTCAGGCGAATGGGCCCAAGCTAGCCCTGTCGGGGAAGGGAGAGAGAGTCTCTGCTAAGTGGCTCCAGCTAGCGCCATAGAGCAGGGGGCTGGCCCAAGCTGAGAAACACGGTCCCCCTGAAAAGAAGGTGGCGGGGAAGGTGAAGGAACAGAATCTGAGCTAGCGGGATTTTGTTTTCTCCACTGTGAAAATCTCTGACTTTTGTCAAAAAAACCCAAAGTGTTCTGCCACACACACTTTTCAGCTGTCAGATATTCGGGTTCTTTTCAATAAAAACTCAGCATTTTTCTTACAAAGCAAACACTTTTGGAGGGGAAAAAAATCTGCAAGGTCCAAACCCCATTTTTCCCTCAGGAGAAAAGGATCGGGCAGAATATTTCCAAATGGCTCTAAAGGGACTAACATGAGAACCCCCCTCTACTGCTGATTTATACAGCGCTTCCCACAACCCCAGAACCACATTGGTTTGGGCAAGTCCTTTCCAATGTCAAGTCCTTTGCAAGGCCTTCCGTAGGCGTCGTTTTGGAAAGTGCCTGTACCATAGGGGGCTGCCCCTTTTAAGGGTCCAGTGGCAGGCTTTCTGGTCAGCAATAGAGGGCCTTTCAGAACAGGTGTTGAGCATTATTAAGCCCAGGTGGAAGAGCCTCGTGAAAAGGGGAGCTGCAGGAAGGGCCCTGCTTCCTGGGCAGTGAGTAAATGATTCAAGACCCCTGTGGTCGGCTTTGGTCAAGGAAATAGTTGGGGTTGTTTTTAATGATACTTGTGTCTTTGAAGAATAAAGCAGCATGCCCTGAAGGAAGGGCCTAAACAGACAGGGTATGGCATAAAGGGTATGTCTAGGCTGCATCCCTCTGCGGACAGAGAGATGCAGATTAGGCAGGTCGACATTGCAAATGAAGTGGGGATTTAAATATCCCGTGCTTAATTTGCATAAACATGGCTGCCGCGTTTTGCCAACTCAGCACTTTGTCAGCAAAAAGCAGCAGTCTAGAGGGGGATCTGTCGAGAAAGAAAGCCTTTGTCGACAGATCCTGTAAACCTCCTTGCAAGACGCATAAGAGATCTGTCGAAAACGGCTTTATTTCTCGACAGATCCCCCTCTAGACAGCTGCGTTTTGCTGACAAAGTGCTGAGTTGGCAAAATGTGGTGGCCACTTTGATGCAAATTAACCATGGGATATTTAAATCCCCGCCTCATTTGCAATGTCAACCTGCTAATCTGCATCCCTCTATCGGCAGAGAGATGCAGTCTAGACATACCCTAAGTGTCCTAGGTTAACAGGCACCTCTATTGGAGCAAGCTCCCGCCCTGATTCTCTCTCTCTTTCTTTTTTTATTATTATTATTAGTTTATTTTCTATGTCACAATTACTGGAACAAAGTCTGGACTGGCTGAGATAAATCTACTGATTTCAGTGGAGCTATGCTGGCAGAGAGGCTGGCCCATTACCTCTCAGCAGGATTAAATGTTGAGCTCTTTCACAAAGTGGAAGCGATTTGCACAGGACATTTTAATGCAAACTCATGGCCATCTAGAAAGAATTCACTGCCACAGATGGGACCGCAGGCCTTTAACCCTAAATCATTATTAATCTCCCAGGCAGCCAAAGGTAGGAATGGTTTATCAACTGATAATGAAAAAGAATTCCGCCCCCTAAGCAGATAGTTTGTTGGTTTGTTTTTTATTAAAGAGCAGCTGAGATTGTATCGGGTGTTATGTAATAGGCTCGGGCTCACTGATGAGGAATAGAAAACACATACATGAAAAATGGCATTCTGTGTCCAAATGCAGTCCTAGAATAGAGATATCTTCATGTGGTCCAGCTTTGCTTTCTCTCCATAGATCTAAACCATGGCTAAATCTGTTACTTTTCCTTTCACAATGTCGCTAACATAGCCCTTTCCTGACAACCAGATCATTCATGCATGTCCTAATCGTCTCCTGATTTCACTGCTGCAGTCCACTCCTCTCAGGGCCTGTTCATGTAAAACTCTCTCCCGACTGCTCCTGCCAAAAATCATCTTGCTCAGCTTTGTCATTTTCCCTAACAGCAGCCTCAGCCCTGTTTGAATGGCTCCTTTTCCTCACCCCTCACTTCAGCCAGGTCACCCATGTACACTCATTGACTGGGGAGCTAGAGAAGTTAATGTACTGTCCTTCGCACTCAGACTTCTTGTCCTTTCATTTGAGAATATGGGACTGCTGACATATGCAAACGACAGAGCTGTCTCCAGGGCCAGTCGAGTCGGTGAAACAAACGCCCTCTATGGGAGGCAGGGCCAAAGTAAGGGGGGGCTAGCCGGGCAGCTGCCTGAGGCACCAACCTACGAGAGGCGCCTGATGGCAGCTGTAAGGGGCGCCGCGTGCCCGATTGCAGCTGTAAGGGGCGCCGCATGCCTGATTGCAGCTGTAAGGTGCACAGCGCACCAGGGGGCGGGGCCGCACATGCTCCGTGCGCCCAGGTGCGGAGCCACACATGCGTCGTGCGGGCAAATCATTTTCCTGCTGTATCCTCAGTTTCCCCATCTGTGAAAGGGTTTAACAACACACCTCTTTTGTAAAGTGCTTTGAGTGCTAAGAAAAATGCTTGTTGTTAATCACAACTGAAAGGTACACAGATACTACTGTGATGAGTGTAACTTAAGGACCTATGTAGAATGGACTAGATCTCTGATGTGGCCTTCTTTCATATTCCCCTCTCCCAGCCTCTCTCCTCCACTGCTGACTTTGGACAAATATAGCAACAGATATTTTTTTTCAAAGCTATGCTTCTGCACCAGCAATGGGGTTAAAAACAGAGAGGTTTGGAAGTTCTGATTTCAGGGGAACTGTGTGTTAGAGAAAAAAAAACTGCCCCTCCCAGTAAAAAGTTTGGCCAGGCTGCTCTTGCTAGAGCGGGCTGCAGTACTCCTTGGGAGAAACCGGCCGCACCCTTTCTGCATACCATTGCCTTTAGAAAAAGGGAAGGTGTGAAAAGGGGAAAATAGCCTCAGACTCTCCCACCCATCACCTTGCCCTGAGAACTGCGGGGCTTACTTGGTCGCATAAAACCTGCACAGTTGCGGCCCAACCCCTGGGACACAGACCCCCCACTTGGTGTCCGTTGGGCCGTATATGATAATATGCAAGCGCGGGAAAGCGATGTGCAGATTTGGGGATAAATACCCATCATACAGTTCGTTCGAGGAGGTCTTTGCAACACACGTATCACCATGCATGTGCCTTCCTATATACTCCAAAGCGCTGCTGGCCTGATCAACCAACCAGCCACCTCCCCCGACTCTCGGGCGTAACCAAGGCCTTCGCAACCGAACCGATATCTTTGAAATGTTCCGTGTGCTGTGTAAGTTGGTATGTATGATTTGATTTTCTTCATTGTATAAGCTTAGTGTTGTAGTTATTTTGGGTAGTACATAGAGTTTGTAGTTATCACTATTATTTAATTAGTGTAGCTGGATATTTTTAGAATACAGACAATTCCCCTTGCCGTTCCCATCCTTATATTTCTGACACATTTAACTAGAAATCATAAAATAAATATAATAAATACTGTAAATTCATTATTAACATAGTCTATTAAAAATCTTAGAATAAATACTATAAATTCATCACTGTCATAAATAAATATCTTTTATTTGCTAAAACGGTCCACCTGGTTCTGTCCTTCCCCCCTTGGGTATGCATCATCGGACCTGTGGTTCTCGCAACACTGTGCACATACTTAAAGGTTGGCGTCAGGGTTTCCCTCTAAACTGCACACCTACATGCTCGTGCAGAAGTTATCCAAGCTCCGCTCAGAAGTTCAAAGCTTCCGTGCCGGCAGGGAGCTCAGCTAATTGGCAGGGGTAGGGGACATCTCACTGAGCAAGCAGCTAAACACAGCTAGTTGCCTGCTTGAACTGTGGAGTTCCCAGAGCGGGTAAAAAATGAAGATAAGGAGACAGTGGATGGAGAGGGAATGAGTAAGTAAGTAATTGGCTGATGAGGAGGCAGAGGGGAGGGGAGGGGAGTTTAGAGCATCCCTCTGCAGGAGGAGAGAGAGGCAGAAACTCAGCACTCTCAAGCCTCCTGGTAAGGGGGAGATAATGGGCTGACTGCATAGGTAGATGGGGGGAAGAGAGGTGCTGATATCTGTGCAGTGGGAAAGCTGCAGGAGGAAGCTTGTTTGGGGTGACCTGCTGCAAAAAAAAAGGGGGGGGTTGAAAAAGAAACTGCAGTCTAGATGGGGTTCTCATTTTTTCATGAGGACCCCGTACGGGTAAATCCGCGCTTCACTTGCATTTTCATTCGGGCTCATTTACATTCTTCTTTCAGTAAGGGAATGTAGTTTAGATGTGCCCAGACAGAGGGGATGGGAGGGAAAAGAGAAGAGAGAGAAAATGGAAAAGAATAGTCAGTTAGAGATTCCATGCTAAATGAAGCTGATAGAGAGGGTTCTAAGTGTTCTTAAGTATCTGGTGTTTAGCCTTTTAAGTCATTAGGATGTGGAATGTAGCAGGTAATTCAGTTAAGGTCTTTGTTTAAACCTCTATTTTAGGCATCAACCTTGTAAATGAAATTAAGCTCTGCAGCTTCCCTTTCAAGGTGGTTTTTGAAATTGGCTTGCAATAAAACAGTGACTTTGATATCCATTAACGAGTGCCCAGGCAAGTTAAAATGTTCCCCAACAGTTTCTGTGTGTTTACCTTTTCAAATATCTGACCTGAATCCATTAATCCAGTGGTTCCCAAACTTTTCGGCATCACGCCCCCTTTTTGATTTTTGAAAAACCCTCATGTTCCCTCCCCACCCAACAGCAAAAAAACTACTCAACTATTTGTTGAGCAAAAAACAAAAAAAAAAGGAACTGACCAGGGCAGCAAAACTTGATGGGGGAGGGCTGGGTTGCCTCACGCCCCTCCTGGAATTTCTTCACACACACACACCCCTAGGGTGGCACAGTATGGGAACCCATGCATTAATTCTTTCTCATACAGACTGTACAGTTTGGCCAATATCCACGGCAGAGAGGCATTTCTGGCACTTGATGGCGTAGATCACATTGGTGGATGTGCAGGTCTTCACTACATCTCTATTTGAAAAAAGTAATTGATTTGTATTATAGAACTCAGTGAATCCTCTATTTAGCTTAATGGACTTGCCCCCATTGATTTAAATGTGGCCTGGATGAGGAACAGGCTGTAAAGAAACATCAATGAGTCATAAGACAACTTGTTAGCATTCTAGTCCTAACAGCTAATACATTAGTTCCCAAACTGTAGGTCATGACCCCAGACAGGGTCACACCCTCAGGAGATGGGGTTGCAGAAATCCCTACTGTGCAGAAAATGCTATTTTGCTCTGATGTACAGGATGTGTGAAGTCACAGTGCACGGAAGACACCATTTTGCCCCACAAAATGGCATTCTCCACACAATGTGACCTCGCACTAGGGTTGCCAGCCCTCTAAGAGTGTTCTGGAATCTTCTGAGATTGAAGATTGTCATGTGATGAGACCCTCCAGGAATACGTCCGACCAAAACTATCAACCCTGCCTCTCACACAGCGTACATATGAAGTCATGCTGTGTGGGGGACTCCATTTTGTTGAGCAAAATGGCCTCCTCTATGCTGTCTGGGCTCCTGGGAGAAAGCAATTCATTATAAAGGGGGTCATGCCATCAAAAAAAATGTGGCCACCCCATAGCTAATATATTGAATGCCTGAATCCTTGCTGCAGATGCATCTTACAGGTGGATATACTATGTCTGTGGTTAAGTGTGATGTAGAATCCTGATGGGAAAGCTTGGTTCATTCTGGGTAAGCACCCAAAATCTACCTTCCCTATTGGAACTATCACAAACTCTTAGCTGTGCAAAACTGGGCCCTGATCCAAAGCCAGTGGATGTCACTGGGAATCTGTCCATTGAACTTAACCAGATCCCGGTGCTAGAAATGTCAGGAGAGCTGTTTGAATTTTTCCAGATTTCTTCAGAGAGGCCTTGTAAGTGTCTGAAATTAAAAATGTCAATATGTGGTGGCAGCTTCTACAAAAACGTATGTGAGCTGTCTTGGTTCCGTACAGTACTCGGAATAGATGTCAGTCAGGGTTGGGATTTTCAAAAGCATTCAGCATTGGTCTAATTCTGTTCCTGTTTGGAGGCGATGGTAAAAATCTTATGGAATTCAATGGTAACGGAATTAGGCAAATGTGAATGTTCTTGAAAACCCCACCAAATGTATTGGCCACTGTGGCTATGTTATTGTCTGATACTGATCATGGCTCTTTAGCTTAGCAAAAAGAGAAGATACTGGACTCTTTATTACACAGAGAAAGTCATAACAAGAAACACTGGCCGGAAGATAAAGCCAAACAACTTGACATTGGAAAGAAGGCGCACATTTTTAACAGCAAGGGTGATTAATGAGGAACAAACTACTGAAGGAAGTGGGGATTTCTCCATCTCTTGGAGGCTTCAAATCAAAACTGGATGCTTTAACAAAACACAAGTTACCGCATAGTACAGGCATAACTGGATAAAATTCTATGGCCTGTCTTTTACAGGAAGTCAAACTCTGTGATCTAATGTGCTTGCCTGGCCATAAAGTCTTTAGATCTATGAACTGCAGGAACCAGGCTTTTTCACTCCTCTTCTCTCTCCTCCCACCCCCCCTTAAGTTTTTGAGTTGCACCATAGGCAGAGAGAACAAAAAAGGAAAATATAGGGCACCAGATCCTTCACTGATGCAAATCCACTTCATTTTAGTCAAGTCAAATCAGGTAAGCTCAAAATTGTTGTCATTTATTTTTTTAGTTGATATCTCTAAAAACATACACACCCTGGATGTGGGTGAAGGTTTGGGGCAATTCTTAATTAATAACCTACATTGTTGCTCACTGTAGCAGCTCTGTAGAGAGCTTGTGAGAGTCTTGTTCTTTCCTACCATTCTGAGTTCAGTCTTGTTTTAGTATTTCACTGAATTCCTGTTATATCACCAGATAAATTTAAAGCACTCAAAGACAGGCCGTTCATTTGGATGCATTTACCCGTGCCGCCTTTGTGGCTGTTAGGATATTAAAAATAATAATAATAATGCTTATTTGTTATTCTCCCGCTTTTGAAGTACTGCCAGCTGTACTTTTCACTTCACATGAATTCTGGTCTATTCCAATTTTCCACTTCCCTGCCTTTAATCCCACGGCTACAAATGGAATCCCATGCTACACTAATATCTCTTACTCGCTGGCACAGAAGAGATCAATATTTCAAAACGCCGTATGTTTTATAGATCAACTGCCTTGTGCATAAAACTCTAGTGGTATCCAAACCATTACACAATGTGTGAAAGTCACACAAACTAGTGGACGGAAACGGTGTGAAGCATATCCATGGCCAATATGGTCATACCCATGGTATTTTTTGGAATAAATTAATACATTCTAAAGTAGGCCTAGCAGGCACCCCAGATGAGTGGCTGTATAACCTCTGCAAAGTTTCAGTGTTTATAGGAAATTTAACAAAGCTATTCAACTCGTTGATACCCATCCCGATTTTAACCAATCTCCGGGGGCACATGAACTTTGTAAAGTTTAGTAATAGCATATGGCCCTTATGCAGCACTTTACTTGCAAGGCTCTTGGATGAGAAAAATATTATGAAGCCCCCTAGAATCTGGCAAGTATTATCACATTTAGGGAAGCCTGTCTCAGACTAATTTTGAGGCTTCCCAGCAGTGTAGAGGTGCTATTTTGGAATAACTATTCAGGAATAGCTTATTTTGAAATAGGCGTGCACTGTTGATGTACCCCTAATGTGTTAGGGAATTTGATTGGATGATACAGATGAGAGAACATGCATGAGCGGAAAAAATGCGGAAGAATGGCTTTTGCGCAAAAGGGTTTTTTTGTGCAAAAAAAGCCATTTAAATGGCTCCTTTTTGTGCAAAACCGTGTTGCGCAAAAAGCGGGTGCTCATTAATTATGCAAATGAGGCTTGGCGATATTCCACGCTTAGCCTCCTTTGCATATTTCTCGCACAAAACGGATGCAATATAGATATAGCCTTACGGACTAAATGTCCTCACAAACCTTGCCACCTTCCATTCCAAGTGCAAGGCATATTTGGTTGACCTTACCTTCTCTAACGTGGATAAAGAGTAATGTGCGTGTGTGTGTGTGTGTGTGTGTGTGTGTGTGTGTGTGTGTGTGTAGAATTTTTCAGAATAGACAAAACAAAGCTCTCCAGTGTGAATACTTGCCCCCCTGAGGAAAGAACAAGAGAACTGGCACCATGCTAGAGACAGGCGGTCATGTGACTACTGCATGACTGGGAGGTCCTCTGATACCAGGAGCGGTGAGTGTGGTGAGAACCTATGTAGAATAGAGAGATAGATATCAATGGATTTGGGGAGGGAGATTAAAATCTCACACTGGGGAGGGGGGAACTAATTTTTTAAAATAATTTTATACCATCTTGCAAAGATATAGGATAAAATGGTGACAAGTGCTTCTTGCATTGTGCCTCACTGTTCATGAAGGTGACATTTTAAGAGGTGGAACGGGTGCTGTATTTCTCAGCAGCATTATTTACACAGGAATGAGCTTAAACAGCAGCCCTTGGCCTATGTAGACGTCTTGGAGCTAATCATTTGGATTTTAATATCACTAATGTGTCTCCTCACCACATTATTGCAAATTTGTATAATGAACACTTTCCCTTAGAGGAAACAGCGAAATAATAGTATTTGAGAACGGTTCTCTTTAAAGGCTATTAAATGCACTTATGAGTTTTAATATGTTTAAAGGCTTAGAATACGGAGGGGAAAGTGAGCCATGACCAGATCAGAAACCTGAATCTGACATAAGACTTCCGATTTCTCTAGAAAGAATCAACCCTCTGAAGATTTCTGAGTTTGCACATTCAAACTTCACATTCAAATCTGAACTTTCCAAAATGCGGGGGTTCAGAATGCAGAGCTGATATTTGGATTGCTCCCATAACGTTATATTGGCAGCCAGGATAGGCAAAGTTTGATATGTAAGCCAGCATTTCTATGCCCAAACTAGCAGCCGGGTGCCGAGAGCAAGCAGAAAAAGGCAGGAAGAGACAAAACAAAAGGAAAAGCTTTAATGAGACAAACTACAAAATAAGCAGAGTGTTTTATCTGAATATACTGCAGATGGCACAAAATGCAGACTGAATCTCTCTTATACAGCATCCTTGGGATCTGACCAGTGCCAAACCAGAGAATTTGCCAGATCACAGGAGGTCAATGTTGTCTAGCAGCATTACCAACACTTCCATGCTTTCCGGGCTCTGAGAAGACATTTAGATTTAAATAACAGCACAGAACACTGAGAGCCAAGATCAGTGGCTGTAAACAAACCTTTTGGGGCCATGGGAAAATTGGCTACACCCATGAAAAGTGGACATCTGTCTAACTCAATCATGCTGGACCACAGATGTTGCCAGATCAGAGAGTGCCAGACTAGAGAGGTTCAATCTGTAATAATTGCAAAACACTCTCTGGCTTTGCATGGAGAAGGCCCTTTTATTTCATACATCATTTGCAATACCCTGGTGTCATTGCATCGCGTCTGGAAGATTTAAAAGTTAATGACAGTTGGGTTTTTAATTCAGTGTCCCGTGCTTGGGTACACAAAGCAATGGGGTGCATTCATCAAACTTGCCGCCGGTGTCAGTCTCTTGTCACTTCACTGAGAGGGAATCCGTGTATCTTGAGGCTAATGTGGGGTCAGTAAAAGAGGAGACGTGGATGTGAATATTTCATGTCTTCTAGGCCTATTTAGGTGCTAATTTCCCACTACTAGATACACCCAGCTGCTGTATTTATTAACAAGTTGCAGGTTCAAGTTGCCAGTTTCTCGTGGGGCACTACAAAGAAGAAAATTCTCATACTGAGAGTGCCTGGCAATTGATGATAATACCCAAACAAGATCAGGGCCCCATTGTGCCAGATGCCATAAGATGGAACGATCCTGCAAGATGCTGACAGCACTCAATACCTCCCAGGAGCAACTAGCAAGCACCATGCAGAATCAGCCCCTATGGTGAGTGATGGCATACCTATTGTTATGCTGAGAGGTACTGGTGACTGCCTAATAAGCCTCTTTGAGATTGGCTGTGAACACTAACGTGTTAACCATGAGCCCTTTGCCTAATCCAGAAGAGGGTTGTGTACCCACCCAGCAGTTCTGGATTGAGCAATTGGAGAGTGGAGGGTGTGAGGACTGGGAGGTGGCTAGAAACTACAAGAATGAACAGTCGGAAGCAGCTGAAAGCATGGTGGCTGACCCTTGAAGAAACCTCGAGAGGTTTTGGGGGCTGAGGAGAGTGTTCTGGGTGCTGTGAGTTTCTCTTTGGCTCCTACGTTCTGAGACACAGAACTTTGTACATTCTTTAATAAAACTGCATCCAAGGAATACCTGAGTCCATCAATTTCTACTCCCAGCTGGAACGTCCTTAGAACCCCGAACTTTGACTGGTTTGGAATGAGAAAAGACAACATTACAAGGAGGCAAGGTGTTACAAGGAGGAGGGAGAAAAAATTGTTCTCCTTGGCCTCTGAGAATAGGACAAGAAGCAATGGGCTTAAACTGCAGCAAGGGAGGTTTAGGTTGGACATTAGAAAAATGTTTCTACCTGTCAGAGTGGTGAAACACTGGAATAAATTGCCTAGGGAGGTTGTGGAATCTCCATCACTGGAGATATTTAAGAGCAGGATAGATACACATCTATCAGGGATGGTCTAGGTGATGCTTGGTCCTGCCGTGAGGGCAGGCTACTGGACTTGATGACATTGTAAGGTCCTTTCAAGTTCTAATATTCTATGATAAGAATCACCATCTGGTTCTGAAGTAGCTTTATTATTAGCGCTACAGGGTGGGAACAGCTAATCTTTCATCTTCTGTTCATAACGGCCTGCAATTTCAATTTTCCTTTAGTCTACACCCCACCCCACCCCACTGCCCAAGAAAGAAGAAATCTGGATTCTGTACATGTAAGTTCTGATACTGTTTTTGTGGGTAACTGGCTACCAAATACCTATTTCATGCATATGTGGGGCAGGTAACCCACAACCACCCCTGAGTATTTTTTTAAGTGTCATGGCATATATCTATGCTACAGAGAAGATGGAAGCTACCACTGTCTACCTTCCATGGTTCGAATTAGCGGGTCTAGTGAAAACACACTAATTTGACCCAAGAGAGGCACTTCAGTCGATGCTGGTAGTCCTGATTCCATGGGAGGTAAGGGAAGTCGAAGGGAGAGTGTGGACAGAGCTAAAAGTCGAAAGTCTAGTTCAGGTACTTCGACGTCAGCTGCGTATCTTAATTCAACTTTATCCTGAAGTGTAAACTTACGCATGGTAAATCTGGTATTTCAGTATCTACCCACTGTGCTAAAAAGACAAAGCCAGTATTGTTCTTTTTTATGGCCCTTTTTTTTCTTCTCCCTTGGGAAGAAAGGAGAAGGAAAATGGAATTGTGCCACTAGCTGAATGATTACTCATCAAAGTGACAGGTGACAGACAATGTCATGTTCAATGGGTTGTTGCTGAAGAAGGAATTGGTGGACATGTTTTAAACCCAGATCCAGCTCCTGCTCAGATCACAGCAAGAATATTCAAGCTCTTCTGTACATTTTCACAAAAACATGTCATTCTGTTTCCATTTCCGATAGCATTGGGCAGTTGGGTGGGAGGGTTTTTAAACCATACACAGGATCCGCAAAGACGTTTGGCTGCTTCATGCCCAGGATTCAACACATTTCATGGACTGAAATCCCCTAGCTGGAAAATGTTCCCAAGCATTCCAGGGGACCATAGATAAAATTGGGTTGTTGTCGTTCTAGTAATAGCCAGCAGCAAGTCTGTGCTTGTAAAACAGTGACTGGCAGTAGAGAAAAGATGTTGGAGAAATGGCTGACAATCACATTCAAGCTGACTAGAGAAGTCTCTCTCGATTTCCAGGACACTTATGTTTCTGCATCCGTCCAACTGTGTTTTACCAAGTCGCTCATCTTTTCTCCTATGCTGCAGTGAAAAGTTATTCCCTTGTTCCTCTCCACAGAGCTTTTTCTGAATCATGTACAGTGTCCAAAATTACTGCAGTTGCTAGTCCACTGACCTTATTTCTGAATATGTTTCAGTGCCTGAAAAAAATCTTCTTTTTAACTTTTAAACCCTGCCTCTCTTCATTCCATACAACAATTTAAAATTTTCACACTCTAGAAATACAGGACGCAATAACAAGTCTGTGTTGGAGTCAATCGTTAATGCTGATGTCTTCAATTCATCCTCAGTTATTGTTTATAAAATGACTGTCTCTTAAATAAACTAACCCCTTGATTATCCTTCTGACACTTTTAGCTTTGAGAAAGTTTAGCCCCCCAATCTCAGTTCCATAAACAATATCACAATATACATCTTACAGCAGGCACTAATACTAGACAGACATCACCAACTTCCACTGCAATTTAACTTGGAAATATTGAATGTTGTAAAGAAAGCTGGAGTTTTCCACAACTGGAAGGACAACAAGAATGGAGCCTTCAGGCTTCATTGTTCAGCAGCAACATTTTAATCCATGGCTAATGAAAGGAATGGCAGATTAACAGCTTTTTATAATTTAGCTAATATGCAAATTTTTAAAAATTAACCTCCCCAAATATTGCACTGCTCCCTGTACAGGAGAGCCTTACTAATCTGTGTTAATCGGGAACAGCTGCAGCACTGATCAGTGATACTTCCACACTGGCACGTGCTGATGGCGTAGTTACAGGCTAGCTGCACCACAGTCCCCTGAACGCACCTGCGGCCCTTATCTCTGGGCATAATCACATGATCCTTCCATTCTTAGATCAGGATGTGGGTCAGGCTCCCCTGCTTATCAACCCGCCAGGTCCAGGCTGTGTTTAAAACATTCAAGACCCTGTCTCCGGTGACAGTGACCAAGAGCCTTCTGAACCCACGAAATTTTTGTTTACAAACAAAGCTTTGGAGGATTTAAAAAAAAAATCCCTGGTGCATACTTAGTCTCATCTAAAGTTATGTTTCCCTACACTACATTAGACACACCTTCCTCATCGTTACAGCAGCACAACAGGCTCACAGCCTTTTAAGCTGATGAACCCAGTTGTGGTTTATCTCTCTGATACGTCTCCACTGCAGAGCCAACCTGGAGTCTTAATCCACCAAACAGGAAAACTTCTTAGGTTGGTTAGGAGGTACATTAAGTGCAGATTTGTTTACCCAGGCACTGCTTTAACATCGGCTGGAAGCTTCCCACTTTGTAACAAGGACACGGGCAAAACAAAACAAAAAATCACTCCAGCACTGACGGGCTGCGTCTAGACTGGCAAGTTTTTCCGCAAAAGCAATTGCTTTTGCGGAAAAACTTGCCAGCTGTCTACACTGGCCGCTTGAATTTCCGCAAGAACACTGACACTCTCATGTAAGATTGTCAGTGTTCTTGCGGAAATGCTATGCTGCTCCTGTTTGGGCAAAAGCCCTCTTGTGCAAATGCTTTTGGGGCCTGAGTAGACAACGCAGTATTGTTTTGCGCAAAAAAGCCTCGATCACGAAAATGGCGATCGGGGCTTTCTTGTGCAAAACCACGTCTAGATTGGCATGGACGCTTTTCCGCAAAAAGTGATTTGGAGAAAATCATTTGCAGAAAATCATGCCAGTCTAGACGTAGCCACGGTTTCTCCAGTGTCTTTCCCACAATGCCCCCTGAAGCACAGTGACGTTGGCCCACACCTGACTGGGAAAGAATCTGAGATTCCCAGCACAAAGAAGCATGGGCACGTGTAACAGAGTCGTAATGGTTCACTGGTTTGGGGCCTTTGCCTACATGGGAGAGAGTATGTGGAGACTGCACCCCCCCTGAGGGCATGTGTGTCTGCAGAGAGCAGTGGGGCATTTACAGCTCTCGCTGCATGCTGATCTGCCTGCCTCATCCATGCAGACTGTCAGGGTGCTCAGGAATGAAAACTGGCCGCTCTTGCTAGCAGGGTGTGTTAGCCTCTCAGGGAATGCCCACATTGCAAGTGAAGGCATGATAGTAGCAGGGTAGGCAGACCTGTGTTAGCTTTAAGACAACTCACAGCACTAACAATGACAGTGTAGTGCAGAAGTCCCCAGCCTGTGGGGTGCCCCTCCCTCAGGGGCATGGAGGAATGTTCATGGGGTCCCAGTGGGGCCAAGGCCAGCCCCTGCCGTGGGCAGGGAGCAAGTATGGCCCAGCCCTGCTGCACTCCCAGCTTTCCTCCAGCCCCGTCGTCAACTGCAACCACAGACCTGCCCCCAAGGCTCTGGTCTGGGCTGTGGCTCTGTTCCCGACCTCACCCACACTTGCAGCCCCAGCCTCCTTACCCCCTGTCCTAGTCTCCATCACTCCCAGAACTCACAACCTTGGCTTTGGTGGGGAGGAGGCATGGACTGGGATAGATGCTGAAAAGTCTGGGGACCGCTGATGTACTGTGACAGCGCTGGGTAGTAGCCTGAATACAGGTCCACCAGGGAGCCTTGGTATGTAATCTAGTTGCTAGTCCATGTTAGAAATTCATGCTGGTATTGTTACCCTGTTGACCAGCAGCAGTGCTGGAGCAGAATACGATGCCGTACACTGATGTCACTCCCACTTGACAGCTTCTGGAGACTACTTTTTTAGTAAATAGAGAACTCCAAACTCCATGCGTGGTTTGCTTAGACCCTACAGTGATGGGAACCATGGAGTAAGGCAGTGGTTCTGTGTGAGAAAATCGAGCTGGGCGGAGGAGGCAAAGTCAGTTTCACGGAGAATTTTGACACTTTTTAAAAAAAATTGCTTTGTTCCTTTTTGAAAGAAAACCCCAACATTTCAAAGTTGACAGGAGGCTTGGCTTTGGCCGGTTCACCTGGCAGGATTCCCCAGAGGGGGGTAACCTGGAAGACCAATGAATCCAAGCCACTGAGGAATCTAGAAGCTGGTATTCTAAGGACTTCCATTCTCTTGTCTCTCCATCAGCCCACCAGATAAGATGCCAAGGAACTGGATGCCTGATGCCCAGGCTGCAAAGAAAATGGGAGATTCAGACATTGGCCTGTCTGGACTCCAAGTTCAACATCCTCTTGTTTCCATCTTTTAAATGCTTGCTACTTACATAAGAACATCCATAGTCAGACCAAACGTTCATCTAGCCCCGTATCCTGCTTTCTAGCAATGGGAATCTTCAAATGATCCATTCTCTGTTGCCCATTCCCTGCTCCTGGCAAATAGAGGCTGGGGACACAATCCATACCCATCCTGGCTAGTAGCCATTGACAGACCTACCTTCTGTGAACTTATTTAGTTCTTCTTTGAACTCTTATACTCTTGGCCTTCACAACATCTTCTGGCAAGGAAAGATTGCCTGTGGCGCAGGCTGACTGTGCATTGCATGAAGAAATATGTTCTTTAGTTTGTTTGAAATATGCTGCTCATTTACTTCATTTAATGACCCCTAGTCCTTAAGAATGGGCATAGTGGGTCAGACCAAAGGTCCTTCTAGCTCAGTATCTTGTCTGCCGATAGTGGCCAATGCTAAGTGCCCCCAGAGAGATGAACAGACTCCAAGAGCTCTCTCTTGAGTGGTTTGAGGTAGAGTAAATAACTCTTCCTTGTTTGCTTTCTCCATGCCAGTCATAATTTTATATTAAACAAATCAAAGTTCTTCAGGGTTTGCAACATACTGAGACTGAAGTAGTGTCTCATGTCATCCTCAGCCTTTAGTGTTCATTTGATTTCATGCAAAAATCACTTTTTTCAGCATTGATTTAAGTTGCTTGTTTGGGATTGCACTAAATCAAGAAACAGCTTATTTTCCACTGCACATTACTTCTATTGATTTTCCTCGAGCAAGAAATGGCTAGGAGGACTTTGCATAAGGCCCAGTCTACACCTAAAAATTAGGTTGACCTAGCTACGTCACTCAGGGCTGGGGGAAACTGGGCCCTGTACAATGTGATTGAGTCAATCTCGCCCCCACTGTAGATGCATCTAATTCAGCAGAATCATTCTTCCATTGATCTAGCTACCACCTCTTGGCAACATGGATCAGCTACATCAACTGAACAGCCTCTTCTGTCTGCACTGTTACACTGCAGCAGCGCATCGGCTAGCTGTGCTGCTGTAGCTGTCATAATGTAGCTAGACCACGACTACATCGTAAAAAAAACAATTCCATTATCACAGAGTCCTCAGATCAACATAATTAGCTCTCATAAATGTAAGGGGAATTGCATTGTTCTGGCAGCCTCTTAGACAGTGATTTTCAGTACTGGGTCATGGAATGTCAAACACTGGGTCTTATTGCTGCTGGGGGATCAGGTGACTCGAGAGGGCGCTAAGGCAGCACCCTGTCTGTCCTGGCACTGCAGACTGTGCTGCACCCCAGAAGCAGCTGGCAGCAGGCCCAGCTCCTGGCGAAGGGGAGGGGGTTGCACAGGGCTCCATGCACTGCCCCTGCCCTGGGCACTAGCTCCTCACTCACACTGGCTGGGAACCTGCTGCCGGCTGCTTCGGGAGTGCAGCATGGTCTGCGGTGCCAGGACAGGCAGGAAGCATTAGCACCCCCACTGCACAGCTGACGGGGAGCGGCTCAAGGTAAGCTCTTCCTGCCTCAGCCCTGACACACATATCCCAAAGCCAGAGCCCCCTCCTACCCACACCCCAAAGATCTTCTCCTCGGCCCCACCGCAGAGCCTCCACTCTAGTCAAATTAATTTCGGTCATGGGCAGTGTTCCCTCTAAGATTTTCCATCCATGAGTGGAATGAGTTTTGTCTTATGCACCAATACTGAGGTCATGTGTGCTTGTTTGGATGTGTGGCACCCACCTGTTACTAAAAAATATCTTAGATATATGTTACAGAAGAAAGAACACTAAAACAAGAGAAAGAATACTAAACCAAGAGCTCACAGCTGTAAGTAGTCCCAACATCCATTGGACTATTCACAGTAATAAGCACTTTGTTTGGTAGGTAGTAGTAGTATAATCAAGCTCCAGCTAGTAGTGTTTGAAAGACCTCTGATATATATTCAGTAGTGTACGTGAAAGCGGGTCTGTGCTCTCAGCCGATCATCTAGTGGACAGGTGTCCACATTACATAGTACCTGTGCATTGCAAGTTATGGGCAGCTGCAAAGCAAGATATAAATTGGGATTTTGAATTTTCATGCTGTTTGCGGATACATAACAAAAGCTGTGATGGTTGGGTTTTTTTTTTTTTTTTTTTGGTTCATTGGTTGGCTTTTGCATTTGAAATTTAAGTCTTGACTACTCTGCAATTCTGTAGGCAGCTGGTGAACTATTTTTTGTTTTATTTGTAATTCCATAATACTCAAATGTAAGCAGTTGAAGGTGGTGAGAGATTTTAGTGAGTGTTTACCTATTTTTTTCGGGAGAGGAGGATAGGTTTAAAATATATCCAACTCAAATGTCTAATATCCAGGACAAGTGATATGTTTGTTAAATATTAAACATACCCATCATTTCAGTTAAAATTTGAGCTTTCAGCCTATATCTGAAACCTCCAACAAGTCTTGTCCTAAAAGCAGGGAAAGTGCATCTAACATTCCAGTTTTTTTAAGATAAAAAACAGGCACAAGCACTAGAGAGAGAGAACATATATTACCCTTTAGAACCTCAGAAGAGAAACCTTCATTTCTATTTGCTTTACATGGTAGTTCTACTTAATGCATTTACATTTAGTAAGATATCTAACTATCTGCGACGTATGAGTATTCATGCAGGTTTGACTGAAGTCTGAATGTACAGTCCAGCATGCGCTGAGCTGAGTGTGAAACTGAGGATATATTTATTATCTATGTGTATGTTTTAAAATTCTTGAGGTACATTTTCATGTCATTACAGATAAAGATACCAAACACGTCTTTACCCTTAAATAGCACCTATCATACTTTTTTATTAAATGTTATTATGTTCTTTCAGAAGATTTACTGGATAGTTTAAGAAATCAAGCATAACACTTGACTCTTTTTTGCTCAGTCTCAAGGATTCTCACTTTCTTAGTGTGATTGGAATGACGTTCTACGAGCCCTAATTACCACTTATTTCTTCTAAATGGAGACCAATGTGTTACAAGATTAGCTTTATAGAGAATTAATGTTTTGTTTTCACACTTTTTCTTGAATATTGCCCCACAAACAAAATCCCACATACTTCAATATAAAAATCTAGGAAGATTCTATCAACAAAAGACCAAAATCATAAACAGGCAAGGCATGGAAGCGTATTAAAAATTGTTTACCATTTAAGAGAGACCCAAATTAAGACTCCAAAACCAAACACCTTTAACATTGGGGTAGGGCTGGAGCTGGGGCGAGGGCCACATGGTGACTTCCCGGCTGCTCCTGCCACGCAGCTCCCCTGGCCGAGTAGGCCCAAGCCCGCTATCATGCAGCTGTGGGGGGTCCCAGCCCTCCAACCAGGCCTTGGCCCCCAACCACTAGAGCAGGCCCCCATGCTTCCCCCGCCACAGCAGGCCCCAACCCCCAGAGCAGGCTCTGGCCTCCTGCCATGTGGCAGGTCCCGGCTTCCCATCGGAGTAGGCCCCAGCCACTGAAGTAGGCCCCCGACCACGATGCCTCAGCCGGCCTCAGCCTAGAGCAACCGCCTGCTGCACCACTCACCTTCCAGCAGGAAAGTGAGCACTGCTATGTGGCTCTGCAAATGAAGTGGGTGGATGGAGAATTTTCTGTGCATGGCCACGCAGGCGCACACCATACGGGGAACTATGGTTGCGGACATCAACGATTTTCTTCAACTGGGTCGTGAGGGGAAAAAAGTTTGAAAACCAGTGCTCAAAGAGATTCTGTGGTAAGACTGACGTGGACTAATTATGAAATGGGTGTGGAAATAATTAGTTAATGTTGAATATGCTATGCACGTGGTAGATATTGTGATGAAGCAGTGTCAAAGGAGATTAATTGCTGAGTGGTGGGTGAATGCTATTACAGAGAGAGAACTGAGGCAGAGGGGTGAGGGACTTCCTGAGCGACACATGGGAATGCAAATGGGTTGCTCTTGCGAAGGCATTCGATTGGGACTTGGATGCTCTGTCACAGATCATCTCGGACATGTCACCGTTCTCCATCTGTGAAATGGGGATGATAATAAATTCCTTCAACTGTTATGTTAGACTGTATATTCTTTGGGATGGGGAACGTCTTGCTATGTCTTTGTACAGCACCTAGCACCACAGTCTCTGTTACCTAGGTACTACAATAATATAAATATTAACAGCTGAGCTCCAGACTTCACTGCTTTCCCTAATCTCTTCTGATTTATATGTCCTCATCACCTTGCCATTTCTCACCTCCGCTTCTCTCTCTCTCACTCCTTTTTCTGCCTCATGGGGAAATTGCCCGGGATTAATTTATTTTTTGATCCTTTGCTCCTTCCTGCAGACCACAGAGACTGACTTCACACCCTCGGTGCATCAGGCAAATTGAACCTCCGGAGCAACCTACTTAAGAAAATGCTCTGAAGTTGAATTTGTGTCTCCCAAAAGATTCAGAGCCTGCAAATCTTCCACCACGCTGCCTCGATTTATTTTTTAAGCATGTAAAGCAGCAACCCAGACGTTGAACTGTAGGGAAAAATCAATTTAAATGTAGACCACAGTGAGATTGGATAACTCAGACCTCATCATCTCAGTTCCACTTAGAGAAAGAGTACAGCACTTGCCTAAGTCACTCTTCTAGAGCTTGAACATCAAATAGTCTCCTCAATGCAGCAGTAACAGTCAGCTCATTCAAGCACAGCCATTCAGTGCTGTCATATAAACTCATTATGCTGAATTGCTTTACAACTTACCTCCCTGCCTCACCACTGCCTAAACAGAGCCACTGTATAGGTGTGATTGGTTCCATAAAGCCGCTTCTAAGCTGCCTGCGTGACTGAAGGTATCTCAATGAGATCCATTGTTGGTGGGAAGAAAAAGGTTTGACAATAAGGCAAGTTTGGAGTAAATTTGACGATAACTTTCAAAGAACTTGATGCAAACCCAGAGTGGTCTCATGTGAGACAATGAAAAGCAGAAAGTTGGGGTTTATTAAGGATAATAGACGTCATTATGTCCCTTCTAACATGCCTATAATTACTGATTCTCTTCAGCTGAGTAGTTGGGCACAAAAGAATAGCATTCTAAACTCAAAGCTTCCTTGTTATTTTAAACCAGAAAAACAAGCTATCACCCCATGTGCTCCTCAATACATGTTACTACCCTTTATCTGAAAGATGAAATTTCAGAAACCATCTGCTTTTCGCTTCCTCCAGCTCCCTTGGATTTGTTGCCCAATTCTCCCTGCTCAATCTTTCTTCCTTTCATCTCAAGTCTGTGCCTCCCCTCATATTTGGAAGTCTTCCCCCTTCTTGACCTCAAACACCTCCTTTTTCAAGTCCACGTTTCTAGCCATTTCTTCCTTAATTTCCCACAGAGACTTTGCCACATCCTTGCCACCCTTATCTGAATGGTTCTCTCTCTATGCCTCTGTAGCATGCTCACACTGGGTCTTGTCTGTCATAGACTGCAAGGTCTTTGAGGGAAATAACTTTTTTATACAGTGCATAAAGTTCCCAGTAAGCTCAGAGTGCTACATTATTTTTAATAATAATGGGCCATATTAGACATGAGGGGCACTAAGGCTGTGTGAGGTCCCAGATGTGTGAGGAGTTTTGGGCAAGAGAAAAGGGAGGGGAGGGGACATTGTGAGACAAGGTGAGGGGCCATATGATGTGCGATGGAACTGGATAAAATGCTGCCAATATGAGTTGGGATAAGCCAATGCAAAATACAGGCCAGGGGAGGGAAATAAGGGGCCCTTAGGCCAGTTGCAATTTGCTATGGTTAAGCCCTGGTGGGTCACCAGATTCTTTATTTACCTGCACATGCACAGGTACAGCCGCTTGCAGCTGCCGTTGGCCATGGTTCACCGTTCCCGGCCAAACGGTGCTACAGGAAATGGCATGGAACAGGGCACCATTTCCCTCAGCTCCCATTGGCCGGGAACGGCACACTGCAGCCAACATGGGTTGGCTAAATAAAGTGCTGTCAGCCTGCTAGGTGCTAATTCTAGCAAACTGTGTCCAGCCTGGGTCGTTTATTTCCCGCCCCTGATCTAGGGCCAAGCCTGTGAAGAGTTCACCAGTGCATTGAAACAAGCAATATGTGATTCAGATCCGTGTGCCTTTTAGACCCCTATATTAATCGATATAGCCATTCTGTAAAGCACAATTACTCACAGGCTGTATGACATGTTCATAGAATGCTTGATGTTCTTCTATTTCCCCAGCTTTTCCTCCCAACATCTTCCGTCCCAGGACTCAGCGTGGCTCCATGGAGCATGCTAATGTGGTTGGAATCACTGTGGGTATGTGCCGGTGGCAGTCCAAAACCTGCACCTGGCCTCTGTCAACTAGCTTCGGCTTATGGGTCTTGGCCTGTGAAGCTGTTGAACTGCTGGACAGGTATCTGACTCTAGAACCATGCTAGGTGGAAGGTCCCAGAACTGAGGATGCAGCCTGAGCCTGAATGTCTATACCACAGTTAAGCATCCCTTCAGCTTCAGAGTTATGAACCCAGATTTTAATTGAAATGTAGCCATATAGAATCATAGAATACTAGGACTGGAAGGGAACTTGAGAGGGTCCTCCTTGTCCTTAGATACCTGAAAACTGCTATCATGTCCCCCATATTTTAAGTCATGTTTCAACTCCCAGCCCTTCTATCAATTTTGCTCTCCTTTTTTTTTTTTTTTTTTTTAAATCAAATAGATTCCTCTTTATTAGACGAAAAACTAACTAAAGGGAAGATATTCTTCTTTCCCCACAGGGTTAGTCAGCTAAAATACTCCATTTTTCTCATTCCTACTTGAAAGGAAATGCATTTCAGACGGAATTTTGTTGAGCTGTTATTAATTGAGGCTGTAATACAGGGCCCAATGTTATGGTTGAGTTATTAGATAATAAAGAAAATGTAAAGTGGGTATTTTGTCAGAAGAGGAAGGTATCACATAGTTTCTTTCAGAATACACATAAACTTCAAAAGACTGAGTGTGTGTGCAATTTCCAAGGCTGGACAATAAAAGGAAAAGACACTAATTTAGTGAGAGATGAGCAGAAACTATTCAGGCTGCAAAGACAGCAGCCATCCTACCTACACATGCCTGAGATGCCTAAGGGACAGAGAAACCCACTGGTAAGTGTGCTACAGGTCTTGTGCCAGCCCTGTCTACAGAGGGTATTAGTAGCTATATCTCCCAACAACAGGACATTGGTTCTCTAGTACAAGATAAAGCTGCTGATTTTAAGTCTGAAGGCACTGGATTAAATTCATGGTGTGTTGGCCAAGATGGTGACCCTCACAGCAGCATATAAAAACAACGAGGAGTCCTATGGTGCTTTAGAGACTAGCAAATATATAAGATATATATGGGTAAATCCATTTCATCAGTTGAGTTGGAGTGGAAATAACAGACTCTAAAATATATCTATCAGCCAAAGCAGTTACCTGTCAATTGTAGGACATGAGTTAATGAAGCTAATTAAATGGGCTGGATGTGTCCCATTCACAGCTTTTGATGCAAAAATGTGAATGTCAAAAGCAGGGGAAATTACCTTTGCAATTTGTTAACCAGTTAATATCTTTATGTAAACCCAGGTTGACAGTGTTAAATTTGTAAATGTATTCTAGTTCAGCAGTCTCTCTCTGTAATTGGGAGGTAAAATTCCTTTGTAGATGACTGGCTATTTTAAAATCCATTATTGAATGTTCAGGTAGGTTAAAATGTTCCCCTACAGGTTTTTGTGTGTTACCACTCCTGGGCTACGTCTAGACTGGCATGATTTTCCGCAAATGCCTTTAACGGAAAAGTTTTCCATTAAAAGCATTTGCAGAAAAGAGCATCTAGATTGGCACGGACACTTTTCCACTTTTGCGCAAAAGCATCCATGGCCAATATAGACGTGCTTTTGCGCAAAAAAGCCCCAATCGCCATTTTCGCCATCGGGGCTTTTTTGTGGAAAACAAATCTGAGCTGTCTACACTGGCCCTTTTGCGCAAAAGCTTTGCACAAAAGGACTTTTGCCCGAATGGGAGCAGCATAGTATTTCCGCAAGAAGAACTGATTTCAGACAGCAGGAAGTCAGTGTTCTTGCAGAAATTCAAGTAGCCAGTGTAGACAGTTGGCAAGTTTTTTCCGCAAAAGCAGCTGCTTTTGCAGAAAAACTTGCCAGTCTAGACACAGCCCTGGTGTCTGTGTTCATTTATCCTTTGTCACAGAGACTGTCCAGTTTGGCCAACAGACAAGGCAGAGGGGCATTCTTGGATATGCATGTGTTATATTACAGCAGGACGTGTTATGTTACACTTTATAGTGCCTCATTTGATCCCCAGATTAACTCTTGGGTTGCTGTGGAATTCATCGGGGTCCCACAGAGTTAAAAAGTAAAGTGAGGATTGCTAATTTGAACTGAGAGGGTGTCCTTATGGGCACCAGTGCTCCTGCTTCTCAATCCCACAGAATCTTTTTCCCCGGCATGTTTTATGAGGGCTGATCCTTTAAAATTATCAGGGAAACAGCATGGGAGCCCACATGACAAGTATTCTGACCTCCTATATATATTTTCCCTTGCTTGTTTCTCAGGGGAATGGAATATCTTCACAGACGTAACATTGCAAAGTGCTGAAGAGCACTAGCAGAGTCCAAAGATATTTTTTTAAAAAATATTGTTCTTCCCGCTGAATGGAAAGCTAGACTGCTCTATGTACCACATTGTCTGCTTCTTAAATATCATGCATGCCATAATAGCAATGCATTGTGCCTGTTTGGAAAGAGTTTAACTTTTTGCTGGCTCATGGAAAAGCTTCCTTCAAACAGTACCAACAAGGTCAAATGAAAACCACTTCTTAATTAAAGGGTGTGTGTAAAATTGATTTAGTAAAATTATAACCTTACTTAATTACTGACCGATAGTGTGTTCAGAGCAGAAAGACTGACATTTTATCTTGATCAATAGGTATGTTATTAAAATCAATGTGCTCTGTGAAACGGCTCTATGAAATGTTAATCGAGTCTAATTTGCCACGCTATAGAAAACAGACAATCAAATGGGAAAATTGTTTGCTATGGGAATGGCCACTTACATATAACTAACTTCTTGTTTGGTTGGCTTTCGTGGAGGATTTGGGTGATGGTTGTTCTGAATCATGAACAGTAGAGTGTTTAATTCTAAAATTATCACCCCAAACCAATTTGGGTGAGGGGCTGGAGATATAAAACTTACTGGTGAATAGGATATGGAAACTCTCCTTTCCAAACCACTGCTTTAAAACCACCTCTAGTGTATGTAGGGAGAGCTATAGGGCTCAGTCTAGGGTCATTCCCAACCTCTAATTAAGTATATTCTTATGTGCTTTGTTGAATTGGGGTCTGAATGAAGAGTTGTCCCCATAACACACCCCTAACTGGTACTTTTGGCATTCTCAGTATATATACCAAGGCCTGAATGATTCTTTAAATCAGTGGTCACCAACCAGTCGATCGGGATCTACTGGGAGATTTTGGAGCCTCTGATAGGTGATCCTGACTAGTTTGACCATGAAGCTATCAAGTACTGGCACTTCAACTGCCCCTCCCCCTGCTACTGTGCACCTCCTGTCCTTTGCCTTGGAACTGCCTCTCCCACCCCTGGGAGCAGAGGGAGAGGAGGGGGCTGATGTCAAGATGCCCCTTCTCCCACCCTGTATCCTATCTCCACAGAGCAGAGAGGGGGCACAACAGGACTTGGGATGGAGCTTGCTGCCTGCTTTTGGGAGTGAGACAGGGCCAGGGCCAGGGCCAGGGCAGGGGCAAGCTTGCCTTAGCCCAACTGCACCACCACCCAGGAGCCACCTGAGGAAACAGTGCCCAGTCAGAGCCCACGTCCTGAAACCCTACTCCAGTCATGAACCCGCTCCTGCACCCCAAGCCTCTGCCCCAATCCCCCTGCATCCAAAAACACTCCCAAAGCCTGCACCTAGAATCCCCTCCAGCATTCCAACTGCCTGCCCCCCGCTCAGCTCAGAGCCCCTCTCACACTCTAAATCCCTTAATCCAGGACCAGAGCCTGCACCCCAACCTTCTGCCTCTGCCTGGTGAAAGGGAGGCAGGATGGGGGAGGGAGGGAGACTAGCGTGAGCAGGCACGAGGCCTCAGAGAAGGGACATGAAGGAGGCGGGGGCAAGGGTATTTAGGTTTGAGGTAGATCTTGAATTGCACTTAAATTCAAAAAGTGATCTCATGCTTAAAAAGGTTGGAGACCCCTGCTTTAGAGTCAAAACTTTTAAAGATTCTCCCCCCCCCCCCTCCAAGCCAGCATTGAGGCAAGCAGGACTGGAAATATGGGGATGTGAACACTGCTCCTGAATTTGTTTTTGTGAATGGAACACACTAAATGTGTTTTGTCCAGCTTCTACAGGCTGGTTCATGTAGAAATTAAAAGCCCACTATGGCTGCCAGCTAAAAGAGTTTTCCCTTAGTTCAAGGGATGGAAACCTGTGCATTGAGGCTGAAGGTCCATGCTTTTATCTCTGACAGCATTGGGTGGTAGGGACATTACATTCTCAGATCTTTTGCTGTCTACTAGCCGAGTCCATGCTAGAGCAGGTGTTCTCAATCCAGTCTTCTAAACCAACTGTCACAGACCTGCCTGCTGTACTTTAATGGAGGGAAGGTATGCTGGGCTCTGGGTGAACAGTTTCCTTTCCCCTGAGTAAAGAGGCCCAAGCCTAGAGCAGCATAATCAGGCAGGCACCTGGGGCTAATTAAGAGGTTGTGGGGAAGCAGTAGGCTAATCAGAGCACCTGCATCCCATTAAGGCCGGTTGGGGCTTGTTTATAAGGCTTCCCTTCAGGGAGGGCAGAAGCCCAAGATCTGACAGTGAAGAGGTGTTCTGAGTGACAGCTGAGGACTGTGAGTAAGGCAGCATGCTGTGGAGGAGCAGAATGAACTTGCTCAGGTACCAGAGGAAAAGTACTGGGAGGGATCATTGGAGGAAGTGGCCCAAGGAAGTAGTTGCTGGACTGGAAGTAGAAGAAACTCTTTCTGTTGCCCCGGCCGTATGGTCCCTGGGCCAGAACCCAGAGTAGTGGATGGGCTCAGGTTCCCCCCAGCCCTCCCACTGTCACTATAGAGTCTTCCTGTTGCTAAGGAGACCAGGAGTGTAGAGCAGTTTCACTATGGACTAGCCTGTGATGAGTATGGTTCAGTAGGCTGTGACCCTTGCTTCTAGAAAAGCAGAGACTGTCTGGAGGGTCACAGTGAGCTGCTGAGGCAAACACTGTCTGCCTGAAGTGCAGGACGTGTGGGGCATGGCCAGAGCTTTGCCACACAACCCACAAAAACGAAGTTGATTCTCCTTTGGTAGCCGTCTTTTATTGGTTTCCTCAAAGTCCTCACCAAGGTGATTTTCCTCATCATTCTAAACAAACTCTTACTCTGTGAAGAACGTACTTGAATATTGTTTTCTACCACTGGTTTTACACAACCATAAGAAGTTAACAAGAAAAGGGAAAAGAAGGGTTTTCAAATATTCTGTGACCTGTATCATTGTTAACATTCTTCATTGGTCTCATTCCTCTCTGGGCTCTGTTGTGGCTGACAGGTAGTTCATTGTAACTTGGAGAGTGAGTCATTTTGCAGGGCATGCATCAAAAGCGAGCTTACTGGGAAGTATTCTTCCTTGCAACAGAACTTCTAGTGTTTCTTCCATTTTATTTAGTTGAGCTCTTGGTTGCAGCACCTGTAACTTCAGCTTCAAGGCATCCCAGCCGCACTATAAGTGAAGCTTTTTGAAAAAGCCTGCAAGGAAAATGTAACTGTGGAAAGATCAGTAGATGTGGGAGATCTTATAAATTCAAGCTTAAGAGAGGATTGCTGAAAAGTTGAACTAATGGTTGAAAATCTCTTTTGGGAACAGCCAGAGATGAGTAATTTTGGCCAACATATACAGGAACTTGTCCATAATGATAGACTCACTGTGAAGTCTAGTGAATCTCTTCTCTTCAACTGAGCTTCACTTTAGGTTTTGGATTTTGTACAAAGGAAAGCACGGATGAAAACCAAAGACAGAATTCCCAGGAAATCCTCCAAAGCTTGAGATTAATTATAGTTAGCCCACACACAACTGAACGTGATTTGTCTTGGCCTACAAAGATTACAAAGCTCAGTGATGGCTAATCTGAAGCCTCATAGTCATATTAAATGCAGTAAAACATGGCAGGGCAGATTCATTCAAACAGAACTGTAAGATGCCAAATGACTTGGCAAAAACACCAATACAAATAAAACAGCAGTCAGCAAGGTTTTCCCTTAAGATGTAAGTTACTTGTTTACCTTGATTTCGTGCTATGTCAGCAATAAAGTATGACTAGAAAACTCTAGAGTGTGGGTTTCAACCCATTCCTATCACCCTACGCATAGAGATTGACCTTCCAAAGATAGCATTTTTATAGCCCTTCCCTTAAGCACCCAGCCGGTACTCCCAGGTGCAGTAGAGGAATCTCCCTTGTTGGCAGAGGGTGAAGAGATGCAGCTGTATGAGAGAGAGGGATCACAGTACCTCTTCCTTCCACTTGGCAGCCAAGAAGTAATCTTCCCTCACTCCTAAGTATGTAGCATAACGGCTCGCTCCAAGCACCAGTCTTCCCCTATGCTTGGCTTGCATCTCTTATGCCTCTTGGAAATAGTGTGTTTATCCTACACTACAAGATCCTATTAATCCTGGCCTGGATTGTATTTGAAATTCTATTGTATAGTTTGATTTTTGTGAAGATTGTGTGCTGTGAGAACCAGTGTGGAGGGGAGGGGGAGAGAACAGCATTTATGCACCATAAAAACAGAGTCCTTGCAAAACCAGCAGGCCACAGTTGCTATTTCAGGAGAGGAAGCCTATCCCGGAGGAGCTTAGAAAATGAAAAACCATGAGAGCCTTTAACCTAAATTATCACTATATTATTTTATTGGCACTATCAAACATTCACAGCCAAGCCCATACCACTGCTGGAATCTTGCCTGTCATTACACTGGCCTTCTCTTTTATTGGCATGTTCTTAGAAAGAGATACCGGAGTTGCACTGTAGCATCATGACACTGTAGGACCAGCCCTGAGGCCGATGGAACCAGCTAAAAGAGGATCTCCCCAGTTCTAGGGTGTTGTCCAGTTTCATTGTGCTCTGTGACCCTTGCTTATTCTGGTGATTCCTTTGGGCCTTTGGCGGTTAGTACGGAAGAACCAGTTTGGTGGAAAGCCAGAAAGTCCACTATGGCTTATACCCTCGTTTGTATCACTTCCTCCTGAGTTACTCTAACAGCCCTTCATCCATAACTAGGGATGGGGGAGCTGAGGGCACCATCCTTGCTCCTTACTGAGGGACAAATCCAGAATGGAGTCAGATCTGGAGATGCTCAGCAGCTTTCAGTATTTAGTGCTCCATTTGAGCAGGACCTGTGGGGTTGTAATGCACATTGTGGGTGACCATGAAATAAGCTTGCCTGTTTGCTTTGCTTAGTGAAATTCCTCTCAATAACTTGGTCTATTACTTTTAATAAAAATGCTGTGTACCCAGAAACCTGAGGTTTACGGCAGAAGTCCTCAATTAGAATGAAACCAAAACTCATTCATATTTTTGTGAACAAGAGAGTCAAAGTTAGGTCCTCATCAGAGAGCCATGAACATCTCTGAAAATCAATGCAATTACACCAATATTAATTTTCTGGAAAATTAATACTTGACGCATGGTATTGGCTACTCACTATGCACTTCCATTTTTTAAAAAGTTTCAAGAGAGGGTGGGTAGGATGCAGAAATCCCACTATGTGCTTTTAGAGATCAATTTCACAAATAAGGTGCTTGGACAAAGAACAATCTGAGAACAAAACCTGATGCCTCACAATTGCTTTTTTCAAACTCTTTGCAGGCCTCTCATGAACCCATTTGTGTTTTATTCAAATGCATTCGTTATTCATACGTCGTTTGCAAAGCGATCTCACAAAATGGGGTGACAAAATGACAGATCAAATTCAGCGTTGATAAACACAAAGTAACGCATTCTGGAAAACCTAATCCCAACTATGCCTAAAAAATGGAGCGTAAATTAGCTGCTACAGTTCAAGAAAGACTTTGGGGTCACTATAGGTAGCTTTATGGAAACATACACTCAATGTGCAGTAACAGGAGTAAAAAATGTTAATGTTAGGAACCATTAGGAAAGAGAAAGATAAGATAGTAAATATCATAATGCAACTATATAATTCCAGGGTATGCCCCCACCTTAAATACCACATGTATTTCTGATTGCCTCATCTCAAAATAGCTACATTAGAAATGGAAAAGGTAGAGAATGGGGGGGGAAGAGTGAAGATATGGAACAGCTTCTGTATGAGAAGAGTGAAAAGATTGGGACTATTCTGCTTTGTCAAATCCCCCCTTGGTTATCTCTTATCAGAGATCTGTAAAATCATGGCTGGTGTGGACAAAGTGAATAAAGAAATGTGATTTACCCCTTCACATAACATTAGAAATGGGGGCCATGCAATGAACTGAATAGGCAGCAGGTTTAAAGTAAACAAGTGGACGTATTTCTTTACAGAATGTACAGTTAGCCTCTGGAATTCATTGCCAGGGGATGTGGTGAGGGCCAAAAATACAACTGGGTTCAACAAAGAATGAGATACATTCATGGAGGATGTGTTCATCAGTGGCTATTACCCAACATACTACCCCATACTCCAGGAACTACTAAGCGTCGGACAGGCAAATGCTGGGCCTGTTCTGTTCATTCCCTTTGAAGCACCTGGCATTGGGAACCACCAGAAGACAGGATACTGAGCAAGAAGTGCCTGTTTGTTGGTTCTTATGTTCTCGTAACTCCCTCATCAGAATATTGGTGCTAGCCATTACTCAGCTCCACACAGCAAAAGGAAGAAAAAAATAATTCTTCCTTTGTCTTATGTGACTACTAGAAGGCTTATCTGGCCTTGCCCAGTCCTTCAGGGCAGGCGTCTGGTGGTGTGGGGCCAGTGGGGGCTTTCTTCCTCCCCCCTTCTCCCTCCAGAGGCAAGAAGGGGACAGCAGGGCCTGTCTCCTCCTCCCTTCCCCTCACAGGACAGGGTGGGCATCAAGGGGCTTCCACCCTCTTCCCTATCCCCTCTTGGGGTAGGGGTCCACTGGGGGGGGGCTTTCTCCTTCCCCCCTTCTGGGACGGTGGGGCAGCAGGGGCTTTCTTCCTCTCCCTCCACTTCCCAGGTTGGGAGGATCAGCAGGGGCTGTCTCCCAAGTGGGAGGGGGACCACTTAGCTGGTATGTTGACAGGCAAGATAGTGACCCCCAGTCCAGCTGGCCACTCTCTTGGTGGTATGGGTGTCTTGGCCTGTAGCTGTTCTCCATGGCCTGCAGGCTGTCTTGAGTGGTGGGCGAGGCTCCGGGGACCATCCCCAACCTGAAACAGCCCCCCCCCTCCACAGCCTGTAAACTCTCTGGGAGGGGGCAGGACTCTGGGTGCTGCCCCTGGCCTCTGGTGCTCCTACCCCCGTGGGTTGCAGGCTGTCCAGGGAAGGGCAGGGCTCTAGGGACTGCCCATGGCCTGCAGTTCCCCCTCCCTGCAAGCTTGCAGCCTCTCTGGCATCAGACCCTGGTTCCTGGCCTCAGCCACTCTTGGCAGGGCCAGATCCTAGGTGGAGCCAGGGGTCCCAGGTGGGGGAGGGGGATTGGAGGTGTGGAGGTTACTTACCCGGTGTGCTGGCAGGCAAGATGGTGGAGCCCTAGCTCTGCTGGTCACTTTCTTGATGGTGAGGCTGCCACGTGTGGTCTCTCTACAGCAGTGGTCTCCAACCTTTTTACACCCAAGATCACTTTTTAAATGACAGACCAAGCCAAGATCTACTGCCCCGCCCCTTCCTTGAAGCCCCGCCCCTTCCTTGAAGCCCCGCCCTCTCTATTCTCCTCCTCTCCATCACTTGCTATCCCCAATCCTTATACTGCTGCTTTAAAAAAAAACATTCTGTAGAAAGAGGTTTTTCCAACATTTGGCCTGTCTAGACTGGACCAAATGTCAGAAAAAAAAACCCTTCTTTTGGAAGCCACCTTATTCCCTGTGGAAAGAGGAAGATAGGGGTGACCAAAAGAGCCTGTTTACTCTTCCACTAAAAAAGTGGAAGAACAAACGCAACCCTGGATGCAGAAAAGATTTTCTGGGACATCTCCAGAATCCTGAAAAACTCCTGCAGTCTAGCTGGACCCTTGCTGTGTTGAGACAGGATGTGTAGTCTCTGGGGTGGGAATGAGGGATTTGGGTGTGGGAAGGGATGAGAGGTGCAAGCTCTGGCAGGAAATCTGGATGCAGGAGGAGGTGGAGAAGGGGACATTGGCTCGGGGAGGGGGCTCCAGGCTGGACAGTGTTGGGATACTAACACTAACAGCAAGCTTCCCGGGCTGAGCGCAGGGCAGCCAGGCGGGAGCGAAGAGAAGCAGCTTCCTGGCTAGCTGGCCATGGTGCTCAGCCAGGGTGCACCAAGCTCCAAGTGGGCAGGTGCAGGGGAGAAGCTGGCTGGCCAGCTGGCTGTGGCCTTCATCCCAGAGGAGGCTGAACCACACTCCAGCTGATCGGGCGGCTTCCCCTCTGTGCCTGCCCACGTGGAGCTTGGTGCACCCTGGCTGAGCACCATGGCCAACTGGCTGGGAAGCCGCTTCTCTTCGCTCCTGCCCGGCTGCCCTGCACTCAGCCCGGGAAGCTTGCTGCAGCACAGCTGGAGCTAGATGCAGCCTCCCTGGGCTGAGCGCAGGGCAGCCGGACTGGAGAGAAGGGAAGTGGCTGCTCGGCCAGCTGGCCATAGCACTCAGCCAGGGTGCACCAAGCTCCACGTGGGCAGGCTCAGAGGAGAAGCCGCCGAGCAGCTGGAGCGCGGGGCAGCCTCTTTCAGCTGAAAGCCACAGTCAGCTGGCTGGGGTGTTTCAGTCCTCCCGACCTCTCAGCTTCCACCATTCCTCGCAGCTACTCACCCGTGTTGTTGCTCGGTGAGTAGCTGCTCCTCAAATGAGGAAATCTAATGTAAATGTACTGCGCAGGCGCGCAGTTCAGAGAGGGCTCAAGAGCTACTCTTAGAGCCCCTGAGATCTACTGGTAGCTCGCGATCTTCTGATTGGTGATCACGGCTCTACAGCATAGCTCTCTGTGGGTTTGCTGCCCACAGTGGCCACTCAGTATTATGTCCCTCCAAGCAGCCTCTCCCTTTGCATGTTATGGAAAGCCGTCCCAAACCTGTCACTTCCTGTTTTCCTGGCACAACCAAACCCTGACCTTGCCTTATGCCAGGGTAAGAGGAAGCGGAATCTAGGAAAGCACTTCAACACAAGCTGAAGTCCCATTCAGGGAGTCTTGAATGCATGCTGAAAATTAAACCATTCGATGCCTTTCTGAACAAAGGACCATTCCTGCATCAGGGCTCCAGAACGTCTATATCTCATGCTTGATTCCTGTGTATTACATTTAATTCCCTTCTTTTTTGCAATGCAAATGAGCATAAAACATGGCCTGCCCCTTGGCCCATCGAAGATATATTAGCTTTCAGCACATTCGCTCTTGAGTAATCTTAATTTTAAATTATATTGATGTCCCCTCGCAATTTCACTTATTACAGAAAGCCTGACAAGCCCAGATGCAGGCCTGCAGCCAATGTTCTGACTTGGAAAATGCCTTGCACAAACAAATTTTCCTGTTTTTCACGCCAATGCCGAGTAAGAAACCTCTTTGATAATATACTGTTATGAATTGCGAACTTGTCGGAATCCAATTATTAATCTGATATTCAGGTATTTATTTCGTTCCTTGTAAGAATTCTGCAAGGTCAGCTCTGAGTAATTGCACTTTCTGATAGGCTTCTACTCAAGCCTCCGTTTAATGAGCATTCGTCAGTATAATACTGCGGCAGTACCATGAGGTTACAAGCCTGGTGCATTCACTGGTACAGATTGTTATTGAATGTGAAAAGAAAGGCTGCTGAATTATATTTCCTGATTGTATTTCTGGCAAGGGGGTTATTTTTAATATTCAAGAGTTCTATGGGGCCTAGTTTATTTAATAAAATAAACAATGATGGGGAGTACAGAATAGGAGTTGAGACCATTGAAAGTGCAGGCCTATTTTTCATAATTTGAAAACCACTCACACAGACTGTGTTAGTGTCAATGCAGTGGATATATTTCCCATTATTTAACTGCTCATTTAAAATAATAGCACTTTCCGTTCATGGCAGTAGATCTATTTACTAATCGATAGGGATTTCTCTTGAAGAGCTAGGGGATTTATCTGTTTCCAAATATCTGTTTGTAAGAATTTTGATAGCCTACAGCCGAGAGAGATTTTGCCTTCACCATTTAGTGAATACAGGTTGAATGTCCCTGGTCCAGCACCCTTGGGACCTGACCGGTCCCGGATGAGGAATTTTTCTGGTCTCCCCCAGCCAAAGCATGGAGCTGAGATCAAAGCCCCTGCCCCCCAGAAGCAGTACAGACACTGAATCTCTTCAGGTCCAAGGAAAGTGTAGTTTAGGGCCCAGCTTTCCAGGATATCACTCCCCACATGGGATCAGAAACCCCAATGAATTATTTGGGTAAGCCCCCTTTAGCAATGAAAGGAGGATATACACACTGATTGCCCCCCCCCCCCCCCCGCCCCACTCCCCAGGTAACAGTTATTTACACTGGGCTTGATAGTAAGTAACAGTGGTTTTATTAAGTACAAGCAGTAGGATTTAAGTGGAAATAAGTGAGAACAGGCAGAGCAAATCAGATTACAAACTCAAAATAACAGAAAACACGTAGCTAATTCTGAAATCTCAGTACACAAACTCATGACCCTAAAATTGTTTCTTTTCCAGCTAAGCCTTCCAAAGCAGGGCTGTTCCTCCACTCTGGGGTCTTTGGTTCCTTCCCTTGGGTGTGACAGCCAAAGACAAAACACCCTTACTTTCCTATTGTTTTTAAAGATTCCTTTATTGCAAGGGGAGTCACCTGGCCCATCCCTACCAACCACTGCTAAGACTTAAGGACAAAAGGCTATTTGCATAGGATTGTCCAGACACTGAGGCCTCCAGCAGTGGAATCACCCTTGATGGCTGGCCTTTGCATTTTTAGAGCTATAAAACATTCCATAATTCATATACTTAACTTTACATGCAAGAATGATATATACGCTAAAATAAAATAAACAGATTCAGTGGATTACGACAAGAAGATTGATAGGTTACAGGAGATAATTTGCTCAAAGCATCTTTGAGTTATGCATATGTATGTCCCTAAGTCCATTTCATGAGGCAGAGGATGGGGGAGGAATCATTACAATAGATACCTGGTCTGCTCTTCCTTTAGGTGACTTATAAGTTAAGGGCTGGATGCAGCTGTCATGATTATGAGGGTTAGCCAGCAGCCTGGGGATTAAGGCGTTAACTACACCTAGCCAGGTGGAGTGACCAGTAGGAATGTAGGTGGGACTTTCAAACTGGGACAAAGGAATTTGGGTTTTTTCTTCTCTCCCTTTTGTCTCTCTTGGGGTGAGTCCTCTGCAGCTACAGAGAGGGACAAGCATGTCTCTCTCTCTCTCTCTCCAAGACACCATTCTTCATTTTCTGTAAGTAGGGTAAAGTTTAGGTAGTTTCGTTAGGCTTTATTGTTTTAGGGGTTGGGTATGGGATCTGATGTCTGGCACTGCTTAAGAGATGTTTTGGCTTTTCTTTGTAACTAAGTTCTAGGCCCATGGAGTTTCTCCATGGCTACGTCTAGACTGGCCACAAATTCCGGAAAAGGGATGCAAATCAGGTAAGTCAGCATAGGGAAATCCGCGGGGGATTTAAATATCCCCCGCGGATTTAAATAAACATGTCTGCCGCATTTTTCTGGCTTGGGGAAAAGCCGGAAAAAAAGCGTCTAGACTGGCGCGATCCTCCGGAATAAAGCCCTTTTCCAGAGGATCTCTTATTCCTACCTGAAGGGCTTTATTCCGGAGGATCGCGCCAGTTTAGACGCTTTTTTTACGGCTTTTCCCCAAGCCGGAAAAAAAGCTGCAGACATGTTTATTTAAATCCGCGGGGGATATTTAAATTCCCCGCGGATTTCCCTATGCTGACTTACCTGATTTGCATCCCTTTTCCGGAATTTGTGGCCAGTCTAGACGTAGCCTACGAGTATATTTTGTTACCTTCCCATCTAGTCATTATGCCTGCAACAGGAATATTGTTGTAATAATAAAAGTCTTCTCTTTTCTTTTTATTAACCTGGCATTGGTTACTTGTGTGTCCTGATTTTTATAATAGGGGTGAGATTTCCCAAATGATCTTTCCCCCGATTTCTTTATCAATATTTGGGTGGTGGCAGCGGAAGTTTTATTTCCAAGATCTAGGTTTTTAAGATTTTGGGGGAAGTTTTATACCAAAGCCTAGTAGATAAGGCTTTGGGGTACACTAGCTGGCCCCCACTTCTGCATTTATCATGCCAGAGTGGGGAAGGGCCATGACAGCAGCGACATGCAGTAATCAGAATTACCAGGAAGGGGTCGTGAGTAAGTAAAGGGAAAATGTGTATTTAGGTGTGATTTGGAAGTTTTGTTAAACATCTCTCTATGAATCTATACCTTCCCTCCCTCATTCAATAAGAGCATACACAGAGATGTTCTCTGTTTTAAATTGTTTTACTCAGTTGCTCTGTAGCACCTAGCAACCAAATATGTTTTATCAAGTATATCTTTTTGTTTTGTTAATAAAATCACCTTTTTTAAGGGGATGATTTGATTCTTGTGTCTTGGAAGGAAACAGGAGGTCTTTATGGGTATATGCATACCTAACACTAAGGCTGTGTCTAGACTGGCCAGTTTTTCCGGAAAATCAGCCGCTTTTCCGGAAAAACTTGCCAGCTGTCTACACTGGCCGCTTGAATTTCCACAAAAGCACTGACTTCCTACTGTCAGTGCTTCTTGCGGAAATACTATGCTGCTCCCATTCGGGCAAAAGTCCCTTTTGCACAAAGCTTTTGCGCAAAAGGGCCAGTGTAGACAGCTCAGATTTGTTTTCCACAAAAAAGCCCCGATCGCGAAAATGGTGATCGGGTCTTTTTTGCAGAAAAGCACATCTAGATTGGCACGGACGCTTTTCCGCAGAAAGTGCTTTTGTGGAAAAGCATCCGTGCCAATCTAGACACTCTTTTCCAAAAATGCTTTTAACAGAAAACTTTTCCATTAAAAGCATTTCCGGAAAATCATGACAATCTAGATGCAGCCTAAGGGTATGGCTACACTAGCCACCCTAGTTCGAACTAGGGTGGCTAATGTAGACATTCGAACTTGCAAATGAAGCATGGGGTATTTAAATCCCGGGCTTCATTTGCATGTTCCCGGGTGCCGTCATTTTTAAATGCCCGGTAGCTCAAACTACCTGCCCATGGCTACACACGGCACAGGCTAGGTAGTTCGAATTAACACTCTTAATTCTTTTGCTGATATTTAAATCCCAGGCTTCATTTGCAAGTTTGAATGACTACATTAGCCACCCTAGTTCGAACTAGGGTGGCTAGTGTAGCCATACCCTAAGAGGTCAGCTACCAGAGACTGCAGTTTCTTTTATCTCTTTTGTTAAGCTCTCTTGTGGTAAGCTCTCATGGGAGTACCCCTCTGGAAGAAGTCCACGTGCTTTCTTCCTGGGTTCAAGAAGAAATGGCTTTTCTTTTGTTTCACTTGGTGGTGGCGGCTATCCCCCACCCAAGTCAGTGAATCTGTGACTCTGGGGAGTTTTTGTAAGCAGAGCCTATAGAGGCAATGTATTGAAAGTCTCTTGCGGGTCCCTATCTTCTGCAAAGTGGGGAACAGTCCTGACAAGTACATAAAAGGAGGAGGGAGGAAATTGTTGTTCTTAATCCCTGAGTACAGGACAAAAAAATGGGCTTTAATTGCAGCAAGGGAATTTTAGGTTGAATGCTGGAAAATCTTCCTGGTGGGATGGTTAACGACTAGAATAAATTACCTAGGGTATTTGTGGAATCTCTCTTTGGAGATTTTTAAGAGGAGGTTAGATAAACTATTGTCAGGGATGATATAGATAATACTAGGTCTTGCCATGTGGGCAGGGGACTGGACAAGATGACCTCTCGAGGTCCCTTCCACTTCTGATTCTGTGTGAGTTACTATTACAGGTGTTGTTATATCACTTTTTGTGAGATCACAAATTTGGTTAATTACGGTAATTAAAAAATACTTAGATTCCTATGACTTGGTATTGCACAATATTTTGATTTAAAACTAGAATGATGCAAAATTAACAGGGAGCACATGGAATGGAATGTTTTCAAAAAGGAAACAGAAATCCGCACTGAGCAAGTTCAAGCCCAGCCACAGCAGGAGGATATGGGGATCCCCTTAATTACTTAACTGGTTAAATGTGAAGTAAACCACTTATACAGGATTTAAAATCTGTAGCTGTAGGTTGCAGATGCTACTCATTGCAGATGCTACCATCACAACTGAAATTATCTGTATTTTCAATGTACCAGTTTAAAAATCAAAGTTGAGTTTTCAAAGTCTTAATATTCACTTAAAAGTCTTTCTTCAGTTACTGACCTAAGTAATTAATTCTCATTATGTATCCATTTGTACAGAAACCTTCCTATACTTTGCCACCTACTTCTCAATTTCTATCTTCTGTTCAAAACACTTGTTTAAGTTAGCAAGTATCAACAGATGATTATCTTCCCATTAAATCGAATCACTTGGCTCTGGGAGATTCTAGCATTTCAGCAGCTAGTTATTTATAAAGAAGAAACTTGGCAGTAAAAAATAGCATAGCGTTATAGTATTTTAAATATCTGTAATTGCTCTCTGTATGAAATATTAAGAAGGTGAATGTTAGTTTATTTTATTAAACATATTTCCTTACCATGGAAATATTCTTTGAAATTATTAACACAATACAATTCACCCAACATTAATTGGGTTCTACCTATAAATCTCCTTTCTTTATTTTGTTACTTATTAGCCACTGAAGATTTATTATAGCAACTGAATGTAGTTGATAGCTTTCCTTTCTGACTTCATTCCAACTGTGTTTTTATCCTACTCTTCCAACATACGGCTAGAATATTGATTCCTGTGTATTTAAAGATAATGGTAGCCCTATGGTTGGTTATATCAAAGAATTGCCGTTTTTTAAAAATAATAAATTGTTCTGTTTATTCCCTGGCTGTATGAATTAAAAATGAAGAATAGTTCAAAGGACTTTATACAGTTTGTAGAGATATTAGAAAGTCACTAGAAGAACAAAAAGCCAAAATGGAACATGCTATGTTGACGTATCTTACAGACATGTTCTCTCACTAAAGCGGTACCTAGTTAATCTATAGAACACATTGGAAATAGCAGGCATCTAGGCAGTCTAGAAATGAAGCAAGATGTCTTTTAGTTAAAGAAAAAGCAATTGAAAGGAAAATGGGGAGTGCAATGGATTAATTAGACTCAGTTATGCAAAAAAGGAAGAAAAGGACACCTAACAATACAAAGACCAGAATGAACACAGAAATAGTGTGAGTGTGAAGGCACTAAATCAGGAAAGCCAAGGTAGAGAATGAGTTACTGCTGGCTAGGAACATTACAAACAACACAGAAAGATCCAAAATGGATGCTCAGTAGAGATGGCAAGCTGGTAATGAAACATAATTGTAATGCACAGCTGTTCAGTATCACTTCAGTCTCCTCACAGAAAATAGCATGTGACCGGATGACTAGTGATGTTACCGAAGACAATAAATTGGAAGGTCACCAAGTGAAATTAATAGGGAGCAGGTTTAAAGCAAACAAAAGGATGTATTTATTCAGGCATCACACAGTCAACCTGTGGAACTCCTTGCTAGAGGATGTCGTGAAGGCTAGAACTTTATCAAGGTTTGAAAAGGAACTAGATAAATTCATGGAAGTTAGGTCCATCAATGGCTATTAGCCAGGATGGGTAGGAATGATGTTTGTCACACACTGGAAATGGGCAACAGGGGTTGGGTTACTTGATGATTCTCTGTCTGTTAATTCCCTCTGGGGGCACCTGTCATTGACCACTGTCAGATGACAGGGTACTGGGCTAGATGGACCTTTAGTCTGACTCAGTATGGCCGTTCTAATGTTCTTAAGTTAACCAGAATAGGTTAAGTAAAGAACATGTCAGAGTTTTTCTGACCAATTTGAATGAATTCAAATCAGTGGGACCTAATTCTATTCACCCTGTGGTACTGAAGGAATTAACTGATGAAATCCCAGAGACACGGGCAATAATATTTGCAAACTCATGGATGACAGGAGAGGCTAAGTAGGACTATTGTAATGCCCACCTTTAAAAGGGGGGCGGGAACCAGAGGACAGCAGACCAGTCAGCCTGACTTTGAATTTTTTTGCATTTTTAGCCTCCAGGTATCAATGTGTGAATAATTTGAGGATGAAGTGGTCATCATTAGCAGCCAGCGTGGATGTATCAGAACAATCATCCCAAACCAGCTTGATTTCCTTCCTTTGACATGGTAACTGATTTGGTGGATAGGGGGAAATGCAGTGGACACACTACACCTGGACTTCAGCAAGGCTTTTGACACAGTCCAGCATGACATTCTGATGAGTACATTGGAAAAAATAGCAGCTGGGTAGAACTATTAAGTGCATACATAATTAGTTAAATTACAAACAGAGTAACTGTTAATGGACTGATGTCAGATTGTAGGGAGATCTCAAGTAGGGTTCTACAGGGATCTGTTCTTAAAGAACCTTAATAAAGATGTGAAATATCTTTATGAATGTAGGAAGAGAGATTACTTATCAGTGTTGCAGATGACCTAAAGTTAAGGGGGATTGTCACCACTTTAGAGGATAAAGCTAAAATTCACAGGGATCTTGCTAAATTGGAGAGCTAGACTAGAGATGACAAAATGAAATTCATTAAAGACAAATATAAGGTGCTAATCCTGGGAAAGAAAACCCAAATGCAGAAATGGAGAATAGCAGGAGGGAGAGGGTATGTGAGAACAATCTGGGAGTTATGGTGGATCGCAAGTTCAACATGAATCAGCAACATGATGCTGTTGCAAAAAAAATGCTATTTTGCCCTATGTTAACAGAGACATAACATCCAAGTCCTGGGAGGTGAGGGTCCCACTCTATTCCACTGGATTACTGGATCACATTTCAGACACCAATGTATAGAAAGGACCCAGAGATGAGTGACAAAGATGATCAAAGGAATGGTGTGCAGTCATAGGAGCAAAGGCTGAAGGAACTGGGTATGTTTAGTTTGGAAAAGAGGAGATTAAGGAGGGACATGATAGTGGTTTTCAAATACTTGAAAGGCTGCCAGATGGAGAAAAGTTGTTCTGTCTTGTACCGAGGGCACAACGAACCTCAGGAAAAAATTCCTAACTTTAAAAATAGGAGACTGTCTACATTATTGCTTAAGTTGATGTAACTTATGTCACTCCAAAGTGTGAAAAAGCCATGCCCTTCGAGTGGCATAAGTTACGTCAACTTAAAGCAGTGACCACAACACACTATGTCAGAAGGAGATAACTATCTATCTGCATGGTTTAAGACCAATAAATTAGCAGGAGATGAGACTAGAAGACCTTACTGTCCCTTCTGACCACATGGTTCTATGATTTAATAGTCCTCTATTTATGTAAGCCCTGGCCATGCTAACAAGCCGGAAAAAAAGCGGTGGCCATGTTTATTTAAATCCACGGGGGATATTTAAATCCCCCGCGGATTTCCCTATTCTGACTTACCTGCTTTGCACGACTATTCCGTTTTATGGGGCCAGTGTAGACGTAGCCTAATAGTCTATTCTTGTTGTGGCAATAGAATAGATGACTGTGGCAAGGTCAGGAAAGCCCCCATCCAAAAGGGAAAGCCCCCAACCTCTTCTTCACATGCAGATGTTCAAAAGTTCACAATTTCACATTCTAGGTTTTCTTTAGAGCAGATTATGTCCAGTTGCTGTCTTTTTGGGGTTTTTTTATAGAATCATAGAAAACTAGAACTGGAAGAGGCCTTGAGAGGTCAAGTCCAGTCCCCCTTCATGGCAGGATCAAGCACCGTCTGGAACATCCCTGACAGATGCCTGTCTAGTCTGTTCTTAAATATCTCCAGTGATGGAAATTTCACAACCTCTCTAGGCAATTTATTCCAGTGTTTAACCCCCCTGACAGACAGGAAGTCTTTCCTAATGTCTAACCTAAACCTCCCTTGCTGCAATTTAAGCCCATTTGGTGGTGGTGGGAATGGATAACACCACCCCATTGCTGGAATTGGGTAGATCTTCAGCTCTCATCATCCTCTTAGGCTATGTCTACATTGGCCCCTATTCCGTAATAGGGATGCTAATGTAGCACTTGGGAATAGGCAAATCCGCAGGGGATTTAAATATCCCGCGCGGCATTTGCATTTTCATGGCTGCCGCTTTTTTCAATAAGCCGGAGAAAAGCGCCAGTCTGGACGCGATCCTCTGGAAAATAAGCTCTTTTCCGGAGGATCTCTTATTCCTACTTTCAAGCGGCAGCCATGAAAATGCAAATGCCGCGGGGGATATTTAAATCCCCCGCGGATTTGCCTATTCCCAAGTGCTACATTAGCATCCCTGTTACGGAATAGGGGCCAATGTAGACGTAGCCTTAGTGTGTTATCAAGCCAAACACTTTGCAATATTTTTCTAACCTTTCCCATTCTAAAATAATTGTTTTCCTAGGAATTTAGCCTCACTTTCAGAAAAAAAAATGGAATTGTATTCAAGGGTATAGGGCATATAGACATGGTACCAAGCATGTCCAACAAACAGATTTGAAATTCCAGATCCTAATTTGGTTCTCAAGTGTGTTAAAGTTCAAGAGTGTTGTGATCTTGGAATTAGGTTTGGTTTGGTATTGAAGAAGTGGTAAACTGAAAAATTAATATCTGGGCTGGATGGTGAATCTCCTCCATCCCTAAATATATGGTGTCTAGTTGAACCATATATTTATGGTTAGGGTCTAGGTCTAAGGATTGAGCCTTGAACACAGTACAACAGATATGCTGTATGTGGTTGTAGATGAACACTATAATCAGGGGCTGTGGTCATCCCCGTGATACAGTTCATGTAATAGCTAGACTTGAAAGCTTCTTAGAATGGCAATAAGAATGGTCTTACTGTAGGAATCAAATTGATTGTAGTTTTACTGAGAAGGTAGAAAACCAATGCACTTCACTGCTTATATAAATTGGGTATTATCAACTGAAGACCATCATGGAATCTTTCCAGCTCCCAGGTGTGTATTTTGAAGTTGAAAGTTGGCAGTGTGAACTGCTAGACTATGAGGAGGGGAAAAAGACAAAGAGCTATGGAAGAAAAATGCAATCCCTATCTTTTTTGATGAAAACAAATAGAATAGTCAAAATGGAAAACTTGAATTTCAGATGAAGCATTAGAACATAGGGAAAAGCTCAAATTGCAAAAGAGAAAACACCAAACTGAGACAATTGGAAAAGAATAGCAGCATTCAGGCACATGCAAAATATTCTGAGACATGATAAAGAGGCATTAGTGATGCGTTTGAGACACTTGATTGCAAAGAGCAACAGAACCATATCCGTTCAGGACAGAGTTAAAGACTCTGAAAATGCTTTCACCCCAGAAGGCGTATATCAAGCTGAGCATTGTTAAAGAAATACTGTAACCGAATATAAAAAGATATTTTAATCACCCTGTCTAATTGCATAGAGGAATAAAGCACTAAAATGGTCTAAATGTCTTAAATATAATGAAGAATAATTAACCATCAAATTGAAAACCGCTGTCTTGACAGATCGTGTATATAAGGACAAAAGAAAAATAGTCCATAATTTGAACATTAGAGAATGCAGCAAACTTTCAAACTATTGCAAGGTTAACACTAGTTTTGTAAAACTTCTATTGGTTTTAACTTGAAATTGGCTTAACAGCATTTTTTTTTTTAAAAAAAACTAGTACTATTTACCCTACATATCTCCTGGGGGATTTTTTTGGTGTACAACCCTGCTTTTGGTGGATGTCAGTGCCTACCTTTTAAAAAGACAACTAGTGATTTTGGATGCCTCCAGATTTTTGTTGCCTGAAGTGACACACCTTCCATGGGCTGTGGATCAGTCACAAGTCATATTTGAAAATTTAGGTCGAAACTTACACTGATTTCAGCTATGGCATTACGATTGACACACCCTCTCTCTTGCCATACTGAGACAAGGCAAGCGAGCTCCAGGACATCCCCGCTATAAATCACCATGATATACGTCCATTCCACATTCAAGTCTTTGATGCTTGTAGGAATTGATGCATATTATAAGTCCTCCCATTCCCCATGCTTAAGTTGCGCAAAAAAAAATTGCGCAAATGGAAGTCAGCCATGGGAAAAAAATTCTCCACTTCATGTTGTTTCACTATAAGTCCAAGTTTTTGGAACATATCTTGGACTTATAGCAAGGATAGCCTGTAATATATTTATTGGACCAACTCCTGTAGATGAAAGAGACAAATTTTCAAGCATACACTTCGGGTACTGAATCAGACAGGACATTTATCTGGGATGCCTCCGTAAAATGACGGCATTCAGTGAAAGAAATATCTACGAGATTCCCAGCTACAGAAGCTAGACATATCTATAATCTGTTCTGAAGACTCATTAGGTGCATGCTTACAGATGTGGTAATAAATAAAGGCTTTATCAGCATGAATTTGGGATGACCTATGTAATTTACTTTGGAGGTCAATTCAGATGAATGCTAATTAAGCCTTTTTAGCTCACCTCACTGCGGCGTTTTCTTGTAAGATACAGGATAGAGTTTTAGAGGTTTGGGGAACACTAAGCCACGTTAAGTCTTTTTTTATCCCTTTCTTGGTAAAAAAAAGATTGTCCCAAGTACCAAAAGCTCAACTCTACAGGTCAAAGAGAGAAAAAAAAAGTTTAAATCACAAAGAATATAATTTTAAACATAAAACGTCAAGTTTTTTTGAAGTTTGATACCTTGGAACCGTCCAAAGATAGATGCAAGTGCTGTGTGGCCTGTTGGACAATTAGCATTCTCCCTTTTATAATCACATAACACTCAAATATCTAGATCACTGGGGTCATGAAAAAGCAGACCTTAATCTTTTCACTGGTTCAGGTGGGGATATTACTTAAGAATAGTAGCCCAGTGTCTGAGAGTCTGTAATGCCGAAATGCTGGCTGTTCCTTCTGGGCGGCGCTGTTGCCTGAAATACTAGCTGTTCCCTCTGGGAGGCCCCTGCTGCATGGGGAGTGCGGGGCCCAAACGGTTGCTTGCGCTGCTTGCTCCCCCGCGGCGGCCTGGCTAAGCGGCGCAGAAGTCAGCCGAGCGCCACGGCGGGAGGGGTAGGGGGGATGAGGCGGTGACGTACATGGCCGGGGGCGGGGCCTGGCCGTGTACGTCACCGCCCCGCCCCGCCCCGCTTCGCCTCTCGCCGTGGCGCTCGGCTGACTTCTGGGCCGCTCAGCTAGGCTGCCCCTGGGGAGCCAAAATGGCCGCTTGCTCCCCCACGGCGGCCCGGCTGAGTGGCGCAGAAGTCAGCCAAGCACCACAGTGGGAGGCAAATGGGAGCGGGACAGTGACATGCGGTGTGACAGTGGCTCCAGGCCCCGCCCCCTGGCCATGAATGTCACCGCCCCGCCCCCCTTCACCTCCCGCCATGGCACTTGGCTGACTTCTGCGCCGCTCAGCCAGACTGCCACGTGTGAGCAAGTGGCGCAAGCGACCATTTGGGCTCCGCGCTCCTCATGCAGCACTGTGATCTCCCGAGTGAGAGGCAGGAGGGGGAGGAGAAGAGAAAGAGAGAGACAGAGAGAGAGGCAGGAGGCACAGGAGAGCTGAGAGAGAGAGAGAGAAGGAGGCAGTAGGAGGAGGAGAGAGAGAGACAGATCAAGAGACCAGAGGCTCAGGAGAAAAGACCAACGTGGAAGAGAGACCTGAAAATCCCGTCTTATGACGGGCTAATTGGCTAGTTACATAAGAATAGCCATACTGGGTCAGACCAAAGGTCCATCTAGTTCAGTGTCCTGTCTGCCGACAGTGGCCAATGCCAGGTGACCCAGAGGGAGTGAATAGAACAGAAAATCATCAAGAGATCCATCCCTGGTTATCAATTCCCATCTTCTGACAAATAGAGGCTAAGGACACTATTCCTGCCTATCCTGGCTAATAGCCATTGATGGATAAATATTACCCAGCCTGCCTCTTGGGGTGTGTCTAGACTACAGGATTTTGTTGACAAAAGTGGACTTTTGACGATAAAACTATACCTGCTTCGACAGCACTCAGCAGAACTCAGCAGTTTTGTCGATGGCTGTAAATCTCATTCTTCGAGGAGTAACACCTTTTGTCGTCAGAGTTCTGTCGACAGAAGGCATTATTGCATCTACACTGTCCTTTGAGTCTACACTGTCATGTCGACAGAGCGGCTTGCTTTGTCGACAGAACTGGATGTAGTCTAGACGCTCTTTGTAGATAGAAGCTTTGATGACCGTATCTGTCGACAGTACTTATGTCTACAAAATTCTGTAGACTAGACATACCCTAGGAATGGTGTAATTTGGAGAGAAGAGGGCAGTCCAAATTGGTGCAGAGAGAGGAGAAATCTAGCTGGATTATTTGAACGCGCTGCTGTGTGGGAATCCATAGAGGTTTAGAATGGTGAATCTAGGAGTTACCTCGTGAGCATCCCCTTACAATCCAGATGCCGTGCTGCCATTTTGTCCAGTTTCCAGTTCCCCACCACCACCCCGCCCATACAGACTGTCAACCTCCCTCTGCAGGTCTTCAAAGGCTCAGAATCCCAGATGGGCCACACAGCCCAAAATCCCTTCTGAGGTATATCAAACTAAAAATAGAAGCAGTTCCTTGTCCTCCAGGGATAATTATAAACAAAGAACACTAAGCCCTAATTTAGGCCCAATCTAGTTCCTTTGGCTGTAGCCTTGAGAACATCCTTCCTCATTCCTCGTGCTCCAGCCCAGACCTGATTTGGTGACAGCAGGCAGTTTTTGTTTTGACTTGCTAGATCTTGATTGATTGTTGCTGGTGCTCAGCCCTTCTGGATCCTGAAGGATCAGATCGAAGGGTTCCCAATATGGCTGCCCTTTTCCTCACAGAAAACTCTTTCTTAGGGTAGGATTCAGCAGAGCTTCAGGACCTCCATTAGGGGGCTGTGAAGGCCTGAAACACCCATTTACAAATAGACTCGTACATTTACAGGCCAAGTGGGCCCCTCTGAACATCTAGTTTGACCTTCTGCGCAACATAGAATTTCCAATAATTCCTGCATCAGCCCCCTAACTGCTGTTTTAGCTTATCGCAGATCTTTGAGAGAGACATCCAGTCTAGATTTTAAAATGTCAAATAATGAGAATCCACCACATCCGATGATAAGCTAATCCAATCATGAATAGACCATTTTTAACGGTTAAAAACGTGCGTCTTGTTTCTATCCGGAATTTATTTTGCTTCAGCTTCACACCATTTGATCTTGTTATGCCTTTGCCTACTACATTTAAAGAGCCCTTTACTATCATCAGTCAACTCCCTCTATAGGTAAGTAAAGACTACAACTGAGTCATTTCTCAACTTTTTCTTTAATAAGCTAAATAGACCGAGTTTTCTAAACTGAGTTGATGGAATAATGATTATAGAGCATGGGAAGCTCTCGAATGTGCATGATAATTTCAGTTTCTCATCATCAGGCTTTAGATCCTAGAAGTCCTAGTGAAGTTTTGGGCCCACCCTTCTGTGTACCAACATATAGCAAGAAGCAGTCCCTGCTCTGAAAAGCCTACAGTCTAAATAGTCAATAGGTGTAGCTGGGGAGGAACCAAGGCACAAAGAAGTCTATTCACTTGTCCAAGGAGAAATAGCCATTTAGAGGCAGATCTGAGACCCAGTCCATTTCTATGTTAATTGAAACATGCTGCCTCAAATAATTGACTACATAACTATGTCATTTACCACATCTGTGAGCATCACGGGGTAATTATAGGTGGATGATTTTCACATACGTATATATGTGCACACAGATAAAATACAGATTTTGAAATAACATGGGACTGGATTGGATGACCTCTCGAGGTCCCTTCCAGTTCGAGTCGTTTATGATTCTAACTAAAGTGTGTTGTTTCCTTTTAACCATCTTTCCATATGAGACCAGGTTAGAAGAACTAGAAGGGACATACAGAATAGAAGGACTGCAATAAGAAAGATGGGATGTCTACCATCACCATCTGGGAAGATTTTTAACTAGTCCTGGATCATTCCGTAGGCCCAAGCTAGGCTCCTCTGAGATGCACAGCCTCACAGGAAGGATGATTGCCAATAGGGAGAGATTACCTTGTTGAGTAAGACCACTGGTTGAAAGCATGTCAGCACCTTTCTTGAAGCTTGCACATCTACTTGACAGTCCAAACAATGAAGAAAAGACTGGAAAAATACAGCAATTCCTTTGTCGTCATCCGAATGATCACATTCGGTTCTCTTGCAAGTAAAACACTGCAGTTAGTTACAATGGAAGAAAAGAATGGACCCTGTTGGGTCAAGCAATATGGGATAAAACCTTTAACCCTAGAAATAATTATGGAAACAGCAAAGAACCCAGACCAGAAACTCTTGATGTGCTTTATCGACTACATGAAAGCTTTTTGACTCAGTAGGTCAGTTGAGGTCACTATTGCAACTCAAGGGGCAATAAAATGTTTTCTACAGGAAGCTGGAAGAACTTTAATCAATATCTGTTCTATTAAAGACTTTTACAAAAGTAAAAAGAAAAGAAAAGAGAAGGAATACTCCTGTGCCCCGTGTGTCATTGTAATTATAGGGCATCAAAAGGGCATCCCTGCTCTAATGTCTAGCAGATTCCTTCAGGTGAATGCAACAAAAAAACCCACACAATTTTCCTGCTACCATCAGCAAACTTGAGTTCATTTTGAGGGGAGGTGTGCATTGTTCTTTGACGATAATTACATACTAAATAATTGCAGGGGATAACATTGACAAATATACTACCCAGAGATGCAATAAAATGCACAAGAGCATGGTAGGAGAAGCATAAAAATCAATGCGTCTAGAGTTGCATATTTCATCTGTCATGGAAAGAGGGAGAGTGACAATGCTGGGGGGATTCCGGCCTAAGAACTAGAATTGAATAGAGAAGGATAGTCCATAATGTTTGCAAAGTGGCATGGTTTTTGTGTGCTAGGCACTGAACTGGACCTTGGGAGATGTGGGTTTGATTCCAAGTTCTCTCTCTGACTTTCTGTGTAACATTGAGCAAATCACTTAATGTCCATGTTTCATTTCTTCCCTTTAAAATAGGGATAATATTCTGTTTCTTTCACCCTTTGCTTATCTAGATTGAGAGATCTTACTAAGTGAACAGCTAATGCCCATCAACCACTAAAGCCCCAATTTTGGTTAAGGCTGTTAGATGATAGAGTAATGCAAATAATTTTACATCAGATGCCTCTCAAACTTGAATTACTGGATATTACTCCACAGAATGTGATCACATTAGGGAAAGGCACAAATGCAATGCTAAACCTACTGAGGTCTTACCTACCAACTGTGCAATATTTTGAATCCATCACCAAACTCTAAAGATAACAGTTGGAGATCTGACATATGGTTTTCTGTGAAGCTGAATTGAAAGATATAGAATTCATATGTGTTACGCAACAGCTCAAAATGTCCCCAATACTTCCACCTCCATGGCCAAAGCACATCTTAAGCACAGTAGAGGATAGTGGCTTCAGGAGGTAAGCTGACCAGGGAGATCGACAGGGAAGAGAAATGTCATCCTATAATATTTTACTGGTGTGCAACGTGAGTGTGAATATTAAAAGCTTTAAAATTGATTGGGTCCTAAGAATCCTGCTGACCTCAAAACCCCGCAGTGTGTCACCTGGCCCCTCAGACTAGAAATCCAGTAGGTCTGTGTTGAAGCAGAACAGACTGCTTGTTGCACTGACCCACAGCCTCTGATCTTCCAAACATGGGCAGTGTCTTGAGCTGCAAAAGACCATGGGGCTACTTGCTTCTATAGGATACTGACATTTACACATCCCCAAAGCTTCAGTGCCGTGATTGCATTTCAGTACATTTTATCACCTCTTGCTTTGTACTCGCAGTAACTTTAAGAGTAATAATTACAGTGTGTTTCCAAGGCTCCTGGAACACTACAGTGGGTGGGCAGGATATAAATGCAGTACATTATCATTATATATTACCAATATACCAGTGTTATAATTATGTACTGTAGCCACCTTGCAATCACTATTGCTTTAATTTCCAATCAAAAGGAGCTGTGTTTGAGGATGGTGATCCAAGTACTGCATAATTCCTTTTCATTTTGCTTGGCAATGAATTTTTCAGTGATAAAATGGGGTATTATTTTATTCTAAAGCTCAGACATAATTACAGCAATTATAGAAAAGCATTAATGGGCTTGGTCAGCTTTTACTGTTTAGCTGTCAGTTAGAAGTGGGTCAGAAAGTTATAATGGGTTTGGCACAGTCTCCGGTCTGTTCCAGGATTGTAAATACTAGTTAGATTGACTAATGATTATGAAGGTTAGTGGGAAAGGTTAGTAATAAATATTTAGGGTGTTAGTACTGTACGATCACGGAATTTAGAAAGGTACTTCAGGAAATTGCTGTGTGTTATTTTTCCCAGTCTCTTCTTCTCTCTTATTTGCATTAGTGCAGCATCTAGAAGCCCCCAATGGAGATCAGGGCTCGTTATGCAAGGCGCTGTACAAACAACGTAAAAATGCAGTCCCGGATTCAAAGAGCTTCCATTGTAAATAGGACGGCAAAAGGTGGAGAGGAAACAGAGGCACAGTGTCATGGGGTGGGTCCACCCAGCCCCTTCTGAGTGGGGCATTAGGCCTTTAAGACCCCTCAAGGAACACTCCACCCCGTGTGAGTCACAGTCCCTGTGGCTTGGGGCCTATAACTACACCCCATCTACAATGAGACAGTCTGGTCTAACGGTCACAGTCAGTAAAACATCCCCTTCTGGAAGGGTGAAGAGGCTCAGAGGCCAGCATAAATAATCACTGTCTTCGCTCAGGGCAGTGAGGCTCAGTGGCCAAAGTCAATAATCCCCCCTTCCCTCAGGGCAGCGAGGCCCTATAGCCGGAGTCAGTAGCGCCACTCCCTTCTCTCAGGGCAGTAATGCCTAGCAGCTGCAGTCCCTTATCACAGTTGTAGCATCCCCCTGGGGGGTAAATGGGGATGGGGTACAGGGACCCAGGCCCACCCTCTCCACTGGGTCCCAGCCCATGGCCCTGTCAGTGGGATGTTCCATCACTAGCTTAGCAGGGAATCCGCTCGAGACGCTCCGAGCTCTTGGGGGGTTTCATTCTGCCTAGGGCTACTTCCTACCCAACTCACAGCAGATGTCTTCTTTGCCACTTACCGCCAACCTGGGGGCTTCTCCCTGCTGACTGACCGCCTCAGTGTGGTCCTCCCATTGCTCTTCCTCCAGAGCTCTGGCAGCACCTCTTTACCCAACGGCAGTCAGCCCAGACGGAGCTGCCCCACTGGCCCTTATATCTGTTCTCCAGCTGGAGCATGTCCAGCAGGGCTGTGGAAGTGGGGCTCTCTCAGCCAGGTAGCCACGGTTAACTCTTGGTACACTCTATCACACACAGAAAAATAATATGACTTGCCTGAAGTCACAGGACAGGTCAAGGGCAGCACCAGAAATGAAGCCCAGGGTGTGATGTGTTTCAGTCCTGAGCCCAGTTTTCAGTTTTGAGTCTGACAAATCTCCAGCTGACCTCAGGAGGCAGTTAGCTGAGTCAAAAGTCTCTGGCTACGTCTAGACTACATCCCTTTTTCGTAAAAGGGATGTAAATTAGACATATCGCAATTGCTAATGAAGCGGGGAAATCTCCCCTGCTTCCTTAGCATAAAAATGGCTGCCGCTTTTTTTCGGCATGGAGCTTTGCCGGAAAAAAGCACCAGTCTAGATGCTGATCTTGTGGAAAATAAAGCCTTTTCCGAAAGATCCCTTATCCCTCTATGAAATCTCCGCTTCATTAGCAATTGCGATACGTCTAATTTACATCCCTTTTACGAAAAAGGGATGTAGTCTAGACGTAGCCTTTGGCTGTGTCTAGACTGGCAAGTTTTTCCGGAAAATCAGCCGCTTTTCCGGAAAAACTTGCCAGCCGTCTACACTGGCCGCTTGAATTTCCGGAAAAGCACTGACGATCTCATGTAAAATCGTCAGTGATTTTCCGGAAATACTATGCTGCTCCCGTTCGGGCAAAAGTCTTTTTCCAAAAGACTTTTGCGCAAAAGGGCCAGTGTAGACAGCACAGTACTGTTTTCTGCAAAAAAAACCCCGATTGCAAAAATGGCGATTGGGGCTTTTTTGCGGAAAAGCGCGTCTAGATTGGCCGCGGACGCTTTTCCGCAAAAAGTGCTTTTGCGGAAAAGCATCCTGCCAATCTAGACACGCTTTTCCGAAAATGCTTTTAACGGAAAAGTTTTCCGTTAAAAGCATTTTCGAAAATTCATGCCTGTCTAGATTTTGTGTTTTATCCAAGACTTAACATAAGAGCAGTTGAAAAGTTTGTAGTGAGAGTCCATTTCTGTGAATCTACCTATTCAAAAGGGGTTTTTTTTTTAAAAAACCACAAACCTTTATAAATTGTCAAAAAGTTCCATTGTCTTTTGTTTTTCTATTTAAAATTTTAGTTAATTTATACCCAGAAGAAAAGGTTTTAAATGGTCAAAATCAAAACAAAACATTGCAAAATTATCAACACAAAATAATTTGATTGATCCCATCCCTTTTTTTTTCCAGATTATCTGTTCACTTTGCCACATACAGGCCTTACTGCCTCTTCTCCACTTTCCACGCTTTCCTCAAACACACTCTAGAAAGCATGTCTACACTAGGAAATCATTTCAGAATAACTAAATTCAAAATAATAACTCCCAAAATAACTATTTTAAAATAAGCTTATTTCCCCGAGGAAAGCAAGAGTGCAGATTTCGAAAACAGCCTGTTATTTTGAAATAATGGGTTTGGTAGTGTGGATGCTCTGCTTATTATTTCAAAATAAGGAGGCTTATTTTGAAATAACTTGCTGGTGTAGACGAGGGCTCTGTGTCCTCTTCCAGCTTGTCTCTCAGCCAAGATCTTATCAGTTTCTTCAAAGCAAATATGGCGCCATCCATCATAATCTCTCCTCTTCACCTTTCCTCCATATCCCATTAATTTCCCCTCGCATATCAAATCCTTCAGCCCTCTCCTTTGTCACCCTAATCCTCTGATACTCAGTGGTTCTGCCTGCTCCCATTTTCAGATCTTCCATATTCTCCCCATCAAATCTTCCTTCTCTCTGACTTCATCTCTCTGAAAAGTCTCCTTTCCTTGATTTTAATATGACTAAGTTTTTTACCTCACAAAAATCCCAATTCCCTTACCTCTTTATGCCCCCTCTAAAATGTCTACCTCTCTGAGACCTCTATCAGTCCTCCAACCTTCTTCTTGTAGTGTGCAAGCTCTTTGTGTATGTAATATATTCCCATTGTCTTATGTTCCTCACTGCAAATTCTCCTCATGACCATTTGCTTTTGGTCACCCACTCCGTTCCATTCTCAGACTGATTTTTGTTGTTATTGTTGGCTTACTTAGGGTACGTCGATGCTGCGTGGCTATTTCGGTATACAAAAGACATCCCAAAATAGCTACCCCCCATCGTAACAAACCATCCATTATTTCAAACTATTTTTCAAAATAACGGGCATGCTATTTCGGCATCCCAGCAACCTTCATTCCACAAGGGTTAAGGGATGTCTTGAAATAGCGCATTATTTCAAAATTTGGCGCTGTGTAGGTGCACCAGTTTTCAAAATAGCCTTATTTGAAATTCAATCAAAGATATGCAATTTGCATAGTGCAAATTGCATATCTTATTTCAAGTTCAGGATGCTGCGTAGATACACCCATACTGAAGTCCCACACAAAGTCTTAAGACCTTTTCTGTATCCTTATTTTGTCTTTTATGCCTGAGCATCTGTGGGATTTCTTGAATCCACTTGAGTGTTTCTCTTCTTACCATTCTGACCACATCTTCCACATCTTCAGTGTTTCTATAGCTAGTATGTCTACTCTTTGAGCTGGAGGTATTCCCTGAGGAGACACATCCATGCTAATTCTGACTGAGATAACCTACTAAAAAGGAGTATAGCCCCAGTGACGTGAAAGGTGTGCCTCCCCAAGAAGATATCCATCCAGGATGCTAAGCATCTTCACATTGACCCTGATCATAAGCAACACTTTCCACAGTACTTAGGTGTTTCTAGAAGTACTCAAACAGTGTCTCAGCCCAGCTCTCTTTAGCTTGCTTCACCTGAAAAGGTCCCAGAATCAGCGAACAATGAACACTGTATGTTCAAGGCTAAGTCAGAGAGAGTTTTATGTGTCTGTCTGGAGATTGACAAGTTTCTTTTTAATAATCCTCCCAGCTGTCAAGTCTTGTTCATTTTACTAATAAATCTATTAAATCTTGAGTGAATTAACAGCTCATTATCCTTCCTCATTACATGAGTGTAGCCTTTATTATCAAGGCAGTTTTAATGGCTTTACCACTCCATTACATTTTTTTCCCGAGATTCAGACATTTTCGCAAGTTGGCCTTTATCATGCTGAGAGAGATTTAACTTCCCAAGCCCAGCTACTAAATCCTGATAATATTATTTAAATAGACATTTACTGTCCTTTTAGATCATTACTAGTAACATCATTGCTCAAGCAAAGTATACAGGGAAGTACAAGCGTAGAAATGAACTGTGCCATTGGCTAGAATTATAGACCTGGGCATTGAGTCTATAATGGTGTTCTCGTACAGCAGTTCTATTCTAACAAACCTATCAATTTTAAGGACAAGGTGAATGAGTTAATGACTTTAACTGAGCCAACTTCTTTTGGTGAGTGACATAAGAAAAAGTTGGTCCAATAAAAAATACTACCTCACCCACCTTATGTTTAATATCCTGAGACCAGTGAGCCTACAGCAACATTGCATAATATTTTAGATATTTCTGTAGCATCCACCACTGTACTATATGTGTTTAATATATTTAATATATTCTATTGAGTTATATTATGAAAGTTACTCTATATAACTTTTTTGGATACGAATATCCAATTATTTATGGCACCCCATCAGTGTATCCAAAGCTCTAAATTATAAATTATTAGGGCTATTTTTGCTAAATTTCAGTGGGCTTGCATCAGGTATTGCATCAGGCCCATTATCTCCTTCTTGTGTTAAAAGGCCAAACTGTAGCATATTGGTGAATAATTGTGGAAGCAAATGAATAAGTTTATATGAGAGACCCAAATGCAAAAGCTTACCTTCAGGGACACAAGATGGATTGAGACTGGTCCGCTATTCCCTGTAAACTGTGCACTTGTATGGCCACTCAAGAGAGATCCAAATGATGTCCAGCTGATTAGCAGAATGTCCATAGCTAGAATCTTTCTACTGGTGGTACACATGTGTACATGCCTTGGTGCACATACAATTTATTCCACACACAGATGGAAAAAATCTGCACATGGATAGACAAAATTAGAGGGTGAATTGGACTGGTGGCCATCAATAAATCAATATAGGTAATACTAATCTGTAAAACTCTTTTTCTCATGTGACAGATGTACCCATACTAGTGGTTTTTATAATGTGGACAACTGTCCGTACTATAGAAAGTAGTAAATCTATTTGGTGCTATTAAAACTAAAATAAAAAAGTCATTGCATTTCAATAACATCTATTGCTACTAAGTAGCACTTTCCACAGATAGCTCAACCTCAGGGTCAAAAAAAGGAGAGAAGTTTCAGACCGCATTATGAAGCCTATTAGCTTAAAACTCACTTTATTACATGATCTCTACTATAACTATGTTTGTACCTTCAGGAACCCGGCTTCCATCTATGGGGGGGGGCATCATTCCTCTTTCTTTGCTTTTCGGTTTAATTATTCCATCTTCTAAAATGGCCTATTCAAAAACAAACCTAATGAGATAGCTGTTCCTGTATGCTTTCTCGGATTCAAAATGATGCCACATCAAAGAATAGGCTCAGGGCACCCCCTTAGAAATGGTTTGCAAATCTCATTTCAACTCTTTACACCATATTTCAGCATTGAGACTGCTGGACAGGTGGTGTTAGGGAAAGCACAATCATTTCATATTCACAGGAACAAGGCAATCTAATCTCACAAAACTTGACAGATGAAGCTGGTGCTATTTTTTCCCCCAACTATTTAACAGTCAAGCCCAAAATAATGAATGCCTACTTTAAAGAATTGAGTTTTACAAGAATATGTTCATTACAGAACATTCATTGGCAACTGCAAAAGATTGTCAGGTGTCAGAACGTTTCTTACAGCTTCAGAGCCATGCTATTAGCTCATGCTAGCTCATAGCCACATCAGGAGAGTTTTATTAGCTCCCGTTTGGAACTATAAAAAAGATCAAGACCCTCTCCTACACAGAGGGAACATTGGGGTAGATGCAGATAAGATTTTAGCAAAAGTTCCCCTAGGAACAAACAAGCCATGAGTTAACTAGAAATTGTGGACCACATGCACGAACACCTTGGTTGAATTCTATGGTTTGTGCTATGCAGGTCACATTCACTGATCATAAATATTCCCTTGAAATTCTTTGAATATATGAGGAAAATCAGGCTTAGGTTTGCATCTTGTGCAACTTAACAATAAAGAAGAACCCAGGGAAAGGAAGAGGTTAGGGAAATATTCAGTACAAAGTAGTGTAACAGATTTTTAAAATCCACTTCCCCCCCTTATATCCAAAATAAAACTTCTGAGTTGACCGAAAATGGTCTCAGGAGCCAGTGCCCTGTTCTAGCAGCTCGTCTGGTGTGGCGATGCCACCCGATCCCTGCCCCTGTCCCATCCATGCAGCTGTTTGTGTCTCCTGTCCAGGATCATGCTGGTGAGCAGATTTGGGGGAGGTCTGGGGGTAGTACAGCCGGGCCAGAGGAGCTCTTGGTGCAGCGTGCTGGCTCCTGGGTGTGATAGCATCACATTGTGCTTCGTTTGCTGATGCTTTTTCCTGGGAAATCCCTTCCGTTCCGTGGATGCCACTTTATATTGCAGATATTCACCTCTACAGAGATATACATTTGTGTCCGTGCAGGGCTCTATCTCTCGCTATATGGAAATAATGACAAAGAAACTCCAGAAAGTTTGTTTTTCTTGCTCGAATCCCCACTGGGAGGCCTAGGTCAACTGAACTTTTCCAGTGGCCTCACCAACACATTTTTTCAAATCCCTTCCAAAAGTTTTCCCCATCATTATTACTCTCAGAAGTCCATAGAATTCTTATTTATAAATCCCGATCCTTGTTTTTTAATTATTTTAATAACAATGTATCAATTCATAGATTCCAAGGCCTTAAGGGACCATTGTGATCATCTAATCTGATCGTTAGTATGACACAGGACACAGAACTTCCCCCAGAATCATTCCTTGGATATTTATTTTAGAAAAGCATCTCATCTTGATTTACAATTTGTCAATGATGGAAATTCATCACAGCCCTTGATAAATTGTTCCAATGTTTAATTACTCTCACTGTCAGAAAAATGACTGCCTTATTTCCAGTCTGAATGTATCTCTTTTCAATTTCCAGCCATTACATTAGGTTATATCTTTCCCTGCTAGTTTAAAGAGCCCATTATTATATATATACTAGCCAATTAGCCTATCATAAGATGGGATTTTCAGGTCTTCTCTCCTGAGCTCTCACTCCATGTCTCTCTCTCTCTCCTCCTACTGCCTCCCCCCTCTCTCAGCTCTTCTCCATCTCCTGCCTCTCTCTCCCCCTCCGTCTCTCCCTGCCCCCCATCCCCTTCCCCTTCCCTCCCGCTGTGGCGCTCGGCTGAGTGCTGCCTGCTCAGCCGGGCTGCCGTGAGGGAGAGGGGCGGGGCAGTGACGTACACGGCCAGGGGGAGCGTGGACCCCAAATGGCCATTTGCCGCCGCTTGCTCCCCCGCCGCAGCCCAGATGAACGGTGCAGCGCTCAGCCGAGCCACTACAGAGGGAGGGGAAGGAAGGAGGGGCGCTGACATACATGGCTAGGGGGCGTGGCCGTATACATCAGCATTACAGACTCACAGACACTGGGCTACAATATATATGATGATCCTCATCTTGGTACTGATTGAGTTCAATCATGTGTCCCCTTAACCTCCTATTTATTAAACTAAGTAAATTGAGCTCCTGGAGTTTCTCACTATAAAACATGTTTTCTAATCCTTTAATCTGTTTCAAGGCTCATCTTTGAACCCTCTCTAATTTTTATTTTCTTTGAAGTGTGTAGACCACATCTTGAAACAGTGATACCCCAGCTATTGTACCAGCTAAAGAGGTAAAATAACCTCTCTACTCCTTGTTGAGAGTCCCTTATTTATGCAACCAAGAATGGCGTTAGTTGTTTGGGCTCAAGAATTGCACTGGGAACGGGAGCTCATGATCAGGTGACCCCAAACTCAGAAGTGTTTCAGTTGGGCGTTTGGCCATACACACACATCTTCCTTCAGTCTAGTTCAGTAGTAGTAGTAGCATTTCTTTTTATTCCAATAATATTATAGGCCTCACTGAGATTAAGGATCTAGGACATTTGCCAGTAAACTGGCATCTCACGTCAGTCTAGTTTGTTTATTAGTAGTAGTAGTAGTATTTATTACTTGTATTTGTTTATTTATTATGAACATAAGAATGACCAAAGGTCTATCTAGCCCAATACACTGTCTGCCGATAGTGTCCAATGCCAGCTGCTCCAGAGGGAGTGAACCAAACAGGGAATCATCAAGTGATCCCTCTACTGTCATCCATTTCTAGACAAACAGAGGCTAGGGATACCTTTCCTACCCATCCTGACTAATAGCCATTGATGGACCTAACCTCCCTAATTTCTCTAGCTCTCTTTTGGACCCTGTTAAAGTCCTAGTCTTTGCCACATCCTCTGGCAAGAAGTTCCACAGATTGATAATGCACTGAGTGAAGAAAAACTTTATTTTGTTTGTTTTAAACCTGATACCTATTAATTTCATTGGGTAACCCCTAGTTCTTATGTTGTGGTAACAAGTAAATAACTTTTCTTTATTTACTTTTTGCACACCAGTCATGATTTTATAGACCTCTATCATATCCCCCCTTAGTCTCCTCTTTTCTAAACTGAAAAGCCCCAGTCTTTTTAATCTCTCCTCATATGGGACCTGTTCCAAACCCCTAATCATTTTTGTTGCCTTTTTCTAAACCAATGCCAATATATTTTTTGAGATGAGGCAACCATATCTATAACCACTATTCAAGATGTGGGTGTAGCGTGGTTTTATATAGAGGCAATAAGATATTCTCTGTCTTATTCTCTATCCTTTTTGTAATGATTCCTAACATTCTGTTTGCTTTTTTGACTGCCGCCGCTGAGTGGATGTTTTCAGAGAACTATCCACAATAACTCTGAGATCTCTCTCTTGAGTAGTTACAGCTAAATTAGTCCCCATCATTTTGTATGTATGGTTGGGGTTATTTTTTTCCAATGTGCATTACTTTGCATTTATGAACATAAAATTTCATTTGCCATTTTGTTGCCCAATCACTTAGTTTGGTGAGATCTTTTTGAAGCTCTTCACACTCTGCTTTGGTCATAGCTGTCTTGAGCAGTTTAGTATCATCTATAAATTTTGCCACCTCGCTGTTTACCCCTTTCTCTAGGTCATTTATAAATAGGTTGAATAGGATTCATCCTAGGACAGGCCCTTGGGGGACCCCACTAGATACCTCTCCATTCTGAAAACTTACCATTTATTCCTACCCTTGTTTCCTGTCTTTAACCAGTTATCAGTCCATGAAAGGACCTTCCCTCTTATCCCATGACAACTTAATTTATTTAAGAGCCTTTGGTGAGGAACCTTGCCAAAGGGTTTCTGAAAATCTAAGCAGACTATATCCTCTGAATCCCACTTGTCCACATGTTTGTTGACCCCCTCAAAGAAGGTTAGTAGATTAGTAAGGCATGACTTCCCTTTACAGAAACCATGTTGACTTTTCCCAACAAATTACATTAACCTATGTGTCTGACATTTCTATTCTTTATTATAGTTTCAACTAATTTGCCCAGTACTGACATTGGACTTACAGATCTGTAATTGCCAGGATCACCTCTAGGGCACTTTTTAAATATTGGCATTGTGTTAGCTATTTTTCAGACATTAGGTACAGAAGCTTATGATCATAGTTATAATTATATGTTATAATTATTATAATATTTATTATTAGTAGTATTATTTATTACAATAATATGTATAGACATCACCGAGATTAGGAATCTAGGATACTGGGTGTTAAACAAACTCCTAATAAGAGATGGTCCCTGTGCCAAAAAGATGACAGAGACAAGACAGAAAAAAGATGGAAGGGGAAACAGATTCACAGAAGATCAAGTGAGTTGTCCAAAGACACAACACTTGTCAATGGCACAGCTGGGAAGAGAACCAGTACAGTGCGTAAACAGCTACACCATGCTACTTCAATGTACTACTTTGTAAAGCTCCTATAAAGATGTTGCCAAATGCAATGTGTTACTCAGAACTTCAGCTCATGAGCTAAGAGCTCCTCAAGTTAGGACTGTAGTCAGCTGTGACGAGCATGATTGATAGCACTGCACAGATAATAGATTGTGCTGCCACTAAACTGCTATTTACACAGCTGGGAAACCTGCCAAAGCTAACAAAACCAAACAAAAATCACTGGGTTGTATTATAGAGTAACAATTACTTCCCTAGGTCCGTCTCTACTGGAATGCTTTATTCCCAAGAAACCAGGTAGTAGCAAACAGAGTTCTTGGTCTTAAGACCTGTCTATCTCTGTGCTCTTGTCCGACCCTTGTTTACTCTGTTGCACCCCTACTCCATGCCCAAGAGGTGAGATATTTTATGATCTTTCTTAGAGTGAGTTTCTGTGGCCTGCAGAGGTCAACATTAGAAGGCAAATAATAATCCCAAAAGTACTATGACAGAAGATCCCTAACTTTATTATTTGTATTCATCTAATGATAGAGGCAGGGGGGAGGGGAGACTGTGACAATGTTTCTGAGTGTGTGTGGGGTTTGTGATACTTCAAACCACCTTTATAACACAATTCATTCTTATGACGCCTTTTATATCCCCCCACATTGTGCCTAGAACTCCTGGCTCTTAGTCCCAAGGAGTTCAACAAGTGGTTAAACAGATTGAAACAGCAGGGGGCTCTCTCACCGTATCACCCAAAATGGAAGGAGAGTTCTGGGGGAGCATGGTTTACTTAAATCAGGAAGAAGAAGAAACTCTCCTTGTACTTTTAGTAAAGAAGGGGAACTACATTCTCCCGTTTCCCCGTATTTAAATGTTTGCTTCCCATCTCTCTTTCTAAGGCCTAGTCTGCACTGCTTCCACCCCTTCCCTCAACATCGATCTAACCTACGCAACTTCATCTATGCAAATAGTGTAGATGAAGTCAACTTACTTATTGCGGTATCTTCCACATGGTAAGATCGGGGGGGCTGCTCTCCCATCAACTCTGGATACTTTTCTCCTCCTGGTGGAGTACTAGAGATGACTGAAGAGCACTCGGAGTTTGATTTATCACATCTAAGCAGAAACGATAAATCGACCACTGATAGATCAATCGCAGCAGCATCAATGCACCCTGTAATGTTTGACTCATAGACTCCTTGAAATGTGGAGCTGGAAAGGACCTCAGGAGAGAATCTATTCCAGACCTCTATGCTGAAACAGGATGAAATATACTTCAACCATTCCTGACTGGTGTTTGCTTAACTATTATTTAAATATTTCTTACGATAGGGATTGCACAGCCTCCCTTAGGTCACTTGCTATCCCTAGAGTTTGAAAGGTTTTCCTAGTCTTGACCCTAAATCTCTCATGTCCTATCCTCAGTGGACATGGAGAACAATTGGTATAACAAACTTTTACATATTTGAAGGCTTTTATCAGTCATCCCTCGGAAACATGCCCAACTATTTCAACCTTTCCCTACAAGAAGTGTTTTCAAAACCTTCATTATTTGTTTTGCTCTTCTCTGGACAGGCTCCAATTTACCATATCTTTCTTAAGGTGTGGTGCCCAAAACTGGGTACAATATTGCAGCTAATGCCTGTGTTATCACCCATTAGAACCCCCAGTCCCTTTCCGCAGTAGTGCTATCTAACCAGCAATTCCCCATTTCTGTGTTTCCTTCCTTAAAAACCCTTGCCCCATGAGGCGCACAGCCCCAATTGGAAGCATCACATATTCCTAAAACAGCATCTTCTTCATTCATGGGACATGGTGAATGGGAGAAGACTAAAGAATAAATGGCAACATCCTTTTTTTCTGCTATGTCCGGGTCTCATTGGCTTTCATGGAAGTTAGACATGTGCATTTGAAATTAAGCTGTCCTATTTAAATAGCAAATGTGTGTGTAGGTGTGTGTGTGTGTGTGTGTGTGTTTGCTGAGGAGGGGATCTGGAACAGAGAAGTCTCTGTGTGCATATACTATGTAGACCATTGCTATATATTGTAAGAGTAGGTTTAAAAACCAGGGTACTTCTACCACCAAAGGAGATGTATTTCATTTGTGCCAAGGACTTTTAGCATAAAAGGTTTTATTGCCTGCACATCATTAGCTGTGCCTCCTTTTCTAAGATGTAGTGTCGCCTTATAAGTCGACACCATTATGACCATGTTTGGTGCTTATTGTAACAACAGACCACCCTTAATTTTCTCTGTGTTCATGGGGAAGTAATATGCTACTTTTCACTTTGCCTTATCACGAATTAATGTTCAGTAGCTTGTGTATCTAAAAGCATGAGAAGAACTGGGCAGAGGAAAACCTTTTTCATGGGAATCAGAGCAGGCCTCTGTACTAAAAGCAGCACCACTGCTCTTCTCCTGTTAATGCATGAAAACTCTATTCTGTGTTGACCTAGAAAGTTACATGGTGCCCATTAAACATGGAAATATTACAGCAGGAAAGGAAGTGACTTTCAATATTAATACTGTGTCAGTGCATGGCCACATTGGCATGGAGTGATTATTTGAGTTATTCGATGCATCAAAATCTAAACTTCCCACGGTACCATATGCATTATGAAAGCTTTGGTAACAGCACCTTAATGAAGGTTATGCTGAGGTTTTTGCTTCACAACTTTTGTCTCTAAATGTGACACACAGGGTACGTCTAGACTACCGCGTTTTGTCGACGGAAGTTTTGTCGACAGATACTGTCGATAAAACTTCTGTCGACAATTTGCATCCAGACACATGGAGTTCTGTCGACAACGCAAGCCATTTTGTCGACAGAACTCCGTAGTCTGGGCGCAACGTTACAGGCAATAACACCTTCTGTCGACAGAAGTCTGTCGACAGAAGGTGTTTTGCCTCGTAAAATGAGGTATACCAGCGTCGACAAAACCGCGGAGTTCTGTCGACGTTATGTCGACAGAACTCCGCGGTAGTGTAGACGCTGGTATTGTTTTGTCGACAAAAGTCCACTTTTGTCGACAAAACTAGGTAGTCTAGACACACCCACAGACTCTTGGCACAATTTAATTTCCTATTTAACACTTCAAGAAAAATATGCATGTGAACTTTTTGCAGACAAAACATTAGAAGTGATCCTTCTCAGAATTTTTGTCTGAGGTTTTTTCTAAGTCAATGCAGTACACATGTACACTGATCATACATAAGGCGTAAGCCACATTTGAACTTCTAAAATAAAATTTACAGAGTCCTTTTTCATTTAACTGAATTTATCTCTTACCAATGGAAAAATCTGGATACTGCAAAGAGCAAGACTTTTCACGGCATCTCTGTCTGTGGATTATGTTGGGAATTGTATTATAAATTGTTCTTGCATCTTTCCTGCTATCTGTAAATTCATGCCTTATTCTTATACGTTTCCCAAAACGTTTACGGAATGTTTCCCTTTGGGTCATGCATTGTTCATATTATGCAGTTAGTTACCTAAGCCATGTGACTTTTTTCTGCTTCCTGATTGATTTAAAAAACTTTTTTACCATAAAAATTGTACATGCTAAGTAACAAATACATTTTTCCTCTACAGTTCTTGGCACTTTGGAGGCTTGTGGATCTTTCACTTTATAACTAGTGGCCATCTTACTATTATGGAATCTACAAACAACAGGGTTAACTTGATGCCATCATTGGCAAAAATATTCATGAATATATGTTGCTCTTATTTTACATGAGGCAAAATGATCACATCTGAAATTGGGACTTAGGCCCCTAAATTACTTGAAGTACTTTTGAAAATTTTACCCCGGCTGTATTTGAGGGAAATGAAGCAAATGCAAAGAAGGGATTGTGAACTTCAAAGAGAAAAGGTTTTGAAATGGATGGTCTAACACTGAGCAAGGTGAGGGGGAATGAGGTAATAATTTCATCACCCTAGGAGACATTGTGCCTTAGGACTTGTCTACTGGGAAATAATACTATTAGGCTATGTCTACACTGGCATGATTTTCCAGAAATGCTTTTAACGGAAAAGCAGAGGAGAGGCCATTCACCCTACACCCCAATTGGCCGCTGCAATGTGAAAGAGGAATAGGCGGGCTCTCAGGAAATGCTTATTCATGCTTGCCTGATGAAGCCAAGGTTCACACACGCATATAAAGGGAGGTACTAGTCTGCCTTGCCTGGACTATTATATTATGTATTATGTTGTATTATGTTCATTATAAAGCCACAGTTCAGCCTTCATTCAGAATGGAGCAAGTCAGTGGGAATGGCCACTCATGCGAACATTTGCCTCCTATGCTGCATGAAGAATGAGAAATAATTAGCACAGAACACAAGTGAGGATAATCTTGTCTTATCAGATAATGAACATTTTGTTTAGAGGAAAGCATAAAACCAATCCATTACCAGAACTGATAACATTAATGATGTGAATGCAGGGAAATCACACCAGCACTTTTTGCAGCGCACACACTATAAACCGTAGCCTCGTAAATATGGAAATCTGATATTCAAGATAAAAAAGTAATACAAAATGTTTACTAGGAGACCCAACCATTGTAAATGTTGATCTGAATTGTGTGCCTGTAGAATAAGAACACAGGATTAAAGAGGCAATCAACAATCTGAATTCTAACCTGCAGTATGTCTGCTTCTAGAGATTTCAACAGATGCAATTAATTATACCAGAATGTTAAGCATAGACAATAATTGAGCTGCTACTGTTTTCATAATTTAGATGCTCTAAATCTATGGATGTTTTTTCTTTCCATGAATATGAGGTAAGTATTGTACAATTTTTTTAACACATACAGATTTTTGACAAAACATATGGTGCTTGAAGAAACATATGGTGTATCTGAATGTTTTTCTAAAGACGGCAGCACCATCTAGTAGTTAAAGTAAATCCAGGGAGGAGAAGACCTGCTATTAGTATTTAACATGGTATAGTTGCATGAAGCTTTAAATTCCTTGCTCATACTATATGGAACTGCCTTTTATTTTGAGTTCAGAAAGAGCAACAAAAATGGCTGCTATATGAGAAGAGATAAAGCTGGGACTTTTCAGCTTGGAAAAGAGACTGCTAAGAGCTCTATACAATTATGACTGCTGTACAGAAAGTAAATAAGGAAGGGTTTAGTCTTTTTCATAACACAAAAACTAGGGGTTGCCAAATGAAATTAATAGGCAGCAAGTTCAAAACAAACGAAAGGCAGTATTTCTTCACATAACACAGTCAACCTGTGGAACTCCCTGCCAGAGGATGTTGTGAAGGCCAAGACCTCAGCAGGGTTCAAAAAAGAGCTAGATAAAATCATGGAGGACAAGTCCACCAATGGCTATTAGCAGGGCTCATCAGCCACGCGATTCTGCGCTCTGTGGATTACACTATTTGTTGAGCCCTGGCTATTAGCCAGGATGGGCAAGAATTGTGTCCCTAGTCTCTCTTTGCCAGGAGGTGGGAATGGGTGACGGGGGAGGGATCACTTGATGATCAACTGTTCTGTTCATTCCCTCTGGGATACCTGGCATTGGCCACTGATGAAAGAGAGGATGCTAGGCTAGATGGGCCCCTGATCTGACCCATTTTGCCCATTCTTATGCCCTCTGTCTTCTCAGAGGAATGTTTTCTTGTGAGAGCTGAATTCTGTTCTTCTCTCTGCCACTGACATTCTATGTGACATGGGGCTGAACTCCCATGACCTTTGTGCCTTTGTTTCCCCACTCCATGAAATGGAAACAATGATTTTGTGTCAAGACCTACCCTAAAGCCTCTGCCTGCTGAGACCTCTACCCAAGAGAGAAATGCCTTCCTTCCCAAATAATTCCAGTCCGTCTTGAGTAAGAGGCAGCACAGAGCCTCACAAGCTCAGGAGTGACCAGGGAATGAACTGTGACTCATGGTCCCATTTTCGTCCCTGCCCCCCATTTTGCGTTTGGGAGGCAGTGTTGTATTTTGCTCATTTTTTGTGGCCCAACTTTTTTCCCAGGCACCCAACTTGAGGAGGAAGGGAATCAAAAGTACCTACAGTACTCCTCTCTATCCCTGTCTATTTATTTACAGCAGAGAATGCTGAGGCCATGACCCTTGGTTTCCCCAAGATAAAAATCTGAGCAGAGTGAAATAACAGAGTAGGAGAACTGTAGTTTATTCCTGTGTACAGTGGAGTCAGAACTGGGACAATCCAGCTTAACCTGTTTTCAAACTCACAGACTAACAAGTTTAACATAAGAGCAGAATATAAGAGTAATGAGAGCTGAAGGTGATAAAGTTTTGTCTTTAAGGCACTGTCATTCCAGAGTTTGGGTCAAATGCCAAGAAAGTTCTGTCTCCTAGCTCCTACTTTGATAAGCTTTAACCTTATTATCCTTATTGCTATGGGTAAAGTTTTATATAGTCAGTTTACTAAAACAAAGTTAGTGGTGTAATATCTGAGGAAAGATCTTATGAGTATCTTACAACTTTTTGAAAAATGCAGGTATCAGATCTTATTATTTTTGTATTTCCACCCTAGAATCACGTGCATAGTAGGGTTAAACCGAAGGGCTGGTTGAATTTTTTTCCACTGATTTTGTGTGTGTGCAAAAAAAGTGGATTTTGACTAAAAGGGTATTTTTTTAAGTGACAGCTTCCCTTGACATTTCAACTGAACAACTGAAAAAGTTGGGTTTTCAGTGAACAAAAAGTCAATGTTTTCCTGCCAAAAATTAAACAAAAATGAACGTTTGTGTTTTTCATCAAAAATTTCTACAGGGCATGACAGACCCAAAGCAGTGGGCTAACATAGTCTGATAGAAGGTATATAATCTGATCTCTGGGGATGCATCTACACTGGACCTGTAGCTCAAAATAAGCTACGCAATTTGACCTACACAAATTGTGTAGCTTATTTTGAGTGTATTTCAAAATAGCTTATTTCGTAATTTGGCATTGTCTACACCAGGGTTTCCCAACCTATGGGTCGGGACCCAAATATGGTTCGCCATTACATTTCAAAAAGGTCGCCAAGTGTCTCCCCAGGTGGCTCTGCCTCCCCTCCTCCCTCCAATTTTGAATTGCCTTGGGTCACCAAGTCTTCCTGAATTGTCAAGATGGGTTCCCATCTGGAAAAGGTTGGGAACCGCTGGTCCACACAGTGCCAAATTTCAAAATAAAGTGCTATTCTGAAATGTCCCTTACTCCTCATGGAACGAGGTTTACAGGGATGTTGAAATAGTGAGCCCGTTATATTTTGAAATAACAGGCTTGCTCAAAAGATGCGGAATAGCTATTTTGGGATACCAGAAGTATCCTGAAATAGCTCCGCAATGTAGACATGCCCTGGCTGAACAATTTTCTCTTCCCTGAGTAACCAAAGCAGAGGCTACTGCTGTGCAATCAGGAAGAACCAATTAAGAACTTGCCAGAAGCAACAGGCCAATTAGAACACCTGCAGACTGTTCAGTACCTGCTGGGGCTAATGTAAAAGGCTTCCCTTCATGGAAGGCTGGCAGGCCAAGGACTGGTAGTGAAGAGGTGCTGGGGAAAAGCAGAAGGATGTGGTTAGGTACCTGGAGAAAAGTACTGGGAGGGGTTGGTTGGGGATGTGGCTCTGGTGGTGGAGGAATTACTACCTGCTACTGCTGCCATTATGGTCCCTAGGCTGGAACCTGGAAATGAGGGTGGGCCCCAACCCTCCCTGCAGCACTATAGATGTCACTCCTGAAAGGGGAGTTTAGGGCTGAAGAGGAGTTCAGCCCCAAAACCATTTGACTGGCCTACGAAGAGGATGGTTCTGTCAGCTGTGACCCTGGCCTTTAGAAAAAGATAAGAGGTTATGTGGAGGGCCACAGCAAGCCTCTGAGGCAAACACTTTCCGTGTAGAAGCACAGCACTCCCGAGGCCCGGCCATGGCTCTGCCATAAGGGAAAGAAACATTTTCTGATCAGCTCTACTAGGTTGTGCAGCCGTAAATCAAGTTGGTGAGCAGTTCCTCTCACAAGTAGTTTCGCTGACTTTGTATAACTAAGGGTGTGTCTACGCAGCGCCGTAACTCAAAATAAGAAACGCAATTTGAGCTATGCAAATTGCATATCTTATTTTGAGGCTATTTCGAAATAGCTTCTTTCGTCATTTGGCACTGTCTACACAGCACCCGATTTTGAAATAACCCACTATTCCGAAACGTCCCTTACTCCTCATGGAATGAGGTTTACAGGGACGTTGGAATAATGAGCCCAAAATAACAGGCTTGCTGGGAAGACACAGGATAGCTATTTCGGGATACTCCAGTATCCTGAAATAGCATTGCAGTGTAGATGTACCCTAAAGTATTACTAAAATGAAGAAACATACCACAATCCAATGCAAAATCAGGAGCTGCTTGTTTTCATAATTACTTCAGCTATTCAAATTACTTTTCTGTGTCTTTATGGGGTTTCTAATCTTATGCTCAGGAAGCCTAAAATTCTCAATCTAAATTAATAGATTTACTGGGTTATTTCTGATGTCTGGTTAGAAGTACAGTGCAATAACTATTAATTAATATCAACAGTAGCTTCTGCTTAGAGACTATCAGCATTAGAAATAAATTTTAGTGACATTTCAATGAAGAGGCATCATAAAGAGATTAGATCAGGACACACACAAAGTGAGCCAGTGAAAAGAAATAACTTCAATTTTAAAAAATCACAACGGCATATTTTGTGATGGAGATCTATAATAAATAAGGTAATGTTGTTTGCTACTTCTCATAACACAAGAGCTAGGAGGTCAGCCAATGAAATTAATAGGCAACATGTTTTAAACAAAGAAAAGGAAGTATGTCTTCACAAAATGTACAGTCAACCTGTGGAACTCTTTGCAAGAGGATGTCGTGGAAGGCCAAGAGTACAACAGGGATAAAAAAGAAAGGTAAAAGTTCATGGTGGTTAGGTTCCATCAATGGATATTAGCCATCTCTAGCCTCTGTTTATCAGAACCTGGGAATAGGCAGCAGGGGATGGACCACTTGATGGTTTATGGTTCAGTTCATTCCCTCTGAAGCACCTGGCATTGGCCACTGTCAGAAGACGGGATGTTAGACTACACGAACCATTGTTCTGACCCAATATGGCTGCTCTTATGTCCCTATTAAAAATAGAACTAATAAAAAAGCTCCAGATTATTTTCCAGACTTTTCATATTACATAATCAACTAGGGAAAGATTCTGCCATGCTTATTAACGCTGAGTACAATCCTATGCTGGAAGTAGTGAAATCAGTGTGACTGTTTGAGGAGTGGGGTATTTCTTCAGTGGGAGGAAATTGCCGTTTCTTTCATATGGCTCTCCCTTCCATCTATATAATCTTCTTAACCCTGTGCTCAAGGTGTTTTCAGAGGGTAGCTGATCTCATGCAAAGCCCGAAAGATCTTCAGGATCTCTGCTGTGTAAAAACTGTATTGCCTGTACCGGCCAATGTCCTGCTTTGAAATGTGAAGACTTTCAGCCCCTCATCTTAGACATGGTAGGAGTATGAACCAGTTCATAACTAGACATTTCTCTTTTATTTTTTGGTCTTCTGTTGAGGCTGGAAACACAAACACTTTAAAATCCATCATTATGAATGTCTGGCTGTTTCCTGTCGCGAACGAGAGGCTTCATTCTGCTGCCCTTAATGGCACTGAGAATCTTAATGGCACTGGCTCTTCATTTAGCTTCCTATAACCCACTGAATGTGGGCACAAATTCCTAGGGTGCCTCTTAACTCATTGTGTATTGTTATCCTGTGGCTGAATCTCATGAGAAGCACAAGAACTTTGGTCTGATTGGGAAATGCAGCCCTGCTTCCCAGTCGGATGTGTTCCTTTAATAAAGTTGGTCTTGTCGCGTTTGCTCAGTAGTTCTGCCTTAGGCATCATCTTGTTGGTCACATGACAAAAACTGGGTTAGAAGAATGCTAAAGCAAGCCCATAAATAGAAAGAGATTCAGCATTCAGCCTTTACTACCTAAGCATAACAGTGCAGGTCTCTGGATTGTTCCCACAGCAACAGTCCAGTTCTAAGAGATGCTTAGTGCCTTCATTAGCCATTGAGTGCTCTCCGTATCTCACAAATGTTAAGTACCTTGCAAGACTAGAGGCTGACTGAGTTTTATGGCTTTTAATTACCTTGTCTCCCAAGCCTAATGTCGATTTAAATTAAGTTTGTGTCGTTTGCATTACCTTGATATTTAAAAAAAAAACTTGGTAACTTTGTAATTACAAGTAAATAAATAATTGGAAGACACATTAATATAGGAAAGTAACAACATCGTAAGAATCCTTAATACATTGTATATTAACAGAAGGCACTTTTACACCCCTGACCTTCTGTCCCCAATCTCCTGCATTAGACAGAAATCTCATCAACATGAAGCAGGACTTTCAAGAGATGATATCAAAGAGTGCATGGTCTTCCCAGATTCATTTTAGGATATTCTGTTGTAAAACCAGCCTTTATAAAAAATGCCACCTTAAGTAGAGCTATTCCTCAGGCTAGTAAAGGGGAAATAGTCCAGAGAAAATGGCCTTAACTAAAACCTCTTATCTACATAAACTAAAAACCGGGGTAAGTGTAAATCAGATGCTAAATGTATGTCTTTTCTCTGATAGTTAGGGTGGTCTTAGTTGAAACCCTGAATCCAAATACTAGAGCTCGTCTGCTGTGTGTGGAAAAAAATCAGGTTTTTTTAAGGTTTTGTTTTGGTCAAATTTCCATAGAAATTCCCAAGTTTGGGGCAGGGAGAGACCAAAGGACTTTGTCCAAAAACTGAAAATGTCAGCTAAAAGTGAGGGTCATGGTGCCTCATGGGAATGGTAGTTTACTCCTCATGACCCCATTCTCAGTGGTCTGGGTTTCCTCAGCTTGACTACCTCTCCGATAAAACACAATGACCAAGGACTCGGCATTGTTCAGCTTCCTCTCCCCAGGAGAGGAATCATGATGCCCAGTGGGAAATGTACTCTAGGGTATGTCTACACTACCCCGCTAGTTCGAACTAGCGGGGTAATGTAGGCATACCGCACTTGCAAATGAAGCCCGGGATTTGAATTTCCCGGGCTTCATTTGCATAAGCGGGGAGCCGCCCTTTTTAAAACCCCGCTGGTTCGAACCCCGTGCAGCGCGGCTACACAGGGCTCAAACTAGGTAGTTCGGACTAGGCTTCCTATTCCAAACTACCGGTACACCTACGGGGTTCGAACCAGCGGGTTTTAAAAATGGCGGCTCCCCGCTTATGCAAATGAAGCCCGGGAAATTCAAATCCCGGGCTTCATTTGCAAGTGCGGTATGCCTATATTACCCCGCTAGTTCGAACTAGCGGGGTAGTGTAGACATACCCTTAGCTAGCAATCCTGACCCACAGAGGAGAATACAGGAGGAACATTTCCAATAGATCTAGAGAAGTGATTATTCCCTTTTGTTCAGCACTGGTGAGGCCACATCTGGAGTATTCTGTCCAATTCTGGGTCCCCCATTACAGAAAGGATGTGGACGCATTGGAGAAGGTCCAGCAGAGGGCAACAAAAGGATTAGAGGGCTGAAGCACATGATCTATGAGGAGAGGCTGAGGGATTTGGACTTGTTTAATCTGCAGAAGAGAAGAGTGAGGGGAGATTTGATAGCAGCCTTCAATTACCTGAAGGCGGTTCCAAAGAGGATGGAGAGAGGCTGTTCTCAGTGGTGACAGATGGCAGAACGAGGAGCAATGGGCTCAAGTTACAGTGGGAGAGGTCTAGGTTGGATATTAGAAAAAATCTATTTCCCTAGGAGGGTGGGGAAGCACTGGGATGGGTTCCCTAGGGTGGGGGTGCAATCTCCATCCCTAGAGGTTTTTAAGTCCCGGCTCGACAAAGCCCTGGCTGAGATGATTTAGTTGGGATTGGTCCTGCTTTGGGCAGGGGGTTGGACTTGATGACCTCCTGAAGTCTCTTCCAGCCCTAGGATTCTATGGTACAATGGTTCTATACAAGGAGCGAAATGTTTTAGTTGAAAACTTTTGGGTTTGGATATACGGAACTGGTGAAACATGAACGTTTCCATTGAATGCAAACACTTTCCACACCCACGAACATTGTCTAGTTGAAAACTCTATTTTTCCTTATGTCATGATTGCCCAGCTAGATGCATCTCTAGCTCTTTGTGGTTTCCCTGAGTCCCTCCTCAGGTGTCAGTCCAATTCTCCCACTTGTCGATTTTATCCTTGAGCTACTATACTCTTTGTATCAATTGTTCTCTCCCTTCAGGAACTGACTAAGCTCACACCTCTTCCCTTCAGGAGTCTGTGGCAGGTTCCAATACTGGCTCATTTTTAAGGCATGAAGTTATGAGGCAACATTAAATAGCAAAACCTGCTTTAACCACTAAAAATCTTTTTTTATGCTCACCACAGCTTGCTGTGAAGCATATTATATAGATACACTTAAATCCTGACAGTCTGTGGTAATTTTTAGCTGAGCTAAAAATATATGTGTCGTGTTAAGAAATGGAAGCATTTAAACTGTCACTCGAGGGCCCTGGATGACATTTTTTTAATGGAAAGTTGTGAATCATTTGTAATTTATATGGCCAGGCTTCAAAGCCAAGACCTCTAAACAAAAGTCCAGGATACAAACAAGTGAATGGAAATAATGATTAGATATTTTCAAGGGGTGAACACATCTTGGAGATATTTGAATATTCAATGGCACTTTACCCTGAACTTCAAGGGGACTTAGCTGTGAGGGAATGGACTCCCCACACCAGAAGTCCTGCAAGAGCTAAATTAGACCAGGTGGGCCCAATCAGCTAATTAGACAGCAAGCAGGGGTGGTATAGGCTGGAGGCAGCTAATTAAACACAGGCCCACCTTTGCAAAAACTGGCAGGGCCTGTATTAAGCCAGGAAACTGTCCACAAAGCTGTCTTCCAAATGGCGGAGAAGGGGGGTTGAATGACTGGAAATGGGACACTGGATGGAGTGGGCGAGAACTCGGCGGGCGAACCAAACACAGACGCTCTCAGACAATTGGTTGATTGGTTTGTTCTTGCTCACATCCGCAGGGGCTAACTGCTAGCCATATGAGGGGGCAGGAAGGCGTTTCCCCAAGGTCAGATTGGCAGTGACCTTGGAAGGAGTGGGATTCACCTTCCTTTGTAGCCTCAGGTGGCAGGCCCCTTACCAGAGTTATCTGGATATATCTCAATAATTTCCTCCCATTGCAGAAAACTCAGGGATTGATGTATCTTGGCCCTTCCTAGTCTCTGCCTGTGGCCATAGTAGTCCAATTGTCTAATGGATGTAATAGTTTGTTCTCATTTGGGAGATCGGGGTCAGTGTTTTGGAGGTGATGGTGTCCTGAGGTATCCAGGCAGTCAGACAAAAGCTAATATGGTGGTCCCTTCAGCTTCAAACTCTGACTCTAACATGCAGGATCAAAGCCTTCATCCAGAATTTTTTTTCACAGGGCAGATAGAAATTGCTGTCTTCGGGTGTTAGGAGAACCACAACAGAAAAAATGAACGACTAGAACTAGTAAAAAAAAAATCAGATTTTGCCAGAAATTATGAAAAACGTTTGTTTTCATTTTTATCACAGTGTCTCATGAAAATGTTCTGATATTTTTGGCAAGTACCCGAACTAAAAAAAAAAAAAAGTGGGGAGTGGAGGTGTAACAATAGCTTTCAGTAAACATTCTCAGCTTTCTCACTTTTATTCATGAAGATCCAAAAGATTTTAACAAAAAAAAATTGCATTCTGTTTTTCGGGGCAGATTACAACTTTGTTTTATCAAAAATACTTTCTGATGAAAAAATTTCCACCTGATTTATGAGCTACAATCTGCAAGAGCACAACAAGACTTAAGAGGGTTACATTAGGGCTGTGTCTAGACTGGCAAGTGTTTCCGCAAAATCATATGATTTTGCGGAAAAACTTGCCAGCTGTCTACACTGGCCGCTTGAATTTGCGCAAGAACACTGACGATCTCATGTAAGATCATCAGTGTTCTTGCGGAAATACTGTGCTGCTCCTGTTAGGGCAAAAGCCCTCTTGCGCAAATCATTTGCACAAGAGGGCCAGTGTAAACAGCACAGGACTGTTTTGCGCAAAAAGGCCCCGATGGCGAAAATGGCGATCGGGGCTTTTTTGCGCAAAACCACGTCTAAATTGGCCATGGACGCTTTTCCTCAAAAAGTGCTTTTGTGGAAAAGCGTCCTGCCAATCTAGACGCGATTTTCTGAAAATGCTTTTAACGGAAAAGTTTTTCTTTAAAAGCATTTCTGGAAAAGCATGCCAGTGTAGACGTAGCCTAGTATTATAAAGGGCCTCGTATGTTTCTGTTTCCTGAGAAGAGGTCTGTGCACTTTCATTCTTATTTCTGAACAAGCTCAATTATGTCATTGTGAAGATCTCTTTATCTGAGTCTATTTGCAGGATCATGTACCAGTTCTTAAGCTCTTTGTGGGTTGAGTACTTCATTCCTTTTCATAAACCCATTTTACTCGTTACCATTTTCAAGTGGCACCCTCCGAAGCCTACACAACTAAATTATCCTTCATTACTTGCACCTCTCTCTCGAGGTTTGATTTGCACTACCTTAGTACTATGAGAAATTCCATTTTCCATCGGACACAGACAGAATACGCTGTATAGCTTATTCTGTTTACAATTTGTTTCCATCTGATACGTCCCTTCTGAGCCAGTGAGCTGCCATGCATGATACATTGCAGATGTCTGATAAACTTCTGCTGTGCCATCAGGATCAGGCTCACAAACCATAGATGTTCTGGGCGAGAGCACATCTCCACTGATCTAATTTATCTTTGCAGTTAACATAACTGTGCGGCAGTCACCTGCTCTTTTTCTAACTAAAAATCAACTCAACTCGCTCCAAAAAAAAATAACCAATTATCTAAGAGCAACTTCTCCAAGCAAAGCTGCTTTTGCTCCCTTGAGGTCAGATTCTGTCTGTGCAAACAGACTGTTAATCAGCTCGTGGAATTTTAAGATTAATCTTGAAGACAGCTTCATACCAAAGGACTGGGAATCTTCTCTAGACTTCCTGCTTCCAGAAGGTCAGATTGTTTAATCACTCTGCATTTCAATTCCCCATCTCTAAAATGGGGGTAATATAGTATTTTCTTTCTTCCACCCTTTGTCTATTTATGCTGTAGGAGCCATGAGACGGGGACTGTTTCTTATAACATACAGAGAGTGCACCTAGCACAATGGGTCCTTATCTTGGTTGGGGCTTGTATGAGCTAGTGTACTGGAAGTGCCAAATGATAAGAATTTAGCCCTCTCTCAGCGTATCACATCTTTCAAAGTTTGAATGATACCGGGATGTAAAGGGGTAACCGGTAAGAATCACTCTCACCAGATAATGCGTATTGTTAACCGGTGGACCTCAGAGCTGCTCCAATTCGGCCAGGCCTGCTATGTCATGCTGTGGATGGGGCCTGCTCCGGCCTGGCTGGGCCTGTTGCATTGTGCTACAGCAGGGGGAAAGGGGGCTGCTCCGTGGTTAACCAGTTAAACATAATGTTTAACTGGTTAACTTTTTAAATGACAGTTTACATCCCTAAATGATACTGTACATGTAGCCAAGAATCTCTTCTGAGAATACTGTACATGTAGCTTCCACATGGTTGGATGCTACGATTTAGTGGATCTGAAATTCAATCCTCAGTTTTCCAACATAGCAAATGCCAGGAGTTACTTGTTTTAATTAGACGTGTTTGGAAAAGGCCAATATTTTTCCAAGACATTTAAACTTTTCTAAAAAATCAATAAAAACTGGAGGCGGGAATCCACCTTCCGACTTTCAGTAACAATGTTGAATTTCCAATTTGTCTCAAAACTGAACATTTTAAAACCAAACCACAATTTTCATTTATTTTCAAATAAATAAACAAAGAGCTATTTTTCACCCCAAACAAGTTTTGATTAAAATTAAATTCAACTAGCTCTAGTATCAACAATAAAATAACCCATTTATAAGACTGCTTATTCTGATAACCATGGGTGTCTTGACTCGGCAGTTATTGTGGTTGAAATCTAGTATAATTTCATGTACAGAATCATGCTGTAGCTGGTTTAACCTATTATGCTCAGGTGTTTTGCTGAATAGAAATGGGGGATTAATGGCATACTCCAAGTTAAGCATGCTCTTAAATGCTTTGTTTAATCAAGGTGTAGATTTCATTTGCAATTAGACCAAAATACTTCTCTGGAAATCTGTTCAAGAATAGCACTAAGAGATAGATACCTGCTAGCGGTGAATAGATTGATTGGTATTTGAAAGAAAAGTCTATTAAAATTTAAATGAAATAAACTCTACCTACTGGAAAATAAATGAGCTTTTTAGCAATGGTCTGGATTCTACCAGCAGCCTCTCTGAGCTCTTATCAGCTGTATTTTAGCCCAGGTGGAGTGAGTGGGACAGAGCAAAAGCTTAATAAAAATAAGTGGGACTTAGTTTAGCTCTTTCATGTAGCTAAATTATCAACAGATTAGTAACCTGTCCAAAGCAGATTTAGCCAGGGATTTACTCAGCTGAGGAGTGTGCAGGCAGTATTCCAACTCTTCAGCCAAACGGGCCTTTGTCACGGAGTTTCATAGAAAAGAATTTGAATCCCATCAAAATTCTCCTTGGCAAGTGATTCTCAAAAAATGCTGACTCTTCAATTCCAAACTCTTCCCTGGGCATGACCTCTTTTTTTCATTTCAATTGTCCTTGTAAATATTTTGTTGCTCTCCTAGACGGAACCATACAGTCAATTGGATTTTTGCCAGACTCGTGAAGTGGCTGGTTGAATAACAATGACGCCAAGGAACCCCTATCAAGTGTGGAGCCCCTGGCACTGTGCAAACTTGCCATAAGAGACAGGAACTGCCCGGGAGAGCTCACAGCCCACACACAACAAAGGGGATACAAGCACTGAGAAGTGAAGTGACTTGTTCAAAGTCTCGCAGCCTCTCAAAACTAGCAACTGAGCATAGAGCTTCTGAACCCAGTCCATTGTCCCCTGTACGGCTGTTCCTCTTTAAATACTATGCTTATCAATAGGGCCATCTCCTTAGAAATGGCAAGGGGAGTTGGAGAGAGAGAGAGAATATGCAGCCCCAAGCACAGCTCCTTGTGCTTGTTCGGCTGCATGGCAGAGCGAGGGTATAAGGTGGGAGCCAATTGTCTTGCTGAAATAAATGGGTCTAAGATAAAGTGCTGTAAGTGATTGACCCTCCGTCCCTACAGTCGGACCCTGTTGGCACAGCCACTCTGTCCTCACTGGCCACTGAACAGACATGGAGCTGAGCCATGACCCAAGCAGAAGCCACATGAGTTAACATGTGAGACACAGGGGACCCATAATCAGCCTAACAGAACCACCTCCCTGCCAAGCCGGGGTGGCAAAGCAGGCTCCAGCCAGTCACGTTTTACCTGCCTTTTATTTGGGTGACGTGCTGCACTCGGTGCTAATCAGAGAGACTAAAGCTCATTTTGCAGGCCATGCACCAGTGGGTGTTTGCCTAGCGCAGATTAGAATGGAGTCCGGAGAGTGCAATTTGGGAGCTGGATTCATCGTGTGCAGTCTTGTCTTTCACGCAGTGAATGAGAGCCAGCAGGGCAATCAAACACAGGGACGCTTTATGTTCCATGTACTTCCCTCCCGGAATTCCCTTTTTTAAGTCCCATCTGCCTCTTTTTGTTTCTTTGCCTCATACCCTACCAGTTCTCTTTCCCTCTCTCTCCATGAGGCCAGTCTTTTATTTTGCCACCTTTTCCTTTCCCCTCTGTCATCTTCATTGTTCTTTTTTTTTTTTTTTTTTTTTTTTGACCCTCCCTTCTATTTCCTTTGGCTATTTTTTACCTTTCTCACCTCATCTTCCTGCCTGAACTCCTTGTTTTAAGAAAACTACCCGGCCTTATCTCTATACTTCCACTATTCATCTATCATCCCTTCCATTCTATCTCTTCACAAACTCCCTCACACTGTTGGGCTGTGTCTACACTGGGCCACTTATTCCGGAAAATCAACCGCTTTTCCGGAATAAGCTGCGAGCTGTCTACACTGGCCCTTGAATTTCCGGAAAAGCAACGATGCTCTACTGTACAAAATCAGCTGCTATTCCGGAAAAATTATTCTGCTCCCGCTCGGGCATAAGTCCTTATTCCGGAACACTGTTCCGGAAAAGGGCCAGTGTAGACAGCCCAGTAGTCTTTTCCGGAAAAAAGCCCCGATCGCAAAAATGGCGATCGGGGCTCTTTTCCAGAAAAGCGCGTCTACATTGGCCACAGACGCTTTTTCAGAAAAGGGCTTTTCCGGAAAAGCAGCCTGCCAATGTAGATGCTCCTTTTCCAGAAAAACTTAAAACGGAATACTATTCCGTTTTAAACAGTTCCGGAAATTCATGCCAGTGTAGACGTAGCCTTGCTGTGGGAATTCTGCTGATCTTACCCCTGAAACAGCTTCCCTGTAGCATTCAACAGCTCTGTGTCTTTTCCTTCCCTGGCCTATAATTCTTAGTCTCTCTCTCTCTCTCATTTCTATTTCTACTCTGCAAGTATTGTGTAATTCTGTCACAAGTGTGTGTTCTGTGGGGGAAGAAGTCTTGATTCTTGTAGGATGGGCTTTGTAACTTTGCAAGGATGCCCTATGTATCCATAGGTGTAATGTTACATTTCCCACTATGATGATGGTCATTTCTAAATCCTGGAAATCGATACTTCCTCGTGGCGCAATCTCATTTCAAGGCTACTCTCTGAAATTTCAGCACAACAAAAGAGGCATGCCAGGCATATGATCTTCCCACCACAAAAACGAGCATTAGGGCCATAACTGTGCCAATACAACTCTGCTGCCCTCAATGGGAAGATTTTGGTTTTGGGGTTGGATTTGGATGTTAAGGCATGTCCTATGACTTGAAGGAAGTAGATGAAGGAGGAAGGGCTCCATGAAGCATGTGAGGCGTGGCACAAAAATAGTCCTTGCAATGGGAATATACCATCCCCTCTATCGCTCCCTTACTATAGCAGGAGTACAAACCCACCCCTACAGACAACCTAGAAGGTTGTCCAACACAGCAGGCAGCACTGCTATCTCTGCACATGGTGCAGTGTTTACTGAGTCCAGTCCTGGAGAGATTGAGCTGTTTGGAGCACATGAACTAGAATGATTAGAAACTCCATATAACCCATTTGCCTGCCTGATTATTTATCTGTGATTCTCATGCACTTGGGCCTTGTTCATATTATTTATATAAGTGGGCAAGCATGTCTGAGGAGCCGTCCAAAACAAGTCACACTGAATTCCTGGCCAAAAATGACCATCAAGGCGCAGAGATGTAAGCTCCTTGGAGTGCACAGAATGGCCAGCATGTAAATAAACCGGGGCAAGGTGGAGGAAAGTCTACCGTGGAAGAGCTGGAACAAAATTGGAGGCCAAAATGATCCCAGATGTCTCGATTCCAATAGAAATGTACCAAGCCTGTCAAATAGCTGCAGATGGACTCTGACCACTATGCTGAGGAAGGGTTGTCAGGAAACAAGACCTTAATTGAGATGGAACTGTCGGACAGAGAGTAAAGCTAACCTTGCTGACCTTCACTGATCTGGAGTGACCTGAAAGGGGAGATGTTATATTCAAGCTCTCTGAAAGCCTACAGGGAGGTATATTTCTGGTTTCCCCTGTGAGAAATGTCTCTCTAATACCCCTCATGATTGAACACTTCTAAATGTTTAGAAAGCTTGACTTAGCAATTAATCAATCCATTGCTAGGCTGCATTAGAGAAGAGGAGAGTTAATACTGAGCCACGTATTAGAGAAATAACACGGCTGCGACTTCTTTACTTGAAGGAAGGCAGGAACTAATTTTTAAAGGTCTTAAGGGGGGAGAGAGCTAATGTCACTCCTGGCCTGCTTAGAAGGACAATGGTTTGACCAAAGGCATTAATGAAGTAAATAGATACTACCCTGCTTCACAGTGATGTGAGGAGTAATTAGCAGCAGATTTGACAAGTTACAAGGAGAAATGATGCTGCCTCATATTTTCTTTTACTGCTTGCTTCATCTAGTTAGAAGATGAATCCATCTCTCGTGCTGCTTTTGTCATAGGGAACTGGCTTTTTGGGGTTATTTTTTCATGACCAATGTTCCACGCAATAATGCAGTTGAACCTTTCTAGTCCGGCACTCTATGGTCCAACAATATCTGTGGTCTGGCATGATTTTAGTTAGCCCAAAGTCCACTTATCATGGGTGTGGCCAAGTTTCACGTGGTCCCATGAAGTTTGCTTACAGCCAATACTCCCAGCTCTCACTGGTCTGTGCTGCCATTTAGCTCTAATTTCTCCTAAATGTCTCTTAAGAGCCTAGTAAGCAGTGAACAGCTTGGTAGTGCTGCTAGACAATATTGATCTTCCATGGTCCAGCAAATTCTCTGGATTGGCACTGGTCAGGTCCCAAGCATGCTGGACTAGAGATATTCAACCTATAGTTCCCTGCACTTTGTGCCTTTCCTGTAACTGTTTAAAACTTCATGCTGACACTGCTTTCTAGAAATGGGCAAAATTCATGCACCTAGGGAGAAGAATTAACCAGATTGTAGCAATTACAGACCTAACATGCATCATCTTTCTACCCGATTTCAGATTCTATTATATTAGCTCAAAGCACAGAAAGCCATCATCCCTTAGGGGGAGAACCAAGAGTGGCAATTTAGTGGAACCAGAGACTTTGTAATATGATTGTTAACTTGCAATAGTTCAAGAGAGACTGAATGTAACCAATTTAAGGATATTGATCAAGCTGGAAGATGAACTAGTATAAAAATCAGTTTGTTACTTACCAAAAAAGACAGAGCAAAAAAGAAAAAGAAAACTGCACACATGTTTGGACATATTTGCAGCTGGATTTGCCCTCTATGTAATTAGCTACGCATGGAAAGAAATCAGTTCTCTACCATGTGAAATGACTCTGTGACTATAAAATGTAGCCATCTGTAACACATAAGGAAGACTAAAGTACTGTACGTGTTGTGCATTATTTTGTTCATTCATCACTTGGCACATGGATTTGGGGGCTGTTGCTTCTTTGCTTTCAGAGTTCAGGAGTGCTTTAGCAGAACAGCTCACAACTATCTGTGTCTGATATAAAACTTAGAAGCATTAGGTCTTGTCGTCAATGTCCCACAGTTTGGACTTTGAGGGCATGAAGAGCAAGGTGCACCAAAGAGCTGTGCTGTAACTCCCCCATGTGTGCATGCGCTAAAAGGTTCCTAGTTCACATTAATGTAGACCATCAAAAGCCATGTCTACATTACAGAGAATATCAAAGCTGCCGCAGTCGATCGTCCAGGGTTTGAATTAGCAGGTCTGGTGAAGACACGCTAATTATAGCTGAGAGCACTCCTGTTAACACCAGTAGTCCTGCTGCTACAAGAAGTAAGGGAAGTCAAAGAGAGAGTGTGCCTCCTCAATTTCCCATGGTGTGGACAGTGCCAAAAGTCAAGTTAAGATACTTTGATGCACGCTACACACTTAACATAGCTGGAGTTGCGTATCTAAATTCAAACTTATCCCCTAGTACAGACCTAGCCAAAAGGATGACATTCATTTGAACTAGAAACCTTTTTGCAGCCTCAGTATCTACTCGGGGGATGTTATAGTGCAGCACTTTGGTGCACACTGCTGTTAGCATCTCTGTGGTCTTGCAGTGTAGAGCAATATAGACAAGCCCATAGTGAGACTGTGGGTGAGTGCAAACTCCACTGTTATTTCAAGATAACTAGCATTATTTTGAAATAACAATGTGAGCGTCTATACAGGAATTCCGTTATTTTGAAATAATTTGGAAATAACAGATGGCTTATTCCAAAATCTGTAAACCTCATCCTATGAGGAATAATGCCTATTCTGAAATAGCTATTTCAAAATAAGGAGTGTGTAGATGCTCCACTGTTGCTATTTCGAAATAGATTGGCTGTGGTGAGGGTCTAAGTTATTCCTCCCCAGTGCCTCCTGAGGCTCTAAATCGAGATAGCACGTCTACATTAAGGAAGCCTTCTTCGGATTAATTTTAAGGCTTCCCTGCACTGTAGACGTGCTATTTCAAAATAAGCTATTTTGGAATAACTATTCCGGAATTAGCTTATTTTGAAATAAGCGTGCAGTGTAGATGTAGAAACTTAGTGCAACAGAGAATATTCTTCATCAATCTGCTGGTGAGTTGACAGAAAAATCACATCCTGCATGCTGTTGTAACAATCTTTGCATAAGGTATGTCTTACAAGATAACACTGGAAAATTCATAATTTGCTGGTCAATGTTGTCCTCATTAAACTGTGTGTGTGTTTTCATTATATGTGAAGTTACAAGATTTCACTGTATGGTGTTAACACATGTTTTAAATTCCACAACCCTCCCCAAGCAGAAGTTGGCAAACAGGTCTGTCTTAAACAAGGGAATCCAGTTAAGCAGTAATCAGAGTTCTCAAGCAGGATGAAACACAAAGTTCAAATAAGTGAGGAGAAAACCCAGCAGGGAACATCCCTCCATATAGACTCTTTGTCTCCTTGATCTCAGGTGGAAATACTTTTCAAGAGGGGGAATGAAACTTATTGAAAGGACAGCCAAATGCCCACCTCTCTCTTCCTGCCCATCACATTCTCTGCACCAGAGAAGACAAAAAGGAACAGACATTGGACTTGGGAGGAGGGGATCTGACCTGAGGGGTTTGAACTTGTTGGAAACATGTAGTGACAGAGTTCGCTTTTCAACTAAGTTAATTTCTTAAAACACGTGATCAGGTTCTACTTATGTGATGAATAGAGCAAGGATCCCTTTTCTGCACATTCTCAGTCACAGAAAGAAATTCCCAGGTGCACCCTCCTGGGCTCTTAGAGGGTTTTGCATTTGGGTGGTGGGAGCAATACCAAGCCAAGGCCAGGACATCCATGACCTTGAGGAGTTTTAACACAAGCCTTTAGTGGTGAGATGCTTTTAAAGTCTCTTGTGGGCCCCCACCTTCTGTCCTCAAATTCTCAAGGATGTTCCCCATGCTCGCGCTCTATCTTTAATTTTCTTGTAACCATTTCTGACTTTTATGCCTCAGTACTTACTCACTTCAAATCTTCCTCCTTGTAGTTTCCAAACTTGGCTTATTGTTGATCAATTCCAGTGTGTTTAAATCAAAGTGTCTGGCAACTGTATTTCAGATAATAATCTGGCATATTATTCCCTTAAAGGAATAATGGATTTACTGTATGTGTACTGTCCAGGACAGGAATGGGCAGCATGCGACATATATTTCTAGGGAGAAATCAGAGAGTGGTGGTCAGTGGGGTGCTGTGGTCACCCTGCACTACAACCAAGGCTGGAGAGTGCCAGCATGTAGCAGGCAGGATGCAGTCACTCAGGCCGTGTCCAGACTCAGGGGTTTTTTCGGGAAAAGTAGCCTTTTCCCGAAAAAACTTCCCCTGCGTCCAGACTCAAGCCGTGTTCTTTCGAAATTATTTCGAAAGAACGCGGCTTTTCTTTCGATGGCGGTAAACCTCAATTTACGAGGAAGAACGCCTTCTTTCGAAAGTTCCTCTTTCGAAAGAAGGCGTTCTTCAATGTAAAGAGGCCGTCTTCGAAAGAGAGCATCCAGACTCGCTGGGTGCTCTCTTTCGAAAAAGCGGATTTCTCTTTCGAAAGATCTGCCTGCAGTCTAGACGCGATCTTTCGAAAGAGGCTCTTTCGAAAGATGCTTTCGAAAGAGCCTCTTTCGAAAGAAGCCTGCAGTCTAGACATAGCCCCACAGGCACACAGCATGTGGCTATGTAATGTCTGAAAGTCGTGCCCCACCTTCTATTTTGCATAAAGCTCAATATTATTATAAAACTTCCCAGTAAGGGCCAGTGAGCCAGATTCATCACCAAAAATGAACACAAAGCTGATGTAATTAAAGACAGACTGGTGTTAATGACTGTTTCCCAGAACAGATAGAGTGATTAAGACAGAGGGTACAGCTTCAGGGGTGAATCCCACTCAAGGCAGTATGTTTCCTGAAAGAAGACGGGGCTAGCAGAGTCGTTGGAGGATGTGGACGGCAGGATTTTGCCCATGCTGCCCATCCAGATGGCTCCTGATTCCAAAGTTATGATGAGTTCTTCCCTTAATGGGTCTTCATCCCTTCCCTACCTTTTCCATATGAAGGAAACCCCATTGCTTGAACTTCATTGTTCTGCTGTCTTTATCGCATCGATTTCTTGGTTGGATGGAGTAGTCTAGCTCCTGTCATCTGATCAGTAATCAATACACTTGTTTATTTGATTGTAATGTAATAAAATCCAGAGGCCCCTGCTACCCATAAGAAAGAGTCAGGGTACACAACAGAGAAAATTAGGTTGTGCTTATGTGTGCAGTGCTTGTAGAAATGTAATTAAATTGGCAGCTACTGGGACTTATTATGTAGCTCCTCCCCGAGGCCCAGAATAGGACAAAACCTCGCAGACTGATGTTCTCTGTGGGCAAGGACTGGTTTCTTTGTTATTTGTCTGTACAATGATTAGCACAGCAATTCTTGCCCAAGTACTACAGCAGCCAGAATATTAATAATAATAGCAACAAATGCTACCTGATAGACAGCATGGCATCCAATTGCATCTACCTGTCTCTTTAAGGGAATAGACTTTTGTTCAACTTTTATAAAACATTCACAACTTGAATTAAAAAAAAATACCTGCCAGCAATAAGGTGTTGACCCCCTTCCCTTGAAAATATCATGTTGAATTCTAAGAAAATGAATGAAAAGAAATTGGACCTGGCTTTATCTTTTCCTGAGCTTGATTAGGTCATAGAAAGTGCACTTAATACTCATGCCTCACAGCTACAATCACCACAGCAATAGAGGAGCTAATAGAACAGAGAGAAATGAATAGAAATTAAAAAAAAATTAACAAACATTCCAGCCACCTGATTTATTTGAAACCCTTTTCTTGGCAAACTTCTCAGTAAGGATAAGGACATATGCATAATTTAGATGTTAATCGGAGCAGACTGTCAGCAGCAGAGTGAGTACAAAAAATTATATGTTGACAGCTCTCCCTAGCCTTCGAATGCTATTCATGGCAAAGCTTCAATATAGAAATCGTATCATATAAATATTTGTAACTGTCATGATGATGGGATGTGCACAAATCTCCATCGCAAGCCACCTCCTGGCTCATATGATTCTGGCATAATTAGGCAGAGTTTTTTTCAACTCAAGAAGGGCTGACAATGTGAAGAGATTCAGGGTTCAGGTCTGGCATTGGCCAAGCTTTAAAGTAAGTAGTAATTTGGAGTGCTTTAGTTTTTTGTTCCCATTGCTAGACCTTGTCAAGGTGCCTGATTTTCAAACAACACTGACCCTGCCTGCCCTCCGAAAATCAGGCTTCTTTAAAAAGGGGGTAGGTTTAGAAGATAAAATAAAAAAAGAACAAGTTAAAAATCACTTAGAAAAGTTAGATGTCTGCAAGTCACCAGGGCCTGATGAAAAGCATCCTAGAATACTCAAGGAGCTGACAGAGGAGGTATCTCAGCCTTTAGCTATCATCTTTGGAAAATCATGGAAGATGGGAGAGATTCCAGAAGACTGGAAAAGGGCAAATCTAGTGCCCATCTATAAAAAGGGAAATAAAAACAACCCAGGAAACTACAAACCAGTCAGTTTAACTTCTGTGCCAGGAAAGATAATGGAGCAAGTAATTAAGGAATCCATCTGCAAACACTTGGAAGATAATAAGGTGATAGGGACCAGACAGCATGGATTTACATAAGAATATACAAATAGCAATACTGGGTCAAACCAAAGGTCCATCCAGCCTAGTACCCTGTCTACCGACAGTGGCCAGTGCCAGGTGTCCCAAAGGGAGTGAATGGAACAGGTAATGATCAAGCGATCTCTTTCCTGACATCCATCTCCACCCTCTGACAAACAGAGGCTGGGGACACCATTCCTTACCAAAACTGGCTAATAGCCATTTATGGACTTAACCTCCATGAATGCATCTCGTTCTATTTTAAACCCTGTTATAGTCCTAGCCTTCACAACCTCCTCAGGCAAGGAGTTCCACAGATTGACTATGTGCTGTGTGAAGAAGAACTTCCTTTTATTGGTTTTAAACCTGCTGCCCATTAGTTTCATTTGGTGGCCCTTAGTTTTTATATCATAGGAAAAAGTAAATAACTTTTCCTTATTCACTTTCTTCACACCACTCATGATTTTATATACCTCTATCATTTCCCTCCGTTAGTCTCCTCTTTTCCAAGCTGAAAAGTCCCAGTCTCTTTAATCTCTCCTCATATGGGACCCATTCCAAACCCCTAATCATTTTAGTTGCCCTGCTCTGAACTTTTTCTAATCCCAGTATATCTTTTTTGAGATGAGGAGACCATATCTGTACGCAGTATTCAAGATGTGGGCATACCATGGATTTATATAAGGGCAATAAGATATCCTCTGTCTTATTCTCTATCCCTTTTTTAATGATTCCTAACATCCTGTTCACTTTATTGACTGCCACTGCACACTGCATGGATGTCTTCAGAGAACTATCCATGATGACTTCAAGATCTCTTTCCTGATTAGTTGTAGCTAAATTAGCCCCCATCATATCATATGTATAGTTGGGGTTATTTTTTCCAATCTGCATTACTTTACATTTATCCACATTACATTTCATTTGCCATTTTGTTGCCCAGTCACTTAGTTTGGTGAGATCTTTTTGAAGTTCTTCACAGTCTGCTTTGGTCTTACCTACCTTGAGCAGTTTACTATCGTCTGCAAACTTTGCCACCACACTGTTTACCCCTTTCTCCAGATCATTTATGAATAAGTTTAATAGGACTGGTCCTGGGACTGACCCGTGGGGAACACCACTAGTTACCCCTCTCCATTCTGAAAATTTACTATTTATTCCTACCCTTTGTTTCCTGCCTTTTAACCAGTTCTCAGTCCATGAAAGGATCTTGTCAAACCAGGCTAATAGCTTTCTTTGATAGGATAACGAGTCTTGTGGATAAGGGAGAAGTGGTGGACATGGTATACCTAGACTTTAGTAAGGCATTTGATATGGTCTCGCATGATATTCTTATCAATAAACTAGGCAAATACAACTTAGATGGGGCTGCTATAAGGTGGGTGCACAACTGGCTGGATAACCGTTCCCAGATAGTAGTTGATAGTTCACAATCCTACTGGAAAGGTATAACAAGTGAGGTTCCACAGGGATCTGTTTGGGGACCAGTTCTGTTCAATATCTTCATCAACGATTTAGATATCAGCATAGAGAATACGCTTATTAAGTTTTCAGATGATACCAAGCTAGAAGGAGTTGCAGCTGCTTTGGAGGATAGGGTCATCTGGACAAATAGGAGAAATGGTCTGAGGTAAAACAGGATGAAGTTTAATAAGGACAAATGCAGAGTGCTCCACTTAGGAAGGAACAATCAGTTTCACACATATAGGATGGGAAGTGACTGTCTAGGAAGGAGTACGGCAGAAAGGGATCTAGAAAGGGAACCTCCCTTGTTGCAGTTTAAGCCCATTGCTTCTTGTTCTATCCTCAGGGGCCAAGATGAACAAGTTTTCTCCCTCCTCCTTATGACACCCTTTTAGATACCTGAAAATGGCTATCATGTCCCCCCTCAATCTTCTCTTTTCTAAACTAAACAAACCCAATTCTTTCAGCCTTCCTTCATAGGTCATGTTCTCTAGACCTTTAATCATTCTTGTTGCTCTTCTCTGGACCCTCTCCAATTTCTCGACATCTTTCTTGAAATGTGGTACCCAGAACTGGACACAATACTCCAACCAAGGCCTAATCAGCGCAGAGTAGAGTGGAAGAATGACTTTCTCGTGTTTTGCTCAACACACCTGTTAATGCATCCCAGAATCATGTTTGCTTTTTTTGCAACAGCGTCACACTGTTGACTCATATTCAGCTTGTGGTCATAGAATCATGGGATTCTATCCGTCCCTAGAGCAGGAAAAAGAAGGCAAGTCAAGATTATCATTAACAACAAACTCCTCAGTGCTATAAGAAGGGCTTTGAGATGGTTATTGGATGTCATTTATGAACAGAGTTGCACCTGACGAAGTGGGTCTTTGCCCACGAAAGCTTATGCTCCTACACTTCAGTTAGTCTATAAGGTGCCACAGGACTCCTCGCCATTTATGAACAGAGGGTCTCCACTTGAGTAGCGAGGGAAATAGATTTCTGGGTACAGGTGGCCACATATGATTTTAAAAAGCTTTAAAGAAGAAACCCTGGAGATATGATTGGGAGAGGCTCACTTAATCATGTAATGCCTGATTGTAACATCGACCAGGAGAACACTCAAGTAAGAAATGATACATCAATGAAGAAAAGAACAGCTGTGGATCGGAGAGTGGACATTAAGAGGAAAAATTGCTTCACTGGTATTGGCACTAACAGTCAGGTGATACCTACAGTAGAAGGATTGTACCCCATTTGGTGAGGAATGTGAGCAAAGCAAAGTAGAAACTACCAAGAGGTTTGTACACCAATGCAATGTTATAGTCCTAGCCTTCACAACCTCCTCAGGCAAGGAGTTCCACAAACAAAATGGAGGAACTAGAACTCTGCTGCTAGAAGTGAAACCAGATCTAAAAAAGATAAGACAAACATGGTGGAATAGTAGTGCTGACTGGAGTACAGGTATGGACAACTATGTGCTGTTCCGGAAAGACTGAACTAAAGTGGTAGAATAGCATTTTGTATTAATGATGAGGTAGTGGACATTGGAAGTGATGGAATGGATAAAGCAAACTCTCTTGGGTCAAAATCACTCTGAGAAAGAAAGCTACTAAAAATTCCCCTGGGATAGTACTTCAGCTGTGCTACAGACCTTCAGGATATGACTTGGGTATGGATAGAAAACTTGTTGTACTGTTTTTAGTGAAATAAATACTATTAGGAATTCTGTGTTTATGGGAGACTAACTTTCCTGATACACATTGGAGGACAAGTGCTACTAATAATAATAGGGTCCCCATTTTCCTGGATTTCTTCATCAAATACTTGCTGAGCCAATAAGAGGTAATGCCATTTTAGCTGTGGTATTGGCAAATAGTGAGAACCTCATAAAAGAATGGGTTGTAGAGGACAGCTTTGGTTTGAGTGATCATCAGCTAATTCCGTTTAAATAATTGGAAGGATAAGCAAAATTATATCTGCAACAAAAGGTCCTTGACTTCAAAAGGATAAACTTTTAAAAAGTTAAGGGAATTAATTAGGGAATCAGATTGGATTGAAGAACTCAAGGATCTGGAATTACTTTAAGACAAAGGTGAGAAAGTCAAAGTTGGATAAACTATTTCAAGCCTGCATCCCAAGCTGGAAGAAAACATTTGTAGGGGAGAGTTGCAAACCAAGGTTGATGGACAACCATCTCAAACAGGTTATGAAGAGAAAGGGATCACTCGATGATTCCCCGTTCTGTTTACTCCCTCTGCGGCACCTGGCATTGACCACTGTTAGAAGATACGACACTATGCTAAGTGGACCTTTGGTCCAATCCAGTATGGCCATGCTTTTGTTCATCTGTTCTAAAGTACAAAGTCTACATGGAATGGAAGATGGGAGGAATCAGCAAAGAAAGCTACCTCTTGGAGGTCTGTAAGTGTAGGGATAAAGTGGGAACTGCCAAAAACCAAGCAGAGTTGAACCTTGCAAAGGGAATTAAATCAACAGCAAAAGGTTTTAGACTCATTTAAATAAAAAGAAAGCAAGAAATAAGTGGGACCCCTAAACATTGAGAATGGGATGGAGATTAAAGATAATCTAGGCATTGCCCAACACCTAAACAAATACTTTGCTTTGATTTTTAATGAGCTAATGAAGAGCTTGCAGGTCATGGCAGGATGGCTCATGGGAATGAGGATATGGAAGTAGAAATTGCCACATCTGAGGTGGAAGTCAAACTCAAAGAGCTTAATGGGAGTAACTCAGGGGGAGGGGCCTGCATAATCTTAATCTGAGAATATTAAAGAGACTAGCACATGAAATTGCAAGCCAAATAGCAAGGACTTTTATTTAGACTCATGGGCTGCGTCTAGACTGGCAAGTTTTTCCGCAAAAGCAGCTGCTTTTGCGGAAACACTTGCCAGCTGTCTAACTGGCCACTTGAGTTTCTGCAAGAACACTGACTTCCTACTGTCTGAAATCAATGCTTCTTGCGGAAATACTATGCTGCTCCCATTCGAGCAAAAGTCCTTTTGCGCAAATCTTTTGTGCAAAAGGGCCAGTGTAGACAGCTCAGATTTGGTTTGCGCAAAAAAGCCCCAATTGCAAAAATGGTGATCAGGGCTTTTTTGAGCAAAAGTGCATCTGGATTGGCCATGGACGCTTTTCCGCAAAAAGTGCTTTTGCGGAAAAGCGTCCGTGCCAATCTAGACGCTCTTTTCTGCAAATGCTTTTAACGGAAAACTTTTCCGTTAAAAGCGTTTGCGGAAAATCATGCCAGTCTAGACGTAGCCATGGGTTCTACCCTCTAACCAGAAAATTGCTAATATATTTGCTATTTTTAAGAAAAAGAAACTACAAGCTTGCTTGACCTCAGCTGTATGCAAGGTCTTGGAACAAATTTTGAAAGAAAGTAGTTAAGGACACAGAGGTTAACATTAATAGGCCTAAAAAACATGATTTTACAAAAGCTAGACACTGCCAGACACACCTGGTCTCCTTCTTTGAGACAACTGATTTTTTTAGACAAAAGAAAAGCAGTATATCTAATCAACCTGGATTTCAGTAAGACATTTGATACAGTTCTGCATGGGAAATTGTTAGTTAAATTGGAGAAGATGAAGATTAATATGAGACTTCTAAGATGGATAAGGAACTGGTTAAAGGGGAAACTACTGCAGGTCATACTAAATGACCTTGGCACAAAAACTAGAAGTCTGCTAATAAGATTTGTGGTTGACACAAAGTTGGGAGGTATTGTCAATATAGTGGAGGACCAAAATACCACACAAGATGTGGATGACCTTGAAAACTGCAGCAATAGAAATGGGGTGGAATTTAATAGTACAAACTGCACGATCACGCACTTAGGAACTAGCAAAAAGTATTTTTGTTAGTTTCTATGAGCTCATCAGTTGAATGTGACAGAAAAGCAGAAAAACATGGGGGTGTGGGTTGTCACACATGAACCACCAATGTAGACTAATGCAGTTGTAGGATGCATCAGACAAGGTATTTCTAGTACAATAGGAAACTATTAGTGCTGTTATTTAAGGCATTGGTGAGACCTCATCCAGAATAGTGTGTACAATTCTGGTCTCCCATTTTAAAGAGAGATTAATTCAAAGTGGATCAAGTACTGAGAAGTGCTACTGGGATGATCAGAGGAATGGAAAACCGACCTTTTGAGAGAAGACTCAAAGAATTTGGCTTCTTTAGCACAACCAAAAGAAGGTTCTCTCTAAATAAATGTGTCAGAGGGACAAATACCAGGGAGGGAGAAGAGTTATTTAAGCATCAACATGAACGCAAGAACAAAGGGTTATAAACTGTCCATCGACAAATTTGGGCTTGAAATTAGATGAAGGTCTCCAGCCATCAAAAGAGTGAAATTCTTGAGTAGACTTCCAAAGGAACGACTGAGCTTGATAACTCTACGGAGGGGATGGAATGAGACATTGGCATGTTGGTAATCTGCGACTGTTGGCAGCAAATAACTCCAATGGTTGATGATGGCACACTAGCTGTGGAGGGCTCTGCGTTATTCCAGTGAATAAACCCTTTTAATTCTGCCCCATTTTGTGAATAGATGGATTTGAAAGCATTCTATTAAATTGCAATGTACCACTTTCAAAGAAAGTCACCTGACAGTGTACCCCTTGTTACTGTATACAGATAATGGAATTTTTCATATTAATTTACAAAACGTTTCTCACTACTTTTTCTTCCTGTGTGCTTCCACTACAGTTACAGTTTTTTCCAGTGCTGGCACATGACACGTCCTGGTCTAGAGTAGGGATGTTAAAATGCAATTACTTCCCTAATCAAATAGTCGATAGATTTTGTCGACTATTCAATTAGTCGATAATGGTAAGCAGTTGTGGCGCTCAGTGTGGCTCATTCACAGCAAAACCTTCCCAGCTGAAGCTCTGCATTGTAAAACCCAGAGAAGCCGGCATGCCAAGTTGGAAGCTCGGCCCCTGCTCTATAGGTGTCTTTTCATTCATCACACTTCACGCACAGAGGTGTGATGAATGAAAAGACACCCACGGAGCAGGAGCTGAGCTAGCAACTTCGCCCTGAGCTTCACAATGCAGAGCCGCAGCTCTATGTGAGTATGAGAGGTGTGATGAATGAAAAGACACCTGCGGAGTAGGGGCCGAGCTAGTGACTTTGCACAAAAGCTTCCCTGGGCTTCACAATGCAGAGCCGCAGCTATGTGTGAGAGACGAATGAACAGAGCAGGGACCGAGCTAGCAATTTTGCCCATCCTCTTCCCTGGCTTTACAGTGCAGAGCCAGAGTGGGGGAGGGAAGTAACTAGTCAAGTGCTAATCGATAAGCTCCTGCAGGAGCTTATCGATTAGTCAACTATTCGACTAGATGCTAACATCTCTAGTCCTGAGTGACATCTTCCATGCCGCACAGTTCCTCTGGGAGTTGGCCTACAAACAGATTTCCATAGCTTGAGTTTCTCTGCAGTGACATGCTATAATCTAGGCCCCTCTTCTGCATATTGACATTTGACCTACTAAGTCTTATTCAGAGGTCACTTAAACATCGCCACAGCAACAAATTCTTCTCTGCACCTAGGGGAAGGCATACAGCAACATCAGTGAGTACTTTGATGGCCTTATCAAGAATCTGAAGTTTACATGATATTTGTAGTCTACAATTGATTTTTTTTCAGTAGAAGCTAGGAAGCTTTTCTATGATTTCAGGCAGCTAAGTACCGTGGCTTGACCGTGTAGCAGATTTTCTTCAATTTGTTGTAATCATTCCATTTTATGTGATCATTCTTCTCATACCAGTAGAATGATTCTGGCAAGCACATTAAGGCGTTTCATGTTTGTTAGTATTAGACATCCTGTGATGTAACTACAGCTATCTTTGAGCACAGGGTCCAGTTCCTTTGAATGTCAGTTTTTTCCCACATCAGACATATGTGTTTAGCCATCCCATGGGAATATTTAGGTGTAGCAGCTATGAGAGTCATTGGGGTTGGTTCCACGTTTTGAATTTTCAGGGTCCTGAATTATGTTCTTCCCAGGGCTAACTTTACCTTTTGCATTCTCTTTAAATTTCTTGAAGAAGAGAGTGCGGTCTAGTATCACTTCATGGTTGACTAGATTCCAGCCGGGAGCAAGCGCTGCGCCATTCCAGATTATGTTAAATTGTTTATTGGCCTTGTGATTTTGAAGGTGAGACACTGACTTTCATTTCAGTTGGGTTGGTGTGCAATTGGTATAATGGACAGAGAATCCAGACAGTACCGATGTTAGCATAGTTCCTATCGGGTGAGATCCTTAGCATAGTTTCTAACTGGGTGAGATGCACAGATGTGGCATAGATAAAAATTCTTGTGATGAGACTGACTTGTTGATCATTTGTACAGATGTTGGATAGAGCACCCTCCCTAGTGATAAGCCATTTTTCTGTTGCTGCCATTAACTTTGCTTCCTTCAGAGTTCGACATAAATAATGTTGGCGTGTAGTGCTTTGTCTACACTACAGAGTTTTTCCAGAAAAACTCTGCCACATCCAGGGAACATGTCCACTTTTTTGGATCAGTTTCCGAAAAAGTGGGCGTGCTCTTTTAGAAGCCTTTCGGAAGCCCAGAGGAATAAGGTCTCTTCCAAAAGAGGAGGTTTTTCCTACATTTGGCCCCGTGTAGATGGGCCAAATGTCAGAAAAGCCTCTTCCAAAAAAAGAATCAGAAAAAGGTACCTTTTTCCAAAAATAACCTGCAGTGTAGAAATAGCCTAGTAGAGTTTATATCCGTCATATAACCTGACAGGGTCCGTGAAGTGAATGCTCCTGCCGTGGCCTCCATCTTGTTAGCGGAAAAAATAAGTTAACAATTTAAGTTGTATTTTTTTTAAAAAAAAATCTTAGCTATGCCCCACACTCCCACAGCATCATCTAATGGTCAAAAGAAGAATGTGGAGTGTCTGAAAATCCTTTCTGAATAACTGTAGTATTTCTCCCAAAGTTTGTGTCTGGTAGTTGACTAGCCTGGAGATTGCTAAGGTAAGCCCTGTAGCTTACAGGCAACAGCTATAAACTAACACCTGATGGCAAATTGCCTTCAGTTGTATTTTTGTGCTATTTTGGTGCATCCTAATTTTATCAAACCCTAGCAAGTTTGTATAGACAATGGAAAAAGATTTGTCTGGCACTGTGCGTGGGACCAAGATAACAGACCAAACCGATCTCATTAGGATTATACCACTGTAAAGGCAAAATTCAGTGCTAAGATGTGCACATAATTATTACTTTATTAAGATATATAATAATGGTTTAGCATAGTTAAGTTTCTGTCATCTCCTTGTGAGGCTGGCTGATTTTATAACCCACAATTCTTTTCACTTTCACAAAGGCAAGTGCATAGATTTCATTTGTGCTACTCCTGATTTATGCCAGTATGAGTAAAAGGAAAATCTGGCCCTGCTGCATGCAGGGGTTGTCTGTGCCTTTGTGAGAAAAGCCTATCTGATTTTGTCATTCCAAACCTGTTGGAGTTAAATATTCTAGAAAGAGAGAGTTACGAGTGAGGATATTCTCAGTAGTGAGGGATGGCAGAACAAGGAGCAATGGTATCAAGTTACAGGGAGGAAGTCTAGGTTGGATATTAGGAAAAAGTATTTCACCAGGAGGGTGGGGAAGTTCTGGAATGGATTCCCTCGGGAGGCGGTAAAAGCTCCATCCCTAGAGGTTTTTAAGTCTTGGCTTGATATAGCCCTGGCTGGGTTGATTTAGTTGGGATTGGTCCTGCTTTGGGTAGGGGGCTGGACTTGATGACCTCCTGAGGTCTCTTCCACCTCTATGATTCTATGAATTGATCTTGTAGCCAATACAGTATCTGGACTTCACCATTTAGTTATATTCCACCATTCTTCATAGGGGCTGTGTCAACATTGGCAAGATTTTGCGCAAAAGCACTTGCTTTTGCGCAAAATCTTGCCGCCTGTCTACACTGGCCGCGAGTATTTGCACAAGAACACTGACCTTGTAATGTACAAAATTAGTGCTTCTTGCACAAATACTCTGATGTTCCTGCTCAGGGATAAGCCCTCTTGCACAAGTATTTTTGCGCAAAAGGCCAGTGAAGACAGACATGTTAATTTCTTGCGCAAGAAAGCCCGATGGCTAAAATGGCCATCAGAGCTTTCTTGAGCAAGAGATCGTCTACACTGGCACGGATGCTTTTGCGCAAAAGCACATCTTTTGCGCAAAAGCACATGCCAGTGTAGACGCTCTCTTGTGCAAATACTTTTAACGGAAAAACTATTCCGTTAAAAGTATTTGTGCAAAATCATGCCAGTCTAGATGCAGCCAGGTTTTGTAAATTTCCATCTTTCCATTGTCTGCTGCTTCCTTCTCAGTCTTGGGATAACATGACATTTTCACCGGTACCAAGGACACACCATATAGAAGCTGAGAATAATCATATCTTAAGTACTTCACTATAACTTTACTATATCCCTCACCCTCGTCTGTAAAGTAAGACCATCACCTCTTCCAGCACTACTTGGCTTTTATGTAACCCCTTTCTGAACTCTCTTTAATGATCCTGATTGAACCCACCTTTTTATATTGATGAGCCCTGCCTTGGTCAATGACATAAAAGTTACTCAAGTTTACTACAGGTTGAACCTCTCTAATCCAGCACCCTCAGGACCTGACGAGAGAATTTGCCAAAGGACAGGAGGTCAACATTGTCTAGCCGCATTACCAATCCTTCCACTGCTTACTGTGCTCTTAGAAAACATTTAGGAGTAAACTGGAGCTACATAATAGGACGGAACACTGAGCGCCAAGACTGGTGGCTGTAAACAAACACTCCACTGCTGCTATTTCAAAATAACTACTCCCCAGAGTAATCCGAAGTAATTACTCCCACTGCTTCCTCTAAGTCAAGATAGTGCGGCCTTGGATTAATTTCGAGGATCCCCAATAGCGGGAACATGCTATTTTGATTTTGTTATTTCAGGAGTTATGATTTCAAAATAATTTCCTAGTGTAGACGTGCCCTTAGAAATGATGAAAGGAGAGCAGGAACAGTATATGTCTAAAGAAAAAGATAGATGTAGGAGAATAATATTGAGAGATCCAGCAGCATTCAAAGAAAAATAAATGAAGGGTAGATAGTAGAACAGGGAATAATAGTAATGAAGAATGGGACAGAAGATTGTGAGCTTGATCCAAACTTCAGGGTTGAGACTTGGGTAACTGTTTTTCTTGCCTCTTCACTCAAATATGAGCTTGTTAGTTGCCACCTGCTGCTCACTTCTGTATCCTCCCCCTAGTACCTATGAAAACATTAGTTGCTTCTGACCTCTCTCTCCTTTCTACTGTGTACCCCAGCTCTGTCCTAATTCCATCCCTAGCCCCTTCAGATATATGTTTCCACCTGATCCTCCAATGGTTAAGTCAAGTAAGGAGGCAGGCAATGAGCACCCTGGACGAATGAGGGTTACCAAGACAAAGTGAGTCAAGATTCATTGTGTGTACCGTAGCTGTATACGGACACCCACTAGACCTGCCTGTTGTTATTTAGAAGGAATGCAAACCCCATGAAAGTACTCATTGGGAAATGGAAACTTCCAAAATTAATAGAAACAATGTGATGCTCTCTGGAAAGGATTGTCCAACAAGATGCTGTTCTGATGACGTAATACTCCTAACCAGTTATTTCATTGTCTGAACATAGTTAACTTCATCCCCAGCTGGTTGGAGCTGGTCAAATTTTGTAAGAGTGGTTCATGAATATTAATTCCAATTCCGAGGGGCTATTCAACCATATTCATGCCCCTTAATATTCAAGCTGCTGTGCAACTGTCAGAAGAAAACAGATTGCTGTTCATTTTAATCAGTCAGATCACAGGTTTATTGAATGTGCCTGGCTGATGTGTGTGTGTGTGTGCATGCATCCTGTGCGTGTGTGTGAAAGGAGAGAAAAAAGAGCCATTTTATATCACATAGATAATAACAGATGTCCCCTCAGAATTCATTATAGAAATCTAGTTTGCAGCCTTGTGTTCCACTTCATCTGAAATCCTTTTGTTCTCATCAACCCCTCTGCTGGGAGAAACTGCTGCTTTGCATTTCACAAGCATTTGCAAATGGAATTGGATATTATTTGGTGACTTATCCTTGAATTTAATCTCCTGGTAAATGTTGTTTCTCCACCTACAAAATTAACCTTCCTTGGCCCCTCAAATTAGCCTTTTTCTATCTACATGTTTATAAGGCAACTTGTATGTTTATATTATGTATAAACTTATCCTAAATAATAGCCATGAAAAGTGACTTTCTTCTCTCCCCCCCCCCCATCTCCTTTCATAAAACCTAAGCCCTTGAGGACAGCATAGCTATAGGTAAGCAACCAAAATCTGGGAGACGTGTGTGAAATCTGAGCTGTGCTTTGGAGTCAGTTGAGTTTTGGGTGCTTTCCTTCATGGAACTCATGGGATGTGAATTCCTGTGCACCAAAACTACTGAGGATCCTACACTGCTCCTTATTCTCAGCCCAAAACGTGTCTTGCCTTTCCTTGACAACTCCATTGGCTGTGCCATTCCCATTTTACCAACCCAATGCCTATTTCTTAGGCCTGATCCTCATCTTGTGTACATTGATATCTCTCAGGAGTGGGCAATAAGATGGTAGCAGTTCACCAGGGTTGGTCCCTGGTGGGCCGCCATTGTTATGTTTACCTGCACCTCTGCAGGTATTGGACGGTCACAGCGCCCATTGGCTGCCAATCTACTCAGCAGAAGTCATGCGACCGAGCAAAAGGCTGGTTCTTTACCGCAGGGCTTTGTGTAGGCTACTCAGAACAATGGTTATATCTACACATTGAACTGCTGGGCTACGTCTAGACTGGCATGATTTTCCGGAAATGCTTTTAATGGAAAAGTTTTCCGTTAAAAGCATTTTCGGAAAAGAGCATCTAGACTGGCACAGACGCTTTTCCGCAAAAGCACTTTTTGCAGAAAAGCGTCCGTGCCAATCTAGACGCGCTTTTCCGCAAAAAAGCCCCGATCACCATTTTCGTGATCGGGGCTTTTTTACGGAAAACGAATCTCAGCTGTCTACACTGGCCCTTTTGCTCAAAAATTTTGCGCGAAAGGGAATTTTGCCCAAACGGGAGCAGAATAGTATTTCCGCAAAAAGCACTGATTTCTTACAGTAGGAAGTCAGTGCGTTTGCGGAAATTCAAGCGGCCAGTGTAGACAGCTGGCAAGTTTTTCCAGAAAAGCGGCTGATTTTCCAGAAAAACTGGCCAGTCTAGACACAGCCCTGGTGTTTCCAGCTCGAGAAGATCTATCTGAGTGAGCTCTGCTTGGCATGCTAAAAATAGAATTGCAGTCATGGCGACAGGAGCGGCAGCAGGGGCAAGCTGCCCGAGCACCTGCCTAGTGTCTTGGACAGGTTCACCCACCAAGCTAGGAATTACCTCTCCAGCTCAAGGTGTAAGCATACCTTCTGTGTTGTGGGCCTGGGGCAGTCACCTTTGTCAAGTTAGCTCCTAGACCGCCTCTCCAAAAGAGGTTAGTGTTCCTCAAAGTGCGTCCCATATTTGAGGGCCAGTTGCATCCCTAAATATTTTCCCATAATCCTCCATAACTTCCTAAGGGACAAAAGGAAGAGGGGTTTGCTTCTGAAGTCTGAGTGCAGCATACCTTCCTTACTTTCCTCCATTCTCCCTACATTCTCCGTCTGTTCCGCCTCCATCCTCCCCTATTTCAGCAACTCTTACCTCAGCTCTTGACAGGGGCTCTGTGTCCTCCATTTCCCCCCATGTAGCTGCCCTCAGTGCCTGTTTGTCCCTCCCCATCTCCATTTTCCTCCACTTATGTCCACTCTCCGGGTCACCGGTTTCTCCCTTCTCCCCTGTCCCTGTTTCTCCACCATCAGTGCGCCATCCCTCCATTCTCTGCTGCTTTCTCTTCATTGCTCTCTTGCTCTCTCCTGATTTCCATTCTCTCTCCTTGTGATTTCCCTATGCTCCCAGGTCTTATATCCCCTCTCGTGTAAATCCTCTCTGTAAGGCTCTTTTATTTCTCTCAGGCCTTGGCTACATTATGTGGCATCATTGATCTACTTCAGCTACACAAACAGTATATCTTAATTCAGCATACAATGGTGTCTTGTGTTCAATAAGGTTGGTGCTTTCCTGTTGATGCCGACTACTCTTCTCATCTTGGCAGCAAACCAGCATCCATGGCAGTGTGCTCAGAGATCGATTTATCATGTCTACAGCAGACCCGGTAAATCAACTGCTGCTGGATTGATTGATGCAGTATCAATCCACAGCATAGTGCAGACAAAGTCTTAGAGTCCAGACTACAAATACCCTTGCTAAACAGCATACTAAACTATCGGATATGCATCAGCAACTGTAGGAAGCAGCAGAGAAAGTCCTCTGTCTGCAGCCCCAGACAGCTCAGAAGTCCTGGCTTTCCTGGGATTCAGGTTTTTGTGGTCTGCCAATTTGCACCAAAATCAGCAGCTGTGTGCTCACTGAGTCCCTGAAATGTTGAAATGGATCCAATGTGGCAGAAATGCCATTGAGTTGAATGGGCAGCTTTTACTCCCACAGCGAGTCCTTACACAATCTCAGTTGGGGAAGCAGAGAGATCTCATGGGTAAGACCCTGGGTTGGGACTTAGGAAGCCTGGTTCTGTTCTGTTGCTAGTCCTTCTGGATATGTCTACACTACAATGTTAGTTCGAACTAACGGATGTTAGTTCGAACTAACATTCATAGGCGCTACACTAGCGCTCCGCTAGTTCGAATTTAAATCGAACTAGCGGACCGCTTAGTTTGAACCAGGTAAACCTCATTTTACGAGGATTAAGCCTAGTTCGAACTTACTAGTTCGAATTAAGGGGTGTGTAGCCCCTTAATTCGAACTAGTGGGAGGCTTAGCCCTCCCCAGATTTCCCTGGTGGCCACTCTGGCCAATACCAGGGAAACTCTATTGCCCCCCTCCCGGCCCTGGACCCCTTAAAGGGGCACGGGCTGGCTACGGTGCCCGTGCCAGGTGCAAGCCTGCCAGCACCCAGCCAGCAGACCCTGCACCTGGCACGGCACAGAGCCACCCACCCGATGTCCCCCAGCCCACCCCCTCTTCCCGGGACCAGGCTGGCGGCTCCCGGGAGCTTGCCCGGGACCGCAAGAGGCGGGCACCTTCCTGGGTGAGTGCGGACATCGTGGACCTCGTCCACGATCTCCGCACTAGGCACAGGAAAGTGGCCGGCTAGGGCAGGAGAGCTGCCAGCTTGGCCACCCAGGAGCAGGTGTGCATGAAAATCAAGGGGGTCCACTGAGACCCCCGACCCTGAGCCCTGAGCTTACAATGGCCGTCCTGGGTCAGACCAAAGGTCCATCTAGCCCAGTAGCCTGTCTGCCGACAGCGGCCAACCCTAGGGACCCTGGAGGGTATGGACCGAAGACAGTGACCAAGCCATTTGTCTCGTGCCATCCCTCTCCAGCCTTCCACAAACCTTGGGCAGGGACACCACTCCTACCTCCTGGCTAAGACTACTCCATGGACCCAACCTCCATGACTTGATCTCACTTCCCTTTAAACTCTGTTCTAGTTCTAGCCTTCACAGCCTCCTGCAGCAAGGAGTTCCACAGGTTAACTATTTGCTTTGTCAACAACAACAACTTTCTCTTACTAGTTTCAAGCCTGCTACCCATTCCTTTCCTTTGGTGTCCTCTAGTCCTTCTTTATGGGAACCCAGGAAGAACTTTTCTGAATGCACCCTCTCCACCCAACCCCTGCTTTTAGAGACCTCTATCCTGTCCCCGCTCCATCTCCTCGTTTCTAAGCTGAACAGTCCCAATCTCTGTAGCCTCTCTTCATCTGGGACCTGTTCCCAACCCCTGATCATTGTAGTTGCCCTCCTCTCTCCCAGCCTTTCTCTTCCCCTCTCCCACCTCCTTTTCCCAGTCTCCCCCAGTTTTGTTCAATAAAGACAGAGTCAATGTTGGAAGAAACGTTATCTTTATTTTGTACATCAGGAAGGGGGGCTAGGGAGGGGTAAGTGGAAGGAGGTGAGGGAGGAATGGAGTACAAGCCCCCGATGGGGAGGACTGGGCTGGCTCTGCGGGCTTCTGGGGGTGGAAGCTCTCCTGCAGCCCCCCAATTGCCCCCTCTCCCCAGATGGAGCCTGCGGCAAGTGCAGCCGGTCTGATGGCCAAGTGCTGTGATGTGCCCAGTGTGGGTACTCCGGGCACTCCAAGCCAGGACTGGTTTTCAAGCGGGGCACCCCTGAGAACTGTCTGTCCGGGGTGGGGGTCGGGTCCCTTTAAGCGCAGCCCTCGGCTAGCCTGAGACAGCATCTCCACACTCTAAGTCCTTCTCTGATGCCTTGCCGGCACTGCTTCCGGCCATCCTTAAGCCCTGTTCAGGGTCCACTCAATGTGGACTTGCTAGTTCGAATTAGCAAAACGCTAATTCAAACTAGTTTTTAGTTCTAGACGCCTTAGTTCGAATTAGCTTAGTTCGAGTTAACTAATTCGAACTAAGTTAGTTCGAACTAACTCTGTAGTGTAGACATACCCTCTGGTAGCCTCTTGTGTGACCCTGGGCACCTCTCTGAGCATTTTCCTCCTCCCATCCTGTGTCATCTAACCCAGGGGCGGGCAATAAGCAGCTTGCAGGCCAGACGTGGTTCACCAGGGTTAGCCTCTAGCAGGCCGCCAGATGCTTTATTTACCTGAGCGTCTGCAGGGACGGCTGCTTGCAGCTCTCAGTGGTTATGGTTCACCGTCTGCCAATGGGACCTTTGGCTATGCTGCTTCCCACAACTCCCATTGGCCGGGAATGGCGAAACACAGCCGACGGGAGTAGCGAGTGGCTGTACCAGGGAACAGTCGGGAAATAAAGTATCTGGTAGCCACGAGCTGCATCTGGCTCACGGACCCCTTGTCTAAGCGATAGATTGTTCAGTGTATTGTTCTATGCATTGTGCAAGGCGCAATACCATCAGGCCCTGAGCTCACTTGGAACCTCTCGGCGCAACTGAAATAATTAATAATAATCATTAATCATTAATCATTGATAATAGGGTTTCATGTCCTATCTCAGGATGGAGCTTCTCATACTGGCGAAAGGCTATTTCCGTATCAAACCAAACCTCAGCTGAATGAGGAAGGTATTGTATCGCTCCTTCATATTTGCAGGTGGAGGATTTCTTTCTCATGGATAAACCTGGAGGTAGCCTGATTACACAGATGTTTCTTAATCTGAGGGCTCCACTTTGCCAGCTGCAACGTTTCTCTCTTGCGAGGCAGGTGTTGAAGTACTGAGGGGGTCAGAAAAGCCTTTTGTGGGAAACGAAGGTGTTTGCTGGGAGACACACTAGCCAAACCCATATTGGAAGGCGCTGATGAATTATAAGCCAGGCCTAATGTTGTTTTCTGCGGGACATTAATGTGCCTCTGATGTGGTGGACGCAATGCTGCTAAAAATGCAGGGATATAAAAGCCTGATATAAGCGTTACCAGCCAAGGCTGAAATAAAGGCAGGAAGGTTACCACTGACAGTGCAGATATAAACATATCAGTCTTATAATAGCGTAATAAATAAAAAGGTTGTTAATTTTAACAATGGCTATAGATATATATTTAGGCAGTGCCAAGGCTCACATGTTGCCAACCTTCATATCACCATTTATACGGGGTCCCATAAAGAAGCCAACTATTTCCTATTATCTGTTAGCAAAATAGTAGAGCAAACACGAACATAAACCTCATCCAGCAGCATAAATCATGTCTGGTCCATGTGTAAATTGCATGGGTAATTTATAAATGTAAATGCAAACAGGAATAGCTTGGCCGTGAATCAAAAAGCTAAAGATAATGAAAAATACTGTATATATAATGCAGCTACACTAGGCAGGTGCTTGGTATTACAGAGCTGAAGGGACTAGGAAGATAAATAGGTAACATCTGTCACTCTAAGATCTCAAAGCTCTTTACCAACATTTATTAATTTATTCTCCACACACGTCTCTGTGGTATCATGAATACTGCCTGACTTGCCAAGGGCCAAATGAAAGACACAGGGTGAAACCCTGGTACCTCTGAACTCAATGAGAGTTTTGCCATGGACTTTGTCAAATGTGGATGAAAACCTGGCCCCATCAAAGAACCCCGGGGAAGAACAGTTATTTGTGCAGGATGTTTAAAAGGCAGCAGGATTCACGCCTAAGTGCCAATAGTTGTTTCTATGACAATATTGTCAAGGCTCTTTGTTTCATAGAATCATAGAACTGGAAGGAACCTCGAGAGGTCATTGAGTCCAGTCCCCTGCCCTCACGGCAGGACCAAGCACGGTCAAGGTCATCCCTGACACATGTCTATCTAACCTGCTTTTAAATATCTCTGGTGATGGAGATTCCACAACCTCCCTAGGCAATTTATTCTACTGTTTAACCACCCTGACAGGGCAAGAAACAATGGGCTTAAATTTCAGCAAGGGAGGCTTAGGTTGGACATTAGGAAAAACTTCCTATCATCAGAGGCCAAGGAGAACAATTTTTCTCCTCTTTGTAACTCCCTTTTAGATACTTCAAAACTACTATCAAGTTTCTGCAGTAATTAATTTGTAGCCCTAAAGGGAGAGGATACCAAATGTCCCTGGGACGTAAGTACCTTTGGGCTGGCTGATGTCTCTTGCACAGGGCTGCAGAGGAGATATTCGGTGTCATTTCTGATGCTTTCAAGAATATACACTCCTGGTGCATAGATGAATAGTGAAGCACTTTTTCAGTGGTGTTGACCTATATAAGCTGAGCATGAGTGTGCTGGAGTGTTTACCCCCCGCATCAGGCTTGTTTAGGTAGAAAGGACACGTGCACCTTGTGATACGCAGCACCTGGAGGAGAAACAGAGCTGATATGCTCCAAATGATGCAACTCTGATCTGCAGGAGCAGGCTGACCTGGTATAAAACCAAGAAGGGGTTGTTGGAAGGAACTCTGCAGTCGCTCCCTGCAGAGGAATAGGATGGATACGCTATAAGAAGGAATCTAGCAGGATTAAACCCTGAGGCTATGTCTACACTGACCAGTCTTGTGCAAGGACATATGCAAATGAGGCAAGGCAATGAATATTGCCGCACCTCATTTACATACTTAATGAGCTGCCATTTTTGCGCAAAAAAAACCCCTCTTGCGCAAGGCCATTCTGACGCTTATTTTCAGGTATTTGCATATGTTCTTGCGCAAGACTGGCCAGTGTAGATGTAGCCTGAGATACTACCTGGGGCTGCAGATTCTGGCAGGAACACTATACAGGCTGAAGTAGTCTCTGGAAACAGAGACGATTCCAGTGATAACCGATGCGCCCTATACATTTTTCCATCTGCGTGCAGAATAAATTTTGTTATGTGCACTGAGACATGTGCATATGTGCACCACCAGTAGTAACACATGGTACCAGCCAGGGGCACCGTGGATGCTCTGCTAATCAGCTGCACAATTTGAATCATTCCTGCGTGGCTGCCCAAGGACTTGGCCTGTAGGGAACACTGTCATGTGGCAAGACAGGGAAAATAAGGTAGGACAGAGCCCAGGTAAGCAAAACCAGTGTAGGGAATGGCTTAGACCCCACCTGCTGGCTCCTTGGTTTGGAAGCCTGAGCCGTGAGTGAACAGACTAAGGTTCCCCTGCTAGCTGCTGAGGAAGTGGTATAGACTGGGCAGTGAATTGGAAGACCAACCTAGACAAATCATAAAGCAGGACTTGGTACTCTGGACAGGGAAATCACCTTGACTTGCAACTGAGTTCAGAGAGAGCTGGGGTGAGCAGCTAAATGGGGGGATGTTAAACAGGTCAAACACTAATCCCCAGATGAGCCTCAAAAGGCATCCCAGTGGTGAATAGCAAACCCTATCACAATAAGTCAAGAATCTGGCTCTTGTTTCCCGATCCTGAAAATGCTTAGGGGTAGCATTAGTGCTGACTTCCAGGAGCAATCCTATTGACAGCCAGACTTCCCCTCCCCCTTCTCTAACCACCAGGCAGCACCCTCCTTGCTAATATCACCCATTGCTCCTTCTTTATTAACCATCCAGCTATCCAGACCATCTTGGCTGTCTTTGAATGTTCTTTTTGGCTCACGTTTTGTGAGGGCCTGCGAGGAATTCTCCTTATTCTTTCTTCTGTTCTCCCCATTCACACTGCAGAAGGGTGCGTATCTTTTGTCAAAACTTAAACAAAATTACACTGTTCCTGTAACTGGGGAAAGAAATCCTTGTTCTGCAGAAGGAGTGTGGTGCTGCATAACAATATTAGAGTAAAAACCATCTGTCAAATGATACCTGGGTAAGAACAAAGGAAGACTGAAAATGACATAGCAGGTACTATAATTTTAGATGGGAGCCCTTTTTACCAAGGAAGTGAAAATAAGTGCACAGGGCTTGATCCTGGGAGTGGCAGGTACTCAGCTCCATCAGAGATCATAATTCTTGGGGCAAGGACCATCTTTTTGTCCTGCGTTTCTTCAGTGCCTAGCACACTGAGGTCCTGGTGCATAAACGCAGGGCTCCGAAGTGCTGTAGGGATACATAATAAATAATAATTTAGCAAAGTCGTTTCATTTTGTTCTCTTGGTTCTCATGCTGAGGAGCATCTAGGACTATTGACATGGCATTGTTAGGACAGCAGTTGAAGAGAGAGGTTAATTTCTCTCTAAACCTTTCCTGGGTTGGGTTTGATATTAGAGATCACTTCTTCAGCTTGTCCCTTGGCTTTAATTGATCATGTGGCAATATTCATTTAAAAAGTAGGTCATGTAAGCCAGGTGAATTGCATTCAACAATGGACATGGAACCATTAGGTGAAAGAATACTTACCAGCAGAGATAAGAACGGCCACACTGGATCAGACCAAAGGTTCATGTAGCCCAGTGTCCTGTCTTCTGACAGTGACCAATACCATGTGCCCCAGTGGGAATGAACAGAACAGGGAATCATCAAGAGATCCCTACCCTGTTACCCATTCCCAGCTTCTGACAAACAGAGGCTAGGAACACCATCCCTGCTAATAGCCTGGCTAATAGCCATTGATAGACTTACCCTCCATGAACTTCCCTAGTTCTTTTTTAAAACCTATTATAGTCTTGTCCTTTCCAACATCCTCTGGCAAGGAGTTCCACAGGTTGACTGTGCTTTGTGTGGAAAAACCTGCTGCCTGTTAATTTCATTTGGTGATCCTTCATTCTTTTGTTATGAGAGAGATTAAATACCATTTATTTATTCACTTTCTTCTCCACAACAGTCATGATTTTATAGACTCTATCATGACGTACCCCCCACAGTCATCTCTTTTCTAAGCTGAAAACTCCCAGTCTTATTCATCTCCTCTTATATGGAGATGAGATGAGCCAACTGATTTCTGCCAAACTGAGCAATCCTTGACATTCAAAACAACCATGGTACATTTTTTGTCTTTCTCATTTTCACACACCTTTGGATTTCCTAACTCTCGCTGCGGCTCAGAGCACATATGCCACACTGAACGGCTGCTCACATCTTATTTCTAGCCCTGTCTCCTAAAAGGTGGTGATTTAAATTGCAGCCTCTTCTTTAAATAAGAAATTCTTTGCCCTTTGCAAACATTAGGCACTTAATTATATGGCCGGGAACTATAAATAACCTGAGCATGCGAGCAGCTCTGATGCTCCTCTCACGTACACCAGGGCTGGGTAGGCACTTAGGGTATGTCTACACTAGTCCCCTAGTTCAAACTAGGGAGGTTAATGTAGGCATTTGAACCTGCAAATGAAGCCTGGGATTTAAATATCCCAGGCTTTATTTGAATGTTCCCATCCGGTCACCATTTTTAAATGCCACTAATCCTGACTAACTGCCTGCGGCTACACGCAGCAGTTAAACGGTAATTCAAACTAAGTCCTTAGTTCGAATTACCTGTTACACCTCATTCCAGGAGGAGTAACAGGTAATTCGAACTAAGAATTTAGTTTGAATTACCGTTTAACTGCCAAGTGTACCCTCGGGCACTTAGTCCGGACTAGTGGCATTTAAAAATGGCGACCAGACGGGAACATGCAAATAAATTATATCCCGGGCTTCGTTTGCAAATTCAAATGCCTACATTAGCCTCCCTAGTTTGAACTAGGGGACTAGTGTAGACATACCCTTACTGTGCCCAGAATGCTGGAAGAAGCAAAGGTAAATTAAGGCCATCTTTCCCCTTCTTGCCACGCCTGTGCTGAATGGGTTACAGCCAGAATGGAGAACTAGGCCTTCTATCTGGTACACCAGTACAAGTGCCCTACAGATGGTGTCCCGGTGGATGACTGAAGACCAAGGTTGCTTTCCTGGCTCTTCCGGGAGCCTGCTGTGTAACTGAAGGGAAGTCCTGGGGCTCCTAGATGCCATGATAGTGCATGAAACAACAACTGAATGAATGATACTTGCCTTCTTTGTAGCATGCTTTGAGATCTTCAGAGGAATGCTAGAAAAGAGTGAGGTTTCACTAAAAATGATAAATGAGGGTCATATGAGATGACCTAGGTCCAGTCTGGAACTCATTCAGCATTTCGGGGTTTGCTGAGTCCTCACACCAATTCCTCTCCTAATGGTTGCCTCCTAATAACATTGGTGTGTGTGTGGCAAACCTATAATCGGTGAAGTTACATTTCATTGCCAAAGATAGTTTTACGTTGCAGGAATAAACAAAATACCTTAATAAAAAGAACTTGCAACAAAGAGCAGTGAAAATAGCACCAGGGCGCCTTCTTGTTAACCTAGTTTCAGCCCAATGTGAAAAAATTGGGTTTCTAACAGAAATGGCAGCAAACCCCGATGCTGCTTTTGTGATGGAGGCACCTACACGTGAAGAATAATGTGAGAGTGTGAGTGGAATGCCTGGCAGTGCAGGGGTTAAACCACATCTTTTTTTTTTTCCCCAGCTAGCCCCGCCCCTCTTTACCTGCAGCCAATGCCAGGCCTGGAGGGAGGATAAAAGAAGGAAGCTTGGCTCAGTTAGCTGCTGACCAGCAAGGAGACAGGAATGTGGTTTTGCAGCCAGCAGAACCTGCACCAAAGTCTGTCTGCTCGGACAGCCAAGGAGACAGTAACTCTCCAACCCTGCCCCACCCTGGGATAAAGCGTGTGTGGGGAATCCGCTAGCAACCCTCATTGAGAGTTACGTTTGCCATGCCCCAAACTTAAGGCTAACATAGTAGGCCAGAGTTCCTAGGTCCAGGATACTCGTGGCAGTGGTTTGCACCCCTTTACCGCCAGCTAATCCCGGGGCCTAACCACTAGGCCACCCCACTGCCAGGGGGAGATGGCCACAAATGACTTTGTTTAAAAAGGTTACGATTCTTTCCCTTTTCTTTTAAAGAATAAAGCCAATTAAAAGAGGCATGACAGAGTGTCCTGGGGAAAGGTGTATCAGACACAGAGCTCTCCTTGTAATTTGAGATTTTACTTTGTTTAATGCAGAAGGTCAGCTGGCTAATAGAAAATGCATTAGTGGCAAAGTGCTCCAGGATTTATACTTAATTACAGTCCCAAACAGCTGACAGATAATCACTTGGTTCCTTCTTGGGTGGGGACTCAGTCATAAAAACCCATCCCATTACCACATTGCAGCAATTACAGGCAGTCCCCAGGTTACATACAAGATAGGGACTGTAGGTTTGTTCTTAAGTTGAATTTGTATGTAAGTCGGAACTGGTACATATTGTAGGGGAAACTCTAGCCAAACATTTCTCCAGAGCTCAGTTTTATTCTCCCACACCTCACTTCCCTCAGTCCTTTATTCTCAAGGTGAGGTGTCTGCTGAGAAAAGCCGCTCCGCGTCTCCCTGGTCTGCTGGGGGGGGGCGCTAGCTTCGCGTCTCCCTGGTCTGCTGGGGGGGAAGCAGCTAGTGTGGGGTTGCCTCACCCAGTTTGTAAGTAGGGATCCGATGTAAGTCGGATCCATGTATCCCGGGGACTGCCTGTAATGCAAGACTGCCCAGCCCCTAAAGTATCCAAATTAAATTCTAGCATCAGACTGGTGCAGAATTCCTGTTTACTGCCAGGGAAGTTTTGAGCTAGGATCAGAGAGGGGCATTTGATTGTCAAGTCACTGGTGGGGAGGGCAGTAGATCATATAGCACGGCCTGAATTTCCAGGTATTACATAGGAAGTTGGTCAGCAGGAACTCACCAGGACAGAATTCAACACCCTGCATGGTGACAGGAGGCAGCTCGCGCTGTATCTGCCCACCCGGGTTTGTTCTGCTGCAGTTACACTGAGCTGGTTTAACGTTCTTTCCAAGTCAGCTGTGAGAGAATCTGGCCCTTTGGGTGAATGGTGGGGAGGCATTGGAGGACTATCAGCATTCCAGTGTTTTAGCCTGCAGCCCGGGGGGAACGTGACTTAGCTACAGATTGGCCACCTTGGTCTGGCACCTTCAGGACCAGAGTTTGCTGGACCAGGGGAGATCAGTGCTCCTCTGCTGGCCACAGGCCCCACTCCTGTGCTCCCCTCCAGGCTGTGGGACTCCCTGGACCCTGGGGTCCATGCCCTGCTGCTGGCCCCACACTGCCGGGCCTCCCTGAGGTCAGGCTCCTTGGCTGGGTCTCTCCAGCTGCCACCAGCCCTGCTCTCACTGGGGCTCTCCAGCCACTGGCAGCCCCCTCTCACTGGAGGGTCCCAGCTGGGGTCAGGGGATTCCCTGGCCACTGTCAGCCCCGTTCCCACCGGGGGATCCTGGCCAGGGCTGGTGCTCCCTGGCCACCACTCAGTGCTCCATAGGCACCACTGGCCCTGCCAGGGCTCCCCAGAACCTGCCAGACTCCTGGCTGACTTGGGCCCCGGCCTCTGGAACTCTTCTGTCCCACAAGATCTGTGGTCCTGCCAGATCTCATATGTGGCTGGACCGGAGTCCTGGATTTGGAAGGTTCAACCTGTACCAGCAGTAAAAGCAGCCCCTAAGAGCTAACCTAAAGCCACAGCTCATCCAGCCAAACTCCAAACTCAGGTGAGAGAGTTTTCTATGGGGCTGGCTAGTTTCAGACAACACGAGAGTCAGGTTAACTCTGCAGGGCAGACAGAGGCCAAGAGTCTTTCTCCTCCTGTTTTATAATTCTCCTGAAGGAAAGTCACATCCTTCAGCTTAATACTCAGGAGAACTGCAGAGGAGGTGATCACTATAGCAGCTCCAGACTCTCTCCGGGTGTTTCTACCCAACAGTCAGAGCTCTGCTTGAAGCATGTGCTGGCCCACCCACGCTAGCTTGGATCGAGCTAGTTCCACTGGCAATAGTAGGAAAGCCATGGTGGAACATGCTCAACAAGCTCCATCGTCATCATCATCAACCACCATGGGCTCAACTCTTGTTGGTGTCCGATGCCTCCCTCACTATTTCCTTCCGTCTTTCCCTGTCCAGAGCAGAGTGGCTTAGTTTCCGTAGACTAGCTCCGCACAATCTACTATATCATCTACTCATTCTCTGTGGGGTCTGCCTCTCCTAGTCGGACCATCCATTATGCTGAATACCAGGGTCTTAACTTTTTGCTCTCTACAAGCTTGCTCAAGTATATACAGGAGAGGCAAGCCTATTACGCCACCTGTGCTGCTGTGAATTCATTTCTAGGCTTACCTTGAGCAAGCTAGATCAAGTTAGCTCTGGGATATCTACACCGTGGCAGAGACAACTCCTGGGGCTGATCTTCCTTTTTCATAGTTTGTGGCAGGCCCGTTCAAAGAGAAATATCTTGGCCAGACACAAAGGAGCCACATGGACCCTAAAACATAGGAAGAGAATGAGTAGGGAAAATAATTAGGAAGGTCATGGCCAAGAGGACAGAACAAAGCAATCAGGATTTATGAAGGGAGCGAGCAGATATAATAGAGGACCAGTAAAAGCCCCAGGTATGGAGAAGAAGGTAAGGGAATAAAAATACACAGTGAAGGGTTGGGAGCAACATGCTGCAGTGTAATATACTTGTCTTGCACTTGGTAATTGAATATTGAATCTTTAATCCCGAGGTCATTTGCTCAGCAATGAGCTAGGTAAGTAGTGAATGAAAGTCATTACCCGCTAACAGCTGTCCAGTGCCTTGTGTGAAATGAGTCAGTGGGTTCCATTTCATCGAGGACACGTGTATCTGGGAAGCAAGAGACCGATATAATGAAGTGGGCCTAATCAGCCTGGGATTAAAGGAGGTTGAAGTAGAAAAAAGAGCTTACATTGGCCACGGAAGACAGGATGCCGTGCAGAAATGTTGCGTCCTCCCGAACAGGAGGAACAAAGGTCTAAGTCAGGGTATGTCTACACTAGCCCCCTAGTTCGAACTAGGGAGGCTAATGAGGGTGACCAAAATTGCAAATGAAGCATGAGATTTAAATATCTGGTGCTTCATTAGCATGTTCCTGGGCGGGCGCCATTTTGGAAATTGACTAGCCCGGAATAACTGCCCGCATCTACACACGGCAGTGAAACGGGAGTTCAAAGTAAATCCCTTAATTCGAAATAGCTGTTAATCCTCCTGGAATGATGTTTAACGGCTATTTCAAATTAAGGGCTTTACTTCAAACTCCCATTTCACTGCTGCATGTAGACACGGGCAGTTATTCCGGACTAGTCAATTTCCAAAATGGCACCCGACCGGGAACATGCTAATGAAGCACGGGATATTTAAATCCCGCGCTTCATTTGCAATTTTGGTCACCCTCATTAGCCTCCCTAGTTCAAACTAGGGGGCTAGTGTAGACATACCCTAAGTGTTTATCTCAAAGGTCAATTGGATTCAGATCTTCAGCTGGCATAAATGTATTTACTTTAATAGTCACCAGCTCGTGAAGTCATTCTGCCGCTCTACTCTGCACTAGTTAGGCCTCAGCTGGAGTACTGTGTCCACATTTCAAGAAAGATGTGGAGAAATTGGAAAGGGTACAGAGAAGAGCAACAAGAATGATTAAAGGCCTAGAGAACATGACCTATGAAGCCAGGCTTCATGAACTGGGCTTGTTTCATTTGGAAAAAAGAAGATTAAGGGGGGACATGATAGCGGTTTTCAAATATCTAAAAGGGTGTCACAAGGAGGAAGGAGAAAATTTGTTCCTCTTGGTTTCTGAGGACAGGATAAAGTGCAGCAGTGGAGGTTTAGATTGGACATTAGGAAAAAATTCCTAACTGTCAGGATGGTCAAATATTGGAATAAATTGCCAAGGGAGGTGGTGGAATCTCCCTCTCTGGAGATATTTAAGAACAGGTTAGATAGACATCTGTCAGGGATGGTGTAGACGGAGCTTGGTCCTGCCTTGAGGGTGGGGGACTGGACTCGATGACCTCTCAAGGTCCCTTCCAGTCCTATTATTCTATGATTCTAAATCATAACATTAACCCATCTTGTTTTTATCAGTAAGTCTAGTGTTCTCTTTATGTGGGTGCTGATGCATTTCAAGGGTAACAGTTTTTGAACTAATAATAGAGATGTAGCCATGTTAGTCTTTAAAGTGCTGCATAGTCCTGTCTTTTGTTTCAGTTTTTGAACTAGTTTTGTAAAGGCGGGGGGGGATGATCTTAGAGATACAGAAATAAAATATTATTTTCCTTTTGTGTGAGTATAATGCAGACTCATTTGCTCATCGGATGAGAATAATGGTTTCTATTGAACTACGTTCCAAAAAAAAGAGGCTGTTTGATTGGAACGTTCAACATTTCTTCAGATTTGGGTTTTATACTGGGAAAGGGAATAATGGAAATGTACTGGCTCATCACAAATCTATTTTAAGGCAATCCACAAACCCTAACTGTTTCTCATATGTGTGACAATTTACATAGGTGTTGAGACTTTATAAAATGAAAATGGTAGAGTGCGTAGAGATCCCTGGTTGAATGATATTCACCCTGTACTAGGTCAAACCATAAGTAATAATAATCACAGACATGTATCCAAACCTGGCATATAGCCTCCCCTCCCTCCAAAATAAAAGATAATTGTGTCTGTTATTAAAACGTAATTCCCCACTAGCTTAAAAATCCATGGCACTATATAGCCTCAGACTATAACTGTGGTTATATTTTGTGCTGTCAAGTTGTGACTCCTGGCAGATTAGGAGAATAGAGGGTCTGATTCCTTTCTAGATAAATGAGAACAGCTTCTGCTATTTACATCAGCCAAAAATTTGGTCTCTTAGCTTTTATATCACCGCATTCTCACTCTGCTCATTTGAGGAAAAGGGACTTGTCCAGGATACTATATATATATATATATATATATATATATATATATTTTGCTAGTCTCTAAAATGTCCCAAGACTACTCTGTGTCTATAGGTTTTTATGGTGAAATATATCAGGTATGCAGATTTAAAGAAGTACGATGCACGCATCGCAATGGCTGGCATTGGTGACTTATGCGTTATGTTGGGCTGACTTTTTCCAGTGGCAAGCACCATAGCTTTAGTTCCAAAACACAACTCCCTAACTGTTCGATGTGTACAATAGCACTTCCTGGGTTCCATTTATACAGCAGGCAAGAGAGAATCTGTTCTGATCTTTTCTGAAAATAACACACAGTAATTCGCTTGATTTTAAAAGTTTGGTAACAGGCATAGATTGAGCTGAGACATGCTGTCTGCATTGCTGCTGCTCCCGGTAACAGACCCTAAAAGCTTCGCCAATGATCTGTTATTCTTACAAGAGACAACAAAGCTCCCAACAGGCAAAGAACAACAGAATTAATGGATTGGAAAGTGAGAGTCTAATGTATGAGCTTTCAAAACTCTCCCCAGACTAGCAGACTTATTGTGCATATCCAGTAAGTTACTGCTATCAAGTTTTGGGTGTATGTAATTTCATCAGGGGGGAAAAGAAACAAAGGTCAATAGGCTGCAAACTACCTGAGAGCAGCTAAACATTATTTCCATGGAAACTCTTTTTGACTTTTAGAGAAACAAAATATTATTCACACATAAAAGGTCCCTACAAAAAGAAGTAAGCAAAAGTCTGCTCAGTTTACCCACCCTACTGTGAAATCATTTTGTATTGAATTCAAGTTTCATGGATCATTAGAGAGCCAGAGGCAGAATTCCGGGAACTGGTCTGGACTAATGAGTCCTGTGTAAATCGTTTTCTTAAGGGTCATGTGTCCATTTTCTGGGCTTTAAAAGATACACTAACTTATGTATTTTCTCATTTTTTTCTTAAAGCAAAAAAAGCCCCCAAGCTATTTTATTTGAATATAAACTGTTTCCATTGTTCTAGGCTGTCAGTATCATGCATTTCCTTAATCCATTTTTACTACCCCATGCCAGTAATATAGAAAAAGTACTTGCATGTGTTTGCTTATGACCCAATTCTGCCCTCTTTTATACGCAAGGCAAGCTGACTAAAAGCAATGGACCTTAGCCCCATTGATTTCATTGGCCTGCGCTGATTTACAACACCGGAGAACCTACTGGAGTAAGTCCACACGATATCTGGCCCATGCTTCTAATGTGCATATAATTGATTTGAGGGGTGCAAAGGAGGGGAGCTTATAACAGATTGACTTCAATCTGCCAATAATTCCTATCTGATATAGCATAGGCATAGTGGTGAAGGAAAATGCTAAGAAAGAATATTAACCCTGTCTGGAGGCAGGAAGTGAGGTGTGCGTTCCACTCCAGAGAGCAAACATCTAAAATACCAAACTCTGGATTTGATAACTTCTGAGAGCATCAACGAGGAGGGTGGGACACTGGCGGAAGACACCTCAGGGGGAACTTGGGGACTGGGATTCGGGGACTAGTACCTGCAAGGCCAGGCTGAGACTGGCAGAGTCTCGGAGTTGGATGGGGCTGGAGTCAGAGGGAGCTGGCACAGCGAAGCTCTTACTTGTGGAGGCGGAAGGGTATTGCAACGACTTACCGAACTGGGCCTGCAGAACAGAACGTCTTTGTGGTACTCAAAATAATTCTGTAGACAATGTGGCCCGGGCCTGAAGCCTAAGAAGATGGGTGGGCTTCAGACTGAGGGTACGTCTAGACTACCGCGTTTTGTCGACGGAAGTTTTGTCGACAGATACTGTCGACAAAACTTCCGTCGACAAAGAGCATCCAGACACATTGAGTTCTGTCGACAAAGCAAGCTGCTTTGTTGACAGAACTCCATAGTCTGGACGCAACGTTACAGGCAATAACACCTTCTGTCGACAGAGTTCTGTCGACAGAAGGCGTTATGCCTCATAAAATGAGGTATACCAGCGTCGACAAAACTGCTGAGTTCTGTCGACGTTATGTCGACAGAACTCAGCGGTAGTGTAGACGCTGGTATAGTTTTGTCGACAAAAGTCCACTTTTGTCGACAAAACTAGGTAGTCTAGACACACCCTTAGACTCCAGGGCATCAGCACAGCCGTTTTTAGCCTGGCCGGGACAGCTCCCGGCCTGCAGCAGGCTCCCAGCCCAGCTGGAGAAGCCACCACCTGTGGTAGGCCCAGCCTAGCTACAGCAGCCTGCTGCACTGTGGTGGGAGACTGCCCTGGCTGGACTACAGCAGCCCCCCCCTCCACCCCCACCCACCCCAATTCAGCAGTTAACCAGTTAAACCTGATGTTTAACCGGTTAACTGATTACATGGGATTTTACGTCCCTAACCTGGATCCCATGCAAGTGATGAGTGGCGTCTGGTAACTCTCTAGTATGTGTGCAGACTGCTTGTTTTATTATATGCTGTGTTTGTAATATTCGTGTTCTGAATAAATATATGGTGCTTTAAATGTTTCAGAGGGGCAGCCGTGTTACTCGGCCACTGAAAAAAACTTTAAAAAACAACAAATAGTCTTGCAGCACTTTGGAGACTAACAAAATGTGTAGAGGGTATCATGAGCTTTCATGGGCACAACCCACTTTTTCTGATGAATAGAGTTAAGGAGACCAGGTTCCAAATAAATAGCAGAGAAAGAGAGGGGATGGGTGGGAGAAGAGAAGGAAAAAGAAGGGAAAAAATTATCCACTAGACTGGCGTGTCCGTGCTAAATGAAGCTGATAGATACTAAATGCCCTTAAGTACCTGGTGGTTGGGTTGTTGTTTTTTTAATAGCATTAGGATGTGGAATGTACCAGGCCATCCACGCAAGATCTTCATTTAGATCTCTGTTGCAGGTATCAAATTTATACATGAAATTAAGTTCTGCAGCTTCCCTGTGCTTTGTTAGTCTGGCGAGCTGCTTGTCAGCTCTGGAAGATGAATACTTGCAAGCTCCTTAAATGCCCCATCTGGATGAAGGATACGAATTTTTTACCTGAGAATGGTGAAAACCGTGAGAGGCCCAAGGACTAAGTTAGAAAGTGCCTTCCAGCTGGACATGAAGTGGGCATAAAGGGAGTTACCTCAGCACTGTGCCAAGCACTTCAGGAACCCATGTTTAAACTGAAACATTTGACAGGATTCTGTAGCTGCCTGAGAATCAGACAAAACCTGTTAGAACTGTTTGGGAAAATGTTCAACCCGGGAGTCGCCATTCTTTTGTGTTTGACCCTACAATAAGCTTGCTGAGGTAGCTTAACTACCGATGACTGATTGCCACGCAGCTCGCATTTCTGTCAAATCAAGAGATGTTAGAATGGAGACTCGGTGTGATAATGATGCCTTTGCCCACTTAGTTCATTTTAAGCTTCAAGCACTGTAGTTATTCCCTCGCCATTAAAAGGGAAACAGCTTTCCCTGCTGCTATTTCCCAGAAAGGGGAAACTAAACCCAGCCAGCTTGAGGCCATTTAGATTGAAATGCAAAATGAGGACGGTGGCAGGGAGTGAGTATGTACAGTGCATAAAGCACAGGGAATTTAAAAACCAAGTATGAAAGCCTGCGTTAATTGAGAGTCATGGTAAAGTGACTCCACATGTAGCATGTTTAAAGAAAATTACACTTATTTTGATCTTAAGGGAAGCACGCCCTGTCAAATTTTCTCCCTCTTTTACCTGTGCTAATGAAAGGGGCAAAGAAATAACATTTGTCAAATTAATGAGAAAAACACAGAAAGTATTTCAAAGGCAGCTAGAGCATATGATTAATCAGAACTCCTTTGATTATTAATTATTATTGTTGCAAGTAGTACTGATAAATGTTAGCACTCGACTTCAATGGCTCAGCTACTAAGAATTCAGATTAACAGAAATGCATCTAATTTGTCAGCGTGTTGCCACAGCCGTTTTTATTAACCGATAACTCTTCTGGAATATTGCAGTTTAATTTCGTGCTCTCTCGGTGGTATATGCAGTTCCCATTCCACTTAGCAATGCTAAAAGACAATGTATCAGCAGCTCTCTGTGTTCTCCCCTTCACTGCCACAGACTTCCCATGAGGCTTTGGGCAATGACAAATTCCTTGTGCCTCAGTTTTCCAGTCTGTAAAATGGGGGTGTCAAGGCTGTTCCCCACTCTACCACTTCAATTGCAGAAGCTGCGGGGCCTGTAAGATATCTTTAAAATACCTTGCCTCTAAAGCATGGGTTCCCAAGCTAGGGAGCGTGCCCCCCTGGGGGGGCGTGAAGAAATTCCAGCCGCACTCTGTCAATCCCTCCCCAAGAAAGAACTGGGTCCATCCATCCACTCAAGATGGCTGGGGCAGACTTCAAAATGGCTTCCTTAAAAGGGCAATGCCTCTTTGCTCTTAAAAAGGCTTGGGCTTTTTTTTTTTTTTTTTTTTTTGGCTCAACAAGTTTTGCTGCTATTTTGTGGGGGGGGGGGGCATGATGGTTTCTCAAAAATCAAAAAGGGGGTGTGATGCTGAAAAGTTTGGGAAATACTGCTCTAGAGGCTTCTGTTTTAACAGCTCCCCCAGCTCAGATTCCCTGTCCTTGGGAGGTAGCTGCCACCACCCAAGTCGGGGGAAAAAAACAAAAAAACCTTTCTTCTTGAACCCATGAAGAAATCACTCGGGAGCTTCTTCCAGATGAGTAGCCCAAACTCTTTTACCACAGGAGAGCTTGAAAAAACAAGCTGTAAACTCTGACAGCTGCCCTCTCAGCCTTAGGCATGCATGCACAGACCTCCTGTTACCTTCCAGGACACAAGATTCAGATCATAGTCTTAAAAAAGGTGATTTATTAACAAAACAAAAAAGCAGACTTGGTTGCTAGGTGTTACAAAGCAACTGAGAAAAGAACAGATTAACACACAGAGAATTGCTTCCCCTGGAATTCAGCTTTAAGTAGTGCACATGGATTCAGCACAGAGACGTTTAGCTGCAGACACCTGACCCGTAGTTTGAAACTATTTCAGTTGTCCGTGCTCTCTCAAATACAACCTGCATCACAGCCCAATAGAAATCAATGGGAAGTCTGATGTTCCACCTAATTTTTTCCATCCAAGTGAGGAATAAATTTTGTTAAGTGCACCACCCATAGAAACACAGTCTGCTGGCTGTGGGCAGCTAGTGGAGCACTCTGCTAATTAGCTGAGTGTCACCTGAATCTCTCCTGGATGGCCGCCCAAGTGTTCAGCTTACAGGGAACACTGGGGAAGGCCCATGCTGATGCTAGTGCGATTTGGATCTCGTTCCCCATTATGTTTAACTCAGAAGAGCTCCTCTCTATGCCTACCACAGTAATCTAGTGAAGACTTCATCCTGACAAAGGCTTGTCTTGTTTTTTTTTTTAAAGAAATGGATGACAGGAGAAGTGATAATTCCCTGTTCTGTTCATTCCCTCTGGGACATCTGGCGTTGGCCACTGTCGACAGACAGGACACTGGAGATGGACCTTCTGTCTGACCCAGTATGGCCCCTCTTATATTCTTGTATACATTTTTCTAAGTCGATAACAAACAGGAAAAAATGTTATCCCTGTTACAATCCAGCTGGTTTGCTCCCTGAGTAATCAATATATAAGACACAAGTTCTAAATGCGAAGCTGAGTGCTTCATTTTCTCTGTATAGTGATTCTACATCAAATGTATATCTTGGCCATGTACACCATTCTTCTATAGCCTCTAGTTAAATCAACTCTAAAGTGTGAGATGAGACAGGACAAAAATCTATTGCCTCCTTGTGAATTTATCAGAGCTGCTATATTAACTCAGTGGGTGAAGCGACTTCATTGTTTTGAATGGGAGACTTTCTAGGTCAATACTTAGATCTACCTCTCTTATTGCATCTTTTTTTTTTCTTTCTCTCCTGTGCTCTACTCTAGTTTCCTTCAGCTGCAGATGGTAATGATAATACACTAGTACATTACCTCGGTGGCTGGAAAATGAGTTTCCCTTAATACACACTTAAAACATATATGGCTGTGCCTCGCTGTAGATATGTATATTTATTTCTGGATTCAAGTAGATGGCAAACAGACCAGATTAATATCAAGGCACGCATTTATCTTCATGCACAAAACCCCCCAAAGAGGCAGGAAAAATGCATCGTGGGATTTGCTCATTCTTCCTGCTTTTTGTGGTGGCTACTGTCCTCAGACTGATTAATGTTGCTTTCAGTTCCATGGCATATAAGCCTTTCTCCATGCTGAAAGAAGACCGTTAAATAGATTTTGATTTGTTCTCACCTACTCTTTGTCCCCCAACTTGAATTAAGTGTAAAAGTGCCCTACCCTACCCCCCCCCCCCCCCCACCATGCAGTTATTTAAGACTGGCTAACATTAAAACACACAGCGTCCCATGAGACAGCACATTTCCATCATCTTTCCCAGTCTCTCTCCTCTCACCTAAAAGCACTTTTTTCTGAATTGAACTAAGTTGCACAATCACAGTCATTAGAGCCAAGAAAATCCACTTGTACCACACAGTGTAGCCCTGCGGTTCTGGGAAGACAACTCAATCCATCATTTCCACTAACGTTTTATCTAACTTGTTCTTGAACGTCTGCTGTGAGGATGCCTCGACCCCCTCCCCAGGGTGTCGGCCTGACTACCCAATTCCTTTTCTTGCTAAGAAATATAGTTCTACTGTCTAGTGCAAGTCCATGGTCAATTTCTCCCAGGACTGTCTGCATCTAAGATGGATACACAGAGAATATATATTTTCACTTGAAAAGACTCTTTGAAAAGATTTTTTAAAATTCTTTAATGTATATACTTTTGATTTCCCCTATTATGGTTTCTTTTCCTTCATTACAAGGCTCTGTTGAACAGTAAGGTCTCAGTTCAGGAACTAATTGCATTTTCAGGATGGTCTCTTTGGACAAAGTACCATTAGGGTTTAATTGGTAAAACAAGAAATCTGACACCGTTTAAAAAGCTGAATGAGGTTCCAAAGTGGCTTCTGAGCTGCCCTTGTTCAAACAGCTCAAGTGCAAAGAAGTTTTAGATGCTTGATTTTTTTTAGAAATGTGTGACAATTGGGTAGCTACAGTCCCATGTCAAATTCCGTGACCTTTTCTTCCATTTCCATTACAAATTGCCTTATGCCAGGAAGATAAATAGCTACCACTACAAACAAATCCCAAGTTTACATCACAGTCTTTGTATGCTGCTAAAACGTGCTTTTGCGTCACACCGAAAAACTAACTGCCTATTTATCTTTTGAAGCCAATCCCATTATTTATACAGTATTTATCAGCTCTTCACCTTGTTTGGAAATACAGGGCCGCTGGAAGGTTCTAAACACTTAAGGAATTTGAGGGAAAATAACTGCAAAGGCAATACACGGCATAACAAAATTCAGGCTAATACACTGAAACCTCCTTTTCCCTGCTCCCTGCTTTTCAGAGATGTTTTCCCCTCCCTCACAATACATACGTTAAACAACCTCTTAGCTTATTGTTGTGGTTTAACTTGATTTTGTTTGTTTGTTAAACTAACAAGTGGTACAATGTGTTAGTGTATTGGCTTCCCCTTTTGGAAGGTTGACAGCAAATGAGTTTGCTAGTTTTAAAAGCCTCCTTTCTACCAATCCGCTACGCCAGGCTCACTCCACCCCCACACACAATGACTGGTCCCTGTCTGGAAAGCAGAGATCCAGCAATGGGAACAGCTGCAAAAGCTGTGGGAAAAGAATTGGGGTTTTTCTCAATGGCTGCGGACACTGTGTCTACTTCAGACTGTTTGAAACATTAAAAAGAGGTTAGTGCTGAGGAAAGAATGAAGCAAAGACACTTTGGTTTGGCAAGGTCAGGGCTGGTGATATTCTCATCTGGGGCAAATCAGCAAAGTTCTATGGAAGTCATGCCAATTTCCACCAATCGAGGCTCTGGCCCTATGTACTCACATTCAAATTACGTCCTCCATAATCACAGTGACGTTCTGGAGCAGGAAAGCAAGAGAAAAGACATGGTAATGTAACCACCACCAGGCACATTTGAACCTGGGTTTTCTGACGTTTGGTATAGGAGCCTCTATCCTCTGAGCTAACAGCCAGTTTATTCCCCACCCTCTTCTGTAGAGGTCTCTTAGGGTATGTCTACACTACCACCCTAGTTCGAACTAGGGTGGTTAATGTAGGCAACCGGAGTTGCAAATGAAGCCCGGGATTTGAATTTCCCGGGCTTCATTTGCATATTGCCGGGCACCGCCATTTTTAAATGTCCGCTAGTTCGGACTCCGTGCCCGCAGCTACACGTGGCACGAACTAGGTAGTTCAGATTAGGCTTCCTATTCCGAACTACTGTTACTCCTTGGGGAACAAGGTGTACCGGTAGTTCGGAATAGGAAGCCTAATCCGAACTACCTAGTTCGTGCCGCGTATAGCTGTGGGCATGGAGTCCGAACTAGCGGACATTTAAAAATGGTGGCACCCGGCAATATGCAAATGAAGCCCAGGAAATTCAAATCCCGGGCTTCATTTGCAACTCCGGTTGCCTACATTAACCACCCTAGTTTGAACTAGGGTGGTAGTGTAGATATACCCTTAGTCTTATCTGTTGCTGTGGTCTAGGTGCCACTACATGGGACAGTGAACCACACTAGGACTATGTCTACACTGGCGTGATCTTGCGCCAGAAGTATGCAAATGAGGCTAAGCGTGGAATATCACTGAGCCTCATTTGCATATCTAATGAGCTGCCATTTTGCAGAAGAGGCTCTTGCGCCAGAAGGAGCTGTCTACACTGCCCCTTCTTGCGCAAGAAAAACCCTCTTGCGCAATGCCATTATTCCTGAAAATAATCAGCGTAACGGCATTGCACAAGTGGGTTTTTCTTGCACAAGCAGGGGCAGTGTAGACAGCTCCTTCTGGCACAAAGACCTCTTCCGCAAAAATGGCAGCTCATTAGATATGCAAATGAGGCTCAGTGATATTCCACGCTTAGCCTCATTTGCATACTGCTGGCGCAAGATCGCGCCAGTGTAGACATAACCTAGGTGTGTGGGTTACAATAGTTCATTGTACCAGCAACTATACATCCCCAGGGTGAAGGAAAGGTTAATAATGAGACACCATGTCATAGTAACTAGAATTTGACAAAACAAAACTACAAAATGAGAACAAAACAAAACGTAGTTTTATGGATCATCTAAACCACAAGTTCATCGCCTAATACAACCAGCAGCTTTTAATTATTTCGTTCAGAAATGATGGCTGCCGTTGTGTAAAGAAAAGAATTGTCAGACACATAGATGAACAAAATTTGTTGATAAAAGTCTCAGAGAGGTAGCCGTGTTAGTCTGTAACTTTAAAAACAATGAATAGTCCTGTGACACCTGATAGACTAACAAATATATTATCGTGAGCTGTTGTGGGTAAAACCCACTTCATCAGGTGACTTGGAGTGGAAATTACAGAATCCAGAGTATATATAATTACAAAAGCAGTTACCTATCATTTGTAGGACCCATATTAATGACATCAATTAGTGTCAAGGTCCCTCACCAAAGGTTCTTAAGCAAAGTAAGCTGTCTTGGGATATGAGGGAAGGTCCTTTCATGGAACGATAACTAGCTAAAAGATAGAAAACGAAGAGTGGGAATAAATGGTCAGTTTTCAGAATGTAGATTGGTGTCCCACAAGAGTTTGTATTGGGATCGGTCCTTTTCAATATATTCATAAATGATCTGGAGAATGGTGTAAACAGTGAGGTGGCAAAATTTGCAGATGATACTTAACTGTTCAAGATAGTTAAGTCCAAAGCAGACTGTGAAACGTGTCAAAAGGATCTCACAAAACTCAATAACTGGGCAACAAATTGACAGATGAATTTTAATGTTGATAAGTGCGATGTAATTCATAATGAAAAACATAATCCCAACTAAATGTACAAAATGGCAGGGACTAAATTTAGCTATTGCCTCTCAAAAGATAACTCTTGGAGTCACTGTGGATAGTTCTCTGAAAACATCCATTCAATGTGCAACAGCAGTCAAAAAGCATACAGAATGTTAGGAATCATTTAACAAAGGATAAAGAATAAGACAGAGAATATCTTATTGCCTCTAAATAAATCCATGGTATGCCCACATATTGAATACTGAATGCCTTGTCTCAAAAAATATAGCTTGGGACTGGAAAAAGTTCAGAAAAGGGCAACAAAAATGGTTAGGGGTTTGGAACAGGTGCCATATGAGGAGAGATTAATGAAACTGAGAATTTTCAGTTTAGAAAAGAGGAGACTAAGGGGAATATGATAGAGATCTATAAAATCATGACTGGCGTGGAGAAAGTAACTAAGGAATAGTTATTAACTTGTTTCCATATGACAAGAATTAGGGGTCACCAAATGAAATTAATAGGTAGCAGGTATAAAAGAAGCAGAGGGAAGTTTTTCCTCACGCACTGCACTGCCAACCTGTGGAACTCTTTGCCAGAGGATTTTGTGAAGACCAAGACTTTCACAGGGTTCAAAAAAGAGCTAGATAGATTTATGGAGGTTAGGTTCATCAATGTCAGAAGCTGGGAATGGGCAACAGGAGAGGGATCACTTGATCTGTTCATTCCCTCTGGTTCACCTGGCATTGGCCACCATAGAAAGACAGGATATATTCAGATAATTCAGGATCCACCTGCTGGTATTGCTATGTGGGGTCAGAAATGTGTGTCCTCTTAGGCTGTGTCCAGACTCAGAGGTTTTTTCGAAAAAAGTAGACTTTTTTCGAAAAAACTTCCCCTGCGTCTAAACTACAGCCACGTTCTTTCGAAATTAAATCGAAAGAACGCGGCTTTTCTTTTGACGGCGGTAAACCTCATTTCATGAGAAAGAATGCGTTCTTGAATGCCAACAGGGCTTTTTAGAAAGAGAGCATCCAGACTCACTCGTTGCTTTCTTTCGAAAAAGCGGCTTGCTTTTTCGAAAGTTCCGCTTGAAGTCTAGATGCTCTTTTTCAAAAGAGGCTCTTTCGAAAGAGGCTTGCAGTCTAGATATAGCCATAGAGTCAGACTTGGAGCAATTAGATTGGGGGCAGGAGAGGAAGAAGGAATAGCTCAAAGATTTGAGTTCAATCCTTGAGGGAGCTATTTAGGAATCTAGGGCAAATCTGTCAGGGATGATACTTGGTTCTAGTGTGAAGGCAGGGGGTTGGACTTGATGACCTTTCAAGGTTCCTTCCAGCTCTATGAGATAGGTATATAGGGTTTGGGACAGGTCCCATATGAATAGTGGTTAAAGCAACTGGGACTTTTCAGTTTAGCTAATGGGGGAATATGATAGAGGTATATAAAATCATGAGTGGTGTGGAGAAGGTGAATAAAGAAAAGTTATTTATTAGTTCCCATAATGGAGGAATTAGAGGACACCAAATGAAGTTCATGGGTAGCAGATTTAAAACTAATGAAAGAAAGTTCTTCTTCACACAGCACGTAGTCAACCTGTGGAACTCCTTGCCAGAGGAGGCTGTGAAGGCTAGAACTATAACAGAGTTTAAAGAGAAGCTAGATTATTTCATGGAAGTTAGGTCCATAATAGGCTATTAGCTAGGGGATAGAACTGGTGTCCCTGGCCTCTGTTTGTCAGAGGCTGGAGAAGGATGGCAGGAGACAAATCGCTTGATCATTGTCTTCGGTCCACCCCCTCTGGGGCACCTGGTGCTGGCCACTGTCTGCAGACAGGCTACTGAGCTAGATGGACCTTTGGTCTGACCCAGTACGGCCGTTTTTATGTTCTTATGTTCATATAAACATTCCACATCCACTGCCCACCGCAAATCCTGAGCCTAAAGTTATTGGAGCAAAATGTCTCCAGCTGACAGCAATCTGGCCTTCACTCACTCAGTCTCACCTGGTTTTTGGTCACATCTCCAGCACACCCCAAACCATCCCTGCACACTGTGCTCTCAAACTCTTCATCAGTGTGTGTGTGTAACGCCAGCAAGCAGAATCAAACCTGGGACTTCTGCAGCTGCTACTGCATGAGCAAAAAGCCAGTTACCTCTAAGCTAAGGCTGTAGAGCAGACTTGTTATTCTCCCTGTCCATGGTCTCAGTGCCACTCAATGGAGCAGGACACCACACCACATGCACACCCTAACCATAGCTGGCACCACCCACAGGGATCTGTGAATTCACAAAATTTGGGAACGTCCCTATCAAGTGCCATCAACCGTGCCCACTCTGCCGGGTGCCAAGATCCTCCATAGGCTTAGTGTATTGGGGGGGGGGGGGGGGGTGCCACACAAACTAACCGGCAAGATTGTAAAGATCTTTGGTACAGACTGAAACTCCATCATCTGGACTTCCCCAGTCTGGCACCACCCTTGGTCTGGCACCATTGGGATGATCCCAGAGGAGCACTCATAGGTGTAAGCCAGTGGCCTGGGGCCTGGAGCATTGCCAAACTAGAGGACCAATAGAGTGGAGTCCTGGATAGTAGCAGAGCCTCCTCCCATCCCACCCAGGGAGAGCAAAGATCCAGGTGGCAGGGCAGCCAGAAGGAAAAGTGGAATCTTCGGTGCATTGACCTCCCCTGGTCCAACAGAGTCCATGGTCTGTCTGAGGGTTCCAAACCAGGAAGGTTCAACCTGTAGTAAAATGCTCCATGACTTAGTTAATAACAGGGAGTGGCTAGGCCAGGATGATGAGAACTGCTTCGGACACTATTCTCACCACTGGAGCACGGAGAAATCACGCTTCCCATTTCACGAGGGACGCTCTTTAACCAATTCTGCCTGTTTACCCCTGAGACGGAGTTAAGGTGAGATCTTTTAACTACGGAAACTGAGGGCCAAACCCATTGGCTGTGTGTAGACTGCATCCCTTTTCCGTAAAAGGGCTGCAAATTAGACATATCGCAATTGCAAATGAAGCGGGGATTTAAATCCCCCCCTCTTCATTAGCATAAAAATGGCTGCCGCTTTTTTCCGGCTCAGAGCTTTGCCGGAAAAAAGCACCAGTCTAGACGTGGATCTTTCGGAAAATAAAGCCTTTTCCGAAAGATCCCTTATTCCTCTTAAAATCGCTTCATTTGCAATTGCGATATGTCTAATTTGCATCCCTTTTATGGAAAAGGGATGCAGTCTAGACACAGCCATTGTCTGATTTGCCCAATGGAATCAATCACTGACTTGGTGAAGAGAAATGAATCAGTAGCAGAGCTGGGAATAAAGGCTGAACATAGACCCTCTGATGTAACTACTGGAGCTGTGTCAATTGACACCAACAGAGGATCTGGCCGGCCCTAGGAGTCCTGTACTAGAATTACGAGACACTACAGGTTGAACCTCTCTAGTCCAGCATTCTCTGGTCTGGCAACATCCGCAGTCCGGCATGATTTGTTAGCCAGATGTCCTCTTATCATGGGTGTGGTCAAGTTTCCCGTGGTCCTATAAAGTTTGTTTACAGCCCCCCAGGCCTGGCTTTCAGGGTTCTGTGCTGTCATTTATCTCTAATTTACCCCAAATGTCTTCAAAGACCCCAGTAAGCAGTGGAAGTGTTGGTAATGCTCCTAGACAATATTGACCTCCTGTGGTTCGGCAAATTCTGAGGGTGCCGGACTAGAGAGGTCCATAACTTTCATAACTGCTCCATTAGGAGCAAGAATGTATGCGAGCTAAGAATATTTCCCAAGCATTGGTTTCTGGCAACATTGGTAGAGCTTAATCTCGCTCGGTTTATTTCTGCACACTGCAATTCCGGAGGAAAACGGTCAGTGAAGTCGTGAAGTGCTCACGTTTTTATTTTGCCAAAAGCCAATGCATCACAGTGTGCCTCCCTTCCCCAAGTGGGTCTGAAATTGTCATTTTTATTGTGCAGCAGAAAAATGGCACTTTGCATCCTACTGCAGGGTGAAGTGAAAGACTGGGGTTTCTTTCTTTAATCTCCTCCAGAGAGCTGGTCTATGATGCAAACCTCCCCATCCAGAGTCTGAAAAGAATCTATGCCGTTGCTTTACCCTTTCCGTGTACAGTGTCTGTGCAAGTGAAAGGGGGCAAAAGGCAAAGACAAGCCAAGAGCTGCAATAAAAGAGCCAGATAAATACATGAATCATAAATATCTTTTCTCACGCATCCCATCTGGCTTTCCAAGATAATATTACGACCTTCTCTTCTTCTGTGCACACGGGCTTTGTCCCTGGGATAGGTACTATTCAACAGGAGCAAAAAAATGCAAGCTCCCCTCTCCCTCTGTAATACAAAGAAAAGTTTCATTTTTTATGAGTGTTTCTGGCGGTGATGAACGTGATACTTTCTGGCATTCTTCGCCCAATGCCAGTGCGTGGAACAGAAAACTGAGGGGGGGCTGTTTTTTGGTTTATTCAAAAGCACATCAGTGTCCTAGAGGAAACCACGGGATCTCTAAGGCAGGGCAGGGAACCTTTTTTGGTTGCGGGGGGCTCCTGATGCCCAGGAAAATCAGTCGGGGGCTGTAGAAAAGTGAGAAGCCCCTAACTAAGAAACAAAAAGACATTCCCCTTGTGCAGCAGAGCTTGGGGGGGAGGGGGAGCTTGTAGATTTTGAGGGGGGAAAGCCTCCAGGTAGCACTTTACTGCAGCAGCGCACACAGTCGCTTCCTCCCCGCCAGGCAGAGCCTGTGGATTGGATTTGGCTCTGGCTTGCGTGATTCCAGCCCACGAGGTTCAGAGCTCCTCTTCCCAGAGCGGGGAGCCAGTGCTGGATCTGCGGGTGAGGGGCCATGGGGCTGGAGCGTCAGCATGGGCTCCCTGATGTTAGGGATCTAGGCCAGGCCTTAGGTTTCTTACATTCCACGGCAGGAAAGGCTATTGCTCAGTATTGCATACTCCAGGAGTGGAGAACCTACGTGGTAGACACAACTGGAAAGCTTGTGTAACCACCACTGGGTGGATTTGAACCTGGGCCTTCTGGAGTTTAGTATAGGAGCCTCTACCCGCTGAGCTAAAAGCCAGCTGACTGTCAGCACATGCTGTATAGGTCTCTTGGTCTTAGCTGTTGCTGTGGTCTACATGCCACTGCATGGGACAGTGAACCACACTAGGGCTATGTCTACAGTCGCGGCTTCTTGCGCAAGTAATATGCAAATGAGGCTAAGCATGGAATATTGCTGAGCCTCATTTGCATACCTAATGAGCCACCATTTTTTTCAGAAGAGGCTCTTGCTCAAGAAGGAGCATCTACACTGCCCCTTCTTGCGCAAGAAAACCCCTCTTGCGCAATGCCATTCTTCCTCTCAAGTAATAGGTGTGACAACATTGCGCAAGAGGGTTTTCCTTGCGCAAGAAGGGGCAGTGTAGATGCTCCTTCTTGCGCAAGAGCCTCTTCTGAAAAAAATGGTGGCTCATTAAATATGCAAATGAGGCTCAGTGATATTCCACGCTTACCCTCATTTGCATATTACTCGCACAAGAAGCCATGAGTGTAGACATAGCCTAGGTGTGTGGGTTACATATTTCCCATAGGAAGGGGAGTGTGTCCCAAGCTTCCAAGACCCAGTTGAGATCCCAGACTAGCCCCAGCTTGTAACCGCCACCAGCCAGATTTGAACCTGGGCCTTCTGAATCTTAGTATAAGAGCTGCTATCCTCTGATGAGGCTGTGTCTACACTGGCACAATCTTGTGCAAAAGCGACCGCTCTTGCACAAAAACTTGCTGCCCGTCTACACTGGCCATGTGTTCTTGCGCAAGTAAACTGACGTTTTAATGTATAAAATCAGGGCTTCTTGCACAAGAACTCTGATGCTCCTGCTCAGGAATAAGCCCTTTTGCGCAAGAGCTCTTCCAGAAGAGGCCAGTGTAGACAGGCAACATGAATTCCTTGCGCAAGAAAGCCCTATGGTTAAAATGGCCATCAGAGCTTTCTTGCACAAGAGAGCGTCTACACTGGCATGGATGCTCTCGTGCGAAAGCACATCTCTTGTGCGAAAGCACATACCAGTGTAGACACTCTCTTCTGGAAGAGTTTTTGCAGAAGAACTCTTCCACAAAAGAGTTTTCACGTGAGAATGCGCCAGTGTAGACGTAGCCTGAGGCTCTGAGCTAAAAGCCAGCTGTCTCCCAGCCTATGCTGTAGAGGTCTCTTGGTCTTAACTGTTGCTGTGGTCTAGGTGCCACTGCGTGGGACAGTGAACCACACTAGGTGTGTGGGTTACGCTTGCAATGCAGGAGAATGGTCCTGCAGGATGGGCAGTTGTGCCTCTCGCTTCACAACCAATTTTGGAGCCCACTTAAGGGGTTTGGGAAAAGAGCAAGAGGGTGGGCTGGTGGCTACAATTTCATTTCCCAGCTGCTTTTCAGGACCCTTTCCCTGCTCACCCTGTAATGACAGAAACTGTGCAGGCAACGTGGAGCTTGCCAGGAGGCAAATGTCGCCAACAATGAAGGGCAAGAGCCTATCAGATTGTCCGGTGAAGCTCCAGGAACTCACTTACAATCCGCCTCACTACTCCTGGCTGTGCAGAGTGTCGGAGACAAGATACGCCACCTTCCACTGGCCGGGAGGGGTCCTCTCTTCTGACTATTCGGATCCAGGCTTTTGCAATCCTCGGGTTGGATTAGTTTTGTTAAAGGGGAACAAAACGAGGGGCGTTTTCCGTTCACAACTGAAATCGGGGCTGGGAAAGGGCATCTCTTTGCTGTGAAGCTCTCTAGACTCCTTTGGGCTTTGCTTTTCAAAATGAAAAACCAGGGGGGAAACGTTTTGGGTTGAACAAAGGGTTTCAGTGAACCCTTTCTCAGGGAAAGGTGTTTGGTTGGGTTTTTGTTTGCATTTCAGTTCAAGTTGCTTGAGTACGTGCTTGCCCTTATTTTAATTCAGATCATTTCCAAAGAAGATGTATGGAAAGAGGCCCTGTGCTGCCCTGCATCCTTTCCCCCCCCCCCCCCCCCCCGGAGAACTTTGGCATACCACTAAGAGCATCCATCTCTGCTGTTGTCCTGCCTGCAGCCTACCCTGGGGCATGGGCTTCACATAGCCTAGCAAATTTCATCCCTGGCTGCAGCCCTTAAAACCTGCCTGTGGCCAGGGCTTTCCATGTGCCGTGGGAGAGCTGAGTGCCCATGCAGCTGCAGGGAAAAAAAAGTTAACAGCCAGCATGCCTGCTGCCAGCATCTGGACCAACTCACAAAGATGGGCAATTGGACAGCATCATTTCCAGGCAAAACATTTCCATAAACTGAATAGTTATTATAGTACCGTGGCACTTACTGTACTGAGAAAATTCCTTTGCTGAACTTGATTAATTAGCACAACGAGTCCAATGGTACCTTAAAGACTAACGATATTACTAGGGCATAAGCTCTTGTGTGTAGCAACTCACTTCATCAGATGCATTCAGTGAAAGAAATAGAAACAGATTGTGGGGATGCAGAGATGGGAGTGCTACATCAGAGCTAATTCAGCCAGGGTGGATGTGGATAAGAAGATGAGAGTACCGAAAGTGGAAAATTACTTATTATAAGGAGAGAGCCATTCCCAGTGCTTGTTCAGACCCATTCTGCTGGTGTCAAATTTGCATATGAATTCCAGCTTAGCAGTTTCACATTGCAGCCTGGTTTTGAAGGGTTGTTTTGCTTGGGAAGGGCAACTTTCAAGTCTCTATCTGTGTGTCACTGTGAGGTTAAAATGCCCTCCCACTGGTTTTTGTATGTTACCATTCTTACAAGCTGATGTGGGTAGGGCCTATGATGGCGTCACTAGGATAGATGTGTGGCCAGAGTAGGCAAAGGGGTTTCTTGCGGGGATTGGCTCGTGGATTAGTGTTTTTGTTGTGACGTGGCTTGTTGGTGGTGAGTGTGTTTCAGGTTGGGGGGCTGTCTGTAGGGGAGGACTGGCCTGCCTCCCAAGGTCTGTGAGAGCAAAGATTTGTCATCTAGGATCAGTTGTAGATCAGCCATTCTTAACCTGGGGGTAATTTGTCATATTTCAGGGGGCAATACGTTTAAAATACAATAAGTGTTCAATTTTGTTCAACATAATGTATGAGAAAATGAAATACAATAAAAATGATTTATCATAATTTTCTTTTTGTCTATTGCCATTTTAAAAAGGAGGAGGGGTAATTTTGGTTTGTTAGTTAGTCTTATGGGGTAACCATGCCAAAGAGGTTAAGAATCCTATTGTACATCCCTGATGATGTGCTGGAGACGTTTTAGCTGGGGGCTGTAGTTGATGGCCAGTGACATTCTGTTTCTTTCTTTGTGGGGTCTATACTGTAGTAGGTGACTTCTGGGTACCCATCGGTCTCGGTCAATCTGTTTCTTCACTTCCCCAAGTGGGTAGTGTAGTTTCAAGAATACTTGATAGAAATCCTGTAGGTGTGTCTTTGTCTGAGGGCTTGGAGCAAATGTGGCTGTATCGTAGGGGTTGTCTGTAGACAATGGATCATGTGATGTGTTCTAGCTGAAAGTTGAAGCTGTGTAGGTAGGTCTAGCAGTTGGTAGGTTTCCGGTATAGGGTGGTGTTTACGTGACCATCACTTATTTGCACTGTAGTGTCACGAAAGCTTATGCAATAAAATTGTTAATCTTTAGGGGGTTTCTGTTGAAACAGACTAACACAGCTACCTCTACAACTTGGATAACTTGATTGGGGGCCTATCCCTATTAGCATTGGGAAGCTATCTTTCCTGGAAACTCCGGCATTGACTAACCAACTTTAAACTTTACTACAGGACTTGCTCCCCAAGTAAATTTCAGCTTTTATCTCATTAGATGGCTAGAATTGAATTAAGTCTCATTTTCATTAGAGATTGGCCTTCTCTTGCTGAAAAGTCCAACCCTTGCCGTTAGGGACAGATCATCCATGACATTTAGGACTTTTCAGTATAGCTCAGTACCAATTAGAAGTTAAACTTTCTCATTTGGGGCTTCCATGCCACCAGTTTGAGCTCATTTCAGGATCCTTCGAAGTTGAGCACACAGTTCAAGATAGCTCTCAGAAACCGAAGCCAACATTTTTTGCATGGAGGGTCTGTCTGGTGGGACAGAGGCCATGGAGGTCAAATGATGCATTGAACACTTCATACTTTATCTGAAATACAGTCCAGTTAGGATGATTATTTTATAAAGCCTGTGTAAATGGCTTCAAAAGCCTTAGGATAGTATTATTTTTAATTGCATCCTGACATCCCAAATTCAAAGCATGCCCAGAGCAACTATATGTAGTTGTGGTTTCTGTTGTTGCAATCAAGTCACTACACCTGTGACTAAGCCTTGCATATTAGCAGAACCATCGCAACATCATACTCAACAGTTGTTAATCTTCAGATTGAGATGCAATTATACATCTTTAATTACCCTTGTTAATGTACAGACTACATAGTACAACCCAATAAACTCTCCATCCCCATTTGCTATCATCCATATATCACAGGCTCGAAAGCATTTGTTCTTTGGTGCATGAGACTGTCTCATTTACCATGATCATTTTCCAGAAGTCCTCTGAAATATTCCTCCAGATGAAGGACCAGGCTTTGCATGATCTCATTTCGAATGACTGTATTTGTCAGTTTGTTTTTCAGCCAGTCTGAAATACCAGGATATGTTCTGCCTGCAAACAAAGCAGATGAATCAAGTTGCAGTCACTCTTTGCACTTAAAGGTGTATTTTTAGCTTGTTCAATATAATGACTTCGCAGTGCAAGTCTTTGTCTAGCAGAATAATGTAGGGTGTACTACTTAGAATTTTCACGAAGATCTTTTTTGTTTTCTTCTTTTCTCTTTGCAGGTCACCAACACTCTTAGTGGTCTTTTGAGCACCATCAGCTACTTCATGGTGACACAAGGGAACTTGGTGCCTCTCAAGAAAAGGCACAAAAATTGTTCAAGGATTGGAGAAAATGCCATGTGCAGAAAGACTAAGGGTACGTCTAGACTACATGCCTCTGTCGCCAGAGGCATGTAGATTAGGCGACCAGACATAGTAAAATGAAGCGGCGATTTAAATAATCACCCCTTCATTTAAATTTACATGGCTGCCGCGCTGAGCTGACAAACAGCTAATCAGCTGTTTGTCAGCTCAGCGCGATAGTCTGGACACTCCCCTGCCGACATCAAAGGTATTTGTCGACCACCCAGGTAAACCTCCTGGGATGAGGTTTACCTGGGTGGTCGACAAATACCTTTGATGTCGACGCCTGCGCGTCCAGACTATCGCGCTGAGCCGACAAACAGCTGATCAGCTGTTTGTCGGCTCAGTGCGGCAGCCATGTAAATTTAAATGAAGCAGTGATTATTTAAATCGCCGCTTCATTTTACTATGTCGGGTAGCCTAATCTACATGCCTCTGGCGACAGAGGCATGTAGTCTAGACGTACCCTTAGAAAGCTCAATTTGTTTAGATTGCCAGAGGAAAAGAAGATTGAAAGAGGACTTGTTCAGTGTCTAAGTGCCTTCATGGGAGAAAATATGGGTACTAAAGGGCTCTTTAATCTAGCAGGCAAAGGAATAAGAAAAAACAATGGCTGAAAACTGAAGCCAGACCAATTCAAACTGGAAATAAAGGCACACATTTTTAACAGTGGGAGCAACTAAGCATTGGAAAAATCAGCCAGGGAAGAGGTGGATTCTCCATCTCTTGACATCTTCAAATCAACACAGGATAGTTTTCTAGAAGAAATACTTGAGCTACGCACACAAGTGATTGGGCTCAATGCAGGGATAATTGTGTGCAATTTAAAGGCCTGCCATGCATAAGCAGTCAGATTAAAGGATCTAATGTTCCTGTAGCAGGGTGGTCGCCCCGCTCCAGGCATAAAAAGGATTAAAATAGCCCTGGGAGAGGGCTGTAGCTAGGGGCCAATCATGAGAGGCCTTGCGGCAGCCAATCAGAGCCCAGGAAGGCTGCATAAAAGAGATGGCTGGCCAGGCTGAGCACACTCTCACTCCAGCCCTGGAGGAAGAAGGATCTAGTTGCCTGCTAGCTAGGCTACCTCAGACAGAGCAGTGCTGGGGAAAGGCAGAGTAAGCTGGGGAGCTCCAGGCTGAGGCCCAGAGACAGGAGTCTGAGGGATAGGAGGGCTGCAGGGAGGCATCCAGAGCAGGAGAAGGCAGCAGGTCCCCACCTCCTTGTCAATGATGAGCGGCCATTTCAGATGGCAGTTTGCCCCTGAGGTAAGGGGTTAGATGGGGACTGGCAGTGGGTCACTGAGGCAAAATGGGTTTAGGAGCTTGGGGGTTCCCTGAAGGAGAAGACCCCAGAGTGTAGGGACACTGCAGCAGGGCAGTACCTGGAAGGAAGGATGCCACAGCCTGGGAGAGACGCAGGCCCTAACGCAAGGTGGCAGAGCCATTACCAAACAGGGAACAGCAGGCAAGACACAAGCCAGAAGGGGACACTCCGGTGCTGAGTGGCACTAATGCCCAGAGTGACCAGCAGGAGGTGCTGCGGCAGTGAGTTTCACCATGTTACAGTTCCCTTCTGGCTTTAATCTCTGAATCTCCCGAGCCTTTTCCACACAGAGAATCCAGAGTGTGTGTCTGGTCAAGAGCAGTGTGTGCCTAAGAGCTGTATCATGGCAGAGACAAAATAAGCTGTCTCAAGCGTCAAAATAATGGAACGCCTGCGTTGAAAGCTGTCAAAGCAAGGTGAGCAGAAAGAACGGGCTTGTTTTCCAAAGTTACACAGAGAGACAGGCAGTGCCTTGTGGCTGAGGTGTCTCGGGAAATGACAATAGTCGCAGGCAACTGCTATTTTGTTTCTGTTGTAGGCAGCAGCAGGACCAGCCCAGCAAAACAACCAGCAGAAGCTGATCTACTTATTGGAAGTGTAGCTGCCTCCATGTTTGGGGTGTTCATTGTAGCACCTTGTAAAATGTGTGTGAGGGTGGAGTTTCATGTAACTTCACTGAATCGCTGACACCTACAAAGAATGACGTAGGAGGCAGGTTTAAAAACACACGCCACTCTCTCTGGAAAGCTGAGTCACTCAGAGTGCCTCCTGGTTTTATACGGCCACTTTATTATTTGCAGAACAGTCTAGAATAAGGCAGACTGAAGGAAGGGAGCATCCTCCATATGATCTGTTGATTATATTGTAAAACACGGGGGTTTCTTTTTTTTTAATTTTGTTTATGCAAGCCACTGGGGTTCTCTGTCACTCCAGCACCAGCAGGGAAAAAGCAGCAAATAATATGGCTGCCGGAGGTCTTAATAGGACAAGTTCCAAAAAGATCACTAAAATATCAGAGGTTCATGATCAATGTGCCCTCTAATTGTTTCCATCTGTGTGTGAAATACATTTTGTTATGTGCACTGAGGCATATGTGGGTGTGCACCACCCACAGAAACAAATGCTGTGGGCACCATGGGCACTTTTCTATTCAGCTGGGTGGCATCTGAATCTCTCCTGGGGGGGGGGGAGCACCCAATCACTTAGCATAGAGGGAACACTGTTCATGTTGTGTGGATTCTCTGCTGCCTGTGTGAAAACAAGGAAATGGAACTTGGTCATCACCCTGCGAGGGTTTGGCAAGAAAGGTTAATGTGATCCTTGGGGGGAAAGCTTGCTTGGGAATCAGGAGGTTTATTTTACCTGTGTATTAGGTAGTAGTGTGACTGCTGCGAGAATAGTGTGTCTAGCTGGGCTGGCCACATTCAGAAAGGATGTTGATTAATTGGAGAGATCAGAGAATGATTAAGGGGTTGGGAAAACATGCCTTATAGTGAGAGTCTTAAGGAGCTCAATCTATTTAGCATAACAAAGAGACTATTAAAGGGGCGACTTGGTCACAGAATACAAGTACCTCCAGGAGGAACAAATATGTAATTGTAGGTTCTTCAGTCCAGCAGATGAATGTTACAATGATCCAGTGGCTAGAAGTTGGGCTTAGACTGGAAATACAGTGTACATTTCCAACAGCGAGAGCGATTCATCATTGGTTGAGGGTTGAGGTGGATTCTCTTTCATGGGAAATTTTTTCATCAAAATGGGATGTTTCTCTTGCAGAAACACCATAGTTCAAAGAGGATTTATTTCAGAGAAGTCCTGTATTTAAACAGGAGGGCAGACTAGATGATCACAGTGCACTGTTGTCATCTTTAGAAGCCCCCAAGGAGAGGCAGCTGGTTGGATCTATCCCTGGCCCCTCTGGAGAAAGAGCATCGGAAGTCTTCATTCAATGGGTATGTCTACACTATAGCTTTTTTTTTTGGTGGCCGGGGTGGGGAGGAAGCAGGGGAGAAAACTACGCAAATTGTGCCCATGAAGACTGGGCCAAATGGCAAAAAAACCTCCTCTTTTGGATGAGCCCTTATTCCTTGCAGAACGAGGTATACAGGGCTCCCCGAAAGAGCGCGTCTGCTCTTCCGCAAGAAAAAGGGGAAGAGCAAACGCATTACCTGGATGCAGCGGAGTTTTACCGGGATACCCCTGCAGTACAGACATAGCCAAGGAGAAGAAGGGTCACTAGCCTTGGTGAAAGAAGACAGAAATGGCCAACTCGGCTGCAGAAAGGGTTGGAAACATGGTGGAACAATAACCATCAATGGGATGCTGGAATACGGGAGTACAAAACATATGGCAATGACAGGGAAGGTCGTGCTGGTGGGAGGGTGGCAGTATGTGAGAGAGAAAAGAGAGTCAACTATAAAGAGAATCGTCAATCGAACCATACCCTAGAATCTTTATGGACAGACATTCCATGTTTTGACAATGGAAGTCTAGCAGTTTGACTATACTACTGACCACCTGACCGGGATGGTGACTGAAATGTTCAGAGAGATGAAGGAAGCTACAATGTGGAAAACCCAATAATAATGGGGGATTTCAATTATCCCCATATTGACTGTGTACCTGTTGCTTCCGGATGAGATGGAGAAAGAATTTCTAGACCCCTTGTATGACAGCTTTGTGGAGCAGCTAATCCTGGAAAAATCCACCAGGAGAAAGGGAATTCTGATCAAGTCAGTAAATCTAACTTCACTGCTAGCCAAATAGTTGGAAATTAGAGTAATGGACAGAATTATCAGACATAAATCAATATATGTTGGGGAAGAGTCAACATGGTTATGTAAAGAGAAATCATGCCTTACCAATCTATTAAAATGACCTGAGTGTGGTAACAAGCATGTAGAAAAAGTGTGTTCCAGCTAATATAGAGTATTCTGAATGTTAATGTCTTTTTTTACAAGGTCCCACACACCAACGGTTCTTGGGCAATGTAAACAGCAATGGGATAAAAGAAGAAGTTCACTCATAGATCACTTCATAAACTCCTCCCTTTTCAAATCCAAATTCTGAGTTTTAGGCACTAGAAACAGGACCGAGTCATGAAAAATACTATCTGTGGAACTGCTTGCCACAGGAGATTAGACTGAGATCAGGCCATCTGCACATCTAGATGCCTTCCCCTAGAATTTGTACATTTAAACCAAGGAGACTTCTATAGCCACAAAATCATGCTCGTTAACCCTACTGCCTTGGGGGAATGTACTCTTTCATTGTGCTCACTACTTTGGTTACCAAGGTGAAAAATAATATATTAGCACACCTAAGAGAGACCCTGGTCCTCTGTTTAATCTCATAAGTGTGCTGGACTCCAAAGCCATGGTCAAGTCAAGTGGCACCAATGATGATTCCCCAAATCCTCTTGAAATCCTTCATCATGAGCCCTATCTTCATCTGAGGTGTTAGTCAGCTGAGAATATAGGTTACCAGCACCTACCCCCAGCACATACCATTTGTTCTGGCAAAGCATCCCATCACAAAAAATTATTCTCCTCAAGTACTCATGAAATCATAGAAGATTAGAGTTGGAAGAAGATCATCTAGTCCAACTCCTTGCCCAAAGCCGGACTAGCTCTATCTAAATTACCCCAACCAGGGCTTTGTCAAGCCAGAACTTAAATCAATCTACTCCCCACTCAGATATCTATACACACACACTGATTTTGTGTAGGTGGATACATCGATATATAGATATACACACAACACGGATTTTTTTTTTCAGGAGCTTTCTGAATTCTTTACCTTTGAGGCATTTCCTTGTCTCATAAGTGAGTGATGTGATCTTTTGTCTAATGTTTGTGTTAGGCAGACCCAGTGGCTGCCCATCAGCATGGAAAAGATAATGGGTGAGTAAAATAAATAGCATTTGAAGAGTATTATGGGGAAAACTACATAAATAATCATTTCCTCAAGTTTGCTAAGTGCAGGCTGCAATGAATGATTAAATGGACTGAGAGAAAGCAAAGCTCGGAGTGACTGAGACCGTTTCCTCCTCAGCATGCTTATCTAGTGGCATGGATTGTGATGCTATTGAGTGAGTCAATCCGGTTGTTCTTTTTGCTCTGTTTGTACAGCGTCTAGCACAGCGAAGCCTTGATGAGGATTCCTAAGCACTATTGCACTACAGAGACATAACAGTAAAGGTGTCGGACGTGTTCAGACACTTGAACATAACTTGATCGTTGAGCCGAAACTTAATGGGAGGCGAGACCTTCATGGTCTAGAGCTTAGTTAATATAAATCCAAGGGGTGTGACAACAGTATTTTATTCTTACCTTTGCTTAGAAACAAAGTTGCAGCCTCCTCTTTCAAATGCAGGATCTTGCCACACTTCTCCACGCTTTTGTTATGCTGAAAGTGGCTTCCTACGATACACTCTCTAGGGCTGCACATTATAACCAGGCAGAAAATTCAGCCTGTACAGCCTGCTGCTGCTTAGCAGCTCAGATGTTTTCTTGCCAAAAGCAATTCACACCTCTGCACTATGCTTTGCACAGGTTTGCAGTGCACTGACTAGCTACAATTTGAAGTGTTTCTAGCCCAGCAAGCCTAACTTAATGGGTTGCATCTGGGTTCTCAGAGATTGCCTTTATCCTTACATGATACCACGGCTAGTGCTGGTCATTTCCCCCCCCCCCCCCTGAATGTTTTTCCATCAGAAAATGCTGATGTGATCAAACTGAAACTCTGGTAAGTCTGAAATTTTTTGTGCTTGTTTTGATCTTATTGAATCTCTTCCTTTTAACTTTGTTTTCATGTGGCATCTTAAAAGTTCTGGACATGAGGGCTTGGCAACAAGATAACCCAATGTTTTGGAAAGGGATCATAGAGGGAATGGGATCCAAAATAAGGCAACATTTAATGGTTAAACTACAGCTTCAAAAAGCAGATTTCATCAGACAAAAGTTGTCCAGAGAACACCAGCTGACTAAGGAAGGCATCAGGGGGTTGCATGGGGTGAATCTAGCACATGATCCTCTCAGAAATATGTATTTCCTTTCTGGAATGTTTAAGCCATCATTGCACTGGTAGATGAGTAGGAATGCCTGAGGCTGAGGTAAGTGTTCCAGACGTGAATGAAATGCTTTTTAGCAATGTCTCTGGCAGCCAATACCATGAGGTGGAATAGCTAGTTTGTGCTGGCAAGGTTAGGACAGCTTGTATCTGTACGGTTTCTGATCATTCCGTCCAGCAACTCTGGCATTGACCAACACTGACGCACAAAGGTCAACAGACTAGAAAAGAGGAAGACAGCAGGCAAGACTCTGGCTTCCTTTACATCAAAGAAACTCCTTTAATGCCCACTGTATTGAGGACAGTGGAGTTCCTCTGTATATAGAGGCGTGAGATTAGAGTACCCGGGTACCAAATACTTTGCACTACATGAATACCCTCGTTCTAGTTGATAAAAACCAGATCTGGTTCTATAGGTACAGACAGGACAGATAAAATCACCTGTTTTCACTTTGTTATAAGGGCCTGTTTTCAGTTGCTTATAATTTTCCCCAGCTAACCATTTGGAATGAATTTTTTTTTTGGCCTCAGGACAATTTGGGGGCAGGTGTTCCGGGGAGGTGCGTGGTAAAATTTCAGCCATTTTTGAGACTGCGACTAAAGAGACAATTTCCTGAGGGGAACCACACCAAAGTCCATGTGAAAATGACATAAAGGTTGCAAAAGTTGAGCGCCCAACTTTTAGGATAGGAAATACCAGCATTGAGCTTGCCCATGCAACCTTAATTTGGACCCCTTGTCCAGAAGTACATGACGATCACAAACGCTTTTCTCCACAAGACCGCCAACCACTTATATAAAGGCAAGAGGAAATTCAGGCCAACGGTCAGTGAATTGAGGCAATTGGGTGGCACAGGTCAGAACTAAGTTCATAAACTCATCACATCCTGCCCCCCCCCCCATACACACACTCCATGCACGCTGTTGCTTTATCTCATGTTGACAGATCCAGTTTCTAAAAACAAAAGAGACACAAACAGACACCCCAAGCACTGGAATTCATCAGGGAAAAAAAGTCCAGATCCCTTAAGCCAGGTTTCTGAAGAAAGGAAACTGTTTCCTCACTCAGATTGGCAGAACACACGCAGAGGACATTTCTCTCCCATTATCTATTTTCTTGAAGCGTCCTGCAATTCTTCATGAATTGATCCTTTCACAAATAGAAATGCTGTCGTTTCCAGTGCCATCCAAGGGTACGTCTAGACTACAGGCTTTTGTCGACAGATTCTGTTGACAAAGCTTCTGTCGACAAAGAGCGTCTAGACTACAGTCAGTTCTGTTGATAAAGCAAGCTGCTTTATCAACATGAGAATGTAGACGCAAAGGACAGTGTAGATGCAATAATGCCTTCTGTCTACAGAACTTTGTCGACAAAAGGCGTTATTCCTCGTAGAATGAGGTTTACCGCTGTCGACAAAACTGCCGAATTCTGTTGACATTATGTCGACAGAACTTGGCAGTAGTGTAGATGTAGGTATAGTTTTGTCGACAAAAGGCCAGTTTTGTCGACAAAACCCTGTAGTCACACACACCCTAAGTGTAAGATGCCTCCGCTTGGTTGGTTCAGCCTCCCAGTAACCGTCCACGATGAATCACTGGAAAGATTACAAAATTCTTCAGTGCTGCTTCTGAGACACAACTCCAGCCAGCTGGAGAATCTGTACAGTTGTTTCAGGCTCTGCATACAGTCCATTTAGACTTTTTTTTTTAAAGGGAGAATTGTTCATTTGTTTCATTACAACAATTTAATCAGAACACCCATCCGAAAAATAGAAAAATGTCAAGTGGCTATTACAGCTCTCTAGCATGAACGAGATGCAGCCGCTTGCAAATATTAAATGGGAATGATTTTGAGGGGGAAAAAAATACATATTAGAAGGCTCATTGTCCCACATCACATTTCCCCCCCTTAGATTTGATCACGCAGAACGCTAGTGCCTGGTGGGATAACGAGCAGAGCCGTGAGGCATCGGGCTTGATAGGAGCAGTCAGGACTCAGAGTGGGCACTAAGCTTGTGGAGGAGGTTCTGTGTTCTGAGCAACTCTCCGTCGCTTCTGTGGCTAACCAGAGACTCAGTTCTAATCCTTCTTGTGCAGGGGTGAATCAGGCACAGCTTGCTGAAGCTAGTGGATTTAATAATTACAGCAGGCAAATGAAATGTGAAGGGGTAACCTGCATCACAAAGAGATGGTAGCTAAAAACAAACAAGCATTCAAAGCCAGGTCCTTAGTTGAGGTGGGACAATGGATGAGAGAGCAGCATTTTGCTCACTTTGGGCTGAAGGAGTGGCCTGTGCCAGCAGCTTCAAAACAATCACTGCGGGGTGACCCGAGATGTATTTTTATCATTTACAGCCACTCTAACCCCAGTTCCCTATTCAGTCACTGTCTGCATAATGGAAGTGGGGGGTTAACAAGAGGCAGAATGCTATGAATCAGTAAATAGCACCTGGGGTAGTTTAAAGATCAGAACGTGGCCTTCAAGCAGAAACTACACACTAATACGTATACACTCCAATTCCAGTGTGAGACACCTGCTGCTTGAGCTAACTTTATGAGTTGAGGTGACAGAACAAAGCTGGTACAATTTATACATCAGTCTGGGATGTGTTAACAGGAGTGTTGTGAGCAAGATACAAGAAGTCATTCTTCCGCTCTACTCTGCACTGACTGGACCTCAGTTGGAGTATTGTGCCCAGTTCTGGGCACCAAGTTTCAAGAAAGATGTGGAGAAATTGGAGAAGGTCCAGAGAAGAGCAATAAGAATGATTAAAGGTCTAGAAAACATGACCTATTAGGAAAACTGAGAGGGGACATGATAGCAGCTTTCAATTACCTAAAAGGGTGTTACAAGGAGGAGAGAGAAATATTATTCTCCTTAATTTCTGATGATAGGACAAGAAGCAATGGATTTCAAATGCAGCAAGGAAGGAATAGGTTGGATATTAGGAAAACTTCCTACCTGTCAGGATGGTTAAACACTGGAATAAATTGCCTACGGAGATTATGGAATCTCCATCACTAGAGATATTTAAGAGCAGGTTGGATAGACATTTATCAGGGATGATCTAGATGGTGTTTGGTCCTGCCGTGAGGGCAGGGGACTGGACTCGATGACCTCTTGAGGTTTCTTCCTGTTCTAGAATTCTATGGTTCATTTAATTCTCTATCTCATTTTCTCCCACTCTGGTCCTTTCCTCTTGGTTTTTCCATAGGCGCATATGCCTCAATTTCCAGCATGTGTGTTGATCTACTGATCACTGTCAATGGGAGCTGCTGTGTGCTGGAAAAAAATCTAACTTCTTATTTTTACATAGCTAAATGGAAAACACAGCTCTCTCTTGGAAACATGGCCCTTGCTGTGGGTGTTGAACATTTCTGAAAGTTATGGTCCTCATTGTCATGGCTCCTTCCCCACTCTGGCATGATAAATGCAGAAGTGGGGGCCAGCAAGTATACCCCAAAGCCTTATCTACCAGGCTTTGGTATAAAACTTCCCCCAAGATCTTAAAAACCTAGATCTTGGGAATAAAACTTCCGCTGCCACCACCCAAATGTTGCTAAAGAAACCAGGGGAAAGATCATTTGGGAAATCTTCCCCCTAAAACAAAAATCAGGGCACACCATTAACCACTGCCAGGTTAATAAAAGAAAAGAAAGAACTTTTATTATTACAACAATATTCTGGTTGCAAGTATAATGACTAGAGAGGAAGGTAACAAAATATACTCATGGAGAAACTCCATGGGCCTAGAACTTAGTTACAAAGAAAAGCCAAAACATCTTTTAAGCAGTGCCAGATCTCAGATCCCATGCCCAATCCATAACACAATAAAACCTAACGAAACTACCTAAACTTTACCCTACTTACAGAAAATGAAGAATGATGTCTTGGAGAGAGAGAGAGAGACATGCTTGTCCCTCTCTGTAGCTGCAGAGAACTCTCCCAGAGAGACAAAAGGGAGGAAGGAAAAAAAACCCAAATTCCTTTGTCCCAGTTTGAAAAGTCCCACCTACATTCTTATTGGTCTCTCCACCTGGCTAGGTGTAGTTAACCCCTTAATCCCCAGGCTGCTGGCTAACCCTCATAATCATGACACTCATGTATAAAGACAGAGTGAAAGGAGTGCTGTAAAATTTATGTCATATTGATTTGATTCTTGGAAGGAATGCAGAAATGCAACAGAGGGGTTCAAAAAGGCTAGAGAGAGAATTTTTCCTGTAACTTGTGAAATGTCTCTTATGTCTGCTCACAAGTATTTTGGACCTAGGTATAATCAACTGCATTGAAACACATTTCTCATCCACAGTTTTAGGCTAATGAATAATTCAGATTCTCCTCAATTGGTTTACTCTGCTCCTCAGTATTCATACTTTCTTCACATTTATTATCTGTGGCACTGGAAAAGAACCTTTCAAAGCCCTTCTTCAAATTGCTCACATGGATAAACTCATCATCTTGTTAACAATCAAGCATGCCTGCAGATCAATGACACTACGACTATATTGTTACCTTTCTCTGTTAATTTTTAGATTTCTACAGTATGTGTAAATCAGACACTGATTTTTTTAAAACACCTGGGTACATGTAGACGTCAGGCAAAGATGACTTCAAAGTAAAACTGTACTCTACCAAAGCTATTTAAGATGAGAGAGGGGTCTAAACTAAAACTAACAACCCTGAACTTTGGGATAGCTTGGATACAAATCTCTACCTGAACTTTGTGGCAAAGGTACACTTATTTTGAAGATATGGTTTATGAAAGAATTTTGTGCAAAGTTTTCCTCAAGTTTTAAAATGTCTGGATGATTTTTTATTTTAGCTGTTTTTCATGGGCTTGCACCTCTGTGTTTCCAGCCACAAATAGGCTGGTTAAAAGGGAGTTTTAGTGGTTGTGGTACGGGACTGGAAGATCTAGATTCAAATCCCAGTTCAGCTGGACATCCTGGGTGTCCTTGGCCACACAGGGTAAATTATGTGACCTCCAGTTCCCTTGATAAAATGGGGTTAATACCAGTCCACCTCAAAGGATGTTAGAAGGATAAATGCAAAAATTGAACGTGCATCATTCACATGCTATAATGGCAAGAGCTGTGTTGCTAGACAAAGACTATACATACCTGCACTCATGCTATTATTTTACAGTTTTGCAAACCCAAGCGTGGCTACGTCTACATTGCACATTCTTGTGCAAGAAGATATGCAAATGAGGTGCGGTGATGACTATCGCCATGCCTCATTTGCATACCTAATGAGCCACCATTTTTGCGTAAGGGGCTTTTGCGCAAGAAGGAGCAGTCTCCACTACTCCTTCTTGTGCCAAAAACCCTTCTTGTGCAAGAAAATAAGCGGCAGAACGGCTCTTGCACAAGAGGGGTGGTTTGCTCAAGAAGGAGCAGTGCAGACTGCTCCTTCTTATGCAAAAGCCCCTTGCGCAAAATGGCAGCTCATTAAGTATGCAAATGAGTCGTGGTGATATTCATTGCCGCACCTCATTTGCGTATCTTTTTACACAAGAATGCTCAATGTAAACATAGCCAAGTAGTTTAGACAGTTTATGGCTAAGCAACAAACTGAACCTCCAGATGGATTTGAAGTTACCTGTCCACGTGTATTAGGCCCAGATGAGACATGCAGAAGACTTGCTCCCTATACATTACATGCTTTCTGCTGTAATCTGATTTTCTTCTTGCTTCAAGCTTCCTTTCTGTGTAAAAATGTTTGCAAATTTAGCAGTGAAGCTGAAGGAAAATAAAACCCCAAACCTTCCTGTTCCTTGGTGCCACTTTGTGACCTTCACATCTGGTGGAACGCAGCTGTCACTTTCAGACTTCATCTTTCCCATAAAAAACCTGAAAATAGCCTGCCCCAGTGTAAGGGGCTGTGGTAAATGTTATAGTTCAGACCGGGTATGCTATGTCACATGGTTTGGAGCCAATGTCCCAGTGCTTACAGCAAGGAGATGTTGGAAAATGCCAGGAGGGTGCTGAAGATAGGAGTCAGAGAAAAATCTGAAGGAGAAAAAGTCTTTTAAAGTTCTCCAGAATAACTCAGAATTGTCTGAGTTCTTAGCTCTACCTGTAATGGAGGAGTTTAGAGGTACAGTGGCCTGGATGTACCTCTAAACCACTCCTGCCTGTAATGAAGGAGTTTAGGGGTACAGTGGCATGGATGTACCCCTAAACCACTCCTGCCTGTAACAGAGGAGTTTAGGGGTACAGTGGCCTGGGTGACCGTTTTGACCTGCTCCAGTTCTAATTCCTGGGGGTTGTAAAAAGAGAGAAGTCTGGAAAAGCTGGAGCATGCCATTTCTTTAGAGGGAGGAAATGTCAAGGCATATGACCATCTCCCTCTCCCCCCGCCCCCCAAAAAATCATGACCTTAATATTTCCTGAATATAAGTTATCTGCTTGGAGTGACGATTATTTAGTGGTACTGGGGAAAAAAGTGCTAAATGTTGCTGCATTCTGTGTGTCGACATCGTGCTTTGGGTCAGACCTCCGTGCATTGCATGTGTACGCTGGCTTTCCTACGAGGGAGACAGCAAGAGCATGAGGAATGAAATACTCCACCGGGCCAGTGAATACTTCTCCTACCCTGCCAGAGAAAAGGTTCCACCTGGGAACCTTGGAAATGCAGGTCGAGGCACGATTCCATAGTCACTTCCCCCGTCGAGTGCTGGAACGTAAGTCAGCGTGACTCCAAAGAGCTTTGAGAGGAGTGGTCACCTTGCAGATCCCCCCGTGCAACAACCCCCTCCCCTACCCCCGCTGCCTCGATAATAGTAACTGAAAGAATTTGTCCCATATTTTGGAAATGGGGAATGGAAAGAACCAGTGATTATGACTCTCAACTTTTCTACAGCATGAACCTCCATACCAGGATCCACACCATCCCAGCCCCCTACAACCATTCCTCTAGCCAGGACTCCAGTCCCATGCAGAAATATGGGAAGGGCTTTGGTCATTGTGATACCCAAGTGCTGTACTCTTGATTCAGCTCCTGAAGTTTGGGCGGCAAATATAAACCATCTTGTTATACTGCTAGGCTGCTGTTTGGACCCCCAGGTGCTATTCTAGTCCAGATATGATGATGTGCACAAAGTGTATGTCGACTTTTAATTGTTCTGTGCTTCCTGCTCCCAAGGCATGCGATACAGCCAATGTGATGTCTGTAGGGAGATCTATCTCCTTTCCCACCCAGTCAAATTTTCCGGGACTCTCCTCTCCAGAGAGGTTGTCAGTCCCTTTTTTTTATTATGTGCATAGATGATCAAATCTCTGTGTGTGTCACGGCACAGAGATCAGGCTATCATCAACTCTCGCCTGTGCTGCTCCGGTGATGCTCCCTGACACCGGAAGGTCACTTAGAGAGACATTTTCAAAGTGACAAAAGGTGTTAGGTGCCCCATTCTCAATGAAAATTGCTGGGAATTGAGCACACAACTCCACCAGTGATTTTTTTTTTAAATCTCCCTGTGACAGGGTGGACCATGCCCCAAAGATCCCTGCTAGAGGCTTGTGGCCTTGCCACACCCCATTCAGAAAACCATAGAGAACATCCTCCAAGAAAGCTAGAGTGGAACAAAGGACATAACCAATCAGGGCCCAGCAAGCCTGTTAAAAGGAAGCTGTTGGTCCAGAGTGAGGCAGTTCCTCCTTGGAGCTCTAGAGGCTCAGACAAGGCTGGAGTGCTAAGTTGCAGGAGAGCTGCCACCGCAAGGAGTGGAGGTTCAGGAACTGAGCCAAAAGGAAGTCACTCATGTGAGGTGAGTGATGTCCCATTACATTCCCCTCTACCATCTGTGCCTTGGTTTTCCCAGTTCCTTTCTACCTCACCCAGGCCTGGCAGGGCCTCATTCAGCAATGATGGTAGTGAGTCTAGAACACAAAAAGCTAGATAATTTGTGTACTTTATTTATCATTTGCATTTTTTTCCAAGTCAGGCATGGAGCACGAGCTTGCAAGGGGAATAGGCAAGTTGTTCAACTCTCACAAGGTGCAGGCAAAGAGCACTTTATTAACCTTGGCTTTGTCAACTCTTAATATAATAGTTCAAGTGATATTTTCTCTTCTCCATTGAGTCAGCAAGAAACTGCTAGTTGTGTGTACTGCAATATCCTGCTGTTTTGATGTGCCATCTCCTTTTCCACGTGCTTGTATGTACAACAAGCTGTTGTACAGGTTGAAACTCTCTAGTCCAGCACTTTAGCCTGGAAAAATCCATGGTCCAGCACGAGTTTAGTTGGCCAGATGTCCTTTTTTCATGGGTGTGGCCAAGTTTCCCACGGTCCCATAAAGTTTATTTACAGCCACCAGTCCTGGCTTTCAGAAGACATATAGGGGTAAATTAGAGCTAAATAACAGCACAGAGCACTGAGAGACCAGCAAGCAGTGGAAGTGTTAATAATGCTGCTAAACATAAGCATGTTGTGTATGCTTTAGCTACTTATTTCCTTGTGGCAATACAGTAAAATTTCATAACACTGTGAGAGGGAGATCCCTTGACGCAGCCTCGGGTGTGGCTGGGCCAAGCTCCCATGGTCCCCTATCTCTTGGTTTATTCTAGCCCTCTCGGTGTGGTGCCCCCAACATCGGGCAACCAATGGCCCTGTCGGGGCTCCCTTACTGAATGGGCACCGTGACTATCCTCCACCCTTACCCCAGCAGAGAGAACACCCAGGGTCCTCAGTCTGGTCCCTTGTATGGCTGTCCAGCTGGTGAGGGACGGGGCCTCGCCTCGCGTTTCCCTGCGGGGAAGGGAGACCCAGGCCTGCCCTCACTCAAGGGTCCCAGCCCAGGGCCCTAAGGACAGGGTCAGCATGGTCCCTGCCTAGCTGGCAGAGAATCCTCAACTCGCCAGCCTATGGGCTCTAGCACAGCCCTGCCCTGGGCCACTTTCTACCCCTCCTGCTACCCTCTTACAGCCATACTGGGGCTATGGGTCCATCCTCGGTGCTCCCCAGACCTGCCTCCATCTCCTGTCCACTCTCCTCCTCCCCTCTCCAGTTCCAGGGCCGGCTTTTCCTGCCCCACCTTTTCCATGAGGTAAAACAGTTAACTCAAACTAAGGACCTAGTTCGAGTTAACGTTTGACTGCCGCGTGTAGCCGTGGGCAGTTAGTTCAGACTAAGGGGATTTAAAAATGGCGCCTGGACGGGAAGATGCAAATAAAGCCCAGGATATTTAAATCCTGGGCTTCATTTGCAACTTTGAATGCCTATATTAGCCTCCCTGGTTCGAACGAGGGGGATAGTGTAGACATACACAGGGGCTACGTCTACACTGGCATGATTTTCCGGAAATGCTTTTTCCGGAAATGCTTTTAATGGAAAAGTTTTCCATTAAAAGCATTTTTGGAAAAATCGCGTCTAGATTGGCAGGATGCTTTTCCGCAAAAGCACTTTTGCAGAAAAGCGTCCGTGACCAATCTAGATGCGGTTTTCCGCAAAAAAGCCCCGATCACCATTTTCACGATCAGGGCTTTTTTGCGGAAAACAGTACTATGCTGTCTACACTGGCCCTTTTGCGCAAAAGTCTTTCAGAAAAAGACTTTTGCCCAAACGGGAGCAGCATAATATTTCCGGAAAAGCACTGATGATTTTACATGAGATCGTCAGTGCTTTTCCGGAAATTCAAGCGGCCAGTGTAGACAGCTGGCAAGTTTTTCCACAAAATCATCTGATTTTGCGGAAAAACTTGCCAGTCTAGACACAGACAGGGTGTTTAAGCACTGGAATAAATTGCCTAGGGAGGTTGTGGAATCTCCATCACTGGAGATATTTAAGAGCAGGTTAGATAAACATCTATCAGGGATGGTCTAGATGGTGCCTGGTCCTGCTGCGAGGGCAGGGGACTGGAGTTGATGATATCTTGAGGTCTTTTCCACTTCTAGGATTCTATGATTGTTACCAGCTCCCTGGCTTTATAGAGGCCCACCCTCTTCCTCTTCCCCCCCACATTCCTGCACAAGTGAACTTCTCTTCTCTAGGACTTTCCTCATTTGCAGCTTAATGGGCTCATTAGACTATCTGGCCCACATTAACCCCTTCAGAGAGATATGGAGTGAATACCCCATCACAGCACTAAAACAGTGGAGTCAGCTGCCATCAATAGTCCCTTTTGGAAAATCTTAGCCCCTCGGTTTGTACAGTACCTAGCACCATGGAACCCCAGCCTGTTTAAAACCTCCAGGCATGTCGCTTCTGCAACACAAATAGTAAACAACCACCCAGCAGCTGAGGATCTGGGTCAGTAGGCAGATGGGGATGAACAGGATCACATTCATCAAAATGTGTTCTGAGAGTTTCTAAAGGGCTAGCTAAAAAGAAGCCTTCATTATTCACCACAATGAAAGCCTTCAAAAGCTATTGGTTATTGTGCTCTGCTGTATTCTTAAGGGTCAATGTACCCACTAGAGGGAAGAAACAATTTTCCGGCTGAGAAGGCCACCCTGATGGGTAACACATGTGCACCCACGTTGAGGTTGCCATTCAAAATAAGAGCGGCTGGGGAAGGAAATGGTGTAATACTCACGGGCTCTCTCCTGCATCCGCACTTTAATTTCCCCTGAGAGTGTCACCCTTGCACGATAGTATGTTTCACAGCATGGCTGAAGGGGAACTCACTCCTTTGAACTATAATTCAAAGTGGGGGTGAGCGGGGATCCTCTACCAGAAGGCCCCAGATCCATCTGCTCAATCCCCTCCATCCCATTCACAAAAACGTTACGGTCCACAAGCTCTGTTCCCAAAAAAGCATCATAAATATCAGCATGCTGAGTAATCAGACTGACAGCAGCTTCCTACTAGAAAAAGAGATCTAATGCATGTCAGCATCTGACAGGCCCACAGTCTGCCAAGTTGCCAGCTGAGAATAGCTCATGCCATTTTCTCCCTGTCGGGACTGTTGAAAGAACAGACCATTGTTGTCTGGAATAGACACGCTTCAGCCAAGGGTCGTCAGGTCTTGTTGGCAGGGCTTGGCTTGATCTGTTCTTTTTTTTTTTTTTTAAGCCCTCTCTTCCAAGTGTACATAGCAATTGTTTCCCAGTCGGAGTGGTTGTTTCCACTCCTGAATGCAGCTGGTGGTTCTAAGTGTAGAGGGCACCCATCCTTCTTTGAAACAGGAGGGGCACAAATACTATCAACAGCTTGAAGAATTAATGACAGTGATTGAAAAAGAAAGACAAGAAGCTCACACCAAAAATAGGTGCGCATAAGCATTCTCGACTGAGACATTAAATATTAACATTCAAAATACCAATCTGCTGCTGGGGTTTGGAGAGTTAGTTCTTTCTTCTTCCTGTTTTTTTTAAGCTGTAGTTAATTAGCTCTTATCTTCCGTAGACCTAACTTATCCAGCTGGAGAAACCATGCCATCGATCACACCGGCATTTTCTTCACACGGCCTTATTATTCTGCTTTAGAATTCAAGTAGTTCTGGAAGCGTGGTTCCATTTTTAGTTGGCCTTCATTACAGTGCTCTGACCCCAGGCCAGTCTGTTTAAATGAATGTCCTGGAAATGTCATCACTGGTAAATTTACAGGCAATCGGTGCCTAAAAATAACAGGTACAATCGTTTTATGAGCAACCGTAGTTGAGAAGGTCCAGTGAACAACTTTACAGCTGAAGGGGATTTCAGTTATGGTTGGAGTCTGAGGTTGGATCAAAGCTCCCGCTAGGGCCAATGTTTTGTAAGATGCTGGTGTAACCCGCACACCTACGGGGTGTGATTCACTGTTCCATCTAGTAGCGCCGAGGCCACTTACAGAGAGAATAATGAACCTGCTCTGTAGTCTGAGCTAATAGCCCGCTGGCTTTTAGCTCAAGCATTAAAGATGCATGTTCTAAGCTCCAGAGGACTGAGGTTCCATTCTACCTGCAGATAACCGGGGATGAAATTTCAGATATCACAAAATGTCTCCCCATTATGAACATCAGAATCTGCATGAGATCTGCTTGCCATATTTTTCCAGATTTGGGGCTAAAATCTCCCAAGAACAATTCTCATGAGATGTCTAAACAGAGACCAGAAAATAAGTCTCTAAGGTTTGGATCCAACCTGGACCTCAAGCAGTAAGGACAGGGTTAGAGCTGGAGGCAGAAAATGAAATCTCGCCATCACTCTGAAATTAAAAATAGAATAGGGTTTGACATTCTAGTTTTGGTCACACGCTGAAAGGCTACATCTACACTGGCACCCTTTTCCGGAAATGCTTAAAACGGAACAGTTTTCCGTTAAAGTATTTCCGGAAAAAGCATGTCTACATTGGCAGGATGCTTTTCCGGAAAAGCACTTTTTCCAGAAGAGCATCCGTGGCCAATCTAGACGCGCTTTTCCGCAAAAAAGCCCCGATCGTCATTTTCGCGATCGGGGCTTTTTTGCAGAAAACACTACTGTGCTGTCTACACTGGCCCCTTTCCGGAACAGTTTTCCAGAAAAAGGACTTTTGCCCGAACGGGAGCAGCATAGTATTTCCAGAAAAGCGGCTGATTTCTTACAGTAGATCGTCAGTGCTTTTCCGGAAATTCAAGGGGCCAGTGTAGACACAGCCAAAGTGTTCAGGATTTTAAACAAATCAACACCAAAGCCACATTGGTTTCCTACATTTACAAAGTTATTTATTAGATGCTGTTAACTTAAAAAAGTGAGATGGGAGCTCCTATATATTTGAAAGAATTTGTGCATCTGTGTGTGTGTGTGTGTGTGTGTGTGTGTGTGTGTGTGTGTGTGTTCATGTTCAAGAACGCCTTCTAATCCGTAAGAGCTAGGACCACCAACTTTGGTCTTATCATAACTGAAAGCAAAGCCAGGGTTTGGTTGTGCCAGGACAGTGGGATGTGCCTGAAATTTAATTGTTTCTCACAAAATAGAAAGGGAGGGGTCTGGTAAAAGGGACAAGTATACTGTAAAATGACCACAGGGGGGCACTAAGGGGACAGACGGGGACTGGAGCAGCTATAATTCCATTTGGCCAGCAGGGGGCATGGTGGAGAAAGAGACAGCTATCGACTATATATTTCAGAGAGTTTGTCTGTGTGTCTCTCTCTTTGTGTGTCTGTCTGTCACTCCAGTCAGGGGACATGTACCCCTCTCCCATTTGTTCCTGCTGCTGCTGCAGTGGTCACGGACAGGTGCTTCTCACATAGCCTCAAGTTACTGTGCTAAGAGAGCTGGGGTTGGCCTCTCTACCTGGGGCAGCCTACATCGTGAACCCCTCATTCCCAGTCCCACCCCAGAAAAATGATTTAAATGAAGAAAAACAAAAATTATTCGAGTTAAGGACCTGAGCAACACTGGGTAAATATTCTAGTTCCTCTCTAAAATAAAGAGCCATTTTACCTTTAATAGCGTAAACAATTGATTTCCACAGAAGCTTAGAGGTAAGTGTGAGGTAAACAGAAAGTGCTTATGTGATGGAGTTCACTCATAAGGGAATTACTTCTTACGAGCCATCTCGGGGATTAGCTCCCTCAGCCAGCACACCCTCTCCTGCTGGTGTCTGCCCACTACCTTCTCCCCCCTGAAGACCCATCTCATCCCAAGAACCATAGCATCCTTTTCATCCTCTCTATGATGTTATGTGAGTCCACTGAGCCCTGACTAGCTGCTCCATGCAGCTTCCCTCTGATTGTCTGCCCCCTGCACAGCCTCCCTTGGCTTCCTTGCCAGCGTGAGGGTGAACACCCCGCATGCACTGTCTTCCAAACTTTTCCCCAAAATGACCCACCTTCAAACCACTGCCCACTCTGGCATGACTAACAAGCGTGTCTGAAGGCTGGCGCAGCAGAGGTGAGTACGCTTCAGCACTGAGGAACAATAGCACCTTTGAAAGGAGACGCTAGTGGCTTTCAAGTCCTTCCTTTGCCTCCCTCTTCTCAAATGCCTTTTCCCCTGGACGTTCAATGTAAAAAGAAAAGCAGGGTTTCTCTCTGGCCTCACTCTGGCTGGTGGGGCTCTATACCTGAGCTAGCAAGGCTCCCTGCCTGTCCCCACCTGCAGGCCCACTGCGCAGGCTCCTTGCGCCTGGCCACTGGCCCCTGATGGCTGCCAGCCACGGGCAATTTCTGTGGCTGGGGCGCTCTCTTCCAGCAACATCCGTGGTCCTGCCAGAGCGTGGATGTAGCCAGCCCAGAGAGCCCCGGACCACAGAGATTCAACCTGTACTACAATTGCAACTCATGGGTCCTTTGGTGAGCATTTGCAGCAGAGAAGCCAAGGTGGATGAGGACTAATGTACCATCCAAGAGCCATCCTTTCAGAGCCAGGATAAACTCATTAGCAAGGTAGTGTTGCAGGAGCGCTTGCTCTGCTACCCTCTGTGCCACTTCCATTCAGGGGATAACTGGGTGGATTCCAGTCTCCAGCCCTGCAGGTTCACGTCTTTCAACATGAAACATTATCTGAGGGGGAAGGGGGAAAGACAAAAAGAAGAAACAAACACCCGTCTGGCAGCGGGGTTTCTGAAACACGTCCCTGACAGTTCAAATCTTGGTGGCATGAGCCTGCCAGACGTGTAAGAGGCCGATGCTGGGCTCATTTCACCAGCTGGCGTCGGATGCCCGTGTCGGTAATCTCTGCTCTGCAGACCCTAACGTTCTGCTGGCATGGGCCAGGTGTTTACATTGTCACGAGAGAACGACTCCAAAGAGCGAGAGCAGTGGCGGGGAACAGTTTAACCAATGTGCAGCATTTCTCCTGCTCTCTGCCTGGCACCAGAGACTTCGGAGGGGGAGCCGAGTGAGTCTGTAACAGAAAAAACTTTAAAAACAACAAATAGACTAATAGCACCCTAAAAACTAACAAAACATGTAGATGGTGTCATGAGCTTTTGTGGTCATCTGAAGAAGTGAGCTGTGCCCACAAAAGCTCATGATACCATCTACATGTTTTGTTCATCTTTAAGGTGCTATTTGTTGTTTTTAAGTTGTTCCTGGCACGAGAGTGGTATCCAAAAGGGCAGCAGGGGCTTCCAGGTGCATTGGATAAACATCAGCTTTCCTCAGGTAAAACATCCTCCAGATACACTAAAATACTGAGTATTATGGGCGGGCACCTGGAAGGGAAGTCATGTACTCACAATGATATGACTCAAGCTGGAGTGGTAGGAGAAGGCTCAGCTCTCATGGCTGGTGCATCCTGTGCACAGAATAATGGGGTCTGCTCCTGTTGGCATCCACCTTGCAGGAAGACACTGATTCTGCCTACTCCTGCTGATCAGCCTCTAGGGAGAGGAGAGGAGATGAAAGTCTGTTGGGTTTCTTTGTTTCGTGGAGTTGTAAAGCTGACTCCTAGGATGGGGATGAGCACTTATCTTGGACAACCTCTGTGGAACTCCTTGCCAGAGGATGTTGTGAAGACTAGGACCTCAACAGGGTTCACAAAAGAGCTAGATAAAATCATGGAGGTTAGGTCCATCAATGGCTATTAGCCAGGATGGGTAGGAATGGAGTCCCTAGCCCATGTTTGTCAGAGGCTGGGAATGGATGTCAGGGGATGATTCCCTGTTCTGTTCATTCCCTCTGGGGGCACCTGGCATTGGCCACTGTTGGCAAACAGGACACTGGGCTAGATGGGCCTTTGATCTGACCCAGTACGGCTCTACTGCTCTTATGTTCTAAGTGCTGACTGTTTTGGAACGCTGTCCACTTCTATGTTTTCAAAAGGAAAGTCAGTCACACTGGGGGAGAGGGGGAAGGAATTAGGGTTGGATTTTTAGAGGTGAGTTGGTGACTCTACATCACAGATCCTACAGATTTTTTTATGAGGCTTGTGTTCCTAAATCACTGAAGTACTTTGGAAAGCCTAACGTGCTACTCTAGGCTCTTATCATATGCTGAGAATGGGAGCCTTAACAATTCGGCCTCTGCTATGGATGCGGAATGCATGAAAATCTGGTTCTGAATTCTTTGGGAAACTTAGCCCCTTGTGGCTTCCCTACAATAGAGCCATGAACTGAATGTACATATGTCACATGCTAGTTTGCCAGGTGTGGTGTGGGTAGAGCATCTGGACCTGATGCTCCTCCCATATCAGTGTCACGTAGGAGTGACTCCAATGAAGTTGTACTGGTGTGGTACGTATAGTTTGTGAAGTAGTATTTTTTTAGCATAGCTGCTATATGTGACACTATCCAGCACTGAAAGGAACCTGGAAAGTGTGAGCTAAAAGGTCTTTTCCAGCTTCTGTGCCTTTCTGTAAAAAGCCAACTCCAAAATAGAGGTGGGGGTCAAGACCTAATCCCTATTCCTGAACATTCCCTTCCTACCAAGCCAACAGAGCAAGTTCTAGTTGTCTGAGGCCACATCAGTGGGACTATGTACGTGTGTACGTGTTCATAGGATTGAACCCAATCATTTATGTATTTAGAAGACTTTCTATGAATCATACTCCTAGGCTGCTTTGCAATTAAACTGAGCTGTTTACTAACAGGTGCATTCTCAATAACCCGTGTTCTTTGTGTGGCAGAACTGTCAGAAACCAGATGCATGTTGTATATTAATTGTTGTTAGGTATCACTAGGACTAAACAGTACATCTCAATATGTTCTAATGCTATTTGTACTGTCTGGTTTATTTACATCTGGAAGCTAATTGTGTACCGTTGACATAGATGCTGTTATATTTAAAACAATAGATATGAAACTAATAAGGGGAGGTGAAACCGCCACCGGTTGGATTTGAAACTGGATGTTTGGAGCACAGTAGAGGAGGCGCTACAGCTTGAGCTATAAAGCCAGTAGGCTTTCAGCTTTGGCTGTAGAGTTCCCTTGTTCTTATCTCTCACTGTATGTGGTCTTGGGTCAGTGAACCACACAAGGCGTGCATCTACACAGCTGAGCTTAACTCGAAATAAGCTGCGCAAACTGAGCTATGTCAATTGTGTAGTTTATTTCGAAATAGCTTATTTCGACTTTTGGTGCTGTCTACACAGCACTTATTATGAAATGGAGCACTCTTCCTCCGACTTCCCTTACTTCATCTCCTGTAACCCTCATTTTATGAGGAGTAAGAAGTCCTCCAGCTTGACAGTGTTTTGACATTATGTCGAAATAACTGCTGGTTGTGTAGATGCGGACTATGTTATTTCGAAATAATGTTGCTGTGTAGACATAGCATAAGACTCTTGAGAACAAAACATGCTTAGCTACTGTAAAAGTATTGTTGGAGAAGGAGTAAATTGAGGAGGTTTGAATCCACCTCTGGCTTAGCTTTGGCCTAGTTCTGAGGCTAACCCATACATAGGATTCATGTTTAAAGAGAGTAGAAAAGTTAAAAGATCATAGAATACTAGGACTGGAAGAGACCTCGAGAGTTCATCGAGTCCAGTCCCCTGCCCTCATGACAGGACCAAATACTGTCTAGACCATCCCTGATAGACATTTATCTAACCCACTCTTAAATAGCTCTACAGATGGAGATTCCAAAACTCCCTGGCAATTTACTCCAGTGTTGGACTACCCTGACAGTTAGGAACTTTTTCCTAATGTCCGACCTAAGCCTCCCTTGCTGCAGTTTAAGCCCATTGCTTCTTGTTCTATCCCCAGAGGCCAAGATGAACAAGTTTTCTCCCTCCTCCTTATGACATCCTGAAAACTGCTATCATGTCTCCCCTCAATTTTCTCTTTTCTAAACTAAACAAACCCAATTCCTTCAGCCTTCCCTCATAGATCATGTTCTCTAGACCTTTAATCATTCTTGTTGCTCTTCTCTGGACCCTCTCCAATTTCTCCACTTCTGTCTTGAAATGTGGTGCCCAGAACTGGACACAATACTCCAACTGAGGCCTAATCAGCACAGAGTAGAGCAGAAGAATGACTTCTCCTGTCTTGCTCACAACACACTTGTTAATGCATCCCAGAATCATGTTTGCTTTCTTTGCAACAGCATCACACTGCTGAGTCAAATTTAGCTTGTGGTCCACTATGACCCCTAGATCCCTTTCTGCCGTACTCCTTCTCAGACAGTCGCTTCCTATTCTGTATGTATGAAACTGATTGTTCCTTTCTAAGTGGAGCACTTTGCATTTGTCTTTATTAAACTTCATCCTATTTACCTCAGACCATTTCTCCAATTTGTCCAGGTCATTTTGAATTATGACCCTATCCTCGGGTATGTCTACACTACCACCCTAGTTCGAACTAGGGCTGTGTCCAGACTCCATGCCTCCGTCGACGGAGGCATGTAGATTAGCCAGCTCGGAAGAGGGAAATGAAGCCGCGATTAAAATAATCGCGGCTTCATTTAAATTTAAATGGCTGCCCCGATCTGCCGATCAGCTGTTTGTCGGCAGATCGGGAGAGTCTGGACGCGATGCCCCGACAAAGAAGCCTTTCTTCATCGACACAGGTAAACCTGGTTTCACGAGGCTTACCTGTGTCGATGAAGAAAGGCTTCTTTGTCGGGGCATCGCGTCCAGACTCTCCCGATCTGCCGACAAACAGCTGATCGGCAGATCGGGGCAGCCATTTAAATTTAAATGAAGCCGCGATTATTTTAATCGCGGCTTCATTTCCCTCTTCCGAGCTGGCTAATCTACATGCCTCCGTCGACGGAGGCATGGAGTCTGGACACAGCCTAGGGTGGTAATGTAGGCATACCGCACTTGCAAATGAAGCCCGGGATTTGAATTTCCCGGGCTTCATTTGCATAAGCCGGCCGGCGCCATTTTTAAATGCCGGCTTGTTCGAACCCCGTGCCGCGCGGCTACACGCGGCACGGGCTAGATAGTTCGAACTAGCAAGCCATTCCGAACTATCTGTACACCTCGTTCTGTTCTGCAATGTGATTTGTCCTTTTCATATTTGTTCATTTTTTTTAATTGTATCCTTTGGTATATATGGTTGTGACTACTTTCTTCCACTGTTTGATCTGAGGAAGTGGGTCTGGCCCACGAAAGCTCATCATCTAATAAACCATCTTGTTAGTCTTTAAAGTGCTACATTGTCCTGCATTTTGCTTCAACTACCCCAGACTAACACGGCTACATTTCTATCACTATTCTTCATAGCAATGTGTGGAATTGAGACTTGTCCTAGGCTACGTCTACACTACAGGGTTTTTGCACAAAAACCTGCGGAGTGTCCACACATCAAGTGCATTTTTGCACAAGAAAATTTACAGTAGAACAGCAGAACAGAGGGCTTTTGCAGTATAGGTATACCTCTTTCTACGAGGAATAACTCCTTAGGTGTGTGTGAATGCTCAACAGGGATTTCTTGCATAACAAGAGCCAATCAGAAACAGCAAAGGTGCTCTGATGGCCATTCTGTGAATGGCCATCAGAGCGTTCTTGCGCAAGAGTGTCCATGCAGTCTGAATGCTCTCTTGTGCAAAAGCACATCGCTTTTGCAATGAGCTTTTGTAGTGTGAATGCACTTTTGCACAAGAAGTTTTTGCAGAAGATCTCGTTCGCAAAAAGCTTCTTGCACAAAAACCCTGCAGTGTAGATGTAGCCCTACTGTGCTGTGGTTTATGAAAGGGGAACATGATTCCGGTAAGCAACCTTATTCTGGGCTAGCACAAGTGGGATTTTTTTCCCAGTCCTTGGAGTGAACAGAGTTCAAGGAGCAAACTCTAATACCCTAGCCTGGAGTTTGAAGGCAGGATTGGCTGTAGCCACTCACTTCATTATCAGATGGTGATGAGCACAGCATAAGAATCTATCCGGCACAGATTAGAATTTGCAAATGGCCTCATCACAGTTTGCATCTTCGCCTCCGTTAAGACAAACAAACGTGATAAGACTGAAGCTGTCATAAAAGTTTCTCTCAAAAACATAGAATGGAACTATAACAATTGGAATACTGTGCCGTCATGAGTACCCAATTTAAAACTTCAGCCACGGGAGAAACTGAAATTTAATATGCAGTGATAAAACAATACTATTTTTTCCAGTAAATGCACACGGACCCAATAAACGCTTTTCTTGTTTCTTAAAATGATTCTGATGTTTTGCCAGCTAAGCAGCATTGCAGGCAGCTATGGGCAATGAGCTTGTCAGAGCTGAAGCGAGGCTGGGACAGGACGCAAATATGAGACCTCAAGTGACAACTGAAATCCTATACAAAATGTGGTTGGTGACTTCTGTTAGGCGCATCCTTCCCTTGCACTTTGTACTCACCAGGGCTGCCTGTTGAAGTTACCAGCAAATCTGGTTGGGTTCTGGATGGTGAAGATTCTAGCTTTTTCCTGAGATATAAGGCAAAGTCCGGGGTATTTGTGGTTATGACAATGCCATGACACTCAATACCAGGGCTACTCAACTTTGGAAGCCCCAGGGGCCACAATGCAACTCACAGCACATGCCGAGGGCCTCAACTTAAGTGTGGTTGCAGATATTTGCATATATATGCAAATAGCTTCTTTCACACTGACGGGCATGAATACAAAGATTACGGCAAAACTACACAACACGCAGGCCCCATTTAAGTCAGTTCTGCTGATATTAATAAATTCAATATTGACCTGATTTCCACCCATATGTCAGCAATTTTAATGAGTAACGACAGTCCAGGAATTTAACTATGAAAACGCATCTCAACAGAAGACCGTTATATTAACAACTTTTTTGTTTTGGCTCCCACCCGCGGGCCATGTGAGCCCCATGTAAACCCAAACTGCACTGCAGGCTGCAAACAAATGGGCCATGGGTCACATGTGGTCCACATGCTGTGTGTTGAGTAGCCCTGCTCTATATTGTATAAAAGTTTGAGGTATTTTTATCCCAACAGCTTTAATCAAATTCCACCTCAAGAACTACAGTCTGCCTCTCTTTAAATATGGCTGCCCACAGTCCTAGGGGCATGATAAAACTCTCTTCTGAAATGTCTGTTAGAGAAGAAACAGGTGACCCAGCAGCGGATGGGGTAAACGAATTTGCTTTATTGCCGATGCATGTTTACCTCGAAAACAACCTTCCGAGTGGCAACAAATTGGCACCAGTTACACCCTCTTATCCATTTTAGTATGTTAATTCGCCCATCTATCACTACTTTCCTTAAAACCTTATTTAGTAAGGTTAACTCCCATACAATGAATATTAATAAGCCAGCGATTAATTCAATTCTACCCACCCCTGTTTATTTACTGGTTTTTAATTAAATTAGCATTACATACTGAATTAATCAGCAGCTTATAGGGAGCGGGAAAGGATTCTGACCTGAAAGTGTTCATACAGAACAAGTGCGAAGACAAAACCAAACACTGTTCAGTGCAACTATCTTCCAAGGCTGCCAGGACTTGGAAGGGGAAAAAAACACGTTTAAAAGGCAATGCCAGTTTTGGCTGAACCTTTTTTCCATTGATGTATAATCATCCCAGACCCCTATTCATTTTACATATTCCAACGATGTCTTTACTCAGAATTAGTCCTGGTACATGTTCTGGTAGACCCCTTGTGACAGAGTGGGAGGCAAGAAAGGCTGAGTCAGCTACTCAACTCAAGCAAGGCAGAATGGAGCTGAATCAGCTGATTAAGCAGGGCTGTACCCAATTTGTGGGTAGGCTAGGGCAGAAAGGCAAATGAAGCAGAGCCCACAAATAGGCACAAGAAGGAAGTAGAGGGAGCAGAGCAGAGTCCTCCCACCTGCTTGTTACAGGAGCTCTCTACATGATGAAATTCATGGGGATCTATTTGTAAATAAACTGCACAAGCGGTTGGACCAATCCAAGGGTTGGATTGGGACAGAGCCAAGAGCCAGGATGCTCAGTTACACTCTTCTTTATAATGCCTCTAAAATCACAATGCTTGCGGTTATTTTAGCTACACATCAGTTCCTTTGATTGTTTATTGTATTTTAGAAAATTTATTTTCCCAAGATTTGCTCTTCTCAGCATAGAACACTAGAACTGGAAGAGACCTCGAGAGGTCATCGAGTCCAGTCCCCTGCCCTCATGGCAGGACCAAGCACCATCTACGTCATCCTTGATAGATGTCTATCTAACCTGCTCTTCAATATCTCCAGAGATGGAGATTCCACAATCTCCCAAGGCAATTTATTCCTGTGTTTAATGACCCTGACAGTTAGGAACTTTTTCCTAATGTCCAACCTAAACCTCCCTTGCTGCAGTTTAAGCCCATTTCTTCTTATCCTATCATCAGAGGCCAAGGAGAACAATTTTTCTCCCCCCTCTCTGTGACACACGTTAAGATACTTGAAAACCACCATCATGGCCCCTCTCAGTCTTCTCTTTTCCAAACTAAACAAGCCCAGCACATTCACCTCATAACTGATAACCCATGGGACCACTCACTGAGCGATGGGTAGCTTCTCATGAATGAATGTCTCTGTAAAACATACATTGTGACTGAATCAGAAGTTACAGGCTTTGGTGCAACCATCTCTGGCAGAGGCCTGCACAATGCATGAAATCAGAATAAATTAATATTAGTGTCTCTTCTAACTTTAACATTTATTAAACTGATTCTTGTTCCCCTTCCCAAAAAAAGCAACAAATTCACGGTCCAAAGGTATAAAAATTACATTGCCCATAACCTTTTGAGTAGCCAGCTTTTTTTCACACTTGGTAAATTATAGATGCTATTCTAAGAAAGTGAATCGATATATATTTCTTTTGATATATTGCTGTAATATCAAGCTGCACATTAATTTTATTAAGTCTTGATGATTTTCTTTTAGACTTAGGAGCTCTAAATCTTACTATTATTTGGCCGTGCCTCAAAATGGAGACTCATTTGTAAACCAGAAACACATTTCATTCCTTAAATATGCAATTAATATTTGATGCCATTTGGATTCAGTTGCCAGATTCCCAGAACTATGCAGCCAAAATGAGTAAGTTAAGACTAATTTAAGGTTATGTAAAGGAACTTCAAAAGGTTACAAGAGTCCCTTTGGTCTGGGTAACTTGGAAAGCTTGGCTCATTCATAACTCCTGCTCTGCCAACTTGGGCACCTCCTGATGCTGCAATCAATGTGTTGAATGCCGGCAGACGCTTCTGTCCAACACACTGACTAGACCGAGCTCTCTTGCTCCCTTCATTTCCAGCTGGATTCTTCCATTCCTCAACCTTGAATCACCTTTCTTCACCATATACTTAGCACTTCTAGGTCATTCTCCATTCTATGCTCTTAGAGCCTTTTACAAACATTGGTGAACAATCATGTGCAATATCCTTGCCCTGGTCTACACTAGGACTTTACAGGCAGTCCCCGAGTTACGCGGATCCGACTTATGTCGGATCCGCAGTTACGAACGGGGCCGTTCCTCTCCCTGGTCTCCAGCAGACCAGGGAGAGGAAGCAAAGTGGCGGAACACGTGGGCAGCGGACAGGGCTGTCCGCTGCCCACACGCTCCGAGGCTTGGCTCTGCTTGGCTCTGCTTTGCCCCCCCCCCCCCCGTCCCCCTGGTCTGCAGACCAGGGGGACGGGGGGGGCAAAGCAGAGCCAAGCAGAGCCAAGCCGCGGAGCGCGCGGTCAGCTGGCAGCTGGCAGCGCGCTCCGCGGCTTGGCTCTGCTTTGCCCCCCCCCATCCCCCTGGTCTGCAGACCAGGGGGACGGGGGGGCAAAGCAGAGCAAAGCTGCGGAGCACGCGGGCAGCGGACAGCCCAGACGCGTCTGGGCTGTCCGCTGCCCGCGTGTTCCGCGGCCTTGCTCCCCGTCCCCCTGGTCTGCAGACCAGGGGGACGGGGAGCAAAGCAGAGCAAAGCCATGGAGCCCGAGGGCAGCAGGACAGCCACGGCGCGTCTGGGCTGTCCCGCTGCCCCTGTGCTCCATGGCTTTGCTCCGGACACCTGTGGTACAGCAGCTGGGGCGCTGCCAGTTGGTCCCGTAGCGCCGCTCTGGGTGCTACTGGACCAACCGGGCAGCACCCCAGCTGTTCTGCCCCAGGCGTCCTGATTCAGCCACTGCTGGTCAGATTCAGCAGCGGCTGAATCAGGATGCCTGGGGCAGAACAGCTTGGGTGCTGCTGGGTTGGTCCAGTAGCGCCGAGGAGTGGCGGCGCTACTGGAGCAACCCAGCAGCACCCCAGCTGCTCTGCCCCAGGCGTCCCCAAGTCAGCCGCTGCTGAAACTGACCAGTGGCTGACTACAGGAAGCCCCTACCCCGGGCTTCCTGGAATCAGCCGCTGATCAGTTTCAGCAGCAGCTGACTTGGGGATGCCTGAGGTTCTTAAGTTGAATCTGTATGTAAGTCAGAACTGGCGTCCAGATTCAGCCGCTGTTGAAACTGATCAGTTTCAGCAGCGGCTGAATCTGGACGCCAGTTCCGACTTACATACAGATTCAACTTAAGAACAAACCTACAGTCCCTATCTTGTACGTAACCCGGGGACTGCCTGTATTTCAAAAGAATCCCCTTCCCAAGGTCAAATTTATAGGCAGAGTATCCACACGACCAAGCCAGTTATTTCAAAATAATGGCCCGTGGAATTCAAAATCTGTACTGCTGCTTTTCATCAGGAATAAGGCTAATTCTGAAATAGTTATTGGTAGTTCTTGGTACCAAAATAATTCTGAAATAGTTATTGTACCAAAACAATGGCAGCGTGGATGTGCCAGTGCTGCTATTTTGAAATAACTACTCCCCAGAGTAATTTGAACTAATTACTTCCCAGTGCTTCCTGGGGCTCTCAGTCCAAGGTAGTGAATCCACATAAACGGAGGCTGCCTCGGACGAATTTCGAGGCTTCGTCATAGTGCGGACTTGCTAATTCGATTTTGTAAAATCGAGAGTTGTCGAATTTACTAATATTGAAATCGTTTCCTAAAGTAGACATGGCCCTTTTGAGCTGGTATTTTTGTGCCTGTTTTTCTGATAGGGAAATTGAGACAGAGAGAAGTTAAGTAACTTGTTCAAGAGCATATGGCGTGTATGTTTTTGAACTGGGAATAAATTCCAGATTTCCTGTTTCCCGCCCATAATTTATTTACAAGGACAGTTTTATAGTGCTGTCCTCAGGCCCAGTGTTTCTCAATCAATGGTATGAGTACCCTTAGGGTACTTGAGAGAAGTCCAGGGTTCATCAACACAACTGAAATTTGGAGAAAACTGAATGTTTGTTTTAAGTTTTACAGCATTTTTATTATTTTTGTACTTTTTACACCCAAAAATTTCATCTTTCGCCCAGCTACAATTAAGTTGTTTAAACAAATGTGTGGCAATGGTAGAAAAAAATTGTGTGTGTCTGAAAACTGTAGGTACTGGGGGTACTTATAATTTTTTTAAGAGGTACTTTATTAAAAAAAAGGTTGAGAAACACTGCTGTAGCCTCCAAGTCATATGCTGGTCAAGTGTTTTTGTCACCCTTTAGTGGACACACCAGGTAAAGACATAAATTGGCTGTCTTCAGGGTCACAGATTATTTCAATTATGTACAAGATCTATTGGCTTGATGGTAATAACTGACTCAAACGTCTCGCATGGTGCAGCCACAGGAGGAGGGACAAAGACACATTTGGTCCATGAATTATAGATATATTGGGATTCACCAGATGTGCATTTAAAGATAAATAGCTTCTGTTTGGTATATAGTAGGTAGATCTTGGAAAATGCTCATTGTCTACTGGAATGCAGTTCCTCTCTGCTGAACGTATCATCAGTAAACCTGTTGTGCCTTGTTGTCTCTCATTCATTAGGTGCAGTTTACAAATAACACATGACATGATGCCCAAGGTACTGCCAATGCCGATCCAAACCAGGAAAAAAATCCAGCCAGGCTTATGAGGTTTGCAGCTTCCAGCTGCCCCAAAATCAGAAATTATCATGGAAAGGGGAAGAAATTCAAACAGAATCCTGAGCTCATTTTCAAAGGTTCCCTGAAGCTGACAGGCAGCGAGGAAAATTGCTGTTTTCTCTTAATCTAGGCTGGAGATAAGGTAAATACATCTATTATGCTTGTATAGATAAGTCAGTTCAAGAGAAAAAGAGCTATGGGCATGTTATAATAGGCTTGATGAATGTGTCACCCCAAGAGCTAACCCAATGTTTGCATGGTATAAATCCTCTGAAGCTAACCCAGTATTTGCACTCTGAAGTGGTACAAAGGCCAGGGGACTCCATCAAATGGCTCAGCAGAGTTAAAACTCCTGGATCAGGACTGGTCATTTTCTGATGCAAATAAATTGGATGGGGCTAGATACACTTAAGGGAAAACTCATTAAAGGCGGCAAACCAGGAGCGGCGGCTGCTCTATCAACACAGCTGCAGATATGGTGATGTGTAGTTGCACAAATCCAATGTGCCTCGGGAAGGCAGCTGCGCATGCCCCATGCAGAGCACAAAAAGAACTGGCTGAATCCCTGCAAGGGTGCTCAAGCAATGAGCTTGTCCAGTTACAGAGGAATTTGCACCCAGTGGAGTGACTGGGTTTTCCATAAGAATGACCATACTGGGTCAGACCAAAGGTCCATCTAGTCCAGTATCCTGTCTGCTGACAGTGGCCAATTCCAGGTGCCCTAGAGAGAGGGAACGCAACAGGGAATCCTCACGTGATCCCTCTCCTGTCATCTATTTCCAGACAAACAGAGGCTAGGGACACCATTCCTACCCATCCTGGCTAATAGCCAGTGATGGACCTAACCTCCATGAATTTACCCAGTTCTTTTTTGAACCCTGTTAAAGTCCTGGTCTCCACAACATCCTCTGTCAAGGAGTTCCACAAGGTGACTGTGTGCTACATGAAGAAAAACTTCTTTTTGTCTGTTTTAAACCTGCTCTGTGTCTTGTAGTGTGGAGTAGCTGCTGGGAGTATCTGAGAAATGACCGAATATTTAATCATTGGTAGTGAGGCTTACAGACTGGAACAAATACTCTCCCTGCACAAGTAGGTACGTCTAGACTACAGGCTTTTGTTGACAGAAGCTTTGTCGACAGATACTGTTGACAAAGCCTCTGTCGACAAAGAGCATCTAGAATACAGCCAGTTCTGTTGACAAAGCAAACCACTTTTTTGACAGAGAGTGTCTAGACGCTCTCTTTTGAAAAAGCAGAGTGTGGATGCAATAGCACCTTTTGTCGACAGAACTCTGTGAACAAAAGCCATTATTCCTCATAGAATCATAGAATAATAGGACTGGAAGGGACCTCAAGAGGTCATCGAGTCCAGCCCCCCGCCCTCAAGGCAGGACCACGCTCCGTCTACACCATCCCTGACAGATGTCTATCTAACCTGTTCTTAAATATCTCCAGAGAGGGAGATTCCACCACCTCCCTTGGCAATTTATTCCAATATTTGACCACCCTGACAGTTAGGAATTTTTTCCTAATGTCCAATCTAAACCTCCCCTGCTGCACTTTAAGCCCATTACTCCTTGTCCTGTCCTCAGAAACCAAGAGGAATAAATTTTCTCCTTCCTCCTTGTGATACCCTTTTAGATATTTGAAAACTGCTATCATGTCCCCCCTTAATCTTCTTTTTTCCAAACTAAACAAGCCCAGTTCATGAAGCCTGGCTTCATAGGTCATGTTCTCTAAACCTTTAATCATTCTTGTCGCTCTTCTCTGTACCCTTTCCAATTTCTCCACATCTTTCTTGAAATGTGGCACCCAGAACTGGACACAGTACTCCAGCTGAGGCCTAACTAGTGCAGAGTAGAGCGGCAGAATGACTTCCCGAGTTTTGCTTACAACACACCTGTTAATACAACCTAAAATCATATTTGCTTTTTTTGCAACAGCATCACACTGTTGACTCATATTCAACTTGTGGTCCACTATGACCCCTAGATCCCTTTCCGCCATGCTCCTTCCTAGACAGTCGCTTCCCATCTTGTATGTATGGAACTGATTGTTCCTTCCTAAGTGGAGCACTTTGCATTTCTCTTTATTAAACCTCATCCTGTTTACCTCTGACCATTTCTCTAACTTGCTAAGGTCATTTTGAATTATGTCCCTATCCTCCAAAGAAGTTGCAACCCCACCCAGTTTGGTATCATCTGCAAACTAGAATGAGGTTTACCACCGTCTACAAAACTGCCACGTTCTGTTGACTTACTGTCGACAGAACTCGGCAGTAGTGTAGATGCAGGTATAGTTTTGTTGACAAACGTCCACTTTTGTCGACAAAACCCTGTAGTCTAGACACACCCTTAGAGAACAAGGGCAATGTTTTACCACCCTGAAACATGCTGAGCAATCCCTGACCACTGCAGTAGCTCCACTGGTACTCATTGGGGCTTTTCATTCTGAAAAATTGTGGTAGGATTTGGCCCAATGGGACTCTTTACGGAGGAAGGTAGAGAATAACTAAGGAGTACAGGATCTGGTTCCACAACCTCACCCTACAGCTCTTACGTGGTACCAGATGCTATTTATTCCTTCACATCAGATCTTCTGAGGTCGGTCTCTCTTACTATCCATCCATGATGCACCTGGTTCACCATCCCCTCTAACTTTAAGCTCCGCATATTTCTGTGGGAAGTATCCAAATGGCTCTGCCCACTGAGCCAAAGCGCCTCATTTTTTGTGGCAACGCAGAGTTCTTATGCTTTGCTTCTTTTCTTAAATTTCAAGCAACTATTGAAATCCTGTTTGGCAAACTGTGAAAGGAGCTTGCGGTGGCAGTTCCTGCATATTTCACTAGTAACTCTTCCATGGACCTGCTGCCTGAGAAAACACTTGTGGAAGTGGCCGAAATGTTTTTCCTTACAATGCGTTCGGCCATTCATTTAATGGGAGACACATGGGTGCCAGTATAGTCCCATTTCAGAGATTGTGTTTGTACAGTGTGCTGAGATGGACCCATTAAAAGAGCTGCTTAGTTAGCCAGTTCATACATTTTGCCACGCATTAACATTATTTCCCTCCCTCTCTAATAGCTGTAGATCTGCGGATGTTTACCTAGACAGTTGGGGTTGGAGGAATGACTTTGCATATTACGCTAAATCCTGCTAGACTGTACCAGGCTAAAACCAACAGGTGGAAAGAACTGTGGATTTCAGTCCCTTATTTACAAGACCCTTGCCCATACAGAGTTCTGCATCACCCTTTTGTTAGCATGCTGCGGCCTTATATTAACACTAAGACCATGGGGTAAAGATGCCCCTGGAACAAGTAAAATGGAAATAAAAAGGATTAATGCAATAGAGTAAGTGAAGTTGTCACTCCTCTCTTCATTCACTTGCCACCTTAAACTCCACTACTTCTGGGACAACCGTAAGAAAGGAGTTACTTCTCTTTTCTAATAGTTTTTTTAAAAAGGGACTTTTTTTTGTCCCAACCCTGGTATTTCTCAGTGAGTTTTATTTTGCATGTGTCTATCAGTGCTTGGTTTGCCTCTGTTATGCACTCTACTTTGTCACCATTACATACATTATAAAGGGAAATTTTACACCTGGGCCTGATCTTCATGCGGGGTGGAGAGGCCACAATTCCTGTTGCCATGGCAATGGTAGGACAATTAGGTTTCCAAGACACAACCTATTCCTTAAGGTATTTTGACTAATGTGTCTTCAACACGGCACTGCAGGAAGGCTTGGCAAGCTGTGTTTAAAAGCAGGATGCCCATGACCGGCTAATATTTTCTTAAACTTGAGGGCTACGTCTACACTGGCACCCTTTTCCGGAAATGCTTAAAACGGAAAACTTTTCCATTATAAGCATTTTCAGAAAAAGCGTGTCTACATTGACAGGATGCTTTTCCGGAAAAGCACTTTTTGCGGAAAAGCGTCCGTGCCAATGTAGACGCGCTTTTCCGCAAAAAAGCTCCGATCGCCATTTTCGCAATTGGGGCTTTTTTGCAGAAAAGAAATCTGGGCTGTCTATACTGGCCCTTTTCCGGAACAGTTTTCCGGAAAAGGACTTTTGCCCAAACGGGAGCAGCATAGTTTTTCTGGAAAAACACTGACGATTTTACATTAGATCGTCAGTGCTTTTTCCGGAAATTCAAGGGGCCAGTTTAGACAGCTGGCAAGTTATTCCTGAAAAGCAGCTGATTTTCTGGAATAAGTGGCCAGTGTAGACACAGACGAGTTGTCTTGTTTAGACAGGAAATTGTGTTGGCCAACATGTTGACCACAACCTATTTTCCTTGTCCCAACGCGCGTGCATACTTTGGACGTGTGCTGCTTCTGCAAACTAGTCCTGATGTTATAAATAGTTTTATCAATGGCCTCATTGTCCATTGTAACACTCTTTGCTTACCACCTTAGAAGAATCCCAAGATGGACACGTGCTACCCAATAATTTAAGAGGTTATGGTGGAACTTAAGGGGATTTCACCAAATAAAAATACAATAATAGTCTGAGGGGATTGTTGCCAAAGATTCTGGACTCTCTGCCTTTAGGGTCAGAGTCGGGGGAAATCAGACAGAGGATTACTAGTCCTCAATTGTCCAGCATGTAAGGTGAGCAGAGTTATAAACCACAGTCACATGTGTGACTGCAAGCCATGGCCCTTGATGTGGGGTGTCTGGCTGGGCCTGGCAGTCATGGAATCCCAACAAGAGAATTTGCTAAGCCCAGGTGACTAAGCAAGTATTCCTCATGGGGCTCCAAAATAGCACACCCCACAGCAACTATTCTCCAAGCCTTTGAAGGCTTTAGCTTCAGTTTCCCCAAGCCTGTACAGTTCCCAGTCTGCTCTATAGCCCAGAATCTCTGCAGTGTTCTGTGGTATAAGCTCCACCCATGACACTGGGGTTTTGACAGAGCTACAACGAGCCACTCAATTAGCCCAGGGCTGTACCAGCACTAGGGGGGGGGGATTCTCCCCCCGCATCTCAATGCCATTTATGCATTTCCTGAATGATGGCTATGGAGTGGAAGGAGTAAATAACGTCCTTTTGATTGGCGCATCACAGTGATGCTGAGGAATGTGAGATGGAAAAATGGCCCTCCACTGTAGATTTTGTTTGCTTTTCTTTTTCCAAAGTGGTGGATGAAGGTGGGCTGTCCGTGGTTAAACTAATGTGTCCCTGAGTGAATCTTGGTCCCCAGTGGAAGACCGTGAGACCAGGTTTTCACCATTTTAAACACAGCTCTCTGTGGCTTTACTTGCTAAATTGGATGCTATTTGAAATTCAAGTTTATGGAATAAATTTACTAGTCTCTTGCCTGGAATATTTGTCACTGTTACAGCTATACATTATTTATTGCTAAACTTATTTACAGTCTCTCTGCTTGGAAGGAAAGCAGCATGAGAGCTAAGAACATTATTGTGGGCTGGTATGAGACAGCACCAGAATCTGGGAATTATTCTGATGCTTAGTATCAAAAGTCGTCATTTAGGTACCAATGGTGCAATAACCCATCTTGGCTGATACAGTACCAGCTACATCCCCCAAAAGCTCCCCATGTGTATAATCCTAGCTAAGGAGCCAGTTGGGTCCATTTATGTGATGGGGAGGGGGGTTGTGACGAAAGGAGTGTGAGAATGTTACACCTCTGCAAATGGGCACATCTGAAGTCTCCCCATGCCCTGGAGTGATGGAAGTCCACCCTAGCACCCCTACGGTACAAGACTCTCCTAAGGCAGTGTGGTTATGATTGGAGTGGCTGACCAATAGGGAGAGCTGTAGAAGTGGGAATGTATATAACTCACTGATCAGTCTCTTGTTTAGTTCAAGCTATGGAGACTCATGCCTTTAACTGTGGAGGTCCTCCGTTCAATCCGAAGGGCCAGCAATAATGGCAGCTGTCATGCATGCTTTGGCCCATGCCAAAAATCCTCTTGAGTTGTACTAACCTTGCTCTGGGTGAAAAACTGAGTCAGAGACATGCAGATGGTCAAAGACAGTAATTTTGCCTTAAAATGTGCCCAAATGAAACCTGTTGGCTCAGTTACTTGATGAATGGTGTTCAGGTTCCTTCACTATGGAGACCGCAGACACCAGTTTGGTCAGGATTTTAGTGTGAGGAAGTCTTGCTGAGGTCAAGTATCAGAGGGGTAGCTGTGTTAGTCTGGATCTGCAATAGTGACAAGGAGTCCTGTGGCACCTTATAGACTAACAGATGTATTGGAGCATTAGCCTTCGTGGGCAAAGACCCACTTTGTCAGATGCTTGCATCTTCGTGGTCTTTGCCCACGAAAGCTTATGCTCCAATACATCTGTTAGTCTATAAGGGTGCCACAGGACTCCTTGTCGCTTTTACCGAGGTCAGTATATAAATGCCTGTTGTAGAAAGCCAAGACACAGTGTGGGCTCCCCAGAAGCAAAATCTCAGAACCACAGAAATTATCTGCTCACTTCTGGTCCTTCCTGGCTGAGTCAGGTGGTCCTAAGTTCTCATCCGGCCTTGGACCTATCCTGCTGCCTTTGGGTTTTTTTTCTTCCTCTGTAAAATGAAAGTGATACTAGTTGCCCACCTACCTCTCCGGGGCATTGTGTGGATTAATTAGATAGTGTCTGTTCAGTGCTTTGAGCAGACAAGCACTATAAAAATGCTAAGTATTCTAATTTAATCCTGCTCTGGGCTGTGATAGTGAGAGTCTTATGTCTCCCTTGATTCGTACGAGTGGGAGTGCCAGCCAAATGGCTTTTCTGACATTCTTGGCTGAGAATCCATGCGCAGTGACTCAAACCTGATGCATACGTTAGTTCTCTGGCATGGTGGCCCTCGTGCCCATCTGTCAACATGGCAAAGTTCCCCCTCACAAGTGTGCTGTGTCGGTTTCAGTAGCTCAGAAGTGCCGACAGAAAGAGTGGAGTGAGTTCGCGAGAACTTCTCAAGTTTTCAGCGAGAAGCACTTCAAGGTGACCAGCCATATCCATGCAGAGTTATGCGCCTCGTTTAGGCCCTATCCCTGTAACACTCCAGCAACAGCCTCTGTGGGAAAGACAAAACCAATATGTTAAAGAATCTGCAGCTGTCAAGCGATGCACAAGCAGACCCTGTTCGCTGTGAGATCTCGGCATCCGAGACCTATCTTACTCTTTTATCATTTGGTCTTTACTCATTTTTAGTTAGATATAAAGAGAGAACAACATTTTGCAAAGTAGTACTATGGTACTACTGCAGCATTTCTAACCCATAGGAATATAGGGAGCCTATTGAACCTACCTGTGGTGCAGACCAGTCTCTGATACAATATTGAGCTGGATCTCATCCACATTGGCAGTTTCCATGTTCCTAATGGAGGATCAGAGCCCCATTGTGCTAGGAACTAGACAGAAAAGTAACAGAAAGGGCCATCTCTGCCCCACAAAGTGTTTTCAGAGTTGATGAATTTGGGCTCCTCAGCTTGAGACAGGAAGTTCTCAGCGTCCATCCTCTGAAAATCAGCTGCCCCCTATCAAACCCCCCAAAGGACTAGTTGCTTTTGAAAATCTGGGCCTATGTATTGAAGAACCTGAAGCTGATTATCTTTGTGGAGTAATAAACAAATAGTTGTATGGAGATACTTATTTAAAGGGACAAAATTAAAATGGACAGACACAGGCTACTGCTACATTTGAGCTGAGAGACTTGATTCCCAATTTGCTTAGACATACTGGCAATCACTTGGCTCAAGTGAGAATCTGAAAATAGCAATGGGGCCAGGTTAGCACAGGCAGTTGCTCAGACTAGCTACCCCTAATACCTACCCATCTGGACCTGCTGATGAGTAGTTAGACAGCTATTTTAGCATGCTAGAGCTCAAGGAAACATAGAACACTAGGACTGGAAGGGACCTCAAGAGGTCATCAAATCCAGTCCCCTGCCCTCAGGACAGGACCAAGTACTGTCTACATCATCCCTTATAGATGTCTGTCTAACCTGCTCTTAAATATCTCCAGTGATGGAGATTCCACAACCTCCGTAAGAAATTTATTCCAGTGTTTAACCACTCTGGGTATGTCTACACTACCCTCCTATTTCGAAACTAGGAAGCCTAGTTCGAACTACTAGTTCGTGCCGCGAATGAGCGGGGATTTAAAAATGGCGGCGCCCCGCTTATGCAAATGAAGCCCGGGAAATTCAAATCCCGGGCTTCATTTGCAATTGCGGTATGCCTACATTACCCCGCTAGTTCGAACTAGCGGGGTAGTGTAGACATACCCTCTGATAGTTAGGAAGTTTTTCCTAATGTCCAACCTAAACCTCCCTTGCTGCAGTTTAAGCCCATTGCTTCTTGTCCTATCATCAGAGGCCAAAGAGAACAATTTTTCTCCCTCCTCCCTGTGACACCCTTTTAGATACTTGAAAATCACTATCATGTCACCTCTCAGTCTTCTCTTTTCTAAACTAAACAAGCCCAATTTCTTCAGTCTTCCCTCATTGCTCATGTTCTCTAGACCTTTAGTCATTTTTGTTGTTCTTCTCTGGACCTTCTCCAATTCCTCCACATCTTTCTTGAAATGTGGTGCTCAGAACTGGACACAATACTCCAACTGAGGCTTAATCAGGGCAGAGTAGAGCAGAAAATGACTTCTCATGTCTTGCTCGCAACACTCTTGTTAATACCGCCCAGAATCATGTTTGCTTTTTTTGCCACAGTGTCACACTGTTGACTCATGCTTCACTTATGGTCCACTATGACTCCTAGATACCTTTCAGCAGTACTCTTTCCTGGACAGTCACTTCCCATTCTGTATGTATGAAACTGATTAGCAGTTAGCAGAGTTAGTTCAGCTATGGGAACATGTACACTAGTGGTGACTTGCACCTTCCAGCTGAAATATAGATGTTGCTTTAAAGAATCCATCATTCTAACTTAAACCACTATAGCTAAGCTACAAAACCATTGTGGTCACTCCCTATTAAACCACGGAATGGTGGCATGGGCCATATAATCATTTATGCTTCTTTCATGTGGCTTTATCTTGTATTATACTGAAGAACTAGAAATACCTGGTGTTGATTAATTTTTGCTGCTTTTGCCTTTTTTTTTATCTGAAGAATTTGCTTATATTGACTGTTTCCAGCAACATTCCCCAGAACAGCCCAACCCATGAACAAGACAACAACCAAACATACAAGCGCAGGCTGCCTCTACTTTGTGCTAAACACATCCGGTTCTAAAATAAATAGCTGTGTGAGTCCCATCTCGCTCCATGTTTTGGATGTTGTTGCTTTTCCCCAGAATGGAATGGGGAGATGTGGCAGAGAGGAGGAGAAGTAGTACGGCTGGTAAGAGAAAATAACCTCTGTGGGGTGAAATGCTCTTTGAAAAAGCAACCCGTGTCATTAATGAATTGCATTGTGTACTTTGTTTCTAGGTCATCGACATCAGGTGTCTCTTTGTTGCCCTCTGTTGGCTATAGAGATGTTTGAGGTTTGCTACCGCTTTCAAGCAAATGGCCGTCTTGTCTTTTCCCTTGAGGAGTACAACTTCACAGAGGTCCTAGGTTCAGTCCCCAGATAAGCTGGTAGGAGAGTGTTCCCATAATGTTAGGAAAAAAAGGAACAAGGATGGAAGAAATAGGAACTGAAGCCAAACTCAGAGCCAAATATACCCCATTTGTTCCCTCTGAAGTAAGTGGGATTTGGGTCTTAAACCAAAACTGATCTCGGCGGGGCTACAATACCAATGTACACCTCTGGTCCTGTGTTTTTCTTTTTGTTTTCCAGTTCTTCAGTACTACCTGGCTATGACCAAGGCCAGAAGGAGGAACAAAAGCCTCCAGTCAAGATGCTCGTTTGGAATGGAAATCACACAAGCAAAGAATTTCTTATGCGTTTTTATTCAGCACTTCCTTCATTCAAGCTAGAAAGACCAAAGAGCTGCACTGAACCCAAGAATACCTTTGGAGGGTCACCTATTACTACAAGGAGCAGTTAAACTATACACCAGGAGATAGGCAAGCCTTTCTATCCAGCCCACGGCACGCCCCACTAGACTCACAGGGAGCAAGCAGCCCCAGATCTCAGAGTGGCTGGGTGTTCCATCTCCCCCTCTGCACCAGGGGAAGGGGAGAGGGGCAAGCTTCATGTGCGGTGAACCCCCTCCTTCACCCAAACTCCCCCGCAAACCCTACACCTTCTCCTGCACCCCAATCCCTTACCCCGAGCTCCCTTCTGCACCTAACCTCTGTCCCAGACCCCTCACTTCCTCCATACAAAAGTGTAGCCCTCGACCACATACCAAAATTTTGGAGTGCCCCCCCCCCATCAAAAATTATTGCCCACCCCTGTTATACACTTTAGAGCGCTTTACAGATTACCCCCACCAAAAAAAATCCAGGCTGTTGCTTTATGTTGACAAGCCAAGTGTGTGTATGATTTTAACCAAGGAAGAATATTAAAATGTAAAAATCTGTTCCTTAAAAAGGTAAGAAACTAGAAGATTTTGGTGGTGGAGAAGCATTAACTCATCTGTCTGTAATTCTTCCTCAGTAATTGGCAAACCATATATACTACCCTGCATTAAATCAGGCACCTCGGTTAATATCTGCTCAGCCTAATCTCAGATTATATTAATCACAAATGAATATTACTTTGCTTTTCTTCATGCAGAAAGGATCAATATTGTAATTACAACCAGTTTAATAATGTGCCTTTTATCTTTCTTTTAATAGGGCTTGCTAGTTTATTTAGATGCAAACATCTAAGGATTTTTTATATTCCCCAAGAGCACTTCCTCTTTTAAATACTTAGTGATACACTTACTTTAAAGCAATATGCAGTAGAAGCAGAGCTAGCATGAAATTACATTGGATCTCCAGAGCTTTGCAGTTATATAAGAACTCTTAGCCTATTCAGTTAATTAATGGAATATGTACTGTAGGGTTCTGAAGTTACTTTTTTACCAGTACAAAGTTCTTTAACTGACCCGTGTCTGTGGACTGTTTTTTATCATTTGTTCAGGCCAGAGGAAGAGGGTTTTTATGTGTGTGTTTGTAGCTTGGCTGGGGGATGAGCAGAAAGTATTGTTGTGAGGGATTTTTCCCTTTAATCAAATGTCATACTGTATTCCTTCTGACACTGCAACTAATAATATACATACTAGAAGATTTACCCAGCATTGCTCGGGTCCTTAAATCAATCAAATGTTGTTTTTGGAAAACAAAATGCAGTCCTGGATGGTGAGGGTGTGCCCCCAAACAGGCCCTATCGCCTGCCTGGCGATTCTGTCTGGTTTTATGAGACAAAATCCCATTCGAGGCACATCCCATTTTCCTGGCACAACTAAACCCTGACCTTGCTTTCAGTTATGATAAGAGGAAGCTGTGCCCCGAATGCGGTGCTGTGCCCCTCAATGACCATGTATGTTCCTAGACCACATAGTCCAGGAACAGGGAGGTCTGGCGGTGGCGCAGGAGTGCTATAGGGGACACCAGCGACTCAGCCGGGAGCCCCAGTGTGTGTGGGAGGGAGTGGGGGACTGGGTAGCACAGCAGGGAGCTCTGGCCCCAGCCCTGGAAGCAGCAAGGGAGCTCCGGCCCCGGCTGCATACCTCTGGCTCCAGCCACGGAGCCTGGCAGCTGCAAAGCTCTGTCTCTCCACCCCAACCACACACCCCGGCCAAAGAGCAAGACACCTGCAGAGTTCTGCCCCAGCTATTGTGTCCTGCCAAGGTGCTCCAGCAGTCGGGTAGCAGTGGGGGCAGGCTGGCACCCTAACCCGGTGGCAACCTGGGTTAGGAGAAGAGGGACCTTCCCTGGTCTGACAAATCGCCTCTTTCAGGACCAGTCAGGTCCCGAAGGTGCCAGAGCAGTGAGATCTAATCTGTATATAGTTGGCTTTTTTACATCTTTCTTCTAAGAGAATAAAGAGAATGAGGGTTTCCTGGATTCTAATCCAGGCTCTGATACAGACTATTATCTTTGGCAAGGGATTTCAACTACTCTGTATTGTTTTATCCATCTTTAAAACACAGGACAGAGTTATACAAATGATTGATGGAAAAGAGCTGTAATATTAGATCATCGAGGCCCCTTGGTGGCCAGCACAGGGACGCTGGGTATAATAACGCTGTGCCTCACCGTGGCGTTTAACAAATATTGATGAATTAATTTTCAATCCCCTCCAATGAAGAGTGACACAGAATTGCAAAGTGTTGCTGCTTCCTTCTTTTCCGTTCTAGACCAGTGTTTCTCAGGGTGGTCTGCGAAACCACTTTGAGAAACATGATATTGGGCCATGCCGGTTTGTTTGCTTACCGGCACCGTGGCCATGGAGCCTCACAGCTCCAATTGGCTCCAGTTTGCCATTTGCAGCCAATGGGAGCTGCAGGAAGCAATAAGGGCCAGGCTCCCCTTGGCTACAAATGGTAAACCAGGGCCAATGGGAGCCAGGAGGCTCAGTGGCCCAGGTGCCAGTAAGTAAACAAACCGGTGCAGCCAGTTTCTCAAAGTGGTTTCGCAGACCATTTTGAGAAACATTGATCTAGACACATCACATTGATTAGGTTGGGAAGAAGAATAAAACATTAAGGCTTGCTTGTATCACAACTCATGCGAGCATGCTAAATAACAGTGTCGTAGTTCTTTGGATTAGGTATTTGTTCCTTCTTATTCTCCCTTTGCTAAATGGAAATGAAATTCCAGACTATGTAAGTCAGTTGGCTACTTGTAACAGAAATGGGTGCAGTGCGGATATTGGTGTAATTTGTGGTCACTGAAGAGACCACTACTTCATGGAAGTGCTTTTATTCTAAGAAAAAAGGTGCCAGTACTCTGGAACAAAGTTGTGGAGAAAAAAAGTCGCGGCCCCTTTAAGAGCCAGAATTCTGCTCTGGCAGCCGGAAAAAAAAAACGTGCACCCCCTGCAGGGTTCTGTCAGGAGCTGAGCCGCCCCAGGAAACCAGGTGCCGGTACACAGGGGAAATGCCTTTCTTTTCCTTTGGGCTGGGAAAATAGGTGACGGTACGTCATTCCGAGCTGTACCGTCACAAAAAAGCACTGCTTCATGGTATCAGTAGTTCTTTCTAGGAGAGTTTCCTCCTGGGCACTTATATATCAATGATCCCTGATTGTTCAAGCCATTAGCACCTTTCACCATCACACCACTGAGCACTGCTGCCAGGAACTGTTCATAACTGTTTCTCCTCAGGAATAATCGTGCTACAGTCCTCGGAGGAGCGAGTCCTGTAAAGGGCTTTAGAATGGCGGCAGAAGTCTGGATTCCAATCAGATTCTAGATCTGACCTTCATGACTTAGGCCTTTCTCTCCTCAGCAAGAGCTACTTGGGGGATGCCAGAGGTATCTCTGGCCACTGAGCTTACGGCCTGTATTTAAACCTCTCTTTTTACAAACTAATTTATAACTACAATGATTTGAAAATGTCTTAGAATCATAGAATACTAGAACAGGAAGGGACCTCGAGAGGTCATCAAGTCCAGTCCCCTTCCCTCACGGTAGGGGCAAGCACAAGTTAGATGATCTCTGATAGATATCTATCTAACCTGCTCGTAAATATTTCCAGTAGCGGAGATTCCCTAGGCAATTTATTCCAGTACTTAACCACCCTGACTGTTAGGTGTAGGTTGGATGTCAGAGAAAACTTCCTAAGTTCCATCTAAACTTCTTTTTCTTAACCAAAAGAAGTTATTTATGTCCTTTTTTTCCCATAAATAATTACAGAAATACTTGCTAAAAACAAACCGGTGAAAAAAATGTTTTCTCAGGAATTTTTCTCTCCTTTTTTTTTTTTTTTGGGCAGATACATATTTCCTGCCAACACTATTTTTAGTGCAGCTTTTTAACTCCATTGAGGAGTTCCTCTCGTCAGTAAAAATGTACTGTGTGTGAGGGGATTGAGTGAGGGTCCTCTGGCACAAGGCCAGAGGGGTGGAGCCAAACTGGTACCTTGAAATTGATGGTCCTGTCCCTTTCTGACAGCAGCATCAGTAAAGAGGCAGTCAACCAGGCAAAGCAAAGGTAGAGTTCCACATCCAGATTTCAACCAAGTGTTCGAGTTGGGATTTCCAGCTGGGATAGGCCATCTCTGGCAGATAATAAAATAATAAAACCTCCCTGGTCACAGCCCCAAAAGGGTTTTCTTCTGAAAATCTTGAGAGAGTGCAGAAAAAAAGGAGACTGGAAAACAGACTGCACTCTTGTGCTCTGGAGATGTATTATTAATAGACTCTATAATTCTCATTCCCTCTCCTAAGCCTTTGACTGTTGTCAGAGATTCTGCCCATCTGAGAAGTTCTGGTATCAGAACTCTGCGCTGTTGTGTGGCTGTCGGCAGTTTCTTGTTACTTGGGAGAAAAAAAGGCAATTTTTCCTTTAATTTCAGTGGGGGAAATCCTCATTTCCCCATCGTAATCTTATTTTCCCCACCTTTTTCCAACAGGTAAAAAGGGAAGCAAGGGTAAATGTGTTTTCCCGCCATTTTTTACATGAAATACTGTTCAGAAGAGCCTGGTTTACTATGCAATCGAGATCACTTTGAAGAAGTGGCCTGTCCTCATTTACCCAAGACTGCATATGTAAGAAACCAATAGTGGACTCAGAAGCCTGGGAAAGGAACCTAGATTTCCTAAGAGAATAATTCTCCTAAATGGAACAGTCATTTAAAATAGTCACCAGAATGCACAAAAACTTTGCACTGGCTGAAAATACGGTGCCTTTGAAATACGGCCCCGGAAACCTTTTTAAGAGGCTTACACCTGAGGCCAGAAAATGAGTGGCGTTCTTAAAACATTGGCTAACGTTGTTGAATATCACTTGGCTCTTAGACAAAGATAATGTTTCAAAACGTGTGTGCTGGTCATAAGAACATAAGAACGGCCATACTGGGTCAGACCAAAGGTCCATCTAGCCCATTATCCTCACTGCCGACAGTGGCCAGCACCAGGTGCCCCAGAGAGGGTGGACCGAAGACAGTGATCAAGCGATTTGTCTCCTGCCATTTCTCTCCAGCCTCTGACAAACAGAGGCCAAGGACACCATTTTATCCCCTGCCTAATAGCCTTATATGGACCTAACCTCCATTAAATTATCTAGCTTCTCTCTAAACTCTGTTATAGCCCTAGCCTTCACAGCCTCCTCTGGCAAGGAGTTCCACAGGTTGACTATACGCTGTGTGAAGAAGAACTTTCTTTTATTCGTTTTAAACCTGCTGCCCATTAATTTCATTTGGTGTCCTCTAGATCTTCTATTTAGGGAACTAATAAATAACTTTTCTTTATCGGCCCTCTCCACACCACTCATGATTTTATAGACCTCTATCATATCCCCCCTCAGTCTCCTCTTTTCTTAACTGAAAAGTCCCAGTCGCTTTAACCTCTCCTCATATGGGACCCGTTCCAAACCCCTAATCATTTTAGTTGCCCTTTTCTGAACCCTTTCCAAGGCCAAAATATCTTTTTTGAGGTGAGGAGACCACATCTGTACACAGTGTTCAAGATGTGGGTGTACCATAGTTTTATACAGGGGCAGTAAGACATTCTGGGTCTTATTTTCTATCCCTTTCCTAATAATTCCCAGCATCATATTTGCCTTTTTGACCGCCGCTGCACACTGCGTGGTAGTTTTCAGAGAATTTCAGAGTTTTCGCGGTAATACTTGACCCAGCTCCCGAAACGAATTGCCAAGTCACATTTCACTGAGTTAGTTTACTTTAAAAAAAACCACCATTTATTTCCTCCGGATACACAAACTTGGGTAGTCTTTGGTGTTTAGTATGGACTTGATGGGGGCAGGAAGGTGAAAAACATGTGGGAAAAATCTGAGCATAACCTGAGATCTAACCTGACAGGAATCCTTCCATGCCCCTCTCACTTGAAATGCCATATTTTTTGGACACCAGGCTACAATATATTTGAAACACCTTTTTTTCTCACTCCTAAAAGAAGCCCTTCTCATCTGACATTCATCCCACAGTTTTCCTTTTTAAATGAAACCTGTTATTATACGCTGCTCTCTGGAAACGATGAGGCTCATAAGTCCTCGCTATTGTAATTTCTTCCCGGCATGACACATGTTGCATTCTATTACAGAAACAAAGGGCGCACATGGCTCCTTTATCTGCGCTCCACAACCAAGACACTGATGCTCATTGTGATGAGTGCCGTCAGTGGCAGCCTCCTGCCAATTCTTCTCCTTCCCGATTCACATTCACTTTGTTATGTCTAATTAGAGACCCGGAGTACAAAGAGGCTTAGGACCGCTTTCCTTGCAAGCGTCTCTGCCTTTGCCTGATAGTATGCCTTTTGTGTGCACCGTTTGGGGATTGTTCAGACGCGGTGTACAGTGACAGAATGCCTTTATGATTTGCTGGCTACTGTCCGCTTCATTTCCAGCCTGTGTTTCATTGTATGTTTCAAAGGCAGCTTCCTAAAAGATTAGGACACCCCGAATTTATAGCAGGACTGAAGTCCTGGGAGTGCGGAGGAATGTTTCAAGTCTCTTCCCTCCGATTTCCCTCCCATAGGCTTCACATACACCAGGATACTAGAGAAGAATGAGAGTGGTTTAGTGCATTTTCTCTCCTTTTTTTCTCCTACTGCCTGTGAATCCAGATGGGATTCCACTGAAATGGGACTACAAAAGTAGCATGGGTGAGGCACTTGTCTATTGCTTATCCCATACCCAAGGGGCAAATAAATCATTGTTTTCCATCAGCCCTACACACTTGTCCTGGGATCTGAGAGTTAAGCTGGCTTCTTGCCTTGGAAGACAACACCACAGGTAGGTCCTAGAGGTTCTAGAGGCTGTGACTGGCCTCACAGAGACCTTCTGGCCTTCAGAGGCATTGTGAAGGTAGAACCCCCTTGTAATTCAACACCTATTTCTCTCAATGCTCATGATGCAATAGGTGTACGCTTATGGGTGTCCTATTCTGCTGGGTTATCAGGCGTGAGCCAAGTAGTTGTCTGTGCGTGACTCTGAATGCACACTGAGGGACGAAAGGTTGGAGGGAGCTCTCCTGCAGCAACATCGGCATAAAATCGATGCAGTGGAGTCGGGAATCCAGATCACATCCTTTCAAAAATGTGCTGCCACATCTGTACTTACTTACCAGTGCCCATGGCAACCTGCCTGGTTCCATCTCCTCCTTCTCCATTACCCACCCACAGCCCCAGGGACTGCCTCCATGTCTCTCAGCTTTGGTAGGAACTTCTTATGCTATGGGAAAGGACCACCAAGTACTTAGGAGAGTTCTGCCACTGAAAGCCACTACCACAGCAGTGGCTAGGACAAATGGTACCTTCCACGAGGAGTACAGCTAGTTCGGATTAGGAAGTCTAATCCGAACTAGCTACTCCATGCCACGTGTAGCTGCGCGGCACGGGGTTCGAACTGCCGGCATTTAAAAATGGCACCGGCCGGCTTTATGCAAATGAAGCCCGGGAAATTCAAATCCCGGGCTTCATTTGCAATTGCGGTATGACTACATTACCCTCCTATTTCGAATTAGGAGGGTAGTGTAGACATACCCTTGATGACTCCTGAGGTCTCTTCCAGTCCTAGGATTCTATGATCTCTGATTCTATTATTATTTTTGCCTATCTACATGCTTCTCACACTTGCCATAGGAGGTGACAGATCCAGGGATGGGGTTGAACCAGAGCAGCACTGTGTTTTGTGTAATTGGTTCTTGCATATTGTGTACCTTCAGTAAACACAATTATTTGGCTCTTGCTGTGTTTGGCTGAGTCCTTCATGCTATGTGTGTTATTTAAAGAAGAGAAGACACGTCTCCCCTCTCCAACCAGCTCTAGAACACTTGAGGGAGAGACCTGGTGCAATTCCCTCATATCATTAACCCTTCCCTTCGTGAATTTAGCTGAAGAGCAAGCCAGCTTGCTTTGCCTAAGAGGCTGCACATACCTCATGAAAGGTCAGGTCGAACGTTTCATCTGTATGGTGGCAGCCATTGGAAATCTACAACTTTAACCTGTTTCCATTTTCAGGGTTTAAGACCTTAATCCTATTCTAATTACTATAGCATTAGGGACCTCTTTATGGTGGTTCTCCTCAGAGACGCTCATTGTGAGTAGCAAGCGCTCCCTGTGAGGCCATGGTTATCTGGTAATTAACTTTGTTGATGTGAGTTAAAAGCACAGTTGACTTTGAAGCAAGCAGCTTACGCTAACAGATCCCATCAGTTCTCTCTCAGTCCGTGCTGTAGAAAGCCTTTGATTTATAACTTTCTTGGCTGCACAGCTAAATTAAATAAATGCAACACCCAGAGTTTGCTGTGCTGCACTGTAAATAAGTCGGCGTGCAATCGCTGTGGTAACAGAACACTCTCTTTCTTCTCCCACCATGCCCTGTTCTGTACCAGATTTTGCAACCCAGGCAACCTACCCACTCTCAGCCAAATTCTGGATCAGATCATCTCCTCAAAGGAGAAACCCTCAAGGAGAGCCAGGAAAACTCATGAGATTTTCCCTATGGCCTCCTGCCAGAAACAGAGACCCAGAGAAGACAGTGAGCAGCCTGGATCTACTTATGTAGAGTCAGTAGCAGGACAGATGGCTATGGAAGAAGAATGGTGCAGTGGTTGTAGCATTAGCATAGGTCTTGTGAGAACTTGGATCTGTTTCTGACTCTGCCACAGATTTCTCATGTGGCCTTAGGTGAGTCACTCTGGATACCCCTGCAAGGCAAGGAGAAACCTGCAGCAGTGACTCATGCTCCAGTGATAAAAACAGCTGCATAGTTGTTCCGGCTCTGAAGCCTACAGAGGGTTGGTAGATCTCGGCTGTGAGAGTCAATGTGGTGGGTTTCTGTTTGTCAGAGAGAGATCCCCTTAGGGTATGTCTAGACTACAGGGGTTTTTTTCGAAAAAAATGGCCTTTTTTCAAAAAAACTTCCCCTGCATCTAGACTGCTGCCGCACTCTTTTTGGAAGTAAATCAAGAGAATGTGGCAGTTTTTTCGACCACAGGAAACCTCATTTTATGAGGAATAACGCCTTTTTTCAGAAGTGCTCTTTGGAAAAAAGGCGCTATGTAATGCACACTGTGCTTTTTCGAAAGAGAGCATCCAAGCTGCCTGGGTGCTCTCTTTCAAATAAGCGGCTTGCTTTTTCGAAAGTACTGGTTGTAGTCTCGATGCTCTTTTTCAAAAGAGGCTTTTTCAAAAGTATCATTCAAAAAAGCCTCTTTCGAAAGAGGCTTGCAGTCTAGATGTAGCCGTAGTCTCTCCCTGCTTACGCTTTCACATCTTTAAAAAGGGGCTAGCGGAATAGCACTTCCCTACCTCACAGCAGTGCTGGCAGTATAAAGACATGAAAGATTCTGACATTCTCCGACAGTCTGGTAAAGAAGGCCACAGAAGTGCCATCGGAGGGAACTACGGGAGGAAAAATTTGGAATGTTATACGCAAAGCCCGGGTCTACAGTAAGACTTTATTTTGAAATAACACACACACCTCCCGATGGTTGAATTTATAAGCAGGGTATCCACACTACCAAGACCATTATTTTAGAATAACAGGCCACGGAATTAAAAATCTGTACTCCTGCTTTTCATCAGGAGTAACGCTAATTCTGAAATAGTTTGAATTACTCTGAGAAGTAGTTATTTCAAAATAGCAGCACTGGTGCATCCATCCTCTCATTTATTTCAAAATAATAAATTCCTCCATAGTGTTTCCTGGGGCTCTGAGTCTGAGGTAGTACATCCACATTTAAAGGAGGCTGCCTCAGAATGATTTTGAGGCTTTTCCATGACACGTTCTCCTTAAAAATCAGCGAGGCCCAGAGGCCTCCACAGAGCAGAGGACCACTGTAATCAGCTAGAAATAGTGTTCCTCATCACTTAACCAAGGACCTGTAATCAAATGTCATGTTTTCCCAGCCTGCTTAATATTAAATGAATGAAAGTGAAAAATGCAAAAGTAAAGCCTGTTGTTGAAAGCAAGGAAATGTAATTAAAGAAATCCAGGAGATGGTTTAAACAAACAACATTCTAGTGGGAAGGCTTGGGGTCCAATCCTGCTCTTGCTTTACACTGGAGTAACCCCTCTGAAGACAATGGAGTCACATAGAAGAGAAGCATCTCCTGAGATTCTGGAAGCAAACAAAAAGGGTTGTTCAGAGAGCAGTGTGGAAAAATAAAAGCTGTGTAAAAATCAAAATATGAATTAATATCAAGTCGATCTTTACAACAACTGGTCATTGATTTCATACACTTAGGAGTGAACATTTGCTGTACTGATAAAAAAATTCCAAAACCTATTTACTCCATCAAGCTGAAAGTCTCAAGCGTCAAAGCCCCTGTTTCTGAGCTGAGTTTGAAAAGCATGACTCTTTAAGGCTCAACCGAGCATTGACATGGAACGAAAGCAGAAGCCCTGAAACCTCAAATGACCAGCTGGCTTAATTTAAATATACTTTATAAAGCTTCTCTTCAGCTCCTGGTACACAAGGAACCTGAACATCTAAATATTCCACAAGCAGCATCTTTACTGACATTGTTAGAGTCCTTTGCTTTCTTAGTCAGACCAGTGCTTAAACTGGGGAGCAGAGAAGGCCACAGAGTGTTCTGTATATGCAAGCTGGTTGAAAATTTTTCCCCTATATGGGAAATTTTGAGTTTACAGGCAAACATTGACAATGTTTGGCTGAAAACCAGTGTTGGGATTCCCTCTGAGACCTTTTCCATTTTGCTTGTCCACACCACCGTATCCACTTCTAGAAGAACATTTCATCCTGTCCTCTTGGATCCCAAACACCGCCGTGCTACTCCAGCTCCTCACTCAGCTTACACTGTTAAACAGTGCTCTTTGTCCAGGCCAGGGGCGGCCAACCCATTAAACAAAGAGAGCTGAAACAGCGGCAGAAAAAATAAGAAGAGCCACACCAAAATTGTTGAGCAAAAAAAAAGGAAGAGCTCCCCACCAGCCAGAGTTGTTGAGGAAAAAAAAAAGAAAGCTCCCCAGCACCTAGTGAGCACAGGGGTCAATTGTAGAGGTGCATGGGGTGGCTTCGTGAGCTGCACTTTCAGGGGCGAAGAGCCACATTCAGCTCATAAGCTGCAGGTTGGCCACCCCTCGTCCAGGCAGTCTGGGCCCAGATTCAGGGGATGCCATTGCAGGAAATCCCCTCCATTCATGCTGAATGCATTCCTAGCACCACTATAAATGGTGAAATTTGTGAATACAGGGAACTATGGCCCCAGCCCCCGCAGTGAACTCCCCACAGCTCCCAAACTCACCACAGGGGCTGGGAGCCATGGGGAATTCCCCACGGGGCCGAGGCGGGGGGAAGGGGATTTCACCACAGGGTTCCAGGAGCTACAGGAAACTCACCATGGCTCCTGGCAGCTATGGTGAGTTCCTCACCGCTCCCAGCAGCACGGGGAACTCACCTCAGCTCCCAGCCCACACTGGCCCACCCAGGCCGGGACCGGAGATCCCTGCGAATTCTGTGACTAGTGATTCCACAATTTATGTCACACGTGGCCCAGTTAATACACAAGTATAGATGTTAGTAGCTGGGAAAGATGCACACAAAGATGTACACAATCATTTTGTAGCGCGCATCTGAACCGGTCGCTTTGCGGATTTCATAAGACAAACTTATCAGTACAGGATGTTCCTCCCTATTTCATTCATGCTGCACATACCCCCAAATAGTAATTTGGGTAGTTTCTGTCCTCCTTATTTAATATAAACATATTTTCAAGAGTTACTCATTTAAGTCGTTACTTGTTCTGACTTGCTCAGCATTTATCGTATATGTTCGAACATAAGCCCGTTCGTTTATAAGCCTACACCCTCCCTCCCGCAGCTTACAGAGAAAAAATGGTAAAACATCACTGACCCATTTATAAGCTGAATCCAGAGTACAGCCATCCAGTCTCAGCTCCTCAGGGTCAGCCTCAGCATCAGCATGGAGGCTCTCAGCTGAGCTTTCACTGACCTTTAACACTTTCCCAGGGAAGAGAGTCTCCCTGAGAGCAGGCCTTGCAGCTCAGGAAGAACCCATTCAGAAGCTGACCCCAGATCTTCACAGAGGGATTTCCACCCCCCAAAAAAGGGCTGATGAACGAGTATATACGTGGTCACACATTTTCTTGTCATAACTTGGGCCTGCCAAGTCAGCTAAGCCAGCCCTACAGTCAAAACCTTTGTTTTGGAAATGCAGCAATATGGGTGTCATAGTTGGACGCATCCCACACCTCTTTGCGGGCTAGGCTCCTCGACCAATCTCACGGCCCGTTGTCCACCATGGCCCTGCTGCTCCCATGATGCACTGCTTCCTCTCAACATTTTCTGTGGAAAATTCTGCAAAAATTAGAAGCTTCATTTTCACAGAAATGTTCTGCTGACAATTTTGACTCTTCAATCAAAAAAAATGCCACCCCCAACATAGTTCAGCCAGACCCTAAATAATTTGAGTCCAAAATGTTTCTGTGGTGCCTCTTCGGAGTAGCATTTCAGAGGCATTATGATCCTGTTCTCCCCAAGCTCCTCCAGATGCCTAAAGGCCAAATTTGGACTTTTAGGTTCCAATACTTATTTAGGCTTCATCAGGCTCTGACTTGTTTACTGGGTGACCTCTGGTTTTGTGTGTGCTTGGTATGTGGCTGGCCAGGGGCAGGAGTGTATGTGGCTTGGGGCTAAAGCCAGATCCTCCCTTTAGACCAACCCCCAGAGATGGATGGCAATGGGACAGGGTGTCTGCCCCATTCTGGCTTGGGTTAAAACCAGTCTGGGAAGACTGTGGGGTTGATGGACACAGGTGAGGCTGTAGATAACTAAGGGCCAGTCCAGTATAAATAAAGGCTCCTGGAGGGGAGGAAAACACGCACTCACTCTTGCTCCAGCTGTAGAGCAGGAGGGACCTGGCTGCTAGGGAAGCTAGAGACTTCCTGAGACAGAACAGGGCTGGGGAAAGGCAGGCAGAGCTGGGAACCTCTGGCCTGACCATACTCTGAGGCTGCAGGTCCTGAGGCAAGGCCTGAGGGATACGAGGGAGGCAGCCAAAGCAGGAGAAGGCAGCAGCTCCACACCCCCCTTGCCAGTGACAAGTCACCATGTCAAACAGCAGTTTGTCCCTGAGGCAGGGGCTAGATGAGGACTGGCAGTGGGTCACTGAGGCAAGCTGGGCATAGAGGGTTGGGGGTTCCCTGTGGGGGAGAACCCCAGAGTTTGGGGGCACTGTGGAAGGGCAGTACCCAGAGGGGAGGGTGCCGGGATCTGGGAAGGACGCAGGGTCTAATGTAAAGTGGGAGAACCATTAACACATACACAGAGAACCGCAGGCAAGATACCAGCCAGAAGGGGGCGCTCCGGCACTGTGCAGAGTTAACTCCTAAGTGGCCAACAGGAGACGCCTGCAGCCGTGAGTCGCACTGTGTTACAGGCACATATTCCTCACCACCACTGGTGCCATGGTGACTTCTGGAATTCTTTCCTTACTTCCTCTTTGCCTCCAGCCGCCAGATGCTTCATGTTGGCCTACACCAGCAGGTCCTCCCTGCATCCCTTCCCCTCCCTGCTAGCCTAGTTGTTCTCATCTACAGAGGTGGGAGGAGAGTCAAGGCTCTCCCCATTCATCACTCCTCCCTTATCACACCCTCCAGGGAGCAAGCCCTGCTTAATTCCATGTACCCGGACAAAAGGTTGCCCATATAGCGCTCTGAGGGTCTGACTATGGGGCATCTGGGAGTAAAAGGCTATGGCAGACTTTGGAGTGTTTAAGTTCACTCCTGCAGCATCCATATGGGAGTGTTAACAGCCCAGTGCTTTGGTGCACACTGCTCTTCACAAAGAGCAAGCCCAAACTCTGGACTTTTTTTTCTTTTTTGCTAAGCAACAGTTCTCACTCATTCTGACAGACTAGGAGATCCCTGTATTATTTCCACAGGCTCTGTGAATTCAGGCGGGAGGGGGTCCCCTCAATAACCAATTCAGGTGATTATAAACACCCCAATTGCTGTTAGTCCTTTAAAAAATATCCCAGGATTATTAGCTCACGTACAATATTTCAGGTTCACTTAAACAAAGACTCTGAACCTGCAGTCACCAGAGTCCTTTAAAAGCTCTAGGCCTGAGAGCCGCTCTTTATCCAGTAGAAGAGCAACTGTTGGACCCTGGAGAATGGGAGGACACGAAGGGGAGGTGGGAACACCATGGAAGTTAAATTCAATTCTAGGATTGTGTGCTGCAAAAAACGTTCAGTTCTTTGCTGTTTTGATCTTGCCCTGAGCTTGGTAAAGTCGAGACCTGCTTTCCTCGTGGAGGCATCCCCAGAAACAGGGCAGGGGGATCATGTTGACATTGATTAACTTCTCTGAGGTAAAATCAATCTGCTCCTTATCACCACGTCGACCTTTATCTGCGTATAAAAACCCGCCTCTTTTGTGCAGGGAAGACGTAGCTGCAGTCAATGGGAGCATTCCTGGATCAGGGAGTGAATAAGGTCAGCTGGATTTGGCCCTGTGTTTTGGTCCCAAGCAATAGTCACTTCAATAATTGTGCTTGAGTGGAGCCATGGTCTCACCTTCGCTCCACCCCATGGCGCTGGTTCCCAATGGCTTAGTCAAGTTTTATGTGGGTCATGTCGGTGGCGTTAAACTGCCTTAGAATTGAGGCAGCACAGTAGTGACGTAGGCCTTGTGCAGAGAGGTAAAATCCTACCCCACTGTCAAAGATACGCGCGTGTGAAGAGAGAGAGCCTTGGCAGTGAATTTGGAAGCATCTCACCAGTTAAAGGTGGGAATGGCTACAGAGCCACCATACCCTGTGGTGTGCAACTTGCTATTGCTTTGAGGTGCAACAGCTACTCCCCCAATGTGTATGTGCTGGAAGTCTGGCCATGCCATCCATTGGTAGCCCATATCAGTTCATGGTTGTAGACCATCAGAAGGCAGGCTAGCTAGTCCCCTTTTGGAAGCGCTAGGCTATAATCATGCTAATTTGTAGCATTTGAGGCCATGGGAAAGATGCTTGAAGTAGAGAGATCAGTGTTTTCTTCCCCTACTCTTCACTCATGCAGAGGATCCGCTAACGAAAGGTTTTCCTTAGTAAATGCTTCTGGATAGGAGACAACTGGAAAGAAGCTAGCTGGAAAGAAGAGTAAAGGGGGTTTCCCATCTGGGATGCAATGTCTTCTGCCTTTATTTTAGACAAGTAGTCAAGTAAATGCTTCTGGATAGGAGACAACTGGAAAGAAGCTAGCTGGAAAGAAGAGAAAAGGGGGTTTCCCACCTGGGATGCAATGTCTTTTGCCTTTATTCTAGACAAGTAGCCAAAGAAAGACAAAGGACTGTTTTGTAAACTTTGTTTCTTGTACTCCTGGATAAATCCAAGCATTGCCTGCTAAGAGGTATGCTAATCCCACCAAATTAATGCAATAAGAGATTTAATAAACTCGTTGGTCTAAAGGAAACAGGGTAGCAAAATTTAATATCTGTTATGCTTCACAGTCAATACACTTTTTTCCCTTTGCAGTGAAAAGATAACGCTCTTTTCCCCTAACTTGTTTCAGGATTCTTATATCAGTAAAGAGCAGAAGAGAAATGTACCAGAAAGCTCAGCACTATGCAAAGAACGATAACTTCTCAGAAGGTGTTTACAAATGCATTCAGCGAAACAGAATTTTAATGAATTGTGCCACATAATCTCACAGTTAATGAACTGTAAAAGCGTTTGTCAATTACAGTGACTAGGAACTAACTCTTTCAGTTTCCAGATCAATAATGTGACTCTTGTCTATATACATTTTGTAAGGAGAGATTGGGCTCTGAAGAGAGGAAAATGTACCTTTCTCACGTTCTGCATCTCAGAAAGGTCATTCGTTATTGTAGCAGAGCCATCTATTTTCTTATTATTGGGAAAATCAGCTCTCGACTACATTACTAAAAGAAACAAGATCAAACAGCGCCACTGGTGGAAAATGCCAATAGCAAAAATAAAAAGGGGATTAAACAACACTAATAATAACTAGCAGCTTTTTCACCAGTTATACTGAGTTTTGCACAACCCTTTGGAAACAAAAATTAGTCAGCTCTGTCTTTGCAGTCCCCCATAATTACTTTGCTGATAGAGGATGACCTTAAAGCTTTCTAGAAGACTGATTTGGCCACTTTTGTTCTTCTCCATAGGGAAAGAATCATGTCTATCTGTGTATTTTTTCTTTTGAGCTAATGTCGGTATTCAGATCTGGATGTGCGAGGTATACAATTTCTAAGCTGTCGCTGATATCAGGAAGGGACAAATACTGTGATCAGACAAGTCATACTACTACCTACCTTGTGAAGGCCAGAACTTTACCCAGGTTCCAAAAAGGGCTAGATATGTTCATGGAGGTTAGGTCCATCAATGGCTATTAGCCAGGATGGGTAGGAATGATGCTTCTGTCTCTGTTTGTCAGAAGCCGGGAACGAACAAACAAGGGTGGGATCTTTTGATGATTGCCTGTTCTGTTCATTCCCTCTGGAGTACCTGGCATTGGCCACTGTCGGAAGACAGGATACTGGGCTAGATGGACCCTTTTTGTTTTGGTTTGGATTTGGGGTGTTTTTTTGGGGGGGAGGGTTGGTTTTGTTTTGTTTTTAAGGTTTTTCCTCTTCCTCCTTTTCAATGTGAAGGGCCCATTAGCAAAGAAATCATAAAAAAAGCAATTTCAAAGAAAAAACTTTATAGAATGTGAAAAATTAAAGCCTCACTCGGCTCCGCCATTAAGAAAAGAAATTGCCTCCAGGCATCCGCTATGTGAAATCCATTGCTGCTGAAAGGTTCCAGAGTTTATGCCTCACTTACAAATGCAATTTCACAGCGCAAGTGGAATGCTTAAACAAAGTGAGGGGGGATCTTTTCTGCATTAGAGGCGCCTGATGGTGCCCGTTTGCTAAGTGCAAATTCACGTGCAAACTATAAGACTGTGTGAGTTCCTAGAGCTGCGCCGAAGGGCTTCTTTTGTTGGCCATGGCTGCTTGCAGGTATTATATACTGCAAAAGGAAAGCTTTCCTCTGAACATAGTGAAATGTTTACAGTATTCTGTTGCAAACAGTACGAGCGAGAGGCAATTGTATGTCCATGTACTGTCTGATTTCGCCCTCCTCCTGTAGTTTGGTGCATGTGTCTGGACCAAGCATTGTGCTACTGATACACTGCAATCTGTAGAATCAGGTCCTTCATTTGCGGAGGTCTGGACATGTCTCTTCCACTCCACATTGTAGAGGCTGCACAACTCACAAGGCCAGTGTTAACTTGGATGCAAAATGGACACAAGGAGCAGTGAGGCATTTGTTCTGCTGTGCTGTCATTCTAAAGGCCCTGACGTACTCCTCAGCATTCCTCAGTGGTCCCGTAGGCCCAGTTCTGATGTGACCTCTGACGTGTGACTCATGCACAAATTCAGGACAGGTGTTCCAAGTCTCCATGCAGCTCCCAACCCACACACTGCAAAGCAAGCTCAGGGTACGTCTACACAGCACAATTATTTCAAAATAAGCTATTCCGAAAGAAATACTCTGAAATAGCTTATTTGGAAATAGCATGTCTACACTACAGGGAAGCCTCAAAATGAGTCTGAGGCAGGCTTCCCTAATGTGGACATGCTACCTTGATTTAGAGCCCCAGGAGGCACTAGGGAGTAATTACTTGGAATGGCCCTGGGGAGGAGCTATTTTGAAATAGCAGCCATGGAGTGTCCACACTACGGCTATTTCGACATACTATTTTGGAAGAGGCGTTATTCCTCATGGAATGAGTTTTAAAGAAGTCAGAATAAGCTGTCCAAATTTATTTCAAAATAACGGAATTGCTGTGTAGACGCTCTCGTTGTTATTTCAGAATAACGGCCCTTATTCCAAATTAACTGCTGCGTGGATGCACCCTCAGCAAGCGGATTCCACTGCAAATGAGAGGCTTGTAATTCTCTTGGTGGGAGTGAGGTTTCCCTATAAAACCAGTTTTCATGCAGCACTCTGCAACATAACCTATCCGGAGTGAATCAGGTTGTCCTAAACAGTTATTAACACGTAATTTTGTAATAAACACTTCACGGCCACTATAATGGTGCTACCTGCCATGACTTGCTATACATAAATCTTGCTATAACAGTGGGGATGAATCTCAAATCCTCCAACTCCCAAAGTCACAGGCCAGTAACACTTGATGTAATGGGAGAATCACCCTTAGTTTCCGGTGCCCTACAGTCGGATTCACAATTGAGCAGTCCTGATTCCAACCAACAGGGGAAGACGATGGCATACGCACGCTAGCCAGCTCATTACAATATTGAAGAATCTCTTTCTAGTTGCCAGAATCATCATCATTTTCTCTCTGCCGTAAAGGGGGGGGGGAGATATCCCCAAGATTGTAGTGGGGTAATAGCGTGATCTAAGATGCTAACTGGCCTTCTTCAAATGTTCCAGCTGTAATCATAATTTTACTGTGCATAAGAGTGTGATGGATCAGGCCAGGTCTGGGCACTGCTAAGGGCGTCAGCTCAGGGCGGATTGCTCAAAACCAGGACTACTTACAGCCCTCGACTGGAGACCTTTCTCAAATAGGCCACAAACCAGTCACCCAGAGCGCTTCAGGTGCCAGTCTGGCCAGTAGGAAGCCTCTCAAGCAAAACCCCTCCCACACTGCAGCTTTCCCTGTGCTACAATCAGACCCAGACCTTACACACAGGTGAGAGGTTATAAAACTCACTCTTACCAACTCTGAACAGATCCTCCTGGGCCCAATGAACCAGCCACAGTCCCAGGTCAATTTACACTTTAGATCTTACCCACAAGAGAATGTTGAGCCAATCCTTTAGCATCTAAAATCTAAAGAGTTATTAATAAAAGAAAGAAAAGGTTGAGAGAGAGATTGTTAAAGAGAATACATTACATACATCAATCACTGAGCACTTGATGCAGGCTCTTAGCAGAGATGGTACAAACAGCTAGCTAAGAAGTCTCTGTGTACATCCTGAATCAGGACGGGTCAGCAAATCCTTCCTGGCTCTCTGTCCCTAGCAAGGATGCATCTGGAAATCAGGAGCAGGATTGAAGACCAAGATAGTGTCACCCTCATGGCACTTTCATATTCCTGGTGCATCCCAAGCTGGAGCTGGTTACATGATCAAGTAGCTATGAGGCACTGGATGGTTTGCAGGTTTCCAGATACATTCCTCAGGTGTGTGTTGGCCTCTCTGAGAGCCATAGTCTATGGAGCAGTGCTAATTAGCACAGCTATTCACTGAACAATCCTTCCTCACAACAGGCAGTCCGGGCCCATTGCTCCCTCCCAGACAGAGAACTTTTACAATACAAGCACAAAGCCCATATCCACTTAAGCAGCGAGGAGTCCTGTGGCACCTTAGGGTATGTCTACACTACCACCCTAGTTTGAACTAGGGTGGTAATGTAGGCAACCGGAGTTGCAAATGAAGCCCGGGATTTGAATTTCCCGGGCTTCATTTGCATGTTGCTGGGCGCCGCCATTTTTAAATGTCCGCTAGTTTGGACTCCGTGCCCACAGCTACACGCGGCACGAACTAGGTAGTTCAGAATAGGAAGTCTATTCCGGACATTTAAAAATGGCGGCACCTGGTAACATGCAAATGAAGCCCAGGAAATTCAAATCCCGGGCTTCATTTGCAACTCCGGTTGCCTACATTACCACCCTAGTTCGAACTAGGGTGGTAGTGTAGACATACCCTTATAGACTAACTAAGTGTAGGAGCATAAGCTTTCGTGGGCAAAAACCCACTTTGTCAAAGTGGGTCTTTGCCCATGAAAGCTTATGCTCCTACACTTAGCTAGTCTATAAGGTGCCACAGGACTCCTCACCGCTTTTGCAGATTCAGACTAACACGGCTACCCCTCTGATACATATCCACATAGAAACCCATACAAGTACATGAGTATCATACCTAGAATCAGCAGAGCATAAGCTTTCATTTGACACCTCACATGGCCCACTTTGTACAGAATTTGGGGCAAACAGCACCCGTGGGTGCAATAGCGACCTGTCTGCTCACTTTAAAATCCAATAACGTGACAAAGAACCAGAAAAAGATGCGCTGTTCTCTTTTTGGTGTCTCACCTCCTTATAGATGAATGCAATACCTGGAGAGGTGGAGAAATAGGAAATAAAACCAGTCATAGCCTGTGGACAAAAAGATTCTCCCCGGTAAACTTTAGCGATCTATCTGTGAATGCAACAAGTGCAAAACACCCACAAACCTGCCAAGTATTTAGATTTCCAGCCCAACCAAGAAATATGAAAGTGTCCTCTGCCCTGTGGAACACTATAATGGTTATTTCCTTAATGAACCTGTATGTTGATAGCTTCGCTCAGTGGCATGAAGACAATATTTCAAGAGCTTGACACAAGTCCGCCAAAGCCATTGGTAATGTATCCAGCTGTATTTCTCCTTGGTTTACGACATTCTGCCAGCGCACCTTTGTTGTTAGAAATCAAATGTCAAGAGATTCTTCACCTGAGACTTGTGCATACATCACAGGAAAGGAGCAGAAAGGATCAGTTAAAGTCCCAGATCAGTGTATTTTACCTTGAAATTGACCAGTGTAACTGGGAGTTGTGTGGGTGGCAGTTTGAGTCAGTCACCTCAATATTTACGTGGGTGGGTGGATTTGTACTCAGGCAGCCATCCTGCCAAGTTATGTTCAGGAACATGAATAGCCTGAAGCCACCTGAGTAGGGGGGTTTTGGTTTGGTTTGGTTTGGGTTTTTTTCCAGTTCTCAACTTTTGACTAGATTCTTCAGTTCCTTTGACAGATCGTCCTTGCCTACAATTTTCAATTCTCCAGTTCCTCGAATTACTGGTCCATGCAATTGAAAAGTTCTATGCTTCCTGAATTCTTCAGTTATATAGTGCTTCTCGGATCCAAATCCCGGATGTGTTGTGCAGTGATTGGAAATGAAACAATACCTGGCTGGGGATTTTAACTGCCTGAACCCTTTCTAGTTTATCAACATCCTTCTTGAATTGTGGGCCTCAGATCTGGACACTGTGTTCCCACAGTGGTCTCACCAGCAATTAATCAGTGGTAAAATAACCTCACTAGTCCTACTTGAGTTTCCCCTCTTACATTGCATTAGCCTTTTGGCTCCAGCATGGCATGGGAGCTCAGATTCAACTGCCTATCCATCATGACCCCCAAATCTTTTTCAAAGTCACTGCTTCCAAAACTAGAGTCCTTTATCCTGTAAGTATGCCAACATTCTTGGTGCACAGGTATTCACATTTACATTTAGCCACATTAAAATGCATATTGTTTGCTTTCCCATACTCTTATCAAGCACTCCAGATCACACTGGATCAGGGACCTATCCCCGTCACTATTTACCTCTCCCCCAGTTTTTGTCACTTGCAAACTTTATCTTTGATGATTTTATGTTTTCTTCCAAATGTTAAATAGCACAGGGCCAGAAACCAATCCCTTCAGGATCCTCCCGAAAACAGATCTGCTCACTGACAATTTGCCATTTAGTTACATTCTGAGATCTATCAGTTAGCCAGTCTTTAAAAAAAACCAGAATCATGTGAAATTAACCTGGCATACATTAAATAGATTAAACAAAATGCCTGGTGGTCCCAAATCAAACATCTTACAGAGGTCTAAACATTTTATGATACTTCTATGACCTTTGTCAAGCAAACATTTTAAAAATCAAGTTTGTTTGATAAGGTGATGCTGGGCAAAGCCAAGTGTCAGCTTATGCCAACGGCCACATGCCTTGCTTGAATGCTAAAAAACCACATAGCTGGATTTAGCCTGGGTCACCTTTGTGTTAGTGCTGTCAAAAAAGACATCAGAGTTATAAAAATGTGGGTTTGTGTTTAGATGTCAGTGAATACATGTAACATGCTGCATGCATTAACCTCATAACATCTGTATCCCCTATTAAGGTCATATATGAGCATTTGTATTGTAAGATTCTGTAGCTGTGTGAATCACTAGATAGGAGAGAGAGATTAATCAGTGTAAAATGTGCCTCCAACAAGAGACTGTCCTCTTTGATGGCCACAAAAGTTCATCTGATGCCATGAGAGTTTCTTGTGAGACAAAGTACTTCTTTGATTCACATGCAAGTGAATTCTTTCCTTGCGCTGAGTTTGCAACTTGATGCAACTTGATGCAGAAGAGAAGAATGGATAAAAACCCCTAACAAGGAGGAATTTTATCTTTACCCTTCTTGATCACTGAGGAGCAAGGATTACTTGACATCTGCAAAAGTTCCCCAGTACTTAGCCTGGGTTAGCCCTTAAAGAGCATATAGATCTTGTTTATTTCAGAACCTTCTGTTACTTTTTGAAATTTAGGATTGGAAATCATTTGTATGTGTACATGTTTACCTGCTTTAACCTTGTACACAACTCCCTATATACTACATCTGTAGGTGGTTTACTATAAGGCTATGTCTAGACTGGCATGATTTACCAGAAATGCTTTTAATGGAAAAGTTTTCCGTTAAAAGCAATTTCGAAAAAGAGAGTCTAGATTGGCACGGACACTTTTCCGCAAAAGCACTTTTTGCGGAAAAGCGTCTGTAAGCACTTTTTGCGAAAAAGCGTCCCTGGCCAATCTAGATGCACTTTTGCACAAAACAAATCTGAGCTGTCTACACTGGCCCTTTTGCGCAAAAGTTTTGTGCAAAAGGGACTTTTGCCCAAACAGGAGCAGAATAGTATTTCCGCAAAAAGCACTGATTTCTTACAGTAGGAAGTCAGTGCTTTTGTGGAAATTCAAGCGGCCAGTGTAGACAGCTGGCAAGTTTTTCCAGAAAAGTGGCTGATTTTCCGGAAAAACTGGCCAGTCTAGACACAGCCTAAGATTATTACAAGCATTGTCTTTGGCATAAGATTTAAGATGCAATTGGCCTGGGTTAAATGACTGGTCCTTTGAACCTGGTCATGGCTCTAATATTTGCTGTAAGGGACCCTGGGTCACAAAGGTAAGCTTGCTTCCATGACAAGACAGATCAGTATATGCAAGGGCACTGTCCGTGGTGCCACATTCAGACTGCTCTAGTCCCTGAGCAGTTTACACTTGATAATTGGTTGGTGAAATCTAAGTGTAGAACTCACAGCCAATTTGAGATTTGTGCCCCATTTCATAACACACTGCCCACACTCTGAGCCATTGCAGGACTGCTTGGTGGAGAGCATCCATGCTCCATAAACCCAGGTTGTAATGTACTTAATGCAAATCCCTTGCTTAGTTCTCAGTCGAGTCCTGTGTCAGCCCTGCCACTATGGATCGGTGTCAGGATGACTATACAGCTCATCATGTGTGCACATGTGTGTGCGTGCACACATGCAATGGAAATGTCAAGCATCAATGGAAGCTACATATTGGCAATAGGTCTAATTCTGACCCATTATGCATGAGCAACCCTATTAAAGTGCACGGAATTGCCCAGGTAGAAGTAAGCAAAAGTTGACCTTTTATGGTTGTAGCTGAGAGAATATTGATGGGAAAGTGAGAAGAGGCATAATATTGAAAACTATAGCACCGGCTCTGTAAGGTAAACTGGTACAGTGGTTGGAGTTCTAGTCTAGTACTTGGGAGACCTACCTTCAAGTCCCAGCTCCACTCTAGACTTCTTGGGAGAGCTTGAATAAATCACTTAGCCTATGTCTAGACTGCATCCCTCTGTTGACAGAGGGATGCTCATCAAAATTGCTAATGAAGCCAAGATTTAAATATGCCATGCTTTATTAGTATAAACATGGCTGCCACTTTTTTTTTTAAACGGAGTTTTTTCGAAAAAAAACTGGCAGTCTGAACGTGAATCTGTCAAAAATAAACCCTTTTTTGACAGATTTGTACTCCTCAAAAAATGAGGTTTATAGGATCTGTTGAAAAAGGCTTTATTTTCAACAGATCCATGTCTAGACGGCCTGTTTTTTCTGAAAAAAACTCCATTTTGGAAAAAAAGCGGCAGACATGTTTATGCTAATGAAGCATGGGATATTTAAATCCTGTGCTTCATTAGCAATTTCGATGTGCCTAATCTACATGTCTCTGTCAACAGAGAGGTGTAGTCTAGACATACCTTTAATGTCTCAGTTCTCTGTCTGTAAAGTAGAGACATCAGGTACTTCCCAACAGCACTGGGATTTCAGGAGGATGAATAGATAATTTGTAGTGTTCGGATACTATGCACTGAGCTTATAGAAATACACTAGACAGATCTGGCTGTCATTTAATGCGGTGTAACTCTGAGCCCATCAATGAATTTGACTCTGCATAAATAAGTGGAATCTGGCTGTACTTGACCAAAATTACTGATGTTTTGAGAACTTTCCTGAAATGTGATTTTCTTCCCAATGGGATATTACTCGGAGTGACAGAAACCCACATATTTTTCTGATTGGACATACATTTATTTCTTATGGCACAAAAATGAAAAAAATGACGGGAGAAATCTTCACCTTGCAGGCACTTGAATGGAAGGGTTATCATAGAATCATAGAACACTATAACTGGAAGGGACCTTGAGACATCATCACATCCAGTCCCCTGCCCTCGTAGCAGGACCAAACATGGTCTATATCAACCCTAATAGATGTCTGTCTAACCTGCTCTTAAATATCTCTAGAGATGGAGATTCCACAGCTCCCCTAGCACTTTATTCTAGTGTTTAGCCACCCTGAGTGTTAGGACAAGAAGCAATGGATTTAAATTGTAGCAAGGGGATGTTTAGGTTGGACATTAGGAAAAACTTCCTATCATCAGAGGCCAGGAAGAACAAGTTTTCTCCCTCCTCCTTGTGATACCCTTTTAGATACCTGAAAACCGTTATCATGTCCCCTCTCAGTCTTCTCTTTCCAAACTAAACAAGCCCAATTCTTTCAGTCTTTCTTCAGAGGTCATGTTCTCTAGATCTTTAATCATTCTTGTTGCTCTTCTCTGGACCTTCTCCAATTTCTCCACATCTTTCTTGAAATGTGGTGCCCAGAACTGGATACAGTACTCCAACTGAGAACTAATCAGCACAGAGGAGAGTGGAAGAATGACTTCTCATGTCTTGCTCACAACACACCTATTAATGCATCCTAGAATCATGTTTGCTTTTTTTAAAACAGCGTCACACTGTTGACTCATATTGAGCTTGAGGTCCACTATAACCCCTAGATCCCTTTCTGCCATACTCCTTCCTAGACAGTCGCTTCCCATTCTGTATGTATGAAACTGATTGTTCCTTCCTAAGTGGAGCACTTTGCATTTGTCCTTATTAAACTTCATTCTGTTTACCTCAGACCATTTCTCCAATTTGTCTAGATCATTTTTAATTATGACTCTATCCTCCAAAGCAATTGCAACCCCTCCCAGCTTGGTATCATCTGCAAACTTAATAATTGTTCTCTCTATGCCATCATCTAAATTGTTGATGAAGATATTGAACAGAACCGGTCCCAAAACAGACCCCTGCAAAACCCCATTTGTTATGCCCATCTGGCATGACTGTGAACCATTTATAACTACTCATTGAGATTGATTATCCAGCCAGTTATGCACCCACCTTATAGTAGCCCCATATAAATTTATTTGCCTAATTCGTTGATAAGAAGGTCATGCAAGACTGTATCAAATGCCTTACTAATGTCTAGGTATACCACATCCACTGCTTCTCCCTTATCCAGAAGACTAGTTATCCTATCAAAGAAAGCTATCAGATTGGTTTGACATGATTTGTTGTTTACAAATCCATGCTGGCTGTTCCTTATCACCTTATTTTCTTCCAGATGTTTTCAGATTATTTCCTTAATTACCTGCTCCATTATCTTTCCTGGCACAGAAGTTAAACTGACTCGTTTGTAGTTTCCTGGGGTGTTGTTATTTTCCTTTTTATAGATGGGCACTATATTGCCCTTTTCCAGTCTTCTGGAATCTCTCCCAACTTCCATGATTTTTCAAAGATGATAGCTAAAGGCTATTATCTGGCAATGGCTCGTTTTGTCCATGCATTTCATAGACAACACCCATTAGTTGAAAGGAACAAAGCTCTAAAAGGCCAGGGCAGTTTATCTGAAAAAGTCTTTCAATTTAAAAATAAATCTTGAATGGTTCCCATTTGCAGGCCAGTCACAGCTAAGAAACTATGAATTGTACTGCATCAATGACCTGTTGCTTTGTGAATAGTTTGGGTAACTTCTAAACCCATGTAGGAGATTAAAAATGGAAGAGAAGCCAGTGATTAGTGGAGTAAATACCTGTCACAACTGTGTCACAGCCTCCTGGTTTCTCTACAGTGCTTTGGGGGCATCTAGCTTGTAAGACTGGCACCTGGCACAGACAATGCACAAGCTGGCATGGATAGAAAATGCTCTAAATAGCTTTCTCTAAAACTACTCCATCCAAATAGATTTCAGTGCTTGGGGTCAACATCGTTAGTGGGACCTGCTGGAAATTTCATTTCGTTGTATTTGGAATAGATTAAGCATCTGTTGCTTTGGAAGTGGGACTTGTTCACATTTCAAAACTAGGCCAGCATGAGCAATATATCAGCCAAATTACATGGAGATTCAAATTGGTATGGGTATTTACAAAGGAAATGGAGCCAGTGTGGCATTCCTAGGAAACCTGTACTGCTCAGAAATGGAGGCCATACAAATCCCTCCATGCTAGTCGGGAAAAAGGGACCGAAAAGAGGTGAGCCTTCACTGGTGAAGTGGGAGAAACATTCACATAGGCAGAAAGCATTTAAGAATATAGGAATGGCCATACTAGATCAAACCAATGGTCAATCTAGCCCAGCATCCTGTCTTCTGAAAGTGGTCTGTGCCAGAAACTGGTCCCTTGGTCATCTGTGAATTGATTTAATTTTTTTTTTTAACCTGGCTATGCAGTGGGTCTTGCTGGGAAGATGGCTCATTTGCTTGGAGACATTGTGTAAGCAATTTGTGAATGACAATAATTAGTTAAAACCCAGTGAGTGGTCCTGTGGCACCTTAGAGACTAACCAAAATATATAGAATCATGAACTTTCATGGGAAAAACCCACTTCATCATGAAAGTGCACTATTCTGTACATTTTGGTTAGTCTCTAAAACCAATGAGTGATTCGGTGGCATTTTACAGTTACAGACTAACATGGCTCCCCTCTGAGATTAATTAGTTACTTATCATTTGATTTTCTTTCATTCCAAATGCAGCAGCTTCACACAGGGTATCTCTTATATTTGTGCTACTGAATATCCTTCATTGCCGTAGAAACAAGGAGGAAGAAAACCTGGGCAAACATATGGGTTCTGTTTCCTTTATAGCCATGTTCATCTATTACATTTCTAGCCTGTGCTCATTCAAAACACTCATGCTATGTCTACACTGGCGGGTTATTGCACAAGTACAGCCGTTCTTGCCCAAGAATCCGCAGAGCGTCTACACTGACCACCCGCTCTTGCGCAAGTAAATTTATAGTACGGCGCGATAAGAGAGGGCTCCTTGCGCAAGAGTTACACTCTTTTTTATCAGGTGTAAGCCCTCTTGCACAGGAGCTCTTGCACGAGAGGGCAGTGTAGATGCTCGGCAGGGATTTCTTGCGCAAGAGAGCCCTATGGCTAAAATGGACATCAGAGCTTTCTTGCGCAAGAGAGCGTCCACACTGCCATGGGAGCTCTTGTGCAAAAGCACAGCGCGCACATGGCAGTGTGGACATTTTCTTGAACAAGACTTCTTGCATAAGAACCCTTGCACAAGATGTTCTTGTGCAAGAAGCCACCAGTGTAGACATAGCCTTATTCATTTGACCATATTCACTTCCCTGAATCCCAGCAAATTATCATTAATTATTTGCATGACAGGTGCAATACATGCACATAGTAAACTATGGTTCCTGTCCCAAACTGCTTACAATCTAACTAGATAAATCAGACAAAGAGTGGAAGGGGGAATAGGGACAGAGAAGTAAGGTGACTTTTACCCAAGGTCACCAACAGATCAGCAACCACTACCGCATATTTCTACCCCGATATGTGAATTAGAAGTAAGTTGTATGCCCAACCTGTTTGCTCACACCTCAAGAACCTTCTTGCTAGATCTTCCACCAACTCCAAAGACCCCAATACCTCTCACCATACTCATGATACAGGAAATCCACTCATTGTGTCATATGACACAAATCCTACCATCCTTTGTAGAGTATGGTGGCTTGAGGAACAATTTGGGGGGAGGCATTCTCTGGTCAACAGTCATGGCAGGCTAAAAAAAACCCACTACTATGAGAGACTTTAATTTGTGCTTTCTTTGCCTCGCCTTCGATGTCCTGCAATTCCCAGGACCAATTGCCAAACCCAAATTAGTGTAAGTAGCCCAAGTGAACTCTCATGGCAGCTCCTTGAATGAACGAGGACTGTTTTCTTAAATCGGTGCTTTAACCTGCTGCTACTTTCCTCCCTGCAGAAAACAAATGGGGGCAGCATTTGATAAGTTTCATGGGCTTCAAAAATAATACATCTTAAATGAGACGTAGGAAGGTGACATATTCATTCCTCCACATTTTACCAGCAGCATTAACAACACTTGGAAATAATTTATGGTGCATTCAGTTATTTGCATTTAAGCATGGAAAATAAATACATTATGAAAAATGACACATCTGTCATGGCTAAATGCATGAAAAAATAAAAACCAGCTGCATGGAAAATGGAAGCACTTCACAGAGTGCCAGGAATCTGGCAGGGCTGCTTCAACATAAAATAATCATTTGGGACATTGTCCGCACACAAATAAGTGAGATGAGTCGGGTATTTTATTCAACCTGTTCCGAGCAATAAAAACACTTTTGTGTTCTCATTGTGGGTTGCAGGTGTTCATTGCTGTTGGCAATATGTACGTGGTCTACTTTGAGAGGCAGCGTTCTCTTATGGGTAGGTCAGGAGATCTAGGTTTTTGCCCATTCCCAGATCTGTCCTTGATCTGCCGTGTGACATTTTGCAAAGCTCTCTGCAGTTGTTCAGTGCTTTTGTTTCACTACCCCATTCTTTGTTTTTTTCCAATGTAGATGGTGAATTCTTTGCAGCAGGGACTATTTCTCTGTTCAGAGCCTAGCGTGATGTTGTCTTGATCGCAGTTAACACCTCAAGGACTACTGTAATATAAATAATAATTTTGTGGATATTCAAAACTCCCCTGAAAGTCAATAGGAGCTGTGAGTGCTGTTCCAATAAAAAGCTTTCTAACAGGGGTGATTATCTCGGTTCTGTCTCTCTAGGCTCACACAAAGAACAGATGTTCTACAGCTCCGAAAATAAGACCCAAAACGACATAATCATTGATCTAAGGCCCAACCCTGCTATTAAAGTTAATGGAACGACGGCTGTCTTCAATTGCATATCAAACCCTCAAGTGAACACAAGAATGGCCATACTGGTTCAGACCAAAGGTCCATAGCCCAGTATCCTGTTTTCAACAGTGGCCACTGCCAGATGCCCCAGAGGGAATGAACAGAACAGCGTATCATCAAGTGACCCCTCCTCTGTCACCCATTCCCACCCTCTGACAAACAGAGGCTAGGGACACCATTCCTACCCATCCTGGCTAATAGATAAATTCATGGAGGTTAGGTCCATCAATGGCTTTTTCTTTTTTGAACTCTGTTAAAGTCTTGGGCTACATCTAGACTGCACTGTAAAATTGAAAAAAGAAATGCAATTTGTGTATCTTTTTCAATTTAATGTCTAAAGAGGCTCTTTCGAAATTTGGCATGTCTAAACAGCACCAAATTTTGAAAGAAAGTACTCTTTTGAGCCCTCGCTTATTTCTCATGGAACGAGGTTTATAGGGATGGAGAAAGAGCATGTCCGTTTTTTAAAAAAAAAAATTAAAAAAGCAGACATGTTCCTTAGATGCAGCGTTGCTATTTCAGGTTCCCGAAATAGCCTTGCAGTCTAGATGCAGCCTTTCTCTTCACAACATCCTCTGGCAAGGAGGATGAAAGTAAGCCCCTCTCAGCTGGACAAACATGGCTCAAGAGCCAAGTAAATGTTCAGCTTAGCATGCCAACAAAATAGCCCAGCTATTTCTCTTTATGGCCGATTTTCCATCACTTTCAAAAAGTGAAGATGGGAGGGGGGGAAACAGCAGGGAACCAACAAGTTTTTGAGTTTGGGGAGTTTCTTTGATTTGTATCACAGTCATGCCTTTTACCCATTCCTCAGATGCAGAGACTCAAATCTTTCATTTCATCCTTCCTGATTCCTCTTCTTTTGTCCAGGCGGATTTCCCCAGGTTCTGTTTGGATTATCTGGTGTTCATTACAGTTCTGAATAGAAACCTCTGGTCACCATGTACATTTACAGCAGCGTAGAACTGCGTTTTGGGATAATCTCCTACTGCCATCGTCTCATACTGAGTGACCTCAAAATTCGGTGCCACTGACAATTACAAAAATCTGAATTTTGTGCTTGGTTGGTGGCTCTGATTTGTTAAATGTCTCTTAGTCCTGTTCTTCATTGCTAGCCTCATAGCCAAATTCACGCGCTCAATGTATATTTCCTAGGCTTCCTCAGTTGAGTTGGTAACACCAGAAAAAAGTTCTCCACGGTTTTACAAGGATGGTGTCTGAAGAATAAATAAAACACCTGATCTATTGGCTTCCCTTCCCCTTATTTTCAACTTCCTCAGGAAAAGATTTAGGTTAAATACAATTAAAATTTGTAGGAGGAACAGGTATAATCATCTGATGGGAAGATGTTATTCCATTATTAGCCAAAAGAGGATCAGTACTTCAGACACTTTCTCTGCCCCAATTTATGGTGAATTATATTAACAAATATGATGAGGCCAAAGGGCACTTTCAGAAACATTATACATGTTAATTACGATTGCTTCTGCCAGGAAGAATTCCCTATGACTTAGTAAAGTCAGTACAAAATTTAAATGGAGTGCTTCCTACATAAATAAATGAAAAAAAATGGAAAACTCAGCTTTGCAAAAGACATAAATCACATTAAATATGATTGATTCCTTACCGTGCTAATCCTTGACTTTGAGATCAAGCCATTGATTTGGATTAGGCTGCCCTGCTAGTGGATATGTCTGTTCTGCACTTGGGAGGTGTGATTGCAGCATATGCAGACATACCTAGCTTGAAACTGAGGCAGCCCCTCAAGTATCTACCTAGAACCCTGGGTAGTTGGGGGAGGGGTCGACTACCCCATGAAATCACCCAGGCACTGCAGTTTTGCCATTGTGGTTAAAGCTGTCTCAGATGTGTCCACTGCTGCTGCTGTCACACCTCCTGATTGCAGCATGGACATACCCTTAGGCCAGTGGTCTCCAACCTTTTTACACCCAAGATCACTTTTTAAATGACAGACCAAGCCAAGATCTACCTCCCCGCCCCTTCCTTGAAGCCCCGCCCCTTCCTTGAAGCCCCGCCCCTTCCTTGAAGCCCCGCCCTCTCTATTCTCCTCCTCTCCATCACTTGCTATCCCCAATCCTTATACTGCTGCTTTAAAAAAAACAATTCTGTAGGAAGAGGTTTTTCCAACATTTGGCCTGTCTAGACTGGACCAACTGTCAGAAAAAAAACCCCTTCTTTTGGAAGTCACCTTATTCCTTGTGGAAAGAGAAAGATAGGGGTGACCAAAAGAGCCTGTTTACTCTTCCACTAAAAAAGCGGAAGAACAAACGCAACCCTGGATGCAGAAAAGATTTTCTGGGACATCTCCAGAATCCTGAAAAACTCCTGCAGCCTAGCTGGACCCTTGCTGTGTTGAGACAGGATGTGTAGTCTCTGGGGTGGGAATGAGGGATTTGGGTGTGGGAAGCGGTGAGAGGTGCAAGCTCTGGGAGGAAATCTGGATGCAGGAGGAGGTGGAGAAGGGGACATTGGCTCGGGGAGGGGGCTCCAGGCTGGACAGTGTTGGGATACTAACACTAACAGCAAGCTTCCCGGGCTGAGCGCAGGGCAGCCAGGCAGGAGCAAAGAGAAGCAGCTTCCTGGCTAGCTGGCCATGGTACTCAGCCAGGGTGCACCAAGCTCCAAGTGGGCAGGTGCAGGGGAGAAGCTGGCTGGCCAGCTGGCTGTGGCCTTCATCCCGGAGGAGGCTGAACCACACTCCAGCTGATCAGGCGGCTTCCCCTCTGTGCCTGCCCACGTGGAGCTTGGTGCACCCTGGCTGAGCACCATGGCCAACTGGCTGGGAAGCCGCTTCTCTTCGCTCCTGCCCGGCTGCCCTGCACTCAGCCCGGGAAGCTTGCTGCAGCACAGCTGGAGCTAGACACAGCCTTCCTGGGCTGAGCGCTGGGCAGCCGGGCTGGAGGGAAGAGAAGTTGCTGTCCGGCCAGCTGGCCATAGCACTCAGCCAGGGTGCACCAAGCTCCACGTGGGCAAGTGCAGAGGAGAAGCCGCCGATCAGCTGGAGCGCGGGGCAGCCTCTTTCAGCTGAAAGTCACAGTCAGCTGGCTGGGGTGTTTCAGTCCTCCCGACCTCCCAGCTCCCACCATTCCTCGCAGCTACTCACCCGTGTTGTTGCTCGGTGAGTAGCTGCTCCTCAAATGAGGAAATCTAATGTAAATGTACTGTGCAGGCGTGCAGTTCAGAGAGGGCTCAAGAGCTACTCTTAGAGCCCCTGAGATCTACTGGTAGCTCGCGATCTACTGATTGGTGATCACGGCCTTAGGCCTTATCTTCACTCCGTGGAAGATCAACGCTGCTGCAATCAATCTTCCGGAGTTCTATTTAGCAAGTCTAGTTAAGATTCACTAAATCAAACTCAGAGAGGGCATCCCTGCTGTTGGCCAATATTCCTGCTCTTGCAAGGAGTAAAGAAAGCATATGGGAGCATTTGCTCCCATTGGCCTCCCACTGTGGGAACAGTGTGAAGCTCAGCTTAAAGTAAGCCAACTCCAGGTATGTAGAATACGTAGCTGGAGTTGCATACTTTAAACCAAGCTTCCAGGTCTACTGTAGAACTAGCCTTAGCTTATGCATGTACTACTGCAGAAAGTTAACCTAAAGTGCACAACTCCTGCTGTTGAAATAACATACCTGGAGTCAACATTCCTTGAATTGTGTTACCAGGTCTACACCATGGGAGGGTCAACAAGAGAAACTTATTTATTTTACTCTCTTTGTCAGGGGGACCCAGAGGTCAACTGCAGAACAATCTGCGGTTGATTTGGCAGGTCTTCACGAGACCCACTAAAGTGACCGCCAGTTGATCAATCTCAGCACACCGATCCCCACTGCTGTATGGACATAGCCTTATGCCAGCAACTCCTGCTCCCCCAGTCCTCCAGCATGGCTGGAGTTGCAGTCTAACACTCCCTTGTGAGCAAAGTAACCTGTCTCAGAACAAACAGGATGTGAGCACTCATCGATGAGGCTTCATAATATGTTTAATGGCAGTACCTAAGGTAGAATCTAACTTTTGCCTTCTGATTTCTTCCTTTAGCTGGCTCTTTTCCCTGTGCTCTTTTCAGCGAGCTTACCAATCAGAAGAGGGGCTTGCATGGCAGTCCGTATCTCTAGAGACACCTCATGGCCTATTGAATGCAGCACTGAACTTGTACTTGGGCGATATGGTCTCCAGCCATCCCTAGCTCTGCCACTGAAGTTCTGGGTGACCAGGGTCAAGTCTATTCACCCCCACACCTCCATTTCCCAGTCTGTAAAACTAGGATACTGATACTTACCACCTCTGAGAATTACAGACGTAAAGCATTATTATAGCTAAGTGTTATTATTTGTCTGCGGAATAAGTACAGTGCAGATAGGGAGCTCTGCATTTTTCCATACTCTGCCCCAAAATCTGTAACGCATTCATAGCTGTGGAGAGATACAGAAACTATACAACACAAAGGAGGGGTCCAATGCGACACGTGTTCTCTCAACAGTACTTTGTCATCACAGCAGGCTAGAAACCAGAGATTATTTATCCTTGAGACAAAACTTCATTTTAAACTTTTTGGTTCAAAAATATCAGCTTTTTCACAGGAGCTTTTACACTGATGGAAACAAAAAAAATCGCCATGTTTTGAAAATGTTATTTCATTTTTTAACCAAAGGGACTTAAGCACATACTTAACATTAGACACTTAGAAGTTTTGTTGAACAGAGAATTAAAGGTGTGAACAAATGCTTTGTTGAAAGCTGTGCCCTGCCATGTAACCTTCAGGTAATCTACACATTTTTAGAAAAAATTATCTCTTTTTTCACAAATCTCATTACTCTAAAGCCCCAGATTAAATTTTATTGCTCTAATCACAGGCGTCAGCTATTCCTCTCCTTGCTGGAAATTGTCTTTGTCATTTGCCTCTGAGCAGAGGAAGGGACAAACTTGTCTACAGGGCTGAGAGCCAAAAGCCAAAAGCCCAAGGTATCTTGGGGTATGTCTACACTACCCCCCTAGTTCGAACTAGGGGGGTAATGTATGCATACCGAACTTGCTAATGAAGCCTGGGATTTGAATTTCCCAGGCTTCATTAGCATAAAGCCGGCTCCACCATCTTTAAAAGCCGGCTTGTTCGAACCCCGTGCCGCGCGGCTACACGCGGCACGGGCTAGATAGTTCGAACTACGTAATTATTCCGAACTATCTGTACGCCTTGTGGAACGAGGTGTACAGATAGATCGGAATGGCTACATAGTTCGAACTATCTAGCCCGTGCCGCGTGTAGCCGCGCGGCACGGGGTTCGCACTAGCCGGCTTTTAAAAATGGCGGAGCCGGCTTTATGCTAATGAAGCCCGGGAAATTCAAATCCCGGGCTTCATTAGCAAGTTTGGTATGCATACATTACCCCACTAGTTCGAACTAGGGGGGTAGTGTAGACATACCCTTAGAGTAGATAGTGTAGCCAATGAAGGCCATGTTTAAACCAATCCCAATCCTGCTAATTTCAGGATGTTGATAGGGTCTTTTGCCCTTGACAATTCAAATAAATAAATGAAGGCGGCCAGGGAATTAATTAGAAATATTAATTAACATGCAAATTACATCCAGACTCCACAGACTTTAAAAAGTGCTCTCTGAAGTTTCCATGAATATAAAGTGTGTGGCAAACCACTGTTTTAAATAATCTTCATAAATATACGGTGTTTAAAAATTGCTCGCTCAAGAACACTTTAATGACTCCGCAAACCATGAGAGAAAATTCTGCCGAAGTGACAATTTTTGTGCTGTTCCTCTAGCATTGCCCTGTGGTGGAGAAAAACAAGTGATGTTCATGTATGTTCTCTGCTCTGTGGTCGCATGAGTTGGCAGTTTTGGCAGGGCAAAGCACCAGCATCAGAAGGATTTCACAGGAGAGTTTCAGAGCACTGCCATTGATACACTTTTTAGTCAGTGGATCTGCCTTCTGCCAAAGAACTCTGAATCAGGGCGGTGTATTTGTCACATGTTGCTTCATCATGGTTTTTGGACAGAACTGGATCCATTACAGATTCCTCACAGAATTATAGGAATTAAAAATAGGAGTCACTTCATGCATCTCCCTGGCAATGCATGATTGTTTCCTACAGGATATGTCACTGTTAGGCTTCTGTAACATCAACAGGCTGAATTGAACCTGGGACCTCTGGAGCTTTGTGCACGAGCCTCTACAGCAGTGGTTCTCAAACTTTTCAGCATCACCCCTCCCCGCTTTTTGATTTTTGAAAAACCCTCACCCCCCTCAAAAAAAATAGCAGCAAAACTTGTTGAGCAAAAAAAAAAGGAACTGAGCAGGGCAGCAAAACTTGATGAGGGGGAGGCTGGGTCACCTCACGCCCCCCCTGGAATTTCTTCACGCCGTCCCAGGGAGGGTACACCCCCCACTTTGGGAACCCATGCTCTACATCTTGAGGTAAAAGCCAGCTGTCTGTCAGCTAAGGTTGTAGAGCAAACTCATTCTCTCTCTCTAGTGGCACCAAGACCATTTACAGAGACAGAATACCACACCCAGCAGGTCGCTACATCTACACTGCTGCAGAAAGTCGACGTAAGGTACACAACTCCAGCTACATGAATACAGTGGCTAGAGTTACTATACCTTGAGTTACCACAGGGCCGACACCACAGAGGATCAACGGGAGAAACTCTCCCATCAACTTCCCTTATGCTTCTTATTTGGGGTAGAGCAACAGGGTGAACAGAGAGTGATTTGCAGTCGATTTGGCAGGTCTTCATTAGACCCGCTAAATCAACCGCTGGTGAATCAATCTCAGAGCATTGATCCTCAATGCTGTGAACTCCTCAGAGTGGAGAAGGAAATATATGTACAAGGTGTATCCTGTTAAAAAAGAGAATTTAGGGAGTCCTGGAAAGTTCTTGGTTTAACTGTACACATTGTTCATTGACAATTCAGATGCACGTGGGTGATATTTCTCCATGTCCCGTTGCTCTTTGGGACACTCTTATAGAAAGCAGGCATTCTGCCTCTGGGAAAGGTTCAAAGCCCACGAGCCACTACACTGTAGCTTTATCATGCTAGGTTGAGATCTGAGATGGTTTAGTCCCTGGGCCATACTGCCTTGTGAAGAGGTTGCATGGGTCTTTGAAAGAAGCATATGCTCAGTCAAATGAAAAGATATTGTGGGACATGACACAAGGGACCTGGACGTTGTAGGCCTTCTAGTCTTAGTAATGCCACCAGCCTCTTGGAGTGAACTTGGGCATGTCACTTCACTTCTCTGTACCATTTCCTATGTGTAAAATGGAGGTAAGGACATTTAAAAGTGCTGTGAAGGAGGCTGTTATCTGCTATCATCACGGAATTTGGGAGGTGTAGAATATCTGAGGTAGTGGCCTAAGCAGATCCATGTGTGCCCCCAAACTAAAGGGGGTCCCCCCCAATAAGGGAGAGGAATCACTATATCCAGGCCTCATTTGATTACAGAGGACAACAAAGGAGAAAACAGGAGTAAGAGCTGGGTCAAATCAGAGTAAGGTCAAATCAGAAGGAGATGCCAAGCAGAGAACCCTTGACAGGGCCCACAGCTCCTTAAAAGCATCTAAGGAGTCAGCAGGCTCTGCCCAGAGACATGGTCCAAAGGGGTGGCCACCATGATATCCTCATTTTCTAGGCACCCATCTTGGAACACTTGGGTAGGGTGACCATATGTCCCATTTTAGCTGAGACAGTCCCTTGATTAAGACCCTGAGCAAGTTGACAAGAACAAATGGGCCCAATGCCCAATTTTGCGGAAAGAAGTGGGGTGCGGTGAAGCAAAATGTGCAGGGAGCAACGAGTGATGCCAGCGCCTGGAGGGAAACAAGGCTCATGCGAGCAGACAGGCTGGGTTCCAGCCACCAGCCACCGCCTCTTATGGGAGGCAGGCAAGGGTCCAGCAACCCTGGCCTGGAGGGGAGAGGGCTAAATGAGCAGGCTTGGGTCAGCCTGTTGCCAGGTTGTGAGCGGGGGGGAGGGGGAAGCTTGGGCCAGCCCCTTCGGGAAATAGGGTCACCCTACTCCTGGCTTCTAATCTATGGAAGTGTTGACAATTTACAGCAACCGAGGCCAATGGGAGCTCCGCTCTGCACATATAAACTGCTGTATTGTGACAAGCACTCTCAGGAATCAAGGCAATTGGCACAAATTGGGGCCCAGAAAAGTCAGTGGATACTTGTGACAACTTTGGTTTTAATCTGGGTGCCTGGCGGTGATAATACCAGATTCATTCATGTTTCTACAGAGTTGGGGTTAGCCCTTGATACTCGATATATTTTTGTAAGTCTCTAAGGTGCCACAGACTACTCGTTCATAAAGAACTGAGCTACTATCATGAGGGCTGTCATGGCTCCTTCCCCACTCTGGCACGATAAATGCAGAGGTGGGGGCCAGCAAGTGTACCCCAAAACCTTTTCTACCAGGCTTTGGTATAAAACTTCCCCCCAAAATCTTAAAACCCTAGATTTTGGGAATAAACCTTCTGCTGCCACCACTCAAATTAATAAAGAAACCAGGGGAGAGACCATTTGGGAAAATCTCACCCCTAAAGTAAAAAGCAGGACACTACCATTAACCAATATCAGGTTAATAAAAGTTTTCCCTTTTCCTTTTATTATCACCACACTATTCCTGTTGCAAGCATAATGATTAGATGGAAAAGTAACAAAATAATATACTCATGGGCTGTGTCTAGACTGGCCAGTTTTCCCGGAAAATCAGCCACTTTTCCGGAAAAACTTGTCAGCTGTGGCAATTAGTCCACCTGGCTAGGTAAGGGACATAGTTAACCCCTTAGTCCCCAGGCTGCTGGCTAACCCTCATGAGCATGACAAAGGTGCTACAGGAAAGCCCCCAAGGAAAATAATTCTGTACTCACTGGATGCTGTGGCTGGTGCGTAGTAAATAATGCATGAGACCGCACACTGAATGACAAGGGGAAAAAAGAAATATTGAATAGTTAAACATTCAGGGAGCCCGATCCATTCAGTGCACTGCAAGCAACGGAGGGACTTGTGGAAAAATTAGCATGTAATTGTGTTATTAAAGATTTTATCATATTGCCCACACAGAAAGGGCCCAATTAAGGTTGCCGAGGTAGTAATAATTGTGGGATTTTCTAACTTTTATAGACTTCATTTTGCAAACTGAACATTAGCTTCATTCCATTTTTATGTAATTGCAATGGATTAAGTTTATATTCTTTTTTTTTAAAAGAAAGCTTATAAACCGTGCGTAGGCATACCGCCGTATTGTTTTGCATCAGCATCTGGAAGAGAAATTCCCCCCCATTTGTCTGCTGTTTTATCATGTGTCTGATATCAGCAATAAACACCTTTGTTTTTAAAGCTATATGCCTTTAAATATTGGTGTGACTTAACTGAAAATAAAGTATCCCTGGAGTGATATACTCTGTTCTTGATGCACATGTAAAATTCTAATTAATTTTAATTATGCACATTCATCAAGGGAGGAAGCACATTACTTCAAGTGGCAACTTGGATACAGTACCATAGCTGAATGTACACCTCCAAGCAGAACACTCACTGGGAAAATGCACATCTGCCTACCTAATACCCAATAGCTACAGAACTAGTTTTAGAGTGTGAGAAAATGATCCATATTATGTGCATACCAAATGACTTGCAGTGAGCTTTCTTAATCAGAAGGAGACTGTAAATGAAATGCACAGCGACCAGATTAATAATGCTAAAATCTAACGACTTGATTTATCCCAGCTGAGGCACTGGTCCCTAATTTCTTGTTTTGAAAGCCTGGACATCTTTCATTCCCCCCAACATGCTTGGATTTATTCGCATTTGCCAGTCACTTTCTAGACGATTGGCTTTTAACTAGGGCTTTATTGGACAACTGCAACACAATTTGCAGCAGCTGTGTGACCCTGATTTGCTTTTGGAGCCAAGCAAAGAGCCAGTCTGGGGACCACCTGCCGTACAGCCAAGCCATTCAGAGAGCAGGAGACTGAACCCTGCAGACACTGGCAGGTGGTGATGTGCTGTTTATTTTTCTAATCACCAAATTAACACAATGATAATAATCAAAGAGAGCTGGGGGGGTAGTAATTGAAAATGTCCTTTTGCAGGTTTGAGCCGCGCACGAGGTACTGGCAATTGGGTATTCAAGTTCAGATGAAACTTCTTTTCATCTTTGGCTTATTTTGTCTGGGGTTTCAGGGTTCTTATTCTTCCAGCTTTTTGCTTTTTAACAGAACCCGCTGTCTGAACATTCTCCCTCTGTAGGCTGCTCTGCTCCCACCCACACCAATGAGCACAGCTCAGAAAATAGATTCCAAGGAAATGTAGAGGCTTAAGCCTGCCAATCTTAGCTCTTTCTAGCCAAGAGCTCTTTCTAGCTTCCCCTGCCCTTGCTGGCAGCACTGCTCTGTCCAGGGTGCTGGCACGCTTTCTACCTGCTAGGAGCCTGGACTTATCTTCTGAAGCTCCAGGTAGCTACTCAAGCTGCTCTTCCTGGAAGCTCTTCTTATATGTGCCTGCTGGGCCCTGATTGGCTGTTCCTCTCTGTCCTTTCTCTGATTGGCAGCCTCCTGCACAGCCTCCCTAGGATTCTGTTAACCCCTGAGGGTGTGTCTAGACTACATGCCTCCTTCGACGGAGGCATGTAGATTAGCCAGATCGGAAGAGGGAAATGAAGCCGGGATTAAAATAATCGCGGCTTCATTTAAATTTAAATGGCTGCCCCGATCTGCCGATCAGCTGTTTGTCGGCAGATCGGGGCAGTCTGGACGTGACGCGCCGACAAAGAAGCCTTTCTTGATCGGCACAGGTATGCCTCGTGAAACCAGGTTTACCTGTGCCGATGAAGAAAGGCTTCTTTGTCGGCGCATCGCGTCCAGACTGCCCCGATCTGCCGACAAACAGCTGATCGGCAGATCGGGGCAGCCATTTAAATTTAAATGAAGCCGCGATTATTTTAATCGCGGCTTCATTTCCCTCTTCCGATCTGGCTAATCTACATGCCTCCGTCGAAGGAGGCATGTAGTCTAGACACACCCTGAGAGTCCACAGCCTCATTGTAGTAGTTCTAATTGTACTATTTCCTAAAGCCTGTTGGAAATTGGTGTTGTTGGGATAATACAAATTTTAATGTGGCTAATTGTTGGGCGCAAACATCAAGATTTTTCCTTCTTTATGCAATGTGTTGGCTTAGTGAACATGATCTTGGGTCTCTATAGCAGCTGGCCTTAGAGTTTGACAGTCAGCTACCTACTCACAGTCAACAACGTCCTTTAGAAGATGTGGTAAAGAAGTGAAGGTCCCTGGCTCACTCTGTGGACAGTCAAGGTGTTCATATGCATATAGCTCTGATTCGTTAACACACAAAACACCACTCTACATATTTAGAGCCATTCCACTCCCTTTGGATACAGACTGAATGGTAAATGTTTAGAGCAACATTCACAGACATACCCTTGAAATGTTTGCCACTTAGGGCCTTCCTTCATTATTAATTTTATTACTGATTTACCATAGCATTCCCTGTGGTCTCTTGCTCTTCCAAACAGTGAAGAAGGGCAGTTCCTGCTTGAAGAACAGACAAAAGTTGTGGGACTAGGACCAATGACCATCAACATCTGCAATAGTTAGCTGATTTTCAGTCTGTTGTTGTTGTTGTTCTTGTTGGGTTTTTTTTTTACCTAGCCACCTGCTTAGTTAGGGTCTCTACTGCAACACAATTTCGAAATAACTAGCACTATTCCAAAATAATTTAGTCCATGTCTACACAGCAGGCAGTTATTTCAAAATAGCGTCAAAATACTGTCAAGCTGGAGAACTTGGGTATGTCTACACTACCACCCTAGTTCGAACTAGGATGGTTAATGTAGGCAACCGAAGTTGCAAATGAAGCCCGGGATTTGAATTTCCCGGCTTCATTTGCATCTTGCCGGGCGCCGCCATTTTTAAATCCCCGGTAGTTCGGACTCCGTGCCCGCAGCTACACGTGGCACGGACGAGGTAGTTCGGATTAGGCTTCCTATTCCGAACTAACGTTACTCCTCGTGAAACGAGGTGTACCGGTAGTTCGGATTAGAGAGCCTAATCCGAACTACCTACTCCGTGCCGCGTGTAGCCGCGGGCACGGAGTCCGAACTAGCGGGGATTTAAAAATGGCGGCGCCTGGCATGATGCAAATGAAGCCCAGGATATTTAAATTCCGGGCTTCATTTGCAACTTTGGTTGCCTACATTAACCACCCTAGTTCGAACTAGGGTGGTAGTGTAGACATACCCCTTCTTACTCTGACTCCTGTAACCCTCATTGTACAAGGAATAAGGGAAGTCGGAGGAAGAGTGATCTATTTCAGAATAAGTGCTGTGTAGATGCTCCCTGTTTTGAAATAAGATACACAGTTGATGTAGCTCAATTTGCATAGCTTATTTAGAATTAAGCCCTGCAGTGTAGACACACCCTCAGGGCATGTCTACACTGGGGAGTTATTTCAAAATAACTCCCCTTATTTCAAAATAACAAGGATAACATCCACACTTCCAAGCCCGTTATGTTGAAATAAGGGGCTGGTGATTTTGAAATAATAACTCCTTTCTCCTTGTGGAATAAGCTAATTTCAAAATAGTTCTCTTGGGAGTTATTATTTCGAAATACGTTATTTCAAAATAATCTTGTAGAGTAGACATGATGTCTACACAGCAGGGCTTAATTTGAAATAAGTTACGCAAATGAGCTACATCAGTTGTGTAGCTAATTTCAAAACAGCTTATTTTGAAATTGGGAGCATCTACACAGCTCTTATTTCAAAATAGAGCACTCTTTCTCCAACTTCTCTTACTCCTCTGACTCCTGTAACCCTCATTGTCTGAGTAAGATGTCCTTAAATTTATGGAAGTTGCCTATCTCCTAGAACTGGAAGGGACCTTAAAAGGTCATCAAGTCTAGTCCCCTGCCTTCACAGCAGGACCAAGTACCATCCCTGACAAATTTTTGCCCCAAATCGCCTCCCCAAGGATTGGGCTCACAACCCTGGGTTTAGTAGGCCAATGATCAAACCACTGAGCTATCCCTCACCCCTAGCTTGATGGTATTCTGACATTATTTTGAAATAACTGCCTGATGTGTAGACGCAGACTAAGTTATTTTGAAATAATGCTAGTTATTTCAAAATAATGTTGCTGTGTAGGTGTATCCTAAGTTACCAGAGGATGCTTAGTGTTTTAAGTGCCAGCCTCCAATATACCACATATAGAATCACAGGTTCAAATCCTTGCAGGATTAACTTCACAATTCCAAGTGGACAAGATGCAAGACACAATGACTGAAAATCAGATCTGTATTTTTTTTCTCTCTCCCCGGAGAAGGCCTGAGCCAGACAGTCGAGAGTTTGATCCAAACATATTATCAAAATTCAAGGTGTAGGTGGTTTGTGGGTCACTCCCTGTCTGGCCAGGTGCAAGACAACGCCCCCTCCTCCGAGTGTTTCAGTCCAGGGAAATTGATGAGGGAGTCACTGGGCTCTGGCCCATTGTGGGGCTGAGCAGCAGGAGTTCTCTCTGTCCTGCAATCTCAATCAGGGCAGGGCTGTCAACAGTCAGCAGGGCGTGGCTGGCAATTAGTCCAGGTAATTAATTAAGCTCTGCTCAGGTCTCTCAATCAGGGTGGGGCAGCCAACAGTTAGCATTCTACTGGTAGTTTAGTGGGGGAATTAGCTCCCAGGCAGGAGCTAGCCAATACATCTGGCACCCTAGCTCTGGTCTCCTGGCCTATTGGTGGGAAAATGGACATCCCCTAGAGCAAGGGTTCCCAACTTGGGTACGCGTACCCCCAGGGGGTACGAGAAGCTTGTCAAAGAGGTACGGGGAATATTCGGTAAATAACTTGATTATCCTAATTGAAATATTCCAAAAGTAGTAGTGTTAGTGAAAAAAGCTGTGGATTCTAGAGTCTAGAATTTATTTCCTTTTCTATTGAATAGGGGATATGGGAAGGTTTACTAAAATCCAAGGGGGCACGGGAACCGAAAAAGGTTGGGAACCCCTGCCCTAGAGACATGGTGGCCAAGGCAGGGGGGTGCATGCCATTCCACTCCACTGTGTCCCTGCCCAGGGCTCTAGCACTAGTGAGGTAGTCCTCCACTAGGTCAGAGGGGATCCACTCGCAACACACTGGCCAGTTGACAAATAGTCCCACAGCAGAACCCTATTTGGCTTCCCTGGGCTGCTTTCTACCCTCCCAGTCTGGGGGTCTGGATTCTGGGGTCATCCTCCGTCTCTCTCTGGTAGACCACAAATGACAGCCCTAGCAGCTTGTCGGAGTCTCTGATATCCAGCGGCTCCAGCAGTCCTGCTGTGTCCCTGGTATGGCCACAGTCTCTGATGGTTACTAACACCTGAGGAGAGACATCCTGCTTCTCTGGCAGCTCTTACTGAATTGAGCTAGAGGGCTGGCCTTTTATAGTCCCACTCTCTGCCATGCCTGTCTGCATCCAGCGAGGTGGCAGCGCGAGTCCTGGTTCTGCCACCAGGGGGCAGTTGTGGGTCTTTCCCTGTCTTGCCATGTAAGAGACCACACCTCCTTGCTACACATCTTGATTTTTTGAGGGGGAGGGGGATTCATCCAATTATTGAGGTAGTGCTCGGGTTATGTTCTAATTTCTTTAAAGTTCAGAGGTGTTTGGATCAAAGGTTTACTTTCAAGCCCATTACAACCTTTAATTTTGTTTCTCGTTTTTTTAATGTATTTCTTTCTATCGGCACCCAAAGCTGTGTGAGGCAGCACACCAGAGAGAGCGAAGGCATGTGCAGTTTACAGAATAAAGCAGTTGTGATGTAACCAGGAGATAACAGGGCAATGCGGAGGAGGGATTGAGAACGTGGGTAGCACACCAAAGCTATAAAAAGGTGGTTTTCTTTTAATGTTAGAGATTGTCTAGCAACTAAGTTTGCAGGGGCATCGAGGAAGACGTGACTCAGAAGTGGCTCTTAAGTAGAGATTTCAGTGTAGTGGGAACAGTATATCAATTCAGGAAGGAGCTTCATACTATGCCAGGGTGATAAAGCCAGAAAAAAAGCATGAAAATGTTTGTGGGAAAAAGCCGATTAGTGGGTGTCCGTGGCAGAGATGTCAGCATGAGGGATGAAAAAGAGACCAAATCAACTAAGCATCCTGTTAGGCAGCGCCTTGACCATGAGGACAAGAAGTTTGTATGTGATGCAGTGGAGAAGCAGGCAGTCAAGTAGAAAAAAGAGATGGGGTGATTTAGGATAGGCGAAGAAAGTGCGCGGGTTTGGGGAGGAGGATGTGAACAGGATGACAGGCAGACAGGAACTACAATCTTCTTAGTGACTGGGTATTAAATTGCCCAAAGAGAGGGTGACATGGGTTCAGGGAATGCCAGAAAAAAGGGAAATAATCTTCAAGAAATCATGAGTGGTGTGGAGAGGGCTGATAAAGAAAAGTTATTTATTAGTTCCCATAATAGAAGAACTAGAGGACACCAAATGAAATTAATGGGCAGCAGGTTTAAAACTAATAAAAGGAAGTTCTTCTTCACACAGCGTGTTGTCAACCTGTGGAACTCCTTGCCAGAGGAGGCGGTGAAGGCTAGGACTATAATAGAGTTTAAAAAGAAGCTGGATAAATTCATGGAGGTTAGGTCCATAAAAGGCCCTACAATGGTGTCCTTGGCCTCTGTTTGTCAGAGGCTGGAGAGGGATGGCAGGAGACAAATCGCTTGATCATTGTCTTCGGTCAACCCTCTCTGGGGTACCTGGTGCTGGCCACTGTCGGTAGACAGGATACTGGGCTAGATGGACCTTTGGTCTGACCCAGTACGGCCGTTCTTATGTTCTTATGTTCAAGAAGAGAGGGAATGAGGATGGGGGGTAGATGGGCACAAAAGGCCAGATTTTGGAGAACTTATGGAAGAAGAAGTGGTCCTTGGATGGGAGACATGAGCAGGGAAGAGAGATTGCAGATGACTCCCAGGATACAGGCTGAGCCACGATGCTGTATAACATAACTGATAATAAGGGAGCAAAGCGTGGTAAGGAATTAAGGTCTGGCCATGCTAAACTGAAGCAGGAGGAGACATCAGAGAGAGACCAAGAGATGGGACTGTGTCATGCGTGATGAGTCAAGAGAAGTGATTTCGATTGGGCAGAATGGGGAGGGCAGTTGATCAGAGGAGTGTACTTGGAGAGAGAAGCTAAAGAAAACACAGCAGAGATGTGCAGAATGAAACCCTGTGGGTGAAGGCATACATCTGATGCACCAGTGCAACTCAATAGGAGCGACTGCTTCACAAAACACTATGGGTATGTCTACACTACCACCCTAGTTCAAACTAGGGTGGTAATGTAGGCAACCGGAGTTGCAAATGAAGCCCGGGATTTGAATTTCCCGGGCTTCATTTGCATATTGCCGGGCACCGCCATTTTAAAATGTCCGCTAGTGCGGACTCCGTGCCCCGCAGCTACACGCGGCACGGACTAGGTAGTTCGGATTAGGCTTCCTATTCCGAACTACCGTTACTCCTCATTCCACGGGGCACGGAATCCGCACTAGCGGACATTTAAAAATGGCGGTGCCCGGCAATATGCAAATGAAGCCAGGGAAATTCAAATCCCGGGCTTCATTTGCAACTCTGGTTGCCTACATTACCACCCTAGTTCGAACTAGGGTGGTAGTGTAGACATACCCTCTGTTATTAATGGTGATGGCACCATTAATTATAGATTAAAATATTTTGGTGCTGCCCTCCTAGATTCAGGGCTAGAAAGTGATTTTTCTTTAAAAGAGGTATTTTACCACTTTAAATGAGCAATAAGGTTAAAAGTTAATATCATAGGTGCTGGAGCTATTGCTCGGAGAGAGGTGCACTGCATCTGTATGAGACTTTGTAATCCCCGCCATTTATTACACAATCTTTCCCATGATCCATAGAACAACAGAGAGAACCCACAAACTCACTCACATGTATATAACTTGTAGTAAAGGACACTGAAAATATAATAAATACACCCACAGATGGGTAGCGTGGGCTTTGTTTAAAGCATAATCCCTATTACTTTCTAGTAAAGCAAAAATAGCTGTTGAAATTGACTAAAAGCTGATGCTGAGGTCTTTACTCAATCTCCAAAGACATTTATTCTGAAAAGCAATTGAGATTATTCCTAGTTTCCTGTAAATCACATCAAAACATCTGCTCTTTCCCTTGTCGGGGCCTGAAAGTATCTGGCTGCCTTTTTCTCAAAGTTTCTAGTAATATCATAGTCAGGGTGTGAATTGTGGGTGAGGTTGCATGAATATACTGTTACATACTTTAAATAAATAAATACGTGTTTGCAGGATTGGAAATATCAGGTGGGATTTTCAATACTTAATTCTCATTCAATAGCATGGAAATACCTACATCCACAGAGAAATACACCCTCACTGCATGAAGCCACTTCTGGGGTGGGGAGACTGCACAATAGACATTCATATTGTGGTTGGAAGACATATTTTGGCCAAGGAAATCAGGAGAAAACTTTAGCATTACTCTCTCCAAAAGTAGTATGGGAATTTTTTTATGATTCTTGTTGTGCAATAAAAAAAATCAAAAACAGTGAAACAAAAGATGGTAACAATGACAAATGAAATAAAAAAGGGAAATCCAATATAAAGCCATATTCCTACAACACAATCATATTTTAACATTGTTCCCTGCTTTGTGTGGTGAGAAATAGAGCTAATGGAAAGACAACACAGAAACAAGAGAAAAATAATAGTCAGAAGCTGGCCTGTCAAACAGGAAAAATAATACAGAGAGCCAGAAAAATGTCATTGTACAACAGCAGTATCGGCTGTCTCCATTGCAGTTTCACCATGCCCATCAATAAATGTCTTTGTACACATCATTATCTCATAGTTACCTGTCAGTCTAACTGAGCTAATCACAATGAACAATTGTCAACAATTTTGTGGCTCTCTTCCTTTCTCACGTCACTCAAACCGCTCTACCAGCTTCTTATCCTGTAAGTGATTTCCAGTACTGTAATAGGTGGTGTTTGCTACCAGTTGTGTGGGATCTTTAAAGTTCACACAGAGCAGACATCACTTTTTAACATATCCCCCAAAAGACTGAAGAAATAGAAAATCAATGTATCCCCCTAAGAAGCAGAGATTAATGTCAATCAAAATGCCAGATCAGAAAAGTCAATTTCCAGGGGAGGACTGTCACACGGCAAACCCGGATAACTATCTGAATTTTGGAAATGGTCCCTTTCTTTATACTGGATTTTAACAAAAACTGTAGGTGCTTCCCAAAAGATTTGCAAGCACAGATATGATTAGAGTATTATATAGCGGATGGTTTAGCCTACCCTCTTAGTCTTCTGAAGTCATGAATTGGTATCTGAAATGAAGCTTGGAATTTGCATCCAGTGAAAGTTTTCCCTACAATCATCCAACTCAAGTATTTCAACAAAATTCTGTTCTTTCTTCCCCGTTAAAGAGTCTAGACCTATTAAATGGAGTCATCATTGGAATTCAACATTAGGGAACATGTTGCATGGATTAAAATCTAATTTGAGCTTGATTTAAAAATTAGGGTTCCATATTTTACTGGAGCATGAATCCCACACTGACTAGATAAGCAATGATTAAGTAAAAACCTACTCAGTCTGGACTTTAAGATTTTCATTTTCTCACTCTTGATGAAAGCTTTCAAGGAAAGAATATTTTCATTGAAAACGCATTTCATATATGCTAAGCCACTAGCTCCGTTTTAGTTAATTAAACTTAAGGAACATGGAAGTGGAAAAAAGTTCATTAAATAGGTACAGGCTGACAGTGAATCGGAATACTAATTGAGCTTTTATGTGCAACAAAAGAGATACAAATGGAAATGTAGTGTTATTCTAGTGAATGCCTCACATAAAAGGCCCCAGTGGAGCAGAGAATACATGGAGGAAATTGGATTGTAAAATCTCCCAGATAAAAATCGGTTCTAGGAAAGAGGATGTGCCATGGCTTGCTTTTCTATTTTGAGAATAATCTTTTAATAATGCCAAAAAATATTTCAGGCTGTGGGTGCCTTTGAAGCCTTTTTGGTTGGATTCCTTGTTGAAATGAGGCAGTTAGACTCAGTCTTTACAGAGGAGAAGAGCCTTTAATTTTCGTGTGTTAGTTGAATATTGCTGGCTTAAACAAGACAAGCATTCAAGATAGAATCCAGAACCGGCCCTTGTGGCTCTGACCCAAACATTCCAAGCTTTGGAAGTATTTGGATTGGGAAAAATTCTGCGGGGGTTGGGAGGGAAGTGTCATTTCCAAACCAATCTCTTGTCTCTCCTCTACCATGAGACTCACTGCATGGATATATAAGACTTGGAGCTACTGACTATAAGGTTGTGATGGATGGGAGAGGTGCTGTCCTTTTCTAACCATACCAGAATTCAGTAACTAAAGGGTTCAACCCAGGTAGCTAGGAAATGGTAGCAGGGAGTCAGGAAACCAATTGTTACCCAAAAATATTCTCACTGGAGACCATCCAGGGTTACACTAGTATGAGTTTATTGTTTGAGGAATTAGCTCTCCACTACTTGCACTACAAAACTAGAGCTGCCACTAAAGGTATACCCTAAAGAAGAGCCACTACCAAGGTTTAAACTAAAGAAGATAGTGCTATCTTTCTCTCTCTCACTCTCTCTGGGTATGTCTACACTACAGCGCTAGTTCGAACTAACTTAGTTCGAATTAGTTAATTCGAACTAAGCTAGTTCGAACTAACGCATCTAGAACTAAAAACTAGTTCGAACTAGCGTTTTGCTAGTTCGAACTAGTAAGTCCACATTGAGTGGACTCTGAACAGGGCTTAAGGATGGCCGGAAGCAGTGCCGGCAGGGCATAAAAGGAGGACTTAGAGCATGGAGATACTGTCTCAGGCTAGCCGAGGGCTGCGCTTAAAGGGTCCCGACCCCCACCCCGGACACACAGTTCTAAGGGGCACATCACACCACTCGGCCATCAGCCCGGCTGCACTTGCCGCAGGCTGCCATCTGGGGAGAGGGAGTAATTGGGGGGCTGCAGGAGAGCTTCCACCCCCAGAAGCCCGCAGAGCCAGCCCAGTCCTCCCCATCGGGGGCTCGTACCCCATTCCTCCCTCACCTCCTTCCACTTACCCTTCCCTAGCCCCCCTTCTTATTGATGTACAAAATAAAGATAACGTTTCTTCCAACATTGACTCTGTCTTTATTGAACAAAACTGGGGGAGACTGGGAAAAGGAGGTGGGAGAGGGGAAGACAAAGGCTGGGAGAGGGGAGGGCAACTAACATGATCAGGGGTTGGGAACAGGTCCCAGATGAAGAAAGGCTACAGAGACTGGGACTGTTCAGCTTAGAAAAGAGGAGACGGAGGGGGGACAGGATAGAGGTCTCTAAAAGCAGGGGTTGGGTGGAGAGGGTGCATTCAGAAAAGTTCTTCCTGAGTTCCCATAAAGAAGGACTAGAGGACACCAAAGGAAAGGAATGGGTAGCAGGCTTCAAACTAGTAAGAGAAAGTTGTTCTTCACAAAGCAAATAGTTAACCTGTGGAACTCCTTGCTGCAGGAGGCTGTGAAGGCTACAACTAGAACAGAGTTTAAAGGGAAGTGAGATAAAGTGATGGAGGTTGGGTCCATGGAGTCCTATTAGCCAGAGGGTAGGAGTGGTGTCCCTGCCCAAAGTTTGTGGAAGGCTGGAGAGGGATGGCACGAGACAAATGGCTTGGTCATTGTCTTCGGTCCATCCCCTCCAGGGTCCCTAGGGTTGGCCGCTGTTGGCAGACAGGCTACTGGGCTAGATGGACCTTTGGTCTGACCCAGTACGGCCATTGTAAGCTCAGGGCTCAGTGTCGGGGGCCTCAGTGGACCCCCTTGATTTTCATGCACACCTGGTCCTGGGTGGCCAGGCTGGCAGCTCTCCTGCCCTAGACGGCCACTTTCCTGTGCCTAGTGCGGAGATCGTGGACGAGGTCCACGATGTCCGCACTAGCCCAGGAAGGTGCCCGCCTCTTGCGGTCCAGGGCAAGCTCCCGGGAGCCGCCAGCCTGGTCCCGGCAAGAGGGGGTGGGCTGGGGGGCATCGGGTGGGTGGCTCTGTGCCGTGCCAGGTGCAGGGTCTGCTAGCTGGGTGCTGGCAGGCTTGCACCTGGCACGGGCACCGTAGCCAGCCCGTGCCCCTTTAAGGGGTCCGGGGCCGGGAGGGGGGCATAGAGTTTCCCTGGTGTTGGCCAGAGTGGCCACCAGGGAAACCTGGGGAGGGCTAGCCTCCCACTAGTTCGAACTAAAGGGCTACACAGCCCTTAGTTCGAACTAGCTAGTTCGAACTAGGCGTTAGTCCTCGTAAAATGAGGTTTACCTAGTTCGAACTAAGCGCTCCGCTAGTTCGATTCAAATTCGAACTAGCGGAGCGCTAGTGTAGCACCTATTAAAGTTAGTTCGAACTAACGTCCGTTAGTTCGAACTAACTTTGTAGTGTAGACATACCCCCCCTCTCTCTCACACACACACATACACACACACACACACAGACCTCCATTCATTCACTCATTCACACACATTCATTCCTGCCCTCAGGCACTCACACATTTACACAGGCCTATGAGTTGCAGAAGGAGCCAAGGCATGTAGATCCTAGAGGGTCTGTCTGCTCATCATGGCTGGGGAAGCTGATCAGGAGGAGAGACACTGGCTGTAGACAAGAGTTTCTTAGGAGCAGGGGAAGAAAGAGAAAGTCTCACATGTGTTCCCTCTCTTTTTATAGTGTCTGAATGGCTCCGGTGACTCATTCACCTTGTCATCAGGGAGCACGCCCAGATTTCCCTTTATCCAGCAAAAGCAGCAGTCTGTGATGACTCATCATCATGTGCTCCATTGTTCCCAATCTTCTTCAACCACACTCTCACACACACACTCAGGGAAGAATGCAATTTAGAGCAAATTACAAGCAAGGTAGCTAAGAGTTACAATATTGGGCTGCATCTAGACTGGCATGATTTTCCGCAAATTCTTTTAATGGAAAAGTTTTCTGTTAAAAGCATTTTCGGAAAAGAGCATCCAGATTGGCACGGACGCTTTTCCGCAAAAGCACTTTTTGTGGAAAAGCGTCCATGACCAATCTAGACGTGCTTTTGCACAAAAAAACCCCGATCGCCATTTTCACGATCGGGACTTTTTTGCGCAAAACAAATCTGAGCTGTCTACACTGGCCCTTTTGCGCAAAACTTTTGTGCAAAAGGAATTTTGCCCGAACAGGAGCAGCATAGTATTTCCGCAAAAAGCACTGATTTCTTACAGTAGGAAGTCAGTGCTTTTGCGGAAATTCAAGCAGCCAGTGTAGACAGCTGGCAAGTTTTTCTGGAAAAGTGGCTGATTTTCCGGAAAAACTGGCCAGTCTAGACACAGCCTTGCAGTTTACAGTAAGTTTCTAAGAGTTACAAAGATTACAAAAAACAGGACTATGCAGCACTTTAAAGACTAACAAGATGGTTTATTAGGTGATGAGCTTTCATGGGCCAGACCCACTTCCTCATATATGGTTGTGACAATTTTCTTCCACTATTTGATCTACCAAAGGATACAATTAAAAAAATGAACACATATGAAAATGACAAATCAAATTTCAGAACAGAAGGAGGATGGGGGGGAGGTAAATGTCTGTGAGCTAATGATATTAGAGGTGATAATTGGGGAAGCTATCTTTGTAATGGGTAAGATAATTAAAGTCTTTGTCTCAACGACTTGATTACCTGCATCCTGCTTCAAAGACCTTTTAAGACTACACTTGAAAGAGAATCCTCTGAACTGTCATTCATGCTTAAATTTGACACTTTACGCCTAAGTTTGAACAATGTCCTTTCTGGTTGAAATGGCAAGAAACTGTTTTTTCTTTGTGATCATGTCTAATATCTGTTTTGTGGGCATTGATCCTTTGGCGAAGTGTCGGAGACATTTGTCCAATGTACAAAGCAGATGGACACTTTTGGCACATGATAGCATAAATTATATTTCTGGATGCGCAGGAATATGTGTTCTTGATCTTATAACTCACTTGGTTAGGTCCAATAATGGTATCAGCAGAGTGAATATGTGGAAAAGCTAGCAACGGGGTTTGTTGCAAGGGAAGGTACCAGGGTTGGTATTAGTGTGGTATGTCCTGTGGATGTTTTCTTTTTTTTTTTCAAGATCTCTTGTAGTGAAAGTGCTTGGGGTATCCCCCTGGAAGAAGTTCCCAAGTGACTCTTCCTGGGTTCAAGAAGAAAGGGTTTGTTTTTTTCACTTGCATGATGGCAGCTACCTCCAACTATCAGGGAATCTGTGAGTCTGGGGAGTTTGTAAGCAACAGTCTATAGAGGAAAGGTATTTTTAAGGTCTCTTGGGGCCCCCACCTTCTGCACTTGAAGTGCCAGAGAGGGGACCAGCCTTGCCAAAGGTATTCTACATTGAGTACTGAGACTGCTGGCCATAAACAGCCCAAGCTGTGCTAGCCAGTGAGAACAAGAGGGTCTATCTAATCTCACTATCCTGGCTCACCCTAGTTGCAACCTGGACTTTGCAGCTGTAGAATTGATAGCCCAGACCCAGTGCTCTTTCCGCTAGCAATCATATGTCAAATCCAATTAACACTTTTTCAGTAATGGTTTCTCTTAGGGCAGAGAATAGGTGGGATTAATGCACAGAGGTTTCCCAAACACTTGAAAAAAACAGTTCAACTAGTAGCATGAGCAACACTTTTAAAAACATAGTGAAAGGAGAGAAAAAATTCAGAGGACTTGTGTGTATAGATTGCTGGATTTCTGGGCTTTTTTATCACACTGAAGTGATTACTCCTGAACAGCTTTGTGTGAAAAGGCTCATGGATGTGTCAGAAGGAACTCCGGGAACACTGAGCAATAGGGAAAACCTATTTGCAGTAACAGGGCTAGGAATGTCCCATTTATGCCCAAAATAATTCCATTTTTCAGTGGAAAAAAACCATATTTGGCTATTCTTGAGTTGGCCTGACTTGAGAAGGCCCTGAGCTCCGAGACCTCAGTTCAAGAAATCCCTGTTTGTGGAAGCACTTAACTGCTTCCTTAATGTTTAGTTTCAGTGGGATTTTACCAAATTTAAGTGCTTTCCCAAATTGTGGCTTTAATCCCCAATGAAATTCAAAGACGTAGGAGTTGAGTTTCTCTCAGCAAGTGTTGATGTAACACCAAGAGATCCTGTTGGTCTGTGGGTGGAATTGATCTTGGATCTTGGGAGCTTAGTATATGAGCCTCTACTGCATGAGCTAAAAGCCAGCTGCCTAGCCATTAAAGCAGACTCAATATTCTTTCTGTAAAGGATCTCAGTGTTTCTAGAAGGGACAGTGCACAACACCCTAGTGTGTGGGTTACACACAGAACCTAGCAGGGTCAAGCCCCCACAACCAGCCTTGAACACTAGATGTTGGTGATCACGCCATCTACTACTTTCAAATCTCCCCGGCTACGTCTAGACTCTATGAAATAAGGGATAAGGGATCTTTCGGAAAAGGCTTTATTTTCCGCAAGATCAGCATCTAGACTGGCGCTTTTTTCCAGCAAAGTTCCGTGCCGAAAAAAAGCGGCAGACATTTTTATGCTAATGAAGCGGGGGAGATTTAAATCCCCGCTTCATTAGCAATTCCGATATGTCTAATTTACATCCCTTTTACGGAAAAGGGATGTAGTCTAGACGTAGCTCCCATGTTTATCAAAAGATGTTGGGTCTGAAATATGACCTCAGCCACACAGGATGTTTGGTCTCTAGAAATGTAAAATGATGGCACAACGGTTTGTAGATTTGCCTGCATTTTCTTAATTTGGAAGGACAAAGCTAGCTGGTAAAAATGACATGTTCTGTAGTGGCCATTGTAAAGTGAGCCTCGGGATGCATGCAGAGTGAATGCAGTAGTCAAGCATAACCTCATCCATGCTGATTTAAAATCAGAAACACATTTGGCCTTCCTAATATCACTACGTAACGGACTTCGTAAACAGGATGCCTCATTATTTCGAGTGCTTCTCTAAGATTACTGCTAGAAAAATTCCAGTGATCTTGGTTTGGATGCCGATCTAAAACTGCCAGGCCCTATTTTTACAACGTGGATCAAATATGCACCCCCACAGAAGAACGCTCTTGCAAACTTTTGAGCTGGCAAAATTGCCACACTCCTTGTTGGTGGGAATCTCCAAACGGTTTGTCACCATCGAGTCCAAACGTGGTCTGAGTCGTGGCCCAGGCTTTGCACTGATGCAGAGTTCCACACACAAATCTGCATCCAGCCACTGCCTTCACGCCAGTCCTGAAATCCCTGCATTCATTAGCCAAAAGAATTGGACCAGTAGAAATAAAATGTGCTCATTTGTAGTACTCGCTAATTTATAACATTTGGTTTATCTATGATGAATATACCCATTCCTTGGATGGGTACCTCCCGTAATGTAAATGTATTTTAGTGCCTCTAGCTACAGCTAACAATGTACACTTCAATTAATCTACCTGTAATAATAATTAACATAGGCACAGAGTGAAGGGGGAGAAGGAAAATATATATCAATACACTGTGGCATTGTTAATTTCCACTAGCCAGTGAAAACCATCTATTGCAGGCACATCCTTAATTGAGCTGTGAAGGTTACTTGATTTCTTCCTGTTCTGTTGATGCTGTACCATCTGTTGCCCTGATAACTGTACTAAAGGGAGTGTTCACACTGCTAAAATGCCCTGTCATAGCATCTCTCTCCCAGTGTGTTGCTCAAATGCCATTCTCTTTAGCTGCCTCTTTTCACTCACATTCTCTGAGTCGGTGGTTCTCAAACTGGCTTGTGGCTCAGCCCCCCTTTACTATCAGCAATAGTCACTTGGGGTATGTCTACACTACAAAGTTAATTCAAACTAATGGACGTTAGTTCGAATTAACTTTGATAGGCGCTACACTAGCGCTCCGCTAGTTCGAACTTAATTCGAACTAGCGGAGCGCTTAGTTCGAACTAGGTAAAACTCATTGTACGAGGACTAAGCATAGTTCGAACTTACTAGTTCGAATTAAGGAGTGTGTAGCCCCTTAATTCGAACTAGTGGGAGGCTAGCCCTCCCCAGGTTTCCCTGGTGGCCACTCTGGCCAACACCAGGGAAACTCTATTGCCCCCCTTCCGGCCCCGGACCCCTTAAAGGGGCACAGGCTGGCTATGATGCCCGTGCCAGGTGCAAGCCTGCCAGCACCCAGCTAGCAGACCCTGCACCTGGCATGGCTCGAGCCAGCCACCTGATGCCCCCCAGCCCTCCCCATCTTCCCGGGACCAGGCTGGCGGCTCCTGGAAGCTTGCCTGGGACCGCAAGAGGTGGACACCCGCCTGGGCTAGTGCCGACATCGTGGACTTCGTCCACGACCTCTGCACTAGGCACAGGAAAGCGGCCGTCTAGGGCAGGAGAGCTGCCAGCCTGGCCACCCAGGAGCAGGTGTGCATGAAAATCAAGGTGGTCCACTGAGACCCCCGACCCTGAGCTTAGAATGTCCGTACTGGGTCAGACCAAAGGTCCATCTAGCCCAGTAGCCTGTCTGCCGACAGTGGCCAACACTAGGGAACCTGGAGGGGATGGACCGAAGACAGTGACCAAGCCATTTGTCTCATGCCATCCCTCTCCAGCCTTCCACAAACTTTGGGCAGGGACACCACTCCTACCACCTGGCTAATACCACTCCATGGACCCAACCTCCATGACTTGATCTCACTTCCCTTTAAACTCTGTTCTAGTTGTAGCCTTCACAGCCTCCTGCAGCAAGGAGTTCCACAGGTTAACTATTTGCTTTGTGAAGAAGAAGAACAACTTTCTCTTACTAGTTTCAAGCCTGCTACCCATTCCTTTCCTTTGGTGTCCTCTAGTCCTTCTATTATGGGAACTAATGAAGAACTTTTCTTGATGCACCCTCTCCACGCCACTCATGCTTTTAGAGACCTCTATCCTATCCCCCCTCAGTCTCCTCTTTTCTAAACTGAAAAGTCCCAGTCTCTTTAGCCTCTCTTCATATGGGACCTGTTCCAAACCTCTGATCATTTTAGTTGCCCTCCCCTCTCCCACCCTCTCTCTTCCCCTCTCCCACCTCCTTTTCCCAGTCTCCCCAAGTTTTGTGCAATAAAGAGAGATTTTATTTTTGACCACACGTTTTCTTTATTTCGTACATCAGGAAGGGGGGCTAGGGAGGGGTAAGTGGAAGGAGGTGAGGGAGGAATGGGGTACGAGCCCCCGATGGGGAGGACTGGGCTGGCTCTGCGGGCTTCTGGGGGTGGAAGCTCTCCTGCAGCCCCCCAATTGCCCCCTCTCCCCAGATGGCAGCCTGGGGCAAGTGCAGCCGGTCTGATGGCCGAGTGCTGTGATGTGCCCAGTGTGGGTACTCAGGGCACTCCAAGCCAGGACTGCTTTGCAAGCGGGGCACCCCTGAGAACTGTCTGTCCGGGGTGGGGGTCAGGTCCCTTTAAGCACAGCCCTCGGCTAGCCTGAGGCAGCAGCTCCACGCTCTAAGTCCTCATCTGATGCCCTGCCGGCACTGCTTCCGGCCATCCTTAACCCCAGTTCAGGGTCCACTCTGTGTGGACATGCTAGTTCGAATTAGCAAAACGCTAATTCGAACTAGTTTTTTAGTCTGGATGCGTTAGTTCAAATTAGCGCTGTAGTGTAGACATACCCTTGGATCCCTCAGTGGTAAAAAAAGATGAACATATCAAATGAACGATGCTCTAAGCTCATCAGCTTGCTCTGTGATGGTACTTTCTGGAGAGAGGCCTGACCTGCCTACTTCAGATTGAAATCCTGGCTCGCCCAATGGCCTGGGTTTCAGCTGAAATCGATTATAGACACTGTGACAGGATGAGGAGGCAGGTCTGACGCCAGACTTCCCCGGGGCTCAGGGATGGACAGGCCTGCCGAGAGGAGAGGAGAAAAGTGGGCAGTTGCCAGCTGGCAAGGCCTGGTAACTCAAAAGGGCCCGGGACGCTGGCCACCATCACTACCAGTGCAGCCAGTGCTAGGCCTTTAAACTGCCACCGGAGCGCCGCCTCAGGACACTCTGAGCTGAAAGGGTTGCGGGGGAGAGAGGCAGGGCATGGTGGGACATACTCTGGGCAGCGCTGAGGGCTGGCTGCCCCTGGCACTGCCCCTTCCACTCATTATCTCGCCCCTTCAAAGAACCCGGAGCTTCCCCTCACCTTGCCCCAGGGCCCAGCAAGGCTGTTGGCCCTGCTGGGGGTGGAGGTCCAATCGCACCTGGAGCTCAAGTTAAGTTCGCTCTCTAAACATAAACAAGGCCAGTTCAACTGTTTAAAGAGGCCTTTGAGGGGACCTCTCGCCATCACTTGCTTCTAGTCCTCAGGTGCAGGACATGAGGCAGAGAGAGAGGAGAGGAAAAGCCTTAGAGGGAAGACAGGCAGAAGCATTAGCACCCTTTATATGGGGAGGGGGGGCCACACACAGATTTAACTAGAGACATAGGCCTGTAATAAAACCTCTCAGCACCATGTCTCAGCAGAACTGGGCTCTGACGCCATTCATGAGACCCCACAGCCACAGGCTAAAAATAGCAGCGGAGACAGTAAGGCTTGGGCTGACACCTAGGCTCTGAGATCCTGCCCCCTCACATCTATCCTGCTGCTGTATAGCTCCACATCCTGAGCTTCAGTTTGCAGGTCTTGGCCAGCCATAGCCATGCACCAGTCATTTCTTCTAGTCCAGATATACCCTTCGGCTGTGTCTAGACTGGCCAGTTTTTCCGGAGAATCAGCCGCTTTTCTGGAAAAACTTGCCAGCTGGCTACACTGGCCGCTTGAATTTCCGCAAAAGCACTGACTTCCTACTGTAAGAAATCAGTGCTTCTTGCGGAAATACTATTCTGCTCCCGTTCAGGCAAAAGTCCCTTCTGTGCAAAGCTTTTGCACAAAAGAGCCAGTGTAGACAGCTCAGATTTGTTTTCCGCAAACAAGCCCCGATCACGAAAATGGCTTTTGCAGAAAAGTGCTTTAGCAGAAAAGCATCCGTACCAAACTAGATGCTCTGTTCCAAAAATGTTTTTAACGCAAAACTTTTCCGTTAAAAGCATTTCCGGAAAATCATGCCAATCTAGATGCAGCCTTCATGTTTAAGGCTAGAAGGGATCAGCAGATCATGCAGTCTGACCTGCTACATATGGGTTGGATTAAGGTCTTTGTAGGCCGCCCTTGGCACTCTTGTAATCATAGGCCTTTAAATTACCGTAGATTATCTAACAAATAAAGGAGAATGTTTGTAAAGTTCTGTGCTAATAACTTGGACATTATAAGAGCTACCACAACCAAACTTTGCATGGGATAACCTTTCATCCAGGAGAAGGTTTTAAGGTGCTTTTGGACCCGATCGGGCCCAAGTTCAAGCTGTAAAAATAAAAAAGTTACCCGCCGCGCTGCGCTGCAGGGGCCACCCCGCCCACCCTAGGTCCCGTGCCCACCGCCTGGCCCACCCTAGGTCCCGTGCCCACTGCCTGCGGCCCCCTCCCACCCATAAGGTTACATAAGCGACCCTCTTCCCCCCCCCCCCCGCCCGCACTGGCACTCAGTGTCCGAGCCCCACGTGCACAATGGCTCAGGCACTCGCCCTGCCCCCTGCGGCACCTGCAGCCCCAGTCATGAGCTGGGGCACCCCTCCCGCATGTAACCTCCCCTCCACCTGGGGTCACACTCCCCCCTCTGGGGATGACGCAGACCTATATTTTAATCCCTATAGAAACCAGTGCAACTTTTCTACTATTCAAAAAAAGATAAGGGACTACTGTTTTTCTACATTTTGTTCCTCTGATTTCCCAAGCAACACCAGGTAACTCCAGCTAGTATATAAATATATATATAAATATCATAGAATCATAGAATCATAGAATAATAGGACTGGAAGGGACCTCGAGAGGTCATCGAGTCCAGCCCCCCGCCCTCAAGGCAGGATCAAGCTCCGTCTACACCATCCCTGACAGATGTCTATCTAACCTGTTCTTAAATATCTCCAGAGAGGGAGATTCCACCACCTCCCTTGGCAATTTATTCCAATATTTGACCACCCTGACAGTTAGGAATTTTTTCCTAATGTCCAATCTAAACCTCCCCTGCTGCACTTTAAGCCCATTACTCCTTGTCCTGTTCTCAGAAACCAAGAGGAACAAATTTTCGCCTTCCTCCTTGTGACACCCTTTTAGATATTTGAAAACCGCTATCATGTCCCCCCTTAATCTTCTTTTTTCCAAACTAAACAAGCCCAGTTCATGAAGCCTGGCTTCATAGGTCATGTTCTCTAGACCTTTAATCATTCTTGTCGCTCTTCTCTGTACCCTTTCCAATTTCTCCACATCTTTCTTGAAATGTGGCGCCCAGAACTGGACACAGTACTCCAGCTGAGGCCTAACTAGTGCAGAGTAGAGCGGCAGAATGACTTCACGAGTTTTGCTTACAACACACCTGTTGATACAACCTAGAATCATATTTGCTTTTTTTGCAACAGCATCACACTGTTGACTCATATTCATCTTGTGGTCCACTATGACCCCTAGATCCCTTTTCGCCATGCTCCTTCCTAGACAGTCGCTTCCCATCTTGTATGTATGGAACTGATTGTTCCTTCCTAAGTGGAGCACTTTGCATTTCTCTTTATTAAACCTCATCCTGTTTACCTCTGACCATTTCTCTAACTTGCTAAGGTCATTTTGAATTATGTCCCTATCCTCCAAAGAAGTTGCAACCCCACCCAGTTTGGTATCATCTGCAAACTTAATAAGAGTACTCTCTATCCCAATATCTACATCATTGATGAAGATATTGAACAGTACGGGTCCCAAAACAGACCCTTGAGGAACTCCACTTGTTAATATAAGGGTATGTCTACACTTGCAGCCTATTTTGGAATAGGGCTGCAAATGAAGGTATTTGGAATTGCAAATCAAGCCCGGGATTTAAATATCCCGCGCTTGATTTGCATCTTCCTGGCTGGACGCCATTTTTTGAAACTACACACATCAGTGAAACGGGCGTTTGAAATAAAGCCCTATTTTGAACTACCTGTTATTCCTCCTGCAGTGAGGTTTAACAGATAGTTCGAAATAGGGCTTTATTTTGAACACCCGTTTCACTGCCACGTGTAAACGTGGGCAGTTATTCCGGGCTTGTCAGTTTCAAAAATGGTGCCCAGCCAGGAAGATGCAAATCAAGCGTGGAATATTTAAATCCCGGGCTTGATTTACAATTCCAAATGCCTACATTTGCAACCCTATTCCGAAATAGGCTGCAAGTGTAGACATACCCTTAGGGAGAAATGCCCTATTGCCTATACGCCTAATAATTAATTGTATGTTGATCCTGTATTTTGTTTGTTGACTAAAGATAGCAAATTATTAAATCTGATTTAGCAGTTTTCTTATTTTCCAGTCAATTATGACTTTTTTTTTCAGGCCCTAAATTTTTTGTAGGCCCTAAGCTTTTTCGTAGGCCCTAGGCACTGTGCCTATTGTGCCTAATGGATAATCCAGCCCTGCAATCACAGGCTACCAACATCACCCAACAACCAAAATTAGATCAAAATATTGCAGTGCATAGGAGACAAAACCATTTATGTGCCACAGGAAGGGAATCGGAGGAAAAATAGTCGGGGAGTTACTCACATTGTAACTGTTATGGCTCCAAAAGACTTTAGCTTTTTTGTGATTTGTGTATTGCAGTTGAAATGGAGAGAAATGCAAAGGTATCTAATAATTACCTGAATGGTTCATGCTTTCCACCCTTCTAACAGCCAACCCTGTGCATGAATTAATAGGCTTAGGGAGTATTCTATTCTATATGCCTGAAAGCTCTTTGGGTTTCATTAGTGATCATGTTTCACTGAAGATGCTCACCAGTGCATCTGAAACTGGAATGGTGTGTGTGTGTGTGTGTGTGTGTGTGTGTGTGTGTGTGTGTGTGTGTGTGTGTGTGTGCGTGTGCGCGCGTGCGTGCACATGCATCCCTGGAACAAAGGCTGAGCAAAGCCATGAGAGAAGAGGGCAGAGAGCTGTCTGTTGCACACAGTGCAGGAGAGCAGGAGTTTCTGAATGCCTCTGGGGAACGTTGGCTGGGAACCCAAGTGCAGTATGATATATTCATATAGACAAAGCACAACATACAGGAGTAGGTGACGGGTTTCATGACTTCGTAGTATACACAAGTGTCAGTGAAAGAGAGAAGACAGATAGAAAAAAGTAAACTCCCATAACCGTATCTGTTATATTAGTAGCATTTAGAATACAGAAATTTGCTGTGGATCCTAAAACAATGACTTAAGCACCTGGAAACCTGTTACAGAATAGCTGGTGGGGGAGTGCTGAGTCACGTCCGCAACATTAGGGCATTAATTCTGCATGGACTCTTGTTCTTTAGACCAGCTGCCAAAAGAAACAAGCATTGTTTCTCTTGTGCATAAAAAGCCACTGCATCAGGGCCACGTCAGTGGTGGTACTACTTGAATGTCAGCTAATCTCACAGAAGTTACATGTGCCCTATGCACTTTTCTAGAATCACTCCACCTTCTCTGAACATTGGCATTTCCACTGCAGAAAACACCTCACTTCAAGGTAGGCTTTTGCTTAGCACCAAACAGGATATGGACAAAAAGAAGCCGAATTCCATCCTATCTCAAGTACTTTACAGATGAACCAATCAGGACTCAGGGTTCTTCTTAGTGTAGTCAACAGCCAGATTCTCTGAGTTGGAACAGGACGGTTTGCATGGGGGATAGTGCTTATCTAATTATGGCAACTTATTTCTGAATATTATCACTGGAAAATACACAGCACGTAGAATCATAGAATCACAGAGCTGAAAGAGACCTCAGGAGGTCATCAAGTCCAGCCCCTTGCCCAAGGCAGGACCAATCCAAACTAAATCAACCCAGCCAGGGCTTTGTCAAGCCGAGACTTTAAAACCTCTAGGGATGGAGATTCCACCCCCTCCCTAGGGAACCCATCCCAGTGCTTCCCCACCCTCCTAGGGAAATAGTTTTCCCTAATATCCAACCTAGGCCTCCCTCATTGTAACTTGAGACCATTGCTCCTTGTTCTGCCATCCGTCACTACTGTGAACAGTGTCTTTCCATCCTCTTTGGAACCTCCCTTCAGGAAGTTGAAGGCTGCTCTCAAATCCCCCCTCACTCTTCTCTTCTGCAGACTAAACAAACCCAAATCCCTCAGTCTCTTCTCATAGGTCATGTGCTCCAGCCCCCTAATCATTTTGGTTGCCCTTTCCTGGACCCTCTCCAATGTGTCCACATCCTTTCACATGAATTCTTCAGTCATTCAAATCATGTAAAAATATGTTCATGGAACCATTTGGGAGATGCAAAATACATCAGGGGTTATTAGGACACAAAACTCTTTCTGATGAATAATTTGTCCAGCTCTACATTGTTGTCGTTGGGGAGGCGGAGGCAGAAGTGGCTACAGGAGGGAGACAGTGTAGCCTAGAGGGTAAAGCACTAGAGTAAGACTCTGAAGATTTCACGTTTAATCCAAGCTCTATGACTGGCCTGTGGCCTGAGGCAAGGCATTTCACTGCTCCGTGCCTCAGTTTCCCCATTTCTCAAAGTGCTTTGCGCTCTCTTGATGAATAGTAGTATGTGAGGGTATGCCTACACTACCCCGCTAGTTCGAACTAGCGGGGTAATGTATGCATACCGCACTTGCTAATGAAGCCCGGGATTTGAATTTCCCGGGCTTCATTAGCATAAGTGGGGAGCCGCCATTTTTAAATCCCCGCTGCTTCGAACCCCGTGCAGCGCGGCTACACGGGGCTCGAACTAGGTAGTTCGGACTAGGGTGCCTATTCCGAACTACCGGTACACCTCGTTTCTTACCTGTGTCGATGAAGAAAGGCTTCTTTGTCGGGGCATCGCGTCCAGACTCTCCCGATCTGCCGACAAACAGCTGATCGGCAGATCGGGGCAGCCATTTAAATTTAAATGAAGCCGCGATTATTTTAATCGCGGCTTCATTTCCCTCTTCCGATCTGGCTAATCTACATGCCTCCGTCGACGGAGGCATGGAGTCTGGACACAGCCTTAGTGCAGGAACGTGCCTGTGTTCTGACTTTAAAAAAGAAATAGACAGGCAACGTCAATCTGCTCCAGGAAGTAACACCAGATCCAAAGCCCACTGAAGTCAATGCCACCCCATCAACAGGCCCACTGATGATGAGGAAGCAAAGGGGATCCTTGCCCAGGGGCCCAGAGATTCAAAAGAGTTCAGGGCTCCCGACTGTGGCTGGCCCTTTAAATCACTGCTGGAGCTCTGTGCCATGTGCTCCAGACAGCTCTAAGGGCTGGGATGGTGGTATAGTGCACTCACAGCACAACAGAGGGCTGGCTGCCCCAGTCCCACCCCTTCCTCTTAAGGCCACACCCCTTTGAGGAATTCCACCACTACCACCTTGCCCAGGGGCCCACGGAGGCTGTTGTTGTCCCTGGCCATCAATAATTTCCATCTGCCTCTTTTTTCTAGGCCTGATATAAATAATGCAGAGATTTAGAAGACGCCTACAGATCTTCAGTTTCTTCCTGACCTTCCCTTTCCCTGTATTTATTTTTGCCACTGATGAAGACCCCTTAATCTGGTGTAGCAAAGAGCAGCAGCTATCTTCAGTCCCTCTGGCCGGCAATAGATAGCTGTGAAAATAAAAGTATAGTTAAGGAGAGGAGCATTCCTGAATCACTAGAGTCCCAGCAATGCACCATATGTTTTAATAGGCCATGCTATCAATCTCTTCTTGACTGCTACACTCAACACACCAACAGTGCAATATAATGTGCCATTTAGAATTAGAAATGCCTTTGAGTAACAGCCTGGAGTGATTTAATTTGTTGACTGTATAAAACAAGCCTTTAACTTGCACCAGAAGCAGAGCTGAGATAAAAGGAAAGGCAGTCAGGTCGGCTTTAGCACTGGGAATATATGCTAAGAAATGCAGCAATCATGAGACGGTAAGTAAGATATGACAAATGGCCTGCTGCATTATCTCACCATCACTCTTAATTAAGCCTCCCATCACAGGACTGATCTTACAGCTCAAAGCCACCAGGGGAAAACAAGAAAACATCAAGATGAAAAAGGGTGAAAGCCAGAGATACATTTTTCAGACGCGCAGTTGATTTAGAAACTCTCTTCCTTGTAGATTTTGACTGGTTTCACAAAGCAGGACAGATAAAGGCTGCTAGGAGGCCCATTCATCGTCTTTTGTGTCAAATAAGAATAATGAGGTTATTTTAAAACCCCAGTGTCTTGATCTAGCCCAGAAAATTAAGATTTAAAAGATTTCTCCAGCTGTGCTGTACATACGGGCAATAGCCCATGGTAGCTTCCATTGACGTATCAGCTATTGCACTGATGAAATGCAACCTATTTTGAAATTAGTGTTATTCCCCAAGAAAAACAGAGATACAGATTTCAAAATAAGTGGCCCGTTATTTCGAAATAATGGGCTTAGTAGTGTGGACGCTCTGCTTATTAATTCAACCTAAGGGAGGGTATTTAGATATAAAGCCCTAATGTAGACCATGCCCTCTGTCCAGGGCTGATTCTTTTTTACACAACATCCTCTTGATACCTCCCTGGCAGTGTTTTTGTGCTTTATGATATTCACACCCATTTTAAGGACTCTTTACCAAACTAGCGTAGCATAAAATGGCTCTAGTGTAAATGTACATTAAGGTCTTCCGCTCTAGTTTAGAACATGGTGCAAAGCACCAGTTGTAGCATCTTTCTTTTCGTCAAGAGTCAAGTCCAGCATGGAGATAAGTTTATGAATTATTCTGGCCTGATCTTTATGTGGAAAAGTAAATCCTATGAGCAATGGAGGAAAGTATTTTGGGCATCTGCCGCTGTCTGAGAGTCTAGCATTCATAATGAGTCCCTCATGACCCGGGGCTGCAAACCATCCTCACTCCAGGAGGTGATGGAGCATGTCAGGTCTTCAAATTGTTTCCTTCATCCATCTAGCATCACTTCCGTTTTCCCTTGAGCCAGCTGCTGTTCATCCAGGCTTCTGTTTCCTCCAAGCACTGTAATCCTGTCCTCATTAAAGCCCCTGAGAGTTTTGCCATTGTCTTCAATACAGCTGGGTGTGCACTTTTGGAAGGCTGCATTAACAGCATTGGAAAAAGAAGGTACCTAGAACTGTCTGGTGTCACCATCTTAGCCATGGTCACCTTATGGTGTCCTCCAAAGGCTATGTACAGATGTGACGAAGACAGGACTAGATCTTGTGATACTAGGTGGCAGATTTAATGGGTAGGCTCTTCCAAATTCACAGCTACAAAAAACATGTCACAGACTAAAATCTGGACCTTCCCCTGCAAAATCTAGCCTCGTGTGTGCTTTTACCCTATACTATATAGATTTCAGGAGGGAAACCAGCATTTTTCAAATTAGGAGCCCTGACCCAAGAGTCAGTTACGGGTGGGGGAGGGAGGTCACAATATTAGTTTAGGGGAGTCATGGTATTGCCACCCTTACTTCTATTCTGCTTTCAGAGCTAAGTGGCTGGAGAGCATCAGCTGTTGGCTGGATGCCCAGCTCTGAAGGCAGCACTGCCACCAGCCGCGGTGCAGAGGTAAAGGTTGCAGTAACACAATCCCCCCCCAACAATAACCTTGCAACTCCACACCTTTTTTTGTGTCAGGAGCTCTAAAATTACAACCCTGTGAAATTTCAGATTCAAAGAGCTGAAATCATGAACATTAACATTTCTTAAATCCTATGACTGTGACATTGACCAAAATGAACCATGAATTTGGTAGGGCCCTACTCATGGGGATGGGTGAACAGCACAACATGAGGTGAGACAAAAACATGAAACTAGAAAAAACATTGAATTGACACTGAAACCTACCTCAGATGATGGACCAGGATGGAAGCAGTGTCGAGTGGGAGAGAGGGAAGACAAAGCCCTCTAGGGAACTATGAGGTGTTCCCAACCCCTTTACTTCCCTTGTCACCAGCTACTCAGAGGCTACGTCTACACTACAGGCTTTTTGCACAAAAACTGTTTTGTGGAAGAGTTCTTGTGCAAAAAAATCTTCCACAAGAGTGTGTCCACACTGCCATGTGCTTTTGCACAAGAGAGTCCATGGCAGTGTGGACACTCTCTTGTGCAAGAAAGCTATGATGGCCATTTTAACCATAGGGGCCATCACTGGGAGAGGAATAACTCTTCTGGAAGAAGCCCAGTTTTCCGACGCTATACTGTAAATTTACTTGCGCAAGAACGCGAGTGCAGTGTAGACAGCTGGAAAGTTTTTGCGCAAGAAACAGCTGTTCTTGCGCAAGAAGCATACAATGTAGACACAGCCAGAGAGATTTATTTTCTAGCGACAGGGTAGCCCAATGATGCGCATCTAGCTGAAGAGTTTAGGGATAATGAAATCTCCCTGGCAAAGATAACTCTCTAAACTAAGATACCTTTGACCCAAATGACTCTCTGATCCTTGAAGAGGGGATGACCTGATTGTTCTGCTATAGCTCACGTCTTTAAAAAAGAAAAAGAAGCCCTTCCGTGCCACAAAAGTGGCTTTGCCGATTGATGATATACCACTGTCTCAAATGAAGCAGGCTGACTTCATAAAGAGACATCACATTGCTGTCATGAAAGTGCTTGAAAATATCATCCGCCCATCAAGAAATTTTGCAGTTGATGCTGAAATGAGCTCTAAATTTGTATGGACACTGTCCCTCCTTCCTTCACATTTTATGAAATTTAACTGTTCAGTATCCTCTGTATTTTCTTAATTAACTTCAAAGTTTACCCCCATTTCATTTTCCATAGAAAGAAATGCATACATGGTGCCATTCATGATGCTATCTGTGAAGAGAGCCTGCAGATTTCAAATATTGAACCTAAGCTTTACAAATAGACAAGTAATGGAAAAGGCTGTAGGAAACACTCTTGTGATAAAATACCCAGGCAAAACTAAGGCAGCAAAAATCAAATGGAACAGAAAAGTCTAAATTGTTTATGTAATCAAGTTATGCTTGTCAGACTTGTTGATCTCCCACCTTCCCCACCTCCATTGTATTTTCCTTTTTGTATTTTCAGGGGTTGGCAATTCAGCTTTGGAAAGCAGATGCTGAAAAAATTACTCTTGGGGAAAAAACAACCGTGCATCTGTTTCCACGTCACAGTCTTTTCTTCTCACCCACAATCATTTAAATCTAATGGTTAGTGAGTGCGGGATCAAAGAAACCAACCCATCAGAATGCCCCTGAGTTTTACAGGTGCAAGTAGCAGCAGGATTTGGCCATGAATAATAGAATCATAGAAGCCTAGGGCTGGAATAGACCTCAAAAGGTCATCAAGTCCACCCCCCTACCCAATCCCTACATGGCGTTGGAATGCAGGGACGGAAAGAGGGAGGAGCCAGTCAAAGATGTCTTAACTGAGGAGGGTAGGCGAGGTGGTGTCAACAGCAACAAATTGAGATCAATTGAAAGTCAATACGATGTTTGTTCCTTTGTGGTCAGGCCTGCCGACAGGGGGAGACAGAAGGCCAGCGACTCAAAGGGGTCTGGAGCTCCCAGCTGCTGCTGCCACTACTGAAGAAGCAGACAAAGACCTGGGCCCTTTAAATCACCGCTGGAGCCCCATGTGGCACACTCCAAATGGAGAAGGAGGGATGCAGTCCAGGCTGACTGTCCAATCCCCGCCCCTTCTACCTGAGACCCCACCCCTTCCAGGAGAATGCAGACAGCCCCTCCCCCACCGACTTGTCCAGGGGCCCAGCATGTCTGCTCTCCTCTCTGTGGTACTTTTGAACATTTCACCCCATCATCTTTAAATCTTTGCAATGTTGTGGAGATGGCGGGTAATACCCCAATATGTTGGGCAGCTGGCTGACTACATATGGAAACAGTATATGAAATAGGAAGATGTGACGTGATATATCTTGTCCCTCACTCCCATTTTTCTCTTATACCCACCAATCTTCTTTTTCCTCCCTCGCTGTCCATTTTCTCTCCTTAGTTCATTCTCTCCATAGTAGTCTAGCTCGGCTTCCTACAGTAATTTTTTGGAAATAATCATCCAAAGCCTAGAGAGTAAATCGCTTTTTAATCTACTGTGAAAAAAAATCAAAAGCTGCTCACCAGGTCAAATTAGATCCTGTCAGTCAAATAAAATTAAGGTGAAGTTTGGTTTTCACTTTGGTGGAGACATTTTAGAAAAGGGCTGACTGACACAGATCCAATCGGTTGGCTGGAATAGTAGCAAGAAGCAAACAAAGTAATTTCACTCATCATGTTCCCTTAGCCGTTCACTTGAGCAAAATATGTACTTGATCTGTGTTTACCTTTTGAAGTATGATTTCTCGTGTCTTGGATTTCCATGGTAAACTTTATTTTATAATCTACTCTCTGCACTGCTTAGGCCTCAGTTGGAGTATTGTGTCCAGTTCTGGGCACCACATTTCAAGAAAGATGTGGAGAAATTGGAGAGGGTCCAGAGAAGAGTAACAAGAATGATTCAAGGTCTAGAGAACATGACCTATGAAGGAAGGCTGAAAGAATTGGGCTTGTTTAGTTTGGAAAGGAGAAAACTGAGAGGGGACATGATAGCGGTTTTCAGGTATCTAAAAGGGTGTCTCAAGGAGGAGGGAGAAAAATTGTTCTCCTTGGCTTCTGATGATAGGAAGCTTTTTCTAATGTGCAACCTGAACCTCCCTTGCTGCAGTTTAAGCCCGTTGCTTCTTGTCCTAACTGTCAGGGTGGTTAAACACTGGAATAAGTTATCCAGGGTGGTTGTGGAATCTCCATCTCTGGAGATATTTAAGAGCAGGTTAGATAAACATCTATCAGGGATGATCTAGACCAGGTGTGGCCAACCTAAACCTCTGAGAAGGAGCCACAGTTTACCAATGTGCATTGCCAAAGAGCTACAGTAATTTGCGAGCAGTCCCCATCAGGTGCCTCCTCTTCCAGCTCCAGCATCTTTTCCCCACCAACAGTCCCACCGATCAGTGCCTCCTCCTCCTTCCCCGCGCCTCCTGCCCACTACAGTCAGCTGTTTCATGGCACTCAGGAGGCTCTGTGGGGGAGAGAAGGAGCAAGGGTGCAATACGCTTAGAAGAAGAGGTAGAGCCAGGAGCTGAGCGCTGGAAAGTTGGCACCTGCAGCTGCAGCCCCGGAGTTGCTGCCTGAGCAAGGAGCTGCATATTAACTTCAGATGAGCTACAGGTGGCTCCAGAGCCAAAGGTCAGCCACCCTGGTCTAGACGGTACTAGGTCCTGCCGTGAGGGCAGGGGACTGGACTGAATGATCTCTCGAGGTCCCTTCCAGTTCTACTGTTCTGGGATTCTTTCCCTTTTCTTTGTCCTGACTGGGATGATTTAGTTGGGATTGGTTGATTTAGTTACTCCTGCAATGAGGAGTAACAGTAGTTTGAATTAAGAATGTTAATTCGAACTACCTAGCCCATGCCGCGTGTAGCCGCGGGCAGGTAGTTCGAGCTACCGGGCATTTAAAAACGACGGCTCCCGGGAACATGCAAATGAAGCCCGGGATATTTAAATTCCGGGCTTTATTTGAAAGTTTGAATGACTACATTAGCCACCCTAGTTCGAACTAGGGTGGCATTGTAGCCATACCCTGACTGATGATAGGGGCAATTATTAATGTACTTTCATGGAATATATTTGTCTGGTTTTTGGAGCCAACCAAGAAATTATTAATTCTGACAGTGGCTGGAGATGCAGTTTTGAAAAAGAAACATTTTCCTGTCTCTGCCTCCTTTTCCAGCCCTTTCTCAGGGCATGTCTATAAAGTGACTTGGAGTCATAGAAGCGTAGGGCTGGAAGGGACCTTGTGAGGTCATCGAGTTCCATCCCCTGCACTCAAGACCGGACGATATAATAGTTATACCATTCCTGGTGATGCTCGTCTAACCTGTTCTTAAAACCCTCCAATGATGGAGACTCCACAGCCTCTCTAGGCAGTTTGTTCCAATGCTCAACCACCCTGACAAGAAGTTTTTCCTAATGTCCAACACTGATGTAATTTAAGCCCGGTGCTTCTTGTCCTATCCTCAGAAGTTAGCAAGAACAATTTTTCTCCCTCTTCCTTGTAACAACCTTTTATGATTTTGAAAACTGTTAAAGCCTTTCTCACTGTGGATTAATATTAAGCTTGCAGTCCACTATGTAGATTGACATGTTCTGGGGAACTTTTAGCACTTGGCAACCAGGTCCACACAGTGTCCACACAGCACACTACAGCATGGTAGATTTGCACCTTGGCGTGCTGTAGAAAAAGTAGAGACAAGCCTAACTTGTTTTATGTTCCTGATTTGTCGGCATATAAGGATGCTTGACATAGCAAATAAGCCTTGTTAACCTAACACTATCCAAACCCACAAAATTCTTCTCATGTCCTGCTTGATCACCAGTTGTTGGTCTTTTGTTTTGTTTTGTTTTCCTCATTGTCTGATTTACGTTTTATTTTTGATGCCCACCCTGTCAGCAGTGGTGCACTTTCAGATCACCCAGTCTCACAAACGCAGGCATTTTCAAGCTTTGTGGATGATGAGGAGAGATATTTAAGGGTGAAAACCTGTCCTCATTTGAGGTCAATGGAAGTTTTGCCATCAACTTCAATGCAGTGAGGATTTTATATGAATCTGTAGGGACTGGAGCCACAGATGATAAGAAGGGTCCAAACAAGAAAAGAGGGTTTCATTTATCCTGGGAAGTATCCTATCCATTTATCACTATTCTCTGTCTAATCGTCCAAAATCAGACGTCCTCCATTGTCGGAGAACTGGAACGGGAACCCAGGAGTGGTGATGGGAGAGGCTGCAGAGAAGAGCAAAGAGTGAAATAAAAGCTTTGCTATGTATTCTCAAGATTAATTCCATCTTAACTAAGCCCATGTCTCCACTTGCTGCGCTGGTGATCGATCTTCTGGCGTTCGATTTAGCAGACCTAGTTATGACCCACTAAATTGAACACTGAGGGTGGCTCCGGTTGGCAGCAGTACTTTCACAGTTGCAAGGCGTAAGAGACGCCAACAGGAATGTTTGCTCCTGTTGGCCTCCCACTGTGAAGATGGTACCAAGCTCAGCTTAAGGTATTTTATGTAGCTGGTGTTGTGTACCTTGACCCAACCTCCCAGGTCTAGCGTAGACCTGGCCTAAGGCTTTTGTCTAGAAATTTCTTTATGCTCAAAAGTACCAGGCAGGAGGAAGTAAGGTGAAGTTCTTTACTTCCCTGGAGACAGATTTCCCTTACAGGGCCATTTTTGATAAGCCACAGGAACCTGAAGCATTGGCTTCCACAGGGCCTGAGCATGCTACTTCTATTTTATTACAGGCTGCTACTAACTCCAGAAAAAGGAGAAGAAATCAGACGTGGGTTTTGTGCTGCATAGCAAGCTGATAATAGCCAACTAGAGCAGCCCAAAGCACGTGCTATGTTATTTGGGATAGCGCTGCACAGTTAAACACAGATAGATCTTCAGATCCAAAAATCTCTGAAATCAAAAAGAGTCTTTCACTGAGTCTTTCACTTCAGTAGTCTCTGGATCAGGACACTGGTGCATACATGTGGGGGGCGGGCTGTGTCTAGACTACACCTCTCTGTCGACAGAGCGATGTAGATTAGGCATGTCGAAATTGCTAATGAAGCAGGGATTTAAATATCCCATGCTTCATTAGCATAAACATGGCCACCACTTTTTTTCTAAATGGAGCTTTTTCAAAAAAAACCCGGCAGTCTAGATGGGGCTCTGTCGAAAAATAAACCCTTTTTCGACAGATCCTGTAAACCTCATTTTTTGAGGAATACAGGATCTGTCAAAAAAGGGTTTATTTTTCAACAGATCCCCATCTAGACTGCTGGTTTTTTGGGGGGAGGGGTTTCAAAAAAGCTCTCTGTCGAAAAAAGCAGTGGCCATGTTTATGCTAATGAAGCACAGGAGATGTAAATCCCTGCTTCATTAGCAATTTCGACATGCCTAATCTACATGTCTCTGTCGACAGAGAGGCGTAGTCTAGACGTACCCTGAGTGTGTAGATACATAGTACAATAAATGCTGTAGCACCAGTAAAACAATGCTAGTTTCATGAGCTAATCACTTTGCAAATTAAAGTTGAGGATGTAACGTAAAAGAAATTTACAAATGACAAATAAGCAAATTGAGTGCTAGGTTCCTCCTGCCTAAATACTATATTAAAAAGCCATGTTTTGCAAATATATAGCCTTGATACAGCAATGCCGTTTCAGGCTATACCTTTAAGGCCAAAGCTTTTGGCAGAGATGAATTCAGCTTGTCTGAAGTGGAATGCAAAGTAGAATAGCAAGGAAGATAGATAATAATCAGTCAATACTGTATTACAGAGAAGCTCTACCACTAAATTCCTCAGGCAGCACAAATGTAGGCTAACAGAAACACTTTGATATAGAATTTGTGTCAAAGCCATATTACTACGGCACCCTGAGGTTCTATTATGTCTTTGGCAGTTCTATAGGATTAGTCTCCTCTCTCTGTGAAGGTGGGTGGCCAGAGGAGAAGAAGAAGAGAATGATACACAGAACTGCAAAATCATGCATGAAAAATGTAGGTGTGAGCCCTCTTTCTGGAAGCTGAAAGTCAGTTTAATTCAAATTAAATAGCCCCATAAATAACACCGGCCGGCTGACTTTGAAATCTTCACCCCAGAACTACTAAATTCTGCAGCTGCAAACTTTCATTCCTAACATAAATGACATTGCTTAATTATATTTTGTTAAGTCTCCCTATGTATGTTTTTATTAGAATAATAATTATTATTTTATTTTCATTATTATTATTCCTCATTAGTCGTGTTCTTTCTTCAGAAGATGAGTTGATCTGGAAAATACCTTTCAACATTCTCTGTGACTTTTTTTTTTTTTTTTTGCTGTGACGCTGCCAATAATAAAAACCTAATTTCCTTGTCTGCACAGAGTAAAGATTACTGCTGACTGTGCTTAGAATCTTTAGGGCACACCTCAGTTGCTTTATTATAAGGCAGGTACATTTTGTCCTCAAATCACAGACCTACCCTGGCCTTCCCACTGAACCCATCAAATAAGTGATGCAAAACGCATTCTTATTACGGCAGTCTTTCTTTAGGACTCCTTTTTAAGCCATTCACAGTTGTGAATGGTTAGAAGGAAAGTCATGGGATGGCTGGTTTTTATTCCCCCTTTTGGGCATGTCTAAATTAGAGAGATTTGTGCCCATTTTAGCTGATTGCTATTTCACTCAAGCTAGCCAACAAGCTTGGTAACTCATAACCATTTCTGACCTGGGACAAACATTTGCCGCATTTACTTTCACTCTTACATGTATATTAGCTATCTCGGGTTGATGAGCAATCTTTTAACTCAAGTTGATACAAAAGCATAAACTTGGGTCTCAACAGATCTTTTGTGTGTCTGATTGTTGATTTCTTCACCTGGGATATTTGTAACTAGCATGACCGAAAGGAGGTAAAATGATTTTCTCACTTGCTCCTTTGAACAGTATGACCAAGGACTGGAGACATATGCTGAGTGTTGAACAAACACAATGAAAGTGTGCGGTCAAAATGGATGTGACGGACCGAAGAGGGAGGGTGAAAGGATCCGACATGCATACTGTTGGCGTGTTTTGTTTATGGAGGAGGCGAGCCAGATGGAAGAAGAACAAGGAGGAGGAGTTGGGAATAGAAAGTTGAGTGAGCTTGGCATCTGACACAGTAGACAAACAAGCAAATCAGCAGGAGGTAAAACTGCCCGGTGTTCACGTTTGATACAAAGATGTTGGGTGGGTAGGATGACTCCAGGGCTGGTACTTCTGTGAGGGGTTCTGGGGGAACTGGGGCTCATCCCATTGGTGCCAACCTCCCTGGATGAGATGTCCCCAGAGAGTTCCCAAATGGGCCAGCAGGGGGCAGTCAATCCCAGAGTCTCCCATAACTCTCTGGCGGTGCTCCTGCTGGGAGGGGCTGTACTGTTGCCCCAGACTTTCTCTTGGGATGGGGGAGGAGTCACAAAAAATAAGGAAACATCACTGGACAGGCTCCATATGGCCCAGTGAGGCTGGAGAACAAACTCACCTCCAATTTGCAGGTGCTGCTAGAGTAAAACTCCGTCTGGCCTGATCTAAAATGCTTCCCACTAAGCCGATGGCTGCTGAGAAAAAGGGCACGCGAGCTTTATGACGCTGAGGACCATGTTGACAAATTGCCAGGAGGCCAAGAGCCACGCCTCATTTGCATATAAATTGCAAGTGTTTTATTATCAAATATAAATGCGCACAATCACGATTGAGCATTTGCTTATTCTTGCTTCTCCCTTGAGATGAATACAAATCATTCGTCTTTCAGTGCACCAGCAGTCCCTCATCAGCACTGGCCTCCCGATGCACTTGCAGGTGGGTGGGGAGAGGGTGGCGGCAGGCTACATGTGGGGACCCTGGCACACCTGAGCTGGCTTAGCAAGGATTTGGTGATTGCACACCTGAGTTGGATAAGCATTATGGCTGGTTTAGGACTGACTAGAGCAAAACTGGGAACCCAGCCAGACCAGCTGTGTGCCCCCTCAGGCATGTTCAAAGCCTGTCGCTGATTATTCCACAAACTCGTTTTTTCTCTGTCTCCTCTGAATCAAAATGTTCCAACTTTTATCCAGTAAAACCTCTGTTAGTAGTGAGACCAATTTTCCCTCTAAGCTGTACACTTGGGCAACTGCCCAGGCGTTAATAAAATAATCACCCAGGTGATTATCAGCGTGTCCAAAGCTTGGTGTTGTGTTGATACTGGTGGAGCACATCTGCACATACCTAGGTGCACATAAAATTATTCTGCACATGGATGGGAAAAAATCCACTCGTGGATAGAAAAGGTTAGAGAGAACAGTGATTGTGATTGGCTCCCAGGGCTACCAGCCTGGAAGCCACTGGTCTCTAAAAACTTTTGAAACACAGTTCCACACCCCCTAACTGAGATCTATCAGTTAATGGGTGGCAGAATGCTGTCATAAGACATAATACCATTGTTGCTAGTGAGTCCGTCACTTTTGGTGCCTAGCAGAGCTATGAATTTAGACTCACAGGCTCACCTTTTAAAGCGTTCTTGCAGGCTTCTTTGCAGGAGGACTAAGAGGTCAGAGGTGGCCTGATCATTCTGTGCAGAGTGTTCCCCCCCACGGGCGATAGGGTGTTTGGGGCTTTTATCATTTTCTGCCTGAGTCATTTCATAGGGGCGTGATTGTCTGGGTTCACCTACATACTTGTACTTGGGGGTGCACCCCATGATGACAGGCCTGCCAACAGGGAGAGGCAACAGGGGCAGACTCCCACCACCCCATGTGAGACAAAACATCAATGAAAAACTCAGCTGGAAACTCGAAATCTGGACAATTTCAACTAGCTTTAAAATGATTCAATCCAGGGCCGGCCCACAACATTTTGGCACCTGAGGCGGGGAGCTCAAATGACGCCCCCATGCCCCCTTTTCTCCTGCCTGCCTGTTATGTCTCTTGTGCCCGCCTTCCTCCAGCAAAGCACTCCACCATCTCTGTGCATCTAGAGCAGAGAGCATACATATGCACCAACAGCAGTCACAATTTTCTACACTCTGGGTACTAGTGGCGTCCTCCCCCCCACAGTGCCGCACCTGAAGCGGCCGCCTCAGTTCGCCTTACCATGGTAAGGCCTTTTGGCTGTAAAACTGGGTCACAGTACGGGGCGATATCCAGCCCTGTCGAGAACCAAGAGCCATAGAGGTATTCTCATTGTGGAGGAGATGATGTCACAAGACTGGGGATATCCTATAGGGTAGACACAGCCCTACATCTTACAGACCTGGGCATGAGGTCCCTGGTTGGGAAATGGAGCATGTGTTCCCTGACAGGCATAACAGCCCTAAATGCTGGAAATTTCTCATACCGAAAATCTGTATTAGGGAAGACTTGATTCAAGATGAAAAGCCTTTGAGGGTTTTAGGTCATTCCTGGCTCATTCGATACCAGTTTGCACCAAAACTATAGTGACTAGAGAGCCTTGTTCTTATTTACACTCATCTGGCAGAAATGACAAGAAGCAATGTTGTTCCCATGGTGATGGTTCCACCCACCCCCTATGCTTTTATTTACTAATAAACCATTTTTATTTACTATCAAACCCAGTGTAAATAATTGTTACCCGGGGGGGAGAGGGGGGAAGAATCAGCAGGCACATCCTCCTTTCATTGTCAAAGGGGGCTTATCGGAATGCGCTTTCAACGTGTGACATTCTCACAGGTTATGTCTACAATCCCCCCTCCTGCACAAAAAATATGCAAATGAGGCAAAGTGTGGAATATCGCCATGCCTCATTTGTATAATTAATTAGGTCCATTTTTGTGCAAGAGGCTTTTGCGCAAAAAGGAGTTGGGTAGATGGCTCCTTTTTGTGCAAAAACCTCTCTCTTGCGCAAGACCCGTTCTTCCGCATATTTTCAGGAAGAACAGCTCTTGCGCAAGAGGAGGCTTTTGTGCAAAAACGGAGCCTAATTAATTATGCAAATGAGGCACATGGCACCTAATTTGTATATATTTTGCGCACGCAAAGGCAGTGTAGACATAGCCTCAGTGAACGATGGATTTATAGGCGGTTTTGATCCTCTTTAGGGGTTGGTTTCCTGGATGCTGTGCTTTGAACCGCATTCTCCCAGAGCTGGAGTGATTCAGTGATTCAGCTGGAGAAGGCAGTGATCTCAGCTCTGTGCCTTGGTTGGGGAAGACCAGGAGATGAGGCCCAGCAGGACAGGATGGTGAGAAGCCCCAGAGAGCAAGGAGGTGTGTGACAGTGGCTTTATTAGCACACCGGGAAGTAGCCCCAACAGGGCTTCTGTGACCATCCCCTTTCACACCCAGCAGTTGCCTGTGAATCAGGGTTAAAAATGGAAATTCTTAATGGTCATTATTATGGCAAATTAGCAAGACAGTGAAAGGAGGAGGCCCTGAAAGGAAGTGAGGGGGAAAGAAAAGGCCAAGAAGAGAGATAAGCCAAAAATATTCCTTCTAAAAACCCGTGGCTTCTACTCCTTTATTATCTCGGAACATGTATACATGGACTTAATCATGCCCCACTGCATGCTGGTAATTAGTGTCATTAAATGAGCTTATCCTGTGTAGCTCAAGTACCCACTGCAGATATGCCCACAGCATGGGCCAAAGGGCAAGGCTGTCATAATTCCAGTGTTGATACCTAAAAATTAAGACATTGACTTCTTATCAGTGCGGCCTACCACGACATGCACGCTCAGTTACAGCGGGAAGAAAACGTAGTTATTTACTGGCAAAAGGTCATTCCTTCAAAGGAGAGCTTATGTTTCTCTCTTAGGACAATTTGTTCCATACAATTTGTATGTTGCTCAATTATGTCAACAGCTACAGAGCTATTACATTTAAAATAAAAAGCCCAGCAGCAGAAACATTAATTATACAAAATGTCTAAATGGAGAATTGCACGGGGAGTCTTATCAAGAGAAAACGGAATCTTTCACTACAAATATGCAAACCAGCTGCATGTGTCAGAAACTGAACTTAGCCGCCCTGCAGAGAATGCTACTGCAGTGCTGGGAACCATCCCATATACAGAATACGCAGCTGCATAGGGCATCTGAAAATTTGGGGCACCACTGGGTCCTAATATCCCCCCTCCCACCACTTCCTATTCCTGTTCTGCTTCCTCCGGAAAGGATCTAGTTAACTTAAAAATGAAAAAGCCTGCCAGTGCTATTAGCACAGGGCTGGGCAAATCGGGCCAGGGCTGGTTTGCCAGGGTTACCTGATGGACGGCCGCTGCTATATTTACCTGCGTCTCTACAGATAAGGATGCTTGCAGCTTCCATTGGCCATGAATCATTGTTCCCAGCCAATGAGAGCTGCAGGAAGAGGTGTCCCAATCCGTGCCACTTCCCACAGCTCCCATTGGCCAGGAACAGCAATCTGTGACCACTGGGAGCTGCAATCACCCCTACCTGTGGAGACATAGGTAAATACAGTGGCAGAGGCCCGCCAGGGGCTAACCTTGGGGAACCACCACCTCCCAGCCCTGCATCAGCAGAATATTGAACCTATGAAAGAGCCATTCAGAAGGCTCCATTAGAGGACAATAGAGGATCACGTCTCTAGATCCAATAGAGGATCATGAGTATTTGTGGGTACGACCCACTTTATCAGATGAGCTGGAGTGGAAATAACAGAATCCAAGATATATGAATTTACTGTGTACTCTACAGGAACTTTAATTAAAAAGTTGGAAAGCATATTTTAAACTGTGCGGTGCTGAAGATTATAAAAGCACGTCACTAAGGTATCACTACTTCCTTCCTCACACTGTTGTTGGGCATATAGGCACCAGTTTAATAGTACTGTGTAGGGCTCCATAAACCCTAAGGATGTCCCTGGCTGTGAACTGTGAAATTGCTTATGTGGACCAGCTGTCTCTACTGGGTCCTTTTTGTCATCTTCCCAGACTCCGTGACAAAGCCAATTTCTTCATGCCAGAAGTATTTTGGACACAGAGTCAGGCCTGACTATTTTTAGCAACGGTGATGCCAGCCTGTCCCTTTGCAACATTATTCTTTATTATGTAGATTATAGTAGGGCCTAACTGAGACCCATTCTGCGAGGCATTGTGCAAACACGTCGTCAGAGGCAGGTCTATGTCACATCTCTAGGGGTATGTCTAGACTACATTCCTCTGCCGACAGAGGCATATAGAATAAGCTACCCGACATAGTCAGTGAAGCGGGGATTTAAATATCCCCCGCTTCATTAAAATAAAAATGGCTGCCACGCTATGCTGGCTCAGCTGATCGTTGGCACAGCGCGCGAGTCAAGATGCGGATCGGTCGACAAGGGAAGCCTTTGTTGACCTCTCCTGTAAACCTCATTTCATGAGGCATAAGGGAGCGGTTGACAAAGGCTTCTCTTGTCGACCGATCCGCGTCTTGACTCGTAACACTGTGCTGATAATCAGCTGAACTAGCACAGTGTGGTGGCCATTTTTATTTTAATGAAGACGGGGATATTTAAATCCCTGCTTCATTGACTATGTCGGGTGACCTATTTTACATGCCTCTGTCAACAGAGGCATTTAGTCTAGACATACCCTGGGATCATGTAACATCTCATCTGTGTGATCCATTAATGAGCTGTTCATTTTTAAAAGATCTGTATTTTACTGAAAGAGAAAAAACATACAGGTTGCTAGAAAATTAATAAATGGCTGGAGAGCTCACATCACATTAAAAAGCGCCTCAAGAAACAGCTCGGGGGTGGTCCTTGAGCCAGCTTAGATTTGTGTAGTATATTTAACAGTGTCATTATTCTACTTTAGTTTCCTGGGTAGTATGCCTTTAAATGTCAAAAGATTCTGCCACTTGCAAAGACAGGCACTGTTCTGTGTTCAGCTTAGATGTGGCAGACTGCAGATGGGGCAAACACACACAAACGCAGAATGAACTTGTGCAGACTTTACTTTTGTTCTTTCTTGTTCCATTGTTCGTGACTGAAAGTTGCCATTTGCTTTCTGCATGCGGAGGCACAGTAGGGAGAATGCTGCCTCACTAGTGCCCCAAGTGGGGGCCAGTGGTGTTGCAACTGTCTGCCTTCCTTTGGAGTCATTACCATGCAGGAAGCAGTTGAGGGCTAGCTCCATAGGAGGGCTGATGATATAAAGTGTCCATTCCCCGACTGCCTTGGCCAGGCCCTCCCTGGTCAACAATGCCAACTTCAGAGCTATGTGGCTCAGTTGGGGTATGTCTACACTACAGAGTTTTGTCTGAAAACGGCTATTTTTCCAACAAAACTAGTGGAATGTCCTGCAATCGCGTTCTTCCGCAAGAAAATCGAAAGAACAGAAGGGTTTTTCTGGCATTGGTAATCCTCATTCTACGAGGAAGAAGCCTTTTTGTGACAGAGCTCTTTTGCAGAAAGGTGTATGTGGGCAGGGAACAGGGAGTTCTTTCGGAAGAAGAGGAAAGAGGAAAAAGCATAGGTGCCCTGGTGGACATTCCATCCATCGCAATCACAGCTTACATGCGAGAGAGCGTCCATTCAGTGTGGACGCTATCTGTCAAAAAAGCAGATCGCTGTTCCGATGCACTTCTGCAGTGTGGACACTCTCTTTCAGAAGAGAGTTTTTCGGAAGATCTCTTCCAAAAAAAGCTTCTTCCGAAAGAAGCCTACGATCTAGATATAGCCTTGAGCTTCCTAGCAGTAGAAAAGATGGTTGCCACTTTCTGCTGTTGCTGCCTCTCTTTGGTGGATTTTTCAGCACCGGGGCATTCACCATGGTCCATGCCAGCGGAAGGCTGGACTGGGATATGGGGCAAGAGTCTATCGAAAGCACAGTAATACTGTGGTTCAGTTCCCTACACCTGCTGAATTCTCAAAACTGTACACCTCAAAACCACAAAACTAGAAAAAGGGAACAAAATCTTACCCTTCTTTTGACTCATCCTTCCCTTCCCCCCCGATACAGTAACAAGCAATGGAAATGCATCATTTCCTGTCCCTTGGGCCACAGACCGGGCCGACCAGAGTTAACAGAAATATTCCCCGCCAGCTTTGGATCAGCCCACACACACATGTGGTTTACTTTCCTGTCTGAGGATTAAGACAGGCTCTCGTCTCTCTCAAATTATTTTTTTCCAACTAAACAATATTCTAGGAACAAGTGCATTAATCCTGTTTCCTAACAATACTGATGTAAGCTCAAATTGCTTTACCGGTGTTGGATTTGCTACTGGGACATTTTTATATTATTCTTAGCTTAGTTTAGAGAAGAAAAAGGGAAAAAAGCCTTTTGCTGTGGTCCTGTTATGAGGCCCCTCTTAATCCTAAGAGAAAATGAAGATTTCTCTTTCTCTCTCCAGTGGTCTGTAAAGCATAAATATTTTAAGCCGGTAGCCCGGAAAATATCTTTCAAGCTTCAATAAAAAGTCTGCTCAAATCACTGGGTTTTTTAACACGAAAGTCGTCATTAACAATTAATAAACTAATTTTACCTTTTCAAATAATTTTAAGGATGGCGCCAGACTAAACGGATGACTGGGGGTGAGCGGGAGAAAGAAAGAGAAACTAACCCATCTCAATAATGTTCAATTAACAGCTCTTTCTCTGATGTGCCTATAAATTCCTCTCTAGTTTTTTGATAGACCAGAAAGTGGGTTCCTTGTTAAATCTGACAGAATCAGGTTCTTGGAGTAAATATTCTTGCTGGAGCATTGTATCTCTTTTAAAACGCATCACTTTACTGAAAAATTAAACACTCGAGATTAAATTTAGTAAGTGTTCTACTGAAGGAGCGGCAAATTTTTCCTCCCATGCATGCTGTGAAGGATGCGGCTGAGCTAGTAAAATGTGTACAGTGCAGAAATAAAATCTTCAGTGCCTGACCCAAAGCCCAAGGAAGTCCAGAGAATCATTCACAGTGGGCCTTACAGCTGGTCCTTGCTGAATAAATGCGTTATTACAAGCAGTGGTTAGGGGACAAGACGTTTTTACCAGTGGTATGGCAGCAATTCAGCCACCCTCGTCATTATTCTTGGGAACCAAATAACCATTAAATGTGTCAGTCATTCTGAGAAATTCAGGCTTCTGCATGTCTCAGGAGATTTACTGTGGAATTTTTAGTCATCTCCCTTCATACTCCCCAGTGGAAGGGAGTGTGGGGCCAATAATTGTACATAGGCTGGCTATTAGCCTACCCATAGATAGGCTCCTTTGTCGCTTTGTCAAAAGAAATACGTTTCTATGTCATAATATTCTTGAGGCTCCAAATGAAGTGAGGGCCCCATTGCTGTAAACACACCTAAGGGTTGACAATCTATAAAGACACTGCTTGGGAAAGGTGGGAAGGGAAACAGAGGCACAGAGAAGAGAAGTGATTTGCCCAAGGTCACAGAGGCAGTCAGTGGCACATCTGGAAATAGAGCACATCAGTCCCTGACTCCAATCGAGTGCTTTATCCAGTAGGTCACACTGCCTCTCATCTACTGTATCGAGATTTTTACTGGCTGTGTAGTCTTTTTCCAGCTGGGGATAAACAATTATTGCACTTGTAGGATCTAGAAACTAGTGATGGAAAAGACCCATTTGGCATAAACATGAGGGCATAAGAACATCCATACGTGGCCATACTGGATCCATTTAGCCCAGTGTCCTGTCTTCTGACAGTGGCCAAAATACCAGGTGCCCCAGAGGGAATCAATAGAACAGGGAATCATCAAGTGAGCCCTCCCCTGTCACCCATTCCCAGCTTGTGACAAACATGTTATCCATCCTTGCTGCCAATGTAAGATTGTTTATAGTAGACTCTTGACTGTAGACAGGATTCCCATTGGCCCCTGGTGTGTCGTGCAATGTATCATTTAACATGTTCAGATCAGGGTAAAGGGCCCTTCATCTCCATGAGAATGGACACTAGCCCCAGTTCCGTTGTTCAGGCCTTTATAGATCCCATGGCATTAATTTATTGATTATTTTAATTAGTAGGACCAAATTCCGGTTCTGTTAACTATCGTTTTCTTCATTAGAGTTGGTCTTCCAATTTAATTGGCTCACTTTTTTGCTTCCTGTTCTAAAATGTTCCATAGGAGAAGTGGTGTGAGGCTAAACACGCCCCAGAAATGGCCCCATCTCAGGACATGGCCATAGCCTCGCGGCATTGAGCCAGTTTTTACTCACACCTTTCTCGGGCTACACTCATCCCACCCATAGGCAGCGCTCCTGTTCCTTTCAGTATGGCTACGTCTACACTGGCCCCTTTTCCGAAAGGGGCATGTTAATTTCAGAGGTCGTAATAGAGAAATCCGTGGGGGATTTAAATATCCCCCGCGGCATTTAAATAAAAATGTCCGCCGCTTTTTTCCGGCTTTTAGAAAAGCCGGAAAAGAGCGTCTACACTGGCCCCGATCCTCCGGAAAAAAAGCCCTTTTCCGGAGGATCTTATTCCTACTTCAAAGTATAGATCCTCCGGAAAAGGGCTTTTTTTCCGGAGGATCGGGGCCAGTGTAGACGCTCTTTTCCGGCTTTTCTAAAAGCCGGAAAAAAGCGGCGGACATTTTTATTTAAATGCCGCGGGGGATATTTACATCCCCCGCGGATTTCCCTATTACGACCTCTGAAATTAACATGCCCCTTTCGGAAAAGGGGCCAGTGTAGACGAGCCCTATGAGTGAAAGATCCCTGAGTTAGAAACACTCAATTTATGACCTTTAGCACATGTGAACACAGCTCACTTGCAGCCTCAGGTGAACAGGCAAGAGGTGCAGGTGGTGGTGAGCGGTGGGAACGTGGGCCAGAGGACTCCAGTGGAGTATCGGGGTGGCTCTGCAGATGGCCCAAGAGAACTGAGGCTTCCCTCCAACCAGTGGCTACACCACCAACCTCTGCTCCACTGTACGGGGAGATTTTGGCAAATCTAGTAATATGCCTGAACCACTATTGCTTACTGCTTAAACTTTAGCAACCAAGCTAACAGGCCCAAATTAGACCTAGACCACAGTCAGGGAGGGGGAAGAAGAAGGAGTCTGGGTGCCACAGAGAGGGCAGCTTGACCCCATGTCCTTCCTGAGGCCCAAATCTCTAGTGAAATCGCTGAGCTATACATTAAGAAAAACAGGAAGTTTGTCTAAATACCCTAAGACATATATCTATCAGGGACCCTGAGCATGAAGTCTCTGAAAAAGAAAAAAAACGCATCTGGTGAAAGTGATGATCAGAAGAAAACCTCTAATTTAACCTTTAAAAAGTGCTTGCCTAACAAGTTTTTGAGTGACATGTTATTGTAATACTAATGGATAAATAGGGGGGAAGTTTGAATTGGGGGGGGTGACAATTTTGGGAACACTTGAAAGGACGCCTCGAGGACTCCCTGAGGACTCTTCACATCTGGATGCATCTTCGTCCGCACCGGCAGACGGAAGACTGGCCATCAGAAGCCTGCTCGGTGTCGCTTGAGAGCCACACTCAACTTCGGTAATTATGGAGGATGGGGTGTTTTACTAACCTGCTGCGGATGTGTGTAAGTGATTGAGACTGATTAAAGTTTAGCTTTAAGTGAAAGCACTCTTGTGTTGTCCTGTCTGTACCATCCATCTATCTGTCGGACGCCTGTGTCTCTCCTGAATTATTTCCTGACACCACCTCGCAGAGAGTAAAATTTACCAAGAGGTTTGGGTTGAAAGAACCCCAGGTAACACCACTAGAATCCTCCAGCCCATGCGCATGCCCCTCACCACCTCCCAGTGAGTAGGATGGGGGCAGGGGATTGGAAGAGTCATCACAGAGTCCCCTCCCTCAAGGTGGGAGGCAAATGGGGGATTGCAAGAGCTGCCACAGACCCCACAGGGGAGGGGGGAATCAGGCAGGGGCTGGGGATGCTCCTGTAGGTGCACCTGCTACTCAGTTGTTTGCTTGCTGCCTTCCCAATGAAAGCAGGATGTGTTCATTCTATTTGTGAGTCAAAAAACGCCCCTAATCATGGCTGATTAGCAAACAAGTCGTGGCCATGATACATCTGTACCAAGGAAAAGGAAAGCCATAATATGTTCTGAAGTGAAGTTAGCCATAATAAACCATTCAGAGAAAGGAGAAACTCCATCACAGGGTATATGCTTTGTCTGAGTCGTTCCACAATAGCCACGCTCATCAAAAAGAAAGCCAAAGTTTTAGGACACACAAAGGGTTCTTCTCCCAGGTGTTCAACCATCGCAACAAAAAAGGAAGTGGTATCCTTGATGAGATGGAAAAAATTGTTGATTTTGTGGCTTGAAGACCAACATCAGCATAAAATGCCAGTTGGCCTGATGTTGGTCCAGGAGAAGGCTCTTATTCCCTATGAAGACTCGAAGAATAAATTAGGCGAAAGCGCTTATGATGTGGACCCATTTGTGGCAAGTTGTGGGTGGTCTAACAGGTTTAGACCTAGGCCAAATTTACAAAACATTAGGGTGAAACATTAGGAAGCTGCTTATGCTGACGAAAAAGCAGCCACTGCTTTTCCTGAGACATTTGCTGCTATAATTAAGGCGGGAAACTACAGTGGTCGTCAAGGGTTTAATGCTGATGAGACTGGACTGTTCTGGAAAAAGATGCCTGGCAGAAGCTACATCTCCAAGGAAGAGAACATGATGTCTGGTTTTAAAGCTGTGAAATCTTCAATCCACTTCATTTTAAAATCCCCGCCCCAACCCCCAGCAAAAAAGTGAAGCCACCCCGATTGACAAAAGCAGAGTAGCTTTTGTTCAACCTTCAAATGCTCTACAGTTCTCAGAAGGGTCAAAGCGCAAGGCTTGGTAGCTTTGGCAATTTTTGCGCCTGATGTTAAATTGTATTGTGCCAAAAATGATATTCCTTTCAAAATGTTGCTTGTGTGAGGGCACCCAGTTGCCCTAGATGATGTTCATCCTGATATCAAGGTTGTGTTTCTACCTCCTAGCATAGCCTCCTCATTGCAGACAATGAACCAAGGAGTTATGCAATCATTTAAGGCTTACTACATCTGTAAAACCTTTGCCCGGACAATTACTGCTCCAAAAGGGGGGAAAGCTTCTACTCACAAAGATTTCAAGGGTGGGAGGTTACAACATTTATGCTGCAGCAAAGAACACTGGGGAGTCTTGGCATGAAGTCATGCAGACCCACATGAATGGGGTTTGATTTCAAGGGGTTTCCAGGAATTCTAAAGAATGTCATGGAAAATATAATGGAGAGAGGGGAAAATTACACGAGCTTGAACTGGATGTGGATGATGGTGAGGAATTGTTGGACTCACATGCAGAGGATCACTCTAATGATCACTTAATGCAATTGAAGGCACAAAAGGTGGCAGAAAAGGAGGCTGCAAAGGTGTTGGCTGAGATATCCCCACCCGAAAGATTCACTACTAAAAAATGTTTGAGGCCTTTCAGATGTTTGAGAGGGGGAGCACTGTTTGAGGAGCAAAACTCCAACTCCTCAAGATTTGCCTCCATTTCCAGTGCTGTCACAAGTGCCCTCACACGTCACGAGGAAATGTAGCTTGAGAAAAAGAAGGTAATTGCCCAGACTTCCCTAGAAACATTTTTAAGAAAAGTGCCGCAAAGGAACCACTGCCCTCCTCATCCTCCTCCAGTTAAACCTCAAGCACCAGCAATCAGGTATTGCAGCAGTAGGAAGAACAAATTATTCCCAGCCCTGCTTTTGAATGCACTGCAGTCAATGGAAGCTTTGTCATTCACTCAAATGGTAGCAAGGGCAAGCCCAAATGAACCTCTCACTGGTCAGACCCTCCTTGGAAGGCCTCTCTCTTGTTACAACGGCTCCAGTCCAATGCTGAGTGGAAGGGTGTCTGGGAACAACAACGTCCTTCAACACAACTGGGGGCTTCTCCTTTTTAGTGGGTAAACAGTTGGCCAGTCAGAGAAACCCTTTCCAGAGATGATTCAAGAGCAAGTCAGGGTTTGCAGTCAGTTCTGTAGGAGAGAGGAGCCCTGGCCAGAGATGGTTAGAAGCACTCATTGAAGTTACTGCAAGCAACTGTTTCAATCTTATTGCACTACTGTTCTGTTTGGCTTGTTGCCAGGCAACATTTCCCTACATGTATCTTCTTCTCAACTCTGCCGTCCATTCAGAGTGCAGTGTGTGAGCTGAGATATACCTGGATTTAATTGTTTTCAGAAAATTGAGGGACACCTTTTAAAAACACCTGCACAAGCCCCGATCCACATACAGCCGCTCCCCAAGTTGCGAACCGTCAAGTTACGACTATTCGCTCTTATGACCAAAGGTCCCATGGAGCAGCTGTAAAGGCGGTCCCTGAGTTACGAACGCGACCCGCGCTTACGAACAGCGCAGTCGCGTGTAACTCAATGGGGTCCGAGTTATGAACAGTTTGAGTTACGGACCAAGTGTTGATCCGTAACTTGTTCGTAACTCGGAGAGTGGCTGTACTGGACTTTAAACTGCATTGTTGCTTCCTCTAAAATACCATGCCAGCGATTACTGTAGTCATGCCTTTTTTTTTATTAAGAGTTGAGCAAATAAATGTCACAACACTAAAAGCATTGGGAACGACTTAAAATATATGTCGGGTACTTTCTGAGTTCACATTTCAAATAGCTTTTCTTTCTCTCCAGGTCCAGACATCCATTGGAGGCGACAATTTATATAGGAAACACAGGGCAATGGGGACAAACTCTCTTCCCCAGCTCCCAAGAAAAGATCAAAGGGACAGATTCTTAACTGGTGTAAATTTATGCAACTCCATTGACTTAGTAGCCCCATTGGCTTTCACAGAGTTATGCCGCAGAAGCTTCTGTACTACAATGGTTCTCAGTGTCACTGTGATTAAACAATAATGACCAGGTATTTCTTGGGGGTAAATGTCTCTCTGGAAGGAACCGATGACCTGCGCTGAAGTCAAGGGACCCCAGCTCATCATTAAACTTCAGAAATACTTTGTGCTGTGGTGAGATTATGAGCCCCGGCTCAAAAATAAAACATAGGAATGTGGATTTTCCCCCTCCCCCAGGACTGATGCTGTTTCAGTCAATACATTTGCCAAGACGAGTTTCTTGAAGTGTCGCTCAGCATTCCATTCAGCTTCTAATAGCAGGTATAAAAATTTTATCTGATTTTCTACTTCCCTCTTTTGAAATATTAAACCTTGGTAAATTATTAAACCCAATGTAAAATGTTACAAATGTACATACATTTCCTAAAGAGGTCTGCTCAAGCAAGCTGCATAATAGGGCTGTTTCTGCCGTGCAAAGAAGTTTCAATCAGGCACTTCTGCTATTAGTACATCTAAGGGCTGTACATGCACATTGCATTCACTGAATCCTCCGTTGAGCTCTTCTCTCCATCTCCGAGATTCATCCATCTCTTAGTCGTCACTTCTGCTTCTTCTTTCCCCTTTGTCTAACCCAGGGGTCTCAAACTCCCAGTCCGCAGGCCATCCCCTGCCAGAGTGATTGCATAATCTAGCCCGGAACTCTGGACTAGGGTCCCGGGCTAGATTGTCCAATTTCTCTGGCTCGGAATGGCTCTCAGGCCAAGAGTTTGAGAACCTCCAGCTCTGTGGGAGGCTGGTCAAGTGAAGTGTGAGAGCTTTAGTGAAAATGTTGACCTTCCATTTTGATCTGAATACAGTTAGACCAGCTGGATCTCACTCTTTGGGTGCCCTGCAAAAGGTCTTCTTTGTGTTGACCACTGTTATCCAGTTAAAACACAGTGGAGGAAAAAAAATTGGTACCCTCTTCAATTTGTTTGGGGAGTTCAGAGTTTAAGTGGTTTATTTTGGTTCTGAAAATTAGTTTAAGATTGAGCGCAGAAACATATCCGCAGGTGCAGTCTTCTAATTTTAAAAAAACACACATGCTTTTTCTGCTTGTATGATGGCTAGGCTTAGGGTTAGGGTTAAGGTTAGGGTTAGGGTTGGGTTAGGGTTAGGGTCAAGCAATACCCATATCCCTATTTCGTAAAGGAGTTAAACAGTGCTTATGTCACAGTGAAGTCAGTTGTGATATAAGCTGTGTCTTAAATAAGCGATTAAAGTCAAACACATGCTCACATGTTTTGCTGAAACAGGGCCTAAGTAACTTGCAATGAATGAGTTATTGGATTAATTTTGTCCATTCTTTCTGTTTGCAAATTGTTGGCAAACTCACTGAGATCAAATGGGCAATAGAATTACTTGAAAATTTGCCATTTAAGTTGTCGATAGAAAATTAGGATTTTGATTAAACTGCGTTTTTCATCAAATCACTGCTTCCAGAATAAGTTTTTTATTTTTTCCTTGAAAAAATGACCCTTGAGGGGGAAGTTCTCTTTGGAGTCCAAAGGCCCAAATATTTAGAGTTGGTTGTTCTGGTGCAGTGCCTCATGTTCTCCTTCATTAGAAGCAACTGTTCCCGCTTGGACTCTATTTCCCATGATGCACTGTACTTACGGGACTCCCATGAGTCACTGTCTCTCCTCCCTAAGGGTATGTCTACACTGTGGGACAAGGTCGAATTAAGAAACGCAACTCTAGCTACGTTAACAGCATAGCTGAAGTCGAAGTATCTGAACTTGACTTTTGGCGCTGTCCACCCTGCAGGAAGTCGAAGAGAGAACACTCTCCCTTCTACTTCCCTTACTCCTCGTGGAAGCAGAACTACCGGCATCAACTGGAGCATCCCTCTCAGTTCAAATTAGTGTGTCTTCACTAGACCCGCTAATTCGAACACTGGAAGATCAACAGCGGCTGCTTCAATCTTCTCTTCAAACCCTTTGAGGAAGAGGTGTGGTGCATCATGGGAAATGTAGTACAACCAGGCAGCCTGACCTATAGAGAAGAATAAAGGCATGAAATGCCTGAGCTACCATTCCCATGATCTCTGCTACAGCACATTCAAATGTAAATATTTTGTGTTTTGGACGAAATATTTCAGTTTTAATTTTTGTGCTGAATACATTTTCCACAGAGGGGAAAAAAACATTATCCAACCAGCTCTAATAGGCAGCCTCAGGGAAAGACAGAAACAGGTCCCTCAGTTCAAACCTGTAGCCTCACACTGCTCCAAAAGGACCAGGTCTTTGAAATGGACTGTGTATGCCAGGGAGAGAAGCCCGTGTCTTACTAAAAGAGCAACATGCACCGTTTCCCCTGTACCAAGGAGTTCAAGCAATGCAGAACATCTCAGGGGGTATGTCTAGACTGCATCCCTCTGTCGGCAGAGGGATGCAGATTAGGCAGGTCAACATTGCAAATGAGGCAGGGATTTAAATATCCCGTGCCTAGTTTGCATAAAAATGTCCGCCACATTTTGCCGACTCAGCTCTTTATCAGCAAAAAGCGGCAGTCTAGAGAGGGATCTGTTGAGAAAGAAAGCCTTTTTCGACAGATCTTGTAAACCTCCTTGCAGGAGGCATAAGGGATCTGTCAAAAAAAGCTTTCTTTCTCGACAGATCCCCCTCTAGTCTGCCGCTTTTTGCCGACAAAGTGCTGTCGGCAAAAAGTGGCGGCCATTTTTATGCAACTTAGACACGGGATATTTAAATCCCTGACTCATTTGCAATGTTGACCTGCCTAATCTGTATCCCTCTGCTGACAGAGGGATGCAGTTTAGACATACTCAGGGAGAGGTTAAATGCCACACTCTCTCCTGGAATAATGGGTCGCTGCAGCTTGAATTTAAGAGAGAGTCTTACACCCTTACTCAGCCTTATCTGACTCCAGCAGGAGCCTGGGCTAAGGTGCACCTCTGTGTGAATAAATGTATCAAAGTCAGGCCCAAATGCTGTGTGATGAAGTCAATTATCCTGGAAGTTGTCTTGGACTTAATAGTCTGTCATTAGCACACATATGGTACTTTATATTTCCTATACGCTTCACAAATATTAGCCTAAGAGTGGCGTTAGAACTTAGTCCTGTGGGTTTTGATGTACTAATTAGACCACTTTGGTTTTATTTCTCAAAAGGTTCTGAACTAAAGGAAGCAAACCAGATGTAAAGTGGTGCTGTGAATTGCAGAGCAGAGTAGAGCAATATTTCTAGTTATTACTGTTTCCAATGTGTATGTCACTTCCAGTCACTATAAAAGACTGGCTATTTTGAACACGTATATTTTTTTTTGAAAGGAACAATGGGAAATGGAGTGTGGATAAGATGTAGGAAGACAACTGAGATAAACAAGAAAAGGGCAGATGTATTTGGCTGGATGGCCTTTTCCTGTTCTTAAAATGTCACATGTGCTTAAAACTCCAGAGAGACATACCACAGTATGTATCCACTGGCTCTCTGTTGTCCCCTTCGCCTAGTTTTTGCTCCACCACCAAAAGTGTCATAGGAAACAAGCAGACTGAGAGATGGTCCCCAGAGACTGTCCTTCATTTCACCCAATCGTATGGTGGGTGCCGATGGAACAGAAAGTCACGTGGCGCTGCTGTGGTCAGTGTCCCAGTTAAACAGAGATGGAACCAGCCCATCCCACAGTGCAAACTCAGTCCCCTCCGTGGTACAACATCATGAAATTATTTCACAGGTCAATGAAGACGCGACGTTGTTGTTCCAGCTCAACTGAATTCAGTAAAGAAAGAGAAAGTCTCATGGGCCTCTGAGCTCCAGGCTTCAACTTTGCACAATAGCCAGTGATAACCATCAGCACTGAACCAATGAAAAACAAGTCAGGAGCTTCCATGGTATCAGTGGGAAACACACTCATTTACAATAATTCCTAGCTCTCTTGAAGCTTTCAGAAGCTAAAGAAACCATGTGGCACTGCAAAGTTCATAGGTTTAAAAATGTAGCCCTTATGAAAGCATACCTAAAGCACTGCTAATTGTTGATTGAGAGGTCACACTCCTTGACCCACGGCCCCATTCTCCTGTGGGGCTCACTTCCCAGGGGTGCCATTGAGGCCAATAGCCTGGCAGAGTTCAGAAAAGGACTGGGCATCGAGACGCATGACAAGAATATCCAGTGCCCCACAGTAAAGATTTGTACAAAGACAAAACTAATCCTCATGCCTCAGGCCGTAGTTCAGAACTTAGGTAAGTTGTTCAATAATTAACCACTGTACTGTTTCACACGCCCTCCTTCGAAGCAGCTCGCGTTGGCCGCTATCAGACAATGACACTGGAGTACAAGGTCCCAGGTTGATCCAGTCTGGCAATTCTTACATCATGAAGCAGAGCAGCTCCACTTAGCCAAGGAGAGACGCATTTAATTTGGGGTGTATTTGGGGAGAAAAGGAGGCAAAGGGAGTGCTTGGGTGATGTGGGTTTATACACTGTTGCAAAAAAAAAAGCAAACATGATTCTAGGATGCATTCACGGGAGTGTTGTGAGCAAGACACAAGAAGCCACTCTTCCTCTCGACTCTGCGCTGATTAGGCCTCAGTTGGAGTATTGTGTCCAGTTCTGGGCACCACATTTCAAGAAAGATGTGGAGAAATTGGAGAAGGTCCAGAGAAGAGCAACAAAAATGATTAAAGATCTAGAAAACATGAGCTATGAGGGAAGACTGAAAGAATTGGGCTTTGTGACAGGCTGTCGGGCTCCCGTGCAGTGGAGCCCTCCAAACCCTGCATGGACAGGAAGGGGCGGAGGCGCTCTGCGGCCAGACCATGGCTCCCCTGCAACGCTGCGGGGGTTGCTCGCACACCGCTGCCAGCTCAAGCGCAGGAGCGCCTGGTGCTAGCCGGCCAACTGGGGGATAGCACCAGCATGGGCGTCTGGGAGGTCAAGGCACCGGGTTTAAAAAGCCAGCACCTGCAGCAGAGGAGGAAGCAAGAGACGCCCGGCAGGGCAGGAGAGGGTCCTTCGCGACCAAGGAGGTGAGAGATGCCTGGCAGGTCGGAAGAGGTTTGTTCACTACCGGGGAGCGGAGACAGCAGAGCCTGAACGGGACCGAGGCTGGCAAAGGTCAGAGGACCAGACCTGCTTCAAGGAACCAACTGGAGGGTAGGAAGCGACCCAGGATGGGGCGAAGTGGAGTCTGTGGGTTGGTGAGTTGCGGGATACATCCCCACCAACTGAGCAAAAGATTAATATCTCTGTTCTAAGGGTCCTGGGCCGAGACCTGGAGTGGGGGCAGGCCCAGGTCTCCCTACCTTCCACAGTCGGTGGAGGTAAGCCTCAAGTGCAATTGACTAAAGATAGAACTGTATGGATTGTGGGTGCTGGGGTAGAACCGGGTATAGTATAGACAAGGTCATGGGTAGAGGGCACGGGGGAAGGGCTGCAGGACTAGCGTTCGCCAGCTCACAATGATGAGGTTTCGGGGAATCTGAGTGAACTTGGGGGTGGAGACACAGTCCCCTCGCCCCTCCCCCCATAGACTGGGACAGGCTTGTTTACTTTAAAAAAGAGAAGACTGAGGCTACGTCTATATACTGCATCATTTTGTCGGCAGAGGAAATGCAAATGAAGCGCTCATTAGCATGTCTCGCACTCTCATTTACATAGTCTCTTCCGATCCTTTTTGCAGAAGAGGTTTTTTTGCGCAAAATAGCCCCATCTACGCTGCATTTTTTTCCTCAAAAACCTCTTCCGCAAAAAGGATCGGAGGAGACTATGCAAATGGGAGCACGAGAAATGCTAATGAGTGCTTCATTTGCATTTCCTCTGCCAACAAAAGGATGCAGTGTAGACATAGCCTGAGAGGAGACCGGAGAGCAGTTTTCACGTATCTAAAAGGGTGTGACAAGGAGGAGAGAGAAAAATTGTTCTCCTTGGCCGCTGAGGATAGGACAAGAAGCAATGGGCTTAAATTTCATCAAGGAAGGTTTAGGTTGGACATTAGGAGAAACTTCCTGCCTGTCAGGGGGTGAAACTCTGGAATAAATTGCCTAAGGGGGCTGTGGAATCTCCAGCAATGGAGATATTTAAGGGCAGGTGAGACAGACACCCAACCAGGATGGTCTAGAGCAGTGGTCACCAACCAATAGATTGGGATCTACTGGTAGACCTGGGAGTCTCTGATAGGTGATCCTGACTGGTTTGGCCAAGAGGCTATTACCCCTCGCCCTGCTACTGCGCATCTCCTGTCCTTTGTCTTGGAGCTACTATACCTGTTGACAAAACTATACCTGCCTCTACACTGCCGCTGAGTTCTGTCGACATAACGTCGACAGAACTCAATAGTTTTGTTGACGGCAATAAACCTCATTCTACGAGGAATAACGCCTTTTGTCAACAGAGTTCTGTCGACAGAAAGCGTTATTGCATCTACACTGTCCTTTGCGTCTACACTGTCATATCTACAAAGCGGCTTGCTTTGTCGACAGAACTGGATGTAGTCTAGATGCTCTTTGTCGACAGAAGCTTTGTTGACAGTATCCGTCGACAAAACTTCTATCGACGAAAGCCTGTAGTCTAGATGTACCCTTAGAGCCCCAGGAGGCACTGGGGAGGAATAACTTAGAATGGCCCTGGTGACGGGCTATTTTGAAATACCAGCAGTGGAGCATCCACACATGCCTTATTTCGAAATAGCTATTTTGAAATAGGCGTTATTCCTCGTAGAATGAGGCTTACCAATTTCAGAATAAGCCACCCGTTATTTTGAAATTATTTTGAAATAACAGAATGGCTGTGTAGATGCTCGCATTGTTATTTCAAAATAACCCTAGTTATCTCGAAATAACAGTGCCATGTAGACGCACCGTAAGTGACTTGCCATAGAGTTAAGGGCCTGATCCAAGTTCACTGAAGTGAATGGTAAGATTCCTACTGAGCAATAACTTTGTCATAGATTTAATATAAGGTCATATATTTTAAGCCCAGATGGGACCATTGTGATCATCTAGTCTGACTTGCATAACATCGGCCGGAGACTGAATCAGTGATTCAGCAAAGTTCTAACTGCTTGGATCAGATCGTTAGGTTTTGTCTCCACATCAGGTTGCCTGCTTTAACTATACCAGGATAGCTAAACAGTGCAGCACCGCCCCTCCACCTTCCTGGTGAGCGCAGTTGCAGAAGTACAAAAGTGCTTTATTGGCATCACTTTGTCCAGTATGGGAAGGGAAATAAGATATGAGGTATCCTATATTTAGGGCCCTTTCAAATTCATGGTCATGAAAAAGGTGTCACAGACTGTGAAATTTGGTCTTCTGCTGGGAAAACTGGTCTTTTGTGTGCTTATATCGATTTCACAGGGGAGAGCAAATTGGGTGTCCTGATAAAGGAGTTGCAGGGAGGGTCGCAAGGTTATTTTAGCGGGAATCACGGTATTGCCAACCTTCTGTGCTGACTTCAGAGCTGGGTGGCCAGAAGGTAGTGGCTGTTGGCAGGGAGCCCATCTCTGAAGGCTGCATCGCAGAAGTTAGGGTGGCAATATTCTACTGTACTAGCCCTATTGCCACCCTGCCGCCTGGCTGATCAGAGTAGCAGCTTCTGATTATGGGCCCAGCTTTGCAGGCAGCAGCCTGGAAGTACGGGTGGCAATACCATGCCATGCCATCCTGATTTCTGTGATGCTCCTGGCCAGCAGCTGCTGTTTTCTAGCTGCCCAGCTCTGAAGACAGTGCCACCCCTAGCAGCAGTGCAGAAGTAATAGTAGCGGTACCACAATCCCCCCCTCCCCCCCCCCCACACACACAACTCCTTTTTGGGTCAGGCCTCTGCAATGACAACACTGTGGAATTTCAGATTTAATTAGCTGAAATCGTGAAATGTATTATTTTTAAACTCCTATGACTGTGAAATTGACCAAAATGGACTGTAAATTTGGTGGGGACCAGGGCCAGATTGTACCAAGGGCCAGATTCTCCACTGGTGTAATCAGCATAGCTCTGGTGTCTTCTAGGGCATATCTACACTATGGAGAAGAACGACCCTCCAGGGGTTGATCTTTTAGCATTCGATTTAGCAGGTCTAGTGTAGACCACCCAAATCAAATGCTGAGGGCAGCCCATGCTAGTGACCTGCACTCCTCATTCTGCAAGGAGTAAGGGAAGCAGATGGGAGCATATGCTTCCATTGGCCTCCCGCAGTGTAGACCCTGCAGCAGCTCGGTTTAAAGTAAGCCGAATCCAGCTATGCAATTTGTGTAGCTGAATGGTGTTCTTTAAGCCGACCTGCTTAGTGTAGACCTAGCCCTCAAGAGTTATACCAATTTGATCTGACACTTGAATGCAAACCTACGGTTCAGGCGAGGGTGAGGTTGGATGGGCATATTTCATTCTAATCATACTTCTGCCCTTTCCAATGGTAACGAATCTGATAACCAGCCAGGACCCAGGACCCCTGCTGCAAAAGTCTCTTTATGGACTGTGTGCAATATAACATGACTGTCTACGTGCATAAGCCCCACAAGAAAAATTTACAACCGTCAGAACATTACTAAGGTTCCATAGAATCACACATAAACTTCAGGGTGAATAATATTGCCACCTAAACGGTCTCTTCTTAATGGGCCCAACGTGCTGAATTATGCAGCACGGAGCCAGGCATGGATTTATTTTAATACAATGTTAATTACTTTCGTTAGCATAAGGAAGCACCTATTTTTGGAAGCACCCATTTTTGCATCCGCTCTTCAGATCAAAGATAGATACTGCCCGGGTTCCTGTGTACATTTAATAAAAATCAAATCGCATCAATGATTTAACAAAGCCCAGCAGTGCTCTTAACAGAATCTCTATCAGAGACTCTGATATGACTGTTTATTATCCTACCTCCCATAAAAGGGATGAATGCGCAAGGAGGTAGTCAGAAGGCAGTAGGAATTCACTGCAGTTTATTAGATTAAGGAATACAAAATTAATTGCTGTGAGAGGAGGCCTTGGAAAAGGAATTAAAATACACTGTGCTGCTGGTACAGACCCATGAAAATGTTTACTGCTGTGAGCAAATGTGCAGTTTCACTTTATTAGGTTAGGGTGAACATTTTAGTCTGTTTTAATATGCATGGGGTTCATTCCTCTAGATCCTACCCTCACCTTCACCCCAAGTTTTGCATTCAAGTGAGCTCAAGATTTCAAAGAAAAACTCATTTTGAAGTTCACAACGAAACTAGAAGGGGAGCAAGTATTTTGTGTAAGTTGTTTTCCAGCACGATATCATAATCAGGGTTCAGTTTCACTTGGAACTGAGCTCGATTTACATAGAGCCAGGTCTTGGTTTATTCCAAAAGCTATGCAGATCTGAATGGGCCAGACATGAGTTGAGAATGTATAAAGGAACTGGTGAGTTCCACTTGGTTTTGGTTTTCACCAGGGGCATTTTGCCCCCAGGTGGTGTCCTGTAGCATGAGAATTGATGGTCCTTGTCACTGAGGGCAAGTCTACACTAGGAAACTATTTCGAAATAACTAAATTCGACTTAATAACTCCCAATTTTACAAAATCGAACTAGCGTGGGAACACTACGGGGACGCCTCGAAATTAGTCCGAGGCAGGTTCTGTTAATGTGGATGCAGTACCTCAGACTTACACTATGTGTAAACTACAAGCCTCTTTCGAAAGAGAGAGTCTAGACTACAAGCAGATTTTTTGAAAAAGCGAGTCGCTTTTTCGAACGAGACTCCAGACGCTCTCTTTCGAAAAAGCACAGTTTTCATTCAATAGTGCCTTTTTTCAAGAGTGCTTTAGAAAAAAGGCATTATTCCTCGTAAAATGAGGTTTACTGTGATCGAAAAAACTGCTGCGTTCTTTCGATTTACTTTCGAAAGAACGCGGCTGCAGTCTAGATGCAGGTGAAGTTTTTTTGACAAAAAAGCTACTATTTTTTTTAAAAACCCGGTAGTCTAGACACACCCTTAGAGCCCCAGGAAGCACTGGGCAGTAATTAGTTTGAATGACTCTAGGGAGTAGTTATTTCAAAATAGTAGCACTGGAACGTCCACACTATTGCTATTTCAAAATAAGTATTTCGAAATTAGCGTTATTCCCCGAGGAAATCGGCAATACAGATTTCGAAATAAGCGGCCCATTATTTTGAAAAAACGGTGGTGGTGGATACTCTCCTTATTAATTTGACCTAAAGGAGATTATTTCAAAATAAAGCCCCAGCGTAGACCAAAGCTGAGTGTGTAGAGTACATACCCCATGGTTCCAGTGTGTCTTTAGACTACCCATTTAAGCAGTTCCTTACTATCTACACCCATGACAGGTGGGCGTGCAGGGTCTGTACTCTCCATGCCGCCCTAAGAGCCTTAGTGCCATTACGTAGTTCTGTTCAGGCTGCAGATAATGGAATCCCCGTACACAATGCGATCAGTGTGTCTCTGAGCCATCACTGCCTACTTTACTGTCATAAAGTAGCTCTCGTTATAGTTTCCTCCTGCCAAAGCCAGGGCAGCCACTGGAGAATGTGCCAGGAAGTCAACTAACTTCTGATTGCAGATTGCCTCTGAGTCTGAGACAGGAGCATGAAAGAACCCCGAGACAGGCTGAGATTTTCCAAGCCGTATATGTGAGTTAAGGGGCCAAATCCCACTGAAATTCAGTCCCTGTGACAAGCGATTTGGGGGGCTTTTGTTTCGGGAGGGGCCTAACTTGAGACATTTCAAATGGTTTCAGCATCCCAATATCACCAGGTGGCTTTTGAAACTCTTGGCCGCTGGTTATAATGCATCATCTCCTCTGAGCCTGGTGTGATTGGACTTGTAGCACCTGGTTTTACTGCCTCAGGGATACAAGAAAGAGTATATTTCATTCAATGTTCCACACCATTCCTGAGAGCTTTCTCCATACAGAACAGAACTAAATAATGGCACCAAGGCTCTGTCTAACCCTGGGATACAAGGCACGGTGTGCAGAGGGAAGACGGTGCGAAAAAAAATCCCCCGCTCCCATTTTCTTCGGTTTGTCCCATTCAACAGAATGGGCAGAGGGGCTGTCTTCTTCTTTGGGATGATGATGTCACAAATATGCACCCATAGGAGTTTGGGTGGGGCAATGACATCATCAGAAAGACTCAAATGGCCAATCAGAAGTGGGCTCGGAACACACAGTGTTAATAGCGTTGCTACAAAGGGGCACTTAAGCCCTGATTCATCAATGCACTTGTGAACATCCTTAAAGTTAAGTGCCTGCTTAAAAGTATAAAGACAGGCCTCGGTGCCTTGCAGAATCTGGTTCTTCACCTATTCTTGGTAAGGCAATAATCCAAATAATGACAGGATATGAAGTCTGACACTACTATGAAATGGTAGATGAGTTTATAGACTCACATAGGGTTTGAGACTCCAGGATTCCTGGTGCTATTCCCCACTGTCCCGGCTATTTTATAGCTTGCTTTGACTTGCGGACAAGCAGACAAGCAGGGAGAGGTATTTTGTGCTTTGTTCTGAACTGACATCCCTCCCCCCAACCCCGCCACCACCAGCCCAGGCAAGTGGCAGGAAAAAAGTGCCAAGCCCTTGTTCTTTAACGAACAAAGGCATCTTAAGAGTGTCAGCTGAGTTTGGCATCCTGCGGGGTGAACTTTTCCTGACAGCCCACATGATACAGAGCACCACGATTCTCAGCCGTGCACATCTTTGCCTGACCCTACCCTAGATGTACCCTCTTTTGACTTTCTTCCTTTAAAAGCCTAATAGATTTTCTGTAGCTCGAGGCAGAGCAAACCTCAGCTGGGTTGAACTAATGTAGAAGTATTAGAAAAGATTGGTGCTGGGAATTCACTTTTTCCCCCCCTCTTCCCCTTGCAGAGCAATAGGAAGAAAACGTATGACCTAAATCTGCCAGGCACCTTGAAAGCAAAGGAAGAAACACATGTGGAAAAAGCATTAGCAAGCCACTCAGCTCCCTTTAATTATTATGAGAATGCCAACATTGCTAAAGGAATAGAAAATAAACAGAATAAGTATTAAATGATTATGGTTTCCCTCGCATATTTCATTTCATCTATCCACCAGCAGATAGTTTTACAGCATAAATAAATCTATTCAGATGTAAACAAGTATCCAACACACACAGAGAGGGGGAGGGGGAGTTCTGGATAACCCTAAACTGCAATCTATAGCACCCCCTACAGCATCTTTGCAGAACGACAGCTTCACAAGCAGGAAGGAGGCCCTGGCAAAACATGAGTTTATTAATTTATTTGGATTTGGGACAATGAAAAATACCTGGGTATAGGCTTTGAGTTAACATTGCCAAGTACTTAAAGTTACAAGTGCGGGGCATTCAGCTCAGTCCCATGACCAATTTGCAGCCCTTACTAAGAATAACAACACTACCCTTCCTATCTAATTGCTATCCTCTGATCCTTATCTGCTTCTTTTAACTAGCCAATCTTTAGGTGCTTATAGGTTACCAGTTCTGCCTACTTGTTTTTCCCTTTGATATTTTCATACCCTCTGCTCCTTGTTTCCCACCCCCTTCCTTTTTTTTCCTCCCCCCGCCCCCCTATTTATTTTGGGTCTGCACATCCTAAACTCAAAAATCTGGTCATCTGAAGAAGTGGGCTGTGCCCATGAAAGCTCATGATACCATCTATGTGTTTTGTTAGTCTATAAAGTGCTATCAGACCATTTGTAGTTTGTTAAGTTTACCCCGATATCAGTCCTTCCGTCTCCCCTAATTCCCCCCGACTGGCCAAGTGAACGGAAGACTCCCTGCAACATGCCCTGAAAGCTGGCAAAGGCAGGCTGTGTTGGACCAGCAACGGGAAGGCCTTCTAGCACCCTGGGAGGCTTACGTTAAACACTCTGCTGGGTGCATGGTGGGTGAACCTAGGGTTCCACTCCTTCTGCCGAAGGCTCTGCCTCTCATGCAGCAGCCAAGAACCCCTCACTCCAGAGGCAGCCTCCAGCCTCTCATGAGAGCCTCCCCAGCTCCAGAGCATGTGGAAGACAGGTGTCCCCAGTCTCTTACCCTGGAGCACAGGCAGGGTGGACTGCCCCACAGGCCAGTGTGATTATTTGTGGGGTCTACGTCAAATATATGGAGTGGTATGTGTGTGATTTTTTGCACCACTAGATAGATAGATAGATAGATAGATAGATAGATAGATAGATAGATAGATAGATAGATAGATAGATCTGTTTTCTTTGCCTTTTTTTGTGTCAGTCATCTCAGGTGGCACACAAAAAATGACAAAGAAAACAAATCCGACCTCCATGAATCAATTTAGCTCTTTTTGAACACTGTTAAAGTCCTGGCCTTCACCACATCCTCTGGCAAGGAGTTCCACAGGTTGACTGTGCGCTGAGTGAAGCAAAACTTCCTTTTGTTTGTTTTAAATCTGCTGCCTATTAATTTCATTTGGTGACCCCTAGTTCTTATATTGTGGGAATAAGTAAATAACTTTTCCTTATTCACTTTCTCCACACCAGTCCTGATTTTATAGACCTCTATCCCACCCCTGCATTGTCTCCTCTTTTCTAAGCTGAAAAGTCCAAGCCTTTTTTTGCAGGGGGACGCAAGCCCAGAAATGTAATTGTTTGAGTCAGGTTTCTGAGGGGCACAGTCTCTTAGTAACACCCAGCTCCGCTTCCCCCATCACTCCAGGCTTCGGGTTCATCCCATGCTGCCCAGCTCTGGCTACTAGCTCCCACTGGCTGATTGTTTGGGAGCTGAGAGCCCACCAGAGTCGAGCCAGTGCCCTTCCCCCAACCCGTGCTGGGTGGGAGCCGAGTACCCCTCCGCCGACGGGGAGGAAGTAGCCAGAGGTGAGTGACACGGGACGGAGACGACGCCCTTGTTGATGGGAAGTGGCGTGGAGGCCAGGACTGGGAGCAGGCACCCATGTGCTGGGCCAACCACCTTTCTACAGGGGAGGGGCTCAAATCCTTGCCCCCCGGCCCTGCTTACTGCCTTCCCCTTGGCTCCCTGCTCCCACAGCCACGTGGCTGTGGGTGGGTTGGGCTGCCCCTTTGCCCATGGGAAATCCGCCCCCAGGGCTGGGCAGTGTAACAGCAGAGCCCGCCCCGCTGGCATGCCGGAGGGGCTGCCGAGGCAAGCGTAAGAGGCGATGCAGTGCTGGTCCTGCCACCGGGGGCAGTGCTTGTGTCCCAGAGCGGAAGCAGGGACTGGGAGCAGCCGTGCCCGGTATGCCTGGCAAAGATCACTGGCAGGGGCCGAGCCCCGTGGAGCCCTCACCAGTCTCTTTCTAGGGACAGGAGCAGGTTGGGGATGTGCAGGAGCGGGCACTTCCTGGTGCAGTGCTTGGCTCTCTAGCTCAAGCTGAGGAGAATCAAAATGGCTGCCGTCATACATGTACCGCCCCGGCCCCTCTCGACCAAGCAGGTGCGATGTGGTAATGAGATCAGAAGACACTGGGTGTGGTTCGTTGGAGTAAACGAAAGAGCAAGGCACATGGGGTGTGTCTAGACTACATGCTTCCGTCGACGGAGGCATGTAGATTAGCCAGATCGGCAGAGGGAAATGAAGCCGCGATTAAAATGATCGCGGCTTCATTTCAATTTAAATGGCTGCCCCGCTCTGCCGATCAGCTGTTTGTCAGCAGATCGGGGCAGTCTGGACGCGCCGCGTCGACAAAGAAGCCTTTCTTGATCGGCACAGGTAAACCTGATTTCACGAGGCATACCTGTGCCGATCAAGAAAGGCTTCTTTGTCGGCGCGGCGCGTCCAGACTGCCCCGATCTGCCGACAAACAGCTGATCGGCAGAGCGGGGCAGCCATTTAAATTTAAATGAAGCTGCGATTATTTTAATCGCGGCTTCATTTCCCTCTGCCGATCTGTCTAATCTACATGCCTCCGTCGACGGAGGCATGTAGTTTAGACATACCCATGGTGTCCATGCGGCAGCACGGCACAAGCAAAGGCCTCCAGGCCAATACACCCAGAGGGCCAGACTGAGCGACTGTGACCTTGAATCCAAAGAGCAGAGCTAGATGCTGCCTGGAGACCAGCTCTTTTCCTTGGAGTGGTGCATTTAGTACAGCATCAGGCTGCTCTGAGTTTGCTTCTGCAGCCCGCAGGAGAAGAAAATCCACAGATCCCTTCTGCTCCGGGTCCCAGTGCTTCGTAAGCATCGGGTGAAGCTAATAGGCAGTGAAAACCTACGTCGACAATTATGCAATTCGAAACTCCCTGGAGTGATACGTTTATGCAGCTTGGGGGAGTCTTCTGTCTTCTCACTTGCCTTTAATGGTGCTGTGACTGTTCTGACGGCCCTGGGATTCAGCTGCTGTTCTGCCTTGCTCCGCCCTCCCTTCTATTCTCCTGCCCCTCTTGCTAAGTGCCTAATGTCACCCTCTTCCCGCAGTGTCACCTTTCTGTTGACTGACTGCCATGAGGGGAGGTGCGTGGTGGCTGAGTCACACCGGGTCCTATCAGCTTTGACACCAGCGCCGAGAGGAAATCTATATTTTACAGCACAAATTACTTAAACACCAGGTCACGGCTTCCATCACGCCGCTGCAAAGAGAGCATGTGAGGTTTCCTAGCGCATGGCGACAATGCACAAGCAAGTTTACATCTCTCTCTTGCCAGCCAGAGCACAGCCCGTGTTAACCCTCCTTGTAGGACCCTGGACAAGACACTTGCCTGCTTCATGGGATCCTGGTGGTTCTGAACGGTTTGTAAAACACAGCTGAGGGTCTGGGCTAGAGGGAGGAATATTTCATGCGCTCCCCGCCGGCTCATGTGGTACACTTTAGGAGACACCTTTGGCAGGGTGCTCGTGATGGTGGGAAGGAAATACTGGGGTGCTCCCCTCGGCATGAGAAGGGAGAATGAATGTAAGCAAGGGGTGTGGTAAGAAGCCCCTGGAAATCAAGTAGGCATGAGGACGAGAAATAGACATGCTGGGAATTCGGGGTTAGCTCCTATTGGTAAGAGAGAGACACGTTTGAGCTTGCACATGACTGGTTAGTTTCCCTGAGCTGAAGAAGAGCTCTGTGTAAACTCCAAAGCTTCTCTCTCTCTCCCACAGCGGGTAGTCCCATAAAAGTAAATTCAGAAGCCAGCAGCCTATACCCGGGGTTGGCAAATGCCTGGCTTCATTACCACGTGAATGGCTGTTTCACAGGTTCAGTATTCTTCTGATAGCTCTGGCAGGCTTAACATAAGAACGGCCGTACTGGGTCAGACCAAAGGTCCATCTAGCCCAGTATCCTGTCTGCCGACAGTTGCCAGCACCAGGTGCCCCAGAAAGGGTGGACCAAAGACAAGGATCAAGTGATTTGTCTCCTGCCATCCCTCTCCAGCCTCTGACAAACAGAGGCTAAGGGCACCATTTTATCCCCTCGCTAATAGCCTTTTATGGACCTAACCTCCATGAAATTATCTAGCTTCTCTTTAAACTCTATTATAGTCCTAACCTTCACAGCCTCCTCTGGCAAGGAGTTCCACAGGTTGACTACACGCTGTGTGAAGAAGAACTTTCTTTTATTAGTTTTAAACCTGCTACCCATTAATTTCATTTGGTGACCTCTAGTTCTTCTATTTAGAGAACTAATAAATAACTTTTCTTTATCAGCCCTCTCCACACCACTCATGATTTTATAGACCTCTATCATATCCCCCTCAGTCTCCTCCTCGCTTCTTCACTCTTAAGTTCACTAGAGCAGTGTTTCTCAACCTTTTTTGATAAAGTACCCCTTTTTTAAAAAAAGTTATAAGTACCCCCAGTACCTACAGTTTTCAGACACATATTTTTTTCTACCCTTGCAACACATTTGTTTAAACAACTTAATCGTAGCCGGGTGGGGGATGACATTTCTGGGTGTAAAAAGTACACAAATAATAAAGCGCTGTAAAACTTACAACAAAAATTCAGTTTTTCTCCAAATTTCAGTTGTGGTGACATACCCCTCAGACGTCTCTCAGGTACCCCTAAGGGTACTCATGCCACTGGTTGAGAAACACTGCCCTAGATTCTCTCTGCTGGAAGCAGAGCCGCAGAACAGAGATCAGGAAAAAGCGAGAAGATGAGCATTAAGACCCAGTGGGGTCCCAAGTTTTTGGGTGCTCCCCACAGCTTCATATTCTATGAATCGATAAGGACGGCCCTGTTGAAACTCTGTGGAATTCAGCAGAGTTGCACACACTTACGCTATCAGTATTAGGCCCGTTACTTCTAATGAACACCTCCTGAAGCTGCAACGGCAATCCCATTTCCAGCCGGGGAAGTGTTTTAATTACTCTAACAAGTGTTATCCTCGGTTTTCAGCTTGTTCTATGGACATATAGCTACTCAGGTTATAGATCAACAGTGCATGCAAATTATACAGCATTATACTTGGGCAGGGACAAAATAATGAATGTAGCTCCAAGGGGGCAAGAAACTAAAACACTCTGGATTACCTTGGGTTTTTCTGCTAAGAAAATCAATACAGCTAGAAATGCAAGCATCACCAGTGGAGTTAGACTACAGTGCCGTACTGATCTCAGGATAAACTATTGAATGGCTTTAGCGTCCACTTTTTTTTTCTTTCAGATTCACTGTGTTGTACTCTGGAAGCTGTTCGCTATTATGAAGAGTGGGGGTTTTTTTTGTCTCCCATAAGGTCGCTTTATTTGTCAAGTTTTATATTTTATTTCCTTCCCACAATTCCCAGCATCAAGGGACACTATGATTTTATGGGTTAACACCCCCTGAGAGGATGTCTACCATGAATCCATAGAATGGATCTAGCAAGTAGACAAATCAGCACCAACTTCCACTATGCTAACAAGGGGTCTGAGCCATAAGAAGCAGCTTTGCGTAACAATCTTGGCTGTTTTCACAGTTGATTCCCTTGTGGGTCTGAGAGGAAGAGTGGTTGGTGGTCAAACTCCCATTTGTGTCCAAATTCCTGTAATTTTTCCAAGGCACATTGGTGTCCTTTGTCAGAGAGTACAGTGTCTGGAATGCTACAACGTGAGCCCAATCACTGACTTGTTTCTTGAATTAGGCAGAGAACCAACCGCCCAAAGATTTAACACTGAGCCACTGTAATTAGATGTCAGTTTTCGGTGAAAGTAATTAAGTGGGCTCCTGCTTTTTCTTTTGGTCAGGTGGGCAGCTCACATTATACCTGAGTCTCTTTCTGCTCTCACACAGCCAGCAAATTCACATTCTTCCGTCCAGGAGCAGGGCTTTGCGTTGGTTCCTCTCCGTCCCATCTCAGATAGGTGTCTGTCAGTTCCCGGGGTGAAGCATTTATTTTTTGCATGATATCCCTATGTAGCACAGCCAGGAGCTCTGGCTCTATTTGGATGTGCCCTTGCTCGGGTTCTGACGGGATTCTGCTGGCCTAAAGGACCGGTGGTTCCTACACAAGAGCTACATCCCAATCCTTGCTCCAATTCGGCACACTGGAGCCCTAGTAATTCCTCTAGCCGGCAGCATGACGGCACAGGAGCATCCATTATCATTCGCTTTGGGTGGCATCTGCTTGCGGTTGGGCTCCTAGAATCATAGAATCATGGAACCATAGAGCTGGAAGAGACCACAGGAGGTCATCAGTCCAGCCCCCTGCTCTAGGCAGGACCAATCCCAACTAAATCAACCCAGCCAGGGCTTTGTCAAGCCAAGACTTAAACACCTCTAGGGGTGGAGACACCACTACTTCCCTAGGGAACCCATCCCAGTGCTTCACCACCCTCCTAGTGAAATCGTTTTTCCTAATATCCAACCTGGACCTCTCCCACCACAACTTGAGACCGTTGCCCAGTGGCACTCAACCTCCTGCCTTGGAAGCGGACGTGTGGGTTTCGCTTCTGCAGCCAGGTGTGGACAGAGCTTGGACAGAACATGTGTCATTCCTGTAAAGCACCGCGCCCCTTTTTACATCCGCTGGTTACTATCTACCTTGATCTTATTGGGATTGGCTGTCAGTTCCTTAGCATGTGAAGAACATCCCCAGGCTGTCTGCTCACAGCAATTTGAGTCACATTTTTTTCTGGGTTGAGTTTTAGGCTCTCGCCCCTGCATTGCTGCAAGAAAAGCTCTGGCGTGACCTTGCTCCATTTCTGGGTCGTGGCTCCTGTCACCTACAACGAGGAAATTATCTGCCGTTATTTTCACCCCAGTCATTCTTTCCAGGGCTTGGGTGAGTTTCCTCGGGAATTGCACTGGCGCTGGTCTTGTGCCCATCGACATGTGCAGCTCTCTGTAGTGGGGCTACAGTGGTTGTCAGCAGGCTGGATTCTTTATCCAGGTAGGTCAGCCAAAAAAGCCATTCTCCACATCACAGATTGTAAAGCTTCTGGCATTGGAGAGTCCTGGCAAGATGTTGTTGTGGAGAGTGGCATCTTTCCAGTGCCTGGTTCAGTAGCTTTGGGTCCATGCCAATGCGTAATTTGCCTGATGGTTTCTTCAGCACCACCGTGCTGCTTACCTAGGCTGTGCTGACTTCTGCGGGCGCTAGGATAGCTTTGTAATCCGGCACACAAGGAGGCTGAAAGCCTGTAGTGCATAGTTCCCTGGGAATTCGCCTCCCACTGCAAGGATCTGCTGCCGGGTTTACATCCCGTTGCAACTCTTCTTCCAGGCACCCGTCACCTTTGAAAACATCCCCATAGGACTTTAAAGTTGTTTTCCTGGTACACTAAGCTATTGTCTTTTGCTTCTTGCCCTGCAGCTCTAAGATTCTGATGCTGCACCCAGCATGGCTGAATGCCCCAATAGGGCTGTGTGGTGCTCACCATCCACGACCACAAACTTCAGTGAGTGCCCTCTGTCATTTTTCCAGGTTAGATGCTGTCATAATCAGAAGGAGTGCTGACCTGCACCCAGTGACTAAGGGCTTAACTCAGGTACCTACAAAAGTGTCGGCTGGGGGTGGGGAGTTCGGGCAATCAGCCAATAACAATGCAGGTAGGAATTTCAAACTGCAAAAGAGGGTTTTTTTTCTCTCTCTCTCATCTTTGTTTGAGATCAGAGCAGTTTCTCCCAGGTATTGAGGGAGATGGGAGACACTTCCCTCTCCAAGAACAGACTTCTTGAAATGTGTAAATAGGGAAAAGTTAAATAGTCTGTCCGGGTTTATTGTTTTCCTTGTTTGGGGGTTTAGAAATCATATTTGAGCTGGCTAATTGTTTTTCTCTTTTGTAATTAAGGATTACAGCTCAGGGACTTTCCCTGAATATATATATCAAATTGTGGCTATTTACCACCTACCCAATTTACTATACTTGCAACAGTAGTTTTGTTTTCATAATTAAAGAGTTTTCTTTTTATTCTAATTAACTGGAATAAATTTCAACAATTGGTTGATTGTCGTGTCTTTAGGATTAAGTGCCTAGGTACAAAGGCAGAGTCTATATCTGTGGATTCCTTCTGTTTTCTCAACTCCAAGCAAAATGGAGGTGGAGCAGGGGGGAGAGCTTTACTTTAGGGACAGGATTCCCTAGTGATCTCTTCCCTGATTTTCTTAGAACCACTTGGGTGGTGTCAGCGAAGAACCAGTCTTGTTTTCTTTTTTGAATATCAGATATACTGAGATTGAATAAGTATCAACGGGGTAGCCATGTTAGCCTGAATCTGCATAAACAGCGAGACGTCCTGTGGCACCTTATAGACTAACAGATTTATTGGAGCATAAGCTTTCGTGGGCAAAGACCCACTTCGTCAGATGCACGTTGTGGAAATTCCAGAGGCAGGTATAAATATACAGGCATATGAAAAGAGTACAAATCAAGAGTAAGGCTAGAGATAACAAGGTCAATTCAGTCAGGGAGGATGAGGCCCACTTCTAGCAGCTGATGTGGAGGTGTAAACACCAAGGGAATGTCTACACTAACACCCTAATTTGAACTAGGAAGGCTAATGTAGGCATTTGAAGTTGCAAATGAAGCCCGTGATTTAAATATCCCGGGCTTTATTTGCATCTTCCCGTCCGGTCACCATTTTTAAATCCCCTTAGTCCGAACTAACTGCCTGAGGCTACACGTGGCAGTCAAACGTTAACGCGAACTAAGTCCTTAGTTTGGACAATTAGTTCGGACTAGAGGGATTTAAAAATGGCAACCGGACGGGAAGATGAAAGTAAAGCCCGGGATATTTAAATCCCGGGCTTCATTTGTAACTTCGAATGCCTACATTAGCCTCTCTAGTTCGAACTAGGGGGCTAGTGTAGACATACCTCAAGAGAGGAAAAACTGCTTTTGTAGCTGACTAGCAATTCACAGTCTTTGTTCAATCCTAAACTGATAGTGTCAAGTCTGCAAATGAATTGTAGCTCTGCAGTTTCTCTTTGGAGTCTGTTTTTGAAGGGTTTTTTTCTTGAAGAATGGCTACTTTTAAATATGCTACTGTATGTCCAGGGAGAGTGAAGTGTACTCCTACAGGTTTTTTGCATGTTACCATTCCTAATACCTGATTTGTATCCATTTATTCTTTTACGTAGGGACTGTCCAGTTTGGCTGATGTGTACGGCAGAGGGGCATTGCTGGTATATGATAGCATATATTACATTGGTAGATGTGCAGGTGAATGGTCCTGTGATGGTGTCACTGGCGTAGATATGTGGGCACAGTTGGCACCAAGGTTTGTTGCAGGGATTGGTTCCTGAGCTAGAGTTACTGTAGTGTGGTGTATAGTTGCTGGTGAGAATTTGCTTCAGGTTGGTGTTATTTACATAGCTGGAGTTGCATACCGTAAGCCAACCTTTCGGGTGTAGTATAGACCTGGCCTCAGAGTCAGTCCACATCCTAAAGAATTTACAATCTAAATAGACAAGGAGGAGGAGAGACCATGATTTGTCCAATGTCACATTAGAGAGCTGTGGCAGAGTCCAGGGACCTATCCATGAGACCACATATGGCCACTACTCTGTCTAATTCAAAAAAGGTGGTGTAGGTTGTACATGCCATTACCACTTCCCTTCACCTAGTGATGGTGACATTCAGCAATCCTTCTAATCAGCGAAAGAGTCACCTGATGTGTCCTTTCATACTAAGAAGGACAAATAGCCATGCCCCCTGCCCTCACTGCTGTATAACGGTACCATTGGATGAAGCCAGTGTCCTGCGCAGAGCAAAGCTAGTGCAAACACTCTGTATGAGTAAATGACCAGTGGTTCTCTATTCTTTGTTCTGTCCTTGCTTCAGCACCTAGATTGCAGAAAGCTGATGGAACTGGCTGACAATCCTGCTCAGTTTTATTATTTTATCTCAGGAGGGGAAGTGGCTCTAGAAAAGGGGACAGAGGAAGAGAACTCGCTAAAGGCCCTGTCATCACTGAGATGTGACAAGTCCTTGCTACCGTCAGAGGTCATCAATGACACTCGCGTTATGAGTACCATTGTACACCATCACCAGGAAAGCAGGGCTCTGCAGCAATCTCCTGCCCGAGGAGTGCCTCCTAACTACTTCAGCAAGCACCTTACACCCTCAGGCCTGACCACGAGTTTTGAAGAACCTGGACCCCCCTGCCTCCAAAGTAAAAGGCTGCATCATGCCTTGAGCAGCATGTATCCTCCCAGAACACCTGTCCCCGTTGCAACGCCTCGCATCGAATCCATAAATCAGCCAGGTGGTAAGTATTCCCCATAAAAGATCATTTTCTGTCTCACAGTCACAGCTTGGCTATAGGGAGTAAAACAAAACGTGCAGGATTCGAAGTCTCAGTAGTAGCTGTGTTAGTCTGTAACTGAAAAAAACTTTAAAACCAACGATGATGCCAGACCCTTTGAATCCTGAAAAAAAAATTAAAAAACAACAAAGTGTATTTTACTTAGAAGGAAACCTTAGTTTTCCCTATTGAGGCCAGAGATCTAAGCACTGAGGTGCTGAATGACAGCGTAATCTATAAAACTCGGATGCTACAAGGTATTTCTTCTCTAAAGAATGAGAAGATGCTAAACAGTGTGAGATTAATCACTCCACCTCTCCATTCCTCCTGCTTACCTTGTGGTTCATTAGGTCCCAAAGAGCTTTTATGTCTGCCTCTTCTATACAAACATGGGTAACAAATCGATGGCATCACTTTGCAATCTCTATCTCGATCCACACTCATTAATCCAAACAGCTGAAGAGATAATACATTGGTTTGGGATTCCAGGATATTTGTCAAGGTATAGTCAGTTGCATGCACAGCATCCATTTCCCACCATGGGAGGTGCATACACATCCAAGTGATGGGACAAACACACCTCCATTCTCTGTTGACTGATCTGGGCAATACTCAGCAATTTCACTGCACAAGAACAGGTTGTGTGTCCATTTCTCCCCTGAGATTTTATCTCACAAGAGCGTTGTGCTTCCTTGAAAGCAGAATCTCCAGATGATGAAATAAAAATGAAATCAGTATTGCTTTAGAGCAACAATTTCTGCATATGCTCATGCACATCTCATACATTGGCCCAGATTCACTTGATATTTAGCTAAGTTCATGAACCAAGCTGATTCATAGAATGATAGGGTTGAAAGAGACCTCAGGAGGTTATCAGGTCCAGCCCTCTGTCCAAGGTAGGACCAATCCCAACGAAATCAACCCAGTCAGGGCTTTCTCAAGCCGGGACTTTAAAACCTCTAAGGATGGAGACTCCACCACTTCCCCAGGTAACCCATCCCAGTGCTTCACCACCCTCCTAGTAAAATAGTTTTTCCTAATATCCAACCTAGACCTCCCCCACTGTAACTTGAGACCATTGCTCCTGGTTCTGTCATCTGTCACCACTGAGAACAGCCTCTCTCCATCCACTTTGGAACCCCCTTCAAGTAGTTGAAGGCCACTATCAAATCCCCCCTCACTCTTCTCTTCTGCAGACTAAACAAGCCCAAATCCCTCAGCCTCGCCTCATAAGTCATGTGCATCAGCCCCCTAATCATTTTTGTTACCCTCTGCTGGACTTTCTCCAATGCGTCCTCATCCTTTCTGTAATGGGGGCCCAGAATTAGATGCAATACTCCAGACATGGCCTCACCAGTGCTGAATATGCATATGGTTATGCATTGCAACACAACATTTGGGAACAGTCGTTCAAATTCAGAGCTGTTTGATTTAACCCAGTTCATGTCTTTTCGTCAGCATTCATGTGAACAGGTTTTTGTTTGAATATATATGAATTCTATTATTTGCATATAAAAAAACAGCTACACCCCAAATGTTCATTCAATCATCTGCTATTTAAAACATTTCATTGATCCAAAAGGAGACAATATTTAAGTGCCAGTCAACTTCTGCAAGTAACAATCAATCAGAAGCAAAAATTAGAGCAGGTCAAAATTTTCTGAATGTTGAAATTTTCCCCAAATTTTGAGCTTTAACGTTTACAGCGTTTTTTTTAAAGCCAGGAAAATTTCAAACATTTTACTCTTTTCTGACTAGCTAAGTTTTTGTGATATTTTGAAAACAGTGATTTGTTTTATTTAAATTCACTGCTTCCCCTACATTTTGACCGCCTGTATTCAAAGATTGCAAATTACCCATAATCTGAAATGTCTGAAAATAAAACTTTGAAGAGCAATTAAATTACTTCAAGTCTTTTGAGAAATGATTTGAAAACCAGACTGAGGGGCTAAAGCCCTAACCCTACAAAGACTTACCACATATGCTTTGCTATATACATTAATATTCCCATTAAAGTAAATAGAAATAGTCCTGTACCTAAAGTGAGGCCTGTGGTGAAGTCTCTATGGTCTGGTCTACACTAAAGGGGAAAGTTGATTTAAGATACGCAAATCCAGCTGCTTTAATTATGTAGCTGGAGTTGAAGCATCTTAAAGTGCATTTTGGCTCCGTTGACACAGTGGAAGGTCGACGGGAGCACGCACTCCCATCGACTTCCCTTACTCCTCATGAGAAGCAGGCCTGCCAGTGCTAAACCCACTAATTTGAACCCCAGACATCGACTGCAGCAGTGTCAAACTGCTCCGTAGTGTAGACAAGCCCTATATCGGGGTGGCCAGCCCATTTAACAAAGAAAGCCGAAACTGCGGTGGAAAAATTGTGAAGAGCCGCACCAGAATTGTCGAGCAAACAAAAGGAAAGCTCCCTACCCCACCCCCCAGAATTGTCAAGCAAAAAAAAAGGAGAAAGCCCCCCAGAATTGTCAAGCAAAAAAAAGGAAGCTGCCGCTTTAAGACAAGAATCAAACTTAGGCTTTTTGGCCATATCAGGCTCCCATCGATGACCACCATGTTGGGTGCCATTTTGAATCGCCACCCCGATGAGCACAGGAGAGCCAGGGGCCGGGTGGGGGGGGGGAGCTGAGGGCAGAGGCTATGGCGGGTGTGCAGAGCGGCTTCGCGAGCCACAATTTTGGGGGAGAAGTGCTGCATGCAGCTCGCGAGCTGCAGCTTGGCAACCTCTGGCCTATATGATTCTAGCCTCAATTTACAATGAATGCTATTTGCAACACCAGAAGGATTAGGAATATTTTTCCCAGACAAAGTTGGATAATTGTAATTGATGACCCTTTGAAAAGAAGAAGAGAGATGCCTTTATCCTTATCTAAAATAAGGTCAACAAGTAGCACCTTCGTGACTAACGAAAACAGATAGCATCATGAGCTTTCGTGGGTAAAACTCACTTCATCAGATGAACACTAGAACAAGATGATATTTTTCAGCCTCGTGCCATCAGCATGTACTGTCAGAAGAGAACAACTACCTCAACCAAATGTCACTTTGGACTGTCGAGGAGGTTCTTCCAGACCTACCTTCCTTTGCGTAGATTAAATTGAAACCAACACGCTTTGTTTTCGATCAGGAAGCTGTTGTATCTATTGTGACGATTAAACAGCCACTAGTGGCTGCATGTCTGGCAAACAAAGTGATCCTTGTGTCTCGTTTGCAAAAGGCTCCGGCTTCTTAGGATGAAAAATGCCATATAAATGTACTGCTGGCCGTTATCTAGTTTTCTAAGAAGATTCACTCTGGGGATAAGATCTTTTATGCCAACTGTTAGCTCAGAGTAAACTTTTATGGTGAGGATATAAACTTCTTAATATAGGAGTTTTATTATGGAAAACTTGACTGGCTAGAGGGTCAGTAGGAGCAATAGTTTCACACAATTTACAGCCAACTCCACTTAGATTTACTGGAATACGTATATTTCATTGCCAGCTTCCAAAATTGGGAACAGTGCCTTTGGTAGCCAGCCTCTCTTTCTGGTGTGGTATGAAAGCAACATCCAGTCGAGTTCTAAGACAGAACTGCTGCATGTATTTAATATAAATCGGATCATCAGTTCAAATATCCCCACAGCTAATTTGTCAGCATGCCCATTTTAAAATCAGTGGAAAAATACATCAGGCCTTATCTTCAGATAGTGTAAATCTTCATAGCAACACTGACGTTAATAGAGCCATGCTGATTTCACTAGCTGAGAATATTTATTGCTCTTCTGGTGTGGGCGGTTTTTGGGGGGGTTTGGTTGGTTGGTTGGCTTTTGTTTTGTTTGTTGAAGCAAGAGTACAGATCCATTTTCTCATCACAGTAAAACTCTCCAGGACACACTCATTGGTTCAGAACTGTACTTCATGTGTTATGGCACCATAGTGTATGCCTGATGCCTTGTCTTACCACATTCCTCAGGCCCCAAATTGCTACTGATTGAGATCAATCCGTTAAACAACAGCCAGGTCACTCTCATACCCCCTGAGCAAAATCCGTTTGCCGCAAATATTTCTTCTCATCCAAGAGAACCACCTGCAAGTTGGCAAGTCTTTATAGCAGGATCAATAAAGACCAGACTCACTGCATGCCTCTCTGTGCAGCTAAATAAAAATCACTCGTTGCCTTAAGGAGTTTGCTAATGGTCAAATATTTTGAGTTGGCTTTGAAGCCCAAGAAGGTGCATTTGAGCTTTTCTATGCTCACCTGTGTACCTCTGGAAGAGTTTCTCCAAAATCATAATGAACATGTAAAATCATAGAATCACAGAACTTGAAGGGACCTCGAGAGGTCATCAAGTCCAGTCTCCTGCCCTCACAGCAGGACCAAGCAACCTATATCATTCCTGATAGGTGTCTGTCTAACCTGCTCTTAAATATCTCCAGAGATGGACATTCCACAATCTCTCTGGGCAATTTATTCCAGTGTTTCACCACTCGGACAGCCAAGAAGTTTTTCCTAATGTCCAACCTAAACCTCCCTTGCTACAGTTTCAGCTCATTGCTTCTTGTGGTCAAGAAGAACAATTTTCCTCCCTTCTCTCTGTGACACCCTTTTAGATACCTGAGAACCTCTATCATGTCCCTTCTCGGTCTTCTAAATCAAACAAGCCCATTTACTTCAGCCTTGCCTCATAGCTCATGTTCTCTAGGCCTTGAATCATTTTTGTTGCTCTTCTCTGGATCTTCTCCAATTTCTCCACATCTTTCTTGAAACGTGGTGCCCAGAACTGGACACGACACACCTGTTAATGTGTCCCAGAATCATATTTGCTTTTTTTGCAAGTGTCACACTGTTGACTCATGTTTAGCTTGTGGTCCACTATGACTCCTAGATCCCTTTCTGAAAAGTTTTTCCGTTCAAAGTATTTGTGCAAGAGAGCGTCTAGATTGGCACGGATGCTTTTGCGCAAAAAGTGCTTTTGCGCAAAAGCATCCATGCCCAGTATAGACGCGCTTTTGCGCAAGAAAGCTCCGATGGCCATTTTAGCCATTGGGCTTTCTTCCGCCAAAAATTAAGGTGCCTGTCTACACTGGCCCTCTTGCACAAGTATTCATTACAAAGTCAGTGCTCTTGTGCAAATTCAAGCGGTCAGTGTAGACAGCTGGCAAGTTTTTGCGCAAAAGCGGCCACTTTTGCACAAAATCTTGCCAGTCTAGACGCACCCATTATGTGTGAAACTGATTGTTCCATCCTAAGTGGAGCACTTTGCACTTGTCCTTATTAAACTTCATCCTGTTTACCTCCGACCATTTCTCCAGTTTGTACAGATCATTTTGAATTATGACCCAGATCATTATAAAAAATGGGGAACTTAGAGTGTCGGCACTTTGTGCTGTGTGATCCTATGTGAACAGCTTCTCTGATGTCATTTTGGCACTTCAGGGTTCTGGCCAGAATGAGAAATGCAGAGGCCATGTGAAAACTAAGAATACTCCTTTGAACCAGGCTTCTTAGAACCTCCAAAAACGCAAACTAACGCGCAGAAACAGAAAACAATTCCAGAGCGGTGGCGCGCCATCCTTCTGAATTTGTTTGTCTTGCCCCACACATTGAGCTAAAAGGCGGAAGGTCTCTCTGGGTAAATCTACACCACAGAGAAAGATTGAAGCTGCTGCTGTTGCTCTTCCAGGGTTTGAATTAGCAGTCTAGTGAAGACAACTAATTCGAAGTAAGGGGGTGCTCTGGTTGATGCTGGTAGCCCTGTTTTCACGAGGAGCAAGGGAAGTCAAAGGGAGAGTGTTCTTCCTTCGACATCCTGCAGTGTGGACAGTGCCAAAAGCTGAGTTAAGCTACTTGGACGTCAGCTATGCAATTAACGTAGCTGAAGTTGCGTATCTTAATTTGGCTTTGTCCCGCAGTGTAGACATACCCTCTAGGCTTGCCGAGTTGTAGATTTGTGACTAGAGCACCATAGTAAGAATCTGATGAGCTGGAGTCTTTCCCTGACTCTTCTAGTGATATGCTGTGTGCCCAAGTGAATTGCTTCCCCTTTGTCTAAGGCCTGGGGACGGGGGAGCAAGCAAAACCTTCTCTGCTCTGCCCCAGCCTTCTGAGCAGCCTGTGGCACTTCAAAGCCCCCTGATTGGCCTAGGGGCAGGGGAGTGCAGGAAGTCTCCTTCCACACCAGGGTCATGGGCACCTAGGGGGAATGTGGGGTGGGGGCAAAGGCACGCCCTCACTCCCAGACCTATCATTGTCTGGGGGTGGTGAACCCAGAAATATCTTGGCCCCGCCCCTTCTTTTTTATACCCCGCCCCTCCCTGTGCGGCCCGGGGGCACTTCAAAAATTTCCGAAGTGGCCCCTGGCAAAAAATTATTGCCCACCTTTGATTTAGATTGTGTCTGCCCCCAGATGCTTACAACTCTTACTATGTGTTGGTTCAGGACCTATAATAGCTGGGCCTCTTCACTGGTTAGGGCATCTACCTCTAAATTTCCTGGAGCAGCAGCTGATGTGATAGAATTCTGTACATGTGTATTTTCACTCCCCCTTTCTCAATCACAAGGATTCTAGCACTTTTCAATTAGGACAGACGTGCTCTACATGTTAATACATCAATCTTTTATTGCTCTTGCTTCAGTCCCTCACCAGCAGCTTGCGCAAATAGCTTCTCTCAAACAAAATCTTCCTTTTTTTTTTTTTTTTTGCCAGAAATAGAAACCAGCCTCTGCCAATAGCCATTTGAATATTTCATTGTTGCCAGATGACTTGTTTTTTTGTTTTTTGTTTTTTTGGTCATGGCTTTTTGTGCATTTCTGAACAATGTGGCAAAGACATCTCAGTGCTTTCCAACAACAGCCCAGGGAGCAAACGGGGAACGCTCACGAGAAACAGAGGCTTAGCAAAAAACATTGGCTGGGACCAGAGAGCAGACTGAGCAAATCTCCTTGCCAAAGTCGGAGCAGAAGTACAGGAGTTCGACCAGGCAGTTTAAGTTTCTGGGTCAAATTCAGCTAAGGACAATAGTCATTCTAAGCGAGTGGCTGTCTGGTCATGAGTGATGGGTAGTACAGCGTCTTCGGGGGCCACTCATGATCCTGATGTGCCTCCATCTCCATTTCTCTCATAAAAGGATCTGGGGTCCACCTGGATATTGGGATGGGAGGCTAACAGGGAAGAGAGGACCAAGGGGAGTGGAGAGAGGAGGTTTGCTTCCCTTTGGTCCTGATTCACTGATTGCTCTGCTGCATCACTACTAGAGACATTGCATGCAATGCTGCCCCACACACATTAAGATAACCCCTAGGGAAGGAGAGCTGCCAGGAGCAAGCTCTGTCTACATCTCCTCCACCTTCCCAGAAATGTCAGGGTATTTTGGGGGGTAGGCCTGGGAGTCGAACCCTCACCTTCATTAGAGCGGCACTGAGCAGACCACTGGAGTCTCAGTTCCTCGGAGCAAAGTCTCCTTAAGTAGTGTTCCATAGGTTGACATCTATTTGGTTCAGGAAGACATATTCCCCCAGGTCAGATGCAGGTCACATCCCAGGATAATCTGGGTATAGCACCTTGATCTGCCCACCTTGATTCTGCTACATGGTGGGGTTCAGAGGGGATGTCGTGCCAGATTTCTTTATAAAACACGTTATAGAGTAGTAGAAGTTTTACCCGGCGTTGCTCGGGCCCTTAACTCAATTAGTTTTGGGGTTTGGGAGACATAAAATGAAAATGTGCATGCTTCAGTTCAATCATCGCCCAGGGGCAGGGCTGAGGAGGGCAGTTCAGGATGCAGGCTGCCCCGGGGAGAAAGGAAAAATGCAACCCTTTCTCACCGCAGCACCTTGGGGCCAGGTGAGAAGCACCTCTCCATGGCTGCTGCAGCTCCAGTGGGCACAGCTGGGGAAGCGGCACATGTCCCCTGGCTGGGGTAGGTCCAGGATTGGTTCCCCCTGCATCCCCCTGCCAGAGAGAGGAATGTGGCAAACTGTGCACTTTCCCCTCGCTCACTAATGAAGGGGAACGGCCAGCAATGTTCCTGTATGAATGGGGGGGAGCTTCACTCCCCTGCCCTCTCTAAAGGGTGCCTGGGGGGTGGGAGGCTCGGGGCTGGGACAGTCCTAGATGAGGAGGGGGCAGGGCAGCCCCTTTCACCTGCCGGGTGATTCTGTCTCTTTTCTGTCTGATTTTCTGAGACACAATCCCATTCCAGGCATGTCCCATTGTCCCAGCACAACCCAACCCTGCCCTTGCTTCAAGTTATGATATGTGGAAGCTGTATCCCCAGTATGGTGGGCCTAGCTCTTCCCGTTTAGGAAAGACTGAGGGGGGACATTATAGCTGTTTTCAGATATCTAAAAGGGTGTCATAAGGAGGAGGGAGAAAACTTGTTCATCTTGGCCTCTGAGGATAGAGCAGGAAGCAATGGGCTTCAACTGCAGCAAGGGAGGTTTAGGTTTGACATAAGGAAAAAGTTCCTAACTGTCAGGGTGGTCAAACACTGGAATAAATTGCCCAGGGCGGTTGTGGAATCCCCATCTCTGGAGATATTTAAGAGCAGGTTAGATAAATGTCTATCAGGGATGGTCTAGACAGTATTTGGTCCTGCCATGAGGGCAGGGGACTGGACTCAATGACCTCTCGAGGTCCCTTCCAGTCCTTGTATTCTATGATTCTATGAAAGCCCTGATATAGCAAAGCACTTAGCTGCATGCTTAAAATTAAGCTTGTGCTTAAACCCTTCCCTAACCAAATGTTCAACTGCTTGCCTTCACCTCGTTGCAGTCAGAGTGACTTATGCGTCACTTCGATGTGCTTTCAAAGTGCTTTGTGAAATGATCTCCTAATTTCATTTATTTCTATGCTTCATTTCTAACTCTGAAAATCAAGACAGCAAGATGCAGCTTCTATCCACGTCCAGTGTGTCAAGAGTTCATGAATCCTAAAGCACTAACTCTGCCATTGTATCTCTTTCCGTCTCTGATTAATTCAAAGTGTGATACATCTTGCCATAGGATTAATATCTTAACAGAGAGGTAATGGGTAACATGACATTTAATCTCTTTGATTAAATTCTGTAGTAAAAATGTCCTATCAATAAAAGAAACAATTGAGACAATTATAAATTATCTTCAATGTTGCAAGGTGATGGATGTAGTGCTTACAGAGGGTGAGAACTCAGAGTCCATTAAGAAGGAGAAGGGTTTTTTTCTTCCCCAGCCTTAAAAGACATTGTGGCTTAAGGCAGGTTTTCCTGCGACGCTTTTGCTTAATTAGCAGAAATCTTCAAAAGAAGTTGTCATTTTTGTCTGCTGCTGCCTGGTTCGTTTTCAGCTAGAAATGACCAGAGTGGCAACAGTCAAAGCTCAGCCTGATCTTCCTGTTTTCATTAGATATGATTTATTAAGTGCCTACTGTGCTCTCAGGGCTACCTACAGCAAGAACTCCTCCAACGGGTATGTGATCCCTAGCTCTGCAACAGAGTTCTGATGGGAGCTTGGGCAAGTCACTTATGCTACGTTTACACTACGAGTTTTCTCTACAAAAAATATGCTAATGAGGGACTCATTTGCATGAGGCGTGCTTCATTTGCATATTTTCTGCCAATCCGTTTTTGTGCTAGGGGTTTTTGCTCAAAAACAAGCAGTGTGGACATTTTCTTTTTGCGCAAAAAAAACCCCTTTTTCCACAAGATTGTTATGCCCCAAAAAAGGAGGCATAAGGATCTTGCGGAAAACGGGGGAGAAGGGTAGCGCAAAAAAACCCATCCACACTGCTTGTTTTTCGTGTAAAAACCCCTTGTGCAAAACCGGCTTGAATAAATTATGCAAATGAAATGTGGCAAAATGCTAATCTGCGCTTCATTTGCATAGGCTCTGCCTGCAAAGCCAGCAGTGTAGATGTAGCCTTACGGAGAGATTTTTCTAAAGCTCAGCAGCCACAATCCGTATCTCCCCTAGAGTGTAGAAATCAGAACCATGGGTCTTAGATCCAGCCCCTTGTACAGAGCTGGTCTATGCATTTGGACATAAGTGTGACAGTAGGAATGGCAGGTGCTGAGCACTTTCAAAGTTCTGAACCCAAATGTGGATGCTGAACTCTTGAAAATCTGGCCTGTCGGGCCCAAATTCACCACTGGCCTGCACTTGGTGGAGTCCCTTATACAGTGGCCGCTCGACACCTCCCATGTGAAGTTCTATTGAGGATCATTGCTCTTGTAGGTCCTTTCCAACGTCTACATGCAACCACTAGGGGTGTGTCTAGACTACATGCCTCCGTCGACGGAGGCATGTAGATTAGACAGATCGGCAGAGGGAAATGAAGCCGCGATTAAAATAATCGCGGCTTCATTTAAATTTAAATGGCTGCCCCGCTCTGCCGATCAGCTGTTTGTCGGCAGATTGGGGCAGTCTGGACGCGCCACGTCGATAAAGAAGCCTTTCTTGATCGGCACAGGTATGCCTCGTGAAACCAGGTTTACCTGTGCCGATCAAGAAAGGCTTTGTCGACGCGGCGCGTCCAGACTGCCCCGATCTGCCGACAAACAGCTGATCGGCAGAGCAGGGCAGCCATTTAAATTTAAATGAAGCCGCGATTATTTTAATCGCGGCTTCATTTCCCTCTGCCGATCTGTCTAATCTACATGCCTCCGTCGACGGAGGCATGTAGTTTAGACGTACCCTAGGTGAACTGATTGGACGACTCAAGCACCATCAATATGCTGATGATGCAGCTCTCCACCTGTCCTTCATCTTGCACGGGGAGGGGGCTCAGGGCTGGGACAGGAGATTGAGGTGTGGGGTGCTTACCTGAGGCAGCTCCCTTTTTATGGGGCAGGTGACACCACTGCCAGCCCCAGGGCCCTGGCTGCCAACTCCTCACACAGAGACCCAGCCAGTGGCCAAAGGTTCCGCTCGGCTGTCGGCCTCATGCCCGGGGGCTCTACGACCGGCCTGCAGTCCTACTTAGCCACTGACACCAAGGGCTTCGCTGCTGGACCCAGGTCTTGGCCTCACTTACTGCATGGGGGGTCCAAGCTCCTGGCCCCACACATGGAGCCCCTAGTTCTGGCCCCAATCTCTTCTGTCTTTCCCCTGTCTGCATCCTCCCCTCCCGGAGCCACGGCCCTGCTCCTGGCCCCAGCTCTAAGGACAGAGGTAAGGGAGGGTGCAGATTAGCACCCCCCTCCAAAAATAGTTCCAGCACCATGGGGTGATCTAAAGCCAATTCTAGCCTAGGCACATAGATCCCTAATCACTTCATCGTGTGCTTCATTTTAAGCCCCATGTAGAGCAACCTGCCTGGAACCTGGAGGGAAGAGGATGGTTTGCAGGAGGAAGATTTTGGAAGGACACCAGACACCGGACACCAGGAAGTCAGTCTAAGGAAAGTGACAGGGGGAGCAGCTCTGGAGTTAGTCGCTTTATTAAAGATCGAGATGAATTTAATTGGGGCATGTCTACACTAGGAAATTATTTTGAAATAACTCACAAAATAACTAGTCCAAAATAGTGTGTCCACACTATGGGGAAGCCTTGAAATGAGTCCAAGGCAGGTTCCCTCTATGTGGACACGCTACCTTGACTTAGAGCCTCAGGAAGCACCAGGGAGTCATTACTTTGAATGACTCTGGGGAATCGTTATTTCGAAATAGCAGCAGTGGCGCATCCCCACGACCACGATTTCGAAATAACTATTTTGAAATCAGCGTTATTCCTCCTGGAAAGCAGGAGTTGTGATTTCGAAATAACCAGCCCCTGATTTCAAAATAACGGGCTGGAGAGTGTGGATACTCCGCTTGTTATTTCGAAATAACTCTCTACCGTGGACCGGAGCTAGCAGTGAAACGTTCACTCAGGTCATTGCCCAGCACATGGGACATGAATCTTCTCGAGGGCCGAAGTCCGTTGTTGACTCTCGCAATGTTATCATGAATCTCACTATAATTGTTGGAGGGTTTTTAAGCCCTCTCTCCTGTGGTTATTGCGAACAGCTTGAAAAGGGCTCTGAACGCAGGCTACAAGCAAATACAAACATTCCTTTTTTTTTTTTAATCTCAATATTTTTGTCTGGCGGTGACCCGATATTTGAACATCTGTGGTTTGCAACACTGTGCAGTCCGAAGCCTTTGCTTAAGTGCTTTGCTGAAATGGGGCCTTTGACTTGAAACTAGTTTCACGGGTGGAGTAAAGGGATTACAAGATGAATATCCTACATAGCACACGAGTGAGGTGGCAAATCTCAGGATTCATGAACACCAAGGCTACGTCTAAACTACACCCCTCTGTCGGCAGAGGGATGTAAATGAGACGTATCGAAAGTGCAAATGAAGCCAGGATTTAAATATCCCATGCTTCATTTGCATAATGGCGGCCGCTACTTTTTTTCGAAATGGGGCTTTTTTAAAAAAATGGCAGTTTAGACAGGGCATTTTCAACAGAAATGCCCCATTTCGAAAAAAAAAGTGGCAGAGTACAGGATCTTTCAAAATGGGGCATTTCTGTCAAAAATACCCATCTAATCTGCCATTTTTTTTTCAAAAAGCCCCATTTCAAAAAAAAGCACTGGCTGCCATTATGCAAATGCAGCACAGGATATTTAAATCCCAGCTCCATTTGCACTTTCGATACGTCTAACTTACATCCCTCTGCCGACAGAAGGGTGTAGTCTAGACGTAGCCCAAGTGTCCAGCCTGTAAGATTTAGAGATCTCCAATGGATGAATGAGCAGCTATATCAAGAGTGATTAAACTGAAAAGCTTTCCATTTGGTCTGAAGTGAAAAAGACGAGCGTTCTGCATCTGTTGTTTTGACACATTTTCACCTTTATGATTTCCTCTCTCTCCCTGGTCTCCTTTATTTAGTTACTCTGGCTCATTAACCTTGAGAAAGTGAATAGCCCCAGAACACTGATTTCACCTTTAGCTATCTTGAGAGTCCTCGTTTAGCAAAACAATCCTGAGGCAGTTGAATACCCAAAGCAGTGAATGTGAACAGCTTGACTGGGGGGAGAACAGTACAGGAACCAGGAGAATATGTAGGCTACGTCAACACGACAGCGTTTACAATGGTGCCGCTGCACTGATGCATTTTAGGTGAAGGTGCTCTAAACCTATAAAGGAGAGCTCTGATGCTAACTTAATAACACCTGCCCTCCCCCAAGCGGTAGTAGCTACATCAGCCAGTAAAACTCCCCCGCCAACATAGTGCTTCCTACACTTAGATCCGTGTAGTTTACATGGGTTATTCACACCCTCGAGGGACATAAGTTATACTCAACTAACCTGTAGTGCAGACCAAGTCTATGATTTAGCACTAACGTGGTAAGGTTGAGAAGTTTGTACTCCATTTGGTGAGTCTGACGAGCCCAGAGAGGCTACAGGTAGTGCTGGACTACAAAATAAGTGTCCTTTCTGCCGAAAAGGGACCATTGTGTTTTCTTCCATGGCAAGGTGACCGAGTGACTTAGCACTGAAGTACATGCCATATGTTTCTTGCCCTCTTATGCTCTCTTCTCAGAGTCCCTTTGCTCCTGCTGGGTCATTTCTCCAACATTTCCACCCGGGATTTGGCCCAACTCTTGTTTTTCCCCATAGCTGTGCCCATAGCACAGAAGCTCCTTCCTGTCCTTCCTCTTCCTCCTCTGTGTGGCAGGTCCACAGACATGTGGTGCCTTCCCTCATCTCCCCCACTATTAAAGAGGCTGTAATTGCCTGCATTCTAAACTGGCTTCCCTTATATGGTAGAGTCCGGGGAGGGGGGGAAATATGCCTGGGATGCTCTTTCCGAGGGATCCAGAGAGCGATGTAAATGATGGACCCTCTTAACCTCTGGCTGAGTTGGTGAAGTCCTCAAATCCTGGGGGAAAGACATCAAGTTAAGGGATTATGGCAGGAGTGGGTGGGGGAGGGTTCCGTGGCCTGCAGTGTGGTCAGAGAAAATGATCGTGATTAAGGCTACGATTCCGTGACTTCCAGCGACCTCCGTGACTTCACCCAGTGGGAGCCAGAAGCTTCAGGTTCCTCCTGCCATGCAGTGGAGGCACACAGCAGCTCCCAGCTGCCATGCCCGGCAGGAGGACCCAGGTGTTCCAAGCAGGCCCCACAGCTGGCTAGCCTCTGCAGGTGATGTGGGGACCCCATCCCTCACTTCCCCATTTTCTCATGGCTATTTTTAGGAAAAGTCAGGGATGGGGCCATGGGTTCCTGTGAATTTTTCGTTATTGCCCATGACCAGTCCATGACTTTTGCTAAAAATAGCCATTATGAAATCTTCCTCCTCAATCCCTTCTTGCTTTGAAGTCTGTGAGTCCATGACCAAGAGCTTTCTTGTATTCTCTTAGGGTATGTCTACACTGCATGCTTATTTTATACCATCTCATAGAGTTGGAAGGGACCTTGAAAGGTCATTGAGTCCAGTCCCCTGCCCTCACAGCAGGACCAAGTATCATCCCTGACAGATTTGCCCTCCTCTTGCAGGTCCTCTCGTCCAAACACCTGTCCCTGAAAGGAGCTTTGACTCCTAGCGGATGCATTAATATGACGGCGTGGTCGATTCCATTCAATTCCTACTTCCAAAAGAAGTATTGCCAACTCCAAGCTTTTCAAAAACCAGAATATTTTTTTTTAATGAATACATTGGTTCTTTTGATTTGCCATCTGGATTGTAAGCCTTTTAGCATAGAGGTGGGCCACATTTTCGAGCTCTTCTCTGCAACTGTGACGTAGTGTGGGTACCTTGCTGGTTGCTATGCTGGGCGGTGGGCTGTGAGTGACCTCCGCTGGCTGCTGTCTGTAGCACGGCCCAGCAGGGCAGGGGATGAGTCATTATGCAAGGGGCTCCGAACCTGTCTAACCAGTTACCTCCCAGGGAACGGAACAAAGGAAGGAGGGCGAGGTCAGCCCTGGCAGGGGGACAGGGCTGGAAGGGACGGGGAGATTTTCCTGGCTGGGATCATGGAGGAGGCAGCCTAGGGAAGGGGCTGGAATTTAGGGGCCCAGTCTCCCCCATCTCTAGGGGGGCTGAGGCATCCTAGGCCTGCCCTGTAACCAGATTACATCAATGCTGTGCTGTATCCTGGAGAAGCAATAAACTCCCTCTATTTACTGGCTGGCGGAGTCTGTTCGTGCCATTACGGGGGTGCAGGAGTCAGGGAAACCCCAACACACCATCACAGCAACCACAACTTATTTTTCATTTAATGAAAGTTGATATTCTCCTGCATTCACTTGATTCCAGGAACTGCAGCGTTAAGAACGATACCAAATATTGGATAACTCACGCGACATGAAATGAAATGAAATCCATAACGCTTGGTCGCTGGAGTTGTCCCACAATCTCCACAGTTCGGGTGGCATTTCACTTTCCGTTCCCTTTCCTGGGCATAACAATTCCCAGCCATCAGCCTCAAACTGGATTGTTTCCATTTTGACAAACTAGGTTCTTGTCCCATGTCTGACATCTCACAGTAAGCTCCTTATAGGCCTTGGGACGTTTTTGAGCCGTTTGATTGCAATGCAGAGCTAGACCTAAGGCACAAGGGCTTTGTCTACACTGCCAGCTTTTGCCAGCAGAGAGTATTCAAATGAAGCGCTGATGAGCATTTTGTCACACTTCATTTGCATAATCTATTCGAGCCATTTTTGTGCAAGGGGGTTTTGCGCAAAAACAAGCAGTATGAACATTTTCTTTTTGTGCAAAAAACCCTTTTGGCGCAAGACCCTTACGCCTTTCCTGGAGAGTAGTAAGGATCTGTGCAAAAAGGGGGTTTTGCGCAAAAAGGAAACATCCACACTGCTTGTTTTTGCACAAAAACAGCTCAAATAGATTATGTAAATGAAGCACTACAAAATGCTAATCAGCACTTCATTTGCATACCCTCTACTGGCAAAAGTTGGCAGTGTAGACAAATCCAAGGTGACAGAATCTGACTCTCCCTCTACTGAAATCGATCAGGCTACGTCTACATCGCGCATACTTGTGCAAGAAGAAATGCAAATGAGCCACAGCGATGAATATCTCTGTGCCTTATTTGCATACCTAATGAGACACCATTTTGTGCAAGGGGCTTTTGCACAAGAAGGAACAGTCTACACTGCTCCTTCTTGTGCAAAACCCCCTCTTGAGCAAGAGCCGTTGTGCTGCTTATTTTGGGGCAGAACGGCTCTTGCGCAAGAGTTTTTTTTTTTAGCAAAATGGCAGCTCATTAAGTTTGCAAATGAGGCGCAGCGATATTCATCGCCGTGCCTCATTTGCATATGGTCTTGCACAAGAAAGCATAATGTAGATCTAGCCTCAGTGTTTTTATTCCACAAGAAGTCCCTTGAAGAAGTCTATTTGCAGAGTAAAGTGCTACCCAGCTATGATGTTAGGCCCCCCACGTTTGGATCTGGATCCATATTTCTTGGGCTCTATCTTTCAGAGAGCTTGGGCCATGAAGTTCTGCTCCCTCTCCAGATCCAGATCTCCAGGATTCAGAGGGCTTTGGATCTAGGTTTTGGTTCAGACCCCTGTTTAATAATAATGCAAACTTAAGAATACAAGATGAGAGATTGGAAAGAATAGGTTATAACTGGTTAATGCAATTTCAGTTTCCGGTAAATTTGAATTCCAGCTAAAAACTCAATGAAATCACTTCTTGATGGACATTGGTTATGTACTTTGAAGGGGCTTTTATTTTTTACAACAGCTAGAAGCTGTGTAAAGAGAAAACACGGGACTGGAAAGAGCTTTTACTCCCCAGCACAGATTGGCAGATGCAGCCTTGAAACCGGAAACCTAAGAGCCGTAATGCTCTTCTGTGTGAAAATCAAGGTCACTGATGCAGCAGAGAGCAAGGTGAGAGGCTCAATCATGTCTCCAGCAGAAGCAAAGGGGTGTGCCTGCTCTCTTTAATGCTAACCGCCTAGGAACACCAGAGGTAGTTGCAGGAAGAGGGTGTCTGCAGCAGTAAAGCATCCTAAACGTTGCAATTCTACGCCTCGGTGAAGTACGACAGTCCTGCAGAAGCAGTGGCACAAGCCAAATGTGATTGACAATTAGACATGGAGAAGAGGGAGTGCAGGAATGGAGGGATTGCCACCCGCTCCTTAACTCTCAAATGTCAGGCACTGATATGTTGCAGATGCTAACTCAGGGAGGAAACAGCACATAGGGAGAGTGGTAACAAAGTAGTGATTCCGAGTACGCTCCAAGTACACTCAGGTTTTAAGAATAACAGCAACAATAGTCACCATCCAAAATCAGGTCATGGGATTTAGCACAGAGAAGTAACCAGTTTCACATTTTTCCCTAAAGCTAATCCAAATCTCTTGGATCTGCTCCATTAGGCAGGAAATCTCAGTACAACAACTTTCCTTGTGGTATTTTGACAGTTCCAGTTCTTCTCTTTCCAGGGAGTTGTAGGCTTGAAGGCAACACAAAAAGTGATAAATCCTCCACCGACCCCAATATTTTTAAACTTTACAGAACACCAGAAAAGGTTCATTGTGTGAGTTGGTGCAAGCCAACCTAGTTTTCCTTTAATATCAAAACGCTTGACCTTGATTCAGTGAAAACACTCCAGTCATCTGAAGAAGTGGGCTGTGCCCACAAAAGCTCATGATACCATCTACATGTTTTGTTAGTCTTTAAAGTGCTACCAGACTATTTGTTGTTTTTTAAGTTTATAATTTTAAAAAGTCTGCGAACCCAAATCATAAAGGTCCAGCAGTTATTTTCTATCCTAAATCCAGGAAATACTCTACTACTTCAGCTACCAGAGTGTGATAGCAATTGGTAGATGATATCAGCATCTTTACCAAGCAATTTGTGCCTGAAAGCAAGTCGTATTTGGTAGAGTCATGAGCAACACTAGGGGTACGTCTAAACTACATGCCTCCGTCGACGGAGGCATGTAGATTAGCCAGATCGGCAGAGGGAAATGAAGCCGTGATTAAAATAATCGCGTGATTAAAATAATCGTGATTAAAATAATCTTTGTCGGCGCGGCACGGCCAGACTGCCCCGCTTTGCCGATCAGCTGTTTGTCGGCAGATCGGGGCAGTCTGGACGCGCCGCGCCGACAAAGAAGCCTTTCTTGATCGGCACAGGTATGCCTCGTGAAACCAGGTTTACCTGTGCCGATCAAGAAAGGCTTCTTTGTCGGCGCGTCACATCCAGACTGCCCCGATCTGCCGACAAACAGCTGATCGGCAGAGCGGGGCAGCCATTTAAATTTAAATGAAGCCGCGATTATTTTAATCACGGCTTCATTTCCCTCTGCCGATCTGGCTAATCTACATGCCTCCGTCGACAGAGGCATGTAGTCTAGACACACCCTAGGATATCACCGACAGAACGTTTGGTGACACTTCTAAATTGGTAGGGAAGCTAAAAGCAATCAAGGCTTCCTTTCAAATTTGTCATGCTGAAGGGAAGGGAAGAGTCAAACTGGACATTGTGGACAAATACCTAAATGGGTGATACAAGGAGGAGGGAGAAAAATTGTTCTCCTTAACCACTGGTGATAGCACAAGAAGCTTAAATTGCAGCAAGGGAGGTTTAAGTTGGACATGAGGAAAAACTTCCTAACTGTCAGGATGGTTAAACACTGGAATAAGTTGTCTAGGGAAACTGTGGAATCTCCATCTCTGGAGATGTTCAAAAGCAGGTTAGATAGACATCTATCAGGGATGGTCTAGATCCGTGGTCACCAACCAGTAGATCGCGATCTACCAGTAGATCTCAGGGGCTCTAAGGGTAGCTCTTGAGCCCTCTCTGAACTGCGCGCATGCACAGTACATTTACATTAGATTTTCTCATTTGAGGAGCAGCTACTCACCGAGCAACAACACGGGTGAGTAGCTGTGAGGAATGGTGAGAGCTGGGAGGTCGGGAGGACTGAAACACCCCAGCAAGCTGACTGTGGCTTTCAGCTGAAAGAGGCTGCCCCGCGCTCCAGCTGATCGGCAGCTTCTCCTCTGCACTTGCCCACGTGGAGCTTGGTGCACCCTGGCTAAGCGCCATGGCCAGCTGGCCGGGCAACCACTTCTCTTCCCTCCAGCCCGGCTGCCCTGTGCTCAGCCCAGGGAGGCTGCGTCTAGCTCCAGCTGTGCTGCAGCAAGCTTCCCAGGCTGAGCGCAGGATCACAGATGCCCATCTGATGGACTATATACAACTAGCAATCTCAGACTACAACCCAGACTTCAAGACACTGGCAGATACTCTTCAGTCACAGGTGTCACACTGAGACTTTGTTATTGGAAGAAAAAATATATAATTATCAATACTTGATTTTAGATTTACAAAATAGCAGAGAACAGAATGTATAATTGTAAATGCTTCATTTGACATTTAAATAGCATGAATTAAAAACAGACCATTTATTTCATAACTATAAACATGTGATTTTAATTTTATATATTGCATAATTTAAACTGTTTAACATAGTGTATAAGGGCTGGGGATAACAAGTGATGGACAGGAGAATAGAGGGCGGGGCTATAAGGAAGGGGCGGGGCGGTAGATCTTCACCTGTTCTGAGGTTTAAAAGTGATCTTGGGTGTAAAAAGGTTGGAGACCACTGCTCTAGATGGTGGTTGGTGCTACTATGAGGGAAGGGGACTGGACTTGATGACCTTTCAAGGCACAGGTGGGGCCTATAAGAGAGGAAAGTGAAGACAGGAGCCGGTGATTGCTGAGAATGAAAGGGGCAGAAGGCCATTGCCGTGGGAGAAAAGTTTGGGTTCTGTTTGGGACACTGAGGCGAGAGGACCTGCAACACGGCCTAATGGGACCCTGGCAGGATGCTGGTTAGGTGAAGTCTAGAAGGAGGAGGTTTGTGCCGCAGGCTGTGACTAGAGAAGGAATCTTTGCTTTGTATTGCCTTCTTGATTGGCTGCTTCCTTGTTAGCTGAAAGAGGCGCCAAAAACCCAACTCAACCCACCAGCCACACGGGGTCAGCAGCTGCTATGTGCAGGCAGAGTCTGCTGCTCAATTGGTCCCCACATTCAGAAGGAGCTCCCTGCATTCTGAAAGTGCCAGAGAGCTTTCGATACTAAGGATGCTTACAAAGTCCGTTTCCCATGGGTGCACGTGTCCCATCTCTGAGGTGGTGCTAATAATGAGCAATTAGTTCCACGCTAAGCAGGAGCGACCCAATGGCTGTGCAGCAGCTAGCGTGTGAAGTCGATTTGGGGTTCTGCTCTCCCCAGGGTGCACAGCACTTTCTACCTTGGTTTATTGCACTGGGCACTCGGCGCCTACCCTGCACAGGGCTCAGCCCTCAGTTGTCCAGAATCTGCTGGGGCCAGCTGGGGCAGAGTCGTGAGGAAGTCGTGTTTGGGAGGGGCTGTGACTGTTTTATGGGGCGGTCAGTTATGGGATTGTTTTCCTGGGCCTTATGCTCCTCATGCTTAGTGCGATGTTCTATGGGTCTCTCCACTCCGCAAGGAAACCGTCCACAGGGCTGAAACCATCAGGGTCTCCCGGGAGGGCAGGCTGGTGAGCAGGTGAGTTCCAGTGTCTTCCCATGGGGAGGAGACAATGGGTCTTATGGCTCTGCAGAGATGGTTTCCACATGCACCGGTGGGGGGGTGAGGTTCAGGATCAATAGACCCTGCTCATTAGGGACACCAAGTGGATGGGCATAGTCAGGGCGGTGCTTGTATCTCTGTGCACCATGGTGAATGGCACCAAGAAAGTGCTACAGCACGATGCCACTCTTGAAGCCAGAGCTCCCCGTCCGCCCCTTGGGCCACAGGGCCTCCTGGAGAGTTCGTGCTTTGGACCTCAGGGGTAGCTGGAGCCCCAGTCTCAGGGCGAATTTCATCAGAACAACGGAAGAGATCGTTGGGAGTTGTTTACGAATGTCTCACTCGCTGCCCAAAAAGGCCCAGTGGTGGGAGGAGGCCACATTGGTTAAAAAAATCAGCCTGGTTGAGAGAGAGGTGAAAGCCCTTGCAAAACGCTGTAGAGAAAACAAGCGAGAGAAATGGGAAGCGGACAGTAATAAATGCAAATCAGAAGCTAAGAATTTTTGGGGAAAATATTCCGATGAAGACGTAGCATGTGAGAGCCTCCAGAGAGAGTGGCCAATCAGTCACCCCTATCTCCGTGTGAGCAAGCTGTAGGAAATGTGTGTAGGGTTGCCCGGTGTCTGGTTTTCACCCGGACAGTCCGGTATTTTGTGGCCCCTGTCCGGTAAAAAATCAGAAAATACCAGACTTGTGAAATGTCTGATATTTTCTGATTTTCTCGCACAGAAGGCCGGTGGGGCCATTCTTCCCCTGCTGTGTCTGGTGGGGGTGGGGGAGCAGGGAGCACGGGGATTTAAAGGCACAGTGACCCTTTTTTTTTTTTTTTTTTGCTCAATAACTTTGATCCCCCATTTTGGGGGTTTTTTTGCTCAGCCAATTTTTCCCCACCATGTTCGAGATATTTTGTGATCATATCTGGCTACCCTAAATGTGTGTGTGTCACTTCTCCTCATGAAAACCTTAAAGGAAGTAAATACACAGACTCCAGCCACACAGTGTTTCTTTTTAACAAGGCCTCAGTCCACTCAATGTTCATTTGAACGTTTGCGCTGCACAGTTCGGAGTGAAGGCCATTGAACTCACTTGTGTTCGAGTAATTTAGCCAGGCATCCCATATTCATCTTAAGGAAATATGGTCATCCCACCATTGATGTGAAATGGAGTCTTAACTAAGTGTAGTTCATCCTTGGCTAAAAAACACAGCATTTCAGTAATTTCCTATCTGGCTGCTCTGTGTTTCCTTATAATTAAACCAGAAGGCATATTTTCTAAGTCTTAACACCCACTGTTGTTTATTTTTGCATAGTATCCTCCACACATACACTTCTTCCTGCCTCCCTGTCGTCTGCCTATAAACAGAGTGATAGAATTAGATTCTGACGGGTTGGCCGAGTGCTGCTGACCGTCACTCAGACCTGTTCCATCAAGGCTCATTCAGAGAGAATAGGAGTCAGGATTCTCAGGTTCTAACAAACTCGGGAGACTGGACACATTCTGATCTCAATCACACCCATGACAACCCAGATTAACCTCAATATTGCTACCCCTGATTAGGTAACTCAGACCAACCCTAACCTGGCAGGGGGATTAATAAACTTCTCTCTTTCTCTAAGTCCTGTGGCACCTGAGGGTGCGTCTACACAGCAGGGTTTAACTCAAAATAAGCTACGCGACTTGAGCTACGTCAATTGCGTAGTTTATTTGGAAATAGCTTATTTCGAAATTGGGAGTGTCAACCCAGCACTTATTTCGAAACAGAGCGCTCTTCCTCCGACTTTCCTTACTCCTCGTACAATGAGCGTTACAGGAGTTGGAGTAAGAAGTCCTCCAGCTTGACAGTCTTTCAACATTATTTCAAAATAACTGCCGGCTGTGTAGACACGGACTAAGTTATTTCAAAATAATGTTGCTGTGTAGATGTATCCTTAGCTAATAACAAAAATACATAGACTCACAAGCGTCATCAGCGGAGTGGAGTTACTGTTCATCTTTAAGGCGCCATGGGACTGCTCATTGTTTTTAAAGTTACAGCCTTACACTGCTCAACCTCTGAGACTTTCTAATTTCTGAGATTGTATTTCTCTCTGCATCAGACTTTTTCTCAGTCTTGGTTTCCTCATTAGCTTGATCCCCTTCCTAGGCTAATGAACTTTAAAAAAAATGTTCAAAAAAAAAGTGAGCGCCTACTGCTCTATTAATCACCTATCCTATTGGTGGGATGCAGAATCACATGTGCCTTCTGCCATCTTGTGGACACGTCTGAGAACTACAAACACAATCTTTCAAACAATTTCCCTTGCCCTTGAAGGAAAAAACCATGACACAAAAGAGGCTCACCTGCGGTGAAATAGACATAATAAATATACCCTTCAACCCAATATGAATCTTGGCTGGGAATAAATGAGCTAAAATGGTTTAAAATGTATAGTAAATGAGAGTTCTATTAAAAACTCTCATGGAAAATTGGCGAGACTCGCCTGCACTAAAAAGAGTTAAGGCTCCTTTTTGTCTTCCAGATCACACAGTGAAATTCCTACCGTGGTGACTCATTTCTGTTCCAAAGAGCTGATGCTTTCATTTAGATCTGGGAGGATCGGGGGTGAGGGGAAAGAAATAATCATTCATCCAGAGGATGTCACATTAGCAACATCTACCCATTTTCTGGCTCATTGGCAAGCACTGGTACTTACTGTAATATGCTGAGAGATTGTCTGATTTATAGAAGATTTCAAGCTCTTTGGAACACTGTATCTGACATGTTCTGTAAAGCTCCTTGAGCTGTTTCACTCTACGTAAACGATAACAACATTAGGTGGGGTTATTAACTATTGGGAACAACTGCTTAATGTGTTTATACGGCTATTTTCTAATTCACATCATTTGCTTCCAGAAAATAATCTGGCTCGTAACCTTAAACTTGTAATTGATCTATTGTTACTGTGCCATACATACAGGGTCAGACTAAAAATTCAGTGGCCGGAATAAAAATTCAGTGGTCAAGGGACATAAGGTGAATGTTACAAAGTGATTCTATGGGAGTCTAAGCTGATGTGATTTACAGGCTTAGAAGCCAACAGAGTTGTGAGTTACACCAGTTTGAATTCACCCCAAATTCCTCTCATGCTTATGGTAACTCAATGGAGTTATAGCGAAGATCAACTTCCCACAATTAGGCTTACATACAGACTTTTACATACCCCCTGACCTGGCCCATGGTCCATGACGCACACTATTTTTAATGGCACACAGCTGTTAAAATAAATGATGTTCCGGCTGTTCAAACCAATCGAGATCTCTATTCTTTTCTTGTACACAAAGAAAATGCTGACGGATGCTGCAAGGTTGTGATCCCTCTTTGCTGTAATGGAGCTGCAGGCACAGTATACACGGGTGGATGCCCAAGTGCAGGTGAGTCTGCGGGAATGTGTCTGTGGCTGGAGATGGATGAGCACAGGGATTTATTACGGGTGCTCCAATCGTCTGAAATCAATTCATTCGGTTGTCCATGAATGTGAAAACTGGCCTTGACCTGGTTGAAGCCTTTTCTGATTTGCTGCTCAGGGACATTGATATGGCCAAAAAAATCTTCATATGAATAGTCACAAAAAGAATTTCAGGACTGGAACTGAAATTCATTTAATCAAGAAAAAAAAACCCTCGACTTGAGGATAAATTCTGATACCCTTACTCACCTGGAGGAGTAGCTTATTGGAGAAGCTTAGGGAGCAAAACAAATTCATTTCAGGCAGAGGTAATATGTTCCCTCGGGGAACAAAAACACCACCATGTGCCTCCAGAACCAGCAACAAGGCGTGAATTGCCAGTTCAGAAATAATCAAGTTACTATTTACTGCAGGGCCAATCAACATGTGGCCCGTGGGTTGCATGCAGCCTGCAACCCGTTTGTTTGCGGCTTGTGGTGCAGTTTGTAGAGTTGCCAGATGGTTTAACAAAAAATACCGAACCCTCTCCCCCCCACCACCAAAAAAAAAAAAAAGCTGCCGGGAAAAAATTCTGTTGAGAAAAAAAAAGGGGAGACCAAAGTCGTTAAGCAAAAAAAAAAGGCACTGCACCTTTAAATGGGCCCACATTCCTCACTCCCCGACCCCCGCCAGAGGCAGCAGGGGAAAATTGTTCCATCTGAGGGAAACAGGAAATGTCCAGTATTTTCTGTTTTTTTTACCGGACGGGGACCCAAATAACGGACAGTCGGGGTGAACACCGGACACCTGGCAACCCTCGCAGTTTGGGTTTACACAGGACGTGGCCTGTGGGTAGGATCTTGTGAACATGGCCTCCAATGGGAACACGCTCCACAATGGCGAGGCGTCTCCCAGGCAGGGTGAGCACTGAAAGACACAAGCAGACAGGCTGGCTGGAACAGACGGGTACAGGGTGTCGGTGTTTCTAGCCCCCAGGGAGGAGGTGCTGGGAGTGCTGGGGCATTGTGGGAAGTGCTTTGTATTCATGCCCATCAATGTGAAAGAAGCTATTTGCATATATATTTGCATGTATATGCAACCACACTTAAGTTGGCATGTGCTGTGTGCATCATTGTGGCCCCCGGGGCTTCCAAAGTTGAGTAACCCTGATTTACTGCATATATGGGTCACAAACACATTCATAAAAATTATTAGTTGAGCATAAGTCCAGGTAGGGGCGGAAAAGGGAAGAAATGTCATTAATTTCTTTTAATCTCATTCTGTCCTTTTTTATTTCTTCTATCTCAAAATTCAGACTATTTTAACCTGCTTGCTCTAGGACTGATCAAAAACATGAGAGGGACATTTTGTCACCATTACACACACATACACACACACACACACACACAATTAGTACAAAAATTAATTTAAAACTTTTACCGGTTTTTGTTCAATAGTTTTGATTAATAAATCAATGTACAGAAATCATGTTCTCCTTGCAGTTAATCTACAACAGGAGCTAACTTAATCCAGCTGTCGGATTTGCGTAGGCTGATCGTTTCTCGTATTTTTTTTCATATTCAAATCTCTGGGAAAACTTGCACATAGGTTTGTGTATGTATACTACCTGAATGAGTTTGTCTTTTCTGTATGCCAAAAAAACAACCTAGTCATTTACCAACTTGTTTGTATTGGCTGGCTTCCACCTCTCCCCTCCTAAATTAATTGTGTTCTCCGCTGAGTCAATCATGTTGTCCTTGTGTTCTGAAAACATCTCTTCCCCACCCCGCCACCCAAGCCAGGGACTAGATTTCCATGCTAATGTATAACTTTATTTAATCCATTTTATTTCTTTTCACTTTCACTTTTATTTCATTGTCTTAATTTCATCTGCCTTTGATTGCCTGAAACAATCCACTTTTAGTTTGGTGGAGGGTTCTGATAGTTTATTTTTTAGTTTTATTTCGCTCCTCAGACATTATTATTAGCGTGGCTCATTAGATTAATCTCTACTTAAAATTCATCTCTCTTTCTCTCCCCCTCACAGAGACAACTACCGAAAAGCAGCCTCCTGCGATATATATTTGCTGGCTGTTGAAGGTCATTTTATACAGACTCTATTGCTTTTCTCTCATTATTCAAAGTTGAGAGATTTGAAGTGTATGGCTTGTCTAATTCCCCGCCCCCCTTCCTTTTTTGTTAATAATAAAGAATTGGACATGCTGTGTTGGGAGTGCTAATTATTTCTAATTCATGCAGTGATATACCCATGTGCCATGGCAAAAAACCTGTGTTCCAACAGCTATGACATTTCTAGCCTCCTGGATTGTCATTAAAAAGGGAATTTTCATATACAGGAGCCCTACGAAATCTAGCAAAGGTGAAAAGGGATTGTCATGAAATGGAAAGCAAACACCATTAAAAGCTGTAATTTTTGCTCTTAAGAAGCTATGCATATTTTAAAAGGTGTCTTTGAACTCGGGCCACCTAAGTAGAAAAACAAACAGCTTCTGGAGAGTGTGGGGATTATTTTACATGAGAATTTAATGTGTTTAAATGGGAATGAATATGAATGAGGGCATTTGAATAGGATCAACGTGTTGGGGCTGATCTGTGATCAAAAACGCAAAAAGGGCGGTGATAAAAATGAGTTTGTACACAAAATGACTGACTGCTTATCTCTATGGTGGGCCCAGATGTCAAAAGCCATATGCTAATATCCAATAAGGGGTGATGATTTGGTTTACACTCAAACATGCACTATAAGCAGCATTGCTGAAGAAGAGCAGAGGGACAAGGGTGGTGGACAATAACAGTCAGGGGAGAAAGGAGCATGTGATAATCTTTCAACAGAATGACAAGATCAAGAATGGATCCCATCAGGAAAAAAGAGGAAAGATGGAATCAGGGTTCTACTCTCTCCTTTGATCCTACCCTTCTTGCTCACAGAATAGTTTACCTAATCACATTTCATATCAACATAGGCTTGAAGAGCTCAGCTGGTTAAGGTACTACAAAGGCAAATTCCCTGCTTTTGATATTCGTGTCTCCACATCAAATGCTGTGTATGAGACACATCCACCCAGACTTAATTAGCTTCATTAACATGGTCCTACAATTGACTGGTAACATCTTTTGCTGTTATATATACTCCGGATTCTGTAATTTCCACTCCAACTCATCTGATGAAGTGGGTTTTACCCCCGAAAGCTCATGGCCTCCTAAATTTGTTAGTCTCCGAAGTGCCACAGGGCTGCTCATTGTTTTCACAGTTACAGACCTACATGGCTACCCCTTTTGACACATTACATAGTGTTATTTTAGACTGCTATCTCTTCAAGACAGGGGCCATCTTTTTGTTCCGTGTTTGTACAGCACCGAGCACCATGGGGCTGCTAAGATGTGGTGAAGGCTAGAACTTTAACAGGGTTCAAAAAGAGCTAGATAGATTCATGATGGTTAGGTCCATCAATTGGCCAGGATGGGTAGGAATGGTGTCCCTAATCTCTGTTTGTCTGGAAGTGGGTGACAGGAAAGGGATCACGTGAGGATTACCTGCTGTGATTCCTCCCTCTGGGGTATCTGGTATTGGCCACTGTTAGCAGGCAGGACACCGGGCTAGATGGACCTTTGGTCTGACCCAGTATGGCCGTTCTTATGTTCTTATGTGCTATGTTAATAAAAATAAGTGGGAGGGTTAGTGATGATATAAAATCCCATTTTAAAATGTTAACCAATTAAGCTATCTGTTTAACGAGTTAACCAGCACCCAGCCAGGCTGGAGCACCCCCTGGTTATGGTGAGATGCAGCGGGACCAGCGGGGCTGGACACGCCCCCTGCCCACCGCACAAAAACCACTGCTCGGTCTGTTTTAAATAGACAAAGCCAGCGAGATACATCTTCCTGCAGCCCCAGTGACATCAACGGGATGGTGGCAGAATGAACGAAGGCAGGGTTGCTAAATGGCTTCCACACGCAGGAGGCTTTAATTGTTTGATTGCCCGGGGGCAATCTCTGTAAGAAAGCCATTGGTAAATGAGCCGAAGGTTACATCTAGCCATGGTTGGCATGGGGCTTGGGCTGCGGAGCTATAAAACTACACTGTAGATATTCAGGCTCCAGCCTGAGCCCAAATGTCTAGTCTGCAATTCTGTAGTTCCGCCACCCAGTGCTGCAAGTCAGAGTTGCTGTGAGTTATCACAGGGTAGATGTGATACCCAGAAAGACCAGAATCTGTTCTTGCCCCCCCCCTCCAGTGCAGGGTGGTGAACCATAGGCGGTGGGTGAAGCCCCAGCTGGGGAAGACAAGCCACAGCCTTGCCTCTTTCCCTTGAAGCCCCGCCCCTGGAGCCAAGCCCCGCCCACTGCTAGCCTGATCCTTCCTGGCCACCTGAAGGACCGGGGCTGCCATGCAGTTGCCCTGGCCCCAGCCCTGTCCAGCAGCCGGGGAGCAGGGCCTCTGCATCGTGCCCCAGCCCTCTCTGATGGCCTGAACATAAGAACATAAGAACGGCCGTACTGGGTCAGACCAAAGGTCCATCTAGCCCAGTATCCTGTCTGCCGACAGTGGCCAGCACCAGGTGCCCCAGAGAGGGTGGACCGAAGACAATGATCAAGCGATTTGTCTCCTGCCATCCCTCTCCAGCCTCTGACAAGGCCAGGGACACCAATTCTATCCCCTGGCTAATAGCCTTTTATGGACCTAACCTCCATGAAAGTATCTAGCTTCTCTTTAAACTCTGTTATAGTCCTAGCCTTCACAGCCTCCTCTGGCAAGGAGTTCCGCAGGTTGACTACACAAGGCCTGGGCGCTGGACTCTGTTATAGTCCTAGCCTTCACAGCCTCCTCTGGCAAGGAGTTCCACAGGTTGACTACACAAGGCCTGGGCGCTGGACTCCAGCCTTGCTGGTGGCTGGGGAAGCCAGGCTGCCACGCTGCGGCCCCAGCCTTCCCAGCAGCCAGGGCATGTAGGCAGTTTGGGGAAGGCAGTGTCTTCCCTTGCCTACACTACTCGCCACCCATGTGGAGAACGCATCTATTGCCCCTACCTGAGATAAACAGAGGAGTTCATTCTCCAAAGCCTTCATCTGCCAGCTCCACAGTCTCTCAGTAAGATGCCATTACAGGCAAGTTGTACAATGTATTGTTGCAATGTCCCTGAAAGGATTCTGCTATTTCAAGCTCTTCTCTTTTTTTCTTTCAATAGTTTGCCAAATCAAAATGTAAAAACTGTTTTCTCTTTCAATGATAACTCAGGCTGAGTTGGATCCACTGTGGCTGCTCTTAAAAGTTGCTGTCCAAATTTTACACTCCATTTTTTGTGTGCAGAAACTGAGATTGGCTCAATTTCTTCCTCGTATAATTTCAGCTACAATATCCCATCCACGGCTGTTGTGCAAACTGGGAGCATCTCTTTGATTCTCGTCTGTCACAGTCTCACTTTGATACAGACCAGAACTAAAATTCCAGCTCAGAAAAAGCACGTGGGATCTTTTCATTATGCCAACTATTCGACTTTCCGTGCCTTGGAAGAAGTTTGAATTTCAAACCTGATTTGGATGCCTGATTTCAGGGGTGAGTTTTAAGCTTTTAAAAAAAATCATGATAAAAGAGGCCAAAATTACAGGACACATTGCATCCCTATGTCCGGAACAAATTTCCCAGATATTCCAATCTGCTAGCATGCTTCAGTCTGTCTCGGCTTTTTACTACCATAGTACCATTACTATATTATGGAGTAATTGATTATTTTTCATCAAGGTCCAAATTTTTTGGTCAAAACATAGTCAAGCAGAAAAAATAATTTAAAAAGAATTACAATGTTAAAATGTCAATACAAAGATTTGGGGTCTCTTTGAAAGCATCTGGCAATCTGGATTTGGCCCACGGTCCACCCACGGACTCCCCTGCTGAAGAATCTAAGCACCTCATGGTCTTTTAATATATTTATCCTCGCCACCACCAAACAGATAAGGAAGTGCTATTACCCACATTGTACAGAAGGGGGGCTGAGGCCCAGAGAATCTAAGTGACTTGCCCATGATCATACAGAAAATCTATGGTAGAGCAAGGACTTGAGTCAGAAATTCCCGAGCCAAACTCATGTTATAGTCTCTGGAGAGCAATCCTTATGAGGTGATGAGAACACCTTAACACCCACGGGAATAAGCCCCGGGAAAGGTCCCAAACATTGCATGTTACAACATGGCTACTAACACACATGGGAGCTGTTCTGTAGCACTTTGGAGGATTGCAACGTTCTAGAGGAAAACAAGGTAACATAACGGCCCTTATGGAAAAGTTCTACTGAAGCAAATATGGCTGAAACTAATGGGGCTTGATTGAGAGTAAATAGGGTTCTATAAAAGCTGCTCTAAAAATCTGTAGAATCTTAGAATACTACGACTGGAAGGGACCTCGAGAGGTCATCAAGTCTAGTCCCCTAACCTCATGGTAGGACCCAGTACTGTCTAAACCATCCCTGATAGACATTTATCTAACCTACTCTTAAATATCTCCAGAGACTGGGATTCCACAACCTCCCTAGGCAATTTATTCCAGTGTTTCATCACCCTGACAGTTAGGAATCTTTTCCTAATGTCCAACCTAAACCTCCCTTGCTGCAGTTTAAGCCCATTGCTTCTTGTTCTATCCTCAGAGGCCAGGAAGAACAATTTTTCTCCTTCCTCCTTGTGACACCCTTTTAGGTACCTGAAAACCGCTATCATGTCCCCTCTCAATCTTCTCTTTTCCAAACTAAACAAACACAATTCTTTCAGTCTTCCTTCATAGGTCATGTTCTCTAGACCTTTAATCATTCTTGTTGCTCTTCTCTGGACCTTCTCCAATTTTGCCACACCTTTCTTGAAATGTGGTGCCCAGAACTGGACACAATACTCTAACTGAGGCCTAATCAGTGCAAAGTAAAGCAGAAGAATGACTTCTCGTGTCTTGCTCACAACACACCTGTTAATGCATCCTACAATCATGTTTGCTTTTTTCACAACAGCATCACACTGTTGGCTCATATTTAGCTTGTGGTCCACTATAACCCCTAGATCCCTTTCTGCCGTACTGCTTCCAAGGCAATTGTTTCCCATTCTGTATGTGTGAAACTGATTGTTTCTTCCTAAGCGGAGCATTTTGCATTTGTCCTTCTTAAGCTTCATCCGGTTTACCTCAGACCATTTTTCCAATTTGTCCAGAACATTTTGAATGATGACCCTATGCTCCAAAGCACTTGCAATCCCTCCCAGCTTGGTATCATCTGCAAACTTAATAAGCATAGTTTCTATGCCGACATCTAAATCGTTGATGAAGATATTGAACAGAGCCGGTCCCAAAACAGACCCCTGTGGAACCCCACTTGTTATACCTTTCCAGCAGGATTGTGAACCATTAATAACTACTCTCTGAGAAAGGTTATGCAGCCAATTATGCACCCGCCTTATAGTAGCCCCATCTAAGTTGTATTTGCCTAGATTATTGATAAGAATATTATGGGAGACTGTATCAAATGCCTTACTAAAGTCTAGGTATACCACATCCACTGCTTCTCCCTTATCCACAAGACTGGTTATCCCATCAAAGAAAGCTATCAGATTGGTTTGACGTGAATTGTTCTTTACAAATCCATGCTGGCTGTTCCCTATCACCTTATTATCTTCCAGGTGTTTGGAGATAATTTCCTTAATTACTTGCTTGATTTTCTTTCCTGGCACAGAAGTTAAACTAACTGGTCTATAGTTTCCTGGGTTGATCTCATTTCCCTTTTTATAGATGGACACTAGATTTGCCCTTTTCCAGTCTTCTGGAATCTCTCCAGTCTTCCATGATTTTCCAAAGATGATAGCTAGAGGCTCAGATACCTCCTCTATCAGCTCCTTTAGTATTCTAGGATGCATTTCATCAGGCCCTGGTAGAATATGGTTAAGAATGGCCTGCTTCATATAGTAGATTTAATCTAACTTATAGGCCTGCCATGGAATTCTAGAGGATGGGTTGGTTCATGGGTTGGTTCATGGGTTGGTTCATAGGGCTGGGGAGACAAGCCCCGAGCCCCGCCCCTTCTGCCCAGGACCTCACACACACACACACAGAAGCCAAGCCATCCCTCCCTCCTTCCCGCCTCCCCCTCCCCGCCCTGCCCCTGCACCAGAGGGAGGTGGAGAGGAATAAGGCCGCAGCCTCAGAGCACAGGGAGGGAGGGTGCTCAGAGGCAGCAACACTCCACCCCCAGTACTCTTACAGCAGGTATTTCAGGGGCGGAGTGTGAGCAGAGCCAGGCTGGCGGTTTGGGAAGGCAAAGTCCTCCCCCATTTGGGCTACCAGCCACCCATGGCTTGGTTATTTGATGCCTATTCCCTGGTAGTGGCCCTCTCTGTTAAATTCTGTACACCCTCCTGGATGGAGGAAGGAAGGGAAACAGCTTCTGCTTCAATAGACACTGAATTCCTTTTATAAAGTGCCGTACCAGGCAGGGGGATCAATAATAAACGAAATGATCCCTTTGGTTTCTCTAAAATTACAACTAGTATGTGACAGGTGATCTGTGGATTTATGTAGGTATTTGTAGGACCTGAACGTCTAATTCTCTTGGACTCCTTTGAAAACTTGAGCCAAAAATACTTTGAAGAGACTGATTATACCAATTGGTGACACTATTCTAATCGGCTGAGGATTGAATGGGCCATGGAGACTAATGGGGGAGTTCCCAAGAGACATGGATGTATTCTTTCTACAGTAGGACTGAGGCGTATCAGTGGCAGCAGTGTGGGGAAACTTGCACTGCCGCTAAGGAAGTTAGCAGCTCAGATTACCTGTACTCCTGATGTTGGTTGGCTTTATCTTTCCTTAAGAGAAAGTAAACTCTGAGGCCTGAAATGGATTGAGGTGACAGACTTTTGAGAGGTCAGGGTTGTTCTGTCTAAACATTTTGCGGTTTTATCCAAAGGGCTTTACTAATAACACTTAGCCATTTGTAAACAACACCAAAAAGGTCCTGCCTTTGTTTTCTATCAGGGATTTGTTAGAGGATAATACTTGTACCTGCATCTGACTTTTCAATTTCTTGGTGCTTCTGTCTGATCCTTATTTGTCTCAATGTCAGAAGGAGGTAAAAGAGATATGCTGTCTTATATATGCTGAAAAAATGCAGTAAAATAACTTATCCTGTTTCCTTCCATTGCATATTTGGGTATGTTAATTCTTGAATACATTAGAAATGCACAATACACTGTAAGGCCAGGTCTAAACTAGACCCAGAAACTCAGCTTAAGGTATGCAACTCTATAAGAACATAGGAACGGCCATACTGGATCAGACCAAAGGTCCATCTAGCCCAGTATCCTGTCTTCTTACAGTGTCCAATGTCAGATGCCCCAGAGGGAGTGAACAGAAACAGGTAATCAGCAAGTAATCCCTCTACTGTCATTCATTTCTAGACCCTGACAAACAGAGGCTAGGGACACCATTCCTAGCCATTCTGGCTAATAAGCATTAGTGGACCTAACCTCCATTCACTTATCTACTTCTTTTTGGAACCCTGTTAAAGTCTTGGTTTTCACAACACCCTCTGGCAAGGAGTTCCGCAGGTTGACTGTGCACTGTGTGAAAAAAACCTTCCTTTTGTTTGTGCTACCTACTAATTTCATCTGGTGATCCCTAGCTCTTATTTATTTACTTTTTGCACACCAATCATGATACTATAGACCTGTATCATATTCCCCCTTCGTCTCTTCTTTGCTAAGATGAAAAGTTGAAGTCTTTTTAATCTCCCTTCATATGGGACCCGTTCCAAACCCCTAATCATTTTTGTTGCCCTTTTCTGAACCTTTTCCAATGCCAATATATCTTTCTTGAGATGAGGCGACCACATCTGTATGCAGTATTCAAGATATGGGCGTACCATGGTTTTATATAGAGGCAATAAGATGTTCTCTGTCTTATTCTCTATCCTTTTTTTCATTATTCCTAACATTCTTTTTGTTTTTTTGACTGCCGCGGCACACTGAGTGGATGTTTTCAGAGAACTATCCACATTGACTCCAAGATCTCTCTCTTGAGTGATTATAACTAAATTAGTCCCCATCATTTTGTATGCGTAGTTGGGATTATTTTTTCCAAAGTGCATTACTTCACATTTATCAACATTAAGTTAATTTGTCATTTTGTTGCCCAATCACCTAGTTAGGTGAAATCTTTCTGAAACTCTCCACAGTCTGCTTTGGTCTTAACTGTCTTGAGCAGTTTAATATCATCTGCAAATTTTGCCACCTCACCGTTTACCCCTTTCTCCAGATCATTTATAAATAGGTTAAATAGGATTGGTCCCAGGACGGACCCTTGGGGGACACTACTACCTCTCTCCACTCTGAAAACTGACCATTTATTCCTACCCTTTGTTTCCTGTCTTTTAACAAGTTACCAATCCAGAAGAGGACCTTCCTTCTTATCCCACGACAACTAACCTTACTAGAGTCCTGCCAAAGAGGGTGATGTTTCAGGACCAAGTTCCCTTTTTACAAGGCCACTCTTAGAATTGGATTAATCAGTTCTGCCCCTTTAATTATCATAATTACCCGTTAATGGCTTACTCAAACTGATTTACAACCATGCTTCCAGCATCAGGATGCTATAATACAACATACCTTCTTCAGCTACGTGACCCAGGGCTGGGCAACTAATTTTGTCAATCACACATAGTATAATTTGACTTTCCCATCTCCTTTCAGTGCAAGTGGTATCTTTTAACTGATTGTAATTTTCTTGAATTTATTCCTTATGAGGAAGTACTTGCTACATTATTTCAGTAAATTATTCATAAGTCAATAGTTTTCCTTTGTGGGCACATTTTCCTTTGTGAGCCCCTTCCCTGTATCCTAAGCCAGCTGAGACTAACACACACACTGGGCAACCAGTCCCAGCCCTGCACCTTTGTCCAGTTTCCCCAGCAAACTGTGACACCTGGTTGCACCCTCAACACGCCAAGCTAAGCTCAGGTTAAAAGAGAACCTTGGCCATTGTGTACTGTACTAGGCTAGGGCAGCCTCCCCTCAGCGAGAGTCTCACCCAAAATTCCCATCCCCTGCCGGCACAGGTGCAGTGCCCAGGGAAACTGAGGCACACACATGGGGTTACTACAGAACAGTAGAAATCCCATGCAACATAACAAAGCGAACAGAGTGAATACAATCCCCACTTTGTCACAGGAATGGGTACCATATGAAGAGAGATTAAAAAGACTAGGACTTTTTGGCTTAGAAAAGAGGAGACTAAAGAAGAATATGATAGAGATCTATCTATAAAAATCATGGCCAGGTATGGAGAAAGTGAATAAGGAAAAGTTATGTATTTGTTCCCATAACATGAGGACTAAGGGTCCCCAGATGAAACTAATAGGAAGCAGGATTAAAACAGACAAAAAGACAGGTTTTTTTTTTTCTACACAGCATACAGTCAACCTGTGGAACTCCTTTCCAGAGGATGTTGTAAAAACCAGGACTTTAACAGGGTTCAAAAAAGAACAAGATACATTCATGGAGGATTGGTCCATCAATACTTATTAGCCAGGATGGGTCGGAATGGTGTCCCTAGCCTCTGTTTGTCATTCCCTCTCGGGCACCTGGCATTGGCCACAGTCGGCAGATAGGAGGACGCAGGGCTAAATGGACTTTTGGTCTGACCCAGTCTGCCCATTCTCATGTTCTTATTTCATGGTTGTCCACTGTGGCATTTCTTGCACCTTCTCCTGAAGTCTCTGGGTCTGGCCACCCATCAGAGAGCAGAATAACGAACTGCATGGGCCACTGTTCTGATCAAACACAGCAATTCATATGTTTTGAAATTCATTGTGAATATTTGATTTTTCAAATTTTGAAAGTCCACCTGTTCCCACTGGTCACATAGGTTGCACGTCTTCCTTATTTCCTTGATTGGGTGAGTGTAATGCTTAGAATCAGGTTTCCAGAACAACTACAAACTGTGGAAATGCATTTCCCTCAAATATTCTGTAACTTTACCACAGAATATGATGCATTGGAACCGCCCGAAACAGATTCCAGGCATGTCCTTATATGCACTAATCATGAATGGAAGGACTCCGACACCAGGGGGATGGGCATTGTTTAAGAACCGGGGTACTCTAGAATTCTACCAGTTAATTCATTCACTAGAATGGTCAAGGCAAGTGAGTGCACAAGAGACACTAATACAACCCTAATTGGCACCAGGGGTTCAACGGAGGCAAACACGGTATGCCAGCTATGTATGCCAATGTTAGTGGGTTTGGCTTCTCCACAGTAGCAGGAAACAGTGAATTCCAGCCCCAGGGCTGTCCACTTCCTGCCACCACGGAGAAGCGGGACACAGCGGGCTGGGAGAGGGTGGCACGGCAGGCCAGAGCAGTACTGGGCCACTCCAGCTCCTGTCGCCCGCATGGTGCGTGGGAGGGTGGTGACTCCGTGCCAGAATCCGTAATCCCCTGAGCTGCATTGCTCCGGGGAAGGGGCAAGGGAGCGAGGCAGGATGGAGCAGGGCTTGGGGATGGGCAAGGATAGGGACGGGCCTGTGGCAGGGGGGTTGCCCTAGGCCCCGTACTCCCTTCAGGACAGGCCTGGGTGTTAGGAACGTTTACAAACCATGTTAGGTATCCATCCTGTGTCTTTAGGAGTCTCAAATCCTTTAAAAATATGGTGCAAGATTCTTAGTAATTCTGTACCAGGATACGTTAGAATCTCAAGGCTTCCTCCACCACAGCACCCTCCCCACTGGAGTCCTCTAGGGACAATTGCAATGGGGTTCAGTGGGTCCCTTGCAAGCATAGGTTGGTTGGTTCAACAGAAGTGCAAAGGCAGTGCCTCAGCCTGTTTCCTCTTCCCCACTTCCTGTGTCCCAGACTAGGGATGCTAAATATCCGTTACCTGAATAGTCGATTAACCTCATGAATTCTTATTAGTTTCTCGACTATTCTATAGTCTCCAGGGGTGAGGCCGGCGGCCAGTGTGCTCTGACCCTAATCCCTAGGAGCCCCTTGCCACTCTGCACTGCTGCCTCTGTATCAGAGGCAGCAGTGCGGGGTGCCACGTGGGAGCTGGTCCATGAGAGGAGCCAGTTTGAAACCAGCTCCCCTTAGAGGCCAGTCACCTGTTGCCCTGCGCTGCTGCCTCTGTCCAGTGTGGGGTCTGAGCTACCAGACACAGCGCAAGCCAGGACTGAGCCAGGCTGCTTGCCCACCTAGCTCCTAATACACTTTAAATGCAGAGCCGCAGCAGGCGTAGGTCCTGCTGGCCAGCCTGCTAAAAATTTACTGGCAAGGAGGAGGGAAAAAGCGTGTAGTCTTTAGCATTAATCAATAAGCTTTTGCTTATCAGTTAATCAGTTAATTGACTACACTATTACATCCCTATCCCGTACCTCTAAAAGTACTTCTGGATTTCCACGGGGTCTGGGAAGGCTCAGAGAAATATCCCACTGTGGAGATGGTTTTTGGCATGAGTTAATACAGTGGACTTTGATGGACTGAGCTCTGGTTAGTTCTTTCTGTCCTCAACTACAGGCAGAAGCACGCAGAGAGGAAACCCATGTCAGAGTAACATCAGATTTGATTAGCCGGGTAATTCTTTCATGCTGATCTTCTCGCTCAGGGTGGGATTCATCTTCAGTGCTAGGAATCCACATGAGGGCTGTGCATCATTTCAGTCCTAGACAGACATTTTTTTGAAGGCTTAAGTGTCTGGGTCTTCTGCTGACCTTTGCTGATGGCTGAATTTCACTAGCAGTGCATGCTTTTATATACAGACACGTTTTTATACACCCACTGTATCACGTACACCCTTCTATTACATCTGTGGGCCATGCTCCTTTGACAATTTCATCCTCGAACTGTATTCAGTGGCGTTATTTTATGCAACATGAACTCCTACCTCAATTTACTTTTTGTTGGCTGCCATTTGAATTTATGTTGAACAATAAAATCCTACCTAAGCCATGAGGGGAGATTTTCCCTCACAATGGAACAATTACATCTGCAGGGGTGTTAAAAACAATGGAACATCTGCCAGACATTCTATGACAGTCAGCACTGAAGATGCATTTGTAAAAACCATTTAAATGAGCTTGCTTTTCAACGGGTTCAATTAGAAAAAAAAAGCACATAAAACAGAGAACAGCCTGAACTCCATTTGCCAACGGCATTGTTCAAATAAAAGTGCAACGCTAAAATAACAGAGATCAAGGGAGAAACATACTCAGTCCATAAAATTTTCCACTCAGTGGAATGTTAAGGAGGAGATTTACAACCAACCCCCCAATTCATTTAAAGATCCGGTTTTGTTATTCTGTTCCCTCTAAATGTAATCTTGTGTATTGTGGGTCTCGAGCCCAGCTTTGTGAAAATCTTAGGATTCATCCTCCACCTAGCAGCTCACAGACAGCCGCTGGGACCATGGTCTATAAAGCCCAGCTGGGATATAAGCCCCACCCACTATTCTCTGATTGACAGAGTTCCAAGGCTCCTGATTGGGCCATTGCTCCAATTGAAGCCAGGGGAGACAATAGGAAGTGGTCTGTACAACTGGGCTTCATACTGTGGTGGACTGCTAGTCTGGTGTTTGCCTAGTCCTGCCTTCTGATCTTGACCGTCTGATGTCCTGACTCATCCTGATTCTTGGTAACTGACTGCCCTCTGGTCTACCCTAGCCTAATTTCTGGTCATTGGTCCCTGGACCCTTAGCCCACGTCCAGTGCTAACCCCTAGTGCAGGCCACACACATCTCAGCCCCAACATACCGTACTTCTCCCTTCCCTGACATCCTCATATCTACGCTGCTCTTTCATAACACAGCAGGTGGCTCACCGTTTATCATATAACACTATGCAATGAGATATACCAAACCATCATCATCATCATCCTTCACGCGCACTGGAGTATAGGGCAGCAACTCCACTTCTGTCTGTCTCTGGCCAGCCTCTCAATAGTGCCCCAAGTGTAATTCATGCTCTTCATTTCTACTTCAACAGTCCGGCGCCATGTTGTCTTGGGTCGTCCTCGTTTCCGCTTCCCTTCAGGGGTCCAGTGCACAGCAATCTTTGTGATGGAGCTTCCATCTTTCCTGAGCACGTGCCCAATCCATCTCCAGCATCTTTTCATGATGGGAGCCATGTCATCTTGCTTACTCCATGCAAGCAGGTCCTGATTTGAAATTATTCTTGGCCAAAAAATATGGAGGATCCTCCAAGGACTTCTTGTGTGAAAAGTCAACAATGTATCAAGGTCGTACTCTGTCATCCACCATCACTCTGATCCATATAATAGTGTTGATAAAACACAGCTCTGATAAAACTTCAGTTTGGTATGGATGCTGTATCATACTTTCAAGACAATTGTGCATACCTAACTTGGGCACCCTGTTTACTAGGTTTGCCCACTGAATGTGCAACTGGTCCTCTGAGCACCTCATTGCATCTGGGTGCCCAAACAGAGCAGCCACACAATGTGCTTTATTTTTTTAAATTCTCTTATTCATTTGTTCAGCATAATGCACATGCAGTGTTCTGACTCTGTCCCTCTGCTTGGAAAAACATTCTTGTGCACATTTTTTCAGCTGGGACAGATGAATTCTAGCAATCTACATCAGTTGTCTCACTGGTATGAAAGTGATTGTAGGAGACCACACTGGTGTATAATCAATGGCTGAGATGCTCCCCCTCTCCCGCATAATTACTATTCTGAGAAGGCTCATCATTGAGATAAGATCAGAAAAATGAGAAAACATTTGGGCATATGCGTGGTGGGGTTTCACCGGTGACTTACAGGGAATGAAAGCCTGAACATTAAGCAATCAAATTGCTTGACTCTTACAATCAAAATCATCTCACCTTCTCTCTGAGCACCTGGTTTGAACATATCCCTGTTGAGAACGAATAGATTTCCCTGCATTTGCATTGTGCCATTTGTAATGTTGGAAGCAGGATCCCAATGCTCTATGAATGTGCTCGTGGGGCTGAAAACTTGACCTAATTTGCCGGTGATGAAGAGAAGCCCACTGAGAGACATGTGCTGCTCTGGATGAGCTTTGCTGAATCCCCTACGCCAGTGGTGGGCAACTTGCAGCTTGCAGATCCCCTGGCTGCCTCCCTCCCTCGTGTGCACCAGAGCCCCGCACATCCTATGCCTCTCCCTCCTTCCTAGCCCTTTCGGAGGAGCTGCGAATTGCCTGATTTGAGCTCCATCCCCGATCCTCCCGTCTCTTTTCCAGAACTGGAATGTTGTGAACAGCTGATTCGCAGAATTCCACCTCCGGGAGGGAGAGAAAGGAGCGGGCATGGAGCAGGATCAGGTGATTCACACAATCTGAAAGTGAGGGGAGGGAGGAGGAGGAGGAGGTACGTGTGGGGCTTCAGTGCCCCAGTGCGCAAAAGGGGCGTGGAGAGGGGGCACCCAGAGGGCCATGGTGCTGCAGGCAGAACTCCAGTGATGAAGAAGGGCCACTCACTTTCAGTGAGATTTAAGCTCCTTAGGGGGAAGTTTTTAAGAGAAGTCACATGGCTAACAATGCTGCTAGGCACCTCATGCAATTTTCAAAGATGCCTTGTCTGAGGAAAATACCTCTGAATCTCTGGACTTCAGGAGTCCAAATCACTTGAAAATGGGATGTGGGGCCACATTCACAAAAGTGTCTTCATGATTTAGGAACTTAAGTCCTTTCTTTCTCAGGTGTGTCAGGTAAACACAGTAGCATTTCTGTATCCAAATGATTATTGAACGACTTGGTCTGCAGAACCAGGCTAGCAATCCCTACATTCTGAACCCCTCATCCCCAGCCCCAGCCAGAACCCTTGCCCTCAACTCTCTATCCCAGCCTGGAGTCCCTTATCCCTGGTCCCACCTCGGAGCCCACTCCCCATCCAGGGTCCTCACACCCCTGCACCTCAACCTTCCAGCCCTGAGCGACTTGGGTTAGGTTTCAGTGCCACATGCTGCAATCGTCTCTCTTTGTTTCAGGGTTTGTCATTGTGCCATAAATCTTTGGATTCCGCTTTGATTCCAGTCTGTGTGAACAGCCCTGGAAAGTCTTCCTGGCCCCAGCCTGCTCAGACCGCAGCTCTCTCAGTCACAGACGCGGGTCACCTTGCAAGAGCTGTCAGTACCCAGCCTGACAATGCGGAGAAAGGGGTGTGTGCATGCCACCCTCTGGAAGCTGTTGTGATTAGATAAATCGAGATCTAGCACCATGGCAAGCCAGACCCTGAAGGGTTAATACTACCCCAGCCTATTGCATGCTTTGTCTCCATGATCAGGCTACCATACCTAGCTTAGCTTGTCCCCTGACTCTCTCAGATGCTTCCCAAGGGCGGCGGGTATAAGAGGCGGGCTCCACCAGCCTGGCTCCACCCAGTCTCCGCCCCCAGAACTCCTTCTGTAGGCGTATCGGGGCGGAGTGTTGCTGCCCTCGAGTGCCTGGCGTCCCCGTACTCAGGGTCTAGGGAGGCTGGGGCCGCGCACCAAGTTGCGGGGGGAGGCTTGGCTATCATAGGGGCGGGGCCTAGGTAGAGGGAGTGGGGCTAGGGGTGGAGCTAGGAGCTTGCCTCCCCCAGCCCTACCCTCAACCGCCACCCATGATGCTTTCCCAATTCTTCTGCCCATCTCTTCTGCTCCCCTGTTGCTCTGCAACACACTTCCCCACTGCTAAAGTCTGCCTGGTGAGCTCAGGGCTCAGTCCCTGAAGGGAAAGTTTCCAGATTCCATCTAGTTTACACCAGATTTTGTTCCCATCCTGCTTGCAGGAGTGTGCTTGAAGTTGAGGCATGTCCGCATTAGGTGGTGCTACACTCCCATAAATGCAAACCAAGCGATCTCCCCGGCTGACTTCTTCATACTGTTTGCTTGACTTGGCCGCACCGACAGCTCATCTTAATGAAATGTACGTCCCCTTGCGGCGGCTGCCGCCCGCACTAAAGGTCACTTGGCCAGCTCAGAGGCTTGCCAGTCTGTGCTTAACACACTGTAAAATACATCTAGACGCATTAAGCAGATTAAAAACCTCCCAGCCCATTTATTTTCTGAAAACGATGGTCAGCGTTATCGGTAAGAATCTGAAATGAAGCACCGTCCTGGCCAACCGGGCTCAGGCTAATGAAAGCTTTTGCCCAAATAAATAAGGTGCCACGGGAATCCTCATTGTTTTTTGCTGAAACTGACTAACCTCTGGAAGTGTACATTTTAGCATATGGTGAAGAAACAGACTCCATGTTTTATATGTTGGGGGGCGCAATCTGTAGGCGGTGTGACATGAAAGCAGAGTAAATGTTCCATGAGCTGGGTCCCAATGGGTTTTATTCCTGCTGTACACATGCTGGAGCGGCAGGGATGATCGAAGTGCCCTGAAGATTATGCCATGGAACCTTCTTAACAGCTGAGGTAGCTTTCAAGCTGCCTTCCTCTCCCTTGGATCTTCTGCTCATATCTGGCCCTGCAGGCAAAAATCAGAATATTACTTTTAGGAGAAGAATGATCATGCAGGATGTTACTTAGGGAGGTGGTAGACTCTCTATCCCTAGAGTTTTTTAAGTCCAGGCTTGACAAAGCCCTGGCTGGGATGATTTAGTTGGGATAAGCCACCACATGAGAGACTCATATAACTGCCCAGCCACCAATGTGATCTACGCCATCAAGTGCCAGCAATGCCCCTCTGCCATGGATATTGGCCAAACTGGACAGTGTCTATGACAAAGGATTGACACAAATCAGATATTCAAAATGGTAACACTCAGAAACCTGTTGGGGAACATTTCAGCTTGCCCAGGCACTCACAAATGGATCTAAAAGTGTCTGTATTATTTCAAGGTAATTTCAAAAGCCCCCCCCCCCCCCCGCGCGGAGAGAAAAACTACAGAATTGGGTTTCATTTACAAGTTTGACACCTTGAATAGAGGTTTAAACAAAAACCTGACCTGGATTGGTGGCTACTTTCCACATCCTAATGACAAAAAATGCTAAGCACCAGGTACTTAGAATACTTATAGCCCATTCTATTAGCCTCATTTAGCATGGACACTCTAATTGACAACATTTTTTTTCCCATTATTTCCCCTTCTCTTTCACTTCCCATCCCCTCTTTTCCTCTGGTATTTATTTACAATCTGGACCCTTTTACTCCAGTCATCTGCAGAAGTAGGTTGCGACCAGTGAAAGCTCATTATACCATCTACATTTTTTGAGGAGTATGGGATCTTTCGAAAAAGGAGGGTTGTTTTTTTTAAAGAACTGTGTCTAGACTGAGGTTTCACTTTCAAAATACCCTTTTTGAAAGAACGCTGTGACACAATTATGCAAATGAAGCACAGGATATTTAAATCCCTGCTTCATTTGCACTTTCGATCTGCCTAATTTACATCCCTCTTTCGAAAGATGGATGTAGTCTAGACATAGCCTAAGGTGATGCAGGACTATTTGCTGGTTTTAATTTTTTTCAGTTAGGGTACGTCTAGACTACAGGCTTTTGTCGACAGAGACTTTGTCGACAACGAGCATCTAGACTACAACCAGTACTGTCGACAAAGCAAGCCGCTTTGTTGACATGAAAGTGTAGACGCAAAGGACAGTGTAGATGCAATAACGCTTTCTGTCCACAGAACTCTGTCGATAAAAAGGCGTTATTCCTCGTAGAATGAGGTTTACTGTCGTCGACAAAACTGCTGCATTCTGTCAACGTTATGTCGACAGAACTCGGTGGTAGTCTAGATGCAGGTATAGTTTTGTCGACAAAAGTCCACTTTTGTCGACAAAACTCTGTAGTCTAGACACACCCTTACAGACTAACACGCTACCCCTCTGAATCTGGTTGAGCTTGGTCCTGCTTTGAGCAGGGGGATTAGACTCGAAGACTTCCTGAGGTCTCTTCCAACCCCGTGATTCTATTATTCTATTCCTGCTTAGCACAGACTAGACCTGTGACTTGCGTAGGGGTTTGGAACAGGTCCCGTATGAGGAGAGATTAAAGAGACTGGGACTTTTCAGCTTGGAAAAGAGGAGACTACGGGGGGATATGATAGAGGTCTATAAAATCATTAGTGGTGTGGAGAAAGTGAATAAGGAAAAGTTATTTACTTGTTCCCATAATGTAAGAACTAGGGGCCACCAAATGAAACTAATGGGCAGCAGGTTTAAAACAACTAAAATTCACACAGCGCATAGTCAACCTGTGGAACTCTCTGCCTAAGGAGGCTGTGAAGGCTAGGACTATAACAGGGTTTAAAAGAGAACTAGATAAATTCATGGAGGTTAAGTCCATAAATAGCTATTAGCCAGGATGAGTAAGGAATGGTGTCCCTAGCCCCTGTTTGTCGGAGGGTGGGGATGGATGGCAGGAGAGAGATCACGTGATCATTACCTGTTCGATTCACTCCCTCTGAGACACCTGGCATTGGCCACTGTCAGCAGACAGGATACTGGGCTGGATGGAGCTTTGGTCTGACCCAGTATGGCCGCTCTTATGTTCTTATGTTGTAAATTTCATTTTTGTGACATTAACAAAGTAGTCCAGTGCAGAGATGAATGATGATAAGACAGACACATGGATTAGAGCTATCCCGGGGCTGTAACCACATGAATTAGTGAAGATACTATAGAGGCAGGCTGTCATTTTCATTGGCTTCACTGCAAATACATATGCTTTATGAACAGCAGTGAGCACTCCTGAGAGATTTCAACACTTTGTTTTCCATCCAGATCTAAAGTGGCAGTTAGCACAGTTTGCAAACAAGATAATGGATGCAGGCGACTTGGTGTGTATTAGGCAAAGAGGAAGGGCCTTCACTTTCATGTAACAGGTAAAACAAAGATGAAATGCCCAGCATCCTTTCAGCTGGAGCCTTGGAGATGTAGCAAGCCAGAACAAAAGACACTTATCAAACTTCCCGAGCGTGTCAATGGAAACGCTCTTGTCATTCCGCAGACTTACAATGGAGCCGGCAGAAATCAGTGCAAACTGTTCAGAGGAAAAGAGGGAAAGTCCATTTATTTCGGAGTTGTGCTGCTCTGATGGAAGGGGCTGTTGAATGGGATAGCGGCAGGGGTTCTTAGAACGATGGGTGCTTAGGGCCAGGATTTCAAAAGGGAACAGGATCCAGTTTTTCAAGTGCTTGGGACCTACAGCAAAGAGCTGGGTTTTCAGCACCCTATATGCTCAGCTCTTTGGGAATCTAGGCTCTTCACACGGAAGGCAATGGGTGCCGTTCCTCAGACTGCAGAGAGAACTGGATCAGGCCCTTTTATAGCATCTTTTCATCATGGATCTGAAAGAACATTTACCCACTATATTCAAGAAGCCTCACAATGCTTCTCAGAGACAGAGAAGTTGTTGTTATAGAGAGAGAGACTGTTATTATTTATTAGATAGATAGATAGATAGATAGATAGATAGATAGATAGATAGATAGATAGATAGATAGATAGATAGATAGATAGATAGATAGATAGATAGCAATTTCTTTGGCACAGGGACAGCATTTCTGTTCTGTGTTTGCACAGTATGTAGCACAATGGGGCCCATGTCTACTAGATGCTATTAGAATATTACTAATAATAATAATTAATTATAACTGTATAATGTGATTAGCCTGTGTAGGCATAGGAACCACATATGCAGTGGTTATATATGGTAGTGTGAGACAGAGCGCACACTGGTTGTAATTTTTGAATGTTTGTTAATCAACAGTGGCTTTTTCTAAATCAAAATTTAGTAAAAAGTTGTCCATTTTTCATTTTAAAATTTGTCGTCAGGATTGTGTCCTGTGATTTGTCTTTTATCGTTTGTGCACCCATTTTTCCTGTTTTTTCCAATTCCCCTATTTTCTTCCTTTCTTTACTCCCGTAATCAATTTAAATATATATTAAGTACCCAGGGAAAAGAAGAAAAGGAGAAAAGGAACAGGGGGCAGAGAATTCAAAGGAGGAAAACAAAAGAAAAATGAAAAAGAGAAAAATATACATCAACCCTTGTTTAGTTAAAAATGAGTCCATTTCAAAGGCTGTGTCTAGACTGGCAAGTTTTTCCGCAAAACAGCTGCTTTTGCGGAAAAACTTGCCAGCTGTCTACACTGGCTGCTTGAATTTCCGCAAGAACACTGACGATCTCATGTAAGAAATCAGTGCTTCTTGCGGAAATACTATGCTGCTCCCGTTCGGGCAAAAGTCCTTTTGCACAAAAACTTTTCCGTTAAAAGCATTTGCAGAAAATCATGCCAGGCTCAAGATCAACTTGCACTGATGAGGCTAGTGTCCAACCCCAGGGCTCTGGCTCCCAGTACCCTAATCTGTCTATTAGACTGATGTTTATTCTGTGACGCCAGAGACCACCCAATTCACACTTCTTGATACAGTACCAAGCTCTCAAGGTAAAAGACAAACTCCCTTCTCCACTATAATCCCAGGAAGCAACTGCAATACCTTGGCAAGCACTAGGGTGTTATTAACATGTCCCTCCACTTAGCGCCCTCATTTGCTTGCTTTTGAACAAGTTGAAAAAATGTTTCTTAGAGGCAACTCAGGAACAGCCATCCTTATGTATAACCTCAGCTTCTGTTCTGTTAATTAAGGCGCATACATATGTGTTCATCCATTTAACGCTCTGTTGAAGATACAGGGTCTCAATGTTTTAGGATTTTAAGATTAAATTTAGGCTCTGACCATGCCATTTATCTTGTCAGTGGGGGCCATTGAAATCAGGAGGAGTTTGCAGGGACATATTGGTTCACCCCTGCTTTGTAAATGGCACAGTTGAGTCTCATATTCAACTCTTCCCAAAACCAATAGGAGCCTTAACTTGACTTCAACAAGAGTCAGAGCAAAGAATAAGAGCATGATCCAACACCCATTATAATCAATGGAAAGACTCCCAGGAAAGGTCTATACTTACTGGAAGATCAATTCTCTGGAGGTTGATCTTCTGGCATTCGATTTAGAGGGTCTAGGATAGACCCACTAAATCAAACGCTGAGGGCAGCTTCCAGCAGCATCCAGGACTTTTGCGAGGAGTGAGAGAAGCCAATGGGAGCATTTGCTCTCGTGGGCTTCATGCAGGGTGGATGCCACTAAGGGTACGTCTAGACTACCGCGTTTTGTCGACAAAACTTCCGTCGACAAAGAGCGTCCAGACACATTGAGTTCTGTCGACAAAGCAAGCTGCTTTGTCGACAGAACGCCGTAATCTGGACGCAATGTTACAGGCAATAACACTTTCTGTCGACAGAGTTCTGTCGACAGAAGGTGTTATGCCTCGTAAAATGAGGTATACCAGCGTCGACAAAACTGCTGAGTTCTGTCGACGTTCTGTCGACAGAACTCAGTGGTAGTGTAGACACTGGTATAGTTTTGTCGACAAAAGTCCACTTTTGTCGACAAAACTAGGTAGTCTAGACACACCCTAAGTGTTTTGCATAGCTGGAGTGTTTTGCATAGCTGGAGTTGTGTACCTTAAACTGACCTTCCTGGTCTAGTTAGACCAGACCCCAGTCTCTTCAATGGGTGTTGGATCAAGCCCTTAGACAACAGAATGATGAATCTCATCTAAATCAATATATTTGAGTATCATATGTAAAGCAACATTTTTCTAGACTAATTACACTGGGCACTCACTGTATGCAAAGCACTTCAACACGTGCATAGGTACATCCCTCAGAAGGCCTTTCTGTTGCTCCAGACACAACATCCTCATTATATAATATTGTTCCTCTTTCTCACATATTTTTAAAATGTTTTTACAAACACTGAAAATAATTTTAAAAAGACAGAATTTGACAGCAAAGTATAAATTTCCCTTCCTTCAACACTTTCCTCTCTTCAAATGCCTCAAGGGGAAGATAAAGGAAAAGTGCTTTTTTTTTTCTTTTTGATATGGACAGCTCCGGTCAGATTTTTCCCCCAGTAATTCCCCACCAAGTTTGGCCATGTAGCCAGAGGATTATCTGCCTCCATGCCTTTTTCTCAAGCTTATTCCTTGCAGAAATCAAGGCCCTGTATTTATTTCTAGCCTTTGTCCAATAGAGCATTATCTGGTACATGTGTATTTCATAACATTTTAACGCTATCTAAATCCAACTTAATTTGATTTTCATACTTTGCTGTATAGTCTTAGCTGTTTCTGTCTAGTCTATGGAAGTCACAGACTTTTGAATCTTAATGATGTAGCACTGTGATGGGGTCTCCACCCCCACAGCAACCTTGAAGGGCTTAAGGGCTCTTAACCTTACAGATGCGGTTGAACGGAAGCCTGGGGATTTATAAACACTAATTGCTGAAGAAGCCAAGTTGAATAAGAACTACAAAGAGAGGACATTTGTAGCTGTAGAGGGTGAGTCACTTGCTAGGAGCAAAAAAGGACAAGGAGGCAGGGGCGTAAGCACAAGCCCCAGAAAAGGAGTCAACTCCAGATGAGTTGTGAAGACAGAGAGTCTGAGAAAGCAGGGTAGAAAACAGCAGCCAAGGAGGAGAATTATGTAGGCCTTGGCTGCAAGGTCCCAGTGTGAAGGAAGGTCCTGGGTTCCCCTACCAACTGCTGGCATAACACCAAGAGGTGGAACTGAACCTGGGATCTTTGGAACTTAGTGGATAAACCTCCACATTGTATACATTGAGCCATAAAGCCAGCTGGCTGTAGGAGAAACTCATTCTCTCTCTCTGTGGCTGTGTCTACACTGGCCACATAACCCGTAATAGCTATGGAAATGAGAGAAGTCAGAATAGGGAAATGCGCGGGGGATTTAAATATCCCCCGCGGGATTTAAATAAACATGGCCGCCGCCTACTTACAAGTAGGAATAAGAGATCCTCCGGAATAGGGCTTGATTCCGGAGGATCGCGCCAGTCTGGACGCTCTTTTCTGGCTTTTCCCCAAGCCAGAAAAAAGCAGCGGCCATGTTTATTTAAATCCCGCGGGGGATATTTAAATCCTCTGCACATTTCCCTATTCTGACTTCTCTCATTTCCATAGCTATTACGGGTTATGTGGCCAGTGTAGACACAGCCTGTAAGTGCCACTCCATGGGACAGTGAACCACACCCAGCAGGTGTGAGGTTTACACTAGGAAGCAGTACAAGACTGTTGAGAGGTGCATTCTTGACAGAGGGTTCAATGAAACTCTGATACCCCAGTAGGGGGACATAAAACGGGAACATACCAGCAACCGAATGACCATTCTCAGGGGGCACCATACGGGTTGGAAGCTGCCGTGCCTTATTTGATAGATGCTAGCAGGTACAGTTATGAAGACAGAGTCTTTGGGCTGGGGGCAGAGACAGGACTGAGGAGGAAGGTGAAAAGGCCATAGAAGCTACTCTTGTCATTCGACTGGAGAGGCCAGAAGACAGTTCCGCAATGCTTCAATGCCTATTATGCAGCAGGAGTGTATGGGCTAGTCCAGCACCCCCTATACTGAATCGTTCCCTAGCAGTAAATTACTCCAATGAGGTCTGAAGAGCAGGATTTGTGCTGAAGTACACACTAACTACACAGCTGTAGAGTCTCACCACTCTCCTCTCTAGCCGAAAAGACTTAGCAAGAAAACAGAGTCTATTTGGGTGTTTTGCATGACAGAGGTGTTGCTATTCTATAAGCAGGGATTGCTTTTGATTTGACCTGAAACACAATGCTTTGTGAGTCTGAATGATGCAACAGGTATCGCAGTTCTTGGGAAAGCCCAGCAAGGAAAGGTTTGTAACGGCTAATGCACTCACTTCAGGGAACATTTGGAATTTGCACTTAGGAAATGTTGCTCTTTCACTGCTGATTGCAATAATTTTTTAATCAAAGAAACAGTGTGTAGTGTTCCCTAGGGAACACAATGAGAGGTTCATTCTGTGAAGTTAATTTGAAAAATGAGTATTTTGGAACCAAGTGTTGATGCAGGTCAAGGGAAAAGAAATGAGCTTCTGATAGGAGGGACCAGAAACAAAGGGCGTTGCTTGTGTTGTAGGTACCCCTCTAAGGAACAATTAATTCATAGACTGCAATGCTAGAAGGGACTACTGTGATCTTCTAGTCTGACTTCCCACATAGCCCAGGCCATAGACTACCCTGAATTAATTCCTACTGGAACTAGAGCATCTCTGTTTGAGAAGTATCCACTCTTAGCTTTAACATTTCCAGTGGTGGAGAATCCACCACTACTCTGGGTACATTGGTCCGATATGTAATTAGCTTCCCCATCTACAAATCTGCACCTTACTTCTAGTTTGAATTTATCAAGCATCAACTGCCACCTGGATCTTGATAGACCGTTGTCTGCAGACCGGAGAGCCCTGTCGTTCGGTTCTGATTTCCCTTGTAGGTATTTAATTCATCCCCTGCTTCTTCCTTGCTCTGCCTGCACATGGGGTGGAAATAAGTTACTGGTGAACTATGCCTGTAGCAATGTATGAACCAATTACTGCATCAGCCAGCGTGCAGGGAAGTTGAAGTTAATTCCCAGCCACCCACCCACTTTCCAATCATCTTCTCCAGAGCATGCACAGGCTTATTCTTGTGTGCCTGAATCCAGTGTCTGATTGACATGAGATATATGGGAAATTCTTGCACACTCCTTACGCTATTGTGAGTGTAGACTTACAGTCTAGCTTAGACATAAACAGAAAGCAAAGCAAGCAGCTGGCCTGATAGCATGTAACCTTCTCCCCTAGGGAGAAAGTGAGAGATGCTAAATATGGACATGACTTATTGTCTATCTTGCCTAGTTCTCACTTTCATCATGGGTTATTCCCCACCACTGCGGGTTTTTTCCCACGTAAAAAAACAACGAGTAGTCTTGTATACACATACACAGTATTGTGAGCTTTCGTGGGCAAAACCCACTTCCTCAGATGAGTGGAGAAAAAAGGGAAAACCTCCTGCTATATAACAGAAAAAGAACGGAGAGGGGGAGAAAAAGAAAAAAAAGTACCTGTCAATTGTAGTGCCAGTGCTAATGAGGCTAATTGAGTGGGCTCTAAGGGTATGTCTAGACTGCATCCCTCTGTCGGCAGAGGGATGCAGATTAGGCAGGTCAACATTGCAAATGAGGCAGGGATTTAAATATCCCGTGCCTAATTTGCATAAAAATGGCCACCATCTTTTGCTGACTCAGCACTTTGTCAGCAAAAAGCGGCAGTCTAGAGGGGGATCTGTCGAGAAAGAAAGCCTTTTTTGACAGATCCTTGATGCCTCCCGCAAGGAGGTTTATAGGGTCTGTCGAAAAAGGCTTTCTTTCTCGACAGATTCCCCCTTTAAAAAACAGTTAAACCCCGCTCCCCCCAGCTGTCACATGAATTCTCAAACAGGGACAAAAAACACTTCTGGAAACAGCATGGTGGGGAGTGTTTTCCCCTGAACTGTGAAAATTGAACATAAGCCTTCCCATAAGCCACAGCGCCTTGGAAAGATGTAGCAAGAAAAGAGTCGGGAGGAGGGGCCGATCAGCCGCAGCCTGCAGAGAGTATAAGCAAGACTTCCCTAAAAGCTTCAGAATAGGTGTTGCATATTCTTCTTTAATGGACATAATGTACATAAAGGCCAGGCCGTGGCTTGATTTAAATGCCACAAGTGGCTCTCCCCAGGAAAGAAATGTGCAACGCCAAAAAAGTTCAAAGAGTTTAGCGCTACGTGAGGCTCAAATCTGGGGTAGCTCATAGTGCCTCCAGAAGCTGCCTTTTTATCATGGCAATTTAGTCACCTTTAAGGGCGTTGCTGCGGTAACCATGACCTGATGAGGTCAGGGTTAAGCCCAGACTGCACGAGGTTTGCAGGGCATGGGCCAAACCTGTCTTGTGCTCTGGCCTTATGCCAGCCCAGGTAGCAGCTGCAGCACATGGGTCTGCCTGCTGCTGTGTCTCTATAAATAAGGCAAGCTTTAAATAGCTATTAAATTATACACTGAATGGAGGTGGAAAGACTATCTTGTGATTAATGCCTCACCTGTCAGAGTCACGCACTGCCACAGGAAGTTGGCATGTGAATTATTTTTTAACTAGTTAAAAAAAGTCAAGTACCATAGCTTTAAAATACATGCCGATTTCACTTCTTGTTTTGGCCTTTTAGTTTCTTTCGTGACTTAAAAGGTGGTGAACGCTGCCGTGCTGACAGTGATGGGGACCACAGACTTTTATTGTGATGGCCACAGCCACCAGGTATTGCTGAGTTTACATGTCCCCTTACTTCCTGTGCGAAGAGCGGATGCTCTTTGAAGAAATTCTCGGTTTTGTGATGAGATGTTCCTGGGGAGCTGGAGCCAATAGCAAGCAAGCTTGCGCCCTGCCTTAATCTCTCTATCGAGGATTCGTTCTCGAGTCCAAGTCGCTTCCTGACACCTGGGCGTTGGTGTCTGGGTTGAGATGACCTGCATGTCTGAGACTACCTTTGTCTGTGGGCTGATGCAGATAGCGTCAATAAACACGTGGCACTAGGAACATACCCAGGCCCTTCATCACAGATATCTCCTCCTTTGTGAAACTGCTCTACAAGGCTCCAATATCTACCACCACTTGGCAGAGAGGCAAAAATCCAAGATGCAATCATGCAGAATCCTCACACTGTGTACGGATCCTGTTTTTCAGTGACTGCCTTCAGCGTTCGAGTGTTGTTCTGTCTTTGTAGCCATTTCAGGTACATCTAAGCTGCAAAGGGAGGCATGACTGGAAAGACATACCCTGCTAGCTTTAATCTAACTACCACAGGTAACAGGAGGCAAGTAAGGCTGTGTCTAGACTACATGCCTCTGTCGTCAGAGGCATGTAGATTAGACACATAGGCAAAGGCAAATGAAGCCGCGATTTAAATGATCGCGGCTTCATTTACATTTACATGGCTGCCGCGCTGAGCCGACAAACAGCTGATCAGCTGTTTGTCGGCTCGCGCGCTAGTCTGGACGCTCCCCCTGTCGACATCAAAGCCCTTTGTCGGCAGCCCCGTTATTCCTCGTGGAATGAGGTTTACTGGGGCTGCCGACAAAGGGCTTTGATGTCGACAGGGGGAACGTCCAGACTAGCGCGCGAGCCGACAAACAGCTAATCAGCTGTTTGTCAGCTCAGCGCAGCAGCCATGTAAATGTAAATGAAGCCACGATCATTTAAATCGCGGCTTCATTTGCCTTTGCTGATCAAACAAATCTGCATGCCTCTGCCGACAGAGGCATGTAGTTTAGACGTACCCTAAAAGTGATGGCCTGGGCCATGCTCCAATAATCAGCTCCTTTGGTAGTGCTCTCAAAAAAGACTAGCCTCAGTTTCCCAAGTTTGCATCATGTATAACTGGACAGTCAGATGCTCACATGCAATATTAGGAAGAACCTATCATTCAAATATTAATAATAATTAATAAAACAATAATAGTAATATGCAAAGATGGATAAAGCATTGGAAATTATGTGGCAAAGAATAGGGGTGGTTGGAAATTTTCTGGAAGAAGTCTTAATAGAAAATGACTTTTAAAACCATAATTTCATGAAAAACATCAGTTTCTTCTAAACTAATCGAGTCGTTTATATCAAGCAACCCCCATATTTTTCAGTGGGTTTTCGGACACAAAAGATTTCAAAAACTTGGTTGTGACAACTTGCCCAAAAGCACAAAGAAACGTTTCCGTGAATACACAACCGACCTATTGTGAGGCTCGATTGCTAAATGTTTGTAAAGCAGTATGAGATCATTGGACTGAAAGCTGTAAGGGCCAGATTCTTAGCTGATAGGAATCCATTGAGTTCAATGAAGCTATATCGATTGGCAATGAAGGAGAATCTGTCTATTGTATTCCGCAGCTACTGGCACTATAATTAACTCGCGTCATATAGGCCACCAGGGCCAGATTTAAATCAGAGACTGCATGCTTGAAAAGCTTCCTGCCCTATAGTTAATTCTGTGAGCCATGCTGTCCCCATTCTCAGAGCCCCTTAAATGTTTCTTTTGGAATGATTGCCTCTTTACTGATGCCTGAACATTATTCCCTAGCCTTGCATTTTAACCTTCCCGGAGTTTTTATTCTAAAACTAAAATGTGATTTAGCAGCAGCAGCAAAGTCATGATCACTGTTGTGCCTTATTAAATCTTTCCTCTGCTTTATTAAATGCCCTTCAATGACAACAGTAGATAATGTAATGATCCTGCTCTGATGAATATAGATGTGTACTAGTGGCTTAAGGAGCTTTTCGCTAAGTGTGTCTGGCCAGTCAATTCCTTGTGTGAGACACACCAAGCGTGGTGTTTCTCGTGTGAGATATACCAGCTGGCACAGCACTTGATGCTATATAAATGCAAATGAAGTCTGAGAGCCTGTGTGGTCTAGTCTCAAGAGCATGGGATCGATATTCAGGACTCCTTGTTTCTACTCCTGTCACGGACGTTTTGCTAAGCCACTTGACCGCTCGGGGCAGTTGTACCCTGCAAAAAAAAAAAAAACCAGCAGTAAGGCTGCAGCTTTCTTGGGTGAGATGACTTGGGCATGGCTTGGGATGAAGGGCTACAAATTGCAGTGTAGATGGTTGGGCTCAGGCTGGTACCTGGGTGTCTGAGACCACTCATCTTGCAGGGTTTCAGAATCCATGCTCCAGCCTCAGTCCAAATGTCTACACTGCAATTTTTAACCCCACCACTAAGATCCATTGAATCATAGAACACTAGAACTGGAAGGGACCTCAAGAGGTCATCAAATCCAGTCCCCTGCCCTCATGGCAGAACCAAGCACTATCTGGATCATCCCTGATTGAGGCCTATCCAACCTGCTCTTAAATATCTCCAATGATAGAGATTCCAATGACAGAGATTCGGAAAAGAGCGTCTAGATTGGCACGGACGCTTTTCCGCAAAAGCACTTTTTGCAGAAAAGCGTCCGTGTCAATCTAGACGCTCTGTTCCGCAAAAAAGCCCCGATCGCCATTTTCGCGATCGGGGTTTTTTGCAGAAAACAAATCTGAGCTGTCTACACTGGCCCTTTTGCACAAAAGCTTTGCCCAAAAGGGACTTTTGCCTGAACGGGAGCAGAATAGTATTTCCGCAAGAGGCACTGATTTCAGACAGTAGGAAGTCGGTGCTTTTGCGGAAATTCAAGCGGCCAGTGTAGACAGCTGGCAAGTTTTTCTGGAAAAGCGGCTGATTTTCTGGAAAAACTGGCCAGTCTAGACACAGCCTAACAGTTTGGAAGTTTTTCCTAATATCCAACCTAAACTTCCCTTGCCGCATTTGAAACTCATTAGAGGTCAAGGAGAACAATTTTTCTTCTCTCCTTGTAACACTCTTATAGGTACTTGAAAGCTGTTATGTCCCCCTCTCTGTTTTCTCTTTTCCAAACTAAACAAGCCCAATTCCTTCAGTCTCCCCTTATAGCTCATGTTTTCCAGACCTTGAATCACTTTGTTGCTCTTCTTTGGACCCTCTCCAATTTCTCCACATCTTCCTTGAAATGTGGTGCCCAGAACTGGACACACTACTCCAACTGAGGCCTAATCAGCGCAGAGTAGAGCGGTATAAACCCAAGTCAGCTGGCCCAGATTCTGAGCATTGTTGCTGCAGTTTTTTATTGCAGGATAGAAATGCCTTCAATGTCTTTGCAGATCCCTCACCTCCAGGTTGTAGTAACAGTTACTCACAGGGAGACTGTTTCACTGTCTGTAACATACTTGGAGACACTCAGGAGAAATTTGCTAGGTCCAGTTCTCATCCAAGACCCATTGAAGACTATGATGAGAATCCCTTTGTTTCCAATTGGCATGAGCTCTGTTCCTCAATGCAGGCAAATTCTAAAGCCTGCATTTTGGGCTTCTTATGGGAACCCTACAGTAAGCACCTTGGACAGATGCCTTTTATAAAACCTATTATCATGCAAAGGAAATAATGAAGCCATGGGAGGAAGAATGGAGTTTAGCCTGGGGGTGAATTGAGGTCCAGTAACCGAGATGCTTCTGGACCAAGTTATCAGGGTTGGAGGCACACACCACGCCTTAGGAAAGGGGATCGAGAGAGGATGGAAGACCCTGCAGTTTAACGACCAGAGTTGGGAGCCCTGAGTTCAGTTTCCAGACGTGGCCCTTTTGAGGTCAGATGCTGCAAACAGCTGTATGACCTGGAGGAGCACATGCCCCCTTTCTCACACCCCCACCCCCAGGAGGAGGGGTGATGATGCTTGCTTTGCCCCACACTTGGTTTATTGATACAGCAAACCCTTGAGGGCAGGGGTAGAGATGTTAAATTTAGATTAATCGGCTAATCAAAGAGAGGATGCAATTTGCATCAACTATTCGATTAGATGATAAGGGCACCTCCGCCTTTGAAGTGGAGCAACAAGGCCAGGGCTGTTGCTACATTTCAAAAGCAAAAGTGCCACAGGCAGCATGGGAACTCAAGCAGTCCCCCACTGGCCCCATGCTCCCCACGGCGTTTCAAAACAGCAGTGCTGCATGGAGCCTGGAATCAGCTGGGGACTCTGAGTCCCCAGCTGATTCCAGGCTCCATGTGGCGCTGATGCTTTGAAACGCCGTGGGGAGCCCAGGGCATTGCAAAGCAGCAGACCCCCAGTCTCCATGGAGTGCTGCCGCTTTGAAGCCCCCCTTCTTTCCCACCCTCCCACTCTGCCTCTTTCTGATAGATGGGGAGCCCTGTGCATAGTAACCCTTAGAAACCCCAAGAATCCCACACATAAGAGCCCTTACCCAGAGATGTGGAGCCATACTCATAGGAACGCTAACCCGAGGAAGGGGAGCCCTACCAGAGAGCAGAAGCAGGAAACAAATGGTAGCTGGAGGGTGAGTTAAGAGGCTATGAAGAGGGGTTGTTTGAATAAACGCTCAGCAAAAGATAGTGAATGTCAAGTGGGCAGTTACTCCAAAAAGGAAATCGTTGATTGATTTCATAAAAACACCAAAGACTCAAAGCCCTGTTTGGTTTTCAGCTTGTTATTTTTCCAACTAAGGGTTGAACATTCTCATGGGATGCAGACGCTTGGTTTTCAGCTAAGAGATTTTTCACTCCCAATTTCCTTCAAAGAAAAGTCAAGAAAAAGGGTTTTCCTGCTGGCTCTGCTCATGAAAAAAATGTGTCTTCATGTCCCTGCAACTGCTTCTCTTGGTTCCTGTTGGCCAAGTTTCTAAGTAGATTTTTTTTCTTTACAGTCTCACCGGGCTGGAGGAATGGGGGAGCCACAAATTCCCTGCTGTTCCTAGCTGCAGGATTGTACCAACTTCTCTTATCTAGTAACACACACAGCACGATTGTAACACTCTTCCCTGCATGTTTTGGGAGTGGGACTGCTGGAAGTGGGAGAACTAATTCCCTGTCTTTCCAGACTGGGAGTTCAATATGTCTCAGCTCTCTGGAGAAAGCGGAGTTAAGTGCTCACTTGTCTGAACCTATTATTGGCCGCCAATGCAAAATGTCCCTTTCCCCGCAAGAAGCTGGATCTATTAAATATTAGCCAGAAAACATCTGGTCGTGTTTTCTGATTGACTAATGTGCTGCCTGAAAACATCTTCACCTGCAGGGAACAGGAGAGGGACACAATATTAGTTTACATGTAGCTGAAGGGAGTCCAAGGCCAGCTGTCGTCTTATTAACAGTGCGAGAGTTTTTGTCCGCCTAAGGATTTGGGTTCTGTTGTATAATCTAATGAAATGCACAGACCAAAGGTGCTAATGAGACTCATCCAACACTGAACAGTTTCAAACAAGTTTAGGGGTTTGGAATACAGAGAGTCTTTAGCCCTTGGCTGTCCTTGCCCATATCCAGAATATACAGCTGCGTAGGGCACCCAAAAATTCGGGGGCACCACTGGGCCTTAATGTCTACCCACTCACCTCTTCCTAACCTTGTTCTGTGGCTCTGCTTCCTCTGAAGAGGGGCGAGTTAATTTAAAAGTGAAGATGCCTCCCAGACCTATTAGCATAACACTGAACCAGTGAAAGAGCCATCCTAGCAGTAATGAAGCCATTGAATAGGCATTTGACAACCATATTGTCAGTTTCTGAATTGACTGTATTAGTTGACAGAATCTTAGTTTAAAATTGGTTTTAAACACCCATTCCATGAGTGTGTTGCTCAAGATTATAAAAGTCACATCGCTAAAAAATACTCATCCCTTCCCTTCTTCCCCCCAGCTGCTAGCAGGCATGGGGCAGTTTAGTAGTACCGCATAGGGCCCCATAAAACAGAAGGGTGTCCCTATTTTAGCCTGCTCAGCACACACACCATTAAGCATCATTTTAACCTTTTGTAAAGAAGGAAAAACAGTTAAAACATTTGAAAGATAAAGTACTAAGATTTTTGATTTAACAACATCCCTTGTTCTCTTTGTTTTTAGGGGGGAGGGGAGAACCCTTGACAGTCTTGGCTGGAATTAAAAATTATACTAGTCATCGGTTTGGGGAGGAAGAGCAGGAGCTAGTTGATGTACTGGAGCTGCTATTGCTGAAGTCCAGTCCCATTTCTTAGAAGACAAACACCCACAAAAGGGGAGAGGAAGAGAACAGCAAAAACAGAAACAGCTGGTCTCTGGTGTGGACTTACACTTGCAACCTCACTGCTGGGAAAATACAAGCCTGGCCAGCCACTCTTAGACCTGGCAAACTTGTACCAGCATCAAGTTGCTTAGAGGATTGTTTTGGCTTCCTTTCTCACAGCAGTGTTGCAAAATACGTAGTCTTGTCTGGCTAAGCCAAGCTGTTAGACAAAAGGAGATAAGAGAAGAAAGGAGGCAGGGAAGGAAAAGGACACATGGGAGAGAGCAAGACAAAATCTTGCCTGGTCAGGACATCATTTAGGATCCAGGGTGCCAGGAGACAGTGGGTAGCGGCAGCCATGATGGGGAAGTTTGCTCTAGTAGCAAATTTCTCCCCCAAAGTCTCTTTCTTTAAGGATCCAAAAAAAGGGGGTGGTGGGTGTCAAAGCCCATCCCCTCATTTTGTCTTTTAGGTTAATTCCAGCACACTATTGATTCCCCCCACACACACACACACACACTTACACTTTTCTCATTTACCAAGCATGATCTTAACACAGTCCTTCGGTTATATTAGTAGTCAGACATAACATAAGAGTGGCCATACTGGATCAGACCAAAAGTCCACCAAGCCGAGCATCCGGTCTGCCAACAATGGCCAATGCCAGATGCCCTACAGGGAGTGACTAGACCAGGTGATTATTAAGTGAGCCTCTGACAAACAGAGCCTAGGGGACACCATTCCTTCCCATTCCTGGCTATTAACTATTGATGGATCTATCCTCCATGAATCTACCTAGTTCTTTTTTGAACCCTGTTAAAGTCCTGGTCTTCGCCACATCCTGTGACAAGGAGTTCCACAGGTTGACTGTGTGCAAAAAAACAAAAAACAAAACAAAAAAACCTTCTTGTTTGTTTTAAATCTGCTACCCATTAATTTTATTTGGTGACCCCTATATTATGTGCTTATGTTATTGGCCTTAGTTCTTATGATATTTAGACTAAGTCAGACTTTTGTACCTCTTCTTGTTGGATATTACTGTGACATTTTACAAACTTAACTGAAGCAAAACAAAAAAAAGTGGCGAGGTAAATTTGTAGGCCCAATTATTACCACAGCTTAAAAGTAAAGGGGTGTGCAAAGAGCAGCAATGGAGACAAGTTGAGAATTGGAAGTAATCAGGATTGATGGGGACCATAAAATAGTTGCAGGTGCCTACTGCATCATCCCACAGGCTCACAGAGGGGCTGGCCTATTTGGTATGGGGAGCTGCAGCCTACAAGTTAGTCCACCATCCCGGTGTTGGGTTTCCCCTCTCCTTTCCACTCACTTTTCTCCCACACACAGCCTGGGGCTTGACCGTGGTGCAGGTAGTGAATTCCGTGTGGAAAGAATCGGCCCTGATGCTCCCATGCAAGGAAGCGCTCCTAAGGTACAACTTGACAGGCTCTGTACCTCTTAACTACGCTTTCCCCCTCTTCTCCACTAGGCCTTCCCAGGCTCCATTGAATCCCCTCTAGCCAAGGGCTGGCTCTCTCATTTATCTCCCCTTCTGTGTTTTTACCTGTGTCCCGTGCAATCCGGCAGCATTTGGGAATGCCCCTGTCCTTGCTGCAGGGGCTCTTGAGAAGTTAGGGATAAAAGTGACTAGTCAACTATCCAATTAGCAAATGCTTATCATAGTCAACTAGTGACTCAACTAGTCACTTCCTCCCCTCCCCCCCATGCCTCTATCAGCGAGGCAGCAAGAGGGGCAGGAGCTGGTGAAAAAGCCAGTTCCCCACCAGCACCATCTCCACGGGGTGCAGGGGAGGCAGAGGTGTAGCGGGGACCGGGCACGAGCCAGGAATTAGCGGATTCCTGGCTCGTGCTGGGTCCCAGCCACTGTACTTGTGCTTTTTAAATGTATTAAGAGCCTCGCAGCTCTTCATACATTTTGAAAAAGCAGAGCCACAGCAGGGTTAGCTCCCAGGACAGCCCTGCAGTTAATGGACATAGCCTTTTTCAATGGAGAAGGGGAAAGAGAGCTATGTTAATTATGTAGCTGGAGTTGACGTACCTTGATTTGAGTTTCTCTGACATCCCCGCTCCCCCCACAGCGAGAGGCTGATGGGAGCAAATGTTCCAGTTGGCTTCCCTTATATCTCATAGGAGCAGGAGTTCCAGCATCAATGGGGGGGGGAGAGTGCCCTCTATGTTTGATTTAGCAGGTCTACTTAAGACCTGTTAAATCGAACTCTGGACAATTGATCACTGGCCTTAAACAGACCAATACCATGATCTCTGGAATGCAAAGGCATCTGGGAAAGGTTTCCATTCAAGGAACCCTTTTCAGTAGCCTTAAATATTTCTCTGGGGATGGTGTGAAATTCTGTTTTAGGGCACATTCAATTTTTGGGCCCACTCTGCTTAGCATTGTGCCTTCAAAGTTTAAATTCATGTGGTTTTTAATCGAGGAGTCTCTGCAAAAATGAACACTTTACTGATTGCAATGTCCTTGGTGGCGGTTCTAAACTCCTAAGAGAAAAACTAAATTGCCTTTTACGCTCAGAAATGCTCAGTTCAGCCAGAGCTAATTCCTCGAGAGTTAAGTGAATCAGGCATTAAGATTTCAGCATGGAAGCAGCCTAACCACAGTGACCCCGGCTACAATCTATCACAATCTTGCTCTCGGGTGAAATATATGCAAGTCATCTTTAATCTGCTTCATCTCTCCAAATGCGGCTCATTGAGCAGAGTACGAACAAACTTCGTCTGCCATTATCTCCCTCTTTCTCTGGGAGATTGATTTCCTCATCTCCTCTGCCTTCAAACCCACGTTGTTCATAAATTCATGCCTCTAGCACGCCGTACTATGTGCAGAGCGGACATAACTGCCTTGGGTGTTTAACACTGGCAGCTGTCAACAATCCAATCGTCCTTTTATTGCTGCTTGCATGAAGACCACCGGGACATATCTCAAGTGTCTTTTCGGCCCCAGCCCACTAAATAGCGGCATTCACTTGGCCAGGTTTTATTTCACCATGAGGAAAGAAGCTAGAGAGGTTCTGCTTTTGGAATTAGGCAAGAATCGATCTCCTTCCTACAGGACCTCGATAGCACTGAAAAATGGCTTCAGATCTTTTTGTACAACTGTAGCCGCTTCGAAAGCTACAGTTAAGTTATACCAGCCACCATTTTCCAACCACTTAGAGCAGCAGTTCTCAAACTGGTTGGCCCGTGGGCCACCGCGCTCAACGCAGAACTTTCCGCAGACTATCAGCCAGCCACCCATGACGACAAGATGGGTGCAGGAACAGGCGAGGGAGGAAGTCTGGCTGAAAGGTCGGGTCAGGAGCAGGCTGAGGAGAGGCGGTCTGGGTGGTAGGATAGGAGCAGGGTGGGGGCAGGGTTTGTAGGGGAGGTGGGGTACAGGAGCGAGGGAAGGATGGGAGGAAGGGTGCAGGAGTGGGGTTGGGGTACTTGGTCACAGTGGGAGTGTGTGGGAGAGATGGATGGTTGCATGGGGTGTGAGCATGCGGGGATTCTTACCTGACTCAGTGCCTCCTGCTACTCCCAGGCACTGCCCACTGCAGTTCCCATTGGCCACGATTCCAGCCAATGGGAGCAGCAGGGAAAGCCTGCAGGCGAGCAGTTTCCTGCATTGCCTTTCCCTAGGCAGAGAGAGGGGCAGCAGCCCATGGAGCCTCTCCCTTTCCCCAGAAGCCAGATAGAGCTCACAACACTCACCCTCCCTCCCCTGGCCTGCAGCTGGAAGCTGGTGCTCCAACCTTGTGGTGGGAGGCATGGGGCTGGAGCACCAGTGCAGACTCCCACTGTAAGGGGGGGGAGGGTGAGCTCTGAGCCTGCAGCCCACCTGCAAGAAGATCTCTGTTCTACATGGAGAATGGGGTCTGTAAACATTGATGTTGCAGGGTTCCAAGGGGATGGCTCAGGTGCTCAACCCTGCCTCCGGAGTAAGCCACAATCCCGCATGAACCATGCCTGGATGGAACAGTGATCCCCACAGGTCATGCACGGGCTTGCAATACCTGTCAGCCCCCGTGAGCACTAATGCCAGGCAAGGGCGGGGGGAGAGGGGGAGTGGCTACATCCCCAGCCCACACAGCGCAGTTCAGAATCCTTTCTGCTCCTTGTCTTCCAGCCTCCTAATCAGCAGCTGTGCCCCTCGTTCAGGCCTGGGTGGATGCACTGAGAGATGTAAAATAATGGACAGCACCGAAAGGGGACTTTTCCAGACACTCCTGGGCTCTGGTGTCAATAGATCACTGGCCAATTTACAGCAGCTGACGTTCTGGCCAAGAATTCCACTCGTCCCTTACCAGAGCAGTATGACTGAAGTGGAAGGCGGCACAGTGGCCAGCGCTGGTTGTCAGGAGTGCAGGGGATCTGTGCAACCCTGTAAGCCATATAATCCCTCTGTGCCCCACTCCTCCCCACCCCCCAGCTGTCAAACGGGGGTTACAACAGTCACTTTATAGTCATGCTGTGAGTGTTAGTTCCCTGTTTGCGAAGCACATGGAAGCAGCAATGGAGATATCAGGATAAGAGTCAAGAGGCCTGAAAGAAATCCTTTGATTTAACCTTCGGGGCCTTACAGGCTGCTGTCTGTGCTTCCTGGTAGCAGCTCACTTCTAGAGCGTGTGATGTGCCCCTCTCTCCTTGCAGGGCGTGAAGAAACACAGAATATCTATTAACTACTTCTAACCATTGCATACATTTGATCTACTAGCCAAATCGCTCACTGAGGTGGTTTCTTCTTTCCACCTTGACCTGCTTAAAAGGATCGTCCTTGATCAGTTTGTCATCAAGCTCTTGTAAATGCTGCAATCAGCCCATACCCCAGCCCACGATCAACCAATCAGATTTCTTCAGCCGTCAGATGTAAACGTCCATAGGCATATGCAGTTATAGCTCACTGCCACTAGGTGTCCTCTATGACTAGCCCTGAGCGCCAGGCCTGGAACACCCATCTATCAGGCGCAGTCGTGGGCTGTTGAAGCTGTCGTTTTTATAGCCTGGCTCCCCGGTTCCCATGCCATCCAAACAATGATTGCTCTTCAGCACTCGGAACAAGGGGCCGTTATGAGCTGAGCGTTGAACTATTTCCACAGCGGTAACATTTATCATTTTGGCAAAGCCATCCCAATGGCTTGGTTCAGAGCCCAAGCCAACAGAAGTGCGCAGCATGGTTGATCTGAGGGTCTGCGGCTCTCTCTTTTCCCCCTCTCTCGGTTTAAAAAGGCTATTTACAAAACACCCGTCACTCATGCAAAGCAGATCAGTCTTTGGCCTTGGCTTCCTAGGGCTACTCTCCAGTCTTGGCTATCGAACACATGCAAATAATATCAGGAGAGATTCCTCCGTGGCAAAGCTCCCAGCTGTGCAAGGCAACAGGTGAATGGGCAGAGATGGGAGGGGTCAGTAAGTCAGTCACCGATCACTGCTTCTGCATGGCATCGCAAGACGGTATGCCAGTGGAAGATTGGCACTGCAGAGCACTACCCTCCGCACCCCCGCCATCCCTTCACCTTCCCCTAGAATCGTGGTGTCCAACGCACTAGCCACCTGTGGCTGTTTGGTTGGTTGAGTGTGGCTAGTTGGTTCACAAAATTAATTATTTACATTTTCAGAATAATGTGGCTAGTTCACTACAGTGGCTACTGCTTCAGAACTGGTTGGTCCCCTCGGCCCTAGAATGCACCCTATGCTAGGGTAGCCTGGCATAGGAGTTTCCTTCCATGCTTTTAGGGAATACACCTCCATAAGGCTATTTGCAGCCAGAAACCACCCCTGTGCTGCCTTGAGAGCGCACATACTGTATGTAAGCAGCCACCCAGCTCCATCTAGGGATGGTCTAGACAGTACTGGGTCCTGCCATGGGGACAGAGGACTGGACTCGATGACCTCTCGAGGTCCCTTCCAGTCCTAGTATTCTATGATTCTATCACATCCTCCCCCCAAACCCTGCATTACACTCTAGTCCAGAGATAAGTGTGTGTCCCCACCCACACCCATGCACTGCAGAGCGGATTCCAATTTAATGTGCAACGAATACACACATTTCAGCCAAAAAACATACCTAACAAAGCCAACGGAATGAATGCTGCTTAAGCTTGGTTATTTGGCTCCATAGAGACCTGCCCATAAAATGATATTGGGCCAGATCCCAACCTAAGCCCCGGAATCAATAAGTGAGGTCAAATGGAGGTTTGCATAGGAGTGGGGATGTCAGGGTTTGGGGTACAGTGATTTTCGTTTAACTTTGATGGATGCCACCCCACAGGACCGGAATTCGGTTTCCTTAGTGACATGCTCACCACTTTGCGAGAGCATAGGTTAGCTTGTTGTTGCAGACACCAGGTCAATAGGAACTAGACATGGACCATTAAAGTCACATGGACCAGAGGTCTCAAATGCCAGCCACAGCCGGAGCAACTGCACAATCCAGCCCAGGACTCCCAGTGGGGGGCAAACACGGTCCTTTACTGGGCCCTAAGCCCCACCCCTTTCTGCCAGCCCCCACCCTCCTCCAAGGACACAGATTCAGGGATCACGGGGGTGGAGCGCTCACAGGGATTGCTCAGCAGCAGCAGTTGTACCACCCTACACTCTGTTTTGCTTCGCCATCGTTCCAGCACTACCATGACCACTACCATGACCACTGACTACCAGCACTACCATGACTACCAGCACTACCATGCAGCGCCAGGCCCCCTGGTGATCCCCAAAGCTGCATCCTCGGGAATGGGGTGCTATGGGACGGGATGGGATTATGGCAGGAAAGAATGGCACTTGGGGGCCAGTATCAGACAGCCTCCCCTCTCCTGCCCATCGGGAATCCAGGTTCGATTGCACAATCACTCCGGCCAGGGCTGGCCCCCAGATTGGTAGTTTGAGACTCTGACATAGACCAACTCAACTTCACTTCAGGAAACTCTCAGGCTAGGTTAGAGGTCTGCAGATAATCAACACAGCCCATGTTCTGGGAGCCATTTCCCACCCTCCTCAGCCAGCCGCTCCCATTTCAAGCGACATACGGATACGACGCACAAGCAGTTTGCTCCTAACTGTACCTGCATGTGGCCACAGATAGCGATAAGCTCACTGTGTGACCTTCACAGCAGCACAGATGACCCTCGCAGTAGAATAATAATACGCTGTACAAATAACGGACAATGTTAGTATACACCCTCGGCTGGCTGCTCTCCAATGGGTTTATAGCCACTTCTATCCAAACTCAAATTCTGCCAGGAAACTGAAATGCAATGTTAGAGCAGACTGGGGAAAAGAAAAATGTTCCATGGAAACACCATCCAAAAATCGTACATTTTGAAAATAAAATTTAATTAAAAAGTTTCCTCCAAGTTTTGACCAGCTCTGTTTTATGTTCTACTGCATAACCCAGCTAGAGAGAGAACTGGCAATGGGGATCTCTTCTGTAATAAAGTCTTCTTCGTAGGTTCGGTTGAATAGGACATCCTCAGCTTTGAGTATCAGTCTGATTCCGCAACATACTGAAGTGCGCTGAAACAGGCATCACATTATACAAGGGCTTAAACCTGGGAGAAATTTACATCCCATTGTTTAGTTAATACATCCGGTGGATAATCTCCCTCTGCCCCAGATAGCAGCCAGAATTTAGATAAAAGCTGCATTGTCATTGTTCATTTTACCTGCTTACATTTATGTGATGGAGGTGATGTGACTCAAGAGAGGCCAATTGGAACAATCCCAGCTAACGCTCGGGAGTCAGGAAATGCAAGTTCTCCCCCCACTGTTGTGTAACAAACTAAGCCATCATTTTCATACATCGGTGGCCTTAGGTTAGGCACCTAAATTTTCATGGAGGTGGCTAAGTCAGAGTAGGAAAGATGGCAGAGGTCAATGACAGCAGCGAGTACTCAGCAGTTCAGACCATCAGCTGCCAAAACATATTTGGGTGGGGATTTAGGTGACTAGTCTAGGTTAGACATGAACTGGCACCCAAGTTTGAAAGTGCTGGCCTTAAGCACTCTGTATCTGGCGATTAAAGCACTAAGCAGGGAGTCTGGATTCACCTCCAAGACTTCCTTTGATTCTGGACAAGCCAATCTTACCTCTCTTGCACCATCTCTAAAACGGGAATAATAATATTTTATTTCTCCAACTCCTTGTCTGTTTCACTTGGAAGCATTTTGGGATGGGGCTGTCCGTTGCTATGCACATGTACAAACAGCACAATCTTGTGTAGGTTTTCTAGGGTTCTACATACAAATAACATGCGTGTGGAGGGTATTCATTTTCCTGAGTCATTCTGTGTATGAATCCAAGAATTACACATCTACTTAATCTGACAAAGTGGGTCTTTGCCCACGAAAGCTTATGCTCCTACACTTCAGTTAGTCTATAAGGTACCACAGAACTTCTCGCCACATCTACTTAATAAAACACAAGGCAGATAGGCACTGTGACAAAGTGAGACTTTTCTGAAGTATTTTCATGAAGCCCATGCATGCCTCAGTTTCCCTCTGAATTATAAAAAGGTTTTAAGTATCCCGATACAACAGCCCTGTAGGCAGGAGGTTGTGTGTCACCTACTTGTCTGCTTACAATGAATAGGGCCAACTAGATGAAGCCAACCCCTTGTCAGAAATTAATAGGCAATAGGTTTAAAACAAACAAAAGGAAGTTTTTCTTCACTCAGCGCAAGTCAACCTGTGGAACTCCTTGCCAGAGGATGTGGTGAAGACTAGGACTTTAACAATGTTCAAAAGAGCTAGATAGATTCATGGAGGTTATGTCTATCAATGGCTTTTAGCCAGGATGGATAGGAATGGTGTCCCTAGCCTCTGTTTGTCTGGAAATGGGTGACAGAGAGGGATCACGTGAGGATTACCTGTGTGTTCCCTCCCTCCGGGGCATCTGGTATTGCCCACTGTCGGCAGACAGGACACTGGGCTAGATGGACCTTTGGTCTGACCCAGTATGGCCATTCTTATGTTTTAAGGCTCTTAGAAAATAAATTTTTGGCTGATAACTTAGCAGTTAGCTGACAGGAGCACTGTATCTAATTCATATAAAAAGAAAGAAAATGAAATAGATATTAGAACTACTCAGCTCTACTACTAACATTCTGACATCTTGTGGCAAATCACTTAGGCTACGTCTACACTGGCCCCTTTTCCGGAAGGGGCATGTAAATTTCACTAGTCGTCGTAGGGAAATCCGCGGGGGATTTAAATATCCCCCGCGGCATTTAAATAAAAATGTCCGCCGCTTTTTTCCGGCTTTTAAAAAAGCCGGAAAAGAGCGTCTAGACTGGCCCCGATCCTCCGGAAAAAGTAAGAATAAGAGCCTCCGGAAAAGGGCACTTTTTCCGGAGGATCGGGGCCAGTCTAGACGCTCTTTTCCGGCTTTTTTAAAAGCCGGAAAAAAGCGGCGGACATTTTTATTTAAATGCCGCGGGGGATATTTAAATCCCCCGCGGATTTCCCTACGACGACTAGTGAAATTTACATGCCCCTTCCGGAAAAGGGGCCAGTGTAGACGTAGCCTTAAGGATCACTGGTTAGCTTTACCATGTTAATGCATTTGCTTACTTGGTTACTAACTTTGCAAAGAGAGAGACCCCTTCAGGACTGCTGAGCTCTCCGCTCTTGGAGGGGAATGAGGTCTAGTGGGTTTTAGCAGGGGGCAGATACACCTGGGTTCTATATAAGAACATCAGAACAGCCATACTGGGTCAGACCAAAGATCTATCTGGACCAGTATCCTGTCTTGCAACACTGACCAATGCCAGGTGCTTCAGAAGGAATGAACAGAACAAGAAATCCATCCCCTGTCACCCAATCACAGCTTCTAGCAAACAGAGGCCAGGGACACCATTTCTACCCACCCTAACTAACAGCCATTGAAAGACCTATTCTCTCTGATCTTATTTCATTCTTATTGGAACCCTGTTATAGTTTGGACCTTTCCATCACTGCTAGCAAAGAGTTCCACAAGCTGATTATTTCATGATTGTGTTTTGCTTGTTTTAAATCCGCTGCCTATAAATTTCATTGGGTGACCATCTTATGTTATGTTAATGGGAGTAAATAATGTTTCCTTATTCAATTTTGCACACCAGTCATGATTTTCTAGACATACCCCCATCCCCCACACACCATCTAGTAATTTCTTTTCCAAGATGAATAGTCCCGGTCTTTTAAATTTCTCCTCCTATGGAAGCTATGCCTTAGCCCACATTATTTCTGGTGACCTTATCTGTGCCTTTCCCAAGTCCAATATAACTTGGTTTAGGTGGGGGCACTGCCAGGGGGCAAGCCCTCTCAATCAGTGCCCAACCCCGCACATAGCCTAATGGTCACAGTAACACCCTTGTGCCTCAAAGCAATGAGACCTAATGGCCAGTTTCCCAGGAACACCCTCTCTCAGCACGATGGTCAGGCCTAATTGCCCAAGTCAGTGGCAAAGCTCCATCCCTGCAGGGCAGCATGGCCTAGTGGCCAGAGTCAATAGTGACAGAAAGGTAGAGCCCCTTATGTGGTTGGTGAGGAGGGGGTAGAGGAACCCAGGCCCACGCGCTTCACTGGGTCCCAGACCAGGGCCCTGTCAGCAGTGGAGGGGGCCACCACTAGCTCATCAGGGAACCCTACCAAAACACACCAAGCACCGAGGGTACCACACCCCACCCTGGGCTACTTCCTACCAGTCTCTCCGGCTCAGTCTTCTCTGCCTCCAGCCCAAGGGGCTCTGCTGTGGCTCCCTGCTGACAGGGAACGGCACTGGCACTTGCACTTCCCCGTCAGGAGCACCTTCCACACCAGCAATCAGCTCAGACTTAGCTGATCCACAGGCCTTTATAGCCGGCCTCCAGCTGGAGCATGCCCAGTAGGGCTGTGGGGGCGGGGCCTTCTCTGCTAGGTAGCCAGGGCAGGGCAGAAGGTGATTGCACCTACCCATGTGCTCCCCTAGGGACAGCCCTGTCTGTGAGAGCTCTTTGCAGTCAGCTTAGGACTTAACTATTTTGGGTAATGTTGTATCACCTGCAAATTTTGCCACTTCATTGTTTCAAGATCATTTTTCAGTAACTGGAACGGCACTGGTCCCAGTACAGATCCCTGGAGCACACCGCTACGGATTCCTACCCTTTTCCCCCCCTGTCTTTTAAGTGGAGTCCCTGGGCTATGTGATCTAACAATCTTTCCATTACTTGGCTTACAAACCTCCTGTTATCTTAATCACCCTGCCTCTCTGTGTCTATAAACAAACTCCCTGCCCCAAAGGCCAAGCTGGGAGCAGCACAAGCTCTGCTGGGATGCGTCTACACTGCACCCGTAGCTCCAAATAAGCTACGCACGTGGAGCTACGCAGATGCCGTAGCTTATTTCGGGTGCGTTTCGAAACAGAGCACCATTCCGAAACGTCCCTTCATTCTCGTGGAACGAGATTTAGAAGGATGCCAGAATAGCGAGCCCGGTATTTCAAAAGCTATTTTGAAATAACGGGCTTGTTTAAAAGATGCGAAATAGCTATTTCGGGATACCAAAAGCATCCCGAAATAGCTCCATGGTCTAGACGCACCCTTGCAGATGAGAGCTGCCCCTTGACTTGGGCATGTGCTCTAAGCAGATCTCACCGTTCCACAAGGAGTAACGGTAGTTCGGAATAGGAAGCCTAATCCGAACTACCTAGTTCATGCCGCATGTAGCCGCGGGCACGGAGTCCGAACTAGCGGACATTTAAAAATGGCGGCGCCCGGCAATATACAAATGATGCCCAGGAAATTCAAATCCCGGGCTTCATTTGCAACTCCGGTTGACTACATTAACCACCCTAGTTCGAACTAGGGTGGTAGTGTAGACATACCCTAAGAGAGGCTATAACCACTCTAGAGGCAGCTGTAGGATGGGGGCATGAGCCCCAGTAAACTGTCCTCTCCTCAGGCAGCTACTGTGGCTGAAGTCCATTAAGTGCATTTTTATTTTTTACTACTGAATATAAAGACTGTCTTGTGATTGTAATGTGCATTAAAATATTTAGTGGCTACTTTTTTACAGCCTTGTAATGCTTTTTAAAAAAAAATTAAATACTAGCTATTCTGAGTAACACAGGCCACTGGGGTCGTGCAGTAATTTTTATTTTCAGAAGGGGCTCGCCATGTGAAGAAGTTTGAGACATGCTGGGCTACAGGAACAGCCTCCCAGCGGAATCTGATTTGGCTGGATTTGCTGCAAGGAGCCATGGAGAGAGACAGAGGTTGCTGGTGCCAAAGGCCCAGTCTTAGAGGCCATGAGCCGGCCTCAGTGGAGTCCTTGGGATGTGTCACATTAAAGGGATCACTCCCAGGACACTGGTTAAAAGCCCTGACTGAACAAGAATTTAAGCATGTGCCAAACCTCCAGTCAAGGACACTACTCAGCTGCTAAAAGTTAGGTACGTGATCAACGTTAGGTACTTTGCTAGATTGTGGCCCAAGATACTAACATATTTAAGGGCAGCGTCAGAGCCTGATCCTGCAAACCCTTACTCACACAAGTCATCTTCACTGATGCAACAAATCCCATCCAGCATCTTTCATAGGAACTGACCAGTGAAAAGGACTACTCAGGTGAGATGAAGTTGACAAGACCCACCTCTCCCCTTCCCCTTTCTCAGCCCCAAAGAGGTGGGTCAAGTTTACCAAAGGTGAATATCCCTGCCCCTCCTTGTCCCCTGTCTGAGACCCACTTGGTGAGTTTAACAACACAATGAACTCTACAAGATCTTGCTCTGATGAATCAGCCTGATTTGTACAGAGCTGCTGTTTAACCCTCATGGCTGTGTCTACACTGCACCCCTTTTCCGGAAAAGGGATGCAGATTAGACACTTTGGAATTGCAAATCCACGGGGGATTTAAATATCCCCCGCGGCATTTGCGTTTACATGGCTGCCGCTTTTTTCTGGCTCTGGGTTTTTGCCGGAGAAAAGCGCCAGTGTAGACGCGATTCTCCGGAAAATAAGCCCTTTTCCGGAGGATCCCTTATTCCTACTTTCAAATAGTCCAGTAGCACCTTAAAGACTAACAAAACATGGTATCATGAGATTTTGTAGGCACAATCCACTTCTTCAGTTGACCTGAGTGTAGGAAGTCCAGATCCAAGAATAAATAAGAGAGGGGAGGGGCCGAAGAAGGAAAAAATGGAGGGGAGAAAGAAAAAAGAGACAGTGAGTTGATAAACTTCAGAGGGGTAGCCGAGTGAGAGTGTAACAGGAAAGACTTAAAACACAACAATAATCCAGTAGCACCCTAAAGTCCAAATCAGCGTTTCCCAAACTATGGGCCACGACCCGGTGCCGGGCCACAGGAAAAAAATACCAAGCCTCAACCTGGTAGCCGGGGTGCTGTGGGCATCCAGAGTGCCCGTGTGACGCCAGGTCCGCCAAGCCATGGAGGAGGCTGGGCGGAGAATGCAGCCAGATGTTCCTGGCTTCTGGCACGGAGGAGTAGCGGGGGGGAGAAGTTGCCCCAGGCGCCACGCTAGGCAGAGGCGTAGCGAGCGGGAAGGACGGGAGAGGGCAGTTGCCCCCGGGCACCACACTAGGGGGGCGCTGGGCTGGGATGGGAGCAGAGCGCACCGCACCATGAATTGCGGCGAGCGGCGAACATGGTCTGTATGGAAATGCTCCCTGTAGGACTGTGCTATTCTGATAGTTTCCTATAGGAGCATTTCCTTACAATCGTACAGATAAGAAAATGCTCCCAGTAGCACATTCCTATAAGGTAGCAGCTTTCTACATTACACGAGCGCTGTCGGGCCACGTGCTCCCCGTGCAATCACGCCTCCGAGGCAGGGCCAAGCGGCAGGATCAGCAACTTTAAAGGCAGGGTTACCCTGCCTGGCTCTGCGGAAGTGGGAGAGGGACTGGGCTAGGGCAGGGAAGCTGGGGGTGCCTGGCTCTGGGGGATGGGCAGTGGATTAGAGCGGGGGGGGAGAGTGTTTTGGGTCAAAAGGGGCATTAGGTTGGAGCAGGGGGGCTGGGGATGCCTGAATCTGGGGGAGGGGTGGGTGCATTGGGGATACTTATAATTTTTTTAATGGGGTATTTTATAAAAAAAGTTGAAAAACACTGCTCTAAACCAGTGTTTCTCAACCAGTAGTATGAATACCCATAGGGGTACTCAAGAGAAGTCTGGGGGGTACCTCAACACAACTGAAATTTGGAGAAAACTGAATTTTTGGTTTAAGTTAGTCAGTGCTTTACTAGTTTTGTACTTTTTACACCCAAAAATCTCATTACCCACCAAGCTATGATTAAGTTGTTTAAACAAATGTGTTGCAATGGTAGAAAAAAATGTTGTGTGTCTGAAAACTGTGCTGGGGGTACTGCTAATTTTTTAAAGAGGGATACTTTATAAAAAAGGTTGAGAAACACTGCTCCAAACCATTCCTGTTCAACCCCCTGTTTCCTTTCTCCTTTGGCAAGTTGGGCAGGTAGCAGTTTTGGTAAAAATATATCAGACATGTGCACACGGTGCCCGCTCTACCTCAACTCGTGCTGGATAATCCGGGCTTCAGTTCTGAAGGAGTTGGCATTACTGAGGTGATCGATTTCCTCCATGTGTTATTGTGGACAGTGCATGTGGGGGCCTGCCCCAAACTGGAGGGGGTGGGGGAAGATGCAGTATTAGCTCCCTCCTTCCTCTCAAGGTCCGGCTCAGCCATGCACTAGGTTCAGGGCCCTGCCTCATGGTGGGGGGAGGGCGCACATTTTGCTTTTCCCCCCGGGCGCATAACATCCTTGCTACTCCTCTGATGCTAGGGGGCGCGAGGCTGGGCTGCAGAGGGGCAGGAGGAGGTGTAGGGCGCTGGGCTCACCTGGGCTGCAGGAGGAGGGTGGTGCCAGGAACCCAGGGCTAGGATCAAGGGGAGGAAGGGACAGGAAATCAGAGCTGGGCTCAGCAGTTTTGCAGGGCTTGGGAGGAGGTGCAGGGAAACGGGGCTCAGCTGGGCCGTGGGGGAGGCATGCAGGGAACCAGCGCGGGGCTCAGCTGGGCTGAGGTGGATGGAGGAAGGCATAGGGAACAGAAGGGCAGCTCAGATGGGCTGCGGGGAACTGGTGCTGCTCTCCCTTGGATTGTGGGGGAGGTGCAGGGAACCAGCGGGGGTGGGCAGCTCAGTTGGGTTGCAAGAGAAGGAGGCGCAAAGAAACCTAGTGGGGAGGGGGGGAACCAGGAGCCCAGAAATGACCTTCCCTGGTCCAAAAAATCCCTCATCTGGGACCGGTCAGGTTTGGGAAACCCTGGTCTAGCCAGCTTGCTATCCATCTTACAGTCCATGTATCCAGTCCATATTCCCTTAACTTGCTGGCAAGAATATTGTGGGTGACCATATCAAAAGCTTTGCTAAAGCTGGCACTGGGGGCTTTGGGAGGACCAGAAACAACTTATTTGCATATTTATCATTTGTTTAAAGAGTATGCAAATATGCAAATGAATGTTACCAGCCCTCCAAAAGCTGGTGAATGGCTTTACTGGTCCCCATATCAAAAAGTTTGGGAACCCTCTGGACTAAATAGTTACAAGAGGCTGATAAGAACTTGGAAAAGAAGATGAAAATCCATTCGCTTCGTTTATCTGACCAGACCAGCACACCAGCCCCTGTGTAAACAGCCTTGGATTCGGGATGACTAAGGGAGGTGGTGGAATCTCCCTCTCTGGAGATATTTAAGAACAGGTTAGATAGACATCTGTCAGGGATGGTGTAGACGGAGCTTGATCCTGCCTTGAGGGCGGGGGGCTGGACTCGATGACCTCTCGAGGTCCCTTCCAGTCCTATGATTCTATGATTCTATGAAGTGGTCTCACACTCCAAAAACGCCTTAAGGTCCCGCTGCCCAGTTCCCCACCTCTCGGTCCACCTTAAAGGCAACTCGCTGGAGCACACTAGGCGGACGAGTCCATTTGTCAAAGGGAGGGATGGTTGCTTTTTTTTTTTTTTTTTTTTTCTGGGGCAGCTCTAAAGAGCAGCTTGGCCCCTCCGGCCTCGGCTAAACCCAGAGTGGGGGAGGCGGAGCCGCTCTGCAGCGCGCAGCCTATTTTCCAAAGACCCCGGGCAGCTGAAATTGCGTCTGCCAAGTGAGCAACTAACCCACCCCGCCCCCCCCCTTTTTTTTGGGAGCCGGGCTATTTTTAGCCGCCGCTCTTGCAATATAAAGAATGGTGGAAGTGTTCAATCTGCAGGCAGACGGGCTGCTGCCGCTTTAAGGGGCGCTGGGGCAGGCGGGGATGGTGGAGGGGGGGGCCGGGGCAGCGTTTCCCACGCCCACCCAGGGCAGGGGGCTGCTGTAAGGGAGCGAGGCGCCGCTCGGACCGGTCCTGGGCACGGCCCCGAGGTGAGTGCGATGGAACGCGATCCGGAGCGTAGCCCTCGCTTGCTGCAAGCGCTTCGCATAGTTCCAGCTGGGGGTGTCGTCTGGCAGCGCTTCCCTGCCCCCTGTGGGCAGGGCCAGGGGGCCGAGCCGGCGGGGGGGGGGGGGGGACTTTCTGCTCAGGCTTCTCCAGGTAGGGGCGTGTGGCACGGACCGACCTGTTGTAACCAGGTCCTGTCTGGAGCCCCCGGGGGCTGTTTGAAACGGGCCATGTACCCTCTTGCTGGCTAGAAGTGGCGCAAGTTGAAGTTCCCCCTAGCAGCTCCCTGGGGGCGAGGGATGAGCCTTTCCCCTTTTAAAAGGAGAAGTGAGCCGCGGTTAGACGGGGCTGCTCTTCTTTCGGACACGCCCGCTACTCTCCAGCTCCAACTCTGCTGTAGCATGTGGCGCGTCTCCCTCCTTGTCTGTGCCCCCCTGGCAAGATGTGGTTCCTAGTGACACTTTGCCCTGGATCCGCTGTGAGCCACGTTTCATAGACTCCTCCATGGAGAGGAGACCCCTTTCTCTCTTTCTATGTATGGCTCAGTGTCAGAAAGAAAGGGGCAAAATGCAGGACAATGTAGCACTTTAAAGACTAACAAGATGGTTTATTAGATGATGAGCTTTCGTGGGCCAGACCCACTTCCTCAGATCAAATAGTGGAAGAAAGAAAGGGTTTATGCACAGGGGTGATTTTGGAGGCAAAAGCGTCCTCATCTTAAAAAATATTTCAGGGGTGCAGGATCTGGGGGTGGCAGCAGCCCCGATTTGAAATGGTTTTACAGGATGTACAGTTTTGTTCCATAGCTTTCGACAGCCCCACTACGCAAATTGCTTCAATGCCGCTGAAATATGTGCGATCTTCATTTTTCCACTGACGTGATAATTTTTAATAAAAAGTGATACGCCCAGTGGGTCTGATTGAATTTTCTGTATAGATAAAACTAGTGCCCAAAGTGAAGAGGGATGGTTGGGGGAAGAGATGCTTAGTGATAATGTGTAAATAAAATACCTTCTTTTAAAGTGTCTGACTCTCACAAAGACACCAGGCTTATATTTTTCAAAGATGCTTAATTATCATTTACTTTAATGTGATGTTGGTATGCAGTTCCCTGATATTCCCCACCTCATTGTCTTGCATTGAGCTAGTTTTGGACTACTGGATATTGTTGCTAACTGTCTTGGAAGCGGAGTCTTTCGTTTTGTATTTTGGTTCTAGAGCCAGGAGTCGTTTCCTAGGACTCTAAATGAAATTTGTCGGCACAGAAGCTTCTTTATTAGAGTTAATGGAAAAATTATCAAAAAACAATGCCAAATGTATTTAATAATGCAAACTAATTGGCTTTAACTCCTATTTGCGGAGACAAAGTACTAGAAATCTGAGATGACTCTGAAAACTCCCTAGCTATTTGAATTTGTGACCACTGGTGCTGTGAATTAGTAATGTTACTTGGTGCGTCTTTCCATCCCGAGATCTCAAAGCACTTTGCAAAAAGTAGCAAATCCCTGTTTTACAGGCTGAGCAACTGAAGCACCGAGAAGTTAACTGACCATCCCACAATGACGCAAGATACAGTCAAGTGCTGGGATTAGAACCCACACTGGATGCCTCTCTGTCCTGTGCTCTACTCAGGAGATCATGCGGTGCAGGAGAATCAGTCTGATTTATTTAGCATATCGTTGACTGCTATCATTTTATATATACATTTATAACCGTTCCAGGGTGAACGATGGAAACTTTGGACTGTAAGCTTCAGGGGACAGAGACTGTCTTTGTAGTCACATTGAGACCAGTGTTTCCTGTAAGTTGTGCGCTTTTGTGGCTGCTCAGGAGAAATTCAGATGCCGTCCAGCTGATTAGCAGAGCACCCACAGATGTTGTGTCTCTATCGGTACACAACTGCAAATGTCTCGGTGCACATTAAAAAATTATTCCGCACATAGATGGAAAAGATTAAAGGGAGCAATGGTTGAGAGGCCTGAAGGTATGGCTGAAATGTAAATATATAACACTAACCACGGAGCATTGCTGAGTGTGAAGTAAGCTGGCCAAAATTTCCAACATTGGTTCCCTAACATCAAGTATCTAAGTATAAAAATCTAGGCCATTTGCTTTAGGGATCTCACTTAAGGTTACAGTTTTAAGGCCAGACTTATTTCAGGCTTTAAGGGTTACAATCAATTGGAAAATCCTATTTTTCTGATCTGGAAAACATTGCTCATACAACAGCTTCAAGTAATAACTAAGGCACACATGTGGTTAAATCAGTGCAGTTGAGCTTGCATGTTTGCACAGAGCAGCACTGAAGTCTGTGGGGGCTCTGCAGAGGAACAAGGAGCTGACCACACCAATCTGCTTGTGGGATTGGGGCCTGGCACTGCAGTAATCAACTTTCTCCCTTTTTGTGTGTACTGTATTTGGAAGCATGTGCTCCCCTCTGTGTTGCCTTGAACCTCAAGACTGTTTTTCCTGGGAGACCTCCTTGCAAAAGCAGGCTCCAGCAATTCGTGGAAAGAAAACCTCCTTTTGCAAAGGAAATTAAGAAATATAACTCTAAAAACTCTAGCCCATGCTGTTAAACGGGCTCTCTACAAAAAGCTGGATTCCTTTTTCCATTACTCAGTTCCCAAAACCTCGAGTTGACAGTGTCCATCTAAATAATGGTGCAAAAATGAGAGCAAGTGCGCTGTTCAGCACTAGCTATTATTCATAACTCTTCCATTAAGTATTTGAATTTCTTCTGCCTTCACTCCAGTGAATCCCACAAAATACCATGGGTAGCCTGACTCTGCAAAGTGGGCTGAATTCATCTCTGGCCTCGCTGCACTGAAGTCCCTGTTTTCTGGAATGATGTGAAAGGCAGTTTGTATTTATTGAAGCAGTTGGTAGGAGTTGTCACAAACTCAAGATTTTTACAAAAGACGTGAAAGAAACAGAGCTTTCCTTTTTCCTTTTAAACGGGCTGAGCCTAGCAAAAAAGGAGAGGAAAAACTGGATCACCCGACAGTGCACATTGACACTTCGGAGATGAAGGGGGGGGGGGAGATGAAAGGTTTCCTAAAATAAAATGTTGTACTCTAATGAAGAGGCAGGAGTGTTGCCCCGTACCTGGGCTAGTGCCATAACTGGCCCTAAAGCTGTTGACGCCAGTCCAAATGAATGTGGTGCGAATGAGTATAACAAATCCACAGAGTTGGCATCCTGCTCTCAATTCTCTGTGCTGTCTGGCACAAAATACAGAGATGCTTTTCTACGCCAGGGACAGCATGCACATCGGTTTCAAACCGCATGGGATTCTGGGGTGATCTGAGGGATCGGGCCAATGCTCTGTTCTCCCTGTAATTCCATTTGCACAGTCCATTTCAAGGACTTTGTGCAGGTGGGGAGGGAGCATGTGGTGGTTCCTGTGTCCTTTTCTTTTCTTTCCTTTGCTTTCTTTTGTTATCTCTGTTGGAGATCAACACTAGGCCTTAAGCATCACCTAAACCATGGGTTCCCAAACTGGGGGGCGTGAAGGAATTCCAGGGGGGTGCAAGGCGACCCAGCCCCTCCCCGGTCAATCCCCTTGCTATTTTTGTTGCTGGGGGGGAGGCATGAGAGTTTCTCAAAAATCAAAAAGGGGGCGTGATGCCGAAAAGTTTGGGAACCACTGACCTATACTCTCCAAATAGCACCTCTGCACTGGTCTCTTCATGGGGGTGAATTTCATGCTACATAAGACAGGAAGTGGACCCACATTTCCTGAGTCCTAATCCAGTGCGCTAACTACTGACTCTCCCTTCCTCCTGAGACTGTCCTTCTTTCCTCAGGCTGGGTTGTTCTGTGGATTTTCCCTAAGGCTCCGTCTACACTATGAGTTTTGCTGCAAGCGCCTATGCAAATGAAGCATGGATTAGCATTTTCTTATGCTTCATTTGCATACTCTCTTCCAATCCATTTTTGCACAAGATCGGTATACCTCCTTTTTGGAGGCATAAGGGTCTTGTGCGAAAAGGGAATGTCCACACTACTTGTTTTTGCGCAAAAACAGCTCGGAAGAGAGTATGCAAATGAAGTGTGAGAAAATGCTAATCCACGCTTCATTTGCATAGGCTCTTGCGGCAAAACTCATCATAGCCTAATTGGTCTACTAGTGTGAGGTTGGCTTTACAGCTTCCCGCCCCTAGGAAACAAGGAGAGACACTCCAACAGTTGGGCCTTCTCTCCAATCAGCCTGCTTTTTTGCACCCAAGATCTCGGCCAACCTGAGGAAAGAAGTGTAAGTCTTGGGAGGAAAGACTGCTTCCTCCCTCTGCCACAGACTTTCACTGTGACCTTGACTAACTCATTTGATCTCACTGTGCCTAGTTCCCCAGCTTACACTTGGTCAGGACAGTCTTCTCTCTGTCTTGTCTTTTTCGACTGTAGGAGGTAGGGATTCTCTTTTTACTACGTACACAGTTTGCCTTTGGTAAAGTTCTTGATATATCCGTAATGCAAATAATAATGAGGCCACAATAACAGTGACAGGAGACGGGTGTCTCCGGAAGCCACTCAGTGATGGCAAAATGTATACAGGGCAATGGAAAAGTGAATCTGACAAGGAATTAACTTTCAAACTTTATTTGAAAGAGAGAAATGATCTTAAAAGTTATGGAAACATATCTTGAAAGTGACCTTTTACAAATCAACATTGTTGTTGTGCTTGGGGTCTAAGGCATGGAAAAGTTAATGAAATATAAAGCCTGGGGGATTTGGAGAATTCAAACTAACTTTGAAAACAGACAGAACTGTCCTAAAATCAGCAAATGGGAGATGTGTGAGCCACTTGGCTTCCAGCCATGACATATCTTGCTGCGGCTGCAGTTGAGAACAGAGAAGATCCTTAGGTGGGAAAAGAACACAACGGTGCTGCCATCCTCAAATGTCCCACCACCGCAGACTAACTAGAGGAAAAACTCAGCAAAGGGGAAAATCCAAGATTGAGAAAGAAGCAGCCAACATCGGAGTAGCTCGATGCTGCTGGGGTGTGCCAATGTAAATCCAGTGTAATTCTGTTGGCTTCCGCAGCTTTTACGATAAGCTTTCCAAACAGAAGGAAGCGATAGAATCCTAGATACCAAGGTCAGAGGGGCCAGTTATGATTTTTTTTTTTCCCCATCTGATTCCTGCATAATTTCCCCAGAATAATTCCTGTTTGGTTTTAAGGTTTCTGGCTCTCTGATTAGCTACGTTAGAATCCAAGGGAGTGGTCACTACATCTGAGGTAATACTGGTGAGGGAGTAACATGGATGGATAATCTACATGGGGATACGACTGACTAGCTGTCCCCCGCCAGGTATAGTTAACTGTCTTTATGGACCAGCTGTTTTCATATTGGCGGATTCAGTAAGTGATGGCGAGCTATGCACATGTATACTGAGTTGGCAGCATTTCATCTGAGGGAGGATGATCTAGTGGTTAAAGAACTAGGCAGGCGTTATATGCGCAAGCCCCTGCTCCATCACAGACTTCTTTGGTGACCCTACAACAACTTATTTAGGCCCAGTTTTTTAAAAGCATGTAGCTGTTCCTGCACTCAGTGTGGCAACACCCAACTCTCATTTTCGGAAGAGGTGGAGGCACTTGACAATCTAAATCGCACTTGAACATGTAACATCGGCTCCTAAATCAGGGAGGTACTGCAACATTGAGAGTAGCGACACCTTTTAACGATCGGGACGTTAGCCTTGCTGTGCTTCGTATTGCCATCCGTAAAATGGGCGCAACTGCACTTCCCTACCTAAGAGGGGTGTTGTGAAGATAAATACATGAGATTGGGAGGTGCTTGGATACTTCAGTAATTGTGTTGTGGCTGCTCCGCGTGTCTGAAAACTAGTCCCAGAGTAACACGTGGCCAAAATCTGCCAGCCTTAATTTCCATTTGCCATTGTCTCCGTTACTTAATTACAAACCACAGAGCTTAGCTGGTGGACTTCAGGTGGAAGTTTTTTAAGTAGCTCCCTGTGATGTAGTACAATAGGGGTGTGTCTAGACTACATGCCTCCTTCGACGGAGGCATGTAGATTAGCCAGATCGGAAGAGGGAAATGAAGCCGCGATTAAAATAATCGCGGCTTCATTTAAATTTAAATGGCTGCCCCGATCTGCCGATCAGCTGTTTGTCGGCAGATCGGGGGAGTCTGGACGCGATGCCCCGACAAAGAAGCCTTTCTTCATCGACACAGGTAAGCCTGGTTTCACGAGGCTTACCTGTGTCGATGAAGAAAGGCTTCTTTGTCGGGGCATCGCGTCCAGACTCCCCCGATCTGCCGACAAACAGCTGATCGGCAGATCGAGGCAGCCATTTAAATTTAAATGAAGCCGCGATTATTTTAATCGCGGCTTCATTTCCCTCTTCCGATCTGGCTAATCTACATGCCTCCGTCGAAGGAGGCATGTAGTCTAGACACACCCTAGCTGTATAGCCCTCTTATTCCAGCTCCAAGCAACAGCTCCGGTTTTGGGGACAGAAATGGTTTAACTCTAACAGGCCTCAGATGGGTAGCTGTGTTCTGTACGTTTAAAAATGAGTGGTCCTGTAGCAGCTTAGAGACCATCACAAATATAGAGTACCATGAGCCTTCATGGGCAGAACCCACCAGCTCATCTAATGAAGTGGCCTTTGCCCACGAAAGCTCATGATACTATATGTATTTTTGTTAGTCTCTAAGGCTATGTCTAGACTGCAGGCTTCTTTCGAAAGAGGCTCTTTCGAAAGCATCTTTCGAAAGAGCCTCTTTCGAAAGAGAGCGTCTAGACTGCATGGAGAAATTTCGAAAAAGCGGCTTGCTTTTTCGAAAGAGAGCACCCAGCGAGTCTGGATGCTCTCTTTCGAAGACGGCCTCTTTACATTGAAGAACGCCTTCTTTCGAAAGAGGAGCTTTCGAAAGAAGGCGTTCTTCCTCGTGAAATGAGGTTTACCGCCATCGAAAGAAAAGGCGCGTTCTTTCGAAATAATTTCGAAAGAACGCGGCTTGAGTCTGGACGCAGGGGAAGTTTTTTCGGGAAAAGGCTACTTTTCCCGAAAAAACCCCTGAGTGTGGACATGGCCTTTGGTAGTGGTCTCCAACCTTTTTAACCACCAGATCACTTTTTCAATTTAAGTCCAATGTAAGATCTACCTCAAACCCAAATACCCTTGCCCTGCTTCATTCCTGCCCCTTCTTTCAGGCCCTGCCTCTGCTCTACCTCTTCTCCGATGCCTCACCCTGCTCACTCCATCCCCCTGCCTCCCCATCCTCACTCACTTGCCCCAGGCTGGGGTAGGTGGTTAGGCTGCAGGCTCTGGTCTTGGGCCAAGGGGTTTGGAGTGTGGGAGGGGCTCCAGGATTAGCCCAGGGCAGGGAATTGGGGTCCAGGAGGGGTTTCGGGGTGCAAGCTCTGAGAAGGAGTTTGGGTGAGGGGGGACCTCTCGAGGTCCCTTCCAGTTCTAGTGTTCTATGATTCTATGACACATCTAGGGTAGGAGGTTGGGGGCAGGAGGAGGTTCAGGGGTTCAGGATGCAGGTTCTGGCTGGGTACCATGTAACTGAGATGGCTTCCGGGTGGTGGAGCAGTGGGGTTAAGGCAGCCTTACTCCTGCCATGGCCCTGCACTGCTCCAAAGCAGCTGGCATGTACAGCAATGGCTCCATGGCACCATGTGCTGCCCCTCATCTATAGGCACTAACCCCACAAGCTTCTACTTGCCACGGTTCCCCATTACTGATCAATGGAGCCACAGGAGTAGTGTCTGCAGGCAAGGACAGCATGTGGAGACCCCCTATCTCCCTCCCACCGCTCTGCCTTTCTCAGAGCCACTTCCAGCCACTTCCAAGAGCAGCATTTACCATAGGGATAATTACTCCAGGCATGGCATTTTAGAGCTCACTCCTCAAAGAATTAAATTTAAGTGTTAGAGAGAAAAGAAAACTATGAAATGCACAGACCAGTCACAAAGCAAACGTAACCCACTTTGCAAGCAGTAAAAGCAGTAACAATAAACCGCTCTTCCCCCCCCCCCCCAATTATTTTGTTGGGTCGGGAGAGCAGAGTGAAGGACAGTGTGTGTGTTTATGAGAATGTGAGAGTGACAGAGATTTGCATGGCCAAGCTCCCTCCCTCCCCTTCTCTCTGTGTGGTGATAGGGTACACCCAGACATCAGCCCTCCCTCTTCTTCCCCCCACACCCTGCACAGCAAGAAGGCTCTTGGGGGGGCAGCTCCAAGGCAGAGGGCAAGTACAGCATGACAGTGGGTGGAAGGGCAACTGAAGTGCCAGCTCTTGATAGCTTCCTGGACAAACCCTAGTCAAGATCACCTGTCAGAGGCTCCAAGACCTACCAGTAGATCCTGGTCTACTGGTTGGTGACCACTGCTCTAAGGCTATGTCTGCACTGCTCAGTTATTTTGGAATAAGCTATTCTAGAATAGTTATTCCAAAATAGCTTATGTCAAAATAGCACATCTACACTGCAGGGAATCCTCCAAATGAGTCCGAGGCAGGCTTCCCTAATGTAGACGTGCTATCTCAATTGAGACCCCCAGAATGTCCCTGGTGAGGGGCTATATCAAAATAGCAGAAGTGGAGGGTCTACATACCTTATTTTGAAATAGCTGTTTCGGAATAGGCGTTATTCTTTGTAGAATGAGGTTTACAGAAGTCGGAATAAGCCGTCCGTTATTTCAAAATTATTTTGAAATAAAGGAATTGCTGTGTAGACACTCGCATTGTTATTTCGGAATAACGGCTGTTCTTTCGAAATAACTTTGCTACGTAGACACACCCAAAGGTGCCACAGGGCTACTCCATTGTTTCTAACAAGCCTACAAGTTCAGCTCTCGCACTGTTAAGTAAGAACACTGGTGACCACTGAAACCCTGGAAGGTCTGTTTTAAATTCTTTCCAAATAGTTGAGGTGTAACTTAATACAATATCATATGATTTTTCATCACACAAACCTTTTTCATTGCCGCAGACAAAGTGTCTGTCATGCAGCAGCTCTCTTCCAAATATGCTCATGCTGGTACTTCAGGTTAACAGGGAAATAGGAACTTGAAAAGCTCTTTGGTTTGGGTTTTTATCCCCAGGGTGGAAGCAGCCCAAGATTTTCACAACCAGAGAAATGTCTCCTGCTGGATCCCAGATGGCTCTTCCGGCAGCCAGATGTAGATTGATGTTCCCTATGCCAAATACAGACTAGACACTGCTTAGTTTCTGAGGCTAGACAAGCACAGCTGGGTGTTTATGGAGCTGCTGTCTTTTTATCAGATTAACTGGCGTTTGGGATCTCTCCCGTCCCACGTGCTTTATTAGATCATTAGCTGGTGTTAACTGGTGTAGCTCCATTGAAGTAAAAGGGGTTGCGCTAATTTACACTGACTGAAGGGGAAAAATCAGTTCAGCTACATGGATTTGCACTGAAGGTCTGACTTGTAGTCTGGGTCCAAATATCTTGGGTCCAATTCTGATCTCCAATGTAACTCTCACTTCGGTGGTGTAACTCCTGATTTTGCATCAATGGAAGTAAAAGGAGACTAGGTCCCATGGTTAAACTCATTTGTCAGTTTTTTAAATTATTCATATTGTCATAGCCGATCTCTTATTTCTAATCCCTTTGAGGAACTGGGCTTTACAGCCTCTGAAAACATTTACCAGAAGTTGTACTATGACTTAGTTTCTTCAAATTCTCTATATTCCAAGGTAAATCTGGGCATCTCTTTTTCCAGAGACTGGCTGAAAAGGGTTGAAAAGAACACACTTTTCAAAAATCCAGCTACCTCATAATCTTGCTCGACTGGTCTGAGAGAAAGCCAGTGCCCATTCTTTAACTTGCTGAAACAGCTGCTGTGGAGCTTGCTCATGGTTAATTATCCATAACCCTGGTTGGAAGACATATGGAACCTTCTTAAGCTACTTCGAAGAGACAAGCATGATGATTGATGTCTCAGCCCGCCTCGCAGACAGAGCGAAAGCAAGAGTGTCTCCAAAGACCACCAGAGTGATGGCTTCCCAGAGCTTGAAAATGGATCTGTGTTTTAGAAGAGCCGTTGGTGCCGTTACTCACTGCGCCACTTCTTTGGCGGAACAGCGCGGTGGGGTTGTGCCTACGAAAGCTCGTGATCCTTACATGTTTTGTTGGACTCTACAGTGCTGCTAGACTATTCGTTGTTTTTTAATTCTCAAATCATCAGTCCAAAATGGAAAACAACATACGTGCCACAGTCCCACAGAGTTCAAAAATTAAATTTAAATTAATGGAGATTGCCTATCTCCTAGGACTGGAAGGGACCTTGTAAGGTCATCGAGTCCAGTCCCCTGCCTTCACAGCAGGACCAAGTACCACCCCTGATGAATTTTTGCCCCAAAGCCCTAAATGGCCTCCACAAGGATTGAACTCACAACCCTGGGAGCTATCTCTCCCCCCTGTTCAGTACACCTGGTTGCATACATAAGACTTTCCTTGTCTTACAATGTCTAGCTCAGTGTTTCTCAACCAGCTGTACGAGTACCCTTAGGGGTACTTGAGAGAAGTCTGGGAGGTATGTCACCACAACTGAAATTTGGAGAAAACTGAATTTTTGAGTTAAGTTTTACAGCACTTTATTATTTTTGTACTTTTTTACATCCCAAAATTTCATTGCCCGGCTACGATTAAGTTGTTTAAACAAATGTGTTGCAATGGTAGAAAAAAAAATTGTGTGTCTGAAAACTGTAGGTACTGGGGGTACTTATATTTTTTCTTTTTTCTTTTTTTTTTTTTAAAGGGGTACTTTATAAAAAAAAAAAAAAGGTTGAGAAACACTGGTCTAGCTGCTGCTGGAGTAGCTCAGTTTGGAGTGTGTTAGAGTGACGATCTGAAGTTCCCTTGTTCAATGCCAGGCTTTGGCACAGCTCTTTCTCCATGACCTCAGACAGGATTTTAAAAAATTGCCTAGAGAGGTTGTGGAATCTCCATCACTGGAGATATTTAAGAGCAGGTTAGATACACACCTGTTAGGGATGATCTAGTTGGTGCTTGGTCTTGCCATGAAGGCAGGGGACTGGACTCGATGCCCTCTCGAGGTCCCTTCCAGTTCTAACATTCTATGATTTCTTTAATACTAATCTCTCTCTTTGGGACTGACTTGGCCTCCATTACTATAGCTCTGAGCACTTGACAATCTTGAACGCGTTTATCCCCCCACACCCTGTAAGATAGGGAACTGCTACTATTCTCATTTTTTAGAGCTGGGGAACCTAGACAAGCAAGCCTGCCGACAGGGGGCAAAAAGAGGAAATGTCCTGGGGCATTCAAAGGCTGCCACCCTGGCCCCTTTTGAATTGCCACAGGAGTGTCCCTCTGCACGGGGGTATGCACCGTGGTCCAGGCAGCGCTGAGAGGTGGCTGTTCTTGCCCCGCCCCTTCCATCTGAGGCTCAGCCCCTTCTGGAGGTGCAGAATCACCCCCTCCTCCCACCATACACACACACCTTGCCCCAGGGCCTGAGGTAGCTTTCGACCCCACTGGAGACACACTACAGGTGTGTCTACAGTATTGTTAAAAAAAACAGAAGCTGAGCCACCTGGTTCGAGCTTTAGGGCTCTCAAATAGCAGTCTCCATGTCCAGGCGCTGAGACTCCAGGAGGGAGAGGGTCTGTGATCCGCAGTATGCGGGAGGCCAGACTGCATGATCGCGACGGTCCCTCCCGGCCTTACGTGGGAGTCTGTGCAGCTTCTTACTCTTTGCACAGCCTGGTGAAACTGGTTGCACCTTTGGGATGTGATTGGTGAAACAGCCGGACAGTTTCTGCCTGGTCCTTCCTTCGCTAATGTCCCTGCCAATCCATTTTTCCCTATCTTTCACATGTGGAAAGTGAAATAAGCTAGCGTGACGCGATAAAGAACCAAAGAAGATCAGTTAGATCCATAGCACGAAGTCTACCCTTGTGGCTATGTCCATGTAGCAGATGGGGAGGGCGGGGAAATTGCCAGCTCAGGTAGACCTATCCCGAAGCGAGCAGACTAACCACAGCAGCGGGGCACACAGGGCGTCTCCAGCTAGCTGGAGGTCCAAGGTACATGCCTGGGCAACTGGCCTGAGCCATGGCAGCCACAGGGCTATTTTCAGCACCCGTGTGTCTGCCTGAGGTGGGAACGGCACTCCCAGCTGCCATGTAAACACGCCCTGGATGAGAAAAGCAAAGCAGACTTACGTTGTAGGGTGTCTCTATCCCAATATGCTCTGCAGACTTGGAGGCAAATAACAAAGGGAGAGAGACACTAGGATGTAAAAGCAAAGGAGAAATTGTTCTGGATGAAGGGTCCAGGCAGGCGGGGGGCAAAGGGAGCAGCTGCCCCAGGACTTGGGGTCTGCTAGGGCTGCTGCTATCTGGCCATATGGAGCCTAGCCCCCAGCTTGCCCCTTCTGGCCGAGGCCCTGCCCCTTTCAGGAGGGCCCGGAGCCACATCCCGCCCCACCTCCACCTTTCCCAGGGGCCCAGCATTTCTGTCCTCAGCCGTGGAAGGGTCTGTTCCCTTACGCGTTGGGAAGAAGAATTCCTTCCCCTGCAGAAATCACGGGGTGGAATTCTCGGGCGTGTGTCATGCAGGAGGTCAAATGAGATGACTGTAACGGTCCCGTCTGGCCTTTGAAATCTATGAGGCAGAGAGATAAAGCATGATGGTGCCAGATGACATGCGCTTGGGGAGACTTACAGAGAGAGATGAAGTGCCGGGATGAACCGTGGGGAACGGAGAGATGAGGTAGTCGGAGCAAGCAATCTTGGAAAGAGCTTTTAAAACCAAGAGCTGGGGGATGGAGGAGGAAGAGGCAGGGGTTGTACATATGCCATTCATAGGAAATACTAACATTTCAGGGAAACAATTGCTCATGTTGACCAGGCTCTTGAAATGAATGGGGAGCCGCTGGGGTTGTTCGAGAGTTGGAGCTGAGAAGTGTGACTGTAATATTAAATAATAATGCGTAGCTCTTATGTAATCCTTTTCATCAGCAGCTCTCAAAGCATTTTATGAAGGAGGTCAGGATCGTGATCTCCATTTTAGAAATGGGGAAACTGAGGCACGGGGAGCCTGACTTGCACATAATCTAGCCCAGGCGCACATATAAATGTCTAACACATCTGATGTGAAAGACACCTTTTGATGCCATTTTAAAAAAAATACTTCCTGATAGCTGAGACTGGGACTATGGGAAGTTGGATAATCAGATGATTATGAGCGACAGCAAATTATTTCTGGGTTACTATGCACTGTTTAGAAGCCACTGAACCAAAAAGCTTTTTGTTTGTTTTATTTTGTTTTTTGGTAGTTTTAAATATGGGGACATTGGCACAGGGGGCCAGAACTGATTGACTGAATTGTCATTTCCCCCGTTCTTAAGACTGGGCGTGTACTGAATTCAGGCAGTGCTTACGTGTGGTAAAAGGACATGGACCCAAAAATGCTGAGGATTGCAGTGGTTAAACTGAAACATGCTGTGGTAGGAAACAGTCCTGTCCCTTAGCAGCCCTGATTCTCCCCCCCCCCCCCCCCCCCCCCCCCCGGCCCAAGTTTTTAAAAGGCAACTGGAATCTGTAACCGTCTGTATTATGCTTCTTTGCTTTTTTTAATAAAGAGAATTTTATATCCAGACACTTGTCAAGACATTGTCAAGTTAGCTTATGTTTTACTGCTCACACGGTCAAGGTAAAATATAGCACTGTTTACAAAGCTTTCTCCACTGATAAGATCTGGACTGAAGCTGATCTTGGCTGTGTCCTTGAGACTATGTCAAAGCATGCATTCTCTCTCACTCTCACTGTGTCAAAACTTTTGCTTATGCCAAGATTTAGCTTATGCCAAGATTTAGCTTGGAAAGAACACAGATAAGATCCTTACCTAGAGAAACACCTCATGTCAAATGATGGAAGTCAAGACACGTCACTGCTAAAAGGTGTTTGATTTTTTTTTTCCCCAGTGGGATAACTAATGCACATTAGTGATCTCATTGTAAAGTTCTACTGAAGACAAAGGACATTTACATTTTTACTGAGATAGCTACAAAAGATCAACATTATACACGGCTGCATGGTTGTCCTCATTTAATTGACCTCGTAACAAAACTCCAGATGCTTTGGCTCTACTAGGATTTTACAGTGAAATAACTAACAAGTTTGTTATTCTGTGGGGAAAAAATCTTTTTTATGAAGTGAAGACAAAGTTCAGATGAAACATTCCACTGAGGAGATCACCACAAATACTTAAAACTCATGAGAATCAAAGCAATGAAACTTGTTTAGAAGAGGACTACTTGCTTATTCAGTAAGGCTGTGTCTACACTGGGCCACTTATTCCGGAAAAGCAGCCGCTTTTCCGGAATAAGCTGCAAACTGTCTACACTGGCCCCTTGAATTTCTGGAAAAGCACTGACGATCTACTGTAAGAAATCAGCTGCTTTTCTGGAAAAACTATGCTGCTCCCGCTCGGGCAAAAGTCTTTTTCCGGAAAACTGTTCCGGAAAAGGGCCAGTGTAGACAGCACAGTAGTCTTTTCTGCAAAAAAGCCCCGATTGCGAAAATGACGATCGGGGCTTTTTTCCGGAAAAGCGGGACTACATTGGCCACGGACGCTTTTCCGGAAAAAGGGCTTTTCCGGAAAAGCATCCTGCCAATATAGACGCTCTTTTTCCGGAAATACTTATAACGGAAAACTGTTCCGTTTTAAGCATTTCCGGAAAAAGGTGCCAGTGTAGACGTAGCCCAAGTGTGAATTGCATTGGAAGAAGACGAGGATGTGGGTGACTTACGAAAGACTTTAGTAGTCTGGGATACCCATTCACCTTTGACTCCTTGGATAAGGTCACTGAATGTGGGGAGGGAGCCAATGGGATATATTTTTAAATGTAGAATACCTATTTTTGTTCTGTCCGGTTCTGCTTTTCTCATGGTAATGCTACCAGTTTCTTAAGCAGTGCCTGACACATTTGGTTAAATGAAGGTGAATCCCATTGCTGTGAGTCATGCATGTGGACGATATGTTGCGTATACAATCCTTCAGTGATGCCACTGCCTTCTAAGGCATGTAAATGTGGAGAGGCCCAAATCAGGATGACTCTGTCCTGTCAACTTTGTGTTTATTGCTGCTTTAACAACCGAGCTTCAGAACTTTTACAAAGGCCACTGTCACCGCTAATAAAGTCTACGGTTTGTTTTCCTGTGTGGAAACAGCATCTTTACTGTCCACACAAAGTAGTTAGGTCTTTGGGTTTTTCAAACTTGCATAACAGAGCTGCCCCTTTCATAAGTGCTGGAACTAGGGATGCTGGGGTTACTACAACACTCCCGGCTTGAAGAGAATTCCATTATAAATAGGGTTTCCAGGTGGGTTCAACAACACTCACTATGAAAATTATTCCAGCACCCTGACCTTTTTGATTAGCTGCATGTAACTAGGTAGCTAGATCAGAAGGAAGAATGGGGTCAGCATTCCCGGGATCTGAACTTGTGTCTTTGTGAAATTAACTTATGCCAATCTGATTGTTAGGTCACATCTCCACTTGCCATGCCAGAGACCCATCTTCCGATGTTCGATTTAGTGGGTCTAGTAAAGACCCGCTAAATCAAATGCTGAAGGCACCCCTGTTTGGTGCCAGTACTCCTCAAATCATGAGGAGTAAGGGGAGTCAACAGGAGCATTTCTCCTGTCGACCTTCCACTGTGAAAACAGCGCCAAGCTTGGCTTAAGCAGTGGTCCCCAACCTTTTGGGGCTGCCGGGTGCCCGGGGGCGGGGCCGCTCACATGCCGGGCACCCAGGGGCAGGGCCACACGTGTGCCCGGGGGCAGGGCCACACGTGTGCCCGGGGACAGGACCACCCATATGCTGTGCACCTGATGCCGGCGCTACCGATGTGCCGCACTCCCGGGGCTGGCGCCACTCCTGTGCCGTGCGCCCAGGGGCGGGGCCGCGCATCCAGGAGCCAGCAGGACCCATGCATCACGTGCCCAGGGACGGCGCCACTCCTGTGCCACGCGCCCAAGGGTGGGGCCACCCATACGCCGCATGCCCGGGGCCGACAGCCCATGCGCCGTGCACCCGGGGGCGGGGCCAGCGCTGCCCCTGTGCCGTGTGCCCAGGCTGTTGCTGCCCATACGCCACATGCCCGGGGCAGGGCCACCTAAACGCCCATGTGCTGCGTGCCCGGGGCACCGCCGCCCCTATGCCGAGCACCCAGGGGCCGGCACCGTCCATGCGCCGTGCACCCAGGGGTGGGGCCAGCCCCGATCACTTGGCGGGCACATAGAAATGGCCCGGCAGGACCATGGCGCCCGCGGGCACTGCGTTGGGGACCACTGGCTTAATGTATGTCCGCTCCAACTATGTAAATAAATATGTATGGTGCTGGAGTGGACATACTTTAAGCCACGCTTGGCATTTATTCATGTAGCTGGAGTTGCGTCCCTTAAGCTGAATTTCCAGATCTAGTATAGAATAGGGATGTTAGACATTGGGTGATTGAATAGTTGAGTAACGGCAGGAATTCTTATCAATTACTCGAGTATTCTATAGTCCCTGGGGGCAAGGCCAGCAGCCAGTGCACTCCAGCCCCACTCCTGGGGAGCCCCCTGCTACCGCACACTGCTGCCTCTGTATCGGAGGCAGCAGCACGAGGTGCCAGGCAGGAACTGGTCCGCAAGGGGAGCCAGTTTAAAAAACAGCTCCCTGCACAGATCGACTGCCTGCCACCCCATGCTGCTGCCTCTGATAGAGGCAGCAGCATGGGGTGGCAGCAGCCCCTGTCTACAGGTGGTCCGAGCTGATACAGAGATAACAAGTTGGAGGAGGGGGAATGCGTGCAGCATCCAGGGGGGACGAACACTTCTGAGACAAGTGATTTTTGTAGTATGCAAAACTAACGGGACAATCACAACTTGGACTGCTTTACAGGGCAAAAGCAGAAGTGGAGTGTTTAGTGTGAAAGAGGCTTTGTGGCTGTGAGAACAGAGGGGGTTCTTCAGATGAGACTTTTTTTTTTGCTTGCAGCTTTAAGAAAAATCTCTGAAGTGGTTATGTAAGTGAGGCTGTTTGGAGCTGTGCTGCAGTTTGTCGACTCCCACGTGTTCCGGGCTGAATCGGGAATGTCAGTGCTTTAGGTGAGCACAAGAGACTGTATTGTGTTTCAGGATAATATAAGCCTAGAGTAATTCACTGAGTGGAATGCTCCAAATTCACTCGCTGATTGTTAAAACCATAATACCTGCCAAACCGCCAAGTATAATGAAAGTGTTAACAGACGCATATAAAAAGTAGTGCGATGCGACAAATGGTTTGAGCAATTCTGCTTAAGCCGCGTGGTCTGGATAGCATTAAGAGGAGTGGCCTGGTTGTAACCTCAAGTTTCTGCTCGTTGGATTTTTTTATTTTCTTTACTGGCACTGTATTCCCTCTACAAATCAGTCCTGTTGGGTGTATTTCTAAGGTGTATTAATCTTGGACTTCTGTTTGTCTCTTGTCAGGATACCCAAGGTTTCTAGTCTGCTGCTGTTCGTTGTAGCCATGTTTGCCTCCAGGATATGAGAGAGGCAACTTGGGTGAGGTAATATCTTTTATAGGATCAGCTTCTGTTGGTGAAAGAAACAAGCTTTCAAGCTCCGTGGAGCTCTGAAGCTTGTCTCTTTCACCACTAGAAATTGGTTCAGTGAAAGATATTGTCTCCCCTGTTCCATAAAAGTCATTTAAATGGAGAACTCGGAATAATGCATTAGCGAGAAAATACAAACATGGTGCAATCCCCAATTATTGACCTTGTTCAGAAAGAGTCGTTCAAACTCTTGTGGATAAGGGAGAAGCGGTGGATGTCATATACCTAGACTTTAGTAAGGCATTTGATACGGTCTCGCATGATATTCTTATTGATAAACTAGGCAAATATAACTTAGATAGGGCCACGATAAGGTGGGTGCATAATTGGCTGGATAACCGTAGTCAGAGAGTTGTTGTTAGCGGTTCTAAATCCTGCTGGAAAGGGATAGCAAGTGGAGTTCCTCAAGGGTCTGTTTTGGGACCCGTACTGTTCAATATCTTCATCAATGATGTAGATATTGGGATAGAGAGTACGCTTATTAAGTTTGCAGATGATACCAAACTGGGTGGGGTTGCAACTTCTTTGGAGGATAGGGACATAATTCAAAATGACCTTAGAAAGTTAGAGAAATGGTCAGAGGTAAACAGGATGAGGTTTAATAAAGAGAAATGCAAAGTGCTCCACTTAGGAAGGAACAATCAGTTCCATACATACAAGATGGGAAGCGACTGTCTAGGAAGGAGCATGGCGGAAAGGGATCTAGGGGTCATAGTGGACCACAAGTTGAATATGAGTCAACAGTGTGATGCTGTTGCAAAAAAAGCAAATATGATTCTAGGTTGTATCAACAGGTGTGTTGTAAGCAAAACTCGTGAAGTCATTCTGCCGCTCTACTCTGCACTAGTTAGGCCTCAGCTGGAGTACTGTGTCCAGTTCTGGGCGCCACATTTCAAGAAAGATGTGGAGAAATTGGAAAGGGTACAGAGAAGAGCGACAAGAATGATTAAAGGTTTAGAGAACATGACCTATGAAGCCAGGCTTCATGAACTGGGCTTGTTTAGTTTGGAAAAAAGAAGATTAAGGGGGGACATGATAGCGGTTTTCAAATATCTAAAAGGGTGTCACAAGGAGGAAGGTGAAAATTTGTTCCTCTTGGTTTCTGAGGACAGGACAAGGAGTAATGGGCTTAAAGTGCAGCAGGGGAGGTTTAGATTGGACATTAGGAAAAAATTCCTAACTGTCAGGGTGCTCAAATATTGGAATAAATTGCCAAGGGAGGTGGTAGAATCTCCCTCTCTGGAGATATTTAAGAGCAGGTTAGATAGACATCTGTCAGGGATGGTGTAGACGGAGCTTGATCCTGCCTTGAGGGCGGGGGGCTGGACTCGATGACCTCTTGAGGTCCCTTCCAGTCCTATTATTCTATGATTCTATGATTCTATGAAACTAGGGGAAAATCTGTCCACCCTTGTAGATATAAGTCTCTTCTTGCAGGTGTCCCTAACTTCGAGCGCACAAGGCAAGCGAGAAGACCAGGGTTGCATATTATAAACTCAGTTGAAGTCAGTTTGACAAATAAGCTGCTGCTGCAGTAGCACCTACTAAATGACCATCAAGGCAGAATCACCACCACACAGACACATCCCACGCCACTAGGGGCCCTGCTCAATCTGGAAGGGGGTACAAAGGCAGAAGCCGGATGGTAGCCATCATTCACAGAGGCTACCCACTGTTTCCAGGGCTTAGCCAGGGTCAGGAACAAGGGACTGCTGAGTTCCCCAGCTCTCTGCCAGCATTCTCCAGGGCAGCATTTCTTAAACTGTGTTCCACGGCACAGCAGTGTGCCGTGAGGCAGTCGGAGGTATGCCGCAGAGAGCAACAGTTCAAAATGGCTGCCCTTAAAGAGGCAGGTGAGCTTTTTTTTTTTTTTTTTTTTTACGCTCAATAACTTCCCCCAGGACACCGCCCCCCCTTTTTTTCCTCAACAAAAAATCCTTAGTTTCCTCATTTTAAAAAAAAATATTGTTCGGTGTTCCTCGGTCTTAAAAAGTTTAAGAAACACTGCTCTAGGGGAACATGTAGGCTGAAGAGACATCTGATGATAAAAATGCAAGTGCCTAGAAAACAGAACTAAAAACTGTATGGAAGATCACAGCAGTCAAATGCTATGAAAATAGCCATGTGTACACCCAGAATACGGGGAAATCCCCAGGCCCAAAGTCAACAGTTAAACCATACATAGATTCTGACTACTTTCAAACTCACCTATCAGTTAGGTGTTTACAAAGGTTAGGGACAATTCTGCCCCAGTTCAGGCTCTTGCACTGCCCAGCAGTGCAAGGGTGGTGGCGGGGAAGGATTAAGAGCATCTCCTTGGTTCAGGAGAACTGTATAGTCAATAATATTAGCAGCCCTATGCGTCCCCTCCTTCCAGCCCTTGCCTCACCAAATCTTGGACTCCGCGCAGTTCACCTCTCTCTCATGTCCTCAGCGTGCAAGGGGGAAGGGAGCGCCTTGGTGTGCAGCTGCCGTTAACTTTTTGCAGTCATGAAAGGGCGTGCAAAACTGGTGCACAAGAGTCCTCCTCAGTCCCCAGGCCATACGGCAGCAATGCTGCCAATGGGTAAAAGGCATTTCAGTTCAGTTAGATGTTTGAGCATGTGGAGCAGGAATGCAAATGAAAGACGCCAGGAGAGGGCATTCCAGGCTGTCAGGGCTGTTCCCCACTCTGGTACTCCGAGTGTAGAAGGTGGGGGCTCCCAAAGACTTTAAATACCTTGCTCTGCTTACAAAAAAACTCCCCAGAGTCGCAAATGCACTGGCTCTAAGGGGGGAAAAAACTCGAAAGCTGCCACCATCAAGTGATGTCATCCTAAAAAACAGCAAGGAACACTTGAATTCCTTCGCATAGGGTATCCCAAGTTCTTTTGCTCCCAAAGAGCTTTAAAAAATAAAAGAGAGAAACAAGCTGCAGTCTCAGGTAGACCAGTCTTAGGCAGGCAAAAACTCACATAGCCGTTCCGTCCCCCTTCCCCCCCCCATTACTGTTCAGCTCACAAGAATCAAATCAGCCCCTTGAAAAAATTATCTTTATTAACAAACAAAAGACGTGCTTGATAAAGCATACTTGGTTGCTAGGTGTACAGAGCAACTAAGTAAAACAAATTAAAACAGAGAAAATCGCTAGGGACAAATATTAGGGTATGTCTACACTTGCACCCTATTTTGAAATAGGGATGCAAATGAACACATTCGAAATGGCAAATGATGCCGGGATTTAAATATCCCACGCTTCATTTGCATAATTTGACCAGGAACACCTCTCCAGATGGGTATGTAGCCAAGGGAAAAGGAGGAGCAAGTCAGGGGGTCTTGACAGCCCATCCTGGGATTGTATCTATTGTTCCAGATAATAAACATGCAATTTTAAAAAAATGTAGGACATAGGTGTAAAGCCGACAGACCCGGGTTAGGATTGAATCTGCGACGTTAGGAAGCTAAAACCATATTCCTCTACTGCATGCACTAAAAGCCAACTATCTCTTAGCTAAGGCTGTAGAGCAGACTTCACTGTCCCTTACCCAATGGTCTCAGTCCTCTGATTACTAAGATATACTTGCATGCCTTTGCTGCTCACTGGGCTATGTGAATTCCCTATCCCCAACAGAAGGCACCTCTATCTGCTCTTTCCTTCCTTGCAACACTGGCTAATGCCAGATAGGTTCTTCCAGACAAATCCTTTGCCATGAGTAAGCAGCATTGGCTGTTGCCTTCTTACCCATCAATCACTGCATTGCTTCTGTCACTGCTGGTTGTCTGGAAGAAGCTGGCTTGGATTGACACCCTCTTCTAGAGCTCTACCAGTCTCCCTTGGATTCACATGAGAGCCACAGAGGGAAGGCCAGTGGTGGCCAAAGCTTTGATGTTCTGCATGGCCATGCAAAAGACAGAGGGTGAAATCCTGGCTCCACTGATGTTAATGGCAAAATGCCCCCTGGTGTGAGTGGGGTTAGGATTTCATCCAGAGCTTTTATGTGCTCAAATCTCTATGGGATTTGAGGATTATATGGATGTTAAACGGGAGGAGCGGGGAAGGGAGGAATGTGAGATCAGCAAGAAAAGTGCTCCCACCGCTACATGAGGGTGGCCAACTTCCCCGACTGTTCACCTTTCTCGGTAACGGTGTCCAATCCAGGAGAGTTGGCGACCCTACTCTACACACAGGCCACTGGCATGCCGAGTCGCTAGTCATTGTTACGCAGACCAGCATGAGTACCATGTGCAGTCCTGACTTGGCACTTCTGGCCTTCCAAGGCTTTTACTAGCACTTACACTCCAGCGGGGCTCAAATGACTTGTGGTTTGGGGGGTTGCGCCGTGTTTGAGCTCCGCATTGAGCAGTTCAGTGGCTGCCAAGAAAAGGGCTCGTTTGACAAGCCACAGTGAGGGCCTGGTTTGAAGTCCAGTGGAAAGATTCCCATTTACTTAAAGGTAGGCTGGGATGAGATCCTAAAGGAGCAAATCTCTCCGCATACTCTCAAGGTCCATTGTCTTCTGAGGTGAATGGACTCTTGTCTCGCCACATGCATCTTGGGTGGGGGAAGGGAGAGCTGAAGTGGAGACCAGAGATTTGGGACACCATACAATATCTGCACCTCTGGCTGGGAAAAGTGAATTTATGCAAAGCAACACTTGTTGGATCCATAGGGGCAGAGTGTGTTACTGGGCTCCATCTGAAACACTAGTTCCTGCTCCATCTCCTTCTACAAGACCTTCTTATCCTCATAGTCTCCATCTCAGAGATTTCTACCTCTCTTCCAGATGTGCAAGTTATTAAGGTCTGCCTGACATCTTCCACGTCTGTCTTTGCACAGAAGTCCATTACCCTATGGCCAGCACTTGCTATTACTTTAGAGTCTCTTAGATTTATTTAGAAGAGTAGGCGAAGTAGCCGCCAATGGTGGATATTGAGGGGTTTATAGGTGTGTCAGCAAGCTCTGATGTGTAAGAGGGAAGCTGCCCATTTCCAGGAATTGTACTAACAGGAAGGGCAGTCATTGGAATTCCAAGTCATTTCCTCCTATGCAGATTTGTTCTTTCTATTATCTCTCTATGGGCAGGGCAGGCGAACATCTCTGATTTCTTACAGCGTCTTTAGTTCAGCTTCAGTATTTCCATGATAACATAATACAAGCATCTCGGGTTCCAGTGGTAAGGAATTGAAGAGCTTTCTGTCATGCCTTTCCATCTCTGATAGGGCTTTTGATCAGAAAAAAGAGTGAGGGAAGTGAGTTTCCATGTTTTATATAAATGTACAAGAGTAGAAGAGATCCATTTTCCTCAAAACTTGGTCTACTGTAACATGCAGGGAGTTTTTCCTTCCATCTCTGATGCACAGTTCAGAACAGTTTTCAGTAGAAACAGTCCCAAATAAGAAGTCATTTAGTTCTAACAAAGGCCAAGTGTATGCCGAGACGGTACTTGTTTAGTTTTCAGTTTAGCCCTCCAGTGCCACCAGAAACATTCCTAGAAAACTGCTGAGTTGTTGGGGGTTTTTTAATTAGAGAGATGAGCCAAAGCTGTGACTTAGTTGCCTAACAAATGTGAGCACCCACATATAAAAATGTTGTCCTGTTGTCCCCAGGGTCTGGAAAGATCTGTCTAGATTCTGAGACTTCTCAAAATTCTTCTACGCATATTTTCTTGCATATTACAGCTAAAAGGAAAAAAGTGCTTCGGATTAAAGACCCGGTACTTGAAGGAAGAGTTAATACCAGTTGACACTTGTCAGAGGACTGACACTTTCTGCCCTGCATTGGACATGTGTCAGAAGATTGACGGACTGGGCACACTCTCTTACGTAAATATAGCTAAGCATTCAGATCTGGTTTGGCCCAGAGCTGTTTGTGACAAGTTCAGTACTGTCATAGGGGCTCCGGCTGCCAGTTATCACTTCAGAATTTGTGGTAGAAAGAGGGGAAACCAAGAGAGAAACGCCTACTCGAGTAATTTTCTCGATGTGGTGTGGGTGGGAGTGGCTATTATTTGTTCAGGCTATAATTTTGTGTTTCCCAAAATAACTACTAAGTGCTCATCATGCATCAGCTGCCTTTTGTGTGAATTTCAAGTGTGTTACAGCCCTGGTGAGGCTTCTCTTACAGTAAATCTGGGAGGTGGTGTGATCTTTTGTCCAACCAGAGGCAGAAAGGTTGAGCTGGCACAGAAAGGGACTGGGGCTCAGGATGAGGACATGAAAGGGCAGGACACGTCCTCACGGAACGATAGGCCAAAGAGCTGTGATTCCATCCCAACAATTATGTTTGAACCAAGCTCAAGCTTTTAAATCTAGTCCATTGATGATCTTTATTGATGGGGATAATTTTGGGGATTACCAGAAGGGAACACCATCTACTGGAAGGCATGGGATGCATAGTCCTAGGGATGGGGGTTCCACGGCCACCACCCCCAAAAGAAAACAACGGGTGGTGGTGGTAGGGGACTCCCTCCTAAGAGGGATTGAGCCATCCATCTGCCGTCCGGACCTGGAATCTTGAGAGGTGTGCTGCTAACCGGGAGCTCGCATTCAGGATGTGACTGAGAGGCTTATCAAACTAATCAAACCTTCGGCTCGCTACCCCTTCCTGCTTCTCCATGTGGGAACTAACGATACGGCCAAGAATGACCTTGAGCGGGTTACTGCGGATTATGTAGCACTGGGAAGAAGGATCCAAGAATTCGGAGTGCAAGTGGTGTTCTCGCCCATCCTCCCTGTTGAAGGGAAAGGACTGGACAGGGATCATCAAATTGAGGACGTAAATGCGTGGTTGCCTAGGTGCTGTCGCAGAGAGGGCTTTGGTTTCTTCAACCATGGGACTCTGTTCCGGGCACAAGGATTGTTAGGAAGAGATGGGATCCACCTAACCAAGAGAGGAAGGAGCATCTTTGCGGGCAGTGGGAGTGGGAAAGTCGGATACCAGGAAGAAATGCAGAGAGGAATGAGCAAGAAAGGAGGACCCCTGATTCAAATGGAGAAGATAGGGCGATCAACTGGTTACTGAGGTGTTTGTACACTAATGCGAGGAAGCCTGGGCAACAAACAGGAAGAACTGGAGGCCCTGGTCCAGTCCAAGAAATATGATTTAATTGGGATAACAGAGACTTGGTGGGATGACTCGCATGACTGGAGCGCTGTCATGGAAGGGCATAGACTGTTCAGGAAGAACAGGCAGGGGAGAAAAGGAGGAAGAGTTGCACTATATGTAAGAGAGCACTATGATTGCTCTGAACACCCGTATAAAGAGGGAGAAAACTTGTTGAGTGTCTACAGGTTAAGTTTAAAGGAGCAAACAACAACAGTGATGTTGTGGTTGGTGTCTGCTACAGGCACCGAATCAGGTGGATGAGGTAGATGAGGCTTTCTTCGGACAATTGAAAGAAGCTTCCGGATCGCAGGCCCTGGTTCTCGTGGGGGACTTTAATCACCCTGACATCTGTTGGGAAACCAATACGGCAGTACACAGGCAATCCAGGAAGTTTTTGGAGAATGTTAGGGATAACTTTTTGACACAAGTGCTGAAGGATCCGACCAGGGGCCGTGTGCAACTTGACCTTCTGCTCACAAACAGGGAGGAACTAATAGGGGACGTAGAAGTGGGTGACAACCTGGGAAGCAGTGATCATGAGATGGTAGATTTCAGGATCCTGACCAAAGGAAGAAAAGAGAGTAGTAAAATACACACCTTGGACTTCAAAAAAGCAGATTTTGACTTCTTCAGAGATCTGATGGGCAGAATCCCCTGGGATGCTAACATGAAGGGGAAGGAGTCGAGGACAACTAGCAGTATTTTAAATGAGCCTTATTGAAGGCACAGAAACAAACCATCCAGATGCATAGCAAGAGAGACAAACATGGTAGGAAACCGGATTGGCTTATAGGGGAAATCCTTGGTGAACTTAAGCACAAAAAGGAAGCTTACAAAGAGTGGAAACTTGGACAAATGACCAGGGAGGGGTTTAAATGTATAGCTCAAGAATGCCTGGGGGTTATCAGGAAGGCGAAAGCGCAAATGGAATTGCGACTGGCTAAGGATGTGAAGGATAACAAGAAAGGTTTCTACAGGCATGTTAACAAGAAGAAGGTGATCAGAGAGGGTGTACAGCCCCTACTGGATGAAGGAGGTAACCTAGTGACAGATGATGTGGGGAAAGCTGAAGTACTCAATGCTTTCTCTGTCTCTGTATTCACGGACAAGGTGGGTTCCCAGACTAATGCGCTAAGTGACGCAAGATGGGATGAAGACGGACAGCCCTTGGTGGGTAAAGAACATGTTAGGAACTATTTAGAAAAGCTAACAGTACACAAATCCATGGGTCCGGACTTAATGCATCCGAGGGTACTGAGGGAGTTGGCAAATGTCATTGAGGAGCCTTTGGCCATTATCTTTGAAAAGTTGTGGCGATCGGGAAAAATCCTGGATGACTGGAAAAAGGCAAATGTAGTGCCCATCTTCAAAAAAGGGAAGAAGGACGATCCAGGGAACTATAGGCCAGTCAGTCTTACCTCGGTTCCTGGAAAAATCATGGAAGGGATCCTTAAGGAATCCATTTTGAGGCATTTGGATGAGAGGAAAGTGATTAGGAATAGTCAGCATGGATTCACAAAGGGAAAGTCGTGCCTGACCAATCTGATTAGCTTCTATGATGAGGTAACGGGCTCTGTGGACATGGGAAAGTCAGTGGATGTGATATACCTTGACTTTAGCAAGGCTTTTGATACGGTGTCCCACAATACTCTAGCCAGCAAGTTAAGGGAATGTGGATTGGATAAATGGACAGTGAGATGGCTAGAAGGCCGGGCCCAGTGGGTAGTGATCAACAGCTTGATGTCAGGATGGCAGTCGGTTTCTAGCAGAGTGCCCCACGGTTCGGTTCTAGGACCGGTTTTGTTCAATATCTTTATTAATGACTTGGATGAGGGGATGGATTGCACCCTCAGCTAGTTTGCAGATGACACTAAGCTAGGGGGAGAAGTAGATACGCTTGAGGGCAGAGATAGGGTCCAGAGTGACTTAGACAAATTGGAGGACTGGGCCACAAGAAATCTGATGAGGTTCAACAAGGACAAGTGCAGAGTCCTGCACTTGGGACGGAAGAATCCCAAGCATAGTTACAAGCTGGGGAACCAACCACTTTAGTAGTTCTGCTGAAAAGGACCTGAGGGTTACAGTGGATGAGAAGCTGGATATGAGTCAACAGTGTGCCCTTGTAGCCAAGAAGGCTAATGGCATATTAGGTTGCATTAAGAGGAGCATTGCCAGAAGATCCAGAGATGTCATTATTCCCCTTTATTCGGCTTTGGTGAGGCCACATCTGGAGTATTGTGTCCAGTTCTGGGGCCCCCCCACTACAAAAAGGATGTGGACACATTGGAGAGGGTCCAGTGGAGGGCAACCAAAATGATTAGGGGGCTGGAGCATATGACTTATGAGGAAAGGCTGAGGGAATTGGGTCTGTTTAGTCTGTACAAGCGAAGAGTGAGGGGGGATTTGATAGCAGCCTTCGTCTTCCTGAAGGGAGGTTCCAAAGAGGATGGAGAGAGGCTGTTCTCAGTAGTGACAGATGGCAGAACAAGGAGCAATGGTCTCAAGTTGTGGTAGGAGAGGTCCAGGTTGGATATTAGGAAAAACTATTTCATTAGGAGGGTGGTGAAACACTGGAATGGGTTACCTAGGGAAGTAGTGGAGTCTCCATCCCTAGAGGTGTTTAAGTCTCGGCTTGACAAAGCCCTGGCCGGCTTTTTAATTGGGATTGGTCCTGCCTAGAGCAGGGGGCTGGACTTGACGACCTTCTGAGGTCTCTTCCAGCTCTATGATTCTATGATTTTTACTTTTAAGTCCTAATTGGTGCATGGTAGGGAGACCTTTAAATTAACAGAAGCCATAAGAAGTACGTCCCAGTTCTGCTTCCAGAAGGAAATGCCTGCATTTCATCTGCCTAGTCTTGCCAGGAATTGAGCTCCCTCAAATCCTATGGAAGTCAACAGACATTAAGGGCATTCCATTGTGGACGAGCTATTCTCAATAAGTAGCCTACGGGTATTAATCTTAACTCAGAGCTGCTAAAGATCATCAGCATCAATCTCGAAAGGGGTTTTGATAATGACTTGCCTGCACCAGCAATTACTTCTGATAACTTTTTTTCAGGCAGTTAACATAGACTGTCCATATACCTGCCTGTGACGCCTTGTTGGAGTACGTGGCATTTGTTGAGCAGCAAACCCAAAGTCCTAGAGGGAAACCCAGTTCTAGGCGCTAGCAGTTTATTGCCCGAGTTTTGTAACTAGATGTTGTTGGTTATTTCAGATGTATCTGAAGACCCGGAAGGTTTAAACTGGCAAAGAAGTAGTTCTTGGAGTCTACCTAATCTGGACTAGCCTAACTCTCGCACCATCGCTTCTATGTGCAGAAGTCCACACTAGTTCCCAGTTCCCTTCTGGGTATGATTCAAGGTGTTGGCTGTGGTCTATAAAGACCCAAATAGTTGAGTCCCTTGCTGTCCTCTCTTGGTATGTTAGGTGGTGACTACTATGTCTGGTGAAAATAATTTCACGTGCTTCCGCTGACTGCACACAACAGGAGATGGGGGCTGGTGGAAAAGCCCCCAGATTTTCTAAATTACTTTCTACTTGGTACAACTCAGCCAGAATTCTGGCCCTACAAAGCTTTCCAGACAGGGTTTTGTGGAAGGGCTGAGCTAGGGAGTTGGTCTGCGTGAGCTGTGGGCAGGGAAAGAGTTATTTGTCCTGATGACTGGAAGACCTGGCAGGACTTTGCTGTTGATCTCGGTCCAACTTGGAGCTGGGAATGTCTCTTTCTTGAAATCGTTCGCACAGCACGAGAATGTGACAGCAGCTTTCTACAAATCAAAGCCTGTCAAGAGTGCATAAATTCTTGACCCCGGGCAGCTCCATCTCAATTCCTATAAAAACATATTGAAATTTGCATATAGCGTCCAGCTATAAATAAGCCCAACGCAAGCACCCGTCTGTTTTCTGCAGCGAGTTCCCACCAGTGGGTGTCGTTTCCGCGAGAAACTGAAGTAAGTAAGTGAGCCGGTTTGGAGACCAGCTGCCGTTTTCTCAGGATTTCATAACTGGATTAAGCAATTCCAACATAGCACGTTACCATGGATACCATAAATTCATTGTCATGCAAGGCTTCTCCATCAAGAAATCTGGATCTTTTAATTGCAATAACTGTAACAGCAAGACAACGGGGGAGGGAGGGAAGCGGGAGGGAAGGCTGGATTTGATTCCACCTCTGAGACCAGAATCAGAGCTGAAGTTTACAAGAGTTGTTGAAGTTAACACAGCAAAAATCCGGGCCAGATTCTGAGGCATTAATTCTGTTGAATCCAGTGGCACTATGAGTTAAACCACTTGTTCTTCGGGCAGCTTTCACAGTAATAATAAGTGTTGCACAGCATGTGTCTGTCTTGTAGCATTGTCCCTTTGGGGTTTGGTGACAAGCTATCAGTGTGAGTCTGTTAATCTCTCTGCTTATTTTTTTTTTCCTTTCACTCGTGTACAGTTTTTTCTTCCGTGCTTAGGGCTTGTCTTTACATACGGTGGCATAGCTTTAGGGGAGATGCTACTGCACTTATAGGAGAGCTTCCTAGCTACTGCTGAGAGGCAGTAGCTATGATGATGGGAGAGTTTCTCCCATTAGCATAGTGTGGTCTACACAAGGGGGTTAGTCAGTATTACTACAGTGCTCAGGGGCGTGGCCTTTTCAACACACATGAGCAATGTAGTTTTACCTGGATAGGTCTATAGTCTAGACCTAGTCTTATTTTCATGCAACATTTCATCCTTCCGTCACTTCCAGGTAAATATACATTCAGTGTGAACTCAGTTTGTGTCGGATAAGTCCTTAAACTGGCGTCTTTGTGTATAGATCTCAAAGACACTTTAGTACTATTATATAAGCTGGTTCTTTCTGTTCATCATGCTAGAAGTGGCTACATTTCTGAAGTAGCATATTCATAAAAGGAAACAAAGGCTGATGATCTGGCTCATCATTTGTAACGTGCTTTGGGATCCTTTGGAATAAATGACTGCATAAATGTATTGTGAGATTATCACTGCCCGTTCATTTACTATCACTGTCAGAATTCACCAAACAAAATTAAAAAGAAGCAAGTTTAAAACAAAAGTATTTTTTTCACACAATGCAGAACCTGTGGAACTCCTTGCTAGAGGCTGTTGTGAAGGCCAAGACTAGAACAGGGTTGTTAAAATACCAGATGCGTTTATGGAGGTTAGGTCCATCGATGACTATTAGCCGGGATGGGCAGGAATGGTGTCCCTAGCCTCTGTTTCAGAAGCTGGGAATGGATGACGGGGAGGGATCATTTGATGATTCCCTTTTCTGGTCATTCCCTTTGGGGCACTTGGCATTGGCCACTGTCCAAAGATGGACCTTTGGTCTGACCCAATATGGCCGTTCTTAGGTTCTTATGAATTCAAAGCAGCAGATAAGGGAAAAAAATGTCCAAGATTCATACCTCTCTATTACTCCAATTGCAGATTCTTTCTTCCTTGCAAACCCATGGACCGTAAGTCCCCTCCTCGCTTCCCAGTTTACCAGACTCAGGTGAGAAAGTTGGCCTGAGTGGTGTGTACTTGACCATAGGAACAGGATCTGCTAATCTTCAACTGCTGCACACTGCGGTGTGCTTTCCAGCAGGCATCACGCTTTCTGGTTTAGGGTTTGACCTATTAGGAGTGTAAGCTCTTCAGGACAGTCACGGCAATTGTTGTATTTGTCCATCGCTTAGCACAGAGTGTCCTGATCCCTGCTTGAGGGCCACAGGCACTACTACCATGCTGATCTTACTGTATATTTTAGAAACGTGCATCTGTCCGACTGTTTGTTCAAAAACTCCTCCTAAATAAGAGCTAGGACCAGCTTTTGTAGGCAGCTTCCTCTCATCCTAATTTGAAGCAATGTCAGGGTTTGGTTGTGCCCGGAAAATGGGAAGTGCCTGGAATGGGATTGTTTTCCGTAACATGGAAAGGGAGGGGGTAGATCAGAGGGAGAGCTGTATGCAATGGATCAGGTAAGAGTCCCCACTGCCCCAAACAGTGCCAGATGGGGGGGGACCCACTGGCCATGCTGTCATGGCTCCCCCTGGGACCACCCCTAGGGATGGGCAGTGCAGACTGGTCCTCCCCAGGAGAAGCCCCCCTCCCCAGAGGAGAGGCCAGGAACCTGAAGAGAGGTTCCCCGCCCCCCCCCTCCCCGGAAGGGCTGTGACCCAGACCTACCCCGAGGAAACACCCCTCTCAGAGGAGAGTGCTCTCCCCACAAGGAGAGGCTGAGGCTGGGAACTGTGGCCCAGCACCAGACCAGCTACAGGCCAGGGGGCCACAGGAGACCAGGGCCACCCCCTGGAGCCCTGTCCCCTCAGACCAACTGCAGGGGGCACTGGAAGCTAGGGCTGACCTGTGGAGCCCCAGTCCTCTTCCTACTAGCTGCAGGGAGGGGAGGGGGCAGCACTCCCCCCGTAACCAGCTGCAGGGAGAGGAGGGGGCAGCTGGAGGCTGGGGCCAGATCCCCAGAGCCCTGCTCCTCCCGAACAGCTGCAGGCTGGGCATGGTAGCTGGAGGCCAGGACTGGCCCACAGAGCCCCGCACCCCCCAGACAAGCTGGAGGCCAGGGTCGGCCTCCCAACCCCAGCTTCCCAGGAGGAGCCACCAGCCAGGGAGTGCAGCCCTGGCCCCCGGAGGACCCGCTGCTGGATCAGCGCCACCCTTGCTGCTATGAGTGGCCCCAGTGTACTCCCTCCTCCCAGCCCCCTGCCCTGAGGCCCCCACCACAAACCAAACCTTGTGCCCTGATGCCCCCACTCCCTGCCCTCAACTCCAGCAACCTCCAAACCCAGCCCGGAGAGCCTCCCAAACCTTCCACTTCCCTGCCCTCACTCCTGCACCCCACCCCCTACCCTGAGTCCTCCCACCCACCCACTGCCCTTACTCCACACCTCCCCCCCACGCACCCAAATCCATGCCCTGACTTTGGCAACCCAACCCTCTGCTCTGTGCCACACACACACACCAAATCCTGTACCCTAACCCCCCCCAAACACTTCCTGCATGATTCCTGCACCCCCATCCTGTGCTCTGAGCCCCCCCACCCACACCCCCACACACATCCTATACAGTCGTTTAAATAAAGCACGTACATTTTCCTTTTAATTAAGAAAAAAATTCTACCGTTAAGGACCCAAGCAACACCGGGTACATCTGCTAGTAACAATACAGCAAGAGAGGACTTTACAGGGAGCTGGAAATAGGATCAGGGAAGAGAGCTGGTTATGGGTAAGCTATTAATTTGCTGATATTTAGAATTTATTGGGGGTTTTTTTTCCCCACACTTCACGCTTCCCGACCCAGCTCTCTCCCTAGCCGCTGGCTGCTGGCCGTGAGCGTATACCAAAAAGTGTCTCCTTACGGAAATTGTCATCCAAAGAGCCAGGTCCTTTCCTGGCTCTCTGGCCTGGAGTCCTGTGGCGGTCTCATCTGGCTCTTGGTAGCCAGCACCCATTGGCTCTTTGCCGCTCTGGATGCTTGTCTCTGCAGGGCTGGGACTGCCTGACTCACGTACGCAAAGACATCCTCTGTCAGGACACAGAGTCCCTCCGAGACTCCCTGATCTATTGTGCTGCTCTCTGAGCTCCCAATCTCCAAACTAGCCTCCGTCTCCGGGTCAGGCCATCCTCTGCCACTGAGCGGCTGGGCAGCCTGGTTCATCGTTGGCCCAGAAAACTCTCAGCCATCTCCCCCGCCACCCACCCCGATACGGAAACCTCTCAGTTCTCCTCAGTGATTTGCTTCGGCGTGTCCAATTTATCCTGCGCCCACCACTGACTCTGTGCATGCTGGGAAATGGAGCCTGAGGGCTCTGGTAGCCAGCATTGCTGTATGCCCTTGGGTTGGACCTCTTTGAGGCTCAGTGTTCAGTTCCAGGAATTCAGGGAGGAGTGTTGCCAATTCTTCTCTAGTTCTTCTAACGTGCACAAGGGCTATAGTTGAAATTTACACTATGGGCTAATTATTATCATGGTATTTTGGCAAATGTTTGATGGGGGTTAAGGCTGGGGGTCTCTGAGAAAAAAGTTGAAGTGCTTCGTAATGAAAACCCATTGAAAATATAACACTTATGTCTTCCGAAAAGTAGCTTGTAGTTTATGGTGAGGTCAGCCAGTTGCATATCTTCTTTCACTTTTGTGGCCTGTCTGCTGCCAAATGAGTGACAGTTTGGCTTTCAAGCAGCTTGTTCAGGAATGTTTAAGAGGACGAACATCTGCATATGCTGTGAAGAACCTGCAAAAGAGATGAAAATCCTGGCCCTGTTGGAGTCACTGGGAATTTTGTGATGTACTTCGGTACAACCAGCACACAGAATGTTAGGAATCGCTGAAAAAGGGATAGAGATTTAAATAATCCCTGCTTCATTAAAATAAAAATGGCCGCCATGCTGTTCTGACAATCAGCTGATCCAGCACAGCGCGGCAGTCTAGACGTGGTGCGGTCGACAAGGGAAGCTCCTGTAAACTTCATTGACTATGTCAAGTAAATTACTTTACATGGCTCCATCGACAGAGCTATGTAGTCTAGACACACCCTAAGGGTACGGGATGAGGTTTACCTGGGTGGTCGACAAATACCTTTGATGTCGACACCCGCGCGTCCAGACTATCGCGCTGAGCCGACAAACAGCTGATCAGCTGTTTGTCGGCTCAGCGCGGCAGCCATGTAAAATGAAGCGGCGATTATTTAAATCACTGCTTCATTTTACTATGTCGGGCAGCCTAATCTACATGCCTCTGGCGACAGAGGCATGTAGTCTAGACGTACCCTAAGACAGACTACCTTATGGCATCTGTATACATCCATGCTACGCCCACAACTTGAATACTGCATATAGATGTGGTTGCCCCATCTCAAAAAAGATATCTTAGCACTGGAAAAAGTTCAGAGAAGGGCAACAAAAATGATTAGGGATTTGAAATGCCTGCAATGTGAAGAGAAATTTAAAAAACGGTAACTTTTCAGCTTAGACAAGAGGTGACTAAGTGGGGGGATATGACAGAGGTCTGTGAAATCGTGATTGGTGCAGAAAAAGTGAATAAGGAAAAGTTATTTACTTGTTGCCATAACATAAGAATTAGGTGTCACCAAATGAAATTAATAGGTAGCAGGTTTAAAACAAACAAAAGGAAGTATTTTGTCACGCAACACACAGTCAACCTGTGGAACTCCTTGCCAGAGGATGTTGTGAAGGCCAGAACTTTAACAGGGTTCAAAAACAAGCTAGATAAATTTATGGAAGTCAGGTCCATCAATGGCTATTAGCCAGGATGGGTAGGAATGGTGTCCCTAGCTTCTGTCAGAAGCTGGGAATGCGTGACAGGGGAGGGGTCACTTGATCATTACCTGTTCTGTTCACTCATTTTGGGGCACCAGGCATTCACCACTGTCAAAAGACAGGATACTGGGCTAGATGGACCTTTGGTCTGACCCAGTATGGCTGTTCTTTTGTTCAGGTTTTCATCCCAAGTCTTTGCCCTTTGTACAGGGAAAGGATTCAGCTGACATTTATGGGATTGCACTGGTACAAAGAAAAGGAGAATTTCACCAATGTATGCAAAAGCAAGCAGTCATCTGACCTGCTTAATTGCCTCAACCTCCAGCCAGGCACATCACTCATGTACATGATGAGTTGTGATTGGACCAGGACTCAGGAGATAAGGCTTCCTTTGCTATCCCTGACAAAGACTGTGCATGTGTGCCCTAGGCAAGTCACTTAATCTTTTCATACCTCAAGTTCTACCGTCTGTTAACCGCCCAATAACACTGCCCAACCTTGCAAGAATTAAACGCACAGAGTCTGTGTGACATGCTCAGATAACTTTGTGATGGCTCCATATAAATACTGTATCTACATTCCCCTCTTTTCCCATCAGTTCAGATGTTGCTACTTATAAGGGAGTGTCCCAGTTATTATGGAGGAGATTCTTCAACTCCATTGTAAAGGAGGGATGCTTCTCTCAATGGAAAATATTTAATCATCTCTGATTGTTCAATAGCAGTGGCCGGGGTCGTTAATATTTCTTTCCTGTTAGAAAGTCAACCCTCATCTCAGCTCAGGTGGGATAAATCCACTTGTCTTTTTACCTTGCAGTTCATGTCCTCTCAGTGTCCCATTCCTATGGCAACAACTCAGTAATATTTCTCCCCTATATATGCACGATGCCTGTTTATTGAGAGAGAACTTAAATGAACATTCAGTGATCCCAATACTAGGAGTCTAAAGGACAGATTTCCAGTGTGTTGCTTCCAATGGAGTCCAAGGCATTCAGCTCCTTACAAGGCCTGAATCTGAATTTGTGTAACCTCAGTTGGTTTGTTCCCTCATTTGCAGCCCTACAAGCTCAAGTTGTTCTTTGTGGCGTACATAGGCAACTGGCGCCTGCAAGGGGAAGGGGTACGGGAGGGCTACCCACAGGGGCAGGGAGGGGTACAGAGGCACCCCGTTTAGCAATTAGAATTTTGGTGGGAGCACAAGTGTTACGAGTCACCTATGGTGATGTATATTATGTGGAAAAATTCCCCATATGGAAAATCCCATCTTGGCATTTAGCAGTGACTATTTGGAAATGAAGTATCCTAACGTGTGTGCTACTCCACAACAGTTCATTCCTGCTGTGGTGATCAGAGGGGACTGGATTCTGGAAAGCATCAATGCGTGTTCTCTCATGTCAACAAAAAACCCCACACATGGCCCAGCACAGTGACGCTTTGCAGTTGCATTGTCCTGATGCTTTCCAGGCATGTCGCTGCTGCTGCACTCCGGTTTAGGGTTGCCAGGTGTCCGGTTTTGAACTGGACAGTCCAGTATTTCAGGTTTCTGTTCGGGAAACAAATTGAGAAAATAGAAATGTCTGGTAGTTTCTAAATAAGATGTAATGTAGATTGTGATGTAATGTCAAGCGTGTCTGGTATTTTTGTTGAAACCATCTGGCAACCCTACTCGGATTATAACTCTCGGGTCAGTATCCTGCAGTGTAGAACACGCAGAGTGCAAGGAGCAGGAAACTGTGCTAATGAAAAAGGAGACCGAATCTATCTCTAGCTGGGAGCAGAAGAGGGAGAGTGAGTGATTGGGCAAGAGAAGGAGCTAGTGCAGGGGTGGGCAATAATTTTTGACTGTGGGCCACTTCAGAAATTTTTGAAGTGTCCCCGGGCTGCCGCAGAAGGAGCCATGCGCCCCCTCCCGCATCCAATCACAGCACTGCTACAGTTTGGTCCACAGCCCCCGCAAATTCTAGGCATGCCAGCGCAGTTAGTAAAATTACCCTGATCCGGGAGAACGTCTCGGTGACGACAATCTTGCGGGTCACTGAGATGAAGGGCCACTTGTGTGGCCCACTCACTAGCCTAGGCTGCCCATCGCTGTTCTAGGTCAAGGTTGAGACATGCCAGTGGCGGAGGGGGGGCGGGGAAAAGTTGGATTGTCCCACTGCTCTGCCTGTCCTGTCTCTAAAAAAAGGACTTTGTCCTTCAGCCCTGTCAAGCCAGCACTAAAATCAAAGGAGCCCAGATGTTGAGAGGCTCCTTAGCAATGAATCATGCTTCCCCCCAGCCGCTCAGGGCAGCCCCTTGCAATAGCGGTCCCTATAAAGTAGAGAAACGACTCACTCCCGGCCTTTTTTTCCACCGTGCTGGGAAGGGAGCAGGCAGGACGCAAGGTTATCCTTCCCCTCCGCCCCCTTCTTTCTCAGCCAGCTCTGAGTGGAAGATCTGATCTCTCTTTCTCCTCCAGGTCTGGAGAAAGGTCTTCCCCCCGCTGGAAAGATGGCGACGAGTGCGGTTCCAAGCGAAAACCTGCCCACCTATAAGCTGGTGGTGGTTGGGGACGGTGGCGTGGGGAAGAGCGCTCTGACCATCCAATTCTTCCAGAAGATTTTTGTGCCCGACTATGACCCGACCATTGAAGATTCCTACCTGAAACACACAGAAATAGACGGCCAGTGGGCAATTCTCGATGGTGAGTAACCTACTTCTGCTCTGCTCTGTCCCTTCGGCCATTACCCAGGCGTGTCTGTGGACTGGCCTTTTCTGTCTCTTGTTGGGATTCTATGCAGATTCTACGCCGTATTAGGCTATTTGCAGTTAGAGTGCAAACCACCTTGTGGGCTATTTGTATAGTGGAGGATACAAATAAAGCTACAGTCTTCAGTGTGTTGTTTCATGCCAGTTCATAAAAACCTGTGCCTTTCCAGGGAGCCTTATGTAGGGGATGTGCTATGGGTAATGGCCCAGTTTATGTCCACCTCAGTTGTTGCACAAATCATTTTGCATATAGCTTGTCCACCAGCGCACTTTACTTTCTCTTGTCGTGGCCTCCAGGAATTCCCGATCTCCTGTTAATAAACAGTGAGATAATAAACAGTTAATAAACAGTGCTCTTGCCTCAGGTGTGTGTGAGTATGAAGTTTCCCCAGGTGTGCGAGGGGACCAGAAATACGAACGTACTGTTAAGCAGTTGTTGCTATTAAATATCACTGGGGTTATATTCTGGGAGATGCCCTGCCTCAGAGTATGCTGTAACAATAGTAAATGGACACCTACATGAGGAGTGAAATGAAAATAAATATCCCCCGCAGAAGATTTTATCCTCAGAAGCAATTCCCTTATGGTGTAATGGGTATCACAGTTCTTGAATTATCACTGTTCCACTCTGCGGGATCCGCAGGAGCTGGAGCTCCAGGAGTTTTTAAATCACCGCCGGAGCCCTATATGACATGCTCCAGGCAGTTGTGAGGACTGGCCGGGAAGGGGCACGGCATGGTCCCAGCGGTACTGAAGACTGGCTGCTCCCAGCCCCACCCTTTCCGCCCGAAGCCTCGCTCCTTCCAGGAATGCAGAGCAGCTCTCCCCCTCTCCCCCTCCCTTTTCCAGGGCCCTGGCAAGACTTGCCACCACCTCTCTTTGTGATGGGTTACATTTACATCCAACTTTTAAAAAACCGGTAAGAGGCCTGTCTGCTGTGTGGTTGTGCTTCTAACTGAAGACAGATCGCTCTGCTTCCGTTTTTATTCTTGCAAGAAAAACAAACTGGACCGGTTAAAACTGCAACACAGTGCTTTGTTGTTATAAGCAAAACAGATTGATTTCTGGCTGTGAACAATTTCCTTTGGAAGCTTCTGGTCAAACTCTCTGGATGGCTTTATTTCCAATGTATAATATGAACTATTCATGCTAAGGATGTTGATTAATCACAGTTATCTCAACAAAGTTAACCACAATTAAAAAACTAATCAGGATTCATCACCGGTTTAATTGCACTGTTATAGAAATAGAATACCAGTTGAAATTTTATTCAATATTTTGGATGCTTTTCTATATTTTCAAATATTTTAGGTACAACACAGAATACAAATTGTACAGGGCTCACTTTATTATTTTGATTACAAATATTTGCCCTGTAAAAATGATAAAAGAAATAGCATTTTTAGTTCACCTAAAACTAGTACTGTAATGAAATGTCTTTATTGTGGAAGTGCAGCATCAAACACAGAGGGTTTAGTTGCATAAGTCCACTTAAAAACAGAATAATGGAAAAGTTTAGACCCTACAAGTCCATTCAGTCCTACATCTTGTCCAGCCAATCGCTAAGAAATTTGTTTACATTTACAGGAGATAATGGTTCCTGCTTCTTATTTATGATGTCACCTAAAAATGAGAACAGGTGTTTGCATGGCACATTTGTAGCCAGTATAGCAAGATATTTATGTCCGAGGTATGCTAAATATTCATTTATCCCTTCATGCTTCAGCCACCATTCCAGGGGACATGCTGGTGATGTTCATTGATTACATTTGTGACTCAACCCCTTGGGTAAGAATTGTATGTCTCCTGTTTTACCCACATCCTGACACATGTTTCATGGTATAGCAGTCTAGGATGACATGTTCCAGTGCATGATCATTATGAAAGTATTTTTACTGCTAGAACTTTAACAGGGTTCAAAAAAGAGCTAGATAGATTCATGGAGGTTAGATCCTGGATTATTAGCCAGGATGGGTTGGAATGGTGTCCCTAGCCTCTGTTTCTCTGGGAGATAGGTAACAGGGGAGGGATCATGTGAGGATTACCTGTTCTATTCTTCCCTCTGGGGCATCTGGTATTGGCCACTGTCGGCAGACAGGATATTGAGCTAGATGGACCTTTAGTCTGACCCAGTATGGTCGTTCTTATGTTCAGGTGACACTGTAAACAAAAAGAGGGCAGCATTAGCTCCTGCAAATGTAAACAAACGTTTGTCAAAGCTAAACAAGAGGTAGGACTGAGTGGACGTCTAGGCTCTAAAGTTGTTTTATTTTTGAATGCAGTATTTTTTGTACGTAATTCTACATTTGCAAGTTGCACTTTCATGATAAAGAGATTGTGCAACAATACTAGTATTAGGTGAATTGAAAAATACTTTCTATTGTTTTTATAGGGCAAAAATAAAGTGAGAACTGTGCACCTCATTCTGTGTTGTAAATGAAATCAAACTATTTGCAAACATAGAAAAAGTCCCAAAATATTTTAAATAAAGGGTATTCTATTATTGTTTAACAGCACAATTCATTGTGATTAATTTTTTAAACATTTGACAGCCCTAATCAATGTATATGTATGTGTGTATACATGTACTTGGATAACTTAAATTGTCATGCAAACTATTGTGAAGCACACATTAAATTCACTCTCCCACCCTCAGCATTTCAGTGCAATTAGTGAAAAGCAACAAAATCAGATGGAACTTGTAGAATTGTCAGTAGTAATGCAGAAAATCAGAAGTATTCAATTAATATTTTTGTATATATTTGGGGAAAACATGATGATGATGATTGATGCAGTCATTTAACATAGTGAAGATAACAGTGTTTCCAATCCATTAATATCTCAGGATGATATTAAACTGTAGTTTCTAAAGAAAGACATTTTTTAAATCAACAGATCCAGATAATTGCATCCAAGAGTTTGAAAAGAACTGGCTGACTAGCTCACTGTTCTACTGCTGCTGTTTTTCAATAAATCTTGGAGCACTGGGGAAGTTTAAAAGGACTGGAAGAAAGCTAGTGCTGGGCCAATTTTTAAAATAGTAATGGGATGACTCAGATAATTATAGGTGTGTCTGTCCAACATTGGTCCCCCAGGCAAGATCATGAAGTGGCTGATACAGAATTTGATTAATGAGGAATTAAAGGCAAGTACTGTACTATATTTAATGCCAGTCAACACGATTTCTGAAAAATACATGCTGTCAAACTAACATGATATGCTTTTTTAATGAGATTACAAGTTGGGTTGATAAAAGTAATAGTGTTTATGTATAAGGCATTTGTCTTGGTATTGTGCGGCATTTTGATTTTAAAAAATCTAGCATGATCTAGAACTAACATGGCACACATCAAATGGATTAAAAGTTGGCTAACTGATAGATCTCAAAATGTAAGGCTACGTCTAGATTGCATCCCTTTTTCGTAAAAGGGATGCAAATTAGACGTATCGCAATTGCTAATGAAGCGGGGATTTAAATCTCCCCTGCTTCATTAGCATAAAAATGGCTGCCACTTTTTTTCGGCACTGAGCTTTGCTGGATAAAAGCGCCAGTCTAGATGCGGATCTTTCAGAAAATAAAGCCTTTTCTGAAAGATCCCTTATGCGTCTTAAAATAAGGGACTCAAGACCCTGTAAACTTCAATTTATGAGGAATAAGGGATCTTGCGAAAGAGGGGGTTTTCTGACACTTGGCCCCATTTACATGGGACCAAATATTGGAAAAACCTCTTCCTCAAAAACAATCGCAAGCGGGATTTGAATATCTTCTTCTGAAAAAAAAGGCAGTTTAGCTGTAGTCTTGGTTGGCTGGGCGTGAGCAGGGCGAACAATGAGCAATCGATACATGTTTTAATATAGCTCAATGTAAGATGACACATCTAGAAGCAAGAGATGCAGGCCATACTTCCAGAGAGAGAGAATCTATCCTGGGTACTCGTTACTGAAAAAAACTAGGGGTCTGGGTGGATAATCTTATGAACACAAGTTCCAAGAGCAACTGTGTAGCTAAATGGGGTAATGCAATTTTGGGGTGCATAAACAGAGAAAATTTGGAGTGGAAGTTAAGAGATTATTTCACCTCTGTATCTTGCACTACTGTGACCTCTGCTGGAATACTTTGCTGTCCGTGGCCCAAGAGAATTGTTGATATATTGGAGAGAGCTCAAAGAAGAGCCACAAGACTGATTAAAGGGTTAGAAAAGCTTATTTATGGTAATAGACTCGAGGAGCCCAATTTTGTTCGTTTTAACAAAGAGGAGGTTAAGAGGTGATGTAAGTAGAAAGATTTAATAATGGACTCTTCAATCTAGCAGAGAAAGATATAAAATGATGCAATGGCTGAAAGTTGAAGCTAGACAAATGCAGTCTGGAAATAAGGTATACATTTTTAACTGTGGGGGTAATTAACTATTGGAACATTTCTCCAAGAGGTATCTGGCTTCTCTGTCACTGGCAACTTTTAAATCAAGATTATATGTCTTTCTAAAATATCTGCTTTAGGAATTATTTTAGGGTAGTTAAATGTCCTGTGTTAGACCATCAGACTAAGGGTACGTCTAGACTACAGGGTTTTGTTGACAGAAATGTTGTCGACAGATACTGTCGACAAAGCTTCTGTCGACAAAGAGCGTCTACACTACATTCAGTTCTGTCGACAAAGCAAGCTGCTTTGTCGACATGGCAGTGTAGACGCAAGGACAGTTTACATGCAATAACGCTTTCTGTCGACAGAACTCTGTCGACAGAAGGCGTTATGCCTCGTGAAATGAGGTTTACCAGCGTCGACAAAACTGCTGAGTTCTGTCGACGTTATGTCGACACAACTCAGCGGTAGTGTGGATTCAGGTATAGTTTTGTAGACAAAAGTCCACTTTTGTTGACAAAACCCTGTAGTCTAGACACACCCTAAGTCATCACAGTGGACCCTTCTGGCGTTGGGATCTGAGATACTATGAACCAGGAAGACAAGAATCCGGACCAACCACAGATGGCATGTGTTAACACCCTTACAAGCTTTTGATTTCCGATATCATGAACTACTCCCAAACACGGTCAAACCCAAAATGGAATGTTAACTGCTTGAGAGAGGATGTTTTATGGCAGTGCTCAAGATGTTCTGGGTCGTTGGGTAGGCAAAGCTTAACTTTTGTGGCGGTTGTCACTTTTTAACTATAACCAGGCAAAAAGCCATGAAGGGAAAGGGAATCTGCCTGTATCTTTAAAAGGGATCTCTTCTTAAATCTTCACAAACTTTTAATGATTTTATCAGAACTATTGCACTAAGAATTCTGCTGCATGCTAAGAAGCTATGGTTACCTTTTTCAGTGAAGAAAAGCAATGCCAAACATTTTTTTAAGGGTGGCTGTAAATCTTGCTTTTAGTCCTCAGTCCTGAAAACATGCATCTGCTTAACTTTAAGCATATTAGTAGTTGATCACCAGTGCTTAGCTTCAAGCATAGTGATAGAAATGTAGCCGTGTTAGTCTGATGTAGCTGAATCAAAAAACAGGACTATGTAGCACTTTAAAGACTAACAAGATGGTTGATTAGGTGATGAGCTTTCGTGGGCCAGACCCACTTCCTCAGATCAAGTAGTGGAAGAAAATTGTCACAACCATATATACTAAAGGATACAATTAAAAAAATGAACACAGATGAAAAGGACTGTTTGCTTGCAGGTTCAGGCATAAATGTGTATTGTGGTGTTCTTTGCAATAAAGCAATGTCAGCCCTTATGTAACAATTATTTTTACTTCAGTATTACATAAGATAAAAACCTGTTTGTTAACTGTCGCCTGCCATGGTCTGATCTGCCTCCTCCATCCAGGAGTGCCTTTTAAAGGGACAGATGGCCTTTACTCTCTGCATCCACACGATCACCAATAACAGCTAGTGCACTCTGGGGCTGGTCCAAGCATATGCTTTGTTTTCAGCAGAAAAAAAAATCCAAGAAATGATCTATTTTTACACTTTCGTTTAACTTTTGGGGGTTTCATCAAAAACACTGACAAGTTCCAAAGCATCCACTTTTTTTTTTCCTGTCATCAACAGATGGCATTTTTCTCACCGAACATTCTGTTTAATCAAAAAGCCATTTTTTTTCACACACCCCCCCCCCAAAAGAGTTCTGAATAAACAGTTTTGCTGGGCTCTTCTCTATGCATCTCAAAATATCCTGAACTTAATTCAGCCATGCCTTCAGAACTGCATTCTGGTAATCCTGCTTGGTTTTAGAATCCTCTGCCTACTGCCTGGTAAAACTGCAGCAGCCTGTATGTCTTCAAGCATTAGAAAACTCACCGTTCATCCTAGAGGCCAACTAGTGGGGAAGAAAAGGTGTGGTCTTTGCCATCCACCTTGAGAGACCAAAGGGTGTCTCCTACCTGTTTCCTTTTTTAGGGTACGTCTACCCAGTAGGGCTAAAGTCAAATTCAACTACACAACTTCAGCTACGTCAATTGCTTAGCTTAAGTAGAAATAGCTTAATTCGGCTTTTGGTGCTGTCTACACAACAGGATGTCGAAGGAAGAACACTCTTCCTTTGACTTCCCTTGCTCCTTGTGAAATGAGGGTTACCATGAGTCGGAGTAAAAAGTCCTCCAGCTCAACATTATTTTGAAATAAAGGCTTGTAGTGTAGACACGCGCCATGTTATTTTGACATAACGTCAGTTACTCTGAAATAACTCTGTAGTGGAGACGTACCCTTACTGTTTCTTCGGGGCCTGCTACAAAGCCCATTAAGATCAGTGAGTGTCTTTCCATGGAGTTATCTGAGTTTTGATCAAGTTCTGGTATCGCAGCACACAAATCCTTAGACAGCTGTTCATGTGCAAGGCACATACTTCAGCATGAGTAGTTAGAGCAAAACCATCACAGAGGAGCGTGACTTAAGTGTAGAGAAATGCATCATGTTAACCTTCAGACTCTTCTGTCTTTCTTTAACTATACTTCATTTGCAGTTAAATCTTTCACTGGGTGATTTTTTTTCATCTTGTGCTTGTAAAACTAGAATCTGGGACTGACTGTGGAGAATATAATTGCTAAGTGAAGACACATAGGAGAGGGTTTTTATAAGTAACTAGCGAGGCAGAAGTAGATGTAACACACAAGCTGAATGGGTCGGCATTTGACATTTTTGTTCCAAAAACATAGTCCACTTTCTCTGGCGTTCCCCTCCAAGCCTGTGTACTGTCCATGAGCTGTAATGATGTCCCACCATATCATTGTAAAATGCTTTGTGCTAACAAGCTTGAGTTTTTCCTCTCCTGAAGCGAGATCTACACTCACGCTCATTGTGAAGCTGGCAAGACAATGACATATTTTTAATTGAGCTATATAATTTCTTTAGGCTGCTCTCTTTTTCCCACTTGAACTAATTTTAAATGCAATTTGCTTGGATTTCATTTTTCAGGCCTTGAAGTCTAACTAGGGTTCTGCCCTATGTGGGATTTGCTCTATGAGCATGTTTGGGTCACTGCCTCTCGGTCTCTGCTTTCCTAATTATAAAGAGGGGGCAATCGTATTTCCCTGCCTCACAGAGGTGCCTGATGACTAATTGGGAAGGAAGCAACTTAGCAGGATTGTATGCAAGGTACTACTACAGAAGTGCAAAGATAATTATTAATGGCCCCTGCCAATCCAGCAGAACTGTCCCCATAGTATTTGGGGCACGTTGCTAGTGAATACTGTAAAGTGCTTTATTAAATAAGGGATGTGCAAGTGTAAAGGCCAGGTCTACACTAGAACTGGAAGATCGGTTGACAATATGCAACTCCAGCTACGTGAGTTTGGTGTCGTCTTCACAGAGGGAGGCTGATGTGAGCAAACGCTCCCGTAGGCTTCTCTTACTCCTCACAACTGCCAGGAGTACCAGTGCCCACCAGAACCACCCTCAGCATTTGATTTAGTGGGTCTTAAGTAGACCCATTTAATCAAATGCCAGAAGATCGATCTCCAGCGTGGCAAGTGGAGATGTGGCCTAACCGTGAATTATAGGAGGTTGTCTCCTTAGAAATCTTTTATGAGCGAAGGCTCCGTTGTCTCTGCACTCAGCTGTTTTCATTATTTCTTGATGACCTCATTGAGGTCAAAGTGGATATACCATACTGGGTTAGAAACGCACACACTTAGCAGGTTAGAGTTCAGTAGCTCCCAGAGTTAATCTAATTTGTTAGCTGTATCCAGGTGAGTTTCAATCGCCAGTTTTCTTACCCCTCTTTCTGTACACAGGTTGAGTTAGTGACCAGCAAAAGATTAACCTTTATGTGAGTGTTAAATGCCAATCTGAATTTCTGTTCTGCAGATGGAGCCATTATGGAATGCTTCCATGGACCTCAAATTCCTAGGAGGTTCTAGGTCACACCCAGGGAATGGGGAAGTCCAGAACAGCCCCTACCATATGTTTGGCTGGCAAGATGATTTGGTTGGCACATTGCTGGACCTAACTTGCCACAATCTACTTATTGGAACCCTTTGTATGCTCCCTGGGCCAGATTCTCAGCTGGTGTAAAACCGTGTAACTGCACCAATTTTGGATCTACACTGAAATCTGCCAACTTAGGATCTGATCCTCTGTGAAGTTCCAGAGTGGGGTTGGGAGAGGAAGCTAGTAACTGAGGTCTACCCGTTGGGTACAGAAGCTACTGAATACTTTTTTCCATGAGCATTACTGCTACACAGATGTCTGTGTTTCTAAAGGCTCGCGTGAACGCCAATTCTGTGCTCCATCTCCCGATTGCTAAGCTAGTTAGTGAAAGGGCTAGAGGCCAGTGCTTGGTGATCCCTGCATTCTCCAGTGGTTTGTGCAGTCTCATTTTAAGGGCCTCGTCTTTTGGGACCTCCCAGTTAGGAAGTTTTTCCACACTCCCTCACAATGCTTGCTGGAGGGAAGAATTTTCCCTGATATTCAGTATTTCTTTTTAGCTCTCATACTTTTGCTCCTAGTTATTATATCCTTGTGCATACTGTGCTGGAAGCCTGATTGAAAGACATTAAGTCAATGGAAAGTCTCCAGTAGATTTGGAGCAGGCTCTACATAATCCCTCTCCAGCCTGTGTGTTTACATGCTTGAAATCACTGAAGACAGTTACCCTGACCCCTCCCTGTGCATGCTTGCTCACGCTTGGCATGTCTCACTGTGAGGCAGGATGTTGTTGCGGTCCTAAGAGCACTTGCATTTGACAGCTTGTCTGCTTTTCCAGGGAAGAAGTTTGGGGAATTCTCTGACCAGAAGGTGAGGTGTCGGTAGGCTCCATCCATCTTGCCAGAGGGGGGTAGGGGTTGTTTTTAATTAAGGTGGTTTCACAGAATGAACTACATGTCAGCTACTTTTTATGACTCGGGGGTTGTGACCTCCTAAGAGGCTTATTTTATTTTTGTCTTTCTGCCAGGAAAATGTCAGTATGGCAAGACGGAGACCACAGAGGCTCTGGCCTGTTTGCCAGAGAAAAGGCCCCTTTTAACTAATCGGCTCTTTACGCTGTGCGTTGACACGGAGGCTGTTCTTTAGAGGGCTTCTCCGCCTTGGTGAAGGCCCTTCTCTTTCCCCTAAAGAAAGGGCAAGAATTCGAGTGCTTGTGTTTTTCTGTGATAGAACATCTGTGGCTGTATCTAAACTGGCATGATTTTACACAAAAGCAGCCACTTTTGCGCAAAATCTTGCCGCCTGTCTAGACTGGCAGCAAGTATTTGCGCAAGAACACTGACTTTGTACTGTACAAAATCAGTGGTTCTTGCGCAAATACTCCGACGCTTCCACTCAGGGATAAGCCCTCTTGCACAAGTATTCTTGCGCAAGAGGGCAAGTGTAGAAAGACAAGTTGATTTTTTGCGCAAGAAAGCCCGATGTCTAAAATGGCCATCCGCGCTTTCTTGCACAAGAGAGTGTCTACACTGGCATGGATGCTTTTGTGCAAAAGATGGCTTTTGCGCAAAAGCATACGTGCCAGTATAGACGCTCTCTTGCACAAATACTTTTAATGGAAAAACTTTTCCATTCAAAGCACTTGCGCAAAATCATGCCAGTCTAGACGCAGCCTGTGTGTTTAGCTAGCGTACAACACAGGGGCTCGTAAACGCCCAGCTGAGTCCTTGTGGCACGGCTCTCCTTGGCAGGTTATCACGTGGATGAGCAGAAGGGAAGCAGCTGAAAGCCGGGGAGGCCAAAGGCAAATCCGTAGTGAACACTGGGAGCTGGTTCACTAGGGATGGGCCCAAGACATGCAGACAAGGGAGCTGGCAGCCTGCACAGGCCCTAGGCAAGGTGTGGGGGTGGCGGACCTGGCTCCGGGCTCCCAGAAATGGACGGGGCTTCAGGTGGAAGGAGTGAGGCTCGTGCAGCTAGACCTCTGCACTACCTGGAGTGTGGCATGCTCCTCCCCGACCCATGGCGCCTCGCAGAGCAGTCAGCATAGCGCCTTCACAGTCATTTACAGGGCCCAGGGCGCTGGCTGCTGCAGGAGCAATGATAGTGCCTGGGCACGCATACACACACACACACACCCGCCCTCCGGGGGTTCCACCCACACACACACACCCTCCAGGGGGTTCCAAACTGCTTGTCTTGGTCAGATCCAATGTTCCCTCTAATTTTTTTTTCCCCATTCAGCTGTGGAATAAATTTTGTTACGGGAGGTGCACCTCCAGTAGAAACAAATGATACCGGTTGTGAGCCCAGTGGGCATTCTGCTAATCAGTTGGGCAGCATTTGAATCTCTCCTGGGCGGCCACCCAAGCGCTCAGCGGGCAGGGAACACAGGTCAGGTCCAACGTTAGTTGACTACAAAAGGGAACATTGAATAATATTTAACCTAAGTGTCACAGTGAACGCTGCATGCGTGCCACATCCTCTCCTTACATCAATGGGAGTGGATATATTCCAGAAATCTCAACAAGTTCCAAGTTCTCTGGCTAATGGCCCAAATGGTGGATTCAGCATCTTCCCTCCATTCAGAGCCTAATTCACTGAGCTAAATTCATCCCTAATGCAACTCCTCTGAAGTCCCCGAACTGCTCTAGGGATGAACTTGGGTGTATCTATCGTGCAGTCACTGCAGCCCAGCGTTAAACCCAGCCCCCCCCCCTCCTGCGATTGAGAAGGCCCCATTAAACCCCTCCCAAACCTGGTCCCACGCCATAGCCTATTCCCCCTGCTAGAGCCCTCCCAACCTTCCCCCCCACCCTGACCCTCCGGGCCGTCCCTGAGCCCCCCTCACTCATGGCTCCACCCCACAGCTTGAGACCTCATAGCCTTGTGCCCCAACCCTCTGCCCCATGCCGGAGCCCCTTCCCAGAATGCGAACCCCGTGGCCCCACCCCCGCCACGTGGATTGTATTAGGTGCCACCACTATGAAGATGTGTCCGCGCATCACCTCCGTGTCCCGCAGCACCTCCCCTGGTGCACGGCGCAAAATCCATTCTGCTCAGGAGTGGGAAAAATTAGAGGGCACACTGCCCATACGACAGGCCACCCCGAGCAGCGCTCTGACCCCAAATTTGAGTGAGTGGTGTTGCAATCTGGTACCTGGGGTCACCGTACCGCTCAGGTTTGGCCTGGTTGCCCTGTGACAGAGGCTCAGCTGGTCCAAACTGAGTTAAGATGGGGGAGGCCTCCATTTCCACAGGGTGCAGGGGCCCCACAGATGTTTTAGGCTGGCCCCAGGGGCTGTTCTACAATTGGAACACGCAGTCACCTTTCTAGGAGCACCACAACCCAAAGCCCTTGCACTGGAAGCGGCTGACCCGGCAACTCCGTCGCCGCTTGTTATGAGGCGGTGGCAATGAGCCAAGGGAGACAGGAGAGGCAGGAGCCCAGCACGGCGGTGTCAGAGTCTGGCGTTCCATGCTGCCCCGGGGGAGCAGAAACTGGGGTCAGTAATGCTCGCTAATTCCACATCTAACGAGCGACGGGGAAGAAGGGGGAGGGGAGGCTGCAGAAATGTTTACATGTCTCATGGAAGGCGGCTGGAGATCCGAGAGGCCAAGGAAAATATTGCTCTAACAAGGCTAGTTTGCAGGCTGGTGTGTGAGAGAGACCAAGACACAAGGCATCCCGGCCGGACCAGCGTATGCTGTAAGTCAGGACTGAGACAGACGACTGACAGCACAGCAGTCACCAGACGGGCCGAGGAATGCCACAGGAACAGCCATAGGCTGAAGGCAGCCTTCGATGTCAGGGCAGCGATCGAAGCCATGGGCAGAGAGGGTAGAGAGCCATGCTGCCAGGAGAGGCCGGGGGAGGGATTTTAGCTGAATCCGCCAGAATTCTCCCCAGGACACCAGGGCAGGGGCTGCAGTGGAGGGTGGCTCCAGGGTACAACTTGTTCCTACCCTACCAGAGAGTGAGGCTGAGGGGGTAGGGGGAGAGTGGACTTGTGGCACCACATTCCCTATGTGGAATCAGCCCCCCCATACGCCATCCAGCTGTAGCTGGTCCTTCACTGATGTGTACAAGGAAAGAGAGGAGGGATGAAGATTCTCACCCCCTCTTCCTCCCTCCCAGTCCCCATTTTCTTGGCTCTATCTCACAGTCCAAGGAACTGAAATTGGCCCCCGGCTGGCAGCTCCCTCCCCCAGCCAGAGGTGTACGGTGCCTAGAATGAACCGCCAGCTGTTCAAAATGGCTGGAGGTTCCCTCTAGGCATTGTATACCCCTGCCAGGGTGGGGCTGGGGGCCAGAGACTTTGTGCGTTCTCCCTACCCCAGGCCCTGATTGGCCTGGGGGTGGGGGAGCGCACCACGTGTCCCTTTCCTGCCAAGGGCTAGCCATGCCTAGAGGGAATAGCCCCTTTCCACCTGAGGCCCCACCTCTTCCAGGGGGGCCAGCCCATGACCATTGCCAAAATTCATGACGTAGCCCCCTGCAAAAATGATTGCCCACTCCTGCTGTAGAGCAAACTCATTCTCTCTCAGTAGCACTGCATGGGACAGTGCACCACCCCCAGTAGGTGTGCAGGTTACGCTATGACCAGTCACTTTCCTTTACGAGGGAGGCCTAACATGCAGAGGCAGATAGCGGAGTCCACTTCTCCTTGTGGTATGTTTGGCAGGCTGGCATGGCTGGCTACTGGTGCTGACTCTGCAGGAAGCACCAGGAATAAAGCAGCTCCACTGTGCTTATCCTCTAGAAGTCCACAGAAAAGGGCAACAAAAAACGATTAGGGCTTTGGAATAGGTCCCATAGGAAGAGAGATTAAAAAGACGGGGGCTTTTAATCTTAGAAAAGAGGACACTAAGTGGGGATATGCTAGAGGTCTATAAAATCATGCCGGGTGTGGAAAAAGTGAATAAAGAAAAGTTATTTACTTATTCCCACAATATAAGAACTAGGGATCACCAAATTAAATTAATAGGCAGCAAGTTTAAAACAAACAAAAGGCAGTTTTTCTTCACTCAGTGCACAGTCAACCTGTGGAACTCCTTGCCAGAGGATGTGGTGAAGGCTAGGACTTTTACAGGGTTCAAAAAAGAGCTACAGTGAAACCTTTGTTATCCGGCACTCTGTTAATCAGAAAACTTTGTTTACCGTCATTGCCCCCAGCCACAATACTGTCACATCTTCAGGCTCACAGCCCTTGCTTGGTTTACCATGATTGGCTTAATTTTTTATTTAAAAAGTACTAATCATCTTTAACTCAAAATAGAAATGTGGGACCAAGTGCCTCACACCACAAAACTACCAATGTTAAAAACGAGTTTTACTATCATTGTCCATTGGCTTTTCCTAGGTTAATAGGACCCTCAGATAACTGGAATTTTTAGATAACGGGAACACCCTAATCCCCAAGCATGCCGGTTAACACAGGTTTTACTGTAGATGGATTCATGGAGGTTAGGACCATCAATGTCTATTAGCCAGGATGGGTAGGAATGGCATCCCTAGCCACTGTTTCTCCGGAGCTGTGTGACAGAGGAGGGATCACATGAGGATTACCTGTTGTGTTCCCTCCCTCTGGGGCATCTGGTATTGGCCACTGTCAGCAGGCAGGATACTTTGGTCTGACCCATTATGGCCATTCTTGTGTTGTTATGTAAACCAAGGCAACCTCAACACCTGACGCAAACAAGGGTGTCTTGTTAGGGCTACAAACCCCACCCCTGTGCCAAGCACCCTCAGCCAAATCAGCAGATTGCTTATGGTCCTGTGTCTCCTTTCCTGGTGCATATGCGGGCAGTACATGCTGACAGGCCGTGTGTCCAGCTGTCTGCTTTGCTTTTCTAACCCAGTACCTCCAGCGGACAAAAATGGAGAACCTTCGTTGCTGCCCTACACGCCAGCGGGCATAATAGGCACTAACTAACCTCCCCTAGGCATTTGAATAGCCAGTATTCCACTCTGTAGAGTGGTCTAATTTCTACCCGGAGGATCCCCTGTTAGCTGCTACCCTGCTGCTTCCCCGCATGCTCTGGGATTTGAAAGGTGACAGTTCGGGGGCTTTCCCACTGCCTACAGAATTGAACCCAGGAGTGCAGATGTGGCTTGCTGAACCTACCCTAATGCACCAATTGCCAGACTGGCTCGGACCTGAGCTCCAATAGACTCCAGTCTCTTTTAGAATCCTATTCGGCCATTGTCCTCCATGACTTCCTGTGCTCCTCCCCATTCCTTCCTCCCTTGTTCCCCTGCACACATGGGTGTGATGGGCAAACTGAGTCTCCCGCACTGGTAATCAAACATGGAGACTCTCCAGCCTTTCACTATGAATCAGGAGGCACAGAATGACTGATGATGGTCAAGACTGAGATCAACCCTCGTGGCTCCATTCCTCCGGCAACCTTTGGGTGCATCGGTAATGTGAGCTGTGCCCAGAGCTCACCGGGTGCAGCCCATGACCATGTACCAAAATTCATTAAGTGGCCCCCCTGCCAAAATTGTTGCCCACTCCTTCCCATGCTGGTTACCGCTCTGCTAGTGGTGTGCTGGGGATTGGAGGGGATGGTGCAGGTGACAGATTGCTACGCAGAATCCCCGCCAGGCGCAGAATGTAAGCACGCTCACAGACTCATAGCTGCAGACTGAACCTCAAACAGAGAGGTCAGTTAAAACTTCACTGTCTTTCCTAGCCAGGTAGTGGCTTTAGGATTGGCCCTGAGGCTCTCCTCCTTGGGCCGGGAACAAAGAACAGTGTGAAATAACGTTTTGGTTTTGGACGAGGAATGTAAACAAAAAGAAGTTCTTCAAACGTGTGTCCCGCCTCCACCTGGACCGCTGGTCTAGGGAGTAGCAGTGTCTTCGGCACTGGCCTCTCTCTCCCTTCCTAGACATGGGCTTTCCTGAGTGGGGAACAGCAAGGGTTGCGAGGCAGAAAGGATGAGGATTAAAACATGTTAGTCAGGACTAGCCGTGTGCTGATGCACCGAACTCAGAATCCGGCTTGTGGCGGAGACCGATGCTGAATGCTTTGGAGGAAGGTGGAAGTCACCTGGTCCTGTGTGGGGATGGCGGGTGTAGAGAAGGAGATGATACAATGAAGGGAAGATAGTACTTCTCCCTCCACTAGCTCATATGGCTAGGAATATTCTCTGATCACAACCACCCCTGCTACCTGATTTTTACCCAGGAAGCAAACTGGTAGCCTGGAATGGCAGCTGTCAGTTACGGAGAGTCGTCTCAGTGAAGGTGGAAATGTGAAGAAAGCTGTAATGTAGATTAGAGATGGCAAAATGACTAACACTTTTCTCCCCTTCCTTCCCCCGCCCCTTTGCTAGTTCTAGACACTGCAGGGCAAGAGGAGTTCAGCGCTATGCGCGAGCAATACATGCGGACGGGGGACGGGTTCCTTATCGTCTATTCTGTCACAGACAAAGCCAGCTTTGAACACGTGGACAGGTTCCACCAGCTGATCCTCCGAGTCAAAGACAGGTGAGTGCACTGGAGGGAAGAGCTCCCTTAAACACAAAGCACTGCGGTTGGGGAGGCATTATGGTCCCACAGCTAGAGCACAGTTAGACCTGTCTTTGCCATTGGTTGCTGGGTGAGCTTGGGCAAGTCATTTCCCTTTCTGTGCCTCAGTTTCCAGATCCATAAAATGGGATCAAGTAACTTACCCGTTTTGTCAAGTGCTTTGAGATCTATAGATGGGAAGTTCTGAGATCTAGGTGGCATTCTTTTTCAATGAACAATACCTCTGTGTGTTTGCATTTAAATGTCTGTTTGATGAAGATTTACATAGAGGAGAATACAAAAGATAAGGCAGTATTAGAGGTCTAAACCAGCGGTTAACCAGTACTTCAGAAAGATCAAAGAGGAAGCTCATAGAATCTTTTCATCTTTTAATAATTCCCTCTTCTCCATTCTAGTGCACCAGGGTGTTTTTTTTAATTTTCACGGGGTGGAGTGTGACTCTAGTTCATGCATCCCTGCAGCTTTAAAGCACTTAATTTTTCCATTCATCATGGTTTTTTTAAACAAGAGAGAATTCAAGAGCAGGTTCCAGAGGATTCAATCCTTGTGGCTGGCTTCTTTTCGGCTCTGAATAACTCCCCGAAAGGAGGAGTGGACTCATATCATGGGAGGTTTATGGCTGGAATGCTTTTCCACTGAAGTGTCCACGAGAGTAGGAAATGAAAGTATTTTTACTGCATCTAGATAAACATAAATACCAATCATTTTTATTTGCCTCCTAGACAGAGAAATGGGATTTTCTCCATGTCTGCCACATTCTCTTAAATTCTGGGCCTAAGATAGGTCAACAGTGAAGCCTTTGTAAATTGAGAGAGAATGAAACTTTGTTTCTATTATGATTAGACATGAGTTTTAGCTAATAAAATTCATTGAAAATGGATCACCCTCTTGTTTTTGGTAAGAAACTTTCTCCTCCCTTCAGGGGTACTGTAAACCCAAACACAACAGGCTGCCTATGAGAAATGGGAAGTGAAATTGACGAGAAAGAAACATGTTCGTCTTGCCCAGTCCAATCTGAGTGAAGCGCAAAACCTAAACAAACTGTCAAATGATGAAGAGTAAATTTTGCTTATTTAAAAATCTTGAATCATTTGAAAAGGCCCAGGTTCTATTAGCAGCACGAGAAAAGTGTTTCATCCAACATGGCACTGGATTCTACACTGTGTCCAGCCGTCACTCTAGCTTCACATCAGAGTGAATGACAACAGAATTTGGTTGTATCTTCATCTTAAGAATCGTATGTCCCCTTAAGCATTTGGAGATTTGAAATCCAAACTAGTTATGGTTTCTCTCTAGAGTTATTTAGAAGACGGTGCTTTTTCATTACAGCTACTGACACTACAACAGTTAAATGTATTTGCCTTGTTCAAGTAGCAATCATACAACTCACTACAGGGAACAATATCCAGAGTTTTATTTCTGACGTAAACAAGGCAAATTACATACTGTCCAAATTTATTCTGTTTCTACCGCTGTGCTACAAACCAGAGGAACATTGAATCATCAAAAAGAGCAAAGCATTTACTCCAGTATACACATAGAATCAATATTCATTATCACTCTGATGTAAATTAAATCCATATTATCATAATTAACTATAAGAGTAAATGAAAATTCAAAGAGCTGCGTACAATGCACCTCCAGCCACAGTTATGAAGCAATATTCCAGAGAAAAGATTGAGTCCATCTCTGTCTCATTGAAAAAAACAAAATATGGAAAGTAAGTCTGAACATTCATGTGAACTGAAAGTAACACCCATCAAAAGTTGTATACAAATAAGTAAGATTGGCTACTTGTCAAGGCAAACCTTATGGTTCTGTCATAGCAAATAATATAGAAATCATAATTTTAGAAAGTAAAGGGGAAAAAAGCTGATGTGATATTTTGTTTTTCCTAAAGAAATAGGGAAAATCAATTGTAAAATTGATTGTAAAATCAATTTAAAATTGTAAAATAGTAAAAGCCATTTCATCTTATTTAACAGTTTCAAAACTAGTTAAACCCCATTCAATAACTACACTTAATTGGATGTACATGGGGCCTAATGGGTAAAAATTCACAGGAGAATCTAGCTCAGTAGAATACTAGCATTAATGACAGATCGTGATTATTCAGGGGGCCAGATTTAAAAGGCATATGGCCAGATCCTCTGTTGGACTAAACTGGCATAGTTTTGTTGACTTCAGGGGAACTATGCTGATTTACAGCAGGTCAGGAGTTAGCCCAATTTTTGTTATAGAAGCCTTGGATATGACAAACCTACACCTTCATAGGATTTTGACACTAATACATTCTCAGGCATTATGTTTCATTTATAGTAAGCAAACTATACAGACAAAGTAATAAAGTGTTTTTCATTGGGTTTGTGGGTACATTGACAATGACATTTACAAACATTTACTAATAAAATATCTAATTCTTCTGAGCCTAATTATAAGTAAGTTGCTAAATGCCTACATGGTGCTTCTTTCTGCCTGAAAACGCAAGATGGTGATAGTATTTGAAAAGGAAGCTGACCCTAAACCCTTAACACTGAAAATCTCCTAATTGCTTTTTTCCAGAGAGTCTTTTCCAATGATATTGGTGGCCAACAAAGTTGATCTAATGCATTTGCGGAAAATCACTAGGGAACAAGGAAGAGAAATGGCAACTAAACATAACGTAAGTTTGTGGGTGGAGTGGGTTTTTTTGGTTTGTTTTGAGGTTTTTGCATGTTGTTTTGACTCTGATTTTAATTTTCACTACAGGCATTTGGAATGAGTTTCATTTTGCATTTGGAGTTTAATTGGATCACTTATTTTATAATTAAACAATAGCAATTACATTTTCAAATAAAAAGCAAAGAAAGTACAGGCTGAAACTCTCTAGTCCGGCACATCCGTGGTCCAGCATGATTTTAGTTAGCTGGATAGCTGATTATCATGGGTGTGGCCATGTTTCCCACAGTCCCATAAAATTTGTTTACAGCCACCAGTCCTGGTTTTCAGTGTTCTGCACTGTTATTTAGCTCTAATTTACCCCTAAATGTCTTCTAAGACAGTAAGCAGTAGAAGTGTTGGTAATGCTGCTAGACAATATTGACCTCCCATGACCTGGAAAATTCTGTGGTTCAGCTCTAGTGAGGTCCCAAGGGTGTTGGACTAGAGAAGTTCAACCTGTAATATAGAGAGAGGTAATTTCCAGTGAGGCCGGTACATGGCTGAAGCAGTACCAGTTTTGTACGCCATACTATAGCAGAGCTATGATGATCATAAAGTCATTAGAGCGATAAGGTGGGTGAGATATCTTTTATTGGAGCAATTTCTGTCGCTGAGAGAGACAAGCTCTTCCTCAAGTCTGGGAGAGGAACCCCCAGCTTCTCAAAAGCTTGTCTCTTTCACCATCAGAAGTTGGTCCAACAAAATATATTACCTCTCTATTATCTTGGGACCCACATGGCTAAATCTATGGTGCACACGTACCATAAAGTCAGGTAATGCAAGTTCTGTGCAGGTGGGACGAATGTGCATACAAGATGGACAGAATGCACTCTTCACATGAAAATGCAAAAAAAGTCGTTAGTAGATGCACAGGCCCTAATTCTGAGTTCCGTCTGTTGTCCATCAGGAGAAAGTCCATTAACGATAATGGAATCACATGAGTGTAAAACTCATGTAAACCAGAACCAACTTGTCAACTCCCTATTATTCATACTGCAGTTTGGCTCCAGAAATGGCTCCCAAGTAAGATGATAATCACTGTTATACTAGGTTAATCACTTCTAAATGCTCCCAGGCATGGAAAAAGACTTAATGGAACTTGCTGCATCCCAAAGGACTTTTAAAGATAATATCATGTGAATTATTCAAGGTATATTTACTCCCAGTCCTGTAAAGAAGCTTTTGTGGAAGAGTAGCGAGCCAGACAACCTAAACAACAACCCAGTACATAGCTGTGAATTATGTTGTTTCAGTAGCATAGAAGGTGCTGCATGTGCAAATGCAGAATTTTCACATGGGATATCAGCAGTCAAGTTTACAAATGTAGCTCTTCACTGGGTATGTCAACTACACGTAACCAAAAAGTTCACTTGGGTACCAATGGAAAATGACCTTCTCTATCATCTGAACAGAAGTTTTTCGAAATCTGAAGGATAATTGTAGAAATCACCCTTCAAGGACCTTAAAATGTAGTGTAGCGGGAAGGTATGTTTAGCAAGTGTTTGTTCTCCAGCAAACTTCTCGCATAGTTTGTTTTTGTAAATGTAGTCTTCATATCCTCAGGTACATCCCAGGGGGAAAGAACATCCCTCATAATAACCACTGCAATTACTTCCCCCAAATTTGGAACTTTAGACTTCTAGCTGTTTTGTATGCTGCATATTTTGTAGGCTGGGGTGATCTTAGTTGGGATTGGTCCTGACTTGGGCAGGGGGCTGGACTTGATCACCTCCTGAAGTCTCTTCCAGCTCTATGATTCTATGATCTTTGGTAAGAATTTTCTGTCCACTCTACAAATTCACCTTGATGTCATGGCAACATTTCACTTACCTGCCTTTCTCCAGGCAGTCTCATTTGGATATAACTTTCTTTTTGTACCCCAAACTCCAGTACAGCACAGCTGTGCATTGTTCCCCAAAGGCTACATTCTGCCTCTTGTTCATTTCAATGTTGAGTGAAGTGACCTCTCTATGTAAGATGAAATCTTGGCTCCATTGAAACCAATAGCAAAATCTCATTGACTTCAATGGGAACAGGATTTCGCCCATAGTGATTTAGACCTGTGTTTCTCAACCAGTGGTACAAGTACCCTTAGGGTACTCGAGAGAAGTCTGGAGGGTACGTCAACACAACTGAAATTTGGAGAAAACTGAATTTTTGTTTTAAGTTTTACAGCACTTTATTATTGTTGTACTTTTTACACTCAAAAATGTCATCGCCTGCCTGGCTACGATTAAGTAATTTAAATGAATGTGTTGCAATTGTAGGGATAAAAATTGTGTGTCTGAAAACTGTAGGTACTGGGGGTGCTTATCATTTTTTTAAAAAGAGAGTACTTTATAAAAAAATAAAAGGTTGAGAAACACTGGTTTAGACCATTTGTTGGCAAAGGGCTTTGAGATATCCCAAGATGCATGATTCTGTGCTATGAATGCCATGGTTCAGAGCACCCTTATTAAACAGTCTGCTGCTCTAAGGCTGTGTCCAGACTCAGGGGTTTTTTCGGGAAAAGTAGCCTTTTTCCGAAAAAACTTCCCCTGCGTCCAGACTCAAGCCACGTTCTTTCGAAATTAAATCGAAAGAACGCGGCTTTTCTTTCGATGGCGGTAAACCTCATTTCACGAGGAAGAACGCCTTCTTTCGAAAGTTCCTCTTTCGAAAGAAGGCGTTCTTCAATGTAAATAGGGCTTCTTCAAAAGAGAGCATCCAGACTCACTGGATGCTTTCTTTCGAAAAAGCAAGCCGCTTTTTCGAAAGTTCAACGTGCAATCTAGACGCTCTCTTTCGAAAGAGGCTCTTTCCAAAGTATCTTTCGAAAGAGCCTCTTTCGAAAGAGGCTTGCAGTCTAGACATAGCCTAAGAGACTATTTGAAAGTGTCCCTAAATATGTTCAGTACAGTTCTTCTGTGCTAGTCATTATATCACCACCCTTTGGTTTGCATCCAAGTTGCTCTAGTTCCTTGGGTTGTCACTTGAGAAAGGTTCATTGTCCACCAGCAAAATGTTACTAGTATTTATGGTGCTGGGCTTTTATCTTTCAGATTCCATACATAGAAACTAGTGCCAAGGACCCGCCTTTGAATGTTGACAAAGCCTTCCATGATCTTGTTAGAGTAATCAGGTGAGCCATAAAACACTTTACTCGCCCATGGATTAACCGTTGTTGGCAGGAGGTGCCTCATTCATTGTAACACACGATTATCCGATCATGGATGAAAATATGGAACAGACCTGAACTAAAAATATTGATCTGCCTTTCCAGCTGGTCTGTGAAGCGTGGATCACTACTCTTTGGTAACAGTTTTCCAGCCAGCTATGCACCCATGTATAGACGCTCCCTCTAGATCAGGAGTGGGCAAACGTCTTGGCCTGAGGGCCACATCTTGGTATGGAAATTGTATGGCAGGCCATGAATGCTCACAAAATCGGGGGCTGAGGTACAGAGAGGTGAGGGCTCCAGCTGGAGGGGGTGGGCTCTGAAGTGGGGGGTTGGGTTCAGGAGGGTGCTGCACACTGGGACTGAGAGTTTCAGAGGGCAGGAAGAGTATTGGGGCAGGGGTTGGAATGAGAGAGGGGGTCAGAGGTGCAGGTTTTGGTTGATGCAGCTCCCAGAAGAAGCAACACGTTCCCCTCAGGTTCCTCTGCAGACGTGCGACCAGGTAGCTCTGTGCCCTGCCCCATCCACAAGTGCTGCCCCTTCCACCCTCGTTGGCCAGGGTTCCCAGCCAGTAGAAGCTGCAGAACCATCATTTAGGGCTGGGGCAGCGTATGGTGCCCTCTGGCTGTCTCTGTTCACGGGAGCTGGAGGAGCGACATGCTGCTGCTTCTGGGAACTAAGCGAAGCCACAACACGTGTGGTGTGTTGCAAACCCCCAACCTCACTTGCCAGAGCAGGGCAAGCCCCTGACTCCGCTCCCCAGCAAGATCTTCAGGGCCAAATTAAAGGTCTGATGGGCTGGCTGCAGCCCTGTGGGCCTTAGTTTGCCTACCCCGATTTAGGTTGTATTTGCCAAGTGTGTTTAGGTGAGACAGTACCAAAAGCCTCACAAAAGTCAAGACATACCACATCTGCCACTTCCCCCCAACTTCAGCCGCAAGGCTTCTTGCCCTGTCAAAGAAAGTTGTTGTGCTAATAACTAATGCTGTCAGGTGAAGCTATATTTTTTCCATATGAGGTGGAAGAAATGGCTTCCCCAGCAATGAAACTTGTTAGGCACTTACACACAGCGCCTCTCTGTTACTGTTTATCTTACCACAGCTTTGAGTCAGCTTCCATCGAAAGCAGATGGTGCTACCCACTCTTCCAAAATCATCTCAAGCTAGCAGAAGGAAGGTGTGGGTGGAAAATTATCAGAGTGTTACAGATATCAGTTGGCAACATCCCAGGATGTTTCTGATCTATTCTGCACCTTGCAATTAGTAGGCTGGGCATTAGTATTAATTACACTGAGCTCTTAACACTATCCATCACTATGTTGAAAAATCACAACAAAATAATTGGCTCCCTATTTGTTGTTTCTCAGTGACTCCAAGTCAAATGTTCTCGGTTAAGAAAGTTACATTTAAAATATATGTTCTGTATGTGCTAGCCCAAAACATGGACACCAGGACCTTACAGTCACGTTTCGGCTCTTTTCTTCATTTGCATCGTTTGTTAGGCTCCACTAGTCCCGTTAGACAGCTGTGCAGCCCTGTTGCCTTCAGTACTGAAAAAATCATGTGCATTCATTCAATTAGAGAACATAAATGAGGCCACCACCTTATCTGATCAATCGAAACTAATTTTTGTTGAAGTGCTTTAAGAAAACTGTTAAAAGGCCATCACGGATTATCCACAGTCGGATAAAGGATAAAAATCATCTGCTTAATTTTTTGTCACAAATTGTGAGCTCAGCTGTAGTCAGGAAAATGTCATTTTAAATGTCCTACAACCCTGCACCTATCTCCAAATTGCTTCCCAAACATAAGGGGCTAGCTCTAGACAGAACCAAGCCCATGAGTCATAGTCTGAGTAATACCATGGCAACTGTCAGCCAATGGTTGTGCTCCTCCTGAGCAGAGCTGCATTTGGTTGAGTCCCAGGTTTTCTTACAAGTGCTGGGATTGGCTCCATGGAGCTTGGCGCAATCCATATAGTTAGTGGTGCCCGCATCTAACTGGTAGGTGAATTATCAGGATCTTCCTGATCCCCTTCATTGTGCTGTAAGTTCACCGCTGAGCTACACTAGTCCTCTTCCCACTGTAATACAGGGTCAGGGTAATTCTCCATCCCTGGGATCATCTTCCAGAAATAAGCTTTGTATAATGCTGCTCAGTGTTGCCTGAAAGCAGCATGCTTTGTATGCATATATAAACTATGGCAATGTTACCTTGCTTCCTAATTAGACCACTAAGCAGTAGATTTGGGTTTGGTCAGTTCTCTGAATAGTTAACTGTCCTGAAAAAAAAACCTCATTCAACACGTCTTTCGAACTTCTATATCAATGGAATGTGGTTGCAGTGAGAGGAAGAAGTCAAGGACCACACATTTCTCTTTAGCAATGCAGTATTGGCAAGCGTTCCAAAATCATGCATCAGATTCCACACATCATAAGATTGGCTTGATTTTTGTGTTTCTTTATTGTGAGAGCTTTGTGCTTTCTAGTCTCTGAGCCCTTAAGAGTCCTATGCTTTTCTCTTCCTCCATAAGTAGCATTTAAAAAAAGCAAAGATACGATTCTCCATAAGTAACGGCTCCAGGAGCTGGAGCTTTTAAGAAAAACGCCAACTATCTCAAGGCTCGCAATCAAATCGCAAGAGTTGGCAAAGCCTGCTTCCTGTATTTGGTGTGGTTAACTTTCTGTTCAGCCCATGAAATAAGCTGAGGCGGTTGTTTAGGGAGTTTCCCCATCACACAGATTAAATACTCCAAAGACTAGGGTTCAGACCTTTGTGAGTTGCCACGGATACACAGTAAGTCTGTGGCATCAACCCCAAGTCCTGCATTTAACTACCCAACCTTTCTTTCTCCTGTTTATTCTGCAGCTCTGGGCCAATCTTACCTGGTGTAAACTGTAGGGATGTAAAATCCCATTTAATTAGTTAACTGGTTAAACATTACATTTAACTGGTTAACTGATTAAAGGGGGCTGAGTGGTGGGGGCCCCACCCCCCACCCACTGTGGCCAGCTACTTCCGCACCAGCTACCCACTCACATCCCTACTAAACTGGTTAGTGTCACTCGCATTAGTGTTAGGGAAACTAATGATCTATGAGCTATGCCCATTTACACCAGCTGATGATCCAGCCCTGTGTGTAGCAGCCAGTCCCCTTTTCTAAAAGACGTAACGCTGACTAGCTTGTGACCCAGAGAACTTGGGAGGCCCTCAGTAACACAGAGGTGCAACTCAAATGGAACTGTAGTGGCACTAAAGAGATGACTCCTGCAACACTGGCAGAAGGAGGTGACTGAGGGCTGCAGGGACATCCAGCGGGGAGGGAATCCCGGCTGTGCCTTGCTGATTGCTTTGAATTCCTTCTGTCTGGAGGGTCTTCCGAGGGGCTGCTGTCTGGCGAGGACACGGAACACTTTCTCCTTCTGAGCCACTCTGCCCGGCTTGGAAAATGTTGTATGTATCAGCACAGGATAGAACCCATTTGAGCAGCAGGGTTGTTAAAAAAAAAAAAAAAAAAGCTGATTGATTCCAGATCAATTCATTTGCCCTGGGGGAAATTCCAGCCCGGCATGAATCTGCAACAGGCTTTAGTTCTCCCCTGATTTCTGTTTCTCTGCAGTCCCTTGCTCCTCTAAAATGGGACAATGCAATCCACTGCCATGGCAACGGAACCCACGCCCACTTTTGCGGCTGTCACCTTTTCTGTAGCCACACGATTTCCCTTCCTTTTCCTTACCAGCTGCTCCAGAGGCCTTCCCCTCCTCCTACCCCCTCCAACGGAAGGCTGTTCTTCACTCCAAATTTCATTCACTTCAGCTCCTTGACTCTAATGGGGTGGTTGGCAGTGCTATGGTGATTACTGCTATTATCGAATACCAGTGGGGCCTGCAACGGGTGAGGTGCTGCCCCAGGAGATACTGTCCCTGTCTCAGAGCTCTAGCAAGCTAAGAAATTGGCCAGCAACACAGTGAAAGAGACCTTGATAAAAGCAGCACCTGCTGCCCGGAGGCCCAGGAAATACAATTTGTTCCTGAACTCTCGTCTCCCTCTCACCGTACGTAGAAGCTGTGCCAGGATGTTGGCTCCTTTAACAGCACAGATATTTAAACTCTCACTGACAGAGTTCATGTCCCTTTGTTCTTTCTCTGTTTTGGCCCCGTGCCTCCTTGTGCACGAGGGAAGAGGAGAGATTCACCTGCCGGAGGGATCAGGGAGCGGGGAAAGTCATTTCACCCTCTTCTGACTGATTCCTAGAGCTGTAGGTTACCTGTCTATCTACCCCTAGCCTAAACAGCATGGATGGTTCACTGGCTTTGCTTCTTTCTTTCCTCCAAACAGGCAACAGATCCCAGAGAAAAGCCAGAAGAAAAAGAAAAAGACCAAATGGCGAGGAGACAGAGCGACCGGCTCTCACAAACTGCAGTGTGTGATTTTGTGACGTGGGAGGGGGCTCTGGGCACCCCCGCCTGACCGAATGTGAACTAAACCAGCACTAGCGAGACACGCTGTACCACACCATAACGCTTCTAACAGTGGTCCTAACACTGAGGAACTTGATGGGGGAGGGGGGAGATTGGACTCGCTGACATACTTGAACGGCGGCCAAACTGCCAGCTCTTGGCCTGATTTGTGCACGGTGCAGAGCGACTTGCAAGCATGCCGAGGAGGCAGGAATAGCCAGGACCAGGCCTCTCCACAGTCCCCAGTCCCCAGCATCTTGGTGTTTATCTTAAAAAATGGGGGAAGGGGTTAAAGTGTTGGTTTTATCTGCAAACATTTCTCCACGTGACCCATGTCTAGCAGCCGTGAACGACCCTTTGTGTGGTACAGTCCGTCGTGTACGTATGTGTGGGGGAAGGGGAAGGGCTTTTTATTTTCTTTTGCCCAGCGAGCACTGGATAGGAAAGAAACCCGGCTGGGGTTCGTTTCTGTTGCACTGAACTCTCTCTTCGGTAGAGATGCCAAACCGCAGCTTCGTAGGAGAGTGTGTAGATTTGAAGGAAGAAAATGAACTCCAGCTGTTCTCAGCACTCCAGGCATTGTGTCAGACCTTGGAGGACAGCCAACTTACAGTCCATAAACGCCAGCGTAGAAAAAAAAAAGGGGCGGGGGGGAGGTTACCCTCTGTGAGGAGGTTCTGTTTCTGTTTTGTATTTTGGGGGCATGTCTGATTCAAAAGGCATTTTGTTAACCTCAAAATATTTAAATTAAAGTAATTTACAAATGGAAGGAATGGATTTTTTTTTAAGACAAACCTGTGCTGATCCTCAATCTAAGTGTCTATAAAACTGCACTTGGATTCCAAGTCATTCCTTTTGCCTCTCTTGCCTTTCCCTGTAAAACCAATAACCCGGCGATAGTGAGATGGGTTGTTCTCCCCCATCCACATTCTCAGTTCAAGAAGATTGGCTCCATTTCCTTCCTCTTTTTTTCCTTCCCCCACTTTCAGCTGGATCCTGCTGCCTTTGACGTCATTTCGGAGTTTTGCTGTTGACTCAAATGGGATTTGCCCCTTTGTGACTTTAGTGAGCCATTGATGGCATGGAGGTGAAAGATGTCTGTCCCTCTGAGGAGGCACAGGAATCCAGGCTGACTTCCCCCACCTCATGGGTGACCTCTGTCCTTAAAGCCCATATTGCAAGCTGAGGGGGGAATGAAATATGCTTTTGGTCCTTCACCTTTCTCACTGTTAATTGTGGTGGTGTTTTACTTATGGGATGGACAGTCATCCACTGGACTGAGACCACCAATTCATTCACTGAGGGCTACTAAGCACCTGTAAGAGTAACAATGTACACTTGTTACCAGCCGGGATTAGATTGGTTTCCATTCAATTCTGATTTATTTGGCATGACAAGCTGGGGTTTCTGGCTTTCATGCGTTGGTATCTGAAAACTGTAGATACAGGTATAAAACATCACGGATGTGCCCATGACTCACCTATTTGCATTTGTCATTATTTTCTGTTTCTTGATTTGGGGCCAGGTTGTTTTATAGCACGTTTGCCTTGCTGGGAGCAAGTTAACTTTTTGAACAGGTAAGTAAAACTAATGAAAAACCCTAGCCAGATTGTACTCTTCTGCATCATGCTGGTAGATTTTGTTCCTTGGCTGGTAATTGTCCAAGACTTTTTATGCCAGGCTAAATGGATGCTTTCTCCTCGGTGGCAGATGTCTTTTCTTTTTTCTTCATTGTTTTTTCATTAAAAATGTTTATTTCTTAAATCATGAGGAAATATTTCTCCCGGACCCCCATATTTTAGACAGTGGATTAGAAAGGGCTACGTAACTTCAATGAATCTATAAGAATGCATTCCCACTGAGTCTCTGGCCCAAAATTATCTTACTGCTGTCACATAGGTTTCTCACTGAGCTGTGGGTAGCCTGGTAGCATAAGGATGAATCCTGGCCCTGGGTTTTTAGCAGGCATTTTGCAATTCACGTCAATGGGACCAGAATTTCACTTCTGCCTGCCATTGTCCTAGAGAAGCAAATGGCTAGGTATCAATCTGCAATTAATGTAGTCCACGGTCCTTGATGACACTAAAGTGTTAAAGGACTAGAGTTGACTCTATTGCATTCTTGCTGGAATCCCTTTCTACTTGGATCTACTAGCTAGCTTTAAAATCAAATGTATATTAACTTCTGATTATGAATCATAGAAGTCCAGCCCCCTGCTCTAGGCAGGGCCAAATGAGATTTCTTCTACAAAGAGGCCAACATCTGCCGTCTCTAAGACCATCCTGTTAGAAATAATCTGGTTTTTATGTCCTGTTTCTATGGGAATTTGTTATTGGTTTATTTATTTTAATCCAAACTTATGGGAATATTTCCCAGAAGCTCTCTGTATCTCGAGTCACATCTGATCATTGTATACTTGAAATTACGGTCCACCGAGTTTGAAATGTCCTAATCATTTCTTCAGCAAACAACTGGTAGCATGGAAGATTGCAAAGTGGGAAATAAGCAGGAACAGATTAACTCTAAATTAAGTACAAAAGCAAACGGGGAAGATGAACACAACACAAACTAGGGAGACTGTGGAATCTCCATCACTGGAGATATTTAAGAGCAGGTTGGACAGACATCTATCAAGGATGATGTAGAATAGATGGTGCTTAGTCCTGCCATGAGGGCAGGGGACTGGATTTGATGACCTCTCGAGGTCCCTTCCAGTTTTAGTATTCTATGATTCTAGGTTAATCAAGTTATTTGTAAATAAAAGTGATTCCCAGCAGGCGTCTCCTATCTGAGGCTGTCATGGCTCCTTCCCCAATCTGGCATGATAAATGCAGACGTGGGGGCCAGCAAAAGTACCTCAAAACCTTATCTACCAGGCTTTGGTATAAAACATCCCCCCAAAATCTTAACAACCTAGATTTTGGGGATTAAAATCTCTGCTGCCAACACCCAAGTATTGGTACAAAAATCAGGGGAAAGATCACTTGGGAAAACTCACCTCTAAAGTACAAACCAGGACACAACCATTAACCAATACCAGGTTAATAAAAAGGAAAGAGAAAGAACTTTATTATCACCACAATATTCCTGTTGCAAGCATAATGACTAGATGGAACAGTAACAAAATAATATACTCATGGAGGAGAAATTTACCATGGGCCAGGAGCTTAGCTACAAAGGAGAGCAAAACCCATTTTTAAATGCACAGGCATCAGATCCCATTTCCTAAACCATAAAACAATAAAACCTAATGGATTTACCTAAACTTTATCCTACTTACAGACTGTGAAGAGTATTTTCTTAGAGAGAGACATCCTGCCCCTTCAATAGCTGGAGAGAAACTATGCAGGACAAAGGAGGGAAAAACCCAAACATTCCTTTGTCCCAGTTTGAAATTCCTACCTACATTTCTATTGGCTGCCTGCCACCTGGTTTAGGTAAGGGACATATTTAACCCCTTAGTCCCCAGGATGCTGGCTAACCTTCATGATCACGGACAGAGGCTATGTCTACATTTATGACAATGTGTACACTGCATAGCTCCTCACCGTGGTACAAATAGCAGTGAAGAGGATGAAGCACTGGTTAGGTAAGATACTCCAAAACTTTACAGCACGTACTTCACGTGGCTCTCTGCACGCTCAAGCCGCGTCTCCCATGTCCACTGCTATTATTAGCAGTGCAGTCACCCATTGCCTCATTGCCACTAGAGCCTTTCTCTGCCCCAGGAAAAGGCTCCAGCAGCAGGGAAAGTCTCAGGTAGAGGAGAGGCGGTGGGAACCTTTCTCTGCTGCCTGGCCCCTGACAGAGCCATTCACATGTAGCCACACACCTCAGTGGTGAGTAGCTACATGCAACCTACACGCTGGGGCCAGTGCAGACAAGAATACGATTCTGTTCCAGATTCCCTGCCTTTGAGACCTCCATGACGTTTCCCATTTCAGCCCCAGGCATGGGCTGGAGCTGTCAGCAGATGGGGACCCTAGAGCGCCAAGCTGTTGCCATGGCGCTGGGGGGAACCGGGAGCGTTGAGCCACCATGGGCAGCAGGGGCACCTGGAGCTCCAGATGGAGGCAGTCCCTGAATCTCGGGTGGCAGGGGTCCCTTCCGGTGTTTTAGGTGAAAGGGGCCCTCACTAGGGGATGTCAATGGTTAACCGGATAACTGGTTAACCAGTGGCCTGGCTGGGTTGTGGGCCTGGCTGGAGCAGCCTGGCTCTGTTTAAGCAGTTAACCAGTTAAATATAACCGTAACTGGGAACAGGAGGAGCCACAGTTCGGAGCTATGGCAGGGGTGAGGGGGGAATTTGGAGCTTCCATCCACAGTGAGGGCAGATGCTGCCACCCTCCCTGCCCCCCACAGGAGGGTTCAAGCTTTCATTCCCCCACCGCACCCCCATTTTGTCACATTTATTTTTAGTAAAAGGCTGGGGCAGGGCTACAGGTTTCTGTGAAGTTTTGTTTATGGCCGTGACCTTTTACTAAAAATATTTTTGACAAAAACTTTACTAATAAGTCATGAGTTGTGTGTGGGGGGGGGGGGGGAGCGGATGTTTTGGTTTTACTCAGAATGGAAGTAATGGGTTTTGCCCAGTGCCTCTCGGTTCATCACTTTGGCTGCAGCTGAGGGCTGCTCTCATGAATCCACGAGCCATACCCACCACTCCATGTCACACACATTCAAGGAGAAATGGATCTAGAAACATGGCTTGCGAAAACACAGACTGAGGCCACCTAAGCTCTAGGACTCCCTGACCAAGGAGTGGGTATCTTATTCTCTGTGTGGACCATCCCCCTGGAGGGTGACGTCTGTCACTCAGACACGGCGTGTACACTATGAAGTGGCCAATAGAAGCTGCCATTGGATGAGGGTTCAGAGGGGTGTGTAAACATGAGTTTGCTGGGCTTCATCTAGAGTCAAGTCCACAGATGTTCATTCCTCAAAGGTTTGCCTCCCTGGGAAGCTTGAAAGAATGAGCAGCAAAGCCCAGAGTGGATTGGATGAGGAGGATGAGCAGCTGTCTCAATATTAGAGGTGGCTGGGCGAGGTCCAGGGTTAGGCAAAACAGTGTCCCAAACGTTGCTCTGTCATTGCTTGGCCCTGCCCTGGGGGTCAGAGTGCACCACCCTTGGTGGCTGTCCATCTGGCGGCTTTCAAAGTACTCCATTTACATGAGCAATTTTGAATGAAAAGAAAAAGTATGCAAGCAAAAAAAAAATCTAGTGGAAAAAAAAGTCAACCAGTCCCAGCAAACTCAGAAAGGGGCAGAGGGTAGCTACATGAGGCAGCATGTCCTGTGGTCAGGTATGGTGGGAGGACCTCAATTATAAGCTGAGTGCCCTTCAGACAGTCATTTCTAGAAGCCCTCTTGGCTACAAAATGTGTATCCACATCCAACCGCAATCCACGCACATGGTCTGTGGATATAAAGCGTGTATCTGCACATTGGCCTGGCTCTACCCATTTCCTTTCTCCATGCCTCAGTTTCCCTCTGTAAGCGTAGCTAATGGTAGTGAATGTCTTTGTCAAGCCCTTTGAGAGCTTCAGATGCAAAGTGCTATATAAGAACTAGATGTTATTTATTTCTGTCCCACACGCACTTGAGGAAGGGGAGGAGAAGGCAATCAAGGTTAGGAGTGGGAAGCCTGCCTAAAAATGAATCTCTCCTCTGCCTCCACCTCCAATGGTATTACCTGGATAAATTTCTCTATCCCTTCCACACTGTAGGGACACACACCTTTACCCAGTTCCTAGGGCTCAAGGTGCAACCCTGTGAATTTACACACCCACCCTTACCCAGTTCCTAGGGCTCAAAGTGTAACAAACCATGGGTTGGCAGGATCTTTAGTCACTGAAAGAGCCTCACACAATAACGTCCTTATCCTCTAGTTATTGACAATTCCCTAACAGGCAGAATGCACGTGCTAAGCACACAGTGTCATGCTCACCAACCCTGATAAAGGCAGACAGACTTCCCCAGTTGACCAGGCAATATCAGTTTCTCTGGTCTTAGGCTGTTTCTCAGAGGTGAATTCTTCTTTTCCAAGTCTTCCCCCCTCCTCCTGGTCCTCTTCCAGCCTTTTCTTCCTTCTGTTACTTCTGATCTTATTCTTCTCCTTCTTGAACCCCAGTTTATATAATGAAACCTGAGTCTTTCTTAGCTAGACCTTAACCAATTATTTTAGTATTATTTTACTAAGCAATCATAACAAAATTACCTAACCAATCATACCCCACCACCTTAATTGATTTACATCTAGCAAAATTAATTATACAGCAGACAGAAAGAGTTACAAACCAGACAGAGATCACACAGTCAAACAATAGGAAAGTGCAGTGACAATGATCGTAGGATGAGGATTCCACAACATGCTCTATGGAGAAGCAATTTCTTGCCAGACAGAATGGTGTGACTTAAGTTTTCTTTACCCATCTTGGGATCTGTTTCTTTATCAGGTGACAGTGGGGGAGCTATCAGCGCGAAGTCCCCTCCTCACAGCCCAGTGTGACACTGTGTAATACAATTTAGATGAAACTGTGAGTATGTGACTCCAGGCCTTACAATAATGGCTGCTACTTTTCAGTCTGGCTACAGAAGGCGGCTTTAGTTCAGGCCTAGCACAGGCCTTCCAACATGGCTACAAAAAGCCATACTGTTACAATGGAGTCACTTTGCATTTGTTTCCTCTCATCATGTGAGCAACAGATGTACAGTAACCGCGCAGACAGCATCCCTGAAGTTGTGGCCACTGCCTGACAACACACAGGATGGACAGGAACTCAGTTACAAACCGCTTTTCATTGCAAGCATCACCACAGAGGGATAATATCCATTTCAAAGCAAGCTGCAGCGATATTGTGGGACACTTGGGGTACATGTGGCTGCACCACCTTCATGCCTCTCAAAAGTAGGAATAAGAGATCCTCCGGAAAAGGGCTTTATTCCGGAGGATCGTGCCAGTCTGGATGCTCTTTTCCGGCTTTTCCCCAAGCCAGAAAAAAAGTGGTGGCCATGTTTATTTAAATCCTGCGGGGGATATTTAAATCCCCCGCAGATTTCCCTATTCCAAAGTTAGAAATTAGCATGCCTCTTCCGAAGAAGGGGCCAGTCTAGACACAGCCTTCAGTGTGCTGTTTGTGCTTACGTGTGCTCTCATATGGAACTGAATTCTCCCTGCTGCCAATTCCCCTTCCCACTGGAGCTCTCCTGCAGGAACTAGGTTCCTCAGGATGGGGTTCTTACCACCTTGGCAACACACACAGACACTCACACCCACTAATCAGAGCACATCTGAGAGGACTGGGTACTCAGCCCTCACAAGCTGACCCTCTCATATGTCCCTGGTCTCAGCTGACTGGGTTTCACAGCAATGCCACACTGCTCCCTCATGTGCCTTTGGACTTCGTGGGCTGGATTAAACAGCACTTTAAGCTGCCATCCTCATAAGACCCCAGGTTCAGCACCCCTATCCCCACTTTCACACCAAAGTCATTCACTGGTAAACCACACGATGAGCAAACCCCACAGGATTTTGGGCACTACAGGGATCTTTTGCTTGGGTACAAGAAGCGTTGTTGCAGAGCGAATGGGGAAGCCAAAACAACACCCCTTAAGGAAGAGTGAGCAAAAGAGAAAGAAAGAGAGAGAAGCAACCAGTTTAACAATGAAAGTGATTTATTTCTGAGTAGTGAATAGATATCAAAAAGTTACAATATTAAATCTAACAATTACAATATTAAATCTAAATTGAAACTGATTACAAATGTTAGGTAACCATATAACAGTTTACATAGGGCAGAGTCAGGAGGCTATGCTTAGAGAGATAGTTGATGAGAGAGAGAGAGAGAGAGAGAGACCTCACCACTCCACAGAGCTTGCACTGATTGGGGTTCCCAGATGATGATGGTAGCCGGGGGGTCCAGAGGGCAGGAGAGAAGCAGAACAGAGCCCCCAGCACGATCAGACAGGAGATGAAGAAGTCTCAATGGACTATTGCAGTTTTAGTCCAGGTATCAGAAGAGTTTTTCTTGGGGCAAAGATAGGCATTTTTATAGGGATAGTTCAAAGAGAAAGAGGAGAGACAATAAAGACTCTGGTTATGGGTGATGTTCTTTGAACGAGCTCACAATGCAACTAGGCAGTTTCAGTATTTTAGATGTCAATAGGATCATTACTAGAATTGGTCTGATAATGACTAATTTGGGTGTGAGCAGGCCTGGGTTCATTAGCATCTGGAGCAGGGATTTCCCATCAGGCAGTGCTTCTCTGCTTTCAGTGTCCCATAGTTCACTGGGGTTCCTGCCTTGGAAGAGCTGCTCTCCATTCTGTATGCTAATGAGATGTCCCTCTGTTCCATCTTTAATGCAAATGAGTCTGGGGTGTTTCCTTAATTGTATCCCCCTTGTCTGAAGCAGTTTAGGTGTGTCTTCCCCGGCCTTTTCATTGCTTTGTCTTTGATTCTAGCAGAGGCCTGAGGGAGGGGGATGGTTTTCCATGAATGTCACTCCCTGGCTCCCCAAGAGCACAAGGCTGACAGGTGACCATGTTCTGGTTCCCCAAGAATCACAGAGCTGGTGGGGAACGCATGGCTAAGAAATCATTAGGTGGTTCCTCTAGCCTCACTCTCGCTCACAGCTCACAAGGCTTTCATGGGTCCGATTTATGGACGATTTTGCTTGTCACCGCTCATATGCTTACTCAGGATGGGGCAGTGAGCACAGGGAGGGTGCTGCAGAGAGGCAGCTTTTGCGGGCGTTGAATTGTACCCACCAAACATGCAATGCCACTTAGGTTGTGCCCTGCAGTGGGTCGGGATGCATCCTGGCCCATAGCCTCTCCGGGCCACGTCGGTTTGGCACCCGTTCTCAATAGTGCAGAGAGAGCACTTTGCCCCAATTATCCGGAAGCCCCCCAGGATGGCCAGCGTAAGAGCCCCGAGGGAGGAATGGGGCTAAGAATACTGCTTCAGCCAAAAGAAAGGCTGGAGATCAGGGAGGGGTGGGACCAGGATCTCCCCCACCTCCCAGTTGCATCCAGGGTGGAGATATCCCATGTCCCTGAGGGAGGGTAGGAACGCCACAGGCCTGGGCCCTCTCCACTCCTCATTCCCTTATTCAGCCCTCTCCCTTCCCTAGCACAGTGCACCCATTGAATCTGGAGACGACGTTCACCCCCTAGCTTGCAAAGAATGCAGCCGATACACACGCACATCCTGGCCCTGTGGTCCCAGAGCAGTTTGGCAGCCGTCCTCTAGGCCAATGATTCTCAAACTTTTTGGCCCATGGCTCACCCTGTTCACTGCAGACCTTTCCACGAACCACCCACCCATGATGACAAAATGGGTGCAGACAGGGGTGCGGGATCTGGCTGGGAGGTAGAATGCAGGCATGGGCTGGAGCTGGGGGGTCAGGAGGAAGAGTGAAGAAGTGGGGTGGAGGTGTAGGATCTGGACATGAGAGGGATGGGGAGCACAGGTCCCAGACACCGCCCCCACTGTCCACTGCTCCCATTGGCTGTGATTCCAGCCAATGGGAGCAATGAGCAAAGCCTCCAGGTGAGCAGTTTCCCCCACTGCCGTTCCTCCAGCCAGTGGGAGCGGGAGCATGTGGAGACATTTCCATCCTGCACAAGCCAGATCCAGCCTACAAGGCTCCCCCCACCCACAACAGGAAGCCAGCACTGGTACTCCAACGTCATGTGGGGGGGGCAGGGCTAGAGTCAAAGTGCATGCTCCCCACTGCAGAAGAGGGAGCCCCGAGCCCACAGACCACCTGCAAGACAGTGGTGGAGCATTAATGGTCCATGGACCACACTTTGAGAATCACTGCTGTAGGCCGAAGCACAGGAACAGATCTGGGGACTTGCAGAACTAATGTATGAACTGCCATGGCTTGAGCTAAATAGCCACGGCTCTCCAGCTAATGCGGTAACTGATTCCTGTCCTACATGGATCAAGCATGGGGAGAGACCTGCAACCCACACCCACCTGTGGGTTACGCTCACACACCAACAGTGCTATGCAACAACTCTGGCCCGGGTGAACACAACGGTGATACCTTTGCTCACACAGTCACGTGGAGTTATACTAGCCTGCTAAGGCAGTCAGTGGCAATGTGTCTGTCCAAAATTGACGTGCAGAGACAAGCAAAGCAAGGCTTGATTTTTGCTTTGCAAACTCTTGCTAGTCTGATTGAGCTGTGGAGGGGCTGATTTGACTCCGGTCTTTCTCTGGGTTGAGTGCCTTCCGATCCTGTCATTGCTTTCCACTCTGAGGTTTGTAGAGCCCCCTGAAAAGCAGGCAGAGGAGGAAGGGTTCAGATAAAACTCTTCTGGTTTTGCTTTGTACATTCCAAGGAGACAGGATGGGCAATAGCAGGGGAAGCTGCGGGTTTGTTTCGGATCCTTTTCTCTCCAAACCTCAAATCTTGAACTCAAGGGATGGTTACGTGGTTCAGGTTTTGGTCCACCTCTTCTGCAAATACAGCCTCAGCAAACCCACCCAGTCAAAAGCTGCTTCTCTTGGGCCAGCTCTGGCAATAGAGGGCATTGATATGCAGCCGTTGCACCACAGTTGTGACTGAGTTCAGGAATCATGCCAAGCAAGGTGGTGCACCTTGGTGTCCCGGGAGCCCTCACAGCTCATAGTGCTAGTACTGCTGGTGCCTGAGATCTGGGAACCTGCTGGAAGGCCTTGGCAGGTGCTCTGGGTGCAATGTGTTCCTTTCTGTGCGCTTCATCGTAAAGCCTGTGGTTTGAGTAACAGCGCTTGCAGTGCAAGAAAGCAGGGAATTCCAAGCAAAACCTGATCCACCGGACTTTGCTTTGGACTATTGACTTTGGATCAGGCCTTAAGTTTCTCATGCTATTGTAAGGACGGCCAATACTGTTTTGAATCCGCCTCTCCTACAAGAACCCTAAGTTATGTGCACACTGTAGCTCCTGTGCTCTCAGCAGATGTCCAGATGCAATATCATTAAGAGCTGAGGCCCTGTCTTAATTAAATCAGATTCCATAATGAATTCTTTTTGGGAAGCTGTACTGGTGACCTGCGTGGCTTTGCGCCTCTGAGACCGGCCGCCCAGACTAATGAATTGGATTGGGAACAGCAGTGGGGAGGGACACTTTGCATCTGAGCTGTGCTGTCTGACGTGAGGCAGCTTGGATTTCTTGCCAGAGAAATCAGCCTCTCTCAAAATACAGGACTATGTAGCACTTTAAAGACTAACAAGATGGTTTATTAGATGATGAGCTTTCGTGGGCCAGACCCACTTCCTCAGAACAAATAGTGGAAGAAAATTGTCACAACCATATATACCAAAGGATACAGTTAAAAAAATCGAACACATATGAAAAGGACAAATCAAATTTCAGAACAGAAGGGGAATGGGGGGGAAGGTAAATGTCTGTGAGCTAATGATAGCCTCTCTCATGCACCGGCATCAAGTGGCTCTGTCGCAGGAAGGCCCATATTGTGTTAAGAAGCGCTCGCTGCTGAATGGGAGGATTTATAAAAGCTGTGTGAAAATGCTTGGACGGCTACAGCACAGTGACGAGGGAGATCACTTATTTGACCCTCTACCTCAGAGGTCCCCACACGGTGGGTCACACCTGCCTGGGGGCATGAAGGAACATCCAAGGGGGCATAGAGGGGCCTGGGCCAGTGGGGAAGCCGCATTAACCAGCTCTCCCCACCCCCACCTCTGCTCCATTCCCACCCTCAGCTGCAGCCTGGGCTCCCTGCCCATGAATCTAGCTCCTTCTGCAGCCTCAGTGCAGCTCTGTTCCTGGTCCCACCCCAGCCTTGACCCTGGCTCCATTGCCAGTCCCGTCCCCAGCCTCAGCCCCCATTACCCACGTCTGCATCCCCCTACCCACCCCAGAGATCATCGAATCATAGAACCCTAAGGCTGGAAGAGATCTCAGGAGGCCTGAATGATAACGGGATCGTTAACGCCTCCAGCCACGGTGAGCCTCAAGCACCTCAACAGACCAATTTTTACTGTTCATTTCAAAGAAGGCCTGTCTTTCCTGACTTGCATTGTCTGTTGGAGGCTGCTGTATTCTGCACTTACATAACTCCTAGCGTCTTCATTGTTTATTCACTAGCCCGTGACAGGGCAAAATACTTCCTCAGGAAAAAGTTAACTTTTCACTTAAAAAAAACCCCAAAAAACACCACAAAAACTCAATACTTTTCCTCAAAAAAACAGCATTAAAATGGAATTTTGAGTTTTGGCAGAAAATATTCAGTTTGGACGGGTTGGGGTTTCTCACCCCAAAAAATCAAAAAGAGCGGATGATGTTTCCACACAAAAAATTTCATTTAGGCTACATCTACACTGCAGGCTACTTACGCGAAAAGCCTTTTGCGCAAGAGTTTTTGCGTAAAAACTTCTTGTGCAAGAGCATGTCCACACCTCAAAGTGCATCACAAAAGCGATGTGCTTTTGTGCAAGAGAGCGTCCACACTGCATGGACATTCTTGCACAAGAAAGCTCTGATGGCCATTCACAGAACACCTGTGCTTTTCCCCTTCTGGATCGTCCACACTTGCCTTCTTGTGCAATAGCTGTAGCGCAAAAGGGAGTTATGCCTCGTAGAAGAAGGTTTACCTACACTGGCAAAAGCCCTCTGTTCTGCCATTTTACTGCTGAGTTACTTGCGCAAAAGCACAGTTGAGATGTGGACGCTCCACAGGTTTTTGTGCAAAAACGGCCATTTTTGCGCAAAAACCTTGCAGTGTAGACGTAGCCTATATCAATAACCCAGTTTTCCAGTTATAGTGCTGATGGGTTTTTGTTTTGTTTTTGTTTGGTTTTGAGCAGCTTATATATTCACAGCAAAGGACATGCAGCACTAGCAAGAACCCGAAAGTCCACCATAATGCTGAACCTCTCATCAAACAATAGCCCATATTTGGCAAATTAGAGTGAGGCAAAATACCCTTCTAAAGCATCTCACTGATACACAGGAAAAAACGTAGGAAAGCATTTATTCTTTGCTTCTGCTGGTGATAAATGTATGCGCTTATTCATGTGAATTAATCAGACTTGTGAATGTGAATTTACCTATTTTGAATGAAAATGCTATTCCCACTTGTCTACACTTTTGAATCTCCCTAAATTATGTGCTTCGAGGACCATGTTGGGGGATTTTTTTCAGTTTGTACCGCCAGTAGCATAATAAGATCCTGACCCTTCACTGGGGTTTCCAGCTGCTAATGTGACCGAAATAATAAAATTACAATGATCATGTCCTCCCACAGTGAGATATACTGTAGTAATAGGTCACTGATAACTGTGGTACATTTTTCCCAGGAAAAAACAAAGTGAAGCGCACACATTCAGCCAGGTGATCTTTTAATTTGCAGAGGACTCAAGTACATGCTGTGAGCAGTCTTTGCCAGCAGGTGCAAAAATCTTGTACGTGAACATACTACACACCATCTTGTACATGATGGCTACGTCTAGACTGGCATGATTTTCCACAAATTCTTTTAACGGAAAAGTTTTCCGTTGAAAGCATTTGCGGAAAAGAGCATCTAGATTGGCACGGACGCTTTTGTGCAAAAGGACTTTTGCCCAAACGGGAGCAGCATAGTATTTCCGCAAGAAGCACTGATTTCTTACATGAGATCATCAGTGTTCTTGCAGAAATTCAAGCGTCCAGTGTAGACAGCTGGAAGGTGCTTTTGCGGAAAAACTTGCCAGTCTAGACGCAGCCGATATCCAGTCTGAGGTTAGAGGTACCAGAATCACACTGCACAAAATAGACTCTCCCTAGAAGGCTGGGGTTTTTTTCTTTTGAATGCTCAGGTAACTGCTTTTCCCCACCCTCTCTCTTACCTATGCACTCCACTCATCCATAGCTAAAGTCCCTTCACATCATTCCACTACGAATGAAGTAAAAGCCTTCACGTGCCTTTGTTTTTCTGACTCATCATCCTGCATTTCTCTTTTAAACATCTCAGATCATCTGCAAATCTCATTTTATACATATGATTTGACAGGGATTCTTTGGATTAGTCCTGCTTTTAGCAGGGGGTTGGACTCGATGGCCTTCTGAGGTCTCTTCCAACCCTGTGATTCTGTGAAAGTATTTTGGAATAGTGCTTGCCTGAAAAACCTTCTGCAAAAGAAAGTAGTACTGGACCGAGGGCCTTATACAAAGCTGATTGGGGTCAAAGGGAATTTTTCTGTTGACTCCACCAGGCTTTGGATCCAGTCTTATTGTATGTATTGTTTTACAGGAGCTCAGCAACATGGGTGACTGAAGGGGGTTTACTAACACACACATGGGGTGGTAAACAGACAATGTCAAGTTTAACACTGAAGCAATTTTTTCCCATCTTCCAGCTGCAGGCCTGAAACAGCAGTGTAAGCAGTGTTAGAATTAAGCAATTCTATCTCATTGGAAACCCTACTGTGTGTGACATGCCAACTGCGTTATGCAAGCGGCCATTTTTCATGGGAATGAGATGCTGAAGTACCTCATTTCTGACATGATAAAAAATCATATGTCAAGGGTATGCAATACAATTATCCCTCTCTCCAATTCAGGGCGCTTGTGAGGCATTTATTAATGGCTAGATTGTTAGTTTCCTTTACCCATTTCCATTTGCCTTCCACTGTTCTTCATCTTCAAGCACTTTGTGTCTATTTGCTAGCACGATTGTAAACTCTTGCTCGTTTGTTTTTGCTTGGTGATGCTGTGATGTGGGCATCTGGTCTATACTTCTTCTTTACATTTATTCTCTCATTAGCTGCCCACTACAGTCTAATTTGTTGCCACATCTTCCTTGTTCCTACAACATACATCTAACTTCGTTCACCAATATTTGCAAAGAGGTACTGGAATTCAGGAAAAAAACATCACAACGAATGGGTCTCTGGGGATACATGGCAAAAATAGAAGAAAGATGCAAAATTAAACTGAAACTATGGCCTAGTCTACCCTTCACTGCTCGGCCTAGGTAAGGCAGCTTACGGTGACTGAAGTATGTTAGTGTACACACTACAGTCTTCTGCCACCGATGTACACCGACATAACAACTCCACCTCCACAACAGGCTTTGGTCAGTGTAGTAAGAGCGATGCAGTGTCTCTGCAGATGCTGTCTTCCTCAGACTGGCTGTTGGATGTCTCGGGAGCCAGATTTCCTCTCTTCTTCAACTCAGGCAGCTGCCCAAACTCCCCTCTCTCCCACTGGGAGCTTCCTGCCTCTGGGTCTAGGCTCTGTGTTCCCCATCAGGGGCACACCAGCCAATTGGACTCTGGGTGCAAATCTCCCTCCCCTGAGGCAAGAACCCTAGGCAGTTTCCAGCCCCCCCACTTCTGGCTGGGAGCCCAAGCTCCTTACAACTGACTCCTTTGTCCCCCACTGTTTGCAGGCCTGCTGAGACACACACACACACACGGAGACACCTCCCCTCTTTGAAAACGTTTCTCTTTGGGAGTGCATTTTTGGTTTTAAATTGTGCGCATGTGAAAACAGGGAGACTTGGGCACCTCTCCCTTGTAGTGCTGGGAGACTGTAGTTCTTAAAGGGGGTCTTTTTTTATTATCCTCGCCGTTGCTTTTTGAGCAACAGGAAAAGAAAGTTATTTTCCAACTTTAAAAAACCATTGCTTTCCGCACTTTGCTGAGCAGGGCTATTGCAAGAACAGCTGGCGAGTGAAACTTGGCCTCCTTTGAGACCAGTGCTTTCGGTTTGTTTGAAAAATAAAATCCTGCCTTGCCTTAATAAAGCTGCTAAGAATCTAGGTCAGGATGATCTGTGCCTCTTTCTAATGCAGAACACTCAGATCGCACTGTAAACGGAAGCTGGTCTGAATACAGATTTAGACCTCAGTCGCACAGCTAGCTCTCCACAAGCAGATCCTTGCAGTGAAAACGCTGTGGTTCTGTGTGGATCCAAGGCCCCCTACGGGAGCTAACTGAAGGATCAGGGTCTAAATATGAGTAAGCCCACGGATTGCACAGTATTTAATGGGCTTGCTGGAGAAATGCTTTATGCGGAGTCTGGATCCAGCTGGCTGACCATAACAAGAGCTTCATAAGTCTCCTGTCCACATTCGTCTAGACGCTCCGTCCTTAAAGTCACAGCCACAGCTCTTCAGCCAGGCCCCTTGCCACTCCCTGGCACCTGGAAAGCAGCTGTAAAATTCTGGCTTGGTATATCAGGCCTGGATACCAAAGGAATTTAGGCTCCTGACTTCCAGGATCAGGGCCTGAAGCTCTCTCTGCCCCCACAGTTGTATATAACTACACAATGGGCCAGAGAGTGGGGAAACCAGGGGCATTGTTCCTTCCACTGTCTTCAAAGTGAGTCTGTGTGATGGGGAGTACAAACTCCGTAGGCGCAGGCACTGACTTTGCAGTGTGCTGGGGAGAGGGATGCTCGATTCCCGCCTTTGCCCCAGGCCCTGCCCCCACACAACCCCATCTCCCAGGAGTATCCAAATTGGTTTGTGCTTAGAGGAGTCTCTTCACCGCCTGGTACCTCAGTTTCCCCTCCATCAAAGGGAGAGCTCTGGTTCACAGGAATGCTGGGAGAAGCCAGTGTGCCTGGGTGCTCTAGTATTGGGCAGGGGCCATCAGCAGCAAAGCCTAAGGACCTACACCTAGTCTGTGAGACCGAAACTCACAGATGTTGGTGACAGCGCACGGGGGCCACTCATGAGGTCCCTCAGTGGTCTGAGGAACTTGCAGTGGCAGCAGGAGAGGCAGGGAAGGGCCTGAAACACAGAGAGAAGAGGAGTTGTCCACCCACGGGTGTATACCTGGAGAAGCAACCACTGACACAGGCAAATACACCCCGAGGCTCATGAGTGACTGAGGCTGGGTGGAGAAGGAGACTAAGGGGCAATGGGTATAGTCAGGGGAAAGCACTTCCCAAAGCGCCAGCCTGGCCCACCCGTTCTCTGCCCCCTGAATGCCTGCTGTAGGCGTACTGGGGGTGAGTGTTGCTGCCCCCAAGCACCCGCCCTCCCCATGCTCTGGGGCCGTGGGGGCTGGGACCATGTGCCACCTCGCTTGCCCATGCTCTGGGGTCAGGGAAGCTCAGGCCAGGCTTTGCCCACCCCACCCCCTGTGTACCGGGGTTGGGGCTGCACTCTACTTGCCCTCCCCGTGCTGTGGGGCTGGAGAGGCTGGGGTCACCGGTCACCCGCCCTCCCTGTGGTGCGGGGGGTGGGGCAGCATGGCTCCCGTGGGGGCAGAGCCTGGGCGGAAGGGGTGGAGCTGGGGGCAGGGCTGGGGACTTGCCTCCTCCAACCCTCCCTTCACCCGCTGCCCATGTTCCTATTTAAGAAGAGCCTCAGGCAAGGCAGCTTTAAGAGCAGACCTACACCAAAGTCTCGCTCTGCCCCAGGAGAGAGCCACCCTGCTTGCTTCCTGCCATGATCCTTCCCCGCTTTGTTGGCTTGTTTCACTGACAAGCGGAATGTGGCTGAGGGAAGCTGGGCGCAAAGTCTGATCACCTGGGCCTCAGCTTGGGCCACCACTACGTTGCAAACCGGGCTGGTGCAGGGCAGCAGGAGGGTCTCACTCTCCTGAGAATCTTGACTTCAGCTCTGGGTCACACCTGCATCCCCCTTGCTGCACACCTCACGCTGTGCACAAAGGTGCGTGGCTCTGCAACTTCCTCACCACAAGCTGCGGGTGGAAACCGTAAACATCAAGAGATGTTATCTGGAATCTTCGGTGCAGTAGTTTGTGACTCCATTAAAGGACACTGTTGTTTAAGGCAGACAGAGAGTGAAGGAATGCAAGAGAGTGTCTGAAAGCACAAATAATTTTTTTTCAGAAGGGAAGCTATAGGTCAGATAATATGAGTCCCATAATATAAGAACTAGGGTCCACCAAATGAAATTAATGGGCAGCAGGTTTAAAACAAATAAAAGGAAGTTTTTTGGCACTCAGCACACAGTCAACCTGTGGAACTCCTTGCCTGAGGAGGTTGTGAAGGCTAGGACTATAACAGGATTTTTAAAAGAGAACTAGATACATTCATGGAGGTTAGGTCCATTAATGGCTATTAGCCAGGATGGGTAAGGAATGGAGTGCCTAGCCTCTGTTTGTCAGAGGATGGAGATGGATGGCAGGGGAGAGATCGCTTGATCATTACCTGTTTGGTTCACTCCCTCTGGGGCACCTGGCATTGGCCACTGTTGGCAGACAGGGTACTGGGCTGGATGGACCTTTGGTCTGACCCAACATGGCCATTCTTATGTTCTTATAGTCTTAAAGACCCAGTTGCGGAGAAAGTAGACAACAGCAACAGAGGCATTCCAAGCTGCGGTAGGAAGCAACACAGTAGAAATGGTTAATTGCCTGACTCTTATATGGTATTTTTCATCCACAGGTCACAAAGTGCTCCACGAAGGCAGCAAGTGTTCTTATCCCCATTTTCCAGCTGGGAAAATTAAGACATGGGATGTATGCCCAGAGTTGCCCAGTTCTCTGTCCAGTGGCAGGTTGAATGTCTTAGCATAATTCTGCAAGGCTGGATGTGAGATTTGGCCAGGATGAAGGGCAGTCTCGACTTTTGTTGTGTATTACTTCATCAGCAGTATTGCCTATAAGCTGTGTGTGTGTGTGCAGACTCTCAAGAAACATTCCGATGCTGCCCAGATGATTAGCAGAAGGTCCACAGCTAGGTTTTGTGTTTTTATTGGTGGTGCACATTTGCGCATGCTGTGGTGCACATAAAATTATTCCACACGTGGATGGAAAAAATCCATACATGGATGGAAAAGATTAGAGGGAACATTGCTGACCACTGCAATATAAATTTGGCAAATATGCTCTTGTGTGCTGAATATAGGGCAGGAAGCAGAGACTATTGCAGCCACGACAGCAGTGAGAAATGTAAGCATGGTAGATGGAATTTAATAACTGAAGTTGTCATGTAGTCAAAACACGAGGGTAATAATCACTCCCTTCTTGAGTAAAGCTGATGAGACCTTTAATGAGCATTAGGAATCAGGATGCTGATTCTGGGTAAAGCTTACTGGAAAAAAATGCCTTGCAAATGTATCTGCCAGGTTTGGCCTGGCCTTGTAAGTAACTATTTCCAAAGTGTTTCTTTACTCTGTGGATTTATTGCTTTTAAGGGGATCTGATGCTTGAGCTGTGTTGGTTGGTTCTGATTGATGAGAAGCCACATGGTATGTTTTTCGGTTTCCGGCTTGGGCGAGTACACCAGCACTTCCAACACAAATATTTACGCATGCAAATCTAACACTTGGTTACTGCACATACCCGTATGCTGTGAACAATCAGGCCAGTGAAACAGGGTCATAGTAGTGCCCACTGAAAGTGAACACAAGAATCCCAGGGGAATGAATTCCATTGAAGTACCACAGTGGTTTGTCATTTGTTGGGTGATTGCGGGGATGGGTGGCCTTGTGGTCCAGTTCTAGTTCCAGTCTGACTCCAGAAATGCCAGCCCTCTTGTTGCAGAATGCCTATCCCGGCTACCGCACTGGGGCACTGAGTCAGTACTGACTGCCCCTTTGAGAACAATGCACCTTTGGTATGCCCAATACCCTTTCCCACAGCATGCTGGGTTATTACAGCCTCACCCAGGCTGGTATCCGTGTATAAACTAGAAGAGCATGTTCCCTCTGCGCTAAGGGAACAATAAGCTAAACTCAAGCTACTGCAGAAGGACTGCGGGGAGCATGAACTATGTCACTGCGCACACAAGGCTGCACGCTGTGGTTTTTCACTTCAGCAAGAGTGCTTGCACCAGCTGCAGCCCTACCTCACGCCTCAGGGTGGATGGAGGGTAGCTTTGCTCAGATGCCTTGCATGGCCCTCGTTCCACATTTTGCATTCTGCCTCCTCTCCCTGCACTTGCGACCACAGCGCTGCCTGAGAACGTGGCGTGTGAGGTTTCACAGCAGCTCTGAGGGGGCTGGGCGCTGGCAGATGGTGGGTTTGAACGACTTCCAAGCCCCTCCTCCCCCACCTTGAATCTCTCTTTTGCTGTACAGTGAAGTGTGGCGCTCTAATGCAAATAGAGGGAAATGACCAAGCCAAAGCAGCAAGGGGCCCCCTAAATGCAAGGTTTGGATGAGCTCATCCCTAATTTACAGTCCCACCTTCAGTCCCAAATGCCCAAAGTCATTGCTCCATTTTATAGGCGGAGCAGCGTCAATGAGACATACAAAGCACAGAAGCTTTTCTTTAGGACATGTCACTGAGACCTGATGCACAATGGAAGTGGAGCTATTACATTTATTGTCTTTGCCTAACGATTGCCTGCAAGGAAGCAGAATGTGGTGAAAGAGGAGGGGTTGGGAGAACTTAGTGCTGTGGCTGAATTTACCACTGCCTCCCTATGGCAACTCGGGTGAGTTGTTACACAGCTCTGTGCCTCAGCATCCCCAGCTGTAAAATGGGAATACTTAGGCATTCAGTATCACATCTTGAGATGGAAGAATGTCCTATGAATAGTTTATAGTAATGGCTTCAGATAAGGGGGTTCCAAACAGTCTGGTTCAAGATTCACACTGAATACCATAAGCCAGGAAAGACAGCAGGGCCATTTGATACAACACTATACAGCAGGCATGTCCAAAGTCCGGCCCGCGGGCCAATTGCGGCCCGTGTTCCGGTTTAATACGGCCCCCCAGGTAATTTGGCAATATCTATCTTTTATGGCCCCCAACGAATCCATATGTATTGAGATGAATACATTGTAAAATCTCAGTTAATGTCAGTTGGTCTAAATCAGTTATAAATATATTTGGACACAACATGTATAGTTGGTGTTATGTTCCTGTTCATATTTTTTTAACTTAAAAGTTGACAGACAACCTTTATTACCAATAATATGTCATGTACTTTACAATGTTCCTGACATATATTTCAGCTTCCTGGATTTTTTTTTTTCATCTGGCCTTCAGATATGAAAGGCAGAGTGATTTAACACCTGTTTAGATTTGTCATCCATGTGACGAAATGAAAAGTATGCCGTTTGCAATAAACTTTGCATAAAATAGTTAATTTGCATTTAATTTTAATGGTTCAAAGAATGTCAGGCAAAATGGTCGGCCCTCACGCATGTTCACTTCATCAAATCTGGCCCTTGTGGAAAAAAGTTTGGACACCCCTGCGTTTCCACTGCCTTTCTCTGAAAAGTATGATTCTCTCTAAGCCAGGGGTGGGGAACCTTTTTTGGGTCAGGGGCTGCTGGCCCACAGAAAAATCAGTCAGGGGCTGCACGCAAGAGAGAAGTAGCAAAACACAAAAACCAAAACCCTCACTGACATGCTCCCCCCCAACCGAGAAGGAGAAAGACACTCCCCCAAGTTCCCTCGCACTCCAGAGCCTAGATTGTGTGTGCTCTGGGGGAGGGAGGGGTGCACCAGTGTGGACTCCCTCATGCTGGGGGCCAGGTCCATGCAACCCAGGGGCTGCATCTGGCTCCCCAGCCTTAGGTTCCCCACCCCTGCTCTAATCCAAGATAGGCCAGCTCGCTCCAGTGACAGTAGTCTGATTCTCTAGCTCCTACCTCAGGGAAAAACTGCCATCTGAAATGGCTGCTCATCATTGACAATGGGGTAGACCTGCTGGCTTCTCCTGCCCTGGCTGCCTCCCTGCAGCCCTAGTGATCTCAGGCCTTGCTTCAGACCCTGCAGCCTGAGAGTCTGCCTGGCCAGAGCTCCCAAGCCCTGCTCTAAGTTAGGACACCTCTGGCAACTAGCTCCCACCTACTCCATAGCTAGAATGAGTCTGTCTCCACCCCTTCAGGTGCTCTTATTTATATATCCCCAGCTAGGCCCTAATTGGCTGTCTCTGCCCCAGCTGCTGGCTCTCCACCCCAGCCCTCTGGCAGGGCTGGGTTTTAACACTTAAAGGGCCAGTGTGGGGCACAAGGGCATTCAGCCAAATCCCACCACGAGGTTGCATTGCCCCCACTGGAGTTGCCTAGGAGTCATTCTGGTGCAGCCATGCCTGGCTAGGCTCAGACCCGTGAATGAGGTTGGGCTTGCCTCAGGCAGGGAGAGACAGTCACCTGCTGATTCCCAGTGTCTTGTGCATTGTGCCTGTGAACTCCATGTCCAGCTGCTCATGGATTTCTGTGTCCAGCTGTTAAAAGTAGACAGACCTCAGCCTATTCCAAGCAGAGGTGGCACTAAAATTCAATGCAAAACTCAGTGGCTGCGTCTAGACGGGCATGATTTTGCGCAAATACTTTTAATGGAAAAGTTTTTCCGTTAACCGTATTTGCTCAAGAGAGCATCAACACTGGCATGGATGCTTTTGTGCAAAAGACATCTTTTGTGCAAAAGCATCCGTGCCAGTGTAGACGCTCTCTTGCGCAAAAGTGCTCTGATGGCCATTTTAGCCATCGGGGTTTCTTGCGCAAGAAATTAACGTTCCTGTGTACACTGGCCCTCTTGCACAAGTATTCTTGCGCAAGAGGGCTTATGCCTGAGCGGGAGCATCAGAGTATTTGCGCAAGAAGCACTGATTTTGTACATTACAAAGTCAGTGTTCTTGCCCAAATACTCGCGGCCAGTGTAGACAGGTGGCAAGTTTTTGCGCAAAAGCAGCCACTTTTGCACAAATCTTGCCAGTCTAGACACAGCCACTAGTAAGTTTCTCTGGGCAAAAAACTGCCCTTTACTACAGCCAGAGAGAAAAGCAAAACTGGAGACATGCAAACCCCCTTACCTCACCCCATCCCCCCGCAAGGGTGAATGAAAATCCTGGCTCAGAGCCTCAGGTATTTGGACTCCTGACTTCCGCTGATTTTGGCAGCACGCAGAAGGGGAAATACTTTTGAGGCTCTGTGTCTTTGCCACCAGCCTTGCCAAGGGCTCTCAAAAATCCCTGTAACGAGCAGTGTATTAGCCCAAACCACATTTCATGAACAGGGGAGGCAAATATTATTATGGAGGCAGAGGGACATAATCCTGCTCTCATGAGAAAAGTACCAGCTATCACTGAAATCCCATGGGCTGGTTTTACCCTCCAATGGCATTATGGTAACGGCAGCATCATTTAATCTTACTCGCCCTTTTCTCCCTCTTCAACACACACTCATTCCTATCACACCTGTTGATATTCCCACTAGGACAGTCTCCTGGATTGTATTGTCAAAATCTACACAAGAGATTCCAGCTGGGAAGTAGAGCACACAGAGCCCAAAGCTTTGGGGAATCGCTGTTTGTCAAATTGACACTGTTTGTGATTACAGGAGCTGCATGCAAGCTCCTTAGAGCAGGGACTACATCCCTGATCCTCCTCTGCCTTCTTCCTTCTGCAATCTTCATGCAATGCACAGTCAACCTGTGGAACTCCCTGCCAGAGGATGTTGTGAAGGCCAGGACTTTATCAGAGTTCAAAAAAGAGCTAGATGAATTCATGGTGGTTTGGACCATCAATGGCTATTAGCCAGGATAGGCAGGAATGGTGTTTATCAGAAGCTGTAAATAGTTGACCGTGGAGAGATCTCTTGATGATTAGATGTTCTGTGAATTGCTTCTGGGGCACCTGGCATTGGCCACTGTCGGCAGACAGGATACTGGACTAGATGGACCTTTGGTCTGACCCAGTATGGTCGTTCTTATGTTCAGTCACATTTGTGCAAAGCAAGTGTGCTGTAAAACAACTCTATGCCACCCTCGTTGTGTAATCAAAGCAGCTGCCATTCCACCCACGCTCCCTTTTCAGAGATGTAAATTACCAACGGAGGTACAAATTTGTGGAGAATCTGGCCTTGCTTTTTAAAGATTCCCCATAGATTTGCATCTAAGCACCCAGGACAGTCAGGATGGTACCTAATAGAGAGGCGCACACTCTGTGGTTAACCTAGACTAAAAGGACGTCTACAGTTTGCATGGGAACACTGAAATGGATGTTGCAGGGAAGAGACATTGGGAGAAGCAAAAGCCACCCCTGTGCAGGCAGTTATGAATGCAACAAACATCCTTCAGGGCTGCTAGGCTCTTGTTCAACAGAATCATGTTGTCATTAATTAAGGCTCAGCATAAGATGCTTCACAACAAGCGTCCACATGGCTGGCTTCTTAGCTCATTCTGGTTGCTGCAGCTTTTCCCTTCTCCCAACTCTCACTTTCCAGTATTTTAATTTATTTCCCTCTTTAAATTCCCAGGCAGGATTATACTGAAGAGACTATAATGCTCACAGCAAATCTCTCCCCTGATCCTACTGGCTAAGCTGCTGCTCTTCGTTAATGCAGGCTGGGCCTACCTCAATCACTTTAACCCATCAAATGCCAGGATCTCCTAAACAGCTGGCGTAACAAATGCTATGGAGTATTGTTAAACAATTGCAATGCACATAAGGAAAGAGAAGCAACCACATGGGTGAAAGGGGACACTGGGGGTATGTCTAGACTGCATCCCTCTGTTGGCAGAGGGATGCAGATTAGGCAGGTCGACATTGCAAATGAAGCAGGGATTTAAATATCCCGCACTTAATTTGCATAAAAAATGGCCGCCATTTTTGCAGACTCAGCACTTTATCCACAAAAAGCGGCAGTCTAGAGCTGGATCTGTCGAGAAAGAAAGCCTTTTTTGACAGATCCCTTATGCCTCCTGCAAGGAGGTTTCTTTCTCGACAGAGCCCCTTCTAGACTGCCGCTTTTTGCCGACAAAGTGCTGAGTTGGCAAAAACAACAGCAATTTTTTTATGCAAATTAAGCACGGGATATTTAAATCCCCGCTTCATTTGCAATGTCAGCCTGCCTAATCTGCATCCCTCTGCTGACAGAGGGATGCAGTATAGACATACCCACAGTATCCTCAACTGCACTAACACAGAAAAGTGATAAAAGACAAAACTCACCCCAGGGATGAAAACTTTTCACAAAGTGATCACTCCACATCTGACCTCACAGGAAACCTGCACAACACCTTCAGAAAAATATGAGGCTGGGAGCTTACATTCATTGCTCTGCCAGAAACTAAAAATCATGGACTGACTTGAGATACTGGATTTATAGCTTATTACAACAATCTATAAGCAACATGCCTCCATTTTTTGGCCTATAACTACAGAGGTGTTAACTGGTCAGGACACATTGAATGGACTCTTACAATATGTGTTAAGAACCTACGCTAAAAAATCTGCTCCACTTAGTATTTATCTGTGGCATTTACCTAACCTGTGGAACTCCTTGCCAGAGGATGTTGTGAAAGACCAGGACTTTAACAGGGCTCACAAAAGAGCTAGATACATTCATGGAGGCTATTAGCCAGGATGAGTAGGAATGGTGTCTATAGCCATTGTTTTGCAGAAGCTGAGAATAGATGACAGGGGTGGGCTCATGTGATGATTGCCTGTTCTGTTCATTCCCTCTGGAGCACCTGGCATTGGCCACTATCAGAAGACAGGATACTGGGCTAGATGGATCTTCGATCTGACCCAGTGTGACCATTCCCAGACCTGAAGGTGAGCTCTATGGATGCACAAAAGCTTGGCACTTTCCCCGTCAGAAGTTGATCCAAGAAAAGATTTGTGCTTCACCTACCTTGTCTCTAAGCCTTCCAGGCCACTTCCCCGCCAGTGACAGAGAGCTAGGCCACACTAGAAGTGCTATATCACATTCCTGTAGTGCAGCTGGTGCAGGCACTTTATGCCAGCCAGAGAGAGCTCTCCCATTAGCCTAATTACTCCACCTCCGCAAGAGAGCCCCTCCTACCACCACAGAGCTGTCTGAACCTCCACTTGGGTCAGTGTAACTTGTATCAAGCAAGGGGGTGGCTTTTTCACATTATGATGTAAGTTATAGCAACAAAGCAATAGTGTAGACCTGCCCTGAGTTCAGTCCCAATGCCTAAGGGTTAGAAATAGGGGCTCTCTAGCCCAGATGTTCTCAGTTTTCTGATGGGCTGCAGAGCAGTTGTTCTTGGCTTTTGAAGGCCTTTAGAGTCACAATATTGTTATAGAATCAAAGGGTTAGACAGGACTGGAAGGGCCAGCTAGTCTAACCCCCTGCCACAATGCAAGATGTGTTGCAGCTAACCCACCCAAGACAGATGGCTAACAAACCTCCATTTGAAAACCTCCAGGGACTCTCCCCAGGCAGTTTGTTCTGCGTCCTACTGTTTTTACACTGTTTTTCCTGGGATTTCATCTCAATCTGCTGTGCTGTAGTTTCAGCTCACTGTCTCTTGTCCTGCTGTGCCATGCACAGAAAAGCTAGTTCACTCCATTTTTAGCAGTTTCTAAAAATAGGAGTTACTTTTCTCTCCCCCACAGGGCAGTCTACTGGCTGAATTCTGATCGCTGTTACCCTGTTGTAAATCCAGAGCACCTCCACGGATTTCAGTGGTAATTTAACAAATGTAAAAGAGGTAGACATTAGCCCAGGGTAAGTAAGGTACCAGGCAGAAGGACACCAAAACCAACAATACCATTAAATGGTAGTCCAGACGCTCTCAAACATTTTCCCACTCTCCTTTCCGTAAAAGTATTTGGCTACTGGAGACCTGGAAGCCATGTATATAAGTAACTAGCTAAATGCAGGGGGAGGGGCTCTGCAGAATTTGTGATGGGGGAGGAGCGCTATGAAGACCTCACAGGCACTCTTGAAACGACATGTAAGTCGTGCGTTGATTCACCATCTGGTATTATGCTGATAAGCGCTTATCACATTCGCTACAAGCAAGGTTTAATTCTGCCTTTGGGTAACTTAGTAGCAGCTCAGCAGCAGATCATTTATTTAAAAAGGAAAACCTACTCCTGTCCGTCCTCACGCCCAGCCTACACGTGGAAGGGGGCGTGCAGCACTTCAGGCATAAGCTTGGTACTTGGGAGACCAGGATTCAATTCCCTGCTGTCACAGGCTTCTTGTGTGACTGATGAAGGGCGCTGTTTCAGGGGCGCTGCCGCGCGTACCAAGACATGGCGTGCTTTTCTGCCCATCCCCCTGACTATCAGGGAGCGAAGGAAATGTACTTGGATTCTGTGCTTGCCTCTCACTCCTGGCTGGAGAAGGGAAGGGACAGAGGAGAAATTCACGTACTTGCCCGACTCCCTGATAATCAGGGGAAGAGGAAGAATAGCCAGCTGTGTCCCAATACACACAGCTGCTGCCACTCCTGCCCCCTGCACTCCTGAAACGGTGCCCTTGTGACTGGACAAGGGCATAGGTGCTGCAAGTAGGAGTGCGGGGCTGGGGGAAAGAAAGTAGTTTCCATTATGCAGAGGGTTTACAATTTGGTTCAATGGCTCTCAGCACTCCCAATATACAAATTGTTCCAGCCCCTCCCCTCCCGGGCAAGGGATTTGCCTTGATTTCAGGGAAAGCCAGGAGTCTAAATATCTTAGTCTCTGTGTCTCAGTTCCCCATATGTGTAACGGGGATAATAGCACTGCCCTGTCTTACGGGGGGGGTTGTGAACATAACTGCATTAAAGATTCTGAGGGGTTCAGATGCTGTACTTTGAGGGGCCCATATAAGTCCACATGCTAGACAGAATCATAGAATCACAGAACACTAGAACTGGAAGAGACCTTGAGAGGTCATCGAGTCCAGTCCCCTGCCCTCACGGCACAATCTAGACCCGTGGTCACCAACCGGTCACTCACGAGCTACTGGTCGATCTCGAGGCCTCGACCAGTTGCTCGCGAGGCATCCTGTAAGCCCCGCCCCCATTTCCCTCCCACCCCCCAGAAGCCCCACTACTTACCTCCAGAGAAGACGGAGGTAGTGTCGGCTTCCGGCGCACTGGGGTTTGGCCCCAGGGCTTCCCGGCGCGGGGAGGAGGTTGGTGCCAGGACAAGCGCCCGGGGGGCTTCCCGGCGTGGGTAGGGGGGTCGGATCCCTGGGCAGGCGCACGAGGCTTTCCTGCACGGGAAGGCAGCGGGGGTTTGGCCCCAGGGCAGGTGAGCGCGCGCGGGGCTTCCCTGCGTGGAGGGTGGAGTTGGCCCCGGGGCAGGCACTCACGGGGCTTCCCTGCGCGGGGGGCTTTGGCCCCGGGGCAGGCGCATGCGCGCGTGGCTTTCCCTCCGCAGGTGGGGGGGTCGGCCCCCTGGGCAGGTGTGCACACGCGAGACTTTCCTGCGGGGGGGGGGAGGGGTTGGCCCTCTGGGCAGGCACGCGCTGGTTTCCGGGGGTGGGGGAAAATGCTGGGAGGAGGGAGATGCAGGGGACTCTCTGCCTCCACTGGCATCCCACTCCCCTGTCCCCACTCCCTGAATTCTGTCCCCATTCGCGTCCCCACTCCCCGAACTCTGTCCCCACTGGCACTCTGTCCCCTGCTGCAGAACCCTGTCTTCTGCCCTCCCACCACCCTGTTCCCTCTCCCCTGCCCCCAGCCACAGTACTCTGTCCCCACAAAATGTATAATTATAAATGCTTCATTTTAGATTTAAAATAGCATGAATAAAAAACAGACCATTTATTTCATAGCTATAAACACGTGATTTTAATTGTATGTGATTTTAATCGTATGTATCGCATAATTTAAAAATAAACTGTTTATCAGAGTGTGTAAGTAAGGGCTGGGGATAGCAAGTGATGGACAGGAGGAGAATAGAGAGGGCGGGGCTCCAATGAAGGGGCGGGGCTTCAAGGAAGGGGCGGGGCGGTAGATCTTCGCCTGTTCTGAGATTTAAAAAGTGATCTTGGGTGTAAAAAGGTTGGAGACCACTGATCTAGACCATCCCTGACAGGTGTCTGTCTAACCTGCTCTTAAATATCTCCAGTGATGGAGATTCCACAACCTCCCCAGGCAATTTATTCCAGTGTTTAACCACCCTGACAGGTAGGAACTTTTTCCTAATGTCCAACCTAAACCTCCCATGTTGCAATGTAAGCCCATTGCTTCTTGTCCTATCCTCAGAGGCCAAGGAGAACAATTTTTCTCCCTCTTCCTTATAATGCCCTTTTAGATACTTGAATGTTTCTATCATACCCCCTCTCAGTCTTCTCTTTTCTAAACTAACAAGCCCATTTCTTTCAGTCTCCCTCATAGGTCATGTTTTCTAGACCTGTAATCATCTTTGTTGCTCTTCTCTGGACCTTCTCAAATTTTTCCACATCTTTCCTGAAATGTGGTGCCCAGAACTGGATACCGGACTCCAGCTGAGGCCTAATCAGTGCAGAGGAGAGCGGAAGACGTGGAGTACCTTGTATTTGTCTTTATTACACTTAAGTGAATAGTACATCTTTTGCTTCTCCCTCCCAAATATGTTTAGATCCCTGGCATAGCAGAAAGCAGTAAACACTATCTTGACACCATGCTAGATCCATGCTTTGAACAATAATGCCTCTAAACTGTATGCACGTCCCCACATCGGAATAAGCCACACTGACACATTCATCTCAGGTAGTTGCATATGCAAATAAGCACTTAAACAACCACTCTTTATGGACTAATGTGCACTTTGCTGGGACTGTGAATGCATGTGCCTTTTAAGAGGTATGCTCTAGGCCCACACATATCAAAATTTGACACTTGATGCATGACTTATCTCTCTTTGGTAATTTGCCTTTGCATTAGCATCTGGTAGCACGATCAAATCAGAGTTTCACATACCGCATCTGCATAGCAAACCCAGTAACTCTCAATACAACTTCCTCACCTCATGCTATTTCTCAGCAAAGACTTCATTCCAATCCGATGTCATGGTGGCCTCTTAATTGCTAAGGTTTCATTACTGTTGGCTAAACATGCCACACCACTTCCGCTAATACACTACGAAGCATTATTAAAGGCAATGAAGCTTAAAGTACATTTTGAAAAGGGCAAAAGTTAGAGCAGAATTTGACGTTGCTTTTAATTCGGGTCTCTTTTCAGATTTTCTGAAGAAGGAAAAAAGTTACACAACTTGCTAGTCTAGGAGCAGTTTGCCGTACACTCACTTGCGCTCACCAATACCTTCTTCCACTTCAGCGGGACTATGTAGCCCACCAGGGCTCAAGGAGGACCTGTTCCCCCTCTGGGTCAGTGGGCGGATACTCCGCCTCAGTCCAGCAGGTCAATGTCGTCCTTGTGCTTGGGCCTGTGGTCATACCGAGCCGACAATTAATAGGTCAAGGCCTCCCGGGCAGGCGACACTAGTCCTGGGGCTCAGGCGGGTGGTTGGGCCGAGCCAACAGTCAATGCTCTATCGGACCCAGGCCCTAGGTCAGGGCAGGGCAACAACCAAACAGTTAATCCTCTTAGGCCCAGGCCCTGGTTCAGGGCAGGGCAATAGTCAGACAGTTAATAGTCTATAGCAGTGGTCCCAACATCAGGGGCGGCCTGTGACTATAGGCAGTCTCGGCTGTCGCCTAGGGCGCCGCCTTCAACGGTGCCTGATGATGATGTCATGGGGCACCCGGGGGGCCCGATGATGATGTCATCCCATTGTCGGCCGTGCAGGTGGGGTTGCCGATCGTGCGTTCTGCCTGGGGCGCCAGCTGCCGCAGCTCACCTCGGGCCACTCCTGACTAACATGTAGATTGGGATCTACCAGAAGTTCTTGGAGCCTCTGATAGGGGATCCTGACTGGTTCGGCCAGGAAGCTATCAAGAGCTGGCACTTCAGTTGCCCCACCTCCTACTGTCATGCTGCTCCTGCCCTCTGCTTTGGAGCTGCCCTTCTGGGAGCCTCCTGCTTGCTGTGCAGGGTGTGGGAGAGAGAAAGGAGGGGGCTGATGTCAGCATGTCCCTTCTCCCACCACTCCTGTACCCGATCTCCACACAGAGAGAAGGGGGTGGAGGGAGCTTGGCCATTCAAATCTCTGTCACTCTCACGCACTGTGTGTGTCTCTGTCATTCTCACACACACACACACACACACACACACTGTCCTTCCCTCTCGTCTCCTGACCCAACACATGTGGGGGTTTGTTGTTACTTCTTCTACTGCTTGCAAAGTGGGTTATTTTGGGGGTTTGGCTGGTCTGTGCATTTCATAATGTTCATTTCCCTCTTATGCTTAAATTTCATTCTTTTGAGTAGTGAGTTCTAAACTATCTAAGCTGTCACGGCTGGAGTCATTATCCCTGTGGTAATTGCTGCTCCTCAAAGTGGCTGGCATGTCCCTGCAGCCCCTGAGAAAGGCAGAACAGGGGGAGTCTCCACATGCTGCCCTTGCCTGCAGACACCACTCGTGAAGCTCCCATTGATACCAATAACTGGGAACCACGATCAGTAGACGCTGTGGGCTAAGTGCCTGTAGATGAGGGGCAGCACATGGCACCATGGAGCCATCGCTGTACATGCCAGCTACTTTGAGGAGTGGTCCAGGACCAGGGCAGGAGTAAGCCTGCCTCAACCCCACTGCTCCACCACCCAGAAGCCGTCTCAGTTAAACGGTGCTCAGCCAGAGCCTGCTCCCTGAACCCCTGTCCCTGCCCTGAACCTCCTCCTGCCCCCAGCCTCCTGCCCCAAATGTGAGTCCCCCGGTGCCCAAATTCCTTCCTAGAGCTTGCACCCTCAACCGCCTCCTGGACCCCAATCCCCCAGCCTCGGCTAAGCCCGGAGCCCCTCCCACACTCCAAACCCCTGGCACAAGACCAGAGCCTTCGCCCCCAATCCCTTACCCCCGGGTGAAAGTGAATGAGGATGGGAGAGGAAGGAGGATGGAGTGAGCAGGGTGAGGCCTCGGAGCAGGGGTGGAGCAGGGCCGGGGCCTCAAAGAAGGGGAGGAAGGAAGCAGGGCAAAGGTATTTGAGTTGAGGTAGATCTTACTGTACAAGGGTGACCCTGCCGGCCCCGTTTCGGGGTCCTCTGACCACGTCCCGCGTGGGCTTGGTTCCCACTCAGTGGTTAGTCTTCCCACTTTCAAGGCGGTGGATTCGGGCTGCCGGTCGTGCCTTGTGTCGCCGCACGGCCGGCCCCTAGCTCAAACGTTTCTCCCCCCTAGGGAGGGGGAGGGAAAGGGGGGCCCGGGCCCGCCCTCACTCACGGGCCCCAGCCCAGGGCCCTAAGGACACGGAGATATTTAGCTCCGGTCCGGCTGACGGGGCTCCATGCCGAAACGCGTCAGCCCGCCAGCTCCAATGAGCTCTGCCCTGGGCCGCTTCCTTTCCCTCCTCAGGTGCCCTTCCTCCCCCTCCTCGGGGCGGTCACCTTGGGCTCGTCCGTCAGGCTGGCGGTCGGGCGTCCGTATGCCCGCACCCTGCGCTGGGCTGGCTCCACAGCCCAGAGGACTGTCGTGGCCGGGCTCAAAGGGAGGTGGTTTCTCCCGACCCCCGCCTCTTTGGCAACAAGCCTGCTCGCGGCTGCCGCCCGACTCCTTTCTCTCCTCCCCCCCGTGAGCGGAAGGGGGTCCATTTTAAATTCCCCGCCGGGCGCCCGCCTCCGCCTACGTCACCGGGCGGGCGATTCCCCTATCGCCCGTCCGGTTTCCCCATTGGCCGGCTCCCCTGTCCCTCAAGGCGGGGAAATGCCGCCCCCGCTATCTCCGCGCTGTCCACCACGGCGCTACCGCTTCGGGGGGGGGGGGCGGTCGGCTTTCCCTGCCCCGGCGCGGCTCGCGTGCTCGCCGCGCAGCCCCGGCAGGGCCCCCCTATTTCCCCCAGGAATGCCTGCTCGGCGGCGCCCCAGGGACGGGCGGGGGACGCCCCGTCACACTTACATTGCACTTAAATTGAAAAAATGAGCTTGTGTCGTGGCAGTGTGTCGGGGACCCCCCCAATCCTGCACCCCCGTAGCAGCCAGAACAGACTCCGCCAGCCAGTAGAATAGAGAGGGTTTATTGCTTCTCCAGGATGCAGCACAGCACAGACGTGATGTGGCTACAGGAGTCAGGGCCAGGATGCCTCAGACCCCTTGCGTTAGGGGGTCCATCGCCCCCCTCATCCCTCAGCAGTCAGCTGAGTCTGTTCCCTTCATTTTTCCCAGCCAGAAACTGCCTCACTCCCAGACTCTGCCCCCCAGCCAGGTGTTCGTCTCCGCCTCCCTCCTTTTGTCTCTCCCCCTGGGAAGAGCTTTGCTAACTGCCCAGGCTGGGACTAGGTGTCTGGGCCAATCCACATGTGGGTGAGTCAGTGGGAATCACACATCAATGACATTGGTGCTTCCCTTGGCTTGGGCCTGCCATGGTGATGCCCTGCAGGAGCCAGCTGCCCCCTGTTCGGCTGCTGCATGGCTTTGAGGGGGCCGATGGGGCCCACTCTCTGCGGTCATACCAGCCCTTCCACTTCCCTAGGGCTCTGCCCACGGTCTCTCTGGCCGGGCCCATGAGCTCAGCGAGACTTTCCCAGAAAGCCAGGGCATCCTCCACCCCCGACTCTCCATTCAGGGAGGTCTTCCCCTCCCATCGCTCTCTCAGCATGTCCAGCATGTCCCCTTCTGCACCCTGACTCGGTCAGGGAAAACCTGGCAGACCCTCGGTGTGCCTCCCTGTGTGCAGACAGCAGGTGGGGCAGGTACTTGTCCCAGGCCTGCGGGTGCTGGTGCATGAAGGCCTCCCCTGGAACCTCCTCACCAGCCCGCTGGACCAGGAGCCATATGCTGGGGCCCAGGTGAGCCAGGCCCTGTGCTTCTCCCACAAGCAGCGGAGCAGAGCTGACATGAAGTTGGATCCCTGGTCCGTGAGGACCTCCTTGGGGAACCCCACCCTGCTGAAAATGGCCAGCCGTGCCTTGATAGAGGGCAGAGCCACGGTCTCGGGAACTACCAGGATGTATTTTTTCCCCATCCCGGTTGCCTGGACGACAGGCCCCACTATCTCTATTGCTGCCTTCCAGAACAGCTCCTCAATGATGGGCAGGGGCCTCAAAGCAGCTTTCCTCCCACCTTGGGCCTTCCCCCACCCTCTGGCAGGAGTCGCAGGACCGGCAGTACCGCTGCACGGCCACAAATATCCCCGGCCAATAGAAGTTTTGGAGCAGCCTCAGCCGGGTGCGCCGGATCCCCCAGTGCCCTGCAAATGGGACGTCATGGGCCCGGTACAGCAGCTTGCAGCGATACTTTTGGGGAACGACCAGCTGCCACTGGAGCCCCCATATCCCCACCTTCCCTGGGGGAAGCCATTCCCGGTACAAGAATCCCCGCTCCCACAGGAATCTCTCCTGGCAGCCTCCTCCCAGGGGCTGAGCTGCGTGGAGGCCAGTCCGGTCCCTCAGCATCTGTAAGGAGGGATCCGCCAGCATCTCAGCCTGGAATTCCATAGCTGGGGCAGGGACAAAGACCTGTCCTCTCCCCCCCTTTGCCTGCTGGGCCCTGTGTCTGCTGGGATGGGGCCCTGAGCCCCCTGTAGGGAGCCCTCCCCTGGGTCAGGATCGCCAGCCCCTCGCTGGCTCTGGCTACGGGTGGTAACTAGAGCCCTGTGGGATCCATCTGGCCACTCCTCTAGGTCCCCCCCCCCCATTAGCACCACCGTGGATAAATGCCGGTGCACCCCCACTTCCTTGGGGCCCTCCTTGGCCCCCCATTTCAGATGCCCCCAGGCCACAGGCACCTTAAATGGGGTCCCCTCTATGCCCCTCAGGGTCAGCTGAGTGTTGGGTACCATGTGGTCTGGGGCAACTACCTCAGGCTGGGCCAGCGTCACCACCGCACCCGTGTCCTAGTAGCCCGTCGCCTCCCTGCCATCCACCTGCAGGGGCACGAGGCAGTCACCCCTCAGGGGCTGCCCTGCCCCCACCCAGAGGGTCAGATCTACCAGGGGAGTTAGCCTGAGCGTCCTTCCCCCCACTCTGAGCTGAGGTTTGCCTTCTGGCCCCTGCCTCTGGGGCGGCCTGCCCTTCCCTCAGCCCCAGCCAGTTATCCCTGGAAAGTCTCGGTTTGTGGGACTTGTCCTGGTGCCTAGGGCACTGAGCCCTCTTGTGGCCTCTGCCCGCAGCGATGGAAGGTTAGTTCCGGCAGGACCCTTCAGGCTGTCTCTATCCAGGCCCTGGCTGTCTCTGGGGGGCCGCTGACCGGTCGCTGTCTTCTGGTCTCTCCCCGTAGGTGATTCTCTCCGTTGCTCAGCCGAGAACTGGTCTCTCCGGGACTCCCTTTCTCTCCGGGACCGGCTGTCCATGAACTCGTCCGCCAGCTTCCCGGCCTCCTGGGATCTCTGCCTCAGGCTGGGCAGACACGCTTCATAAAACTGACCCAGCATCATCAGCTTACGCAGCTCCTCTGCGGTCTGGGCTCTGACCCCACACACCCGCTTGAGGCAGGATTGCACCATGTGAGAGGCCATATCTACATAGGTCTCCCTTGGCTCCTTCTGCACCCCCCGCAACTTCTTCCTGTACGTCTTCGGGGTTAGCTCAAACTTCTGCAGCCTCTTTGACCCGTTTGTAATCAGTCAGCTGCAGATTCTCCAGCTGCTTGAGCACCCTGGCGGCCTCCTCATCCAGCAAGGGGGTGAGCTGCTGGAGCCGGTCCGCTGGGGGGATCTGGTGCAGTTCACAGACCCGCTCAAAGGAGCTAAGGAACCCGTCCATGTCCCCCATGTTTTTACATTGGGCCAACACGAGCTTCTTAAAGTATCTGGCCACCCTGGGCTCTCTGGGGTCCTCTCCACTCCCCACAGCCGGGGACCCTTGGCTTCTCCGCTCTGCCATGGCCAACTCATGCTGCCACGGCCTCTCTCGGTCCCGGCGTTCCTTCTCTCATTCCTGGCGCACCTCCCTACGATCGTCTAATTCCTCAGCTCAATCTCCAGCCACCGCAGCTCTGCCGGGATGGACCCCGCCCTGGATGAACCGCTGCTGGTAGAGTGTGGCCTGGTGGGCACCGCGTCTGTCTAGTGGACTCCAGCCCTCCCTCCAGTCTGAGAGCCTGAGGCGCTCTCAGGAGGTGTCTGGCTGCTCTCCGCTGGGACAGGATCCAGGCCCCTGGACTGGTCTTTCTCTTCCAGCTGGATAATCAGCTGGGCCTTGGTTGCTTTCCCCATGGGCGGGCCCCTCTCTCTGCACAGCCCCACAAGGTCTGCCTTCAGGAGTCAGGTGTAGGCCATCTCCCGTCGATCCCCGGGGTGTAGACTCACCGTCCGAGTGCTGCAGTGCCCCACAACTCCCAGGAATCGCTTTGCTCTGCCTCCAGCACACTTGGCTCTTGCAAGCCCCTTCCTTCTCCTGCTCCTTGTCACTCGCTGCTGGAAGCTCCAGCCCAGGGGTGCAGCGCAACCCACTCCTGTTGTCACTGTGGCAGTGTGTCGGGGTTCCCCCGACCCTGCACCCCTGTAGCAGCAAGAACAGACTCCGCCAGCCAGTAGAATAGAGAGGGTTTATTGCTTCTCCAGGATACAGCACAGCACAGACGTGATGTGGCTACAGGAGTCAGGGCCAGGATGCCTCAGACTCCTTGGGTTAGGGGGTCCATCGTCCCCTCAACCCTCAGCCCTCAGTCTGTTCCCTTCATGTTTACCTGCCAGAAACTGCCTCACTCCCAGACCCTGCCCCCCAGCCAGGTGTTCGTCTCCACCTCCCTCCTTTTGTCTCTCCCCCTGGGAAGAGCTTTGCTAACTGCCCAGGCTGGGACTAGGTATCTGGGCCAATCCACATGTGAGTGAGTCAGTGGGAATCGCACATCCCAGCGCAGGGGAACCCCGGGTGACAGAGCAGACAGCACCCCCGCTACATCACAGTGGTTAAAAAGGTTGGAGACCACAGGTTTAGAGACCCAGGCCTTGGTTCAGGGCAGGGCAACCAAACAATGAGAAGGCAGTTTGGGCTTAGGCCTACGCTCGGACATAGCAATAGGGACTAGACCCAGGCCCTGGTTTAGGTTGGGGCTGCAAACACACACACAAATTCCAACTGGGGAAAACAATTGGGTCTCCTTGTTCCAGCAGAGATCCAGCCATGAAGCATGGCCTCACACGTACAGTGCATGCCAGGTCACACTGTGCTGAGGTTGCCATTTTGCATTACAAAAAATGGCCTTCTCCATGCAGTTGGGAACCATCCGTCTGAAAAAGGGGTCAAGCATGCAAAAAGTTTGGAAATCGCTGCTCTAAGACATGAGCCTGGATGACCCAATCTACCCTTAATCCAGCCAAGTCCTGAGACTCCCCTCTGAAGTGCCTGTCTTGACAAAAGTGACTCACATTCACAAGTGTTTATTTATACAATGAGGCCTCATACCCTGGCTTCTCCTTTCTTAGCCAGCTGGGCACTGAAAGACTGTAAATATTACCGAAGCTCCTCAGGATGTGGTCCTTTTCGCTTTTATGATAACATCACTCTGTTTTCTTTCCCTGCCACAGTCTCCAGTAACTCTGTCCGTGTCCTATACCTTTGCAGAACTGTCAGAAGCCATACACTTTAATTTCCCTCCACAGACATGATGAAACTTCTTAATTACGAAACCGTCTGTGCTAGTTCACTGGCAAGAAGGCAAGCCCTGTATGTTCTAACTGTTTGTTCCCCTCTGTTTCCTTGGCACAGGATTTTTTTTTTTTCTTGTCGTTGAACTAATTCTTTGGACTTGACATTCACAAGAATCTGTTGAATTAAAACCAGTTGAAGCTTGCAGCCCTAAATCTTTCAGTGAAGGAAGGAATGGAGAAAATCTCTTCCCGGGAATAATTTCTTAGGGTGGTTAGTAAGAAAATGTAGTGCCTAGAATGCTAGTAAACTAGAAGAGCTGACACTGGGCAACTCAGAGCAAGATGTTAACCCTCCCATTCCTAAGGCCAGGTCTGCACTAGACCCAGCAGCTCGGCTAAAGGTATGCAACTCCAGCTATATATTTTACATAGCTGGAGTTGGCTTACTTTAAGCCGAGTTTGGCAGCATCCCCATAACAGGAAGCTGAACACTCTTGTCGGCTTCCTTTACTCCTCACAAAAGGAGTCCCGGATGCCAATGGGGGCACCCTCTGAGTTCGATTTAGCGAGTCTTAACTAGACTCGCTAAATCAAACTCTGGAAGATCAATCAGGGCAGCGGCAATCTTCCTTTTAGTGTAGACAAGGCCTAAGTGCTTACATCTGCACCTCTCTCATTGTCTCGTGTCCATCATTAGACTGGAAGCCCCGCAGGGTTAGGAGTGTGTCTGACTCTATATTGTCTAAGGCAACTAGCATAGTATGGAACAAATAATGATGCAAAAAAAGTGAGAGGAGAACTAAAGCCCAGGAACTTTAAAATGAAGGGGAAACCAACAGGGAAAGCTGATCACCCGAGTCCTTTGATGTTACCCTGAGATTCTGAATTCCCTACAGGGCTGACAAGGGAGCACAAGCCCTGCCTTAGCTGTAACACACTCCGACTATCACTGAACTCTCAGTAAAGTTTTTGCCAGGAGATGAGGTCTATGCCATGTTTATCCAGCACTGATCCTGTAATAAGGGTCTGGTATGAAATTCATTAAGGCCAATACCTATTTCCTTGGAAGTTTCACTCTCATCCTATAGGAGCACTGACAGCAATCTTACAGCTAAATAATCACAACAGCGGCTTCTGACTATGCAGAAACCTGAGGTACCGCCATGTTAACTCTTCGAGCTCTCTTCTCGTTACACCTGACCCAAAGCCCAGAGAAGTCCATAGAAAGACTCCACATATTTCAGAAGACTTCGGCTTCATTTCTTCATCTATAATCATTTGATCACAGCCCACACAGGCTCCGACTCAGTGGGTTCTCCAGGGTTGGAGCACCCATGGAAAAAATAGTGGATGTGAGTCAGCATCCACTGGGAGTGCCATGGATTGGCTCCAACTCTCCCTCCCCACTACCTCCTGCCTGCCAGTGCACCACTGATCAGTGACTCCCCTTCCCAACACCTCCTGCCTGCTGCAATCAACTGTCCAGTGGTGTGCAGGAGGTGCTGGGGGAGAGGGAGAAGAAGGGTTAGGGTATTCTCACCGAAAAGGGTGACGCAGGTGCGGGAAAAGGTAAGGTGGGGGTGGGGCAGGGGCAAGAAGAGGTGGGGGGGGCTTGGGAAAAGGGACGGGAAGGGGTTGAAAACCCAGCTCCATGTTTCTGCCAGCCTGATTCCTACTGTACCCATCACAACTTGAAACCAACAGAACCCACTAGGGATGTAAAAAGTCGTTTTTAAAATGTAACCACATAAGTGGTAAAAATCCTAATGGTTACACTCACAGTTTACATAAGCTTTATACTGCCAAGCCCTCTGCAGGGGGGGGGAATATCTCAGTGGTTTGAGCATTGGCCTGCTAAACCCAGGGTTGTGAGTTCAATCCTCATGGAGGGGATTTGGGGCAAATATTTGTCAGGGATGGTACTTGGTCCTACTGTGAAGGCAGGGGACTGGATTTGATGACCTTTCAAGGTCCCTTCCAGTTCTAGAAAATAGGCAATCTCCATTAATTTAAATTTAATCCCTGGGAGGAAGGGCTGAGCCAGGTAAGAGGCTGGCAGCAGTGGATAAGAGCTTGATCTCCCAGACCATCAATCCAGTGCCACTCACCAACACTAAATTCACTCTAAAAATGAGCTGAACACAGCAGACCACGTACCAGATTCATTCTGAGACTCAGTGCGTGCACCTAGAGCAGAGACGACACCAGAAATGCAATTGGTGAGAGCCACAGTCTGTACTCCCGGAGCAATGGAAACGTCTTTCCTTCCATTTTCGTTATTTTGTGACACTGAGTCAACTATGACTAATTGGGATTGGTCCTGCTTTTAGCTGGACTCACTGACCTTCTGAGGTCTCTTCCAGTCCTATGATCTTATGATTCTATGATATCGGCTCCTACAATGGCAAACTTAATACCGCAACATTCAAAGTGTTTATTTGCTCCACTGTTTTGGGGGTGAGATTATTTTTTTTGCCCAGATGTTATGCGCATTCACTTATTGCTCTCAGCAAGCTCCAAGTGGAACAAAATGGAAATAAAGAGCTTCCTTTTACAGAGTCAGAGCTATCCATTTTTGTAAGGGTTTGTGTAATACACAACCTGACTTTACAGAGCACCTTGCATGCTGGCTGCATGCGATGAGGTAAACAGTCCCTACAAGCAGCCCTGCCTGCCTCCCCTGGGATGAAGAGCGGGATGTGGAGGAGATGACGGCCCTACTGTGATCAACAGGAAGCTGTGGAGGGAGGGGGGAACCGCTGAAAACTGTGGAGAGAGCAGGCCTGCTGACAGGGGACAACCAAGGGGGAAATTGCCTCAGGACCCTGAGATTCAAAGGGGCCCGGAGCTCCCAGCCAAAGTCCCGGACCCCTCTGAATGGCCACTAGAGCTAGGGTTGCCAGATAGTTGAAATAAAAATACTGAACATGAGCCCCTCCCCCCCCCAAAAAAAAACACCAGGAAAAAATTCTGATGAAGGAGGAAAAAAAGGGGGGGGGGGAGACCAAAGTTGTTGAGCAAAAAAAAAATTAATATAAAACAGCATGTCCCCTTTAAGAGTGAGTGCAGGGATAGGAACAGGGGAGCGGTTGAGCACTAAGACTCTGGGGAAGCATTGCTTCCCCTTTGTCGGCAGCCATTTTGTGCCGGCAGCCTTGCAGAACCAGGTATTTTCATCTCCTGGCTGGGTAAAAATCAGAAAATACCGGACATTTTAGGTGTCCAGTATTCTCTGAATTTTTTTACGGGACAGGAGCGAAAATACCGGACTGTCTGGATAAATACCGGTCACCTGGCAACCCTAACTAGAGCGCTGCTCCATGTGGCTCTGAGGGCCAGAGAGTGCGTGGTCTGGGCGGCGCTGAGAGCTAACTGCTCAAGGACCCCTTCCCCCTCAGCCGGCCCCCTCACACCTTGCCCCGGGGCTTGCGGTGGCTGTTGGATCCGCTGGGGGATAGTGAGAAAGGGCTTGCCAAAGGGGGACAGTTGCTTCATCTAGGAAGGGTTGGGAGCAGCTTGCCAAAACAGGGAAGATCACGGTGGCTTAGGTCGGTGCCCAGCTGAAGGCCTAAGGGAAGACTTTTGTTGTATGCTTTTTTTGAACTTAATCTGCTAGGCCCTGAGGAGAGATGCTGCTGCCTGTGTAAAAGCCTCTGTTGGTAAGGGGTAAGAACAAGTATCACAATATACAACAGATGTCCTCATGGCTAGATCTTTGAGAAGCCTTAACGTTTGTATTACAGGTTGAGCTTCTCTAGTCCAGCACTTTCTGGTCCGGCAACATCTGTGGTCCGTCATGATTTTAGTTAGCCAGATGTCCTCTTATCATGGATGTGACCAAGTTTCTCACAGTCCCATCAAGTTTGTTTTCAGCCACCAGCCCCGGGTCTCTGTGTTCTGTGCTGTTATTTAGTTCTAATTTACCCCTAAATGTCTTCTAACAGCCCAGTAAGCAGTGGAAGTGTTGGTAATACTGCTAGATAATATTGACCTCCCATGGTCTGGTAAATTCCTTGTTTTGGCACAGTCCAGGTCCCAAGGGTGCCAGATGAGAGAGGTTCAACCCGTATTATCTTATGCACACAATCTCTACCTGCCAGGCACTATGGTCATTCCAGAAACTACATTCTGTGTGAGTTAAAACTCAGGTTGTCTGTTCCAGCATCTCAGAATGTACTTTGATCCTGAACTGGGACAAAAAGATTAGATTTCCCATAAAACAAAACTAACAAAAAATGTCATTTCATAAATATCAAAACAGCTATAAGTAAATGATTTATTTTAACTTTGTTATACAGCCGGTCCCTGAGTTGCGAACGGTCGACTTACGGCCGTTTTCATTTATGACCGAAGCTGTCGTAAATGGTGGACCCCGAGATACAAACACGATCCGCGCTTACAAACAGTGCGTTCACGTGCAACTCTATGGGGTCTGACTTACGAACAAACCGAGTTACAACCAATTGCTTGGTCTGTAACCGGTTCGTCAGTCAGGAAGAGGCTGTATTAGTCCGAACGTATCAACTTTTATATCAAATACATGAATACAACAAAGTTGAAACAAAGCACGCTGAAATGTTTTCGTCAAAATAGCAACAGTGTCACAAAATGTTTGGATTTTGTCAATTCGCTATTTTACTAGGAGAAAACTCTTGTATCTTAACAGCGTGAATTTTCCAGCCTACCTTTCATACTGGCCCTATTGGCCCATTCCTGCCCACTCACAAACCTCCATTGGAAAATGGGGGCTAGCAATTCTAAAGACATGAGTATGAGTCTTGATGAAGAGGGTCTTTTCCCGAGGTATGATGGCAGCCCAACACACACACACACACACACACACACACACACACACTCATTGTGACATTGATGTCACTCCAATGTGTGGCCTTTAAACGCGAACACAGAGGAGCAATATAAGCAAAGGTTTTATCCAATGTTGAGTTGTGAGTTGTGCACTTACAACTCTAACTAACTGCAGTGAGAACCTTGACTACAGGAGCAATGCAGGATCAGGGCGCAGTGGTGAGTGCAGCAGTCAGAGACCGCGGATGCAAGGTGAGCAAAATGGGGCCACAGTATCAGCAGAGCACCACATACTGCCCAAATCTGCAGGCACCGCCCCTCAGCTCCCATTGGTTGGGAACCGCAGGCAATGGGAGATGCAGGGGCGGCATTTGCAGGTGAGGGCAGCACACAGAGCTGCCTGCCCCCCTAGTTGCCGCAGGGACATGCCAGTGCAGCAACCGTACACTTCTGAATCCAGGAGCTGCCAGAGGTAATCACCCACACTGCCTCCCACAGCCCAACCTTGTGCCCCATCCTGCACCTGCTCCTGCACTCTAGCTCCCACCCAGAACCCGCACCCCTATCCCTGACCCAGCCTTGAGCCCCCTTCCACATCCTAACATCCCTACCCAGAACCCAACCCTGAACCCGCACCAGCACCCTACCTCCCACCCAGACCACACATCCCCACCCCTACCTGGGGCCCTCTCCTGCATCCAAACCCTTGGCCTCAGCCCTGATCCCCCTCATGCACCCCGACCCCTTCATCTCAAGCCCCACCACAGAGACTGCATCCCAATCACAGCTCTCACTCAGCTCCCAGACCCCAAACCTCATTCCACGAGGCGTACAGATAGTTCGGATTAGAAGCCTAATCCGAACTATCTAGTCCGTGCCGCGTGTAGCCGCGCGGCACGGGGTTCGCACTAGCCGGCTTTTAAAAATGGCGGCGCCGGCTTTATGCTAATGAAGCCCGGGAAATTCAAATCCTGGGCTTCATTAGCAAGTTCGGTATGCATACATTACCCCCCTAGTTCGAACTAGGGGGGTAGTGTAGACATGCCCTCTCTGTGCTCCTGCTACTAGATTTGCCTGCAGAAATAAGACAGCCTGTGTGCAAAGCTTAGGGAATCAGTAAGGTATTTCTCTCCTCATCAGAGTGGAGCTGTATGTGTTTTGCTGGAAACTAAATGGGAGTTAAAGTTTAGCAGATCCTGTGTCACGTTCTGGTTTACCTTGAGCACAGACACGCACCAGATAACAGCATGCAAATCCACGATCTTGCAAGAGCCCTTCAAGGAAAAGGACTGCGCATACATCTCCAACTTTCACATGCTCTTACATGCTCTCTTTCCCCCCTAAGCCACTTCCTGCATCTGTACACACACTAAGCCTGGGCCTACTCTAGGGAGTTATTTTGAAATAACCCTCTGAAGGTCGAATTCATAAGGGGAGCGTCCACGTTACCAAGCCAGTTATTTTAAAATAACGGGCTGGTTATTTTGAAAATCTATATTCCTGCTTTCCTCGGGGAATGACACTAATTTCAAAATAGCTATTTCAAAATAGCGGTCGTGTGGATGCTCCATTGCTGCTATTTTGAAATAACGACTCCCCAAAGTCATTCAAAGTAATTACTCCCCAGTACATCCACACTAACGGCGCCCGACTCGGACTAATTTCGAGGATTCCCCATAGTGTGGACACACTGCAGGTTGGACCTCCCTGGTCCGGCACCCTCAGCACCAGACTGGTCCCTAACAAGAGGGTTTGCCAGACATGGGGAGGTCCCTTGTCATTGGTATTCCAGCTCCCATCCCCCTTGTCCCTCCCTACTGCCAGCTGCTTCTGGCCAGCGCCTGACCCCACTGCTCCCAGGCTCGGGCTCCAGCCCTGAACCTGCTTCTGCCAGGCTTCAGTACCAGCCCCCCAATGCCAGCCCATCGGGGCACCCCAGAGCTGGAGCTCCCCACTGTGCAGCCAGAGCCAGAGCTCCTTGGCGGCCAGAGCTCCCCACTGGACCCACTGCTGCGGGAGCCTGGGCCGGGTCAGAGTTTCCCCCTGCTTGGCCAGAGTTCCTTACCAGCTGGGACCAGAGCTCCTCATTGCACCGCCGGAGGCATTGATGCTAGGGCTGGGGCCAGAGTTCTGCACTGTGCCACCACACCCTACCTCCCCCCCATCACGACTTCCTCTGCCATGCTGCTGGCCTTGTCGCTAGACCTCCCTGTTGCTGGGCTCTGTGGTCTAGCAACCGCCATGGTCCAGACCAGAGAGTACCAATTTAGGGAGGTACAAACTGTATTTTGATTTTGTTCTTTTGGGAGTGTCATGGCCATGAGGGATGGCCAGCAGCCTGGGGACTAAGAGGTTAACCTAGCGAGGTATCAGGTCAGCCAATGGTAAGGCAGGTAGGGATTTCCAACAGAGACAAAAGAATTTTTAACTTTTCCCTCCTTTGTCTCTGAGCCATTTTTGCTCTCTAGATACTGAGGGAGACAGAAGACATGTCTCTCTCCAATAAAAAGACTCTTCATAATGTATAAGTAGGGTAAAGTCTAGATAAATCCATCAGGTTTTATTGTTTTCTGGTTTGGGAATTTGGATCTGAGGTCTGTGCTGTTAGAAGTGGTTTTTCCTCTCTTTTGTAACTAAGTTTTGGCCCATGGGGGGATCCCCCATGAGTATATTAATTGATGGCTCTTACCATCTAGCCATTCCAACTACGCTTATAACTGTGGTTTTGTTTTGACAACAAAAGTTTGTTTCTTTTTTTTATTAACCGCTATTAGTTAATTTTTGTTTCCTGGTTTTACTTTAGGGCTGAGATTTCCCAAGTGATCTCTCCCTTGGTCTTTTTCTTACAAATACTCGGATGGTGGCAGTGTTTTTTATTTCCGGGTATTGGAATTGGAGGGGGGCGACTTTTGTGCCAAAGCCTATAGCGATCAGGTTTTGGGTTGCTTTTGTGGGCCCCCACTTCTGCATTTATCATGCCAGAATGGGAAACAGCCTTGACTGCGAATTATTAAATCGATTTTCATTATTTCGAATGAGTTTTCTGGTGTAGACATGCCCTAAGTGTTTGTGCTTGTTACATTGTGTATCGCTACATTGTGGATATGAGAACCAGCAACTAAAGGTAACATTGCTGAGTGCTAATAACATCTCTACCATTGACCTGCTGTGTGGCCTTGACCATGTAAATCATTGTGTGGCAATTAGGGATGAGGATAATACAAGCGTGCTGTGAGTTTTAATAATTCAGGCCCCTGCAGAAAGAGAAGATGTTTAAGTGCAATAAAGCTGTGACATCCAGGACTCTGGTAAGAGACTGAGCCTCATTATCTGGCCCAAGTTATGCATCTGGGTGAGGATTATAAAAGTCTCACACCCAGGGCCAGCCTGAGCATAGAAGCGAACTAGGTGGTGTCCTAGTGCACCAGACTTTAAGGGGAATCAAATTAGATGGAAGTAATTCTTTTCTCTATTTAAAAAAATACATTAATACTAGCAGATGTACCTAAACTCCCCGCTGGCCTCCCAGCCCCCTGCCCTGAGCCCTGCACCTCCCACTCCCTGCCTATGTTCATTTTCCTTTTATTTTCCAAACAAATCCAGAAACCCATTACCGTGAATTAGCGTCTATAACCCGCACTCGAGTATAACCCGCGGCTTTTCCTGATTGTGTAGAAAAAGTCTTAGGTAACCCGCAGACGAGTATATTCTGCAGGTTCTATATGCTAATTCACGGTGATTGCACATACCAGCTGCCAGCGGGGGAACAGAGAGCACAGTGCAGGCACGCTGGCTGGCCTGCAGGAAGGGAGCCGCACTTGCCCCCAGACTCTGCGCAGCCTCAGCCAGGCAGGAATGGACAGCACAGCGCAGGCTTGTGAGTAAAAATAAACGAGTATACCCCGCAGACATGTGAGGGCGGCGCTGCTCTGGTGGCGGGTCTGCCATGGAGCTGGGGCTGCACACCCTGGTTGGTGGTTCCTCACCAGGGGCCGTGGCTACATTGACCATCCAGCAGCTCCTCCTTGGGGGGGGGGGGGGCAGGGATGCACAATCCAGCTGGTGATTCTTCCCGGGGTGGGGGGGGGGGAGCCTCAGACTTCAGATTGTCCACGGGGAGGGCGAGGGCTCCATGAGCTGGCCCTGACCTCCAGCTGCCCCCCCCCCATCTTGTTTGGGGGTGGGGTGGAGATCCGTGTGCTGGCCATGGCCTCCAGCTGCTCCTCTACCCCCTGGGGCTCTTGCTTGTCCAGGGAGGGCCTCTGTGGTCAGGCCCCAGCTGCTAGCCTGGTGGGGGAGGCTGTAGTTCCGTGGGCCAGCCCAGCTTCCAGAAATCCCCCCTTGCTCTGCAGCTAGTTCAAGGGGCAGGGCTCCAGAGGCCAGTCCCAGGCTCCAGCAGCCCCTCCCCCGCCTTGCAGCTGGTTGGGGGAGGCGGGGCTCTGGGGTCTGGCCCCGGCCTGCAGCTGGTCCAGGGACAGGCTGCAGTTCCCAGCCCCGGCTTCAACTCCGGGAGGCTTTTCCTCAGGTGGGTCTCCTGCGGGGGGGCCAGGCCATGGTTCCCAGCCTCAGCCTCTCTTTGGCCACTCTCCTGCTGGTGCGGCTGCCCCCACTGGTCACCCTGGAGTATCCGTGTCCCCCATGCTCACCGCCCCCACTGGTCACCCTGCAGTATCCGTGTCCCCCACGCTCACCGCCCCCACTGGTCACCCTGCAGTATCAGTGTCCCCCACGCTCACGGCCCCCACTGGTCACCCTGGAGTATCGGTGTCCCCCACGCTCACTGCCCCCACTGGTCACCCTGGAGTATCAGTGTCCCCCACGCTCACGGCCCCCACTGGTCACCCTGGAGTATCGGTGTCCCCCACGCTCACTGCCCCCACTGGTCACTCTGGAGTATCGCTGTCCCCCACGCTCACCGCCCCCACTGGTCACCCTGGAGTATCGGTGTCCCCCACGCTCACCGCCCCCACTGGTCACCCTGCAGTATCAGTGTCCCCCACGCTCACTGCCCCCACTGGTCACCCTGCAGTATCGGTGTCCCCCACGCTCACCGCCCCCACTGGTCACCCTGCAGTATCGGTGTCCCCCACGCTCACCGCCCCCACTGGTCACCCTGCAGTATCGGTGTCCCCCACGCTCACCGCCCCCACTGGTCACCCTGCGGTATCGGTGTCCCCCACGCTCACCGCCCCCTATGGTCACCCTGCAGTATCGGTGTCCCCCACGCTCACCGCCCCCTATGGTCACCCTGCAGTATCGGTGTCCCCCACGCTCACAGCCCCCACTGGTCACCCTGCAGTATCGGTGTCCCCCACGCTCACCCCCCCACTGGTCACCCTGCAGTATCGGTGTCCCCCACGCTCACGGCCCCCACTGGTCACCCTGCAGTATCGGTGTCCCCCACGCTCACGGCCCCCACTGGTCACCCTGCAGTATCGGTGTCCCCCACGCTCACGGCCCCCACTGGTCACTCTGGAGTATCGGTGTCCCCCACGCTCACTGCCCCCACTGGTCACCCTGCAGTATCAGTGTCCCCCACGCTCACTGCCCCCACTGGTCACCCTGCAGTATCGGTGTCCCCCACGCTCACGGCCCCCACTGGTCACTCTGGAGTATCGGTGTCCCCCACGCTCACTGCCCCCACTGGTCACCCTGCAGTATCGGTGTCCCCCACGCTCACCGCCCCCACTGGTCACCCTGCAGTATCGGTGTCCCCCACGCTCACCGCCCCCACTGGTCACCCTGCAGTATCGGTGTCCCCCACGCTCACCGCCCCCACTGGTCACCCTGCAGTATCGGTGTCCCCCACGCTCACCGCCCCCACTGGTCACCCTGCAATATCGGTGTCCCCCACGCTCACTGCCCCCACTGGTCACCCTGCAGTATCGGTGTCCCCCACGCTCACCGCCCCCACTGGTCACTCTGGAGTATCGGTGTCCCCCACGCTCACTGCCCCCACTGGTCACCCTGCAGTATCGGTGTCCCCCACACTCACGGCCCCCACTGGTCACCCTGCAGTATCGGTGTCCCCCACACTCACCGCCCCCACTGGTCACCCTGCAGTATCGGTGTCCCCCACACTCACAGCCCCCACTGGTCACCCTGCAGTATCGGTGTCCCCCACGCTCACCGCCCCCACTGGTCACCCTGCAGTATCGGTGTCCCCCACGCTCACTGCCCCCACTGGTCACCCTGGAGTATCGGTGTCCCTCACGCTCACCGCCCCCACTGGTCACCCTGGAGTATCGGTGTCCCCCACGCTCACCGCCCCCACTGGTCACCCTGCAGTATCGGTGTCCCCCACGCTCACTGCCCCCACTGGTCACCCTGGAGTATCGGTGTCCCCCACGCTCACCGCCCCCACTGGTCACCCTGCAGTATCGGTGTCCCCCACGCTCACCGCCCCCACTGGTCACCCTGCAGTATCGGTGTCCCCCACGCTCACCGCCCCCACTGGTCACCCTGCAGTATCGGTGTCCCCCACGCTCACCGCCCCCACTGGTCACCCTGCAGTATCGGTGTCCCCCACGCTCACTGCCCCCACTGGTCACCCTGGAGTATCGGTGTCCCCCACGCTCACCACCCCCACTGGTCACCCTGCAGTATCAGTGTCTCTCCAATCAGCCCCCTCCCTTTCTGTGTTATGGAAAACAGTCCCAAAGGAGGCACTTCCCATTTTCCTGGCACAACCAAACCCTCTGCTTTAAGTTAGAGTAAGAGGAAGCTGCCTACCAAACGTGGTGGTCCTAGCTTTTATCGTTTAGGAGGCGCTCTTGAACAAACAAACTCACAGGCAGACACACCAACTCTCTAAAGTATACAGCGAAATCTTCTCACTCATCAACTAAAGTGTCAGATATTGTACTTATAAAACAGTGCAGCGTTGCCTTGTCCGAAGCTGAGTTATTTATTTCACACTGTGGAGCATGACTGTACAGTATATGTACACACAGTTAAAATGCTTCCCAAGAGCACCCCTGCGTTTGCTGCCTGGGGGCACAGGGTCTGGCAGGTCAGTCATTCTCAGTAGCCCAGTCTTGGCCAATCATACAGCTGAGTCAGTGTTTCTTGCCACTTAATGAAGGCCAGCCAGAGTGCTGCAACAGCTGTTCTCCTGTGTTATGAGCCATGATCTCAAAGATGCTGTGCCCACAAAGAATCCGTATTGTGCTGGAGACTAACAGAAATGAATCCTCGGGTGTTTTTCATCCCTTGCAGTGCACATTCCCTGAATTTGGTTGTCAGTGATGCTGCCAGATGTTGTTTGGAGGCAAATAGTTTCTTTGATCTGGTGCAAGACACATGTGCGCTTTTTTTCAAGTTCAGCATGCCCAAATTCATGCATATATTTGCACAAGGAGAATGGGGGAAACATCGCCCTAAGAACAAGTAGTGCAGGAGATTCAGAAGGATGGAGCTAGGCCCCTTTTAGCAAAGGCATTGCAATGACTCCGTCGAGGCTCCTTTCTACTTTTCGCTGACTTTCTCAAGGCAGCCTCAGTGGGGTTTCTGCTTGCCTTCAAACAGCTGCTCCCTTATTCTTAGGGTGAGGTTGTCTGCAAGCGTAACTGCTATTGATTTTTAAGATTAAATCTGCTGATTACAGCACTGCCTTTAATCAAGACCCGCCTTTCTCAAACTGGACTATCTCTAATTCTGACGGGACATGGTACAAATCAGTCTCACAGGGTGAGGCACGGCATTTTAATTCACTATCGCTAGCAGCCTCCCACCCGAACTAGTTAATTGTGGAGCTGCAGCTCTTGAAATAAAAGCTGTATTCATGGCAGACAATATGCTGTTGTCCTTATTTCTATGGTGCAGCAAATCTGTCCAGTATGCACTGGCTAAGCAGGTCCAGATGAAACAATGAATCCATTTCTGAGGACCATGTTTGTCCTAGTGGCAGGATGTTGCTCTGTGTCATATAAACACACCTAATCTGGTTTAAAATGCCAAGAGGAGTTAGCAGTGAATTTTTTTAAACTATTCAATAATCCTGTGTAAGAAAAAGAATTTAAATCTTTGGTCATTTAAATCATTGCTAGAAAAAGCCTGATACTGTGGCCAGCTAGGGACTTTCAGTTCTCAGGTTTTACCCATGAACGCTGATGCTCAAATAAATCTGTTAATCTCTAAGGTGTTACAGGACAACTCATTGTTGTTTTTTTCCAGTGAAGCTGGTAAGTATCAAAGAAGCTTCGCAACATGTGAGACTGGGTCCAGAATCTGGAGTTGCTTTAGCTACAGTGGAACGATAAGAGTTGAAACATCTTCATGTTCTTCTTATTCCCTATTGGTCATCCTGCTTGGATTCTGTTCAGGTCTTGACTCACACCAGTGGAGGGATAGTTCTGCTTGCAGTATGAGACCATAACCCGCTGGGATCAGAAAGAAGTTTCTCATGCACTGCAGAATTGCACAGCTAGCCATTCTAAAGCCAGAAACGGATAGAGCGATGCTGTATGCTGAAGTGAGGAAAATCTCACCCAGGCCTATTGTATTAATTTAGATGTAATATAGGGGCTAAAGATGTTAACATAATCTAGTCATCATCCAACATTACACAGTATTAGACAAGGTCAGGGATTTGATATCTAGAGACATTTGCCTGCTTCGTACCATGGCAAACACCTTACAAAATTCAGAGCAAAGGTTAGAAATGTATTAATTGAAACTCACAGAAAGAAAACAAGGTAAAAACATTAGAAAGAAAAGTGATTGTTTATGCAAACCAAACCAAATCAAAACTTATCAAAGTCCTTTCTGGAGACAGTGAATATTGGTTGAATTGTTTTATTCAAACAGTCCTGGGGAGGGGGGAGTAATAGAGAAAAGAGAATCACTTTCCTGGTTTTGACTAAACAGACAGACACAGGAGAGAGAGAAGAGATGGGATAGGACAGATGAGGGAATGTGGCTTTTGTTGATGTCGTTGTGGCGTGGGCACATGCTTTGGCCTGGCAGGTCAGCCATGACAGCTTTTGCTCTGGACACTGGCTCCCTTCTCTGTGACCGTATCATGTGGCTGGTATGGTCAGGTCCCGCTCCTTCACTGATCCTTCTTAGTGTGAACTGGATGGGCCATGTCATCTCCCCATGCTGCTGTTGTGCAGTGCTGTTGATCTCAGGGTCCAGTGAAAAGCCAAGAGGGAGGAAGAAGATGGGGGCAGGCAAGCGTGCACGAAGGAGAAGACAGAGCAGGATTTCATACGTATTAGGCTGGCGTCCAAGCTGGGGCAATGGTGATGGTCAAATGTCCCCACTAAAATATCAAGGTCTAATATCATAACAACAGTCCTGCTGATCTCACCTAGAGCCTCTTTCTAAGGATCCCAAAAAAGGCCATGATGAGCCAAATAGCCCATTCTCATGATTCCGTCCACCAATTAGGTCTCATTTCCAACACTTCAGTTTTGGTTCTTTGATTTCCAATTTTCTGCTGCTCTTCTTTACTAGTCAGTCTTGACCCGTCTCCCTGAGTGGTATCAGAAAACCCTTTTGGCTTAAATTCATTCATTTTCTCCTCACCTCTTCTCTGAAACAGAGCATAGTGGCAATTCATGAAATGTTGCTTGCTTTTCACCAGTTGAGCACATGAAAGTAAATTTGTGGGCCCACCTATTACCACAGGCCCCTCTGTGCAAAAATTCAGATCCCGAAGCTGAGGTTTGATTCATTTAGCCTGCATAACTACAAATTGGAATGACACACGAGCGACGACATTTTGACCAGCTTCTGCAGCTCAGGCGCTTGAAGGTTTGCATGAGATGAAATGGAAGCCCAGCTCACTCCCACACCCTCATTTACTGTCGTCCTTTATTATGTTTGTCCAAACTCTTCAAACAAGGGAGCTGTCATCTTATACGGCTGCAAAGCTGCATATGCTCCAAAAAAACAAATCATTTCCCCATGCGGGAAACACCCATTCAGGGGAGAAGAATCTTTTACCCATAGATTATTGTGGCTGGAAATAGGAGCTCAAGTGACAGTTTGGGATTGGCAGAGGAATTAATATTCAGGCCAAGTCCTTACTGGGGGAGGGAGGTATTTTACACACGTTAATTAACTCATAATAAAATCCTAGTGTAAAAGGAACCTTAGGGTTTCCCTCCAACAGACTGAAACCACAACCGCCTAATCTACATTTTCTATGAATTTGTCATGGGGGGGGGGTTCCCAAAAAGTCTTTTTTAAGCTTCCTGTTGGACCAGTACAACTCCTGGTGCTTGATTATATTCCTTCAGCAGCCATGCCAAGAGTGCTACTGACACAGCGGCCAATAGTCAGTTCCCACACTAGTTTCTAGGGAAGGATCCAGTATTAGAGGCGGCTGCCAGGCCTAGCTAGTCCTATCTTATTTCAGGTTCCTTAGCACTGCCCGCCTGTCTACTATGCAGTCCTAGTAAAGGGTGGTGAGTATGTCCACCCAATTAGCCCCTCAGATGTATCGCTACTCGGTTAATTGGCACCCTATGCCAGAAGCCTGTCTTTCAATCAGCTCCCAATTATCTGCACCCTGGTGGGGATTTGAGTGACGGGGTATGGAGTCAGCACATCCTGTTACAGGGTGAGTTAACACAGATTCAAATGCACTTTTTTTCTATTCCACAGCCTGAGGTGCTACAGGGATGAGGCTTGCATGGGTACTCAGATAGGGTCCATCAGCAGTTGCCACCATATCAGCCTAATGCAGGGTAGAACAGACAGAGCCTTGAAACCCCATATGGGCAGATCTCTTCCCCCTTCAGCTAAGAGGCCTGTAACTTTGCACTCCCTCTCACCCGTCTGTGAGTTTTCAGTCCCTTCCACCCTATCACTGTTGCAATAGGATGCACGAGCCCCTGAAGATTGGCAAGCCTGGGAGAGCTAGATAGCCTTTAGCCTTTCCCCCCTCATGTGTTTGGTTCATTTCCTGCTGGCCTGCCTGCCTCTGCTGATAAACCCACACAGAATTGCTCCTCGTTCTGTATCACCTGTGTTGAGAGACACCTTCCCCAGGGGCCACAGGGACATGCCAGGCACTTCTGACAGTGGCATAGCATGGAGAGAGGGAATAGGGAGCCACATTAGCCCTGCTGTGCTGCTGCTGGCATATCTCTGCACACTTCTTAACAGGAAGAGGCAGCGGGTCCCGGTGTGCTGCCTCGGGGCGGGGGCCATTTATGCAAAGCCACCTCCCCCCCCCCACCAGGGGCACGCAGAGACGTACTAGCAGCCAGCCGCTTCCGGGAGTGGCATCGGACCAACAGCCATGACATGCAGAAGCCTTCCTGCCTGAGCCCAGCTGCGCTGCTGCATTTGGGGGGGCTGTTATTGGGGGGTTCATGCGATATCAAACAGTGTGTTTAATGGTAAAACCACTCCTGCCACCCATCCCTCCTGTTAAATGTAAATGCTATGAGCTGCTGAAACTAGCATAAAACAAGTGTTCCAGCTTCCTGAGTCACTCTCAGCCAGTGACTAAGCCTTCCTGTGTGGTGAAAAACAACAAGTAGTCCTGTGGCATCTGAGAGACTAAAACAAATATACAGTGTCATGAGCTTTCGTGGGCAAAACCCACTTCCTCAGATGATAAGCTGGAGTGGAAATAAAAGACCCAAGATATTTGCAACAGAGGGGGAGGAAAAAATACCTGCCAATTGTAGGACCAGTGCTAATAAGGATAATTAAGTGAGCTTGAAGTGTCCCATTCTTAGCTTTGGATGTAAAGATGCAGTTGTTGCAAGCAAGGGAGAATGGTTTTATAATGCGACATCCAGTTAATGTCTTTGTTCAAGCCCAGGGAAAGTGTCAAATTTGTAGATTAATACCAATTCCACTGTCTCTCTCTCTCTCTGTAATTGGCTAGTGAGATTACTTTGTAGAAGGACAGCTACTTTTAAATCCATGACCGAGTGACCAGGCAGGTTAAAATATTTCCCTACAGGTTTATGTGAGGTGAAAAACAGAATCTGATTCAGTCACATCCTTCTTGACTGGATGCTCCTCAGCTATTTCATCTCTGCTGCCTGTAGGACTCCATCACTCTTCCAGAGCCTGGTCCCTTTCAACCAGAGCCTCTTCTGTTCTCTGAAGCCCCCTGTGTCATCCCTCAGGCTTTGCTCCCCCTCTGTGCTTCAGGCATTTTCTTACTGGTGAAATCCTGTCCTGAAGTCATCATATGTGCAGTTCAAGTCATATATCTGATGGCTGTAGGATTGCTTTCTTTTCAGTAGCGTCTCTCTCTTGCTCTCTTTCCCCTGTTTCTATTCTAAGCTCTCACGGTGTCTTTCCTTTTCCTCCATGCCCTCTTTTTATTATTAACTAACAGATTTACCTGGTGTTGCTCGGGTCCTTAATTCAATTCATTTTTTTAAACAAAAGGACATGTACGTGCTTTATTTGAAACGATTGTATTTTTCAAAAATAAAGCGTTATTTTTATTAAGTTAATTTTAAGTAAATGTTTTAATTGGGAATCCCATCAAGTGTATTTCTTTATCTTCATCCCCCATAAACGCTTATCATTTGCTATGTTTTAACAAAAAAGAGCTATCGCCATTTGGTTTCCAATAACGTTGCCTTCTAGTTTTCCAGCCTTAATGATTAAGCTGTGCCAAAACAGAGCACTATTCCAAATTTCTGTTGTATCTCTTTTCTGTAAGGGTACGTCTAGACTACCACGTTTTGTCAACAGAAGTTTTGTCGACAGTACCTGTCGACAAAACTTCTGTCGACAAAGAGCGTCCAGACACATTGAGTTCTGTCGACAAAGCAAGCTGCTTTGTCAACAGAACCCTGTAGTCTAGACGCAACCCTACAGGCAATAACACCTTCTGTAGACAGAACTCTGTCGACAGAAGGTGTTATGCCTCGTAAAATGAGGTGTACCAGCGTCGACAAAACTGCTGAGTTCTGTGGACGTTATGTCGACAGAACTCAGCGGTAGTGTAGACGCTGGTATAGTTTTGTCGACAAAAGTCCACTTTTGTCGACAAAACTCAGTAGTCTAGACACACCCTCAAGTTTATTGAGAAGCAATCCTCTTGCAGGTTCATCCTATTTTTCTGGCTCATCTTGTTTCAGTCTCTTTCAACATTCGCTCAGTTATGTCAGTTCTGAAGACTGTACCTGATGTGGTGATTCCATCTCTTTTCTGTTTGGTTTTATGAGAAGAAATCCCATTCCAGGCACATCTCATTTTCCTGGCGCAACCAAACCCTTATGTTGTTTTAAGTTATGATAAGATGAAGCTGCAGGCTGAATGTGGAGGTCCTAGCTCTTACTGTTTAGGAGAAGAACTTGAACAAACAGACAATCGCTCTAAAATATATAGTAGATTATGTTTATTACCGTAGGAACCAGTCAGAAACAGGACCCAATTGTGCTAGGCACTGTACAAATACTGCTCCAGAGAATTTAGACCTATCCACACGGTCTGTACTGCAGCTGCAGTGATGTAGCGCTTAGTGAAGATGCTACCTATGCTAATGGGAGAGCTTCTTCCATTGGTATAGGTACCCATCTCCCCAAAAGATAGCTATGCCAAGGGGAGAAGCCTTTCCATCAACATAGCACTTTCCACACCAGGAGTTAGGACAGTATAATTGTATTGGTTAGTGGGGAGTGGAGATTTTCCATACCGCTGGGCAACCTAGTAATACCAACATACATTTTTAATCTCTTTTCCTGTTATCGATCCCGTTCTCCTACCAGGGGCTCACACGATAAATTGCACAAATGTGCAATCCATGACTCTGTTCTTCTTGCAATATACAAGAGCCACAATGAGTAGGGACGTGACTGAGACACACAATTCTGATATAGTTTGGGGTCTGGATTGTGTAACTTCCCTTCTGCACCACCACTAATATTCAGGTACATTTGGTTTCAAAGTGTAGGTGCAAGCCAGCTCTAGGGATGCATCGCATATAACACGACAGAGAATCCAGCATGGACTCTTTATGGATAGTTTCTATAGCTCAGCTTTAAACTCATAAAGAATCACTAAGCTAACCATACTTACCTAGGTGATCATACAGTCAAAGAAGCCACAAATGGGCATAAACGCTTCACCAGAAACTGAAGTTGGTGACCCAAAGGAGTTCACTCTTTAACAAGAACCAACATTTCAACTGATACAAAGTATCAATCAGCGAGGCTTTATCCAGAACATTGTAGATTTGAGCATGGGGGAACAGGTTCTATAGAAATCTATTTATTTTCCTGTTATAGACCGAAATGAAAATGTGATTTCTCATGGAATGAATAGCTTACAGCATGGCCTATAGCACCACCTAGCAGGCTAATTGAAATAGTGATCTATGAGCCTAGATCTTTGTTCATGTGTATATAATAAAGTGACAGCAGAGTTCTGTCCTACCATATCATCCTTGAATGCAGAATCCAGTCAAGTTTGGGATTAGACACTGAAAGTTGACGTACGATACATGAAACTCAGCAGGGTTTGAGGCTCCACTTTTTTCAAATAAATCTTATTTATTATGAAATCTGTGACATGGCTGCTAATTCCCATGAGGCTTTGGACATGAAGCCATCCACCTTAGGAAACTGCATCTGGTACAGAAAGTGGTGGAGTAACCCCACAGAAACATGGGTCACTATAAGCTTATCAGACCTGTTCATGTTCTGGGCCAAAAAGACTGTAGAACTCTCTGATGAGGATCATGATGAATCAATTTGCTCTACTGACATATGGGGACTTTCTATTGCAAGAGTAAGGCCAGGTCTATAGTAGACCCAGAAGGTCAGCTTAAGGTACGCAACTCCAGCAACATAATCATGTTATCATAACATGTTATCATAGCTGGAGTCGACAACCTCAAGCAGAGTTTGGCTCCATCTTCACAATGGGAGGCCGACAGGGGCAAATGCTCCCATCAACTTCCCTCACTCCTCACAACTGCAAGGAATACCAGTGCCAAGTAGGTGTGCCCTCAGCGTTTGATTTGGTGGGTCTTTACTAGACCTGCTAAATCGAATGCCAGAAGAGCGATCTCCAGCACAGCAAGTGGAGACGTGGCCTTAAGATCATCTGTGCAAGATAGAGTTTCCTGGAGGGCCGATGCCAGAGAGTGAAAGGAACTCTCACAGGACCTAAGAGCCATCACGAACCCCACCGCTTCCATTCCAAGTGCAAGACTCTATGTAAAAAACAAACAAAAAGTAAAATAACTTTCTACACACTGCCCGTGCTATCCTCCCTCTGCTGAGAGGACGGCACAGGGAATGACCACACACAATAGACGTTACTCACATCATTGAATCCATGGCTACTAAGATATTACAGTGAAGAGGGTGAAAAAGACCCTACATAGAACCTTTTTCAGGAAAGCATTTGGAGTTGCTGCACTGGAGCACAGGTGGATAGAATGGATCCATGGAAATTCACTTTCTCCTAATTGAAGTTGGAATAATGACTAACATTTTTTTCTGAGCAAAAACTACTATAAGAAATTTGTAGTCTCCTGGCATTTGAGTTACATTTATGTTGCACATCCCACAGACAAAATAGCTTGTGTCTCCAAGATGTGAATTCTCTTTTCAATACACAACTTCTTGTAAAGTTGGGGCTACACTGATTGTAGGCACAGCCCCAAGGAAGGAGTTGAGGTGCCAGTGATACCACCTCTGGGATCCCATTAGCTTCAGTGTCATGCCCAGGCAATTAAGACCTTAATCCAGGAGTGGGCTGAATCAGGCCTGCCAAGCGTATTGATCCAGCCCGCGGAGGCCCTTCCGCTCCCCAGACCCCAAGCCAATTAGGGCCTGGGGGCGGGGGAGCACATAAAGCTTCCTCCTGCCCTGCCAGGAGCACTCAGCGCTTTGAAGCGCTATGTGCTCCTAGCAAGGTGGGAGGAGATGTCATGCGCTCCCCCACCCTCAAGTAGGGTTGCCAGATGCTCTCCCAAAAAAAACCCGAACACATGGGCTAAAAATTTTTGTCGAGCAAAAAAAAAAAAAAAAAGAACACACGTGCATACCAAAAAAAACCAAACCCCGCACCTGCACCACCCAGCTTCCAGCCAGTGCCTGCCAAAAAAAAAGAGAAAATATTCTTTTCTGAATTTTTTTACCAGACAGAGGGCACAGCACAACCACAAGTGATCCACCCCCTCTTGCCTATTCCCAGCCTCTGGCAAACAGAGACCAGGGACACTTCACGGCTCGACTTCGCAGGATATTGGGGCGTCTGTCAAAGCACCCTGGGATGAAGTGGCGGATTGAGGGGGGCTCACAGAGGGAGGGTGGGAGGAGGCACGTGGGGCGAGCTGTGGGGAGTGGGGGGTTCACAGGAGCTGCCTGCCCAGGGTGAGGACCTGGCGCCCGCACGTGCCGTGTGTCTCTGACCTCACACGGTGCTCCGGGCGCGGCTGCCGGGTCTGTGCGCGGGGCGGGTCCCAAGCCCGGCCAAGCCAGAACACTCCCACTGCCGGGACCCAAGCGGCGGGTCCGTGTCTCACGCCGGAGGCGGAGCCCAGTGACGTCGCAGGGCCAGGGCAGCCACTGGCCACAGCCGGAGTCCAACAGGCCGAGCCCACAGCAGGCAGTCCCTCAAGTCGCGTGCAGAAGCCGGGCGGGAGCGGAGGGAGTCCCAACCTCTCCCCCCGCACGGCTTTTGCAGGCGACCACAGGCTCCCAGCGCCAATTACGGCCCTGCCTCCCAGTCGCTCCCCCGCCCTCGCCAGGCTTCCCTCCGGCGCCCAGCCGGAAATTCAGAAAATACCGGAGATTGCACATGTCCGGTATTTTCTGAATTTTTTTACCGGGCAGAGAGCACAAATATCGGACTGTCGGGTAAAAAACCAGACTCCTGGCAACCCTACCCCCAAGTCCTGATTGGCCGGGGGACGGGAGGAGTGTGTGAAGTTTCCTCTGCCCTCCGCCACCCCACCCACCCGCAAAAAGGGCATACGCACGCAGGATGGGGGCAGGGTGAAGGAAGTTTTGCGCTCTCCTCCCGCCCCCAGGCCAATCAGGGCCTGGGGAGCCGCTCGAAACTTCCTTCCCCCTGCCCCAGTCCTGCGAGGAGCATGCGGCACTTCAAAGTGCCACGTGTTCCTTGCAGGGCGGGAGGAGGCTTTGCATGTTCCCCTGCCCCCAAGCCCTGATTGGCCTGGGGGTGGGGAAGCATGTGAAGCCTCTTCCCACCCTACCAGGGGCATAGGTGCCTAGTGGGAAGGGGGGGCAAAGGGGCTCCCCCAACCCCCAGACCAATCATGGTCTGCAGGTTGGGAAGCCCAGAAGCATCCTGGCCCTGCCCCTACCAGGGCGGCCCTGGGCCACTTCAAAAATTATTGTCCACCCCTCCCTTAATCACATGGGTCAGAGTTCAGGGATCTGGCTCTTCGATTGTTGGATTGTCAGGACAGAGAACTTATCACTTTTTTTTTAAGCCAGACACCTCTCTGCAGCGTTTTTGTATTACCCATAGCAGCAAACCCAGGGCCAACTGCAGGTTGCAATATGAGAGATAGATGGGCCCCGCTTTTGATGGTAATGCAACATTAATTTCTGCTAATATTGTGGACACACATCCCTCATTGGCACATGCTACACTCATAACATTTTCTGGTTGTTTTGTGCTGTCAGTAGCCTATTCTTTATTTGTTGACATAGACTTAACCGCCTCCTAACAAACCAGTTCACTCTTCTTTTTGAGTTAGGAGAGATGGTTTCTTCTTCCCATAATGCATCAGTGTCAGATCCCTCCCCTCTCTGCATGCTTTAAATAACTGCTTGTTCTTTGCATCTGTACTGGATACACTTTGCACAGCTGCATACAGCATATGTGAACAGGCAACTTTTCCAGCTGGCACCAATGAACAATTCAACAGCTGCTTCTGGTTTTTCTTCCCCAGAGGTATGGTCGTATCAACAAACCATTACATGTTTTAACGGAAACCTTGCGATGCCAGTGTGTTTGGGGAAGTTTTGTGTGATGAATCATGCCTTTCTGTTAATCTTGGTGATATGCACAAAAAAAATCACAGGGTGAAATCCTTGTCCCATCAAAATCAATGGGAGTTTTGCCTTCAGAGCCAGGATTTCACTCAGGGAGCCTAAAATATTGCAAGTGAAATGCAGAACTTCTGACTGGCAAAAAAAAAAAAAAAAAAAAAAATTGGAATAGGACAGGATGAAAATGCTCTATATTTTTCACAAATAACGTTTTACAAAAAAAAACCCCACCCAAATATTGTGATTTGCATTTAATTATTTAGATGTCGTTTTTTAAAAAATCCAATAAAACCAAAAGACACAATTTTTGTTTTTTGGAAAACAGACACTTTCAGAATCACTCAGCCCTTTTCCTCTTCCTTCCTTCTACTGCCCTTGAGGAATCTTCTATAGTCAATATAAGCAGGCACGCTAACATCCCAGAGATGAACACACCTAAAGTTGGGTTTCTTTGATCTCCAGTCCTGGTTGCAAATTCTGTGCCACTTGCTTCTCTGGAAACAATATTAAAGCCTGCAGAAGTCTAACATGGGTTGCCAGACTTGCCACGGTAGCTGATTTTTCAAGTTGAGCTGTAAGTAATTAAAACACAAATGCACTAAAAGAGGTGGCACGTCCTCAGCGGGGTGTAACACTAAGAGAGTCCTGTCTGCCTGAAGGTGCAATCACACCTGGAGCTTAGGACTTGAGCTTCTACCGCATGGACTACAAGTCAGCCGGCTATTAGCTAAGAGTGCAGAGCAGACTCATTATTCTCTCTGTAAGTGGTCTCAGTGCCACTAGAAGGGACAGCGGGCGTGTGGGTTACACAAGCAGCATTCACTGGCTGCACTCAGCCTGTGTCGCTATGACAACCGGCCACTTCCCCTGGCTGCTTTGCAGCCCTTCTTAAGTTTCTTTTTCACTACAGCTCTCTGCTTTACGGCCAGCGCTTCCTCCCCTCCCCCAAGAGGCTCAGCTTCCCAAGTTCCTATTGCCCCAGCTGCTGCAGACTAGAGAGGCAGGTGAGACTCTGGAGGGGTTAATGCCTGCTTTGGGAATACCATGTGTAAAGCCAAGGGGGGGGACTTGAGTTTATTTTTTGCAGTGATTTGCTGTGTTTCCTTTGGCTGCAGTGAGCATGCAGCTGAGTTACCTGCCCATAAGGGAGAGAAGAGTTGAGCTCTGCACCCCCCAGCTGTTATAAGTCTTGTGAAATGCCTTGGCTTTGTTTTCTTTTCATGAAGCAATGATGAAAATCCGGCTACCTCTCCGTTTGAACCCGATCCTGCTTTCAGTGACCAACAAAATTCTCAGGGCCTTCAAGGAGTCTGAAACCTGATTCCCAGTGGTTCTGTCAATTACTTATGCTAGTATCGCTCCATTGAAATCAGTTACAGTGGTGCATAGGAATGGGAGGGAGTTTTACTCACATGAGTAGAAAAAGAGACGTTTAAGCACCTGGTTCCCAGCAGACTTTCACTGGGTGTTACCATGTGCACAGCAATGCCAGTTATGATATTTGGTGTTTTCGGTAAAGTTCAGGTTCCAGGGTGATGGGATTAGATCAGAGTTTCTGCTTTGATGTTTAATAAATCATTCCTACTCCTTGAAATGGCAGGAAAAAAATTGAAATCAGTAACCCCTTAGGGGAAAGGCAGGCAAAGGAAAAGACTTTTCTTAAAACTTCGTAACTTTTAAACCAGGTCTTGTAAAAACTAGGGATGTAGAAGCTTGATTAATCAGTTAACCAGTTAACAGACTAAGCCAGAGCCCGGGCAAGGACTGCTCCAGCCTTGCTGGAGTGCCCTCCTCTCACTGGGGCTGCCTGCCAGCTCCTAGCCCCTGAGCTGGAGTAATGGTGGCTTTTGGTCCCACCGTTGTCCAGATGTGACTCTGTAAAGCAGAGGAAAGAGGAGAATCGGGTGCATTTATTTTAAGTAAAGGAACCTCTCTTACGCTGGGCACTGCAAGGCCAACACTAATTTGGGAGTATAATTGGCAGTATAAAAATTATTAATGCTGGGGGAAATTGAAGGGCAAAAGTTTCCTAATATAGCTTTTGCCCTGCCTGCCCTCTATTAAGAAGTCATTTCAGCAGGGAGATAATACAACCAAAATAAAGGGCTGTGATCTTGCAGTTCTTTGCCACTAATCCTCATGGACTTTAATAAAATCTCCTTCTGTGAGTTAGGGACTGCAGACAGGATGAGGCCCAATGATAGAAACATAGCATCATACCTTTTGTTAGGGCCTAGTGTTGTAATTCTGTGTGTGACTTCAGTGCGGACTAATCAAATGAATAAGGAAATCCAGGGTTTGTGCCATAAGAACAACCCTTTGTGTGTTGTAGAAAGTTAAGGGTGGAATAGGTACATATAGGACCATGTTCTCAGCTGGTGCAGACCTCTTCTAAAGTAGAGATGTGAGTATATAACCGTGTAAATGGTTAAGTCCAGGCTTATTGGTTATCACTTCATGTTCACGGTTACACGCAGGCTCCTGCCCTGCTCCTAGGGAGCCAGCTGCCACCCTCCTACCTCCCTGGGAGCCAGCTTCCTGCACACAGATGCTCCCTGCCTCTGATACAGCGCTGTCTGGGCTGCACACACTGGCTCCCAGAGAGCTGGCTGCAGGTGTATGTAACTGTGTAATCATTGAGTTTTTCAGCAGTTAACGCATTTACACAATTACCCTCATTTTAACATCCTTAGTCTAAAGATTGGGTACAATTTGAAAAAACTATTGAGAACCAGTTCCTTGTTTTTATTACGGTAGGCTTTTATGGAAAAAACTGCATGGTTATTTCTTCCAAATTCCCCTCGTTCTTCTGCTTATTTCTCACACTGTGTATGTGGTACAGCAACTTGGTCCAAACCTGTGTTGAGCTCAGCCCGGACATAAGGGTCATCCCACATAGCTTCTGAGCTCTGTGCAGAAAGAACTCATTTGTAAGACCTAATGAACCCTTATCTGCTATGGAAGTTACTTTTTCAAATTGAGGATCATGACTTGAACAAGGAGAATAGGAGAAACTGTGAATGACAGTGTTGAAATGTGCATCATCTATGCAGACTTCTTCAAACTTTCAAATTTTGCACAAGGTATTATTTTGTTTTTGTTTTTTTCTTATATGATTTTGCTTTTTCCTTTTTTTTTTTTTTTCTTTTTCCCCTTTTAAACTTTTTCTGAAATCTTGGTTCCAGCTAAGCCAGCCCCACAACTGGAGAGTGGAGTTTTAAGAAAACTGTTTGTAGGCCTGTTGTTTTGTGCTGCTGTAATCTACTGATAGTGGCTATCCTGTACCTCCAAGCATATGAACCTTTTGACCACCTCTTAAGAGTCTGGCTCTTTGTCTGAAGCTGAAACAGGGTGTACTTTTAGTTTGGAAAGTCACTGGTTCAACTCCCCATCTGGCTGAAGATGGCATTTGTCACATTAGTTTTTCCTTCTGAAGCACTGGCTGCTTCACTTTTAAATGAGTGACATTTTCAGTCACACATTAGTCTTGTGAATATGCCAAAGGATCACTAATGCCAAAGAGGTTTTTTAGGTTTATCCTTAGCAGTTCCCGAAATGTACGACTCTGCTGATATCAAGCGGTTTTATTTCAGTGTGTTAGGGCCTAATCCAGCAAACTGTGCTCTTTAACCTGATCTTCAGGAATCAGCTGTCCTGGCTCGTGCTAAGTCCCTCCTGCTGCACTTTAGTCTGACAGGCTCTTAATCCATTTAAAAGGTAGAGTGGGGTTAGCTCCCAGGCAGGAGCTAACCCTGCTGTGGCTCCCCGCTTATTGAGTTATTGACTAGTTGATTAAACTAAATTTAACATCCCTAGTCCTGAGAGTTTTCATAATGAAATCTACTCATAGTGGCACTTTGTGCCACGTCTAGTGGTTAGAATCCCTTCCCAGGTGTTTGGACAAACGATTCCCCTTTCCTTTATCTTAGACCTTGTCTATGTTGACCTGGAAGGTAGAATCAAGATCTGTAACTCCAGCTACGTTAATTGTGTAGTTGGAGTCAACATACCTTAATTTGACCTTCGGTGCCATCTCCACAACAGGAGGTCGACAAGAGCATACGTTCATATTGACTTCCCTCCTCACGAATCAAGGAGTACCAACATTGATGAGGGTATCCTCAGTGTTCGATTTAGTGGGTCTCTACTAGACCCCTAAATTGAACTCTGGAAGATTGACCGCTGCAGCCTCAATTTTACCGGAAGTGAAGACCTGGCTTTTCTATCTTCTCTCTTACAGACAAAGAAAACTAATTCTTCCTTGGTTGTTAGATTTAATTGTTAGAAAGCATACATTTTTAAACAGTTCTGCATCTGATGAGTTTGAAAATGTTTTATTTTCAAATAAACTGTTTTTTGTGGGGGTTTTTGAAATTTTTTCAAGCTCTGCTTGGAAAAGCAAATGCATTGGTTTTCAGTTGTCGAAAACCGAATCATTTTCAGTATTTCACTCAAATTTTGAAACTGGAACTTTGCTTGAAAATATTTCTGCTTTGTCAGTAAGTCTTGATGAACTCTTAACCATCTTTTCTTTGATGGAAAGCAGTACAGTGAAACCTTTGTTATTTGACACTCTGTTAACCAGAAAATTTTGTTAATCAGCATTGCCACCAGCCACAATACTGTCACATCTTCAGGCACACAGGCTTGGCCTGGTTTACTATGATTGGCTTAACAAATTTTTATTTAAGAAGTACTAATCATCTTAAACTCAAAATAGAAATGTGAGACCAACTACGTCACATAGGATTGCCAGGTGTCCGGTATTGACCCGGACAGTCTGGTATTTTCACCTCCTGTCTGGTGGAAAAAATTCAGATAATACCGCACACCTAAAATGTCTGGTATTTTCTGTTTTTTTCCCTGCCAAGAGGCAAAAATACCAGGCACCTGGCAACCTTATGACACACTCAGCAACTGGGTCCAGCCCCCGGCCTGCCCCTCTCCCCCAATTTCCCCACCCCTGGGCTCCCTGCTTACCTGGGGGTGCTCGATCAAGAAAACAAGATGGCTGCCGGCAAAAAGCCTAAGGACCTGAAGCAAGGAGAAGCAATGCTCAACCTGTCCACTCTTCCACTTAAAGGGGTTATTTTATTTTAGCTTAATAACTCTTGGGGTCCTTTTTTGGGGGGGGAAGGGAGAGGTGTTCTGCATTTTTGGTTAAACCATGTGGCAACCCTAACCTCACACTACAAAACTACCAATATTAAAAACTTGAGTTTTATTATTATTGTCCGTTGGTTTTTCCTAGGTTGATGGGACCCTTAGATAACTGGAATTTTTAGATAACCGGAATGCCCTAATCCGCGAGCATGCTAGATAACACAGCTTTTACTGTATATAACATAGCGCATGTTACAACAATTAGTGCCAGTCACTATGCTTTTATGGAAAGTAGGCATTGTCAAACAAACTAGATCTTGTTCTTTGAGGAGATTACACATTTGGTTGATTAAAAACAACTGTGCATGTTATTGTATTTAGAATTTAATGAGGCATTTGACTTAGTGCTACACAGCATTCTGATTAATAAGAGGAGTTATTACTAAAAATTATTAAGAGCACAAATTAAATGAAAAAATGATTGCCAATGGGTAATCCTAATTGAATATATCTCTTATGCATCCAAATAAAATTAAGTTAAAAATTTGGGACCAAGGAATGCAGGTGATGCCTACAGAATTAGAGATTATATCCTGGAATGCAGCAACTCTGAAAAGGAGTTAAGGGTCATAATGGACAAGTGAGTCAATGTGAGCTTTCAGTGTGATGCTGTGGGGGGAAAGGGCTATTGCCATCTTTTCATGTATAAATGGGGGAGCTTTGAGTAAGAATAAGGAGGCAATTTTACCCCTGTATATGACACTAGCCTGGAATCGATCTCACCATGATGGCATGGTGGACAAAAGTGGACAGTTCTGGTGTCCACATTTTTGAAAGGTTGTTGAAAAGTTGGAGAAGGAGCAAAGAAGAACCACAAAAATTATTTGAGGGCTAGAGAAAATGTGTTGCAATGAGAGTCTTAAAGCGCTCAGATCTGCTCAGTTTGTCAAAAAGAAGACTGAGAAGTGACTTGATCACAGTGTTTAAGTTCCTTCATGGGGAGAAAATACCAGGTATTAAAGGGCTCTCTAATCTAGTGAAGAAAGGCTTAACAAGAACCAGAAGCTGAAACCAAACAAACTTAAATCAAAAATGAAGCATGCATTTTTTAAGTGGTGGTGTTTTTAATCACTAGAACAGACAACCAAGGGAACTGGTAGATTCTCCAATGCTTGATGTCTTCAGACCAAGACTGGATGCCTTTCTGGAAGATATGCTTAAGTCCAACACAATTTATTGCATTTGATACTGGGTAACTGGATGAAATTTAACAGCCCATGTTATGCAAGAAGATAAGACTATGATCACAATGATCTCTTCTGCCATTAATATATCAACTATAACAAAAAACAGGACTATGTAGCACTTTAAAGACTAACAAGATGGTTTATTAGGTGATGAGCTTTCGTGGGCCAGACCCACTTCCTCAGATCAAATAGTGGAAGAAAACTGTCACAACCATATATACCAAAGGATACAATTTAAAAAAATGAACACATATTAAAAGGACAAATCAAATTTCAGAACAGAAGGGGGGGGGGGTAAATGTCTGTGAGCTACTGATATTAGAGGTGATAATTGGGGAAGCTATCTTTGTAATGGGTAAGATAATTAGAGTCTTTATTCAAACTTAGGCGTAAAGCGTCGAATTTAAGCATGAATGACAGTTCAGAGGATTCTCTTTCAAGTGTAGTCTTAAAAGGCCTTTGAAGCAGGATGCAGGTAATCAAGTCTGGTTAAAATGGCAAGAAACTGTTTTTTCTTTGTGATCCTGTCTTATATCTGTTTTGTGGGCATTGATGCTTTGGCGAAGTGTCTGAGACGTTTGTCCAATGTACATAGCAGACGGACACTTTCGGCACATGATAGCATAAATTATATTTCTGGATGCACAGGAATATGTGTTCTTGATCTTATAACTCACTTGGTTAGGTCCAATAATGGTATCAGCAGAGTGAGTATGTGGACAAAGCTGGCAACGGGGTTTGTTGCAAGGGAAGGTACCAGGGTTGGTATTAGTGTGGTATGTCCTGTGGTTGTTGGTAAGAATCATCTTGAGGTTAGGTGGTGGTCTATAGGAGACTATGCTTCAAAGGCCTTTTAAGACTACACTTGAAAGAGAATCCTCTGAACTGTCATTCATGCTTAAATTTGACACTTTACACCTAAGTTTGAATAAAGACTCTAATTATCTTACCCATCACAAAGATAGCTTCCCCAATTATCACCTCTAATATCATTAGCTCACAGACATTTACCTCCCGCCCTCCCCATCCCCCTTCTGTTCTGAAATTTGATTTGTCCTTTTCATATGTGTTCATTTTTTTTGTAATTGTATCCTTTGGTATATATAGTTGTGACAATTTTCTTCCACTATTTGATCTGAGGAAGTGGGTCTGGCCCACGAAAGCTCATCACCTAATAAACCATCTTGTTAGTCTTTAAAGTGCTACATAGTCCTGTATTTTGTTTCAGCTACACCAGACTAACACGGCTACATTTCTATCACTATATCAACTATGATTGTGATGGGACAAAAGTTATCTGAGTCTCAGAAAACTGGTGTGGCAAGGAGCAGATACGGGATATTGAGTAAAATAGGGTACAGGTTGAACCTCTCTAGTCTGACACCCTTGGGTCCTGACTGCTGCTAATCCAGAGAATTTGCCCTATTAGGGGAGGTCAGTATTGTCTTGCAGTACTATTAACACTTCCACTGCTTACTGAGCTCTTATATTTAGGGGTAAATTATAACTAAATACCAGCACAGAACACTGAGAGCTGCAGGAAACTTGGTCACACCCATGATAAGTGGACATCTGGCTAACTAAAATCATACCGAACCATGGATGTTGATGGACCAGAATGTGCTGGATTAGAGAGATTCTACCTGTACTACCTTCAGCATCTGCTAGTTAGTAGTTGGCTGTTGTGATGTTACCATAATATTTCTGCATTACCCTTAATACAATAAACTGGATTAATGGAGGTAGAAGGGAATTAATTGCTTCTGGACCTGTTGGTTTGCATTCTGAAGCATGAGAGTTTGAGATTAAATCTTTGTATAACAAATGTATTCAGCATTTTCATTGTTATTGCCGTTTCACTGCTCTTGTTTTTGTATTTCTGTCTAAATACAGTGAAACGATTTCCCAGATGTTGTGCTCTGCTTGTTGAAAATAATCTGGAGAGGGGATCCATATGTGCATCTTTTAATTCCCTGTTTCTATGTTGTTGTGAACAGATTAGAAGTTGGCTATGGCTGTTCTGTTCCTGTGGAAGGCAGCTGCGTTTGTACAGAAGCACAGGACTGGCTTGTTGGCAGTTTCCTGCGCAGGACTGTTTGGGGCTAACCTTTCCTATCATGTCTGTCCTGAGCAGACGTTCAAACTGTGGTATCAGTGCTGGACTCGGGGGCAACCGGCTGAGCTCTCAGAGAAGCTACGCAGCCTCTTCAGTGACGTCCTCCAAGATGTTGGCGTGAAGTCTACGAATTGTTACCAACCCTTTGCAGCTTTTGGCTTCCATCCAGTGAGCGCTGGGATCCCATGGCTGCCTGCAGGCTCTCTGGTGGGCCTCCCTGCCAATTTCAATAGCACAGCTGAGGACAAACAAGGAATTGTCAACCGTGTCATCATGATAAATGGCAAAGAAGTGGATTGGGAGAGTAAAGAAGGGCTAACTTTGAAGGAAGCCCTGATATTTTCACCAGAGGCTCAGAAGTTTGCCATTGCCAGAGAGATTGTGTATTTGCAAAGCAATAGCCCTGTAGTTTATGCAGCTGTGCTGCCTGTTTGCCTGGCTGGCACATGTCTCTCTGGAGTGGCTATAAAGCAACTTCTGGGCTTGTATTCTGGCCCCATGGTGTTTCGAGGCATTTATAACATCACCCTGGCAGCCGTCGGCCTTATTGGCTACTTTCTTGCTTACGATGCCGTGAGCCAGGCACTTGACTACAGGTCGGACAGGCAGGTGGCCATAATTTCCAAAGATTACGCCAAAGGAGGGGTGGAATTCTACAACAAAGTCCTGTCCCGCAACAGGACTCTCCGTACTCTTTTGGGCAAACAAGGAGAGAAAATGTATGCCCCTAGTGGTAATCTTTTCCCTAGGTATGGGTTCCGATTAAAACACGCTCCATACACCTCCAGGAGAGACTTGATCATTAATATTTTAAGAGTGCCCCAAGCATAGGAAGTGAGTGATTAGATTTAAAATTTGTAAATTATGTATTCACTTGGAACGCCACTAAGATGCCTCCCTCCCCACGCCCTCGCAACTTCGTGCGTGCTCTATTTTTTATTTTGGCATATAGTCTTGAAGTAGTGTTTAATTTTTCATTCACTAGATGCGTCTCTTAAAAAATTAAAGACCTATTTCAAGCGTTCTCTGTCCTACATGCATCTTAAACCCCGAAGCCCACGGAGGGAGTGTTACTTCTCAGACACTGCTCTGGAAATGCTGGCTCTTTACTGGCCTATAGTTTTGAAATAATTTCTAAAGAATGGAAAGGTTGAAGTATGATGCAGAGAATGTTTGTGGAATTGATTTAAAGATGGGTAACCTCAAATATGTAATTGAACAGTTGTGTAACTGCATAAAGTTTTATGGGGTGCCAGATGGGAGCCAGTCTGTGAGGGGAAACCGGTTTAAAACCTGCTCCCTGTGCAGACCGGCTGCCTGCCGCCCTGCACTGCTGCCTCTGATACAGAGGCAGTAGCACGGGGTGGCAGCAGTCCCTGTCCACGGGACAGAGTCCAAGTTCCCTGCGGACAGAGGCAACAGCAGGGGCAGGAGGAGCAGCCTCTATCTGTGGGGAGCTCGGACCCCCCACAGACAGTGGCTCCTGCCGTAGAACACCTTCTGTCCATGGTGGACCCAGGCTCACTGCAGACAGAGACTGCTCCGTGGGATGCGGAGCTGCCTCTGTCCGCGGGGACCTCGGACCTTCCCGCAGACAGGGGCTGCTTCTGGACCAGCCTCTGGCCATGGCAGGCCCAGGCTTGTAGGGGTCGGGGGGGAGGCAACTGGCTTGAAAGCCAGCTCCCTGTGTGTATTGATTGGCTCCAGTCAATCCCTCACCTTCTGCGTTGCTGCCTCTCAATCAGAGGGCAGCAGCAATGGGGGGGCAGGAGGGGCAGGCAGATCTTGTGTTTGTGGGGAGCGGGCTTTTAAGCTAGCTCCTCCTGGACACCGGCTCCCATTCTCCCTTCCCTCCTCCTACCCCCCATTCCCTTGCTGCCACTGATACAGAGGCAGCAAGGGGAGGAGGGGGAATGCATATAGTCAACAAGATTAACCAATAAGCCCAGGCTTATTGGTTCATCATTAGTCATCTACACATTGACATCCCTAGTGAATATTATACCTGTTCTCCCTCCCTCAAATGATACATTCCAGAGGAATGGAGGGAGCTCTATTGTTTCCAAAGAGGCATTTAAAATAACTTAGGCCACACAGTGTAAGTTGCTCTTGTTCTGCTCATGAATTACATTTCTTTGCCGCTTATGCTGTAAGGCACCGTGGTTCCAAGTGGTCCAGTGTCTTATTCTCCTCAAGTCAGGGCTGTGGCGAAAAGTCAAGAGGGCCATTAACTGTTCCATTTTCAGCTCACTCAGAACTGGGGAGCTACCATCTTGCTGCCCGTTAGTGAATTAAGACCTGAAAAAACTTGCTCTCCCCATTCAGTTGCATGGGAGAAGCAAGGTGGTTTGACCAGGGTTTTTACTGTTTTGTTTTAAGTTGGACTCTTTATGGAAAGAACATATTTCATTGTGTAGCTTTGCACAGGAAGGGTCATGGGAGGGAGGCCAGTAAGAAGAGCGGAGGGAGCGTGGCTACTGCCAGTGAGGGGTGAATCTGAAAAAGTCTGGTGGAAAAGCAAGGCTGGGAAGAACTGTAAGTTTCTAGTGAGTGAGATTGGAGAGCTTGGGCAGGGAGCCTGGCATTTGAGCAAAGCTTAGGCTAAAGTTCGACTGATTTTGAGGCATACAGAGGTTTTAGGAAACAGTTTGATGGAAGCTTTAAAGACCACGTGTAGCCCTGGTGGATAGAGCCCTGGATCAGGACACTGGTCTATTCCTGGCTCTGTCATTAGCTGGCTGGGTGGCTTGGGCAAGTCTGTGTGCCTCAGTTTCTCCATCTGTAAAGTGAAGACAGTATTGACTTTCCTAAAGCACTTTGAGATCTGCTGATAAAAAGCTCTATCTAGAAGAGCTGGATTTTATAATTATTAAGGAAAAGCAAATAGAGCTAAAGGGAGGGTAAAAGCAAAGCGAAGTGTTTATGGGTAGGTGGGTGCTCTTCCAAAACCGGTTCATACTTGCCTAAAAACAGCAGCATTCCAAGACCTCCTTTAAACTTAGAAAACAAGTGGACCTGGTGTGCCATTGCCACACGTAGTCATTTTTCCCAGCGCAAAGTCAATATGAAATGCCACCATTCTGATGTGTCATTTACAGAGTGGGTGTAAAATGCTTACACCAAGCAAAGGTGTTTGTTCTTTCAAAGTTCTCTCTAACAGTAGCCACCACAGGCTACGGACCCAGCCAAAGGAATATTCCTACTTCTTCAGGAACTTCTATAGCTTGGAGATCGTGTGTATGCGATTATTTTTATGGAGAATTTTGATGACACCTCGCAGGAATTTTCTCTTAATATCTAGTGACGTAACAGAAATATTTGACTTGGGTAAAATGCACTGCACAACATGTGCCAGATGAAGAATTGTATTGGGTTTGGCACCATTTGCGCTGTTGCTTGCTCCTTACTGGTGACCACTGAATGTGTTCAGATATAAAGATATTTGTAGAAAGAGAATAGACACCAGGGATGTAAAGTCCCATTTATTTGGGTAACCATCTAAGCATATTGTTTAACCGGTTGGCCTATTAAAGTAGGGTTAGGTGGGGAGGCCAATGGAGCAGCTCCTATCTGTGGCACCCTTCCCACCCCCACCCCCCTCCTCGTGAGGCTGAAGCAGCTCTAGCCTGCGGCAGGTGGGGAGCTGCTCCAGCCCCCACCAGTTAACCTTAACTGTTAACTCATCTCACCCGTTAAGGTTAAACATTCACATATGTAATAGGCACCCTTTCTGAAAGGAAAGCATAGAACCCTCTGGCTCCTAGAACACAAGTTAACATGAATCTGTATTTCATTTTTCTATTAAGCATTCCAGAAGCTCATCAAATGAGGGACAGGGGGGAGATGAAGTAAGCTTTGGAAACCAGACATAGAATTTTCAGCAATATCCATATCTAGAAAGGACTGAAGCTTGGAACAACAAATGAGAGTAGAACAGGAAATGTTTAGTTAGACGCAATCAGGTTATTTTCTTTATTTTGAGGTTTGGTTAAATTCTGTGCCCTTCCCCCCTCCCAGGGACGGACACACGCACATACAATAACAGAATTGCTTCTCTGGGATTCAGTTTCACTGTGCCCTGGGACATTGAACAACCAAGTATGACTTACCAATTTGTTTTGTTAATAAATTTACTTCTTTTAAGACTATGATCTGTTTCCTAGAAAGCAAAAGATTCTGTGTGCATGTGCCTGAGACTTAAGGTCTGCTGTTAGGAGTTAGTTAGTTTCAAGCTCTCTTCTAAGGGAGAGTTAAAGAGGTTGGAGGTACCCCACCAGAAGAAATTCCCAAATGTGTATTCCTTGGTTCCAAAAGGGGGGGTTACATTTGGATGGTAGCAGCGTACCCCCAAAGTCAGGGAATCTGTGACCTTGGGTTTTTTTAAACAGAAGATCTTAGTGACAGGGTATTTTAAGGTCTCTTAGGGTACGTCTACACTACAGCGCTAGTTCGAACTAACTTAGTTCGAATTAGTTAATTCGAACTAAGCTAGTTCGAACTAACGCATCTAGAACTAAAAACTAGTTCGAACTAGCGTTTTGCTAGTTCGAACTAGTAAGTCCACATTGAGTGGACTCTGAACAGGGCTTAAGGATGGCCGGAAGCAGTGCCGGCAGGGCATAAAAGGAGGACTTAGAGCATGGAGATGCTGTCTCAGGCTAGCCGAGGGCTGCGCTTAAAGGGTCCCGACCCCCACCCCGGACACACAGTTCTAAGGGGTGCCCCGCTTGCAAAGAAGTTCTGGCTTGGAGTGCCCTGAGTGCCCACACTGGGCACATCACACCACTCGGCCATCAGCCCGGCTGCACTTGCCGCAGGCTGCCATCTGGGGAGAGGGAGTAATTGGGGGGCTGCAGGAGAGCTTCCACCCCCAGAAGCCCGCAGAGCCAGCCCAGTCCTCCCCATCGGGGGCTCGTACCCCATTCCTCCCTCACCTCCTTCCACTTACCCTTCCCTAGCCCCCCTTCTTATTGATGTACAAAATAAAGATAACGTTTCTTCCAACATTGACTCTGTCTTTATTGAAAAAAACTGGGGGAGACTGGGAAAAGGAGGTGGGAGAGGGGAAGAGAAAGGCTGGGAGAGGGGAGGGCAACTAACATGATCAGGGGTTGGGAACAGGTCCCAGATGAAGAAAGGCTACAGAGACTGGGACTGTTCAGCTTAGAAAAGAGGAGACGGAGAGGGGACAGGATAGAGGTCTCTAAAAGCAGGGGTTGGGTGGAGAGGGTGCATTCAGAAAAGTTCTTCCTGAGTTCCCATAAAGAAGGACTAGAGGACACCAAAGGAAAGGACTGGGTAGCAGGCTTGAAACTAGTAAGAGAAAGTTGTTGTTGTTGACAAAGCAAAGAGTTAACCTGTGGAACTCCTTGCTGCAGGAGGCTGTGAAGGCTAGAACTAGAACAGAGTTTAAAGGGAAGTGAGATAAAGTCATGGAGGTTGGGTCCATGGAGTCCTATTAGCCAGAGGGTAGGAGTGGTGTCCCTGCCCAAAGTTTGTGGAAGGCTGGAGAGGGATGGCACGAGACAAATGGCTTGGTCACTGTCTTCGGTCCATCCCCTCCAGGGTCCCTAGGGTCGGCCGCTGTCGGCAGACAGGCTACGGGGCTAGATGGACCTTTGGTCTGACCCAGGACGGCCATTGTAAGCTCAGGGCTCAGTGTCGGGGGTCTCAGTGGACCCCCTTGATTTTCATGCACACCTGGTCCTGGGTGGCCAGGCTGGCAGCTCTCCTGCCCTAGACGGCCACTTTCCTGTGCCTAGTGCGGAGATCGTGGACGAGGTCCACGATGTCCGCACTAGCCCAGGAAGGTGCCCGCCTCTTGCGGTCCAGGGCAAGCTCCCGGGAGCCGCCAGCCTGGTCCCGGCAAGAGGGGGTGGGCTGGGGGGCATCGGGTGGGTGGCTCTGTGCCGTGCCAGGTGCAGGGTCTGCTAGCTGGGTGCTGGCAGGCTTGCACCCGGCACGGGCACCGTAGCCAGCCCGTGCCCCTTTAAGGGGTCCGGGGCCAGGAGGGGGGCATAGAGTTTCCCTGGTGTTGGCCAGAGTGGCCACCAGGGAAACCTGGGGAGGGCTAGCCTCCCACTAGTTCGAACTAAAGGGCTACACAGCCCTTAGTTCGAACTAGCTAGTTCGAACTAGGCGTTAGTCCTCGTAAAATGAGGTTTACCTAGTTCGAACTAAGCGCTCCGCTAGTTCGATTCAAATTCGAACTAGCGGAGCGCTAGTGTAGCACCTATTAAAGTTAGTTCGAACTAATGTCCGTTAGTTCGAACTAACTTTGTAGTGTAGACATACCCTCACAGGCCCCCTCCTTCTGCAGCTGAAGTGCCAGACCAGGGAACAGCTTTGACAGTGACGAAGACAAGATCCCCACTCTTGAGTGTGGGAGTGGCCATATAAGTCCTGACCTTCCATAACAGTGGGAGCTGGGTGACAAAAATGGAAGTATCTTCAGAAACTGACACTTGAGGACTTCAGAAATTCAGAGTTTGTGGTTAGAATTATAATTAAATCTGCACTAAATCTGGAGTTAAAATGTTGAGGCTTATGAGGAATTGGGTTTAATAAATAAGCTTTTTTTTTTCTGGTAAATATTTACAATTCATGAGTAAAGAACTGAGTTTCTGGACTTTTGTATAATGTTAGTACAGAAAATAACCAGGAGTTTAACTTAAATGGAAGTTTGGGGAAGATGAAGATAGGAACTAATGACTGGTGTGGAAAAGGTAAAGTGTTATTTACTCCTCATAACACAGAAGTAGGGAGTCACCAAATGAAACTACAGGCAGCAGGTTTAAAACAAACACAGGAAGTGTTTTTTTCATACAACACACAACCTGTGAAACTCTCTTCCAGAGGATGTTGCAAAAAATAAGACCGGTTCAAAAGAGAATTAAATTACATTCATGGAGGATAGGTCCATCAATGGGTGAAAGGGATGGTGCCCCTAACCTCTGTTTGTCAGAAACTGAGAATGGGTGACTAGGAATTAATCGCTTGATTCATTCTGTTCTATTCATTCCCCTGGAGGTACCTGGCATTGGCCACTGTCAGAAGACAGGACACTGGGCTACATAGGCCTTTGGTCTGACCCAGCATGGGCATTTCTATATTCTTATAGCAAGTTTTAAAAAGGAACAAAGCTTCAGATATTGGAATCTACAAAATAATAAAAGCAGAGGCCATTCATAAAAATGCACAGTAATTTTCAGACCTGAATAAAATATCATTAAGGGTAAAATCTAAACAGTATTAAAAGAAATGGACAATAACATTACTAAACAATGTACAAAACGGATATCAGACAAGATCACAAAGAGAAAACAGTTTCTTGCCATTTTAACCAGAAAGGACACTCTCTCAATGACTTAGCCACCTGCATTCTACTACAAAGACCTTTTACATCTGCACTTGAAAGGGAATCCTCTGAACTGTCATTCATGTTAAAATTCGACACTCTCCAAAAAGGAATGAACAAACACTCGAACTATCTTACCCATTACCAAGATAGCTTCCCCAATTATCACCTCTAATACCATTAACTCACAAACATCCCACTCTCCCCACCTCTAATATCATCAATTCACAGACACTTACCTTCCTTCCTCCCCCCCCCCCCCCGCATCCCCCTCCTGTTCTGAAATGTGATTTGTCCTTTTCATATGTGTTCATTTTTTTTTAATTGTATCCTTTGGTATATATGGTTGTGACTATTTTCTTCCACTATTTGATCTGAGGAAGTGGGGCTGGCCCACGAAAGCTCATCACCTAATAAACCATCTTGTTAGTCTTTAAAGTGCTACATTGTCCTGCATTCTGCTTCTACTAAAAAATAGTTTTTAAAAAAATTTATCACCACTTCGTATATCAGATTAAGTGACTGCTGAACATTTTTAAATCTCTCCTTTTATACCATCTTGGATTAAGAGTAAGAGTGAGACATGATTGAAAACCAGTCAGTCTCACGGTTGGATAGCCTTTCTTCTGGAGAATTGAGTAAAATTAAGGTGAATCATTCTAGGGCAATGAGCATGATGGAGACGTGATGAAATTCAGGTTCTTTCCTAGTTAGCTATTCTGTGCAAGTACTAAATGAAATGAGATGACCATGTTTAGATAGAAAAATGATGTTCAGTGATAACTAGAGTTGAGTGAATAATTGATTTCTTTAAAAAATATAATTAATTTCCTGAATTTTTTTCTCTCTGTTTTTCTTACATGTGAAAAAAACATGGGTAGTTTTGTGTCATTTTGGGGTGGTTTTGCCCTTTTTTTAAATTTCGCCCATTTTCTAAATAAAATGTCATTTCAAAAGGAAAAGTCAAAGTATTGTTTTGAAATAGTCATAACAACCCATTATGATCCTTATTTTTAAAATTCAATTTTTTATGAGAACACTGTTCACCAAACTTGGCCTGAATTTGTGAATAATTTAGGTGCCCATAAGAGATGAATTTCTCTGTTAGTTTATTTTTTGCTGAGAAAAAAAATCACCTAACTCTGCTTACAGCAGCTAAGTGAAAAGAGTGTAGTAATATGAGAGCCTGAAACAAAAGCTCATGTAACAAAGGCCTGATTTGCGGCTCGAGGCCTAGCTAACAGTGGCCAAATAGGGTTGCCAGATGGTTTAACCAAAAATACCGAATTATCCCTCCCCCCCAAAAAAAAACACCAGGGAAAAAATTCTGTTGGGGGGGGGGAAGGAGAGGAGACCAAAGTTGTTGACCTAATATAAAATAAAATTAAAAAATAAAAAAAAAAACAGCGTGGGCCCTTTAAGAAATGTTTTTGAGGATTTTTGGCCCTAACGGGCTGCCGGCTGCCATCTTGTCTCTGCTTCGGGCCAGACAGCTCCCCTGCAGAACCAGGTAAGCACCCTAGATTTTTCGCCTCTTGACTGGGAAAAAAATCAGAAAATACCGAACATTTTAGGTGTCCGGTATTTTCTGAATTTTTTTTTACTGGACAGGAGGCGAAAATACCGGACTGTCTGGGTCAATATCGACACCTGGCAACCCTATGGCCAAAACTTTGCTAATACAAAGCAAAGCTAAGCTGGGAGCAAGAGGCAGGCTCCTGCTCACAGAACTTTGCATGAACAGAGCTGATAGTATAAAACTCTAAGGGTAATAGGCCCGGGTGTAGAACAGTAATTGGTACTAGGTATTGTCTGTAAAACAGTAATTAGTATGGGGCAGATGGTAGAAGGATGGTAACAACACCTCATTTAAAAGGACCTTGGTACCCACCCTCCCCACAGATAACAGGAAAGGGTCTGTAATGACAGCAAGATGGATAGATGTTCTGATGGAACCAGGAGGCGCAGGGTGGTAGCTAAGTAATGTCAGAGGTGGCAACCTGATATGCCAGGACTGATGTGTAACTTGTTTGTATCTTGACACCTGTATATACAGTTGTGTCTTGTAGGGGCTGTCTTTTCCTGCCTCGGAGGCAGCATCTCATTCCTGGCACTGATTGCATCCTATCCATTGTCAGGGGGGACATATGCGTAGTGGTTCAGTAGAGTCTACTTATAACTATTACTATACTTCATTTGACAATAAACCTGGCCAGGCGTCTTATTTGTGGTCTTGTGGCTGTCGCGTAGTCTGCTGTGTTGACTACTTGCACAAAGGCAACACAATGCATAAGAGGTGCACGCATACACTCAGCCGAATGGTTATCCTCACTGATGGCGCAGGAGACCCGCCAGGACACCACACCAGTGTATCCTCACTACCACGTAAAACTTCCCTGTTGTCTTCTCAGAAAAGGAAACTGAGCTCTGGAGATGGCAGCCATGAATACAAATCTCCTGTCCTGGTGCCATGTGATGAATGGTTAAAGTGTCATTACCAAAAGGAATATGTTTGTGATGAAGGAAATATTTTTGTAGTAAAGTATCATAGCCTGTATCACAATAGAATCTTCTTAATAGGAATACCCTCTTCCCCATTGAAAGGAATTCCAGCACCTGCTTCATAAGAATGACCACGTTAATAGTAATGCAGCTGTCTGAGTAGCACAGTCTATCATGTTACTGGAGCGGGAAGAGTCAGGACTGGGAACTGAGCCTGCTGCTTGCCCACAGCCTGTAGCAATAGCAGCTGTGAGATGCCCATCATAACGGACAGCATGTGTGGCTGGCATAGGAGCACATTTATTGTTGTGACTCGAACAGTACTTTCTGCCTGACTCACAGCAGTGGGTTGGATCTCTTCAATTAAAGGTGAAAACTCCGAGAAACTTCCGATTCAGACCAGCAGAATAGTAAGCCCAGTTAACTTCATTGAGGGCATACCCGTTAGATGGAACGGTCATCCCTATTAAGCAGTAGTCTCACAGCCCAAAACGTGGGGTACATCCAGCAATTGATCTATGCTCCGTTCCAGTGGGACTTCCGCGCAGACCACATGGGCGAGGCCTTGCCTTTTAAAGCTTTATGCTGCATGTAGTACACTCATGCTCAGATAAAATATAATAAAGCAGCCCAATGCACACAGCAAGCGCTTGCTGATTTACATTCATCCCAGGAGGAAACATGTATAGCTGGAAGAAACAAAGTACTAAGTAGATGCATGTTAACCTAGGAAGGAAAAAATAATTAGGATCCCAGTAGAGAAAGTACCAGGGGAGGGGGAAAATTGAGAGTCTAAATCTGACTGCTGGAGAAACTAGATTACTACAAACACACACACAAGCTGTAAAATTATTGTAAAGGAAACAGGCTGCAACTTGTTAGACAAATCCTAAAAGAAAGCTGAAAAGTGACTGGTACGTAATTCTTGATAGTTTTCATTACAAGTACGCATGTACATCCCACTGCTGTCCCACAACCTCCCTGTGTGCCAAAGTCTCTCTCTGCCCCGAACCTGTAATGCGGAATCACAATTAAAGCTAAGCAGAGACTAGGACTAGAGTTTCTAAGGAATTTTTTGAGGTTTTGATGAAAAATTGAAATCCAGAGTATTTTGATTCCCAATGCTGTTGCCACCGTGCTTCATGGGAACTGTAGTTCTGATGTTTCGTACACCTGTGATTGGGCATGCTTTCTAGTCGGATCACCTGCTTTGGAGTGTACCAGTCTCTTTTGGGAAGGGGAGGCGGTATATATGGCAATCGTATGTCTATGTTGAATCTGAGGTGATGTAGTCAAGCCAGAGAGCCTACCCCTTAGAGGACAATGGGAGCATGAGACACCAGAGCGACATTTCCCAATCAAAAGGGATGGCTCGAGGTGGGATTGCAGCAGGCACAATCTCTGCAGCGTACAATGTTAAATGGGAACAGAATTTAGCTCAGTATATTACAGGTTGAACCTCTCCAGTCTGGCACTCTCTGGTCTGGCAACATCCATGGTCCGGCATGACTTGTTAGCTGGATGTCCACTTATCATGGCTGTGGCCAAGTTTCCCACAGTCCCATAAAGTTTGTTTACAGCCACCAGTCCTGGCTCTCAGTGGTCTGTGTTATTTAGCTCTAATTTGCCCCTAAATGTCTTCTGAGAGTCCAGTAAGCAGTGGAAGTGTTGGTAATGTTGCTAGATACCATTGACCTCCCATGGTTCAGCAAATTCTCTGGTTCGGCAAAGGTGAGGTCCCAAGGGTGCCATACTAGGGAAGTTTAACCTGTACCTCTAATTTATTATCTGGAACCTGGCCTCCAAGCTGGTTGCACTGCCAGTTTCATCAAACTGTTTATGAGTTTATTTTACTTTTGCTTTTTGGGTATTTTAGAGGGGGCGAAGGAGGTTTCCCATTTGCTGAAAAGAAGCAAAAGCCCATTTTCTCTATTCCCAAAGCTTTAGGATGAACACATCACAGACTTCTTGTTCAAAGACATTTTATATTTGCTGATGGGAAAATATTCTTTCAAGAGACTGTTGCAGCCATGAGGATTTAAACATCAAGAAGAAAACGTTATGCAGAACCAAATGGAATAATCACTCATCCCTTTATTATTATTCATTGGAAACATTTAAGTTCCCATCCTTACACAACTGCATACAGTATCAGAATAGCGATAGGTTTTAAAAACTTGCATTTAATTTTTGGGATGTCTGTTTCACGGTTTGCTGGTCCACCTTTTGTACTCCCCGCACAGTTACAGTTAATGTATACTATTCTGGGTGATGTTTTTGGTCACGTCTCCACTTATCAGAGGATTGATGCTATGGTGATTGATCTTCCAGATTCGATTTAGCAGGTCTAGTAAAGACATTCTAAATCAAATGCTGAGGGCACTCCTGTAGGCTGAGAGTACTCCCATTGACTTCTGACTGTGGAGATGGCTCCAAGATTGGCTTAAGATATGTTGATTCTAGCTACATTATTTACATAGCTAGAGTTGCCCACTTAAGCTGACATTCCTCCCCCCTGGGCTACGTCTACACGGGCCCCTTCTTCGGAAGGGGCATGCTAATTTTGAAAGTGGGAATAGGGAAATCCGCGGGGGATTTAAATATCCCCCGCGGGATTTAAATAAACATGGCCACCGCTTTTTTTCCGGCTTTGGGAAAAGCCGGAAAAAAGCGTCTGGACTGGCCCGATCCTCCGGAATAAAGCCCTATTCCGGAGGATCTCTTATTCCTACTTCAAAGTAACTGCATAACTTCAAAGTAGGAATAAGAGATCCTCCGGAATAGGGCTTTATTCCGGAGGATCGGGCCAGTCTAGATGCTTTTTTCCGGCTTTTCCCAAAGCCGGAAAAAAAGCGGCGGCCATGTTTATTTAAATCCCGCGGGGGATATTTAAATCCCCCGCGGATTTCCCTATTCCCACTTTCAAAATTAGCATGCCCCTTCCAAAGAAGGGGCCCGTGTAGACGTAGCCCTGCAGTATACACCTGGCCTTTGTCATGAGGACAAATCCCCACTAGGAATTAGGCTGACCTTTCAAAACTGTCACCAGCCCAGTGCACTCATTTATTATTCCAGTACAAAGACTCACTGGCCAGCTCTCCTCCATAACCTGCAACCCAGACAAAGTTTCCCCTCCCTATTGTGACACACATATTGTTTTGTTGTCTTTTTTCCTTCAGCTAACTGCCTCACTTCCACCATTTCTGTACCAGTGCAGACTTCTGTGGGATTACTCATAATTTACACCCAATATGATAGCAATCAGAATAGGATCTTCTGAGTCTCTTTGCAAATTAACCCTCCTCTAACTCAGATTTGCCTGTCAAAAAATTAATAATTCATCCCTCCATCTCAGGCAATTGGACAGAAAGAATTTTGCAAATCGGGTTGCCATTCAACTCAACAGATAAGCACCGGGACCTTAATTTGTGATCGAAGACTCAAACCCATATTCCAGATGTGTGAATATATAGAGAGCAAATTAATGGACATAAGTATAAGATAAAGCCATATACATTATGCCAGTCTGAAGCTGTATTCATTTTTAAACACAAAATTAATTACTGTAAATTGAAATCCTGGTTCTGTGTCTTAATAAATAATGCCTTTTTAACCCCCTTATGTATTTCCTCGTTAGAGAACAGGCATGAACAAATACGTTTTTAAAACAGAACAGGAGAAGAGTTGTTTGGTAGACCGACTTTCCTTGTAGGATTGCTTCTTAAATTAAATGTGTTCCATCCCCTCTATGGCTGTATTATAAAAGCATGTTATATAATTCTCTATAGATATCAACAGACAGATGTATCTATGGGTTTTGGCAGCTCAATGTAATTTGAGCATAAAACTTGAAGTATGTTTTATAGTTTCTCATTAATAATATTTGAGAATTATGTTCATCGGAGGCAGCAAACATAAATTTTAATGTTTAGGCATGCTTTATACGGGGACCCTGCAGAGAGCCTCATCGGGTCCTATTCTGATTTCTGTTGCATTGGTGTAAATTCGCTATATGCCTAAAATGATTGGACGTTGTCACGGGAAAATAAAAGCCAGGGATCCCAGAAGCCTTTTTTTGTTTTATAATCTGTCAAGCAAATGTGGAAAATTCTATTCATTACTCTCTCCCTTGACATTCTGAATTGTAATGAGAACCATTGGTTGAAGAACTCAAATTGGAAATGAGACGTTTCGCCCCATAGTTAGCTAACTGTCGAGGCACCTTACCAAGGGAAGTGTTAATTGCAATGCTTTTTTTGTGATGGTACCCACTTTTTTGAGGAGCACTCACTGCTTTCCCCCGGCACAGTCCCCAGCTGGCCCTGGGAGCACTTGATCCACACAGAACACACGGTAATTAAAGGGGGCCACGTTTCATCTTGGTGGGTAGTTTGGGTTTTTTTTCTCGACAATTTTTTGTTCAGCAACCCAGTACCGGCACTTTTTTTTTTTTTAACAAAAAAAAGTACTGGTTAAGTGTTACATCACACAGAGATTTTAAATCAAGACCAGTTGTCTTTCTCAAAGATATGCGCTAGTTCTCTAGTGTTTGATTGCCGTTGATATCAATACTCTTCACTTCAGGGCTACTCAACACACAGCCTCTCTGTTTGCGGCCCACAGTGTGGTTTGTGTTTACGTGAGGCTCAAGAAATGTCCTACGAGTGGGAGGCAAAGCAAAAAAGTAGTCAATGTAGTCATCTTCTGTTGATATGCTTTTTGGTAGTTATATTCCTGGACTGTCATTGCTCAATAAAAGTGCTGTCATATGGGTGGAAATCAGGTAAATATTGCATTTTATTAATATCAGCAGAGCTGACTTAAATGGTGCCTGGGTATTGTGTAGTCTTGCCTTAATCTTTATATTCATGCAGTCAGTGTGAAAGAAGCTATTTGCATATTTTGCACATATATGCAACCACGCTTGAGTTGTGGCCCTTGGCATGTGATATGAGTAGCATTGTGGCCCCCAGGGCTTCCAAAGGGGAGTAGCCCTGACTTACATCAGAGGGAAGAACAATTCTTGCCAAACCAGGAATTCCTGTGTTTCTTAAACTGTGTGAGGCTGTTGGAGGTGTGCTGCAGAGAACAACAGACCCCACTCATGCCGGTGTGTGTGTGTGTGTGTGTGTGTGTGTGTGTGTGGAGATGTCCCCTGCCTCTGTGTAGACTTTGTGGAAGGAGGGTGTCCTGCTTTGTCCCACCCCAGAGTCAGGTAGCTGGGGCCACATGCCCAGGGGTGGTGGTATGGCACAAACTTGCACATGCATAGGTTGCTGCATGATCCGTGGACAGCAAGGCCCACACACGCAGTCCCTGGTTTCCATCCCCCTCCTGAATAAGGGGACAGTGATGGCACTTACAGATCATGCGTACCCGAGGGCTCTGCAGGCCCACCTGTGCAGTGGAGGGGTACCAACAGCAGCTCCTGGGGGCACTGCGAGACCTGCTAATAGATATTTCGAAATAACACTGTAGTGTAGACACACCCGGAGGGAAGAGCTGAGGAAACTTTTCAAAAAATATTTATTTGAGGGGTATTTTCCCCCTCCCAAATCTTTATCTAGGAGTATCTGGAATGAAATTCAGAGAAGGTAGATTTGAGCTAGAAAACACAGGAAATAAATCTAAACTGGAACATAATCTGTGAAATAAATACCCCTGGGAAATAGGGGTATCTGCATTACCCTCTGATATCTGCATTCAAGGGAATAGAGGGCCTGTGAAAATTATTTTGTCTTTTAACTCACTAACTTCTGATTCCCGGCATACATCTATCTGGCCATATACTTCAATTGGCATCCTGGGTTTGAAACCTATTTAACATGATTTTTAAAGCTGATCAATAAACTACTCCCAGCCTTCTGGGTCTGGGATTGTTCAGCTTTGAAAAGAGGACTGGAGAAAGTGAATAAAGAAGTGCTGTTTACCTCTTCACATAACAAAAGAACCAGGGATCACCCAGTCAAATGACTTGGCAGCAGCTTTAAAACAAACATAAGGGAGTGCTACTTCACCCAATGCACAGTCAAACTATGTACCTTGTTGCCTGGGTCTGAGGTGAAAGCTAAAAGTGTAACTAGGTTCAAAAAAAAGAAAGGTTAATGGAGATTAGGTCCATCAGTGGCTATTAGCCGAGATGGTCAGGGACACAACCCATGCCCTCTCTGACCCTAAACCTGCCTGCCAGAATCTAAGACTGAAAAACAAGGAATTATCCTGTTCTGTTCATTCCTTCTGACAGATCTGGCACCAGCCACTGTCAGGAGACAGGATGCTGGGCTAGATGGACCTTTGGACTGACCTTGTATGGCCATTCTTAAATTCTTATGTCGTCTTTCCAGCACTGTGTTAGAGATTGGACACTCCCCCTCAAAGCAGCATGTATCATTTTCCTCTCATTACCTTAAGCAAAGTATTAATGATTTTCTTCTGACTTCAGTAGCTTCACTGTGTAGACTATCTTCTGTATCTTTTCTAAATGTCTGTGACAACAAAAGGTGCAGATATTTGCATTGTATGCTTCTGATTTCCAAGTGGGTTGTGCAGTTGATTGCTGCTACTTTTTGGAATATTTGTCCTAGCTGGCGAGGAATGAATGGCTTTTTAAAGAAATTTCCTTTGGCCATGTTTCTTTTTCATCATTATCATGAATGGCTAATCCATTTGGACTTGGCTGTATTGCTTGTGATGACTCTATTCACAGCCCCAGAGGTTGGAACACTGCGGACTTTCATTTCTCCCCTCAACAGGTATAGTATAGGCCGTAGCAATACAATACGTTGTCCCACCAAAGTACCTTAGTCCATGTATCTTGATGCATCATCGTTATGGGGAAGGGAGTAATTGAGTTGGTAGACCCTTTTAGTCCAAGACTTCTTTGCCAAGAATGTAAACCTGGGACTCAGTTAGGACAATGCACGTTATGAGGCAGAGACTTCTCCAACCGGAGCTATACTGAACATAAATTCATTTTACTTGGGCCCTTGGATGTTAAAGACTTCCTGAGATGCCTAAGGGAGTAGAATACACAGTGTCCATTAATTTTAATGGGAATTTGGCATTACTTAGGCAGGTCTGAAAATATCAGCCTTGATCTCTTCATCAAGCACCAACTTGTGTCCTGAAGTAGGCAGCATTTCAAAGCCAATTTCAAATCCAATTGAGCCATCCAACCCTACAGGTGAATGGTTAATCTTCATTGGAGCAGTGTTATAATATTTGATTATCTTTCTTTGGCACACATTGTTGTATTCTTTTGCACATCTGGAGTGAAATCCTGACTTCAGTGAGACCAGAATTTCATCCCTGATTTACCATACTGTTAGGTACAGTATCACAAAGCCATTTGTCTGTGAACAATTCAAATTTCTTCCATGCCTGTTTTGGAGAGCTAAGGAAGTTGAATATTTTCATAGTTTGCTTCTCCAAAACTTCCCCCTTCCCACTTTTCCCTTGTTTTACTTTCCTTTTGACAACAAATAACTTGTCTTTGGAAACAGATGTGCTTGTAGGGGGAATCTTGAGAAAAGGTGATTTAACTTTGTCAGCTGACAGAAAACGTTCCATTCTTAGGACTAATGTTTCCCTCGGGGATGTATGTCAAGATGAGGTTGCCGGTATACATCTCAGACGCAACTTGCACTAGGATTTCTGTAATTTTCTCTGGTGCATTATGGACATGTTACCAGAGTCACACATTTACAATTAAAACTAGCTCATTTTTTATTTCTTTGTGGCACCCATTTATTATTTCCAGAGAACTTGGTTTTCTCACCTCTTTGATTTTGTGCTGAGAGTCCAATAAGAGATTCTCTCTTGAAAAGTCAGGCTTAGGCCAGACAGATTTCCGAGGGAAAATCTTGGGTGTCTGTATTGGCTATCTCAGGCCAAAAACTGATGGGCTCTTTTCCCCAATATAGCAAGAAAACAAAAAAATTTTGGAGAGGTAACCAAAAGTTCCAGTATGTAGATATAAATTTCAAGCTTAAAATGTTACTGCTATAAAAACAATGAGGAGTCCTATGATACCTTAAAGACTAAGGCTGTGTCTAGACTGCAGGGTTTTTTCGAAAAAAGTAGACTTTTTTTGAAAAAACTTCACCTGCATCTAGACTACAGCCATGTTCTTTCAAAATTAAATCGAAAGAACGCGGCTTTTCTTTCGACGGCGGAACTCTTCATTTCACGAGGAATAACGCCTTTTTTTGAAAGCGCTCTTTGGAAAGCATCCAGACTGCCTGGGTGCTCTCTTTCGAAAAAGCAACTTGCTTTTTCGAAAGTACTGATTGTAGTCTAGATGCTTTTTTTCGAAAGAAGCTTTTTCGAAAGTATCTTTCGAAAAAGCCTCTTTCGAAAGAGGCTTGCAGTCTAGACGTAGCCTAACAGACGTATTTGGGCATATGCTTTTGTGGTTAAAAACCACTTTGTCAGAATCAAGATGTTATTTCTGCGTTATCCTTTGTATCTTGTCTGCCCTTAAGTGTGCTAAATTTCACTTATCAGTTCATATGTGGAGCAGAGTAGTTAGGAATTGATTAAGCAGGCACTCTAGACGCATGCTAGGGCCCTGGGCCCTGGAATCATAGGATGGCATCAGAAAATCTCAACTTTAATTGAGGGGAAATAGTTACTAAACGTCAGGGGAGCTGACAGCTATGCCGAGCCCCTGGGCAAAGTGGGAGAGAGGGGGCAGCTCCACGCTTCTGGGAGGGACTGGGCCTCAGGGAGAGGGTCATAGCTGAGGCAGCCAGCCCTCAGCACTGCCTGGAGCATGCCAGGACAGCCCCCTCTCCACCCCAGCCCTGAGAGTTGCCCGGAGCATGCCACATGGTTCTCTGGAGGTGATTAAAAGAGCCCCGGGCTCCAGCCGCTGCACGGCTGCAGTAGTAGCAGCCAGGAGCTCCTAGCCCTTTAAAACTGCTGGGCCCTGGGGCAACGGCCTCCTTTGCCCTCCACCCACATTGGTGGGTCTGCTAACCTGTGAGTAAAACCTTGGAAATAGGTTCTGAAGGTAACCAAGGCATTTATTTCTGCCTGAGTCGGTTATGAAACGATAGCTCTGAGAGGTGTGAATGGCTCCATTCCTCTTAAAGGGGTATTTACTACTACTATATCTTCTCATAAAGGGCTATTAGCCAGTCTGGGTAAGGAATGGTGTCCCCAGCCTCTGTTTGTCGGAGGGTGGAGATGGATGGCAGGAGAGAGATCGCTTGATCATTACCTGTTGGATTCACTCCCTCTGGGATACCTGGCATTGGCCACTGTCGGCAGACAGGGTACTAGGCTGGATGGACCTTTGGTCTGACCCAGTATGGCCATTCTTATTTCACGTATTTATTTTTAAATCAAATGCAGATAAAATGTTGTATCAATCCAAAGTAACAACACAAACTAAGGGAGCCAATTAGTAAAAACAGAGAGCTAGGAGGGAGGTCAGAGTAGACAGGATTATTGTGTGGAATCAGTTCCTTATTGGACAAATCTCAATCATGGCTCTCTCTGAACTTGGGGGGGCTCCGTGATCACATGGCCACTGATTGTTCTCAAAACACTCCCTTCTATACTGTGGTGAATCTGCCACCTGGTGTCTAACTGTATTTTTTCCCACTGTCAGTGATGAGGAGGGTATGAGTTTGTTCTGTAAATACATGAGCACTCTCTCTCATTTCCTGAATGTTATCAGACGGAGCCAGGATCCTTCTTGGTCTTGCTTAAATGTCTTCTCTTCCTCCTGTGAGACAGACCCTTAGCAGCAAGGGCGATTTATATCTTTGGTACAAAGAGTACAGGCATTGCTTTTGCAGGTTTTCAGCCACCCTCTCTTTGAAATCTGCAGTGGGGAGGTGTGGCTTGCTTATCACATCCGTTTTCCCGATATAGCACCATTTTGAATCTGCATCAGGGTTTGCCACATTAGCCTCAAGATTTTTATCGCGTCGATGCTAAGCTTTTTTTTTTTTTTTTTGCCTTCCATTCATGAACATCAGAGCGCTGGTCCTCGTCTTGCCTTGTTGTGAGGAGCATTGCGACGTTCCAACAAAACTAAGCCCTGAATCCCTTGAATCACAAAGGTGATTTTAAAAACAAGCTTATCGCTACTTTTGCCGACTTGAACTGACGCATCGGAAAAAATTGCCAAAATGTGACATTACCAAATCATGCCAACTGGAAAGGAAAAGATGAGACGACTGGAAGAGATGCATATGAAAGTCTGGTCTTCAGATAACACTGTGGTAGCATGAAGCCCTTGGTGGTCAGAGTAAAGAAGATTTGTGCTGGAGAAGCCCAACGGAACCTAGCTTATACAGAGCACTTCTACTTTCTCCTGAGAAGTAGGGTTAAATGCTGAAGGCTTGCACTCTGATCCTACAAAATGACCCATATGTGGGTCATTCCATACATCTTTAATTCCTGCTCTTTTACTTCTGCTGCTTTATTAATTTGTTCCTCGTTTTAGCAATACACAAGCAAGCAACAAGCTGTACCGTATGTCCTAGGGGTAATGCCTGATTTGCTGCACTCAATTAATTAGTCCTACAAAACCCAGGAACAATCTACATAATCTTGAGCAGTATCTTCTAATCTAGTACCTTATCTATTAACTAACTGGGTGTCACAGGACTACTACTCCTTTTTAAAGATACAGACTAACCCAGCTACTCCTCTGAAACATTTGATGAGGTTCCCAATACACACTAATCCCCTTCTTCCTTAACAACTGGCAATAGGAAATTAACTAAAGCTTAAAAAGGCACCCATGCCATGTTCTCTTTATCTTTCTTTCTTAAAAGTAGCTATGACTGATAGATATTTCATTGATAAAGTGCATGATTAAATTGCTGCCCAGTGCAGAAAATGCCTGATTGACTATGTATCAGAAGATGTTTGGTTTAACTGCAGCCTATCATGCGAAGCTGAGTCACAAAGAAGTTAAGTGATTGGCGAAGTGGGAAATAAAATCTGAGTAATCTCCATTCCCTTCATGTGACTACAACCTGAATGCTGGAAACGGTAAGAATTAAAAGAAGATAAATAGGCAAAGATGAGAAAACAAATCACAATGACAGTGAACAGAATAAAAAAATCCCCACCAATCTATACAGTTATACTAAGCCAACTCACGGTGTTATATTTGTAACCCTGGTTCTGTATTTTTCCTACTTCCTTCTTCTAGTTTGTCTTCTCTCATTTTATCTCTCTGCTTTGGGACCAATCCTGCAAATCTTTCATGTAAACATAGGATACTCCTGTTTAGAGCAGCTTATGGAGTTGAAATCTAAGATTGTAAGCTCTCTGGGGCTGGGACTTATACAAGCCAGTGTAGCACCCAGCTCAGTGAATCAGTGATAATTAACAAATGATAAATTGATTTGTAAATAATTAAATAGTAGGAAATGCCAATACTTGCATAAAGTATTAGCTGCATGCTATTATTCAACTACCTATGAAGGCACTGAATACGGAAAACATTTATTTTCATTTAAAAAATTGCCCAGATTTGCAATGAATTATTTGACCTATTTTAGTAATGTGTGTGCATGACAGTGTAAATTATTCATCTCTTTATGCTATGGTAGAATGAATTGCTATTAGCTAATAGATGTTTCTGTCCTTTGGTCTGCAGAATTCTATCAAGGCCTTACTTGCAGAGGTGATGAGCATCCATAAGTCCAGATGACGTCAATGAGAGCTGTGGGTACTCAGCCATCTGTAAATCAGGCCATAAAAGCCATAGGGAATCTAATTTATAGAACCATAGAAATGGAGAGCTGAAGGAGACCCTCACAGGCTATCTAATTCAGCCCCCTATATTGAGGCAGGACAACATATAGCTGCACCATCCCTGAGCAGTGTTTCTCTAACCTGTTATTAATGAATTCACCCTTGCCTACATATGACAAAGGGTAATGTGATAAACTGAATTCTTAGATACATTAATTTCACGGAAATACGCCAACGATGAATTTGTGCCTAAATCTTTCTTTCTCTGCACAAATCAAAACTTTAAAAAAAACCATTTTGCGTATACAAGTTGATTAGATGCTGAATCAGTGGGCACCGCAAATAATACTGGATCCAGGAATGAAGTATGACAAGGTGTAAAGATTCGAACATATTTTGCAAAATAGTCTAGAAACTACATATCAGCGAAAATATCTCTGCAGTGTCACTACTTCTGTTCAAATGTCACAGATATTTAGGAAGGCAGTTCAAATCAACAAACAGAATACAGAACAAGAAAAGATTCTTCCCTTATGTGGTTACAAATTAAGTTATCCTTGACAGAGATACAGAAGTTTGGTTATTTGTAAAGCAATAGGAAATGTTGTGCAAGATAATTAATTGATTGAAAACAGTTTGTGGCAAGTGTTTTGTACCAGTAATTCAAAATTAAGGATGTTTGGATAGTTGGGGTTCAGTATAAAACGGCATGTTGAACTTGCATTGCATATTATTCTATCGGGTTTCTATCACTTCTATGATTCTATCAAGTGCTTTGGAAGATAGGGTCATAATTCAAAACGATCTGGGCAAACTGGAGAAATGGTCTGAGATAAATAGGATGAAGTTTAATAAGGACAAATGCAAAGCACTCCTCTTAGGTAGGAGCAATCCATTTCATACATGCAGAATGGGAAGTGACTGTCTAGGAAGGAGTACGGCTGAAAGGGATCTAGGAGTCATAGTGGACCACAAGCTAAATATGAGTCAACAATGTGACACTGTTGCAAAAAAAGCAAACATGATTCTGGGATGCATTAACAGGAGTGTTGTGAGCAAGACATGAGAAGTCATTCTTCCTAACTGTCAGGATGGTTAAACAATTGCTTAGGGAGGTTGTGGAATCTCCATCGCTGGAGATATTTAAGAGTAGGTTGGATAGACCTCTATCAAGGATGATAGATGGTGCTTGGTCCTGCCGTGAGGGCAGGGGACTGGACTTGATGACCTCTTGGAGTCCCTTCCAGTCCTAGTGTTCTATGATTCTATGATAACCTGCAAGTAGCTGACCTACTTTATCACACAGGCTTGTTTTCTTTTATTTGGAATAGAAGCATTAACAATAGATCTGATTATTTTTTATCATCATCCTTATTTTATTCTGCATGAAGCGGTTGATAACCTTCACCTGCTCCTCCAATTCCAGCATAATCTATCCTGGTAAATCTCCAGGAAAACAGTTAAGAAGGAGATCTAGTTAGAAAGAAAATATGGGTTGGAACTTACTTCCCTCCTACTGTCTTCATGAGAACAAGATTATGTGATTTCTATGGCTGAAGCTGGAGATAATACAAAGCAGTTTTGTTTAGCTTATTGGCTATTATTTTATACACCAGCCAATTAGCCCATCATAAAATGGGATTTTCAGGTCTCTCCTCCACGTCGGTCTTCTCTCCTGAGCCTCCGGTCTCTCTCTCTCCTCCTCCTACTGCCTCCCTCCCTCCCCCTCTCAGCTCTCTCTGCCTCTGTCTCTTTCTTTCTCTTCTCCTCCCCCTCCTGCCTCTCACTCGGGGGACCGTGGAGCCCAAACAGCCGTGGGATCTGCACTCCCTGTGCTGCATGGGGAGCGCGGAGCCCAGATGGCTGCTTGCGCCACTTAATCCCACGCGGCAGCCTGGCTGAACAGCACGGAAGTCAGCCGAGTGCCGCGAAAGGGGGCGGGGTGGTGACGTTCACGGCCGGGGGCAGGGCCTGGAGCCACTGTCACACCGCACGTCACCGCCTTGCCCCCCTTCACCTCCTCCCGTGGTGCTCGGCTGACTTCTGCGCCGCTCAGCCAGGCCACTGTGGGGGCGCAAGCGGCCATTTGGGACCACACTCCCCATGCAGCACAGGCCGCCCAGAGGGAACAGCCAGCATTTCAGGCAACAGCACCCCCCAGAGGGAACAGCCAGCATTTCAGGCAACAGTGCTGCCCATAGGGAACAGCCAGCATTTCAGGCAACAGCACCCCCCAGAGGGAACAGCCGGCATTTCAGGCAACAGCGCCCCCCAGAGGGAACAGCCAGCATTTCAGGCAACAGCACCCCCCAGAGGGAACAGCCAGCATTTCGGCATTACAGACTCACAGACCCTGGGCTACTATATATATGATGATAGGCTGGCAACGCAAATAATTAATTATGTTTGCACAAAGCAAGCCTGGAAGCATGTAGCTGTTATGATACAGTCACATTTGAGCAGCTGCAGATGAACCACCCCACTATAGGAGATGTAATCTGAAGAAATTCCTGGTGCACTGGGAGGGGCACCATAGCCTATTTACCATAAACGACTTTGAAACAAATGCTTCAGGGGGTAGCCGAGTTCATCTGTACAGGATAAACTTAAAAAACAAAAACTGGTCTGGTAGCACTTTACAGACTAACAACAAATGTAGATGATATCATGAGCTTTTGTAGGCATAGCCCACTTCTTCAGATGACCGGAGTTTTGAGTTTAGGATGTGCAGACTCAAAATAAATAGGGGAGAAAGGGAAAGGGGAAAAAAGGAAGGGGGGACAGAAACAAGAAGCAGAGGTTATGAAAAAATCAAAAGGAAAAACAGGAAGGCAGAATAGGCAATCAGTAAATTCCTGAAGACTCCTTGTGGAATGAGGAGTAATGGTAGTTCGAACTAGGAAGCCTAGTTCGAACTACCTAGTTCGTGCCGCGTGTAGCCGCGCTGCACGGAGTTCGAACCAGCCGGGATTTAAAAATGGCGGCACCCGGCTTATGCAAATGAAGCCCGGGAAATTCAAATCCCGGGCTTCATTTGCAATTGCGGTATGCCTACATTACCCCGCTAGTTCGAACTAGTGGGGTAGTGTAGACATACCCCTAGTCAATAGATTGGGTGGATACTAACACAAGAATCTACATAAAGAGCCGTTTGCACCTTCATTGAATGTTAGTTTGGCAATGGCCCAGCCATCCCTCATCCCCATTGAGCCTATCAGCATGAGAATTGAACTTGCAGATGAACTGTAATTCCAACACTTCTCCGTGTATTTGACTGGTAGAATTTGTTTGTGACAAGACGGCCACCTGAAGATCTTTTAAAGAGTGATTAGATAGACTGAAGTGCTGTCCAACAGGTTTCTTATGTTGTACCTGTAAATGAGTTGTACCCTCTTGTAAGCTTTGTCAGTTGTAGCCCTGCTGAAATCTGGGCTACATAGGAATGCCTTAGTTACTCAAATATCTCCCCGAGGCAACAGTCTTTCCAGGTAATACTCACTCTTCTGTTCAGAATACTTATCTGGGCCTCTACTTTAGTACAGGCCTCATTCTGGGCCTTTAATACAAGGTCTCATATCTCAGGCTGTCTTTCTATTACTACATCTTGTAATTGTCAACATCAATTTAAAGCATCCCATTCAAGCTTAGAGAGACTATAGAGCAGGGGTAGGGAACCTAAGGCCCAGGGGCCACATCTGGCCCCCGTCTTTCCTGGATCTGGCCTCTAAAGCTTGGGGCTCCCTCCCCAGAATTGGGGAGCCTGTGCTGGTGCTTCAGCCCCTCCCAACTCTTTGTGGGGCTGGAACACACAAAATCTACTAGCCATGCCCCCCCCTCCCAAGCTCTGGTGTGTGAGGGGAATGTGGAGAGTGTCTGATAGAGGCAGCAGCGGGGGAAGGGGGAAGCAGGCAGCACCCTGGAGCCAGCTCCCCCCAGCACTGGCTCTTGTTTTCCTCCTCCCCTTGCTGCTTCTGATACAGAGGCAGCAGAGGAGGGGGGAAGCGAGTAGTCGAGTACTCGACTCGACTACTTTTTGACGTCTCTATCTGGTTCCTGGCATCTCCTATAATCAACATCTGGTTCGTGATACTGCAGATGCAAAATCCCACATTCATATTGCACTTTCACTGATTGTATTTGCACTGATTCGTACTGTATTTTCAATGATCTGTTACGGCCATCTATGGAACTGACATCCTTCCCCATGCTGTTGCTGCCAATTGGCGTTATCAAGGATGACGTGATGGATGAGAGAAAACAAAGGAACAGCTGCAGCATTCTCACCAACAGTTCATCTCTGTTGCTGCAGCTACCACCCTGCTTTCTGAGTAAGACACGGGGAGAAGCTCTCTCCACTGATAGCCCATGCAGCATGCAACGGGGGAAATGGACATCTACTGCTTCCCAACATTCTGCTACCCGACGTCCATATTTATTCTGCAAAAACATGCTGTGCACATATTGTAAATGGGAGGCTTACTAAAGCTGTGTCTGCACTACCACTTATTTGGGGTTTGTCTACACTACAGAAAAGATGGAGGCTGCCGCAGTGGATCTTCCAGGGTTCGAATGAGCAAGTCTAGTGAAGGCCTGCTAATTCGAACTGAGAGCGTGCTCCTGTCAGCGCTGGTAGTCCTGCTCCTCACGAGGAGTAAGAGAAGTCGACTCCAGCTGCATACTTAACGTAGCTGGAGTTCCGTATCTTAAGTCAACTTTCTTCTTTAATGTAGACCGGGCCTTCAGTATAAGATATGTGACTCAGAGATGTGAATAAGCCACCTTCCTGAAGGACATAAGCCTCACTAATCTAAGTGCCAGTGTGGACAGCAGTAGCTATCACCATTCAGTAGAGTGGATTAATGATATTGACAAGAGAGCTCTCTCCCATTGGCTTAGCGCATGATACAGCAGAGTGCTTACAGTGGCCCAGCTACATTGGTGCAACTATGCTGCAGTAAGTTCCCTAGTGTCTCCCTAGTGCTGGGTTTCCCAGCCTATGGGTTTGGACCCAAATATGGGTCACCAAGTGTCTCCGCCCTCCCTCCTCCCTCTGTTTTTGAATTGCCTTGGGTCACCAAGTCTTCCTGAATTGTCAAAATGGGTCCCCCTCTGGAAAAGATTGGGAACCGCTGCCCTAGTGTAAGAGAAACCCATAGCTACACTACATGCTTTTGATATTGGCCGAAAGATCAGTACATGGCTGGGATAGGGGAGAGATTTGTGTCCTGCCTATCCCTGCAGCGGGAGACTCTTGATCAGAGGTGGGCAAAAGGGCCTCCGCAGGCCGAATCCAGCTCGCCAACCAGGTTGATCCGGCCCACGGAGGCCCAGCTGCTCCCCCACCTCCAGGACAATTAGGGCCTGGGAGCAGGGGGAAGCGCATAAAGTTTCCCCGGCCCTGCCCCTGCCCTGCCCTGCCCTGCGAGCAGTGCACGGTGTTTAAGAAGCGCCACATGCTCCTGGCAGGGCAGGAGGAGACTTCGTGTGCTTCCCAGGCCTTGAAGTCTCCTCTCACGCCTGTGGCATGAGCACCAAGGGAGAACTGGTGGAAGCGGGTAAAGGTGCTCCCTCAGACCAATCATGGCCTGGGGTGGGGAACCTGGAAGTATCCTGGCTCTGCCCCTTCCACTTGAGGCCCCGCCTCTTCCAGTGTGGCCTGGGGGCAATTCAAAAATTTCTGAAGTGGCCCCCATCAAAAAATTATTGCCTACCCCTGCACTTCATAACAGTTGCCTGTGATCAGGCTCCATTTTTCTAGGGCTCTATTCAGAATGTATGTTTTTATCTTGATTCCAGCAGAGGGCGCAGGTGTGCTTGAAAAAAAAGACTGAAAAAGAAATACTGCATTTTCCCACATAGCTTCTGACAAGGAGCAGAATTTTTCAGCACTGTAGAAAGAAATCAGTTTTGACACCCAAGAACTAAATTCCACCTGCCACGGGAAATACGCAGGACCAAAAGGTTAACTGTTGGAAATGAAATAAGAGTAACTTTATCTATTGAAAAATGAGTAGTCCTGTGGCTCCGTAGAGACTCACAAAACTACATAGGATCGTGAGCTTTTGTGGGTAAAACCCACTTCATCAGATGAGTTGGAGCTACTCATTTTTAAAGTTACAGACTAACATAGCTACTTCTCTGAGACTTTATCCATAGGGAATATAACCTGATATACTGCTTTGGTAAGAACCAGAGCTAGGAAATTAAATTTTCTTTGTTCCTTCTAGTTTGTTTGGACCATTTTGTCCAGTCCTGCTAGTGATTTACTGAGCTTCTGTTCGAGAGTGTTAAGGATGAAGCTTTCTCATATTAAAAAGCAAAAATAACGCAGTTCACAGAAAAGCTGGTATCTGGGCAGCGGCGGATTTAGGGCAGGGCGAGCCAGGCGGCTGCCCCGGGCCCCACACTTCCCGAGGCCCCGCGCATGCGCCTTGGCACCACGGCGCATACGCTGCATCAAAGGGGGGGGCTGCGAAATTTTGCTGCCCAGGGCCCTGCAGCGCTGCCCTGGGCCCCGCGGCACTCTCATCCGCCCCTGTATCTGGGTATCTCAAATATTTCCGTTGGGAACATGTGCCCAGAACTTATACAGGTGTTCTCTGCTGGAACTGGAAGCCTGCTTTTGGTATGCGTATCCAGAACCGACCCACACTTCCTGAGCCTGCAGCATTTGGTTGAAAGTCTCAAGACTGAGCTCTCTGGTGTGATACCTACCGTAATTCTTGCTTCTAGTTTGAGATATATGGCAGATTCCCCCCCCCCCCCAACAATTTATTCACAAAGCTGGTATTGCTGTATTCATCTTCATACAAAGAAGACTTCAAAATGCAAACTGGGTCCAGATATTTAGTAAAATGGCTGCTGCTATGTGATGATAACCTTTTATAGATAGACTGACTACCCTCTCTGCAGCCTCCAGCCACCATAACAGACCTATTTTCCCTTTCCAAACCTCTGTGGCTTTCTTTGCTGCCCACCAAGACCCCTGAGACCTCTCTGCTAGGTAGCAAGTGCAGAGTCTTAAAATGCTGCTATGGCAGAGGGAGGGGACAGGTAGGAATGTCAGGGTATAGAAAGGGTTATGGGGAGGGAGTTCTGGCCTGAGGGAGAATGAAACAAAGAATACTGAGGTTCTGGAGAATTCCAGAAGGGTGCTGCTTTGTCTGAGGGAAGGGATAGGAGGGAAAAATTCCCAGCGATTTGGGAAGATATTTGAAAAGAAGCCTCAGGAAGGAGGAGGAAAAGAGACAGGGAGCAGTATCCAGATCCATGTGTCTAGAATCTGGTGGATGCTGATGAATAACCCCGCTCCGATCAATCGAGAAACAATGGGATTAGCTCACACACTCTTTTGTTCAGGCCTGAAATCCTGCCAGAGGGACCGTTGCAAGCACAAGGGTTATTATACAGAAGGGTGAAGAGAGAAATAGGAGACGGATACAATAGGAACAGTGAGGAGGGAAGTCTGGGCTAAGTGAAAGGGGATTGTGGCATGGTTGCCACAGAAAAAGGGGTGTAATTTTTCTGTTACTGTACAGAAAATAAAACTAGGGAGACATTGCTCAGTTTTTATTTCACAGTAAAAAGCTTTGTGGGATCTAGATGGCTCCCCTTTTCCCCAAACATGCTCCATAATAGGAATGACATTCATCCAGATTTTTCTGGGATTTTCCTTACTTAGAATGGGTTGGACATCCTGCAATCGTGATCTTGAAATATCAAGAAATTCGTGATCGCAAAAGAGGCTTGAAATATCTTTAGGTGCCAAAGAAAAAGTCATCCTAGAACAATGCTACACTTCCACTGGTCCACTGCAACATCATGATATGTAGTTATGGTGCCACATGATTATCACATGCAAGAACAATAGTTACTGCTAAACTCGTGACATTTTAGAAAGGGCTAAAAAAATCACGCTGAAAAAGCATCACCTCTTCCTTTCAGTAACAAGTTCATCACATGGGCATTCTTGTCGAGGAGATATCTTTTCTAATTTTTACAACTAGCAATGCTTTCTATTGTTGATGCTGATGAAGTGAATATGTTGCTTTTGGAACCTTTCTGCCATGGACTTAATGACAGCAAAATGTCTAGGGTCCCCCGTAACAAATAACTGTACACTGGGAGCAGGACTAACACCCCCCCCAATTCATTCACACAGGGTATTCACACAGCCATGATACCATAACATCTTTCAGTCCATATTGATCTGGAATGAAGCTGAATCAGTCAGCTAGAGATTAAATGTTCTGTATGCCATTTACTATTCCTCTGAGGCATCTAATCCCCTTACAAATAGCAATTTTCCAATTTTCAAAGACCATAATGACGCAAATTCCATTTCAGACATTTCCTTTCGTTAGGCTGCATAGAGAATTATGACTTAATCAAATTCACTGCTTTTTCTTGGTTTTGCATGTAAAGAAGTTACTGACCAAATACATAATCAGAGAATTGATTATTTAAAAAACAACAACTTTATTTTCAATGTGCATTCAGCCATAGACTAGTTGGCTGGACTTCCTTTTTAAATTAAGCTACTCGTAGTTCTGAGCCTGCTGCTTTTTCTCCTGACTGTGCAAAACTCTCCCGCGGCTGCTGCCCATGGCTTTCTGCCAAAATGAACACTCTGTCCTGGAACACTCTATTGAGAAAGGCCATGGCTCAGGGCAACGTTGTAGCTCGTCACTGGCTAAGCTGGTTGAACTTTAGCACAGCTACTAGGAAGAAAGAAAAGATTTTGTCCCAGGTACCCCAACCCATATTTTTGCCAAGCTAATGTGAGGATGGACATAGTGAGACTGGTCAGTAGGAAGGCAAGGCCCATGACAATGTGTTAACATCCTCGGCCAGATCCACAGCTAGCATAAATCATAGAAATCAACAAAGCTGGGCCAATTTACCCCCTGCTGAAGATGTAAATACAAACTACTAAACTGATGGCTTTTCACCCATCCAATTCTCCATTTCACATTAACAGAACATTGTTTTCTATTCAAACTTTTGTCCTAAATCCTATCCATATATTTAAAAATGGTGCAGCAGGTCAAGGAGCAGAGAGGGTGTTTTTGTGGAGTGTATCCCTTTCTGTTTTTGCAGAAGAGACAGCACATCAAGGATACTATCAGCGAACCTTTAATCAAGACACATTTCAGTTTCACCACATTATATTTATTGTTGTTTCTTATGACAATAAAACAGTTGTGTTGTAATATACTGTATGTGGACTGCACTTCCATGAAGCATTCCAAATGACAATTTGTGGGTAAGAAACAGCTGACCTCTATGACTGTTGGGTGGGAAAGAATCTGGAAGCCTTAACTGGGGCAAAATGCCAACTGGATTTTGGTTTGTTTTGCTTCAGTAAGGACCCCAGAACAGGCCTAATTTATTTATCATATACACTTGTCATACAAGAAAGCCTGTGCAGAAATGCTTGGTCTAGCCTGCATAAGCTGAGAGGTAATATGAGCCTATTCTGGTTTGCTAGGAGTATATTGCACAATACAAAATATTTACAAGCTAAAAAGCTTTGGCAGGCTTCCTGAAAGCTGCACTATGTAACACTTCCCGGACTGGTGGTGTCAAAGGCTCACACAATACTAGAGAAAATGATGTTAGGCTATAATATTATTTGAATGGTAACCATGCACAGTAAGATTCCTGGAATGTATCATTTAATGTACAGCTTCTCCTGTTAGTCATGCCTAATTTATGCTTCCTAATATGAAATGCATAGGAAAAATGAATGAGCAGTCCCTTCTATTGAGGAATATTCTGGTCTGTAAATTTCAGATAGTGCAAAACATTCTCAGTAAACTATTACACATGTTAGAATGTTTATAAACTGTGACTCCACTTGAGCAATATCAATACTATACAGTAGTATGAAATCTCAGTGCCTAGTTTTAATTTCACTCACGCTGCTGTAAATCGGAAGTAAATGATGAAGACATTGGAGTTTCATCAGTGTAAGAGATATGAGAATCGGATTCTCACTGTACAGTGATATAAAAAAACCAAATGTAGACGTCTGATAACCCAGAACCTTTGGGACCTAGGTGGTGCCAGAATATTGGATATGCCGGACTATCAGGAGGTACTATAAATTGGTTTTATATATATATATACAGAGAGAGAGAGAGAGAGAGAGTATATTCTGTATATAAAGTGTTTTTAACCCTTTTTATTATAGCACAAGCACTCTCCAGCGTCACACGATGCCAGTGGCAGCCTGACTCAGTCCTGTCCGGTTTCGCTCAGTTGAGCTGCTGCCGCTGCTACCTTGTGACTCGTTTTTTGCTGAAGCTCGTTCACTAGGCTCTTGCCATTTTGATGCCGGACTATCAGGAGTGTCGTACAATTGGATGCTGGACGATTAGAGTTTTACTGTAGATAGTCCCTGTTCATTTTAAATACGTTATTCTGCAGTAAACGTGTTATTTGGCTCAATAAATGTTTGATGGTCTCAGTGTAGCATCTAGTGGAGAGAGGTTAAATCGCATAGCCAAATCACTGTGGCTATGTCCACGCTACAGGATTTGTGCGCAAAAACAGCCTTTTTTGCGCAAAAACCCGCGGAGCGTCCATACCTCAAGACTACGTTTTTGCGCAAGAAAATCTACAGTCAATCGACAGTACAGTGGGCTTTTTGCAGTGTAGATATACCTCCTTCTATGAGGCATAACTCCTTTTTGTGTAAGAGTTCTTGTGCAAAAAGGAGTGTGTGGACGCTCAACTGGGGTTTCTTGCGCAAAAAGAGCCTATCTGAAAAAGCACAGGTGTTCTGATGGCCATTGCTTTCTTGGGCAAGTATGTCCATGCACGTCTCTTTTGCGATGCGCTTTTGAGGTGTGGATGCGCTTTTGCGCAAGAAGTTTTTGTGGAAGATCTCTTCTGCAAAAGCTTTTTGTGCAAAAACACTGCAGTGTAGACAAAGCCTGTGAGCACAAATAAGACATAAGTGGGTGCCTTGAATATTACATATTATAGGGATGAGAAATGCTGCAGTGTGCAGAATATTCACTTCCCCAAAACTTTCAGCAAAAACTCAGAGGATTACAAAAAGTGGCTACAGTTAGCTGTTTAGAGTGAGGGTCTTGTAATCCTGGAGGAGGATGATGATAAATCTGGCCAAAATCCAGTTCAAACATGGCTCCATGTCTGATGCACATAGACAGGCTGGAGGCAAATTGTCCTTTGAAAACTGCTCTCCCTCCTTTTAATTCTGATCTCTCTCCTGCACTTGCACAAGTGTTTCCATGTTGGCTTATAGTCAGCTTTGCTTTTCATCCCTTTCTGCTGAATGCTGTTTTCATCCTATCTGCAGAACTGATCTGCAAAGGGACAAATTCTGCCTGATTTCTAACCTGTACAAAGCTTGTCAATGTTAATGCAGTGATGAGTGCATTGAAAATATCTAGACAATATTTGGTTCATTGTGTGTGCTTGGCTAAAGACGAATCTCTCCCACCCAAACCTCTCAGCCAGGAAATTTTGGGTTTGTGCATAAATGGGTTTTTACTACATCCCTCATGGCGTTAATCCAGAGCTAACATACTTATTTTTACTCCTATCATTTCCCAGCAGTTCCTGGATAAAATGTGGTAATCAGTGCCGTTTTTCTAACGATAAATTGTCCATAAAGCATGGGACTAAACTAAGTTGCAAGTTAAAAATCATATTTGACATCTCTCCTTTTTTTTCTGAACAGCATTAATATTCATAGAATCATAGAACCATAGAGCTGGAAGAAACCTCAAAAGGTCATCAAGTCCAGCCCCCTGCTCTAGGCAGGACCAATCCCAACTAAATCAACCCGGCCAGGGCTTTGTCAAGCCAAGACTTAAACACCTCTAGGGATGGAGACTCCACTACTTCCCTAAGTAACCCATTCCAGTGCTTCACTACCCTCCTAGTGAAATAGTTTTTCCTAATATCCAACCTGGACCTCTCCCACCTCAACTTGAGACCATCGCTCCTTGTTCTGCCATCTGCCACTACTGAGAACAGCCTCTCTCCATCCTCTTTTGAACCTCCATTCAGGAATTTGAAGGCTGCTATCAAATCCCCCCTCACTCTTCGCTTCTGCAGACTAAACAGATCCAGCTCCCTCAGCCTCTCCTCATAGGTCATATGCTCCAGCCTCTGCATAATTTTGGTTGCCCTCCGCTGGACCCTCTCCAATGCATCCACATCCTTTTTGTAGTGGGGGGCCCAGAACTGGACACAATACTCCAGATGTGGCCTCACCAGAGCCGAATAAAGGGGAATAATGACATCTCTGGATCTTCTGGCAATGCTCCTCTTAATGCAACCTAATATGCCATTAGCCTTCTTGGCTACAAGGGCACACTGTTGACTCATATCCAGCTTCTCATCCACTGTAATCCCCAGGTCCTTTTCAGCAGAACTACTACTTAAACGGTTGGTCCCCAGCTTGTAACTATGCTTGGGATTCTTCCGTCCCAAGTGCAGGACTCTGCACCTGTCCTTGTTGAACCTCATCAGATTTCTTGTGGCCCAATCCTCCAATTTGTCTAAGTCACTCTGGACCCTATCTCTGCCCTCAAGCATATCTACTTCTCCCCCTAGCTTAGTGTCATCTGCAAACTAGCTGAGGGTGCAATCCATCCCCTCATCCAAGTCATTAATAAAGATATTAATAAAGATATTTAGAAACAGGGCTCAGCACGGAGTCCTGCATAAAGATACTTCACTCCAGGAGCAGCACCAGAAGGTGATGTGACTCAGTGACAGTCCTCTGAGGCACAATTCCCTCCCCTGTTCTCCCTTGTTGAAGGAAGATTTGCGTTTTGCCTTCCGTCTCCAGCAGCAGCAAATTATGACACTACTAGGGTTTGCCAGGTGTCCGGTATTGAACTGGACAGTTTGGTATTTTCGCCTCCTGTCCGGTAAAAAAAATTCAGAAAATACCAGACACCTAAAATGTCCGGTACTTTCTAATTTTTTCCCAGCCCAGAGGCAAAAATCCCAGGCTGTCCAGCTCAATACCGAGACAACCAGGCAACCCTAGTGCTTACCGGGATCCACAGGGAGGTAAGGGCCAAAAAGCCTCACCATGTGGTTTTTAAAGGGGCCACAGTGGTTTGGGGTTTTTTTTGCTTAACAACTCTCAGGGTCAACAAACTTTTTCCTGGCGTGGGTTTTCTTGTTGTTGTTTGGTATTTTTTCTGAAACCATCTGGCATCCCTAGATGCTGCCCAGATTGGCTAACTGATTTGGCTGGTACATTAGTGGGTGCAGAGCCTTATTCAGGCCATGTTTACACCAGTCGATTATTTAAAATTTACTAAGTTTGACTTCTGGGCACCCGATTTTACAATCAAAGTTCCGTGTCCTCGTTATGGGGAAGAATCAAATATAGTCTGAGGTAGCACGTCCACATTAATGGAGCCTGCCTCAGACTCAGAGCCCCAGGAAGCGCTCTGGGGAGCTGCAGGAGATCTCCCAGAGGCCAAATAATTTAAATAGTGGCACCAGAGCATCCACATTAACGTTATTTCGGACTTCAGGAATAGCGTTGCTCCTTGTGAAAAGCAGGACTGCAGAGTTTAAATTCCATGGCCCCTTAATCCAGAATAACGGGCTTGATAGTATGGATGCATCGCTTAGAAAATCAACCTTGAGGGGGCTAATTTTGGACTAAAAACTCAGAGACTTTCCTTATTCTGTCCTACTCACTCCATGCCCACCTGCCCTGAGCAGAACAGCACCTACTTCTGTGCTCTATGATCCAACATCCAAGTAACCAGGAGTACAGGCAGTCCCCGACTTACGCGGATCCGACTTATGTCGGATCCGCACTTACGAACGGGACTTTTCTCGCCCTGCAGCTCGCGGGCGGCAGGACCGCCCAGAGCGCAGCGGTCCCGCCACCACGTCCTCCGGGGCGAGAAAAGCTGCTCCGGGTCTCCCTGGTGTGCTGGGGGGGACTCCCCCCCAGCACAGCAGGGAGACCCGAGCAAAGCCGCAGAGGCGCGGGACCCCGCTGCCTCTGCTGCTTTGCTCCAGGTCTCCCTGGTCTGCTGGGGGGGGGGCGCAGCTAGTGCGCCACCCCCCCCAGCAGACCAGGCTTTTGTTGTGGACGCCTGGGGTAGAGCAGCTGGGGTGCTGCTGTGTTGGTCCTGGGGGGACCTACCCGGCAGCGCCCCAGCTGTTCTGTCCCAGGCTCCAGATTCAGCCGCTGTTGAAACTGATCAGTAGCTGATTCCAGGAAGCTGGGGGCAGAGCAACTCTGCCTCCGGCTTCCTGTAGTCAGCCCCTGGTCAGTTTCAGCAGCAGCGGCTGCATCTGGAGCCAGTTCCGAGTTACATACAAATTCAACTTAAGAACAAACCTATAGTCCCTATCTTGTACGTAACCCGGGGACTGCCTGTATATGCAGGAGTATACAGGCAGGGATTCTCACTTCTCTGCATAGTTATATAGTTTGTCACAATCTACGCCTTTCTAATTTATTTGTTTAAATGGTTTTCCTATCTAGTTGTCAGCTAGCAACTAACTGTGGGCTCTGATTATAATCAGATTCTGCAACAATACACCAATGTATAACGTATAATGATTCTGCAACAATACACCAACAGGAATCATGATTACCTACATTACATACTAAGCACCAGGTGTGATGAAAGTACAGTGGGGATACATGAACCTCACCTTTTCATCTTTGCAAAACACAAGTAAGTACAGAAGCAAAGCTCTAGCTATTTGTCTCCTTTTCTAGAAGTGGTTTTATTTATGGATGTGTCATTATTGTCAGTGCCAAGAATTCAAAAAAATCAAGAGCCAAGTGTTCAAAGATCATGAGATTAGTTTAAAGACTATAAGATTTCAAATCCATAAATGAATTGCATTTTTATTTCCCCTCTGGTGTTTGGATGCTTAGAAATAACATTTTCAAGCTTTCTTTCTGCAGTTATGAGGCTTAGAAACAAACTTTTTTAAAGAAAACAAAAGCTGAGATTCTCATATAATAAAATAATTCCAGAAATTCTGTCTTTCGAAATAATGAATTATCATGAGACTTGCAATGAAACAATGGGAATTGGAAAAACTGAATTCTGGTTATAAGGGGATGTGTGTCTATATTAGAGATGTATTCCACTAGAATTGGCACTAGTGGGCACCCTTGTTGCTGGCATCATAAAAAGTCTGAAGGACTGAATGACTCTGGAAAGTGAACTACCCTCTGACCTAGACGGTGGTTCCTCCGTGATAATACTGAAATACGTTGGCAGGCCGGTTGGAGGGAACTCATATCGTATCTGTTCTGTGGGGAAAGAATGGACTCCAGTCTCCAGGTGTGTCTGTCACCTTTCATTGACTTCTGTGTCTTGTGACTCCTTCCCTTCTCAGGGAGCGGTCATTGTTGTTCCTGAGGTGGAGTCTCCTTTTAGGGTTTAACACACAGCACAAAGGTCAAATAGACTCACACTTTTATTGGGTTATATCTCTCTGTGGTTCCTGTGTGTTTGGTGAGATGGTGGCATTGAAGTTTTTGTATTGAGGCCCCAGGCATTCCACAAAAGTTGCCTGGTACCTTTCACCAGTTTTAAAAGTTTAGCATATATATTTGTAAACTAAACACAAATAATTGGTTTTGCAGACTATGGTTGTTAACACCATTTTCACTCAGCAGTAAAGTGCAGAGGACCAAATATGCTATAAATCCTGACACCTTCATTTATTTTGACTTGGTCCATTTCTTTACAATATGGCTGTTTTGGAAATTTTAGTGAATATAAAGTAAAAACCGTAAACATTAAATAAGCCATGAAATGAGTAGTCTAGGACTTGAGGATTGAAAACAATTTGTACTGTTCCTAGAAGAACTCAACTGGTCAAAATTCCTCTTGCTGATTTTAATTACCTTGTGGTGAAACCCAAATGTAGGCAGTTCAGGAAATAGTTTGCAAACATGTTTTGGTTAGCTAAGTTGCTGATGTGCAAGTTTTTGTCTTCTCTATAAAGGTTGTTTTTGGATGGATTTGGTACTGTGCACTCAATACAAAGTAAAACAAAGCTACCATGGTCACTATACTGTTTTCCCTCCTCCTCATAATTACTGACATACAAAACCAGTTTATTTCTGGGAGACACATAACAATCCAACAGAGAAGAAAATCCTATGAGCGCAGTTACATTTCCGAGTGTGTTTTTCCTGGGGGGAGGGAAGGGGGGAGAGGGAAAGCTTTCAGTTGGTACTAGCTGTTGGCAAACAATGTAGACTACAAAACCTCAGCTGTGAAACTGCAGAGCTGGTGGGAGGTGACATCTGGTCTTCCCTATGTTTCACATGAATGAGTATTGGCTTCTGCGCACACTTTTAGGAAATGCCTGCAGAGAGGGCAAAGAAGCCAGGAACTACAAATTTTAAAAATCCCAAAGAACAATATGGGAGGGGAGCCACGTCTCACTTTTTATTTTATATATTTAGTGTTTTGATCAGGCTTCTCGGGGGGTTTTTTTTGCATGAGAACGGGCATACTGGGTCAGATCAAAGGTCCATCTAGCCTATTATCCCGTCTTCTGACAGTGCTCGATGCCAGGCGCCCCAGAGGAAGTGAACAGAATAGGTGATCATCAAGGGCTTGTCTACACTGCAGATAAGATCTAGTGAAGACCAACTAATTCAAACTGAGGGGGCTCCCCCATCGGCTCCGGTAGTCCTGCTCCCCATGAGAAGTAAGGGAAGTCGACGGGAAGGTGTGCACTCATTGACCTTTCACTGTATGGACAATGCGAAAACTCAATTTAAGATATTTCAACTCTTTCTAGGTAATTAACAGAGCTGGAGTTGTGTATCTTAAGTCGACTTTCCCCTTTAGTGTATACCAGGCCCAAGTGATCTATCCTGTTGCCCATGCCCAGCTTCTGACAGAGGCTTGGGAACACCAACTCTGCCCATCTTGGTTAATAGCCAGGGTGGATCTATCTTCCACGAATTAATCTAGCTCTTTTTTGAACCCTGTTATAGTCTTGGCCTTTACAACATCCTCTGGCAAGGAGTTCCACAGGTTGACTTTGAGTTGTGTGAAGAACAACTTCCTTTTGTTGTTTTAAACCTGCTATCTATTTCATTTGGTGACCCCCTAGTTCTTGTATAATGGGAAGAAGTAAATATCTCTTCTTTGTTCATTTTCTCTATACCATGGTTTTATAGACCTCTGCCATCATATCCCGTCTTTGTTGTCTCTTTTCTAAGCTGAAAAGTCCCACTCTTATTAATCTCCTTATATGGCAGCTGTTCCATATGCCTAATAATGTTTGTTGCCCTTTTCTGAACTTTTTCCAATGCCAATACCTCTTTTTTGCTTGGGAGGGAGTGGCGTGTGATGCAGAGAGTCAGGTAAGCACCTCCCCCCGTTTCCCTTCCTCCATCCCCGCCCTGGGAAAATCTTTAATCATGTGTGTGTGTGTGTGAGAGAGAGAGATTTTTTGGCTATTTGCATTTTTTTTTATAAAACCAAGGAATATGGAGTTTTCATCTACAAACTATTAATTTCAATATGCTCATTGGCATTTTTTTGTGTCTATGAGTGGCAACTCCCCCGCCCCCCGAATAAAAATAATGTTTTGAAAATTAGGCCCTTTAGGACTATTTTTATTAAAACTCTTTCTTTTTTCCTCCTCCCAGATTTCAACAAATTTTGTGACAAATAAACAGCAACAATCAGAAGCCTCCAGTTGTGATTCTTCACTGGACTGCTTAATGTAGGAACCAGACAAGGGGGAGTGTCTTTCTAAAGGGTGTAGTAAAGTAGAAACCACAGTTATGGGCTTGATGTACAAATTACTGGGTGAGGTTCTTTGGCCTGTTGTATTCAGGTCAGATTATCACAACAGTCCTTTCTGGCCTTAAAATATGTCTCTATGAAAGCAGTTTAGCTAAAAATAAGAACATTATGGTTTTTGACCCAAACATCAAACTAAAGCGCTTTCTTTAAGATTAAAAAATTTTAGTTAGCTTTTTATTTGGGTTTTTCATTTTTGTTTTCCACAGGTTCTGGATGTGATTGGAAGCAGAAAGGCTGAAACAGTGCGATACGTTATTCTCACAGTTTTTCTGTAGCAGCCAGAAATATAAAGTAACAAATATCCCACAAGACAGCAATGTCTTCATTAATTGCCAGTCATATTTTATACAAGAAAAAAGCTAAATGTTTGATATAATGGCTATTCAATAGATATTTGTGACTCAGTGGTCTCATAAACAAAAATGGGAATAATAATAGCTTACATTTATAAAGCATAAGAACAAAGGAATGGCCACACTGGGTCAGACCAAAGGTCCATGAAGCCTAAGATCCTGTCTTCCAGCAGTGGGCAATGCCAGATGCCCCAGAGGGAGTGAACAGAACAGGGAATCATCAAGGCTATACCTACACTACGTTTTTTTGTGGAAGAGGTCATGCAAATGAAGCGCTCATTAGCATTTGTTCACACTTCGTTGGCATAATCTCTTCCGATCCGTTTTGTGCAAGAGGTTTTTGCGCAAAAACAAGCAGTGTGGACGTGTCCATTTTGTGCAGAACCCCCTTTTTGTGCAAGATCCTTATGCCACACTGTCCATTTTTGCGCAAAAACCTCTTGCGCAAAATGGATTGGAAGAGATTATGCAAATGAAGCATGAGAAAATGCTAATGAGCACTTCATTTGCATTGCTTCTTCTGCAAAAAGTTTGTAGTCTAGACATAGCCCAAGAGATCCCTCTCTTGTCATCCATTTCCAGCCTCTGACAAACAGAGGCTAGGGACACCATCCCTACCCATCCTGGCTAGTGGCTACTAGCCTTTGGTGGACCTAACCTCCATGAATTTATTTAGTTCTTTTTTGAACTCTGTTAAAGTCCTAGCCTTCACAACATCCTCTGACAAGGAGTTCCACAGGTTGGCTATGAGCTGCATGAAGAAAAACTCCCTTTTGTTTTTAACCTGCTACCTATTAATTTCATTTGGTGACCCCCTAGTTCTTATGTTATGAAAACAAGTAAATAACTTTTCCTTATTCACTTTTTCCATACCAGTCTTGATTTTATAGACCTCTATCATATCCCCTCTCAGTCTCCTCTTTTCTAAACTGAAAGGTCCTAGTTTTTTTAATCGCTCTTCATATGGCACCCATTCCAAATCCCTAATCATTTTTGTTGCTCTTTTCTGAACATTTCCCAATGCCAATATCTTTTCTGTGATGAGGCGGCCACATCTGTATGCAGTATTGAAGATGTGGGTGTGCCATGGATTTATATAGAGGCAACAGATATTCTCTGTCTTATTCGCTATTCCCTTTTTAATGATTCCTAACATTCTGTTTGCTTTTTCACTGCTGCTGCACACTGAGTGGATGTTTTCAGAGAACTATCCACAATGACTTCAAGATCTCACTCTTGCACATAAAGATCTTTGATTAAAAATTATGTATGTATAATATGGCAGTTTTCACTATGGTATTGTAAGGAACAGGGCACGGTAGATAATGGTGGCTAGCATTTTTTAATATTTATCACATTTTTTATCCATGGTAAGATCACAGAAAAGTAGGTGTAAAAGAATGATTAGATCATGAAATCCATCCTCTTGCAGCAGCATACAGGTCCTGTTACAATAAAGCACTTACAAGTGTGCTTAACCTTAGTGCATATTGAAGTCTATTTCTGTTTAGCAGTAAAATATGTGCTGGCATCCTACTGGTTTCAATAAGGTTTAAGCACACAGCATTATAGATAGGTCAGACCAGAAGGGACCTTGATAGGTCATCTACTTCAGCCCCCTGCACTGATGCAGAACTAAATATTATCCAGATCATCCCATTTTTCTAATCTGTTCTTAGAAATCTCCAGTGACAGAGATTCCACAATTTCCCTAGGATATTTGTTGCAATACTTATCATAGAACAGTGTTTCTCAACCAGTGGTACGAGTTCCCTTAAGGGGTTCTCGAGAGAAGTCTTGGGAGTACGTCAACACAACTGAAATTTGGAGAAAACTGAATTTTTGTTTTAAGTTTTACAGCGCTTTATTATTTTTGTACTTTTTACACCCAAAAATGTCATCACCTGTCCAGCTATGATTAAGTTGTTTAAAGAAATGTATTGCAATGGTAGAAAAAATTTGCGTGTGTCTGAAAGCTGTAGGTACTTATATTTTTTTTTTAAAAGGGGTACTTTATAAAAAAAAGGTTGAGGAATACTGTCATAGAACACTAGAACTGGAAGGGACCTCAAGAGGTCATCAAGTCCAGTCCCCTGCCCTCATCCCATGCGCCATCAAAGAGCATCGCTGATAGACGTTTATCCCTTACCCTTAGGAAGTTTTTTCCTATGTCTAATGTTGCTGCAATTTAAGCATGTTACTTCTCATGTTCTCAGTGTATGAGAAGAATAATTTGCTGGTTTTCATAAAGCTCTTGGATCCTGGAGTCCTCTGATTATGGAAGAATTTGAGCTCCTTGCCCCTTTTAAAGGACTTTTTTAGTTCTCATAATGCAAAGCAAAGTTTGAAAAAAATGGTCAAAGTGCACCTAAAGATCAAAAAGGGGAAGGCAAATAAAAGCAAATGCATCCACATTTTAAAATCTATTAGGGAGGTTATTGTAATTTCTGGAGCACTGATTCATGACTTGTTAGTGTCTCACGTTATAGCAATTTAGAATTAAAATTTGCAAAAAAAAATGGAAAGCCCCTCAAAAACACGTGCAAAAATCTGGAACCGGAGCGCGATGTAAATGTATCTGCCAGCAGGTGTCACCCAGCTCCCTGACACAGCCACTCCTCCCCCGCCCCCCTTTGCGAGAAGCCCTCAACTTGCTCCAGGGAAGCCTCAAAGCACGGAACGTAAGGCGGGCGCTTTCCCGGACTGACCGCTCAGAGAGCCAATCCTCTGGCACGCCCCAATAGGCGTGACCTTGATTGAGCGTAAACTCTGCCAATCAAAGGTGCTAGAGGATACCCGCCCCGGACTAGTCGGACGGCTACTTTCGACGGACAGGCAGCTCAACCAATCCCTTGGCAGAGTTTGGGGCAGGAGGCGGGAGCCGTTCTTTCAGCTCTCGCGAGATCATCCTTCCCTTCGCTGGGTGACTGCGCAGCCGCCATGTTGGTTGCTATGCTGCCTCTGAGGAGGAGGAGGAGGGAGGGAGGCCGGGCCTGAGGGGAGGAGGCTACTGCCCCCCCCTTTCCCCAAGCAGCCTCCCTCACAGCGGCAGAGAGCCCGCTCGCACGCCTGCTGCCTCCGCCCTCTCTCCGTTCACCCCCCCACAGGAGACCCCCCCCCCCGCTGAGCGGGCGGCGCCCCTTTCCCCCGCACTCGTGCCGCCCCGTGGCGGCGGTTGGGGGGGCGCCCGAGAAAGGGGGGGAGGGGTTCGGCCCCCCTCCCTCGGCCCGGCCGCCGCGACGCGATGTGCTCCTCGCCGCTGCGGCTGGGAGCGGGGCGGCGGCGGCGGCGGCTCCCGTGAAGGCGGCGAGCGCGCCCCGGGGGGTGCGTGTGGGAGCGCGCGCGGGTGGGGGGGTCGTGGGGCGGCAGCGGCGAGCCGAGCCCCGCGGGTCCCTCCTCCGCGCCCCTCTCGCCTCATCTGGAAGGACGCGGCTGTTATGTGAAGGTGAGAGGCGCGCGGGGCGCTAGCGAAGGGGGGGGGGCGTTTTCCTTCTCCTGCCCCCCCCGCAACACCCCAGCTGCGAATGGAAATCCGCCCCCTTGAGAGCTCACCAGCGTGCGTGGTTCTGCTCCCCCAATTCCTCTACCTGGCCTCATGATTTCGGAAGAAGGCTTAACCCCCCCCACACACAACACACTCCACGGCACACTAGGGGGTTCAGAAACGCCATTCAGAAAAAGGGGGGGATGAGGAGGATCGGGGCGTGTGTTTCTCAGCGATCCAGCTGTGCAGGAAGCTCATGAGGTTTCTTGCAACCAGGAATTCTTAGCTTTGGAATGGATTTAATCTTGAAAACTGTCCTAGTTCCTAGGTGCACGGGTAAGTTTCATTGGACAGGAAAAATGCGTTCGGGTGCAGTCTTTTCATTCCCACCGTCCCTTGTGTTTTTTAGTCTCTCCCTGGAGCAGAAAGCCTTTATAATCTCCCACATCTTGCATGCAAAGGAAGCTTTTATTCTTGCTGGTGATGGAAAACTCACGAACTCATTGCACTGCCATTTGGGAAAGGAAGAATGTTGCCTGCTGGGTTTTTTTTTTCAAAGCAAGGCTTTTGTTAAAACTAGCTAGTTGCTGGTTTACACGAAATATTCCAGTTGCTTAAGCAAGTGCGTGTTTGTAATGACCACTTTTTTTGTGCCACTGTTCCTACAGTACTAGTAAAGGATGATTTAAAGAACCTAACTTTACAAATTTAGTAGAGGATGATTTTAAGTTAGACACTGGTGGCGAAGCTACAATAGCCGATGCATGTTGTCATTTTGTGTATTTCTCTTGCCTGAACTAAACTCTGATATGAATGGTAGTGAGGTTTTATTAAGTGTGTGTGTTTAACTATTGATACTGGTAAAGAAATGCTTTGTAATGGAAGGAGTTACTGATGTGCTGGATGGTTCTGAGTTAATTTCACGTTAAATGTATTGTAGTAATTCATGAGTATAATTTAAATTGGATTTTTTTAAAACCAGATTTCTTGTAAGATATTTGTATTGTGCCAAAGCTTTTTCAGTTTGCTGACTAAACATTTTGTGGGTGCTTTATTTTTTACAGTATTTCTTGCTTCATTGATCTAAAAAGTTACTTTTTTCCACTCCCTGTTTTTTTATAGCATAAATCTCAAATTTGTTATGCTTCATCATCAAACTGAGCAGGCAGTCCTTGGGGAGGGCACACACTTCAATATATACACAATCCCAGAAGTATTTATGGTTTACAATCTCAGAAATGCAACTTTGTTTACATAGCAAGAAGTGATTTTGAGCATCAATTTTAAACATTTTAACGTGAACAAGGCATTGCAAAATAGATGTTTAAGAAAACCACCAAACCTCTTTACTATCTTTAATTTTTCAGTTTCCTTGCATTTTTTCAGAATTTTTTTCTTGTCTTTTGTCATCTCTTTTGCCTGCTTGAAGATGTTGCAAAAATTGAAACCTTTATGAACCTTCTTCAAAAACGTGAATGTGCTGGTGTATTGCTTTCTTTGTGGCTCATTCCCTGTGTACTTAGATTCTGCTTTGTTTGTGGTTTATAATGAATTTGGAATAAATCTTACTGCTTTTATTAGGTAGCTAGCGCCACAAAATATATGCATGCCTTTAAAGTTGTTAACTTTCTAATTCCTAATTTAGGCTGAATGTAAAGACAGTATTGATTGAACACCCTTGCTGAAAATACTTTCAGGGTTGGATGTACTTGAAATGTTCTCATGCTAAAGTTAATATGAACTGCCCTTCTTTAATAAGTATTTACAGATTATTATTATTAGCGATTGTATTTATGAAACAAAAATAAGAAAACAAAACCCTAGCCTGTTAAAAGTAATGTGTTAATTGCTGCTTTCAGTGAATGAATCTCTAATATGGGATAGAGGGGTTATTTATTAACTGTTAAAATGTCACTTTAATTAGCATGGTGGTGGTGAATATATGGCAAGTGTACGCCTCCCCAAGTATTGTATTTTTGTTCTGATTATGCAATGACCTCTGTGCAGGCAAGGGTTCCACCTACACTGAAGTAACATTGCAGCATTTAGGGCCTTAATGTTCATTCTAGAAAGACTGGGCAATTATTTATTGTGAGCATTTGCTGCTAGAGAATGGTCATGTTTAACACCTATGCCTACTTGGAGTCATGGACTAACCTGGAGTTAGAGAGCTAAAATCAAAAGCTTGAGGTGTGTAAAAGATTAGGTACATTGACTATTTAGTTTTTCAAAAAGTAACGTTGTAGCCACTTTTTATTTTTGTTGCTTAAATCAGTGGTTCTCAACCCGGGGTATGTAGAGGTCTTCCAGGAGACCCATCAACTCATCTAGATACTTGCCAATTTTTACAAAAAGCTTACGATGTACTAGTGAAGTCAGTAAAAACTAAAATTTCATACAGAAAATAACTTGTTGATACTGCTATATATACTATACACTGAAATGTAAGCACAGTATTTATATTCCAGTTGCTTTATTTTATAATTGTATTGTAAAAATGAGAGAGTAGACAATTTTTCAGTAATAGTGTTCTGCGATACTTATGTATTCTTACGTCTGGTTTTGTAAGACAGTAGTTAAGTGTGGTGAAATCTGGGAGAGTGCAAGACAAGTCAGACTTCTGAAAAGGTTACAGTGGTCTGGACAGGTTGAGAGCTACTGGTTTAAATTGTGCTCCAAAGTCCCAGTCACAGCCTATTGTTGGATCCTGACACTGTTGGTTGGTTGTCGTGGAAACACGTCAATTAAAATATCACAGAGCCAATATCTAGTTAGAGTATAAACACAGTTTTATTTCTTAATTCTGTAGCTAGGAGGATCTGAGTATCTCACACATGCTTATTTTTTTAAGGAAACCTATTCATATATAGTCTTTGAGCATTTTTTTTCAAAAAGTCACTGCCATAAGCTATAAATATATTGGAGTGGAGGACTTTCAAAACAAAAATCAAAGTCAAAGTTAAAGTTAATCATGCCACCATCTCATTAGGCAGGTGGTGTTTAGCATGATGGTGGCCCTTTCTTTGGAAGGCTTTTTGCTTTAAGTTCTGTGATCTGAACACAGCAGGTGAGAAGTAAAGTAGGATGGCACAGGTTGGGCCTTTCTGGACCAGGACCCTCAGGACTTGACTGGGCCCGGACTTTTCTGGACCAGGGAAAGTTATTTCTGGCTCCCTGCTTCTGCCTCTTCTCTCCCCCCCCCCCCATAGGGCTTCCTGGTTTCCCCTGCAGCCCATTTGAATGAGACACCACTCCCCCCTTCCCCCTATGGGCTGCCAGCTGAGCTGTGTGCTAGCTCCTGTCACTCCTCCTCTCTCCTCCCCCCACTTCCCCGTGCAGCCCAACTGAGAAGCGCACCAGCTCCTGCCCCTGAGTCCAGCTGGGCCCCATGTTACCCTCTCCTTGTACAGAGCCGGGCTCCCAGCCCCCACTGCTGCACTATGGGACACTCTGACCCTGGAACATCTGTGGTCCTTATGGACCACAGATGTTACCAGACCCCAGAGAGTTACGGTTTATAGAGGTGCAGCCTGTGTTTTAACCCAGTGGGTGTGGCAGATCAAGATTAATGGAGAGCTTAAATTACTTGTGAAAGCTGGTATGGGTAAAAATGTAAAGTGAATGTTTAGATTGGATTGAAACCTGATTTAAAAGTAAGTAAAGCTATACATAAAATATAAAACAGGACTATGTAGCACTTTAAAGACTAACAGGATGGTTTATTAGTCTTGATGTTAGTCTTTAAAGTGCTACATAGTCCTATTTTTTGTTTCAGCTACACCAGACTAACACGGCTACATTTCTATCACTACAAATAAAATACCCTATTAGTGTATTGTTTAATACTGATATGTAAAATAAGCTTTTACTTTATTATGTAGAATGCTGCTAACAATTGGTTTGTATGGTGCATTATGGTGCATCTATCTTCTGTTCCCACTTTTCTTTAAATTTGAGGCAAGATCACATGTATTGCATGCCTTCACATCCTGCTTCTGTACCATCTCATTTGCACCCATATCAACCATAACAGTTATTAAACTGGAGAATCTTTCAGCATATGCACATGAATGTGCTTTCTTTATACACCACTTTCACTCTCATGCTACTGCTGCTCAGAAACTGATGGAAGGGCTTGAAGTTCTCATAAGTTTTTTTTACTATGCTTCTGTTTGCAGTTCTGTGAAAGTGGTGTGCACAGTAATAGTACAGTGTAATTGCTTGCAGTGGTGGAGGGAAACTGAAGGCAGAGAGAAGAGGTAGTAAAAATTATTCGTGTGAACGGATGGGAGAAGTCAAAATCATGAAGAGGAAGACCAGGATCAAACATAGTATTTCCCATCAATGTTCTCGATGATCTTTTAATCTGGAATATTTCTTTGGGAATGGAAGCGAAGTCTTGTCTTCCCCTCTAGTGACCTCCATGTTGTTCAGACTAAAATTGTAGCACAGTAATAGTTTTAACCTAGTCTTTTGGAAATTACTCTTGATTTCAAAATAGCATCAACAGACATGTACTGATTACATGGTTTCTCTCCAGCCCTGAAATTTATTATGACTGGCATGACTAAGGAGTAATTTTGAGATTTCCATGCTATGGCAGCATCATCCTCTTCACAAGTTAGGCATCTACCTTTATACCTGGGGTCAAGAATGTTAGCAAGAAAATAAGATGAAGTTAATGCTTGATCCATTCACTTTTAGTTGAACTTTCTGGTGAGTTTTTATTGTCAATGTCTCTTGAAGTGTATCAGCAATTTCTGTGAAGTTTGTTAAGGCTATAGAATCATAGAAGTGGAAGAAACCTTGAAAGGTCATTAAGTCCAGTCCCCCTGCACTTATAGTAGCACCAAGCATCATGATCTTACAAATCTCCTGTGATGGATAATGAGCACATTCTCTACATTCCTCTTTTATCCAATGTTAGATACTTTGCATGAGATATTTGCATTTATTTAATTGTGTCCTCTCCCGCCCCAGTTTTATGTGTTTATGTTAAAAATAATTAACCACAGAATTCCATGAAACCTCTTGAGAGAGAATTAGTTTGGATCTACCTGCTGTCTTCACTGAAGCTGAAGCAAAATGGTTGGCACAGAAGCATTTTGTGACTTCAGTGACATCATCTTTTTTCCTAGAGAATTCGTACTTAAGTCTCTGATGAAAAGATGCATTAAACGGGCACTGTGGCCATATGTTAAGGGGCATCCTTCCTTTTTTTTTTTTCTTCTGAGTATTTTCTTGTCTTAGCCACTGTTGCAGAATTGTCTATCTGCACATGTGAAAGTTGAATGTTGGATCATAGTTGACTAGGGGGCTGTGCAGGAATGTTTTTAATATACATATAGAGAGACATTATAGCTTTCACTGCCATTTCTTTTAAATATTCTTTTGTGGGGATATTTCCTGATGTATCCATTGTTTCTGAAAGAGAGGTAACCCCATCTTCTGTTGTCACCCAGCCACATCTTACTAGATCATTGTGTACATTGCTCCACCCATTATGGATTATACTGGCAAATTTCCCTTTCCCCCCAAGTATTTCTTGCACACTGTTAAAATTCCTTCTTGTACACTGTATCTAGCAACCTTCCATAAGTGTCTGCTCCAGCGGTAGGATTGTAGCCTAGTCTTAAAGACTCAACTACCGTATATTTCGGCGTACAAGACGACCTCTGATGTTAAAAAAACATCCCCCAAAAATCGGGGGTCGTCTTGTACGCCGGGTATACATCCCAGGCGCGCCTGGGATGCCCCGCCGCCGGAGCCCCTCCGCGGCTTTGAAAGCCTCGGGGGAAGCCAGCGGCGGGGCATCCCAGGCGCGTCTGAGCTGCCCCCCCGCCGGAGCCCCTCCGCGGCTTTGAAAGCCTCGGGGGAAGCCGGCGGGGGGGCAGTCGCTCCTGGGCGGCGCGCCTGGGATGCCCCCCCGCCGGCTTCCCCCAAGGCTTTCAAAGCCGCGGAGGGGCTCCGGCGGGGGGGCAGCCCAGGCGCACCTGGGATGCCCCGCCGCCGGCTTCCCCCGAGGCTTTCAAAGCTGCTGCGGCTTTGCTCCCGGTGCCTCTGGTCTGCTGGGGACCATCTCCAGCAGACCAGGGACACCGGGAGCAAAGGAGGCGGAGGGGCGCTGGGGTATAAGATGAAACCCTATCTTTTAATTAAAAAAATAGGGGGTCGTCTTATACGCCCAGTCGCCCTATACGCCGAAAAATACGGTATGTCAATGAAAGTGTTTATTAACAATTCAAAACGGAGAATTTGTGACATAAATGAATTGAGCAGTCTTTTCATCTAGGGTGTCTTGTTGGTATTTGCTTGTTCTTATTACAAATCCATCCATGGTGGTGATTTTACTGGATGATGGATGTGAATAGGTAACTCGTTAACCAGTAAGCATCACTTTGTATTAACCGGTATCCAGGAGCAGCCCCCCCTTGCAGGCGGAGGGCTGCTTCAGCCTGTGGGGATTGGGAGCCAGCCACCCCATGAGCTGATCTGTTGGCTCCTGCTGCTAGCCTCCTATTGGGGGAGGGGGGAGCAGGTGGGGTGGGAGTGGGTTCCTGCTTAATTGGTTAACTGGCTAAACCTAAATTTTAATGGGTTAACTGATTAATTGGGATTTTACATCCCTACTGGATGATTGAAATCTTCTGCTTACTACTGATGCTTTGTTGTCTGAAATACGTTTAGTTGAAACATTGTTGCTAAAAGTACCAAATTACAGACCTTGAAATTATTGCAGACAGTCTAAGTCTCATGCTTAAATGGGATTCTACAAAAATTCAGAAATGCTTTTTATAGAATCATAGAACACTGGAACTGTAAGGGACCTCAAGAGGTAATTGAGTCTGGTCCTCTGCCCTCAAGACAGGAGCAAGCACTGTCTAGATACGTGGTCCCCAACCCGGTGCCCGCGGGCGCCATGGCGCCCGCCGGTCTCTTTACATGCGCCCGCGGAGCAATCTGGGCTGGCAGGAGCCAGCCCTGGGCGCATGGCTAGTCCCGGCCCCGGGGGCGCCGCGCGTGCCCTTGCCGGCTCCGGCCTTGGCCCCGCCCCCGGGGGCACCGCGCGTGCCCTTGCCGGCTCCGGCCTTGGCCCCGTCCCCAGGGGCACCGCCCGTGCCCTTGCCAGCTCCGGCGCCGGCCCTGGCCCCGCCCCCGGGGGCGCCGCGCGTGCCCTGGCCCTGGCCCCGCGGCGCTTACGGCGCGCCGGCCCCGGGCGCGTGGCTATGGGGGGGGCCCCGGCCCCGGGCGCGTGGCTATGGGGGGGGCCCCGGGCGCGTGGCTATGGGGGGGGCCCCGGCCCCGGGCACGTGGCTATGGGGGGGGCCCCGGCCCCGGGCATGCGGCTGGAGGGGGCCGCCCCCGGGCGGGCAAGTGTCCCCGCCCCCTGGCGCCCGGCGGGCGAACGGCCACGCCCCCTGACGCCCGCCAACCTGAAAAGGTTGGGGACCACTGGTCTAGATGATTCCAGATAGATGTCTATCCAGCCTGCTCTTAAATATCTCCAGTGATGGAGAATCCACAACTTCCCTAGGCAATTTAACCATCTTGACAGGATGTTTTTCCTAATGTCAAACCTAAACCTTCCTTGCTGCAATTTAAGCCAATTGCTTCTTGTCCTATCCTCAGAGGCCTAGGAGAACAATTTTTCTCCTTCCTTCTGGACTGAGCCGTCGATCAACTGATCTCATCTTCTATGATGCCACTGATGAGCGACTAAACCAATCCTTGATCGGCAAAGCCAATTTCAGATGTCACATAGATAACCGCCAACCACAGGCATAGTATGTTCTTTTCAGATCCTACACTTTTCCTGTAATGCCTGGATACACTGATTCTCAAAGCAATTAAGAGCCAGTGCAGTGATTTTTCCACCATCATTGGGAGATGTGCCACATGACTTCACATTGGCCTTTAAGATGTCTTTATAGCACTTATACTGACAACCGATAAAGTGTTTTCCATGAGCAAGCTGGCCATAGAAAGACCATCTTCGGTATGCACGTATCATCCATCCGCATAACATGACCAATTCAGCAAAACTGTTTATTCACAAGCATTGCTTCCATGCCCATGACACCACACAGCTTAAGAACCTCCATGTTAGGAATTTTGTCCCACCAATTCATGTGGGTAATCTTCCTCAGACAACGCATATGGAACTGATTAAGCTTCAAAACATTGCGACGATATATTGTCCATGGCTCGCAGTCATGGACAATATATCGTCGCAATGTTTTGAAGCTTAATCAGTTCCATATGCGTTGTCTGAGGAAGATTACCCACATGAATTGGTGGGACAAAATTCCTAACATGGAGGTTCTTAAGCTGTGTGGTGTCATGGGCATGGAAGCAATGCTTGTGAATACGGCAGGATATTCAGGACAGCTGCCTGTTAAAAAGCTACCTTGTTATGGAGTTTGATACCATAGTCATTCCATAGGCGTTTGGTCAGTTTTCCAAAGGCAGTGCTGGCTTTGGCCAATTGAGCAGATATATCATGATCCACGACTATGCTAGAAGACAGTACGCTTCCTAGGTAGCAGAACTTGTAAACAGCCGTAAGGACTGTACCAGCAGCAGTGATCATTGGAGTGCTGGGCTCTTTCCAAACAGGCTGAGACATAACTTCTATCTTTCTGAGGTTCACTGAGTCCAAAGCGGTGAGCAGAAGTAACAAAGCGATCAAAAATCTCCTGTGCACAGGAGCTTCCTTCTTGTAACACCGTTTTAGATACCTGAAAACCACAATCTTGTCCCCTCTCAGTCTTCTCTTTTCTAAACTAAACAAGCCCAATTCTTTCAGTCTTCTCTCATAGGTCATGTTTTCTTAACCTTTAATTATATTTGTTGCTCTTCTCTGGACCTTCTCTAACTGGACACAATACTCCAATTGAAGCCTAATCAATGCAGAGTAGAGAGGAAGAATGATGACTTGTGTCTTGCTCTCAATGCTGTTAATGCATCCCAGAATCATGCTTGCTTCCTTTTTTTTTTTTTTTTTTTTTTTTTTTAACATATTTAGCTTGTGGTCCACTGTTACCCCCTAGATCCCTTTCTGCAGTATTCCTTCCTAGAGAGTTGCTTCCCATTCTGTGTGAAACTGATTGTTCCTTCCTAAGTGGAGTACTTTGCATTTGTCCTTCTTAAACTTCATCCTATTTATCTCGGACCATTTCTCCAGTTTGTCCAGATAATTTTGAATCATGACCCTATCCTCCAAAGCATTTGCATCCTCTCCCAGCTTGGTATCATCTGCAGATTTAATAATCATGCTTTCTATGCCATAATGTAAATCGTTAATGAAAATATTGAACAGAACTAGTCCCAAAACAGATCCCTACGGAAACCTACTTGTTATGCCCTTCCAGCATGATTGTGAACTGTTAATAACCTGAGAACGGTTATCCAGCCAGTTATGCACCCACCTTCTGGCTGCATTTTTTTTTTCCAGCAAGGATGCAAATCCAATTCCAAATTACCTAAAAAGCTAAGACTAACTGAGCTTAGAGTGCGCTTAATTTTAGCGTACGCTCCTTTGAACTCACTAGGGATGTTAGATATTGGGTAATTAAATAGTATTGTAACCACAAGGAATCTTAGTGGTTAAGTGACTATTCGATAGTCCCCAGGAGCGAGGCTGGCCTAATAGAGGCAGCAGCGCAGAGTGGCAGGGGGAGCCATTCCAAAAACCAGCTCCTCATGCAGACCTGCTGTCTGTCACCCTGCACTGCTGCTTCTGATACAGAGGTGGCAGAAGCCCTGTCCGTGCAGGGTCCAAGTTCCCCCCGGACAGAGGCTGTTCTGTGGGATGTGGAGCAGCCTCTGTGCGGAACCCCAAACCCCCATAGACAAAGGGTGCTTCCATGAAGCAGCTTCTTCTCGTGATGGGCCCAGGATTGCCACGGACAGAGAGTGTTTCATGGCAGCCTCCCCTTCCGTCCCTTCTCCCTTGCTGCTGCTTCTCATAGAGGCAGCAGGATAGGTGGGGGAGGGCAGGTGGCACCATGCAGCTGGAGGGTACTGGCTTTTAAGCCAGTTCCCCCTGGTACTGTTTCCTGCTTTCCCCCCTTGCTGCCTGTGATACAGGCTTATCATTTAATCATATATTTGACTATAGATTGACATACCCAGAACTCACTAGCACTTGTATTTGTGTTCTGAAGAAAAAAAAATAAGATGGAGTTCCCTTGGGAAAGCTCAGTTATGCTGAAACAAAATAGTGAATAGATTTATGACATCATCTTAATGGTCTGTGACAATTAAGTTCCAAAATAAGGGGCATGTAATATAAAATAAAAACTGATGGTGGCAATTGGAAACTCTAGATTTCTCCTTAATATGCAGCTTTCTGTATTGTATACTGGAGAGGTAGATTCTAAACCTAGTTAACTAGTTAAACTATAAGGATTAAAAGCTTCAGAGGGATAGCTGAGTTAGTATGTAACAGGAAAAAAACTTAAAAAAAACAACAAATAGACTAGTAACAACTTAAAGACTAACAAACATGTAGATGGTATCATGAGCTTTCATGGGTGCAGCCCACTTCTTCAGATGACTAGAGTGTTAGAAGTCCAGATCCAAGAATAAATAAGGGAAAGAAAGGGTGGGAGGGGAGAGGGAAAAAAAGAGAAAAAATCAGGGAGAAAGGAGGAAAAAAACAGACAGTGAGTAGATGGTTCAAATAATAACAGGCTGATAAGAACAATTAGCACCTCCATTGTTTTGTTTGGTTGGTTGTTAGGATGCGGAAGGTAGTGTGTGAGCCAGCCGATGTCCTTGTTCATACCATTTGCATAAGAATTAAACTTGTAAATGAAGTTAAGTTCCAATCCTTCTCTGTGTATTTAGCTTGTAGAATTGGCCTGAAACAAAATGGTGACGTGGAGATCCATTAATGAGTGTCCAGGCAGATTAAGGTGTTCTCCAACAGGTTTTTGTGTATTGCCTTTTCCGATATCTGATTTGGGTTCATTAATTCTTTCCTGTAAAGAATGTCCGGTTTGGCCAGTATACGTGTCAGTGGGGCATTGTTGGCATTTGATAGCATAGATCACAATAGTGGATGTGCAGTTAAATGAGCCTCTGATTTGGTGGCTGATGTGGTTGGGTACAGTGATGAAATTGCTTGTGTAGATGTGTGGGCAGAGTTGGCACCGGGGCTGATTGCAGGGGTGGGTTCTGGATGATTATGATGGAGGTGTGTTCTGTGGTTATTGGAAAGAATTTGTTTGAGGTTAGGGGGTCATCTGTAAGCGAGAATTGGTCTTTCCTCCAAGGCCTCTGAGAGTGTGGGATTATTTTCCAGGATAGGTTGTAGATTGTTGATAATGCGTTGGAGGGGTTTAAGTTGTGGACTGTAGGTGATAAGTGGAATTTTGTTGTTTTTCTGTTTTTTGGCCTGTCTTGAAGTAGTGCTAATTGGAGGTGCTAATTGTTCTTATCAGCCTGTTACTATTTGAACCATCTACTCACTGTCTCTCTTTTTTTTTCTCCTTTTTTCTCTCTCCTCTTCTCCCCCCTTCCCCCTTATTTATTTTTGGATCTGGACTTCTAATATTCCAGTTATCTGAAGAAGTGGGTTGTGCCCACGAAAGTGCATGATACTATTTACAGTTCATGTTTTGTTAGTCTTTAAGGTGCTATAAGGATTAGCTAAGCTAAACTTTTTTCCCCTTAGAAACATCCAATATAGCAAACAGCTTGGCAATTTACATGTTAAATTGCACTCTACTAAAAGGCATAGAGAGGGTCTTGAAGAAGACTTCATTTGTAATAATTCATTACAAAGTGAATTATTTAAGTTACTAACCAGTCGATCCACATTGTTCTTCAGAAATATCCGCATCTTCATCCACATCATTTTCTCTTGCTAAGCATTTTCCTTATGTTTCATTCTTGCAAGTAGGTCATGCATTTCCTTCTTGCACTGCTTACATTTGACACGATTTTTTTTTTTCCAGCAAGGAACAAATTTCTTCAGAATATTCCCAGATAGGGTTCCTCTTACGTCCAGAAGCAATGACAGTTTTCCTGTGGCAAAAACGTGAGGGAATATAGGAAGCCGAATAATGTCTTTCCCTCTCCCCAGTCCACTGCACTGTTCCTTTTTATGCTACCTCTGTCCTTTCCTTATATATTATTTCTCTGCCTCCAAGGCAGTGTTTTAACTAATTCCTCTTCCATGCTTGGAGTATGTCCACCATCACATGAGTACAGAAAAGAAAATTCCTGTCCAGCCTGTCTGTCTCTTTGCACATGTGACTTTAGTTTGCTGAGAAATAGAAAACCCAGAACTTTCAAGAACCAAGAGTTGGTAGGTAGGCTGGACAGACTAGAGCCATTAGTTCATTTTTATGAGACTGTAAACTTACGTTTAGCATGTTTGTGATGAGATTTAATTGCAAATTATTTTTTAAATGAGAAATTTCATATTTTTTAAATAAGTCTGATTTAAGTTTAAAAATATCAGTTATTTTAAAAAATTAAGTAGCAATAAGCTATCCTCCAGTCATCTGGTATAGAAGCTGATTTAGATAAGTTACATACCACAGTTAATAGTTCTGTAGTTTCAAATCTGTGTTCCTTTAGAACTCTTGGGTGAATACCATCTTGTCCTTGTAACTCTCAATATTATTTTCTTCTGAAATTTTCAGTTTAATTTCATTTAATTATTCATAGTAACATAAATGTATTACCTAAGATGCCCTTCTTCATTATAGGAATGTGAACAACTAGTCATTCTCCCCACCCCCCCCCCATCACAAATAGGCAGCGGGGGGAAGGAGGGGAGGAGAGTAGGGGGCACTTCAAAGTGGCAGTGCTGCATGGAGCCTGGGTCCACACAGTGCTGCTGCTTTGAAATATCTTGTGCAGCCCAGGGCTGGCTGTGGCTGTCAGGTTCCTTGCTTCATTTCAAAGTGGTAACGCTGCACAGAGCCCAGGATCAGCTGGGGACTCCTCCACTGATCCTGGGCTCTGTGCGGTGGTGCCATTTTGAAACATCGCATGGAGCTTGATGCTGGACTCCCTATGGTGTTTCAAAGTGGCAGCGCTGCATAGAGCCCAGGGTCAGCGGGGGAGTACTCAGCTGATCTTGGGCTCCACAGGGCACTGCTGCTTTGAAATGCCACGTGGAGCACAGGGCCAGTGGGGGACTGCCCTGGTGGCCCCCTGCTCCACAGAGAGCTTTCGCCTTTGAAGTGTAGCAACAGCCCTGGGGCTGTTTCTGTACTTCAAAGGTGGAGGTTCCCTTATCGACTAATCGACTAATCAAATAGTTGATGGAAATTGCATCAACTATTTGATTAGTAAATCGAAATTTAACATCCCTACTTCCATTAGTGTTTACGCACTTCAAATGTGTATGTGTATAAAGTTGTCACATTTCCCCATTTTGGTCCCATTTTAGCCAAACTCTGAATATTTATTTTAATATTTCGTACTAAATCTGTCATTCCAGTTCTAAAAGGAAAACATTAACTTTAGAGGTATTAAGTTAAAAAATGGAGTTTTATGTACTTATGCATACTCATGAGTACTCCTGGCCAGGTGTTGTGGTTATACAATCTTTTTTCCTATGCTTTTCTCTTCCCACACACCTCCCCGCTATGTCCTTTAAAAATTTATTCTCTCTTACTCTGTGAAAGACCTGCATCAATGAAAATAACTACACAGGAGAAACACTGAAACCGGTTATACACAAGGTATATCCAAAGAACATAGTGAACAACCAAGAAGAAAAACAATTTTTCTGTGATACTAATTTTAAAGGATTCATGTAACTGTCATTTTCACACACATGTGATTTGAAAAAGAAATCAGCAGGAGTTGAAACCAAGGCTTTTAGGTCCACAGCAGAAAACTTGAGCTCAAGAAGTAGCTTAAAGCAATAGTAAGTTAGCTTTTAGATATACTAGCATCTTCACTAATGTGACAGTACACGAGCCTATGATTTATGCAGCTTTTTACTTGACAACAGAGGAAAGTTAATGAGGATTCCTAGGCTTTAGTCTTGGAAGCGAAGTGTGATGTAGTGGTTGCAGACAGCACAAAGATTTGATACGTACCGAAAGGCAGTGTGGCTTATGATAATGTGATTCAACTGCACCATATTAGAAACCTAGGTTCTATCTTTTGTTCTCCAAAGAATGATCTTATTCAGTCTTTTACCACATCTGTAAAATAGTGGCAGCAGTGCTTACCTGTCTCTTAAGATGCAGAAAAAAAGTCTTTGGTCAATCATAGTGTACAGAACTAATACCTGTCAGTGAAAGAGCTGAGACTAGTGCTAATGTTGTAGGTAATTAACTGAAAAGGAATTTAATGGAAGATGGAAGGCAATCTTAATTGCAAGTATTGTTACCAGTTCCACCTATCTTGGACAGACCATAGTTGTCCCTAAGTCTCTTCCTCCCTCCCACTAAATGTTTATATTTGGGATTAATCCCCAGATGTTGTTTGTAATTTTCCTGATTGAATCTTCCTTGATTTCATGACTGTATTTTCAATATCACTTTGTATTTCTGTCCTCTGACGTTTGCAGCATCTCCTTCAGTGTCATATAATAATGCATCATGCTGTATACTTCCTTTTTCAGATCGTTAATGGAGATATTACAGATGATGAATGCTATCAATATGGCACCCTAATAGATGTGTCTACTATCGTTGTTCCATGTGATATAGTCATTTACTGTTTCATTCACACAGGCATTGTCACATTATTCAGTGGTCCTCAACCAGAGGTCCAGGGCTCCTTAGGAAGCTGTGGGCAGACTGCAAGGAATATTGCAGGGCCTTGAGGCCTACCATGTGGGGTTGAAGGCTCAGTAATTTAGGTTTGTGGGTTCCCAAGCAGTTTTCCCGCTTTCTTACCTCTTAGTGCCAGTCCTTGCTTTTATATGCAGAAAACCAGCTGTGGCACAGCTGAACTGTAACATTTTTATAGCATGTTGGAGGTGTGTGTGTTTGGGAGAGGGGGCAGGGATACTCCAAAAGAAAAAGATTGAGAACCCTGGTGGTATTCACCTTCAGAACTTGCAACGCTGAACCAGGAAGGTGTAACCTCTTGTTAGGCTACTGCAATGCACTGCACTCTAGTTGGAGTTTCCCATGGAAAGCACCCATCCTCAATTATGCAGTATTATGGGGTGTTTCTTACATAGGTGAGGTGCCATCTGGTTGGCATCTGTCATCTATACTGATTATATGTATACTTCAGAGAGCACTTCTGGGGTTGTTGAGTCTATAAGGTCCTAATTGTTATGGGACTTAGCTATGTGTAAGATCAACTGTTCCCTAAGTCATCTGCTTTAGATGCTACAATTTTACGCTTTCTTGTTAGAACTGTAACACAGTACTGATTTTTGGAAGTTCAAATGCTGTCTCAACACAGCTGTTAGGCAAACAGAACCCCTTTAAAGGCTGAGTTTTGCATGGATAATCTCCAGGTGGAGCACATGAAGAAAAAGGGCATGTAACAGGAAAATGTGATTAGTCGTTGGGGATTTAAAGCAGATTTATTGGCTCAGTCTAGGAGAAACTGAGGACTGGGAAAGACTTGGCATGAGCTTCCCTACAGCTATTGGCAAGATAGTTGTCTGGGTGGCAGTGTAGCAGTGAAGGATCTAGAATTGGAGGCTGGCGGAGCTCCCTGTGCTGAAGTAACTTGAAGCATGAGTTCAGAAGCAAGATTAGTGAGAATCTCTGATGCAAGGATGATGATTAATTCCAGGCAAAAGTCAAGAGAAGACCTAGGAAGCCCAGATCTAGGAGTGAAGGGGGTATTTTTTGTTTAATCATACCAATAAACTAGACTCTCTAAGGAGAGAGACTAGTTGAAACAGTTATGTGGCACAAATGTAGGCATCATGGGACATGACAATTGTGATAGGCCACCATCACCATAGTATGTGAGTACTGGCAAAGGGATTTTTCAGTGTGCAGTTCATGATCTTGGGGATGTTGCTTCTTGTGTCCCTCAAACATGGAAGTTGGTGAGTTTTAGAGCGTGCTATAAAAGATTATGTTCTTATGATTAATTTGCTATGCTTTTGATAGGGTAAGTGTTTGGTCTGGGCAGTCCATCCAATCACTCCCAATCTACGGAAGCTCTTTGTAAGTCAATCTCTTGTTGGGCCTTCAAGTTTGAAGATTTATTTTGTTTGTCATCTTATAAATAATTGTTTTTTAATAAAGTAATCTGTGGAGAATCTGAGCCATTGGCTTGTAGCTCATGTATGAGCATTTTCTCTAAATGAGAATTTTTGGAATGCTTAGTATTTTTTCCTGTTTGTTTGGCACCAAAGAAGACTGAAGAGAGCACCAACCATGCTAAGAGTCAGAAAATAAGGAAGTTACAGTTCTACATGATCTTTTCCTTCAACCACTAACCATCTGCTCTTACTTCCATGTCATCATAATTAGAATTCTGTCATAAAATGAAACACCTACTGAAGTTATAAGCAAATAGAAAAATAAACAATTATTTGTTTCTCTTGTACCCCTCACCATCATATTTGGGCTTCATATGTACATGAGTTCCATGCACCTCAGGAGTGTGGAAATGAGATGACTAATGTGATAACTTGGTCTTTCTTCCATGGAACTGATTTCCTTTAACAAATCCATTAAAATAGAAAAAATTTGATCTTCTTTTGATGCCCTTTGTTGTTTCTTTGTGTCAAACTTGACATTAGTGCAATTATTAGGATGTCATGACCTGAAGAGTCTGTCTCTGCTAATGGCATAGTGGAGGCCAAAGCATATTGCACTAAGAAAACCTCAGTACACCTTTTCCTTTCTGGTGTTAGGCTTTACATTTACAGCTGTAGCACTTGCCGTCCTTTTTTCCACCAGTGTTGAACATGAGATGAAATTTTGAGATACTACAGGTTGCAGAGGCAACAGGATGTTGACATATGGCTGAATTGCTGCCATTACCATAATTTAGCTGTCTGAATGCCTCAATAAATTAACTACCTGGATAAAAAGCAGCTGGCTTAAGTTCAATCTGTATAAGACAGAAATAATGATAGGATGAAGGAAGTGCTTTGAGGAAATGGCAGAAGCTCTGACTTAATCTTCCTTTAAAAGCTGCTGATGCTTTTTTTTTTTTTTAAAGTTAATATGTTTCTAAATTGTCTGGGCACATTTCTGTCTCTGGACACCAGAATAACAGCAGTGATTCCAAAGTTACTATTTAATAGTCCCCTTTCCTCAGGGATGATATCTGTATGCTTGACCCTCATTCAGGTTGGGCTATTAGAAGGTTCTACCTGGCTTTGAGATCAGCAGACTTGCTTTTACTGAGGTAGCCTGACTTGACATGGGGGGCACTATAAGCTGAATTGGTAAACCAGATTTCATGATTGGCCATTTATTTCTGTGGCAAGCTCTCTACTGTCCCACTCCCTATCTTCAAGCATCAAAATGAGCCTTCCTCTATTTTAGTTTATATGTAGCACCCTATAATTTGCAATGACAGAATTGCTATTGATTTTCAATGAATATTTAAAAAAATCTTATGAAAAATCAGTGACAGGATGAATGAAGTCCTGTTCAGTAACATGTGTTTGTGGACCCTAAATACCTAAATAGAATGTTTGTATATGCTGCAAACTTATAAGTCCATGCCAAAATAGCTCATTAACTCTACCACATTAGCCTTTGTTTTTATAGTATATTTCTATCTATTTAGATGTAGGAGCTATACAAAGCAAGTATTTGTGTTTGGCTTATTTTCTGATTTGTCTTAAATTCCATACAAAAACTTGCTAGTGTTAATAATATTATTATGCAACTTAATACTACCTTAGGCTGACAGAGAAAATAAAACATGTTTATGGAATATGATATGTAAACAAGTAGTTTTCAAATAGAACTGTCAAACATTTTTGTGGTAATTGATGAAACTCAAATCAATATGCAAGAAAATCTGTTTTCAATTAACTATTCTTACCTACCAGTTAGCGTTCCCACATTGTTTTCCCGACAACTAGCGATCAATTTTTCTCTCATCGTTTGAGTTTAAGAAATAAACTTTTAATGCTTAAGTGAGAAATGTAGTGTACACAGGCTGTATAGCAGGACAAGATAAGTCTATTGATAAATTGTACCTTGAAGTCCTAATAAGTTTTCTGAAGGACTCAACGTTGACCTGTGTCTTTGAAGCCATTAGCAGTTTTACTATTGAATCAGTCAGTGCTTTAAAAAAATCCTTCCCTAAAACTTGTAGTACTCTTCCGTTGTACGACTTATAAAACAGTTACATGCAATTTATGCCTCAATATGTTCATTTTAAGATTGCTGTTCTATTATAATTTTTCTGAACAAAGTTTACTATTTCAGTTTTGTGGAACACTACAACGCTGATCATACTTTTTTTTTTTCTTGATGTGCAGATAGAGATCTATTTACCATAATGACAATTCATAGTCCTATACAGGCAGTCCCCGGGTTACGTACAAGATAGGGCCTGTAGGTTTGTACTTAAGTTGAATTTGTACTTAAGTCGGAACTGGCGTCCAGATTCAGCCACTGCTGAAACTGACCAGCGGCTGACTACAGGAAGCCCGGGGCAGAGCAACTCTGCCTCAGGCTTCCTGTAGTCAGCTGTTGGTCAGTTTCAGCAGTGGCTGACTTGGGGACGCCTGGGGCAGAGCAGCCCCCCCCACTCCCAGCAGACCAGGGAGACGCGGAGCAGCTTTGCTCGCCCCGGAGGACGCGGGTGGCGGGACCGCGGCGCGTCTTGGTGGTCCCGCCGCCCGCGTCCTCCGGGCGAGAAAAGCCCCGTTCGTAAGTACGGATCCGACGTAAGTTGGATCCGTGTAACTCAGGGACTGCCTGTACTGCCTTCAAATTAGATGTGGAATGTCTTCGTATACCATTGATTGTACTTGGGCTTCTAATAGGGATGTAAAATCCTGTTTAATCAGTTTACATATTTTTAACCAGTTATCTATTTAATCAATTAACCACTTAATGGGGGCAAGTGAGCTGGAGCGCCCTTCTGTGCCCCCCTCCCCCCCCCCCCCCCGGACTGCCGCAGCTGGGCTGGAGCAGTGCCCTGCTGTGCGGGATGCATTCTCTGGCTGGGCTGGGGAGCATCCATCCAGGCTGGAGCAGTCCTTGCTGGTTAACCATAACCTGTAAGCATCACCCAATATAAGAGTGATGCTTACTGGTTAACTGTTCACATCCCTATTTCCCCAAACTCTGAAGTGCATTATTTATATCTTCTTTATAATTTTCAAAATTTATGGATTTTGTGAAAAGCCTTTCAGAGAAGTTGCATGGTTTTAATAAGCTACACATATCTTCTAATTCCAATTATATAAAAAGACTATGTAATTATAGGTTGTGAAAAAAGTGCCTGTCTTATGCTGGTTAGTTACAGTGCTTGTGCTGATAACTAACAGTGAATATTTTAATTGCTTACTTCAGTTCCATTAAATAGCTTACAACTGTCTTGAGAGTTTCTAATCTTTTATTTAATTAATCTTTAGAATGAAATTCTCCTGTAGGAATTTGCTGTTAGGAGTGCAGAAATATTGTCAGACATGAATTTTTGCATAGCTGGTTCTTCTGTCCATCTTGGTATTTTTTTTGTTTTATCCTTGTTCTCTTTCCCACTCCATGTGTGCTTCAAATCAGAAATTCTGTTTTAAGAGCAGTAGTTGGAATTTTGCTAAGGTTGTGCAATTTTTCAATTATTTCAATATTTGTGTTGTTTTTCTTCAAAAATAATGATGTTCTCTCAATTTTTTTTGAAGAGTCGTTTGTATTGGACATGAAATGAGGATTTCAGTTTTTAAAATCATACTTGTTCTTAGTCTGGAATGGGATTTGGAAGTGTGTGTCTTTAGTTCTAATAGAAATTTTCTTTTGACAGCTTTTTACTGGATTCAGATTTTTTTTTCTAAGTTTTTCAAGTCCTCAGTAGTTCTCAATTTAATTTTGAAAGGAAACTGGTTCCCCTGCTGCACAATTTATAATAAAATGTTTTATTATTTTAGTAACTCAAATCAGGACTCTTCACTTTGTAATCTTTATTGAGAATGGCTGCAATGATTTGCCAAAGACTGTCACAGTGGTTTAGTGTAATGGTCTTTCGTTTATGGAGACTTCTGTGCCGAAATCAGGCTGAGATCATAAACAAAGTGAATTATTCTAATTATATTCCAATTTCACTCCAAGAATACTATTAGTAAATATTGTGTTAAGACACAGCAGTAGGCTGATCAGCAGGAATGTGTGGAGCTGTCAGGATGGCATGACATGGTAATTTATCCAACCCCAATATTGCTACAACCTGGACTTTCCAGCTCTGCTTTATAGTATTAGGGATGTTAAATAGTGGTCAGGAAGCTAATCAAGTAGTCAATGAAATTTCCATTGACTAGTCAATAAGGGGGGGTTGCTGTTGCTCAGGTTTTTAAATGTAGTAAGAGCCGCCAAGGGTGCAGGAGCAGGCTAGAGATTGTGATCAAGACTGTGGGTGGAAGGTAGGGTACAGGAGTGGAGGGATGTGCATGAAAGGGTTGCGGGGTCTGGGCAGGAGATAGGGTACAGGAGTGATGTGGGATGTGAGTGGGAGGGGGTACGTGAGTGGAGTGGATGTGCAGAGTCTGGACGATATGGGGAATGTTTATCTGGCGCATCTCCCTAGGGATGCACACGGCTCTGTGTCCCTTACTGCTCCCAAGCACCACCCCTTGCTGCTCCTATTGTTCGTAATTGCAGTCAATCAGAGTGGTGGGGGGAAGAGCCTCCAGTCTTCTCTTTGCTGTGCTGCCATTTTCCCAGGGCCTCAGAGTTGGATCTGGTCCTGGCTTTCCTCACTCCATCCTGCAAGATTTGTGGCTCCCCTGTCCCCCGCAGCAGGGAGCTGGCTTTGGCACTCCAGCTCCACGGGGGTGGGGCACAGGGCTGGAGCACCAGCGGTGGCTCCCCGGTGTTGGGCTCAGAGCCCTGAGCCGTGGAGCTAGATACAGGAAAGCCAGGGGCTAGATCTATCCCCCAGTCTGTAGGTTCCCTATAGAGCTTATCTCTCTAATAGTTATAGTTTTTCCACTGTTCATATCTACTAAAATACCAAAAGAGTATTCGCAGCAAAGCCAACAAATTTGGAGTTTCTGGGCCAGACCTTCCAACCCCCAACGTAAAAGGGGTGAGAGAGGGACTTCAGGAACATATACAGACTATTTATTTTTCTTTTCTCATGTTTTATCCAAACTTCCCAATTAAGAAAAGAAAGTGAGTTAAAGTATAGTATGTGAAATTTCAAGATGAGTATTGAAAATTAGCTTTATATTGTTAAACTAACTTATGCCATGCTCACTCGCTAATCATATTTTCCCATCTAAAGTGTATGTTATAAATGCAATTCCTACAGGAATATTGCAGTAAATTTGTATCATAGCTGAGCATGGGCGTCAGGGGTAAAGAAGATGGGTACAATGTTAATTTATTCTGATGATCCTAAGTTTACTTGCTCCTGTCTCTATTTTTTATTTATTTTTCCCCAAATGTGCTAGGTGCTTTACAGATATCTGGAAAAGATGAGGTGACTTTGCAGTTTGCTCACATCCTTAAACAAGTGGGCTGCTTCTTAGATTCTGTCTCCCTTGGGACCTTTTTGACAGAGTGGTCATGGAATGTTGTCAGAAAACTTCTGATTTAGGAGCTAAAGAAGCAGCCATGGTCATTTGTGTCCTGTGTTTCCAGAACTGCTTTCTCACTGCCTCATATAAATTCACACTTGGACCCAGGTTTGTTCAAGAACTACATTAAGTGCTTCCTTGCTGTCAGTATTATCACAGTAAATTAATCATATCATTAGTCATTTTATTCAGAATAAACAGGGTTTAAGAGAAATAGTTATTAGTCATCAATTTAGTGTGTTCAGAATTAGGGAGGAAAAATTAAGTTTTTTTTATTAATATTGTCTGATCCAGAGGTTCCCAAACTTTTCTTATTGCATACCGAATCCAGATCTACCAGCTGCCCACATATCCCTACCCTTCATGTCACTGACACTTCGTGTGGTGTTCTTAACATTACCTGTAGTTAGCCATCTGTCCGCATTTCACTGTTACGTATGGATATAAGTGCAACATGTACAACTGAAGTCTCCCCCTCCCCCCAAGTTCTGAGCTCAGTATGATTTCACTGTTGCTGGGTAACTGAAGCAGTGCTGTTTGGTAATTGGAGGTAAGGGCTCTGTACATCAATGTCTTTGTGTGTCTGTGTTCTCATTGGTGCATCCTTGAAGTAAATAAACTGCTGTATTTATGTAATAAATTCCCACAGAGTTTTAAAGCTTTGATTAGCTTGTTATGAAAATGCAATAAATAATAAATTAAATGTCATTGCACAATTTCTCCCACATACCCCCCTAGAGATGTCTCTTGTATCCCCAGATGTACACCTACCACAGTTTGGGAGCCTTTGCTCTATTCTAAGGATAATACAACCCAGAAGGGTGTACACTGTTAATGTTCTGGTTTACAATAAAGCTATTGTATGTGAGATTTATTACATTGGTTGTTCACCTAAATCTTGTATACCAGTGAACTTGTATTCCTGAAAAATGTATCGGGTTTGAAGGAATAATATTCTCTCTCTCACTTTAAGCTTTTGAGAATGAGACGGTCTCAGAGGTTTGTGCTTTCAAAACCTGCTTGAAGAGTTCTAAGTCTATTTCTGTCTGAATAAAATTGCTTTGTAACAACACTGTGCCTTTGCTTTTAGAGAGGAACAAATAACTATGTGGTAGGGGTTTCAGTTTCTGTGATGTGTGATGCAGATGGTAGGAAGTAGGCTTTAGCAGTAGTTGCTTCAGGAAAATGGGAAGATATACTGTGTGGGCTAAAATGAGGAAATGTGTGGAAGGCATTGCAAATAAGAGGATGAGACTTAAGAGTCCAAAGCAGACTGTGAAGAACTTCAAAACAACAAAAACAATGCTAGAACACTGATACTAGTCAACACTTTTTTATACTGTTGACTGGCTATTGTTTTTCTGACTTGAATTTTTGATTTTCCGGTAACAGAAAGTTTAGCTCTAAAAAGCTGTATGCCAATGTCATTGATCAGCTATGCATCAGCTATCAAAATAACTTATTTGCATATTGAATTCTGATTTTTACATGTGGTTTGTTGGTTCTCTTTCCAGGACTGTTTTTCTGCTCTTCTTTTAGATCGTTGATGTGATAAGTGTCAGCCGACAGTCAGGGCAGTGAGTGGTGTGTGTGTGTGTGTGCTATACACCCGAGACTTCAACTGCTGAGACTGGGGTCCCTTGCAGCGGGCAATCTGGGGGAGGTTGACGAGCACCCCAATAAGTTTGCAGGGAGAGCTTATTACACTTCAGATTTTAGCTGCTAGAATCTGTGATTCCTTTGCAGCGGGCAGCCTGGGGGAGGCTGAGAAGTGGCCCAATGGATCTGCCACCTGGGAGTGACAAATCCAAATGCCCAAGCTCTCCCTATATCTGTCCCTTAAGACCAGCTGAAGTTCTTTTAAATTGTGCCTGGTTCTGTTACAGCAACTGAAGGAGTCAGGTTAAAGCTTAAACAGTTACAGGTTTATTGAGGAAGCTTATAAATCATATGGTTGCAATGGCTATTGTTCTATGTCTTAACTGCTAGCAAAATATAGATCTTAAAAATGGTTACAAAGAAGATAAAGATAGGAAAAACAGAAATAATAGTACCTAGTAACAGCTTAACCTTTAAAGAGCTCTAAGTCTGTGTACACTTAAGACAGAGGACCACATCCAGGTACAATTTTTACCCCCTTCTGTGCCTCTCGACTCCAGCGTGTCAGGCCAGGGCCGGTCCCTCAATTCCTAGGAAAGACGAAAATACGAGGTGGGCGTCCCCATAGAACCTCGGGAGGTCAAACACCTAACCCGACCAGCAGGTAGAGGGTAGATTGACACTCAAAAGTGAGTGTGCTGCTGTACCCATCTTTATACCCATGGGGTCACGTATTTCTCTTTCTTATCTGTGATGCCAAATAGTGCTGGTCTGCTGGTTCTTACAAGGGAGTTGTGAACTTAATTTACACTTGTAAGAGAGAGTTGAGAGGATTAAATTGGAAGCACTGGAGTTTCTTTTCTCAGTGGGAGATTTCTCTCCCAGGGACGGCTGTGTGTTCGTATCAACATGGGTGCCAGCCGGGCACTTCTCGCAGCCTCGAGGCCAGCTTATTGCCTTAACCGCTCTCTCCTCATATCTATGTTTTCAGTTTCTCAGGATCAGATGAGCCAGCATAGACTATGCTGATTTTATTGCTCCTTCTCTGTCCTGTATGCTTCAGGAACCTCAGAGAGGCAAATAAGATGGATGAGATGGGGGGGCTGCTATCTGGCTACAATAAGATGCAGAGGTTCTTTCTGAGCACTGCAGCCAAGGCATGAATTGTCTTACTGGTATAAAGAAAGGAGTAATGAGGCAGGGCCAATAGCTGAAGCTCAGAGTTAAAGCAGATAAACGGAATTCTGCGAGTCAGAGGGAGAATTTGGTATGAGGTAACTTGAACCTGGACCTTTCATTTGCATTTCTGATTGTAAGGGGTTTTATACTGGTTAAAAGATAGGAAATAAAGGGTAGGAATAAATGGTCAGTTCTCAGAACGAAGAGAGGTAACTAATGGTGTCCCCCCAGGAGTCCATATTGGGACTGATCCTATTCAACATATCCATAAATGATCTGGAGAAAGGAGTAAAACTGTGAGGTGGCAAAATTTGCAGATGATACTAAACTGCTCAAGATAGAGAAGTTCAAAGCAGACTGTGAAGAGCTTCAAAAGGATCTCACAAAACTAGGTAATTGGACATCAAAATAGCAGATGACTTTTTAATATTGATAAAAGCAAAGTAATGCATATTGGAAAATATAATCCCAACTATACATATAAAATAATAGGATCTAAATTAGCTATTATAACTCGAGAGATCTTGGAGTGAGTCATTGTTGATAGTTCTCTAAAAACATCCACTCAATGTGCATCAGCAGACAAAGCAAACAATGTTTAGGAATCATTAAAAAAGGGATTGATAATAAGACAGAAAATATTTTATTGCCTCCATATAAATCCATAGTACGCCCACATCTTGAGTACTCTGGTTGCCTCATCTCAAGAGAGATTTTGGCATTGGACAGTGTTCAGAAAAGGGTGACATACATTATTAGGAGTATGGAATGAATGTCATAATGAGAGATTAAAAAGACTAAGACTTACCTTAAAAAAGAGACAAGTAGGGAGGATAGGATATAGGGATATAAGCTACTATTCGACCATCTGATGAGCAAAAGCTTATTGGATAATCGACACACTAGTCGACTATTTGCTTCCCTCCCCCCACGTGCTGCCTCTATCTTAAGCCAGGAGGGGGTGGGGCGGGGCGCAGCGGCGTTCCAACTTTGAAATTTATGAGAGTTCCACGGGGGCTCTTGTATATTTCAAAACGGAAGTGCCGCGTGGATCCCGGGGTCATCAGGGGACTCCTCACTGGCCCCAGGCTCCATGCAGCTCTTCGCTTTGAAATGTACATGAGCCCTAGTAGGGGCTCTTGTGCATTTCAAAGATTGAAACATCCTGGGAAATCCCCTGCTGGCCCTAGACTCCATGTGGCATTTTAATCTTTGAAATGCACAAGAGCCACAATAGTCCTTATCGAGTAATCAAGTAGTCAATGGAAATCCCATCAACAATTTGATTAGTTAATTAAACAAAATTTAAAATCCCCTATATAATAGAGGTCTATAAAATCAAGGTTGGTATGAAGAAAGAAAGAGTTATTTACTTGCTCCTATAACATAAGAACTAGGAGTCACCAAATGAAATTAATAGGTAGCAAGTTTAAAACAAACAAAAGGAGGTATTTTTTCATACAATGCACAGTCAACTTGTGGAACCCCTTCCCAGAGGATATTGTGAAGGCCAGCTCTTTAGCAGGGTTCAAAAAAGAGCTAGATAAATTCATGGAGGATAGGTCCACCAATGCTTATTATCTAGGATGGGCAGGAATGATATCCCTAGTCTCCGTCAGAAGCTGGGAATGGGCAACAGGAGATGATCACTTTCTGATTACCTGTTTTTTTTTTTTTTTTTTTTTTTTGGTGTTACATCTGGGGCACTTGGCATTGGCCGCTGTTGGGAGATAAGATACTGGGCCAGATGGACCTCTGGTCTGACCCAGTATGGCTGTTCTTATGTTCTGTTCTTATGTTAAATCCTGTTTTCAAACTTTCATAATACAGACTACAGTTAGTATAGCAAATGAGGAGTACAGGATCTTTCAAAACGGGGCATTTTTGTTGAAACTGCCCTGTCTAAACTGCCATTTTTTTCGAAAACCCCCTTTTGGAAAAAAGCGGCAACCACCATTATGCAGATAAAGTGTGCAATATTTAAATCCCGGCTTCATTTGCACTTTCGATGTGTCTAATTTAAATCTCTCTGACAGAGGGGTGTAGTTTAAAGACACCCTCAGACCGAAGGTCCATCTAGCCCAGTACCTTGTCTCCCAACAGTGGCCAAGGCCAGGTGCCCTAGAGGGAATGAACAGAATACATAATCATCAATCATCCCCCTCCTGTCATTCATTTCCAGGCTCTGACAAACAATTGCAATCAGAAGAACTACCATGTCTCTCTTGTGATCACATCACATTTCAAAGGCAATGTAATGGGAAAATACTTTCTCTTAGGAGTGTCCCTGTGCATGCTCCACTTCAGGTTCTGGTGTGTTCCCGTGCATCTGATTGGACCATTTAAACAACAGTGTTCCTTTGGGTCATGTGTGCATTCTCCCTATCTTGCACTATTGTCAGAGGCTATAACCTCCTCAGTTCCGTCTCAACTTTCCTTAGCCTGAGACAATGCTCCCAGTGATGTTAAGACTGAAAGCTATACTTAATGTTCAAAATAGCTCACAATATTTGGGTAGTACCCTAGTTAGATATACTTCTTCCAAGGAGTCACCAAAAAGATGCACTCTGTAGCCTACTTTATATCCTTGATTACTGACCACATCTTACCTGAGTACTTGTAGATTACCCAGATCTTTACCATGTGGACTGAGAAGCCAGGGACCCCACAAAAAGCAATCTGAAACCTACCCCTTCTGCTATGGCATCGACAGAGCCACATAGAGATGCAGTACCACTATGTTCTACACAGGGTATGGCATTGTCTCCCATTCCAATAGGGCAGAGCTCTTGGATGTCAATACTCGCAGCCCCAAGTCCAGTGTCATTAGCACAGACCATCACAGTACTGAAACCGTCAGCTCTGCACTTTTTTTCATACCTTATGGACCTGCATGTTTCATTGATACCAGAATACCTCTTTAGCACCAATGTTTCCCCACTGTGTCCAGCACTGTGTCAACCCACCTCCCCACTAGAAAATGTAAGGCCCAAAGGCAGGGAGGGTGCCTTAGCTCACCACTCTTTCTCATCCAATCTACTATAGCATTGGGGACATCTGTGCAGCCTAAATCTCATCAGAGGGCTGCCATTGCCTATGCCATTTCCCACTCAGTGGCCCTATTGAGACCCTGAAGGAAATATAGGTGACAGTACCCCAGACCCATAAGTCCATACAAGGAGAGTCTTGGATCTCACCCAGAATTATCAGGAGGTTCTGGAGTCCCAACACAAATTACTGGACATTCTACACACTGCCTCCTTGTAGAAAATTGTTCTTCCTGTAAAAGATGCACTTACAGAACTCGTTAAAACATAGCAACTCCATGATATCAGCCACATTCAAGAAAACCCCACTGATTCCATGTTAGTCCCTGTGCCATTTCTGCATTCTCTCTTCAGCCTGTGGGACCTATACTGACACCTAATTCTCCGAAGGAAGGGTGGCTGAGGATTGAGAACAAGGTTCTGCTATGCATGAAAAAGGCATGGGAATAAAGAGATGAAATGGGCAGTGAAAGGACCAACCTCTATAATCAGTGTGTTCTGTTTTTGGGTACTTGTTGAGAAGGAGCTAGAGGCAGTAAGTGGAGTAGAGCTGGACTGGGGTACATGGAGGTGCTAAGAAATTATTTAAATAATATATTAGGTGCCCAAAATTGTAGTTAACTCAAAGGTTAAGTAAGTTACTTTTTTATTCTAGAAAAGCACTTTAATTTCTGAAAACCAAGTAAAGATACAATCCGCCTTCACAGTGCAACCTTAACTTTGTGTTCTTTGAACTGTACCCTGACATACCAATAACACACATACCAGTAGTTTACCCTTACAGATGCTACAGACAGCATGAGCATCGTAGGGCAAAATCTATCACCATCCCTCCTGGGCTAAGATGAAACTTTGTAAAATGCTATTAGGGATGTAATAGCGCAGGGGTGAGCAACCTTTTCAAACCAAAGAACCAAACTACATCAGAATTCAGAAGTGGTCATCAGAAGTGGTCAACAAAGAGCCGTATAAGAATGTCCATTTCCATCACTGAAATATACAACCTAATATTATTGATAATTGACAATGATTAGTGATAACATAAATGAAACATTATACTCACAGACTATATTTAATGGGATTCTGCTGCATCTTCTCTCAGATTTCTTTGAAGTTTACATCATAACTGGTCAAATCCAGCTTCATGCATGCATTCAGGCTGTCTTCTGTCAATCTTATGGCAGGAGGCTGTGGATGTGGAGGTATGAGGGGCTCCGGATGGGGTTCAGGTGTATGATAGGCTCAGGGCACCGGGTTGGTGTGTGAGGGAGCAGGAGTATTACGGCAGGAGACTGAGGATGTGGGGGTGCAGGAGTCTGGGGATGTGAGGGTACGAGGAGCTCAGGGCAGGGATTCAGGTGTATGATGGGCTCAGGGCTGGGGTGTGTGGGGCGTGCAAGAGTGTTACGATGCTGTGGCCAGATGGGGACTGGGCCCCAATTGGGGGCTTGTTGGTGAGGCTTCATTTTTAAATAAAGTAAAATTTATATCCAACATGCAAGGTTTCAACATTATCTTTATTTATGGCAGCAGTGGGTAACCTTTTTAAAGTCAGGAACCATTGACCCATAGAAAAATCATTTGGGGATCAAGTGAGAAGGAAAACAAAAACCCTCTTAAAACCCCCAACCCTCACTCATAGCCTCCAACTGAGACACCTCAGTGTAACCGTTGAAATAGGTAACTGAGAAACATAAGCATATCGTTTCCTGTAACCGTTACACACCGGCTCTGGGCCCCACTCCCAGGAGCTGGCTGCTTCTCCTTGCTGTGGGCATTACAGGAATCGAGAAGCTCATGTTTATCAGTTAACCCTAAAAATGAAATTTCTATTTTCAGCATTATTTGATAAATGTATATTTTGTGAGCGATTGTGGCCTTTATCAATAATTATTTATTTTTATTAATCCTTTTTAGATAGTAAGTTATTGAGTTCTGTGGACAATAGCTTATTATGTGTGAATGCATTGGAAACCATTTTTTATTTCCTAAGGTGAAGAAAGCTACTAAGGGGATGGCTGTTGTCAATTTGATTTTAACAAACTGAGGGACTGAATGAGAACTTGAAAGTAGAAAGCACCTGGGGTGAAAGTGGTCATGAAATCGTAAGAGTTCATGATTCTAAGGAATAGTAGATTCTAAGGAATAAAGACAATAGATTTCAAGAACACAGACTTTACCTACCATCTCCCTGAGTTTACTAAGATCCCATGGGAAGCAAAAGGAAGGAAAAACAATTGAAGACAGTAGACAGTTTTTCAAAGGGATGTTATTAAGGATGCAAAAGCATGCTATTCCACTCTATAGAAAAGATAGAAGTATGGCAAGAGGCCACCCTGGCTTAATGAGGAGATCTTGCATGATCTAAAAATAAAGGAGTCCTATAAAAAGTGGAAATGAGGACAAAATTCAAAGGATGAATATAAACAAGTAACAGAGGTATGTGGGAGCAAAATTAGAAAGGGGAAGGCACAAAACGAGCTCAGCCTAGATAGAAACATGAAGGGTAACAAGAAAATATTCTATAAACAGAAGCAAGAGAGAGAGCAAGGACTGTGTAGGCCCATTGCTCAGTGAACAGGGAGAAACAACAGAAAATGTGGAAATTGAAGAGGTGCTTAATGACTTTGTTGTTTTGGTTTTCACTAAAAAGTTGGTGGTGATGAGATGCCTAACGCGATGAATGATGTTGAGTTGGGGTAGATTCAGAAGTTAAAATAAGAAAAGGACAAGTTAAAAAGTACTTTGAAAAGTTGGGTGTCTTCAAGTCACCAGGGCCTAATGAAATGCATCATAAACTATTCAAGGAGCTGATTGAGGTATCTGAGCCATTAGCTATCATCTTTGAAAAGTCATTGAAGACGGAAGAGATTCCAGAAGACTATAAAGGGGCAAATATAGTCCTCATCTATAAAAAGGGAAATAAGGACATTCATTGTGGCTTACCAAGCAAGTAAAAAAAGCAGTGACAGATAAAAAGGCATTTAAAAAGTGGAAGTTAAATACTAGCGAGGAGAATAGAAAGGAACATAAACTCTGTCAAATTAAGTGTAAAAATATAAGAAAAGCCAAAAAGGACTTTGAAGAACAGGTAGCCAAAAACTCAAAAACTAATAGCAAAATGTTTAAATACATGAGAAACAGGAAACTTGCTAAACAACCAGTGGGGCCTCTGATCAGTTGATATACCAAAGGAGCCAGAGTATCAGGTGATAATGATATGGTGGACACTAGTTACCCTGCTTAATAGGGATGTAAGCGACTAGTCGACTATCCGATAAGCTTACGCTGATGCGACTGGTTGCTTCCCCTCACTCCCTTGCTGCCTCTATCAAAGAGGCAGCAAGAGGAAGGAGCAGGAGCCCGTGCAGGGAGAAGCCAGGTGAAGGCATGATTTTCCTTTACAGAAACCATGTTGACTTTTCCCCAACAAATTATGTTCATCTATGTGTCTGACAATTTTATTCTTTACTATAGTTACAACTAATTTGCCCAGTACCAATGTTAGACTAAAGATAAGGTCATTGCGGAGAAACTAAATGAATTCTTTGCTTCGGTCTTCATGGCTGAGGATATTAGGGAGATTCCCATACCTTAGCCATTCTTTTTAGGTGACAAATCTGAGGAATTGTCCCAGATTGAGGTGTCATTACGGGAGATTTTGGAACAAATTGATAAACTTAACAGTAACAAGTTACCGGGACCAGATGGCATTCACCCAAGAGTTCTGAAAGAACTCAAATGTGAAATTGCGAAACTATTAACTGTGATTTATAACCTATCCTTTAAATCAGCTTCTGTACCAAATGATGGAAAGATAGCTAATGTGACGCTAATATTTAAAAAGGGCCCTAGAGGTGATCCTAGCAATTACAGACTGGTAAGTCTAACATCGGTACTGGGCAAATTAGTTGTAACTATAGTAAAGAATAAAATTGTCAGACACATAGATGAACATAATTTGTTGGGGAAAAGTCAACATGGTTTCTGTAAAGGAAAATCATGCCTTCACCTGGCTTCTCCCTGCATGGGCTCTTTGATAGAGGCAGCAAGGGAGTGAGGGGAAGCAACCAGTCACATCAGCGTAAGCTTATCGGATAGTCGACTAGTCGCTTACATCCCTATTAAGCAGGGTAACTAGTGTCCACCATATCATTATCACCTGATACTTTGGCTCATAGGTTCCAAAGCTAGACGGGACCTCCATGATCAACTAGTCTGACCACCTACACATTGCAAGCTACAACCTTGACTGCCTTCTCTTGTAATAAATGCATAACCTCTGGCTGAATTACTCAAGTTCTTGAATTCTGATTTTAAAGACTTCAAGTACAATGTGTCCACCATTTACTTGAATTTAAACCTGCAAGAGAGTCATGCTCCATGCTATGGAAGAATGCAAAATTCCGCTCGGGGATCTCAATCTCACTTGGAGGAAAATTCCTTCCCATCTCCAGATATGGCAGTCAGTTGGACCCTGAGCATTTCAGCAAGAATCCAACAGCCTGGCAAAGAATTGTGTATATAGTAATTCAGCTTCTTTCCCATTTTGCGTCCTATCATTGACTAGAGGGAGTATTTGCTCCCACCCGTGGCATATTGGCTATATGCCTTTATAGGCAATATCATCATATCATCCCCTCCATACATTTATCAGGCTCAGTCTTGAAACCAGTTAGTTTTTTTTTTTCTTTCCCCACTTCTCCCCTTGCAAACCTATTTGAGGACTTCATTCCTTTGATGATTAGAAATCTTAAATCTAATTTCAAGCCTAAACTTGATACGGGTCAGTTTATATCCATTTGTTCTTTTGTCAACATTGACCTTAAATTGAATAACTCCTCTCCCTCCCTACTATTAATCTCTGTGGTATGTTTATAGAGGAATCATATATTCCCTCAGCCTTATTTTGGTTAGGCTAAACAAGTTAAATTCCAAGTGTCCTCTCATAAGGTAGGTTTTCCATTCCTCTGATCATCCTAGCATCCCTTGTCTACACCTGTTCCACTTTGAATCATCTTTCTTAAACATGGGAAATGGGAATTATGTATGGTATTCCAGATGAGGTCTTACCAATGCCTTGTATAATGATGACTTCTGAAGGAATTCTATACTGGAAAAAATTCTGTGCATATTTTAAAAATCTGCATATTTTGTCAAAATAGCAGAATATTATCATGTCATTTGGAATTATTTTGGTAATTTATTTCAGAATACCTGACAGCAAGTATGTCTGTAACAATACAGATGACAAGATTCTGGAAATAGTTTTTGACAAATAGATTCCTTAGTAGGCCAATTAGCATATTTGTGGCTCCACAGGGCAGGCAGTAATACTAATATTTCCATGTATGTCAAGCACAGAAGACTTTAAGGGTATGTTTTCATAGCAAAGATAAACTCATATCTGATGAGTGCCAGCTGATTCAGGCTTCAGGGGCAAAGGCTGTGGGGCTCTTTCTTTACAGTGCAGGTCTGCAGGCTTAGACTGGAGCTGAAATGCTGGCACCCTCCTGTCAAGCAAGGTCTTAGAGCCCGGGCTCTAATTCTAGTCTAGAATCCTGCACGGTAGTGGTACAGTCTCATAGTCCATGTCCCACAAGATGGAGTTGGCTGGTATGGCCAACCATGAGGTTTTCTTTGCTGTGTAGACTTGCCCTAAAAGGCAGCACGTCTTCTGGAGTGAAATTAGGCCGTGATATGTCATAGAACTTAAATATATGTATGAAGTTCAGCAGCTGAGTAACCCCATTGAAACTACTTCTTTGCCAGTCGCTGGCCTTAGTGAGTCGCATGGCTAAGTAGTACGGTAGCATGTGTATGGTCACTGGTTTAGAGTTGAAATTGTTGCAGACAGTAGATTAGAAGGGCAATTTGAATGGAAGCTCCAGAATGACAGTGGTGAGTGCAAGCCATTGCCTACACAGAAGTAGAGATCACCATGCAGGTCTCTTCCCCTTCCTCCTTCTCCCTCCAGAGTGCAGACTTAGTAGTGAGGCTGCACCCAATCCTAACACACAGGAAAGGCTGGAACTGCTTCATAAACATTTTTGAGCCTGCCCCTCCTTTCTAGGTGCACTGCGATACTAGAAGGTAGTCTCCCATTCTTGGCAGTGATTTATGTTTTCCCTGGCTGTTCCCGACACCTAAACCAGATGCCAGCTTCAGACCACTGCCTCAGAGAGGCATATAAATCAATTATTCCAATAGGGAAAGAGTAAAATCTGAGCGAGACATTAATTCTGTGCTTGTGCTGTTGTATGGAATTCCTCCAGGAGTAATATGGTACTGACACTTCTTTCTCCACAGGAAATAACTCATCTATGATTGCATTAACCTTTTTCATGTCTACATCATATTGGCAGCTCATGAACATCCTGTGATCAACCAACACACCTGATCTTTCTCCTGTTCCAAGTGATAAGGCCTCATTTTATGGCAAAAATTGTTGTTGGTGGTCCTTAAGAACATGACCCTGCACTTTGAAATATTACATTTTACCCCATTTCTATTACTCCAGTTTTCAAGGTTGTCCATCTCGTTTCATATTCTAGTCCTGCGTATTGGCAGTACATCCCAATTTTGATATCAACAAATTTTATTAGCACACTCCCACATTTTGTGCCTGAGTCATGAATAAAACTGTTAAATATGATTGGTCCCATGACAGATTCTTGTGGAATTCCACTAGTAACCTCTTTAGCCCAGGGGTGGGCAATAATTTTTTTTGAAGTGGCCCTGGGTCTCTCTGGAAGGGTTGGGGGCCTCAAACGGAAGGGGAGGGGCCATAATACTTCTGGGCTTCCCCACCCACAGACCATGATTGGTCTGGGCATGCGGGAGCCCCTTTTCCTAGGCACCCATACCCCTGTTGGTGGGAGGAGACGTCCCATGCCCCGTTATCCCAAGGCCAATCAGGGCCTGTGGGTGAGGGAGCACATGGAAGCCTCCTCCTGCCCAGCCAGGAGCGCGCGGCACCTCTAAGTGCCACGTGCTTCTCGCGGGGCAGGGGCAGGGCAGAGGAAACTTCGTGCACTGCCCCAGGTCAATCAGGGCTGGGGGGGGGGAGGAGCACGCAACGCCTTCTCCCGCCTTGCCAGGAGTGCGCAGCGGCTCTGGCAGGGAGGAAGAAATTTGGCCTGGGGGCGGGGGAGTGGCAGGGCCTCGAGGGCTGGATATGGCCTGCTGAGGCCCTCTTGTCCACCTCTGCTCTAGCCTGTCAGTTTGCCTTTCAGTATGACCCATAGTAGTCTTTCCTTTAAATCAGGGACCTAGTGGTATCTATAGGGCTAGCTCTGGCATCCTTTGGAGTTGCATGTGAATTCAGCAGTATAAACGGCTCCCCTCCTGCCCCGAGTGCTGTGATGGTGTTGGAACATCCTCTTGCCTTTAGCAAGTGTTTTATTTCAGTGGGTCTCTTTCAAAATGTGTATATAGTTTGTTTTTTAACAGCCATATGAGGTCAGACCAAAGGTCCATCTAACCCAGTATCCTGACCTCCAATAGTGGCAAATACCGGATGCCCCAGGTTATCAAGTGATCCCTTTCCTGTCATCTATTTCCAGCCCCTGGCAAACAGAGGCTAGGGACACCATTCCTACTTATTCTGGCTAATAAGTATTGATGGATCTAACCTCCATGAATTTATCTATCTCTTTCTTGAACCCTGTTCAAGTCCTGGTCTTCACAACCTTCTCTGGCAAGGAGTTTCACAGGTTGACGGTGTGGGGAAAAAAACACTTCTTCTTTTATTAAACCTGTTACTTATTAATTTAATTTGGTGATCCTTAGTTCTTATGTTATGGGAACAAGTAAATAACTTTTCCTTATTCCTTTCTCTACACCAATCATGATTTTATAGACCTCTATCATTTTCCCCATTAGTCTCCTCTTTTCTAAGCTGAAAAGTCCCAGTCTTTTTAATCTCGTCATATGGCACCTGTTCCAAATCCCTAATAATTTTTGTTGCCCTTTTCTGAACCTTTTCTAATGCCGATATATCTTTTGAGGGGAGGCAACCACATCTGCACACGTTATTGAAGATGTGGGTGTACCATGGTTTTATATAGAGGCAATAAGATATTCTCTCTTATTTTCTATCCCTTTTTTAATGATTCCTAACACTGCCACTGCACATTGAGTTCAGTTTATATATAGTAGTTTTAATAATTAGGAATAAGTGAGGAAGTCCTTTAAGGGACTTAGCCCAGAGATGGGACACATTTCCTGATCTATGGGCTTCAAACTGAGCGGTGCAAGAAGCTCAAGACAATCAGTAAACCCTTTCCTCTCAGAGCTGCTTGGGGGTGGAGGTGGGAGGGAGACCCATATGCCTGACAAGTGTAGAATCTGGAAAGGATTAAAGTCTTGCACTGAAAAGAAGCAGGACATGAGCCTAAAAGCGCTCCTCATGAAGTCAGATTTTGCGCCCGCTTCCAAGCCAGTCCTCTCAGACTCAGTGCCGAATACCTCAGTGAGAAGTGCTTCGCTGTCACTGACCTCTGTCCAGCATTGATCTCCACTGCCTACCAAAAGGCACAGAAAACATAGTGGGAGAGGAAGGTCCCTGCTATCTCATAAGGACAATGGGAAGGTCAGAGATGAGCACAAACCCACAGTGGGCAGCTTGTCCTCCCCAGAGTATAACAGGCAGCGGCCTCGCCTGTTTGACTTTCTAGACCACTCTAGGACCCACCTCCCATCCACTTCCTTACTATGGAGTCCTTTCAGGAAACAAAAGACATTGTCATTCTTGACACCTCAAGAAGACGTGGTCCTCTCTAGGAGCAAACCTGCACTTGGGACCTTGAAGTGATCTCCATCACTCTGGTATTGCTCCCTGACACTGCAATAGTTGATGCCATGCCAGTCTCTGAGACTGTGCTATTGGTCTTTAGAGACCCAATTGAATCCCCAGCACCAATCTCTGGACTCCTGGCACTGGTCCCCAGACTAGTGGCACTGATAACTGGTCACTTGGCATCGGCCTCCTGAGGCATTCTGCCAGTCATTAGAGTGCTACTGCCGCTCCCTGAGCTTGAGGCATGGTCACTGGAATACTGTTGCGGGTCATCAGACATGTGGCATGGCACTGCAGAGCCTTGTTACTGCTTCTCACATGTGAAACACCAGGCCATAGGATCATAAGGTTGGATGAGACCTCAGGAGGTCATTGAGTCCAACCCCCTGCTTAAAACAGGACCCGTCCAAACTAAATTAGCCCAGCCAGGGCTTTATCAAGCTGGGACTTAAAAACCTCTAGGGATGAAGATTCCACCACCTCCCTAGATAACCCATTCCAGTGTTTCACCACTCTTCTAAGGAAATAGTTTTTCCTGATATCCAACCTACACCTCCCCTACTGTAACTTGAGACCATTGCTCTTCATTCTGTCATCTGTCACCACTGAGAACAGCCTCTCATCATCCCCTTCAAGTAGTTGAAACCTGCTGTCAAATACTCCCTCCCCTTCTCTTCTGTAGACTAAATAAGACCAAATCCCTCAGCCTGTCCTCACAAGCCATCCGGTACAGTGGTGAAACGGAGACAGAAATGACACTGCCCTGGGGTTGCCGAGGGAAAACCTTTCCTCCTCTGCTTCTGAAGGCAAGGAGTGGGGTTTCCCTCATGGCTGTCAACAGGTGCATGGCATCAACACCTGTGGCCAATGCTCTGGCAGTTCTGGAACCCTTGAGGGCCCCCTGTCATGGAGTCCCCTGTGTGTATCTCATTCTCTGGGGTATCTCCTGCCTTCCTCCTGATTCAGATGAGGGAATAGTTCATGATATGTAGGAGTCTTCACTAGCCTTGGATGAGGCTGCCCCAGCCGGGGAAGCGGAGCCTGTCCATTTCCATGGTCCCACCTCTTCATCTTCCTCACCTGATGAGGCATTGGTGGGACCATCACATGCAGGGCTGCAAGATGATTTTGTGTCACACTCAGAACTACTTACACATGTGTCTGAAAACCTTAACCTTTGGAAAAGTGGTGAAGGAGTCCTGTGGCACCTTATAGACTAACCGAAGTGTTGCAGCATAAGCTTTCATGGGCAAAGATCCACTTGGTCAGATGCATGTCGTCAGATTCCCTACCAGGAGTCAGATTCTAGGCAATGTCAGATCTGGTTGCCGGAGTCACAACCCATCTGCTCATCATAGCCCGACTATACCTCTTGCTGCTAGGGCAGAGGGTAGCATGTGCCTATGTGGTTCAGCACACAAAACTGTCTTTGACACTACTGGAGATGTGGTTAGTGTTGGTTTACTTTTCAGCCATGCATCACTTAGGCAAGATCCTCACAATCTCACTGCAAATACTGATTTCCCTTGCATGGTGATCATACCTGTACAAGGTAACAGAATGAGTTCTAAGTCCACGACTTATGGTGTCCCTGGTGTTGGATACCTTGGACTGGGGTTAGAGATGTGAACGACTGGTTGACTATCCGATAAGCAAATGCTTATTGGATAGTTGACAGGCTAGATGACTAGTCACTTCCCTCTCCTGCCCCTTGATAGAGGCAGCAAGGGGGGAGGGGAAGAGGAGAGGGCACTTCAAAGTGGCAGTGCAGTGTAGAGCCTGGGGTCAGCGAAGGAGTCCCTAGCTGACTCCAGGCTCCATGCAGTGTTGCTGCTTTGAAAACACCACTTGAAGCCTGATGCTGGGCTTCCCATGGCGTTTCAAAGTGGCAGCGCTGCATGTAGCCCGGGGACAGCAGGGGACTCCCCCGCTGACCCGACTCCAGGCTCCATGAAGCGCTGCCACTTTGAAACACTGCATGCAGCCTGACACTGGGCTCCCCGCAGCATTTCAAAGTAGCAATGCTACATGGAGCCTGGGGTCAGTTGGGGAGTTCCTACCTGACTCTAGGCTCCATGCAGCGCTGCTAATTTGAAACACCACATGCAGCCTGACACTGGGCTCCCCATGGCATGTCAAAGCAGCAGATCCGCATAGAGCCCGAGGTCAGCAGGGGAATCCCTTAGGGTTGTTGCAACACTTCAAAGGCGGAGGCGCTCTATTGACTAATCCAGGGGTGGCCAACCCATTAAACGAAGAGAGCCAAAACAGCGGCAGAAAAAATGCGAAGAACCGCACCAGTACTGTTGCACAAGAAAAAAGACGCTGCCTCTTTAAAAACTGTGGGTTAGGCTTTTTGGCCACATCAGGCTCCTGTCAGCCACTGCCATCTTGCTGCCTCCATTTTGCCGTGCCGGATGGCTCCCCTGCATCCGGTGAGCACAGGAGCTGGGGTCTGTAAGGGCGCACAGGGCAGCTTTGCAAGCCGCGGGTGGGGGGGGTCTTCGCGAGCCGCACTTTCAGGGCTGAAGAGCTGCATATAGCTCGCGAGCCGCAGCTTGGCCATCCCTGGACTGATCGAATAGTGGATGCAAATTGCATTGACTACTCGCTTAGTCAGTTACTTGAAATTTAACATCCCTACTTGGGGTAGAAAGCCTATCTGCGTACCCTTAGGAGCTCAGGCTTGCGGATATGACACAAGCTGTTGCTAAACATAAGCGTCCTAGAACTCAGGGCCATCCCGGAAGCTTGCAAAGTGTTCCTTCCTCAGCTCTCTCACAAGGTAGTACATGTGTTGACAGACAATATTGCTTTGATATTCTATGTCAACGAGAAAGGGGAAACATGGTCATTATTTCTCTGCCGAATAGCTGTTTGGCTGTGGGTCTTCTGTATCCAACTTGCTATCCAACTGGACATTTCACATCTCCGCAAGGTCCAGAACACACTGGCAGATCGCCTCAAAGTCCTTTTTCACTCACCACAAATGGTCCCTGTAACCAGAAGTTGTAAGGACCATCTTCCAGAGGTGTGGAACTTCACAAGTGCATCTGTTTGCATCCAGGTATCACTGAAAATGTCACCAATTTTGCTTCTTGCCAGGTCTTGACAGCAGTTTGTTATCCAATGCCTTTCTCCAGTCATGGGCAGGCAATCTGAGATGTGCTTTCCCTCCAAGGCCACATCAGCAATGTTTTCCTGAAGATGAAAAGGGGCACAAGGTGCTAGTCATCCATGAGAGGCCCAGCTATGGTAACATTGTTGGGGCTAGTTCATGGATTTAGCTGTGGCAGCCCCATGGATGCTTCCCAACTATCTTCACCTGCTTTTCAAGAACATGGAAGATTGCTGCACCCAAACCTTGCTTCCCTGCACCTGATAGCATGAATGCTGCATGCCAAAACTTTGAACAGGTCTGTTCCACACAGCTTTTAGCAGGTTTCCTTAAAGCTGAACTTCATCGGAGTTGCTTACCTGCCTAACTGGAAATGTTTCACTTGGTAGGCATTTGAACAGAACTTTTCTCTAGCTCAGTCTTTACAATCCATCCTGGAATACCTGTTCTATCACAAGCACCAAGGTCTGGCACTTGATCAAAGTGCGCATGGTAACCATATTTGCTTTTGCGGCACCTGTGGCACCTGCACCTGAGGTGCGTGCATCTGACGAAGTGGGTCTTTGCCCACGAAAGCTTATGCTCCTGCACTTCAGTTAGTCTATAAGGTGCCACAGGACTCCTCGCCACTTTTGCAGATTCAGACTAACACGGCTACCCCTCTGATATTTGCTTTTGACATTCTCATTCAAGGTGGATCAGTCTTCTTGAATGCATTGATGATCAGATTGCTTTAGGGCCTTGAAAAACTCTTCCCACAGGTACGGGAACAAGTTCACCCAATAGGATTTCAAAACTGGTACTCTACAGGCTCACTGGTTCTCCCTCTAAGCTTGGGGCCTTGTGCTTTCTCCTATATCTATCATGGAAATCAACTTTCCTTGTAGCCATCATAGTAGCAAGATGACTCTCCAAGATTAAGGCCCTAACTTCAGAATTCCTTTATTTGATGTTCTGCAGGGACATAGTTCAGCTGTGCCTCATCCAGTCTTAATGCCAAAGGTGGTATCCAAGTTTTATGGTAGTCTGAGTTCATAAGCTTCTGGCAATTGCTGTTTGCACATGCTTGGTAGATTTAGCTGAATTTTCCAAAAAATCCAAGTACAGTAAAACTCCAATAGTCCGGCACTCCTGATAGTCTGGCATCAAAATGGCAAGAGCCTAGTGAGTGAGCTTCGGCAAAAAATGAGTCGCAAGGTAACAGCGGCAGCAGCTGAACTGAGCAAAAAGGGTAAAGAAACTAAAACATTACAGTATACTGTATATAGTATGTGCAATAAAAAGGGTTAAGAACACTTTATATATAGTATATAATGTATACTGTGTATGTGTGTGTATATATATATATACATACATACATACAGGCAGTCCCCGGGATACGTACAAGATAGGGACTATAGGTTTGTTCTTAAGTTGAATTTGTATGTAAGTCGGAACTGGCTCCAGATTCAGCTGCTGCCACTGAAACTGACCAGGGGCTGACTACAGGCAGCCGGAGGCAGAGTTGCTCTGCCCCCAGCTTCCTGGAATCAGCGTGATCAGTTTCAACAGCTGCTGAATCTGGAGCCTGGGACAGAACATCTGGGGCGCTGCCCGGTAGGTTCCCACAGGACCAACCGCTGGACCCCCCCAGCAGACCAGGGGGACAGGAGCAAAGCCGCCCAGGCGGCGGGAGTCCCGCTGCCTGGGTGGCTTTGCTCCCGGGCAAACGAGCAAAGCCGCCCAGGCGGCGGCTTTGCTTGGGTGTCCCTGGTCTGCTGGGGGGGTCCAGCGGCTTTGCTGGACCCCCCCAGCAGACCAGGGAGACTGGGAGAAGCTTTTCTCGCCCCGGAGGACACGGGCGGCGACTCGCCACCCGTGAGCTCTGGGGCGAGAAAAGCCCCGTTCGTAAGTGCGGATCCGACATAAGTCGGGGACTGCCTGTATATAAAAAACCATCTTATAGTACCTCCTGATAGTCCGGCATATTTGATAATCCGGCACCAACGTGGGATTGCCCAGGCTTACTGTGGACAGAGATTTCTCCATGGGATGCCGGCACAGCCCCGTGCTGCTGCCTCTGTATCAGAGGCAGCAGCATGGGGTGGCAAGGAACTCCCTGGGAATGGGCGCGGGAGCGCACTGGCTTCCCTCCCCGTCCCTAGTGGGGGGGACTATTGAATAAACATGTAACCCAATAATATTTGGTGCAGTTACACGATTTATTAAATTACATGGTACTTATCATCCCTAGTGGGATTAGCCTGACTCTGGTCCCATTGGTATGAATGGGAGGCAGTAATCTGCAGATTCAACATTATGGCTATCAGTAATGCTGCCATTTCTCTGCAGTCATTTTAACTAAGGGCAGCAAAACTTTGTATTTCCTCCTAGTAATCTCTAAATCCTAAGACATTTTTTTAAAATCCCCAAATATTGTGAGTTGGCAACTTTAATTACTGATCAAGATGGATTAAACTTCTATATCTCGAGTTTATAAAATAATATTCAACTTGCTTCATTTAAGAACAGTTCTTATGTAGTGATAGTTATATTTTAAAAATAGTAATAAATGTAATATGACTCCTCCTTGCCCTAAGTCTGTCTTTAACATTTTGACAATACTGCTGTGGTTGGTCATCTAGATCTGAAACTTGGTGGGTTATCTTTGAACTAGACTGAAAGCATTATTGTGTTTTAAAATGAATCTGATCCAAGTATTAGGAGTCATTTCAGATAGATATATAGATTTACTTTTGTGAGAGGTGAAACTTGTTCACAGTGTGCTAAGGCTGTTCCGTTTGGAGACCTGGATGTAGAAGGGTTGAGCAGATACATCCTGTAAGTGAATAATGATAAAACATAGACTAGGAAATAGGTTTAAAATTGATGACAAAGATGTTAACAAAGTGATTCATTGGCTACTTTTTGTATTACTTTTAAATTGTGGCATCAAGGAAAAATTACCACATAGAATAGTTATCTTCATCTTGGTAATCTTTGTCCCTTGCTGTCTTCATAATTACTCAGAAGTCGTGATCAGGGCAGTTTGGGGGCGGGCAGGTGGGGGTGAGATCAGCCTCTGGCCTTTTCAAACTGCTACATTGCTGAACTGTGTAGGGAAAATATTTGAGTTTCTATCAGGCTTTTTTTGGAATTTGTTTTTTCCAGTCATCATGCGTTAGTTCTAACTGCTGAGTATTGACATGTAATTAGAAAGAAATTTTCCTGATGTAGCTTGTGGTTCCTTTCAGTACTGGATCTTAGTTCTGCATGAGGAGAAAAGACTGTGATGAAGCGGCTTTAAAACTTAGTCAAAACAGAAGATAGAGACAGGTTATGTGGGGACTAAAAGCAAATATTACTGGAGTACAATACTTGTTCTGATATAAACTCTCTAGCTTTCTCTGCGGGGGTTCTAACACCCTTTACTAAATTTTGTAATAATACATATATGCATACTTTAGAAATAATTAGGTTTTTGAAAAAAGATATTTTTAGACCTAAGACTTTTATTGACTTTTTTCATTTTTGAAATGGTTGGTGCTATGGAACATCTATATGAATATAGCATATTTTAAAATTCCTATTTGGAACTGTTGATTCCACTATGAAAATAAAATTTTACACTGTTGTGCTCAAATTCCTGAAGAAGCCATCCAAGAAAACAAGGAAAAAGCATAACAAGGGAAGTTTTTATCATTTGTTCAGACAGTGAAAGTAAAATGGAAAAATGAACACTTAGGTACTGTCTGTGACAGGGTGGGGAATGGGTCTGTGTCCAAAGTGTGAATTCCCATTTTTGTTTCTCTTACCCAAAATCTTAAGGAGATTGTACTGGCTGGTACAATCAGAATTGCTATCCCCTGTTCAGTAATGCTTCCTTTTGTCTTGCAAGCATTCTTGCTACTGTGAATAAAAATAGTAGAGCAGAGATTGAGCTATATATCCACCAGTGGCCAGAATTTTGTTTTACATCTGTATGCTTCAGTTGCATTTTGAAGATCTGTTTGAGACAGTTTCTTTCAGAAGTTTACAATGTAGTGGTTTATTTTATACCCTTTGCAGTGGTTTCTTTAATGTTCACAAAGCAATTTGACATTACATGATAAAACAATGACAGCAAAATCATAAGTTTAGGTTCTAGTTGCTGTGTTCAGTTGATTTCTGTTTCTCCATTGAAGATGCCGCTGGAAACACTGTGAAAACCATGCTATATCTGCGCATGTAACAAGGCGTACAGTTTAAATTCTGGAAGCTAGAGTTTGCTTAGAGCAACTCAAACACTTCAGTAATTGTGTACTACCATATTACCTTCAGGTTTCTAAGTAGATCACCTGTTCCAATATTCAGTTACTAAATTTTCGCCATCAGTTTTCTTGGTCCACTTCAATTATAATACTTTTCACTTGCATAGCTTCCTTATCTAATGATCTAGAAATACTTTACAAAGTCAGTGTAGAATTATAGGGCTTGCACAGGCACTGATCCAACGAAGTACATAAGCATGTGTTTAACTTTAATCTTGCAATTTGTTCTATGAAGTTGAGGACTGATTGCTTAATTAAAACATACATATAAGTATTTAGCTGAAAAAGTGTAATGTGTAAGAATTTGATTTTGAAAAACAAAAATAAGAATGAAAGTTGTGTATTCCATTTATTAGTACTTAGCCAAATGGATAGTTTTTGGCTTGCTCTATATTTCTGTTTGGAATAGTTGAAAAATTTTGTAGTGCAAAACAGAAACAATCCAGGTATGAGAGTAAGTTATACAAGCTGGAGGTGATTAGCTTCTGGTAGGGTTTCAGTTTTTAAAATGTTATAGAAAAGTAAAGTACATAGTGTGATGAGGAAAAGCTAGATGATTACCAGAAAGTAATACAAGACAAATAATACTAGCCCTCGGCTGAACAAACCTGACTGCAATGGCAACCAAATGGCAGTTACTTAAGGTTAATTAAGACAATTGGGGTCAATTAAGAAACTCCTAGAACTCAGTTGAGGCAGTTACATTAATTAAGACACCTGGAGACAATCAAGAAAATGCTAGAACCAGTTGAGGCAGGTTGTTTTGGACACCTGTCCCAAACAATTGGTTAAAAAGAATTGGTTAAAAGCCTCCCCTTCTGTCGATTCTGTGGCATGCTAGGAGTGATGGGAGGAAGGTGCACCTACTGCTACTCAGAAATGCGGGGCTTACTGTGAAATAGAGTTTTGTTACAATACCTCATGATTCCTCTTTTTGATGTAATGCTTATGACTGACATTTAAAATCTTTTAGGTATTAGTTTACAATATAAAAGAGATTATGGGTGTTTGTTTTTTGCATATGCCTGTTCTTTGCCTTTGCTGCTTTTTTCCACATGAAATTTCTCTCTAAAATATTTGATTAAAGAAGTTTGTGTTTTGCTATTTTATAGCACATTTTCAATTAGTTGAGATGTTGAGTTCCTGGAAAATTGGTAATTGTGATGCTATTAGCTATATAATGTCTACTTGCAAAAAAAATTCAAAATGAAAATGCAGTTTTGAATACAGATACTAAATTTATTCAAGTGCTTAACCATATATAAATTCCACTTTAGTTGTGCACGTGGCAGAGATAGCACATACTTTGCTAGCCATGTCCATCTGGGCCACACATACGACCTTAGGGTGAGAGTGGTGCAGCACTAAATGCCACTTAAGTTTCTTGGCCTGAGATGAATACCTTTTAGCATTTTGTAGAACATTTTAAAATACTTTTTTTAGTCTATTGTTCTCATGTAGTGCAGAGTAGTGTAAAATTTACAGTTGGCATTTAAATTGTAGTTATATTTTGACAGCCATAACTCCCCTACTCATTCTGTTTTCTAGAAAACGAGGTTTCTGGTTTTTTTTGTAATGTTCCAAATCTCCTGGATTGGTATTTTGAGAGTCTTGTGAAGGAACATTTTCTCTTCAAAGGTGAACATATTGATTACCTTTCCTGATTCGGGAAGTCGTATGTTCCCGCTACATGCAGCGTGTGCAAATTGTTCTGTGGAAGAACACAAGGAGTCTATGGAAGCAAGGCTACAGATATTTGTTTGTCTGGATATCCCCCCACCTTTCATAAACAGATTGCAAGATTGACTGGTGCTCTGCCCAAGTTAAATGAGAGTCAGCAGTGTGATGCTGTTGCAAAGAAAGCAAACATGATTCTGGGATGTATTAACAGGTGTGTTGTGAGCAAGACATGAGGGTGTGTTGTGAGCAAGTCTTCTGCTCTACTCTGCGCTGGTTAGTCCTCGTTTGGAGTATTGTGTCCAGTTCTGGGCACCGCATTTCAAGAAAGATGTGGAAAATTTGGAGAGGGTCCAGAGAAGAGCAACGAGAATGATTAAAGGTCTAGAGAACATGACCTATGAGGGAAGGCTGAAGGAACTGGGTTTGTTTAGTTTAGAAAAGAGAAGATTGAAGGAGGACATGATAGCAGTTTTCAGGTATCTAAAAGGGTGTCATAAGGAGGAGGGAGAAAACTTGTTCATCTTGGCCTCTGAGGAATAGAACAAGAAGCAATGGGCTTAAACTGCAGCAAGGGAGGTTTAGGTTGGACATTAGGAAAAAGTTCCTAACTGTCAGGGTGGTCAAACACTGGAATAAATTGCCCAGGGAGGTTGTGGAATCCCCATCTCTGGAGATATTTAAGAGTAGGTTAGATAAATGTCTATCAGGGATGGTCTAGACAGTATTTGGTCCTGCCATGAGGGCAGGAGACTGGACTCGATGACCTCTCGAAGTCCCTTCCAGTCCTAGTATTCTGATTCTATGATTACTTCCAGGGCCTGTTCCTCAAAGGAGACTTCCTGTAGGAAGTCTTAGTGGGAGTTACACAGGGGTAGTGAGGAACACCTCTCCAAAGGAATGAGAAGCACATATTTTCATAAAAGCTTTGAGGTTGGTGGGAGGGGAAGAGGTCAATTTATCCTCTTTACTTGTAGGAAGACTCCATAGCACTATATGGATACTGCTCTGGTTTTGAAGGATCATGATACCAGAATTTCAGTAGAGTGGCAGAAGGGCTTTATGCCTGCTCCAAATATTGAGTCCCTTAGTATACAGGCCTCTTTGGTATCAATGAAGTCAACCCAGTTGCTTCTACTTCATTGGCACCAAGTAAACATTTGGAACCTGCTAAATATTTGGTTCTGGGAAATTGAACAGACTTCATTAGCACTGACGCTGGTTAGCAATATGGAATGAAGGACCTGCAGGTCTCTAATGAACTCAAGTCCTCTCTGTTGTCTGAAGGTATATATTTATTTATGAAGTAGTGTGTCTGGGTATGCTTACTGGACACACTACCTTCATACGTTGTCATGCTTTGAGACTGACTCAGGTAAAAGTTAATTCAGCCTCTGGATTCTCCAGTGCAAACTCATCAGACTCCTTTCAGAGGAGAAAAAACATCCTTCAAAGGCAAATGTGCAGGCACACTAGTCATCTGGTTTTTTCTGAATGAGACAGTAATCCCTTCAGCACCAACATGTCCCAATGATTATAGGAGCTTTTGAGACCTTGTGTAAAGAGGTAGGTGATACATTTTAAATTTCTCTAGAGGAAATTCAGAAGGCTTCTCACAAACTTTTAATCATTTTACATGGCCCTCTGGCAGGGTGAGTTGTCTGCTCAGTAATAAAGCATTTTCAGCCTGTGAAAAATCTGGCAAACTCCAGCTTCCATTGCCCCAAATTCTAAGACAAAGGACAAGTAATAAATATTATGCACCATCCAAAAGGATGTAATATCTTTACTTTCGCCTGGAGCCTGGCTCTTTTGCGGAGTTGGCTATAAATGAATGGAGTAAGCATTTTGATGTAGTCCCATGAGAAAAGGATCTGAAACATTTAGGCTTTCTTGTGGGAATTTTTTTTTTTCAGCAAGCCAGCAGTTTAAAATAACCAGCTTGCTCAATGGCAACATCTGAGGCATTAGGAATGTGAACAATTAGTTGACTGTCCAATAATCAAATGCTTATTAGATAGTCAATACATTAGTTGACTAGTAGCTCCCCCCCTTGCTGCCTCTATCAGCAGCAATGTGGGGGGGGAGGGGGGAGGGAAATGAGGCTGGGGTGCTTCAGAGTGGCAGTGCCAGCTGATCCCAGGCTCCATGCGTCACTGCCACTTTGAAATGCCACCTTGTGGCTGTTTCTACACTTCAAAGGCAGAGATGCAAATTGCATTGACTATACAATTAGCCAATTAATCTAAATTTAACATCCCTATGAGGCATCATTGTGACTTCTGTTGTTTGGAATCCCAAGAGAGGTCCAAGCCACAGTGGAGGTTCTTTCATTTGTAGAATCAAAGCATTTCAGATTAATCTAAATGATTCTGTGCAACACTTTGGTCCCTTGGCACTTACATTCCTGCAACCAAGAGGAAATAGTATAAACCTCAGCCTTTTCCTATATCAGTGGTTCTGCTGCGAGGCCAGCAGCTTAGACTTGTTGAAGATGATGACCACAGGCCACGTCTGAGGGCTTCAGTCTAGGGGCCTGTAACCTTAGCCCTGGTGCCATCTTGACCTGGGATAATAGGACTTTGGCTTTGGTCCCCGACCTCCTTGGTGTGGAGGGTCTTGGGCAGGCTCAGTTTGCTCCCTCCTTCGGGGGTTCCTTGAGTAATTTTTGTTGTCAGAGGGTTGTCACCATGCAATGAAATTTGAGAACGCCTGCCCTGAATAAAAGACTATGCTGCTTGATTTCTATTGCTAGAGACCTACTGAACCCCCTCAGGAAACAGCTAAGGTTTCAGAAAAGGTGGTTTGCTGTTCTTGCTTTTTCTTCAGAGCCAGCTATAGCTAGTAAGACCAATAAGGCTGATCAAGAGCTGCAACCCAATGTTTCCTTTGGATTTGCCTTCCCCATCATTTGGAAACCACCTTTCCCTACTTCAGGGGTCATGGAACAACAAAGTGGACAAGTGGGTCATAGAGATCATAACCTCTAATTATGCAGTTGAGTTCCATACTAGACCTATTACCTCTTCACCCAGATACATACCTTCTCTGTTCATTTTCAGGGATCCCTCCTATGAGAGGATTCTCATCTCATAAGTCAGGGGTGGGGAGCCTCAGGCCCAGGGGCTGGATGCGGCCTCTGGCTTGCCTGAATCTGGCTGCTGAGGTTCAGGGTCCCCCTAGCATTGGGGATCCCATGCTAGTGCTCTCCCTCCCCCCCCTTCACTGCTCCACCATGGGGCTGAAGCACAAAATCTATTAGTCTGAGCCCCCCTGTGCTTTGGTGTGGAAAGAGAATGTGAAATGTCTTTCTCCTTGTCAGTTGGGGACCACATCACTTGTGTGTGGCCCCCAACTGATTTTTCTGTGCTTCAGTGGCCCCAGCCCAAAAAAGGTTCCCCACCCCTGTCTTAAGTAATAGAAGAGGGGTTTTCACCTTAAAGGGGGAAAGGTTTCTATTCCAGGTATTTATTCCTAAGAGGAAGAGGGACATTCGTTTTGACAGCTCTTTGAGGCCAATTCAGAATCTGGAGTTCATATTCTTTCTTTCACTTTTCTATCAAGAGCACCCTCCTTTCTCCCACCCTTTCAGCTCAGATGGTCACAATGAGTGAGTGGGGCTCTAATGGTGAACTGTCCCTTAGTTTTTTCCATTACCAAGATATACCTCAGACCTTGCCCAAAGTTTATACCTAAGTCTAAACTGTGATCTGAGTCTCATTCGGATCAGTGTATTCATTTTCCAGTATTTTCCCCTAAACTATACTTTAAAAATGATGAAGCCATGGATCTTGGATAGTAAAAGGATCCTTGCCTTTTACCATCAGACTGATGGTCTTTTTGGTCTCCTCCAAGACACTTGATGTCCTTCCTCATTTCAATGATAAGGGCTACTCATTTTTCCCCACCCAAACATTTATTAAAGTGGGTGTTGGGGTACATTAGGCTGTGTTATGAGTTGACTAAGGTAGTTTCACCAATTAATGTTAGGTTTCAACTCGGTCCTGATTTAAGTTCCCTCTAAAGCTGTGTGGTCATGCAGCACTCTGTTAAGCACCATGCAGACTCTCAGGGCTGTGGTAAGGAGAGGTGCTTCTCCCTTCTGGCCTCAGAATATCTTTGACACAGAACTGTAGCAGGAGGGAAAGGCACTCCTCACCCAGCCTCAGCAGGGACCTTCCTGGGACTTAGGGGAGAAGCGCCCCTCACCTAGCTCCAACACAGCCCTAACATGGGCCTGCCATGGCCAGAGCAGAGGCACTTCTTACCCCAGCCTGGGCAGTGCTGTGGTGGTAGAGTGGGGAGGGAGTCCTCTCTACCCACTGCAGACCCTGGGCAGCCAGCACCCACAGCCAGAGTCTTCTTCCTCCTGCACTTGAACCCTCTGCTCCCCCAGCTCTGAGCCACGCATCTCTGGCCCCCCCCAAACCCAAATTCTCAGCCTAGCCCTGAGCCCCCACTTCCAAACTCCATATCTCTTGGCCGTACCTTCACCAAATGAATTTCATTATGTGCACTAAGGAGGTGACATCACAGACATTGCTCCTAGATTGGAGCACATAACATAATTCATTCCACACGTAGAGAGGGGAAAAAATTAGAAGGAACACTGGATCTGGATTATCTTTGTAGTTTCCCCAAGGAATGTCCACATTAGTGATATCTGTAAAGCTGCCATATGGAGTTCCTAATACTGTCTCCAGGCATTGAGTTAATAGCAGCTTCTGCAACTGATACCTCTTTTGATAGAATAGTCTTTCAGACTGTGGTAGATACTTAGATCACTGCTTGGAGTCACCTGGTGTGGAATACGCTTATGGACGAAAAAAGGGAAGAATACTTATCCATAGAGCAGAGATCCCTGAACTGGGGAAGGTGTGGGGAGAAATGTTAGAGGCAGGTGCAATGCGCTAAGATAGCCCCAACAAGGTGTGGAAGGGAGCATCACCCAGTCCCATCCACAGCTGTGGCCTGGCCCTGGCTCCCCACTGCAGCTCTAGTTTCTGGCCCCAGATCTCGGCCCCATGCTTGACATTATCCCCAGCCTTGGTGCAGGTCCACACTTGGTCCCCCGGGGGCCCAGGCTCGGCCAGCTTACCCTGGCCTGTGTGGTGTTCTCTACCCACTCTTTCCTCCTCCAGAGTCACTGCTCTGCTCTTGGCCCTGGCTCCAGGGGTGGAGGCAGGGAGTGTGACCCTCTACAGTAATGGTCTGCTAACTTTTAAGTAACGAGTTCTTTGAGATGTTGTTCAAATGTGTATTCCATGAGTTTCCCTCTGCTTTAGAATTCCTCTGTAATATTATGGAAACCATGATAGAGAAGGAACTGGTGTGGTGGTTGATCCTGTACCCCTCTTTATATTTTTAATAACAGGTGCAAAAGTAGTCTTGTGTAGACCAAATAGAAAATATGAGCAAAAAATTTGCAGTCTCTGGGAGGGATGTTAAATTTAGTTTAGTCGATGAGTGGGGGAACAATGGCGGGGTTAGCTCCCAGGGCCGGGAGCTAACCCCGCTGCGGCTCTGCCTTTTAAATGTATTAAAAATGTATTACTTTTACTTTTTATTAAAAACGTATTACATTTAAAAGGCTAAAGTGCAGTGGGGAGGACTCCGCGTGAGCCAGGACAGCTGATTCCCAGCTTGCGCTGCGCACCAGCCTTAAATGTAAAAAGACTGGAGCGCAGTGGGCAGGACTTGGTGCAAGCTGGGAATCAGCTGTTCTGGCTTGCGCTGAGTCCTCCCTGCTGTGCTTCATCTGATTCCCAGCTTGTGGCATCCTCCCATGGAGATATGCCGAGGGGACTGGCTTTTAAGCTAGCTCCCCACAGCACCAGCTCCTGCTCCGCCCCAGTCCCCCCTTGTGTCTGAAAACTGTAGGTACTGGGAGTACTTATAATTTTTTTTAAAAGGGGTACTTTAATTAAAAAAAGATTGAGAAATGCTGTTTTAAGTCAAGCATTTTTGCTTTCTTAAAGTTCTGTCAGTTACAGGATTTCTTTCAATTTTGTTTTTTCTAAAGACCTTGTGTGGACAGTAATGACCGCACGTTTCCGATTGCCTGCTGGCAGAACCTACAATGTACGAGCATCTGAGTTGGCACGAGACAGACAACATACAGAGGTGGTCTGCAATATTCTTCTCCTGGATAACACTGTACAAGCTTTCAGAGTTAATGTAAGTACAGCATTATATTTTTGATTTAGTAACAATTTCACCGTGTGCGTCTCTTAATTTGTATGTACAAAGTACTTTTCTTTACTGAACTCACATAAGATTGACTTCCAAACAAGACATGAAACATATTAAATGTCAAAAATATCGTAACAAAGGTAGATACTATATTTGAACAAACATACTTAACAAGTATATAATTAGCCATCTTGTATATCTCATCAGTTTTGTCGTCCTCTACAAATATAGTACAAACGCTTGCATTTGAGAAATGAGTTTAAGAGCATAATCTTCTGCTAGCTGATCCTATTTCTGTTTAAGGCTCCTATACTGCATACCAGTGTTCCTTCTTAGATTTTCCATCCATGAGCAGAGTGAGTTTTTTCCTTTGTGCCCATAATCAGGTCATGTGTGCTTGTTTAGATGTGTGACACGGCCCTGAGCCCTGCTCCCAAGCATCACGCCCTCCCCCACCTGCTGGGGAGAAGGTGAGACATACCCCCTGTACTGGAGCATTGTCCCCAGGGCAGCCTGTGTGCAGGGCAGGGGCTGCCCTCCGCAGGGCTGGCTGCAAGACCCAACCTGGGGCAGAGGGAAGCTGCTGACAGCGCCCACAGCTTGCAGGCAGTGAGATGCCGGAGGTGGGGCAGCAACATATGGGGAGCTGCCAGAGAGTGGGAGGGGCAGGGGGCTCTGAACGTCAGAGGGCAGTGGGGGGGGGGGGGGGGGGAGAGAGGTGTTCAGGGAACCACAGCCCCGGCTCAAGCTTCAGCAGCTACCTGCCACGCAGCCCACCCAATGAGCAGCCAGGCAGCCACCATGCGGCCCTGGCTGCAGTTCCAGCCATGGAAAGGGGCTGGAGCTGCGCTGCCTCTGGAGCAGTCTCACGCTGCCACATGGCCCAGTGGTCCCTGGAGCCATGGGCGGCGAGTTATATGGGCTCGTGGTGCCCAGGCTCCAGCAATATTTAGAGCCGGGGGCCCTGTTCCACCAATATTTGGAGCTGGGTCTCTCCCCCGGTTCTGAATATTGCCTGTCCTCCCCACCCCTGCAAGAAGACGCCAACGGCTGCAATGTCAGAAGCTGCACAGCCCGACACACCTCGGCGCTGCTGCGCGTGCTCCGGCGGCCCCAGGCACTTCAAAAGCCGGGGCCGCACACCATGAAGCCGGTGGAGAACGCAGGAGGCCTTTAGGTGAGTGCGGCCCCTCCCAACCGCCCGTGTGCCCCCTGCGGCCAGCCACCCCCTCCCGTGCGCACCTCTGCAACTCCCCCTCCCCGCTTGTGGGCACCCCCCCGCCTTTGTACCCCCTACTGCCGGCTGCCGTCTCCGGTGCAGCTCTGGCGACGGCAAAGGAGCCGTTCACAGTGGGAGGGGGGCAGCTGAGCTTCCTGTCTCGCCAGTGCCACTCGCCTGCCTGCGCCCCAGCTGCCAATCGTGCGCCCCAAGCCTGAGAGCCACCCTGTCAGTGCTGGGGCCGTGGAGTCTCGCCACTGGCGGGGCTGTGCCGCGCCGGAAGGAGTGCCTGACTGGGTAAGGGCACTGGAGGCTAGAGGAGGGAGGGGGAGGTGCTGGGAGAAAGCTTGAAAGAAGGGGTGGGCATGAGGAAGATGGGGATGGAGAAAGTCATGTGTGAGGGCACAGAGGCATGAAGGGAATGGGGGCAGAGGGTGGTGAGGGGGTGGACATCAGGGGAAAAGGGGGCAGGGGCAGTGAGGGAAGGGAAAGGGGAGGCACCAGGAAGGTGCAGGGGTAAGGGAAGGTGCAGGTGCCAGGGGATTCTGGGAGTGAAACAGAAGGGCAGACACCTGCAGGGAAGGGACCAGGACCAGAGGAGAGAGGCAGGGCAGGTGTGTAGAGGGAGGTGTTAGGAGAGAGGATGAGGAGCGGTAGCTCACATGATCAGAGTGGGACTACGGGAGGAGTGGGCACAGGGGGGAGAGACGGGCTGATGGAGGGGGGCAGGTCGCAGGAGGGCTGAGGGCAGTGAGAAGGGCAGGGAGGATGAACGGTTGGGGCAGGCACTAGGGGAGCTGATGGAACAAGAGGAGGAGACATGGCAGCAGAGAAAAAAGGCAAAGATTTAAAAATATTTATTAATAACTTGGGTACCACAGTGGCACATCCAAACAAGCCACATGAACTCAGTACTAGTGCATAACACAAAATTCATTCTGTTCATGGGAGGAAACTTAGGCTATGTCTACACTGGCGGTTTCTTGCGCAAGGGTTCTCGTGCAAGAAGTCTTGTGCAAGAACACGTCCACACTGCCATGTGCGAGCTGTGCTTTTGCGCAAGAGCATCCATGGCAGTGTGGACGCTCACTTGCCCAAGAAAGCTCTGATGGCCATTTTAGACATAGGGGTTTCTTGCGCAAGAAATCCCTGACAAGCATCCACACTGCCCTCTTGTGCAAGAGAGCTAACACCTGTTAGAAAAGAGCGTAGCTCTTGCGCAAGACGCCCTCTCTTACTGCGCCATACTGTAAATTTCCTTGCGCAAGAGCAGGCGGGCAGTGTGGCTGCTCTGTGGGTTCTTGCACAAGAACGGCTGTACTTGCACAAGAAGCCGTGAGTGTAGACATAGCCTTAGAGGGAACACTTCCCCCAGCTCTCTGCCCCCGAGTTATTGTCTCACACATTGGATTAATGCAACTGCAGGATAGCTGCATGCGGGGGGGGGGGGGGGGAGAGGGTTGGTGGTGGCCAAACTAATCCCTGTTGGTAGGAGGATGTGGGAAAAGCCCTTCGAGAGGGGTGACATGACACCTTTTACATCTGATCATGTGTCCATCTTGCCCCGAGTGTGTTACCTCCAGAGGCGTAGGGGGGAGGTGTTTGCCAGGGGGTGTGGCTAATGGGGCACCACCAAGAACTATACTAACCTGCCGCCCATGCCTGGAGCAGCCGTGGCTCAGTGTCATCCGGAGCAGTCCAGCCCCTGGAGCAATCCTCTTCCGCTGGCTGCTGCCTGTGGCTGCCACTAGAGCAGGAACCGAAGCCATGGTGAGGCTGCCCAGGGATAGCCTCCCCACGCCCTGGGTCCTGCCATGCTCATGGGGCAGCTGCCGGCCATGCAGCCCCACTTGCCGCCCGAGCAGGAATGCACTGTGCTGCTCACCTTCCAGCAGGAAAGTAAGTGCTGCTGCGCGACTCCGCAAAGGAGGTGGGCGGGCATAGAGTTGTTTGTGTGCTGCTACGCGTGTGCATACCTTAGAGCAGGGGTGCCCAGCCCATTTAACAAAGAGCCGAAACAGCGGTGGAAAAAATGCAAAGAGCTTCACCAGAATTGTTGGGGGGGAGAAGACGCTGCCCCTTTAAAAAACATGGGCTTAGACTTTTTGGCCACAGCAGGCTCCCACTGGCCACTGCCATCTTGTGGATGCCATTTTGAATTGCCGCTGGTGGACGGCTCTCCTGCCCCAGTGAGCCCACGCATATCTATCTTTGAAGATTGAAAAAAGCATTGGCAAAGACCCTTAGAAGAGGCTATCCAAGAACACAGATGTTGTCATGGAATGAAAGCTAAAGCACTATTGTGGGTTAGAAACTTGTTAAGAAAGAAAAAATATTCTTAGCATGGCAAAAGGGTAGCATTGCAGTGCTTCATTCTTATAAGGACAGATGTTCAGTTTATATTTCAGTCATTTGGGGGAAAAAAAAGTGAACAACGTGGTGGCAAAATTTGCTGATGGTATGATTATTCCAATTAATCAAGACTAGAAAATACTGGAGATTTTGGAGAGTTAGATATATAAGCAGGATGGTGGTTGATTGCGAAGCAGGACTTCAGGCAGGGAATAAAGGTGAAGTGGGGTTGAGGAGGAGCTTCACTCTCGTGAATCATGGATGGACTTGAATATTTTTTTTTCTGTTGGAATGTTTTGAGGAAGTTGTAAGCAGAGAATTTTTTTTTAAGAAACATGAACAGCTGTTCAGTTTGGCAATTGGGAAGTTATTTTGGATATAAGACAGAATCATGTAACTGACTGATTATTTCATTTAAAGTACAGAATAAAAACTGATTTTTTTCTTTCACGATTCAAGTGGCAATAAATCATTTCCAGTCTTTTCTCAGTTCCTTCTTACCACCCATCATGGTCATTGGAACGTGCTCTTGCTCTCCCCTAGCAAGCGCCCTTTAGCAGTTACTCATTTTTAAAGTTCTTTGTTCTAGTTTCAACAGTTACAGTTCTTATCAGTTCTCTAAGTAGTTAAGTACTGTTTTCTAGTACTAAGGGCCCACAGTGATCCTTGCTCCACAGGTTCCACGAGGCATGCCCGGCCCTCAGGACTTCAAACCCCGAGAAAAGTGCCAGAGGCCTATGCCCTGTGGTGACCCACACACTCTGCTTGCCGTAAGTGCTTGGGAGAGGCTCGCTTGTCTGAGGCCTGTAAAATTTGTAAGGCGTTTAAACCTCGGACAAAGCAGGAGAGAGAGTCGCGCCTGAAAATCATTCTAATGGAAGGGGCTTTGTCTGACACCGGCATCGGACCCAGCAACAGAGTGCACTGGACTCGGTGCGGGAGGCGTCAGGCCACTCGCGCACCTCCCCGGCACCTTGCAGACCTTGGCACCATTCCCAGTCCTCGGTGCCCAAGAAAAAGAGATCTAGCAGGGATAGGTTGCCCCCACGGCGCGTGCCCTCTGTGCACCTTCGAGTGGGGCATGTGGCACCATCAGGCGTCGAGTCTGGACTGTCTCAGTCGAGCAAGCAACCAAGTCTGCACCGGTACGCCAACCCAATGGGGACTTCCCAGAGCCCTTGACTCCGGAGGCTTTCGAGGTGGCCAGGGATCTGACTGAATTGTCTCCCTCTCTACTCCGGTACCAACCTCGGGAAAGGATCAGGACCCCGGGTGGCATTGATCAGAGCCTAGGGCACCAAGCACCCTGGCACTGGATCCTAAGAAGCACCACTCCGCTACGGTCAGCTCCCATGCCTCTCCGGGCCTGAGTGTGGCACCACCTGCAAGGCTGTCACCAGCGGTGACCTCAATCCTGGCCCTTGCCTTGGAATCGGACCCGGCATCTGGGCACGGATGTCGACAGGAACCGAGCGTGGTACCACCACTGATGGCTCCATTCAGGGCCTCTCGGTCCTGGGCCTGGCCATGCCTTCTCCTCCTCCCCCTCCCCACTGGCACCGGGGTAAACTGGAGTCGATGGCTCAGAATGTCCCATTAGCCAGATCACCAACTGCGTCTGCCTCCGCCCCACCATGGTCCACGTCTGAGTAGACAACCGACTCAGAAGTGGAGTCCAGGTGGTCATCCAGGGGAATCCAGGTCCAAATCCTGCCACCAGTCCCACTCAACCAATCACGGCACTGGAGTACCCCCGCTCATCAGCAACAGCATCCATGGGCACTGGTGATGCAGCAGTTCTGGCCCCCACAGGCTCTACGCCCATCTCAATGGCCGTTTTGGACCCCATGGGCCTGCTACTAGAGCCAGGACATGGGCCCCTCTAGGCCAGAGTTTGTCCTCTCTGGGTCCAGGGCGCCCCCTTCGGCAACCCCGCTGACCAGGTCGCCCATGTCGGGGCTGTCACTTCCCCCAGACCAAACCTCCCAACAGCCCTTGGAGACTGAGGGCCAGGTGGTCCAGCCACCCACAGGGCCCTCACTGGCAACCTCTCAGGTCCTCTCGCAGGCTGAGGCCACTGTGGAGACGGGGCTGAAGGGATCGTCCTCTTCCTCCCCTGACGAGGCCCTGGTGACACTCTCCCTTCCATGCCCTCCATGGACTCAGGCACACCAGGACTTCCTTGGACTCTTGGCCCAGAGCCTGGGAGTCCAGGGTGAGAGGGCGTCGGAGGACTTTGACCCATCTGTCAACATCTTGCAGTCTGATAGTCCCAACAGATTGGCCTTCCCCATTAACAAAATGGTGGCCAAAATATCTGAGTCTCTCTGGCAAACCCCAGCTTCTACCCACCAACTGATGAGAGGGCTGAGCATTGGTACTTTGTGTCTCAGGAGGGGAATGAATATCTTGTCTCCCTTCCCTCACCAGGGTCCCTAGTCATCCAGGTGGTGAACCAAAGGAAGAGACAGGGACAACCGGAGGCTACACCAAAAAATAGGGACGTCATAAAAATGGACCTGTTAGGCAGGAAGGCCTACATGTCGGGAGGCCTACAGTTTTGCATAGTGAACCAGCAGGTCCTGCTGTCTTGCTATGCCTAAAGCACCTGGGCCTCCATGGCTAAGTTCACAGAGTTACTCCCCAGGGACTCTCTGCTCGAGTTTGCCCTGCCTTCCTCCGAGAGGGCTCTAATCTCTAGGGCTGTGCTCCTGGCTACCCTCAATGCGGCTGACACGGCTGCACATGCCATGGCTATGGGGCTGGTTATGCACCGCAGTTCCTGGTTGCAGGGGTCCAGGGTGCCCCCTGAACTACAGAACACAATACAGGACCCCCCCTTTGAGTGTCCTTTCTTATTCTCCGAGCAGACAGACCAAAGTCTTCACGGCCTCAAAGATACCCGGGCCACCTTAAAGTACTTGGGGTGTGAATACCCAGCGGCGCTCCTTCTGAGGCAGGAACGCCCCTAGATCTTCCCAACAGGGTGCACACCCCAACTTCTGTCGCCGTAACAGGAATGGCAGATGCAGTTCCCAGCTGACCCAGGACCAGAGTCAGGGTCCACCCAGTAAATCCTTGGGACCTCGCCAAGGGTTTTGAGGGTATGCCCGAGGACAGCCTACCAGCCTTGCCACTCCTCTTCCAGGACTGTCTGTATATTCCCTTTCCACTGGGCCTGGGAAACTATCACTTTGGACCATTGGGTCCTAGAAACGGTAGGAAGGGGGTATGTCATCCCCTTCCATTTTCCCCCTCCCTCCCATTCCCCTACCCCATCCCTCTTCAGAGACCCCTCTCATGATCTTCTCCTGCGGGAGGAGGTGCTTCAGCTCCTCACCCGGGGGGCTGCAGAGGTGGTTCCCTTGGGGGTGTCGGGCAGGGGCTTCTATTCCCAGTATTTCCTGGTCCCCAAAGCCAAGGGTGGGCTTTGTTCCATCCTGGACCTCTGAGATCTCACCACCTTAATCGTTGAGAAGAAATTCAAGATGGTGACTCTAGCATCCATCATTCCTTCCCTAACCCCCGGAGACTGGTATGCTGCCCTCGATATAAAAGATGCCTATTTTCACATTTCTATTGTGCCCCATTACTGTCAGTTCCTCCGTTTTATAGTGGGCAGGGACCACTATCAGTTTACGGCCCTCCCCTTTGTGCTTTCCACGGCCCCGTGGGTCTTCTCAAAGTGCATGGCCGTTGCTCTCAGAAAACGAGGCATCCAGGTGTTGCCATACTTGGACGACTGGCTCCTATGGGGGCGCTCCACCAACCAGGTATGGGCCCACATCACTCTGGTTCAAGGACTCTTTCAGGAGCTGGGTCTGCTTCTGAATGTGCCCAATCAGACTCTATTACTGGGATAGGCACCAGAGTTTGTGGGCGCCAATCTGAACTCAGTGACAGCCAAGGCCTCCGTCCCCAGATCCTGCTTCCTGGTAATCAGGTTGGCTGTCTGGGACATGCACACGTTCCTGATAATCATGGCCAGGGCCTGCATACACCTCCTGGGCCTAATGGCCATGTGCCCCTATGTTATACAGCACTCCAGGCTCCGCATGCGCCCACTGCAGATGTGGCTGGTGCGGACTTTCAATCCATCCTTTCATGTGTGGGTCAGGGTAGCGACAGTTTCCCTCGATGTCCTTCGCTCCCTGGACTGGTGGATCCGGGAGGAGGAAGTCTGTGCCGGAGTCCTGTTCTCCAAGCCATTACCGACCCTCCAGCTCATGATGGATGCATCAGATACCGGTTGGGGGCCTGTCTCGGAGACATGTGCATGCAAGATATGTGGTCGAGGGACAGTCTCTTCCTGCACATCAATGTCAGGTAGCTGCGAGCAGTCCACCTCGCCTTTGTGGCCTTCCTCCCCCGGCTCGGGCAAATCCATCCTCATCCTGTCCGACAACATGTTGGCGGTTTCATACATCAACAGGCAGGGTGGGCTCTCCTCACCTGTGTCGGGAGGACCTTCACTAGTGGGACCTCTGCATCGGAGCAGTTATCCACCTGATTGCCTCCTATCTCTTGGGCTCCCAGAACAGTCTGGCCGACTGGCTGATCAGGTCCTTCTCTGGCCACGAGTGGACCCTCGGGGGCAATGTAGCCGTGGACATCTTCGGCAGGTGGGGATTTCCCTGTCTAGACCTGTCCACCACATGCCAGAACAAGTAGTGTTTTGGGGTTCTGTTTCCTCATGGGTCTGGGAAGGGGCTCTCTAGGAGATGCATTGCTAATTCGCTGGCCCAAGGAGTGGTTGTACTCGTCCCAAGGAGTGGTTGTACTCGTTCCCATTGATCCACCGGGTGCTCCTGGGTGTGCAGGAATTCAGGGCATCTCTGATCCTTTTCATGCCCGCAAGGCCCAATGGCTTGGAGAACAGGACTCCTGGTTTTTTCACCTTCCTGAGCCTGTTGTGCGACAGGCCAGTCGCGCTCCCGCTAGTCCCCGACCTGATCATGCAGGACTTTGGCAGATTTCGCCACCTGGACCTGTGATCCCTGGACCTGATGGTGTGGAAGCTCCATGGCTGACAGCGGTGGAGCTTCAGTGTTTGGCCCATGTGCAGGAGGTGTTGCTGGGGAGCAGGAAACCTTCCACTAGGGCTACTTATCTGGCTTAGTGGAAGTGGTTTTATATCTGATCTACCCAGAGGCGGGTGCCTCCTATGGACTCCCCAGTCCTCCTGATCCTGGACTACCTTCTGGATCTTAAGCTTCAGTGGTTATCCTCCTAGATTAAGGTCTACTAACAGCTGTCTCCGCTTTTCCCCCGGGTGCCAGGGGTAAGACCCTCTTTGCGGACCCAATGGTAAACAGGTTTTTTAAGGGCCTGGACAGGCTTTATCTGCATGTTCGGCAGCCCGTTCCCCAGTGGGATCTTATCTTGGTCCTGTCCAAACTCATGGGGGCCTCCATTCAAACTCTTAGCAATGTGTCACCTTTTCTACAAGGTATCCCTGCTGGTGTCCATCATGTGTGTCCGAGCTGAGGGCCTTCACTTCAGAGCCCCCTTTCACAGTTTTCTTTAAGGACAAAGTCAGGTTACTCCCCCACCCCGCATTCCTGCCCAAAGTGGTGTTGAGCTTCTGCGTGTCTCAGGACATTTTCCTGCCAGTCTTTTACCCCAAGCATCGGGTAAAGAACATCGGGTAAAGCATTACACACTTTGGATGTTAGAAGGGCTTTAGCCTTTTATTTAAAGAGAACAAAGCCCTTCTGCAAGTCACCTCAGCTCTTTGTTGCCATTGTGGAGCAGCTGAAGGGCAGCTGGTGTCCGTGCAAAGGATCTCCTCCTGGATCATGGCATGTATTAGGGGATGCTACGGGCTGGCGGAGGTCCCAACTCCTCCCCTCATGGCCCACTCTAGGAGAGCACAGGACACCTCTGCAGCTTTTGTGTCTCAGGTCTCAATCCTGGACATCTGCAGGGCTGCCACATGGTCCTCTGTCCAATGGTCTTCGCTAACCATTATACACTGACACATCAGGCAAGGGAGGATGCAGTATCTGTCGACAAAACTTCTGTTGACAAAGAGCGTCCAGACACATTGAGTTCTGTTGACAAAGCAAGCTGCTTTGTTGACAGAACCCTGTAGTCTAGATGCAACCCTACAGAACTCTGTCGACAGAAGGTGTTATGCCTCGTAAAATGAGGTATACCAGCGTCGACAAAACTGCTGAGTTCTGTCGACGTTATGTCGACAGAACTCAGTGGTAGTGTAGACGCTGGTATAGTTTCGTCGACAAAAGTGCACTTTTGTCAACAAAACTCAGTAGTCTAGACACACCCTAAGATGGAATGGACATGAGCAATCATTCAAAGAAGAAAGAACAGTTACTTACCTCATAACTGTTTTTCTTTGAGATGTTCTTCATGTCCATTCCAAATCCCACCTCCCCTGCCTCGTAGTAGGAACTGAAGGGGTGGAGGGCCAGCAGGGATATATATTAGCCGGTATACCGGCGACACTCCAGGGGGCTCCCCTGCTGGTCGAACGGGTACTGCTAATGGAGAAATTTCCGATGTGTGCACACTGAACGCACACACCTATATAGCATGGACATGAGCAACACATCTCGAAGAACAACAGTTACAAAATAAGTAACCATTCTTTCCAAAGTCTTCCCATGGCATTGTGGCCTTGCCTCTGATGTTCTCTGAGGCTGTGGTGCTGGGGAAGCTGAGGCAGTAGTGCCAGGGGAGGTGATGCAGGAGAGCAGGTGGATCTCTTAAGTTACTGGTTTGGGACTTGACTCTCTTTCCATATTGCTGGTCTCTGTAATATGGGATCTGAGCTTTCCCTGATCTCCTTCACATATTGCTGTTCTCAGTAGTGCAGTCTTCTGAAACCAATAGGTCAATTGCAAACTGAGTCACCATTTTGCAGTGACTGACCTGGTGTACTAGTGAAATCTATTTTTAATGTTCAAATGAAAAAACTGATAGTACACATCTCCAAATCATTTAATAATATCTCATTGTAGCATTCTCTTTAGGTTGCTTGATCAGGGTTTGCTAACTACTTTTTGAATAATTTTTAACAAACTAAAAATTCCCTCAGGGGCCATGTTAAAATGGAATTATGGCTGAAAATAGGCATCAGTAATTCGTGGTGAAAAAAGTTACAGGAATATTGTAATCATCCTTAAACTAAGTACTGTACATCCTGGAAATTCAGAGTTAAGTTTACACTTAAAGGAAATCAAGACATTAAGAAATTCACAGTAAGGCATCCAACAGTCTTAACATTGTTATGCCTCAAGAGAAAAGATGTAAAATCCATGTTTAATCTGGTCTGAGCGCAGAAACTCTAAATACCTTAATTATAATTGTATGATGACTGCATGATCTTTCTACGTGGCAGAATTTAGGTTGTGTGGATGCCTTAACTTTGCATTCCTCCTTCTAGTGTGTTTGGGGTTTTTAAAGTGTAATCTTAAGTCTGAATTTCCTTGATCTATAATACTTTTGCTGATATCCCTGTAATGTATTTTAACCTTAAGTAACTGACGTATTTTCAACCTTATTTTCATTTATTGTGTTTTTTTGGTGAGGGAATATAAAATAGACACAAGAGTCACACAACAAAAGAAAGAGTGTATTACTCAGGATGTAGAGATAAGATATATAAGATCACCAGTCACTTAATGAATTTGGTAATGATGGACAGCTAAAACTCCTCTTACTAGAATAACTAAGAGAGGAGATTGTGGTTTGCACTGAATTACTTACTGATATGGAGGTGAGAAGTTGGTCAAGAATGAGTGGTTCCAAAGCAAGGTACCTGGGTGAGGATTAACGTAGTGTAAGTGTAAATATAAATTAAATTTGTAGAATTCTGATTTAACACTGACATAAATAAAAATATGGAATGCATAGCATTCATTATAGTATTTCAGATACTATTTATTTAAAGGAGAGCATAATTTACCATGTGAAACAAAAATATTTTATGAATTGATTTAATCTGTCACCATTTCACAAGTGTTGCTAAACAATGTAGTAGGAGACATTAACTACAATACAATTTTACATGTTAAGAGTTCAGTAATAGTGCTAGCTCATTTATTTTAATATTACTTTTAGGCTGATGGTAGCTTGAAAGGATGCCAAAATAGTAACATATGCGTTAAAATATGTATGTTTGCAATGAAATAAATAAATGAGGATGTCGTGTGTGTGTGGTATGTTATGTGTGTGTTGATTATAGAATGAAATCCATTTTATAACATTATAAATGAAGTGTTGGAAGTGAGAATATGGAATAAGGCCTTTTGTGTCTTGCAGAACTTACTGCATTTTTTGTGTTCTGACAATGAATCTGTTACACCAAATTTCCATCAATGAAAGCAAAGAATCGTGCTGACCTCAATAAACCAAAATGTGCATCACGTCTATGAAAATAAATGCAATTTATCACTGAAGTTTGACTTTTAGGGATTGCTAATGGTAATCAGTTACTTGGATCACAGTTTTTATTTTTTTTCTATAGGTGTACTCTCTATTTCAATGAAATATTCTGTAAAAATGAAATAGGAAATAATTGGCTTTTTCACTCAAGATTTCACGGGTGGGGTTGTGGCTTTTTTTTTTTTTTTTTGGAGCACTACTTGGGTGCAGGTACATCGGAGTGTCAAAGTTTGTGGGAATGCCAAATTGATCTAAGTATAGCATTACCTACCTATCTTGGTTGTAATATGCTTAAAAGAATGTCCTCTGTCCTTATGTGATGGTGGTTTTGTTTGCATATACATGCCTGATTTGCACAGGTAAAGCTTTTTGGATATAAATTTTGTGACTGGCTGTAATAACTTATTAAAAGAGATGTATTTCACTGTTAATTATATAATGTGATAAGTGTAAATAATGTGTTACCATAGAAGAGTTGTAGAAAACAAACTAAGAACTTAAGGGACAGGATCTAACCCTTTAAGAATGTGCTTTACAAACCATAAAATATAGAACCGATGCAGAAAAATATTGTATGGGGGAGTGCTTCATGAACTTTTTGGTCCTTAGCATTTATTTTACCAGATAACTAATGAGGAATCTTTGCATAAAATATCTGAAAGGCAAAGAGTACAGGATGGCAAAAATTTCAGAATGGGGGAAAGAGTTAAAGGGAGTGGCTGAGGGCTTGTTCGCAGGACAGGCACAGTTAGAGCACTGGAGAGCTATAGTGTAGAAGTTTCTTACAGTGTTGCAAATAGTTTTTTCATTGTTATAAGTAATCCACATCTCCAAGTGGCAGTAGTTAGGTTAACAGAAGCACTCCTCCATAGACTTAGCTGTATCTACACAAAGGATTAGGTGAGCATAGTTCTAGCACTCAGAGGTGTGAATTGTTTGCATCTGTGAGTGATGTAGCTATCTTGTACTAAACTAGGTGGGGACCAGATGTACACAAGAACTTGGGAGGAGGGGGAGAGAAGTTGGAGTAGATGAAGGAAAGAGATACCTAATAAAGGTGAAGCTGGATGTATTATTAGAGAAGATTTAATACAATGTGGTAGAAGAAGTGAGCGCAGATATTTTAAGGACATAACAAAATGCAATATATTTATCTAATTCAGAATAATAAAAACCCCATACTTACATAAAGAGTCATTGTGGAATACATCTGTCAGGTATTTTTTTTTGTTCGCTTATGGGAGCGAGCAGTAACTCTTCTGTTTGATATGCAATCCACAATGGAACATATTACAGAAGCTTATACAATGACATGTGTAATCAAGGACAAGGCTTTTATTATGGTAGCATCCAGGATCCTCAGTCAAGGATTAGGGCCCCATTGTGCTGCACTGATGATAATAAAGAAGACTGTTCCTCCCCAGAGAGCTTGCCGTTTGCATATCAAACAGAACACAACAAGTGAATGAAACAAACAATGGCAGGGTTGGGAGTATCAGTGGAGTAACAACAATGAAAGGAACAAAATTTACCAGGAAAGTAGAAGTAAAAATCATGATTTAACCACAAATTATTGTGTAAGTGTTTCATGGTTTGAGACAGCAGGGCTACAGTGTCAGAGGAGAGATGTATAAGCCCAAGGCTAGGTAAGATGTGGTTTCCTGTAGATTACAAAAGGCTACTATAGTCTAAATGAAGCACCTGTAGCCATTAACTTGTGGTGCAGAAATGCCAACACTGCCAAAGCATGACCGCTAGGGGCCAGAAGAGATAGGGAGATGAGACTAACGAATTTGCTCTGGGAGAAGTCTCTTCAACTGTCAGACCCAAATAAATTGGCGTAAGCGGATCCCTTGACTCTGAGGAAAAGAGCCCACTTACCTCTGTCCAGGGTGTCACTAGCACAGTTACTGCCGGCAGTGCTGACAACATCCTGCACCGCCCATTCTCTGGTTTCATTCACCTCCAGCATTGCCGAAAAGTGTAAAGCAGAACCAACAAAGAGAGCAGAGTTGGCGCCAAAGAGTAAATTGGGCTCCTCCTCACTGACCGGCACAGGCTCTCACCCGGCACCAATGACCAAGGCAGATATGCCGCTTTCCCTGGCACCAACGGAGATTGCAGCACTGACTCAGGCTGCCTCTTCACAATGCACACACCTAAACAAACGCCAGCACTTGAGACCACAGCAACCAAGACCCATAAGAGGTCTAAATCTTGGCACCGCACAACACAAGTGCTGAAAACGCCACTACTAGTGCAGGCTGATGATTGATTGCTGCATTCCCCCACGCTTACGGAGATTAGCCCACGCTGGCATCAATCTAAAGACATTTCTTTTTCACCCACTCTGTCCTCCCTTGGTACTAGTCCCGGCACCGGGCATGGAAGTAGGTTTTCATACCAGCATTCCTCTCCCACATGTTCAGTGGCGTTCAACCGAGCAGAGGGCCTGCGAACGTTGACCTCAGTACCCTTGGTTTAGTCACCAGTGACCATACCCACCGCAACCATAACATCCTCAAAGGGCCCAATGCTGCACACATCGCCACCATTCACAAGAGACTATAACCTCGACTCCAGATTGTATGTCAGCTTGTTCACCACCAGCTCAATTGCCACAGTCACCATTGGCGATGACTCAGACCCAATGGAGGAGGAGGATGACCTACCTCAGTCTGATACAGAAGATCGTTCCCTGGCTCCCCAGTTGTCATGCTCTCCTGATGAGGCAGTCTTCCCTTCCTCCTCTTCCACTGGCAGACAACCTGAAACAATTGCAGGAATTGTTCAAATGGGTTGCAAGCTCGCAAGATATCGCATTGCAGGAAGTGCAAGAGTACAAGCTTAGCAAATACCGTCCTGCTGTCTCTCTCCGAGGAAGCAACGTGGGAGTTCCCTTCCGACAGAAGCTGCTTCACCTTCACAGTTTGCTACTGCCTCTGATAGAGACCCATGGGGACTATCAAATAGTCACGTAACCACTAAGATTACATGTGGTTAGACGACTACTCAGTTACACAATATCTAACATCCATAATTTACATTGGTTTAAAATTATTTAAATCAAACTGGTTTAACTTTCTTGTTCACATGAGTCCCTAAATACATTAGGATCAGCAGTTTTACCCTGAAAGAAAAGCAGGCTCAAAAAAGAGAAATGTGTTTTTCCTTGACCAAGGAAAGATGCTCTGTCTGGGTCTCCAGTATCTTTCACCTGAGGAACTCTTCTACTTAAGAGCCTGATTTCACTGTGGCATGATAATCATTGTTAGGGATGTTAGCATATAATCAAGTAAACGATTAATGGTTAATCCTGTCGACTACATGCACTCCCTCCCCCTGCTGACTGCCTCCGCCTGCCACCCTTTTTGGTAGAAAAACATTGGTGTGAGGTAGCAGGGGGCGCCCCGGGAGTGGTGCCAGAAGTGCACTGGCTGCCACCCCTACCCCCAGGGACTATCAAATAGTTGTGTAACCAATAAGATTTCATGCGGTTACACAACTATTCAGTTACACAATACCTAACATGCGTAATAAGGGTGATGTGTACAGAGGAGACATTTAACTCTTGGGTGAAGTCAAAATTCAGAAAGAGGAGATAATCCAGAGAGTGATTGCTTGGTAATATTTCAAAAAACTCCATTTCAGTTTTTTTTCCCCAGAATTACCTCAAATTCCTTTTTTGTGAGATTGCCAGAGAGTGGGCGGGGGGGATGCCAATACCAATTCAGAAATCTGTGCAGAGTTCTTAGGTCATCCTATTGCATTCAGAGTTGACATTCATTTCACTTGCACGTATCTGTAAATGTCTTGTTCACAGGACTTCTCTATAAAGGTAATATTAACTCCACCCTGACATGTAGCTTCTTTGGTGACTTCTTTGAGAAACCTCATTATGGCAAAATATCCAACTGTTTAAGAGGCATCTGGCTTTATTTTAGTATTTGTTCTTTAACATGATCTGTTAGATTTTACCACTTGGAACTTACACTACTTTCAATAACCCTCCACTGTCTTAATATACATTTGTTGTTAGTCCATCACTGATAACAATATTGTCACAGTTTAACCGGTTAACTGATAACCAGGATTTTACATCCTTAGGACTCAATTCAAGCTTCATGAATGTCTCCTGGCTGTAGGATGCTCTACACTTGCAGGTGGGAGGGGGTGAAGCTTTGGGACAGAGGGTGCAGGTAAGGGGGGCGGTCTTGTGTACAGGGATTGGGCTGACAGCAGAATTTTAAAATGTGTCAAAATAATTCAAACACAACAATATAATCACTATTTTCAAATATTTTGGTAAATTATTTCATAACACTTGTCAGTAAATACTTGAAAATGGTGTGATTTATATTGTATTATTTGGACAAATACAGAATTTTGCAGAATATTTCAATTTTGGCACAGAATTTCCTCTGGAGTATTACATGCTGATCTTGTCAGAGGCTACCAGTGAGTCCTATTCTGAGCTATTTGCTCAAGTTCTATGGGATTGATGCCAACATCCTGTAGGCTGCTCTTCAGATGATCTTTGAAACACTTCTGTGGGCAGCTAGGGATGTTAAGGACTAGTCGTGTATCCGATAAGCAAATGCTTGTCGAATAGTTGACTAGTGGATTCCCCACCCCACCCACTGCGCCTCTATCAGAGGCAGCAAAGTTAGGGAAGAGGGGTTCCTTCAAAGCTGCAGTGCCATACAGCTGAGCCCGGGGTCAGCTGGGGACTCCCCAGCTGATCCTGGGCTCCAGTGCAGCATTTCCGCGTGATACTTCAAATCGGCAGCACATCGTGGAGTCAGTGGGGGACTCTTGTACATTTCAAAGCTGGCATGTTGTGTGCAGCCCGGAGTCAGTGGGACTTCCCGGGCTGCACATGGAGTTCTGCATTCCTCTCCATTTCAACTGGGGCTCTTGTACATTTCAGAGGAGGAATGCGGAAGTGCCTATCGACTAGTTGAGTAGTCAATTGAAATTCCTATACAAGATCTGTTTTAGGAGACAGTGGTCTTTCATTCTGATGACATGTCTGGTTCACCTAAGTTGTGCTTTCAGTACCAGTCTCTTAATACTAGTTGTGTTTGTTCTTTCATGGACTTTAATGTTGGTTAGTCTGTGCTGCCAGTGAATGTTTATTATTGAGCAGAGGGAGTGTATCTGAAACTGCCCAAGCTGTTTAATGTGATGTCTGTAAAGAGTCGATGTCTCAGAATCCTATAGGAGAGACATTAGAACTACTGCATATAGATCTTTAGTTTGGTGGAGAAACAAATGCTGTATTGGTTTTGTTTGGAGTTTGACAGGGGCTTGGCAGGCTTTACTAGTTCTGGAAGCACTTTCTTTATCAAGGGACCTCACTTGAGATGATACTGCCCAAATATGTGAACTGAGCCACATTTTTTGAACTGGTTCAATTTTTCTGTTGTGTTGCCAGTGATTGGTGGGCATGAAAAAAATCTTGTAATCAAGTGACAGCTGAATATGCACCTGCAATGTTAAAGGCTATTCTGTTAAATTTGGGAAGCTTGTTTTGTGGAGGGAGTCCATGTAGATTAACCACTACTCTTATCAATCTGTGGTTTGTCAAGAATTCTGCACTATAAATTAGGCAAATACAACTAAGATGGGGCTACTATAAGGTGGGTGCATAAGTGGTTGGATACCGTTCTCAGAGTCGTTATTAACGGTTCACAATCATGCTGGATGGGCATAACAAGTGGGGTTCTGCAGGCGTCTGTTTTGAATCTGGTTCTGTTTAATATCTTCATTGATTTAGATGATGGCATAGAGAATATGCATATTAAGTTTGGAGATGATACCAAGCTGGGAGGGGTTTCAAGTGCTTTGAAGGATAGAGTCATAATTCAAAATGATCTGGACAAACTGGAGAAATGGTCTGAGGTAAATAGGATGAAGTTTAATAAGGACAAGTGCAAAGCACTCACTCCATTTAGGATGGAACAATCAGTTTCACACATACAGAATGGGAAGTGACGGTCCAGGAAGGAGTACTGCAGAAAGGGATCCTAGGGATCATAATGGACCACAAACTAAATATGAGTCAACAGTGTGACACCATTGCAAAAAAAGCAAACATGATTCTGGGATGCAATAACAGAAGTTGTTGTGAGCAAGACACGAGAAGTCATTCTTCCACTCTACTCTGCACTGAAAGGCCTCAGTTGGAGTATTGTGTCTAGTTCTAGGCACCACATTTCAAGAAAGATGTGGAGAAATTGGAGAAGGTCCAGAGAAGAGCAACAAAAATGATTAAAGGTCTAGAGAACATGAGTTATGAGGGAAGGCTGAAGGAAATGGGCTTGTTTAGTTTGGAAAAGAGAAGACTAGGCGGGAAAATGATAGCATTTTTTAAGTATCAGAAAGGGTGTCACAGGGAGGAGGGGGGAAAATTGTTCTCATTGGCCTTTGATCATAGGACAAGAAGCAATGGGCTTAAATTGAAGCAAGGGAGGCTTAGGTTGGACATTAGGGAAAATTTCCTAACTGTCAGGGTGGTTAAACACTGGAATAAATTGCCTAGGGAGGTTGTAGAATCTCTCACTGTAGATATTTAAGAGCAGGTTAGGCAGACATCTGTCAGGAATGGTCTAGATAGTGCTTGGTCCTAGCGTGAGGTGCAGGGGACTGGACTCGATGACCTCTCAAGGTCCCTTCCAGTTCTGGTATTCTGTGATTCATGGCTCTTCTAATTCTTACATGGTGGATGTCTCGTTGGTGGGTGATAACATAATCAATCAGGTGCTATGGTTTGGACTATGGATGCACCCATATTGTTTTATATTTATTATTTTCCCTAAAGATGGTGTGAGAAATGAGCAATCTATGTTCTTCACATTTCCTGAAGAGGAGTCCATTGCTTTTCATCTTTCCCACTCCATGTGTCCTATCACACCCCTCTAGTCACTGCTGCCACTCCAGATTTAGCTTTCAAGTCTCCCAGCAGGATGAGCGTGTCATACACAGGGGTTCATTTGATAATGGAATCCAGGTCTGAGTAGAACTGCTCCTGGCTTTCCTTTGTGCTTGTCAGTGCATGCATAGGCACTGATGATAGTGATACGCTGTAAGGATTCGGGGGAAATGGAAATTTCATGAGCTGTTTACTCAGGACAACAGGGAGGTAAAGGAATTATTTCAGGACAGACATTCTTATTGCAAATCCAATTCCCTGGATTCTGTCTTCATCCTCTGCTTTTCCTTTCTAAAAAGTCACTGATGAAACCACCTCTGGCCAGTTGAGTCTCACTCAGTACTGCAAGATCAATATTGTAATGGAACATTTCTTTGGCAATTAGCTGTTCTTCTCTCAGGCCTTTGAACATTGCCTCCATCCATAAGGGTATGGGCTTTCCATGCTCCTAGAATGAATCTTTCCTTTATTGTCTTTTGACTGCAGTAAATGATCTACTATCCATAGTAGTCTGACCAGATATTATGGGGCAGGCAATGTTTAGGGAACCTTTTCTAGTTGCATCTTTCATTCACATTATACTGGACTGGGTGAAGGTTTTACACAGCAGTAATAGGAAGAAAGTAAGCCTAAAACCCAGGGGGGAAACAAAATATTATTTTTGTGAGCATATCACCTACGCAATGAATATAAAAAGCTTGGAACATGGGTAGACTCAAATTATTACTATAGAGTGTTGTGCTTGTTCCCATGTGACATGATAGGTGATGAATAGAGGAAGGATTTTGATTCTGTGCATTCTTGGAGGTAGAGCACAAGCAGTAAAAATTGGGTTATTCTGTATTAGGGACAGTAAATGAACATAATAAATAGAGGAAAAGTTGAAATATGCAGAAGTGGGAACTTTTCAAAAGCAATTTCTGTCAACACAATGCTTTGCATCTAATATGAGATATTAAGGTAATTTCTGGCAGAACCAGACCTCCCTTTAATCACATCTTACATATTTGTGTAGTAATCTTGAAAGTCTGTCAGCCCATATGAATCTGAAGATCTTTCAGTAAAAGGTTTGAACTGGAATTTTCAATAGTATCACACTTAATAGCTACCCTATACATGAAACAAAATTCATTTTTCAGGATTTAGGACTCTAGACCACTCAGAAATTCCCAATCCCTAGGTATGTGATTTGTATTGAATTTTAATATATTTGAAAATGAAGAATAGTGCAGTATTTTATTTGAATACTTTGAACCCTCAGCAATACTGATGGACCTTTAACACTTGAACCAGAAGACTAATTATATCAGCAGGTGGCAGGCCACCTGTCCAGACAAAAGATGGATTACTGGATTCCAGTGCTGGGTATACATGGGAGAAGAGATCTGTCTGGTCTGGAGCGCTCTCTCTCTCATCCTCTCCTATGTTGGGAACTAGGAAAGCTCTTGACCCACATGATAAGCTGTGGGGTGGAGACAGGCCACTGAGGCAGTGTGTTGCTTTCAAAAGACTGCAAGGGGAGAGTCCAGCCTGCTACATCTGCTCAAGTTCTGCTCAGACAGACATTCTCAATACAGCATGCTGCTTTTGCTGTGGACACAGCATCAGGTATTCCTTAGACTACTTCAGATTGATTATTTTTGGCATCCCACCAAAATTTTCCTGAGAAACACCAGGGATGTAGCCATTTTAATCATTTCTACTTCAGCAGAAGCTCAGCAGAATATCATAGTTCAAAGAAAAGGCACGTCTGTAGCCAAAAGCTATTCCCACTACAGAATACCAGAGGCCTGCTCCAAATAATTTCATATTTTATTTTCCATTAAGTTTTTTTGCTTGTTACGTCATTCATTCTAAATGTATTCTGTAGGGAATGTACAGGGGATATTAGGAAAAATATATTGTGTTCTTTAGAGAATAGTTAATACGCTTTGGTCCCCACCTACACCCTGTTCTGACCTGTGGCTGCAAGTACATGACAGTGACCACACCGCAGTAAACCGCTTCAACAAGAGGGCTAAACTAGGTGAGGGGTCTTTTAGGCGAAGGGGGCACAGAGAAGCAACATGTGGAGATGAGCACTGTGGTCATAACCACAATACAAAAGGTTGTGTAGGCAGCTTTGGGCCCAGTGGCCATTCAGCTCCATTTCCAGGGCAACAGAGAAGTTCATCAGCAAGCTAAGCACCTGAGTAGCCCTCTTTAGGATAGCACTGCTCACCCCTTTAATGCAACCTAATATGCCATTAGCCTTCTTGGCTACAAGGGCACACTGTTGACTCATATACAGATTCTCATCCGCTGTAATCCCCAGGTTCTTTTCTGCTGAACTGCTACTTAGTCATTTGCTCCCCAGCCTGTCACAGTGCTTGGGATTCTTCCATCCCAAGTGCAGGACTCTGCACTTGTCCTTGTTGAATCTCATCAGATTTCTTTTGGCCCAATCCTCCAATTTGTCTAGATCACTCTGGACCCTATCCCTTACCCCCAATGTATCTATCTCTTCCGCTAGCTTAGTGTCATTCGCAAACTTGCTGAGGGTGCAATCCATCCCCATCTCAAGGTCATTAATAAAGATGTTGAACAAAACCGGCCCTAGAACCGATCTTTGGGGCGCACTGCTTGAAATCAACCACCAACCAGACATTGAGCCATTGATCATTACTTGTTGGGTCCGACAATCTAGCCAGCTTTCTATCTACCTTACAGTCCATTTATCCTATCCATACTTCCTTAACTTGCTGGCAAGAATACTGTGGGAGACCGTATCAAAAGCTTTGCTAAAGTCAAGGTATATCCCATCCAGTGACTTCCCCATGTCCACAGAGCCAGTTACCTCATCATAGTAGCTAATCAGATTGGTTAGGCATGACTTGCTCCTTGATGAATCCATGTTGACTATTCCTGATCACTTTCCCCTCTTCCAAGTGCTTCTAAATGGGTTCCTTGAGGATCCTCTCCATGATTTTTCTAGAGACTGAGGTAAGACTGACTGGCCTGTACTTTCCCTGGATTGTCCTCCTTCCCTTTTTTAAAGATGGGCACTGCATTTGCCTTTTTCCAATCATCCGGGACTTCGCCCGATCACCACGAGTTTTCAAAGATAATGTCCAAAGGCTCTGCAGTGACATTTGCCAACTCCCTTGGTACCCTCAGATGCATTAAATCCGGACCCATCGATTTGTGTACGTCTAGCTTTTCTAAATAGTTCTGTTACCTAGAGAGCGGAGGTAAACAATTGCTGTGGGCAATTAATTAAAGCCTAAGGTACTCTCTCCACAAAAGTCAGATTCGCCCTAGTACCCTGTATCTAATCACCAGGTAACAAATTTAGTAATGAACAAGCCAGACAATATTTTAGGGCCAAACCATATATTTTTAAGTATAAAGAACAAACATCAGCAAATACAGCAACTATAACTGTCCCACCCTAACCCAAGAAAGAGAGTAGATAGTACAGTCCCAAACACACAAGGGTATACATTACATAAGACGGCGATTGATGTCCGTGACCTACAACCTCTCAGCTAATTTAAAGCTTTAAGGGAGGACTAATGGAGAGATCCTTTGATGTTCGTTGTTGGTCCGGATCTTGGAACCGCGTGGGCCCTCGCCTCACCCGATCCACTGCTCAGGATAAGCACCGGATCTTGTCCGAATGTTAAAGTGCAATAGAGCTAGATGTCTGATTATAAGTCCCAAGGTCTCGAAATATAGTAGAAGAAGGCTTCCCTTACTCCTTAAAATAATATCCCAAGATATGGGCTGTCTCGGTTCGATCGTAGGCTGGAACCTTGGCCTCCTCGGGGTACAGTGATGACACACATACACGGACATAGAAGAGCCAAAGAACACGAATGTTCTTCAAAGGAAACTTATAAAGAATGTAAGGCGGGAAAATAAACTAGCGAGCGGTGTGCAATGATTGTGGGCTGGGTGCATAAGAAAAAGGGGTCGTGTGCATAAGCAGGGGTGCGCTTGCAGGGCATAGTACGGAGTGCAAAGGTTTTGAACCGTGTGCACAAACAATAAAAAGGAGTGCAAAGGCTTCTTTCTCCAGGTTTTGGCGGGAAAGATAAATGAGACTTCTTAGACTCCATTTTGAATCTGTATACCTAGGGCAACAGTTCTTAACCTGTTCTTTCTCCATGGAGGGCTGCCTGCCTCCTTCCCATACTGTGTTGCCTAGTGCTGTAGTCTGGGAGCTGACCTTGTCTGTGAAGACAGAGGCAAAGAAAGCATTGAGTACTTCAGCTTTTCCCACATCATCTGTCACTAGGTTACCTCCCTCATCCAGTCAGGGCCCCACATGCTCTCTAATCACCCTCTTATTCTGACATGCCTGTAGAAACCTTTCTTGTTACCCTTCACATCCCTTGCTAGCTGCAATTCCAATTGCTCTTTCACCTTGCTGATTACTCCCCTGCATTCTCAAGCAATATATTTATACTCCTCCCTAGTCATCTGTCCAAGTTTCCACTTCTTATAAGCTTCCTTTTTGTGTTTAAACTCGCCAAGGATTTCCCTGGCAAGCCAATCTGGTTGCCTGTCATATTTGCTTTTCTTATTGCGCATCAGGATAGTTTCTTCGTGTGCTTTCAATAATACTGCCAACTCTCCTGGACTCCTTTCACCTTCGTGTTAGCATCCCAGGTGATCCTGCCCATCAGTTGTCCATCATTCCCACTCTGGAATCAGGAGTCTGGTATGTCTCCCTCTCTCTGAAGAACAATACTTCCCTGTGGTGATCTTTCCAGGTCACAAATGTTTTCTTCAGTGTGTGTGCGTGCGCACGCGCGCGCTACCAATCTATGGTTCTCCTCTTTGGTCTGGCTATGGCACCAAAGGTGTTTACCAAGTGCATTGCGGTGGTGGCTTACCTTAGGTGTCTGGGTGTCCATATTTACCTCCAAAACTAGTTGGTCAGGGGTAGCTCCAGGACCCAAGTCTGCTGCTACATAGTGGTTCTCCTGAACACCTGCCAGTCCTTAGGATTCCCAGTCAAGAACAAAAAGTCCATATTAGTACCAGTTCATTAGTGTGGTGCTCAACTCAACCTGTGCAAGCATGTTCCTCCCCCTAGACAGGTTTCAGGCTCTGATATGCCTCATTGCTGAAGAGTGCATTCCCCAGACCACAGTTAGGATCTGCCTGTACTACACCAGGCTCCACATTCGACCTCTCTAGCAATGGTTGACATCAGCTTACTCCCAATCCTGCGATCACTTGGACAAAGTTGCCATGATTCCCTCACCAGTATTTACCATCATGCAGTGGTGGAGCACTCCAGCTGAGGGGACTCAACTAGGGTGCACTGCAAGAAATAATTATTTACCAAGCCAACACTAAACAGCTTCTGTATTATTCTGTTGGTCAATCAGAAGTCCAAACCATGAAGTTCCCTTAAAGTATTCAGCCATAGTCATTCACCTAGACACCCTAGTCAAATAGAAAGTTCTACCAATCCCAAAGGATCTAATACATTACCTTCTAGGTAAAGAAATATTTCAGACCTTATCCCAAATAAACACTTAATAGTCAATTCTTATTAACTAGACTAACATTTATTTAAAAAGGGAAAAAAGAAGAATTGGTTAAAAGGTCAGTATACATACAGTTATGCAGTCTGTTCTGGACCTCCTGCTATAGTTCAGGAGCCAGGGCCTGGCACATTTCTCCATCAGCCTTCCTGCTGAAGGTTGTTTTCTCCTTCCATGTGAAGTAGGATATATTCCTGCCTGTGTTGTGTCTCAACCCAAAAAGAGGAGGGCATGTACATGGTCTGGGTGTCTGAAGGACCTTGTCTTTCTACCTCAAAGGTACTTAGCCCTTCCATTTGTCACGGCAGCTCATTGTCGCTACAGCTGATAGGATGAAAAGCCTGCCAGGCAATGTTCCCTCAAATTTTTTTCCACACATGGTTGGAAAAATGAGTTATGTGCACATAGGCATGTGCTGATGTGCACCACCAATAGAAAAACATGCTGCTGGCTATGGGAGGTGGTGGGTGCTTTGCTGATGAGCTGGTCAGCATTTGAATTTCCCCAGAGTGGCCGCCCAAGTGCTCAGCTTATAGGAAGCATAGCAACAACTTTTCAACAGAACTACCTAGTGCATACAGAGCATTATAAGCTTGCAAAGGTCCCTCCACCACATATCATTGGGCCCATTCAACCACAGGTAAGGTGTTGGTGGTGGTTTTCTTGGTGCATGAGCCAATCCAGGATATCCGTAGAGCTGCAACATAGTCCTTGGTCCATACGTTTATGTCTTGGTATGCCATCACCCAGCAAGCCAGAGATGTCTCTGAGTTTTGTAGAGCAGTGCTGCCATCAAAGCGGCTGTGAACTCATATCCACCTCCTTGGGTACTGAGTGGGTACCTAATGTAGAATGGACATAACAAGCACGCAACAAAGAAAAGACAGTTACCTGTTTCATAACTGGTATTCTTTGAGATGTGTTGTTGCTCATGTCCATTCCATGACCCATTCTCCTTCCCCACTGTTAGTTTTGCATCAAGAAGGAACTGAGGGTGGAGGGGGAGCATGTGCCACTCCTCAGATGGCGCTATGAAGGTGCCATTTCAGGGATCACCAGAACCACTCTTCTTCATCTGAAGAAGTGGATTGTGCCCATGGAAGCTAATGATACCATCAGCACTTTGTTAGCCCTGCAGCACCTTAGAGACTATTTGCTGTTAAAGTTTTCTCACTGTTCTACAGATAGTGCTCAGAGAAATTTCTGGCACCAGTGCATGTGATGACCACTGTGGAAGAAAACAACTTTGACATGAGCACCACATCTCAAAGAACATGGGAGAATGGATCTCTTTTAAAATGTACATTTTTGGGGAGAAATTCTGTGGGTTTTGGCTTGTAAATTTTATGAACACCTCTGAAATAGTCTATAGCTATTGTAGATGCATTAAACAATTTGTCCCTTTGAAATTCTCTGATTTTAAACAGTGACTTTTTTCTCCTTCCAGAAACACGATCAAGGACAAGTTTTGTTGGATATAGTGTTCAAGCATCTCGATTTGACGGAGAGGGATTACTTTGGTTTACAGCTGGCTGACGATTCCACTGATAACCCAGTAAGTTCTATGTGTTTTCTAAGCTTGTGTGTGCGTGCGTGCGTGCGTTCGTTCATAGAGTTGAGGGATCCTGTTTCACACAAATTGATTGTTTTGAACTTCTGATCTAATTCTTATGTCCATGACAGCTGAATTTTTTCAGCAGACTTTTTAAATAAATCTGACATATGATGCAACTTTTCTTAAGGACCACCTCTAGTCTGTTGTTTAGATATAAAGTTGTCTGAGTTATTCTTACAGGTGGAAGTTTTCACTTGGTATCTCTCACACTGGGAAATAATTTTTCCCCAAACAATTAAATTATGGTTGTACTTATTTTCTCCTCCTAGCTCTGTTTCAAAATGTGAGAATTGGATTAAACTTTTTTTTGAGTGTTTAAGAGGCCTATTGAGGTTCTGAGAGAACATTGGAGTTTCTCTGAAGAGATACCTAAACTAGTTTTTGTGTCTGAAGATTTGTCTTTACTGAGAGATAAGGTCGAATTTATTAAGGTCAGTTTTCTAGCACACCATTTTTTAAAGTCTGAAGGTGCATGTCCCCACTGTGCATAAGAATTCAACATAGTTCGATGTAGTACATCCCCAGAAGGATGGCTTCTGTTGATTTTGAGAGTGATGCATAGAGGTAGCTATCCCACAGTTCCTGCTGCTCCTTTGCATTCAGGACTATGCTAACTGTTCAGCAGGTTGCTCTTGGTACATATCATCAGTATCCTATAACTCACTCATCTCCTCCCACCCCTCCTGCTTGAAAGCAATGACAGTCTTTTTGCACCCTTTTTCCCTGGGAGACCACAAATGTACTCTTCTGTGAAGCGCTTGAGTGTCTGGCAAATGCCACCAACATTTGATCCTGTTGACACACAGAACACTGGTTCTGGTGCCGTTAGATAAGCACAGATTGGTGGGACTGCATAGTTATGCAGCTATTGGATGATCAGCAGTGGTTGCAAAACTTTGTATGCACAAGGCCACTTTCATAGAAGTTTTTGAATTGCTCTTCCCTGCCCTGAAGTGCAGGAATACAGAAAAGGCCCATTCTGACAATTGAGAAGTGAATGGCAATAGTTCTGTGGAAGCTTGCAATGCCAGAGAACTACCAGTCAGTTAGGAATCAATTTGGAGGGGGGAATCTACAGTGGGGCACTGTTGTGATCCCCACTGTATAGGCAGAGTGGCCTCCGCAGATCACACCCAATTGTCTTAACCCATTTGTAGCATGATTAAAAAATATAGTCACCAGAATGCCTTTCCCAACATCAGGCCCCAGCAGTGGGGCATCCTGTCAGGAGGGGATTATCTCCAAAGTTATAAAAAGATTCTGGCTATCGCTGAGATGAGATGCCCTGCTCACCTGCTGACCATTCTCCTCCTCCTCCTCCTCTTTCTCATCCACACTGTCCTCCATGGTGCTTCCTAAGGCTGCCTGAGGAATGTCTTGGGAGGAATCCACAGACTTGCTTGGAAAACTGGTCAGGTCCCCCATAGAATTCCATGAAGCTGCTCATAGAAGTGGCACATATGGGATGATGACCCAGACTGGCCGCTTGCCTCCTTTGTCTTCTGGTATGCCTTAAGGATGTTAAGTAATGGTTAATTTACTAGTCAAGTAGTCGATGGCATTTCCATCGACTAGTCAATAGGCACTTCTGCATTTCTCCTTTGAAATGTACAAGAGCCCTTGCAAAGGAGGAATGCGGAACTGCGTGTGCAGCCTGGGGCCAGTGGGAAGTAATTTCAAAGTGGCAGTGCAATATGGAGCCTAGGGGCCAGCAGGGGAATCAGAGTCCCCTGCCAACCCCGAGCTCCATGCTGCGCAGCCGATTTGAAATGCCATGTGGAGCTGGGGTCAGCTAATCCCGGGTTCTGCGGAAATGCCACACTGGAGCCTGGTATCAGCTGGGGAGTCCCCAGCTGACCCTGGGCTCCACACTGGCAGAGCCGCACAGCTTAACCCTGGCTCAGCTGTGCAGCGCTGCCCTCTTTGAATGGGACAGCACCACACAGCTGAGCCAGGGATCAGCTGTGCGGCTACCCCTTTGAAGTACCCCTTCTGTCCCTCCCTCCCAGCCCCCCCACCTTTGGCTTCCTCTATCTGATCGAGACAGCAAGGTGGGCGGGAATTGACTTGTTGATTGAGTATCCCATAAGCATTTGCTTATCTCAATGTTTCCCAATTGGTGCTCCGGGGAACCCTGGGGTTCCGCGAAGCAAAACTAGGGGTTCTGCGAGGAGCTGGCACTCCCCCACCCCCTCTGAAAGAGAGAGAGCCGGCTAGCCAGCAGAGGCATGGGCAGCGAGTTGTATGGGCTCATGGTGCCCATGCTCCACCAATATTTGGAACTGGAGCAGGCCCCGGCCCCCCCACGCGTCCTCCCACCCCGGTCCCAGAGCATCTCTCCCCTGTCCCCGTGCCCGTCCCCGCCGTGCGCAACCTTCACTGAGCTTCTCCTTGCTGGCTGCTGCTGCCCTGCACAGCGTGCTCAAACCGGTAGGCAGGGAGATGCCCGGGTGTGACGTAATGTCACGGCCCGGGATTTTAAAACTGCTGGGTGCTGCGTTGTGCCGTATGGCTGAGTTGCGGGTTTGGAGTCCGGGGACGGAGTGCAGACTCTGGCCCCACAAAGTGGAAGGCAGAAGGTAGGGGAAGGGGAAGAGCTGGGAAAGGAAGGGGCTTGTGTGGAGGGGGAGGAGAGAGGAAGGCACCAGAAGGACAGGGTAGAGGAGACACACATGCCAGGGGGCCAAGTGCAGACAATGAGGAAAAAGGCAGGAGGGGAGGTTCAGTGGGAGGGGGACAGGGTGATGCTGGGAGGGGAGAGGGTAAAGGCATTGGGGGCTAGAGAGGGGACAGGAGGTGCTGGGAGAAAGCTTGAAAGAAGGGGTGGGCATGAGGGAGGCTGGGATGGAGCAAGTCATGTGTGAGGGCACAGGGGCATGAGGGGAATGGGGGCAGAGGGTGGTGAGGGGGTGGGCATCAGGGGAAAAGAGGGCAAAGGAGGAAGGGGCAGTGAGGGAAGGGGGAGGCAACAGGAGGGTGCAGGTGTAAGAGAAGGTGCAAGTGCCAGGGGATTCTGGGGGTGAAGCAGAAGGGCAGACACCTGCAGGGGAGGGACCACCACCACCAGAGGAGAGATGCAGGGCAGGTTTGTAGAAGGAGGTGTTAGAAGAGGGGATGAGGAGGGGTAGCTCACATGATCAGAATGGGGCTACTGGAGAAGTGGGCACAGGGAGAAGAGAAGGGCTGGTGGAGGGGGGCAGGTTGCAGGAGAGCTGAGGGCTGTGAGAAGGGCAGGAGTCAGGACAGCAGAGGAAGGTGAGGAGTTGGGAGGCAGCAGGCACTAGGGGAGCTGATGGAACAAGGGGTGGAGACATGGCAGCAGAGAGAAAAGGTAAAGGGTTACAAATATTTATTAATAACTTGGGTGCCACAGTGGCACATCCAAACAAGCCACATGAACTCAGTACTGGTGCACAACACAAAATTCATTTTGCTTATGCGAGGAAACTCTTAGGCTATGTCTACAATGGCGGTTTCTTGTGCAAAAACATCTTGTGCGAGAGTTCTTGTGTAAGAGTACGTCCACACTGCCATGTGCGAGCTGTGCTTTTGCACAAGAGCATCTATGGCAGTGATGACGCTCTCTTGCCCGAGAAAGCGCTGATGGCCATTTTAACCATAGAGCTTTCTTGCGCAAGAAATTCATGTTGCCTGTCTACACTGCCCTCTTGCGCAAGAACAGTTGCACAAAAGGGCTTATTCCTGAGCAGGAGCATCATAGTTCTTGCGCAAGAAGCCCTGATTTCATACATGAGAACTCTGTCCCCTGCTCCCACCAGCACATTTGGGACCACATTAGTGAGGCTTGGGGGTCTTTGGAGGGTTGTTGGGGTTTTTTTGCATCTCACTTGCATGGCCCCAACAGACTTTTCTGTGGGTCAGTGACCCTTGACTCAAAACAGGTTCCTCACCCCTCTCATAAAGACAATGCTAAAACTTTTTGAGTTTGACATAATATTTTATTTAAAAATGAAGCCTGGCCAACAAGCCCCCAATTGGGGCCAAACCCCCATCTCTCTGCAGCATCATAACACTCCTGCACACCTGACCGCAAATCTGAGCCTATCATACACTGGAACCCCCTGTCCTGGGCCTCTTACATCCCCAAACTCCTGCATCCCCCCATCCTCCGTCTTCTGCTGCAGCACTCCTGCACCATCCACACATGGCAAATCTGTGTCCTGAGCCCATCATACTCACAACCTTCTTGCCCTGAGTGCCTCACATATCAAGCCCAAACTCCAGCACCCTCACATCCACAAGCCCATGGCTTGCTCAACACCCCAACCTTACACCTGAGCCCAACACTCCCCTGCCTGGAGCCCCCTCCCCGAGCCAACATCCCCTTCTCCTGCATCCAAATTCCCTCCCAGAGCTTGTACTTCTCACCCCTTCCCACATCCAAATCCCTCATTCCCACCCCTCACCTCCTGTCTCAACCTAGTGAGAGTGTATAAGGGCTGGGGATAGCAAGTGATGGAGAGGAGGGGAACAGAGCAGATGATGCCTCAAGGAAGGGGGGTGGGGGTCTTGGGGAAGGAATGTGATTTTCATGCTTTTTTTTTTTTTTTGACTTGACAAACCTAGGGGTTCCTTGAAAAGCTGAAAAGGGTTCCTCGGCCAAATTAAATTGGGAAACACTGGCTTATCGGACAGTCAACTAATTCTTAACATCCCTAGTATGCCTGCTTTAGCTCCTTTATTTCACGTGATGCTGCTGGTCGTCCCTGTTGCATCCTTTCTCCTTCATGCCCTTTGCGATCTTGGCATAGTTATCAGTGTTTCGTTTGTTACTCCATAGTTCTTGCCTTGACAGATTCCTGTTCTCTCACAGCGAGGTTCAGGATCTCCTGAATGATGGGAACCAAATTAACTATTACCACTCAAGAGAAATCGTGGAGTCATTGTGGATAGAGTTCTCTGAAAACATCCATGTGCAGCATCAATCAAAAAAGGAAATAGAATGTTAGGAATAATTTAAAAAGGGATAGAGAATAAGACAGAGTATTTTATTGCCCTTATAAAAATTTGTGGTATGCTCACATCTTGAATACTGTGTGAAGGTGTGGTCACCTCCTCTCAAAAAAGATACCTTGACAATGGAAAAAATTTAGAAAAGGGCAACAAAAATGTTTAGGAGGTTGTAATGGCTGTCATATGAGGAGAGATTAAAAAGACTGGGACTTTTCAGCTCAGAAAAGTGGAGACTAGGGGGGATATGATAGAGGTCTATAAACTCATGGCTATTGTGGAAAAGTTATTTACTTGTTCCCATAACACAAGAATTAGTGGTCACCAAATGAAATAAATAAGTAACAAGTTTAAAACAAACAAAGGAAAGTTTTTCTTCATGAAATGCACAGTCAACCTGGGGAATTCTTTGCCCACAGGATGTTATGACAGTCAGGACGTCAACTCGTTCAAAAAAAGAACTAGAGAAATTCATGGAGGATATTCATCAGTGTCTATTAGCCAGGATGGGTAGGAATGGTGTCTTTAGTCACTGTTTATTAGAAGCTGGGAATGGGTGATAGAGGTGGAATTACTTGACGATTAACTGTTCTGTTCATTCACTCTGGGGCAACTGTTGGAAGACGGGATACCAGGCTAGGTGGATATTTGGTCTGACTCAGTTTGGCTGTTCTTATGTTGTTAACACCTAACCCAAACAACTCAAGTAAGACTAAAGTGATCCCAGATGGAGAAGGAGAACACTCTGAAGAACTAGCTGGAATGCCTCAAAGATTTCTCTTGAAGGGTAATATGTTGGTCGCCTTCAATTTGTACATATAGTTAGGATTATGTTTTCCAATATATACTACTTTGCATTTATCAGTATTAAAATTCATTTGCCATTTTGTTGCCTAGTGGTTTGTGAAACTCTTCAGTCTGCCTTTGACTTCACTACGTTGAACAGTTTGGTATCATGTGCAAATTTTTCCACCTCACTCTTTACTCCTTTCCCCAGCTCATTTAGATTATTCAGGTGATAGCCTGTAGTCATTACTACATGTGTATCATGTTGATTGTTGTCTGGATAACAAAATATACCTTTAGTTATCAGCATATTGATGACAGAGGGGTCTGTGGCACCTCAGAAATTCTCCAAGGGGTCTCATGTAGATATTTGCGGTGGAAAGAAGACACCTTGTGGGTGTCCACAGGTGAGAAACTTTTAATAAGAGGACCGGTTGCTATCATGACACACTGGTGACTGGTAAAGAGGAATAATTAGATCCAGTACTGTCATCTTCTCCAGCTGTATCTTATATGGGTTTGGTAGGATTTTCTATATATTACAGAAGCAGCCTATAAGGACAAGACAGATCCTTGTTCTTAACTGTCCTTTGGGGCTAATTTGAACTTGGTAGAATGTGAGGCTTCTTTGCTAAAATTGGTAAGGTGCCAATAGCAGTGGATCTAAACTAGGGTGCACATTCTCCTGGGGGTACACAAAGATCTTCCAGGGGGTATGTGAACTCATCCAGACATTTGCCTATATTTAGCAGGCTACACAAAAAGCACTACAAAGTCTGTGCAAACTAAAATTTCATGAAATAACTTATTTATATTGCTCTGTATACACTATATGCTGAAATGTAAATAAAATGTTTATATTCAAATTGATTATATGGCAAAAATGAAAGTGAATAATTTCTTAGTAATAGTGTGATGTGATACTTCTGTATTTTTGTCTGGTTGTCTCATTTGTATGTCTGAAAGAGGAAAAGTAGGCTGGACAGGTAGACAGAGTGACTGCCATATAGAATATTAAAAATAGTAAGTTTTCACTTGAAACTATTTTTATTAATCTGGAAAAAAGCACAGCAGTGATATAGTTTAAATGGGAGATTGACCTAGGTTTAATTTCTAAAGAAAGACTATGTGTGAATGCCTCTTTAATAATAAATGTTTATGTCCCTGCATTTTTATTAAAATATATTTAATATATTAAAAATTCTCCAAAATAACTTACCATATTCACATTAAAATAGTCATCTCATTCACACTTTTGTAAAAAAAAAATACACATTATGAAATTTATGTCCTACATTTTATATAAACAATTATTATTTATTTATTGTATTTCATTAATGTGGTCTGAGTTTTTCATTTCATCCCTTAAAATATTTAATGATTTTAAAACTAGACTTTACTGATTGTAGTATTACTATTCCTTCTGATTTTCTGTTCTGAGGTTATGTGTGTGACTCTTGTGTCCAGACTTAGAGAATCTACCCTTTTTGTGACAAGATAGCATTTTTATTCTCAACATGTGCATTGGATGAACAAAAGAAATCAGTGACCTAGAAAGCAATTCTTGAATGTTGCGTGTACAGTCAGTAATCTACCCCTTTGGCTTTCAGTGGACACTGAATGCTCTTTGTTCCTTAGTATGGATAGAAAGAATTGGGCTTCCATAGTTTCACAAAGGAAAGCAACAATTTAAAAGGAGGAATACTGGCTTATGTTCCCTCCTCCTCTCTGAAGCTTTCTCTTTCTTCTGTTTTACCGTTTATCTAATGTATTTAAGAGATTGAAGTCCACTGGTTGCTATAATAATGTATCTTAATTTGTTTTATTATTGAGAACTATCTCTGTGATACTTTTGTCCCTGGAATGTGATAACACAATACATTGACTATGATGTTGACTGATTTTTTTCTAAATTTATTTTCCCGCCTCTTCCTAGCAGCCCATGGTTAAACCAGAACTCAATGTTTATTGCCAAATAAAGCTGTTCAGCACATTTTAGATGTTTTTTAATCGGAGGTGGAGGGGTTGTCCGTGATTATATCACTTGTAAGTAGTTCTGGTAGGGATACTATCAAGATAGTAATCAGATTTAACCTCTTCATTCCAGACGCTTTCCTCAAGAAATGAGCATAATGGGGAGAAAAAGACTTGTATAACAGGGAAATTAATGTGGATGTGGGAGAGCTAGTAAGCTGTCTTTAGATTTAAATAAGAGGCTAGTAGATTTCAACCAGATTCTTTATTCAAAAGGACTGTCAAAATTTCAACTGCTGTGGCCGTCTTATTTTCCATTTTCTCTTCCTGTCTCTTGTATCCAAACTCCCTCTAGTGTTCTGCTCTGTATGTGTATTTATAATGCTAATTTAATACAGAGGTGCAATAATGGGAGCAGCTGTAATTAAGAGGAAGCCCTGCAGAGTTTCCTTAGAGGGAGACTCAGAGTTATCTAGTGAGCATGTGATTAAAAGGTTACAGTGTTTTTTTTTTAACTTCTGAAATCTTTTGGGCTTTGAGAAGATAATTACATGCCATAAAAGGGGCATGTCAGAACTAGAATGAAACAAACAGCTCAATGGTGGTGGTGTATGCATTTGTAGAATATTCAATTATCATTACTTTTAGGATTTGTGTTATTACTTTTTGCATTTCCACCCGTTTACCTGATTGGGGAATCTTGGGGCATGCCTCAGCGTGGAAACCAACTTCTGTTGATTCCAGAAAGGCTACATTTTCCAGATTCACAAAATCATTCAGGCAAACTTGGCACTTATCTTGCTTAGCAAGATGGGTGGGGAGAAGAGGAAGAACACACTCAGATTGAGGAGCAGCTTATTCCAGTAACCAAGGTAGCAGTCCCTAGTACATGTCCCTTACCAGACTATTACAAGACTTTCCAAGAACTGCTGCACTGAATGGTGAATGCCCTTGAGATTCTAGTGGAAATTGTGCAAGAAAAATCACTTGGACTACTTGACATTTTATATACCGTAATGCCTAGAAGATTGGCCATTAGATTTATTTGGCAGGAAGAGCTGTTCTTCCTCAAATTTACAAATGTGTAGTACTGTTTATTAGGTCCTCTTAAATTGGGAGAAAATATATTGGAATTTCAGTGGTGGAGACTCACTCTATAGCTGTTCTGTGTACATCCCAAAGTAACAAATCTGACATGTTAGTCAAAAGCCACTTGGAGCATTTAGCACAGTGTTTCACAAACTTTTTTTATAAAGTACCCCCAGTACCTATAGTTTTCAGACGCACACAATTTTTTTCTACCATTGCAACACATTTGTTTAAACAACTTAATTGTAGCTGGGTGGGCGATGAAATTTTTGGGTGTAAAAAGTAAAAAAATAATAAAGCGCTGTAAAACTTAAAACAAAAATTCAGTTTTCTCCAAATTTTAGTTGTGTTGATGTACCCCCCAGGTGTCTCTTGAGTACCCCTTAAGGTACTCGTACTGCTGGTTGAGAAACACTGATTTAACAGATCTATTTACTTTTTCTATTTCTCTTCCTTTCTTTTGGCAGTTGCCATTTTCTCTTTCCTTTCTGTCTCTTGTATCCAAACTCCCTCTAGTGTTCTGCTTTTGTGTGAATGCCTTTAAAAAAAAAAAAAAGGCAACTACTAAAAGAAAAGAAGGGAAAGAGAAAACATAGTGACTTGAAATCACATCACCGTGGAATCTTAGGAATCATCAGAATGTGAGTGTTCCATTCAGTTTCAGAACCTTCCTAACACTTATCCCTCTTCCTTATCCCTTTAGGGGTCCCTTGAGAGATTATTAAATGTGCTGTGTCAGACTCTACAACAGCAAGAGCTTAAGTGCCCCCAAAACAGAGTCTTTACCATAGTAGGCCTCATCAACCAGCTGCATGTTTACCATTAGATGTGAGAGTTTGCCTTGGTTTTCTTGATCACATTGTTTCCTATATTTACATCACACGGTATGCAAGACTACACCTACCTTACAAATACAGTTGAAAATGGTGTATCTACCAAATATCACATGAACATGGGGTATTGATCCCCTGAATACTCTAATAGTTAAACGTGTAAAAGTACTTTTTACGGGTATGTAAAGGGGATACTGTTTTTTCCACTTGTCACCAAAGCACTGCTAATAGACACTTGTGTGCTTGGTTACAGAGCTCTGCACCACTTTCAAACCCAGGGTCTATGGTCTCCTGAAAAGAATCACCTTGATATAAGGATCAGGCAGTATCTACCCAAAGATCATTTAAATGGGTCTCTAATAGTATTAAATCATGCTATGAGTTGGCTAGGTTAGATTCATTCATGCAGTTTGGAACACAATCCATCAGAGCTCAGATAACCTTCCCTCGATTTTTCTGAGACGCCACAAGGAGATCAATCCACCTTTTATATAGTATAATTCACTAATAGAGGATTAGTGTTAAGGATGCTAAGAAGTAGGTAATTGACTAATCGTGTACTCGATACAATTTGTATCGAGTACATCAGTGGTCCCCAACCTTTTTGTGGCCAATAGCACATTCATGTTTTCAGAAGAGTGTGATGGGCGCCAACAAAAAAAGGCGTCAAATGTGAAATTGAAGGCTATTTTCATATTAAATGTGAATTGGGTAAATTTGATAGAAACTTAATTTAGTTGGATAATTTTTATTTTAATATTGTAATTCATTTTTTAAAAAATTCTGCATTAATAAAAAGGGGGGGATGTCCAAATGTTGAGCAAAAAAACCACCCTCCTCCCCAAAAATACCATGGCACCTTTAAATCTCACACTCCCCATCCCCACCATGGCAGGGGGAAGAATGTCAATTTTGTGGGCCCCACCCCCATTGGAGAAAAAATAGAAAAAAGGCGTCAAAGGTGAAATTGAAGCTATTTTCATATTAAATGTGAATTGGGTAAATTTGATAGAAACTTAATTTAATTAGATAATTTTTATTTTAATTATATTTTAATTCATTTTTAAACAAAAATCTGCATTAATAAAAAGGGGGAAGATGGCCAAATGTTGAGCAAAACAAGCACCCCCCCCCCGCCCCTCCAAAAAATCATGGCACCTTTACATTTTACACTTCCTTCCACATGGCAGGGGAAGAATGTCCCAAGTGGCTTTCCAGCTGAGAAACTGAAAATACTAGACATTTTACTGGGGGGGGGGGGGGAGACTATAATAGAGTTTAAAGAGAAGCCAGATAATTTCATGGAGGTTAGGTCCATAAAAGGCTATTAGCCAGGGGATAAGATGGTGTCCTTGGCCTCTGTTTGTCAGAGACTGGAGAGGGATGGCAGGAGACAAATAGCTTGATCATTGTCTTCGGTCCATCCTCTCTGGGGCACCTGGTGCTGGCCACTGTCGGCAGACAGGATACTGGGCTAGATGGACCTTTGGTCTGACCCAGTACGGCCGTTCTTATGTACGTTCTTATGTTGCAACGATAGAAAAAAGTGTGCCTGAAAACTGTAGGTTCTGGGGGTACTTACAATTTTTTTTAAAGGGTACTTTATAAAAAAAAAAAAAAAAAAAAGGTTGAGAAACACTGTTCCAGATGGTGGAAAAAAGACAGAAAGGTTAAGTAATTGAGCCAGAGTTAGAATGTTGTGGTTCCATGTTGTCAGTCCTTGCTTTGTCCAGTAGCACATTAACTAGCAGCCCCTAGTAATGAGAATTAATATTTATAAGGCTTAAAATATAAATGTGAAAACACTTAATGATGGGTTCTCTAAGTAGCCAGCTCAGCTGCAGGCAACCACATGTGTAGGCAGTTGGGGGCAGCCTTAGTTCCATAAGGTATACAGGGACAGATGCCAAAGAGGAAGTAATTGAATATGTCTGTGATAACCTGTGATCTTTCAGACAGTTACTGAATTTTGAATGCCGAAAGGCCATTTCTACATAAGAAGCTCAAATATTAAATAACAAGAAAATAAATGTTTCTTGACACGATCATGTCAGTCTGTAATTTGTACAATAAGTGTTGCTTTCTTAAAATATATATACATATATAATTCATCTATTTTTTTTCTCCAGAGGTGGCTGGATCCAAACAAACCAATTAGGAAACAATTAAAAAGTGAGCTCATACATTTATTTGGTCTATTTCAAATATAATTTTTATCGAGTAAGGATTTAAAAGTAACCTAATTACTGCTTTTATTAATTCCAGGAGGATCTCCTTACAGTTTAAACTTCAGAGTCAAATTTTTTGTAAGTGACCCTAACAAGCTCCAAGAAGAATATACAAGGTAGGTTTAGATATTACCATTGCAAAACTCTTCTAGAAGTTTAGAAGTAGAACTAAGTATTAGCATAAAACATAATTAATTTTGAAGGCATTGATTATTGGAATTCTTTCACACTAATTAATTTTTTTTTAATGTGTGTGGAATTTTCCTTAGCTGATAACTAAAATTCACATGCTGTAAGCACACAAACTACATCAGAAATTTTAAAATGGGACCTTTGAATACATATTGTAAAAATATAGTGTACATAGGAAATAATCTCACAGAGAAAACATTGTTCAGGTGGAAATAGGAAAAGGAAAAAGGAAACGTTTAAAAAAACGTTTTTCTTTTTCTCATTTATCGGTGGGTACAAATATACTTTTAACCAATACTTGTCTTATTTCTGAAAGTTTCATATTTTCTCTGGAATTATACTAACTCTTCATTCATTTTGTATATTCGTTCCTTGATGATTTTTTTTTTACCTGCTGTCATCAGTGGCTCCAGGAGAGCTATGGGGCAGCAAGCAGGGCTGTTCTCCCTGCCTGCGCCCTGGAGCCGCTGATGCCTGCAGCTCCCGGAGACGAAGCGGCGCTAGCAGGAGCGGCAACAGCGGCTCCAGGGCATGGAGCGGGTGAATGGCCCCAGTGCCGCTTCGTCCTGGGAGATGTAGGCATCAGCGGCTCCAGGAGAGCGACGGAGCAGCAAGCGGGGCCGTTCTCTCGGCCCGCGCTTTATCCGATCCTGCAGCTCCCAAGGACAAAGCGGAGCCAGCAGGAGAGCGACAGGGCAGCGAGCAGGGCCATTCTCCCACTCTGTGCCCTGGAGCTGCTGATGCCGCAGCACCGCTTTGTCCCCGGGACCTGCAGGGCCGGATAAAGCGGAGTGTCAGATTACCGAATGATGGATAATCCTGACTCTACTGTATATATAACCTTTGGGTGAATACATTATGGGTCCATGTTAAAACTTATCATGTGTAAAGTATTTCATTTCTCAGCAAATCCCTACATTTTCATGAAACAAAAAACAGGACAGAAAGGGGATTGCGGGGAGTGGGGGAGGGAGGTAAATGTCTGTGAGTTAATGTCAGCTTTGTCCACATACTCACTCTGCTGATACCATTATTGGACCTAACCAAGTGAGTTATAAGATCAAGAACACACATTCCTGCGCATCCAGAAATATAATTTATGCAATCGTGCCTAAAGTGTCCGTCTGCTATGTACATTGGACAAACTTCTCAGACACTTCACCAAAGGATCAGTGCCCACAAAACAGATATCAGACAGGATCACAAAGAAAAAACAGTTTCTTGCCATTTCAACTAGAAAGGACATTGTCTCAACGACTTGATTTCCTGCATCCTGCTTCAAAGGCCTTTTAAGACTTCACTTGAAAGAGAATCCTCTGAACTGTCATTCATGCTTAAATTCGACACTTTACACTCAAGTTTGAATAAAAAAGCTAATTATCTTACCCATTACAAAGATAGCTTCCCCAATTATCACCTCTAGTATCATTAGCTCACAGACATTTACCCCCTCCTCTCCTCCCATGCCCCTTCTGTTCTGAAATTTGATTTGTCCTTTTCATATGTGTTCATTTTTTTAATTGTATCCTTTGGTATATATGGTTGTGACAATTTTCTTCCACTATTTGATCTGAGGAAGTGGGTCTGGCCCCTGAAAGCTCAACAGTTGCTCTGTTGCTTCCTGGAATCAGCGGCTGATCAGTTTCAGCAGCAGCTGACTTGGGGTTCTTAAGTTGAATCTGTATGTAAGTCAGAACTGGCGGTCAGTTTCAGCAGCGGCTGAATCTGGACGCCAGTTCCGACTTACATACATATTCAACTTAAGAACAAACCTACAGTCCCTATCTTGTACGTAACCCGGGGACTGCCTGTATGAGCCAAATCAGGCTAAAATCTTCAAATTGGGTGCCTAAAAGTAAAAGCCTCAATCTCTACAATCATATGAGACTTATAAATACTTGAATACATCTGAACAGTAGGCAATTTTTACTTGGGTACCTGAATTTCAACTTTGTGTGACTTAATTTACAGCACTAAAATTTGATAGTTTTGTTCTCTTTATTTAATTTTTCACAAGGCAGCATTTCCTCTTTTCTCTATCGCTTCTTTCTTTAGGTGAAATTTCAGTAACTGGTGTGATGTTTTCATGCAATGTAACATAAAATTGGATGTTCTACAGAAGTATACGGTTGAAACTTGTGGGTGTATATATACATGACTTTAACTGCCAGCTATCTCTTAGAATCTTAAGAAATAATTACATCTGATGAAATTATTGTAATGCAGTAGGCCCCAAAATGGCACCAAATATTTCAGCTTTGTGTTAAATTAGGAAGACAGTTCTGTCTAAAAATACAATCACATTTCATCAACCAATTTTAGTATTTTTATTTCTTTAAGGTACCAATATTTTTTGCAAATTAAACAAGACATTCTTACTGGAAGGTAAGCCTCTTTTATTATGTTGACCAATATATACAATTTATGACCAGTTTGCAATGAGTAAAATATATTTTATTTAACTTTTAGCAATTAATAATTTTATATACAAATTTTAGCCATGTAGAATTTGCTGAAAAATGATGATAAAATAGAATCATTCTTTTTCTTAAGTACCTGCAAATGGAAATATTTGTAATAAAAATGTATTCAGAAAAACCTGTGCTTTACTGTTCATATCTGTGTATGGCAAATAAATTAAATCTTAAGACATTTAAAATGGTCATAATTCACATCAGGTGTATATTTTTTCTTTTTAAAAAACAAATATAGATTGCCCTGTCCTTATAATACTGCTGCTCTTTTGGCTTCCTACTCTGTTCAGTGTAAGTATAATTACTCACTTATTTCAAAGAATGCCTTCTATTTTTCTGACTTTACAGTGATCAGTTAAGTCACCGTAAGTTAATGAATAGTAGTAAGCATATAAAATGGATTTGTGCGATCAGAGAGACCTAAATCTGTATAAAAATAGTAGTATTATTTTCCATCAGTGAGGAAAGGTAAATCTTTTTCTTTCATCCATTTTATGGTATTTTCACGAAAGTGGACATGAAGTTATTTTACCGTAAGTCCCTAACTTTCCATATCCTCTTTATATTAATGTTTATAGTATAGTAATGCTTTTTGTAAGTCTCTCTATGCTCTAAAATGGGTTACCTCCTCAGTAATAAGGCTAAAGCTGTTTTTAGACATAGAAAATGATGTTTCTTACTTTGCACATCCAAAAGTGTGTGGAACAAGGTAGTGTTCTAGTAGTGTCTAGCTGAATAGTTCCAGTTCATACAGTTTATACACAGCTAAGCCTATTTTAATGACATATATTACATATAAAGTATATAGCTTAGATTAGTAACAAAATTTGCAGGAATATTTGGCTCACTTACGTTTCCAACTCAGTTAACTTTGTAGTTAAATGCCTTCTCATATGCATTGCTCTTAAGAAAGACTGAGCTTCTGGTTGTAAATAAAATATATAGTACAAAAATGCTGTCAACATTTTTAAAATAAATACTTTAGAAAAGAGCTTACTATATAAATCACAACAATGAAATACATCAAGTGAAAATGTTTTAAAAATATAAAATGGGTAAGGTGCAAAATGTTTCTGAAATATAATAAATTATCATGTAATCGGACTACAGTAAAACTCGAGTTGTTCGGCATCCAGTGATGCAGCACTTCCGATAGTCTGGCACCAACTGGAACCCGGAAGTGCTCTGGTCAGCTGGACAATTGGAGCTGCTCTGCCCCCGGTTTTCCCAAGTCCAACGCTGGTTACTTTTAGTAGCAGCGGACTTGGGGAGCCGTGGGGCAGAGCACCCCAGCTGCTCTGCTCCAGGCTTCCCCAAGTCTGGCACTGCTGAAACTGACCAGCGGCGGACTTGGAGAAGCCAGGGGAAGAGCAACTGGGGTGCTGCCGGGTTGGTCCCGCAGCGCCACCCCTCACCTGAGCGACGCTGCGGGACCAACCCAGCAGCACCCCAGCTACTCTGCCTCCGGATTCCCCAAGTCCACCGCTGCTGGAACTGACCAGCGGCGGACTTGGGGAAGCCGGGGGCAGAGCTTCCTCAAGTCCGCTGCTGGTCAGTTCCAGCAGTGGCAGACTTGGGAAAGCCGGGAGCAGAGCCTCTGGAGTGCTGCCCACGCTGCGCAGTTCCCTTCCCCTCCCCCCTCCAGACCCTTCCTAGCCCCCCTTCCGGTACTCCGGCATATAAAATTATCCGGCACCCCCTGAGTCCCAAAGGTGCCGGATTATTGGAAGTTATCATAGAATCATAGAACTGGAAGAGACCTCAGAAGGTCATCAAGTCCAGCCCCCTGCTCTAGGCAGGACCAATTCCAACTAAATCAACCCGGCCAGGGCTTTGTCAAGCCGAGACTTAAACACCTCTAGGGATGGAGACTCCACTACTTCCTTAGGTAACCCATACCCAGTGCTTCACCACCCTCCTAGTGAAATAGTTTTTCCTAATATCCAACCTGGACCTCTCCCACCACAACTTGAGACCATTACTTCTTGTTCTGCCATCTGTCACTGAGAACAGCCTCTCTCCATCCTCTTTGGAACCTCCCTTCAGGAAGTTGAAGGCTGCTATCAAATCCCCCCTCACTCTTCGCTTCTGCAGACTAAACAGACCCAAGTCCCTCAGCCTCTGCTCATAAGTCATATGCTCCAGCCCCGTAATCCTTTTAGTTTCCCTCCGCTGGACCCTCTCCAATGCGTCCACATCCTTTTTGTAGTGATGGGCCCAGAACTGGACACAATACTCCAGATGCGGCCTCACCAAAGCCGAATAAAGGGGAATGACGACATCTCTGGATCTGCTGGCAATGCTCCTCTTAATGCAACCTAATATGCCATTAGCCTTCTTGGCTACAAGGGCACACTGTTGACTCATATCCAGCTTCTCATCCACTGTAACCCCCAGGTCCTTTTCTGTAGAACTACTACTTAACCGGTTGGTCCCCAGCTTGTAACTGTGCTTGGGATTCTTCCGTCCCAAGTGCAGGACTCTACCCTTGTCCTTGTTGAACCTCATCAGATTTCTTGTGGCCCAATCCTCCAATTTGTCTAAGTCATTCTGTACCCTATCTCTGCCCTCAAGCATATCTACCTCTCCCCCCAGCTTAGTGTCATCCGCAAACTTGCTGAGGGTGCAATCCATCCCCTCATACAGATCATTAATAAAGATATTGAACAAAACCGGTCCTAGAACCGAACCTTGGGGCACTCCACTAGAAACCGACTGCCATCCTGACATCGAGCTGTTGATCACTACCCGCTGGGCCCGGCCTTCTAGCCATCTTTCTATCCATCTTACCATCCATTTATCCAATCCACAATCCCTTAACTTGCTGGCAAGAATATTGTGGGAGATCGTATCAAAACCTTGCTAAAGTCAAGGTATATAACATCCACTGACTTACCCACGTCCACCGAGCCAGTTACCTCATCATAGAAGCTAATCAGATTGGTCAGGCACGACTTGCCCTTTGTGAATCCATGCTGACTATTCCTAATCACTTTCCTTTCATCCAAGTGCCTCAATATGGATTCCTTAAGGATCCCTTCCATGATTTTTCCAGGAACTGAGGTAAGACAGACCGGCCCATAGTTCCCTGGATCATCCTTCTTCCCTTTTTTGAAGATGGGCACTACATTTGCCTTTTTCCAGTCATCCGGGATTTCTCCCGATCTCCACAACTTTTCAAAGATAATAGCCAAAGGCTCTACAATGACATTTGCCAACTCCCTCAGTACCCTCGGATGCACTAAGTCCGGACCCATGGATTTATGTACGTATAGCTTTTCTAAATAGTTCCTAACCTGTTCTTTACCCGCCACGGGCTGTCCATCTTCATCCCATCTTGCGTCACTTGGCGCAGAAGTCCAGGAGCCGACCTTGTCCGTGAATACAGAGGCAAAGAAAGCATTGAGTACTTCAGCTTTCCCCACATCATCTGTCACTAGGTTACCTCCTTCATCCAGTAGGGGCCGTACACCCTCTCTGATCACCTTCTTCTTGTTAACATGCCTGTAGAAACCTTTCTTGTTATCCTTCACATCCTTAGCCAGTCGCAATTCCATTTGCGCTTTCGCCTTCCTGATAACCCCCCGGCATTCTCGAGCTATACCTTTAAACTCCTCTCTGGTCATTTGTCCAAGTTTCCACTCTTTGTAAGCTTCCTTTTTGTGCTTAAGTTCACCAAGGATTTCCCCTGTAAGCCAGTCCAGTCTCCTATCATGTTTGTCTCTCTTGCTACGCGTCGGGATGGTTTCTTTCTGTGCCTTCAATAAAGCTTCTTTAAAATACTGCCAGCTCTCCTGGACTCCTTTCCCCTTCATGTTAACATCCCAGGGGATTCTGCCCATCAGATCTCGGAGGGAGTCAAAATCTGCTTTTTTGAAGTCCAAGGTGTGTATTTTACTACTCTCTTTTCTTCCTTTGGTCAGGATCCTGAAATCTACCATCTCACGATCACTGCTTCCCAGGTTGTCACCCACCTCCACTTCCCCTATTAGTTCCTCCCTGTTTGTGAGCAGAAGGTCAAGCTGCGCACGGCCCCTGGTCGGATCCTTCAGCATCTGTGTCAAGAAGTTATCCCCAACATTCTCCAAAAACTTCCTGGATTGCCTGTGTACTGCCGTATAGGTTTCCCAGCAGATGTCAGGGTGATTAAAGTCCCCCACGAGAACCAAGGCCTGCGATCTGGAAGCTTCGCTCAGTTGTCCGAAGAAAACCTCATCTACCTCATCCACCTGATTCGGAGGCCTGTAGCAAACACCAACCACAACATCAATGCTGTTGTTTGCTCCTTTAAACTTAACCCATAGACTCTCAACAGGTTTTTCTCCCTCTTTATACTGGAGTTCAGAGCAATCGTAGTGCTCTCTTACATATAGTGCAACTCCTCCTCCTTTTCTCCCCTGCCTGTTCTTCCTGAACAGTCTATACCTTTTCATGACAGCGCTCCAGTCATGCAAGTCATCCCACCAAGTCTCTGTTATCCCAATTAAATCATATTTCTTTGTCTGGGCCAGGGCCTCCAGTTCTTCCTGTTTGTTGTCCAGGCTTTTTGCATTAGTGTACAAACACTTCAGGTAACCAGTTGATGGTCCTATCTTCTCCATTCGAAACATGGGTCCTCCTTTCTTGCCCCTTCCTCTCTGCATTTCTTCCCGGTATCAGACTTTCCCACTCCCCTCAGGGTTTTGGTCACCGTCCCCCGACGAACCTAGTTTACTGTATATTGTAATGAATGTACCCACTTTATCCTTCCTGCAAGTTAAGCAGGTCTTTGGCTATTTGTAAGAAAAGAGGGGGCTCCCTTCTAAGGGCTCCATGACAGCAGATGGGGAGATGGGGCAAAGTTTACAGAGATAAATAGGAAGGCATGAAACAGTTGGGGGTCAGGTCAGGAGAAGGACATTGCATTTCCCTCCTGCTCATCCAAGAAATGTATGTATGGAGGGGAGAGAGGTGGTGTTTATATCCCACTTAGCCTAAGAATGCCTTCTTCCAGGATCAAGCTATGGTAGATATAGACATGCAGTCATATTATTGGCAATGCCTGATGTTTGAATGCTTAAAAGTACAACCTTAAGGTTCTTAGTTATGTTTGTGAGATATTTTATGGCATATCTAGAGGCGTTAGTCTGTGAGATACTTTATACAGGCAGTCCCCGGGTTACGTACAAGATAGGGACTGTAGGTTTGTTCTTAAGTTGAATTTGTATGTAAGTCGGAACTGGTACATATTGTAGGGGAAACTCTAGCCAAACATTTCTCCAGAGCTCAGTTTTATTCTCCCACACCTCACTTCCCTCAGTCCTTTATTCTCAAGGTGAGGTGTCTACTGAGAAAAGCCGCTCCGCGTCTCCCTGGTCTGCTGGGGCGGAGGGGGGGGGGAGTGCGCTAGCTTCGCGTCTCCCTGGTCTGCTGGGGGGAAGCAGCTAGTGCGGGGTTGCCTCACCCCGTTTGTAAGTAGGGATCCAATGTAAGTCGGATCCATGTAACCTGGGGACTGCCTGTATATGTGTATACACAATAGTTACAAGGAAATGGTATTCAGACAATCTTTAAATAAGTGTGTTGTTTCTCCAAAACAATAAACCAGTTAAAAGATCTGAAGTAGATTTGATGTTTCTGTGATATTAATGTACAATAATAAAATAGATTTTGAAAAATTGTAATACATGTTTAGTCTTCAGTTTTGAATAAAATGATATATCTGAGCTGACATAAAAATAAGCAGTTTGTGGTTTTGGAAAACCTTGGCAAGAATGCATAAGTTATTTTTGCAGATCTTACATTCTATAGGATACAATTATAGTAGCACAAGTTTTAGAAAGATTGAAAAAGTGAGTGCTCGTAATAAAAGGAAAACATGGATACACACACACAGTAGTTGATTACAGAAATACCCTGGAGCAGCACAATTGTTTATTTAGGGTTAATCATTATATAGGCAATAAGTATGTGAACTAAATTACAACATGAATATTTCATAAACCATTTTGCCAAGTCAGCACCATCTTGTCATTCAGGCCTTAAAAAAACCAACCCTACTACTCTGATACCCATAACACTTGTATCTCATGTGAAAGAAACAAGGTGAATTCGAGTTTGTCATCTTAGTCTCTTCTAGATCATAAGTTGTTTGGGGTCAGGACTGCATTCAACTTTGGGTATTGTACAATGCTGAATATATTGTTTGCACTGATAAGTAATAATCATTCCCTTCAATCTCTTAGCCGAATTGGGAGACTACAGCCATTCAGAAAACTTGCCAGGCTACCTCTCAGACTACTCTTTCATCCCTAGCCAGCCTCAAGACTTTGAAAAAGAAATAGCAAAATTACATCATCAGCATATGTAAGAATTTACAGAAAAAATTACCCCTACTTTGTCATATTGTCTATAGATGTTTCATTTTTTTAAACTTAACAGGTGAATTTTTATGATGCAGTATTTTACATGTCTTAATATTAAGTATTGACACAGTGTGGAGGAGGAGGAAGATTGAGAATGAATGTGCTAATCTTGAAATTGGTTTGAAGATAGGCTTTATATAAGACCTTATTTATTGATAGTGTGGATTTTTATAGGACATTTTTGTTTCTTTAAGAAAAATCTTCACTCATTCCTAATGATCTCTTCATAAGGTTTCTGTATATGTTGCCTTTACGAGTATCAAGGAATTACTGTAGAAGAGTGTGTGTATGCATACATTCAGAAGTATATTAAAGAGGACCTATGTGAACTTCAAAAGTTTGTAACGCCACCAATTTGGTCCAATAAAAGATGCTTCTGCTATCTTGTGTCACTCATATCCCGGGACCAAGATAGCTACAATAACACTGCAGGTAACTCAGGAAGATACCCCATTTTGCCATTTAAAATGGAACCTTCACAACATAGAGAAGGAGGAAGCCAGAGTGAATAGCAATATTCACTTCCTGTGCAGATGCAATAAACAAAATAATTCTCTGAGGATTCACCATGCACAATCCTGTGACAACTGCTCAAGACTCCAAATATGCTGAACAGTTCTGCAGAGAAATGAGGAACCATCTCCTGAATTTCACATACTACAGAAGGGACAACTTCAAACAAGAAATCATCACATGCTCTCCCACACTGGTATTAAAAAAAAAAAACCAAAAAACAGGAAACCCCAAATAACTATTAAAAAAAAAAATCCAATGAAAGCCAACAACACAGAACCCAAAAGTGAAGCCAACTACAATTCCACAACTGACACCACTACTTCTGAGTGACACCATAACCACATCACAAGAGCACTACATAACACTCAGCATCATAAACCTATCAAGACTTCTATATAGTAGTATAGGTAGCACCTCCAAAAACCAGTAGTCTCTGGTCTGGCAACATCCTTGGTACAGCAGGGCCATGGATGCTCTTGGGCTCTCTGTTGCCCCGGACCCTGGCTGGCTTGCCAGCTATTAATACATTTAAAAGGCAGAGCCACAACAGGGTTAGCTCCTGGGGCTGGGAGGTAACCCCACTGCAGCACCCCCACTTATCAACTAATTAACTAGTCAATGAAAAACCCATCAACTAGTCGATTAGTTAATTAAACTAAATTTAACTTCTCTAGATTGCCCACAGACTCACCTGCAGATGAAACCCCATACACGATGATTACATTGCTTACTTCAGGTGAAAAATTGACTGAATTCCTCAAAAAGCTTTATATCGCTAGAACAGGGGTGGGGAACCTTTTTTGGGTCAGGGGCTGCAGACCCACAAAAAATTGGTTGCGGGCTATGTAGAAGTGAGAAAAACAATAACAAAAAAATTAACAACCCCTCACTGAGGTGGTCCCTGACTGAGGAGGAGAATGACACTCCCCATGTTCTCCTTGCACACCAGAGCCTAGGGGGGCTTAGGCTAGTACATTGTGTACTCCAGCCGCACTGTGGGATGGCGGAGGGGGTGGGGCTAGAGCACCAGCGCAGGCTTCCCAATGCTGGGAGCGGAGGGGGAGGAGCCGTGAGCTTCAGAGGCTGCATCTGGTTCCCGGGCCTGAGGTTCCCCATTCCTGCCCTAAAATCTCTCTACCACTCTGAAATCCAACCAGGAGGAAAAGGAGGTGCCGTTGTAGTCTGTAATCATGATGGTTACATCAATGAGGCCAGCACATGATTCTAATACCAACTACCATAAAAGACTCGAAGAAGGCCTCACATTACAGTTTACACAGGGATTAGAAGATAACATCAAGTCCTTTCCCCAACAACTCCAAGAAAAACTCTACACAAATGTATTAAAAAAACCAAACCCCAACCTCAGACAGACTCATCATTATCTGGCCATGACATTTTCGTGGTACGAATATCAGGACTCAATAGAAACCATCCTCAAACCATTCATCAAAAGGCCATCTTCTTCCAATACACTGCTAACTTTCTCCAAAAACTCCAACATAAATAGCCTTTCGGAATGGCTTTTGCCATTATAGATGACATCTTCTGATGCACCAACATCCCTCACAGTGACGGCATCACTGCCAAAGTGTATTTAACAAACACTTTTGCCAAACCATGAATACTAGACGGCTCCCTAATATGCCATGCTCTTCATGGCCTATCTCAAGGAAGAATTTCAGGAAAAATGCATCACAAAGCCATGCCTGAGATATATCAATGATATTTCCATCCTCTGGACAGATGACCTAAATTCCTTGATAGATTTTTCCCCACAACTTCAGCAACCACCATGCATCAATCAAACTGTCTTCCGAAAACTCCCACATTAGCGCCAACTTCCTGGATAACACAATCAACTTCAACAGTGGAATCCTACAAACAACTCTTTGCTTGAAATCTATAGATCACCCCTTTTACACAGTCCCCAGATGCAACAATCATCCCAGACATGCAAATGAATCTGTTATCTGCAACCAAGCACTCAAATACTATAGTGTTTGCTCTGTTGACCAACTCTAGGATACACAGCTAAATACACTTAAAACCACATTTGCCTAACAAGGACACTCGACCAAAAATGTAAATCACCTCATGGAGTGGCCCAACCACATACTCCAGGAAAATCTGTTTCAATGCAGAAATAAATACCCCACTCACTGCATACCCCTCGTTGTCATTTACCATTCCACATTGTAACCCATATCATCAAATAGTTACAACTCATTTGATTGGGAGCATATCCTGAAAGAAATCTTTCCTGATCCCTCTATTCTGGCCTTCCAAGAACCCTCGCATCTAGCTAAGCTTTTCAGAAGCAAGCTCTCGCAGCACCCACCATCTCAAAGCAGCACAACACTTTGCCAAAACAGAAGATGCAGAACTTCAGCTACAGCCAAAACTCTAGTGCTCTGATGATCATTATCCTCACAACACATCTTTCAAAATGTATGGGTCTTGCACATGCCCATCACAGTGTGTGTCATTTGATGGTCTTCATCCAGTGTACCAGAAACCTAACCCGAACAACTTTGGTGAAACCAGACAATCCATATGCTCTTGAATGAACCCTCACAGAAAAATGATAAAATAAAAATATCCTGTCATCCATGCGTGAGTGAACACTTTTCATGAAATGATGACTCCATATTGGTCCTCTAAGTAGTTATCCTCAAACGAAACCTTCAAAAGGCAAACTTGGGAACTTATTCATAATTCTGCTAGACTCTAAAAGCATGAAGTGAACAAAGAGATTAGTTTTAGGGCTCAGTACAACCATTTTAACACGTCTCACTGCATACTAACCCTTAATCAACCACTTCATTTTAAGTGATGTCCTACACTTAGCATATTAATCCCTTTATGCTTAATAATTTATCCCATTTTGTAATTAGCTCAGTTCCCTTCTCTAGACCAGAAAAAGCTCAAAACCTTGATCTTGCAGAAACAGAAGTTGGTCCAACAAGAGATGTTACCTCACTGCCTTGTCTTTCTTAGAAGTAGGCAAATGAGTTTTCAAATTCATCATTTTGTCATTTATATGACTCTTTACTTAGAGCCAAAAGGATAAAAGACAAAAAAATCTTTTGAATTGTATGCCCTAATTTGTAATAATATACAGTGGATAAACTTTCAGTTAAAAAGACTCTATTAGTATGTCAGGAAATTTGCAGTAAAATGTTTAACTGGTTGTACTCTGTTAACAGATTTATTACAGATAGGGAGTATTGCTTATTTTAATAATTACCAAAATTGCTAATTAGTGATTGACTTGACATTGCTTAGTTTTGGTCAAACCTATAGCAAAGTAGAGAGGTGGGGAAGTAATGAAAATTAAATAATTTGAACTTGGTGATGGCACAGTTATTAGCATCTAGGGTGGATCCTTCAGTGAAGATATTAATTCAAAATATAGTACAATTTCAAGAGCTGTTTCTAGAGACTTTTCTGCCAACCCAAAGGTTTTAGGTACTTTTTAAGGCACCTATCACTGAGCCATTTGAAATACAACCTATATATGTTAATTACATATTGCAGACTTCATTTAATGACATTTTTGTTGTGTGGGGCAGAAGTTACAGAATTCTGAGTGCATATCTGTGAAGACGAATCAGTGAAGTCTCAGAGAGGTAGCAGTGTTAGTCTGTGTCTGCAAAAACAACAAGGAGTTCTTTGGCATCTTAAAGACTACACTCATATAAATCTGTTAGTCTTTAAGATGCCACAGGACTCCCCGTTGTTCTTGCAATTAATTAAGAAGTGTCTGTGAGGAAATTGCTTGAATCTCTAGCTTCCAAAATTACTGCATGTCCATCAGTATAGATAGTGGAGTTAAGGGGGAATTGGGTTATCTGAAAAAAATGGGGTTAAAGTAGTGTCTTTTTAAATCTGCCTGAGTTAACCAAGGGTTCTGGATATTTTATGTACTTTTGGGCTGCTTCTTATTTAACCCATCTTTGTCATTATAGAGGCTTGTCTCCTGCAGAAGCAGAATTCAGTTATCTCAATACTGCACGTACCTTAGAACTCTATGGAGTTGAATTGCACTATGCAAGAGTAAGTTTGAATGAATTCTCATACCGTAATATATAGGTAGATTCATGATATTTTCAGGAACAGGTTAGTTACAATTTGAGTATATTGTTCAAGGCTCCAAAGTACTTAGTCATGGGCCTAACTTTCAGCAATTGGAGTAGACCTTATTTGACCTCAATGGGACTGCTCATGCTTAAAGTTTCACAAAGGATTAAGTACCTTGCTCAGACTGAGCCTAAGTGAGATGAACATCAGGTTTGGCCAAGTATTTATAATCATATTGGATAAATGTGCTTATAGAATGTGTCTTTGGATTTAGGGAACTTTTGGCTTCTGAATGGTTTTGATTTAGCTTCAGTTAATATCCTGATAAAATGAATGGGAAGTTCTCATGTTCACTATCTCACTTGAGTTGCAAGTTTCACAAAGCTTTGTATAGTTTAAATATTGTGAAGGATACATCATTGCAACCAGGGCATTAATGCACTTTGGACTGTGCAGATTATGGTCAGTATCCAAGTGTGTATATGAGACATCATTATCTCAGTTCTAAGTATGTTGAAATGTATCATTTGTAAGTAGGTCATTTGTAGGAAGAATTTCCCATCTGTTTCTTGAAGCCCCCCAACACAGATTTACATTTCACTTAAAACGCTAATCTTTAGACCGCTTGTATTCTTCTATTCAAAACAAGTTGTGTTCAGATTACTGATCTTAATTCTACATAAAGAAACATGCTAAGTAGGTTTTCAGGTACTTACAACGTTTACATTACATAGATGCAACCAATCCAACAGATGTTGGGATATAGTAGGATCTGCTATGATTAGAGTGTAAAGCATTTTAGAAAAGTACAGTGTGAAAAAGCAAAACTCCTATTTGTGCTACGATCTACCACCTCCAAGCCTAACACTTAATTTGACCTAGCTCTTTCAATCAGATATGTAAAAATGTTGTGCCCTGTGAGACATAGATCAGTCTAACCCTTACAGTAGATGCAACCAGAATGATAGAAGAATTCTTCCTTCAGCCTAACAGCTGCTTTTTTAAGGGGGTGGATTTACCTTAGAGGTATAAAAACTAAGGTTGTTAAGAGGCAGATAATTGGGTAATCATGTAGTTGATAAAATTTGTATCTACTACACGATTATTCAATAAGGGAAGGTGCTCAGAAGGAGCTACCCCTGCTGCAGCTCTGTAGATGAAATGTAGTAAGAGCTGGGCATGCAGGCAGCCCGGTTCTACTACATTTAAACTAGAGGTGCAGTGGGAGTAGGTCCCAGACTCTGCATGAGCTGGGACTGACCTAGGCTTGCACAGTCCCGGGTCGTGCCGGGTCCAACAGCCCCTGTCGACGGGGGGTCCCACCGGGGAGCTGCCTCCCTTGGCCCTCCTGCACAACTGAGGAGGAAGTAATGTGGGGGGCGGAGCCAGCAGCTCTGCCGAGATGGTGCTAGAAGGAATTGGCTCGCCCCAGGACCAGCTTCTGCTCCCTTCTCCTGGCTGCCTCTGATATAGAGGCAGAAAGTGTGCGTGGTGGGGAAATGCATGTAGTCAACTGATTGACAACTTTTACATCCCTAATAAAAACCCCTTTATTCTCTGCAGTAAATATCAAACACGTAACTGCAGCACTGTGCTGTGTCACTGTAGTACAGACCAGTGTTTCCTCTAATCTTTTCCATCCATGTGTGAAATGATTTTTTTTATGTCCATCAAGGCATATGTGAATGTGCACCACCACTAGAAGCAAAAAGTCTAGCTGTGAGTGCTATGCTAATTTGCTGGATGGCATTTGACTCTCTACTGAGTGGCCGTACGAGTGCACATCTTATAGGGAACACTAGTGTAGATCTCTCAGAGGGGTAGCCTTGTCATTGGTTAAATTTTACTAGTGTAGACAGTACCATAATAGCTAAAATTTTATTACCATTTATATAAAAGTATAAGTCATTAGTTGAGTTCACAGTTGGGTTGCTGTCAAGTCAATTGACTGAGCTTATGATTCATAATCATCTGTGTTTGGTTATATTGTGTAACACCGTGGTCACCAACAGGTCGATCGTGAGCTACTGGTCGATCGTGAGGCCTCGACCAGTCACTCGCGAGGCGTCCTGTCCGCCCTGCCCCCATTTCCCTCCCACCCCCCAGAAGCCCCACTACTTACCTCAAGAGAAAACGGAGGTAGTGTTGGCTTCAGAAGTCCTGCAGCTTAGCGCTACTTCCGGCGATTCCAGAAGTGCGCTAGCTGCACTGCCGGCCGGGTGTACTGCGGGAGGGAGCATTGGCTCCCTGCACTGCATAGGAGGGGCGAGTCATCCCTGCGGGAGGCACGCAGGGGGTTTCCTGGCGGGGGGGGGAGGGGGAATTGGCCCCGGGGCAGGTGTGCGTGGGGCTTCCCTGCATGGGGCTGGGGGGGGTCGGCCCCGGGGTAGGCACACGCTGGTTTCCCTGGGGGGGTGGGAAAATCCTGGGAGGAGGGAGATGCAGGGGACTCTCTGCCTCCACTGGCATCCCACTCCCCTGTCTCCAGCCCCCTGTCCCCAGCTACAGAACTCGGTCCCCACTCCCCTGTCCCCAGCCACAGAACACTGTCCCCAGCTACAGAACACTGTCCGCACTCCCCTGGCCCCAGCTACAGAACTCTGTCCCCACTCCCCGAACTCTGTCCCCACTCTCTTGTCCCCACTCCCATCCCCACTCCCCGAACTCTGTCCTCACTGGCACTCTGTCCCCTGCTGCAGAACCCTGTCTTCTGCCCTGCCAGCACCCTGTTCCCTCTCCCCTGCCCCCACCCGCAGAACTCTGTTCCCACAAAATGTATAACTATAAATGCTTCATTTTAGATTTAAATAGCATGAATAAAAAACAGACCATTTATTTCATAACTATAAACACGTAATTTTAATTGTATGTATCGCATAATTTAAAAATAAACTGTTTATCAGAGTGTGTAAGTAAGGGCTGGGGATAGCAAGTGATGGACAGGAGGAGAATAGAGAGGGCGGGGCTTCAAGGAAGGGGCGGGGCGGTAGATCTTCGCCTGTTCTGAGATTTAAAAAGTGATCTTGGGTGTAAAGGTTGGAGACCACTGGTGTAACACATTTCTTTAGGTAATTTTCACTATTGGCATTTCTTTGAATAAGTTGCCTTCTATTTCAAGGCGTTTAAGCAGATAATTGCATTAGAACATAAACACAGGAGTATCTGTGTGAAACTGAAATAGATACATTCTTCCAGAGAATGGATTTCTTGTTTAAATTTCTAAATCAATATTAAGTGTCATCATCTAAAAAGGGTACTAGGCCTATTATACAAACTGCAGGAATGTGCACTTTCCCTTTCGAGCCTGTCAAAGCTAAGAATCTTTAGAAGGTCCACTAATTAATAATAATCTCTCTCACTTGAGCACTCTTCAGTTTATCATTAGCATAAAAAAATTGGAATTATGTGAGGAGGAAGAGGCAAAGGCTATGATATAAATAGGGGTTTCACTACTGTATAATCTTAAAAGTGGTAAGTTGGAATTTCATGTTGAATTTGGAAAAAGCCTCAAAGAGGTAACTGTTAGTCTGTAACTTTAAAAACAACTTTTAAAAATGATGAGTAATCCTGTAGCACCTTAGAGACTAGCAAAATATATAGATATAGTATCATGAGCTTTCGTGGGCAAAACCCACTTCCTCAGATAAGATGATCTCGAGAATCAAGAAATTATCTTCTTTGCATGCCTTTGAGATTCAAGATTATCTCATCTGAGGAAGAGGGTTTTGCCTTTGAAAGCTCATGATATTATATATAAAATATTAGTCTCTAAGGTGCCATAGGACTACGTATTGTTTTTAAAATTAGTATTGAATGAGGAAGGAATTTAAAGTAGTGAGTCATAGGATTCAAGAGGCATGCAAAGGAGATAATTTTAGTTGTTGGGCATTGAATGTACTAGATTGTGTCTAGAATAGAGTGAGGGAGACCTTTACTGTACTACAGGTAAGTAAAAAGGGCATGAAGCAGATATTTAACAGTGAGCACAGAAGGTTTGGTGGAAAAGGAAAGATGTGAACTGTATTTGTGAGGACAGTACTTAATGAAGAGGGGAAAGGGTAAATTTTTAGCTCAGGTTAATAGGAACTATGCCATTAAATGTGTCTTGCATTAAAAACTTGTCCCATTAAATTAAGATATGACTTAGCTGAGGTGGGGGAGAGAGTGAATGCGCATGGAGGGGGATGTGGATGGTCATATACGGGTTTCTACTGTGTGTGTGTGTGTGTGTGTAATTGTTTTGTGTTGAATTTATTGTTTTGTTCTCTTTTAAAGGATCAAAGTAACAATGAAATTATGATTGGAGTGATGTCCGGAGGAATACTAATTTATAAGAACAGGGTACGAATTAACACCTTTCTGTGGTAAGGAAAACTGCTTTTGTGTGTTGTTTCATAATATTTTCCAAATTAATTACAAGCACTTTCATGTAGATAAAGAGACTTAAAATTATTCATTATTAAGTATCGCGGGTATAAATGATTCATTTCATATATTATGTACTGGATACTGCATGCAGATGTTTTATGAATGAAGATTTTTCCTTCTCAAATGTCTTTAGGCCAGTCTTTAGGGGAACCTTTTTTGGGTCGGGAGCTGCTGACCCACAGAAAAATCTATTGGGGACCGCACACACATGAGAAGTGTAAAATAAACAAAAAGCAAACAAAACCCCCCACCCTCAATGACATGGCCTCCAACCGAGGAGAAAGAGACACCCTACATTCTTCCTACATACCAGAGCCTAGGGGACGCATCCTAGTAGCTCAACACCATTTATCCCTGTACTCTTCTCTCCTTGGGTATTAAGATTCCTTGCTGCATAGTGACTGACTATAAATTTGTTACTCAGTATGGCTTGTTGTATTAGAAATTAAAGTAACTGCTATCAAACTTTTATAAATGTTAAAACATATTTCCATTTTTCTTATTAGTAGTCATTTTTCAATTATTTCTGTTGTGTAGAATCAGTTTAGGTTGTAACCTATATCACACATCTTATTGAACATATTGTTACAGAACTGTGAGTGGGCTTTGTCTGCCTTACAGTTGTGACTGGAATAAATCAGCCTTGCAAGGCTGGACTAAGTCCTTTTTCACTGAAGTTTGATTCCTCACAGAAATGTCTTTGGTAGTCAGGCAATCAACAATTCCAAGTATAAATTTGTGTTTAAAGCTACAACACAACAGAATAGTAATCTCAGCATGTGAAATTAGTATAGAAGTTAGGTCACATAATTGTTAACTGAAATTGTATTTTACTGGGACATACAGGAGATGTGACAAGATGGGAACTGTGGCCTGATCTATAGATTATATATTAATATAATGATTACTTAAGTAATTCTTAGTTATCTCTTAAAATTCCAGCCAAAATGTTTAAAAAAAAACCCCAAAAAAACCACAACCAACCCACCAAAATCCATCTTTTGGTAGACACAACCAAACAACGTTTGCACAGGTCTTCCCTTTGCACAGGCCACCTCCATGGATGATACTCAAAATTGATGCCTCTCTACTAGGTTAGGAGAGTATACCTGTGCAACCTCATGACACAGGCCTGTTTGTCCCCTTCTGAAACACCATTACGCATAAACCTACTGTTTCTCCTTTGAGAGTTGTCCTTGTGGTGCTCCAATCTGGTGTCAGTACGTCTTCGCACCGGCAATCAGAGATATTTAGCCTAGCTGTGCCTCCCCATGTCACATATGCGCAGTTGCCATCTGACGCTCTTTCAGTCGGTTAGCTGTGTGTGCAGCACAGGTCCTCTCAGTTCCTTTTCTACCATCCTTGGCAGAAGACCAGTTCCGAGCAATGCTCTTCTGACTGGAAAAGACTTTTAAAAAATTAGTTAAAAGTAGTTTTATTAGTTGTTAGTTAGCCTTAGTTTGTTTTCTTAAAAAAAAAACAAAAAAAAACCCACAAGCATTGCTCTGCAGTTTTCTTTCTAAAAGTTCTCTATACCCCAGTTTCTTCATTATGCCGTTTTCTCCTGTCTTTAAAAAAATGCAACTCCTGCAGAGACTCAATGCCCACTTCAGGCAGGCATGCCTCATGCATAAAGTGCCTTGTCAAAGGCCATGTGGCACAGAAATGCCCACACTGTTACAATATGACTGCCAGGGCAAGAAAAGACCTGGAGATGAGGCTCAAGAACTTGCTGTGGGAGAAATCCCTTTAGCTGATACAGTCAGACAGTGGCACCTTCGGAACCACTAACTCTGAGCAAAAGAGCCAATTCATCACCTATAAGGGACTCCTGTAGATCCCGGTTCTCTCTGGAACGGTTCCTTCCAGCTATTTTGTTAACATCTCGTGTCATGGGCTCACTGGTGTGTCCACCTCCAGCACTGCGGAAAAGTGGAACGCAGAACTGATGAAAAGGTTGGAGTCAGAGCCAAAGAGAAAAGCCAGCCTCTGCACTGTCTGCAACTTCCCATTTGGCACTATCTAAAGTGGACATGCTGCCACTGGTGCCGCTGGATATGCTGGCACCGGCACAGTCTTCTGACTCGCAGTGTGTTCTAGGACCTAAGCATGAACTGGCACCAGTAGAAAGCCCAGAAAACAACAGAGTCCCCATACTGAACACCACAATCACCAGTGCCATCATCACTGGTGCTGACAAACAACTCACTTCATTCTCCCATAATCAGGGAGTCTAGTCTGCACTGATGCTCCTCTGAGAACATTTTGTTCTCCTGTCTGGGCACCAGACCCAGCACCAGGCATAGGAGTATGTTCTCCTCCCAGCATGCATTACCAACAACATTCATCAGTAGCTTCATGGCATTCAAGCAGGCACCAACCACGATACTGTCGCCCACAGTATTCTTAATTTAACCACCCGTGTTCTTACCTTCTGCAGCAATATCAACCCCAGTGGTCACCCTGGGAACCATGGAGACAATATCATATTCACTTTTCACATCAGCACCCATCATGAGAGTCAGCCGTAGCAACCCTGGCACACACAACAATGTGGTCTCCTACGACCGCTATTTAATCCTTGCCAACCTATCCCCCACCATCATTCTTTGCTACCACTCAACAGATCCCGCAAAGGAGGATGACAACTTACCTCAATCCAATTCAGACAGTTACTCTTCACTTCTCCAGACTTCTTTGTCCCTCAGTGAGTCTTTTTCTTTCTTTCTTCCTCTCCCCTGCAGATGACCTGAGGGTGGCACCGTCCCAAAACATAGCTCTGCAGGAGGTACAAAAAAAGCAGCATACGTTGCTGAAGATTTTATAGTCCACCACATCTTCCAAGATAGCACCACTAATTGACAAGGCTCTCATGGAACCATCTGATAGAAACTGGCCTCTAGCTCCCTCCCCCATTAATTGCAGGGCAGATAGAAAATACTTTGTCCCGGCTAAGGGGTGGGTTTTCTTTTCTCCCATCCCCAGCCGAAATCCGTGGTGGTAGATTCTGTACACCATCGTTTCAGACAGCCACAATTTAAATCAACGTCCCAGGACAAAGAACATAAGACTGGACCTTTTTGGAAGGAAAGTTTATTCCTCCGCCAATCTGCAATTCAGAAAATCCAACTATATGACTCTCCTCGCCAGCTATGATTGTCAGTTACATCAGTCTGCAGGAGCTTTTAAACAACCTTCCTGAATAGAAGAGGCCACAGCTACAGTTTAAGAAAGAGGGCCAATTCATCGCCGGAATGGTACTTCAAGCATCTATAGACTTAGCAGACATGGTGTCCAGGGCAACAGTAACAGCGATTGTCATGTGCTGCATATCGTATCCCCCATGAACTGCAGACAAAAGTAGAGGCTCTGTACTTTGACAGGAATCAATTCTTTGCAGTCAAAACTGAAAAAAGGTCCTTCACTCAGTGAAGGATTCAAGTACAACCCTTCGAACACTAGGTATGTACACACGGCCTAATAAGAGGAGATACACCCCATATTAAAGACAACATCAGAGACTGATCATGGATCTAAACAGTAGCCTACTAGGAGAAGAGCCCAGTCATCAACCTTTCATTCATTGGTACCAAAACAGTAATTTGAAGGTGTGGTCAGGGGCCTGAGCGATCTCCCCGCAGAACCAGTGCACCATCCACATAATACTTCACCATCTGAGGCCCTTTTTACCATCAGTGGAACCTCATAACTACGAACCAATGGGTCCTTGATATCATCTGAATAGGCTATATGATTGCCTTTATTTCTGTGCCCCTAAACACTCCCCTTCCCTATCCCTCTTCAGGAAACCCCTTAGAAGTCCCATTTACAAGCAGAGGTTCAAAAACTACTCGACTTGGCAGTGATAGATCAGGTTCCACCCGAATTTCAGGCAAGAGGGTTTTATTCCAACAATTTTCTTACTGCCAGTAAACAGGAGGATGGAGGCCCATATTAGATCTCAGGAAACTTACCAAGTTTGTCCACAACCACAAATTCAGGATGGTGACCTTAGGAATCATCATACCTGCGCTTGGACAAGGGGTACTGATTCTTAGCCGTCGACCTTCAAGACACATATTTCCACATAACTATACACCCCTCTCACAGAAGGTTCCTCCAGTTTATGGTAGGCAATGACCATTATCAATAACTAGTCCTTCCCTTTGGGCTTTCAACAGCACTACATGTTTTTCCATGATGCTGACAGTGGTGATGGCCTTCTTCAGGAAGCAAGGCATTATCATATTCCCATACTTAGATGACTGTCTGATCAAAGGAACTTCATAACAAATGCTAATCACGACAAACATTACAGGCGACCTTTTTTCCTGACTGGGTCTGCTCATAAAACTACAGAAATCCGCTCTGGAACCTACCCAGAGAATAGAATTCATCAAGAGCGTCATTAGCTGCTGTGATGGCCAGGGCCTTCTTCCCCTACACCGCTTTCAAGCCCTGTGCAATAAAATAGACAGTGTATGTCATGTTCCTGTTACAACTGTTTACACACACCTTCAGGTCCTAGATCACATGTGACTTTGCTCCGGGAGACGGTCCCCAGCAGACCAGAGGCACAGGGAGCAAAGCGGCAGCGGCGGCGGGGTGCCACGCCTCTGAGGCTTTGCTGTGGCAAAGCCTCAGAGGCGCGGGACCCCGCCGCCGCTGTGGCTTTGCTCCAGGTGTCCCTGGTCTGCTGGGGACCGTGTCCAACAGACCAGGGACACGGGGAGCAAAGCCGCAGCGGCGGCGGAGTCCCGTGCCTCCCCGGCTTTGCCAGAGCAAAGCCTCAGAGGCGCGGGACTCCTCTGCCTCCCCGGCTTTGCTCCAGGTGTCCCTGGTCTGCTGGAGACGGTCCCCAGCAGACCAGGGGCACCCAGAGCAGCTTTTCTCGCCCCGGAGGTTAAGGTGGCGGGACTGCTGCGCTCTGGGCGGTCCCGCTGCCTGCGAGCTCCGGGGCGAGAGAGCCCCGTTCGTAAGTGCGGATCCGACATAAGTCGGATCCGCGTAACTCAGGGACTGCCTGTATAGCTGTTGTCTTTTAGCAATTTTCTGCCAAATTAAATTTCATAGGAATTAAATTTAGTTCTCTGTAGAAAATTTACATTTCAATAAATGTACCATAATAATTTTAATGGTTTAATTGTCCTAAGTGTATAAATATTCTGATTTTATTTTTCATTTAGGTTGAAGATTGTAAAAATTTCTTTTAAGTGCAAACAGTTTTTTATTCAACTTAGGAAAGAATTGGTGAGTACTCATCTTAAATTTTGATCTCCTGAAAAATAGGAATGAAATTTCCCCATTAAGAAAAGGCTGCATTATACTTTTCCTGTTACAGAATTAGTGTATCTTTATCTAGGATAAAACATTGTTCCACCAGCTTGCTATATAATTCATTAGTTATCCAAAGGGCAACTTATCTGTTTTAAAACACTTCCGATTTTAATTTATTTTGAATTAGTTGGCTTGAATATTCAAATGTTTTTAATTCTGTCTGCGTAGACTAGCTAAAATCAGCAGTAAGAAAATACAGCATGGTCTTACTTTTAATTTTGGTTATGGCAGAAATCAAGCTAAATTGAAGTTAAATGTAATGCTTGACATTTATTTGTAATTTTTTGAGTTTGTAAGTAAACTCTTAGTTATGTTTTTATCTGTATTCCTGACTTTATTAACATAGTTTGGCTTTGTCCCACTTAAATATAAATAGAAAATATGACAATTTCTTAATAATTCTAGACAGCATAATATAGAAATATTATTACTTTTAGAGACGTCTGCCTTCTTAAAAATATATTTGAACAGTTATTGGTGTTTTCTATAAAGAATAAGTATTCTGCTGATTACGGTTACTTGACATCAGTATGCAATGATACTGAACTTGGTGAGTAATGACCTAGTCCATGCCCCAAGGAGTTTACAATCTAAATTGGTAAGAGAGGTCACTGAGGAAGAGAATGGGCATGGGAAATGGAATGATATAGTTCCTGAAGTATTCCACTGAAGGTAATGGACAGGGCTCGACAAATAATGCAATCTACTCGCCCATGGCGAGTAGATTGCAACCCAGAAGAGCTGGACAGCGTAGCAGATCGCCGGATAGCGTAGCTGGCGAGCGGGCCTCGCCATGGTTCGGCGAGCCCTGGTAATGGACATGCATAATGTGCCAGGAGCCTGAGCTTTACAAAGGCCAGTATTGCTTTGCTGTCCCAAGGCAATAAAGGGAGGGGCTGTTTGGCCATCTCTTCCGTTCCTTCTCACTGTTGCATGGTCTGAATCAGAGCTTCTACTGATATGCCTTTCTTAGTCAAGCACTTCCAAAATATTTGACAAAAACAGTTCTTATTTTCATTTATAGTTAGGATTTTGTTTTTCATTGTACTTTGGTAATTTGTAGCAGTTTTTATAAATAAGGATCTTGGATGCTGCTTTGGTAGCTTTTCCCACCAAACATATCCCCATCTTGCCCTCTCTGCCAAAGATGCCAGGATTCAGAGTCTGTGCTTCCTGCTTTTGCTCGTTTTCCATCAGCAGTGGAAACCAATGCAATTTGTACTGTTTGAAGGAAGTCCACATTGCCTCTGCATGCAGTGTCTACGCCTCCTTCCTTGCCTGTTTATTCGAAGGCCAATTCTCTGCTTCAAGAAATATCTCATAGAAGTAGTCATAGTCCTGAAGTCAGAACCATGCCACAGATCTCCCTTCTTTTTACATTGGCCTGAGAAATCCAAGAGTGCTTCAGCAGAACCTCCCTCTGGGTCTGCTGGTACCAAAGCTACAGACCCATGTTAGGGCCTTGCTATGGAAGCATGCACATATGTATGGGAGTAAGTCACTGCATCATCCACAAGTTCCAGCCATGGAGTTGCTGCACTCTCCAAGGTGAACAAGCATAAGAGGCCACACTGCTCAGCAGAACCTTCAATGCTAGATCCATTTACTCCTTATGCCTCAGCTATGTCAGCATACTGTGAAATGCTGGTGCTGAGACCAGGCCACTTTACCAGATCCATTCCCATCAATAAACTGATACCATTTACTTCGGGGAGAATTGGAAGTGCTCCTGGCCTCATGAACTGTTAACCTTGGAAGAAGTAAGTTCTCCACATGTTCTAGGGCATTCACCTCTGCGTAGGGCTTCCTCTTGCATTATGTTTACCTCTTGCTGGCTGCATCTTTCTAATGCATCACATTCTGACAGCTCCATCAGCACTGCCATACACACAAGACTCCAAGGACCAGGAGGGTTGGCATAGTCCACTGCTTCTGTTCTAGAATCATGACTACTTGAGGGTTTTGATGACTCCATGGCAATTTCCTCTTTTTCCTTACCCAAGAAGCTGGTATCCACAAATACAATGACTGCAGGATCAACTGAGTTAGCCATATTGAAGCTTGTGACCCCAGCATGTGCTTTTGGAACAGTCTCAAGTTCAGCTTGGGAGAACTCTGTTTCAACAACCAATGCTTCTTACAAGAAACATTCAGAAATAGGGCTATATGATGTACCAATCAGCCTGGCTCCAATCACACCAGCCGACTACTATTCCAACCAATCTGATAGCTTTCTTTGATAGGATATCACGCCTTGTGGATAAGGGAAAAGTGGTTGATGTGGTAAACGTAGACTTTAATAAAGTATTTGATACAGTCTTGCCTGACCATCTTATCAGTAAACTAGGGAAACACAACCTAGGTAGAGCTATTATAAGGTGGGTGCATAAGTAGCTGGATAACTGTTCTCAGAGAGTAGTTATTAACTGTTGAGTCACGCTGGAGGGGCATAACAAGGGGGGTTCTGCAAGGTTCTGTTTTGGGACAAGTTCTGTTCAATATCTTCAGCGGTGATTTAAATGATGACATAGAGCAGGGCTACTCAACATGCGGCCTATGGTGCAGTTTGGCTTTACGTGGGGCTCAACACTTGACCCGTGGGTGGGAGCCAAAATAAAGTAGTAATCAATGTAATGGTCTTCTGTTGATCTGCATTTTAGTAGTTAAACTCCTTGATTGTCATTCTCATTAAAAGAGTTTTCATATGGATAGAAATTGGGTAAATATTGCATTTTATTAATATATGCAGCCACACTTAAGTTGCGGCCCTTGGTGTGTGCTGTATCATTGTGGCCCCCGGGGCTTCCAAAGTTGAGTAGCCCTGAAAGAGAGTATGATTATTAAGTTTGCAGATGATACCAAGCTGGGAGAGGTTGCAACTGTTTTGGAGGATAGGCTCATAATTCAAAATGATCTGGACAAACTAGAGAAGTGGTCTGAGGTAAACAGGATGAAGTTTAAAATGCAAAGTACTCCACTTAGAAAGGAGCAATTTCACATATACAGTACAGGAAGTGATTGTCTAGGAAGGAGTACTGCAGAAAGGGATCTAGGGGTTACAGTGGACCACAAGCTATATATGAGTCAACAGTGTGACACTTGCCAAAAAAAAAAAAAAAAAAACAAGTATGATTCTGGGATGCATTAACAGGAGTGTTGTGAGCAAGACATGAGAAGTCATTCTTCCGCTCTACTCTACACTGATTAGGCCTCAATTGAAGTATTGTGTCCAGTTCTGGGCACCACATTCCAAGAACAATGTGGAGAAATTGAAGAAGGTCTAGTGAAGAGCAACAAAAATAATTAAAGGTCTAGAAAACATGAGCTATGAGGGAAGACTGAAAGAATTGGGCTTGTTTAGTTTGGAAAGGAGAAGACTGAGAGGGGACATGGTAGTGGTTTTCAAGTATCTAAAAGGGTGTTACAAGGAAGAGGGAGGAAAAATTGTTCTCATTGGCTTCTGATGATAGGACAAGAAACAATGGGCTTACATTGCAGCAAGGGAGGTTTAGGTTGGACATTAGGAAAAACTTCCTAACTGTCAGGGTGGTTAAACACTGAATTAAATTGCCTAGGGAGGTTGTGGAATCTCCATCACTGGAGATTTCAGAGCAGGATGGATAGACATCTGTCAGGGATGATCTTGCTCCTGCCATGAGGGCAGAGGACTAGACTTGATGATCTCTCAAGGTCCCTTCCAATTCTCGATGATTCTATGATTCTGCTGTCAGTTTCAAGAACTTCCATAGAAAATAGACATTCTGCTCTCATTGGCACTGAAAAGGGTGGCCATATCAATTAGTGATGCCGTTTTTCAGCAGGACACAACAAACGGTATATTCCAGCTGAGGATGCTCCCATTGCGCTTTTTGTGATGGTAGGGCCTGGAATGGCGTACTGTAACCTATTTTCCCAGCACATAGAAAAGAAATTATATTTCCCCCATGCGTACCTGCATCTATTTTCCTGGGGCGGCTTGTCTCCTGATGGACGCTTGCTTGGCACATGAGGCGTTTTTTGTTTCCAGCTCCCAACATGGCATTTCAGTGAGGTGTTCCTCCCCTCCCCCCCAAACAAGTTTGAGCCTGGAGTACCAGCACCATTTTCTCTTATTTAAAAAAAAAAGCCATTGGGTGTGTCAACCCTAAAGGAGGCTGATAAAAGGTGCTATACCTCTCCCATGCTTATACCTTTCTGTTTTGCATTCTCTGCATAACTCTGGTAATACAGGCTGTGTCATAGTACATCAAACAACACCCATGCTTCCATCCTCATAGATAGGGAGTGTAAGATAATGAGCCTTGGCAGGATTACAGTTCTGGATCTCTAACTACTTGATACTGCTGGCCAAGTATGACTTTATAATCTATGGCCAGAATTTGAGCAGTTTCCAGATAAGCTACTTTAGCAGAATCATATTCTATTCCAAACAATTTACAGGAATGCAGGTTGGTTGCTACGTCCATACTTGAGGCTATATTTGGTTCAGCGGACATGCTTAACGTTCATGGAACCTTATCCTTTTATTTGGATAGAACAAAGCTATTTAGGCAGACCCTTAAGGTATTTTTATGTCTCACTCAGCAATCAAAGGGCAAAGCAATCTTTCCCCTCACCAGAGAGTCTCTAAATGGATATCAGACTACATACATCTGTTACCAGTTGAAAAGAGTCCAGCCTCCTGCAGCAATCAAGGCACATTCTACTAGATCCAAGTCCACTTCCATAGTATTTCTCCACAATGTCCCCATTCAGGCATATGCAAGGAAGACACGTTATGCTGTCATGCACGGTGCATCATAGAACATTTGACTGAATTGAGCTGTCTTATCAACTATCTTACCAGATGCAAAGTCCAAACCATCCTATATCTGACAACATGGTTTTTGGATGGACACCTCTGTTAGCCCAAGAATGTTTATTGGTGGTGCAAGATATCCTCTCCAGTAGCCAAAAGGACTCCCCACCTGATTCTTTCAGGTCAAATGGAAATGTTTCACTTGCTGGGTCCAACATTAAAGTTTTGACCGTGAAGCTGTGGGCATTCCCTCTTTACTCCACATGAAAATCATGAATCTTGCTCTTAGCTGTATCAGAAGGCATTCAGCCACCATTACTTCCTTCCATCATCATGTGGCAGTCAGTTGATTTTTACCCATCTTACAGTCTAGTCCTTACCTCTGTAATGAACTCTCCCTCTGAAGTGCTGGGATCCTGCACACTCTGCCCTCCCCAGGAAAGTCCTTTTCTTTGTCATCATTACTTCAGTGAGGATGGTTAAACAACGAGGAACAATGATGGCAAAAGGGCAAGGTCTCGCTATGACAGCATTCCAAGTTTCTGCCAAAGGTGGTTTCACAATTCCACCTCAGTCAGCCTCTACATCTGCCTATCTTCTGTCCAAAACTACACGCCTTAAAGAAGGAATGGTAGCTTTATGCCCTCAGTGTGCATAGGGGCCTGACTTTTTATGGACAAAGCCAATCCAAAAATCTTCCAATTTAAATATCTAAATTAATTTAACAACTTGGAGGTTTTTTAATTGGTCTGATCATCTCTGATGTCAGTGCTGTGCATTATCAACATGTGTAAAGAATAGTTCATCCGCTTTTAAGAGATTGTGGGCTTTAAGTCTATATGGTGCTGGCAGAGCCACTAAAGAAGTGTGCTTTGTAATATATTCTAACATGCTGTGCTCTACCTGCCCAGGTAGATTGTGCTAACACACTCTAAAAGTTATCTAGTTACCTTTTACATAGCACAGATCTACACTAGAAGTGCTACTTCAGCATAGCTGTGCTGCTATACCATAGCTGGTGAAGTTGCTCCATGCCATGGAAGAGTGCTCTCCCATCAGCATAATCACTGTGTCTCTGTGAGAAGTGGCCACTTCGTTGATGGCAAAGGGTCTCCTGTGGACAGAGCACTGGAGTAGACAGTGCTTAAGTTGCTGTAACTTGTGTCCCTGGGGGATGTGTTTTTTCTTACCCAGGAACAATGTAAGTTAGGTCCACACTACTGCTTAAATTTATCTATCTGTAATCCTGTCATATCTTTTACAATGCCCTAACAGGATTTATGCAGGGAAGTTAGAGCATATCAAATTAATATGCTGTATAAATCACCTCCTTCTGGAGAGCTTTGCCATGCTGTGTAGACAAGCCCTTTATCTGTGTTTAAATAAATCATTGAAAGGGAGTTATGATGGCTGAGAGCATTTTCTCTGTTAAAACTCCAATTATTACAAATTCTATATTAAATTTTTTTGAGAGAATGTTAAAATGTACTTCAAGTTGCGCATAGGATGTTCATGGATAAAATTTGTTATGAACCTTTTCAGAGTCTGTCCAGTTTTGTAACTAGTTCATAGAGGAAAAAATCATTGCATACTACCTTCTTTTGAAAATGTTTACACTTGCAGCTGTTGGGCCCAACTGTGTGAGCTCTCCACATGTGGCACTGTGAGACTTCAGGGAGTATCACAGACTGTTAGGCTTATTGCTTGTTCAGTCCCATACTCTAATCACCCTCTGCATGATTAAACTGTTCCAATATTCCAAGAAGGGTCAAAGGGGATGAGTCTCAGTTGATTGGAGAGGAAGCTAACCAGCAAGCAACTTTGAAGGAGGATACTGCAACTGATAAACAATGGCAGATTAAATGTACTGAAGCCAATCTTTTGTTTGAGAGCCAAGTTAGCATTGGTTATTGTGTTAAATACCCTGGCTAGTACAAACTTCCTAATTTGCCAGCTTGTCCAGTACCTGCTAGCCTTGTTCTGCTGTTCCTACTAGTAAGCACTATAAAGATGTTAATTACACAGAACTGAATGACAGCTGTCCTTGAGTTTAACAATGGTAGTACCTTCTTCCCATCCTTTCTCTCTCATGTGCACATGCTTGCACCTTACTTCCTCTACTTCTCTAAACCATTAGTGCTAATGCTTACGCCCTTCACTCTTGTTGGAATCTTGGAACAGAGAGGCAAGGTTTTTGCAATTTCTCTTTCCTCCTTCAAAGCACCCAGGCATAATAGCTGAGAGGTGGTCTGTTGGCAGCAACATCTTCTCTGCAGCTGTGAGTTCTTCCAAGGTCATTAGACCTGTGGGGAGACCCTGTTGCTAAATTGAGAGCAGGATCATTAAAAAGAAAAAATGGATATAAAATTAAGTGTGTGTGTGTTAAGTTAATTTAACTAGCTAGAGTGACACTTGAAATATACTCTGAGAGTGCTTTGTACTCTTTTAGAAAATGTCAGTGTTATCAGTGAACAATAATCTTAAAATACATTACATAAACATAAGGAATCATAATTTCTAAAATAAATTAATATTTTTCTTTTTTAGCATGAATCTAGAGAAATGTTACTGGGATTCAATATGGTGAATTACCGAGCATGTAAGAATTTGTGGAAAGCTTGTGTTGAGCATCACACATTTTTCCGATTGGACAGACCACTGCCACCTCAGAAGAACTTTTTTGCACATTATTTTACTTTGGGTTCAAAGTTCCGGTACTGGTAAGTAACTGTTGGCTGTGATAAATTGATAAAAGCTAACAGGGTGTAAAGCTAGAACAAGAAGGGACTGAAAGAGAGGTTTAGGTTAGATAGAGAAGTTATAAAATCATAGAGCAGGAAGAGACCTCCTTAGGAGGTCATCAAGTCCAGCCCCCTGCCCAAAGCAGGACCAATCCCAGCTAAATCAACCCAGCCAGGGCTTTGTCAAGGTAAGACTTAAAAACCTCTAGGGATGGAGATTCCACCTTCCTCCCTAGGTAACCCATTCCAATACTTCACCACCCTCCTAGTGAAATAGTTTTTCCTAATATCCAACCTAGACCTCCCCCAGTGTAACTTGAGCCCATTGCTCCTGGTTCTGCTATTCATCACTACTGAGAACAGCTTCTCTCCAGCCTCTTTGGAACCTCCCTTCAGAAAGTTGAAAGCTGCTATCAAATCTCCCCTCACTCTTCTCTTCTGCAGACTAAACAAAGCCAAATCCCTCTCTCTCTCCTCATAGGTCATGCACTCCAGCCCCCTAATCATTTTGGTTGCCCTTCGCTGCACCCTCTCCAGTGCATCCACATTCTTTCTATAGTGGGGGGCCCAGAACTGGACACACTACTTCAGATGTGGCCTCACCACAGCCAAATAAAGGGGAATAATCTCTTCTCTATATCTGCTGGCAGTGCTCCTCCTAGTGCAACCTAATATGCCATTAGCCTTCTTGGCTACAAGGGCACACTGACTCATATCCTGCTTCTCAACCACTGTAATCCCCAGGTCCTTTTGTGCAGAACTGTTACTTAGCCAGTTGGTCCCCAGCCTGTAACAATGCTTGGGATTCTTCTGTCCCAAGTGCAGGACTCTACACTTGTCCTGTTGAACCTCATCAGATTTCTTTTGGCCCAATCCTCTAATCTGTCTGGATCACTCTGGACCCTGTCTCTGCCCTCCAGCATATCTACCACTCCCCCTAGCTTAGTAAAACAAAAGGAAAAAATAGGTAGCACTTTAAAGACTAAGATAGTTTATTAGGTGATCAGCTTTCATTGGCCAGACCTACTTCTTCAGATGACCCTAGCTTAGTGTCATCCGCAATCTTGCTGAGGGTGCAATCAATCTCCCCATCCAGGTCATTACTAATTAGATATTAGGAAAGATTTTATAATTTGTAATTAAAAGGATAATTAGGCTTCAAAGGAGGTTAAGAAATTCCTATCATTGGAAGTTTTTAAAAATACATTAGGCAAACACCTGTCAGGGATGATCTCGGTTTAGTTGGTTGTGCCACGGCACAGGAGGGTGATTTCTCAAGGGTCCCTTCTAGCTCCGTGTTCTACATTTCAGAACTGTTTCTCAATCAGTGAGAGAAACAATAACTGAAAATGTTGAAATGACAAAGTATTAAATTACTTTGTCAGTTTTCACCAAAATGTTAGTGATTAAATGTCAAATGTAGTGAATGCCAGTGAAAAGGAGGTAGGATCTGAGGCTAAAATAGGAAAAGAAAAAGTTAAAAAATACTTAATGTCTTCAAGTCACTGGGTCCTGATGAAATATATCATGGCATAGTCATCTGAGCCATTAGCTATTATCTTTGATCCATTATGGAAGACGGGAAAGATTCCAGAGGACAGGGAAAAGGAGAATGTTTTGCCCATCTATAAAAAAGGAAATAACTTGGGGAATTGGAGGCCAATTTGTTTAACTCCAGTACCTGGAAAAATAATGGAGAGGATAAATAACAGTATGGATTTGTCAAGAACAAATCATATAAAAATCATCTAATAACTTTCTTTGACAGGGTGTATGCTTTGTGGATGGGGGAAGTGGTAGATGTGGTATATATTGACTTTAGTAAGGCTTTTGATGCTTGCAAGACCTTCTCACAAGTACATAAGGGAAAGATAAGATAGATGGAACTATTAGAAGGAGGGTGCGTATCTGGTTGGAAAACAGTCATCAGTGGTTCATAGTTAAGCAGGAAGGGCATATCTAATGGGGTCCAATGGAGATCAGTTCTGGGGCTGGTTCTGTTCAGTATCTTCTTTTAATGATTTAGACAATGGTGTAGAGAATACACTTACGAAGTTTGCAGATACCACAAATCTGGAAGAAGTTGCAAGTGCTTTGGAGGATGGGATTAAAATTCAAAATCTGGACAGACTGGAGAAATGATCTGAATTGGATGAAATTCAGTAAGGACAAATGCAGAGTATTCTACTTAGGACGGAATAATCAGTTACATACCTACAAAATGGGAAATGACTGCCTTGAAAGGAGCATTGCAGAAAGGCATCTGAGTTAAATGGGTGTCAACAGTGTAACACTGTTTCAAGAATAAAAACAAATCATTCTGAGATGTATTAGCAGGAGTATTGCAATATGACACAAGAAGCAAGTCTTCCACTCTATTCCATGCTGACTAGGCCTCAGGTGGAGTATTTTGTCCCGTTCTGGATGCCCTGTTTCTGGAAAGATGTAGACAACGTCCAGACTTGAGCAAAAAAAACCAATTAAAGAGCTAAAAAACAAGGCCTATAAGGGAAGATTAAAACAACTGGGGTTGTTTAGTCTGGAGAAGAGAAGACTGAAAAGGTACTAACGTTTTCAAGTATATAAACTTTGGTTACAAGGAAGGAGACAAATATTTCTCCTTCACTTCTGAGGCTAGGAGAAGAAACAAATGGGCTTAAATTGCAACAGGATTGCAGGGTTATGTTGAACATTAGGAAAAACTTCCTAACTATCAAGGTGGTTAAGCACTGGAATAAATTGACTAAGGAGGTGATGGAATCCCCATAATTGGAGATTAAGAGCACATTAGACAAACACTTTTCAGGGATAGTGTAGATCAGTGTTCCTTAAACTTTTAAAGAGATGAACACCAAACAATTTTTTTTTGAGGAACACCAGGGATATTTTTGTTGAGTTAAAAAACAAAAAAGGGTCAGGAGAAAGTTATTGAGGGGGGAAAAAAAAGGTCGCCTGCCCCTTTAAGGGCAGTCATTTTTAAACTCTGTTGTTCTCCGTGGCACACCCCTGATTGCTTCGCGGCACGGAACACAGTTTAAGAAACACTGGTGTAGATGTTATTTCTGCCGTGAGTGCAGAGGACTGGACTAGATGACCTATCAAGATCCTTCCACGTCTATGATTCTGTGTAGAAGATGGTAGGAGAGGGAGGGAGGGAATACAACACAATAAAAATAGGCTGTTGTTGGTGTGCTCTATCAAATTTGTCATAACAGAAGTAACTTGGCTTCCACAATTGATATTTATCCTCACATATGCATAGTTCTGCTAGATAGTTTGAAACTTTTTAGAGTACATTTACATTTAATATTTTTACTATCAGAAAGTAAAAGAAATAGGCAAATACTAGTGATTATTGAGCTTAGTGTTCTATATAATATTCTGGTGTCCTAAAAAATAACTTAACAATTAGCATTGCTTATTAGACACTGTAAGCTTGTGGAAGTGACAAAAAATGGATATTCACTTCATCTGTAATGATTTTTCTTAAATATTTATCTAAAATGTTTTGGAAATTTTGTAATAATATAAACAACTAGGATCAGACTGACATTTAAATTAGATTGCACATGCAAGCTGTACATCTTTGTTGGCTACTAAAAGGGAACACTCTTATCTCTTATCTCTTGCAATATTCTTAAAATGTCTTCTGACACATCTTCACATTAATTGGCATGTGAAGTTAACAGAACTTCTCTTTAGAATCCTGGCAAGTGTGTTCCCTGAAGTCTTGTCTACGGTAGATAAATGATGAATTACCAGCAACTGGTGTTAACATTGGGTCATTTTGAACTTGTAGTTGAAAATAGCCTAGTTGCTTGTATAGTGCTTAAGAGTAATTGTTTCAGGTATGTATCTGTCAGTTTTACATCTACTTTGCTATTTGTTACTAGATTGGCAAGAAAATGTTTCCTTCCTAAAAATCATGAAATATTCTTTTTAACATAGACTAGTTTCTAAAATTAATCCCCCTACTACTTATATTTTTTGTGTTGTATCACACGGAATTATTCAAGAAAGCTATGTTACAAAATCAAAGTTAAAGCAAATGAATGTAAGCATAGCACTAAATTATGGTATATTATCAGCCGGAAATATTCAAAGGGTTGTGAATGTTTGCCACTGCTATACAATGAAAGGATGGATTGATGGGGAGGGTACTATTCAGGAATTTTTCCACATCTCATGGAATTTGCTTACACATACTTTGAGTGTGACAATTGTACCAGAGACTTTATGAGCACTTTATCCGTTACTTTTTATAGTATGAAAACACACAAATACTTCAAAACCTTGCTAAGTCCTACCCTACTCCTCTACACTATGGTGCTCCTTATCCTTCCATTTCTATCCTTAACACAAATGGCAGCGCCCCAGAGAAATTGGAAGGAAGATGAGGAGGACACACGGTGGGAGGAATTGTGAGAGAGGAGAAGAACCAGGAGAAGACAAAATGGTGGAAGATAAGAGAAGTCAAAATGCCAAGAAGAGCATGATGTCAAGTGTCAAAACCAACTGACAGATCAAAGAGGATGAAGATGGATTATTGGATCATAGATTGATAGGTTCTAAGGCCAGAAGGGACCGTTATGATCACGGCCTGTCTTAGGCCATAGAACTCCCCCAAAATAATTCCTTGAGCATATCTTTGAGGAAAAAATCTTGATTGCCTGTGGTGATCTGCCAACATTATTGGTAAATTGTTCCAGTGATTATTTACCCTCTCTGTAATTTTTTATTTCCAGTCTGAATTTGTTTAGTTACAACTTCCAGCCAACTTCAGTTTAATAGATCTTCTCTGCTAAATTGAAGAGACCATTACTAAATATTTGTCCCCAATGTAGATACTTACAGTTTGTGATCAGTCATCCTTAACCTTCATTTTGCTAAGCTAAGTAGATCCGATTCCTTGAATATGTCTCTGAAAGGCATGTTTTGTAATCGCTTTATCATTTTTGTAGCTCTTCTCTGAACTATTTCCAACTTATAACATCCTTTTTGATTTGTAGCTCCAAGAACTTAAAACAGTAATCCCAATAACAGTTGTACCATTGCCTAGCACATCCTTACTCCTATATGAGCTTCCTTTATTTATGCATTCAAATGCAATGCACTGAAAACTCATGTTCAGCTGATTATCCACAATGACCCCCAAACCATTTTCTGAGTTGCTGCTCCCAGATTAGAGTTCTTCAGTCTGTAAATATGGCCTATAGTTTTTGTTCACAAATGTATATATTTACATTTAACCTTATTCAAAAACATATTGCTTGCTTTCACTCAGTTTACCAACTGATCCAGATTGCTCTGTCTTCATTATTTACCTCTCCCTCAATGTTTGTGTCATCTACAAACTTTTTTTTCTTCCAAGGCATAGATGTTCAATAGCATAGGGCTGAGAACCAATCATCATGGAACACCACTAGAAACATCTGCATAATGGTGATTCCCCATTTACAATTTGTGTCTGGTTTCAATCCATTTGATGTGTTCCATATTAATTTCATGTCATCGTTTTGTAATCAAAATGTTGCGTGATACCAAATCAGATTTTTTATACAAGTTTTAAATGTATTGCATCAAAACCAACAGAACACCACTGGCCATCACCTACAGTCCCCAGCTAAAACCTCTCCAACGCATCATTAGTGATCTTCAGCCCATCCTGGACAATGATCCCTCGCTCTCACAGGCCTTGGGAGGTAGGCCGGTCCTTGCCCACAGACAACCCGCCAACCTGAAGCATATTCTCACCAGCAACTACACACCGCACCATAATAACTCGAACTCAGGAACCAATCCTTGCAACAAACCTCGGTGCCAACTCTGCCCACATATATACACCAGCAACACCATCACAGGACCTAACCAGATCAGCCATACTGTCACTGGTACATTCTCCTGCACATCCACCAACGTAATATATGCCATCATGTGCCAACAATGCCCCACTGCTATATACATCGGCCAAACAGGACAGTCCCTACGTAAAAGAATCAATGGACACAAATCTGATATTAGGAATGGCAACATACAAAAACCTGTAGGGGAACACTTCAATCTTCCTGGACACACAATTGCAGATCTAAAAGTAGCCATCCTGCAGCAAAAAAACTTCAGGACCAGACTTCAAAGAGAAACTGCTGAGCTACAGTTCATCTTTAAGTTTGACACAATCAACTCTGGATTAAACAAAGACTGTGAATGGCTTGCTAACTACAAAAGCAGCTTCTATTCTCTTGGAATTCACACCTCCAGATCAGCTGCTAGAAGTGGGCCTCATCCTCCTTGATTGGATCCACCTGGTCATCTCCAGCCTGATCCTGGCCTGCATATTTATTCCTGCCTCTGGAAATTTCCACTACATGCATCTGACGAAGTGGGTCTTTGCCCACGAAAGCTTATGCTCCTACACTTCAGTTAGTCTATAAGGTGCCACAGGACTCCTCATCGCTTTTGCAGATTCAGACTAACACGGCTACCCCTCTGATACTTGCATCAAAATTGTTACCTTTATCAACCAAATTTGTAATATCAACAAAGAAAAGACATCGTTAGTTTGACGGGATCTCTCTTCCGTAAACCTATGTTGATTGGCATTAATTATGTAATACGTAAGAGTCCATTTACCAGGATTAATGTCAGCTTGATGGGACTATACTTGCTTGTTTGCTTATAGAATTTCTATCTAGTAATGGACCAATACTATAGTTCAGGAATATATTTATTCCTAAAATATTTTTTTTAAACTACTTTTTTGGTCTTAATTGTACTGGCCCTAGATGTCTCCTTGTGTTCCTTTGCTTCCCTTATCAAATTTCTGCAATTCCTAACTTCAGATTTATATTCATAACTATTGATTTTCTTTTTCTTCTGTTCATTGTTACTTTTGTATTTGTATAGCTACTTTCAATTCTCTTCTGAACTGGGTATTTTTTAACCAGTTCAGAAGAGAATTGAAAGTAGCTATACAAATACAAAAGTAACAATGAACAGAAGAAAAAGAAAATCAATAGTTATGAATATTTTCCACAATTCTTAGATTGTGGCTGTTGGAGCATCTAGGTAAAGTTTTCTTAAACAATTCCCAATTGTCATTCACGTTTTTCTGATTAAATTATTTTTGCAGCTAATTTGGTTATAATTTTCAGCTTTGTGAATTTTGCCTTTTTAAAACACCAGTTTTATATATTAACTCAATCACCCACTAACTAATAGCTCTATCTGGCATGTTGAGAAAATGAGGGGAGGAATGCCTGTTAACCAAAAATCCTTGGTAACTAAGAGTTATACTTAGCAAAGGAATACCAATTTTCAAAGAATTGTAATACACTAAAATGAATAAAATATAAAATAGTATACAGATACTCACCAATCCAATAGTAGTGCTGTACTGCAGAATGGTTGGTTTCTTGAAGACTTAGGTGTATACAGGTGAAGTTTTCTATACAGTAGATTATTTTATTATACTACATATTACTATGGGCAGCACATTGTGCACAGTGATCACTAAAAATAAAATTAGAACTATACTGAACTAGGGTTGTTAGATATTGTTTTAGTCAATAATCTTGTAACTGCACCAAATCTCATCAGTTACAATTATTCGAAACAGGCTCCTCGTGCAGACTGGCTCCCACTTGTCACCTCATGCTGCTGTCTCTGATACATAGACAGCAGCATGGGGTGGCAGCAGCCTTTGTCCATTGGGGGCCTGAGATACCTGTGGACAGAGGCTGTTCCGCCACCCCATTGATACAGAGGCAGCAGTGTGGGTGGGGAGGAGCGCCTCTCCCTGAGCATTAGTTCCCGCCTGCTCCCCCTCCCTTGCTGTCTCTGTGGGGAGTGTCTTTCTCCTCAGTTGGGAGGTGTCACGACAAGGAGGGGGTTTCCTTCTCACTTTTGAGCGGTCCACAACTGATTTTTCTGAGAGTCAGCGGCACCCTACCCAAGTAGGGTTCTCCATCCTTGGTCTATGTGAATTTCCCCAAGAGTATCAAGTAAGTGTAAAATGTTTTAAGGTGCCCTTACATTGTCAGAGTAGTGTAAAGGACAGTGTGATCTTATAAATGCTTACAATGTGTTCGTTATTAGAACTGGTCTAATTTTTTGGATTGAAATAATTTCCTATCAAAATATGCTCCATGTATTATTTGCTACTGACCTTTCTGGAGATAGTCAGTAGCCAGTATAAATTGAGTTCGATTTCACCATCCCTCTCTTGTTAGTTGGCGATGATGTAGTACTGAGCATATGGCTGCTTACGTTGTTGACTAATTACTAGAAATAAATGGTCAAACTGAGCAACATTTCTGGTAGGTTATGTCTACACTGGAAAGGTTTGTCGACGATTGTGCTGTCAGCATGCTGCAAACTCCAGCATCTACTGCAAGAAATCCTGGATCCTACACTTCTCTCCCATGTTGTGATCAATGTGCTTAGGGCATCATGCATTGCAGCAGAGCTACTTATGTAATTAATAGCAGAAAAGGAAGATTTGAAAGCGGATGACAATTGGCCTCAACTGCAGTGCCAGGACACTCAAATGAGAGCTGCTTTCTCTTGGTAAAGAAGCATGTTGCCATTGCTTTGTGCATCTTCAGGAACAGTGGCCTGTACAGAAAACTGCATATTGAGATTGTTCTTTCTAGATCAGAAAATTAGTGGGGATTTGAACATGAGAACCGCCATACTGGGTCAGACCAAAGGTCAATCTAGCCCAGTATCCTGTCTACCGACAGTGGCCAACACCAGGTGCCCCAGGGAGGGTGGACCGAAGACCATGATCAAGCGATTTGTCTCCTGCCATCCCTCTCCAGCTTCTGACAAACAGAGGCCAAGGACACCATTTTATCCCCTGGCTAATAGCCTTTTATGGACCTAACCTCCATGAAATTATCTAGCTTCTCTTTAAACTCTATTATAGTCCTAGCCTTCGCAGCCTCCTCTGGCAAGGAGTTCCACAGGTTGACTACACGCTGTGTGAAGAAGAACTTTCTTTTATTAGTTTTAAACCTGCTCCCCATTAATTTCATTTGGTGTCCTCTAGTTCTTCTATTTAGGGAACTAATAAATAACTTTTCTTTATTGGCCCTCTCCACACCACTCATGATTTTATATACCTCTATCATATCCCCCCTCAGTCTCCTCTTTTCTAAACTGAAAAGTCCTAGTCGCTTTAACCTCTCCTCATATGGGACCCGTTCCAAACCCCTAATCATTTTTGTTGCCCTTTTCTGAACCCTTTTCAAGGCCAAAATATCTTTTTTGAGGTGAGGGGACCACATCTGTACACAGTATTCAAGATGTGGGCGTACCATAGTTTTTGGAAATGCCTGTAGTGTTCTTAGGTGATGCGATTTACTCCTTACAGTCCTGGCTCGCAAAGCCTTACACAGTGCACCTGGACAGTAATAAGGAATGGTTCAGCAGGCTAAGCTGATGCTGCATGGTTGTTGAATGTGTCTTTGGCAAATTGAAAGAGAGATGGAGGGGTGTCTGTGGCATAGAGGGAGGATTGCTGATTAAAGAATTTTACATGCGTGACCATGGAGGCTGATGTGTGGGCGTGGAGGAACAGTTGCTGTGAAAAGAGTTCTGTGTGTGTTGATAGTGAGGCCTTTGGTTCTGTTCACACTGCATCTTGATAAGACACATTAGCATCTCACTTTGGTCTTCAGCGAGCTTTACCATTGCATTCAGTGGTTTCTGTTCTGACTTGCATCTTCCTGAGTCAGTTCTTCTTTGCTCCCTTTTCTCTCTTGAATGATACAACACATCCTTCAGCTTGTCCTCCGAGGTTTTTCCTTAGTTGACAATCTATCTGCTGGTGAGCATACCTGTCTTCTCAAAGTCTGGTCTGGAAAAGTAACCATTAACAATGGAGTGACTGTACTTTTCATGATAAAGATTGTAATACTTCACTAACATGCACGTCTGGGAACAAAATTTCTTGTCACCCCAGATCAAACACAGATCTCTGCAGAACTTCTCATCGTGGTGAGCTTTAAAGGTGGGAGAAATAGGGGAGGAGGAGGGTTGGCCATGGGTCCCCAAGAAAGTATTGTCAATGTTTGTGCAGCAGGTGTTTATGGAAACAATTTGTAATAATCCTACACTTGTCCACAGGCTGCCATTATTCTTACTGAAATACCCTTGCTGAAGATTAACAGGAAAATCCAGGCTCGGCTTCTGGATGTGAGTGGGGGGACGACTCACTCCTTATGCAGCCAAACTCTGGGCCACTTTTGTTCTGGCAGCACAGTATGAGGAATGGTTCGTACCACAGTGGTGGGGAAATGGCAGCCCTGCCGTGGAATCTCTGTGAGAAAATTAATAAGCACCTCAGGCAAAGCTTTGACACCATCTCCCAGCAAGATTGTATTGATATTTCTGTGTACATAGATGTTCTATTTGGACAGAATGCAGCCCCTCAGTGGCACACAGCATCTTTTGTCAGTGTGTTGTAAAGTGTAAATGAAGGCTTATTTCCCAGGGATTTAGATGTTCTAGTGTTGCTTCATTGATAGGGAGAGCAACTCTCCCAGGAACCAGTTGTTGGAGAATGCCCACCAATGTGTGGATGTTTCCTGCACAAAACTCAGTCTGACTACTTGAAGTGAATGCCATGCATCTGAGCCAATCCTGGTATAACATGAAGTCTTCTGGTACTGGGGATGAGTACTCAAGTGCTGTTGTGTCATCTGGTGATGAGGAGTAACATGCAATTGGGACTAATGTAATTGATTGAGGAATGATGTCTGAGGGCCCCCAAAGTTCAAGCTGCTCTAATGCAGAGGGAACCTCCTCTGTTGGTGTCTGCAGGACTGGTGGCTTATGCAGGGAGCCTTCTGGAGGTACAGCTGGTCACTAGAATCAGTAGACAACTGGGACTTTTCCAAATGAAGGATTTCCTAGGGATTCCACTGATGCCATTGAAGATAAGGAATTGGCCGCCCACCAGAACTAGTCCAGTTCTCTTGTCTCTACTATGGGGAAGGGATCAATCCTTGTGTCCACTGATATCCATTGTGTGTCAATAACCTGTGAGATGGAGAAGGGGAGGGAGATGCCTCTGAGCTTGACTTGAGCATCTCTATAAATAGCTTGATGGTGACAGTGGGGCAAATACTAAATGGAGCATCTAGTGTCATCCATGTCCTAACCTGACCATGTCATCACTATCAGAGGAACAGTTGATGGTTTCTTGAATTTTCTAGCCTCAAACTCATCCTGGAAAATTCCAAAAGAAGAGGCATCATTATTGAAAACTTAAGGTGTCATGGGCCAGCGGGTGCAGACTTTCTTGTAGTCAGCATCGGTACTTAAAATTCCGTTCACACTGATGCCCTCAATGCTGAGCAAAAATCTGAAACAAGCCTCTGTGGATAAACTGTAGTACAGGTGACAGTACTGGCAATGACAGTGTGTGACATCAATCTGGTATTGGCTGAGAATGATGTCACTGTAGTCAGATCCAGAATAAGCACTGAGTAGGGACAGGCAGAGACAACCAATCTGCTGCTTCCTGATACGCAGTTGGAATGGAAATTGACAGTGCCACAGACAAAAGTACTGGAGTTAGTGCGATGGATTCCCCTTGATCCTGCCTCAGTACCGCAGAGCATGTCAATGGCCCCATATGTTCCACATACCAGGAGCTCGAGGGTCTTAGTTTGCACTTCTCTTAGAGCAGATGAATCTCTCTGACCTCTTAAACTGCTTCAGCCTGTTTCGTGAGTTGCTTTTCTCAGGCAGCCTGATGAAGAGAAGCAATGTCTCTACTTTGTGGGCAAGTAATCTGAGCTCACTTGAGAAGTACCTGTCTGTACTGGCTCAGGCACACTTTGACGGGACCAGTGCTTTTTTTGTGTGTTTAAAAAAAAAAAAGAAGTGCTGGTACTCCAGGGGAAAAGTTGCTGAGCTCTGACTTAAGGTGCTAGTTCTGCGTCTGGAGGTGCTGGTAGTGCATACTGGGCAGTACTGTCTCAAAAAAAAAACACTGGATGGGACTGACAGTCCACAGCAGTCCCCAATGCCACAACTGGTCTCACTGCCTGCTTGAGAAACTGCTACTTCAATTTTAAGTCTTTAGCCACTTGCATCCTCTTTTCACAGGACTTAGAACTTAAAAGCTGGATCCCCACAAGTGCTGGATCCTGTAGAGCTGCCTGCCCCTCTCCCTCTCCTTCCCCCCATGCTGTGCTGCTTCTAATAGAGAGGCAGCGGGGGGAGGTGGGAGGAGCAGGCAGGAGCTGGTACACACGGGAAGCCCTCTTTCAAGCAGGCTTCCCTGTGCCTTCTGGCTCCCACAAAGCCACCTGCCCCTTCCCTCCCCCATGCTGCTACCTTTTTAAAAGCCAGCTCCCTGAGAGCACTGGCTCCTGCCCGCCCTCTCCTCCTGTGTAAATGTGTAATGCCTAAAAATTCAAGCAGTTACACATTTACACCAAAACACATTACTAACATCCCTAGTACAGGTGTGGTTAAATCAACAGTGCTTGTCAAAATTCTCTGGTCTCAGGTGCATGGAGTGCATGTGTGCCCACAGTGAAATAGACATAAGGGCCAATACTTGAAGAAGAACTCAGCAATCCTTACAAGGAAATTCTGGAATGCTTTTAAGTCATCTGGTACCAGTACCACTTCATCAGGCAGTGGAGAAAAGGACCTGTAGAAGTGATGTAAGTTGTTATTGTTACTGGCCCCTTCTTCCTGATCTGACTTAGGCAATCTGGCTAGAGACGGTGACCTCGTTGAGTGTGGCGTACTGCAGTACCTCCAATAGGGCTGTGGTGCCATAATGTAATATGGCTCACTTGTATACTTTGGGCCAGGCCAGCACCTTTCTTGATGAATTCACAATGTCCAAGCTCTGATGGGAAAGCCAGTATATCCTGCTGTGGTATTGATCACGGACCTCAGAGGAGAGGGTTCTCTGCTGAAGACGAGATGAGGAATAGATCTACTCTGGGGGCAGTTCAGCTGCATATGTTCTTTGTAATGGGATCTGTACTAGTTTGTACATCCTAGAGGTGCATCAAAACCAGAGTATGTCACTGGAGCTGGGGTCAGTGTTGAAGTTTGTGTATGCGTCATAAGCTGTTCATGAAACCATGCGAAGACTGGTGGCTTTATTTCTAGACACTTATTATCTGTCCTTATAGGTGAATGATGAGCTGTCTTGAATCTCCAAGCACCTGCTCCTTGTGCAGAATTCAGTGCCCCTCACTCACTGCATAGTCCCTCCCATAGCTATATAAGGGCAGCACCAGCCCAACCTCCTAACTACCTGTAGCTAGCTTTGGAGCTTTTAGTGTGATCTTTCCTCACATTTGTCTTCACAGCTCTTTGTGACTTTGTACCTTTACAAGTCACAGAAGGTATCTGTATTAGTCTGTAACTAAAAAATGTAAAAAACCAGTAATGATCCTGTAGCATTTTAGAGACCAGTGTTTCCCAAAGTGTGGTCCTTTGGAAAAAAAAAAATACTGGTCCTCAGAAAAATTTGCATGCATGATTCTTGGGAGAGAGCCCGCCACCCACGGTGTGTCTGCTGGGCATGCTTCTGGGCAACGGGGCTAGATCTGGTGGGCGCTAGGACCCAGGAAGAAGGCCAGGCGCACCGACGCAGAATGGGAGCCAGCGTCGGCTGATAAAGCGGCTGGGATTGGGGCCAGGAGGGGGAACGGCTGTGCTGATGCTACCTGCAGGGACCACAGAGGTAGCGCAGGCTTCTTGCGGGCTCGGGGGGCAGTTCTACATCTGCACGCCAGGTCCCAGAAGTTCACGGGCTGCTTCCCACCCCCAACAGCCAGCGTGGTACCTGAAACACAGGTCCATCGTGTGCTGGGGAGGAGATGGGGATCCAGGACTGCACCAGCTTTGGCTGCTCGGGCAGCACGTGCTGCGGTGGGGAGTGGAGGAGCAAGGCGCACACTACCCCAGTGGTTGTGGCTTGCACAGTCCAGGACTCCCCCTCCTCCCGTGCAGGCATCAGGCATGCAACAGACCAGCGTTTCAGTTACTGTGCCGCTGTTTGGGGAACAGAGGAGCAGCCCACACACTTCCTGGGCCTTGGCGTGCAATTGCAGGATCCCTAGGTATCAGTCCCTGTCCCCTCCCCTCCCACCCAGAACCCCACAAGCACTCTGCCCCATCACCCATTGGTACTCTGCACCAGAACCCTGTCCCAGCACCCACAAGCACAGTTGGGGCCACATTAGTGAAGTTTGTGGGCTTGTGTTTTTGTATCTCACTTGTGCCCTGACTGACTTTTCTGTGGGTCAGTGACCCCTGACTCAAAACAGGTTACCCACCCGTCTCATAAATAAAGATAATGCTGACAACTTTTGTGTTTGACAATATATTATTTAAAAATGAAGCCTGGCCAACAAGCCCCCAATTGGGGCCAAGTTGTCATCTGGCCACTGCATCCTAACACTCTTGTACTTCCCACTCCGGCTCCAAATCTGAGCCTATCATACATTGGAACCCCCTGTCCTGAGCCTCTCACATCCCCCAAACTCCTGCATCCTCAATCTTCTGCCATAACACTCTTGCACCATTCACACACTACAAATCTGTGTCCTGAGCCCTTCATACTCCCAACATCTCTGCCCTGAGCCCCTCACACCCCCAACCCAAACTCCTGCACCCTCACAGCCACAAGCCTGTGGCTTGATCAGCACCCACCTGGGCCCAGCACTCCCCAGCCTGGAGCCCCCTCTCTGAGCCAGCATCTCCTTCTCCACATCCTCCTGCATCCAAATTCCCTCCCAGAGATTCTACCGCTCACTCTTTTCTACACCTAAATCCCTCATTCACACCCCAGAGCTCCGCACCTCCTGTCTCAACACAGTTTCTATGCATTTATATTTTTGGGCCGCAAAAAAAGGTACTGAAAAAAACCAGGTTCCAACTATATAAAGTTTGGGAAACCCTGGGTCCAACAGTCTAGCCAGCTTTCTATCCATCTTACAGTCCATGTATCCAATCCATACTTCCTTAACTTGCTGGCAAGAATACTGTGGAAGATGGTATCAAAAGCTTTGCTAAAGTTGGCACTGGGGGCTTTGGGAGGACCAGAAACAATTTATTTGCATATTCATCATTTGCTTAATGAATATGAAAATAAATGTTACCGGTCCTCCAAAAGCTTGTGAATGGGTTTACTGGTCCCCAGTATCAAAAAGATTGGAGACCACTTTTAGAGACTAACCAAAATATAAAAGAGTATCATGAGCTTTCGTGGGCACAACCCACTTCTTCAGGTGACACATATTTGATGCTACAGGACCATTGTTGTTTTTTAAGGTTTTTTTGTACCTTTAATTACCAGTTGGATAATTTTTTCCAGTGGGATGCCCTCATCAGGGTTTTTCACCCTTCCTGTAGGGCAGCTCTCCCTAATAATGAGTCTCACTGCTCGGAGAAGGGCATATTAAAGAAAAGTGCATGGTTCACGGGAACTGACTCCTGCCTCTGTATAGAGGCAGCAAGGGAAGGTGTGTGTGCATGTAGTTGTTAGCTTTAACCGATAAGCCTCGGCTTATCCGTTGTTTAAATGATTATACGCTAACATCCCTAAACTGTACCCTTGCTCTCCTCCTGCTTCACACTGGGGCTGTGTCTAGACTGTATCCCTTTTTCGTAAAAGGGATGCAAATTAGACACATTGCAATTGCAAATGAAGCGGGGATTTAAATCCCCCGCTTCATTTGCATAAACATGCTTGCCGCTTTTTTCCGGCTTGGGGCTTTCCCGGAAAAAAGCGCCAGTCTAGACGGGGATCTTTCAGAAAATAAAGCCTTTTCCGAAAGATCCCTTATTCCTTTTTTTAAGATCCCTTATTCCTTTTCCAAAAGATCCCTTATTTCTTTTTTTAAGAGGAATAAGGGATCTTTCGGAAAAGGCTTTATTTCTAAAGATCCCCATCTAGACTGGCGCTTTTTTCCGGCAAAGCCCCGGGCCGGAAAAAAGCAGCAGCCATGTTTATGCAAATGAAGCGGGGGGGATTTAAATCCCCGCTTCATTTGCAATTGCGATGTGTCTAATTTGCATCCCTTTTACGGAAAAGGGATGCTGTCTAGACACAGCCTAAGAGTATAAGGGGCACGTCTTTTGGCTATCAGTCTTGTTGCAAACTGCCAGATGGTCCTTTGTGCACTTCCCACCCTGCTCTGACAACTTGCATTTTGACTGCTGAGCCCTACTGACAGATTGTTCCCTCAAAACTAATTTCCCAGCATGGAAAAGCTATTCTGTATGAGCTGTTCAAAATGCTACGGGCCTGAGCCTCATAGACTTTAAGGCCAGAAGACACCGTCATGATTAAGTTTAATCTTTTTCATGATTATTTTTAGTGAAAGTCAGACAAGTTGTAGGTAATAAAAACTCATGAAGAACACCGACTTTTCCATAACTTTCATTAAAAATAAGGGCAGGGGTTTTGATGATATTTGAAGCCTAGGCTGGGGTAAAGACAACCTGAGCCCTGCTGGTGAAGGGGAGGATCTAGCAACTACCATTGTGGGGGGAGCAGCCTCAACAGCTCTGAACTAGGGATTTCCTGCCGCCTGTGGCAACAGCCAGCTTTGGGGTCCTTCCACAGCAGCTCGAGGCTCTGGGGTGTGTCTCATTTTGTAGAGATAAGGAATGATCTTTTTTCCCTCCCTGGTAAAATGGTTTTAACGTGGATAACTGTTTTCTCAGCCACTTTGCCTACAGAGTTCTGTGGAATCATTTTGTTAGTTTTTAAGGATTAGAGGTAGGGAAGTTACTGTACATTGGGTAACTAAGACAGAAATGTATTCCTCTAATGATCAGGCAGTGCAACTGTTAGGACCATCAAGCTATGAAAAAATTGACTTACATTCATTTTCAGAATATGATCCACAAGTTGGTGATTTATTGTCAGTAGATACCTTTTACGAAAGTGTTCACAATGGCAAATAATTTCCTGGTTTTTTAAAATAGCATTTATGGGTGTCAACATAAATGCTTATCTGACTCCTAAAACAATGTTTTTCTCTTGTTTGATTATTTTAAACTAGCAAGATGTTCTGGTTTGATTATTAATACCAATCATTTTACTATCTGAATTTATTTATTAATAGCTAACTGCAGTACTGAATGGTGAATAGGGCCATATCTCTTTTGCTAAGTACAGAAGTACCTGCCTTGGAGTCCTGCCATGTGCACATCTAAAATCTAAGCATGAACTCTAGACTGGCTCCCTAAAGGAAGTAGGGAGCAATACAGAGAGCATGCTCTTTGTTTTATTAGTGTTTGTGGCAGGGAGAATTTATAGTGTTAAGTGCCTGCAAAGGGTGGAAATATGTGACTTAGGGTGTGTCTAGACTACAGGGTTTTGTTGACAAAACTGGACTTTTGTCGACAAAACTATACCTGCGTTTACACTACCGCCGAGTTCTGTTGACATAATGTTGACAGAACTCAGCAGTTTTGTCGACGGCTGTAAACCTCATTCTACGAGGAATAACGCCTTTTGTCCACAGAGTTCTGTCTACAGAAGGCATTATTGCATCTGCACTGTCCTTTGCATCTACACTGTCATGTCGACAAAGCGGCTTGCTTTGTCGACAGAACTGGATGTAGTCTAGACACTCTTTGTCGCCAGAAGCTTTGTCGACAGTATCTGTCGACAAAACTTCTGTTGACAAAAGCCTGTAGTCTAGATATACTCTTAGACTCCTTTCTCTGGATGCGTTATAATGGAAAGGATATAAAGCTTTATTCTGTAGATGGAATGAATATTACCACATCTCTGTTACAAAACATACTCTATAATGTGAAAGAGGAGACTTGGGATTGAATACTTAAATCGAAATTCCACCCTTAGTTAAAACCTGCTGAAGTCAGTGGGATGGCTTGAATGTAACTGAGAGTTAAATTTAGCATTTAGGCCAAGGGAAGTACAGCTTGCCTATATTTATTAAGTGGAGAAGTTTTCTTTTACATTTCCAATGTTGTAATTGTCTTTCAGTGGGAGGACAGAGGTCCAGTCTGTGCAGTATGGTAAAGAAAAAGCAAACAAAGACAGGGTATTTGCCAGGTAAGCCATTTACATTTGTTTGCATGGAATTTAATGATGTGGTAATTAATACTTTCAACTTAGGCATTTTAGAAGGTTGCTTTGTCATAATTTTGACACAGTGGTGCACTTCAGTAAGCTTTCTCCCAGTACCTGTATATTTGGATGGAGATGTTAAGATAAACTACTTTTCTCTATTTTTTTTAAATTAATGGACATGCAGGATTTATCTCTTGTGAGCTGCTCTTTTGGTGAAGTTTAATCTATGCTGTGGAGTTATAATTTGAATACTAAAGCATATCTTTTTATCTGAGGCAGGCAGGAAGACGTGGCAGGGAATCTCATAACAGGAAAAAAAGATACTTTGTCTTCATTTTTGTGTGTTTGCAAATAAAAGATTGCAAACTCTTCAGGATAGGGACTGACTTCTTGTCTGTAGTGTACTTAGCACAATGCAGGGAGGGGCTCAGTATAAATAATAAACCCTACTGTAAGGAGTTTCTTACCTTCAGTCATTCTTTTGGGTATTTATGTGTTTATTGGAATAGTTTAAAATTTTAATTTCCTATGAAATATTTGCATAAAATGTCAGACTCTTCTAATATGTGCTTCAGCACTATTTCCTGATACTATCATAATTTTGCTATGATTTCTCTCGCGAATGCCTTCAGAAATGATTAATTATAACATAATTGGCTGACTACAAAATGTTCAGCTGAAGTGCAATTCTAATAATTATTTTTCTGCTGGATTCCGTAATGACCACCATATTCTAGGCCATTGGTCTCCCATGTTTTTATGCCCATAATCACTTTCAGAATTTAAGGGCAACTCAAGATCTACCCCGCCACTTCCCCAAAGCCCTGCCCTGCCCACTCCATCCACATGAGGACTCACTTTTACTGGGCTGGGGCAGTGGGTTGTGGTTCAGGAGGAGGATTGGAGTGTAGAAGGGGGTATGATATGGATGCTGGCTCTAGAAGGAGGCTCCTGTCCTCAGTGGCTGCATACGAATAGAAATTAATAAGACTGGGATTTCTCAGCTTGTAAGAGACAATTAAGGGGGAATACGATAGAGGTCTATGAAATCATGACAAAAGTGGTGAAAGTAATTAAGGAAAAGTTAGTTATTTGTTCCCTTAAGACAAGAACTATCGGTCATCAAATGAAATTACCGGTAATAGGTGGCAGGTTTAAAACAAATAAAAAGAAGAACTTTTTCCACACAATGCAGTTAACCTGTGGAACTCCTTGCCAGAGGATGTTGTGAAGGCCAGGACTTTAACAGGGTTCAAAAAAGAGCTATTTAGACATGGTCAGGAATGGTGTCCTTCTGTTTGTCTCTGTCAGAAGCAAGGAATGGGCAACATGTGGTAGATCACTTGATGATTATCTGTTCTGTTCATTCCCTCTGGGGAACCTGGCAGTGGCCACTGTTTAAAATAGGATACTGGACTAGATGGACCTAGAATGGCCATTCTTTTGTTTTTATGTTCGTATTTCATCATGTGGAACCATATGGACCTGAGTCATGATGAATATGGAAACTAGGTCCTTAGATCCAAAGGATAAACATTTACCCCTCAAGACAAAAGAATAAGCAGATAGCATTGGTAGGCTGTTATCCTCTGTGTACATCAGACCCTGGAAAATTGTGGTTAGTGGTTAGAGAGTACAGTCAAGCCTTAAACTTGGCATTTTCATTCTGAATGTACAGCACAGTGCAACATAAGTTATGTCAAAGAGATGACTAATTACTACTGAATCCCCTTGCCAGGACCTCTAGATCTATGCCTAGAATTTAATGGGATCATTGTGAGTTAGGAGCATCCAGTGCAATTGGCATTCATGGAATTGTGTTGGGCAGGGAATCTCCTCACTACAGAGGTAGCTCCATGAGGCTCAGAGCAGTTGTTCAAAATTTTTGCAGCTAGCCTCTGATAAACTGTACTGATTGTGTAGACAACAATTTTCAGAAACTTAGAACTTTGCCAATTCTGAGTGGATTTTCACAGATCCTCAAAAGAGATCATCCTGATCCAGGAACCAATTTCAAGTACCTTCTCCGAAACTTTTGAGACTCTAGAGTTCTTTTAAAACACGGACATGAGAAAAATAATTAACATTCACAGAAATAACTATTTTTTGCTAATTTCATACTCTGAGATGACTGAAATGTTTTTGCTTGCAACTTCCTGCATAGATTAAAAAAATCAGCCTGGGGAAGAAAAAGGCATGGGAAATTTCAGTGTGAACAGTTAAAGAAAGGTATAATCAACCTCTATCGTTAACAGTGTTAGGTAGCCTTAACTATAGATGTCGCTATAAGCTCTGTTCATAATATTTCAGAATCTGAGTTGTCTTTTTAAAGGCCTAATAGAAAAAGATGCCAACTTGTTTTTAAAATGAATAAGAGTAATCAGTCAGTCAAATATTTAGTTCTTTAAATTAGTCTATTTAATTTGTTTACTAAACTAATATCTAAGTATTTTTATAAATGAGGCTAATAAATTTGTCCTAAAAAGGAATTGTTTTGTATTAACTTTGCTGCTGTAAGTTTTGATTAACTGAATAATTTGATTTCTCACTCATTTTATTGCGATCTTCATTACATATACCATTGTACCATGCTTATATTTTCCCATGGTTGCATTTTTTCCATGTTCTTTTTGGTATATAGAAACAGTAGTATGGCTTAAATATATTTTTCTTTAGGTTTTCCCTTTCTCTGTGTTTTGTTTTTGTTTCTTACTGGGCTCCTTATAAATGCACATCTTTACAGTGGGTTGTTTTTTTGGGGGAAGAACTAATACTGCAATCTGTGTACTTAAATGCTTACCTCTATAGGAACATTTTGCTTTGTGTTCTAGTGGCTTTTTTGTCTATTAACATGTGATTTTTATTTTGAAGAATACCAATAGTGAATGAGTAAAACTGTGTACAAGACCATCTGTGCAGTTACTACTTTTTAGAAATTTCTGACCAGTTGAAAACTACACACCGTTCATATTTTGTTGTCATCTTATCAGATCTCAGAAGCTAAGTGTGGTTCAGCAGATACTGTATTTGGCTCCAGGAAAACATAGATGCCTCAGAATGTTGGAGGAGTCGTACTCTTGAAATTTCAGTAGACAGCACCCTTCTCTTTGAGTCAATTCCATAACGAATGCCTCGGGGTGCTGTGGGCATTGTGGCTTGGGAAGCTATCTTTTTGATTAAATGTGAAGTCAGGAGTATGATTACTCCAACATTCTGTTGAGTTTCTATTCATAAGAATAGATTTGTTTAATTCAGGTGTCAACCTAAACTCCCTCCTGCAGTTTCAATTGACTGCAACTTTCTTCCTCATATCTATTCTAAGCTGTTTCAGGGCTGTTCTTAACAGATAAACATCTGGTGCTTGTATCCTAGATTTGACTTGCTTTTGGTGAATAAAGCAATCTATGTATTGATTGCATATTAATTTGTAAGGTGCACTGGGACTTCTCAGAATGAAAAGTGGTACGAAATGTAAGATGTTTGTAAAATACACTACATATGTACAAAGGGCTGACAAACAATTCCTCTGAGACCTATATCTTTGCATCGTTTACCTATTGTGCATCTAAATGCCAAACTATAATACTGAGTTTTCGTTCCTTCATATTAATATAGAGGCTAATTCTTGATCACATACTTTTGCTGGTGTTATGTGAATTTTTTTCCTATAACTTGCTCTTCTGAATTTTGAGCCTCACTAGACTTTTTTTTTGTTTGTTTTATATAGATCTGGTTTTTTTTAAATGTTGGCAGTTAACATTTCTGTTGATATTACAGTTGGTTCTGATAAAGCAGGCTTGTGTTGTTGTGTGTTATGAAAACAAGAATATTAGGAAAGATGCTATAGGATGATATAATAGGCTGCTTGCAGTGGAATATGTAGTATTTAATATCTAAGGTATTAATCAATTTGTAAGCACCTAGAGGATAAAGGTAATATGTGAAGCTGTGTTTTAGTCAGGGGTATCTTTAGTAAAAGCATGGACAGATCATGGGTAGTAAATAAAAATGTACAGAACATGATCTGACCTTTACTTCTACTATATGCCCTGATTAAATTTTGGGGTGTGAACAAGGGATACCGTGTGTGTGTGGGGAGGGGAAGAGCGGCAGCCTGGGAGTGCAGTGGATGTTTGGGGGGAAGCAGTGACAATGCACGGCTTGGTATCTTCACTGTTACTTGGAGCAGGGGAGGGTTGGCAGGGCTGGCAGGCTCCCTTCCTCACTCGAGTGGGAGCTGCGGAGGTGGTGCCTGCAGGCAGAGACAGCGTGCAGAGCTGCCTGACTGTGCATCCACTGAGGCACTAAGGGAGAGAGATACCACTGCTTCCAGGGAGCCTCCTGAGGTAAGCACTGCCTAGAGGCTTCCTGCTCTAAACCCCAGCCATGAACCCCTTCCCAATCCCAAACTCAGGTGCTGATGACTCAGGGCTTCCTGAGTTCCTCAGGTGGCCCCCTCGGTCAGTTGTAATGGATGCTGCAGAAGTCACAGAATCGGTGATCCCTGTGACACACTCACAGCATTAACACTAATGACTTGTGTAAGGGAATATAGAGTTGATTTATAAATTTGTAGATGGCATCATGCTGTAAGAGAGGTTGCTAGTACAGGATGGGATAAAACGACAGAAGTAGAAATCAAAACAACTATCACCAATTGGAGAATTGGTCTGAAAGCAGGAAGATGAAATTCAATAATGAAAAGCACAAAGGTACGACACTTAGGAAAAATCAAATGCACAACTACAAAATACGGAACAAGTAGCTGTGTGCTAGTACTGCAGAAAAGGAACTTGGGTTATAATGGATCGAATATTGAGGATCAAATATTGAGGATGAGTGAAAAATGTGGTCTCTTTGCAAAAAAGGCTGATATGATGTGATGAATTATAGAAGCATTGCATGTAAAACTTGGGAGGTAGTTGTCCAGCTGTCCTCAGCACTAGTGAGCGTCAGTTGGAATACTGTGCCCAATTCAGGATGCCACACTTTAGAAAGATATGGGCACGTCGGAGAGAGTCTAGAGCAGAGCAACAATTATAAAAGGTTTAAAATACCTGACCTATGAAGAAAGGTTAAAAATAACAGCGTGTGAACCATTGCAAAAAGAAGACCGAGTACACCTAATAATGAAAATGTTCTTATAGAAAGGATGTTGTGTGATTGTTCTCCTTGCCTGCTGAAGATAGGACAGGAAGTAAGAGGCTTAATCTGCAGGAAAGGAGATTTAGGTTAGATATTAGGAAAATCTTTCTAACTATAAGCTTCAGAGGGGTAGCCAAGTTAGTTTGTTCAGGATAAACTTAAAAAACAACAAATAGTCTGGTAGCACTTTATAGACTAACAAAACATGTAGATGGTATCATGAGCTTTCGTGGGCACAGCCCACTTCTTCAGATGACTTGGAGTGTTGGATGTCCAGAACACTCCGACCCTATATCCAACACTGGACATCCAGATGGGGACCCATTTTGACAATTCAGGAGGACTTGGTGACCCAAGGCAATTCAAAAACGGGGGGAGGGAGGGAGGGCAGAGCCACTTGGGGAAACACTTGGCGACCCTTTTGAAATGTAATGGCAACCCATATTTGGGTCCCGACCCATAGGTTGGGAAACCCTTCTATAAGCAGAGGTTTCTAAAAACAGGCTAAAAAACACCTGCTTATAGCTGGTCCTGACTCAGTGCAAGGGGCTGATCTAGATAATTAATGTTCAAATACAGAATACCAAATTTGCCACATACATGTATAAAAACCTCTAATAATTGCTGTACTTTCTGCATGAAATTTTGCTTCAAGATTATGCATCTTGATCCAAGGTCCATTAAGGCCTATGGGAAGACTCTCTGACTTCAGTGGACTTGGGACTAGGCCTCAAATTTGTAACTACAATATTAGTGCATATCTTACCCTTGTTGAGCAAACTGAAAAATACAGTGTATATTGTCGTAAATTTTAGCAGTTTTGTTAAATAGCTGAAGATATTGAGAGAGGTACTTACTTCCATATGTAGCTAGCTTGATAAGAGAAGGAGACATTTATAAACTTGTAATGTATTTTTATTTTTGGTCACTGCTATTCATGCCCCAATTCATTTACTCTTTTCTTCTCTTCCTCACCTAACTAGACTTTTTTTTTCCATGTGCTTCCTGAGTGTTGTCTCACTTGTAAAAGGAAGACTTGATACATGTTAAGAATTGGTCAGATTATCTGTGCTGAGTTGTTTCGTGTGACAACAGTGTGAATTAAATCAGAGTGAATAAAGCTCCTCCAACAGTGGTGAAAAGGTGAAAGTGCCTGACTGGCAAGTTATCTGTTGTAATGTGAGAACCACTCCATGTGTTTATTTAGTCCTTTCTTCTAGGTTTCAAATTTGCATATGAATTCCAGCTCAGCAGTTTGTCTCTGCAGTCTTAGATTCTGTCTGAGAATGGCAACTAGCAAGTCCGAAACTCTGTGCCCAGGGAGGTTAAAGTGCTCCCTCACTGACTTTTGGATGTTTCCATTCTTAATATCTGATAAGAATTGCAACAACCAAAAACTATTGGTAAAATAATAAAAAAAAAAATCCTTTGCCAGTAATTTAATTCAGCTACCAAGAGGAGGCACCTATATTAATCAGACTATTTACTACCTGTAACAGATATAGTGTGGATACTGATTCTTTTCCTTTGCACAGCAATGGCGTAAGTATTTAGAAGATCTTTGCAGTTGTTCAGCTTTGGTACAAGATTTCTTCCACTAACATTTGCATCATCTTTCCTTCAAATGTATCTGTCAGAAGACATCCATCAACCATAATGACCTATAAAAAGAAAGCAGAGAAATAGAGTTTGTAGGAGCAACAGTATCAATAGATGAGAACAAAATTATTTGGAAAGTTCTTGAAAACTATTAATTGAGTGATCTCTTGGCTGTATATTGTCCATACAGCCCTTGAGAAAATACATAGATTCATTAATCTCTGGTGGACCATCAAAATACATTGCTTGGCCCAAAAGCAAAGGCAATATTTATATTGTGAATAGCATCTAAAAGCCCCAGACACAGACATGTATTCCCTGGCACCAGTATGGAAGAGTACTTGTCTCCATTGCCCTAAATCCAATTCAGGTACCTCATCCATCCATCCATCTAATTGAGATTTATGAGTAAATCATCTGTCTGGGATTTTATACTGTGTCTATCACTATGGCATAAGAGCACACTGGTAGTGGGCAGGTATCACCAATTCTGCTGTAGTATGTAGATTGCCTTATACTAATGATTGTTGTTTAAGTGTTGGTCTCTCTGTGGATTCCAGACATAGGTGTGAATGTGCCTTATGCTCCAGAGCCAGAGAGTTCATAGTAGTGTCCATTGATACCTTGTGTTGGCTATGTGGCGTGTCCAGGGCTTTAAGAGGTTGCACATGTTGATGGCGTTCTAGTTCCCTCTTAAAACTGCATGGCCAGAGTCAGATCCCCTGTTCTTCAGTGCTCCTAGCTTGCTTAATAGTACTATCTTTTTCCTTTTTGCCTCGTATATCATTTGTTTCTTTTATAACCATAGTTAGTTGTCTGTTTTAGATAGCTAAGTGTCCCTCATTGGTTTTCTCCTGTGCTGGACTATCTTCTGACCTGGGGACTATGCCCAAGTAAGCTGGCTTTAAGTACTTCGTTTCATGCGTGCCTTCGCTCCTCTGTAAGCAGCTAACACCAACACTGCCTTTATTGTGTAGGCAAAGCGCATATCCCAGCTCACTGCTCTGTATGCTGCTCCTTTCTGTCCTGGATTCAAGAAGCTCAGAAGTTTTGTCTCCATATATTCCTGATGAAAGAAGCAATGCAGACACATGCCCCTTCTGATCTGTCAGAATGACAACTGGCACCAGCAAACCTATCTGTCTCACTTTGGCTTATCAGCCAACTCATAGCTTACCTACGCGCATGGACCGCCCATGCCAGACAACCCCTATATTTGGCCATTCTAGTCTGCTTGGGACACTGCTGCCACTGTGGCACCTCATGCCTACACCACCGACCATCTTTACTTCCCACTGATCCCCTCTCTGTCTATGGGGATCCCTGCAAAGTCCCCACTTTTCCAGCACCCTCTGTCCTGTACCGACAGCTCCCTCAGACCTGAATGGGGCTTATTTGTCTCCTCATGATGCCATCATCTCACCTGCACACTCTCCTCTGGAGGACCATGTCCAATACCAGAGCCTTTTCCATCATATGACGATGGTGCTCATTGTCCCCGTGGAAAAGGTCAAGGACCGTCACAATCCGTTCTTAGACATTTTGCAGCCTGCTGGGCACTCCTGAACTGCATTGCCCATACATGATTGCATTCTCCAGCTGGCACAAGCAGTTTGGTTCATCACAGCCTCCTGCACCCCCATTCAAAAAACAGGCCAAGTGCAGGTATTTTGTTCTAGCTAAGGGAACTTCTTGTTCCCTCCCACCTCCAACCTCCTTGGTAGTCCGGGCAACCACAGATTGTGTTTACCAGGAATATCTCCATTTCACTTGCTCAGACTGAGCCGGAAAAACCTTGACCTCATTGGCCACAAGGTCTGTTCCTCTGATTGTCTACAATTCCACATTGCCGGTTACCAGATCATTCTGGCAAAATAGGACTTCTTGTCCTACACAAAATGAGGAATTTCAAGTCTTCCTGCCCCCACTATATAGGACATTAGTGCCATCTGGATGAGAACAAAGTTAGTCACCTTCAGGCAGCAGTCAATGCCACTAATACTATGTCTCATTCCCTGGATTTTAGACTAGTTCACCAACGTGACTCCTGTTTAAATCCAGTAGTTTGTTTCCCAAAGGAGGTCCAAACCACACTTGAGGGCCTTCCTTGTGACAATCAAAAACTCTTCAGCTATGAAACAGATGAATCCCACTCTAGGAGTGCTGGCTCTATGTACACTGCCGCTACAGACAGACAGCACCCATTATCCCTCTGATCCTGTTTGATGTACCAAGCCTATGCATGGTGCTAACTTGAGCACTTTCATTGCCACCCTGTCAGCTGATGGTCAGGGCTGTGTGTGTGTGTGTGACTCACACGCAAGTCTTTAACTGCTGAGACACAAGGTCCCGTCGCAGTGGGCAGCCTAGGAGGCTGAAGGGCGCCCCGAAAAGTTTAACGTCCATGTCTTTTACCGCTAGGACCGGAGTCCCGTCGTGGAGGGCAGCCAATAGGCTGACAGACGCCCCAGAATTTAACGTCCATGTCTTTTACCGCTAGGACCGGAGTCCCGTCGCGGAGGGCAGCCAACAGGCTGACAGACGTCCCAGAGTTTATAGGAAGAGCTTATTACATCTCAGATTTTAACTGCTAGGATACATGATCCCTTCGCAGTGGGCAGCCAGAGAGACTGAGAGATGCCCCAATGGATCTGTCCTCTGGAAGCGACACGATCCAACGCTCAAGCTCCCCTTATACCTGTCCCTTATGACCGGTTGAAGTTCTTTTAAATTGTGCTTGGTTCTGTTACAGCAACTGAAGGAGTCAGGTTAAAACTTAATCAGTTACAGGTTTATTAAAAAGGCTTATAAAGCATGTGGTTACAATGGCTATTGCTCCACTTCTTAACTGCTAGCAAATATAGATCTTAAAATGGTTACAAAGGAAAAAGGAGGATAGAAAATAATGGTACCAAGTGATAGCTTAATCTTTAAAGAGATCTAACGCTATGTATATACTTAAACAAAGGACACATACAGGTACAATTTTTACCCCCTTCTGTGCCTCTTGACTCCAGAGGATCAGGCCAGGGTCGGTCCCTCAATTCCTCGGAAAGACGAATACGAGGTGGGCGTCCCCATGGAACCTCGGGAGGTCAAACACCTAACCTGACCAGCAGATAGATGGTAGATTGACGCTCAGAGTGTGTGTGCTGCTGGACCCATCTTTATACTCCCTAGGGGCCCGTATCCTCTTTCTTATCTAAGATGCCAAATTGTACTGGTCCGTTTTGTGGCGCCAGTTCTTACAAGGGAGTTTGAAATAATTTACACTTGTAAGAGAGAGAGAGCTAAATTAGGAGTACTGGACATTCTTTGCTGGGGGGAGATTTCTCCCCCCTGGATGAGTGTGTGGTCGTATCAATATGGGTTTCAGTCAAGGGCACTCCTCGGCAGCCTCTTGGTCAGCGATTAGTTTGACCACCCTAGACACTGCACCTCTGCTTTTTAAATGTATTAAGAGCCTACTGGAAATTCCATCGACTAATCGATTAGTTGATTAAACTAAATTTAACATCCATAGTTGTAGCAGCTTTATAGCTTCACCTCAGTTATAATACAGTAAAACTCCAATAGTCCGGCATCCAATAGTCCGGCACTCCTGATAGTCTGGCATCAAAATAGCAAGAGCCGAGTGAGTGAGCTTCGGCAAAAAATGAGTCACAAGGTAACAGCGGCAGCAGCTGAACTGAGCAAAAAGGGTAAAAAAGGCTTAAAAAAACTAAAACATTACAGTATACAGTATGTACAATAAAAAGGGTTAAGAACACTTTATATACAGTATATAATGTATACAGTATATATATATAACCATCTTACAGTACCTCCTGATAGTCCGGCATATCTGATAATCCGGCACCACCTAGGTCCCATAGGTTCCGGATTATCGGAAGTCTACTGTATATAATGAATGTCTTCATCGCTGAATGTTCTTGGCTATTCATTTTCCTCCATGCTGTGCTACCATACTGAGTTTCTCCACCTCTGCCTATGTGTTTGGCTGGGCAGGTATAAAAGTCAGTCCTTATTCCTGTTCAGGTAGTGCCTTCTCCCAACTCCGTGGACCTTGTAGCATCTCTGATTCTGCAGATTGATTAGACTATGGGATTAAATCTTAAAATGAGTGTATTGCTAAATGGTCCCTTGCTCTCAAGTGGGAAGGGAGGCCAACCCAGTTTACTGTATCAGGGAGCAGCATTTGGGCTCAGGTCTCACTGGCAGGGCTGAGCTGTAGCTGCATAGTAACATGCAGCAGCAGTCTGATGCTTTCACCCCATTGGGTGGGACACAGCTGTGAGCAATGATTAGGCCCAGCCTTCTAGCTGGGAGTAATTAACAGTCTTAGCTTCTTGCCTTTTGGATGGGACAGAGCAGGGAGTAGGACTTAGCCTGAACCTCTTGGCTAAGGCAGCCAGCAAACACACAGTTATAGGCTCACACGCTTGTGGCGGGTTCTGAGCAGAAGCCACAAACCAAGCAAAGGCTTTCTGGCTTATGGGGGCAAATGCCAACACCCCACCTGCCATCCCTGGGTCAGTGGCTAACCCTGCCCCAGAAACAAAATTGGACTAATGTCTGGCTTCCTGGAGGAACTTCTACCACATTCTGAAGAGGGGATTCTTCAGTCTGAGTCCTCTGTCTCCTCAGGACACAATGTTGATGACTGTTCCAGCAGCTTCTCCCTAGGGTTGGTCTGCCCCCAAAGGCAGGGCACTGCACTGTGTGGGGTCAGGTAATAGTGGTCGACAGCAGACTGGAAAGGTCTGTTTTCCTTCAGAGATTTCTGCCCAACTGAGCTGCAGGGCCCTCTCTTTATGATTCCTGCCCCATCCTTGTATTTCCAGTGAGTGGGGTGGGGCAGGTCTGGCTCCAGCCACCAGGGGCCAGCGTAGAGGTCTCTTTCTCAAGTCTAGAGGGAGGCCACTCTGCCTCACTACAGATGGCTATTCTTTTTAATAGAGAAGAAAACTCATCCACTGATGCATCTAGATTGAGAATTCTAAGGGAGCTTTCAAAGGCCATACAATCATTCGGAATGGCTTGGTGATTTACTTCCTCCCCTCATTAGAAAGTTATTTTGAATAATCTTAACACTTAAAGTGATGTAGAAGAAAAACTAAATCAATACTTAAAATATTTTAGATTATACCTAAAAGTTATCCAAAGAGAGACTGTGTAGAGTTAGACATAGAGATTAAAAATTAGCACTCGGGTCAGAAACCAAAAAGCCACACCATCGAAAAGCTCATGCTATAGTGGGGAAATTTCGAAGAAAAAGTTACCACAAGAACAGGAAATGGAGGCAACAAACATAAGTGGGTGTGACACTGATGCTAGAACTGTTAATAAAATAAAATATTTCAAGTTAAACATTGCTGGTGCAATTGTATATGATGGTAGCAGAGAGTAGTATTCAAAGAGATCAGAACCTGAATGTAGAAAAATAAGGTGAGTTTTTTCCTTGAGTGACACTGTTTGTAGATTAAAAAACATGAGCTTTTTTATCTTAGAGAAAGTTGTATTCACCTTTATTTCATCTGTTACTGCCTATAAAAAGTGGAGGAATGTTTTCAAAGTTTAATATCTGAAGATTGGGGTAGTTAGAGCAATATTGTTTTAAAGAGGTGAAAATTATCAATGTCATGAAGTCCTAAAATATACTCCTTTTTAAAATGATTCAAACACACTTGTGAATGTGAAAAGTTGTGCCTCTAACTCTGTTTTAAATGTTCAGATTTTTAGCTGCAATGAAGCATCACATTTTTCTAATTCAAAATTTGATACATTTTTGTGTTTAGTTTATAAAATTTCTGTTTTTGTGATTTCCATCTGTTAGTTTTCCATAGCTTTCTTCAGAACATCAAAGTGTTTTGCACTTTATACTTACTTTTGTGCCCAATTCGAAATCTTTGTACTACACTAACTTGAAAGCAAGGTGCATTGGTGTGAAATACATCTATACCAAATACCTAACCATGTTTAGTTCTATGGAAAGCATCTTAGCAAATCCTACTAATACCAGCTAGTATGTCATCCTAATTGTTTTACTAACTTAAATAAATAAATGTAAAGTAATATTCATTTGTAGCTATTATGTTATGCAGGGAAAGGTAAATTCTCTTGTAGCAAAAACAGGAAATACAGCATGATAAAATCATATTGAAAGTACTATATTTCCCCCCATGTAATCTTATCTTTATCTTTCCACCTCCCATGATCTTCGGATTTTTGAGAGAACTTCCAGAATTTTGTTGTGTAATTTTTCATTATCCTGATACAATTTCAAATCAGTTATTTACTTCATTCTTGTAGATCCCCAAGCAAACCCTTGGCACGGAAATTGATGAGTGGGATGGACTGGGAGGTAGTAAGTAGGAATTCACTGACTGATGACAGATTAGAAACACAGAGCCTACCATCACGATCTCCACCTGGAACCCCAAATCAGTAAGTAGAGTATCCTGTCTGCAGTCGTCATGGTCTGTTCACCTCTTATTTGTCCCTTATTGCTATGTTAAAACAAAACATTTGTTCATTAACAAAAAAGTGGGGTCTTTTCAACGAGGAAGTTTCTACAAATTAGCTCTTAACATCTCTTCATGTGGAATTCAGTGTTTGAAGTTTTGATTTTGCTGACAATCTTTGGTTTATGATCATTCTAGACACATCTCAAAACATCTAACCTATAAAAATAAATATTTTTCAATAAATATTTTTCAATAAATAGTTTGAAGAGTTTCTCCAGAAGCTTTCTTGAATGATAGCTAAAAGCTAGATTAGAATTACAATACATCTAATATATCTGACAGTGCTTATAGAGTATGAGAGATGATAAATATGGCTTTAAAAGATGACATTAATAAAACTCAGCTGTATAATTATTTTATTCAGGAATCTTTTTATAATTTAACATATTGGTTCTATAATACAATACCTCATTTTAAAATGTATTCTACGTCTAGGCTATAAAAAGTACTAATGGGTTAATTTCCCTGTTTTTCTTCATTTCTTTTGTTCCCTGCAAAATTAACTTTCCAAACTTCATGAAGCTTCTTGTTTTCTATTCAGTGAACTAAAAGAATTCTTGGTTGTTTTTTTTAACAAAATTGCAAAGCAGTTCTTTTAGAATGCTGAAAGTGATGCTGAATGAGAACTATCTACAGTAAAACTCCAATTGTCCAGCATCTGATGGTCCGGCACTCCTGATGGTCCGGCACCATCAGGAACCCGGAAGTGCTCCGGGCAGCCGGACCATTGGAACTGCTCTGCCCCCAGCTTCCCCGATTCAGCCGCTGCTAAAACTGACCAGCGGCTGAATCGGGGAAGCCGGAGGCAGAGCTGCTCTGCCCCGGCTTCCTGGAATCAGCCCCTGATCAGTTTCAGCAGCGGCTGACTTGGATACACCTGGACAGAGCAGCTGGGGTGCTGCTGGGTTGGTCTTGCAGCGCCAAGGGTTGGCGCTACCAGACCAACCCGGCAGCAACCCAGCTGCTCTGTCCCAGGCATCTGGATTCAGCCGCTGTTGAAACTGACCAGTGGCTGACTCCAGGAAGCCCGGGGCAGAGCAGCTCTGCCTCGGGCTTCCTGGAGTCAGCCGCTGGTCAGTATCAGCAGTGTCTGACTTGGGGACAGCTGGGGCAGGGCAGCTGGGGTGCTGCCACGTTGGTCCAGTAGCGCCGAGGAGTGGCGCTGCGGAACCAACCCTGCAGCACCCCAGCTGCTCTGCTCCAGGCGTCCCCAAGAGCAGTTGGGGTGCTGCCGGGTTGGTCTCGCCGCACCAATGGTCGGTGCTACCGGACCAACCCGGCAGCACCCCAGCTACTCTGCTGCAGGCGTCCCCAATTCAGCCGCTGCTGAAACTGACCAGCAGTGGCTGAATCGGGGTCGCCTGGGGCAGAGCCGGACTATCGGAAGAGGGGGCTATGAGGGGTCTGTGGTATCATTCCCCCCACCCCAGATCCCTCATAGCCCCCCCTTCCAATAGTCCGGCAAATCTGATAATCCGGCACCTCCTGGGTCCTAAAGGTGCCGGATTATCGGAAGTTTACTGTAGTTGTATATTACATAAACAGTGACCTCTTACTGAATGTGCCTCATCTTCAGAACATTTATTCCAACTTGTTATGCTAATATCTGAAACATTTTATATTTAAAATATTTAATAATAATGCTTAGATTGTACATTTTATCCATTGATCTCAAAGCATTTAAAAATGAATGAAATATAAATGGACCCATTTTTCAGATGGGACAACAGAAGCAGAAAGTTGAAGTGTGACTATCATGGGGTTACAAAGTAAGGTTGAGGACTGTTTGGAATAGAATGCAGAGCTGAAATCCTGGCCTTATTTAAGTTAATGATAGTTTTGCCATTCTCGTCACTAGAGGCAAGATACCGCCTCAGATCCTCTCGACTGCCAGTCAAGTCTATCCACTAGTTCATGTGGTTATAAGCAAAATTTCTTTCTTTAAAGTTTGGGAGGCATGTTCACATTTTTAGTATTTGTGGCAAGAGAGGGTTTTTCAAAAGTTCCTTTTACAAAATGATAAATAAACCATTCTTCATTTTCTTTCTGATTTGGTTTCAGTATTTTTGAAGTAATAAAAGGAGTTTGGGAATTTGAAATAATGGAATTGAATGAAAATGAATTAATGGAATTACAATTCAATGTTTAAAGTTCTTCAGTAAAATGTATATGAATGTATGCTTACATTTAGAAGTAAAGTAAATATTTTTTTTTAAATTGTGCATTTATAGTTTTAGGACAGTGAAGATTAAAAGTGTCAATAGAAGAATTTTCTAGATGCTTAATTATTCTTTTCACATTTAGTCGCAACTCTGCATTTACTCAAGAGAGAGCCCGTTTACGTCCATCTTCAGTTGGACATTTGGTGGACCATGTCGTTCACACTTCACCAAGTGAAGTTTTTGCAAATCACAGATCTCCATCCTCCACCCAGGCTAATAGCATCATTCTGGAATCATCACCGTGAGTTCAGCAATTATATTATTTTATTGCTGTAGCACATTTGAGGCCCTGATAGAGATAGTTCTTACCTTGGAAAGTTTATGTAGTTCCCTTTAGTATTTATCAATAAAACCAGGACCAGAAAACATAATTTGTAAATAAGTATTTTTAGATGGCAGTAATATATATTTATCTGATGATAAAAAGATAAATTGCTAGCATAAGAACCTATCCTTCAAGCATTATGGTGGTGTAGGATTTTACTCATGTCTTAACTCCATCAAACCATCTGAATCAAAGTATGAGAGTATCACTCTTAATACACAAGATTTTTCTGCAAAAAGGATAATACATGATTATGTAGTATGATGTAAAGGATTTAGTGATGTGTTTGGAAATTCTGCATTATTCTTATGGGTCAAAAACTGTATGCTCTTTCTCAGACTCTCCCTTGTTCTGTTAAATAGCTGATTTCTTGTAAAGGTCACAGAAATTAGTCTTGAAAAGCCCTTTTTGGAAAGGATAGTGGCTTTGCAGATCATTTCAGGCATGGATGTTCCTTGTATAAAAAGTGGCATGGAGGAAAGTGGAAAGACACTGTTCCTAAGACACAGTAATTTTAGGTATCTAAGTTCCATTTTAAAACATGTAGTATGTCACATGAGTGACGTATGTCACTTTTGAAAATAGAACCTAGGCTTCTAATCATTTATGCATTTATGAAATGTTTACTTTATTGGTTCTTTGAAATGCCAAAATATTATTGATTTGGGATTAAGGATGTTAAATTTAGATTAATATCTAATCAAACAGTTGATGTAATTTTCATCGACTATATGATTAGTCGATAAGGGAGCCTCCACCTTTGAAATGTAGCAAGAGCTTCACTGGCTCTTGCTACATTTCAAAGGCGGAAGGGCGTGGAAAGCACAACCAGCAGGGGACTCAAGTAATCCCTTGCTGGCCCTGCACTCCTTGCTTTTGAAATGTACAAGAGCTGGGGGGGGGGAGGGAGGGAGGAGAAGACTCTCGCACATTTCAAAAGCAAAGTGCCTCCAGGAGCACAGGGCCAGCGGGGGACTGTTTGAGTCCCCAGCTTGCCCCATGCTCCCGGCAGCGCTGCTTCTTTTGAAATATAGCAAGAACCCTTGCTACATTTCAAAGGTGGAAGTGCCACCAGCTCCCTGTTGTGCCCCTGCCACTTCTCCCCCTGGAGACAGTGCTAGAGGGAAGCAGCTTTTAAGCTGGCTACCGCCCAACACCAGATCCTGTTCCCCCCCCCCCTTTCTCTTATAGAGGCAGTGAGGGGTGGAGATGCGACTAGTCGAGTCACTAGTCGACTATCCAATAAGCATTTACTCATTGGATAGTTGACTACTTGCTTACGTCCCTATTCAGGATTTGATAACTATAAAAGGACAGAGAAATCATTATTTTAAAAAAACCTGTGGACAAAAAATTAGTTTTAAATCACTTTGCACCAACTTAGAGTCTGGATAACATGTTGCAGACCACTTTTATGTATTAAAGATACATAATACAAAAGTGATTTTTATGTTTAAAAATTTCTTTGGACTGTAAACTGAGAGAGCTTAACGTTAAGGAACTAAGAGGGTTATAGCTCTTGGGATCCTTGTAGTATTAAGCATGCTTATATGTGGCATATTCCAGAAGAGATGCCTTGCGTTACTTACAGATTCAATTAATTTTAATTTGAAGAATATACTTTTCGCTGCCAGAAAGATTTATTCTTTATTGTGTTGTTTTAATCAACTACAACTAACGGGTTTGCTGAATTGTGTTTTGATTACTTTTATTGTGGAATGTTTGCAATAACAGATACTGAGATCACTGCACTTTCTTTTAGCAGAATGGAAAGGTCTGTAAATAAGATACAGCTCAGTGCATATTTATGGTAAAAGGTTTTTAAATAAAATTAAATCTAATTCCAAAGTTAGAGACTGTATATCCTGGTACCTGTAGTATTTGGGGTCAATGAATCCTTGACCTAGCTTACTTTATTGCAGACACAGCTGGGCTATCAGTGCAAATTACAGGTGTTTCCTGTATTCTGGATAATAAACTTTCAAATCTTACATATAACATGCCAGATTTTCCTTTTGACACATTATCCTCCACAGCAAATAAAGGAAAGTATCTGTTGCAGAACAATGTAGAAATGTGTTCATAGTGAAGTACTGTGAATAACAGACATTTGAAGTACTGTGAATAACAGACATTTATTGTGACCATAGCATGTTGTTTGTCCTCGTGTTCCTCTAGCTATTTCATAGTCTGGTGACATGTTTGATTGCAATTTCCTGAGATAATTAAAATACCTCCTATGTTAATTTTAAAAATACATGGCAGGTGTTAAATTTAATAAATTCATGTTACAAATATGAAACTATTTCTTTTGGAATATTAAAAGGCAAACTGGATATTTATAACAAGTACATGCAAAGTTTGTCAGTGTGGGGTTTTTTGTTATGTTTTGTTATGCAAATTGTTGAATGTGGTAACACAAAGCTGCTTTGACTGCAAAATAGGCTGCTTTCAGTGACATTGTCTAAGCATTCATAAGGAAATTCAGAGCTGACTGAGCAAATATAAAGCAATGAAGGATTTGCCCAAGAGCTGATTATTAGTTCTCACAATTCATTATGCTAATATGTTACTGTCCTTTACACTGTTAATACTAAAGTGCTCATTTAAGTATCTTTTTTCAAATGTTTGCTATAAGTTCCTATCTTCTATAGGATTCATTAACTCGTACATGCATATTGATAGCCAAAAAGATGATTTTTTTTTAACTTTGTTTTTGGAATGATTTGTTTTTTGAACTTTTAAAATCACAGCTGCCCAGACGTTAACATTTACACAAAGACATATCTTACCTATCCCTTTTAAAAGATGAGTAAACTGTCAGCCAGTGTTAATTGAATAAATATTCAACTAAAAGAACTCTAAGCACTTATAATGGGCCAGTGCCTAAATAATGTATAACTGCCTTGAAAGTTAATTAGTAAATGTTAGTAATCAGTTTTTCTCTCTCCACAAAAACTGATGAAAAACTGTTTCCATTGCTGCTGTTGGAACTTTGCAGAGAGGGTAAAATAAAACACATGTTGCCCTTTTCTGATAAGAGTGAACAAGTTACCAAGTTCTTTGTGGAAGCTGCTATTGAATAAGCATGTTTCCTAATATGTTTTTATTTCCTTCTGTTATAAGTCTCAGCTTCTGCAGTCATTACAGTTTGAACAAATAATTGCCAGCGGGATGGAGGGGTGTTTCAACCATCCTGTTGGTGCAAAAATTGTAATTTGATAAAATTTGGAAGTTAAGCATAAAAATCTGTGAAATGTAGAAATAATAAGTCTGCCAAGGAAGGTGTCAACATGACTTAAGATTGAGGTTTCTAATAGCTTATACTTTTAAAGTAGACATTTTATTATGCTTAATCTTTTCATTTTCTTTTCCTTGTTTGTTTGGTTTTCTTGTTTAATTTCCTAGAAATGTATTAGGTTTTGTTTAAAAACTGATAAAAACCTGAAAATTAATGTGAAGGGATATTCACCATGTGCCAGTTGAAGAATTATTCCCCTTTCTGCTGTGGTCAGGTGGTCTCTTCTGTGGGGAACCTGCTCTCTGTCTTCCTCATTTTCCACTCACATCCACTACCGCCAATGTAGAGGAAGGGAACAAAGCTGAAAAGCTGAGGTCAGGAGGGCAGCAAAGACTGTTTTATCCCTGTAACACTGAGTTCCTTCCTGCTGCCATTTGTTCAACCAGATCCCATTAGCTTTCCTGCATAGGGTCTGTGGGGCAGAGGAAGTAGGTGGAGCTCTGTGCCCTAAGGCCAGTTGCTGCAATTACAGTTCTTGGCTTACCCAGGACTGAGAATCACCTTGTTACTCGCTGCCTGGGATGTGAGAGTTTGCTTGCTCCACAGCCATTCAAACACTCCTCTGAGCGAAAGCACTGGAGACTTCCCAAAAGTATGGGGGAGGAAGCCCTTCCCCCAAAGATTTACCTGTGAAGACCTCACCCTTGGCCAAGATGGAGTGGGGCCAGGGAGACTGACCCCCTGCTCCAGGTGCAGGAGGGTGAGCATCATATTGCCCTCAGCCCCCACATTGAGTGTTCACAGCTGCCCATGCAACTTTTATTATGGTCAGACTATGGCTCTAAGGCTCCTCACCCTTGCTGGAGCCAAGTTCTAGGAGACCCATACAGGCAGCTGTGGTGAGCCAGTGCACGTTCATGGACCTTCTGCCTGTCCTGGGCTGGGCAGGAACACACACAGCCCCCACACACAACCACAGGCAGGCTCTCTGACTGGGTGCCTTGCGGGCCTGGCCTCCAACAGGAAAAGGAGGGGGGGCGGCCATGCCTCCCCATCCCTATTCCATCACCACTGCATCTGTGCTATGCAAAGCCTTGCAGGTCTTTATCTGCAGGTTAATGGGTGCACCCCTGTTCCATTGGAATCATTCCCAGTGATATCCAGTGACTTGTTAGTCAGAAAATACGTATTATGTTCCCTTATTAACTGTTACTAGGATAACAACTGCCATATCTTTCATTTTTACCTAATGACCATTGCCTTGCGACTTACGTTTTGCTTGAAATACAATTAAATAAATTATATAGTATTGAATTTCACATGTGGCTGTCCAAGATACTTTAGATTTTGCCAAAAATCGAGTTAAAATGTTACAATGTCTCATAATTAAGTGAAAAAAGTTAAAAAATAATGAATAGTCCCTGCAGTACTGTAGAGACTAACAAAAATGTAGATAGGATTGGAGCAAATCTGGTTGCATCTCATGACCTGCAATCCCATAAACAGAGACAAACACCTACAGGATCTCTGTCAGGCATTCTGAAAACTAATATCCACCTGGGGAAATGAAAAAACAGAGGAGCCAGACAAGTACCCAAGCATCAGCTTCTTCAAGGTAGGCCCAACAAACAAAATAACAGAACACCACTGGTCGTCACCTATAGCCCCCAACTTCCTGCAGCACATCATTAACAATCTACACCCTATCCTGGAAAACAATTCCTCACTCTCACAGGCCAATCCTTGCCTACCAAGAGCCCCTTAACCTGAAATACATTATTTCTAGCAACCACGCAACACACCTCTGTCATACTTACCCAGGAATCCATCCTTGCAATAAACTCCAGTGCCAACTCTGACCACACATCTGTACAAGCAACTTCATCACAGGACTGAACCATGTAAACCACCACATTCGTGGCTCATACAACTGCACATTCACTATAATGGAATCTACGCTATCAAGTGCGGGCAATGCTCCTCTGCCATGTATATTGTCCAAGCTGGACAAAGTCTATGGCAAAGGATTAATGGACACAAATCAGATATCCGAAATGGTAACATACACAAACCTGTTAGGGAACATTTCAACTTGCCCAGGCACTCATCAATGGCTCAAAAAGTGGACCATACTCTTAGAAAGCAATTTAAAAAAAAGCAGGAGAGAGAAACTGTGGAACTTGCCTTCATATACAAATCTGACGCATTTAACCAAGGTTTGAGTAGAGACTTGAAGTGGATGGGCTGTTACATTCAACACTCAAATGACATGAAAAGCTCCACTTAAAGCCCACTGTTGCCTCCTTTAGCATGGACACTTTTTTGACAAGATTGTTTTTCCTTTTCTCTCCCCATCTCTCGTCTTTCTCTGCTATTTATTTGTACCTCTGGACTCCTTTCTCCATTCATCTGACGAAGTGGGTTGTGCCCAAGAAAGCTTACCATCTACGTTTTTGTTAGTCTCTAAGGTGCTGCGGGACCATTTAAGTTTTTTCAGTTACAGACTAGTACAGCTACCCTCTGAGATTCATAATTAACGGTTAGCAAAATAAGTCTTATATGTGATCAGACCAAGTAAGTGCGAAAACTCACATAGGTAAAGTTATGTGCCTAATTGTTTTCAAAGTTAGGCCCTGTCTTCATTGTAGTACTCCATCTGAGTTATAAGTATGTAGGTACTTAATAAAAACAGGTTTTAACTAAGAATGTAAAATCCCATTCAGTTGGTTAACCTGTTAAACATACTGTTTAATTGGTTAACTGATTAAAGTGGGGTGAATGCTCCAACCAAGGAGGGTGGGCAGGCAGGGGGCTCTTCTGGCCCTACACAGGACTGGGAGCTAGCTCCTGGCCCTGCCTGGGAGGGCTGGAGTAGCCCTTTGCCCGTGGCCTGCTGCAGGCAGGGGGCTGCTCCCAGGTACCAGTTAACTGTTACCCAGTAAGCATTATCCATTGACGGTGATACTTACTGGGTAGAAGGTTGACCAGTTACCTATTCACACCCCTAGTTTTAATGTAGTTGGTGGATAAGAAGGACTGTACTACTGTTAGTGTTTAGGGCTGATTTTTAAAGTCAGGGGAGTTTAAGCACTTGACTGCTCCTTTTTACCTCTGAAAAATCTCCTTCATTTGTAAGTATAAATGCTTAAAATAAAAGATGAGTCCTACATTTGTCATAAGAAAATTATGCAGTTAAATTCCAATGTCATAGAAGGTGGGCATGGGAATAGCAGGATAACCAGATCTCATTTTTTCAAAGAGGCAATCCTGTATTTAAGCCTTTCCTGAAAGTGTCCCAACTTTTTCGTAAAAACAGGCAAGTTGTCCTGTATTTTTGGTCTTCCCCACTAGCCCCTCCCTTCTCCATAAATACTGGTATGTTCTGTTCCTGGCTAGATCCAAGCTTGACAGCTGCCTGTCCACAAGTGGTAAATGGCGGGGGGGAATCCAGTGACCAATAGTGGGGGTAGGTGTGGAAGACTGGTAGCAGGACAAAGATGCAGCTTGTGTGGCTAGCTGCAACCGCTTCCCCTACTACATGTGGGCTCTTGACCAGCAACGCCCTGTACTCCATCCCATTTCTGGCCAGCACTGGCTGCGAACTGCAGTGGTTGATGAGTGCCGGCAGGTGCCAAGCAGCAGTCAGTTACATGTCTCCTCTGCAGCCCACCGATCAGCACTTTACGTGCTCCCCCTCTCGCTATCCTCTCCTTGCTTTGCCCCTTTTTCCTGTTGAGCCCATTTGCTGTTCCATATCCCCAGCGGAGAGTGCATCGAGCTCCCAGTGCTGGGTGGAAAACCAGCCCCTGATTGGCGCAGTCAGTTCACCAGCAACTTGGCTAGCAGACTCCTTCCTTCCCTCAGTGCCTCTGGCTGGGCCAGTGCCCCAGGAAAGTCCAAGATTCTCTGGCCCAGGGTTTTGGGTAGGGAGAAGCGAACCCTGCATATATCAAAGCCCTGTTCAGCACTAGCATGGGTAAGTCTCTCTGCCCCTCAGCCAAGCTGCTGCCTGGCAGGGAGGAAACAGTTTCCAGCCTGTTCCTGCCCCAACTTTGCAAGCTCCACAGCAGGCCCTGGGGCAGTAACTTAGCACCCTGCTCACCTCCTGCTCTGGTTCCTGCCCAATGTTCCCTCTAATCTTTTTCATCCATGTGTAGAATAAATTTTTGTATGTTCCCCAAGGCTTGTGCCAGTGTACACCACCAGTAGAAACATAAAACCTAGCTGTGGGCACACTGATAATCAATGGGTAGCATTTGAATCTCTCCTGAGGAGCCGCACAAGTGCACAGCTTATAGGAAATACTGGTCCTGCCCCTAGGGAACAAAAGGTTTCTCTGTCTCCTACATTTCATCTCCCAGGAGATTTGCTGAAGTCCCTGTAGTCAGATTCCTTGGGCCTTGTTGCACACTGCGTCTTTAGGGCTGAACCTTTTCCTGCATATGCTGGAGTGGGGGAGTGGCCGAGTTATGTCTGTGGCCAGCAGTAGCCTGAGGGTGTTAGTTTCTGTTCACACAGTGTCAATAGGCAAGGGAAAAGTGGATCCCAGCTGTGGGTTGGGGGGGAGAGAAGGAAGAAGAGATGAGCTCTGTCAAGACGGACTAGGTCATCTCTCCTCTGCCCCTTTCCTACATCTGAATACAGATTCTGTCCCATCCCTGACCTCCCGCACAGTGCCAAAAGGCTGCTGCTGGTCACCTTCTCTGGCAGAAGTCTGGGAGCAGGGGGCATGTGCCCTTCTATGCACTCTGCGTATGTGTTGCCTTAGGAAGACCAGAAGAGGCTGGTCCACCAGAGGCCCAGACAGGCAGAGGTGGTCACCTTCCCCTGCCTCCCATTTGAGAGAGGTATATTGGAATGCATGTGTCACCTCTCCCCATGTTCATTGGAAGGGGGAGCTAGGAGTGTGTGTGTGTTGCCCCTCCCTGTGTGAGCCCTAAAGCCACGGGTGGGGAACTGCAGGCCCGAGGACCAGATGCAATCCTCAGCTGTCTGGATCTGGCCCCAGAGGCTCAGCCCCACCCAATATTGGGGAGCCTGAGCTGGCACTCCAGTCTCCCTGCTGCCTCCCCGTGGGGCTGGAGCGCACAAAATCTACTAGGCTGGGCCCCCATAGGCTCTGGTGTGCAAGGGAAATGTGGGGAGTGTCTTTCTCATTCAGGGGCCACAGTGAGAGGTTTTTTCCCACTTCTCAATTGTGTGCAGCCCCCGACTGATTTTTCTGTGGGTCTGCTGCCCCCAACTCAAAAAAGGTTCCCCACCCCTGTCCTAAAGCCTTAAAGAAGGTAAATAAAAATAATCCTAATTATGCACTATTTTTTTAATGGGGCCTCAAACAACTAAATATTAATTTGAACATCTCTACTGCATCATTCTGATTGTTGTTGAACTCACTTTAATACGAGAAGTTTTGCCAGGTGTCCCATATTCAGCATAGGGAAATACGGTCACACTAGGGAGCAGCCACTATAGTAAATACATGCATGGCATAAACTAGTATGTTAAGATACAGCACTGCAGTCTAAAACCTAACATGAACGTCTAATGGTACTGTTCCTTCAGATAAATCCATGATAAAAATGCCTTATGAAAAAAATGCACTGTACGTATTTTCTCTTTGGCTAAATTTGGTATGCAAGGCCATATTTAAAAACTTCCTGCTAAATAATATGTACTTAATTACAAATTAGACAATGCAAAATTGTGAATTGCATGCATAATTATATGTATAGTACTTGCCAATTAAATGTGGTTTTGAGACGCTGATGGACAGTGTGATGTTTTTTTCATGTTGGTTTCGATTTTGAAATCATTTTACTGTTAAAAGTACAAAAAATTAGGATTGTCAGATTCAAGTGCTAATTTACTCAAAAGTAGATTTTGCCTGTAAATTAAACCTTAAAAATAAAGCTGTCTAAGATGTAAATTGATTTTCTTCTTGGGAAAATATAAAACGATGTATATTTTGTTTACAAATGGAGTATATTACTAGGTATGTGTGAAATTATAAAAGGATTCTCCAGTATATTGATCAAGCAAATTAAAAGAGTAGGTAAACAGTTTAAAAGAAACAATACACTATACAAGAACACTCTAGCTGAATCAAACTTTGAATGTTAATGATTTTTTTGAAATACACTCTACATAACACATGAATTTGCATTTACACTGTAGTAAATATATCCATGAAATTGAACCCTTCAGATAACAATGTCAGATTTTTTGTAACTCTCAAACTCTGAGATACTTTTAGCCACTTATACAATTTACCTGGTGTCGTAAGAATTTTCAAATAAAATGTTCTCCTTCTGCCATTTTATTTTTATATCTAGATCCCAAGAGACCCCTATAGATGGGCAGCCTCCTGCATTACCACCCAAACAATCTAAGAAGAACAGTTGGAACCAAATTCATTATTCACACTCCCAGCAAGAACTGGATAACCATATTAATGAAACATTTGATGTTTCCTCATCACCTGAAAAATCTACAGTAAGCGATAGGTCAAGTTTGATCATCTTGTTTTTCCTCTGGATGAGGTCCTTATGCATGGAGGGCGGGGGGAGTGTGTCAGATTTGTTCACTGATCCCCCATTAATTTTTCCTTTTTTGTCAATCTTTCCTTTTGTGTGTCAGTTTCACTAAACTAAATTACTGGAATATCACACAAAGACATTGTAAGGGCATTCTTTATCCCTCTGATACTTATTTTTCCCATACTTGCTGATGTTTCTAATGAACCTCCTATTTTGGTAGTGAATTTGTCCATAGGTTTAAAAAAAGGAAAATGTGAACTACTATATAAAAAGTATTGCCAGTCTCTCACGTGCAAAAATCATGTCAGAGTCCCAAAATTTAAAGTTTTAAAAAGAATAAATGTTATTTTCTTTCTGAATTTTGAGCTTTGAGGGTTTCATTTAGGTCACATTTTCAACAGAGTATCTGCAATCTTGAGGGCTAGGAACACTTTTATAAATGGAAGCATGATTCTTGAGCTGGGGCTTTAAATAAAATACCAGATATCGCTTGCAATAAAATTGAGAGAGTTGGCAACACTACATATATTTTGTTTAAATTAAACCATGACATAGAATTTTGAGTCCTTTTTGTGGCTCTGCTCTGAAAAATGACTACGTAAAAATATCCTCTTCCATTGTTGTATGCAGTGTTCTTGTAGCCATGTCAGTCCCAGGATATTAGGGTATGCCTAAACACCAAAGGGAAATCCATGGCTGGCTCTTGGCAGTTGATTTTGGTCTCCGGCTCTGGGAGAGTTTCATTGCTGCTTAGACTGGCTTCAGGCTGGAGCTGACCTGAAGAAGAGCTATGTGTAAACACAGATGCTTGTCTTTCTCATCAATAGCGGCTGGACCCATACAAGATGTTTATTAAGCTAGAATGAGTTAAATCTGTGTTCAACCACTACAGGTAATGAAACTGCACAAATATTGTTGAAGGTCTAATTTGGTGAACTGAGCCCTTAGATTTGAATATCAGGGGATAGGAAAAAAATGGGTTCATGTTAAATTTGCAGTGCTTGCAGTTGCACAAAGCATCTTTCCTTTTGAAAACCTGAAAGTATTTGATATAAAAATCCTGGAGATACAAACACAGGACTCATATATTTTTGAAGAGGTTGCTTGTAGAATCACACTTAAAGTTCTTCAACAGATATAATTTCTTCTCTCATTCTGCCGCATTTCAGAATATTATTTTAAGGACAAATCCCCACGTCCCCCTCTTTAATCCATTTATTTCCTTAATCTCTCTCATATGTAATGGACCCAATTAAAACGTCTTAGGAGCAAATATTAAAACAAGTGCTTTTTCACATGATTTGCAAGATCTTTAAAAGCCCCTCTGATGATCACTTCAATTGAGGAGTCTTTTGAAGTAGTTATGCCGGGGTCTCCAACTCAGTTTGCCATAGGGTCAGTGCCAGTTCTCTCATTCTCCTAGCAGCCCAGCACACGCCCCTTCCTTTCTTTATCTCATGCCTCATGCACCACTATCAACTGTGATTGCTCTGATTTAATAGATTATGCTTGTTTGTTGGTACATGGTATTAGAAGAGAATCCCAGTTTTTTCTTTTTCTTTTTTCCTTTTTTTTTTTTAAAGGGAGACTTTAGGTCTCATGGTTTGTGGGGGGAAAAAAAACTAGAAAATATGCCCTTATTTGGCCAAAGACATCAAACATGAGATGCCAAATAAAAAGATCTCCAAGTGCATTTTCATCTGATTTGAATATGCCATTCTCTTTTGGGGTTGGGGGAGCTGATTCATGAGTTTTGAAGACTTGAGGTTAGCAGTACAGTACATGCAAGTTGATAACGGATCCTACAAAAGACCTGATACTGAGCACTCACCCTGACACCCCCCATCTCCTCATGCGGGAATCCTGCCTGCTCCTCACCCCTCGGTGACATCCACATCCTTGCACTAGGATTTCCTACCCCTACCTGGTGTGACCAACAGTGAAACCTGCTGGCCCTGCCCTGCAGAAGTACATCAGCTCAGGCAGCTCCCTGGCCTGAAAGGTTTGTGTCGCAGGAGAGGCAGGAAGCATGGCTTCCTGGACAGAGTAGCACCCTCTGCAGTCAGGACCATGTGGGCGCTGAGGGTCTGAGTGCGCTGTTTCTACCTTCGCCCTCCTACTCCCTGGGCTGGCAACTGAGAGGGCCTGATTAAATAACTTTTTCAAAGAATTTTGCGGGCCAGATTAGGGAAGTGCTCAGGCTGTAGATGGCCTCTGGGCTAGGAGTTTGAGACACCTGGGTTATCCCCACAAATACCTAGAACCAGTTTGAAAAGAACCCTTTTAGTGTTCTAGAACTAGAATTTTCACTGCAAGATAGTCCGCAGGGGTTGCTTTTCAAATATGTAGAAACTGCTCTTCTCCTAATAGTTTGTGTGTGCGTGTGCATGTGCACACGCTCTGGTATACAGTGACACAAAATCTTCTGCATAAGTGAGATGGTTTACACAGCTGGGGAGTTCAGACTTCCCTTCATATAGTTAGCAGAAACAGTATAAGTTAGACTATGTAGCGTGTCAGGGACAGGTTAACTGGCTTGCAGGCAGGAGGTTTCTTTTGAAGGTTCGAGTTCATCAAATGGATTCTCCTGGTCAACTTTCTAGCCCCTGCAACCACATGCTTCAGAGTTCTTTTGCAAGTTGAACTTTACCAGGATAAAATAATCCTATGTGGTAGAGGGGCAGGTTTAACACAGTTAAATGATGTACAATGAATAATCCACCTCAGACCCTGGGAGAGAGGATAAGTATGAGGGGCTAGATCAGGAGTGGCCAGTCCATTAAACAAAGAGAGCCAAAACAGTGGCGGAAAAAATGCGAAGAACCGCAACAGATTTTTTTTTTTCAGAAATTTTTGTTGAGCTAAAAAAAAAAGAAGAGCCTCTCCCACCCCACCCCTCAGAGTTCAGCCAAAAAAAAAGTTGAGCCAAAAAGACAAGGCTCTTTGGCCACACCTTTGCCCGTCAGCCACTTCCATTTTGAATCGCTGCACCCAGTAAGCAGAGAGAGCCATTTCTAAGGGCGCAGAGGCTTCGCGAGCTGCATTTTAAGGCTAGATCAAGCATATTCAAAGCCATTGGAACAGCACCTTGTTGAAAGGCACAAGATTGAGGTGTCAGCTTCCACAGATGGCTATGCCATACCACATGAGTCAGTTCTGTTCTGAAAGAACACACAGAAAAGGTGTATAAATCAGATAAATGACATGAGAGGGTGGAGGAGAGGGGGGATGATCATCATCATCATCACCACCAACCTCTATCAGCATAGGGTACTTTATATTCCTCTCCACACAACCCAGGAGCATGCGTAATAAACCTCACGTTACTATTTCAAACTCTTCCTGGACAGGTGGGATGTAGGGCCAGCAGCTCCCTGCTAAACTAGCCCGTTATTAAGCCCTAGTTGCGACTAGTGCAAACTAAGACATACAAATTATGCGATCAGCCCGAGCTATATAACAGTATATTTTTACTGCAGGCACCACCAATTTGTAACATCTCCATTTGATATTCAGTAACTTGTAATTTTATTAGTTTATGGTTTCGGACATTCCCTATTTTACCAGCTTGCTACCAGGAGAACACATTTACAAATTAGCTGTGCATTATCCCCCAAATCAAACTAGGGTGAGAGAGACTACTTGCATGGCTGCTGCTGCTGCTTTCTCAACGCCTAGTAGCAATTGGACATTTGATGAGGATGTATGGAAGAGCTGTCTTATTAGAGTAGTCTTTCATTGAAGCATAAATAAATTTTTAAATAAATGGAGATTACCTATCTCCTAGAACTGGAAGGCACCTTGAAAGGTCATTGAGTCCAGTCCCCTGCCTTCATAGCAGGACCAAGTACCATCCCTGACACATTTTTGCCCCAAATCCCTAAATGGTCTCCGCAAAGATTGAACTCACAACCCTGGGTTTAGCAGGCCAATGCTCAAACCACTGAGCTATCCCTCCCCTAAGCATGCATGAGCAGGACAAATTACATGTAATGTTATATACTTCTTTTTTGTTTAGCCCAATGGTGGTGTTCCCCCTGACAATCTTGTTTTGATCAGAATGAAACCAGATGAAAATGGAAGATTTGGCTTCAATGTAAAGGTAATGAAGAATAGATATGTATCCATGTTTGTAAAGATTGTTCAGCAACGCTCATGATTTGTGACTTGCTGTTTTTGTTTTTTTGGTTTTTTATAAGGGAGGATCTGACCAGAAGATGCCTGTAATAGTGTCCAGGGTAGCTCCAGGAACACCAGTAAGTTATAAGAGTAATTTGGAAGTGGTGGTGTTTAATTAGGTTTGTGCAGTGTTGTTGTAGCCCTGAAGGTTCCAGACTATTAGACAAGATGGTATGTCCTTTCTTTTGTGTGTTCGTTTTCCTTGATGGAGAACATTCTGCCATGCCTTGCTAGGAATAAAATTATTCTAACATATTCACTTTAGTATAGTATTTCCTATACCTTTTGGACAGCTTGTTCTTTGATAAATTGTTGGAATTAAACACATTTAAAATGTGACGTTAAAATACCTTTTGCTAATTAAATGAGAACAATGGAATGAAAATAAACTAAAGATAGAATACAGTGTCCCCAATGTCACTTACATATTCTTCTACAAATTCCTGCAATAAATTAAACTGCTTATATTGCCGTCTGTGAATTGTCCTTTTTTATTTATTTAAGGAAACTTAAGAGTTCATATTTTAGTGTGGTCCATGCTTTAATAATAAAAAAATCACTGTACAGCATTATATCACTGCAAGTCATTGCAATGTGTTATAATGCTTGTTTCTTGAACCTTGATAGATAATGCCTCACTTATCCTAAAACATTATTTAACTTATTTTTTTAATTTAGACATTCATGGTATTTTGTGTCAAATTATACCGAGAAAAACATTTATGCTGTTAAAAAATTGCAAATCCCTTTGTTTTTACTGAAACGTGCAGTTGTGGGTAATGCAAAGATTTAGATTAAACCAGACATAATGAATCATTCATTAGGTCTGATTCTGTTATTTTTTTCTGGTGTTGAAAACTAGGCACAATATTGTGGCGGTTGATTGCCAGAAATAATTACCTGGTATTCAGGCATTGTGATGCCAGCTCTTTGTTGTGCGCCTGTCAGAAATCAGTAGAATAAGACACACATTTGATTACATTAATAAAAAGTAGTTTCATCTAAATAAGCTAATTAAAGTGTATATGTTGGCATCGTTATGTTAGTTTGTTCTTATCCTAATTAATTAGTTTTTCTTACTTTATTTTCTGTATCTCAAATTAGTTTATATTGCGGTTAATTTTGGATAAATGAATTAAATATCTAGCAATGCTGTGGTGATGATAAATAGTGAATGCAGTATTCTCTGAATACCATGCTTAAATTGTAACTTAAATAGCACTTTCACTTGCTGATTCTATTCACTCAGATTACCTGAATTTGTTGCGTTTCCTTTGGCCCCGATCTTTTTATTGCCATGAAAATGACATTAGAAGTGTGCAGCCCTTCGGCTTGTGAAATTGAACTGGACAATGTTTTGATATGCTACTGCCCTGCCTTATGAGATATCTGAGCTTGTCCTGCATCCAGTGTTAATGCAGAATATAATTCAGATAATGGAGAATTTATCCAACCATTCAGCTTCAGCGTGCATACAAGGATTAGGGAGTAACAGTAACAGAAAGACATGTTGAAATGACAGATCCTCCTCTCAGTTGTGAATTGAAATGTTCGTATGAATGGCACTGTCTGCTGTGTTGTGTAACACTTCATATATCATTTGATCCAATGTGGCAACCATATCAATGAGTCTGACAGAATCCACATTTGTGAATACAGTTACGCTGTTTCTTATGTTGTTCTGCGCTGTGTTTGTAAAACTTAATTTGCTTAATGTTGCAGGCTGACCTCTGTGTCCCTCGTTTGAATGAAGGGGACCAGGTTGTTCTGATAAATGGCAGGGATATAGCGGAGCATACCCACGATGAAGTTGTTATGTTTATTAAAGAGAGCTGTGAGAGGCACTCAGGGGAACTTGTGCTCCTAGTTCGACCCAATGGTGAGTGATTTATATGTAACACAGCAAATCTAACCTCTCCTCTTGAACCTTTGCATTATGTCCTGGAATAAGGATACTAATACACTTTACAAAAAGGAGCTTCCCCTTAGAAAAATGCATATAAGAGTACAATAACAAGTCAGTATTTCAGTCATATACACATACAGAGGAGTAATTTTGTACTGCAAACAATTTGTGCCTGTAATAGTAAGTGTTCAAAACAAATTTTAAATCCCAGAAATTGGGATATAAAAAATAATCAGGTGTTCTTAGCAGGAGGTTTTACTTAAAATTGTCTGAATCACATTAGGTACAAACTAGCCAGATAAGTATGCAGATTGGTTCTAGTGTGGAGGGGTAGTCTATCCCAAAATGGCAATTGTAGATGTTTTTGGAAATTGTCACATGGGTGAGATGGTATTCAGGGACTTAGAATATTTTTGTCTTCAAAGTAATTGAGAGTTATTGGTAACATTGCTACTGGAGGTGGCTTAATAAAAGAAGATGGGTAAAGAAAACAAGCTTGTACAGTTTGTTCATAGCATATACACTGTTGGAATGTTGCCAAGACTTAGCTGCTGACGGTTTAATTCTGCTTCACTAACCAATCACAATAAAGAGCTATGTAACAGAAAAATAATTGTAGCAGAGAAATAATTGGAATAGTTGAAATCACTCCACCATAGTACCTTTACCAACTGGCAAATTATTCTGGTATCCTTTATTTGTGTTACTTCCCATTGTATGCATTTAAGCCATTTCATTGTTTTTGGATATTTTTTTCATCTGTCGTATTCATATAAAATACATTCTGCTAAATTGGTGTACATATTTATCAAGTTAATACCCCTTTGTGAGTTGATTATACTTGCGATTTAAATAAATAGCGTTAACATGCAGAATTTAAAAGTAGCTGTAATTTCTTACATAAGAACGACCATATTGGGTCAGACCAAAGGTCAGTCTAGCCCAGTATCCTGTCTGCCAACAGTAGCCATTACCAGATGCCCCAGAGGGAGGGAACACAACAGATAATCCTCATGTGATCCCTCTCCTGTCATCCATTTCCAGAAATACAGAGCCTAGGGACACCATTCCTACCCATCCTGGCTAATAGCCATTGACGGATCTAACCTCCATGAATCTATGTAGCTCTTCGTTCACATTTTTAGTGTTCCACTTTATAGGCAAACTTTTTGAAGAGCATATGCTTGTGTGCTATGGTATGTACTTTACTGTGTATATTTGAATACAATGTGTTTACAGGCAGGACTGTCGCACAGAGTGTTTGTAGAATTGTAGTAGGGCTTATGAGAGTGATCTGCCAAATTAATTCCATGCAAAGTGACATGCAAGACAAAAAAGATAAACTTTGGTACTTGAGTGACTTGGAGGATGTGATAATGGGAATCTGGGAAGCCAGAGAGGAGAAAATTACAGTAAACGAGGCAAGATATGACTAAGTTTAGGGTAAAGGGTTTTAGCAGTCTTAAGTGAAAATCCATTTCTTACTCAACAATAAACAGTGTAGTTTTAGGTGGTGCAAAATGGTTTCAATGCTGATTTTTTGTTGTTGATTATGGATTAAAGTCCCAGATTCTTAGTGGTGCTCTTAACATAGATTTTCCTGTACGAGAAATACTGAATTGCCATTTTTCTTAATTTAAAAGATGAGCATTCACTTTTTACAGCCAAAGAGCATGCAAGATTAGAACCTCTCTCAGCCTTCCTACCTTTATTTATTGTAGCTGTCTACGATGTGGTGGAAGAGAAGTTGGAAAGTGAGCCTGACTTCCAGTACATCCCTGAGAAATCCCCACTGGACGCTGTCCATCAGGATGACAATGCTCTGAGGGAATCTATGATTCAGCTCTCAGAGGGGCTTATCACTGGAACTATTCTGGCTCAGTTTGATGTAAGTAATGTACAACCTGTATGCGCACCCCACCCTCTTTCTTGGTAACAGTGAGCTTCAACAGAACAAGCTTGAATAGCGTTGGCTTGAGTTTAGACTCTGTCAGCAAGGTTACTGACTCATCTGCCGTAAAGAAAGAACAGTTGAGTATCATATAACTTCTGTGTTGAAACACCATAGATTTGTGTTCAGTAAATTATATAGAGTACTTTTCATTGCTGTTGACACTTTTATTGCTTGGTATCTATAGTAAATCCCTGGAAGCTTGAATTTTTTTCCTTGACAAACTCTTTCCTTCATCCCATGTTTATATAGTGGTTAGCTATCTAAGGGTTACTCATTTCACTATATAATAGACCTCTTGTTTTCTAAAAAATAAGCATTCAGTTTGTACTAAATGATACAAAAATGCATGCATCTTGCAAATAGTTATAAAAAAGCAAAAAAAAAATCAAATTTTGGTTTATTAATCTTGTGCTTCTTTAAACTGAAAATTTTTAAGACTAAAGCAATGCCTTATTAAGCCTATTGAATTAAAACTAAGATTACTGAAAATTGGTTGGCTTTAGTCATTAATTTTATGTAGAACTATTAAACCTAATGCTTTGAGGAAATACTGCATTTCAAATCATTTATGTGTTTTGCATGACATAAAATAATTATTTTATCATTCCTTTTAATTTTATGCAGGAACTTAAATAGCTTTTGGTACCATTGTGATCGTATTCAAGCTCACTTTTCAGATCTTTTGCTCCTTGTTCAGTTGTAAATGGAGGCAGAATTAGAACTTTTTTTGTTCTACTAAGGCAAAATTTACTCTAGAGTAAATGAGTATGATTCCAATGGACGATTTGTACCTGCCTAACCTCAACAGTAAACTGTGTAGGAGTGCAGGAGCATTATTGTGGCAGGGTCAGGGTGTAATAATAGCGTAGCCAGTCAGATTATTCACCAGGATGTATCTGCTAGCCCAAAACATTAAAATGGTAAATTTATGTTTAAATATATAGTAAAACTCCATTGGTCCGGCATCCAATGCTCCAGCACTCCTGATGGTCTGGCACCATCAGGAACCCAGAAGTGCTCTGGGCAGCCGGACAATTGAAGCTGCTCTGCTCCCAGCTTCCCCAATTCAGCTGCTGCTGAAACTGACCAGGAGCTGAATCAAGGAAGCTGGGGGCAGAGCAGCTGGGGTGTTGCCGGGTTGGTCCCGTAGCGCTGCCCCTCGGGGTTGCAGGACCAACCTGACAGCACCCCAGCTGCTCTGCCCCAGGCATCCCCAAGAGCAGCTGGGGTGCTGCTGGGTTGGTCTCGCAGCGCCGAGTGGTGGTGCTATCGGACCAACCTGGCAGCACCTCAGCTGCTCTGCTGTAGGCATCCCTGATTCAGCTGCTGCTGAAACTGACCATCAGCGGCTGAATCGGGGACTCCTGGGGCAGAGCCGGACTATCGGAAGGGGAGGCTATGAGGGATCTGGGGTGGCATCCCCTCCACACCACCCCAGACCCCTCAGAGCCCCCCCTTCTGATAGTCCGGCATATTTGATAATCTGGCACCCCCTGGGTCCTCAAGGTGTCGGATTATCGGAAGTTTACTGTACTAATGGATAACTATGGTTCATGCAGTTTTGTGTTAGCAAAATAGTAGGTGATTGTAAACTATGTTTCAACTAATGTGTCAACTGTGCCTCTGAAATAAGTCTATGTGAAGCATAAAGTGATGTAGAAAAAATTCCTTAATGATTTAAAGCAGGGCTGCTCAACTTTGGAAACCCTGGGGGCCACAATGATACCCACAGCACATGCCGAGGGCTGCAACTTTAATGTGGTTGCAAATATATATGCAAATAGCTTCTTTCACACAATGCCCCGGCGCTGCTGGCACCTCCTTCCTGGGGGCTAAAAACGCCAACACCCTGTACCTGTCTGTTCCAGCCAGCCTCTCTGTTTGCCCACCCCACCTGGGAGATGCCTCACCGTTGAGGAGCGTGTTCCCAGTGGAACCCATGTTCAAAAGATCCCACCCACAGGCCACGTGTTGAGCCCTATATAAATCCAAACTGCACTGCGGACCACAAACAAATGGGCTGTGGGCCACATGCAGCCCACGGGCCACATATTGAGTAGCCCTGATTTAAAGTAATGATTATGGTATCAGCAGTCATAAAAATAGATTGCTTTGCTATCAGTTTTTGTGGTGGTTATATCCAGGGCTTGACAAAGTATTGAATCTACTCGCCCGTGGCGAGTAGATTTCAGCCTGGTGTCCCGTTCATTTGCGGCGTGCATGCTCATTGCGGATCTTGCGCATGCACAGTGCGGGGCTGGCGAGCGGCTTTCACCACCGTTCGACAAGCCCTGGTTAGATCCCAGATGTGATGTTGGGAACTGAGGTATTCAAGCAAGGATTAAAAAGCAGTAATCAAATGAATTGTTAAGAAAAATCCTGTTTCCATGCTTGTTTTGATTGAAATGCAATAGCTGAAGAAAAATGCAGAAAGTGTCGTTCCAAAGTTTCTCTTGAGTGATTTGTAGTTTGATTCAAACTAAATGAAACATACCACGTTTAAGGTACAATGGACTGAGTATGTAAGTTCCCTCCCCCCACGCCCTCCCTCCCCGCTGCCTTTGTCAGGCTACGTCTACACTGCAAGCTTCTTTCAGAATAAGCTTTTCCGGAAGACATCTTCTGGAAAAGCTTATTTTGAAAGAAAGCGTACATGTGCAAAAAGCGCAACAAAATAGTGATTTGCTATTTTGAAAGATTGCGTCCAATCAGTGTGGATGCTATCTTTCAAAATAGTAAATCACTATTTTGTTGCGCTTTTTGCGTGTGGACAGTCTACCTCACATTTAGGGCCACCCAAAACTAGTTCAGGCACAGCATTAGGTCAGCAGTTGCTTCTGGGTACTGCTGCTTTAGGCTATCTCAGATGCATGCGTAAAGGCCCCCCCCTCCCCCCCCCATAGCCATTGCTCAGCTTCTTCTGCTTGCTTGCCTACCTCTCCGAGGGACTGCAAAGCATTTGCACTGTGCGCTCTGGTTGCCCGGCTTCTGGACCCTACAGCACTCCTTGCCATGGAGCCGGAGCTGCCTCCGGGCATGCGATGGCCCCACAATGCCATGCTGCAGTTTCTGCAGGCTGCCTTCATGGTCCTCTGCGAGAACCTCTGCCTGTGTGTGGGAGCAATGCCCTTGCAACCGCACCCTACGGTGAAGAGATGGTTTTGGAGGCTGGACACCAGTTCTGACTGGTGGGGCCGGCTGGTGATGGAGTGGTGGGACAGCCTGCAGTGGCTCTACAACTTCAGAATGAGGAAGGAGACATCCTGGCTCACCCCTTCCTTCCGTTGATGGGACACCCAGATGCAACCCGCCACCTGCCTGGAGAAGCGGGTCGCCATTGCCGGCTGGAAGCTCGCCGTGACAGACAGTTACCAGCCTGTGAGCAACCAGTTCTGCGTGGGAAAGTCCACATCAGGGCCCTCTTCATGGAGGTCAGGCACTCTCAGGCTGCAGTCCCTGGAAGAGGGTAGGTGGGGGAGTACTGGAAAGTGAGACCCTAGGGAAAGGGGGGATTAGGATTGCCGGGGGAGGAAAATCCTCGTCCAGTGTTGTGGGGGGAGAGGGCTCTGCAGTTTTGCCCTCACACGGCCCTGCAGGGGCAGGGGTGGCTTCATAGGGAGTGGCTCCTGGGGTGTTTGGGGGTGGAGGAGGCAGAGCGCAGGGACCTCCCAAGGGCTCAGGGACCCCCTTTGATTCTCTGTTTTGTGTCTGTCTCCTTCTGCAGGTGACGGGGGCCATAAACACCATCCTGCTGTGCAGTCATTTGCCTGGGAGACCTGCACCCCATTGTGGCCGGATTTGCTGCCCTGGGCTTCCCCAACTGCAGAAGAGGGGGGGCAATAGTTGGAACCCACATCCCCCTCCGTGACCCCAACCACTGTGCCATGTGGTTCTATGGTCCTGCAGGTCCTGGTCAACCACCATGGACAGTTCGGACAGTTTAACTGGCTGGTCAAGGAGGACGCATGACACCCGTGTCCCACAACTCCAGTCTCTACCAGGAGCTGGAGGCTGTCATATTCTTCCCCAAGCACAACTTCAGGGTCGGGAACGTTGAAATGCCACTGTCCTTTGTGGGGAACGCGGCCTACCCCTGATGCAGTAGCTGATGAGCGTGTACACCGGCCACCTGAACACAAGCAGGGACCGTTTCAGTACCTGTCTGGGAAGGGCCTGCATCTGGGTGGAATGCTCCTTTGGACGCTTGAAGGCACGATTCAGGTGCCTCTGACCTGCCTCAATATGAGGGAGCATAACATCTCCCAGGTGTTGTCAGCCTGTTGTGTTCACCACCACATTGTGGGAAGGAAGGGGGAGGCCTTCCTTCTGGAGTGGGGGACAGAGGCTGGCTGGGAGAGATGGTCCTTCGAGCAGCCACACACAGTTGCTATCCATCAGGCCCATCACGTGGGGGTGCGCATCCGGGAGGCCCCGAGAGAGAGTTTCTCTGAAGGACCTCAGTAACTCTCCCCAGGACCTCCCCACTAGGGGCCTGTTCCTTGACCCTCTCTGCCTTTCCAACAACCCCTCCCTTCTGCCCTTCCCAGAGATCCAATAAAAACAATGGTTTTGTACAAAAAAACCCTGTTTTTCTATTTGGGATAAAAGTAACTGGGAGGGAGGGGGGAAGCTGAGAATCTGGATATGGGGAGGGGGAGTGAAAATCTTGGAGAGGAGAGGCTTAAATCTGGGGCTCAGACTGGCACGTAGTTTGAGTGGTTTGTCTACCTCGTGTCCAGGGACTTCGACGATCTCGGGAATTGGAGGGTCCTGGTGGAAGAGAGGGATAAACAGCTGGCGGGCGGGTCAGGGCTGACATGGAGGGTGGGGGGGGTGATGGGTACTGGAGCAGGGACTGGGACTGGTGTTGGGTACGCCATGGTCTCCCATACAGTGGCGCAGATGTTGAGGCCCTGCTGCAGCAGCTTGGTCCAATCTGGTCCCGCCATTCTGCCTTGTCCCAGACCCTCTTGGCCAGCATCTGCTGCATGTCCCGGAGGACAGACACATGTCCCTCATCAGGTCCTCGTGGACCCTCCGATGCCTGCAGTTCCCACGGGGTCGGGCAGCTGACTGGGCTGCTGGTGATCACCCCACAGTCACAGCTGGTCCGGCTGAATAGAGAGGTGGTCAGTCATTCCTGGAGACACTGTCCCTGAAGCCTTGCCCTCATCAGCGTGCCGAGAGCAACAGTTCTCAGGGCAGAGGACGGTGATATCCAGGGAGAAAGGCCATGTGTGGCCTGGACAGCGGGCCCTGCTTCCATGTCCCCCCTCCACCCTCGCATCCCACAGATAAGCAGGCAAGGGAAGTGTTTGGCCAGCTGCACTCCCTCACCCTGGGGTAGCCCTGTCTGAGCTCTTTGACCTTGCTGCAGACCTGCTTCAGAGTCCTGTGGTGGCCCCTCATGGCCAGGGTCTCAGCCCTCTGGCCATATGTCGGTATTTCGCCATCTGGAGTGGAAATCCTGGAGTGTCTCCTCTTCACCCCATACCTCCAGTAGGGCCAGGATCTCTGCCCCAAGCAAGGACAGCACACACCTTTTCCGGTGCCTGGCAGAGTCCTGGGAGCCGAGGGGAGGGGCACAGGATCCAGTGCTGGGGCAGCTGGTTTAAAAGCCATTTCCCCCCAGCACTGTCTCTGTGGGGAGAAGGGGCAGGGATGCAGCAGTGAACTGGTGACGCTTCTGCCTTTGAAATGTATCAAGAGCAGGGCTCTTGCTATATTTCAAAAGCAGAAGCACTTCAGGGAGCATGGGGTGAACTGGGGACTCAAATAGTCCCCTGCTTGCCCCGCACTCCTGGTGGCACTTCATTTTTGAAATGTGCAAGAGGCTCTTGTACATTTCAAAAGCAGAGAGCAGAGGGTCAACAGGGGACTCCTTGAGCCAGGGGGGCTCTTCCTACATTTCAAAGGTAGAGGTGCCCTTATTGACTCATTGAATAGTCAATGCAAATTACATCAACTATTCAATTAGTTGACAAATCTAAATGTAACATCCTTACAATGGACTCTCTTTGCTATTGCCACACAACTAGTAGCATTGAACTTTGTCCATATACGTGCATGCTGCCCCAGCTTTCAAATCAGTTTCTCAGCCTATGCTTTTGATCAAATTTATGGAACATTTAGTCCAGCTGTTTGAGTGATCTTGTAAAAGAACGAAATGAATGCTGTATTTTGCTTAAGAATAGAAAAGAATGTTTGTTTTATCCTATTTTAAAATGTCTGTAGAAAACTGAAAGCCAACAAGCTTTGTGTTGTGCCTGTTACTATCTGACCATCTTTTTTCCTTTTAGCAACTATATAGGAAGAAGCCTGGAATGACAATGTCTTGTGCCAAATTACCTCAAAACATTTCCAAAAATAGATACAGAGACATTTCGCCTTGTAAGTTTGTGTATATGTATAAGTTTTTAAGTTAAAATATTTAATTGTACTTGGTAGAGAAATACCACATGTTCTTTAAATATTTTTCAGATGATGCTACACGGGTCATTTTGAAGAGTAATGATGACTACATCAATGCAAATTATATAAATGTGAGTTGAATGTTATGTCATTCATATTATAAGAAAAGCATGGCAACCTTCTGGAGAAGAACTGATTTATAAGCAAAGTTCTCTCTAATCTTTTCCATCCATGTGCTGATTTTCCCATCCACGTGCAGAATATTTTTATGTGCATCGATGCATGTGCCAATGTGCACCGCCAGTTGAAACAAAAAAACTAACTGTGGGCACTCTGCTAGTCCGCTGGGCGGCATTTGACTTTCTCCTGAATGGCCATGCAAGTGCACATCTTACAGGGAACATGGTTATAAGTTGCTACTGCAGCTTTTCACGGAAAATATGAAAATAAAATAATTTACTCTTTTTGAAAATGTTTCTCAAATCTAACCTGGGCTACCTTGGATGGGAAGTACTTTCATAAATTGGTGTAAATATTTAGTAAGTTTATGTATCTGAAAGACAGTGGTTGATAATTTCCTAATAACGCTCCATCAAATTGAGAGATTTTATGTGGAGCAATGAGATCCTGAATTTAATTTCAGATGGGGTCATTGTTGGGAGAAAGTAAACATCTAGAGCAGTGTTTCCCAGTTTCATTTGGCCACAGAACTTTTTTAAACTCAAAATAATTTTGTGGAACCCCTAATAACAGTCTTAGCTATGGAGCTGAAAAAGTAGACCACAAATGAGTAAGGATAATAATAAACAAATGGTAAACAAGATAATGAGATCTACAATTAGTTTAATTGCACATAATTAAAAACAAAACTCACATTTAATGTGTACAAAAATATTTTTTAAATCATAAAATGTTATTGTAATGGAATTTTCTCGTGGAACCCTTATGTTCATTTTGAGGAATCCCTGGGTTCTGCGGAACACCATTTGGGAAACACTGATCTAGAGCAGTGTTTCTTAAAATTTTTAAGACCGAGGAACACCAAACAATATTTTTTGTACGAGGAACACCAAGGATTTTTTGTTGACCAAAAAAAGAGGAGGGGGCGGGGGAGAAGGGCCAGGGGGATAGTTATTGAGGGGGGAAAAAAGGGTTGGGAGAAAGTTATTGGGGGAGAGGGGGAAAGGTCACCTGCCCCTTTAAAGGCGGCCATTTTGAATTCTGCTGTTCTCCGCAGCACACCAATGTGCCACGGAACACAGTTTACAAAACACTGATCTAGAGTTAAAAGTAGTGCAGAGTAACCCAGTGCACATTGTTGTAGCAGTTTTCAGTACTAGTAAAATTTAGCTTGCTAGTTCTTTGTTGCCAGGAAAAACGAAAGTACAGCTAACTTTTCACTTTAGAAATACAGAGGAAAAATTATTTGATTCCAGGATTAGTAGTTAATTAACAGATATTATAAACAGTGAATTTAATGCGTATATGTCTACTCAAATTATTTTGATGCTGAACTGTCACATTTTTTCATATGCCTTCATTGTGACCTGTGGTTTTTTATAGCTCGGTATTTGGCGCCAAAAGTCTGTCAGTTATTTAAATGAAAGATATTTGGATTTCTTTATGGTTTTAAATACAGTTTTTCTCAAAGTTGACAGACTTTGTTTTGTTCTGTGTGCTTTTTTTAACTGTGGTCTGTAACAATTGTAAAATTTTTATTGATTTCATTCTTCATTTTTTGTAAGTTTAATTTAAATTATATAGTAAAGACTAAATTTATGGTGCATAAATTGATGTATTGGCAACTTGAATATTGTTTAACAGAAAAAATAATTATCGTTTTGTTTTCTTTTAGATGGAAATCCCTTCTTCCAGCATAATAAACCAGTACATTGCTTGTCAGGGTCCATTACCGAACACTTGCCCTGATTTTTGGCAGATGACTTGGGAACAAGGTTCATCTATGGTTGTAATGTTGACCACTCAAGTTGAACGGGGCAGAGTAAGTAAAAGTTTTGACTTAAATTCCAATCACCTATTTTAAAAATTCCTTTTTGAATCTGCCCATTTATGGCAAGAACAGGGCCTTCAGGAATTTCTTTTTTATGGTGGTGTTCACAGGCATTGCTACTGTTAGCGGTCTTCTGTGTTCCAATTTTAAACCCTTTCTTTCTGGGGTATGAAGCTTGTCTTAACACATAGTATACATTTATATTTATTTGTCTTGATTCTCATATTTCATAAATGAATTTTTAAAGACTTTGTCTGTTTTTACAATGAAGTAGTAAACAAAGTTTACATGCTTGGAGTGTGTTCTTTTTTTTGAGCTCTGTCAACTCAAAAAGCTTCATAATTTTTTCTAGCTTAAAGTTTCTGCACACGGATTAATTAATCCTGTAAAGAGGCTTGGACCAGTGTTGTATTCTTTGCTTTACAATGTCATAAATTAGCCTTGCGAGGTCGCAATATCACAACAATCACCAGTTATACTGTGGAGCTCTTTGGAGAATTGGATCCAGATCCATGGGTCAGCTTTAAATCCAGCATTATTTTCAAGCTGTACCTCCACACAATGCAGTAATGCTTCTGGGTATTTGCTTAATCAAATGAAAGATCATTAATGTTTGCAAATTGACTACAGCACAGGCAATCATTTATTTAAAGAGATTTATTTCTGACTAGTCAGTCAGGTTAGTTCTTAACTCCATTTTTATATATGCTACTTTTAATTCAAAATGATGGTATGTTACATGTTGTTAGCTGCATATTTATAAATTATAAATAAGTAATTATGTGTACATTGCCATAATGGCATCACCTAATTTTACAAAGGAAAGTCAGCTACATCTGAAACTCTGGTTGATATTTTCTCCTTAATAATTTTGCCCATTGTGTTTCTTCTTTCCATTGAAGTACCATTTAAAAATTAGCATATACATGGTGTATTTCATAAAACAGCTGGTATAGTATTTCATCATCATTCTATGTTTTATTTAGAGGTTTTTATAGTAGATATCTATCATCCTGGCTAGCAAAACTGGTTTGTGTTGAAGATAATCACATTAATTCAGACTTCAACTGTGTGTGCATTCTTGTTAAAATAACCATATACCATATATACTCGAATATAAGCCTGTTTGTTCATAAGCCTCCCCCCTGTAAAACTTAGAGAAAAAATAGTAAAAAGTCATTTACCCATTTATAAGCCGACTCAGGAGTACACTCGTAGCTCCTCAGCTTCAGCACTGGCTGAGGGACGTGCATGGAGCTTCTCCGCTCCCATTGACTGCAGTTTGCTGTTCACAACCATTGGGAGCTGAGAGGCTCCGTGCCCTGCAAGCAAACAAATATGCCAGCAGAGTACAGTAGAATCCGCAGCACTTCCCAGGATCACTTCCCAGCCCATCAGAGCAAACTACTGGGACGTTTTGTCCATGGAGAGCATCTGTAGGCTCGGAGCCTGTCAGCCCCCAGTCCCTGCCATTCATCGTTCCAGGTCAAGGGGAGTGGTGGTGAGCGGCCACCAGCACATCTTTTGGCCAGCGCTGCTTCCTAAGCTCCCACCTGCTTTGTCTGCTGCCCATCCACGGAGGATACAGCGAGTGGGCTCTCGTGGCCAAAGGCAGCTCCTGCTCTGGCACTCTGCCCTTGGCCAGGCACCGAGCCCTAGGGGAGGAAAAGAAAAGAAAAAGAAAAATAAGGATTGGGCCCACCTCAGGACTGGGATGGGGAAGGCGGCTGGAGTGTAAACAGCGGTGCAGCTGGCGGCGGGAGGGCAGATGGTGCCTCCCAGGGTATCAATATCGCATCCCAAGGGCCGGAGGCAGTGTGCATGCGGCTGGTCACAAATGTTGAGCCCCAAGCGAGAATCACCTGGCGGAATGTATCTTTTCCATTTCTTTGATGTTTTTTCCTTCTCCAGGGCTCTGAGCCCAGCCATTGGCAGAGTGCTGGGGCAGGAGCTGCCTTTGGCTGTTTGAGCCCCCTCTCTGTGTGGGCAGGGGATGAAGGGGGTAGGAACTGAGGCAGCAGCATGGGCCAAGGGATGTACTGGCTGCTGCTTCCCATCGCTCCCCTTACCCCGAAATGGCAATTGGCAGTGATTGGGATCTGACTTCCAGTCACTGCCATTCACTGTTTATGCTGATCAGTTTATAAACCAACCCCCGCTCTTCACAGTGGGCTTATAAACAAGAATATATGGTATTAAAATGTTAGGTGTATTAATGTTTTTATTATTTTACAGTGAATCAGTTTTACTATATGATACTATGTGCTCCCAAATGACATATTTAGAGGGAATTCTAGTTCAAGTCCCCTTTTAGTTTTATTTCATTTTCTTTGCTGATCTATTAAGAACAGATCCACAATAGCAGTTCTCTAAGGTTTTTTAATATTGGTATTTATAGAATTTTTGGGGAGTTGCTAAATATTGAAATAAAAGGACTTTATCTTATACCCATCACCAGACTCCCTGCTCCAATGCTAAGCATGGGGCTACTGATATCATTGTCCCACTGCATACCAAGTGTCTCAGTAGAGCAGGAAGTCTGCAGATATGGCTGCTCTTACAGGTGGGTTAGCAAGATAAAATGTATTCATGAACTGAAATATCCTCTCTTTATATTTGGGCATTTAAGCAGTTTGTCATAAAGTTGGTTGTCTTTAAAGTTTCCATTTAACTATAAAGACTGTTAGTAAACCCACCACCCTAACATCTTATTTTGTCCAACAATGAAGCAGTCTTAGTCATTGGTTACTGGCCATCTCCTCCTTTCACACTATAGCAGTGTGTTTTCTTTTTCATATAAATCTGCCTTAAGGAAGGATTGTTGTAGGATTTTAGAACTTAGATGTGGATCTCAGGTAGCAGCTATCACTACAGTGTCAAAATGGAACATTTAGTGGATACTTAAAAAGAAATACTATCAAAATTTAAGGCATCACTATTCAATTACACTAAACTCAAGAGTTGGTGCCTGTGTGAAGGAAATAATATAATACTTACATAGCTAGATCAGATGAAAAGCTTGTTACCTGCAAGGTGAATGGCAACTGCACATCCTGCAATGTTAATTTAAACCATATTTTGCCCTCAGATATGCATGGAGTTTCTTGCATTTGGTCCTTTGATTATGTCATAAGAGCAAAATAGTTGAAAGTAGCTAAGTGTATTCATCTGCTTAGGGCTAATATCAGTTATGCTCATTTGAATTTTTATATCAGTTACACAGCTAATAGCTCATTTTCAGTTATAAACAGATACTGTATGTTCAGTAACCAAGTTAGTGTAATTACAACGTCCTCAGAAGGGAACTTTGTTGAATCCTGAAAGGAGGGAAAATAACATTCTGATTCTAAAGGCTTTCATCTTTGAAAATCTCTTGACTTCAGGTTAAGTGCCATCAGTACTGGCCAGAGCCTACAGGAAGCTCATCATATGGTAATTTCCAGATTGCCTGCCATTCAGAGGAAGGAAATCCTGCTTATGTCTTCAGAGAGATGACATTGACTAACCTTGAGGTAAAACTATATTATACTTATTCAAATTCTGTGGAATCCTCAAAGTAGAATTACCTAACTGTGGACATGCTTTCCATTTTTAAAGCACGTCCACATGTTAGACTATTCAGTGTATTTATTTAATAGATCATTTTAAAATCCTATAGAAAATGAGATTTTTCTCTATTTGTAAAATCTTATTTTGTGTTAAGTATTTTATTTTTTACTAGTAGTGTCGCCTGGGTAAAATATAGTAAAAGGTGTGATGAATGAACTACGTCAATGACATTAACATAGCATATTTTATTGGAAATACATTTCTCTTGTACATTATTTTAAGAAACTAACATAGCTAGTACTTTTTCTGTTATAGGGAAAAGATCTCGTAGTTGAAGTTTATGTGGCACACATAAAAGTCCAGCAAATGCCTATGATCAGGTGTTACTAAAAGCTAATTAGTGGCCCAATTGGGGCTCTGGGGAACCAATTTCAAGATATAACCAATCCAGTTATTGAAGTTAGGAAATCAGTAGTATCCGTGCAAAATTTTGTGTTTCTATGATCAGGCACTACTAAAAGCTAATTATCAGTGGGCCCAATTGGGGCTCCAGGGGAACCGATTTCGAGATGGAACCAATCCAGGTATTTAAGTTAGGAAATTAGTAGTATCCGTGCAAAATTTGGTGTTTCTAGCTCTTACAGTTTCAGAGATCTTTTGGGACAAACTAACTTTCGGAAATATTTATAAGATGAATACAGTACATACCTTTTGTTCACAAAGTTTTAGTGGCATCTTTTCAGAGAATTGGATAGAGATTTAATCTGGTTGTTAATGGATACAGCGCAATACATCAGTCATACGAGATGAGTGTTAATTATCAAAGAATTGTTAAGTCCAAGATAATTCTAAAGCTTTAAGCTTCATATTTTTAAATTAAAGCTTGTGTTTTTGATATATGGTGGCAAAATATATGAGGGCAATTCTAAATTATGGGAATACATGTTACAAAAAACTATGGTTACAGATAAAAGTATCCTTCGTGTATTAACTTGAGGAAAAAGGATTTGCAGTATTACTAATTCCTAGTAACTTGGAAAACAAGAGAAGATGAATGTTTTCAAACATGGCTCTGTTTGAGGTGAAATGGTTACAATTAAGAAATGAAATGAATGGAGATGCCTAATCTCCTAGAACTGGAAAGGATCTTGAAAGGTCATCGAGTCCAGTCCTCTGCCTTCACAGCAGGACCAAGTACCATCCCTGACAGATTTTTGCCCCAGATTCCTAAATGCCAATGCTCAAACCACTGAGCTATCCCCTCCCCCCCCCCCCGTTCTTCCAAATTTAGTCAAAATACGTTATCTATAATTTTGACACTTATCACCTAATGACAGAAAAGTTAGGCTTCCATTTCTCACCCCTTAAGTAAAGAGTTTATCCCAGTAAGCACTATAGCATCTGTGCTCAGAGTTATTCACTGGTTGCTTTTTCATTTCCAGGTGCAATTCAGAATGCAGGTGATCACCTCTGTGTGCGCGCGCGCGCGTGTGTGTGCATATTTTTATATATATAATTTTTTTTCCTGTGGGACGACAGAGTGATGTCATCATGTCACTTTGTGTCCACAGGCTCCATCTTCGCATAGGCTCCCTACCTGGACACTGTTCAGCTACAACAAAGCCACCTGTCAGCTCACTCCTGCCTCTTCCCCGGCTCCTGCCCTCTACCCAGAAACCGCACCCCCAGCCTGTTCCTTCACCCTTTCTTGCTCCTGTACCCTCCCTCCTGGCCAGACACCCTCCCCCAGCCTGCTCCTGCACCCAACTTCCCACCCTGAACTTGCACCCTTAGCCCCTCCTGCATCCTACCTCTTGCCCAGATCCTGCACCCCCATTCCTATCCCACTCTCTGGCAGCCCTGTCCCACACACTGAACCCATTATTGGCCCTACCCCATAGCTTAGGGGGCCCACAAAATCCACTAACCATGGAACCCCAGAAGAATTAATCTGTCCTGAGGCCTTGAACCTCAATCCCGCCTCCCACCCCATAGTGCTGGAGTATCAGGGAAGTGAAGTGTCTCAGTTGGGGGCCACATCAGTGAGGGTAGGGGGTTTTTGGAGGGGCTTTTTTTCCTTCCCACATGTGATCCCTAACTGATTTTTCTGTGGGTCAGTAGTCCCTGACCTAAAAAAGGTTTCTCACTCTTGCCATAAAAATGTTGAAATTTCTTTGTGTTGGACATATTTTACTTGATTTAAAATGAAACCTGGCCAACAAGGCCCCAATCGGGACCCAGCCCCCTTCTGGCTGCAGCATCCTTTCCCCAGCCCCAATCCTGGGGCAGGCCCTGTGATTCAGCACCCATTTGGACAGAGAAAGGGCTGGTGGCGCCCTCCCCCACCCCACTGCGGCACAGGTAGGAGGAGAGGCCATCATCCGGCTGCAGCAGACAGAGGGGGTTGACGAGCGTAGTGAGCATGGGGCACAGCCCCCCCCCCCCAGTCTTTTAAAACATTGAACTGTGTGATTCCCCAACTAACCAAAATCTTCTGTTAACTGTACTCTTTGCATTAGTTAATGTTGGTTCCTTAGGCTGAATTATCAAGAACAGTCAGTTATCTGTAAAACTTCTCATAGAGCCTTGTGTAGATACAAGCTATTTTGTACCTGCTTCTGCATCTGCAACTGCAAAAATGAACAGTGGATGTCTGCAGATTTGCAGGGCTCTTACTCATAGACTAGGTCTATTCTTCCAGTGTTCTAAACAGTATGTTATACATAAAAGTGAATAATATGTCATAGAACGACATCAGAAAGAATAAGATTATCCTAAGAGAAATTACGTCATAGGATTACGTCAACAGTTAATGGAGGCTGTTAGTCAAATGGCTGTTATGGTGTAATTTCACAAAAAGGGAACAGTTGTATTTTTCTTTTTTGAGAAGTCTAGGGTTACAAGAATCTGAAGATGTAATATAGCAGTATCTTCCAAAATTTTAGGGTTTGAGGCCTACCCATAGTCCTCCTAAAGCTGAAGAAATCTGACAATATTTTTAGTATCAGAGGGGTAGCCGTGTTAGTCTGTATCTGCAAAAGCGACGAGGAGTCCTGCATCTGACGAAGTGGGTCTTTGCCCACGAAAGCTTATGCTCCTACACTTCAGTTAGTCTATAAGGTGCCATAGGACTCCTCGTCGCTTTTGCAATATTTTTAGTGTTTCTTTGGTCTAGCAGGCATCTGACGTGTTTGTGTGGGGAAGGCCTTCAATAAATCAAATAAGGTAAGGGTAGAAAACAAAGTTGTGGCTAGGCTTATAGACTTTGGAGGACATCTTGGTTACTGTATGTTTTATAGTACTTTTTATGTAATAAGAGCTTAACTATGTTTGTTATAAATTAAAATGTAACTCTGAAACCCTGACTGAGCATTTAATTATTGTATCAGAAACTACCTAGTATTTCAGAAGGCTGAAATATTCCTACTATATAGCTGCTTCTCCTGTTCCACTACTGGCCAATCTCTCTACATTTCAGTAGTCTTTCACACCCTGGTGTATACCACATATAGCTGCAGATGTTTATAGTCGGATACATTCAGGTTCTCCCGATCTAATTGTCCCTCTCTTTCTATTTCCATCACCCATCTGCTTGCATAGCCCTTTTCCTTCCCCGTTTGCCTTTTCCACACACTCCCCTTCCTCCTGTTATTTCAGTTTTCTCTCATATAGATAGAGTTTCTACCACTGACTGCAGTCCACTTTCACCAGGTCATGTTTATTTTCCACACACGTGGCTCTCCTAATTTCCTGATTTTTTTTTTTAATTTACATTAGAAATTATAATAATTTTAGGCTACCCGTTGTGGTTAAGGTTAGAAAAGAGAGCACAAAAATACCTCCTTATTCAACAGGTTTGATCCCTGAGCATATGCAAAAATATATGTTCCTTGTTAGTCCTGCAAAGCCAGCAGAGTTGAGAATGTGTTAGCTAGATTCTATTCTGGAACACATCAGAATAATTAAACTTTTGTTACAGAGCCTTTTATTTCTAATGATGTGTGAGCTCCTCTCCCTGTGCCCCTCCCCCGCCAAAAGAAAACAAAAACAAAAAAACCCATAGCTAACTATCAGATACTGGGTATTAGTGGGAAAAAAATCTTTTCAATTTAAAACTGGAAAAATGTGATCTGCCATTAAGGCGTAGCAAAAATGCAACCCATAGTCTTATTTTTAGAAAGTGACTTTTCAGCGTATTTCTGCATTTTAAAAGTGATTTTTTCTTATGTATTATTATAATTAAATATATTAAATTGCATGTAATCAGCTAATCATGTTAAAAACTATTGTATTAGTTGATAAGGGGGAAAACTGCAGAGCTGCAGTGGGGTTTAGCTCCCGGGACCTACTACGCTCTTAACATATTTAAAAGGCAGAGGCATAGCAGGTGGACCAGCTGCAAGCTGGGAATCAGCTGATTCCTGGCTCCCACCTGGTCTCCCACACTAGGCCTCTGCTTTTTAATACATCTAAAAAGCAGAGGCCCAGCGTCTGGGACTGGGAGCAAGCCAGGAATCAGCTGATAACCCAGTTCACGCCCGGACCCAGCTATGCCTCTGCTTCCTCTGCCCCCCCCAGATGGTGTTGTCGGGAACCGGCTTTTAAACCGCCTTCCTCCAGCACCAGCTCCTGCTCCCCCCCATTGCTGCCTGTGTCTGACAGTGGACTGCCTATGTCTGCCTGAGTCTGACAGAGGCAGGAAGTGTTGGGGAGTGGGGAAGCAACTAGTCGAGTCACTACTCGACTACCCGATAAGCACATGCTTATCGGGTAGTCGACTAGATGCTTACATCTCTAATTACAATAATGTCTCCTTGCTTCTTTGTTGATCTGATATATGGTAAAAGGTAAAGTGACAAAAGTAAAATCTCTGCAAGCTGCATGGGAACTTTTCAAATATACCATAATAGAGGCTCAACTTAAATGTATACACCAAATTAAAAAACACAGTAAGAGAACCAAAAAAGTGCCACCATGGCTTGGCTTAACCAGATAAAAGAAGCAGTGAGAGATAAAAAGATATCTTTTAAAAAGAGGAAGTCAGATCCTAGTGAGGAAAATAGAAATGGCCATAAACATTGTCAAATTAAGTGTAAAAATATAATAGGAAAATTGTCAGATATATGGATGAACATAATTTGTTGGGAGAAAGGCAACATGGTTTCTGTAAAGGGAAATCATGCCTTACGAATCTGCTAGAGTTCTTTGAGGGGGTCAACAGATTTGTGGACAAGGAGGATGCAGAGGATAAAGTATACTTAGATTTCCAGAAAGCCTTTGGCAAGGTTCCTCACCAAAGACTCTTAAGTAAAGTAAGTTGTCATGGGATAAGAGGGAACGTCTTTTCGTGGATTGATAACTGGTTAAAAGACAGGAAACAAAGAGTAGAAATAAACGATAAATTTTCTGAGTGGAGAGAGGTAACTAGTGGGGTCCCCCAAGAGTCTGTCCTGAGACCAATCGTATTCAATTTATATATAAATAATCTAGAGAAGGGGTAAACAGTAAGGTGGCAAAATTTGCAGATGATACCAAACTGCTCAAAATAGTTAAGACCAAAGTAGACTGTGAAGAGCTTCAGAAAGACCTCACCAAACTATCTGATTGGACAACAAATTGGCAAATGAAATTTAATGTTGATAAATGTAAAGTAATGCACGCTGGAAAAAATAATCCCAACAATATAATACAATATGATGGGGATTAATTTGGCTACAACTACTCAAGAGAAAGATCTTGGAGTCATTGTGGATAGTTCTCTGAAAACATCCACTCGGTGTGCAGCGGCTGTCAAAAAAGCAAATAGAATGTTTGGAATCATTCCAAAAAAGGATAGAGAATAAGACAAAAAATACCTTATTGCCTCTGTATAAAACCATGGTACACCCACATCTTGAATACTGCGTAGAGATGTGGTTGCCTCATCTCAAAAAAGATATATTGGCATTGGAAAAGGTTCAGAAAAGGGCAACAAAAATGATTAGGAGTTTGGAACGGGTCCCATATGAAGAGTGATTAAAAAGACTTGAAACAAAATACAGGACTATGTAGCACTTTAAAGACTAACAAGATGGTTTATTAGATGATGAGCTTTCGTGGGCCTTGGACTTTTCAGCTTAGAAAAGAGGAGACTAAGGGGGGGATATGATAGAGGTCTATAAAATCATGATTGGTATGGAAAAAGTGAATAAGGAAAAGTTATTTACTTATTCCTACAATAAATGAACTAGGGGTCACCAAATGAAATTAATAGGCAACAGGAAGGAAAGGGAAATTTTTCTTCATTCAGCGCACAGTCAACCTGTGAAACTCCTTGCCAGAGGATGCAGTGAAGGCTAGAACTTTAACAGGATACAAAAATGAGCTAGATAGATTCATGGAGGTTAGGTTCATCAATGGCTATTAGCCAGGATGGGTGGGAATGGTGTCCCTAGCCTCTGTTTCTCTGGAGGTGGGTGACGGAAGGGATCATGTGGGGATCTATTGTGATCCCTCCCTCTGGGGCATCTGGTATTGCCCACTGTCAGCAGACAGGATACTGGGCTAGATGGACTTTTGGTCTGACCCAGTATGGCCATTCTTATATACTTTATGTATTTCTGTACAGATTGCTCATGTTGATTTTACAGTGCACTTTGGTAGTGAATTTTAGAAATGCATTCCAACCCATTTCTAATGCATTGTATTTATATTATGGTAATGTCTAGGAATGCTAGTCAGGGATCAAGGGCTCTTTGTCCTGGGCGTTATACAGACAAATAACAAAGTAAGACAGTTTCCCCAGAATGTTTCCTAGACCGATGGAGTGGGTTGAAAAGATTTAGGTAACTCTAAAACAGACTTCAGCAGAAAAGCCAAAGTCATAGTGTGCCTGTTCTAGAGATGTACTTTTTACATTTCTTACAAAGACATATTAGTGCCTTTTTATTATTGATTATAAGCACAAATAGAATGAAGAGTGGTTAACCAGTAAGTCTCACCCTTAAAGGGTTCCAGTTAGCTGGTAGGGAATGGAGCAGCTCCCCGACCGCCGTGGGCAGAGGCTGTTCTGTCTGTGACAAGTCTGGCCCAGGCAGCACCACTTCAGACAGGGACTGCTCCAACTGGACAGAGCAACCCCTCTCTATGGCAGGCCTGGCTTTCCCTCTGCCCCCTGCCTCCACACCACAGGCAGGGGCTGCCCAGACCGGCTGGCCAGAGCAGTTCTGAGCTGGAGCACCCCCCTCCCTTTAGTCAGTTAACTGGTTAAACATAATGTTTGACCTATTAACCAATTAATGGGATATTATATCCCTAATAGGATTCTAAAATATGTGTTGGCCAGTAATTAGTATTGATAAAGTGTGCTTTGAGATGTAATTATAGGCGTATATTTGATTATCAGTGGCTTTTATTTGGAAGTTTTGATTACATTTGAACAAATTTTATGTTTCTAATTAGAAAAATGAAACCCGTCAGCTCACCCAGATCCAGTATGTAGCATGGCCTGACCATGGGGTTCCTGATGATTCCAGTGACTTCCTGGATTTTGTGTGTCTTGTACGAAAAAAGAGGGCTGGCAGAGAAGAACCAGTAGTTGTTCATTGCAGGTATTTGTTTTTTCTAATTTTCCTAAATAGTCTAACTGAATGCCTCTTTCCAACTAGCACTTTCTTCTGGATTTTATTTCATCTTTTATTGTTCACCCTTTCCTATTATATTCAGATATATATTTCATTTGTGCTCTTCTTGAAAGAGAGAAAGGGATTTAAAATTTGAATTAATCAATTACTCATAATTCTCCTCACCTTTTGATACTAACGTTACATTCGAGGTAGCAGTTTTCAAAGTTTTTCATATAATTAAAATGCTTATGGATGGTAATGATCTAAATGGAAATTGGGTTTTTCCCCACTCGGCACTTAATTTTGTTGAACCTCATCAGATTTCTTTTGGCCAATCCTCCAATTTATCATGGTCATTCTGGACCCTATCTCTATTCTGCAGCATATTTACCTCTCCCCCCAGCTTAGTGTTATCTGCGGACTTGCTGAGGGAAAAATCCAACTCACCATCCAGGTCATTAATGAATGTGTTGAATAAAACTGGCCCCAGAGCTGATACCTTTGACACTACACTTGATATCGGTTGTCAACTAGAAATCAAGTAATTGATTACTGCCTTTGAGCCCAACAGTCTAGCCACCTTATAATCCATTCCTTGAAGCCATACTTCTTTAACTTGCTAGAAAAAATACAATGGGAGACCATAGAATCACAGAATACTAGAACTGGAAGGGACCTCGAGAGATCATCGAGTCCAGTCCCCTGCCCTCATGGCAGGACCAAATACTGTCTGATAGACATTTATCTAACTTACTCTTAAATATATCCAGAGATGGAGATTCCACAACCTCCCTAGGAAATTTATTCCAGTGTTTAACCACCCTGACTGTTAGGAACTTTTTCCTAATGTCCAACCTAAACCTCCCTTGCTGCAGTTTAAGCCCATTGCTTCTTGTTCTATCCCCAGAGGCCAAGATGAACAAGTTTTCTCCCTCCTCCTTATGACACCCTTTTAGATGCCTGAAAACTGCTATCATGTCCCCCCTCAATCTTCTCTTTTCTAAACTAAACAAACCCAATTCTTTCAGCCTTCCCTCATAGGTCATGTTCTCTATACCTTTAATCATTCTCGTTGCTCTTCTCTGGACCCTCTCCAATTTCTCCACATCTTTCTTGAAATGTGATGCCCAGAACTGAACACAGTACTCCAATTGAGGCCTAACCAGCACAGAGTAGAGCGGAAGAATGAGTTCTCGTGTCTTGCTCACAACGCATATCATAAGCTTTGTTAAAGTCAAGGTATATCACATCCACTGCCTTCCCCATATCCACAAGCCAATAGTTATATCATTGAAGGCAGTCAGGTTGGTTAGACGTGATTTGCCTTTGGAGAATTCATGTTGATTGTTGATCTCCTCCAAGTGCTTCAAGATAGGTCCTCAAGGAATCTGCTCCATAATTTTCCAGGGACTGAGGTGAGGTTGACCAGTCTGTAGTTTCTCAGATTCTTCTTCGAGTGGTTGCTCATGTCCATTCGAATTAGGTGTGCGCACCGCGTGCACCGCGTCTTCCGGAGCGTTTTCCCTAGCAGTACCCGTAGCGCCCACAGGGCGCCCCCCCTGGAGTGGTGCCGCCATGGCGGGGCATAAGTGCCCCTGCCGGCGCTGCCCCACCTCAGTTCCTTCTTATCGCCCGTGACGGTCATTGGAGCGTGTCTCTCTCTCTTAGATCAGTTAATGGTTCCCGTTTCTCTTAGCATTGTAGATATTTCTAAATAGTTCAATTAGTTAGATAGTTAGTGTCTCTTTGACATTCCTCACCCCCGAAGCGGGAGAAGGAAAAAACAGGGCCGCAAAGTTTTAAGGCGTGCGCTGTCTGCGCAAAGTTCATGCCCAAAGGAGACCCTCACGACAGTTGTCTGAAGTGTCTGGGTGAGGGCCATCTTACAGACACCTGTAAGATCTGCAAGTCTTTTAAGCCGCGCACTAAGAGGGAGAGAGACTCTCGTCTAAAACTTCTCCTCATGGAGGCGGCTTTACAGCCGTCAACGGCTGGGCACTCTGCAGTGCGCAGTGCACTAGCATCCATACGAGATGCTCCATCCCGAGGCCGGGCCTCGAGGGCCCGGCACCGGTCTCACTCTCCGTTACCGAAGAGGTCAAGAACGTGGTAGGTCTCCTAGACGGAAATCCAAGTCGAGCCTACACCGCGGTGCCGAGTCACTGGTGCACACGTCCTCATCCTCCATGGTGTGGCATAAGCGAGCGGGATGTCCGTCCAGTCCAGGGCAACTACCCTCGCACCGCCCTTCCACGCCAGACACCTTTGAGGCGGCACAGGACCTCATTAGCCTCACTACTTCCCCTCCGTCATCGGTTGAAGCGGAAGGGTAGAGGTCGCATACGCCGGAGGCTGTGTTGGCTCTGGCTTCGCCTCTGCACCAGCATGACTGGACAGCTCCGGCTACTTATGCAGCGGGACCGTCCCGTGGGACCAGTACCGCCTGCCTCCTCATCAGTGCCGATCTCAACGCAGGCCACCAGGCTTCACCCGGCACTGAACTCGACCTTCCTTGGTGCTTGGTGCTTGTGGCAATGTCTACGGCACCGTCATCATCGACGCAGGCGTTGAGCAGCTTTCCGGGGTGCCGTTCCTGTCGTCAGCACCGGGCCCTTCAGCATCAGCCTCTTCAGCACCGATACACGTTTTGGCACTGTCGCAGGCACCGGCATCGGCCCTGTGGACCTTGCCGGTACCGCCATCGACGGTGACATCGGCTTCTTCGGGGTTCGTCTCCCAATCGGTACCGGCTTCTGCAACGCAGCCATGCTCTATGTCGGCACCGCAACCGGGACCTGTTTTCCCGGTTCCACAACCAACTCCACTCCCAGCACCGGGACCTGTTCTCCCGGTGCTGCAACAGGCACCACTAACGGCACCGGGACCGGTCTTCCCGGTGCTGGCACGCCCTCATCGGGCACTCGCAGGCAAACCCGAGTCCATGGCCAGGTTTGCCCCTCCATCGGTGACAGGACATTCGTCATCTGCGCCTCCCTGGTCAGAGTCTGACTACTCGTCGGATTCTGATGCGGCATCATTCAGGTCGGAGTACTCGGGAGCTTCCTCAGCTCATAGGTCCCGTTCCCGGCACTGACGTGATCGTTTGCGGGTGCAGCAGACTTGGCCGCCCCAACCACAGTGGCCCTTCTGGATGCCGTGGGCTTACCACCAGTGGCAGGGACCTGTGCCCTCCTCTGTGGTGTCAAATGCAACCATCGGCGTCGTTGTTGTGACCAATATAGCAGTCTGGGAGCTGATCTTGTCTATAAAGACCCAGGCAAAATAGCTTTTTCCTCATCATCTGTTACTAGGTTTTCTCCCCCATTCAGTAAGGGTCCCACACTTTCCCTAACCACCTTCTTATTGCTAAGATATTTATAACAACTCTTCTTGTTGTTCTTCACATCCATTACTAGCTGCAAATACAGATGCGCTTTGGCCTACCTGATTACACCCTTACATGCACAACCAATATTTTTTTATACTCCTCCCTAATCATCTAAGTTTCCACTTCTTGTAAGCTTTCTTTTTATTTTGAAGCTAACCAAAGACTTACCTATTACACCAAGCTGGTCGCCTGTCAGCTTTGCTATTCTTTCTGCGTATCAAGATGGTACATTCCTGCACCCTCAATAAGACTTTAAAATACAGCCAGCTTTCCTGAACTCCTTTCCTCATGTTAGCTTCATAGTGTGTCTATTGCCACATGGAAAACCATATTCCCCAGGGCTGTGTCTATATTGGCATCCCTTTCCGGAAAAGGGATGCTAATGAGACACATCGCAATTGCAAATCCGCGGGGGATTTAAATATCCCCTGCGGCATTTGCATTTACATGGCTGCCGCTTTTTTCCGGCTTGGGGATAAGCTGGAGAAAAGCGCCAGTCTAGACGTGATTCTCCAGAAAATAAGCCCTTTTCCGGAGGATCTCTTATTCCTACTTGAAAGAGATCCTCCGGAAAAGGGCTTATTTTCCGGAGAATCATGTCTAGACTGGCGCTTTCCTCCGGCTTATCCCCAAGCCAGAAAAAAGCGGCAGCTATGTAAATGCAAATGCCGCGGGGGATATTTAAATCCCCCGCAGATTTGCAATTGCGATGTGTCTCATTAGCATCCCTTTTCCGGAAAGGGATGCCAATGTAGACACAGCCCAGAAGTGTGGAGAGGATTGTATCCATGGTTGTAATTTTATCAACAATTTATAATGGGGGCAGCTCTCTATCTTTAGATCCCTCCCCCCCAATCAAGATTCATCCAGAAGATGGGAATCTTCACCAAACCAGGCTGCCTTTGAACTACAGATGTAATATATACTCGATTAACCGATAAGCCAACACTTATCGGTTAATGCTATAGGCTACACCCATTTCCCTCCCATCTTCCTTGCCAGTAAATTTTTTTAGCAGGCTGGTCAGCTGCCCGGCTTAGTCCTGACTCATGACAGGTCCAGGACCTATACCTGCTGTGGCTCTGCATTTAAAGTGTATTAGGAGGCAGGTGGGCAGGCCACCTAGCTCAGTTCTGGCTTGTGCCGGGTCCAGGAGCTCAGATCCCCCCCTAGACAGGGGCTGCTGCCAGCCCGCATTGCTGCCTCTTTATCAGAGGCAGCAGCACAGGGTGACAGACAGTCAGTCCGCGAGGGGAGCTGGGTTTTAAACTGGCTCCTTTTGTGGACCAGCTCCCACCTGGCACTCTGTGCTGCTGCCTCTGATACAGAGGCAGCAGCACAGAGTGGCAGCGGGCTCCCCAGGAGTGAGGCTGGAGTGAGGCTGGAGGCCCGAGCTTCCCATTGGCAGTACTTCTTGAGAATGACTTACAGTGGAGCACTACTTGAAGAGGAGGAGGAAGTTAATCAGTTTGGGCAGTAACTGGTTCTTTGAGATCTTTGTCGTTATGGATGCTGCTCAATGCACCCTTCCCCCCTCTACTTAGGAATTCTTCCCAGAGACTCTGTGATAGAGTAGGAACTGAGCGGGTTCCCTTGTGCAATTCTGGTTAGCCTTGTGGCAGAACATTAATGGGGGACAGCACATGTGCAGCCTACAGCTGCTATTACCAAAGTTCTCCGATCAGCAGCACAGGGATGCAAGCATAACTACAGTGACACATCCATAGGGGGACACAGCTTGAAGAACCATCATAACTGCACGAAGTGGCTAACTTCCTTTTTCTGTTTTATCATCAAAGAGCAGTAACATGGGGAATTGAAAGTGAGTGTTAAGTAGGGTTGCCAGGTGTCTGGTTTTGAACCTTCTGTCAGGGAAACAAATTGAGAAAATACCGGACATATAAATGTCCGGTATTTTCTAATTAAGTAAGGTTTATTATTATCATGAGTATCAGTACATAGTTGCATACTGCCTCGCTGCGTGAGCATGTCCACCAGCCAGACAGTACGCAACTACACAGTGTGGGGAAGAGGGGGCGAGGCCAGGGCGGGATGGAATCCCTGGGGCTGGACTCGCCCATGTGCCCCACCAGGGCACAGGATGGGCAGCACCCCGGGATCTGTGTGTGCTCGGGTCCCCCCCCTTTCTCCCCATCGATCGGTCCTTACCCGCCAGCCCCGCTCCCTGCTGGCCGGTTCTTTCCTGGCCAGCCCTGCTTCCTGCCGGTCAATCCTTTCCCTCCCCACTCCCCCCCGATCTCCCCTGGCCAGCCCTGCTCCCCGCTGGCTGGTTCCCCTCCCCTGGCCAGCCTCACTCCTCCTGGCCTCCCTCCCCCACATCTGAGATTGTGTGTCTGGTATTTTTTTGAAATCATCTGGTAACCCTAGTGCTAAGCTGAATTATAAGGGCTACTCATTGTGTCTTAGGGTTGGATACATTTTTTCTAATTTTCTAAAATAACTTAAATTTGTCTAATGAAGGATACAGTACAGGCAGTCCCCGGGTTACGCGGATCCGACTTATGTCGGATCCGTGCTTACGAACGGGGCTTTTCTCGCCCCAGAGGACGCGGGCGGCGGGACCGCCCAGACGCGCCGCGGTCCCGCCGCCCGCATCCTCCGGGGCGAGAAATGCTGCTCCACGTCTCCCTGGTCTGCTTGGGTGGCACCCCCCAGCAGACCAGGGAGACGCGGAGCAAAGCTGCGGAGGACCCGGGCAGCGGGACGGCGGCGCATCTGGGCGGTCCCGCCGCCCGGGTCCTCCGCGGCTTTGCTCCGCGTCTCCCTGGTCTGCTGGGGCCCCCGGGCTTGTTCTTAAGTTGAATCTGTATGTAAGGTTTGTTCTTAAGTTGAATCTGTATGTAAATCGGAACTGGCATCCAGATTCAGCCGCTGCTGAAACTGACCAGTGGCTGACTACAGGAAGCCCGAAGCAGAGTTGCTCTGCCCCGGGCTTCCTGGAATCAGCCGCTGATCAGTTTCAGCAGTAGCTGACTTGGGGACGCCTGGGGTAGAGCAGCTGGGGTGCTGCCAGGATGGTCCCCGCAGCGCCCCAGCTGCTCTGTCCCAGGCGTTCAGATTCAGCCACTGTTGAAACTGATCAGCGGCTGATTCCAGGAAGCCCAGGGCAGAGCAACTCTGCTTCGGGCTTCCTGTAGTCAGCCGCTGGTCAGTTTCGGCAGCGGCTGAATCTGGACGCCAGTTCCGACTTACATACAGATTCAACTTAAGAACAAACCTACAGTCCCTATCTTGTACGTAACCCGGGGACTGCCTGTAAATCTTGGTACAGTGTATATCTATCTTGATAGGTGGAGCATAAAAATCCTGAGTATATTCCTAGCTGTTTAGTTCTGTTCAAATATGGTATTTTCATGCCATTTTCTGGACAACATTATAAAAGAACATGCTAACATTTTTAGAGTAATATAATTCTGAATTGTATATAAAAATAAAATGGATTAAGGTAAGTTACTGTTTGTTAATGTGTGGTTATAAGATTCAATTTGCTTAAAAGCAAACATTTTCACCTTAGAATGAACCCTTCAAACTGTATCAGTTAATATACATATGACACAAATATGAGTTCCCAATCATATTGATAAATGGAAAACACTGGTTCCCCTATAATACCAAATGTATTCTTTGTGATTTGTCTTAATATGAAACGTCTTAATTTAAAACAACATTTTTTATCATGCTTAAAGAGTAAATTGCCTCAGTTTCTGAGATCTGCTAACTCTGGAAAAGTGTGTACACGTGCCTAAAGAAATTTAAAGTGTGCCTTTTTGGTTTTAATTTTTAATAAATATCCTTTTTGTAGGACTTCTCACTATTTTGCCACTTGGGAACTTACATGTTTCAGTTTCCCTTTTATTAAAATACATTGATAGTAGCTTTTTATGTAGACACATCCCTAAAGCCTTTCAGTGTACACAAGCAGGATATTGCTAATGCTTACCTTTTGAAGCAGAGATTCCTAGTAGAAGACTATTTTATTTAAACATTTTGTCACCAAATTTTGGTTTTCACATGTCCTATTTATTATCTCTGCCAGAAATGTTTCATGACTAAAACAGTGGACTGGGGCTGACAAAACTATGCCATTTCTTCATAGGTACAGGCAGAATCGTGTTTCAATGTGCTAGATTATGCATTGTTTTTACAAATCAAGGCTTTCTGCTGGCTTCTTTGCTTCTTTAAGAGCAATGTTCAGTGCAGAATGGATTGGAGGGGACCAAGAGTGGCATGCCATCCCTTGACACTGTCTTGCAAGCCAGTTCCAGCAAGTGTAGGGACATTTAATGCCATCTAAGCAGCAGAAAATGGAACACAGAATCTGACTCTTTATCTTCAGTTCTTCAATATTACAAATTGTAATCTCAGTGGGGAATTCACTTCTGATGCCCTGCTATGTGACTATGGTGTTAAATAAGTCCTTAGTGATTGTCTAAATAACATAATACCACACAGAGTAGTCATGGATTTTTAGACATCTGCTCTGACCAGCCAAAATTTGTCCTCAGCAGTTGCTGGCCTCCAAAGAGACAGCTGTTTGTTAAGCAGTGACAGATGCTCTGGCCTCTGTTTCAAGTTATATGTGCATAGAAGCAGCAGCATGGTGTTAATTTCAGCATCATCAGCTACCCAAGCTTGCCAGCTTCACAGGGTTAATTGAAGACTGCACTTGTTCAGTTATCATATACAGCAGTCGAGCTAATTGGGACTGATGTTGCCTTAATTTGGGACAGAAGTCACTCAGTAAAAAGCTTTTAATGGGGTATTGTGGACTGAAGGTACCCTCTCTCTGCCTGACAATTCTGAAATAGGCCATTAACTGGGGTAAAGAAAGAAAGTTGTTGTTAGGCTTGATGGTCCTTTCAAAAGAAATAATTTGGAGGGAACTTCCTGTTTGAACTTGAAGATTTTGTTCTCAGCAAAATAATATTGAATGTTCTTCTTCTGGTAGTCCCCGTGGGTGCTCCACATCTGGTGTCGGGCTGGTCCCAGCGCCACGAATCGGAGCTTGCCAGAGCTGTGTTTGGCCGGACCGCTCATGCTCTAGCCGGTTTCGCGCCTTTCATGTGCCGCGCGCGGTCCGGTGCCCGCCAGTTTCCTCTAATCTGCCCCTGGTCACGGACGGAGCTCCCCTTCCTCTCCTCAGGCTTCCTGAGGGAAAGTTCAAAACGATTTAAACTTCTGTTTTTTTCACTACATTTCAAGTTCATTAATGTGTTCCTGATTTTAAGTTAATACCTTTATAGAGTTATCAGCTGTTTATACTTATATTTGAAGGTTTCAGCTGTCTCCGCCGCGCAGCTCTCAGAGCCGTGGCTCTGGCAAAAAAAAAAAAAAAAAAAGAGAGAGAGAGGCATCATAATGATAGCAAAAGAAACAGTTACCATTTGTATATAGTTATATTGTTGCCTTCTACAGACGTTTTCCTGTTCCTGTTTCCTCCTACTTTCCAAAAAAAAAAAAAAAAAGGAAAAAAGGAAAAAAGTAAGAAGAGTTACATTGTTACCCGGCTAGCTCCGCTTGAGCTAAGTTCAGTAGTTCTCGGACCCTTTATTCAAACATAGTTATATACACATACACGTAAAGGGGGAGAGGAGAACAAGACTCAAATAATAAAATAGGCTTAGTTACAATTCCTAAAGGAGAGAGAAAGGGGCAGTCGGTGAAATGAGAGTAAACCCCCTTCAGACAGCTGGTATGCTGGGCTCCTCCGCAGGGACTCAATGCCTGTCTCTGACGGACATTCGGCTTGTGTCCGCTGCCTTGGGGAGGCACATATCCCCCAAAAATGTAGTCACTGTGCAAAGCTCACGACAAGAGCCCGCATGGAGCGGGAAAGACGGCTGAAGGAGATCCTCTTTGATAAGGCTCTCCTGCCTCCCAGCGCTCCAGGCTCCTCCGCATTGGACCCGACCGAATGTCTTCCCCTAAGAGGAAGAAAGCCTCTCTTGCTCGTTCCCTGCAGATTGCCCCACAGCAGCGGGTGAGCGCAGGTGATAAGCCGGGCACTTCAACTTTAAAGACAGCCCGTGCTCACAGGGAGCTGTCTTCAGCACCCCCTGCACCCATTGTACCCAGCACTGAACAAATGACTCTGTCAGCACAGCCACCTGACCCTCCAAGCTTGCAGCCTGCAATCTCTGAGCAGCTAGAAGCAGCTTCTACTAGTGCAGCACCAAGGACAAACATCTATGAAATTTCCCTCTCCCCCTCCCCGGTGTCCCCTCCAGAGCCATCGCCTCACTCCTCCACGTCTGCACACCATGCAGCGGGGCGTAAGGAGCATCATAGGGAAAGGTTATCCTCTCGCCACCATCACTATAGGGAATGTAGCTGCTCACATTATAGATATTCCAGATCTCAATCCCCGTCAAGGCGATTCCATTCCCCAACTCGCGTGCCACACAGCACTTACTATGTCAGGCACGGCACCGTGGGATCCTCTAGATGTTCATCACCTGCAGCCTCTGATCGACATTCCATGCATTACCATAGATCCTATTACTATGGGTCACACCATCACAGCCGCTCGCGATCTCGCTGCAGATCACCATGCTCCTGTCGATCGACCAGCCCGCGCTTGATGCATTCTGAACCTCGGAATCAATCTCTGCCCCAACCTACGTTACCACCACGCTTCCCACCCCCTCATCCACAATCAGACATGGAAGAGGGCCAGCTCTCCGAAACGGAACCGGATATGTCTCCTAGTGTTCGCTCTTCCGCGCTCGCGCTGGGAGAAGCAGTAACCTTGGCCGAGACATCACCCCTAGATGATCTTAAAGAGTTCCAAGACCTCTTTAAACGAGTGGCGCAATCTCAGGAGGTACAACTCACGGAGGCTGGGGTGAAACGGCATAAGCTGTTTAAGAACTTACATCCTAAACATCAATGGAAGATCGCCCTCCCTATAGATGAGGCTATCATGGAGGTAGCTGAGGAGATTTTGCAGACACCAACATCTATACTACCTATGAATAAAAGGGCGGACAAAAAATATTTCATCCCCTCCAAAGGCCTAGACTTTCTTTTCAATCACCGACAGCCTAATTCTTTAATAGTAGATGCTGTCCGCCACAAAGCTAAGACGCCCCATTTTAAGACCTCCCTCCCGGAGAAGGACTCTAAAAAATAGGACTTATTCGGCCGTAAGATATATTCTTCCGCAACCTTCTCCGAATCGCCAACTACGCGGCCCTCCTATCAAACCACAACTTTGATAACTATTCAAGCTTCCGGATCTGATGCAACACCTTCCCGACTGCAAGAAACCTCTTTTAAAGGCTATTGTCCAGGAGGGGTATACCGCGTGTAGAACATCACTTCAAATCGCTGCAGACATAGCAGATACGGCTGCACGAGCCATGGCGACGGGCATCGCCATGCGGAGAGCCTCCTGGCTCCTGTCAGCAGAGCCCCTCGAGAATTGCAGTCCAAGGTCGAAGATCTGCCATTTGATCGACAGAAGCTGTTTGCCTCCACGACCGATGAGATTCTACATTCAGGAAAGGACTCTCGTACTACCCTCCGAACCTTGGGCATGTACACCCCTCGGTTCAAGCGTAAACAATACTACCTCTTCCAAAGTAGGTACGACTCTTCATCCTTCAAACAGCAACAACGCGGACCTGACCAGTCCAGATTTAGACAGCGCAAGCGACAGCAACAGAATCGAACATCTGCTCGGCCTGCTTCTAAGCAGCAGGTTTGACTCCCATGTCAAGGACTCGAACAAGTCTCTCATTGTCATCACACAGAAGCCTGCAAACAACCTCTTCCATCATCGGCTGAGGCCATACCATCATCAGTGGGCCAGCATTACCTCGGACCGATGGGTCTTGGAAGTGATATCATCAGGCCTCACGATCCCCTTTACCTCAGTTCCCCCCACTACCCCACCCACCCCGTCCCTTTTCAGGGACCCATCTCATGGGGTCGCTCTTCAACACGAGGTCTACCACCTTCTACAGATCGGGGCCATAGAATGAGTACCTGCGGAGTTCCGGGGGGAAAGGCTTCTACTCCAGGTATTTTCTAGTCCCCAAGAAGTCCGGGGGGGTGGAGGCCTATCCTCAACCTGAGAGGCCTCAATCGCTACATTCGAAAGCAGCACTTCAAGATGACCACGCTGGCCAAGATCATACCGGCGCTAAACAAGGGAGACCGGTTCGCAGTCCTAGATTTACCGGACGCATACTTTCATATCACGATGCACGTAGTGCACAGACATTTTCTTCGGTTCGTAGTGGGAGACGAGCACTTCCAATACAGGGTGCTCCCTTTCGGCCTGGTATCGGCCCCGAGAGTGTTCTCAAAGACACTAACAGTGGTGGCCGCCCATCTACGCAAAACGGGTCTCAATTTTCCCGTATCTCGACGACTGCCTCATCAAGGGTCACACGCAGTCGGAAACACATTACACGGTAGCCGCAACGCGGGATCTATTTGACTCCCTCGGCCTCATTGTAAACATGCAAAAATCACGTCTGCAACCGACACAAACTCTAACCTTCATAGGAGCCCGACTCGACTCTCTCTCAGAGTGAGCTCATCTTCCGGTCGAGCGCTTCCAAGTCATAAAGGACTTAATAGGCACAGTCTTACAAGCTCCAACACTCCCAGTACGGGTATATTTGCAGCTCCTAGGCCATGTGGCAGCCACTACGATCATCGTGCGGCATGCAAGGTTGCATTTGCAGTGCCTGCAGCATTGGTTGAGCACGGTGTACAACCCCGTCAGACACAACACCCGAAAACTCATGGCTCTACCCGTACATGTAAAGAAGTCCCTCCATTGGTGGGCCAACCCTAACAATATGTTGTCAGGAGTCCCCTTCCATGCGACACAACCGTCAAAGGAGCTAACAACAGACGCTTCTCTCGTGGGATGGGGTGCTCACATCGGCACGGAAACAGCTCAGAGCCGCTGGTCCTCATTGGAACGGATGTTACATATCAACCTTCTCGAGTTGCGGGCGGTGTTCCATGCCTGCAGACAGTTCAGGACGCATATAAGAGGCACGACAACCAGAATTCTCACCGACAACATCGTCGTGATGTATTACGTGAACAGACAAGGAGGCGCCCGGTCCCTCTGCGCGGAGGCAGTCCGCTTATGGACGTAGTTCATTCGAAACAACATCATTATAGTCGCATCATACTTACCCGGTGCGAACAACACCATCACGGATGCATTGAGCAGATACTTTCATCACGATCACGAGTGTGTGGTCAGTACGGAAGTCCTCCTACCTCTTTTCCGTCGCTGGGGCTGTCCGATGATAGATCTCTTCGCCACTCGGGCCAACAGGAAATGCGCAGCATACTGTTCCCGAGCAGGAGCAGGCACTGGTTCCCTGGGAGATGCCTTTCTCCGACACTGGAGAACATCATGGTTATATGCATTCCCCCGTTGTGCTCATTCCCAGAGTGCTCGAGAAGATCCTCATGGATAAGGCGAGAGTCTTACTCATAGCTCCGGCCTGGCCCAGACAGCCATGGTACTCAACTCTCCTGCAGCTGTCCACGCGACCACCATACAGCTTCCCGCATCAACCGGACCTCCTGACGCAGCAGAACGGCGCCCTTCTGCATCCGAAGTTGAACACTCTGCATCTAACTGCATGGATGATAGATGGTTCAGCGCGTCCGAGAGTCTTTGCTCGGACCAGGTGAAATGGGTATTGCTGCATAGCAGGAAAGACTCTACCAGGAAAACCTACCTGTCCAAATGGTCTAGGTTCACACGTTGGTGTGTTCCAAAGGGCCTAAACCCTTTTCTCTCACCACCGCATGTCCTCTTGGACTATATCCTTCAGTTACAGGTTGCCGGGCTCTCCATATCATCACTCAGAGTTCATGTAGCAGCAATTGCGGCCTTTCACGGCCCGGTAGAGGGCAGGTCAATCTTTTCTCACCCCATGGTCAGAAGATTTCTTAAAGGCCTGACTAACCTTAATCCACCTAGCAGGCCCCCACCACCTGCATGGAGCCTAGACCTTGTGTTGGACACCCTGACGCGTCCTCCCTTTGAACCCTTGGCGACGGTACCCTAGCCTATACTGGCAATGAAAGTACTCTTCCTCTTGGCCGTAACATCAGTGCGTAGGGTCAGCGAGCTGGCAGCACTAATGGCATTTGCCCCCCTATACAGTATTTAGTAAGGAATCTGTAACATTGAGATCTCATCCGGCTTTCCTACCTAAGGTCTGCACAGAATTTCATATTAATGAGCCAATCGTTTTGCCATGCTTCTATCCAAAGCCTCACATCTCTCAGCGGGATGCGCTCCTGCATACCCTGGACGTCTGTCGGGCATTGGCATTCTATATAGATAGAACCCGCAACATCTGGAAAACAGATTGCCTTATTATTTCGGCGTCAGGCTGCTTTAAGGGCCAATCCCTCTCGGCCCAGCATATTTCGAAACTCGTCGTCTCCTGCATTACCACCTGTTACACCATTCGCGACAAGCCACTCCCATCGCAGCCAAGGGCCCACTCGACGCGAGCAGTGGCGACGTCGGCAGCATTCGTTAGGGGAGTTCCTTTACGCGACATCTGCTGGGCAGCCACTTGGTCTTCCAATACCACATTTTCAAGGCACTATGCAATCACGTAGCACCTAGCTTCCGATTCAGCAGTGGCTCTGGCAGTACTCCCTAGCCACCAAAATCGTGATTCTACAGCCCACGTCTAACTCAGATTAGTGCTCTGGAGTCACCAGACATGCAGCACCCACGGGGACTACCCGAAGAAGAAAAAGAAGTTACTCACTTTCGTGCAGTAACGATGGTTCTTCGAGGTGTGTCCCCCGTGGGTGCTCCACGACCCGCCCTCCTCCCCGCTACGGAATCTCCTCTGTTTCTGTCTTGCAGAGGGGCAGTGAGAGGAAACTGGCGGGCGCCGGACTGCGCGCGGCACATGAAAGGCGCGAAACTGGCTCGAGCATGCGCAGTCCGGCCGAACACAGCTCTGGCAAGCTCCGATTCGTGGCGCCGGCACCAGCCCGACACCAGACATGGAGCACCCACAGGGACACACCTCGAAGAACCATCGTTACTGCACGGAAGTGAGTAACTTCTTTTTATGCAGGACTTTTGAGCTCTTATGATGAGCTGAATATCTCTCCAGCCATTGAGAATTTTGGTAACCCCCTAAAAATAGATTGATCATTTACACTGCAGCAAAATATCTTGATATTTTTCAAGGAAGAGAAAGAAATGCATGGAAAACTTATTCAAGAAGATAAGAAATCCATCAAATGCTATGAAAATTTTCTACTGTGTTTTCCTATCCAGGAAAGACAGAGTGTGTCCACTGTTATTCAGAAACACTGTTCTTATAGTAGAATATCATCAGTAGCCCTCAATTGAAACAATCATACATTTCTCTTGAGTATATTTAGGTATTGAAGATTTAAATGTTAATTTTTTGTAACATTTTAAAAAGGAGAGAATTCAAAGGTGTTTATTGAAATGACACATTTTTCTTTTCTAGTGCTGGGATTGGACGGACAGGAGTTCTTATCACTATGGAAACAGCGATGTGTCTCATTGAGTGCAATCAGCCTGTTTATCCATTAGATATTGTGAGAACAATGAGAGATCAAAGGGCCATGATGATCCAAACACCCGTGAGTATCATATTTATAGAAAAGTAGTCTCATGTTACACCGTAGTTTCATTCTCACTGAAAACAGTAACAAGTGCTGGATTTTTTTGAAAGAGTGCAGCTTAACTAAGCATGCTATGGCCTTGGTCCATTGAGAACAATAAGATATCTCAGGCATTTTGAAAGTGTGTGATTTTTCATGAGTTTCTCTGCAACAGCTACTGCTGACAGACATACTTTTTCAATAATGAAAATAAATGGCAAAAATCTCTGTTCATTCTAAGCATTTTGTTTTAGAAGCAGTCTGTTGCACCAGATCTGCTCAATGAAGGGAGAGAGTAGGGAGGTGAAACTAGAGGTGTGGGAAGGGAAGGTGACAAAAATGAGCAAAATATTGTAGCATGTGTGAAGGGAAATGGAGAAAGTACCAGGAAACAGGAGTTTGGATGAGATGAATTACAAGGGAAGCTGGATGATACAATCCAGCTGTGTAATTCTGCTCTGGCATTACATAAAACAACTTGAACTCCGCCCTAGAGTGACACAATAGAGAGACTGAACAGAAGAAATCTAATGTGTCTTAAAAAATTAATTTAATCTAAATTGGGAACATAAAGTATTTCATAGTATCATAAGAGGACACATCATAAAGTGATTTTGGATGCCTTATCTATCTGTTTCCATATCTTAGCATGTTTGGGTTTTCTTAGGTATATAATGCTTGGTTTGGGGATAATTGCAACATCCTATAATGTACTTTAGCCTAAATTACTGATATGTATTCTCTACTTTACTCTATTTTAAGGTAATTTTTGTTTGGGGAATAGATTGAGAATCTGTTTAAGAGCTTTCATTTGTAACGTAAGTTACATCTGACAGCTGTTCATAGTTGAGCTTAATAGACATAAACAAAATTTCAGTGAAATGCTTCCTTTTAACTATTACATCAGCAGTATAGCAGACTAAATAAGATTCATTGTTTTACTCAAGGACAGCATAAAATCTGCATGTCGTCATTGTTTCCTTAGACTTTTTCCTCCTACCTTTGCAATTCCGGATTGATACATGCACTTTCCACAAGGTGGCACTATGCCATGTTCATGCTTTCCAAGTAGTAAGTGAAAAGAACTAAGAGTTGATTTTCTAGTGAGATCTTCAAACAGAAAAACAGCAAAATATACTGATATATATAAATCTAGCTATACTGATACACTTGTAATGAACAATAAACAATTAACATTTTAAATCTACATAACTAGATCTATCATCTGTTCAACAACCAGGCCTAGATAAAAATGGTTTAAGACACTGCAAAGATAAAAATACTAACTTTTCAGTAATACATATTGTTATACGGCAATTGTTATATCTGTGAAACTTTGAAAGATAATGGCCGTATTTTATAGCCTGATCTGGAGTATTGTTTTGCATTTTTTTGTTTAGTTGAGACATGGTTTTAGTAACTTGTATCTCAAGAACCGCTGTAGTTGAAAATTGAATGTGGTAGAAATTAAGAAGCCAGGATTCTAGCTTTGATATAAAGCACTGGTTTCTTTTTCTAGAAGTTTTGAGATGTGAGCAACTAATGTCAAAATCAATATAATGAGGAAATAAACACCTAAGTGGTTTAAATACAATATTTCTTAAAATATTAGAGGTAGAAAAACCTAAACTAGTTAAACCATTGGGTTGGAGTGAAACTTTGAATTAGTTATAATTTAAATGAGTGATGTTAAAATTTGTGGATGTGATTTTTTTTTTCTTTCAGTAAAATACAGTCTGTTCCATCTTTTGCTTTTCTTTCTTAGGATAACTTCACTATAGTTTTGTTTGTCTAAGCACACTCCTCAATGCAGATATTTAGCAAAGTACTGCTTTTGATGAGGCACAATTCTGCCCTGTCAAGATAGGATGGGTCATCTAACTTACATGATTAAATTATGTTTCTTCCTCAATTAACTTAATCAACTTTCTTTTCAGAGTCAATACAGATTTGTTTGCGAAGCTATTTTGAAGGTCTATGAAGAAGGATTTGTTAAACCTTTAAAGACATCGCTGCATAAATAAGAGTACAAGGGCTAGGATTCATATTGAAGTATCCTGTCCTCTATAAAAAAAAAAAAACTGGCACTGTTCATTGTGCCATAACTCTGCTTGCAGGAAATGGCATCAGAGAACAATGAAGAATTGACAAAGGACTTTGAAAACTTCAGCACTGTTGCACTTTATGTTGAAACAAAAATCAATCTCAAAAACTCTATTACTTACATGTGTTTGAAGACTCAATTATTTTCACGCTTTGCTCCGAACAAACCATAAATTGAATGAACTGAGTGTGTTCAGGGTAAATTATGAGATCTCATTGTAGTGCCATATGCTCCCCCTTCTGGTTGAATTGCTACAAACAAGGCTTGGAATTACTTCACTCTGGTATACAACTGCATCTTTTAAAAACATAACAAAAACCTACACTAAGCCATGGCCTCTTCCAGTGCTAGATTTATTTACTGTGTATGGATCCTCACTTTTGTTTCTTAAAACATCAGCAATATTGCCAATATTAGATAGGGAGACACTGCCTACTGATGCAGCACACTTTGCTCTTTACCCCTATTAGGGACTAGCTGGTTATTACAGGAAAACTGGAATCTTAACCCAGCAGTAGCTGCGTAATGGCCACTTACCAGCATCTTGTAAAATATAAACTGCATTTATTTGAACTAATGGCACAGTTTATTTCTGTGTCATAACACTGGTGTATTCCAAATCATGTGACTTAAGATTACATAATGGGAACTAGTGCATGCATTGCGTCTTAACCCCTTAAGTGCCTTGAGACTTACAGTGTATGTCTAATGAAAAGGCACTCACATGACCCTATGGGGGAGATATTATCCCGTCATATTTATTTTAATGGGTTCATATTTTAAAACATGGCCCTTGGTGCTTTGAATATGGTACTTCAAGGGGTCACAGAATACCATTCCCTTTTTTCCTTATGCAAATACCTGCATACTACTGTGGGTAGCAATTGCACCTCTGCCTACTTAATGTGTGAGCATTGTTTGCTGCTGTGAAATTATATGGAAATCCTAACACATTCCTTTCAATTGGTAATTTATTAGCAACAGATACTGAAAAAGTAGGTTGTTAGAACTTGTTTTACCCTACCATTGAGAAAATCTGTCTCATTTAATTAAATTATAACTTTTTAATAGCACTGATATTTAAGCTTAAACTTACCATCAAGTGTGATTAATTCCTTTTTCATTATCTGATAACCATTTATTTTTCTAAGGCCTCATCAGTTGATTTCAAGCCATGTTCGTACTGGACTTCTTAATTATTATTATTATTATTACTACTACTAAAGTAAGGAATAAAACACTGTCAGATTGCCCCAAAACTTTATTTTAATCTCTTAATGACCCCGGTCATTTTTTCTGTTATCCTTGTATAAAATTAAATTGTTCCATTTTGTGTGTGTTGTTTCTTATTTAAGTCATTAGCATATTTTGTAATGAGCAGTTTGTCTGTTTGATACAGTATCTGAGCTCATTGTAAGCATGTGTATATCTTGTCCCTTTTAAATATTTTTTCTGGTTTGGGAGAAACCAACTGATAAGCAAGGTGTCTAGCTTAATAAAGGGGTTCAGTCACTTTTTTGACTACCCTGAAAAACCTAACTTTACATGCCCAGTATTTAAGAGGTTTGTTGTTTTATTGTTTCCTGGAAATTATCTATTTGATTTTAATTAGCTATATAAAGTGTAGAATTAAGAGATAAAAGTTCCAGACTGAGAGAATTTAAATATTGTAACATTCTTTTATTTAATATGCTCTCTTCTGTGCTCATTTAGAAGAGACCGCAGTTATAAAATATTTTAAAAAACAATTCAGGTTAATTGAGGTCCTGGTTTATGAATTTGTAAACACCAAGAATCATGATGCCAAATAGAGACATAGAGTTTTAAATATTTTTAGAAATGAAAAGAGCATAATGAATATTAGGTGGGCTATAGCCCTTATTTACAAAGAAATTCTGCTATGTATATTTCTAGAGTTGACATTCAAATCAATATTATCATCCCCCTGTGAACAGGTTTATCTATTTCAACATTCAGCGTAAACTACTACTGCCAGGTAACTGACAATATGCCTAGAGAAATTAATGTGGACAGGTAGTAATTTTATCCAAGTTTAAATTGAGGATTTATTAATCAGAATGGATTGCCAAGAACATTCTCCTTCAGTTTATATCCTCCAGCCTGTAGGATTGCCATCTGTATTTGCTGTACTACTTGTAATCCTGATAGGTGCTCTGTACCTCAGAAGGAGGCACTCAGCACCTTGTAGGATTGGAGCCTTTTGGTGCAGTTTCAGAAACTTTGCCGTTCTATCACTCAGGTAGCAAAAAAAGATTTGCAGTATAGGCTGTTGTTTTAACACCTCGGATGATGGCAGGAAGACATTTTCCATGGAAGTATTGAAAAAATCCCTGTCCTCAGTAGTCCATTTGTAGTCAACAGAACATGAAATCACAGGATGTCATCTTACACCTAGATACCTAAGTATGTGATAAAACACCTTTGAATATTAAGCCAAAAGTAGCTGTTCCTATTTTAATGGCCATACAAAATGAATACTTTATCTCAATTAGTGAGACTGAAAAATAATAGTAATAAACTGCTTTTAATCTTAGTTTTGTTTTAAGCGATCTGCAACAAAATTGTTACCCTAGCCTGTACTACTTTGGAAAGCTTTCAAGCTTTGAGTTCTATGTGGCAGCACTTTGAGTCATAATATTGGCTAGCTCGAAGGCTAATTTAACTAAGCACTTAATGTTTAAAAAATTAAATTTTAAAATATACATCTATTATATTAAGATATTTTATGTTCATAACCAAGTTGTAAGTGAAAATAATGGCATTTCCCTTTTTCGTACTCTTACTGAGAGAAAGCAGGAATAAAGAATTAATAGTGACATTGTGTAATACTGGTATTTTACATATTTAAATATTCTTATGTAAGGTTGCCAAAGCAGTCTGAGTTCACAAGATCCATTTATACCACAATTGAGTGGAGTGTATATTATTGACTGTTTTATGTATTGATTTCAGATAGAGACAAGAATATAATGTTTCTTAGAAGTCTTCATCTGCATTGACTTAAACTGATTTAGTGTACTGACCGGTTACAGTGGGGGGGAAAATTCAAAGTATCAGTATATTAGCTGAAATTACCAGTTTTACCAGTTGATAGACAAATGTGAGGGGGCTTTTTAGCTTTCTTAAAGGCACATATATGGTGACAATTAAGACTTTGTTGGGCAGCATTGAAAAGCATCAAAGCCCTTATTGCACCATAGAATGTTAGTTCCAAAAAAACGTCTACCTGTTGTGGTATGAATGGCCTTAAAATATTTTTCTATGTCTGCAAATAGTCAAAACTGTTAAATGTTTTACTTTGGGTTATGAAGAGCTGTATCATTAGCCTCAAAAGAAAAAAAAAAGCCTGTTTCATGCTGTACAAAATGTGAATGTATATTTCAGACATAATAATATACAAGTGGTTAGTGTTATGACTTGGATTTTATGGATAATTATTTTCATACCATTTGTTTAAAATAAAGTTGAGGTGGGAGGGGAAGAAAGGAAAAAGTGTTTAAAAAAATTGTAACACTTCCATGATACTAATGCAGTTTTTTTTAAATCAAGTGGCTTTGGTTGTAAATAACAGCAATATTATGAGAGTTTGTGCCAATGTATAATGTTACAGATTTTGGGTTTTTTTCTTTTTGTTTTGGCTTCATGATTGAAAACTGCAATTGCCATTTTTTATTTCAAGTATCTTTGCTAAAGGATTTTTTTTTAATGCAGAAATTTAGGGCTCTTGAATTTTTTGAGTGTTTCGAGGGAAGAAGCATGATTTTTTTTGTTTGTTTTTGCTAAATATGAAGTAATATACAGCTATCTTCATGAAGCATTACAGAAATGTCAGCCAATCACTCTGAGAAGTAACTTTAGATAAGCCAGCCAAATGTGATTTATCAGCATTCAGTTATGTTGCATTTGGAGGCATTTTTTAGTGTTCAAGTACATTATTCTTAAGCAATAAAACTTACAACTATTATGCTCATTATTGCAAAATTTTCTGCCCCAGTCACTAATAACAGAAGTCTTGATTATTCAGACCCTTACACTTAGCATTAGGTCACGTTTCTTCCACGTTTCCACAAATTACAATTTGAAATTATTGTAGTTTACATGTCTCCTTCTGCAACAGCATTTTGATAGCATGTCTTATTCATTCTGCCATCCTCTATCACAAAAAACATTAAAAAAGCAGTTGAAGAGACCGAGAAAGATCTGCCGTGGAACCACGAAACTGTCACCTTCCCTTGAGAATGAGCATATAACTTTGCAAAACCCAAAGGAAGGCTAAAATGTTGCTGAACTGCTGCAGTTTCACCATGCAAGGAGACAGAAAGTAGAGAAGGTCATGCAGGAAGATGCTGTAGCCCCCTGGGTGCAGTGGAGTAGAATTGCTCGGTATTCCAGCTGTTACCATATGTATGAGGCACGGGAGTGTTCAATAGTAAAGGGACTTTGCAAGGGCATTTCCTCTCCGTCAGTGAAGTGTATGGATCCAACAGCTACAAACCTCCAAGTAGGGAGCAGGAAATCCAACCCGTGTGCTGTAGGAGAGCCAGCAGACCTGCTTGCAGGTGCCCCATGCCTTGGTTCTGAGGAGGCAATGAAAGATTCTGGTTTTACATTCAGATTTTGCAAAAACAATAAGGAGTCTTGTGGCACCTTAGAGACTTAACACTTCTTACTAGGGCATAAGCTTTTGTGGATAAAATCCACTTCATATTATCCTTGAAAGCTTATGCCCTAATAAATCTATTAGTCTCTAAGGTGCCACAGGACTCCCCATTTTTGCAGATACAGACTAACACAGCTACCCTTGTGAGACTATCCAAATTTTGTTTACCCCAAACTTTGTATACGTGACAGGAATTTTAGCCCCTAAAGTCACCTATGATTAAACATTTATAATCTCATGTACATCACAAATTCCAGGTCTCCGGTTTGCTATACATTATGTTGCATCAGAACAGCTATGTCAGCTTACCTGTGTCTTGCTCATTCCAGTACCTAACTTGTCTTTGAAACAAGTAAAGCCTTTCTTTTAAAATAGAAAAATAGGATCAGAGTGTTCATTTGTTTATATTCCATTGCTAGGGTCCAGTGCAAAAATCCAATAAATATATCCATTGTGTAAGGGAGTGTCTCATCTCATTTGTTGAAATTGCAAAGATAAGTATATTAATGGCAATAGGGAAGGTGTTAGGAGAGGAAAGGGATTTATTTGCTTTAATAAACCTATTTTATCCTATCTATATTGTTGCATTATTATTACAAACCAAAGCTGAAATTGTTGGGTTATTGGCTTGCAGAGGAGAGATGGCTAGGTTAGATGAAACATGCTAAATTCACCCCCATGAAGAACTTGTACAGACCTATTCACCACTGCAGAGGATTTTTTCCAATTTATGGGTTAAACTGGTGCATAGGCTTTAATCTGACCCTTGCAGGTTGGTGAATTTCACTCTCTGTGATCTGGGTGGAGAGAAATTGGAGAGGAATGAATCGTTGAATTCTTTTAAAAACAAGAGTGGTGGATATGTTGACGCTTCATCATGTTAAAATAAAATGTTCTGGTTATTTGCTTTTTTGGGCTAGTTGTTGAAAGAACACAAAAGAACCAAAATGCATCATTTTGTGTATTCCTCAACATTAGTTCTTGCTTCACAGACCTTGGCTGACAACTTTTGCTTGTTGCATTATTTCATATTTAGCAAGATTTAATATGTTTATGTTTCTTGAATCCTAAATAGTAGCACTTTATGTCATGCTTACTACTGACTGATCTATTGGACAAAATAAATTATGGGCTTGGAGAGAGAGGCTTAACTGATTTCTGTACAGAGTTGATTTGGATCGCACCCTGGTACAAATGCTTTACCGTTTTCTAACAGTTTTTGGCTTACTTCAAGTGCCTCTGGCACTATCAAACAAGTCTTAATAATTTGTAATCTCTGTTTTACTGTGTTATAATTTAAAGTCTGGTACTAAACACAAGGTGCAAAAACAAACTACAGGGTACTCTTGAACTCATCTCTGTTCTCTCTCAGCTAGCTACAAATAAGCTATGTTTACTGTAAGTATCTCTGCTTAGCATTATTTTAACATTTGGTGAATAACCTGGAAATCAGGTATTACTTTTTTTGTACTTGTGTTATAACTTATTTTGAGTTTTGATAACTAAAGATAAGTAGGTAATGCACAATAGTAAGATTTTAAAAGTTGTAACCCTTTTACTCCTAAGTAGTCTTGAAACATGAATGAAAGGATTCACAGTTTACATTAAGCTGTTTTGTTCTCTGTCTATTAATTAGAATATATCCACAAATAGCCCAGTGCAATTATCTCAGTATATTAGAACTCCACAGTAACAATCCATAATAACATCATCTTAACAAATAAGAACTAGGCTTTAATTTCCTATATCTACATGTAACTTTATTTCAGATAGCTCACTTATCAGTGATCTAGTTTTAACTAGTGAATTTGGCAAAGCTATTCTTGTGTGTTTTTCTGTAACAGGTGCTATGCTATGTGTGTAAATACAAAGGGGAAAAATCTTGTCTGGATTATATTCACATTCATTGGTGGCAGTATTTATTTGCAAATTACCTACAGTATAAGTTTGTTTTCTCTGCTGCAGCTTTGCATATGTCTGATTTCATTTGGGTTTCATACTGCTCAATGATTGACTATGAATGTGTAAGTAAATTATCCCCCCAGGGTTGAATAGCTCTTTTATTTATCCCAATTCTATTAAAATCTTTCTATTAATGTTTAAAAATGCTCTTCCCACAAGTAGATTTTTGCCTATGAATTTATGCAAATGCTCATTAGATAAACCTATTCAGAAAGCACATCATCTAGGTTGAGCACCTAGGATGCTCATTTGAAAAATAAACTTGAATTTGGTCAACACTGGACAATGTGAAAAGAAATTCAGCTTTTGTCACTGCAGCTACTATATGCTTTAAAGAGCCTTTTGTCCTCATTCTGGTAAAATGAAAGTTCTTGCCATTAATATGATACACTAACATTCTACAGAATACCAGCAGTTCCCAGTATAAATATGCTAGTTAACATTTAAGAAGTCTTGTTTTAGTCTTAAGAACAATTTCATTCTATTATGTGAAATAAATGCTGTTATACATATTTTGTGGATATATTTAATTTCAATTGACAAATAGTTGTCTAGGTACAAACTTGAAAATATATAGTTTACTTGTGAATCTTAATTGTTTAATTGCAAAATAAAGATGTGCTTTAGTATAAGTTTTTTTTTTTGGAGATTTTCTACCTACTATACACATGGTTTTGACATGTCATTCCTGCATAAACTCTGTGTTTTTAACATGATGTAGTATTACCGCAAATACTGTTCTGCTTTAGTGTAGGTGAGGGGTTTTGTGTGTGAACTGTATGCTAGTAAAGATTCTAAATTAATGAAGGAAGTTTTCAGTCTATAGAACAAGTAGAAAGTTAATAGTGGAGGCAAAAATTTCTTCCATGCTTTCCAGACAACATATGTACCTCAGTTTTACACTAGGGAGAACCAGACCTCTACCACTAAAACCATGGTATAACCTCATCTTGAATACCATGTACAGATGTGGTTGCCTCATCTCAAAAAAGATATATTGGCATTGGAAAAGGTTCAGAAAAAGGCAACAAAAATTATTAGAAGTTTGGAACGGGTCCCATATGAAGAGAGATTAAAAAGACTTGGACTTTAACCTTAGAAAAGAGGAGACTAAGGGGGGATATGATAGAGATCTATAAAATCATGATTGGCGTGGAAAAAGTAAATAAGGAAAAGTTATTTACTTATTCCGATAATATAAGAACTAGGGGTCACCAAATGAAATTAATAGGCAGCAGATTTAAAACAAACAAAAGGAAGTTTTTCTTCACTCAGAGCACAGTCAGCCTGTGGAACTCCTTGCCAGAGGATGTTGTGAAGACTAGGACTTTAACAGGGTTCAAAAAAGAGCTAGATAAATTCATGGAGGTTAGGTCCATCAATAGCTATTAGCCAGGATGGGTAGGAATGGTGTCCCTAGCCTCTTTCTCTGGAGGTGGGTGACAGAAGGGATCATGTGAGAATTACCTGTTATGTTCCCTTATCCTGTGGCAACTGGTATTGGCCACTGTTGGCAGACAGGATACTGGGCTGGATGGACTGTTGTTCTGACTCAGTATGGCTGTTCTTATGTTCTTATTCATCCTTTATATAAAGTATTCTGTGGTTTTTTTTTCAAGCTAAAACAATTAGTTTGTAGAGCTTACAGCCTGAAAAGATAAAATTTTGTAGGTGAAGAGATTATGGATGAAAACAATGACAAGTTCTTGATCGAAGTAAAAAACACTGTTGAAGGCATTTAGTGTTGGGGGAGTGACATGAGATAATTTTAAATAATAATATTTTGTTTGAACTGGAATAGGGAGAGATGAGTGAGAAGGCTGGATAGTAGGAAGAGTAACTACTGGTCAATTCATTGACAAATGGTTTGAGGAGTGAATATAGTGAGGAAAGCAGATTTTAATTATATGACAGAGTAATCAGTGTTATGATTTAGCAAGAGGTTGGATGTGGAAGGGGAAAATTTAAATGTCATAAGATGGGAAAATGAAAACTGTAGTATTTGTCAGTGGTGATGGAGATTGGACACTAGGAGAGGCATTAGGAAGGGATTCAGTTTTGGGAGAGATTGAAAGGGGGGCTGGTGTTAGGAGGACATTGTCTTCTGTGAGATATGGCATGCCAAGATGTATGCCAGAGTGCAAATAGAGTAGCAGCTGTGTGGTCTAGATACCTGTGAGCTGAAAGCATTGTGTTTTTGCAAAGATGATGGATCAATCAATTGCTCTGCATTTATTGATGACTTGGGAACTACAGAGCAAAGTGAAATTGATTAGTTTCTCATGGGCTACGTCTAGACTGGCATGATTTTCCGGAAATGCTTTTAACGGAAGAGTTTTCCGTTAAAAGCATTTGCGGAAAAGAGCATCTAGATTGGCGCGGAGTTCGTGTTATAACGATGCGCTTTTGCGGAAAAGCGTCCGTACCAATCTAGACGCACTTTTGTGCAAAAAAGCCCCGATCTCCATTTTCGTGATCAGGGCTTTTTTGCAAAAAACAAATCTCAGCTGTCTACACTGGCCCTTTTGTGCAAAAGTTTTGTGCAAAAGGGACTTTTGCCCGAACGGGAACAGCATAGTATTTCCGCAAAAAGCACTGATTTCTTACAGTAGGAAGTCAGTGCTTTTGCGGAAATTCAAGCAGCCAGTGTAGACAACTGGCAAGTTTTTCCGTAAAGGCGGCTGATTTTCCAGAAAAACTGGCCAGTCTAGACACAGCCATGGAGAAACTGGGTTTCCCCTTTTCCTCCCATTCAAGTTTTCAAAATGCGCGTGTGTTTCCTGTGGGCAGTGTGAGCAGACCACATCCCTTTCACTCAGTACAAAGTGCATACTAGCATCCAGGAAGCATCACCTTTCTAGGATTTGCTTCATTGCTGAAATAACATGACAAAAATGTCAGCCTAAGTTACTCCTCCTCCCCCCCCCCCCTTCCCAGTCGTTTGCTTTGTTCCTACCATTTCTGCCCGAAGGACCATTCTGTCTTAGCTTCTGGGTCCCTGTCTCCAGAGAGACCTTCCCAAAAGCCTATCCTAGTTTGTATACACAAGACCATGTCTTATCAGAAATTTTGCAACTTTATACATTTTTCTAGCGACTGACATGAATATGATTCAGCAGAAGAGTTTTGCTTCAGGTAATAGTTCCTATGTGCATCCCATTGTGGGTGCACATGTGTTCCATGCACCTAAGACCAGAAGATTTTTGCTTCTCCCATCTCCCCGAGGCTGGAAACGACAAGCCGCAGCCAGTGGGAGCTGTGAGGTTCTGTAGCTGTGGAGCTTTATAAAGTACACAAAGCATCACAAGCCTGCCAGGGGCTTTCCCTGGTGGGTCTGCAATCCAAGCTTGAAAACTCCTGCACTAGTCTTTCTGTTCCCTCCCATCCTGTACGTTCCTTGACCTTGATTTGGATACCACATTCCAGGTAGCAGTGGATTACCCAACATTCATACGTTACATAATGTGTGTGTAATAAACACTGATGCATATGGCTTTATGTTGGGTAACACTTCGTATTTTTGTGGTCTTATGTAGCACGTAAATGGAGAATATATCTTTGTATTTGTCTTGCAAAGTAAGCCCCCATGTAGGATACATCTGCTGCTCAGACACCTGGCCTGTGCTGGCTGACTCAGGTCTGCAGGGCTCGGACTTACGGTAAAGATGTGTAGCACAGATGTTTGGGCTTGGGCACCAGCTTCAGGTGCCTCATAGGGTCCTAGAGCCTGAGCTTCAGTGGCTACACCTCAGTTAAACAGCCCCTTCACCCGAATCTCGTGAGCCTGAGTCAGCTGGCACAGGCCAGACGTGGGTTTTAATTGCAGCATGGATGGATGCTTCCGCTCTCCTGTTTCAGAGACTCCTTTTCTTTCACCCTACAAATAAGTCAGCTGCAAGACTTCTTACCCTCAAGGCCTCTTGGAGCAATTACCAGCTCTAGTAAATGGCACACAAACCTTCTGTGGCTGTGAATGTCCATGTAATTCCTTAGGCCTATTCACTGGTTAATATTTGGTGCTTTGAAAAAAAAAAAAAGAGGGTAAAGTGCTGAGCCATCTAAAATGTGGTGACTGAGGTTGAGCTGACTTTTGCATGGGAGGCAAATGGCCAGCTCCCAGTGGCATTTACCTTTACACAGCTCTAGTGTCAGGTCGTGCCTCTAAGGAAGTTAAATTCACCTGCAGCCCCCTTTCCCCAATTCGTCTGTTCACGTGTTCCGTGATCATACTGATGCCCCGAGCAAAAGTTCCTCTAAGGGAACTCATGCAGCAAGGGCCCAGCAACTACAGTTCTGAGGGCCTTTTAGGTACCTAGCTGTTTAGTGAAGAGGTGTTCCTAGGGGCTGCGGGGTCTGGGGAAAGTCCCCCAGTGCCCAAGATATGGGGCCTGAGGCAACCCCTCCCGCAGGCCCTGCCCTATCTCTGTTCCCTCCCCACTCCACCCCTTCTGCCAAGCCCGCCCCTGCCAGACCCCTTTCCTGCTCCTGCAACGCAGAGTGCTTTGGGGCTGAAGCACTCTGCTTCTTGCTGCTGTGGAGCCACCAAGTGCAGCATGCTGGGAAAGGGTGGTGGCCAGAGCAGGCTGTCGGGCAGCCCCAGCTCCTGCCACCTTGGTGAGTGGGGGGGGGGGGAGAACCACTTGCTGCCGCGTTGTACCAGGTATATCTATAGGACAGTTGAGGTGGTGCTGCGGGGCCCTCCAAAGCTGGTGCCTATGGATGAAATGGTTCTGGTCTATTGGGGGGAGAGAGGGAGGGAGGCAGCAGGAACTGGTGGAATTGGGAGGTTGGAAAGCAGTCTGGGAGAAAGCGAGAGCAGTTGCAAAACATGAAGGAAGTAGGTGGCAGAGAGGAATGAGGGGGCAGGTGAGAGAGAGGAGACTGAAAAGACCATGGAGGGGGAGAGTGAGTAGGGCAGGAGGAAGGCACCTGTGTTGTCCTCCCCTTCGTGTCAGATATTCCCATTTTGTGTTGCCGCATTACTTTTCTTCCTCAAGCACAGTATTTTGCACTTGTCTGGGTTGAGTTTAATGTTACTGATTTCAGACCAATTCTCCATTTTACTAGGGTCTTTGTGAATGTTTTAATCCTGGCCTCCAAAACATTTGCCCCCTCTCCCAGCTTGGTGGCATCCACCAATTTTATGAGCTTGATCTCCCTTACATTATCCAAGTCATTGATGAAAATAGGCCTGGATTCAAGACAGCCTTTTGTATCACTAAATCTCCTCAAGGCCAATGTATGGTTGACATTGCACTTATAAATCAATCAGCTTGGAGTTGTTAATACTCTAAACCCCCTTTCCACCCTTTTAACAGGATCTGTGGCCTGTTGCTCATTGTTTGTCACAACCTTCAGTGACACTGCATTTTTGAGAGAGAACAGAGGCTCCTGTGCTCTTGTTTGAGCAATGTCGTTCTTTTGGGTGTTGATTCTACTCCACAAAAGGCATCACTCCTTTGATGAAAGCAAAGTAGAGGGATCAGGTGGGATGCAAAGGGTATTTCCCCAACTCTGCTGCATTGAACATGGGTAAGGTTAAGATTTTGTCATGATGTTTAGTAAAAGTCACAGACAGGTCATGGGCAATGAATGAAAATTCACAGAAGCCTCTCTCTCTTACTGAAAATAATTGGGGAAGGGGATGAGTGAAGCCCAAGCAATGGAGGAGAAAAAGAAGAGGGAATCAGCACCCATTGGTGAGGCAGCTTGAGTATCTGGGGTCTCCCCGCTGCTCATGGTGGCTGACAGCTCTGGGTACCCCCTGTCATCTGCTGAAGTGGAAAATGTCAGAGGTCACTGAAAGTTAAAGGATCCGTGGCCTCTGCAACAATCTTATCCTTACATGTGGGTCACTGTCTTGCCTAAAAGCCAGTGTTTAAAGTAGTTTGAATCAGAGGGGATGTGCTCATGCAAGCAGTAGAGGAGAGAAACCTGCTTACCCTGATGGGGGAGGAGAGAAGGCAGATCCTTCCCCCATCCCACCATCAATATTACCATCTTTGATATAAGGCGTGTTTCTTAAAGCTCCAGCTCCTGGAGACATGACTATGTGAGAATCTCGGCTTTCATTTTATTTTCTTTAAAGTATCTAACCCACATGAGGGGAAGGAGAATCCTAAAGACTCAAGAGGAAGAAGGTAAGTTTAAAACATTCTTTCCTTCTTAAAAAAAACCTTGTAATTATTGTGGCCTGACTCATGGTTTTGGAATGGATGGGGTTGATGTTGCTGTCTATTGTCATTCCTTTGATCCATGTCTAACTGAGACTGGAGAGCTCTTTTCAGGCTGCTTATCTGCTTTTTCTGGACATGAACAATGGTGAGTTGCTGTCATTGCCACCAGGGTGGAGCGAGGGAAGGGAAGAGAAGTGGGAGGTGCACTGGGACAGCTGTACGTGTCCTAATTAGGCTTCAGAGTTAACATGTGCCTAAAGGGGAGAGAGCACCTTCTCCCAGACTCTGCAAGCCTGAGGCATGACCCAAGGGAGGGGACCTTTATCTAAAGGAGGGAGTGCCCCCTGCTCCTCCAGTCTCTCTCCCCAGCACTACTGGCACTGCTCTAGACTCTCATAATGTAAGAACCTTCCCATAACTTAATTTTATTTGGTGACCCTTAGTTCTTAATACAGAGCAGGTTTAAAACAAAAGGAAATTTTTCATCACACAGCCTCATCTGTGGAACTTCTTGCTGGAGGAGGTGGTGAAGGCCAGGACTTTAACAGGGCTCAAGAAATAACTAGATAAATTCATGGAGGTTAGATCCAACACTTATTAGCCAGGGTAAACAGAAGGTAGGGATACCACCCCTGCCAGCCCAAGGCTGGGAATGAGTGACGAGCAGAATTGCTTGAAGTTTCCCTGTTCACTCCCCCTGGGTCCGGGGCATTGGCCACTGTTGGCAGACAGGGTACTGGTCTAGATGGACTTCTGGTCTGAGCTTGTGTGGTCACTCTTATGCTCTCTCAGGTGATTCAGGCTGGTGCCCTGTCCTGCTCAAAGCATGCTACAATGAGGGCCTTTTTAAGAGAGCAGGTACCTGTTACCTACCTCCTATTCCCAACCACTGTATGGTGCTACCCTTGTGGGGGTAGCAATGCCCCTTTAAAGGGAGCTTGCTCTCTAGGCATCCTCTGGGGAGTGGCACAGCCTCTAAGGAAATCATCTCAGTGGGCCCTCCAGCTAGAAGCATTGCCCCTTTAATGGGCAGCTAGCTTTAAGAAGGAATCAGAGGGGCAGTCCTGCAAGTAGGCTTCAGCAGAAACAAGGAGGGGGCGGCCGGCACTGTAAAGACTAACTCGTTTGCTAGGCTGTAAGCTCCGGCCAGCTCCCCTCAGGCACTGCGGTGAGGGGCAGCTCGGGGGGGGGGCTTATCTCCAGATGAACGTGGCTGCTCTTCAAAGGGCCACCACACTCTGTTTTAATCTTTAAGGGACCCTCTGTTCTGTGGGCCGCTGGCGGGTGGCTCCCCGTGGGCCTCAAAGACTGCGGCACTGCTCCTTTAAGAGGAGGGGGCGCTCCCTGGGTCCTGGAGAGTGCGGCATTGCCCCTTTAAGGGGAGGGGACACTGCCTTGGTCCCGGAGAGTGAGGCATTGCCCCTTTAAGGAGAGGGGACGCTGCCTGGGTCCCGGAGAGTGAGGCATTGCCCCTTTAAGGGGAGGGGACGCTGCCTGGGTCCTGGAGAGTGAGGCATTGCCCCTTTAAGGGGAGGGGACGCTGCCTGGGTCCCGGAGAGTGAGGCATTGCCCCTTTAAGGGGAGGGGACGCTGCCTGGGTCCCGGAGAGTGTGGCATTGCCCCTTTAAGGGGAGGGGACGCTGCCTGGGTCCCGGAGAGTGAGGCATTGCCCCTTTAAGGAGAGGGGACGCTGCCTGGGTCCCGGAGAGTGCGGCATTGCCCCTTTAAGGAGAGGGGACGCTGCCTGGGTCCCGGAGAGTGCGGCATTGCCCCTTTAAGGGCGAGCTGACACTTTCGGGAGGAGGGGCTCAGTCCCTTTAAGGGAGGCGGGGGCGGGGCCGAGCGGCCATTTTTGGCCCGCCCCGCCCCGCCCCGCCCCCCCAGTGCTGAGGAGCCGCAGCCGGGCTGGCCTCCGCTCCCGAGCCGGGCAGCAGGTGAGGGAGGGAGAGAGGGGGGTTCGGGTTCCCGCATGGTAGGGGGCGCCCCCCCCGGCCTCGTCATCGCGGGGGGGGGGGGTAATCCCGGGAGAGAAGCGGGTCCGGGTGGGGGCGGGGCCAACGGCCCGCGTGGGGCGCGCTGAGGAAAGCGGCCCCCCCCCCCCGTGTCCGGCCCGGGCTCCAGACCCTGAGGGCTCGGTGCCTGCGCGTCTCCCCCGGCCCCGCCCGCGCCCGGCGATCGCCGCGTTCCCTGCCACAGCGAGAGCCGGGTCGCCCCGCCCCGCCCACCCCGAGCGGCAGCCGGTGGCCCGGGGCTGTGACGCGAGCGGCGCGGGTCACTTATTTAACAAGCTCTCCTGCCGCGGGGCGTAGCGACCAGGCAGGGGTTGCCCGTTCGCCCCTGAAAGCTCGCGGCGGGCAAGCCCGGGCAGAGGAGACAAGGGGCGCGCGCTCGGCTTGGGAGCCGGCTGCTTTGACTCAAGAATGACTCATGCAGGGTGCACATGGCTGGTGCTTGTTACAACCGTGTCACCCACTGACTGGGGGGGGGGGGGGGGATCTTCCGGATAGCAGAGCCTTGGGCCTTTTGTACCCACCTGCATCCCACGAAGTGGGCCCACGAAAGCTGACGCTCCTGCACTTCAGTTAGTCTCTAAGGTGCCACAGGACTCCTCGCCGCTTTTGCAGATTCAGACTAACACGGCGACCCCGCTGATACAAACGCTATGGAACCTGTCTGCAGAGGAGACATAGCGTGAACTATAGCAGTGGTCCCCAACCTTTTGGGGTTGCCGGGCGCCAGGGGGCGTGGCCGTTCGCCCGCCGGGGGCGGGGCCCCCCCCATAGCCGCATGCCAGGGGCTGGCGCTCTCCCATCAAGCGCCGCGCGCCCGGGCCGGCGCTCTTTCCCCCCTCCCTCCCCCAAGCGCCGCCCGGAGCCGGCGCTAGCGCTTCCTCCCCCCGCAAGCGCCACGCGCCCCGGGCCGGCGCTCTTTCCCCCCCATGCACCGCGGGGGCTGAATCCACAGCGTCCCCGGGGCCAGCGCTCACCGTGTGCCACGCGCCCGGGGCGGCTCCGGCACTGCGCATGCGCCACGTGCCCAGGGCCAGGCCAGCCCTGAGCACTTGGCGGGCGCAGAGAAATGGCCACGTGGTTGGGGACCACGGAACTATAGTGATAGAAATGTAGCCGTGTTAGTCTGGGGTAGCTGAAGCAAAACGCAGGACAACGTAGCACTTTAAAGACTAACAAGATGGTTTATTAGATGATGAGCTTTCGTGGGCCGGACCCACTTTGATCTGAGGAAGTGGGTCTGGCCCACGAAAGCTCATCATCTAATAAACCATCTTGTTAGTCTTTAAAGTGCTACATTGTCCTGCATTTTATATCATGAACTAGTTACAAACGTTTTCACGTTGTAGCATAGACTGGCTATTACCTATGCTGCATATTACCTACCAGCCTACACCTTTCGTGTGATTTATGGTCCAGATCATCCTACAAACTGGATTGACTTTTAGGTTTCCTTGGCTCCAAACTACTAAATCCCTGCATGGAGCATAATTGTAGTCACTGGGGTTGTGCTAAGGTTCAGGCTTCCACCTTGCAGATCAGCTTACAGAATGGAGGCCCAAGTTTACAATTAACTTAAATTCTCTGTTGTGACCAAAGTCCCTGAGGGGATTGTGTGTGTGTTATAGATCAGAGCTTGCAGCCTAGGTGGGGTTTGCCAGTTCAAAAGGCTTAGGCACTCACCCACCTTAAACAGGTGTTTCTGTGAGTGAAAGGGGGTAAATGTGTGCACACACCCTCATTTGTTTCTACATTGGAATTTTGCACTAAATCCAAAGAATGTTATGAAGAACTGTCCGTCATTTGTTCCTCATGAAAAGGGGGAGTATATCAATCAGGAAAATAGCCTGGGAGAAAGTGTAACTAATTTAGGGACATCAAATAAGTTGGAGTGCCATGGATATAAGACAGTGGTCTCCAACCTTTTTAACCACAAGGTCACTTTTTAATTTAAGTGCAAGGTAAGATCTACCTCAAACCCAAATGTCCTGCCCTACTTCCTTCCTGCCCCTTCTTTGAGGCCTTGATGCTGATCCGCCTCTTCTCTGAGGCCTCACCCTGCTCACTCCATGCCCCTTCCTCCCCCATCCTCACTCACTTTCACCAGGCTGGGGCAGAGGGCTGGGGTGCAGGCTTTGGTCTTGGGCCAAGGAGTTTGGAGTGTGAGAGGGGCTCCAGGCTTAGCCCAGGGTGGGGGATTGGGATCCAGAAGGGCTTTCAGGGTGCAAGCTCTGGGAATGAGTTTGGATGGAAGGGCACTCACGTCTGGGGCAGGGGGTTGGATGTATGAGGGGGTTCAGGTCTATGACGGGTCTAGGATGCAGGCTTTGGCTGGGCACCATTTAACTGAGAGAGCTTCTGGATGGTGGAGCAATGGGGTTAATGCAGACTTGCTCCTGCCCTGGCCCTTCACCACTCCTGAAAGCATGGCACCATGTGCTGCCCCTCATCTACAGGCACTGAGCCCATAGCTTCTACTGGCCACGGTTCCCTGATGAATGGGAGCTGCAGGAGTAGTGTCTGCTGGCAAAGACAACATGTGGAGACCCCCTGCCCTGCCTTTCTCAGTGGCTGCAGGGACATGCCAGCCACCTCCAGGAGCAGCAGTTACCATTGGGATAATTACTCCAGCCATGACAGGTTGGGCATTTGAGAACTCAGTACTCAACAAATTAAATGTAAGCATAAGAGAGAAATGAAAAGGATGAAATGCACAGACTAGTCCAAAACCAAAAATAACCCACTTTGCAAGCTGTAAAAGAAGTAACAACCACCCCCCATGGATCTGTTGGGTCTGGTGATGAGAGTGAAGGACAGTGTGTGTTTGTGAGAATGACAGACACACACACTGGGTGAGTGTGACAGAGATTTGCATTGCTAAGCTCCCTCCTTCTCTTTCTCTCTGTGTGGAGATAGGGTACAGAAGTGGGGCAGGAGGGATACCCTTTCATCAGTGCCCTCCGTTTTCTCCCTCTCACACCTTGCACAGCAAGCACAAAGCTTCCAGGGGGGCAGCTCCAAGGCAGAGGGCAGGAACAGCATGACAGTGAGTGGAGGGGCAACTGTAGTGCCAGCGCTTGGTAGCTTCCCGGCCAAACCAGTCAGGATCACCTATCTGAGGCTCTGAGATCTACCGGTTGATCCCGATCTACTGGTTGGAGGCCACTGATACAAGATGACTGTTAACTATGTGAGTCCTGAAAAAGGAGTCATTGGGCTTCCTAAAATACTTTACTTTAAGCCAGTGATGGGCAATTTAGGCTTGTGAACTGTCTGCAAAATTGTAATAACCAAGACAGTCTCCCAAGATAGGGTAGTTTTGCTAACTGTGCTTAGGTACCTAGAATTTGTGAGGTGAGCCTATTGAACCATATCAGCATTTTGGTTGCATGCAGTGGGAGTACACTCGTCACAGTCAGTGTTGTGTGCATCAGCACACACTTCATATGCCCTTGCGTTATGTGTGTGCCATTTCAGTAATATTGGTAGGAAAAAACCTATGTGGATGAAACTAGTAGAATCTGGCATCCCTGCTCTTGGGCATTGTCTCGTGGGCCACACCCCAATGGGCAACATCTCAGACTGCAGATTGTTCACCACCGCTTAAAGCACTTTGTCTAAATAATATGGTCCTGGGAACCAATCTCTGAAACGGTCAGCATTTCACTAAATTGGGATTTCCTAAAGAGCAAAAGGGAGTTAGGCATCCAGATTCCTAAGCAATTCAATTGAATTTGAGTCTGTAACTGCCTTGTGACCCCTGGAAAATTGAAGACTTCTTTAAGTGCAGTCTTAATTTTTTTCACTTTCTTGAAGTGTTAACATCTGTCTCTTCATTCTTTGTCTTGGGGCTCTGTAGCAAAGATGTTGCGTTTCTTTCGACGAACGCTGGGACGTCGGTCTATGCGCAAGCATGTGGAGAAGGAGCGACTGCGAGAGGCCCAAAGAGCTGTCACCCACATCCCTGCAGCTGGAGATGCAAAATCCATCATCACTTGTCGAGTATCATTGCTGGATGGGACTGATGTCAGTGTGGACTTACCGGTATGAAAGAGACAGCTGCTTTTTAAACACTATTGACTTGCATCTGTCAGGTTGAGTTCTTTATTTTGTATGAGCTGGGTAAAGTTATGCCTATTTGTCATAGCTCCTAACCCAGATCTGTTAGTCTCTGATTGAAAAGATAATGCAGTGGTTAGTGCTTTCACTTAGCATGTTCATAGAAATATCATTGTGCTGTAAATATTAAATGTGTTTCACTGGGCTAGTGTGTGGTGGCAGAGCAGGTCTAACTTAGCAACACCCATATTTTCATTTCAGTGTCCTATGCATGCAAATTGAGGGAGAAGCTAAACTCATTTGTTTAATTCAGTTAATGGGAGTGATATACAAAGACATGAGAATGGTTTCTGAAATTTGGCTACCTTTTCACTGAGCAGCTTTCTATCTGATATATGAGAAGAGAGAGTACTCTTGGCATGTACTAGACATGCGGTTCCCAACCTGGTTTATACTGCGGACTGGCAAACCCATTCACAAACTTTTGGCAGACTGGTAACATTTTATTTGCACTTTTGCATATTCATTATACAAATAACAAATATGCAAATAAAATGTTTCCAGTTCTCTGCAGTTGTCATGCAAATAATAAGTATGCAAATAAAATGTTACTGGTCCACCAAAAGCCCCGGCCCCCAGGGACGCCGCAAACAGCTGGCTTCAGCTCCAGCAGTCACTGTGTGGCTAGTACATGCTGGCCCCCCATTGCCAGCCCTAGCCCCTAGAGGCCACCACCCCTCAACCCCCTCCCCCCCCTCCAGCCACTGACCCGAGAGTCCCCTGTACTCAGTCCCCCTCAGTGCCAGTCTCCCACCCCTTAGATCCCACCTCCACCGAACCTCTCAATGCCAGCCTCCTGTTTCCAGAGCCTCACTGCTCTCCTCACTCCCAGTGCTAGCCCCCAATCCCTAATATTAGCCCCATCCCCAGAACCCCCCAGTGCCAGCTCCCCACCCTGAATGCCCCAGTGCCAGCCCCCACCTCTTAGAGCCTCCAACCCCCGGGTTCCCCCAGCACTAGCCCTGCTCCCCCAACCCCCAGTGCCTACCCCGCTCCCCTCATCTAGCCCTGCACTGCCTGCCAGCTGCCAGCTGAGCACTACTGCCTGGGTTGTGACTGCTGTAAGACTGCTGTGCCAGGCTCCATGCAGCTCTCCCACAACACAGTGAACCGCTCTTCCGTGTCTAGGAGGTGATTGCTGCCATTCACTTCCCTTTAGTTTGTACTTAGCTATGCCAGTGATGGCTGGTTTGAGTTTGAACAGTCCCAAGGTTTAAAAACCATGGCTCATTGAAACTCTCTTAACATATGGTTAGATCCTGAGAGATGCTGACTTTAGTAATTGTTTTACAGTACATCAGGTTGGAGCCACTGGTCAAGAGTGATTGCTCTGCATCTTGTGTCTTAAAGTAAATGAACTTTCTCTTATAGATGTTAAGAATGTTAAAATCGCATTGGGCAGTCTAGGGAAAGCCCCAAATTGCTTGAGTGTAGAGTATTGTGGCAGTGGTGAGAGAATGTGGGTGGAGAATAATCCCTTCTCCAATATTTGAGACAGAGTTACTTTGATTTTTTTAAATATTAGAAATATTGCATTTATAAAGATGTCAAAAATGACTAAAGACTTTTAGAACAAGTGGTAAAATAATGCGCCTCTGTAAAGGTTGTTGAAATAATATAATTAACATGTCCAATGCTGTTCTGTGTGTAAGATACTTTACCTGGGGCCAAAAATGCTCCCCCCCCCCACATACACACTTCATAAGCATAGCTGAAATGGGAAATAATAAAATATAGTGTCTGTACACAACTAGAACAATAGTCTTTCTGCAGCTGGTGCTGGCCTTACAGGCAAATGCCTATAATAACAATTTTGATTCTATGAGGAACTTCAATTAATCTTAGTTGTCAGACTTATCAACCAGGTGCCTAAATGTAATGGTGAAGGTGTAAGTTACTTTTTTTTCTTTTCAGAAGAAATCTATTATTCCTCTTCCTTGCCTCTTTTGAGACACTCTTACAGGCTTCTCATTATTAGCCAGGAAAGTTACTTTACCTTTTAAGAAATGACTTATCAACTTTCCAGTGTTTGTGCTTCCTTAGTCCAAGTCACCATCACAGTCACTCTGTCCAGGAGAACAGTAACTGCAGATGGCCATACTGTACTTCTGCAGCTATGTGTAGTATTCATAGGGTGCTGTTGGCAGTTAGCACAAGTGCTTGCTTTCCACAGTAACACTGCTCATTGGCTTCTTCAGATGACTTATTGGACTCTCTGGCTTCTGACAGTCTGCCTTTGGTTGCTAGGGAAGAAAGAAAATGGTGGAAATGCAGGCTGGAATGAAGAATTTGAACTAGTTTAATGTGGTGAACGTATGGGTTCAGCATAGGGTCTGAGTCTCCCACTGACCCCCGGGCTCCATGCTGCCCTGCCACTTTGAAATGCACAAGAGCCCCCACTTGGGACACTTGTACATTTCAAAGCTGGCACGCTGCGTGCAGCCCGGAGTCGGTGGGATTTCCTGCTGGCCCCAACCTGCATGCAGAGTTCCACATTCCTCCTTTGAAATGTTCAAAAGACCAAGTAGGGGCTCTTGTACATTTCAAAGGAGGAAAGCGGACGTGCCTGTCGACTAGGCAAGTAGTCAATGGAAATTCCATCAACTACTCAACTAGTAAATTAACTGATACTTGACATCCTTAGTCTAATTAAAATTCCAGCATGGGATTTCCTACATGTTGAGTGGCTGTGGAGGAGGAGATAAAACCTGTTCTAGAACATATCACTGTTAGACTGTTTTGTATTTCTGACAGGAAGAGGAAGAGTGGAAACTTTATTTCCTGAAACTTCATATGCATTAACTGGTCTTAAACAGAGGTCTTTTGATCATATATTTTACTCCATACTGAAAAGTGTTATGCAGTGGCCATCCTGAGCCTGAGAAGGCGCCACAGTTTAGCTATGTCCATTGCCAAAGAGCTACAGTAATTTGCAAGCAGTCCCCATCAGGCGCCTCCTTCCATCTCCAGCATCTTTTCCCCACCAGCAGTCCCACTGATCAGTGCTTCCTCTTCCTTCCCCATGCCTCCTGCCCACTGTAATCAGCTGTTTCATGGCACTCAGAAGGCTCTGTTGGGGAGGGAAGGAGCAAGAGCGCAATATGCTTGGAGAAGGAGGTGGAGACACGAGTTGAGCACTGGAAAGTTGGCACCTGTAGCTGCAGCCCCAGAGTGAGTGCCTGAGCAAGGAGCCGCATATTAACTTCAGAAGAGTCACAAGTTGGCCACCTTTGCCCTGGATGGATTAACCCAAAGCAGTAAAAGGCACTCTATTCTGGAAGAGGCACATCCACACAGAACAGTATTCCAAAATAGCTATTTTGATAAATTTCAAATGTAGACCAGCCCTTAGACGCTCTGCACATTTAAAGATTTATATTAGTCCAGCCCACACACCGAATTCCGTGCTGTTAAGAGGGGTTTTTTTTCCTTTTACCTCCAGCCTAGTTTAATAATCTACATTAATCAAGTGTTGGGATTTCAAACAATTACATGTGCATGAGGAGGTTAATTTGTCCCCTGGAGGCAGAACCAGTCACAAATTTAGGTCTGTTTGTGGGTTAGATGGTTAATATTTTATTGGAAATCATTAAGCAACTTGAAAGTGCTTAACTGCTTGTCCTTTGAGGTAAACTCAGCTCTGCCAAAACACACAAGATAACAGTGAGATCAAAATACCACTTATACAAAATTGAGTGTTTTCTACAACTGAATTGTTACCCTATAGTCTCTTAAATGGAAATGCATCTTTGATTTCTTTAGAGTGTGCTGGAAATGACAGTTTTATTGAACACAAGTAAGTTTATGTAAACCCATAAAAAGGAACTTATTGCAGAGTTTTGTGATGGGTTGGCCTCCATTAGTTAAATATAGACAGCTACATCCTTTAGGAATGCAGGTGTATCTCCCAGGAATGTAGTTTTCAACTAAAACTTCAAAATTTGTTTAACTTTTATGAAAGTAAAATACCCATTTATGTATTCAGTATAAGTTTACATGAAACTGTGTGAGGGATGGTGGATTGACAGTCCCAGTGATTAAGTCAGAGAGGGACTGCCTCCTGTGTAATTCTGTCTCTGTCCATTTGGTCTTTACCTGCTTAGACTGGCACAATAGATGCCACTTGTGATGTAGGAATCCATCCACTGGGAAATAAACATCCATGAATTTCAAGTGTCACTGAGTAGCTTTTGCTCAGTAAAAGCTTTTACAACCTGAGCCAGAGTCAAACTGACATCTTAGATAAAGGGCTCTCCTTACCTGTTCATTCAGCTGTAAGAGTTATAAAGCTTAAAAATATATATATGGAAGAACATGGAAGCTTTCCCTTGGCTTTAGACCAGGCACAAGGTCCTTGTGTGAGCCGATGCCTTTGGTAACTTCACCTTTTCCAAAGGCTGTATTTATTCCACTTTGAGCCTGTCTTTCCTGTTGTTTATGCAGCAGAAAACACCCACTTGTTAAGATACAATATAAATAACTTAGTGGTGTTCTGTTTTGGAAGAAAGGACCTTGGTTCAAATATATTAAATGTGGAAGAAAGTATTTTACAATTGGTTCAAGAATTCTAACCAAGTTGTTCGGAGCAATTTTATCAGTGTTTAATACATTTTTGGTGGTAGTGAATCTTCTTATCTGAAACAGAAGAAACATGATTATTGCTGTGCATATATGTGAGATTGCTTGCTGTTCCATGTCCTGAGACTTGGTAAGAAAGGAGTTACGAAAGTGCATGGTGGCCTGAAATTAGTGTCTAGGTGAGAGAGCCTCAAACTGTGGGGTGTGACCCGTATGGGCATGAACAATGTTTGAGGGAGCACCACCCAACCTCACTTCCATCCCAGCTCAGCTCCTGGCCATGGCCTCATTCCCAGCCTCAGGCTCCTTACGTCCACGTCCCACCACCCTGGGATCCACAATCTCACACCTAGCCCTGGAGGGGGGCATTTATTAGGGGTGTAATAGTGTAATCCCGCGTTTCTCAAACTGTAGGTCCTAACCCCCGGGGGGGTTGCGAGCAACTTAGAGGGGGATCGTGGTATCACAAAGTTTGAGAACCCCTGGTGTAATCAATTAACAGATAAGCAAGTGTTTATCAGTTAACGTTATCAACTACATGCAACACACACACACACACACCCCAGCAAGGAAATTTTTTAGCAGGCTGGCTTGGCTCACGCCAGGACCTGGCATCAGCTCCCTTGCCGGCCCTTAGTGCTCTTAGTGCAGAGCCACAGCAGGGGTTGATGCTGGGTCCCAGCACGAGCCAGGACTGAGCCAGCCTGTCCACGTGCCAGCTCTTAGTGCCGGGACCCAGCATCAACCCTCGTTGCAGCTCTGCGGTACAAGTGCTTGTAGTGTTGTAGAGCTGCAGCAGGGCTAGTTACCGGACCTGGCAGGAGCCGGGATTGAGTGGTAGCAGTGCTACCACTTATCGGTTAATCATGTAGTTGACAATATTTCTTACCATCCCTAGCATGCACAGGGGCAAGGAGGGGTATGACCCTGAAAAGTTTGGGGACCACCGGTGTATGCTTCTGTCATATTTAACTTAAGCTTTCTGTATATAATGTAGGTTTGAATCATATTGCAAGAGACGTTTAACCCAGGACCATGGTTACAGTTTTAATTAAATGCCAGGTATTTAAAGATCAGAGTACCACAGGGTAGTAAAAAGTCTGCTTGCTCTTTTAAGTATGGAATTTAGTGGCTGAAACAGAGATGGAGGAAATTCTGCAAATAAGAAATCTAGCTAGTTCTCAATAATTATTTTAAAAACAAAGACAATTTTGTAGCAGAAATTATTAGACTGTATTCAGTGGCTTTTTATCTGTGATCAGCTCATTTGAATGTTTTTCTCTGGCTCAAAGGCCAGGGTGCCTCCCCAGTCTGGCCCTCTCCCCCACCCCTCCCACACACACTGGGGCTCTGCAGCAGGGCCCTCTGCACCCCGCCACAGGCCTTGCCGTCAGCCTCCACCCCCACTGCCGGCGCCTGACCCAGGACTGGATGTCCCTCCAGCAGCTGCCATGTAGGCTGGCAGCTGCCAGAGTTTAAACTGAGTTGTGCGGCTCCTCGGCTGTCCTGGGTAAAGGAGGGGGGAGGAGAGGGTATGGGAGCTACAGGGGCTTCGGTGAGGGGAGAGAGCGTGTGGGAGCTTGGCTGGGGGAAAGTGGGCATTGGAGTTGTGTGCCCTTGGTGGTATGGGGAGGTGTATGGGAGCCGCAGAGCCTCGTGGGGGCTTGGGTGAGGGGAAGGGGGACATATAGGACATGTGCAGTGACCCTGGTGGTCTGGGGGAAAGGGGGTGTGTGGAAGCCACGCGGCCTTGTTCCTTGCTGGTAGCGGGGCCGGAGCCGTGTGACCTCCCTCTTTGTGGTCAGAGGGAGAGAGCCGGATGCTGCACACCCTTCCTCCTCCCTGCCAGAAGGCAAGGGCCAGGCCAGCTGCAGCCTCAGCCTGGCCCAAACCTCTCTCCCCCCCCCACGCCTGCTCCCCAGTGGCCTGAGGGAGGGAGCTGGGCCAGCTGTGGCCTGGGTCCAGCCCAACCTTCCCCCTCACCTCCGGTGGCCAGAGCGGGAAGAGCTGGGGCTGCCTACCCCAGGAGAGGGGGTTTGGCAAGCATAGCGAGCAGGGAGCACTGTCCCCTAGTACTTGATAAAAATAATATATCTTTCACAACAGTATCAGAATCTTAACTCTTAGCTATGGATTTTCCCAATGGATTTTTATTATTTTGATATTGTAGCTAAATATTTTTTTCTTGCAGGGGATAAATGAGAAATACTTGTTAAGATTGAGCAGATAATAAATGTTGATAATCTGGGGTATGGGGAGGTGTGTGATACTCTGTAACTTTTAAAAAATGAGTAGTCTTGTGGCCTCTTAAGAGACTAACAGATAATGTACACCTATATAATAATATCATGAGTTTTCATGGGCAAAACCCACTTCTTCAGATGAGATGATCTTGAGTGGAGAAAAGAAGGGAAAGACTCAGAATAAGAAGGGAGAGGGGGAAAAGAAAATTACCTGTCATTTGCAGTCCTGGCGCTATTGTAGCGGGCTGGAATTGTTGCATATTTAGCTTTTGATGTCAATAGGATTTGAATGTAAGGAAAGCCAGTTTTATAGTAAGTTCAAACTTGTTCAGGCCAAGGGAGATGCTGTCAGATTTGCATATGAACGCCATTTCCTTGAGAATATTATTGTTAAAGGAATTTAATAGGGAGAGAGTGTCGCATTTTTACATATGTGAAAATTTGACTTGTTTGAAGTTTATCACCTGACACCAATATGTGGAATTTAAAGGTTTGATTTTTTTCAGTGATGTTTTATGTTTATACTTTGTATTAGAGAAATATGGTATTTATTTGGAATCAGAGATAAGGTTGCTATTCTATGATTATGTATATATTTGACATTTGAAGTGATTGGGTTTTATAAATGATGTGTTAAGTAATGTTCACTGGTGTCTCTTAGCAACTTGAGCTATTTCTTTAAAGAGTAGCTTTTGGTATTTTGCCAGTGGTTTTTGTGTATGCTGGTAATGGAGATAATAATTTAAAAAAATAATGAAATGACTCACCAAACTAATCAATTCAAGGAGTGAATGGTACATATTTCTGTTGATAAACAATACATCTCTCCACTATGTTTGTAAGTGTTGTAAAATCACTTGCTGATGAGACTCCACTGTGCATAAGAGAAATGTAGCTTGAGTAGCTTTGCTTTTGTCATTTGAAATGATTTGATGACTGAGTGACTGTAGAGTATATAGTCTTCATATGTGTTTTTCCTTATCTGCTTCAAAGGTGAAGATTTTAATATTGGATTTCAAATAGTAGGTATTTCTTAAGCATTTCACTATGTGTGTCCTTGAAAACTGCCTGATGTATTCGGCCAGGGGTGGGCAACCTTTTTTTGGATTGAGGATTGCTGACCAAAGAAAAATCAGTCGGGGGGGCGCACAGAAGTGAGAAGCAAAAAGCAAATAAAGAAAAAACCCAAACACTCACTAATATGGCCCCTGATTGAGGAGGACAAAGACCCTCTCCATATTCTCCTTGCACACTACAGCCTTGGGGGGTGGGGGAGGGCGGGCAAGGCTACTAGATTTTTGTGTGTTCCAGCCCCACAGGAGGACTGGGGGAGGAGGGTGCGGCACCACCAGCGTGGGCTGTTACTGAGTGGGAGCCTCAGTGGCTGCATCCCGTTCCCAGGCCTTAGGTTCCCCACCTCTGCATTAGGCAGTCTCAGAAACTACCTTTGTTTCCAATCTCATGGTATAAAGTGCCTTCAGTGGCATGTAGGAGGAAACAAAGCTGTAGAGTGCAGTGCTGAATACTTCCAAATAATTGGCATTTGGCACTGGCTACTTTTAAAGATAGGTTTAAAAATCTTCATGTACTAAATTGAAGGCATTTTCATTTACTTGGTTCTCTGCCAATGCCAGCAACTCTACTATTGTAGAGATGTTGCCAAGTTTGTGTTTGAAACGTTTTTTGGCATACTCAGTTTGTATATTCTTAGCCTTGAAAAGGTAAAGGAAGTAATAAAATCTACCTGTTACAGGCTGATTTATTTTGCAATTCCAGAAAAAAGCCAAAGGCCAACATCTGTTTGAACAGATCATGTACCATTTGGACCTCATTGAAAATGACTACTTTGGGCTGAGGTTCATGGATTCTGCACAAGTGGCAGTAAGTAACTGAGACTTTTTTTCCCCTTAGTAAATTATTAAGCTTAACCTTTACTGTGACAGATCAACATGTTATCAAAAAGCAAATAGTTTGTGTGTTACTTTGTAGAGCATATAAAAGTTTAATCAACCCCATATGGGCCAGCATAGTTCCTTACATATTCTTGCCTTTCACTTTTCTGACCCATTCTTGTGCCTGCTTTCTGATTTTAAAGTCAGGCCAATCATTGGACCAAAGTACTATGGTAATGAAGTCCTTTTGCAGCAATGTTCTTTTACTAATGAGGAACTGGTTGAGATTGTTAGCCCAGTCTTTTATTCTATAGGCAGTGATGCACAGAGGGGCTTTCCTGGGAGACTCGGCCATCAGATAGATCGGCTGGCCTCTCTAGATTCTGGATGAGCTGTTCCCAAATCCCTGTATATCATGGTGGTACCCTATATTAAAGCAGTCTCCATGTATCTGTCTTCACACTTAACTTGTAGTGCAGAGAGGGGTTTTCTTTAGCAAAATGTGACCATGAACATTTGATCCTTAAGACCACTAATGACTTGAGTAGGTGCAATTTCACTCTTAATTTTAGTTGCCCTGGGCCTTGGTCTACAGATAAATGCATTAGAGTTGTGGGGGAGGGGAGTTGGCAAATAAAATTACTAACTGCTCTTCCTAAGGTTTTGCAATTGTGTGTGAAGTGAAGGAATATCTTACTTTGGTCACCTTTCCTCTGTATTCATTTTTAGTTTAGTGGATAGGAATATTTTGGGGCTATAAAAAGACATGCTGGCCAAAAGGAGTGTTTGCACCAGCTTCTAGAGCCATGGTCACCAATTTGTCAATCACCAGGGCTTGACCAGTCGATCGTGAGGTGTTCGGGCCCCTCCCCCATTACCCCACTCCTGAGAAGACCCACTACCTACCTCCAGCAAAAATGGAGGTAGTGCCGGCTTCTTGCGGGGTGGACGGAAGTCCTGCAGCTGCGCGCCACTTCCAGGGGTTCCGGGAGTGCGCAGGCTGCTTCCCTCCCTCAGGTCTGTGGCGTGCCGGAACTTGCAGGGGGATGGTCCCCAGGTGAGGCGTGTGCCAGGACTTCCCTCCTCTGCGGCAGGGGAGTTGGCCCCGGAGGAGGGGCGTGCGGGCGCTTCCCTGCGCTGCGGGAGGGGGAGCTGGCCCCGGAGGAGGGGCGTGCGGGCGCTTCCCTGCGCTGCGGGAGGGGGAGTTGGCCCCGGAGGAGGGGCGTGCGGGCGCTTCCCTGCGCTGCGGGAGGGGGAGTTGGCCCCGGAGGAGGGGCGTGCGGGCGCTTCCCTGCGCTGCGGGAGGGGGAGTTGGCCCCGGAGGAGGGGCGTGCGGGCGCTTCCCTGCGCTGCGGGAGGGGGAGTTGGCCCCGGAGGAGGGGCGTGCGGGCGCTTCCCTGTGCTGCGGGAGGGGGAGCTGGCCCCGGAGGAGGGGCGTGCGGGCGCTTCCCTGCGCTGCGGGAGGGGGAGTTGGCCCCGGAGGAGGGGTGTGCGGGCGCTTCCCTGTGCTGCGGGAGGGGGAGTTGGCCCCGGAGGAGGGGCGTGCGGGCGCTTCCCTGCGCTGCGGGAGGGGGAGTTGGCCCCGGAGGAGGGGCGTGCGGGCGCTTCCCTGTGCTGCGGGAGGGGGAGTTGGCCCCGGAGGAGGGGCGTGCGGGCGCTTCCCTGTGCTGCGGGAGGGGGAGTTGGCCCTGGAGGAGGGGTGTGCGGGCACTTCCCTGCGCTGCGGGAGGGGGAGTTGGCCCCGGAGGAGGGGCGTGCGGGCACTTCCCTGTGCTGCGGGAGGGGGAGCTGGCCCCGGAGGAGGGGCGTGCGGGCGCTTCCCTGTGCTGCGGGAGGGGGAGTTGGCCCCGGAGGAGGGGCGTGCGGGCACTTCCCTGTGCTGCGGGAGGGGGAGCTGGCCCCGGAGGAGGGGTGTGCGGGCACTTCCCTGTGCTGCGGGAGGGGGAGTTGGCCCCGGAGGAGGGGTGTGCGGGCACTTCCCTGTGCTGCGGGAGGGGGAGCTGGCCCCGGAGGAGGGGCGTGCGGGCGCTTCCCTGTGCTGCGGGAGGGGGAGTTGGCCCCGGAGGAGGGGCGTGCGGGCACTTCCCTGTGCTGCGGGAGGGGGAGTTGGCCCCGGAGGAGGGGTGTGCGGGCGCTTCCCTGCGCTGCGGGAGGGGGAGTTGGCCCCGGAGGAGGGGTGTGCGGGCGCTTCCCTGTGCTGCGGGAGGGGGAGTTGGCCCTGGAGGAGGGGTGTGCGGGCGCTTCCCTGCGCTGCGGGAGGGGGAGTTGGCCCTGGAGGAGGGGTGTGCGGGCACTTCCCTGCGCTGCGGGAGGGGGAGTTGGCCCCGGAGGAGGGGTGTGCGGGCACTTCCCTGTGCTGCGGGAGGGGGAGCTGGCCCCGGAGGAGGGGTGTGCGGGCACTTCCCTGTGCTGCGGGAGGGGGAGCTGGCCCCGGAGGAGGGGTGTGCGGGCACTTCCCTGTGCTGCGGGAGGGGGAGCTGGCCCCGGAGGAGGGGCGTGCGGGCGCTTCCCTGCGCTGCGGGAGGGGGAGCTGGCCCCGGAGGAGGGGCGTGCGGGCACTTCCCTGCGCTGCGGGAGGGGGAGTTGGCCCCGGAGGAGGGGCGTGCGGGCACTTCCCTGTGCTGCGGGAGGGGGAGCTGGCCCCGGAGGAGGGGCGTGCGGGCACTTCCCTGCGCTGCGGGAGGGGGAGTTGGCCCCGGAGGAGGGGCGTGCGGGCACTTCCCTGTGCTGCGGGAGGGGGAGCTGGCCCCGGAGGAGGGGCGTGCGGGCGCTTCCCTGTGCTGCGGGAGGGGGAGTTGGCCCCGGAGGAGGGGCATGCGGGCGCTTCCCTGCGCTGCGGGAGGGGGAGTTGGCCCCGGAGGAGGGGCGTGCGGGCGCTTCCCTGTGCTGCGGGAGGGGGAGTTGGCCCCGGAGGAGGGGTGTGCGGGCGCTTCCCTGCGCTGCGGGAGGGGGAGCTGGCCCCGGAGGAGGGGCGTGCGGGCGCTTCCCTGCGCTGCGGGAGGGGGAGTTGGCCCCGGAGGAGGGGTGTGCGGGCACTTCCCTGCGCTGCGGGAGGGGGAGTTGGCCCCGGAGGAGGGGTGTGCGGGCGCTTCCCTGTGCTGCGGGAGGGGGAGTTGGCCCCGGAGGAGGGGTGTGCGGGCACTTCCCTGTGCTGCGGGAGGGGGAGCTGGCCCCGGAGGAGGGGCGTGCGGGCACTTCCCTGTGCTGCGGGAGGGGGAGCTGGCCCCGGAGGAGGGGTGTGCGGGCGCTTCCCTGCGCTGCGGGAGGGGGAGCTGGCCCCGGAGGAGGGGTGTGCGGGCGCTTCCCTGCGCTGCGGGAGGGGGAGCTGGCCCCGGAGGAGGGGTGTGCGGGCGCTTCCCTGCGCTGCGGGAGGGGGAGCTGGCCCCGGAGGAGGGGTGTGCGGGCGCTTCCCTGCGCTGCGGGAGGGGGAGCTGGCCCCGGAGGAGGGGCGTGCGGGCACTTCCCTGTGCCGTGGGAGGGGGAGTTGGCCCTGGAGGAGGCACACGGGGGAGAGGCTTCCCTCCTCTGCGGGCGGGGGGAAGTCCTGGGAAGAGGCTGGCACAGGGGACTCCCTGCCCCCACTGGCACCCTGTCCCCTCCCCCCGGCACCCTGTCCCCTCCCCCTGGCACCCTGTCCCTTCTCCCATGTGCCCTGCTGCAGAACCCTGCCTCCACCGCAGCACTCTGTCTCCTGCCCCAGCACCCACTAGCACCCTTCCCCAGTACCAAGTCTCCTGCTCCCACCAGTACAGTTGGGGTCACATTAGTGAGGCTTGGGGGGATTTTGGGAGGAGTTTTTTTTAGTTTGCATCTCCCTTGTGTGGCCCCAACTGACTTTTTTGTGGGTCAGTGACCCCCCCCCCCGACTCAAAACAGGTTCCCCGCCCTTCTCATAAATAAAGACAATGCAGAAACTGCGGGGAGGGATAGCTCAGTGGTTTGAGCATTGGCCTGCTAAACCCAGGGTTGTGAGTTCAATCCCTGTGGAGGCCATTTAGGGATTTGGGACAAAAATTTGTCAGGGATTGTACTTGGTCCTGCTGTGAAGGCAGGGGACTGGACTCGATGACCTTTCAAGGTCCCTTGCCTATCTCCTAGAACTGGAATCTCCATTAATTTAATTTAACTTTTTGTATTTGACATAGTATTTTATTTAAAAATGAAGCCTGGCCAACAAATCCCCAATTGGGGACAAGCCTCCATCTGGCTGCAGCATTATAACACTCCTGCAACACCCCCCCCCAGACCCTAGATCTAAGCCTAGACACTGGAAACCCCTGCCCTGAGCCCCTCACATACCCCAACCCAAATTCCTGCACCCTCACAGCCACAAGCCTGTGGCTTGCTTAGTACTATAACCCTCCATCTGGCCCCAACACTCCCCAGCCTGGAGCCCCCTCCCTGAGCCAGCATCCCCTTCTCCTCCACCTCTTGCATCCAAATTTCCTCCCAGATTTTGCACCTCTCACCCTTTTCCACATCCAAATACCTCATTCCCACCCCAGACCCCACTCATCCTGTCTCAACCCAGTGAGAGTACAGCTAGACTGCAAGAGCTTTTCCAGGATTCCAGAGATATCCTGGAAAAACTCTTCTGCATCCAGGGATGCATTTATTCTTCTGCTTTTTTTTACTGGAAGAGCAAACATGCTCTTTTGGTAACCCCTATATTCCTTGTTCCACTAAGAATAAGGGGGATTCCAAAAGAAGGGGTTTTTCTGACATTTGGCCCAGTCTAGACAGGCCAAATGTTGGAAAAACCTCTTCCAACAGAAGAATTGGAGGGGGAAAAAAAGTGGCAGTGTAGAGTGTATAAGGGCAAGTGATGGAGAGGAGGAGAATAGAGGGGGCAGGGCTTCAAGGAAGGGGTGGGATCTTAGGGGAAGCATGGGGTGGTAGATCTTTGCTTGTTCTGAGATTTAAAAAGTGATCTTGGGTGTAAAAAGGTTGGAGACCACTGCTCTAGAGCATCAATGAGCAAGCTAGGCTAGTGAGTGGTCCTCCTTCATCTCAGTGGGCTGCAAGATTGTAGTAACCAACAATGAGTAGTTTTGCTAACTGCACTTGCATACCAAGAATTTGTGGGTGTGTCCATTGAACCGTAGCAGTGGTTTGATTGGACGCAGAGGGAGTGCATGGCTTTTACAGTCTGTATTGTGTGCAGTCAGCATGCAACTCAGTTCGTGTGCCCTTGCTGTAGGCACACGTCACTTGAGTAATACTAGTAGAGGAAAAACACTACAGTGATGGAAACCAGCAGAATCTGGCAAGCCTGCATGTGAGCAACCGTAAACAAAATGTCTTTGGGGCCACACACAGAACCCCAAAGGGACACAGGTTGCCCACCACTGTTCTAGAACATTCAGCAGTTGGGCCCAAAGCTCAAATTGTCAGTGGGTAGGCTGCTGTTGAATTCAAATAGCTTTATATATCAGGTCAGTGTCAAACAGTCTAACCCAGCCTAGCGATGTGGAAAGTAAAGATGATATGAGACTGGTTAGGTTAATTACCTTATCATTAGTGAGTCAAATGTTAGTGGGTTATGAAATTGCTAGTATTTAACAAAAATAGCATAATACTTCAGATACAGTAGCTCTTAATGCTGCACATGACTTGGATATCATTGTCTAAATTACAGAGCAGTTAATTCCACATAGCAAGAGAAAAGCTATTACTTCCCGTCAAACAACATTTATTCTTATCACTTTGTTTAAAAAGCTGCTATTTATATTTATTTGCTTTCCCTTTCCAAAGTAATCCACTCCAAATTGTTTTAGGAATAACTTCTAGACCTTTTTGTTTGTTCAATATGCTGTTTTCATTGCTCATTAGTGAGTCATTCTTTGTGACTCTTAGATTTGGATAAAGGTACTAGAGTGTGTAGTGTAAATTTTTTCATCAGCCTCTTTTGGATTTCATCTGAATCGCTTGGAATAAAAGCAGCTTCTTCCCTCCTCCCTGTCCCTCCAAGATGTCCTGTGTATAAAAGCAGTTACGTTATTCCCCCTTCCTCCATGGTCCCCTCCCCCTTTACCATTCAAACTGAACTCCTAGAGGCATTGGTGATAGGAGCTGAGTCAAGTAAAGTGCTGTCAGTGCCTGCCTCGGGCCTCTTAACTGCCTACCACTGGAATGTGGAGGAGATGAAAGAAAACAGATTGGAGATTAAACAGATGTGCACGCAGTCCTGAGGTCTGAAAATGGCCTTCCCTCCCTATCTTACCTTTTCTGATTATCTGAACCAGCAGGCCCCTGTGTGAGGAATGTGGCCCCTAGTTTAATCAGGGGAGCACTGCTGACTTATGAAACTCAACTCAAGGAGACATCGGAGGTCAGCTGACTTAGGTGCCTCTTTGAGCATCACATTCCAGCCAAAACGTGGTACCATGTTCTAGCTGTTGAGTCAGTGTAGTTCACTTCTAGGATAATGCAGCATCTGTTACCTGCCCATGTCACATGTTTTGGACAGATCATTCCCCTCTGACATGGGTATGTGGTGGGCTCAGCTCTGTCACTGGCCAATTAATGGGACAACTTCTGTTTTACAGGGAGTACGGCTGCATGAGTCCTGGACATATTGCATATGTGCCTGTGCCAGGATTCTTTCTTAACTCATGAATATGCAGCTTTCTCTCCTGTCGGTCTTATTTACCAACATAAAATGAGTCACTGTTTTTTCCCTTCTAAGAATTAACTGTGGTATCTAGACTTATTGAAATGTTGTGGTATTTTCTACTCCCCCTGCTTTTTTCCTACCTCTTAAACTTTACTATTTCATTTTCAGCATTTTTAAAAGTTGTTTTATTTTTAATGAATATATATAATTCCTTCATTTCCCCCCCTTTTCCAAAGGGTATATCACAATCTGAGGCCAATATCAGACATTGAAATCCTTATTTAATGTGATATGAATGTATATCACACTGTCTGTGGTGGGTTCTGGAAGAACTTATGGTCCATTAACATGGATTGTTTGTATATCAGTACTCCAAACAACTGATGCTCTTTGAGGACTGACTTTTGCATGTTTATATTGCTGAATGGATACGGTCTTCTGTAGTCACTTGAAGCAAACTCTCTGTCTTGAGTTGATTTCCAGTTAAAATGATCTATTGTAATGCAATATGATGTGGTCCTTCTATGCTCATTTATCCCCTAAAAAAGTCTCTTCTGTGACACACATTTTGTTTGGGTTAATCCACATAATTTAGAATAAAATGCTTTCATAAGATGACATGGTTGTTAGCCGTAATGGATTCAGATTACGCTTTGTTTTAGTGGGGCTACTCTGTATTTTTAAATATTTTAATGCATCGTGAACTTTTGTGACTTGTTGTACATCTGTTTCTTTTTGTAAAGATATATTTTATGATAAAAAAAATTTCAACTCAAGGATTCTGTGTCTTTCAGCATTGGTTGGATAACACAAAGAGCATTAAAAAACAAGTTAAAAGTAAGTGTCCTTTTAGTTGTTGGGGTTTCTTAGGCCAGTTGAGTATCAGTATACATTGTGGGGATGTAGTCGAGTGTATTTGCTATGTTAGAAGACACCGTGGCAGGAGCAGGCTGTGTTCTAAACGGGATGATGTGGTGGTAAAATCGTGGCACATGCCTAATGGTGACTTAAAAACACTTCCTGATTCCTGTTACTTAATATAATGTAGTTTTCTTTACGCCAGAGGATCATTAACTGTGAAATGATTTATTTAGCATAATAGCCATTGGAGATTCTTCACTAGCTGTAGAGCCTTGTCCTCCCTAATTGTTTCATAATCACCTCAGCTTGATGGGTTGTAGAATGCCTTAATCTACATGTGATCTGCCTATCAAATAACCACATCTGATGTAAAGTTTGGTAGTAGCTCATTGGATAGATTCAGAGAAGAGCATGCTGATAACTTTGGATATGTTAGGACACATCTAGACTTGCAGAAAGATAGATGCTGCGACGGTCAATCTTCTGGCGTTCAATTTAGTGGGTCTAGTAGAGACCCGCTAAATCGAATGCCGAGGGAATTCCCAAGGGTGCTGCTATTTGACTTTTTTTTTCCTTCCTTTTTGCCCCATTCTTTAATAAGCTCTGCTAATAGGATGGCATTGGTTCTGAGCTTATAAAGGAACCCTCGAGGGTGCTATTCCAGTAAGGGAAGTTGATTGGAGCATTTCTCCCATCGACTTCCTGCTGTGGGAATGGTGCCAAAGTTTGGCTTAGGGTATGTTGATTACAGCTACATTATCTACATAGCAGGAATTGCGTACTTTAAGATGACCTTCTCCCATAGTATAGACCTGGCCTTAGTATGTCAATTTTGTTTGACTTTGTTCAGCAGCAGCTTTGCTGATAACTGTACAGTCTTTTAGGATCTTGAGATGCTATTTTAATAAAATGTTAATCTTGGAAGAGATGTCAGGGAAGGATCCTAGTTTCAATGCATAAATCCATCTAGAGCGCTGCAGTTTCAAAGAACCATTAATCCAGTTTTTGGATTAACTATGTGCCTTCTAGAAAGATGATGCACAGAGGGACTATTAAAGTGCACCAAATTAGGTCTAAAATCTGTGGAATATGGTGGCACAACCCATCAACAGCAGGCACTCCCAGAGCTCTGCAAGTGTTTTATGCAGACCAGTACGGTTGCTAAGAATTTGGCTGAGTATAGAGCCAAAATCCATGGCTCTCTACGTGATGGACAGAGTGCTTAAATATTAGGATTAACCTAGATTTGTCTGTTCTTGGCAAGACAAATCAACTTAATGGTTTATGACAGCTGGGTTGACTTGTAATTAGTGTCTGTTAATGTGTAATAGAAAAAAACATTCTTGTCATAAGGGAATTCTTTTCTTGAACATGTTGTGGTAGGACACAACCATTGATAGGCAGACTTTTGTTATGTGTGTTGCTTTTTGTTAATACATTTGGACCTTCTTCAGGTCTCTTGTTATCAGTGTCTTAAATTCATTTACTTTGCAGTTGGCCCACCATACTGTCTGCATCTTCGTGTAAAGTTTTACTCCTCTGAACCTAACAATCTCCGTGAAGAGTTAACAAGGTAAATTGAGTGTGATCTACGTAATTTCAGGGCATATGTTTCTGTTGTCCTAGCCTCTGTTTGCAGAGCTGTTTGGCTGCTGTTGGGATTTACTGGCTAATGTGTTCATTGTCCTTTTTTTTTTTTTTTTTTTTTCCTTCCCCAATATTCATTTAATACATTTGGCTTTTTTTTCTTCCTTTTTGCCCCAGTCTTTAATAAACTCTGTTAATAGGATGGCATTGGTTCTGAGCTTATAAGGGAAGCTTATGTTTTGTGACACTCCTGTCTTCAGTCTTTTATGGGTTATGGTTAATTTAAAGCCATGTGATATCTATGGTTTTTTTTGGAGAGAAAAACATAAAAAATGTATTTGTAACTGAGGATTTCTCTCCGGTAGAAATGAATTCAGTTAGGCCCCATCACTTTCAGGATCTATGCAAAACATTAGCAAAGTGAAGATTATTTCACCGTCATATTGAGATACAAGTCCCCGGTGTTTTTAATGCAGGATATAAGTCATGTCTAAACATGAGTTCCTATCAGAAAAGAGCATTTTTGAATCCCTTTTCATCTGGGACTAACCTGCATATGAATAGACACACACCATGGGTCTTTTTTTTCCCTGCCGAGTTCAGAAGAAGGGTGAAACTTTCCAGGTTTGAACAACAGAGATTATTTGTAGAAGACCATTCTGTTTCTGCAGTGTGGATCAGTCCTATTAGTGGAGAAACTGTCTCAGCAAGAGTAGTCAGTTCTTACTCAATGTTCACCTATTCCCATTAATTGTAAGCATTGCGGATCCACTGTTACTCATCAGCAAGGCAATGGTGCATTGCTAGTTCAAAAAGTGTCAGTGTAGATCTTTGTTTAAATGCATGTTTGCCTCTTGTGTGAACTAGATTTTTTTATTAATAGCAGCATCTGGAGCAGCTCATGCACCTTGTGTTGCTTTGTACTCCTATACCAGGACATAAAGGACAGGGTGGCGACAAGCCTCTTACTTCCTATAGCAACAACACTGAATCTGAAAACTGTCCTAGCAGTTAGTTCTTAGCTCAGGTTAAATGTCTACAAATCTTTGGAAAAAAACCCAAACCCTTCATAATTACTTCTGATCTGTATCTGACACCATGAACCATTGCTCTCTGTCTGAGCTGAACTCTGCCAATCAGAACCTCCTGAAGAGGGATCCTTAGCATGATGGTTTCAAAACCTGTCTCAGCCCCTTATCCTCAGGGCTTTAAGCCTTGTCCATCCTAATGAACTAATTATCCAGACTGGTAAGCACAGCTATTGATTCTTCTGTTTGGGGGAATTTCATGTACTGAGCAGATGCTTAGTCTGCAAATTGTTCTCTACCAGAACATGTAAATCATAAGATTTGAGGCTAAAGTTCCATCTTCTAGAACCTTTCATTAAGGTCACATCAGTCAGAGAGGAGACCAGTTCTAGAGTTTTGCTGACAGACAAACCAGCTTCATCTTCTGCCCCATCTACCATACAAGCGATGCCCAGAATAGGTACAGAATAACAGCAGTGAGGAATGACTCCTCACCAACACTTCTGGTGTCAGTCTTGTACACAGAAGTGCCACTCCACTCAAACACTGAGGCAGAGGCGCCAAACAGAGCTCAGTGTTTTCCTAGAAGGACAGATGTCATAAAGCCTATGAAGATAAATCCAAACCCCACATGGCATCTAGGATTGAGGAGAAGGGGTGCTTCTAACTTGGCCTCCAGCAGTGACCCCGGCTCCAGTAACTCATCTATCAGTATCAACAGACTCAGGAAGGTGTGGTGAGAGGAGAAGCAAGATTAGTGTTGGTACCATGATGCAGACTTGAACCAGTATTGAGAGCACCTTACTCTTCGGTGCTGCCCCTGGGGGAGGTTGGGTCCTCACCATCACTGGGACATGCATTCTCTCCATCTTCCAATAGAGAGCCAAGGTCAGCTGTCAACACTGCCGGTAGTCCTGTCAGCTTACCCTTCAGGGCTCTGCTTCCACCAGTTCATTGGGAATGGGTATGGATTGGCCAGTATACAACAAGCCAGACTTACTTTTATGGCACACCACTATTGCCCCATTGGGGTGCTGGAGCCTGCCATCTTAGGCATTGTTCTCTTGAAAAAGGAAGAGGATACACCTCATCAGCATCTGTGGCCAGAGTACCAGAAAGTGTCCAAGGGCACAGCAGTACCAATGCTGTGTACTGTCATGAAGGGACTAGTCATTCTCATCACCTGGTAAAGCACTATTTTCAGCAGCAGGACCAGCAGCAGACAACTCTATAAAAAAGCATTCCAGGTGTTCTTTTGGATGATGGCAGAGACTTTAGAGTTCAAGACATCAGTCATAATGGAGAAATTCCACAAGCATTTTTTATTCCTTGTCTGCCTGCAGTTCCAGCTAGTATTGCCCTTCCTATACATGAGTAACTGCTTGGTCCTGCCACACTAGCTGTGGTACAAACTGGCACTCTGAAATGAATCAGGAAAAGGTACTAAATGCCTCCCATGGAATCCGAGTGTTCTATGTTCTTCTCACCTAATCTTCTTTGCAATACAAGAAAAGTTGAAGTCCAGTAAGCGCTATCCCCAACAGGCTCTGTTTATTTGGTAGAAAGTTGTACTCTGCTGTACACACCTGTGGATGGCTGAGGAACAGTAAGGATTTTATGTTGAGCGAAAAAAACAAACAAAGGGTCGGGGTAGAGGAGTTATTGAGCCCTTTAAGGATGGCCATTTTGAATTCTATTGTTCTCTGCAGCACACCTCCGACTGCCTCGCGGAACACAATTCAAGAAACACTGGTCTAGAGTATCTAGAAGAAACAATTACTGTATAATAAATGACATTTTTTGTGTAGCTTCTTTTTGAAGTACACCCATCAGAAGGAGAATAAAAGGGTAGTTCTGTTTTTCACTGCCTGGTTCCTTTCCAACCCAAAGGAAGAGCAGTCTGTAAGTCAAGATTTTCTGCAGGGCCTTCCTATGAAGATCAAGTTTATAACCTGCCACTTTATTTTCTTCCAGCTCCACTCTTCTGAGGCTGGTTTTCAGGAAGGGGTCTAGGGAGAGGCAGTTCTGGGAAAAATTTTAGACAATACTTTTGAAAGATGTGTGGTGCTGACTGTCACATGATGCATTACTGAGTCCTTGTGGTTAACTAGAGGAATAAGCAGGGCTAATCCTGCAGCACCACCTTCTTGCTCCTTTAGGTCCTTGATCGGAATTCTGGTAAGTCGTCATTTGGGTTTATCCTCCTTTGAACAGTGTGCAAACTACACACAGTCAGATTGAGAGGCCTTGAAAGATCAGTGTACAGCATCTTAAATTTAAGTTTCACCTTATTGAGTTCTTACAGGTCAGGTTATGGCTCCCTCTGTCCATCTGCTGACTGACATTAGAACTGCTAGCTCTTAATTCAGCACTTCCCAACCTTTTCCAGGTGGGGACCCATTTTGATAATTCAGGAAGACTTGGTGACCCAAGGCAATTCAAAAACAGGGGGAAGAGGGGGCGCAGAGCCACCTAGGGAGACACTTGGCGACCCTTTTGAAATGTAATGGCGACCCATATTTGGGTCCCGACCCATAGGTTGTGAAACCCTGCTCTAATTGATGGTTTTGTCCCTTTTTTTTTACCTTCTTAGGTATTTATTTGTTCTTCAGCTAAAACAGGATATTCTCAGTGGAAAGTAAGTACGTATTGGTATGTGTGCTACATTAAGTCTCTCAGGTAATTACAGTGTGTTTTAACATGAGGTTTAACAACACAGTTTCTAGGAAAACTAGGAAACCCAGCATTCACTGTGATAAGAATTTTTTTTCCCATTGATACTTTCTGTGTATAAGCAAATAAGTATTTTTGATGTGCTGGCTCAAAGAACCACATTAGAGTAGCCTGAATATTAGTGCTTATCTCAAGCATCAATTTACCAAAGAGCCAACATTCACTGCAACCCTTTGCATCTCCTCAGCTCTCAAATGCTTAAATGTTGTCTCTTTTGCGAACACAATCATACAGAGATTTGTCTACTTAAACCGTTTTTCCTATGGCAGATTGGAATGCCCGTTCGACACAACCGTCCAGTTGGCAGCTTATACTTTACAAGGTGAGTGGGATGGAGGAATTTATTATATTCTTCCTTGTGGTCTTATTTCCTTCTTCCTGCCACTGTGGTGCAAGGATATTCATTTTGCCCGGGACTGAGTGATCCTAAAATGGAGAAATGTATTTTCCTTGACTCTTTAATTTGTCGTCATATATTACAGACCGCTTTGTCGTGTCAGGGAGGGGTTTAAGGAGCTTCTGAAGAAATCATTTCCTTGGCTAAAATATAATTGTCAACAGGCACTTGCATAATGCAATATGAACTGTACAAATTAGAACATTTTAATGGAAAATAAAAACTTTTCTCAGACTTGTAAGTGTCCACTTTCAGACAGTGTTCACTGCTTGAACTGCGCTTATGCAGGAACATAGCTGTCCTCCTGGTGACTGTGTCATCACCGTCTGAAGTGCCATCCTTGCTCTCATGGAATCACACACCAAACTCCAGTGGCTCCAAACAGGGTTTGTTTACATAACCATTGCACCCTTTAAACTAATGCTGCACCAGTCTAGTTAAACCAATGCAGTTTTGTATATGGACACTCCAAATTGGTTTACATTTGTATCCTGTGGGTTTAGCTCTCGCTAAATGTAACTACATTGGTGTAACTTCTACGTGGAGCATGCTGCTGTCTTTTTTCCTTCTGCTTCCAGTTGTGTTGACTGTTTTAAAGAGGATGGGATCCACCCAGAAATGCAAAGCTTTAGTTTGTTTTATTGGTGCAAAGGGAATTGTGCAGGGAAATTCTTTTCAATTTTCGGTTCTGTGTTTAATGTACCATGTAGCACTCTGGAAAATGTCCTGCCCTGTATATTCCTAATGTCATATAAAAACCTCTTTGGTATTGTGCTTATTCTTGCTGTGAGTCATTAACAAAGCTAAGTCAATCACTAAAAACTTTTATTCTCCTAGGTATTTTAGAAAACATCTGCTTGCCTTAAATATGAATGATGCTGTAGGATCTAGTGTAGATATTGGAGTCAGTAGGGTGGGGAGTGCATTGCAGAGAAACCTGTTGCTTTTGCCTTTTGGTTGAATAGTTAGAATGCATCCCATTCTGAGGTGGCATTGATAAATGCTTTTGATCTAATACTACAATAAATGAAGTGTTTAGAAATGCATGGTGAACTTGATAGGTCATATATCCTACTCTTAAATATTGGCATTTTCTTTCTACTTTCAGAACTGTTCTTAATTCCCAAGTTAGGTCTATGGCAGTGCTTTAATCTTACTGTCTGGTTGACTGCTGAGCAGATTTTATTTAAATCAGCTGGAACTTAAGCAGGCTTTGACAACATTCTTTTCAAAAGAGGCAGGCGGTATAGTGGGAGTAAATTACTATAGATCTACAAACTTCCTCTGTTAAGTTTTTTTTAAAAAAAGTATGAAAAGGCTTTTAAAGGTATTGTGTTCAGAACACCTAGAGATAGATTTGTGTATAAATAGTACAACAAAATAGTTAATTAACTCAGTTTTTGCACCTCTGATATTTTATATATTAAGTCGGCTTTTCCTTTTTTTCCCCCCAAATTTTTCCTTTTTTATTTTTACATAAAAGATTTGCACTGTTGCAGCAAGTCCATTTCCTGCTTGCACTTTTGACTGGAACTTGGGGAGCCAAACGTTATGTTCTTCTTCGAGTGGTTGCTCATGTCCATTCGAAGTAGGTGTGCGTGCCGCGTGCACCACGTCTTCCGGAGCGTTTTCCCTAGCGGTACCCATTGCGCCGGCGGGGCGCCCCCTGGAGTGGCACCGCCATGGCGGGGCATAAGTACCCCTGCCGGCGCTGCTCCACCTCAGTTCCTTCTTACCGCCATGACGGTCGTTGGAGCGTTTCTCTCTCTTTGTCTGCTTAGGCTTAGATAGTCAATGGTTCCCGTTTCTCACATTGTAAATAGTTTGTGTAGTTAGGTTTTTTGTTTTGTTCCTTCCCCCTTGGGGGTAAGGAATGCCAGGGCCGCTAGGCTTCAAGGCGTGCGCTGACTGCGGGAAGTTTATGCCCAGGGGCGACCCACACGACAGCTGCCTTAAGTGTCTGGGTGAGGCTCATTTGGCAATTGCCTGCAAAATCTGCAAGTCTTTCAAGCCCCATACGAGAAAAGAAAGAGTTTCCCGCTTGAAGCTTCTCCTTATGGAGACGGCGCTTCAACCGGTGCCGCCAGAGCAGCCTGCGGTGCGCAGCGCACCGGCCTCCACGCGCGAGGCCGCACACCGGCACCGGGCATCGACATCGAGATCCTGGCACCGGTCTCATTCTCCGCCGTCTAAGAGGGTGAAGAAGTCCCGGGGCAGATCTCCGTCAAAGAAGCCAACTTCGGCCGGGCACCGCAGCGGCAGTTCACTGGTGCGTGTTTCCCTTCCGGTGTACCGTCGGCACCGAGGGGGCCTGGTTAGTCCTGGTCGCCTGCCCTCTCATCGTCCGTCCACACCGGACACTTTTGAAGCAGTGCAGGACCTAATTAGTCTCACGACCTCTCTGCCGTCTTCGGTCGACTTGGACGGGTCGAGGTCGCCCTCGTCGGAGGCTCGGCGGGCACCGTCGTCGCCCCTGCATGGCCCAAGTCGGCATGCTAAGGTGGCTTATGCGTTGGGACCACCCCCGGTGGGGTCAGTTCCCACTGCTACTGTGGCACCCTTCATAATGCCGAGTCATCAGTCTCAGGGGGCTTCGAGTCATGGCAGGTCACTGCTTACCGCTTTGCCAGGGCCCCGCCTGCCGGTACCGGTGCCATACCCCCATGGCCATGTGGCATCCAGGCACTCCCAGGAGTCAGCGTCCGTCTCCGTGCCGAGACCCCACCCCATATCAAGGGGGTCTGAGGCATCCTAGGCCTGCCCTGTAACCTGATGACATCTGTGCTGTGCTGTATCCTGGAGAAGCAATAAACCACCTCTATTCTACGGACTGGTGGAGTCTGTTCGTGCCATTCCGTGGGTGCAGGAGACGGGGGACCCCCAACACGCCGTCACACACCCGCAGTGGCCTTTTTGAACTCCCTGGGCCTATCATCAGTGGCAGGGTCAGCCGCCACCATCTATGGGGTCGGAGGCTTCAGGGCACCGTTCCCGTCCGTCGGCGTCCCTGTCCAGGGCGCCTTCCTCCCCCCTTCGGGTGCCGCAACATGATCCTGCGGCACCGCAACCACCGGCACTGGAGGCAGGCCCAGCGGAAGCTCAGGCCGTCCAACTGGCCCTGCAGTTGGCCACAACCGCTCCTGTGCCACTTCAGGAGTCGTCGTCGTCCTCCCCCAATGAGGCACTAGCGGACCCAGCACCTGGTCTGCCATCAGTGGATGCCAGAGCACACCAGGATCTCCTGCGGTGCATGGCTTCCAATCTGGCTGTTCCGGTGGAGCCCATAATTGAGGACACTGATCCGATGGTGGACATCCTCACGGAGGACGCCCCTACGCGGTTTGCCTTACCGCTCAATAAAACTGTTTCCAAAATTACTAATGCCCTGTGGCAAACACCAGCAACCTTGACCCCTACCCTAAAAGGGGTAGAGAGGTGTTATTTCGTCCCGCAGTTGGGGCATGAATTCCTTTACTCCCAGCCCATCCCGGGATCCTTGGTCATGCAGGCCGTGGCCCAAAAAGAAAGGCTTCCCCAGCCCGGGCCTTCTCCAAAGGCAAGGGAGCCTAAGAAGCTGGACCTGTTGGGCCGTAAGGTCTACGCTACAAGTGCTCTACAGCTCCGCATCGCTAACCAGCAGGCGATGCTGAGCAGGTATGCTTTTAACACCTGGCAGCTGTCGAAAAGTTTAGAGACCGACTCCCGATGGAGGACCGCCAAGAGTTTGCGGCTATGGCTTCTGAGGGTAAAGCCATAGCACGAACTGCCCTCCAAGCGTCATTGGACACTGTGGACTCGGCAGCCCGCACCATGGCGACTGGCGTCGTTATGCGTTGCGGGGTGTGGCTCCACGTCTCGGGGATTCCTCGGATGTGCAGCACACTATCCAGGACTTGCCCTTTGAGGGGAAGACTCTGTTCTCGGAGCACACCGATTCCAGGCTCCATACCCTAAAGGCCATGAGGTCAACTCTGAAGTCCTTGGGCATACATACGCCAGCCACGCAGCGGCGACAACTGCCTTATAGGCAGCAGGGTAGAGTGCAGCCCCAGGTCCCCCGTGGGGATTTCTGGAGGCGCCGCTCCCGGGCCTCCGGTGGAGGTTCCGGGGTGGCTGCGCACCCTCAAGGGCCTAGGGGCCGACATCGTCGCCCTACGTCAGATCCCCAGCAGGCAGGTCCCCACGGCCCTTCCCATCAGGGCAAGCCCCAGTTTTGACGCCGTGTTCGAGAGTCCTGTACCAGTCTGCCATCCTGGCCCCCCGTTTGGGGCCAGGCTATCCCGTTTTGCCCAGGCATGGGCCCTGATAACATCAGATGCCTGGGTCCTGAACATTGTAAATACGGGCTATTCTATCCCATTCCTGGGCCCACCGCCTTCAAAACCCCCTACTCTGTCCCTAGTAAGGGACACCCCTCACGAACACATCCTGTCTCAGGAAGTGGCAGCGCTCCTCGAAAAAGGAGCAATAGAGGGGGTCCCTCCGCATCTGCAGGGCAGGGGGTTTTACTCCCGTTACTTTGTTGTTTCGAAACCAAAAGGGGGAGTTCGTCCTATCCTGGATCTGCGATTCTTAAACAAGGCGGTTGTAAAACACAAGTTCAGAATGGTGACTTTGGCCTCAGTCATCCCAGTGCTACAACTGGGCGACTGGTACGCGACTCTCGACCTAAAGGATGCCTACTTCCATGTGGCAATCAGGCCCAGTCACATGAGGTTCCTCCGGTTTATGGTGGGCCATTGCCATTTTCAGTTTACGGTACTCCCCTTTGGGTTATGTACGGCACCAAGGGTATTTACAAAATGTATGGCTGTGGTTGCCGCCTTTCTGCGCAATCGAGGGGTACGTGTGTTCCCATACCACGACGATTGGCTGATCCGAGGTCGCTCGTAAGAGCAGGTAGAAGCTCATGTAACACTCATAAGAGCTCTCTTCTTAAAGTTAGGGCTCATGATAAATGTCGAGAAGTCATCCCTGACCCCCTCCCAGAGGATAGAATTTGTGGGAGCCCTCCTCGATGCAAAGGTGGCAAGAGCGTTCCTGCCCCATAGCAGGTTCCTCTCCATAGTGGAGCTGATCTCAGGGCTAAATCAGTCCCCCATCACAACACCTCGGGTCTGCTCCAGGCTCCTGGGCCATATGGCGGCATGTACATACACGGTGTGACATGCCAGGATGAGAATGAGACCTCTGCAGGCGTGGTTGGCGAAGGTCTTCTGCCAATCCAAGGGTCTCTGGGACTCCATAGTAACAGTGCCCCCGGACATTCTGGACTCCCTACTCTGGTGGACCCAGGAAACCGTGGTGCGCAGCGGGGTTCCCTTCAACGCCCCTCCCCCCTCACTGACGCTGGTCACCGATGCGTCCGACCTGGGATGGGGAACACACCTTGGGTGCCACAGAACTCAGGGCCTCTGGTCCCTTTCTGAATGGACCCTGCACATCAACGTCCGGGAATTGCGGGCGGCAAGGAGGGCCTGCGAAGCATTCCTGCCGAGGCTCTTTCACCGCTCGATCCTGATGTGTATGGACAACACTGCAGCGGTTTTCTACCTCAACAAGCAGGGTGGGGCACGTTCGCCACCCCTCTGCAAGGAGGCCCTGCGTCTCTGGCACCTGTGTGTCACGCACAATATCACGCCTCAGGCGGAGTACCTCCCCGGCTGCAAAAACCTACTAGCAGACACACTGAGCAGATCCTTTGGAGCCCACGAGTGGTCGCTCAAGGACTCTGTCCTCAGTCAGGTTTTCCGCAGGTGGGGCTATCCCCACCTAGACCTGTTCGCCTCGGCACGCAATGCCAAGTGCAGGAACTACTGTTCCCTGCTGGGGCTGGGGAAATTCTCCAGGGGAGACGCCCTAACGACCACGTGGCCAAAGGGCGTTCTCTATGCTTTTCCCCCGTTTCCCCTAATTTCCAGGGTATTGACCAGAGCAAGAACTTTTCGGTCCTCGATCATCCACATAGCCCCCAGGTGGCCCAGACAGTTCTGGTTCCCCATCCTGGTGGACATGCTGACCCAAGACCCTATAGCACTCCCTCCAGTTCGGGACCTGCTTGGGACGGGGGGATAATGGTTCACCCGGATCTCCGGTCTCTTCACCTAACGGCCTGGTTTATCCGTGGTTGAACCAACCAGAAAGGGAATGTTCCCAACAAGTACAGATGGTGCTCCTTAGCAGCAGGAAGCCCTCTACTAGATGGTCGTACGCTGCCAAGTGGCGGCGCTTCTCGTCTTAGGCATCCCAGAGAGGAGTACGCCCGTCCTCGGCCCCTATTCCAACTATTCTCGACTATCTCTTTCAACTCCAATCTAGTGGCCTGTCCTTTTCTTCTATCAAAGTCCATGTGCCATCTCTCTCCGCCTTCCATGTTGGTACGGCAGGAGCCTCTCTTTTTTCTAACCAGGTGGTTAAAAGGTTTCTTACTGGTTTGGAGAAATTGTACCCCTCGGTGAGGGCTCCACACCCTGCCTGGGACCTCAACCTGGTCCTACACAGGCTTATGTCCCCTCCTTTCGAGCCATTGGCTACGTGTTCATTGAAGCACCTTTCATTGAAGGTTGCTTTCATAGTAGCCATTACGTCTGCTAGAAGGGTATCAGAGTTAAGGGCGCTAACTATAGAACCGCCCTACCTTGTTTTTTCGCACGATAACGTAAGGCTACGGCCTCATCCGACCTTCTTCCCGAAGGTGGTTTCACCTTTTCACCTGTCCCAGGAGATTTATCTACCGGTGTTCTTCTCTAAACCCAACGACTCCCCTAAGGAGCCAAGTGATGCCAAGCGAGCGCTGGTGTTCTATATTGACCGAACCAAGCCCTTCCGTAAATCCCAACAATTCTTCGTTGTGTTTGGGGATAAGGGGAAAGGTTCGCCTATTTCAACACAAAGGTTATCAAGATGGGTGGTGCAATGTATAGCAGAGTGTTATCAACTGGCTGGTAAACCCCCACCCAGGGTGAAGGCACACTCCACCAGGGCGCAGGTGTCCTCGGTAGCTTTTGGTGCCCAGGTACCAATAACAGAAATTTGCAGGGCAGCCACGTGGTCTTCCCTCCACACGTTTACAGAGCACTACCCGCTATCTCAGCAAGCTAGGGAGGATGCAGGTGTGGGTTCTGCAGTCCTCGAGTCAGTACTGTAAATAGGTTAATAATGTCCTGTTGCCATTGTTGTAAATTTGTGCCTTATAAGTGTTGGATTGTTCAAATCTGTTTATTGTTCACCTCTCTCCATGACTCTGCTGGTATGACTGCTCCGACCCCTCCTCCGTGGGGTTAGCTTGGTAGTCACCTACTTCGAATGGACATGAGCAACCACTCGAAGAAGAAAAGAACGGTTACTTACCTGTAACTGTTGTTCTTCGAGATGTGTTGCTCATGTCCATTCGACTCCCCCACACACACACACCTCCCCTTCGTTGGAGCATCCGGCAAGAAGGACCTGAGGTGGGGCAGCGCCGGCAGGGGTACTTATGCCCCGCCATGGCGGCGCCACTCCAGGGGGTGCCTCGCCGGCGCTACGGGTACTGCTAGGGAAAACGCTCCAGAAGATGTGGTGCACGCGGCGCGCACACCTACTTCGAATGGACATGAGTAACACATCTCGAAGAACAACAATTACAGGTAAGTAATCGTTCTTTTCTTGATTCTCAGAGCTGAGTGAAGCACCAGCTACTCCCTTAAAGTCATTGGAGGTGGTGACTGCTTTTCTCCTCTGACAGTGAGACCATGTTAATTTATGTTTCTAATTGCAGATATAAGCACTCTTCTTTGGGCAGTTATGTTTGGAAAATGTTGGCCTTTTAAGTATTAGCAGCTGTGGAAAAAGGAGCCAGTTCTCTAAGAATGCTCAGCCATTGTGACACTAGTGTGCTTACAATGGTAGAGGGGAAAAAATAGTTTTCTACCCTATGCTGGCTGTCATGATTATGAGGGTTAGCCAGCAGCCTGGGGATTAAGGGGTTAACTACACCTAGCCAGGTGGAGTGACCAGTAGGAATGTAGGTGGGACTTTCAAACTGGGACAAAGGAATTTGGGTTTTTTTTCCTTTCTCCTTTTGTCTCTCGGGGTGAGTCCTCTGCAGCTACAGAGAGGGACAAGCATGTCTCTTTCTCTCCAAGACACCATTCTTCATTTTCTGTAAGTAGGGCAAAGTTTAGGTAGTTTCGTTAGGCTTTATTGTTTTAAGGGTTGGGTATGGGATCTGATGTCTGGCACTGCTTAAGAGATGTTTTGGCTTTTCTTTGTAACTAAGTTCTAGGCCCATGGAGTTTCTCCATGAGTATATTTTGTTACCTTCCCATCTAGTCAAACCCCTTAATCGCCAGGCTGCTGGCTAACCCTCATAATGTTGACACCTGCAACAGGAATATTGTTCTAATAATAAAAGTCTTCTCTTTTCTCTTTATTAACCTGGCATTGGTTACTTGTGTGTCCTGATTTTTATAATAGGGGTGAGATTTCCCAAATGATCTTTCCCCTGATTTCTTTATCAATACTTCTGTGGTGGCAGCGGAAGTTTTATTCACAAGATCTAGGTTTTTAAGATTGTGGGGGAAGTTTTATACCAAAGCCTGGTAGATAAGGTTTTGGAGTACACTTGCTGGCCCCCACTTCTGCATTTATCATGCCAGAGTGGGGAAGGAGCCATGACACTGGCCATTTTGGTTTTTTGTTTTTGTGTGTGTTGCAGATGAAAAAATGAAGAAAAAAATCATTTTAAAACTATTTCCTTCTACAGGATTCAAAATGGGTCTCTGTTCTTGAAAATTGTACAAGTTTCTCTATTTTTTTAAAAAATCAGCAGTTTACAGTTGTGACTGAAATACTGTTTGTTTTTAAATAGTTAACATGTTGTTAAAAATGTTGCAAGAGAGTCAAAGATCTTAACAGTTCAAAGATGTTGACAGTTTTCCACAAGATGTTCCATTTTATTAAAGTTATTTATTTATTTATTTGCTGGAAACCTTTTTGCAGGAAAATTTTTGAGAAGCTCTACTAAGAGCATTTCATCATCAGATGCAGAAGTTCTGTTCAGAACTTAGGCTGTAAGGCTATCTGTCAGTGCCTGCAGCTACCGCATCAAAACAGGTGGAAACAATAAATAAAGGACAGAGAGAGTGGGAGAATTTTTAAGTCTGGAACACTTAAAGTAAACAAATCATGGTAGATTTTCTTCAGCTCAAGCCAGGTCTTGTTAATGCTATTGCTTTTGAATGGAATGTCACTTGACAGTGTTTTTTCTTTGTAGCTGAACTTGGAGACTATGATCCCGCTGAACACATTCCTGACCTGGTGTCTGAGTTTAGGTTTGTGCCCACTCAAACTGAAGAGATGGAACTGGCCATTTTTGAGAAGTGGAAGGAATACAGGTACTATAGCTCCTGATCCATGTGTGCCAAATCAACTTTCTGACTCTTACATGAGTAGAGCATATGATACAACGGGGATGATGCTGACTTTTCCATATGATCTTTCACCCACCTGTAATCTTAATGTGATTCCATCATAGAACATAAGAAACTAAAGCTAACAATTCTTGGTTGAGAATGTAAAGTGAAAATTGGTATTTTTACATGTCTGCCTTTTCAATCCTGGATGAAATTCTACTCCTGTCCATGAATGGTAAAATTCCATAGTTTCAGTGAAATCATTAATTTGTCTAATCTTGTAATTCATTGCTTTTTGCAACAGTCAGCATTTCAGGTTAAAATTAGCAAAGGTGACCTTGATGCTCATGTAACTTTGAGAGAGACAGCAATGTTTGTTTTTTGTTGACCCACAAACATTTTTTCCCTTTATATGCTAGTTTCTTTTCCTTATTCATAGTTTTAGAGGATTCTGTTTTAACTATAAATAAATTTATTTCAGAGGCCAAACACCAGCCCAAGCTGAAACTAACTATTTGAACAAAGCTAAGTGGCTGGAAATGTATGGGGTGGACATGCACATAGTCAAGGTAAGATTGCCCACAGGATGACCGCTTTGGAAATGGTTATTCTTGCAGGTCAAATGTTCCAAGTGTTGTGCAAAACTAGAAGTGTTGTATAGGAAAACTAATAGGGCTGTCAATTGACCTGCGTTAACGCCTGTGATTAACACAGGATAGGATTAACATGTTAATTTTATTAATGCATTAATCTCAGGCATTAATGCTGCGCTGCCCCTTTGGAGCGCCAGAGCGGCACTTCAAAGGGGCTTAGCAACACGGAGCCAGGGATCAGTTGGGAGTCCCCAGCTGATCCCAGGCTCCTAATGCGCTGCCCCTTTAAAGCGCAGAGCTTTGGAGACTGTAATTTTCATCTGTCTATATTTATATTGTGTGTTAAATATGAGATAGATGCTTCAGATTTCAATCAGCCTGAAACCTGTGTAAAAATCAGAGTAAATGAAATCAAAATTGGATTGAGATTTAATATGGTATCACTTTATGGTTGTTGTATAGAAAGATTAAATAGACTGTAAAGGAAGAAGGATAGAGAAAAACACAAGGAGGGTCTTTAGCCCATAAGCATATAAAGAAAACCTTCCTGCCTTTATCCTGATCTCTTTCTAAAGTTGTGGATAAGAGTAAGCTATTTAGGAAGGTTTTTTAATACAACCATATCTCGTGAAAGTTTTATTATTGTAATAAAATAATGATTAGTATTTCATCTTAACAATGAAGGGATGGATATTTTGTACACTGGAATGATTTATACGTGTATGGCGTCTTCCATGTGCAATTGAACATAACCTCTTTTGGTCTGTGATACTTAGGCAAGGGATGGCAATGATTACAGCCTTGGACTGACCCCGACAGGAGTTCTGGTGTTTGAAGGTGACACGAAGATTGGTCTTTTTTTCTGGTGAGATGGCTAATTGAAAGACTTAGGTATTTTACAGTGCATATTCTTAACTCTCTTACACTAGCCAAATTCTTGAACATTAGTGGCTGCGACCATTTATCAATATTAGTAATCTGCAATATACTTCATAGCTTAACATGAAAGACTTTTTCAGTGTCCAAAACATTATTTTCCTTGGTTAACATCCTTGACACATGTCAGTAGGTTTGTGTGCTTTCATCTTTCTCCTATGACATATATGAAGCCAGTACAGCATTGCTGTTCTTTTCAAGCATGCCTTCCCAAGTTGTTCTGCTGCTTTATTGGATTCATTGTATATGTATTTATTACTGGCTACATGGGAGATAGCTGAAAGCATTCGACCAGCCAAGCTGGCAACTAAACTAGGGATGTCAACATATCAACAACTACACGATTACCTGATAAGCTTAGGTTTACTGGTTAAGCCTGTTGACTACATGCATTCCACGCGCACACACACACACCCGTCCTCCACCCCTTGGCTCTGTACCTGATAGAGAGGCATCAGCTTGGAGGGTGAGGGGGCAGGCAGGAGCTGGCTTTTAAGTGGCTCTCTGTGCATGCCAGTTCCACGGACACCACCCCTCCCCTACTGCCTTTGTAGGGGAGCAGGCAGGAGCTGGTGCTGGGGGAAGCCAGCTTAAAAGCTGGTTCTAACTGGCTTTGGGATGCCGCCTCTTCTCCCCTCTCCCCCCTTCACTGCTACAGCATGGACAGGGGAGCAAGGAAGAGTGCTGCACAGCAGCTTTTGTCCACGGCAGGTCCGGGCTCACTGCAGACAGAGAGTGTTATTGCAGAGCAACCTCTGTATCAGAGGCAGCAGTGAGAGGCGGGAGGCGGAGCTGGTCTGTGCAGTGAGCTGGTTTTTATACAGAGGCAGCAGCACACAGTGGTAGGGGGCTCCCCCGGAAGTGGAGCTGTGGGAGCATACAGGCTCCCTGGGAGTGGGACCTGGAGCACACTGGCTGGGAGTCCGCCTGCAGAGACAATCGAATAGTTGTATACCTGCTAAAATTCGATGCAGTTACGTGACTATTCAATTACATGCTATCGAAGATCCCTAAACTACACAAAATGTTGTGATTTTCTTTTCTGGGGGGTGTGGCTACTGGAACCCTTTGAGTGCAAAACATCCTCAGGGTTGGTTTCTACACTTTTTTTGGAAATGCCCTATTTCTGCTCCCACACATACCACAGAAATGAGTTCAAGTTTAGATAAAAGCGCATAACCATAAAGTGTGGTAAAGAGTGTGAAAATGCTTACCAACACTTGCAGTTCTGTTCCAGAGGCTCTTGGGGGGATAACACCAGAGGTATGTTGTTTTGTTTTTGTAGGAGGTATTTGGAGCAGTCCCATAGGACTTGTACAGTTGCATATGGTTGAAAAGCAGGCAAAAGAAGGGAATTCACTTTCTGGTTTGGGTGTAGGCTTAAATAAGGTATAAGGATCCAAAGTTATTTTCCATGTTTCCTACTTCCTATTTCTCATGCTTATTATCTTGCTAGCTGGGTACGGATAGGAAAAAAGTCAAGTATTGAAATCCTGTTAGTCAGGAAGTTTGTTTGGATACAATCTAATTGTACAAAATACCAGTTTTTACAAGTTTGGCACAGTTAATATGGGCATGAATAAAGATATTAACTGGTTAATGCACTACAAAGCCAATTTCCTCGGTCTTTGATATTCACGTTTTCACATCAGGCTGGATGTGTCCCATTCATAGCTACTATCTAATTAACTTCATTAACATGGGTCCAACATTTGACAGGTAACTCCTTTTGCTGTATTCTGTATTTTCCACTCCAACTCATCTGATCAAGTGGGTTTTACCCACTAAAGTTCATGATCTATTGTATTTGTTAGTCTCTAAGGTGCCACAGGACTACTCATTGTTTTTAAAGATAGACTAACACAGCTACTCCTCTGAGACTTTGTTCAAAACACAGTTTGTTTTAACTACCATCTTCTTGCCAAGAAACAATAGACTGTACTGATGTCAGCTAAAAGTCCATTTTAAGACTCCCTGCAGAAGCTTCATCTTTTTAAAAGTTGCTATAGATTTTGAAATCGCTTCACCTCATAACTTCTTAACAATAAAGTCCTAAAACACTGGCTAAACACACCTTACTCGGATAATTCAGTTTGGCTCACTCTGTTTATCTCCGTTTTTAAAACGTGAGTCCTAGAGCTGAACACTGAATATAACTTTAATATATTGACCAACAAAAACGTGTTCACACACTTCTTTTATTGTTCATCTGACAGGCCAAAGATAACCAGACTGGACTTCAAGAAGAACAAATTAACACTAGTAGTTGTTGAAGATGATGAGCAGGTAGTTAAATTTTGCTATTGGCTCTCTTAGCTGCTTTACTAGGATTTAAGGGTTCTAGTTTGTTCCTCCTGGTCTCATTCATACTTAAGTTTGCAGGAGTAATGTGGCAGCATTGGAGTGTTTTTAATTATGACTTATTGAGGACAGTAAAGTGTTTATGTCAAAGAAATTTAGCAGTGTGTCTGATTTGCTTTGTATTTTAAAAGGGCGATGCTTTCTTTAACTAGTGTGGGCCAGACAGTTTGGAAAGAGCAGGTGCACTTTGGTGCATGGTGTGAAAGAATCCAATTTGAACTAGGATGTGAACGACTAGTTGACTAGTCGCGCACACACACCCTCCCTCCCCACCCCCGTTGCTGCCTCTCTAAGAAAGAGGCAGCAAGCAAGCAGAGGGGAAGAAGAGGGGGTGGTTCAAAGCAGCAGCGCCACATGGAGCTCCATGCAGTGCTACCGCTTTGAAACACCGCAGGGAGCACGGGGCCAGCGCTTTCATCTTTGAAATGTAGCAACAACAACTATTAAATTAGCCCATTAATCTAAATTTAACATCCCTAGTTTGAACTCCTTCCTTAAACAGATTCCAGGAATGCCCCCAGGAGAAAAAATTGCTCTGAGTTGAGCATATTATAAAAAAGCGAGTATTGGTAACACACGGAGGTGAATCTGATTTGAGACAATCACCAGTCAGCCACAGGGGGAATATTCCAACATAAAGAGATTTCTCATCAGTCTAGTTGTTTTGAGCTTGGCCTCTAAGGTATGACTACAGATGGATAAAAACCCATGGCTGGCCTGGTCAACTAACTCAGGCTTGCAGAGCTAATCTTTGCATGTAAACATTCAGTTCTGGGATCCTATGAAAGTAAAGGGACCCAGAGCTCAGGCTCCAGCCTAAGCCCAAAACTCTACATGACTTTTGGCCCTGAAGACTGAGCCACGGTCTGGACTAGATGCAGCCATGCTGTGGAACTTTCATCCCTGTGTAACGTTTTACGTGCAGCTTACATACAAGTCTGTTATTGTAGCGTCTCTTGAATGTGGAGTTGCTAACGTGAATTTTAATAAACCGTTTCAATGCTGCTGCCCCACAATCACATCTCTATTGTGTATATGTTTTGGGCAAGCCAGAATGGACAGTGACCCTTTTAAGATGCCTCGCATATGTAGCGAATGCATTGTGTAGTTACAGTGCTATATGCTAACTTGTTAAAATCAAATCTTATTTGATGTTAGTGACACCCTGATGTGTTGCTCCTAGCACAGAGCCATCCCGGCACTAACAGGTATATGTAATCAATAATTTATTCCATGGAAAAGAATTGGCCAAATCTTGTTCCTGGAGATAAAAATACCAGATATTCTCTTTAGCTATTGCACTTGTATTTGCAATATTTCATCCATCTATTGTCAGGTAGAGATAAAGGGGGGAGGGGTTTTTCAGCACAAAGGAATATAAATTGTATTCAGCATTTATTAAATTGTGGGGAACTCTGCCCTGTATGAGGCTGTTCAGATTCACAGTGTGTTTTGTGTGCTTTAAGGGGAAGGAGCAGGAGCACACTTTTGTGTTTAGGCTGGATCACCCCAAAGCCTGCAAACACTTGTGGAAGTGTGCAGTGGAACATCATGCTTTCTTCCGCCTCAGGGGACCTGTCCAAAAAGGCTCAAGCCGATCAAGCTTCATTCGACTGGGGTCACGGTTCAGATACAGGTCAGAATAATTTCTCATTTGATGTGTCTTCTCCCCGTTTCCATTCCCTTGGGTAATGCACAAGAGAGGAAAGTGGTATCCAGTTTCTATAGTGTATAGAACAGAGAATGTAACAGACTGCATTTAGATAAATTATTTAAATTAGGCTGTTAAACTAGTCAAAATAATGCACAGTTTTTAATAAAATCCATTCCAGATTTGCTATCTGAACTTAGGCTTTTTCTGATCTGTTCAGTAAAATGTGCTAGGGAAAGTTTCCCTAAGCCAGGGGTCAGCAACCTTTTCAAACCAAAGAGCTATGCTACGTCAAAATTCAGAACAAGTGGTTAACAGAGCCAGTATAAGGGTGCCCATTTGCATGACTGAAAATAAACCATTTAATATTATTGATAATTGACATGATGATTAATAGTATCATAAATGAAACATACAGACAATTTAATGGGACTTCTGCTGTTGCTGGGGGTGCAGTCTGTGGATGTGGGCATGCAGGTGTATGAGGAGGTGTATGAGGCGCTCAGGGCAGGGGGTTAGAATGTGTGGGAGGTGAGTGCAGGGTGCTGGGGCTGGGGAGTAGAGTATTGGGGGGGGGGGTCGGGGCCTGGATTACCTTACCTAGCTAAGGCTTGGCTACTGCACCCAGGCAGCAGTGGGTAGACGAGGGACTTGACCAAGATCATCACAGCCAGATCATGGCCTCCCTTCCTAACCATGCCCGGCAGGAGGGGGGCCACCGCCAGCCCTTCCTGCAGCCAGACGGGGCCCAGACCATGGGGCCTGTCCCAGGATCAGGGCTGAGGCCAGGACACTGCAGCCAGACGGGGCTGGGGGTTGGGCCCTGATTGGGGCCTTGTTGGCCAGGCTGCCATGGCCGGGCTGTGGTAGCAGTTGTGGGGCCACCTTAGGAACATGGCAGTTGGGGACAGACCGCGGCAGTCAGATAGGGGCTGGAGCCAGGACACTGCAGCTGGATGTCCCAGCGTGGAGCGTGCACGCATCCCCTACAGGATGCCTCACCTGGCCCTTTAAGCAAGCAGAGTCCCCTAGCTGGCCTTTGCTGGAGGGCAGCCAGCTGTTACCGGGGCGCACCTCCTTACTTACACCTCTGGTTAAAGGGGAAATAGACCAAAAAACACCATCTTGACGTGAGTAATTATGCATTTTTAAAATTTTGAATGTTTTTTTTTTCATTTTAATTTAAAGAGGTGCATGTATTTTGGGAATGACAAAAGAGCTGCATTTGGTTCCGTACTGAGCCATAGGTTGCTGGCCCCTGCCCTACGCCAACAGGTTTTCCTGTTTCTTATATCTACTGTACATTTGGAGAGTTTGTGTCTGTCTGTCTCTGTCTGTCTGTCTGTCTAAGAACTCCTCCTAAATGGAAAGAGCTAGGACCACCAAATTCAGGATATAGCTTCCTCTTATAACTGAAAGCATGGTCAGGGTTTGGCTGTGCCTGGAATGAGATTGCGTCTCATAAAACCATATAGAAAAGAGACAGAACCACCAGGCAGGTGAAAGGGACTGGCTAAGGGCACAGCCCCTGTCCCTGGGACTGCCACAGCCCCAATCCTCCCTTCCCGCAGGCACCCATTAAGGCGAGGGGGGCGGGGGGGGGGGCTGAAGCTTTCCTTCACCCCTCCCCTTTGTACGGGAACAGTTCTGGCTGTTTTCCTTCTCAGCAAGGGAAGGGAAAGTGCAGAGTTTGCTACATTCCTCACTCTGTCTGTGGAGTGCCAGGGGCAGAGGATCCTGGACATACCCCAGGTGGGGGACGTGCACCCCTCCCCCAGCTATGCCTGCTGAAGCTGCAGCAGCCCTGGAGAGGTGCTTATCACTTGGCCCCAAGCTGCGCTGGCTGGGGCTGTCCCTTCTCCCTGGGGCAGCCTGTATCCTGAACCCCTCCTCCCAGCCCCACCCCAGAGCAATGATTCAAATGAAGTGTGCGCATTTACATTTTGTTTTCCAAAAAAACAAAATTGAGTTTAGGACCTGAGCAATGCTTAGTAAATCTAGTACAGTATATTATACATGTGCTCTGTACGTTACCCAAGCTTTCCATTTACTTCCAAATACAATTCAAGTGGTTGGTTTTGATTCATGAAGCCCTGCAACTTTGGTTCTGGTTGAGAGTCTACTTCATGGTTCATTTAACTGAAACGCTGTAGACTTACACATTTGATGGCAGACAAGGCTTTTGACTCTGGAATTGATATTATTTTTGTTAAAGCCCAGTTAGGATCCAGGCCCTGCTGTTTCAGACACTGCATAAGCATATAATGAGGCCTTGCCTTTGTCCTAAAAAGCGCTCTGGAAGATGCTCCATCTTTTACTTCTAGGGTTGCCTTGCTAGAGGAAGCAGTTTTAGTTTAATTTGTCTGGGGATTTTTTAAGTGCTCTTTATTGGGACCTGTGTCAGTTACCATTTTGGTGTATTGATTATGTAAAAGCCATCTGCATACATATTAGGGATGTCAATGTGCAGACGACTACACGATGGGCTTATCGGTTGATCCTGTCCACTACACACCTTTTTTTTCCTCCCGTTCTCTCCTCCTCCCCCCGCTGTATCAGAGGCAGCAAGGGCAGGGAGGCTGGAGCCAGTGCTCATGGGGTGATAGAGGCAGCAGCATGGAAGCGGGTAGGCCAGCTCTCCATGCATGCTAGCAAGGCAGACCTGCTTGCCCTCCCTCCCCCTCCCCCCCCCCGCTTGTCTCCTACAGAGGCAGTGGGGCGAGGGGAGGCAGAGAGGAGCAGGAGCTGGTGCTGGGAGGAGCCAGCTTAAAAGCCACTGCCTCCCCCATCTCCCCCACATGCTGTTATCCCAGCAGAGGGGGGCTGCGGGGAGTCTGAGCTTCCTGCAGACAGGCTGCTCTAGCATCCCACAGAGCAGCCTCTGTCCATGGCAAGCCTGGCCCACCGTGGACAGAGGCTACTCTGCAGCAGCAGCACCGAAGCAGCCCTTGTCCATGGGGAGCTCATACCCCTACGGACAGGGGCAGATGGGAGCCAGTCTGTGTGGGGAGCTGTTTTTAAACCAGCTCCCCTCATAGACCGACGCGTGCCTGCCACCCTGCACTGCTGCAGCAGAGGCCAGGAGTGCACTGGCAGCCACCCTCACCCTTGGGGGACTATCGAATAGTTGTGTAACTGCTAAAATTTGATGTGGTTTCAGGACTATTCAATTACACACTGTCTACAAATAGATATTGTGATAAGTGCATTTTATAAATTGAAAAATATAATACATCTAGGTTTTACCGACATTTGTAAAAGATATGAGGGTCACTCAAAGGACATTGTCAAATAGAAGTAATTTACTTGTATAGTGTCATCTGCAGTTTCAGCAGAACTTCTAGAAAATGTAACAGGTCTATTAAAGAAATAAATGTAGGGCATGTGAAAAGCCATTGGCTTATTAGCTCCAGAGAACAAAGTGACTTATATCCACAAACAGAGTACAAGCAGCGGCTGTCCAGAGTCACCATATGCTGCCTTGTGTGAGTAGGCAGCTGGTTCAGATGCTCAGCAATCCTTGGCCTGTCTAAGAGCTCCAGCAAAGGTGCCAGCAATGTGTATAGTTTTTATATGGGTTCCTCCTATCTACTAGGAACTGTACAGAATCTGCAGGCTCATCTCCTATGTATAGTTCACTAAACTACAGTGAGCTGGTAGCGACTTACAATCACTTGTGAGCTGTGCTGGATTTAAGCAAAAGAGATGGAGGCTCTGTATTCCAATCTTATAAACCATCAGGTTCCTCTTTAAAAAGGAAGACAGGTCTTGAATAAAACCACTCAGGATTGGGAGTCAGCACATACAATTTCTAATTTTTCTCTATTATAGCCTTCCTATAGGACACCAGTGGAATGACAAGGCATGTATTTTGAGGAATCTAATTCTTAAGGAATCGTGCCTTCAATTTCCCCTTCAGGAAATGGGGATGATAGTACCTTCCTCAGTGGAGGATGAAATTAAAATGTTCGCATAATTGAGCCTTTCTGATGAAAGGCACCATAGGAGCGTAATATTTATTTCTATGCAAGTTAGGTTTGCTGAGACCAAAGCAAACATCTACAAGTAAGCCAGACAAGTTATTTTGTCCCAGTTATGCCTACATTCTGCCCTTGTAAACAAGTGCTTTATCCCATCATTGTGTACCTTAACTTGCATTTTTAGTGGGAAAACAGAATATCAGACAACCAAGACCAACAAAGCCAGAAGATCAGCATCCTTTGAAAGGAGGCCCAGCAAGCGATATTCAAGGAGAACACTACAAATGAAAGGTAAGTGGGTGCCCATGCATTGTAGCCACAGTGAGACGCGAGTAGAGTAAAATCTCGTGCTAATTCTAGACAGGAATTTTTGCGTTTCTCTTCATCTTGGAGCATGATTTTTATAACGATCCATCTTGCCTTTGAGTCATTTCTCTTGGGACCTATTTGGAACACAGTGTGCTTAATAAACTGGATGAATTCAAGGGTTTTTTTTGATATTTTTATGAAGTTGCCTAACAGCTAAGTCACCTGTGAATATTGTAAGATGTTTATATAGAAAAATAACCGGTCTAATAAGTAAAGAACAATCCCTCGTTGAATCCCTTTGCTCTGTCTCTTCTTTCTTTATCTTAAAACTCTTCATCCTTGCAAGACCTTGATCAACTCTTTCACTGCTTGCTTCTCAGCCATTGTCCCACCCTGTGACCTAAATGCAGCTAGTTCTTGCTATGGTGTATCTCCTTTGTCTCTCCTCATGATTGCTTATCCCTGGAATGTTTCATGTATGTTTTCAGATCCCTTCATCAATCCTAATCTCCAGATTAAAAATGTGTTTTTCATGCTTCATACATATGAGTGTCATGGATATTTGTGGTGGTATATCGGGATGTAAAATCCTGTGTAAATTGTTAGCCAGTTAAACTGTAGGTTTAACCGGGTAACCGCCTGCTGCGTGAGGGGTGGGAATGCATGCTGTAGCCGACCCATATGCCAATGAAGCAGTTATGCTGGTAAGCATACCAGTAAGGCAATGATTACTGGTTAAACCTTTACATCCCTAGCGCTATATAGATAATAACAAAATGAATGTATATTAAATTTGTAATTGATATCTGGAATTTTTTTGCAGCAAACGTTGCAAAACCGGAAGAAACAAGGTAGGAGACATTCTGCTGCTTAATTTCCTTTCTGTTCAGTCTGCATTTAGTCGTGTGTGAATGGAGGCAGCTGTAATGTTAGTTCAGGTCTAAAGGAGTACTATTAATTTAGATTTTCAGACCTGAAGGGACCATTTGGTTGTCTGCTGTGACCTCCTACATAACACAGGAGGTGAAAGTTGCTTTTCAGTTTGGTAATTCCTTGCTATTTTTTCAGTGGAAAGCTGCTTGTGGAAAGGGTGATGCTGTCATATTGTAGGATTTTGCCGAGCATTCTTCCTAGCAGGCAAAAATACTTTTGAATTCTAGGGTGGTAGGTTTATGACTAAATCCAGTTGTCCTTGCTTGCTTTCAAGTATTGATGAGGATTGTTCTGTCATGCCTTGTAAGAGAGTCAAGCACACAGGAATAAGATGATCTCTTCTTGCTGATGTGACTCTGCTGTGATGTGATTGAAATGCAAAGCTAATGGGACTCAGGAGCGGGGAGGAATACTGTAGAACTAGACATTTCAAACAAAATGATCTTCATTTTTACACTTATGCCTTGACCTGTAATAATAATCAGTAGGGAAAGTGACCAACACTTGAAGTGAGTCTGTAATTTTCTTCTGCATTGGACAACATCTAGCTCAGTAGAATCTTGCCCAATGTCTGAGACTTAAGTACTACTGCAATACAGATAAATCTTACTATACATTTTAGAAATGTGTCTGTCCATCCGTCTGAGAGTCAGTTTGTTCAAGAACTCCTCTTAAACAGTAACCTCTAAGGCCACCAAATTTGGTTTGCTGCTTCCTCTTATCAGAACTTAAAGCAAGGGCAGGGTTTGGTTGTGCCAGAAAAATGGGATGTGTCTGGAATTTGATTGTTTCTTATAAAATGGAAAGGGAGGATTCTGGCGGGAGGGATATTTATACAGTGGAGTCCGGATTAACTGACACCCAGTAATCCGACTCTGCTTTATCCAACCCTCCAGCTCCCGGGGACTTTTCCCCAGGAGCTGCAGGGTGGGATACAGCATAGGCAGGGAGAACAGCCCCGCTTGCTGCCCCGTTGCTCTCTAGGAGCAGCTGCTGCCGGGACGCTTCCAGGCAGGGGCAGGAGCGGCAGTGGCAGCAGCAGCAGCGTCTCCTAGAGAGCAAGGGAACATCTGATGCCGCTCCTGCAGGGGGGAATATCCTGGCAGGAGTGGCATCAGCTGTTCCCTTGCTCTCTAGGAGAAGCTGCTGCTGCTCTTGCCTGGAAGCATCTTGGCAGCAGCAGCTGCTCCTAGAGAGCAACGGAACAGCTGATACTGCTCTGCTGGGGACGCTTCGTCCCTGCAGGAGCGGCATCAGCTGTTCCGTTGCTCTCTACAGTAGACTCAGTATTATCTGACATTCGGTAATCCGACCATGTGTCGGTCCCGTTTAGGTCGGATGATAGGGACTCTACTGTACTGCAGAATGGCCTTGGGGAAGGGAGTGGGGAAGGGCAGCAAGGGGCCAGAGACAGGGACCAGAACAACTATATATTTTAGAGAGAATGTCTGTGTGTCTGTCCTCAAGCTGGCGGATGTGTACCCCTCTGGCTGAGCCTGCTGCAGTAGCCAGGGACAGGTGCTTCTCGCCTGGGCCCAAACTGCTACAGTGAGAGACAGCTGGGAGTGTCCTCTCTTCCGGGGGCAGTCTTCATACTGAACCCCTCTTCCCCAGCCCAGAACAGTGATTTAAATGAAGAAAAACAAAACGTATTAGAGTTAAGAACCCGATTAATGCAGAGTAAATCTTCTAGTAAGTGATATTCTCCAGTTACCAATTCTTTCTACACTTTAAAAATCAACCTGTTCCGTTACTTCAAATTCCTCCTCTTCCTTCTTGAAAGGGGTCTTCCAGGATTTTATTATCAATGTAGTAGTGATGCACGTTTCTAAAGCTTGTACCAGTATCGTATCTTTGCACTTGTTCCTTGTGGATGTGAACATTCATGTGACATCTCTCTGCTTCAGGCTTCAGATCCTTGTAACTTGTAAAGTAAGACACCAGATGCATATGGGCCAACCACCTTGTTGCCAACCCAAAGGAGTTGCAAAATGTACACTAAAGGTGGCAAGCCTTTGGACTCAGATGATTCTCACCTCTCTCCCTTGCATATAAGGGTCACAGGGAAAGCTGTCTGAGGCACACCCCTCAGTTTTCCCAACCCTGCCTATGCACAGGACTTCTGAAGTGCTTGTAGCCCTTGCTGGATCAAGACACCAAATTTTGTGCCAGACTGTGTGCACTTGATCCAGCAAGTGCTAAAAGCTTCCCAGAACTACTCTGCTTGGGGAGCATAGATTGAAAATGAGAGGCTGTGCCTCAGTCTTATCATTCACCTCTGTTTGAATAGATCAGTGCCTTCCAGTGCTTCTTTCTTGGAGACAACATCTTTGTCCTTTCAGGGGCTCTTCTGGTTCCAACCCTTTGGCTGGCTCACTATGGTCCAATTCCCCATCCTCTATGATTTCTTAAGATACAGGTCATTTCTCCCCCATCTCCCCCAAGTGACTAATGGGAGGTGCAGGGGACCCAGTACCACCCCTAACTCAGGGCCCCAGCCCAGGGACAATGTAGGTAATAGCTGTCTTCTATGTCTGTTCCTATGCTGCTCTAATTCCCAGAGCCACTTCCCCCATGGCCCTGCGCTGTCTTCACCCTTACCTCAGGGTTCTTGCCATGCGCTCCCTACACTGAGCTGTCAGCAGAACTGCTACTCTTCTAGCTAGCCAGCCAGTCACCCAGTTTTTGCTCCTTGCAGCATCTAACTGCTGCTCTGTTTTGCAGAACCTTTTATTTGGCCTTCCTGGCCCTGATTGGCTGCTTCCCCTGCAGCCACTCTAGCCTGCTTGGAGGACCTCTCTACTGTTCTTTTTCTGGAGTAGGGTGTAGCAGGACCACAATGCCTCTAGAAAGAGGTCTCCGGGACTAGTTTATCCCATTACATTTCTTTATATAATTAAATTTTTATAATGATATTTATTGACATTGCCATTGTCATTTGTTCCAGAGAAAACCTGACCTCTGTATACTTTTATAATACTGTAATATTGCATACTATTAATTGAGACAGTTGAGGTTCAGCACACCCTCCTCCATCACCCCCAGCCTGCTATCTTTGTACACCAGTATGTCTTGGAAAGGTGATTTTTCTGAGAGCTATGCTCAAAGTAAAGTTTATGCAGGCTGTGAGGAGTCTGTAAGTGAAGGAAGCTCCATGCTCTTTCTTCCCCCCACTTGTTAGCTTTATAGTTTTGTTTACGTACCGTGTAAAAAAACAGACCTTCATGGTCTTGCCTGAAAATCGGGCTAGTCAGAGGATCAAGTACACGTTCCTTTGTCTTAGGGAGATCAGGTTACCAGCTCCTCCGATATCCTCAATTTAAACACACTTGAGTTATAATTCCAACATGCAGCCATAACTCTTAATACAAACTTTGTGCATTACGCGAGAATATAAATGATCAGTGAAATATTGGTTTTTAGATGATCCCTCACAAGACCTATTTTGTACAGAGATCAGTTTAGTATTGTGTAGGGTATGAATACTCCAGTGCTTAAGGTCTCATACGTTTATAAATACAATTAACTTGCTCAAGCACATCAGTGTACTTGCACTCCACTTCCCATGGTACATAGCCTGGGATATTTTCCAGTATGAGGCTGGCAGGTCATCCTTTTCTCCACAGTGCCTCCTGTATAATAACATTCCATAGGAGCATCATCTGTTTCCAGTGCCAAAAACATATTCCTTTTGAGGGCGACTAAAACAAGCTATTGGCTTTTCTTCCATGACGCAAGGGGGGATTAGGTTTGTTTAGCTCATTGAATGTAATGTTTCAGAGTGACTGGAATGACCTCATTTTTCTTCTGTTTCTTCCTGTTCCTGGACATTCTACCCTGCTTTTTAGTTGGGTTCCATTTAATAACTCCATGCAAATCTAGCCCATTAGGAGGCACTAGTAGCTGGGACTGAATGGGTAGAGCAGAGATGAGAAACCATGGGTGAATGCTGTCACTTCCCTGGCCTGACAGCCACCTATTAAAATCCCGCTGTCCAAGTATTACATGAGATTTAAAAACATAATAAAATCCTCAGTATGTTTTGTTGAGAGCTGTTTTTTTATTCTCAGCTGTTCAGTAATCACTGATGCTGAGGGATATTTGATCTGGCAAGTTCAGTGTGTAGAGGCAGGTGAAATTTACAATCCGTAAAAGTGTAAATGCATGCTGTGTCAGGAATGCTAAAAGAAAACAGGGTGAAAGTAGGATTGGAAGAGAGGGAAGAGTTTGTAAAGAAAATTTGTGTTGGAGAAAGGATAGGCATTTTGAATAAATGGTCTGTCACAGCAAGGAGGAAGTTGGGGTGTTTGAAGGTGAGACTTGAATGGTATGAAAACCACTTCCACCAGTGGCTCTTAACAAGCAGTACACTGGGGATACACAGAGGTCTTGAAAGGGGTACGTCAGCTCACCTAGATCAGGGTTTTTCAACCTGGCGGTTGCAGAATAAATTTGGGCATCGGGCAGTCAAACGTTCAGGGCCATCGTTAGGGGGTGGCAAGTAGGGCAGTTTCCCAGAGCCCCACACCACAGGGGCCCAGGAAGGTAAGTTAGGCTTTGTCTACACTGGCAATTGAACAACAGAGCTTTTGTTGTTCATGAGTGCTTAAACACTCCCCCTTCTTCCCACCTCCCCACTGCCCCAAACAAAAGCTTTGGGGGCGTTGGCAAAAGCGCTAACAGCAGTGTTTACATTGCCTGACTCTTAGTGACATGGTTGTGTTGACATAGCTGTGTTGCTAAAAGCTGTCGGCGTATTAGACGGTACTCTTAAATGCTTGAGTCCCAAGCAGCAGGGTCAAGTTTCAGACTCCTGAAAGGGATATAGTAGTCAGGAAAAGTTAAGAACCACTAAGCTACACTGGCCACGGCTGGGTGAGGAGAGAGATCCCTTCTTCCTTCAAGATATGAAGAGTAATAGCAACTGAAGACCAAACTGGAGGAAGTGCCTGTGTAGATAGGAAGTCACGGAGAGCAGGTTGAAGTGAAAGTGACAAGGAAGCTGATAGATTTCAGAGAGCAAAGTTTGCTTTTGTTCCATCTGGATGGACAGGGTTTTAGTAATATTTGGTTAAAGGGCTGTCCATCTGTATAATGAGGTTAATATTGATCCTAGTGATGGAGGATATTGGAAAATTTAATTAAAGTCTGCAAAGGGCTTTGAAATCCTCTGATGGGGCGTTAGATGTGTAGCTTATTTATTAGTGCTAATAATTGCTCTTCACATTTTGTTAGTATGCTGTTTTACTTGAATCTCAGGTTGAAACCAGGCTGGGTGTAGGAAGAGGAGCTCACTACAATTTCCTTGCCTGCCAGTGATGAAGGCTTTAGTTTTTCTGATACTCATCTTGGTGTTGTCATGGCACATTCACTCCCAGAGCAATCAGTGCTGTTTCTGAAACTGCACACTCAAGCTTCACTAATTAAAATGCATCATGAAAGATGCATGTTGTTCCTTTCTTTTGTGTTAACTCATTGGTGAAGAATGTGTTTGCTTGTACAAGCACTCTTCAGTATTTTTTAAAGGTGCAGTACTCTGTGCCTGTAACACTGTTCTGCACTTCTCATTCAGAGAGTGTGGTGAGAGAACAGCCAGAGTGCAACTTCTTTGGTGGTGGTGTTATACCTACAGGACTACTGAATTAAAAGGACTTCAGAAATATCGAAACTAGTTTGCTCAGCAGGCTCACAGTATCGCTGCTTTATGCAAATGATACCAGTTGTCCCAGGCCAGAAGCAACTGGGCATTAATTGAATTAATAAAACCTGGGTGAAGCTTTTTTTAAAATGGAAAATTGGAAAAGACGCTTCTTTTAGACCAACTCTTATCATTTTTGGTTATAATCCATAATGGCATGTATATGTGTATTATAGTGTTTTTCTATTCCATGTCTTTCTGTGCCATAACCAGCATGTGAGGAAAACCTATGAGACAGCCCCCTTAATTCCTTCAGCATCCCCTCTAGGGATGTCAACGTGTAGTCGACTATATGATTAATCAGTAAGCCTAGACTTATCGGTTAATCTCATTGACTAAACATACTTCCCCTCCCCAAGCGGGGGAGCAGGAGCTTGTCCCTATGAGGAGCCACCTCAGGGCCCTCCATGGACAGAGGGCAGCAGACAGCCAGTCTGCAAGTGGAGCTGGTTTTTAAATTGGCTCCCCTCACAGACTGGCTCCACCTGCCACCTCGTACTGCTGCCTCTGATAGATAGGCAGTAGCACAGGGTGACACGGGACTCCCTGGGAGTGGAGCTGGGAGCACACTGACGGCTGGCCCTGCTGCCAGGGACTATCAAATAGTCATGTAACCAATAATATTTTGCGCGGTTACACAACTGTTCTGTTACACAATAGCTAACATCCCTTCATTGCAGCTGCCATCTATCTAGTGAAGAAGGTTAGAGGGGGAACACATTTGGATTCCCACGTTTAAATGCATTGGAGTCAGCGTTGTTATCTCCAAGGATATTTGGTGGCTTTTCCTAACGTCCCTGCTCTTAGAGTCGTGAATACTTGAGTATCAGCTTTCATTTACATATAACGTTTCTATCCCTTATAATTGTGAAGAAGGCCTTCAAAATTTGACGTGCACACGCTACTGATTCCGAAATCAGAAACAACTCATGTTTTTGATAGCCCGACTCATTCTTTTTGAATATCTGATTGGGGTTAGAAGATTCTGAGTTCTGGTGCTTCTAGGGAGAGTAGCCTTGTAAACAGCGTGAATCATTGCTTTAGAACCTTCCTTCCAAGCAACTTCATGAGGCTTCACATAATAGCAGTTCTGCAATCTCAGCCATTTTCTGTCCAAAGTTATACCAGGAATATATGACCGTAATGAATAAGAAAGATATTTTCCCCATCTGTCTTGTGTTGAATGTTTAAGTTCAGTATATGCAAAAATTGCATTAAGGGTTAAAAGGCATGCCTGCTTAGTGTCCTCCTTTCATTAAGGGGATTTCATGTAATCCAACTAGACAGGATGCAATGTGAAGGGAAAATGTGAGACCGCGTATAGTGAAACTCCAGCCTGAATCAACTGGGAGTCTGGTAGCCCTGCTCTCCTTGGAATGAGGTTGCTGGCTAGGAATGTAACATCCAGTTTAATTAGTTAACTTGCTAAACATTAAGTTTAACCAGTTAACTTATTGAATAGGGCCAGGCAGGGGAGACGGGGTGATGCTTACCAGGTAACCGGTTACCCTTCCACGTCCCTATTGCTGACTGCAAGTGTAGAGTTTTTAACTTTCTTTGGATAGTGATTTTTATATTGAATGCAATCGAAAGACCTCTAATGAATTGGTATTGTACTTGAAATCAGTCTGATTTTTGATTCCCCACAACATTTATAAACATTTATTTTGATCCCTGAAAGATTCTGACTTAAATTTTTCTTGCTTTTCAGCATTCCAAACAACGTCTTAAATCAAAATAATGGATCACAAGTAAGGCAATCTCTAAGTCATTCATTTCTGAGATTTTTCTGTAAATACCAAAGCATCGTAGGTCTTCACAGGTTTCAGGGTTGCAGCCATGTGCTTACCTTTTTACCTGCAGTAGCTTCCTTTGACTAGAGTGACTGGATGTCCCATTCTAAAGGGAAAGCCCCATATTTAAGGCTTCCTTTCTCCCCCGCGGGTGTCTTAACTTTTTCTGAAAAACAGGCAAATTATCCTGTATTTTCTGTCTTCCCCGCTCTCTCTCCCATAAGTATTGGTAGGTCCTGCTGCTTGTCAGATCAGTGTTTGCCCACTGCCCGATGGGGATAGGTGTTCAAGGCTGGTGGCAGGACAAATATGCAGCACATTAGGCTGGCTTCTCCCACTTCCCCTGCTGGTCTGTCAGAACAAAAGTCCAGTTTTAAATTAAAGGAAGAGCTGTTATATAGCCAGTAGGGGTAACAGCAAGGACCACCATCCAGAAATGAATAGGTTAGATCCTTAATCCTAATTAGGGATGTAAAAGGTTAACCAGAAAGTCTCACCCTTAATGGGTAAGTCTTACTGATTCTGGTTAACCAGTAGGGGCTGGAGCAACCCCCGTCCATGCCAGCCAACCGCCTCCGTCCCTTCCCCCTCATGCTGCAAGTTACACGAGCTAACAGCCCGCTTCTGGTAAGGCTTCGCTGTGGGCTCTGCAATACAAAGCTAAGCTTTATGCTGAAAAGCCTGCAGCATGTGTAACCGTGAATCCGCTAAGATTTTAAAATGACTCTTTACATCCCTAGTATTACTAAAGTGATACCCATGTAAAGCAAGGACCCATGAAGTGAGGTGCATGCTGATTGCACACATTGACTGTGAGAGTCTTGCTGAGCTCTGCATCCAATCCAAGTGTCGCTACAATTCATACAGCACATGTGCAAATTCTAGGTACGCAAACACAGTTAGCAAAACTACCCTATCCCAGGAGACCATCTCAGTTACCACGGTCTTGTGGACCTCTGCGATGGTAGGCCACTCATGCAGCTCACTGACTAGCCCAGTTACCTATTGCTGAGTCACACGTTCAACTAGACTCTTTATTTTAGCTACACAGTGACAAGTGGGATCATTGGCATGGAGAGTTTTTTCTAGATTTCCTCACACCACCACCATGTAAACAAACTGTACATAAAACGATTAGCTATGTATGATCTTTGAGTACAATAGTAATTGGCAAAACTATACTAATGATCTGTATGCTACACTGCATACATAGGAGGGGCAGAGCCTTCTGGTAGTTTTGCTTCCATCTATTACCAGTGTTCTGCACTATTGCTCTAGTATTTTGTAAGGGCAATGTACTTCTGTTACATCAAGAATAAATTACTGGCAAAATCTAATATTGTGTGCGTTGAATAAAAGTTTTGATGCATTCATCCCCTCCGCATTTGTGTGTAGTAGGTGCTGTGTGTCACTGAAAACAACCATTGCCAAAACAGCCTTCTCCAGTTATTAGAATGATACATCAGAGAGGTCAGGTTCCAGATGCATGGGCTTTTTAATGGGAATGCCTTGCCACCTGTTCTGGTGTAAGTCAGCCGAAGGGGCAGCCAGGCAGTACAACAGAGCAGGATACCACAGACAGATCGCTATTGGGGGTGATCTTCTAGGCCAGTGTTTCTCAAACTGTGCTCCACGGAGCCCCAGGGCTCCACGAGGCATCTCCAGGGGCTCCATGAGGTTGACAAACTGGAAATGTCGATAGGTACAATACATACGATCAGTGGGCTGCTGGGGTGCCGCATAAATTTTTACGTATGTAAAGGGCTCCGGAACCCAAAAAGTTTGAGAACCGCTGTTCTAGACCACTAAAAGTATAATTTCTTCAGCCTCACCTGGAAGCAAATTTTGTGTTGGTGCTCTGTGTTCATAACGACTTATTCCACTTACTCTCTGAGCTGCTTCATTCAGCACCATCTGATGCTTCAGGTGCTTACTCGGGGGTAGATGAATTGCAATAATCTAGCTTTTGGGTAGTCACAGAAGGGAACAGTTAATGAATCCAAGTCAAACCAGGAATGAAAAAGGGAGCTGTAGCTGGTGCCTGTGCAAATCCAAGAACAGTGCTGTATCCTGCATGAGCTCTATGTTACTGGCACTTGAAAAGCGGGACATGCATCTCCAATGGAGGAAAGTATCTACAGGAGAATTCTTGTCAAGCCTCATGTTTGGGCAGGAGGAGGAGTTGTGTTTTTCCATATGGTGGTGTCATGTAGGAAAGCATCTAAGATGATTTGCTTGTGTTTTTGTTTCCCAAGAGCTGGAATGCAAAGCCGACCCTGCCTGTCATGACAGTTTCATCGGGCCCAGTCTTAGTGGAAATAGAAAACCTTCCTAGGAGCCCTGGAGCCAGCCTGCAAGACAAGAAATGGTGCGTTCTACAGACCCTTGCTAGTTTTTCTTTGAAAACCCGTTTTGTTAGTTAAGCTCCTGTTAAACTACTTGTATAGTGTTTTGGCAAGAATAAATTGTGGGCCAGATTAGTGGTGATGAAGCTGGGTCAGTGCTTTGAGAGTAGGCTGGGTGTAAAGCTATGGCAACCTGCTTAGCTTCTGAGGGAACCTTTGCTGCTATTTGTAATGGAGGAATCTGCTGGACCATTTTCTATCTCTAGTGGGAGATGTTCCACCCTTTTCAGTCAACATAGTCTCTGTAACCCAGAACATGGAGGCATGTGGACTAGGAGCAGAGATTAGTGAATGACTGCCTAGATCCTGGGGAAAATGTGAAAATCATAAATCCAAGCTCTTTCTGGAAGTCTCCCAAAAACCTTATGAAGTAGGCAAACTGATTCAGCTATGTGACTCTGCAGTGCAGAGAGAGGAGTTTGTTTGGGGAAACTGAAATGGTTGAAGATAAGAGCGTGATTTCATTTTAATTAAAATGTCTGCTCTTGGTGCTCCAGAATTGGGTGTGTAGCAAGATTCAGATTGTAGCTCTCAGTCTTTAAGCCCATCGTATTCTGTAGGGTGGGCTGTGACTTCAAAGGGGGCTGCAGTAATCTCAGAAGGGAAGCTCTGATTTGTTAGACTTTGAGGAGCAGCTGTGATGGGATGCAATGCATTTAAAGCTCTTATCCTAAGCGGTTTCACTCTTCAAAAGGTCCTCCATTTGGCTAGAATCTTATTCTATTTCTCTTGTGTGTCTCAAAAACAAAACCATGGTTATCTGACAACACTGATACAAAGGAATGCATTCTACTAATCTAATTACATATTACGTTTTTTTTAAATATATTGGATCTTGGATTTAAAGAGAGAGGTTAATTCTGCTCTGCATGTGCTGCATTGTATCTCTGCTTCAAAACGTTTGATGAAATGGTGCTTTCTCTTTTTCTTTTACCCTTGATTTGCCTAGTATCTGAAATCTCTAGGTTATCTGGTGATCTCGTTGATCGATCGATTCCTCCCTCTTGGTGGTGGTGGTGGGTGAAAGGTGGTTGTATCTTTATTCTTTCGGACTTCTCAGTATGATTTTGTTTTGTATTTACTCAGTCTAACTGCAAGGTGCTTGCTAGAATCTGGTAACTTCTTTGTTCGGAACATTTGACTCCAGCTCCAAACAGCTCTACGTAGGTGTTTCTGTTGGAAGCAATAATGTTACATAGCAGTATTAAGGCTTCTGTTGAACGTTACAAGTTCCGCTACTTCTGTTCAGAAGCTGAGAGAACTTGCAGGCCCATCTGTGGCAGTTTTGATCCCAGTGTGCCTGTGTTAGGATTAAGATCCTGAGCCTGTGTTGCTGACAGACATTGTCAGGAAATCTAGGCTTCTTTGCTAGATTCAGCTGTGGAAGGTTTGTCTGGAAAAGAGGGTGGTTGGATATAAAATTTACCTGCCTGTTACCTACTGTAACATAGCCCAAGAAAACATCCATTCCTACTTGACACTGTTTTAATATTCACTCAGAAGAAAATAACATTTTTGTGTGTGTTTTATATAAAATATTGTTGGCAGTTTTTTTTCCTGGAAATGTGGTTTTAACATGGTTAGCTAGCAGTCGTTCTACTTGCTGTGGTAAGGGATTAACTCAGCCTCAAAATGGAGAAACAAAGAACAGTTTGGAGCTGTGTTGTCAACCATGTGTGCTGCATTCAGGTTTCACAGGGTAGGTGGATGCATTGCTGGAATGTACGTGTCTAGTTGAAGGGCTGTGACTTAGCTTGGTGTCTTGTTGCAGCTAATGGTTTATCTTTCTAAGCTGCCCTCTGCCTTAAATTGTCCTTTTTCTGCATGAACTGGCTTTGGCTTCTGTCACAGAAAAACAGTCCATCTTTTTGAAAGATAATGTCCATGGATAGCTGAAAAGACAGAAATATTTCAGGGTTTTTTTTATAGTGTTGGTGGGGATGAAGGGGTTAGGATAAAGGATCTAACCTGTACGTTTCTGGGTGGTGTTCCTTGCTGATACCTCTACTGGCTCTGTAACAGCCCTTCCTTTAATTTTAAAATTGGACTTTGCAGGTGTCAGTAAAAATGAGCCAGATCATAAGGAGGATTTTCAGCGTTCTCTTTTCTGATTTGAAATTCTCTGCTTCATGGTTTAAATTCCTCAATAACAAAAGAGGTTTCTTCACCCTTTTGGCCATACAAATACAACAGTAACCATCAAACAATGAAAACAGTACTTGCTGCAAAACTGGAGGTCCCCAAACACAAGCAGCATCTTTCTAGCTTTGTGCTGGACTTATACCTCTGGGATAAAATGGAGACAGGCGCAATAGTAGGTTAGCAACTCTATTTACCTGTCATGGAGCACATACATGTCTTACTGCCAGTTACCATGAGCAGCTGTTTGCTTGGTTTCTTAAATGTTGAAAATTAGGAGTAACTTAAAAATAAACCATTTGATAGCTTTTTTTTATTCTTTGGACCTCATATGCCATTTCTTCACAATATGAATTGTGAAGAACAAAATTCTGAGCACCTGCGAGTGAATGTCAGGCAAATCTTCTTTCTAAAGGAGGACTGTCTTTTCCCCTTATGAATCCTGCATGTTTCTTTCTGCTTCCTTGGCTAATGTGATCTTCTAGCTAGTGTTCTGCCTGCTCGATTGTTTGATGTGGTTAAAAGTATTAAGCTACCCTTAGTGGGACTTGAGAACTGATGAAATCTGAACACTTTGTAGCTGTATCTGATGATCCACTTGTTTATGGTTAAACTAAATGACTGAATCTAAAATTACCATATTTAAAGGAGGATATTTTAGGAATTTGCTCCCTTGAATAGCTTGGAGAAAGAGAGCTTGTTTTTTGGGAGCACGTTTAACAGAAGTTTACTTCAGCCTCTCATGTAAACCATTATAATGAAGGGTTCTGAATCGGTTAGAGAGAACCATTCTGGAGCAGTCTCTTGTGTTCATTTTTCCATCTTGAAGCTGTTTGTAAGAAAATGCTTAATTCTAAAATCATATCATGCAGATGTCTGTTCAGTGGAGCAAGTTATTTATCCCAAGTCCTAACTGTTTGCTGCAGAAGAATTGCTTGAGACATGCATAAATATATTAATGTCAGGAATAGTGTGGCACCCTGTTAGTTTTTTCTTCCTGACCTCTTGAGGGCTTTATTCCCAGTGTGGAATGCATTAACACTTGCTATCTACAGTCACTTTTTTGTTATACTGCCTTTTTATATTAACATACAAAATTATCTTGTACATTTAGCAAACAAATTGGAAGACCAGGTGTTGGCCATTTCCTAAAATAATTAACCTCCTGTCATATTCAAGTTATCATGTACAGCTATGATCAGGTGCTTCAGTAATGACTAATTCTAATGAAATGTGAGATGTGCTGCAGTGTTCCCCCTTTTCACTATAAAGCTTGTTTTTATTATATAGTTTTTCTTCCTTTTCCCCTCTTTTCATTTGCCTTGAGAATCTGCCTTTTTTAATCTTTGAACCTTCCTGTTGCATGTAGTAGTTTGTTTCCATTGTGCATTGAGAAATGTCATTCAAGCCCTTTTAATGCTGCTGAATATGTAAAGCACTGTTTTTTCAAGATGTAGTCCTTCTTGTCTTTGCCTGTTTTCCCATCAGTAAAATGGGGATAACATCTGTAATATGTAAGTTATGAGTGTAACAAGTCTTGAGTTTCCATTTTGAAGTTTTTAAAGAACAACATACACAATCTTGCAGCAGCAATGAAGGGGTTAATTTGACATTTTAGTAATCTTATTGTATGACCTTACACACTTCCTTTACTAGGCATTTGCCATTCAGCAATTTTAGCAATTTAGTTCTTTCTTATTGCTCTCTTTTATCACATCATTCTTCCTTCCCTCCCTTCCTTTCACCACCTACTGTCCTTTGCTCCCCTCTCCTTCCATTGCTAATTACTAACTGTGCCCCCTCCCAATCCCCAATGATCCAGGCCCCTTGATGCTGCCGACCGCTGTCAACATGGTGGAAGTGTGTGGAACGCATGGGCCCCGTCCTCGACCCACTCTGCGGATAGACACTACACTGCTTTTGTCCATGAGCGCAATGTGAAGAATTCAGGAATTCATAGTGATGCCATTGGTTATGCTGTCCAAACGACCATGACTGATCTATGAGACATGATCCTTTTTGGAGCTTGAGGCTGCTCTGTAACTCAGTCTGAAATGTTACATTTTCTGAGTTGACTTTAAGATAGGGACAAAGGACCCAGAGCTGTTTAAAAAAACCCAGACCTTGTGCCCAAGCCCCTGCATATGGTGCTGTTGTATAGAATCTTTTAAAGAAAAAAATAGCATACACACTACTAGTTTGTTACCCCAGGTATTCTTTTACTGAAGAGTATGTGTATCTTTTTAATTGTGTTAAGATTTTTCTTAACAATTAAATGATTTTAGTTTGTAACTCCGAGGATCCCTGGAGGAGTTCATATTTGTAACACAGCTGGGTATTGTACGTGTGGTATTAAGTGTGAGTTTAGAAATCTATCAGTGATATGTAACTGCCCTTCTTCTTGGGCCATAATTATTTGTTTTAAAAGGCATGGGAGAAATGGGTGACTTACAGTTCAATCGCTTTGTGGGTAACAGGAGCTGTAGTTATTTTATTTGAAAATGTTTCTTAGATTTTAAATGAAATTTCATTTTAAAAACTCAGAACAAATCAGAACATCTGAAAAGGTGCAGAAGAGAATTTTCTTCTTTTGTTTCTTCCCAAGTTTTCATTGTACAGAAGGCTTGAAGGCTTTTGCTATTAGCAGAACAGCTCAGTCCATATCTGTACGTACACTTAAGAACAGCTCAGTTCTTAATACACTGAACCAAAGGCTTTATCCCACTCCTGTTGTCATTGTCCTAACAACACTTGCCCCAGTCTGTTTGGATAAACACCGTTACTGCTCCTCCAGAGCACAGACCGCAGTGAGTTTTTTAGCTCCCTAATATTTTGCTTATTGATACTAAAATAACAGGTTTGAAGCAATAGTTTGGAAAATGGTTTGACTTTCGGAAAACACCATTTAATTCTCTGAACTTGGTCATGGGAGTTGATCTCGTACACACAAATACATTTTGAACAGTCTGAAGTAAGTGTGTGAGAGAGAGAAGAGAGCGTGAGTACTTAGACTTGGTCTGCACACAGACTTACCTACTATATAGTTGAGAGTTTGTTGTTTGGTCAGTCTGTCCATCTGTTCAAGAACTTCTCCTAAATGGTAAGTGCCAGGACCACCAAATTCAGTATCCAGCTTCCTCGTATCATAACTTTAAAGCAAAGTAAGGGTTTCGTTTTTTAGGGGGGAAATCTTTTATTCAGGATGGGAGAGCAAGAAGTATAGCTCTCACACCTGGCAAACTCCCTTTATACTAAAGCTGTTGATATGCCATGACCTTTAGAGCCCATAGATCGTATTCCTAAACCAGGGTTATAGTAGAGCACAATGGGATGTGGCTGGAATGCCATTATTTCTCATAAAACAGAAGGGGAGGGCTCTGGTATCCTGAATAACTACAGGGGGGGGCAGCATGGGGCCAGAGTTGAGGACCAGGACTGCTCTAAACCCATTTGGGCAGTAGGGAGCAGGGATGGTGAAAGAGACAGTTATCTACTATATATTTGAGCAAGTCTGTCTGTCTGTCTGTCCAACCTTCCATTGACTGCCTGCTGCAGCGGCCTTGGACACGTGCTTCTCACCTATCCCTAAGCTGCTGCAGTGGTAGAAGGCTGGGTGGTAGAAGGCCCCTCTCCCTGCAGCAGTCTGCATGCTTTCATCTCTAGCCCCACCCCAGAGCAATGACTTAAATGAAGAAAAACAAAACTTCTTTGCATTAAGAATCTGGCTATCGCTGAGTCACTCAGGTGTGACAAATCCACAGCCATGAGCAATGCAATTGTACTGACTTCAATCCTGCTGTGTACTGCAGTGTGCCGCAGAAGAGCTTCTGGTGACTGAGCCTACTGCCCCTTGGGGAATTGGAGTGTCTACGCCTACACCTATGGGAGATGAGACGCTCTCATGTTGGTGTAGGTTACACTTTACTAAGCACTGCAGTGTTGTATGTTAAACTTGCTCTACAATGATTGTCATCAATATAATGTGTTACGTTGAATCACAGATTTTCTTTCCTTATCTGGCCATTGTCCCTGCCTGTTACTCTGCTATATCCCTGATTTAGGAATAGGATCTATGGGTTCTGAAGGTCATGACATATCACCATCTTTGGTATAAAGGGGGTTTGCCAAGCCATAAGATCTATAGCTCTATGTTCACCATTCTGCCAAAAAAGGATATTTTTCCCTAAAAATTGCAAGGATCTTCCGTTGTTTGTGGTCTTGCAATTAGGAAATGCACTTCTTTAAAAAGCCACTTATTGATGTCTGAACAAATAACCCAGTTTACTGGCTTAATGAGAATCTTGACCCTGCCCTAATTTTGTTGGTTTTATAGCCAGATGCTGTTGCAGTTTGGAGTCTCCAAAGTCACACTTGATGCTTCCAGATAATGATTTTAGCTTCAAGGGGATGTGAATATTTCCGGAAATTTGTGGAGTGAGTCCCAAATTCATTTGGATTTACAGAAAACATATTCATGATTAATTTTTTCTTTTTCTCTTACCTGAAAACAGTAGTAGAATTGTGAGAGACATGAAGCTATGAGGACTTCATATTGTACTCTTTCCTCATGTGAGTTGTCTCATTGACTCTCTTTCCAGAGTCAAAAGACCACTCAGGTATTTAAGAACTATTTCAAATCTATATTTTTCTCCAGGCTAACCTGTATCTTCTCTGAAACATATCTTAATGCAAAGCTGTGATGTTGTTTCCTCTGTGCTTTGTCTGGTCCCTGCTGCTGTGCTTTAGATCAGCAGTTCCCGACCACCAGTCCACAGACCAGGGCTTCACACCCCTGCTTGCTGGGCCGCAGCACCCTGCCAGGCCATGCCCCTAGCTGCTAATAACCTCTGCCTGCTGGGGACCTTCATTCCCTATAAGATGCATGCCTGCATGCATGCACAAAATTGTCCTCCCACCCGACCTCGGTGAGTGACGCTGTGGGCAGCTGGGTGTGCTGTGGTTGGAGCCGAGCCGCGGTGAAGCTGACCCTGGTTCTTGCTCTGTGGCTGCTCTTGGGGAAGGGATGCTCTGGGGGTGGCTGGGCCATATGGCCCTAAACCGTGGAGGCTGGTTTGGAACCTCCTGATGGGGTGGCCCGGACTGAGCATGGGCCACCACTACCCAGGCGGCTGGGATGGGGTGAGAGGACAAGACTGGAGTCACTGCTCTGCCACTTTCAGCCCAGCCTCTCCCCAGCTTGGTCCCCCTTTTTTCCCCTCCCTTCTTCCTTTTGGCCACAGCCCCCTTTCTCCTGCCCTGTCTGCTATACCCCCTTGCTTCTCTCTTTGGAATGTGGCAGACTCCTTCGAAACTCCTGCTGCGTTGCATTAAAGTTTTCCTTTCCTTTCCTTTTTTAAAATAATCCCGAGGCCAAAGCCATGGTTGGCTCCCAGCAGAGGGAGATTTTCCTTTCATCCCATTTTCTCCTTTGCAGAGTTGCTCAATCATTTTCTTGTGGCAAAAATGTTTGCAATGTTTCATGTACGGATGTAAGTGACTAGTCGACTACCTGATAAGCCTCTGCTTTTTAAATGTATAAAGAGCCTGAGGGCTAACCCTGTCCTGGCTCTGCAGTTTTCTCCCCTTTTCAACTAATCGAGTAGTCAATGGAAATTTTGTTGACTTCTTGATTAGCTAATTACCCACAATTTAACATCCCTAGTTTCCTGACCTTAGTGCCAAAGCTGGAAAATACGAATGTGCCGAATGTGTCAGACCTGTTAACTACTGCCTCTAATTCTGGTCCAATTGAGGCAAAAAGTTTGGACTGGAGAATACTCTTTAATAAAAAGTATTAGCAACTATTTTATTGATTTAAAATGTGTGTGCGCAGCAGTTTTTCAAATTCTTGTTAACCATCATGTCCCCCCTCCTTTGCCTGATATACCATGGGCTAAATACCTTTAAAAATACTGAAATATGTTGAAACTTATATTCATGCATGAATAAGTTACATTGAAGTTAATGTGCTGGTTTAAGTTGCTTTCACCATGAACAACTTTTACCCAAAATGGATTACTTAGAAATCATTAACTCTTAACCACCCACTCAAAGAGAAGCCAAGATTTACCACGCTCCAAAACACTGCTATCTTGCATTGTCTTCACATGCAGCTCTTAGAAGAAGCTCAAAGAATCTTCAGTAGTTTGTGTATTGATTAGTATTCCAGCTGGAGGAATATTTCTGTTCTAGCAGAAGTGTTTGGATCGCTATTATAAAAATGAGGCTTCTCCACAAATTAGTGAAAACCAGAACTGTTCTGCAAAAAAGCATGCCATCTGTTTCGCAATGTATGATTTTGATCTTCCACACTATATGTTTTTATGCCTTTAGACCCCACATTATTTGGGGAAGGGATACTTCACTAGTGCCCGGCTTTCCTACTGTGTAACTCTGCATTCACAGATAAAACTATGGGGAAAAAATAATCAATATTAGCTTAGATTTTAAAAAACTAAACTACATTATTAAGTGCATAGGAATCAGCACATAGGTTAAGGCCAATACATTACATGTATTGTGTGCATACAGATGTAATGTAAAATAACACATGACTGCCTAAAATTAATTACCACCATCAATATGCAAATTAACTACAATAATAGTGGTAGAAATGTAGCCGTGTTAGTCTGGTGCAGCTGAAACAAAAAACAGGACTGTGTAGCACTTTAAAGACTAACAAGATGGTTTATTAGATGATGAGCTTTCGTGGGCCAGACCCACTTCCTCGGATCAAATAGTGGAAGAAAATAGTCACAACCATGTATATCAAAGGATACAATTAAAAAAATTAACACACATGAAAAGGACAAATCAAATTTCAGAACAGAAGTTTGAGAACAACTTATACCTCCAGATCAGCGGCACAGCCATGGGTACACGCATGGCCCCACAGTATGCTAATATCTTTATGGCTGACCTAGAACAATGTTTCCTCAACTCCCGTCCTCTTTTACCCCTTCTCTACTTACGTTACATTGATGACATCTTTATGATCTGGACACATGGCCAAGAAACACTGGAGACATTCCACAGAGATTTTAACAACCTACACCCCACCATTAACCTCAGCCTGGACCATTCTACACGAGAGATCCATTTCCTGGACATGACAATACAAATCAGCAATGGAAAATTAGACACCACTCTCTACAGAAAACCCACTGACTCATACAGTTACTTACATGCTTCCAGCTCCCATCCAGAACACGCCATACGATCCATCATCTATAGCCAAGCCCTTCGATACAACCGCATCTGCTCTAATCCCACTGACAGAGACCAGAAGCTTCAGGATCTCTACCAAGCTTTTATAAACCTCAACTACCCACCCAGAGAAATAAAAAAGCAAATTGAAAGAGCCAGACGAATACCTAGAAACCATCTACTTCAAGACAGACCCAAGAAAACCAACAACAGAACACCACTTGTCATCACCTACAGCCCCCAACTTAAACCTGTCCAACGCATTATCAATAAACTACAGCCTATACTGGAACAGGATACTAAACTCCCAGAGGCTCTGGGAGACAGACCCATAGTCTCCTATAGACAACCACCTAACCTCAAGATGATTCTTACCAACAACCACAGGACATACCACACTAACACCAACCCTGGTACCTTCCCTTGCAACAAACCCCGTTGCCAGCTTTGTCCACATATTCACTCTGCTGATACCATTATTGGACCCAACCAAGTGAGTTATAAGATCAAGAACACATATTCCTGTGTATCCAGAAATATAATTTATGCAATCGTGCCAAAAGTGTCCGTCCCCCGTCCCCCCCATCCTCCTTCTGTTCTGAAATTTGATTTGTCCTTTTCATATGTGTTCATTTTTTTAATTGTATCCTTTGGTATTTATGGTTGTGACAATTTTCTTCCACTATTTGATCTGAGGAAGTGGGTCTGGCCCACGAAAGCTCATCACCTATTAAACCATCTTCTTAGTCTTTAAAGTGCTACACAGTCCTGTTTTTTGTTTTAACTACAATAATGAATATGCAGATGTTTCAGTGCCAGTCCACCAAAAGTTTCTGAATGAGTTTGCTGGCCCACAGCATAATAAGGTTGGGAACCACTGCTCTAGATGAGTTGGAGAAGGCTGTCTGAAGGCTACGCATTCTACCAAATATTCATGGAGATGGCTGTTGGTTGAAAAGTCAAAGCTGCAGCATTTGTTTTTACTTGTGTTTTTTGTATGGGAACTCTCTGAAGAACAGGAAATCTCACTTTCTCTTGTCAAAATCCAAAGAGTAAAATGGACACACAGGTGTTTAAAAAATTCTCCACTATTCATCTTTCAGAGTAGGAAGTGTTGCTGAATATATTTGATCAATACTGTTTTATGAATAATTTTCAAATTGCTGATTTCAAATTTAATGTTTTTAAAAAGGAAATTTTACCTTTAAAATGTGTTAGCCATGGATAGTACTAACAAAATAGGTGTAGTCAGGGCATAATTGCCATTTCTCCTTAGATATGTTGGCAGTAGTGTAGAAGGGGAGATAATCAGATTACCGATTAAATTTAAGTTTCCGTTTTCCATTATATTGTGTGGTTTGATTTATTTTAGATCCATGGGAAACCAGGACACACCAGGGCTACTTAACCACGGTCTGATTTATTGCAAGCTTTAAGCAATACACTTAATACACTTGTTTAAGTTTTACAAGCCTTAAGAGCAATTACTATACAATTTAAACCTTAAATACTATAAATTCTAAAGCAATTAATACACCACAAAGCAATGAAAAAGAAATTACTATAAGATCTACTATATACAATAATAAAGCCTAATTCACTTACACTTCACCCATATGCTACCCTCAGTGCCAGACAGGAGGTCGTGGTTCCGTTTCTTCCCACCCATTGGAACGCCATGCACTGGGCCGCCGGTGTGAGGGGTCTAATTACTTCTAGTTACATAGAGCAGGACGTGTGGGTCAATCCTAACCCTTCCATCCCATCAGTTGTTCTTACTAAGCCCAATTTATAGCTAAGCGAGACTTGGTCGTTCCAGTAATATTTACCAATTGATTACGTAGTGTGTAGGTTATGTAAAATGCCTAGTATCCCTATTTGGGGTACATAATTAGCAGCAACATCCTGAGCAGCAGGGTGTAGTTGACAGTTTTATGGCTGCATCTGTACTTTTTGCTTATCAGAAACAAATACCAGCACAAGCCACTTGTCCTGTGTTCTTGACGTGGTCTCGCGTACCAGGCTTCATCTGCACTGTTATGCAAAACAGTTCCTGACACTCTGGCCCTGCCTGCGCGCTTTAGTGCACTGGACTTGAAACAGGCCAGAAATCCACACTTTGGATAAGGCAGAGTCACCATTTATTACCAAGGCAGGGTAGTCCAGGCTCCCCCACAGTACTAAAATATGATTGCCGTGTATACATTTTCCATAAGGTGAGAGGAGATGACTAGAGTACTCAGACTCCTTTTAGGTTTATTTGCATAATTGCTTTGTGGTAGTGGATGGTAGGTTTAGACAAAGGCTTTCTTACTAAAGCAAAACTACTGTTCTGTGTTAGTTTCTGCATTTCAGGAGTACTAGAAGAACTTAGATGAAAGTTCCAAGCAGGTACAGAACTTTTGTTTGCCAGCTAGATATACTATGAGTAAGAGGGAAAGAACTCACTAGAGATGGAGTGTGTTTGTATGCGTGTGTAATGGAATGACAAAACATCCCTCTTTTTTAAAAGGTATTGTTGGAGCTTTGTCATAATGACAAATACTTATTCCATATGCTGTCCAAGAGCCTATGCTTAGCTCCAACATGAATGCTGGTTCAGGTTACTGCAGATACTGACTGAAATCCAGATGACAGGGAGCACTTGGTGGAATGAAGAAATTAGCTACCTCATCTAGCGGGTTGTGGTGTAATGCATGTTAGGTGACTATTGTGCTACAGTTGAATTATGAAAGTTTGGTTTTCATATTCATTATATAAACCCTACTCATTCAAATGTGAAAAATCAACTCTGATTGATGTTGTCCTGGAATGGACTAGCCTGGAAATTAATTTATTCTTAGCATTGTATATATTACATGTTAATGCTAGCTGGGTTTGAATCTCACTTGCTTCTTAAGAACCTAATGCTCCTCTGTCACCATATTTATATTGGCATAATTCAGTGGATTTGTGTCTGATTTTCATGAGGGTAAGTGACAGAAGATTGAGGCCCCGAGCTAGTAGACTTAGAACTGAAGACCATTGGCCATCAACAATCTTTTAGATGATGGTGTCAGGGCTGTTTCCCACTCTGGCACTCGGAGTGCAGAAGATGGGAGCCCACAAGAGACCTTAAATACTTTGCCTCAATAAGCCCTGTTTACAAAAACTTCCCAGAGTCACAGATAAACTGGCTCTGAGAGAAACAAATTAAGTGATTTAAACCCTAAAAAAACCCAGAAAGGAACACTTGAATTCCTTCCCCAGGGGTAGCCCAAGCTCTTTTGCCCTAATAGAGCTTGAAAAAAGGAGAAAAAGAAAACAAGCTGCAGTCTCTGGTAGATCATCGCTCAGTCTTAGACACACACACATACCCCTACCCACCCACCCGCTCTTGTGGGAGAAGTCCATATCCCGCAAAAATGCAAACACTGCTGCAGCTTGACGGCAAGAGCTCCATCTCAGAATGATTTTACTCAAAAGAGCCATGCAGCCTTTGGAGGAACAACATCCCTACCAGTCACAAGAGGGCTTGGCCGAGAAAAGAACCGCCTCACCGCTGCCTAGAAAGGCTTCTAAAAAGAGAGCTTCCTCAGCATGCTCTCTCCTTCCTTCCTCTTTCCCAAGAGTCAGCAGGAGGGGTGATAAACTGAGTACATCCGGTACCATGGCATCAAGAAATTCTGCTGTGGTTCCACACCACTGGTACCGCCCCCGCCACCAATCAGTGCCTCTTCGGTGCCATAAAGAGCCCCCACAATCTTCAGCTCCAGCACTGTTGAGACTTGGCACCGCCCGCTAAATACGCATCGCCAAAGTCAACTTGACCAGCACCAACAAGCTTGGTGCCGAGCCCCATGCCGCCACCTTTAGCCCCCACGGCACCGACCCCATCACCTGGTACGGGTGGCACCGGGAAGACACGGCAGGCACTACCACTTGCATCCAATCTCCAGGAACCCATCCTTACCACCATCTTCAACCCACACCTCTCCAGGTCTCAGCACAGTGTCCTGACCAATGATGACTGCAGGAGTATGTTCATATTGCAGCACTCTTCCATGGGCTTTCGGTCATATTACTACCAGAACAAACCTAGTCATCCTGTCTGGTACCCACACTGATCATGTCCTCCCCCACATTACCCACCCCAGTGGCTGCCCTGGGAACACTGGGGCCCGTATAGGCACAGATATACTACAGCTTAAATTCTGGCTAAAAAATGCCCATCCCCACTCATGCCCTCCCTCCACCCGACGATTCGGAGGAGGAGGGGGGCACAGTTCCATGACAGGGATCTGGACCCTCATGCTCCAGACACACCCCCAACAGATATTCTTCATCGCCTGATGAGCAGTCATGCCCTCTGACATGTGCCTGACCAACAACCTTAAACAATTCCAGGAGCTGTTCAAAAGAGTGGCAGCAATCCGGTGGATTCTTTTTCAAGAGGTGCAGGAAAAACAGCACCAGTTGCTCAACAACTTACAACCCAGGACGCATGGGGAAATTGCTCTGCCCATTGACCCAACAATCATGGAGACATCAGATGAACTGTGACAAACTCCTGCGTGCATTCAACCTGCTTTGCAAAAGAGCTGACAGGAAATGCTTTATTCCTGCCAAGGACATGGATTTCTTATTCACGCATCCCTTGATGGAATCAGCACAGCACAGTTCTAAGCTGCCACAATATAGAGCTGGAAATCATGATAAGGACCACAAGAAGCTGGACCTTTTCGGGAAGAAAAATATACTCTTTCTTCACATTACAACTCAGAATTGATAATTATTCGCCCTTTTTGCAAATCATGATTTTGATAATTACTCAAAATTGAGGGAGCTCATGGAACACCTTCCGACTCAAAAAAACCCATGTCCTAAAGGCCATAGTCCATGAGGGCCACAATGTAGCCTGCATAATCCTGCAGACATTGCTAGACATTGCAGACACTGCTGCCAGAGATACGACTACTGCCATTGTCATGCGCAAAGCATCCTGGCTGTAGGCTTCTGGGGTTCCCTGAGAACATCAGTCCAAAGTAGATCTCCCATTTGATAAACTGTTTGCGGCCAAAACTGATGAGGTGCTACACAACAGCAAAGACTCACAAACCACCCGTCGTATCCTTGGCATGTATACCCTGCCTTATCGCCGCAAGTGGTACGCTCCATACAGTCCTAACAGGGATAGGCAGTGCAGCTGCCCACCACAAAGATCTTACCATCTAGACAGTGACCACAGTGGAGATGCTCTAACCAGGGCTGTTCCTCTGCTACTCAGACCTCAAAACAGCAGGTTTGAGGCTGTGGTTGAGGGTCTGCATGACCTCCTTCATGATTCAGTGCCTTCAAAAGCATGCCTTTTTTTTTTTTTACCCACCTTTTTACAACACTGGGAGTCCATAACATTGGACTGCTGGATATTGGAGATGAGCCATACTGGATAAGTCATCCTTTATTTCCCTTCCCCCTACCCTAAACCCTCCCATGAGAGCCTACCAAGACAGGAGATCAATCGACGCCTGCTCTTGGGAGCCATAGAGAGGGTACCCAAACAATTCCAGAGAAGAGGGTTTTATTCAAAGTACTTTCTCACTGAGAAAAGAATGGGGGGTTGGAGACCAGTCCTCTATCTCCACAAACTGAAAAAATTTCTCTGCAAACTGCACTTCAAGGTGGTCACGTTAACAACAATCATTCCAGCATTGTACCAGGAAGACTGGTTCACAGCCCTCAACCTACAAGGTGTGTATTTCCACATCACCATACACCCAGCACACAGGCATTACCTCTGCTTTACACTGGGAGCTGATCATTATCCGTACAAAGTCCTACCTTTTGGCCTTTCCTCTGCCCCTCAAGTATTTTGAACGGTTCTCACTGTAGCAACAGCATATTTATGTCAACAACACATAATCATCTTTCCATACTTTGATTGCCTTGTAAAAGGACAGTCGTGAAGGAAACCACCTCCATGATATGCAAGACCAAGAATATATTCGGTCATCTCGGCCTTCTTATCAACGAGCAAAAATCTACCCTACAACCAGCGCAGGATGTAGAGTTTATTGGTGCTCAGCTAGACTTGGTTTCAGCTCGGGCATATTTACCTCAGCAGCACTTCAAAGCCACTCAAGATCTCATAGACATTCTGTCCATGAGCTCTTCCAATATGATAGTCACCTGCCTTCAATTGATGGGCCATATGGCTGCAACTACCTGCATGGTCCGACATGCCCAACTACATTTCCGGTCCCCACAGCATTGGATGGCGTCTGTTTACATTTCATTGTGTCACGCACTACACAAGAAAGTCACTGTACCTCCAGATGTTCTCTCTCTACCATGGTGGACGTCCGCCAACAATATTCTCACAGGGTCACCTTTTGTTAGCCCCAGCCTGCAGTGCAGATCACAATGGTCACGTCTCTACTGGGTTGGGGCACCCAACTGCGCGATCATGTGGCTCAAGGCAGGTGCTCCCTGGACATCATACTCCTGGAGCTCAGAGCAGTGAGTAACACTTGTGCACACTTTGCTTCCAAAATTATCAACCACAGTGTCAGGATCTTGTTGAAATATTGTCCATCAAAGTTCTACATAAACAGATGAGGAGGTGCACATTTTCATCCCTGTGTGTGGAAGTTGTCTGTGGAATTGGTGCAGTTGTGACCAGGTGACACTCCTAGCATACCTACCTCGTTCTAGACTGCTTGACCAGTCCTCCCTTTGAGCCTATGGCCATTGTTTCACTCCCCTTCCTTTTTATGAAGGTCTCCTTCTTAATAGCCATCATCTCCATAAAGAGAGTCCATGAGCTTGAGGCCCTCGTGGCACATCCCTCTTATATGGTTTTTACAAAGGACAAAGTTATGTTGAGACTGCACCCTTCCTTTCTGCAAAAAACTTGTACTTCATTTCATGTTAATGAACTCATTGTGCTATCTACTTTCTACCCGAAGCCCCATGTGTCCCTCCCTCCTCCCCGGGACACGATGCTGCGCACTTTGGACATTCGATGAGCACTGGCTTTCTTAGAGAGAATGTGAGCCTTCCACAATTCTTAGCTCCTTTTTATCTCTATTGTAGAACACTCCAAAGGTACACCAATTTCAACCCAGCATATTTCTAAGTGGATATCGACCTGCATAGTCAAATGCTATGCTCTTTGCAATAGACCTAATAGGGGAAACTGCTTTGTTTGGCTCTGATTTGCGGTTCTGTGGGACCTGTTACCAACAGTGGCACCCATAGGGGGACAAATCTCGAAGAACAGTCATTACTGCATAAGTGAGTAACTCCCTTGACCATAGGAAACTTGGCCATGCCCATGATAAGTGAACATCTGGCTAACTCAGATGTTGCCGGACTAGAGAGGTTTAACCTGTATCAGCATGGCTGAATTTGAACCAGTGAGTTAAAAGTATTTTATTTTCAGTTCCCTGGCTCATATTAAAATTTCATTGAAATACCATTAAGTTGCAAAGTCAAGCACACAGAAGCTAAGAAATGTCAGAATTGAGGTTGTCATTTCAGTCTTAATTTGGCTCACTTGTGCATATGCATTATGACTGTACATTGATGTAATTTTTCCACAGCACCTCTTTAAATACATAGGACACATGAGGGCTGAATTAGGGTTACACAAGCCACTGCAAATCTGTCAATTCCTAATTTTCAAGTCCTTGACTGTATCTTACTGTTCTTTTTAACATTTTTGCATGTTGTTTCTAATTATTTCAAAGGAAATGGGTTAAAAATCAAACCCCCTTCTGTTGTGCGCTATTGTATGTATGTTTGCCAGGTGTCTGGTATTTTCTGATTTTTTTTTTCCCCCAGCCAGGAGGCGAAAATCCTGTTAGGGCCAAAAAGCTGCAAAAGTATTTCTTACCGGGGCCACATTTTTGCTCAACAACTTTGGTCTCCCCCCTTTTTTTTCCCTCAACAGAATTTTGTACTGGTGGGTTTTTTTGGAGGGGGGGGGGCGGTGTTCGGTATTCATTGTTAAACCATCTGGCAACCCTAATTGTAAAAACCCTCATCTATCACATCATTAGGATTTGAAGCTGGGTGGAAAAGACAGACATGGGCTCCTGGGCCCAGCACCCTAGCCTGGTCTATGTGCCCCTAATGTGGGCCTGGGTCCCTGGCTTATGTGATGCATCTAAATCCATCTGTCTTTCTCCACCTCAACTACAAGAGCTCTGTCAGTTCCCAGTCACTCTGCTCTGGTATAAGCCTGGCTTCAGAATGTGGGAGTTGAGGTGCGTGGCACTAATGCTGCTGTTTTGCAGTGTGTAACAGGGCTACCTACCTGGTCTGGCTTCTGGCTAGTTGTGGCCTCAGTTTATTCCTTCAGGTTGTATCTCCTGAGCATCCCAGGAGGGATTCACTGCCATGCTCTAGTCCCCTTTTGGGCATAGTCCTATTCCTAAATGAAAAACTCCAAAACCAAAAGCAGTTGCTTTGCCGACACTAGGCTGCTGCTCCACGGGCTTTCCCCATCCGTGCTAAAAGGAGGACCTCCCTTCAGTCCCCCTGCTTCAAGAGACTACTGCTGGAATCTCCTGTTGTTCCTCTCAGTTGAGCTCTTTGTCTTTTATAGCAGGGCTAGGCAAGATGCAGCCCTGCGGCCGGACCCTGCCCACAGATTGCATCTGGTCACTTCCTGTTTATATCCTTTATATATACAAAGGTTGTCTCTGCCACCGTATTTCAAGGAGGTGGCTCAGGCAGCAATTTAAATGGCTCATGCATTGCCTGGCAGCAGGGCTTGTGACTCCGATCCCGGCTGGGATAGCACAGCTACTGGGAGCCCAAAGCAGCTGCAGGGCCAGAAGCTATGAGCCCTTTGGTTTTAATTCAAAACCTCTGGCCCCAGATAACTCTTGAAAAGAGGCCCTTCCACACCAGGCCCCGCCCCTCCCAGGGGTTGAGCCGGCCCGTGACCATCTATCAAAATTCATTGTCGCCCCCCCCCCCTGCGAAAATGATTGCCCACCCTTGCTTCATAGGTATCTGAATCCTTCCCAGTTAGGTCTCATGATTGGCTGGTTCTTGGCCCCACTCAGAATCAGGAAATTTCAAAAGCCACAGTTCTCTTTAATTTAGTTACATTACACACTTTGTATTTAGTGGCATATGTCATGGCTCCTTCCCCACTCTGGCATGATAAATGCAGATGTGGGGGCCAGCAAGTGTACCCCAAAGCCTTATCTACTAGGCTTTGGTATAAAACTTCCCCCAAAATCTTAAAAAAACCTAGATTTTGGGAATAAAACTTCCGCTGCCACCACCCAAATATTGATAAAGAAATCAGGGGAAAGATAATTTGGGAAAGCTCACTCCTATTATAAAAATCAGGGCACACAAGTAACCAATGCCAGGTTAATAAAAAGAAAAGAGAAGACTTTTATTATTACAACAATATTCCTGTTGCAGGCATAATGACTAGATGGGAAGGTAACAAAATATACTCATGGAGAAAGTCAATGGGCCTAGAACTTAGTTACAAAGAAAACCCAAAACATCTTTTAAGCAGTGCCAGACATCAGATCCCATACCCAACCCTTAAAACAATAAAGCCTAACGAAACTACCTAAACTTTACCCTACTTACAGAAAATGAAGAATGGTGTCTTGGAGAGAGAGAGAGAGAGACATGCTTGTCCCTCTCTGTAGCTGTAGAGAACACACCCAGAGAGACAAAAGGGAGAAAGGAAAAAAACCAAATTCCTTTGTCCCAGTTTGAAAGTCCCACCTACATTCCTACTGGTCACTCCACCTGGCTAGATGTAGTTAACCCCTTAATCCCCAGGCTGCTGGCTAACCCTCATAATCATGACAGCATTCATTACAATACAATTACATTAAACACAATACATTTAGTGGTCAAAGAGGAGCATGAAACACTACAGCCAATACTCCAGCAGGGATTCTGGACCAAAAGTTAATTCTGTGCACGGTGTTTTTTAATTCTGCATATTTTGTCAGAATAACATAATGCAGTCATGTAAGTTTGTTATTTGGGTTATTTATTACAATACAATGGATGGAGAAGGTTAGTCAGGAGCATTGGATGAAATCACCAGCCCCCCACCTTTGTTTATTAGTGTAGCTAAATGTTTGACTTTTTATTTCTACTTGTAATCAACAAATAGATGCAGCCATATGCTCAGTATTACATGAGATGCAAGTGAAGAGCAAGTGGGGGCTGGGGACTCACTCACAGAAGGTGAATAGTAAACAGTTCATGGAGCATGTTTTGATAGGAACATTTTTTCAGTCCAAAAATCCATTTCTAACCACTAAAGCACCATAAGTCTCACCGGCACTTACAATAAGGCTTCTGTACAGCATTCTGGCAATGTTAAGGGGCCTTAAAACTTTATACCTGCTTTCTGCTCCTGGGGGGAATGCATTAAGAATGGGGAACACTCACAACAGCGAGAATAGCTAAACAGGCAGGCTGCTCTGTCTGTGGGGGACAGATCCTGCCTCCTGCCTTCCAAACACCCTGAAGCCCATGTCCCCAGGCCAGGCATGCAGCAATGGTGAGACTGAAGGACAGTCTCTCTTATTTGCTTGCTTGTCTGCTGAGCCATGTCCCCATCTGGCATAGTAATAGAAATGTAGCTGTGTTAGTCTAGTCTAGCTGAAACAAAAAACAGGACTGGGTAGCACTTTAAAGACTAACAGGATGGCTTATTAGGTTTATTATTCTTCCACAATTTGATCTGAGGAAGTGGCTCTGGCACACGAAAGCTCATCACCTAATAAACCATCTTGTTAGTCTTTAAAGTGCTACACAGTCCCACCTGGCAGTGATTGACACCTTCCCGTTCACGTCCAACACCCCCCTTCCTCCAATTTATGTCTCTCTTGTCTGCTCGGAGCTGTTGGTGAAAGGTGAGTGAGTACTCTTGTGGCTTTCTTTTGCTTCCCCACAGAACTGTGCTGCAGAGAAGCAAAGAAATCTGGGGGCCATGGTAATTCTATGCTCTAGACAGTGGTACAGAATTCCCTCAGTAGTAAAGTCCTAACACTGGCAAAATCTTAAATTGGGGAGTTTTTTAAATCCTGCAATAGCTTCTCTGATTTTTTTTTCAGTGTGTTGATGAAGACTTCCCATGTACTAAAAGGTGGAATTATTGTTTAGTGTTTTGTTCCTCATTTAGGTGTCTTATTTAAGTTTATGCATCTTAACGAACTAGATAACCTCATGTGTAATAAATAAAATCTGCATTTGCTTTTTGTAATTAAAATTGCCGTCACATATTTTAAATCCCCATTTTATTCCTGAACTAAATGACTTTCTCCAGTAAGATGGATGGTCATCTTAATCAGTCTCTCTTCTAGAGCCAACCAGTTTATTTCAGTCTTAAAGGGAGACTGTCAACTGCCTGAAAATGAGTTTCTGTTATGTGAATGATTCTTTTGGATTCATGTTCTTATGAACTGCACTATCCGTAGTCTGCAAGTGCAGCTACCACTGAAGTCAGTAAGAATTGCATGGATCTAAATATATGGCTCTAAATCCCCTTCCTGCCCACGCTTCAGCTAGGGAACAGGAGGTGGCCAGGTTATGTCAGTGGCCAGCAGCAACTTGCAGATGTTATAGCTGCCTTTCAACTCTGTGCAGGCAGGCAGGGACATATTGCTTCCAGCCAGAAGGGAGTGAGGCTGGGGGGAGGGCAAGAAGAAAGAGATGACTTCTCAAATACAAAGGCCCGGTCGTCATCCCTACTTCCACTTCCACCTCCCCACAGCTGGAAGCTTCATCCCTTCCCTCCTGTAGTGTTGAAAGGCCATGCTCTGGTGTGAACACTAACAGAAATCTATGGAGGGGCTGTCTGTGACCCTGCATGCTCCCCATACGTTGCCTAAAGAAGACACAGCACCAAGTACTAGGAGAGGTGGATCTGTCCCGGGGGCCTAAGCAGGCATGAAGGGTGGAAACCACTGGGTGGGGAAGGTTAGTCATTCCCACTCCCATGTGAGAGGTATTCAGGAGTGTGTGTTTCAGTTCTTCCTCTGCAAGCTTTAAGAAGGTAGGTAAAGACTCCAGCTATACACTATTTCTTCTTAGGGTTGTCTCCAAGCTGCTGCTGGCCACTGACATAACCCAGCCACCTCTTGTTCTCTGCTAAAGTGCGGGCAGGAAGGGGTTAAGCCCTCAGTCACCTTCATGTTGTTTTGAACCTTGGTACCTCAGAGTTGTGATTGCCGTGAATTCCCTTGAGTATGAGTGATGTTACCAGGTGTCCCGTATTCAACATAGGGAAATATGGTCGCCCTACACAACAGTGTGGCAGACTAGCTGCTATTCCATTTGGAAGGTTCAGCAAACTCTGGGAGGCTTAAAGACATTTTGATAAAAATCAGTGTCTATGAGGCAGCTGTCATGCCAGTACTACAGTATGACAATGCTGGAGTATAAGGAAAGGCAGTGAAACATTTTGACTGCAGAAATGAACTGGCTGAGGGGATACTAAGACCTTGTCTACACTGGTTATTTAGGTGGAACTTAGCTGCATTAGGTCAGTTTTCTAAACAATGAGTCAATACCACCAAGTCCGTTCCATTAACTTTTAAGGACACTTAAGGTGGATTTTGAACTCTTGCTTTTCATGAGGACTAATGCTAAACTTGACCTTGCATGGCACAAAGCTGGGAAAGTGCATGTTTTTGGCCTCCAAGAAGTGTCCTGCAGTAACCGCTCTGGCCAGCACTTTCAACTCTGAAGCTCTCCAAGTGCATAGGAAAAGCCCTGTGAAAATTTGAATTTCACTTCTGTGTGGCCAGTGTGACAAGCAGACTCAGATCAGTCCTGTGAGGGAAGAGGATTTGTCCTTGCGGGCTCTGAATTAGCAAGAGAAATTCCAATATCTATGCCAAAATCGCAAAGGGCATGGAAGAGAGGATATGCCATGGGCGCCCAGCAATGCCACGTGAAAGTGAAGGACCTGAGGCAGTCCTACCAGAAGACTGAGGCAAACAGACTGCATGGATCAACACCGCAAACATGTCATTTTTGTGAGCAGCTGCATGCAATCCTAGAGAGGGACCGGGCCGCCTTCCCTAGCCAGTCCGTGGATTCCTTCCAAGACACGCCTCAGGCAGCAGAGTTGAGGAGGAGGAGAAAGGTCAGGCAAGCAGGGCAACCAATCTCACTGACGGCCAGGCACTTTTTTATAACTTTGGAGACAATCCCTTCCTCCCAGGACTTCTCACAACCTGTCCCTGATGTCGGGGAGGGCACTTCTGGTAAGTTCACATTTTTTTTACCATGCTATAAGTGGGTTAAGGCAATTACGTGTGATCTGTTGCAGCCACTGTGCCTACACAGCAAGGGCTCCCTGGAACAGCTTGTTAATGTGTCTGGATGCAGTGGTAATCCTCCCTGCATAGCTCCATAAAGCTCTCATAGAGGAACTCTTTAATCCTTCTCCCAGGGATTCTGGTGTGGCCTGCCTTATTCTGTCCTCCAGAATAGGCAGTGGCGACTAGTGATGAGAATGGGGGGGGACACAGAAGCCCTCCATCCACAGAAGGGCTGGGCCAATCCCCTTTCTCCCAGGCCCCATCCGGGGGATGGTGCCGCCCCACGTTCAGGGGTGGCAGTGGGGAAAGCAAGGCAGGGCAGCTACAGCTCACAAGGCACCTCTTCGAGGAAGCACCAGGACTGCTTTGACACTCCCCAGAAGCAGAAGTGGCATAGCTTCTGCTTCCAGGGAGTGCTGGGGTGGTCACGCCCTCCCCTTGTGCAGTGTGGCTGGGAGCTGCCTGGCCTGTGCCTTACTCACTGCTGGTGCAAAGGGGGGAAGGGAGGAACAGACGCCTGCTGCTGCTAAACCCCCCTCTGGCCGCTGGCCAGCCTGTTTCGCACTGAAGGGGTTGTACCTCGGGGGGGTGTATGTAGCTCTACATGCACCCCCTCCCATACATCACCTCTGAGTAGGGCACCTTTTCATGCCAAGCCAGCAGTAAGTGGTCTGGCGGCATTGCAGCTTAAGATGCCCTGCCAACATGCCCATACCTTTCCTTCCTTCCTCCCATATGCTCCTGTGGGAAGGTAAAGTTGCACTCTCCCTGCAAACAGGGCACTGAACACTCGGTCACCATGTGAGCCCCTGACTTGCCTGGCCACCATGGTCAGACTCCCTCTCCCCTGGCTGGCTCAAGCCCTGACCTCTCCCTTGCCATGCCTGCCTCCAAACCAAGTCTAGCTGTTCCTCTAAGATCCATGTGTGTACCAGCTGCATAGTGGACACTTAAAAACGTAAGTGTGGCCTTATACAGAACACATTGTACATAGTCTTTAGACAGACCTTCCTTTTATCCTAAGAGATTAGGTTTTACACTCGACAACGACAACGTATCTCCTGTAAAGTCTGCCCTTTAATTTTTTGTTCTTACAGCAAGTGCAGCAGTGAGCAAGCTGCACGATCCCGTCTCTACCAGCTGTCCAGCTAGCACAAAACTGAAGGGGAAAACATACTCGGGATGACATGTTCAAGGAGCAAATGCAGTCTGCCCACTTAGACAGGGAGCGATTGAGTGGAGAAATACACTGCTGTAGGAGATGCAGGCAGAGCATGAGGACAGGAGAGCATGCTGGGAACTTGAAGTGAGGAACCCGGAGAGTGTGTTGACAGCCATGGTGGACATGATGAGCCACATGGTGGCCTTCCAGGACAGCTACATGCACAGGCACCCCCTTCAGCCCTTGCGGACCAGCATTCCCTCCTCACCGAGTTCCATCGCCTCCTCTCCCAGGGGCCCTAGAATGTGGGGATGGGGGGAGAGCAAACGCAACCTCACACTCAGCTCCAGAACTAAAGGCTGTTGTCCTCACACCCATGGTCACCCTCTCCATAGCTCCCACCCTGAACTCCTTTTCTGTCCCTACTGTGTTCCCTAAATAAAAAAGCATGATTTTTGAAGTGTCTCTTTATTGTTTGTGTTGGGGAGGGGTGGGGGTTTACAGGCAAGCACACTTCATTCAGGGGCATCTCATGCATGACTCATAGCACAGTCTGGCCATTCATTAAAGCAGTTTTTTAAAGCCTCTCTGATTTGCAGTGCCCCTCTCTGTATTCTTATTGCCCTGGTGTCTGGCTGCTCATAATTACTGGCTAGGCACTGTGCCTTGGCCCCTTCTCCCCTCCTGCCATAAAACTTGCCCCTTTACTCTCTCAGATATTATGGAACAGCAGGCTGCCACAACATGGGAATGTTGCTTCTGCTGAGGTCTTAACCTAGTTAATAGACAGTGAAACCTTCCCTTTAAATGCCCCAAAGCACAGTCTACCGCCATTCTGCACTTGCACAACCTGTAGTTGAACTGCTCCTTACTGTGGTCCAGGCTTTCTGTGTACGGCTTCGTAAGCCACCGAAGCAAGAGGTAGGCTGGGTCTCCAAGGAGTGCTATTGGCATTTCAACACCTCCAATATTAATTTTTGGCTCTGCAAAAAAAGTTCCAGCTTGCAGCTTTTTGAAGTCAGGCGTGCCTAACGATGTGTGTGAGCAATGTACATTTCTCGACCATCCCATGCTGATGATGGTGAAATGGCCCTTTGTGATCCTGTAGCACCACTGCGAAGTACCTCTTGTGGTTTATGTACTTAAGATGGGGAGATGTTTCATCTGTCACCCCACCACAGTTAGAGAACCCCAATACAGCAAAACCCTCCACTATGTCCTGCATGTTGCCCAGAGTCACTACCCTCTGTAGCAGAAGGATATTGATTGCCTTGGCTATTTGGATCACAGTCGCCCCCAGTGTAAATTTCCCCACTTCAAATTGATTCCCAACTGTCTGGTGTTACAAGCTTCCACAGGGCTTTAGCCATTCGCTTCTTAACTGTCAGAGCAGATTTCATTCTGGCATTCCTGTGCTTCAGGGTGGGGGGAGAGTAGAAAGCAATTCACAAACTTCCATGAAAGTGGCCTTATACATATGAAAGTTTTGCATCTACTGCTTGTTGTCCCATAGCCGCATAACTATATTACCCCACTTGTCTGTGTTTGTCTTATGGCACCAGAACCAATGTTCCGCTGTGTCTAGAGGATCGAATACCGGCGGCATTTGCCAGTCACTTAGCTCGAGTGCTACGTAGAAGAGGGTGTTCTTCCTCATTCTGGTGGACCCTGGACTCAATGACCTCCTGAGGTCTTTCCCAACCCTATGCTTCTATGATATTCTGGATATACTCCATCATAAGGCACACCATGGTTAATATGCTTGCCATAATACTTATGCTGTTCCATGATGGGTTCCATGCTTATCCTGCATCTGCACAGATGACTAGTGGGGGGATGGGGGAGAAGGGTGCAAAAAGGCTGATTGACATTGCTTTCAAGTGGGGGGGGAAGGGGCGGGAAGATGAGTGCATTTGGAGTGCTGACATACCTGGAATGACCCGCTACACCGTTTTGGTCCCATTGGGCACTGGGAGCATAACCCACAATGCAAAGGGGTAGTAGGAACTGTGGGATAGCTACCCACAGTGCATCATTCTCAAAGTCAATGGTAGCTACCCGACGGGATGCACTAAATCGAATTCTTGTGCACAGTGGAGACGTGCACCTTTGACTTTACAAAATTGGATGCTAGAAAATTGACCATCTTTCAGTGTAGGCAAGGCCTGAGAGTTTCAAGACTTCAGAAAATAAATAAGAGGAAGTGCTGGCACTGTTTTAGAAGATTCAACAAGATTACTGCAATTGTTTGGCCATGTGTCAGAGATGGATCCAGAAAGAGTTCTACACATGATGGTACATACCAGAGTGCAAGGAACTTAGAAATCCAGGAAGAGCAAGGATGGGTGGGATGTCATTAAAGAATAGCATAGAACAAAAAGATTTAAAGGTGAATGAAACTGGCACAAGATCGAAAGTGATGCACAGACTTCATTTGGCCCTGTCATCAGTTTTCAGCTGACATGAAAATCCAATCTGAGATACCACCATTATTTTTAATTCAAAGCCTCAGGGAATCTGAGGCATCTCAGATCTGTGGTATCAGTTGGGAAATATTTACTCTTTTAAGACATCCGCCATGCATCTAACTAGGCATGTTAGTGCAAACTTGATTTCTATCAGCAGATGATGTGCTTCCACACAGATTCTGAACACAATTGTACAAGCCCATATTTGAAAATCAGGTTCTAATCTCCAAACCCATCTGCAAAATGAGAACAAATATCTACATTACAGAGCTACTCTGAGACTGACAAAGTGCCTTTAGATCTTTGGGCATAGAGTAGTAGTAGTCTTGCTACCTTTACCTTGTCTTACCCTGTTCTCTTCCTTTCCTTGTGGTGTTCAGTTCTTAACTTAGATTGTGAGTTCTGCTGGGGAGGGAGAACCCAACTTTGTTCTGTAAAGTGCCATGCGCCTCTGTAGCTCTGTGTAAATAATACTACAAAGGGGGAAAATGTTGTGGAGTTTGTTTGGTTTTTTTGCAAAGGGATGCATTCTATCTTAGTTTTTAAAATTGTATTAAAAAGTACTGAAGGATTTGGCCTAAGTTAAATTTAAATAGTTAGTTGCATGTCCACCTTTAAAACAATGGATAGATCTGCTTTATAAAGCTTGGATCTAGGTTTTGGTTTGGGATTTCAGATTCCACATAGCAAGGAAGGATTTGGATTTGCTCTTTGGCTATTATAAGAAATAAAATTGTTGCATGATGCAGCCATTCCCATGTCCTGTGTGCGCATGCATTATCCATAGAAAAAAATTCAGTGAGATTGTTTGAAGATGCTTTTTGCTTCCAGTCTGGTCATGCTGTGCTTATGATCACACCCCACAGGAAATGAGATGTGATCTGCATTTTTACCTGAGGTTTGCTTATTTTAAATCCTTGCCATGTGTTGTCACTTTTCTGAAATGACTCTACCTATGTCTGTCCACCTTCCTACTTTTGCAGCATGCCTCTGATTGTTGATTTACTAGACAGCAAGGAGTTGCTGGAGTCTTGCATTGACGAAGCAACAGGCTTGCCTGTTCCTAGTTTGACAACAGGAGTTCCAGAAGAGATGGCTCTTAGTTTCCTTCCTGCTGACACACAGGAGAGAGCTGCTGAAAAAACAGATCCTGCTGGTAAGGAAACGTACTGAATCATTGCCATTATTGCATATAGAGAGAGTGGTATGTGACACTGGAATTATTTTGTATCCTTGTAGATAGAACATGGTGTATAACTATATTGATGACGGGAGAAAAATATGTTTCAGGATTTAGGAACAGCACAAATACTACTGCTTTGTTTTTCCATTGCCTGCATTTTTCAACCATACTGTGTGCTGATTGCATCAGGGCTTAGAATACTGGTAATACAATGATCTTAGCTGACACTACTAGAATCATGGCATTCTGAGTGGTGTATCTATCTCTCACCACCTTCCTTAGGTATTTAAATAGCTCCCATTACCTCAGTGCCTCACATATTCAATGTATTTATAGTTTTGTGAACAAAGTAATTGTGGCCTGATGGGGAGTGAATTTACTGTTGCACAGCGCAGAGAATGCCAAGCTTAGGATACAGCACCACCCCAACTGCTGACCTGATGGCTGCTCAGTGTTAGACTACCTCTTTAAAGAGAGTAACTCAGATTTTTTTTAAAAAAATTGTTGTAATCTTTTTGCTATGAATAACTATGGCTGCATGTAAATATTAGTGTGACTGTTTAGGACAGCAGAGTGAGGCGGGGCTTGATAGTTATTTCAGCTGGGAACAATTTATTTCTCAAGCCAAATGTGTATGAGTGCAGAACCAAGAGAAAATATAATGGTTCTTTACGGGATTTACAAGAACCCCTAAATGGTATATATGCACACTTTTCTGAGGAGCTACTTTGAAACCAACTAATTCCCGAGAGAGAGATTCACTTATCTTCCCACACTCATATTGAACTTAATTGTCATTCAAGACTCCCTCCCTTTTGGATTCAGCACGTACAACACTAATTCATGGAAGTTAAATTTCTCAAGTGTGAACTAGCAGCTTTATTTCATACCAGCCAGATAGTTTGATCTTTTGCTAATTAGTAATCAGGCATGGTAAAGGTGAAATGCTAGATAATGCCATGCCAGCATTAACAGGACCTCAGGCTGTGTCTGCCTTTTTCAGCATTTGAAGACACATTGTTGAAACTGAAACATTTGGAAATGGAAGCCAGCCCAATGTCAGTGCCCTGTTCCAACATAAACATCAATATCAACAAACAGGTACTCTGGTTGCATTCCTGCAAGTTACTGAGCATGTTGTGATGATTTGGGGAACCCTTTTTCTTTATGATTTACATGTCTCACCTGCAGGTTTTTTGAAAATGTCTATAAATGATGTTGGAAACTGAAGCAAATCAAATGCATATGCTTTGTTTTACGGAGTTATTTTGTATGTTAAGTGAATAATTTGTGCTGGAAAATTAGCTAAAGGCCAGATTTATAAAAAAGTAGGTGCCTAATGGGATTTTCAAACATGTCTAGACACCCAGCTTCCATGTATACAAATGGTGCACAATCTAGTGCACTAGTCAATTTCATACAAGAACAGAATTGGGGGAGGAAGGCAAGAGGGTTTTTTAACCTTTTATTCTATTGTTTCCAATAGAGTTCTCAGTCCAATACACAACAAAGAATACACTATAACATAGGTTCATTAAATATCCTGGCAAAATGCTTACTGATTTTGGTATGGTCAGGATTTTACCCCACTGCACTTCATGGTTACTGTCTGCAAAACAATATTATTACATGAGGAATAATAACTTCATTTCATCTTGTCAGGAGTCTACTTCCGTCAAATAACTTATGTTTATCAGTTCTTTGAATGGAGATTTAGTGCAGATTTCACTGTGCTCATTTTCCTTACAAGGGAGTTGTACATATGAATTTTTTTGTTAGTTAGTATTGCCCTTTGAGCAAATACAAGGAAAGGTGCCATGAGGGCCATGGCATGGAGCCATGGTCTATAAAGCATTAGCCTAATAAAAAGTGTTTGTAAACAGACAAGTCACATAGAATGCAGTGTCCTATGTCTGGCTTCTCATCCTTTGCCTATATAAGTCTTACAAGCTCTTTGGGATTGCCCAAGAATGTGGGCTACTTTTTCCTTCTGCAAAGCGATCTGATTAAAAGCAATTCAGTCCTCATGTTACAAACCCAGAATGCTCATTGTATTTTAAATAGGAAGCAATAGCAAAATGACATTTACTACACCACAGGATTAGCCCAGGCAGGCTAAGGGTTTTTTGCTCTATCTCCCATTGAAGTCACTGGAGTTGTCTCTTTCAGTGAAGTTGGATCAGGATCTATTAAAGGTTTGGAGAAGTACATAAGTAGGTTGACTTGTGTGACTGCTGAGCCCATTGCCACGTTTCCTCCTTATTTTGAGAGAACGCTGTTGCTTCTGCATGTTCATAGCTATTACATATTGTGTTCATGTCTCTTTTAAGGGCTGATAACAGGGATGCCTGGTGTACCTTTCTGTATGGTGACTGCATTACAAAGATTACCAAGTCTCTAAGAAGATTAGTGGGTAGCTATGGGTCCTGTTATGCCAAAAGTAAACAAAGGCAAATGAACACAATTTATTTGAGAGTATCTTGATTGTTCATCTCCCTGTTGGCTTTAAACAAAAAGGTAAACAATTGTGTAATTAAAATCGAGAGAATAGAGTGAAATCCACTGTTCATAGTGTTCAGTTATGCTAGGGTAAACTAAATATGAGACTCATGTAATGAACTAGTCTAACAAATGGGTACTTGTACAGTACAGACATGATTGCGCAGACATCGCACAGGATACTGAATAACTGGATAATGGGAGTTCTGGATAATCAACAGATTTTTAAATGTAATAGATATTGGGCATCATAATGCTGTTTACATGAGTTTTACATAGCTGAGGTCTAGATAATGAAAGCTGAATTGTACTATGATTGTTTAGTTTCATAAATTAAGATGTCTTTTGCTAAGGACCTGTGGGTAACATTCTAAAACAGAGTTGTGAAAATGTAGTGTGTAAATGCTATTTGAATCAGTATTTTTCCTATAGGAGAGAATTGTTTGAGTAAAGCTTTTCAAGCTTTGCTGAGTCTAAGCGTGTGGTAATTTGAGAGAGATGGGTAAAAACAAAAAACTAGAGATTGACAGCTCAAATTGTATAGCTTATTTCAGATTTAGCCCTGCTATGTAGACGTGCCCTTGGAAATTCACAGCTTGTTGATGAAATGTTTCTCATGAAATAATCCTCAAAATAGTGATCTAAGAAGAATACTTAAAAACAGTATGGGAGTTGCTTTCCCTCCTCTCCCTTTTTTATCTTGTTTCTGAAAGCTGCTTCAAAAACTCCTGTGTACATGCCATACATAAAATCTGCTACAAAGTGCATACGTACAATTTGTACACGAGCATACAAATTGCATTCCAGCTCTTGCCTTGTACAAGAGCTGGAATGTACGTGGCAAGAGCTTGTCAGAGGCATGACAAATTGCACTGCCAGCAGAATGGGTCAGTAGTTCTCTGCTTGTGAAAGCAAAGCTGTGTCTGGTACCAGTGAGCAGAGAAGCTTCATTAAATGCCAGCGAATTGTTCATCAGCTCTGTTAGCTGAAAAACTCGAACTTCTTCTCCAAAGATCAGAGCTTGTTTTTCAGCATCACTTTTAACTGGTTCTTTGGTAGGAAAATATCTACCTATCTATCCATCCCCTTAGAAAGGGCAGAATCTCTTTGGAATGAGAGTTCCAAAATGAATGGCTTTATTCTTCTAGGCTGGTCCTGGCATTGCCTAGCTGCTCGCTGCCAAAATCTGTTTGAATGGAAGTATGTAATTTTGTCATTCCCAAACTTTTGACTAGCACGTTGGCCAAATTTCAGGAGCCTAACAAAGGAGAGCAATTAGTTCCTAAATACACTTTCAGACTTTGGATATTTGCAGACCTGAGTTAGATCTCTTTGCCAACTACCCACATTAATTGTCATATAATTTAGATATTGTTAATAGATGTCATGTGCCAATTACTTTTATCCTCCACCATTTCTCCTTTCCTTAAACACAGAATAAAACTGGCACAGGGAGATGTATGCTAATCTGAATAGAAATGTTTTCTTGGCATGAAAAGAAAAGCAACAATATGTTTTTATTTAAATATTTCCCTACACACATGCTACTGTATGAGAACCAGAAAGTGAAACTGGTGATAAAGAAGAGTGAAAGTGGTAGGCTAGATTCTAAGGAAACTGCAAGAAAAATAAACCACAGAATAGTGAAAAGTAAACAATATGCCTATATTTTTAGTTTTAATAGTCCAAGTTACTGATAGAACATTGTTACATGGAACAATGAATTGTAGAAATTCCATACTACAGTACAGATTTAGAGTCTCTCTGGATTTTTTTTTAATATTTCCAGTGTTTTCTGCAGAAAGTAAAGCTTTCATTTATAAAAACAATCTGGTTTCAGCAATAACCTTCTAAATGTGAACCAGTGCAGAGAAGATGTAGTGAGTTCAAAAAGGGTTTAAAAAAAACCTAGATAAATTCATGGAGGTTGGGTGGAGCAATGGCTATTAGGCAGGATTAGCAGGGATTGTGTGTTTCAGTTCTGTTTGACAGAAGGTGGGAATGGGCAACAGGGGATGGATCCCTTGATGACCACCTCTTCTGTTCATTGCTTTGGGGCACCTGGCATTGGCCACTGTGGGAAGACAGGATACTGGCTAGGTAGACAATAGGTCTGACCCAGTATGGCCGTTCTGATGTTCTTATGAGTTTGCTTTGCAGATAAACTTGGGGCCAGCTATTTAAAAGAGCTCAGCTCTGATTTAAGCATTTAAATGAGGCAGCTCCCATTAAAAAGAAGTGGAGCTGCTGGATGCAGAGCATGTCAGAAAATTTGGTCCTTAATTGAGAGGTCAGAAATGTCTCCTGTTCTTTTGAGTGAGGTATGAACTCTGAAGTCCAGTGTGGTTGGATTAATTTATAAGGATAGTTCACAGGAGTGAGGTTGGAATTTCAGCAGAATAAAGTCTCTAATAAAGTCAAAGCAGTGGAGGATTCAGAACAATGACAGGATGTGATTCTTTTATATACTTTCTCCTGTCAAATATCATCAGTTGTATCCAGAAAACACTCTAGCTAGAGCTGGAAAATTGTCAAGATGCAGCTAATATCTAAATATTCCAGCTTTCTCCCCCTTTGTTTGCCATATAGCACTGAGGAAGGGTTCCCAGAAGGAAAGATATTAGAGAAATGGAAAGACAAAGAAGGGAAGAAAAGATCTCAATGATATGGAGAGGAATTAATGAGAAGGGTTAATTACTTGGTACAATAAGAAGCTTGTTTTTGTTGTTAAATTATTCCATGTAGTTACAAACTTCTGCTAAATACAGTAAACGCTGTGTTATCTGGCACTTCATCAACCGGAAAGCTCAAATAACCTGCACTTCTGATACCTCCCAATACAAATCTTCAATCTAGTAACCAAGACTAGTGGACTGCCCAGGAGGTTATGCAGTTGCACATTCTGCACTCCTCTTTTATGCAAAAGAGGCAGAAGACAAGGAAGCAAGCTGCTATCAGGGATTTGTTAAATAAAGCAGCTCCCAGGGTGTGTCTTAGGTCGTTAGAATCAGTCCAATTTGCTACACCTTCTAAAGCTACGCTGGTAATTGGTGGTGATAATGATGGCCCTGAGGCAATGTAAGATCCTGAAGTACCTTCTGAATCATCAAAGAAAGATTAAATTATGTTCAGTGTAGCTTTAATGTTTGTGTAGTGATCTGGGTGTATGCCCTGTGCTGCTCATACTGCTATGTAGTGTCCTAAGATAACTTTACCTGTAAGTGCCTTGAGAAACCAGATACTCTGCAGTGCAGTATTATACTGGATTGGTGAGTATCTGTGTAGTATTTTATACTTCATTCATTTTATTGTATTCTAATTCTTTGAAAATTCGTATTCCATTGATAAAGTATAACTCTTAGTTAAACAATTTTTAATTAATCTGCATCTTCCATACCTTCAGCATGGTGGAGAACAAAGATTTTTACTGTATTTTTATTAGCATTTCATATATTTACAGTGACTGTGTCCCTTCACCCCCAACATTTGTTGGCCATAATTATTGGCAGCACTGGTTCAATTAAAAACAACCTATTTTACATTGGCAGTGGCTGTTTAAGGTTGGCACAACCTTTGCCTTTGGATATTGCTGAGATAGGTGAATATTTTCACATCTGTGTTTAAAGTTAGGTTTATATGTCCATACTTAGAAACCTAAATAAGTGCTGAACATCCATCCGCTCTTACTGAAAATCTTCATCATTTGTCATTCCAGTTACTAGAAAGGTCATCCTTTTCCTTGTTGTCTTTGGTGATGAGCACAGAGAGTATTAAAATGCTTTCTGCTTACAAGCCTATGGGCCAAATACTGCTCTTTCAATGCCCAGCAACAGCTCTGGCTTCAGTGGGAGTTCTCCTGTGACTAAGGCCAGCAGGATTTTGGCAATATGTTGAACACTGTAGGGGGGAGAAGATTTGCTTGAAGAAGAATCAGTCTTGCTTCTCAAGTGATTAAGTATATGGTGAGGAATGTGGGGCTCTGAAACTTCCCCTGCTGTGTTGCGCCCTGAGAGAAGGGTCGTAACGTTTTAGTTTCCACTTGGTCGATCAGCATCTGTCACTCACCAAATAGCAATTTAGCAGATTGAAAACTTGATTAACACTGTGCAATTAAGGAAAGAAGAACATAGAACCAAAAAATCCCAAACCCCTGTAGAATAGATATTGCAGCTTTTGACTGATCCTAGTGTGTGTCTGACTAGTACATTACTCTAAAGTCATTTAGTGAGAAAAGTAGTGTGGTAGCATTACGTGTCTGGCTGTTGCCTCTCCTATACTACTGGGCCTAAAGGGGGGAAGCTCTTGAAGTTGCACGTGAGAGCTGCCTACTTAGGATAAATTGGTTTAAGGTGAAAGATACTTTCTTGTTTAAATAACTAGGATTCAACACCCCCTTTCCCCCCCCAATGCCACATGGCTACATTCACCGAGTGTCATAGTGTGGAAGGTTGAGCATTGCTCATGTAAATTCTGAGCTCCTTGTTTTTAAAAGCTTTTCTAGTCCTACAAAGCATTATGTGCACAGGGTGGTACGAGCAGATCTTTGCCAACATGCTATTAGTAAAACACATTATTTTCTAACAATAGGATTTAGAATAGTTAGCACATTTCATCTGAAGAGCGTTTTGCCTGTCCTTGTGTACTGTCCAGTAGTGTGCACAAGGGCTTTGCTTTACAACAAGACAGAAGCTGCACGTAACACAAGTAAGGCTATTGACGCTGCACACAACACCAGCACAATCATCTGCACTGAGCAATGGGTGAGTCTATCACCCCCATTATGCACCTACTCCCATGTGCGCCAAGTGGAGGACGGCCAGGTGGAGCTAACAAATGGATGTGCCCAAGGAGACATGGGCTGAAACATGTTCCTCAATGTGGTAATGAAGAATTTCACTCAGTGCTCTCCTGACACCTCACTGCTGCTATTAGTCAGGAGGTGCAGTGGTAGGCTCATTACAGGGGCAGGGGGCAGAGTCCCTTGTGGTACACCTCTTGTAACACTCAACCCCCGCGCTGTGTAGGATCAGACCCTTGCTAGTTAACCCTTTAACTACTGTTTTAAAAAAAGTCAGAAATTGTTTCCCTGTGCTTTGAACATTTGCCTTTTCTGATATTTTTCCCCGCTGAAGCCTTGTGGTACTGTGAGTGTTTGTTGCCTCAGCCCAGCCCAGGCTTTGTCATGGAGCGGATGCTCCTCATGAATGTTTTCCATTTCTAGGATGATGTGGTGAAATTGACAGATAAGTGTCTTAATAACGCAATTGAGAGCCCAGCGGCAACATCAGAGCGTCGTCTTCCTGCAGACATAAAGAGCAACATCCTGAAGGCACAGGCAGAGGCAGCACACAAGGTACACACTTTGCTAAGAAGGATTCTGCCATTCTCTGGTGTTCCCTTTGGGACTGGCTAGAAGGATCACTATCAGAAAGCCTCAAAGCATAACCCTTTCTGCTTTGAGTTTGACTCTCATGATACACCACTGTATTGGAGAGGCTGGTTTACTGGTCTAGTCTTTAGCTATGAAGACTCTGTAACTAGGTGGTCAAACCGTGGCAGAGTGGAATTGCTTTCTGCCCTTCAGATACACTGACCACTGTGCCAGTCTTGAGCTATAATATCGCAGTTTTTCCTTTCAACAGAGATAAAGAGCTGAATAAGCACGGTGCTTGCATTGCTAACAGCTGTGTTAAGAAATAGTATTTGTTTCTTTGAGGACCTGGCTGGGCGGTTTTCCATTAGCACTGAGGTGTCACGAGGAAAAAAAATAATTCAGACTGCTTTGTTTGAGTAAGAGACACGTGGCACGCACACACCCTGGGAACGGAAACTCCAGGCTTCTCCATGAATCTCATCAGGGACACAAAGTTGGAATTAAATGTTGGAAGCTTATTTTTATATTCATTTTCTTTTAGGTCACAAGGGAGGATAGCGTCTCAGACAAGAACTCCAATAATCAGGATGCCTCTGCCAGGTACTGCATAGGACTAGGGGAAAGAAGCAGTGTGCTTATATGACCTGAGCATAGGACCGAGAATCTGCAATGCTGCAGGCATATTCCTATATCAATTCTTAGGCCACGGCTATACTTACATGCCAGAGATCATTCTTCTGGCATTTGATATAGCAGGTCTAGTAAAGACCGCTAAATTGAACACTGATGGCACCCTCGCAGTCACAAGGAGTAAGGGAAGCTGAGGGGAGCATTGGCTCCCGTTAGCCTTCCGCTGTGAAGATGATATATCTCAGCTTAAGCCAAGGTATGTCAACTCCAGCTATGTAATTTATGTAGCTAAAGTTGCGTACCTTAAGCCGAGCTTCTAGGTCTAGTATAGACTTGGCCTTACTAGTGGTTTAGGGCAAGTCATTTAAGTCCAGCTGTGAAAAGAGAAATAAGTTTCCACATCTGTTAATTTAATATCTTGTAAGGTTTAATTGGGTAGTATGTGTAAAACACTTCAGAGATAAACATCGCTATGCACTGTACTTGCTAAGTATTGTTTGGTATGTGTGAGAATTCATATACTCATAATCTGAGCTTTCCATCTTTTTCCTCTTTAATCCAGCAATAACATTACCTTTTTTAGGAAAAACTTAAAAAACAATGAATAATCTAGATGGCACCATGAGCTTTTGTGGGCACAACTCATGTCTTCATCTGAAGACGTGGGTTGTGCCCATGAAATCTCAGGATACCATCTCTACATGTTTTGTTAGTCTTAAGGCGCTGCAAGACTATTTGTTGTTTTTTAAGTTTTTCCAGTTACAGACTAACTCGACTACCCCGTGGATCTTTTTTAAGGTAATTTATCATATTGAAAGTTGCTACATGGGCAGTCTGAGACAATGAAATTGTATTGTGATACATGGAACAAGCACAGTACATGCAGGGACTATGCATGATATTCCACATTTCCCCACTAGAATATTTCAACTCTGTTCCAGGGAACAGTGAATAATTTAGTCTCAATGGCTTACCTTTTGGCCACACTGCGCAGAGTTCCAGCAAAGGAGTTTTTAATCATGTGAATGCCTGTGTGCAAGAAACTAACATCTCATTTCACACAGAATGGCTAGATTTGAACTAGGTACACAGAGGTTAAAGGGTTAAAGTAATAACTTTGTGACAAATTATTTGAGATATTTGTGTGACAGGCCCCAGTACACTTGCATAATCAAATTCTAGGCAAGAGTTTAGCAGGGAAGAAAATATCTCCATCCTGATAGGTGGATAAAGAACTGGCAATGAGGATTTGTACCTGGTTTTTTTTGCAGGAGCAGCCTGATCTCAGGGAAAGCACAGAGCAGCCTGCTGCCCACCAACCCAGTATTTCTGGAGTCAAGAGAGGCGCTGAAAGAAATCCCTGCCTCAAATGCCTTCCTTCCGTAAGTGCTCTGGGAAGGAATGTTACCGGGATAAGGAAACAGCTCTGAGATTAGCCTGGGAAAGATGAGAAACAGCTGCTAGCTAGCAGAAGGAGCAGTCAAACCTCGGGAAGAGGAGGAGAAGAAAAGCTTGGCTGGCTTCATCTGCTGACTCTTCTTTCACACACACTCATTAGGATCTTCAGAGTGCATGAAATTAAATAGCAACAGAGCAGAATAATACCACAGAATGTGCAGATAATTGCTCTTAACATTATCCTTTAGCCTATGAAATTACCCCTTAAATTATTTAAAATCAAATAAGTAGCTAAAAGGAATTTGATCAAGGAAGTGGTCGAAAAAATACCTAAATAGAATAGAAATACTAGTGTGTTTGAGGTATTTTAGATTACTGTGAGAACAGGGTATTTTAATGCAATTGTTCCTGTGTGAATCTAAATGCAACTGCAGTGCCTCAGAACGGATATATGAGAGAGTGAAATTAAGCTAGAAATGAGCACCACTCTGGAGTTAAGGCCTGGATCATTGACCCTCTCTTCCTTAGTGTTTGTCTGTAAAATAGAGATGAATGCTTACCCACCATAGTAAAGTCCTTTGAGATCTATGGATGACAAGTGCTAAGCATGGCCATTATTAGGGATGTGAACAACTAGTTGACACGCTAGTCAACTAGTCACTTCCCCTCCCCCCAACCTTGCTGCCTCTGTCAGAAAGAGACAAGAAGGGGAGGAGGGGCAAAAAAGAGGAGGGGGTGCTTCAAAGCGGCAGTGCCGTGTAGAGCCTGGGGCCAAACCCCAGGCTCCACACGACGCTGCTGCTACCTTGAAATGCTGTGTGCAGCCTGAGCCATCTGGGGACTGTCCCGCTGACCCTGGGCTCCATGTGGCACTGCCGCTTTGAAACGCCGCAGGAAGCCCGGGGCCAGCGGGGAGCTGCTTGAGTCCCTGCAGTGCTTTCACCTTTGAAGTGTAGCAACAGCCCTAGTCATTATTGGTTTTATTTGCAGGCTTTTCTCTGGCACTAAGGGCTATAGCATGTGAGCCACTCAGAGTAATGATGTCGGTAACAGTGGGAACAGAACCCAGATTCCCAGTCTAGTGCCTAAACCACTTTTTTCCTCCAGTAGAGTTGAGTTAAATTCTGACAGTAGTTGGCCTCCAGTACCTGGAGAGCATCACCTGTGCTAAGAGTTACTACAGGTTGAACCTCCCAAATCCGAGACTCTCTAGTCTGGCAACATCCATTGTTCAGCAAGAACCCTGGCGTTAGCAGGGACAGGTGACTAAGGAGTCTCAGCCACAGCTGGGCAACCCCTGGCTGCAGTGGGGCTGCCTGTGGTCAGGCGGCCCCAGCCAGGAATCCTGGCAAACCCCCAGAGGCAGCAGGGCCGGGGTTATTGGGCAGCCTCTGCCAGGGAACAGCCTCCCTCCACTCCCCGGCTGAAGTGGGGCTGGCGGAGGCGGGCGTCCCGAATCCCCAGCAGCAGTGGGGCCAGCCCTAGCAGGAGGGTGGGACAGCTGGGCGCTCCAGCTGGGGAATCCCCGACAGCAGCAGGACCGGCAGTGGCCAACCAGTTACTGCTGAGAGCCTGGGGAAGCAGGGTAGGGGAGCTGTGCCAGACCAGTGTTAGGGGAGCCAGCGGCAGGGCAGGGAACCTCAAGGAGAGGAGCCCGGGAGCGGGGCAGCCAGCAAGGGAGCACTGACCTCCTCTGGTCCAGCAAACTCCCTGGTCTGGGACAGCTCAAGTCCCCATGGTGCTGGACTAGGGAGGTCCAACCTGTAGTTTAACTATCCTTCCTGTGTGGAATGCAAAAAAGCAAACAGCATCAATCATGGAAAAGGTGCATTAAATTTTAGTGACATGTGTAATTGTTTCTTCCCCAATTAGATTACTCTGAATCCTGCTCTCAAAATAGAGGTGTCGCTAACATCAGCATTTGGCCCCTAGTGTATTTATCTTGGTGGTGTCATTTTTATAAATGGTTCTGTTGATATACTGAGACACATTAGTACACAAGCTTCATTCTAATCACATCTCTAAAGCCTCCATGGAAATCAATGTGTCAATGAAGATTTTCAGGAGGAGTTTATAACGTTATTTATTGAGCTGCTACCTTGATAGACTTCCCTTGTGCATGGACTAAATACTATAATTGCACATATATTTGAGGGGCAAAATATATATTCACATGGTTCTTCCTTTGCTTAATCTCTTGTTCCCAGAGAAGAATTAGCATTGTTTGTGATTTACTGCCTGTAGTGCCTTTAATTTCTGAAGGTCTTTTCCAATCCTATCAAACACGAACATAAAGAGCTGGTGAGTGTTTGCTCAGCTTGCTGACGTGGTGTCAGTAGCACAACATGTCAGAAACAGAAAATCATATAATCTGAGAGAGCAGATAATCATGAGATTTCCATAGGGGACAAGGATGATTTGTCGTCTTTGTTCCTATACTTAAATCAGTTTGTCTGCACTCTCTCGTTGTACGAATAACATTTAGGAACATATTCATTGCTAGTCTGGATCAGTCCTATGAACTGTCTAGCCCAATATCCTCTCTGACAGTGGGCAGTACCAGATTTTTCAGAGAAAGGTGCAAGAATCCCACAGTCAGCAGATATAGGCAAATCCACCTATGAAGGTCTCATTCTGATCCCTTAGAAACTGGCCGAAATCCAGAAGCACCATGGTTTTATATCCATTCCAAATTTTCTCTTAGCACTAACTGTAATAATTCTGGAAATTCTTATCAACATATAAATGTCCAATCTCTCTTTGAATCTTAGCCCATGTCTTCACTCTGCAGAAGATCAGTATTGCTGTGATGGATCTTCTGGATTCGATTTAGCAAGTCTAGTAAGACTCACTAAATCAAACTCAGAGGGCACCAATAGTCAATAGAATGTTTATCAGCTACTCAATAGGGGAAGGCAGTCCTGCTCAGTCCTGGTTTGTGCCAGGACCAAACCCCACTGAGACGCTGCAATTTAAAAGGCAGTAGAGCCGGACATCATGCCCCCCCACCTCCTACTGCATTTTAAATTGCAGAGCTGCAGTGGGACTTGGTCCTGGATTGGCAGCCTCTCCCTGCCCCTCCTCCCCTCTGATAGAGGCAACACTGGCTCCTGATGCCCTCCTCTCCCACCCCTCTGCCCGCTTGCTACCTCTAATATAGAGGCACCAAGTGCGGGGGTGCCGGCGGAGAATGTGAGTAATCGACTTGACTACCCGATAAGCTTAAGCAGTTGACTAATTGACTACTCTCTTACATCTGTTGTGTAGACTGGTCTTAGTAAATTCTTATCCTTAGTGGCATCCTGTGGCATTGAGTTCCAGAGTCATTACATGTGGTGTTAAAAAGTATTTCCTTTTATCAGTTTGAAATATGTCATCTTTCACTTTCATTAACTCCTGTGGTTTTGTGTTGTGAAACAATGAAAACTGAAATTTCCGATCTGTCTTCTAGAGCACTCCTTGTTTTATTACATCCCCTTTTATTTGCCTCTCTTGTAAGGCAAACAAATCTGTCTTTTCAAACTCGTTCATAAGTGTGTATCCATGTCGTTGATCGTTTTTGTGGCTGTTTCTATGAACCCTTTAATTCTGCAATATCCTTTGTGAGAGGGGGTGCACGCTGTATTCCACACAAAACTAAGTATTATAATCTTTTTATTCTCTATGCTACTACTTGTGCATCCTTGTTTGCTTTTTCATCATAAGCTGAGGTCTTCATTGGGTTCACAGTGACATCCAAGTCTCTTTCCTGAGTTGATGCAGTTAATTTGGAATACTGTAAGGAGTCCAAGTAGATAATTTTTCCCTTTTAATGTTAATTAATTTGCATTTATTAACACTGGGCTTCATTTGCCATCGATGTTGCCTATTCACCTTACTTAGGTCACTCTAAAGTTCCTGACAGATGTCTTTAGACTTGACACAGTTATGCAGAATAGCCATCTGCAGATTTTTCTGCCTCACTGCCTGCCCTCTTTTCCAGATCAGTAGAACCTCAGTGTTATGAATGTCTCAGGAATGGAGGTTGTTCATAACTCTGAACAAAGCATTATGGTGGATGGAGATGGTTTGTAACTCTGAACAAAGCATTAGGGTGGTACTTTCAGGTTTTCAACTGAACAGTGGTTTAATACAGTTTTGAAATTTTACTATGGTGAAGGAAAATGCTGCTTTTAACCATCTTAATTTAAATGAAACAAGCACAGAAACCTTTTTACCAACAGATAGACGGGGTGCTCAATTTTTTCCCCCCCCGAATACACAGAGGTTCCTCAAAGGCATAGTGAAGTTCTTCCTCCAACCCAGACTTCCTATCCCACAATGGGATCTTCATTTAGTATTCAAATGGCTGACAAGCCTGCCCTCTGAACCTGTGGCTACTTGATCTCCGTCTCACCTTTCCATGAAGACAGCATTTCTAATCACCATTGCCTCAACAAGAATGATGGAGAAGATAGCAGCTCTGATTGTGCATCTCCCCTTCACAGTGTTTTTCCCTGACAGTCATGCTCAGACCACATCTAAAAGTTCACACTCAATGTGACATCCAAATTCACATGAACCAACTCATTCACTTTTAACCCAAGTTTCACCAGGATAATAGGGAAGCCATCTTCTTCCTCGACATAAGGAGAATCTTGGCCTTGTATTTGGACAGGACAAAAGCTTTTGGAAAATCTGCTAGGTTCGTCCTCTCCCTTGCAGATAGGACTAAGAGCATAGTGTTTTCAGCTCAAAGATTCTCTCAATGGGTCTCAAATTGTATCAAACTCTTATTGGATTTGCAATTTAGCACCTCTGTCTATAATACACGTGTGCTTGCTAGATAGACTTCCTCACCTGTTGCATTCTTCAAGGGTGTCCCTGTATCAGAAATCTGCAGAATGGCTACCCAAGCACCTGCGCATACCTTTAAGAGCTCTGTGCCATCCTGAGGCACTCCGCTGCAGACGCCAGATTCAGCTCCCCGATACTCTCATCCATAAAAGGCTCAACTCTGAAGCCCCGATCTCCAGTAGGAGACATTGCTCAGGACTCATCTACAGTGGAGCGCCCATAGGGACACAACATAAAGAAGTGGAAGTTACTCACCTTGTGCAGTAACAATGGTTCTTTGAGGTATGTCCCTCAGTGGGTGCTTCCTGACCCCCTCCTCCTTCACTCTATTTCAGAGTTCTCCTCTCAAACTCTATTGTAGACAGGGAACTGCGGAGGGTTTGCCTGCGTAACACTCGTTAGCGTTGTGGCAGAGCAGAAGGTGGGGATGGGGACATTGGGTATACAGGCCAAACAGACACAGTTACTGAAATTCTCCAATCAGCAGCATGGGAACGCGCAAGCACACCTACAGTCGAGCGCCCATGGGGGGACACCTTGAAGAATCATCGTTAACTGCACAAGGTGGGTAACTGCTTCATCTCTGTATGCAAGCTTGAGATGGGCACTGCAAAAAATCTCCTCTGGGAGGATACTGTTTGCTGCCTGGGATGTCTGTAGTACTTAGGCTTTCAGGAATCTATGCCACATAGCACTAGACTACAGTGGCCAGTACTGAGGTGGCTACAGGTCACTTGGCAATCACATCAGCATCTTTCTTCATGTACATGAATTTCCTCCTTGCTCTATATTGATTTGTTGTGTTTCCAGGCTAAGCTGTCATAAAAGCAGTGCTGATTATTTCACACAGCCTCTGTGGTGGGATGAGAATGTTTTCTTCTTTCAGGCATGCACTAGAGGAAGATAATGCCACCTCTGGTCCTGAAGAATCACCGATTCCAGTTATTCTGGCTTCCGCAGAGGAGATTGCAGTTTTAAAGGTTTGCACCAGCTGTTTGTCCACGTGTGCAGCTCTTCATTTCACACTAAAGCACTGACACTTATCAGTTTAATACAAAAGGAATGGCTCTGTGCAAATATTAAACTTTACAGCAGCATACTTGTCTCACACTTTTACCAAATTGTGACCCCATTTTAAACCCCACTCTGGGCTATGTCCCTTTGTGTTGTCTAGCCAGTATTTTCTAAACTGGCTGGCCAGCTCATCGCCTGAATGAATCTGTTTTTATCCGATGGTTTTGGTGTCTCTAGGAACAAATACTAAACGTGAAATTCTACCATTTGAATGCACATGTGCACCTCACACTGAAGTCAATAGTAAAGGCAGGGTTGGGGTCTGGAGTGTTTGTTACTTAGATTTTTGACATAGTGAGCACTGTGTTTCCATCTTGAGATAATTAAATGACAGTGACATGGGATTCCTGTGATATTACATTAGGTTAAGGGGCTTTGTATGTGATTCTGAATTCTCATTACAGAGGACTTATTAGCAGCTGGCCTCTAACCAATATTATGCTGCCAATTTCCGTGCACAGCTACATCTGCTTTTCCCAAGTATAGATCCTTAATCCAGAGACTCCACTTAAACTATTGTATTATCCACAAGTGCTGTGGATGATTTTACATCTACACAGCAACGTGGGTGTAAAATCAGTGAGCACAATACCTAGGCTGGGGAGCTGAGAATAGAAGAGCATGTTAGTAAAGACCATTTGATGATAATCTTTTCTGTTTAAAAATTAACAAAACTCAGGCCTGGCAATGGGACTGTTAATTGAAGACGGTGCTCAGAAATCAAGAAACCACTAGCATACTCCATCTTGTGACTAATGGGGATTTAATTAATAACTAGCCAATTAGCCTATCATAAGACGGGATTTTCAGGTCTCTCCTCCACGTAGGTTTTCTCTCCTGAGCCTCCGGTCTCTCTCTCTGTCTCTCTCTTACTCTTCTCCTCTCCCTCCTGCCTCTCACTCAGGGGACTGCAGAGCCCAAATGGTCGTTTGAGCGCCGCACTCTCCGTGCTGCATGACGTTCACGTCCAGGGGGCAGGGCCTGGAGCCGCTGTAACGCCGCACGTCACCGCCCCGTCCCCCTTCGCTTCCCGCTGTGGCGCTTGGCTGACTTCTGCGCCGCTCAGCTGGGCCACCGCGGGGAGCAAGCAGCGCAAGTGGCTGTTTGGGCCCTGCGCTCCCCATGCAGCACGGGCCTCCCAGAGGGAACAGCCGGCATTTCAGGCAACCACGCCCCCCAGAGGGAACAGCCAGCATTTCAGGCAACCACGCCCCCCAGAGGGAACAGCCAGCATTTCAGGCAACCACGCCCCCCAGAGGGAACAGCCAGCATTTCAGCAACCACGCCCCCCAGAGGGAACAGCCAGCATTTCAGGCAACCACGCCCCCCCAGAGGGAACAGCCAGCATTTCAGACACTGGGCTACTATATTATATTAATAATAATAATAATAATAATAATAATAATGGGTTATTTTACAGAGCAGTCCAGATGACCTTGATGTTTCGTTAATATCACTGGCGGAGAATCTAATTGACTTTACAGAAGCCGTTCCTCGGGTAACTGTTTCAAAAGCAATTTTGTAAAAAGAACGTAGATTTGATTCAACTGTTGACTATTTATAAAGGAAAATGTAATCTCTTTATAGATAACTGGTCATTTGGCATCTGTCCATTGGATTTGTGAGAGATGTAGCAGCAATTTCATGGCTGCTGGTCTAATAACAATCCAAATGAGCCTTAGGTGACTGCTCTGACCTGTTGGGGGTTTATATGGATACTCTCCACATTATGGATATGAATAGGGGAGCCGACAGCCATGCTGGGTCTTTGGGAAAGGTGAAGGGGCAGTTCTGTGCTCCTGGAAGGGGTTCAGGATGAAGGGGCGGGGTCAGGGACAGCCAGCTCTCAGTACCACCCAGACTACAGCGCCACCCCCTCCTCCGGCCCTCAGAGCCACGCAAAGCATGTTGTGCGGTGCTCCAGTGGTGACTTAAAGGCAGGGGCGGCCCATGGCTATAGGCGGACTTGGCCACCTCCTAGGGCGCTGCCGCCCGGGTCGCCCGATGATGATGTCACAGGGCGCCCGCTGATGACGTCAGGCCATTGATGGCCCTGCAGGCAGGGTCGCCGATCGCACGCCCCACGTGGGGCGCCAGCTGCTGCAGCCAGCCTCAGGCGACTCCTGTTTAAAGGGCCTGTGCAGTAGCAGCAGCAGCAGCTGGGAGCCCTAGGCCCTTTTGAATCGCTGGGCCCAGGGGTAGTTAACTCATTCCTCCCTCCATCAGTGGGTCTGGCTGTGAACCAGCAGCGATGTCACCTGACTTGGTTACAAGTATCATAGTTTAGTTTGTAGCAGCTTTCTGTCCACAGCAGGGATAGGGAAGGCATGCTCCCAAAGCAGCACCCAGGGCAGTGTACTCTGCAATGTCTGTATTGCACGGGGGGGGGGGGGGGGGAGAGGAGGATGATCTGCCAAACCAGGTGTAGAAAAGGGGTCTGATCCACACCTCAAAAAGCAGTGGGCTAAACTGGTTATTGCAAGGCAGCTATGTGCTGAATCACAGCTGGCCACTGCACTAATCAATTATGAGCCACGCAGCCTGCAGACACACATCCTATTTAGAGTCCATCACTCTTACAAGCATCTTGATTCAAAGCCCTTAGCAATGGTGCAGGCTGACGAGATATAAAAGCATGACAATGCTGCTAGCAGCAAATTAACTTTTGACTCAAAAATTGTTTTGAAGAAACAATGTTTCGAAAGCATTTTGCATATCATTGAAACTTTTCCAGCATGTTGATTTTCCTTTGGCAGGTGTCTTCCCAGCCCACAGTTACACCCAGGTGGATCGTGCCAGTGAGTTATTCAAACATACTTTTTGTTTATTTGAAATTCAGAGTGGAGATTTAATGGTATGTTCTCAAAAGTAGTTTAGTTTTGTGTCAAATTTTATACAGGCAGCTATTTTTTGGCACAGCTTGTTTAGAAAGATCTCAAAATGGATTTTGAGATTTAATCATCCTTCCCACCCTGTTCAAAAGCCATATTCATTAATATTGGGCTGTTGGGATCCAGGTGGTGAAACTGACCAGCTGTTTGTCGGCTCTGCGCCGCAGCCATGTAAATTTAAATGAAGCGTGATTATTTAAATCGCCGCATCATTTTACTATGTCTGGTAGCCTAATCTACTTGCCTCTGGCGACAAGAGGCATGTAGTCTAGACGTACCCTTAGGCACTACTGGTAATGTACTTGTCCCCTCAACACAGTGCTTTTGACCCTAGTTTCCTGTTCTATTCTCCCAAATTCAGAGTGGAATGATTTCCAACGGGCCTTTGGGGAATGATGTTTTAGCTCTAAAGGCAGTGAAAGGCAGCACGGAAGCATTGTCGCTCTCAGCTGGCTCTCCATCACAGCAGACAGCTGAAATTCTTGCAAGGTAAGGGCTCTTCCCCAGCTGTCGCCTGTTGCCTTGGGTGGAGGTTGGGAGAATGTTGTCTTGTTCAAATATCAGCTGGAGTAGTTACATTCTGTCCATTCCTGCAGTTGGGTACGGTATGTTTCACCTCCTCTCCTGTGCTTCCGGGCACTGTGGCTGTACTATGGTTTCATTTCACCTTACACTGCTGTGTTTAAGTAATTGCTGTCTATAGTTTGTGTAGAGGTAGATAGAGCAAGTGATGAAAAGCACTATACAAAAAACAAAGCTTTATTTTTAAAATGCTGACAAGGAAAGTGAAGCACAACGAATAACAGAAATGCAGTTGGAGAGCTCAGAGGTAAATCTGTCATCATAAAGTCTTCCAATAACATAACAATTTAGTTAGCTCTGCATGAAAAAGGAAACAGAAGTTGTGAATTTCTGGAAATCTCTTCCACATCCCAGTGGACCAATATAGAACAACATACCCAGCAGGTTTAAAAACCTCAAAGACATCAAAGACAAACACGTCGTCATTTACAGGGACATTTGAAATGGGTCCCCCACCAAAAAAAGAGAGATTAAATACCAAACAAACATTTTGGAAATGAGAAGAAACATAAATGGCATAATTAGATATTTGGTCAGAACTGTTTCTGGAAATTTTTCAGCTGAGTTTATACTTTCTTTAGCCCTTGACTTCATTTTTGTCTTGTTCCAATTTACAAGGCAATAAAATCTGCTGAGTATCATCAAACTTGTAAAAGCCCCATGCTTTTGACCTTTAAAAAAGAATTCCTATATTGCCATTCTGCTCCCGATAGTGTCTGTCTACCCACCCTTGAAAATGTTTTGTAATAAACTGAATATTTTGCTCTGACCATGGGTAATGCTGACTAAATAAGGTTATTTATTTATTTACATCAGGGGTAGGCAAGAGGTGGCTAGCAGGGCCAGATTTGGCCCACCAACCCTCTGGATCCATGGCCACCTCGCCAGCACCCTTACTACACAGCAGCTCATGCTGTTTTAAACAGCTGACTGCTGGTTGCTCTGCAAGCTGGGGACGGATGAGTGAATCTGTGTGCTGTCCCTGCCCCCAGCAAAATCCTTCAGCTCCCATTGGCAAGTTTCTGGCCAATAAGATCTGAGAAATTTTACTGGAGGCAGGGGCAGAGCGAAGCCTCCTTTCTCCCTCCTTCCCAGGCTGGAGCAGAGCCATGTGTAGTAGACAGGCGGAGGCTGTCTCGGGTTCCTGCTGGGCTGCTGGCTGGGAACCACCTAAGATTGTCTCTGAGCCACAGCCTGCCTCTGGCACCCCTCTTCCTCTCTCTCCCCCAACTACCTGCCCCTGATCACTGCCCCCTCGGGCCTTAGGTCACCACCCAAACCCTCTGTATCCCCTCTCCCCATCTCCTCCAGGTCACAACTCCCTGCCAGACCCTGCACCCTCTTCTACCCCCTCCTGCAGGCTAGACTCCTCTCCTACCCCATCCTGCAGGCTAGACTCCTCTCCTGCACCCATACCTCCTCCTAGACCCCTGCACCCCAAGCTCCTGCTCCAGATCATAACCCCCTCCTTCACCCAAATTCCCTTAGACACCACACCCCCTCCTTCACCCCAGTCCTCTATCTCCAGCTCCCTTCTGCACCTCACCTGCCACCCCAGGCTCTGCTCCTCCTCCATAGAAGTGTGGCCCTTGACCACTTAACAAAATCTTAGTGGCCTCCCATTAAAAATTATTGCCCACCCCTGCTTTATGCCAAAGAAAACTCCTTTGATTCCAGATTAATAACATGCCATGTTCTCTCTCTCTCTCTCTCTCTGCCCCCCTCCCCCCCCCCCCCCGCCCCAGTGGAGGAAAAGGAGATTGGAGACTTTAGTCATTCGCGGGTGTGAAAAAACACCCCCTAAGCAATACTTTTAGTGTTGAAAAGCACCAGTATAGACGGTGCTTTATTCCCAGGAGAGCTCTCCCCAGCGATTAGTGTGACTACACTGCCCATATCCTAGTGCTGTAACATGGGCAGTGTAAACATACCAACTGCTAATTGTTCTTCTGCACTTTGCTCTTGAGCAGTCGAGCATGTAGGCTAGTTACTGGGTGTACTCTAGGCAGCAGACTGTGTCCTTTTCTCCTCCATAGCTGTGCGCGCTTACGCTCCAGCTGTCATATAGTTTGTTGGGACCCAGCTAAACTCATGGTCTTTGCCCTAGTAGTAGCATCCTGCATACTTCCCAGCAGATTGTTCCACAGAAGAGCATATTTACAGCATCTTCACTTTGCTTTTCCCTCTAGCCCCATCACGGAGGATCCTGCGATAAGGCCGAAATGTTTACTCACCACTGAACTCTGAGAGGAAGGATCTTCAGTGTTTCCAATCTGCTGAAAACTCCAATCTTCTAGCATCTTCAAGGAGCCCTTGGAAAGAACCTTCCTGGAATTAAGCTCTTGCTGGATGGTGGCCACAAACAATCAGCTGCTTTGCTGAGACTCTGGAGGGGAAACTCACCTTATTTGCAGTTGAGCTAGAATTTGAGTGTAAATTATGACTTAAAGCTCCAAGGAAGTATGAGCTTCTCTCTGAGATGGAAACATACACTGGAACCAGTTCTGGGCATGAATAACAAAATCTAGGAGGGTTTTATCCATATTTGATTTAATCTCTTTACCTTTTACTGCTCCATAGATGGAAGGTGTCCACTGTGATATCAGCCCTTAGCTTTGTGGAAAGTCATGGTTCAGGGCTTCATAACTTGACACTTGGAGAAATTAGAAGAACTTTTAGGGCCACCTGCTGGTCATTAATATAAATGGTGGCTAATAGTCACGGTGACAGTTTTATACCGTTAAGGCTGTTCTTTTCTCTGTGTATGTGTGTCCCCTCTGCTTGTTTCCTTTTGTATCAACATGGACAAGTTTTCTTGGCCTTAACCCTCTTTGTAGTCTTTGCATCTTCTCTTCACAGAACTTGGAAATAACTGAAAAGCCAGCCCATGGGTGCCCCTTTACCTCATAACTGCGTTTCATCTGCTGTTCATAGTCAGAGAAGGGAAGAATTCTTCTGCCAAACAGCTTAGCATTCCTAGAGAAAGGTATGGAGGGCCCATATTTTGTCCCAGACATCTTCATTTCCTAGAAGACTTAGCGACCCTGTTTAAATATATTTTAAGCCATAGACATGCACCCTAGTTTGGATGAGAAAGAGAGACCTAAGGATGAAGGGCATGAACATGGGGACACTCTACAGGCTGGTCTTCTCTAATTTGTTATATATATTTTTTTTTTAGGGCTAGAAGGGATTTTTCACTGTTGATCTTGGTTCTGTGCATGTTTCCAGCTGCTGTTGTTTAGGAATAATCAACTCACTGGTTAGTGGCACAAACAGAACAGTTAATAGGCCCCTGCATTCTGTTCTAAACTTTGATAGCAGGTGTGGGTGGGAGCAAGAATGGAAAGAGATCAGGTGAGAACAGAAAGAGGATCAAGGGTCCAATGTCTCCTAATGGCAGTTCCCCAGCATTTCTGTAGGTGGAAGGTCGGAGCGTTTAAGCAAGAATGTTGACCAGACTACCCATTGCAAAGTGCTGGCCTTCCTGTAGCAATGGTGAAAGTATCTGCTAGCCAGCATGGAATAGGATATGAACAGTAGGTCAGCTTGAAGAGACTATTAGGGCTGCAGGCAGCAGGGTTCCCAGCAGACATCATTTAGGTCCTGTGATGAGTGATATAGAAGATTATTAACACAAGGCCAAAGGAAGGAGAAGGAGCCTAGTTGGACCATAGATTGATACCCTTCATTATCATTAGTGTAGACTGACAGGAATGCATAATTGAAATTGCAAGGGCACTAGGCTTCTGTTTTTGTGACGGGGCCAGAAGCTGGCCCCTGCGTAGAGCCATGTTTTATATTTACATGCAGATAGTTAGTGTTAGTGGAAACATTTTAAAGAAAGTTTTTAAACTTTTAACTAAATTCTGCACCTATCTAAATGTGGAAAATAAAAACTGGACTAAGCCACTGTGGTGGGATGCAAGAGTGGGTTAGCTGTGGGTTGGCTTTTCCCTCAGCATAAGAATTCTGCTGCTGAATATGGCTGGTTCTGCAAGATCCTTATCGAGAGTGATCTTGTTAAGGAAGGAGTTGCTGATCCTACATGGCCACTCCTCGGTCTCTTCCCCTCCCTTACCTCAAAGGCCTTGTGTAGAGAAGTATAGAAAACATGAGTAGCCGTGAGGCTTGGAAGACCAGGCTGTGATGGTGTGTGGACAGTGGTTCTCAGGCAGTGCTACAGGATCCAGTGCCGGGGATCTGTGACTGGTATTGCAGATTTTCCCACACACTCTACTGCACTGATTGAGAGAGGTATTGAGTCCTCACTGACTCCAGTACAACTTCCCCTCACTCCCATTCAACTGTACCCACGGCAGTAGAGCTTTGGATTGTTTGCTCCTTCCAAGCTTTGCTGCAGTTTAGGATGCATGTGGCTTTCTGGCTCAGATTTTAGTCTGGATTAATACACTTGCCCAAAAAGGTTGCTGCAGGAACAAAGCCATTACTGTGACGGAGAAACGTGGCACTTCCTGTTAAACCATTTGCTCAGCAGCTTCACCTGCCTGAGAGATCTGTTGGTGAGGTCAGAATTTTAATTTAAGACCAGTTTGTTAGTTGATGCAGCAGGTTGAAGTGAACTGTGTGCTTGCCTCAGGCACCTCTTACGAAAATAAAATAGTGAAGCATAGTTTGTAGCTAGGGCCCTGCCAAATTCACAGAGCATTATGGTCTATTTCAGTCATAGGATTTTAACAACTGTACATTTTTTTCAGATATTTAAGTCCAAAACTTTATGGTGTTATAATTTTAGGGCTCCTTACCCAAAAAGGAGTTGGGAGCTGTGGTATTGCTTCCCTTTGGCACTGCTGCTGGTGGCATTCCCTTCAGAGCTAAGCTGTCAGAGAGCAGCGCCTGCTGGCCAGGAAGCCAGCTCTGCCTTCAGAGCTGCTACCAGCAGCAGTGCAGAAATAAGGATGGCATGGTATGGTATTGCCACCCTTACTACAGTGCTGCTGCTGGAAGGGCACCACCTTCAGAGCTGGGCACCCAGACAATAGCTGCTGCCCTCTGGCCGCCCAGGTCTGAAGACCATGCTGAAGTTAGGGTGCTAGTACTGCAACACCCCTCCCCCCCCCAAAATAACCTGGTGCACCCTCCTCCCACCCAACCCCCCTGTAACCTCTTTTTGGATCAGGATGTCAATTTGAGAAATGCTGGGTTCCCCTGTGAAATTTGTACAGTATAGGACAAAAGCATACACAAGACCAGAATTCATGGTCCAGTATGGTTTTTTGGCAGTGAATTTGGTAGGGCCCTATGCATATGATGTGCAATCCTTCCCTAGTGATCTGTGCCCAGTAAATTATACATGGTGGTGAAAGTATTGTGGCCCTAAATCTAAATAACTTAAAGTGGCAAAAACCTGAATTAATTCGTGTGATCTTTTAAAGCCCTCAGTACTGTGGCAGGGGTTTTCCCCAAAGTAGTTAGTGAGTTTAGATGCTTGGATTTTTGGGTGTTCAGCTTCAGGTATTTGGGATGAAATTTTGGCCCCACTGAAGTCAATGGCTAAATTCCTGCCAACTTAAAGGGAGCAAGGATTTTAATCCCCTCCCCCCCCAACACACACACACTTACTTTACTAATTTTTAATTCCATTCATTAAATGTTACATTTTACCTCTTCCCCCTTTACTGTGTTGGTCTTTAGTTTCTAGATATGAAACAGGGTTTAGTAAAACACTTTGCTGTTAAAATGTGACTATTGTAAAAACATTGCAGAAGTATGGCTGGACCACATGACCACCTTGATCATGGAATGTAAATAGAAATTAACCTTATTAGAAGTGATGGCTCTTGAAGCTCCAGCGCTGATCTTTTGATGAGCACTACAGAAGCAGGTTGAAGTCTAAAATATTTAGTAATTTCCATTGAAATGCTTATATAGTGAATTCCATAGCTACTTACATCATATTCTGTGTTATGCCATATACATACAGCATAAGATTTAGAGTGCAGGATCTTGGAGACCAAAAGGAATATGGCTCTAATTAGTAGGACAGGCAGTTGCAGTACAGATGTATGTATGAATTTCTATAAATATAAGCATTAGCCTATGTAGCACAGTAGGACTTTATTTTGGACACATTTTCTGATCAAGTAACTTGGGAAGGGAAAAACTTGCTGCTCCAGGAAAGAAACTCTGGATAATACTCCAGTTTAAATGTGGAGTTCTTTCCACAAACCTCCTCCTTTCAGTCTAGTTCTCCTCTTGCTGCACACACCACTTTATCTCTAGCCCATTGTAAACTCTTGCAGGAGATATGCTGTACTACATGGTCATCCTTCCCCTTAGCAAGAAGTACAGGCCTATGTTGTCATGTAGCAAACTTATATTTCCATCAGTACAAGTTAGGACATTGAGCTAGCACCTGTGTCTTTTGGCCAATAGCATTTAAGGTTCAGCTTGTCATGTCATAGGAGATGTTTTATAAGAACTTCTTGGATTAGCACCCAGCTCTGTTAGCACCACACAATCCCACCCAAGGCTTTCCATAGGTAGCTGGACAACAGTAAATTTGTAGCCAAAAAAATTCTTGTTAATGGCCTTTGTTAAACTGGGTTATGCTTGCAACACTAAGAGTAGCAGAGTGCTTAGGTCACATAAGAAGACCCAACAGATGCATGTTTAAAAATTTCTAACACAACAGCCATTTGAAGATGTGACAAGCTCAGACATACATTGCTGTCTGCTAAACCATGGGAGTGGTTTTCTGGCCCAGAATAATCCTCATTCAATTTGAACCTTTCTTAGGACTCTAATTACAGGCCTGCTCACTCAACTGAGTTGAAGTTAAATGACTTTCGTAGGCATACTAGGATTTTATGGTTAGAAAGCAGGCAGGCAGTTAGTCTGCATTTGAGACCTGTGATCTAGAGCATTGGGACACTGGGCATCAAAATATTCCCCTTCAGTTCAAGTGCTGAAGCACCATCAAATGAGGGGGAGAGCAGGCATTGTAGGAGTCTGATGTTCCCAGCCATTTTACTCTCTGGCTGAGCACTTTGCTGCTTTGGTTTCCTCCTACACACACAACTAATTACCCTTGAAAATCACACCAACCGTTGTATTTTTACATTTTATATGTAAAGCTTGACACTAGCTCAACGTATAATTTATTTGTTTTTATAAAGTGCACCCTCCTGCTTCACGATGATAGCCACTGTGTAACTGTATTAGAGGCACTGCACTGAGTTTCGCATTGAGTCTGTACATGGGAACAAGAACTGTGATTTGTAGTCCACTCAATTGTGAATTGTTGCTACTGTAGTTTTCTCTTAAATACATTACATCTGTGCAACATGGTCTGCCAGAGCCATCTTTCCTTCGAACGTCACTTCCACAGAATTGCGAGGCAGCTAAAGTGATGCCAGCAGGGCAGGAAGAGTCAGGGTAGGAAATTACTCATTTGGGGTTGAAACCAAAGCAAAAGAGCTACTTGTAGGTAAACCTTGGGACTGTGAAAACACTCCATCTTTGCTGTGGTTCTTGTCTGTAATGAAGTTTTAGCCCTACCCACTGTAAGCCACATTTTTCTCCCTAAATATTAAGCCTTAGTGGAAGCCCATCCTTGAGAGTGCTGCTTGAAAATACTCTACTCTGTTCATGGAAGATGTAACACATACTTTGCTAAACAAGACTCTGACCTGCTCTTCTTCTCCCCCCCTCCCATCACAGACTTGTTTGACTAAAACTAAAGTGCAATTTAAGACAGACACATTAAAACATGGATAAGTCAGAGCATTAAGTGCCAGATTTTTAAATGGGGGTGGGAACAACAAAGTCAACAATCAATCAAGCAGTCCACTGGCCTCTGCCTGCTGCTGCCAAATCCTCCATGGCTGATAGGGGAATATGGGCCAGCCCTCTACTAAGGATGTTGACGACTAGTCTACTCTCCAAATGCTTACCGGAGAGTCAGTCAACTAATCAGTTTCTCCCCCCCCCCCCCCCCGCCCTCCGCCCATCAGAGGCAGCAAAGGGGGAGGGGGGAGAAGGGGTACTTCAAAGTAGCAGCACTGCCCCCTCTGAAATCAGCTGGGGAGTCCCCTGCTGACCCCAGGCTACATGAGGGCGCTGTGGCTTTGAAATGCACAAAAGCCCCCACTGGGAATTCTTACACATTTCAAAGCAAGCCACACCTGCATGCAGCCCAGAGTCAGGAGGACTTCCCGCTGACCCTGGGCTGCACGCAGAGTTCTGCATTCCTCCTTTGAAATGTACAAGAGCCCCAGTATCAACTAGTTGAGCAGTCAATTAACTGCAATTTAACATCCTTACCCTCTACTCCAAGTTCCAGATCAGGAGCCCTTCCTTCAGCAGCTGGGACCTGCCTTCCTGCTTTCTCCCAAGTCTCTTCTGGCTTCACCAGCCCCCTGACTCCAGCTTACTTCCCTACAACCTTTTTCTGTTGCCAGCTGCTGGGATTTACACACGCCTCTCCTGTTTCTGTCCAACTGAGTCTGTGCCCAATCAATTCCCTGTTCCTTGGCCACTGCTCTAGAAATAGCCTGTGGAATTGACTCACCTGGAATCCCTTTTGGTCTTGTGTGGGAGTAGACACCCTATCAGTCCCTAAATGTATAGCTCAGTTGGAAGTTCGTTACTTGAATACAGACACAGAGTGGTTGCTCTTGAAAATTCAATGTTTTCTAAGATACAGGAGCAAATTCTATTTTTTTCCCTCACACGCTGATAGCTGTTAATGTTGACTAATTAATTGCAACCACTGAGCCCCTAAAATGTAATTTTATACTATATAGGTAGTGTTGTCCTTTGACTAACTCTAAGCAGTTCCCTCTTAAAACTCTTGGGTTTTTTAAATTTACACAAAAACCATGTGAATACACACTAATTTTCAGCTGGAAAACCCACTTTGCGTTGCCCATCTCACAGCTTCTTAAAAATAGCGCATACCAGGAACATTAAACTCCTTCAAAATCAACTCATGACAGTGATTCCTGGTAGGGCAGCTTATTTTGAATCTTATTCACAGATAAGATAAAATCCTAGAGAATTTTAATGGTTTCATAGTGTTCACTTTTTTATTACTAGTTCATAATCCCAAGGCAAAGACTTGGAGATATCCCCAAAAAGGGAGGGAAAGGGCCTAGGGGAAGAAAGACCTATGCGGAGAAAAAACTAATATGGGTCAATCATCAAAATAAATGGGATTATTTTTTGCTCACTCCTTACATCCATTTAAGAACATGGCTCCCTAGAAGGAGCATCTGCTTTCCTCTTACCAGAAAATGAGAGAGCTAAGCAGCTGAATGTTGTCTTCTAGCCATATAAACTTAAAGCGAAGAGTGGGTTAAACTAAGGTCCTGTAGACCAACACCGTGAGTTTGGAAACTAACAGTACATACCTGGGGTTGGCAAATGCCTGTTAAATGGTCTCATTACCAATGGACTGGTTCTTCCACAGGTTCAGTGTTCTGCTAACAGGTCTGGCAGGCTTGTTCACTTCTAACTAGATCCTTTCCGGAGGAAACAGAGCCACGGAACAGGGATAGGACGACCCAATGGTGCCCCAAATTTTCGTATGCTCTATGCAACTCCACACACTGTATGGCTAAGGACTGCTCTGGTGGGTTAAAACAAAAAGGAAGTGAAGAGGTCTAGTAAAGGCGTCAACATAGTTTAATTCAACTGTCTTTTTCAAGCCTGCTTCTAAAGTTTGCAATAAAATCATGAAACAGGTCAACTTAACATACTTTTATTGAATTAGAAAAAGTAAATTTGCCTTTAAAAAGTGTCTGTTTCGCTGCTAATCCCCCTCCCTACCCCGAAATTGATAAACACAGTTTCTTCTGTTGTTCAGGAGTAGCAAATGGTAAACAATGAATCAGAATATTTTGACTAAATATAAATTTACTGTAGGTTATAAAACATTGTAAATCAATAAGGACAGATTTGGTTTTGTATCTTAATTCTATAAATAGACTACTTTAAAATAGTCACACTCTTCAAAATAACAGTACATTTGCAGGTCCGGAGCAGATTAAGACACATCATTCGGTTATATCCTTTCACTCTATAAAGTGAGCGTACTACTTACAAAATGTTTGAAGCCTTGGACAATAGTATTGTTTCGCCAGTGAGTAGGTACAGGACAGATGGCAGCAATGCAAGCGGCTCCCATGCTGGCCTGCTCCCTGTGCTTAAGTGAGCAGCTCCAGTGGAGAAATGAGTCCCTTCTCTGCCCGACTTGCCAACAAAAATGCTAATGGCAGTGATAGCTGCTAACTGGAGCTAATCCACAGATTATTTCACACAGACCACTGCAGTGCCACCAGATGGTGATGACTTTTGGTAATTACTGACTTGGGCCAGAGTTAAACTATGACAATATCTGAATCCTTGCCAAGCTCATCAGATAGGGTGAGCAGATGCAACAGGGTTACGGAGTGTTTTGTTCACGTCGGCTAACTCCCTCCTTTTAGAAAGAAATGTTTTCATTAAAATGTTCTACATAACGAGAGGCACTGGTGATGCTCTTCAAGTTCCTGGAAAACATTCCCCCAGCAAGTGTTAGTCCTAAAGGAAGGCGGCCCCAGTGATAGGAATGCAGTGCTGAAAGAGTTCAAGCTTGCTATGGCAGCAGGCTAAAAATACAAATATTCAGGGCAAAAAGACACTCAGATGCCCCAGCAGTGGAGAGCTCCTGTGTGCAAGTGATTGTTACAAGCAAGGTTGATTCCTCTGAATTTCAAAACCTCCCCTTCCAGGCCTAAGTCACATTGGCTTTGAAAGATGTAGAAGCAAGTCAGCCAGCAAATGAACAATCTTAGCTGGCATCAAGGGAGAGTGCTCTACAGCAACCCTTTGCAGCTACATTCCCACCTCCCCCAACCAACCCTAGCGAAGACAAGTCCGTATGGTTCGTGCTGCCTCTGGCTGACAACAGACCAATCGGGTAGCCAGCGGGCTGCGGATTCAAGATTTCTATACTCCGTCTACACTTAGCTTGGATGTCACTGAGCCCAATGATGAGATCAGAAACGTGGGTTCAAGCAGAGCCTGCACCGTGACCAGTCACTTCACGCCAACCCAAAAGACAGCACCTATATTTCCACTGAAGACATGAGACTGTTTGGTGGGGGTAATCAATTGGAGGCCTCAGGAACTTCTACCGTCTAATCGCTGGTTGGAATTGTTCCTGTGCCCATGTCAGAAGAAGTAAGTTCTGGTGTTTATAACGTGTAAAAGTCAGACCATGATTGAAACTAGAAAACACGTAGTAAAAAAGCATGAATTAAAGTGTAGAAAAGTAATGCAGGCTTTGTACAGCAGAATGTCAGTTACCAACAGACCAGACAGCCATATGCTTCATTTGGAACCAAAAGGATCTAATCAGGCAACAGCAGACAAAAAAACCCAAATACGATACTGTGATCAACTACTAAAAAAATAAAGGGAAGGCAGCATTTGTCTTCTGCATAACAAAGGTTCTAAGCTGTTCAGCTGTAAAGTTTTGAAATAGCCAGAATGTTTTGTTCCCAGATACAAGCAACCTCCATTTCCGAACTGATGGTAACTCTGAGGCTCTGCTGTACTCTGGTGTCGTTAGAACTGTTCTTTTTAGATATGTAGGAATTAATTTTCATCCCAGCTACCTTCACAGCAATTTGAAATGATTCCATGGCTACTCAACTTGCCTGAATAAGTACCTAGCCTTAAGATAACACTGCTACCAGTATCATTAATCCTAGCATTTCATTACTGACATCAAAATTTTAAACATTAGGTTATTCCATAGTTAATTTGTATGGAAATATCAAATAGCTCTCTGGGCAATGCTGACAAATGCACAATATAATAAAGGCAGATATTATGCCACAGTATTTTAAAACATTACACATCCACTTCATGAAACTAGATGGGAGATTTTTTTTAAACACACTAAATCCTTTGCCATATACTTGCACCTTGTTGATGTATGCTACAATTGGCCTTCATTTACAAGTTACACATCCATGTATTTTTATGACCACTGATTAAAAACATCATGAAATTGAGAAAAATAGTCTGCAAGGTCCTGAACTGCATGAGAAATGCTGAATATCCCTAGTCCCGTTGGACTTCAGTGGCAGTTAAGGGTGCTCCAAATACTTCAGAGTGAGGCCATGAGATGGCAGCCTCCAGTCCAGCAAAACATTTTTTCAGTAGTATGAATGTGTACATTCAGTACTTGCACCTTTCGACTTTACCCAGCATTCGGAGGAGAGCCCCTTCTGAGATCTAAGGAGATGTTCCGGTTTTCCCTTTGAGTTCGCTGTAGAAGGGAAATGTGTGAGGTGCACGCATTTTCCTATTTTAAGGCACGTGGAATCAATTTTTTTTTTTAATTAACAGCTGATGGATTAAAGCAGAAATTAGAAAGTGGCCTTTCCCCTTGACTGTGGCCCCAGGTTTTGAACATGGACGATTTCTCAGTCCGTTTTGTTCAACCAAAAAGCTCACTTAAAAGTTCTCTCCTTTTCCAGGGAGAAAACGTCCAAGCCTTTTAGCATGCTGTTAGTCCTAGGATCGAACTTGCAGAGCTACATTCTACCTTCTCCGTGGCCACGTATGCTGCCTGCAGCATGGTGTCTTCACCCTCCTTACACGTGGGGTAATTTAAATGCTGTTCAGCTCCATTTGCCATAGTGAAATTTCACAGAGGCTGGCCCATGGCTTGCCCCCAATCAGGAGTAACACATCAGGACCGTTGGTAGCTGCCAAGCTTGTAGGTTGCACGAGCTGGGCGTCAGCTCCTTTCCTGTTTGCTATATCTTCAGGGAGACCTTGTGCTTTGGAAGAGATGAGATGGGAGAGATGCTCATTCTTAGACCATATGCTCTGTTCTGCCTCTGAAGGGGTCTCGATTGAGCAACAGCCTGGCAGCTCCAGGGGCTGGCTGAAGGTTTTCATTTCTATTTCGTTGCCATTGCTGAATGCTTGCTTGGAGACAGCCAGCAACTTTTGAGGCTCTTTCCCCCTTGGACCCCAGTGAATGCTGGGGGATGCACTAGAGAAACCTGGCATCTGTTGGAAACCAACACCAACTCCCAGGATGCAGTGATACCGTTTAGAAGAAAGATTTACCTCTGTTGTACTAGCCAGTTTTTCCCACCTCTGGGAACTGAAGTGGTACTTCCACAAGCTGCTGTTAGGCCTGGAGCTTGAAATCCCTCCACCGAAAGTCAGCATGGAGTCTTGAAAGACCACAGAAGAGTGTCCCACCACTTTTGGAGGTCCCTGGCTATCAACACAAGGACGGGCAACACTTAGTGTGGGTACGAAGAATGACAAACTAATACTCACCATTTTGGCTGGAAAAGAAAATGGTCATAATGCTCCGGTTGGCCCCAGGGCATGAAACCTGTCCAGCTGAGAACTGCCTGGGCACCTTGCTCAAAGGCCAAAGTTACTCTGCCATAAAATAGAGCAGACTGCGGCCACTTTCATCTTTGAGATGGCAGGGACAGAGACCAGAGGTCTCAGGGCACTAGGCTCCCTCTCAATATGGGCAGATTTTACTGAGATTAAAATGGCAACATCCCACTTGGCCACAAGAGTCCCTGCAGCCTATCTCTTCCTATACAAATAAGGGCAGCCAGAAACCACGTCTCTTCCATCCTTGCTCTAGTTCCCTCTGACTCAAATTGAAATCCAAGGACGTGTAAAACCCGATCCAATGCAATTAGCTGAAATCCCTCAATCACTGCAATTGCAAAAATCTTCCCGTGTGTTCTACAGGTGAACAGTTGTCCCAGGTATTCTACTCCTTAGTCCGCTGTCTGATTTTCAAAGATTCCAATCTTTCCAGAGCTTCAAACTCCGCTTGCCTGATTACAGTGCCATAGGGAGGGACTCACTCTTCTCTCTCTAATATATTTAGTTCGGCAACGGATGAGGTTTACCTTGTTCTGATAGCAGACCACTTGCGGCTCATAAAGTCCCACTTCCATAGATCCCTCTGTTCACTCAGCCCCATCAGTCCTCCAAACAGGTACATGCCTGTGCCATGAACCACAGCTGAGTGACCATGCCGGGGCCCTGGACCAGTGGCACAAGACAGGGGAGGTACCTGTGACCATTCCCCCAAATCTGAAAGCAAAAAGTAATGTTAGAGCTACCAAGCATGTTTGATTACAGAAAGCCACCTTGTTTAAAGAACAAAGGAAGATGTAGCTCTGGGAATAGTTTTATTTCCTCTCCATTTCCTAGTTAATCTGGCATGAGATGCCATGGCAAGATGTTACATCTAAAGGACGATGGTAAAAACAAACAAACCCAAAACCTATTTTGACATGTCAGTGGAAACGAAAGTTCCATATGGGCAACCCTGGAGTCATTTATTTATAAAGCAAGTACTGCATCCTTCCTAACACTGCTCCTAGGCATCAACCCTGAGCTGGAAACACAGGGAGGAGGTAGTCTAGCAGACACCGTGCACTCTTGCTTACTAGTACCTCTGCTGGCAGTGATTTGGAGGAACAAAGGATAACGCAAATACGGTCGTATGGTACTGAGTACAGTTGCGTGGTAGCTGACCACTGATGGGTGAAATCAGGGAAGATCTCAGTGCAGCTGAGGCTTATGGTTTTTAGTAATCCTGTTTGAAAACTTGAAAAATGAGAGCGAGCAAAAGCCATCGACTGATCTCTGCACAATGGACTCTGAAATGCTGCTGGAGACCTCAGCCCAAGGGACTAGTGCAGAACAGGCAGACTGCTCCAGAACTATGTTGCCCAACTAGTTTTAATTCCAGCCTAACATGGGTTTTCTCTGCAATCAGAATGTGAAGGTGGGGTGGTTAAAATGAAAGATGAAATTCTGCCCATAGCAAAATCAGAGGGTTTGGGCAGGGTTCTGTACCACTGCTCTTGAAAAGTTGCTGCTTAAGAGGCCTGTCCACCTCCCACCGCAATCATGATGGAAGCTGTCCATTAAGTTCACTAGGCATTGGATCAAACCTAAGAGAAGCTTGAACTTACCAAAACGTAAAGCCCAAAACTCTTGTGAAATCCCTTTGAGGTCGAAGTATCCCCCATAGATGTACATGCTGGAACTGTAAACTACTGCGCTATGGCCCTTTCTGTTAGCTGGAGCAATGATCTGAAAACATTTAAGTAATGAAATGAAAAATCACTTACAAACTTTGACAGACATCCTTGATTTATATAGGTTTATCTCCGCACCACTTTTTACCTACTTTTCAGAAGAGAACATAGTGATATCTGGGTGAAAATCTTAGTAATTTCAATTTGGGTGATTTCATATTCCAGATTTTATGAAAGAAACTTTTGCACTGAAACATTAAAGTTCAGATCTTCACTGATCTCAAATTTAAAAAAAAAAAGCCAACCTCTACACTGATGTGTTCATTCAAAGAGAAAAGTGGGTATGTTGTTTGTACTTACTGATTCACTTTTATTCAAACAAGTCTCTAATTTACAGTGAAGAAATTAAAATCTTGCCAGATTTATGTGTTCTGTTTTTCACAAACTTGGAGGTTTATGAATATGGTCAATATTTTAAAGCCTAGTTTTAAGAGAATAATAAGCTTGTTGCAAATTGGCAACCTACACTTAATATTTTCCCTCTTGATTGAAGTATTTTTAAAAGAACAGTAGAGGTAATGACATTCAGCATTTATATCCTAGGGTCAAACTGTTTTGCAAAAGTAGGTGGAACCCCCAGTATTGAAACTGCAGGGAAATACAGCAGGATACTTTATAGCAACATGTCCCTTGCTAGGAATCTAGACTGGAACTGTTTTGGGGAACACATTTTAAAGCAATCTGTTTAATCAACCTGCGTATGATTCACGCATTCTCACTTGTTCCTTACCTCAATCTTCCCTGTTGCGTGCCTGCACTCAGTCCATCTTGCTGAATCTAAGGGATTGTTTTAAAACAAAGTGTAGTTTATATTTAAGACCACAAGAGGACACTGTTCCTTTTCAAATTGCAATTCTGTGTAAGTGTCATCTTGGTATGTTATTTACTGCATAGCAAGGATGAAACACATAACACTAAAGCTACATCTAAACTGCACCCCTCTGTCAGCAGAGGGATGTAAATTAGACGCATCGAAAGTGCAAATGAAGCCGGGATTTAAATATCCTGCGCTTCATTTGCATAATGGTGGACACCGCTTTTTTCTGAAACGGGGCTTTTCGAAAAAACGGCAGTTTAGACGGGGCATTTTCGACAAATGCCCTGCTTCAAAAGATCCTGTACTCATTTTTTGAGGAGTACAGGATCTTTTGAAACAAACTGCCAGATTTTTCTCGAAAAGCCCCATTTCGAAAAAAAGCAGCAGCCGCCATTATGCAAATGAAGCACAGGATATTGAAATCCCGGCTTCATTTGCACTTTCGATGCGTCTAATTTACATCCCTCTGCTGACTGAGGGGTGCAGTTTAGACATAGCCTAACATAGCAGTACAGGGAGCTAACAGAAGGAATAGTTTAATGGCCAGGGCTCGACAAACCACTGCATCTACTCGCCTGTGGCGAGTAGATTTCAGCTGGTCGCTCCATGCGCCCCATTCACCAGCGCTTGGCGCATGCGCAGTGCGGGGCTGGTGAGTAGTTCTTGCCAGGGTTTGTCAAGCTCTGCTAATGGCCAATATCTAACTTGTCTTTTCAGACTATGAGCTAAGAAAATATTATATTACGGTCAACCTACACCAAGGTGTGTGTGTCTGTCTCGCCATGGACTATTCTATGTTACATAGGGATGTTAAAATGTGTGTATTTGTCTAAATGTATAACTGCTGAATTTTTCAGTGGCTACATGTTTACACATGGGGGAAGAGGGAGAATCAGGAACCGGTGCTCACAGGGAGCCAGCTTTTAAGCCAGCTTCCTGCAAGCATCAGCTCTTGCCTGCCCAGCCCACCCTATCCCCCACACTGCTGCCTCATGGGACCGAGAGGGTTAACCTGTTAGCTACTAGCTATGCTATCCCTCATGGGAAAAATATATAATATGCTTATCTAATGTTATATTGAAATATTAATAGTAAATAATTTTATATGCTATTAAAATACTATAATTTCCTAGTGACAAATGTATAAAAATTATTAGATATATATATAAATTTACTACTGCCTTTATTGGAATTAAATCAGTGATACAACAAATAGAAATGTTGGTTTTTCAAGTCAAGAAAAAATATTACATGTTTTCATTTTTTCCTTTTTTCATTTCAAGTCGTTTTCTACTTTATTTAATCTTTGCTATCTCTGTATTTCTCTCACAGTGCAAAATGTTACTATTTTCCTCCCATAATAGACAAAATTATGACTTTGCCATGGGACATAATTTATTAAAAAAAAAAAAACCTAAGCTCTAAGCCTGTTATTTCATTGTGAAAGAACTCTGAAGATCAGCTCATAAAGCTCTCAAAATAAGGAATCTGCTGAAAACCTTGAATACAGAAATGTTGCTACAAAAAGTTCCCCGATGGAAAGAAAAATGGATTCTTTGGCAGTTTAATGGCCTAATTTTTAGGACAAAATTCTATCTGGTTTTGCATGTAAAACACTCACTGAAGCCAAAGGGAGATGTGGATGTGCAAATACATGAGCAAACACAACTAGGCTCTTGCAATTTATTGTAATCTGTGGAATTACTGCGTAATGGAGCAAGACTCTTTTGGTGCCTTTTGGAACAAGATAACCAGACTTTTCCATACCAATGTCATACATCCAGAGAGGGCTCTTCAGCTGCGTAAAAGCCGAATCCACCATCCCACCAAAAACATAGAGGGTGCCCTGCAAGCACAATGATGAACAAACATTTATCACCTACCACCAGCTGGTATAGTACAAAAAAAATCTAAAAATAATTTTGTAGAGATAAATAATCTCCATCACCAAATAAAACACACCAAAACGCACAGCCAATCTTAACCAGTCAACAGACGTGCCACTAAGCTGTGTGTTTGAGTGATGGTACTCTAATTCTTATTTATTTAGTACCTTTTTCACAATATTTTACAAACCACACAAAGATCACCACTGAAATACAACCATGTCTTGGGAGAAAAGTGACAACTGTTTCACAAGACACAGCAATGCCTCTCAACAGTTTGTACAAAAGAAAAACAGCTGCTAGGGGCAGGCTAATTTAAACTCACCTGATAAGCCACCATTGAATGTTCTTCCAGTTCTTCTGGGCCTTCTGAACAATCCAGTTTTTCCCATTCATTGCTTGCTAGGAAACAAAAGGAGAGCTAAAAATGGATACACAAACCACATGGAAGTCAGAGGAGGGTGAAATCGAGATGCTTTGAAGGAGGCATCTTCTAAAATGAGCTCAAGATTGATATTCGGGTCAAGCACACTTTCCCCCTTGTCTGGCACAGGAAGGTGAAAACGTAAACAACGTTAACGGGATTGTTTTTTCTCCATTTTTTTTCTATTAGCATGGAAGGTTGAATTATTTCCTCCCACAAAATAGGTTTGTACTTTTATATTTGGCAAACAATTTTCTCAGTTTGAAAAGTGTTACAGATTGTTGCAGGTTTGTATGTATTATACCCCAAGTCCTTGGTATCGCACAAGCATCAATGTCAGCATAGCCCTGGGGTTCATGCTAGATAACTGATGCTAACGGGGCCAGAATGGGAGCATAAAACACTAGGATGTTAAATGAACTTCACACAAAGTGTTTTAATTTCTTTGTAATGGACATTGCACATTTTGATAATCAAGCCTTACAAAATCCAAGCATTTGTTTCTGTACTAAATTGTTGCAGTAGTTATGTTTATTTTTAATATGCAATTTGAATTAAGAGTATTTTAAGGGACAGCATTAATTGGAAGTTAAAATAATTGAGGGAAAACAAATCCTATGCTTCAGCATCTAATAACAAGAACATATGTGCATATCGCTGCATAATTAGCTAACTATTATGGGCTTTTCACCTGTCACAACCATTCAGTGCTGGCACTTGTGAGAGGCACAACAACATCTTTGATGGATCGATACGGTAAATGTGGTACGTGAACTTGATAGTCCATCTATTCACTTTACAATCTTTAAGATTGGCTCCCAAACTGTAATGGTTCACGTGCCACAGTGACCTTGAGAATTAGCTGTGGAGTGGCTCTGATTTCACAATGATCCATGTGAGTCTGCATCTGGATGTATATCGGAAGGACAAGCTTACCCATACTGTACCGCCAGAAGTCACTTAGGGTGCTATTGGACCGGCCCCCATAAAGATAGACAAACCCTCTACAGACGCTGCAGGCATGTTTGAACCGATTACATGGAGAAGGCTTGTTCTGGGGTACCGGTTTCCATAGATATTCTGCAGTTTTCCTTCTCATCCCTACACCTGGGTTCTAGCCAAATCCATGGTCTTCTATAATAGGAGTTGTACTCGGGAGATTCACCCAAAACGTCAGGGACTCCGTCTCATCTTGGGACAGATCTGTGAATGAGAGTGAGGGAGGATTTAAAAATCAAGTGTGAGAACACTGATGAAGGCCTATGACACCAAATGTTCCTGTTTCCTTCCTGCCCCACCAAACCTAACAACATTGAAATGGTCAATGAACTTCACAGCTACACCACTTCTTTGATCAATTGTGTAACATGGTGATCATAATAGATTTGGACTTGAGTAAAACATCTTGATACATTGACATGCAAAATCTTCCTTTCCTAACCCATCTGAACCTAAGATGTCTGTGACAGACAAGTGGTTGAAGAACTGCAAATAAAGACAAGTGACAGCGTGGGAAAGGGGTGCAAAAATAAAGCCACAGGGACTGAGGCTCTTACCTCCTCTTGGAATCAGTCTGATACATAGTGGGGAAGATGGAAGTGGGGTACTACACTAAGTATAACCCAGACTAAATTTAGACTGCCATCCTCAGAGGCATCTGAAATCAAGATAGTGCTGGAGAAAATAATACTTTAGTCTCTTTTGCCACAAGACAAAACAAAAAAAGCAGCCAGGTAGCACTTTAAAGACTAAAAAGGTGGTTTATTAGGTGATGAGCTTTTGTGGGGCAGACCCACTGCCCCACAAAAGCTCACATCTTGTTAGTCTTTAGTGCTACCTGATGGCTTTTTTTGTTTGTTTGTTTGTTTGACCAAGATCAGCCTAACAGACTCTGTTACTTTGCCACAAGATGTCACTGTATTCTCTGCAAAGAGAGCAACAGCAAGAGCATTCATCTACTTTTGTTCGTTTAACTCTTTGTGTTGGGTCACGGGTAATGCTTAGTGCAGGAGTGGGCAAATACCAGTCGATGGGTCTGAGGCGGGCCACCGCCACTATATTACCTGTACAGCCGCAGATCCCAGCGATCACAGCTCCCATTGGCCAGCGATCGCCATTCCCAGCCAATGGGAGCGGTGGCACATGTCCCAATCCATGCCACTTCCCACTACTCCCATTGGCTGGAAACGGCAATCTGCGTCCAACAGGAGCTGCGATCGCTGAAGCCTGCTGCCATGCAGGTAGAGGCAGCAGTCCGCCGGGGGCTCACCCTGGTGAACCCCCACCACGTTACTGCCCACCCCAGGCTTAAAGGCCGCTTATTTAATGGTAGCACAGCTAACCGTCGAAAAGACACACCAGTCTGAAACTGACTCTGCCTTGTTCAACCGGACACTCTGCTGTTGGCCCAAGTTCAGAATAAAAAGACTTAAAAAGGCTCAAGGGGGAAATCTACGATGACAGATCACAAAGGGCAGGCAAAGCACATTTGAAAATAAGTCAGTGAAAGTCGGGTCGTCTATGCACAGCTAGTGCTCTGGAAAACCATCTGCCCTGCTCCAGGACTAGGGAGGTTAGCGAGCAGTCGACTAGCGTAGCATACACCTATCGGGTAGTCGAGCCGTATGAGAGAGGCAACAAGGGGGGGGGAGGGAGACAGGAGCCAGTGTTGCGGGGAGTCAGCTTAAAAGCCAGTCTCCCCGCCCCGTCTCCACAGTGCTGCCTACCCCTCGCCGCCTTTATCAGAGGGATGGAGAGGCTGCTGCGAAGCGGCCATGGGCAGAGGCTGCTCTGGCAGCGGTTCTTGTCCGCAGGGGTCCCAGTGGGGAGCTAGGCGCTCCCATGGACAGAGGCTGTTGCTGGAGCAGCCTCTGTTCTCGGAAGCCAGGTCTGGCCATGGCCGGGGCTACTCTAGCAGCAGCCCCTGCCCACGGCCAGGGGTGGCTGGGCTCAGTCCCGGCTCGCGCTGGTCTGGGACGCGGCGCCTCTGCATGTTCAATGTAGTAAGAGCCCAGTGGCTCTTACTCCACTTACAACGTAGCACTGCAGCGCAGATGGTTCCCGCAGCCAGTACGTTCCGGGGACTGTTCTGTCCTGGCTCAAGCCAGCTCCAGGAGCTGCCCCTGCTGCGGCTCTGCAGAGCAGCCCTTATCGACCAATCGTGCAGTTGTTACAAATTATACGGTTAGCCAGATAACTGCAGGTTAACATCCTTATCCCTTTCTATTCCCAGGGCATCTGCTTTGAATATTATAATTACAAAGCAAAAATCAGGGTATGTTATCTCTCTTCAGTGACTGAGGATCTGGAAATATCCTAAAGCGACTTAGAGCAATGGCACAAGATAAATATGCCAAGCCAAAAAACCCCCACAAAAACCCTCCACTCATATGCAAAAAAGTTTGCCTTTACATTTACATTAAATCTAGTTGGGAAGTAAAGGACTATGGAAGAAGAAACATCTTAATAAGAGGGCTCAATAAGATGCTATCCCTCCCACTCTGTTTTGTTATGGTTCCAAGATTGAACACTTGAGAAAAGGCAGCCAAAACTGCCTGTCTTCTTCAGTGCTAGAAGACTAGACTGGTTGGGTGCATCTAGACTGCAAGATTTTGTGCAAAAGCAAAACTGCTTTTGCACAAAAACTTGCCAGCTGTCTACACTGGCCGCTTGAATTTGCGCAAGAACACTGACGTTCTAATGTAAGAATTCAGTGCTTCTTGCGCAAATACTTTGACGCTCTCGCTCAGGGATGAGCCCTCTTGCACAAGAATACTTGCGCAAGAGGGCCAGTGTAGACAGCATCCGTGCCAATCTAGATGCTTTTCCGTTAAAAGTATTTCTGCAAAATCATGCCAGTCTAGATGCAGCCGTTCAGTTTAAGGATGAAGCAAAGTAACAGAGAACAGGTATTGAAAACTTTTATCCTCCTGATGTGATATGAGCAAGCGTGCTCCAAGAACACCACCACCACCTATACACCCTCACACACACAGAAAAGAGAGACAGAGAGAGAGGAAGGACTTTCACTGGTGTCAGCGGAAGAAGAAAAGGTCTGTACTCTCCAAGGCAAATATTAAGAGTGAGCAGAATTCAAGGACCCCTTAATACAGATCCCCCTCCTTGTTAAGTTGTTGTAGGGAGAAGGTTGCGAGTTATATGAATAGAATCCATGGGAAAAGCAGATAGAGCCCTGGTTAATCTCATTTATGGGGATAACTTTTGGACTTTTAACTACTGCTGTGTTACCAATATTTTTGGATTTATCACTTCACACTGAGGAACCTGAATGTGTGTAGTGATGCCATAAATACCTTTGGGTTGAATTATAAAGGACAGTAGCTACCCCTTCCCTTCCTGTCCACTCGTGTTGTACAATTACTATGTGCTGTGAAACAGGAGCTGCAGTGGAGTGCCAAGAAATGCTATTTCTGAGTGCAGTGCATGACGCGCTCTGGCATCCCAGGGGATAAGAGGCGCAATATAAATCTGAATGAGGTTTGCATCTAAAGCAATTCCACCCCCTGAGCCTGTAACCAGAGAGCTCCTTTGCCTCTGTTGCTGCTCCCCGCTTTACTGAGCAGTGGCAGAGCGGAAACGATCCACAGCAGCTATTCGTAACAGTGGCCAGTTAGTGAAACCGTCAGCGTCGTGCTTGGCAGCCTGCGGAAGCAAAAGCAGGCCCTGGCGTTGCATTTCTACGCCGAGGGCAGCAGTTCCCAACCTTTCCCAGAGGGGGACCTGGTTTGACAATTCGGGAAGACTGGGTGACCCAGGGCAGCTCAAAAACAGGGGGAGAGCAGAGCCACCTGCAGAGACACGTGGCAACCCTTTTGAAATGTAATGGCGACCCATATGCTCTAGCGTAATGACTCAATTCTCTAGCTCAGGGCTTCTCACCATACAATTTTTGAGGGCCCGGGTGTGTGGCCAACTTGCTGGTGGCTGCTCTTAGCTAGTGACGGTATTTGTATCTTACTATCATTCCTCACAGGCCTCCCAGCTAGCCACCGGTTCTGCTGTGAAAGGTGATATTAACTAACAGCCCTTCACAGGAGTCTTGCTCAGCCCCAACAAGCCTGGGGCAAATTAAGCCCTGCAGAAGGAGGCAGTGATGACCAGGGGTGATGGGGGAGGGGTCAGAGGAGGCACCTGCCACCACATGGCTGAGGATGGAGGCCAGAGCCCTGGTGCCTGAGCCAAAAGTCCTGCAGCTGGATTCTGGTCCCTGTGGCTAGGAGCTGGAGCTTGGTGCCAGGGACAGAGAAGGCAGCGAGGCCTGGCGAGATAATCGGGGGGGGGGGGAGAAGCCCAGGCTCGAAGCCGGAACCAGCTCTCACAGGCAGAAGTTCGAGGCTGGAGGAGGCACTGGGAAACAGGGCAATGGGGAGGGGTGAGAAGCCTGAAGCCACTGCCATGCAACGGGAGCCTGCCAGCCCTCACCCCCGAACTGAACCTTGACCCCACTGCTCCCAGAAAGCAGGGAACTCACTGGCCACTAAGGAGGTGACTGGTTAACCGGCAGGGGCTGGAGCAACAGGCTGCGGCCACAAGAAAATCCCCTGATGGCTGCATTTAAGAAACGCTGCTTTAGCTAATAGCTCCGTGGTGTCCACCTATGGCAAACTAGCCACACTCAGCCAGCCAAATAGCCACTAGTGGCTAGTAGGGAAGTAAATGAGGAGTCGAGTCGACTACTCGCTTCCCCCCACCTTGCTGCCTCTGATATAGAAGCAGCAAGGAGGGAGAAGGAGCTGGTGCTGGGGGGAGCCGGTTTAAAAGCTGATTCCGCCCCCCCAGCACTGTCTCCGCAGTCCTGCTCCCTCCCCTCCCCCCCCACCACACACACACCCCCCATGCTGCTGCCTCTCATAGGCAGTAGTGCAGCAGGGGGGAGGCTGCTCCAGCAGCAGTCCCTGTCCACAGGGGGTCCCAACCCTTCCCCTTCTGGGACCTCCCACAGACAGGAACTGCTGGACCCGGCCTGAACCAGGACTGGGCAAGCTCGGCTCAATCCCGGCTCGCGCTGGGTCCAGGAGCTACCCCTGCTGCGGCTCTGCAGTGTAAACGTAGTCGGAGCTGGGCTGCCTGCATGCCCATCTCACGCTACATTCAAACTGCAGAGCAGCATCAGGGGCAGCGCCTTCCCTTGTCAACTACAGGATTGCCCAGTTACCCACCTCTTAACATCCCCAGAGTGTTGGACACCACCATAATTGGGGCTTGGTAAGTTTTTGAACCTGCCTTAGCCTCACTCAAATTATAGAGCTGTAGCAGTACCATTCGACATCCTTTCAGCAACAGGACTTACTCTTTATATCTTCCTGTCTGCAGAACTAACAAAGGCATTCCGTTTGGCTTCACAGGCAACATAACTAAACAGGCAGGCATGTTACGAGCTGCAATCGCACTAGAAGCTGCCAGGAAACCTCCATCAACAAGCAAAGTGAAAACAGCAGGTCAGATCAGAAATATCTATGAATTGGCAGAGGGCAACCTCCCATTAAACTCCTCTTTAAATCAGAGCAGTGATACAGCTGGAAGTGCATTTATCCAAATTACTCACATTGCAAGAGCTGTTTCTTTAGCTTGCTCTCGCTCCAAAACTTGAAGTGGAATGAGGAGGAGTGGTTTTAAAACAGTACTTTGCAGCAGGGAAGCAAGCTCTTCTCTCTTAATATCAGCCTTGTGTCCAACTGTTATCATACACAGACACGAATTTCATCCATGCAAGCGAGGTCACACGGACACAATATAAATAGCAACGCATTGTTACACACACATTTCTTTTATTAGAATCCACTCTCCAGAAAGAAGGTTGGATCCTTGCAGAGGGTCAATTGAGTTTGCTCTGGGCACTTTGCAAGCACAGTGATTGCTAGTCTTAGATTCTAAAGGGCAAGCTTCTTAGGCCTAAATTTGGGTATTTCTGTCATGCGTATACACGCGGATGATCTAAAACCATATTTAGCTATATTTAACTCAGTGAGGTCACACAGCTCTGATTACAGAAGTAGAGCTATGCAGTCACACTAACTACAAAGTAACTTTAGACCTCTGAAGTGGCTATTTGTGTCCTATGCTGTTATAGAAGAAAAAGTGATGCTGTACTAGATTCAAGGATTAATGAACTCTAATACACAAGAAAATCCTGCTCACAGATGGATTTTGTAAAGTGGCTGTGTTCATATACACATGTTGGCTGAGGAATAAGATCCGGAAGTCAGGAATGATCCGGTTTCATAATCCTTTGTTGTTACAGCCTAGAATAAATCTACCCTCTTTCTTTCCCCTCTGAAATGCTACCGAGTACCTTAGATTTCACTGCTACATTCAAACCCCAGTTGTGGTGTAATAGGGTTATCAGTATTCATTCACTATAGGCCTCACCCTGTCAACCTTTCACCGCCCTATGCAGTACAACCTCACTTCTTCAAACATTAGATCCCCTATTCACTTTCAAAACCAATTACAAATGGCTGTCCTGGTTTTAACGAAAAGCTTCCATGGATTTATTCCAAGCAATCTCATGGCCCATACTTGTATCCACGACTTTCTGCTTCTTCCCTCTACTCATGAGGGAATGACGGTGAAAGGAGGGAGAAAACTTGTTCATCTTGGCCTCTGAGGATAGAACAAGAAGCAATGGGCTTCAACTGCAGCAAGAGAGGTTTAGGTTGGACATTAGGAAAAAGTTCCTAACTGTCAGGGTGGTCAAAACACTGGAATAAATTGCCCAGGGAGATATTTAAGAGTAGGTTAGATAAATGTCTATCAGGGATGGTCTAGACAGTACTGGGTCCTGCCATGAGGGCAGGGGACTGGACTCGACCTCTCGAGGTCCCTTCCAGTCCCAGTATTCTATGATGAGAATCCTCTTCCTCTTTGGCCCTTCAAACAGTCTCTCTGGTGTTAGTGCACTAGCTTCCTTCTCTGCAGCTCCTGTCATCACCTTCCTGTATCTTTTCAATTGACATCAACCATCCATCTCACCTGACATTTCAAATAAAATCCCTACGCTTCCTCCCCTTTACTTATACCTCAGTCTCTCTCTGCTGTTACTGATCTCTCTTCAAACTTTCATTAGTTACACCTGTAAAACAACAAATGGCCTGGTAGCACTTTATAGACTAGCAAAACGTGTAGGTGGTATCATGAGCTTTCGTGGGCACAGCCCACTTCTTCAGATGACTGGAGTGTTTGATGTCCAGTGTCGGTTATAGTGTTGGAGTGTTCTGGACATCCAACACTCCCGTCATCTGAAGAAGTGGGCTGTGCCCACGAAAGCTCATGATACCATCTACATATTTTGCTGGTCTATAAAATGCTACCAGACCATTTGTTGTTTTTTAAGTTTATCCTGCACAGACTAACTCAGCTCCCCCCGAAGCACCTGTAAAACAGTTCAGGATGCAGTTGACAAGAAATATGGGGCACAAAATGAAGCTATATTGCACCACATAAAGTGTTACCCTGGGGATCACAATAGTTCAGGCCCCGATTTAGAGCATAGGTGCTGTTAGAATAGTAAAAAAAAAAAAAAATCTCAAATTATTTATTATTCCAATTCTCAACAAAAAAAGTAACAGCAGTGTAGCGCAAGGGCCCAAACTCCTGTACTAGTCAACTTAGTGGTACCTACTAAATAGCACCATGCAGTTCATGGGACTAAACTCACTAATAAGTGTTTACAGGTTGAGGCCAACGCACACTGTCTTGATTATGGGAAAGCTTTCTGGTTGATTTCTTTTCAGTTTATTTTAATGTTAAGATCATCTAATGAACAAGAAGTAAAGAGACAAAGGAAAAACTAGTTACATGAGGGTAGCTATGGAATGCAAAATGTGTAACACCTTCAATTTATTTCTGATGTCACTGGAGGGAACCCCAGACTGCCACACTGGATGACATGAAGCCCTTTCATCTTTCCCATGTGTAAAACCAGAGCAAATCCACTGAACAGTAAATATCTGAGAGCCTCTCGTTGGTACTATAATGCAACTTCCATAGCTGGTGTTACTTAGAATGCACTGATCTGTTTTATATAAAATAAGGTGAAATTTATAGCTACATTGAAATATTTTTAAACATTCCTCCAACAGAGAGTTTAAAGACACTGCTTTTATGGAATAGGGATGTTAACTATCAGGTATTTGTGCGTGTAACTGCTTGAAATTTTAGCATTTACATGCAGATTGGGGGCGCAGGTGAGAGCCGCTGCTTGCAGGCAGCCAGCTTTTAAGCCTGCTCCTCCTGAGCACTGGCTCCCACCTTGCCACTGTGAGAGGCAGCAAAGGGGGGGCAGGCAGCATAGAGAGATGGCTTAAAAGTCAGCTCCTTGCACGAGCCGGCTCCTGCCTGCCCCTCCCACTGCCTCTGTGGGTGGCAGCCACGGGGCAGGTTCCCTGTGCATGCTGGCTCCCACCTGCCCCACCACGCTGCTGGGAGGTGGGGGAGGGAGGGGCAGGTGGCTCGTGCAAGGAGCTGACTCCACACAATCCAACTGCACATTGGACAACAGTGTGTGAGGGGAGAGGAACATTTACCATGATGGCTACAACACAAAGTGTTAACCATAGCACAGAATACACTTGTGCATTAATGCTGTCCCACTGGTATTTCAAAATAGAAAAATTAAGAAACAATTTCAGGAAATACAGGGGGAAAATAATTTCAGGAAATTCATATAAATAGCTATCTGTATATTTACTAGAACATGATTTTTCAAGCAGCCTGAGCAGCTCAGGTTTCCTGTAATAAAGTATTAATTAATTGAAATATACAAGCTGATTTCTCAGCACTGCTTTTGATTCATTATCCTCTATTTTAATAGGCTGCTTAGAAAAGTTTAAACCAAGAGAATCAAAAACTTTAGAACTGTATCAATTTCTCATCCCAACATGTATGTTTCATGTGCACACACACATACAAAATGTCAGCTAAAGTTTTTTTCTTGTAATGTTTTAAATATTCAAATTCTTATGCATGCAATCCTGCAGCCTTTCCCCCCAGAGCTCTCATTGCAAATGGTGCTGTTGTGTGTTTATTGAGAGCTTGACGTTATAGTGGTGGCACTGTTTAGAGAACTATACATACACGACAGCTTTTGGTGAACTTCATGCAAGAACTTATACTGCAAACCCTTTGTCCAGTGAGTAGTCTTATTTGTGCAAATATTCCTGTTGGGTTCCTTGCATAAGAAAGGATGAGACTATGAACTTTGAGATGCAAGGGGAATTAGGAAGTATTACACTTAAAAGACCATCTATTTAGAATTAATTGACAGTCCCTACAGAAGTCTGGCTCTACTATATCACAGTTACTTGCAATGCCTGAATATTTCTGTTACAAATTTCAGTATCATTAGGATGCAGTTGTAATTATTCTTACATTGTAGTTCTATTAAACTCATACCACATTTCTCAGGATATATAAGGCCTAATTTTCAGAGATGCTGAGTTCCCAAAATGCAAAATGAAGTCTGATGTAGCTCTCAATATTAAGCACTTAAGAAACTTGAGCTTCTTACATATATTTTAATCCTTTCTTTAAATTGGAGTTGCCCCTAGAGGCACCAGCCAAAGTCAGGGCTCCTGTGTGTTAGATGCTGACACACTGACAGGCTCCACTTTGAAGAGTCTACAGTCTAAAATAAGACAAAGGGTGGGAGAAGGAACTGGTATTATCTCCATTTTACAGATGGAGAAATAGATGCATAGTGAGAGAGAGAGAGACTTGCCCAAGGTCACAGAGGATCTGAGACAAAGCCAAAAATAGACTTTGGAGCTCAATTCCAATCCAACTCCTTCTCTAGACTAGGGATGTAAATGGTTAACCTGTTAACAGCACTCTTACTGGGTGATGGTTACAGTTAACTGGCAGGGACTGGAGCAGTCCCCCTGCCCACGGTGACTGGGGGCCAGGTCCTCTGGGCCAGGCTTCTCCAAATGAGCCGGATATTGGATTGGGAAAAGTACTGAAAGACAATGGGAGAAAGGAGTCGTATGGCACAAAGGGGAAAAGTGTAGGGAATGAGAAGACGACAAAAGGAGAACTAAGGCATAGCCTGGGACAATAGTCAGTAGTAAGGACCTTACAGAGGTAGAAGAGTTTAAACACTACACAAAAGAGACAGAAGCCAAATGGGAGATTCAAGTGGGGAGGGAAGTAACATGTTGAACTGGTGAGACAAACAGATGGATATGGTCTGACTTGACGGGAGACACCTGACAAGCTGGGGGAGAAGCCAGATAGGAAAAGGCTAAAGTTATCAAAATGACAAGGGCTTATTATATCAGTGCACCAGCAATTAAAAAGAAAAAAACACTTCAGTTGATTAGCTTTGTTCTTAGCCAAAAATACAAGGGCTGCATTTAAAGATGCTGCTGATTTCCTTTAACCTCAAGGTGCATTATGTGTATCTCTGTAATAGAGACTGCAGTGACAGGCGCTCATGCGTAGATGTGAATGACATCTACCCACACAAATAATCCCAACAACTTCAGTGGATTTACTCACGTGGATCCACCTGGTGTTTGTACTTAATAGGACTTGCTAGAAGAAGAGGTGGCAAGTTGTCCTCATATTATATAAGGTCCAGGACCAGAGACTCTCCCATATACCCTGGATTCTATAGTTTTCCACTCCAAGCCATCTGATAAAGTGGGTTTTAACCACACAAGCTCATGATACTATCTTTGTGTCTAAAGTGCCACAGGACTACTCGTCGTTTTTAAAGTTACAGACTACCACGGCTACGCCTCTGAGACTATTTATAACTAAAGTTGTCCAAGCGTCATCTCAGACAAGAAGCAGGATGGGGAGAAGGGAAGCCGGAGGAAGTCAGAAAAAGGAAAACGTATGGTCTTGTAATGAAGGCTCAGAAGATTTGGTTTCAATTGCTGGCTTTGCCACAGACTTCACATGTATGACGGGTAAGTCACTTTATTTCTCTTTTCTTCGGTTCCCCATCTAGAATATGGAACGAAGACTTCCCTCTTCTCAACTTTTGTCTCTCTCATATAAAGGCAAAAACTGTTGTTTACTATGTATACATACTGTAATGGGTGCACTATGCCCTGATCTCAGTTGGTGCTTCTAGACATTGTCATCCATTCTGGTAATCTTGGCTATTTTTGGCCCCTATGAAGATGTGGAAGAGAATGTACTTTTCTAGTGTAAGAAAACACTGAGAAGCTATTTTGGCTTACATATGCCACTTGCCATCTGAAATGCTCACATTGCCTGTTCCTTAGTAGAGAACTGCCAAACTCTTCTCACCTTATAAATGGAAACGCTGTAGCCTCCTTGAGCCCGGATAGGGTGGCTTGCCCCTTCCAAAGGTTGGAAGTCTGGAATCAGCCAGCCTTGGCCAATTATTCCTGCCTGTCCCACCTGGGATGCGGAATGAGATGGCGTTTAATTAGTAGAACCAGCTGAGCATTTATTCCCCAATGAAAAGCAACAGAAAGCTACAGCATGAGAAATGCTCGGGGAACCTAACCACCACTATGAAGTGGGAGTGAAATACTCTAGAAATGTCTGCGAATGCACAGACCACACCCTAGCAAGGAAATGTTTTCAGGCAGGGAAGGCCTAGGAGTGTGGTCTGCAGGGGGATTCTGGGTACTAGGCTGTGTTGTTAAATTCATCTCTGCACTGCGATGTTGATGAATCAGAGATCAGTTTGTGGTGCTGAGCTGAGCTGAGCGAAGGGGCCCTGAGTTACAGACCAGGGACACAGAGACAGGAGCCTGGGGAAGCAGCAGCCCCCGAGCTCCCTGCAGACAGAAATTGCTCCGGGGAGGCTAAGTGCCTCCCTGGGCTCTAACAGATGTAGGGAGCAGGGCTTGAATGCCAGCTTCCCAGGTGTGCAGCTCCCGCCCCCCCAATGCTGCTGCCTCTGTCAGCAGCAACACAGAGGGCAGGAGCGCAGCAGGACCCGGTGCTGGGGGGGGGGGGGGGACTTAAAAGCCGGCTCCTGCCTTTCTCTCCCCCCCCCCGACAGAGGGGGGGTGATTTGGATTAAGGGACGAGCCCGGGGTGAATCATGTGCAGGCTGTTGGCTCACCCCCCTCACTAGTAGGCGAGCACAGGGCAGGGAAATGGGCACGTGGGGGGGGGGGCGCAGTACAGCAGCTAATGCACCCCCGGGAAAGGGCCGGGCTCCTGGTTGGCTTCAGCGCCAGCAACAACCCCCCCCAGGACCCCCGCCCCGCGCTCACCGCCCCGCCGCGCAGCTGCTCCAGCCCGGTCCCCCCAGGCCTGGCGCTCCGGGCGCACGGACCCGCCCCGCGCTTCCTGCCTGCGCAGCGAGCCGCGCCCCCCCTCGGGGCAAAGATTTAAAGGGGCCGCGCTCTCTGCACCCCCCCACCCCCGCTGGGGCTCCCCCCGGCACCCCAGCTGCAGGAAAGGGGGGGCAAAGCTCCCCCAAATACCCAGCGGGGGAACTGCCCTTTGCTCTCTTGCGCGCACCAGAGGGGGAGCCTCCCCTCCTTGTAACAGCTCTGGAACTGCCCCCCCGGGGCAAACCCCCGCACCCCTCCTTTTCAATGCTCCCCGGGGCAGCAGCCTCCCCGAGAAGGGGTCCCCCAATGCAGCAGTGAGTTTGGGAACTGTAGGGTGCGTGCCTGGCCAGAGCAGGGGTAGGAGCTGTTATGTTGTTCAGGTCTCCTTGGTTGAGCAGCTGGGCACATGTGGGGAGGCAGGGCCCCACTGCCTTCAGGGTCACGGGCCCAGCTGCCCATCAGGAATGGAGGGGAACATGGTAGCCAGGCAAGTTTGCAAGGCCCATGCTATAGGTAATGTAACCTGTGCACAGCGTAATAACTGGGGATGGGGTTAATAAATCCACAGCAATACTGTGTAGTAGTGCAGCCGTTCACATTTTAATCCTCGCTAGCAAACACGCTGGAACAATCAGCCCTGATCGTGTGGCCGCAATAGTGCAGTAATAGTATCATTGTCATTAATAATTAAACCCTGGCCTGATAAGCTGTAATGGTGTAATGGTGCATGCAATAATGTTACTTAATAAGCAACTGGTCAAACGATAACCCCCCATAGCTGTAAGTAATAATGTCAGACTCATCGTTAATCATCAAATGCCGGAACAATACACTCAATAGCAGCTGTAATAGTGCATGCAATCGTATTATAATCAGTAGTAGTCAAATATTAGAATGATAACCCTGATAGCAGCTGAAACAGTGCATGTGGTAATGTGGAAATCATAAATCAAGTGTTCGTACTGTAAACCCAAGAGTATGGCAGCAAGGTGTGAAGTGAACGTATCATTGATAATCAAACAGTGGAGCCATCAGAGGGACTATAATGGTGCATTCCATAAAAAATGAATAAATAATAGTTAAACACTAGAATGATAAACCCAATAGAGCAGCTGTAGTAGTGCTTGCAGTGATGTAATAATAGTAAGCATTTGTATTAATCAAATGCTAGAACAATATTTTCAGTCGCTAGAACAGTGTACTGATACAAAATCTGTATCCGCAGCCAATCTGCAAAAACGGTCCACAGATGTAAAATAATATCTGCAGATGCAAAGCAGTTATCTGCAGATATGCAGGACACTACCAGTCACACACCTCAATCCTTAGACTCCTCCTTGTGCTCACTGTGTTGACTCATGATAGTATAACCCTGATTTCGTTTTCTTATTTCACCGAAGGGCTTTTTGCTGTAATTACAGCTACTGTTTCTACTTGCGCCCAGACAAGGTAGGAGATAGTGCAGTGGCTCTAAATCTTTCCACGCAATTGCACTCCTTTCAGGAGTTCACATCACTAAAAAACTGCTTGCAAAAATCCCTCATTTTTACCATTAATTATAAATCAATTGGAATATAAATATTGTACTGACATTTCAGCATATAGTATATAGAGCTGCATAAACAAGTCATTGCATGAAATTTTAATTTATACATAAGCTTGCAAACGGGGGCTGTTAACAGGGAGTTTGGAGAGAGAGTTCTCCAGATAAAGGAGGAAGCGAATACAGGACCCTTGAGGGAAGTGGTCTGTCTGTAATGTGTGTTTGTGTTTGGGGTTTTCTTGCTGTGTGCGGAGCTTGTGTTTAGCTGTTGTTTTTTCTCTCCCCTCCCCTGGGAGTGTGTTCTGTGGCTGGCAGGTAGAAGCTGTGAGCTTCTAATCAGGGTTTGAAATCTTGATGCCTCTGCTCACTGATTGAGCCTTAATCAGGGGGAGGGGCTATCAGGCAGTCTAGTGCTTTATAAAGGAGTGAGTCAGCAACCAGGGGCTGTTAACAGGGAGTTTGGAGAGGGAGCTGGGAAGGGAGTAAGATACACTCACCATTCCTTAACATCTTTTCACTACACTCCTTCCCTTCAAGGAGGTGTTTAATAACAACTGAGGAATCTCTCAGAAGGAAGGAAGGAAGGAAGGTAGGTATGGATGGTGATAGGTCTTCTGTTGTTACCTGCACAGCATTAGAGGACTGGAGGCCCAAGTATCAACCCTATGTTCTATCAGAGAGGATGAAGACTTCCTCCATAGAAGGCAGCGTTTAATCCTGTAGGCACAGCAGGCTGAAGAGCCAGTCAGGGCAGAACAGGACAAGGAAGAAAACTGGCAGCATGTAACCTCTAGAATGAGAAGAAAGCCAACTATTAGCCAGGGGATAGAATTGGTGTCCCTGGCCTCTGTTTCTCAGAGGCTGGAGAGGGATGGCAGGAAACAAATCGCTTGATCATTGTCTTCGGTCCACCCTCTCTGGGGCACCTGGTGCTGGCCACTGTCGGCAGACAGGATACTGGGCTAGATGGACCTTTGGTCTGACTCAGTATGGCCGTTCTTATGTTCTAACTCAGGTATACCCCATTCCTGTAGAAGTAAGTAATCGCTTTCAGGCTCTCTCCACAGGCACTGCAGTGGAGAATGCTTTGGCAGGGACTTGCCAGGGAAGAAATCAGAAGGGAACACCATCTACCGGAAGGTATGGGATGCATAGTTCTAGGGGTGGGGGTTCCATGATCTCTACCCTCAAAAGGTGGTGGTGGTCAGGGACTCCCTCCTAAGAGGGACTGAGTCATCCATCTGCCGTCCAGACCTGCAATCTTGAGAAGTGTGCTGCTTACTGGGAGCTCACATTCAGGCTATGAGCGAGACTCGTCTTCCGAAAGTGATTAAACCTTCGGTTCAGTACCCCTTCCTGCTTCTCCGTGTAGGAACTAATGATACGGCCAAGAATGACCTTGAGCGGGTCACAGCAGATTATGAAGCACTGAGAAGAAGGATCAAGGAATTTGAAGAGCAAGTGGTGTTTTTGTCCATCCTTCTGGTTGAAGGAAAAGGTCCGGGTAGGGATCATCGAATTGTGGAAGTAAATGTGTGGTTGCGCAGATGGTGTTGGAGAGAGGGCTTTGGTTTCTTTGACCATGGGACTCTGTTCCGGGTACAAGGATTGTTAGGAAGAGATGGGATCCACCTAACCAAGAGAGGAAAAAGCATCTTCGTGGGCTGGCTTGCAAACCTAGCAAGGAAGGCTTTAAACTAAGTTTGTTGGGGGATGGTGACCAAAGCCCTGAGGTAAGTGAGGAAGTCGGACACCACGAAGAATCACAAGGAGGAACGAGCAACAAAGGAGGACCCCTGATTCGGATGGAGAAGGCAGGGCAATCAACTGGTTATCTAAGGTGTTTGTACACTAATGTGAGAAGCCTGGGAAACAAACAGGAAGAATTAGAAGCCTTGACCCAGTCAAAGAACTATGATTTGATTGGAATAATGGAGAGTTGGAGGGATGACTTGTACGACTGTAGCACTGTCATGTAAGGGTATAAACTGTTCAGGAAGAACAGGTGGGGGAGAAAAGGAGGAGGAGTTGCATTGTATGTAAGAGCAGTATGATTGCTCGGAGCTCCAGTACTTGGAGAAAAGACAGTTGAGAGTCTGTGTGTTAAATGTAGAGGTTGAAGCCACAGGGGTGATGTTGTGATTGGTGTCTGCTATAGACCGCCAGATCAGGTGGATGAGGTAGATGAAGCTTTCTTTGGACAACTGAGAGAAGCTTCCAGATCACAGGCCCTGGTTCTCATGGGTGACTTTAATCACCCTGACATTTGTTGGGAGACCAGTAAAGCAGTACACAGACAATCCAGGACGTTTTTGGATGATGTAGGGAAAACTTCTTGGTACAAGTGCTGAAGGAACCGACCAGGGGTCATGTGCAGCTTGATCTGCTGCTCACAAACAGGGAAGAATTAGTAGGGGAAGTAGAGCTGGGTGACAACCTGGGAAGCAGTGATCATGAGATGGTAGATATCAGGATCCTGACCAAAGGAAGAAAGGAGAGTAGCAAAATACACACCCTGGACTTCAGAAGAGCAGACTTTGACTCCCTCAGAGAACTGATGGACAGGGTTCCCTGGGATGCTTACATGAAGGGGAAAGGAGTCCAGGAGAGCTGGCAGTATTTTAAAGAAGCCTTATTAAAGGCACAGGAAGAAACCATCCCAATGCGCAGCAAGAAAAGCAAATGTGGTAGGCGACCAGATTGGCTTACCGGAGACATCCATGATGAGCTTAAACACAAAAAGGAAGCTTACAAGAAGTGGAAACTTGGACAGATGACTAGGGAGCAGTATAAGTGTATTGCTTGAAGGCAGGGGAGTTATCAGGAAGGCAAAAGCATATTTGGAATTGCAGCTAGCAAGGGATGTGAAGGGTAACAAGAAAGGTTTCTACAGGCATGTCAGAATAAGAGGGTGACTAGAGAGCATGTGGGGCCCCTACTGGATGAGGGAGGTAACCTAGTGACAGAATACGTGGGAAAAGCTGAAGTACTCAGTGCTTTCTTTGCCTCTGTCTTCATGGACAAGGTCAGCTCCCAGACACATACACTAGGGATTGCAGTATGGGAAGGAGGTGGGCAGACCTTGGTGAGGAAAGAACAAGTTAGGAACTATTTAGAAAAGCTAACAGTACACAAATCCAAGGGCCCGGATTTAATGCATCCGAGGGTACTGAGGGAGTTGGCAAATGTCATTGCGGAGCCTTTGGCCATTATCTTTGAAAACTCGTAGAGATCAGGAAAGATCCCGGATGATTGGAAAAAGGCAAATGTAGTGCCCATCTTCAAAAAAGGGAAGAAGGACGATCCAAGGAACTATAGGCTGGTCAGTCTTACCTCGGTTCCTGGAAAAATCATGGAAGGGATCCTTAAGGAATCCATTTTGAGGCACTTGGAAGAGAGGAAAGTGATTAGGAATAGTCAGCATGGATTCACAAAGGGCAAGTCGTGCCTGACCAATCTGATTAGCTTCTGAGATGAGGTAACTGGCTCTGTGGTTGTGGGAAAGGCAGTGGATGTGATATACCTTGACTTTAGCAAAGCTTTTGATACGGTCTCCCACAATATTCTTGCCAACAAGTTAAGGGAGTATGGATTGGATAAATGGACTGTCAGATGGATAGAAATCTGGCTAGACTGTCGGGCCCAACGGGTAGTGATCAACGGCTCAATGTCAGGTTTGCAGTTGTTTTCTAGTGGATCTGTTCTTGTGCCAGTTTTGTTCAATATCTTTATTAATTAACTGGATGAGGGGATGGATTGCACCCTCAGCAAGTTTGCAGATGACACTAAGCTAGAGGGAGAGGTAGATACGCTGGAGGGCAGGGATAGGGTCCAGAGTGACCTGGACAGATCAGAGGATTGGGCGAAAAGAAGTCCTTGTTGAACCTCACCAGATAAGTGCAGAGTCCTGCACTTGGGACAGAAGAATCCCAAGCATTGTTACAGGATGGGGACTGAATGGCTAAGTAGCAGTTCAGCAGAAAAGGACCTGGGGGTTACAGTGGATGAGAAGCTGGATATGAGTCAACAGTGTGTCCTTGTAGCCAAGAAGGCTAATGGCATATTAGGTTGCATTAGGAGGAGCATTGCCAGCAGATCAAGAGATGTCATTAATCCCCTTTATTCGGCTCTGGTGAGGCCAGATCTAGAGTATTGTGTCCAGTTCTGGGTCCCCCACTATAGAAAGGATGTAGACGCATTGGAGAGGGTCCTGCGGAGGGCGACCAAAATGATTAGGGGGCTGAGGCGCATGATCTGAGGAGAGACTGGGGGATTTGGGTTTGTTTAGTCTGCAGAAGCGAAGAGTGAGGGGGGATTTGAGAGCAGCCTTCAACTTCCTGAAGGGAGGTTCAAAGAGGATGGAGAGAGGCTGTTCTCAGTGGTGACAGATGGCAAAACGAGGAGCAATGGTCTCAAGTTACAGTGGGAGAGGTCTAGGTTGGATATTAGGGAAAAGTATTTCACTAGGAGGGTTGCGAAGCCCTGGGATGGGTTCCCTAGGGAAGTGGTGGAATCTCCATCCCTAGAGGTGTTTAAGTCTCGGCTTGACTAGCCCTGGCTGGGTTGATTTAGTTGGGACTGATCCTGCCTTGGGCAGGGGCTGGACTAGATGACATCCTGAGGTCTCTTCCAGCCCTGTGATTCTATAAGAATGGCCATACTAACCAAAACAAAGGTCCATCTAGCCCAGTACCCTGGGCCATCCGTAGCAAGGTCTGTCAGGGTACGTCTAAACTACATGGCTCCGTCGACGGAGCCATGTAGATTTGTTTTTTTGGCAAAGGCAAATGAAGCCGCGATTTAAATGATCGCAGCTTCATTTAAATTTACATGGCTGCCGCGCTGAGCTGACAAACAGCTGATCAGCTGTTTGTCCGCTCAGCGCGCTAGTCTGAACGCTCCCCTGCCGACATCAAAGTCCTTTGTCAGCAGCCCCGATAAACCTCATCCCACAAGGAATAACGGGGCTGCCGACAAAGGGCTTTGATGTCGGCAGGGGAGCATCCAGACTAGCGCGCTGAGCGGACAAACAGCTGATCAGCTGTTTGTCGGCTCAGCGCGGCAGCCATGTAAATGTAAATGAAGCCACAATCATTTAAATCGCGGCTTAATTTGCCTTTGCCTATGTGTCTAATCTACATGCCTCTGACGACAGAGGCATGTAGTCTAGACACAGCCTCAGAGGAATAAAACTGCCAGCCAGGTAGAGCACAAATTGGATCCAGCCCAACTTGCATGCATAGGAACTGCCAAGGGAAACCCAGACTTATTTGAGAACTGCATCTCAATACAGTGTCCTGTTATTTTACAGAATAGTTGGGCGTTATTGGTCTGTAGCAGTTGTATGTTAAGGTGTCTCTACCATCCTTCATCCCAAGAAGGGAAAATAAGGATTTTTTAATAGCTGTGGGTGATAGCTAAGGGGATAGGGAAGCTTGCTACTTGCCTGAAAGGCTGGCTGGTACCTTATGCTGGTTATTCTAAAGTGTTATCTTAGAATTAAGTAAGGAGGGCCGTTGCCTTTGTGTGAATACATCTATTATTGAGATGCAAGGCATGGCCCTGTGCCCTGACTAGTAGAGCTCCAGGCAGGTCTAGCCTGTTCCTGCAGGGAGAATATACGATGGATAACCCAGACTGATCTGTGGCTACAGTTTCCTGTAATTTTACAGAACTCCATGGAACTGAGACAGGGAAAATACCATAAAGAAGCAGTTATAGATTGAAGGCCAAATGTCTACAGCACTGAATCAGGCTCACACACGGTTTCTAATAGCTACAGTCATTATTTTCTTTCTTCTTTGAAGTTGTGTATACCTGCAGTTATGTGGCTGCTGAAACATCCAGTTGCACAATAAAGCTGAATGTTTTATTGAATTGTCAATAGAACACTCGGCATGGGCCTGTGTGAAAGGAGATCTCTGATTTGTAATAACCAACTACAAAAGCAGCTTCTCCTCTCTTGGGATTCACACCTCAAGATCAGCTGCTAGAAATGGGCCTCATTTTCCCTGATTGAATTAACCTCGTTATCTCTAGCCGGATTCTGGCCTGCATATTTATACCTGCCCCTGGAAATTTCCACTACATGCATCTGAGGAAGTGGGTCTTTGCCCACGAAAGCTTATGCTCCAATACATCTGTTAGTCTATAAGGTGCTACAGGACTCCTTGTCGCTTTTGCAGATCCAGAGTAACACGGCAACTCCTCTGTTACTTCAGTCTTTAGTTAGTGATGTTAGTCTAACTAGGGTTCATTCTAACTGCTGTGCTGTAATAGTTGATCATTAGCAAGTTATCCATAAAAAAGAAATTGAAATTATTACATGTGAATGGGTAATTACATGTGATTACATGTAATAAATTAAGTGTATGTGATTAATTAATTGCATGCAATTACATGTGAATGGGTAATTATAATTTCTATTTCCAGTATTTGGAAGGGTTCCTACAGAAAATCCAGCTGTAGTCTCTTGCAACAATAGAAACTCTTGGCCTATGCAAATACTTTGTCAGAAAGAGGAACTCTGTAGCACAGAATGGGTAAATAAATTGCCTTACCTCCCCTCCCTTCTAAAAGGTTAAAATAGTTTTGCTTCATGTGTATTTGTTGTTGTCACTCCTCACACAAGGCAATTTGGAAAGAATTTTCAGATACTGGTCTGATGGGTAAGGAAAATGGGGTTTGCAAACCGCCTGCCTCCTTCAGCTATTTCCTTCCCCATCCAGATAAAGAGACTATGAATCTCTCAGGTGATTTTTAAACTTTCCTGCATTGTGACCTCATGTTAAAAAGTTCAGGACACCCTCCCCCCTTTCCTGTTTAGGAATAAAGAGGGTCTCAATCCGCTAGTCATGACCCCAGGTTGTGATCTATATAGCATCTACAACTAACGCCAAGCCCTTCACACCCTTCCCTTATGTTCATTCAGATTACTCACTGAAGCACAAGCTCAGTTCTTCTGGTCCTCACCTATTTAGACCTTCTAGCACGTTCCTTGTTATGCCCCACACTCGAGACTGGTGGTTCTCCACCTGTTCTAGTCTACAGCACACAAAAGGACTGGACAACCTCCCTATTCCTCACCACGCACTACGGGAACCGACTCATCTGTTACCTGGGGACTTAGGTAAACAATTACTGTGGAAGCCAAAACCTGTAGTGAAGCCTAAGGCCTATGGCAGGTTGCCCCACCCCCTGCCCACACACACACAGAAGCCATATTTGGCCTGGTGTTACGTATCTAGTCACTGTTGGATTGGGTAACCACAAATCAGGCGAGAGACCAATGTTTAGGGCCAAACCATATATTTTGAAAAATCAAACGCACAACAACAACAACGGTATAAACCCACCCTATCCCAGAAAAGAAAGGCGATAGATAGGTCCCGAATACACAAGGCGTATACTTTACAATATCAGAGGCGGCAATTGAGGCCTGCGACTTTCCACCCTGCGGCTAATGTGAAGCCTTAGGGGAGGACAGCAGGACGTCCCTTGCTGACAGGAATCAGTCCAGTCAAACAGGTCCTCCTCTAGGTGGATCCTCGCCTCCAGCGGAAAAGGTAAGTTCCTTCAGGGGTTGGCACTCGATAGTCCTTCGACTCACAGCCCAATCCAGTAGGTAAGGATGATGGTAATAGAGTCCAAGTCCATGTGGCAGAAGCCAGCAACCAATTAAATGGGGGTATTCCCACAACACGAGCTAAATCCTTGTACCAATATCCACGAACCAAAATGGAGCACTATGGGAAACAGACAAACACTGACAGGACTCTAAACGGTAGACAGTGACTGACTGACAATAGCACAGACGGACAGTGGCGAACCCGAAGCCCTCTTTGGTCAGGGCTTATAAACTCTTCAAGGCGGGAAAAGGTGGTAAGGGTTGGGTGCACAAAATGGTGCTGTGTGCAACATTCGAGGAGGGAGGAGTGCACAGTTTCTGAGTGGTGTGCAGCTCATTTGAGTGCCTAGTGCACAGTTTGAGCTGAGTGCATAACTATGGGGAGGGGTGCACATAGCATAGTGCGGTGTGCACTTAATGTTTTGGCGGGAAAGGAGTGGCAAAGGAAGAAGAAAGCAAAACAAGATGGAGTCTGAAAAGACTCCATTTTGACAAGCAATTGCTCTAATTTTCCTTACCCAGGCAACACATCAGAAAAGGACTGTAGAATATACATTGACTTTGTATGGCCATCTTGTGGGTTGCAGATCAAAACATAAGGGGCAGAGGGCCAAGAGGGTGTAGCGATAGTACCACTAAACCTGCCACCTGTATGTCTGCCTCTCTTTGTGTCACTCTAGAATATCAGCCCAGAACCTTCCTCGATCCCTCTTCTTACTATGGGGTCAAAACAACAACAAAAACAACAGAATTGCTCCTCACACAAAAATAATTCTCTGGTCATTCCATAGCATGAGGGAGGCTCTCAACTCTTTGTGCATGAAGGACTCCTGACTCTGGCTGATTGCCCACTGATTTCAGTGGCAGCAGCAATCCCTTAGGGGCAGCAGCAATCCCTTCTGCTAAAGCAGAAGCCCCCGCAGAAAGCTTTAGCAAGATAACCATCCATGTGAGGGGATAGGATACTTGTGTGAGCCATTAGCCTCTGTGTCTGTTTTCCCAGCAAACACAGGAACAAAGATGTCTTTTGTAAGAGCTTAGAGGTCCATCTAATAATGGCGATTGCTATGTAAGAACTAGAGTTTTCTTGGCATTGATGAATCAGTATTTACTTTTACCATTTCTTTAGCACTTTATTTAAACAAAAGAGTAAAAGATGGATTCAGGCATCATGGTGGGAGGATACCTGGCCCTCACTAGGAATTGGACCAGCTACCTAACCAATCCCTGTGCAATATTAGCAGTTCTGCTGTTCAGTATAGGTTGATCCCTGGAGGCGCCAGTGTCCTGGATGGGTGCACATCCACGTTGCCCTTAAGTCTGTGTTGTGGACCGACTGGTCTTTCTGTGGACTCGGTAACGATTCTAAGTCTCTCTTGCCCTCAAAGGCAGGAGTCTATGCAGCAAGATTTTACGTTTATTTCTAAACAGTTTGCTGGGTGTAGAAGATCATAATCACCAGGTAGTATCTCAGACATAGCAGCCGGATGTGCTCTATAGCCCATCTCTGCTCCAAATCTCCTTCTGAAAAAACATTAACCCCTGGACAAGCTGCAGGGAGATCAGCTCCATGCCCCCAGAAGGGGCAGGGCCAGGCTGGTCAGTCAGCTTCCCACCCCCACCCCATCCTCATAGCTGAGCGGTGTGACATTCCAGCGGTGACTTAAAAGGCCCGGGACTCCAGCCACCATTGGTGCCCAAGAAGCAGTAGCGGCAACTGGGAGCCATGAGGCCTTTTGAATTACCAAACCCTGGGAACTGCTCCCGTTGCCCCCTCCTCTGTCGGCACGCCTACATATGCCACATGGAGCAACATTGTACCCAAGTACTATTTAATCCAATGAAGTCATCTAAAGTAATTCACCTGAGTAAGTATTTGCAGGATTGGGGCTTCTTCGGCAGACGTAATGTAATGACTTACAATTCTTCTGATCCAACAGAAATTGTCTGTGTCTTCAGAATCAGGGAATAGATTTTATTTTTTAAGCGTGAGGCTAAGTGTGACCTTCTGAAGACTTGAAAAAATGACAGATTGCACTGTAGGTGGCATGAGCATAGCTTGTATCTAACCCCACATTAGTAATATCTGCGTTGATTTAAAACAACAGTTTTAATTTTTTTGGTACTGTAATTTGCCTGGTCACAGGAAATGAAAGAGCTAATGTACTGTCCTACTATACAGGTATATCAAAATGCTATGCTATCATGCTTAGGTCAGATTGTATTAATTTTAGTCCAGAGAAACTAAACAATGTTTCAGTGTTGAAAGTACTTGTTCTTCCATGGAGAATGTTTGGGGATTTTTTATCCTCCTTTCCATTTTAGAGGTGTTTGGATATGAAAATTTGGTTTGGATCCATCACTAGTTAAAATACGATCAAACAATTTTAGTGTAATTGGGTGCATAACTTGGCATTCTCTAGAACAAAATTAAATGTGATGTTGAGAAATTCCGGGGCCCTGCAAGTCATGACAAACGTCCAACTACTCAAACACAACCAGCTAAATTCCTCTCTAAGAATATGATTCTGCTCCCACTGAAGTCTGGCAAAAATTCTGTCATTTTGAAGCCAGTAGCACTGGGGCGGATCTGGCCTCTTGCCACGGTCCCACGGCCCAGCAGAAGCCTTGGGCAGGTTCCCTGCCTTACATGCCCCCGCGCGCCACTCAAAGCAGCTAGCTGTGGAGGCCATGTGTGTAGACCACAGAGTTTTATAATGTTTTATGTAATATGCTTAATGGGTAATGTGAGAATAAATGTTAAACAACTATAACTCTGCCAGCTACCATTCTCTGCTTAGCAGGAAAGAACAGTCTTCTAGGTCCTTAATAAAGATCCATCAAGCAAACTGCTTGGCTACGTCTACACTGGCCCCTTCTTTGGAAGGGGCATGCTAATTTTGAAAGTGGGAATAGGGAAATCCATGCGGGATTTAAATAAACATGTCCGCCGCTTTTTTCCGCTTTGAAGTAGGAATAAGAGATCCTCCGGAATAGGGCTTTATTCCAGAGGATCGGGCCAGTCTAGACGCTTTTTTCCGGCTTTTCCCCAAGCCGGAAAAAAAGCGGCGGCCATGTTTATTTAAATCCCGCGGGGGATATTTAAATCCCCCGCGGATTTCCCTATTCCCACTTTCAAAATTAGCATGTCCCTGCCGAAGAAGGGGCCAGTGTAGACGTAGCCCTTGTGTTTGTATCTCATGCCAAGACAGAAAGATCAGAAGGATCCTTGTGATTCAGCATGATCACACCGTTGCTCTTAGGAGTAAGTAGAAAATAGATTGTGTTAAAGAAAATATAATGAATTAAAAGTTTGTTCTAATAGAAGCTTTGTATTAGGAATTAGATTGATATCTTTTGTATGAACAATTGTGTCCCTTTCCCATATGTGAAATGATTGTGTAGTTCCTGGGGAGAGGGAGTGAGAGAGTTTGGAATGTGATTGTTTGGAGAGATAACAACTTGTAGGCTCAACAGTTTCAGAGTCCAGACAGTGGAAGAGGGGAGGGGGCAGGGAAACTCAGAGCAGTCAAGGTACCATAAATTGGACCCAATAGAACGCTGGCCAGTGGAGACCATATGGATGGCCTTGGAGTGTTAAGAAGCAAGTGCCCTTTTACAAACAAGACAGCCTTGAAATAACACTGGAAAGGAGACACCAACTTACTGACTATAATAGAGTTTAAAGAGAAGCTGGATAAATTCATGGAGGTTAGGTCCATAAAAGGCTATTAGCCAGGGGATAAAATGGTGTCCTTGGCCTCTGTTTGTCAGAGGCTGGAGAGGGATGGCAGGAGACAAATCGCTTGATCATTGTCTTTGGTCCACCCTCTCTGGGGCACCTGGTGCTGGCCACTGTCGGTAGACAGGATACTGGGCTAGATGGACCTTTGGTCTGACCCAGTACGGCCATTCTTATGTTCTTATGTTCTTATGTTATGTTCTGATGTCAGAGTAAAGGAATAACTCTCAGATAAACAGATATTAAGCAGAACGGATGGTGATTGATTAGGAGCTGATGAAGCAAAATGCATAGACCTGAATGGGAGAAATGTCCTATAAAAGATGGGATGTCTTGCACCAATCTCCAGGTCTTGTCAACATCGGAGCATCAGTCCAGACCGAGAGAAGCCCCCGCTCCTGCCCCTCACATTTAACTTGCGTGGACGGTAAGTTAATTTGAGCAACAAACTGGTAATTTTAAGCAACGACAAGACTTTGTGTGTTTTGTGTGTGTGTGTGTGTGTGTGTGTGTGGAGGGGGGGATTGTCTTTATAAAGCATATGCTAACTGCTTTTCTACTGTATTCTCAATAAATACGGCGTATTGCTTTTCCCCTGAAAAAGATCCCGTGTGCATCTTATAAGCATAATGTGTGTTCTGTGTGCTGCAAGCCTCAGGGATGGGGGATTTTGCATGTTATCCCCACCCCCAGCGCAATCCCATAGCTCCCGTTAGCCAGAAACCAGCCAACAGGAGCTGCCTGGGCCATACTTGCAGCAGCATGCGCACATACACACACACACTGAGTTCATGGCACTCAGACTCAGAGATCACATGGCTCTGGCAGACAGCTGCTTTGAGCAGTGTATGGAGGTGTGGAAGGCAGGAAGCCTACCTGAGGATCCCACTGGGCTATTGGTCAGGAGCTGCTCAGGTTAGTGCCTCCTGGCCAGAGTCTGCACCTAGCACCCAGGACACAACCCAACTCCTGCACCTCTGCCCCAAATCACAGTCCGTCCTCCCCTCCCCCCCCAGATCCTGCACCCTCTCCGGTACCCCTATTCCAAGATAAGTCCTGTCTGGCACCCACACCCATAACCCCTCCCAGACCCTGCACCTCCTCCTGCACCCCAGTCTGCTGCTCCAGGTCACAACCAGGATGGGATCCTTGTTTGCTGGCTTCTAAACTGAATTATTATCAGTGCAGAAAATAAAATGGGTTTTACATAGATGTAAAAATGCTCCTTTCACAAGCATTTTCTGTCTGCTGAGAGAATCCACTGCAGACACTGCATGTCTCTCGAAGCCAACTCTCTGCCTTACCAGGATCATCTGTAGCTCTGACCTCAGGACCCCGGGTAATTGAATTTCATTTAAGAACTAAGATGAATGTGGAACACTGACAGGAACACTGCACCAAATGATTTAATCAAGGTGCAATTCAGTCAAACAAATTCATGAATCATTTTAATGCTGCTGTAATGCAAGAGATGCCGATAACTACAAAGGGAAGCATTGCAGACTGGAGAGAAAAATTAAAGTGGATTATTACCTTCCACAGCAAGTAAGTGGCTATTACCAGAATTGTTTGGAAGCTGAACAAACGTACTTTAATGGACCAAATTCACATCCTTGGAAGATCTCCACTGACTCAAATGGAATTCCACCAGGGATCGCTGGCCCTCCTTTCGTACTCACTAGATATTTGGAAATCTGGCAGCTGGGCACCTAAAGGGGTGCCGGCAGAGTGTCATTCTTTGTCACAACTTAGCATTCACCCACAGAGGTAGAATTAAAATGAGCACCTGCAGTCCTGGAGGTCCTTCGTTTTTAAAATGTGGGTCACTATTTTTAACAGGGAAGGTTGGGTCATTAAAATACAGCCTTTTCCCGACTTACGAACTGATTACGGACCAAGCAATTGGTCGTAACTCAGTTTGTTCGTAAGTCGGTCCCCATAGAGTTACATGCGACCACGCTGTTCACAAGCACGGATTGCTTTCGTAACTCGGGGTCCGCCATTTACGACAGCTTTTGTAGTAACTGCAAATTGTCGTAAATCAACCGTTTGCAATTCAGGGACCAGCTGTAAACAATACCTTTTCTCTTGCCCTCTGAACTGTCAGCTATTTAGAGGGGAACTTGCACCGACTTTTTTTTTTCATTCCCACATAAATATTTCTTCACATTTGGTTTCTGGCCAGCACCAGAAGCAGAAAGACCAGGAATCTCATACCTGAAATTGTTCTTGTGAAACACATTTTGTGGTCCAAATATATTCAGATTATTCTCAGAACAGTATTTAATACATCAGGATAACAATACAGGCAGTCCCCGGGTTACGTACAAGATAGGGACTGTAGGTTTGTTCTTAAGTTGAATTTGTATGTAAGTCGGAACTGGTACATATTGTAGGGGAAACTCTAGCCAAACATTTCTCCAGAGCTCAGTTTTATTCTCCCACACCTCACTTCCCTCCGTCCTTTATTCTTAAGCTGAGGTGTCTGCTGAGAAAAGCCGCTCCACATCTCCCTGGTCTGCTGGGGGGAGTGCTAGCTTCACGTCTCCCTGGTCTGCTGGGGGGAAGCAGCTAGTGCGGGGTTGCCTCACCCCGTTTGTAAGTAGGGATTCGATGTAAGTCGGATCCATGTAACCCGGGGACTGTCTGTACCACTGAACCTAAACTCTGAGCCTTTTGGTTCACCCATTTTTAATCTTCATAGTTATTTTTAAACAAACAGCAAATTTAAAAGTTGTGTCTAAACCACGTCATTGTGGAAAAATGACTAAAACCAGTTATCTTTGCCCAAGCTAATCTGAGCTAGGCAGAAGATGCCCACCATACTTGCCAACAAACAAACAAGCACTTTTCCCATTTTAGGGTTATTTCTTTACTTCTGGTTTCCAGCCAAGGCTAGAGGTAGAAGAGCCCAAGCACTGAAAGGTTGTTTTCATGATCTATCTGCCTAACCAGTAGCAGGAAGTATTGTAAATCTTGGAAGAAGTCTGTTATGCTGGTCCAAGAATTTGGGTACTATTCCTGGATATCAGTGGCTTGCTGCCACTTAGCTTATCTCTTTGTAGCATAACTATAGTTCTGATGATATTTGCAAACCTCCTGGGTTCTATGGGGCTTGATTAATGTCTGTAAGTGTGCTATGTGTATAGATTGCACTGAACAAAACTCACTGCCCCTGAGAAAGGTAGGCAAAGGTGACTTAAAGCCACCTTCAAAGCTCTTCTGATTCTGGGCTGTTTCAGGGTCAGAATGGTCCTCTGCGTAATTTAGAACAGCTCTGGTAGGCCTGCCTGGGCAGTATATGAGTAGCTGTGCATCTTGGATTTATTTAGAATGGCCTTCGCATTGGAAGTTAGGACCCTGCTCCAAACACTCCCCTTACATTCCTGCTGCCATTCCTTACACTGGAGGACTTACAGGTTTGGGAGGCTGCCACTGATTCACCTAGTGACTGCCAGGGGAAATTTTCTCGCCCCCAGCTCATCATGGGGCTCTTATAGCTCTTTACACTGTTTCCCCACACCTGAATAATGCAGTACATTTATTTTTATTATTTCTTTTCCTGTAACATCTTGGACTCTTGATCTCAGCTAAGGTCTCTTTGTGCTAAGCCCTGTACATACGCATAGCCAGAGCCATTCAATGCCTTGAAAGGTTTACAAGCTTAAATAGATAAGGCAGACAAAGGAGGTATTATTATCCCCATTTTACAGATGGGGAAGTGAAGGCAAATGAATTACAGGTTAAAGTAGCAGACTTTGAGTCAGGGTTCCTGTTTTGTATTCACAACACTCTACAGCCTTTTCTATTCTAGGCCTTTTCCCATGGCTACAATTTCCTATCATTGCTGTATCAGTTGAGTTCCAGGTGGCAGCACTTTTGGGAGCCCCCATGTACACAGTGTATCAGGGACCCTGGCTCTTCAAACACTGTGTCTTCTAGACCTACTCTGAGCAGGGTTAGAAATACAGCTGTTAATCCATTGGCACCTACCATACACTAGTTCTCTCACCAATTAGGGCCAAATCCCAAACCCACTGAAGCCAATGGGAGTCTTTCAATAGAGTCAGTGGGCTTTAGATCAGATTGTTTATTGCTGCTAATATAAAAGGGAGTACTATTGGGCTTTAGATCTCCTGTCTACATACACTCATCAGGATACTTCCTGGTGCTCAATAATCCAGCTCAGATACATTACCATGTGATTTGTCCTTTTCATATTTGTTCATTTTTTTAATTGTATCCTTTGGTATATATGGTTGTGACTACTTTCTTCCACTATTTGATCTGAGGAAGTGGGTCTGGCCCACGAAAGCTCATCATCTAATAAACCATCTTGTTAGTCTTTAAAGTGCTACATTGTCCTGCATTTTGCTTCAACTACCCCAGACTAACACGGCTACATTTCTATCACTAGATACATTACCAGACTTTGGCCTGCAGTTAACTGTTTTGCTTCCCTTGGAAATATGTTTACATTACATAGCAGCTTCACTCCGCTTCTCACTATTGTTATTCGCCATCTTTTTCACAGGAAGCTTACAAAAGGAGAGAGCAGGATGACCTATGGAACTGCTCAAACAGCACTGGCAGAAAAAAAGGCTGTTTTAGCTCAGTGTTTCGGGAATGGAAAAACAGATGCTCCTGGGTCACATTTTACAGATGTTATTCTGGCCTGCACTGAAAATTACAAAATGTGGATCCCAGGAGTTTATACATTTCCAAAGTATTCTTGGAATGGGATAGTGGAAATTTCTTGTTGGAGCATAAGCCTTCGTGGGCAAAGACCCACTTCGTCAGATGCATGCATGTGACAAAGTGGGTCTTTGCCCACGAAAGCTTATGCTTCTGCACTTCAGTTAGTCTATAAGGTGCCACAGGACTCCTCGTCGCTTTTGCAGATTCAGACTAACACGGCTACCCCTCTGATACTGGAAATTTCTTGCTGTCGTGCTCAAGGATTCAGCAGTGCCATGCATTTCACACTCTCTGCTTTTTCACATGGAGAGCACATTAGCACACTTACCACTAATTTGTTTGTGCATTGCTGTTCATACACCAGAGGTACATGCACTAGTGACGAGATACTACACAGCAGAGCTACCTTAAACAACTGCACAGCGTGGCTACATTAGATTAAATAATCGTGATTATGGCACTGGAGTGAAACTCTAAAGGGCTCGTCTACATTGGCCCCTTTTCCGGAAGGGGCATGTTAATTTCAGAGATCGTAATAGGGAAATCCGCGGGGGATTTAAATATCCCCCGCGGCATTTAAATAAAAATGTCCGCCGCTTTTTTCCGGCTTTTAGAAAAGCCGGAAAAGAGCGTCTACACTGGCCCCGATCCTCCGGAAAAAGCGCCCTTTTCCGGAGGATCTTATTCCTACTTCAAAGTGGATCCCAGGAGTAGGAATAAGATCCTCCGGAAAAGGGCACTTTTTCCGGAGGATCGGGGTCAGTGTAGACGCTCTTTTCCGGCTTTTCTAAAAGCCGGAAAAAAGCGGCGGACATTTTTATTTAAATGCCGCGGGGGATATTTAAATCCCCCGCGGATTTCCCTATTACGATCTCTGAAATTAACATGCCCCTTCCAGAAAAGGGGCCAGTGTAGACGTAGCCTAAGGCTCTGAGTTCAGTTCTTAGCTCTGCCACAGACTGTGGCCTAGTGCAAATTACTTGGGGTGTGACTACATAGCACCCTACCCTCGAAATAAGAGACACAATTTGCACTATGAAAATTACGTATCTTATTTCAATTGAATTTCAAAATTTGGGGTGTCTACGCAGCACCAAATTTCACTCTATTTCGAGACGTCCCTTAATCTTCATGGAATGAGGGTTACCTGGATGCCAAAATAGAACGCCTGTTATTTTGAAATAATGGGCAGCTTCTGTAGACGCAGGGTAGATATTTCCCTTAGTTTCTTTGGTCCTTGGTTCCCTGTTCTCTCTAAAGCTCTAGGAGACCAGCAGTGTTGAAGGTGCAAAATTCCTTGTTTGTACTATGAAGTGTGGGGGAGGAAAATAATCTCTCAGGGAAAACGGGGCAAAAGAAATACTTACTGTCTTCTCCTGAGTGTTTTTGTCAGAGTAGTTGATTACCTACAACAGGAGTCCCTCAAGCAGAGCCTTGTACCTTGGAATGGAACCCTATAGTTTCCATACAGGCACTGGGATCCCCTGTACACATGTAGTGGCAGGGTCAGGCCCTGACTTTGTATCGTTTGCACTCATATTGGAAAGCCAATGTGATTAGGGGATAGCATGTGTCTGATTTTTTTAAAAAGCTGTAATCTTTTCCTTCCCAATCCACCCAGGTCAAGGCATGGAGGAAGTAGGTCCTAATCTGGAAAAGCATTTCCGAAATTGAAGTAGAGATGCAACATTTTACTGATGCAGGGCCTTGGCAAATGCGGATGGGGTTGGCTGTAAATTACCTCAGGAAGGACAGGTCTGCGTGCGTAGAGGAAGCTTGCTGAAGGCAGATAGTGTTGGAAGGGAAAAGGGAGTCAGGCTGCTTGTTGGCAGCTGCAAGGAGTTTCCTGAGTTGACCCTGTTTGTTTAATTTCTGAAGAGTTTGATCCCTTTTGAATAAAATCCCTGGACAGCCTTTTCCCCAGGACCTGGGAGTACGACTACTTCAGATGTATATTGGTACGACGGCCAATAAACTGCCCTGTTCCAGACAATATATGCTCTGATTAACTAAGACCTGCTCAGCCACACAGGGTTGTGTAGCAGTATAGCTCCTGAATGGTCCATAGCACTTCAGGGCTGTGTCCAGACTCAGGGTTTTTTTCGAAAAAACTTCACCTGCGTCTAGACTGCAGCCGCGTTCTTTCGAAATTAAATCGAAAGAACGCGGCTTTTCTTTCGACGGTGGTAAACCTAATTCCACGAGGAAGAACGCCTTCTTTCGAAAGTGCTCTTTCGAAAGAAGGCGTTCTTGAAAGCAAACAGGCTTTTTAGAAAGAGAGCATCCAGACTCACTGGGTGCTTTCTTTCGAAAAAGCGGCTTGCTTTTTCGAAATTCCACGTGCAGTCTAGACGCGCTCTTTCGAAAGAGCCTCTTTCGAAAGAGGCTTGCAGTCTAGACATAACCTAAGAGCCTCTGAAGTCAGGCAGTGTATATATGCAGCGGGTTGTTATCAATGAGAGGTTTGAAATGGGATAGTTCAGTTACAGAGGGGTTTTTTTGGTGAATGATGCCTTCATCTGCGCTACACTGCCCAGAGTGGACGAACTGCTCATGCTTTGATTACACCTGTGTCGTGGCCCCACACTACAGAAACACACCCTAAGTTCTGTAGTGTTCTATGCCGCCTTTCCGGAGCAAGCTAGTATCTTTGCAGTGCCCAACCTGCCTTTGTGTCAAACAATGAGGAGCACTTTGTTTGCTGGCACCGGATCAGGAGGCTCTGCAATGGTACTTTGTTGTCTTAGAGTGAACCTCAGCTGTGAACTTCATCCGGGGCCCAGGACTGGTGCCCCAAAATATAGGGTGGGTTGAAACTCCCTCTTCCTCAGCACTGAGGGCATCACAAAAGTTGTGGTCTAGGGTTTCAGCAAGGCATGTTGGGAAAAGGGTCTCTATAAATGGTATTGGATGAATTCAGAACTGAACAGCTGTATGTCATAGTGCCTAGACTGTTAGAAATTAATGAAGATTCTCCGTTAGCAAAAGTGCTTTCGGAGCAGGAAAGCAGTAAGTTATATAGTCATTGCAGTCATCGTGAGTTCTGAGGGGCTGTGGCATGTGGTACAGTGACATCCTAGATGTCCGTGGATTTGATATAGCAGTACTGTGCCATTTAAAAAACGGAAATTATAATGAAGGGAGTTTCCAGAGGGGCACTTCTTTTGTGGCCTCTCATTTGGGGTATTTTTAGCCTCTCTGCATAGAAATCCTTTTTCTGAGTAGCAGAACACCACTGAAACTACATGGCTACCAGTCTAGGCAGGGTGTTGGATTGGGTTGGTTTTAATTGTGAAGTAATCAAATTATTTCAGCTACAGAGATTTGGAGAATATCTTTCAGTAAAACCAAGGCAGCAATGACCATGTTAGATAGTTGATGCTGCCCATACGGGTACCAGTCAGAAAGGCAACATGGTCTTATAGCTGATTGCAGGTTTAGGAGCTAGAGAACTTCTGAAATCTATACTGGGCTTGGCCACTGCATGGCCCTGGCTACTTATGGACAAGTGATTAGTTACTTAGGGCAGCACAAAGTGAATTTAAAGCTGGCCAAGATTTGGACCGGAGAATTTTCCCCTGTGGAAAGGGATATCCATTGGTGGCAAGCTGACCACAGAACTAGGAGCTAAGAATACCTGACACTCCTTTACCAACTGCTTCCCCCACCCTTGGGATGCGTTGGAAGCCCATCAGGGATGGCGTGTGAGTGGGAGCAGGGAGTGGGGGAGCCAAGCGCCACTCCACCTGATTCTCTGCAGGCAGAAGCTCCACTAAAGCAGAGGGGCCAGTCTAGTTTTTACTGCTGTAACTTCCAGTGGGGCTGAGCCAGCAAGAGCCAGGTAGCTACAACCCCTTGAGGCTTCCACTTGCGCTGCAATCTCCCGGAATCTGGCACAGGAAGGTGTACGTTGCACCTCCTGGTGGAATCTCCCACTTTGGACTGGGGATCGGGGGGAAGCAGGATATTCATCACAAAGAGGGGGACAGGTTGGGTGGCTACTGCCTCTCCTCCCCTGGGATTTCTAAAGAGTGGAGGCTTCACAGAGCATGGCCCAGTTGTGCAACAGATCTGACCTTCTCTCCCTCCCCGTGATAGCAGAAGGAAAAGTTCAGTGCCGGGTGCAGCTGCAGGCTTTCTGCCATTAGAAACTACTCTGGAGAAGCTGGCATGGAGAGTGGCAGGACGTAGCCCCTTGCTAGCTGTGTTTCTCCATCTGTCAAATAGACACAGTCCTCTCCTACTTCACCAGAGTATTGTGAGGATTAATTAGTTAATGTGTTTATAGCACTAAGTATGATCTATTATTCAAATATCCTTAATCATAGCATTTCCTGCCTGCTCTAAACCTCTTGGGATTTACCATACACTCACTGCAGGACCTACAGCTAAGCTCTCTATGCTATTTTCAGGCATCTGCATCCCACTTAACTTTTTTTCTGCTGACTCCGTTGCCTCTGGGTGCCTGAAAGTGATTGTAACACCATCACACTGAATTCTCCTGAGCACAGAAATAGTAAGTAAAGGCAGAGGATTCCTTTTCCAATGTGCTTTTTTGTTGGTTTCAGTGTTGGGAAATTATTCATAGAATCCTAGGGCTGGAAGAGACCTCAGAAGGTCATCGAGTCCAACCCCCTGCCCAAAGCAGGACCAATCCCAACTAAAGCAGGGCTTTATCAAGCTGGGACTGAAACACTTCTAGGGATGGAGACTCTACTACTTCCCTAAGGAACCCATCCCAGTGCTTCTCCACCCTCCTAGTAAAATACTTTCCCCTAATATCCAACCTAAAACTTGCCCACTGCAACTTGAGCCCATTGCTCCTTGTTCTGCCATCTGCCACCATTGAGAACAGCCTTTCACTCTCCTCTCTGGAACCCCCCTTCAGATAGTGAAAGGCTGCTATCAAATCCCCCTCACTCTTCTCTTCTGCAGACTAAATAAACCCAGATCCCTCAGCCTCTCCTCAGAAGTCATGTGCTCCAATACCCTAATCATTTTTGTTGTCCTCTGCTGGACTTTCTCCAATACATCCACATCCTTTCTCTAGTGGGGGCCCCAGAATTGGATGCAATACTCCAGGTGTGGCCTCACCAGTGCCGAATAAAGGGGAATAATCACTTCTCTAGATCTGCTGGTAAAGCTCATCATAATGCTCCTCCAAATGCACCCTAATACACCATTAGTTTTGTTGGCTTCTTGGTATTATTAACACCTCCTACTGCTAAATATTTAGAATTTTTAATTTCTGCAGGAAGTCATGATATCCTAGAATAGCAATTGCAGTGCATATTGGAAAAGCATGCCTCAACTCCACGGGCTTCAAGAGAGTTTCTCCTGATTTACACAGGAATGAAACGAGAAGCAGATCCTCTGTATGTGTGTGTGGACATGCATTGTAGGAATCACAACAGCGAGTATTGAAAGGCAGCCTCTTTTGGGGTAAAACACAGCAGCTGTTTAATAGTTCACAGCAACTGTTTGCAGTAATTTAGGAGCAAAGAATGAATATACAGGTGAAATTATCTGGAAACCTAAGGAAGTAGAAAATTGTAAATTAATTTAAGTGCCAGCCATGGTCAAGACACTCTGGAGGTTGTATTTAGGAATGAGACAGGTACCTAAGCTATAACTAATTTTTACATGGTAGCATTTTAATATTAGTCCTGCTGCCTCTAAGTGACTTCCTGTCACTCCCCAACGCCTGTGAATTTCATATCCATGGTGGCTTCCTCCTTCCCTGATCACTTGCCTTTACCTCCTATTCACCATCCCGCTCTCCTATGCCCCCCACAATACTAAAGTCTTCTTTCTTTCATTCTCCCCAGCTGTGGTTCTCTCTCATGGCCTTCTCCAGCACCTATGACCCATCATCTCCCAGAGTATCCAGATCTATTTTTACTGTCTGATAATGTGAGAAGACACACTGACTCCAGAGAAGGGAGGCCCTTTTTGTATGAACTGGCTTCAAACACTCTTGAATCGCTATGCAGGAAACACCTGACGTACCAACAGTGCCATATCAATAATAACAACATATGTCAAATCCATGCAGAGCCTCAGTGCTTTACAATGAAGGAGTCAGAAGGTTCAATGAAAGTTAACTTCTAAATTAAGACAAGGTTCAGAACTAAGATCAAGGGTCTGCAGTAATTATCCCTGTGGTAATTGTGCTCCTGGAAGTGGCTGGCATGTCCCTGCAGCCCCCAAGAAAGGACATGCTATCCTTGCCTGCAGACACCACTCCTGCAGCTCCCATTGATCAATAATGGAGATCCGTGGCCAGTAGACGCCGTGGGCTCAGCTGGATCGGAAGAGCTGAAGGGACTAGGCGTTTAAAAATCAAATAAAATTGCAAGCATTTTGGAGAAACAGGCCTTTCTGACAAAGTAAAGAGCACGAGAATCCCCCCCAAGGAATCCATGGAAGGGACCAGCAGAAATTGGTAGCACAACAAATTGGCTTAATAAAAGTGGAGCAGAATTTTACATTGTGGGCCTTATTCTAATCGGCTACTGGCAGGATTTTCTGGAAATGCTTTTAATGGAAAAGTTTTCCGTTAAAAGCATTTTCGGAACAGAGCGTCTAGATTGGCACGGACGCTTTTCTGCAAAAGCACTTTCTGCAGAAAAGCGTCCGTGCCAATCTAGACACGCTTGTCTGCCATTTTCGCGATCGGGGCTTTTTTGTGGAAAACAAATCTGGACTGTCTACACTGGCCCTTTTGCGCAGAAGTTTTGCGCAAAAGGGCTTTTGCCCGAATGGGAGCAGCATAGTATTTCCGCAAGAACACTGACAATCTTACATGAGAGCATCAGTGCTTTTGCGGAAATTCAAGGGCCAGTGTAGACAGCTGGCAAGCTTTTCCGGAAAAGCAGCTGATTTTCCGGAAAAACTGGCCAGTCTAGACACAGCCATCGTGTTTAGAATCACAGGGCTGGGAGAGATCTCAGGAGGTCATTGAATAGTCCAACCCCCTGCCAAAAGCAGGGACACTTCCGACTAAATAATCCCAGCCAGGGCTTTGTCAAGCTGGGACTTAAAAACCTCTAGGGATGTAGATTTGCACTGGAGTCAATCAGGTCAAACACACACAGGTGAAAAATCAGTGTGGAGCTAAGAACAAAATTGGGAGCAATATGTTTGGAGCTACTCTGGGGCAGCTTCTTCAGATAGGAGGTTGCTTAATAAAGGTGATTTCTTGTATTAAAAATCAAGGTGGAGGGAAGAGAAACAGAAATTTGCCATTTTTTCTGGGGGAGGGGACTTCATAGTCTCTAAGAGGCATAAGAACATAATATAAGAACATAAGAACAGCCGTACTGGGTCAGACCAAAGGTCCATCTAGCCCAGTAGCCTGTCTGCCGACAGTGGCCAGCACCAGGTGCCCCAGAGGGGGTGGACCAAAGACAATGATCAAGCAAATTGTCTCCCGCCATCCCTCTCCAGCCTCTGACAAACAGAGGCCAGGGACACCATTTCTATCCCCTGGCTAATAGCCTTTTATGGACCTAACCTCCATGAATTTATCTAGCTCTTTTTTAAACTCTGTTATAGTCCTCCCCTTCACAGCCTCTTCTGGCAAGGAGTTCCACAGGTTGACTGTGCGCTGTGTGAAGAACTTTCTTTTATTAGTTTTAAACCTGCTACCCATTAATTTCATTTGGTGTCCTCTAGTTCTTATATTATGGGAACAAATAAATAACTTTTCTTTATTCACCCTCTTCACACCACTCATGATTCTATATATCTCTATCATATCCCCCCTCAGTCTTCTCTTTTCTAAGCTGAAAAGTCCCAGTCTCTTTAGCCTCTCTTCATATTGTACCTGTTCCAAACCCCTAATCATTTTAGTTGCTCTTTTCTGAACCTTTTCTAATGCCAAAATATCTTTTTTGAGGTGAGGAGACCACATCTGTACACAGTATTCAAGATATGGGTGTACTATAGTTTTATATAGGGACAGTAAGATATTCTTTGTCTTATTTTCTATCCCTTTTTTAATAATTCCTAGCATCCTATTTAGTTTTTTGACTGCTGCTGCACACTGCGTGGACGTTTTCAGAGAACACTCCATGATAACTCCAAGATCTCTTTCCTGATTAGTTGTAGCTAAATTAGCCCCCATCATATTGTATATATAATTGGGGCTATTTTTTCCAATGCACATTACTTTACACTTATCCACTTTAAATTTCATTTGCCATTTTGATGCCCAATTACTCAGTTTGATGAGATCTTTTTGAAGTTCTTCACAGTCTGCTTTGGTCTTGACTATCTTCAACAGTTTAGTATCATCCACAAACTTTGTCACCTCACTGCTTACCTCTTTCTCTAGATTGTTTATGAATAAGTTAAATAGAATTGGTGCTAGGACTGACCCTGGGGGAACACCACCAGTTACACCTCTCCATTCTGAAAATTTACCATTTATTCCTACCCTTTGTTTCCTGTCTTTTCATCAGTTCTCAATCCATGAAAGGATCTTCCCTCTTTTCCCATGACAACCTAATTTACACACGAGCCTTTGGTGAGGGACCTTGTCAAAGGCTTTCTGGAAATCTAAGAACACTATATCTACTGGATCCCCCTTGTTAACCCCTTCAAAGAACTCTAAGGGTGCGTCTAGACTGGCAAGATATTGCGCAAAAGCAGCTGCTTTTGCGCAAAAACTTGCCAGCTGTCTACACTGGCCACTTGAATTTGCGCAAGCGCACTGACTTTGTAATGTACAAAATCAGTGCTTCTTACACAAATACTTTCACATTACCGCTCGGGAAAAAGCCCTCTTGCATAAGAATACTTGTGCAAGAGGGCCAGTGTAGACAGGGAAGAACTGTTTTGTGCAAAAAAGCCCCGATGGCTAAAATAGTGATCGGGGCTTTCTTGCACAAAAGAGCGTCTAGACTGGCCCCAGATGCTTTTGCGCAAAAACACTTTTTGAGCAAAAGCATCCGTGCCAATCTAGACACTCTTTTGCAGAAATACTTTTAACGGAAAAACTTTTCCGTTAAAAGTATTTCCGCAAAATCATGCCAGTCTAGACACAGCCTAATAGATTAGTAAGACATGATTACCCTTTACAGAAACCATATTGACTTTTGCCCAACAAATTATGTTCTTCTACGTGTCTGACAATTTTACTCTTTACTATTGTTTCAACTAATTTGCCCGGTACTGATGTTAGACTTACTGGTCTGTAATCGCCGGGGTTGCTTCTAGAGCCCTTTCTAAATATTGGCGTTATGTTAGCTATCTTCCAGTCCTTGGGTACAGAAGCTAATTTAAAGGATAGGTTACAAACAACAGTTAATAGTTCCTCAATTTCACATTTGACTTCTTTCAGAACCCTTGGGTGAATGCCGTCTGGTCCCAGTGATTTGTAACTGTTAAGTTTTTCAATTTGTTCCCAAACCTCCTCTAATGACACTTCAATCCAGGACAGTTCCTCAGATTTATCACCCACAAAGGAGAGTGCAGATTTGGGAATCTCTCTAACATCCTCAGCCATGAAGACTGAAGCAAAGAAATCAGTTAGTCTCTCCGCAATGGCTTTATCGTCCTTGATTGCTCCTTTTATATCTCGATCGTCCAGGGACCCCACTGGTATTTTAGCAGGCTTCCTGCTTCTAATGTACTTTAAAAAGATTTTGCTATTATTTTTTGAGTTTTTGGCTAGCTGTTCCTCAAAATCTTTTTTGGCTTTTCTTATTACATTTTTACACTTAATTTGGCAGTGTTTATGTTCCTTTCTATTAACCTCACTAGGATTGGACTTCCACTTTTTAAAAGATGCCTTTTTATCTCTCACTGCTTCTTTTACATGGTTGTTAAGCCATGGTGTCTCTTTTTTAGGTCTCTTACTATGTTTTTTAATTTGGGGTATACATTTAAGTTGGGCCTCTGTTATGGAGTCTTTGAAAAGTTTCCATGCAGCTTGCAGGGATTTTACTCTAGTCACTGTACCTTTTAATTTCTGTTTAACTAACCTCCTCATTTTTGTGTAATTCCCCTTTTTGAAATTAAATGCCAGAGTGTTGGACTGCTGAGGTGTTCTTCCCACCACAGGAATGTTAAATATTGTTATATTATGGTCATTATTCCCAAGCGGTCCTGTAATAGTTATTTCCTGTACCAGATCCTGCACTCCACTCAGTACTAAATCGAGAATTGCTTCTCTCCTTGTGGTTCCTGTACCTGCTGCTCCAAGAAGCAGTCATTTAAGGCATCGAGAAATTTTATCTCTGCATCTCATCCTGAGATGACATGTACACAGTCAATATGGGGATAATTGAAATCACCCATTATTATTGAGTTTTTAATTTTGATATCCTCTCTAATCTCCCTTAGCATTTCAATGTCACTATCACTATCCTGGTCAGGTGGTCAATAATATATCCCTATTGCTATATTGTTATTAGAGCATGGAATTACAATCCATAATGATTCTATGGAACATGTTGATTCATTTAAGATTTTTACTTCATTTGATTCTACATTATCTTTCACATACAGTGTCACTCCACCACCCGCACGACCTATTCTGTCCTTCCGATATATTTTATATCCCGGTATGATTGTGTCCCACTGAGTGTCCTCATTCCACCAGGTTTCTGTGATGCCTATTATGTCAATCTCCTCCTTTAATACGAGGTACTGTAGTTCACTCATCTTATTATTTAGACTTCTAGCATTTGTGTAGATGCACTTTAAAAAATCACCACTGTTTATTTGTCTTCCCTTCCCTTGTATATGTGATTGTTTCTTGTCTGATCTGGCCCATACTTTACCATCTCCCCTCCTCTCTTTCTGACTGAAACCTAGAGAATTTCCATGAATGGACTCTCCTCTAAGAAAAGTCTCCATCTGATCCACATGCTCCTCCGCACCAATCGGCTTTCCCCCCTCTCTTAGTTTAAAAACTGCTCTACGACTTTTTAATGTTTAGTGCCAGAAGTCTGGATCCACGTTGGCTTAGGTGGAGCCCATCCTTCCTGTATAGGCAATGCCTGTGTCTGTTGATATAGGTTCCTACTCTACGCATCACACTAGCACTGGGGGACCTTAGTTCATCTGATTTTCCTGCCCAATTTCAGGTGCCACCAGTGCTCACAACACTCATAGTTATTGGAGGTGTTTAATCATCCATTGTCGAGTGGAATCAATTAGAAAAGTCCCACAATGTGACCATAAAAGCTTTAGCGCCAAAATGTTTGTGTGTTTCAAATGTATTTTGTTGGCTATTTGCTCTTTTGGCAGGTTTCTTTGGGAACCATAACAACATTTGATAAATAAACATTTTACCAGATGCTGCTGCTAGCAGGCTGTAAACTACTGTTCTTCCTTCTCTTCTTAAAATAAAATTGTTGAGTTCCTGATATTGAAAGGCTGTGACTTCTACTGGCAAAGAGCACAAGCAGAACAACAACAATGGCACCTAAGGACGTGTTTAAATACTGGAACTGAAAAGGGAACACCCTGCTGTGCAGATCAGAATGAAGGGTAGCTCTAACAAATCTGAAATATCCCAAGGATCCAGCTACTCATGCCTGGAAAGCTACAGAAGACTGACACAAGAGTATGGAAATAGGAGATACTGTGTTGTGTGCTGTGGAGGCCTGTTCCCAGTGCGTAGCTTTGATTCTGAATCCTGAAGGAGCTGAAGCCCAGGGATAACTACGTGGAAGCAAATGGGGAATTGTAATCTTTGGAAGGAGATTTGGAAGGAGTGTCTGCATGCGATGCAATGAAGCAATAATTGGCCCTAGCAAACAGCATGGAAAACATTTGTATGTGTTCAAAGACTGTGTAATGACATTATATTGCTTTCTCCTGACTCTACTTGAGCTCATTGTATTAGCAGGGGGTATCCTGACAATGAGGGGGAAAATGGGTGTCAGTTAATTTAGAACATCTGCTTAACTCCAAAGACTTACTCTTTCCTATTTTAAAGAATCTAAGTGGTAATCTGAGAAACTGACTCACAATGACATGGCCTGGATTGGTTTCACAAAGGATTACAATTACAGACTGGCTTGAGACACCAAGACTAGAGTTTGGATCCAAACTTGCATGTTTGACTTCCAACGACATTGAGGAACCCAAGTGCCTCCGTCACTGCTGGAAGCAGGGCTGAGGCTCCCCAGTTACTGAAAAGCTTTTTAAAATTGTGCCCATGGTTGCGACACTAAAGAATTTAAGACAGGGTCCTGGTCCTGCTATTGGATCAGTGCACGTGGACTCTTGTGCCCTGCGTGTGTGTTGTTGGAGGCAGTGGAGGCCTGTGTAGGTGCAAGGATTTTCCTGTGGGGCTCTGATCACAAGATCAGGACCTACTGCTCATAGTATCATGAATGGCGGCAACAAACAAAGGAAGCAGAAAAGGGGGACAAAGACCTAAGCAGCAAGCCCCTGGGGTTGCTGGGTGGTTATCCACTTTTCAGGCTGAGCCTGGGGTTCTTTACATTGTCTCTTCTAACTAGTCTTTTCTGTTTGTTGTATCTTGTATTGAGAGAGGCAGGGGGAGGAGGCCCGAGATATTGTGCATCCCGGGGCTCTGAAAAATTGACATTTCAGTTCTCTCTGTTTCCTGGATGTATGATATCACATCCTGAGCCCTTCCCTTTTCTCCTTGCTCTGTGAAGCACTAGGAGGAGTCCAGTCGCAGTCACCGTGTGAACTGGCCTGGAACGCTGTAGCTGATTGTGTGGAGCTTTTGCGATTGCCAGCCTGCTTCATGCGTGTGCTGTAAGACAGAGCAGCGAGAAGACGAACAGCCCTTCTGAGCACAGTGAGTATCAGCTAATGAATTTCTCTAAATCCGAAAGCTGCTTTCGCAAGAAAAGTGCGTGAACATCCTAGGAAAGTTAATACAACCCAAAGGATGACACCTCACTTTCAGTTTCCATCAGTGAAGCAAACGTGGAACAGATGAGTTTCCTGGCACAGCTGGAGTGAAAGGGGCAGCAGATGGGCTGTCTAGTGTACAAAAACTACATCACTGGTGGGGGGCAGAGATGGAACAAAGCATATTGTAAGAGGCAATGTAGCACTCGCTGTGGAACTATAACGAGGGAAAACTACTACTTTGTTTACATGACTGTGAATGAAAATCTGATATTGCAGTAATGTTGTATGACAAGTACCTCTTACTTTTGCTGTATCTCCTTTGACTTACTGAGCGTCACAATACTAGATGGCAGTAAGCTTAATATAAAGGGAATCGAAAGACCATTTTCCTCTGCTAATCTCGGCTGATCCCTAAAGCACACAGACTGAGCAAACTTCTCAATAGTGAGTCATTGACACTCCTTAGCCTAACTACCAAATGTTATTGCTCCTTCTGCACTAATCTATATGTTTCTAGTGCTACAGTTTAGTGCAAAGGGAGACAGAGAAGACAAATCTACAGTGTGCCTTGTACAATGTGGTTCTGCAGATGCAAGCTAAGTTATGCATTTACGCAGAAGCTGCCTTATTTTAGAAGGCTACCGTCAATTTTCACATTTCACTTACCTTAGCAGCCTCTTAACATAGGGCCAGATTCTGCCATCCTTTACTCACATTGAGTCTTACCATAGTCTGACTTTAGAGGGACTGCTCACAGTCAGGTACTACTTGATAAGAGTGGCAGAATCTGGCCCTTAGATTTTATGAAACAAAAGACAGGACTATGCAGCACTTTAAAGACTAACAAGATGGTTTATTAGGTGATGAGCTTTCGTGGGCCAGACCCACTTCCTCAGATCAAATTGTGGAAGAAAATTGGCATGACCATATATACCAAAGGGATACAATCAAAAAAAGTGAACACATATGTGACAGACCAAGTCGGGTCTGGGCACAGCGGAGGGCATCCGCTCAGGGCGAATTGCTCAAATTTGGGGCTCCTTACAGCCCCCCGACTGGAGACCTTCCCAAATAGGCCACAGACCAGTCCCACAGAGCACTTCAGTTGCCTGCCAGAAGCCTCACGAGTAAAACCCCTCCGACACCCCAGCAATATCTGTGCCCCACATGACCCCGGGCCTCATACACAGGTGAGGGGTCTTAGAACCCAATCTCACCTACCCCAAACAAGTTCTGTCCGGTTCCAAGAAACCAGACACAGTTCCCAAGTCAATTTACACTCTGGACCTTACCCACAAATCACGCTGAGCCAATCCTTTAGAATCTACCATCTAAAGGTTTATCACTACAAGAAAGAAACGCATGAGAGTAAGGTTGTTAAAGTATCATACATTACATGCATCGAATATCCCAGTTCTCGATGCAGGCTTGCAGCAGAGATGTTATAATTGCTGGCTTAAAAGTACTTGGTGCACATCCTATGCCAGGATGGGTCCACAGTTCTTCCCGGCTCATGAATCCCTGCGAGGCCGCATCTGGGATCAGGAGCAGATCTGGAGATATCATGGAGTTGGCCACATCGCATCTTTCTATCTCCTTCCTGGTTCCTTCCAAGCTGGCTAGAGTCACTTGGCCAGTGGTGAGGTGTATCTTTAGCCTCCAGAGATCCATTGTTCCCTGGAGACTTGCTCATTAGCATGTCCATAGGCAAACATTCCTAGCCCATTACTCAACCACATACAGAGAAACTTCCAGTCTCCATATAGAGTACATATTCATAACTCCACATACAGGCATTATACAGATATATGAAGAGCATATCCAGAAGCAATAGAAAGTAAGCTTTTCTTTTATACCTCACATGGCCCCCTTTGTACCGACTTTTGGGGTGAACACCCCCCATGGGTGCAGCAGCGACCTGGCTGCTCCCCTCAAAATCCAATAACGTGACAACATAAAATTGACAAATCAGATTTTAGAATGGGGGGGAGGGGAGAGGCGGAGGGGGGAAGGTTAGTCAGCAAGACTAGACTGACACGGCTACATCTCTATTACTTAGATTTTATGTCACTCATACCTTCCCCAAAATGTAAAATATCAGCATTCAATAAAAAAATGTATCACTGCCGTATAAAACATTCAAATCAACCCCTCATTTCTAGTTCATGAAACAACCTCCTTCCTAATTGCGTGCAAAAGATGTTCTATTAAACTAATAAATGCCAGTCTGATTCCAAAGTGTTCTTTTAAAAAAATAGTTACAATTTCTAGAAGACACACCACCAGTAATATGCTGTGTCTGTGACCCACATGCATGCACTTCATTTTGAGTCAGACCTACAGAAAGTATGGCTATATTTTTGAGAATGAAAGGGTGAGACCAATAATTGTGGCTCGACTTGCTAATAATATAGGCATAAGGTGTCCTAGGTTCCCCAGATTCTTCAGTGATGTGTGCCAACTGCACAGTGAATGCTCTTAAATGGGTCCTTGTATTAGTATATTAGTCTGATCAGTATCAGAACTTTGCAGGAACTGCACATCTTTCATTATGTGGTACCTGCGTGCATCCTCCTGTTGCACTTCTTATCCATCATTCCTCCAATTACTGTAGTTTTATCAACTCATACATAGCAGCACCTGAGCAGGAGAACAGTAGAAAGGGTCTTCATCTACTCTCATCTCCTCTATCTTGTGAGTTTTCCAGAGAAGAATCAGAAAGTAAAGAGCCTAGAATTGTCATACAGGCAGCCAAGTCTGCGATGGAGGGGGCAGGGAGGAGCACAATTGCCCAGGAAAACATCCTGGAGCCCCAGTTACTGCTGTGCCTTGCCCCTCTACCCCGGCCAAACAAGCCTCAGATCAGCTGTAGCCTCCCCTCCCTTCCCCAGACCCACCTGCTCTGGGGGAAAGTGTCTCTTTCAAAGTCATTTTTTATACTCCCCATGCAAGTTTCAAGGCAGCTGAGTAACAAATAATGCTGAGTTGGGCCTGGAACGGGCAGGGCTGCAGTTGGCCGGGACTCCTCCAGGCAAAGGAGGGACAGGACTGTGACTGGCCAGAGGATCCTCTAGTCAGGGTGGGGGCCGCCTCCGAACAGGTGAGGGATGGCAATGTGACCAACAAGGGGGTCCTCTGGACAAGGGGTGGCACTTTGGCTTTCTCTGGCGGGGGGGAGGGGGAATGCTTCTGGCTCCAGCCAAAGAAGGGACACAGGGAGCCCATTGATGGTTCTGTCCTAGGGCCCAGAATTCTTGTCGGTGGGCCTAACGGCAGCTTTCTATTGGAGAATCTTCCACTGCAAATAATTATTTCTCTGTCTGCTCCTCCATTTTAATAGTTCCTCTCAGTTCTAGAAGCTCTTACATGCTTGACTTTACCCAGAAAGGTCTGCTTCTTCAGTGCAGCTAGGACACCAGTGGGGAAAAAAAAACCAGGAAAAGGGGAAAAAAGAGATTTCTCTGCATGAATCGAAGCATGCTGGTAAAAGCGGGGGGATAAGTGCATCTAGTTCCACTGTGTCTGTCTAACGTTCTCCTGCATGCTGCTGGATCTAGACTTAGGAATGTAGGACCAGATCAGTGGTCAACCTGCTGCAGAATCCTGTGTCAGATGCTTCAGAGGAAGATGCAAGAAATCCTGTAGTGGAAAATGTAAGGAATAAATTGTTCCTAGAGGAATATTCTCTCTACAAGCTGTGTGCTAGTGGCTGGCTTATGTCCTGAAGTGTGGGGGTTTATACCCATTTTATCTCATCTGATGTAACTGTGGATATTCTCATTTCCATGTAAATGTTCAAACCCCTTTTTTAAACCTACTAAGCTCTGGGTCTACATGATATCGTAGCATATAATTATAGAAATGTAGAAGCAGAAGGGACCTTGAGAAGTCCACACCCAAACCAAACCTAGACTCTCCTGACGTATTAGTCCAACCTGTTCTTCACGACCTCCACTGATGGGGATTCCACAACATCCCTTGATAACCTATTCCAGTACTTAATATCCTCATAATTAGAAAGTTTTTCTTCTACTATCTAACCTAAATCTACCTTGCTGTACATTAAGCCCATTACTTCTTGTCCTACCTTTAGCAGACATGGAGAACTGATCACGGTTGTCTTTATAGCAGCCCTTACCATATTTGAAAATTCTCATTGGGTCCCCCTCTCAATTTTCTTCTCTCAAGAATAACCATGGCCAGGATTATTTTAGCTTTCCTCATAGGTCAGGTTTTCTAAATCTTTTATAATTGTATACATTTTGTCCATTGGACACTCTCCAGTTTGTCTACATCTTTAGAATATAAGAACATAAGAATGGCCGTACTGGGTCAGACCAAAGGTCCATCTAGCCCAGTATCCTGTCTACCAACAGTGGCCAGCACCAGGTGCCCCAGAGGGGATGGACCGAAGATAACGATCAAGAGATTTGTCTCCTGCCATCCTTCTCCAGCCTCTGACAAACAGAGGCCAGGGACACCTGGCTAATAGCCTTTCTATCCCCTGGCTAATAGTTTTTTATGGACCTAACCTGCATGAAATTATCTAGCTTCTCTTTAAACTCTGTCATAGTCCTAGCCTTCACTTCACTTTCCTAAAGTGTGGTGCACAGAATTGGACACCCTACTCCGGCGGAGGCTTCAACCAGCATCAAGCACAGGACTATGTCCTCCCATGTATTACATCTAACACTCTTGATAATACACCCCAGAATATTTAGCTTTTTTTCACAACTGTATCACATTTTGATGGTTCACTATAGCCCCCAGATACTTTTCAACATCACTACCGCCAAGCCCATTTTTCCCCATTTTGCAGTTGTACATTTGATTATTCTTCCCTAAGTTAAATACTTGGGATTATGTTGTCTTACTGAAATAAAGATATGTTACATCTTCTGCTTCTCTCCTGGCTACTAGCCCAGTAATCGTGAGGACGATAAGTTCCAAAGATTATGTATTTTGATAAAAACAGTTTCATATTACCAGATTTAAACTTGATGCTTTCAATTGCATTGGATATCACCTTGTTTCTGAATACAAGAGGACTAGTCATTTTACCTTCTTATATTTTGCCATACCAAAGATTGACCATTCATCCTTACTCTGTTTGCTGTAGTCTAGACATGACTGCCAAGTTTCTTTATATAGCCTTCCCTGAGAGCCTTCATTGACCAGTTGGCCTGTTCTCCACTATTTTACTGTCTAAGGGTACATCTACGCTGCACTGTATCTCGGAATAAGATACGCAATTTGAGCTACGCAAATTGTGTATCTTATTTCGATGTTATTTCGAAGTAGCTTATTTCATCATTTGGCACTGTCTACACAGCACCAAATTTCAAAATAAAGCCTTATTCTGAAACGTCCCTTACTCCTCGCAGAATGGTACAGGGGCATTGGAATAGCAAGCCCGAAATCATGGGCTTGCTGTAAAGACACGGGATAGCTATTTTGGGATAGTCTGATATCCCAAAATAGCAGTGCAGTGTAGACGTAGCCTAATAGATTAGAGTGACCTGACTTTCCTCTGTAGAAGCCATGCTGATGTGACCCTATAATATCACGTTCATCTCTATGTTTAATAACTTCTGTACTGCCTTCCATTAAAATACTTGTAAGCATGTCACAAACATTAACCAAATCTCACAGAGAACTTGTGAGGTAGGTCAGTATTCTCACTTCCCTACCCCTGCTTTAGAGTGGCAAGGGGAAACCGAGTCATTTAAGATTGTCCAACATCATATAACTGAGTCATTGCCCAAGTTATAATGGGAATTCAGTCTCATCTCCCTGTCATGTACGCAACAGACCCCACTTCAGTTTGCCAAATTTTGCTCATACAGGTTGAACCTCTCTGGTCTGGCAACATACCAGGCCACTGATATTTCTGGACCAGAGACCCATGGCAGCTGCTAGGAGTGAAGCTGGACTGGCAGCCCGCAGCCAGGGAGCCCAGTTGGGACAGACAGTAGAGCTTGGTGGCCAGGGCCGTCAGTGGCATAGATGGCCAAGAAGGGAGCCTAGCCAAGAGGCCGGTGGCTCCCTGGAAGGGCATTGAGGTCAGCAGCAGAAGGCCAGAATTGACCTCCCCTGTTTTGGTAACCGGGTTTGGTTCTTTAAAGGATTTGAAACCACAGACAGAGGAATACTTCTTTTTGAGGTTAAACAAAGATTTTTTATTTTTTCTATTTACTTTATAATTAATTTTTCATTTAAATTAATTCACTATTTTTGATTCTTTTAAGACAATATAATATACAAAGAAAGAGTAGAAAAACAGTACAGTTAAAAAAAACCAAGACATAACTTCTCCTACAGATATACCCTCCTGATTTACCTTTAAACAATTTATGGAGTTAACAAATATATAATACTCATGTTAAGAAAGATAGAAGCATTGCTTAGATTCAGGAGATATTCTTTTCTTTATGTTTTTCCTTTTTGGGGATTTTTCATTGCAACTTACGACCGGTGTTGTTCCCCTTTCGCAGCTTAAGTGCGGCAGCGAGATTCAGCGCCGGGGAGGGAGCTCTGGTTGATCAGACCTAGCTTTTTGGATTCGCAACCCGTCCACTCTTGGTCTGTTCCATCCAACCTTATATACCCTGTTTTGGTATTTTGGTACTCCTCCACTCGCCTGACAATTGCTCTCTCATTCTGCCCTTACAAAAACTTTCATCTGCTCCATTTGGGGTAATCATCACTTTGTTGCATACTGCTGTCTGAGTTACTTACTTCCCTAAAAGCGGGGTTATTGTTGGTCATCCAATCAAATTTTGTTTTTATTTTGCATCTCCTGTATCTCACAATGCTGCCTTTCCTTTATACTTACAATTAAACTGGTGCTCATTTGACATATTCTGGGTAGGCCTCAATACTTTCCTTTCACACCCTGGTTCAGCAAACCCCCTTGATTGGGACCGATCAGATCCCAAGGGTGCTGGTCCAGGGAGGTCCAACCTGTAATAATGCTGACCAGCTCCAAATAATTATTCTCAAACAGATCTCTGCTGGCAAACTAGAGACACACTTCAAACATATTTTGGTCTCTTTACTGACAACAAGTCAATGCCCCTTTCTATGCTCTGCAGCAGTTTAACATAATAATGCACATAACTTCAACAAATGGAGCATAACGATGTTATTGCCCCCTGGAGCCTAAAAGATCTTGCTGCTGGCTATGTTCTCTCTAAATGAAATGTTGCCTTTGGCATGTGAGAATAATTGCTTCTTTAAGAAGTATCTGCTTGGATGTGCAATTCTGTGGTATCCTCTCTGAACAAAGCAGTGCCCAAAGAGATACAATCTTTGAAAACAGGTTTAAATGAATCTTGCCTAGGCATTATGCTTCCGGCAAGTCATAACAAGTTTTAGAGATGTGTTGAGCATACTCTGCATATTTTTTTGGATTCATGAGGCTTTCTTTTCACACTGCTAACAAGGGATTATAGACTTCATTTTCTGGTCTAGTAGTAGGAAGAAAAAATGGGCCAAAAACATGTGTAGGTTGGAGTGCGGGGAGGGACTAGTGGCACCTTGGCATGCTCCCAAGTCCCAGAGGAAGCTGTTAGACTGAACATGTATGCCTGAATCAGAACTCATTTGAATTCTTTCATTGCTCTATTAAGTGCCAAGCACATGTCTTACTAGGTATAGGACTTAGGGTTGCCAGGTGTCCGGTATTGAACCGGACAATCTGTTATTTTCACCTCCTGTCTCGTAAAAAAAAATTCAGAAAATACCAGTCACCTAAAATGTCTGGTACGTTCTGATTTTTTCCCAGCCAGGAGGCAAAAATCCCAGGCTGTCCGGCTCAATATGGATGCAGCCTGGCAATCCTAGTGCTTACCAGGTTCCACAGGGGAGCTGTTCGGCATGGCGCAAGGAGGCAAGATAGCAGGCAGCCGGCAGCAGCCTGTTAGGGCCAAAAAGCCTCACCGCGTGGTTTTTAAAGGGACCACAGTGCTTTTTTTTTTTTCTCAACCAACTTTTTCCTGGTGTGGTTTTTTTGTTGTTGCTGTTGTTCGGAGTTTTTTCTGAAACCATCTGTCAACCCTAATAAGACTCTGCTTTCAGCTACACTGGTATAAATAAAAGGCCCTGCATATAGCATTGAGTATCAGGAGGCATGCCTGTGATGTGGAATTCAGTGCAAGGCAGATGGCACCAAGGTTGTTATCAACAATAACTATGTTAACCTACAGGGCACCAATATAAACCAAACTACCTCCTGACCTTCCCTTGCCCTCCCCCCACCCAAAAGTTGCATATAACATCACACATGCAGAGCAAGGCTTTGAAAACAGCCTGCTAACCTAATTGGCCGTTGTGATAGGGTGAGGTCACAGAAGACCCCTTCGGGGGGCTTCCGGGAGTGCTGACAAAGCCACTACCACTCGCCTTCCCATTCTCTGGGGCTTCTCACCACCTGACCCTGCTGGGCCAGCTCCGCTGGTCTCCCCCAAGCGAAGTCACCGAGCTGAGATCAAAGCCCCTTGCCCCCCAGAAGCAGTACAGACACTGAACCTCTTCAGGTCCAAGGAAAGTGTAGTTTAGGGCCCAGCTTCCTAGGATGCCACTCCCCACATAGGATCAACCCCCCAATTAATCATTTGGGTAAGCCCCCTATCACAATGAAAGGAGGATGTACACACTGATTGTTCCCCCCCGGTAATAACTATTTACACAGGGCTTGATAGTAAGTATCAGTGGTTTTATTAAGTACAAGCTGTAGGATTTAAGTGGCTATAAGTGAGAATAGGCAGAGCAAAGTAGATCACAAATGAAAAGTAACAGAAAATGCTTCGCTACTTCTAATACCAAATCCTCAGTACGAACTTATTACAAACTTACTACAAATTCATCTTAAAACTGTTTCTTTCCTGGCCAAGCCTTCCAAAACCAGGGCTGTTCCTCACACTGGGGTCTTTGGTTCTTTGGTTGCCAGCCAACGACTCCTACTTTTCTATTGTTTTTAAAGATTCTCTTATTGCATGGGGAGTCACCTGGCCCGTCCCTACCAACCACTGCTCAGACTTAAGGACAAAAGGCTATTTGCATAGGATTGCCCAGACACCGAGGCATCCCTTGATGGCTTTCATTCACACATTTAAAACCCATGAAGTATCCACTACTCCGCGTCTAAAGAATGATACACACGCCAAAATCAAATAAACAGATCCAGTGGATTAAGACACGAAGATTGATCTGTGACATGAAGTAATTTGCTCAGAGCACCTTTGAGTTATGTGCATTTATGTCCATAAGTCTTTTTCAAAAAGCCTGGGTGGGGGAGGGGTGAACTGGCACAGCAGTAAATCAGAAAAATAAACTGAAAGTTTAGCTGCTTCACCACAGAATGCAAATTCAAATTCTGTGTGGTTGAGACATTCAGAGTATGTCTAGACTACAGGCTTTTGTCAACAGAGGCTTTGTCGACAGATACTGTTGACAAAGCTTCTGTTGACAGAGCGTCTAGACTACATCCAGTTCTGTTGACAAAGCAAGCCACTTTGTCGACATGAGAATGTAGACGCAAAGGACAGTGTAGATGCAATAACACCATCTGTTGACAGAACTCTGTCCTTTTCATATGTGTTCCCTTTTTTTTAATTGTATCCTTTGGTATATATGGTTGTGACTATTTTCTTCCACTATTTGATCTGAGGAAGTGGGTCTGGCCCACGAAAGCTCATCATCTAATAAACCATCTTGTTAGTCTTTAAAGCGCTACATAATCCTGTATTTTGTCTTTTGAAAATGATGTTAAAACTAGGGCTCTTGTCTATTGCTCAGTACTGTGCAGATGGTATTTAATGGCCTGATCCAATGCTCATTGAAGTTAATGGAAAGTCTCCCCTTGATTCAGTCGATTTTGGATCAGAGGCAAATAAAGCTAAGTAAATAACTGAAAAATTGTTTTCCATGAATATTTGCTCAAAAATAAATCACTCTAGCTGTGCCTGTGCTCCTTGTGTGTGCAATTGCTATGAGTAATCTAGCAAACAAGTTTACCAGAAGGAACGTTTGTGAAAATTGCAATTTTTAATCAAACACTATTTGAAAATATTTGTACAAAGCAAATTGGGATTCATGAATGTGAGTATTCTGACAGAAACCCAGGTCTGAGTTACTTATCTAATCCAGAAATGGAAACACAACGTGGCCAATATGTCTGACAAAAACTAATGAGAACTACAGGCTGTACCTCCCTTAACCGGGACTCTCTGGTCCAGCAACCGAGCCCAGGAACAGAGAGGTCTGGCGGCAGGGCAGGAGTGTGCCATAGGAGGCACCGGCAACTCAGCGGGGAGCCCAGTGTTGGGGGTAGAAGGGAGTGGGCAGCATGGTGGGGAGTTCTGGCCCCGGTGGCCATGAAGCTGCAGTCCCAGCAGTAGCCAGGGAGCTCTGGGCCCGGCCATGGAACTCCGGCCCTAACCCCATTCTGGCTCCAGCGCCTGGAGAGCTCCAGCCCCTACCCCAACCCCAGGGACAGCCACGGCACTCCAGCCCCAGGTAGGGAGCTGCAGAGCTCTGCCCCAGCTCTGACGCTCCAGTCTTGGCCGCGGAGCCAGGTGGCTGCAGAGTACTGCCCCAGCTGTGGAGCTCCAGCCATGGTACTCAGGCCCTGGCAGCAGTGGGACCAGCAGCATCTAGAGAGCCCCAGGGGGCAGAGGCAGGAGTGCGGGCAAGCTGGCACCCTAACCCAGTGGCAGCACCGGCCAGGAGGAGAGGGACTTCCCCTGGTCTGGCAAATCCTCTTGTTCGGGACCAGTCAGGTCTTGAGGGTGCCAGACCAGCGAGGTCCAACCTGTAGAATTTCGACCACTGAATAGTCACAAAGAGCTGTGCATGAAGAGTCTATAGACTAAGAAATATATTCACAGAAATGTATTCAGCAAATATCTGAATAATCTATCAGTTGGAGAAAATTGCCCATGGATAATCGGAACAAGAAGGAAGGGAGTTTAATTTATTATTATTAGGTAGACAAAGCACTGGCAAAGAAATGGGGCTTCTATTTTGGTCCTGGAGACAGTGGGACACACAATTATTCTCATCCGTTGGGGAACAGAGCTAAGGAGTAGATAGTCACAGAAGTTTGTAGGTTAAGAGGACATCATGTCACTTCACTTTAAGCCTCAAATTTATTTAAAAAACAGTTACAGTGAAAACTTGAGTAATCGAGACTCATAGAGTCCCATTAATAGTTGCTGTTAAAGAGGTCCTGCATGCTCTTGTATTGCATTGTTTCAGCACAGAAGGGAAGCATTCTGGGGATAAGCAGTTCCTAGGAGTGATGGGAGTTGTAGACATGGCAGCAGTGCATGCTGGGGGAAATGATATGAAAATATCCCTTTGCCCCTGTAGGACAGTGAAAAAGAAACAGAGGTACAGCCATATCTTTGCTCTGAGAAGATAAGCTGTGGATCATGCATGGTTGCAGAAAGGGTCCTTGAACTCTCTCTGCAGAATTAAGAATGCAAATGCAACATTGTTACTAGTACATGAGAAAGTGAATTTGCAAAGAAACTGAGACTAAGTGAAAGTGAATTGACAGGCCTGTTTTCATTGTGAAAACGGAGTGAAAGGCACCAAGTAAATAAACAACATAGATGTGGAAAGATGAATTATCTCATTATGTTAAATTACATTAATTACCTAACAAGGTAGGCAAGATCGGTTCCCCCAGCATTCCATTATCATGTGCTAATCATAGCACTCTGAGGAAACATTTAAAATATCTTAGATCTTACAACATATAAATTCCAACTGGAATATTTCTTGCAGAAACTGGATACAGTTATACAAATACAAGATGAAACTGTTAATCTTGGGGGGAAGCCTTTTGTGTTTGTTGGAACAAATGAGTTTCAACAGAAGCTATTTTGCTTGAGGACTAATTTGTTTCCAGCTGTGGCTGGGTTTCAACAATGACAGTTTAGAAGACTAGCTTTGGGCCACAGAGCAGTGTTTGCACCTTGCTTTAATGGGCGGATGTGTTTAATTAACCTTTATTTCTGAAGTAGCAGACATTCTGGCAGGATCAAGGAATGTTAAGGGCAGACAGTTGTCATAGCAATGAACCGAGATACAGTCTATACATCCAATAACACTATTAGCAATGTTAATATATTGTTTATGTTTAGCCAGGATAGTTCCCTGGAGATAAGTCCTAATAGTTAGGGTTGCCATTGGTCTGAGTTTTACCCAGACTTCTGTTTCCTGATGCCATTTCCCAGCTTTCGACTGAAAAGTCTGGTCAAAAATGGACCTGGCAACCCTAATTTATAGCGCCCGAACCAAAAGTCAGGTTACCACAGGGTAGGGGGAGGTGCTGGTTTATTAACCGGCACCAACCACTGCTCAGTTGAGGCTGCCTCCAAACTGCAGGCAGGCTTGTTGAGATGATCCAGTCAGCAAAGACGAGAGGAAGAGAGAAGTCGATGTAATGGGGATGGGTCCTCAAAGGAAGAGGTAGAGAAGGGAATGGAGTCTTGAGGGAAGAGGTGGAGCAGAGGTAGGACCTTGTGGAAAGAGGCAGGGCAGGAGCCCACGGGTGTGGTTACCAACAATTAGAAAGATAGCAACCCCACTATTAGTAATAATCATAAGTAGTTTAATAGAGAAGCTTTATTTCTCCACAGTGCTCTACAACTATTAATCATAAATGCTCACAAGATCCCTGAGGATTATATTATCCCTATTCTATAGATGGATAAATTAAGAGGTTAAGTGACAGGCCTGGTCTCTTCTAAAAAGTTGGGTTGACCTTGCTACATCACTCCGGGGCATGAAAATCTACAGTCCCGAACAATGTAGTTAGGCCATCCTAAACTTTTTGGTGAGTCAGTGCTAGATGGACAGAAGAACCTCTCAGGGAGGTGGTTTACCTACCTGACACCCTCCCATTAGCATAGGAAGTGTCTATACAGAAGCGCTACAGCAGCAGCACTGCAGCCATGCTACAGTAGCATTTCAACGGTAGGCAGGTCCACAGAATAAATAATCAGCGGTGCTAAAACTAGAATTCCATTCCTGATTTTGAGCTGTGTGCTCTGGCTGCTCAGTCTAGCATATGAAGAGTCATAAGAACAAACTAGACGTCTTCTGGGAACTGAGGAATAAGATAGCTGATTAAATTTAATTGTTGGATTAAGAGTTTGCACTTCCCATCTTCAGATGACTCTGACTGATCTCTGTTGGTTTCTACTGGAAGCCAATAGCTCCAGCATCATGTAAGAGTATAGGTCTACGTCTATGCTACGAGTTTTCTCGGCAAAAAATATGCTAATGAGGGATCATTTGCATGAGTCGCAATCTCATTTGCATATTTTCTGCTGATCTGTTTTTGCGCAAAAACAAGCAATGTGGACGTTTTCTTTTTGCGCAAAAAACCCTATACCGATCTTACGGAAAAAGGGGGTTTTGCGCAAAAAGAAAAAATCCACAGCCTCCCCAGCTTTTGATATTTGCAGTGACCCCAGATTAGCCACTTAATTGACTCTTACAGTAAGCAATTTCCTCCTTCCTTGTCACTCCCTCGCCCCACAAAAGCTCATCACCTAATAAACTATCTTGTTAGTCTTTAAAGTACTTAATGACTGCTTTTTTTTTGTTTTACCAAGATCAAACTAACACGGCTACCTCTCTGTTACTACTGCATAGCCTAAGATAGTCCAAAACTTAAGAGTTGTTTAGAAGAATCTTAATTGAAGTAGCAGTGTAAATATGATGATTTAGGTACAAGAACATAAGAGCATAAGAATAGCCATACTGAGTCAGACCAAAGGTCCATCTAGCCCAGTATCTTGACTTCCAACCGTGGCCAATGCCAGGTGCCCCAGAGGGAGTGATTAGAACAGGTAATCATCAAGTGATTCCTATTCTGTCATCCATTTCCAGCCTCTGACAAACAGCAGCTAAGGACACATTCCTACCCATCCTGGCTAATAGCCATTGACGGATCCAACATCCATCAATTTATCTAGTTTTTTTGGACCCTGTTAAAGTCTTGGTCCTCACAACATCGTATAAATTACCAAATGAACATAGTCACAGAAATACAAGTTGAAACAATTATTTTATCTTCAGGGAATCTCTTTTGTTACTTGATTGAGAGAGATGTAAGTTTCAGCTGAAACTTCTGCTGACGCAGAACTGATACTGGATCCATCTGTGTCTTGGTTTCAGTGCAGGCAGCCAATTAACACAGTGGAAAACTACAATAGCTCTCAGTTATGAAGTTCATCTTGTTACTTTGATGGATGGGAGCTAATTACTTTTTTCCTCTTTGGATGAAGTACTCATATCTGTTTTTGTCAGCATGTCTGATAATAGCAGGGGATTTTCTACAGGTAATCCTGTAAAGACACTGCAGCCAGTGTCTGCTAATGTCACTCCAGACCATGTCTCAGAGCACTCTTTGCTAATAATAAAAATATACTATAGTAAAAGATGATTTATTTCTTATACTCTCATTCCTCAAGAAATAACTTTTGGGCTGCGTCTAGACTGGCATGATTTTGCAGAAATACTTTTAATGGAAAAGTTTTTCCGTTAAAAGTATTTCTGCAAAAGCAGAAAGTGCTTTTGTGCAAAAGCATCCGTGGCCAGTCTAAATGCGATTTTGCGCAAGAAAGCCCTGATCGCCATTTTAGCCATCGGGGCTTTTTTGTGCAAAACAGTTCTTCCCTGTTTACACTGGCCCTCTTGCGCAAGTATTCTTGCGCAAGAGGGCTTTTTCCCGAGCGGAAGCGTGAAAGTATTTGTGCAAGAAGCACTGATTTTGTACATTACAAAGTCAGTGCTCTTGCGCAAATTCAAGCTGCCAGTGTAGACAGCTGGCAAGTTTTTGCGCAAAAGTGGCCGCTTTTGCACAAAATCTTGCCAGTCTAGACGCAACCTTGGTGTAAAAGGCTGTGAGTTATTTTATTTGGTGCAAATCTTGAGAAGTCTTTCTGAACAAATCCAGCTTTCTTCATGAAAAGGCCTCCTTAAAATGCAGGACTATGTAGCACTTTAAAGACTAACAAGATGGTTTATTAGATGATGAGCTTTCGTGGGCCAGACCCACTTCCTCAGAACAAACAGTGGAAGAAAATAGTCACAACCATATATACCAAAGGATACAATTAAAAATATGAACACATATGAAAAGGGCAAATCACATTTCAGAACAGAAGGGGCATGCAGGGGGGGGGAAGGAAGGTAAGTGTCTGTGAATTAATGATATTAGAGGTGGGGAAAGGAAGATGTCTGTAAGCTAATGGTAGTAGAGGTGATAATTGGGGAAGCTATCCTTGTAATGGGTAAGGTAGTTGGGGTCTTTGTTCAATCCCCCGGGAGAGTGTCGAATTTTAGCATGAATGACAGTTCAGAGGATTCCCTTTCAAGTGCAGATGTAAAAGGTCTTTGTAGCAGAATGCAGGTGGTTAAGTCATTGAGACAGTGTCCTTTCTGGTTGAAATGGCAAGAAATTGTTTTTTCTTTGTGATCCTGTCTGATATCTGTTTTGTGGGCATTAATCCTTTGGTGAAGTGTCTGAGACGTTTGTCCAATGTACATAGCAGACGGACACTTTCGGCACATGATAGCATAAATTATATTTCTGGATGCGCAGGAATATATGTTCTTGATCTTATAACTCATTTGGTTAGGTCCAATAATGGTATCAGCAGAATGAATATGTGGACAAAGCTGGCAACGGGGTTTGTTGCAAGGGAAGGTACCAGGGTTGGTATTAGTGTGGTATGTCCTGTGGTTGTTGGTAAGAATCATTTTGAGGTTAGGTGGTTGTCTATAGGAGACTAAGGGTCTGTCTCCCAGAGCCTCTTGGAGTATGGTATCCTGTTCCAGTATAGGCTGTAGTTTATTGATAATGTGTTGGACAGGTTTAAGTTGGGGGGTTGTAGGTGATGACAAGTGGTGTTCTATTGTTGGTTTTCTTGGGTCTGTCTTGAAGTAGATGGTTTCTAGGTATTCGTCTGGCTCTTTCAATTTGCTTTTTTATTTCTCCGGGTGGGTAGTTGAGATTTATAAATGCTTGGTAGAGATCCTGAAGCTTCTGGTCTCTGTCAGTGGGATTAGAGCAGATGCGGTTGTATTGAAGGGCTTGGCTATAGACGATGGATCAGCTACACCAGACTAACACGGCTACATTTCTATTACTATTCCTTAAAATGCATTTCTCCTAGAATGCATTTCTGTGCTTAACCACCAGGCGTTGCTATCTACTTCTTAAAAATACTTAACTCTGTCCAGTCACAGATAAGTTACTAAATACATGTTCAGTCAGGTCTTTGGAAAAGCATACTTCCTGGGCAAGATTCCCTGGCTCGTTGGCAAGTGTTGTTCTTTTTACTGTGCGTTCACTCATTTTTTACTGTAATCTTTGCAGGAAAGGGAGGTATGTTTATGTACCTCTGGGCACCATGCATGTCTGTGTATTGAGGTAAATCAATAAAAACGAAGGAGGAAGCAAAAAGGCTCCCTTACAATGAAAGTTAGCCTCGCCAGGAACAGCTTGCAAATTCTTCTTTTGGTTATATAGGTGTAAATCCAGATTACATACTGGTGTCATAAAGAGCAGACCATGACTGTGAGTCTCCACATAGCAAGGATGCTAATGGTGATCACAGTACTGCACACTCTGACACATGTGCGTGTCTATTGTAGCAATACTTAGCAGTTTATATCTTAGATGTGCTGTGCAAATATTAAATAATCTGTACTACACACTGTGAAATAGGGTGTAAACGCTATCCTCATTTTAAAGATGGGGAAACTGAGTTGTTGAACTCTGAGGCTACATCTGCACTGCAGGCTTCTTGCGCAAGAAGCTTTTTGCAGAAGAGATCTTCCACAAAAACTTCTTGCGCAAGAGTGTGTCCACACTACTGACTGCATGGACGCTCTCTTGAAAGAAAGCTCTGATTGCTATTCACAGAATAGCTGCCAGAGCACCTGTGCTTTTTTCGATTGGCTCTTTTTGCGCAAAACCCCTCTGTTGCCCGCAAAAAGAGCTCTTGAAGAAAAAGGAGTTATTCCTCGTAGAAAGAAGAATACCTACACCACAAGAAACCCTCTCTTCTTTTGATTTACTGTGAATTTACTTGCTCAAAAACATGCTTGGGGTGTGGATGCTCTGCAGATTTTTGTGCAAAAACCAGGATAAGACATGCAGGCTCCTAATCTGGTGTTCAATCCATTCGACTATGCTGCCTCTATACTGCCTCCTGCAATAGGGTGCGAAAAACTGTCATGAGTAAGGCGCATGCATGTTTCTCACCTAATAGCAATGTTTAAAGTCTGCAAGAGGGTAAGTGAAGACTCCATTTTCAATAGGAGGAAAATGTACATAGCTATAGGGACCAGACATGGACAAATGTCACAATTGGGATTAAAAAAGCAAAACAAAAATTGTGAGTGCATACTCTGTTATTAATGAAAATTAAAAAAAAATATCTTACATTAGCATAGCTCGTTTCATATCAAAAGGTATCATAGCGCTTTACAAAGAATATGGGTGCACAGCGTGTTTAGAAGTCATACACATCAACAACATAATAAAATTATATGGTGATCACTTCTCCCACAACTGAAATGCACCTACTGCTGGGATGAAACTTGGCAGTTGGTTAACAGTGCTACACAAACAGCTTATGGGAGGGAAGATATAGGACGACTTTCTCCCTCTGAAACTGCAGGGAAATGTTCAGGCAGACAGAGTGTAATTACTTGTACTGGAATTTGGTTTGAATATCTTGCCAGCATAGGCAGGGGTTGTTGTTGAGGGAGCAAGCTGAGGCTATGGAAGGAAGAGAATGCTTCCTGTTGCTACATAGCTATCCCACAGGAAAGAGTGGGCATCCTGCCTACTCAATCAGTCAGGCAAAGCTAGTATTAGTTATGGAAAAAGTGCTTGTACCTTCCTCACTGAGGTAGGCACATGGCCAGCACCTGCTGGGAAATGGCAGCGGAGCTGTGTTGAGCAATGTTCTCTTTTGGTTTCAGTCTAATTCACTGGGAACCGTTCATCTATTTACAGAAGATGCAAAACTGAGGTATTGACCACTGATATTGATCAGAGATCCCATCATGCAGTTTGTAGGTTGTTAGCCACGGTCTCTTGGGCAGATTCCAACTTGCATATTTATGTCCTGCATCCACAAAACGCCTCAGGCGAAGAAGTTAGTCCTGACTTCCTTTTCTGGGGAGGTATAACTGAGCATTTTTGCCTACTGTTAAACAACTGCTGCATTTTATTAGTTAATTTTAAATATACTGAGTTTTGGTTACAGGTGACAGCACTTGGCAGCTGAAGGTCTGTATTTTATCCACAAACAAGGCAGAAACAGCAAACACTGCCCTCACAGTGCAATGCCAATATATTTTAATTCTGACCTGAGGACAGAGTGGTGTTCAGTTTCAGAGCCAATTCAATCCTTTGCTTCTGTTTATATTGCTCAAGTGTCAATTGCATCAGTAATTTTTGTGAGGGTAACAATTTCCACTCCCCACTGTGCCAGGCCAGGTTTGAACCAAAACCCAGCCCTTAACCATTTCACTGATGGACTGGTCCGTACTGCGGAGTAGCCAGTGATGTGTTGCAATCTCATATGTCTTGCTGTTCAGCTGGCAGCACCTTAAAGGTCTTAGAGCAGGGATGGCCAACCCACGGCTCGCGATCCACATGCCGCTCTTCTCCCCCAAAAGTGAGGCTTGCAAAGCTGCTCCTGCACCCCCCACAAATAGCCCCCACCCCCAGCTGCCCTGTGCTCACCAGGGCGGCGATTCAAAATGGTGCCCAAGATGGCAGCCGTCCATGGGCGCCTGCTATGGCCAAAAAGCTTAGGCTTGTTTCTTAAAGGGACAGCTTCCCTTTTTTTTTCTCCTCGACAATTCTGGGGCGGCTCTTCACATTTTTTCCGCCTCTGTTTCGGCTCTCTTTGTTAAATGGGTTGGCCACCCCTGTCTTAGAGAATGCATTTTCACTTCGTCTATAGTAGCTGTTGAAAAGCATCACTGTGATCTGGGAGCTACCCCTCAAAATCTTCAGGAAAAAACTGCAAGCATGGCTGTTTTTACTAGGGGAGGTGGGATTATATAGATGGAAGAAAAGGGACAAATATGACTTTATCTGTAATGTTCAGGTTGGTGCATTTGTATAGCATGGCCCCAGTGTTTAAAGTCGAAGTAGCTATGATAAAACAGTGCTTAAAGTGTGCCCCTTATCAACCTGACTCCCAGTAAAATTATTTTGCTGGGTCTATGACCCCTTGCAGCACCTTTCCTTCTCCCCCCCTCACTTTGAGTACTGTATGGCCCTGTACTGCATGAAGTGTGTCACCATTTAGTGGCTGGTCTGTAAATAATAATAAGATTTACCATAACCCTGTCAGCCAATAGAGGCATATTTTTAGCTAAAGTGGTTGAGGCCTGTCTCTTGGTGAGAAAACTCACACTATATAATTGCTCTGCCCACCCCCACCTCCAACTTATGACCTTGGTGCCCACGAGGCCATGTCGCGCTTATTTATGACTGAAGTGTTCATAGCCAAAGATTTATTACAACTGCCTTGGTTTGGCCCTCTTAATATCAGCTCTAGAAAAAGGAAGTGAGGTGAGGAGGTAAAGAAAAGGGCTTACTCTGCAGTTCAGGGATTTCTCTACTGAAGGGAGAAGAAAGAAATTGGTGAAACTGATGCTGTAAGTTGTAGGTGCAGCAATTAAGGAGGGCAAAAACATGTCAATCACATCCACTTGTTTTTACACTTGGCGCTTCTGTGAACTGACAGGACACATTCCTTTTAATTTATACCTGCTACCGTGAAACAAGACCCAGTAATTAGAAGACAGTTCACCTGTGATAGCTGTGTCAGGGATCAACACTTCAGTCATGAGGTACAGAAAACTTGTTCCATGTGCTATAACCATATGAGGATGCAGACAGCTTTAAATCAACTTGCAAAGCTCTGGAGGTAGAGGAGAATTTGTTTCCCACAGTTAGGAAATAAATCTCATTCTCATTTAACCAAAATACAGTAGCATAACTGAGGTTGTATCAGAATACATATGCTAGAATTAGAATGCATGACTGTGATGTAGTGTTATGCTTGGGATGTGGGCTGTGAATGACCCCTACTGGCCTCTGTCTGTAAGCACTGCCCAGCGGGGGGTGCCTTAAGGGCCCCCATGACAGTGACGGATCTGGTCCTACTGGTTAAAGGAAGGGATGGAACAAAGGAAGTGAGTGTTAGGGGAGGGGGCGGTCTTTGGTGGGAACCATGAAGGAGACAGACTAAGGAGGGCCCAGGCACCCCATCTCAAGGGGTCTGAGGCATCCTGGCCCTGACTCCTGTAGCCACATCATGTCTATGCGGTGCTGTATCCTGGAGAAGCAATAAACCCTCTCTATTCTACTGGCTGGCAGAGTCTGTTCTTGCTGCTTCGGGGCTGCAGGATCGGGGGAACCCCGACACACCGTCACAATGACCAACACAGATTCAAGAATTTATAAAATGTTTATCTTTTAATTGATACAGATGATTTGTGGGGGTGCAGAAGAGTCCCAGGTATAGACAATGGGGTCAAATGTTTTATTTCCATACCAAAAAGTTCCCCATTTTCAATTTTGAAATTTTAATTTTTTTGGTTTCTTCCAAAATATATATTTACCTGTTTTTTTTAAAAACTTTCATGCAATGAAGCACACCGGCCTTTTCTTTTCTCTTTTTAAACAAAGTTTGCAACAAAAGGATGCTTGAAATCACAGAGAGGGAAAATGTGAATAATTCATTCTTATAGTGAAGTTAGTAGAAAGTAAGAATCTCCCGGATCAACGCACTCTGGAAAAATTATAAATTTCAGTTCAATGTCAACTAAATATCAAAGATGAGTGTGAGGCCTCCTTCCAAATCTCAATAGTCCTGAACTCTAACGAAGGATAAAGCCAGAGTGCACAGTACTCCAGCTGATTCACAACTGGTTGCATTAATCTTGTACTATAAACAATGTAACTGAGAAGGGGAAGTAAAATATCACTTTATTCTTGTAATGGACAGAACCAAACCACAAGGCCAGCCCGTGCCATTCGTCCTCAGGAGCACGGCACCGCCCCGAGGTGTGCGACGCATGCCTGGCCCCGCCCCCGAGTGCCTGACGCATGCGTGGCCCCGCCCCAGGCGCACGGCACATGCGTGGCCCCGGGCCTCCGCCCTGCCTGGCAGCCCCGCGCGGAACCCCCTACAATGGGGCACCCCGGTCAGCCCGTAGCTTGGGCTGGCTCTGGGTCTGCAACTTTTCCCACCACAATACAGGAAAAATCATAATGGCACATGATAGCTCAGGCCCATCTCTGCTAATATCAGACAAAGATTAATAAAAGACAAACTCATTTTAAAAAAATCCCACCTGAATGTATACCCATTTCTTGCTGAATTGAAACCCTCCCCAAAAATCCTGAGAAGTTTTCAGAAAACCAATACCACAGTCATTGCTGAGTCTTTTGTCTGAAGGACTTGAAAGATCCTCCAGCTGATTCAAGCAAAGCATTCTTCCCAAGCTAATCAAAAGAGAGAGATAACAACAGGTGGGCACATTGCTTAGATTGCCACTTCTGTGAAGAATCTATAGCAAAGCAAACTTTCAGGAGGAATTTAAGCATACAAAATATAACTATACGAACTAGAATTTGCGCAGTACACATGGGTTAATGCTTTTACCTTTGGTAAAAGTGCCAGGGACTTTTAAGATGACAGCATACTGGTCCTTGGATTCACAGCTCATGCAAAAGGCTACATAGATGGGAGTTTGGTGCTTCCTTGAAACTTGGTTGGGACAATGACTCAGAAATGACTTAGAGAAAAGCCCCAAATTGACTTAATCACAACAGTCACTTTCTGCAGCATCTGGGTTTTCAAGGAAGCTTCCCCTGTCAAGTACAGACTAACCCTTAGACTAGGAGATCTAATAAGAAAGATCATATTCCAGAATAGTATTGTTGCAGGTGAGTGTAAACTATGGTTTCCTTTTGACTTATACAAAGAGTTGTGTACTTCACATATGTTTTCAGGCACTGTCAGAGTGATTCTGTGAGGTATTTTAGTGAGACATGGATAATGCAATGAAAGCCTAATAGATAGCCAACTATAACTTACCAAATGAATGTAGATTGAAAAATTGATCTTGTGTAAAATACAGTTATTCGGAAAAAAAATCCTCCTAGGTTAAGCTGGATAAAAGGCCTTCATACCCCACAATATCTGCAATATCTATTTATAAAATTAAAAAGAAAAACATGCATTAAACATTAATTAAAGCAAAATATGCAGGTTTCTTTTTAATGCATAAAAAAGCTATGGTTTTTATTTCTAGAAGAGGATATTGACCTGGTCTCTCTGTAAGAGAATAAATCCATTTAATTAGATACTATATACAGAAAAAGATATTTTGAGATTTCTTAATGTATTTTGCATTGACAAGGCTTCAGTTTGAAATATTGATCATGTCATATTAGATATCTGGTTGCTATCACATCCAGTTACTCATGTTGTTAACTGATACATCAATAATGTAATCTGGACAATTTAATGTGAGTTCCTTATTGTGGAGATTTATGAATAAGAAACAATTATTTGATCCTCTCTTACTATGCAACATTTTCCATACTGGTTCAAATCCTTTATCCCTTACTCAACTTATTTCGTGCTGTGGTGTCTAACCAGTTCAGAAGCAGTAGCCACTGCTATATTCAACTGGCCAAATAGTCACATGCATTAAACATTAATTAGAGCAAAATATGCAGGTTTCTTTTTAATGCATAAAAAGCTATGGTTTTTATTTCTAGAGGAGGATATTGACCTGGTCTCTCTGAAAGAGAGTGTCTAGCATGTTGGACACCACAGGAGTAATGTCAATAAACATCCTTAATGGTGTCTGCTCTATTGTTCCTTAGGAAAAAACTTGCTATCTTAGTTTTTCCTAAGCAAGTTTTGTTTTCATGGACATTGATAGCAAAATACTATTTGCCCTCAATGGGATCAGGATCAGGCCCTGGTTAAGGGGGTTAGGGTAAGATTCAGTGGGATTGCAAATATGAGTAAAGATAGTTCATGTGAGGTTTCAAGATCTAGCCCTAATTTGTCATGCTACTGATTATAATGCTGACCTGCAAGTGCAAGACTCTTAAACCACTTGGAATGTGAAATCCCTTACCTCACAAGCTGGAAGAGGTCATTAAGAATCTTCTCCTTACAAATTACCTCGAAGTTTTATCCTGTCACAAATCTTTGCTTTAGCTGAAGCTGCAAGATGATTTTCTGTTGAGAGCCTGTTTCACTGTGATGACTTCTGCTGCCCGTGGCAAAGAGGAAATGGTTGAGGAAATCAAACAGCCATTAACTCCTCAGAGGCCAAAAGCAGTTATATTTCTTATACAAGGAGTTGCTTCCCACATGTAGCCACTATTTCAGTTTACTCCACCTCAACTTTTTGAATCCTGAAGTTTGCAGAGCATGACAGAGCCAGTCCCATCTTTTTAAGAGGCCAAAACCATCTGTACAGTGTGGTTAGTGTTATGTTGCTCCCTGCACAAAGACCAAACTGATCTTTGTGCTGTTTTACATGGAGGGAACAGCAAAGGAAGAAAAAACAAAAGTCTATGTGAGTGAACAGACTTTGGCTGTGTCTACATTGGCGTGATTTTGCGCAAAAGCAATCGCTTTTGCACAAAAACACGCTGCCTGTCTACACTGGCGGGGGGTTCTTGCACAAGAACACTGACATTCTAATGTATGAAATCAATGCTTCTTGCGCAAGAACTATGATGCTCCTGCTCAGGAATAAGCTCTCTTGCGCAACTGTTCTTGCGCAAGAGGCCAGTGTAGACAGGCAACGTGAATTTCTTGCGCAAGAAAGCCCGATGGCTAAAATGGCCATCGGAGCTTTCTTGCGCAAGAGAGCGTCTACACTGGCACGGATGCTCTTGCGCAAAAGCCCATCTCTTGCGCAAAGGCACATGCCAGTGTAGACGCTCTCTTGCACAAATACTTTAACACAAGAACTCTTGCGTTAAAGAGTATTTGCGCAAGATCATGCCAATGTAGACGTAGCCTTGATGTATCTGACTCTTCCATCAGGTTATCTGAGAATAAATTGGCTGACAAACTCTGCACATGAAAGGTGGGCTAAATACTTTGAAAGCAAAGGGCATCAACGTTTCATACCCACATGCTGCACAGAATCTGAAAAGAGATTGTTTTAAAAATAAATGGCATCTTAACTGTACTCTATCTCCTTCAGCCTCATTCTGATCTCGCCAGTTCTACACTAGTGTAACTCCTTTGACTTTCATGATAATTTAACATGGATTGTATGTGGGGTCAGAATCAGGCTATGACTTTTGCTAGATTAATAAATAAATGATGAGCCTCATTATCTTCCCTGATCACCCTTTTTTGCTACTCTCGCACTGCAGAATGTTGGCAACATATGGCCAACTGTGAATACCCTTGGTGAGTGGAGGGAAACTATACTGATTAGTCTACATCCTGGGAATGTAGATGGATCACAGCTGTGTTCCTTCACTTCTAAGATGTCCTGTAGTCCCTTAGGAATTGTTGCCAGTTAGCACAGACCAGCGCAATGCCATGGTCAATCTACTCTATGCCCGGGTTAGGGCTGGAGTTGTTCAGGGCAGAGAACCAGGGAGTTGTAACTGGCTCCCAAACCGACTGTCCCTTCCAGTGACTAGATCTTAGCAGAGGAAAGAATCTTGCCCTATTTTTCTAACCGTCAGTGCTGCAAACTGCAATGAGGCTCTGCAGATCAAACCTCGGTTATAAAGATTTTGCAGTTGCTGCTTAGCTGACAACTACATTGAGGATACTCTCCAAGGCAAGTTATTCTTCCTAGCTTGTATAATAATTTTCCATGGCAACAAATTTGTTCATGTCAGTAAAATTAGTACCTATGATTCAAAGTCAAACAGGGATGAATCCTGAAGCCCTTATGCTGGCACACTGCTAAAGACATCAATGAGATTTTTGTCTGTGCCAGGGCTTCAGGATGAAATTTAGATCCAAGCGTTAGACCAGTGGTCCCCAACCTTTCGTGGCTGCCAGGTGCCCAGGGGCAGGGCCGCTCACGGGCCGGGTGTCCGGGGGCGGGGCCGCTCACGTGCTGCGCTTCCGGGGGTGGGGCCATGCAAGCGCTGCGTGCCCGGGAGTGGGGGCCGCCCACGTACCGAGCCCAGGGTCGGCACCGCGCATGTGCCGTGCGCCTGGGGTAGGGGCCACCCACGTGCCCTGAGCCCAGGGCCGGCACTGCGCATGTGCTGCGCGCCCGGGGCAGGGGCCGCCCATGCGCCACGTGCCCGGGGCCGGCACCATGCATATGCTGCACAGTGGGGGTGGGGCCAGCCCAGATGTTTCGGTGGGCGCACATAAATGCCCCGGTGGGCGTAATGGCGCCCGCAGGCACTGTGTTGGGGACCACTGCGTTAGATCCAAGCCAAGAATGTCAGTAAAACTCCAGTACCTGGACATGGCACTCAAGAATTTAACTCCTGAAAGGACAGATGTTTCTAAACTTTACAGGTGGAAGGCCTTTATTATAAGCACGCTCTCTTCAAAATGTCATAAATGGTTCTTTTCACAAATGGTCTGTTCTTACAAAATCCCACGCTCCATAAAACAAAAACCAGTATTGGCTTATTAGATATGCTAGCAACAGTAATAAACTAAATGCAAGAAATGGAAAGATGGAAAATTTTGGAGGGACTGATCCAGCATTGATCCACCCAATCAATATTCAGTATTATCAATATTCCATTATAAGGTATAGTCACAGGTAGGGATGTCAAAATGCATGTATTTAGGCAATTCAGTGGCTACACATTTACACACGGGGGGCGGCATTAATTCCCATCTGCCCTCTCCGTGCTGTTGCCTCTCAGAGACAGCAGTGCTGGGGAGGGGAGCCTAGCGTGTAACCGTGAAGATTAACTACGCACAGGCTCATCAGTTAACTACGTATACTTTCACATCCCTTGTTCCAGGTGATCCCAGACAGTGAAGAGCAACTGGAATGTGACAGAAGGCATTCAGTCTCAACACAATGAATCATTATCATTAAATGCTGCGTATAAGGAGCTCTATATTACACACGATGGCCCATTAGAACTGATATGAGCAGGTGTCACTCCCAGTGAAGCCAAAGGACTGATTTACCACTGCCTGTCTTCTGGTGTAGTCATTTGCATTTGTCCGAGGCGAAGACCGAATGTGTGTAAAACATTGCCAAATGAGAATTCTCCACTCATACAGGTTCTGAAGTTTCATGCCCATTCTCTGCAAGTGTAAATGACAACATGGGATAGGGAGGGTAAGGTGATGGAGAATCAGGCTCAAGAGATGCCTCACGGGACAATAACTGTTTTCAAATACATAAAAGGATGTTGCAAAGAGGAGGGAGAAAAATGATGGCTCTTAACCTCTGAGTATAGGACAAGAAGCAATGACCTTAAATTGCAGCAAGGAAAGTTTAGGTTGGACAGTAGGAAAAATGTCCTGTCAGGGTGATTAAGCACTGAAATAAATTGCATAGGGAGGTTGTGGAATCTCCATCATTGGAGATTTTTAAGAGCAGATTAGAAAAACACCAGTCAGACATGGTCTAGACAGTATTTGGTCCTGCCGTGAGTGCAGGGGACTGGACTTGATGACCTCTTGAGGACCCTTCCAGTCCTATGATTCAATACATTGTCTTCTTATACTGCCTCCTCTACCTGGAACATTCTCTCTGAACCCATATGCCACTCTATCTCACCCTCCTTCAAATTCCTCCCGAAAGCCAACTTCTTTTGGTCAACTCATTTCACTGCTAGCAAATCTAACTTTCCTATCATGTTCATCTTTCTGATAGCTAAGCTCCTTCATCCCAATTGCCATTCTCCCAGATATTAGTTTGTTTACATTATGTTGTTGTTGTTCTCAGATACCTATATATCTTATTCCTCCTCTGGAAAAAAAGGCATAATTACTGCTCCGTCACACAAGATACTGCGTTTATAATTATTAATGCTGTAGCACAAAAAGTACTCAGTCAGGTTCTCACTGTGGTAGGTACTGCACCCAGCTATAGGAAATACAATCCCTGTCACAAAGAACTTACAATCTATCTACCTATCTATCTATCTATATGATGAGAGAGAAAAGTTGGAAATAACATTCAAACAGATGGAAGTTTATCGATGATTGTAATTCCTATGAGGCAGGAATTTGTCTTCTTACTGTTTGTAAAGCATCTGGAATACAGTTGGTGCTATGCAAATAACAACATAAAGGAACTTACTCTCCTCTAAATTGATATGTGTAAAATTCCTCTCCAAAGTATCAAGACAAACATACACTCTGTAATGCCTGTGGTAACCATGCAGTTTATACTGGTTACAGTGCATCCTGATTCAAATCGAACAATATTCTTTGACCTGCCTGGATTACTTTACAAGTATAGATTTCCCCATCATGTTTGTCCAATAGATGGAGGATAGATGTGGTTACTCGAAGAGGAAGTGGCAACACTGTGTCATGGGAACCAAACCAGTTGTTAGTGTTCTATCTGAAAAAAGCCAAATCTTTACCTTTACTGAAATTCAGACTTGATTTGGCTCAAAATGTTGTACTTCGGTATATGAGACAAATTTATCAGTCATATGAGAGCTACGGTGTCATGTTTTGTCATTGGGAGAATCTGAATAATGGATCAGGAAAAAAGTAGTTTAAAAAATAAATATGAAATTGTCCAAATTGACATATGGGCTGTGTCTACACTGGGCTACTTATTCCGGAAAATCAGCCGCTTTTCCGGAATAAGCTGCGAGCTGTCTACACTGGCCCCTTGAATTTCCGAAAAAGCATTGACGATCTACTGTAAGAAATCAGCTGCTTTTCTGAAAAAACTATGCTGCTCCCACTCGGGCAAAAGTCCTTTTTCTGGAAAACTGTTCCGGAAAAGGGCCAGTGTAGACAGCACAGTAGTCTTTTCCGCAAAAAAGCCCCGATCGCGAAAATGGCGATCGGGGCTTTTTTCCGGAAAAGCGTCCGTGGCCAATGTAGACGCGCTTTTCCGGAAAAAGGGCTTTTCCGGAAAAGCATCCTGCCAATGTAGACGCTCTTTTTCTGGAAATACTTATAACGGAAAACTGTTCCGTTTTAAGCATTTCCAGAAAAGGGTGCCAGTGTAGATATAGCCTTACTGTATTAGGTTCCTTCTAAGCTTGTGTACACATGTGTGCACACACAGATGTGCCACAAAAACAACCAGAAAAACACTCAGTTTCATCACTAAAGATACTTGCTAACAGAATTTAACAATTGCTTTAAAATCAGCTCTATGTGCACTAATATTTCTTTGCCTACTTAAAATGGTTGTGATCGTGGGGTGCATGACCTCAAATGGATAAGAGGTCTTAGATGGCCATCTTTTAATGCAGGGCTAGTAACTGCAATACCATTCTGCAGCATCAGTTTAACAAGGCTGAGAAGAGTAAGGACATACTGGAGTGGGCTCAGGATTTCACCCAATAAGACCATTAACCCAGTGGCTATACTTAGAGGAAATGGGCCAAATTTTCCCATAATTTAAATGCATTAAACTTCATTGGCTTCAAATAAATATGGGACAGAAAGAAGCTTGTGTTTTTTCTGACCTCACATACACTTAAATTTTGGCTCGCTTGGCAACTTCTCATGAATCTGCATAAAGTGGAACACATGTATGTTGCCTTTATCTTTATCAGAAAGATATGACTCAGTTTGAGATCAGAGCACTATGATAGACCTCTAGTGGCTATGAGCTAGGGCCATTCAGATGGAGAAACGATTTCTGGGACCTGCAGGATATGTCTGCAGCTGGAAGCAAGCCTAGCTTAACAGGCTTGAGCTAACATGCAAAAGTAGCAGTGTGGATATTGCAGCTCCAGCAGAGACTTGGGCTATCCACCAGCCTGAGACTCTAGGGGTTGGCTGGGCTAAGAGTTGCTGCCCAAGCTGTAACATTCACACTGCTATTTTTAGCAGCTAATGGAGTCTGTTCAGACTGGGATACATGATCCTACCTGGAGTGTAGACACACAGCAAAGTCTCCACGTGGCAGGCTGCTCAGGTTAAGCTACAGGGAGTAGCCAAATTAGTCTGTACAGGATAAACTTAAAAAACTACAAATAGTGCTACCAGACTATTTGTTGTTTTTAAAGTTTATCCAGGTTAATCTAGTGTGATATATTGTAAACTATCTCCATAGGTTACTTCTTTGGATTAAATATGCAGGCAACTGCCGACTGCATTTAAAAACTCTGCAAGCTTATCTGATTCATTAGGTGAAGAGAGAAAGAGAGAGAATGAACTTTGGATCTTCAGCAACTCTGTCTTTTCATAACAAAACCATCTCCTTTCATCTCATCTCCTGTCCATCCCTATCCTCTTACCACCCTAATTCAAATAAAATATATTTTATAGGCCTGAGTGTATGTCAGCAGCATTGGCCTGAGACAAGGTTTCACAGCTTGTTGAGGATTTGATACCTCCACTCATCATGAACATTAGGAAAAACTTCCTAATGATCAGGGTGGTTTAACCCTGGAATAAATTGCCTAGGGGGTTTGGGGATCTCCACCACTGCAGATATTTAAGAGCAGGTTAGACAGACACCTGTCAGGGATGGTCTAGACGTGCTTGGTCCTGCTTTGAGGGCAGGAGACTGGACTCGATGGCTTCACGAAGTCCCTTCCAGTTCTAGGATTCAATGTCCATTGCAACTCCTTCCGCTCCCAACACCAGCCTTGCCTCAGCCACCTCCCTGTGTAACCCTCCTACCCCCGCACCAGCCCTCCCCGCACTAATCCCCCCTCCCTCATGTTTCCACCCCCGCACCAGCCCTAATCCCCCCTCCCCCCATGCCCCCACCCCCTCACCAGCCCTAATCCCCCCTCCCCCCATACCCCCACCCCCGCACCAGCCCTAATCCCCCCTCCCCCCATGCCCCACCCCCGCACCAGCCCTAATCCCCCCTCCCCCCATGCCCCACCCCCGCACCAGCCCTAATCCCCCCTCCCCCCATGCCCCCACCCCCGCACCAGCCCTAATCCCCCCTCCCCCCATGCCCCCACCCCCGCACCAGCCCTAATCCCCCCCCCCCCCCCCACTCATGCCCCCACCCCCGCACCAGCCCTAATCTCCCCTCCCCCCCACTCATGCCCCCCCCCCCCCTCTGACCCCTGTCTTCCCAATACTCCCCCCAGGCTCCCATCCCAACCCCCCCAGCCCCGCCCCCGCTCTTTCCAGCAGCTGCGCTGCGATTGGCCCGAGCGCGCCACGTGACCCGGAAGCGGGCGGCCCTGCCGCGCTCTGGGAGGCGGACCCCCCTCCCCCTCTCCGCCCCACCCCCGTGAAAGAGGGCGGGGGCTGCGCGTGGCCGGAAGTGCCCCGCGGGCGCGCGCGGCGGAACCCCCATGCGCGGGCGCGGTCGGAGCCGCGGCGGAGCGGGGGGCAGGCGCCGGGTCTCAGCCCCAGGTAAGGGGCGGGCCGGGACCTGTCACCGCTGAGCGCGGTCCGCCCCCTCCCCCAGCCAGGGCCCCCCCCCCCAGCCAGCCTGCCCGGGGGGGGGTCCCCTCCCGCCTCCTCAGGGGAGCCGCTTCCCCCGCCTGCCCGGGAGGGGCCCAGCCGCGCTGGGGTGTGGGGGGGGCGCCCCGCCGGGGGGGTCCATGGCCAGCAGGGAGCAGCCCAGGCTGAGGGGCCGCCCCTCGGCTGGGTGGGAACGTGCTCCGGGAGAGGATCTGCCATCCGCCTTATTAACCCCCCCCCACAGCCCCCCCCCCACAGCCCCCCGGCCGGTGAGTCTCTGCGGTGCTGCTGGGTTTGCAAGTTTTCCCCTCCTGGAGTAACGGATTGAGCGGGGCATCCCCTAGCCCATCTCTGGAGAAGTCATTGGCTGGAAGTCCCCCCCCCCCCCCCCCCGACCTGTGTTGGGCTGTGGCCTGGGGTGCCCTGTAACACCACAGCTGCCTGGAATCGAGATGGGGGTGTCTTTTGTGCCTGGGGGACTCAGCTTCGTTTAGAGATTTGATGTAATTCCTTGGGCCTGTGTGAAACACAAAATTTGGGGTGAGGTGGCCTTGCTGTTGTTGGCTTATGAATACCCCACTGGCTTTCATCACTGATGCTGCTTCGGAGCCCCCTGGGAGTTGTGCATTGCGTGCTAAGCTGCCATTTCCACACTGATGTGTGCAGAGATTTTTATTTTTCCCAAACTGCTGTGGGAAAGCGTGGGAAAGCACTTCAGAAAGCTGAGCAAGATGAACTGGGCGTTTGAGATGGTGTATTGTCTTTACCAGAATGGGACACTGCCTGACCTCTTTTGTCTTACATGGCTGGGTTCTCTTTACCTGTTGCAAATTGGTAATGACGCTTTCTTTGTCCCTGAAACCTTACTGGTATAGGTGTTGAAAAACGCAGGGCCCAAATGTATTGCTATAGAAAGGAAGGGTGAGAGGTGGGACAAACTAATCAGCCAAATTATTCAACTTGAGCTGGAGGTTAGGCTAGAGTTTACCATTTTTTCTAAGGAGTGGGACCTGAGGCCTTATGGGGCAACTTGAAATAATTAAGACAGATATAGTCAGTTGTTCTTCCTTCATGTGTGTTTGGGTGGTGGAAGGGAGGCATACAGATTCAACAAGTGTTCAGTACCATTCCTGTTTTTTCTAATTCAAAGCCATGATTTTAGATCCTGACTGCAAATAGGCCCAATTATAGTATCTAGGGGGAGGCGTTGGTCAAGAAAACCTTTGAAATAGTTAATATTTCCTGCTTTAAGCATCTGCTGCAGTGAGACAGGTCTGATCATCCCCGTCCCACGCACACCAAAAAACTGGGAAGTTGGGTAACTAGCATTATGAAATTTTGGGGATTGTGTTCAAAAAGTGCATTATCTGGTGTTCTTACATTTTCAACATCTCGGTAGTTAAAGCAGTAAGAGGGAATAAGAGGTGCAGTTTGGATTGTAATTGTAGATAATTCTTTAGATGGACAGACTGCTGTGGTTGGCTGATAAATGAGGCCATATCTACACTATCAGCCAAATTGACACTTCTGCAGTCAATACAGTGGTTTTGATGTAGTGAGTCTTATAAAGACATGTTAAGTTGACGAGAGAGCATTCTCCTGTTGTTTGTATTCCAGGGGTTGAAGCTATGTCAATAAGACTAAGGTTGACTTACAGGAGGAGTATCTATGCCACACTGTTATATGGACTTCAGTTATGTAACTTGCGTAACTGAACTAGTGTAACTTTTTTAGCATTACTGTGGACCAATTCTGAGTAATGGTGTTAGAAGACTGAAGTACAACAATTCCAAATACATTTTTATTGTCTTCTATGTGGTATTAACATATTTACACTATTAATTTGTGGTGGATTGGTCAAGGACAGCATTGATGTAAATAAAACTTTTAAGCCCTGAATCATGATAATCTGTCAAAATCATAAAGGAAATGTTCAGTACAAACAAGGCATTTCTAACACAAATTCCTGTAAAACAGTTGCTTAGTTATTTTTCCTTTCTTGAAAATATTTGATGAAAGGTGACTGAATATTTATTTATATTATAAATAATATCTTGGCTTATTTAAACTAATTGAATTGAATTTACCCTGTTTTTAACACTTTCTACATTTCTCTTCTCATACAATGAAAATAGGTCAGTTTCATACTGTTAACTCTAGTTATTATCTTATCAACTTTAGTATCATTTTCTCATACAATAACATGTTTGTTTCGTGCATATTGCAGGGGAATTTTTAAATATATTCAATGTGAATACTAATTGTGCATTTCCACAAAGCTTATTTTTTTAAAAAATCTCAATTTGGGGCATAATTTGAGCTGCCAGTACCCTTTTTGTGTATTTCATTTGCGAACCGGTATGTCAGATTTTTAACATCAGTTCAGATGCACAGTAGGGATATTAAATTGAGGTTAATCAACTAATCAAGTAGTTGATGGAATTTCCTACTCAGTTAGTTGATGGGGGGTGCTCGTTACTTTTGTGACTCTGCAGTTTAAATGTAGTAGGAGCTGGGCATGCAACAGCCCAGCTCCTACAACATTTAAATTGCAGAGTTGCAGCGGGGCAGCGGGAGCTGGGACTGAACAGTCCTGGCTCATGCCAGCTCTGGAACACTGCAGCTCTGCCCGCACCATGGAGACGGTGCTGGGGGAACAGGCTTTTAAGCCGGCTCTCCCCAGCACTGGCTCCTGCTCCCCTGCCCCTTAATGCCTCTGACAAAGAGGCAGCAGGGGGGGGGGGAGGGAGGAGGGGAACGAGTAATTGACTACTCCCTTACATCCCTAATGCATGGTAGGGATGTGAAAGGCTTACCAGTTAACTGGTTAACATTACCCTTAATGGGATGCTTACTGGTTAACCTGTGGAGGTTGGTGCGGGTCCCAGCCCACTGTGGGTCGGGGACTGCTGTAGCCTTTGTCCATGGTGGGCCTAGGCATGTCACAGGCAGAGGCAAATCGCAGGCAGGGGCTGCCCCCCACAATTGGTTAAGAGCCAGTTAAACTTCATTCTTAACTGGTTAACCAATTGCATGAGATTTTATGTCCTTAGTGTACAGGGTGTCTGCATAAAAGAACACTCAGCTATAGGCACTTCACTTCTGTTCAAGGCAGTAATGAACTGATATATCTCAAGGGATGACTACTACATCTAAGTGCCGTTTCATGGCTGACATGTTGAGTCTATCTACATTATCCCTTAGCTTTGTGAATAGACCAGTCTTTCAAATGAAAAAAGTATGCTGCAATCATTTGTTTGAGAGCCTGTGCGCTTGTTGCTATGTGAAATGCTGCATAACAATCGTTCCTTCTCTGTGGGATTTGCACTACAGTCAGGCAGTGCACAGGAGATGTTACACAAACAGGACACTGAGTGGCCTAATAATTGAAAAAGCTGACTGGGGATAGTGAAATATAGAATTCTAATCCTGGTTCTAAGATCTTCTGTGGTATTTGGTGAACTGTGTGTTTTTCCACTGCTATTAAATGGGAGTAACAACATCTATTTTATAGGGGGTGTTGTGAAGTAACCTAGAGAAGACTTGTAAACATTTTTGAGCAATATAACTCTGGTCATCTGAAGAAGTGGGTTTTGTCCACGAAAGCTCATGATACCATCTAAATGTTTTGTTGGTCTTTAAGGTGATACTAGACTATTTGTTGTTGTTTAAGTGTTTCTTATTAGAATTTTGTTCTTGTGCCTCAACCTTGACCAGTAAGAACAGCCTCCAAGGGTGACAGAGTAGTTCAGGTTCCATGTTTATTCAGATCTTGACACATTCTGAATCTGTGAACAAGACTATCAGTGGAGATGGCTTTTGAATGGGAACACCTGTCCACTGGCAAGTGTGCTAAAACCACTCGACCTCATCTCTGAATTAAAGAAAGTCCAGGATGGCAGTTCAAAACATAATATAATAGAATCAAAAGCATTTCAGGCAATTCTTGTGCTGACCCTACTGAGTTTTGGACCAAGTGTTGCAGAATAGTAACCTCCCAAAATATTAGGGTTTCAATAATGACTTTTTTAGATTCTGAAATATAACTGAGTTACCCAGATTTGCCCAGTGATTATCAGATTGTGTATTTCAGTTAATCAAAACTAGCACACAGAGATGCTTTTGAAACTAGTAACCTGCAAATAACTAACTTTTCTTAAACCAGTTTGTGTCAGATTTGTGATCTCCTCAAATATCTGTTCTCTTGTATGCCTTTGAATTTTGCAGGGTTAAAGAAATAGAATATAGAGTAGGACAACGTTGGGTGGATGGAGTGGCAGTGAATGAAATGCTTTTAAACAACATTCAATTAAAATACAAGAAGGTTCCTTCCTCTCTAAGGAAAAGTCTACATGAGGGAATTGGATGACATTTTTGTAAAAAACTGCTGTGTAGAAATTTAGATAAGTTTTAAAGAGTATCTCCAACTATTTTTTGGAAGTACCCCTCCCTTTGACTTTCCATGCACACCAAATACTCTACCAGCACATTTCCAAAATGCATTTAATACCGTATGTATGAATTTATTAGTTGTAGTGCATAAGCATTAATCCAATGATCTTTTGCTCTGTTAAAAATTGATTTTTTTAAGGTGCCTTAATAAAAATGTATCAGGGCCTTTAAGGTATAAAACAGAGCAGCATTTCCAAAAGAGTGCATGCCCCAGAATATGTATTTAACTAATGCAATGAATCCTAGAACTGGAAGGGACCTTTAGAGGTCATTGAATCCAGTCCCCTGGCTTCATGGCAAGATCGAGCATCATATAGATCATCCCTGACGGGTGTCTGTCTAACCTGCTCTTAAAGACTCCACAACCTCCCTAGGTAACTTATTCCAGTGTTTAACTACGCCGACAAGAAGTTTTTTCCTAATGTCCAACCTAAGCCTCCCTTACTGCAATTTAAGCCCATTGCTTCGTGTCCTATCCGTAGAGGCCACAGAGAACAATTTTTCTCCCTCCTTCTTGTAACACCCTTATAGATACTTGAAAACTGCTGTCATGCTCCCCTCAGCATTCTCTTTTCTAAACTAAACAAGCCCAGTTATTTCAGTCATTCCTCATAGCTCATGTTTTCTAGACCTTTAATCATTTTTGTTGCTCTTCTCTGGACCTTCTCCAATTTCTCCACATCTTTCTTGAAATGTGGTGCCCAGAACTGGACATATTACTCCAATTAAAGCCTAATCAGTGTAGAGTAGAGCGGAAGAATGACTGCTCATGTCTTGCTCACAACACTCCTGTTAATACATCCCAGAATCATGTTTGCTGCTTTTATTTTATTTATTTATTTATTTTTGCAACAGGCTCCACTTTGCCTAAAACAAATAGGAGTCAATTAAGTTGTGCAACCTCCAAGGTAGAAAAATGAGATTTCAGATGAAACGTGGCACCCAGAACTGGACACACTATTCCAACTGAGCCCTAATCAGTGTGGAGTAGAGTGGAAGAATTACTTCTAATGCCTTGCTTACAGCAGTCCTGCTAATACATCCCAGAATGATGGTTTTTTTTTGACTGTCTCATTGTTGCCTCATATTTAGCTTGCGAGCCACTGTAACCACTGGATCTGTTCCTTCAGTATTCCTTCCTAGTCTGTCGTTTCCCATTTTGTGTGTGCAAATAATTGTTCCTTCCTAAGAGGAGTTCTTTGCATGGGTCCTAATTGAATTTCATCATTTTTTTTTCATACCATTTCTCCGGTGTGTCCAGATAATTTTGAATTCTAATGCTGTCCTCCAAAGTACTCATACTTCTCCCAGCTTGGTATCATATGCCAACTTTATAAAAGTACTCTCTCTGCCATTGAGAGAGACACTGAACATAGGATCCTATGGAATCCTATTTGACTGTGAACCTCTGATAACGATTATCTGGAAACAGTTTTTGAACCATGTATACGTCCACCTAATAGTGGATGTAATCTAGGCTGTATTTTCATAGTTTGAGAGGGTTATGTGAGAGAGTATCAAACACCTTACTACAGTCAAGATGTACCACATCTACTGCTTTTACTCTTGTCCCTAAGCTTGTACCTTGTCAAAGAAAGCTATTAAGTTGGTGTGACTTGATCTTGATAAATCCATGCTGGTCACAGGCTAGTTCCTCAAGTCAGATCCACACGGAAAGCTTGGAATTACAATTCATATGCAAATTCAATTCAGTTACTATGGACTTAATCAAGATTTGGTCTGGTGGAACCTTTTATCAATGAAAGTGCTAACTACTTTCTGAGTAGTATCCTTCCTGCCTTATCCATCCACTGACTTTGACCTTTATCTACTCAGGTTTAGCACCCTTTCTCTTGATACTTTATGCATAGAGGTACGGGGGTGGGCGACAGAACATCTTTCTCTCCCCCCCCCTCCTATTTATTTCGAGTTTCCTTATCCCCTAATCATAACTCCGGTCATCTGAAGAAGTGGGTTGTGCCCACAAAAGCTCATGATACTATCCACATGTTTTGTTAGTCTATAAAGTGCTACCAGACCATTTGCTTGCTGTTGTTATCTTTCCTGGTACTGAGGTTAAGTGGACTCATCTATAGTTTGACTCCGATTGTCCTTCCATTCCCATCATACATGACTTTTCCAAGAAAACTGCTAATGGCTTAGATACTTCCTCAGTCAGCTCCATGAGTATTCTAGGATGTATTTCATTTGACCCTGATGACTTGGAGACATCTAACTTCTTGAAGTAACTTTTGTCTAAGAATATAATATAAGATTGTCTGAGTATATATGTAAGAACATATAAATGGTGATACTAGGTCAAACCAATTGTCCACGTAGCTCAGTATCTCCTGGCAATGGCCAGGGCCAAGTACTTTAGGGGGAACGAACAGAACAGGGCAATTTATGGAGTGAACCAACCCCCCTCCACCCCCCCCCCCCCCCCCGCCCCCCGGTCATCCAGTTCCAGCATCTGGCATTTGGAAGGTTAGGAGCTTCCAGAGCATGAAGTTCCAGTCCTGACCCTCTGGCTAATAGCTATTGAACTCCTCTAAATATCCATTCACTAAAATGAGATTTAAACAAATTGGGATCAGTACCAGAAACCCTCGCATGTTAAAACAACAGAGGCGTCCAGACACTTCATGGAAAAAGCATATGGTCGTTTTAGTAACTTTCACTATATGTATGCTGAATAATCATACTACAACATATCAAACCAGAGATGTTACACTTGAAAAAACAAGATGTGTTTTATTACTGTCTTATTTTATTTCTGCGATAAGAATAGTAATATTGGGTCAGATCAAATGTCCCTTTAGCCCAATATCGTGTCTCCGATACTGACTTGTAAGTTAATGGTATCTTGGTTTACTGAGACAGTGATAAATTAACTGTACTTGGAAGAGTAATTGCAGAATATAGTTAATTAACTTTTATTTAATAATTTGTAAGGTTGGAGAAAATTGTAACTGACTTTGGAGTAACCTGGTAATTTTTGCTAGTAAAAATGTTAATGACCGTGTCCTTGTGCTTCTTTTAATCCACTGAAATTATATCTGCAATTCTATTTTCTACTCAATTTGTGATGTGAATGCATATAAAAAATCAAAAATTCAGTAACACTCAGCTCTTAGGGCTAAGTGTTAAAAAAAGCTATGAAAACAAATTACTGATGTGAACATACAGGTGTAGGGTTATTAAAATTGAAATTCCAAGAGATTTTTATAAAAGCTTGTGTTTGATTAAAACCACGGTTTTGATGTATACATCAGTGTCTCACAGCACCCGTCTATGTGTATCTTAATTTGGGGAATCAGTGGTAACAAGGCTGCATTGCTGTTCCAAAAGGGAAGTGTGCAGCATCAATTCTGTTGCCTCCACTGATGCAGGAGTCTTGTGGGGGGAATGCTTCAGCAAGAACCTGAGAGGTAGTTGATGATTAAATGTAGACCTCTGATTCAGACAGTTACCAAATCTTTCTGAATATCTTGTATGACTGTAGTTTTCATAGGTTGTTGTAATCTATTTTCAAGATTATATGCGGAAGCTGCTGCTCAGAATTTGGCATATGTTTTTGATTTCTTGCATGATTAACAGAGGGAATGGGCAATTCTTCTGATGTTTTGATTTCTTATGAATCTGTTTTCTTAAGTAAATGCCTGCTGCTATCTGTTCTATACTTTGTTGAATTTTAATGGAACTCCTGCATAGCGAGATTATCTCTCTTTCAGTACATGATTTCTAATGAAATCTGGCTTGCATTCAGGATGGGAAAATGCTGACTGAATATACTGTGCTGTTTAATGCAGAAATGGATCTATTTTTGGGTGCAATCATGGAATGTTAAGCAATTGGATTTAAATAGTTTCAGTAAAATTCAAGAGTACTGCTGGGTTAAAAGTAAAGCAGTATGGTCAATTCATTAATGGTACATCTACACAGCATGCTTATTTCAAAATAAGCTATTTTGGAATATTTTTTCTGAAATAGCTTATTTTGAAATAGGACGTCTACTCTACAGGGACGACTCAAAATTAGTCCAAGGCAGGATTCCTTAATGTGGACATGCTACCTCGAATCAGAGCCCCAGGAGGCACTAGGGAGTACAGCCACTCCCCACCTTATGAACACACCAATTTACGACCATCCATACTTACGACCAACCTCCCATTAACCCCATTATAATATTTTAAAGTTGAGAACCATGTACGTCAAGTTTTTCGAACAACATGGGCAGCACGTTTAAGGGTATTTCAGACTTATGACCAAATCGAGTTATGACCAGGTGTTCGGAATGTAACCCGTTCATAAGTTGGGGACTGCCTATAATTACATTTAGTGGCCCTGGGGAGGAGCTATTTTGCAATAGCAGCAATGGAGTGTCCACACTACTGCTATTCTGCAATAGCGGTTTCGGAATAAACATTATTCCGCGTGTAATGACGTTTACAGATTTCGCAATAAGCTGTCCGTTATATTTTAATTATTTCAAAATAACGGAATTGTTGTATAGACACTCACATTGTTGTTTCGTGTTATTCCAAAATAATGTTGCTGTGTAGATGCACCTCAACTGTGTTGTGAATCTCTTGGCTAGATAAAGAAAATTTACTTTCTTTCAAAGGTAAATGTTACCTATGTATCCCAGCATTTTAATGACTGTACTTACAGTAGCTTTTCTTTCATGACCCAGATTTGGGGATCCACATTGACTAAGTTTATCTGTTGTACCCATGTAATGATGCTCTTTCCAGAAAGAGCAGATGATTCCAACTTTGTAAGTCTTTCAAATATCCTAATTATCAATGAAGTAACTGCCAATTTAACAATCTGATAGAAAATAAGATATAAGGAATGTAGCTTATTTGAATCCATGAGTCATTTGGGACTGTCACAGTTGTTACATGGCTATAAAAAAGCAACAGAACTTCATATCTCTTATTATAAACTTACACTGGTAAAATAGTGTGGGGAGAAGGGTCCTGAGGACAATTGGCTTAACTTGAATAATTGCTGCTGAGCAGGACATATGTTAGCGTTAGCCTCTATCAAAAGACTCCCCACTGTTTCTGAAGGATTTCCAGCTGAGTTAGTGTCTATAAAATTATGGAAAGAGAAACTGGGCACTATCCAACTGTCAGAACTCAGAAGGGGTCTTGTTGACTGTCTACAAAGACTTTAGTTCTAGAGTCCAACACAGGAGATTGAGTTCACCATTAAAGGTGTACTGAATTTTTGTGTATCTGCTTCAGATTCCAAGTCACTGGTGGAATACATGGAAAAACTTAAACAACGAATAGTCTTGCAGCACCTTAATGACTAACAAACCATGTAGATGGTATCATGAGCTTTCGTGGGTACAACCCACTTCTTCAGATGAATGGAGTATTAAAAGTCCAGTTCCAAAATAAATATTTATGAATTTTGCAGATTTCTATTTTTTTAGTTTAATCTGCAGGACAGCAAAGTAGAACACAGATAATCCTGTGTGATCATAGTGAGACCACTATTGTATTAAGATAATAAATTTATATAAAATATTAAAAATATTAATGTATTCTAGAATTTGATTTCTTGAAAAAAGAGTGAATACTTCAACTTGACTATGCTAACAGTTTCTTTTAATGGTGGCACTTTAAAAATCATTCTTTCTCCTTAACCAGCACTTGCTTAAATGAGCTAAGCTGATTAATTCATGAGTCATAACTATAGCTTTCTTGCAGTTTGTATATTCTAGCCCAGGGGTGTGCAATAATTTTAAAAGGGGATCACTTCACAAATTTTTAAGAGGTCCTGGGCCACCCCAGAAGAGGTGGATCCAGAACACTTCTGTGCTCCCTGCCCACAGACCCTGATTGGCTGGGGGCAGGGGGAGCTCGTGAAGCCTTTGCCATTCCAGGCTTAGAGAGAACAGCCAGTTATTCTGGATCTGGCCTGAGGAGGCTCTCTTGCTCACCCGTATTCTAGCCTTTTACTATAAACGATGTCTCCTGGTATAAAAGATCCATGTCAAGTTAACTTCCTCAAGCATGTTCTAAAATTGCTTTGGAATGCACTGCTTGGCATATAGATACCTCTCATATGGTAGAGGCATTCCAGGTTTGGCCTTGTGCTTCATTGAGCGCCAAGACATATGCATCTCTCACTAGGAGTTATATAGCTTTTGGCATATTTAACCTGTGAATGACCCACCAACTAGTGGTGCTACACAACCTGATTATTTTTAGTCTAATGTAACTAAGTATTATAATTGTGCAAAGATTTGATAACTGATAGCAGTAGTAGAAATTGAGAATTTCTTTGTAGCACTTGCTTTGGATGTCATGAAATCTTTATTCTTGGAGCGAAGGGGTTAAACATCCTATGTTCAAATAGGAGCTTAGGTATTGGAAGGATCTAACAAAGCACTTCTGTTGAGTCAACGGGCCATGCAGTTCTGGATTCCCATCTTATAAAACCCCCATAGAATAGCTGCGTTTCAGAACAGGGTAGCAACAAAAGGAAACATTCAAGAGTAAGAGTTGCATAGCAAGCAAACAAAAGCAAGATTAATAACCTTAATATTTGTCATCTGAAGAAGTGGGTTGTGCCCACAAAAGCTCAGGATACTATTTATACATTTTTTGGTAGTGTCTAAGGTGCTATAGGACCATTGTTGTCTTTTTTTAATTTTTTTTTTTTAGTTAAACTAACACAGCTACCCCTCTAAGAAGTTTAATCTTGGCTGTTTCTCCCACTGCACACAGACACTAAAAGTAGAATTTTAGAGCTGTACCTTAGTTTTTGTACTTATCTCTTTGTTATTTAGATTTTTTTATGAATGTGTGGACTTATGAGTCAGAAAATAAAAGTTAAAATGAACAAAGGCTAAGATTTATTTTAGCGAGGCTATAAGCATGTTTACAATGGTCTATGTGGGATAAATATAGTAAAACATGGAGCATTTACTGTAACTTTTTTTATGCTTTTAGCATCCCGTTTTTTAAAATTCTCACCTTATTTTCTGCTGAGTATTTGGAAAGAAAATATTCTGCACTTGTATTGTGAACACTTCTGGTGAAAAGAAAAGCTTTTGTATTTCTGAAAGGTTTTTATGCTTAGGGAGCTATAGGTTAGTCTTTCAGTAAAAATAAATTAAAAGGGGGTGCTGCAAGTTAATATGACTCAAAATACAGGCTCTCACAAAATGGTCTCTGCAAAGCTATTCAGTAGGGGACATGGTCTCCAGCCTTTTTATGCCCAAAATCACTTTTTTAAATTTCAGGGCAACCCTCTTCCCTGGGGCCCTGCTCCTATCCCAAAGTCATCCTCCCCCACTTTCACTGGGCTGGGGCAGAGGGTGGGGGCTCTGGGTCAGGGCTGAGAGGTTCAGGAGCAGGAAAGTGTGAGGGGTATAAGCTCGGGGAGGAAGTTTGGGTGCAGGAGAAGATACAAGGTTGGGGCAGAGTGTTGGGATGCAAGAGGAGCTGGTGGACAAGCAGGTGTTGGCTTTAGGAGAGGACTCCAGGCAGGGGCAGAGTGTTGGGATTTGGTGGAAGTATGGGGTGCTGGCTCTGGGAAGGAGGTCAGGTCTAGGACGGGGTCCAGGAGCTGGTGTGAGGTGCAGGTATAATGCCAACAGGCAGAAGGAAACCTGGGACCTCCAGAGCTTGAGCTAAAAGCCAGCTGGCGCTCTGCTAAGGCCATGAATGAGCAAAACTCATTGTCTCTCTCGATAAGTGGTCTGAGTCAGTGGTTCCTAAGCTTTTTTAATACCATGGACCGGCAACCCCATTCACAAACTTATGGTGGACCAGTAACATTTTATATGCATATTTGCATACTCATTATGGTAATCAATTTTAAGAGGTCATATGTTATTTTACATCGTGTCTGTATGCACGCAGTACATGTTGTAACGGGTCAGAGTTTGCAGATATCTACAGCGCTAAAAAAAATCCACAGAAAGGATTCCTCTTTGGCTGCTGGGTAGGCCAGTCCCTTTACCAGGGCGACTGGTGCCTGCAGAGGGAGGGGCACCCACAGGGGCAGGTGGCATGTGGGGCACCCTGTTTAGCAATATTGTCAGGGGCATAGGAGCTAGTGCCCCCAAGTACTATCACCAGACATCTCTGCCCTCCCCCTCTCCTGCCCCATGGGGTTGGGGAGCTGACATTGTATCTCCCCGATCTCCTGTACAACCCTGTGTTTCTCCCTTCCCCAGCCAGGCTGCTCATGTTCCCAGAGTCTCCCCCCAGCCTTCCTTCCCTTTTCCCTCCTTGTGACCCCCCCTCAGAGTTTCCCTTCTTTGCACCCCTGCTCCCTTCTGCCCCATAAGTCTCCCCTGAATCCTCCCAACTCCCTTCAGCATCTCCTGCCATTCCCCTCTTGATCCTGCCTCTCACATCCCTGTTCTCCCTTATCTGCCCCTGTCCCTCTTCAGCCCCCTTCCAATCCCTTCCCCCCACCCCAGCTGGCTGGCTCCCCAGCATACGTTGGGAGTTGGTGGCAGCTTCCCTGGTCCCTAGGCAGGGATCTTAGCTAGCTCTGCTGGGAACAGACCAGGGCCAAACCCTCCCCTTGCATCCCCGGGGCACCTGGGGCTCTGCTTCTGGGGTAAAAGAGGTGTCTCTTACCTGCCCCTCAAGTGCTGCCCATCCTGGGGCAAGGGTTGGGCCAGGCAGTTCCCTGGCCAGTCTGAGAGCTCTGCCCTGGGAGCGGCTCTTAGGGAGCAGAGAGACTGGCCCTGCTGGAGATTCCCCCTCCTGGTTGCAGCCCAGGCTCCAGAGACCCCACAGCAGCCCCCACCAGAGCTCAGGGATCGGCCTAGAGCCTGAACCCAGGCTCCCCATGAGCAGCAGCTGCAAGTTGCTTCCTGTCACCAGGACTGAGCCAGCGATCGCTTCCCCCAGCTCCTGCTGCTGTTGCAGAGCTTGCAGGCTGCCTGCCTGCCTGCCTCTCCCAGAAGCAGCTGGCTGCAGGCTTATCTCTGTGCTCTCCTTGCGGGAAGAGTGTTGCATGTCTCTGTGCTCTGTCCTTAGCCCCAGCATCGTTTTCACAGCTCCCCTTAGCCAGGAGCTGGCAAATGGGAGCTGCAGGCGCATGCAACTTGCAGAGAGATGCTGTCCCGCTCCCCTCAAGGGGCGCCCAGAGATGAGCTTGCAGTCGGCAGCCTGTCCAAGCCCTGCCGCATTGCTGGACTTGAGTGGCCCAGAAATCACGATCGACTGGCTGAGGCCCCAGGATTGCAATCCGCAGGCTAGTGACTTCTGTGGTAGGAGCTGAGCTGAATGCTGTGCCTCACAAGCCGGGAACCACTCTGAAACTATGTAACCATTTTAGAGAGAGGGGTGGGGAGACATGCTCTCTAAGCCTGCGGATTTGGTGTTGCAATGGTGATTACAGACAACATCACAAAATCATAGGACTGGAAGGGATCTCAGAAAGTCCTCAAGTGCAGTTCCGTGTACTCATGGCAGTACCAAGCACCATCAAGACCACCCCAACAGGTGTTTGTCTAACCTGCTCTTGAAACATCTTCAGTGATGGAGATTCCACAACCTTTTAAGGAAGGGCAGAAGGGAGAACGGATTTCAGAATGGATTTCAGGAAGGCAGATTTTGGTAAACTCAGAGGGCTGGTAGTTAAGATCCCAAGGGAATCAAGAGTGAGGGGGAAAACAACTGAGGAGAGTTGGCAGTTTTTCAAGGGGACATTAAGGGCCCAAAAGCAAGCTATTCTGCTGCATAGGAAAGATAGAAAATATAGCAGAAGACCGCCTTGGCTTAACCAGGAGATCTTGCATGATCTAAAAATAAAAAAAGAGTCCTATAAAAAATGGAAATTAGGACAAATTACAAAGGATGAATATAGGCAAACAATGCAGGAATGCAGGGGCAAGATTAGAAAGGCAAAGGCACAGAACGAGCTCAAACTAGCTACAGGAATAAATGGAAACAAGAAGACTTTTTATAAATACATTGAAAGCAAGACGAAGACCAAGGACAGGGTAGGCCCACTGCTCAGTGAGGAGGGAGAAACAGTAACAGGAAACTTGGAAATGGCAGAGATGCTTAATGACTTCTTTGTTTCGGTCTTCGCGGAGAAGTCTGATGAAGGAATGCCTAACATAGTGAATGCTAGTGGGAAGGGAGTAGGTTTAGGAGATAAAATAAAAAAAAGAACAAGTTAAAAATCACGTAGAAAAATTAGATGCCTGCAAGTCACCAGGGCCTGATGAAATGCATCCTAGAAAACTCAAAGAGCTGATAGAGGAGGTATCTGAGCCTCTAGCTTTGGAAAAATCTTTGGAAAATCATGGGAGGCAGGAGAGATTACAGAAGCCTGGAAAAGGGCAAATATAGTGCCCATCTATAAAAAGGGAAATAAGAACTACCCAGGAAACTACAGACCAGTCAGTTTAACTTCTGTGCCAGGGAGGATAATGGACCAAGTAATTAAGGAAATCATCTGCAAACATTTGGAAGGTGGTAAGGTGATAGGGAACAGCCAGCATGGATTTGTAAAGAACAAATAATGTCAAACCAATCTGATAGCTTTCTTTGATGGGATAACAAGCCTTGTGGATAAGGGAGAAGCTGTGGATGTGGTATACCTAGACTTTAGTAAGGCATTTGATACGGTCTCGCATGATTTTCTTATCTATAAACTAGGCAAATACAACTTAGATGGGGCTACTATAAGGTGGGTGCATAACTGGCTGGATAAATATCTTCATCAATGATTTAGATATTGGCATAGAAAGTATGCTTATTAAGTTTGTAGATGATACCAAGCTGGGAGGGGTTGCAACTGCTTTGGAGGACAGGGTCATAATTCAAAATGATCTGGACACATTGGAGAAATGGTCTGAGGTAAACAGGATGAAGTTTAATAAAGACAAATGCAAAGTGCTCCACTTAGGAAGGAACAATCAGTTTCACACATACAGAATAGGAAGTGACTGTCTAGGAAGGAGTACGGCAGAAAGGAATCTGGGGTTATAGTGGACTACAAGCTACATATGAGTCAAGAGTGTGATGGTGTTGCAAAAAAAGAAAACATGATTCTGGGATGCATTAACAGGTGTGTTGTGAGCAAGACACAAGAAGTCATTCTTCCGCTCTACTCTGCGCTGGTTAGGCCTCAGTTGAAGTATTGTGTCTAGTTCTGGGCACCACATTTCAAAAAAGATGTGGAGAAACTGGAGAGGGTCCAGAGAAGAGCAACAAGAATGATTAAAGGTCTAGAGAACATGACCTTTGAAGGAAGGCTGAAAGAATTGGGCTTTAGTTTAGAAAAGAGAAGATTGAGGGGGGACATGATAGCAGTTTTCAGGTATCTAAAAGGGTGTCACAAGGAGGAGGGAGAAAACTTGTTCATCTTGGCCTCTGAGGGTAGAGCAAGAAGCAATGGGCTTCAACTGCAACAAGGGAGGTTTAGGTTGGATGTTAGGAAAAAGTTCCTAACTGTCAGGGTGGTTAAACACTGGAATAAATTGCCCAGGGAGGTTGTGGAATCCCCCTCTCTGGAGCTATTTAAGAGTAGGTTAGATAAATGTCTATCAGGGATGGTCTAGACAGTACTTGGTTCTGCCATGAGGGCAGGGGACTGGACTCTGACCTCTCGAGGTCCCTTCCGGTCCTAGTATTCTATGATTCTACGAACCTCCCTAGGCAATTTATTCCAGTACTTAACTACCCTGACAGGAAGTTTCTCCTAATGTCCAACCTAAATCTCCCTTGCTCCAATTTAAACCCATTGATTCTTCTTCAATTATCAGAGGTGAAGGAGAAGATTTTTTTTTTCCTCCCTCCTCCTTGTAACAACCTTTTAGGTACTTGAAAACTGTTATGTCCCCCCTCAGTTTTCTGAGGAAATGGTTTGCTCTCTTCTTTGGAAGTACAGTTTTCTGCAGATGGCAAGAATCTTTTTAGTAGTTTAAGCACTGTAAGCAAGGGCCTACTCTTCATATTTGGCTGTAAAGAGCCATACAATCAGTGGCTCTAATAATTTTCTTTAAAAAGTGGGCATGTAATTGTGGGTGCAAACATCTATGGCAATAAATACCTTGATTTTGATTGTAAATAGTTACCCATTTTAACCAGCCTCTTGTAATTGCCCAATTTACATGAACAACTATAGAAATTCCGTGCACAAAGTTGGAATCCAATTCTTAAAAGCTTGAATGACTTGCTTGAGGTTGGTGGGCAGGAAGAGAACGGGATCTCTTATTATGAAGTTTTATTATGATGCATCCTCGTGGCTCATGTTGCCGTGAATTGGAGCTGCATGTACTGAATTTTGGAGTGTGTGTCAGATATGTTGAGAAAATGTATGAAATCCAAAACCTTATCTGACACTTCTCTTAGCCTAAATTGCTAAGTTAAGTAAGCAAACATTTTAATGAGCCCTTCTCTTACATGGTTGAGCATTAAATTGCCGTTTAATACTTCAGCTGGGTTGTATTTTTAGATTTGTGCAGAGGAGGGCTCTTTTCTAATGCCAAACAACTTAAAAAAATGTATCGCTATAAGGACATCATGTGTGGTACCTTACTGCAGAAATAGCACAAGTGCAGTGGCATTTAGCAGTCTCTTACATTAGTGATTGTAGGTTAGGCCTCTTCAATGGTTCTCAAACTTCATAGCACCATGATCCCCTTCTGTCAACTAAAATTACTACATGATAGAGTTACCAGATGGTTTCAACAAAAATACCGGACGTCCTTGATATTACATCACAATCTACATTGCATCTTATTTAGAAAATACCAGACCTTTATATTTTCTCATTTATATTTTCTCAATTTGTTTCCCAAACAGAAAGCTCAAATACTGGACTGTCCGGTTCAAAACCGGACACCTGGCAACCCTGTACATGACCCCAGGAGAAAGAACTGAAACCTGAGTCAGCCTACATCCTGTCACTTCAGGTGGGGTTGGGAGAGCAAAACTGAAGCCCAAAGCTTTCAATCCCAGGCAAGAAGCCTGTAACCAGAGCCCTGCCGCTCAGGACTGAAGTCCTCAAGTTCGGTTTCAATTCCAAGTGGTGGGATTTGGGCTTCAGCCATACAAATGTGGTGGACAAGAGATTTTTTTTTACATATGTGACCTTAAGAATTCCCAGTGCCAACTGGTGAAGGGTTTGCTGTTCCGTAACAGTAATTTCTGACAAGTGACAAATTCACTATACCCAATACATTTCTTTAATATTATTTATCTAAAGAGAGTCATGTGCGATCTCCAGTGAAAGCTTATGTCCTAGAGATCCTCATAATCATTGTGAGATATATGTACAGATGATATTTAAGGAGCTATGTGTGCATAGATACAGGAAATATGTTTTAAAGTTTGAATCAAAGCAGAATTAATAAGCAGGTTTTCACTAGATAAAAGGTGCACACTCACCTACCAGATTGGCTGGCTGTAAAATAAATATTGTAAACCTATTTGCATATAACGTATTAGTGTAAAACAGGGGTTCTCTAGCTTTTTCTGTGAGACTTCCCAATATGCCATAAAAACCCCACAGCCCATCTGTGCCACAATAACTGGTTTTCTGCATATGGAAGTTAGGGCCAGTATTAGGGGGTTAGTAAGCTGGCCAAATGTCTGGGGCCACAGCCCCCCTCTCTAGCTACATTGCTCAGACTTTGGCTTCAGCTCCAGGTGGCATGGTGCAGGGCTTTGAGCTAAAGCCTCATGCAGCGGGCTTCAGCTTTCTACTCTGGGCCCTAGTCTAATGCTGGCCCTGTTTGGAAGATCCCTCTCCCCAGAAACCACCTTGTGATCCCCCCAAGGGCCCCAGACATCTGGTTGAGAACTATGGCTGTAAAAACTCTGAAAAGAAAATGTTGATGTTTCAGGTTTCTGCTGGAACAGAATTCTGTTTCGGTGAATTCATTTCTTTTGTACCAAACAAAAACATAACAGTACAATGAACAGGGTGTTAGTGGAAAACACAGTATGGAGACATGACAAGCTGTCCCATTCTAAAAGCGAATCTAGAGGTGTCTTCAAAACACTACATGCTGTGCAGTTTTATAAGGGTACCCATATACAAACTAATTGTTCAATTTAAAAGCAAGACTTCCACTTCTTAAGCAACATAAGGACAGTTGGTTTCAGAGTGTGGAATAACTTGTCCCTTGTAGGGTTAGAACTCTTCAGTCTGTCCAGCAATTTGATCAGATAGCAGAACATCCCTGGGGGCCTTAAAACTTACTTGATCCAGGTTTCCTATTGCATTAACATAAAGTTTGTTAGTCTGTCATTTTTTCGTGCCATTTTGCTGTATGCTGGTCTTCCGGGAACTCGTTATTCTGCCATTTTGGATATGACATTCTGAAATTGTTTGGTTCGTGACTTACCTGGTTGGAGATGTAACCTATTTCTTGCCAAAGCGATGTTTCCAAACTTCTTGCAATGAAATTGGCTACACCAGCCTCATTTTGATGGAACTGCTTTCCACTGAAATCTCCATTTTCTTTTCTCCTTACCTTCTTCCATGGTGTGTCATTGATTATGTCCCTTGACTTAGGGCCTGGCCCTCCAGCCATTATTCGAGTGATTTCGTTGACTTCAAGGATCAAGCCCTTAATTTTAAAGTCATCCTAAGGACCCCGTTGTCCTTGTGTATCTCTATGGTCCTGTATTTGCCTATTAAACCATGTAAATATGTATTCCATTAACCTGGTGGTTCCCAGTTTGTGAGCAACTTACTCATGCTGGATTCTAAATCAGCATGTCCCTGTCTTCCAAATGGTTCAACGTGGAGTCTCTCAGAACTGTGGTCTGTCAGCAAACTTCCACGATGCTTACGCTTCACAGGCTGATAGCCAATGCCAGAAACATCTAGGATTTTCTCTGAGCTGCATCTGTACCATGTCGTTGGGCTTAGCATCAGATACCTGCCTTTCCATGAAGCTGAAGATGCTGGCTACATCCTGTTTAAGAAATTGTAGCCACTCAGCCGTCTCTTCCTCCCCCTACCTCTTGCTCCCTTTTAGCACATGGTAACCTTCTAGCGACATCCGAGTCAGGAGATGGTGGGACTTAGTATTAGGGATGTAAAGGGTTAACCAGTTACCTGGTAAGTATTTGCCTTACTGGAATGCTTACTGAGGTAACTGGTTAATTGGTACCCTGCTCAGTCAAATCAGCCTTCATCTGCAGCGTGGTTAACCAGTTAAACATATTTAACCAGTTAACTTTAACTGGGATTTTACATCCCTGCTTAGGCCAGTTCTACACTAGACCTGGAAGGTCGGGTTAAAGTACACTGCTCTAGCTATGTAAAATATGTAGCTGGAGGTGGCTTACCTTAAGCTGAGCTTGGCACCATCTTCACATTAGGAGGCAACAGGAGCAAATGTTTCCATTGGCTTCCCTTTGCAATGAGTACCAATGCCAACTGGAGGCAGCCTCAGTGTTCAGTTTAGCAGGTTTTAAGTCAACCTGCTAAATCGAATTCCACAAGATCGATCTCCGGGTGGTGGAGGCATGACCTTAGTGTCTGCCCTTCCTTTTGGCTAGTCTGTGATAAAATAGGATTAATCAAAGAAACATGTGAAAGTCTTAAACATGCAGTTTGCACTATGCACACTACTTACTCTGCTTGTAGTTTTGTGTCTAGGAGGGAACCTTCTCCATGTTTAAGTATGTAGGTTTGTTTATGGGCTTACTTTAGCCAGCCACTTTAGAAAAGGAATGGAAATTGTGACTGGCACTTCCTTTTTGCCGCTTACAAGAAAGACCTGGAAATGAAGAACTAGACTTGCATCATCAAACAAGCAAAGAGATCTCAAAAAGAAAAGACATGTTTACATAAAACGAAGTGTTATGTCAAAGCTAATAGAGATGTTGAGATACACAAGGCAGAAAAAAAATGTATGCCAAAACATGCAGCTGATCTTTGGCTGCTTTTGTCTGTAGGTAGAAACAGCAAAAGTAATCCCATTATTTTTAAGGAGATGTAAACCATAAGCACTACTGTCAGATTATAGGTTTTCAAACAGCAAAACACTGACAAGGAATACTTTAGGAAGGTGTTAATAGTGTCATAATAATATTTTTATTGTAATCATGATCTTGACCAGTCTTCTGCCTTTTAGGGGGAAGGGCAAAAGTCTCCTCTCCATAGAGGAAAATCTCATGTGTAATCCCTGTTGAGATTTTTTTTTATTCAAATTTTGGAATTGAGACTTACCACTTCCTGAAAGATGTTCTTTTCAGACTGAGACTTTGTTGTCAACAGGCTTATAATTCTAATTCCTGTTTCTGAAACTCTAACAAGTGAATGAGGAAAAGTTATTTACTTATTCCCACGATATAAGAACTAGGGGTCACCAAATGAAATTAGTAGGCAGCAGTTTAAAAGCAAACAAAAGGAAGTTTTTCTTCACTCAGCGCACAGTCAACCTGTTGAACTACTTGCCAGAGGATGTGGCAAAAGCTAGAACTTTAACAGGGTTCAAAAAGAGCTAGATAGATTCATGGAGGTTAGGTCCATCAATGGCTATTATCCAGGATGGGTAGGAATGGTGTCCCTAGCCTCTGTTTCTCTGGAAGTGGGAGACAGGGGAGGGATCACGTGAGGATTACTTATGATCTCTCTCTCTGAGGTATCTGGTATTGGCCACTGTTGGCTGACCGGATACTGGGCTAGATGAACCTTTGCTCTGACCCAGTATGGCCATTCTTATGTGTGCTTACAATAAATGACAGTGAAATGTAGTGTATCAAGAAAATATGCAGACCGGTATTTATCTGCCATGCCATGCAGACTCTTCCAATGTGCTAACTTTAGCAATTAAAAAAATGTTTTAGGAGTGGTTTTGTCTCTGTAACACCAAGGATGTACAGACTTACAAACAATTGTGTACTTCGTGTATGTGACTACAGTATTTTTTCCTGCAGCTCTTCAATCACCTGTTCGTTGGCAGTCAACTACTATAGATAACCAAGACGATGGCTGCCAGCAAGAACAAGAACCAGAGTTCTTTGGTCCTGCACAAAGTAATCATGGTTGGCAGCGGAGGTGTGGGCAAGTCAGCACTTACACTTCAGTTCATGTATGATGAGGTAAGACAAGTTAGCACAATCTGTTGATTAAGCTCCACGAATAATCAACAGTCATTCTGCTGGATTTTTCTCGTGCAATCAGTAAACTTCTTTTAACGTTGTTTGGAACATCAGAAAATTCTGATGCTGTCTATCCAGAAGATAAATGCAGGTTCCATAACGTTTAAAGACAAAGTGCAAAGATTGCATTGAATGAGGAATGCAAGGTATTTAAAGCAGGCATTTCAGTAGTTGTTGACAGCCATTTCAGTCCATCCACACGTGTCTACACTGGGAAGGTTTGGTGACACAAGTAATGTTGACATGCAGAAGTCGCCAAAAGTGAAAAATGGTCAAACTAGTTTTTCTGCCTCCCATTGTTGACACTTCATGACCACATTTCTAGCACCCTGACAACAGGTAGAGCAAAGCATTGTGGGTGAGCATCCCACAGTGCATTGTTGTGAGAAGGCAGAGCTGATCCTTGCACCTCTTGGAATTCTCTTGTGGCTCTGTGAGCTCTCCATACTAAGGAATGTCAAAGCAGCACAGCAGTCTCTCCAGCCCTCCCCCTGCAGTAGCAATCTGCCTGCTGCTGTGCACCTAGTACAGGGGAGAACGGAAGCGTTCCAATGATTTGTTCCCCAGCTGTCAGATACTTTCCAGAGCCTTGAAAGAGGAGGGGTGCATACCCACAGGGCAGCAGAGATCACAAAACACTGAGCAGAGCCTTCAGGGCAGGCATTATGGGATACAGGTGGAAGCCAGTTCTCTCAACAAAACAGACAGCAGAGGCCACGCTTGCTCTTCGTTGACAATAAAGGGAGGGGAAAAAACAAAAGTCTCTCTCGGGGTGGAAGTTTTTTGTCACCAAAACTGGGTGTTTTTCCTGACTAGTCACATTGTAATGTAAATGCGCTCACTGTGTTGTTGCCTAAAACTGCCTTTTAGTAACAAAACATGCCAGTGTAGACAAGGTCTCAGTCTCAAGTGTGGCTGGTGCAGTAAAACTGTGAAGTTTTTTGAGACCAGTTAGGATTCAAGTAGAAGTAAGCATACTGCTTATCTATTTTTGAGACTTATGTTAATAAAGAAACAATACCAAGAAGATTGCCAGCTCCCTTCATGCTAATTCCTTAGTGCTAATATACTGGGCACAAGCCTGTTGATGGATGTCCTGTAAATCCTTTTCTAAGTTTTTGTAGCTAATATTCTAAAGTGTACTTAGTCAGACATGTGCAACTGTCACAAGACAGGATGAAAATGTCAGAAAATATGTGAAAAATGCAATCTCTAGTTCTGTTCTAAGTAGCCTATGACCATTTCTAAGCACTCTGACAAGTCATTACAAGAAAAGCATAATACACTAAAATTACATCAATAGATGGTCTTTGGAGTCTGTTCTAAAGGTCAACAGATATGGACTCTTTTGTATCAAGTCGGGGGAGGAGGGGGTAAGTTTCAGAATCAAGCTGTTCTCCTAGTAACCATTCTGGCGGCAATTTGTTTTTCGTTAATGTGCAGGGACTCTTGGTTGGAGCACCTCAGACCATAGTTGGTACAAAAATATGCCTGGAATAGTATGGCTGCCTGATACTGCATATCTGAATCACTTCTGTTTTTAGAGGGGTAGCCTTGCTAGTCTGTTTCAGCCAAAACAACAAGGAGTCTGGTGGCACTTCAAAGACTAACAAATTTATTAGGGCATAAGCTCTCGTGAGATATAACTCACTTCCTCACATGCTTGAGGAAGTGAGTTGTATATCTCAGAAGCTAATGCTTTAATAAATTTTAGTCTTTGAAGTGCCACCGAATTGCTTGTTACTTCTGTTTTTGTCAGTCAGACCCAGTACTGTAAACCCCACCTAGAATTTTTTAACCATTTGTTGGGGTTTATAGAGCACTGATGTGTATATAGTTGCAACACTGTACATCCTTTAATAGTAGAGCTGCTGTGTTGTGCACATGCTTCTGTTTTGGAATGGATTTAAGGTATATTCCTACTCAGACAGCACTGCAGCATTCAAACTGTGAGCTGACAAAGACAATAACCATGCCAAAGTCTACATCTGAGAGAAAGTCACAACTTCTGTTGTTATATCGGTTTATGCAGGTTAGACCTCCTTGGTCTGGATCCTTCAATACGTGAACGGTCCCAGATGAGGGAATTTGCTAAACCAGGGAAAGTCTCCTGCCCCCTCATCCTGCCTCCCTTCCCCTCCACTGGCTTCTTCGGCCCTGCTGCCAGATGGGCAACACAGCTGCCCCCCTTCCAGAACTGCTGCCTCTGGCAGCACAGCAGCATGCAGCCCTAGCCCCACTGCTACGGCACCAGCTCCACTGCTGGGCAGCATGGGCCCTGGCTGAGCTGCCCTGGTCCCAGCCAAGTTGCCGCGGCAGCACCAGCTCTCCTGCTGAGTGGCATGCAGCCCTGATTGGGCTGCTGACCTGCCTTGGCCTTAGCTGGGTTGCTGCAGCTCTGGTTCCACTGCCACAGCCCCTGACAGGCTTCCTCTGCTGGGCTGCCATGGTCCGGTCTCACGGCCAGCCCGGCTATAGTGGCTCTGCCCCTGCACGCAACAGTGATCGAGCTGCCCCAGCACCAGCTCCACTGCTGGACTGGATTGCCGGGCTGCCTTTGCCCCATTAACATGGCCCCACTATTGCCACTGGGCTGCTGAGGCTTTGGCCCAGCTACCACCAGCCTCGCTGTGTGCATAGCTCTCAGCTGCTGGCCCTCCTCCCTCGGGGCTCTCTTGTTCAGGAATGTCAGTGGTCCGGCCGGATGAGAGAGTCCTTGTTTTGGGAGGTGCAGCCTGTACCAGTGGAGCATCTAGCCGCTAGCTTATTCTGGAGTAAACTCATAGTTTATCAGTTATCATGTAGCAATGGCTTCTTCTGTTGGCTGCGTTTTCTTGGAATGTGGACTCTAAACTGACGCAATGGTATTAAATCCAGTTCCCATTTGTGTCTCTGTAATAGTTAAAATACTAAAGCGAAAAACCTGGCATTAAATAGTCAACAGTGATTAAAATAAAAAGGCCTTTTAGGGATATAAATACTTTACATTGGCCATTAAAAGTTTGCACCAAAGTAAATGTCCAAAGAAAAGAGTGCTACACCTGAAAAAGAGGTACTGTAGATTTTTGTTCTTATGTTCCTCAGTTTGTGGAAGACTATGAACCTACGAAAGCCGACAGTTATAGAAAGAAAGTGGTTCTGGATGGGGAAGAAGTCCAGATAGACATTCTGGATACAGCAGGACAGGAGGATTATGCAGCTATTCGAGACAACTACTTCCGCAGTGGAGAAGGGTTTCTCCTTGTCTTCTCAATAACAGAACACGAATCCTTTACAGCAACGGCAGAGTTTAGGTAAGCACTGTAGTTGGATGGAGAGGAAAAAATAGATTCAGTTCCTCAGGATGCTTTTTTGATATTTTGCATGTATTTATATAGATCTGTATAGGTTTGATAAGGTAAATAAGGAATGTTTGTTCTGAGGCTCAGTAATGGGTAAAGGATGAAAAGGTAAACTTACTGCTCCTGATTTTCATAAACACACTCAGTGTTCTGTTTATATATAGAGCCCTCCACAAATACAAAATTTGTATCTGCGTCTGTATCCACAAAAATGAGCTGTGGATATCTGCATCCACATTTGCAGCGGTGGATACCAGTGTATATAAAGTTGAATGTCCATACGTTTTCAGGGTTCTAGATATAAAATTTGTATACATATTTGCAAAAATGAGCCGTGGATATAAAATGGATATCTGCGGATTTGCAGGACTTCCTAACACCAGAAATCTGTATCTGAACCAACCCATTTTCCTATTTAACTTCAGTTTACACATTAGGACAGTCAGCAGCTCTTCACAATTCTTTAATTATGGTTTGATAATTCTCCATTTTCCCCTACCAAGTAGCTTGAAAGTGACTTTTATTTTGTCGTACAAGTATCTGGACTAATAAAGACAAGCTTTTCAAAGCCAGCAGATGGCTTAGTATTCAGGTTCTGTTTGCCCCTCTTCCTCATTTCCCACATCGTAACTCTACGAAAAAGGTATAGCCGTTCTGATTTCAGTTGTATCCAGAAGGCATGCTGCCCATAGGAAAGCAAAACAGGCCTAGTAGTCTGTGCATGGAGACATTGTAACACCTTGCATTAAGTGCCAGTGGTGTAGTGCTGTAGACTGTGAAGAAGGGGATCCGTGTGAGGAGTCCTTCCAAGGTAAGAGAGTGAGATAGTATCAATCCCATTAAGGATTCTTCATGTCACTTTCAAGCCTTTTTTCATTCTTCCTTTCAAGGCTATTTCAGTCTAACTCACTCCTGTGCATCCATCTTAGCCCTCTTAATTCCTTTCTTGAACTGGGGAGATTGGAAGAGAGTTCAGCCTGTGTGTTTAAAAACTACAAATTGCCTGGAACATCCAGTGGGTTGAGAAACCGTTTGATTCAAATGTTACTCTGATAAATGTAGGATTTAGATTGCAATTTCATTTTGTATCCAACTTTGATCTCTATGCTTAATGTTTATAATCACTTAAAATCTACCTATAGCTGCTCTTGATTGGTACTCGCTTCCTTTCATGTGCCTGTATATTTATACCTGCCTCTGGAATTTCCATTACATGCATCTGACGAAGTGGGTCTTTGCCCACGGAAGCTTATGCGCCAATAAATCTGTTAGTCTAAAAGGTGCCACAGGACTTCTCGTTTTTGCAGATTCAGACTAACACGGCTACCCCTCTGATACTTATCTATAGTTGTTAATCTTATTTTAATGTTTTATCCTTACTGGTGAGTGGTTTTGTCTAAAGTGGTTGGGGAATCTGCTCAGATTACAAAGGTTAGCGAATATTGACTATCTTTGGCTGAAGTGTTGAAGTAATTACTGAGTTTGCATTGTTCATGAGAACCTCTTAAGCAGTGCAGAATGAGACGTTACTGGAGTGCAAGGCTGGGGATAATTATGGAGTTTCCCTGAATATAATTCATGAGTGACCTAGAGAGCATTCATACAACTCAGCTGAGTGTGTGTAAGCCTCCTAACTGCTACATCTGCCTATCCTATTAACAGATATGTCTTTGGCAGTTTGTGTCATTCTGACACCTCATTTTCCTCTGAAAAGCCTGATCTAAATACTTGTTTATAGGTCATTTTGCTTTAGCTATTCTCCATCATCCCTGAATCACTCTTGGTCCAAGCATCCAGCCAAAGTAAGCATTCTGTACTAAGTTGAGGATAGCCGGACCATACCATAAATTTCTGAACTTGTTCAGATTCCCACCCTGGGATGTGCTGTGCAAGCCCCGAAGATCACATCAAAGAGGAGGCCATCATTATTGAATAAGTTCATGAATAGTTCAGCGGCTGTCAACAGTATTAATGACAACATACAGGAGTTACCCTTCTGGCCTGACGGTTGTGTACGTGAGCCTGAAGAAGAGGCCTAGCAAACTAAGATACCAGCTATCTTATAGTCTGGCAATAATTAATTTCATGGCAATACTTGGAGATCCTTCTCTCTCTGGTGTAATAAGGCAAAGGTAGACCTCTGGCACTGGTGTCCTAGAGTTTTTTCAGGCTGGGCTAACAGACAGCTAACAGCTAACCAACTAAAGTCTAAACCAAAAGTCACAGAATTCCGAGAAAAGGTAAATTTAATACCTAATCGGATACTGAGGTTTCTGAATCTGAGCCCATGAAGGCAACATCATCATCTGCCCCTTTTTCCTGCTTGGGACTTTGAGCTTGGTGTTTAATTCTCTTGCACCCCTTCCAGATGAGCCTAGAATTAGGATTATGACTGTTCCATTTTTATTGTTATAGAATTTGTTTTTGTCACAAAATGATTGGTCAGAAGTCTTGAAGAGCTAAAGGTGCTCTTAAAGAGATTGTATGAATTTCCATACCGATGAATTGCACCTTTCTGTTCAGTCCCAAAAACTGCAAAGGAGCATAGACCTAGTTGCTTTGATACCTACATGCCTACAGTAAGGAACTCACCTAAAGACTGGCAGAATTTGGCTTTTAGAGACTGTTCCCACGCAGATTCCAAAATAGGATAAAGAATTAGAGGCCAGAAAAGCACTAGAGAAATGTAAATCATATTTGACCTAGTGGGTTCATTTGGGTGTTTGGTAGAAAGGGGAAATGGGAATTATTTGTGTCTGTGGTGTCGGCTTATGTTCATTGACAAAAGTGGCCCACCAAGTCTTCTCAACTAACAGATGGACGACTAAAATGAGCTACCTCTAACTGAAACACAAGCATCTAGATTGGCATAGGTCATCTGAAAGTGGCTGCAAATTCAAAAATATTCCTCTTTTACCCAGATACATTTTGTGTAGCAACATATTGTATGGTAAAATCTTGTAGTCTGTGCACAAGAAACACTGATGTCAGCATTGTTTTAAGGAAGGAGTAGGAAACCTTTTTCCTACCAGGGGCCACTGATCCGTAGGAAAAATCGGTCACAGGTTTCGCGTAACTAGGCAGGTGGGTCAGGCAAGAGGTGCAGACTCTGGGTGGGAGTTGTGAGGCTGGAGTAGGTTCAGGGCCACTGCAGGAGAGGATGCGGGATGCTTATTTCCAGCAGCTCCTGGATTCAGAAGCAGTCAGCATGTGCCCCTGTGTCAGGGGTCAGGTGGCTCTGCACGCTGCCCTCGCCTACAGATGCCGCCCCCACAGCTCCCATTGTCTGTGGTTCCCAGCCAGTGGGATCTCTGTGGGCAGCGCCTGTAAGCAAGCGCAGCACACCAGAGCTTCCTGGATTGCCTTGAGTCAGCACACGCAGCTTCAGCCCCATAGGGGGAGTGCCGAGACTCGGGGCTTCCAGCCTGCTGCATGGAGACTTGCTGTGAGTTGGATTAAATTAAGCTAGGGGCCTGAGGTTACCCACCACTTCTTTAAGGTGTGTGGGCCCATTATTTCTTCTGCGCCTTGCAGAAGTTGGAGTGTCACTTAGATGTTCCTCCTACCTGAGAAGGGAAACAAAAAGTCTATTTTCTTGTTTGGAGCTGGTGACTTAGGTCTCTTGTTCTGAAGCCTTAAGTGTTCTTTGGTAACTTTTTGCTAAATAATTGATCAGATTGGTGTTTTTTTTTTCTTGTTGGTAAAAATGATCTTTTAAATGCTTTAGTTGTTAGTATTTTTGCCTCATATCTAAAAAGTTTGTGGTATATTTTGATATTGATTTGACCTTTGTCTTCCACTGGAATGTTATCCCGGGAGCATCTCTCACTTCTGTAGAACATCTTCCATTTATAGCGTCTTAACACCACATATTTTGAAATGACAATGTCTCTGATTGCTGAGCCGGGAAAGAGACTATAATATTGGTTTTTGGTTCTGTCAAATAGTTGCTTAAAAATAACTGCCTTCAGCTCGAAGTGGTATTTCGGTAGCAAATAAGATAGCTGAAAAGCCTTGTGGTTAACAGTATTAACAATCTGTAATTGGAATGCTGTACCTATATGCAATAAACATATAGCAATAATTTGGCATATGATACAGGAGCTTTTGATTCTTAACAATTAATAAAAGTACCTGAGAGCTAAAAATACTGAATCTGCTCTCTGAGGTCAGGTCTATGCTGTCAACTTACATTGGTGTAACTGTGTTGGTCAAATGGCAAAAAATCCACACCCTTAAGCAACATAGTTACTCCAGCCTGGCCACTGGTGTAGACAGCAATATGTTGATGGAAGATTTTTGTCCTGTTGATATACTTAGCACCTCTAATGGAGGTGGATTAAATACCCTGATGGATGGATGGGGTGGTTACCTTGAGGGAACTTACAAGGTTCATCTACAGTACATAGGCAGTATTCAGCATTGTTGGAATTCCATTAGCAAGAAGTCTCCAACTGCACTTGTCATTCAGATTTGTGTGTGGTTCTTTCTTTAAAGTCTGAGGTAGAAAGAACAATTAGTCCCTTTTTTGCTGCACGTCTTTCCAGTTGTTTCCTGCCCTTGCTCCATGATCCAGGAACATGGTGTCCTCTTTAGGACCTGAAGTTCCCACCCCACTGGCCTCTCACCCCCTTCCAGAGGTATCAGCATTCCTCAGTCTTGCACTGGTCACTGTGGCCAACTGCAACTTCATTCTAGCCCCTTACTTCAGGAGCAAGCCACAGTCTCTGAAGGCCACTCCTCAGTTGGCAAGGTATGGCACAAAGGGGAAGAGGGGACCCAGGCCTGCCTACTACTCTGTCCCAACCCAGCGACCCTCTGGTGGCAGCCTTGTTGTGCCCTCCTTCTCTTCCCTTCTACTGCCTCCTGTTTCCTGGGCCACTTCCTCTGTAACCCCTGCACCTTCCTGGCCTTTGCATCAAGACCTGCAGCCTGGTACATGTCAGTCCTGCACCCTCCCTGGTCAGGACCCAACTGCTGTCTTTCTCCTCTGAGCAGCTCCTTCTTTATAGGGCTACCCCAGCAAGCTGCCCTCTGATGGGCTTCTTAAAAGCCTCTCCCTAATTGGCCAGTGCTCTGCAACCGCTCTAGCCTGCTTTAGTCCTTTCCAGTCAGAGGGGCAGCTGCCTCACTACACCATCTCATTATATAAAACACTAATTTAAATCTTATGCCCACAACTACTGGACAACTTTTATATTTGAGGTTTTGAAATTTGTATAGAAAAGCACCGACACAACAAAATTCATCTAAATAATTATTAGATTAACTATTGTCAGAGCCTTTATCAGAGCTTTATTTCAAGTCAGGCTAGAAATCCTGCTGATAGTCAGATTTTGATAGTTAATGTGAATATTTGCTGGTTTGTCATTTTACCTGCCTATGTGACCCACAAATGCTAACCCTTAGTATCTAACCCTTAGTATCTTGTGATTCTAATAGCTGGTTGTATTTAGGAACATAATTTTTCAATTGTAAAACACTGTGCATTTGAAGTGACCCTAATTGGAGCATCTGTTAAATGCAATCAGCTTTTAATAGAAAATAAACCGTAAGCAGGTACATTTACTGGCTTTTCTTCCTAATCTTGCTAGATTTGATACCATATTAATTTGATTGCCTGCAAAAACACATTTGTGGGTGTTTATTACATATTGTTCAGTCACAAAATGAAATATGAAAAACGAGCTAACTGTACACTTCATTTCCTAGAAGATTATATTGCAAGTTGACTCAGCATCTGCTGGTAGCAGAAGATTTCCTTGTTTAGTTTTGGCAGGAACTCTTAACTTTAACTAGCTTCCTGGATGTTTATACAATACCTTGGAAAATTATGCTGCCAGCTGTTGTCTTAAGCGCTTCTTTTTATTGATTTTAAAAGGTTAAAGTAAAGTAAATCAACTTGCAGTGGTTACAAGATGCCTTCCAAACATATTTCATTGAGCCTCAAAATGCTCTAATCAATCTTTTAGTAGAAGCAAACATACTTCCTTCTGAAGGAGGGGATTGCTATGTGATTAGATCACGTACCCTGTGCCTTTGGAGCAGGATTTTTTAATGTAACCTTCCACAAATCTCTGACCCTGAGTTTTCCCTTCAGTAATGTTGAGGATACTACTTCCCAATTTAGAGGGAGACATAGTGAGCCTCCTGTAGACTGAGACTGCTCCAGCCCCCTCTGCCCGCACCCCCTTTGATTGGTTAAACAGAATGTTTAACCACTTAACCAATTCAGTGGGATTTTACATTCCTAGTGAGGGCCCGTTCTGCTCAAGCATAGGCAACCTGAGGTGCATTTCTTCAGGAAGTACCTATGCTGTATGCTTGTAAGATAGCAACCTGGAGCACTGTCTATACTTTCATGAAGCACTATGCTTTAGTCCAAGTCTTTTTTTACTATTGCTTGACATTCACCCATATGTAGAATGCAATTGGGGACTAGTGCTCAAAATGGTAATGAAAGTAACGTATCTGTAACACGATTCTTGATGTGTAGTCCCTATCTGAATTCTACTCTCCGACCTGCTTCCCCTCTGATTTGCCTCATGAGTGGATTTGTGGTAGAGAGGAAAATAGAGACCTGGTCCCTCTGCATCTCCCCTTTATACCCTCAGTATTGAACGCAAGGAGATCCAGGACACAGACATAGATAAACTGGCAATACTTGCAAGAATTGCCAGTCTCAGGTGTGTAGTGCACCTACAGATCCCACATTTGGGATACACATTGGGATCAGACATCTGAAAGAACTTCCAGTTGCAAGTAAGCTATCTCCATTTCCTATAGTTTACAGTTTGAGTTCCTATTTTCATTGGGCAGCACTGGCTCTGAGCTTGCAATGTTGCCATTCTAAATTTGGAATCCTTTACCCATTAGCATGTATGCATGAGGCCATTCTGAAATGTTTTTTAGAAGTACGATGTGGTGCTCCTTGGCACAGTATGAAGACTGTTTGCTTATTCCTGGTGTCAAGGGTTTTATTTTTGATGCTCTCAGGAAGCTAACTCAGCTATTCCGTTTTTAATATCTGATGACTTAGGGAACAGATCCTGCGTGTGAAGGCTGAAGAGGACAAAATCCCTTTGCTTGTGGTGGGAAATAAATCTGACCTGGAGGAGCGCAGGCAGGTGCCTGTAGAAGAGGCCAGAAGTAAAGCTGAGGAGTGGGGTGTGCAGTATGTAGAAACTTCTGCCAAAACTAGAGCAAATGTAGATAAGGTAAGGCAATGAGCTTAATTTGTACTGCAGTAGAATTCGTCATTCAGTAGAGAGAGAGACTAATTCTTACTATGTTCTGGGACAAAGGCACAATTGATAGGTGGGTTTTTGTTCCTCTTTCAATAGCCTAAACTAGTAATGTTTCAGTTAATGAATATATTGCACATTAAAGTAAACATTTGTGTTTTGTTTCTATCTATGTAACATGTCAAAATCCCGTTTAATTTGCTTTGTATAGATACAAGTGTAGTGAGCCCTTGTATAATGGCAAACTTTCAGGCGATGTCTTGAAGTATAGTAGATTTCTTTGTGCTCTCAATTCACTGAAGTGCAGGGTTTCATTTATATTACATCTTGAAATGCTCAGTAGAGAGAGTTACTAACTGTAAGTTCAGCCCATTATAAAACAGTTTCAGCCAGCTGCCCCCACCACCGGTTCCTGTTCCTCCCATCTCCCCTTGCTGTGTCTCAGAGTGGGCTCTTAAAAGCTGCCCCCTCCCCAGCATCAGCTCCGCAGTGCCACCTGTCCCTCCCACTCCGCCCTGCAGCCTCTATCAGAGGCGGCAGAGGAGGCTGCTGCAAAGCAGCCCCTGTTCACAGGGGGTCTGAACTCAGCTCCGATAGAGGCTCCCATGGAGCAGGACCCTCTGTGGATAACCTCTGTATGTGGAGGGCCCAGGTGGACCTGAAGGAGGCAGAGCAGCCTCTGTCCACAAGGAGCTCAGACCCCCCACTTATAGGGGCTGCTGCCACCCCGCACTGCAGCCTCTGTATCAGAGGGCAGCAGGTCTGCATGGGGAGCTGGTTTTTATACTGGTACAGAGGCAGCAGCATGGGGTAGCAAGGAGTTCCCCAGAAGTGAGGCCAGAGCGCACTGGCTCCTGGTCCCGCCCCTGGGGACTATAGAATAGTCAAGTAATTAATAAGAACTCATGCGGTTACTCAACTATTAAGTTGCCTGATACTTCACATCCCTATAGGTAACATTTTCAGATTTCTTGATGAGCAAGCTAAAGTAATACATATCTCCCTAGTCTGGTTTAACAATGGAAGTGATGGGGGAAGGAGTAGTAGGAGAAAAGTTTTCAGACAAAGGCTTAAGAGTACTTTACTCCCTGAGTAGCCCTATTGAAGGCGTATTTCAGGAAGCACAGCTTAAGCATGGGAAACCAAGCCAGGAGACCTGGTCTCTTGAGTCCAGTTCTGACTTGCAGCATGACGTGTGTGCTTCAGTTTTATAATCTATAAAATCAGATCGATAATGTTGCAGATTTTGAGTATTTTGGGTTAGTGACTCTTCGTCTGCATTTGGAAAGTGCCTAGCACACTGCACTTCCCTTGTAAATTCACCCTGGATCTCCAGATGAGATTAAAGAAAAAATCAAAGGCTTAACTTTCTCCAAACATGTTACTGGTATCTTTCAGCTTCCGAATACTCTGGAAATAGATGTATATTGACCATATTACTTATAAATGCAAGGTATGTGGAGGGGTAACTGGTTAACCGGTTATCCAGTAAGCATTGTCTTCCCGGCATGCTTATGGAGGTAACAAGTTAACTGGCTCCTGGCCTGGCTGGAGCAGCCCAGTGGCTGCAGTGTGACAGGCCCTGCCTGCCCCAGCTGGAGCAGCCCACCCAGGCCCACTGCACTGTGGAAGGGGGCTGCTCCCATGAGCTTCCACAGTGCAACGTGCTGGGCCGGTTAACCAGTTAAACGTAGTTTAACCAATTAACATTTTAAACGGGATTTTACATCTGTAGTTACTGCATTTTGTTACTACTACGTTCTGTCTCAGAGATGGGCAGTAAGTAGCCCGGGGGATGGATGCAGTTTACCAGGGTTAACAACTGGTGGGCTGATGGACTCTTTATTTACCAATGCAGCCTGAGGTATGGCTGCTCGCCGTTCCAGTTGGCTGCGGTTCATCATTCCCAGGCACTGGGAGCAGTGACCAGCCATACCTGTGGGGACACAGGTAAATCATCTGGCAGCCTGCTGGGGGCCAAACCTGGTGAACCACGACTGGCCTTTGGGCTGCTTATTCTCCTCCCTTTCTCTTTCTAGAGAGAAAATGTCATCCTGTATAGACCATTCCGATCTAGCCCTTTTCACATCTCTTAAGGTTAGGGGCACTCCTGCAACAGCAGTGGCTTAAATTAAATGAGTTTTGTATTTGCCATGTAAACAACATCTTTGAAGTGTGTGAATTGCAACACGTGCTAGTTTGGAATCACTAGGTCTTATTTAAATCTCCTTGTCTGGAGTAAAATGAAGCATTTTTTCTTCTTTTGGGAAAGATCTCGTACTTGTGCTTTTTAGATACAGCGTCTGAGGGTCATGTTCTTGCTATGTCTCAATTATTTGTCTATTAAATCCAATAAAATATCTACTTGGGGAACTTTAAGAGCTCACTGTCACACACAAGTTAACTATTAAAAGGATTATTCCAATAGACTTCTGTAATCCTGAGAATTCCATTATTCTAGCTATAGGCTATAGATTAGGCATAGAGCATCTTTTTAACAGGTCAGCTGGTATTTTATTGTCCATCTAAACATTGAAATTGAGTAAAATTATACTTTCTTAAAAAGCATGTTCTTGTGCATCTAGAATTTTTAGTATACAGTGTAAGAAGAAAACCCTGGCTGTCTTTTAAAATTTCTTTTTCCTTTTGTGTTCTAGTTTTAGTTGAGGAAGATTTTTTTCCCCCAATTAGCATATAGGTTTAGAGATTGGGAGTAGAGTCTACTTGACATGTGATCTTTGTGTATTCAGTTAAATTCTGTTTCTAAGAATCTCTAAATTTTTTCCTTCCATAAAATAAGGTTAATATTAAGGTGACGTATTAATTCCATAATGTGTTGAAGGTACTATCCAAGGCTATTTTATTTGTCTCCTGGCTTCATTTTTCTTGAGTTAATTGTAATCATTCTCCTATGATTAGTATAAATGTCATAGATCCCTATAAAAACCCTGCATAACACTGCATATTGCTTTGCTACAATTAAGTTGATACTCATTAAAAAAGGCTTTTATCATTTTGAAACAGGCTGCCGAATGACTTAGTAGCTAGGTAAGTCCTTTTCCCTTCCCCTGATTCATGTACTGCATAAATACAGGTGTTAAATTAGTAGCATTGGGATCTGTTTAGATTACTCATTTTATTTTATTAGGTGCTTTGTTCTTGTGTTACATTTTTGTTTGCCAAATGCTCTAGTTTATGCATCAATATACCAATTTATTTTCTGCTGTCAGAACTGTTGTTTTAATCTCCAATATGTTTAACTTTCCAGGTATTCTTTGATCTAATGAGAGAAATCAGAGCAAAGAAAATGTCAGAAAACAAAGACAAGAATGGGAAGAAAAGTGGCAAGAACAAGAAAAGCTTTAAAGAAAGATGTTGTTTACTGTGATCCTTAGGAACTGTAAATATCTATCAATGGAATGAATAAGACTTGCCACTAACGGTATAGGGCTGGATTCATGAAAGGAAGTTTGTATTGATTCCCTTATCATATTTTTATTCACTTAACCGCCTTTTAAAATGCAAACATTTAATTTATGAATTAGTCAACAGAAACTTGAGGATGTGTACACTGAAATGGACTCACCTTGTCAGCAAGTTTCAAAGCTGGAATTTTACCTGCAAATATGGCTCTTTGGGCGTTTTATTTCTGTCCGCAGGAAGTAATCCTCTGTCAATTTCAAAGTAATAGCTTCTTGTTGTCCTTTTGAATCTGTTCTTTTCCCATCAAACCTATTTTGGCTTCACCAAACATCTCTGATTGTCTTAAGTTCAACTGAATTTTTCATTATCTATGCACTCACTGACTTAAATGGGGTTTCTTTTATTAATAATAAATATAGACAAACCAGTATTTGGCAAGAATTTTTCAGATTCTCACAATCTTTAAGTGGCTGTTGATATTTTCTGACTGTCACAAGTCTATCTGGCCGCTAACATTTTGAAGTTTTGGGAGTAGTCACTCAAAAGCAAATTAGTATCTGTTCAATTATTAATCAATACAATATTCATGAATCAAGCCTACTGACTGAAATCTGACTTAGTTTGGTAATGTAACATTTGGTATTTAAATGCTGGTTAGTTGTATTTCCAATTGGCTTGTTTCCTCTCATGAGGCTTTTTTTAACAACAAAAAACAATTATCTGGTGGGTGGGGAGGAGACCTAAAACAGAACTGTATTTATAATTTTTTTAGAAAGGAAACAAATTGGAAATAAATAACAACCCCCCTCTCCCCTAATTATTATTATTCTGTATTGAGGCTAGATTCATACAGTTGCGTCTACTTCATCAGCTCTTAAGATAATGATTTTGAGGAAGGGGACTAAGCTGTTTAAAGTGTAGATTATCTATTTTGTTATATTGAAAAACATGTATTCATGTCTTGTAGATCTACAAACTACCATGCCTCTGCTTTCCATTTTGTTTAAGACAAACATTTTTTTCTTTTTGAGAGAGGACATGGGGCACTGATCACAAAACCATGAGAGTGGAATGAATGTGAGGCTTTTGTGCTACCTCGCAACTTGACACAGTTACTTGGCTAGTAAGTAAGTTGCTAAATGTCAAAAACAAACTTGAAATGACGTTAGGCAACTGTTATATATTATGTTACTTGCTGTTAATTTTTAGTGTACTGTTCCTCTGCACATTTATCTAAAATATGGAGACATTTTTGCTGAGCTTTTCTGTCAAAGCCGCAGTTGAATAGTCTTAAATAATCAACTACCTTAGAATAGAAATGCAAGAAGTATATGGGAAACATCAGTATTTAGCAGTTCTTGTCTCTGAGATTCACTTAAATACTTTTTTCAACTTAATGGTTTCAATCAAGTACCATTTCCAAAAAATATATTTCCATTTTGTTGCAGTAGCAGAAATTATCACCTTTATAATTATCCTGCTTCTGGATTACATTTTATAGAGCTTCCCAATGAAGTACAGAAAAATTCCTTGAATTTTTAACAAGTAGATGCATATTATCCGAAAACTAATAATTTTTCAGCTTGTCTGATTTGTTACTTCAACTGCAGCTACGCCGAGAAAAGAATACATTGTGGAATGAAAGATGTGTAAGTGCTAAACAAACTAATATTGTTAGCTCAATCCTTAAATGGGTGGGAGCATAGCAGAGGCAGGAAGGGTTTAATTCAAAATTTAATGAAGTATCTAGGCATGGCCAAATATGTGTGTGTTAATAATTTTGACAGATCAGTTCTTAAGCATTATTTTTTTTTAATCATTTTTTTTCTTTTTCTTTTTTTAAAGTACAATTGCTGGAATTTGAGGACTGGTCAGGCACTAATTATTTAGTGACATTGAGATTCAAGGAAGTTAGGGTTTTTTAAACCAGGAGACTCAAATTGTCAACATCCCATGTTAAAATATTCAAAATAAATATCCTTATCAAATTCTGATATGTTCTTAAACAGCATTTTTCTTTGTCTGCCACTGTAATTTTGATTATCATTGGTGGAAATATTTTTTCATCTGTTTGTGTCGTGACTTCAACACTTATCAATAAAAATCAAATTCTTCCAATACTAAATGTAGCTAACCTCTAGGATTACTGAAGTATATTCCTATTATCAATTGTTCTAGATTGCTGCACTTGTGCATTCCACTTAGAGATTTGAAAAGGAAAATAAAGTTCAATATACAATGGACCTTATGAGACTGAGGTCTTGCATGACCTTCCGAGTTTCCTATCCTATAAATTCATTGTATTCCATGTCTTGGTGGTGTTACTTGTCAAGTGCCATATCAGAGAGGGAGAATCACGTATTAAATCAAGGGTGCTATAATCTATTTTATTGTTAATTTAAATTACGATATTGTTCTAGGTTGACCATTTTTTGAGCGATAGAACTTTGAAAACGTTAGCCTTTAAAACTTGACAGTTAGGGTCAGAATGGCATTACAAAGCTAGATTGACCCGGAGCATAAAAACATGAAAATGTAGGAGCTATTTGGCTCTTTAAAAACAAAAAACCCTTGTTTACAGCTATTTTATTTAAACCCCGTGCAAGAGTAGTGGGTGTAGTTATGTCATATAACATAAAGGGATGCGTTTGGATGAGATGTTATTACACACTTTACAGTGTCATTCATAGCATCTTATTGCTTAAACTTTTCATTTGTAGTAGGTCTGACTTTTTTCATTGTCTACACTCTGCATTTCTTGATCTGAAAAATGAAAATAGGCTAGTCAGTTTTACTTCTGTTTATAGTCTCTCTGTAAGTCCCTTTCAGATTCTCATAGGTAAGCACAGTGCCTCAGTATTTTTACTGCAAATATAGCTGGTAAATCTTAATTCTTGGAAGAAACTGTTCTCAGTGGCGTTTTAGAAAGATTGATGGGAACACTGGTATTGGTAAGTTGTTTTAAATAGCATATATATTTTTGGTCCAAATCTTTTTTTCCTAACCTCTCTAAAATTTTAGCGGCACTTAGACTTGTAAGAATGTATCATGTTGACCTCCAGTTTTCTTGAATAGCATTGAGAGGAAAAACAAGCATATAAAATATGTCTCATCAAGGTTCACTGGAGTGTAACATTTAATTAAAAAGTGATTTAAGTTGCTTATAAATCAGAGTGCACTTGACCAGAGTCTCAAACAGGCAGCTTATTTAGAACTGGAAACAGGTATGCATTTTGTGCTAATACCTAAAGATCCCATTAACCTTCTTAGAACGTTTGTATTATGTGATAGGAAACACTTTTTAAAAACAAAACAGATATTTTGTTATTGCACAAGGTGTTCCTGTGTGTTGTAACCCCCATCAGACTCACTGCGGGCAGAGTAGTTCTTATTTTTAATGTACAATGAGAACTGGACACTCCGAGTGACTTTCAACAGTAGTAAAAACTTGCTTTGTCTTTTTGAGTTAGACTTGCTTGTGAGGAAGATACTTAGCAGTTTTATGTTCTTTAATCACTACTCATTAACACTTTTCCAAACATCACAGCATTTGCATCAATGGGGCAGACAGCTCGAGAGAACATTCTGAGAGAGCTTTCAGTGTGTCTCTCTTTCCCAAAACCCAGAAGTAACTTATGAACTTGAGACAGCAGCTTTCAGTTCTACGTTTCAGTTATGTCAGATGCAGAAAAGAGAACTTTCCTGGAAATCTCTTCTCAGTTTGTTGTCCGTGAACAAGGGATAACTCAGTGGTTTGAGCATTGGCCTGCTAAACCCAGGGTTGTGAGTTTGCCATTTAGGGATCTGGGGCAAATCTGTCAGGGATGGTACTTGGTCCTACCGTGAGGGCAGAGGACTGGACTCGATGACCTCTCAAGGTCCCTTCCAGTTCTATGAAATAGGTATATCTCCATAACAAGGTAGCTACTTTGGTTCAAACAAAATTTCGTAAGTGGCCAACATTTATCTTCAAAAATACTTGTGTGAAGAACTGTTAGTCTGATTTTTAATATACCAGCCAGGTAATAAACTGCATTCCTGGCCTGGAAGTTGTGTGGTGGTGGTGTGTTAAACTCCTTGTCTTGGGAAGTGCCTCACACTTGGCTGTTCTCTGTCCTCCCAAGTAGAGGGAGTACCAGAGTAACCTCAGGTGATTTCCAGTTCTGTTTGGCTGGAGATACATAAACTCAAGAGGGGGTTGTTGAGACTGCGATAGTAGTTAAAGGATGGAGGAAAGAACTATGTTTTCTTGTTGGGGGCCCATAAGAAGGGGCTGAAATGAACCATTTTCTGAGCTGATCCTAATCTAGATGTGCAATCATAAATCAAGTGTGGAAAGTGGAGAGAATTTGGTAGGTTAGCAAACACATATATCCTACTACCCATGTGAATTAAAGCAATTGAAGGTTCAAAACTGCAGCTTTTGAAGGTCAGGTTTAAGCAAGATTGGGGTCACAGTCAGAAACGTTCCCATCAGATTACCATGACAGATCTTTCCAATGATTGTCCGCTCTCCTTAAAACCTGGATGCATGGAACAATATTTGTGAAAACGTGAGTCTGATAGTCACGCAGGACTAGAATGCCAGAACTTGAGTATATTACTAATGCAAAATGTGGTTTCAGTATTAAAATTGGGGGTAAACTGGCTTACATGGGAATGGGGATAGACAGTCTCTTTCCTCTGCTGTGGTACCAATACGATCCACTTCAGTAGAGAGCATGGTTACACTCTGAAGGCTGTCTAGCACATCAGGCTTCATTTCTAGTGTGTGTAGAGTTATCCTTGAGGCAACTCACCACTCATTAGTATTAATGGGCACCTTTGAATTCTAGCTCTGAAAGGTGCCACAGATTATATAATAAAGAAACTGACCTGACCCTCAACCTTACAGGGATCTCTCCAGGTCAGAGATCCATTAAAACAGTGAGGAGAGAAGCTTCCCTGTTGCTGTCCATTACTTACATGTTCTATGGATTGACGTATATTGGATATGTTAATTCAACCTCTGAGAGCCCTGAACAAATTCACATGGCGTTTTTTAGGCAACATGCAGAAGGGCACACCTGCATACTTACTGGGCGTTAGATATTGGTATGACTTCAATGGCAGCCAATCGGCGTTCCAATTGTAGCCTATAAAGCTGTTTGTTTTGCATTTTAGAAAAGAATCCAATTAAAATCACCTTAGGCATTAAAATCACAAAACATTAATCTTTCTTCAGATATAAGAAGGGTAAATCCTTGTCATACCCAAACCACACAATATACATTGTGTTAAATCCATTTAAAAAAGAAAGCTAAACAAAATTAAATCAGTGGTTTTGCAAGAGCCAACAGAATTACTCTACCTCCCACCATCACCTCCCATGAACGGTTATCTAGCTCATTAAAGTACTGAGGAAAGTGAATTTTTGATGTTTATTATAGCAGTTGCCATATGGGACTTGAGTTTGCTATATAGCTTAGACTTTTGCACCAAGGTCCAGGCCTATGGTTCATTCCAATAGCATTTCCAGTGTAATCTTCAGACCGCACAGGAATAGTAGGAGTTACTTTTGGGGTAAAAAAGGAGAAAACATCCTTTTTATTGGAGCCTCAAGTACTATGTATACCATAGTGAAGTGATACTAATGACAGGAAGGATTAAAAAGAAATTGCCTTTTTCAATTATGTATGCTGTACTACACAGTGTAAATTCTACTTTACTTCTGTAGATCAAGAAAAAATCTTTTTTTCAAACGTTGCACAAACATTTCTTTAAATGTTCATAAAAATGTATTTTAGCCATTTTGTATTCATTATCATGCTAATCCAACTGATTTGTATTACTATTGTTAATAAAAAGAGAAATATGTATAATACACTGCTTGTTTTGCTGGTTATTAGTAGTATTGTCGCACCTTCGCTCCTTCTTACTGGACCTACTATGTGTTTACAGTTGTCTTGGCAAACATCCCACAGTTATCTATCTGGTTAGCTTGCCCTGGGCTATAGTCTTTCAAGACCATTCCCCCTGCCCAGTAACCTGGCTCAAAGCAACTGTTGATTAAGTAAACTAGTGGCACAGTAGGAACTTGTGGAGACAGTCCTCTCTGGTTTTCCAGTCATGCAGGAACACTCACAAAGCTATCCTAAAGTACAGGGCCTCAAAAATTGGGTGCCATTTGATGACAGAAGGGTCGTAGTGTATGTCTTTACTCAAAATACTGCAAAAACAGCTTGAACAGGTGGATTTCACTCTGTGCTATACTTCAGGTCCCTTTTGGTCTACAAAGTGGCCTTTTCCTAATGGATTTCTTCCTTACTGAAGAAAAACATCTATTCACCTGACAATACAAAGGTGATGAAAATCAAAACAAGAGAGACTTTCAAGTGAGAGCAAGAGGTGAACCTGCTGTTACTATTTCAACGGTGTCTGGAGCCTCACTCAGGATCGAGGCCCTGTTTCCCTAAGTAACCTACAACTACATGGTAGAATTCAAGAGTTTACAATCTAAGACAAGATGTGACTATGCCCAGTTTTGGATGCACATATGAGGAAAGATTTGAACATGAACAATCCATAGGGCAAAAGCAAAAATGATAAAAGGTTTAGAAAACCTGATAGAGGATGAAAGTTTTAAGAAACTGGGCACGTCTAGTCTTAATAAAAGATGATGAAGGATCTCTTTAAGTTTTCAGGTATGTTAAGGGCTTTTATAAAGAGGATGGTGATCAATTGTTCTCTATATCCACTGAAAATAGGACAAGCAGTAATATGCTGTATGTGCAGTAAGAAGTACTTGCATTAGAGGTTAAGACAAATGTTACTGTGGCCAGGTCTACACTGGCCTAGAAAATTGATGCTAGATATGCAACTCCAGCTCTGTGAATTATATAGCTGGAGTCGACGTACCTTGCACCAATTTTCTGGGATGGCCCTGCAGTGGGAGGTCAATGGGAGAAACACTCCCAGTAATTTCTCTTACTCGCAACAGCGAGGAGTACCAGCACTGACAGGGGCACCCTCAGCATTTAATTTAGTGGGTCTTTATTAGACCTGCTAAACGAAATCCCAGAGGATCAACTGCCAGAGCATTGATCCTTTGGCAAGTGGAGACAGGGCCTCTGTAAGGATAGTTAAGCTCTGAAATAGACTTCAAAGGGAGGTTGTAGAATCCTCATCATTGGAAGTTTTTAAGACTAGGTTGGGCCTGTGACAGGTTTTCTTGGTCCTGCTATGGCAAGGGGAGCTGAACTTGATGACTTCTCTAGATCACTTCCAGACTTGCATTTCTGATGAAGTGAGTGCCAGACAACTGGAGGGAATGAAGGAGGATGGACAGTAGAAACAAACATCCCAGCTGTGTGTGTCATATGTTGACTTGAATAATTGAAAGCTCTAATCTGTACATAAAGTAGATAGCAGACATCTCTACTATACAGCTACCTCCTTTCTCCTTTAGGAATGTCTAGACGCAGCAGAGCTGAACCTTATGAACACTTCATATGCCCTGTTGGGTCTTCCACCATCAGCACATTGTGCATGTGTTATGATCTCCGCCTTCCTATTTGTGTTGTATTCTGCCTCACCTTTAACATTGTATTCTCTTGTGTGATTGTTTCCTGCACACAAAGTGCTGTCTATTTCTGTGGTACTCTAGGATAAACACTTGAGTCTATTCCTGAAAAGAGCTGGCTCCACCTTGTGGCCTCAAAGATGAGAACTTGGATATGAAGCTACTATTGAGAGAGACTGTTTGAAATTGCTCTTGTGAGTATAACAAGTATGCATTGAGTCTGTTACCTGAATCACCCATAAAGAGCCACACAGAGAGGATGCTTTTTATTCTGGTTATTCTGCTTTATGGTGACTCTCAATGCAGTAAAAGGCCTAGTTTTAATTTAAAAACTTCCTTTGCCATACAAACACTACACTGAATTCCTGCTTTAGAATTTCCTTATGCAAGAGAATCTTCAGTTTCTTATGAGGATAGTGGCTTTAGTAAGGTTTCTGTGGCATTAAACTAGTGAGTCTGGCCAAGTGGAAATGGGTGCTGATTAGCAAGTACTGATTGATTTGTATGTCAGTGAAGAAGGAAGTGTGTCGCTCAACAAGATTTTGTAATATTTCACAAGCATTTGTTTCTAGGGGTAATTTAAGGCACTGATTTAAATTCACCACAAAAAACCCTGGCCCCCCACCATTTAGGATATCTTCCATTTAAAAATTATCTGCTACCATTCTTGTAGTCAAAGAGCAGTGTAGAAATGGAAGCTAATGGCCCTGAGATTTTAACTCTAGAGCACTGGAGGCAGAATGTTAAGGTGAAATTGGGGCCATCTGATCTGGGATTTACTTTTGTTCTGATCAAGGCAGTTTGACTCCAAGAATCCACTACTTCAGTGACTGGATTGTTCTTTGGGAGTTGTGTTCTATTTTTATGTAAGCAATTTTCATTCATCGGTTGCTTTTAATAGCTCATAAAAGCACTCAGACTGCTGAAGGCTGTGTATTTAACAAATCAGTGTAAATACTGGCATTTATTGGCCTATAAATTCTGGATGCACAGAAACTTGCATGTGTTTGTGTGCCCTCAACACAGTGGCAGATGGCAGGATAGAATAGAATTCTCTTTGGATAGGACCCAGATTTATTTACTCTCTCTCCCCTCTTCCCCCCCACCCCTCCCAAATCTTGATGATCCTTGTTTTAGTAACACAACTCACTGATGATAAAAGTAATACTACCTCAGTTCCTGGAATGTTGTTGAGAACTTTTTGTACCTAAACTTAGACTTTTACTTATTTCGTGCACGACTCAAAGTGAAGTTTCTCTCATTTCAATGTACGGAAGGTCCTTGCACAGTCAGGATCTATTTATTAATCAATACAACATAACACCTTGTAGAGTGCTGAGGCCAAAGGGGAGGGAGTATGTGTAAAATAATGAATATCAGTTTGACTTCTCATTCTGTTAACTACTGTAGAGAATTGATCCAAACTACTGTGGACATCAAACATTTTGAGAAGTGTCCTGTGTTCAGGGGAAGTGTGTAAACCTGTTGCTCCCGGTTGAGATTCCATTGGTGTCCCATCTAGGAAGGATGTTAGTTTGTGGTCCGTTTCCCCAAAGCTTGGTACTTTAGCTTCAGCGGACACTAAAGTCAATGCTTTATGTTTGCAAGTCTCTGGTTCAATCCCCAGTGTCAGCAGGGGGGGAGGGATAGCTCAGTGGTTTGAACATTGGCCGGTTAAACCCAGGATTGTGAGTTCAATCCTTGTGGAGGCCATTTATGGATTTGGGGCAAAAATTTGTCAGGGATGGTACTTGGTCCTGCTGTGAAGGCAGGGGACTGGACCCAATGACCTTTCAAGGTCCCTTCCAGTTCTAGGAGATAGGCAATCTCCATTAATTTAATTTGGGGTGTTTGGTTGCTTGTCTCAAAGGAGCAGTTGAGGGTGAAGGATTCCTGCTTTCCTTACTCCACATGCCCCTGGAACCAGTAAGTGTTTGGAATGTGTGTGTTGTTCTGGGACTAGAAACGGAAGGACAGACTTAGATTGTAAGTTTCCACACTTAAAAGGGACTCCTAGCTGATCCTCATCTCATCTGAAGAAGTGGGTTGTGCCCACGAAAGCTCATGATACCATCTACATGTTTTGTTAGTCTATAAAATGCTACCAGACCACTTGTTTTTTTAAGTTTATCCTCTACAGACTAACTCGGCTACCCCCTGAAGCTCAAGGAAGAAAGACAGCTTTCATTGTACCTACTATATATCTGAGAGAGTTTGTCGGTCTGTTTATTCAAGAACTCCTCCTAAATGGTAAGAGCTAGGACCACCAAATTTGGTGTACAACTTCTGCTTGTCATAACTTAAAGCGTGATAAGGGCTTGGGTGTGCCAGGAAAATGGGATATGCCTGTAATGGGATTGCTTCCCATAAAACCATATGGAAGAGAGACAGAATCACCAGGCAGGTGAAAGGGGCTGGCTGGGGGCACCTTGCCCCAACCAGGACTGCCCCAACTTCTCTTCCATAGGATGGTGGAGGAGAGAGAAGCTTCTCCCCAGCCAGCCTCATATGGGGAGATTGCTGGCTGTTTCCCTCCCTCAGGGAGCATGGGGAAAGTGCACAGTTTGCTGTATTTCTCACTCTGGCTGGGGAGTGCAGGGGGCAGATAAGCTGTGCACTTTGCCCTTGCTCCTTGACAGTGTCGGGAAGGGGAAGAGCAAGTAGCCTTGGTAAGAATCTTTGGGGGAGGGTCTTTGGCTCCCTCACCCATCCTTCCTTCCCCCCTCACCTCACACAGACCCCTGCCCAGAGACCCTCCCCACTCCCCAGCCCTGAGTCCCTCCTGAAGGACCTGAGCAACACTGGTTAATTGTACTCATTTAAAATATTGTTTGAATGTCACAAGGATTTTGTGGTGTGGCAGTGAACTGCTTTAAAGCCCTGGCAGGATGTGTGTGAAAGGAGAGCTATGTGGGTGCCGAACCCTCTGAGTCTGTTGCACCCCACTTTTCATTTAAGCTCTTCCCACACTGGAGACGGTAGCAGGGACCTGCATTTAGCCCTTTAGCTGCACCTTGTGTTGGCCTCTGATTGTATCAAAGTCTTTGCTTTTCCCTATGAAGTGAAAAGGTGTAACGAGTTGATGATGTGGGGTCTAATTCTGGCTGTTGCCTGGGAGATGAGGATGAGGTTAGCTGCTTCTGACACTTCCCTACCTTTAGTTAAATGGATATTCTAAAATTCAACGTGTTAAATTCCATTGACGGCTGGAAGTGGGTTTAACGGCCACAACTCAATTCTGGTGCTGTGATGAGCTTTCAGAAGGCTGTCCACCTAGTTTAAGAACCAGGTTTTTTTTCGAAAAGCTCTTAATCTTGTCACCTGTAACCTACCTTCTTACTCCTCATGCTGACAACCCATCTCTAAGCAGGCATGGCAAAGGCTGTGGCTTCAAGATCAAGTTCACACTTGCTGCTGAGACGCGTCTTGCCTTGTTGTTCCTTATCTCTGGATTATTCAAAACAGGAGCTAAGTGAAAATTACGTGTCACGTTTTGTACATGTGCTTGCAAAGTTGCTCTGTGCTGGGGGTGGGGCGAATGTTGCAACACAGAGTTAGAACTCTGACTTTTTTGAGGGGGACGGGAGAGGAAATGGCTTTCATCAGGCCAAGAGGCAGTAAAGCCGCTGGGTGTACTAAATTAGGTTTGAAGCGTTCCAACTGTCAATCAATAAGCAATGCTGGGGGGAAGGGGAAATAATGTTTTTGAACACGAATGATTTTGCAGCAAGAAATCTCTGTGGAAAGAGACCACCTGCCTTGATATAAAAATCAGAGGGGTTGGCACCCTATCCTCACCCTTGTAAAACTAACCGAAGGAAGGTTACAGCCCTGTATAGGCCCACTTCCACCCACGCCCCTGCCAGTAACACCTCCCCCTCCGCACTGCACCAAGTGCTAACCAATGTACAAGTAGAACTATTGGGTGGTATGATGTATACTCAGTCACTTCCTTATTTCTTCTTTGTTTTCTGTTCAGATCACAAGCACCCCGTAGCAGAGATCTTAACTTTTTATACTTGCCTGTAAAGGGCCTTCTGCACTATTGGTGGTAGTATTTTTTTTGTGGGGGGGGGGGGGAGAAGACTTTCAGAAGTGATTTGTGATGCTGAGGGCCCAGTTTGAGACTCCCTCACACTTCTCAGTAGTTATGTCTGAAAATCTTGATCATAGTTTACCTAAGCAAGACAGTCCCAAAGTGGGGGTTACCCTGGTGCTATTAACAGCCCCAGTATGTAGGGCAGAGTATGTTGAGCCAGGATCCCACTGCTTATAAGGTCTGGAAGCTAAAAGTTCACAGTGAGAACAGAATTTTCAGCACTGCATCAGATTAGGGACCGGTGATGGCCTTTTCTTGATGCTCCTAGTTGAAGGTTGTAAAAATTCTGTATCTAGTCTACTAAGCAACAGGGTTTGCAAAAGGCAGAATTCCAGCCTGATAAGTCCAGACAATTAATTGATGTTCTGAAGCATACACCTTATCATTATTCTATGTTGCATAGCGATAATCATTAGTGGCTGAAAATTATACTCAATCCCTCTACCCTGCAATTGTTTTCTTCCTCCATTGTGGTGAATGCCTCCATCAACTCCCTCTAACTCTTATTTCTTTTCCAGGCTAAATAACTCTAATTTGTAATCACATCCCCATGTCTAAATCCACAATAAATTTAATAATTTTTGTCCTTTTTTTGTTTTTTCCCCCCGTAACAGCCACTTGATGTGAGGGACAAATTCAGCCTGGTACATACGCTGTAGGCAAGGAAGTTACGTGGGCTGAATTTTGCCCCAGAGCTCATTCCTGCAAACTGCCAAGTACTTTCAGCTCCTCATCCCTTTTTAGTGGGAGATGTTGACTTATTCCTGCCAACTGAGCACCTGTAGGCAGATACAAATTAATGCTGCTGGCAGTATCAATTTCATTTACTGCAGAGCTAGTGGAGCTCTGCTGGTGTCTAATCTGCCATTCCGCGAGATAACTGTGGCTTTAGTTTATTACAGAACTCATTTTGAAAGCAGAAAAAGAGCCTTAGTCCTTGACACTAAGAGATTTTTTAAAAAAACATAAACGCGTATTTAATTCAATGGGCGTTCAACATCCAATAGAAACAGTGATTCTTCCAATTTGGAGATGAATACGTGCAAATAGTTTAGAAGGGAAGAGACTCCTGTTACTCTGAATTCATTCCTGAGCAGTACCTATAAAAGAGTTTATACTGGGAATTGTTGTGATGGGGGATCCATTCTGAAAAATATTTGACACCAGGAGAACTGTCCATAGTCACCTAGACTTTCACAGGGCTAGGCTGGAGGGTAGAGAGCCCTCATGCTCACCTGCTATGAAGCATCTCATCACCTTGAAGATGCAATGCAGTATTGTGCCATTTCATCAGGAGCTATTGAACAATATATTATTCTGGGTCTGCCTCCCCATTTGCACTGTTTGGAGACGGATTTGGGTGACATCAGTGGTACTGTGGGAAAAGCACTTTGTAGAGGAGTAAAGCAGAGGAACCTTTTGGAAATACTGTATGACACAATTTATGCTTGCCTTATTCATGCTATTGATGTCAATGAGTGAGTCATGTAACTAGGATTAGCTGCTCCTGAGTTATCAGGGAGAAGAAACATTGACTAGTGTTGGGACCTTTTCAAACCACACGGCCAAACTACGTTACAATTCAGAACAAGCGGTTAACAAAGAGCCAGTGTAAGCGTGCCCACCCATTTGCATGACTGCAAATATACGATGTAATATTATTGATAATTGGCATGATCGTTAATAATAGCGTAAATGAAACATTGTACTCATGGACTTAATTTAATGGGACTTCTGCTGCTGCTGGGGGTGCAGTTTGTGGATTTGGCGGTGCAGGAGTCAGGGTTGGTGTATGAGGGGCTCAGGGTTGGGGTGTGTGACAGGAGCAGCAGGCAGGGCAGGCTGCAGTGGCTGGATGAGGGGCTGGGGCCAGGATCGCCACAGCCAGATTGTGGCCTCTTCTCCTACCTATGCTGCAGCAGGAGGCGGGCTACCATCAGCCCTTCCTGCAGCCAGACAGGGGCTAGACCTCAGGACCTGTTCCAGGACAGAACGCTGCGGTCATATGGGGGCTGGGCCCTGATTAGGGTCTTGTTGGCCAGGCTCTTGCAGCAGTTGCAGGGCTGCTGTGACTGGATTGCAGGGTCTGCCCCAGGAGCACGGTGGCTGGGGGCAGACTGTGGCAGTCAGATGGGGGCTGGGGATGGGCCACCGTGGCCAGATGGAGGCATCTGCCCCTGGCAGCCCCTCTCACTATCCCAGCTGGGAGCATGCCCGGGCACCCCTACAGCGCACCCTCAGCTGGCCCACTAAACGCGCACGTGCCCCAGTAATACTGGGGCGCACCACCTTCCTTTCACCTCTGGCTAAAGGTGAAATAGACCCAAAAAAGGACCCTCTTGACATGAGTAACGACGCGTTTCTAAAATTTTGAATTGAGTTTTCATTTTAATTAAAAAAGTTGCCTGTGTTCTGGGAATGACGAAAGAGCCACATTTGGATCCATACTGAGCCATCTTTGGCTCGAGAGCCATAGGTTGCTGACCCCTGGGCCAGTGGTTAAAGCCCAGGACTTGGTCTTCTCTTGGACTCTGCTACCACTTTATGCTGTGACCATGGGCACGTCTCTTCACCTTCATTCCCTTAACATGGGGAGGGCAATCCATCTGTCCCACCCTGGGAAATGATGCTGGGATGCTGAAGTCATCAGTCATGACTTTAAAGCTCTTCTCACAGTCCCAGCTGGAATGCACGATAGCCGCACAATGTGCCATCTCAGACTAAATCTTTACGCAGCCATAGTGCCTCGCCTCCTGAAGGACCAGACCTCCATGAACTCTAGATCATGGATTATAGCCCAGTTCCCTGAACAAGACTGCCATAAATGAGGCCTAACTGGAGAAGCCCAGCTGTGTACTAGCAGCTGCTGGCTTGGTGTTCCCCTACTGGGGAAGTGCGGGCCTGGCTAATGTTATTTTTGGGGAACCATTGGCCCGCAATCCTGCATTTACTGCACCTCCATGTCTTTGCTGCTGCCAGAGAGGCAGTGTGACATGCAGAGTGAATTATTTTCCACAGCACCCAAATGCAGCCTCTGCTAAGTTGGCACAGCACTCACTGCAGAATGGGTATTTGCACTAACTCTAGGGTAGGGTGTGTGTGTAAGGAATGATGTAACTAGTTGGATCCAAGGTGGGGTACCCCCGGATGGCATCTGGCCAAGAACACACAGCTCCCACCTTGATTGTTACAAATAAACAAATCATTATATCCCTGGGATCTCTTAACGACCAGGGATGGTGAGGATTTGTCAGACATAATGTCCAAAAGCCTGAATGCACCTGGTTACAGTATGGGATTATTTTTATATGCCATTCTCATTTTCAGCTGCAAATTACTGACGTGACCAGGTCTGCTTTCCCTCCAGCAATTTTCTCCTTCTTCCTCCCTCCCCAAGGTCTGACCATCTGGAAATCCTCCACCGCCTCTTTCTGATGTGTGAATTTCCACCTAGGGCTGAAAGTCTCACTGTACTAAAGTTGATGCATTGACACATGGAGGCAGAGAGGAGCTGGGGCTTATATCACTCCACAGCCCCTGTATGTTTTCATCATCTTTATCTGCTTGTTCACACACCCTTCCCTCCCCGGGAGTTATTTTAAAAAATTATTAAAACCATAAAACACATACCACATCCAACAGAGAGACTGAGGAACTATAAGGCTACTAAAAAAAATTAGCTAGCTAGTAAACGAAAGACAGTCCTTCACTACCTGATGTAAACATAGGAGCTGCTCCTGCCACGTTTTTACTCACGTGAGTAGATGCATTATAACTTTTATAAAGAATACGTATTAGTGGCTTTGATTATTATTGCAGAATATAGGAATGTTCTTTTGGGTAGAAAAGAAACAAACAAAAAGCCCCCCCAAACTAATATGTTTGAACAATTTATCTTACGCTAATGTGGTTTTATATTTTGTGTTCGTCTCTACCTGGTGTTTTTATATTTTGTGTTAGTCTCTACCTCTTACTGGTGTCCAACCAGTTGTGAATGGTGGCTACTGATGTAGTGAACTAGCCACATTCAACCGGCCAAATAGCCACATTGTTGAAGCCAACTAGCTACATGTGGCTAGTTGCTAGTGTGTTGGACACCACGCCACTAAGGTGCCACAGGACTACCGGAACTCGTTTTTACACAAAGAGTACGTCTAAACTACACCCCTCTGTCAGCAGAGGGATGTAAATTAGATGTATCGAAAGTGCAAATGAAGCCGGGCTTTAAATATCCTGTGCTTCATTTGCATAATGGTGGCCGCCGCTTTTTTTCAAAATGGAGCTTTTCAGAAAAAACAGAAGTTTAGACGGGGCATTTTCGACGAGTACAGGATCTTTCGAAACAGGGCATTTCTGTTGAAAATGCCCCATTTAAACTGCTGGTTTTTTCGAAAAGCCCCATTTTGAAAAAAGTGGCGGCTGCCATTGTGCAAATGAAGCACGGGATAACCTGGAAGCTAGCCAGCTTCCCAATCTCCTCCTGACCAAATACTGAGATCTAGTATTCAGAGGGGTAGCCTTGTTAGTATGTAACTGAAAAACCAACGGATAGTCCTGCATCACCTTATAGACTAACCAAAAATGTAGATGGTATCATGAGCTTTCGTGGACATGTATGGGTCGTGTCCACAAAAGCTCATGATACCATCTACATTTTTGGTTAGTCTCTAAGGTGCTGCAGGACTATTCGTTAGTTTGGTTGGTTTTTTGTTCTTGTTTGGGGTTTGTTTTTGAAATCTAGTATGTTTAAGCAGAATTTTCTCAGAGCTTGGTTACTTTCATTGCTAGAAATGTCCAGCCCTTTGGTGTTTGAAGTGAGAAAAATCCCTCAAAAATGTCAAACTTGCCCTTGATAGTTCTCATATGGTCCCTCCCAAAGGCAATCACACTCATCTTCACACTAGAGGCAACCAAACTACCGCAATGCATGTTTTGGGGGTCCTGCTCCTGAAAGTACTTAAATACACACCTAACTAATAGGACTATGCCAGAGCATAATATTAGCCATGTATGTAAGTGTTAGCTAATCAGAGTCTGGGTTTGTTTTCATATACAACAGGATAGTGCTACAGTGTTTCGTAGTAGTGGTCTGGCATGGTAAAGAGGGCAACTGTTCAGATGGGCTGCTGGTCTCCTAAGGGTGTGCGGGATGGTACCAGTGGCAGTGAAGGCAGCCAGGCAGGCATGTGGAAGCCCTGAGCAGGTTTAAGGGCATTTTTTGGCGGATTAGTAGAGCCTGGCTACGTCTACACTGGCATGATTTTGCGTAAGAACTCATTTGCGGAAGAGTTCTTGTGCAAAAACTCTTCCAGAAGAGAGCGTCTACACTGGCATGTGCTTTTGCACAAGAGATGTGCTTTTGCGCAAGAGCATCCATGCCAGTGTAGACGCTCTCTTGTGCAAGAAAGCTCTGATGGCTGTTTTAACCATAGGGCTTTCTTGCGCAAGAAATTCATGATTCAGAACAGTTGCACAAGAAGGCTTATTCCTGAGCGGGAGCATCATAGTTCTTGCGCAAGAAGCCCTGATTTCATACATTAGTGTTCTCGCGCAAGAACTCATGGCCAGTGTAGACAGGCAGCAAGTTTTGGCGCAAGATCGGCTGCTTTTGCGCAAGATCGCACCAATGGAGACACAGCTCCTGTGTTTGGACAACCCCATCCACTGTAGTTATGGGACTGCATGCAAAGCCCTCATTTTGCTATTTGTATGTTTCTAAATCTCATTATCTGTTTGCCTCTGAGTCAAAAAGCTTTTAAACTGGAATTAGAGGTGGGTGCATAGCAGGGAGGGAGAGAACATTTCTGGAAAGGGGCGAGGAGTCCTGTGGCACCTTATAGACTAACGGAAGTGTTGGAGCATAAGCTTTCATGGGCAAAGACCCACTGCATCTGACAAAGTGGGTCTTTGCCCACGAAAGCTTATGCTCCAACACTTCCGTTAGTCTATAAGGTGCCACAGGACTCCTCGCCGCTTTTGCAGATTCAGACTAACACGGCTACCCCTCTGATTCTGGAAAGGGTTAGATTCTCTGGTCTAGCAATATCTATGGTCTGTCAGGATCACAAATGTTGGACCAGAGAACCCTGGTGCCTGGGAATGCAGCTGGCAACTCGGCACCAGCCAGTGCAGACATAGCCTTGCTCAAATGTCAGTGGCCCATATCTGTGGGGGGCCATTGACTGTTCTCCTGTGGGTCCTAGAATTGCTGTTGGCAGGCCTGGGAATGGTCCTAAATACTATAATTTACCCTTTAATATACTCTAGTCATGATGACTTAAACCACTGCAAGAATGCTATTTGGACCAATCTGGAGCTTTTGGGTGCTTCCTCCATTCATTAATTAATGAAGTTCTGAATGGATAAAAGCCATGTAACTAAGAACAAAAACCAGCAGTCACTTTGGAGATTTCAGTCGTCTCACTTTTTAAAAACACGTCTTTGAGAACTGTTTCCGTTACAGGGACAGCCAAGGGTGTGGCATGTACAAGGTGTGGCATGCATGGGGACTTAGGTTTTCAGTAAGAACAAATGACCGATTTCAGCACTCAAATCATTCACAGTCTGCAGCTTGGTCTTTAATCCCACTGTGTATTTTAGTTAATCCCTAATAAGATTGGAGCAAATAGTTCTGCTGTATAAATCATATACATAGTCCAGGCCAAAAGGCATTTCCAAGCATCATTAATAAACCATTTGAGAAGATTAAGTAACATGGGAATGGTAGTGATGGTAGAAAAATTTGCTTGTAGCTAATCTGGATGTAGAAAATAAGGATGAAGGAGGTGAAATGTACTTGCTAAAAATGTAAGATGACAGAACGGGTCAGACAAATGTCTACTAAATCATATGTACCAGATCTTTTGCTAGTGTAAACTGGCACCGACGCATTGATTGCAGTAGAGCAGGGGTGGCCAACTCACGGCTTGCAAGCCACATGTGGCTCTTCAAAGGAAAAGTTGCGGCTCCCGCACTCATGGCTCTTCTCACTGTCCCCTCCTCTGACCTTTTTTCCTGCAGCAGACGGAAGCCTACTTGGGGTACATGCGGCTCTTAAAGGGGCAGCTTTTTTTTTTTTTTTTTTTGCTCAACAACTTCTTTCCCTCGGCTCTTTGCACTATATCCACCGCTATTTTGGCTCTTCATCTGTAACAGGTTGGCCACCCTTGCAGTAGAGCTATCCTGTCTCCTATATCTCCGTAGTTTGTACCCATTCAAAGTGATGGATTTAGGCATTACTCTATACAAATAACTCTCACTAACCAAAGGCCATCTGGTAGGCTCTCTCTCCGTGTATGCCTGTCTCCAGTAAGAAATACATTACTGATGTTTTGACCGGATATAACACAAAAAAACAAAATAGGGAAATGCAAATGTGTGAAAGAGCATGAACTATGTTAGGGGATGCATGACGTACATCAGGAAACCACATCTTAAAGCTGACTTGCTATTCTTACTATAAGTTAGGGAAGGAGAGAGTAAAATTTGTGTGTGAAAAATTGAGGCTATCTAGCTAGCTCTTAAGTAGTACTTTTCACCTGCAGCTCTCAAAATACTTTACCAAAGATATCAACGTCATTTAAAGCTGGATTAAATGTTTTGGTCAAAACTCTTTTCGTAAAGAAATAAAGATGCGGGATGACACATTTGTGTCAACATGGTTTGGTTATTTCAGTCCAGAAAAACCTAGGAAGAAAGATACACTTTTGAAATGAAAGAGTTTGATTTTTCTTTTCAAAATTTTTTGCCTCAACATATATTTCAATTTTATCTAATTTTTAAAGGCATTGTAAAAAAAATCGGAAACACATCATTTTGTTTCAGATTCAGTGAAATGTGTGTTTGGATCAAAAATGATTTTTTTTTGGTGTGATGGTAAAATTTGACAATTTCAGATCAACCCAAAACAAAAATTTATTCCCCTCCCCAATTTTGTAGAACAGCCAACAAGCTGGGAAATCAGTTATTAACGCAACTCTAGTATCACTTCCTTTTTATGGATGGAGAAACTGAGGCACAGAGAAGGCAGGAATGCAGTTCTGGCTACAGGTCCTCTGGCCCCACAATAATTAGAGCACAGCAAGCAGCAATGCAGGCTTTCACACCATAACGCTTCCTCAACCTTTTCCTGGAGACAGAAATTAGGAGACAGGGTAATTCAGTCGCCATGGTCCATTCTATTCTTTCTGCTAAGACTAGGTACCAGTTTTTGAAAGCTGTCCATCCAGAGCTACCAAAACATTTCACATAATCTTTTACAGAGATGCTAGCAATTGTTATTTCTTCTGAGGTAGGCTGGCTTTGAAGCAACACTGAGCAATCGGCCCTACTGCTGAATTTCCTGATGTGTTTGCTGTGTCACCGCTTTAGCATGGTTAAAATATAATGGCTGCGTTTTTAATAATTCCCCTCAGCCCCGTAGTTACATTACCTGAGGGCAACTTTAGCTTGTGTGCTTAGCTCTTAAAAGCAGATTCTCTTCACTTCACTGCCCCTTGAAGCATTTCCCATGAACCTATATTAATACAACTGCCATGTTCTTTGACAGTGTATTTAAAAAGTCTACCACAAGCAAGCTCTTCTTCTAACATGCAGTGTGAAGAACTCATGCCATCAGAGTCATTTCCTCTCCTTGAGCTACATAGGGCTTGGTGCAGCAGTTTGTATCCAACCCAGGTGAAAGTGGCTTCACAAAGTTTTTCCGGGCTGTCGGCTGCAGGTTTGGGTTGCAGTGAAGAAGGGAAAAAAAATCCAGTTGAAAACTGATTGTGTCTTTGGCCCATGTTCCAGCTTCAGGGGGGTAGCCAGTTAGTCTGTTTTAACAAAAAACAAAGAGGAGTCCTGTGGCACCTTGAAGACAATTTATCTGGGTGTAAGTTTTTGCGAGCTGGAACCAAGTGTGACACACGGCCCATCATCAACCAAAACAGGAAAGGGTGTGTCGCTGCTCTTTGATCATAAATGGCAGCTCTCCAGAGGCATTCATGAGGGTAACAATCCTAGTCCTTTAGGGATCCAAACAAATGGATGAGCTGAGGCTCTTTGTCAAGGCAGAATGTGGGGCTCATGGCTGCCTTGCTTGCTTAGCCCAAACACCTTGGGTTGCCAGGTATCGGGTATTCTACTGGACAGTCCAGTATTTGCGCTCTTTGTCTGGTAAAAAAAAATCAGAGAATATCAGACATGTGCAATGTCCGGTATTCTCTGATTTTTCCAGCTGCGCACTGGATGGAAGCCTGGCGTGGGCAGGGGGAGCAGCCCGGAGGCGTGGCCACGATCAGCGCTAGGAGCCTGTGATTGCGTAGAAGCCTGTCTGGGGTGGGGGGAGTGTCTGGCCAGGCTTCTGTGCAATCACAGGCTCCCAGTGCTGACCGTGGCCCCACCTTCCAGCCGCTGCGCCCCCCCCCCCCATACCAGGAACGCATATTAGCCTGCGGGGTGGGGTGCGTGTTTATTTTTATTTTTTTTAACCAAAAAATACCGCGTGTCCGGTATTTTTTGGGAGACCATCTGGCAACCCTATTTGAGGCCTTGTTGTGGAAGGAAGGAAGGCCTGTTAACACTGTCCAGTCATCTGTCAGGAATAGGCCTGTCGGGGCAGGGAAGCAGTTGCCCCAAGACCCAGTAATTCACAATTCACAGGAGCCTGGTGGTGGTGGTGGTGGGGGGGGGGGCGGCTGGCTGTTGCTCGGAGCCAAGCACTTTCAATGCCACTGGGGTGCTGCCACATGGTGCACTCTGGATGGTTCTTAGGCCTGCCTGGGGAGGCAGGGGCGCTGCACAGCCACTCCAGGCCAGTGTTTCTTAAACTGTGTTCCGCGGCACACCGGTATGCCACGAGGCAGTCAGAAGTGTGCCAAGGAGAACAATGGGGTTCAAAATGACCACCCTTAAAGGGGCAGGTAACCTTTCTTTTTTCCCCTCAACTTTCCCTGGACCCTTTTCCCCCCCCAAACCTTTTTTTTTTTCTTCCCAACAAAAGATGCTTGCTGTTCCCCATTTAAAAAAAATTGTTTGGTGTTCCTCAGTCTTTAAAAGAAACGCTGCTCCAGGCAGTGCTGAGGGGAGGGGCAACAGAATCCAGGAGGCTCTGAGGGCTGGCTGTTGTCAGCCCTGCCCTTTCCAGGAGTGCAGAGCGTACACCCCCACAATTTGCCTGGGGGCCCGGCCATGGCTGTTGGCTCCCCTGGTCAGGAAGCCCCTGAAAGCTGCAGTAGCACACTGAAGAGGCACCTGTTAAGGCATGCTGGCTGTTACTCGCTGTGTGTCATGCAGTTCTCTTTCTGACAAATCGGAAAGTTCCCAGGCAGTTTAGGGTGGCATTTGCATTAGAGTCTCATGCTCCTAAATCATTCAGATGCTTTCGTTTGAACCAGGGCCCTTCAACATGCGGCCCGCAATGCAGTTTGGGTTTACTGTGCAGTTTGGGTTGAGATGCATTTTAGGAGTTAAATTCCTGGACTGTCATTGCTCATTAAAAGTGCTGACATAGGGGTGGAAATGGGGGAAATATTGCATTTTATTAATATAGCAGAACTGACTTAAATGGGGCCTGCGTGTTGTGTAGTGTTGCCTTAATCTTTGTATTCATGCCTGTCAGTGTGAAAGAAGCTATTTGCATATATATTTCCATGTACATGCAACTGCACTTAAGCTGCAGCCCTCGGCACGGCCCCCGGGCTTCCAAAGCTGAGTAGCCCTGCTTTAGACAATCCCATCAGCACTGCATTTTAAAGGGCCGTGTGTAATTGGGAATGAGAAGGCTGATGGCTACATACACAATTTCATGTGAGCCGCCCTCCTTCCCTGGATCCCACCTACCCCCAGTCTTTCCTCAGAAGAACAAAAGAACAGCCATATTGGGTCAGACCAAAGGTCCATCTAGCCCACTATCCTGTCTTCCAACAGTGGCTAATGGGGAGTGAACAGAACAAGGATTTATCAGATGGACAAACAGAGGCCAGGGAAACTGTTCCTGCCCATCCTGGCTGATAAGCATTGATGGACCTAACCTCCATGAATGGATCTAGTTCTTTTTATCTATCTATGAATTTATCTAGTTCTCCACCTCAGTGTCTCAAACTGTTCAGCAAGCTCCCCACCTGAGAAAATGCTTTTAGCTCCGCCTTACCCTAGAAACTTTTGCCATTGTAAATGTCAGGTAGGAGAACTGTTGTGGAATTCTTGTAAAATCCCTAGTATAGATGCAGTAATGCCACCACAAAGGTTTGTCAGTGTAGTTTATTTCATGCTGAAAAAAATCGATACTTGCAAGAATGCTCTCTTTGACACCCCAGAAAACATTTTCCACTGTAAATCAGGCCAGCAAGAGTGTGATGCATTATCTTTTCTTAACCTCCATGCTTCGGTTTACCCCCCCATACAATGAATTAAATACCTACTTCAGAAGGGAGTTAGGAAAGTCCAATAATGAATTTTCTTGCTTTGAGAGCCTTGGCATGAAAAGTGCACTATGACTACATGGAACAGATTCTCATTTGCTGTAAATTGTCACAGCTCCACACTTTTAGCTCTGATAATTTCACACTGCCTGAGGATTTCCCCTGCGATGGTATCGGTTCTCTGAACCACCTACTCATTCCGAAAGGTGAAGAATTGCCCTTAATCTGCCTTTATTTATTTTTTTTTCCAAATGCAATAAATAGACCAAAATACCAGATTCGTCATCGTGCACAAAGTAAAGAAGGTTAGGATAAAGAGTGGGAAGGGAAGCAACATATCTATCTCCAGGAGTTACATTCATCATAGATAGGGCCCCACCAAATTCATAGCCATTAAAAACACATCACAGACTGTGAAATCTCGCCTTTTCTGTGCTTTTACCCGATCCTATTCAGATTGCATGGGAGTCACCAGTGTTTCTCAAATTGGGGATGCTGACCTAAAAGGGAGCTGCAGAGGGTCACAAGGTTATTTTAGGGGAGGTATCACAGTGTTGCCACTCTTACTTCTGTACTGTCTTCATAGATGCTGCCGGAGTGTGGCAGATGTTGACCGGACACCCGGCTCTGAAAACAGCACCCCATTAGCAGCAGCACTGAAGTAAGCAGCAATACCATATTTATAATCAGTGGATATAGTGTACTTAGATTTCCAGAAAGCCTTTGACAAGGTCCCTCACCAAAGGCTCTTAAGAAAGTTGTCATAGGATAAGAGGGAAGGTCCTCTCATGGATTGATAACTGGTTAAAAGATTGGAAACAAAGGGTAGGAATAAGCAGTCAGTTTTCAGAATGGAGAGACGTAACTAGTGGTGTCCCCCAAGGGTCTGTCCTGGGACCAATTCTATTTATCCATGATCTGGAGAAACGGGTAAACAGTGAGGTGGCAAAATTTGCGGATGATATTAAACTGCTCAAGACCGTTAAGAATTGAAGCAGACTGTGAAGGGCTTCAAAAATACCTCAGAAAACGAAGCGATTGGGCAACAAAATGGCAAATGAATTTTAATGTTGATAAATGCAAAGTAATGCATTCTGGAAAAAATAATCCCCAACTACACACACAAAATGATGGGGACTAATATAGCTATAATGACTTGAGAGAGATCTTGAAATCATTATGGATAGTCCTCTGAAAACATCCACTCAATGTGCAGCAGTAGTCAAAAAAGCAAACAATGTTAGGAATCATTAAAAAGGGATAGAGAATAAGACAGAATAAATATCTAATTGCCTCTATATAAATCCACAGTACAGCCACATCTTGAATACAGCCTACAGATGTGGTCACCTTGTCTCAAAAAGATATATTGGCATTGGAAAAGGTTCAGAAAAGAGCAACAAACATGATTAGAGATTTGGAACGGGTCCCATATGAAGAGAGATTAAAAAGACTGGGGATTTTCAGTTTACAAAAGAGGAGATGAAGGGGCATAGGAGAGAGGTCTATGAAATCATGACAGGTATGGAGAAAGTGAATAAGGAAAAGTTATTTACTTGTTCCCATTATACAAGAATTGGTGTCACCAAATTAAATTAATAGGCAGCAGGTTTAAAACAAACAAAAGGAAGATTTTCTTCACGCAACACACAGTCAATCTGTGGAACTCCTTGCCAGAGAATGTGGCGAAGACCAGGACTTTAACAGGGTTCAAAAAAGACCTAGATAAATTCATGGAGGACAGGTCCATCAATACTTATTATCCAGAATGGGTAGGAATGGTGTCCCCTAGGCTCTGTTTGTCAGGAGCTGGAAATGGACGATAGGAGAGGGATCACATGATGATTACCTGTTTCTGTTCACTCCCTCTGAGGCATCTGGTATTGGCTACTGTCAGCAGACAGGGTAATGGACTAGATGGACCTCTGGTCTGACCAGTATGGCCGCTCTTATGTTCTTATACCATTCCACCTTACTTCCGAGCTGGATGACTGGAGAGTGGCATCTGCTAACTGAGGGCCTGGCTTTGCAGACAGCAACGCAGAAGGAAAGAGGACAGTCCCATGCCATACCATCCTTACTGCTGCACTGTTGCTGGTGATGCTAGATGGGCAAATTTGTATCTAATGAGGGAAACCAACTATGAGAGGGTAATGTGTGTTATCCTACGAAAGAACACTTTTTGTGGGGATTTCAAGACTCACAACTAGATCTTAGGTCCTATATTCTGCTGATGATCACAGAGTGGCCCCTCACCAAGTATAAATCAACACTGATGTCAACAGAGCCATGTTGAGTTAATGGTTTACAGTCATGCTGGAAGGACATAACAGGTGGGGTTCTGCAGGGATCTGTTTTGGGACCGGTTCTGTTCAGTATCTTCCACAATGATTTAGATGATGGCATAGAGAGTAAGCTATTAAGTTTGCAGATGATCCCAAGCTGGGAGAGGTTGCAAATGCTTTGGAGGACAGGGTCATAATGCAAAATGATCTGGACAAACTAAAGAAATGGTCTGAAGTTGGATGAAGTTTAATGCGAACAAATGCAAAGTATTCCATTTAGGAAGGAGCAATCAGTTTCACACATACAGAATGGGCAGTGATTGTCTAGGAAGCAGTACTGCTGAAAGGTATCTCGGGGTCATAGTGCACCACAAGCTAAACATGAATCTCTGTTGCAAAAAAGCAAACATGATTCTGGGATGCATTAACAGGAGTGTTGTGAGCAAGACACGGGAAGTCATTCTTCCGCTCTACTCTGCACTGATTAGGCCTCAGTTGGAGTATTGTGTCCAGTTCTGGGCACCGCATTTCAAGAAAGATGTGGAGAAATTGGAGAAGGTCCAGAAAAGAGCAACAAAAATGATTAAATGTCTAGAAAACATGAGCTATGAAGAAAGACAAAACTGGGTTTGTTTAGTTTAGAAAAGAGAAGACTGAGAGGAGACACGATAGCAGTTTTCAAATACTTAAAAGGGTGTTACGAGGAGGGAGAAAAATTGTTCTTTTTAATCTCTGGTGAAAGCACAGGAAGCAATGGGGAGGTTTAGGTTGGACATTAGGAAAAAATGTCTTAAGTCTCAGGATGGTTAAACACTGGAATAAATTACCTAGGAAGGTTGTGGAATCTCCATCACTGGAGATATTTAAGGGCAGGTTGGGCAGACATCTATCAGGGATGATCTAGATGGTGCTTGTCCCTACCATAAGAGCAGGGGACTGGACTTGATATCTTGAGGTCCCTTCCAGTTCTAGTGTTCTATGATTCCCATCCACTGGGATTCTGACTCTGGCAATAAGACTCATGTGGCTAGCCTACATATGGATCAGTTTATGGACATTTGCCTCTGGTGGGAGCAAACATAAAAAACTCACATTTACAAATGCCGATTAAGTGCACAGGTATCCAGAATTTCTGGTAGGAGGAGAGTCAAAGGAAAGCTAGAACCCTCCCCATTAAGTTTCATTCTGGTGACATTGCTAACAAGTAGAGGTTACCTGGTAACAAAGAAGCATGGGTCCAATGTCGAGGTTTTATTACTAGAAAATTAATCTGGCACAAGTGGAAAAGTCACTGCCCACCAAACATTGCTGCCTGGCTCAGGGCTGTGGCTGCCCTTACAGATAGGGAATGCCCAAACAACCGAAAGACATTTGAGCTGACTGTTTAGAGGTCTATTATTAGGCCCTACTAAAGTCACAGTCCATTTTTGTCATTTTCACGGTGATAGGATTTAAAAAAAAATGACAAATTTTATTATTTCAGCACTTTAAATCTGAAATTCTATGGTCTCAATTATAGGAAGCCTTTTTTTCGGTTACTGTTTTCTTGCCTTTCAATCTGCATTTAATGTATGGGAAAGGCATGACTCTGAATGAGCTGGCTACAAGCCAGTTTGAGTAGGTGGGTGTGAAAATTCATCCTTGTTCAGATTAGCTCTGAACAACCAGCAACCAAGGAGAGAGAAAGCGAAAACTCAGCAGTGTGAAGAAATCATCCTGCTGATAGTTCAGTGTCTGTGCATATACAACAAGTTTATGCCCAAGGGAAAGTGCTGAAATCTGAGACGTCTTGAAATTAACCGAGCTTTATGAATCAATCAGTAGGCAGTGCTCTCAGAGTGGGATTAGGCCTCTAATGACACTTTTCTTTCTATAACCTTGGTTGCTTCCTCTGCAGGGTTTTCTTCTATCAACTGTCTAAACACATCCATGAGTCATTTGCATTCTTATCCAGAAGGTAACCCAGAGGATGTTGATTGTTCAAGGTCCCGTATTCAAGATTTATTGTTCCACATGTTTTAAATGATTATATTGTTTAACATATAGAAAGTAATTCCCATATACCTTGGAGTGTTTCAATATTAAAATAAGAAATATCCTCAACCGACAAAACAAGCAGACGACAAACACTATCACGCACCATGAAGGTGACAGATTATTGGCTTAATTCATACCTCTGAATTTTATTATATCCACTGAAGATACAGTTTTCCTTTTTTACATTTCACTCCCAGTAGGCCAATGACAATAATACATTTTCAGACAGTCAGGGTCTGTGGTTCATGTTGCAACCTTCCCCTGAAGTATAAAGTAGAGCCTTTCCAAAATATTTACACTTTTTACATTTGAAAATGACCTCTGTGAATGAGTCATTAATGATGGGTCTGTTGTTTTCTCCTTAGCTCCTGCTGTCAAATTAATTATGGTGAAGGATTAAGCTTGTTGCATTAATGTTCTCTTATTAGCTTACAAGATGTTAAAGTGATTGGATTTTTAGCATTATTTCTTTTTTTACATTCCAGGTTCTTCCATTCAAAAACTGATGGGGGTGGGGAGGAGACACCTGATTTGGATCTCACAGCAGTTTTACACTGGTGTCATTCCATTTCCATTAATGGATTTACTCCTACTTTTTGATGCTATAAGTGAAATCAGACTGTTAACTTTAAATACATGAGGAAGGAAGTGGCCGAGGTTGCAATATGTGTCTGAATTACAGAAACAAGTGTTTCTCTTAATTGATGGTGTCGAACAACAGGCAGAAAGCATGTGATATGACAAAATTATTTATTCCCCTAAAAGTAACATATGGACCCTCCAACCAGCCCATTAAGACACTATTGTGCATTGTACATATACCTAATAGAAAACAGTTCCTGCCCCAAATACTCAAAACATACAAAAGTTTTATGGCCCCTCTTTTGAAATAGGAAATTGAGACACAATGAGTTTGTGACTTGACCAAGGTCACTGGGAAAATGTGGCAGCATTGTGACAGTTCTCCTGTGTCCCAGTGCTGTGCTCTAATTTAGGGGCTGGCTCCAAACAAGCATTCCACTTTGTGATAAATATTGTGGTTTTGACACTTGGTTTTGGTGTTGTATTGGAACTATAAGCTTTTCCAAATATTTTCCAAACAAAGCAAGAATCTAAAATAAGTAGTAGCCTAGTAGTTAGGGCATTTATGTGTGAAATCTAGGTCCAAATCTCTGCTCCAAATTTGGGACTGAAGGACTAACTCTGTAGCCTGATGGTTCCCTGGCTTAACTGGATGTACAATTAATTAATCAAAGTGGAATAATTCCCACAGAAGAGATTGAGAGAGACTCACTTAGATTCAGCAGTTAGACATTTGCCTGGAATGTGGGAGACCTAAGTGTTAGCAATCAGTCAGGGAGCAGGGGTTTGAATGAAGGTCTCACAATGCAGGTGAATGCCAAAACCACAGGGATGAGTCTCTCTGACCAGAAATTCCACTATAGGAGGTGAAAGACCTATTGGGTGAAGATTTTGTCCAAATGGATACATTTCCTTGAAAAATCAATGAGGAGTCTGGTGGCACTTTAAAGATTAACAGATTTATTAGGGTATTTGTTAGTCTTTAAAGTGTCACTGGACTTTTTGTTGTTTTTGCTGAAACAGACTAACACAGCTATCTCTCTAAAACCTTTCCCTGAAAAGTTTCAGTTTCGATTAATTGACATTAAAAAAAAAAAAAGTTGAACTGAAAAATTCCAGATCATCTCTTTCTTTAATCACAAGAGTACCCTTCTTCCTTATAAAGTCTCAGAGGGATAGCTGGGTTAGTTTAACTTTAAAAAGAATAGTCCTGTGGCACCTTAGAGTATGTCTTCACTGGGTATGGTATGTCTAAGGTATGTCTAAAGTCGAGTTAAGATATGCAACTTCAGCTACGTTAATTGCGTAGCTGAAGACGAAGGAGCTTAACTCAGTTTTTGATGCTGTCTATACAGCAAGAAGTCGAAGGAAGAACACTCTCCCTTCGACTTCCTTCTTCCCATGAAATGAGCGTTACACAAGTTGGAGTAAGAAGCCCTTTATTTTGAAATAACGGGCTTGCTGTATAGACAGCAATAACATGGGTTATTTCAAAATAAGCATGCAGTGGAGACATGGCCTTAGAGACTAACAGAGATAAAGAATGGGCAAAACCCACTTCTTCAGATGAGCTTGAGTGGGGAAAAGTTCATCTGAAGAAGTGGGTTTTGTCCACGAAAGCTCATGATACTACACACTCACATATGTTTGTTAGTCTCTAAGGTGCCAAAGGACTATTTCTTCCTTATAGTTTAAAACATTAATAGTGTGTAGTAGGTAAATATGTTGCCAGTTTTACAGACAAAAAAACAAAAACAAAAAAACCTTGAAGCATTTCTAATGATTATGCTAAACTGTTGATATAGCCTCTCCATACCACCTATTCAAAAACATTAGCATTTGTATTTGTAATATGAAGTGCAAAGGAGAAGATCAAGTTATTGACTGTAATAGTTAAGAATATGTTAAGAGCAAAACATTCCCAAATCCCCCAGAAACAGACTATGGAATTAAAACAAATGACTTGCAGTTCTCAGAACCTGCTGGAGGGGTAAGCTGTCCATGCAGTTATTTGTAACAGCATTATGGGAACCCCAATATCCAGCCCTCTTTTTGCTGGCAAGGGATAGGGTGTTCAGATGTGATTTAATGTTTTTGTCAGCTGAGCAGACTCAGTGCTGGGCAGAGATTAGCCCAGATTGTGACAGGGAGGGCACCTACACTTGACCCAATTACCTCATGACACATACCTGGCATTTGTTGTATCTCTGGCAAAGTGACAACAAAGCTCCTTTGGTGGAGGAAAAAATTTGCTCTGTGCTGTGCTGCTTCGTCCCAGCCTTTAAATATTAGATGGCTTCTTCTCCGCCATGGGGAAGGCTTGAAAGAGGCTCCCTACTGTGCAGACCCCAGGTCTCTCAAATGGATCACTCACGTTGAGAGACCACGTCTGCAAAGTGGGAGCGGGCTTACCTCCTCTGTATTGCAGTTTCGATCTCTGCAAAAAATACCGGCGGGCCTTTTGGCTGAAGGGCGCTAATTGGCCGAGGGAAGGATGGTGGCCTGCGCGCAAGACGCTAATTAACTGAAAGGTAACACTGACTCTGGGCTGCTGTGTGTAATCCTCACCCTCTGCATCCTCGCTGCCTTGGGCCAGCTGGCCCGTTTCCAGCCGCGAGCGATAGGCGGCGCCCTTTCCCCAGCCTTCCTGCGCCGGAGGCTGCCGCCTACCCCATAGGCTGGAGGTGCCTGCAACGTGCCCGGCAGCAGCGCGTCTTGAACCTGCTCCGCCGAGTGAGCCCCGCGCGGCAGCCAGCGGGGGAAAGCACCTGCCCGGCCCGGCACAGGTGAGCGAGCCCTGGCGGATGCGCTAGGATCGCACCTTCCCAGGTGAGCTGTGGAGTTGTGCTGGGGTGTGTGTGCTGCAGCTGGCTGCTGTTGCCCAGGTGTGGAGTTGTGTGCTGGGGTGTGTGCGCTGCAGCTGGCTGCTGTTGCCCAGGTGTGGAGTTGTGTGCTGGGGTGTGTGTGCTGCAGCTGGCTGCTGTGTTACCCAGGTGTGGAGTTGTGTGCTGAGGTGTGTGTGCTGCAGCTGGCTGCTGTGTTGCCCAGGTGTGGAGTTGTGTGCTGGGGTGTGTGCGCTGCAGCTGGCTGCTGTTGCCCAGGTGTGGAGTTGTGTGCTGGGGTGTGTGTGCTGCAGCTGGCTGCTGTGTTGCCCAGGTGTGGAGTTGTGTGCTGGGGTGTGTGTGCTGCAGCTGGCTGCTGTGTTGCCCAGGTGTGGAGTTGTGTGCTGGGGTGTGTGTGCGGCAGCTGGCTGCTGTGTTGCCCAGGTGTGGAGTTGTGTGCTGGGGTGTGTGTGCTGCAGCTGGCTGCTGTGTTGCCCAGGTGTGGAGTTGTGTGCTGGGGTGTGTGCGCTGCAGCTGGCTGCTGTGTTGCCCAGGTGTGGAGTTGTGTGCTGGGGTGTGTGCGCTGCAGCTGGCTGCTGTGTTGCCCAGGTGTGGAGTTGTGTGCTGGGGTGCGTGTGCGGCAGCTGGCTGCTGTGTTGCCCAGGTGTGGAGTGGTGTGCTGGGGTGCGTGTGCGGCAGCTGGCTGCTGTGTTGCCCAGGTGTGGAGTGGTGTGCTGGGGTGCGTGTGCGGCAGCTGGCTGCTGTGTTGCCCAGGTGTGGAGTGGTGTGCTGGGGTGTGTGTGCGGCAGCTGGCTGCTGTGTTGCCCAGGTGTGGAGTTGTGTGCTGGGGTGTGTGTGCGGCAGTTGGCTGCTGTGTTGCCCAGGTGTGGAGTTGTGTGCTGGGGTGCGTGTGCGGCAGCTGGCTGCTGTGTTGCCCAGGTTTGGAGTTGTGTGCTGGGGTGTGTGTGCGGCAGTTGGCTGCTGTGTTGCCCAGGTGTGGAGTTGTGTGCTGGGGTGTATGTGCTGCGGCTGGCTGCTGTTACCCAGGTGGAGTTGTGTGCTGGTGTGTTACCCTGGTGTGGGGGCTGTACTGTGTGCTGCGGTGTGTGCGCGCTGCAGACTGCTGGCTGGTGTGTTACCCAGCTGTGGAGCTGTGCTGTGCTGGTGGATAGTGTGTTACCCTGGTGTGGTGTTGAGCTGTGTGCTGCGTTAGCCAGGTGTAGAGTTGTGGTGTGTATGCTGCAGTTGCTCTGGTGCGTTACCCAGGTATGAAGTTGTGCAGTGCGGTGCGTACCGCAGCTGACTGGTGGGTGCAGTTACCCAGGTGTGGAGCTGTGTTGTGCCAGGGCAGCGGAGCAGGGAGCCTAGCTCCGCTGTGCCCTCAGGGTGTATGTTGTGTTACTTTTCCTGGGTGGCGGTTCGGGGCTGTGTGGGGGAGCTTGCCGCGGGCCGGGTGGGGCTGGCTGGGGTTTCGCGGTGCAGACGCGGTCGGGGGCGGCGAGGCGTGCGCTTGGCGAGGGGCCGGCTCCCGGAGCGGTCGCCGGGGGTTACCGGGATCCCTTGAGGAGCCAGAGGAGAGACCCTCCCGCTGCTGCTCCCCCCCCGCCCCGAGCCTGCGGGTCGGGCGCCTCTCTGCGCCTGGCAGCCAGCCCGGTGCCAGCCTCGCTCTCCCCTCTGGCCGCCGGTGCGTGCCCAAAGCTGCTTCTGTTTCCCCTCCGGCCTCTCCCCCGGAGCAGCACCCGCGCCGTGTGGCGGACGCTTGCCCCGCGGGGCTCCAGGCGCCCTAGGCTGGGGACTGACCCCAGCCCCCCACTTCTCCGGAGGTCCCGGCGAGCCGGAGGCGGCTTTGACTCCAGCCCCTGCGCTGTGGGGGGTGGGGGTGTGGGGAGGAGGGGACCGGCCCCGTTAGCCCCAGCGCAGGGTTAATCTCCGCGCCGGGCGGTGCGCGCCGCGCTCCCCACGTGGTGCTCACGCCGGTATAAAAGTTTCCGTAGAAAGTGGCCCCATGTCGTGTGGTTTTGCAGGGCGGGGGGAAGGAGCAGGCGGAGACCAGCGGCCGATAAGCGAGGAGCCCGCCGCTTCCCCCCAGCGGCCGGGAGCCCGCCCAGCCCGCCCCGCTGCAGCCGGCGTGGAGCCCGAGGGCAGCCCGCGGCGAGGGAGCCGCGCTCGCCATGAGGACGCGGGCGCGCCAGCGAGCGGAGGCGCAGCGCTGAGCCGGCGGATCGGCGGGGCGCTAGAGCGGTGCCCCCGGGGCAGCCTGGCAGGACGCTAGAGCCCAGCCCGGCCCGTGTGCGGGTCTCATGCCGCCGCTCGGCGCTGGCTCCAGGGCGCGCTAGAGACTCGCCGGCGCCAGGGGAGCTGCCCGGAGCCCTGCACCCAGCGCCCGCGGGGTGGCTCGGCCGGGCGGGGTGCGGGGCAGCCCTTGGATTGCACCTCCGCCGGCCGGCCCCCATGACGCCGGACTGAGAGCTCGGCCCCGGCTCGGCGGGACCCGCAGGACTGAGAGCCTCCGCTACCGGACAGGCCCCCGCCCGGCTCGGCTCGCCCCGGGGATGCCCGCTTGGGAGTGAGCCGGGCGCAGGAGTGGCTCCGTCTGCTCCACCCCTGCCCGCGGGGAAGCGGCTGGCCCCTGCCTACAGACTCCCGTCTCCCCGGCCCTAGCCCCCTGCCTGCTTCGTCCACACCTGGGGGCTGCTTCTCCCTCGAACCGGGCTCCTTCGCTATCTTCTTCCCCCCAGCCTCGCACCCCTCCAGCGTTGGGCTCGCCTGGCACCCCTCTGCCCAGCCTCGTGGACCCCCCAGCTGGGCTCGCCTGGCACCCCTCTGCCCAGCCTCGTGGACCCCCCAGCTGGGCTCGCCTGGCACCCCTCTGCCCAGCCTCGTGGACCCCCCAGCTGGGCTCGCCTGGCACCCCTCTGCCCAGCCTCGTGGACCCCCCCAGCTGGGCTCGCCTGGCACCCCTCTGCCCAGCCTCGTGCCCCCCCCCCCGGGCTCGCCTGGCACCCCTCTGCCCAGCCTCGTGCCCCCCCCCGGGCTCGCCTGGCACCCCTCTGCCCAGCCTCGTGGACCCCCCAGCTGGGCTCGCCTGGCACCCCTCTGCCCAGCCTCGTGCCCCCCCCCGGGCTCGCCTGGCACCCCTCTGCCCAGCCTCGTGGACCCCCCAGCTGGGCTCGCCTGGCACCCCTCTGCCCAGCCTCGTGGACCCCCCAGCTGGGCTCGCCTGGCACCCCTCTGCCCAGCCTCGTGGACCCCCCAGCTGGGCTCGCCTGGCACCCCTCTGCCCAGCCTTGTGGACCCCCCCCGGGCTCGCCTGGCACCCCTCTGCCCAGCCTCGTGCCCCCCCCCCGGGGCTCGCCTGGCACCCCTCTGCCCAGCCTCGTGCCCCCCCCCCCGGGGCTCGCCTGGCACCCCTCTGCCCAGCCTCGTGCCCCCCCCCGGGCTCGCCTGGCACCCCTCTGCCCAGCCTTGTGGACCCCCCCAGCTGGGCTCGCCTGGCACCCCTCTGCCCAGCCTTGTGGACCCCCCCCCGGCTGGGCTCGCCTGGCACCCCTCTGCCCAGCCTCGTGTCCCCCCCCCCCGGCTCGCCTGGCACCCCTCTGCCCAGCCTCGTGCCCCCCCCCCCCGGGGCTCGCCTGGCACCCCTCTGCCCAGCCTGCTGTCCCTAGTTTAGACCGTAGCGCCCTGCTCCTCCCATTTTGGCTCCCGCCCTCCCCCCCAGCTTGGCGGCCCCCGCCCCCCTGCCCCGGGCGCTGCTGCCCCGGAGCGGCCTGAGCGGAGCGGCTGGCGGCCGGGACTGAGCCCCGCTGCAGCGCCCGGTGCCCGCCATGGACGGGGCGGCGTGGAGCGGGCTGCTGGCCGCGCTGGTGACCTGTTGGCTGGCGCTGGGCGCCGAGGGCTCCCCGACGCCACCGCCCGCCGCGGGGAGCGCGCCCCAGGACAGCTGCACGTCCTGCGGGTTCCGGCGGCCCGAGGAGCCGGGCAAGGTGGACGGGGATTTCCTGGAGGCGGTGAAGCGGCACATCCTGAGCCGGCTGCAGATGCGGGAGCGGCCCAACATCACGCACGCGGTGCCCAAGGCGGCCATGGTCACAGCGCTGCGCAAGCTGCACGCCGGCAAGGTGCGGGAGGACGGCCGCGTGGAGATCCCCAGCCTGGACGGGCAGGCCAGCGCCGGGCCCCCGCCGCACGAGCAGGTGTCCGAGATCATCAGCTTCGCCGAGACAGGTGGGCGCCGCGTCCCCCGTCCCGCGCGGCCCCTGCCCCCTCCGCACCACCGCGTCCAGTGTGTCCCCTGCCACCCGCCCGGGGGACCGGCCTCCCCTCCCTGTCACCCCTTCCAGTCTGTCCCCTGCCACCCGCCCGGGGGACCGGCCTCCCCTCCCTGTCACCCCTTCCAGTCTGTCCCCTGCCACCCGCCCGGGGGACCGGCCTCCCCTCCCTGTCACCCCTTCCAGTCTGTCCCCTGCCACCCGCCGGGCGGGACCGGCCTCCCCTCCCTGTCACCGCGTCCAGTCTGTCCCCTGCCACCCGCCGGGCGGGACCGGCCTCCCCTCCCTGTCACCGCGTCCAGTCTGTCCCCTGCCACCCGCCCGGCGGGACCGGCCTCCCCTCCGTGTCACCCCTTCCAGTCTGTCCCCTGCCACCCACCCCGGCGGACCGGCCTCCCCTCCCTGTCACCCCTTCCAGTCTGTCCCCTGCCACCCACCCCGGCGGGACCGGCCTCCCCTCCCTGTCACCCCTTCCAGTCTGTCCCCTGCCACCCGCCCGGCGGGACCGGCCTCCCCTCCCTGTCACCCCTTCCAGTCTGTCCCCTGCCACCCGCCCGGCGGGACCGGCCTCCCCTCCCTGTCACCCCTTCCAGTCTGTCCCCTGCCACCCACCCGGCGGGACCGGCCTCCCCTCCCTGTCACCCCTTCCAGTCTGTCCCCTGCCACCTGCCCTGGCCTCCCCTGCGTGCCACCCCTGCCACATCTGTCCCCTGCCACTCGCCCCGGTGGGACTGGCCTCCCCTCCCTGTCACCCTTTCCATGTCTGTCCCATGCCACCTGCCCCACCTGCCCTGCCCCAGCCACCCCTTCCACGTCTGCCCCATGCCAACTGCCCCAGCCTCCCCTCCGTACCACCTCTGCCGCCCGCTCCGGCGGTACCAGCCTCCCCTCCATGTCACTCCTGCCATGTCTGTCCCATGCCACCTGCCCCGGCCTCTCCTCTGTACCACCCCTGCCACCCACCCCGGCGGTACTGGCCTCCCTTCCCTGTCACCCCTGCCACATCTGCCCCATGCCACCCACCCCGGCAGTACCGGCCTCCCCTCCCTGTCACCCTTTCCACCTCTGCTCCATGCCACCTGCCCCAGCCTCCCCTCTGTGCCACCCCTTCCACATCTGCCCCAGGCCACTCGCCCCAGCTGTACTGGCTTCCCCTTTGTACCACTCCTTCCACATCTGCCTCAATCCGTACCAGCCTTCCTTCCATGCCATCCCGTCCACGTCCAAACCAGCCTCCCTTCCGTGTCACCCCTTCCACCAGTGACCGCATGCCAACCACCCCTGCTTGTACCCCTGCCTCAGTCCGTATCCTCCTCCCCTCCATGGCACCTCTTCCATGTCTGCTCCATGCCACCCATCCCCACCTCGGTCCATACCAGCCTCCCCTCCGTGTCGCTCCTCCCATGTCTGCCCCATGCCACCCACCAACGCCTCGGTCTGCACCAGCCTCCCCTCAGGGCCATCGCCTTCCACTGTCTGCTCCATGCCAGCCACCCCTGCACAGCCCGTACGTGCCCTGGTCTGTACCAGACTCTGTTACTCCTTCCACCTGTCGTCCCCATGCCAGCCACCCGGCCATCTGTCCATGCCACCCCTCCCCCTCCCCCACCAGCCATTAGTCCCAGTCACCCTCCACATCACCCCTATTCCATTCGCCCCTCTGCCACCTCCTTCCATGAATCCTTCCCGACCCTGGCACATCCTCCATCCAACTGTCCCAGTCACCCTCCACTTCATCCACCCCGTGTCCGCCGCCCCCCTGCCTCACCCACCCACCCACCTGTCTGTCCATCCCAGCTGCCCCCCTGCCTCACCCGCCCCCCTGCCTCACCTCCCAGGTATCCCACCCACCTGTCTGTCCATCCCAGCCGCCCCCTGCCTCACCCACCCACCTGTCTGTCCATCCCAGCCGCCCCCTGCCTCACCCACCCACCTGTCTGTCCATCCCAGCTGCCCCCCTGCCTCAGCCATCCCTCCTGCCTCACCTCCCAGGTGTCCCACCCACCTGTCTGTCCATCCCAGCCGCCCCCCTGCCTCACCCACCCCCCCGCCTCACCTCCCAGGTGTCCCACCCACCTGTCTGTCCATCCCAGCCGCCCCCTGCCTCACCCACCCCCCCCCGCCTCACCTCCCAGGTGTCCCACCCACCTGTCTGTCCATCCCAGCCGCCCCCCTGCCTCACCCACCCTCCTGCCTCACCGCCCAGGTGTCCCACCCACCCACCCACCTGTCTGTCCATCCATCTCCGCCAGTCACCCCTCTGCTTCACCCATCCCTTTCTATGCCACCCAGCCACCCATTGTATATGTCCATTCCAGACCCCCCTCTGCTTCATGCACTTCTCCAACCATCCGCCCACTGTGTGCCAGCCACCCCCTCACACCTGTCCATCCGTCCCAGCCAGCCCCCCCCTCTGCATCATCCATCTGCCCACCGACCCTGTGCAAGCCACCCCTTCTCTTTCGCTCTCCAGTCTGTCCACATCCCCCACCAAGCCGCCCCCCCCCCACAGCTCTGCTTCTCCCACCCACCCATCCATCCATCCGCCCCAGGTCAGCCACCCTTCTGCTTCACGTCCCATCTGCCCACCCCCCAGCCAATCGTCCGCCTCACTGAGCCGTCCGTCTACTCCGTGCCAGCCACCCCTCCACACCTGTCCATCTGTCCCATTGCAGCTGCCCCTTTCCTTCCACCTCTGGTCTGTCCACATCATGCCGGACTCCACTCTGCTTCCCCCACCAATCCATCCTTCCGGCCCCCTGCCCCACGCACACGTCCAGTACCCTCCTTCATCCGCCCGCCCCAGGCCTACCATCCTTCCGCTTCCTCCACCCGTCGGTCCACCCTCCAGCCAATTGTCTGTCTCGCTGATCTGTCCATCCACACCATGCCATCCATCCCTCTGCTTCATCCAGCCACTTCTCTCTACACCTTCCAGCTAGCCACCTGCCCACCCTGGCCATACCTCTGCTTCTCCCACTCCTCTGTCTACCCCATGCCAACCACCCCTCTGCTTCACTCCTCTATCCCGCCAGCCTGCCCAGGCCTGTCTCATCCACTCATCCATCCATCCAACCCAGGTGAGACACATCCCTGCTTCCCCACTGATCCATCCACCTCTGTTTCACCCACCCTCCTGTCTGCCCCATGCCAGCTACACCTCTGCTTCAGCCAGCCAGCTGGCCATCCCACATCAGCCAGTCCTCTGCCTCCCCCACTCATCTGTCCATCCAGGCTAGCTGCCCACGCACCCATTCAAAGCACAGCAACCACCCCTCTGCCTCACCACCCATCCATCTCTGTCCCAGTCAGCCAACTCTCTCATCTGCCCACCTCCTCTCTTCTCCTCTCATCTCTGTCCATCTGTCTCAGCCACCCCATGTGAACCACTCCTTAGTGTACCCCTCTCTCCATCCCCCCCTCTGTTTCAGCCTTCCATTGACCTGCCCCACAACAGCCACTGCATCCCTTCCACCCCTCTGCCCCGTCCATTCATCTATCCACCCAGCCATGGCCGGCTACCTTCAGCTTCTGCCATCTGTCCATCCATGCATCCTCTCCTCTACTTCTCCATCCATTTGTCCATCCCATCCCATGCCAGCCACCCCTCTGCTTCACCCATCTGTCCATCCTTCCATCTCTTCATGCCAGATGCTGCATCCATCTACTCCATGGCAGATAACTCTCTGCTTCACCCATCCATTCACCCCTCTGCTTCTAACATCCATCCTATGGTAGCCACCCATCTGCTTCACCCCCCCACACCTGTCCATGTCTCCATCTACACCTCTGCTTCACCCATCCCACCATGCTGGTTGCTCCTCTTCTTCACCTAGTCATTCATCCCAAACAGCCACTCCTCTGCTTTGCCCACCTGTCCATCCGCCCATCCGTCCATGCTAAATCATTCCACTCACACCTCCTATGCCATCCGCTCGCACTGTGCCATCCACCCTTTGCTACACCATACCGTCTGGACACCCCATGTCATCCATCCGCCTGTTACAATATTCTGTCCGCCCACCCCATGGTATCCACCTCTCTGCTACATCATCACATCTGCCGTCCCAAGACCATCCATCCCTCTAGTACACCATTGCATCCACTCCTCTACCAAGCGGTTACATCCATCTGTATATCTGTCCAGCCTCTTCTCCCCATCTCACATGCCATTCAGCCCCTTCTGCTACCTCATTTCCCATCTTCTCTTTTACAGCCATCCAACCCCTCTGCTACACCCATTCACCCATCCATCACCTCTGCCTGGCACACCTATCCATTTCCACTTGCATTTCAACAACCTCTGCAACCCTCATCCATCCCACTCTATACCCTCCAACTCCTGCTACACACACCCATCTAGCCACCATTTCCTTTAACTCCCTTTGTTGTACTCGTCCATCCATCCATCCACACCCTCTAGCCCCACTGCTAGATTGATTCACCTTGCCCCTCCAAGTACCTTATAGTCCTCCCAGCTCCATCCATCCACACCCCACTATCATGCCTTGCAGCCTTGTCTGTTCCATCATCCCTCCTCTGCTGCATCCATCTCCTGTACACATCCACCTCCTCTCTCCATCCGTCACCTCCTCTCTCCACCCGGCCACCTCATCCATCCCTCCATCCACATGCTTTCCATCTATCCGCTCACTCTGTCGCTTCATCTTTCCACTTTATCTGTCCATCTTCTACTGTGTGCAGCCTTTTATATACGAAGTCGGTACATCTGTTCTGGCTGTCCATCCTCCATTTACCTGTTCACTGTGTCTGTCCATCCATCATACCTGTCCATCACCCATATCAGTCCTGTTCATCCAGCCACTGCATCTGTTCATCTTTCTGCTCCATTCACTGTAGCTGTCTATCCAACTCACAGGATCCATCCTTGTATTCATTCACTAGATCCTTTACAAATCTATCTATGTTGTCGATCTACCATAGGAACACTTCTGTCTTTCTGTTGTCTCCCTCAGTGCCTCCAACAATTTGCTGTATCACTAATTTTTTTTCTATTTTTCTGGAGTATATATTTACCCATCCATCTACAAAATTGATCCATGTTTATATACTGGCTGTCTGTCTGCCTATCAAAAACACATGCAGTTTCAGTATCTGTTGTGTATAAGCAAAATGGATACATGCTTGGCTGTTTATATTCACATAAATGTTTATAGGTCTATAAATTACATATGAATAATGTATCTCTTAAGTGCTCATATGACCTAGATAATGTGTGAGTATACATATGAACTGATGACACTAAACTGTTGACTTCCATTCACTGTGATCAGTTTATAGAAAAGTTGTGTGTTGACATGTAATAGGATTTTTTTAGCATTGATTTTTGTCTATTAGGGTTGGGTTTTTTTTTACCATTTTAAAAAATCTAATGCTATGACATCACTGCTGGGGTTGCAGTTCTATTTAGTACTTGATTAATAATCATTTATTTTTGCAACACCTTCCAAGTCTGTATTTATAGAAAGTACATAGGAACATAATATACATAAGGTACCAGAAACACTATAGGCCCTGGCCCTACAAGACATATTTTTGAAAGGGTCTGGCATGACACACTAAGATTCTGTACTGTACAGAACAGAAAGATGCATAGGCGGCCAAAAAAGAATAAAGGTTCCTAGAAAACTAAAAGGGATAAAAATCTGAGCTTGACAATATACAGAAAAATCGAACTGATTGTAACAGATTTGGAATACCTGTCCATCCAATAATTTTACATAGCAATCAGGGGAATGTATTAGAACACTGGGGTTACAGGAATGTTATAAAGACTAGCGTGGACATTTATCACCTAAAGCACAGCTGTATGATGCTTGTAGCACAAAATTCCAGCAGATGCTTGTAGTTCTGGTAACTTTCATGCAGTGAGCTTTTCTGGTTGCAAACAATGTATTAAAGCTAGACACTGGGTGGAATACCAGTGACAGTTTCTCATTTAATTCTGACATTAAGAACAGTCAACGAGAAAGCAGTTAAGACAATCACGGCTACTTCATTTGGCTGCTTTTCAGAATTTATCTTTATGGGGGGTAAAAAAGCAGAGATCAAAATACCCTGCTACTTAAGAAGAACAGGCATGGGATTAGTTTAACCATTAGTGTAAGTGGACATGCTTTCGAGAGAGCATCCAGAGCTCCAAAGGAAGCAATCTGTTACAATTTTCACATATGCTAAATAATCTTAAAAAATACTTTATTAGCCATTGAAGCTTCTCTGGCTATTAAAAAGCCTTTACTGTGAAAACCAAAGAGACCCTTTGCTTAAATTAATCAGTAGCTATCAAGGTACGAATCCTGTTATTTTTCAGGGTACTCTCATAACTGGCTTGAATCTCTCTAAACAGCCGTTCTTCTGAAGAATTTGCATTGCTTTCTGTGGATCTAATCTATTCAGCAATAGCCTGGCTAGATTTTTGCTGGGGAAAGTAACTTTTTAATGTATTTCTACTGCAAATTCTGGATATCTATTTCAGTGCATTATTTCTGCCAAATACACTCTCCCAGCTCTTCAGATCAATTATTGTTTCTGAATCCAGAATTGCCCATTTTCTTCTTGATTTAATGTTGCTTGATCTCTCCTTATCTTGCAGATGATCTGGCCTCCTCTAGAGTCCGCCTCTATTTCTTCATCTCAAATGAAGGGAACCAGAACTTGTTTGTTGTTCAAGCCAGCCTGTGGCTTTATTTGAAACTGCTTCCGTATGTCTTAGAGAAAGGCAGCAGGCGAAAAGTCAAAGTCAAAGTCTATTTCCAAGACTTGGACACTAGCAACAAGTGGAATATGGTTGAAAAGAAAGTTGATCTCAAAAGGAGCGGTTGGCACACTTTTCCCATGACAGAGGCGATCCAGGCTCTGTTTGAGAAAGGAGAAAGGAGACTGAACCTGGATGTTCAGTGTGAGGGGTGCGAAGAGTATTCAGTGCTGCCAATTTACGTGGACCCTACAGAGGAATCCCACCGACCTTTTTTAGTGGTGCAAGCCCGGCTCACTGATAACAAACACAGGATCCGGAAAAGAGGCCTGGAATGTGATGGCAGGACCAATCTGTGTTGCAGGCAACAGTTTTACATTGACTTTAGACTCATTGGGTGGAATGACTGGATCATAGCGCCATCAGGTTACTATGGGAATTATTGTGAAGGCAGCTGCCCAGCCTACTTGGCTGGAGTCCCAGGGTCAGCTTCCTCTTTTCACACGGCTGTCGTGAATCAGTACCGCATGCGAGGCCTGAATCCAGGCACCGTAAACTCCTGTTGCATCCCGACCAAACTTAGCACAATGTCCATGCTGTACTTCGACGACGAATACAACATTGTGAAAAGGGACGTTCCCAATATGATTGTGGAAGAATGTGGTTGCGCTTGATTTACGGGGTGTTTCGGGGGAGGGGCAGAGCAGAAAGAGAACAGTCCCGAACTAGATGGTATTGGAGGAAGTTTCACTGTGTATCCAGGCATCAGTGTTGAGTCACTGCGGAAAAGTCTGGCCTCCCCCCCCAAAAAAAAGTTTCACATTTTGGTGTCAGGACAGTGGCCGTTTGTGGATCTTGGACATTTAAAATATTCTACCACTTATAAACTAATGCTATGAAATATTTTACACGCACGTACACACACATGCACACACATACACATGAAAGAGATACAAGCAACAGGAAGTCAGTCACCAGTGACAATGTAACTAAAATGCCTGCCAGTACAAGTGAATGGCTAAGCAGTTGGTCCTCCACCTGCCAGGGAAGTCAGACTGAAGTGAGCTCTGTGTGCTCATACAAAACCCACACACACACACACACACACACACACACACACACACACACACACACACACACACACACACACACACACACACACACACACACACACACACACACAGAAAGAACATAATGTATTCTTGCACACAGGTGTCAAAATCACCAAACCTAAAAATGACCATCATCTCTTAGGTCCAAAGGGAAGCTGCAGACCATCTGCTGAGACAGGTGATCACTTCCTCTTAATTTAAGTTAATATAAACACCGCCTATATCCTTATTTTCCAACAGCACTGCCAGTCAGGGATACCATATGATAACATCGGAGAGAAAGGGAGAGATCCACATAAGCAGCGACTGTAATTCTGAGACTGTTGCTGTATTCTTCTAAACCCCGTGTGTAGCTGGCATTATTTGATGCTTTAACTGATGGCTAGAAATCCATGGCCAGCTCTTTCTGTTGTGCTGTTGAAAAGGGGCTTTTCTATTCTATCTGGATTGTGCTGACAATTAGCATCTTGCTGTTCTAAGAACAAAAATCAAAGTTGCAATCCGTGTTTCGGCAGGAGACTCCGCAAGGACATGTAATGTGGGAGAAAAGAAAACAAAAACAAACGTTACCACATGTAAACCAATGAAGCCTAAGAGGAATTACAGTAAAGCGGTGGAGACATTCTGAAAAAAAAATGCTGTGCATTTAATAACAGGTGAAGAACACTTTAACAAGTCTTGCAAAGGAGGAGAGAGGAGAGTGCTTTCGTTTTCTTTACCAGGAAGTGTCAAGGATGGCCATACAGATCAGAAAATAAAGATACAGCATAGCACTTGCAAACTGCTTGAATGCACGTATTATAGCACTTGCAGATTTCAATGCCTTGAAAAGTGGTACTTGGTAGTGCACTTATCTTTGCTCACTATCTAGGTAAACAAGTGCCGCATGAGCTATGCAATTTAAAGTGTTGACCCATACTAGACAAAACTGGACTTATGATATGACTTTTTTATATTTTTTTATACTTGAAATTAAATCTTTTGCTTCTTTTTTAAAGCGAATGATTGCTTTTAATGTTTGCACTGATTTAGTTGCATGATTAGTGAAAAAAACTGCCATTTGAAAAAAAAAGTTATTTTTATAGCAGCAAAAAATGTATTATACATAAATTTTGGAACCAAAGAGGCCAACATATTAGTTATAATTTTTATGCGATGGCAAAGCCATCATATGTCATGTAGTTGTTCTGAGCAATCCCTCACAAGGCCTACCGATTCTTTCAGGGTACAAAATGGATTCTGTGTGTTCTATTCAATGTCTTTTCTATACCGTACGCACATGGAATGTAGAGTGAAAAAACGACTGTTGTAGAATACATTACAATATGTACATCCTTTAAATCCATTTTTTATGTTTATTTAATAAAGTTCCTTTTTAGGTTCTGTTCCATAGTAATTTAAAACCAAACAAGTTCCACTTAGATTTGCTGTTTGAAGTATTTTGCATTTGTGTACAGATTAAGTAAATAAAAAGATTAAAAACTGGATGAGATTTTATGAATGTCACCTCCTGGGGAGCTTGGTTAATGTAATTTATAACTCTCTAGATAAATCGGGGTGGGAGAGGGAAAGAGTGATCTGAGATATTAAATGTCAGTTACTGCAGCAAAGTCTGGGGTCAGGCCCCATCTTGACCGGAAAAATCATGTATTTTTGCTTCTGCAGCTTGACAGGCACCTCTGGGTCCGGACAGTATTTTCAGCTCACGTGTTTGTGTGCCATCAAATCTGTCTTCAAGCCTTTCTTAAGGACTGGTCACAAGTCAGTTGTGAACGGAGCGGGTTCTGTAATGAAGATGTACAAAAATGACTTGGGGCCAGATCGTCAAAGCTATTTAGGGATCTGAATTAAAATCAGTGGGAATTAAGCACCTATGTGCCTTTGAGGCTAGCTCATTTTTGAAAAAGAGATTGGGGCTCCCCAGTCATATAAGAAATTGTTCTAACGTTTTACCCAACGTCTTTCTTTTGCTGTTAGGGGTGGAGTGGTTTCCTGGTCTTAGCCCAGAGTTGGGGGCTAATAAATCCTGAAATCTAATGCTGGCTCTGAGAACGCCTCAATCCAGGGATCACTGAGACCAGCACTTCCAAAAGTGGGCTCTGACCTTGAGTGCCAATTTGAGGCACTATGGGCTTAGTTTTTACAAGTGCTGAGCACACGCCGTTCACATTAGCGGGAGTTGTAAGGGCTCAACACTTCTCAGCAGCAGACCCTGGGTCTCTCAAGTCGAACACCCAAAATGAGAGCCCACGTTTGGAAATGTTGGTCTTTGCCTTTCTGTTTCAGGTTGCCCTCTCTATAACATGGGAATAGCACCTAGCAAAGATGAATTAATGTTGGCAGAATTGCACAATAGGTCAGATCCAAAGCCCACTGCAATCAACAGGAGTTGTTTGCATTGACTTCAGTGTGCTTTTGGCTTAGGTCCTGTACATGCTAAAAATTATTACTCAGCCCGATGAGTGCAATGAGGTTCCAGACCTGGAACTCCATGCCCCTTTATCATTTACAATAGTCAGAAGTAAACACTAAGTTCCCTGCGTGAAACTCCTACTGGTGTTAATGGGTGTTCGGTGAAAGGTGTGCCATGATGTCATGCAGCCACAGAACACAAGATTGATCAGCTTTGCATGCTGTGCATTTCCACTGGTAATGGATAATTGTTCAGAAATCTTCCAAGATTCACCTGCATTGTTTTGCCACGTGTGAGAGAGGGGAAGTCAACAATGGAAGTTAATGATGTGTTTGTCATATAGCCTGCTCCCACAGGAATAATCTGTCAAAATGAAAGTCAGAACTGACATCCTGAAAAACAAAGGTTAAAATATACATCATTTGCTGCAACTGGCTACAGATCTGTAGTAATTGTTAAAAGAAAAAAAGCATAATTGTGTCGTTGCACTGAGGCTTTAGGCTGGGATTTTGCAAAGGCACTAAAGGAAGTGAGGTGCCTGGCACTTGACTGATCCTTTGAAAATCCCTGCCTTTATACTTCACACATTTACTATTATTAATGATAACTTAAGTTTGGACAGTGGCTTTCTGCCCAAAGGGTTGTGAAGCACTTTGCAAAATGCTTCAAGATTCTGTCATAAAGCAAAAGATTTTTCTCTGAGAGCAATTTTTGCTCTCATTAAAGTTGGTGTCAGCTTGGAGGAACTCCAGGGATACACATGAGTTCAGGTAAGCGCACACACACACACACAGACACACACACACTCGGTCCACTGTTCTACTGTTCAAATGCATCCACCTTTTGGATTGGAATAAGCAACTGTTTAACGGAGTACAATAATGTTAGCTATCACTTTAAAATGAAGAAGTAAAAGTTCAATACTTGGGCAATTTTCTTATGTGCCTTGGGGTTTGACCAGGAAAGAGCATCTGCTCGGTGCAAAGTACCACAGGGTCTTTAATTATCTGACTGGTCAAGATCTCTATTCAAACCATGGATTTTCCTGGACTTTTACAATTGCACCAAACCTGGGACATCTGGAGCTTAGTGCATGAGCTTCTATTGCTTGAGCTAAAAGCCAGTTGGCTCTCAGCTAAGGCTCTCTGTAAGTGATCTATATACCACTACATGAGACAGTGACCCACACCCACTAGGTGTGTGTGTATGTGTTACACCAACATAAAAGTGAAAATAGAATTAGGCTCTTTCATTGTCTTCCAGTGTAACTTCTGGAGTAACATTTAGTGCACTGTTGGGTACTTCAGTAATTAGCACAATTATATCAAATTACCTAATTGGTGTAACCACTCTGTGTAATGTGCCATATTTTAAAATCTTTGTGAAACATGAGCTGTAGCCTCAGGTTCGGGGCTCCCCCATTTTCAGTATGAAGTCTAGGGCCTGATCTCATTCACCAAACTCCCATTGTCTTCCAGGGAAGGCCCATATGCAGGAGGTTTGAAGGCTCAGTTTACATATTTCTTATTATCATGTGTGCTTTGTTAGTTGTAGGGTTGAATCCTGCCATGAGCTCAGTGGAGAGACAGGTGCCGGCTTAAGGCCCAGCTATTATACTGAGGTATCTGTCTGATGGTAGTGCCATCAGGTTCCTATGGCACTGCACATAATCATGATGCCCCCGGAGCATTTACAATTTAAACACAGTAATGCAGACACTGGGTAGAAAGGGCAAGAGGTGCACAGAGAAGTGATGTGATCGCCCCTAGGTCTCACGCTCTAGGAGAAGGCCCAGGACAAAAGCCTAGAGCTTCCAAGTCTCAGGTGCATTCCACATGGCCTGTCCTAGGCTGCTTCTCCCAGTTAAGGGCTTGCTCCTAGGCACCTGGGGGAAGTTCAGGGGACTCCACACCTTGCACCATCCAGCCGCAGATTGAACTGCTGTAATGAAATATCCACCTGTGACCCAGGCACGCTTCATAGGGGGGCTGTGTGCATACACTTGTAAGACTGTAGTGTGATGGTGATACACACCGCTGCAAAGCTTTTCTTAGCGACTGCCTGCTTCCCACTTACTGTAGGGCTGCCCTCTTTCCCCCAGCATGCCTTTCGGAGGCTTTTAAAATCTGGCAGGGAGAAGCAGCTGCAGCCCTAAAATGGCCAATTTGTAATTAGCTGCTGCTGATTGCATCTTCCTTCCAGCTGGCAAGCAGACTGAGCCTGGTAGGTTTGCCTCTAGGTTTCGAGGAGACCTGTTCAATACCATGTTGCAGGGAAAAATATGATAGACAGTGCCATGGAGGTGACTTCACTCATCAGAGGGGAAAGAAGACGCTGCAGAAGAGCAAACTTATGCATACGTCTAAGCAAGGCAGCACCCTGTGTAGAACTTACATCGGTCAGAGGGGCCCGATCCTGCATCCTGTGAGTATTTTTCTTAAGGAGAGTGTGCAGGTTTGAGCTCATTGCCTGTGATTTTGGTTTCATTGGCATCTGGGGAAATGTGTTAATCCTGACCCATTGCAGGGAGTGGCTTTTACACTGAGCCCAGAATCCGGGTGGCTAAGACCGTGTTCTCTTAGTGCCAAGAAAATAATTGCCGAGGGGCTCACAATATCCCAGGACAAGTGTGGGGGGAGAGTCTCGAGGCTGGTGAGGCAATGTGAGAGGACTGGGGGAAGGGCCAGCGGAGCTTGAATGGTGTAGCTCAACTAGTCATTCCCTCCAGGAGGGGTGATTCAGGAATCGTAGGTGTTACCTGCAGCCCAGAGGCTGCAGCAGAGGCCAGAAGGTGGCTCTCACATCCCTGTGATATGGAGGGAGAGATGGATTCTTGAACCCCTGATGCTGGGGCTGGGGAGCTTTTTATGGCTTGGGGCCACTGACCCATGGAAAAATCAACTGGGGGCCACCCACAGTGAAAAGCAAAAAACCCCAAACAAACCAAAAAAACACCCACAAAAAAACTCCTCACAGATGTGGCCCCCAACTGATAAGCAGGAAAAAAAAGAGACACCTCACTCATATAACTTGGGGTGCCAGGATTCCCCTCACACTCTAACCCTGAGGGTTTCCCCCATGGCCAGATGAACTCTTCTGGGGGTTGTAGATTTTGTGGGCCTGCTGAGGAGCAGGCCAGGGGTGCAGAGTCTGGGCAAGGTAGGGTTTAGTAGCCAGGTGGGAGTGCAGGGTCTGGGCAGGAGGAAGGCTGCAGAGGTAGGCTGGGGGTGCAGTGTCTAGGTAGGAGGGGAGGATGGGGGTGCCTACCTGGCACAGCTGGGGGGGGGGTACAGGTGGCTCTGGTTTGCAGGCTCCACCCCCTCGCTCCCATTGGCTGGGTTTCCTGGCCAATGGAAGTGATGGGGCTGGAGCCTGCAAGCCACAGAAGGGACAGAGTTTCCCTGCATTGCTTACAGCTTGCCTTGATCCAGGCTGGAGGGGAGGGGGATAGGCATTCCTGGGCCTAATCCGGGCTGTAGATTTCCCCACCCCTGCCTTAGACCATGGTAGCCCAGAGGCCCTCAGACCATGGAAAGGGGAGGTGCAGTCTGCTCTACAGCCTTAGCTACCTGCCAGCTGGCTTTTAGCTGATGGTAGAGGCTCATGGCTTTAGCCCCAAATGAGGGTTCAGTCCTGCCTGTCAGCAACCTGGGTCTGTTGTAGTTACCCCATGAAGAGACCCATAGCAGGCCTGCCTTCATTACTCAGCCTGCATACAGTAACCAGGTATTAGTCCTCTCCAGCTAAACTTTGGATTGGATTTTTCAGAAGTGCAGTGAACCCACCACTCCCCCGATTCTAGCTGAGTGGGGCCGTGGGCCCTTGGCATATCTGTAAATCCAGGCCTTGGGATTCCAGTCCCGAGTGAAGGCAAGCCAACCACTCTTATCACTACTAATGGGAGTTATGTATGTGCATTTCAGGTCCATTCGAGTGAATCATCCCCAGCATGATATTTTGTAAAACCCTGCAATTTATGAGGTGGTTATTAATGACTCATGGGGCTCTGTGTTTGTGTTTTAGATGGGCGTGGGTTTGTGTATTTTGCTTGATCTTCACTTCAGCCGTTCTAGACGGCATGTTTGTGTATGTAAACATATATAATGACTAGCTAATGTTTATGGAGACAGGACCGCAGAGTGTGTGGTTCTCTATAAGAACTCAGGTGGTTGTGTTCTGTGGTAGCCATCACCTGCTCTTCTCTTTGGTGACAATAGCATAATGTGTTTGCACGAGGGGGTAGAGTTAAAATGGTCCACCTCGCCTCTTTGTTGGCACTTCCTGACTCTCAAGTGCTTCCCCGTAGCACTGCGTATATGGTGTGTACGTGCCTGTAAAATGGCTGAAGAGAAGGCAGCGGGATAAAATTTCAGCTCCAGTCAGCTCAGCGTCCACAGAGAAAGCCAAACCACCTTTGCTTGTCCCTCATTTTGAGATGAATCAGGGACTGGTCCAGTCTCTAGGGAAGGGCAGAGAACCTTCAAGGCCTCTGTATTCCGCCTAGGTGCCTATCATCCTAAGGGTGGGTTGCATGACTGAGAATATCCGGAGTCCAGTGGTGCTCTGGCCTCACCACTTATTACCGAGGTATGTTTCCTGTGCCAAGGGATGCTAGTAAGTTGCCACCTGCCTGGTTTTTAACTGCCCTGGCTGGATGTTGTCGTGCTTTGCCTGTTGCTGGTGAAAATGTGCCTTTCCCCCCCCTTCTCTGCACCTACGTGTAGGCTGTGCCTATGCACAGTGATCACCAGGCAGCATGTTGTCATGATCAGTGTGTGCACATCGTGTGGCTGGGAGGGGAATGTGACTGGTGTGGCATGCAGATATTTCACACCATTTTGTACTGTTGTACATGGCTGCACAAGATGCAGAGTATTCGTGAGCAAAGCCTATAATTTTTCCTGGCAGTTTCCTGAGACTACAGCTCCATTGTCTTCAACTGAGTTGCACCCAGTTAAACCAAGTGTAAATGTATCTCATTGGTGTGAAGGCAAGAATCCCATTTTAAATCAGCCAGCACTAGTGTCTCGTGTATTATATTTGTTTATGGCTCCATATTCAATGATAGCTACTATTGTTCTCTTTTGTACTATCTTCATGGCATTGAGCACTGAGGCTATGTCTACACTACAGAGTTTTTGTGAAAAACCAGCCGTTTTTGCGCAAAAACTCGTGGAGTATCCACACCTCAAGCATGTTTTTGTACAAGTAAAACGAAAGAACAGAGGGGTTTTTCTGGTGCAGGTATTCCTCTTGCGCAAAAAAGAGTTTTTCCTCGTAGAAAGAGCTCTTGCACAGAAAGGTGTGTGTGGATGGGGAACAAGGGTTTTTTTTGCCCCAAAAGAGCCAATCGAAAAAAGTCCAGGTGCCCTGGTGGCCGTTCTGCAAATAGCAATCAGAGTTTCCTTTCGAGAGAGCATCCATGCAGTCTGGACGCTCTTTCACAAAAAGCGCAGTGCTTTTCGATGCACTTTTGCAGTGTGAACTTGCTCTTATGCTAGAAGATTTTGTGGAAGATCTCTTCCACCGAAAGCTTCCTGCGCAAGAAGCCTGTAGTCTAGACCTAGCCTGAGAGTCCTGCTATGATATCGTTATTAGCACTTTGTTTAGAAAATTATTATAGTAGCCATATTGTTTCACTATAGCAGCATGCTTGTCTCTTTCTATTGTTCTGCCCATTCTCCTGCCTTCAAGATTCTCATGGGGCTAGAAACTGGCACGAGAAAACTGGGCCCACAAAACCTTTTTAAAATCAGAATCTGGCGATTCAATCCAGTTGCTTATCACCAAGTAGGAAAGAATGCCCCTCCCCTAGCAAAAAACCAAACAACCCCCCCAAACCCTTTATGTGCAGGCAATTGAGGCAATACGGACTATTCCCTTCAGTAACACTCAGAAATGAAATGCAAGTCCTAGATCTGCATGATTTTTAAAAATGAGTTAAGAAAGTTGGTTGAATTCTTTTTCTAACTTTGGTGATATAGGGATTATTTTGACACTAAAAGGAAATACTCTCCCTTTGTCCTCCCTGTCCCCCAAAGGCAATCTCTGCGTTTTTCTTTGCCATTAGCCAACTCTAGTTTGTTTTAGGGCCTCACACATCCTGGCACTGCCAACTTATGGAACATCTTATGGAACATCTTAGAGCTCCTTCTAAGATACTTGTGCATAGTAGTGATCTACCGGAAAGGAGGGACATCTACTTAAAGGACCCATGGCTCTGCACTTCTGGCTAACCAACGCCTTGCAGGAACTTGTGCCTTTGGTCCAGGAGTCCGGGGGTGGCGATGAGAAAGACAACATGAGAGAGAATATGAACAGTAACCTTTGCTCTCTGGGGGTACGTCTACACTACAGAGTTTTGTTGGAAAAACAGCCATTTTTCCGACAAAACTTGAGGAATGTCCACACTGTGATTATGTTCTTCCACAAGAAAATCGAAAGAACAGAGGGGGGTTTCCGGCATTGGTAATCCTCATTCTACAAGGAAGAAACCTTTTTGCGAAAGAGTTCTTTTGCAAAAAGAATAGTGTGGATGGGGAAGAGAGAGTTCTTTCAGAAGAAGAGGGAAGAGGAAAAAGCACAGGTGCCCTGGTGGCCATTCCATCCATAGCAATCACAGCTTACATGCGAGAGAACGTCCATTCAGTCTGGACGCTCTCTTTCGAAAACACAGATCGCTTTTTTGATGCACTTTTGCAGTGTAGAGGATCTCTTTCAGAATAAGTTTTTCCAGAAGATCTCTTCCAAAAAAAGCTTTTTCTGAAAGAAGCCTGTAGTCTAGACAGCCTGAGTTTGGAGTACGCCCTCATCTGAACCCCTTCCCACCTGAAGACATGAGCCCATCGAAGGCTTTAAAAGCATTTTGAGGCAGGGATGTTGTCTGAGCAGTTTACCTCCTCACATGTGATGGGTTCTATATAACAACAATGTAAAGTTCTCTTTACATAGCATAAGGATGTTACTTATGTGTTACTTGTACATTTTACTGTTGTGTGTACAGTGGCCATGGGCACTCCGAGCATATCTAGGCATAATTGACAGAAACAGCTTTAAAATAACAGCAAAATGGATCACAAAAGTAGAAATTGCTGATCGAGCTGCTAGTGTCAAGAGTCTACATGTTGAAACGTTCTCTAATTATATATGTATCCAATCCGGTTAATACTACAGAGCTTGCAATTCCTCCCCTCCCCCACATAATTGGGGGTTATGAAAATGTCTACACAGCAATACTAAGGTACCTAAAAATAGCATCTTCCTTTCTGAAGTGCATTATAAGAGCCAGGGGTTAAATCGACAGCTGGTGTATGCAGGTGCAACTCTGCTAATTTCCATGGAATTGTGCCCATTTCACGAGTGGTGAATCCGGACAGCAGTGTAAGTTTTATCTGTGCTGCTGCACATCACTGTAGCTTGGCAGTAGCAAGATCTATGGCCGCTCTTCCTTCTGAGGTGATAGCATGAGCTGCTCAAAGCACGTTTGTTTTTTGTTGTGTTTATTCCGGCAATGGAGACGAGGGAATGGTTGAGGCTGTGAGTGTCATTTTGGTTATGGTGGAAAAGCTTTACCAAACAGGAAATTTTTGCTGGTTTCTAAGCATGGTCCCACTGTGGATTCATCTAATCTCAGCTGGAAGCTCATTCCAGAGGCAAATACTCTTGATGGAGGATGCTTTGTGCTTAGCCTTAGTCTGCTTTGTGCTGGGCTTTGGGAGCTGCACGTGAGTGTCTGCACCTCTGGGCATTGAGTGGAAGGCAGTTGTCTTGGTGGGTCGCAGATGGAGCTGTGGGTTTCTAACGTTGTGGGGACCTAATTTATTTTGCCAATCAGGTTGCTTCACTGAAATGTAGTCCTCACCAGGCTGAAACAAACTGCACTGCAAAATAGTTTTGGACCAGAAGCAAAGAATCAGTGTGTCCATTTGAAACTGCCACCAAGTAGAATGGTACTGCCCAAATTGGAATTTGGCCAACGGGGTGAAGAGGTTGTGCTGCTAATTTGCTAATCCTGAACTATCCTAGGAACTTCAATTACCAGAGAAGAAGGATGGTTAAGGTAGGAGCCTGAAGCTGTGGAGACCTGGACCAAGTCCCTTGTTCTGCCAACACATTTCCTGTAGGATCACAGTTCAGGCAGTTTCTCTGTGTCTTTTTGTACTTCTCTGTGAAATAGGGAAGAGGGGTGACTCCCATGTATTGAAGAGAGGGGGCCCAAAAGCTTTCTGGGAGTCCTGGGCAAGTTGTGTGGTAGGTCTAGCTCCATGTTCCCAGAAGGGGCGGGGCCTTTGGCGGAAGGGGTGGGGCAGGCGGTACTGCCTGGGCCATGATGCTGGTCCCCAGAGCCACCTGGAGTGTGTGGCATGGCACTCTGACAGCAATTTAAAGGAGTAGTGGGCCCCTTTGAATCTCTGGGCCCGGGGTAACTGCCCCTTTGCACCCCCCATCGGTGGGCCTGGTTGAAAATAAACACATTACAGATTGTGAGGCACTCAAATACCATGGTAATGGGGGTATAAGTGCCTCAATTAGATACAAGTGGTTTAATATTTCATCCAAAATATGGCAGTTCTAGCAGCGGCGTGTCCTCTAAGAACACCAGGCTGGTCTAACTCATGAGTCTGTATGTGTTCTGTGTGCCTGATCTGCAGTTTCTAACCAGGGGACGGAGGGCCAAATTCGTAAGAGTATTCGTAAGGTGGCTCTCCTCCATGGAGGTGGATGGAAATTTGGTGCCTAAATACCTTTTGAATCATGGCTCTTAGTCTCAGGCTCTTGGCTCTGGAAGTTCTCGGTTCAATTCATGGTGAAGCACAACGCTGGGACGTTGGTTCAGTACTGGTGCAGGGGACATGCCGCTGCCTGTTGATAACCAACCTCATGTCCTGTAATAGCTTGGAGTTTCCTTAGAAGTCTCTTATCCAAATACTAACAAGGCGGATGCTTGTTAGCTTTAGAGATTTGAAAGGAACTGTTCTGTAGGGGTGATAAACCAGTACCAGGACAAGGAGCAAATGATACTGTGTGACTCTATCACAACTAGAAAAGAAAAAATGATTAACAGGAGTGTTGTGAGCAAGACACGAGAAGTCATTCTTCCGCTCTACTCTGCGCTGGTTAGGCCTCAGTTGGAGTACTGTGTCCAGTTCTGGGCACCACATTTCAAGAAAGATGTGGAGAAATTGGAGAAGGTCCAGAGAAGAGCAACAAGAATGATTAAAGGTCTAGAAAACATGATCTGTGAAGAAAGGCTGAAAGAACTGGGCTTGTTTAGTTTAGAAAAGAGAAGACTGAGAGGGGACATGATAGCAGTTTTCAGGTATCTAAAAGGGTGTCACAAGGAGGGAGAAAAATTGTTCTTCCTGGCCTCTGAGGATAGAAAAAGAAGCAATGGGCTCAAACTGCAGCAAAGGAGGTTTAGGTTGGACATTAGGAAAAAGTTCCTAACTGTCAGGGTGGTGAAACACTGGAATAAATTGCCCAGGGAGGTTGTGGAATCTTCATCTCTGGAGATATTTAAGAGCCGGTTAGATACAGCCTCTCCTCAACTTATGAACTGGTTACGGACCAAGCAATCGGTCATAACTCGGACCCCCGTAGAGTTACACACGACCACTCTGTTTGTAAGTGCGGATCGTGTTCGTAACTCGGGATCTGCCATTTACGACAGCTTCGGTCATAAATGCGAACGGTTGTAAGTTGACCATTTGCCTCTTGGGGACCAGCTGTAAATGTCTATCAGGGATGGTCTAGACAGTATTGGGTCCTGCCGTGGGGGCAGGGCCTGGACTTGATGACCCCTCAAGGCCACTTTCAGTCCTAGTATTCTATGATTCTATCTCTTTTCTTCCTGTCCAATCTGATTGTGGAGATTGCAGTGAGAGCCAAATGGGGAATTAATGAATGAATTAATCAGCCTTTGCTCAATAAGGTGAACCGAGGACAGAACATCAGCCCAGCTATCCAGGCTTATCTTTGAATTTCCTGGATTTTATGAGTTTAAGTCTGACTCTGAACAGGTCTTAAGGGCATTTTTTGGTGGATTAGTAGAGCCTGTGTTTGGTCAACCCCATCCACTGTAGTTATCGGACTGTGTACAAAGCCCTCATTTTACTATTTGTATCTGTTTCTAAATCCCGTTATCTCTTTGCCTCTGAGTCAAAAAGCTTTTAAACTGGAATTAGAGGGGGGTGCATAGCAGGGAGGGAGAGAACATTTCTGGAAAGGGTTAGAAAGACTCACCAGCGTTTCACAGACCCTGCTGCCGCACTCGCCTTCTAAAATCTGTTCTGCTGATGGACTGGCATGTGCATTTCTCGCTCTGTTGTTTTAACAAGGGGTGTTTGTCTGAATCAGGAGCGTGCACAACACTTCTCCTGTGAGGAGAATGGACTGAGATGGAAAAGACCTATAGGGCCCTTTTTGAGCTCGTTGGGTCAGAATATGTCCCCTGCTTCTCTGACGGAAGGGAATCGACATGGGGCTTATCGGGCGGTGGGTTAATGAGTGGCATCTCTGTACCAACGTCTTCCGCTGACACGCCGCAGTTTGCAGTGAACCGTTTATCTAGTGAATTCAAAGCTTCCATTTGAGAGTCTTTGCATCAGGCGTGCCTGTGGGCTCCCTCAATTAAGGGAAGAGAATTGATTCCTTGGGATGCTCCTAGCCTATATTTGCAGCCAGACCTTTGCCGAGCAAACTGTAGGGTTTCCCTACATAAATACAACCAAGGAAGAGGTACTGCAAACTGCCCCAGAGCAGAAAAGGAGGTAGAATTCATCAGATAAATAAGTGTGTGAATTATTTGCTCTGCTCTGTCCTCAAGGAATGTGGAAGGATACCTACTGGTTGACTGGTCAAAATATTACGGATTGCAGTACTGAACAAACTGTCTTCCACGGGCAGGGAAAGGAATGAGATCATCTGGCAGGTCGTAGTTTCCAGATCACAGGCAGGGAGTAGTGCTTTATTTTTGGCACTTCATGTGGTTTTTTCATTAGTATGGTATCTGAGCGGCACACAGTCTGTAATGTGAGTATCCTCATCACACCCACGCGAGGTAGGGGAAGTGCTGTTATCCCTATTTTACAGAAGGGGAACTGAGGCACACAGAGGTTAAGAAACTTGCCCGAGGTCACACAGGGAATCTGTGGCATAGCAGGAGAGTGTATCTAGATCTCTCAAGACCCAGGCTTACTCTCAGTCTAACCCCGGCATCGCTAACATGAACTGAGATGTGGAATAACACGAGCAGGTGCAGGGAGCCAATGGACTCTTAAGTAAGATGGATGCTGTTTTCATGCAAATATTTCTCTATATAAAACATTTTTCCTGCGGGATGACGGAGTGATGTCATAATGTCACTCTGCATCACCCCAGCCTCCGCAGAGTCAGGAGAGGAAGCTGTGGCCAAGGCTCGGGGTTCCCCACTGCCTGCCTGGAACTCGGGGTTCCCCACCACCCGCCCAGTGCTCCAGGATTACAGTGCCAGTGCTGGCTACTTGTGGGGGAGGGAGGTGGAATAGGCCCCAAGGTGTCGCACTGGATCCAGCGTGCAGGGAAGCGTGTGTGCTGCTGTGGGGAGGGGAGCAGTGTGCACTTCCCCATAAGCCAGATCCAGCGTGGAGCCTCAGGGCTTTCTCCTCCCCCTGCCTCCCTGCTGGGGGCAGAGCTGAGCCGGGTGTGGCAGGAGTGGGGGGGGGGGGAGAAAGGGCAGGGGCTGGAACACGGCTGGGAGGGGGGAGGAAGAAAAAAGTGTCCAAAAGAGCCAGAGTGTCCTTACAGCCAGGCCCTCCACTGTGGCTGGGATTGGGGGGGGGGGGGGGGAGGGAGAGCCAGGGGTGAAGGGCTGGGCCTGACCCAGCAACTGAGGGGAAAGGGCTGGGGGAGCCTCAGGGTGGGGGAAAAGCCAGAGGTGTCACGCTGCAACCTTGGCCTGGCCCTCCCTGGCAGCTGGGGGTAGGGTTGCCAGGTGTCTGGTTTTGAACCGGACAGTCCAGTATTTGAGGTTTCCGTTCGGGAAACAAATTGAGGAAATAGAAATGTCGGGGATTTTCTAAATAAGATGCAACGTTGATTGTGATGTCACGTCAAGTGTATTGTTGTTGAAGCCATCTGGCAGCCCTAGCTGGGGGAAGAACCAGGTCTGACTCGGCCCAACCCTTTCCAGCGGCTCGGGGGGGGGGGGATCAGGCAGAGCTGGGACAAACCTGGCTCTCCCGACAGATGTGAGGGGGGGGCGAGGCCCAGGGTAGACCGGCCTGCCGAGACCCTGCACCCCCAGCCCGCTCCTGCCCCCTCCTCCCAGCCAGACACCTACCCCCCGAGAGAGGGAGGTTGGCGAGCATAGTGAGCAGTGGGCACAGCCCCCTAGCACTCAAGAAATCCACTCACATCCCTGAAAACATCCAGAGGCTTTTCACCACTGTTAGGCATTGGCAGCTTTTGAAGGGCTGAATCTTGCTTTCCTTAGTTATGTGGCTGACTTAAAGGGGGCACTCGCAGGTGCAAACTGAGTGAATTACAGGAGTAAACTTAACAAGGTCTGATCTTTGGGGGAGGCAGGGAATTTTGATTTCAATGGGAGAGGAAGTGACCTTGTATTACCATGCCGACAAAGCGCAGCTCACTGGCTCCTGATACATTTTCCACTGAATACTTTCCCTTGTTACCCACTGTGCTGTACCAAAGGGGATTTTTGATCTTGAAGATTAATAACTAAAGCCCTCAATTTCTTTATCTGGGCAATGTCTTGTAGGCATATTTTACGAGGCATAAGGAATCTGTCATCAAAGGCTTTAGTGAGCGACCGATCTGTGTCTAGATGGCCACTTTTCATCGCTAAAGCTCCATGGTGACAAAAAGCGGTGGCCGTTTTTATGCTAATGAAGCGTGGGATATTTAAATCCCAGCTTCATTAGCAATTTTGGTATGTCTAATTTGCATCCCTCTGGCGACAGAGGGATGTAGTCTAGACATACCCTATGATGTGGTCGCTGAGCTTCCAAGAGGGGTCTGCCAGTGGAGGCCAGCTTTAAACTCTGTCTGAAGGTCTAAGTCACAGTGGGAGGGGGGCCAAATTACTCTTGGAACTATGCGTCACCACTGTTTCCTCAGGGGGGTGGCGTGCAGTGTTGTGGCTGTGTTCCTGGGGGCCTTTCTGCTCCCTGTCCGTAATCTTTGGTCCACTCTGTCCTTTTCATATGTGTTCCCTTTTTTTTAATTGTATGCTTTGGTATATATGGTTGTGACTATTTTCTTCCACTATTTGATCTGAGGAAGTGGGTCTGGCCCACGAAAACTCATCATCTAATAAACCATCTTATTAGTCTTTAAAGTGCTACATAGTCCTGCATTTTGCTTCAGCTACCCCAGACTAACACGGCTACATTTCTATCACTAGGCTTGACTTAAACATTCGTGTAAATGAATGCAACAGAGTGTGGGATGTTTGATTATACTAGGTCTGAATTTGGCTCGCCTAGTGTTTGAAGCAGAAAAAAATATCCATATAGTACTAGCCACCCCAAGAGATATTAGTCATCTTTATGGGTGGAGGCATATAACACAGGAAGGATGACTCAGTGGTTAGGGCATTCACATGGGATTTGGGAGACCTGGGTTTAGCTCCTGTTTTGCCACAGATTTCTTGTGTGACCTTGGTCAAGTCATTTAGTTTTTGTGCCTCGGTTCCTCATCTGTAAAAAGAGGATAGAAGCACTCCTCTGTTCTACACAGGTGTCGTCTCAATACAGTTAAGATTGCACTTAAAGTTGTTCAGATGCAATGGTTCTGGGGACCTAAGGTATCCAGAGGGATAAACATGTTTATGATATATTATAATATATAACTTTCTAATTCACCCATTTCAGCTGCCCCGAAGCCTTCAATTAAAACTAATCACACAGTTGTTTACTGGTGTATCATTCGCGTAGGCCAGATGTGCTGGGGCAAAGTATTTCCTCACACGATACATGGAAAATGGCTCCTTTACTCTAAAAGCAAACCTTGGGAAGAAGCTGAAGTTAGTTTTACCTGGGGCCAAAGTCTGTGGAGGTGAAGTTGCTGCCTTTGATAAAGTCTTCCTGCAGGCTTCAATCTGTTTCTGCATAAAAGTCACGCCTGCAACCGAGTGGAGGAAACCTGGTGGATACGAATGGCAAACTCATAAAGAGCAAATTTATTGGTTGACCATCTGAAAGAAATCAGGTATATCGATGCAATGCTGGTGCCGAGATGTCCCAGACAAAAAGGCCAGTGGTGCAGAGAGCAGTTAAATTACCTAGGGTGCGAAGTGGGGGTCTCCCACCCAGAACGCAAGCGCGCAGAAGCTGTTCAAGACATTAGACCACCCACCGATTCAACACTGTTATTTCGCTTCTCTGGGCTCTGTAATTACGTTTTGCCACACCATTGAGGATACCATAGAAATATTACAGCCATTCCCCATGAACTTGAAGTAATGGGGTTTATGCAGGGGGAAAAGGCCTACACGGGGACAAAAAAGAATCACAGACTCGTAGAATCCTAGGGCTGGAAGAGACCGTAGAAGGTCATCAAGTCCAGCCCCCAGCCCGAAGCAGGACCAATCCCAACTAAACCAGGGAGTGGGCCTGATTCCGACCCCATTTACACTTGTCTTCCACTCCACTGGAATGGCTCCTGTCTGTCACCGGTGTGATGAGAATCAAGCGTGGTGTGAGAGACATTGTATGTGCTGGCTGCCTAAAAAGAGGCAAGCAGTAAGAGCAGTGCAATTCACAATGATTATTTCCTGTATAGTGAAATGAACGTTTTTGTCTGCATAATTGGAGCAATATGTATTTGAGCCGCTCTCCCTAAAGGCGTATTATTATAATTGACCAATCCAAATCTTTTTTTTTTTTTCTGCTTTCCTCTGAAGAATCTGCTACTGGCCACTGTTGGAGATGGGAGTCTAAGCTTAGAGGGTCTGTTGTTCTGATGGCATAGAGGCTGCTCTTATGTTTCCAAAGGAATGAGTAAAACGGGCATGGGTCTGAGGAGTTGGAGGAAGGCAGGTTTGGTGAGAATGGTAACCTGTGGAGTTCAGCAGCCTGACATGTTGCACTTCAAAAGTTGTCCTCGGGTGGCAGGCCTGCCAACAGGGGGCAGCGCCAAGGGGGCAGTTGCTGCGGGGCCTAGAGATTCTAAAGGGGCTGAGGGGGCTGCCTTCATGGCTACTGCGCTGTGCACTCTAGAGCCCCGCATGGCACACTCCAGCCAGCTTTGAGGGCCAGGGGCAGTGGGGAGGGCGGTGCTGTATCATCTAGACAGTGCTGGGGATGGCTGTCCTAACCCAACATCTTCTGTCTGAGGCCTCACCTTTTCCAGGAGCATGAAGCCGGCCCCCCATCCTCACAATGCTCAGGAGCCCGGCAATCCTGTGGGCTCTGCTGACAGATAGTAGAAATGGCTACAAAACAGGACTTGGACACTGAGAATTAAACCCTTAGTTTTTCCATCTCTAAAATGGGAATAATCAGATTTACTCATCTCCTAAGGGTTTTGGGACCTTCATTCATTCATTCACTTTCAGATCTTTGGTGGAAGGAACCACAGGATTGTAAAATGAAGAAAGCTTTAGCATCCTTCATAACTTCAGAGACCCCCACATCCTGACACCAAACCAGCTGACAAGAGCTGACCATGCTCTTGCTGGCAAACACGGGAGCCCGACAAAGCTCCTGTATTGGAGACTTACCAAAAACACAGCAATGATAAAGCAATCCGCTAATGTATACTCACGGCCCACAGAGGGGGACAAATTGCAGATGAAGGGAAAGTTACTCTCGAGCTCAGGAGCAATTTGGGGAGGGAATATTATATGCGCCTCTTCAATATTCTCAGTAGTATTTAGCATTTGCACTTGCCTAGTATCTTGAGGGCAAGGATGGTCTTTTGATTGAAGGACTGGACTGGGAGATTTCGGTTTACCTACCCACTTTTATATTGACTTCTTGCGTGATGCTGGGCAGGACACTTAATCTTTTTGTGTGTCAGTTTTCCAGCAGTAAAATGGAGATACCACTAGGCTGTGTCTAGACGGGAAAGTTTTTCCGGAAAATCAGCCGCTTTTCCAGAAAAACATGCCAGCTGTCTACACTGGCCGCTTGAATTTCCGCAAAAGCACTGACGATCTCATGTAAGATCGTCAGTGATTTTCCGGAAATACTATGCTGCTCCTGTTCGGGCAAAAATCTTTTTCCGAAAGACTTTTGCGCAAAAGGGCCAGTGTAGACAGCACAGTAGTGTTTTCTGCAAAAGAGCCCCAATCGCGAAAATGGCGATCGGGGCTTTTTTGCGGAAAAGTGCGTCTAGATTGGCCACGGATGCTTTTCTGCAAAAAACGCTTTTCCGGAAAAGCGTCCTGCCAATCTAGACACGCTTTTCCGGAAAAGCGTCCTGCCAATCTAGACACGCTTTTCCGAAAATGCTTTTAACGGAAAACTTTTCCGTTAAAAGCATTTCTGGAAAATCATGCCAGTGTAGACGTAGCCCTAGAGTATGAACACCAGAGTTATGGATTGCTCAGTCAACCACATACCTCATTTGGAACCCAAAGTATGCTATCAGGCAGCAACAGAGACAAAGGGAAAAAACAGCAAATACGGTACTGTGTTAAACCTAAACTACTACAAATAAAGGGAACATTTTAAAAAAATTGACAGATAAGGAAACTGTTTCTGTGCTTGTTTCATTTTAAATTAAGATGAGGTGCAGTCGACCAGGTATCAAAGTTCCCTGAGGGAGGCTTATGGCCTTGCCACACTCTGCCCCAGAAAAAGACAATAGAAATGTCCTCCAGGCAGGCTAGAGTGGCTGCAAGGGTAGCAGCCAGTTAGGGGCCAGGGAGACCCTATAAAAGGAGTCAGGACCAGAGTAAGCTCAGTGCCTCTGGAGTTCTCAAGGAGTGCAGATCAGGTGTGAGGGGATGGGGATGAGGATGGGGATGGGGTGAGAGAGAGTGAGAGAGAGAGTGAGCAGCAGTAGCATGGACAGCTCTGTGTGGAGACCTATTGGAGATTTGGGGAGAGGGGAAAGACGACTATGTTAGGACTCTGAGATGAAGCCCTTGGGTAAGAGCAAGGATAGGGTATGTCTACACTTGCACCCCCTTTTGAGAGAAGGGTGCAAATGAACAAATTCAAAATAGCAAATAAAGCTGGGATTTAAATATCCTGAGCTTCATTTGCATATTCAAATTATGGTGCTATTTCGAAATAACAGATGCTGTTAAGACACGGTTATTTCGAGAAAAAACCCTTCTCTCAAAATAACTGGTAAACCTCATTGTATGAGGAACTTTAATTAGAAGCCAACAGTTTCCACCTGCCACTCACAGCACACACTCCATGAGGGGGAGAGGGAGGGGAAAGGAGAAGGGGAAAAAAAAAGCCTCACTCACAAACACAGGGAAAACAACAACAACAACAACAACAACAACAACAACAACAACAACCACCCACACACACACACACACACACACACACACACACACACACACACACACACCAACCAACTCTCACTCAGAAACACAAGCTCAGGACACAGCAAGAAAGCCCCAAACACAACACACACTTCCCTCAAGAATCCTGTATCTGCTTCTCCTCTACCTGGAGAACTCCCTCTCTAAACTCCCTGTTAGCACTCACCTGTTCGCAAGCTCCTTAGTCACTTGCCCACTGCTTTATAAAGCCCTGGACTGCCTGAAAGTCCCTCCCCCTACCAAGGCTCAGCCAATCAGCAGAGGCTTCTAGAATTCAAACTTTAATTAGAAGCAATTTTTCGTATCTTGACATCGCGCCTGTTATTTCGAAATATAATCAAAATAACAGGTGCTCTATTCTGACATCCTAGTAAACCTCAATCCACGAGGATTAGGGGACTTCTCGGAATAGTGCTCTATTTTGAAATTTGGTGCTGTTTACACAGCACTAAATTTCAAAATAGACTATCTCGAAATAAGCTTGAAATAAGGTACGCAATTTGTGTAGCTCAAATTACGTAGCTTATGTCGAGCTATCACTGTAGCTGCACCCCAATGCTCCCAGAAGGTGCAATATACAGTGGTGTCAGTTGTATATTTTTCATGAGGAGCCCCTGCTGGACTGAAGGAAATATGAGCAAAGGGCTTAAAAGCAAAACTGGTTTTGTTTGCTGGCTAGCCTAGATGAGATAAAAAGGCACTGCTGTACTGTTCCTGCAGATAAATCTCCATCGTTGCCTTGTACTTCATTTAACTTCAGCTCTGGGGAGATAGGAAATGAATGCTCCCTTTTAGCAGCGCTGTGTTCCATGGGGGCAGGGGACTGGACTCGATGACCTCTCGAGGTCCCTTCCCGTCCTAGTATTCTATGAGTCTATGATCAGGAGCCATCATTCTAACTTGGGCGAGTGAGCTCTCACATAGGATGGTTTTTACTGACTTCCTGCTCTCGGGAATATTGACATTTATTTATTTTTTCTCTGTCAATATTTATCACCTGGATAAAACAGCTTGATATTCACTTCAGCAAAAGTCCGTATCCGATTATGACCATTGTATGGGAGGGTAGGTTGCAGAGAGAATGTGACTCAGATGTAAGATTGCACAGTGAGACATTTAATCAATGGCGACTAGAGTCCAGGAGCCTGCGTCCCAGTCCTCCGCTCTACACCAGTGCTGCTACACTTACATTTAACAAAGTTATCAGGTTAGTCCCAATGTCACAGGATTGAGCTGGTCACAAAGTCTTCAAGAAGGAATAAATATCTTCTGGCTTTTTCTAATACATTTCCAGATGTATTGACTGGTACCATGTCCTAATTCAAGATTTAACTGGGTGGCAGAATAATTGCTAAACCAAGTGTTTGATTGCTGGGAGTTACCCAAGACTCAACATACAAACAGACTGTAAGTTTTATGTCACAGGTTAAGTAACACATTTTGCATATAGTCTGAGAGAAGCAGATGAAGCCCACAGTGAACATTTTACAGGCCCTTTCTTCTCTACCTCTGAAAGACTGAGGCATGAAACATCTTCTAGTGCTTGTGTTAGTAAGTGCAACTGCACCTCACTAATTAACTGATTTAATTGGAGAAAGACAAATAGACTTGGCACACTAGCTCTTCTGTATAATAGCAAAGGGAAACACAAATGTGTCCAGAGTCTTTTCAGACCCTGAATGTTACCAAGGTTATACGGTGGTGTTGTGGCCATATCAGCTCCAGGATATTAGAGACACAAAGTGGATAAGCAACGAGGAGTACCGTAGCACCGTAAACACTCACAGATTTATTTGGGCATAAACTTTCATGGGTAAAAACCATTTCATCGGAGGCATCTGATGAAGTAATTTTTACTCACAAAAGGTCATGCTCAAATAAATCTATTAGTCTTTAAAGTGCCACAGGACTTCTGATTTTGAAGATGCAGATTAACACGGTTATCCCTCTGAAAGATGGATGAGGTAAAAGACACTGGATTCATGGCTTATAACAATCTGTCAACCACTCACCCCCATTTTTGTCTTAACACCTCTGTAGTCATAACAGGCCACTCCACAGTGAATGGTCCTTTGAAATATGTGCTAGTTACTTGTGCTAAACTACTTGTCTGATATTGTATTTAGCTTTCACTCTCCGAGTGTCTTTCCCAAACACGAAGACGAGTGCTGCAGTTTGAAAGTTCATCTCTCTCACCAACAGAAGTTGAGCCAATTAAAGATATTACCATAGATATGATCATTTTGTCATTTGGGGAGGGGGGCATTCACAGGACACTCCAAAGAGTTTGAACAAAGTGTCCAAGGAAGAGAAAGCAACTATAATAAAATAAAGCAAGAAAAATGTTCTCCAACTGCACATTTTTCTAAGGAATCTCAGAAGTATCCACCCCTGGGATATAGCTATTGTATGTAGGTCACCTGTCACTTTAAGGTGACATTCTACTGTGCTTGCAATAGTTCTAGTTGCGAAATTCATGAGCAGTCTTCAGAAATCGACTTTCAAATTAAGCCCATGAGAGAAACAGTGTGGAGAGGCCACCGATTGGGAGTCACCAGATCTCACTTCAGTAGCTTATCTGTCACTCAGACCTGCTGCAGAACCCAGGGCTGGTGGCTTTCACCTCTGGAAGCATATTTCTGAGTGCTTGTCTATTAAGAATGAATGCTCCTTGCATAGATGCTGTCTCTTTGTCTACATTATGGGTGGCTCAGTGACATAGCTTCACTGCTATCACAATGCTGCTGTAGGGCAGACCAGGGGTGGCCAAACTTACCAATTTGCTGAGCCCTGGCAGGTGCGTTCCGCCTTGTCTCTCTAATAGCCTGCAATCTGTTATCTCATCCCCTATACCACCACCCAGCTGCCAGGCTAAGGTCCTGAGCTTCCCCTACACCAGTGTTTCTTAAACTGTGTTCCATGGAGAACAGAGTTCAAAATGGCTGCCCTTAAAGGGGCAGGCAAACTTTTTTTTTTGCTCAATAACTTTCCCCCTGACACTTTTTTCTCTTCTGTTCAATAACTCTCCCTGCCCCCTAGGTTTTTTTTTTTTTTTTGCTCCACCAAATATCCTTGGTGCTCCTCATAAAAAGTTTGGTGTTCCTCGGTCTTAAAAAATGTAAGAACCACTGCCCTACAGTCTGATAGGTGAAGAATGGGGGTGTAGCTGCTTTCTACAGCAATGGGAGGGGTTCGTCCGTAGTTTGTAGGAACTCCACCTCCCCAGGCAGCTAGTTTGATAGAAGCATTATTCTGTTGACCCAGCTGTATCTATGCTGCAGGCATACTTATGGACAGGCTCACTGATGGGAGGGGGAAGGGGATCTGGGGATACAAAAGCAAGTGTCCCTGGGTCCTTTAAATTGCTGAAGGCTCAGAGAGGGGGAGGACAGAGGGCTTGGAGAGGCTCTGAGGGCCTAGTTCTAGCCCCACCCCTTCCACCTGAGGCCCTGCCTCTTCTGGGGGCATGGAGTTGACAGCACTCAGGGATGGGGATTTTTCAATCTCCTGAGCACCATAGCGATATTGACCTACCTTTTAAGTATAGACCAGGCCTTTATGTGTCTGGAATTTTCAAAAATGACTAGAGGATTTAGGTGCCCAACTCCCATGAAAAGGAAGGATGTTCTATGCCTAAATTCGTAGTGGCTTGAAATAGCTCAGCTGATGTGTTTGCATGGTGTCCGGTCCAAGGAAAGCCCAATCTTGATGGGGGTGCCGCTCTTTTATAAGGAATGTGGGGGGAGAAATTCATTGCTGTTGCCTAACTGCTCTCTCTCTTTGCATCTTTGAATATTTCCTTTCATATGTTTTCCATGGCATGAACGATGGTGCTATCTGATGGGGGAGGGAGTGCTGGTTGAAAAGTCAAGCACTTGAGACGTAGGTATACAGTTTTTATCCTTTGTCCACTGTTATTCCTGCCCAGACAGAATGCCAGCAGCAAAATTATCTCTGTTATGTCTCTGCTGCAGCTCTGCGTTTCAGACTCCGTATTTCCAAAGGCTGTTTTAAGGTTAAGCTCCCGTTTGTTCTGGCTTGTTATGACATTCAAGGTGCAAAATGCAAAACAGCAGGGGCTTCCATGCCTGATAAGATATTAACTGGAGAAGCCTACATGTGAAGGTGATCATATGTTAGCACGATACAGGAGAAAGAACTGCACTGAAAATGTTGAGAAATCATCGCAGGAAAAAATGGATCATTGGCAAACTGTTTCTGGCCAGCACAAAGGAAGGGGAGGAGAAGGGAACACCTCTCCCCATCAGCTTAATCAGATAGTTGCAAACTCAAAGGCACAAAGAACAAGATTAGATGGCATGTTTTCCCCCCATTCTCAGGGGGCGCCTTCATCATGTGGCTGAAGGTAGAGGTCCTATTGAAAGGAGCACAAACATTATTGGTTTCTTTATATACATTGAGTTGTCAATGAAAGCCTCCAGGCGCTGGCAAATATTGTAACAAATGAATGGCTGTCTAGGGCTTCGGTGCTATCATTGTGCTACACGCTAGAGCAGCGCAGGACATTCATGGCCATAGCAGGAATAGAACCCAGGTAGGTCTCCCGTTCCAAAACCCTGCTCGTTGGGCTTTGACTGTTGACAGTATGAGGTTTATGATGCACATTGGAGCGGTTCTCATTCTATACAGAGCCAGGTGTTTTCTTCAGTCAACAGGTGTTGGGCAGGATAGAACTTATGTCAAGTATAGCCTCAGTCAGTCTACTGCTGAGTGAGTGTCCTACTGTGGAATCTTAAGAGGGGTCTCTCTTTGCTGGGTCAGATGTAATTGCATAGGCCAGTTTGCTTTCTCCTTTTTCATGCTGGCTGTCTTTATCCCAGCCATCGGTTTTCTCCATTCTGGGCTTAGTGCACTACACGTATGGCGTTTCTTAAGCTCATTCAGCTCAGTTATTGTCCATCCGCTTTCTCAGCCACTGCCAAGAGAGTCTCTGCTGTACCTTGCTTTCTCCATAGCCCCCTGCTCACTGGTGGCACACATGGTTAGAAGAGTCTAATCAGAGTCCATGGTACCATATTTACAAACAAGACACAGGGTGAAATCCTGGCCCCACTGAAGGATGGGTAAACTTCCTGTCAGCTTCAATGGGGCCATGATTTTGCTTATGCTCCTTGCCTCTAAATTGTTCAGAGTCTAAATATAATGAGATCCAAATGCACGGATTTGGAGTCTTGCAATTTGTCGCTGTTCCATATTGGATTCCAGACCATGGCACAGAGGCTTTTAAACATTGTATTATGAAATAGTATCATTGGACTCCCTTTAGGAAAGTCAGGCTCTTGGAGAGGGCAGAGCTAGGGAGAAGGAGTGGGGAAACTAGCCAAGGAAAGTGGGTTCAGAGGGGGGATTGGAAGGAAGGAGTGGGGATACCCCCAGCTGCTTAGAAAAAGAAAAAGGAGGGTGCTCTCCATAGAGAGGGTAGCAAAAGAAACACAGAGTGGAGGAGTGAAAAGAGCTAGGTGAAACGGAGCTGTGCACATCCTCGCAGGTGAGAACGTGCCGCCTGATATCCCACTGCCTGGTGATGTAATTTACTCCTGTGCAAAATAATTGGCACCCTTCTGATAGGGCCACAGTTTATCCTCACATTGCACAGGTGTAAATGACAATGCCAAGCGAGGGCAGTAGAGAATCAGGCTTAGGTATTATTAGCTCCATTTTCCAGAGAGTGATGAGGCACAGACGGCCTGTGGTTTGCTCGTGTTCATGCAGAAAGTCTGTTGTAGAGAATGCGGTAACACTCAGACCTTTTGAATCCCAGGCCGGGGCCTTCGCCACAAGACCTTGCTCTCTAGACAACCAAGTGATGAGGTGATATTGATGGATAGTCACCTGCTATTTTAGTTGGGTTGATGTCACACCAAACCTCCTACTTCCGTTCTTTCAGTGATCTCAATTGTGGTCTCTTCTTGATGTACCTTCTAGCAATGGCTCACAAATAGATTTTTGGTCCTTCCCCTCACCCTTTTCCTTCTCACACGCAAAAAGGTGTTAACATTCCTGAGGGGACTGGAGAGGGAGATCATTGGCACATTCTACATGCTGTCCTCATGGCTTTACCCTCATTCCTGGACTCTGCCCCTCCTTGGGATGGCAGCAGGCTTCAAAGTTAAGGTAAGTTCACACCTCTTGGAGGTATTGTGTGAGACAGATGTCAGCTACACTTTTCAAGCCACTCTCTTCATCCATCAGAGCATTCAAAAAAAAAAGAAAGAAAGGAAGCTGAGAGTCTGTGTCGAGGCTGAGCTGGGGCTGTTGGAACATATTTATTATGCCTATGCATTAATGCAGGCATGGTTGGAAGTGGGAAGTCAGAGAAGTAGGAAAGCAGAACAAAACAAGCTAATCTCTAGGCCGGTTTCCTTTTCTCCTTTTCAAGTCTGCATTGGGCACGTGGCTGCTGCCACATGTTGTCTAACCAGCGTGGTTTTACATGCTTTGCTCAGGAAATTAATCTGGAAACAAGATAAGGGAACACGAGGCTATCCAAAGTAAATCGCTGCCTTGTACAGTGCTGCTCCTGTTGTTTTAATAATGCAGTGTAAGAAAAAGGGCTGGCCTGAAGGCACCTATCTGATTGTCTAATTAAATCTCCAACCTTTGCAAGTGTGTGGCAATAGCCATGTGGTGAGAATTACTCAGATATGTTCTGGGTAACAATCTTACACTAGCTGGATTCCTGGAATCTGATTCCATCTTTCAATTGCATTATTTTAAATTCTTTAATCTTCCTTTCACACAAGCTACTCACCATTTTTTAAATAGAATAAGACAGACCATTAAAACAAAAACTGAAATTGCCAGCTAGCTGAAACCATTCAGGGCAACGTCCTATCTCCAACAGTAGCCAGCACTAAACACCTCTGAGGAAGGTGTCAGAAATCTGATGATAGGCATAGGGAAGTTTATTTTCCATTCCAGACAGTGAACAAATAGCCTGATCATGAAGAATGATGACTTCAGAACCTTTAGTGCTTTCTTCATCACAATGGGTTCTTTAAATTAAAAAGAACCCATAGGTATGATTATATTTAGTCTTACAATATGTATACCAGTCTGGTGGTTCTGGTGGGCTTTACTCATATAGGTTTTGATTGCTCAAGGCTGGTGATACTGGAACAGTGGCCAGCTGGTTCCTTTAATTTCTTGTGGCAATGAATTCCACTGGTTAACTTTGTGGGTTTTTAAAATCATGTTAATCTTTTCCTTTTAAGTGTGTTGCCTTTCAAATACCATTCTGCCCTCTTGCTCTAGTAGTTATATGGGAAGGCTGAATAACAGGCTTTAAGGTCAAAAGGGACCTTTGTGATAATTTGTTCTGACTTCCTCACCTTGTAATTTCTGCACCAAACCCACCATTTTTTGAGCTGTTGTCTCTCTTTCTCAGAAAGACACCCAGTCTTGGTTTAAAGGGCAAATAGGAGGGCATGCATGACATTTTATATAAGTGATTATTTTATATACATGTATTTTTGCTTATTCGTCTTCTCTACGTTATGCAGTATGAAGAATTTCAAACTCTACTTGTATTTTCTTTCTTCTTGCTTTCTGTGCACTTCATGGAACCCTTCCTATTCCTGTGCCCTTAGAGATAGATATTTAGCAGCTGTCATCATGGTATGTGTGTACAGATGTTCAGGAGAACCACAAAGTTACAGGTGCGGATGTCCCCAGGCATATGCCAGTACCTGGCGGGGGCAGCATGCTGTGTCGTGGAGATGGTCCGCCATATAATTGGGTTAAAGTTCATGTGTATTTTCCCACTAATAATGGCATGGCTGGAAATATTAGAAAACAAGTATTGTCATCAAGTGAATTGAAGTTGGTATGCTATCAAGTGGTATTTTAGTGCTGGTGAGAAACTAGGGAATGCCACTTCAACAGAAGGAAGCAGCTAGCCTTGTTTTTGTCTATAGCATAACAAACGTACTAGACACCACCCAAAGCGTACATTGTCGGACTCTGGAAGCGTCTTATCTTCGGGCTCTGTTGACATAAGCAAACAAGGCATTGTATTAACTCTTTTGCACTTTAGAATGTCATCAATTCTTCCTGACAAAAATACAGCTGCGTGATGTACTGTGGGGTATATCTGAACACTGTTTAAAGGCTACTCGGTGCTGTGGTCAGAATGGTGTAACACAGAAAACCTTATGGTGCTTATCCCCAGTGATCTGTTTTCTGAGGTCTCTTCCAGCCCTAGAATTCTATGATACATTTGTAAGATAGCACCCAAAATGTGCTAAGTGTGGTTCCTAAAGGAACGCACAGTGCTCTGAGCAGATGAACTAGCTATAAGTTAAGTAAAGGATGAATATAGGCAAGCAACACGGGAATGCAGAGGCAAGATTAGAAAGGCAAAGGCACAAAATGAGATCAAACTAGCTACAGGCATAAAGGGAAACAAGAAGACCTTTTATAAATACATTAAAAGCAAGAGGAAGACCAAGGACAGGGTAGGCCCACTGCTCAGTGAGGAGGGAGAAGCAGTAACAGGGAACTTGGAAATGGCGGAGATGCTTAATGACTTCTTTGTTTCGGTCTTCACCGAGAAGTCTGGAGGTGTGCCTAACGTAGTGAATACAAGCAGAGAGAGGGTAAGTTTAGAAGATAGGATACACAAAGAACAAGTTAAAAATCACTTAGGAAAGTTAGATGTCAGCAAGTCACCAGGTCCTGATGAAATGCATCTCAGGATACTCAAGGAGCTGATAGAGGAGGTATCTGAGCCTTTAGCTATGATCTTTGAAAAATCATGGAAGACAGGGGAGATACCAGAAGACTGGAAAAGGGCAAATATTGTGCCCATCTATAAAAAGGGGAATAAGAACAACCCAGGAAACTACAGACCGGTCAGTTTAACGTCTGTCCCAAGGAAGATAATGGAGCAGGTAATTAAGGAAATCATATGCAAACACTTGGAAGGTAATAAAGTGATAGGGAATAGCCAGCATGGGTTTGTGAAGAACAAGTCATGCCAAACTAATCTGATAGCTTTCTTTGATAGGATAACGAGCCTTGTGGATAAGGGAGAAGCGGGGATGTCATATACCTAGACTTTAGTAGGGCATTTGATACGGTCTCGCATGATATTCTTATTGATAAACTAGGCAAATATAATTTAGATAGGGCCACGATAAGGTGGGTGCATAATTGGCTGGATAACCGTAGTCAGAGAGTTGTTGTTAACGGTGCTAAATCCTGCTGGAAAGGGATAACAAGTGGAGTTCCACAAGGGTCTGTTTTGGGACCCGTACTGTTCAATATCTTCATCTATGATGTAGATATTGGGATAGAGAGTACGCTTATTAAGTTTGCAGATGATACCAAACTGGGTGGGGTTGCAACTTCTTTGGAGGATAGGGACATAATTCAAAATGACCTTAGCAAGTTAGAGAAATGGTCAGAGGTAAACAAGATGAGGTTTAATAAAGAGAAATGCAAAGTGCTCCACTTAGGAAGGAACAATCAGTTCCATACATACAAGATGGGAAGCGACTGTCTAGGAAGGAGCATGGCGGAAAGGGATCTAGGGGTCATAGTGGACCACAAGTTGAATATGAGTCAACAGTGTGATGCTGTTGCAAAAAAAGCAAATATGATTCTAGGTTGTATCAACAGGTGTGTTGTAAGCAAAACTCGTGAAGTCATTCTGCCGCTCTACTCTGCACTAGTTAGGCCTCAGCTGGAGTACTGTGTCCAGTTCTGGGCGCCACATTTCAAGAAAGATGTGGAGAAATTGGAAAGGGTACAGAGAAGAGCGACAAGAATGATTAAAGGTCTAGAGAACATGACCTATGAAGCCAGGCTTCATGAACTGGGCTTGTTTAGTTTGGAAAAAAGAAGATTAAGGGGGGGACATGATAGCAGTTTTCAAATATCTAAAAGGGTGTCACAAGGAGGAAGGAGAAAATTTGTTCCTCTTGGTTTCTGAGGACAGGACAAGGAGTAATGGGCTTAAAGTGCAGCAAGGGAGGTTTAGATTGGACATTAGGAAAAAATTCCTAACTGTCAGGGTGGTCAAATATTGGAATAAATTGCCAAGGGAGGTGGTGGAATCTCCCTCTCTGGAGATATTTAAGAACAGGTTAGATAGACATCTGTCAGGGATGGTGTAGACAGAGCTTGGTCCTGCCTTGAGGGTGGGGGGCTGGACTCGATGACCTCTCGAGGTCCCTTCCAGTCCTATGATTCTATGATTCTATGATAAGTTAAGTCAAAATATAGATGAAGGGTGGGAGAAAGGAATACCAATATAAGCAAGTGATTGGTGCAGTAATATTCACAGCCCTTGCTAGTTCCATTGACTTGTTTTCTCTTATGGCTTTAGTGATTAGATACCCGCTGATAGGTAAAACCAAACCTGGGACCTCTGGAGCTTAGTTTACGAGCCTCTTCAGCTTGACCTAAAAGCCAGCTGGTTGTCAACTAAGTCTGTAAAGGAAACTCATCCTCTCTTTCTGTAAGTGGTCTAAGTGCCACTTCATAGGACAGTGAACCACACCCAGTAGGTATGTGAGTAATAATTACAGTCACACCCAGAGAAACTAACAGATCAAGGCCACATGGTTCTAGGCGCTCAAAGACATGTACTTGGCTCTGGCCCTGCAAAGAATTAAGCATCTGTGTAATGTTACCTGTGAAAGTAGTCTTATCTAGTTACACTTTTTTTGTAGGATCAGGAACCGATAATGCTATGGTTAAAGATGAGAAGTTGCATTTATTATTGATTTAGTCTTTATGGAGAGGTTCTGTACATAAACTCTTTGTCTTTAAAAGCCTTCAGTAGTTGTGTTGTTTTTACACCCTTTATACAGCATCCAAACCCAAGCTACAGACACAGGTTGTATAAAGACCATCTAGCATGTTTTGTTGCATTATTTTCTTGACTTTTATTCTCAGCCCTTCTAACTAATTGAAATGTGATCGTTAAGGCAGACTCACTTTGCTTGGGAGGGGGGGAAGAGATCAAATTGTGAAATTCTCATGTTAATCATGTGAAAATATTCCCTAATTTCTTCAGTGACTAATTTATTGGTCTGTAGATCATTGGCCACAGGCAATCTCTGTGGTAACTTATGTAACTTTTTCAAGCGACTAACCCACATAAATTTCAGCATGAATTTCAAATTGTACATTTGTAATTTTCACAGTTGACAATTTATGTTGTGTTAATTAATTACGGTATCCAGTGAGAGAACAGAAACCATACCATGTGATTTATGTAACTAACCAACACTGCATATTAAAAACACCCTGGAATTCGCTGCAGGTGAACATTTGTATGTTTAAGCTCTCTACATAAGAATATTCAAAAGGATGAAGCGTGAGTGTTCAGATAGTCACAGAAAGTGAATGAGAAGTCAGGGACATGTTGAACCAGGAATTCACCTTCAAACTCAGACAAATACCCATAGAAACCTTTTCCTTCACTGTTCACTTAGTTTCATTCAAAATGTCCTGGAAGCACTGGCTGAATCAGAAATGTGTTGTACTAGGAATGAGCCAGGCAGGCCTCATTTGTTAATTGGAATTCTAGAGAATCACAGCATCTCACGGTAGGGTATCAGATTATAATTAAATGGAGAAAGAGGAGGGAACCAAAGAAGAATGCATTAGGTCAGAAGGCTTACAGGGAGAGGAGAAGGCATGGACATGAGCAAAATTTGGGTAATATGATGAAACAAAGAGATATTCAAGCTGAATATCAGAGAAAGCTTGTTAATTGTGGAATCAATGTTAGACTCAGGAATAGCCTCTCGGGAGAAGTGGGATGGTGAAGTCAGGCTAGAAACACACTCAGAAATGTCTTGCCTTGAAGAATCAGGTAAAGGAGGAGGTAACCAAGGGCTGTTTTCCACTCCCAAGTCCTGGGAGTCTCTAATATCCTCATGCCTTCTCAGATGTTTCAGATACACCCTTAACATGTCTCCCACACAACATCTCCTAGGTACAGAGTGAACTCATCTATATAATGCCAGATTAGCCAATATGCAACACTCTGTATATACACCAAGGCTGGAATATGTGCAATCCATAGCTGCTGCTGCTATCAAGGTGTCTGGGAAGGATGAGCAGCTGTCTGCTGTTATACATTATGCTGATACTTCAAGAACCATGAATTCTCCTTGTTTTGTTCAGGACACATAATTAAATACAGAGGTACATCAATGACAATCTGCAGTTGCTTCAGTCTAAACATTTGACCTTACTTGAACTTGTTAAAATCTGATGAGGAAGCTCTCCTGGAGTTTAATTTTCTGCTTAGAGAGGTAAGACTAGAACAAACAAAAAAAAAAGCCCATCACCCAAACTATTACTCAGCCCTCATACTTGCCAAGAGATCTAAGACAATCCACACCAATTTGTAGAGATTACATTTCAGTGCTTTTTGCGACACCATTGTATAGCCAGCAGAGGGAGTATAAGTTAATTAAGAACCCCTCAGAAGCTGTGTAGACATCCCCAATGAAATTGGTGCAGGTTCAAGGAAGTAAACAAACAAACAAACAAAAAGGTGAAAACAAAAGGGTGTTAATTTCAAGCTCCAGAAATTCTAGGACCAGTCCTATGGAGAATAACCAGAAACCAGAACAAAATCTTCCTGACAGCGAAATCAACATAACTGGTGCACAGTCTCTTTAGGGAAGTTGGAGAAGCCCCTTTTCTGGAGGCATATAAACCAAAGAGAACAACGTACTAGAAAATATAACAACTTTTTTTGTGAGGTTACTTTACAATGTTGGCAACACCCATTATATTAATTATTAGTCTCACAACATTTTTTGTTTTTTTCTTAAAGGGCCAGCTCCTGAATTGATTTTATTACATGAAAATCTCAGCATTAATTTAAACAAGCAGTTTTCTAGCTCTCATAGTTGTGGGTCAAGCTTGAAAATGGGAGCAGAGTTCACCCTAAAGACTCATATACCAAAAAGCAAATAAGAAGATCTACTATTAATAATTGTTGAAGTATCATGATTTTAAGCCAATCTCATGATTATTTTAGGGTCGGATTGAATGATGATTGAATATTTTGGGTTGGCAAAGCTGTGAATATTCAATCTCCTAGTCAAAGACACTAGATCTTTGCCAGCAGAGTCCAGAGAAGTTAAATTTAGCTCTACGTCTTTCAGATTTTTCCCCCTACAAAATGTGTATGTGGAGACTGTTGAAACTGTATTTACTATCTGTAGTTTTACAACATTTAAGTGAAGACCATATGTTTTGGGCAATTTATTTGAATTTGTAGAAAAATTCTCCTTCGGATCCAGATATAATCTTTCAATTTTGAGACCAATTTGGCCTTGTAATGTTCACCCTGTGAACAGCCACCAAACAAACTCATTATCTCTCTTCAAATCCTTCCTTAAAACTCTCCTTCTCCATGATACCTACAAGAATCTTGACAGTGGTTAGGCTCTTGAAACCACTGTTATCATAGTGACCAATTGCTCTCCCATTGGTAAGTCTTTCTCTTTCCATTGTCTTTTGTCATAGATTAAGGCCATATCTTCACTACAGGGACAATTGATGATGCTGTGATTGATCTTCTGGAGTTTGATTTAGCGGGTCTAGTAAAGACCTGCTAAATCAAACTCAGAGGGCATCTTTGTCAGCGCTGGTACTCCTGCTCCTCATGAGGAGTAAGGAAGCCAATAGGAATGTTTTTGCCCATCAATTTCTCGCTGTGGAGACTGCGTGGAAACTTGAATTAAGGTACGTGAACTCCAGCTACATAATTTACATAGCTGGAGTTGCATGTCTTAATTCGACCTTCCCCTATAGTATAGGCCTGGCTTTAGATTATGAGCTCTGTGGGGTAGGGGCTGTTTTATTCTGTGTTTGTATAGTACCTCTTGTAGTAGTGTTATGCTCCTTGGCATTACTATACTACAAATAATAAAATAATAATTACATTCATTCTTTTGCACATTTGGGATGTTCTTCTTTATCTATGCAGTCATCTGCCCACGAAAGCTCATGATGCCATCTACATGCTTTGTTAGTCTTTAAAATGCTACTATACTATTTGTTGTTGTTTAAGTTTTTCCTGTTACAGACTAACCCGGCTACCCTTCTGAAGCTACTGAAATGATGTAATTCATAGGATTAAAGGGTTCAATGCCAAATATCTTGTCAGATGTAAAATTGAGGAACTGACCTCTAATGCTTGTTAATCATTTGCAACTAAATTTGTAATTTTTCTTAGTGCATTTGTAGGAGTGAGGGGTACAATCACCAGCTTCCATTCATATTGCAGTTTAGATAGTTCTGTTCTGACTGCATGCTATAAACTCCCCCTGTATTTTCAGTTACATATAAGTTTCTTCTCTCCCTCTGTAAACTGTGATACAGTGCTGCTGTGCACTGTTAAATAGCGTTTGCATTCCAATCAAGCGGTAGTTGTGTTTCAGTTATGAATAGAACTGAATGAATAATTGATTTTTTTTCCAGGTAGGTGGATGGGAACTGTTGGAACAGAAACTGATTTTTTTTCATCTTTTTCTGGTTGAAACAAAAATCTGAAAGATTTTCTTTGGGTTGAGCAAATAAACATTTTCTAAACGAAATGCCACTATCAAATGTTCTGATTTTTTCCTTTAAACTCCTATTTTATAAATTTGGTGGAAACTATTCCCCAAATTTCTCTCAAATTCGTGAACAGTTTTGATTGTGCTGAAACTGGATTTATTAGTGAAATTACCTTTTGCTGCTAAATTTCATCTATCTGTAGTGATGAATAATGAGACATTGAAAACTGTATCACAAAGCATTATGCACAACTGGGCTAAATGAAGGCAGGTGGACTTATTTGGGGCATTTCCTAACTTTGGAGTGCTTGGCTTTGCAATTTGAAATGAAAAAAACAATGGAGTTAGGTGTGGGTTGGGTGTGTACTGTTCTTTGGGTGACCTGTCCCTTGCTAGAGACTCTAATGTTCTTTACAGTGATGGAAGGCCCCTGAGGGGCAGAGGGGGGACGACATAGGAGGTAATTTCTCTGGGGCCCGGTGTTCCAAGCATCAGCAGTGCCAGGAGGCCTGGTTCTTTTAAATCACCATTGGAGTGCAATACAGTGCACTCTGGGTGACTCTTGTGACTGCCTGGGGAATTGGGGGTGGGGCATGCTCCAGGCTGTGCTGATGGCAGGGGGGCCTGGCACAATCTGGGGGGCGCTAAGGGCCTGCTGTTCTCAGCCCCACTCCTTCCACCTGAGGCCCCACCCCTTCTGGGAGGGGAGCACAGAGCTGTCTTTCCTCCCCCCCCCCCCCCCAGCCTTGCTCAGGTGCCTGGCAAGGCTGTCTGTTCCCCTGAGTGATGGTATTGGAGAATCACCCAGACATGTGCTAACTTGAGATTTAGACACATCCTAGGTGTGCTGATACAATATGCACAGTATTTATGACTATCCGTGTCTCCATCCTGTAAGTCGGGGACCGTCACCTCAGACACATTAGCGCAAGCATATGGCTTCCTGCACTAAACTAGGCTCATGGATATTTGGCATTGCTTGCAAATCCTACTGTAGAAAGCTGGCATTGGGCAGAGTGCCTGGGGCAGCACGGCTTACCTGGGTTGTACTGGCGCTGTTACTTTTTCTTGAGGCGATTAGAAATGGGCTCCGTCTGCAACACCAGATCTGACTCTCCTGCTGGAGCTTTGGGGACGTTCCCATCCACATTTGAACGTGACGACTCAGACCTCGGTCTGTCATGGACTGAGTCAGAACACTGACTCCTCACAGTCCTCGTTCCTAGGGATGTTCGGATTGAGACTTGATTCGGGATCTGAAATTGGTGACTCAGACCCCTCTTTGGAAGCAATCCAGCCATACCCAGAGCTTGCAAAGGTCACTGAGTTTACTCCTCACGTAACTATCTCAACTTTGCTACTCTCCCTGGCAGCCTGTCCACAGCAAGGTGACAGGACATTGTGTGCTAATTCAGAGGGACTTTATTTTATGGTTTTAGCGCCTACAACTTGCACCATCACCTTCCTCTCTTCCCTGCAACCGTCTGCCCACTCTCAGCTGCCCCAGCCCTGCCACGACTACATTCTGCAGTCTGCTTTACTCTGCTTTGCTCTGCACATTCTCTCCGGAGGAGTCAGCAAGCATCAGCGTTATGTTGCTCATTCTGCGGCAAAAGGCCGGGTCAGCTGACTTAGGCTTGCAGGCCTTGGGCTGAGGGGCTATCAGATTGTTGTGCAGAGCTCCAGGCTTGGGGTGAAGCCTGGGCTATTGGGCCCAGCCCCCATGCCAGGTCTCAGAGCCTGGCCTACACTGTTTATTGCCCTGCAAGCCAAACCCGGTGAGCCTGAGTTAGTTGGCTCAGGCCAGCCCTGGGTCTTTTATATATGTAGCGCCAAGGAGCCCATGGTCAAGGCAAATACCTGAGGCTCGTTAGTCGTTGTGGAAAGGGAAACTTGTTTACAAATAGCATTTAATGCAGCAAGGGTCTCTTGCTAATGTGGATCTCAGAAGCAGAGAACAGGATGGGGTTGAAATGACTGAACTAACCATTATTTGCAATAGGAATGGGAATGGCGCAACACCTACTAAATGAAGGGGTCAGACTGGGGGAGAAATGGGGCGGCGTTACTCCTACTCTGTCATCTGCAAAATAAGCTCCATCTGAAGGAATTGCCAAAACGAACCGCTGCTCACTGTGCATTGGTAAGGGACTGGGTACTTTGTGCAAGGCTAGAGGCATGGTGATGGCGGTCCTTAGGGTCACCTCCATCTTGGAAGGCTGGCTCTGAACTGCAGAGATGGGGAACGAGCTGCAGGTGCTGGCTTCTGTTATGAAAGTTATGTGGTCTTTCAATACAAATCTTCAGTACAAGCTCTGATTGCTTTAATTAGAAGAGCAACACGGTGCATGTTGGTGTGCACCCTCTGACCTCCCTGAGGTCAGCTATCTGGTTTGAATATGCCTATGGGCTTTGCCTTTGACTTTTTCAGCTGCTTGGATCTCGCAGATGATCCATATCGACATGGACAGGTCAGCTGGCGATCCCATTGAAAATGTTGTCGTCAATGGTTGCGTCTCAGTTGAACAGATGGCTGAAGTGTTCTTGCCACTGGCTGTTGATGCCATCTTTGGACTCAGTAAGCGATGTCCCATCTGCTGATCGCAAGAGAGTGACACCCTGTTTTGACGGTCCATAACTTGCCTTAACAGCACTGAAGAACTTACGACTATTGGCGGAGTCAGCATAGGCCTGTATTTCCTTTGCTTTGTCTCTCTACTAGTTGTTTTAAAGGACTATAATTCTTCATTGTACTTCGGCCTTGCCAAGCTTATAATCATGTTTCTTCTGCTGAGATGAAGAGTGGCTATTCCAGGCTTTGAATGCCCTTTAATATAATCTAGGTCCTGGATCTCCTTATCGTTAGTATCAAACCAGTTCTGGTTCCTTCACTGAGTATAACCAAGGGTTTCCAGGATAGCAGTTTTCAGAAAGAACCATTCCTGGAGACAATCCTCTGGTGGATCTTGGCTACATAGCTTGTCGCTAAGGCTTTGCTGGAGGATAAGATTCATCTGAGTGTCCCTTAAACCCTCTTTTTGTGATTTTTTTTTTTGGGGGGGGGGATGACAACGTACCTTGGTTTCTAAACAGATTTTCTACACTCAGCTGATGACCAGAACGAGGTCTCATGGTGGGCACAGGAAGCATTACTGGGATGTCCTTAAGAACACCTTGGTAAAATACTGACACGTGGGAGAAGCAGGTGAAGTATCAGGTAACCTAGAGGAATAACACCAAAATGGTGCCTGACACTTTGAGATCAACAACGTCTCCATGAAGAGGATCAGAGAGCCTGACATACAGTGTGTGCCCGGGCCTGCATCGGCACTGCTGGTATTAGCACCAGTGGAGATAGAGTCCTCGTGCACCCACTGCCAGAACTGGCCTAATTTCTCATCTACGCACTCATCAGTTGTAGACGTCCAAAGGCAAATCTTACTAATTTGAGGGATCCCACAGAGACATGGGCCCTTCTAGACTCCTTGGGTGTGGCTCCTTCTAAATTGGGGGACAAACAAGTCATGGTGGTTCCCAAATGCCACCCAAATACACTCCCCAATTGCGAGCCAATCGTTCCTTTCTGCATGTGTAATGGAATAGGTAACAGTGTTGACATTTAAATGTAATTACCAGTAGTTATCTGTCTTAATATGTCCCTGATTATAATGGGATAGATCACACATCTCAGAGCGATGGTTCCAGATTCTACAGACTGCATCGTGTATGCTCAGTTCATGTTTTTAGGATTTCTTCATAAACTTTTTGAAAAAATTAAAGTTGAGATTCTGGAGACCAAAGTTAGCACCTTGAGAAGGGTGCTGGTTAAATGATTAGCTGAGTTCTGGCTAAGTGTCAGTGGTTCTAAGCCATGGGTGGGCAATATGCGGCCTGCAGGCTTGATGCAGTTAACCAGGTTAGCCACTGGTGGGCCACCAGATACTTTATTTACCTGCATGTCCACAGGTATGGCCACTCGCAACTCCTATTGGCTATGGATTGATGTTCTCAGCTAATGGGAGCTGCAGGAGGTGACACAAACCAGGATATTGCTTCCTGCAGCTCCCATTGTCTGGGAACAGCGATCTGCAGCCAATGGGAGCTATGGCCAGCCATCCTAGCAGGCGCAAAGGTAAATAAAGCGCCTGGAAGCTAACACTGGTGGCCTGTGGGTTGTTTATTGCCCAACCCTGTTCCCAAGGTCTCCGAGAAGTTTATGTGGTTCTGCATAATAATGTGTTTTCCATTAGTGGTCAGATTCAATCTCGTGTCACTAGCAATGCTGCAATCGCTTATCAGTTTTTTTCTGATTCAACTTCCATTCATTTGGTGAAGCCAAATTTAGTTTGGGTGGATCATTAGGTCATTCAATCACAGCACAGAAATACAGTTTCAGATCCAATCATAGAATCATAGAATCATAGAATAATAGGACTGGAAGGGACCTCGAGAGGTCATCGAGTCCAGCCCCCCGCCCTCAAGGCAGGATCAAGCTCCGTCTACACCATCCCTGACAGATGTCTATCTAACCTGTTCTTAAATATCTCCAGAGAGGGAGATTCCACCACCTCCCTTGGCAATTTATTCCAATATTTGAGCACCCTGACAGTTAGGAATTTTTCCCTAATGTCCAATCTAAACCTCCCCTGCTGCACTTTAAGCCCATTACTCCTTGTCCTGTCCTCAGAAACCAAGAGGAACAAATTTTCTCCTTCCTCCTTGTGACACCCTTTTAGATATTTGAAAACCGCTATCATGTCCCCCCTTAATCTTCTTTTTTCCAAACTAAACAAGCCCAGTTCATGAAGCCTGGCTTCATAGGTCATGTTCTCTAAACCTTTAATCATTCTTGTCGCTCTTCTCTGTACCCTTTCCAATTTCTCCACATATGGTGCAGATACTTGCCTCAAACATTTCCTGTGTGACCTGGGGCAAGTCACTTAAGATCTATCTACACAGCGTGTGGCCTGACGCTGTCAGACTCATTGAGGTTGTGCTACAGGGCTAGAAATAGCTATGCAGACATCCTGGCTTTGGTGAGCCATAATTCTAAACAGCTATTTGTAGTGCTGTAGGGTGCCGACCTAAACTGAGAGGTTTGCTGGCACCGGCTGTGTAGACATAGCTATAGTCTTCTTTTGCCTCATTTTCACATACAGTAGAACAACTTGGGAATGGCGGTTATTTGTTTGTAACTCTGAACACAATGTTATGGTTGTTCTTTCAAAAGTTTAAAACGGAACGTTGACGTACACAGCTGACGTACACGTACAGCTTTGAAGCTTTACTATGCTGAAGAAAATGCTGCTTTTAACCATCTTAATTTAAATGAAATGTGCAAACCGTTTTTAAACTTTCCCTTTATTTTTAGTAGTTTACATTTAACACAATACTGTGCTGTAGTGTGTGTGTGTGTGTGTGTGTGTGTGTGTGTGTGTCTGCTACTGCCTGATTGTCTACTGCCAGTTCCAAATGAGATATGTGGTTGGCTGGTCAATTTGTAACTCCCGTGTTTGAAATCCTCAGGTTCTTGTATATAGCGAGCGGATCATAATACTTCTTATCTTCTACTCTTTGTCTGTCTTGTTTCTTTATGTTGCAAGTTCTTCTGAACAGTGTTGGGAACTCAAGGCAATAATGAAAAAAAACAGTATCCGAAGGTAAAAGAGTTATTGTCAGCCTACTGTGTTTCTGGTGAGTTACTCGTTCAGTATCATTTCTATTTCAGCAGCACACTTCAGTGGAGTTACACCTGGGATGAATATGATCCATTTTCTCTAGTTTTCTTTGTGCTAAACAAATAGAAGTGCTGAGGCTTTTTGTTTGGTAGCTGAGAATGAAGGTGAACTGTGACATTGCGTGACTGTATACTTCTTCCAAGGGCAGTGAAAAGTCTGAGAACTGTACTTTATATTCACTTTTCCAGTACAAGGAATCCCTCCTTTATTTCTTAGCATATTTAAAAACCCAGTGCAGTGTTTCTGACAGTAGCTTTGACCATGGAGTACCTCTGATCTCTACAGACTAGAGTGAATTCAGTTCAGGACAAACTGGCTGAGTTGAGGGAAGAGGTCAGACAGGCTAGGGGTAGAATTAAAAAATTCACTGGGGCTACTAGCATCTGGAAAGCTGCACTGATAGGCTTCCTTTAGTCTTGGGAAAAGTTCGGAAAGCTTAACTTCTTTTGAGACAAACACCCTTTAGAAAAATAAGTCCAGCCATGGGAAAATGCCAAGAGATCATATTTTCAAAACAGAATGTTTCCATTTGCTTTCTTGCTATTGCAGCATTTTAGTCAACCTCTGTCTGAAACTATTCCTGTGCTTTCTGAGCTGCCCAATGGGATTCCCGGTGTGTAATTGTATAATGCCTTTGTTTGTTCTCGGTTTGTCATAGGATACGCTCAGAGACTGGGTCCTTGCCCCAGAATGGTTACTTTCTAAATAATGGACTTGACAGACAGGGAGGATATAATACAGACTAGGAATGGGAAGGGGCAAGGAGGGATACAGATTATGGGTTAAGGGCCAAGCAGGGATCTAGGTTATGTCTACACAAAAGCTGGAAGGTGTTAGCATTGACCAATAGCATGATAAACGTTGAAGGGTAAAACACAGTGGTGTGTGTATCAGGAGAGGGTAGCTGCTTAGAATATGATCCTCTCTGGGACCTTAGGTATGTACTCAAGGCAGCTAGCTGCTCCCACCACATGCACTGCTATGGATACTTGTATCTTTAGCTCAGTCAGAGCTAGTACAGGTATGTCTCCTCTAGCTGGAACTTATACCTCCACCACTCCATTGTAGACCTACTGACTGAGTTTAGTTCATGTGTATGCCCTGGGTGTCTGCTGTTTCTATGTATATGCAGAGGGCCAGACCCTCAACTGGTGTGAATGAGCACTGCTGAAACGAAATGGGTAGAGATACACCTATTTGTAGCGTGTAAGGATTTGGCCCTCAATATTTGCTAGCGAGGGGGTATGTGTGTCTCATGCGTGGTTTGTCTGAGGTGATGAATGATGCTTGGTCACTAGATTTTTTTTAGCAGGGTATTTCAAGACTAAGAAAAGTCCCAGGAGATGACACAGAGATGCTTGTGAGATATGGAAATGAAGGGGCACTGAGGCGGCTGTCGGTGGCAGAGCGCAGTGGTGGTGGGGAACTGGATTTGATTCCAGTCTCTGCCTCAGATCCCCTTCGTCACCTTGAGCAAATCCATTCAATCCTCTGCGCTTAAGTTTCCTGGTCTGTAAAACTAGCTCAGCAAGGCAATATTCTTGGCTCCTGGGGGAACTCCAATAAAGCTGAAACAGGGTATGCAGAGCAAACTCATATACAGCCTGAATCTCAGTAGACATTTGGGTTGCTTTTTTTTTTTTTTTTTTTTTTTTTTTTTAGCGCCTCGGAGACCTTTCATGAGGCTAAACTGAACAGGAGATTGGGCTGTCTTGTCGCATTTTCACGGTCCAGAGATAGTGTGAAAACTGGGCTTCTGGAATCTATCCCAGCTCTGTAAAGGGCTCCCTGAGGCATTGAAGAAGTCTGTGAAATATGTAACTACAAACAGTAGAACCTAGAGCTTACTTCACAGGGAGTCTGGGAGGTTTGTGGTTTGAAAAGTGGTTTGAGAGCCATAGATGGAGGAAGCCATAGACACCTGCCTTTCTGTCTGCACCTCTCTGTAGTATCAGAGTACATTACAAATTGGCATATAAATGCATATGTTACATACAGCGAGAGATTTCTAGCTGAGACAAGTTTAGCATGGATCCTACTGTCTGGGCAATAGACAGATTCCTACGTGGGTCAGCTGGTATTGTTGGTGCCTAGAATCCTCATAAAGTGCAGTGGATTAGCTACCAGTTGCAGAAATATGTTAAAATGCACCTCAGAATTGGTGCAAAGGATTGGGGGACTTTGCTAAGTCTGAGCCAGTGCCCGGTTACTAGTTTGCAGACATAACAGCATAATCTTCTCCAATACAACAACATGTTCTTCTGTCGGGAAAACACTAAATGTTGTCTTTTCAAGATTATCTGTGGTACTAAACAGTGATAACAATGAGGGCTTAGAGTGTGTGTGCATGTATGTCTTTAATCTAAAATGTTAATAGAAACATTCAGGTCAGATATTGGGTGGCTGTGCCAAAGTTGTGGGAGTTTTTGGATCTGGAATGTTGGTTCACATTTGTCATTATGGGAAACATATGGATTTCCCCATTCCCTGTGTGTGTGTGCATCGTTACTAGTGGAAAATTTCTCATTCACAATTTGTGCACGAAGCAAGATTTGATTAAGCCAACAGCTCAACTGTTTGAGACAGTGGGGTACTCCAAGGGTATGTCTACACTACAGCGTTATTTTGAAATAGCTTATTTCAACGTATCTAGACACAAAATGCATTTCAAAATAGCATTTTTCTATTTCGAAATAGCGCGTCCACACTGATAGGATGCTGAATCACATTTAAGGCCGGCCAGAACCAGGTCTGGCAGGGCATCAGGTCAGGGTTAGCTTGTGTGGCTGCTGCCTGAGGCTATCTGAGACCTGTGCTTAAAGGGACGCCCCCGGACAGCTGGTTCTAAGCTTTCCCTGATTGCTTGCCTACCTCACTGAGGGACAGCAAAGCATTTTTTTCTCAGCGTGCTCTGGTTGCCTTCACTCAGGACACCACAACACTCTGCAGCATGGAGCCGGAGCCGGCGTCGGAGCTGGAGCTGCCCCCGGGCACTCCGGTGCTTCTCCTGGACGTGTTGCTGTGAGCCAGGCAGCATGTTCTGCAGGCAGTAACTGTCTCCCTGGTGTGCCCCACTGGGGGCTTGTGCCTCATTCCTCCCTCACGTCCTTCCACTTACCCCTCCCTAACCCCCCTTCCTGCTGTACAATAAAAGACACGTGTTCATTACAAAAAAGCCTCTTTATTGAACAAAATTGGGGTGGGAGGGGGGGTGAGACTGGGGAAAGAAGGTGGGAGGGGGAGGAGGGAGGATGGGAGAGGGGAGGGGGAAACCTGGGAGGAGGAAGCTGGCAGGGGGAGGAAAGGGGAGGAGAAGCTCAGGGATCAGGGCTGGGAGTCTCGCCAGCCCAACTGCCTCCCAGCACCACCAGTGCGGGGGCCTCGGCATCCCTGGGGGCGTGGGGAGGGTGGGGAGGAAGAAGCAGGAGAGGGAGGAGGAGTGGGAGGAGGAGCGGTAGCTGGGGAGGCGGCAGGGGCTGGAGAAGCGGGAGGCAGCAAAGGGAATGGGGGGGGGGGACTGTCCTGCCCCCCAGGATGCAGTCCATGGCAATAAAATAGGGGCAGGGATCTGGGTCTGCCCCAGGTTAGGAGCGGCCCCCTGTGGCCCTGGCTGACCCCTGTGGCCTGTCGCAGCTTCTTTATTTTCATGCAGACCTGCTCCTGGGTTGGAATGTGGCCTTTGGTGGCCAGCCGGGCAGCCATCCCTCTGTAGACGGTTGCGTTCCTCTGTTTAGTGTGGAGATCATGGATGTTGGAGGCCTCCCCCCAAACGTGAATTAGGTCCCTGATCTCTGCACTAGTCCAGGCAGGCGCTCACCTTTTATGGCCCCTGTCAGGCTCCTGGGAGCTGGCAGACTGGTCCGGGGAAGCGGTGGAGGGTTGGCTGGCACTGGCTGCCTGGATCATGCCGGGGCCCCTGGGTCAGGTGCAGCGACTGCTGGCTCTGGGCTGGCAGGCTTGGAGCTGGCACAGGCACTGTGGCCAGAGTCTACCCCTTTAAGGGCTCCGGGAAGAGGGGAGGGAGAGGAGTTTTCTTGGTTGTGCCCAGAGTGGCCACCAGGGCACCCTGGGAAGGGCTGGAGGCCCCCTATTTCGAAATAAGTGTCTACACAGCACTTATTTCAAAATAGCTATTTTGAAATTGGTGCTATTCCTCATGGAATGAGGTTTACCAATTTCGAAATAAGCCCTCCACTATTTCAATTTAATTTCAAAAGAGCGGTTTGGCTGTGTAGTCGCTGGTGAAGTTATTTCAAAATAACTTTGCTGTGTAGACATACCCCAGGAGATGTAGTTGTAACCCTAGAGAAAATTTCTCTCAAACTGAGTTTCACTCTCCCTGAAAACAATCACTTTCATAATCACTGCTCTATTGAGTATGCATTGTAGTTGCAGCCTCTGTCGATCTCAGAATATTAGAGAGGAAAGGTAGGAGAGGTAATATTTTTTTTTATTGGACCAACTTCTCTTGGTGAGAGACACAAGCTTTTGAGCCACATAGAGCTCTTCTTCAGGTCTGGGAAGGTACTCCCAAAGCATCACAACAGAATGTAAAGTGCAAGAGATTATTTAGTGGAAGTGTTAGCACGTATTATAAGGGACCATCCACAGGGACTCTTTAAACTCTCCACAGCCATCCGACAAAAAGAGAGGCTTAGTGGATGACAGATTTGTATAATAATACACCACAAATCTAGTATCTCTGTTCATTTTATGACTTTTAATGGCTAGCAAAGTAATGAATTGCAGGCTCGTCTTTTGAAAGTGTTATGCAGGATTCCTTTGAGGAGTGGTGTCTGAGTTTATTATACAGGTGGGCTAAGTCAACCTAGATGCAACTTTGTGGGGGCCAAATATGTGACCTATTAAAATATGTAGAGTCTGTGTGAAAATGATGTAGAAAAGATGACAAAACACAAGTGAATCGGCTGTTAATATATTGTGTTGAAGCAGACCATGAGCCTTCTGAAATGCTCTGGTGGAGCATGTATGGCTCATGAAATATAGGGTACCTCTGCATTGAAGATGAGGACTAATATGTCAGATATTGAGTGACCACTTTGTGAACAGTGTTCGCCTACAGATGATATGGTGTTTCATCCTTGTGCTGGGTGAGTTCATTTGTGAGTGTCGTCATTGTTTGGTTTCACCCAGATAGTTGTTGTTGTTCGGGCATTTAGGTGGGATGAGATACAGCCCATGTTGTGACAGGAATGTGTAGGATCCCTGGATCTTGAAAGGTGTGTTGTGGGGGTGTTGATCATCACAGCAGTGGAAACACATCTACTGTTTTTGTGTTTGCTGATCTGGTTCAACTTTGGGCTGGTATGTCCTAGTCTGTGAAGAGTTTCTGAGGGTGAGCTTGGAGAAGTGAAGAGATTATCTGAAAGCCACAAGTGGGGAGATCAGGAAAGATTTCTGATTACTGCCCAATAAGCCAGACAGTCTGCCAGCACCAGACAGAGATTATATGGACATCATCTTGTAATGTTCCTGTTCTAAAATGATCAACATTGCCTTCAACGGTCATGTAATTGCAATAGCAGGGGCCTGAGGATTAGATCAGAAATATTCTGTTTCCAGGAACAAATCTAGGACCAAGTTTTTAGAGTGATATGTAGATGAAATGCTCAATCTATCAGGATAGCTAGATCCTATCCCATTGGAATTAATACCAGAGGATATAAAACTGTCAAGTGAAAAATGACCAGCTTCAGGAACTAGATAGAACCTCCCCCCATTAATGTATGATTATGCTGAAAAATTCATATGGAGACAAGAACAATGGTGCCATTCCTTGAGCATATTGAACACAAAGTAGCAACTGCAAACTACTTTCTAAGAGCAGTAGCTGAATAAAGGTCATGAAAACACAAATCTCTCTTTGTGCATCTAAAGGTTGTCAAATGATTTGTTGCCAGTTCTAGCTTTTTTCCATTTGCAAATCTTTCATAATCCAGTCCTGGTTTCTATTTGTTTCTAATTTACAAATATTTGCCAAAGAGCTTGTGAGCAAATTCCCATCGAGGGATTGTTGGAGAGCTCTTGATTCTGGTATTTGCTGTTTATGGTAGGTGCCTGGTCACCAGCATTACAATGTATTTGTTGCTCCCTGACTGTGTGACTGAAACCGTTTAAGTACAAAAAGCAGTGAAATAATGCACATTGTGGTAGGAATTATCAAATGAATAACTTGTTAAGGTTCATGAAACTTTGTTATTGGTGAACATTGTTCTGAGCAACCATTTGAGTAATTCTATAGAATTAATGACGACTCCACTAATATCAGTGAACCGATCTTACTGCTTGTATTTGCACATCATTTTCTGTATTTGACCAACTTCACATGGACAAGAACATACGAGGTGGAAGCATGAGCTTGAGCTTCCAGTGCTGGACTGGACTCAGGAACTCTGGGTTCAGTTCCTGGCTCTGATGCTTCCTGTGTGACTTGGGCCAAGCCACTGAGATCTGGTCTACACGACAGTTCTATATTTGCATAACTACATGGCTCAGGGGTGTGAATTCACATCGCCGAGCGATGTAGTCATACCGAACTAATCACCCTGCGTTTAGACAGCGCTATGTCAGCAGGAGAGCTTCTCCAAAAACATAGCTGCTGCCTCCTGAGAAGGTGGATTAACTACACTGATGGTGCACTCTCTCCCATCAGCTTCGAGTATCTTCTTCAAAATGTTACCATGGCTCAGCTGCACTGCTGAAGTGTAGACTTGCCTTTAATTTTTCAGTGCCTCAGTTTCTCCAGCTGTAAAATGAAGATATTACTTTCCTACCTCACAGGGGTATTGTAAAATTAAAATCATTAATGTTTGTGGAGCCCGTTCGTGGTGGGGTCCATATGAGCAGGAAGAGGCCATGAGGTAAAACAGAGAAAGCACTGCAGTTTGGACTGGGTCCCATAGGAAGAGAGATTAAAAGACTTGGACTTAGAAAAGAAGAGACTAAGGAGGGATATGATAGAGGTCTATAAAATCATGACTGGTATGGAAAAAGTGAATAAGGAAAAGTTATTTACTTATCCCCACAATATAAGAACTAGGGGTGACCACATGAAATTAATAGGCAGTAGGTTTAAAACAAACAAAAGGAAGTTTTTCTTCACTCAGTGCACAGTCAACCTGTGGAACTCCTTGCCAGAGGATGTGGTGAAGACTAGGACTTTAACAGGGTTCAAAAAGAGCGAGATAGATTCATGGAGGTTAGGTCTCTCGATGGCTATTAGCCAGGATGTGTAGGAATGGTGTCCCTAGCCTCTGTTTGTCTGTAAATGTGACAGGAGAGGGATCACATGAGGATTATCTGTTGTGCTCCCTCTTTCTAGGGCATCTGGCTTTGGCCACTGTCAGCAGACAGGATACTGAACTAGATGGACCTTTGGTTTGACTCAGTATGGCCGTTCTTATGTTCATGCATAGGTGTTATCGTGTGTTTGACTTTTGTCATTTTCTGTGTGAGTTTGGTTGAGATCACAACGATTGTCTCATTTCACTTGGACAATTGTTGTGGCGGCAGTTAGTGCGCTGGAGGAAGTACTCCACCTGTTGTGATAAGTATGTTATGGACACATGGATCTTGAAAGTTGTGTTGTGGAAGGTATTGATCCTTGTAGCAGCGGACAGATGTCCGTGTGTGTTATTCTGGCTGGGGCTGGCACAGCTTTGAGTTGTAGTGTCCTGGCCTATGGAGCTTGCTTTTGATAAGGAGCATGGTGAGGTTGAGGGGTTGTGTAAAAGCCAGAGTAGTGTTCAGAAAATATTTCTCTTAGTATGTGATTGCCGGAAAATATGGATTGTAGTTGTTTAATGATGATGTGGACAGAGTGATAGATGAAAACTAGGTGTGTGTGGTCAAAGATACTTTTTTCCTGTATTGAAGCAGATTACAATCTACTTCTCAGCTGGAGTGTCCTTGTTTGTTTAAATGTGTTAAGGTGGGCTCTTTTCTCTGAGCGCACACTGTGGTAGCTGAGTGCCTCACTACAGATACCAGAATTTCCTGGTGTGTTTGGGGTGGTTACTGGATCTGTGAAGGTAGTTATGGGGATCCGAGAATTTCTTTGATATAGTTGTATGTAGGATTTCATTGCTGAAGTTGATTGTGGTGTCCAGGATGTTGATGCTGGTGTGGAAATGTTCTAGAGAGCATTTAATGGACGGTGGTGGTTGCTGAAGTTGTGATGGAAATCTATGAGGGAGTTTAGGTTGTCCATCCAGATAATGAAAATATCATCGGTTGTATCTAAGGTATTTCATTGGTTTCATGGTGCATTTGTCCAGAAATTCTTCTTCATGACGGACCGTGACGTGGTTGGCATATCTGGGAGCCATCACACTAATCATGGCAGTTCCTATGGTTTGGGCAAAGTGTGTGTTGTTAAATGTAAAGGTATTTTGGGTGGGGATGAAATGGATGAGTCTGGTGACGTATTTGGGGAGGATCTCTGAACATTGTCTATATTTGTAGATATTTGAGGCAGGCATCAATGATATGGTGGTGATGGATACTGATATATATATAGGGATCTCTATAGTGGAAAGGGTGGTGTTCTAAGCGAGGCTGTTAATGTTGTGGCGTTTCTGAAGGAACTTGGTTGTGTGGTCAGTGGCTTGAGGATGGTGTCACGCTATCTGGAGAGGCTCATGACCTCAAGGCAGACTTTCCAAAACAGGGCAGATATCCCAAACTGGTGGGGTGCTCTATAATTAGATTTCACCAAGCCAGTAACAAATGTGAGTTCTGGGAGTACTATAACAGTTTTACCATGGAGTGAGAGACAATCTTCTTAGATCTGGGGTGGGCAAACTGTAGTCTGAGGGCTGCGTCTAGCCCATCAGACTGTTTTTATCCTGCTCCAGTTGGGGTTGGGGGCTTTCCCCACTCTGCCCACTCAATGCTCTCCATCCCCCGCCTCACAATGTCTTGATGAGCCTTATCTTCAGTGGGCACCCCACAGGGCTGGAGCAGCCCTCTGCCCATGGCAGGTAGAGAGCTGCTCCAGTCCCCACCGGTTAACCTTAACCAGTAACCTTAAGGGTGAGGCTTATTGGTTAACCAGTTAAACATCCACATACCTAGTTAGTAGAATAGATACTCTGTTTGAATTCCAGGAAAAAAGTGTGTTTTTTTTTTAAAGGATATTCCTGTTGTTTCCCTGTGGCTTGCTTAAAAATTCCTACCTGAGCATGACTCTAATAGAGAAAAGCATAATAAGAATCAATGGCTAAAAGTTAAAGCCAGGCATATTCAAATTAGAAAAATGCACATGACTCATTGACAACGTAGTCCACTTACTATGTGCTTTATTGATCTTGTTTAGTGCTGTTTTCTAAATCACAGTACCATGTCAAATGCTAAGTCAAATACCTTTCCACAGCTAAGTATATTACGTCTATTCAGTTGCCTTTATCACCCCAACTTGTAATCTCCTCAAAGAATGAAATCAGATTTATTTGACAAGACCCTATTTTTCCATACAACTGGGCTAACTGGCATTAATTACATTCCTATTCTTTATTGAGTCCCGCGTCACATTTTCCATTATTTTCTCTGAGATTGATGTCTGGCTAACTGCTCTATAGGTACACAGGGCATTCTGATTGTCCCTTTTGAATATTGGCACATTAGTATTCTGTCAATCTTCTGGAATTTGTGTGGTATTCTAGGACTTATTGAAAAGAAACACTACCAGGCCCAAGCACTCTTTAAGTATTCTTGGATGCTGGCCAGCTGATTTAGAAATGTTTGTCCTTAGTAGATGTTGTTTAACATCCTTCTTGGTTACTCATGGACTGGAAAGTACTTCTCCATCTTCATGTGATTCAGGTCCATCCTCCTCCTCCTTTCCAAATACAGAACAGAAATATTTATTGAATTCTTCTGCCTTTTCTGCATCATTGTTTACAATTCTACCATCTCCCCTAGTAATGGGCCTTTATCATTGCTAGCACTTTTTCTCTTCTTGATATACTTAAAAATGCCTTCTTATTGACCTTATCCCTGTCAGCCATGGATTATTCCCTGATATATCAGTTATCAGTTTTCCACAACCGGTCACTTCTAGTTAGGTAGACATCTATCAGGGCTGATCTAGATGGTGCTTTGTCCTGCTGTGCGGGCAGGAAACTGGAACTGATGACCTCTTGAGGTCCTTTCCAGTTCTAGTATTCTATGATTCTGTTCTATTTTCCATTTTCCCAATTTTTGTATAGCACTTTTTTCATTTCTAACTGCTGCTATCATTTTCCCACTGAACTAGGATGGACTTTTAACTAAAGGTGTCCTCGTCCTTGATTGTGGCATTTTGGTCACTATCCGTTCTTAAAGAACTTTCATTTTCATTCACATTTTTCTGTATACAGTAATTTGTTTTGTTTCATCCCCTTCAGTGTCACTTATAATTTTATATAGCTTTGGGAAATTAGCTCTTTAGAAGCTGTGTGTGTGTGTGTGTGTGTGTGTGTGTGTGTGTGTGTGTGAGAGATATAGATATAGAATCACAGAATCATAGGACTGGAAGGGACCTCGAGAGGTCATCGAGTCCAGCCCCCCGCCCTCAAGGCAAGACCAAGCTCCGTCTACACCATCCCTGACAGATGTCTATCTAACCTGTTCTTAAATATCTCCAGAGAGGGAGATTCCACCACCTCCCTTGGCAATTTATTCCAATATTTGACCACCCTGACAGTTAGGAACTTTTTTCCTAATGTCCAATCTAAACCTCCCTTGCTGCACTTTAAGCCCATTACTCCTTGTCCTGTCCTCAGAAACCAAGAGGAACAAATTTTCTCCTTCCTCCTTGTGACACCCTTTTAGATATTTGAAAACCGCTATCATGTCCCCCCTTAATCTTCTTTTTTCCAAACTAAACAAGCCCAGTTCATGAAGCCTGGCTTCATAGGTCATGTTCTCTAAACCTTTAATCATTCTTGTCACTCTTCTCTGTACCCTTTCCAATTTCTCCACATCTTTCTTGAAATGTGGCGCCCAGAACTGGACACAGTACTCCAGCTGAGGCCTAACTAGTGCAGAGTAGAGCGGCAGAATGACTTCACGAGTTTTGCTTACAACACACCTGTTGATACAACCTAGAATCATATTTGCTTTTTTTGCAACAGCATCACACTGTTGACTCATATTCAACTTGTGGTCCACTATGACCCCTAGATCCCTTTCTGCCATGCTCCTTCCTAGACAGTCGCTTCCCATCTTGTATGTATGGAACTGATTGTTCCTTCCTAAGTGGAGCACTTTGCATTTCTCTTTATTAAACTTCATCCTGTTTACCTCTGACCATTTCTCTAACTTGCTAAGGTCATTTTGAATTATGTCCCTATCCTCCAAAGAAGTTGCAACTCCACCCAGTTTGGTATCATCTGCAAACTTAATAAGCGTACTCTCTATCCCAATATCTACATCATTGATGAAGATATTGAACAGTACGGGTCCCAAAACAGACCCTTGCGGAACTCCACTTGTTATCCCTTTCCAGCAGGATTTAGCACCGTTAACAACAACTCTCTGACTACGGTTATCCAGCCAATTATGCACCCACCTTATCGTGGCCCTATCTAAGTTATATTTGCCTAGTTTATCAATAAGAATATCATGCGAGACCATATCAAATGCCTTACTAAAGTCTAGGTATATAACATCCACCGCTTCTCCCTTATCCACAAGGCTCGTTATCCTATCAAAGAAAGCTATCAGATTAGTTTGGCATGACTTGTTCTTCACAAACCCATGCTGGCTATTCCCTATCACTTTATTACCTTCCAAGTGTTTGCATATGATTTCCTTAATTACCTGCTCCATTATCTTCCCTGGGACAGACGTTAAACTGACCGGTCTGTAGTTTCCTGGGTTGTTCTTATTCCCCTTTTTATAGATGGGCACAATATTTGCCCTTTTCCAGTCTTCTGGAATCTCCCCTGTCTTCCATGATTTTTCAAAGATCATAGCTAAAGGCTCAGATACCTCCTCTATCAGCTCCTTGAGTATCCTGGGATGCATTTCATCAGGACCTGGTGACTTGCTGACATCTAACTTTCCTAAGTGATTTTTAACTTGTTCTTTGTGTATCCTATCTTCTAAACTTACCCTCTCTCTGCTTGTATTCACTACGTTAGGCACGTAGATAGATATATCTATTTATATCTATATCTATTTATTTCTGGTTGAGACACTATTTGCCCATATTGAGTCTAATCAGGTCATGATCAATGGCTCTTAGGAAACCACCTGCTTCCAGTCCGGTAATTAATTCATCTTCATCCGTCATCATGAGTCAAAAATAGTGACCTCATCTTGGGGGTAGTATATTTTGTGTCAGAAAATTATCATCTGTAATTTTTAGAAACTCTAATGATGTCTTAGATTTCTGTCTTGATGGGATCTTCAAACTGCATCTCCCACACTCAGGTCCCCCTTAATAATACATTTTTTCTTTTATGTATTATACAGGAGGCCCCTGCTTTACGACGGCCTGATTTATAGTCCCCTGCACTTACGACCTTTTCTGTAAGTGCAGAAGGGGCCAAAATCCCCCAACTTATGTCCTCGGCTCCGCGTTTACGAGGGCTCACAACACCTGTCGTAAATGCGGGCTCGAGATACGACACCCCCGACTTGCAATGCTATCCCAATAACCGATCGCGTTGCAAGTCGGAGGCAGCCTGTAGATGTGTGCTTAAGGAGAAACTCATCTCACCCTGTTCTTGAGTTTGTTGCAAATGGTCTTTAATAGAGGCCCCCCCAGGACCCTTCCTGGGCTTTAGTTAATTGCACATTGATCCAGATGCATTCAAGATCCCATGGTTTTGAATGATCATTAACGAAAACAAATGTATTTTTAATTACTTACCTCATTCGATTAATTTTAAAAAAATCACATTTTAAAAAATTGATAGCAATCACATTCTTAAATAATAGAAAGCTAATCAAAATTTAGTACATATTTTGGAGGCTTTTCTACTTTTTCAAATATATTGATTTCTATTACAACACAAAATATAAAGTGCACAGTGCTCACTTTATATTTTTATTACAAATATTTGCACTGTAAAAACGATAAACAAAGAAATTGTTTTTTTCATTGTATTTCAAACAAGTTCTGTAGTATCTCTGTTGTGAAAGTGTAACTTGCAAATGTAGATATTTTGTTACATAACTGCACTCAAAAAGAAAACAATGTAAAACTTTAGAGCCTACAAGTCCACTCAATCCCACTTCCTGTTCAGTAAATTGCTAAAACAAATAAGTTTGTTTACAACTTGCTTCTTACTTACAATGTCACCTGAAAGTAAGAACAGCCATTTGCATGGCACGTTTATAGTCAGCATTGCAAGGTCTTTACATGCCAGATATGCTGAAAACATTCACATGCCCCCTTCATATTTCACCCATCATTCCAGAAGATATGCTTCCCCAAAGTCACAGATTCCTGGGCTTTGGACTGGTATTGTTGCCACCACCCAAATATGAAAACCCAGGAAAGCACACATGGGAATTCTTTCTTTTGAGGTATCCTCAAGCACTTTTAACCCTTTAACAAGAGAGTTTGAAACTTTACTTTCTCTTAGTAGTTTGGCTTTTCAGTCTTGGGCAAGTGCACACCGAACCTCCCACTTTCTAGGACACAGGAATCAGATAATGATCTTAAAAGGGTGATTTCATTAACAAGAACAAAAAAGAGAGACCCCGCTTGGTGAAACATTGCTTGGATGCTAGGTATTCTGAAACAACTGGGGAGGTGGGAGGATTAAAAAAATACAGAGAATTATTTTCCTGGGATTCAGTTTGGAAAGTGACAGTGTAAGGAGATAATTACATGTGCTCAGCACAGAAAAGTCCAACAAACCCCAAAATAAAGAAAAAAACCTGATCATGTTTGACTAAACAATCCCAGTTCTACTCACATATCTGTAGTTTCAAGATTTAGGCCTTCCTTAGACATTGATGTCACTAGATTCTCCATGCCTTACTCCCTGGCTCCTTTCATGTCCTCCCAGGCTCTGCTTTGACCACACAACAGGAACAGGAAGGGCTACTGCTTCCCATTCAAAAGGCCATACACAGTTTCCTTTGTCTCTCCTGGCTGCTGCCAACTCACTTCCTGACATAACGTCGACAGAACGTCAACTCACATAACATCGACAGAACTCAGCAGTTTTGTCGACGCTGGTAAACCTCATTTTACGAGGCATAACGCCTTCTGTCGACAGAGTTCTGTCGACAGGTGTTATTTCATGTAAACTGTCCTTGCGTCTACACTGCCATGTCGACAAAGCAGCTTGCTTTGTCGACAGAACTGAATGTAGTGTAGACGCTCTTTGTCGACAGTATCTGTCGACAAAACTTCTGTCGACAAAACCCTGTAGTCTAGACGTACCCTTAGTTAACTGAATGGCTGGAATGTCCAGAAAAAGGGTAGTATTCATCACAGGAACAATGTGAGATTTCTAAAAATAACTACAGCACTTGACCCAAGGTTTAAGAATCTGAACTCCTTTCAAAATCTGAGAGGGATGAGGTATGGACACTGTAAACAAGAAGTGGGCGGCATTATCTCCTACAAATTGTAACCAAACTTGTCTGTTTGTGTGATTGGCTAAACAAAAGGTAGGACTGAGTGGATTTGTGGTCACTTAAGTTTTACGTTTGTTTATTTTTGAAAGCAGTTATTTTTGTATATATTTCTACATTTATAAATTCAACTTTCATGACAGATCTGAGTTAGATGTAGATTTCACTACAATAGCTGTATTATGTAAATTGAAAAAGTATTATTTCTTTTGTATGTCACAGTGCACATATTTGTAATAAAAAATAAATATAAAGCAAGCTCTATACACTTTGTGTTTTGTGTTAAATCAGTATATCTGAAAAGTAGAAAATATCCAGAAATTTTAAATAAATGGTATTCTTTATTGTTTGAGTGCGATTAATTTTTTAAATCACTTATGGTCCTTCTTTTAATATAGCACGCCACCTCCCAAACTTGATAACCACCCTAACTTATCTGAACAGGTTATAACTAGATATATCACATCCCTTCATAAATTATACTGGCAGGTTTCAGTAGTGCCAGTTGTATCTAATTTTTTTTGATCGGTGAGAATTTTCAATTCCTCTTGGTTACACAGATGCCTACCCTTGATATAAAATACTAACATTTCTTTTTGTCATATTCTTTGCCACATCACTTGAGTTTGTTGTGACATACTGAGTTTGAGATTGCACTCAATTTGTCTTCTTACCACCTTTCATATCTTTTGTTAGTTTAATGTCCTCCTGGCCAATGCAGTTACTCTCCAAATAAGATTAACTCCTCCCATCTGTGAGATGCAGGCTATCCTATTGATACAGATCCCTCTTCCATTGGAATGTGACTCAGTGTTCCACAATATCTAAACCTCCAACTTCACACCAGTCATGCAACTAACTATTAACCCTCCCGTATTTTCTACTCTCTCTCACTTGGACCAGAAGGATCACCGAGAAAATCACTGCAACTTTCTTCTCATTCAGCTCCCTTCCAAGATTCCTGGAGAGTTCTCTGATTTATGTAGTTCCGCATGATGCTGACTCATCACCAGTGGAGACTTTCTAGATGACTTCACAATTCTGCCCAACCAGGCTGTTGCATCTCATATTTTCATTCTATGGAGAAAACAAACACATCTTGTTGCTGAATTCTCTATGGGTACGTCTACACTGCGTGGCTATTTTGAGATACCGGAGGTATCCCAAAATAGCTACCCCATGTCTACACAAGACGCCCATTATTTCAGAATATTTTTTGAAATAACAGGGGCGCTATTTCACTACCCCGGTAAACCTCGTTGCATGAGGCATGAGGGTTGGCTTGGAATAGTGCATTCTTTTGAAATTTGGCGCTGTGTTGATTCGCCAAATTTCAAAATAAGCTATTTCAGAATAGTTTTGAAACAAGATGAACAATGTGTGTAGCACAAATTGTGTATCTTATTTCGAGTTTAGGGTGCTGTGTAGACAGAGTCACTTTAATATGGTTGTGCACTTCTTAGGATGACTAAAGGTCACAGAGTAAGGGCCTCGTCCCTTAAGGAAATCTCTGTGGCTCTACAGCTGTTTTGACTGGGGTTCTGCACAGATGCATGGGCTTGCTTTCAGGGAGACCCTTGATGAATTAGGGCCTAAAATTGTGACAAAGTAAGAAATAGGACCCGGGAATCCTGATTCTGTTTTCTTAATTAGTTTCCAAGCTCCAAAATAATTCATACTAAGTGTGGTGACAGGGCTGAAGGATTTGATTTACTGGAGCTATAGAAATATGTAACTTCAAGCCCAGGGGAACTGTAAACCTTTGTTTCATATCCACCGACATCTCGTGTCCAGTCAGCTCATCTAGTCATATTTTTGCAGCTATTTTGCACCATATATATTAATGGCAACTGGGCCAGTTACAAAGGGCAGTAAGTTTGTTGTCTGAGAGAGTTTTAAAATGGAAAGAATCCAGAAATGATTCCGTGGGAAGAAATCCTACCTTTCCCGAGGATAAGTGCATAATCCTGCAGATGACAGAGCATCCTCAGCCCCTTCAGAGTTAGCTGGGAGTGTATAGCTCACAGAATCTTTTAGGGGGTGCTCAGCATCTTGTAGGATTAGGCCATTGACCTATAACCTTAAGCATGAGTATTAATGAAATTCTACCAGGAGGAAGTAAGGACACATCTACACAGCAGCGTTATTTTGGAATAACTGACGCTATTTCAAAATATCGTTGTGTGTCTACACAGCAAGCCTTTATTTTGAAATAATGATGAGCTGGAGGACTTCTTACTCTAACTCCTGAAACCCTCATTTCATGAGGACTAAGGGAAGTCGAAAGAAGAGTGCTCTTCCTTCGATTTCCTGCTGTATAGGCAGAGCCAAAAAACGAATTAAGCTGTTTCGACTTCAACTACGCAATTGACATAGCTGAAGTTACGTATCTTAATTCAACTTCTGCCCTGCAGTGTAGACGTGCCCTAAGTAACAACTACTCTGGCTATCATGCAGAGAAAACTGGGTCCATTGCATATCCCCAGTCAACAACTTGAACAATCTTCTTAAAACTTAATTATGCACTAGAAATCCTAGTGCAATAATTTGAGTGAGTTAGCTCATTTACATTGGTTAGTAAGCTGACCTTTGGGGAAACTTTTTGCAGGTGCCATCTTGCAAGTAATCTACTTAAAAGGATGTATTCAACTTTTAAATTGCTATAAATTAAGGCTCAGCTTGCATAGAAATTACATTTATACTTAAATTCTGTACAACTGATGAATTAAAAACAACTACTAAAAATAATACTGATCAATTTTTGGCTAAAAGGTGTAAACATTACTAGCCTTCCTCTCCAAGGAACATCCTCTGTTTTATTAAACTATAATATATAATTTATTGTGGCTGGGCTAGAACAAAATAATAATTATATAATTGTATCCTCCATTTATGTATCTTGGAATCTTGAAGGATCTCAAAGGACTTTACAAACTATATATCCACATATCTGTATTTATATCTTGTAGCGATATAATTTCATCCAAAATGAAAATGATGCCTCTACTAGGGTGGAATGTCACCGCATAAAAGGGGAGCACAAATGTTAAGTGAAATTTGAAATGGAATGGACCGGAAGAAGACAGAATACACTTACCAAAGTTTCTGATGAAGGCGTCTGACCAGATTGCTGTGGCCTTTTATCTTGAATCTGATAGTGGTGAAGGCCAGATGCTTAAAGAATATGTAGAAATATGACTTCTTGATTGTTTTTGGCATAGCCACCTTTCCTTAAACTTTGACCTCATTTTCCTCAAAGTTTCACCCATTTTTGTAAATATCACCTTCTCTTTGGCTCAAAAATGGATCCATTTTCACATAAAATTGAGTTTAATGGCATAAATGCTCACAGACATGGGGTTACATTTTTTAGAGAGTATGCACAGAGAGGAAACTTTGTATTTGTGAACATGAACATATGCACTGGAACCTACTTTCTAGAGTTATGTTCAGAGAATAGAAATGTGACTTGTATGTTTAATCAAAGTGACTGACAGGCATTGAATAATGAATGCTCGTAACAATCAGCTTATGCATGACCAGTCTACAGACATAGATGTATTTTTTACAGAAATAATTGAGTAACTTAGAAAAATGAGTAAATAGGAGAAAACATCAAACCGATTTGTGGGCAAGTCATAAGAGACATTAATTTTATATTATAAATTATTTGCTCAGCTCTGCTAATGGCCAAAATAAACCCATCCTGAAATTGCTGGCAAAATGTCGGCGAGCTAGTCTGATATGAAAAACAATCCTGGGTAACTTGAGCAAGAATACTGACAAATCCACCAACAAGTTAACACACGTAGAAAGCATGTATGAGTTTGTTCCTGTCCTCTGAAGCAAAATAAGTAGGTCAAAAGCTTTATGCTTGCACTGAGGACATTCAGGGTGAGACATGATGGCTTCTCCATCAGTATCCTTCTGGGAGTTTTCCTAGGGGTTGTGATTGCTCATGACAGTGTAAATCCTTGGAATTCCTCTGATGACAAGAGATCCACTTTCCTGACAGTACCGTACAATTAAATGATGGCCACATTAACGCCATCTTTATGCCGGAAGCCTACTGACCGCTATTCTTACCTACGTGCCTCTAGCTTTCATCCAGGACACATTACCAGATTGATTGTTGACAGGCAGACTGTAAGATACAACCGGATTTGCTCCAATCACATAGACAGAGACAAACACAAGGTCTCTATCAGGCATTCTTAAAATTTAGATACTCACCTGGCTAAGTGAAGAAACAGATTGACAGAGCCAGATGAATACCTAGGAATCTGTTTCATCAAGATGGGCTCAACAAGGAAAATAAGACTAGTCATCACCTACAGCTCCCAGCTTAAACCCCTTCAGCACATCATTGACAATCTATACCCTGGAAAATGATCCTGGAAACCAATCCCTTATTCTCATGGCCTTGGGAGACAGGCCAATCCTTGCCTACAGACAACCCCCTAACCTGAAGCAAATTCTTTTCAGCAGCCTCACAACACAACTCAGATACACTCATCCAGGAACTACCCCTACAATAAACCCCACTGCCAACTCTGTCTGCACATTTATCCAAGCGACACTATCACAGGACCTAACCACACAAGCCACAACAGCAAGGACTCGTAAGACTGCACATCCTCTACTGTGATCTACGCTATCAAGTGCCAGCAATGCCCCCTGCCATGTATATTGGCCATATTGGACAGCCTCTGACAAGGATAAATGGACACAAGTCAGATATCAGAAAAGGTAACATACATGAAACTGTAGGGGAACATTTTAACCTGCCTGGTCCCTCAATCATGGATTTAAAAGTAGCCATTCTTCTACTAAGAAATTTCACAAGCCAACTTCAGAGGGAGAAAGTGTGCAGAATTGACCTTCACATACAAATTTGACACTGTTTCCCTGGGATCGAATGAAGACTTGAATTTGATGGCCCATTATAAAGTAAGGTTTCCTTACAGTCAACACCTCACTGACCTCAAAAGCACTTCCAGCCCACTCAGCCTCATTAGCACTGGCACTACGATTGACAGGAGTTTTTTTCCATTCTCTCTTCTTATTCTATTATATATTCTGAGGGTCCCCTCTTTTTTTCTGTGCTCAAGTTCATCTGAGAGTGGGTTTTGTCCATGAAAGCTCATGATACCTATATATAAAAAAATGTGTTGGGTCTCTAAGGTACCACAGGACTCGCTGTTGTTTCTAATGACATTGTGCACACACGCAACGCAATATGAGGCCCTGGCAGAACGGCATGTGAAGCTCCCCAAAGCTTCACTCCTGCGCTATGGCCATAACCCACCCCAAAATCCACTTGCTTTTTGACTTGGCAGTAGCAAGGGCATCCACAGAAGAGCTGGGTGCTGGGTGACTTGCAGTTGATTATTTTTTTGCAGGTTTGTCCTACCTTCCTCCTTGGACCCTTTACCATCTTCTGGTAGACTTGGGTCTATTCTGGAAGAGGGCAGACTTGGTCCCTGCCCACCTGTGCAGAGGATGCTGTGGGTGAAGGACACTCTGAGCTGAAACCTGTCCCCCCGCCCCATGCCCTATCACTCTTCACATACACAGAGTCCTATGCTGGGATGGCATTGTTGGGAACTCCTCCCCCACTTCCCTAGAGAAGTAAGTGTCAGAGTTAAGATACAGGGTGAGTCACGCTTCTGAGAGCTGTTTTTTCAGGATGCAGGGATAGGCAGACCTTGGTAACACTTATGTCACATTTTTCAAGCTTTTCTTCACAGCCAGGGGAGACTAGATTTTTTTTTTAAATGAAAGCTGAGATTCTGATCTCATCGACTGACTCCAGCCAGGATCCAGGGTCCTAGATGCCTGAGCTTTAGTCTTGACTCACATGCAAACGCTTCACTCAAAACTGCCCACAATTAGGGTTTAAATCATTCACCTGGATGCTGCTTCCTCACAGAAGAGAGGGATGGTACGTAGAAGGGCAGCCTAGGAATCCCCAAGGGTACATCTGCTGTGCTGACGACTTGGGCTAGAAAGACTTGTGCTAGGGCTTTCAATATAGCTGTGTAGACAGGCCTTCACAGACAGCTCTAAAGCCCACCCCTTCCCTCCACTTCATAGCCCCAAATCCAGCCCGAGCTGCAGTCTCAAAGAAATGTCCACGCGGCTATTTTTAGAGCCGTACCACAGATCCCACCGGCCTGAATCTGTTGACCTGGGCTAGGAGATTTACAGCTGCAGCTATGGAGATCATAGACTACTAGAAGGGACCTCAAGAGGTCATCAAGTCCAGTCTCCTGCCCTCACGGCAGGACTAAGCAGCATCCAGATCATCCCTGATAGATGCCTATCCAACCTACTCTTAAATATCTCCAGTGATGGAGATTCCACAATCTCCCTGAGCAATTTATTCCAGTGTTTGACCACCCTGACAGTTAGGAATTTTTTCCTAATGTCCAACCTAAACCTCCCTTGCTGCAGTTTAAGCCCATTGCTTCTTGTCAGGGGTACCCAGGCTGCCTTATTCTCTCCCTTGTATATTTTTTAAAAAGCTGTAGGAGAAGAGGGCTTGGAAGGGGTTAAAACCCTCAGAAAATGATTCCATAATCAAGCCACCTAGGTATACGCCATACCATCCAGCCATGGGAAAATATTGTAGAAGCAGTTCACAAGGATAGCTAGAAATGCTCATTGAAGGGATTAGCTAGGACTGTTGTAGTACCATTGGGGGAGGGGAGAGATTTACAAAAGGGCTGAGTTCCTGTGAGTCTATGGGAGTTGCTGGATGCGCTGCACTTCTGTGAAATCAGGCCAGTTTTTTAGGTGTCTAAACATGTGGACTCAGACCCTGATTTTTGAATTTGTTGGTCTTTACATGTACAAAGTTCTTTGTGTGGTTTCAGTAGATGGGCAGGTAACATTGTAGCGCTGTCTAATGGTTAAAGCTGAGGACTGGCAGCCAGGATGCTTGGGTTGCTAACGAGCTTTGCAAGTGACTTGATGTGTCCCAGTGTCTCTCTGTTGCAGTGTGCTGCGTAAAGTTGGTATGTGCTTATCAAGCTCACAGAATGCAGGCGATTTGATTTTTTTTTTTGAGACGCTTGGACAGAGAGGCACTGAATAAGTGTGAAGGGTTTTTTCATTATTGTCATTATTAATTGTGCTATCAAAAGCAGGGGTTCAAGACTCCCTCCTTTATATCGATGAAAGAGAAGACAAGTTTTAAGTAGCGTCTGCCTCTGTGATGATCGTAATTCACCGCTCTCGCAGTTTGGCATGTTTTAATTGGTGGGATTTTCGTTTCATCACTGGCAACCCCCAAATCATCTCGTTAATTTCAGTGAACATTTACGTTGTCAGGAGGTATTTGGTTTGAAGTCTCAAGGAGCTTCTAATTTATATAATGCTGAGGCCACGGCGAAAGTAATTTAAAATTTCTTGCAGGTACAGTCCTTTTGCAACCTGGATCCCTGCCAGCTTTCAATAGCTCCCTGCTGGCTTTTGCCAGAGCTTCGCCAGCTTTTGCTAAAGCTGTGCACCAGGGTGCATGCCCTTACTTTCACCTCTAGGCTGAGGTGTCTGTACAGCTCATAGCTCACTGGGCGGGGGTGACTGATAAGTGCTGTGCTGTGATAGGTGAGAGAGACAAAGGGTTAGAATGAAGCTGTATTGTTTTCTTTTCCATTGCAGATGCATCATTACAGCGACAATGGGCTTAGTCCAACCAGGCCCAAGGCTAAGGGTAGCACAGACTGAGGTGACTGACAGAAATCAAAGTGAAGTATTGACGTAAGGGCGTTCCCTTGACTACCCCACACTTTTAATGTGCATCTTTCAAAGCCCCCAAAGGGCTTTACATACAGTGGTTTCTAGGTAGGAACAAGGCTAATTGAAGCACATCTCAGATGTCCTGCGAAAACACCCAAGATTCAAGTTTCCTTGTTTCTCCTCCCCACACCACCCAATTTGTTCTGCCATGCTACCTGTGGTGTGTGTGTACCGGGAAAGCGCCACTCCCCGTGAAGCTGGAGGAGGCCTATGTTCCAAACGGGTGTATGTGAATTAAGTTGAGAAGAGAATCGTGGATAGAACTGAAAAGCGGGGGAAATCGTACACTGCACTAATGGGAGATTCAGCCTGATTCTCCAGGGATCTTAGTGCTATGGAGCATAGTCAATATGCATCTCCGCAGCATGAGCAGTGAACTTCCTGCTGGCATTTCAGTTCTTCCCATCAATGTAGTCCCCACGCAGCTTTGAGGAAACCAGTTCCATACCAGAATCTGATCACCTGCCGCCGACACAACGCTACCAGTTGGGTAGTTGGGTAGAACGCAGCAGGTAATACTTCCTCACAGGAAACGAAGAATACGCTCTCTATTTGGTACCGCTTTCCAATGGATCACCACTACCACTTGCTGCAGCATCCTGGCTTTTTCTTACGCAGGTGTAATGGCAGCAACACCATGTGGAGTCCTGCTCGTGCAAGCTTTGATTGAGCCAAAGTGCCAGCCAACCTGGGACCATGGTTACATACTTGAGTGACGGCCATGTGATGCTGCAGTTTCACTGCTATTGTAAGCAAAGCTAGCTAAGGTATGCTTTCATATTCTGCATCCATATTTCTGTTTGCAGTGTAGATATGCCCTTTGTCTCCCATCCCAGCACTGACCTGGCTTAACCCTGCTTAGCTTGAGAGGTCTGATTGAGCTCAGAGGGCTACCCCTCCAAGATGGATTGATAGAGTCAGGAAAGTTAAGAAACTAGGGACAAAGATTACTTGCCAACTTTCATTTTTCATATGGTTGGGTAGCACAAATGCCCCGTTTGGTTCATATGTAAACTGATTTTGGCAGGGAGATAAATCTTGCAGTTGTCGTTGTCAAATTATGGCTAAAAATAAATAGATGCTATCTTTGCACTCTAAGAATTAAGCTAGTATTATGCTGGGGAATTAATCACAGCTGAATGTTTAAACTGATGCTAATGAGTACTCAATGAATCTGCAAAACCCATTCAATTTTTCTTCAGTGGTCTCTGATGGCACTTATTTTAGCATCATAGTTATAATGCTATGATTAAGGCCAAAAATCCAGCGTCTGGGAACATTATAAATATCTAGTAGCAAAACTCTACCGTCAACACTTCTGAACATGCCAGGCCTTAGTGGCTGCCTCAATTTACGACATACTTGTCCACTGATAACATTGACTCATACTGGCCACTCAAAATCAGTATATGGATTGGAAAACTTTGGCCTTGACAGGTTTACCTATAAGATATAGTAAGAGAGTTTGTTGGGAATACCAGGCCCCTTTTCTAATCACTAGACTCCTAGATTCTGTTTTGCCCCTAAATCACTGTGTGACCAACTTACTTATACTGACATTTTCAAAAATGGCCTCTGATTTTGGATCCTTCTGGAACGGGCTTTCAGAGGTATAGGGCACCCTGTGAATTACAGCACTTGAGTCGCCAACACTTATGGGGCTTAATATTTGCAAAGGGCACTGAGATCCATGGATGGAAGTGGATAAATATGAAAGTGCCATCATTAATTAAATAGTTGGACCAGAGACCAAGTGAAAATGATTCTCTAAACAAGTGGTTAGGGCACTCACTTGAGCAGTGTGAAATCCCTACTTTTCATCATGCGATGGGGTGAGGGGTGGAAGGGGGTTGAACCATAGTCTTCCACATTCCAGGGTATACTCTAATCCAGGGCTGGGCAAGATGCACCCACCTAACACTTTGATCCAGCTTGCAGATGGCATCTGGCTGCTTTCAATTTATATCCTGCTGCCCATGCCACTGAATTTCCAGGCAGTGGCTCAGGCAGCAGGATGCTATTTAAATGGCTCATGACAGCTCTCAGTCATGGTGCTACTCCAGCAGAGGCTGGAGCCGTGAGCTCTTTCAATAGCTGCAGCAACCCCGGGCAGCTGCCAGGCAAGGCGGAAGCGGTGCTGTCGTGAGCCCTTTGTGTGGGCTGCACTTTCAGCAAAACAGATTTATGAGTTTAAACTCAGGCAGGAGGTTAGACCGTGTATGATCTTAGCACTAGAGAAGGTCAGTCATCTTGGGATGAATCTCTTCACACCTGTTCAACTGAAGGCTAGCGTGATAAAAACCACAACACTTCTGATCTCATAAGAGCCTATAGCTGTATGTATAGCTAAAACTGCATTTTAACATATCCTTTATATGTATTCGTACTTCAACCTCAGAACTAACTCGTGTACCAGTTTTATACATTGGTCATGCTGCGTATTTAGCCTCTTAACAGCCCATACTTCTGCCATGTAAAATACTTACATTTTAAATGTACTTCTTAAATTTGAAACACCAGATTTGAAACACTAATTCTGAGCAAAAAAATGTATTTTTTTTCTCCGTGTTCTGGGTGACTCAGAGGTATAGCTGCCTGCTTTATTACTTAAGACAAAGAGGTTTTTCTTTTTAGCACTGGGTTAATTATATACATCAGATGTTTTACTAATGGAAATATGTTATATGCATTATTTCTCATCCTGTTGCACTAGATTGGTAAGTACCATTTTCCATACTGTATAGATGGAAAAACTAAAGTCAGTGATTAAGTCAACTCACACAGTGAGCTGAAGGAAGACACGGGGTTGGAAAATTCAGACAAGGTCCTTGTTCTCAACTCATACTCGCTCCACTAGACAGCACTGCATTTCTGGGTCCTTACTGTGCCTAACAGAGCATCCAAAACCCTCCCCTGTTTTCCAAACGGAGAGTGAAAAGTCTGAAGCAGAAAGATTATAGTTGGACTTTTCAAACACAGGCAGAATTTTTAGAACTGGCTGTTTGGAAAATTGTATGTTGACTTGTAAACATCACAAATGCCATAGAGAATGACAGAGAGAGAAGACATATGACGCCCCTTCTATAGACTCATTTTTCTGATTTTTAACTGAATCTTGGAGGATCCATAGGCTCGTTGAGTTAACACAAAGCACCACTTCTGTTGTCCACAGACATTCTTCTGTCTCTTAACTGACCACAAGCTAGTGTGTTGTGATTTATTGCAGCACTCCTGTAACAGGTGTTGATCATGTTTGATACTGATTATGAAGATCTCTGCTTTGCAGGAGATCTCTTTTAATATAAAAAGATAGCATAATAAACAAGAAACAGAACCAATGAGGGAAAAAAACGCACATACTTGAAGGCATTCATCATCTTTAATAAGCTTAGCCAGCTGAACACTGCTAATCAGCTGTGAAGTCCTTGCTTTGAAGAAGCAGCAATTCAGTTGTATACCTAATAGGGTAAATATAAGATAAGCCAAAAGAGATGGAGAACATTTGTCTATCTAAAAGCTTTAAAGATTTTGCCAAATGTCACACACCTGATAAGGTGCTTTCAGAAATTGTATCACTTTAAGTGGAGGTGCAGTTATCTTTTATTAACACTGGGCTATGACATTCAGATGACTCACAAATATTAACGCTTCAATCATCAAAGGAAATATTTGATTATTTAGAATATAGTGAAACACCTTTATCCCTACTCCTGTATATTTACATTCCAGATCCTTCCAGTGCACCATAATGTTCCTCCTGAAACAGAGGTAGTAGGGCCCAATCCAAAGTCCACAGAAGCCCAATCCAAAGTCCGAAGGCCGCTGCAGGCCAGACCCAGACATCTTGAGGCTCAGAGGGATACTATTTGAAAAGCGTGTTCAAAAAGTTTCACTGTATTTTCAGTCTCAGAATCTATTTTAGCCTATCCAATCCCAAATAATAAATGCAAATATTACTTAGTATTAATGTCACTGTGTACTTCGCATGGTCTATTTTGTTTATTCTCCACAGTGCTTTTCTTCTAATAGAATAAATGGTTTTTGTTCTCCTTTCAGATCAGATTCTGAAGTCCTTAGCAATTACTGTGCTGTCACCTTCTGAGTTTTTCTCAGACATCTCATCCCATTAACATCGTTTTATCAAATCTCCTCCTCCTGAACATTATAGCATTAACCCAGATCTTGTGGCATGTGGCCGCCATGAAGCAACAAATGGCGATGACCACTGGCAATTATAGCCACAATCCTATTGATAGGCAGTTTGGGTCTAGTGGATGGTCAGACCCATGCCTGAGGCAGTAGAAAAGTTTTGCAGCATCCTAGGCAACTGAACAGCCCTTTTTAGGAAAGCACTTCTCAGTCCTTTTTAGGGGAGAGAACTAGACAAGGTGCACCAATCACTGCCTGCCCCATAACACCAGGCTACTACAGCAACTACTACAGCTGGCAGATTATCTTACTGTGGTCAAGAAGCAATAAAGAAAAAAAGACTCTTGCTAGGTGCATGGAATGTCGATACCCTCGTGGAGGGAGGCGATGCATGAAGACCTGAGAGAAGAACGGCTCATGTCTCCAGAGAACCTGTCCGTGACAATATTGCTCTTGCAGCACTTCGTAACTCAAACGTGGCTGGGGAAGGTTCTATCAGTGGCTAAGCAGAGGATGAAGACAAGATCCATGGAGTTGGATTTGCACTTAGAACATCTTTCCTGACACCACTTCCTGGCCTCCTTGTCGGCTTGAATGAACGTCTCATGGAACTTCAGTTCCCCCCGAGACAGTCATCACAGCCTATACTGACCAGCACAAGGGCAAGCAAGGAGCACTTCACATCTGTCATAGTCAATCAGGACAAGCTCATGCTGCCTGGCTCTTACTACATTTAAAAAGCAGAGCCACAGTAGTCTGGGACCAGGCGCAAGCCAGGACTGCTCAGTCCCAGCTCGCACTGGGTCTCAGGCTGTGTCTCTGTTTCTCTTGTTCCCCCTCCCCATGGAAACGGTGCTCAGAGGAACTGGCTTTTGAGCCGGCTTCCCCCCGGCACTGGCTCCTGCTCCCTCCCCCTTGGTGCCTCTGATACAGAGGCAGCAGGCAGTGGGTGGGAGCAAATAGTTGAGTAGCGACGCGACTAGTCACTTACATCCCTAGTCTAAAGCCAACTGTGAAAAGTTACAAAAGGATTTCACAAACTGGGTGACTAGCAACAAAGGGCAGATAAAATCCAGTGTTGATAAATGCAGAGTAAACCACTGTGGAAAACACAATCCCAACATTACATACAACATGATGGGGTCTAAATAAGGTCCTGGCCTCCCATATTCCTCCCCCCATTTTATTCCATTCATTTTGACAAACTTAATGTGTTCACTGTCAGGTTCACTGGGCCTTGTGTCCACCAAGCCAATGGATGGATGGCGGGAAGACACTGGACAGTAGGCAGGGCTGGTGAATGCACCTGGGGGAGTACAAGAGGGTGTCAGGTGGGGCTGGGGAGAGACCTGGAATATTGCTAGTGTTGGGGCATGATGGGCCCATATTAAGTCCAAGACCAAAGACCAAAGCAGACAGTGAAGAGCTTCAAAAAGATCTCACCAAACTAACTGATTGGACAAGAAAATGGCAAATGAAATTCAATGTTGATAAATATAAAGTAATGTACATTGGAAAAAATAATCCCAACTATACATACAATATAATGGGGACTAATTTAGCTACAACTACTCGAGAGAGAGATTGGAGTTATTGTGGATAGTTCTCTGAAAACATCCACTCAGTATGTAGCGGCAGTCACAAAAGCAAGCAGAATGTTAAGAATCATTAAAAAAGGGATAGAGAATAAGACAAAGAATATTCTATTGCTTCTATATAAAATCATGGTACGCCCATGTCTTGAATACTGTGTACAGATGTGGTCGCCTCATCTCAAAAAAGATATATTGGTATTGGAAAAGGTTCAGAGAAGGGCAACAAAAATGATTCGGGGTTTGGAACACTTCCCATATGAAGAGAGATTAAAAAGACTTGAACTTTCCCAGCTTAGAAAAAAGGAGTATAAGGGGAATATGTTAGGGTACGTCTAGACTACCGCGTTTTGTCGACGGAAGTTTTGTCGACAGATACTGTCGACAAAACTTCCGTCGACAAAGAGCGTCCAGACACATTGATTTCTGTCGACAAAGCAAGTTGCTTTGTCCACAGAACTCCGTAGTCTGGACGCAATGTTACAGGCAATAACACCTTCTGTCGACAGAGTTCTGTCGACAGAAGGTGTTATGCCTCGTAAAATGAGGTATACCAGCGTCGACAAAACTGCTGAGTTCTGTCGACGTTATGTTGACAGAACTCAGCGGTAGTGTAGACGCTGGTATAGTTTTGTCGACAAAAGTCCACTTTTGTCGACAAAACTAGGTAGTCTAGACACACCCTTAGAGGTCTATAAGATCATGATTGGTGTGGAAAAAGTGAATTAGGAAAAGTTATTTGTTTCCATAATATAAGAACTAGGAGGGTCACCAAATGAAATTAATAGGTAGCAGGTTTAAAACAAACAAATGGAAGCTTTTCTACACACAGTCAACCTGTGGAACTCCTTGCCAGAGGATGTTGTGAAGACTAGGACTTTAAAAGGATTTAAAAAAGAGCTAGATAGATTTATGGAGGTTAGGTCCATCAATGGCTATTAGCCAGGATGTGTAGGAATGGGGTTCTTAGCCTTTGTTTTTCTGGAAATGGATGATGGGAGAGAGATAATATGATGATTACCTGTTGTGTTCACTCCCTCTGGGGTATCTAGTATTGGCCACTGTCGGCAGACAGGATAGTGGGCTAGATGGATCTTTGTTCTGACCCAGTAGAGCCATTCTTATGTTCTTAACTCACCTGCAGTGTTCAAAACCTGACTGGTATGAATTTATTTCCCAGTCCACTTCTATAAAGAAAAATGGACATGTACTAATTATTCATGAGCTGAGATTTATCCTCTTTGCACTTCAAATGACCACAATGTTTTAGGTAAACTATAAAATAGATTTATTAAGTACAGAAAGAGAGCTTTTATAAGTGATAGAAAAGTGATTATAAGTGATAGAAAACAGATCAAAGTAAATTATCATAAGAAATAAAAACAAAATGCAAACCAAGCTTACAATACTAGATCTGATCCGAATCAATAATCTCTCACCCTAACTGATGATGCACACAGCTCAGCAAGTTTCCATACATGGACTAGAAATCTCTTTAGCCCCTGTTCAGGCTTTTGCCGTTGGTACTTTCAACTGTGTTGTTAGATGGAGAGTGAGGTGCAGTCATGATGTCATCTCTCCCTTTTATAACTTCTTTCAACTCTCTTTTGCTATGACCTGGGTCAAATAGTTCCCCTGATGTCATGCTATTGCTGAGAGGTTTCTGTTGTACACAGGTTCTGGGAAATCCTTCTGCTTGTGTGCATTTCCTCACTAAGCTCTTAATGTGGTTTGGCTTTTGTATCTTGTCCCTGAAAGGCTGTTCGTGGCTGTTCTCAACCTCTCAGCATGTTTCAATAGCACCTACAGAGCCTAACTTCACATACAATCGAATAAGATTTTAAGCAGCACAGGACTTTTAGAATGATATCTCAGAAGACATACCTTATACAACATATATCATAATTATATGACAGCGGTGAATATGGGGGTGCCAAGGAGTCACAATATGGCCTGCACCTAGAATATTGCATGAAGTTCTGTTGCCCCACCTGAAAATATATTAGATTTGGAAAAGGTACAGAGAAGGGCAAGAAAAACGATCTAGAGATATGGAACAACTTCCATATAAGGAGAGCTTAAAAAAGACTGGGATTGGTTAAAAAAGCGATTACTAAGGGGAGATATGAGAGGTCTGTGTAACCATGCATGGTGTAGGGATATGGAATATGGAAGTGTTGTTTACCCCGTCACAAGGATGCTGGGGAGGAGGTGTCACACAATGAAATTAATAGGCAGAAGGTTTAAAGCAAGCAAAAGGAAGTAATACTCCCCACAATGCCCAGTCAGCCTGTGGAACATGTTGGCCAGGGGATGTTGGGAAGGCCAAAAACATGAGTGGGTCCCAAAAATAACTAGATAGGTTCACAGAGGACAGGTCCATCAATAGCTATTAGTCAAGAGGGACTGGGATGAGGCCTATGCAGAGCCATCCCCTCCATAGATTGGTTTGAGGCTGCCACCCCAAGCCCTGCACTTTGGGGGGGCCTCTCAGTGGCTGCCTCAACTATCTTATGGACAGGACTAGCAGAGCCCATGGCAGCCCAGGACAATTAGCTGGGGGTCCTCGCATGGGGCAGGAGCGGGGGTTGGCCCTCCACAAAACATGGCGGCGGGAGCTGGGGAGGAGGGTGTGCAACCACCTGGCTGCCTGCTCCACTCCACTGCCATCTTTCAGCCCGCTGTGCTCCGCTTCCCCGTGGCTGCAGGAAGTGGAGCACCCTGGCCCTAGGTCCCCCCGCTTCCCGCTGCTGCGGCGGGCTGGAAAATGGGCGGCAGGATGGAACAGTGCAGGCTGCTGGGTTGCTCTGGTTGCTGTTGCCATGGTGAGTGCAGGGGGCCTGATCCCTGCTGCTGTCCCACGCTAGGCCTCATGGTAACCCCCCGGCTCGCATCGCTCGGGGGAGGAGGCTTTGGGCGAGGGAGGAGAGCAGGAGTAGGATTTGGGGAGAGGGGTGGAGCAGAAGTGGGGTGGGGGCTGGGCCTGTGGTGTGGGAGTTGCCCCAAGCCTGGGCGCTAGGAAGGGGTTGCCCCAGGCACTGTCACCCTCCCCCCTCGGAATGGCCCTGACCCTATGCTCTGGGTGTCCCTAAACCTCCGACTGCCAGAAGCTGAGGCTGAATGACAAGGGATGGATCATTCAATAATTACCTTGTTCCCTTTGTTCCCTCTGAAGCCTCTGGCACTGGCCATGGTCAGAAGGCAGGATACTGAGCAACATAGATCAGTCCATCTGACCTAGGATGGCCGCTCTTATGCTCTTATGAGTGTCGGCTTCCTTTCAAACTCCTGCTGTGTGTCACAGGATTCTTTAGGAGAAAGAGTTGCAGCCCCAGTCGTCCCTTTCTAGGGGAGCTGGTTCCCATATTCCATTAGCAATCAGAGATGCCTTAAGACAGGCAGAAACTCCATCTATTCATTCAGTGATGACAAATCAAAGGCCAAACTTTCACAAATTGTCTCTTAAAAGAAATGTACTTCTGGTGGGTCTTAGAGTTAGAGGAGAATTCAGGGATGTGACTTTTGGGTCTATTTTTACTGCCACGTGGTAACCGGCCCCTGAACAGAGGTGTTCCCATGCAATTGCCTCTTTTAGAAATCTGAGCCAATCTCTGTCACAGGAAGCCACTCTGACCCAAGAATTGATGCTAGATTGAGACACTAGGGAAGAAAACATCCTCCGTTGCTTTTTGCAAGTTTCCCCAAGGACAGATTTCATCAGTATCAACCAAGAATGCAGCATTTCTTCGAAGATTCTACTCTGCTTGCAAGCAAAGAAAAAGAACTAGTATGTCTATGTAACAGTGCCATCTCATGTTCGTGCAGATCCTCTTCTCACATCTCTCCTGTTTTGTGGGCATTTGTCTGACAAAGCCATAGAACCGATAGACCAACATCCATTGGTATAAATAATATCATTGTATTTCCCTGCTTAAAGATATAGGAGTGAGCTAGGCAAGACTTTATTCTGTATGAAGCTTTCTAAAGATCATTTTGTCTCTTTCAGGCTCACAGCAGTCCTGAATTCAGTTATACACCTACTTCCAGGACTAGAACTACTTCTGCATGAATGCTATCAAAGCATGAGCTCTAGTTAAATATTAAGAACAAAGGGAAAACTTGGTAGATAAAAAATGCATTTGAAAATTTCCAAGGGTAGTAAATTATTAGAGAGACTTACGAAGAACAATAGTCTCATTTATATTGAAGGCAATGTGACTGTAACAATATTGTTCCCATTATCTTCTGTTTTCATCTTGTATTTATAGTAATCATTTTTTCCATATGTCTTGACAAACCTAAAAGTGATGCACTTCAGTGAATGGGTAGGTAAAGTAGATTGCTAATAATTTTCATATGCTTGCCCAAAGACATGGGTAGTAACATATCTGGAGATTCCTCTCATATCCACCATGAACCCTAACCTTTAGACACTTCCCACAAGACATACTGCTTTTGAGTTGGCCCATTGAAGTCAGCTGTGCCCCAGTGAATTCATCTACTCATAGTAGCAAGCACTAAGCCCAGAAATGTTTGTGGGATTGGGCCCCTTCTCAATGTAGCACTAACCCACAGGGTTGTGGACTAGCTCTCTCTCAAGACTGGATTATACAGAACTCACTGTCTACTAAAATTAAATGACATCAGGTGAAGCAATGCTTATGGGAGAACAGAATAAGATAAAGCTGGAAAATTTTGTTTTGGAATGCATTGCCAGAGTCCCAGCTGATGTAAATTGGAGTAGATTAAAATCCACAGACCTATATCAATTTCCCTGTATCCAATACTTGTTGGAATGGTAACCTACAATTGGACACATTCCCATACCTCTGGTGGAAAGGCTACTAATAATACTTGCATTCAGGCAGAGCTGATTAGATGCACCTGCAGAATGTGCACTACCTGGAGAAGGGTGAGATTGGCCATAGAAAAGGGAAGTTTTCTCAGGAACAGAGATACCGTCAGGGAGTGCTAGTAAGCTTCAGTAGTAAGGGGAGTTCAGCTTGAGGCAGTTGATAACCTCTTCCATCAATCCCCTGTTTGAGGAAGTCAGATACTGCAGGCTTGGTAAGAGCAAAGACCCAAGAGAGCTGTTTCAAACGTGTGTGTGTGTGTGTGTTTCAAACGTGTGTGTGTGTGTGTGTGTGTGTGTGTGTGTGTGTGTGTGTGTGTGTGTGTGTGTGTGTGTCCATCCTAGGAAGCACTGCCAGGGATAGAGACAAGAGAACTGTAAATTGGGCTCTGTGAGCTAAACTCCTTCTGGGGGCTCCCAAATAGAATGCAGGGCAAGAGGATCAAAGCTACTACAACTTGTGAGTTGGCTGACTACAAAATCCACAGGCTCTGGCTTGAGCCTGCCCAAAGATTTTCTCAGAGAGCTCTATAGTAGTTTACCATATAAACTGAGTTCTTTAAGGTCACATCCACCATGCTGGAATTGTGGTTTCTATTAGGTCAACAAATTGATAGAAATGTGTAACTTCAGAGTTACTTCAAAGTTCATGAGATTTTTAGAGTAGGTCTGGTTTTCAAGGAGCTCAGAAATTGTGCTAACTATAGCCTTTTTTATGTTGAATTTTAGTTGGTATTAAATAGTCACAGTGAAACATGATTTCATAGTAGTAATTCTACCACCCAGCAGCTGTAATTCAGAGGATGCATTTTCAAATCTGGAACAGTCAATAATCCAAAGTGCCATCCAAAATAAGTGTCATAGAGTCTGCTTTAGTAATAAAGATTTCCAGATGGCTGATACTTATGTAGAAAGGGGAGGAATGTCTAGAGTCCTATGGGTAAGGGTATGTGATTTAAAGGAGACATATTTTTGTCTATCTTTTATTTTTGTCCCTTTAAGAGGCACCTTTCTTTTGATGCTGTGGGTGGGAAACATATATCTGTATTATGCAGCTATAACTTAAATTCCAGCAGTAGAAGCTAAGTTCTCTCTAAATGCAGCTGGACTCCTCAGAGCTAAGCCTTTTGTCCCCTCATCATGGTTTTTTTTTCATATCCAAATAAGTGATGAGTAATTCCTTGGTTTCAATTTATTATTTAAGCAACTATGCTTGATGTGCTTCAAAGTAAACATTTTTCTTGGCTGTGCCCTTAATGCAAAGAAGATTTCACAACCACCTCTTATTTTAGGTTTTAATTGCCTCAGTTGCTGTCAAGTCCCCCCTCCCCTTTTATAGCAGGTTTTTTCTGTTCCCGCATTGCTAATGTGATGATCCACAGTTGCAATATCGTGGGGCCGGCTCTGAGAAATCCAGAACATCATGTTTGCTTTTGGACTTCTCATTCTTTTTTCGGGGGAGGCTTTGTAAATCAAACCAATGCTTCATTCTCTCCTTCACTTCCCACTTCACCCTTAACTGATTGTTCTGTCTCCTTTCACTGACTGGTTGCCTCATGCGCTGTCATCAGGTGCTTTCTACAGTCCAAGCATCAGGGCTTTAATTTATTTTTTCTATCAACACATTTGGTTCGTGACAAAAAAAAAAGATCACCCTTGTGCTTGTCAATGTTAAATTAAGCACACCGCCCTCCCCCCCAATCCTCCCACAGATTCTGCTTTGAGGTCCTAACAAGATACATTTATAATTATTTAGGATCTGGGTTTGAAGATCCAAAATTGGCACCAGATGAACCGAAACAGAGCTAATTGCTAATTATTTTTCTAACATTAAGTTGTTAGGTGTTTTGTGCATTGCAATCTTTTAGTTGGGTTTGCATTCCAGGGCCAGATTTTGATTAGTATTTCTAATCTGTTAAGCAATACCAGCATATTTTTTTCTGTGGAAGAAACACAGAGAAATACGGAGTCTAATTCGGATGTCATTTTAAAGAGTTTTAACTCCAGTGGGCCTGATTTTTCCACTCACACTAGAGTAAACTGGGAATAATCCCTGTCAAATCAATGGATTTTCTCTTCAGTAAAATTAGTGGGAGAAAATGAGTGTGACATACTGTAGTGTGAGATCAACATTGCCAGTTTATGCTCTAAGAAATGGAGAGAAACCAGGTGAAAGTACATGGAGTCAGAAATCTCAGAGAATGGTTAATGCAGAATTTGTTTTCTATAGCTGGGAAGGTGATAGCAACATATCCATGTAGGTTAGCATTTGTAGATTTGTCAATATCAGTGAAATTACTCTGGATTTACATTGCTATAACTAACTTTTGGTTCTGAATACTTTGCAGCTATTTTGGCTATGGAGATGAAATTTTTTGCTGCCGTTTTATACTCACCCCATCGCTGCCTAGTGACCTAGATTATGAAGGCTACAGATTAAATGTCGAAACCTACATTCTTTGATACTAGTGGAGATTGGAGCATACAAGAATTGCAGGATGGATCCATAAATTGATTTTAAGGGTTTGGGTTTCCACTGTTTTTTTTTTTTCTTATCTCAAAGCAGTTATTAAGCTAATTTACATGAGACAAGCACTTCAGCAAAAGCCATCTTCTAGCTATTGTTTCAGCTGAGCAGATGTCATTTGCCTACATTATGCATTCTTCATTGTACTATGCTAATTTTGGAGGGGCAATTTTTCTACATTGAGCGCTGCTGCTTTTAACAGAAACCTCTTTATGGCATTGGCCCCGGGGAATTGCTAATTCTGCCAGATCAAACAAAGGCTTATTGCTCCAACTGGGCATAGTTGTGCCTCCTAATACAGCATGAAGTTCACAGAACAGTGCCTCCAATCTGCACATAGTTAACACCTGGTCTAATGCCTTCTGGCAATTAATCAAGATATCAATCAGGGATGCCAAAAATTAATAAATAACCCAAGTTTGCATATTGGCTGTCTTCAGGGTGAAAGAATTTGCACTGATGCTTACAAGCCATTTAAATATTTTGACTGTGTTTCCAGTCATTGATACTGTACAATACAGTAATTAACTACTGGGCATGAACAAGTGGTACCTTGAAAATTTACCCAACAATGCAAGCTCAGGATTAGTTTCACAGTAAGAAAAAGCTTTAATCTGATTAATCAACCCCCCAAATTCTCTAAACTCTTGGAGGCTCATCCATTGTTAGTAAAATTCTGCAGTGTTACACCATTGCGTATGCGGAGCAAGGGCCCGCTCTGCATCCCAAGGTTTTCAAAAGGGAATAAGCCATTGGTTTCAGTGGAGTCCAACCTGGCTTATTCTCCATTTGAAGTCTATGGAATTACTGTGCATTGTGACGTTTAACTCCTTGATGTGTACAGTGCAAGCGTATGTACTAAGTACTGTTATCATCACTGATACACAGTTTGTGTTATCCTACTTCCTGATGATGGCCATCAGAAGGTAAGCTTGTATCAAAGGAGTTGTTCCTCTCCCCCGCCCCCCCGAATACAGAGACCTAGTCAATGCGGACAAGAACATCCTCTTTTTCTGTGGTTTATTAGTTTTGACTGTGGTTTTTTGTTATGCAGATAAAATATTCCAGGGAATTTGTTATGCAGATAAAATATTCCAGGGAATGAATCACTCCATTATTGTGCTTTCTGTAGGCACTGAAGATTTTTTTATTATAGAGGAGACAATGTATATGGCATTATCACAATTAGATCTTGTCTACACTTACCTGCAACTCTTGAGTTAATTCAGCTATGCAAATAGTGTAGCTGAAGCTGACATACTTACTGCAGCTTCTTGAGAGCACTGAGATCAGCATGGGCTGCTTTCCCATCAATGCCGGATACTTTTCTCCTTTTGGTGGAGTGGTCTCGGAGATCGATTTATCGCATCTACAGCAGACACAATAAATCGATGGCCGGTGGATTGATCACTACAGTGTTGAGTCACCGCGTAGTGTAGACAAGGCCTCAGTCACTCTTGTTGGCAGTCCCATCAGAAGCCAGGAGTTGAATCTAAATTTTGCTGTCACCACCTAGGTCAAGACTGAAACATGTTGATGGGGCAGGGCTAAGAACTCTCTACTACTTCACTGCTTTGCTTGTGCTCTAGCTATTTGGTGGATAAATAGGAGAGCAGTATCTTGCTTTCAATCAATGGCACTAAGTCTGCTTCCGGATAGTAGAAAAAAGGGTAAGGCAAATTTGGTAATTTTGAAATAGAGGAATGCATGTTTCCAGCTATTGCCAAGAGCAGAATCATAGACTACTAGAATTGGAAGGGACCTCAAGAGATCATGAAGTCAACAGCTCCCTGCCCACATGGCAGGACCAAGCGCCATCTAGATCATCCCTGATATGTCTATCCAACCTGCTCTTAATTATCTCCAGTGATGGAGATTCCACAACTTGCCTAGGCAATTTATCTCAGTGTTTAACCCCCCTGACAGTTAGGAAGTTTTTCCTAATATCCAACCTAAGCCTCCCTGTTGCAATTTAAACCCACTTTTCTTGTCCTATCATCAGAGGCCAAGGAGAACATATTTTCTCCCTCCTCTTTGTAACACCCTTTTAGATACTTAAACTGCTATGATGTCCCCTTTCAGTCTTCTTTTTTCCAATCTAAACAAGCCCAATTCTTTCAGTCTTCCCTCATTGCTCTCGTTTTCTAGACTTTTAATCATTTTTGTAGCTCTTCTCTGGATCTTCTCCAATTTCTCCACATATTTATTGAAATGTGGACATAATACTCCATTTGAGGCCTAATCAGCGCAGAGTAGAGCAGAAGAATGATCTCTCATGTCTTGCTCACAACACCCTGTTAATGCATCCCAGAATCATGTTTGGTTTTTTTGCAAGTGTTACACTGTTGGCTCATATTTAGCTTGTCGTCCACTATGACCCCTAGATCCCTTTCAGCAGTACTCCTTCCTAGACAGTGATAGAGATGTAGCCGTGTTAGTCTGGTGTAGCTGAAACAAAATACAGGACTATGTAGCACTTTAAAGACTAACAAGATGGTTTATTAGATGATGAGCTTTCGTGGGCCAGACCCACTGAGGAAGTGGGTCTGGCCCACGAAAGCTCATCATCTAATAAACCATCTTGTTAGTCTTTAAAGTGCTACATAGTCCTGTATTTTGTTTCACCTTCCTAAACAGTCACTTCCCATTCTGTATGTGTGAAACTGATCTTTTCTAAGGGGATTACTTTGCCTTTGTCCTATTAAACTTCATCCTATTTTTCTCAGGCCATTTATCTAGTTTGTCCAGATCATTTTGAATTTTGACCCTATCTTCCAAAGCACTTGCAACCCCTTTCAGCTTGGTGTCAAGTATCAGAGGGGTAGCCATGTATCAGAGGGGTAGCCGTGTTAGTCTGAATCTGCAAAAGCGACGAGGAGTCCTGTGGCACCTTAGAGACTAACTGAAGTGTAGGAGCATAAGCTTTCATGGGCAAAGACCCACTTCGTCAGATGCATGTAGTGGAAATTTCCAGAGGCAGGAATAAATATGCAGGCCAGGATCAGGCTGGAGATGACCAGGTGGATCCAATCAAGGAGGATGAGGCCCACTTCTAGCAGCTGATCTGGAGGTGTGAATTCCAAGAGAACAGAAGCTGCTTTTGTAGTTAGCAAGCCATTCACAGTCTTTGTTTAATCCAGAGTTGATTGTGTCAAACTTAAAGATGAACTGTAGCTCAGCAGTTTCTCTTTGAAGTCTGGTCCTGAAGTTTTTTTGCTGCAGGATGGCTACTTTTAGATCTGCAATTGTGTGTCCAGGAAGATTGAAGTGTTCCCCTACAGGTTTTTGTATGTTGCCATTCCTAATATCAGATTTGTGTCCATTGATTCTTTTACGTAGGGACTGTCCTGTTTGGCCGATGTATATAGCAGTGGGGCATTGTTGGCACATGATGGCATATATTACGTTGGTGGATGTGCAGGAGAATGTACCAGTGACAGTATGGCTGATCTGGTTAGGTCCTGTGATGGTGTTGCTGGTGTATATATGTGGGCAGAGTTGGCACCGAGGTTTGTTGCAAGGATTGGTTCCTGAGTTCAAGTTATTATGGTGCAGTGTGTAGTTGCTGGTGAGAATATGCTTCAGGTTGGCGGGTTGTCTGTGGACAAGGACTGGCCTACCTCCCAAGGCCTGTGAAAGCGAGGGATCATTGTCCAGGATGGGTTGTAGATCACTAATGATGCGTTGGAGAGGTTTTAGCTGGGGACTGTAGGTGATGGCCAGTGGTGTTCTGTTGGTTTCTTTCTTGGGCTTGTCCCGTAGCAGGAGGCTTCTGGGTACACGTCTGGCTCTGTCAATCTGTCTCCTCACTTCCTCGTGTGGGTATCGCAGTTTACAGAATGTTTGTTGAAGATCTTGTAGGTGTAGGTCTCTGTCTGAGGGTTTGGAGCATATGCGGTTGTACCTCAGTGCTTGGCTGTAAACAATGGATCGTGTGGTGTGTCCGGGATGGAAGCTGGAGGCATGCAGGTAAGTATAGCGGTCAGTAGGTTTTCAGTATAGGGTGGTATTGATGTGACCGTCACTTATTTGTACCGTGGTGTCCAGGAAATGGACCTCCCGTGTAGATTGGTCCATGCTGGTGAAATTCTTCCAGAGTCTCCTTCCCATGGGTCCAGATGATGAAGAGGTCATCGATGTAGCATAGGTAGAGAAGGGGTGTAAGTGGACGAGAGCTGAGGAAGCGTTGTTCCAGGTCAGCCATAAAAATGTTGGCGTATTGTGGGGCCATGCGGGTGCCCATAGCAGTGCCACTGGTCTGGAGGTATATGTTGTCACCAAATCTGAAATAGTTGTATGTGAGGATAAATTCACAGAGTTCAGCCACCAGTTGTACTGTGGCATCATCAGGGATACTGTTCCTGACAGCTTGTACTCCATCTGCATGTGGGATGTTTTTCTCAGCTTGGTGTCTTCTGCAAACTTAATAAGCATCCTCTCTAGGCCAATATCTAAATCGTTGATGAAGATATTGAACAGAACTGGTCCCAAAACACCCCTGCGGAACTCCACTTGTTATGCCCTTCCAGCATGACTGTGAACTGTTAATAATTACTCTCTGAAAATAGTTATCTAGCCAGTTATGTGCCCACCTTGTATTAGCCCTCTCGAGGTTTTATTTCCCTAGCTTATTGATAAGAAGGTCATGTGAGACTGTATCAAATGATTTACTAAGTCTAGGTATACGAGGTCTACCGCTTCTCCCTTATCCGCAAGACTTGTAATCCTATCAAAGAAAGCTATCATATTGATTTGATATGATTTCTTCTTTACAAATCCATGCTGGCTGTTACCTATCATCTTATGGTGTTTACAGATGGATTCCTTAATTACTTGCTCCATTATCTTTCCTGGCACAGAAGTTAAACTGACTGGTCTGTAGTTTCCTGGGTTGTTCTCATTTCTCTTTTTAAAGATGGGCACTAGATTTGCCCTTTTCCAGTCTTCTGGTATTTCTTCTGACTTTCATGAGTTTTTACAGATGATAGTTAATGGCTAAGATACCTCCTCTATCAGCTCCTAGATTATTCTAGGATGCATTTCATCATGCCCTGGTGACTTGAAGATGTCTAACTTGTCTCAGTAATTTTTATTTTGTGGTTTTTAAAATTTTTATTTTAACTTCTAAATCTACCCCATTCCCACTAGCATTCACTATGTTAGGTATCCCGTTCCCATCAAACATCTTGGTGAAAACCAAAACAAAGAAGTCGTTAAGCACCGCTGCCATTTCCAAATTTCCTGTTGTTGTTTTTCCCTTTTCACTGAGTAAGGCATATGCAAGCTTCCCACACAGCTGTAGCCATGTTCCTCAGCTCTGATCTCTCTTGCATTCCCTTGCATCCCGGATTAGGATTCTGACGATCATGTTGACTGGTGCAGTGGCTTAAAATAGTCATAGAAGTCAGCTGAAACCACCAAATACTTTCAGCGTTGAAACAGTTCCACAGTCTACTAGGGCTGAATATACACGGTAGATTGAGAAGGGGGAGGGGAGCACCAATAGCTGATACGATATTTCAGACTAAATGGAAATGGAGATCATTAATTAGTCCTGCCACCTGAATTTAGATACCGAACCAAGATCTCCAAAGAGAAACTTGGAAATTCTTTTTCCTTTGGCTTCTAAATTATTTGGTATGTAACATCTCCTCTGTACACTGTGATTTAAATGCCTTCTAAAACAAGGAGACAAGGACATTTAAAGTAGGTTATTATGGATGTATCTGACACAAGTGTAATAAAAATACACTACCTGTCATATGTGATCTTTATATGACCTATGCATCATCTTAGCTACAGAACAATAAATATTTCACAACTACACTAAAATCAGTTTTAACATCATGTATTCATATTTAATAAATCATGATTGTCTTTCCTTTGGGATGCAATTTTGATGAGACATTAAGTGTGATCTAAAGGCACATAACTCCGTGACCGGTTATGTAATGTGTCTAGTAGGGCATCATGGTAGATTCTTCAAGAAAAATGAAATTATATTAAAGTCCCTTTACTGTGACCTTTTACTCATATGAGAGAGTGGTGACTATAAGATCATTTCTGTAGACCTTTGAGCAATAATTTCCCACTGTTCTTTCATGTTTATTGTGATTGGAAAAATATTTACCTATACCTTTAAAATACGTTAAACTTCCTATTTACTGTGCTGGGCATCTGATCAATCAGTGATTATAATGATCAATCAAACAGAGTACATTCTGCATTTTGAGTTAGTAGAAAGTGAAACAGAAATGATCACACCCCAGTTTAAATCTTATTTGCTCTTTTTGGACAGCTCAATATGATATCAGGCAACATCAGATTTTCAAATAGCTCTTGACTAAACATTACAGCTGTGTTAAAAGATAATTGTAGTTTTCCGATGAGGCTGGGCCCTGAGATTTCCCATAATGTTGGAATCTTAATTTTGCCCATGATTCATTGAGCATATGCTACTAAGGAGCGGATACCTATTCGTGAGAGATGGGAAAGTTTTATTAGACCACCCAGTTCATCTCCTGGCAAAGTAAGGGCTTTTCAGATTTTGGCTTGTTCATGGATTATGTAAATGTTGTAACGTTTCAGGAAGTTTTGATTTTAAAAGTCCTCAGACCCATTCATTTTTAGATCTATAATGTGCCCAATGCTATGGCAAATATCAAAACATGTTTATCATGCATTGGCCAGCTCCAACAACAACAAAATGATGTCAACCTCATCTATAAGTTATATACATATTGCAGCTTTCATCTGAAAGTCAGCAAACTGAAAGGGAAAGTTTTTTAGCGTTAACGGCCCAAGTAGAACCTACCAGAAGCCTCCAGATGTTTCAAGCTGATTTCAACTTTTATAGCGACCCTTAGGAAATTATTTTAATTACCTATGAAATATAGGATTGTCTCCTAGTAGATGACATATTAGATGCTAAACTAGATCTTCACCTTTTGAAGAAAACATGTTCTATTTTTTTTAAAAAAACTAGTCTTGCTGCATGTAGACCTGATAGAGCCTGATCCAAGAAAGCACTTAAGCATGTGATTTACTTTAAGACCCTGAGCTATCCTGTTTTCTCAGCTGAAAGGATACCATAACATGGGAGGACAATGGAAGCATTATAAGGACTTGCTAAAGATAACTTAAAAAAGTGGAACACTGACATTGACAGTTGGGAGACTCTAGCTCAGGATCACTCAAAATGGAGACAAGCTGTACGCAGCGGCTCTCTGCATTTTGAATTTGCCCATTGACATACTGAGGAGAAGAAGAGGTGCAGGAGGAAGGGGAGACTGGCTTCTAGTCATGGTCAACAGCCTCCTGCTGTACCTGGAAACATTTGTCCTCACTGTAATAGAACTTGTGGTTCAAGAATTGACCTTATCAGCCATCTGAGGGTCCGTGGCTCCCATGAAAGATGGTCATACTCATCAATGAGTGATCACCCATCATCATCAATCCCATTGACTTCATAATCAAGATTTTTCTTGCTTATCTGTTGGGAAGCAATTGACCTCCCCTTGTAAAAAGGAACGGCAGGTCTAATGTTGGAGGATGGTTCTTTCTGACATTGCTCTTGCCAAATTGTGATTTGGATACAGTGGACCAAAGCATGGCTGATTTAACCCATTTTTATTTTAGGACAAGAATCAATGGGTTTAAATTGCAACAGAGGAGGTGTAGGTTGGACATTAAGAAAAACTTCTTAACTGACAGGGTGGTTAAATACTGAAATAAATTGCCTAGGGAGGTTGTGTAATCTCCATGATTGGATATATTTAAGAGCAGGTTAGACAGACATCTATGAGGGATGATCTAGATGGTGCTTGATCCTGCTGTGTGGGCAGGAAACTAGTTTTGATGACCTCTCGAGGTCCCTTCCTGGTCTAGTATCCTATAATTCTATTGTCATTATTTTTTTTACTGTTTCAGTGGCAATAACATCCAATATGTGGTATGTGCTTTCCAAGCACAGAGGAAGGTACAATCCGTGTTCTTGAATACGTGTACTCTAAGATGACAAATGGAGTGGAAAGGGATTCAAAATATACCCACTGTAATTAGTATGGTGATAGGCACATGTTTGGTGTTTTCTTGTTTTAAATAAATATCCTTCCTTCACTTTTCTTCAGTCATTCATCCTCTTATGTCCACCCCCAGAACTAATGTCTTCATGTATTTCCTTCCAGAAATTCAACTTGTGGAAGTGAACATTTAATCCAAAGGACATGGGGACTCTACGTTTTTTGCGATGCTCTTGAAAACCAGATGTCAGGAAACTAATCATCAGCACCTGAAGTGGGTGGGAGGAGTTGAAGCTTTTGGGTTTTTTTCTGGGTAGCAACAGAGCTAGGCAGTGAGAAGTCTGTCTTAGTGAGGAGAGGCCCCAGAGTGAGGGAGAAGACAACAGATGGAGTACGCAAGGGGAACTTGGAATGAGTAGATGTTAGGCACCGAGGGGGGAAGTTTGGCTCTAAATGTAACTGAATAGGCTGGCAGACTGAAGGATTCAAAGTATAATAATAAAACCTGTTCTCTAAATAATTAACAGACTGTGGGTAAATTCGATTAATCTCCATTTTGGAGTTTAAAGCCAGCCGAACTATGCCGGAAGATAGCAGCAGACTGATCAGGGTGAGTGCTACCTAGATTGTTATCCAGAGCATGTGACAACTTGGTTTGTGGTCAAGTAGCCTACACGTGCAAGCAGCTCTCAGCCCTCAGCACCCAGGGGCAGTATCATGAGGCCAGAGAAGTTGAGGAGCAGGCAGCAACAGAGAAAAAGATGTTTAAACATGACCTAGAGGGACATCATGAACTGGGTCCACCTCGGAACAGATTTCTCCAATCCTCCAGTTGGGGAAACCAGTCTAATGATGGAAGGACAGTTAGATAGAATGGAGGACATGGCCTTTTAGAGGGGATCCTTCTTCCAACTGGGATAGTGGAGGCTGACAATTCCTCATGCGAGAAGGTTGCTCCAGGAAATAGAATACAGTGGGATGCCAAGGAGAGGCTATTTTGGTGGGGGACTTCATCATCAGAAACCTACAGATGGATGTTTGGTGACTGAGAACAGCCTGGTGTGAAGTTGATGAGTGCCGGGAAGGAACTTGTGATCGTGGTGTATATCGGTGATGTAGGAGAAAGATTCTAGAAGTGCTTCTAGGTCTAAGGCCTCTGTGGCAGCTTTCTCTGAAACGTGTTCATTTTACTGCAGAGATCCAGCTAGCTGAAGAGAAGTTTAGGGCCTTTGTGTGTAGTTGAAAAGATCATATATTAGAGAGGATCTAAGTTTATTAGGCACAGGAGAATATTTTGACGGGAGCTGATACAGAGGGGAAAGTCTCCATATTAATCAAAATGGAACCAGGCTGCTGGCAAGTAAAATAAATAAGATTTGGGGGAGGGAATGTTTATACACACAACTAAGGGAAGCCAGTTGGAGCTGACGAGCATACAAATGAGACTTCTATTAAAGAAAGATCCTGTGCAAATGTTAGATCAAGAAATTAAAGGAAAACACGCACTTAGTCAAGAATAAAAGCTATAGTTGTCTATACACACTTGCAAGAAGCTTAAAGGCAAAAATCGGTGAGCTAGAATGCCTTGCAATGGATGAAGACTTTGATATAATAGGCATTACATAAATTTGATGGAATGATGGCAAAAAGGAGGGCAGCGGAGGCCTTGAAAGGCAGAGTAGGAAAAAGTGCCGTATCTAAAGGATTCCATAAAATCTAGTAGTGTGATTAAAAAGTCCCACCGAACAGGATCACATGCTTAAATCTATATGGCTATAAATCCCAAGCTGTTAGAATGTAAATATTTTAGTAGCACTGTACTACTAGCTTCTGATTTTTTTTAAAGGAAATTCAGAGTACAATACTGAGAGAGGAAAGGCAGCAAAATCTAAAAGAATGTCTCTAATGAGGGACTGCACCTACTCACCACAGGTCAAGTGGCACAACAGGGCCAAAAGTAGAGAAACAATTTCTCATAAAAAGCTAATTCTAGTGCACACAAAAAATATAGGCTATTCTTGACTTAGTCTTCAGTAACACAGAGAAATAAATTCAGGAAGTCATGATAACTGTGGCACTAAGTGAGTGATTGCAATATAATTAGATTAAACATTGGAAAGGGCAGGTAGAGTACCAAAAAGGAGCATGTCAGTAAAACGAGGTGAATTAAAAAGGTCCTAAAGTTAAAAGCAACTTCTTAGAGGTGGCATTTAAAAAAAATCTCAGAAGTTGTGTACTGCTAAACAAAAAGGCAAGGAGCAGAAGGCTATTCAAGACTGACCAGAAGTCCTACGAAATCTGGACGCCAATAAACAGGAGTATAAAGTACAGCAGGCAATCAATAAGAGGAGAAAAACTGTTAAAAACAACCAAAAACAGAAAACAGGACTATGTAGCACTTGAAAGACTAACAAGATGGTTTATTAGGTGATGAGCTTTTGTCACAACCATATATACCAAAGGATACAATTTTAAAAAAGGTAAATGTCTGTGAGCTTCCCCCCCCTCCAACCCCCCTTCTGTTCTGAAATTTGATTTGTCCTTTTCATGTGTGTTCATTTTTTAAAATTGTATCCTTTGGTATATATGGTTGTGACAATTTTCTTCCACTATTTGATCTGAGGAAGTGGGTCTGGCCCACAAAAGCTCATCACCTAATAAACCATTTTGTTAGTCTTTAAAGTGCTACATAGTCCTGTTTTCTGTTTTTTGTTTCAGCTACACCAGACTAACATGGCTACATTTCTATCACTGTTAAAAACAACAAATCGTCTTGCAGCACCGTAGAGACTAACAAAAAAGGTAGTTGGTTATCATGAACTTTCATGGGCACAACCTACTTCTGATGATTGGAGCAAAGGGGTCCTGTTTCCAAATAAATAGCAGAGAAAGAGAGAGGATGGGGGCAGGAGTTGGAAGAGAAGAAAAAAGAAAGAAAAAAAGGGGGGAAATTGTCAGTGTCTGTGCTAAAGAAAGCTGATAGAATGGGTGCTCAGTGCTCTTAAGTACTTTGTGCTTGGTTTTTTATGTCATTAGTATGTGGAATGTAGACGGCCATCCACACAAGGCCTTTGTTTAGACCGCTGTTGCAGGTATCAAACTTGTAAATGACATTAAGATCTGCAGTCTCCCTTTCAAGCTGGTTTTTTAAATTGGCTTGCAATAACACGGTAACTTTGAGATCCATTAATAAGTGTCTGGGCAAGTTAAAATGTTCCCCAACAGGTTTCTTTGTGTTACCTTTTCAACAATCTGGTTTGTGTCCATTAAGCCTTTCTCATAGAGACTGTTCAGTTTGGCCACTATACATGACAGAAGGGCATTGCTGGCACTTGATGGCATAGATCACACCAGTGGATGTGCAGTTAAATGAGCCTCTGATATGGTGGTTTATGAGGTTAGGTCCTGTGATGATGTTGCTTGTATAGATGCGTGGACAGAGTTGGCAGATGATTTTCTTTCTTTTTTTCTTCTCTTTCCACCTCCCTCCCCCCAGTCCCCTCTCTTTCTCTGTTATTTTTTTGGAAACTGGACACCTTAACTCCGTTCATCTGTTGAAGTGGATTGTGTCCACGAAAGCTCATGATAGCCTCTAAGGTGCTGCAGGACTATTTGTTGTTCCAGACTAACATGGCAACCCCTCTGAAACTTATGAACAACAAAAAACAAGAGAATTAGTCACACTGAGTTAAAAAGAACAAATATCTAAATGTGTAAAAACACAGCGCAAAAGATTCTTGAAGTATATCCTAAGCAGGTAGTCGACAAAAGAATTGCTGGGCCATGAGGGCTTAAAGGGATTAATTAAATAGATAAAGGCATTGATGATCAGATACATGATTTTGTTTTTGCACCTGTATTTGCTGCAGTGGGTATTGGGTAGATACCTAAACCAGGCCTGTTCTTCTTTTGACAACAAAAGTGAGTTCCCCTGGGTGACTGAGCGTATCAGAAGAAAAGGTGCTGGAGCAAATTGATAATTTAAAGAGCAATATGACACCAGCCTGCGATAGTATGCCTTCAAGATTTCTGAGGCAGTTTAAATATGAAGTTTCTGAGCTGCACACAAAAATAAGTAATCGGCTTTTAAAATAGCCCCTGTTCCAGGTGATTGGAGGGTAGCAAATGTTGAACCTAAACTTAATAAAGGCCCAGAGGTGATCCTGAGAATTTTACACCCTTAAGCCTTATATCTGTATATGACAAATTGGTTGAAATGATAATGAAAAGCAAAATAACAACGAATCTCCTGGAATTATTTGAATGTGTCAATAAAGTAGTGGATAAAGGAGGAGCAGCTGACATAATGCATTTTGGGCTTCCAAAGAGCATTTGACAAGGTAGCATACAAGGAGCTACTAAAAAAACTGACTTGTAATGAATTAGACATATAATAGTATCATGGATCCAAAACTGGCCATGAGACCAAAAGCAAAAAGTGTGGTCGATTTTCATCATGGAAAAAAGTTAAAAAGAGGGGCCTTGAGATTCTGTACTGGGATCTATGTTTAATATATTCATTAATGATCTGGAAAAGTAGGATGAGTAGTGAGAAGGAAGCATTTGCAGATGACATAGTGTAATGACCGCCATCTCTGCTATCAAGGTCTCTTTCTGGAGGCCACCTCACCAGCTGCTGAATCTACCAGATGGGTTTCTGCAGAGCAATTAAAGACTTTTCTCTTCCCCAGTTACCACGGGATGGTACATTGCCTATCCAGAGGACTTTTTATCATTGGCTACGTCTACACTGGCATGAATTTCCGGAAATGCTTTTAACGGAAAAGTTTTCCGTTAAAAGCATTTTTGGAAAAGCGCGTCTAGATTGGCAGGACGCTTTTCTGCAAAAGCACTTTTTGCGGAAAAGCGTCCGTGGCCAATCTAGACACACTTTTCCGCAAAAAAGCCCCAATCGCCATTTTCACCATTGGGGCTTTTTTGCAGAAAAGAAATCTCTGCTGTCTACACTGGCCCTTTTGGGCAACAGTTTTTCGGAAAAAGGACTTTCACCCGAACGGGAGCAGCAAAGCTTTTCCAGAAAAGCGGCTGATTTCGCACAGTAGATTGTCATTGCTTTTGCAGAAAATCAAGCGGCCAGTGTAGACAGTTGGCAAGTTTTTCCGGAAAAGCGGCTGATTTTCTGAAAAAACTTGCCAGTCTAGACACAGATATTATGTTTTGTTGGCGGACGTGTGCCCTATTTCTTCTACATACATCATCAGCCCATATATCATGGCTTCTGAAGAGGGTTGGATACAGGTCCTTCTGGAACCCAGAAATGCCACTCTAAGCAGTACCCAAAAGATCACTTAAGTCAGGGTCCCAGGACTACTCCATAAGATTCAGGTTTGCAGATATCAGACTTAAAATAGTTAAAAATGTATCAGAACCCTCTCTTATAGGGCCTCATCTGGCTACCAGTAAAGGTAAGGCAAATTGCCCTATGGATTTCAACAGCAACAGGATCAAGTTCTTTCAAGAGATGTGGCTAGAAATTGCATGAGGCGTATTTTCTTTCAAACATAAAAACAAAAGCTGAATCAGCCTGTGATGATGAAATGTGACTAATTTCCTCCTTGGAATAAACTGGATCAACTGGCCCAATCCTGAAGATGATGTAATATGAAAGGGAAGAAAAACTGTTCTTTATTTGTTTTCTGAGATCGTTTGTGAAGAAATAGTCTCTACGTAATACAAATACAACCCCCCGCCTTTTTTGTATCCTTTTGCTCTTTGCTGTTGTTGGGAACCATCCCAAGGAAGAAACATTGCAAAATGGTCTGTGGTGTTTTTCAAAACCTCGTCTGTCTAATTATAGTTTAATTAGAAGATTTACCTGGCATTGCTTGGGTCAGTAACTCAATTTTTGTTTTTCTTCATTTAAATCAGTGCTCCGGGGCTGGGGTGAGTGGTTCAGGATACAGGCTGCCCTGGGGAGAGAGGACAACCCCAGGCCTCTCTCACTACAGTAGCTTGGGGCCAGGTGTGAAGCACTTTTCTGGGGCTGCTGCTGCTCCAGTGGGCACGGCTGGAGGAGGGGGGCATGTCCCTGTCTGGGGCAGGTCCCGGTTTGTCTGCCCCTGTGCTCCCCAGTCAGATTAAGGAATGCTGCAAACTGTGCACTTTCCCCTCGCTCCCCGATGAAGGGGAACAGCCAGCAAAACTCCTGTATGAATATGGAAGGGGGGGAGGGGAAGCTGCAGCCCCCCCTTCTCTTCTGGGGGCCTGTGAGGGGTGGGAGGGTCAGGGCTAGGGTAGTCCTAGATGGAGGGTGAGGGGGGGTGCATCCCCAGCCAGTTTCTTTCACCTTGCCTAGTGATGGTGTCTCTTCTGTATGGTTTTATGTTTCCCCATATACATTGTGTGTGTGTGTGGGGGGGGGGGGGGCACTTCAGCCCCTCCCCCCACAACCAAGCCCTTATATTGCTTTAAGTTATGATAGGAGGAAGCTGCATAGCAAATTTGCTGGATCCAGGTCTTACCTTTTAGGAGGAGTTCTTGAAGGAACAGACAGTCAAACAGGCTTGCTCATTTGCTCACAAACTCCCTCAAATGTAGAGTAGATTTTAGTTTTTAACTTGTATTATAAAACAAGTCAGAGAGCTAAATAAGGTCATTTAATCACACTAACTAGCATCATTTTCATAAAATATTTCTTTTACAATCCTCTATTAAATCTCTTACGTTTCCCCTTTGACTTAGAGGATTTAATAGACTCTTGGGCTAAGGTTCTTTTAAGTCCTGTACTACTAGACAGCTCAGGCTAAAATAAGAAACCGAGGAACTTGAATTATTTATGGGAGACTCCATCTAGGACTCGCAGCTAAAACACACAGGAGTGTAAAAGTTCAGAGGTGGTGGGGTTTTTTTCTCCTTCAAATAAAAAAAACACCCCCCACAAAAACCCTAACGCTGTAAGCTAGACAAGTTAATCTTTGATCCTGCTGTTGTGACACATAGAGATGGCTGGAAACTGTAGATATCTTTAACAAAGATGATAGAGGTGAGCTAATGTTGTATAAACTGAACACTGAAGTTCTTTAATTGCCTGGTGCACATACTTTCCCATAAGTGTAATCAGCTTAAGGAACACAGACTTTATCCCTCTTGTGCAATTCTGTCATGTCTGAAAACATCATTTAACAGAAAACGAAGAGAGCTTGGGGCAAAGTAAAATTTATTAACAGGAACAAACAAACAATGAAATTGATTGTTCTACCTTAGTGATTTCATTTTCATGATATACATTTGCTAAATAACCATATATCAGATTGATGTGTTTATGAAAAAAAAATAAAGAGTAAATCCCTGTGTTTAAAGTCCAGGATGTGCATCAGGAGATCTGAGTTTTGTTTCTGACTCTGTCACCATGAGAAAATGTCTGACCTTTATACTGGCCTGGATCCTACAATATGCTCTGTATGGCAGTCAGTCCTATGTACGGTGGAACAGTGCTTGAGAGAAACAGCAGATTATTACCTGATGGATATTTGATTTCATGATCTTCTTTAGATTTGGAAGGTTAATTCTGGTATTTGGCATGACTGCACGTAGGTCAGATCCTACCAATAATGGAAAAATCTTGGAAAGTTACAACTTATTCTAAAGAATGAATGTGTGTGTGAAGCTATTGTCATTCTCCCAGAATCTATTTGACTGTGTTATTTATAAAGTTATTCCCAATATTGCAGACTGCTCAGGTATTAGGTTCATGACATGGATAAAAGTCATCATTTGGACTGCACCACACAATTAAATATGCAGTTAAACCTTCGGTGTTTTCTTATCTGAAGCATGTAACAGAATGAATTCTGTTTGTCCAGTTGTGTGTGTCTATATATATATATATATATATATATATATATATATATATATATATATATATATATATATATATATATATATATATATATATATATATATATAGTCTGACTTCCTGCATAATACAGGCCAGATTTTTGTTTCAAGTCCAGTCACTGTGGTTGAGCTAGAGCATAGCCTTTAGAAAAACATCCAATCTTGATTGAAACTTCCAATGATAGAGAATCTGTGACAAGCAGGGACACCCTGAGCGGGGCTCAGGGCCTGGGGCAGGCCCCCGTGACTCCCTGGGTCTCTCTGGTCCATAGGACAGTTGTGGACGTCCGTTTCTGGGGCCCCAGAAGTGCAGGGCCAGTAACGGCTCTGGTAACAACACTTGGTAAGTGTAAAAATGTGCATCTTATTTCTAGTGTGAACTTGTCTGGCTTTTATGGCATTTCATATTAGGGTTGACCAAAACCCAATTCCCTTTTGTGAAACATTTTACAGGTTTCAAAAGCTGTTTTTGCTCTGACATAGAACAAAATGTGACCCTTGGAAAATTTTCACCAGAGAACCCAAGAGTATGGTGCTGTTCTGTAGGCTATAATTAGTGTATGTACAGTATGTCTGTTGGCAGAGGGTTTACTGTATGAATACATGCGTTTAATTCAATAAGCATCTGACCGCATATAGACAGGAAAGAGTACAATGGCTCCATCTAGCCATCTATCTACCAACACGTCAAGGGAAAGGGAAGACCTATTTACTTTGACGTCTACCTCAAATGCCCTGCTAAGAGCCCTGGACTGATTTTGAGCGGTGTCTCCAAATGGCTTGGGAAACTGAGACAAAAGACTGGATAAAAACATGGGAGCCAGCAGCCAGGCTGGGCCCCTGGACAATATGTATGGGGGAGGCGCCATGCTCCTGGAAGGGGAAGGGCGGAGCCAGCCCTCAGCACTACTGAGCGCTCCAGCCCTTAGCACTGCCTTGAGTGTGTCGCACAGTGGTGCGGTGGTGGATCACCAGGCCCCAGGGCAGTTGTCCTTTTGGTGGGTCTGGATAAGAGTGACTGCCTAGTCAAGAACCAATTGTTTGGGTTTGGGAGAGAGCGATGGGAGGTCTACCTAGGGATGGCAAGCCTCAAAGCAAGATAGACTTGCACAGGACTCTCTTATTTTTGTCTCTTCTTTCTACTGTCAGTGTTAAACTGTACTCCAGCTTGAGGGGCTGTCTTGTCACTGCACTTACTTCTGATTGCAGTCTCCTAAAGGAAAGCAAAACACCCTGTTGGACTTGTTGGGGGAACCAGTTGATCCCAGGGGACTCGTATCTGAATGAGCAAAGTGCCATTCCACCCGAAAGGCACAAGGCTGGACACCTGAGAGGATCCACTTGAAGAGATCAGAGAAAGGGGTCAGAGGTACAGCTAGTTCAGTAATAGAGACATTCATTTTCTAGCACACCTGGGCCATGGCGGGTTGGGAACTAAGATGGGCTTAAAGTTCAGTTCTGGCACTAAAGTCTACAGATCTGGTTCATTATAAAGATGGGCACCAGCTGTGAAATATGGATTAAATCCAGCAATGCAGCTCCCAAAGCTCTCTGGGGTTCAGATTCAGTACTATCTTGACTGGAGAGCTAATGTTTGTGCTGAACAATCGGAGTACTCGCTGCACATTTCGGAGCAGGTGTCATTAGTGTCGTTATTGGTTCTCTGGAGGAGCTGATGACATCCTAGCAGCAGTTAGAGTCTTGAGTACTCTAGAATGTCTTAAAAAGTGGATTTGGGGCTTGTGGACTGGAAACCAGGTCTGCAGAGCCTGGGAGGGCTGATGTTCCCAGAGTGTCCCAGGGGTAGGAGGCAGAACCCCAGCCAATCAGCACTATGGAGAGTTAGTGCCACAAGACACAGAATGACAGTAGCCTGCAACCCTCTTATCGTCCAAGTGTCCTACATAGCCCTCAGGGGTCGCCTTACAGAATTGTCTGAGCAACCACACAGACTTTGGCCTGCTGCGATTGTCAACCGTCCCTCGTCTCCTGCTCTCTAACCCTGACTCTTGTCTGTCCCTGATGGCATTTATCTAACCAGCTCTTAAATATCTCCAGAGATGAAGATTCCACAGCCTCCCTATGCAACTTATTCCAGTGTTTAACCACCCTGACAGGTAGGAAGTTTTTCCTAATGGCCAACCTAAACCTCCCTTGCTGCAATTTGAGCCCATTGCTTCTTGTTCTATTCTCAGAGGCCAAGGAGAACAATTTTTCTCCCTCCTACTACTGACAGTCTTTTAGGGTATGTCTACACTACCCCGCTATTTCGAACTAGTGGGGTAATGTAGGCATACCGCAATTGCAAATGAAGCCCGGGATTTGAATTTCCCGGGCTTCATTTGCATAAGCCGGGCACCGCCATTTTTAAATCCCGGCTGGTTCAAACCCCGTGCCGCGTGTAGCATTCCACGAGGAGTAACGGTAGTTCGAACTAGGAAACCTAGTTCAAACTACCTAGTTCGTGCCGCGTGTAGCCGCGCGGCACGGGGTTCGAACCAGCTGGGATTTAAAAATGGCGGCGCCCGGCTTATGCAAATGAAGCCCAGGAAATTCAAATTCCGGGCTTCATTTGCAATTGCAGTATGCCTACATTACCCTTCTATTTCGAAATAGGAGGGTAGTGTAAACATACCCTTAGATACCTGAAGACGGCTATTATGTCCCCTCTCAGTCTTCTCCTTTCCAAACTAAACAAGCCCAATTCTTTCAGTCTTCCTTCATAGGTCATGTTCTCTAGACCTTGAATCATTCTTGTTGCTCGTCTCTGGACCTTCTCCAATTTCTCCACATCTTTCTTGAAATGTGGTACCCAGAACTGCACACAATACACCAACTGAGGTCTAATCAACACAGAGTAGAGCGGAAGAATGACTTCTCGTGTCTTGCTCACAACATACCTGTTAATGCCTTCCAGAATCATGTTTGCTTTTTTTGCAACAGTGTCACACTGTTGACTCATATTTAGTGCATGATCCACTATAACCCCTAGATCCCTTTCTGCCGTACTCCTTCCTAGACAGTCGCTTCCCATTCTGTATGTGTGAAACTGATTGCTCCTTCCTAAGTGGAGTACTTTATATTTGTCCTTATTAAACTTCATCCTGTTTACCTCAGACCATTTCTCCAATTTGTTCAGATCATTTTGAATTATGACCCTATCCTCGAAGGCAGTTGCAATCCTTCCCAGGTTGCTATCATCTGCAAACTTAAGCGTATTCTCTATGCCAATATCTAAATCATTGATGAAGATATTGAAAAGAACTGGTCCTAAAACAGACCCCTGCAGAACCCCACTTGTTATACCTTTCCAGCAGGATTGTAAACCATTAATAACTAGTCTTTGAGAATGGTTATCCAGCCAGTTATGCACCCACCTTATAGTAGCCCCATCTAAGTTGTATTTGCCTAGTTTATTTATTTATAAAAATATCATGAGAGACCGTATCAAATGCCTTACTAAAGTCTAGGTATACCACGTCCACCGCTTCTCTCTTATCCACAAGACTCGTTATCTTATCAAAGAAAGCTATCAGATTGGTTTGACGTGATTTGTTCTTTACAAATCCATGCTGGCTGTTCCCTAACACCTTATTGTCTTCCAGGTGTTTGCAGATGATTTCCTTAATTACTTGCTCCATTATCTTTCCTGGCACAGAAGTTAAACTGACTGGTCTGTAGTTTCCTGAGTTGTTCTTATTTCCTTTTTTATAGATGGGTACTATTATTTGACCTTTTCCAGTCTTCTGGAATCTCTCCTGTCTTCCATGATTTTCCAAAAATGACAGCTAAAGGCTAGGATACCTCCTCTATCAGCTCCTTGAGTATTCTAGGGTGCATTTCATCAGGCCCTGGTGACTTGCAGACATCTAACTTTTCTAAGTGATTTTTAACTTGTTCTTTTTTTTATTTTATCCTCTAAACCTACCCCCTTCCCACTAGCATTCATTATGTTAGGCATTCCTTCATCAGACTTCTCAGTGAAGACCGAAACAAAGAAGTCATTAAGCATGTCTGCCGTTTCCTGTTACTGTTTCTCCCTCCTCACTGACCAGTGGGCCTACCCTGTCCTTGGTCTTCCTCTTGCTTCTAATGTATTTATGGAATGTCTTCTTGTTTCCCTTTATGCTTGTAGCTAGTTTGAGCTCATTCTGTGCCTTTGCCTCTCTAATCTTGCCCCTGCGATCCTGTGTTAGTTGCCTATATTCATCCTTTGTAATTTGTCCTAGTTTCCATTTTTTATGAGACTCCTTTTTTATTTTTAGATCATGCAAGATCTCCTGGTTAAGCCAAGGCGGTCTTTTGCCATATTTTTTTTCCTATGCAGTGGAATAGCTTGCTTTTGGGCCCTTAATAACTGCCAACTCTTTTCAGTTGTCTTTCCCCTCAATCTTGCTTCCCATGGGACCTTAACTACCAGCTCTCTGAGCTTACCAAAAATCTGCCTTCCTGAAATCCATTGTCTCTATTTTTCTGTTCTCCCTTCTATTACTCCTTAGAATCATGAACTCTATGATTTCATAGTCACTTTCACCCAAGCTGCCTTCCACTTTCCACTGTTGTAATGACTGCATGATTATATCTCATCTCCTATGTCCCACAAACCAACCAGTGAGCAGGCTTGACACGTTCATTTTTGTGGAAGACATTCTCTTATTTCCAATTCACTAGCATCTGCAGATGACCTTTTACAAAAATGTCACTGTTACATAATTAATAATCACTCAACAACCCAGTAAATGGAACTTGGAAAGAGGCAACATTTCTGTGCTCAGAGAATACATTTTCTGAGTTATTCCATCCACCCAAGTACGGCTAAGGTGAGTATTTGCTCTTCCAGAAATGCCTGGGCAAGGTTGTCTTTTTAAAAAATTACAAAAAATACTTCTTAAATAAAGTTATGATCTTGAATGTATGCAACACTTTTCATACTAAAAGGATATTAAAAAACTGAACATACAAATGCAGAAGGAACACATAGGCTGCGTCTAGATTGGCATGATTTTCCGGAAATGCTTTTTTCTGTGCCAATCTAGACGTGCTTTTCCGCAAAAAAGCCCCGATCGCCATTTTTGCGATCAGGGCTTTTTTGCGGAAAACAAATCTGAGCTGTCTACACTGGCCCTTTTGCGCAAAAGCTTTGCGCAAAAGGGACTTTTGCCTGAACAGGAGCAGAATAGTATTTCCGCAAGAAGCACTAATTTCTTACAGTAGGAAGTCAGTGCTTTTGCGGAAATTCAAGTGGCCAGTGTAGACAACTGGCAAGTTTTTCCGGAAAAGCAGCTGATTTTTTGGAAAAACTGGCCAGTCTAGACACAGCCTTACTCTTGTGTAGTCAGCTTTGGGATGAAATACAACAAATATTTTTGGAAGTATACAACAGGGCTCAGGATAGGACATGGAGATTTTATTTTTACTGAAATTATGGGGAGTATTGGTGATGTAACTGGCCAGGCCAACAGGATAAATAAAAATCCCATTCTGCTCTTAACGAGAGCATCTTTAATTACCTAGGGTATGTCTAAACTACATTCCTCTGTCGAAAGAGGAATGTAAATGAAGCAAATAGAAAGTGCAAATGAAGCGCGGATTTAAATATCTTATGCTTCATTTGCATATTCACATCTGAGTGCTTTTTTGAAAAAGGATTTTTCGAAAGTGAAAGTGCAATCTAGACTTTTGGAAAAAAAAAACCCTTTTTCGAAAGAACCCCTATTCCTAATTTTTTTCAGGGGATGAAACACTGGATGATTATCTGTTCTGTTCCTTCCTTCTGGAGTATCTGGCATTGGCCCCTGTCAGAAGAAAGGATGCTGGGCTGGATGGACCTTTGGTCTGACCCAATATGGCTGCTCTTAAATTCATGACTTTATTGTTGCTTCTATTCCATAGGAGCCAGTATAGGTTCTGATCTGGCATCCAATGAAATCAGTAGAAAAAATCCTATAGATGTCAATGGATATTGGCCCAGGTTGTTGCTGCTGAGTGTCAGACTTCATGCCACCACTGAGAACTAACCAGAAATAGAAGTCTAAAGTACCATGCTCAACCATGTTGATGTTAGACCCTAAAAAGTTGTTTTTGTCCCTCTTCCAGCGCTCATAAATGGTGGGTCTGTTTCTTTTGAAACTTTGCCAGGGAATCCAACTGTAGGGAGTGAATGCGCACACTCAGGCTTAGAGTTGAGAGTAGCCATAGGATGCTCGTGGGGGGTGATTACTTGCCTGGAACTTATCTTGAACCATCTTCATCTATCAGAAGTGATTTTTTTCAGGACCTGCTCATTGATATGAGTGTTCAAGGAGTATTGGGGGATTTATGATGACATTTGAGATGAAGGTCATGTTAGTGGCTGAGAACTATTTTTCAGGGGGCTTCTTTAGGGCTTGGGGATTATATATTTGTACTAGAATTAAATTTGTTACTTAATGTACATACTGCAACTTGAGCTTGTGATGGACAAAATGTAAAGAGACTAAAATACATAAATATTGTGATAAATAGACTCTGAAGGCATATCTGCACATACACATTTTTTCCAACCAAAATTAACCAACTTTTGAAGTCCAAAACTCTCCTTGGACTACTCGGAAGACAGGGCAGTAAAGAATAGTGAAAACCTCCTGTATTGAGATATAAATAAAAGAAACCCCATGTATCTCCTCCATGCTAATTGCATATTTTACTCTGGAGTAAAAGCTGCTATTTCAGAGCTGTGTGAAGAACCATGAGGCATTATGGCTTGACCAAGCATTGACCTAGCACTATCTAGACTCACTGTCCCTGGAGACAACTGAGTGGAGAGAATACAATAAATTTCTCAAAACCACTCTATCTCTAAACAGCAGTGACAACTGTCCAACCGCATCATTTTGTTGACCCTCTTATTTGTATCTGCATTTATCGTCAATATATTTTGACCTCACAGATTCCTGGATTATTTAGATTCTACCCATGGATATAGCTGCAGGCTAATTATACCCTCCTGAAGTAATTGGAAGATGGAAAACGTACTTCGGTGGAGATTCCCAAGTGGTTTTTTTAAATTTTTTTATAAACCCATGACCTCAATCACCCTCTTTGACTCTGTATCTCAGAATCCTTTGCATTTTATTCAAAAAAAAAATTTTTTTTAGGTAACAAATCCTGTAAAACCTAATTTTCTTGTTTTTTAAGGTTTCGCTTAAATAACGATGTAGATAATGCAGAGAAGTATCAACCTACTATGTTCAGAGTTATGACTATAACAAAGTATTCATTTTCTACATTTTTACTGAGAGGTATAATGCAATTGTACATGACTCCATATTACCCTCTTTAAATTACTATCAATATTTACATATGCAAGGTTCCAAATTAGAACTCTGTAGGCCAAGATTTTCAAAACTAGTTTGTGATTTGGTTGTTCGATTTGAGACACTTTAATCTCTGAAAATCAGACCCCCTTAAAATGTCTGAAGTTGGGCATCCAAAAATAGAAGCAGCCAAAATCACTTTTTTTTTTTGAATGTTGACTGTAATTTTTTTCTAAAATTGTAAGTGTGGATTCTGTAGAAACGTTCATAGCTTTCCCTCCCCTGCTCTTGGAAATGCTCAGTTGTGCATTTGTGACCTCTCCCTGTGTGAACCCTAAAGCCTTAAAGATGATAAGTTAAATAAAAAAGAATCCAGCTATGTGGTATTTCTTTAACAGGGGCTCAGTCAACATGTTATTTGAACATTTGTACTGCATTGTTCTGATAACCATTGAACTTGCTTAAATACAAGTAATTTTACCAGGTGTCCTGTGTTCAGCATAGGCACATATGGTCACCTTACACGTGCATCTTTCCTTTTCTGCAATTGTTGCACTTACGTGTCCACATCAGGTGGCAGAGAGGGGTCCTAATTTTGAGAGTTTATAGGTTTTAAAGCTGAAAAGAGACATTATGGTTATTTATGTCCTGTGTGACTCACTCTCCAGAGCAGTCTCAGGGACTCTGGGGTACACCTGTATGAAAGAGGGCATGGAATTTCGCCCATGACTCCTGCATTGAGCCCAGGAACTTGTGGCTGAGCTGGAGCATGTGGCTTAAAGAGGTATTGTCTTGTTTTAAGGATGCCAAGTGATGAAGAATGGTGCCATATTGACTGTGGGATGATTCCAAAGGATTATAGCCTCACGGTTAAAAATGTGATTTTGAAAGTGACACAGACCATCTAAGCAGTATTAAAGACCCTGTTTAGATGAGGGGAGGACATGAGAGGGAGAAGGGCAATCATGCAAGGCTGACCTTAGGAAAAAAAGGGATGAGGGATACTGAAGGGAAGGTGGGTGAGGTGAGAGGAGAAAATGAAGTATCCTGAACAGACAAACCTGTTCCAACTCCTTCAGCATTTCCATAAGAGTATTTGCCTTGAATATGTTTTTAAAAATCACATACATCTAAGATGAAATTGTAAAGGACCCGTTCAGATGAGACTAGGTGTGCAGGATCTTCCAGCGTGTTTTCTATGATGTCTCTTCTCCCCACGGTCTCATACCAGTCTCGTCACTGTGGTACGTGAACCCCTTCCAGGAAAAGCAGAGCGACTCTTTCTCCTTTTTCTCTCTTAGGGAAAAACCAATTTATTGAAGTTAAATGAAATGGATGGACTTTACATCTGCTGTGCTGTGTACATGTTGTTAGAGGCAGGGTCAAAGAAGAGTGCCTTGCAGTTGGTATGGGCAGGGGTTTGAAGGAGTTCTTAGATCCCGTGGGAGTTCCTAGTCCATTTTCGGATTGGCTAGCTGGTGGCAGTAGAAAGTGTGACTTGTAGATACAGCTCCCTGAATCTGTCATTCTTTTCCCCTTTTGTCTTCTAGCATAAGAAGTAAACCCACAAAAGAGAAGTTTAAATAAGGTTAAAGGTCTGACTATGCAACCGCGGATTAAGGGTGAGTTTATTTGCTGAAGTGTGTCACTCTGACTCTTATTTGGCTTCCAGGTACAGGTTGAACCTCTCTGGTCTGGCACCGTCAGGACCTGACCGGTCCCGAAGGAGGGAATTTGCCAGACCAGGGGTGTTCCCCTGCTACCACTCCCCTCCCCTTCTTACCTCCCCTCCCCACTGCTGGCCCTAGCCACTGCCCCCTGCTGGGCTTCCATGGTCCTGGCCCCACTATTGTGGCTTCCGTGGATGCCACGTCCCTGGCCCCACTACCAGGGCTGTTGCGGCCCTGTCTGTGCCACCGCCCTGGTCCCAGCTCCAGTTCTGCACGGCTCCGAGCCACCAGCCCTCTTACCACTGGGGCTCCCAGCCAGAACGCTCTGGTCTAGAGACATCCGTGGTCCTATTGGACCACGGATGTTGCCAGATGAGGGAGTCCAATTTTTTGGAGGTCCAACCTGTATTAGAATGTTGCATTGAGGCAGGAGATGTTGAAGGCAATATGAGTAACATGCTCTTGGGCCAAATGCTCATCTGGTTGCAGCGTAGCTCTGTTTACACAAACTAAGGATCTGGATGCACATGGTTAAAGTAACACCAATAATTTCAGATGAGGTGAATATATTTGTAAAGAAGAACCTCCCTATCACTCCCTAGAAAGAGAGAGTTGCTAAAGCACATACTGTATCCAACTGGGGGCTATGAAGTGCACAGTATTGTCATGGTAATTAAAGGTTTAGGGTTTTTTTTGTTTACGAATAGGGCTCCACATTCTTTGCAATGGAAGGCAACAACTGAGATATTTATATTGCAGAAGCCTGAACTCAAGGCGGGAGAAAATCATTCTTGTCTGCCCTGAGCGATAAAAGGCAATGCATGCCACAGTTCAGCACGTAGCACACAGGAGAAACTAGAAAACAACAGCTAATCCTTGTCAGATCCCACTTCAGAACATCTTACTATCTGGATAATCAGGATAAGTGCTGAAAAGCTTTGAGTGTGATGTCAGATTTATTTCATGATGAGTGGGGAAGATCTCTTGATCCTCAAACACTCCAAGTAAAAGTTAAAAGGGGTAGTGTGAGGTACAAGGGAGGAGGAAGAAGATGGGTGGTTTTTGTTTTTTTGTTTTTCAATGCAGTGAACATTTTCCCCCTGTATTAAATAGCAGCAATGTGAAAACTGTGTTTACTTTGGGGAAAAGGCTAGCATGTTTTCAATGCTATCATTCTGTTGGGGTGTTTGTAAATCTTGCATAAAGCTGGGGAGCATGTGTGCACGGAGTGGCAGATTTTATTTTATTATTTAATATTTTATTTGCTGAATAATTGTCTGCAACAGCAACATAGGCTTACGTGGCACGTTATAAGCATGGGCCTGATGTCATCCAGGCATACAATACATGCACTGAACTTCACGTAAGTGAAAAGCTTGCAACTTCAATGAGGTCCCTCATATGCTTAAACCTTTACAGGATAGGGGCGAAGGTAAAAATTCATTCCCGGCCCTAAAGAGCTTGCCAGTGAAATAGGACTAGAAACAGGACAACAATTCAGGACTGAGAATTTGGAATGATGAGAAGGGGGTTAGGAGGAGGCAGTAGTTTCTTAATTGTGATTGTTCCAGGCATAGGGGCAAGAAGGTAGAAAGCATGAAGCTTGTGAGGAGGTGGGTGGTGGTGATATAAGGAAAAGCAAGGGCTGGAGAACTGAGTAGGAAACAGAAGGGGGACTCGAGGCAGAAATGAAGGATTTAGGAACTGAGATTTGATTCAGCAAAGACATGTCTGCTGCAGACTTTAGTGTCTCTATGGACCAGATTGCCATGCACAAAACCTTTCCTCGTGCACTTCAGTCTATTCCCATTCAAAGCAGAGTAGATCACAGCACGCTAGATAACTGGCAGTGCACAGCAGCAAGGTCCACAAGGACACGGTGCATGGTAAGGTAGCATGGGGTAGGTTCACACAGCTTGCTGTGAACTCGGTTGTTGGTGTGGGCACAAGCTCTAAGAGATGGGGAGCCTTGTGTGTGTCTAGAAGATAGTATAGAGGTGTGTATCAGATATATGCGTTATGCAATGTAAAACGTTGCTTACTGTGAACTCTGTTTATAGAAACCAAGTCCTTTTCCATGCCTGTATTTCATTTCCAGCCTAGCTATGCACACATCTGACCCCTAACTTGTGCACAAATTTCATTTGTGTTGCGTGGTATCAAGTTAACTATGTACATTTCCATCTCATTTGGATGGACTCTTGGCAGCATCCCACAATACCCATTTAAGTCTTTATTTGAAGAGCAAGCTTGTAAATCACCAACTATCTTAGTTATACGTGCAATGCTCAGATGCATTAACTTACAACACTGTACAAATGACTGCTTAAAGGAGCCCAAATAAGCATGCAGGATAAGTTGATCTGAGGAAATCCTTTCTCTACCTTTGCTATTCAGAAAGAGATTATTTACATGATTCATTCGCAGGGTGGTTGGAAGATGCTGGGCTGCAAGGCATGCAGACAGCTGTAAGGTTTATCTTTCACCATGACAACTTGAAATACAGAAAATGGGAGGAACCAGAACCTAAGTGGTCAAAATTTAGTACATAGACCTCTAAATAAACATAGTGTTTGAGCGAGCACCCCCATCCACCTACTGAACTGGTCCAAAGTGACGAAACCACAGCTTTTGCCCTGCCAGTGTGTCCTGCCCACCTTCCGGCATTGACTTGGAAACACTTGCTCATTGCAACTCAATACTTCAATCAGCTGGGTGGCGTACGTGTACCAAAATCTTGGACTGTTTTGCTGTGAGTCCAGAGAAAAGCAACAAGAATGATTAAAGGTCTAGAGAACATGATCTATGAAGGAAGGCTGAAAGAATTGGGCTTGTTTAGTTTGGAAAGGAGAAGACTGAGAGGGGACATGATAGCGGTTTTCAGGCCTCTAAAAGGGTGTCACAAGGAGGAGGGAGAAAAATTGTTCTCCTTGGCCTCTGAGGAGAGGACAAGAAGCAATGGGTTCAAACTGCAGCAAGGGAGGTTTAGGTTGGACATTAGGAAAAACTTCCTGCTGTCTGGGTGGCTAAACACTGGAATAAGTTGCCTCGGGAAGCTCCATCTCTGGAGATATTTAAGAGCAGGTTAGATAGACATCTATCAGGGATGGTCTAGACAGTACTGGGTCCTGCCATGAGGGCAGGGGACGGAACTTGACCTCTTGAGGTCACTTCCAGTTCTAGTGTTTTATGATTCTATGAGTGCCCTGAAAAGTAAGCACTTTATTTTTAATCCTTAAAATTGCTGTGGGCTCCGACTCTCTCGCGCACCTCTCTTCTTTACATGCAACTCCTATGTAGCTCCATAGGCGTTTTAACCATGGTAGGGCTTCAGTTGGGCCCCAAGTGCTTTGGGTGAAACTTCATATTTAAAAAGGTCAGTGTGGAGTTTCCTTTGGGAAAGGGCTTAGTGTGCTCATTTGCATATCAATACCCAGAACACTTCTTCCATCCTGCTGCTTTTTCAGAGCTATACGGGTGCTAGTGTTCTGGAGCAGCTGAAAACATCTGGATGTGCATGCATGGGCACAAAGTTCTTTTCCTCTGCAGCAAAAGAAAGGGCGTCTGTCTGGAAAGAAAGGGCCAGACGGGCCGTCCGTATTTCTTCTTAGGATGCACATGTAAGATCCATTTCCACCCAAACAACCTATGATATCTGCCCAGCGGACAGATGCCAATGCTTGACAGATGCCTGAAACATAGATTGCCAGATTCTCATGCATAGCATCAGCTGTGTGAAATTCTCAATCTCTAGTATGAGTCCACCTCCCTATCACAAACAATGCATGTTGGCTGGGTAATGGGATGAAGTCCTGGGGGATGCTGGGGATTTGAAAACCAGCCCATTTTGTGTGTGTGTCTAATTGGGGAGAAGAGCTGATGGGTTTTGTTAATAAAATATTGATTTAAAATAAGTGCATTATCAATTCAGTTATCAATTGAAAACTAAGTGGTTATCAATTCATGATAAAAATGTTGAGTCAGAAGTAAGCCATATGTATGGTAGCACTGCAGCACAGACTCAGACAAATTTGATATGTTGAACAATCGAAGGCCTATCATGTTCCATCCACTGGCAGTACGGGATTGTGCTGTACAGTACAGCTATTACTTAACTGAACTGAGATGTTCTTTCAGATTTATCATGTATCTATTTACTAATGTAGCCCCCTAGTTTGACAACTTCAGATCCAGTACCTTTCTAACAAACATCAAGGTTAAATTTCATAGCACAGCTGTTGAACTTTTTCAAAAGATAGTTACTGAAGTGAAATTAACATGCAACAGATACTACAAATCTGCTTGCAAATTATGTAAATATTTTGCAAGGGGTAAACTTTCAGTGCTAAGCGTGAAAATTGGGGCACAATTCACATTAACAATAACATGGCTTGTATGTCTAGTTTTCAAGGCTGAACATTCAACCCATATTATGGAAGCCATTAATGGCTTAAAGTACTTTTAAGGGCGGTACAACTCTAAAATAGTTTATAGCTTTTTAAAGGGACATTTAATTAGATACTTTCTAGTAACTAATCTAAAGAAAATGCACTGTTTACATTTGACAGATTGTTATGCCATTATTATTGCAATATAATGTTTAGTATCAGAAGAACCCAGACTCAGTTTTGTTAGGTGCTGTACAAATACATATAAGAATGTGGTCCTTTCTCTGAAGATGGATATATTAATTGCTTTGCTAACCTCCTCTGGTTATGTCCCAGGGAAATGCTGAAGGGTCCTATATTACGTGAATCTACGCTGGTTTGGATGTTCACATACAGCATTTATTTAGCTCCAGTGTGCGCGCACAGCTCTCATCAGCAGAGAGTAGACCTTAAAATTTGGAACTATATATTCATCCCTCACATAGCAGTTAAATCCTAGTAAGTGTAAGTGTTTAATAATCATCTGGTATTTCATTAAAATACAATAGCCGCTTTCCAGTTGTGAATCTGGTGGCCTGGTCCTAGACACGCCAACTTAATGAATATTCATAAATCATGAATATTCATTAAATGTCAGTGATGTTCTTTTGTACACTGCTGTTATGCCAGGTCTCACTGGCACAGCAGATGGCACATGTTGAAGGAGCTCTGTTATTGAGGGGGAAAAGCCATCACACTCAAATAGGGTGTGTATATTCTTAACAATCTCAGCACAAACCAATCTAAATCACAGAACAGTACAGACATAATGAAGAGGGGAGTCTAGCAGGCAAAGTATCTGACTGTGCCGGCATCCAGTATAAGAACGACATGGAATTCTGAATCCAGTTGTTGCAACAGCATAGCAAGAAACATTTTGTAGCATGAATACATTGGAACTTGGAACTAATTGGAGTTCTACTACATCCACAAACTGCAGTTCTTTCTATCTAGGTCTTTATGTTTTTATGGCATCCGGGTGTCTCTCAGACAATAATTTTTTCCTCCTGTGAAGTAGGGGGGCATTATTGTTCCCATTATTGTTGGGAAGCTAACGCAGAGAGAGATAAAGTGACTTGAAGTTTAGGATGAAGTTTAATAAGAACAAATACAAAGTTCTCCACTTAGGAAGGAACAATCAGTCTCGCACATACAGAATGGGAAGCGACCGTCTAGGAAGGAGTCCTGCAGAAAGGGATCTAGTGGTCATAGTGAACCACAAGCTAAATATGAGTCAACAGTATGACACTGTTGCAAAAAAAAGCAAACATGTTTCTGGGATACATTAACAGGAGTGTTGTAAGCAAGATGCGAGAAGTCATTTTTCCGCTCTACTCTGCACTGATTAGGCCTCAGTTGGAGTATTGTGTTCAGTTCTGGGCACCCCATTTCAAGAAAGATGTGGAGAAATTGGAGAAGGTTGAGAGAAGAGCAACAAGAATGATTCAAGCTCTAGAGAACATGACCTATGAAGGAAGACTGAAAGAATTGGGCTTGTTTAGTTTGGAAAGGAGAAGACTGAGAGGGGACATGATAGTGGTTTTCAAGTATCTAAAAGGGTGCCACAAGGAGGAGGAAGAAAAATTGTTCTCCTTGGTCTCTCTGAGAATAGGACAAAAAGCAGTGGACTTAAACTGCAGCAAGGGAGGTTTATGTTGGCCATTAGGGAAAACTTCCTACTATCAGGGTGGTTAAACACTGGAATAAATTGCCTAGGGAGGTTGTGGAATCTCCATCTGTAGAGATATTCAAGAGTAGGTTAAATAGACCTCTATCAGGGATGGTCTAGACCAGTGTTTCTGAAAGTGCTCTGCAAAGCCACTTTGAGAAACACATTAACTGGCCGCTCTGGTTTGTTTATTTACTAGTGCCGTGGCTACGGAGCCTTGCGGCTCCCATTGGCTCCATTTCATCCTTTGCAGCCAAGGGGAGCTGTGGGAAGTGGTGTGGACCAGGCCGCCACTTCCCGCTACTCCAGTTGGCTGCAAAGAGTGAAACGGAGCCAATGAGAACCACAAGGCTCTGTGGCCGTGGCGCCAGTAAATAAACAAACCAGAGTGGCCAGTTAATGTGTTTCTCAAAGTAGCTTTGTGGAGCACTTTCAGAAACACTGGTCTAGATGGAACAGGGTCCTGCCATGAGGCCAGGGGACTGGACTCGATGACCTCTCAAGGTCCGTTCCAGTTCTAGTGTTCTATGATTCTATGTCCAAGGTCACACAGGAAATCGGTTGCAGAACTGAGACTCAAACCCAGAACTTCTGAGTTCCAAGCAGAGCTGAATGTCTTAGGTGGTTTTTTTTTTTTTTTAATGGAATGTGCTTTCAAGAGATGTTTGGTTCATTTCTGACTCTTCAACTTTCCAGGGTTACTGGCTTATCTGCCATTCTTGCTGAAGTTCATAGGAATAATACTAATCCTTCCCCTCAATTATCAGCGTATCCTTTTGAGGAACAGGTCGATTTCCCCTGATGTGCTCTAGTAGTGGTCAGCTCCTATTGGTCTTCTAACTTTGTGGCTGAAATGTCTCCGACTATAAATTCCATGCATTCTTATGGTGATCTATAAAATGCCTGTAAGGAAAATTTGCTTTATGTCACAAGATGTATTGCTATGCAGTATAATCTACTGTTCACCTTGCAGCTTGCTGCTTTAGCAAATTTATGCAAAAGAATTTGGTCCCAAACGTTGTTTTGATGTTGTATGGGATGGTGGGTCACCTGATTTCTAACAGGAGGGAAACTGCAGATTGGAGAGAGAGCTTTTGAGCAGAAGTGATTGTTAGTCAGGATTTTTTGATATCTGGTATTCTAAGTTAAGTGCTGAGTGAAATTGCATGAGGATGTATGTTGTGGGACAAAGACCAAAAGGAACTTAGGCTGCTGAGCACACAGAAACACAGAAGCTTGGATTCAGGGATGGAACGTCCACCCAGATTGCTAGTTTGGAACTTTGAAGGCTGTGAATTTGAAGTTTTGTTGGTTGGTGTCTGAAGCAAGAGGTAATAGGTACACAGGCGAAGTTGAGGAGTTAGACTGTGCAGAGAAAAAGAAGCACTGACAGGCATTTATAAGATATGGGTTTTCCTCTGGGAGTAAGAAGGGTTACTGTAAGCTATTGTATATTTGATTATATAACAGTTCAGTGGTTTTTCAAATCCAGATGTCAGAGTTGTAGTCAGGGTTTTGTGGTTTTTTTAAGAGGTCTGAAGGACCTTCAAAATAGAGGTGGGAAAACCAATCAGTATCATGTAATACTTACAAACTAGTGGCCTTAGAGGAAGATTTGTGGGGTAAAAAGTGACCCAGAGACATGTGTTGAGCAAGGTGTGTGCCCAGGAAGGGACAGGTCACAGCTTATTACTGCTACAAGCACTCTCACATGTATGTGTTTCAAAACTTTTGTATGAAAAGCTTTATGATTCAAAACAACCCTAAACAATGTTAATAGAAAATGTTTAGAAAGGACTGCAAATGCTATTAAAACAGGCGTTTTTTCTTAACTTATTTTAGCAAATACATTTTTAATAGTGGCTCTGCTCCAAGTATTGCTTTTTTGTAAATACTTATATAAAGCTCTTGCAGTCAAATTATTAATCTGGTCTCACACTAGCTTCTAAATTTATACATGGAAATTTTGTTCAGGGGCCAAGCTGTACGTGCAGAATTTGCATTTGTGCATGCAAATGTGCTTTTTTTCATAAGCAATTTTGTAAACATAAAGCTGGAGGCTGCAGCTGAAAATATAGACCTTAATTTGAAGGGGTTACTTTGAGAGACAAAATTTTCTTCCCCACCTCTGCACCTGTGGACTGTTGAATTAAGTTGCCTCTATCAGATGCTTCAGTAAAGTTTACTAGTACTTGTTTGTGAGGAGTTGCCTGCACACAATTTTCAAGTAGAAAATGGACTCTGTGATTATTTTGCCAATGTTTAGAGTAAAATGCAGATGCTAAACAGTTTTCTGGACTGCTTGTTATGCAGTTATCCTTCTGGAAATATGGCAAAGTACTGATGCATAGTGAGTCAAAAGTGAAAAATGTCTCTTCTGACTCCAGCAAGTAGGAATAAGGGATCTTCCGGAAAAGGGCTTATTTTCCACAAGACCCCGTCTAGACTGGCGCTTTTCTCCGGCAAAACCCCGACCCGGAAAAAAGCGGCAGCCATGTTCATGCAAATGCCACGGGGGATATTTAAATCCCCCGCGGCATTTGCAATTCCGACTGGTCTCATTAGCATCCCTTTTCCGGAAGGGTGCTAAATCCTGCTGGAAAGGGATAACAAGTGGAGTTCCGCAAAGGTCTGTTTTGGGACCCGTACTGTTCAATATCTTCATCAATGACGTAGATATTGGGATAGAGAGTATGCTTATTAAGTTTGCAGATGATACCAAACTGGTTGGGGTTGCAACTTCTTTGGAGGATAGGGACATAATTCAAAATGACCTTAGCAAGTTAGAGAAATGGTCAGAGGTAAACAGGGTGAGGTTTAATAAAGAGAAATGCAAAGTGCTCCACTTAGGAAGGAACAATCAGTTCCATACATACAAGATGGGAAGCGACTGTCTAGGAAGGAGCATGGCGGAAAGGGATCTAGGGGTCATAGTGGACCACAAGTTGAATATGAGTCAACAGTGTGATGCTGTTGCAAAAAAAGCAAATATGATTCTAGGTTGTATCAACAGGTGTGTTGTAAGCAAAACTCGTGAAGTCATTCTGCCGTTCTACTCTGCACTAGTTAGGCCTCAGCTGGAGTACTGTGTCCAGTTCTGGGCGCCACATTTCAAGAAAGATGTGGAGAAATTGGAAAGGGTACAGAGAAGAGCGACAAGAATGATTAAAGGTTTAGAGAACATGACCCATGAAGCCAGGCTTCATGAACTGGGCTTGTTTAGTTTGGAAAAAAGAAGATTAAGGGGGGACATGATAGCGGTTTTCAAATATCTAAAAGGGTGTCACAAGGAGGAAGGAGAAAATTTGTTCCTCTTGGTTTCTGAGGACAGGACGAGGAGTAATGGGCTTAAAGTACAGCAAGGGAGGTTTAGATTGGACATTTAAGAAAAAATTCCTAACTGTCAGGGTGGTCAAATATTGGAATAAATTGCCAAGGGAGGTGGTGGAATCTCCCTCTCTGGAGATATTTAAGAACAGGTTAGATAGACATCTGTCAGGGATGGTGTAGACGGAGCTTGGTCCTGCCTTGAGGGTGGGGGGCTGGACTCGATGACCTCTCGAGGTCCCTTCCAGTCCTATTATTCTATGATTCTATGATTCATTGTAGACACAGCCTCTGGGTATATAGCTGGGCAACTAACCTATATCTCTTTTATCTTGGCTGCATGGATATTTTTAGTACATTAGCTTGAGCAGCGCTAAATGCAATTCTGGGATGCATGCTTCCTGCTGCAGGTTAGACCCATTCTAAGTTTTAAAGTTTCCCATGAGGCTCTTCTGGCATTACCGATTTCCCCATATTCCACCTATGAAATGCATCCTCTAGAAAATAATCGAGCTGCTAACATTTCTACTGGCTAACATTTTTGATACCGTGGAGAAGATCAGGGGAAGTGGAACTGAGCCCATGGACTCTAAGGCCAAATTCTGGTATTTTTCGTCATATTGAATTATGCTTTATAAGTAGACCCAATGCAACAAATAGAATTACATGTTGAATGAGCCACTACTGGAACCTTTGAAACAGTGTCAGACTCTGACCCTAAAGAATTCATTTCCAATGAAGGAAATACTGTAAAGCAGCAAGATGCACACTGAAGCTACAGCTACACTGCTGTTTTTTGCGGAAGAAGACCTGCAAATTGCGCTCGCATTTGCATATCTTCTTCCCATTCTTTTTGCGGAAGAGGTTTTGTCAATAAAAGGCCCCATGTAAACTGGGCCAAATATCAGAAAAAAACCCCGTTTTTGCAAGACCCCTTATTCCTCGTAAATCCTTCCACTTACCCTTCCCTAGCCCCCCTTCATGATGTACAAAATAAAGAAAACGTGTGGACAAAAATAGAATCTCTCTTTATTGAACAAAACTTGGGGAGACTGGGAAAAGGAGGTGGGAGAGGGGAAGAGAGAGGGTGGGAGAGGGGAGGGCAACTAAAATGATCAGAGGTTTGGAACAGGTCCCATATGAAAGAGAGGCTAAAGAGACTGAGACTTCTCAGTTTAGAAAAGAGGGTGCATCAAGAAAAGTTCTTCATTAGTTCCCATAATAGAAGGACTAGAGGACACCAAAGGAAAGGAATGGGTAGCAGGCTTCAAACTAGTAACAGAAAGTTGTTCTTCACAAAGCAAAGAGTCAACCTGTGGAACTCCTTGCTGCAGGAGGCTGTGAAGGCTACAACTAGAACAGAGTTTAAAGAGAAGTGAGATCAAGTCATGGAGGTTGGGTCCATGGAGTGCTATTAGCCATGGACACCAGGGGGTAGGAGTGGTGTCCCTGCCCAAAGTTTGTGGAAGGCTGGAGAGGGATGGCACGAGACAAATGGCTTGGTCACTGTCTTCGGTCCATCCCCTCCAGGGTCCCTAGTGTTGGCCACTGTCAGCAGACAGGCTACTGGGCTAGATGGACCTTTGGTCTGACCCAGGACGGCCATTGTAAGCTCAGGGTCGGGGGGGTCTCAGTGGACTACCTTGATTTTCATGCACACCTGCTCCTGGGTGGCCAGGCTGGCAGCTCTCCTGCCCTAGACGGCCACTTTCCTGTGCCTAGTGCGGAGGTCGTGGACAAGGTCCATGATGTCCGCACTAGACCAGGAGGGTGCCCGCCTCTTGCGGTCCTGGACAAGCTCCCGGGAGCCGCCAGCCTGGTCCCGGTAAGAGGGGGAGAGCTGGGGGGCATTGGGTGGCTGGCTCGAGCCGTGCCAGGTGCAGGGTCTGCTGGCTGGGTGCTGACAGGCTTGCACCTGGCACGGGCACCGTAGCCAGCCCGTGCCCCTTTAAGGAGTTTGGGGCCGGGAGTGGGGCAATAGAGTTTCCCTGGTGTTGGCCAGAGTGGCCACCAGGGAAAGATGGGGAGGGCTAGCCTCCCACTAGTTCGAATTAAGAGGCTACACACCCCTTAATTCGAACTAGTAATTTCGAACTAGGCTTAGTTCTCGTACAATGAGGTTTACCTGGTTCGAACTAAGCGCTCCGCTAGTTCGAATTAAGTTCGAACTAGCGGAGCGCTAGTGTAGTGCCTATCAAAGTTAATTCGAACTAATGTCCGTTAGTTCGAATTAACTTGGTAGTGTAGACATACCCCCAGTGTAGACATGCCCTCAGTCTAACCCCTTTTCTTCAGGAGGAAGCCACAGTCTGATTTAGCAACTATCATCGTCGGCATCACAGGGGGAAAGGAAGGGAAAAAAACCTCTCAGTTTCCGTTGGCCTCTCTGGACATGGAGCAACCAAACTCAATTTCCTAACTCAGTCTATCCCCATCTAACAGGGGTTTACTTTTCTTGGACTTTATGGACAGAATGGCCATCAGAGCACCTGTGCTTTTTCAGATAGGCTCTTTTTGTGTAAGAAACCCCTGTGGAGCAGCCACACATGCCATTTTAGCAAGAGCTATAGCACAAAAAGGAGTTATTCCTTGTGGGGAGAGGAATAACTCTTCCGGCAAAAGCCCTCTGTCCTGTCAATTTACTTTTTTTTTTTTTTGCGCAAAAACACGCTTGAGGTGTGGACGTTCTGTCGGTTTTTGCACAAAAATGGCTGTTTTGGCACAAAAACCTTGTAGTGTCGACATAGCCCAGCAGCACGCTTCTCCCACCACTCTTTGCACACAACTAAACTAATTAAAGGGGAAGCTTATAACTAATTCCAGATGGTCCTTAATAGGTTTGATTGGGACACCCGGAGCCAAACTGTCTGAACTGATTCTAGCAGGTTCTAGATTGTGTCCACTGGTAAATGCAGGTTCTTGATTGACTCCAGGTGTCTTAATTAACCTGAGGTAGACCTTGCTTTGTTACCAGGGAAACAGGCACTTGTTTAACCTGGGGCTAATACACCTGCTTTTTGTTGCTTTCTGGTAGCTATCTGGCCTGACTCTGTCATAATACATACATTGAATTTTTATTATGCACTTGACAGATCAGAACGTTAAGAACTATTGTAGTGTGTTGTGTAAATATGTGTTTTTTTAAACTACCCAGCAGAGCCTAAGAGCTCCTTCAGATCATTTACAGTCTGCTGTGTAAACAGGCAGTCCTATGAAATTTCATAAAAGGTTACTAATCTGTATACCACTCCCTATCCTACCAAGGGATTCTGAAGAGCTTTGTGTGTGTAGGCATTAGTTTGGAGGACTAGTCTTTCTGAATGTTGTCTGCTCTACCATTTAATTTCAGAGGTGTTGTGGAATTGGATTCTGTCCTTGGCAGGGTAGGCACAACCAAGTGAGATGTAAGGCCCTCTGTCTGAGGACTGAGTTTGTTCTGAATGAACAATGAATGAACCCAATGTCTTGGAAGAGTTCTGATAGCCAGCTAAAGGCCGGAATAGTCCAAAGAACTGAAGGGATCCAGATGTGCAAATCACTGGGTTTTGAATGCCTATCTCAAATTCCCAGCTGAAGTCAATGAGGGTGAGTCTAGATTACAGGGTTTTTTCAAAAAAAGTGGCCTTTTTTCGAAAAAACTTCCTCTGCATCTAGACTGCTGCCACGTTCTTTCGAAAGTTAATTGAAAGTACGCGGCAGTTTTTTTGACCACGGAAAACCTCGTTTTATGAGGAATAATGCCTTTTTTTGAAAGTGCTTTTTCGAAAAAAGGTGCTATGTATTGCAAACAGGGCTTTTTCAAAAGAGACCATCCAGACTGCCTGGGTGCTCTCTTTCGAAAAAGCGGCTCACTTTTTCAAAAGTATTGGTTGCAGTCTAGACGCTCTTTTTTGAAAGAGGCTTTTTCAAAAGTATCTTTTGAAAAAGTCTCTTTTGAAAGAGGCTTGCAGTCTAGACGTAGCCTGAGAGTTGAGGATGCTGAGTGAGCATCCCTAAAGTGTCAGATCCTTGATGTCTCAAGTTCAAGCATACAACCTTGGAGTCTTCCCTTGGGAAACTTCAGCCAAAGCCATTTGCCTCGGATCAAACAATGAGCTGATAACAAAACTGGAATCAGAATCCAAAGCCTCTGGCTTCTCTGTTCAGTATTCCATGAACTGGATCACATCGCCTCCATGAAATATTCCATTACCAGATCTTGAAGAACATAAACTTTTGAGGGGTTCACTTTCCAGCCTTAGTTTAGTGAGCAGGGAAATAAGGGGGCAGGGTTGGTTTCTGACACCATACGTACCCCCAAAACCCTTTTGCATCTCATGAAGTATTATAGAACACAGAGGTGTTCCATGCACAGAGAAGCCATTCTTTTTTTGGGGGGGGAGGGTAGAAGTTGAAGTTTTGTGTTACGCGCTGAGTCATTTGAATTTGGGGATTATGACTCTGTAGCTGTTGAAAGTGAAAATAATTTTTCCGGTAGCGTTGCAGAAATATTTAGAAGGATATTACAACCTCTTAATAGACAGCTACAGTACACTAAATGCAACAAGGAAAGCAGGCTTTAGGATTCTGAATCAGTAAATGAAACCAAACTGAATCCACTTTGATCTAAAATGAGTGTCCACATGGGGGTTTAATGCAGCTTACCTAATCCACATCTTTAGTTAATTCAGATTAACTCTCATGAGAATTCTTATGACATGGGCTCTAAGAGAAATAAATGACAAGCCAAAGAAAAATAAATGTACAAAGCATTTCAATGTTCTTACAGGTTGTGCTTGGACACTATATTTATGAATTGTTTAAAAGCATCCAGGCTAGGCTGATATACAGACACATTTTAGCAGGCACGGCATTTAAAACTAAATAATATTTTTTTATTTAAGGGTTGAAATTGAGAAAAGGAAAAACTGAAGATGAGTATCAGGGAATAAATCATAATGCCAGTGAGACCCATTAGGCTGTGCTTGATCTAAGGAAAGCGCTGAAGCCCTGTCACTTGGAACATTAAAACAAACGGGAGAGACACTAGAACATTTACTATAAGGAACAATGCTGCATTGGACTGGACATGGTCTGTGTGGCCTAATCCACCTTTTTTGCTCTACACATTCGTTCGTGCTATTATATGCCTATTTGATCAATCCTGTTTCCATGCCGGGTCAGCTTTAATATTTACTTTAGCTGAAATCTTTGGTACAATAGACAATGTAGGACAATGTAGATATTCTGATCAGATAAGCATAGGTCCAACTGACTTGAATCAGAGGTCAAAGTAAGGGGGTGCACCCTGGTGCGCAGCTCCAGCATGATCTGGCTGAACTCTGGCAAAAGCCAGCTGGGAGCTATTTAAAAAGCTGGCAGGGACCCGGATTGCAACAGGACAGTACCCATAAGAAATTTTAAATTACTTTTGCTGCGGACTTTAATAAACATTGACTTGGAGGTATCCACAGCTTCAGCCTTAAACCTTACCTAGATCTCTTTGGGAAGCTTTGTTTTGAGTTCACGCTCCAATGACATTAAACTTAAATTGCTTGGGCTTTACCAAATTGAGGCTTGATCACATGTCAAACTGGCCTTTTATTAACCTCTTCTAAGATCACACAACACAAGCTTATACAAATGATCTAATACTTGGCACTTATTTACAGCAGCACTTTGCATTGTCAATGTATTGCACAACATTAACCAAACAAACTAATTCTACATGATGCCACTAATACTCTTGTGGTCTAAAACCATAAGTGCTATCTAGAAATATGGTTTCTTTAATTTGCTGTAGAAAGGCTCCCATTGAATTCAGTGGACTTGAATGAGATCAGGCCTGGAGAAACCATATTGCTTGTTCTTCCTAGATTTTTTTTAAGTGAGGAACTGCCTCAAATTTCAGCCAAATGTGACACTATTTGTTCTGGGCTATGCTGTCAGTTATGTCCCGCTATTACTACCCAGCTGTTCCATACTACTTTACATTTTCAAATACTCTAACAAATTAATCCCTAACTGTGCCTGTGAAGTAGTTAAGAATTGTCATCCTTGTTCTACAGATGGGGAAACTGAGATACGAGGTGTTTAAATGCATCTGCCCTAAAGTGACCTTCACGAATATGAGGCTCATAGTACCATTCTCAGTCCTCAAGCACTGCATAGTCTAACTAGTGATAAAGAAGAATCACAATTTGCCTGACTACAGTTTATACCATGCAATCCAATTTCCTTCTCTTAGCTACTAAATATCGGTGATACATTCAGGCCACATCCTACTGAAGTCATTGGAAAAGCTCATATATTTGCAGACGTGAGATCAATACATACTCCTGGGTCTTCTACAGCATCCTGACAAAATGGGGTTTATAAATGGCAGCCTCTGGGCAGGTAGACAAAGCATAGCAGGTTTAAGAACTGTATGTCCTGCATCCTTCACTCGGTAATGAAGGAAACGCTTGTGGCTGTGTCAAGTTGGAGTTTTTATTTACCGGACTCCAGAGATTTAGATTGGCATGTGCTTATGTTTGAGTGTGTAAGAAAAGGTCCAGAGAATCTCAGAGCTTTGGAATCTTTCCTCTCTTCTATAGAGGTTCTTATTCCACTGTCATCACTGTCATTCCAGCTGTTCACTAAATAGGGAAGCCATGCATCCTGTTTGGGCCAGGACAGTCCCCTTTTTAAGTCCTGACCCGGATGTCCTGACTTTTGTGGCAAAAATGGGCATTTGTCCCATTGGCCCTTGCCAAATGATGATGACAAGAACAAATAGAACAAATGCACAGTTTGCCAAAAAAAAAAAAAAAAGTGCGGTGGGGGAACGCAAGGGGTGGGGTAGCAGGACTCCAGCTGTCAGTCCTGGGCAGTGTGGGACTTAGACAGTCAACCCTGGCCCTAACTCCAGTAGAGGGGACTTGAGCAGTCAGTCCCAGGTGGTATGGGACTCAGGTACTCAGCTCTAGATGGCACAGAGCTTGGACAAGGAGCAATGCCAAGTGGCTTAGGCCATCAACGCAAGGGAGCATGGGGCCTCAGCATTGACCCTGTTGGCTAAGTCCACCCTTGTGCAGTGTCCTGTTTTGTCAATGGGAAATATGGTCACTCTAGCTTTAAGACATGTGACTAACATCTGTCATGTGTGGTTTGTTCACTTGTCCTCTCCCCAGAGGGAGCATGTGCACACTGAATTGTCTTGTTTGGGTAGAATGTTTTCTTTCATTTTTTTTGTTTGATGGGAGGGTGTTTATTTTTAAAATATGCCTGTTGCTATGTATTTGTTAGAGAAGGCAAGGTCTAAGAAATACACCTTATGCTTGGAGTGGATGGTTGTGAGGTTTGTGATGGGTGTTACTACCTGTAGGAGTTTATTCCACAGTCTTTATCAGTATAGTGTCGGAGTCCTTTACGGAGTGGAATCCATCAGGACTACCTCCTCTCTCCTCCACTGTTTATCCTGCTTTTTGAGCTCACTCTTCTGCAGACTAGGCCAGTCTATACTACAGCCAAAGGTTGGCTTAAGGAGCACAAGTCCAACTGCGTAAAAAACATAGCTGTAGTTGATGTACCTTAAGTTGAGCTTTGGCACCATCCCCACAGCAACAGGTCAATGGGAGAAATGCTCCCATTGACTTCCCTTACTCCTCGTGAGCAGTAGAAGTTCCTGCGTCAACAGGGATGCCCGCAGCATCCAATTTAGTGGGTCCTTACTAGACCCACTGAATCGAACTCCAGAAGATCGACCATCACAGCATTGATCAGGTAACCATACAAAATGTCATTCTGTTACTTAGCTTGGAAGCTGAAATTTTTCTTCTTGTCTTATTGGTGGGGTCTTGAAGCCTTTGTAGCTTTAAGATGATCATAAGTAACCAGTGGGATATTTGGTATTTTTGGGTGGTCAAAATTTACACCCTTTATGTGTTTGCTTGTTGTAGTAATTAAAAAGGTTGGTTACAGTTGTCCAAAGTGTTATGAACTAGGAATAGTGGGATTAAAATTACTTTTAGGACGTCTCTTCAGACTGACTTTCCCCCTAACACTTACATTTGATAGAATAGAGTGGGTGTTGAAAGACCTCTGACTTCAGTCATTAAACTTTGGGGTGGAAAAAGCTCAGGAAATTATCATATTCTAGCATAGTGTGCACCAGACAACCCAGTTCCTTTCCATCTCTATTTTCTGTGATTTCTTTATCTAGATACTTTTGTTGTTTCCAGTGAGGAGGTTTCCAGTTATTCTGTAATTATTTTGGTCAGTCTTTTGCACTCTTGATTGCTGCATTTATTTTACTGTTTGCCACTGTGCGGTTATATTTTCTGAGCTATGGTTAAGAAAAATGGCAGTTTTAAAAAAAAATGTAGCTGAGTCAAAAGCTCATCTCTAGTGGGCAATCCTAAGAGGCTATATAAAGGAAACATTACTTCACTTGGGACATCCAGGCCTTTATTTAACCGACAAATTAGTCTTAACTTTACAGAAGCTTCTTTTACCTTCCACGCCTAGTTCTATCATTAGTTTATTTCCACTGCTTCTTTTAACTTTCATAGTTAAATGTTCTGTTGATTTATTTCTACTATGTGCTCAATTAATTTATAGGCTGCTATGTCATAGGATTACACTCCCAAAAAGTTATGTTAATAATCCTATTTTTGGCTTAAGATAGCTCTGTTAGCTAGGTGCCAGAGCATTGATGGTCTGGTCTGTGAATCATAAAGGGAAGAACTAAAATTAAAATAAAATTGCACTCATTTAAAACTTTTGGTAAATACACAGAGATCTTTATTTAAAGGTTATGAGCACATTTTAATTAACTGAACAATTTAAATTGTATAGCATAGCAATTCCACTTAAACATGAGAGATCTTCATAGAAGATATTGAAAACACACACACATGTGATCCAGGAGCTGTTGATGACTGGACAGCCAGGTTTTTAAAGATGTTCTTTTGAAGGAGTTGTTTGCCCTGAAGCAAAACCTGGTTCTGTACTATTGGTTGAACCTGACAAAATACAAGGGTTGAGATGGAAGCACAATGGGAGTGTAACTCATGGAATTTTTTTAATGTTGCCTACATATCAGGAATACAAAAGCATCTATGTGCATAAAACACGTGTCTCTGCATTCTAAATATAGCAGCACCCACTTGAATGAATATTTCATAGAATAACCTATACAAAAGGAACAAATGTATGCTGCAATGATATCTGAAAGACTGCTATTTTTAAATGGAATTTCTTTTAAGTGAGTAAATGAATAACTGATAAAGGCGTTTACCTCTTGTATGGATAAATGTTGCATGGAGCTGTATGTAGTCCCATACACTGAAACAGGTAACTGGTCAGAAAACGCTTTAAAGAGAGATTGCTAGCTTACTGATCTTAAACAAGAAATGGTCAGTTTAGCTTCGTTTAGAAAATGTATGTATGTTTCCATCATTTCAGTTTATTTGAAAAAGAAAATATTTAAATATCTCCCCTATTATGTTGTGAATCCAAACAATGGCTGAACTGAGAGAGTGGATAAGACCCAATATATGACCCGATCCTATCTGGAAAAACTTAAAAAAACAACGAATAGTCTAGCAGCACCTTAAAGACTAACAAAACATGTAAATGGTATCATGAGCTTTCGACGAGTAGTTGTGCCCACGAAAGCACATGGCACCATCTGCATGTTTTGTTAGTCTTTAAAGTGCTGCTAGACTATTCGTTGTTGAAGTTTTTCCAGTTACAGACTAACACGGCTACCCCTCTGAAGCTTCAGATCCTATCTGACAGGTAGGAGATGGGGGTGCCTCTAGGCCCTCTGAGGGAGCACAAAATGACCGTTTTTCCCTGGGTAGTTCTACAGAGACTGGGGAATTCTGCTAGAAGGTTTGTGAGGGAGCATGGTGGTGGTGCCTTCAGAAGCAAAATGGCATCCAGTTTTTATATTTCTCTCTCTCTCTCTCTCAACTTGTATGAGGCTAGGTCTAGACTGTAGTGTTTTTGCAGAAAAAACTAGGCAAAATGCACTCTGCATTTTGTGTCGCTTTTTCTGCTTTTTTTTTTTTTTTTTTTTTTTCGGAAGAGGCCCCATTTAGATGGGGCCAAATGGCAGAAAAGCCTCCTCTTTCGGCTCAGCTCTTATGCCTTGTGAAACGAGGTATACAAGGCTCCCTGAAAGAGTGTGTTTGCTCTTCCGCGAAAAAAAGCAGAAGCGCAAACGCGTTCCTTGGATGCGGTATTCCGCAAAAACCCCATGTGTGCACATGAGCAAAGAGACAAGGGCATGGACTAGCATGAGCTGGCTGAAGCTCCTGGTAAACCAGAGATGACATTGGTGAGATGAGGAAAACAATGAGAAGACACAGTGAAGATTATTTCTGCCTCTCTGGTAGGGACCACTGCTTGCTGTCTTAGCTTGCAATTTGGAAGTCTTGGCTGTTGCTCAGATTTCAGTTGGGGCAGGAACTTTTTCTTTCATTTCTTCTGGCCGGAAAGTTATAGTTCTTTCTTTCAGTCTTGGTCTCTCTTTAGGATGTGGACCTTGCTGTTTTGATTTATGCATTTATCATGTTAAGATTAATTTACTGAAATGCTTCATGTTGAAACTGAACTGGTGCAAATGCAACAGACTGCTTCTCCTGTGGGGTGTCTTGCTCCAAGCCTGTTAACACTGGTGCTATGCAATTATGCTGACTGTTTGAGATTTTCTGGAAGATGTTTTAATTGTTGGTGTTTACCTATAATGCCCTAGAAGCCTGCAACATGCTAGGTGAGATACCTCCTCATTTCCAATGATACATTGCAATTGTTGAGATGACTGTGGTGGTCAAGCTAGAACGTGGGAGCTTGGCTTTGCATTGGCCCACTCCTTGGTCCAAAACACCATTAGGCACTCTGCAAATCTCCTGTTTTCACTGAGATTTTTGGGGAGGAAAATTTTGCCCAAGGAACAAATATCTGGGGAAGGTGGGCTTGGCATGTGAATGAGTTAGATATGGTTACTATACAGTATGGTACGTGTTTGTGGCTGGTTTTGTCTTTGTTTTGGAGATCAATTAATTTCCAGACTACCTGAAGCCTGGAATTAGCACCTTTATTTCTTTTTATACATCTACAATATTAAATAAATGAAAATATCAACAAAACTGAATCTGATCCTTATAGTTTAGTGATCATTGGAATTTATCTAAAGCTCTAGCTCTGTCTGTGTAGATACTTATAAATACGGCCCTCTTGGCAATCAATGCCTAAATAAGACACACACTGTGAACAAATAGCATCAATGGTGAAATGGAAACTAAAATTTCAAGCTCTTTTTAGTTTTAATACAAGATATTTTTAACACCATGTTTTTTTCTGCAAGAAATCTGTTGGAAAAGCAGTAGTAAGTGGTTCACCTAAGGCCTAAGAATCAGATAATCTTGGATCTTATTCCTGACTTCCTCTACCATGTGACTTTGTTTTATGCTTTTATCCATATAGCACTCCAATAATAATTCATGTTTGTGAAATGATTTGAAATGTGCAGCTAAAAGGGGCGATGAAGTGTAAATACAAATATTACTGTGCTAATGTTGGATGCAAATCCCCGTGATGTAAATGTTATGTAAAGGAGCACATTCATTTTAGCAATACTTTTCTGCCATGCTAGGTTTGTCTGCTTCAGACATACCTGCTACTGCTTGACATAATCGTTAATATCTAAGGGTACATCTACACTGCGACGCTATTTCAGGATACCAGAGTATCACGAAATAGCTATCCTGCATCTTCACAGCAAGTCCTTTATTTTGGGCCCGCTATTCCGATGTTCCTGTAAACCTCATTCTACGAGGAGTAAGGGAAGTTTCGGAATAGGGCTTTATTTTGAAATTTAGCACTGCATAGCCGGTGCCAAATGACCAAATAAGCAATTTCGCAATAGCGTCAAAATAAGATACGCAATTTGCGTATCTAGAGCAGGGGGCTGGCCTTGATAACCTTCTGAGGTCTCTTCCAGCTCTATGGTTCTATGATTCTATGATCTTATTTCGAGTTATGGTGCTGCGTAGATGTATCCTAAGTGAAACAAACACATTTTCAATGTAGGACTTGACCCAATTAGATACTTAAGGCCCTTGGGAAAAAAAGTGCCTGAAACAGGCCAAATAAAACAGGAATCCATTTTCCTGTTGGTCTGATAAACTCTTTGCCCCACGTTTGTGGCTATCTAACCAGTCTTGCTGTGCAGTCAGTGCACTATGTGGGTGAGTAGTGAGTGCCTTCACCTTTTCAGCTTTATTGCAAACTAAATTATATTCCAGAGCCTCTGGCTACTCTGATAATCCTGTCTCCACCCCTTTTGAACCCATCCATTGTCTTCCTGTCTCTCACTGCATCCCATTAAAACTATTCATCCATACCTACACACGTTTAATGTTTGCAGCTGAAGTGCTGCTTTGCATAGCAAAGGAGATATTTGTGTTTTTTTTGACCTTGTCAATATTCTGGTGCACAATGAATGCTTATATGATCGCTTATTCCAGGATGATGAACAGATGCAAAAGTGTCCTTAATTGTCTCTGGAAATTAGCAATGGTCAATACATCCTGCAAACACAATGCTGGATGCTGTGGTGCATGCAAAACGTGTATGGCAGGCAGTGTATGGCAGGCAGAGCGCATAGCCTTTTCCTGCCTACAACACACTTCATTTAATTTTAATAGTAGAACTAGACATGGTGCCTTTGGAACATAGGTATCCTTGTGGGCATATGTAAGTCTTGAACAATACAAGTTTTGCATAGGAGAATTTGGCTTAACCCTGTCAGTCTTCCAGAGAATAACAACTTCATCAGCCACTGTTGATATTGACATTCAGTTGCTAGGCTACGTGTTTACTGCTAAATGAATAGGCTACTAGGGGCCAGTGTGAATATTCAACAGATTGGCAAATAAGTAAAACGTGCTGTGACTTGATTTGTTAATTATAGTTGAAATAAATGGCTGTATTGATGACTATGATTTTACACAGCATTAGTCCTCTGAAAACAGCAATTAAGTCTGCCATGTAAACATATATCTTGCTTGTGATTTAAAAAAAAAAAAACCAACAAAAACTGACTACCCCAACCCCTAAAACAACAGAGTACCCTACTTCAGGCAGTTTCACAAACTACCCTGAAGTGTTTGCACTGGCTAATTATGTCCTTGGTATGCTATATCTTTGACTGAAGTTCCATCATTCTGAAAAGCTTTCTTGTTCAGTGTGAGAGCACTGCTACTTGTAGTAAGAATTTATCAATGTCGGCACGACTGTGCCGGTGTGAGAGAAAATCCAAACAATTTGGGTTTGGTAGGAAGCTCTTTTAAAGCTCTATTTTTAATGCATAGTAAATATATACCGTGACCAGCAAACATAAGTACATATTCAAATGGAATGCAAAATGCCTTGGTATAATAAATCAGTTGTCTCTAGTGCATTTCTAATTATCTGCTTGATGTTCCCATTTTATTATCAACTTTCAAAGTATCAATTTGCTTATTTTCAGGTTTAATAGCTTTAGAGCTAGCAGAGGAGGGATGCATGAAATAGGTCAGCACTAGTTGTCACAAATTACTGCATTTCTGGGGAGGTCTACTGATTATGGTAGTGGACTGGTAGCCAGAAAACAAAGGTTCTATTTCCATCTCTGCTCTTAACTTCCTGTGTGTTCCAGGACAACTCACTCATCTTGTCTGTGGCTCACTTTCTTCATCTGAAAAATGGGGTGATAACACCTCCTTACCCAAATACAGAGCATTGAACGTATTTAACTAGCTCTTTAATGTAATGTTGACTCTACCCTTCCCTACCATTGATCTATCAGATAGGTCTTGATGAGCCACTTTCTCTGCAAGCATCTTCATTCTTTCTCCCTATCATCCTTATCCTTGAGAAGAACTCCTTGTCAAAATTCACTGAGTGCCACTTAAATCTCTCTTTTATAACCAGTTTTGTTATGACATCTACAAATCAGTCGTATCTAGCATTGGCCATCTCACACTATGGCAGCCACTTCAGCTACTAACTTATTTAATGTACCTGACGGTGCTCTTACTTTGTTTTCCCACTTTGTCCTTTCTCCCGTGTGTGGGTTCTCTGAGGCAGGGACTGAGGCAGGGACTCTGAAACAGGGACTGATTTGTTTCCACAGTGCATAGTGGGGTGGGATCCTAAATCCTGTTTGGAGTCCCTCAGCACTATCACATTAAAAATAATTAATAAATAATAGTGTAGCGAGAATAACAGAAGACTGGGAGTCAAGAACACCCGAGTAGAGCTGGGTTTTGGTGAAACTTTTTGTGAAATCATGTCAGTGTCACTGATTTGTTTTGGCCAAAAATAACATTAAAAAAATCGCCCCGATCAAAACATTTTTTTTAGACTTTTTCAAAATGAAATGATTAAACGTGTCAATTCCAAATCACCGTGTTTCAAAACTTCCTTCAGTTACATTTTGAAAGAACTGAAAACCTGTGTAAATGGTCAACATTGAAACAGAACGTTTTGATTTTTTGATTTTATTGCATTTAATGAAATGTTTTGATCCAAAATAAGGGTGGTGTTCATTTGTTTGTTTGTTTGTTACTTTTTTACTTCAGAAAGTTTTTTGGATTTTTTAGCACTACTAGCAAACCAAAAAAAAAAAAAAAATCATTATTGGCATAGCCAGCATGGATTTGTAAAGAACAAATCATGTCAAACCAATCTGATAGCTTTCTTTGATAGGATAACGAGTCTTGTGGATAAGGGAGAAGCGGTGGATGTGGTATACTTAGATTTTAGTAAGGCGTTTGATACGGTCTCACATGATATTCTTATCAATCAACTAAGTAAATACAATTTAGATGGGGCTACTATAAGATGGGTGCATAACTGGCTGGATAATCGTACTCACAGAGTAGTTATGAATGGTTCACAATCCTGCTGGAAAGGCATGACAAGTGGGATTCCGCAGGGGTCTGTTTTGGGACTGGCTCTGTTCAATATCTTCATCAACGATTTAGATATTGGTATAGAAAGAATGCTTATTAAGTTTGCAGATGATACCAAGCTGGGAGGGGTTGCGACTAATCTGGAGGATATGGTCATAATTCAAAATGACCTGGACAAGTTGGAGAAATGGTCTGAGGTAAACAGGATGAAGTTTAATAAAGACAAATGCAAAGTGCTCCACTTAGGAAGGAACAATCAGTTTCATACATACAGAATGGGAAGCGACTGTCTAGGAAGGAGTACGACAGAAAGGGATCTATGGGTCATAGTGGACCACAAGTTGAATGAGTCAGCAGTGTGATGCCGTTGCAAAGAAAGCAAACATTATTCCGGGATGCATTAACAGGTGTGTTATGAGCAAGACACAAGAAGTCATTCTTCTGCTCTACTCTGCGCTGGTTAGGCCTCAACTGGAGTATTGTGTTCAGTTTTGGGCACCGCATTTCAAGAAAGATGTGGAGAAATTGGAGAAGGTCCAGAGAAGAGCAACAAGAATGATTAAAGGTTTAGAGAACATGACCTATGAGGGAAGGCTGAAGGATTTAGGTTTGTTTAGTTTAGAAAAGAGAAGAGTTAGGGGGGACATGATTGCAGTTTTCAGATATCTAAAAGGGTGTCACAAGGAGGAGGGAGAAAACTTCATCTTGGCCTCTGAGGATAGAACAAGAACCAGTGGGCTTAAACTGCAGCAAGGGAGGTTTAGGTTGGACATTAGGAAAAAGTTCCTAACTGTGGGTATGTCTACACTACAAAGTTAGTTCGAACTAACTTTCATAGGCTCTACATTAGCACTCCGTTAGTTCGAATTTAATTCGAACTAACGGAGCGCTTAGTTCGAACTAGGTAATCCTCAATTTACCAATCCCCAATTTACTAGTTCGAATTAAGGGCTGTGTAGCCCCTTAATTCGAACTAGTGGGAGGCTAGCCCTCCCCAGGTTTCCCTGGTGGCCACTCTGGCCAACACCAGGGAAACTCATCTGCCCCCCTCCCGGCCCCAGAGCCCTTAAAGTGGCACGCGCTGGCTACGGTGCCCGTGCCAGGTGCAAGCCTGCCAGCACCCAGCCAGCAGACCCTGCACCTGGCACAGATCGAGCCACCCATCCGATGCCCCCCAGCCCTCCCCCTCTTCCCGGGACCAGGCTGGCGGCTCCCGGGAGCTTGCCCGGGACCGCAAGAGGCGGGCACCTGCCTGGGCTAGTGCGGACATCGTGGACCTCGTCCGCGATCTCCGCACTAGGCACAGGAACGTGGCCGGCTAGGGCAGGAGAGCTGCCAGCCTGGCCACCCAGGAGCAGGAGTGCATGAAAATCAAGGTGGTCCACTAAGACCCCCGACCCTGAGCCCTGAGCTTACAATGGCCGTACTGGGTCAGACCAAAGGTCCATCTAGCCCAGTAGCCTATCTGCCAACAGTGGCCAACACTAGGGACCCTGGAGGGGATGGACCAAAGACAGTGACCAAGCCATTTGTCTCGTGCCATCCCTCTCCAGCCTTCCACAAACCTTGGGCAGGGACATCACTCCTACCCCCTGGCTAATAGCACTCCATGGACCCAACCTCCATGACTTGATCTCACTTCCCTTTAAACTCTGTTCTAGTTCTAGCCTTCACAGCCTCCTGCAGCAAGGAGTTCCACAGGTTGACTCTGTGCTTTGTGAAGAACAACTTTCTGTTACTAGTTTGAAGCCTGTTACTCATTCCATTCCTTTGGTGTCCCCTAGTCCTTCTTTATGGGAACTAAGGAAGAACTTTTCTGTATGCACCCTCTCCACCCAACTCATGCTTTTAGAGACCTCTGTCCTGTCCCCCCTCCGTCTCCTCTTTTCTAAGCTGAGAAGTCCCAGTCTCTTTAGCCTCTCTTCATATGGGACCTGTTCCCAACCCCTGATCATTTTAGTTGCCCTCCCCTCTTCCAGCCTCTCTCTTCCCCTCTCCCACCTCCTTTTCCCAGTCTCCCCCAGTTTTGTTCAATAAAGACAGATTCCATTTTTGAACACAATTGTCCTTTATTTTGTACATCAAGAAAAGGGGCTAGGGAAGGGTAAGTGGAAGGAGGTGAGGGAGGAATGGGGTACATGCCCCGATGGGGAGGACTGGTCTGGCTCTGCGGGCTTTTGGGGTGGAAGCTCTCCTGCAGTCCCCAGATGGCAGCCTGCGGCAAGTGCAGCCAGTCTGATGGCCGAGTGCTGTGATGTGCCCAGTGTGGGTACTCCGGGCACTCCAAGCCAGGACTGCTTTGCAAGCGGGACACCCCTGAGAACTGTCTGTCCGGGGTGGGGGTCGGGACCCTTTAAGCACAGCCCTCGGCTAGCCTGAGACAGCATCTCCACGCTCTAAGTCCTCCTCTGATTCCCTGCCGGCACTGCTTCCGGCCATCCTTAAGCCGGTTCAGGGTCCACTTAATGTGGACATGCTAGTTCGAATTAGCAAAATGCTAATTCGAACTAGTTTTTTAGTCTAGATCCGTTAGTTCGAATTAGCTTAGTTCGAATTAACGTTGTAGTGTAGACGTACCCTGTCAGTGGAGTCAAACACTGGAATAAATTGCCCAGGGAGTTTGTGGAATCTCCATCTGTGGAGATATTTAAGAGTAGGTTAGATAAATGTCTTTTAGGGATGGTCTAGACAGTATTTGGTCCTGCCATGAGGGCAGGGGACTGGACTCAATGACTTCTCGAGGTCCTTTCCAGTCCTAGTATTCTATGATTCTATGATAGCTCTGCAATTTAGAGCAGCTTCAGTCTAGGAGCAGTAGTTATAATAGGCCGGGGGAAGCACTGCTAGCCTGGCCCCACCCATTCTCCACCCCCGAATGCCTACCATAGGTGTACTGGAGACAGAGTGTTGCTGTTCCCGAGTGCCCACCCTCTACATGCTCTGGGACCGGAGCGGCTTGGACTGCACACTGCTCCACCTCCCTGTGGTGCTCTGGGGAGGGGGCTTGGCTCCCATGGAAGGCAGGGCATGGGCAGAAGAGGTGGGGCTGGGGGCAGGACTGGGGGCTTGCTCTGATCTCTTAATTGCTTCCAGCCACTGAGGGTTCTCAGAAGCTATTCTAGTAGCCAGGGATTGCTAGTGTGTGACAGTGTTCCACCATACTCCTTGATCTCTCCATGCCCACACAACGAGGGCCATGAGAAGAGAAAGCATTGAGCTACTATGCCAGCCGAATACCACATGGAGATTCCTCTGTGTCAGATTTCTCATGTTGCCGTTTGACAAGTTTATGATCGCTTTGCTCCACTGGCTGAAGATGTGACTAGTTGGGGACCCGACATTTGAGGCCAGTTTTAAAACTCTGATGCTTAACTCTTCATATATAAAATCGGGATTGTGATGCTGGCAGACGAGGTGCCAGTTCATGACAGGGCCCGTAGGCCTCAGCTGAATGACAGCGGCAAAGCAGTCTGGCCCACTTGTGTGTTAGCATTATTAAACCAGAAGTTGAGTTTGTAAGGATGTTTTTAGTATTTAGACTTCATGAAATACTTGTAGGATGCTGCATGTATTCATATCACTTATAACATCCATGCTCCCATGCCATAAGGTTATACAGGTCGAACCTTCCTTGTCCGGCACCTGGGGGACCTGAGTGATCCCAAATCACTGAGTTTGCCAGACAAGGGGAGGTTCTACTCTGCTGTAGGTTCTGCTCCTGGCTGGGCCTACACTCAGTGCCACCTGCCCCATTGCCTCCAGCCTTCCCACCTTGTCAGCCCTGGCTGTGGCTGTGTCCCTCGCTATTCTAACCCCTTACAAGGGCCGGCCTGGCTACTTCTAGCCTTGGCCGGAGCTGTGCACTCAGCTGCTGGTCTCGGCCAGGACTGTACTCCTGACTGCAGGTTCTTCACTCCCGGTGGGGGCTGCATTCCCCACCAGCCCAGGCTGGGACTATGCTTCTTTCTGTTTGCCCTGACCAGGGCTGTGCTCCCGACTGTGCTGGCCTTGCTGGGGTTGTGTTCCCTCTGCTCCCCACTGCCAGCCCAGCCCAAGCTGCCCATCTGAAGCTGGCTCTCTGGTTCAAAAATATGACCACAGTTGTTTCTGGACCGGAGTCACAGATTTTAGAGGCTCAACCTGTATTGAGGCCATGTCTTCACTTCTGGAAGATCAAAGCTGCTATGATCGATCTTCTGGAGTTCGATTAAGCGTATCTAGTTAAGACTCACTAAATCAAACTCAGAGGGCACCCTCACCGACATCTGGTACACCTGCTCTTGCCAGGAGTAAGGGAAGCTGACAGAAACTTTAGCTCCTGTCAGCCTCCCACTGTGGGGACACTGCTCAGCTTGGCTTAAGGTAAGTCAACTCCATCCGCATGTTCTAGATAGCTGGAGTTGCGTACTTCCAGCCGAGTTGCCAAGTCTAGTGTAGACCTGATCTGAGTGCTTGCATTCTAAACCTTTGTAACTATGTAACTCAACAAACGGGAAAGAAACATATTGTAAAAGCTGGCTTCTTACAGAAGGCGTTAAGTGCTACCCACTAAGAAGGCCACTGAAACCAAATAAGCCATTGTGAAAAATCAAGAACAAAGACTCTGTTAATCACTTTTCTCTCCCACTCACAAAGAGGAGACCTGCATGTGAACTCATCCCATCAGCTTGAATTCTGGGAAAAGGGAATAAAAATCTCCCATGCCTCTCCTTGGCTGGAAAAGGTAAACCAGAGCCAATGGGATCTGTGAGACTCTGTGGCTTCAGAGCTGTTACATAAACAAACTGGAGTGGCCAATTAGCAGTTTTCTCAAAGCGGGCCTATGGTCTGTGGCCCAGTTTGAGAAACACTGGTGTAAGGAACCATCTGTCACCAAAGGCAGGTTTGCCTACTTGTCAAGATTGGTCCAGAGTACCCAAGAGGACTGGCTGTGACTCGAGGCTTTGTCTACACTTGAAAGTTTAACGTGCAACCGTGGCAGCACTTTCATGCAGTTTTGTGACCATGGCAAGATGTTTATTCTGTAGATTTTGAGGAAAAGACATTGGACATTCACTTTTTTTGTGAATTTCTGATTTGTTTTTGAGGGAAATATGGGTTCTTCTGAACTTTGAGCTTTATCTTCCTTTCCCTTTTTCTTTTTCTCCTTCCCCTCCTTTTATTTATGCATGGTCACTACAAGAGATAGAAAAGAGGAATGAAAGAAACCCTTTAATTTCATTTTTTTAAAATAGAAATATGTGTGTGTGTGTGTGTGTGTGTGTGTGTGTGTGTGTGTGTGTATGTATGTATATGTGTGTGTGTGTGTGTGTGTATATATATATATATATATATATATATATATATATATATATATATAAAAAAATAACATTTGGTGAAAATTCTGTGTAAAAATTTGGAACACCTCCACTTGCATTCTAAAAGTTAGACAGACAGATGATTGACACAGCTGACAATATGCATTTCTTCAAGAGCCTAGCAGCTTATACAGTCAGATGAAGACAATTATCTTATATGGTTATCTAAATAATCTGCTACTGTGTCAGAGCGAGCTCCACATTTTTTTGCACCCTTATATTATAAAGCAAAAAGAAATTGTACTAAATGATGTACTACTAAAAATTTGAATTTTTTAACCAAATATGTTTGAATATTTCCACATAACTACAAAGTTCTGTACTCAGCTATTACCTCTGTAACACATGTTTATGGATTCAGATTTGTAGTGTCTGAACACACAGCCACCAGGAGCAACTTAATGAATTTCCATTATTATTATTATTATTATTATTTTGCTGCTTCTGTAAGTTGCAACAAAACTTTAGCAGTGGTTAAATGTGATGTAAAGTTTTCCTGTTGAATACAATGATCACATGGGACAGAAATAGCACTTTCTGAGTCAGACCCTGTTGGATGAATCTCTCTATCATCTGCACTGGACAGAACCTCCATTGGTTTTGGAGATGCCAGATGGCACTTGCTCATTAGAATTTTGTATGCCCACTCCTTCTGCTTCTCAGAGGAGAGGTAAGATTTAAGTGTCCCGTGTAATATGTAGACTAGTGTGTCCAGTGTAACTGAAATCAGGCCAAAGCAAATTGTTGGCTCTAAACTCTCTTTTCCATCCTCGCATGCCCTGAATGAATTGCCTTTATCATTTCTGACCTTGGTGACTTGAAAATCAGAAGTCCATCTTCCCTGTTAGCTTCTAGTGGAATGTCCAGAGCATACACCTGTGATGGACAGAAAATTTGAAGAACATAAAGAATGGCCATATTAGCTCAGATCAATGGTCAGTCTAGCCCGGGATCCTTCTGTGGCTAGGCTGGTATTATTCCAGCTGTGGCCAGTGCCAGGTGCTTCAGAAAGAACGAAGAGAACAGACACTCACTGAGTCATCCATTCCCATCCTCTGCCAATCAGAAGCCAGGAACATACAGAGCATGGGGTTGGACCCTGACCATCTTGGATAATAGCTGCTGAGGGAACCTATCATTTTTCTTTTGCCCAGATGATAGTTTTAGTGTCCAGCCTCATGGAAACTCATTTAATTACAAGCACAACCTATAATTCTGTCAGTGTCTTGTTCAATAATGGAAAACCAAGCATGATTAAAGGACATGTCTTAACTGACTATTTCACCAGACTGCCATGCCAGGAATGAGCTTAACTAGGAAGTTAATTTAATTGCAAATGTAGATGGCTAACTGTGCCAATCTGTTTTCATTATTGTTACACCAAGTTATTCTTACTATGTAATGTGTGATTTAAATAGAGATTTCCTTGTACTTTTCTTATTATCTGAGGATGTTATTAAAAGGCTATGTCTACAAAGATAAGAGTTACAGCTTTAGCATTTTCAGTCCCTAATTTATAAATGCCTACTCTCTGTGCAACATCAGTATAACTTTAATATTTTTATATACAACTTTCTAGAAGTTTTTAAAAGAAAAGGAACATCAGAAAGCACTAGACCAAGCACAACCAGAACATAGTATTTCAAGCAGATTGAAACATAGTATTTCAAGAAAATACTTCATAAAAAAAATTCCTGGGAATTTTTAAGAGCGAACAATCACTCAGCTTAGAAAAATATCAGATTTTTTATCAAGATGCTTTGAAAAAATTGTAAGTTTTACAGATAATAGAAACATGGGACTGGAAGGGACTTTGAGAGGTCATCTAGTCTAGTCTGCAATATTGGCAGAACTAATATTTTATCCATACTGTCTCTGAGAAGTGTTTCTCTAACTGGCTCTTGAAAATCTCCAATCATGGAGATTCCACAATCTCCCTAGGTAATTTATTCAAGCGTTTAACTACCCTGACAGTTAGGAAATTTTTCCTCATGTCCAACCTAAACCTTCCGTGCTGCAATTTAAGCCCATTGCTTCTTGTCCTATGCTCAGAGGTTAACAAGAGCAATTTTTCTCCCTTCTCCCTGTAACAGCCTTTTATATACTTGAAAATGGTTATCCTGTCTCCTTTCAGTCTTTTCTTTTCCAGACTAAACAAACTTAGTTTTTGCAATCTTCTCTCATAGGTCATGTTTTCTAGACACTTAATCATTTTTGTTCATCTTCTCTGGACTTTCTCCAATTTGTCTAAGTCTTTCTTGAAATGTGGTGCCCAGACCTGGCCATAGAGGAACAGAAGAATTACTTCTCATGCCTTGCTTGCAACACTAACATCCCAGAATAATGTTTGCTTTTTTTTTTCCAATCAATGTTATGCTGCTAACTCATATTTAGCTTGTGAGGAACTGGGAATGCAAACAAAATAGACCTCATCCCAACACTGAAAAATGACAATCAAAATCTGAAAATGTTTGAAAACTGAACAATCAATAACACGTAAAGAAAATGTTCATTTTAGAAAAACTGTCAAATTTTGTAAGAGAATTGTGACCAGCTATATTTAAAAGATTGACATGAATGCAGACATGATTATTCTTGCTATTCATTTTATATTGTAGTGCTCAAACATGTACTAGGTTCTTATTATAACTTACCGTTTGTTTTACTGCATCTTAAAGTTACCATGCAGTAAATGAGGTAGGACTCCTATGGAATTCACTCTGTTTTTCACTAGGCTATTACCTTGATCACAAGATGCATCCCACAGTCCTTCTGTGACTAGTGGGTAATTATAAAAAGGACTCTTATATTTTTGGAAATCCTATGGTGCAAGCATTCTGTGATTAAGGCCATAATTCAGCTAAATCAACACCAGGTTTTCCCAGAACACTAGCTGTTTCAAACAAAGTGTTCAAGATTTCTTTTTGCGTATTTGTGTTTTCCCCCAACCCCCATTCTTGTTCTCAAAAAATGTATGAATCATTTTTGCTCAGACTTTGAGATAAAAATCCACTCTTTGTCAAACACCAAGCCTGGAAAACTCAGCTTGAAAATTTAGTTTCTAGTAGTTACATGACTGAAAACAGGAGATTAGCATGGAAATGCTTTGGCAACCTCAACTATAGTTTTTGCTTACACTTCAGCCATAAAAAGGGATAATCAACCCATATGCTCCAGGACATCAGCCACCCTCCTTGTTCATGGGGCTAGGAAGAAACTTCCCCATAGGCATTTTTTTGCAGAGCTATCTATTATGTGGGCACTACAGCTTCCTCTGCAGCATGTGGTATTGATGATTCTTGGGGAAAAACTCCTGGCTTCAATAAGCCAGTGGTCTGATCCAATATGTTCACAGAGAAACTCAGATTGATCATCCATCTGGCATATGTTTCTTGTACAATATTATCTCTCCGTTGCTATTTTGCTGCTAGTTTAAATAAGAAAAATTCTAATTCATGTAAGGAAATGTAGCTGATTTCATGCTGCTTTATTTTTTTTTTACACAGAGACTAGCTACTTTGCCTATAATAAGTAAATTGTGATTAAGAGCGGCAGTGGATTATACAGAACGTTGGGAAGATAAGGAAAATGTAGCCTCGTATCCCTCAAATGAATGCATTCTCAGTCGAGAGTGCTTGACTGTAGTTCTAAAGAGAGTTACCCACAATAGTCAGTGTGGAAAGGAAACCTTAAGTAGAACATGCCATTGTGGCCTTTGAGCGGTTCCCATCTCTTCTATTCAGAAAGCAGAGTTAACTGAGGATAGCGAGAACAAACTGTACATGCGCTTGAGAAAAAGGACTTGACTTGGCAAGTTGGCATAAGTGTAGCACAATATATTACACTTTCTGCTGGGCTCATTCTCTTACTGTCATTGACCAGATCTGTTCAACGGTTGCCATTTTCGGTTTCGAGTAGAAGAAACCCCCAATTTTCCCCCTTACTTTCCAAGAAAGTCTGCTTATGTAATCAATACCGGGTCTTTCTAGGAAGCTGTTCAGAATTTTTTTGGGGTTGATGGCTGCATCATGAAAGAACAAGCATGAGGTTTGACAAAGCTTGAAATATAAAACAAAAAAAGCATCTGTGAGGCATAATAAAACAAAGTGTGTATACGTGTTGTTCTCACAGAGTATTTGGCTGAGCCTGGGCAACGGGAAAGCATGCATAGCTAACACTCCTGACTGTGTGAAACCTTTTGTGTACTCCCAAGTCTCTGCAAGAGACCTTGATTACAGAGTTTGGCATCATACCCAATACATTTTTTGGAATAGTTTCTTGTCCATCACTGACACTTGTAATGAGAAATTTATACACCATCCAAAGAGGATAAATTAATTTCAGACCCTTTAGATTCAGGTCAACAATGGAAACTGGCAGTGCTTATTATTTGCCTTTTTATTTAAAAAAAACCCCAAGAATAACAACAAGAAATTGCTCTTCTTCATGGTGATAGCACAGTAAAGACCCTGCGTATAGCGGAGATAGATTCTTGGCAAGCACATAAATAGGCCAGGATAAAATATTTCACTTTTCATTGCAAATGAAAGTAATTTTCTACAGTGTGGAAGGTTTACTATATCCCCATACAGTTTAATCAGGAAATCTGCATTCTAGCTAATGAAAGGTTTTTTTTTTTTTTCCTGAAAATAAAATTGGTAAGGATAAGTTAGTTTTTATTTTTGTATAATTCAATTAAGAACCAAGGACTAAACTACGAAATGGCCTCACCGCATTGAGAACTTAGTGTATAACTCATTTGTTCAACTTAGCTGTCTCACACTACTACTTTAGAATGCCCTCCCACGCCCAAAAAAGTAAACCAACCAACCAATCAAATGAAAGCATCCAACTCCCTTTTTAAACTAATCCAAATATTTCTTCTCTAGGCTTGGGGACAAAAGAGGGAGTAATTGCTATTATTTTCCTGGGCGATACCGCAGTGATGGGGGCCTTAGGACTAAGATGGATGATACTTAGACTATGGCTTTTAACCGGCAAGTGTCTCTTTACTGTGTCTCCTGTGGCTCTCTACAATACGTGATATTAAAATATGGTGTGATTTAATTATAAACCAATCAGGATACTTTTACTATGTTATTAACCAGTTTAGTTATGAACTTGCACTAAATTGTTAACTTGTTTGATGTGAAAATAACATGCATATAAACAAAATATTTTTCTGTCACTCACACTATTGTTGCTTTTAATGTGGATCACTAATTTGGCTCCTAAATCCCTGTGGACTGGGTATCATGGATCTAGATAAATTACTAAGCCATAATGCTCTCACATGGGCATGTTCCCTTCATTTACAATCTGAATTAGGTAACTTACTGCATTCTCTCACTGGATATGAAGGTCATATTTTTCAGCTGAACTTTCTCTGCACTAACAACATTTGTGTTCAGTTTGTGTTGTGTGTACAAGATAAATAATTGCACACACAAAGTCTAATTTGCGTTCAGTCACCCATATACAAGTTTTCTGTGTGCCAACTTTCTAGACATAATGAGGAGCCCGATGATAGATGCTCTGGATTGTGCAGTAGTAGAAAATAAATACCCATAACAAACATTAGAAATGAAATAAACGTGCTAGTAAGTTTAGGATGTATTTTAAAGCTATATACAATAAGCACCTGAGCTGAACTACAGAGGTCAATGGGAGCTTTTTTTTAATTGACTTCATTGGGTACAAAATCAGGGGCCTGTGTGCACATACACTTTTATATTGTTTATACCTACACTGTAAGTTCCTTTGGACAGAGACTTTTTGTTTTGTGTTTGTACAGCCCCTAGCACAATGGGGGTCTTAGTGTATGGTGGGGTCCCCAGGTGCTACTATGATAATAATGATCTTTAATTGGCTGAAATTCAGTCATGAGTCTAAACGTGGTTTAACACTGTTGCCCCCAAAGCTGTTTGGATTTACATTTTGATGCATTGTGGGTAAGGCACGACACAAGAGCGCTGTTCAGGCTGAGAATGAGAGATTCATGGTGAGTTGACAGCAGGAAGGGTTCATGGAAGATGTGGACTTTGAAGGTGGGGGTGTAGTGCAGCAGAAAGAGAGTGATTGGTGAGTGACGAGAAAATTTGGTCCAACAATAGGAGGGAGTAATGAAGATACTGTGATCCAGGGACCTCTTGGTGCCAAATAGCAGAGAACATGGGGTGGCACACAGAGTTTTACAAGGATCCCCCATGCATCAGACTAGTAGCCCACTGATCATCATAATCACTGCAAAATGTGTTCATGAACAGTATTTAAGGAATTATATAGCTACATTGACATTTAGGTTTGTAATGTCTTAAAGTTAAAGCAAGTCACCAGGTGATGTGCTGTGAGGATAAGTAACTGTTACCTCTTGCCTGAAAGAAATACCTCCCATTCTGGTCATGCATGACAGTTGCTTGAGCGTGAATACTCCTCTAGTGATGTGCAAGATTGGGCAACCACATGCGCCTGATGTGTTCTCATACTGCTTCCCACCACAACAAGAAGTCATCACATGTTTATAGAATGCTTCTGAGTATCTCCTGAGATACAAAGAAGCCCGCATAACCCTTTACCAAGCAGGCAAGTTAGCAGCGAGCTTGTTTAATGTAAGGAGGGTCACAGCCAGCCTGCCTATGAAATGCTGCATGGATATTGTGTGAGCAATGGTCTGCAAGATATGAGTGTCTTGATAAGTAAGTCTAGGCTTTAGAATGTGTGCATGATTTTATTTCATAAGGGTCCTTTTTCAATACTTCTGTTGCTATTATTTGAATATCTACCTTATGTTAAATAATTTTATACTTGATTTCACTATACACCTATCTAAGTGCTGTGTGTTAAGTGGAGTGGTGATCGGCTGTGAAGTTGGAACTGATAAGCTAGGGTAAACTGTTTCTTTAGAGGCTGTGAATCTGTAAAAACCGAGAGTATCCGGTGGAACAGAGGTGGGCTACTAACCTGTAGTGAAAAAGTGGGTCCTACAAGGCCTCCAGGGCAATGCTTGTGTTGCCTGTGCTTTGCAAATTGGGGTGCGGACCCCTGGCAGGCCCAGACAAAGTTTCCTTATGCTAAGGGCAGGTAGTAGCAAGGTGCCTCACAGTCTGCGAGCCCATGGAGAGTATGACAGGTATGAAGCCAAGAAATAGAGGCAATAAAGGGAACAGTAAGGAGAAAGGATTGTAGGTGGAACTGAAAGTAGAGCAATAGGATACAAGGGGTGTCTATAGATTATTTAGTTACCCTCTTCTCTATAGTAGGAATGTGCCTGCATAATTTCCAATCTGAAACTGAGGAAATATTTGCAGAACTAGCCTCATCCCTTTCTCTGCCAGAGGGAGAAGTTACAAAGAAGAGAATTGAAAGGGCAAGTGGTTCTTTGCCCTCTCTCCTGATGGTCACATAGCACCTGAGAAACCTTATGTTTAGTAGACCGAATGGGAATTCTGGGGACTGAAGCTTTCACATCTGCTGCCTTATTAGGAGTGCTGTTGGCTGAAATGCCCAGTACTAAAGTTGCTTGGACAGTTGCCGGTGTTAGGAGAGCTGTCAGTTGGATGCTAAGTTGCCATGATAATTGCAGATCCTAGAGGAGCCAATGGCTAGAATGCAGGCTTGGAGGGTCTCTGACAGGTGGGAGTGGTAAGGAAGTCGTGGGCCGGAATGCAGGCTTGGAGGGTCTGTGACAGGTGGGAGTGGTAAGGAAGCCGTGGGCCAGAATGCGGGTCCTGGTGGTTCTGCAACCAATGGCAAGCTCATCTTCAATGAGGTATCTGAGGAGGAAGGGGGTGAGGTCGTGCCAAAGTTGATATCCAGCACCATCACTGGAGGCAATATTCCAGGTGAGGGGAGAGGAGCAGACAGCTATGCCAGGCCTCTGGGCCAGATTGGGGGTGGGTGGAGGGATGTTCATTGCTCCCAGGAGGGTTGGTGCTTTGGATGGAAGGGGCAGGACAGGGGCAACAAGCATGCCACACACACCCCAGCCCTCGGTGTCATGGTCCCTGTCCCTCAGCCCTCAAAGCCAACCAGAGTGGGTGGTATGGTGCGCCAGTGGTTGTTTAAGGGGCGTAGGGCTCTGGCCATTATGACTGCCCCCTTTGCACATGCCCCCCAGTTTATGAGCCTGGGTGAGGGTTTACCATAGATGCCATCAGTACATTCAGTGTTGTTCTGTCCTATTGTTTATTCATGACTATGGTTTTGCTTTTTTGGCTGCTGCAGACCTTCCTATCTGGGGCTACTAAGGCCTAGAGAGGGAAGCATTCTGTCTGGGGGAAAGCATAGGCCAGAGCCCCTTCTACTAAACCCTTCACCAAACACCTCTGAGAAGGGATGAGCACAGGATGATCAGGAAGACCCAATGTCCATATATATCTTCAGTGGAACCCATTTCCTAGCAAATATCTTGCTAAAGAGGTTCTTCTGCTGCTTTGCTCCTGCAGTCCTAGATTTGCAAGCTACACACCATAGGGCTTCATACTGGTGCTCATTAGGGGGTTTTCAATGAAGCAATTTTGGCTAGAAAATCAGTTTGTCATGAAACAGTTTATGCAAATGAATCTGTTTTAGTGACATGTTTGTGGGGTAGGTTTCTGAGGCCCAGGATGGAATTTCTGGTCAAAATGAGATGACTTGCCCTCCCCAGAATAGCAATAGCCCAGGCGTTAGGATGCTATCTGGGCTGTGAGAGACTCAGCTTCAATTCATGTTATAAATCAGGCAGTGGCAAGTAAGTGCCCTAACCACTGGGCTATCAAGTCAGTGTCTCAATGTTTTCCTTGAAGTTGTTCCACTTTGTAGAGACTGATTGTATAGCCTGATGGTTCTTAGAGCTCGTATGGGGGAAGCAGTTGATATCAGTTCAAGTCTTTGCTCTGAATCAGGCAGAACAAGGGTTTAAATCTGGATCTCTTGGCTCATGGGTTAGTGCCCCAACCCATTGGCTGTGCAGGGGGCCGAGTCTCTCGCTTGAAAAATATCAAAAAGGATAGTTTTGGTCCAAAACCCAATGTCAAAATAATGATTCTTTTCCACTACATTGATTTTTTTTTTTTGTTTGCCAGCCAGCCAGCCCTACTTTATATCTTTAGGTAGTGCAAGTAATAAGGTAAGGTCATGAGTATGTGGACTTAGCACTCTGTAATGTATGGTTCAGTAAAGATATGATTGCCATTTCATTAAAGTTTTCCCCAGGGTTCAGAGAAGAGGAAGTTATTACCTTGTAATTGGTACCTCTCTGGGGTACTGTACTTGTTAAATCATTCTATATAAGAGGACAATCCAGTTGCACTGAACAGATTAGTACTTCTGGGATTTCCAGATAATTGCCTATGATGAATATCAGAATCTTTCTGAACTGAGAGGAGAGGAATTCATTCCAACTGCTCTCAGTCATTTATTCTTCAGACACAGCTAATATACTAATTAGGTTTTCATGGAGAATTTCTAGGCAGGGAAATCGCAGAAATCTCTCTAAATATTGCAATCTGGATTTGTGGGCATTTCCAGCCATTGCTTCAATCGGACAGGAAATGAGTCCCTTCCTGCCCTAAAAATCCTGGTTTTGCTCTGCACTGTTAATAAGGCAGCCATGTTCCTCCCTCAGAGGTGACTGCATTTCAGCGGCAAAACAAATGGGCCACTGCTGTATTGTTCAGACCCAGAGCCAAACTTTTCCAGTGTCCCTGACTTTTTTAATCAAGATCTTCTTCTCCATTGTCTACTTCATAAAATGTTTTGTGATGAAAGGTGCACTGTACATGTAAGTTATTCTTTTCTTATTGGAATAAAAAAGAGTGACATACAGAAACGAAGGGCCAAATTCAACGTTGGTGTAAGCAGGTGCAATGCCATTATCTTCAGCAGACTAACCAAAGGACCAACACTGGCCTAAAGTCTTGGGTACACAAAGACACAAAAGGACTGTACTTTAAAGAACAAATTTACTGAAAGTAACAAAGCTACTTTACAGTAACAGTATTTCCTTAGTAAACGTCAACGGGATCAGTTGAATGGGGCTGAGGGATGGGATGGAAAGGCGAGCTGATAATATATTTCTGTCACTGAAAAGAAAACCGGAACTGCTAGCTTGTTATAATTACATAACAGATGATGTATTGTACAGCTTGTACCCTCGCTCCCAGAGCAGAGGGGGCAAGCCAACGGAGGCTTGATCCTGGCTCGAACTGAGTGGCTGACTCTGGCCTGGCTCCATATCCATGAATAAAGACAAGTGAAGGAAGAGCCAAGCCAATGGGAATATGTTGGCATCATCATACTCCCTGTTCACAGTAACTAGATTGTTATGTATAAAATACCCACTTTCCTACCTCCCCGCCCCCCACAGAAAACTGCATTCTGGCGTCTCTTCTACTAGCACATGAGTATGAAGAGATATTTTTGCTCATCTTATTATCATGTGCAGAGGGCAGCCAGTGCCCTGCATTCCTCCGTGAGAAGGGTGGGGTATCATTGCACCATCAATAGTGCAAGACATAACCCGCTTCCACTTTAGTCAGCACTCCAACCGGGTGCTGCTCATTAAACCTTTTTACAGGCTGCAGCAGTTGCTGACCCTGCATGAACTTGCTTCGCGCATAAGCGGGCATTCTGCCTACAGTACCTCCGTCTTCGACAGTTACATTCTCTCCATGAACTGCTGCCGGTGCGAGTGTGGCTAAGAAATGGTACAGAGAACTCAGATCGAGTGCTCATATTTACTTTCTCTTACAATGCAAGAGCAAGGGGGCAGTCAATGAAATTGAAAGAAAGCACATTCAAAATGGATGCAAAAATATTTTTCTACACCATGCATTATCGTTTGCACTGTGGAACTCATTGCCACAACTTTATCAGTTTTATAGCGGGGTTAGGGTAAAATTCCTTCCCAAGCCAGATTAGCAATGGACCTTGGGGTGGGGAGATTGCCTTGTTTTGCAGTGTGAGGAACAGGCTACTTGCTAAGATGATCTGAATATATCTCACTTCATTAAATCCATGCCATGATAGGGTCCCCATGCCTTGGTTCACCTCAGTTCCCTCTGTCCCGTGCTAGAGGCACACAGTAATGTAGTCTTCTGAGAGTTCTAATACTTTGTCATTCCAGATGTTGGGTTTAGTGTGGGAGATGGTTGGGAAGTTTTGTCAAATTAGATGATCTAGCACCATATTAGATGATCTAGGCTTACACTTTGTACCTCAGTGTTCTAATTTTTCTCCCTTCTTCCCCGTGATGAAGTTTCTCTCTCTTATCTCCTCCTCGCTCACCTTTTTATATGCAGTTGTTTTTGTGGGAAAGCCAAACTCCAGAACTGAGTTTAATGTTCTCTTGTGAAGGTTGGAAGTTTAATGGCCATTCTGATTTCCCATGGTAATAAAGGTCTAGGTACAGAACCAACACTTCTGCAAGAGGCCTTCTGCTCTCACAAGCTTCCCCTTTGAGAATGGCTGCTTCATTGTTCCTGAAGAACGTGGGTGCTAGAGGAGATCTCTGATACTTTGGGCCAAATCTTTAGAGGGCCTTGAAAATTAGGACAAAGACTTTGAATTTGACCCAGTATTTTCTGAGACTTTACTGTAGTGAATGGCGAAGCAGGGTGATATATTTTTTGTGATACAATTTGAGACCAAAAGCTCCATAGGTCTCAAAGGATTAAACTTCAATGAATAATGAGAACATCCAAATTAGTTTTGATAGAGCAAAATTTGTAAGGGATATAAACCCTCATGCTTCCAGGGATAAACGTGCTATTAAATAACTACGGAACTACAAATTACTATTAGATGTATCTATAGAAATTTAACCAGCATCCAGAGTAGTACATAAGAACTAGCTAATAATTAGAGGCTATGGAAGTCCATGACAAGTATGTTTACATGAATGATTTTTGCAGAGCAGATATGTCAGGAACCAAAAAGCTTTTGTACAGTATCAGTGAATTATCAAAGCTAAACATTCCTTACTCACATGACAGCATCTCAATATTTCAATCCCAGGAGCAGCCACTGCATTTGCCAGTTTTTGCAGGTATTTTAATTTAGTTTAGCCTTTTAGCCAAACCTACAATAAGCTTTTCCCTTTTAGTGTAATAAAACCAGAAGGAAACAAAGTCCAAATGAAAATTATTTTCTTGGGATACAGTATTCCCTACAGAATCTATCCATTTTTGTCCTGCCTAGGATTAAAGCAAAAGCCAACAGAACAAAACCGAACAAGTCTAAAAACATTCACTGCTTACTCCACCACTAGATTATAGATAGTGCTGCCTACTGTTGAGGTTGCCCAACACTTCCTATAATTAGAATCTACTTTCCGCTGCTTATAACTAGGGCTGAAAACGAATCAGTTAATTCACACCATTAACTCAATTGTGATTAATTGCACTCTTAAACAATATAATGCCTATTGAAATGTATTACATATTTTGGGCGTATTTTTATATTTTCAATAAATACTGTCACCTATTAATTTCTTTGAGTCAATCAAAGGGTATGTCTACACTACCCCCCTAGTTCGAACTAGCGGGGTAATGTATGCATACCGAACTTGCTAATGAAGCCCGGGATTTGAATTTCCCGGGCTTCATTAGCATAAAGCCGGCGCCGCCATTTTTAAAAGCCGGCTAGTGCGAACCCCGTGCCGGCTAGATAGTTCGAACTCGTGGAATGAGGAGTACAGATAGTTCGGAATGGCTACGTAGTTCGAACTATCTAGCCTGTGCCACGTGTAGCCGCGCGGCACGGGGTTCGCACTAGCCGGCTTTTAAAAATGGCGGCGCCGGCTTTATGCTAATGAAGCCCGGGAAATTCAAATCCCAGGCTTCATTAGCAAGTTCGGTATGCATACATTACCCCGCTAGTTCAAACTAGCGGGGTAGTGTAGACATACCCTAGGTTCTTATGTGAAGGGGTAAATTATATTTCCTTATTCATTTTCTCAACATCATTCATGATTTTATACATCTCTGTCATATCTTCTCTTCATTATCTCTTTTCCAAGCTGATGAGTTCTTACCTTTTTAATCTCTCCTCCTTCCCTTTTCTGTGATTTTTCTGATTCTATATATTTTTTTGACATGGGGGGGGGGGGGAGAGGCGGAATCAGAACTGCCTTGGTATTCAAGCTGTGGGCCTATCATTGATTTATTGTAATGGCGGTATGATGTTTTATGCCTTTTTATCTACATGTGTCTTAATGATTCCTAGCATCCTATTAACTTTTTTGACTGCTGGTGCAGATTGAACAGATTATTTTCAGAGAACTAACTTTTTCTTGAGTGGCAATTGCCAATTTAGAGCCCAATATTTTATGTGTGTGATTGGGATTATGTTTCCAATGTGCATTACTTTGCATTTATCAACATAGACTTTTATCTGCCATTTTCTTACCCAGTCACCCACTTTTGAGACACCCTTTTGTAACTGTTCTCAGTTTTCTTTGTACTTAACTATCCCGAGTTATTTAGTACCATATGCAAACTTTGCCACCTCACTCTTTACCCTTTTTCTGACCGTTTAGGACTTTGAACAGCACTGGTCCTGGTGCAGATCTTTGGGGAAACTTACTATTTACCACTCTCTAAATGTTAAAACTGACCATTTATTTATACCCTTTGTTTCCCATCTTTCAGCCAATTACTGATCCATGAGAGGACCTTCTCTCTTATCCTTGTCAAAGGCTTTCTAATGGTCCAAGTACACTATATCCACTGGATCACCCTTGTCCACCTGTTTGACACTCTCAAAACATTCTAATAGATTGGTAAGGCATGATTTCCCTTTTATAAAGCCATGTTGACTCTTCCCCAATATATTGTGTTTGTTTATATCCAGTACCTGATAATTCTGTTTAATATAGTTTCAACCCATTTACCTGGTACTAAAGTTAGGCTTATGAGCCTGTAATTGCCAAGATATCTTCTAAAGCTTTTTTAAAAACCTCAATTTCAGATTAACTATCTGACAGTCATCTGGCATAGAGGTGAATTCATAGGCATGGGAAGTAGGAGTGTGGGGGTTTCTGCAGCACCCCCGAGCTTCTGGCCACTATCCTGCACACTGGAGGCTCTGCTGTCGGCCCCCTGCGCTGGGGTCCAGGCTGTCCCCCTTGTATCTGGGTTCCTGTCTGCAGCCCTGCCCTGTGCACTGGGGTTTTGATCCTGGCTTCAGCTGGGGCAGAGCTTAGGATGGACAGGAGTATGGGGCCTGGATTTCAGCATCCCCACTCTTAAAAATCTTCCCATGCCACAGGGCTGACTTAAGCGTCAGGTTACATACCACAGTCTGTAGTTCTGCAATTTCTATTTGAATTCCTTCGGAACCCTTGGAAGGACGCTCTCTGGTCCTGGTGACATAATATTGTTTTATGTTATCAGTTTGTTCCAAAACCTCTTCAATAGAAACCTCAGTACAAGACTTTTCCTTATATTTTTCACTGAAAAAGAATGTCTCAGGTGCATGAATTTGCCTTTCGTCCTCTGCCATGAAGACTGAGACGAAAAAATTCACTTAGCTCCTCTGCAATGACCTTGTCTTCCTTAGAACCTCAATTGTCTAGTGACCCCGCTGATTATTTGGCAGGCTTCCTGCTTCAGATGCATTTATAAAATCTGTGCTGTTCTGTTTCTATAGCTTTTGCTAGGTGATCTTCAAATACTTTATTGGCCTGGCTAGTTATACTTTTACTCTTGACTTGCCAGAGTTTATGCTCCTCTCTGTTTTCCTCAGTGGGATTTGACTTCCAATTTTTAAAGGATATCTTATCTTTAACCACCACTTTTGCTCTGTTATTTAGCCATGGTGGCATTTTTGATCCTCTTACTGTTGGTTTTTTTTAAAGTTGTGGAATACATAAAATGTTAAAATGGTTAACCATTTTAACTCAGGGCCTGCTGCCCGGCCCAGCTCCACTGCAGCTGTGGGGTCTCTCCAACTTGCTTGTGAGGCTGCTCTTGCATGGCTTGGCTGGCTGCTGCCGTAATTCACTGGCAGTGGGTGGTTAACCAGTAAGCAAACCAGTAAGTCTCATGCTTACCAGTTAACTGTTTAATGTCCCTAACATAGTTTGACCTCTATTATAGTGTTTTTAAAAAGTTTCCAGATAACTTTCAGGCATTTCACTCTTGTGACTGTTCCTTTTAATTTCGGTTTAACCAGCCTCCTCATTTTTGTGTAGTTGCCCTCTTTGAACTTAAATGCCACCGGGGTGGTTATCTTTGGGATTTTTTCCCCTACAAGCATGTTCAGTTTAATCACATTAAAGTTGCTCTTGCTCTTCTGCACCACTTAGGACTAATTCAAGAACTGCTGTTCCCATTTTGGTTTCTAGGACTAGCTGCTCCAATTAGCAGTTATGAATGGAAAATTCTAGAAATTTCTAGAAAATTCAGCGCTGCATCCTATCCTGAGGTGACATGTTCTTAGTCAATATGGGGGGTAGCGGAAACCCCCATTATTACTGAGTTTTTTGCTTCTGCAGCCTTTCTAATCTCCATGGCTATGTCTAGACTGGCATGATTTTCCGCAAATGCTTTTAATGGAAAAGTTTTCCGTTAAAAGCATTTTCGGAAAAGAGCATCTAGATTGGCACGGATGCTTTTCCGCAAAAGCACTTTTTGTGGAAAAGCGTCAGTGGCCAATCTAGACGTGCTTTTGCGCAAAAAAGTCCCGATCGCCATTTTCGCGATTGGGGCTTTTTTGCGCAAAACAAATCTCAGCTGTCTACACTGGCCCTTTTGCACAAAAGGGACTTTTGCCCGAACGGGAGCAGCATAGTATTTCCGCAAAAAGCACTGATTTCTTACAGTAGGAAGTCAGTGCTTTTGTGGAAATTCAAGTGGCCAGTGTAGACAGCTGGCAAGTTTTTCCAGAAAAGCGGCCGATTTTCCAGAAAAACTGGCCAGTCTAGACACAGCCCATGAGTGTGGCACAGTCACTATCCTATTCAGGTGGTTGGTTGTATATTCCTATGCTCTAATTATGCATGACATTTCTATCCTGAGATCTGGTGGTACAGTTTGATTCATTTAAGATGTTTATTTTATTTGATTCTGCTTTGATTCTATTTCTCACACAGTGCCTCTCCCCTACCAGCATTGCCTACTCAACTATACCAGGATACAAAATACAGAGTAATGACAAGGTTCCACTGATTTGTCATTATTTCACCATGTTTCTGGGATTCCTGTTCTATTAATATGCTCATTTAATGCCAGGCCCTCAAGTTCACCCATCCTAGTATTCAGGCATCTTTAATTTGTACACAGCACTTATAAAATCTGTCAATATTTAGGTGTCTGCCTCCATGTGATGCAATGGAATGGGGCTCTTTTACATCTGACAGATTCTCTTCAGTTCCTGCCTGTGACTTATCAATTTCTCTCCTCCTCTTTTTACTAGGATATATCATTTCTCCTTCAGAAAACCTCCCATGAGGGAGGTGTCTGTTGGAATCCTCTGCACCTGCCAGCTTTTTCCCTGTCCTTAGTTTAAAAACTCCTCTATGGCCTTTACACTTTTAAATGCCAACTATCGGGTTCTTTTTTGGCTTAGGTAAAGCCCATTGCTCTTGCATAGGCTCCTCTTTTCCCCAAAGTTTCCCCAGTTCTGTTGGCATTTTTATATAAATAGGACAAGAGCGTTTCCTAGGTTACCACAACTCTTTATTTCCATAACCAAGAGGATGAAGGGCCTTCAAGTATCGGCTCAGTGCTTGTCATCATGGATCACATCCTGCATTAGAACGTGCTATGACCTTGTCAGTAGACCAGCGTCCGTTCTTACGGTCCACTCCACGAGAGCTCAGGCCTCGTCGATGGCCTTCGCAGCGCAGGTGCCCATTCTCAACATTTGGAGGGCAGCCACGTGGTCCTCGGTGCATAGGTTCATAAGCTATTATGCCATTGTGCAGCAGGCCAGGGATGGTGCAGGCTTTGGTAGGGCTGTGTTGCAGTCCATTGCAGATTAGTCTCCGACACCCCCTCCTGTGGCAGAGCTAGGGATTCACCTAACTGGAATGGACATGAGCAAGCACTTGAAGAAGAAAAAACAGTTGTTTACCTCTCATAACTGTCGTTCCTTGAGAGGTGTTGCTCAAGTCCATTCCAAATCCACCCGCCTCCTCTTCATCAGAAAATTCCAGCAAGAAGGAACTGAGGGGGTGGAGGGCCAGCAGAGGTATATATGCACCAATATAGTGGCCCAACGGGTACTGCTGAGGAGCGGGGGGAAAACTCCGGAATCTGTGCATGTAGTATGCACACACCTAACAGAATGGACATGAGCAACACATCTCAAAGAACAGCAGTAACGAGGGGTAAGTAACCGGTTTTTTTCCACCAAGTTCTTCAGACTTTGGCACTGCTTTGTGACTGTAATTTTCTAGTGAATTTTCCAGAAGCGATTATTATTTTCGCCTTTATATTGCAGAATCACTCTGATGCTCTGTCAGGGTTGCCACTGCTTTTTTTTATTATTTTTATTTTTTTGCTAGATGCTATGCAAACTTACAGAAAGCACTTTGATGCTCTGGTCATTAAACTGTAAGATGTTTGGTCCCTGATCCAAAGAGATTACAGTTTGAGAAGGCAAGTAATTTAAGAAGGACCTGAAGGAAAGGGATACAATCCAATAGGTACAAAGTTTATATGTATAGTTTGTATAGATTATATATAGATAAAGCAAGAGTCTGGAATTCCCATCTGCCCCTCAACTTAGCCATCGTTAATTGGCTGCTTTCTTATGAGCATCAGAGAAGAAATAGATCTTGAGAAGGCATTTAAAGGGGCGGATTTAAAGAGGAATTATTCAGCTACTGGCTGATCAATTTTTCCAGTAATGATAGCTGACCCTGAAACTACTAAATCTTGTACTTAGTATAGTTTGACCGTGTATTATTTCTTCCATATAAACCATTGTTTTATGCAATTTATTTTTGCCTGTAGTGGTTTGAGTACATTGGTTTGGATGCCGCTGGCTACAAGTCATCCATCACTTTGAGTACGAGAATAGATGGTATTTCTCTCCCTGCTTATGTCTATATCTGTAAAATATAGGCCAACGGAGGATCTATCCCACATTTGTTTTGCTTTAGCAAAAATGTGGAATTCTCTGCAAAGCAAAATGATAAAGTATAAATCTTTGTCCTCTTCATGACTCTCAACACAAGCACTCTCTAGAACAAAGGCATACACAGTATCTCTGGTTGCCAGCAGAGTCTACAGCCTCTGTGGGCCCCTGGGCGTGTTATGCATGGGGAGGAGGGGGTAGCATTGCAAAGCCAAGGGCGGAAGGGGAGCCCCCTTCCTAGTTCTTAGGGCAGCTTGGAGTACATGATGTGATGCTCCAACAGTGATTTAAAGGGCTCCAGGTCTTCAACCCCTACCACCAGTACTGCAGCAGTGGAGGTGGCTGAAATTCCAGGGCCCTTTGAATCTCTGGACTTCGGGGCAACTGCCTCTTCCCTTCCCCATCAGCTGGCCTGCTGGTTGCTGCATTTTATCTGACACGTACAACGTTGCAGGCTACATTGCATTATTTCATGTATGTAACTTCAGACAGAATTCTTTACAGGGTTTGCATTCTTTGTGAGGTTAAGAGGAAGAGGGAACAAAATTGTTTTGAAAAAACTGCAAACAGTTCAGCCATCATGTAGTATAGTTTTCTTATCCACCCTTCCCCAGTGTTTGTTTTTTATGCAATTTATGGCGTTTCTTGACAGGAGACAAATGAATCTGCTGACAAGGAATCTAAAAGCTCACCTGCACCCTGTGAAAAAAAAGTGCGTCTTTCTAGGATTATTGTTCTTGCAATTTAATCAATTTTCTTCTAAGTGCCAAGATTTCTAGGAACACGAGGATGTTCCCAAGTTTCAGATCCTTTGAAAATCCAGACCACTGACAGCCACTAGTGAACATAATGTAAACTATAAATATACCAATTACCTCCACAGGTGCTAGGCACTAGGAAACCAAGTACCTGCCTTTTAAAAAGTTGAAGACATTAAATCAGTCACATCCCCATCACCTACAGGATCAGCTTTCAAAAGGTTATTGCCAAAGCATAAGTTAAAAGACCATCATTCAGTCAGATTTCTATGTCATGTCACTTTTTCCTCACTTTCTTTTATAATGACTGGAGTAATTTGATCATCCATTTCTCGAGGCAAGTTTGGAGATACAGCAGCACGGATGCATTAATATGTTTTTTCCTTCCCCTTTCTGAGTGCTTATATTTTAGGATGTCTCCTAAGCTTAATCAAAGGACAACTTGTCATGATGATCAGAAAACAAATCAGTAGCCTCAATATGGGCCATCCTTTCCACTTCATGTTTGAGTTGCCTTTATGTTTAACCATAGCAGGCAAATGTGTAAACAGGCTGCACATTGCTTTCACGCTTTATCATGTGCTAGCTTGCTATTTTAGTATACAAATGATTGGAGTCTTCCAATCAGAGCTAGTTAAGGGTATGCAAGTTTCTGCACAGTAAAGCAACTTTTTGTGGTCCAACTGCAGAGGTGTACACACTGCTAAGTGACTTTGTGTGTCATAACTGCACAGTTGCAGCACTGTGAAAAAAACAAAAAACCAAGGGTGCGTACAGCTTTCTGTGCTGTGGTTACAGTGCCGCAGTGCCAGTGTAGACACACTCGTCTATTACAGCATTGCCATTGGCCTCTGGAGATGTCTCTCAATGCTTGTTCTCGCTTCTCGGGTCATTGGTTTGAACTCTACTGCCTTGCCCAAGGGGTGACCAACTGTTAGTCCCGCCCTTTAAATTATTTGGGAATTTTGAAAGTGGTCTTTCCTAGGCAACATGTGCAGTGCTCTCAGCACAGCTTTCCAGGTGACCATGGCTACTCCAGGCATCAGGCTGGAGCAATGCTGAGATGCTGGACCTCATCACCAGTTAGGGATGACCAGTCGCTGCTGAGCTCCAGCTATAGGAATTATGCTACCTGTAGACAGATAGCGCACATCATGATGGAAAGGGGCCATGATGAGGACACATTGTAGTGCAAAGTCAAAGAGAATGCGCTGCAGAATGCCTACAGAATCCAAGGCAGGGGAAGCAAACCACTGCTCCAGCGCTGCATCCAATCGCTGCTGGTTCTATAAAGAGCTTGACGTGATATTCATAGGTGACTCCACATCCACAGCGAAGACTGCCGTGGACACTTTGGCAGCTCAGGACCCAGTCAAGAGTGGACTGAGCCAGAAGGACAAAGTCAGGTGTGGAGGGAGACCCAGAGGCAGAAGATAACTGAGTGTTCACAGATGCATGTAGCCAGGAGCTCTTCTATACCCTGGTGGTGGCTAGCCAATGACAGTGGCTGGAGTGTGGCAAAGCAGAAATGGGGAATTGCTGAAGTGTGCCTTTGGGTGGGAGGAGGGTTGCGTAGAGCTGGCTTGTTTCGGTGTGCTGAGTTTGCAGAGAGGGATTTGCAGAAGGCTGCCTTGTGTCTGCATGGTGCGCACACTGCCATGTGCTTGCGGAACAGGGTTTTTGATGGACACCTTCCCTTCGCTTCATGGGGATCTACCTCACAAAACTCTCTTGGGGATACCTGGGCAATCCCCTACCACAGACTCTTTGGCACAGGTGCTTGGTTTCTTGCCCCGTTAATGGTAACATTCCCATGACACTTTACCATCCACCAGTGATGGTAGGGGAACACTGCTGCACAATAGGCCAGCCACATGAGGGCCTGGGTGGAAGCCGCAGTGTTGGAGAAGACCCTTGATTCCCTCATCCCCAGCAGGGAGATATCTTCTACAACAAAAACTGCCTGTGGAAAATGTGGGGACAGTAATGATTTTAATGCCTCCCCTGCATGCTGGCTCTCCCCAAGAGCTGAGTGCACTGTACTGTCCTGGAACATTGAATTCCCCTGCTTCTGAGGTTACTCATCATTTTGCAGGTCTTGTGGCTCATGCATGCTTGCCGGGGGCTAGCCAGGCAGTAGTAGGTATGTGAATAGTGGTTGTTCTAAAACACTTTAAGGCAATGTTTCTCAAGTGTGTGCCACAATGCAGTCAGAGGTGTGCCGTGGAGAGATCATAATTCAAAATGGCTGTCCTTAAAGGGACAAGCCTCCTTTTTGGGCTCAACTTTTCTCCGTGGGCTTTTTTTTTTTTTTTTTGGTCAACAACTTTTCCCCCGGGGATGGCTATCCTTAAAGAGGCAAGCCTCCTTTTTTTTCCTCAACAACTTTCTTTTCCTGGGGGCTTTTAATTTCTCAACAAAAAAATCCTTGGTGTTCCCCATAAAAAGAAAATTGTTGTTCCTCAGTCTTAAAAAGTTTAAGAAACAGTGCTTTAAGGGCTAGGCAGGATCACCCAGGATCATAGAGGGCATTTCAACAGCTCCTACAGTGATCTGTCCAGGAAGAAGGTGCCTGGTTCCAGGTTCCTGAACTGGCCAGTGTTCCAAAAGATGTGGGTAGCATACACCTTTCTGGTCCAGCCTGTGTTAATGTCCATGAAATGCCCACGGTGATCCACAAGTGCCTTGCGGTTAATGTATTCGGAGGCTAGGGGGTCTGGTGCCAGAATTGGAATATGTGTGCCATCTATCACCCCTTTGCAGTTCGGGGAGCATCTATAATGCCCTGCATGTCGCCCAACAGCTGTCTTCCCAAACTGCCTGGTGAGGCTCCACCCATGCTCCAGAGCTAGGCCCCCTCCTGCCTACTCCTGGAGACCGGAGGCGCGAGCCACTCATTGCTGGAGGCTCAGCTGGGTGGAGGTCTTTATCAGTGAGTGCTGTATGGGCAGCTGGGATCATGCCACCTGCCCGCCTCTCTGGACTCTGGGGCTGAGGGTGAAGGTCATGGTGGCCACAATGGGGTGGGGCTGAAGCCAATGGGCATTGAAGGGGGAAGGCCTTGGGCAGAAGGGGTGGGGTTGTAGGGTTAGCCTGCTTCTCCAAGCCAGGGTTCACCCACCACCCATGTTGCCCAGAGTCTTGCCCTGTCACAATAGGATGTGATTAATGGCCCCTCACGCTTCTGTCGACACGAGTCCAACAGTCGACTTTAGAACATAAGAACATAAAGAACATAAGAACGGCCGTACTGGGTCAGACCAAAGGTCCATCTAGCCCAGTATCCTGTCTGCCAACAGTGGCCAGCACCAGGTGCCCCAGAGAGGGTGGACCGAAGACAATGATCAAGCAATTTGTCTCTTGCCATCCCTCTCCAGCCTCTGACAAACAGAGGCCAAGGACACCATTTTATCCCCTGGCTAATAGCCTTTTATGGACCTAACCTCCATGAAATGATCTAGCTTCTCTTTAAACTCTATTATAGTCCTAGCCTTCACAGCCTCCTCTGGCAAGGAGTTCCACAGGTTGACTACACACAGTGTGGACTTTCCCATTCCACACTGATTAGTGACCAATGGGGAACAGACCGGAGAAGCCGGCTTCCAGTGGGCAATTACCACATGCATCTCCAGTGACAAGCCTGCTCTCATTGTCAAGCTCACCACCCCATCCCATGACAGTGTTTTTCCTCCTCTGACAGTGCTTCAGCCACCGCTCCTCATCCCAGACTTGCATAGTGATGTGATCCTACCCCTCTGCTTATTTCCTGAGCCCAACTGTGGCATTCCACTGTGGTCAGCAACTTCGTTAATGCCACCAGCAATCCCTTGTTTCAGATAGTGCCCACGGTGAACTCAATGTCACACACCTCTTCCCTTTGTGGTTTAAGAAATCACTCCTCTGCGATTCGTGACATATTAGTGAAAGCAGGCAGGATCCATTCTTGCAGAATGATGAGGCAGAGTGCGCAGTAAACAAACAGTTGAAAGCTGTCCAGTATCAGAGGGGTAACCATGTTACTCTGAATCTGCAAAAGCGGCGAGGAGTCCTGTGGCACCTTAGAGACTAACCGAAGTGTTGGAGCATAAGCTTTCATGGGCAAAGACCCACTTCATCAGATGACAAGCATCTGACGAAGTGGGTCTTTACCCAGGAAAGCTTATGCTCCAACACTTTGGTTAGTCTATAAGGTGCCACAGGACCCCTTTCTGCTAGTTGAAAGATGGCACACCATGCCTACGGAAGCCAAGGGATTGCTGGGAAGGGAAGCAGTGCATCATGGGGCATTGCGACGGAGCCCAGGATGCTCTGTAACCCTCTCTGCCTTCCCTCAGTACTTAGTGGCAGAAGCGGGAGAGCTGTCCACACCAAATACCAATGCAAGTATGGCAAGTGTGAACACACTATTGTGAAAGCAACTGACAGTGTGAACACACAACAGTGGTTTCCCTTCAGCACTCTCTGCACAGAACCTTGCCACAGTACACATATCCTAAATTCTTTAACTGAGGACAGAATTTTGCCTCCTGATATAATTAAATCATCCAGGATCCTCCACTTATTGGGAAATATTCCATCAAATGGTAAAACAATTAGCATGGATTGTAAGATTGCTATTAACATTCTAATGTCTAATTAGATAATTAGAGAAGGTAGGCGAGATAATATCTCTTATTGGAACAACTTTTATTGGTGAAATAGACAAGCTTTTGAGCTACACAGAACTCTTCTTCCAGTTTGGAAAAGTTACAGTTATCTTAAGTAGTTAGCACGTATTCTGAGCCCATTCAAGGTGAAGTGGTCTGTTAACACCCCTGTAGTTATAGGACGAAAAGCGGGGGAGGGTTGTTGGTTTACAGATTGTTCTAAGCAGCCATGCATCCAGTGTCTTTCTTAAGAGCATGATTTTAGTGTCTAGTAAAGTTACACAATGATTGCTCTTTATCTGACATATCAATCCTTGTCCTCAAAGGAAACCTGCACAACACTTTAAAAAATAAAAACAAAAACAGAATAGTCCTGTAGTGCCTTAGGGTATGTCTCGACTACATGGCTCCATCGACGGAGCCATGTAGATGAGGTTTCTAGACATAGGGAAATGAAGCGGCGATTTAAATAATCGCCGCTTCATTTACATCAAAATGGCTGTCGTGCTGTGCTGATCAGCTGTTTGGTGGCACAGCATGGAAGTCTGGACGCTCCGCAGTCGACAAGGGAAGGTCTTGTCGACCGCCCCGTTATGCCATCGATGGAGCAATGTAGTTTAGACGTACCCTTAAAGACTAATATTCTCTGAGGCTACATCTGTACGGCAGCTCTATTTCGGGATACCTTTGGTATCCGGAAATAGCAATTCTGTGTCTTTTGAACATGCCCATTATTTCAAAATATAATGGGCTCACTATTCCAACGTCCCTGTAAACTTCATTGCACGAGGAATAAAGGATGTTTTGGAATAGCGATTTAATGTGAAATAAGTGCTGTGTAGACAGTGCCAAATTTCAAAAGAAGTTATTTTGAAATTGACTTGAAATAAACTATGCAATTTACATAGCTCAAATTGCCTCTCTTATTTTGAGCTACAGGTGCAGCGTAGACTCACTCTAAGGTGCTATAGGACTACTTGTTTTTGGTAAAGTTACAGACTAACAAGGCTACCCCTCTGAGACTTGTAAACACTTTCAAAAATGAGTCTGGAAGCTTAAATCCATAACTTTGCTAGATGCTAAAAAACATGATCGAAATAAAGGTGCTAAATGTATGGCTTATTAGAACAATCTGTAACCCACTAGCCTCCCCTTTTGTGTCCTATGACTACAAGGGTGTTAATAGGGAACTTCAGCTTGAATGGCCTGTTGGAATAGGTACTTTCTACTTATGCTAAACTGTCCCTTTGAGCTTGTATTTAGAAGTGGCACTCTTAGTACATTTCCCAGGTCAGAAGAGGAGCTCGCCTCTCTCACCAACAGAAGTTGGCCCGAGAAAAGCTATTACCTCATCCATCTTGTCTCTCTAATATCTTGGGACGGATATGGCTACAACACCATTGCATACAATAATTAGGTAATTGTCATTGGCACTGCAATGCCTATTAGGAGCATGTGATTTGTGGAAGGAGCAGTAATGGAACAGACTGCAGGTGCAGATGGTCTAGCAGCAGGACTTGTACCCCACCTAGTCCAAGATATTTTAATTAGCCATATGACCCTGATCATTGTTAAAAGGTAAGAACATGCACTCCTCTTCCCACTATGAACTACTTTGTATTTTTCAAGAACAATCTTTACTAAACCAAAACCATTTTAAATTGCAGTAAAGTTTTCTTGAAATGCAATCAAAATCTGGTTATCTTATTTGACTGCTTGCTTATCACTTTATTACATTTAGCTGAGAAATCCTTCCCAGCCTTCAGTTTACAGATTTGAAACATTAACATACAGGCTACTTACTGCAAGTTACTGGGTGAAGCATAATGCAAATCTCAGCCAAGATACATTTATATTAGGAAAATATAAATCAAAACAAAAAGCAAAGTTAAATCCTCGGTGCTATGAGTAACATTAGAAATTAGAACTGGAAAAGCTGTGTTAGCTCATCTGTCCCATTGGCATCAGTCACTGTAGAATTGCTGACTACATTGTATGGTCTAGAACAGACATTGCACTAGGCAATCAACATGTATACATAAATTTGTATTTAATCTCTTTGATTACCTTGCAGGAAATGAAAAGAAATACCAAGCAAATGTGTATGTGTGTGGGGGGGGGGGGAGGGAGGAACAGACATTTTTATAACTCTGTTCAACAAATTTATGGAGCCATGCAATTAAAAAAATACATTATTAAACTACAATTCTACTCCACGAACTAAACCCGAAAAATCTCTTTTTATTGACTAGCCCTGCTCCAAGTCATATCTAGTTACTTAGGCACTGATCCTGCAAACATTTAGGTGTGTGCTTAACTGTAAGAAAATGAATAGTCCTAGCAAATTAAAAAAGCAACCGCTTTGACTAAAGATAAGCATGTGTGTGTCCGCAAGATCAAGGCCTTAAACTAGAAGCTTTTCAGCACGTGGTCAGGCTTTTTGCTAAAAGTTTGCACAGTGCTCGAGGTGTTGGTACAATTTATGTAGTGGGGATGTTGAGAGCCACTGAACCAAACTGCAAACCCTATGCATGATAGAAACCACTTCAAGAAAGGGGGTGCAACAGTGCCCCCCAGCACCTCTAGATCTTTTGCCAGTGTTCTGATCTCTGTGCTAACAAAGCCTTAGGAGTAAGATACAGAGCAATTCTAATGAGATATAGAAGTCTGAAAGGCCTGATTTTATACTTGTGTGTGCACATGCTTAGCTTTGAGCATGTGAATAGTCCTATTTATTTTAAAAGGACTACTAACATGTTTATCATTAACCATGTATTTAAGGGTTTGTGGGAACAAGATCTAAGTTGTAATTAGAGGTCCAACCTGCATAGATATCATATAAACCAGGGCAGAATTTGGTCTGCTGACTCTCTAATCATTGATGATGCATGAGCCAGAAAGATCAGACTTTAACTTTCAGATTCCAGGTGGGGTTTGCAGGACTGGAAATTATCAAACACATGTTTTTGCATGTAAAGTGAGCAAACTTAAAATGGAGTCACTGAGAGGAAAATACACATGGAATCCTATCATGCGATTGTTAGAGACAACTTTGAGATGTTTCTAAGCTTCTTGCTACAAACCATTACTGCTGATTAAAGTACAGGTGCTCTGAATCCAAAGTGAGGGATACAGTGTAAGATACCAAATATAAGGGATTTCTTTAAGAATGATGTATTGGTTTTAAATTTCATTCTTGCTCTCCAGGTAGGACTGCTAACATTTAGTTTGAAGAATCTAATTAAATTGTATGACTGCAATTAACTGATAGTCAACCTTTTCTAAAACACAAAGCCCTTGTGCCCCATTAAGTGCTGCAGCAGTCAGTAAGTTCACAATAATTCAGAAAGAGACAAATTCTGGTTGCAAAACCCACAACTACTGCTGTATGCATTCTAAACAGAAATTCGTGGAGTTTGTGGATTATACATGCATATCCAGAGCTATGAAATAAACACATGATAGTCTCAGCCTAGTTAGTGTCTAAATATGTATGTTGTTTTTTCAATTGAAAACTCATGATCTAAGGACATGGATATACATCTAATCAATGGGAATAAATACATTTATTTTATTGTCAGATTAAGTGACTTTGGCAATACTCTTTCATTTCTAGAGTTGGCTTCTGTCACTGCTTTCTGATGAGTGGGAATGTGTTTCCACTTCTGCCAGGCAAGTACTATAAAGACCTTATTGTTTGAGTGCAAAATAATGTATACTTGGTTAATGAGTTCAATCACCATGAGATAATCCTCAAGTGACATTATGTCTGTCTGTGTTTGAAAATAAATAAATAAAAGCTAAAATGAATACAAACGATAAGCATGCCTATATCTCTCCTGTTGGTGCGTGGTTTAATTATGGATCCCAATTATCTACCATAGTCTTCGGAATCGCACTTTTAATAACATTATATGGGGGTTATGTCTTTCTAAGCTGCTGTAGCATTATAAAGCTGGTTCTTATGTTGCAATCCAGATTCAGTCTACTAGTCAGTCCTGTCTGGATTATTACTACATTATGTAATGTGGTCCCTAGGGTTTTCTTACTGTGTAATTAACATGGGGGGCTGACTTATCTAGTCCAATCTAATAAATCAAACTTAATAAGAAAAAGAAAAGTATTAATTCCTCTATAAATTTTGAACTCCTGTTATTCTTGCTGTGAAATATATATGTATGCAATATTAAACACATTAAACTTTATTCAATTCATATGCACTAGTCTTTGTGAGATTTGACTCTAATTTGCACACAGCAGAAATTTTTTTATAGTGTAATATATGCAATGGAAGACAAAGTCCTTAACTCTGTATTTTTCATTGTATTTCAATGCTGTCTGCATTTTCATTTTAGAGGAAAGCTATGCTAAAGACATCAAAGCTAAAATTACCTCTTCCATATCCTAACCTAAAAATCTCAGCGAGGTAGCTATGTTAGTCTGTAACTTTAAAATCAATGAGTAGTCCTGTGGCACCTTAGAGACTAACTAAATATATATACAGTATCATATATAGTATCTTCTTATCAATAAATTAGGCAAATACAACTTAGATGAGGCTACTGTAAGGTGGTTGCATAACTGGCTGGATAACCATTCTCAGAAAGTAGTTATTAATGGTTCACAGTCATGCTGGAAGGGCATAACAAGTGGAGTTCTGCAGGGGTCTGTTTTGGGACCCATTCTGTTCAATATCTTCATCAACGATTTAGGTATTGGCATAGAGAGTATGCTTATGAAGTTTGCAGATGATACGAAGCTGGGAAGGATTGCAACCCCTTTGGAGGATAGGGTCATATTTCAAAATGACCTGGACAAACTGGAGAAACGGTCTGATGTAAATATGTATGGCCCATTCCTCTCGCGAGACAGTGGTAAGCAGTGGCAGTAACAATCTATGAGTTGTGCCTGGATCTGCAACTTCTTTCATGGCTTATGCGTATTGAATCCATATTTGTAAGATCATGATCAGGTTCAAGTCCTGGACACATTGTCCGCACATTCTAGCTACCAAGCTGGAGGCTGTAGTAGCTGTGTGGGTAAGTGTCTCCTCCTGCATGCTGCATTGCCTTGGGTTAGTGTTTGAGGAACGTGCATTGCCCAAGTGGCACTATCTCCCTCTCGGTCGCCCCAGTTAGATCCAAAGGAAAGACAAAAACCCATACGTTAGGAACTGAGGTGACTGCAGGAGATGCCGGCAAAGCAGATTGGATGAAACCTCACTGTTAACCGCCTTAGGGTCTCCATTCCGGATTATCTGTCTGGGTTTACTCCCATAGCCTTTGGATCTCTTGAACCTACCCACAAGGCAGTGGGAAATTTTCTGTTCCCTGGGGTGACGTAAGGAGTCCTATCCCTTGGATGCCGGTGACCAATGGTTCATACGCCAATTGGATTATCCAAAGTAAACCAGGGACCCAAGTATGCCAGACCCTCAACCAACAGAGTAAGGGTGTAGGGCAGCCTTATTTGGTGGCGGGCTGCACTCGCCATGTCACAACATCATCATCAGGCACTTGACTTTTCATCAGAGCATCGGATACCACCCAATGTCCCATCACACCCTGGTAATGTTGCCACTTCTGGTCCACGGCTGCATATTTGCACAAGAAAGCGCACTTATTTTGCAGCAAACCTTGGAAAAGAGGCCCCCTCCTATCCGCCACCTGGAGATGTGCTGGGTAGCATGCAGCTCTGAGGTAAATAGGATGAAGTTTAATAAGGACAAATGCAAAGTAGGAAGGAATGGTGCTTTTTTCGTAAGAAAAAGGTGCCGAAGGAACAATCAATCTCATGCATACAGAATGGGAAGCGACTGTCTAGGATGGAGTCCTGCAGAAAAGGATCTAGAGGTTATAGTGGACCACAAGCTAAATATGAGTCAACAGTGTGACGCCATTGTACAAAAAGCAAACATGATTCTGGGATGCATTAACAGGTGTGTTATGAGCAAGACCCAAGAAGTCATTCTTCCACTCTACTCTGCGCTGGTTAGGCCTCAGTTCTGGGCACCACGTTTCAAGAAAGATGTGGAGAAATTGGAGAAGGTCCAGAGAAGAGCAACAAGAATGATTAAAGGTCTAGAGAACATGACCTATGAAGGAAGACTGAAAGAATTGGACTTGTTTAGTTTGGAAAAGAGAAGATTGAGAGGGGACATGATAGCGGTTTTCAGGTATCTAAAAGGGTGTCTCAAGGAGGAGGGAGAAAAATTGTTCTCCTTGGCCTCTGAGGATAGGACAAGAAGCAATGGGCTTAAACTGCAGCAAGGGAGGTTTAGGTTGGACATGAGGAAAAACTTCCTGTCGGTGGTTAAACACTGGAAAAAATTGCCTATGGAGGTTGTGGAATCTCCATCTCGAGAGAGATTTAAGAGCAGGTTAGATAGACATCTGTCGGGGATGGTACTGGGGCAGGGGACTGGACTCAATGACCTCTCGAGGTCCCTTCCAGTTCTAGTGTTTTATGATTCTATGAGTTTTCCTGGGCAAAACCGACTTCTTCAGATCATATGATCTTGAATCATACCCTAGCTTGTCAACTTTATTATACAGCTTGCTGCTGGGCTGTTTAAACAATGAGTGAGGAATATACAACAACATTGCAATAATATAGGTAATTAATGAGCCATCATATTACCACTAGCTCCCAGCTTGCATCAGCAAATTCACTGTGTTTTGATGTGTTTCACACTTTACTTTCAGGCTAATTACTCTATATGCCATATTATGCTGGAATACATCAGTTTGTTAGGTGGAGGGACCAATGGCTTGCTTTAATGGGAACTGTAAGAGTATAACATCAGAAAGTTAAACATTTCAAGTATCCTATCATTTTTGTTTGTATTATGTGTTACCATTAGCTAGCATTCATTTTATTTGTGTTTCTGTTGAGAGAGTATTCATGAGAATTGAATAGCTGGAACTTTGCATATTAAGGATATGTGCCGCTTACATAACATACAACCCCATTTCCAGCACAATTCAGGATTCTGATTGTGTTGTTTGTTTAGGTTCTCACGTCTCATTACCTTGGTGCCTGATTGCTTGGGTGATGCCCTAGAATAACTAGATGGTTTTGGAAAAAGGGAACCTTTAGAACCACTGAGCTTTGGAAGCTCTGGGTAACTCTCTTGTTAGCCCATTACAAATTAATTTTGAAGGAAGGTGCATAATTTACTTGTTTATAGCTAGTGACAAAGTGCTGGTATAAATGGGTGCAATTCATATTCAGTTCAGTGGTGATTATTAATTTATGCTAGGGCTGGGATTCAGGACTTCTGGGTTCTATTCCCACTACTGTTGTTCTTTCATTGTGTTTTTAAAAAGCAGCCAATCTAAGCAACCTTGTATTCATTGTCTAGTCAGAAATTCACACTGAAAGAAAATGTTTTGAATTCATCACTTGTTTCTGTTGCTCCCTCGGATATAGAAGATCCATCCTCTAAGTCCTCTGTGCACAATGATTGAGCTGTGTGGAGATTATACAATGATTCTGAGCTCACTCTACAGGTTTGACCTCTCTGGTCTGCACTACTATCGTTGGGCACCCTCTGTGGTCTGGCATCCCTGCGGGTGCTCCTGGACTGGAACACTCACAGGGAAAAGTTGCTCCCCACTCAGCAACTCCTCCGCCACGCTCCCAGAGCTTCCGGTGCCGGAGAGAGTGGAGATGGGGGACACTTGGGGAAAGAGGCAGGGTGGCTGCACAACCTGCAGCTGGGGGCCAAGAGTACAGCCACACAGCTAGAGGCGGGGGGTGAGAATGCAACCCCGCTCCCATAGGGCTCAGTGTGCTCCCAAGAAGCCGCGTTCCTGGAGCTCCACGTTCATCCTGCCTCTTGCTCTGAGCACCCTCCCTTCTGCTTGTTCAATGGCGGATCCTCTGCTGCCGCCAGAGGGCAGCCCTGAAGTCGGTGGCTGCAGAGGAGCCGGCATTGACTGAGTGAAGGAGGGGGAGGGGTGCTCTGGGGAAGAGGTAGAGTGCCAGAAGCACAACCCAGCTGCAGAGGGGCTGGATGCACTACTGTGGGGCTGTGCTCCTCGCCCCCCACAGCAGGGCTCTGCAGCCACTCTTCCTCTGAGCACGCCTCCCAGTCCCTGCTCGGTCAGTGCTGGCTCCTCTGCTGCTGCCAAAGGGGAGCCAGTGGCAGCAGAGGCGCCAGCTCTGACTTCCATTGTGAACCAGGGAATTTGCCGGACCAGTGGGGTCAGATCCCGAGGGTGCCAGACCAGGGAGGTACAATCTGTAGTGTCACATCTATGTGACTCTCCTTTGGCTTTAACTGAATTACTCTTGATATGCACTGTCGGTATAAATGGAATCAGAGTCCGGCTAAATTATGTATTTCAAATAATATTCCAGATGTGAAAAGTTGTCTCATCATTTTTTTCACCAGGCAACATAAAGTGATCATGCAGTAACACATGCCTAATTTGGCTACACTTGGATTTAATTTATGATATTTTTATCTGATTGCCTCTTTCCTTAACTATAACTTAAATAATATTTTGTGGTGTTTGCTTTTGGTTTACTTAGGATCCGTTCTTACCTAAACCCTCTGCAGGCCTCACAGATGTACTATTAAAATATTTAAAGGTTTTAATTTTAAAAAAGAGCTGTAAGCATGTGAACTTTTTATCCAAATCTCTTTGGAAAATGTAAGAGTGCATTTTGCCCCTATAATCTTTGTTATACTGGTAGGAAAATAGTCAGTAGTGATTCCTGATATCTTATTTGTTTATCTTGTAATTAAGCTCCCATATATTTAAATAACTAGACATCAATGTATTGTGCACATAACTAGTTATTAGTCATTATTATTATAGTGTTACCAAAGGACAAGATGAGATTGGGGCCCTATTGTGCTAGGCACTGTACAAACACAGAGCAGTAGAAAGTCTCTGCTCTGCAGAGGTATGATTTTAATCACCTATCCTTCCTTATTTCCCTCTGATTTCCAGATGTGCTCTTGCATGTTGTCCTAAATTAGACTAAGGCTACGTCTACACTGTGAGCTTTTGTGGCAGAAAATATGCAAATGAGGGACTCATTAGCATAAGTCGCAATATCATTAGCATATTTTCTACTGTTTCTTTTTGTGCAAGAGGTTTTTGCTCAAAAGAATCAATGGAGCTCCTTTCATTTTGTGAAAACCCCCCATTTTGCCCAAAAACCTCTGGGAGAGGCATAAGGATCTTGCACAAAACAGGGGTTTTGCGCAAAATGGAAGCTGCTACACTGCTGCAAAAACCCCTCGCGCAAAAAGAAACAGCAGAAAATATGCTAATGAGATTTCTACTTATGTTAATGAGCCCCTCATTAGTATATTTTTTGCCGCAGGGTAGACAAAGCCTAATGTCCCAGGAAAAGGACCGTCTCTTCCTATATGGTTGCAGAGTACTTCATACAGTAGGGATGCTACTTCTCTGTTGGATGTCGGACCACTGTTGTAAAACAGTAAATGATCATCATGCAGATTCATTTAAAGATAGCTTTTAATCTATTTAATATTCATGTGTTTTACTGAGAGAGGTATCACAATGGATACACCTGTCACATTTTTGTGGAAAGGCATTCTTTGAGACTGCTGTACATTCAGTGGGTGCCTCTGGTTTTGGATATGTACATTTGATGAGAAATATATAGTACTGAAAAAGATGTCAGACTAGCTCAGGATAGTATTAACCTAGACATCTAGGTGCTCCATGACCAATACCAGCTTCAACAGCCCATTCTTTCCCTTCCCTCATTCTAACCACCAGGTCAAGCTTCCCCTTAATTGGGAAATGACCTCCCTCTTATATTTCACCAAGCCTGGACTCAGACAAACTCCATGTTTAAAAGACAAAACAACCCAGCATGTCTTGCAGAATACCCATAGACGGGGAGTTTTGTAATTATGAAACAGAAGAAACGCTATTGTTCGACCTTTGGGTTGCCCAGTGACCTTATCTCTCACTGATGCTTTGATCCTGCAAACATCCACTTGAACAATCTTGCACGTGTGAATAGCTCCAACAAACAAAAAGGGAAGCAAGTGCTGGCTAGCTCAAGGCAAAAGTTTGCAAGCTCCTTTGGGGTGGGTATGACTGCTTTTATTTTCCTGCATTTTAGAGTGTCCAGGACATAGAGATAAAGAAACAGCAATAAATATCAAATAGTCTTTACACAGACTAAACTGAAGACTCAAACCTATGCAAATACAACAGTAGGTACCCTGCAGATTATCAAATGTGGGACTGAAGTATAAAACTGTCCATTTAATTACTATAAGTAATTATTGTTTAATTCCTGGAACTTGAAGTCCAAGAGCTTCTATCTTCTGTTGTTGCAGCAATGAGGTATCACAAGATCTCACAAATCATTAGCGAGTAAAATAATATCAATAAACTCTGTGACTGTCATGTATCTATTTTTATCTACAATATGATTATGATCATCAGGATTAAGTTCATTATAGGGTAGGATTAGATCTTATCATTTTAGATGAGACAAGTGTTAATGCCTCTGAATATATTAAATAAACTTTAACGCCCACAATACAAAAATAAAATTTGCAAAAACAATTACATGGGTGACTCAATCAAGTGTTTGCATCCCAGTAATAACATTTAAAATATATCCAGAATATAAATTAATTCTAATTCTAACATTTACTATTGTCTTCCAAAGTCAGCAATATATTGTGACTTTTCCAGCACTCTGTGAGCTTACAAATTATTATCTTTGGGCAAAAACTGGTATAATTGCAAGGTGTCATAACTTTATTTTTTGTGAACAGAATTGTCTAGAACAAATACTGCACCAATGAATCTTTTTATCATTCTACAATCTCATTTGTGATAAGAAGAATTCCTTAGGGATTACTTTAAATTCTGTACATTAGCAGCAGTTCCGTGGGTTAAATCAGATAAAACAGGCTCTTATGAGATTATTAGTCACATTAGGCAATTACATTCTTATCTCTTAGAAATAATTCTTGCTGGCTTGGTACTTATTTCTCCCCATTAGAAGAGACTAATTCCTGATTAAGATCTTTTGCCTTCCGTACAATAAACCTTTATATTGGATTTGCCACATAAGTTGAAAAATACCTTACAGCAGAGATGGACAGCTGCACTTCCCTTTTAAAAATGTATCTTCTCTATTATTTAAAGGACCAACTATACAGCCTTGTAACCTATAGTTCAGAATTTAAGATGGCAATTCTAGCATTCAACATATTTAAAATATAAGAACATAAGAACGGCCATCCAGGGTCAGACCAAAGGTTCATCTAGCCCAGTATCCTGTCTGCCGACAGTGGCCAATGCCAGATGCCCCAAAGGAAAGGAACACAACAGGTAATCATCACGTGATCCCTCTCCTGTTCGTTTCCAGACAAACAGAGGCTAAGGACACCTTCCTAGCCATCCTGGCTAATAGCCTTTGATGGACCTAACCTCCATGAATTTATCTAGCTCTTTTTTGAACCTAGTTAATGTCCTGGTCTTCACAATAACCACTGAACTTGACATTATAGATCAGAGAAGCTAAACTTACTTCTTGTTCATGTTCTTGCTGAACATAGTTCAGATTTTTCATATAATTTAAACAAAAGAAAAATGTTTCATGGATAAATTCACGTCAGCACAGCAAATGATCCACGCACAAACAAATGCATATTTGGGTGCCTTTCTATATGCTTGATTCTAGAGTGGAGGGACGAACGCAGGAACAGAGTTTAATCTCCACTCTGTAATATGTGTCTCAAAACTTTTCCAGCAAAAGCCATATTACATGCTATGCATCATGGAGGAGAATCTGGCCATAGTTTCCTATTTTGATCTCTCAGGTAACTAAGAGCATGTCTGCACTACTGAGCCCTCAGTGGCACAGCTGTACGGATGCAGCTGTGCCGCTGCCTTATCGCTCTTGTAGCTTCACTATGTGGATGAGAGAGACCTCTCCCATCCATGTCATTAAAGCACCTCCAACAAGCAGCGCCACACTGGCACATCTGTCTGTGCTCAAAGGGGTGTTTTTTCACACTTTAGAGCAACATGGGTTGTACCAACAAAAGTGCTAGTGCAGACATAGCCTTTAACACAGCCTGTAGGAAACTTTTAATTGTGAGTTTTACTCAAGATGATCAAGGAGACTGTTAAATCTAAACACTTCATAGGAAGCATCTCTCATCTATCTCTCTCTCACACACTCACACACATATGGCCAGGGAACCTTTTATGGGGCCCATTGACCCACAGAAAAATCAGTCTGGGACTGCACACAAGAGAGAAGCAAAAAACCTCCAAAACAACAACCCTCACTGACGTGGCTCCAGTCTGAGAAAGACACCCCCCTCACACACCAGAGCCTGGGTGGGGAGGGGCAGGCTAGTAGATTTTGGGTGCTCCAGCTCTGCAGGGGTGTGGCAGAGGGACTGGAGTACCAGCACGAGTTCCCCAATGCTGAGGGGACCCCCAAGCCTCAGGGGCTGGTTCCAGGCAAGCCAGGGGCCACATCCAGCCCCCTAGGCCTTAGGTTCCCCACCCCTGATCTATTTTAGAGTGTGTCCGTATGTCTGTCTGCAAGTTCGTTTGTCTAAGAACTCCTTCTAAATGGTAAGAGCGAGGGCCACCCAATTTGGTAGGCAGCTTCCTCTTCTCCTAACTTAAAGCCAAGTCAAGGTTTGGTTGTGCCATCACAACTAGAAGCATCGGGAAAGAGATTGTTTTCCATCACATGGAAAGGGGTGTGCTGTTTGGACGGATGGGATACTAGGAGTGGCCATTGGGGGTAGCTGTACTGCCAAGGGAGTGGCCAGTAAGACTGAGGTTCCAAGTAGTTCCTGCTCCCTGCCCCAAACATTTTCCTTCCCTCCTGGCCTTTGGCTGTACGGCTGGTGGGGGAGGGTGGAGAGAAAAGGCCCCTGGTGGCTGTGGCAGTCTGGGGTGGGGAGTGGGAGGGGAGAGAAAAGGCCCATGCCAGATGGAATGTCCCATCCTAAGCCCTTCTTCACCATCCCAACCATCACTCTTACACCCACTCACCCTCAGCCTCCTGCACTGTCCGTCCCCACATCCCCAAGGCCCAGTCCTGATTCCGGCACTACCAGCCTCCTGCCCTAAAGGACCCAGGCAACGCTGGGTAAGTCTGCTGGTATCAAATAAATGAAAAATCGATATTTTAATTATTGTATTTCTCTGGGATTTGGTGCCATCACATATAGTTTGTCCTGATAAACACATTGTTCTCTGCAATTCATGTTGATACTCAATGTGTCCTATGTTGTAACAACCATTACATCTTATTCTCTGTATAAATCTATATTCTCTACATAGGTTCAACAGTGTGTGTTTAATATATGTATATAGCGCTAGGTGATGAATTCCCGAAAAGGATCAGCCACTTCTTAGAAGTGTAGTCCTGTAGCGCTTTAGAGACTAGAAAAAATATATATAGTATCAGGCGCCTTTGTGGGAAAAACCCACTTGCTATACTATATATATATATATATATATATTTGTTAGTCTGTAAGGTGCTGCAGAATTACTCATTTTTTTAAAGCTACAGACTAACACAGGTTCCCCTCTGAGATTATTAGACGTGTGTGTGGTAAAGTAGGCAATTTTCAAAGGGAAAAATGGCAAACTACTAACTCCTACTAAATGTGAATTAGATGCCTATCTGTCATCTGTGCCTGTGAATATTTCCCCTGTGGTCTTTAGAAATTCAAATTGTATTGGAACCCTTTCACACATTAAATGTGAAGTGGTTGCATATAACACAGTGTGCTATACAAAATTATCCTTAGTGAAGGTTTGTGTGTGTGTGTGGGCGCACAACATATATCTAAGTATTACATTATATTACATTTACATAACAGTCTTGACTCAAAGATCGTTGCCAATATTGCTCAGTACAATGTAAGTATGGAGTTTTAATATTGATTTTCAAGTTTGAAGGTGCAGTTATCTATTGGCATAATATCCTAGCATTAGCTTGCATCCCTAGTAGTAATTATTTAGTTGATTATTTATAGAGCTATTTGGAATTTGACAAATCCAGTTTAAAAAACTTTTGCAATTCAGAATTTGCCCTGGAATGAATACAAAATCTTCACAGACCTATGTCAAAATATGAGCCAGAAGCGATGCTTATGGTATAGTCCCAGGGGTCAGGGGCTGGGATGTGGCAGAACCAGGTTCAAGTTGCTACTCTGCCAGATGAAGAACAGAATTTGAATCCAAACCACTAAGCTTGGTATCTCATCGGAAGTGACCAGAACTCTCTGGACCTGAAAAACATTCCCAACAAAATCTTCAATGAAGTTGAGGTATCTCTGTTACATGTTTCAGCTTCAATGAAATTTCAGTTAGTCAAAAATGTTGTAACTGGTCTTAATTATTAGTATTCTCTTAGCACCTAGAGGGTCCCAATCAAGGTTGGGACTCCATTTTGTAGGCATGTTATATCCACATAGTGCAAAGGGTAATCCATGCCCAGCAGAGGTCATAGCCTCAGTAGGCAAGACTGCGAAAAGGCAGGAGAAAGGAAGTACACATAGCATTACTTTCTGCTACAAACCATAGGTTTTCATGAGGAAACTGAAATCCCTGTCTTATATATTGGGCCCCAAAGCACAGAGATGAAGTGATTTGCCCAAGATCTTTCAGGAAGTGTGTGGCAGAGCTAGAAATCAGAAACTAAATCTCCTACCCCTAGTCTAGTGTCGCAAAACTGTTTCTTCCTTTGTCAGTTAGATTAGTAAATCGCAAGATTTGCACTCATGCAACTGGAGGCTGGTGAAACACCTTTTTAAATTTTTTGCTGTGAGTATAGGACAGTGTTTCTTTAAGTGGCTGTGGACCCTCTTTGGGAAAGCCGCTGGTCGGCCTGTGCCGGTTTGTTTATCTGAAGCTTTGGAGCCTCGCAACTCCCAGTGGCTTGGGTTTGCTGTTTCCAACTAAGGGCAACTATGGGAAATGGCAGCCTGGGACACTCTGCTTCTCGGGGCTGCCCTTGGCTGGAAATGGCAAACCGGAGCCAATGGGAGCCGTGAGGCTCTGTGTCTACGGACCTTTCAGGTATACAAAGAAGTATGGGCCCCTCAGTGGCTTTCCCAAAGTGGACCCCTGGCCCACTTTGAGAACCCTTGGTATGGGATGTTGACTGGGTTGTAGTATTGTATCAGTTGTATTTCTCCATTCACTTAGTCAGATTCCATCAAACACTGAATTTACACGCAGCCCAGACCCTAGACTACATTGCACCACCCATACGTTGCTAGTTCTCAGACCAGGGCTGCATTATGACTTTCGTGGGCCCTAGGCACTTTTGCCTTCATGGGCCCCTTCCTCCATTAATATAACTTTAAATAAGTCAAAATTTTATTATTTTTCTGTTTTAGGCAAAATTTAATAGATTTTCATGGGCCCTAAAAGTTTCATTTTTTTCTGATGTGAGGAAAAAAATTAAAACATTTTCTTCAACCCTAAAAGTTTATTTTTTCCCTTCTGGTTTTAAAAGAAATGAATACATTTTCGTGGGCCCCTAAAAGTATCGTGGCTACTGTGCCTAATGGATAAGTCGGCCCTGCCTCAGACCACTGATCCATTGACCCCAAGCATAAAAGTAGAACAGATTTAGGGTCTCAGGACTGCTTAAATTTGCCCTCAGCTGCCCATGGCCCCAGGGAGCTGTTGTGGAAGTTAGGCTTTGCAGGAGTGCACATAAAATATGTCCTACACTGGCAACAGGGAAAGGCAGCATAGGTAGCCCTCTGCCACCAGAAAATTTCCTGAGGCTGGGAGACCCATCCCATTGCCGGTTAATTGGTCTCAAAAGCTATGGTCTCAAAGCAGCCTTTATAAGATCTGGTGTGTTGATTTAAGTCACCCTCATTTCTAGGGAAGTATACTTATATCAGGCGCTCACTGAAGGTGGTTTTGCCACAAAACAGATTAACTTATTCCCTAAACAGAGTTTCTGTTTATATTGAAGCTCTCATCCTGGCAAAGTTATATTTATGGTGAAAGTCTGGCAGGAGAAAACCCAGTAATATAAGCAAGTAAATGTGTCTCAAAGCATTATGCAGAAGCTAAATTCTTGGCTCTTAGTCAAGAATAATGAAGGTGTGATATGTGAAGTAATCACTATTGTGTCAAACTGGCCTCTTTATTTTCTCTAGTAGTAATTATAAAATTCGTCACTATTAATTATAGAAGATCTATTTCCTTTTGTGGCTAAGAATGCTAATGTGGATAATTCTTTGTTGGAGTCAGCTGGTGGCTAGAGTTAACAATGTACTTTTCATAATCCTCTCCTCGCTGATGACTTACAATCATCATTCTGATTAGGGCTTTTTTTAAAATTTCCATTTACATTTTTTTCAGTGGAAAATTGTGTTTTAGACTGAAGTAAAATTTTCACACACAGCATTACTTTCTGCTACAAACCATAGGTTTTCATGAGGAAACTGAAAACCCTCCAAAAGAAAATGGTTCAGTAAAAGAGTATATTAAAAAAAAAAAAAAAAAGTTTAGGGCCAAAAATAGTTTGGTCCTTGGCAGCTGAAAATTGAGGGGGAAGGATCAGTTTTAGGCTTTTCAACAAAAAGGTGAAATGTTCTGCAGGGAATAAGTCCTGTTTTCAAACCAGCTCTAATTCAGATCTCACTTACGTCAATGTTATATTAATATGATTCTTCTGGCTTTAGTGCAGCCACAAGTGATCCTCATGTGTTTAAGTGAGAGCAGAATGGAACCCTCACGGGCTGGCCTGAAACAGTGAAGTATCTTGCAGATTGAGCTAATTTTAATCTTACTGCAGTTACACTGATGTCCTGACCCAAGATAGGCACAACTGCATAATGTAAACAAAAGTCTTTTGCTGATTCACTCAAAAGTTGCAGTTAGCGGTAGGCCACTTGCTGGGCTGGTCTTCTGGGGACAAAATGTGAAGTCTTTGCTCCCTCATCTCAGCTTTATGCAGGATTCTCCCATTGGAGGGAGCAGCCAGGACTTTTTTTTACTTTGCGTTTTGGACCTGGATGGGCTCCTGCTCTCTTCCACTTCCTCTTGATGATTGGTTCTGCCCAGAGCTGATCCTGGGTGGCCTCCCTAAGAAGCTCTTGAAGGTCTAAACCAGGGGTGTCCAAACTTTTTTCAAAGAGGGCCAGATTTGAAGAAGTGAACATGCGTGAGGGCCATCCCCACACTCTCAGCCCCAAGGCGGAGGGCCCGCAGGGTCGGAGGCGGGCAGAGAGCGCAGGGCACGCCGGCCTCACGGCGGTCCGGGGGCAGGGTGAACCCGCAGCCGAGCGGAGGAGCGGGGCTGCGGACGTGCCCTACAGGGCAGGCTCTAGGACCACGGAGGCCATGGGCGGCGGCGGTGGCGCGGCCGGAAGCGGCGCGCTGGGCGCGCCAGTTCAAAAGAGCGCCGGGGAGCCAGGAGAGGGGGAGGAAGCGGGGGCCGTATTAAATCGGAACACGGGCCGCAATTGGCCCGCGGGCCGGACTTTGGACATGCCTGGTCGAAACTCACTGTTGCTTGTCCCCAAAGGGAACTCTACCTTCTTCAGGTGGGTTACACCTACGGGGCAAAACCTCCAGCAGGGGGCCAACACATACCTGATTCACCCCATCCCCGGAACAGAGACAAGTCAGGTTACCTACCTTATGTGAAGCTGAGCAGAGAGCTGTTTCACAGTGCTGTCCATCCTGGATTTTGGTTTGGTCCAGTCTATTTTTTTTTTACATATAATCATTACCTCTAAAAGCAGCAGTTAGTGCACACATAACTTTACTGTAAACACAAGCAGTTCGGACCTCTTTCTCTCCTCTTCATCAAGAAGTATAACCCTTCCCGGTCAGGATAAATATAAAATATTTACAAATGTGTGTGATCAAGACCTTCCTGCTGTTCTGGTGCTGTCTGTAGGTTTGATGTTCTGTAAAGGAATAGGAAGTTCTTTAGGCTCAGCAAAACAGATATGTTATGTTCTTTGGTTTGCAAATGAGAGTGTCATGGATTTTCCTACTTTTTATTTTTTGGCTTAAACAAATTCAGTCTCTTTTTCCAAGAAAGAAAATGTCCACAGTTAATCTTATAACTGGCACTGTAACAATAAGAAGTCTGGGTAAAAAAAAATCTGTTATGACTGGGGTCAGAACATAATGGACATTCATGTCACATGTTTAATTTGTTCTTGTGATAAAGAGAGTGTCCAAAACATAAATTAGAGTTAGTTTATCTTTCCTGAAATAGACTTCAAGGTGACAATATTATGTCCTGCCTCAGATGCCATAAATAGCTTTGTTAAATTAGCAATGAGACCAGCTCTGTCCTAGGCTGCAGGGTAGTCACATCTTCTATGTGTCACATGTAACATGCACACGTTTCCTTCTAAAGTCATGCTCTCCTGCATACCAAGCAGCCTAGAAATCAAAGGGTGGTGTGCTGGCCCTTTAAGACCTTCAGTGAGATGGGAGAAGAGGAAGGAGATGTGTATTTGCTTCTCCCCCGCACTGCCTATCCCACCTGAGTGGGCAGCAACTGTTTGAGAAATTTGTTGCCATCTACTAAGAATTTTCCCATCTCAGTCCCTGAGCTGGCTGCTAACCTCATCACTTCCATCCCCTAGATCCCAGATCTTCTCCATTTCTCCAGATTCCCCTAGGAGCCAACTCACCTACTCCAGTAGCCCTGAACCTACTGCTGTGTTTTCTTTCTACCTGCCATCTGCACCTAAGAAATGGCTACAGGCCGATCACCGCATCAGAAGGAGGCAGATGAGGCTTTTCTAAAACCACTAACAAAATCATCCAAAGCACATTGACTTGGGGGTGACGGTGGATTTCAGCTATCCAGATGTCTGTTGAGAAAATAACACAGCAGATCACATTATCCAGCACATTATTGGAATGCATTGGAGACTGTTTTTCATATCAGAAGTTGCAGAAAGCTACTAGAGGAGAGGCTGGTCTAGATTTGATTTTGACAAATAGAGAGAGACTGCTTGAGAATTTGAAAGTGGCAGACTGGGTAGGTGAAAGTGATCCTGAAATGGTAGTTTTAGGATTTTGAAGAATGGTAGGAGGGAAAACAGCACAATAAAGATAATGGATTCCAAGAAGGCAGATTTTAGCAAACTCAGGAAATTGGTAGATGGAAATATCTAAGGGGAAAAATAGTTGAAGACAGTTGGCAGTTTTTCAGTGACATTATTAAGGGCACAAAAGCAAACTTATCCCATTGATTAGTAAAGACAGCATGGCAAGAGACCACCCTGCCTTAACCAGGAAATTTTCAATTATCCGAAACTCAAGAAAGAGTCCTACAAAAAGTCCTACAAAAAATGGAAATTTTTGGTCAAATTATAAAGGATGAATATAAACAAATGGCAAAAGTATGTAGGGACAAAATTAGAAAGAAAGGGCAAGACACAGAACAAGATTAAACTAGCTAGAGACATAACATGACTTGCTAGAGACATAAAGGGTAACAAGAAAACATGCTTCAAATGCAATAGAAGTAAGAGGAAGGCCAAGAATAGGGTAGGGCCATTACTTAGTGGGGGTCGGGGGAAGGAAACAATAACAGCATGTGTAAATGGCAGCAGTGCTGAATGACCTTTTTGTTTGTTTTCATCAAAAAGTTTAGCAGCAGTCAGATGCCCAACATGGTGATTGCCAGTGGAACTGAGGTAGATCAGAGGTTAAAATAAGGAAAGAACAATTTAAAAATTACTTAGATAAGTTAGACGTCTTCAAGTCACTAGGGGCTGATGAAATACAGTCTAGAATACTCGAGGAGCTGATTGAGGAGATACATGAGCCATTAGCGATTATCTTTGAAAAATCCTTGAAGATGGGAGAGATTCCAGCTGCCTGGAAAAGTGCCAATCTCAAAAAGGAAAATAAAGCAACCTGGGGAATTAAAGAACACTCGGTTTAACATCAGTACCCAGAGATAATGGAACAAATAATTAAGCGATCAATTTGCAAACACCTAGATGATGATAAAGTGATAAGTAACTGTCAACGTGGATTTGTGAAGAACTAATCATGTCAAACCAACCTCATAACTTTCTTTGACAGGGTAACAAATCTTGTGGATGGGGGGAAGTGGCAGACGTGGTATATCTTGACTTAACTCAGGTTTTTTATACTGTCTCACATAACCTTCTCATAAACCAACTAAAGAAATACAACATAGATGGAGCTACTATAACTGGCTGAAAAACAGTTATTGGAGAGTAGTCATCAGTCTTTTGCAGGGCATATCAAGTGGGGTCCTGTAGGGATCAGTTCTGGGTCTGGTTTTGTTCAGTGATTTAGATAATGGCAAAGAGAATACATGTATAAAGTTTTTGGGTGATACCAAATTAGGAGAGGTTGCAAATGATTTAAAGACTAGAATTCAAATTCAAAATTATCTGGATAAAATGGGAGAAAGGGTCAGAAGTAAATAGGATGCAATTCAGTAAAGACAACTGCTAAGTACTCAACTTAGGAAGGAACAATTTGTTGCACACATACAAAATGGGAAATGACTGTCTAGGAAGGAATACTACAGAAAGGGATTTGGAGATCATAGCGGATCACAAGCTAAATTTGAGTCAACAGGATAACTCTGTCGCAAAGAAAGCAAACCGCATTCTGGGATGTATTTGCAGGAGTGCTGTAAGCAAGACACACAAAAGTTTGCAAAAATGTACAATTCCATGAAAAAAGTTAACATTTTGTTTTCCCCTCACTCTAAAATAGGAAACCTTTTGATTTAAAGTCTTGAATTTTTAAGTTTTAAAAAAAATTAATCATTTTAGCTGCCCCTGTAGAAAAAATTGATTGCCATGTTGAAACACAGAGCTGGCAATTTTGCAAAAAGCTTGGTAAAGCTTAATTTCTGAGCTCTGAAATAATTTGAAACACTTTTACTAATGTTTCATGTACACTAACGTTAATATTCTGTCAGTTAGGGCACTAATAAATACATTGTAATAGAATCATAGACTACTAGGACTAGAAGGGACCTCAAGAGGCCATTGAGCCAGTCCCATGCCCTCATGACAGGACCCAGTACTGTCTAGACCATCCCTGATAAACATTTATCTAACCTACTCTTAAATATCTCCAGAGATGAAGATTCCACAATCTCCCTGGGCAATTTATTCCAGTGTTTAATCACTCTGGGTATGTCTACACTACAAAGTTAGTTCGAACTAACGGACGTTAGTTCGAACTAACTTTCATAGGCGCTACACTAGCGCTCCATTAGTTCGAACTTAATTCGAACTCACGGAGCGCTTAGTTCAAACTAGGTAAATCTCATTTTACGAGGATTAAGCCTAGTTTGAACTAGCTAGTTCGAATTAAGGGCTGTGTAGACCCTTAATTCGAACTAGTGGGAGGCTAGCCCTTCCCAGGTTTCCCTGGTGGCCTCTCTGGGCACAACCAGGAAAACTCTTCTCCTCTCCCCCAGCCCCGGGCCCTTAAAGGGGTAGACTCTGTCCAGACGGCACTGGAGTCAGACAACCCTGCCATCAGTCTCTGCCCCTGAGCCAGTGGCCCCACCATGAGCCAGGTAGCCAGTGGCAGTGAGCCGTCCCCTGCCCAGTCCCCGAGCACCCAGGGGCCGTAGACAGCGCGCGGCCTCCTGGTCTAGTGCGGAGGTCATGGACCTCATTGAGATTTGAGGGGAGGCCCCCAATCTCCAAGATCTCTGCACTAGGAGGAGGAACGCGGCCGTCTACGGCCGCATAGCAGCCACCATGGCCCGCAAGGGACACAGGCGCTCGCAAGAGCAGGTGCGAAATGAGTTGAAGCAGCTGCGGCAGGGGTACGCCAGGGCCACAAGGGGCAGCGCCGCTGCAGGGGCTGCCACCTGCCCCTACTTCGCTGCCCTCCACCAACTCTTGGGGGGCAGGGCGGTCCGTGCCAGCCCGGGGGAAAGCGAGCCGGGACCAGAGGGCCCTGACCTGGGCGCACCGAAGGGGCTACCGCCAGCTGTTCCAGCAGGGTCGTCCAGGGAGACCGTACCGGGTAAGTAGTTTGAATTAAGTAGTTCAGGGGGGAGGTGGGAGGGAGACCAGGGACCGCGCACGTGGGCCATGCCTTCCACGGATCACGCAGACACCTGTGCATGTGCGAGCACGTGCCATGCCACCCTTGGGCAGGTGGCTCCAGCTGCGTCACACCCAGGGGCCATTGCCCAATAGGCACATGCTTGTGCAAAGAGACGTGACATGCTCCCGACCCCGGGGCAGGACCCAGCAGGATGCTTTCCCTTCAAATGTCCCCTCTACACGGAGGCAGGGGACATCTCCCCCTCCCCCCCGCCGCCCCGGCCACACTATACATGGCACAGGGACATGGGTGCGGTCTTGGGGCAGCTCCCAGTCCCAGGGAGAGCCAGACATCCTGACCATGGCCTCTGTACAAGCACAGCGGCTGTGACGGTGCAGGACATGGTCACCCTCACGTTGCGGAGTGGGGGAGGGGGCTGGGCATCATCCTCTGCGTCCCCAGGGAGAACTGACCACTTCTCTTCTTTCTCTACAGCTGCACCAGCTGCTCGTGCAGGGCGCACCACCCCGCCCGGGACATGCTCCCGCACCCGCGGCCTGCTCCGGACTGCCAGCACGGAGCAGGAGTACCGGGACCAGCACCTGGGGGCCCTGCGAGCCGTGCACCACACACTGCAGGCCTGGATGCGGGAAGACCTGCAGGTCCGCCACGAGCTGCTGGCTGAGCTCCGAGGGCTGAGCACCAACCTGCAGCTCCTGCTGCAGAGCATGGTGCCCCGTGCTGGTCCTGCGCCTGCTGCCCCCCCAACTGCTATCCCTCCTCCCACTCCTGCCCCCCCTCCCACCTCTTCCTCCTCAACCCCCACAACCTCTTCCTCAATGACCACACCCCCCACCTCAACCTCCGCACCCTCCACCCATCCCCCCGGGGACGCCGAGGCCCCCTCCCTCGCTGTGCTGGGAGGCAGTTGGCCCGGCGAGACCCCCACCCCTGATCCTTCAGTTTCTCCACCCCCTCCTTTCCCTTGCTTCCCCCTTTCAGCTCCCTCCTCCCAGTTTTCCCCCTCCCCTCTCCCACCCTCTCTCTTCCCCTCTCCCACCTCCTTTTCCCAGTTTCCCCGAGTTTTGTTCAATAAATAGAGTTTCTAGTTTTGTCCACACGTTATCTTTATTTTGTACATCAAGAAGAGGGGCTAGGGAAGGGTAAGTGGAAGGAGGTGAGGGAGGAATGGGGCACGAGCCCCCGATGGGGAGGACTGGGCTGGCTCTGCGGGCTTCTGGGGGTGGAAGCTCTCCTGCAGCCCCCCAATTGCCCCCTCTCCCCAGATGGCAGCCTGCGGCAAGTGCAGCCGGTCTGATGGCCGAGTGCTGTGATGTGCCCAGTGTGGGCACTCCGGGCACTCCAAGCCAGGACTGGTTTGCAAGCGGGGCACCCCTGAGAACTGTCTGTCCGGGGTGGGGGTCGGGTCCCTTTAAGCACAGCCCTCGGCTAGCCTGAGACAGCATCTCCACGCTCTAAGTCCTCCTCTGATGCCCTGCCGGCACTGCTTCCAGCCATCCTTAAGCCCGGTTCAGGGTCCACTTAATGTGGACATGCTAGTTCGAATTAGCAAAACGCTAATTCGAACTAGTTTTTAGTTCTAGAAGCGTTAGTTCGAATTAGCTTAGTTCGAATTAGCGCTGTAGTGTAGACATACCCTCTGAGAGTTAGGAACTTTTCCCTAATGTCCAACCTAAACCTCCCTTGCTGCAGTTTAAGCCCATTGCTGCTTCTTCTATCGTCAGAGGCCAGGAAGAACAATTTTTCTCTCTCCTCCTTGTGACACCCTTTTAGATACCTAAAAAACATTATTGTGTCTCCCCTCAATCTTCTCTTTTCCAAACTAAACAAGTCCAGTTCTTTCAGTCTTCCTTCATAGGTCATGTTCTCTAGACCTATAATAATTCTTGTTCCTCTTCTCTGAGCCTTCTCCAATTCCTCCACATCTCTCTTGAAATGTGGTGCCCAGAACTGGACATAATACTCCAACTGAGGCCTAATCAGTGCGGAGTAGAGTGGAAGAATGATTTCTTGTGTCTTGCTCACAACACACCTGTTAATGCATCGCAGAATCATGTTTGCTTGTTTTGGAAGAGCGTCACACTGTTGATTCATATTTAGCTTGTGGTCCACTATAACCTCTAGATCCCTTTCTGCCATACTCCTTTGTAGACAGTTGCTTCCCATTCTGTATGTGTGAAACTGATTGTTCCTTCCTAAGTGGAGAACTTTGCATTTGTCCTTATTAAACTTCATCCTGTTTACCTCAGACCATTTCTCCAATTTGTCCAGATCATTTTGAATTATGACCCTATCCTCCAAAGCAGTTGCAACCCCACCCAGCTTGGTATTATCTGCAAACTTAATAAGCGTTCTCTCTATGTCGATATCTAAATTGTTGATGAAGAACTGATCTTAAGTTCGAACTAGCGGATCGCGTGTGTAGCGCCTATCAAAGTTAATTCGAACTAACGTCTGTTAGTTTGAATTAACTTTGTAGTGTAGACATACCCTAACAGATTTACTAGGGCATACACTTTCCTGGGTAATAATCTCAGAGGGGTAGCAATGTTAGTCTGTATCTTTAAAAACAAGTAGTCCCGTGGCACCTTAGGGCACGTCTACAAGTCACGGCTAAACTCAAAATAAGCTATGCAACTTGAGCTACGCTAATTGCGTAGTTATGTTGAAATACCTTATTTCGACTTTTGGCGCTGTCTACACAGCAGTTATTTTGAGACAGAGAACTCTTCCCCCGACTTCCCTTATTCCACAGACAATGAGGGTTACAGGAGTTGGAGTAAGCAATCCTTCAGCTCGACATTATTTCAACATTACATCGAAATAACAGCTTGTGTGTAGACATGGACTGTGTTATTTCAGAATACCACCATTTATTCTGAAATAATGCTGCTGTGTAGACATAGCCTTGGACACTAATAAAAATATATAGAATCATGAGCTTTTGTGGGTGGGTTTTACCCATGAAAGCTCATGATTCTATATATTTTTATTAGTCTCTAAGGTGCCACAGGACTCTCAGGGTATGTCTACACTACCCTCCTAGTTCGAACTAGGAGGGTAATGTATGCATACCGCACTTGCTAATGAAGCCCGGGATTTGAATTTCCCGGGCTTCATTAGCATAAGCGGGGAGCCGCCATTTTTAAATCCCCGCTGCTTCGAACCCCGTGTAGCGCGGCTACACGGGGCTCGAACTAGGTAGTTCGGACTAGGGTGCCTATTCCGAACTACCGGTACACCTCGTTTCACGAGGAGTACCGGTAGTTCGGAATAGGACCCTAGTCCGAACTACCTAGTTCGAGCCCCGTGTAGCCGCGCTACACGGGGTTCGAAGCAGCGGGGATTTAAAAATGGCGGCTCCCCGCTTATGCTAATGAAGCCCGGGAAATTCAAATCCCGGGCTTCATTAGCAAGTGCGGTATGCATACATTACCCCGCTAGTTCGAACTAGCGGGGTAGTGTAGACATACCCTCATTGTTTTTACAGATTCAGACTAACACTACTACCCCTCTGAGACTTTTTGATTTTAGTTTTTCCTCTTAAAATAATTCTCTTTATTGAATGTTGGCTTTTAATGACATATTAACCTATGCTGTTAAATACACTAGAAACTTTACCTACAATGGACCTCGGCAGCTATTGAGTTTTGGTATGGTGCATACACTGATTTATGGAAATGATAACCTAAGGGGGGGGCATATAAAGGCCTGCTTAAATCAAATTTTGCAGCCGGAGTGATCTAAGGATGATTGTTTTTATAGCCAATGTAACAAAGCTTTTAGTGGCTTTAAAATGTTGTTTGCTTAAGCATAACAAGAGGTACACTTGTAGTCATAGCTATTTATTTTACAAGGCAGTTATAGGTGGTTTTTGCAGCTGGTTAGGTTTATAACAACATTGGTTTCCCTAAAGAGGGGGAAATTCTCATTCTAATTTCTATTAAAACCTTGACTATTGTGTTAAGCAAAATGGGGTGGTTCTTGGTGAATTGTTCTGTTTGTGGTACATTTGAAAGTTTGTTCCTGTTAGCACAGTAATGGAAAGAATAGGTTTTATGTGGCTTTATTACTGATGGGAAATATTTAATAAATCCCTTTGAACCTACACATTTTTTCAACTCTTAGAGTTACTGGTAACATAAAGATAGAAGAACTGGAAAGAATTTTCAAGTCCAGTCCCCTGAACTCATGGCAGGACCAAGCACCATCTTGACCATTCCTCACAGGTATTTGTCTAAGCTTTTCTTAGTCTCCAGTGATGGAGGGTCCACCCCCTCCCAAGGCAATTTATGCCAGTTCTTACCCACCCTGATAGAAAGGAAGTTTTTCCTATTGTCCAACTTAAATCTCCCTTGCTGTAATCTAAGACCATTTCTTCTTGTCCTCACATGAGAGGTTAAGGAGAATAATTTTTCCTTCTCCTTTTAACAACCTTTTAGGTATTTAAAAGATGATTTATGTGAATACTAGAAAGGGCTTAATATCCATTCATCATCCAAAGAACTTTTTTCTTAGGAAAAATTTGGATAGAATTTCTTTAGTGGGTTCCAATGAAATGCAAAAAATATGAAGTTCCCCCATGATTTTAAGAATTGCTGCAAACCTTAAAATGATTAGAATTTGGATTTGGGTTAGTTAAGTATTCAAAATCTATAGGCTGATCAGAAACTTCCTAACAAACTGTTAGATCTGCAAATTTTCCTGGAACCTCGTGAAAGCAGACTTCAGTGAGATTTTTCGCATTTGCTAATTCATGATTTTTTTTCCTGCTACTGTGGCATTTCAAGTTTCAAAATTGCTCAAGATGGTTAAGACTGTGAAGAGCAAAGCAGACTGTGAAGAGCTCGAAAAGATCTCACCAAACTAAGTGATTGGGCAACAAAATGGAAAATGAAATTTAATGTTGATAAATGTAAAATAATCCCAACTATACATACATAATACGATGGGGACTAATTTAGCTACAACTTCTCAAGAGAGAGATACTGGAGTCATTGTGTATAGTTCTCTGAAAACATCCACTCAGTTTGCAGCAGCAGTCAAAAATGCAAATAAAATATTAGGAATCATTAAAAATGGGATAGAGGATAAGACAGAGAATATCTTATTGCCTCTGTATAAATCCATGGTACGCCCACATCTTGAATACTGCGTGCAGATGTGGTCGCCTCATCTCAAAAAAGATATATTGGCATTGGAAAAAGTTCAGAAAAGGGCAACAAAAATGATTAGGGGTTTTGAATGGGTCCCATGGGAAGAGAGATTAAAAAGATGTGGACTTTTCATCTTAGAAAAGAGGAGATGAAGGAGGGATATGATAGAGGTCTATAAAATCATGAGTGGTGTGGAAAAAGTGAATAAGGAAAAGTTATTTACTTATTCCCACAATATAAAAACTAGGGGTAACCAAATGAAATTAATAGGCAGCAGATTTTAAAACAAACAAAAGGAAGTTTTTCTTCACTCAGTGTTCAGTCAACCTGTGGAACTCCTTGCTAGAGTATGTGGTGAGTACTAGACCTTTAAGAGGGCTCAAAAAAGAGCTAGATAGATTCACAGTGGTTCGGACCATCAGTGGCTATTAGCCAGGATAGGTAGGAATGGTGTCCCTAGCCTCTGTTTGTCTGGAAATAAGTGACAAGAGCGGAATCATGTGAGGGTTCTCTGTTGTGTTCCCTCCCTCTGGGGCATCTGGCATTGACCACTGTCAGCAGGTAGGATACTGGGTTAGATGGACCTTTGATCTGACCTAGTATGGCCATTCTTATGTTCTTATATTTTTCATATTTCTTCTGATTTGGAAAAAATGTTATCATTTTTGAGATGTGAAAACAATAGATATTTGAGCTGGCAGCACCTGGTACAAGGATAAATCTGCCAGGAAGTGTGTCTTTTCAAGATACGTGCTAAATCTCGTGCTGTTTCATGGATTCTGTAACTTCAGGATTTCTGCTCAGTGAGCAAAGTGAAGTGGAGATGATTTGGAAAACACTTTGAATCTGAATGCCCACAACATGGTCTATGCCAATGAATGACTGAGGGACTCCTGATTTTCACTGGTTTAAGTGAGAGCAAAATCATGTCGAGAGATTTAGAGGTCATATTTTGATTTTCTTAACCATTGTGACCTGATCTATGTTTTGTGATCACATACAACTTTTTTACACATACAGGTTGAACCTCTTTAGTCTGGCACCCTCAGGACCTGACCAGTGCCTAACTAGTGAATTTATTGATCCGTGGGAGGTTCATATTGTAACGAGTGGGTCTCTTTCTTTTTATTTCACTGAAGCGAATAAAAGGAACAATACTTCCAATGCTGCTTAATAATGTATGGTCATACTGATACCCCCATGTAAGCCTATGCCGAGCCAATGTTTATCAGCTCTCTTCATAACAAAGTTTTTGTGTTGTTACACAATTTCATTGTATTGGCACAAGGAAATAAATAGATAAAGCCTAAAAATCATGCTTTGCAGCATTACCAACACTTGCATTGCTTGCTGGTCTCTTAGAAGACATTCAGGGGTAGTTTAGAGTTAAATAATAGCACAGAACACTGAGAGCCAGGACTGTTGGCTGTAAACAAAGTTTACAGCACCACGAAAATATTGGCCACACCCATGATAAGTGGACAACTGGCTAACTACAATCGTACAGGACCATGGATGTTGCCAGAGCAGAAAGTGCCAGACTAGAGAGGTTCAACCTGTCCTTTCACAATGTTGTTGAAAACATCATTGAAACAGTTATCCAAATGTTTCAGTTATCAAAAACTGGTTTCACTCAAAATCACAAAAATCTCTTTAAAAAGGAAGAGAAAATTTTTGAACATTTTGAAGTGAAAACATTGAAATGACAAAATATTGAATAAAAATAGATTTTCCGTTTTTGACCAGCTCTTCCCTACAGTGCCCATAGTCACAATGTAGTAGCTGCATCATAACAGATTTTAAATAAAATGTCTTGAAAGAATCAGGTTTCTGACTGCAAGATTCAAACCTCCAGAAAGCTCAGAGCTTCTCAGACTTGTTTGACTGCCATTGAATGTTTCAGATACTGTATATCCAGATATAATCCTCCCATCTTGCCAGTTGAATATTTGGTGTATGTTCAGGAGCAGAGCAAATATATTCCTCCTGAACCTACCCAAAACTTTCAGCAGTAGCCAAGGAAGCAGTTAAATACATTTACATAAACCAGGAAGACTATAAGCTGCCAGATGATTTAAATTTAGGAGCATTCTCCATAGATGTTCCAACAACCAATTATTTCAATAGACTGCTACCTGTCGAAGTGACTGGACCTATAAGCTTCAGAGGGGTAGACGAGTTAGTCTGTAACAGGAAAAACTTAAAAAACAACAAATAGTCTGGTAGCACTTTAAAGACTAACAAAACATGTCAATGGCATGGTGAGCTTTCGTGAGCACGGCCCACAAGATCAGAGATCAAATTCACATGCATCTGTATTAGTTTGGGCACTGGGAGTTTCATTCTGGTAGTCCCTTGAAGCTAATTCTACATAGCAGCATAAGAAAGAGCTGCCTTATCAGATCTGACAACATCCACCTCTCCCTTATGTTGTGAGCATTTTCCACTATTCCCTCCCTGCCAAATAGCTCTGTCAGTTTGCAGTGGATTTCTTCTGTTTAAGAAAGACATGCTGACTCAGATTTTTAAATACATTTAGATCAGCCATTAAATAGGGGGAAATGAAAAAAAAAGTTGGCAAAACACTTTACTCCAAAAAGCCACCCCAAACTACAAAGTTTGCTGTCAAACACTGCTGGCAATTCTTGTCCTTTAGACAGTGAATGCTACTTAATCTACGTTTATTTTTCCTAAATGTTTCACAAAAAGCTGGGCAAATTTAACAGACTTCATAATTTCAAAGACTCAGCGCCTCTCAAATATAAAATAAGACATATGTTCTTCCGTCTATGTCTTTACTCAACTTCTCAATCTTTGTCGTACCATGATCCCATGCTACAATAGAAAAAGTTTAAGGCTCTCCTGTTCCTTAGTTTCAGGACACTGTCCCAGCTGGCCATAAAGAAGGGTTGGGTGAGGGTGACTTCATACTCAGAACTCATGACGGAATGTATTTTGTGTTAATCATTTCAGGAAGTGGCAGTGACTCAAACAAATAGGTTGCTCTTTATAGTAACTAAGTGGGAGTTTTATCAATTGTACCGGCCCCACATTGCAAGCCAGCACAGCAAAATGGGGGCAGAGTCTGTACAAGATCCCCTACATACCTTGCACACTGACACGTGCACACACCTTGACCACAGAGAATATACCACACTCGGATTTGATTGGCAGATTGTGCCCTCTTCCCACTGCCTGTGCACGGGCAGCCAAAATCTGGTTCTGTCTCTTCAGTGCATTCAGTTTATTTCTAAAATGATACTCAGCAATGTGGTGTCTCTGGGCTGCTGCTGATCCAAACCTGCCCATAATGAACAATGATAATCAAAGGCCGCTAGAGGACCCTGCTTATGAGCTGTACTAGGCTCTTAGGAATTTGTAGCCTTGCATCGTAAGGGAGGATATTCATATGATACATTGCTTTAATTTTGTAACCATGTAACAAACTGCTTTTGATTTGCAGTTTTGATTTGCAGTGACCCGCTCCCTTGCATCCTGTCCTTCTCTGATGGGGTTACATCCATCTATCACTTGGTTACATTAAATCTACATGTAGTTTTCAAACTCTTGTTATTTTTGTGGCAAGTTCTTTTTATTAAAAAGAAATGTCTCCCCTCTCAATAAGTGGGACCTAACATCAGCCAATATACAGGCTAGGAAATCGCAATCCTGTTTTTCAGGATCACTGTCTTGCAAACCTGCAAGAATGATTTCATCCAATAGAGTGCTGGGATATTCCTACATCCTTGCGGTGGATGATGAGAAAGTCGCACTTAAAACAGCAGCGTCCTACTTTATAAAGAGAAGCTTTGCAAGATGACTGTAGAGGTTTTAAAACATGTATCAGTACTATTGCTCCCCTCCTCTTGGGCCTCTGTAGTTGGAATAATATAATAATATCTCTACACATTCCTAATTATTTCTATCAAATGTGGCATCATCAAACTCTAGCAGATTACAGTTGTATAATGGTGATACTAAGGGATCAGCTTCACTCACTGCTTTGAGTAATATGCCCATCCCTAGTTCATGCCCATAAAGCTTTATACCACTGCTCATATGATATTTAATTACTTCTCTGGCCAACCCCATTACCATACCATCTGGGTATTTTATTTTGTGTTAACAAATAGTTATGGAGATGGATGACTCGGTAAAATTTCACAACCTATAATTTCCTTTAACGGTAATTGGAACATTCTAGCAGGCCATGAAAGCATATTTTGTTCTGTCTTGGCTCCTACGGCGATGTCTTCACTATAAATTACTTCAGTGTAATGTACATTGCTCAGGGGTGTGAATAATTCACACCCCAGGGTGACGTAAGCTATACCAACCTACATGCTGATGTTGTCAGTGCTATGTTGGTGGAACAGTATCACCCACTGACGCAGTGACTGCTTTTCCTAGAGGCAGCAATTATTTAGCTAATGGGAGAGCTTTCTCCTGTTAGGTTAGAGCGCAGGGACAGGGAGAGGCAAAATACAGCTCACGGGCCAGATCCAAACTTCCAAGCCACTGGATCCAGCCAGGTTCCCTGCCTGTTTTGCCCCCCGCATGCTACTCAGACCTGTTCTCTGAATGCAGGGATCCCAGGGGAGGGGCAAAGAGATTTCACATGCTGCCCCCGCCCCCAGCACAATCTTGCAGCTCTCATTGGCTAGTTTCCTCCCCTCTGGGCTTGCGGTGTTCCGAGCAGCACATGGCCCCCGCAGCTACTCTGAGCATGGAAGGCAGGAAGCTTGGCTGGGGAACCGGCAGGGCTGTTGGCTAGAGCTGCCCAGGCAAGTGCTTCTCAGCCAGAGCCTACCACTGGCACCCTAGCCCTTCTGCTCCCCCTCCCCCCGTTTACCCCTACCTAGACACTGTACCTCAATCCCCTAGACTCCCTCCTGCACCCCTGCCCCAGGTCACAACCCCCTCCCAGAATCTTCATCCCCTCCTGCCACTCTATCCAGGTCACAACCCCCCCCCTCCCCAGGCCTTTACCCCAATCCCCTACTCCCGGTCACAACAGATCCCTGAACCTGTTCCTGCACCCCTGCCCCAGGTCACAACCCTGTCCAAGACCCTGCACTCCCCTTCCGCACCCATACCTCCTCCCAGATCCCACACCTCCTCCTGCAACCCAATCTTCTACCCCATGTTACAACCCCCTCTTTCACCTAAACTCCCTCCCAGATCCCACACCCCCTCCTGCACTCCAGTCCCTTACCCCAAGCTCTCTTCTGCACCCAACCTCCATCCCAGACCCCACATCTCCTCCATTAATATCATGGAAGAATATAGCCCTTGGTTATGTAACAAATGCTTGGAGTCCTCATCCCCCAAGAAAAATTATTGCCCACCCCTGGGTTAGAGAGTCTTTGCCAGATGCACAACAGCGGAGCAGCTGCATGGACACAGTTGCACCACTGTAGCTGTTGTGGTATAGACATAGCTTTAATTAATAGGCCTTTCCACTGAACATTCATTTTCACTGGCTCCTTTGTTAACAAGCCTTTCCTCTGCATATTCATTTGGAAAATTTGTTTTCAGAAACTAATAGCAGCAGTTTTCCAGAAGATCTTATTCCTTAATTACTGAGTCAATTGTACTATCTAGAATGATGATTTAATTATAAATAAAAGCAATGGGATCTCTGATTGATGGAAACCATAGTGTACTTAAATTGGGTATTTGGATAATTAATGAAAATGATTGTCATTCTACCACTGACCTCTTCCTCTAAATCTGCCTCCGTTCTGGATAGCGGCATCACCAGCACAGTGATTCAAAAAGTCATTTAGACCACACTTCCCGAATTTGATTATTCTCTACAGTTATTTCTCCAGGACTTTATCAATGTATTTTTAATGACTCATGCAGGGTATGTCTACACTGCATGGCTATTTAGCTACCCCGCGTCTTAACAAGCTGCCCATTATTTCAAAATATTTTTTCAAAATAACGGGCATGCTATTTCGGCATCCTGGTAACCCTTATTCCATGAGGGTTAAGGGATATCTCAAAATGGTACATTATATTGAAATTTGGCACTGTCTAGATGCACCAAATTTCAAAGTAGCCTATTTCAAAATTCAATTGAAATAAGCTATGCAATTTGCATAGTGCAAATTGCGTATCTTATTTTGAGTTTAGGGTGCAGTGTGGATTCACCCACAGTGGATATGGTGCAGCTCCCCAAGAGATGATTCCACAATCCAGTAGGTATCTCACAGTATTTGTAATTCTTACTAACAATATCAGCTGGTGGGGAAAAAAATCCAATTCTTATTCCTGAAAATGATGATGAAGAAAATGGAGTATTTCCATATTTGTGGAAACTGATTAGCACTAGGACCTCTGGCATACCAACTGGAAGCTCCACTTGTCATCAAAGTTCAAGATGTTGCTGCAGGAGTTATTTTTAACTTACACGAGTTCATGACTAGAGGAAGGGCAGATTCAAGCTGACAAGGAATGAAAATTAACCTTTTGCAACCCCTCTCCTACATGCTTCCACTGTAGCCTCACCTATATGCTTCCAGTGAATTTCTGCATGCCTGTCAGTTCACCATGGATTCACAAATTGATTCTTTCAGCTGTATGGAGAATTTGGGTCCTACAAAAAGAACTTCCATAAGGAATTGACAAATATTTCAGACAGAGGTCATTGTTTTTTAATTCTTTCAAAGGTAGCAATCAGTGTATTCATTGCATAAGAAATCTATAATTTAACAGCAACTGTGCAGCAGCCTCTGTGTCTTAACACATTCTGCTCTAACAATGATTTTAAATATTTATGCAGTCATCTCACATTCATGAAAAATACCTAAATTAAACATGTATAAGGAACAGATGCGTTTTGCACACTGGCAAGACAACCCAGTCATAAACTTCTTCTAATGAAGTATTATTTCACTCAATCCCTATCACTTTAGGAAGTAGTATAATCTAAGGTTGGAGCAGACATATTCCAGTGGAACTTTTCCTGAGAACATGGGTATGTGAATATATGAGACTTTGTTTAATGGGAAATAAACTAAAGCTCAGTGCTTTTACTAACTCAAGAGAATAAGTGAACTAACATTTTCTGGGCACATGTGGAAGGCTGAGTTAAACAATTCTTGAGACTTCCAACAGGAATATCAGAGATTATCCATTTTCAATACAGGGTGCCACTAAACTACAGGTTTTTTTCAGAAAAATGGGCATTTTTCCGAAAAACTTATCTTATGTCCATCCACACTACTATTGCATTCTTTCGAAAGAAAATCAAAAGAACAGGGCTTTTTTTCCGACATTGATAAACCTCATTCTACAAGGAAGAATGCCTTTTCCTAATGAGCTCTTTAAGAAAAAGGTGTGTGTGGACGGGGGATAGGGAGTTTTTTCTAAAGAAGAGGCCTCCAGGAAAAAGCAAAGGTACCTGGGGGCCATTCTGTCCATAGCAATCACAGCTTAAATTTGAGATAGTGTCCATTCAGTGTGGATGCTATCTTTTGAAAAAGTGGATTGCTTTTTTGATGCATTTTGGCAGTGTGGATGCACTCTTTCGGGAGAATTTTTTTTCGGAAGATCTCTTCTGAAAAAGCTTCTTGCGAAAGAAGCCCGAAGTCTAAACATATCCATAGCATCTGTCAATTGCTAAATGTTTGTTGCGAAGATTACCTTAAAATAATTTAAATAATTATACCAAAATGTACACGTTAATATAGTTCTATAGACATTAGGAAAAGGCCCTACTTGTTTGGTGGGATGATTGACCAAAATTGCAGCTGAGTTGTAGAGAAGACATGGAAAACTGTGGAAAAGTAATATTGGGCTATTATTTGTTGTGATAATTTGGAAAAGCCGGAGAGGACCTATGTGTTCCAGAAATATTTGCTGGTACAATATAAACACTCAAGTATTATGTAATGCCTGCTATTTTTTTCATAACCAGACTCTTTGTTGCAACTATACTGCAGTCATTAAATGCACAGGGTTGGCAGTGGGAATTCCGGCCAACAGCTGCTGAGGGATGACAACGGAAGCCCCGGCCGTCAGCCACCACGGACTGACAGCGGGAGCTAGCCAGAGCTTCCCCTGCCAGCCCCAGGTGGCTGGCAGCCAGGGCTAAGGCTGACAGCTGACAGAACTGCAGTGGAAGCCTAGTATTGCAGGATCCACAGTTCCCCCTGTAACACAAACTAAGCATCATTCTTTCCTTATGAAACAAGGAAGTTTAAAGAAAATATCTTGGGAAGGTTGCAACCTGTTGGCCTGTCTGGCTCCTCCCACTCCTCCCTCCTCCCCTAAGTTTTGCCTTCTTCTGCAAGTGGTCCCCCACAGAAGAACAGCTCTGTGCTTTGGAGTCAAGTCTTTACCACAGAGAAGAATGAAATAGTGTGTTCAGTCTACTGTAGCTAATATATCTAGGCATTTACAGAATGCTTAGAATCCTGTTATCTAATAGGATCTGGAAAAGCACATGGACAGGTTCTTGGTTCTTTCCCCATCCAGTAGGACATGCTGGAGATTGTAAGGTTTAGCTGCTTTCCTTCCTCCTACCCCAACCCCACCTGGGGCCTTCCTATTTTTAAATCAAGAAAGGTAAGCTGAAAGCTTTCTCATGAACTTCCAACAATGTTAACACTTTCTACCGTCCCTTCAGTTCAACCCTCCCTGCACCCCAAATAATCAAGGATTTCTTAAACTTTTAGCAACTTTAATGTCTCTAGAGCAGTGTTTCTTAAACTTTTCAAGACTGAGGAACACCAAACAATTTTTTTTTTATGAGGAACACCAAGGATTTTTTGTTGAGCAAAAAAAAAAAAAGGGGGGGGGGGGAGAAAAGTATTGAACAAAAAAAAAGTCGCCCTTTAAGGGTGGCCATTTTGAACTCTGTTCTTCGCGGCACACTTCCAACTACCTTGTGCCACGCCAGTGTGCCACGAAACACAATTAAAGAAACATTGCTCTAGAGGATGGGAGAAGTGTACTGGGTATCATCTCTAGCTCTGTAATTTTACATACAGGAATGTTCTGGAAATCTCAGGTGAGCTGATACAAAAAATGAATCTCTGCGGCAAACATGGGATGAATTGTGACCTAAATGTAATTTTTTTTGATCAGCTCTAATTTGCTGCATGCTAATGAGCTCTTCTCAGACAAAATGATTCCAAGGTGGTGAACAACGATAATGTGCCTAGGTCAGGGAATATTAAAAAGGTTTCTGATTCCAAATGAGAGCAGACACTTCTCTATCAGGACTACAAAAATTCCCAGGTCAGAAAAGTTCCCTTTTTCAGTTTAGAAGAGTTATGAGAGAGGCTTTTGTGATCTGTTGTGTGTGTGTGTTTCAGGAGGAGACAGTTTGTGGGTAGGAATTTGAGCTGTGCAACTTTATTGCCTCAGGGCATTGGCAAAAAATGAGAGAGCGAGAGAATGAGAGAGAGAGAATTAACATTGGACAAGACTGTGGCATGCTTGAGATCATGCCAGTTGCAAATGTGTAGGCTCTTGGCATAATCCCAAAGAAATTATAGGCTTTGATATCATCTCCTCTTCCCTGAGAGTGAACAGTGAATCCCAAAACAGACTTTATGGAACCCTTGCAACGATTTGTCTTGTGCTCTTAATCATGTGGTATTTTTTGTGGTGTGTTTTTTTTTCTTCCCTGAGTTTTAATTAATATGATATATAGCGTAATAAATGCCATTATGTAGTGAGCAGTCCATGTCTGACAGACAGCGCCTCTTTATATCTAAGGGTTTACAGTCTGAAGGCAAGCAGTAAAAGATTTGACTGATCATATGGCGAGTGCCCTCTCAATACTATATCACTTTTCACCATTAGAACAGTTCACAAACACCCCTGAACTATCCATCTCATCACCTCTTTGAGTGAGAAAAAATTATCTTCTATTTACGGAGCAGGAGTTTGTAGCATAGATTTGGTTTGCTGTCAGAACATGGGGTTAGAAATCAGGATCTGCTGGCTTCCAATCCTCTACTCAGACCATTGTATTACACGCCATGCAGGTCGGGGAAAGCAGCAAACAAGAACTCAGAAGTATAAACCAGCATATTTGATCAACAAGTAGCTGAAAGTCTATGCAGTCACATGGACCCTAGAGAAGAAAAAGACCCTAAAAGAAGAAAAAAAATGAAAAAGGCTGAGAACTCGAAATTGGACAGTAGCAAACAGCATCTCCCATGTGGGCCATGCTGATGGTTTTATTATGTGGGTGGTTGTGTTGAGTTGTGTGTATGCACTGGGAGATTTGCAGTGATTTTTGTGGATGGCAAAGGACAGGACTGCTCTGGCAAGGGCCCGTGTGCATTTAGTTCTGTTGTGTATGCTACTTGTGGTTTTTTGTGGGTAGTTGTGTAATTCTTAGAGAGCTGTGTGGGTGGCAGGTGGGCCATATAATCCACCATTGTGCAGCTTCCGTCATAAAACCCATGAAACTGGTGCATGCATATTCACTATAGTGTAATTGTGATAATTGGTTGGGCTACCTTTAATATCACAATGGTACGACCTGTTAGGGAAGACTGAAAGAACTGGGTTTGTTTAGTCTGGAAAAGAGAAGACTGAGATGGATATGAACAGTTTTCAAGTACTTAGAAGGGCATTACAAGGAGGAGGGAGAAAATTTATTCTCTTTAACCTCTCAGGATAGAAGCAATGGGCTTAAATTTCAGCAAGGGAGGTTTAGGTTGGACAGTAGGAAAAACTTCCTGTCAGGGTGGTGAAGCACTGGAATAAATTGCCTAGGGCGGTTGTGGAATCTCCACCACGAGATATTTAAGAGCAGGTTAGAGAAACACCTGTCAGGGATGATCTGGATGGTGCTTGGTCCTTCAATGATGCAGTGGCCTGGACTTGATAACCTCTCGAGGTCCCTTCCAATCCCATGATTCTACAATTCTAACATGTAGGACATACGTATGCCTTACGTACACACGTAGGTGCTTTAGTGTAGCCGTACACTGCATGGGTATAATTAATCAGTGCAAAATTGCTAGAACTAAAAAAATGGGATGGTAACAGACCACAAAATGTAGTGATGATTCAACCTGGTTATGGGGGAGCCGATGAGGTCCCGGGGCAAGGTTTGGGAGGGGGGTTCTCCAAGTTCCCGGAAGGGTTTAGGCCTCAGGCAGAAGGGGTGCAGCTGTGGGCAGCTAGTTCTCCACGCTGCATACAGTGCGGCGCGCCCCACCCCCCAAGTTCTTAGAGCCTCACAGAGTGAGCAGCACGGCTCTCTGGCAGCAAATTAAAGAGCTCGGGCACCAGCTGCCACCACTGCCATGGTAACAGTGGTGGCTGGGTTCTCCAAGCCTCTTTGAATTGCCAGGGCAACTGCCCCATTTCTCCTGCCACCCCATCGGTGGGCCTTCCTGGTAATGTTTTGAACAAAAAAGAACCTCAAGCTCTTCTTGCAGCTTTTTTCGATCACTTCATACTGATGATGCAGACTCAGACTGACACGTGGACTAATGTTCACAGTCAACCTGTGGAACTCCTTGCCAGAGGATGGTGTGAAGGCCAGAACTATAACAGGGTTCAAAAAGGAGCTAGATAAATTCATAGAGGTTAGGTTCATCAATGGCTGCTAGCCACGATGGATAGTGATGGTGTCCCTAGCCTCTGTTTGCCAGAGGCTGGAAATGGATGACAGGAGAGGGATCACTTGATGATTCCCTGTTCTGTTCATTACCTCTGGGCACATCTGGGTTGACCACTGTAGGAAGACAAGATATTGGGCTAAATGGACCTCTGGTCAGACTCAGTTTGGCTGTTCTTATGCTCTTATGTAACGTCCCTGAAATCTTGTTATATAGATTCTTTGCTGATAAACATTCCTCTAGCTCGTGGTTCTCAAACTATGAGGTGTGACCCAAAGTGGATCACAACTCCATTTTAATGGAGTCACCAAGGTCAGCATGATACTTGCTGGAACCCAGGGTTGAATCTGCAGCCGAAGCTCCACCCATTCCCCGGGCAGTGGGGGGTTGGGCTTTTCCCCCTCCCCCCCCGCTGCCTCCACCCACAGGATCTCGTGAGTAATTTTGTTGTTGGAGGGAGGTCATTGTGCAATGAAATTTGAGAACCTCTGTCCTAGAGTAAAATGCCCTTCTATTATTGCCTCCCCCACGTTTCTGCACCTTTGCCCTCTTTGCATTAGCATCTGTTGTCATTTATGTTGAGCTTTTGGTCTACTTTAGCTTGTCCAGCTTAGGGTGGAAACACAGCCAAGTGGATAGGAAACTGGACTGGGACTATACCTGCATTCAGTTCTCAGCTCAGGCACAGGCTTCCTAGGCGGGCTTGGGCAAGTCACTTAATCAGCCTTGTGTCTCCGGAATGAGAATAATACTTACCTACCTGGTATGGATGTGCGGGGATGGGGGAGGAGAGAGATAAAATCCATCCATGAATGTGGCACTATAGTGATGAGGGCAATATAGTACCTAGATACACAGATCTTGTTTGCAGCCATGATTTATAAGCATTTACTAATCAGTGCTGTCTTTGCAGGGTCCTTCGGCCTGCCCACTTTTCACACTGCCCTCTCCCCAACTTTCCTCCTCGTTGGGTAAAGATTGTGGAAACTGCTATTACCTGACAGTGTAAAGAGGTAGAAGAACATTAAGTATTTTGTCTTTATTAAGTATGGAAATCAATCACCCACCTAAAAAAAGAAGAGATACAAAAATAAAGCTGTTCTAGGAAACGTTACCTGGGATGCATTACATATCCAGTGTAGTTTATCATACAGCTTTAACAACATACACAGCACTATGTTCAGCTACCCACTTAACAAGAGAAAAAGTAATAGGGATTGCATTTGGCCATTGCATTTGGAACCTTTGTTTTGCATTTCTTTGCTCTTTTGCATTCTAAAGTGACAAACTTCATGCAGCATTAACATAGTTTTTGGGAGGTGCGGAGGATTTGGTGGTTGGTGGGGTTTTTTTTTGGTTCTCTTTTTTGCATATCAGTTGTGACTGAATTGTGAGGACTAAATATTTGTGGAGGGTGCTGGATAAACAGCCTTAAAAGACTAAAATCCTCTGTTTATATATGGTAGAGTTGCATCACAGGGAGCGGCAATGCAAGTTTCCCCGGACTGCTCTACTCAAACCTCATGTGAGAACTATGCCAAAGGAGAAAGTGTAGGTCAATTTCCAGGCATATTCAGTCCCTGGTGTCTCCAAAGAGACCATCAGCAAGGGGGCAAGGTGTGGTGGCCTTTTTATGACACTTGTTCCCTTGGACCTGTTTTGGACACACCAAACTCGTTTTAAACAAGCCGTCATTGGGGAAAAGCTATTAAGAGGAACTGAACTGCTTGACAGCATTTATCCTTAATACAAGTCAAAGATTAATAAATGATCATTACTATATTAGATAGACTAAAGGGACTCCATTCTGCTTTCAGCTGTGTCTGTATAAATCTGCTGTCACTCAGCTGATTACAACAGAGTTGCTACAGGTTAAAAGCAACATAACAGAAAAGACATAACTGGTCTTGTTACCAAATGACTACATGACACAAACACATGACTAATAATGCATCAATATCTTGTGACATTCCTGCACGTCACTAGAGCTTTTTATGCCTGCCCATTAAAATGCATTATGGTAGGAGAGTTGCTGAAATGTAAATTAAAGGCTACAGCACTAGTAGTTTAACAGCTGCTGTGTAGATTGACAGCCTTTGTGAGCCCAGCTGGCAATGTCAGGTTAGTGGGTCTCTAGTCACAACATTAATCAGCTTTATTAGTGCCACTAATACCAATTTGTAAGCAGACTGCAAGGATCAGACGGGCCAGCTGTCAGGCACTACGGGTAGATTATTACAGGATTTCATTTTATTGTTTAAGATTAGAATTGTAATTTAATTAGGGAATTTAACTATTTTGTGCATCCACTATAAGACCCCAAAGATTTAATAAAAAAAGGTCCCCTCCCCACGCTCAACAGGTAGGAGAGAAAATGCATTCCCTTTCACAAAAACTGCATTGTAGAAGATGATTGGCTGAGATGAAGGACTTCTTATATTGTATGTAATGTTTTATACAATATGATTCAGAATTTCTCATTGATATTAGTAGGACATTCTGTACGACATGGTATGGCCTAAAATATTGTTAGAACAGAAGAGTGAAAAGATTTTCTTCCTAAATTGCTCCCCAAATACTGCATATTGGCTATACCGCTCTTTTTTTCATACTAATTTTTTCAGAGTAGTTTTTAAAAAAAAATAAACATGCATGTTTAAAATGTATCTGTAACCTGCACATAGTTGTGTTGATAATGCTCTGGGGAATATACATACCAACTACTAAATAGGATCATGTTATACTAAGTCAATTATGCAATAGGACAAAAGTGGAGTGAGATCTATTAATGTGACGTTTCTCAAGAAGTCTTTTTTTCCATATTTTTGGAGCGGGAATCTTATATTGCACATCAGTTTCAACTCCTGTTAATTAATGATTTTAAATTAGGCTAAGAGGATCTTAGTATATAAAGCCTACCAATGAAGGCAGGATGCTTGTGGCTCAGACACAGCCTTCCAAAATCTCAGCAGCTCACATCTTCTGACACTTTCCTGTTGGCCATACAGATTACATTTCCTGCATTGTTAAAGAAGATTTTCTACTGGGTCAGAAACATGATAGGTTTACCCTTCATTTTCAAAAGTGGCCCGAGGATATGATTTAGCGGAGGGGGTGCGGGAAGCCCATAGTACTTAGTACAGCAAATAAAGGAAACGAAAGGATAAGGATACTGTGTGCTCATGTAAAATAAGCCACAGAACTCCTAACTTAGGGTATGTCTACACTACCCCGCTAGTTCGAACTAGCGGGGTAATGTATGCATACCGAACGTGGAAATGAAACCCGGGATTTGAATTTCCCGGGCTTCATTTGCATAAGCGGGGAGCCGCCATTTTTAAATCCCCGCTGGTTCGAACCCCGTGTAGCGCGGCTACACGGGGCTCGACCTAGGTAGTTCGGACTAGGATTCCTATTCCGAACTACCGGTACACCTCGTTCCACGAGGGTAGTGTAGACATACCCTAAGGTAGTGTCATGGAGTCTTGTTAATATGCTGCAAAAGCTAGGGAATTCAGCCCCTGCCCTGATCTTGTTGTGTCTGTCAGTAAGGGCTTGTCTCCTCTGCAGCGTTGATCTCAGGGTAAGTGATCGATCACCCAAGGCTCGATTTAGTGGGTCTAGTAAGGACCTGCTAAATCAACCACTGATGGTGCCCCCATCAACTCTGTTACTCCACCAGGTTACGAGAAGTCGACGGGAGTGTTTCTCCTGTTGACCTCCCTCCGTGAGGATGCAGCAGAATTTCGACCTAAGGTGTACAGTAACTCCAACTACCTATTCACCTAGCTGGAGTTGCATATTTCAGATCAACTTTCTCCTCTAGTGTAGACCTGGCCAAAGTATGCCAGTATCAGAAATGCCATGCTTACGCCATGTAGGGGTAGGAGGACTCTGGAAAGGGGGATTCCTACCCTGAGGAATAGGGCTCTACAGCAGCTGTTTATGCAGCAGTGTTGATATATTTCAGGGAGTAGCTGGAAGAGAGGAAACTGTTAGTATAATTCCATCTTCAGAAAAGGAATCCAGAAGCAGTGGCCACTGTTGCAGTGGTAGCTAAGAGAGAGGCTTCATTGTTTCTCCAGAACTTGAGAAGACAGGTTTCTTGTCCCCGTGATCATCTCCAATCCTGGCTGTAGAACCTTTTGTTACTCAGGTTTTGCACAGATATTGGTGATGGAGATTTGTGTGCCTGGAAGAAGAGACAGGTGGGCCTGGTTTTAAGACCTTCCAAGTTTCAAGCAAGTACATGTCTGTGTGTTTCATACTGCCAGGAACATTTTATGTTTATATCTTCCACCTGAGTGTTGCAAGTTGTGATGTCTGTGTAGAATATAGGGATAGACCTTTAAACTCTACTGACTTACATTGGGCTAGCCTTTTGACTGATGAAGCAGCCATCACTGTGGTAAGATATTTGGACTTTGTCTACTAAATCTTATATGGTAATTACAAACATTTTAGCCAATAGAAGGCTGCAAGAGTTACATAGTGGTAAGCATTTTGCTAATACATAGAACGTGTTCCTCTCAGGTAAGGATTGCCGAATGGGCATCCTTTGCTAACAGTTCCCATGCAGATGCCTCTGAGAAGCAGCTGAAAAGTATTTCTTCAGAGAAGGTACAATAAAGCAGAACCTCCTTCTTTACCATACACCCAAACTCCCACTGATACACAAAAAAATCCAGAAAATTTATCAGACCACACATTGAAAATATATTTTCATAGAACACTAATACTGGAAGGGATCTCGAGAGGTCATCGAGTCTAGTCCCCTGCTCTCATGGCAGGACCCAGTACTGTCTAGACCATCCCTAATAAAGGTCTATCTAAGCTGATCTTAAATAGTTCCAGAGATGGAGATTACACAACCTCTCTAGGCAACATATTCCAGTATGTAACCACCCTGAGAGTTAGGAAGTTTTTCCTAATGTCCACTTTTAAATAAAGTGAAAATGGCACTTTTTATACTACACTATGTGCTCCATAAAAATGTTGTAAACATGCATTTCAAAGATCACAGATTGGTGTATTCATACAGAAGAGAGAAATTATAGATTGGTATAATATAATACTTTAATATTTCCCTTTATTTTACATAAATCTCTAATGAATAAATTGACTGTGTTTTATATCTGCATCTCTCTCTTGATCATCAACCCTGACCTATATTTCATAGGTCAGCCTCAGATAATCAAGTACTCGCATGACAGATTTTGGAGGAGGTGGAGTTCAAAGGCTCCAGAGAGCAGAGCAAATTGCCAAAGCAGGAAGCAACCTGAAGACCTGGGAGGGCGTGCAGAGCTCGGGGGGGAAGGAAGCATAGCTGGCTACGACCCTTGTTCCCTAAAGAATTTCAGCAAGTAAATGTAATTCAATGAGGAGGGAAAGGGGGCTAAGCTCATTGTTGACAGAATTTCAGTTTATTTTTTACTGTATACATGTATGGGAGAGGGTGTCTGTAGGATTCCTGGGTTATCCACATGACCACTTATGTGGTTCTTCCATGGCTTTGTCAGATGCTTGGTGGGATATGCGTTCCTTATTGATCTTTGTAAGCTCTCCACAGATGTCACTTACAATGTTCTGTTTTCACTGCACCCACTATGCCCAGTCTCATATTGTATGTTCTGCACCAAGGATTCTCACCTTTTGCTTACAGGCTTAAAATGACCGATTAAAAAACCAAGTCTTGATTTACCCCTGTTTTCAACCACCGCTGCAGTCTTTGGCTTGGGTTGACTTGAAGACTTCTGTGATATAAAGAGTAGTTATGAACTTGAGGCATTATATGACCATGACATTTAGTAGCATCATATTAGTTTCAAGGAAATGGTTATAAACATTTTGCTATTACAAGAGCATGGCTAGACTCAAAAGCAGGGTCTATATCAGCAACAAGTGTCTTGATAGAAGAGTGGTCATCCCTGAAGAGCACCTTCATGCACCCATCTGAGGCTAACAACATCCAGCTATTCCTAGTGTAGTAACTAGTAAACTCTTTGGCTACGTCTACACTGGCATGAATTTCCGGAAATGCTTAAAACGGAACAGTTTTCCGTTATAAGTATTTCCGGGAAAAAGAGCGTCTACATTGGCAGGATGCTTTTCCGGAAAAGCCCTTTTTCCGGAAAAGCATCTGTGGCCAATGTAGACGCGCTTTTCCGGAAAAAAGCCCCAATCGTCATTTTCGCGATCGGGGCTTTTTTGCGGAAAACAGTACTGTGCTGTCTACACTGGCCCTTTTCCGGAACAGTTTTCCGGAAAAAGGACTTTTGCCCGAGCTGGAGCAGCATAGTTTGTCCAGAAAAGCAGCTGATTTCTTACAGTAGATCGTCAGTGCTTTTCCGGAAATTCAAGGGGCCAGTGTAGACAGCTCGTAGCTTATTCCGGAAAAGCGGCTGATTTTCCAGAATAAGTGGCCCAGTGTAGACACAGCCTTTAAGTGTCTTTAACAGATTGGCATGAGAAATCATGGATCATGTCCTCTTAATCTATTGCTAGGGAAACTGAGTTCAGTGAAAAAACAGTCCTCAGTTTGAACAGAAAGGTCCCTCTCCTTGCACCCTGTTATGGTGGAAATGTTTAGCATCCTCCAAAATACCATTGGGATTGACAGTGATGTGGCTTAGCATAGTCCTTCATCCCCAATCATAGTAGATGCAGAAGAATAACAACATTGTCAACTCTCATGATTTCATTGGGAGTCTCACAATGGTCTTTAGTCTTCTTTTGGTTCTCCCCCCCCCCCCTTTTTTAAAGATAGCCTGTGGAGCCAGGTAAATACAGGAGAATTTCAGCCCTCATAGCTGTGGGAAATCTCTTGAAAACGTGACCCAATTGTACCTTAAAAGTTCAGAACCACAGTGGTAAAGAAAAACAACCTATATGTGTTGTTATTTTTAGTCTTGCAATATTTAAACCAATCTCATGATTCTGGGAGGCCTTATGTTTTAGATTACTTACGGTGGGCAATATTTGAACAGGGGCCAGCTGGAGCCCCTAAAGATGAAGGGTTTTTGGGCTCATCAGAAGACAACAAAGACAAATAGTGGATCCTGGGGTTTGCTGGGGGGGGGGGGGCGGTAGAAGAGGACAGTATGTTCTCTTGGAAGTCTGAGTTGACTCTCTAATGTCATGTCTACACTAGTAAATTACTCTGAAATAACTAATATCGATTTAATAACTCCTGAAATAACAAAATTGAACTAGCGTGTCCACACTATGGGGAAGCCTTGAAATTAGTCCAAGGCAGGCTCTGTGAATGTGGGCACGCTACCTCAACTTAGAGCCCCAGGAAGCACTGAGGAGTAATTAGTTCAAATTACTCCAACAAACAGTTATTTTGAAATATCGGCACCGGAGCATCCACACTACTATTATTTCGAACTATTTCAAAATGAGCGTTATTCCTCAAGGAAAGCAGTACAGATTTTGAAATAAGGGGCCCATTAATGGTAGTGTGACTACTCCACTTATTAATTCGACGCAAGGGGGTTACTTTGAAATAAAGCCCCAATGTAGACCAGGGCCAAGTGACCATTTAAAGGGGTCTTTAGGCAGTTCAACTGCACGGTTTAATGAAGAGTCCTGTGGCACTTGAAAGACTAACAGATTTATTTGGGCCTAAGCATCTGACAAAGTGGCTTTGACCCACAAAGGCTTGAGCCCATATAGATCTGTTAGTCTTTCATGTGCCACAGGACTCCTCGTTGTTGCAGATACCGACTAACACGGCTACCCCTCTGATACATTGTTGAAGTTCACAAAAGCCTCCTTATACCAAAACTCTGGCACTTGCACAGCAGTGCTGAAAAGCAGCAAGGGGTACATTATATTTAAAAGAAACAGATTGCTCCAAGGGTGAAGTTTTCATCTGCCACCTTTTCATCTGAGATCAGATACTTACAGATGAGTTTCTAAAACTTAACATTGGGCTGAGCATGGAAACAGATCACTAGCAGATGCATGTTTTACAATGTCACTGAAGTCCATTCAATATTTATCATGTCAGTGGACGACAGTAGAAAGCTACTGCCAAATATTTTTTACATTTATAGACTGTCTAAAAACTTGTGGGTTTAACTAACTGTACAGAAATGGCCTTACCTTGACCTGTTTTTACTAAATCTAAATAAATAACGGTGTGTTTCAGAGACCTCAGTGAGGGGCATGGTACAAGAACCTAGACAGACACCTGCTTCCATAAGTAACATGCTAGAAAACTGTGTCTATAGGCCTTCCATTGTATCTTTAGAAAGGCCCATGAGACTTGATTGTAACTGGTTGGGAGTAGATTGCTGTACCTTTGAGAGTGATGGGTCCATGGACTGTATTTAAGAAAAGATTTTGAGAGCACCATTTTAAAAAAATTGTGAATTCAGATTGTATCAATTTGCACTCTTTGTGTAAGGAGTACTAAGAATTTCATCCAAAATTCTGTTATTTTTTGCCAGTCTTGATTTCAACAAACCTGAACGGAGCTGAGGCACACTAGAAAAATCGATGACCAGCATAGGTAGGAGGGTTAGAATTTATTTAACCCTATTCCAAAATATCCCCTAGAGCAGTGGTTCCCAGGTTCCCAACCTGTGGCCCATGGACCCGTGTGGGTCCACCAGGGCACTGCAGGGAGTCTGCAGAAAGTTTTTAAAAGTAAGGATCCTTACTTTTCTTTTCCTTTTCTTCTCCCTCACTCTGGAGTGGGGGGAGTGGGACGGGGGAAAGAGCAGCTGTGCATGCTGGGATACAGCTTGCTTTTGATCCCTTTCTCCAGAACTAAGGGAGCGTGGAGAAAGGGCTTGCATGCTGTGCATGCCTCTCACACCTGGCTGGATACAAACACTTTCCCTTCTCTCCCTTAATGTCCAGGGAACGGGATCAAAAGCAAGCCGTGTCCTGGCGTGCACGACTGCTGCCCCCTCCCTGCTCACCTGAAGTTCCACCTTTGCCCCCTACCCTCCCGAAGTTCCACCCTTGAGGCACTGTCAGCTCCAAAGCCCCCTTGGTTACTCCATGGATGGGTGGGGGACAGAGGAGACGGGAGCTGAGGAAGTAGCGCGAGCAAACAGCAACCAATGGGACCTAAGAAGCTCCATGCCTTGCAGTCTGCGCATCCTTCAGCCCATGCTGAAGCTGACAAGCTGTGGCTGTTCTCGGGAGTCAGCTTATAAGCCGGTGTGACATAGCGGGGGGGCTGTCTGCTCTGTAACCCGGGGTGCCTCTGCATTGGGATGTGCGATTCCCACTGACTCACCCACATGTGGATTGGCCCAGACACCTACTCCCAGCCTGAGCAGATAACAAGGCTCTTCCCACAGGGAGAGACAAAGGGAGGGAGGCGGAGGCGGCCACCTGCCTGGGAGGTAGGGTCTGGGAGCGAGGCAGTTTCTGGCTGGGAAAAATGAAGGGAACAGACTCAGCTGAGTGCTGAGGGGAGCGATGGACCCCATAATCCAAGGGATCTGAGGCATCCTGGCCCTGACTCCTGTAACCACAACACGTCTGTGTGGTGCTGTATTCTGGAGAAGCAATAAACCCTCTCTATTCAACTGGCCGGCGGAGTCTGTTCTGGCTGCTACGGGAGTGCAGGATTGGGTGGGGGGGGGGGGTAGGTCCCCGACACGCCGTCACAGCGGGACAGTCACTTTTTACCATTTTTTCCTCTCTTTTGAATACGCCACCCCACTCTAACCATTAAAAGCTAGTAGAGTGGCGGGAAGGGTATAGTTGTGCCGCTAGCAAAAATGGATTGATGGATCCAATACAACTTTGTTCCATCAAAATATACGGCAGCTCAAAGTTGTTCCACTTCACTGTGGACATGCTGTATTATCTCTCAATACTACGGTATTTGTTTAGATAACATAAACTGTTCTACGTTTCAAATCATTATCAAGTCATGGAATGTTTGAAAACAGCTGTATAGTTTGGGGAGGGGGGCATAAAATTGTCATAGATTGAAAAGGAGTCCGTATGCTCGAAAAGGTTGGGAACAGCTGCCCTAGAGGTAATTCCACCTGCCTTCCATTATAGCAGATGTGGATGGGCTATTTTGGAGCTGTGATGTGGGGTGATGGTTCCTGGTCTTTCGGTTTATCATGACATATTAATAGCCCCTATAAACAAACTGCAGCACAGATTGGATGAGGGGTTAATGCATCAATTTGATCCTATTGCATATATGGTGCCTCTTTGAGGGGGGCATTATACTTACTCTTTCCTGGAACCTACTAGAATTTGACTCTTCCCGCTCAATTATAATGTTTTATCCTCCTTCCTCTGATTTGCTTACTTTGTATCAATCATGATGATATTAAGCAGCACAGTTATTGGCAATTAAGAAATGTGACAGGCCTTTGTGACAGAAAATGCGACAGGGAACAGCTATTTAAACTCTGTGTGGACCACATCATGGAAACTTATTTCATAGAAGGAGCTTAGAATTAGTGGGTAAAGTAGATTCAAATAGGAGGGCAGGTCTCAGGGCGCCAACCAAAAAGCAGGGGGAGTTGTCTGAGATTGCGGGAAGTCTGGGGATTATTGTTTATTTAAACCAGGCAGAGGAAGAGTCTTTCCTTTCTGTTTTGAACTGTGGAGGGAGAGGTAGCTGATTATAGCACCACCAATGGCAAACACCATTTTATTCTGCTCTCACTGAAGGAATACAGCCCGTTGCCCTTCAGAAAGGGGAGCAAGCACAAGAAGTCCAGTGGCAAGCTCGACAAGCCAACCCCAGGAATCCAGAAGAGCCTATTGAGAGGAACCCCAACCCAGAGAGCATGCCTGGTCCTATTTTTGGACATCTGCACAATCTGTTATGAGCAGTGTCACATGTAGGCAGGGGCAGATATAGGGCAGGGTGAACGGGCCAGCCGTCCCGGGTCCCGTGCTTTAAAAAGCCCCGCGCATGCGCCGTGGCGCCACCATGCATACTCATGGCATCACTGTGCATGCACCGTGGCAAAGGGGGCCCCGCGAAATTATGCTGCCCGGGGCCCCGCAAAACGGTCATCTGCCCCTGCATGTAGGTAGGTCTCCCCCCCACACCACTCACAGTTTCATGGAATATATGGCCACAAGAAACCACTATGATCATCTGATCTAATCTTTATAACATAGGCCATAGGACTTACTTCCCTGAATTAATTCCTAATGGAACAGAGATTATATCTTTTTTTTTAGAAAATCATCCAGTCTTGATTTTAAAATTGCCAGTGATGGAGATTCTGCCACACCTTCTAGTAAATTGTTCCAGCATTTCAAAATGTTTGTCTTACTTCCAGCATGAATTTCTCTATCTTCAACTTCCAGCCATTGGAGCTTATATATTTTGTCCTTTAGATAGAAGAACTCATTATCGATTTTCTGTTCCCTGGGTAGATGCGTATACACCAGTCACGTCACCCTTAACCTTCTCTTTGTGAAGCTGAGTAGGCTCCTTGGGTCCATCATGATAGTGCATATTTTCCATTTGTTAATCTTTCTTGTGACTCTTCTTTGAACCCTCTATAATTTATCAACATTCTTCTGGTGTTGTGGACACTGTAGTGGGTCTACCAGTGTCAGACACAGGGATAATATAACCTCCATATTACTACTCAATGTTCCTTGATATATATATATATATTTTGCTTATGGGTGGAACTTGTAAGAATACCATTATCATTTCTCCCTGCCCCCCATACCCAACATCTGACTCCTGTGTAAAACAGGAGATCCACCTGCTTCACTCTTTCCCTCAATCTGCTCCAACACCCTCATTGGTCTTTCCTGCATAGTGGCATGTGGTTGGACTCAGCAGCATTGATGTATGTCCATTCCCTATGCAGACACGTCTAATCCTGCCCAAGCTCCTAGTAGCAGATAAGGAGCCTTATGATAGCCCTGATTCAGGAAAGCACATGCATTCCAGAAGTGCTCTCCAAAATATTGTCCCTATATCCTCTAATAAAGAAGGAGGGGTGTACTTTGAAGGGGGGGGGGTCCCCTCCAATGTAGAGTAAGATCGTTTTATGGAAAAAAAGCAAAACTTCTTCCTGAAAGTAATTTTCTAGCACTTCATCCAGTTCAGTTTTAAGTTTTAAATATTTCGAAGACTCATAGAATCCTAGAATCCTAAAACTGTCATAGAGTCCAATCCCCTATTCTTACGGCAGGCCCAAGGACCGTCTCAATCATCCCTGTTAGATGTCTATCTAACTTGCTGTTAAATATTTCCAGTGATGGAGATTCCTCAACCTCCCTAGGCAATTTATTCCAATTTAACCACCCTGACATTTAGAAAGTTTTTTCATAATGTCCAACCTAAACCTCCCTTGCTGCACTTTAAGCCCATTGCTTCATACACTAGTGTAATTTATCTCAGCTATCAAAAGCCTTGTATATTCATTAACTGGCATTTATCAAAGCAATCTGCTTGTATTCTTAACATCTCATTTATGACATTTCCAAATTTCTTACACTGAACTGTGTGGAAAATCCTCTTATCAGATGGTATATGGTTCTAGAAAGTGGCCCATTTAAAAAAACAACCACAAGCTTAAGAATGGGAACTCTAAATTGTTAATCACATCTACTATGGAAATATCAAGCAGCTTTTCTTTGAGAAGGGAAAGGACCTTTTTTGCACTACATACAAAAAGGTTTTCTTTGTTACACCTGCCAGCATGAAAAAGGATTAATTTTAACAGAGCTTAACCCAGCCATCTTGGCGAAAACATTTCAATGACTCTGTCCCCTGCTTACTTTTAAGGGCATTGCTTTGGTGACTTCATTTAGTTTTACAATATATCAAAAGTTTTTAAGCTACACGATTCAGTGGTTTTCTTCTCCTCACACTTCTGCTATAATACAATGCTAGACTGGCTCTGCTACACAGGGTTATGGGTAACTCTTTTGTGTTTTGCTATGGTCTCCATCAGGAAAAGAAATTAAGGAACTAAAAACGTGCTTTGTTTTCAATGGCATTATTTTAAAAAGCAGGGAATTCAAATCTTGTTGAGTGAATGTGGATAGAATTGTTATCGGTTTTTTTAATACTTTAATTTGGTAGTTCTGAATGTACAGAAGATGCTATTGGATTTAATTTCCAAATGATACTGGAGTTTCTTCTAGTCTGATATTTTACAAATGTCACTCTCTTCTGTGGAAGAGGTAAACTAGAATTTATGCCCAAAGGGACAGAATGTGAAAGGAAACAATATTATAACTGAAAGCAATAGTTTAACAATAGATTTCTAATAGCAGAGACTTTAGTCCACATTTTACCACATGGACCTTTTGAATAATCATAACATTGAGCATTGCAATGTAATAAATCCAATTGAAATAAAAACACTCATTAGCAGTGGCTGGATTGTTATGTACATGGGGAATCCCTGTGGGCCAAGGTTTTTCCTACTTCTATATTCCTTATATATCCTTAAGTAGCACAGAATGGCATGGAGCCAACCATCCACACGTGACCCTAGCTACACCAACCACACTGTATATTTGTTGTTCTCAGCTGAATCAGATGCTACGATACACATCTATCCATGAATAAAAATGTGTAGGATGTTTTTACTCAGCTTTTGATTTTGTGATCTTATTGATAGTTTGCAGACATCTTAATGCTACCAAAACCTGTGGTGTTACATAAATAGTTTTCATTGTCTGGAATGTATCTTTGGAAAGCCTGAAAATAAACGTTTCTGAATTGTCCACTTAAGAAGTGACAAAATACATCAGGTTAAAAGAAACACATTTTCCCCATTGGAAGCTGCAAGATCACATTGGTTAGTATAAATGAAATTACTACTTCTGCTTAGATTTCTAATAGAGACTTTACTGGTGTAAGTACTGGTGTAATAAAAAATATTCAGCTTGCATTTTCCTGTAATGGGAGGGAGGGGTAATGAAAAGAAGGGAGAAAACCAGACAGTTTTTTCCTGACTTCTGTTGATTTGTTTTCTTTATTCTTGACACTTTGCCGATGACAGCAAACGTTTCTTTATTTGCTTAAAATTATTTTTTGTGAATAAGCTGAAAAGTAAATTTGAACAAAGTCTGGGTTGCATCAGGTTTCTACAAGTACACTGGAAAACAGCAGAAAACAAGAAATAATTAGGTAACTCCAGAAAATCAACCTTGCTTTTTTAGGACAAAGAAACACAGAGCGCCCAGTAATTTGTATTGAACTGCCACTTGAGAATAATTGTATGGTGGAGTATACTTACTTAACTCCTTTGTTGGCCTTAGATTTAATCAGATTTATTATATACTATTTGGATCCAGCCTGCAGATGCAAAAATTATTTTCTCAAAAATAAATGAACATTTATTGTTTTGAAAGCTTAAATTAAATGATTTTTTAAAAACCTCATAGAATAGCATCTTCATAGAAAATTCTTTTTAAAAAAATCTTATTTTCTTATGCCCTAGATATAAATAAACTAGCACCTAACATCCGCAAATCATTTTAATCATTTTCAAGGGAAATGGAAAATTGAAACTTACCATTTTGGAGCCATCACATTTCAAGTATACATCAAGAATCAAATATTCTTTTTTCTTTAAAAATAAAAATGAATACATCCCTTGCTTTTTGGCTTTTCAGTAAGTCCAATGGCAGATGCAAAATTGATTGTGGCTTTTCCCTTTTTTTCTCTACCTAAGTTTAAGCAGCACAACTGCTCTAATAAAGCTAATCCTCTGGTCATGGGTATAATGACTGAGGTGGTGTTTTAAAGACTCACAGGACAACTTTTGTGGACTTGCTGGGTCTCTCTGGTTGTATTTATTGCAGACAGTGGTTGACTGACACTTGTTCACCAAAGACATTTGGCAGACCCCAATTGGGTCATTGTAGGACTGGTTATGTCAGTTTGTTTTGAAACCGTAGGATGTTGTCAAATCCCCCTTCTGTCTTAGGGTGTGTCTACACTGCACTGTTATTCTGGAGGAACAGCTGTTATTCCAGAAAAACAATCCTAGTGTCCACATAGCAATTGCGTTATTTTGAAAGAGAATCGAAATAACAGAGGGCTTTTTCCCATGTTGGCAAACCTCATTCCACGAGGAATAATGCCTCTTCCGAAAAAGCTATTTCAGGAGAGGGTGGGTGGGGGTTCCACTGCTGCTACGTCTAAATAGTTCCTCGCCAGGGCCATTCTAAGTCATTCCTTCTCAGTGCCTGCTAGGGCTCTAAATCGAGGTAGCACATCCACATTAGGGGAACCGGCCTTGGACTAATTTTGAGGTTTCCCTGTAGCGTGGACATGCTATTTTGAAATAAGCTTGCATTGTAGATGTTCCCTTAATCTGTGTGACCTGAAGGGCCTTTTCACTATTATGCCTAGCTGCTCAAGTCTATTTAGTATATAGTTATTAGGGAACTGCCCAAATCCGATTATTTTAAAATTCGGATGCCCTTTGTAGCAGAATGTTTTTAGAAATGGATTTCTTAAGATGATGATGACACAAATCTGTAAAAGAAACCATGAACGTGGATATACACAGCGTGGTTTGGTGCAGAGTAAACCAAAATTCTACAAGTGGGTTACATCACCAGATGAGTAGGGAGCGAGTCTGATGCACAATTAACAACGATCATCTTGCAGTGGGTTTGATGGGCGTGAGCATGAATTAATTCAGAGCTGTCCAGGGGCAGCATTATTGTAAATGGAAGTTATTTTCTCTGCAGTTACAGAGTCGTTTAGTTGTCAATTACACTGAAATAGAACATTGTTTGCCATTCACCATGCAGAACTGCTATACAGTTGGTGAATCGTAATTCTACATTGTTCTCAGCACCTCTCCAATGGTCAGATCCTTGCACTGTGATTCATTGCAGCCTTGTGGACTCACCAGCTATATGCCCACCACAAACACGATCTTCTGAGTCTCTTCCTATGTAAGATGTTATTTAGACCAAATGATACTGCAAAATATTAGACATTTTGGCAGGATTGGCCCCAGGTTTTGTGAGTTCCTATATAAAGTAGCATTTAATGGGATACCTATAGTTCTTTGCCTTACTCCTTGTTTCTCTCAAAATAATAATTAAGTGGTGCCCATTGTCATTGTATTTATCCTCATAACACCCATGAGGTAGGGAGGAAATTGGATTATTGTCCTATTTTATAAATGGGAAATTGAGGCACAGAGAGGCTAAATGGCTCTCTGTGTCACACTAGATGTCTGCAGAAGATGAAGACATTGAGTTCAGGTCTACCAGACCACACCCCCTACTATCTTTCCTTTTAGGGGCGTGCGGTTGGTATCTTCTTTTGTCTCTCTCACACACTCACACTTTCTATTTCCTGCCTGCCTTTATCACCGTCAACCTGTGGTGGTCCACTTTATCCAACCAGAAGTGATGTTTCACGGCTTCTAATGACTTTCCTACCTAAAATAAAGGTTGGAGCTGCAGCACAAATTAAATAATACACAATTTTACTTGGGACTGAGGCGAATTTCAGAATAACATTTTCATGTTACTAAAAGCATGAAATAAAAAAAGTAAAGGAAACAAAGCATTGCTGCTATTAGCCATGCTATCAGGGACATCCTTCAAAATACTGTCCTGTCAGTCAGCTTCATAAGGTCTCAGAAGTATGGCATCTTCTGCTGCTGTTTTCACACTTTCTCATATGTGCAAAATGACAGGAGAGGGATCACATGAGGATTCCCTGTTGTATTCCTTCCCTCTGGGGCATCTGGCATTGGCCACTGTTGGCAGACAGGGTACTGGGCTTTGGTCTGACCCAGTCTGGCCGTTCTTCTGTTATCTTTGTTGTTTTCCTTCTAAATTCTCTGACCAAATCAAATCAACTATTAGGAAGCTTCAGATAGGGAGAGCAAACACATTCATGTTTTGACCTTGACAGCTACTTTCATATTGTTACTCCTTTTTTGACCTGAGCAGCTAGCCAAAATTTGAGGTCTAGTATAAGGGTGGGGAACCTCAGGCCTGGAAACCAGATGCAGCCCCTGGCCTGCCTTGATCTGGCTCTCGAGGCTCAGGGCCCCTCCCCCCGCCCCGCATAGGAGAGCCCATGCTGGTGCTCCAGCTCCCCCCCGTCCACTGCCTCCACTGCCTCACTGTGGGGTTGGAGCACATAACATCTACTAGCCTGAGTCACCTCAGGCTCTGGTGTGTGTAGGGGGGGGGGATATGAGGAGGTTCTTTTTCCTTCTCTTTCAGCAGCCCCATCAGTGAGGCGTTGTTGGATTTATTTTTTTGTGCTGCTCACTTGTGTGCAGCCCCCGACTGATTTTTTCCTGTGGGTCAGTGACCCCTGCACCAAAAGAGGTTCCCCACCCCGATCTAGTAGGTTGCTTTTGGTTAGACATTGATTTTGGAGTCACATGTATCTTAGGTGTGCACCTGTATTGAACAAACAACGGACAAAGTTCTGTTTCCCTGTACACGGCAGGAGTCGGCATTATTGCACACCATTCTAAGCCTCTTTCAGCCAGCACTTAGCTCAAAGCTTTCAGTCACTGCTTGCTCTGGCTGTGTTCTTGGCTTTCTGCTGCTTTTCACTCCACTTCTCTGGTATTTCTACTGCTTTTCTCCCACCGATAGACGCATTGTATCGATAAATCCTCTGCGTCTGCGTTTATCATCATGCCCCTCACACCAAACTCAGGGGACCTGGTTCACCGTCTACGCCACCCTCGCATGTGGTTTTGGTTTAGACAGAGGCTCTATGGTTTTATAAAAAGGGTCCATTTTTTTCTTACACTTGTCCTAAATGAAGGGTGATAACGAATCCCACCAATTTCAATGAGGTTTCACCAATCCCATAACTAGATTAGTAACAACTAGATTTTGGGTTCCTCCAAACAGGGGCTATAGGCTGCATTTTTGCTGTGGTAATAAGACACACCATTCATTCAGTCCCTTGTCGCTATGGGTGTGTCTAGACTACATGGCTCCGTCGACGGAGCCATGTAGATGAGTTTACTCAGCAAAGGAAAATGAAGCAGCGATTTAAATAATCGCTGCTTCATTTACATCAAAATAGCCCCCGCGCTGTGCCGATCAGCTGATTGTCGGCACAGTGTGGTAGTCTAGATGGGGATCTGCCGACCCCAGAACCCTTTGTCGTCAGATCCTGTAAGCCTCGTTTCACTTTGCTGATATGGTATCAGCAAAGCTGGCAATGGGGTTTGTTGCAAGGGAAGGTACCAGGATTGGTATTAGTGTGGTATGTCCTGTGGTTGATGGTAAGAATCATCTTGAAGTTAGGGTTAGGTGGTCGTCTATAGGAGACTATGGGTCTGTCTCCCAGAGCCTCTCGGAGTTTAGTATCCTGTTCCAGTATAGGCTGTAGTTTATTGATAGTGTGTTGGACAGGTTTAAGTTGGGGGCTGTAGGTGATGACAAGTGGTGTTCTATTGTTGGCTTTCTTGGGTCTGTCTTGAAGTAGATGGTTTCTAGGTATTTGTCTGGCTCTTTCAATTTGCTTTTTTATTTCTCTGGATGGGTAGTTGAGGTTTATAAATACTTGGTAGAGATCCTGAAGTTTCTGGTCTCTGTCAGTGGGATTAGAGCAGATGCGGTTGTATCGAAGGGCTTGGCTATAGATGATGGATCGTATGGTGTGTGCTGGATGGGAGCTGGAAGCATGTAGGTAACTGTATGAGTCTGTAGGTAACTGTATGAGTCAGTGGGTTTTCTGTAGAGAGTGGTGTCTAATTTTCCATTGCTGATTTGTACTGTGGTGTCTAGGAAATGGATCTCTTGTCCAAGCTGATATTGATGGTGGGGTGTAGGTTGTTAAAATCTTTAAAATCTTATGCCCCCAGTTTCCATTTTTAACAGCAGTATAGCTTTCTAGCCTTACTAAGACTCTGTGGTGTGGACTATTTCCAATGTCAAACATATTCTGAAAGCTAAACTCAAGACACACGATCTGCCGGATTATAGGTCACACCTTGGCATTTTCTGTGCATAGATGGAGCTGACAAAAACCTGCCCGATATGTCTCAAAGCCTGAAGAATTTGGTTTCTTCCATTTTGGAGAGGATCTTACTTCTTGTGGAAAAGAGGAAATGGTCAGAATTCTTTTCATCTTCTAGTTCCACTCCTTGAGTTATGAAAGTTACGTGCTATGCAAGCCTAAAACCTGAGCCTTCCCCTTTTCCCTCTATAGTTCCTAAGGAATGTACCCTGTGCAGAAGGGCTAACAGCCACCTGAGGCAAGACGTGTGGGGGTGCCTCCGTGCCCTGGACAGGGGCGGGGCTTTGGGCAGAAGGGGCGGGGCCTGGCAACCAGCCCTCATCGCTGCCTGGGACACTGTGTTGGGGGCCCCACCAGCCCTCAGAGCCCCATGGAGCACCCAGTGCAACTCTCTAACTCTCTGGTGGTGATTCAAAGGGGCTCTGTCCGCCACCGCTGCCACAGTAGCAATGGCTGGCCCTTAGATTTGCTGGGCCGTGGGTTAACTACCCCGTTTGGACCCCTCTGTCCCCCATCAGTGGGCCTGCGTCAGTGTGTGGGCTCTTCTGTTCTATGAATGATGCCACCTCATGTCATATGTCACAGCTAGTCGAGCCTCTCTTTTAAGGCTCCTGGAGCTTTTCAGATGGCATGTGTTGGTGGGATTTGTGTCCTCCCTTCATTTCATGTTCTGTATGACCCGGAGACATCCCTTTCCTGGGAACACATCTTTGTGTGGCTGGTTCAGGTTGTCATGGTTGTTTCCTTGACTCTCTTTGGTTGTAAACTCTCTTTAAGCCAAGCACTTCATCTACATAGGAGGAAGACTGGTTGCTGTCTTTGTATTGCCAGAGCATTCTTTTGCTGTGGTATTTTCCCTTGGTATCTCAGGGTAAATCTACACAGTGGGGCTGAAGTCGAGTGAAGTGATGCAACTTCAGTTACGTCAATTGCGTAGCTGAAGTTGAAATAGCTTTTAATTCAGCTTTGGTGCTGTCTGCGCAGCAGGAAATCAAAGGAAGAGCACTCTTCCTTCGACTTCCCTTACTCCTGGGCTACGTCTAGACTGGCCCCTTCTTCGGAAGAGCCATGCTAATTTCTAACTTTGGAATAGGGAAATCCGCGGGGGATTTAAATATCCCCCACGGGATTTAAATAAACATGGCCGCCGCTTTTTTTCCGGCTTGGGGAGAAGCCGGAAAAGAGCGTCCAGACTGGCGCGATCCTCCGGAATAAAGCCCTATTCCGGAGGATCTCTTATTCCTACTTCAAAGGAATAGAAGTAGGAATAAGAGATCCTCCGGAAAAGGGCTTTATTCCGGAGGATCGCGCCAGTCTGGACGCTCTTTTCCGGGTTTTCCCCAAGCCTGAAAAAAAGAGGCGGCCATGTTTATTTAAATCCCATGGGGGATATTTAAATCCCCCACGGATTTCCCTATTCCAAAGTTAGAAATTAGCATGCCTCTTCCGAAGAAGGGGCCAGTCTAGATTTAGCTCATGAAATTAGTCGGAGGAAGAAGTCCTCTAGCTCGACATTATTTTGAAATAAAGACTCGAAGTGTAGACACGCACGATGTTATTTCAGAGGTTATTCCGAAATCACGCTGCTGTGTAGATGTACCTGCAGTGAGAAGTCATACCACCCAAAGACTTGTACTGACCCATTTGACTACTCAATTTTAAGGAGTATGTGCTTTAGAATCCCCCTGCTTCCATTTCTATGCTGACCTAAAGAATTGCACCTGTTTTGCTTGCCAGGTAGATCATTTGCACTGCCATTCTGTTGAATTTGTAGCTTCACTATTGTGCATGTGAACTTCTTCCCCTCCTCTGGAGGAAAACTTTGCATTCTCCCTTTAACTCTTATGTTTGGATTGCTTTCTTTGCATAAATGTGCAAAGCATTGGATTTATTAGGGTTCCTAAAAGTTTGCTTGAATACTGGGCTGTTTTCCATATTTATGCCAGCTTTAGCATTGCTGGCACTGTTCCTTATTTGGCATGTTTTCTCTCCCTTATCGCTCTATTTTCTGTAAACATTTTTCTTATTTATTCAATGATAATATACACAGCCCTGCAGTCTGTGCTTCTAAGGTTTTACATTGAATTTCTTTCATTCTCTTGCTGCCGTGTACATATTCTTTTATCTGTATCTCTCACCCCTGTGAAAGGCGTTGATAGATCTTTTATAGGTGATCTTTTTTTAGTGAGACCGTGATCCTGAAATGAGGAATAATTTCTGCAATGTTGTCTTTCTGCTTGTTGGCATGATGAAAAGAGTGGGCAGTGTTGCATGTCTCCTACGAGTCTGTGGTTGCTGCTGTAAAATATAATAGGACAAGTTTTTGGTGGTCATTTGTTTTACTAGTTCCTACGGATTCTCCTATACCATTCAAATTACTCTTTCAACCTCTGTCATCTTCCCTTGTTGTTGCACATCAGGGTTAAAATAACAGTCTTCAGCCTCAGGATTCACCTAATAAACATATGGGACTTGGGGGTGGAGATTTATTTAGCAGAGGTTAATATTATTACCTTGATGATGCTGCCTATTTACAGATGATCATTTGGTAATATTTGATGAGCGTCAGCATATAATTTATAATAGGTCTTTTCCGATGTTTGTGTACATTTTAATAGCTATAAATGGACATTCATGGAATCTACCTGGCAAATGTTGACACCTTTCTTTGCCACGAGAGTGATAATTCGGCCATTTTTCATCCCTGGCATCTGTAGGAAATGAGACGCTCTAAAAGGCCATCTCTTCGCTCCCAATGGGATCAGTGATAGCAAGATCTGGCTGGCTTCTCTTCATTCCCAGCTGGACACAGCTGCAGCAAAGTGAGTATTTAGAGAATCCCTCTTAATACTCTTCCCCTGAATCAGAAGCAGCTTCCTTTCTGCTTACCCTCCTACTCTGTTCAACCCAAACTGACTAGTCCCTCTGGTCTCATATCCTGTCTCCGATGGTCAATGAATGATGCTTCAGAAGAAATCATCATCTTACCTTTATGCCCCCGCTATACTGTAATTGTGTGAGAGTAAATGACGGAAGACAGGTAAGAAATTCCTTTGCAGCTCACAAACATGATCAGTTCATGCCCTGCAGCCTAGGGATCCCTATGCAATTTTTATCCTAGATGATGTGCTTTAATTTCAGGATCTACTCGTATTTCCCCTCACCTTGACGTTGCTGCCTCACTGAGTGTTATCTAAAGAACAACTCCAAGATTAGACTCTTGGCCTCTGCAATGTACACCAAGATGCTTACCCATGCTTTTGTGATTAGCCGACTGGATTATTGTGTAACTCTGTGTCATCTGGTCTCCCTGCTTCGACTCTTCGCTCTTTGCATCAAATTCACACCACAGCAACCAGGCTGCTGGTGAAATCTCAACTTTAATATCCTTAAGGTGGTTTAAGAAAAGCTTTACATGGCCTTGCTTTTTCTTACAGATTTGATCTGGCTTCATCCTACTTTCTAGGACAGCTTCCTATTCTGCTAAAGCTGCCATGGATTAGAAGTGCACTGGCCCTAGCATTGAACATTTCCACGCTTTCCAGCCATTGGATTCAGTTCTTCTTCTAAGGTAGATGGATGTTCTCACTGTTTTTATCCAGTGGGGGTAGTGGCAAAACTTTTGCTGACTGTAATGGTAGAAGGACCAGATTTGTCATATAAAAATATGGGCTGTATTAGTTTTAAAAAAATGTTGCTCCTTTATAGCCTCTTTCATCTGATTTCTTTCAATAGATTTCAAACACCTTGGTCCTCAAAGATAATTTTAGACCAATGCTTATTAAGAGTCTAATCCAAAGCTCATGGAAATCAATAGGCATTTTTGAAAGAGCTTTAGATCGGGTCCTAAAATCACACAGGTAACATATTCTCCTCTAACCTTTTACATACTCCTCAGCATTATCCTCTTTTGTCATCTTACCTCTTGTGGTTTCCATTGCCACACGCTCTTCAAACAATCTTTCTTGGCTCAACATACCTTGTTTTTTAATCATCCAGCAGAAAAACACACCCTGTTCTGCATGTACAAACAGGCATTCATCACCCTCAGCATGTCCCATCAATGCAAAAATATTGATATGTCCAAACTATCTTCAAGCCACACAAATACACAGCCTGTTCCTACACAAAAATGCCAGGAAGACGGCAGACCCTGCCAATGTCAGTGGCTGATAAACAAGGAGAAAACTCCCCCCACCCTACATTATCAGACCTTATTAATAACTGTTAGGGGTGGGTGAAAGGATCCACTTGTTGAAAATATTTTTTCACTCCACAGCCACCCATGGTCTAAGTAACTTGTGATTCCATACAGGGTGGATGCAGCCAGCAATCTCAGATATTATAGTTGTTTTGTGTTGCTTCCTCTGTGAATTTTGAGCAATACTATAGAATGGTATTTATTCCTTTGGCCATGTATAGTTGCTGCAAGTTCATTTGCTAATCAGATATTCAGGAAAATATCATTAAGCATGGACCAGTTGCATCTTTGGGACTTACTGAAATTTGCATTTCAGAATGTTAGGCAACAGGTTTGAGCAGCAGACCCCAATTGTGCAGCTTAAGAATCAGGTTACTTCTTCACCTTAAGCCATATATCAGCTGGAAGGGCTTGGAGCTCTCAATATCGAGGGCTATAGTTGCCATATTGCCACCCCACAAGGCCTGATTCTGCAACCTTCCTGCATGCACAGCTCCTATGGAAATATGTGCGGTGCAGGAAGTTTGCTCTGGGTTCTTTGTTATGAAATATTTACAAACATGAAAAATCTCAAGAGAAGACCGTTTAATGGCTGCACGTTGGGCAGAAAATGACAAAGTGGACTGTGGGCATCATGCAACTTATTATTATTTACAATTTCTCCTGCGCTGTTGGTTTGCTTGGTACAATGAGTAGTCAGAGTCCTTGACTTGTGAATATTGGTTTGGACTTGTTGTGACACACCAAGTGTTAAACTCTGTGGTGATGCAACAGGTGGAGGGTTAAGCCACAAGTCGGATGCTATTCTGAAACAAGGTGTAGGTAGTACTTGCCTTGTTTTGGAATTAAATTGGGTGGGCAAATGGAGTGTAACTTACATGCTTGAGGAGGTGGAAAGGTATGGACAGATGGTAGAAAAAGCAGCTCACAGAAGATTGTAAATTTAAGAAGGGAGGAGTGTCAGAATGGATGCCATGGGTGAATCTCATTAAAGTACAGTATCACTGATTTGCTGAGCAGTAGCAGGTTTCAGGGCCTTTCAGATTAGTTTCCTATTGGGGCAGAAATCCTCAATGTGTGGTATTTTCTTAAGATTCCTCTGCATGAAGTGCTGCCAACAGTGCTAAGAAGCTCCTTTTAACAGAAATCTCAGGTAACGCACCACTGCCCTATCCCAAAAAGCAGCCATCTTGGGTCTTAATCACTCTAGAGGGTTTCACACTCATCCAACTGCTTCAACACACTCTGTACCCTTCTTCTCCCTCTGCCCCGGCACTTTATGCCAGGGAAATGCCTAGTCTGAGGCTCCTCTCACACCATATGGTCTGGTGGCCTGGCAATTTACCCATCTTTTGTGCAGCTGCTCTACAACACAAAGGAAGCTCAGAAAGATGTAACGGTCCACCCCAAGAAGGAGTCCCATTCCCATTAATCACCCTCTGAATGAGGTTACTGCTTGCCATATTAAATGCTTACTAGTGTGCTTAACTTTGATTTCAGTTGAATTCTGTGCTTGTTAAGCATGTGTGTCAGTTTTTGCATGACTGGAGCCTTAGAAAACAGAGACTGTTTAAGAGGGTCTGGAAGCAATATATGAGATCTATCTTCCTTACATTTTTGTCTCAGTAGTTAGACTCTCATGCTGTGAAGTGTGTTTTTAAGTGAATCTCTAACATATAAATATTATCAGTGGGGCTGACAGCCACTGTGGGCCGTGGGGCAAGGTGTAGGACAGAACCTGCCCTCGTGCCCTGAGAGGGGCGGAGCCTCAGAGCCCTGAGAAGTGCCCAGCACTCTGGTGGCGATTCTAAGGGACTCAGGGCTCTGGTTGCTGCTGCTGCTTAGAATCGCCATGTCTCCTCCCCTCACCCTGGTCAGCAGGCCTGAATATTGTTTTAGAGCTGTGCATTTGGTATAATATATATTTGGTGGCTGGTTAGGGAAATTAAATGACATTAATTTTTTTTAAAAAGATTTCTGTGGTGGAAAGTAATAAATTCCTTGAGGTTTCTGTGCCGTTTGGGAGTTAAGAGTGGATGTGAGAACTCACCCAACAAAAAAGAGGCAGTTTTGCTCCTCTTCATGCATAAGTTGAAAATGTCTACACGGAACTGGATTTTGAGGCCTCCGAAGGAAACGGGTATTTGAATCCAGGATTTTGGGATGGATCCATCTTGGATTCAGATAAACATCCTGACGTTCAGATGATTATCTGCAGCCAACAAGTTGGAATGAGGAAGAGAAAGAAGTAACTGCTTTAACTTCCTGAAGATCAGACACGAATTAGGCCAAGAGAAAAAGTCTATAGATGCTTTAATAAGAAAGGAAAAAGTTGAGTTTTGGTATGATGCTCTTGTCCTGAAGCTGAGTAGGACCTATGCCTGAGAAACAAAGGCAGAACTTTGTAGCTGTACTTTGTGGTAGGATCCCTTTTTTAGTGTGGATATAGAAAAGAGATTTTTTCCTAACACCAAGATACTGAGAATTTGGAGCCAGAGAAAAAAACTTGGATCATGTATGGAATATCTGCCTAAAAAGAAAGTAAAAGTAGTAATTTAGGTTGTATTTTCCTGGGCATTCTGAATCTTTTCTTTGTCTCGGCAGCTTTGGGAATGAAGGTCTGGAGGCGTTTGTTCTGGTGAAGCTGGGGAGGGATTTTACACTATCGGAGAAGAAGGGCTTTGAAGAGACCTATGCATTTTTATCTCTTCCTTTGAGCTGAAGTGTATAATTTAGGGGCAAACTTGCTCACACTGAAATGAATGGGATGTGTGTAACTTATACTATCTGCCTCCAGGAAGGGAGTGGGTAGGAGAGATTTTCTTCACCCTCTTCTTTTATGAGCAGCCTCATGGATGGTAAAATTGATTTGTGATACCTTGAGACTTCAGTTCTCTTCTTCTGTTTGGAATTGCTTTTTCAGGGAACCCGGGAATGAGCTGAAAATTAGTTGCTCTCACTGCAACCTCAGCATCAGCAAAGGTTGTATGTTAATCCCAACTGGGAATAAGTGCTCTAACGAGAGAGATGAATTTGTTGCATGTTCATCACATTAATCATGTAACAAGTGACACTGAAACAAGATATATCAGTAAATCTGCCCTGTAGATACTTGAGCATTCTAATTCTGCTCCCTCTCAGTTATTCATGTTGATTGTTTCACCCTTGGCTTCTCTAACAGTGATAAATATAGATTTAAAAATATAGATCTTTTCCGTGGCAAATGCAAATTACTTCTTTATTTACCCCCCCACACCCCACCTCAAACTCTACTATTGGATTTAGATTTCATTTGAACACCAGTGCTTTCTCATTGTAAAAGATGAAAGATAAGGAAGCTGCTAAAAGAAATACAGCATACAAATACTGCATGATTTTACCATTTATACATTCTAGTGTGGCAAGGGCAGAATACTTACAATACACTGGGTAATATGCACTTCTGAGTAATTGTGTTCCTGTCATATCAGGAAAAACTATTTATAACGTATATATAACTATATATAATTCTCTCTCTGTGTGTGTGTATGTGTGTACCTAATAGTAGGTACAGGCAGTCCCCGGGGTACCTACAAGATAGGGACTGTAGGTTTGTTCTTAAGTTGAATTTGTATGTAAGTTGGAACTGGTACATATTGTAGGGGAAACTCTAGCCAAAATTTCTCCAGAGCTCAGTTTTATTCTCCCACACCTCACTTCCCTCAGTCCTTTATTCTCAAGCTGAGGTGTCTGCTGAGAAAAGCCGCTTCGCGTCTCCCTGGTCTGCTGGGGGGGAAGCAGCTAGTGTGGGGTTGCCTCACCCCGTTTGTAAGTAGGGATCCGATGTAAGTCGGATCCATGTAACCCGGGGACTGCCTGTATTGTTCATTTTCAAGAGATGATGGGTATGAGCCCTGAGAGGTAAAGAATTTATTCAGTTGGTTTAATGGCAGCTGTGAACATGGCTGAAGAGACCCACTCTGGAAAGAGACGCTCTGCTACATCTGTCACATTTAAAGGTGATCCTTTGGGCTTTGCCTTCTGTGAGCTCCTTTTTTTCCCCTATGCTAAAGGTCCTGTGGATCAGAAGGCCCTCTGTTCGGAAATGTGGGGTGGTACCTGTTCTAGACAGGGTTATGCTCCCCTGAAAAAACAGGTGTGCAGTCTGGAAGTCCTCCTGCACCCTTTTTTAACATTTGAGAACCAGATTTCTTTGGTGGCCAGGAGTGCTTTTGGGCAGCTTCATCTAATCTGCCAGTTACGACCTTTCCTGAACAAGCATGACTTGGCCACAGTAATCTGTGACTTGGCTCTTGTTACATTCCAACTGGATGACTGTAATGTGCTTTTATGTGGGGCTGCCTCTAACGAGCCTTCAGAAACTTCAGTGGGTCCAGAATGCCGCTACTCGAGTTTTAACTAACACTCATTATACGGAGTATATTATGCCAGTGCTTTGGCAGCTGCACTGGTTTCTGGTATATTTTCCGGGTACAATTTAAGGTCTTGGTTATGACCTATAAAGTCCTAAATGGGTTGGGTCCAGGGTGTCTGTAGGACCATCTTCTATATGAACCTGCCCAGGGATTAAGGTCAGCTGGGGAGGATCTGCTCAGTGTTCCCTCGCTTATGGAGATAAGATTAACATCAATGAGGAGCAGGGCCTGCTTAGCTTTTGCTCCCAGGTTGTGGAATTCTCTTCCTCGGGATATTAGCATAGCGCCAATGTTAGCATTGTTTTGGCATCAGGCTAAAGCCACCCTTTTTACTTGTACTTTTATTGGTGTTTGAGTCTGTATGTGTGTGCGCCTCCTCTTGAGACATTTTTAGCAGGTTTTATGTCCCTCTGGGATCTCGTATTTTTATATCTATTTGTATTGTCTTTTAAACAATTTTGTAAGCTGCCTCGAATATTTTAAATGGGGAGGCGGGGCAAAATGTTTTTAAATAAATAAATACACAGATTGGACTGCTTCCTCTTGTAGTTCTGGAGACCTTTCTCAAGCTCTTGTTTCCAAAGGCTGTGGTCTTGATTGTGATCTTCCCATTTGCCCATCTCCCTGTTAATTTCTCTGAGGTCTTGCTCATACACTTCCTTGAAACACAGTTTTGGGGCTTGTTTGGGTCTTTTTCCAATGTCAATTGGCCATGAGGCTGTCCTTTGGGCTATGGCCATCATTCATTCAGTATGCATGCCCATGGCAGTAGAAACATCCTTGTTTAAGGAGTGTTTGCCTGCTCAGTGTACTGGCCCTTTTGAGTACTTCAGGGTTGGTGACTTTGTCCCTCTAGGAGATTCCAAAGATTGATGAAGGCAAGGCATATGAAAGCTGTTGAACCTCGTTTCCTGATGGGAATATAAGGTCCACGACTTACTGCCATACACAAGTATGCTGATAACACATGTGCGATGCACACAGATCTTTTGTGAGTTCTGTCAGTTTGTTGTTTTGCCATACCCTCTTGTTCAATCTAGACGTTGTAGTAGGGTTTCCAGTGTGGATGTTGAATTCCACTTAAACTGAAAGGGTGACTGTGATTGTGCATCCCAGGTATGTGAACTCATTCGCCGCTTCAAGTTCATCATTGTTGATGGATGACGCTTCCTCAACTCCTGGACACTCTGTGTCTTTGGTGGCTTATGGTAAGCCTGGATCTTGGCAGGCTTTGGAAAAACTATCAATTAGGGCTTTGATGATGACCTTCTGTGTAGGTTGTCCCTGCTGCATCATTAGTAAAGAGGAGGTGTCAAATAAGGGCCTCTTGAGTCTTTGGTTTTAGATCTGAATCTTGCAAGATTGGCCAGTTTCCCATAAGATATTGTGTGCAAATAGAGTCCCTCAACTGAGGAATCAAATGCTTTGGAAGCGGAGAAAAAGAGATCTTAGATTCGGGGCAAGGACACAAACTTGCTAAACTATATGACAAATCTGAAAAGTCTCAAGGGTGCGTCCACACAGCACCATAACTCAAAATACAATATGCAATTTGAGCTATGCAAATTGTGTATCTTATTTCAATGCTATTTTGAAATAGCTTATTTTGTCATTTGGCACTATTTTACACTGAGCCAAATTTCAAAATAAAGCACTATTCCAAAATGTCCCTTACTCCTCATAGAATGAGGTTTGTAGGGACATCGGAATACAGATGTTACAGTCAATCCCATCCTGCTTCTTTTTCTGGCATCTCTGATGTCTTGTGGCACTTCATCTTCTTTCCTCCACAGACAAAGCAACTTGTGAAGATATTGCAGTAATACAGGTTTTTCTGCATTTGATGATTTCTGACCTTGCCGGGGGCCTTTCCATTAGGGAGGCCGTCTATGACTCCTTGACAGTTGTCCACTGTCACTTGGGATCCAAATAGGTGGCTTTCGATAGCATTGGTGGTTGTGCCGGTAACAAAGCTTTCATGAGAGTAAAACTCAGAGTCGTATTCTAATCAACAGTGCGTCTGCTTGGTGTGGTCATTGATTTAGAAAATCACTAATGTTGGAGTCTGTAAAGTTATCATTTTTCACAGTTCACTGGGCCATGAATCAGAGCCTGCTATGCTCTGTGGGCGTAATAGAGGCATCACAGCATTACCATTGTGATAATACCCAGTAATTAATTTGACTTCTCCAGTGAGACTGGATAAAATCCATGAGTGAGGTGCTATCCATATGCATTAATTTTCAAACACTTCAGTAGGTGATCAAAGGCCTTTTGGAAACATAAACAGGGTGGATCTCTTGTCATTGCTGATGTTAATTATTTAGTTATTACATTGCTACATGAGTTGAAATCTTGTGCAAGAGTGACAGTACAAGGTGGACTGCTCCAGCAGCAAGCTAGTTGACTGGCTGATAGTAGGGTGATCATGCATCCCGTTTTGGTCAGGACAATCCCTTTTTTCAGCTCTGTCTGGGATGTCCTGACTCTTTTGGCAAAAACTGGGCATTTGTCCTCTTTGCTGTTGCCAACTGATCATTGGTTGGTATGAGCAAATGGGACCATGCCCAGTTTGGTGAAAAAAAGTGCAGCACAACCCCTAGCAGAGTGCAGAGGCATGTTTGGGGGCCGATGTCAGATTTGCATGGGGGGAAGTTGAGTGGCTAGGGGAGAAATTGAGTAGTGCAGGCTGGCCCCGCACACACCACACGAATAGTTCAGGCCAGCTCTGTGTGTGAAAAGAAGGGCCTAAGGCAAGCTCCAAATGTTGTCCTGTTTTTCCTTTTGGGAACTACGGTCACCTTATCTGGGCAGCGTGGTGGTTCGGAGGTGAAATGAAACTGTAACGAAGAGAATTGTACTGAACTGGCAACTGTAAGAATTCTTCCAGTGACCCACCACTTGGGGAGGTGACTTACCCCCACTAATGGGAGAATCTCTCATGTCAGTGTAGCTAGTGGCTACACTACTATGCTACACTGGCCCAGCTGTAGCAGTTTAAATGGAGATATAACCTACGTGTAGCCATTCCAGCAGCAGAGATATTGCAGTTCAATATTTACAATCTTTTCTACTGATGATGTTGTGAATCATTTGTACGTAGAGCTCAGTTATGAGTATATTGAATAGGATTGGTCTCAGTACGGACTCCTGCGGGACACCACTAGTTAACTGTCTTCGTTCTGAAAACTATTTATTCCTACCCTTTGTTTCTTGTCTTTTAATCAGTTATCAGTCCATGAGAGGGTTTTTAACCAGTTATCCCATGACAGCTAATTTTACTTGAGAGCCTTTACGTGTAAGACCTTGCAAAGGTTTTCTTTAAACCTAACTACACTGTATCAATTAGATCTCCCTTGTTCACATGCTTTTCCCCCCTCGAACAACTCTAGTAGATTGGTGAGGGATGATTTCCCTTTACAGAAACTGTGCTGACTTTTCCCCCAAGAAATTCTGTCCATCTATGTTTCTGAGGGTTCGGCTACACTGCGTTTTCTTTTTCGGAAGAGGTATGCAAATAGAGCTCACATTTGCATACCTTCTTCTGTTTTTTTCCCCCAGAAGAGGCTTTTCCGTCATTTGGCTCCATCTTCCTTGTAAAACGAGGTTTACAGGGGCTTTCAAAAGAGGGGTTTTTTTCCAACATTTGGCCCCGGGTAGATGGGGCCAAATGGAGGAAAAGCTTCTTCTGGGGGAAAAAACAGAAGAAGGTATGCAAATACAAGTGCTATTTCCATACCTCTTCTGAAAAAAAGAATGCAGTGTAGCCATACCCTCAGAGTTCTGTTCTTTACTATAGTTTCAACCAATTTGCCCAGTATTGACGTTAGATTTATATGCCTGTAATTGCCAGGATCACCTCCAGAGCCGTTTTTAAAAATTGGCATTGCAGTAGCAGTAATTTTGTACAGAAGCTGATTTAAAGGATAAGTTACAAACCACATTTAGTTGTTTTGCAATTTCACATTTGAGTTCTTTCAGTAATGCCATCTGGTCCTGGTCACTTATTACTGTTTAATTTAATAATTTGTTTCAAAACCTCATCTAGTGACACTTCAATCTGGGACAGTTCCTCAGATTTGTCATTTAAAAAGAATGACTCAGGTTTGGGAATCTCCCTCACATTCTCAGCCAGGAAGACTGATGCAATAAAATCATTTAGTTTCTTTATAACAATCTTATTGTCTTTGAATGCTCCTTTAGCATCTCGATCATCAGTGGGGCCACTGGTTGTTCGCAGGCTTCCTGCTTCTGATATAATTTAAAAAGTTATTACTTTTGAGTTTTTGATAGCTGTTCTTCATATTCCTTTATGGCTTTCATAGTTATATTTTTACATTTCATTTGACAGAGTTTATGCTCCTTTCTATTTTTCTCACTGGGATTTAACTTTTACTTTATAAATGAAGCCTTTTTATCTCACTGTTTCTTTTACTTGGTTGTTAAGCCACAGTGACACTTTTTGGGTTTTTTAACTCTGTTTTTAAATTTGGGTATACATTAAAAATGAACCTTTATTGTGGAGTCTGAAAAGTTTCCATGCAACTTGCAAGCACTGTACCTTTTAATTTCTGTTTAACTCAATGTCTCGTTTTTGAGTAGTTCCCCTTTCTGAAATTAAATATCATAGTATCCGTCTGCTTTAGTGTCTTTCTTGTCACGGGAATGTTAAATTTAATTATATTATGGTCACTATTTCCAAGTGGTCCAGCTAAAGTCACCTCTCAGACTAGATCCTGCTCTCCACTTAAATCAAGAACAGCAGGGAGTCTGGTGGCACTTTAAAGACTAACAAATTTATGAAGGCGTAAGCTTTCATGAGATGCAACTCACTTCTTCAGATGCTGAAGAGCACTAATGTCACACTCCCATCTCTGTATCCTTTGCTTTTTTCTTTTCTCTTCAGCATCTGAGGAAGTGAGTTCTATCTCACATCAAAAGCTTATGCCATAATAAATGTGTTAGTCTTTAAAGTGCTACCAAACTCCTTGTTTTTGCTGAACCAGACTAACATGGCTACCCCACCGGAATCTTAATCTCTGAATTGTCTCTCCTCTTGTGGGTTCCAGAACCAGTTCCTCGAAGAAGCTGTCATTCAAGGTGTCAGGAAACTTTATCGCTGCATCCCGTCCTGAGATGACGTGTACCCAGTCAATATGAGGATAGTTGAAATCCTCCATTATTTTTGAGGATAAGCTCAGTGTTTGAATCATTGCCTTACATGGTCTCAATGAACCCTAAAACGTATGCGATTCTGTGCATTCTCAACATTTAGTCAGAACACATGGGGAGTGCGTGCATTTTAATAATCACATGGCTGCATAGTTGAAACAATGGATCAACTAATTCAGTTCCAACTTTAAAAAAATCACTTTTGGATTGAAACTAAACATGGAACATTTCAACCCAAATGAATGTATTTGAGAATATTACAAGTGATGGAAGAGGAAAAAACTGAACTGAACTTTAACCACAGTGTTTGTTACCCAAACACTATAAGAATCATATCTTCTATTCCTATGTGCATATATGACATAAATGTAAAAGATTAGAACCAGATTCTAACTCTAGTTGAATGGAATTATTTCAGATTTACATGAGTGTCATAGAAATGACAATCCTATATATATTATTTCATTAGCATGTTTATCATGATTGCTGCTAGTACTTATCTGAAATTTAATTGAAAAAATAATAAATATTGATTCTCCCCCCATTTTCTAAAAAAAAAAAAAAAATTGAAATGTCTTCCCATAACAGACATTCCTTCACTGTTACATTGTATTATGCCTTTGTTCCAGAAGGATAAGTGCCTTCTTTATGTGTTGAAATCTGCTCCTAGCTGAAAGCCTGCCTTTGACTTGTCTTGCTAGCAATCACAAGAAATGTTAAATATCTTAGCAGTAAAAACTGTCAAAACAGAGCCATAACTAATCCCACGTGTGGTTTTGAATAAATTGAGGCTAAAACATTCACTTAAACACTTAATATGTAATAATGTGTACAGTCTCTCGGCAGAAGTCTAGATAAGCTGTGAAAACAGGAAGCTGCTTCTGCTGGAATATGCAAAATAACACAAATTCAAAGTTGAGTCCAACTGAAACCATTGTATTATTCTTATTACTAAACATTTATATTGTGATCACAATGTAACATGTTTGCGTTGTAGAGGTGCAGCTGCAATTATTAAAATCCCCTTCATCTTGTAACTGGTCATTGAAAATAAAGTGAGGCGTGGTTAATTTTTTCAGCATGTAACACTTACAGGATTGTTTTCATTTTATTGCAGCCTCAATATGATTGCTCATTGCTTTATAATATGCAGTATATGTTATTGGGTGTTGTGAAAAGATCCAAACTGCTTTTGCCCTTTGCTGCTAAACAGAGGATGTAATTTACATGTAATGACTGAAAATCTGCCCCTCCCCCACATTTACACCCCTATAGCCCTACTGACTGAAATGGAATTGCAAGGGTGTTACTCAGAGCAGTAACTCTATGGAAGAAATCTGATTTGTATGTTTCTTCTCTCAGTGGAGATCAAAGACAGTTTATTCCACTGAATGGCAATGGGCAGTGCAGATTTATGGAAGCAATTTAGAGAATTAATAAACCCTGCCATAAATCTTGTAAAAGTCACATGGTATGTGATTGTACCTATATGCAGACATGAAAGTTCGGTGTTCTTCCAAGTCAAGAGACAAATCTTCTTGAGTTTAGTTACAGTAAGTAATTAAATTCATGCCCCCTAAACAATACATCATTGAAAGGTTGGGGGATTTTTGCAGAGATTTTTAAGTTATGTGCCCCGCTCACGCAGACAACCTTCAACTGCAATTGACTTCCCTGGGAGTTGAGGATGTTGCATCTTGCTGAATCAGCCCCTTGAAATGGGTCTGAACCTCTGAACTTTGGAAAAGTTTGAATCCAGATGCAAATGCAAAATGCAATGACTCAGGCCAGTCCAGCCAATATGTGCAGTTTGTGTGGTCTTAAAATGTAACAGCTCAGCGAGTGTGGTCTTTAAAGAAGATTGAAGTAACGTGAATAAAAGAATCATCATCTCATGAATAGATATGTTTAAAATAGATGGTATAAAAATAGCTTGTTACTTAGGAAATGTTTCCATCTATAAAAATTTAAAGAGATCCAGGACTTGATCTTTCATTTGTGGAATTATCTTCTTTTAAGACAGATTTTCTGCACTGACTCCTGTTACATCCCCTGTTGTTTACATCCTGTTGTTTTACTGGGAGTGTAGGGATGTAAATCCAGTTCAAAACAGCATGTGATCCACTGTTTCTCAATTAACCTCTTTGAAATTTCTTTTATAATTGACTGTGGCTTTTACATTTGGCAAACTTTCATTCCCCACCCAGCCTCAATAGTTCTGGTGTTTACTTCCTTGAGGGCATACTAGTATTGACAATGATGTCATCACAGATCTGCAAATAAGATTGTGTGGTGAGTTGTTGCTTTGCCTGATTGTGAAGCAGCAAAGCCCAAGGGAGGGCAGATATCACCTGAACAATGCACTTCTCATTTCTGACGCTCCATTTTGTCTCCTGACCTGAGAGAACAATCTTTCTAAAACCAGCTGTTCTGTCAGAGTTCAATTGTAATAATAGAGCTTGGAGTCAAATGCTGATTTGGATAGGAGATGTTGAAGTGGGTAAAGTGAAGGGGCAGAGGGCAAAGGAAATGTGGCATGAGGAGGCAGATAACAATGGAAAGGGCGGGAGCAAGGTGAGGTATTCTGACAAGATTGGGGGAGGGGAGAAATTATAGCCCCAAAAGAGCCCACGTATAGATACCTAGACAGTGAGAGCATATCACTTGGCTGTCTAGTCACATATAACATATTGCAAACCAGGCCTTGCGGCAGAGGAGCAGACCCAGCTTAGCTCACTGCTTTTAAGTGGCTGTGAATTGAATGCACCGGACAAATAATCAGCAGTTACAGTCCCCACCGAAGGCGTAACAATGCGTCAATTTATTTCCTGGTCTCTGTGTGGAGAAGAGGAAGTGGCAGTTCTGGAAAGGGGAAGCATGCAAAGAAATGGGCATGATGGTGTGGGGAGTCAGGGTTGGGGTAAAAAAACCAAAAAAAGAACGAAGAGCCAGCTTTTAAAACTAGAAATAAATGAGAAGTTTTGGCCCTCACTCTTCGGGTTCCTCTCTGGGCTGGATATTGTACCAACCTCTGGCCACCCAGGGAGCACACAGTTGGTTTTCTGTGCCACAGCTGCACACCACAGGAAACAGGGATGCCAGAGCGAGAACCCTTCTGCTGTTAGTGGTATAGGGCTAGTGACACACATCAGACAAGTGCTGATTGCACCCCCTGATGGACAGTGGTGAACACAAACACCAGTCCCTTCATGACAGCGTAACTGTAATTACATCCGTGGATCCACAGACCGAGTGGTTTATTTTTTGCGAGCATTTCGGGTAGCATGTTATTTTATGTTGAATCATTTACAATAGGCAGTGTCTGCTGGCATTTCAGTAGTTCAGATTATATGCATATACCAGAACAAAGATAGATTCTGTAGAAATAGAGCAACGTGAAAACCCTACACTTTTCTAATGCTATGCACATACTCGTCAACCTTGGATAATTAGTCTTGTTGAAGCTAGTGAATACTGGCAAACAACAGAAGCCTAGAGGGTTTATTTGTTGCACAGAAATGGTGCAATAACAGATTGGACTTCTCTCACTGTTTGCCTGTCAATCATACATTTAATTACCTAATTGTAGATCTGTTACCAGCAAATGCTGGTTGGCAACTGTATGGTAGAGAGCCTAATAATTTTACTGTCAACAGTGGTCCAGTTTTTTCACTACAGGGAAAGAAAACAAATGCCGCATTCAACACAAACACATGAAAAGACCTGCTCCAAAAACAGCATGAAGCAAAGAACGAGCTGGCTTAATGCACTCAAAACGATGCAAATACTGTAAATGGATAGTCAGGTGGTATGTAAAGTTATCTAATCTGTGCCTCTTGCTTTCATAGATGGTGGATGAACATGTCTGGATAAAAGAACTGACCCAAAAATTTACTCGATTCTGGAATTAAAGGCAAACATGTTATAGATGTATACAAAGTTTGGAAAGTTTGTTTGTCATAGAAAATTGAGGTATTTTTGCAGCAGATTCTGTCCATCTATCCAGTGCTCCATTGTTTGCCAATATTAGTCTTTCCTAAGACATTTCCAATGCTTTTGGCAGCATAAAAGACCAAACATCCACAGAGAGACACAAAGTATGAGCAACTACCAGCATAATGTGTACAGTACAGTTCACTTTCAGAAGAAATTATCTTAAAGTGACTATGTCTACATTTTTCATCTATACAATCAGCCTGGGACTGACACATACATGTGCTATGTCATTGGAATTTCAGCCTCTGAGAGATTTTCCAGAGGTCCTAGTGTAGGAATTTGGAACCATGTAGATCATTTGCAAAAAGAGCAACATGCCTGAGAGATGCCAATAGAAGTTATAGGGAACAAAGAGCCTTGGCCCAAGAAAATGAAAATCAACACCATTTTTGCTTAGGTTACACAAATTATTGAAGATTGAAAAAATTTTCTTCTGCCCTGCTCAAAATAGCATCTTGTGACTACTGTATTTTTGTTAGCATAGCAGTTAATCATGTTGCTGCTGCTATTATGTTGATTTGTGAGCTATTTGTAAATAGACATTAGACATACAGCACATTATGTTATTTAATATTTATATTATGGTAGTGCTTAGTGTTCCTAAATAGGACTGGTGTATCATGGTCCTAGGACCTGTACAAATGCTAATAACGATAATGGCCTTTGCCCAAAGAGCTTATACTCTTATTTAAAATGAGTTGGTTTGTATTTTGAATTTTATTTCTGTTTGCATTTTGTGCCTCTTTTTAACGATTGTGGGAGTTCTAGAACGGAGACAAATACCTTATTCGTGAAAAACAAATTCTGAGGTACAGAAATATGAGACTGCCAAAGGGTTTATCAGCTCTCAGTAGTTACTAGATACCGTGTTTTGTCATCAGATTATTGAACAGACAATGAGAGTTTGCTATGATATAACGCTTCAGTTTTGTATTTCCTTAGTTATGTGTTTTTCCACTCAATGCCTGGTGTGATGCAACAATTTAGAAAGCTTAGTAGACTCCATCTTGCAATTGTGTAGTTACATTCACCCCAGTAAACATGGCTACTTTTACTAGTTCACCTAAAGGCTCTTATATACTGTTACTTCAAACACAACAGCATTAAACAGTTTGTTTAATCAGTGCAGCCCAACCTGCAACCAGGGATTGTTCTGCAGTCCACAAATAAGCCAGGAAAATAACGTCAGCCCAGCTTAGTTTTCATTTCAAACTTGATTTCAAATTGCTGTGGATTATAATCACACAAACCAAATAAATGGTAATAGGACAATGAAGTCCAAGAAAGCAGGTTATTTCCTGGTTTGGATTTGCTTTTTAATGGTGCACAGAATTCAGTTACAGTGCTGTTTTCAAATTAAGGGCTTTATCTGAAAGCCATTGAAGTTAATAGAAAACCTCCTGTTGATTGCAATGGGCTTTGGATCGGAGGGGGCAACCTCTGAGAATTTCAGCAACGCTTCAGGGATTCCTGCAAATAAAATCATCTTTTTCTTTTAAAAAGAAAGGAAAGGTGTTTTGTTTTTCTTGTGGATGTCCCCTATTGGCAATTCCAATTCAATAATTTCAATATTTCCAGCTTGCAACTATATTTTGGAGCAAAGCTAGGGGTCCACTGATCAAATAGCTCCTGATGCTACTGGTCTTACATTAGAAATCAACAGGGACCAGTAAATCCACACAGGCAGAAGCCAACAAAAGCCAGTTGAATCTGCTGGAAAGTGCAGTAAAGCAATATGTAATACTGAAGGTTTATAGGACTGGGCTTCGCATATTGAGATAGGTACATGACTAGGGATTCTGTTAGGTGACAAAGAAACTGAGTAATATAATATTTATTCCTAAAAATTTGCTCTTGTACATCTCTGTCCTCTGAAGATCTCAAAGCACTTTATATTCATAAGGCATTAAGCCAGGGCTATTCAACATGAGGCCTGTTTGGGTTTACGTGGTGGGAGCCAAAACCAAAATGTAGTTAATATAATGGTCTTCTGTTGATATGCATTTTAGGAGTAAAATTCCTGGACTGTCATTGCTCATTAAAAGTGCTATCATATGGGTGGAAATCGGGTCAATACTGCATTTTATTAATATCAGCAAAACTGACTTAAATGGGTCCTGTGTGTTGTGTAGTCTTGCCTTAATCTTTGTATTCATGCCCGTCAGTGTGAAAGAAGCTATTTGAATATATTTGCATGTGTATGCAACTGCACTTAAGTTCCGGCCTTTGCCATGTGCTGTGAGTCTCATTGTGGCCCCTTGGGTTTCCGAAGTCAAATAGCCCTGCATTAAGCTTTACAGCATGCTGGTGAATTAGGCAAGTTTCTAGAAATTAGGCCATTTCTAGCTCAGATGGAAATACAATTCGGGGACTTTGACTCACTGATCTGTGCTGCTCGCCTCAAGTCTTTCCTTCAGCACCACTTGACAGCAAAGTGTAAATACACACTGGCGGAACCTCAGCCTTGGCCTGCTGGGAGGACACTCAGGCCCTGTGGTGGAAGTTAAGGGGATGGTATATAGACCAAACCCTAAACCCTTTGGCTTAGTGAGTGTTGGTGGTCTACATCCCATTCCCAAAGACAGTTTTCAAAAGCATCATTCTACCACTGCTTTGACACTAAGTAGGAAACCAATTACAGGTTTCAGTAGATGGGTCAAGGTTTGTATTTACAATGGAGACAGATCTATCCTTTATTTATGGTTGCTCCTATGGATCCCAAACAAATTCAGGGCTCTATTGTGTTTGGCATAGCAAGAGATCATCCCTGCCCAAAAGACTTGCAGTCTATATAGAGAAGAAGGGGAAACAGGCAGTGTGGTGAAGTAATACACCTGAATCCAAGGCTGTATATCTAAGAAAAATAAAGGTAGATCACATAGAATGGGCAGCAGTATCATGAAATGTGCTTAAGACAGGAAACAACTTAGGGGTAAATGGCGAGTGACAGACTGAACGTGAGTGGCCAGTGTACTCTGTGGCTGACAGGGTGAATATAATTCTTGGATGCATAAGCAAGGGAATATCTCGGTGTAGGGAGGTGATATCTTTGCATATAGCCTTACTGAGACAATTGCTAGGCTACTATGTCCAGTATTGGTGGCCACACTTAAAAAAAGGTTGTTGAAAAATAAGAAAGGTTTCAGAAAAGAACAACAAGAATGATCCAAGATCTGGGAAACATGCTTTAAATGAGAAAATTAAGCATTTCAACCCTTTTTGTGTCTGCAAGAGAAGGTTAAGAGATGATTTGTTAACAGCCTTCTAGTATCCACCAGGGATAAGATATTTCTGCTCTTTAACAAAACAAACAAAAAAAAGGCATAATGACAGTGTGGATATTTAATCATTAGAACAACTTACCTAAGCATGTTGTGGATTTTCCGCCCTGTAGTCTTTAAATCAATGCGATCTTTCTAAAAGACACACAATAGCTCAAACAGATGTTCTGGGGTTGATGCTGCAATTACTGTGGGAGGTTTCATGGCTTATGTCATGCAGGATGTCAGAGAAGATTATCTCAGTGGTCCCATCTAAGGCCTTAACATTTATAAAGTGGTTTGCGATGGTCACCCAATAGGCCAGTGACACAAAAATCCAGCTCTTTTGATTCCTAATCTAATGCTTTACCCACTCGACTGGTGGTGAGCAATAACTGGCCCACCGGCTAGATGGGATTCACCGGCTAGATGGGATTCTGCCCCTGGCAGACAGCCGCTGTATTTATCTGCACTACCACAGGTATGGACACTTGCAGGTCCCATTGGCTGCAGATCACCCTTCCCCACCAATGGGAGCTGGGTTGGCCAGGAGCTGCACGCGCCCGTACCTGTGGACACACAGATAAACAAAGTGGTGGCAGCCTACCAGGGACTAACTCTGGTGAACTGCCTCTGGCTTATTGCCTGAACTAGACCATGCTGCTGTCTTAGCTAGAGTAGGTGGCCTCTCCAGATCAGGGCTAATGTACATTAGCGGGTATGGTGTATCTTTCCCTTCTGTTACTCATGCTCTGCTTGGTAGGTGGATGCATATAAGAGTCTAATCTGCAAGATAGTCATTGTGTAACTTTACTTTAGCATTGAACTGACATGCAGACAACTGTGTTTAGGCCCCAGAAAGAGAGAAAAGAGGGGAGGAAAAGATAGCTCATAACTGGAGCTGGGCCCAAGCCTCTGTTTGGATCTGGATCCTGAACTTTGGGAATGGTTGCATCTAGACCCAAACTCTGTGGCCAGCTCCATATCTCTATAATGGGGCCAAAGCAAAACTTAAGCTCCCAAAAGCCTTCAGCTTTGCAATGTTTTAAATCAAAATTTGAGCTTTGCAGCTTCAGCTGTTCTCTACTGTAGACAGAAGAGGCTTCTCATCCTGAAGGTGTGTAAAAAAATATAAAACGGGAAGTAACTGGCACCATTACAGCGAAAAGGCAAAGCTTCCCAAATGAGGTGTTTCACCCGCCCCCACATTTCTAAAAACTCGGAGCTTTAAATTGTCTTCTGATAGAACTAAGAAGATATACTCACTAATTCCTGCAATGATCAGCTTCAAAGCCTGCAATCAAATGCTGGCAATTCAAAAGCAGCGTATGAAGGAGAGAGAAGATTTGGCAGAGGGAAGGACAAAACTATTTTATTTAAAAAGAAGAAGAAGAAGAAGAAGAAATGGCAGGGCTTGGCACAGACCCAGCTTTTGATAACCTGTTGAAGGGTTTGATTGTAAAAGAACTGTTTATTCACAGGAACTGAAATGGAGCAGAAACTATTTACCACTTGATATTTGAAAGTAAGCTGCCAAATAAAATTCTGAAAGGTTTCATTTTGCAGATCACTTGACCTTGATAGTGTAGCAGGCAAATCTATACTTTCCCCTGAGCACCTTAGTAATGGAGCTGAGAAGACAATAAGCCAAATTCTATTCTTTCTATACTTGAATAATTCTGAGTAAATCCATTGATTTCAGATTTATACACGTTTAACTGAGAACAGAACGCGGCTCAAAGTTTGGAGCGGGAACAAGATAAGTCGTTTAATTTTAAAGCTGGGCGAATGCTATGAATTTTATACCAGGAGCTGAATATTGATCACACAGATCTGGATTTTAATGTGTGAGGAACATTGGCAACAGTCAGATGCAGGTTTGAGTTTCAGCTCACCTCAGTGTGTGGATTCTTCAGATCCAGACTTTTGTTTTGGCTTCATATCTGTTTAATGAGATATGCCATTTCTAGTGCAAACATGCGGCTCCCCATGACATAAAGCCAAACCAAAACAGAATCTTGGATGCCGCAGTGACCACAGCAAAAACATTGCAGAGAGAAACCACATGAAATCATCACAGAATCAGCACAGAAGGCAGCGTGAGGGGAGGTGGAGCCTCAGCGCTGCTTTGGAAAACACAGTTTTCCCTGTGGGGGCTGGAGTTGGCTCTCTCATGCATGAGCACCTCCCTGTGAGACAGTCCAGGAGCAGTATTAGCCGCTGCTGCAAAGGCAGACTTTCTCCTAAGGTCTGTCCTAACCCTAGCAAGGCTATCTGTTTTTTAAAATATTATTTAGACTGAGTCTGTACGAATCAAGCCGAATGTGGCTGAGCTTTACATACCCAGATACAAGCCCTCTACCCCACTAGACGACAACAGTGAGGACTGTTCTGTGCTCCTCCAGTTGAAAGCGGAGACAGGTGTTTTAGATGAGGAGGTTTTTAAAAATTATTTATTTTTGGTACAGCCATAAATCTGCCTGGGTTTGTACTTGGCAATTAACTTTGTTGCTGTCTGGTAGTAATACTAATACCGTGTTCAGCTTAATAGCTAGCTTTGCAATGTTTCTGAAGCGGGACTCCAATGTGAGTAAACATTTCCAGAGGCAAGTGGATTAGGTGCCATGAGACTGAGTCAGAGGCATTTCTGATTTTTCTTTTTTAAAAAAAAACACCCTCTTGTTTTCTGAGTAACAACTCTGGTGCAAGGAGAAGAAAAGAAGGGTTAACTTTAGCCCATTTTCCCCCACCGAATCTTTAAACCACCCAGTCAAACTCGAGCTCCAAGAACTGCAGAGAGACACGGATCCTCTAGGACTGCACAGTGCCACTGTATTCTTGACAAGATGCAGAAGGCGCTTGCTTTTCTTTTATGCTCCCTCTTTCCCCCCCAGATTTAACCTACTTTTATGGCATGAACAGCCCCAAAGAAAGTCAGAGAGAAAAGAGATGAAGCCCAGAGAGCAGGGGAGGACCAATGAAAGAGGCAGCAACCATTCTGTCATTCCTTTGGAGAGCAGCGCTAGACACCTTTAAATGCAGAGAGTGTCCTCTGCCTTTTTGCCAAAGCTCTTTTATCTGTGTGAATAAAAAGGGAGGCAGGTCAGCCCTAGTTTCTGTTGCCAAATAAAAGCATGAATAAATTAGGCTATTCTTAGTAGGCAAGTGAAAGGGAGGAAAAAAGTCAGTATCTATTTCTAAAGCAATTTCATATTCTGCCCCAGCTGTTTGCACATGATAGAAAGGGGCTGGAGCTGCCTATTGTTATGATTGGTACTATTATTATCACTGAAGGGCCTCATTGTTCTAAAAGATGTTAGGTTTGCATGATTCACAATCTGGCGCTATTCATCCGAGAAAGGTTAGAAGAGAAGATCTGATATTCTGCAATGGGTCTCCCCCTCCCTTCCTTTTCCTGCCTTCTCCTTTGCTGGGCTAAGGCAGAAAGCAGGCAGAAGGTCTCCTATTAGCCAGAATTAGGAAACCGAGATCTAGGTGCCTGGGAACAGCCGCGCCGTAGCTCTAATCCCAGCGAGGATCTTAATTGTATCTGGTTTAACAGTTATTCATGAAGTTTTACTGCGGGCAGGCATGGTGATTAGGGACACTGGCTGGAAAAATCTGTTCATTAGCCTAATAAAGGCAGCCTAAGCCTGCTTGTTCAGCCACTAATAATCCAACTATTAGCACCATACTGGATGCGGTGGTATTAATATATGTCGCTTATGAGTGTCACACCGGCAATATGGGTCAGCTTAGTCATCCCTTGGTTTCAAAACCTGCTCTGTTTTAAGCTCTCTGGGCCAATATAGGAGGCAAAAAGAGAATGAGTCGGATCAAACCGATTGCAATATCCCGTGGAACCCTAAAAGCTTGTTTCTTGGACTCCGTTTTTAATACAGCCCATGAGCTTTAGGAGCAGGGTTGTTTGAGGACAAGGATACCAGTAACTGACCGTGATGGATGTTCTTGAAAAGCGATTTATTTTTTTGTGGGTAGTTCTCTCGGTTTCTGCATAAAAGAGCTTTGGCAGCATATCAAATATTAACAGAGCCTAATTGTTGTTTATATTCTCTTTCTGCACAGTGCAGTGTGTGGACATACAGACCTTTGTGAGTAGGATTAAACTAACATCAAACTTGAGAGCATCCAGCTCTTCTCTGCAGGGAGAGAAAAGGAAGCATAAACCCTCTCTTCGGCAGTTCCTTGCTTTCCCACAACACTCCATCACCGACACAAACTTTTCCTTTCCTGGTGGAAGGGGCGGAGGGAGAAAAATAGTTCCCACACTTTACGGGATTCATCTGTGCTAAGCATAATCCTTGTGTCGCTAATTGAAGTGTCAGTGGCTCCTTCAGTAATAAAATCCTGTCGAGTATCTTCATCGAATGCTGAGAAATTCTCTCCCTTTTGTTAATGGAAATGATTTGCTGTATTTTTTTCAATGACACTGAATTTACCTTTCAAGACTGCTATAACGTGGGTCTCATCATGTCCATAGTTCTAATTCATCTGAATTGATTTTAGGTTGGAAACTTCGGGGAGGTGAACTATTGTGTTGTGGGGTTTTTTCATCTTTAGGTTTTTGTTTTTGTTTTTTTGTTTTTTCAAATGACACCTTCAGTTCTTTTTTGGTTAATTTATATATAATTAATCAGGCCTGACTTTTAACCAAAATGAATTGATTACCATCAATAGACTGAAATACACATGCCTGCATTCTATGTATGTCAATTGTTAATTGAGGTATCATCTACCATAAAAATCAGGCAGCTAGGCTGTCTCTATCCTTCCATCCAGACCCAAGGTATGAGCATGGAATTAGTCCATCGGCCTGCATCCCCTTGGCAAAACCAAAATTCACCAAACAGGGCACTAAAACAGACACTCACAACAAACAAAACTCTTCCATCGTCATGCACCAGCAACCTCACATGGAGACAACAAAAGAATAGTGAATAGGCCATATTTTGTCCTCATTTGCATCTGTGCAGCCTGCACTTGAATGAATCAAGTTAGATTTTGGTCCAATACCTCCAGATTTTGCAGTGTTCTCACATTGGCCTTAGCTTTAGCTTATCCCTCCCTGCTTTTCAAATTAACACTAACATTTTTTTCAAGGGGCACATTTTAAGCTCAACCACTGAAAGGTCCTCTATAGGAAAATCCCTGGTTTTAATATATCATTGGGTTTCTTTTACTTTTTTAATATTTGTATTATATTGTACTTTAACTGTCAGCCCTTTGAGCATGGATGGGAAAGGATGAAGCAGACAGGTGCAGTAATACATTAAAGTGTGTGTGTGTGTGTGTGTGTGAGAGAGAGAGAGAGAGAGTAATCCTTTAGCTAAACCCCATATAAAGTGGTGGTATCCATGTGACAAATTGAAGAGCAATGTGAAAAACTGCATTTCTCAGGCTCCTTTGACTATCTTAACTACACTCTGCTTGCTACAATACTTCTGGAACTACTTCTAACATCCCAAACCACTTAAGTTAAAAGTGTGTGTGTGTGAGAGAGAGAGAGAGAGAGAGAGAGAGAGAGAGATGTTCCCTTCTTTCCCCCCAAATTACACTAGGATGAAGCTTAAGGTGGGCCATATTCAGTGCTGACCTACCAACAGGTTTATGGTCTGATATACCCCACCCCTACAAGGGTTAGAATTCATAGTGTTCTATCCAGGAAACAGACGTTTTCCAAGGGCCCAGTGAGAAACACAGCACTTCTTTGCAGTTCTGAAATAATGACCATAAAATTGAAATATTATGATGTGTGGAAAAAGTTCCTGCAAACAATATATGTAGAGGTTTCAGAAATGGTATGATTATAATCTTCCCCTTCTCATACACAGCTGGCCACAGGACAGGCAAAGTGGTATAATAAATAGAACCAAGACAGAGATTAAACAATCCAAAGCCTTATCGAGAGAGTCTTGTGTAAAATATGGGCAAATATTTTATACACAATGGTGTGTGGGTGCATAATGGTTTTACTGGCACTATTTCGGGGCGGGGTCTCCAAACCCATTTGCCGTTTCACCACAAATTAATGTCAATAAATTCTGAGTAGCAGTATTTATGATTTGTATTGTGAGAGAGCTGAGGAGACAAGGTCAAGGACTCACACCTTGCTGTGCTGGATGCTATGCAAACAGAACCGTCCCTACTGCAAAGTTTGTACTGTGTATGTCCTTGGTACCAAATAATGTATTCTCTCACATGATTTGGCTTGTCTTCACAACATGGTGGATCACTGCAGCAGTGGTTGATCCATTGTTGGTCGATTTATCATGTCTGCTTAGACGTGATAAATCAATCTCCAAGCAGTCTCTTGTTGACCCCGGCATTCCACCAGGAAAAAAAAGAGTAGTTGGCATTGATAGGAGAGCAGCCCCACCAGTGTTCCCTCTAAGTTCCGCAGTAGCACGGCCCTGCAGCTGCTTAATGAGCCCCGCCCAGCCATGAGCTCCGGACTCACGCACAAAGCTGCCTCGCGCACAAAAAACTTCTCCCTCAGCTACAGCAGCAGCTTCCTGTTGAGGACAGAACAGTGAGTCTCTCCTAGCCAGTAGGGACATGTCCCTTCTGTCCTCAGCGGGAGATGCTGCTGTTGCTGAGGAAGAAGAGCCCGTCTCCCCCACCAGGCAGCTCTGTGTGAGAGTCCTGAGCCCCTGGCTGGGTGGGGCTCATTAAGCAGCTGCGGGGCCGTGCTACTGCGCAGCTTAGAGGGAACATTTGTCCCCAACAACACGACCATGCAGAAGATACTGCAGTAATTACGTTGACTTCAGCTACACTAGCTGTGAGGCTGAAGTTGCATATGCTAGATTAACAATGGGTCGATGGTGTCATGTAGACTAGGCTTTATACATTACGTATATCTAGAGACACATGCTTGCAATGTAAAATAATAACCCCTCCTTTCACCTGGCATTTTATTTTATATATTTACTCGATGATTTACCTAGTTTTGCTCTGGTCCTTATGGGGGCTCAGGGTAGGGGGATGGGAATGTGGGGGGTGGGTGAAGGAGTCCAAATGGGTTTAGAAGGTATAGAAGGGGTTCAGGACAGGGAGCGGGGGATGCAGGAGTTAGGGCAGAGGATTGGGAGATGTGGTGGGGGTCAAGGTAGGAGGTCGGAGGCTTAGGACATGAGTTGGGTGGCCTCAGGGCATTTTTTTGGGTGATAGTGGTGGCCTCAGGGCATTTTTTTGGCAAACTATTAGATCAAAAACGTACCCAGATCGGTTTATAATGTCTTGTTTTCCTTCCTCCAACAAGTGTTCTCACTAAGGGCCAGCAGATTTGGTTGTCTAGATGTATTCTATTAAAAAGAACCGCATCTCTCACACAAAGAGGGAAAAGAACCCAGGTAACAGCATACAGGCAGTCCCCGGGTTACGTACAAGATAGGGACTGTAGGTTTGTTCTTAAGTTGAATTTGTATGTAAGTCGGAACTGGCATCCAGATTCAGCTGCTGCCACTGAAACTGACCAGGGGCTGACTACAGGAAGCCGGAGGCAGAGTTGCTCTGCCCCAGCTTCCTGGAATCAGCCTGATCAGTTTCAACAGCTGCTGAATCTGGAGCCTGGGACAGAACAGCTGGGGCGCTGCCCAGTAGGTTCCCACAGGACCAACCCGGCAGCACCCCAGCTGCTCTACCCGAGGTGACCCGCAACAAAAGCTTGGTCTGCTGGGGGGGGGGGAGGCGCAGTAGCTGCGCCCCCTCCCCCCCCAGCAGACCAGGGAGACCCGAGCAAAGCCGCACAGGCGGAGGGACCCCGCCGCCCGTGTGGCTTTGCTCCTGTCCCCCTAGTCTGCTGGGGGGGTCCAGCAAAGCCGCTGGACCCCCCCAGCGGACCAGGGACACCCGAGCAAAGCCGCCCAGGGTGTCCCTGGTCTGCTGGGCGGGTCCAGCGGCTTTGCTGGACCCCCCCAGCAGACCAGGGAGACCGGGAGAAGCTTTTCTCGCCCCAGAGGACATGGGTGGCGACCCGCCGCCCGTGAGCTCCGGGGTGAGAAAAGCCCCGTTCATAAGTGCGGATCCGACATAAGTCGGATCTGCGTAAGTCGGGGACTGCCTGTATATGCAACTCACATATTAATTTAAAATCCCAGTCTAAAATCTAAAATCCCAGTCTAAAATCTAAGTACACTGAAAGTTTTCAGTTCCATTAAATGACTGTGTAGTAGATAATTAGCAGAACTGCGCATTCTAACCAACAATAGATATTTTTAACCGCTTGTCACTGAAAACTGCTAATTCATGCCCAGAGCAGTACATGGAAAGATCATTCAGTCTAGATTTGACTACAGCTTTAATTGGATTTCAGGGACTTTAGATAAGCCTGTGGCCTGAAGCTTGATTCCAAGAACCCTTTAGGAGCAGGAATTGTTGCCTTTTGTGTACACCTGTCTAGCAAAGTAGTTATTCAGGCCCCACAAAGAATAACTTCTGTCCTCCCACATGTTCCACCTTTCACTGATGAGTGAATCCCAATTCTGCTGGAGCTTTATGATGTGTGATTCTTCAGAACACTAGGAAATGTACATTGGACCACCTGATGTCTTCCCAAGAAGACTCCTTGCTGTTTCCTCTATTCATTTTGCCCCCCGTGTGGATTTTAAATTCAGATCGTGAGATGAAAAGCCAGAGATTAAAGCAAAGAATGATAACTTGCTATTTGACCTTCTTTTTCTTTTAATAGACAGGCAAGGGATGTGCATTTATTTATTTATTTTGCTTGCCAGTAGTTTAAGGTTAACAATTCAAGTCAGTTCATTTTTAGCCTCTTTCAGCAGGGATGCGGTATTTTTTGGTTTTCCGCATGCTGCCAATATATCACCTCCATTATTTAAGGATACATGTTCCTTGAATGAGATGTGTGGATATGATATGGATCAGACTAGACAATCAGTGAATTACTCTTAAATGATTGTGCCGGATTGTGTTCATTGGGTTACAACTTCATTGTTGGATATACAGCCATAGAACAGCAAATGGCTTTGTTGGACTAACTCTGGAGTAACATTACTGCGTCTTCCCTTTGTTTTCTCATTCTCTATTCTCTAAAATACATCTATACATCTGATGGACGAGGCTTTTTTGTCAAAATCCACCATAATCTGATGGAGAGGCTGAAATTGAGAAGGTGACATAAAGCAAGGGTTGAAATCATTATGTTTGGATTTCCCTCTCTTTTTTTAAAAGGTTCTTGGGGAGGGGAAAAGGCCTGGTGTTGCTTATCTTCTATCAACTAAGTCAAAACTAAATTGAAGTGGATGGAAGTACACCAGGAAGAGACACCAGAACTATTGTGCCTCCAGCACGTAATCTCTGCTGGTCTTCTTCTGGGGCATAGGGTGGGTGATCCGTGATTGCTGTCCTGTTGCACCAAACCCAAGTGTGATGGGAATGGAACAAAATTCTTTCCCTCCCTGTCACCTTTCCAGTAGTCTGATAGAGTCAGGATAAATAGGGGTGTGGTGAGAGGTGGTAACACAGCAGCATAAATAGTATGGTGTGAAGCATCCTGTTCACTCTTCCACCCATGGATGCCATGCAAGACCCTGCTATAGACTGGTCCTAAGCAATAACAATGTTATTGATAAGCTTCTCAGTAAACCTATGTTGAAGTTTTATTGTTATTAGAAATACCCCAAGAGCCTGTTCTTGGGATATTCATGGACCAAATGTGCTAAAAGCACAAACAATTCCATGGCTTTGTAGACAAATAACAAGTCTCACAGGGGAAGATTTTCAAAGACATGAATGGGAGCTGATTGCCTGACATCCATCGATCTTCAGTGGGGTTTAGGTGCCTAATTGCTATTTGTGCCTTTGAAAAAACTCCATGCTGTCGTTAAGTTGTGGTACCTTAAGCGATAGAACAATCTGTGGATTTTAATGTTGGTATTCTCTCGCCGATAGGTAAAAGGGACTCAGTTAAGTTTTGCAACTCTGGAGTTAGGGGTGGTTGAGATTCTGTGGCCTGCACTGTGCAGGGGGTCAGACTAGATGATCATAATGGTCCCTTCTGACCTTAAAGTCTATGAATCTATGGAAGGGTTACAGAAATGGCAAAATTTGTTTCAATGTAAGAATTAAAGCAAAACAAATGGAAGAGATCACACACACGTTTATTTCAGTGCTAGCCCAATCTCAGCTAGGGAGATTGTTGAGGAAATATTTCGAAAAGTTCATTAAATATAACAGTGATCACTTTGTTAATTTCCTCAGATGTGTAGCTGAGTTCGTCTGTAGCTGGAAAAACTTAAAAAAACAATTAATAGTCTTGCAGCACCTTAGAGACTAGCAAAACATGTAGATGGTGTCTTGAGCTTTTGTGGGCACAACCCACTTCTTCAGATGACTGGAGACATTGGCTGGACGGCTCCCTACACTCCACATTCTAATGACATAAAAAATCAAACAATGGGTACTTAAGAACAATTAGTACCCTCTCTATTGGCTTCATGTACCATGGACACTCTAATTGACAATTTCTTTCCCCTTTTTTTCTTTTTTCCCCCTTCTTTTTCCTTCTCTCCCCCCCCCCCCCCCAGCCCCTAATTATTTAGAAACTGGGCCTTTAATAACTCCATTCATCTGAAGAAGTGGGTTGTGCTGATTTCAAACTTCTCTACCATCCTTCCAAATAAAAATTTTTATTGATTGCATTCTTGAGACCAGCTGGTAAACTTCATACAGACTAGGAATGAGAATACTGATAAAGTACTGAGTGATTCATCCTCAGTTGAGCTAGAATGGAATTTAGAGCTACCTATTTATTTTTTAACCATTATTATTATTTGTATTACTGTAGCAGCCGAAAACTGTTCAAGAGTAGGCCCCGATTGTGATGGACTCTGTATAAATGCTTAGTAAGAAATTGTTCCTGCCTCAAAGCGCTTAAACTTCAACTAATGTTGTCTACATGAAGCGTTACTGGGCAGCAAACCAGGATGGAAATCTATAGTGCATCATCTTGTTAGGCAATAACTTGCCATGTAGACACTGCTAGAGTGCTGTGAAAATCTTAGGCTGCAGCTTAGCATACAGTGCTTTCAAGCAGAAGCGACTGACTGTAATTTTATGGTGAGACCAGTGTAAGGAAGAATTATATGTAATTTTGCATGACAATTTATTGCCCATTTTTGTTGATTTTACTAGACTGCTGCTTAGACTTGTGATCATATGTTTAAAGATTGTGTCCACTTCTTATGCAGAAGAAAAAAAATGAAAAGTAAAGTCTGAGGGGCTTTCGAAGCTACTTGATTCTCTTAGCTCTGGTCCATTCACAGTCTTTGTATCAGTATAGAATCCGAGGGCTGGAAAAGACCTCAGAAGGTCATCAAATCCAGTCCCTGGCCCAAAACTGGACCAACTTTAACTAATCATATAACCATGTTGGTTAAGGTGTGGGTTTTTTTTTACCAGTATCTCATGGCAATATACAGGAGGCCCCTGACTTGTGACCACCCATGTTCTGACCCCCCAGCACTTACAACCATTTCTGTAAGTGCAGAAGTGGCTGATCCCCCACCGACTTACATCCTCGGATCATATTTACAATGGTGCACGGCACCGATCGTAAATGAGGGTTTGAGTTACAATGCCCCCGACTTGCGATGCTTCCCAGCAACCAATCGCATCGCAAGTCAGGTGCCTCCTATAATGCCTAATGTGGATGCATTATAAAGGTGTCTCACATAGCCTTAGTTTATTCCATTTCCTATATAAGAATAAGGTATACCCCATGAGTACATTTATATGGGTATAACTGCATTCATATCACTGAAGGGAGTGAGAAATGGGAAGGCAGGTGGCTTAACGATACCTGTACAACTTTTGTGTACAGATGAAGCCTCCATTAGATCTCTGATGTTACAGTATCACTATCTTTCATCAGTGGCTTTTGAAATACTTTACAAATATTAATGAGAAAAGCCTCACACTGCTTCTTCGAGGTAGGCGAGTGTTGTTATTTCAGTGTTGTGCATGTCAGTGGTTAAAGGGACTGACAAGCATTTAGGCAACTCTCCACTTTTATAACCTGTGGTCTGTCTGTGCGGGAGGGGGACAGGCAAATGGCGAAAGCAGCCACTGCTGTGCAAATCATCTGCCACTCAATTCTAGAGATACCCGCCCCAGAAATGTGACTATTTAGAGGCAAAACTCTCAAATAGCACTTATAGGTAGGTCATCTTTATCCTTGTTCTGCAGATGAAGAAACCAAGAGTGGCTGAATTTAAATCAAGGCATTGTTGGGAATAGGATAGTCCTGTGTCCAAACTTGTAGAATGCCCTTGGTTTTAGCCATTAATTACAGTCTTACTTCGAACAGGGGAATTTTTGTAAAAGTACTACAGGGGGGACCTCCCAAAACTGGAACTCCCTCATCCGGCATCGTCCTTGATCCGGCAGTCCTGGCAGGGAGCCCCAGTGGCAAGAGGGCTGGTGGCTTGGAGCCCGGCGGGGCTAGGGCTGGTGCTGGTGCCAGAGTCCCAGTAGCGCAGCAGGGCTGTGGTAGCCCCAGTAGTAGGGCCAGAGACGCAGCAGTTACGGCAGTCCTGATAGCGGAGCTGAGGCCAGGGTAATCAAATTGCTGGGGCTGCAGCAGCAGAGAAGCCCAGCAGCGGGTAGGGATGGTGGTCTGGGGAGCCGGTAGAAAGGGACCTCCTCTGTTCTGGCAAATTCCCTCATTTAGGGCTGGTCAGGTCCCAACAGTGTTGGACCAAAGAGGTCCAACCTGTATTCTTTTTCTTTGGGATCCCTTTTGTTTACCCTTTAATGTATATACTGGTGTTGTGAGGTGTTGAATTGACACACCTTTCTAATGAAGATTTCTGTACATCCACAAGAGGATACATTGCAAGTATTTGCAAGGAAACTTCCCCATTTTTTACTCAACCTTGACCTGGAAGAGCTACTCCTTGGGCGATTTCAAGCTCTCCTAGGATTACCAAAAAAAGGTGACTCTTGAAATAGGGACAGCTAGCAGCTAAGACCTAGTCTGGGACTACCAGTTCTCTTCCCTCACCAACCATGCATAAAATGTGATGGCTCTTGGTCATCCCCTACTTAAGTTTACCTAGAGCTGGTGAGCTAGAAGCAAAAACCATTTCCTAGAGTCTTGAATTTTTTAATGAATTGGTAATCAAACTGACAATGGGAAATTGATGTGATTGCTGTCTGAGCTGCATCTGAATAAAATAAGCTAAGCTTCTTAAAGCCGACATAGATATAGGAAGATCCATGTGGTACTTGCTATAGAGTTATGGTTATAGAGCAGTGTTCTGTTATATCCCCTTGTTTTCAGACACTGGTGACCAGAAACATTCATAAGAACATAATAATGGCCACACGGGGTCAGACGGATGGTCCAGCTAGCCTAGTGCTTTGTCTTCCAGCAGTGGCCAGTGCCAGATGCTTCTGAGAGAGTGAACAGGAACAGGGCAATTTATCATACACTGCTGCTTATTTCGAAATAAGCTCTTCCGGAATAGTTATTCCAAAACAGCTTATTTCGAAATAGTACGTCCACACTGCAGGGAAGCCTCAAAATTAGTCTGAGGCAGGCTCCCCTAATGTAGACGTGTTATCTCGATTTAGTGCCCCATGAAGCACTGGGGAGGAATAACTTAGAATGGTCCCGGTGAGGGGCTATTTCAAAATAGCAGCAGTGGAGTACCTACACACACTTTATTTTGAAAGAGCTATTTCAAAATAAGCGCTATTCCTCGTAGAATGAGGTTTACAGATTTTGGAATAAGCTATCTGTTATTTAGAAATTATTTCGAAATAACGGAATGACTGTGTAGACGCTCGCATTATTTTGAAATAACACTACTTATCTCAAAATTACAGTGCAGTGTTGACGCACCCTAAGAGACACCCAAAGCATGGGGTTCAGATTTGGGGCTGGCACTTTCCATGCTTAGTTTCTAGCCAAAGGGGAATATTGTTTGGAGAAAAAAATGCCATTTTTGAGTTGCTGAGGCTGTTTAACAATGCTAATTAGACTGGAACGGATTCTGCTATCCTTAGTCCTGATGAGTAATAAATACTGTCCCACCTCTGCCAAGTGGCAGCAGATTTGGGGGTCTTTCAGCATGCTTTCCCACTGAAGGAGAAGGGAATGATGCAGAGCTTGGATATTTTCTCATTACTGCGTGATTATTTACACTGTGTGCACCAGCCCTTGAACAGAGGTGGTTAAAAATTGTCCCTGGGATATCCCCTCTTTTGGAAATGTCTGGCCAACAGCCAGGGCCTGGCTTACTAGAAGCAACTCTGGCTCCACTCCAGTTAGCGAGGTTAAGGCAAGAGCACACCCTCGTGCTGTTTGCAACAGCTTCCCTAAAGCATGTGCATCATGAAAACAACCAAAGGAATAATAGCATGTTTCTTCACAGACAGTACACGGCTGCTGACCTCAGGATTCCAGCAAGCTAAGGTGCTACTCAGTGTGAGAAAAGATTGCAGAACTGGGCCTGCTCTTTTTAGAGTGTGCGATGTCCAACATGGCTGAATAAAATAACATTTATCGTATATATTGCAGTAGTGCCCTAGAGACTCAAGGATAAGGGCCTTGTTGTGCAAGATGCTACACAGTAGAGTAAAACAGAATGCTCACAATCCAGGATGAGGGTGAGGGAACAAGCAGCTAAATAGCTCTGGGAGTGGGGCAAAGAGAACAGTAAAGACAGAGGTGTAGATATGCTTGTTTAAGTTAGTTGTTCCAGGGTCACAGGTGGCCACTATTTTAGCCAGTTCTATTCTGCTGTGATTTGTAGGCCCAGCAAGAGAAGACAGGGTATGTCTACACTACCCCGCTAGTTCGAACTAGCGGGGTAATGTAGGCATACCGTACTTGCAAATGAAGCCCGGGATTTGAATTTCCCGGGCTTCATTTGCATAAGCGGGGCACCGCCATTTTTAAAACCCCGCTGGTTCGAACCCCGTGCAGCGCGGCTACACGGGGCACGAACTAGGTAGTTCGAACTAGGCTTCCTAGGTCGAACTACCGTTACTCCTCGTGGAATGAGGAGTAACGGTAGTTCGAACTAGGAAGCCTAGTTCGAACTACCTAGTTCGTGCCCCGTGTAGCCGCGCTGCACGGGGTTCGAACCAGCGGGGTTTTAAAAATGGCGGCTCCCCGCTTATGCAAATGAAGCCCGGGAAATTCAAATCCCGGGCTTCATTTGCAAGTGCGGTATGCCTACATTACCCTCCTAGTTCGAACTAGGAGGGTAGTGTAGACATACCCTAAGTTTTAAGAAGTGGCTTAAAAGAGGACAAGAGGCCTCATAATTTTTTAATCAGGTGTTCAACTCATTCATAGCAGGCAGCATTAGAATAAATATAAGATTGGATGGTGGATGGTGTGTCTGTAAGGAGGTAGTTAGTGAGTCAACAGTATAAAGATGGTAATTAAAGCTCTTTGAATAAGCAAGCGTGTAAAGGTGCTAAGAAAAAGAAGGGTGCTAAGAAAAAGATGCACCCAATAATACATTAAGGATACGTCTACACTACAGGGTTTTTGCGCAAGTAAATCAGCAGAGGAGAAGGCTTTTGGTGGTACAGTTATTCCTCTCCCCATGAGGAATAACTCCTTTTTGCGCAAGAGTTCTTGCACAAAAAGGCAAGTGTGGATGCTCCGCAGGGGTTTCTTGCACAAAAAGAGCCTATCCAAAAAAGCCCAGGTGCTCTGATGGCCATTCTGTGAATAGCCATCAGAGCTCTCTTGTGCAAGAGTGTCCATGTAGTGTGGACACTCTCTTGCACAAGAGCACACCACTTTTGCAATGTACTTTGAGGTCTGGATGAATTTTTGCGCATGAAGTTTTTGCAGAAGAACTCTTCTGCAAACGGCTTCTTGCGCAAAAACCCTGCAGTGTAGACAAAGCCTAAAGGAATGATTAGAGAGGTAGGAAAAGATTTATGAGTGGCTGGAACCTCGAAAGCAAATGGTGGATGTGATTTTGAGAAAGAGGACCTGGTGATGGTGTCCAAATGTATCAAGGAGGATGAGAAAATAATAGAGGCCTTAAGACTTAGCCAAGAAGAGTAGAGACTGTGTGTGAATGGTTTCAGGGATGTAGACAGGGCAGAAACTTGAGATTTGAAATATGGGAGCAAGCTTGGACATCACTGAGTGCTAGTGTCTTTACTTAGCTTGGAAAATGTATGTTTTGCTGTGGCAGAGATCAATCTGTAAACTGCATATAGATAATATTTTCTTACATCTATTGGATGTAAACTGCAAAATTAAGGCTCTAGTCTTATTTTACAGCAGCTTTACAGTGGCTCAGCTCTATTGCTTTCAGTGGAACTACTCCACTATTTGACAGCAGAATCAAGCCCTCTAGTGCATTATGGATACTCTGCATATTTTTTTTCTTTAAACAAAATGCAACAAAACTCGATTAGAAGGACTAGTTAGAATGGACTTGAGGCAAGTCAGGAAATGGGGTGGTTGCTCAGTGCCTGGGGATTAAATGCAAAGGAAAACATAAAGGTGAAAAGAGACCTTGTAGAACTCTATTCATTTTCATTGAGGAAGGCAATCGGAAATAGCCAGTGCTGAGAAAAGAACAAAAATTACTCCTGGCTAAAACAGAGCAGAAGGGAGGATGACTAAAACAGCTACAAAATGTGCATGATGTGTGCTTTCAGCATCACTATTGCAGTTACACCTCTCTCTCTTTCCTTCGAACATTCTCACTCACCTTAGGCTGTGAAGCAAATCTCTCTCCGGTAGGTGAAAAAATGTATAGTCTGGATGTTAAATGGGATTGCCTTACATAAGCAGGACTGCCAAAACATGGATCTATCCTGAAAGATGCTGTTCAGAGTGCTAATAATACTAGTTTAGCTTGCTCTGTGGCCTTTCGTTCCAAAGGTGCTTTTTAAACTGAAATAATGAACAGCAATCATTTCATTGACCGTGGAAATGCAGCCAGGACGGGGTGAAATATGGCAAATGATGATAATCCAAAGCTCTGTGCTTGTGGCAATGAATCTCTGACGTCTGACAGGATCACAAAGAAAAAACAGTTTCTTGCCATTTCAACCAGAAAGGACACTGTCTCAACGATCTAATTACCTGTATCCTACTCCAGAAGACTTTCAAATTTGTACTTGAAAGGGAATCCTCTGAACTGTCATTCATGCTAAAATTCGACACTCTACATGGGGGGCTCAACAAAGACACCAACTACCTTACCCATTACAAAGATAGCTTCCCCAATTATCGCCCCTAATACCATTAGCTCACAGACATTTACCTTTCCCCACCTCTAATATCATTAACTCACAGACATTTACCTTCCTCCTCCTCCCCCCCCCCCCACATCCCCCTTCTGTTCTGAAATGTGATTTGTCCTTTTCATATGTGTTCACTTTTTTTTAATTGTATCCTTTGGTATATATGGTTGTGACAATTTTCTTCCACTATTTGATCTGAGGAAGTGGGTCTGGCCCAGGAAAGCTCATCACCTAATAAACCATCTTGTTAGTCTTTAAAGTGCTACTTAGTCCTGTATTTTGTGATGTCCCTAGTATTTCAACAATTGGGGGGTCAGGCACCCATGGGAGAAGTTCACAGCAACCCAAAGCTGTACTACAAAATCAAGGGTTGATTAAGGTAATGCTTTTCTAATGCACCTTTGAACATGTTATTTCACAATATATATTTCACATTCCACCAGGACAGTATGCATATGTTAGATGTCTTGTTCCCTTAGTCATCCTTATCTCAACTATTCTGCTCTCCTTGTGTTTCTGGCTTCCTCTGGCTGTGGTCTTGGGTCACTACATATCAATGATTTGTTCCCTTGGGTCTGACATATCAGTTTCTGCCTCCTCCAAGAGAGACGGACCATGTTGGGTGGCAGTATTGTGTAATTTACTGCCTGCCAGGAATATCTCACATACAGTTCTTCAGAAGGATGATCTAGTCATATATGCCACCAGAATGTATTTTAACTGTGATAACTGTTTTTTTTTTAAGTAATGCCACAGGTGAATCATAGTTCTTTATTATCACGGAGTTATTTTGAGGACATGAAATTTGAAAGTTTGGGGTCTGCCTTCTGGAATATTGAAATGCATAACCTTTCAATAATGTGATATAGTAGTGGACATTAAAAAGGAAATGGTTGAAATCTATCACTTGGTCCCACAGTTATTTCTCCTTTTAACAATAGGGGGAAAGGTTGAAGTTTAAGAAATCATTTGCAATACCATCTCATCTTAGTTTTATATGGATTAATTTGAATGTTGTCTGTCTTATCCAAGAGCCAATTTCCACCAATCTCATTATTTGAAGATAGGATTTTCCTACCCCTCTTTTCTAAAATGCAAGAATTGTAACGACTTGATAGAATCACATTGTGATGATGTGGGGTACTTCGTCACCATATCTGTCAGGCAGAGTTTGACATGAAGAATCATCTGAATAGCCATAGAATATTAGGATTTGAGGTTTTGAGAAGACAGGTGTATGGAATATGATTTGAGAGGTCCTATTGCATAGAGTGACAACAATAAGGGGAGAAAGCACCATCAGAAGAAATCACTCCAGATTTCTGTTTGGTTCTGTATTTTTCTTGGCAAGGTAACGAACGTATTGTCTAGATATCCTGAGGACAACTTAAATAACGGATCTGTTCAATTGCATGTAGCCACCTGTTTAATGCATGTGCATGTGCTGCTGTCGACGGCAGACTTGTAGCCATTAGACTGCTGATTCTTTGATGGCATTTGACTGCCCAGGTCATCTTTTAATTCTAACTAGATCTTTAAAGGCTACCCATCACTGTAGTATTTTCTCACAGAGTTTTAAGGAAAGCTTGTTTGCTAAACAGATACCTTGGAAACAGATTTTCCTCTGAGAGTGTTAGGAAACTGACAATTTGGCTGCAGGCGTAGTTCACTGTTTAGATTTTCCATCTGTTTTAGGGTTTAGTATAGTCTACTTTGCTGAAGTGTCTACTTGCTTCCCAAGTTGGCCTAGAGAGGTTCCTGATGGATTTCATGGTCCTCTGGGGTCATACTGTGGATCTGCTGCTTGGGATAATTTTATTCATTAATATATTGTAACATGAATGCATTGTCATAGGGAGCTCTTGAAACGTATCTGAAAAGATTCTGGATTTATCTAATGTCCTCTAGAGTTCTTACAATAACCAAATTCACTCCATGCCCAAGCCTCCTAGCTGGAAGAACCTTTTGCAGCTGCTTATTGTAGATAATTTTAGTTATCTTATCTAACTAGGTAACCCTGCCTCTGGAACACCTCAAACATCATTCGCAAGTCAGAGGGACACAGAGATTTAGCCCCATCTCACCCACACAAATCTGGGATTACCACGTGTAGCACACGTGCAGCACTTTGAAACTCTAGCCCTGAAAAGCTGGCAGCTCTGGCTGTGTTTGCATAATAGAACTGTCAAGCAAGTTACAGGCATCATCTTACTAATGCATTTGAGAGATAATTCCATTGTGTGATTGTAACATTTTGTCTCTCACTCAATCTCACTCGAGGTAAAAAGTTCTCAGAGCCATAGTTGTCAGATAACATTTATTCCTCTGACAGCTGTTTCCAAGCATTGGCAGGTCAGCTCTAGTTTTTTAGGTCCTTTGTGGTATCTTGCTGCAGTATGGACAGTAATGAATGGAATTTATATAACCAGTCTCCTCTGGAGGGTTGTACTTTTCTGTAATGCAATATAAATACAGATGCTCGCTGCTGCAAAATTGTTTGCAGGGGCTCTTTTAGGGTGAGTTAGAGCCATTTCTTCTCCAGAATGCATGTCTTCTAAATGGACTCTCACACTGTAGCAATGGTTGCACTAGAAGAACCTACACAGAACACAGCACCATGGACTAATCTTTACTGTTGGGATAGAATGAGCATACCCTGCACAACTTAAAAACTGAGCATTTACCCTGCAGTATCGACATATAGATTTACAATGGGAGATAATGCAGGAAATGTGATTTGTAGGATGTATAGAACTGATCTTAGCATCATAGAACACTAGAACTGGAAGGGACCTTGAGAGGTATTCGAGTCCAGTCCCCTGCCCTTTCACTATTATAGTTGATAACATCTTAGAATCATTTAGACTCCTTTCTGATCAATCTTCGCCCCATCCTTTCCCACTTTGCTTTGGGTGTTTTAATGTCACTGTTATAGTATGTTCCCCAGATACCGCCACATTGGGAGCCCAGATTGAGAGGGATGAGTTCTTCTTTCATCCACCACAGGGCAACGGGAAACACTGTACATATTCGGGTAGCACCATGTTGCTCCAGCCACTGTCATAAGTATGTAAGAGTAAGAGTGACCATACTGAGTCAGCCCAAAGGTTCATCTAGCCCAGTATCTTGTCTTCTGACAGTGGCCAATGCCAGGTGCCCCAGAGAAAGCGAACAGAACAGGGAATCAAGTGTCCTGGCATGGCCTCATTGTGCTAAGCACTGGGCATACACATAAGAAGGGTCAATCTCTGAAGAGCTTTCAATCTAAATAGGCCAAAGGTGGGAGAAAGGAAGATTTTTTTCTCTCAAACTACAGCTGTGAACTGAGGCACGGAGTAGCTAAAGGTGATATTTTCAAATGTCTTAGTCTTCCTTTCACAAACAGCATCAGTCAGTGTGAAAATGTTTCCCTAAATGACTTGCCCAAGCTCACACAGGAATTCAGTGGCAGAACTGGGAATCTGAACCTAGCTCTCCTTAATCCTAGTCCTGTGTTAACTCTTCTTCGCTCAGATGTGCTAGGCACCTCACTGTAATTAAGGTACTAATACAAAGGGTAGTTATTAACTCTTCTGTATTGCTGGATGCACGGCCGAGATTCGAATGTCCTTAGTTCTGCAGTGTCATTTTCTAAACAGTCTGACATGTCAGAGGGGGGACAAGTCGCTCTTTATCACACTGTTCATTAACATGTATAGACAACAACAACACAACAGCCAGAAATGCACACGAACTGCAGTAACCCTGCAGCAATCCGTCAGAAAGCTTTCCAAGTGTTTTGACTGAAGCTGGTAAAAGAACCTGTTCTGCTACTCTGGCTCAAGAGGCACCATAATAAAATTGTTCAGAAAAACAAACTTTCAGCAATCAATTGCACAGGTCTCCCAACAGGTCAGCGCTAGCCTGCTACGGCTGGATTTTATTGCTGACCTTGCTAATGGGAGAGGGAGGTGGCAGAGCCTAAGGAGGACACTCACATGGTATGTAGGAGGTTAAGAAGGTCAGCGTTCTCAGGTTTCCACTGTCAGTCGAGATGCAAAAGTCACAAGTTACGATTGGGTTACAGCTCCTGACTATTTAGTCTTGGACATGGACTTGAAGCCACTTCATGTCAGTACAAAGGAAGGAATGTAACATATTCTATCTCTACTACAAGGGGAGGGAGAGATTTTTTAGGCTGGTATGTGACCTTCACTGCTGGCCCATGCAGGTGCCACTGAGGGGCCCTCCCCATTCAGCCCTTGATACTGATACTAGATTAAAAAGAGAGAATGAAAAAAGTCGTTGTTTAGAAGGTTCCTCTTTGCTTTTCCCCCCTTTATCTCCATGAACAATTTGTCTTTTGATTTGCTTGGGTTTGTGGGTTGAGAGGCTGTTTTCTTTTCAAGGACTTACTCTCGTACCATGTATTATATTTTCCTCTACCGAATAACTTTTAGCTCAGTGAAAGAGGAATTGTCTTTGAGCTATTTGGGAAGCATTTTAGAAATGTATTTTGTTCACATACTAACTGATCACACTGTGTTTTCGCCATTGTAAAACTGGAGCTGTGTGATGTACATTGTGCCAACAGTGTGCGCATAAAGCAAATCTGATGAAGGAAAACCAAAGCACACAAACACAGGAGCCACTGAGGTCCCAGGTTAATTGTGATACAGGTCAGTGACCTGACCTTAGATCTTAGGAGAGATATGAAATTGAACAGGGTCTTCTCCACTCTACCTCCAGTACTGTTTTCCAGGATCACTTGTATTATATCTCAATGGTTTCTGCTTATTTCTGATTGATGAGGAAGCCTAGATGGATTTTGCATGCCAATCATAATTTACTGGCTTCAATATTCTGCAGTGTCGACATGGTTAAAAACTGTTTAGTATTTGCGCACCGTTATCCTCTGTTGGATGGAAGCAGAACTGTACAACCTTGTGTCATAGGCCATAACCGTCAACAGCTACTGGGCAGTCTCCTTTAATGCTCCCCCACCCCATGTCCCTCCTATGGGGAAGGGAGGGCATTAGGTGGTAGGTACTTTTACTGTTAACACACTGGGATCTGAGTTCTGCTGTTTCAAAGGCTATGATTATTCTTGGAACTGGAGGGGGAATTCTCAGCTCGAGCAGAGATATGTGTGCGAGCTCTGATAGAGCGAGCAGCTAAAAATTGTAGTGTAGCCACAACAGCACAGGCAGCGGTGAGAGGTGGCACAGGCTAGCTGCCCTGAGTACAAGATCCAGATAGGTTTGCGCTCGGGTTGGCTATCCGGTGCCACCGCTGCCCAAAATGCAGCAGCTACACAACTATTTTTAGCATTGTAGCCCAAGGAGAGCTTGTGTGAGTATGTAAACGCCAGTGTAAATGCAACTTCAGAGGCTTGGAATGGTAACACACAGCGATGACCATAAAATCCTCTGTAGACAAGGAATTTGGGTGAGATTCCTTCTAAAGATTTTAGGCAATGCCAAGCACATCCCCTTTGAAAAGTATTGGCATTTCCTATACTTAAAGCAGGATTTGAAGTGTCCCCCTTCAAATGGTTGCACGGGTTTTTACATACAATAGAAAAGGGATTGGTGCCCTTCTAAAACTATCCTGGATTTCTCCAGCATAGAACAGGATGAGTCAGACCCTGATGTATCCCGTGATCAGCATATTTAAGACCCAAATTACAATCAATTTTGCTTTAGATCAAGTGAATTAAAACACTGAGCCAGGCAAGCTCTGAGTTCTGCATTAACGATCTCATTATAGTCTGGGCCAGTCCTGCATTTATGCTTGTTTACTTTAAATGTTGTGTGTTCGGAATCCGGTTTTGATTTTAATATTTACCTTCCTTTCTTTCCCTCTTTGAAGATTGCTTTTTGCTTTGGATTATTTACAGGGCACACTGTTTTTAAATTCAGAATATATCACACAGGGATATGAAATGCATTTCAGGAATGACGCAGAACATATTATTCTATTGTTTTTAACAATACTCTCACTCTAGTTTTTGAGAAAATCAATGTAAATTAAATTGGAAAACCTTTACAACGAGGATTTGTTAAAAACTTTTTAATGCCCAAGTAAAATCCTAAACTTTCAATTCCAGGTGGTGATGTAGGAGGGCAATACATTAGCAGATGCTGTTGTTACTTTAGAGGATGTCGCTGCCAAGGGCATGAATATTGAAAAATTCTACTACAGCAGACTTAAAAGGAAAATGCTCGTTCATTTTCCTTTTCTCCTGCAGCAAGTGAGGTTAAAAAGGGGGAGAGAGACTAGTTATTGTATGATTGTATTTTGTAAGTAGACAGCATGCTCATATTTGAGAAGATCCTGTTTTTACCATCAGTCATAAGATGGTTAGATGTAGTTTGTGCAAAAAATTAGATTTCAAGCTGCCCCAAAACATGGGGCTAATAATCAGAGCCGGTTGTTTGGTACATCTCATCCCCAGCTTGCACACAACTGTTGCTGCTTTTGTTGAATAGAATAAAATGTTTGTGTACTATCTGTCACACCTTTCGTACTGAAGGCATCTCAAAATATTTTAGGGACTGACCACCGGTCTCAGTTAGCCCCCGTCCCAGTTAACGGAGCCTCAAAGAGGAGTTCTAACAGAATTGGTGTTTGCCAGTGTGTACACTGGATCATGGCCAGAGCCTCTAGGTCACAGGCCAGGATGTTAGCTCCAGTCAACATTCTGGTTATTGTTATGATATTACCTATACTGCAGTAATGCCTAGAACTCCCGCTCAGGATCTGTTCTCCTTGAGATGGGGACTCTACACATATGGAGAGGGGACAGCTTCTGCATCCAAAACCTTACAGTCTTGATTAATGGCAACACCCAGCAGGTGAATGAAGCAAACAGGTGGGATACGCTCTCACTCTCTGGCCTTGTTGTACAATGAAAGGGGCTTCACACCTTCCGAGCTTTTGTGGCTCTTGTATTATTCACTCTAGGTATGTCGACATTTTCAGAAGTGCACAGCGTACAGGCATTGCGGGCCCAGCAGCGGTGCCAGACACATCAGAACCTCAGAGAATATACCAGGGGTGGGCAAAATACAGCTTGTCGCCAAAATGCTCTCCCTCAGCCCACCATGACCCCATGGTACAGTGCGGCACACAGGCAGTCTGTCGGCCTGTCATGGCCCCAGTCATACTGCTCCCAGCTGCTGGGGCAAGTGTGACTCTGCCTGCCCCTTGGGGGACAGAGGGCAGCGGGTTTCTGCACACTGTTCCTCTCCCCCCACACCCAGCACCATGCGCACAACTCCCATTGGCTGGCCAAGCGACAAGCAGAGACAAATTTGCTAGTGGCAGCTGGCAGCTTTTAGAAACATGAGGCCACAATGGCATGGCTGCCTGTGTACTCTGCTGCACCACTGGTTGGGAGCTGCCTTAGGTAAGTGCCTCCTGTCCAGGACCAGAGCATATACCTGGCACCCCCTTCCACACCCTAAACACTTGCTCTAGGTCACAACCCCCTCCTGCACCCAAACTCCCTCCCAGCCCCTGAATCCCCTTCTACATCCTTGCCCCAGGTCACAACCCCCTCCTGCACCCAAACTCCCTCCCAGCCCCTGTATCCCCTTCTACATCCTTGCCCCAGGTCACGAACCCCTCGTGCACCCAAACTCCCTCCCAGCCCCTGCACCCCCTTCTACTTCTTGCCGCAGGTCAGAATCCCCTCCTGTACCCGAACTCCCTATCAGACCCTGCACCACTTCCTACATAAGAACATAAGAACGGCCGTACTGGGTCAGACCAAAAGTCCATCTAGCCCAGTATCCTGTCTGCTGACGGTGGCCAGCACCAGGTGCCCCAGAGGGGATGGACCGAAGACAATGATCAAGTGATTTGTCTCCTGCCATCTTTCTCCAGCCTCTGACAAACAGCCTCTACCCCCTGGCTAATAGCCTTTTATGGACCTAACCTCCATGATTTCCTGCACCCCAATCCTTTCCTGGAGCTCCCTCCTGCACTTAAACTCTGTTCCAGACCCCACATCCCCTCCGTTAATAGAACAGAAAAGCCCATGACCATTTTCCAAAATGATTAGACTGCCCTCCCCCCCCCCAAAAAAAAATTATTGTCCACCCTGGTGTACGCCCTACCTGACTCTGTGCCTACGTAGTTCCTCCCCTATATATACTGCTACTTTTAGCAGTGTAGTGTCCCACTACCTGCCCACGGCCAGAGCCTTTTCCCCCTGCCACCCTTCCCCTTCTTCAGATCTGTTCACTGCAGTATATAGCCACACACCGCTGCAGAGACACAGCCAGTTTTTTGCTGTGGGGTGTGGCTGCAGTTAGCCTACTTGCTGTCAGAAGTGTGGACAAGCAGGTGTATGTGTGGCTTATAAACACAGGGATAAGCATGTACACCGAGTAGTCCAGCCAATTTCAGATGTGCTACACTAGATATGGGTGGCAATGTTATCTAATAATTGGAGAAGGAAACTCCAGGTCAGGACATCTTGATGCAGTTTCTGAACTAGCTGTGCAACCCGAAGCAGAATGCTACCCCTCTGTTTCGTCATCTAAAAATGGGGAAAATAACTTTACCCTCATTTACCTAAACACTTTCATCTCCTCAGATGGAAGGTGGAAGTATTATAATTAATAATATTAGGTAAGTTGTTAGTGCAAGAGGATTGGTTTCATGAGTAGAATAACATTATTGGTACAATATACCGCTTAGCTGCATAGTGACAATCCTGTTTGTAAACTGACACAGCGAAAACAGGAGTAAATGTTCCCCTCCCACCCCTATTGCCAGATGTGTACTGAGCTTAGCCAGTCTTTTCCAGACTTGTGAAACTGGATGGACGAACTCCACTTTGCTCATTACTTTTATTAGTCCCTATAGTCATTGTGTTCTTCTCTGTGCTATAAAAAAGCCTACGTCCTTAGGTTAGTGAGAATGGCAGTGACGTATACATCTACAGCCCTATAAAATTGTACTCCAGCGATGCTTCTTATCTGTGCTGCATTTAGAGTCAGAACAATTCTTCTTCAAGTACTTGTTTATGTCCATTCCCATCCAGTGTGCACATGCCGCATACACGATTGTCAGAAAATTTTCTCTTAGCAGCACCTGTTGGGTCAGCTGTGTAGCTCCCTGGACGCGTGCCTTCGTGGTGCTGAATATATAACCATGCCGACCCAACTGCCCTTCAGTTCTTTCTTACTGCCTGCGATGGTTGTTGGAGCAACATTCCCTTACCTCACAAGTGCTTCCCTTAGCTTGTTCTTTAGCTCTCTAGGGGTATGTCTACACTACCCCGCTAGTTCGAACTAGCGGGGTAATGTAGGCATACCGCACTTGCAAATGAAGCCCGGGATTTGAATTTCCCGGGCTTCATTTGCATAAGCGGGGCGCCGCCATTTTTAAAACCCCGCTCTTTCGAACCCCGTGCAGCGTGGCTACACGGGGCACGAATTAGGTAGTTCGAACTATGCTTCTTCGTGGAACGAGGAGTAACGGTAGTTTGAACTAGGAAGCCTAGTTCGAGCTACCTAGTTCGTGCCCCGTGTAGCCGCGCTGCACGGGGTTCGAACTAGCGGGGTTTTAAAAATGGTGGCGCCCCGCTTATGCAAATGAAGCCCGGGAAATTCAAATCCCGGGCTTCATTTGCAAGTGCGGTATGCCTACATTACCCTCCTAGTTCGAACTAGGAGGGTAGTGTAGACATACCCTAGTTTAGGATAGATTTCAGTTCTTAGTGTAGCCTTCTGTTTGGTTACAGGCTCCACCCTATCCGTTTCCTTCCTTTCACTCCGGGGCATGCCTGGGGACCAAGCATTTCAACCTTGTGAGACCTACGGTAAGGCCATGCCAACAGGCAACCTACACAGTGCCCGAAGTGTTTGGGGGAGTGTACTAAACAGAGAAGTGAAAAATCTGCAGGCCCTTTCAACCCAGGGTGAAGAAAGAGTGGGTATGTCTACACCGCATTCCTCTTTCGAGTGAGGGATGCAAATGAAGCTGGGATTTAAATATCCCATGCTTCATTTGCATATTCATGTTATGGCGCTATTTCGAAATAACAGATGCGGTGTGGATGCAGTTATTTCAAGAGAAAACCCTTCTCTCAAAATAACCCTTATTCCTCATACAATGAGGTTTACCAATTATTTCGAGAGAAGGGTTTTCTCTCGAAATAACTGCGTCTTAACAGCATCTGTTATTTCGAAATAGCGCCATAATGTGAATATGCAAATGAAGCACAGGATATGTAAATCCCGGCTTCATTTGCAATTTTGAATGTCTTCATTTGCATCCCTCTCTCGAAAGAGGGTGCAAGTGTAGACATACCCAGTGGGACTGGCTACCGAGGCCACATCTTCCTTTGCTGCACTGGAGATCAATCTTTGAGAGTCCAAGTATGCTCGACACCACTCCCTGGCAGACTGTCTGGCACCATTTCCACTCGCTGGTACCACGTGAGTGGGAAAGGTTTGACCGAGACCGCCCCCATGTTGTCTAATGTGTCTCAGCCACCATGTGCATGAGCAGCGCATCCTGTAAAAGAGCACTCAGCACCTCAGGGTCAGGAATCAGCCCCCGTTGACTTCAGTTCCTCAGGAAGGACCGTTGAGTCTGGCACCCAGTGACTCCTTGGATAGGCAGTGCCAGGCGGAGAAGTTGGAGTTACCCTCCACCCTGGACACTTGTGAAGCTGTGAGGGAGTTGACAGAACTGATTGTACCATAGCCCCTGGCTGTCAGGGACAAGCTCCCTGTACCTCCATGCCCGGCGCCATCTGGAGGGAAGCTGGCTACGGTGTGGTCTTCTTCCCCTACATGACATTGTTCTCCTCAGCGCCACTCCTACTCTCCATCACCCAGGCTGTGGCAGCCAACTCGTACTGCACCCCAGCACCGCCCAGGCAATTGAGATCCCTGGCACTGATCTCTGGCATCCAGCTCTTGGCGCCGATCCCCAGTGCCAGGATATCGGTGCCGACTGCCAATGCAGAATTGGTCAGCACCACCATGGTCATCCATGTGCAGATCCGGGTTGTCGGACTCAGACCCAGACTCATTCTGTTCCCGCCGCAGGGGGCAGACATAAAGCGTGGCACCTGGAGCTTGGCCTCTGCACTGACAAGCACAGCTGCGATGGCCCTTTTGCATCTCCGGCCTTATCACCAGGCCCATGGTTTTTTCTCCAGGGGCCCTCGGTTGGTCATCTCCAAAACCAGAGCACCCCAACTTCTGAGGGATCGCCCAGCCCCTAAGGGATCGGAGACAGCAGCATCCCTCTAGCAGGCCACCCAGATCAGCAGAGAGGTTGCTGTGGCAACAACATCGACAGTGGACCAGGCTATCATTGCCGCAGCAAGGGTCAGCCCACAGGCCCCAGACATTGATCAGGAGGAGGCCAGCGAGCATGAGGGCCAGAGGACCCCGTGTCACCTCTAGCCCCATCATTCTCGGCCCCTGATGAGATCGTGGCAGGAGCTTCAGTTTTTGGACCTCCAGCTGAAGGACAAAGGCACCCCAGGGCCTTCTATGCAGGACTGCCCACAATATGGGGTTGCAGGCAGAGGACGTTACCGAACTGTAGGACCTGTGGTTGATATCTAAACGCTGGAGAGTCCAACCTGGGTAGCAGAGCCCCTGGTAAAAATATACAGAGCAATGTCAACACATTCTAGCAGACCCTGGTGTCTATCCCTCCAACTGCGAGGGGCGTTGAATGCAAATACTTTTTCCCGTCTGAGGGACATGAGTACTTCTTCTCATACCTGCAGCCTTGTTCCCTGGTGGTCACTGTCATTAATGAGAAAGAAAGACGGGGCCACAGGGGCCGACCGTGGAATCAAAGGAGTCCAGCTGGTTAGACCTGTGTATTTAATTAGCGGCCTGCCGCTGAAGATAGCTAATCAACAAGTTTTCCTTAGCTAATGTAACTTCCACATGCGGGACTCCATGTTGAACTTTAAGGAGTGCATACCATCTGACGCCAGAGCCGAATTCACGGCTGTCATGCAAGAGGGGAAGGCGATGGGAAGGACCTCCCTTCAAGCTTCCTAGAGGTGACGGATTCTGTCACGCACACTCTTTTGTCTGGCTTAGCCATGAGAAGGAGCATGTCGCTGTAGGCATCTGGTCTGCCTCCAGAAGTGCAGCACACTCTCCAGGACCTTCTGTTTGATGGTGCAGGGTTATTCTAAGCTGGGAAACTTAAAGGACTCCCGGATAATGCTGAAGTCACTTGGGGGGTACACACCCTCACACCTCAGTGAAAGTATTTCAAGCTGCAGCCCCACTAGCAACAGTCCTACCCTCCTTGTCCTAGAGAAGACTTATACAGAGGGAGGGCAAGGAAGAGTCGGTGCAAGGGCCAGGCAGGGGCCCAACAGAGCCATCGTTAGGCTCAAAGCAGACCTTTTGAAGATTTGCCCTGGGATGGTATACCCGCCATGGCTCCAGATTCTCCCCCTTACTTCTAGAATTGCCTATCCCACTTCTTCCATGCGTGGTCCCAAATAGCTTCGTACCGCTGGATTCTTTGCATGGTTAAAGTGGGATAGTCACAGGTTCTGCTCCTTCCCTCCCTCCCACTCTCTTCCCCATCCCTCTTCAGGGGCCCGTCTCATGAGGAACTCCTTATCCAGGAGGCGCAATTGCTTCTTTATGTAGGGGCAGTGGAGGAGGTTCCTCGGGAGCCAACAAGGCAAGGGATTGTACTGCCATTATTTCCTCATCCCCAAAGCAAAGGACACCTCAGACACATTTTAGACCTGAGAGCGCTCAACAGATTCATGGTAAAGTTGAAGTGCTGCATGGTCTCCCACTACAAAATTACCCCTTCCTTGGATCCAGGGGGATGGTACGCCGTGCTTGACAAGAAAGACGCATGCTTCCATATAGCCATTCGAACGCAGCATAGACAGTTTCTGTAGTTTGTGGTCAGCCACAAATGTTGCCAGTACATGGTGTTCCCTTTGGTCTATCGACTGTGCCTCAGGTCTTCACTGAGTGCATGTCAGTGGTAGCAGAATTTCTCCACAGGAGGCAGGTACAAGTCTATCCCTACCTAGATGACAAGTTGCTGCCAGGGCCCTCCAGGGAGTAGGTGGCATCTCACATCCAGCTAGTCAAATCTGCATTGCAGAGAGTGAACAAGTCGACCCTACCACCAACCCAGAGAACAGAATCACTGGGAGGATTGCACAAGTGAAAACATCCCTCCCAGAGAGGCGATTTCAAGCTGTAACAGAGCCAGTGCATGGCAGTGATGACAGACAAAACCACTGCCAGGTTTTATATCAGCAAACGCGTCAGGGGGCGGGGTGTTCTTCCCTGTGTCAAGAAACCCTTCAACATTGGGGGTTCTGCATTGCCCAGTCCAGTCACCCGAAGGCATCCTTTCCCCCGCGAGTGCAGAACAAGTTAGCGGGTCACCTCAGCAGATGGTTCCACCATCCCGAGTGGTCCATCCATCCAGATGTCAGACCCTCCCTCTCCCAAAGGTGGGAGCTTCCCTAGGTCAACCTGTGTGTCACCAGGAGCGACAGGAACTGCCTGGTGTTCTGCTCCTTTCAGAACCGTAGCCTTGGCTCCCTCTCGGATGTGCTCCAACTGCTGAGGAGACCTCCTCACGTACGCCTTCCCACAGGTCCCTCTCTTGCACAGGGGACTGCTCAAGATCTGGACCAAATCAGGCAAATGGAGACAGAAGTGGGGGGGGGGAGAGAGTTTGAGTGAAGGGTGGAGCTCTGGGAGGCGTGGGTGCAAGGAGGCATCTGAGGTGCAAGCTCTGGGAGGGACTGGGGGTGCAGGATAGGGTGAGGTGCAGCCCCCGGGATGGAGTCTGGCTGCTGGCTCTGGACTGGGGCAGGGAGTGGAGGGAAGTTTGGAGGTCAGAGGAGGAGGGAGTTTGGGGGCAGGACAGGATGGCGGGGGGCAGACTCTGGAGGGAGTGGGGTGCACAGAGGGATGAGGGGAGGAGATGAGGGTACCACACTTACCTAGGGGCACCCCTGTCTGGCAGTGTCTCCTGGGTAGGCAGCAGTCTCTGGGTGCTGCTGCCCCCGGCCCTCCTGCCACCCCACATACTCCCCCAGGCCGGCCCTGAGGCCCACCCGCCACCAGCATGCAGCAGTGCTAGATTGGCTTCTGGCTGCTCACTCCCCGTGGCTGCTAGCATGTGTGGCCCTGTGGCCGGGAGGGAGGAGGGGATGTGGTATCCATGCACCTCCATGAGGTCGCCGCGGAGACCCTGCACTCCCCTCCCTGTGCCCACAGGGACACACATGCTGGCAGCTGGAGTGAGTGAGCGCCTGGAAACCATTGTAGCTACGCTGTGCTGTTGCTGGGGGTGATGGAGACCCCAGGGCATTTTGAACCCCCCCTCGTGCAAGAGAAAGCACGGAGGAGCGTGTGGCATTGCAGAGGGTTGGGCAATGCAGAGGGCAGGTAGTGAAGGCAGGTGTGGTCGGGTGACTGCCCCACTCTGACCGGAAGGTGTTAAAGCAGGTTGGAGGGAGCCTGTGCAGAGCCCTGACCAATGAGGGAGAGGCTTTTAATGAGTCAATCAGGATGTAGCTTGCTGGGACAGCCCTGTATATAAGGAGCTGCCCAGCAGAGGGAGACAATTAGGCCCTGACCAGGGAAGGTGCGGGGACTTGGTTCATGGAGAAGCACCTTTGGCACAGCAGGGCTGCACAGGCTTAAGGGGGCTAGAGAGGGAGGCTCCCACCTGATACCTACCAGGCCACAGGTCTTGCCACAAGGGCCAGGAGGATGCAAAGGGTCCCAGGGGAAGTGGCCCAGGGAACTAGAGGCAGTAAAGGGGAATAGAGGAGGGCAAGACAAGGCTGCCACCAGAGGGTCCCTGGGTTGGGACTCAGAGTAATGGGCAGGCCTGGGTCCTCTCCTTCCCCCTTTCACCCCACCCTGCCACCAAAACGTGACCAATACAAACGGTGGCTTGCCGCTGAGGTAAGGGGCTAGATTTTGGGGCTGCAGTTGACCACAGTGGTGGCTGAAACTGAGAGCTGCTGATACCCTCTTGGGAGGAGGGCATGGCCCATACTCATTGTGGCTGAGACAGAGGGGCTAGGCTTGGAGGGTGCAGTGGCTGTAGACTCAGGATGGCCTATAAAACCCCCAGAAGATGAGAGACCATTGGGGTGGGCACTGCCAGAGGACAGTGTCCTGAAGAGGATGTCGTGGTTGGGGAGCACTGTGGGTCCAGAACAGGAGCGTGAAGTGAGGACAAGGGGAGGCACCGGCCAGAAGGAGGCGCCCTGTGCACTGAAGAACTAATTCCCCGGAGCAACCAGCAGGAAGCGCCACCGCGGCAAGAAATTGACCCCGTGACAGCAGGCATCAAGTTTTAATGGAGCCCAGCCCCGGCCAGGAATATTTCTGGCGCTGGGAAACCATGGGCCTATATAACTTGCCACCTATGCAGGCAGCCCATTGGATCCAAGATGAGTCATACATACATCTGCATTTCATGTCGCCAAATGATTTTAAATATATTCTATAAGACAGGGATTGTTCTGTGATTTCCAGCTTGTCTGAAAGGGATTCAAGTGAATCTGATTAAAATTTGAACCTGTTTTCCTTCCCTTTTCAATGCAAAATTATGGGCCACAGTCTCTCTTTATTTTCTGTTGCAAACCGATCCGCTTACCGAGAATTAGTCATGAAACAGAAGACAAACCTGGAAAAGGCCAAAATCTAAAAACTCGGATTGATACTGAGAAACGTTAGGAAAGTTTGGACCAAGATCAGAACTGTGGTGGTTGGCCCATCTGTATTATTAGATCTGTAGAGATGGCTATTGTCAATCATATTGATATTAATTTTGGCTGCCTTAGATGAATCTGTTTTGAATTCCAGCTAACATTGTACTTTGAGGTTAGGGTAAAAGGGCACTCCAGCTCATTCTTGCTGTGAGAAAGCAGAAGTCTATGAAAAGGAGCAAGACATCCTTTTTTCTGTTTATAAAAACCAGCAGCACGAACCTTTCCTCATTCATGTGTCTTTACTTTTGTGGGAATTTAAAACATCCTCTCAGAGTTCTGGCTTACAACATCAAAAGGACCTTAGAACAGGCTTCTTTGATGTTAATTTTTCTGCTGATGTAGTCTTTGGTCAGGTAATGCCACATGATTAATGTGAAATGGCCTGACCCCGGCTTATTTTATCATGTTCATTGGCACGGCATCAGGAGCTGTGTATCTGTGGGATCTGGGATCTAGTCAGCTAAGAATTTCCTCTGTATTATAAAAGTAGATTTTCACTTCCCAGAATGAAAACATATGTTCCCTTGTGGATAAAATGCTTTATATGTTAGAATGACTTCACTTAAATATTTGCAAAACAGTTTTAACTTAATATTAAAGAAAGAAGCATGCTTTAGTCATTACCTTAGTACAATTGGGGAGCAGGACTCCCCAGGGTAATGGAGAGAGGACTCAAGAGATCTGGGATTTGTTCCTAACTCTGCTGTTGGCACAGTGGGTGGCCCTTCCACAAGTTACTTTAACCTCTGGGGGTATGTCTACACTACCGAGGAAGATCGAAGCTGTTGATCTTCCAGAGTTCAAATTAGCAGTCTAGTTAAGACAGCTAGTCTGAAGTGAGAGGGGCTCTCCAGTCAATGCTGGTAACCCTGTTTCATGAGGAGTAAGGGAAATCAAAGCAACAGTGTTTTCCCTTCGACTTCCTGCAATGGAGACCGTGCCAAAAGCAGAGTTAAGCGACTTCGACTTCAGCTATGCAATTAACATAGCTGAAATTGCATATCTTAATTCAACTTTGTCCTGTAGTGTAGAAATACCCTGGGTGCCTCTGTAAAATGGGACTAATGAGACAGATGACCTTGCTAAAGGTCCATAAAATTACTCAGAGTGGTAGCCATGTTAGTCTGTATCTTTAAAAACAATGAGTAGTCCTCTTGTACCTTAGACTATATCATGAGCTTTTGTTAGGTAAAACTCACTTCATCAGATGAGTTGGAGTAGAAAATACAGAATTCAAGGCATATATAACAGCAAAAGTAGTTACCTGTCAATTGTAGGACCAGTGTTAATGAAACTAATTAAGTAGGCTGGATGTATCCCATTTGTAGCTATTGATGTGAAAATGTGAATATCCAAGGTTAGGGAAATTGACTTGGTAGTGCATTAATTAGTACTGAGAATTATTCTTGACTCTGACACAGGCCAACTCTTTATTCAGTCCACTATCTATAAAAGTGACCCTGGCAGCTTGAAGATCCTCAGGTGGAAGAAGTCCTATGAGCACAGTATTTCATTAGTAAAGCATGAATATGATCAAACTATTTTAGAGTAAATGACTTTGAAACCCATATGAGCTAAACCTTAGTGGAAATGTATTAAAATTATGTTGACTTTTTTTTCCATTCTCACAAGGCTCCACATTTCCAGCTTTTGGTGGGAATGGGGGCAGAAATGTCAAAATAGCATGAGAGAGGCTGTTCTTGATTTTATTTTCAGGCCACCCAGAAACTAAGAGTTCTGAAAATCTCTCAAAACAGCTTTTTTACGTGATATTCTTTAGCCCAGTGTTGCAAAATCATAAAGCTGACATTGATTGGCTAACAGTGCAGACAACCACATCCAGCCTACACCCTGCACTTTTTGAGATTCACCCATAACTAGCTTTAGCATTCAAGACAGTGTGGGAATTTCGACAAAGCGTATAAAGGCTGTTCTATTTGAGTACACATGACTTATCACTATTGATCTCAGTATTCTTGCACTGTGCAAAGCGACATTCCATTTACTCTCTATGAACATATCGCTTATTGTTTACACTGTGGTAGTGCCCAGTGGTCTTGATCAGGATGTGCTAGGAGATTGACACAGTTGTCGTTCTGATGCGCAACAGGAGGATTGCATTCATCTAACTCTGCTCCCATTGAAATCAACATCAAAACTGCTGTTAAATTGTATGGGAGCAAAGTTAGGCCAATATTAATTCATGCTTCTGAAAAGCCTATTCGCGTATTATAGTGTATGTTACAAATGCAGTTATGCAAGATCTTCGTGAGAAAAAAATCCATACACGATCATAGTCCTGAATATTTCACTCAATGTAGACACAAGCGAGTTAGTCGCTGGGACACAAAAGTTGAACTGAAACTTGAGGAAGTGGTCAGTTGGGATTACCAGTATTTCTCTGCATAAGAAAAAAGAGAAAATGCTTTTCTGCCCCCTTGTGGTGAAATCTTCAAAATGTCTGTGTTAAAATGTTATGATCAGAAAAATTACTGTAAAAAATGGCACCTTCTCTTCTCAACAGATCTTCAAGTTGTGTATATGGCAAATTGATCCAGTTTAATAAAAATGGGATACAATTATCCTTTTGTTAGATCCAACTGAAGATCCAATTCAGCAGAGGGAGCATGAGCTGGAATCTGTTCTGATACATGTATTATGAGCAGCTGGTTCACAATTCCAACCTCAATATCTTTATTACTGATGATTATGCATGGGACATAGAAAAGCCAGGCTAACTTGCTGATCACAGGTTGAAATTTGTAGGGCTATGGGGTAGCGAAACATCTGTGAAATCTTTTCACTAAAATATTGAGCCAATGACAACTGGATTTATAAAGATGCCGTTTTTCTAGGGTTGCTCTCCAGAACCGAACAATGCCCTATATACGAATGAGAGGTAAACCACTAAGCACAGTTATAACATAGACTGAATTCCAGGAATTTGATCTAATGCACTTTATCATGGAAAGAAATCATCTTGTAAATAGTTTTTAATGCTGATTTGATATGCTGCCAACTGAGAACATGGTAATGCAAATCTATTAAACGGAAGAAGGTAGAATAAACATTACCTACTAACCCTGACTATCAAATGTACATGGGAGGCCCTTTCCGGCCGTTGGCTCCATGTTGGTTCTCTGCGGTGTTTGTCTGCTTTTAAGAAACATCAGAAGGAAGGCAGCTTCTGCCCTTCTTTCGTGGTCATTATCTGAACCTTCCTTCACTAAGGTTGCTGGGGAAGGAGGGAGGAAGGGCTGTCATTGTATAGAAAAGTGAGTTACATGCATCCCACTTGTTAATACCTACCTACCAGCCACAATGGGCCTGGTCTCTATCAGACCAGGCAGGTCAGCTTAAGGTACACAACTCCAGCTATGCAAAACGTGTAGCTGAAGTTGGCTTACCTTAAGCTCAGCCATCGTGGCATCCACACTGTGGGAGGCTGACGGGGGCACATGCTCCTGTCGGCTTCCCTTACTCCTCACAAAATGAGGAGTACCAGACGCCAGCGGGGGCTGCCCTCAGCATACGATTTACAAGTCTACCTTAAACCCACTAAATTGAAGGCTTAGAAGACTGCCCTTCAGAAGGTCGATCTTCTCACAAGTGTAGACATGCCCTGGTAGAACAGGACTGAAAGAACTTTGCATGCCCTTGCACTATGTTACTAATGTGGTCCAGTTCCCTTAGCAGGCACTTTTGAAAATAAGGGACTCTATGAAATATTGTTCGGGCTTGGTTCCGGAAAACCATGGCAGTATGCATGGATCAACAGCCTTTTCCATTTCATGCCTTGGGGAAGCATTTGATTTTTCAGTTCTGCCAGAGACCTTGCCTTCCTCTCGGTGACCAGCTAATTTCCCCGTTCAGAACAAGCAGGCAGAAGCTTGTATCCAGTCCCTTTGCGGTTGTAAACCTGTGCTAGAAATCATCCCCTGGATGTAGAAGCAGCAGTCTGCACAGGTATATCCCCATCTGTGCTGAAGAGGAGATTGTCTTCATCGTGCACCATTTCTCCTCTCTGCCCATGTGTGTGACTCTCCTGTGAGGCCCTGTGTTGGGGTTAGCAGCAGGAGCAGAGAAGACAGCATTTTCAAGGTTGGCTTCATCCCTTGCTCTTCTCCTGGATCTTTGCTGGCAAATGTTGGCATGAGGTATTAAAGTTGTGTTACCTCTGGGCGTCCCCCACAGCTTCTGCCGGAGAGGGGAGAGGCAAGATAATCTCACCTAGCTCCAGTGTAGTGTGGAGACATAGGTGTCTCGGCACAAAAGGGCGCACGTGTTTCTTCTTTGCTCATCCTTAAGGGATTGGCCACTAAAACCTGCAGCCACCCGGAAGCCCTTTGAGGTGATGATTCCAGTGAATCTCCATGGGGAACCTCAAGGAGTTTTCCTAACCCATGTAGCCACTTCAGGGTTTTCTGCAGCAATGTGGATGTGGCCCATTGTGAGAACTTCTCAGGAGTTTCCCAAAACTTCCTGATTTCAGCAATGGTGACTACCCAGGACTAGGAAAAAGCCTACTTAGATCTAAACAATTGTGTTATTGCTCACCCCTGAACTATAGTATGTCTTTCAGAAAGCTATCCCGTCAGAATTTAAACTCTTCAAGAGATGAAGAGTTCATCCCCTCCCTAAGTAAGTTCCAATGGTTAATTACTCTCACTTAAGAAGTTGCACCTTATTACCAGTTTTACTTCATCCAGATTCATCTTCCAACCAGGCAATTTCATGAGGCCTATTTCTGCTTGGTTAAAGATGTCCACTATCTGTAATCTCTTTCCCACAAAGATTTTAAAAACAGAAGGGACCCTTATTTCATTGAGTCTGAGTTGAATATCATTACCCGGTGGTCACCAAAAAGTAGATGGGGATCTACTGGTAGATCTGGGAGCCTCTGACAAACGGTCCTGGCTGGTTTGGCTAAGAGGCTATCAAGCACAGGGCTTCAGCTGCCCCTCTTCCTACTGCTGCGCACCTCCTGCCCTTTGTCTTGGAGCTGCCTCCTATCTCACTCAGAGAACTCCTGCTTGCTGTACGGAGCAGGGAAGTGAGAGTAGGAGGCACTGATGTCAGGATGCCCCCTCCCACTCTGTGGGAGGGAGTTTGCTGTCTGCTTTTGAGAGTGGTACAGGGCCAGCGCAGGGCCTGCCTTAGCCCCACTGCACCACCACCCACCTGAGGTAGGAGCCACCTGAGGTAAGCAATGCCCAGCTGGAGCCAGAATCCTGAACCCCTGCCCCAGTCATGCACTCCCTTCTACAGCCCAAACCCCTGCCCTAGCCCTGAGCCCCCTGGACTCAAACTCCCTTCTAGAGCCTGGACTCTGAACCCCCTCCAACACCCCATCTCCCTGCCCCAGGCTCAGCTCAGAGCCCCTCTCACACTCCAAATCTCTTAGCCCAAGTCCATATCCTGTGGCCCAACCCTCTGCCCCTGCCTGCTGAAAGGGAGGGAGGATGGGGGAAAGAGGGAGGACGGAGTGAGCAGGGGCGGGACCTCAGAGAAGGGGTACAAAGGAGGTGAGGGAAGGGTATTTGGGTCTGAGGTAGATCCTGAATTGCACTTACATTCAAAACGTGATCTTGTGCTTAACCCCTGTCATAGCCCATTAAATTTCATCCAGTTCTCCCATTACTGAGCACAATAACTTGTGTTTGACGGACGCATATCTTCAAGAAAGGCATCAAAGGGGAACTGCACGCAATTAATCGCGATTACAATTTTTAATCGCTTGACAGCCCTATGTATTACTCTCTTCTGGGGTGACCAAATTGTGGTTTGCAAGCTGCATGTGGCTCTTTTACCATTAAAGGTGGCTTGTGCCTGTGTTCTCCACCAATCAGACTGGGAGCAGGAGAAGGATCGGAGCTTCCGCACAGTGGCAGAGCGAGAGGGGATTCTGCCAGAGATGACTGGTATCTGCTGAGAGTGGTGGCAGGGCACAATGTAAAGGTTCACCCCTGCAGCAGCTTAAGTCATGTCCCTGCCGGCACACTCAACTCTTACTCTGTGGCCCCTACCTGCAACTCCTAGGTGTTAGTTCTTTGTGCAGAGGTACAGGGTAAGAGCTAGAAGCTGCGAGGAGGGTCAATGCTTTAGCTAAGTGGAGAAGAGGCAGCAGCAAAATCAGTGTCTCTCCCTGCAATTCCCGCTGTTTGCCACTGCCGCTCCCTACACTGCAGTTCCCAACTTGCCAGCTCTAGCAGCCGCCATCTAGAGAAAAACTCTGGTGGCACCATGTGCCTGAGTAGGGCCAGCAAACCCTGGCAGAAATTGGGGACATGACCCCACATCTCCCCCACATGTCTCCTCTGGCTTCTACCCTGCAGGGAGAGGGATCTTGAGGCTCCAGGTCTGCAGGATGCAGCTGCTGGGGCTCAGTACTTCAGTAGCAGTGGGGCTGAACCCCAAACTCTGGCAGGCACCTCCTATGTGGAAGGCCCATCCTAACTCTCGAACTTCTGAAGATTGTCATGTATGGCTTGGGTGGTCAGTAAGTTTGCCCCCTTCCCCGCTCTGTGCAGCTGCTTTTATCAACAAAACTTGTAATCTCATCAAAGAATATTTTATTTTGATAAGACTTATTTGCTATAAAATAATGTTGACTGGTATTAATTGTATTCCTATTCTTTTATCAATTGCATCCCATACCAGCTTTACCATTATGTTTCCTGGGGCTGATGCCATGCTAACAGACCTTCAGTTACCTTGGTCATCTCACTTGCCCTTTTTAAATATTGGAACAACATTAGCACTCTTCCAGTCTTCTGGAACTTTCCCACTATTTTAAGATTTCTTAAACATTAATAGTAGTGTACCAGAGAGCTCCTCAGTCAGCTCTTTTAGAACTCTTGAATACAAGTTATCTAGGCTAGTTCATGTAAACATCTTTATCCTTAGCAGATTATTTTTAACATCCTGCTAATACCCTGTGAATTACTTCACCATCCTTAGGTGCTACACATACACAATCTTGTTTCTTTCCAAATATAGAACAGAAGTGTTTATTGAACACTTCACTGTCTTTTGCATCCTCACTGTTAACTCCCTTCAGTGATGAGCCTATACTATTGCTAGGATTTCTTTTTTCCTTAATGTACTTTAAAAACTCCCTGTTATCCATAGTACTTCCTCCCAAAGATTTTCTTCTTGATGTCTTCAATTAATTTTCTGCATGTTATAATGCCTAATAAATATTTATTGCTATGTATTTCCCCTTTTTTCCTAATTGTTCTATATTTCTCCTAATAGTTAACTTTACTTCATCACTGAAACCAGGATAGGCTTTTAGCCACAGTTGTGGAATTGTGGATTTTTTTTGTCATCTAATACACTCTTTTTAAAGAACTCTCAATTTTCATTCAGCTTTGTCTAATTTTCTCCTTTAAATCAATTTTGCTCATAAATCCCCCAGCTTTGAAAAATTAGCCATTTTAAAGCAGTGTGTGTGTGTAATTGTTCAGACTACCTACTGTTTGCCCTGTAATCAGGTGGTAATCACTAGTTCACAAGTAATCACCAATTTCAGGATTCATAATTAGCTCATATTTATCCATTACAATGAGGTATACAATAGTTACCTCATGTGATCTGGGTTGCTTATTACTGGTACGTATAGGTAGAGGTCAACTGTGATCAAGTCACCTCTTAACCTTCTCTTGGGTGAACTACATTTAGGATGAAACAAAATACAGGACTATGTAGCACTTTAAACACTAACAAGATGGTTTATTAGATGATGAGCTTTCGTGGGCCAGACCCACTTCCTCAGATCAAATAGTGGAAGAAAATAGTCACAACCATATATACCAAAGGATACAATTAAAAAAAACCCATATATATCCTTTGGTATATATGGTTGTGACTATTTTCTTCCACTATTTGATCTGAGGAAGTGGGTCTGGCCCATGAAAGCTCATCATCTAATAAACCATCTTGTTAGTCTTTAAAGTGCTACATAGTCCTGTATTTTGTTTCATCCTAAATGTAGTTCACCCAAGAGAAGGTTAAGAGGTGACTTGATCACAGTTGACCTCTACCTATATGCAAAAGACAGTAATCCTGTATTTTGTTTCACCTACACCAGACTAACACGGCTACATTTCTATCACTATTCTACATTTAGGATGAATTTCCTTCTGAATTTCTCCAGACACAAGAGAGCACTAGAAAATTATGATCCAGATTCAGATCTGAATCTAGTCTTCTGTACTGGTTGATGGTGCTCAGATTCAGGGCTCCATTTCAGTGTCATCACTGATGTTAATTCCCCTCTCTTAACCCCATGTTTTCCATGTTCCGATGCCTTCCTCACCTCTTAATAAACCTGGATGGTGCATTTATGCACATTCAAAGTTTAGCCTATCATCTTTCAGATGAGACTTAGAATGCATAACTCAGGGAAGTGATTCCTGCAGCCAGCCCATAAACTCACAGTTGAACTACAGCAATCTTTTAGAAATACATTCAGTCTTCATATAAAGTCTCCAGGTGATGGAGAATATAATACAATGTGGATAAAAACCTCAGATCTTGACAATTTGGGGTCATTGAAGTGCCCACAGCTCTTTTTACCAAAGCGTATTAGCCACAGGGACAGATTTTCAAAGGTAGTCAAGGTACCTTTGAAAATCTGACCCTTGGTGACCTGGCCAAATTCCAGTTCCTACATTCTGCCTCCCTAAAATTCCTCCTCTAGTTTCTTTTAAAGGGTTAGTGTGTTTAAAGCCTTTTTTGAATGAAGGATGATATATATAGATAGATAGATACAGATACGATGTTACATCATCATTATGTAACAGGGGAAAGACACACAATATGAAACAGGTATTTTTAATGTATTTTCCTCTTTTTCTTTCTTTTTTTTTTAAATTGAAAATCACATGAAAAATTAGCCACTGCAATCAGTGAATTCTGCCATTTACTATGTAACAGGAATATAGACTTTTTATAACCTTGATCCATGTTATACAACAAGGTGAATAGTCCCCGATTCCTAATCCTGAAGTCGTTACAAAATAGCTGTATGCCGGGAAGAACGCCAAGCTGTGACTTCCAGTGCAAGCGAGAATATTAGACTTCAAACAAAATGTGGCTGAAAACCTGCCCAGGTAACAGCGGTACCATGTACACAAAGGTCAGATATTCATCATAACCATCCAGGGGGTATCAGTCCTAGAAGAGGAACTGAAAATATCTAAACAAATCCAAATCTCTCTTTCCCAAGGTTACCCACAATGCTGCTGGTACAAGACACACACTCCCATCCAGTCGTGGGTAATTAAAATCCCCGGCAGTGGAATGGACACAACGGAAGGAAGTGTTTTGAGCCCCATCAGTGGCTGTCTGCTCTGAAAGCCACGGAACCTCAGAGATAATTCCTGAGAGATGGAGAAAAAGACATAAAATAATCCAAGAGAAGGATTGTGGTCTACCAGAATGTTCATCTCAGACACGTGTGAATGTTTACACTGGCAGGATCTCTGTGTTATGTTTTTACTTGTGTTTAATTATTTTTTTAAAATGAAGATGTAGCAATAGCTGCCAGAGTCCTCTGCCACAAGGATGTGTCCTTTTGTAACCCTGATCAGTTGCACATAAGAGGGACCAGGAAATAAAGCCGAGGCTTTTACCAGCAGTCATGTGTGCCACACCTTTTTTTTCTTCCCTGTAGTAAGATTTTGCTCTTAAGTCTAATATGCTCTTGCAAAATAAAATCCCTGTGAGTCTATTTGAAGTTCGTGATCTTTTCTGCATCTGTTGAAATCGTGTGCTCATGCATTATAAGGCCAAGCCCTCTGTTTGTTTTTTATGGGTTTTAAGGAAAGTCCAAATACTTGACCGAAGTACTTGCCTGATGCAGCCATGTAACAGTTGCAAAGCTGGCAGACTAACAGAGACCCCATATGATTAACTGTCTTATACGGTGTGTCAAAATAGGGATTGTATTCTCTCTGTTCACTTGTTATGTTGCATGGGATTTCTCCTGTCCTGTAGTAACCGTCTGTGTGTGCCTCAGTTTCCCTGGGCATGGCACCTATACCTAGATGATGATGGGAATTTCAGTGTAACAGCCTCCTGCATGTACACAATGCTGATGCTGTCTGTAACCTGACCCTGGGAGGGAGGTATAACCAGGTGACATCTTTTGCCAGGGAACCTGGACAAAGGCCAGAGGTGGGACTGGCGGCAGGGCTGGGGGGGAGGGTCTACTGAGTGTACACATTAGTCTCACTGGCTGGGGGGACAGAAATGGGGGGCAAGGCCTTTGGCTCTAAATCCCTCTCCCCAGGATGGAGTGTCCTGACTGCTTCTGGTTACTGTGCTAAAAATTCTGTTCTACGCTGTATCCCTGTGGACTAATTAGTCTTCTTTTCTACCTGCTGGCTGAGAGTTGGATCTGACTGTGTACGGGGGTGGGCAGGGCCTGGTGACTCCCCGCACCTCAGAGCCCTAAGGAAACAGAGCTTTGCCATGGAGAGGTATTTATTGCAGCTCAATTGTTTGTTCACCATTAACATGAGCATAGAATTGAGCAAACAGTTTGATGCAAGAAAAACAACTCATCATTTAAGATGAACCGATGCCTTCCGGTAGAGCCAGATGTATAACCAGTCTATTTAAGGACAATGGCCCACGGGAACAAAACACAGCTCTTCTTCATCCTTGCCACCACCGGGGGGGGGGGCGATCTTTCCTTATTTCATTAACAAAGCAAGGCCAGATTTGAGGAACCTCCTTCAACAAGAGGCCTGAAAAGAGCATCTGGTAGAGGTGCCTCAGAAAGTCTGTGGACTGTTCGATCGGTGGCACTTGTCTGTGTAAGTCGGTGCTGAATCGACGGCCCAGTTGGGTGCTGGGAAGCAGTGTGCAGCTGGAGGAAAATCTTTCAGAGGGGATGTAAAGCTGAGGGAGAGCAAATAGCGGAGAACTCGCCACTCATGGAAGTAATGCTGAGGTCTGTAGTAGCTGGCGCTGGTCCTGTATTTATTATTATTATTATTATTATTACCTTTACTTTCAATCTTTTCCTTCCCACTTTTTGAATCAGAACTTGTGTCCTCAGGGGGATGCTGGGGTTTCATTAAGTGTCTATGACACTGAATTCCTGCTACTGTAGAGTTATCATTAAAGAACCCATAGGACTTTTTTGAAGCATTAAATGTGCTACTTCCATATTCTATAATGGCTAATTCCATTCTCCCTACCTGAATTCTCCATCCAATTGGTATTCTTTTTCAATTCTTGTCTTAAACGGCAGTATGTTGTTCCCAACGATGTCCTGTCAGCAAGCTCTGTGTAGCGTTGCTGTGCAATCTTAAGTAGCAGATGCTTCACCTGACAAGAGGAGGCAGCATTTCTATGCAGGTGATGCACTTCCTGTCTCTATAGAGCACAAGGATACCTTAGGACTGTGGTTCTCAACTGGTGGTCCATGGTGACTTTTTCGGTGGTCCACAGGAACATTGTCTCAAGTCACACAGCGTGAGCAGGAGCCGCCATTAGGTTGTTTTACGCCATGTTCACAAGCACACGGAGCGTCATCTATAGTGTCACCTAAGACGTGACCGCATTGTGTTGCCAGTAACTTCCATCTGAGGCTCTGAGCATCAGTGTAGCTGCCACCATTGTGCTGAGCAGTTGCTCTGTCGTTCATCCTGTGCTACATGTGCTGGAGGTGGTCCATGAAAATTTTTTGATTGGCCTGGTGGTCCATGGACTGAAACAAGTTGAGAACCACAGCTTTAGGATAAGACATGGTAGAAATAGAAATTAGATATAAAGACTTGATTCTTCGCAACATAGGGGATTCATGGCCAATTACTTCCCAATAAACAGTGCACGTGGAACCAAATCTGGGATCTCTGGAGCTTAGTGCATGAGCCTCTACCACAAGAGCTTAAAAGCCGGCTGGCTTTCAGCTGAGGCTGTGGAGCAGACTCATTATTCTCTCTGTAAGTGGCCTCAGTGTCACTGGATGGGACGTGTACCACACCCTGAAGGGGTGTGGGTTACACATGTTCATTTTTCTGTTTGTTCAGGAACCCACTATCGTGCGTGTCTGCGCTGTACAATTTGGACCCATCACCTGAAAGATCCCATAAGTACAGGCAGTCCCCGGGTTACGTACAAGATAGGGACTGTAGGTTTGTTCTTAAGTTGAATTTGTATGTAAGTCGGAACTGGTACATATTGTAGGGGAAACTTTAGCCAAACATTTCTCCAGAGCTCAGTTTTATTCTCCCACACCTCACTTCCCTCAGTCCTTTATTCTCAAGCTGAGGTGTCTGCTGAGAAAAGCCGCTTCGCGTCTCCCTGGTCTGCTGGGGGGGGGGGGGGAGCGCGCTAGCTTCGCATCTCCCTGGTCTGCTGGGGGGAAGCAGCTAGTGCGGGGTTGCCTCACCCCGTTTGTAGGTAGGGATCCGATGTAAGTCGGATCCATGTAACCCGGGGACTGCCTGTAGTTTAACCACTCTGAATGGTACATACCACTGGGCACATTTTTATCTGTATTGTGTTTATGCACCACCCATGTGCTGAGCTATGGACAAGACCTGCCTAAACTATTCAGACAAAGGTGAAGACAGATTTATTTTTCCGTTAATTCAATTTCCTTATTTTTCTCAAGGAGAGGGGCCCCAGCTGCATGATTAGTGGAACTGTCCCAGCCCAAATGTCTGTTCCTTTTGAGGTTCCCCCATCACTAGTATTTCCTTCTTTTTCCCGTAAGGAGTGGTTCCACGGTTCCTGTAAACAAAAACCCAGCATCTTCATTTGTGTCTAGATTCAGAAGTTCCCAGAGCACAGTATAAAGACAACGGGATTTGATTGTTGTCTCTCATGACCTGGCATTTTCCAAAATATATACAGTTCAGTCTTACCACCAATTTGATTGGCTGTGCCTTTTGGTGTCTGGCTTATTGACCCAAAATTCTTCATTAGTATCTTGCAAACCACTGAGAACACAGATATTTTCTCCATCTGTTTCTTGCAGTTTCCCAGCTGAGAGCTCAAAATGCTTTACCGCTCCTTCCAGATGACCCTCTTTTGCTGTTCCCATCGGGCGTCATAAACTCCATGACTACTTCCAAAACATGTTAAGGTGCGTTGTATTTTATTTAATGTGGTGAGTTGTGCCACGAACACAATGCCAAATTGATCCATCAAAGGAGTCAGGCTGGAGAGATCTGATCGTTGGCAGTTCTAGGTCAAATATCTGGGTGGCACACTGTAATTCATCTTAACTCCTCATCAAGCTGTTATTAAAGCATAATAATTAATGTCCCTGTGGTCTTGGTTGTAGTTCCACAAAGTCTGCCAGCTGCAGCTTTTAGAGTCCCCTTCTGTAATGTGAACAAAAGACAGTGGAACTGCTGTCCCATTAGGATCATTTATCTGGAAGTACCATAAATGACAAACAGCTATTGCATGTAATTGGGATGAAGGCATATTTATATTACCCTGGTTTTATTTTCTCAATTTTCAGTGGGGATTGGTGCCTCAAGAGAGGAGACTTGCCGAACCTACAGCAAGCTTGGCTGTGGAATTGGGCAGGATGTTTCAGGGACGCGCCTGCTAAAGACATTTCCACTAGCTGCAGTGAACTTGGATTGAAATCCTGGATTCATGTACCGGTTGTGGTCCTTTGACCATTATTAACCCAGGAAAAATATAAGTAGCAGCTTCCTGAAATAGCTCAACCAGAGTGGAATTGTGAAGGACACTATAACAGTGAGTGTAAATAACAGCGTTGTGTAATTCCTTATGATGTGTCAGGGTGCTGCTTAGAACTCATGAAAATGAAGTTTGTCCACAGAATTTTTTAAATTTTTCAGTAAAAATGGGAATATAGAAAAATGTCAGACAACTCCCAAAATATTCTGTTTGGAAATGCTGCTATGCTGTCTCATGGGAGCTGTACAGTAATTACTCATTTAACACGTGCTCGCTTAACATGTTTTCACAACAGCACTATTCTTTTTTAGGGAAAGTTTTTTGAATAACACGACCATCCCTGAAATAACACGAAAATAATCAAGCGGTGGACTACTTTGTGTGGCGGTATAAGTTGGTGAAAACAGTGGTAATACGCATGAGCGGATGAATACACGTGGTCACAGAACTCTCACTCACGTGTTTATCTTTGTGTTTTAACAAACGGCAGTGACTTGTGTTGCTAGATACCTAATGTTGACATTGACAACCCAGCACTTACAAAGAATTGACTTTGTCACCACCACCTGAAACGCAACCCCCACCTCTTCCATTATTTTTAATGGGAAAATTGACCCCACATAACACGTTTTCGCTTAGCACAAACATTTTCAGAAACGTATCTATAGTGTTAAATGAGGAATTCCTGTAGTTCAAGTGCCTCATGCTCCCTCTCTTCTCTCTCAACTGGTCTCCCTGGTCAGACTACAGGCCTGCAGATGGGGAAGGGGGGAGGGGGAGAGGTAGTTACCTCAGGACCCAGCAATTCTTAAGGGCCCAAGGCTCAGGCTGCCACCACAGTAACAGCAGCAGTGGTGGCCAGAGGCCCTGGGACCTTCAGAATTGCTGCCAGAGGGCCTGGCCTTATGCTCCAGAGCCCTGTACACTCCGGCCGGCTCAGAGGGCCAGTGTTGGGGGGCTGCTGCGTGGTCTGGGCGGCTCTGAGGGCTGGCTGCCCGCCCCAGCCCTGCCCCTTCTACTCAAGGCCTCGCCCCTTCTGGGAGCACGGAGCCCGTGCCCCCCACATTGCCCAGAGGTGCAGCAACCCTGCCGGGCCCCCATCCCCTGCCAGACTATATCTGCTAAGATTGCTCATGGAAAAAGAGCCATGGTATATCTCGGCAGAGGTAGTCCAGTTGGAGAGCACAGCCTGTAGATGAGAAGAGAGACACAAGGCAATGAAAATGCAATTTCCATGAGGTACCCCCTCAACATTTCCAAACTGAAGTGTTTGGGGGTTTGGACAAAATATTTCCAGTTTTGTGCTTGTGGTTCTTCATGGACAGTATTATGTTCCCCAGGGAAAGTAGATACTTGGGAGGGAAATGGTTTCAAAAGTCCAATTTTCCATTTGAAAGACAGCGTTGGTGGGCACCAGCCCCACTGCTCTGCACCACCAGTAAGAGAGAGCTTTCCAGTCGGGTGGAATATTTCTTCTTCTGTAAACAGTTAAGCAACTACAGCAGAGGGCCATGGAATGATTTAAATAGATGCAGGCTGTTAAAAGTATAACCTCACAGCAGCTCTTTGACAGGATGTGATTCATCACCAGCACCCTCCCGCCGAGAGTTATTCTCACTCTGAATGAATGACACAAACCATAAGTATTCTCCAGCCACTTGGCTTGCTCATAGAAAAATATGCCACTTGTATAGCTTTCACACCTGTCGTTCCTGTGGCACTTTGCGAGCTCTGTGATATCCATTTGCATTACACGTAACAAAGCCGTCAAATCCAGTGATCCCTACACAGAATCGTTGTACAAGTCACAGTGTTCCTAAATAGGCCTCTCAGTTTAATGCATCATGTCAACATGAAAACCTTTTCCAGGCTCCTGGGTTGTTACAGAGTAAGGTGGGTCTTAATTCTTCACAGGATGTTTTACTTTGTTGGCGGTAGGCCTGGAAAACAAGGGCACCCTCCCGGGGTTGTGTTGGCACAGGGAGGGTGTGTGACACTTCCTCTTGGCTTGCCAGGTGCACAAAAGCACAGGACAGATTTTTGGTGGAATGCTATTATTTTTCACGTGTGATCTCATCGCTCGCACCCACTGTGAGCGGTGTGTTCCGTAGATGGTGATCTCAAATGATACCTGCCGCCCATCCCAACACAGCAGAGCCTACTTGTGTAGCAGAAACAGTGTGTAAATTCACTAGTCCGAGGACATCGATAAACCTGGGGACACATTCTGCCGAGGGAAGCGTGCCATTCACGTGCCTAGCTGGTTTTACTGCCACAGACTGAAACTCTTTTCCCTTTATGGGTGGTGTCCCGAAGGGCACTTATGTCCTGACTTTGGAAAACCCACCCACCTTAATCTAGGAAAATGCGGGTTACACATACTATGTATCTAGTTAACCATGTAAAAACCAATCATTGTATTCACCCACCGCAACCCAAGCTTGATCCCGGATACACTATGCCTTTGTTTTTAACTTGGACCTCACATAACTTTCTTTGAAGCATTCACTAGTCATAATACAAACAGAATCAGCCTCGGCCCCTAAATAAACAGGGTGGGGAAGGGAGAAAGGGGTGAAAAGACTCCACCATGGTCATTTAGTGCATCACCGGTAAATGTAGGACTAGAAAACCTGTGTACTGCATTCCTGTTGAGTGTCCTATCCTCTCATAAAAATATAGGCAGGGATTTTCAAAAATGTGTAAGTGATTTAGGGATCTAGTCCCCTGGAGCTCCTCTTCCTAAATCACTTAGAATGGGATTTGCAGAACCTCCTGTGTGCCTTTCGGCGGTGCAAGTAGAAATGAGTCTGACCTGAGAGCAGTATGTTGGACTGGAGTGGGCAGGGGTTGGGGAGAGGGAAATTGATTGGGTTTGAAGTAGTAAGAGCATAGTGAATAAAGCTAGTGTTTATACTGAACCCTCTGCCAAGGTGCTTAGGGCCCTGCTTAGCAATGTACACCAGACTATAATGAAAACCAGCCTCAAACAAGTGAAACCAGTCGAGGGGTGGGGGAAGTCTAATAGAAAAAGAGCTAGAAAGGATGGGAATTACACAAGATGAGCAACGAAGGGCTGAGAAATGGTGGGAGGATGGGGAAAGGAATCATAGAAATGTGGTCAATTTTTTTCCTTTTTTGTATCATTTTGAAATTTCAGAATTATTAAAAATTCCACTCACTCTATTAAAATCACCATTGAGTTGTTTCATTAAAAGTACAGTGGTAATAATGATGATAATACCACCATCGAATGCTCGTGTAGCACTTTTCATCAGCAGAGTTCTCTGTGCGTAAAGGAGGTCAGTATCACGTTCCCCCATTTTACAGATGGGGAAACTGAGGCACGGTTAGGTTGAAATGACTTGCCCATGTTCACACAATGAGTCCAAAGCAGCAGGACACAGAGAAGCAAGAAGTCCTGTCTCTGAGTCCTCTGCTCTAATTCTTTATAGATGTAAATTCTGAGGGGGGAACGAGGCTTAAGGAGAGAGAAAGAGGGAGTTTTGCTTTCACCTGTTATTGTTAGGATCTGATTTCTACTATGCAAAATGGATCGTGGCCAAGACATTTTTGAGGTGACATGAAGTCAAACAGGGAAGAGCTGGTAATTGTGGTAACAGCAGGGTTTTGCTTTTGTACTCTCTGCTATTTGTATGTTTGCTTTAATTGCTATGCTGTGGTGCCATCTACTGGTTCTCTCATGACTTTGTAGTAACAACTACATGGCGCCATCTACTGGTCCTCTCATGACTTTGTAGTAACAACTATCTATACTGAAGATTTCTGTTGTGAAATAGGGCTAATGTTAAACCGATGTGATGAATAATCCGAAAATTAATTTACTCTTGTGATTGTCATAGGACTGTTTCAAAGAGCCTGGAAGTGCAAGCTGGTAACCCTTCCTACCCAGCTGTGCTGACCAAGCTTAGAGGAGCAGTGGAAATCATGGCTGCAAAACACTTTGCATTGGGAAAAGGGTGTGAGCATTCAACACACCTCATAGAGGATATGTGGAAGTTGACAACAGCCTCACCCTCACTGCGAAGAATTATCAGAACAACGGGAGGCCCAGCTCAGAGAGAGAATCGAAAGGTAGGTAAAGACTTGGGTAAGGGAAGGCTATAACAGGTGATGCTGAAAGGTATCTTATCTGGCTGGAGGAAGTTCCTAAGAGATTGTTCTTGTGACCAACCTCACTTAATATTTTCATTAATGACTGTGGCACACAAATGGGGATGTACTAGTAGAATTTGTGGCTGGCCTGAAGTGGAGAGGCATTGCCAACATGGAAGACCAGAATATCTTACAAGAAGATTTGGATGATCTTGAAAGTTGGAATAATACAAATGGGATTAAATTTAATAGTGCAAAGTGTGAGGGCTTACACGGGGGCTAAGTCTACACTGGCAGCTTCTTGTGCAAGAACTGTTTTGCGGAAGAGTTCTTGTGCAAAAAGTCTTCCACAAGAGCGCGTCTACACTGGCGTGTGCTTTTGCACAAAAGATGTACTTTTGCACAAGAGCGTCTATGGCCGTGTGGACACTCTCTTGTGCAAGAAAGCTCTGAGTGATGGCCATTTTAGCCATAGGGGTTTCTTGTGCAAGAAATTCATGTTGCCTGTCTCCACTGCCCTCTTGTGTAAGAGCTCTTGCGCAAGAGGGCTTATTCCTCATGGGGAGACGAATAACTCTTCCGGAAGAAGCCCTTTTTTCTGACACTAGACTGTAAATTTACTTGTACAAGAACGCGCATGCAGTTTAGACACCCGGAAAGTTCTTGCGCAAGAACAGCTGTTCTTGCGCAAGAAGCCGCCAGGGTAGACATAGCCTTACAGTCTAAGGGCAAGAATGTGCGCTATAAATTGGAGACTCACCAACTGGAAGCAACAAGAGCAGAAAGACTTGTGTACATTAGTTGATTACAAGATGGCTATGAGCCACCAATGTGATGTAGCCATGAAAAGGGCTAATGGGACCCTAGGATACATGAGGCGAGGTATTTCCTATAGAGCGAGGGAACCGTTAGTACGTTGTATAAGGCCCTCATTAGACCTCACCTGGAAAACTGTGTGGAGTTCTGATCTCCCATGTTTCAGAAAGATCAATTCATAGCGGAACAGGTCAGAGAAGGACCACTATGATGATCGGAGGAGTGGAAAACCTACCTTGTGAGAGGAGACTCAAAGACCTTGGCTTGCTTAGCCTACACAAATGAAGGGTGAGAGGAGATATGCTTGCTCCCTATGAATACATCAGAGGGATTCAGGATCAACACCAGGGAGGGAGAGGAGTTATGTAAAGTGAAAGGCCAATGTGGACACAAGAACAAATGGCTATAAACTGGCCATCGGCAAGTTTAGGCTTGAAATCTAGAGATTTCTAACCATCGGAGGAGAGAAGCTTTGACCAGACTTGCCAGGGAAGTAGTGTAGGCAAAACAAAACCACAACCACACCAACACACAACACAACAAAACCCGGACTGCTTTCAAGACTGAACTGGATAAGTTGATTCCAGATCTGATATTAGTGGGCTGCATACAGTAGCATCCAACCTAATGGCAACTGCCAGGAGGAACAATCCCCTAAGGCTGGAGACAGGACACTTGCACTGGAGGACTCGTCTGTCACTACAGTGAATTGTTTCCCAGGTGTCTGGCTGGTGAGTCCTCCCACCCACAAGCTCAGGGTCTAACTGATCCCCATCTCGGAAGACAGGAAGGAGCTGAAAGGAGTTTTTCACTTTCCTCTGCAGCATGGGGCACATATGTGTCTCTGGCTGGATTGAACTAGAGCCCTTGGTAACTTGAAGTCATTAAATCAAGACGTGAGGACGTCAGGAACTCAGCCAGAAGTTATGGGCCTACAGTGTGCAGGAGGTCACGCCTAGATTGCCATGATAGTCCCTTCTCTCCTCAAATCCTATGAGAGGTATCCAAGATCACACCGCTCATCCAGAGCACAGTCAGAAATAAAGCACATTCAACAGGAGAAGAACGGCCAGACTGGTTCAGACAAAAAATCCATCTATCTGTCCTGTCTGCTGGCAGTGGCCAATACCAGATGTCCCGGAGGGAGGGAACACAACAGGTAATCCTCACGTGATCTTTCTCCTGTCACCCATTTCCAGACCAACAGAGGCTAGGGACACCGTTCCTACCCACCCTGGGTAATAGCTGATACCCTGCAGCATAGACATCCTAGCCTGTACCCTATGTGACCACAACAAGTCTGCAGGCCGAGCCTCCCAGAAGTCCTAGGCCCAGCCTGGGAGGGATTACGAAGACTCTGGAAGGTGGAGGGGAGAGACTCTGAGATGGGGGGATTGCTCTGGCCAAAGGGCGTGGGAGTGACGACTCAGAGCCTGTCGTTAGCCCATGCGACTGAGCAGTATATAAGCCAGGAAAGTTCCCCGCAGTAGCAGGACCATTCCCCGCTCACAGAGAGGTTACAGCAAACCAGCGTTGTGAATGCGACCCCATGCATCGGGATGCGGTGGGATAGTGTTGATGGATCCCACATCCCACGGGTCAATGAGAGAAATGTTGGGTATTTAGACTGCTTAGCCTACGCGCTGACTGCTCACTCAGCTCGCCTGTCTCACAGGCTGGTGCCCTAACCATTAGACCAGTGATGACCCAGCTGTTTCTGTCCTGTCCATGCTTACTGGTCATGGAGTCCATCCATGCCTCTCTGCACAGCTGCACAGACAAGGCTTCCTCAGCATAGGCGCTTGGGCTGAAGGCAGAGGTGGGGGTAGAACTTGGGATTGCTGAAGAGCTGGGACTAGAGAAGGAGCCAGAGCGGGAACGATGGCAGATCTGGGCTGGGGGCACAGATCTTTTGGATAAGCATCCTCATTAGAGCTTTGTGCCTCCGCTTGAAAGTGCCTTCAAAACAACATACAAAGGAGGCTGTTTAAATACACTGGGCTGTAGAAAACTGTGAATGGAGTTACCCGTTCAGTCACAGACTAACAGCACGAAAAGGAGCATCAGTGCTGGTACATGTGACCCATATGATACTCTTGAAAGGGTTTAGTTGAGAGCGAGAGAGCAGCTTTCACATGGTACCAGAAACCAGGCCTTCCGAAATGAGAGCCCAATGAGAATTTGTTCTGATAATTCAGGGGTTTGAGCTTCCTTGGTCCAAGGTAGTCACTTTATATCCTGCAGCAGAGTGTTGTGGAAGTCAGTTTTCTGGAACTCAGATAAAACCCTTATCAAACACACATGTTTACTTAACTCATCTCTGAGCTCTGTTGTTGTTGCTCCAAACTTAACTTGGTTCATTGACACCCTTTGTGAGTCTAGTCTCCTGGCCAAATGAGGAGCTGCTGAGGAGGCTGGGGTTGGGCTGGGGGCAAAACGGGGTGGGGTGAAGCTATGGCTGAAGGTGAAGCTGGATGGGAGCAAAGCGGGGTTGGTGATGGTCCCTCCCCACGCCCTGCGGGGGATGACCCAGGCCCTGCCACACTCCCCACCCCCAAAACATTCCTCTGTGCCTATTTGACAAAAGGGGTGTGTCTAGACTACATGCCTCCGTTGATGGAGACATGTAGATTAGACAGATAGGCAAAGGGAAATGAAGCCACGATTTAAATAATTGCGGTTTCATTTAAATTTACATGGCTGCCGCGCTGAGCCGACAAACAGCCGACCTGAAAGCCTTTTATCGACATCCCCCTTATGCCTCGTACGATGAGGTTTACAGGGGATGTCAATAAAAGTCTTTCATGTCGGCAGGGGAACGTCCAGACTAGCGCGCTGAGCCAACAAACAGCTGATCAGCTGTTTGTCGGCTCAGCACAGCAGCCATGTAAATTTAAATGAAGCGCAATTATTTAAATCGCGGCTTCATTTCCCTTTGCTAAAAAAACAAATCTACATGGCTCCGTCGACGGAGCCTTGTAGTGTAGACGTACCCAAGGAGATCGACATTCTGAATCATCTCTGTAAAGCACACGGAGGAAAAAAGTACGTGTGAGGTATCATTAGCACAGGACACAAACAAACTTTTACCCACGGCACCAGAACTGAGACTTTACTCTTCCTTCCAAAAAAAGGAGCTGTATGGGATTAGCGTGAATAAATATATAGACATAGGAGGGGAACAATCTTCCTTTTAATAACACTGTTCTGCATGAGGAACCATTGAACGTAACCCTCCCCTGAAATATACGAGGGAGGGAAGTGTAAATTCTTCCCTGAGCTATGAATGAGTCACTGGAAACAGACTTCCAGGAGGAGAAAGCCATGTTTTCCAAAGGGAGCTGATCCCTCAGGCAAGACCAGGGGTGGCCACCAGAAGTTCACCATCAGAGCCAAAAGCAAGGCCACAGGGGAAGGCGAACTGACAAGCAGCTGCCGCTGCTGGGAACGTTTTTTGCAGACCTTCACATCTGCCTCCTTCAGCTGCCAAACTCGTCTCACCCCCCACAAGCAGTCGCAGGAGGCAGAAGTCAGTGCTGGAGGTAAGAGACTAGGAGGACAAAGCGGATCCCAATTTGATACAGGCAGGAGGCCGGGGGTGTGCGTCAGCGTGAAGATTTGCATGCACAGATGAACCTTTCTTGTTAGAACTTTCTCTCAAAACTTCTCACCTCGACGGGGGGAACCTGAAAAGTAAATGATGGGAAGAACCAAAGGCTGGTTCTCAGGTGACTTTGAGCCCAATTGTGTTGCTCCAAGAGGTTTGGGTATTTTGGATAAGCATCCTCATTAGAGCTTTGTGCCTCAGCCTGAAAGTGCCTTCAAAACAACATACAAAGGAGGCTGTTTAAATACACTGGGCTGCAAAAAACTGTGGATGGAGTTACCCGTTCAGTCACAGAATAATGGAGCAGGAAAGGCCTGCTCAGTGCTCCACTAGGACTCAAGCGAGTGCTTTGATTAAAACTGATAATTGATGGCTACTCAATGGCCTGCGTAAAATGAGCTAGTATTCTCAGTCCAGAATTCAACACCATGAAAAGTAGCATCAGCGCTGGTACATGTGACACATATGATACTCTTGAAAGGGTTTAGTTGAGAGCGAGAGAGCAGCTTTCACATGGTACCAGAAACCAGGCCTTCCGAAATGAGAGTCTTCTGGCCAAATGCCCTGGGAGACTAGTGTTCCCTGTATGCTAAGGGCTTGGGTGGCCACCCAGAGAGATTCAGATGGTGCCCAGCTGGTTAGCAGAGTACCCACAGCCAGTAGCATGCATTTGTATTAGTGGTGCACATCTGCACTTGCCTTGGTGTGCATCACAAAGTTTATTCCACACATGGATGGAAATAAAGTAGAGAGAGTCTAGACAATGTTCTTACTTCTAGAAAGGGTCCCTCTTGAAGAGAGCTGAGAGATATTGATGGGACAATGTGGAGGGAAGCTTCTCTTGTTCTCCAAGGGGGCTGCAGCTCCATGGATAAATCAGAGATTTCATTCTCTAGTGCTGCCAATTTCTAACTATTGGGATTCAGAAAGGCACTTTCCCTGATGGGGCAGAGTGTTCCATAATGACCCATTGTACCGGCCACGACTGCTGTTAAATTATTGGGTTAGATGGAAGTAACAGGACATTCAAGAGCCAGCCAGCCATGCTCAATTACCACATCCTCCTGGGAAGGAATTAGGTGATACTTTAAATGGCTGGAAAAAAAGCGCATCTGGAAGATCTGGAAGGGGAGCTTCAGAAAGCAGGTGTTGGTGTCTGTGGCAGGCTTTGTAGCAGGAAAGGCTTGCAGAGCCTGCATTATTTAGGCAGGTAGCTTTTGTACTGAATTTATTAGTGATTGTTTTTATTTAAATGATTTAACTATTCGCTAAAGGAAAGCCCTGAAAGATACTTTGAGTATGTTAGTCCTTTTGGGGCTGTAGAGTGAAGCTAGCAGACTACCATAGACACCCACCTGGTTTCCCCCAGGATGGTAGTTGCTGTGTTCCAGTTTGGCATCTTTCAACAGTTCACTTAAAATGTAAATGAAAACACATATCAAATTGCACACGTTTTTTCCCTAGAAATGAAGACGTGTTTGTACAACAGCTGGTTCAGAATCTTTTTGCATGTAAATAACCCAGGCTGCTTTGCGTTAGAGCTCAACATGGACCTAGACCTCAGGGCAGGAAACCTAAAACTTTCCTTCATTTTTTAAAAAACCCAATAGAATTTTTTTGCCTGAATGTATGCATTCGCCCTGAAATATTTATAATTCAATCACTGCACTTCTGAACTGTTGTGTGAGAATTAGAAAGTGAAACTGACTAGAAACCTCACTTAAGGAAATGTAAAATTAATCGGTAAAATGTGGTAATGATGCTTACTTTCTTTTGTAAAGTGGTTAAAGATTTACTGAAGAAAAATGCTATAGAAGAGCTACCTGTTATTAATTATTATTATTATTATTAGTAGTAGTAGTAGTAGTAGTATAGTTTATTTTATTATTGGGAAGGCTATTATTCTTAAAGTTGAGACAATCAAAAAGTGAACAAGCTAAAACAGAAAATTCAGTTTTTTAAAGAATCTTAGTTAAGGATGGAAAGTGGTGTTAGCAATTCAGGAGAAGATATTTTTAACCTTAGACTTTTACACCTGAAATGGTCCAAGATCTTTTGTCCTGAACATAGATGATGAACTTCAGAACAGTTGTGCTAATTCTTTTAAAATCCACAAGGTGGCAGAATGAAAATATTAACTCTGGCAACAATGTTTCAAAGTTTGTAAAAACTAATGAATCTGAAACTTTAAATCACAAAACTTTACATTTTTTAAAATACAAAACAGTTTTAAAATTAAAAAAGTGTCGGTGCTTAAAGCTACTACCACTCAGTGAAGGAATATCTTCTTTGTTTATGGGACTCCTCTGAGCATTTAAAATTATAAGAATGGGAAGACTGGTAAATTATATTGTATGCTTTTGGGGTCAGAGATAGTCTTTTTGGTGTGCTTATGTATATAGCACAAAGCATTGTCTGTGTTTTAGGATCATATACTGCTGCACCTTCCATGTAAAATCAGTATCAAGAGCAAAGTCTCTAGTGGGCTTTATGAGACCCTGATCTCTTACTGATCTTATGGGGGTTACTGTAATCCAAACGAATATTGTTTTATAATGGCGTATGTTTCAGCAAACGTTGTCATCTTGTTGCTTTTTTCCTCTCCACTTCATTACATACTGTGTAATAAGATCTAGAACATGGCTACTCAAAAGAGAGAAATCACATGACAGGTATGAATCAGATGATACCTCTAAATACGATTCTGTAGATAGGCATTGATGTGAAAGGAAGATGAAGGTTTGGAAAGTATTTGTGCTCTGATCCTCCATGACTTTATCGCCTGCCTAAAGAAGTTTCCCTTTAAATCTCTACTGTTTTAAAGGGGAGGCGTTAGACAACTTTTGCACTTGGTTCAAGCCTTCAGGGACGGTGCTCTGACCCCTTGGGGACATGTAGATCTAAAAGCACGGGAGGCAGCTGCTGCTGAGAGGTACAGGGAGAACATTTTAGAGAGCTGAGCCCTTTCAGAGTTTTTTTTTTTTAAGCGAGGCGCATACTGGACCTAATTATACTCCCACTAAAGGCAGTGGAAGCAGAACCAGAGGCACTTCTTTGGAGGGCTCGAGGCACTAGGAACTCTATTTGTGTGACGCTTTTCTTTCCAGTAATGTCCAAGAAACAGACTAGAAGAGCTGTGCCCACCTGGTCCTCACCCACTGATGTTACTGTCTTAGGGACACTACTAAGAGCATGATGGCTCAGGATTCTTATTGCTGGTCTAGTTCTCAAATGCTGACCATCCGGGGGTTGGGAAATGAGTTTCCGCTGGCTCCAGCCAGGGCGTCTGGCTGGCCTTTGGAGAACGAGATACGGCCAGCGGGTGTCAGGCAGCACCTCTCCACTAATGGAAATGGAATGATGTGGATTGACACCAGCTGGAGATGTGACCGATCTGAAATGCCAGATGGGTCCACAACTGCTGCCTCTTTGCTTTGGCCAAGGTGGGGCTGTCTCTGCAGTTACCCTGCTTTCCGCATAGTCCAGGGAAGGTGCAGGAGCACACGTGGGGGGCAGGGCACCAGCCCCTGGGCAGTGGGGGAGCAGTGTAGTATTGGTGCACTGTGTGCCAGCTGTTAAGGGTGGGGGAGCACAGGGCACTAGGCACCAGCTTCTGAGGCAGGGCAATAGGAACAGCAAGGGTGGCCCTTCACAGCCTGGAGCCAGCTATCCTCCTACCCCTTGCTGCCAGGTATCAGTGGTTTTCCTTGCTCCCCTCCTCCCCATCCCTCTGCCCTCCTTTCTCCTTCTTCCCCTTCACCCCCCATTCATGGGAGCTCTTCGGGACGGGTACTCAGCAACCAAAGCAAGAATCAGCCACAAGCAGATATGTTCCTGCCTCAGCCTGTCGGTCAATATCAAGTGCAATAGTGGTGAAAATCAGCTACCACTTCCCTGCTCGCATTCTTGCCCCAGCCAGGGAATGGACGTAGCCAGCTAAAAATTCTCTTTAGCATTGCTCACTCCCCTGATCACCACTTTTGGAATAGATCCTATGAGGTTTTTGCTAATGTGATAATGTCCATTTCCCACTAGGTGGCAGAGTTCAATAGCTACTTTGCTTTTTTTTTTCAATAGTTTTCGACTGTTCAACTAGTTCAGTCTTGCACTTGGATAAATTGTTTCATGGCTAAACTTACAAAAAAAAACCAAACCCCACAAGGTATAATGGATTTGATGGTGCATTTTATGCAATCCATATATAATCCAGTCAGTAGTGTGATTTAATTATTAATCATGATTTATTTACATTACAGTATTGCTTCCCCTCCCCAGCTGAGATCAGGGTCCCATTATCAAGTTCAGACCCATACAAAGAGGCAGTGCTTGAAAAGCTCATAATCCAAATAGACCGGAAACAGTGTATTATTATTTCCATTTGACAGTGGGGGTGCTGAAGCAGAGAAAGATTCTGGCTGTGTCTAGACTGGCAAGTTTTTCCGGAAAATCATCTTCTTTTCTGGAAAAACTTGCCAGCTGTCTACACTGGCTGCTTGAATTTCTGGAAAAGCACTGACGATCTCATGAAAAATCATCAGTGCTTTTCCAGAAAAACTATGCTGCTCCCGTTTGGGCAAAAGTCTTTTTCCAAAAGACTTTTGCGCAAAAGGGCCAGTGTTGACAGCATAGTACTGTTTTCCGCAAAAAAGCCCTGATCGTGAAAAAGGCGATCGGGGCTTTTTTGCGGAAAACCGCGTCTAGATTGGCCATGGACGCTTTTCTGCAAAAAGTGCTTTTGCAGAAAAGCATCCTGCCAATCTAGATGCGCTTTTCCGAAAATGTTTTTAACGGAAAACTTTTCCATTAAAAGCATTTTCGGAAATTCATGCCAGTGTAGACATAGCCTAGGTGGCTTACCCAAGATCACGCAGGAAGGCTAGCAATGGAACCAGGTCTTCCGGTCCCACTCTGCTGTCTAAACCCTCTAGCTATCTTTTCTCTCTGAAACCTAAGGCTGTCTCTACATTGCATGCTTCTTGCACAAGAACCGTCCTTGCACAAAAACGTGCCAGCTGTCTACACAGCACGCGTGGTTTTGCACATGTAAATTTATAGTATGGCATTGGAAAACAGGATTTCTTCTGGAAGAGTTATTCCTCTCCCCATGAGGAATAAGCCCTCTTGCACGAGCTCTTCCACAAGAGGGCAGTGTAGACAGGCAACATGAATTTCTTGCGCAAGAAGCTCCTATAGTTAAAAAGACCATCAAAGCTTTTTTGCGCAAGAGAGTGTCCACACTGCCATGGATGCTCTTGCTCAAAAGCACACCTCTTGCGCAAAAGCACATGGCAGTGTGGACGCGCTCTTGTGGAAGAACTTTTGCACAAGAACTCTTGCTCAAAACTGTTTTTGCACAAGAAGCGTGCAGTGTAGACATAGCCTCTGTGTCTACAGCAATTCAACGTTACTCTGACAAGTTCCATAAGTAGGGTAAGCGGCTTCCTACAAGACAGGTGACTCCAGGACTGTATCAAGCCATAACTTACAAGTCTGTGTTTTTATTTCTCAAGGAGATTTGCAGGCGCCATTGATTTCTTGCATGGGGTTCTCCTGTCTTGAGCTCTGGGTACAAATGAAACTCCAAAATTCAAAGCAAACCTCCAATGTAACTATCTTTCCACTCAAACACATCAGTCATGACAGAGCTCTTAAAATGTGGCCTGGAGTCACAGAATAGTTCATCTGAGTTTGGATTTTTATCATGAACAATATTTTAATCTTAAAAAAGCAGCCTCTGAAATGAGTTAGAATGAACATTTCTTCTTGGGGCAGTGACCCTATCGGCGCTTCACTGTAAGTGCGGGAGCACTTCCTGTGCCTGAGATCAGAGATCTTGGCCCGCACATGCGCTGCGTCCCATCTCGCGCCATGGATAGCATCTTTATAACACTGTCTGGTCCAACCAGATGTCAGCAAGTCACCAGGTCCTGAGGAAATGCATCCCAGGGTACTCAAGGAGCTGATAGAGGAGGTATCTGAGCCTTTAGCTATGATCTTTGAAAAATCATGGGAGACAGGGGAGATTCCAGAAGACTGGAAAAGGGCAAATATTGTGCCCATCTATAAAAAGGGGAATAAGAACAACCCAGGAAACTACAGACCGGTCAGTTTAACGTCTGTCCCAGGGAAGATAATGGAGCAGGTAATTAAGGAAATCATATGCAAACACTTGGAAGGTAATAAAGTGATAGGGAATAGCCAGCATGGGTTTGTGAAGAACAAGTCATGCCAAACTAATCTGATAGCTTTCTTTGATAGGATAACGAGCCTTGTGGATAAGGGAGAAGCGGTGGATGTCATATACCTAGACTTTAGTAAGGCATTTGATACGGTCTCACATTATATTCTTATTGATAAACTAGGCAAATATAACTTAGATAGGGCCACGATAAGGTGGGTGCATAATTGACTGGATAACCGTAGTCAGAGAGTTGTTGTTAACGGTGCTAAATCCTGCTGGAAAGGGATAACAAGTGGAGTTCCGCAAGCGTCTGTTTTGGGACCCGTACTGTTCAATATCTTCATCAATGATGTAGATATTGGGATATAGAGTACGCTTATTAAGTTTGCAGATGATACCAAACTGGGTAGGGTTGCAACTTCTTTGGAGGATAGGGACATAATTCAAAATGACCTTAGCAAGTTAGAGAAATGGTCAGAGGTAAACAGGATGAGGTTTAATAAAGAGAAATGCAAAGTGCTCCACTTAGGAAGGAACAATCAGTTCCATACATACAAGATGGGAAGCGACTGTCTAGGAAGGAGCATGGCGGAAAGGGATCTAGGGGTCATAGTGGACCACAAGTTGAATATGAGTCAACAGTGTGATGCTGTTGCAAAAAAAGCAAATATGATTCTAGGTTGTATCAACAGGTGTGTTGTAAGCAAAACTCGTGAAGTCATTCTGCCGCTCTACTCTGCACTAGTTAGGCCTCAGCTGGAGTACTGTGTCCAGTTCTGGGCGCCACATTTCAAGAAAGATGTGGAGAAATTGGAAAGGGTACAGAGAAGAGCGACAAGAATGATTAAAGGTCTAGATAACATGACCTATGAAGCCAGGCTTCATGAACTGGGCATGTTTAGTTTGGAAAAAAGAAGATTAAGGGGGGACATGATAGCGGTTTTCAAATATCTAAAAGGGTGTCACAAGGAGGAAGGAGAAAATGTGTTCCTCTTGGTTTCTGAGGACAGGACGAGGAGTAATGGGCTTAAAGTACAGCAAGGGAGGTTTAGATTGGACATTAGGAAAAAATTCCTAACTGTCAGGGTGGTCAAATATTGGAATAAATTGCGAAGGGAGGTGGTGGAATCTCCCTCTCTGGAGATATTTAAGAACGGGTTAGATAGACATCTGTCAGGGATGGTGTAGACAGAGCTTGGTCCTGCCTTGAGGGCGGGGGGCTGGACTCGATGACCTCTCGAGGTCCCTTCCAGTCCTATGATTCTATGATTCTATAACCAGCACCTGATTCTTCTCAACTGCCTAGGCTCTTGTACAGAATCCTGCATCCTGCTGTAGTGCAGAACACTATGGCAGATGCACTGAGCATGAGATTCTCACAAGACAGCTCTGTGCTGGGGGGCTGTGGGTGGGGGGCGGGGAGGCTGCCCCTGGGGAACCGGTTAACCATTAGCCAATAGATATCATCTGGTAAGAGTGATGTTAACTGGTTACCCAGTAAACTGGTTACCCGTTCATATCCCATCCTCCTCCCCTCTGCTTCTGAGATTTAAATGTAGGCTCCCCAGTTTAGAAGGAAGGGACTGACTGACAGCAGGATCATACAGAACTATATTTCTATATAGGTGACCCCTGACTTACGACCGCTTGGTCCGTGACCCCCCGCATTTACAGCCACCCTGCTCTGGGAGCCGCAGGGCCACCTACCACCCAGCACAGCCCCCGTCCAGCTCAGGGCGCTGTTCATGCCACTTCCCGGGGACACCTACCATCCAGCACAGCCCCCGGCCGGCTCAGGGCACCATTTGTGCTGCACCCCAGGGCTGCCTACCACCCGGCACATCCCCCGGCCGGCTCAGGGCACCGTTCACACTGCTGACTCCAAGAAACTACAACTCCCAGGAGGCAAAGCAGGCCAGGAACGGAACCCTCATTCATAGCATTGTTCCTATGGGCAATAAGGGTTCGACTTATGATGTTCCGACTTAAGATGGTTCTCCAGGAACCAATTAGCTCGTAAGTGCGGGCGTCGCCTGAACGCCACTCACGGAAAAAGATGGGGAAGAGTGCACGATTGATACAACAATAGTATCAAAGAGCTCCAATCCTAGTAGCGGGGGTGCTATTACTCTTACAGTGGAGCGCCTATAGGGGGACACATCTTGAAGAAACTCAGTTGCAGTTAAGGGTGAATAACCTTCTCTTGCCTAGCCAAAGATGTGACTTCATGGCACCAACACAACCCCATTAACTTGAATGGAGGTGCTACTGCTTTATCTGAACATGAGTCAGATCAGAATCAAACCCCCAGGGATTTCTCCTTGATTTTTTTTTATATATAATGCTGTGAGCTGTTGTCCCCACCCTTCCCAAAGATACAGCAAAATAATTCAGCTGTATTAATGTGAGGCGCTAATCTCTGTCTGAAACTACAGCGCAGCTGATTTCAAATGCCCAGATCCAGTAGCAATCTGAATTCAAGATCCATTAGCTGCAAAGCAGCCACTGGCACCTGAAATTTCACTTGTAAAAGGACATCGTGTGTGAACTCTGCATACAGAGGCAAATAGGAAATGGCACTTCTGTGTCACATCTGTGATGTGCAGCCCCTTCAGCACAGGGGGCACTTTAACTGATATATCAGGATGTAATGGATTAAGATTTTCTCACAAGATGGAGCCATTTTCACTTGGCGAAATCGTTTATTTTTGCAGGTCAGGTCTTGCTTTCCAAAAGCTAGTGCCCATGTGTAAAAGTGGGTTTGCCTCTCACTCATGCTAATTGATGGAGCTTTTGGCTGTGGAGATCAGATTGCCAGTGATTTTCTAGTGTCATTTCATAGTCAGGAAAGAATCTTCCACCTGTTTGAGGCCAGGTAAGGAATTTAACAGGTTACTGAAGGCTAATTTGAGCCTATTACAACTTGACTCCTCTGCACTGCCACTAATATGCCATAGTGGTAGGCACACCAAAGTCTTTATGCAAAATCTTAACAGAAAGCACGCCTAGGAGAACTCAGGGTATGTCTACACTAGCCCCCTCGTTCGATCTAGGGAGGCTGAGTGTGACTGAAATTGCAAATGAAGCGTGGGATTTAAATATCCTGCGCTTCATTAGCATGTTTCTGGCCGGTCGCCATTTTAGAAATTGACTAGCCCGAAGTAACTGCCCACATCTACACGCAGCAGTGAAACGGGATTCCAAATTGAAGCCATAAATTGAATTAGCTGTTAAACCTCATTCCAGGAAGAATAACAGCTAGTTCGATTTAAGGCTTTAATTTGGAATCCCGTTTCACTGCTGTGTGTAGATGCGGGCAGTTATTTCAGGCTAGTCAATTTCTAAAATGGCGACCGGCCAGGAACATGCTAATGAAGCGCAGGATATTTAAATCCCACACTTCATTTGCAATTTTGGTCACCCTCATTAGCCTTCGTAGATCGAACTAGTTATATTTTTTTCTGCTAGTTTGCTAAAATAAAATGCAGTTTTGCCGCTCTACCTCTAGAAGAAAGGCTGAGCTCTATGCAGCATTTTACAGGTCCAGCAAAACTGGCCATGTGGAGATACCTATTTTCCCCCATTACTTCAGTTCCAGGGCCTGTTTCCTGAAGGTTTCCCTGTCCACCCAGCTGTAATTTGGTGTGTGAGTCATGTGTAGTCAAAGACTGTGTCCCTAGAAACTATTTTATCTGATGAATATCTGAAGGCTGGTGGTATTTTGTTTGACTGTTATCAAAATAAAATAACACCAGATTCTGTAACAATTGCTGTCTGTGTCTACCGCTAATTCTCCTGTTCTTGGTTAGAATTGCCATTGAAGTCATTGGAAGTTTTGTCTGAATAAGGACTGAGTATTTTATCTGTAGATGGGCGCGCTTCCACTCTCAACCAATAAGCAAATACATTGTGAACCAGGAGGGAGAAGAGTCTGAGGGAGTCGTTTCACGTCTCTAAACCACTGCTCGACTGTGAGATCTGTCAGGTGAAAAGGAATTGGGAGGAGGAAAGCCAGAGTCAGAGAGAGACAGATCACTTAGGGTATGTCTGCACTTGCAGCCTAATTCGAACTAGGGCTGCAAATGTAGGCATTTGGAATTGCAAATCAAGCCCGGGATTTAAATATCCCGGGCTTGATTTGCATCTTCCCGGCCGGGCGCCATTTTTTGAAATTTACAAGCCCGAATTAACTGCCCGCGTCTACACGCAGCAGTAAAATGGGCGTTTGAAATAAAGCCTTATTCGAACTACCTGTTGTTCTTCCTGCAATGAGGTTTAACAGGTAGTTCGGAATAGGGCTTTATTTCGAACGCCCGGTTCACTGCTGCGTGTAGACGTGAGCAGTTACTTCGGACTTGTAAATTTCAAAACAAAAAAAAGGCGCCCGGCCGGGAAGATGCAAATCTCAGGATTGATTTGCAATTCCGAATGCCTACATTTGCAGCCCTAGTTCGAATTAGGCTGCAAGTGTAGACGTACCCAACTGTATCTGTGACATTTTCATGGGCAAGGGCTAGTGTTGCACTGCTCATTTGGTTTTTAAATGGGTACCTAAGCCCTCTCCAGTTCCGACTGGAGCAGCAGAGAGAAACACTTTGCTTCTGACAAGATAGTACCAATGGATCTTTCTCAACCTCTGGTACTCACCCTGGTGACTTCTTCAGCACCACAGATGTCTAATGGCCTCATGCGCTGCCAAAACGGAACCACCTCCAGGTGGTTTGCCTATACTGGTTCAAATGGGGTCTTGGGGAGACCGAGAAACCGAGAGTTTGGAATCTATAGAAGCTGATTTAACCAGACTCATGGTCTTCCTTTTGATTCAGCAAATCTACAGCACCTTGCATCCTTTGAGGTCCCCAACGCTTGCTGATGGGATGGAAGGGATGTTGAGCTACCAGACTTGCTGTCTGGAAAATGGGTAATTTCTGGTATGTTTAGTAAGCCACGAGGAACTTGTATTGTTTTCATGTTTTTTCTGTTTTTTGCCCTATGAATCAATGCCCTTTGCTTTGGAAGAGCTGCGTGGTAACTTGGGACTGCTGGCCCTTGCTGGCTGTTGTCTTCATAGCACTGCCCTCTTTGGTGCTGGCTGTTATACAGGCTAGCTTGTATAGTGATATCAGAGTAGATAACAGGAGGCTTTGCTGTCTTTAAACCCCAGCCAGAAGGGAATATTGACTGGAGCCCTGAGGCCTGACTCGGCGCTTGAGGGGGGTGGGCGACGCTGAACAGAGAGGGTTAGTCTGAGGCTGTGTCAATGGGCACCATCCAGTGCCATTGATTGCAGTACTGTGTGTCATCTCACATAATGGCACAAGGAATTGGCCTGGTAAGGGTAAGACATTCAGGCAATGTCTTCACTAGAGGCAAGATTGACGCTGCCACGATCAATCGTTTGGAGCTCCATTTAGTGAGTCTAGTAAAGACCCACTAAATTGAATACAGAGGGCACTCCTGTTGGTGGCCAGTACTCCTGCTCTTGCAAGGAGTAAGGAAGGCTAGAAGTTTTCCGTTGAACTGCACATTTTGTTTATGCTGTGGGCTTTCTGGTGACTCTAAGGGTATGTCTATACTACATGGCTCTGTCGATGGAGCCATGTAGATTTGTTTATTGGGCAAAGGGAAATGAAGTGGTGATTTAAATAATCGCTGCTTCATTTAAATTTACATGGCTGCCGCACTGAGCCGACAAACAGCTGATCAGCTGCTTGTCGGCTCAGCGCACTAGTCTGAACACTCCCCTGCCGACATCAAAGCCCTTTGTCGGCCGCCCCGGTAAACCTCATCCCACGAGGAATAACGGGGCAGTCGACAAAGGGCTTTGATGTCAGCAGGGGAGCATCCAGACTAGCGCGCTGAGCCGACAAACAGCTGATCAGCTGTTTGTCGGCTCAGTGCGGCAGCCATGTAAATTTAAATGAAGCCGCGATTATTTAAATCGCCGCTTCATTTCCCTTTGCCTACAACCCTAATCTACATGGCTCCGTCGATGGAGCCATGTAGTCTAGACACAGCCTTAGTGCGTCACTGTCTGATTGTGTTATTCTCCTGCTATAATTTGTACTTTCCACCATTGACTACAAGATATACAAAGATATATAAGATACACAATGTCCAAAGCTTTTATATTTTTCTTTACTTGAGTGTTTCTGGTTTTTAGATGTATCATCAAAAACTACAAATTGATGTAGTTTTCTCTTCTACAAAAAAGAAACTCTTTGAATTTACTAAGGAAAGTGGGGCATCAGCAAAAGAAACATTCGTATGTACGCGTAGCAAGGATTCACATTGGATCTCTGTGTACTATTTCATTAGAGAAGATTGTACGGTGAACATTGGCTTGAGGTGAGTACGTTGAAAAGTGCCCTTTTATTTGATCACATATCTGTTTTGTCATCTTGTGGTTTAGAGGTAGCAGCACAATTTGCTTGTTAATTATTACATTTTCTGAACACTGAGGAGCAGTCTGAAAAATAAGGTCCTAATGGGAATATATAAATATGTAACCTCACCACTGTTGCCAGAGTTTATTCTGGTGTAGTGAGAGGGAAAAATGTTGTTGTGGAATGAGAAAAAGTTTGCTAGGTTAATCTTGGTTCATGTAAAGAGTGTCACATATTGTCTGCATATATAATGGAGCCTCGTGGAAAGAGGCACCATCTGATTGCAGGATCTGGCCAGACCTGGTACAACAGGGCATCTGCTATTGGCCAGTCTTGCTACCTCTAAGCCAGTGATGGGCAACCTAGGCTAGTGAATAGACTGCATGAGTAGCCCTCCTTCATGTAAATGGGCTTCAGAATTATCATAGAATCATAGAACTGGAAGGGACCACGAGAGGTCATCAGGTCCAATCCCCTACCCTCATGGCAGGACCAAGCACTGTCTAGATCATCCCTGACAGGTGTCTGTCTAACCTGCTCTTAAATATCTCCAGTGATGGAGATTCCACAACCTCCCTAGGCAATTTATTCCTGTGTTTCACCACCCTGACAGGAACTTTTTCCTAATGTCCAACCTAAACCTCCCTTGCTGCAATTTAAGCCCATTGCTTTTTGTCCTGTCATCAGAGGCCAAGGAGAACCATGTTTCTCCCTCCTCCTTGTAACTCCCTTTTAGAAACTTGAAAACCACTATCATGTCCCCCCTCAGACTTCTCTTTTCTAAACTAAACAAGCCCAATTCTTTCAGTCTTCCCTCATAGCTCATGTTTTCTAGGCCTTTCATCATTTTTGTTGCTCTTCTCTGGACCTTCTCCAGTTTTGCCATATCTTTCAGGAAACATGGTGCCTAGAACTAGACACAATACTCCAATTGAGGCCCAATCAGTGCAGAGTAGAGCAGAAGAATGACTTCTTGTGTCTTGCTCACACCACTCCTGTTAATGCATCCCAGAATCATGTTTGCTTTTTTTGCAAGTGTCACACCGTTGACTCATATTTAGCTTGTGGTCCACTATGACCCCTAGATCCCTTTCTGCCATACTCCTTCCTAGAAAGTTGCTTCCCATTCTGTGTGTGTGAAACTGATTGTTCCTTCCTAAGCGGGGTAGTTTGCATTTGTCCTTATTAAGCTTCATCCTGTTTACCTCAGACCATTTCTCTAGTTTGTCCAGATCATTTTGAATTATGACCCTATCCTCCAAAGCACTTGCACCACTTTATCATCTGCAAATTTAATAATCATACTCTCTATGCCATCATCCAAATCATTGATGAAGATATTGAACTGAACCAGTCCCAAAACAGACTCCTGTGTAACCCCACTTGTTATGCACTTCCAGCATGATTGTGAACCATTAATAACTACTTTGTGAACAGTTGTCCAGCTAGTTATGCACCCACCTTATAGTAGCCCCATCTAGGTTACATTTCCCTAGTCTATTGATAAGTAGGTCATGTGAGACCGTGTCAAATGCCTTACTAAAGTCTAGGTATACCTTATCCACAAGACTCGTTATCCTATCAAAGAGAGCTATCAGATTGGTTTGACATGATTTGTTCTTTACAAATCCATGCTGGCTGTTCCCTATCACCTTATTATCTTCCAGGTGTTTGCAGATGGATTCCTTAATTACTTGCTCCATTATCTTCCCTGGCACAGAAGTTAAACTGATTGGTCTGTAGTTTCCTGGGTTGTTCTTATTTCCCTTTTTATCGATGGGCACTAGATTTGCCCTTTTCCAGTCTTCTGGAATCTTTCTCGACTTGCAAGATTTTTCAAAGGTGATAGCTAAAAGCTCAGATACCTGCTCTATCAGCTCCTTGAGCATTCTAAGGTGCATTTCATTAGGACCTGGTGACTTGCAAACATCAAACTTTTCTAAGTAATTTTTAACTTGTTCTTTTTTTATTTTAACGTCTAAACTTACCCCCTTTCCACTAGCATTCACTATGTTAGGCATCCCGTCACCATCCATCTTCTTGGTGAAAACCGAAACAAAGAAGTCATTAAGCACCTCTGCCATTTCCAAAATTCCTTTTATTGTTTCTCCCTTTTCACTGAGCAATGGGTCTGCTTTGTCCTTGGTCTTCCTCTTGCTTCTAATATACTTGTAGAACAAAGATGATAAAAGATAACATAGATGGTCTCATAGGATAGGGATTTACAGGCTGTGCCCATTGTACCATAGCAGCACTTTAATTGGGTGCAGAGAGAGAACATGGTTTTACACAGTCAATGTTATGTGCAATCAGTTCTGTGTCACTTTTGTAATCCCATATATCTGAAAACCAGCAGAATCTGGCAACCCTGCGCATGGGCACAAGAAAAGAAAATGCCTTGTGGGCCACACATAGAGCCCTCGTGGGCTGCAATTTGCCCACCATTGCTCTAAGCCAGGTCAGGGTAAAATACGGCCCGTGGGCCGAATCTGGCCTGCCAAGCCACCATATCCAGCTTATGGACTCAGTGGGGAGCCTCAAGCAGGCTCCTTGCTTGCCCCCCACATGCTGCTGAGAAAAGCGACTGCTGCGGGGCCCTGCTTGTAAAGCTGTGAGCCCGGGGGGAGGGGAATAGCTACGAGTCAGAGGGAAGGGGAAAAGTGCTTCACATGCTGACCCCACCCATGGAAACTGGCCAATGGGAGCTGCCTGTTGTGAAGTACCTTGTCCCCTCCCCTCAGACTCATAGCTATTCAAAGACCCTATGGTCCCTGCAGTCAGAGAGGGGACAGGGCAGGCAGGGAATTCACCTGCGAAGGCTACTGGCTAGGAGTCAAGCAGGTTAGTCTCCCAGCTAGAGCCTGCCTCTGGCACCCCAACCCTCTGCCCCCCACTCCACATAACCCAAATCCTCTGCTCCCCTTGTGTATCCTATCCCCTCCCAGACCTTGCACCCCTATCTCCTGCCCCAGGTCACAACCCAAACACTCTGCCCCCATTCCTGACCCCTTATCCCCATAACCCATACCTTCTGGGACCTTCTGCACCCCAATCCCTTCCCAGATTATGCACTCCAGTCCCCTGCCCAAGGTTACAACCCAAATCTCTGCCCCTGCTCCTAGACCCCAGTCCCCCACCAGTCCCCCAGGTCACAACCCAAACCCCTGCACCCCAAAACCCTACCTCCTTCACCCAAACTCCCTCCCAGACCTCCACATCCTCTCCTGTACCCCAATCCCTTACCACACGCTCCCTTCTGCACCCAACCTCCATCGCAGACCCCGCACCTCCTACATTAATATCATGGAAAAGTGCGGCCCTTGGCCACTTAGCAAATTGTTGGAGTGACCCCCCACATAAAAAATTATTGCCCACGCCCTGCTCTAAGCAATAATGGAATAGGTTGGTGGCAGGGCACTGCTCTGAAAAGGAAGTGAGACGCAGAAGCAGATCTCCTGCTTTGTCCCTAGCTCCACACAATGCTCAGGATGCTGAGATCATAGAACACTAGAACTGGAAGGGACCTCAAGAGATCATCAAGTCCAGTCCCTTGCCCTAAAGGCAGGACCATCAGTACCATCTAGACCATCCCATATAGGTGTCTGTCTAACCTACTCTTAAATATCTCCAGTGATGGAGATTCCACAACCTCCCTAGGCAATTTATTCCAGTGTTTAACCCTCCTGACAGTTAGGAAGTTTTCCCTAATGTCCAACCTAAACCTCCCTTTGCTGCACTTTAAGCCCATTGCTTCTTGTTCTATCCTCAGAGGCCAGGAAGAACAATGTTTCTCCTTTCTCCTTGTGACACCCTTTTAGATACCTTTGTTTTCTCCAAGAGGTCCAGGAACAGTCCCAGATTGACAGGTCATTAGAGGAGGTTTTGAACCAATTGATAAACTAAACAGTAGCAAGTCACCAGGACCAGATGGCATTCACCCAACAGTTCTGAAAGAACTCCAATGAAAAATTGCGGAACTAGTAACTGTGGTTTGTAACCTATCCTTGAAATCAGCTTTTGTACCAAATGACTGGAGGGTAGATAATGTGACACAAATTTTTAAAAAGGGATCTAAAGAGTGGATCCCGGCAGTTACAGGCCAGTAAGTCCAAGTCAGGCTGATTGGTTGAAGCTATAGTAAAGAACAGAATTGTTGGACACATAGATGAACATAATTTATTGGTTTCAGAGGGGTAGCTGAGTTAGTCTGTAACAAGAAAAACGTAAAAAACAACAAATAGTCTAGTTTTTTAAAGACTAAAAAAACATGTATCATGAGCTTTCATGTGCACAACCCACTTCTTCAGATGACCCTGAAGGATTTCCTAATTTATTGGGGGAAAAGTCAACAGGGTTTCTGTAAAGAGAAATCATGCCTCACCAATCTACTAGACTTCTTTGAGGGCAACAACAAGTACATGGACAAGTAGTATCCAGTGGATATAATGTACAAGATCTCTCACCAAAGGCTCTTAAGCTAAGTAAGCTGTCATGGGATAAGAGGGATTGATAACTGGTTAAAACACAGCAAACAAAGGGTAGAAATAAATGGTGAGTTTTCAGAATGTAGCGAGGTAACTGGTGATGTCCCGCAAGGGTCCGTACTGGGATCAGTCCTCTCCAACATATTCACAAAAGATCTGGAAAAAGGGGTAAACACTGAGGTGGCAAATTTTGCAGATGACACTAAACTGCACAAGATAGTGGAGTCCGAAGGAGACTGTGAAGAGTCTCAAAAGGATTTCACAAAACTAGCTGAATAGGTAACAAAAGGGCAGATGAATTTTAATGTTCATAAATGGAAAGTGATGCATATTGGAAAACATAATCCCAACTATACATATAAAATGATGGAGACTAAATTAGCTGTTGCCATTCAAGAGAGCCATCTCGGAGTAATTGTGGATAGTTTTCTGAAAACATCCACTCAATGTGCAGCAACAGTCAAAAAAGCAAACAGAATGTTAGGAATCATTAATAAAGGGATAGAGAATAAGACAGAGAATATCTTATTGCTTCTACATAAATCCATGGTACACCTATATCTTGAATACTGAGTACAGATGTGGTTGCTTTATCTCAAGAAAGATATCTTAGCATTGGAAAAAGTTCAGAAAAGGACAACTAAAATTATTTGGGGTATGGAACATCTTAGGAGAGATTAATAGGACTGGGACTTTTTAGTTTAGAAAAAAGACTAAGGGGAGCATATGATAGAGGTATATAAAATCATGACTGGTGTGGAGAAAGTAAATAAGAAAAAGTTATTTACTTGCACCCATAACACAAAAACTAGGGGTCACCAAATGAAATTGATAGGTAGCAGGTTTAAAATAAACAAAAGGAAGCATTTCTTTACATAATACACAGTCTGCCTGTGGAACTCCTTGCAAGAGGATGTTGTGAAGTCCAAGACTATAACAAAGTTCACAAAAGAGCTAGATAAATAAATGGAGGTTAGGTCCATCAATGGCTATTAGCCAGGATGGGCAGGAACCGTGTCCCTGGATTCTGTTTGTCAGAGTTTGGGAATGGGCAAAAAGCAATGAATCACTTGATTACCTACTCAAACCTGGTGTCAAAAGACAGGATACTGGGCTAGATGGATCTTTGATCTGACGCAGTATGATTGTTCTTACGTTATATTGTTATGTTCTAATAGGGAATGGGACGAAGGGAATGATGACATTGTTGGGCAGGTTCCTTTTAGGTATTGTCATCTTGAAGGATTGAATGTATTAAGAAAGCTGCACCTGCTTGATTATAATTGATTGCCTCCTTCGTGATTTGTTCTTTACAAGGGTTAATTTGATTAATCACCATTTTGACGGCTAGAAACTCTATCCATGTCCACAGAACAGTGAGTTTCTCAAATCAAGTATGTATAAAGTAGCAAAATCTCCATGATTTAAGATGAGAGTGAGTTCTGCAAGGTAATTTAATGCCAAGGTACACAAAGGCTGAATGCAGCATGACCAATAGGAAATAACACTGTCTTTTCTATGGAACTAGCCAATTAGCCCGTCATAAGACAGGATTTTCAGGTCTTTCCTCCACATCTGTCTTCTCTCCTGAGCTTCCGGTCTCTCGCTCCGTCTCTCTCTCCCCCTCCCCCCCCTCCTCCTACTGCTTCCTCCTCTCTCTCTCTCTCTCTCTCTAAGCTTTCCTCCGCAACAGCGCCACCCAGAGGGAACAGCCAAGGAGGCAACAGCACCGCCCAGAGGGAACAGCCAGCATTTCAGCGTTACAGAGTCACAGACATTGGGTGACTATATATATGATAGTGTCTGTCATCTTGAGGGAATCCCAGAACACGTCACAAACATCCCAGTATTGTAACTTCCACCATCACTAAGGTGGAATGTGGCACGTGGCAGGGTGCACAGCAGTAGCTGAGTACGGTGTAACCCACACACCTAGTGGGTGTGTTTCACTGTCCCATGTAGCGGCACTTAGACCACTTACAGCAAGAGAGAACAAGGAAGCTCTACAGTCCAAGCTAAGGGCCAGCTGGCTTTATAGCTCAGGCTGTAGAGGAGCCTACGTTTCCCAGGTTCGCATCCACCCGGTGGCAGTTACAAGAGGAAATGAAGAGCAATGTATCTACTAGAACCTGCAGCAGAGCAGGATGGGTCAGGAATTAAACTTGCGGAAGTTGTCACAATGGCAATTTGGCCTGGGCAGTGGAGCTGACATCTCTACTCTTTGGAAACTGTGGTGAGATTTCTAATCACTCTTGGTGAACAGGACCACAGTTGTGTATGCTGTCCAACAAACAGCAGTAGTTGTCATTTATCTCAGGTAACAGAGGGTTTGGGATAGTAATGTAGCTCTTATGGCTCAAGCAACATTTTACATAGCTGCTCATGCTTTACCCTTAGATCTTTCCTTTGTCTTGCAAACTAAAGCTTGTTCTGTTTACTTGCAATGGGGAGGCACATTCCTGAAAGTCTCTGAGCACCTTTTACTCCCCAGTGTCGTCTTTGAAAGTGGAGAGATCTTAATGCAGGAATCTTTCAGGATCGGACCTCTGGTACAGCTCCATATACCACACAGTGATCCTCTTCCTGTTTGCCTGTCCCAAATCCCATGGGACTCAGTAAAAAAGACCCTCCCTTGGCTAAAATGGATTTTGGATCAGGCCCTACGTGTCGAACCGAGTGCCTGATTTTCTTTTCCCAACATACTACGGTCACACGATGCCGTTCCAGGCCGTTAGAATTGAGAATTTTCGCCACAGTACATGAAAAGATTAATTGGCCTGTAAATTATGTGACTACACTACCAATCCAAATGATCCTACATCCTCTCTGTCAACATGAGATTTAAGTTTTTTGCTTCCAGGCAGCTTTGTGCTAAACATTTCTCTCACCACTGGCCTTGTGGAAATTAAGAGCTAGGTATTAGAGGAGCTAGACTATTTCCCGGTCTCCCTTCTGCCACCTAAGATTGTTCTCTATGCTGTTTTTGAAGAGCTTTATTCACACTAGTTTTGACTGTCTCAAGCGAGGGGGTGTCTAATCTCTTGCTTTTGCCTGAGCAGAAATACAGCATGTGTGTATCTAGTCTGGTACTGGAAAAAATTCTCTTCAAATACAATTTAAATCTTTAGAAATATGTATCAGAAATAATGGATTAAGATTGGCAGATGATTAGGCTACTTTATAAATATATTTCAGGCTTTTCATGGAAGTTAGTGTGGCCACTGTGTGTCATACGTACATAGCTGAAGTGGCTAAAGGTCTTGTGGTATGGCTGTGCACCATTAAATATCTGCCATCTTCTACACCAAGGATGGCTACATTCCATTGGTGCATGAATGATTCTAACCTATAGTGTGTGTAATATAGTGACTCTATAATTCCATTGGTCTAATTCATGAGACAAGAATGGGTGAGTTAAAGATAAGAGGATTTGGTCTCTTTTGTAAAGCATTCAGGGTCTTTCATATAGAAAAGAATTAAGTAAATTTAAGATCTCTCTACCCATCTCTCCCATTAGCCTAAAACCCAAACACTATAGAGAGGAGAGCAGAAAAGGTTAATAATCTATGTAGGAGAACTTGATGTTAAGTATTTCAATGGAAATAATTTTTGTCTCTCTGTTGATGTGCAACTGTATAGCAGCTCAGTTCCCAAAGTCTCTCTAAATGGGCTTTCCCAATAACCTATTTCATGGGTTGTCATTATTACAGCAGAATCAGTTACAGAGTTTTTGGTTCACTGATCAAAATGACACATAAAATATAATACAAATTTCATGTGGGCTGGAAATACTTGTGTTGCTTTTTTAGCAATATAAAAAACATTAATTTTGCATTCACTGAAGTAATTTAGCCATCTTAAAATGGATTGTACAGTTTCATTTTGGGGTTTTATAACCCTTTGTAAAAAACTAGATGTAGGCAAATTTCAAAACATTTTGTTTTGAAATGAACTATCAAATTATTTCATTTGGAGTGTTTTAAAAATAATCGTTTTCCATCCGAAACTATTTGAAACACAAAGTTGCAAATAGTTTGGCTGACCTGAAACAGCATTTTTCAGTGAATAAAATATTTGTCAAACTTTGCTCAGCTCTAGTCAATATTCACATTTATTTGTGATAGATATGTATACCTTTCTCTTCCAAATGTTTTGTGTGATATCCAGGTCAAAAGAGTACCCAAACAATAATTAATTGCATCTTGCCACAGCCAATTACATATCCTCATCAGTGTTAAATAATGATTCTAGTTCACAAACCAAAACCTATTTAACATGGTATAAATTCTTCCTATGTGGCAGTTTTGGTTGTGTTCCGTTCATGAACAGCACCTGGTGACAAGTAGATTCAGTAGAGAACTTACAGAAAAGGGTTACCTACACATTAATCATTCATAATAGCTCTTCATAAAAGAAATATCAGGGGAAACCAAAATAAGAAACCCGTTTTCTGAAAGGCACTTTGTAGTAACACTAGTTCCAGCAACCAGATATTTTCACCTTCAGTTAAAATATGATTCTGTTGATAACTAAAATATACTTTAAAACTCCAGGCAGTGCATGAGAACAGGTAACAGCAGTGTAGTATTTAACATACACCAACAAAAACACTAAAGCCTCCACTATCTGAAATAATACGAAAATGTCATTTGCTGACAGCAAATCAAAAGGTTGGAAAAGAAACTTCTGAAATGACCTCATATCAGAATCACAATTTCCTGTGTCACAGGTTAGTGAGAAATTGCTTCTTTACAGCCTAACAATTCAAGGAATAATGACCTAACATCGTTCCACTGTGAATTGGGGCCAAGAGATATATTTTTGCAGGTAGCAACAAATAAGAACAAACCCTTGCAAAGAACAAGGATGCATAAATCCTAAAGCACGCCGGAGAATTCACATGTTTTGACAAAAGCAATCTACAAACAATATAACCAATTTGAAATATATTAGGCATGATTGCAAACATTATTTGTCTCTTTAGCAAAGAGAGGCTGGACTTCAGTGGGCAGTGGTGTATGAAGGCTGTTACTTCGGGACATGGGCCAATTCCATTTCCACAGTATTATCACCAGATTATTCAGCAAATAAGATAGAAGTGCATGCCTGGTGAAATTCCAGATTGCATTTTATGTGGAGTATCTCATGCTGACATTGTTGGGTTTCATGTGTTGGTGGTCACATTTCATGATCATCATGAAAAGCTGGCCAAGATTTAGATTTTGGGTCTAAGGATTTTGGGTGCTTGAGACATCTTAACAGGGTCTCGTTTTCAGAACGTGCAGAGCACCTACCCTCTAAAAAGATAAGTATTCAAAATCAACAGTTATTTTTGAAAACTGTAGCCATTATTCAATGTCCATGGGCCACTCCCTATAGTATGAGAAGCTATTTCAAGAATCTCTGTATGTATGTGTAAATCCCTGCCAAATGAATGTGTCATTTCACGCATCTGATAAAGGGAGCTGCAGACCAAAGGTACATCTAGACAGCAACATTATTTTGAAATATCTAGTATTATTTCAAAATAACTTAGTCCGCGTCTACACAGAAGGCAGTGATTTTGAAATAATGTTGAAATACTGTCAAGCTGGAGGATTTCTTACTCCAACTCGTGTAACCCTCATTGTACGAGGAGTAAGGGAAGTCAGAAGAAGAGTGCTCTATTTCAAAATAAGTGCTGTGTAGATGCTTCTAATTTTGAAATAAGCTACGCAATGGACATAGCTCAACTTGCGTAGCTTATTTCGAGTTACGCCCTGTGGTATAGACACACCCGTGAGAGCTTACGCCCTCATAAATTTGTGCGTCTTTAACATGCCACAGGACGTCTCGTTGTTTTTGCTGAAACAGACTAACACAGCTGCCCCTCTGACTCCTCAAGAAAGAAAACACCAGCATGTGAGAACTATCTGATGTGGTGACGAGACTTGTTCCTGTTCTCATAAGTCTATTATTCATTTACACTCTTCAAAAATTCTGCTGTGGATGCTGTTAGTCCAGTAGTTACCTGCTTTGCGGAAATGATGCTAGAAAGTACCGCCTCTTTGTAATTGGCAGAGAAGGCTGTCCGTAGAAGGGCTGGCTCTTTGAAGCAAAGACAAAAGTGCAAAGAAAAGATTCAATACCCCGTTAGAGACAGGGCTAAGAGAAAGGAAAAGAGTCATTTGTATGTGAAGTACACTTGTTGAGGCAGCATGAGCTCCTGAGTTAAAGTTCTAGCTCAATGAGTGATTCATTATATTGTCTTGGGCAAAGTACATTATCTCTTAGTACCTCAGTTTCCCTATCTGTATTCACCTACTTCAAAGGAGTATTTCAGGATTAAAATGTAAAGTGTTTTGAAAATCAATGATAAGTTTTATTACTGCTACTGGCCACCCTTGATGATGTTTAAATATTTATAGAGTTTAATTTTAGGTCACAATATTGTAAATTATAAATGGCTTAGTCCCAAAGATGGTGAGCTAGGAATGGATCAAGGCTTCTGTATTCTACAAGATACAAGGTTTCTCTCTGATCTCTGAGGTTAGTGCAAAGTTTATTGCCTAGTGGAATGTAAAAATAGATGCCAAATTCCAACAGGTCTAATTAATTTCATATTTGAACACTGGGGTTTGCTCCAGCTGCCTTGTCCATCTGCTGATTGCCTGGTGTTGCCTTATACACTGGTTTATCATTTACCTCCCACATGTACTCTTTTGCATATCTCTCACACAGACACCCTTTGTCCCACTCCACCAAATGTCTTGAGAGGTTCTTTTAAAAACATTTACTTTGGAAGAGCGAAGAGTCGAGAGGAGTGCTAGCAATTTGAAATATGGACACTCCATTGGTATGTTGCTCCTTTCCCATACCCAAACACTTCCCAGGTAGACAAGTAATTCTCCCAAGTCTGATCACTAACTCAAGAGGACGTAATTAGAGCGATGGATTTCCTGATTATGAGAACCTGCTGATGAGCATCCAAAAAATTGTTCATAAATAATTTAACTTTGCATGCCCACTTACATCAATGCATTCTGCCCTTATTTCTAATATGCTGGGTATTTCTCTCGATATGTGTAGCTAGAATGTGCAATTTTCATACATCTAAGGTGGAAATATAGTGAGTATGGTAGAGAGAGAGACCCAAATCAGAATGTCTAATCTTAAGACTTTTACATTTGGGAAAGGGAGCTTTGAATTCAGATTCCTAGATCAGAATCTGTCCATACAACTTTGGGTCTGGGTCACAGCCAAACTGGAAAATGGCCTATTTTCTAGTACAGTTCTCAGAAGAACAGCTTGAGTCTAACACTGTCTTATTCTAACCCAACTAAGACCTTGATTAAGCAAAGCATTTAAGTACGCACTTACATGCTTTGCTGAATTGGGGTACTACGCTTCTAGCTCTGTTCTTACCTGAATAAAAACACTGTCTCCTTCAGAGGGGTAGTTGAATTAGTCTGTACAGGATAAACTTAAAAAACAACAAATGGTCTGGTAGCACTTTAAAGACTAACAAAACATGTAGATGGTATCATGAGCTTTTGTGGGCACAGCCCACTTCTTAAGATGATGTAGGGTAGATACCAGGTACCAACAGAATACTGCATAGATACTATCACTTCCAGGAGTGGCCTGTCCATATAGGCGAACCAGGCGGTTGTCTAAGGCGCCAAGTTAAATGGGGCGCCAAATAGTGGCGCAATATCGTTGACGGGTTTGGAGGTGGGGGCGCAGATTGCATGGTTTGCCTAGGGCGCCAGTTGCTGGCAGCTAGTTTAGGGCCGCTCCTGATCACTTCCCTGAACTGTGAGTGTTGTAGTTGAAGGAAATGGCAAAAACAGAGTCTTCAAAGACATGACAAAAGAGTGTCTGAAGGAAGCCCGTGTTGAAATGACATTCTCTGCTCACTGATATGTCTGCACTTGCTGGGGAATAGTGAGGTAACCTGTAAAGGGTTCCACAAGCTGTGGCACACACAAAGATGGCTCCTGCCCCAGAAAGCACACAAAGCTCACAGAAAGGCAAGAGACAACAGGTGGAAACAGACAGGGGGATGACAAGGAAACAATGGGACAATAATGGTCAGCAGGCTAAGCAGTGGTACTATAAATGGTGTTTACTTACAGCTACTGACGTTCCTTGTGTAACAGAGTTTCTATTTTTTAAATAAAAAAAAACAACTTTTGTGTTTTATGCCAAAAAATCCCCACCTTTTGGCTATCATGTGCTTTGTTGTTAATTTGTTAAGCATCATGAGGGGGTGAGATGCTGTATAGGCATGGGGCTACATCCAGTCCACTGCAACTTTCCTGACCTCAGTAGAGTCTCAGGGTATGTCTACACTAGCTCATTAATTCGAGCTAGGTAGGCAAACCAGGGAACCGGGGTTGCAAATGAAGCCTGGAATTTAAATATCCCAGGCTTTATTTGCATGTTCCCGTCTGGCCGCCATTTTTAAATCCCTCTTAGTCCGAACGAACTGCCCACGGCTACATGCGTCAGTTTAAAGTTAATCTGAACTAAGTCCTTAGTTCGGATTAACTGTTACTCCTCATTCCACGAGGAATGAGAGAAGAGGCATTCTTTGTTCCTGCCATAACTGACTCTGCCCCTATGGAAACCGAAATTCAGTCTTAATCAAGTGGCTTTTAATGCAAAGTACAAGTAAATGGAACCTTGCAAATCTGTATGTATCCGCTTTGTATCCACATCAGTAGGTATGAACACAGATATCTGTGGCTTAGTTTTGCAGATACAGATGTGAATGTGGATACCAATTTCATATCTAGGACTGTGCAGATTTGTGGGTGTCCGTTTTATGTCTGTGGGTTTCAGCATCTGTGGATGTGAATGAGAATATCTATGGCTCAGTTTTGTAGATACAAATGTGGGTGCAGATACAAATTTTGCATTCACACAGGCTTCTACAAATAAACCGGACAGCATTCAATGACATCGCCAGTTGAAGGTAGATGTGAGGAACTGTCCATTGCTCAGAATCAGTCAGATAATTGGGACTTCATGAATGTGATGGTGTGACAGGGCGCTCGCCCTGCACTGGCCCTTTAAGGGCAGACCCCGGCCTGAACCAGGGCCGGGGGAATTTAGCCCAGCTGAGGCGGTACTAGCCCATTAGGGCCCAGCTGGGCGCTATAATAGAGAATGGGCTGCTGCTGTGGGAAAAAGGAAGCAGTGAGGACCTGGCTGCTGAGGGAGGAGGAGGCTCCCTGGAGCTAGGGCAGGGCTGGGGAGGCCAGGCAGGGCTAGGGGAGCTCTGGCCAGCAAACCCTCAGACTGCAGGGCTTGAAAGAAGGCCCGAGGGAGGAACATCAACCCCCGGAAGGGGGGCTCAGAGACAGACTTGGGCACTGCCGGAGGGCAGTGTGGCGAAGAGGACGCCGCAGCCAGGAGTAAAGAGGGGAGACACCACCCCAGAGAAGGCACCCTACCTGCCAAGGGAGCCAATTCAGGAAGACAGACGGCAGGGGGATACGGTGGTGAGTGCGAACCCCCTCACAGATGGTGAAAGAAAAATACCTCTTTCTTTCTTCCTGCACTGCCATCACATAACATTTATAATACCTGGGCACAAATAAGTTGACTCAGCCTGAGATTTTTGCTTCTGGTACTTTTATTTTTAGTCTTTTACTGCCATCCAAAGGTTAAGGCCAAAACTTTCAAACCCGAGTGCATCAAGTTCCAGATAAGCAGCCTGATTTTTAGAGGTGCTTAAAACTGGCAAGCAGATCCACAGTCTAGCTGAACAGCATGCAACACAAGGTAGGAGGGTTTACCAAGGTGACCTAAAGCTCAATAGTGCACTCTTCTGCACCTGGAGAGGCTGTGTGCAGAGCTAATCCACTGGGATAAATTAGAGCTGCCCTAGGCACGGAAACTGCAGCTGAGGCTTGGTGCAGCTTCGTGCCATGCCAGAAATGCCCTCTTTACCCTGGTCCTGGCCTCATACTAGTAGCAAAGAAGGGGGTGGAGTAGGAGTCTTTACAGTGCTGGGAAACCTTCTGGTCCCAGTGCTGGGACCAGATTCTGTGAGATGCCATACTGCATCTGGCTGGTGGGGGGAAGAGGTGGAGGACTTATAAACTTGCAATAAACCATGCACCCCAAAAAAATCAAAACAAAGACCAAACTTACTGCAGATCAGTGATATCGTAAATTAAAACAGCTGCATTTCTCACTGTTATTAATACATTTGAAAGAGGTCAATGTACAGAAAAGCTATTTTGTCCCCTCTTTCCCCTTCCATTGGAGTCTCACTTACAAAACACAGGGGCTGTCTACATTGGCATGATTTTGCGCAAAAGCGGCCGCTTTTCATGCTGCCTGTCTACACTGGCGGGGAGTTCTTGTGCAAGAACACTGATGTTCTAATGTGTGAAATCAGTGCTACTTGCGCAAGAACTATGATGCTCCCGCTCAGAAATAAGCCCTCTTGCACAACTGTTCTTGCACAAGAGGCCAGTGTAGACAGGCAACATGAATTTCTTGCACAAGAAAGCCTGATGGCCAAAATGGCCATTGGAGCTTTCTTGCGCAAGAGAGCGTCTACACTGGTACAGATGCTCTTGCGCAAAGGCACATGCCAGTGTAGATGCTCTCTTGCACAAATACTCTAACGCAAAAACTCTTGGGTTAAAAGTATTTGTGCAAAATCTTGCCAGTGTAGACGTAGCCAGGGGGATTAAAAGAAACAACATGCTTAGAAGGAAAGGTTAGTTAAGAAAACTTAGGAAAATCTTTAATGAATGCTTATCCTACCAAAGATACAGATTTCAGAAAGAGCTGTTACTTTGCAAACACTTAGGGGCAAATTGTACACTGATAGCCCACAGCTGCTGAGACTCTTCCTCTTAGGGGCTGTTCCAATTTCCACTAAAGCTGGGGGATGTTTTTCTGTGGACATCAAGAGCAGACCTGTACCACAGTATGAAAACAGAACAGCAGAGAATCTGCTATATGGACTTGAAAAGCTCTTTTATTCCACCACTTCCTTAACTTGTGTAATCATTGATTTGTAAAATAGTGTCCATGAAAAACGTGTCACAAAAATGGATGCTTCATTGTTTTTTTTTTTTAAATAAGCTTTATAGGGCCTGATCCAAAACCCATTAAAGTTAGATAGCATCTTTCTACTGATTTTAATGGGCTGTGGTCAGGCAATCCCATCTAGATGAGCGGTAATAATGTGTTTGCTGGCTATTGTATTTGAAACAAAAGCAATGAGCTGCATAACGCAGGGGGAAGGGGAGAACCCACACACAGCCTTCAAGAGCTTGGAGCATTTCTGAGATAACATTTGTGTTGCTGCAATATTTCCCCATGTATGGTAGACTTAAGTCCAGCTGTATTCCAATTTTGTTCCCACAGAAGATACCAGTGGGTGGTTTTTACAGCTCAATTAGGTGTCTCAGAGGTAGTGTAAACTTTAGGCTTGTTAACTGAGTTCCAAACACGCTAAGTTAAAAAAATAAAAGTTACTGGAAAGCCAGTGTCCACTTAGCCATCTGTCTAACTGCACCTACCCAGTGAATCCAAGTTACTTAGAAGTGACTTCAGACAATCCCAACCACATATTGCCAGCGAAATGAGGAGGGTTTTTTTGTTTTGTTTTGTTTTAGATTATTTCCATGTGGTTAAAGGAACCCGACCAATTAGCGAGAGAGAGAGAGAGACTTCCCTCTGGATTCAGTGTGCCAGCTAAGCTAACTGATTGCCCAGCGTGGCCATGGAGCTGCTGAAACCAGGTATGCCTGGCACTCCTGCCTACCGATTCACGAAGCCAGAGGGGCCAGGAAAGCAACCTGCCATAGGGAGGGACTCTGACAGGTTTCTTGCGGGGAATCCTGGCTCCGTTGCCTGCTCCACTGTGTATGTGAGACAGGCCCAGCCCAGCTGGAGCAGCAAATGGTTCAATTCACTGGGGGGGGGGGAAGGAGGAGGGAGGCGGATTAGAGTGAAAACAGATCCGGCGTTGGATTCCGACTAGGGAGATCATCTGATTCGAGTTAACAAACCCCAATTCAATTGAAACGAGGGGGAGAGAAAAGTTTTCCCTCCCCCTCCTCTGCCTAACTTTCCGCTTGTGCCGGGGCTCGAAAGACAAAAGCGCCTCTCTCCTCCCCCTGCCGCCCTCCCAAACTTGAGCGCGGGTGCGCGGCGGGGTCCTGCGCGGGGATGATGGATGGCAGGAGAGCAGCCCCGCGCCAGCCGCAGCGGAGGCGCTCGCCACTTTTTTAAACTCTTCTCCCCCCCCCTTCCATGCGGCTCCTCGGAGGAAGAAGAAGGGACGGGAGCGGCGGCGGCGGCGGGAGCAGCTTTTAAGGGAAAACGGCCCCCGAGGGCAGGACGCCGGGCAAGTCCCTCCCCCGCCCCCCCAAAGTGAGGATGGGGGGCTGACGGGGCGGCCCTGCTCCGGAGCGGCGGCGGGCACCGTGGGAACTCCCCGGGCGCGCTCCTTGGGTAACGTGGATTTTCTTTGGGATGCTTTTTCCCGCGGGGGGCTTGGGGTGGGAACGGGGAGGGGGACGTTTCCCGCGGGGTCCAGCCCGGGGGTGGGGGAGCCGCCGGTGTTAGGCGCTGCACTTTGCCAGCCGGGGGGCGGGTTGGGGGGCGGCGGGGTCCCCGGGCGCCGAGGCTGGGTTGGGGGGCGCGTTGCGCGGGGTGAATCTCCCCCCCCCCTTTGGCCGGACCCCTCATCTCCAGATCTGCCCTATCTCGACTGGGGGGGGGTCTTTTGCTGTCCCCCCCCGCCTCCCGCCTCCTGAGCTGCTGGGGGTGGAGGGGGTGCAGCCCGGTGCTTGCCTGGCCGTAGCGTGGCGCGCCTCTTGCTCTGGGGCGCCCCTCCCTGGTTTGGGGGGGCTGCTGGCAGGGCCCAGCCGTAGCCTCCGCCCGGTGGCTGCCCCTGGAGGCAGAGCGGAGCCAGGCGGGAGTGGCAGCCCCTTCCCGGCAACTTCTGCCCAAGCGGAGCGATCCGCGAGTTCCCGGCTGGATTTCACCCCCCCCCCTTCCCCCTTCCCCAGGAGCGATCTCTCAACACGTATGTTTGCTGAGGAATTCCAAAAATCCACCGCTGCAACTTGATCCCTGCGTGGCGGGCGGGGAGCGGCCGGGAGAACTGGGCGCCAAGCCTGGGAAGGGGCGAGAGAGCCCAGAGTCCCCCCTGGACTCAGTGGCTTTCAAACAATCGGGGGGGGGGGGCGTGGGATCGGTGGATCCAGCCGCCTTTTCTGCCCCAAGTCGATGCTGTCATTCCCGAGGAAACCCCCGCTTGGCCAGCCAGGGAGATTCGGCTGGTTTGCCTCATAAATAAATAAACACGAGGCAGGACTAGATAGAAACTTTCCCTCGCCCCGCGCCTGAGGTGTGTGTCCCGCCAGGGCACAGCGCCCGCCCCGCTAGAGGATTTTCCAGTGGTGCACATGCCGCTTGATCACACGCTTGGAAAGTGGGGTTAGTCCGAAAGTGGTGTGGCTAAGTTTCTCTCCCACACTCTTGTATGGAAGGCAGAGCGCTGTTCCATCCATCCCATGGAGAGTCTGGTACTGTATGGACACGACACACACATTCTAACATTGCAACTAGTACAAGTACTAAACTTCTGTTATCCCACTGTTTATGGGGGTGGGGGGAAGAGGAATAAATGTTTAGTGGTCCAAAGGAAAATACTAGCCCTGGGCTAGTAAGAGTGTAATTTTTAAAATGTGTGTATTTCTGTGCATATGTGTGAGTGTGTACATGTGTATCTATGTATATGAGTGTGTGTAGGCGCATATATGTAATCAGTTATACATAACTGACTACAGTCTTATCTCTGGAATTACTACCACCTCCTCTTTCTCTCTCTCTCTTTCTCTGTGTATACTGTGTGTATGACTAATCTGTTTAGATTTCTCTCTATTTTTTAGAATTAAGTGCATCCCCAACTTTTCAGATATTGAAATAAACAGTTTTTTTGGGCTATGATGATGTTTATATCTAGTTATGTCCGAACAGTTAAAGACAAAAGGGACAGTTGTAAAACTTTTTTCAATTGAGGCTCTGGGATGTATTAGAATTTGAAAGTAAACGTTTCACTAGCATGCTGCATAAAATAGCATTTAAACAAATATTGTATTGGCATGCACTGAGGAGCTAGTGCCAAGAAAGTAAAGTAAATAAACCGTGAAATCCAAAATATACAGATGTGGAATAGACTGATTTGTTATAAGACTTACCAATTTGATGTGTTTGTTTTAGCTACCTTACATTTAAAAAAAAGATATTTTTTAACGTTACTAAAGCTAATTTGTATAACTGCAACAGGGAATACCAAAGAATTCCGTCTACATTTACCTGGAAAAGGAAATCTTGATAAATTATCATTTATACTAACCAACTATTTGAAATGCATGGTAATTATTGTACATAGCATATGCCCTTGTTGAATTAGTTTGGCTCAGCTTTTCTGAGGTATGGATGTGGTAATTTGCATTTTGGCAGAACATTTTGACACCTGTCAAACTTTAATTTTACTAAGAAATGGCATATTGCATGTAATGAAAAATCTTGACAAGTTTTTAAAACATGAATTAAATGCAAAAGGGGCTTGTTTTTTTTTAGTGCATTAGATTTTTGAAACTTGGATCAAATGACCTAGCCAGAATACCAGAAAGTGCAAGATCAAGTAAAGTTGAACTATTAAATCTATAGTTCCCTGTCTATCCAGCCTCATCTTGTGTGTTTGTAAAAGAGCTAATCTTTAAAGAAAGGTGAGGGAAGATTCACTTGGTCTTGAATGTTGTTATTGCCTTAAGTATGTGACTTTGAAGTGCCCAGAAATGCAACTGCTGGTCTTCAAAGAAAAACAGATTTTGAAGATTGTTTCCAACTTGCTTTCAATGTCTTTTTTTCCCCTGTGTGTCAAAGGGGATGTGTACAGATAGACCAATATTGTTTGTATTAGCTCATTAATTGAAGGAAAAAAAGAGAATTGGGTTCAAATTTTGTCTAATAAACTGGAGCTGAAGTTACTTCAAATTATACTTGTATAAATAACATAACTTGATCCTGTCTCTCTAGTGCATAACTTAGATTTTCATAATGCCACCTTCCATTTAAAAAAAAGGATAGTGTTGTTTGTTTATATAAATGACACACTTTTGGCTGAGGTTTTAAACTTTTATGGTAAAAGACTGGTATTGTTTTGTTGTTGCCCTTATTTTAGTTATCTTAAGCCTATACCAGTTCTTTTCCTTACAGTGCCATACAAATGTCGCTCATACAGAAAGAATTACTATCTGATAGTTTTGGAATTAGATTTGGAATATGCTCAGTGATTTAAAGGTGATTAATTTTTTTCCCGGTCCTAATTTTTTATGTGGGTTTTAGAAAGACTGGTGTTTTTAAAACAGCTTTCCAACATTTGATTTATTGTTTTGGGACCTTGAAGCACATCAAAGTAACGCCACAATAATTTCAATTCCTAACTTTAAAATAAAAATCTAGTTGATTGCTTTCGTGTTTTGGTGGTGTACTGTAAGCCAGTTGTTTGTACTGCAATCTGAAAAATCCACAAATATGCTGTGCTTTTTGTACTCTTGAGAAGTGCTCTGTTCATAAGTTGAAGTTTCCAAGTGCAGATTAGTGCAGACAGTGGAATCAGTAAACAAAAAGTCACCAAAATCTATATTTATTTGTGCAGCAAACACCTATCCATTGCTTTACCACAAAGAGTCCACTTAAGAGTCTGGCTGAGGATTCTGAGCCAGTGAGTTTTTAAAAGAGGCTACTTGGGAACACTGGATGTGACTAGAGCATCAAACTAATTAGTTGCCACTCCAAACCATTGCTTGTAGGGCTTCACAGAAATGTGATATTTGCACTTCCCACTCACAGTTTAGACAGCCCATTCAATAGATAGCAGTTATGCTGGTAGAGAAGATTCCAAAGCACTGTCTGAAAACTGCACCATCTGCTTTCTGTATCTGTGTATTTTAAAGCATTGTACATTTGGACAACTTGTAGCAAACGTTGACCAGCCTTCAGTGTCTTTCAGCTACTTCTGCTACATGCCCAGTGCCAGCTAAAAAGAATTAGCAAGAGAGAAGCTGAGGCTCTAATAAGTCTGTTAGTCTCTAAGGTGCCACAGGACTCCTGATAGAAATGTAGCCGTGTTAGTATGGTGTAGCTGAAACAAAATACAGGACTATGTAGCACTTTAAACCATCTTGTTAAGTCTTTAAAGTGCTACATAGTCCTGTACAGGACTCCTGGTTGTTTTTTCAAGGAATATTCAGTAATTATGAGGGATATACAATACCCTCAATCAACATGAATGATTTCCAGTAGAAGGAAGAAGACACTGTTGTTGAGAAGCAGAAATACTCACATATGGTACATATGTAAAAGTGTGTGTAATATCAGACACATAGCATTAGATCAAGGACTCTTAGTATGTTCCTTTCCGAAATCCATTGAGCAATCCTATAGCCGATTATATGTAGAATGAGAAATTGGATACCTTGCCTATAGCTTGATGGAGGAGGGGAAAATTATTTAGGCTGCTATTTCTTTGTGCCCACTAATTTTGGGTGTTCCATTTGAAACACCTAGGACCTGATTTTCAGAAGTTCTATGCAGCAAGAGCTTCTGTAGGATTTCTGGTTGCTCAGCACCACTGAAAATAAGGACCCCAAGGTTCTCAAACTGGACAGTGGTATTTTTTTTTGAAAATAGGGGCCATAGTATTCAAAGCTGGCTGGTAATCAGCCAGATTCTTGTTGACACACATGGGCTTCAGATGACTAAATAAGCTGATGATAAAAATCTTTTTTTTTTTTTTTTAAAACTCTCGGCCTTTTTTGAGACTGCTATCTTTGGGTAGACTATACATATGCAGAAAGAATAAAATTAAAAGATTAGGTTCCAGAATGTATTGTTGTTTTATTTCTTCTACCTTCTTAAGTGTGTCTTCTCATTTGGAAGGAATTTAGCAGCTTTATCCTGACTCAGACTTTTCTTTCTGTATCTGCAGGAGAGAAAAACTTTCATTTTGTGAAATTGCAAGAGTAAGCTTTAAGCTATCTTTGACATTTTGGTTTAACTTGAATAGGTTAATTTTTTTTTAAAAGAAAACAACTTGGTGGGAAGTGTGTTTTAACTGTGAGTACCCGATTTCAACCATTAGCATAAGAAAAAAAGTTTTAGTGCATTTACTATTGTATTGAATGAAGAGTTCCAACAGTCAGGGAAAAGAAAGTGAAAGGCTGTAAAGAAATGATGGCCTATTCAGATTATTCAGCAGCCCAGAGCTCTGCTCATCTGCCTCTGAAATCTGTGATCGGGATATCACTTTTATCTTCCTGGGCCTTTCTCTTGCCTTTTTCACACGTTCACTTTTGTCAAGGTTTATTGATCACGTTTTCTTCTCTGCAAATCTGTGGAAAATTTAATGAACCAAAAACAACAGTGAAATGAAAGGAACTTTTTATTCATTAGCGCTCGATTGAATTTTTTTTCTTTAGCCTGTACCCCCTTGCCTCCCATGTGTGTGATTGTGTAACTCTACTTACAGTAAATACAGTTGAAATGGCTGTATTAGTAATTCTCTGTTCCAGGTAAAAGTTTAGTACATGTGATCTAGCAGTACGTCCAATTATGATCACCCTCTGTCTCTTTTTTGTTATTCAGAGCGGTAGCCCCCTTAGTCTGTAATTAGAAAAACTTAAAAATCAACAAATAGTCTTGGAGCACCTTAGAGACTAACAAAACATGTAGATGGTATCATGAGCTTTCTTGGACACAAGCCACTTCTTCAGATGAATGGAGTTATTAAAGGTCCAGTTTACATGTTAATGAATTTAAGGAGCCTGTTCCTGGGAGAGTCCATCTCTCCTGCTTCCTACCTGCTGGGAATTTCAGATTCTTGACTGTGTTGCGTGTATAGTTAAATATGATAAAGGATGTATTTTGGAAAGTATTTATTTTTGCTAGAAGGAAACATGTTTGGTCTGTGGTAATTAAACCAAAATTTAAATAATTGCAGATTACTTGTAGTTGTTTACAAGCTTGATTGTTTTGGTTCCATGATCTTTGTTCATTACACATCTGCTTTACTACCGCACTGTCTTGGCCTAGAGTGCTTTGTGATGCAAATGTTCTTGTTAACTTATAAATAGTTTCAGTATCTAGACCATCTCAGGTGATACAGCTAAAGCTCTTCTTTTCTCCCAGCTGCAATGAAAAAGCTCTAATTAAATGTGGCTTCCAGTGTGATTAAGTTTTGCTGACATTTTGCATGCAGCAATTTACTTTTGTGGAATCTGTTGAACTTTGGCTTTTTTCGATCCTGTCATGGGAGAAGAGGGGAGTCTTAACAAGCATTTTTTTTACATTCATTTTGTTTCTGCAGCTTGTATATGTAGGACAATAAATGAAAATGGAGGTGCACATGTGTTAGAGAGATGTCTTTGCTCTCCATTGATTTCCCAAAGACTGTCACTGGTTTTATTAGTCTGAAAGAAATATTAAAGCGCAAAACCTAAAGGGAGGAAAATTATAATGTTTTGCAGAATGATCCATAACACTTCAGTAGTATTACTGCAAGTTGTATTCTTTGGACCATTACCATAGTTCTGCATTAACGGACTGGTTAAGAGTTGGCGTAGGGCAAATGTCTCTAGATACACCATAATTGTATTATAAATTACGAGATATCCGTGATTGTACATGTGTGTCATATACTTCAATGATTGTACTCATTATAGGAATACACTCCTGTGGTTTAAACTTCCACCTGGTCTATTCATAGGGTTTTCTATCCTGCTGGGTGAATTCCATTGAGTAACACTAGGTTCCTACTTAGAAAAAATAAAAAAAACCCAATCCTTTCCTCCATGAAAGGTGGAATTTAAGGTTCCAAGATTGTTTTTTGCATGTAGTACAATGTGAACCAAGTAAAGCCTTTGCAGAGAAACATGCCTTTACCGTACTGCTGTGCAACTAACTAAAACCTGTATGAATTCAAAGGTCTATTCAGTTGGGAGCTGCAGTATATTACCCATTACTCCAATTCCTTTAATGTTGTCAGAATAATTTCCATTTCAAGAAAGCTATGAACAACTCAGCTGAACAAATAACTGGGAGGGGAGAGGGAGGCGGAGTAGAAGTTCCCAATATTAAGTTGTAACATTGTACCCTGGTACTTTGTCATCATCATAATTTTGAATACTCATTTGCTGAAAGTTAAATAAAATTTTAGTTCTTACCTCCAGTGTATAGAGCCAGCACGTTAAAATTATATTGTGAGTGAGTGATCTGAAAGTTGTCTAGAAATTCCAACTTTATTCGATATTAAATCTAATGATTTTAAGTACTTGGTGCAGTTATTACTATGAACTAAGAAACATTTTAAATACCCGGTCCTTTTTTTCTATTTCATGACAGGAAGTATCTTTAGCTAAAATTAGTTTATTTTCTCCCTTTATATTGATCTGTAGGGTCCTATTAGAGCCCCCTTTTACCAGCCTTTCTTAAAAGAAAGATCTGTTGATTACTGTGGTGTTAAAAGAGCATCCGTTCCAAAGACTAAGATAGGTTCTTTTCAGAGTGATCCTTAGCAATGCCTCTTTGTGTGGTGCACAATGCAATAAGTCAGACAGGACTTTTTGAGCCACAGCTATAAGGAACTGTAAGGGCCACTGAAGTACACTTGTGTTAAGTTGAATTGATTGAAATTTAATGGATGTTAGTGGCTATGAATGGTAATGATTTTCTAGTATCTTTATCATGCTTGACATTAATAACTGGAGAGTGTGTATGCGTGAAGGCAGTGTATTATTCATTTTTAAAGATGCTTTCTCCCACCCCTCTTTCCCATAATTTAGTTGCTTTAAAAAAATTGCAGGCCTCAGAGTGTGTGTACATCTTGTCAACATAATTTTGAGCCCATGGTTTTTTATTTTTTCCAATTCTGACATAAATCAGACTACAATATAAGGAGAATGGTGAATTTGTGTCACATAACATCGTGAATTAATGGTATGCAAATGGCAGCTTTACAGGTGCTGTGATTTACTTAATAATTGCACATTCTGATATTTAAGCACATTCATTATGTTCGAGGGGTTTTTTAAGTACATATTTTAAAATGTGAGATTTGTGTGCATTTGCTGCGTAAGCACAACTTGAGGGTTAAGAAAGAATCAACCAGCCTTTGCATTGGGCTCCTTTTCCTTCTAGATACTACTGCTGTGTCATTTCAAATAGTATAATCAAATATTTTTGCATATGAGGGAGGAAGGTACTGGGGAGGAAATGAGACTTGATAGGCTGAAGCAGTAGAAAACTGCAAAAACCAAGTCAATTTGGTTATACCCCCCCCCCCAAAAAAAGTCTGCACAATGTGTTTTACTATGCAAAGTAGTCTTTATGTCTTTCCTAAATCTGCACTGAAAACCATTCTGTGGGGCTGCAGTCTCTAACCAGACATTCAGAACAATCTGAAGAGTTGGTGAAAGCTATAGGCGTTCTGGGTCAAAGGTGAATGTGAATATGATCGCAGGGTTTTCAGTCTTTGATATCATTTTTTAAATGCTTCCCAAAGGCTAAGGACAAGGGAGAAGTCTGACATATAAATATATCTTGGATCTCTGAAGATAAGAATAGATTTTAACTTTATTTCTCCAAAAATTGAGGTCACTCTGGTCTGATGACAGACTGAAAGCCCATCAGTCAATTTTTTTTCAAATAAACAGACATGAGGAACTTCTGTTTGATACATTGTGTGCCTTCAGGGAGTGACAACATGTTTAGGTTTTGAAGTTTGTGGTCCAGGTGTCAAGGTTTAGAGAAAATGTCTGGTCTTATCTGCCCAGGTACTACAAATTCCATGGGCTTAACAATTTCAAAAGTAAGCTTCTTTGAGCAGTGTTCAACCATACTGCAATTATGTCTGTGGGTTCTGGAGTTTTTAGTCATATGCCTAGATCCTGGGAACTGATTCTCAGTCATTACTCCCAGGCAAGACCATAGGGCTATGTTTACACTGGCGGGTTGTTGCGCCAGAAGTATGCAAATGAGGCTAAGCATGGAATATCACCAAGCCTCATTTGCATACCTAATGAGCTGCCATTTTTGCGGAAGAGGCTCTTGCGCCAGAAGGAGCTGTCTACTCTGCCCCTTCTTGTGCAAGAAAAACCCTCTTGCGCAATGCTGCTAAGCTGGTTATTTTCAGGAACGGCATTGTGCAAGAGGGTTTTTCTTGCACAAGAAGGGGCAGTGTAGATGCTCCTTCTGGCGCAAGAGCCTCTTCTGCAAAAATGGCGGCTCATTAGATATGCAAATGAGACTCGGCGATATTTCACGCTTAGCCTCATTTGCATATCTCTGGCGCAATATCGCGCCAGTGTAGACATAGCCTAGGAGTATTACTAGACAGCAGGATTTCATCTGATGTGTAGTAGTCCGAAGGACTGCTTATGCAGTTGTGCGTCTTTTTTTTAATATATGGGAAAATTCACTCTGGTGCTCTTCTCAAAATAGGAGATAATTGATACATAGGCCTTTGAAAGGGCCTTTCACAGAGGGGTGAACTCTCCCATCTTCATGTGCTAATTTATCTTGTTTTGGGAAACACAGTTTTGCTATTTCCTAACTAGGGCTGTTCGGAGAAATTTGTCAGAACCATATTATTATGCTGAAATACATGGTTTCACTTCTATCAAAATGCTTGATGAATTCAGGATGAGGTTGACAGAATTTGATTTTGAAAGAAAATTGGTGGAAAAAGTCCTATAGAATTTTCAAAAAAGGAATGGAGAGATTTTTTATATATATATACATTCTAAAGTGAATTTTTTCATTTTGGATTTTTTTTTTACTTTCTCATTATAACAACAAAATGAAAAAGAGAAAATCAAAATGAAAAGTTTTGGTAGAAGAAAAATGCATGCCTCCTCATGGAGACTTTCCAAATTGTTTTGTTTCTGCTCAGAACTCCTCTTCTCCCCTCTGCTCTATTCCTGACTATTTATGTACTCTGAGCAGTATGCATTAACATTGCATTAAGCTGAGCATGTCAAGTGCTTCGCTGAATCAAGGCCATAATCATAGTTTGACTTCTATGTTTGGGGCTGGCAGCTCCTGCTAAGCCAATGGGGGTGTGTATGTGTGAGGAGGAAAATTCTGTATCTGCCCAACCCTTGTGATGGGCGGATGTCTCCCAGCCCTCAAAACTATGCTTATGGCTATAATGAATATGAGTCTTTAATTTTCTTTGTGTGAGCAAGGATGTTGTTTTTTTTTAATAAGAAAAAAAGAAGGGAGAATAGAGAGACCTTTTGCACGCATCTTGGTTCTATTCTCTCAAGGACGTCTTTAGGCCCTGCTTTCTTCCTTGGAATATATTCTGATTGTGTTTGCTATCCAAAGAAAACAATCTTGACACTCCAAGAGCTGTGACCATGCCAGGTGAGTTTTAGAATAAGCAGTGACATCATTCCGATAAATTCAGTGCCTCTGATAGTGGGACCAGAATTTTTACTTGGGGGACTAGTGGACATTTTGTGGTGGTAGGGGGATGGAGAGTGCTGATTCCTGGAGGATTTGGCAGGTTGTAGGAGGGCACGTTAGCAGTCAGAAGGGACTTAACGCAGTTGTGATAAAATAGGGGCATGCCCTGAAGATTGTTACCTGTGTCTCAATATGTCATCATATGATACATGAAGAAGCCACAGAAGGGTGGATGGCTTTTCCAACAGGCATCAGCTTTCTTCTGGTCTCTCCTTGGACATGTGTGCTTAGGATGTAAGTATCTAGAGCATATGAAATCGGCATTGCATGCACAGTGTGATCATCCCATGCTCCAAAAATCACTTTAAGGGAGGGAGAATTGCCAGGGGACAGGATAAAATGGATCTAATGGCCAAAGCCCATTTGGCTTCCTCTTTTCCTTGTTCTCGTAGGGTAGTCTAGACTACAGGCTTTAGTCGACAGAAGTTTTGTCGACAGATACTGTCGACAAAGAGCGTCTAGACTACATCCAGTTCTGTTGACAAAGCAAGCCGCTCGTTATTCCTCGTAGAATGAGGTTTACAGCCGTCAACAAAACTGCTGAGTTCTTTCAACGTTATGTCGACAGAGCTCAGCGGCAGTGTAGACGCAGGTATAGTTTTGTCAACAAAACCCGGTAGTCTGGACACACCCGCAGATACTCCCTTCCTGACTGATTGGACCAGCCAGTGTCTCAGAGGCCTGCCCTCCATCTGTTGTAGGCAGGCTAACCTTTAGTTCTATGTGGTTCACTATGGGCATGCCTACGCAGCTGGGCTAAACTTGAAATAAGCTACGCAACTTGAGCTACATCAATGGCATAGCTTTAAGACGAAATAGCTTACTTAGACTTTAAAGGGCATGTCTACACAGCACTTATTTCGAAATAGATCCCTCTTCCCCCACTCCTGATACAATGAAGTTTACAGAAGTTGGCATAAGGAGTCCATTATTTTGAAATAAGGGGCTTGTTGTATAGACATACACTATGCTATTTTGGAATATCTGATGTTATTCCGAAATAACACTGTGTAGCTGTAATGGCAACCTGGGGGATTTGAACGTGGGATCTCTGAAGGTTAGTATAGGAGCCTCTACAGCTTGAGCTATAAAGCCAGCTGGCTTGCAGCCTTGGTTGTAGAGGTCTCTTGATCTTATCTGTTGCTGTGGTCTAAGTGCCACTGCATAGGACAGTGAACCACACTAGCTACGTCTACACTGGCAGCTTCTTGCGCAAGAACTCTTTTGCGGAAGAGTTCTTGTGCAACAACTCTTCCAGAAGAGACCGTCTACACTGGCATGTGCCTTTGCGCAAGAGATGTGCTTTTGCGCAAGAGCATCCATGCCAGTGTAGACACTCTCTTGCGCAAGAAAGCTCTGATGGCCATTTTAACCATAGGGCTTTCTTGCATAAGAAATTCATGTTGCCTGTCTACTCTGGCCTTTTGCACAAGAACAGTTGCTCAAGAGGGCTTATTCCTGAGCGGGAGCATCAGAGTTCTGGCGCAAGAAGCCCTGATTTCATACATTAGAACGTCAGTTTACTTGCGCAAGAACACATGGCCAGTGTAGACAGACAGCAAGTTTTTGCGCAAGAGCAGCTGCTTTTGTGCAAGATCGCGCCAGTGTAGACACAGCTTAGGTGTGTGGGTTACATAGACATGCCCTATGTGTGAATCTTTTTGAACGAGACTTAAGAATCATGGCCCTGCATGCATGTGAAGGGCCAAGATGCTTTTTCGTGAAAGCGGTTTATTCTAGTTGTAGTAGTCATTCTCCCCCCGCTCCATGTTGTATGTAATTGGCTGCCATCTAGCAATTTAGTGGCCCTGTAATGAATACAGGGCTTTTTGTTTTCTCTTGGTATGTGTTAGCTGCTAAGATGCAGGCTGTTTCCTATTAGCCAAAGAGCATACCTTCTGGGTGTACTAAATCACCCATCCCTCAGAAGAGTTGTGTAACTTACTGTGTAGGCTGGACAGCTAAACCCACTGGTGCAGAGGTTCAAACAAAGTGCAGTGCTGCAGGTGCTGTTTTATAGGCTGACTGCTTTAAAATGTCACACCTTTCCATCTCCACTATTTCACCATCTAATATGAGCTAATGGAATTTAGGCATCATATGTTCCTCCCTCCTTCCCTGGAGGCTGCACAATTCTAAGCACCCTTGAGCATGAGTTTTAAGGTCACCAGTGGCATTTTTAGGTCACAAAACTGCAGAATGCCCCGTCTTGGAGGCAGGTAATGCAATGACTAATTAGTTCTTCTATCACTGCGGTGGTTATCTTATCTTTTTCTCTCCACTGGGTTCAGCTCCGAAGTAGGGTGAAACCCGGTAGGGGAAACTGTTGGAGACGTCTCTGATTTGATAACTACGGAGTTTTCAGAGGAGAAATACTTTGCACTTACTTTGAGAGCCACAGGTGAAATGACCTGTGTCAATCATAATATGTTCTCATAGTTAAAAATAACACTTACAGCAGTATCCTTATAAAACAGCTATAATAATAGTTCAAAACATTTTGGCATAGAATGGGAATAGTGTGGGTTAGGTTGGGCTATTAATGGCAAATTCTTAAAATAAGGACTCTTTGGCGTTCGTATATACGTCTGTGTAAAGGTATACTGCAATTAAACTGTCCCTTTGAATCTTCAGAGTTAGATACTCTGGGTAATGTAGATCTCCGTGTGTATCAAAGCTATATTAACCTATTTTAGTTTTCACTTTTCTCAGGTGTTGCTGGCATCTGGTCATCAAATCAGCATGCCTTGGAGAGACCAGCCCTCCGTGTTGGTACTTGCAGAGCACTGTATCCAAATGCTCTTCTGTAATTGTCTTATTAAGTAAGGAATTAAGCCCTGCACTTTGACTGTTTTGGTACCAGTGGCCTTTGGCATGGCTCCCATTCTCCTCCTTCTTCTTTTTAAAGAGGCAATATTCTTTTAATTATGTGGAAATGGAGTTGGAGCATAAAATCTGATGAGAACAATGAGTAATTTGGTATATGGTATGTAAACTCAGATTTTTATGTCCTTCCCTTCAGAATATTATGGGGGGTTTTCAGTTCTAATGCTTGTGATGATTTAAGAAATAAAAAGCAGAAATCCGTACAGTTGCCAGACCACAGGCTCCTTAGCGCCAGACTTAGAGACGAGCTTCAAATGTCATACATTTTAAAAGCATACCATGTGTTATTCTTTAGCTCGCCCCCCCTCCACCCCAGCCCTATAATCTCTTCCCCAGCCAATCTAACAGATTAGCTTTAATTAAATAAACCTTTCTCTTACTCTTTTTCCATGCTGTCGTGGGATAGTGGCAGCAATTGCAGTCTTCCGTACCTTTCTCCCGATGTGACGCCATCTGCCCACTTAAGGGTCTTAAGTCACAGAAGAGACTAGAACTTGCCCTAGTGTAATGGTGTCCCGTCTGTGTTTAATCAGAATTGCTTGATATTGCTGCTTAGGCCTATGGTGTGCATTAGGATCAAAAGCTTACAAGTGGCTAAGCATATGTTTAGAACTTTTTCTCAGGGGACGTAACATGCTTCAGTTTATAACTGGGTTAGTTACAATCTAGGCATCTAAAATGCTAGTTTTCTTTCTGGAATTCTGCTTTCATTCCTTGTTTTCTACGCTTTTTTTTTTAAACTCCCCTGCACCTCTGGGCTTAGGAAAGGAACAGACAGACCATGCTGACGAGGCTTGGGCACAGTGCAGGAAGAATACTGGCAGTTTGGGAATACACCTAGTTTATTGTCCGTGAGGTCAAGCAGTTTATTGTAAGGACACAAGAAATAAACAGAATAATCTGGAACACTTGGCTCTTTCCTGACACGAGAGCTGTTCCAAAGGGGCATGGCTGTAAAACATTCTTTGAAACAACCTCCTATCCATCTTGTCCTGCTTGCAGCGAGGCCCAGCATCTTGCTGGAAGCCAGGCTCTGTTTGGAATTTTAGATTAAAAGCCATTTCTGGCCCCAGCCCTGGTCTCTGTGTGGTGTTCTGCAACAGCCCAAGGGAGAATTCTGCCACCACAGGAGCTGTGTATGACTAGTCCGCTCAGGGCTGGCCCGAGCCATTTGTTCACCCCAGTTCCCAGGAGCATGGCCCTGCCCCAGGGCACCCAGCACATGCGCGGCCCCACTCCTGCCCGGTCCGGCAGCCCCACGCGGCACCCCCTACAATGGGGTACCCCGGGCGGTAGCCTGGTCAGGAGGAGGGCGACTATGACCAAATTCACTCACTAGCCATTTCAGGGGGCTGGCGGTGTTAGTCTGTAACTTTTAAAACGAGTAGGCCCATAGCACCTAAGGATATGTCTACACTACCACCCTAGTTCGAACTAGGGTGGTTAATGTAGGCATTCGAAGTTGCAAATGAAGCCCGGGATTTAAATATCCCGGGCTTCATTTGCATCTTGCCGGGTGCCGCCATTTTTAAATCCCTGTTAGTGCGGACTCCGTGCCCGCGGCTACGCGCGGCACGGAGTAGGTAGTTCGAATTAGGCTTTCTAATTCGAACTACCGTTACACCTCGTTCCATGAGGAGTAACGGTAGTTTGAATTAGCCTAATTCGAACTACCTACTCCATGCTGCATGTAGCCGCGGGCACGGAGTCTGCACTAACGGGGATTTAAAAATGGTGGCACCCGGCAAGATGCAAATGAAGCCCGGGATATTTAAATCCCAGGCTTCATTTGCAACTTCGAATGCCTACATTAACCACCCTAGTTTGAACTAGGGTGGTAGTGTAGACATACCCTAAGAGACTAACACAAATATATGTGTACTATCATGAGCCTTCATGGGCACAACCCATTTCCTCAGATGAGCAGAGTGGAGAGAAAAAGAGGTGATCCCTGCCTTGGCCGTGTGGGGGTTTAATCCCCTCAGCCAGTGAACCCTCTCCTGGTGGTGCCTCTACCACTGTCTTCTCCATCTGTAGCCCAGGAATTGCAGCGTCCTGTTCATGACTCTGCCCTTTGGCCATGTCACCATCTGCGTTTTCCCTCTCGCAGGGGGAAAGTAGCTCAGTTCAAATAGTCCAGCCACTTCAACAGTGTCGACTGTAGGGATGTGTTTGGGAGGGGAGAGGAGGACCTGGGCCCACCCACTGCTCTGGGTCCGAGCCCAGGCACGCTGTTGATCGTAGCCTCCTGTTGCCTTTGCTTAACTTCTTGGATAGACCTGCTTCAATTCCCTGGTCCGTCTCCCCATGGCCCTAGCTCTTTCTTTTCCCTCTTCTCTGGGCCTCCAGCCAGCATGTCCCAGCATCCAGCCAGGAGCTGCCTCTGTACCTGATAACTACTGCTCTGTCCAAGGTGCAATAGGTGTTTTTATTCTGTAGTTTTGTGTGTTTCTGTGAAGTGCTAAAAAGAAAACCAACAAACCGAAGGGTAATGGATGTGGGCATTTGGTTGATTTTGAGAAAAATGGGATTAAGTCACCTGCCTAGATTAAGTTTACACATCTCGGGTCACCTTTTGACTTCAAAAAATGTTCTTTGGAAGAAAAAATATCTAGCAGGATTTCATACAAGGATATTGTAAACGTGTAGCCCAAAGGCCAGAGTCAACAGGGCTCGTCTTGCTGGCAGGGAAGTGTGGCCCAGTGGCCAGAATCCATGGGACTTCCCTTATCTGCAGGGAAACGCAGCCCAATGGCCAATGTCAGTAGAAGGGTTGGGTAGATAGGTAGTGGGTCCTGAGCCTTCCCTGCACCACTGGATTCCAGCCCAGGGCTCTAGTTGTGACAATGGTGTTCAGCCTGTAAATCTGCCCCCAACACCCTGACTACTGCAAAGACAATAGCTGGGCCCTTCTTGGGCTGCTCCCTACCTTGACTCTGGGTGTCTTCAGGATCTCGGGGAGCCTCAGGTACCTATATCTCCATGCGTATCTGGATGCTTGCCTGGGCCGCAGTATCTTCTGTTCCCTTTGTCCAGGTTCCCAGCTGCTGTTTGGCTGAAGCTGGTAAGGTGCATCTCTCCCCTCGCCACTCAGTGGTGAGCCAGGACTGAGCCAGGACTGAGCCATGCAGCTCTGTTTTATACTGTAGCAGCATTGGAGCATGCCTAGAAGAGTGGAGGGGGTGGGGCTTCATCTAAGAGCATTGCCTTAATTCCTTCCTCTCCCGTGTGGGGCCAGTACACCCCATCACAGCCGTGTTCATTTCTCTTTTACCCAACAATTTGGATTGCTTTTTAAAAATACCTTTAAAAACACAAGAAGGAAACTGTACAAGTTCTGAAGCTGTTTCATGGCTAACTGGAAAATATTGTTTGTGCTGCTATTTGAAGTTAATAACAATTATCATGTTCAGGCCCAGTAATTTTCTGTCCTATTCCTTCACTCCCTGTATTAGAAGAATTAATAAATTTGGAGCTATCTATGTAGGCCTCAGTTTCTGCAGGATTTACATTAAAAATATCCTGCTCCTGGCATAGCACATAGAAGGGCTGGCAAGCGTCCAAACTTACTTTTCTCCTCAGGATTGTCTTGCTGTACATTTAAATGACAGAGAACAGAAACTATGTGCCAGAGCTCGCTCCTTTCTTGGCTGTTCTTTGGGTTGCTCCCTGGGGGTCCCATTCTATCCATCTGCCTACTTCATTTTGCTTCAGAGTCCCAAACTGCTCTGATCGCTGGCATGAGCCAGCAGGTCTCTTTGTTGTAGCCTAGAACTTGACTGGGTTGGGTAACCGTGTGTGTGCCAGAATTTTCAAGGACCTCTGCTTTGTTGTCCTCCATTCATACACTGGACACTGTGGGCTTGTCTAGACTACGCTGAAGTTTTGAAAGAGGATATGCAAATTCTGTGGGAATTTGCATATCTTCTTCCGATCTCACTTTCGAAAGCTCTGCAGAGCTTTCGAAAGTGAAAGCAGTCGGGACGTGTTTTTTTCGGCAACCCCGCCCCTTTTTCGAAAAGCCGCTCTTCCTCAAAAAATGAGGTTTATTGACTTTTCGAAAAAGGGGGGGAGGTTGCCAAAAAAACCCGCATCCTGACTACTTTCCCGTGGAATTTGCATATCCTCTTTCGAAACTTCAGCATGGTCTAGACATAGCCTGTAATAATTGCTAACCTTAACGTCCATTTAATCGTCTCCTTCATTCCAGATTAAAACTTCAATGGCCAAGAAAAAAGGAGTTGATCTGTCTGCTTCCTACTGGACTGGTGTCCACCTCATTGTAAACTGCTATTGTAAATGGTTTTAGATGTAGCACGCATACTGGAAGTTGATGTTAGAAACAAATAATGTTTTTTCACGATTTTTAAATGGACGTGGAGGAAATAGCTGTTCTTTTTGCAAGTCCTGAGGACAGGAAAGTATTAAGGAACTGTTGAGACAGTGCCCATAAGTGTGCATGTCACTTTAATAATATTGAGTCTTTTAAAAAAACAAACCAAAAAAAAAAACTTACATGCCCATGTGCAGTGTTGCCAGATTCTGCTGGTTTTCAGGCAACAGTAAACAAAATGTCTCACGGGGAAACACTTAGAACTCCCATGAGGCCTCAGGTTGCCTAATGCTGTTATAAAGTCTGCCTCTGCATCCAATCAATGTGCTGCTACGGATCAGTCAGCACATCCCACAAATTCTAGGACTATAAGCACAGTTAGGAACACTGCCTTATCCCAGGAAACCATTTTGGTTATGACAATCTGGTGGCCAACTGAGACCACTCATACGACCTACTCCCTAGCCTAGGTTGCTCCTCGCTGTTTTGTAGGGACAAGATAGAGACAATACAGGGACAGATATTAAGATTTGGTTTTCCTCACACAAGGGGGTCTACTGAGATTATGAACAGGGGCCAAAAAAATTCAAAATTCAATTTAAATGGGAAGAAACTCATGCTTGCACATGTAGGGAAAAGCAATTGGAAATAATGAGGAAGAGAAACCAGGGAAACGGCTTGGAAGGATCCATGGCTGAAAATGGTGAGGAGATGCCTTCAGTGTTCTGTGACTAATGAAGTCTTGGACTACATGTCCAGAAACATCACCCTGTATATGGATGAGGTAAGAGAGCCTGTCTACACTGTACTCGTTACCATATCAGGAACATTGCATTTAAGTTCTGTCTTAGCCGCATTACTAGAGAGAGATTGACAAATGGGAAAGAGATGAAAAATAAAAGTAACAAGGGGCTGAGGGATTGACTTCTAAGGGAAGATTGAAGGAGCTGAATATGGATAGCTTAGCTAAAAAATGACAAATGGGCGGTTGGACTATAAATCTACAGATATCTGAAGGGAGTAAACACCAAGGCTGGAAGAATTGTAGAGTGATACACTGGTGTATACATAGAAGTAATGGGATGACATTTAAGAGGGGGCAAATTTCAGCTGAGTAATGGGGGAAGCTTCGTGACAGCTTGATGTATGAGGCCATGGAATAATCTCTCACTGGAAGTGATGGAAGCACCATTGCTTATTCTTCTACACTTGGGGCCGGTTCCTGTTTGTAGTGAAGCTAGCGTGTTCAGGGCCAGCTTTAGGCCGATTCGACTGATTCCCTCGAATCGGGCTCTGCGCCTAAGAGGGCCCCATGCCCTAAAGCCAGAAGTGTGCTGGTGTGCCGGGCACGCTGCAGGAGGGGGCGTCAGCCCCGGAGGAGGAGCGCGGCGGCTTCCCTGCGCCGCAGGAGGGGTGAGTTGAGCACAGGGGTTTCCCTGTGCCGTGAGGGAGGGTGGGGTTTGACGGGAAGGTGGGACATGACTCTGCCCTGTAGCTGGGCATTTAAAGGGGCTGTGCCTCTTTTTTTTTTTTTTTTTGGCTTAACCAAAAATCCTGGCTGCCAGGCCCCCCATCGAAACTTTTGTGTGTGGTGGTTTTTAAAATTAAAAAAAATTTTTTTTTTTTTTTTTGCTCAACAAAAAATCCTGGCTGCTGGGCTGGGGCCCTGTCGAAACTGTTCGAATTGGGCCCCGCACTTCCTAAAGCCAGCCCTGAGCGTGTTACACAACTTTTCATTGGAAAATTCATTTTCCCTTTTTCTACGTGTAACACACTGGTGTAGAACTCTACAGTGAAATCACCTGACCCATCATTGACAGCGTCTACCTCTGGGGCGAAAAGCAACAACTACTGCCAACACTGCACTTGAGGAGAAGATGTGAATAATACCATTCCCAACTGAGTTGGAATTCAGCCAAGACAGCTCTGGTCTTAGCTCACATCCAATGGAACTTTTCCTAACCACAGTGATCTGGACCTCTCTCCTTTTACATCTCATACTTCTGCTCATTGGGGCATTCTACCGTTCCCATTTTGGGTTTAGTGCAATTAGGGTCTTTGGAACAAAGAGTTCTGCTTCAGCTCTGTGTTCAAGCCCAGAAATCTTCCACTTTGCTTCAAAGAAATCAAGAGAAACAAGACTTCATTGATGCTTGTGGGCTGTAGTCTTTTTTTACATCTACAATACTGTACCTAACTTTTTCTTTAGAAATTCCCATTTCTTCTTCTGCCTTTCACTTCATTTGAAATGCAAACTAAGGTTAAAGGATCACTTTCCTACTGGTGAAACATACAGTATTGGCTGTCATTTTTAAAATACTCTTTGCGCTGGCTGCAGAAGGGTTGATTTCTTTACTCTTTCAGCCTAGGAAGACTCTCCTAGAATGTCCTTTGCTTTTCCCCTTATCCTGAAGGTCTAAATTAGAAAATTAGGCAAAATAGCCATGCAAATCAAGTTATAGCATCTTGACTAAAATGGTAATTTATCTTCTGTGCGAGATGGATGGCAGAGATTCATGTAATTAGAGAAACAAATGTGGTTGTAGCACTTAACATATACTGGTAATTCAGCTGTCTCACTGAAGACAGGGAGGATAGTGAACTTTAAAGCCTTAGCTTGCTCAAAGCACAAATTAGACGAAGTAAAACAGTCTTAAATAATTGTTTTTAAATACATTGTATACATCAGTGTGATGTACTGTGTCTCTGCATCTCGGCCACAGTTGTGAATTATATACCTTTTGAGTCTATGGGAATAACTGGTGAAGAATATAATCTCTCTCTTCTGAGGCTATTGTTGAAAGTCACATCTGTGCAACTGTTTGTCACAGAAGAAATGTGTCAATCAGTGACAACAGAGCTGTTTCCTGTTATGGAGCTTTGCTCATAAGGTGGAACCTTGCAGGTAATTCTCTCAAGAGCATTATACATATATTAGAGAATCAAACTCTGTCAGCGTTCCCTCTATTTTTTTCCCATCCATGTGCAGAATAAATTTTGTTAAATGCACCAAGGCATGTATAAACATGCATCACTAGTAGAAACACATGCTGCTGGCTGTGAGTGCTCTGCTAATCAGCTGGGTGGCATTGAATCTCTCCTGGGTAACTGCCGAAGCGCTCCGCTTATAGGGAACGCTGCTCTCTGTAATAAGACACATTTTCTAATCATTGGTGGCTGACAAAGACGTTAAGGCTAATGAAGAAGAGACTTCTATGGTCAAACTCCTGCACCTGGTGAACTGGCTGCTATCAGCCATTACTGCAAATCCCATGAGTTAAATAGGTTTCTGATGAACCATAATGGTAAGAAATATGCCGAGAAATTGGAGAGAGTCCAGAGAAGAGCAACAAAAATGATGAAAGGTCTAGAAAACCTGAGCTATGAGGGAAGGATGAAAGAACTGGGCTTGTTTAGTTTGGAAAAGAGAAGACTGAGAGGTGACATGATAGCAGCTTTCAAATACCTAAAAGGGTGTTACAAGGAAGAGGGAGAAAAGTTGTTCTCCTTGGCCTCTGAGGATAGGACAAGAAGCAATGGGCTTAAACTGCAGCAAGGAAGGTTCAAGTTGGATATTAGAAAAAGTTCCTAACTGTCAGGGTGGTTAAACACGGGAATAAATTGCCCAGGGAAGTTGTGGAATCTCCATCACTGGAGATATTTAAGAGCAGGTTAGAGACACCTGTCAAGACGACGGATCTAGACGATGATCTAGACCCCTGGTTACCAAGAGGTCGATTGCGATCTACTGGTCGATCGTGAGGCCTCGACCAGTCCTTCGCGAGGCGTCCTGTCTGCCCCGCCCCCATTTCCCTCTCACCCCCGAGAAGCCCCACTACTTACCTCAAGTGAAAATGGAGGTAGTGTCGGCTTCCCAGGGATGGACAGAAGTCCCGCAGCTTAGCGCCACTTCCGGCGCTTCCAGAAGTGCGCTAGCTGCTCTGCCGGGTGTCCTGCGGGAGGGAGCATCGGCTCCCTGCACCTCACAGGAGGGGTGAGTCAGCCCCGTGGGAGGCGCGCCGGGGGTTTCCCGGCACGGGTGGGGGGGTCGGCCCCGGGGCAGGCGCACGCAGGGCTTCCCTGCACGTGGGAGGGGGTTGGCCCCGGGGCAGGTGCGCGCGGGGCTTCCCTGCGCCGCGTTGGGTCGGCCCTGGGGCAGGCACATGCTGGTTTCTCTGCGGGGGGAGGGGAGAGAATCCTGGGAGGAGGGAGATGCAGCAGACTCTCTGCCTCCACTGGTACCCCACTCCCCAACCCCCACTCCCCAGCCACAGAACGCTGTCCCCACTCCCCTGTCCCCACTCTCCTGTTCCCAGCTACTGAACTCTGTCCCTATTCCCGTCCCCCCTCTCTGCCCCCTGCTGCAGAACCCTGTCCTCTGCCCCCCCACCACCCTGTTCCCTCTCCCCTGCCCCCAGCCGCAGAGCTCTGTCCCCACAAAATGTATAACTATAAATGCTTCATTTTAGATTTAAATAGCATGAATAAAAAACAGACCATTTATTTCATAACTATAAACACGTGATTTTAATTTTATGTATAATTTAAAAATAAACTGTTTATCAGAGTGTGTAAGTAAGGGCTGGGGATAGCAAGTGATGGACAGGAGGAGAATAGAGAGGGCGGGGCTTCAAGGAAGGGGCAGGGTGGTAGATCTTCACCTGTTCTGAGATTTAAAAAGTGATCTTGGGTGTAAAAAGGTTGGAGACCACTGATCTAGACAGTGTTTGGCTCTGCCATGAGGGTAGGGGACTGGCCTTGATAACCTCTCGAGGTCCCTTCCAGTTCTAATACATCTATGCTGATGTAAGTGTGCACGTGTATGGATATGTGCCTGAAGAAGGGCTGTCCCGCTGATCTTCCTCAGGAAGAAGGAAAATATGCACTGCGCACAGACTGAAAACATGTCCTATTGACTGGGTGCTGATTTCACAAATTAGTACTAGTACAAAGTAATCTGTGCCGTTTTCCCTCTTGCAAATAGAAAGGGAGCTCAGAAGGAAAAGGACTGCAGGCACCCTCAGCTTTCGCTGCTCTTCTTCTGCCCTAAATGTAAATCTTCATGGTCCACTCTCAAAGAAGTGCCCTGACCGTTAGACACTTTCGGATATTAAGTGAGTGAGCCCTTAAAGTTCGAGGCATCAGAACCTGTGGGGAGAAGACACCTATCCCCAACTAGGTATGTTAAATGGCAGTTAATCAGATTAGATGTTGGGGGAAGGGTGCTAGCGACCCCTGCTGCGGCTTTGCAGTTTAAATGTAGTAGGAGCCAGGTGCACAGCTGGTTGGCTCCTACTACATTTAAACTGTAGTGGGGTTAGCTCCCAAAGGTGGTGTGAGCCGGGACTGAAGAGTCTTTAGTCTTCAGTCCCGGCTCACGCCAGCTCTGGGATGCTGCAACTCTGCCATTGCCCCTTCTGCACTGCAGAGACAGTGCTGGGGGAAGCCAGCTTTTAAGGCAGCAAGTGGGGGTGGGGGAAAGAAAGCAAGTAGTCGACCTAACTACCCAATAAGCATGTGCATATTGGGTAGTCAACTAGTCAACTACTCCCTTGCTTCCCTGTCTCAACCCCTCTCTTTTACACTATCCGGGGAAAAATACCGCCCTTCTGACATATTTGAATGCACTTTATTGCCATCCTGTGCCACCTTTCTTGGCCATGATGTAGTGGCTTTGCATGCGGTAATGATTTCCTCTTGTGGCTGACCCAAAGGAGATAAAAGCCCTACTGCTGCTTACAGCTAATGGAAGCTCCTTATTAATTCAAGTGGCAGAGATCTGTGTTTTTGGAGGTGAAAGACTAAGGTTCTAGTCCAGTGACCGGCCACCTGGGCTAGTGAGTGAGTGACCCCATGAGTGGCTCTCCAGCTCAGTGAGCTGCAAGATTGTTGTAACCATAGCAGTCTCCCAGAACAGGGTAGTTTTGCTAACTGGCTTGTGTACCTGGAATTTATGGGTTGGGCCGATTGAACCATAGTAGTGCTTTGAATGGATGCCGAGGGAGCACACGACTCTTGCAGGCAATTCGCACGCACCTCCCTTCACGTGCCCTTGCTTTACATGCGAGTCACGTTAGCAATACCAGTAGGAAAAAAACGACTCGGATGGAAGCCAGCAGATTCTGGCAACCCTATGGGCAAGAATAAATAAAATGTCTCGTGGGCCAGACCTAGAACCACAATGGACTACATGCGGCCCTCAGGCTGCAAATTTCCCAGCACTGTTCTAGTCCCATCTCTGTGTGTGATTTAAACTACTGATTATATCTTAGTTTTTGTATTGCCTGGAGCCAAGGGATTCGTTGCTCCACCCCTACTTATTACCACCGCTTGCTGTTACTGGTGCACTGGTCTCTTCTTCCCGTCAGGATAGGAATTCAGATCCTGTACTCTCTTTTTGAGATGGGCTTTCCTGCTGTTCCAGTAAGTCACTCCACAGATAAACCAGATTGAAAGAAACAGGTTAAATGCCACCATGTCTAGTAGTATCAGAGGGTAGCTGTGTTAGTCTGAATCTGCAAAAGCGACGAGGAGTCCTGTGGCACCTTATAGACTAACTGAAGTGTAGGAGCATAAGCTTTCGTGGGCAAAGACCCACTTCGTCACATGCATCTGACGAAGTGGGTCTTTGCCCACGAAAGCTTATGCTCCTACACTTCAGTTAGTCTATAAGGTGCCACAGGACTCCTCGTCGCTCATGTCTAGTAGGTTTCAAATGCTGTTGATAAAGATTTTTAAAAGCTGTGGTGGGATTACAGGGTTTAGTCCTTGTTTTGGGGTTAACTTTTCATAGCAGCCTTTAAAGGCTAGAGTGTGGCAGAGCAAACTTAGTTGACAAAAACAGTCATCCTCAACAGCATTAGGTTCTACAGTCCTACCTGCTCACACCCCACCACTGGTTCCAAATCAATGACTTCATTAATGCTCTTAAGCATACAACCCTTTTGGACTCGGGTGAAACTTACAAAGTGAGTTCCTGTTGGTGTTCTTTGGTTCTCTCTCTCTGCATGTCTACAGACTTGTCAGAAGAATCCCCTGGATTCTAAAGATTACTTCTAGAGTCAAAATACATTTGAAAAAAATGATGCATCCCGGTCAGGCATGTGCCATCTTGCTGTGTGATAGAATATTCAAATGAACTTAAAATTCTGTTCTACAGAGTTTCTGGCTAGAAATGGATTTAGACATTTGAACCTCCCAGAAGTTCCTGGGTGTTGGCTGGGGCTTGCCTTTTTTATTAACTGTAATGAATTTTTTTTTAATATACATATGCATTGAGGCATTTCTTCAAAAGATCTGAAAGAGACAAGCCTGGGCCTTAACTAATGAATTTTAGGAGCAGGTTTTTGGTATCCCTTATGCCCCAAGACGGTTTCTGTCAACAAAAGCACTTTTTATTTAATAGTAAGACTAGGAAAAGCTCTGGATTGCTTATTCCTACCATTGTCTGTTAGTCAGGTGAGATAAGCTGTTATCCACGTGATAACATCTAGGTTCCTAATCACTTTCATGTACTGGTTTCACAGGAAAAACAGCACCATTAATGTAAGATGCTCTGTGCTTTATGGTCCTGGTGTTCGGTGAATGTTCAGTGGGTTCTTTCAAGTTGTCCTGAACAGCCATGGAGAAGTCACTGGCTCTCAGAAACATAGAACCGATGTGCTGTGAATTTGATTTGCACGTCTCCTAGTAAAAGTAGGGTGGGAGATGGGTGATTTTTCAGTAGTTGGTAATGCCTGAAGGTTGTACTCTGATGATTGTTTGCCTGATTTAGTAATATGTATGCAGCTCTTTTCACTCATCCCTCTCAAAACTCTTAAAAAAAAAAAAGTCACTAGGTATTCTTATCCCCAATTCACAGATTGGGAAGCTGAGGCACAGAAAAGTGAAATGGAAGGATAAGGTCATGGAACCAGTCCAAAAGTAGAGCTGAGAATAGTGCTTGGATATTCTGTTTCCCTGCCCCAGGTAATAATCAACAGGCCACTGTCTATGGCACCTTGTGAATTGAATCTGACAATTGTAGTAGACGAGTGTCTGTTGTACATGGGCCGGTATGACATTAAGTACTTAACACTTGTCTGTATGCTAGGAGAGGACAGGAAAACGAATGGCTGTGAGCCCAAGCTACTAATTTATATTTTAGAGGCAGAGCCACCATGTTCGGGTCGGGGACCTATCTCCTCCATCGGCACACAGAAACGTTCCAGAGCTAAGGATCTGTATCTTTCACTAGCATAGAATTAACTTAGAAATGTAAGGGGGACTGAAATAAATTAATAGCCAACCAACTAACCCCCCATTAGTCTTTCCTTATGCTTTTTCATCAATTCCTCCTCCTTCATTATAGCCGCTGCCTTGAAAATCCTAGAATTTGAGGTTGACAGCTGGATTGGGAGCAAATACTGGAGGACCTGAACATGGGTCTTGAATTTAGTGTGTGTTTGAGCCGGTGTGTATTCACTGTGGGTTGCTTTTGTAATTTAGTCATGTTGAGTAGCGTTTATTCACTGAGACTACTCGCATGAGTAAGTGCTGCAGAGTCATGCCCCAAGGAAGCAATGCAGTCTCTGTAGGGTTCTGTGTCCCCAAACTTTCTTATTTTGAGCAACATTTTCCTAGCGCTGGTTTTGCAGCTCTGAAGCCTGCAGCCACTTTAAGAAAACTTTATGACACAAACATTGTTTTCTCTCATAAGCTGCAGTTTGCCAGGACAACAGGGCTCATTCCAGCGGGGTTGCTGTTTGGCAGGATGTGCGGATTTTGTCTCTCCTTTTGTACATCTGAAGAAAATGGAAACCTGGCATGTTAACTCGACATGGTTTTCCTCACCTCTCCTTCAGCAGCTGGGATAAGCTGTTCTGCTTGATCACACATTTCCCTTGTTTTATGAATTACCACCTACGCTCTGGCCAGCTAGCATACAGAATTCTTCTCTCACTGGCAGCTTTCCTGTTTGGCTAAGGCGAGGAGAAGAGTTTTAAAGGGACTTCTCAAGGATAATGTGGATCTCAAATTTAGGGGTGTGTGTGTATATATCTAGATATCAGTACTCACACACCCTGAATTTGAGATCCATGTGATCCTTGAGAAGTCTCTTTAAAACTCTTCTCCTAGCTGAAGGATATACTGCAAGATTTACATGACATTGCTTGAGTCCTTAACACAATCATTTTTGTTTTTCTTCATTTAAATAATTGCTCTGGGGAGGAGGGGGGTCATGGAGCAGGCTGCCCCGAGAATAGAGGATAACCCCAGCCCTTTCTCACTGCAGCAGCTTGGGGCCAGGTGAAAAGTGCCTCTCTGGGGCCGCTGCAGTGGGCACAGCCTGGGGAAGGGTGCGTTTCCCCTGGCTGGGGCAGGTCATGTGTCCCTCTGTGCTCCCCAGCCAGAGTGAGGAATGCTGCAAACTGTGCGCTTTGCCCTCGCCTGCTGACAAAGGGGAACAGCCAGCAATATTCCTGTACAAATCGGCCGGGTGGGTGGGAGAGACACCGCCCCCCATCCCCTCTGCCCGGAACCCCTGTCTCTGTGTGGTGGTTCTGTCTCTCTTCTGTACAGTTTTACGAGAATCAATCCCATTTCGGGCACGTCCCATTTTCCTGGCACAACCAAACCCTGACCTTGCTTTAAGGTATGATAAGAGGAAGCTGTATCCTGAATTTGATGGTCTTGGCTCTTTCAGTTTTAGGAAGACACACGCGCACACACACATGCACACGCACACGCACACAGAGAGCGCCGGCCCTACGGCCAACTGGGCTACTGCCCGGGGCACCCCATTGTAGCAGGCACCGCGCAGGGTGCACGAATGGCCCAGGTCGGCCACACACACACACACACACACACACACACACACACACACACACACACACACACACACACACTCTCTCTCTCTCTCTCTCTTTCTCTCTCTCTCCAGATTGATATGTAATGCCATACATGAGGCTCAGTTATAGCTCATGAACTTGTCCTATCACACAGGAGAGGGGAAAGAAGCTTACAGTGTAAGTGGAGGTGCATGGCAGTTTCATCCATTTGTAGGGACAAGCTCCCTAGATATTTTTTCGGTGCTCATGACTAGGGCAATGCTTCAAGAGATGGGCCTAAAGATCCCTCTGAATGCAGTTGTCCTAGCGTGTGTGGGTAGCAAGTGCCTAGAAATCACACCTCCCCGACCAATATTGTTACATTTCTCGCTGCCAACACTGGAAGCCACATTATACCAGACCGTATGGGGCAGCACCTTGAGATGGGGTAGAAGAGCTCTCTTCTTTTCCAGAGAGCCAGAGGGAGGCAGATTTTAGCTCATCGTTAGCAGTCTTCACTTTTCCTAGATTGCAGAATGGATGTAAATGCCCAGCCGAACCACTGGAGGAATTCAACATAGTAGGGAAGCAAATCATCCAGCCCTTCTGCCCTTCACTGGAGCTTAGAAGAAAACTGAGGGGACAGGCCATTCTTCAGTGGGACATGGAAAACCATCAAAGCACCAGAGATGCCTGAGCTAGGGTATTCTTTTCCTGACAACCTTTAGATCTAATTCATACCTATATCTAAAAGACCTGTTACAAATGACTTAGTTTTTGTCAAGTAGCAAGGCAGCACACAGTCACAATAAACCAAAAAGTCAGGTTACTGCATCACCTAATCTATTTTGTTCCTGTGCTTGACCAGTGTATGGTGCTTTGTAATGATATAGTAGTAAAAGTTCTGCTGTGTATTTTGGAAAACAGAACTCTCTTAATAGCAGATATCAACACGGCACGCTATACAATCTTAGCTAAGAAGTAGGAAGAAGCTGGTGTGTGTGTGTGTGTGTGTGTGTGTGTGTGTGTGTGTGTGTGTGTGTGAGAGAGAGAGAGAGAGAGAGAGAATATTATGGGCTGTGTGGATCAGCGAAGTGCAAATTAGCGAGGTTCTAGCGTACCATCGGATCTCTGCTTACTATAGAAAGAGTTCAGAAGTTCATTGCTTGGGTGGAAAGGGAGGGGGAAGGGTTGTGTTGACTTGTGCTGTTATTAAGACTGTCTGGAGCTGAATAACCCCTCGTGAACTTGTATCCTCCGTCCCAGCTGCAGCTCTTCAACTCCAACAAAGACCAGTCACTAAATCCAGGAAACGGAGTGGCATGTGGGTGAGTTAATGACTCCACACACATACCCTTTCTACTGTCCTGAGGGGATGTGACTCTTTGCATCTCTTGAAACCCTTGCAGTTCACCTGCAAACAAAATGATATATGTACGTGTCTGTGTAAAAATACATCTATTCCTTTCCCATCCTGAGGAAATTGCTCTCCCCATCAAGTTTTTCCAACACATAGCCTTTTAGAAACCACACTTTCTACACATTTAGCTATATGAAATTTTTATTCTTTTGATACTTGCTCCTCTTTTGTGCTCAAAAGGGACTGCTATATATTTTCCGGAAGCCTGTATTTACGGTCATAAATGATGATTGCACACCATTAAAGGGAAGAAATATCACTCTTCAGTAACATTTCACTTGAAAACATTGAAATTTACCTCACCCAGAATTGGTATATTTCCTCCTCTTTGATTAGTCTGCTTCAAATATTTGACCACTGTCTTCTTACCATCCAAATCCTTATTAGGTGCACCTAATGCTCTAATTGGCTATTCATGCTAAAATGAGCGGTGGAATGGTTTGCGGAGAAAGAAATGGAGTTAAACTCTGTTTCATGCTTTTTGCCAAATATACCTTTCAGGAATTTATATGAATACTCTACCCCGTACTCTGCAATGGTAGATCTTAGAGTGTTACAAAAGAGAGTAAACGTCCAAACCTGGCGGGGGAGGGGGAATTGAAGTATCAAGAATCTGATTCACCTAACACCACATGTCAAGTCAGCAGCCGGCCAAGGACACCTGCCTGCCAGCTCAGTCCAGTGGACTGCACTGCCTCTGCGAAAGTCATTTAGCAAAGAAGTCAAAACTACTAAATTCATGTCTGGACAAGGGTGAAAGGGTATGTCTACACTACCCCCCTAGTTCGAACTAGGGGGGTAATGTATGCATACCGAACTTGCTAATGAAGCCCGGGATTTGAATTTCCCGGGCTTCATTAGCATAAAGCCGGCTCCGCCATTTTTAAAAGCCGGCTTGTTCGAATCCCGTGCCGCGCGGCTACACGCGGCACGGGCTAGATAGTTCGAACTATGTAGCCATTCCGATCTATCTGTATGCCTCGTGGAACGAGGCGTACAGATAGTTCGGATTAGGAAGCCTAATCCGAACTATCTAGTCCGTGCCGCGTGTAGCCGCGCGGCATGGGGTTCGCACTAGCCGGCTTTTAAAAATGGCGGCGCCGGCTTTATGCTAATGAAGCCCGGGAAATTCAAATCCCGGGCTTCATTAGCAAGTTCGGTATGCATACATTACCCCCCTAGTTCGAACTAGGGGGGTAGTGTAGACATACCCTAAGGGAGTAGCCTAGGCTTATTGGGTAGTCGAGTTGACTACTCGCTTTCCCCTGCTCTTGCTGCCTCTGTGTCAGAGGCAGCAAGGTGTGTGTGAGGGGGAGAAGCAGGAGCCGGTGCCGGGGGGAGCCAGTTTAAAAGCCAGTTCCCCCCACACCACTGTCTCCATGGTGTGTGGGGGCATAGGAGAGGCAGAGCCGCAGCGGTCTTGTGCCACCCCCAGGAGCAACCCTGCTGCGGCTCTGTATTTTAAATGTAGTAAGAGCCATTATCAACTAATAGAGTAGTCGATGGACATTCCACTGACTACTTGGTTAGCTAATTAATCACAATTTAACATCTCTAGGCTGAATTATGGTTAGTGGTTGGGCCTTTTATACAGACGAGGCCTTCTTTACAAAATTCAGATAGTTTTACAGATCTTGAATGTTTCCTGAGTTCACGTTTGTCCAGACTGAGGAAACTGGTTTAGGACTGTGATGGGGTGCTACTGCCCCGCACTCCAAAACCCCCCTCTCCAGTGCTCTCGGCACCCGCGTATGACAGGGCACTATGGTCCCGTACCTCAAACCCCGCCCCCATGTCAGCCAGGGGCAGGGGAAAGGGTGGCAAGTCGGGGTGAGCGCAGGCACGGCATGCCAGGGGGCTGCCGGACAGCTATTTGGGGGCGGGGTCTGGGGAAGGAGCATAAGAGGGCTGAGAGAGTGTGACGGGGGGAACGGGGAAGAGCTTGGTAGCGTATGAAAGAGGGAGGTGCCCAGTGGGGGGCGGGAGGACGCCGAGTCAGGAGGCAGGTATTGGAAAAAGGAGACAGAGAACCGAGAGGGATGGAGGGACGGAGGCGGTAGGAGAGTTAAGGGACACAGATAAAGGGAGAGGAAGCAGCCCAGGGCAGGGCATTCTCAGAACGCCCAGGGGTTGGTGTGTTTCGGTAGGAAGCCCCGCCAGCCGGACCAGACTGAACTAGGTCCGAGTCCTTAGGGCCCTGGGCTGGGGTCCATGAGTGAGGGTGGGCCTGGACTCTCCTCTCCCTGCTTCCACCAGGTGGCGTTGCCAGACGGCACCTCACCTCGGTGTGAGTCATCTCGAGGCAAGGTTCTAGGCTAATATTGACTAGATACGGCACGGGTCGGACTTTGGAACTCGTGGGATGGGTGGCAGTTAGGGTGTACCAGTAAAGACACTGGGTGAAGAAACTCTTACAAGGACCATCTTTTTCAAGAGGGTGTTAGCGACTTTTTATTGGGGGCAACTCCCCTGGTTTAAGGGACATGCAGAATTGACAGTTCTCATGGTTATAGCCAGACTCTCATATTCAGACTTCTTCTCCTGAAGTGACCATTATTTTATGTGACCTTGAGCAGTTACTTAAAATAATCGAGTTGCCAACCCTTGTGGTTGAGGAGAAAAGCTTGAAGGGTGACCCAAGTGACTCAAAAGCCTCTAGTCCCAGAAGGCAAATGCCCCACATGTATTATTGTAGAATATCTCATGATTTTAAGCCAATCTTATGATTTTGCAGGGCCAGACTCCTGTTTTGTGAGACCTGGACTTGGCAGTGCTGTTCATAAATGATCTGGGGAAAGGAGTAAACAGTGGGGTGGCAAAATTTGCAGATCGTACTAAACTGCTCAAGATAGTTAAGACCAAAGCAGAGTGTGAACAGCTCCAAAAAGATCTCTGAAAATTAAGTGATTGGGCAACAAAATGGCAAATGAAATTTAATGTTGGTAAATGCAAAGTAATGGACTTTGGGAAAAAATAATCCCAACTATACATACAATATGATGGGGACTAATTTAGTTATAACTACTCAAGAGAGAGATCTTGGAGTTATTGTGGATAGTTCCACTCACTGCAGCAGCAGTCAAAAAAGCAAATAGAATGTTAGGAATTGTTTAAAAAGGGATAGAAAATAAGACAGAGAATATCTTATTGCCTCTACAAGCCGTCCTTGCTATAAGTCCAAGACACGTTCCAAGAAACTTGGACTTTTAGCGAAACAACTTAAAGCGGGGAATCTTTTTCCCGTAGCTGACTTCCATTTGCACAGACGATGGGTTTTTTTTTTTGTGTGACTTAAGAGTGGACTTGTAACGCATCCGTTCCTACAAGTGTGACTTTAGTGCAGAACGGATGTATACCCAGATGACTTGTAGTGGGAATGCCCTCTAAATAAAACCATGCTACGCCCACATCTTACATACTGCATACAGATGTGCTCACCTCATCTCTAAAAAGATATATTGGCATTGGAAAAGGTTCAGAAAAGGGGAACAAAAACGATCAGGGGTTTGGAATACATCCCATATGAAGAGAGATTAAAAAGACTGGACTTCTCATTTTAGAAAAGAGGAGACGGGGATATGAGAGAGGTCTATAAAATCATGACTGGTGTGGAAAAAGTGATAAGGAAAAGTTATTTACTTGTTGCCATACCATGAGAACTAGGGGGGCACCAAATGAAATTAATAAGTAGCAGATTTAAAACAAACAAAATGAAGTTTTTCGTCACGCAGTGCCCGGTAAACCTGTGGAACTCCTTGCCAGAGGAGGTTGTGAAGACCAGGACTTTAACAGGGTTCAAGAAAGAACTGGATAAGTTCATGGGGGACAGGTTCATCAATGGCTATTAGCCAGGATGGGTAGGAGTGGTGTCCCTAGCCTTTGTCAGAGGCTGGAAATGGATGATGGGAGAGGGATTGCTTGACGATTTCCTGTTCTGTTCATTCCCTCTGGTGCATCTGGCATTGGCCAATGTCAGAAGACAGGACACTGAGCTATATGGACCTTTGGTCTGATTCAGTAAGGCCGTTCTTATGTTCAAATTTGAAACCCAGCCTGGATTTGTTGATGGCTGTTGATTCCAATGCAGGGTTTCAAGGAAACCATAGTATTGGCTGTTTCCTGCACATCTATGCAAAATTCATGCTTTTGCTGAAAGCACATGGATTGCACCAACATTTACTGCACCAGTCGGGTCGTTTAAATGTGGAATTCTTCTCATCAGGCCCCACAAACGGTTAAGTTTACCACAGTTTTTCAAACTATCCAAATTTCCTCCTTTCCCTTGATTGTTTTCCCCCTGTCTTTTCTAGTTAAGGGTCAGATTTTACCACCTTTACTCATCGTGTCCCATAAAAAATTTGTGGGACTATTCAGAATAAGGGACTCCTCAATCTACAAGTGGCAGAGTCTGGCCTTTGGAATGTAAACTCTCCCGGGCTCAGACATGTGCCTTTCTGTGTGAAGTACCCTGTTAACACTGTGCACGTGCTGTGAGAGTTTTAGGCCTGCTGTGGAGGGTTATGTGCTCCCTAAAACTCAACCAAGTAGATTGATTGGTGCTGTGAAGGAGAGAACTAGAGCCCTGTAAATCATGAATATCCACTCCACATCAGCAGGTATCTGCGGATGTAGGGATCATTTATACAATATGGATGCGGATACAAATTTTGTATCTAGAAACTTGCAAATTTACAGATATCCGCGGGTATCCACAGTTCATTTTTGCAGCGACAGTTGCAGATGTGGATACAAAATTTTTGCAAGGCTCTAGAGAGGACCCTTTAAAACACAAGTACCTAAGATGGCAAAAGGATTGTAGGTGGATGATGTAGGTCAGTGGTCCCCAACCTTTTGGGGCTGCCGGGTATCCACAGGCGGGGCCGCGCATGCGCCGTGCGCCCAAGGTGGCAAGAATGGCTTGGGCCAGACCTGATCACTCGGCGGGTGCACATAAATGCCCTGGCGGGTGCCATGGCACCCATGGACACTGCATTGGGGACCACTGATGTAGGCGAGTGAATGCCTTAAAGGTTTTTTTATATGGAAGTCGCTCTCTGGGATTTGCACTTAAACTTAAAAATGATACTCAAAGGTTGAAGAAATAGGTAAAATAAAGCTGGCGGACAGAGATTAAAGCCGACTGGTCTCTTGACAAATGCTTGGCACGTCTCCTGATCTCTGTGCTGCCTGCTCTCTGTCTCAAGTTATTTCCTCATGGTTCGCCATTGGAAGGCACAGGAGTCTTATGCTTACCACCTTGTGGGCTTGATTCTACTCCCTTTGAAGTCAGTGGCAAAACTCTCGTGGACCTCAGCAGCTGGAAAAATGAATGCTAAACGATCTCTTCTGAAACTAGGGCAAAGCTCCATAGTGAAGCACCAAAGAACCCCACCCTAAGCAGGTTCCAGCCTTTCAAAGGGCCCATCTAGGAAGACACATTAACCTGGTACTCCTGACAAGAGGTCCAGAACGTTGGTAAGACCCCTCCATCCCTTCCCAAGAGCAATAGGCCCATTGGCCTTGAAATCCATCAATCCTGAGATGCAATGTGAACTCCTGAGGGCTCAGACTGGGAGAGTCCCAACTGGCAGCTAGAGCTTAAGAAGTAAGGGGAGGTTTTTAAGCCCATAGGCTCCCAGAGGAACCCAGATGAAGGCTCCCAGAGGAACCCAGATGAAGGGAGTGGAAGAAAATGTCAATCAAAAGGAACAGCTGTGGTGGCACTGGGACAACGGGAAAAGCAGCCATGACAGCCCTGAAAGCTGGATCTGGAGAGGATGTGGCCTCATTACTGGCACAAAGCACCCCTAAAACGGGATGTGATTTTCTTTTTTAATGTAAAGGATACAGAGGGATTAGACCTTCATATGGCCCATTCGAATGGCTGCAGTGATATTAATTTGAATGATACTCCAGGTGGTACCTCCGTATACCGGGATTCTCTGGTCGGGTGACATCTGTGGTCTAGCAGCCCAGTGGCAGGAGGACCAATGGCCAACACCTTGGTTGAGGTGGGTGGCAACCCACCCAGAGCCAGCGTCTGTTCCTGTCCGTTGATTTTAATGAGAGCTGGATTAGGGCCCATGCAGAGTATTAGGCTAGATTGGGGCGGGAAAAAGGGGGCGGCGGTGCACGCGAAGCCTCCTCCCGCCCTGCCAGGAGCACATGGTGCTTTGAAGCGCTGCTCACGGGGCGGGGAAGGGGAGAGTGGAGGAGGCTTTGTGCGCTCCCCAGGCCAACCAGAGCCTGGGGTTGGGGCAGCTGCGTGAAGCTTCCTTCGCCCTGCCCCGGCCCTGCAAGGAGCCCGTGGCACATCGAAGTGCCATGTGCTCTCGCAGGGCAGGAGGAGGCTTCCCGCACCCCCAGGCCCTGATTGGCCTAAGGGTGAGGGGGAGCATGCCAAGCCTCTTCCAGGGCATGGATGCCTGGTGGGAAGGGGGAGCAAAGGGGTTCCCCCAGCCCTAGACCAATTATGGTCTGGGGGTGGGGTAGCCCCTCACCTTCCTGTTCAGACCCCACCCCTTCCGGAGTGGCCCGGGGCTACTTCAACAATTTTTGAAGTGGCCCCCGGGCAAAAATGCTTGCCTACCCCTGGACTAGGTGGACTGCTACGTTGGCCCAGTCTAACAATTCCAGTGTCCTGCACTAGCCATGGTAATGCATATTGAAGATTAGAAAAAAATCTAGCCTGAGAATAAAATCCCCAAACTGGAGGAGCTATGTGTTGGTTGGGGTTATATACAGAAGACAAAGAACAGAAGAAAAAGGCTTCATGAAAGACAAACGTTTTGCACTTGGCGTTTGGGACACACAAAGAGGAGCTAACTATAGCACTGCAAAAGCTGCTAATGTTCCTTTTAATCTCTCTTTTTAACATGAATTAACAAGATTGTTTAAAAAGAATAAAAGCCCACTGGGTGAAATCCCTCTACTACCCTACATCTATTTTTTTTATAAAATTAAAAAATTAATTTAAATTGCCACTCTCCTGAAAACGAGGTGTAACTCTTTGATGATTACATTGTTTAATTTCCCAACTGGCTATGAAATTAAGGAAGCTGTAATTGTTTGACCTTTCCTCTCACATCAGGGAGTCTAGGTATTATTTTTTATAAGAATGCAACAATATAAGAGTAATGGTTTCCCTGCAGGGCTGTATTCCCTTCAATATACATTTTAATGAACTAAAATAGACTTCCTCTTCCCAATGTTTTTGGATGTCCTGATGACCTGTGCTGGGATTGAGTTTTGAGTTTTCTCCTAGTTAAATTACATGATGGCTCTCATTGCTGCATCCTGGTGGATTTCAGTTACTTACTTAGAGCCGTTGCTTACATGGACCCCTGTGGATGTGGAAGGAGCTATTGCGTTCACTTAGTTTACGAGGGTTTCATCCCGCATTTTGCTGTCATGGAGACTTGGAGCTTCCATGTGTCCTTCTTTTTGATCCCTGCGCCTTTTTATCCAACACGTTTTCCAAATACGGCAAAACCCAACTGGACAAGTAAGACTCTTCCATACTCCCTTTTCCCCGCAGAGTTCTTTGTTGAACTGCGATGGTCAACCAAGATTAGTGAGTGGGCCTCATGAGGGGCCCTCAATCTCAGTGGGCTGCATGCCACCCTTGTACCTCCCCTGCCCCCACATGCTTCTCTTGCATGGAGGCACTGGAGCCCTGCACTTACCTGCGCCTTGCCCTCTCTCCCAACACTTTCAGAGTGCCACGAATCCACTGATTCCTGCTCCTTCCCCTTCCTCCCAGAGCTTGAACAGCCACAAACAGCTGATTCGCAGCATTCCAACTCTGGGAGGATGGGGGCACCGGAATCAGTGGATTCATAGTACTCCAAAAGTGCTCTAAGGGCGAGAAGAAGAAAGTCTGGGACTCCAGTTCCCCAGTGCATGAGAGGCACATGGGGAAGTGGGACAGACAGAGAGTCTGTGGGCAGCAGGTGGAACCCCATTGGGCCACAAGTTGCCCACCCCTGCTATGGAGGAAGACTGCACATTTGGAATGCTTTTAAAAAATCCCAAAACTCGTTTGGTAAATTACTGTGATTAGGATAAAGTGAGAAATTGACTAGGGCTCCTAGGTGCATTGGTAATAAAAATAATAATTGTAGTAGTTGCGTCAAGTAGGGAAATAGTATTCTGATTACAGTTTATTAACCATTAGCATGCACACAGTAAGATTTCATGATAAGTGATGTCCCTGAGCTATGTCTGTCTGATCAGTTATGTACCTGGTCATACAGAATATTTTAGGGGTTTTTTTTAGGCAGCTAGTTTAAAGCTGTCAAGATAAAGTTTGGGTAAAGGATGCATCCAAGTCCAAGGCTTCATGTTAAGAAAATAATACATGGTGCCGAGTTTAGAGGAGACATTTTACTTTCAAGTTGCTACCTTCTAATGGCATTTTCAAGGGATAAGAATGACAGTATCGCTAGGAAAGCACTAGTAGTGAGGGGAAACTGCGATATAAAGGAGAAAAATGGCTTTAAGATCAACCTCATGAGTTCTGCCTCCTTGAGAGCCAATTATGTTTCTGACAAGTTTGAGGGTAGCTTTGATTGCTTTCCCAGCCTTTATTGCCCAAAGAGAAAGTTGCAGACTTATGCATGCTCTTAACAGGCTCCTGAAACTCGCATGTTTAGCACAAAATGAAGAGTTTGGTAGGAGAGCTGTTTTGATACCATTTTGCCCCTTGGCAGTTTGTTAGGTTTTATAGTTTGCTGCCACTTACAAAGAATGCTAAATACTCACATAGCACCTTTCATCTTCAAGGAGATTTTTCTAACTAGCTTAATGTTCTACCACCCTTGGGCGGTAGGTAAGTGTTAGCCCCATTTTACAGATGAGAAAACTCCTGCTGAACACTGCCTACCTGGCATAAGAGCAGGCTGGGGGCAGAGTTGAGTGGGGCTCTGCTACTCCCAGTTTCTCCACTGGAGTAAGATCGAGGAGAGTTGTAAGTTCAAGCTGCTTCTGCTGTAGCTAAGCTTGAGTCCAGTTCTAAGCAGAGCTGTGGAGAACCAAGCTTTTTGTTGCATCATCCAGACCACATATACTGCTAGGCTACGTCTACATGACGGAGCTATTTTGGGACACTGGAAGTATCCCGAAATAGCTATTTCACATCTTTTGAGCCAGCCCGTTATTTCAAAATATAATAGGCTTGCTATTCCGACATCCCTGTAAACCTTGTTCCATGAGGATTAAGGGATGTTTCAGATTCTGAAATGTCCCTTAATCCTCATGGAGCGAGGTTTACATGGACATCGGAATATCAAGTCCGTTATATTTCGAAATAACGGGCTGGGCATATCTTTAGACAGTGCTAAATTTCAAAATAAGCTACACAATGTGCATAGCTCAAATTGCGTAACTTATTTCTAGATAAGAGTGCCCTGTAGACAGCCCCACAGTCCTCATCAGATCCAGCTGATACATGATTAAATGAAATATTTTGCTGCTTTAAAAGCAAATGAAGGTGCATTCTTGGACTGGATTTTACTCTCTGCTTCTGCAGAGTTCCAGCATCTGTGCACCAGAGTTCCACACACAGCAAACTTACAGACTCCAGGGGTGAAGTGGTTGCATGTGTAATGTCTAAAAAACACACCTATCGTTGTTTTGTATCCCACACAATTCATTATTGAGTGATGCTTCCTGCCCTGTCATCTTCATGCTTAGATGAATGAATTGCCAAGATAAATCATCTTCGTGCTGAACTGAAGTGGTGGTTCATGTTTAGCTTTGGGTTTTGCACACGTTGTGCAGAAACCTATTTATATTAGGAAGACTGGGAGCACGTTGGAGGTTTCAGATCTTTTGATATTTGATCCATTCACTGCACGCATGTTTTGCCTCTGCTTTATTTTCCCTTACTGAGGCATAGATCTTGCATGAATCACTGTGTCTTTTACTGAGACTCAAACGTGCAAAGGTATTTGTGCTGAAATCTCAACAGGCTGTAATTAATCTGTAGACAAAAGGAAATGTTTTCATGACAGCAAAATGAAGACCAAATAATGTGAGGTGATGAAAGATATGCCCAGCGATCTGTTTCAGAACCAGAAGTTTGTGTGCATTTAGCTGTAAGGTGAGCTGGAAAGCATTTTACAGAAAACTGAGTTCAAAAATCCAAGTCACTAACGAACGAAAAATATATAGATAGAAAAATTGCAAATAATTGCATATGAAAAGATACATATGGTCAGAAAAGTGAAAATAGCATTGACAAATAACACTTGTTTAAATTCACCTTACTTGCTTTTGTGAAGATCGCTGCGGAATAAAAATATCTAACTTAAACTAAATATTTGTAAAAACTTAAAAAGCTACGAATGCTCCTGCAGCACCTAGGGTTACGTTTAGACTGCATTGCTTTTTCGGGGTACTGGAGGTATGCCAGAAAAGCAACGATGCGTCTAAGAAACACATCTGCTTTTTCGAAATTTTTTCGCCATTGTTGTAAACTTCATTCTATGAGGAATAAGGGATGTGTCAAAAGCGCACTTTCTTTTGACATTTGGTGCTGTGTAGACACTCCAAATTTCAACAGAGACTCTTTCAAAAGTAAATCGGAAAAAGATCTTTAACATTACAGTGTAGACCTAGCTTTAGAGACTAACAAAAATGTAGATCGTCTCATGAGCTATATGCACAACCCACTTCTGTAGCTGTGCTCATGAAAGTTCATGATACCATCTACATTTTTTATTAGTCTCTAAGATACTGCAGGACCATTTGTTGTTAAGTTTTTTTTTCAGTTAGAATAACATGGCTACCCCTCTGAGACTTTTATTATTTGTAGATTAATTTTTTGAGAGGTGGTTTCTTTTAAGTAGAAGCTAAAAATGTAATATGCTTCTAACTCGTGTTGCAGCTTGTTCATCATCAGCTGCACCTTCGATGCAGGTTCTGTCATGTTGTTTCATTGGAGCCGACACTAAGTTGTTAGTAAGGAGACCTCTGTATAGCCATAATGGAAGATGAAGTGGCTCCTTTGTTGTAAGTGGTAATGGCCATAGGAGTAGCCCCCCCGCTGACTGATTGCAGGTTCCGTTTACGTGCAAACTTGCTGGCATTAAACCTTTCACAAATTGGCACAAAGCTCTTTGCTAACAGCCCAGCTGGGGGCCTGATCCTGCACCATATTTCAATACCCATTCACTTACACATATCAACTTTGGTCCCCATTCACATCATTCACTCATTGTGAATCCAGGAGGAGGTGAAAACTAGGCCCTACAACTCAGCCTTTAATATGGAGAAATTAGATCCACAAAACATCTGTGTGTGGTTTTTAGTTTTGGTTTTACCTTCATGCTTTCATCCTAACTTCTGAAATTTGCATAGAGATCAGCAAAACAGCTTTGTCTGTGTTTAACCCTAAAACCAGGTCCCTTATCTAGTATATATTTTAGAGAGTTTGTGTGCCTGTCTGTCAGCGTGGGAGTCCATCCCTCTGAGAGTCCGTTTGATCAAGAACGCCTCCTAAACAGACAGAGCTAGGATCACCAAATGTGGCATGCAGGTTCCTCTTATCCTAACTTTAAAGCAAGGTCAGGGTATGGTTGTGCCAGAACAATAGGATGTGTGTGGAATGCGATTGGTTTCGCATCAACTGGAAAGGGAGGGGACCGTTTATGTTCACAAGTGACCACAGGAGGGCAGCAAGCACGGGGGACAGTTACTCACAAATAACCACAGTCCTCAGGAGCAGATGCTGGACAGCAGTGCAACCCCTGCTGTGCCAGGCGGGCCTCAGGGAGAAGCCAGTGGGTGCCCCCTCCTTAGGGTGGCCCTGGGGAGAAGCCAGTTGGTGGCCTGCATCACCTCCCATCCCTCTCCCTCTCCCCAGCCCTGGGCCAGCATTACCAATAGTTCCCCTGTTCACTGGGCTCGTCGAAGACATTTAGGGGTAAATTAGAGCTAAATAACAGCATAGAATCCTGAGAGCCAGGACTGGTGGCTGCAAACAAACTTTATAGGACCGCGGGAAACATGGCCACACCCATGATAAATGGACATCCGCCTCACTAGAATCACTCAGCACCCCAAAGGTTGCCATTCAACCTGCAGTGATTTTATGCGATTATATTATCGGGTACCAAACTTGAGACAACTGAAGTGGAAGATGATGGGTGCTCAATGATTTCTGGAATGCTCCTTTTAAGCTCTTACAGTGTGGTCACCCCAAAGCACTGGTCACTAATACAGGCCACAAATATTGATCCCGTTTTGATCGACTGCAGACGACTGGGGACATTTTTCAAAAGCAGTGGGGCACCCAGTTCTATCTGAAGGTCGGCTGGAGTTGGGTAGGAGAGAATCAAGGTCGGTGAGCCGATATCTTTTATTGGACCAGCTTCTGTTGGTGAGAGAGTTGAGGACAGATGCCCAGCTTTAATTTGTGCCTTTTGAAAACTCCTCTTCTCCTGTTAATATGGGATCAAGAGAAACATTAGATGTTATTTGGAGGGGGGCAAAAACCTTTTCCAGCTTCTCCTTTAAGGCAGGCTGTTGCGGGACCCATTCAGTTTTAGGTGTTTGCTGAGTTGCATACTCGAGAGAGAAAACCTGGAACCACAGGGCATAGTAACATGAGTAACCTACGGCCCCCCAAGGCTCGCTGATGAGATGAAAAAGGTTCATGTGTAATCTGCCCTGCTGAAAGCATTTTATTGTACTTCTGTTTGCAGTTTGGGCAATTTAAGCAGTCTCATATCCCTGTTTTGTGAATGAAACAACTCCCTTTGCAGCTGATGCGTTCTTTGAACAGCAGCATGCTTCCTTGTTGTGGTTCTCTTCCCCTCTCAACCCCCTCCATTTCTAGTCCATTTCTTCTCTTCGGCAGCAGTATCAACTCAGACTGCTTTTTTATTTCCCTCAGTTTTACCCTGCTGTGACTGAGTCTGTCGCAATTAAATTTTAATTGAGATGCACACTGCTGAAACAGACACAAGACAGCTACAGCTCTTGCTAATTAATTTTCTTCCAAAATGACAACATTTAATAATTATATTCCATGTCACTTGCATTATTTATACACATTTTAACTTGGGGAATTTTTTTTTTAAAGGCACGTCAGCTGTGAAAATGCTCACTGCGTTAATCTCCTGTTAGGCGATTGTGATTAAGTTGAAAAACGATACGATAAAGTTGGTGCACTTAGTAAATTAGCATGCTGCTCTGTAAGTTTTAAGTAAGGCTGAGACATTTGTATGACTAGGCAATGGTGCTTCTGGTTGTACAATACAAATTCTGAAGCCATTTTATAATCCTGCTTTGCGATTCTGTCCAAGGATCTAAAGGCAAAACGGGAATGAATAAGCTCAGTGCCTCATGGAGTAGAAGAGCAGTGTTGCCTCTCATTTCAAGCTTTGTGCTGCAGGGCACAAGCTAATCACCAGTGGGGGATCCGAAGGAGATGGCCTCATATTAACATTGTTGCCATCTGTGACTAGCTTAGCGTCACACCCATAGATCCACAAAGATAGGGAGCTTTACTCTGAAGCATCCACTTTTGTCCACAGTCAGCCAGGATGCTCAATGAGTTGAACCACCACATTTATTCCAGTGTGGCAGTTTCTGTATGGAGTGTATCTAGGGTAAAGGCTCTTTTGCTGGGCCTATGGGCTCAGGGTATGGCCACCTGTTGCTCCAATAGTTGTCCATATTCATTGAACTTCAGGACAGGAGGTTCCATTCTATGATTTGGCTCCTCTGATAAAACACAAATTGTTTTGATGGTTTTCACCGTGGAGATCTTTGGACCTGCAGCCCTTTGAGGGCAGTTAATATGTGTGACAAGGTGATGCTTAGGGTAACTGAGACAATTAATTGACCTTGACAGCTGTGCAGGTTTGGAAAGCTAGCTTGGACAGGAGAGAAAAAAAATGTGCATTTTAAAAGAAGACATTTGATACTTAGGCACTATTGAGTGTGGGCCATGAGGCATTTTTCTCTTAGGCTTTGTCTACACTGCAGCTTTTGCCACAAGAGCCTATGCAAATGAAGCACAGATTAGCATAGTGCCAAACTTTATTTGCATAATTTATTTAAGCCGTTTTTGCACAAAAACAAGCAGTGTGGACAGAGGTTTTTTTGTGCAAAACCCCCAGTTTGCACAAGATCCTTATGCCTAAGCCGCAGTGTAGATGTAGCCTTAGAGCTTGCTTACTCAGAAGAGGAGTTTGACCTGGTAAAGCAAGCATATGTTACCTGCTTTCTGGAGACTGCAGCCAAGTCTAATCATCAAACGCATTCATGGGACTGGCAGTCTCAAAAACATGATCACGAACCCAAGAGGTAGAAAGGAGCTAATAATCCACCCTTCTTCAAGACCAGGGCAGACTCTGTTGTGCTAAAACATGGCTTCCCAAACTGGGGGGGGGCGTGAAGAAATTCCCCCCCTCCATCAAGTTTTGCTGCCCCGCTCAGTTCCTTTTTTTTTCTCAACAAGTTTTGCTGCTATTTTTTTGGGGGGGAGCGGAGGGGGCGTGATGCCAAAAAGTTTGGGAACCGCTGTGCTAAAAGGTGTAATTTACAGCTATGTATTTTAAGTACTGATGTGGCTACATTGATGGAGCCATCTAGATGAGTTTACTAGACTCGTGAAACAAGGTTTACCGGAGCGGTCGACAAAGGCTTCACTTGTCAACCACGGAGTGTCCATACTGCCCGCTGTGCCGGATCAGCCGATCGTCAGCACAGCGTGGTGGCCATTTTGTTGTAAATGAAGCGGCGATTATTTAAATCGCCGCTTTATTTTGCTATGTCTAGTAAACTCATCTACACTCATCTCATCAAATGGAGCCATGTAGTCTAGACATACCCCTAGAGCTTGCTGACCAGTGCTACCATCTCCTGATAGGCAGACATCAGCTCAGTTGTGAGTGCTAGGCCAAACTATCTATGCCATGGTCCATTACAGTAAACACCCAAGGCCCAGAAAGTCTATGATGATAAAGGAAATAAAGGGAAAGGTGATAAAGGAAATATATGGCAGAGCAGAGAATTGAATCTAAGTATCTTAGTTTAGTAGACTCATCCAAGGTCTGAAACTGATTCTAAAAAGGGCCAAGAAGAAACATGCAACCACAAGTCATGGTAAAAGTTTGACTTAAACTTACCCAACTGTAATATTCACAATTTCTCTGGATGTTCTGGGTCTGCATTGTGCCTCTGCACTTGTCATCTGGTCTTCCAAAAATAGGTGTGCTTACGCTACCTCTGCAAAATGGAAAGGGCTACTGGCGTCCTATTAAGTTATAAATACATTCATTCAAAACCCGTAAGCAAATTAGGCTATTTTTTTTTTAAATCACCCTCCGCTGTTCACTTCACTGTGTCTTTCTTGGTGTGGACAGCAACAAAAGTGACTCATTGGTTTTATTTATTTCTACTTGGTTTCAGTTTCTCATTTCCACAGGAAAAAATGTTTTCTCATTTTCAGCTTAATGGAAACCCTTTGGTCCTTTCTTTTATTGTTTTCCTTGGTGGGTTAGGCTGACTCTCAGCCTCCTTATACCATGATTTTGCCTTTAATTTTTTGGGGGGCCTTGGTGTCTGTTGACAAGACTGAGCATTCATGTACACTTCTGGGCCAGTGTGTAGACAATATGCTAAGTCCCTGAGGTGAGACAAGGATGTGTACAAGTAGTTCTTCAATCCCCTTCCCCCTCTATTGGCCTGCCGTAGAATCAGAGGCTCCATGCAGTAACTGACTGGCAAGGGTAGTATCAGGGGCAGATGACTGTTTTGCGGGGCCCCAGGTAGCATAACTCTGCGGGGCCCCCTTTTGCCACGGCTCATGCGCCGTGACGCCATGCACATGCGTGGTGGCGCCATGGCACATGCGTGGGGCTTTTTTAAGCGCAGGGCCCGGGGCAGCTGCCCCGTTTGCCCTGCCCTATATCCGCCCCTGGGTAGTATCCCGGCTGGAACATTCCCCTACCCCCATACATATTTTCACTGAGCTGGACCACAGGCCTTCTACATAGTCAGTGGCAGATATAGGGCAGGGCAAGCAGGGCAGCTGCCCCGGGCCCCGCGCTTCAAGTAGCCCCGCGCATGCGCCGTGGCACCAAGGTGCATGCACCATGTCAAAGGGGGGGTCCCGTGAAATTGTGCTGCCCTGGGCCCTGCAAAATCCTCATCCGCCCCTGTACATAGTGTAGGTTTGCATTGGGCCTGCGCCACGTAGGATCTCCAATAAAGTTTGATACTGGTGTTACTAAGAAAATAGCTATGCCTTTTCACTGCAGATCTAGACTGTACTTGAAGTTGCCATTCTTAGACACACACAAAAAGAAACAAACATCAAAAACAGATTGCCACATGAAACTGCTGAGCTGGAATTCATATGCAAATTTGGCACTGCCAGAAGGCGTTTGAATTGAGGCATGGAATGGCGCTCTCATTAAAATAAGTAATTTCCCCTTCAGGTCCTCTCACCTTCCCATTACTGTTGGAGGTGAGCCACATCCAGCCTGATTTAATTAGCACCAGTGTTACACTCCCTTCTCTGTATTCCTGCCTTTCTTTCACTTCAAGCATCTGAGGAAGAGGGCTGTATCTCACAAAACCATATGCCTTAATACATTTGTTAGTCTTTAAAGTGCCTCTGGACTCTTTGTTTTATCTGTCATTAGTTCTCTGGAGGAATGGCCTTGCAAAGGTGATATACCTGCTGCATGGGGAAAATGGGAAAAGTGCTTTATCCAAGTCACATGGTATATAATGTCATGCCCCTGTTTAAGTCAATGGAGCCATAACATCTGAAGATCTGATCTTTGGGGTTCCATGTGACAGCCACACAAAAAGCTAACTTATTGCAAATACAACACATTCTGAAAGCTCCCTCTGTCATATCAATAATTTGCTCAAGGTTACTAAAGCCAGGTCTACATTATGTGAGAAGGTTGATCTAAGATATGCAACTCCAGGTCCATAAGTTGACTTTCTGTGGCATCCCCACTGTGGGAGGTTGATGGGAGAAACTCTCCTTTCAATTTTCCTTACTCCCCGTGACACAATGGAATATCAGGGTTGAGGGGGGCACCATCAGTGGCTGATTGCTAAATCAAACCCCAGAAGATTGATCTCCAGAGCATTGATCTCAGGTAAGTGTAGACATGGCCTAAGTCTCCTTAAAAATCCCAGTGAGATGTATTGATGAAAAGTCATGCCTCCTGGTTCCTTTTCTTTGAAGCAGCTGAGGTACTGTCTGCTTGCCTAGATATTTTCATTTTAAAAGGAGCCAGGCTTTGAATTACCAGAGTGCCAAAGCAGAGTCCTAATCTAGAAAATGTCTGCTCTTCAGTGCTACTGGTGATTTAGAAACGGTCACCCAGTGGATTCCAACCAAGTTTTATTTTACAAAAGAAAGTACTCTTCACCACTCCAGCTGGGGTGACTTTTTATTGGATAGCAGTAAATTTGAGATTGCAATAGAAATACAGACAGACCCTGAACTCCAGAATGGCAGATGATGTGAGCTGACTCAGTTGCAATTCATGAAGGTATCAACTAAATTCTCAAGACCCCAAGTGAGGAACAAAATGGAAGAGAAAAATTGTAGCTGACCGGAAACAGAGGCCTATGGGCAGAAATTGAGGGAATAACATGTTTGTTTATTCAGTTCCTCATATTTATGTCTGTATATGCCCCTCACAACTGTAAAGATTTGGACCAAAACCAAAGGACGTTTTGAATTCTGGAAGTTTAATTTCTGTAGAAAATTTCTGTTTCAACCAAACACCCAGATAGCAACGAGTGCTACAGCCACTCCCCGAGTTATGACCACCTCCACTTATGACCATCCGCAAAGTGGTCATAAATGCGGATCCGAGTTACGAACGGCAATCCGCGCTTACCAACAGTGCGCTCTCCATGTAACTGTATGGGATCTGAGTTACAAACACTTTGGGTTATGGACCAAGTGTTGGTCCGTAACTTGTTCATAACTCGGGGAGCGGCTGTATTTAGCTAGATAGGCGAGTCAACATTGCTGGTGTATAATTTAAAGTAAAACTAGTCAGTGATACCAAGTCTGTGTGTGAATGAGCTAGTTGATGTTGTGACAAATGAATAGCTCATTGGATGATGTTTCTCTTATTCAAGAAAAATACAATACAATACAACGAGCAAAACACTCAAATACGGACACTGGGACAATAGAGGCATCATTGGTTCATACCCTCCCTCCCAAATGTTCACTGCTACAGTGTTGTAATGGAGAAATAACTCCTCTGATATCAATAGTTTCATTGGTGGAGCCTGGCATGAAAGAGATTAGGATCAGACCCAAGACTAGTAACGAGTGTGGTTTTCAGCAAGAACAACAATACAGATTAGACCATTTAGGCCCTGATTCAGGAAAGCAATTAGGCTAATAGAATACTAGAACTGGAATTCACCTCGAGAGGTCATTGAGTCCAGCCCTCTGCCCTCATGGCAGGACCAAGCACTGTCTAGATCATCCCTGATAGATGTTTGTCTAACCTGCTCTTAAATATCTCCAGTGATATTTAACCTCCCTAGAGGTTGAAGCCAATGAGATTTATGCAAGGATTTAATATTATTGTTATTTATTTGTATTACTGTAGCACTTTTCATGGATCAGGCTTCCACTGTACTAGGTGCTGTAGAAATGCAGAACAATAAGGTACGTCTTACCCAAAAGCTTACACTCTAAGTGTAAAACAAGAGATAACAGATGGTTGTTTGACAATGTAATGAGTAAGTGAGTGATGAAGGTTGATGTCATGGGTCAGTCAGAGGTGAGAGTTGAATGAAAGGTAGGGTGGGAATAGGCCACCAAGAGCTTTTGAAAGTGTGGTAGCTTATGTTTGATGCAGAGATGCAAAGAGAAGGGTGACATGGTCAAAGTGACAGGCTAGAAGAGTAATGCGTATATCAGCTTTCTGAATGGACATCAGCAAGGCAACACTGAATTGGGCAAGGCCAGAGAGAAAGAGATTTTTCAGTAACGGAGAGGAGTGATGATAGGAGCCCATCAAGGGTCTTAGCTGTATGGATTCACAGGAAAGTCCACATCTTAGGCTACGTCTAGACTACAAGCCTCTTTCGAAAGAGGCTTTTTCAAAAGATACGTTCGAAAAAGCCTCTTTTGAAAAAGAACGTCTAGACTACAACCAGTACTTTCAAAAAAGCAAGCCACTTTTTCAAAAGAGAGCACCCAGGCAGTCTGGATGCTCTCTTTCAAAAAAGATCAGTTTGCATTACTAGCGCCTTTTTTCGAAAGAGCACTTTAAAAAAAAAAGGCATTCTTCCTCGTAAAATGAGGTTTTCTGTGGTCGAAAAAACTGCCACGTTCTTTCGATTTACTTTTGAAAGAACGCGGCAGCAGTCTAAGCGCAGGGGAAGTTTTTTTTAAAAAAAAACCCTGTAGTCTAGACACACCCTTAGTTGATGCTAAGCAGAAAGAATTGGTGGGATTTTGACAGCCTGGATGAAATGACCTAGAGTGGTTGGAGTTGAAAATTGTGTCTGGGTTACAGGTGCAAGTGAGAGGCAGGATGGAGGTGTTGCCTGCTGTGAGGGAAAGCGGTGGTAGTGGGGAGGGTTTGTAGGGAAGATTAAAACTTCTGTTTTAGCCATAATGTGGTTGAGCTGATAGCTAGTTAACCACGAGAAGATGTGTGTGAGAGAGAGACAGAGTCAGAGATTTTAGTTTGGACAAAAGGAGACAGGCCTGGGGCAGACAGGTAACATTTTAAGTAACTAGTTACAAGGAGTAGAAGGAGGGAACTGAGGATAGAGCCCTAAGGAAGCCCATGGAAGGAAGTGTAGGAGTAAGAGGCTCCCATGAAGGAAAGCTGAAGGAGCTGAGCTATTTGAGGCATAGGAGGAGAAGCAGAAGAGGACAGAGTCACAGAAGCCAAAGGAGGATGAGATTTCCCGAGGAAGAACATGATTCATGCTGAAGTCACCTCACAGGTCTAGGGAGATGAGGAAGGAGAACTGGTTCTGATCTGTGGTTAGGAAGAGGTCGGTAGAGATGTTGGCAAGAGCAGTGGAGGTGGAATGCAAGGGGGAGAGGAAGTTGGACTGGAGAAGGTCTGGAATTCGATTGGAGGACATGAACTCCTGATAGTACAATGACCTTATAGATAAATGGAAAGTGGAGAGGTAAGTGAGGTCAATGGTTTATTTAATATAGGTGAAGATAAAAGCAGATTAGTATTGTGGGAGGAAAGAGCCAGAGGAAATTGAGAGATTGAGGAGCAAAGTCAGGGAAAGTGTGTGTATGTGGGGGGGAGGGTCTGAAAAAGGGGAAGGGGTCATTGAGGCAAGTGGGAGGATTATAGGAGGAGAACAGATGAGAAATATCTGTATCTCTGATGGGAGAAGGTGGAGAAGACGATGGACAGCCCTGCAAATCAAGGGGAAGGGGAGAGGTCACATCCTATTTTGTCAGTTTTTTCTTGGAAGAATCAGGGAAAAGGAGAGGCTGATGCAGGAGGAGTGGGATTGCTTGAGGAGTAAGTCAGAGGTAGCAGGGAATCAGCTGTAGAAGTAGAGTTGTCTTGCAAAGAGGAAGGCAGAATTGAAGGAAGCGAGTCAACAATATGCTTAAGTCCCATTAGCTTCAATGAGTCTTTATTGAGTGCTTTCCTGATTAGGGATGCTTTCCTGAATTGGGGTCTTAGACTATTCGTTTCTCAGATTAGGAAAGTGTGTCCTGCCTCTAACTCACAGGCACACCAGTAGTTGGGTATAAATAAGAAACTATAGCTGAACTGATGCTGTTTGTTCTATAATTGATTTGAGAAGAGCTAAAATATTGTTTTCTTTCTCTTATCCCATAACCGAGCACTGACATTAACATACCTACAATGTTCAATAGTAATTCTTTATTATTTATTTGTATCATAGTTGTACCTAAAACCCCAACCAGGGTCAAGGACCCTTCAAGCTAGGCAGTATATAAAAAATATACAGAGACTTTCTCCTTATCCTGAAGAGCTTATACTTATTTCTTGTCTTAAACTAGATTGTAACACACCATAGAAGGGAATGAGTGAGGGTAACGCTGATAAGAACTTTGAGTTTTATAGGCTGGTTCTATGTATGACACAACAGCCTAAATCCTTTCAAGAGGCTGGATTTTGTTAACTCGACAAATAAATTGATAAATATCAGTAGTCTCTACTGTCCAGCTGCCCCAAATAGTAACATAGTGTGGCTGCTATGCATCATAGACTGTTCCCTAAATCCCAAAAGTTCTGGCATGACGGTGGGTTCTGAATAGTATTTCGGTTACAGCATGAGTGGATGCACCACTAAATGAATTCCTGAGCTTCTGGCCCAGCTACCACAAAGTGTCGTTCTTCCAGATGCAACATTCCCAAAGAGTGGGAAACTCATAAACTGCTGGACCCAGACATAGTAAATTGTTGTCAGCTGATGAAAGCTTAGTGGAGAGGAGTTTTTGTTTTGTTCCGCCAAGTTTTGTGCACATGAATAGTGCTGGCTTGTCAACCCTATTGCATTTCCTCTGGAGAATAGCTGCAGCATGGCCGCAATGGAAGAAGCTTCCACACGTCATATTACTCTCTTCCAAGTCTGACATGGAAAGATCTCACCTCTACAGGTGAAGTTCTTTTTCCCTTGGTCTCTCTGTGTGACCGTGATTTTGTGTGTGTGGTGGTGCTAGCAACTCCCCACTAGAGCAAGACACCAAACTCTTTACCTGCATCTAGACTGCAGCCGTGTTCTTTCGAAAGTAAATCAAAAGAACGCGGCAGTTTTTTCAACTGCGGAAAACCTCGTTTTATGAGGAAGAATGCCTTTTTTTGAAAGCGCTCTTTCAAAAAAAGAGCTATGTAATGCAAACTGTGCTTTTTCGAAGAGAGCATCCACACTGCCTGGGTACTCTCTTTTTCGAAAAAGTGGCTTGCTTTTTTGAAAGTACTGGTTGTAGTCTAGACGCTCTTTTTGAAAGAGGCTTTTTCGAACGTATCTTTTGAAAAAGCCTCTTTCGAAAGAGGCTTGCAGTCTAGACGTAGCCCAAGTCAGTTCTTGAATGAAACCAGGCAGCAATCGCATAATAACCAACCATTTTCCCTTTGGTGGACAGTTTTTTGTCTTGGTCATCCAGTCACTTGTAGCAAAATAGACATAACTACATGGTAGAGGGATGTGTACTCAGCAAAAATGCCATTGGAAGAGAAAAAAACACCTTGGAGTTTATCAGCATCCGGGGAGATGTTTATTACTTAAGTCGTGCTAAGCTAACAAAATGGAGACGTTGAAAGATAGACGCTTGGGTTATCGAGAGAAAGGCAGAAGGTTTTCACTGAAAAACCAAAAACTTTTCAGTGGAAACAATGGAAATCTTTAAAAAACGAGTAGTCTTACAACTGTAGCACCTTACAGTCTAACCAAAACAAATATAGTATCATGAGCTTTTGTGAGCAAAACCCACTTCCTCAGCTGAGCAGAGCAGATGAAAAATGTTGTTAGAATTTTTTTGATGAGCTATAATGGCAATTCATCATTTCTGAGCAATGTTGTTTAGCAGGCAACATACTCCCATGTCTTTCCCCAGCATATTAGCCCAGGTTCTTATTGCAATGTCACCTTGGCTATCTCTGAATGACAGTTTTGGCTTCTTGGAAATGCTCATGGTAAAAGTCTCTCATGATGAGACATGCAGAATAGACTTTGAAAGTAGGAATATGACTTTGTTTTCCTTTTACACCGCAAAAGGTGTTTGCCCCAATCCCACGCCTTGTCCTCTTGCAAAGTAGCAAGCACAGACAACTTCTAAAAGAGAAGAGAAAGTTGTCTGCATGTCTCTGCATGGACTGGTGCTTAACCCATGTCTGGCTCTGGGCTTTCATGTCTGCTCAGGGGTTTTGAGGATGTATTGTGATATTTTAACCAACCCTGTGAAAGAGAATTTATGTTCAAGGTTCTGAGTCTATCCTGGTGTCTTGCTACCGCAGGTGGCTGACTCAAAAATGTGCAGGAAATTGGGAAACAGATCCAAGTTTCTCTGTTTAAAAAGAATTATTTAATCTATTTTGGTTTTCTAAGTAAATAAGTTACAAAATTAAAAGGAATGTAGTGCTCCCGGAAAATATAGAATTGGCATTTTGAAAAGCTGAATCCACTGAATGGGTACAGAACAGGTTCTCTAATACTGCCTCATGTCCAACAATGTACTTCAGGCATGCCCTAGAACTGACCAGTACTAGGAGGAGTAAAAATACTTCACTGCCCATGGCCCATTTTGGCTTTGGAGCTAGTCCCGTTAGTTCTAACTGTGGCGGGGATGTATGTGATGCAGCCAAATCATTTAGCTATGGGCCTCCAGTTGGTAATAGCTTCTGATCACTGTTGGCAACCCAGTCTGCATTTAAACCGTTGGCCTCGTACCTTTTAAATATGGTATTTTCTGTGAGAACAGTAGAACAATTCAAGTTAATACCTTGTGTATCATTCTTTCTTTTCCTTTTGCTGTGCTCAGAACCTTTATAAGAGATTGTTTGTTTGCATCCTGTGAGCCCTGCCTAACCCATTACAAATGGATAATAGAGAGTAGTAGGCAGTTGCACAATTGGTAGTGTATGTGATCTGCGCATATTGCACATGCCAGGGGCTCCGTGCATCCCTCCATCCCCTTTGATTTCAGAGACTACGTGCACCTCACCCGTATCTCCTCCCTCATTGTGGGGACTCTGTGTCTTCCTTTTCCCCCCATACAGGTGAATGTCCTCCTCCCTCCCCCTCATATGCCAGGGGTTCTGTGTGTCCCCATCAACAGTCTTTCCTCCCTCTGGACCACTGCCTCCTGACAGGGATTCCTCTTTTCCCCTCCCCATCTTCCTTCTTCCCTTATCAACTCCACCCCAACTTCCCTACTGCTGTGCAACTATTTACGGAGAGGCTGCATTTGCAGCTAGCATTCCAACCAGGTGCATATAGAATCACTTCCTGGCACTCCCTCCAAAGACGTCTTCTCTGCAGTATGTGCTGTGGCCTCCAAATATGGTTGCTACTAATACAAATAAGTCATACTACTACTTACAATACACTGAGTATCTTCCTCTCTCTTTGAAATCGGTGGGAGACGAGGATTCTCAGCACCATGTTGGATCTAGCCCCGTTTGAGGATTTGGGGCTGGAATAAAGTAACTATGACATTCTGAACAGTGCACAGAGGTGTAGGAATAGAGCAGATCATCTTCAGTGTAATGATGCTTCATGCTGTAAGGGTTTGTCTTCAGTTACCCCAAGTTCGATTCACTGGAGATCAGTCTCCTGGGGTTCAATTTAGTGGGTCTAATAAGGACCCGCTAAATTGACTGCTGATGGCATCCCGGTTGACCCTTGTATTCCATCGGGTCACGAGCAGTAAGGGAAGTCGATGAGAGAGTTTCTCCCAGCAACTTCCCACAGTGGGGATGCCGCAGAAATTTGATCTAAAATACGTTGACTCCAGCTGCGCGATTCTCGTAACTGGAGTTGCATATCTTAGGTCAGCTTTCTCCAGTAGTGTAGACCCAAGCCTAAGGTATGTGCAGTAGAGGATAAGTGCTCTCATATGCATTGAAATCATGGTGAGGACCTTACAAGATACACATTTTAGTCGTTTCCAAAGAGAGAGTGGTTGAGAATGAATTGGCTTGATTGGGAATTGAAAAGGACTTCACAAGTGATTAATCATGAATTCTTATTTATGCTGCTGTTATGTTTGGCTGATATTTTCTCAACATTTTTTAAATCCTTCCGTGATAAACTGCATGTTTGAGTAGTCCATACATTTACTCCTGGCATGGGGACAGAAATAACTGTATTAATCTGAGGCTGCTGCTGATAGAAAGAAAAATATGCAGAGGATGGTTAAATTCTGCTCTGCTGATGGCTACGCTGGAGTAACTCCTATCAAAGCTTTGTAACCAAGAACGGAAGACTAAAAAGAATCACTACCACCATACGGAGCCAATGTTCAAACTCTTGGCTCAAACTGTCATAAGCAGACTGAGGGCATATAAGGGGCTTTTTCTATATTTCACAGCCCACTGCAAAATAACAGACTCCGAGAACGTCCTTCTACTCCTACAAATGAAGATGGGATGAGGTGAAATAGATTTGAATTAAGCTAAATAATTTAATTTTTGTGCTTATTTTTGTATGTTGTCATTTTAATTTTGCATAAGACAGAATTAGGTATTCGATTAAAGAGAAAACACAGTTTTATAAATATTTTGAGATCTGTGTGTGTGTGGGGGGGGGAGAAGGGGAACTGAAGCTGTACCTAAAAGCCTTCCTTCGGGGCTCTGTTGGCAGATTGGTTCTTGGACTCTCAAATGCCATTCATTTCCTTACTGTGTTCTTCACAGAACTGCCTATCTCAGAGCTTTAGTGTTGTCTGCTTCCTTACCACAATAAGCCTGAAAATCATAGTGGTACATAACTTTATGGAAATAGATCAAAACTGGTAATAATTTTCACTGGAAATTTTTGGAAAATAATGTATTTTTTTTCTAGATTCTCTGTATTCTTGTGTGTCAAATGGAAAACCCAGCAATGTTCAAACTTAACAAATGCTTTCCTAATAAAGTGGACTTTGATGCGCATCTGTTTATTTGCCATCTAGATGGGTGTTCGCGTCAGGCTGCCCCAAGAAGATGGGTGTTTTGGAAGAGTGTGTGGGACTGTTCCTCATGCATTTAACAGGAGGGATTATTTTATTAGGAAAGTTTTATGGCTTCTGTTTTTGCTCAAAGGCAAATGTGGCTTTGTTGTTTTTAATTCTGTTGGGATTCCTCCCTTTTAATATGCAGTGCAGCTGTTAAAATAGTTGGGGTTGTCTAGGGCAAATCCTATAGCACTTTCCTTTCAGCTCTCAGTTACCTGCCTTTTTAATGCCACTGCAGAATTATATTACAAGGGGTACTAACAGTGCTTGGTATTAGTGTCAGAATCAATTACCTAACCCTCTGCCCATAGAGAAGGCAGTGAACCTAAAGAGCAACCTGAGTAATCCATTTTGGGATTTCGAATACTGAGTTATGACTGAGGGCGCAGGCTGGAGTTTGAATAAATGCACAAGGTTTTTCTCTGTATAGTAACTCCTAAAAGCATGCATTTTACCCTTTTTCCTGCCAAATGGCTTGCAGGTAGGATTAATCTGTCCCTCAATTTATGAATTCTGTGTGGCACAGAGCAGTGGAAAAAAGTTTAGCACTGCCCAGGCAGCAAAAGTTTCAAACTATAACTATAGTGCTCATGCATAGACTGGGATTGGCAACTATGGAAAGCGGCTTTTGTATCTCCTTATACTCAAAATGATGCTGCTTCTGTAGCCTCTTCCTTCTGGGGATCTCAGCACACTTTGCAAGCATGACAACAAAATTAAGTTCCTAGAACTCCAGTGAAGTAGTTAAGTTCAGTGCCTCCATTTTGTAGATGTGGAAACTGAGGGAGAGAGATAAAGTCACGCAGGAAATCTGTGGCAAAGCCAAGAAGAGAATTTAGCAAGAATCTCAGGCCTGGGCCGTAATCCCAAGGGCCATGCTGCCTGCGGAGCAGATACAGAATGGTGTTGGGAGTGGAAGTTTTCCTCGCCCTGCCTGGCCCTCAACCTCCATCGAAAGGTCAGAGGGTTTATTCCTCAGCTGCGTTAGGGACACAGTTGGCAAGAGAGCCAGTTAGTACCTGTGGCTGCTTATGTGATATGGCACCTGCTTGTTAGGAACAGGTTTGAAACCCACCTCCCCACTGACGTTAGCTGCTGAATGACTATCAGATGGTCATTACCACCCTGGAGAACCAGTGACCTAGAGGTGAAAGGCCTCGTATCCTATTTCCAGTTCTCTCAGCCAACCAGTACTTTTAACAAAGCAAAAATAATTACAGACTTATTTCCACTAAATCCCTTCAATCACATAAGATTAGAGGGGTTGCATTCTATTACTTTCTAATCTCATGGTTGAGAAGGATTTACCTGTTCTAATGCAGCCATTTATTATAATCACAGGGTGATTTTTTTCGCCATTCATATTTAACATAGAAGGAAATATACAGAGCAATCAGGGCTTTATTTGCAAAAGCAACTACAGGTTGGACCTCCCTGGTCCGGCACCCTCGGGACCTGAGCTTGCTGGACCAAGGGAGGTCAGACCTGGGGCTCTCCTGGAGCTCCTCCTAGCCACAGGGGCTCCCTGACCCCAGCCAGCTGAGACTCTTCTCCTGGCCACCAGGATTCCATACCTCCCCCATCTCCTGGCCAGTGGGGCTTAGGGTTGCCAGGTTTTCACCCGGACTGTCCGCTATTTGGGTCTCCTGTCCGGAAGCCCAGTGGGGTCAATTTTTCTTGCCGCATCTGGCAGGGGCGGGGGAGTGAGGAACGCGGGGCCGTTTAAAGGTGCAGTGACCTTTTTTGTTTGTTTGTTTTTGCTCAATAACTTTGATGCCTCCCCCCTTTTTTCCCCTCAACAGAATTTTTTCCTGGTGTGTGTGTGTGTGTGTGTGTGTGTGTGTGTGTGTGGTGTGTTTTGTTTTGTGAGGGAGTAGTCGATATTTTTTGTTAAACTATCTGGCAACCCTAGTGGGACTCCCAGCTGGCCCTGCTCCAGCTGCCAGCCCACTGGCCGGGCTACCTGCCGCCAGACCACTGCCCCTCCAGACTGTCTGCTGCCAGAGTGTCTGAGCTCCCAGCTGCTGGTAACCCCTGTGGCTGGGGCTCTTTTGTGTAGCAACATCCATGGACCTGTCAGACCACAGATCTTGCTGGACGAGAGAGTACTGGACCACAGAGGTTCAACCTGTAGTGATTTTGGAGGGCTTCCATTTGGGGATGCCCACATTTACACCTCTTTTTATAGGGGCCTGATATGCAGTGGGTAGACCCTTAGAGACAGATTTTTAAAGACATTTAGATGTCTAGCTCCCATTGATTTAAATGGGAGCTAGATGCTGAATTACCTTTATGAATTTGGCATTAGCGCTTTCTGAAAACCAGGCTGCTTCATAGTGTCTCAGGCTGTGGGCACTCCACTACCGAGGCAGCCCCAGCTCGCTAGTCACGGGCGAACATTTAGCCCGAACTCTCTAGATTTGCATAATGGGAGAATTGCACTGGAGCGGAAGCAAAGAAGCCGAAAAGCAGGAATATTCTTGACTCTTACCGTTACTGCACTCTCAGGGCACAGAAATATTCATGTTAGGGACTAACTCCCTCATTGATGCCAGCTGGGATTACCGTCGTAGGCATTTAAGAGCGCAAGTCTCTTGAAAGCCAACAAGGTTTGTTTTTCTAGAAGCCTTAGATGTTTTTGAAAATCTGTCCTTCTAGCCATACTTTTCTACCCATGTGCCTAAAATTAAGGCCTCTAAATCTGTTTTAAGGGACCTGGATAAAAGTGGCTCCTGTCATCTGTCTCTCCCGTTGAGTTGTGTGTATACTTCTGAAAAGCAGAAGATGCCTAAAATATGGATCTAGGTGCCCAGCTTTAGGACTAAATATGACAGCGTGTCACCTCCAAAACACAGAGCAACTTTGCATCTCAGTGGACGCAGTAAGCCCTGAGGCAAGGGGAGAGGTCAGGTTTCAAACAAAAGTGGAAAACCTTGAAAGGAGGTGTGAAGGAAAAAACAGGTGTCAGACTAATAATTTTGCCTCTGCTGTTTATTTGCTTAGTGAACTGCAGCCCAAGATGTCTGACCAAGGTCAAACACTCCTTCGACTCAGTGTATTTATTTTATATGTCGCCTCTAACCTATAGTAATTTCTAGATAACTTTTTTGTCAATCCTGTCCCCAATGAACCTCTTCCACGTTGGCCATTGAGCCCCGGGTGTGAGGGGACGGGACTGAAAGGGCCTAGCTAGTGCTGCGTAGGTACGTGGGCTGTTCAGATGTGATTACTAAGCTTATGATTGTGCATCATGTTGTTTCAAATGTTGGCTTCCATTTAGGCCTCCGCAATTCGAGCCCACAAATGCACTTTCTGAAAACCAGGCTGTTTCACTAACTTTCACTTCGGGTGCTTGCTTTTTATTTTTTTATTTTTTTTATTTTTTTATTTTTTGCAGTCAAAATTGTATTATTCTTACAGATAACCGTTTCTGAATTAAAACAATGCACCCACAAAGTTACTCCCTGTATTGCAAACACATTGTCCCAGGTTAACATGGACCCTTTAAAAGAGAAGAAGCCAGTGCACCTGTGGTGGTCAGGTGACTCCTTTCCCCCCCCAAGTTGGGTTTAATAGAGGACACATGGGACCCAGAAGGCAGAGAGAAACCTGCTAAGTCAAAGCCCCTAGAGCACAGAGAGGTAAAGTGAGGAAATGGCAGGTGAAAGCAGCCTGGGAGAGAGTCTGGCGAAAGTGGATCATTCTGCAGGCCTCTCTGGGAAGAGGGAGGAACCGGCTAGACTAGGAGGCCAGTGTTGGGGCTAGTTAGTTGAAAGCCAGTGCTGAGATGCTGAAAAGGGTGGAGGAGATAGAGTTAAGGTAGAAGAGTCGTGAAGACTGGACGTTCTCACAGGAATGGGCTGGAAAGTGGGCCTCAGGAACAAAGGCCAAAAGGAACCGAAAACCAAGTGCCGGTGGCCTCACAGGTGTGTGACTTGGGAACGCCATGCCTGGAGAGGGGAAGGGAAAGCCATGGAACTCGTCTATGTTCTGCTGCGGGAACTGGGAGGACAGTTTGTATGATGAGGGTTCTGCAGGTTATTTCACAGGGACCACAATCAATGATGCCCAGACCTGTATTAGTGAGGGAGACTGAGCTGTTTCTGTGGCTAGACTGAGGGGAAACTGAGGCATGCTCACGCTGTGCTGTGGCCAGCGTGAGGAGGGCGTGGCCAGTGGGGTTGCCTTAACTGTCAATGTGAAACTGGTCCTATTGATGTCAACGGGGCTACTCAGGTATTTACAGATCTGGCACCTTACACAGGAAAAAAGGAAAATGAAAGAAATGCAGAGGGAAGAGAGAATATCAGTTGTTTCCTTTGGCAATTTAAAATAGATGAAAAGTGGAGGAGGCAGAGAAATGCAGGAGGACAGCTATTTCAGAAGTCAGGAACTACAGAGAGGTCTCTTGTACCAGCAAAGCGGTCAGAGAGGAGGCTACTGCTAGACAGCTCTGGAGAACAGTAGACAGCGAAGACGACCACGTGGAAAGCGGAAGAGACTGTTTTATTTTAAAGGTTACTATGGGTGAGATTCTGCACTGTGGCTCTAAGCGCAGGACTTGTGGGGGTTTTCAGTGTAACCCGCCCGGATGAAGTTGCATGTGGAGGAGATGGTGTCTCCGAAGCCTTACTGATTGTTTAGAAACTGACTCGGAGGGGTCTGTTTAGATGACTCCAGAATTTATTTTTGATTTCTGCTGATTAAACAAAGAACAATGCAAAAAGCCTTGTCCTCTTAAAATATTTTGCTTTGAACCCCGCTGACTTAAAAAAACCCCCACCAAAACATCATTGTTGTATATAGGGGTGTTCTAGCGGTGTGGGTCCCAGCCATACTGGAGAGAGAAAATGGGTGACAGAATATCTTTTATTGGACCACATTTGTGAGACAGACAAGGGCTCAACATACGCGGAGCTGAAGAGTTTGTGTCTCTCAACAACAGAAGTTGGTCCAACGCAACGTATTAGCTCACCCACCTTTTGTCTCTTCAAAAAACACTTGTCAAACAAAATCAATTTGGTTGATTTCTCATAATCTTGCCAACAGCAGGAGGGGAAATAGCTTATTCACACTGCTGGCTAGAGATTTGTCCACACCTCAAACTGAAGTCAACCTAATTGGATTGGTAGAGGCTGTGAAGAGTTTCATGCCCTAATCCCACTGTTAACACAGCTAGGCTATGTCTACACTGGTGTGATCTTGCGCCAGAGATATGCAAATGAGGCTAAGCATGGAATATCGCCACGCCTCATTTGCATATCTAATGAGCCGCCATTTTTGCGAAAGAGGCACTTGCGCCAGAAGGAGCGTCTACACTGCCCCTTCTTGTGCAAGAAAAACCCTCTTGCGCAATGCCGCTACGCTGATTATTTTCAGGAAGAACGGCATTGCTCAAGAGGGTTTTTCTTGCAGAAGAAGGGGCAGTGTAGACGCTCCTTCTGGCTCAAGGACCTCTTCTGCAAAAATGGCAGATCATTAGATATGCAAATGAGGCTCTGCGATATTCCGCGCTTAGCCTCATTTGCATATCTCTGGCGCAAGATCGCGCCAGTGTAGACATAGCCCTAGAGTGATAGAAGAATTCTTACCTTGCTACCACTAGCTGGGTTAACTGCTGCAAGGGAAGAACCCTTTCTATCACTGGTATGTGTCTATGTACCATATTGGCCTGACTACCGCAGCAGTTGTAGTGTAGATATTGCAAAGCCCTTTATTTCGATCCCGAATCAAAGCCTGTGTATGAGCATAACTTTCAACCAATACTTATGGCCCAATCAATTATTTCAGTGGGACTTAAGTGGGTAGTGTTGCTAACTGCACACTTAAGCGTACTTTTGGAATTAGGGATGCTCGTTGAATTGGAGCCTTAGGCTTTGTCCACATACACACAGTCAGCTGCTCTCTGCCAGTGACAGGAGCTCTCCCTCTGGCATAATTAACCGCCCCCTAACAAGCCGCGGTAGTGACATTGGCGGGACACTCTCTCCAGCCGAAATGACGCTGTTCTCACTGGCATTTCCGTCTGTAACACTTACACTGGTTTGGGGTGTATCTCTTCACACCCCACAAAAACTCAACTGACTAAAATGACAGTGTAGACAAAGCCTCAGAAAGCAAGTCAGGGTGAAAAAGCACTGGCCAAAAGCACATCGTACGAAGGGGCCTAGGACTATGATCAGCGGGGCCAACAGCCACCGAAGGATCTTGCTGTGATTTAGACCTGAGTGAAGGGCCTGTAATACACAGGCACCAAATGAAGTCAGTAGATCCCACCTTTCCCAAAGGGGGTACTACAGATGTTTGAAATAAAGCTAGGAATCCATCAGCTCTATTAACGTGGATGGGGGCCAGAAATGAAAATGTGCTGAGGCCTCTAGGGGAAACAGAGGCCTTGGCTACGATGGCAAAGTGCTGTGCTGTAACTTTCTCACTCAGGGTATGTCGGACTACATGGCTCCGTTGACGGATCCATGTAGATGAGTTTACTAGACATAGGAAAATGAAGTGGCGATTTAAATAATCGCCGCTTCATTTACATCAAAATGGCCGCCACGCTGTGCCGATCAGCTGTTTGGCGCAATGGAGCGGTCGACAAAGGCTTCCGTTGTCGACCGCGGTGCGTCCAGACTGCCCCGGTGTGCCGCCAAACAGCTGATCGGCACAGCACGGTGGCCATTTTGATGTAAATGAAGCAGCGATTATTTAAATCGCTGCTTCATTTTTCTATGTTTAGTAAACTCATCTACATGGCTCTGTCGACGGAGCCATGTAGTCTAGACACACCCTCGGGTGTGAAAAAACACCTCCCAAACCCAGCAAGATGGAGCACTGCAAAGCGCCACATCAAACAGGCTCCCAGCGCTGTTAGTACCACCCCTCGTGGAGGTGGCTTACCTAGAGCACTCTCCCAGTGCTTGTGTTGTGGCCACACTTTAGTCTTAGAAGAGTAGACAAAGTCCCAGTTTAGGATTGTATAGCAGGGTGGGGAACCTAAGGCCTGGGGTTGGATGCAGCCCCCGGCTTGCCTGGATCTCACCCCTGAGGCTTGGGGCTGCCCATGGTGGCGGAGCATGTAAAATCTGCGAGCCTCGGCCTGCCCCCACAGGCTCTGGTGTGCGAGAGGAATGTGGGGTGTGTCTTTCTCCTCAGTCAGAGGCCATATCTGTGAGGACTTGGGGGGTTTTTTGTTGCTTGTGTGAGAAGCAATTTTTCTGTGGGTCAGTGGCTCCCAACCCCAAAAAGGTTCCCCAGCCCTGTTGTATTGGGTTAGCTTTTCCTTCTCACGCAGAGCCAGTGTTTGTGTCTCATAGATATAAATAAAATCACATTTGTGCTTTGATAGCCTGTGCTTGGAGATGCTGGGGGAGTGGTATAATACAGCACTCCTTACTCGGGCAAAAATTTGATTCTCAGGTAGGACTTGGGAATGAACTAAGAACTTGAACTGAAGGGACAAGCATCAAAGGACATTTTCCCTGAGTGTTACAGAGGGTCTTCAGCACCTATTGTTTGTTGTCCTTAGAGCTGGCTGAAAAATGGGGTGGATTAGGGAGTAAATGAGCACAGATTTTCACTTTCTCGACATAGAAGCTGCACACTTCTGAAAATTTCTGACACCTCATCCCATTGGAAGGGGTGTAGTCACACAGCGTGTAGTCAACCTGTGGAGCTCCTTGCCAGAGGAGGCTGTGAAGGCTAGGACTATAACAGAGTTTAAAGAGAAGCTAGATAATTTCATGGAGGTTAGGTCCATAAAAGGCTATTAGCCAGGGGATAAAATGGTGTCCTTGGCCTCTCTTTGTCAGAGGCTGGAGAAAGATGGCAGGAGAGAAATCGCTTGATCATTGTCTTCAGTCCATCCTCTCTGGGGCACCTGGTGCTGGCCACTGTTGGTAGACAGGATACTGGGCTAGAAGGACCTTTGTTCTGACCCAGTACGGCCTTTCTTATGTTCTTATGTTTTTTGTTTGTTTGTTTGTTTGTTTTACGACAGGCCTGTTCTTGTTGCACAATTTGTATAATCAAAGATTCCGTTTATATGCACTTAAAGCTCTATATGTCGCTACTCCTTTATATGTCATTTGTTCATTCATTCAATGCTTCCATCCTTCCTCCTTTTCACATTCTGCTCCATTCCTTTTCTTCCCACTGCTCATTTTCCCCTGCATCTGTCTGAGGCCTGCGATCCCCTCTTTGGATCGATTGGGTAATAACCCACAACATAAAATCCAGCCTAAACTTTTAATTTAAAAAACGGGTCTGATCCTTTGCGGTCCTGAGCCTCTTGAATGAGAACAGAAAACACTCGGCACTTTGCAGAGCCACAGTCTTTCTGGTTATAATTATCACAGCCAGGAAGCCTGGGAAAGAAACTTAGCAGATCCTTGTTGTTGTTTTTAATTTGCTTTTGGATTGCCGTGATGTATTGGGCGCTTCCTCATGGAGCTAATTTTGCTTCTTTTGTTCTAGAAGTGACAGCAAGTGTGTGTTTTGTTTTCTCTAGTTGTCCTGAGCTGGAATATGTGCATCTAAGATGGAAACTTCCGCTTCAACTGCTGCTGGGAAAAAAGAAGGGAAAGCTGCAATTCTGGAGGGGAATGGCTTTCTTGAGACAGGGAAGAAACCTGCTTCCTTAGCAGCAGCAGCAGCAGCCCAAGGAGGTACTTTATGTTTTCCACACTTTGAAAGCAGCAGGAGTGTTTTTCATTAGCCTGTTAGAATTTAATAAGAATGGTGGCCTATGTCCGCGTGTGAACGTGCTGAGTTTATTGGGGTTCCTGGCCTTAGGAGGTGACAGGAACTGTACGCTGACATCTTGCAGGCTCTGTGTCATGGTGCACCGTTCAATGGGTTATTGTACCAAGACGACCCAGCACGACACGTGACCACATCAGACTTGGGGGTCTGAGGGAGGGCAGACTCTTTCTTCTTAACTAAATCGGAATTAAACATAATTATTAGACAGTTTTGACAAGCAGTCACTGCTCCTACTGACACTTGGCTTCAAATGACATATGCAACGTTTTGTCTAACATTTAGCCCCATAAAAATTAAAATGTCACTTACTCGGTTGGATTGGAGTACGGTACATTTTGTGTTATCATAATTCTAGTAGAAGGTCTGTATTTCCTGCATCTGCTTGGATTTTTTTTTCTAATGAGCTAAAAAGACTCCTGGCTCATTTCTGGCTGTCATTGCTGATATTCCATTGTAAATTCTGTGCAAGAGGACCTGCAGAAAAGAAACTTCTCCTAGGTTCTCCATATTTCTGTTACCTCCGGGATAATCCAGAATTTGATTCCCTGTCGTCCACTTAGTGAAAATGTTAAGGGGTTGAGTTGTTGACACTGACATCAATGGCAAAATTCTCCTGGACTCTAGTGGAAGCAGGAATCAGAGTTTCTGATGCTGATCACAGAAGGAGCGAGTTCAGACAGATATGGAACGTATGTCCTTTGCTCCCTTTCCCTCCATTACTCCCCAGCAAGGGGAAGAAGGTGTTAATCGACTCCTTCCGAAATCAGAGGGGTTATGGGGAAGCTCTGCACCACGGGAAGGCTGCCAGTCAGCTGTCAGTCATTAAGGATGGAGGTAAAAGGAGTGGAATCTCTTTAATTAGGCCTGCAGCTCCAGGAGGTTCTTGCTTGTAGCCTGGAGACAAGTTGCTTCGGTAGGCCTGCAGAAGGCATCACTTGGACTTATCGAAGTGAATAACCTTTCAGCATGATGATAGTTTTAAGAGGGTGTTGTTACTCAAACAAGACTGAGGCTTTGAAGTTTTGGTAGGCGGGACCATCCAAATGCCTCTATGGGATGTGGCAAATTTGTCCGCTCTGTGGAGACTGTGGTAGGGTCTCATGATATCTAGTTCTGTTTTCACAGTCAGTATTCGGGCTACCAGCTAAATGTGGGAACCAACACTGGACGTGATCTTCAGAGTTCAGATCTATTAAGGAAATGATCCGGTGCACAATAGGAACCTTAAAACAAACCCTGTAGTATCTCCTTTGTGTCCAGTCAATTGAACTTCTTCCATCTCTGAGGGTATATCTAGACTACATCCTTCTGTCACCAGAGGGATGTAAATTAGATATACCAAAATTGCTAATGAAGCGGGGATTTAAATATCCTGTGCTTCATTAGAATAAAAATAGCCGTCACTTTTTGCTGACACGGCAATTTGCCGGCAAAAAGCGGCAGTTTAGACGAGGATGGGTCGGCAAGGAAAGCCTTTTCCAACCGATCTCTTACGCCACATGCAACGAGGTTTACTGGATCGGTCGGAAATGCTTTCCTTGCCGTCCGATCCCCATCTACGCTGCTGCTTTTTGCCAGCAAATTGCCGTGTCGGCAAAAAGCGGCGGCCATTTTTATTCTAATGAAGTGCGGGATATTTAAATCCCCACTTCATTAGCAATTTTGGTATGTCTAATTTACATCTCTCTGGCAACAGAGGGATGTAGTCTAGACATACCCTGAATGACCCCGGGTATCCCAGTTCTGCACCTCAGCATGGGAAGCTAGCGCTGAGCTTGCTCATATTTTCTGGTAGCTGGTGTGGAAGAAGAAGGCCAGGGACTGAACGTAGGCAGGATGCACACACCCCTGTTCTTTTTGCGAACAGGGACAAAATGGCCTCTTGGTATGGCACAAAGAGACAAATTTAGAAGGGACTCTCCCATTTGGAATGTGACAAGTGGCTTCCCCAGCTGTATAAACTTTTTAGGCTTCTTTTTTTCTCTGAAAAATATACCTTATTGCTAGCCAGATTCTACCTCAAAATGAATCCCTCTCTTCCCCTTCCTTAAATACATAGTAATTTCTAATTCAAGAAGGCAGTAAAATTATTCTATGGGTTTCTCTCTGCTTCCTGCACCATTAGGTAACTTAGTCTTGTTTTCACTTGGCAGAACCATGACCGCGTGTATATGTTTTACCCATACCTTCTTTCCAAAACTCTGGCTAGGTTTAAGAAACATACTTGCTATTTTCTGTGAAGGCTTCCCAGGTGCAAACAAAGGAAACAGCTGTTGATATGTAAGGGTACATTTACACAGCAGGGCTTACATCAATTGCGTATCTTATTTCAAAATAGGCAGTGTCTACAACAGCACTTATTTCAAAATAGAGCACTCTTCCTCTGACTTCCCTTATTCCTCATACAATGAGGGTTACAGGAGTTGGAGTAAGAAGTCCTCCAGCTTGACAGTATTTTGACATTATTTCGAAATAACTGCCTGCTGTGTAGTGGCGGACTAAGTTATTTCTGAATATTGCTAGCTATTTTGAAATAGTGTTGCAGTGTAGATGTACTCCAAGAGGTTGGAGCTGTTTACTTCCTTCATTGACAAGATTTATCTAACAAGTGTCTATTAAAGGATCCTAGAAATTTATTATTTTGGAGGTGGGCCTGAGCTGTGAAGTTAGGTTCTGGGAGTCAACTCCAGAAAAAAACCTTAAAAAACTACGGAGCTGGAATTCATGTGCAAAGTTGACACCATCAGAAAGAATCTTAATAGGGACTGGGGCTGGCTGGCTCATTGTTCTTACCTTCTTACTCACATTCACCCTGATTGAGTAAGCTCTGACGTAACACTCCCATCTCGGTGTCCCTACTCTCTGTTTCTTATTCTGTCCCTTCATGCATCTCACAAAGTGAGTTGCAACTCTCAAAAGTTTATCCCATAATAAAATTGTTAGTCTTTAAGGTGCCACTGAAATGACTCCTTGTTGTTTTTGCTGAAACAGACTAGCACAGCTACCTCTTCTGAAATCCTTCCTAACTTAGGCACACTCAGCCCCATTGATGTGAGTTGGGTGTGAGCATGTGCTAAAGTTCCATGCATGCTTGGGTGCTATTCTGACTAGATATGCTGTCCCAAATTGGGGCCTAAAACTGGAGTAAATCCAGATTTAATCAGATGTATTGATACTAAAATGTGACCCCAAGACTTGATGATCTTGACCTTTTTGGATCTCATACTGGAGGCTTGATTCTTGTTATGCATATGATGTGTTTCATACTAGCACTGTGCTATCTACTCTGGAATGAATGATTTACAAGCTCACCATTTCTCATCTTATTAAACTGAAGTGAGAAAGAAAGAAGATTGTTTGAAGATGTCAGGAGAAGTGTGATGAAAGCATTGTGTAATGAGATGTAAAGAGCAAAATCTATATCATACTGTGAGAAGAAGCGTTAATAAATTATCTATCATGGCTAGCAGTAAAATGTACTCCAGATCTGATACTGGCCAATGAAATTTATGAATAATATGACTGTTATTTTCTTTTTTGAAGGTCTTTCTTTGAAATCTCATTAGAATGAAATTAGTGCTTCTGAAATAGAAAACTGAGAGAGAGAGAGAGAGAGAGAGAGAAATTGGGATGCTTCAGATATGTTGCAAAAATCGCTAAGGGTAAACTGAGTAGTAGCAGCTCATAACTGAAAGGATATAGCTTGACCTCCTCTGTCTACCTAATAATATTAGCACTTTTGTAGCAATTTTTGGCCTGAAAGCTCTTGAAAAACAATAACGAGTTGGTGCTTATTTTATATTCCCATTTTACAAAGGAGGAAAAATGGAGGCAAATAGGTTAAATCAGCCACATAAGGGCCAAGATAGAGAGGAGAGGAAGACGTGTGTGTCAACATTAGAGCAAGGCTTAAAATTTGTGAGTTCTTGGCTTCCAGGTGGGCCCCAGGGCAGAATCCCGGGTCCCCGTGCACGCAAAGGCCACGCCCACACGATGCACTCTGTCTGACGTTTGGGTGGCCCTGGTGCCCAGCGAGTGGCTGGCTGTGCTGCTGGACACGCTCTTCTGGCACAGCCAGGGTCCCTCATGCCTTCCTGGCAGGGTTTACAACTGCCGAATTCAGGGGTGGCCAACCTGTGGCTCCAGAGCCACATGCAGCTCTTCAGAAGTTAATAGGAGGCTCCCCCCATAGGTACCAAATCCAGGGCTGGAGCTACAGGTGCCAACTTTCCACTGGGCCAGAGGGTGCTCACTGTTCAACCCCCAGCTCTGCCCTAGGCGCTGTCCCCCTCCACCCTTTCCCCCTAGGATCCTCCCACTTCCCACCCTCTCCACTGAGCCTGTCACACCCACGCTTCCCCCTCCAGCGTCTCCCACTGGGAAAGAGCTGATCCCAGCGGGCAGGAGGAAAAGGAGAAGGAGGTACTTGACTGGTAGGGGCTGCCAGTGGGCAGGATGTGCTGAGGGGTGGTGGGCTGGTGACATAGAACTGTTGCTCTTTGGCAATGTGCATTGGTAAATTCTGGCTCCTTCTCAGGTTTAGGTTGGCCACGCCTGGCCTAACTGCACAAGCTCAAAGGCCATTGCCCAGAGCCGCTGACAGAGGAGAAAGGGCACAGTTTCCCTGGGGACCAGAAATCTTTAAAAGGGCCTAGGGCTCCTCCGTGCCATTGCCACTGATGCCACGACAGCAGCAGCGGTGGCCAGAGCTCTGGGCCCTTTAAATTGACACCAGAGCACCGGACTATGTGGTTATGGCAGCGCTGGCTTCCCTTAGCCCCGCCCCTTCTGCCTGTGGCCCCAGCCCTTCTGGGAGGTGGCCAGAGCCAACCCCTCCCCCCTACACACACACATTGCCTGGAGCCCCGTGAAGTCTGTCGCCAGCCCTGCCCTTGCTCTGCTTCCTGATCTCCTTTTAGAAGGCCACACCCCTGCTCACTCCATTCCCCTTCTCTCTGTTGCTTGCCCTCTCCCACTCTCACTTGCGTTTGCTACACTGGGGTAGGTGGCTGGCTGGGTTGCAGGAGGAGGCGTGGGCTGCAGACTGTGGGAGGGAGTTTGAGCGTCGGAGGGATGGCAGGGTTGGTCTCTGAGAGTGAGTTTGGGTGGGGGTGGAACTCTAGCCTGGGGCAAGGAGTTGGGATGCAGGAGGTGAAGGGTGTGTGTTTACCTTAGGCAGCTCCCAAATACAACCCGAACCCCCCAATGGCAGTGGCTTCAAGACAGGAGGGCAGGGGTCGCCACACCACTGTCTTCAGGCACTGTGTCCTGGCCCCGCAGCTCCCATTGGCTGCACTTCCTGGCCAATTGGAGCTGCAGAACCATCACTCAGGGTGGAGGCAGTGCACAATAACCTCCTCCCTCCACCCCTGTTCCAGCGATGGTGCTTGCCACTTACGGGAGTGACGGAAGCCAGGGCTACTGCATGGTTGGCGGGGCCCCAAGCCCTTTTAATTTTAATATTGGGGGCCCCATGGTAATTGCCCTTTTACTCCCCACCCCTGTCAGCAGCCTGCTTCCAGGTCTATGTTGAGGCAACTACACATCTCTGCCTCATCCTATTATTATTTCATATAATGGCTTCTAGGTGCTAAATGGCTTATATTCTTCATATTGGCATGTCATAAAGTAGCAACAAGACTCTGCTAACATTACAACCCAAAAATGTCTTTTCTCCAGAGCCAAACAGTCATATTCTACGATACACTTCATGTTCTTTCAGATTCTACTGAGTCACTGTGGTATTGTATTAAGTACTATTATGCTACATGTGATCATAACTTCTTTTCCTTGTAGAGTCTGCCTAGAATCGCAAGTGTTTACTTTTAATTAAGACCTAATAAAATGAAGCAATAAACCAGCTATATTAACAAAGTGCTTTTAAGTACTCTCATTGCTTCCCTGTATCTTTGTAACGTATCCAGTCTCCATTTCTGCTTCACTTATTCTGAATATCTGGCCCGAGTGTTGTCTTAAAACAGATGAAGTTACTGCTGTTGGAAGAAAAAGTGGCAATGTTGATGCTGTCAGAGTAGAAGAGTTCTTTCAGATTGACAATCTGCATCTCATACTTTTAATCTCCTAAAGCTGCCACTTTGGAGATGGTCTTTGCCTTTTTTTAATAGTAATTCATTGATCAGCTACTCAGAAATTGACCTTGCAGAAACAACATCAGAGAAGACTCTCCTGATGTTCAGATTTTTTCCATAAATCATCCTAGCAAAGGAGTGAACAACCCCATTTCATTTCGATAACTCTGTGTTTGGTGGGGAGCAGGGGTTAGCAATAGTGATGTTTATGAATTATGGGCTGCTGTGTTTGCAAAAGTGGCGTGATTTTTTTTCAGTGCTGGAAATTTGGGGAGCACGACTTAAAACGCCCACATATAGAGAACACGTTTGCAAACTGTAGCCTACATTGCTATTCAGGGCAAAGGGCAAACTCTGCCCTTGGCTTCTGGAGTTCCACTTATGGATCCAAAATCAGATTTGTCTCTTCGCCTTCGAGGCCACGGGGACTGTCTCTTTTACTCTGTGTCTGGTTAGTACCTTGCACAGTGGGGCCCCACACTTGGCTGGTGTCTGCAGGGGTTGTTATATTAATATAAATAATGTCAGTTTCTAAAAATGTTGAGATGATATTGGGGGAAGAGTTTCACTTCTGACTCTAAACCAAAAATTAAATAAAAGTCAGGAAAGTGCTAACTGCCTATTGTTAGCGAGTCCCCAGATAACTTTCCCTCTCGGCCCCATCATACCCCCACTCAATGACACAAAGACCAAGTTCCTAAATTGATAGTGTTTATGTCTGAAACACTTTTCTGATGTCTGGCTCTGTCAAGACTAATTTTAACATTTCTAAAGCTGGGTAAAAATACAGCCTCATTACTTTGATGTCAGAGCAAAGTTTACTATTAGGATATTCTGGGGTTTATCATTTTAGTCATGTTTAACACGGCTGCAGCAGGCATGCTCTATTAAATCTGGCTTACTTTACATTCCTGTCTGGGATTATTTATTTGGAACAATTTCCTCTCTATCAAAAGACATGGCTAATGCTGAGTTTTAATGTGTTATTTACACACCAAATAACCTATTTACAACTCGGTATCTGCCGGAGGGAGAATGAATGGGGCAGTGCTCCTTCCATTCTGTTCTATCTGAGTTTAACAATCTGGATTGCTAATAGAACCATTTATCATGGGCTGGTAATTTATTTTATGTTAGCGGCACAGGTCTGTCTGCCTCTGATCTATGGAAATGCTTTGTATATAATGAAGTCCAACAAGTCATTTGGCATAAATATGGGAAAACCAACCTGGCGAGCCAGTAGACAACAGCAGACACTTTTTCCAGTGGATAACACACCTTTTAAGATTAGTGCCGCCTCTGATGAAATTCAGCTTCTGATCCTCTGTTGTAAAGGGAGAATAATGGGCTACTCTGCTAAGGAGCAGTTTGGTCACTTCATTTAGGGGTTGGCAAGAATGCCGACCACTGCAGAAGTAGCACTTGGAGTCGGCCGAAGAGCAGCAAGCAGCCCTCGTCTAGTGCTCTGTAGAAATCTTTTCTAAGCAACACAAGAGTGGAATTGGCGGGGAATCTACATGCATCTTTTACCTCCATTGTGGCATAGGGTTAAATCTCTGCACACACGGAGGAGGAAGGAATGGAGGAGTCCCAGCAGACCTCAGCCATACAAACAAACAAACAAAAAACCACTCTGTGTGCGTGTGTGTGTGTGTGTGTGTGTGTGTGTGTGTGTTTTTCTTGGCAAAAAAGATGCTAATGAGGGACTCATTTGCGAGTCACAATCTCATTTGCATATTTTCTGCCGATCCGTTTTTGCACTGGGTTTTTTGCACAAAAACAAGCAGTGTGGACCTTTTCTTTTTGCGCAAAACCCCTTTTTTTCTGCAAGATCAGTATACTTCTTTTTTGGGGGCATAAGGATCTTGCGGGAAAAGGGGGTTTTGCGCAAAAAGAAAACCTCCACACTGCTTGCTTTTGCGCAAAAACCCCAGTGCAAAAACAGATCGGCAGAAAATATGCAAATGAGATCACGACTCATGCAAATGAGTCCCTCATTCGCATATTTTTGGCCGAGAAAACTCATAGTGTAGATGTTGCCTATTAGCTCACCAACTCTCTTCACCTGCACAGGGCAGGGATCTCCTCTAAAGATTATTCTTCATCCCTTTGACCGGTTTTTCCAGGAAGTTGGATCTGAGGCACTCGCACAGTCTTGCTCGCCCTGCTGAGGTGTTGTGAAATGTCTATAAAGCTTTGCAAGTGGCGCAATTAATCTAACCTCCTGGTGTAGCCAGTCAGGGCAGAAAGAGGCAGCTACTGGAAGTGGAGGGATGGGAGAAGCCCATTGTTTAGACTGCAAGTTCTCCAGGGTGGGAACTATCTTCTACTGTGTGTATGGATGTTGACTAGCACGGTGGGAAGCCAAACCTTGCTTGGGGACCTCTAGGCACCACCATAATATCAACAAAGGGCACGATAATCCATAAGTTTACTTGCCAACTAAAGTTCCATAAAGCCCTTTAACTAAAAAGGTCTTTTCACTTGATGCCTTAGAGTGGACTCCAGTCACTGATGGCCCCAGCACCTACTGCTGCTGACATTGACTGCCAGCCTTCTTATCTTCTCTATGCCCCTGTGGAGTGCCTCTTGGGAACTCCAAAGGTTTCAGATGCTGAGACAAGCCCATCTTTGTGGCTAAGATCGCATGCAAGTGCGTATCTGCATATTTCACTCCATGAGGCTCACCTGAAACGCGTTATTTTAGCAAGAGATTAGCAGCATCCATAGCTAAAATAGGGGAGGAGAACCCCACATTGTCTGGCATTATTTTTGCCAGCTACTGTTGGAGCAGCAGTGTGTGACTGGTGTGCGGCAAGCAGTCACGCATCATGCCTACAGCTCATGAAACCATTCCCCAGGTGCAGAGTGCTTCAGTGGATACACAGACAAGTCAAGGAGACTAGGGCATCTTACAGCAGGCTGGCCACAATGCGGCTGTATATGCGAAGCAGGAATCCCTCTGACCTTGCTAAATGACTCTTCTCACATCATCACCACTGTTCTCAGCATTGAAGGGTTTAACTGGTAGGCCAAGCAGCATGGAGGAGTCCCCAGCCAGCACTGGTGTTAGATGCATTCTGCATTTCCCTATGGCATGTGTCTGGAAAGAATGGCTGCAGATGCCTTTCATTTTGAAACACCGCGAGCTCTTTCCTCGCAGCAAAGCTGTGATGCAACCTGGCCTGTGAACTGGCCCGCTTGTTTCCACTGTGTGAGATACTAAAGGTAGAAGGGGCAGGTAGAAGGCAGATGACCTGCCGCAAATGATGCAACACTGTGGCTTTCGGAAAGTCAGCATCAGCTCTGTCAACTCCTTTGGGCGATGGAGGTTATCGTGTCAGTGGAAGAGAAACGTAGCGTCAGACACAGAAGGGTGTCCTGGCAAACCAACTGAATATTTGCAGTAATTGAAAAACACAATGCTGCAAAATTAGAATTTTTTTCTCTCGATTATGTTCACGATTTCTCCGTAATGCAGTGGGAATCAACAGCCCAAGGGTAACTTCTGAACAGGTGGCAAGTTTGGGGCCAGTACTCACGACTGACCAAGAATTAACATGAGGTATTTTTCTTATGCATTTTCCCCTGCCACTCACCTTCACATACTTATTTGTTTGATCTGCCTGTTACGTATCTTTTAGTATTTTGGGACAAGGACTGTCTCTTTACAGTAAGTAAAAACACAAGACCCTGATTTGGCTGGTCTCTAGGTCATTATTATAAGAGTGCAAGAATATCTCTCTAATGTGGAGATTTAACTGTAGGATGAAACACAAACCTACATTTCCAGCCTATTCTGTTCATTAAAAGTGCCAAGGCACTTTGTGATCATCTTAGTTTTGATCTCCTTCCCAAATTCCAGTTTCTCAGGCCAACTTAAAATGCGTTGGTGGGCTTAACTGTAAAGTCCTTCTCCACATGAGTGTTTGATATTGTTGCAGAATGGTGCTGTCAATAACTAAGTGCTACCCCAAAGGTGTTTGCATTTGGGCACTGTGCATATTGTTTCTTGGGTCCCAGAGACTGGCTCCTGGAGTTACCAACTCTGTCTAAAGCTATTCTGGGAGGGTTTCTTCACCCAACATCATGTAATGTCATCTTCTTAAAATATCCTGTTAAAATCTCCCAGAATCACTGAGAGATCTATGTCAATTCCAAGAGACCAATCCTGGAGGGCTGGCTACCTTACCAGCTCTAGCTGACAACACTATTGTCTCATTTTCCATAGACCTGTTTCAGAGCTATACTCTGATCCTTTCAGCAGATTCTGCCATCCTCGTGTGAGCTGTGTGGCAAACGTCTCCAGTTAGGGGGTCATTTGAACACTAATATGAGAACATAGCAGTGGGTAATGTCGTGTGGATGTCTCAACCTATTACTGAGGTGACTTTTTATACTCTAATCCAGTGGTTCCCAAATGTTTCAGCATCACACCCCCTTTTTGATTTTTTGAGAAACCCTCATGCCCACTCCCCCCTCCCCCCCCCCCCCAAAAAAAACTTGTTGAGCAAAAAAAAAAAGGAATTGACCAGGGCCGAAAAACAGTTGTGGGACCAGTGGTTAAAAAAAAAAAAAAAAAAAGGTGTGTGGGGGGGAGTTGTTGACCCCCCCCCCAAAAAGGTTGCCCTTTTAAGAGCAGGTATTGCCCTTTTAAGGTGGCCATTTTTAAGTTTGCCCAGGATACTCCATCCATTTATTTTCTGAATTTTTTTACCAGACCGACCAGGCTCTTTCTTGGCGCAGGGATTGACGGGGGGCAGAGGGGGCTGGGTTGCAAGGCAAGCCCCTAGAAGTGCGAACGAACTCATGTAGGTTTCCTTATAGTGAGAGACCTATAGCAGGAGTGTGAAACTGGGAGCCTGGAACCTCGGTTCAAATCCCACCTCTACACTGACTTGTCATCTGCCATGACTGCTCGGTCTCTCCCTTAATTTCCCCACTGATACACTGAGCGTTGTAATGCCTGTCGCACAGGCTGCGGGGAGGATTAGTGAATGTTTTTAAAGCATATTAGGGAAGAAAAGCATTACTGGAATGCTGCATTGTTTTCATGATGCATGGCAGACTAGAGGATACGCCTGCCAAAGGAAACGCTACAGTGTAATCCAGTGTTTCTTAAACTTTTTAAGACCGAGGAACACCAAACAATTTTTTTTATGAGGAACACCAAGGATCTTTTATTGTGGGGTGGGGGAAGGAGAAGGAAAGAGTCGAGAGAAAGTTATTGAGGAAAAAAAAATGGTCGCCTGCCCCTTCTTTAAAGGTGGCCATTTTGAACTCTGTTGTTCTCTGTGGCACACTTCTGACCGAGCACAGTACACTGGTGTAATCTGTGCCACTACCACATGCTTTTTTGCTGTTGTAAGGTTTGGCACTACTGCAGATTTCTTTCTACCTCTGGTTTTATATGGCCTTGCAACCATGAATGTGTTTCTCTCTGTAACCCCTTTGTGAGGAGTTTACAGATGGCAAACTGAGGCACACAGACTAATGCTCTCCGAGGCACACAAACTAATGTTCTTCAAGTGTCCAGTTCCCGCACAAATCAAGTGATAGGAGTTAGACGCAGATCATCAAAGGCATTCATGAGTCTAAGGCTATGTCTACAATTCAGAGGTTTTGCACAAAAACTCGTGGAGCGTCCATAGTACAAGCGCATTTTTGCGCAAGAAAAAGTACAGTAGATCATCAGAAGACAGGGCTTTTTGTACAAGAGTTATTCCTTTTTCTACGAGGAATAAGCCTTTTTGCACAAGAGCTCTTGCGCAAAAAGGCATGTGTGGAGGAACAACAGCAGTTTTTTGCGCAAGAAACCCCTACTGGAAAAAGCACAGGTGCTCTGATGGCCATTCACCATCAGAATGGCCATCAGAGCTTTCTTGCACAAGAGTGTCCATGGCAGTGTGGACGCTATCTTGCACAAAGTTCTTGCGCAAGAAGCCTGCAGTGTAGACGTATCCGAGGAGCTTAAAGTTCGATATCTGATGCATCCCTCCCTGGTTTAAGCTTGGCATGCAGTTCCTGGGAGTAGGACAGCAGCACGACTCACCACAAACCACAGCTGCTAAAACACTGAACTGCTCACGAGAGCCATTGTTCTAGTAGCTTTTTTCTGTCTATTGCTGTAAAGTTAACAGTGAAATGCTCTTTGTCAGCCAGCATGAAAGCACCACTAGCTGGATTTGAACAGCAATCCGGCCTCCCACCCCAAATATTAAAGTCCAAAGGTCCAATTATGCTCTATGGTATAAATATGAAGTCAGTGGAATTACTGTCATGACACTACTCCAGGTTTGCACCAGCATTACTGGTCTCAGTGTTTTAACAATCATTTCAGAAAGCAAGCAGTTTAAAGCCACTTCTAAAAAGAAGGTGAAAAATTAGCAAATTTTAAAGGCTACAAAACATTCCTAAAATAGCCCAACTGCAGGAAGCTAATAATGAACAAGTAAATAATGACATTAATGCAAGCAAGTGGAGAGACTAGTTGTGTAAATCACTTTAAAGAGAACAAGCCTTGGATAAAATCCATTCTTTTATCACACAGATTAGGTCTTCCTTTTGACACTAAATAATTGCTAGGGTTTGGTGAAGCATTCCACAGCTGCCTTTGCAGAGCGGTGGGAATGCTCCTGGGGTCAGGCAAGTGGCAGAGAAAAATGTTCTAAAAAATGCGGTGCATCCAATCCCAGCACCGAGAAACAGGCCGCGTATTCCTGGCACTCCTTAAAGAATAGCTGCAGTGCCTTGAAAAGACAGCCATGCACCTAGGAGGGAAATACCATGTGTCATTTCCCTCCTCCTGCTGTTGCAGAGCCAGAAATTAGACTGATTGTGCTTTCACAACAGTCTGTAATGATGGGGGCAACATGAAAGTAGATGGCTTAGGTGAATAGAACACAGATGGCATATTTCTCCCTATTGTTTTACACTGATATTTTAAGACCCCAGCTGATGTGGTCTGGTGGCTTCTGTAAACCAAGAACTTGTGAACTCTTTTCTTACCTCTGTTTGCCTCTCTTAGGTGCCTATCTGGGCCCCCAGGCTATTACCATAGTACAGAAGTGGGCAAAAAGCCCTACTGCTCCCCCGCCCCCAAGCCAATTAGGGCCTGGGGGCGAGGGAGTGTACAACTCCTCCTGCCACCCTCCCAGGAGCACGTGGCACTTTGAAGCACTGCACGCTACTCGCTGAGCGGGAGGAGAGCAGAAGAAGCTTCATGTGCTCCCCCACCCCCAGACCCTATTTGGCCTAGGGGCAGGGGAGTGTGGGTAGTCTCTTCCCATGCCAGGGGCATGGGCATGGGCATGTAGGGCAAATGTGGGGGGAGAAGGCACTCGCTCACCCCCAGACCAATCATTGTCTGGGGATGGAGAACCTGGAAGTATTTTGGCCCGCCCCTTCTGCTTGATGTCCCGCCCCTTCCTGTGTGGCCCGGGGCCTCTTCCAAAAATTCCAAAGTGTCCCCCGACAAAAAGCTATTGCCCACCCCTACCCACCCTGGTATCTGACTCTCTCCGAATCTTTAATCAAATCACAACTGTCATTATGCTGGTCTCTAAAATGCAGGAAATGTTTCCTCCCCTCATTGTAGTGTTGAACAGAAACTTGTTACATATCTGCAGCGCTCTGAAAATATCTAGTGCTAAATATTGTCCTCTGTCAGTGTTGGTGCATTACAAATGTTCTACAGTAATCAAAATAGTAGCACTTTTATCCCATTTGACCGTAGAGTCGCCTAGGCTGGGACGGTTTTAGTGTTGTTTTTATAGCACGTGGCAAAATGGGGACCCGGCCCCAGTTGCGGATCTGTAGGTGCTACTGTTATTTATATGATAATAAATTCCACCGCACTGGGGATGTTTAAAGTGTTTTGCAAACTGTAACTCATCAGTTTGGCACCCCCAGGAAGCACAGTAGATGTTATCCTCAGTTACAGCTGAGAGCACTGAGTCAAAGAGGTTTAGTGGCTTGAGGAAGGCCCCATTTTGAGTTAGTGGCAAAGTGAGGTTTCCTTGCTCCAGCCTTTGCTTAATCCATTCCTGAATGTTCCTCCCCTTCAGTAATGGCCACGATAAATTAACATTTGGCCTTTTGAACAAATCTAGAGATGTACCTGCTCTGAAGAGCTTCTAGTCCAGTCATAGACGTGCATGAGAGTAACCACTAAGTTGGGTGTTGGAGGGAGATTTTTTTTTTCCGATTTCTGTTCTAATATGTCATGGAACGTTATAAGTGTGGCTTTTACAACAAGAAATTCCCTAAATTTCCTTTTTCTGGAAAAAATATTTTTTTAAGTTACAGTTTGAGCTAGAAGAAATGAAGATCATGTTCTATACACACAGTAAAGGTTCTTGGTTGAAAGTTCAGTAATTCTTGTCCCACTCCACGTGATGACCCAATTAAAAATGTAGCTTGTACAATGGGTCGGGCTCTGGATTGGAAATCCAATGGGTTGGGCTCTGGATTGGAAATCGAGACACTCTTCCTGAGACTGAGCAGTTGTGTGCCCTTGAATAAATCAAAGGACAAGATCCTTTGATTATTGGGTAGGTTCTAAATTTGGCAGAATGAGTTCTCCATCTTTAACAATGACTACTTAGTCTAAGTCTCACAGCAAGATTGCTGGTGAACATCATTGGCTATTTCTACACTGGCAGATGTAAAGTGGTGGTAGTTATGGAGCGCTGCAGGGAAATCGCTGTTGCGTGTCCACACTGCTCCTTTTGCTTGTGGAGCATGTCCACATTAGCAGCTCTTGCAATGCCACAGAGAGAAGTGCATTGTGGTAGCTATCCCATGGTGCAACTGGCCTCAGGATGCTTTGGGAATGGTTTACAATGTCTCATGGGTCAGTCAGCATCACATGAGGCAGGTTTACCAATCCCATTGCTCCACAGTCATCCTGCTACGCTCTGGGGAGGGGAGGGGGAGGGAGGAGAGGGAGACTGCATTTTGGGGGATGTCAGCATGATGTCTTGTAAATTCAAACAGCAGCAGGAAGCAACCTTACCTGAGGAAGGAGAAACCCCAGCATCTTAGCCCTACTCCTGCCCGCCTTCCTCCCTGGCTCTTTGCACAGCAACCTCAAACACATGCCTGCCTCTGATCGACAACACAAGCATTTTATCTGACTAGTTTGCTCTGTGACCAGGAGCAAAATCACAGCATGCAGGCTGTTGAAAACAGAGCTCTGCAGGGCAGACAGATGAGTTCCACAAAGAGCAGATGGGACTTGAAGGATTATCGGCCATTTCCGGAAGGCAGTCACAATGCAGCAATCAATTCAAGTGTCCACACTGATCCCCAGCACTGTGTCCAGAGCACAGCGAGCTCTGCTTTTCTCATCAAGGTGCAGAGCGCAGCAACTGCAAAGTTAATGCATGCTAAGGCCATGTCTGCACTGAGCAGAAGATCGACGCTGATGCCAGGGGCGGCCCATGGACCTAGGCAAACTAGGCAGTTGCCTAGGGCGCCAGAGGCTCGGGCACACGATGATGACATCACGGGGTGCTGGGGTGCCCTGTGATAACATCACGGCCATTGACTGCCATGCAGGCGGGGGTGCCGATTGCACCTTCCGCCTAGGGCACCAGCTGCCGCAGCCGGCCTTGGGCCGCTCCTGGCTGACGCAGTTGATCGTCCAGCATTCGAATGCTGGAGCTAGCGAAGATACACTAATTTGAACTGAGAGGGTGCCCCCATCAGTGCTCGTAGTCCTCTCCTCCTGTAGAGTAAAGGAAGCTGATTGGAGCATTTGTTCATGTTGAAGCGAAAACACGGTTTAAGATGTGTAGACTGCAGCTACGTAATTAACATAGCTGGAGCTGTGTATGTACCTTTAGTACGGACCCGGCCAATGTGCCTTGCCAATGTGGACATCTCGGGAGTCACGGTGTTGGGAGGTGATTTAGTGCACAGTAACTTGCCAGGTAGACTTGGCCTTAGAATAGAGAGGAAAAGCAAGCAGACACTAAACTTAAATTAGAAAATTGACCTGGGTTTGGGATTATATAAAAATCATAAGCTTGGGAACAGTTTTTCAAGGAGTCCTGGGTTAGCTTTCAAGCAAATGTATTAATAGGTTTGGGTGGAAATTAGACCAAGCTTGGTGGAGGTGACTGAGCATTACTTTGAGCTCTGAACCCAAAACTAAATTAAAAAATTGCAGGGTGAGCACCCACATGAACTCAAACCAAAAAGGTTTGCCACAAACCACCCTGAACTGAACTCTCCTAGTTTCCCACAGATCTAGTAAAATGTCTCTTTTTTTTTCCTTTGACCCCTCCTCCAAGAATCTAGAACCTAATGGTTAATCCTCATTGATTATACTGTCAGTTCTGGGGAAATATAAACAGAGCTTTTCCAGATAATATATTTAGATTTCCTGCCTTTAACATCCAAACTTAAATAAGATAAAACAATAAAATCGAGGCGTTGACTGCTGGGGTCCATGACACGTCTTCCGGAAAACCTTGCTCTTCTCTCCCATATGGATTTGCTCCTAATTCTGAAAAGGGTCCAAGAATCGCAGCTCACAGCAGATGCATTTCTAAGTAAACAGTTAAAGTCAATGTTATGATAATGCTCATTGCACCAGTATAAAAGTTCAAATGTCCAAGCTTTCCTGAAGACCGTTCAATAGACTATACAATCCCATCCTCTTTGCCCTCTGTGTGTTACTCCAAGGAGTAGACCAGCAAATATTTCATGTCAAGTTTCAACCAGCCGACCGATACTTTTGCAGACAATGAATTGTTGCCAAAGTGGCGCATATAAAAGACACACGACGTTCTGACTGGATTTGAAGTGTCAAGGCCTGTTTAGAGGTTATCTGACTGAGACACTTTCTGAATATGGGAGGGAGTGCTGCTCTGTTGCTTCCTTCAGGGCTCACCAGCTGACCTGGCTGTGTTGTTGCTTCTTCTTGTTGTTTTATGAAATAGGGTAACAGTAGCAAGCAAAATTGAATCATGTTCTGTGTTCTTGCTGGTTTTGGATTTCAGTGCTGCATATTCAATCAACAGTTTATGTCTGGCACTGAAGGACAGGCACTGCTCTCTCCTTCATTTCACATCATGCAGGAATGCATCAACGTGCCTTGCTCTTACTTTTAAAGTTGACGCAGAAGTAAATTTCTTCAGTGTCAGACTGTAATTACAGTTGATCATGCAATTTCTGAATGTTAGCCGCAGCAGCTGAATGAAAACAATTGAGAAACACAATGATATTGACTTTATACATTGATTGAAGTGTCTGGTTTAAATGAGAGGAATTATTATGCATTCCCGGAAGATTCACCTGCTTTCGAGAAGCTGGTTATATGAAGGGACCATACGATCCTTGATTAGTCTTATTTTATTATCTCCATTTGATATCATGGTTAAAGCCCTGGACTGGGACTTGCATGATCTGCTTACTTCTTCCTGCCCTGAACTTCTTCTATGAATTTGGGCAGGTCATTGGATTTTGCTATTTCAATTCCTTGTTTGTATAATGAGAATAGCATTCCCTTATCTCAGAGGGATGTATTAAGAGGGTCACCTCATTCCTATTTTTGTCTTGCTGTGGTTAAGGGGCCCTATGAAACATATTAGTGTGATTCAGCCTAATAATGTATAATTCTTCAGGCACATTTTTAACATCTGAAGCAAAGTGAATGCTTAGGAGGATGGACAGACATCTGTTGTATTCAGAGTCTTTACAATGCTCCATAGAGTAAGTGTAGATTTCATAGTAGATCCTGTCCGGGAAACTCAGCTGGAGAATGTGGAATGTCGTGTTCATAATGGTCAGAACCTTTCATTTTGAAGCCTGAAAGACCAAATTTCACTAGCTTGATGACTTCATTACTGTAATACATCTTGCGTGAGCTCACCCGGTGAGCCTACCTTTATCCCACCACCAGCCACCAATATCGTCCTAACCCTTGTCCTTGTTTATCTTCATTCAAAAGTCAAGTTTTACAGCTCTCTTCATTTAAAGAGAGTCGCTTCCACTGAGGATTCCAAAGGTTGCCAGGGGAGTCCGGGCCCACCCTCACTCACGGACCCCAGCCAGGGCCCTAAGGACACAGACCTTCTGCCATCTAGGCTGGCTGGTGGGGCAGCCCTCCGAAACTCGCCAGCCCGCAGGCTTCCAATTGCTCTGCCCTGGGCTGCTTCCTCTCCCCGTCCCTTTACTTGCCAGTCCCTCCATGCCATCAGTTCCTTGTTCCTCCTCCTCGGCCCTTCCGAAACTCCCGCCTTGTCTCCAACTCCCCTCCCTACCCACGCCGCGCCTGCGCCTTTTATCCTCCGCCCTGCCAGCTGATCGTCGGCTCCCCGAGTCTCTGCACATGCGCGCTAGGCTTCCCTGACTTTCCTCCAGTCGGCCCCCTCCCACAGCTGAGCTGCGGCCACCAAACATGCTGCACATGCATGCGGCCCTGCTCGCGGCAGCCCGTACAGGGCCAGCAGAGTCAGAAGTGCGGGGTAAGGACACCCCGTCACAATTACCCACTGAATATTTGTGCCAGGTTCGTCAAACGGTTTCCTGAAATTCTGGGCAAATTTGAATGAACCTATAGTTTTGGGTGAAAATCACACAGAGCTCTACCCCAAAGCAGGCACATTTGCATTCACCAGGTCATAGACTATGACTTCTGCTTTGACAGAGTAGGGAAAGCCTGTGGGAAAGGTGATTGAGAGAGAATATTAGTGGATGGGGATGAAAGGGTCAAGAGGAACTTTAGTCCATCCTTTCGTCTCCTTTAGCCTGCTGCACACCACAAACCAACACTATAATCTCCTGGATGGGCGTGAAAGCCCCTGTTGCCTGATCTTGTTGATCAGTATAGCAAGAGGATTTCCTTCAGAGGATTCCTGAGGAACTTCCACTGTTTATTACAAAGTTACCCTAAAAACACCCTTCCTGCAAGGTCCTATATTCCAAAGGCAGCTGGGACTTTTAAAATAGATTTGAACTGGCTGCTTAACCGTGATACCAAATGGAGATTGTAAAATACGACTCATCAAAATGGTTTGCATTTCTCTTGCTTCGCTCAGGGCATGATGATCCGTTGTGTCAGGGCAACACTGTCAAAAGGAGTTTATGCAAGTTTGCATTTTTCATTTCAGTTTAGTACCAGCTAGGGCAGTATCTGAGGTAAGAGCCCAGGCCATCAACTGGCCATAGAGCCACTGACATGTGAAACCAGCCAGATTTATATCTGGTCACTGAAAATATATAGAGTGAAATGAAAGTCCCCGACACTGAGTTCATGTGTGTGGCCCGTTGTAAAGAAAAGTAACTGCTGTTATAAGATCACTTAAACTGTTACCTTTGGGACATAAAAGGGATCTTTGAAGATGGTATGTCTTAATTCAGAGATGTTTACTCATAAAAAAAATTGGGATGGGGTAGGGGGGGAAATCCTATCAATATGGGTTTTGTTTTGTTTTGTCTTTTATGGCAGGTTGTAGCAGGGTTTTGACCTCAGTAGCACTTGTGCAGCAATCGAAATGAGTTTAGTCTGAGCATTAGAAATGTGCCAGAGGGGTTTAGCTTCTACACAGATAGATGCAGTGTCTCTTGGAAAGATGCAATCCACTATATATTCTGCCTCAGTATGTCCCAAGTAAATTATTTGTTCTCCCTCCGCCTCTCCCCTCCCTCGCCCCCCCATCTGCAAAGTCTTCCAGTAATCAAGCTGCAGATGCAGGTTTTGTAAAACTTTTGAGATTAGAAATGTTCTCTTTTTGGTCAGCTGGTGGATCCGATTGGAAAAAGTGATGGTCCAAACCAGAGGACCCACCAGAAATGTTTCACTTGGTGCACCCCTCTCTCAGCAAGGCATTCCCTGCAGCTCCCTTTATTTGTAGTGGGCCTGGAGGCTGTTAATGAGTCCTATGGGCAGAGGAAAGGGGACACAGGGTGCTGGAAGCAGGGTGAAGCTGGACAATCTGTGGGGTGGGGAGGAGAAAGTGTCCATCCTGGGGCACATGCAAGCGGTGAGGAGCACTGAAAACTACCCATCCTTTTTTGGCCCTTCTGCTCCGCAACTGCATCTTAATAGCACTGCAATCACTGCCACTTACTCATTCATGGCCCTCCCACCCCCTGTCATGACAGAGGGTCTGTGTGGGCAATGGCCAGTGCTGTTCTTCCCTACTGCTGCCATGGGCCTGGCTCCTGCACCAGAACCTGAACAAGACCATCTGGACACGAGGTTCCCTCTCCCCTCATGAATTAGGTCTAGGCATGTGCTTCGGTCACCTGTATCTTAATGGTGCACACCATGCGTAATGTGCATATGCCGGCAGACTCATAGACTTTAAGGTCAGAAGGGACCATTATGATCATCTAGTCTGACCCCCTGCACAGCGCAGGCCACAGAATCTCACCCGCCCCCCCCTAGAATAATCCTCTCACCTATATCTCAGATATTGAAGCCTTCAAATGATGACCCCAAGATGCAGAGAATCCTCCAGCTGTGATCTGTACCCCATGCTACAGAGGAAGGCAAAAAAACCTCCAGGGCCTCTGCCAATCTACCCTGGAGGAAAATTCCTTCCCGACCCCAAATATGGCGATCAGCTAAACCCTGAGCATGTGGGCAAGACTCATCAGCCAGACACCCAGAAAGTTCTCTATAGGAACTCCTATCATCCCTCCATTGACCTATTTCCCACCATTGATCCAGATACTAGGCTATCCTAATAAGGCATGAGAACCTAAGAGTGAAATTGTCCTTAATCCAGCCAGTCAAGTTGAAGCAGGGGAATGAACCAATAACACCATAAGAATGGTCACAGTGGGTCAGACCAAAAGTCCATCTAGCCCTGTATCCTGTCTGCCGACAATGGCCAATGCCAGGTGCCCCAGAGGTAATGAATAGAACAGGGAATCATCAAGTGATCCATGCTCTGTCACCCATTCCAGCTTCTGGCAAACAGAGGCTAGGGACACCATTCCTGCCCATCCTGGCTAACAGCCATTGACGGCCCTTCTCTCCATGAATTTATCTAGTTCTTTTTGGAATCATGTTATAGTCTTTGCCTTCACAACATCCTGTGGCAGAAAGTTCCACAGGTAGACAGTATGTTGTGTGAAGAAATACTTCCTTATGTTTGTTTTTAAATCTGCTGCCTATTCATTTCATTTGGGGACCCCTAGTTCTTGTGTTATGAGAATGAGTAAACAACACTTCCTTATTAACTTTCTCCACATCGGTCATGATTTTATAGACCTCAGTTATATCCTCCCTTAGTTGCCTCCTTTCCAAGCTGAAAAGTCCCAGTCTTATTAATCTCTCCTCAGATAGAAGCAGTTCCAAACGCCTAATCATTTCTGTTACCCTTTTTTGAACCATTTCCAATTCAATATTTATTTATTTTGCAATGGGTTGACCACATCTGCATGCAGTAGTCAAGATGTGGGTGTACCATGGGTTTATATAGAGGCAATATAATATTTTCTGTTTTAACTTATATAGAGGCAATATGGTACGAATGTACATAGAGGCAATGCAATCACTGACAATACATAAACATTCTTGGCCCGAGTGTTGAAACGATTCAATTCCATCCAGCTTGCCTAAGAGCAATTTTTTTACTCCTGCATGTTGAGGATTCCCACATACAGCTGATCTGCTTGCAAGTTTTGTGGTGACTGTTCTGGAGGCACCTTTGGAAAATTTCTCCCAGAGGGTATTAATCCTCTGAGGCCAGGGGCATTGTATAAACTGTGATCGAAGTTTGATCCGCACTGGACAAGCATGCAGCAAAGGAAGATATGGTCCCTGCTCCCCAGATCACAGTCGAGAGATGCAAAGCCCCAGGAGAAGCTCCACTCTCAAAGCAGCAGAGAGGCGTTTCTACAGGTTTCAAATCCTTTCCTTCACAATGGCTCTGACAGATGATAGTCCGAAACATTTTATTAAACGATGTCTCTTTTAAGGAGGGCTTTACCTTAAAGCAAAGATGGCACGGCACTGCGGTGGCAGTAGGATCTATGTTTAAAGTGCCGTGGAAGGAGGGGAGAGAGCCAGAGGGATCTAGAGGGGCTAGAAACCTGGGTGCGAGACTGAGAGCAGGGACCTTAATAAAGCAGCATTTTTCAGGCCTTAAAGCTAAGGCTAACCCGGAGCTCCCAGCTGCTGCTACTATTGTGGCAGCTGAGGCAACTGGGAGCTCCGGACCCCTTTGAAATGCCTGCCCCCTAAGTAACTGCCCCCTTTTCCCGTTCCTCTCATTGGTGGGCCTGTATGAAGGTGAGGAGGAAGCGGGGGAGGCTTCATGATAGGGATAAAGAGGCGAGAACAGATTGTAGCTCTGCAAATCCCTAACTCTGCCTCATTATTTTTCATCTGCGTAAGGTAAACCACAGGATAAAGGCCCCTACACCCTGTTACAGTCTATGCAAAATACCACCCCGTCTTGGCAATATTCCTTTAAGAAAACATCATGAACGCCCAGTGCTGTTTGCAGTGTTGTTGTGACTGCGTTTATCCCAGGATTTGAAAGACACAGGTGATATCTTTGGACCAAGTTCTGTTGGGGGGAGGTACACGCTTCGCAGAGTTGTTCTTCAGATCTGAGGAAGATACCAAGAACGTCTAAACAAAATATAAGATGGGACAGATGATTTAAGCATAAGGGCCACTTGTAGCATAAGAGGCCACTTAAAATTAAGTCTCCATTTGATGCTCTGGAGGAGGGACACCACATGTTTAACCACCCCACACTGGAACCCATACAGGGTGTCCTCTAACATTTACAACCCACAGTTGATGGGGACCACATCCTGAAAGAAGTGCTCCTTTTTCCGGCCCACAAATACTTTGGCACAGCTCAGAACTAGATTACCCTACTCCTTGATGCTGTTGATGGAAGAACGGCTTCTTCTTGCATTCACCCAGTCAAACATGAACATGTACCCTGTTGTTTTGGGAAGCAGGTTAATCTGTGCTCTGTTACCCAAACAACTTTCAGTTTTCACAGTATTTGACGGCTGCCGCCAATGTTCCCTCTAATCTTTTCCATCCATATGCAGATTTTGCCATCCATGTGCAGAATACATTTTCATGTGCACCACAGCATGTATGAATGTGCACCATCAATAGAAACACACAACCTCGCTGTGAGCTCTCTGCTAATCAGCTGAACAGCATTTTAATTCCACTGAGCAGCTGTTCAAGCAGGGAACACTGGCTGCAGCTGGTGTGGTGACTGCATACTTAGTTTGATGGGTCTTTCATGTTGCTCAACAGTGACCCCTGTGGCTGATAGAGGATCAGCACCGATAAGACGCACATCTACTCCTTACTGGCTGGGAAGTTGGTGGCTTCGTCAGGGGACTCTCCTTAAAATGGGAGGGATCTCCTGGCTGGAGAAGGGTTAGTGGGAAGAAAAGGGAGAAGCGTTGAGCAATGTTGACATTTGTTGTTGTTTGAGTGGGACATTTTTCCACCGTCGTTGCTGTTTGTCTGCCGCCTTTGTGAACGTGGCTGCAGGACGAAGGTTAATTACGTTTTTAGCTAAGGTCAGCGGATATATTGATTCCTCCCTCGACATCTGGGCAAGGCAAGAAGGGAAGCTGGGGGAGGATTATTTCTAGGGATTCAGAAGACATAGATGAGAGCCAATTCTGTGAAGCATTCTTTATCAGCAATTAACGCATTTATTGTGGATTAGCAACACAGCTCCTACTAATCCACTTGGGTGCAAACACCTGCACTGGGCGACTGAAGCCAGCATCATCAGCTTTGGGAGGTGGCTTGAGATGACACAGGATTTACTTGGTTCAGCAGCTTAGACAGCTGGAGAGCATCAGTTCCAGGAGATAACACAGATGCATATTGAGCAATGAGAAGGATTTGTGGTAGAAGAGTGGTCTAAACCGGTACTGGGGTGTCCTTGTGCTTTTTCTGTTGGCCAAGGCATGATAGGGCAGCTGAAATGCTTCAGCTAATGGGGTTTCCCCCTCCTGTAGCCGCGGTGGAGGTTTGAACTTGCTGTTTTTCAGTTCTAGGCCAGAGAAAAGGCTTCTCTGAAACTTATATTCAGTTCAGAGAATATAAACACCACATACAACACACCCCAAAACACCACACACAGCACCACCTTCCCTGAGCCTTCCAAGTCTTTGTAGAAATCAGGACATTAAAACTGAACGTGATCAAATTTTACATGGTCTAAATCTGTGAAAAAGAATTCAAGCAGGTTCAAGCCAATAATCGTGCCCTCCTTGTTTAAAGACGCAATCGGCGTATAAAGAATAAGGGTGCCGGGATGGGAGAGAAAAGGGGTGCCATGTCTGTCAGGGAAGGATCTGGGCTCTCAACGCTGACGCGTAGAGAAACAATTTGCTGAGGTGGTCAAAGTGCATGGTTTCAAAATCTGCTGGTGACCATAAGGATTTTAAAAGAGGATGTCATTTGCTTACTCGGTAACTTCTGTGTGGCCTGCAAGTGGTTTAAGATGCCTGGCCAAAACCAAATGATCTTGCCCTAAGGAAATTTGAAAAGTATGCACATGTTCTAAAAGGACCAAAATTGCAATGACATTCTTCCTCCCTGCCACGTTCTCTTGCGTAACCGCCACACCACCTACTCTGGTTATTGTTGGGGTACATTGTTGAAGAGGAGGTAGAGGACACACTGAGCACTTTGGGGCATAAAAAGAACCCCAACGGTATGATTTGACTTTAAAGGAGATGTAGGCAGAATAGATTGTTGTAATAGCAGGCTGGAATACCATGTCGTATTTTCAGACTTCAGCTGGACAACTGCAAATATGCCCAAATTAGGGCATGATGCTTAGTGTAAGTAAAATAGCATAACAAGTGAACTTTCGTAAGGAGAGGAACTTGCAGATAACGTTAAAATTTATAATTGCGCAGGAGATTTTTGACTTAAAGTTTTGGCTTCTTTTCTGCATAGCCTCGCCAAGCTGACAAGTTTATAAATCTTTGTGGTATTTGGCTAGTATCAAGGGATCTCTGTTGTACTATTCAAAAAAATGGTAACTGCTTTTGCATCCCATTGTTATTAATTAAAGGTGGGATTAGGGAAATCATTAGGGGCGGGCAAGTCCGGTCCTTTCAAATCTGGCAGCTAACAGGCAGGAAGTAAACTGAAAGGTTGCACTGCTGTGGTTTGCTGTAAACCTAAGGGAATCTTGCAACCTAGCAGGGTTTGCACTGGAGCCATACAGATGCACAGTGGAAGGGGAACCAGCTGGAGAAGAAGCAGGAATGGGCAGGATAAAAATCTGTTGGTACGAAGAAAAGAATGAAAATCCAAAATCAGGAGCAGAATCCGGCACCATCCTGCAGAGCCCACTGTTGGGTAATATGCAGGGAAAGGCACCAGGGGATTTAATAGCTTCTTCCTTTTACATTGCACATTTCATCTTTGAATGACTTGGGAAACGCAATGATCTGCAAATTGCACGTACCCACCTTCGTGAACCACTGAGATCCAGCCACCTCTACCGTGAAATGTGATGAAACTGAAGACAGATTGGGAAACCATAGAGAGAATGGATTTGCCCACCCTAGAATTTGGATGAAACAGAAGAGTTAAAACACCTGCCTTTAAGATCTCATGGTACCTTTGCTAATCCGGGTTTTGCTTTAGTTCTTACCACATAGAACTTCCTAATGCTTAGTGGGGGAGGAACTCTGCATTGACTTGAACAGAATTCCTGCATCAGCTATTGCAAATGCTACTTGGAAGTCTCCCATCTATGCATTATGTTCAATACTTTCTCTAATCCAAGATGATCTGGCTTACTTTCTGGGATCTGATGGGGTTTCAGAACCAAGTGGTGTGACGTTGTTCACCACTTAAAATGGGTCTCCAGCTTAAACCCAAAGGAAAAACGTGTACTTTAAACAAGGTAGTAGACCTTAGAAACCCTACGAGTAAGACCCTATCCAATTCACTGCCATGAAAAATGTGTCATGGACCATGAAATCTGGTCTCCAGTGTTCCCTGTAAGCTGAGCGCTTGGGCAGCCGCCCAAGAGAAATTCAGGTGCCTCCCAGCTGATTAGCAGAATGCCCACAGCCGGCAGCATGTGTTTCTACTGGTTGCATGCCTCAGTGCACATACAATTTATTCCACACGTGGATGGAAAAAAATAGAAGGAATATTGCTGGTCTCCCCCATAAAATCTGGTGTGTGTGTGTGTGTGTGTGTGTGTGTGTGTGTGTGTGTGTGTGTGTACTTTTACCTTCTATTCTATAGATTTCATGGGAGTGTCCAGAGTTTCTCAAACTGGGGGGTACTGACCCAAAAACGAGTTGGGGCGGTCACAAGGTTATTTTTGTGGGGTTACAGGAATGCCACCCTTACAGCTGTGCTGCCTTCAGAGTTGGCTGGCCAGAGAGCAGCGATTGCTGGCCAGGCACCCAGCTCTGTAGACAGCACAGAAGCAAGGGTGGCAATAACGTACCATGCCATCCTTCCTTTTGTGCTGCTGCTTTCAGACCTGGGTGGCCAGAGAGCAGCGACTGCTGACTAAGGGCCCAGTTCTGCAGGCAGCAGCACAGAAGGAAGGGTGACAAAACCATGACACGCCAGGCCGTCCTTCCTTCTGTGCTGCTGCTGATGGCGGCTCGGCTTTCAGATCCTGGCTACCAGCCAGCAGCCCCTGCTCTCCACCTCCCCACTGCCTGTTGCAATTGTTGTATTTTGCTGTGGACACCTGTCCCTCTGGTACCTGGAGCGAAAGACACTCAGTATCTGTCTTATTCTTGGTGATCTTGCCACATGACAGCACAGATTGAAAATAAAAAGGCAGAATTATCTGGTGGATGAATAATTTGCAGTCAGACTTTTCTGAACCCCATTGCTATGAGTAGGCATGTCCTGTTATAGTGTAATACTTGAATGCTGTTTGACTAGCTGGAAACAGATGCGGTGTTAGCGTAGAGGAGGTACATCCAGGGCTTCTGGAGGTCAGCCCCTCCTATATGTCACCTGATGGTTACGGGGACTCCAAAGTTTAACCTGTGTAAGGTTCCAGAAGCTTTAAGGGAGGAAGGATGGTCTGTGTTTAAGGAGCTGGTCCTATAATCTTCATAGCTGCCTCTAGGGCTTCCCCGGATTAGGCATTTTGGAATTTTAGCACTGTAAATCAAAATCATATTGCGAGGCCACCAGGCCATCTGTGCAGTAGGAGAACTCTGGAGAGTAGTAGCTAAGGTGGGACCTACATTCCTGGGTAAAGTTGCTTTTGGACAGTCGACCTTGTGTTGATACCTTCACCTTCCACCATTGGGCTTTGGCGTAGTGCACGGAGCACTAAGTTGTAACGAAACCAGTGTTGTCAGAGGCCAAGAACGTTGCATCCCTGGATCTGCGGGGTGCAGCTGGGGCCAACTTTGCAATCTAAGCAGGGCAAGCAGTTGTCTAAGGCAGCTGTGGCGTAGGAGGGCTGTGCAATTTCTTAGCATGCCTTGGGCAGCAGATCGCTTAGAGACCTCACTGCAGCAGTAGACGCAGTATCATTTAACGTGTCTGTCTCTTACGCGGTGTTAGTTTTCTGGGCAGAGGGATAGAAAATGGGCATAGTTAGGTTCCACGGAGCAATGTGATTGAAGGGACATGCTACTCAGCTCAAAGAGGTTTAGTTAGACGCCTGTAAATCCGAGCCAGGGGCAAAAGCTCACTTCCTGACTTTATTATATTTTTTCTTTTGTCTGTAATTAGGCAGGGCCCACTGTATTCATCTCACAGAATGCAAGTGTGCTTAAGTGTGTGTTGGCTTCCCCACCTTACCATGGATGAGGTTTTATTTTTTCCATTGAACCGCTTTGGAGCTGCACCCAAAAGAGGATGTTGTTTGAAGGGAAATCACTTTGTCTCTTGTATTTGAGAAGGATTATGATCCCGTATGAGCTCATTATGGGCAAGGCAGGGATATTTCTGGAAGTAGCAATTAAATATATTTTTTTTGTCCCTTGGGACCTTGTTGTAGCATGTGTAGAGTTTAGGGAAGGGGGGGGGCTACCCAAGAAAAACCACCTTATAATAATTCTGTGAGGAAGTGGTGGTGGGGGGGGAGGGTTTCTTCCCGCCCAATAAAGCAAATTATGTGACGCTCATATTAATAACATTCACACCTGTTAAAACAATGTCCCTGGACTGTCTGAGATTGTTAAAATGTAGAAAAATACCCTAATGTCAAAATGAAAATAAGACACTCAATCTTGCCAACACAGCTAAATGCTTAGTTCTAAGTTTGGGTAAACCCATTGATTTCAGGACAACTTCTCCGTTATTGAATATTAGACATGTGTAAGTGCTTTTAGGGTTCTATCGTGTGCTATAATCGCCTATCTAATTCTTCTGGTCATACTAAACTGTTTCCCCTTAAAGGACCAGATGCTCAACTGGTGAGTACTAGGGATGTTAACTATCCGTTAACTGAATAGTTGAGTAACTTCCATGAATTTTTTTCGATGAGTTGACTATTCTATAGTCCCTGGGGGTGGGGCTGGCAGCAGCACAAGGTGGCAGCAGCCCCTGTCCCGGGAGTACTGAGCTCCCAGTCCCAGCGGGAGCTGGAACTGAGGCAAGCTGCCCGCCCACCTGGCTCCTTAATACACTTTAAATGCAGAGCTACAGCCAGGGATAGGTACCAGACCCGATGTGAGCCAGGACTGAGACGGGCTGCTGGCCAGCCTACTAAAAAATTTACTGACAATAGAGTCCAGGGGGAAATGCATGTAGTTTATAGCATTAACCTATAAGCTTTTGCTTATCGGTTTATCGGTTAATCGACTACACTATTACATCCCTGGTGAGTACACCAGCGAAGCTCCATTGATTTTTAATGGAACATAAGAACGGCCATACCGGGTCAGACCAAAAGTCCATCTAGCCCAGTATCCTGTCTGCCAACACCAGATGCCCCAGAGGGAAGGAACACAACAGGTAATCCTCACGTGATCCCTCTCCTGTCACCCATATCCAGACAGAGTCTAGGGACACCATTCCTACCCATCCTGGCTAATAGCCATTAATGGACCTAACCTCCATGAATCTGTCTAGCTCTTTTTTGAACCCTGATAAAGTCCTAGTCTTCACCACAACCTCTGGCAAGGAATTCCACAGGTTGACTATGCGCTGAGTGAAGAAAAACTTCCTTTTGTTTGTTTTAAACCCGCTGCCTATTAATTTCATGTGGTGATCCTGAGTTATGTTGTGGGAATAAGTAAATAACTTTTCCTTCTTCACTTTTTCCACACCAATCATGATTTTATAGACCTCTATCATATCCCCCTTAGTCTCCTCTTTTCTAAGCTGAAGAGTCCAGGTCTTTTTAATCTCTCTTCATATGGCACCTGTTCCAAACCCCTCATAATTTTTGTTGCCCTTTACTGAACTTTTTCCAATGCCAGTATATCTTGGCTGATGCTGATTTACACCAACTGAAGAAGAGTCCAGTCCATTTTTTTTTCGAGGTCACTGTAGGATATTTCAGTGGCAGTTGGATCTGGCTTTTGAGAAAATGCCTCTGTCTTTAAAAGTTTACGGGTCGCATTGCTTCCAGCAATCTTGTAAATACTAGCCCCAAAATAGCAACAGAATGCGTGAGAAATGTGCCCATGTGAAAATGTCTATTAGAGGGACTACATTTTATTATAACAAATCTTTTCAATGTGTCATGCATATCATAAACATATCTTTTGTTGAAATAGTTGGATTATTTTTTAGATCTAAATTGAGTACTGCTGTAGCTCACTTCAGCCAGGTAGCATAAAACTAAATGTGCGCTGGATTGCCTGATTTGAGGGAAGCATAATTTACTAGAAATATTATTGTTCCGTTTTGCACTGTGTATTCATCTGATATACTGAAAATATCAACTAGCACATTATGTATATGGTGGTGATATACACATAGCAGTTTGCCATGACTTGTAATTATATTTTTCATGCTCCTTTCATTGCCTTACTCACCTCATTAACTCATCTCCACCGGATTTAGTTTAACATTCCAAATCTCTCAGTGTCTACAAATAGCTGCTATTTAAAAAGAAGAACATCCAGAGAAACACTCCTTCCTTTTTGGTGACTGGAATTTCCACCTGTTACTCAGTTCCAATACTGAAATAGTAAAAGTCACATCTGGATCTAGTTTGAGGTCCAGTGTCTCATGGCATATTCTGGCTAGAAATGGGACTTTTATATCACAGATGAGAAGGGAAAACTTGCAGCTTTCTGAGGGTACCTTCTGAAACTGCTTATTGTCCAGAGAGTTCCCAGAAATGGGATCTTACAGTTGTGCTGTTGCTGAGTGTGGAGGAAAATAGGTTAAGTAATTTGTAGCGGTTTTCTAACTTTTTTCCTTTCTTTGCCCTCTATTTTTGGATTGATGTTAAGTATGGCTCGTGGTTTCAGGAAAGAGAGCTTTATGAAAATCAGTGGGGATAAAACATTTCTGCAGAGTGACACAACCAGATCAGTGTGTGTGTGTGTGTGTGTGTGTGTGTGTGTGTGAGAGAGAGATATTGATTGATTGATTGATTGATTGATTCAGGCTTCCCAGACTCAGTTGCTAATATTTGAATACCCTACAATATCCTCCTCTGTTCTCTGCACAGATGACGAAAACCCTCTTGTATTTTTCTTCTGTTTCTCACATTAGGAGTATTTCCTTGCAGGGGTCGAAATCAAAGCTTCCACTTCATTATAAAGTTCATTAAAATGAGCCGATGGAACAGGGAACAGGAAAGCATTTGGCTGGGCTTATCCCTGCAGGGTGCTAGTAAAAGTTTGAGAGCAATGGATAAAATATTGGGCTGCATCTGACCTTGCCAAAACAAACACTTGGCCCGTTCCAGAACATGTCCCATTTATGTGAACTCTTCCCATGATAGTCTTGGAGTCCTGCAGGTCCCTGTGGGTGGCTGTGGGCGATGATTTGGGGAGAGACTTTTGGTGCTGTTGCTCTCGCTGTCTCTTTTCTTGCAAGGATTCTCTTGGGGAAAAAAAATCCCTTTTAATTTGAATGAGAGCCTTGTGAACATTAGATCACAAAAGTCAGTTCTGCTGTACCGGGGGAAGCTACTTCACTCTCTGCTTTCTTGGACAAGACTGCCCTGTAATGAGAACTTCGTTACTGATTGGCCTCCTCATAAGCAGGCTGAAATGTACAGAATTATTTTAATTGCCTATAAACTTTGAGAGGAATTTGGGGACTCGGGCAGCTGCACAAAAATTGTAGAGGCGGTATAGCCAGCAGAGAGCATCGGAGAGACGTGTGCCCGATCCAAAATTGTCTGGCCGATGAATAGAGAGGGAGAAAGCCATAGGCGAATTGCTGCAGAGAATCCTTTATGCACACAATGTAGCTTCTCTGTTTGTTCCCCTTTGGCCCGCAGGCCTTGAGGGAGACAATACATTAACAGGTAGAAAGGAATGTATTTGCAGAATGCATTTGGAATAAAATTAATTTCGTTGGAGTGATTTATTTACGACAGGATACACGAAGAGGAGGAGCAAATAAACTGTGGAGTTGCTTGGGTTTTACAAATCTTTGCCATGATTTTGTATCTAGGAACTGTTATTTCTAAACTTCCCCCCAAGACTGGGGAAATGACGCTGACTTTAGTCCAATGGGTATTTATGTCCAAAATGTCAGTCCTAAAAGAAAAGGATGAAGTAAAGGGGAAGTGTAATAAAAATGGAGACATTTTGAATGAAACAAAGACCGTTCCCTGATTAAAAATGAGTGTTCTAGTCCTATGGGGCCAGGCAAGAATCACCGCATGCCACTTTTCTTTGAAATAGAGACCTTGAGGCCGCTTAACATCCAGGTGGGGAATTCCGGTGGCTCCCTCTAATCCAGGCACATCTGAAATCCAACCCTGTTGGGAGGAAACAATGTGGGAAACAGATTCATCTTGATATCTGCTTTGTGCCTTGGAAAACGATTAAGACCAACTGTTAAGCAGCTCCCGATAGAGTTCAGAAACCTGTTAGACTCTGCGTGACACGTTCTTCTCAATTCAGTCATCACTCCTGGAATAACAGATGGAACTAATCGGGGGAAGCCACAACGATTTTTTTTCCCCTCCATAATTGTTAAAATATTATTTTTGTATCTGCAGACAGTTTGTAATCTGATCATTCTGACTGTGGAAACAGGATATTTTCTCTCTGATCTATCTCTTCTTAAATAAATCAAAACTATGAAGTTCATGCAATGCTCCTGAAAGTCAGCCACATTCTCATCCTTGGAGGCTATTGTCCTGTAATGATAGCTCAGGTACAGCATTTCAAGCTTCCTGCACTCTCTTGCCAGTGTGTCCTAAACCTGATTTGTAGGGATCGCTGTCATCAGTGAGAGGATAATTCAGAATCCATGGTCTGCCCAGTGCTTGGCCTAGAGGACTAATTGTGCAGTAACTTTTAGCAGAGTATTTCAGTGATTTATAAAGCAATCACCATGAAATTGAGAAATATTATTAATCTAATTTTAATTTCATCAGAGAGGACGAAAAGAACCCAGGATTCCTGATTCCTAGTCTCCTTTTCTAATCGTTGGATGTGCTCGATCAAGGAAATCTATTTTCACGAGATTTCTAGCCTGATTTTTTTTTTTTTTTTTAAAGTTAGAATATCACTTTGGCCTTTCGGATGCCTCTCCAAATGAAACGTCAGAATCTTTTGTGGTCTCACTGCTTGTATATTTCATGAAAGACTCTTAAAGGAATGGGAGAAAAGAATAACTAAACATTCATTTAATCCTTGTTTTATTTCTCATGTTAATGGTTTGTGATTGCAACTTGCATATGGTGGTAAAACTGGTTGCCCGTTTGAGTTCCATGTAATTTTACAGATTAAATTACTAGGAGAGTTTTGAAGTCTGAATTATCATTTAGGCTCCTGACCACAATTGCTTTAGGGTAGATTTTTCAAAATCATCTCACAATAGGGTTCTTCTCAAGACTGGTTATTCTGAGCCACACATTTATTTCAGGTTTTTTAAATAAAAAAATCCAATAATTTACATTTTTAACACATATGTATGTATATTTACCAATGTTTTAGCATTCTATGGCAGGTTTAGATCATCAGATTTGTTTACTTCATCCTATTACTTGAGAGACCCGGTAGTTTTCTTAAACTGACAATATGAATTAATTCTTCCAAAAAATGCTACCATGGCTAACCAGCAGTAAAAAAAGGTAGAGACAAAAACATATTCTTTAAAAATTGGGGGTCAGATCCTCGTGAGGAAACCGAACAAGAGCATAAGCTCTGGTACATCAAATATAAAAGTATGTCAGGCCAAGACCAAATTTGAAGACACAAAGGCTGTGTCTAGACTGGCAAGTTTTTCCGCAAAAGCAATTGCTTTTGTGGAAAAACTTGCCAGCTGTCAACACTGGCTGCTTGAATTTCCGCAAGAACACTGACGATCTCATGTAAGAAATCAGTGCTTCTTGCGGAAATACTATGCTGCTCCCATTCGGGCAAAAGTTCTTTTGCGCAAAAGGGCCAGTGTAGACAGCTCAGATTTGTTTTGAGCAAAAAAGCCCCGATCGCAAAAATGGCGATCGGGGCTTTTTTGCGGAAAAGTGCGCCTAGATTGGCACGGATGCTTTTCGGCAAAAAGTGCTTTTGCGGAAAAGTGTTCGTGCCAATCTAGACGCTCTTTTCAGCAAATGCTTTTAATGGAAAACTTTTCTGTTAAAAGCATTTGTGGAAAATCATGCCAGTCTAGACATAGCCAAAAAGTAGCAACAAAAAGTTCTTCAGTACATCAACAACAGGAAGCCTGCAAAACCCTTAGTAGAGGCACTGGGCAATCAAGATGCTAAAGGAGACCTCAAGGAAGACAAAGTCATGTGGGAGAAGATAAATGAATTCTTGCATTAGTCTTCATTGCAGGGAACGTGAGGGAGATTCCCCACATCCTGACCATTTCTAAGGTGACAAATTTGAGGACTTGCCCCAGACTGAGTTGTCAATAGAGGAAATTTTGGAGCAGATTAGTAAATCAAACAGTAATAAGTCATTAGGATGAGAGGCTTTTCGTCTAGGAGTTCTGAAGGAACACAAATATGAAATTGAAAGATTGCTATCAGTGGTTTCTAACCTATCACTTAAACCAGCCTCTGTACCAGATAACTGGAGCATAAATAACTTAATGTCAGTTTCATTAAAAAAAAGAAAAGCTCCAGAGGCTATCACTTGCTGGTAAACCTAATTTCAATGCCACACAAATTGGTTGATAGGACAGTAAATAACAGAGTTGTCATTAGACACTTAGATAAATGTGATATGTTGGAGAAGAGGCAACATATATGCTGATTTGTTTTTTTATAAAAGCTAAGTCTGTTAACATTTTTGGGGGTGTTAGCAAGCATATGGGCAAAGATGACCTAGTATACCTGGATTTTCAGAAGGCCTTTGACAAGGTCCCACACTAAAGCTCTTAAATAGGCTAAGCAGTCTAAGGAGATTGAACTGAAGGTCCTTTCATGGATAGGGAGCTGGTTTAAAAAAGAGAAAACAAAGGGTGGAATTAAATGTTCAGCTTTCAGAGTAGAGAGGGGGTGAATAGCAGGATTCCTGGGGATCTGTTCTGGGACCTGTGCTATTGAACTTATTCATAAATAAGCTGGGAAAATGGTGGAGCAGTTAACTGGCAAAATTTGTAGATGGTACAAAATTATTCAGGATATTTAAGTCCAAAGCTGACTGCAAAAAGTTACAAAAGGAACCCATAAAGCTGGGTAACTGTGTGACAAGATTACAGGTGAAACTCCATCTTAGCTGCAAAGTAACACACATTGGGGGGTGGGGTGGGGTGGGATGGGATGGGCGGAGAAATAAATTCCAACTGTACATACAAAATGATGGGGACTAAATTAGCTATTGCCACTCAAGAAAGAGATCTTGGAGTCATCAGAGATAACTGTCTGAAAACATCCACTCAGTGTGGATTGGTAATCAAAAAAAAGCCAACCATTAGGAAAGGTACAGATGATACAAACAAACTATAATGCCATTCTATAAATCCCTGATGCACCCAGACTTTGACTACTTCATGCAGTTCTGGCCACCCATCTTAAAAAACATATAATAGAATTGGAAAAGGAAAAGAGGAGGGTAACAAAAATAATTAGACATATGAAACAGCTTTCCCCTGAGGGGGGATTAAAAGGACAGCGATTCTTCATTTTACAAAAGCAGTGCCGAAGGTGAGATATGATAGGGGCCCATAAAATCATGCCTCGTGTGGAGAAAGTAAACAAGGAAGTGTTAGCCATGCCTTCCCATAGCTGAAGAACTAGGGATCACCTGATGAAGGTCATAGGCAGCAGGTTTAAAACAAAAGGAAGTAACTGCTTCCTACAAGGCACAGTGAGCCTGTGGAATTCATTGCTACGAGAGGTTCTGAATGCCAAAAGTGTAAGTGGGCTGGAAAATGAATTAGATCAGTTCCTGGCATATAGTTCCATTAATGGCTTTTAACCAAGATGGTCAGGGCCACAGTCCCATGCTCCTGATATCCCTGAACCTCTATCTGCCAGAAGATGGGACTAGGTGATGGGATGGATCACTCAAAATTGACCTGTTATGTTCATTCTCATTCTCCCAGAAACATCTGACACTAGTTGCTGTCAGAAGACAGGATACGGGGCTAGATGGACCATTAATCTGACCCAATACGGTTGTTCTTATGGTCTCTCTTAATTGGAAGGTAGATGATCACACATTTTCCCATAACTTCAAATATAGCTTTTCTGACTTTGTCCTACTGCAAGAACAGGTGAGGGGAAAATAAGTTGGTTTTACATAAAATGAAGAGAGTCGGTTGATTTACAAGCCTCTCTATGCTTTTTGCTTGTGTGTGTGTAATAGGAATGACAGCCACTTTCTGCCGTGCCTACTAGTTATAGCTGCAGGTGATGTTTCTTTCCATTGATGGGCATCACCCAGCTGAGAGAGACATTTGGCGTCTTCTGCACAGTTTCTTGCTAAGACTCAGAAGTGAATGCATGTGCATAAATAGGCATGCACTCACATCCGCATTCTTATTCGTAAGCCACACGCCTTAAGGAGGAAGATGATAGTACCAGAACGGAGCATGCCCTGTAACAACTCTTTTCATGTCTTGTAAGGCGCATCTGTGTGCCATAATACGCACATGCTGAAGTCATTTTGTGGTAGGTGTTTGATTTCTGTGGGCGGTTGCGTGATAATCATTGTATGTAAAGGTTCCATAGAAATTGTCTTGCATCCAGACTACGTGGTTTATGTATGTGGCTCTTGCTGTGCAGAGTCCATTCATATGGCTGGTGTTTAAATACATATAGTTAGCATGTTTACAATGAAAATTCCATCGGTTTTCCACAGAGGTTTGCACCGTGAGATGTGCATTATAACTACAGACACGTACGATTGGCCAATTATTCTATTCATTTATGTATCTTGATGAACGGCAAATTTGTTTTTGTAACCGTTTCTCTTCTGTTCATTGATGATAAGAGAATGATTGGAAGCGAATGGCTGTGAAGGAGCTTTCAGAGTTGCATGAGAGCTTTGTATTCTGTTGTGTTCATTTTGAATTGTAATGGTCTCTGAAGCTTCTCCTCCATTAAAACTCCCCTCACTTTGAGAAGATTACATGCTGCAGCATTTTCTAGCTTTCTAGGAACATGGGACTTGTCATGCTGGACCAGACCATTGGTCCAGGTCCTCTAGGGTGTGTCTACACAGCAATTCCATTATTCTGAAATAATTTTGAAATAATGGACGGCTTAGTCCGACTTCTGTAAACCTCACTCTATGAATAATAATGCCTAGTCCGAAATAGCTATTTTGAAATCAGGCATGTGTAGACGCTCCACTTCTACTATTTCAAAATAGAATGGCCCTGGTGAGGGGCTAAGTTATTCCTCCTGGGGCTCTCTATCGAGATAGCACATCTACATTAGGGAAGCCTGCCTCGGACTCATTTTGAGGCTTCCCTGAAATGTAGACATGATATTTCGAAATAAGGTATTTCGGAATAACTATTCTGGAACAGCTTATTCCGAAATAACTGCAGTGTAGACCTAGCCCTAGTGTCAGTGCCAAATGTTCAAGGAAAGGTGCAAGAAACCCTGAAATAGGCAGTTATGGGGCAACCTAATGTACAGAAACCTTCCTAACACATGCTCCGTTAGAGGTTGATTTATGCTCCAAAGCGTTAGCGGCTTAATCTTTGTTTGTTGTATATTGGTTGTTACTGTTGGTCATCTAGTGATTCTCATTATCCATAAAAAATGCACAGTTCTTTTGTGAATCCTGCTAAGCTCTTGGTCTTGATGAATCCTGGAAGAGGGAAAAAGGATCTTTTCTTTCGAAACTGCAAAGACAGAGATGTTGTGAGGCTCATTAGAGCTGAGAATCTCACACCATAGGTAAGGTTGAAACCCGTGTTCCATTATAGGAATTAGCACCCCCTGACTTGAAGTGGTTTCCATTATACACAGGGTGTACCATTTGGTTCAATGGCTCTCAGCACCCCCACTATAAAATTTGTTCCAGCGTGCCTGACTATCAGTGCGACATGGGGAAGATTGGCTCCCTGTTGTGTCTCCTCTCTTCATACAATATCAAGATGAGGAAATGACACAAGTGGGAGTACAGCATAGCGAAAGGGGCATTCTGGGTATCAAAATGCAAATGAGCACACCATGGGACTGCCCACCCTTCAGAATTCTTGTATACACTTTTTTCACATCAGGAGCATTGGACCTGGAGAAAGTTTTAACCCAGGCGAGGGATGGAATGCTGGGTACACACCTTCTGCCTCGTATGACTCATGGGGAAAGTAGCAGCTTTGTTCTGGCAGAAGTGGATCTGGGTGTATGTTGCAGCCCACTCATCATAAAGATCTGGAGGCCACAAGTGGGGAAAACCATCCACAGCCCTAACTTGGCAAAGCACTTAGAAAGGAACTCTTTGCCCCGGCCACCGGTCCTCCCAAATCTGTTTGTTCCCAATGTTCAGATCCCAGTGTTCCTCTGAGAAATGAGCACACCCAGTTTGTGTTTAAAAAATGATCAAATTATTAGCTGTGCCAAGGAGTAAAATATCTAGATAGGGAGAAGAGCTTTCTTTAATGGAAAGCACCACTTGCTTCCACCTACCAACTGCATCTACAGTCTGAAGCACCGTGACTCTTTACTCGCTGTGGCTTCTCCAAACTGTGGTGCAGTTGGGAATATTTAATTTTGAGGTGCTTAAAACTCGAATGCCCTTTCTTTACTGGAAGGAAAACGGCTTTGAGGATTTTCATCATTCCTTAGATTACAGGGCGGGCTGCTGCTCCCCTTGACTTCCATGGAACAATCTTCCTATGGGTTGGATCTCCCAAAACTGGGACTTCCTCATCCGGCAACATCCATTGTCTGGCAGGACCACGGGTGTTCCTGGACCAGAGAGTCCTGGCTGGGAGACCCAGTGCCAAGAGGGCTGGCGCTGGGGCAGGGACTGGTGACAAAGCCCCAGTAGCACAGCAAAGGCTGCGGCAGCTCCAGTAGCAGGCTGGGGACGTGGCAGGTGTGGTAGCGGGGTTGGGGCCAGAGAGGTGGTTGCTGCAGCAGCCCATGATAGCTGGGCTGGGGCTAGAGATGTGGCAGCCACGGCAACTCTGATAGCATGGCTGGGGCCAGAGTAATCCAGGGCCACGGCAGCACGGTGGGGGGGGGGGGGGGTGAGGGTGGGTGGTGGGATGGAAGCTGGCAGCAATAAGGGAAGGTGATCTGGGGAGCCGGTAGCAGGGAACCTACTCAGTTCCAGCAAATTCCCTCATTCGGGACCGGTCAAGTCCCAAGGATGCCGGACCAGAGAGGTCCAACCTATATTTTGTGGTCCTGACCCATAATCACCCTGCCATTAGCCTAGGAGGAGGAGTCCAATATATATTCTGGGCAATGTAGTTTTTGCCAGCCTCAAGGGTCAAACGGCATAATGAGGCAACTCAGAGCCATGATACAATTAGCTTGTTGTATGTGGTAAATACTTAAAAAGGAGCTGGCATTCAAAGGATGGCCTTTTCTTTTGCCAAGAGCCTGATATCTCAGGGTATGTCTACACTACAGCACTAATTCGAACTAACTTAATTCGAATTAGTTAATTCAAACTAAGCTAATTCAAACTAGTGCATCTAGACCTAAAAACTAGTTCGAATTAGCGTTTTGCATGTCCACATTGAGTGGACCCTGAACCGAGGTTAAGGATGGCCGGAAGCAGTGCCAGCAGGGCATCAGGTTAGGACTTAGAGCGTGGAGCTGCTGTCTCAGGCTAGCCGAGGGCTGTGCTTAAAGGGACCCGACCCCCACCCCGGACAGACAGTTCTCAGGGTTCCCCGCTTGCTTGTCTACCTCGATGAGGGACAGCAAAGCAGTCCTGGCTTGGAGTGCCCTGAGTGCCCACACTCAGCACATCACAGCACTCGGCCATCAGCCCGGCTGCACTTGGAACAGGCTGCCATCCGGGGGGGAGGGTCAATCGGGGGGCTGTCAGAATCCAGGCTGCCCTGCAGGAGACCTTCCACCCTAAGGAGCCCACAGAGCCACCCCAGTCCTCCCCATCGGGGGCTCATACCCCATTCCTCCCTCACCTCCTTCCACTTACTCCTCCCTAGCTCCCCTTCCTGATGTACAAAATAAAGGACACGTGTGTTCAAAAATAGAAACTCTCTTTATTTAACAAAACTGGGGGAGGGCGGGATTAGCCTCTGGGGAGACTGGGAACAGGAGGTGGGAGAGGGGAAGAGAGAGGGTGGGAGAGGGGAGGGGGAAACCTGGGAGGAGGGAGCTGGAAGGGGAAAGCCAGGGGAAGGAGGAGGGGTAGTATGAAACTATGGTAGGCCATATGTTCAGTACTGTGTACAGACGTGGTCTCCTCACCTCAAAAAAGATGTTTTGGCCTTGGAAAGGGTTCTGAAAAGGGCAACTAAAATGATGAGGGGTTTGGAACAGGTCGCATATGAAGAGAGGCTAAAGAGACTGGGACTTCTCAGTTTAGAAAAGAGGAGACTGAGGGGGGATATGATAGAGGTATATAAAAGCATGAGTGGTGTGGAGAGGGTACATAAAGAAAAGTTCTTCATTAGTTCCCATAATAGAAGGACTAGAGGACACTAAATGAAATGCATGGGTAGCAGGCTTCAAATTAATAACAGAAAGTTCTTCTTCACAAAGCAAATGGTCAACTTGTGGAACTCCTTGCTGCAGGAGGCTGTGAAGGCTAGAACTATAACAGAGTTTAAAGAGAAGTTAGATAAAGTCATGGAGGTTGGGTTCATGGAGTGCTATTAGCCAGGGGGTAGGAATGGTGCCCCTGGCCTCTGTTTGTGGAAGGCTGGAGATGGATGGCACGAGACAAATGGCTTGGTCATTGTCTTCGGTCCATCCTCTCTCGGGTAGCTGGTGTTGGCCGCTGTTGGCAGACAGGCTACTGGGCTAGATGGACCTTTGGTCTGATCCAGTATGGCCGTTCTTATGTTCTTATGTTCTAAACTCAGGGTCGGGGGTTTCACTGGACCACCTTGATTTTCATGCAAACCTGCTCCTGGGTTCGCATGTAGTCTTTGGTGGCCAGGCTGGCAGCTATCCTGCCTCAGACTGCCACTTTCCTGTGCCTAGTGCGGAGGTCGTGGACGTTGGAGGCCTCCCCCCAACCCTGGATAAGGTCTTCTTGCGGCCCCGGGCAGGCTCCTGGGAGCCACCACCTGGTCCCGGGAAGAGGCGAAGGGCTGGGTGGCAGCAGGTGGCTGGCTCGTGCCATTCCATGTGCAGGGTCTGCTGGCTGGGTGCTGGCAGGCTTGCACCTGGCACGGGCACCGTAGCCAGACCGTGCCCCTTTAAGGGCTCTGGGGCCGGGAGGGGGGCAGACGAGTTTCCCTGGTTGTGCCCAGAGTGGCCACCAGGGCAAGCAGGGAAGGGCTAGCCTCCCACTAGCTCGAATTAAGTGGCTACACAGCCCTTAATTCGAACTAGGCGTTGGTCCTCGTAGAATGAGGTTTACCTAGTTCTAATTAAGCGCTCCACTAGTTTGAATTAAGTTCGAACTAGTGGTTTGCCTGTGTAGCGCCTATGAAAGTTAATTCGAACTAACAGCTGTTAGTTCGAATTAACTTTGTAGTGTAGACATACCCTCAGTGACTCCGTGATTAGCTGAGTGCTGCGTGTTCCCTGTGGAGGCAGTACATGTGTGAATCGGTTCATGTCCCACACATGGTATTTCTTTGGGAGAAACCGGGAATGTGCCTGTCGAAGGAATGTGTATAATGAAACTGGGCTTCTACAGACCTTGGTGCCTTGGGATCTAAGCCCTTGACAAGTATTTGCAAATCCATACAAGACTCCGCAAGGTAGGTTAGCATCATCCCCTTCATAACAAGTAGGGAAATGGAAGGTCAGAAAGCGTAAGACCACGTAGTCAGGAAAAAGAACCCAGGAGGGCTGAATCTCAGTCCCTTGAATAGAATTGGGGCACAGCAGGGAATAGCTTTCGTCATAGTCTCTGTTTTTTTCCTTGTTGGCCAACGAGCACTATTGCCCATATGGTACCATTAAGGCCAAGAGTCGTCTTTGGAGGTGGTCCCCTCAATAGCCTGGAAAAAAAAAAAAAGCTAAGGATTAAGCTGCACGAAGATACCCTCATCCCTAAGTCTTCAGATCTTCGGGAGGGGGAAGAGTGGGCGGGAAAGTGCGAGAGAAACAATGGCTGTGTTTTGCTGGCTGCCAGCGTTTATAATGATGATTGTGATGATGATGAATAGCTGAAGGAATGCTGCGAGGGTTGTAGCCACTGATCTCCTGATGCTCATCAGCAGAATTTCAGTGCTCAGATGTTTTTACTTCTGCGGTGTTTCCCACCCTGCTCCAAGCAGTTAAGTAGCGCTGCAGCCAAGACCCAGCATGGTGGCTTACAGCTGCACAGCTTCCTAAGCACACTCCCGCCCTTTATTTTTTGGGTGGACTGAAAGCTGAGCAGTGGGAGGGAGAGAGCAGCAGATGTCGTCATGTGATATACATTGTTTATCTTTTATTTATTACTGCTATGTCTAGGGGGCAGGTTTCTGAGCTCTGCTCACAAGCCATGGAGCATGGTGCATGCTAGTCACAAGCAGGAGGAAAGGAAATGAAGGTATGTCTACGCTACAGCACTAATTCGAACTAACTTAATTCGAATTAATTTGAACAAAGCTAATTCGAACTAGTGCATCTAGACCTAAAAACTAGATCGAATTAGCATTTTGCTAATTCGAACTAGCATGTCCACATTGAGTGGACCCTGAACCGGGGTTAAGGCTGGCCGGAAGCAGTGCCGGCAGGGCATCGGATTAGGACTTAGAGCATGGAGTTGCTGTCTCAGGCTAGCTGAGGGCTGTGCTTAAAGGGACCCGACCCCCACCCCGGACAGACAGTTCTCAGGGGTTCCCTGCTCGCTTGTCTAACTCGATGAGGGACAGCAAAGCAATCCTGGCTTGGAGTGCCCTGAATGCCCACACTCGGCACATCACAGCACTCAGCCATCAGCCTGGCTGCACTTGCCGCAGGCTGCCATCCGGGGGGAGGGGGGTCACTCAGGGGGCTGCAGGAGAGCTTCCACCCCGAGGAGCCCGCAGAGCCACCCCAGTCCTCCCCATCGGGGGCTCGTACCCCATTCCTCCCTCACTTCCTTCCACTTACCCCTCCCTATCCCCCCTTCCTGATGTACAAAATAAAGGATATGTGTGTTCAAAAATAGAAACTCTCTTTATTGAACAAAACTCGGGGAGACTGGGAAAAGGAGGTGGGAGAGGAGAAGAGAGAGGGTGGGAGAGGGGAGGGCAACTAAAATGATCAGGGGTTTGGAACAGGTCCCATATGAAGTGAGGCTAAAGAGACTGGGACTTTCCAGTTTAGAAAAGAGGAGACTGGGGGGATAGGATAGAGGTCTATAAAAGCATGAGTGGTGTGGAGAGGGTGCATAAAGAAAAGTTCTTCATTAGTTCCCATAACCGAAGGACTAGAGGACACCAAATGAAATGACTGGGTAGCAGGCTTCAAACTAATAACAGAACGTTCTTCTTCACAAAGCAAATAGTCATCCTGTGGAACTCCTTGCTGCAGGAGGCTGTGAAGGCTAGAACTATAACACAGTTTAAAGAGAAGTTAGATAAATTCATGGAGGTTGGGTCCATGGAGTGCTATTAGCCAGTGGGTAGAAATGGTGTCCCTGGCCTCTGTTTGTGGAAGGCTGGAGAGGGATGGCACAAGACAAATGGCTTGGTCATTGTCTTCTGTCCATCGCCTCCAGGGTACCTAGTGTGGGCGGCTATCTGCAGACAGGCTACAGGGCTAGATGGACCTTTGGTCTGACCCAGTACGGCCGTTCTTATGTTTTTATGTTCTAAGCTCAGGGCTCAGGGTCGGGGGTCTCAGTGGACCACCTTGATTTTCATGCACACCTGCTCCTAAGTGGCCAGGCTGGCAGCTATCCTGCCCTAGATGGCCACTTTCCTGTGCCTAGTGCGGAGGCTTCCCCCGAAACCTGGATGAGGTCCACGATCTCCACGCTAGACCAGGCGGGCGCCCGCCTCTTGCGGCCCCGGGCAGGCTCCTGGGAGCCACCAGCCTGGTCCCAGGAAGAGGCGGAGGGCTGGGTGGCAGCAGGTGGCTGGCTCGTGCCATGCCAGGTGCAGGGTCCGCTGCCTGGGTGCTGGCAGGCTTGGACCTGGCACGGGCACCGTAGCCAGACCGTGCCCCTTGAAGGGCTCCGGGGCCGGGATGGGGGCAGACAAGTTTCCCTGGTGGTGCTCAGAGTGGCCACCAGGTCAAGCTGGGGAAGGCTAGCCTCCCACTAGTTCGAACTAAGTGGCTACACACCCCTTAATTTGAACTACTTAATTCAAACTAGGCGTTAGTCCTCGTAGAATGAGGTTTACCTAGTTCGAATTAAGCACTCTGCTAGTTCGAATTAAGTTCGAACTAGCGGTTCGCGTGTGTAGTGCCTATCAAAGTTAATTCGAACTAACGTCTGTTAGTTCGAATTAACTGTGTAGTGTAGACATACCCTGAGGGAGCATGAATAATGTAATGCAGCGGATATATCAGCGTTGTTGAGAGGTACCTCAGCTTGCACTTAGGGTATGGCTACACTGTGGGGGGTGGGGGAGAGTTCGAAGAAGGTATGCAAATTGTGCTTGCATTTGCATATTTCCTTCTGTTTTTTTTTTTCCGGAAGAGGATTTTCCAATATTTGGCCCGTCTACACGGGGGGCCAAATATCTGGAAAAAACCCTGTTTCGGAAGCCCCCTTATTCTTCATAAAATGAAGTGTACAGGAGGCTTCCAAAAGAGGGTTTTTTTCTGACATTTGTCCCCAAGTAGATGGGCCAAATATTGGAATATACTCTTTCGGGGGAAAAAATACGGAAGAAGATATGCAAATGTGAGTGCAATTTGCATACCTTCTTCAAAACCCCGTCCCCCATAGTGTCGCCATACCCCAAGTGACTAAAAGAAGGGGCTTTGAATTTTCCCCTTAAAACTTGAGATTCGGGTATTGTCTTCTGCAAAATAAGTGAGTCCAAGAGGCACAAACCATTGAGGTCTTCCGCACAGTGCTGCTGCTCTTCTTTAGTCCCAGGTTAGGAGCATGGGATTTAAAAACATATATAGCTGAAGAAGATGTGCCGGACTAACCAGACTGGGAACTTTCTTTCTACATACCAGTTCAGTAAGATTAGGTGGTAGAAAGGGCCTGGATGCTTCAGTGCATCTTAAATATTCAGGCAGTTTTTGGCATCTTTTCAATGACAACACGGTTTGCAATTGTCACGGTAAAAATTCTATGCATTAGAAGTCAATTAGAGCATGTCTGCACAGCAGCTGGGAGTAGCTTATAGGAAGCAGTTTTAGCTAGACACCTGCATGCATATTTGGTGGCTAGCCTCAACATTTAGCCGGGCTTCCCGTTATATTTGGTGTGCTAGTCTTAGGAGAGCTAGTGTGCAAGTCTGTCTGTGTAGATACATATGCTTCCAGCTGCAGTGTAGGCAAATCTAACTGCCACTGGGTGGATTAGAACCTGGCACCTCTGGAGCTTAGTATAGGAGCTGCTAAAGCTTGAGCTATAAAGCCAGCTGCTTTGCAGTGTATGCTGTAGAGCTCCCTTGTCCTTATCTCTTGCTGTAAGTGGTCTAAGTGCAAATACATGGGACAGTGAACCACACTAGGTGTGTGGATTACACATACCCTTAGCCAGGACAGCCTGATAGATCGTGTCTGCCCCGATAAAAAGCTTCCACTCAATATCGTTGAGTACCAGTCATGATATGCCCAGCCAGAGAGCAGCACTGAGTTGCGCAGAAGGCCTGTACCATTCTGCTCCACACTGAAGGGGCTATAGTGACTTTTCCAAGTGCCAAAGGAACTTTGAAGCTACTCCAGTCCCTGCCAAGTTTGAGTTCTCAAGGGGTCTTTGTGGGGTCAGTGACCTCTATAGTGGAACGCAGCAATAATTAGGGTTGAATTTACAGTCTGGGAGTAATTTCTGATCTCCAGCCTGTCACGGATTTCTGGGTACCATCAGTGGTCTAAATAACCTTTTCTCCACCATGTTTGACCATAGATAGTGATGATTTCTCTCTGATGCAGCCTTTAGAACCTCTAGACTGGGATAATGCCATGTGCGGTACAGGGTGCTTGTGGCGGGGCATAGTCTCCCCGTACTGAACAGGAGGGACTTTGGTATGAACTTATTGCATGATCTTGGTCTCATCGTTTAGGGTGACATTTTTAAAAGCATTCGGCGTTGGCCAAACTCTTCCGCCAGTGAAACCAGCAGTGAGTCTCATAGAAGTCTGTGGGATTAGAGATAGGTCGGCACGGAGTGCTTTATCCAAATCTGACCTGTAATGTTCTTGTTCCTTTAGCTGTAAAAGGGGAATATGCTTTCTATGCCTCATGGGGGTCTTGATCGTCTAAATCGATTCATGCTTAGGAGGGTCTCATACTATGGTGATCAGTGACTTGGTTTAATAGCAATTTATCTAAGCTTTTTATGACTATTGCTATAGAGCTATACAACGTGTGTGGTTTGGATCCTGGCTCCTTTTTCTCCTATAGGATTGGTTTGTTTCTGCTAACAGTCCTTAGACTTACACTCTGCAGACAGGGGTTTAGTTATAGGCCCTGAAGCCAGGAATTCACTTTCACCCATTGGTTCACAGGAGCTTGCTGGTCATCAAGACATGGTATAGGACATATCTGCTTACTCCTCTATATCACTTCGCACGCCTATATGATTTGGGCCTGGAACCGGTAGTTGTGGGAAATGTGGAGACCTTTATTTTGGCCTAGTTGCCTAGCTGGATTTTTGTCCCTAGTTTATGTCCATTCTTTAAATGCATGTGCATTCACTTAGGGTATGTCTACACAGCAAAGTTATTTCTAAATAACAACCCTTATTTCAAAATAACTTTCCTAGCATCTACACAGCCAAACTGCTATTTCGAATTAATTTGAAATAGTGGCACGCTTATTTCAAATTTGGTAAACCTCATTTTACAAGGAATAATGCCAAATTCGAAATAACTGCTGTGTAGACACTTATTTCGAAATAGGGGGCCTCCAGCCTTCCTAGGGTGCCCTGGTGGCCACTCCAGCCTCAACCAAGAACACTCCACTCCCTCCTTCCCTCCCCGGAGCCCTTAAAGGGGTAGGCTCTGGTCACAGTGCCTGTGCCAGCTCCAAGGCTGCCAGCCCAGAGCCAGCAGTCACTGCCCCTGACCCAGTGGCCCCAAAACATGAGCCAGCAAGCCACTGGCAGCCAGCCCTCCACTGCTTCCCAGGAGCAGTCTGCCAGCTCCCAGGAATCTGCCAGGGCCCGGGGAAGGCGGGCACCTTCCTGGTCCAGGTTGGAGATCATAGACCTTATTCAGGTTTGGGGGGGATGCCCCCAACGTCCATAATCTCTGCACTAGATGGAGGAACGCGGCTGTCTATGGCAGGATAGCTGCCAGCCTGGCCACCAAAGGCCACATGCGAACCCAGGAGCAGGTTTGCATAACAGTTAAGTTGGTCCAGCGAGACCCCCAACCCTGATCCCTGAGCTTCACCTTCTCCTTCTTCCTCTTGCTTCCCCCTTCCAGCTCCCTCCTCCCAGGTTTCACCTCCCCTCTCCCACCCTCTCTTCTCCCCTCTCCTGCCTCCTTTCCCCAGTCTCACCAGAGTTTCATTTTCCCCTTCTCCCCCCAGTTTCATTAAGTAAAGAGAGTTTGTGTTCATGAAAATACGTGTATTTTATTTGACATCAGGAAGGGGGGTTAGGGAGGGGTAAGTGGAAGGACGTGAGGGAGGAATGAGGCACAAGCCCCCAGTGGGGCAGACCAGGGAGGTTCTTAGTGCTCTTCAGGGTGGAAGCTCTCCCGCAGGGCCTCCTGGATGCTGACAGCCCTCCGATGGACCTCCCGAATGGCAGCCTGCAGCAAGTGCAGCCAGGCTCACAGCAACACGTCCAAGAGAAGCACCACAGTGCCCAGGGGCAGGTCTAGCTCCATGTTGCAGAGTGCTGTGGTGTCCTGAGTGAGGGCAACCAGAGCACACAGAGACAAAATGCTTTGCTGTCCCTCATCGAGGTAGACAAGCAAGCAGGAAAACCTGAGAACTGTCTGTCCAGGGGGGGGGGTCCCTTTAAGCACAGACCTCAGATCGCCTCAGGCAGCCGCCACACAAAGACACTCCTGACCTGATGGCCTGCCGGAACTGGTTCTGGCCAGCCTTAAATGTGATTGAGTCCACTCAGTGTGGACGCGCTATTTCAAAATAGCAAAATGCTATTTCGAAATTCATTTTGTGTGTAGACGTGTTATTTCGAAATAACACTGTAGTGTAGACATACCCTTAGAGATAATTTGGGAACACTCTTTTAAAGTGCCCAGTGGAATCTGAATTTTTATCCAAATTGCATTTTGAGTGCACAGTCTCTCGGAACTGAAGATATTTCTGTGCTTTGTATGAAAGCTCAAAATCCTTAGGTCGGTTATACGGAGGAGTCTGTGGGGAATGCAATGGGCAGTTTAGCATGTGCACTCAGCATATTTTACGTGCTCAGAAACGGGTCTCCCCAGTCAAAAAGTATACCCAGAGGAGAGATTTATTTCCGATTTTTTTTATTAAAATGTAAAAAGCTCTTTTTCTCACAGTGAATAAAGTAAATATTTTCCAAAAAGCAAACATAATCTCAGTGTACTATACTCAAGGGAGAGGGAGAAAGGAATACTTGATTCCAGCAGAACACTCTGTTCTTTTTCTCAGTTGTCTGGTTCTGGTGCTGGAATGTTAAATCTCCGGTATCTTTACACGGCACTGTTAGTCCGGGGTTGTGGGGCCTGTTTTTGTGGACATGGTGTATCCAGGCTGCATTGTAAACCTCGGTTTACGATTGTTGGACCCACATTTCACCACTTTGCTACTCAGACCTCCGGATTCAGATCCCTGGCTTAAGGTGTGTTCGCACTGCAAAATAACTGGGCTTGGACCTTACTTGCAGTGGGACTTGGACTCATCTCCTGCGTTGGTCCGAGGGCCCAGTCTTGAGTCAGAAACATTTGTGTGTGGATAGTCGGGGCTTCCGAGCCCTAAGCTAACAATGCAGCGCAAACAAACTCTGTGCCGGCAGATGGACAATTTTTGTTTGTAAAACTAGCTTTGTTGTGCTACGGATGGCTGGGCTGGCCCAAGATGTGTGGAGTGCTGAAGGTGCCGCGCTCCCTGCTGAATCATCTGTGTTTATGGCCTGTTCCCAAGTACCAGCATCGTAAGGGCCAGTTTCTTATAAATTCTGGGACGACTGATGTGATTTGACCACAGTATTTAGGCTGATCATAAGATCTCCCTTTTACATTGTGCCCTCCATATCTCTGCATTATCTCCACTATTGCCTCTTGTCACACACACCAAAGTTGTCAGCTCTTTGAATCAGAAGCCATTTCCTCATTGTTCGTGGCTTGTACGGTGGGTCACTGGCAGTTAACGGCTAGCTCATAACTACAATACCAAGGCCTGCCATCAGAGGGCACCGAATATTAACACCGCTCGTTAATTGAAGCAAGACTTGAATTTATTGTCTCTTAGTTCCTAGCTGAGTGCACGTTTCCCTGCGGATATAAGAACTTGGGGCCACCAAATGAAACGAATAGGTAGCAGATTTAAAACAAAAGGCGCACAGTCAACCCGTGGAACTCCTTGCTAGAGGATGTAGTGAAGACCTAAGAATGGAGGTTAGGTCCATCCATGTCTATTAGTGACGATGGGTAGGAATGGTACCCCTAGCTTCTGTCTGGAGGTGGGTGACGAGAGGGCTCTCGTGAGGATTACCTGTTGTGTTCTCTCCCTTTGGGGCATCTGGTATTGGCCACTGTTAGCAGACAGAATACTGGGCTTGATGGACCTTTGGTCTGACCCAGTATGGCCATTCTTATGGGGAAAGAAGCAGCAGCAGCAGCAGGTGAAGGATGAATTTGGAGTTGTCCTGTGGGGCATGGGGAAGCAAGATCCTGGGATGGTGCATGCACAGAGCCAATAGGACATTGAGGAGGAAGAGGGGAACAAGCTAGGAACAAGCTGTACTGAGCAAGCCCCAGATGGGAAATTGGGATTTTTTCAGTAGATCAGAATTTGACCCGGTTTTCATTAGGGATGTAAAATCCCATCTAATTGGGTAACCAGTTAAAGGTAACTGTATAACCGTTAACCACATACATGAGGTTGGGCGGATCGGGGAGGGAGGCTGCTCCTGTCCGTCTCGGTTAGAGCTCCCCGCCCATGGTGGGCCTCACTGGGCTAGAGCAGACTCTGCTGGCGGCGTTGATGAGGGGCTGCTCCAGACTCCCCTCCCTCCCTAATTTTCATGAGCCCGCAAATGGCACCCCACTTGATTCCAGCAGCTTCTTCCTGCCAAAATGCCAGGCTCCTTCCACAAAGCATGGAAGCACCAAGTGCTTTTTGAGGAAAACCGTTGGGAGAACATTTATAAGGGAAACCATTATGCACCCTGGCTGTGTCTAGACTGGCAAGCTTTTCTGCAAAATCATCTGCTTTTGCAGAAAAACTTGCCAGCTGTCTACACTGGCCGCTTGAATTTCCAGAAAAGCGCTGATGATCTCATGTAAGATCGTCAGTGCTTTTCCGGAAATACTATGCTGCTTCTGTTCGGGCAAAAGCCTTTTTCCGAAAGACTTTTGTGCAAAAGGGCCAGTACAGTTTTCCGCAAAAAAGCCCCAATCCCGAAAATGGCGATCGGGGATTTTTTGTGGAAAACCGCGTCTAGATTGGCCACGGACGCTTTTCCGCATAAAGTGCTTTTGCGGAAAAGCGTCCTGCCAATCTAGACGTGCTTTTCCGAAAATGCTTTTAACGGAAAACTTTTCCGTTAAAAGCATTTTCGGAAAATCATGCCAGTCTAGACGTAGCCCCTACGTTCCTGGATCGCCACCATGCCTATAATAAAGCATGTGTGTGCCCCGTGTATAGTAATCCTACCATAGAATTCCCCTCCCCCTCCTCCCATCTTTCCTCTCCATTCTCTGTGTATGTGTCAGTGGGTTCTCTGACCTTCCCCTCTGTGTAACCTGTGCGTGTTTGGTGCAAGAGCCATCTTCAGTCCATCTCTCACCAAGTGGATCAGCCTTGCTTCTTACCTCCTAACCTTATCCGCTCGTTCCAAATCTCAGCTGAATGCATGTTTCCTCCTCTTGTCTATAAATCTCTCACCCTTTGCTGTTATTTATCTAATTGTGTGAAGTGTTTTGGGCTACAGTTTGCATGAAGGATGCTGTGCCAAGGAAAGTTTGCACTGTAGATATGAAACTGTGATCTGTAATTTGTATTTCCTTTGCCATATAACTCAGGATTATTAAAATAAATGAGATGTTGCCAGGTGCTGTTATTAATATCGCGTAGACACACTGCAATTTGTTTTTATAGGTTCCTTTTGTCAATCCCTCTTTATTACTTCTCCATCTCGCTTGGTAACTCAGGATGCCTGACTAGTCACTTTCTGAGGACTGTAGCTATGGGTCAGGTTTGTGAAGATAAACAAGGGATTACCCCGACTGACTTAAGTATCTCTGACCCAGAGTGATCAGCAAGCTTTCTTAGGAGAATTTGATGTGTCAAAGCTTCATTTTGTACTTGATATTTTTTTTAATATTCAGAAACTTTGCAATTAGCTCTCAGGGGATCTGAAGCTCTGAACAGCTCATTGCTATAACACAGTGTCATTCCTTCATATCCCGTGGCTTTATTGTAATTCGGCAACCCTGTTGAGAGCCCCACCAAGGCCTGTGATCCAAGCTCTCTACCAATGACGATTAAAGAGTCATTAAAATTAAAATTGTATGACTGTAACGAAAAGGTGATATCCTCTTCTTGCAAGTTAAGCTCTATTAAATCATGCTTACGTCACCATGTCCATCTAGTAGTCTCATTATTTGCTGGAACACAAAGGAACGGAAGAGAGAGAAAGAGGGAGGGAGGGAGGTTTGTCTGCAGGCCGTCCTAGCATAGAAGATTTCAATGAAATGATGGCTGCTCATTTTTTATTAATGAGCTAGAGCATAATCTATTTTATATTTTCAAGAGTTTGTGGATTTGCTTGTGCAATATAAAGTCGTACTCCTCAATGAGCTTCAAATACCAAATTTTGCATAAACAATCCTGTCACTTACATTAGCGGAATGCACTATTTTTTACACCAGAATATGCTGGGTGAAAGGTTTAAATCATTATTTTTGTTTTTTATTGGAAAAGTCATGAGTATTCTGCTTAGAGTTCTTAAACATATTTGCTGACAGAATTAAAATCGAGTCACCTATTCAGCTGTCATTTTAGTGCAAAGAAAATGTTTCCTGTTACAAATCACAAAATAATTCAAATTAGTTACGGAAAGAGTAATGGAAGCGTTACGAGTTTCTGATTCAAATTTACGATGTATGGTAATTATTCAATACAATGAAGAATGCTTGAAATTGAAATCCTACACATTTAAAACTGTTCTTTTATTTTCCTTGCACAAGCAAGTTAATAAAAAATTCTATTCCATATATTTAATTTCTTGAACTTTCCTATGGGTGTAATCTTCGCAAAATGACTTTGCCTGGCCAATGATGGGCCTCACCAGCTAGTTCGCTGTCGATCGATGAGATACGCCCAGGGCGATAAGATGCATCTGCCAATGAAGGGACTTGTTGTTTCTTGTTTAAATAGGAACAAATTAGCTTAGTGGTAGTGCTCCCTGTATTTGACAGGAGGAGGGCTGACCAGCACCCAATAACTTATCAGTTAAACTCAGGTAGCTAGCAGAGGTGTTGGCCAGGGGGCCAGGAGAACCAATCGAGATAGAGGGTTGAAATTTGAATTGCACATAGATTTCTTGCCTGCTTTCTTTGTGTGGGAGAGAAACCAGGAATTGAGAGAGACAGAATGATTTAAACCCAGGCTGGATTACTGTGTCTCCAAAGAATTTGGGGTATGGGAGTGGACTGAACAAAAAGAAAATTGAAAATAAATAAAAGTGAATCTAGTCATGTTCAGTTATTAATAACATTCTCTTTATTTTGTGCTTTGGTTTGAACTGTTCTGTGTGAATCTCTGCCTCCTTTCCTCGTTTGCTACTTTGCATTGTGCCCAGGGACTTTTCTCTGTGTTTTAATTTGTTTTCCTTAGTTACTCTCTAACATCTAGCAACCAAATATGCTTCATCAGGTTTATCTTCTGTTTTGTAATAAAAATCACTTTTTTTTAAGGTGATGATTTGATTCTTGCGTCCTGGAAGGTCTGTCTGTTTGTATCTGCATACCTCCAGCTGAGGGGTCAGCTACCAGAGACTGCAGCTTGTTTTTTCTTTTCTCTATTCAAGCTCTTTTTTGAGTAAGAGCTTGAGGTACCCCGGGGGGTGGTTTCAAGTATTCGCTCCTGGTTTTTAAGGATTAAAAAATATCACTTGATAGGTGGCAGCAATTTCTCAAAATCTGTGTATTGTGATTCTGTGGGGAAGTTTTTATAACCAGTGCCTGTAGAGGCAGGTTTTGAAGCTCTCTTGCAACCCCCCCACCTTCCGCACTTGGAGTGCCAGTAGGGAACAACCCTGACACTCCTCAGTGCCAAATGGGACAGCTGGGTTAGGCTGGCCACACCAGTCTTCCATTGATGCTGCCAGTGAGGCTAGCGAGCACTGCAAACAGGAGGAAGGAATTCTGTCACTCAATAAATAGATCTCTGGTTGATGATTTGAGGAGTCCTGTCATGTCCTGCTTGGCTGGAAGAATGGTGGTGGAGGAACAAGGACATGGGGATGTCTATGTGTGTCTTTGAGGGAGTATATTAACGCCGATCCGGTTAACCTCCCTCAACCGCAGGAGGAGAGAATGCACATATTTCTGCTGTGGAAGAAGCCTTGCTTGCATTCTGGCATCTAGAATAGTGCGTACAACCGGTCCCCGACTTACGAACGAGTTACGTACCAAACACTAGGTTTACATTCAGATTACATTCACTTACGTATGGCCACGCTGTTCGTAAGTGCGGATTTAGTTCGTAACTCTGGTTCCGGCTGTATAGGAGGTTGGTCGTAAATATGAACAGTCGTAAGTCAATGCGTTCATAACTTGGGGACCGGCTGTATATGGTTGCGCAATGAAGAGGAGCCGTACTTATTGTTGATTGTGTGTGCTAGGGCTCTGAGGTAGTGTGGGATAGATGAGCCTCCCATTTAAATAAAAAGCCAAACCAAGACATGAAGAGGGTGCTTATGATGTACAGGCCCCTAGTGGGGACCTGGGGAGCACTTGCCCTTCCTCCCACAATAACCACCCTCTTGTACTTGGCAGGGATACACACAGATAAAGCTGTTGTAGCTGCCTTGTGCTGCTTTCCCTCAAGAGTCATTCAGTGGCTTACAGGAGTCTCGGTGCTCAGCATAAGACAAACATCCTTTCCCTGCACGTGGCTTCGACCTCCCCCATTCAGCATTTCCTTCCCTTTTACCACAAATTTGGCCCTCAGTCCCTCAGTGAAAACTCGTACAGGGTTGGAAGGAAATATTTTGTTTAAACCACCACAGTTGAGTTAAATACAGCAGTAGAAAGTTAGGCATGGGTGAGTCAGTTCTTATAAGGTAAGGACTGACCTGAATTTGTGAGGCCAAACTCAAATCTTTCTTAAGGTTCTAAAGAACTTCCATTACATCTAACTCATTATTTCCACTGCTGTGCTTCAACTCATGACTGGAACCTAAAGTAGCGAAATACCATAACGGAGGCTCTTCTAGTGATATTTTAAGGCTATTTTTGTAGGCCATGGATGTTCAACAAAGTATCCCAACTTTTAGATACTTTTATGCTACTCATCCAATTGTTTGGAGATTCACCAATTGCTATCAGAAGCAGAATCAATGTCACCTGTGATGTATAGGGGGGAGGGATAGCTCGGTGGTTTGAGCATTGGCCTGCTAAACCCAGGGTTGTGAGTTCAATCCTTGTGGAGGCCATTTGGGGCAAAAATTCATCAGGGATGGTACTTGGTCCTGCTGTGAAGACAGGGGACTGGACTCAAGGTCCCTTCCAGTTCTAGGAGATAGGCAATCTCCATTATTAATTATTTAGCAAAACAATGGTTATGGCTTTGCTTTGTGTATATTGCACCTTTAAGTCTCTAAAGTTGTGGCTCTTTGCAGAGATAGTCAGCCATTTCGTGTTGATTTCAAAGCAAAGTGTCGGAGAGCCATGGCTGTGTCCTGGAGTCCTTCCTCTCATTCGTCCCTGTGAATTTCATTCAGAATGACCTTTGTTTGAGATTATGCATTGCACTTTGTGAAAGGAAAAGCCTAACTTTTGCAGACTTGACAATGGGGCCTTGTAGAAATAAATGGTATATACCTATGTGTTGCATGCATCTACTATATATTTTAGAGAGTTTGTCTGTTGAACTCCTCCTAAACCAGTGTTTCTTAAACTGTATTCCGTGGCACACCAGTGTGCTGTGAGGCAGTCAGAGGTGTGCCGTGGAGAATAACAGAATTAAAAATGGCCACCCTTAAAGGGGCAGGTGATCTTTATTTTTTTTTCTTGCTCAATGACTTTTCCCCGACCCTTTTTTCCCCCGACCTTTTTTTTTTCCTCAACAAAAAATCCTTGGTGTTCCCCATAAAAAAAATTATTGTTTGGTGTTCCTTGGTCTTAAAGTTTAAGAAACACTTTCCTAAATGGAAAGAGCTAGGACCACCACTTTTGTTATACAGCTTTTTCTTATCATAACTTAAAGCAGGGTCAGGGTTCGGTTGTGCCAGGAAAATGGGATGTGACTGAAATGGGATTGCTTCTCATAAAACCAAACAGAAGAGACAGAATCACCAGGCAGGTGAAAGGGGCTTGCTTGGTGTATGCCCCCCCACCCCCAGCTGGGACTCTCCCAGCCTTGAACCTCCCACTCCCAAGGCAGCCTTTAAGAAGGGCATGGGGACTGACGCCCTTCCTCCATTACACAGAATTTGTATGGGGATGATGCTGGCTGTTCCCCTTTATCGCTGTCAGGGAGGTGAGGGGAAATTGCACAAACTTAATTGAGTTAAGGAGTTGAGCAATGCTGGGTAAATGTATAGGGTTGCCAGGCGTCCGGTATTGGCTCAGACAGTCCGGTATTTGCGTCTCTGTCCAATTACAAAAAACAGAAAATACCGGACATATAAAATGTCCAGCATTTTTTGTGTTTCACGGAAGGCCACTTGGGACATTTTTCTCTGCCACATCTGGTGTCTGGTGTGGTGATTTAAAGGTGCAGTGATTTTTTTTATTTTATTTTATTTTTTGGTGCAGGGGTGTTTTTTTTTTCTCAACCAATTTTTTTTCCTGCCATGTTCAGTATTTTTTGTGAAAGTATCTGGCAACCCTATAAATGTGTTGGTTGATTATATAGATAATGGTTTCTTTGGACATGCACACCCTTTGCTTTCTAGCTTGTTTGTTCTGTGTCATTTTATATAACAAAGTATACACATTTTATATACGAAGTATACAAACAAAGGATGAGCCAGATTGACGATGTGTGGCTTTTTGGAATCCTTTGGGACATACACTAAAAAGGAGACTATAAGGAACCACCAACGTGAGAACAACTGAGATAATGTTATGGAGTTCCTTTGTGAGCATTTAGTGATGGTGATATGATTTAAATGTCTGCTTTAAATAAATGAGGCTCAGCCAGTGCATTTATGCTCTACCGCGAGGGCATTATTTTAAATTCTTACCAAGGCCATAGCCTTATGATTTGCAGAAAAAAAAGAACATGGGCTATTTCCCGTAGCCAGGTCTATAATTGTACAGTGTTATCCATAGGGTTTAAAGGTAAAGATAGCTGTAGAATCTGATACACATTTGTAATGCTGTGCTGAAAATAAAGATGTTCTCCTCCTATGAGTGAGCTTCCTTTTCAACATTTCCCTAGCCTAAAAGTCTCTCCGAATGCAGGGATGTGTGAAGTAGAAAGTGAAATGAAAATGGCAGGTGCTGTTTGGTATTCTCCTCCTCGAGAAGAAAGATCAAAATGGCCTTGCAACAAAAGCCAGGGTTTGAAAGGGTTAACACAACACACACAGACCTAAAGGAATATTTTCCCCCTGTGAAATACGCAGCCAGTGTGACAGCAGTATTCCCAGAGTCAAGTTCTCCTTTACATTAGTGAATGTTGTTCCTAAAGCTTTAGCTGGGGTCATAAATGATTCATCATAACCACACCTTTGTACACAGTCGTCCACTTGATGTTCAGTCCGTGCTGCTACATCAAGCAGCCTTGGGGATGAGCTCTGCAGCTCCAGTTCAGCACTTTTCTCACGGTAACTATGTGACAGGGTGAAAGGCGTTTGAGTAACAAATGGCAAGTTGAAGGGAAAGGTTTCTCTGCTACCTCTGAGAGTGCAAATTAGCAATGTTTGTTTGTACTTTCTGTGCCGCCCAAGTTGGATGCGAACTCCTGACAGTCTGAATCAGAGGTGGGGGCTAAGAAACAGACAACTGGGTTCCTTCTCTTTGGAAAGGGAGAAAATCGAATGTGAACTTAAAGTTTTGCACTTCTGTTCTCACAGCACTTTGCAAACTTTCACTAGTGAGGCCTTTCAATACCCGGATGAGGTCTGTGAGCAAGAGAGACACATTTTAAAGACTGGCAAACTCAGGCCCTGAGACCCACTGTGAAATGCCTCAGTGTCCAACTGAGAGGTAGTATAGAGCTAGGGTGACATCCCAGTAGCATTCACTCCTCATTCCTGTGCTCTTACCACTAGACCAGTGGGTCTCAAACTTTTTGGCCTGTGGCCAAAAAATGCAGACCATGACAAAATGGGTGCAGGAGGGGGATGGGGGTCCGGGGTCTGGCTAGGAGGTAGGGTGCAGGAGCAGGCTGAAGGTGTGTGTGTGGGGGGGGGGGGGATCTGGGTGAAAAGTTGGGTGCATGAGTGGGGAGAGGGCAAGGGGGTCTGGGTGAGAGGTTGGGTGCAAGGGAGGAGTGGGGGTCAGGGTGAGAGGGAGGGCGCAGGAGCAGGGTGGGGATGGGGGTCTGAGAGGGAGGGTTCAGGAGTGGGGTGGGGGTGCTGGGTCTGAATGGCAGTGGGTGCATGAGGTGGATGGGGGTGCAGGGTCTGGGGTTGGGGGGGGCTTACCTGGCTCTGCCTCCTGCTGCCTCCATTGGCCATGATTCCAGCCAGTGGGAGCAATGAAGAAAGCCACCAGACGCGCGGTTTCTTGTGCTGCCATTCACCCAGCCGGGGGAGGGGGAGCGGCAGCGCACAGAGCTGCTTCCTTCCCCCGCAAGCCAGATCTGGTGCATGCGTCTTCCCACCTTCCTCTCCCCCCCCCCCCCACAGCCCCTCACAGAGGGAGGGGCTGGAGTGCCAAGGCAGCTCCCCACGGCAGAGGAGGGCAAGCCCCAAGCCTGCAGCCCACCTACCAGATGGTCACGGACCACTAGTGATCCACGGACCACCCTTTGAGAACCACTGCACTAGACTATGCCCTAAGGGATTGCAAGAGCTGATCTGTTTAGTGCAGGGGTGGGCTATAAGAGGCCCACAGAGCGGACATGGTTAGCCAGTGTTAGCCTCTGGCGGGCCACCGGCACTTTATTTACCTACACGGACACAGGTATCGGTACCTATCTGTGGCCACTTGCAGCTGCCTTTGGCCATGGATTGCTGTTCCCAGCCTGGTCTGCGCCCACCTTGCCTTAGAGGCCTTTCCCAGCTCAAATAATTCTGTGATCAAGCCAAATTGTTTAGGGAAGGAGGATGGCTTAGTGGCGAGAGTTCAGTTACTGGGTTCACTTGGGCCACAAACACTGTGACCTCTTGCAAAAGTTGCTTAGTCTCTCTGTGCCTCAATTTCCACCTGGGACCCGTGGATCTCAACACTTTCTGACCTTTACGTGGGGTGAATGAGGATAAGTAGGTTGAAGACTGCAAGGCCCGTAGGTATCATCACCATGGACCAGTGGTTTTCCAACTATGGGTCGCGACCCCATACTGCATCGTGGAATGTCAGGCACTGGGTCTCCTTGCTGCAGGGGGATCAGGTGACCAGAGGGAGTGTCCCAGACTGCAGGCCGGCATCTAGGTGGGGACGGGAGGTGGTGGGGGGGAGCACACTGTCCCTGCCCCGAGCACTAGCTCCATACTCCCATTGGCTGGAAACCTGCTGCTGGCTGCTTCTGGGGTGCAGCATGGTCTGCGATGCCAGGAGAGGCAGGAAGCCTTAGCATGCATCTGCACCGCTGACTGGGAGTTGCTTGAAGCTAAGCATCTCCGGCCCCAGCCCTGACCCTTCCCCAAAGCCGGAGCCCCCTCCTGCATCCCGAAGCATCAACAGTTTTCTTCAACAGGGTCATGAGAAAAAAAACTTTGAAACCTCTGCCATGCCATAGACAGATGTATTGATTTATTCTGGTGACAGAATCTAGAGCTAAGGAGGAGAATCTTTACTGGGCAAACCAGGAACTCTTAAATTAAATTTTAAAATATTTCACTCTTCTTCATGGGGGTGGGGAATGAAACATAGACAATAGGTTGGGTTGCCATTGCAAATGAATCCGGGTCAATGCAATCAGTTTGCCTTGAAACAAGGGAACTGATGGGAGAGCAGGGAGGTAAGGCTTGAAGGTGTTGGCTTTATAGCCTCTTTGTTTATTTAGCTGTCTAGAGGTTCTGTATTCAGTGATTTTAGCAGAGAACTCTCAAACAGTGAAGAACTGGAGATGAGGTAGACTCTCATCAATCTAGAAACAGAAAGTGCACGCTAGATTGTGGACCATTTTCATTCAGTGTAGGATTGTTGGCTGCAGGGCGTCATCTTGACTTGCTTCCAGACTACTTTTAAATGATTAATTTTTCATCACTCCTCTTAGAGTCTTCTACAGTTTCAGGGTAAGGAATGTTATCTCCACCTAACTCAGAATTCTGCAACTTTAAGCTAACTCCTGTAATGCAGGGATGCCAAGGACCTGGATTTCAGCACCAGAGCTATATATATCGCTACCAGGTCAGGAATAGTGAGCATGCTATTGGTTTTACAAGGACAGATATGGAATAATTTCCATTGTGTTTGAGTAGAAAGTACTGCACATAATTCATATAGCTCAGTCTTGGGTATTTGCAGGTTTAAAACAAAAAATTATTTCCACCCATAGATATTTTTTTTTATGCCAGACCAATCACAAACTTTTGAAGCATGAAATGAATTTCACTGGCCCTTACCAATAAGAACCTGTCCCCTGATATTGGTTTTTATGAAATGGCTGTAATCTTTGCAGGTAATGCTTGAAAGCTACATTCTGAAGTTCCACCTAATATTCTTCTTCTTGATTTATAGTGTTCAAACAGTAAACTGATAGTGATTGCAACCTAGTGAAGACTCTTTGCAGGATGATGGATCCTAAACTGTAACAAACATTCTTGAGGGGAGAAACTTGGAGCTAGTAAGAGAGCAGGTGGGAGTTCCAAAAGTAGATACCAAGGAATCCACAAACAGAGTAAGAAGCTCCTTTGTTCCGATCAAGATTGGAGTGTTCTATTCTAGTATTCTATGACTCTGTGCTTCTCAATGAAACCAATCCAGAGGTTTATGATGAATTAAGTTTCCACTTCCAGAGCAACAAATCTAATTAAAAGCTGATCATCGTACTAGGATCCAGAGGTTTTGGCTCAGACTGAAGTTTGGATCTGTATCTGACCTTTTCATCTTGTACCCTTTGTAGTAGATTGTATTTTTTAGGGTCTGAGCCTGCAAATACCAATGCTAGTACTTAACTTTAAGCAGGCAAGTTCACCTTTAATGAATGTGAGCTAAATTTGTTGTCTTTATTATGGTTTCTCAGCCTCTAGGAAATGTGCCCTTTTCTCTCCTGTCTGGTGTCTTTTCAAACCATGTGCATTTCTTGTGTTGGGCTCATACTGTGTATGCCAGATCAGATGTACTTTGGGATATTGATGTGCTAGTTGATACATGGACACAAAGAGGGGAAAATCAATCCCAACCAGGAGAGTTTAAAGGAGACTATGATGCTAGTGCCAAAGTGGTAAAATCTCCCGGAAACCAAAATATTATGTGAACTTTATGGCAATGTGACCTACCCCAAATGATTTTCCTAGAAAGATTCCTAGAAACTCTCCCTCTTCTCTCATAATGGAAACTTTCTTTGGATTTGATGCTAAACATACCAACAAGGCAGCTCTGATTGGTGCTAGCTAGCAAAAGGCCTCTTTTGTTCTCGTTGGAGTATCTAACCTCTAAATCTATTTAATACCCTTTCCCTGGTTGTCCATCATTATGACACATGATTTTCCAAAGGATTTACTATTAGTTAGCAGCATAGGGCTCTCTCCCTGGGGTAGCAGCTACTTGCAGTGAAGAAAATGCATGTTCAATGTAGCAATTTGTCTTTTTTTATATATTTATTATAAGAGTAAATGACTTATTGTGGGGGACTTCAATATTATTGCAAATTAGGTGCTACAAACCAAGCCGTGCACATTTATTATGTTTCCAGGCATACACAGCATGCATAGCAGTTCAAAAATCAGCAGTCATATTATAGCTTGGCCCTTTTCTGGGCAGCTACTACTTGTAGGTATTTTTGTAGTGTGACTGTTCCATAACTCTTCCTACTTCAAATGAAAGGGGGGGGAAGTTTTGTCACCAAAGTGATTGCTATAAAGAGACTTTGATTAGCATGAGGGTGTGCATTATAAACTCTTTGAAGAGTTAGTTCTCCAAAATACTCTGGGACCCATTGGCTAATGAATATACAGTGAACAACGGTTGTTCTGTATTCCTAGCATAATAGTGATTTATCAACTGTTTCCTTTCTCTCGCTCTCTTTTTCTGTTAGCAATAGTAACTTTTGAACTTGCCTTAATTATTAGTTGTTCTTTTATTCAGAAAAGTATAGAAACCGAAATCCCACTCTGAGCTCCGATTCAGTGTGGCACTTAAGCACATGCCTAACTTGAAATCAGAGGGATTATCTCTATGCTTAATGCTAAGCACATGCTTAAGAACCTTGTTGAATCGGGGTCTTTGATGTCAGGGAAGAGTGAGGGCTTTTAGCTTGCACATCAGAACCTGTGGATGTAATGGTCTTTTTTTTTACTTTGGGGCCAAATTATTTCTGGAAGAGCTCTGCCTGGATGATTTCACCTCAAGATGTTCTGAGAATGGATGTTCTCCTCTTCGGGGGTAAAATCTTAGGAGAGCATCTTGCCAGATTTTGGAGCTGCTGATTCAAAATCAAGCCCAACTTGCTGATGCAGCCTCCCTCCCAAACCATGATTTTTAGCCAAATCTGGATGCAAACGCTGCCCATTTTGCTACCACTATGGAAAGGTAAAATTTGCGGGTGGGGGTGGAGAATCGTCTCTGTAAAACAGCAAAGAAAGTCCTTTCTTTAGGCCACACGATCTCCTTGGCTCTGTCAGCATTTCCAAAAGACAAATGCATAAGCAGCCACAGTCCTCCTGCATCTCTCCTTTCTCCGCCCCCACCTTTTTCTTTAAGAAAGCCCATGTGTCATGTTTCATGTAACACGGCTTACATTCATCATAGATGACCTGTATCATCTGTCCTTGTTGTTGTTTATAGTCCCTTTACAGGCTTTGTTTTCTTTGGGTTGAAATATAGCACATTAACGAGGTATCTGTTCAGTGGTGTGCAGCCAGCTTATGAAAGATGCCTTGGTAGCACTTGAACTAGTTTGTCAACAGCTAGGATTTTGGCAGAGGCAAGAAAAAAACCAAATTCTTGGCTACTGATCGACTGAAAATCTACAGCATGAAGCATTTGTAAGCACTGCTTTTTTTATTTGGGGGGCAGCTATCAGAGCTACAAGAGGCTTACTCCAAGCTACAGTGAAGCAGTAACTTCTGTCGCTTTCCAGTTCACACCCAACCATTTTTTATTATGTTGACAGTGTTTGTGCGCATACCTACAGAGCCCGATTCATAGCCCTGTTCTGGGAGTAGAGTTGAAGTCCACATGTGTAACACTCTGCAAAGGTAAACAGTGTGGCAAAATAATATTGTCTGCGTCCTATACTTCTACTGACACAAGATGATGCATATGGCAACCCCATCTAAAGTGTCGTATGTTGAAGAGACAAAAATGAGAGGTTCAGTAAGAGGAACTTCAAAAAGAGGAGCTGAGGAAAAAATGAAGGTGCAGGTGATGACAGCAGTTGGAGTCACTACTATGTGTGCTGTTTCACCCGATAAAAGTTCTTTATATCAGGAGAGAGATGGAGAGTTTGTGTATGAATGCAGCTCTAACAGTCTTCACTCTGCAGTACTGGCTGACATCTATGCAAATAGTCTGTACCTCTTTACTTACGATACATCTGAAATACAGTGTGAGTTATTCATTTACAAGCCACCTTGCTTCCGAACCAAGGATTGTTTGACTGGCAATGGCCACTTGTACTTGGCTTATCATAAAAATGTTACATTTGGTCACTTGAAGGTGCAGTGCTATCTGCTAAAGTGTAGAGTCTCTGTTTACTTGAAGTATCAGAGCGGTAACCATGTTAGTCTGAATCTGCAAAAGCGATGCGGAGTCCTGTGGCACCTTATAGACTAACAGATTTATTGGAGCATAAGCTTTCGTGGGCAAAGACCATCTGACAAAGTGGGTCTTTGCCCACGAAAGTTGATGCTCCAATAAATCTGTTTACTTGAAGTGGAAATTACCTTCCCAACTCTGCAAAACTTTTGCATAACTTACTTTGCTCCAGTGCAAACAGACTAACATGTAGACTTTTGCTTTACAGAAGTTGGGAGATGGCATTATGGTGATCCGAGCAGACAGACTTTTCCCCCACTTTTTGTTTTTCAGGAAAAAATGCAGATTCTGCAATACTGAAACTTTTTACAGATAGATCTAGATTTCACTGTATTTGAAGAAAACTTTTTAAAAAATCAGAAGGATCTAAAGATGTCATTCTGCTATATTAATAACGGAACATTTTGGTTCAAAAAATCTTTGTTTCAAAATTTCCTTTACTCTTTTTTTTATTTTATTAAAAAAAAAAACCAAAGCATGGTCAAAAGCCAAACAAAATATTGAATTCGGCCTCCATCTGACATTTTTTGGAACTTCTCAATTTGCTGAAAGTTTTGAAAAATTGATTGTGGTCTTACTTAAAACAGTTTCCCTCCTGTTACTGTGGGATTGAGACTGCATTAACATATCAGTTGCTTGCCCAGTTCTGATCAGAATTCTGTTCTTGGCTTTGCCCCAGACAATACTGTTTCATTGCCTTAAAAACAACTAATTAATGTTAGTGCAGTAGGAGCCTGATCCAATGCCCATTGACTTCAGCGGAAGGATTCCTATAGACTTCAATGGGCATTGATGTCCTTGTTTGCAGTGTTCTCTGTATCCGATACATGAAGTACAAGGAATACTTAGATCATATTGCCTAGATATATAAGGCACAACTGGAAAGATTTTAAGAGCAAATTTTGTTAATCCCCCCTCTCCATTTTCTTGTTTGTAAAGCAGGGAAATAACATATATTTACAGCATCATATGAGAGACATGTAAAGGTTAAACAATTATAAAGGGAGTCAGATGGAAGGTGTAAAATAAATAGAATGTAATCAGAATTGACATAGTTTGCGGGCAAACATGTTTGGAATAATTTTACTTGCATGTGAGAGCTTTCCCGCATAATAGACTAGTAATACAAGGTTGGAGTACCTAGTGCAATGACTAAACATAAAATATGCATCTTGAAATTCATCTGAATTTGAACAGCAGAGGTACACTTATGTCTCCGAGGTCTAGACTGTGATACTCAGAGTATTTGTCCTGACTTACTCCACAAAGTGGTGCCATTACTCCTATTGATTGAAACATTGAAGTCAAAGGTTTCACCATCTGGTCCAACATCTCCTCTCCCTTCTTCCCCAATTTGGAACGAAAGTTTCCCAATGAAGTTTTGGCTTGGGCCCAAACAAGTGGAGCGATTTTACTTCATCATATACAGAAAACTGAAACGGGTATGAGAGAAGGGAAAGACAGAGAAAGTTTACTCTGTCAACTCTTTTTTATCAGGAAGTAATCTGCTACATAAAAATTACTGTGAATAATTGTGAGGCAGCAGAAACTAACAACACAAGCACACCCAAAGACTGATTCCTACGGGGAAGTAATGGCTACGGTTTTTGTACATTCTTCACTAATTAGTCTGACGTTCATTCCATGTTGCTGGCTTTTTAGAAGCCAATGCTGCATGTTAACCTTTGTTTGTGTTTGCCTGTTGTAATTAAAAGGTTCTGATCTTCAAATTACTGCACTCATTACATGACATGAAACGTAACTTTTAGCCATAGGTTGAGCCTCTTGTTTGACTTAACATGCAGCTGAATCCATAGGTGACATTGCAGGGCTTTCTGATTGAAAAAATTGCAAAAAAGGCAAAAAGCTGCTGGTAGTGATTTTGTTCCATTTTATGGTTGCTTTCTCATAATTCATGCAACATAGTACGTTGGAGCAGAGTCTATCACAAACTCTTCCAGATGTATTTGAATGCTAGATTGTCTTTAAAGTTTTAGGAATCGATGGATACAGTATTATCCACTTAAGCCATGCTTTTTTATACACAAAATGGAAATAATGGCACCTTTCATGTTTGCAACTGTGGCCAATATAAACTCTTGTTTCAGCTGCTCTTCATTAAACAGCGTAATGCTTTAGTTGTGAAGTAGTTTTTTGCATTATGCTCTTATATTTACTGTTGACTGAAATGTAATACTTATAATTAGTTGCAAGGAATGTTACTCTGTCATCCATTTGCTGCTGTGACATTCACTTAGCTTTTTTAGGAAAGGCTAAAGTAATATTCATTTATATTGAAACGCTCCACGATGCCACATAAACTGCTCAAAATAAACCGTTTTTGAACAAAAGTCATTTCAACGATAGAGTCAAGTTCCTAGAGGACATTGTCTCCTGCCTAGTCATGGGTTGGCAACAGGACATTTATTTGATAGTACCTCTCAGTTTCAGACGGAATAAATTTTAACACGTGACCAGGTTTCTGCAAAAATATGTAGGCTATTGTGTGTTTAAGGTATAGACTTGGCTGGAATATTGTTATACACAGCAGTCTGCATAAGTGGATTAATAGGATTGCCCCAAACTCAAAAGTCCTTACTCAGATATAATTCCTAATGCTCCGTCATTGCTCATGTGTTTGTAAAGTCAGAGGGAGTTTTGCATCTGTGGATTTGGCCCATCCTGTGTCTTGCTCTGTGATACTATTTTTCTAGAGATGCTCTGAATTAGGCAGATAGGGCCTCTAAACCCATCAAAATTGATGGAAAGACTCCAAAACTTCACTGGACTATGGATCAGACTCACAGTGGCTAAAGCCTTTTAACTAAAAAATGAGATTCCTTAGCCCTTTCCTCCATGCCCCTGTCTGATAAATATGGGTTAGTCTTCATGGAAGAGTTAACCCAAGTCCAACTCAGATGTTGCCATCAACCCCCCTCTTCACCTCCCTCCCCTGGCCGCCAAATCTCTTACCTTAGTTGGGTGATGCTTTTAGTGTGGGCTTCCTTGTTAATCTGGGGCTGTAGGCTACCCATGTGAAGCCTCCAGTTAGCCTGGTAACCCTCCCACTTTGCAATGGGGACCACAGGCTAGATCAGTCAAGTGCCGATGGTCCACCAGTGCCTCCGTACAATCTCCTGCATGCTCAGGATCTCCCACAATTCACTGTGAAAGAATCCCAGAGCAGCTCCGCTTACTGAAGCAGAAAGACCCATGGGTTATGTCCCCCTAGTGACAGACACAACAGGGCAACACCAGAGAGGACACACTAACCCGGGTATGACTTTGCAGTGTGACTATTCACACTCGTGCTAGGCTGAACCAGTTGCTCACTCGGATGCTGATCACATGAGTAACTCTGAAGTGAGGAAGCGGGTCTGGCCCATGAAAGCTCATCATCTAATAAACCATCTTGTTAGTCTTTAAAGTGCTACATAGTCCTGTATTTTGTTTCAGCTACACCAGACTAACACGGCTACATTTCTATCACTATTCTGAAGTGAAGACATTGTGACAGGATCTCTGGGGTGCAGCCTGGGGCTGTGGGACCGCTCTGCCTCCTGAACTCTCTCCAGCCTGAGCTGCATCTCCCAGTGCCAAGCTAGTGACCAGCAGCACCCTCCAGGTGCTGTTCCCACTCAGCATCACAACTGCACACTCCCAGTGGCTAGATTGCCCGAATGCTTCTGGAGTCACTCATGAATCTCTCAGAGTAAGGATCCAGGCAGATCACCACTCCCACCCCTCCCAGGCCCAGCACTGCATCTCTGGGATATACTGTCTTGCACTTCTCAAAATAAGCAATGCAACTGTATTAATTGGTTCACCACTTCAACAATAGAAAGTAGATCTACACCAGCCTTTGTAAAACCCTGGAGGAAATTTATCAAGCACTTCAGGCAAACTCACTAGTAAAGATAAACCGTAAAACAAGCTTATAGACTATAAAATACCAATTTTAAGTGACTATACGTGGTAGGTAGAAAGTCAGAGCATAGCTAATTCCAGAATTTTTTGGGCCTTTTAAAAGGCCCTTTCTATCTTGCTCAAATCCACCCTCTGTCTTAACTCTCATTCCTGAACCATCTTTTGTCTCACTCAGACGCCCATACAAACAGAGCTTATCCTTCTAATCTCTCTTCTGAAGTCCTAATTAAAACAAAATAAAAACAAAACAAAACACCCTGGTTTCATTTTCCCTCTGGTTCATCTCTTTGTTTCCTTGCTCAGTTTCTAATACTGGTTTTTCTGATGTATAGGAAAATCTTACAGTGGTTCTTCTCATATTTCTGTACAGACATTAATTCTGGGTGGCGACTTAAAACAAAATGAGAGAGCGAGCGAGTTTGTCTCCTTAGTTACAGGACAGTTAGTTTGTCTGCATTGAACATGAGCAAGGCTGACTCTTAAAGAATGCACTGTAATTTGTCTCGTGCCTCTAATCTGTGTAACTGTGAATGGAATCAGGAGTCAGTTTTGATTTTTGCAAACATATAGGCAGGTGGAAGTTGAGTGTATTGTACAATTTTGTAAAACCATTTAAATCTCCCTAGCATGTGAAGTCTCCAAGTCCAGAATATTTAGTAGTTTAGACTGAATTTTAAATGGGCTTAAGGGAGTTAGGTGTCCAAGACCCCATTCTCATTCCTCACTTATCAGCCCTTTGCTCCCCATCTCCATGACAAGAGCCATCAAGGAAAAATAATGGGTGTGTTAGTGTGTGGTATGGTCCAAACTGAGCTCCAGCCTGGCCTTTGGATGCATGCATATGCGTGCACTCCTCCCTCCTCCCCCCCAGTTCCTATCATCTTCAGGACTAGAATCTCTTGTTAGTCAAAAGTCAAGTCTATGAACCTGCTATGCAAGTTGAGCTGAGGATAAAAAGAACTGCATTTAATAAGTATCTGTATCCTTGGAGACTCAGCTTCTAGTTGCCCTAATGGGTTTGCCTCCCCTTAGTTAAAAAGACTCAAAGAATGAAGGGTTAATTTTAATGAGAACCTCACAACTGCCCCCAGCGCTGGTCTGGGTACCAGGTGGCTCAAGGTGAGCGCCCATAATTGGTAGATGCTCTTGAAATGCCTGTTTAAAGGTTTTGAGTACCAATACCCTCTCTGTTCAACCTAGTCTCGAGAAAGGTACCAATTTGGAGTGTGGCTTACCTCAAAGTCACGGGTCACTGTGCCAGATAACGTTGCCAATGCACTTCTAGTAATAGAGGATGGTGTGCCACAGCCTATTTTATATATTGCACACACCCAATCATCAATGGCTTCCTGCTTGGGAACTGTGGTATTGAGGCACATTAGCCAGAACCAATAAGGCATGTAGACACATTTACACCCATCAAGTCAAGGCCAGGAAAATGTTGGGCCAATCCCATAGAGAAACTAGTAGCTGGGCCAAATAAGAGTTTTCGCACAAGGGCTAGGGTGGCTTGTGGAGAAACTTGGACCAACACAGGCTTATGCTGGTAACCATACTACCGGGAACCTAGCTCAAACGTTGACTGGAATCTGGGCCAAGAGGCTTATCCCAGTTCCCAAGAGGGGTGACAAGGCCGAGACCTGGGGTAGGTGGGGGTGATGGCTCTGTGCTCCTGGAAGGGGTGGGACTTTGGGCAGAAGGGGCGGGTCTTGGGCAGCCAGCCCCTTATTGCCACCTCCCCTCCCCGCTGTAGTAGCACTGGTGGCAGCCGGAAGCCCCCAGGCCCTTTTGAATCACCAGACCCCAAAGTAGTTGCCCTTGTTCCCTCCCCTTCATCGGAGGGGGGGGGGGTCTCTTCCTGTTCCATTATATATATGGAGGCTGATGTCTTTTGTGGTTTTACTTTTATCCCCAGCTTAATACTGCCACATGGTTTTGACACATTAGCGTGCTATCTGTATCTATCATGGAGCGATGAACCTGAACCAATACCATAGAAGAGCACAGCTCTTCATTTTGGGGCATTTGAAGTGGATATTTGGAATCTTTGATAGTGGACAAGGCCGTGTTGCTGGGTCTTCATTAATCATGTCTTAGTGAGCCCATCATTTTGGAATCGCCTGTCCCATCAGGAGCAAAAGCCAAGTTTTTTAGACTTGCCCCGGAGCTGGTAATATGGCAGGAACAATCTTAGACAAGAGGGCCTGCTTCCGGATTTAAAGCAGCTTGGCACTAGTGTAACTCCATCGACTTCAGTGATGTTTTGCTCCCAGTTTCTACCATGGTGCATACAGAATGCAGCGGCCGCGATCTATGTCCTCAACTATGGAATCGGTGGAATGCATGAAAGTGAAGGCGAGTAGTAGAAACAGCATATGGTATTTCCATCCTACTGTGCAGGAGTGCTTGGGAGCATTGTCATAGAGCTGTCCAAGTGCACCCCTAGTTTTCAGGCCAGGTGGCTCTGACAGCCTGTTTTGTGCAGAACCTCAGCATGTGCACTGTAGACAGCTTTATACCCTCCTTTCCCATCCCCCCAAGGGAAAAAAATATTGTTAGGATCTGAGCAGCACAGAAGCCATATGCAGCTGTGCCTGCCTGTTCCTAACATCCTGTGGTAGGGCTGTGTGGCTGCACATATTCAAGCTTGTTGTATAACCGGGGTGGGGAGCCTATGGCCCAGGGGCTGAATCCAGGCCCTGGCTTGCCTAGACCTGGCCCCCAGGGGTCAGAGATCCCCCCCCCCCAGCATTAAGGAGCTGGCACTCAAGCCTTGTGGCCCCCTCCTGCCCAGACTCTGCACCCCACTCCACTCCTGCACCCTACCACCTTCCCAGGCCCACCAACCCCCAACCCACTCCTGCAACCTCCTTCCTGTCCTGACCCCACACCCTAAGCCCACTTTCCAGCAGCCCCCTCCCACATACTGCACTCATTTTTGGCCCAGCCTCGGGGCATAGGTGGGCCCACAATATATAGTAGCCCCTGCTCTAGAACAAGGTAAATGATTTCACAGTGTAAGTTCTATAAGTGCCAAGAAGGGTCACTTTGTGCAGTGCTGTAGACTAAAGAGTCCTCCATAGTTCTCTCTGGCTGAGTTGCCAAAATGCTCAAGAAGGACACCAAGACTGCCGGTGGCATTATTAGTGATAAACAGGCTCACCGACAAAGAGGGCAGTTGCTCTGGGGCCCAGTGATTCATAGGGAACTGTCAACTGTACAGAACAGCTGGCGTTTCCATTTGGGCACCGCACACCCCTGGCAGGGTGGGGGTAAGGGCCGAAAAGCTTCACATGTTCCCAGGCTCTGATTGGCTTACGGGGGGGGGGTCTTCCCGCCTTCACGGGTACGCGGCACCTAGCGGGAACCACCAGCTGTTCCAAACAGCTGGGGGGTTCTCTCTATGAACTGGTGGGCTGGGGGCAGGAGCAAAGACTTCACACGCTCCCTTGGTCCCCGGGTCTATAGACGGGGGAGCATGGGAAGCCTTCTGGCCCGTCCTTTCTGCCTGAGGCCCCACCCCTTCCGGGGCAACCTGTCGCCACTTCAGAAATTTGTGACGTGGCCCCCCCTTCAAAGTATTGCTCACCCCGACACTATATGTCCCTGCTTGCACTTTTTTCCTCCTTTTTAATTACTGGAGGAATTTAGTCTTACAGCCCTAACCCATTTTTGTATTACATATATCATCTGTAAAATCTTGGGCACTGTAAGTGCATTCCTCTCCGTTTTTTATCTGTTACCAGTATGGACTTGACACACAGTAAATTAGATCTCATTCCATCCAGCAGAGGGCATGGCTATGCATACATACTCACCAGCTCGTGTTCCGTGTATCTGGCTACATACATAGCCAGATACACGGAGTTTCCTTCAAACAGAGATATTTCATGTAGCGGAGACTTTTTGACCAACAAACTACAAGCGTCATTTGCAATAGTCCATGTTCAAAGAAACCAGATTTGAAAGCATATATCACCAGTGTTAGTCCTGTTATAAAAGACATGAGCATTCACTGGGTTAGGAAGTGGTGTTGCTTACTCAGGTGAAAATCCATGAGCAACAATTTCATTGGCCTATAGGTGGATTAACCATTTCAAAATAACCCAGGCAACTGAAATATTTTATTCATAATATCATAGCAACTAGGCACCCCCGTCATGGAGAGTGACCCCATTCCTTGCGCTAGGCCCACATGATCCATTAAAAGGGGTGGGGTAATCTGTGATGGCCCCATCTTGTAATAAATGTTTCGTTTTTATGAGTGTTCATAAAACAAGCTGACACAGCCAAGTCTTTCATGTATTTAGATTTTTAAACTCTCTTCTCTAGATGGGCACATCACATGGTCTGAGGATCCCTTCCAGTATTTAAAACACCAATGAAGAAATAAACACACACATTTAAGTGAGGAAAGTAACAGGTGAGAAGAGACCAAATGGTTTTGGCAGCAGAAACAACTTGTGCAGATCTTATTGCTTTTAATCACTGTATCCGAATTGCATAGCTAGAGACAGCCATTGAGGGGCATTTACCCAATGGTGCTTTGCAAAATGATCCTCACTAAATTAGACAAATGTGAAGAGAATGGTGATTGCCAAGTTTATTTTTTTTTTAAATCATGCTCCTTAACTTCACTTTGCCGGTGTTGGTTTTCAAAGGGAACTTACAATAAATGTGAGCTGTCTATATATAGAGAGCTCGACTTTTATTCGTTTGCATAGTTCAGAAAGCCTACTGTTTGAGGTTAGCCTTGAGTAAACTTCTACCATTTACTTAGGAGCATTTCAAAGGGAACAAAAACACAAATCATGATGAGGCTAATAAGAAGTTTGGGTGTTTAGTTTAAATGTGTACACAGTAATCATTGTCGGGGAAGTCCTTCTCTTTGGGAGTACATTATTATTAAGCAGCATTGCTGTTTGCCTGGTTTTGTCTGGTCCACAATTTGCATTCACTTGATGGATTGCCAGGGTCGGAGGTGCACTACTTGGGAAACACTGAAGTGCCGTCTCAGCAAACTCTTAAGAGGAAGGGAACACTAATACAAGCATTTGCCCAAACTCCTTGAGTCTTCTTAGGCTTCCTTAGGCTGTGCTAGATCAATATGACAGTTTGCTAAGAAGCTTTGGACATGCATTCACAAACTGTCTCTTGGCTTACTTGGCATGTGATTCAGAAGGTAGCTGCTAGTGAAACGTGTCTCCTAGAAGATTTATACTTATTTTTTTCTTCTGTTAAATGATTCACTTACAAGCAATAAAGCCTGGAAGAGCTGCCCAGTCTAATTTCTTGACCCCACTATGGCTGCCCTCAGCTAATCAATAGATGAATAAGCTATTTATTTTCCTGTGTGTACTCTCATACATGTTCAAGTCTCTTCAGTCCTCCTGTCCAGTGAAGTGAAGCAATCCAAAGGTGGTGGAAAATTTATTTTCATACTATGCACAGAGGTAAGTTCCTGTGTGGCCTCTTTAAAGCAATTCAGCGTGTGTACTTGTTTGGCTTGTTTTGCAGTTGTTGTGATTCACTTGATGCTTGTCTGTCTTTAATAATTTGCAAACTTTGTGTTATGCCTCATCCTCTGCAGAAAATCGTTGCTAAATGTCAGGTAATGACATATTTGTAAAGCTGAGTCTCTTGTGAGCTACAGTTCCTACAAAATAGGAATAATGTTAATAGTATTAAAGTTTCTGGTAAGTGGAAGCGCCTCACCAGCTTTTACGAGTAGAGAAGTCGAGTCTTTTCCATTATTCTCTCTGGTGTAGGGGTGTTGAGTGCTATTTTGTTTTTTCATTCATCTCTGAACATTGTGAGACTGAATTTTTTAGCCTCCTGATAGGGAAGAAATCAGCTGATACAGTGGCTGGAAACCTGGTGTTGGAGGATTACAAAATGCATAGGTGCCAGGGGAAATATCTTTGTTTTTTGAGCACTGGTGATGTACCTGGTATAAATAAAAATAGTCCGAACCTGAGCAGCTTAAATGGATTCTTTGTTTAACGGAAATTTTGGCCCAGTGGCTGGGGCGTTGGATGAGGACTCATACGGCCTGAGGTTCCAACTTTCAGCTGACCTGCTGAGTGACTTTTGGCAAGTCATGTCATGTTTTTGAGCCTCAGTTTGTCCATGTGGATAATGACACACACATGCTTTTGTAAAGTGCTTTGAGGTGGAGTGCATGTTTTGCTATGTAGAGGAACAGTGCTATGTGAGGCTAAGTTACTATTATTCATTTGAGGTTGCTTCAATTCCACCATTAGGCTTAATACCCCTTTTCCAAATTCAGAATCAGTGGCTGTGAAATATTACCTTGGCTACAGTGGGTGGATAAATGTTTTATACTCCTCAGGAGCAGGAAAAGAAACCTAGCTCCCTCCCTCTGGATGGCGAAAGGAAGGAAAAAGCTGGTTTAAATCATGTCTGTCTGCCTGTGGTTAAACTAGCAATGAAGCATTTTCAATCAGGGGTCAGAGCTGCGGTCAAACTTCTGCTTCATTTTTTTTACTCGCCATAATTTCCCCTCAGACCAGAGTCTCTGTAAGGCTCCGAAAGGGCCTAGACGCTTGTTGCGTCTGACCTTTAAGGGCAAGGTTTTTCAGACAGTCCTGTTTCATTTGAACTTGCTGCCAGAGCATGCAGGAAGGACGCAACATATGTTACTCATACAACCCTGGGTGTATTGGGTGTCCAATTGGTGTGTAGTTCAGAAACTCCCCATTATCAGTCTGCAAAGCTTAAGCTCCACCCAGGTGCTTTACCATATGGACCTTTCAGCCTTTCAGCACTGGGAAGGGGTTAATAAGGGTCCCGTAGGGAGCTCGGGGAGTGGAGACTTGTTTTCACAATACGTTGAAACTTTGTATTGGGACTCAGAACCAGTTGGGTGCTCTGCAGAGGTGGGATTTACCCCCACTGGATTGGTTTCCGTGGCTTTGCTTCTAAAGCTGTTCCGAGTCAAATCCTCAGCTGGTGTAAATGGAGGTTGCTTTCAAGGGTGTCATTTGCAGTTGTCTCCTGTCTCCTCAGTTTGCATCCCCTGCCAAGGACTTTCCATAAGTTTCTTGGTCCATGACGTCTTTCACTTCTTGCCTCCTCTCCCCTAGTCTTTGCAAGGTGCAGTTTAATCCTGTATTAAGTTCTATCTGCTGACACAACTCCTGCCTACACAAAGCATTTTTTGGAAATGCTGTCCCCGATGCCAATGTACCCTCACTAAGGGTATGTCTACACTACCCCCCTAGTTCAGACTGGGGGGGGGGGGGGTAATGTAGTCATACGGAGTTGCAAATGAAGCCCGGGATTTGAATTTCCCGGGCTTCATTTGCATAAAGCCGGCTGGCGCCATTTTTAAATGCCGGCTAGGTCGGACCCCGTGCCGCGCGGCTACACGCGGCACGGACTAGCTAGTTCGGATTAGGCTTCCTATCCGAACTAGCTGTACGCCTAGTGGAACGAGGTGTACAACTAGTTCGGATTAGGAAGCCTAATCCGAACTAGCTAGTACGTGCTGCGTGTAGCCGCGCGGCACGGGGTCCGACCTAACCGGCATTTAAAAATGGCGCCGGATGGCTTTATGCAAATGAAGCCCGGGAAATTCAAATGCCGGGCTTCATTTGCAACTCCGTATGACTACATTACCCCCCCTCGTTCGAACTAGGGGGGTAGTGTAGACATACCCTAAGGGTGTGACTGTCAGCATGCAGCTAGGGTTGACAGATGTGCGGTTTTCTCCCGGAAAGTCTGTTTTTTGGGTCCCTGTCCAGTTAAAAAAAAACAGAAAATACTGGACATGTAAAATGTCCTATATTTTCTGTTTCTCTTGGACGGAAGGCCGGCGGGGACAATCTTCCTGTGCCATGTCTGGCTTGGGCGGGGGAAAGTGCGGAGCGCCGGGATTCTTAAAGGTGGTGTGCTTTTTTTTTTTTTTCTTTGCTCAACAACTTTTGTCTCCGTGTTTGCAGGGGTTTTGTTTTGTTTTGCCCAACTAAGTTTGGTCTTCCAAGTGGTGAGTTGTGGGTTTTTTTTGGTTGGTTGGTTGAGGTATTTTTTTTTTGCCATGTTCGGGATTTTTGGTGAAAGCATCTGGCAAACCTACATGCAGCCACTCCTTATGGGACTGTCCTCCATAAGAAACTGCTGTAGAGGCCCAGTGTGACATTAACTCCATACCATTCATTAAGTTCCTCTACCTGATTCATAGGCTACATGTCCAAAAGCTATATTGTACCAGGCCGCTAAGCCATGTAAATGATTTGAAGGCCCTTGCATTACTTGCTCACCTTCAGAGCTGACATGAAGTCAAAATGCTAATCTTGACACCTTGAAACAACATTAATTAAAAGTAAGTTTTTAATCCTGGAGAGAAGAGAAAGCAGGAAGAGCAGTCTACTGGCTACAGACTTTCGGCGCTAATCCTAGTTTTGACTTTTTGCCTGGGATCGACAAGCCACTAGAACAAAAACACATTTTAAAAGTTTCTTTCAAAACTCTGGAGTGTTAATCGTGAGGGTTTTGACTACTGCTTGTTTGGAGGAAGTAGAAAGGCAGAAAGTATCTTCGAACGTGGATATCTGGCCCTAGGCTTAGTATCATTTTTCTACTTTGACAATTTCAGTTAAGCATTTGTATCCACCTTTTTTTTTTAAAGCATTCAACCGCCACAAGGATGGCCTCCCAGTTCACATCTTGGGGAGGCCGTGCCTGGGATATTCCCTACAGAGTTCTTCACTGTAGAACTCGGGTAGAAGAGATCAGAATGAGCTTAAGTCTGACTAGCCTTGGACTAATGCCACTGGCTCTCTGGAAAACTGACATTCTGAAACTGAAATAAAGGCAGGATGACGCTGTGGGGGAGCCGGGGGGAGACCGTTGCGTCTTTCCTCATTGCAAAATCCCAGTCGCTTTCCATTGTGAAACAACCAGCGAGTCGGCATGTCCGCTACAGTACACAGATCTTGAATTGTTAGCAGATGACAGCACTGACAGAATCTCCTTTCACATACCTGTTCCAGCAGCTACTACAGGATTTCCAAATAACCCCTTGCTCTAAGAATGTGTGCGCCCCTTCCCACAATTAACATTCTTTCTGAACACTTTGCATGAAGTGTCACTATATGTGTCTTGAAGGAACCCGCTCAGAGCTTGTCTTTTATGGGGGAGGGTATAAGAGATTTCTTATGGCTGAGTTCACCTATAGAAAACACAGAATTGTAAGTCTATGTAGATCAAGAAAGAAACTGAATTAGCCAGACCCAGACAAGAATAAGTTAACAGTATTCACTAAGGAGCCTTGAGTGGAATTAGAAAAGAAAAAACTGTCCCTGCTGACAAAAACAAAAGCCAAAAATCTTGAAGAAACCCCCCCTTAGCCTGAGCGGTCCTAAGGACCGGGTTGGGAGAGGGGGGGTGAAGCAATGCAGCATTCGCTTGATGCTGATAGTTTGTCTATTACTTTCTTGTCTTTCTTTGACCCTCTTTTTAGTGGGATGTTTAGCAAAGCTGTTGTTGTGCATAAACCCAAGTAATAACCTGGCCCCGGCTGATAGGGAACTGAACAAGGACCACAGCAGTTTGATTTAACGATTAGCCACCTGACCCGATAGCACCTTTGGAGTCTTAACTGAAGAATAAATTCCCATTCTTCTAAGCATGGGCTGCATGTTAATCACTGGAAGAAAAGCAAAGAGTGACTGCAATAGAGCCATTGTTCCCGAGGGCGAAGTATTGAAAAGGAACTGCCCGGCCCTGCCTGCTTTGTGCTGGCTTCATGCTGGCTTTTGGACACTCAAGTTTCTTTACTGCTTCTGTATATCCCAGTGAAACGCTAGTTTCCAGTAGGAAGATTTACTTCATTTTCAGAGGGGTTTGCATCATCATTATTATTATTATTATTATTATTATGTAGATTTCAATATACATTTCAGGAGTTACGGTAAAACCCATCTCTTTGCTTCCAAAGCAAGATTTTTTTTCCAGATGTATTGGTGCGGTTCCATAACGGAACCTTGCATTTTCCAAATGTTCACTAAAATAGCTCAGCAAAGTGGAAGGGGTTTGTATAGGGGAAAACCAATTAGGGGAAAATCTTGCTGTGTTTTGTTTCACCTGCAACTCCTCCAAAGTGCCAGTATTGTGCTGGATTGTAATATTACAACTGTTGTTTCTTAGCAGCCCACTGTTCATGTACAGTTCAGTCTGCTAGCACAGGATGAGACTTGTAAAAGGGAATTTAATAATGATTGCAAAGTCAATGGTTTAAAGAATAATTAGAGTCGTCAAAAGTTATTTAGGTGAAAGTGTCAGGTTCAGGGCAGTGATTAGCATTCCCGAGATCACCAATTCACACTGGATTTAGGGCTCAAGTGAAATGAGTTGAGAGATCTCTGCTGCCAATGGGCGAAAGTAAAAACTGTGAAATTCACGCCTATCTAAAGTCAACCTCCCCCCCCCCCCCTCTTTTTTCCCCTACACATTCTTGTCAGGATCAGAGACTTAAGCACTAGAAATATTGCTACAGATGCCCCAGCTCTGCTGAACTGGCAAAGTCAAGCAGCAGCGAAACATTTGGATCCTTAACTAAATCCAAACTTCAGTCCTGCTGAGCTTTGCCTAGCTTTACCCCTGGGTTAGATTCTGGTTGACAGTTTGGGTCAGTATTATAAAGAGGCCCCAACCTGCCCTCATTTTCTGCCTACAGGCAACATTGCAGGCACTCTCGGTATTTAAATGACGACATGGTTGGCAGGCACAATCAAGCCTAAATTTTGTTACTTGCACCCACAAATGATTTCAGGGGGCAATGCTGCAAACTGAATATTAGATTAATTGTTTATTTAAATTACTATGGTGCCTTAGTCTGTACAATCAGAAAACAAAGAGGCTCTGTTTTTAAAAAAAGGACCTTTGTACACATCAAATCTCCACATTTTTAGTACCGTTCATGACACGGGGTACCCCTTCTTCATAATGCCGCGTTTTGGAAGTTGTGATTAAGGTGCTTTGGCCAACATCACAAGTGTGCGAAAGTGTAAACAGCTCTTGCCTGCGTGTTGTGGATCCTGAGGTAGCCCGTTACATAGTATCCGAGCTCCATGCAGTCGTTTATGTATTTATTGACAACAATGGTCTTATGAGGCAGGAAGATATCCCTACATTACAGCTGGGAATTAAGTACAGAAAGGCAAAAGGGACTTGCTTAAGATCACACAGGAAGTCTGTGGCAGAGACTTGAGGCTGGGTTTCTTGAGCCCTCAGCATTTTAATCACTGGATCATCCACCCTCACTCTCATGGGCATTAGCTTTTATAACTATTATGGCTCCCAAAAGTTATTCAAACCAACCGCATTCATTTACGTGACGGTTCAAATATGCATTAGACATCCTTTGTGGGGTCCACAACTTCAGCAAAGGGAAAATAAAACCTGCGGATACCAGTTACATGGTGAGGAAAGCCCGAAAAGTATTTAGTGGGAAAATAGACATACAATAACAATACACATGGTGTCAGAAAAGTCAATATTTAGGTTAAAAGTAGGGACTGTCTCTCTTCACGAGAGACACTTGGCATGTGCCGTGTGTGCTGCTGTTTTGAACATTCAGCATTTTTTTAAATAAAATCATTAATTGGGTGCCAGAAAGTATAATTTCCAAGGTAAATTGAAAACTTTAAAAAGAAACAGACACCGTGAGCCAAATACAGCCGTTGGATATGCATGTGCAGTCCGCACTGATATCTGTGGCCAAATTTCTGCTGTGACTGTATGTTTGCTTGAATGGCAGCTTTGCTTAGAAGACCGGAATTTGAGCCAAGTGAATGTAAGTCTTCACCCATTCATCTTGGCCAAAAACAAATTACACGCTAATGTACAAAAAATATGAAAAGTCGGAGATGATAAAATGCTATTTTTCCCTCCTTTTTCTCTCAGAGGAACATGCACTGTGTGTGCTTCCCAAGTGACACCTCCATGGGAAAACACTGCTGCCTTTTTACTCTGCAACTCCTCAAGTGTCTCCACCAGACAGTCAAGCCTCTTACTCCCTGCCAGGCAGTCTGATTTTCCCAAAGACGCATGAGATGTCTAAAGAGACCGGCTGCATTGTGAGTGTGCCTGTGCAGCTGGTATTCATTTGTGTTTTACAAGAAAGCCTCTTAGTGGCAAATAGCTTTTGCAGAGCTCCGTAATGTAGGAGCTGCATCAGGAAGAGAGGTCACATTTTTGGCTCTACGAGTTCACTTCCGTAGAACAACTTGAAACCCGCTTCAACTTCTCTGCCCTATTAGAACTGCACTGGCTACAGACATCCGGGAGCTTTTCATGCTGACACGGACTTGTGCAGTCGAATGCTTCCAGTTTAATCATCTGGTTGGTTTGGGCTATTCTGACAGTCAAGTTTTACCTCCTCCACCTCCACTGGTGAACGTAGCTGTGCCCATGTTGAAAGGCCTCATTCTCCTAGGCTTTAGAGACCTAATGATGGCCGAGGTGTAAACAGCATGGATAGTTACAGTGCTGGCTGTACAATCACTCCCATATTGTGCTAGTTCCAGGGTGTCTCTTACAGCAGCACTGATTATGGGACAGTGGCCATCTTGCGCAAAGCCCCAACGATTTTAACCAAAGCCAGACGTTTCAGCCTGTCCGACAGAACTGTCGTGGATCTATATCCTCCATGGACTGGGCTATCGCCTGCACATTGACCAAGGGGTTATACTTCTGAAAAGTCACAAGACCTGTGATCACCATGAGAAGGGGGACATTTTATAGGCTGGTAAAAAGTTTGAGGGTGAGGGATATGTGCCCCTTATCTTTCTCCTCCTAGTATTTCTGGGAAGAAGAGAATTAATGGGGTGCTCTGTTTCTTTAAGGAAGCCAAAGAAACGATCAAGGCAGTTCCCTTGAGCTACCTTATGCAAGCGTGTATATTGACCTGTGTGGCTTTAGTTCTGGCTTATTTACAAGTCTCCTCTTCTCTCCACATGTGCTACTGTGACTTGCTCTTGATAGCAGCAGGGGTACCCCTAGTGGTCAGCACCAAAATCTGCAATTTGCTTTCCTTTCTGAGCCTTGGCAAAGTAACCCATGCCTAGTGGATTGTGTGCGTCTTGGTTTTTTGAGGAACCAACTTGAAAACCCTTGAAATGGTCTGATTGTTTTCAGAGCAAAACTGCTGGGCGCTTTGTCCTTTTTAAATGGCTTCAAATTGGGTAGCTACAAAACAAGGCAACCAACATCACTAGTCGCTTTTGAACTTCTTGTGTCTTTTCCCCTCTCAGGTTGTTACTGAGGTGGGTCAGATGAGCAAAGTGGGTTTGGTGGGTAATCCTTTCTCTTCTAGCACAGGCGTATTTTTTTACCCATGGCTTTAAGCCGTTGTTTTATTAATTCCTCCCACCCACATCTCTCTTCCCAGCTGCTTTGTTACATTTAAAAAAAGGCAAAATATTTGAACTTGTACTCTGTATCATTGTTAACCTCACTGAAGCCAAGTGTGATGCCTCGGACTCATGAAGTTCCTAGTGCCCCACCACACTGCTTTGCATGGATGCCTTCTAGGCATCTGTTTTCTTTTGAAACGATTTTGAGTGAGTTAAGGCACTCCTGGAAATAAAGGACTAATTACAGTGTCTGGAGCCAGGTCATTGCCCCTCATGAATTTGCCAACGCATTTGAATCCTGACCCTCCATCTCCATGATGTCTAACCAGTTCTGAAGCAATAGCCTCTAGAGTGGCTATTGCTACAGTAAACTAGCCACATTCAAGCAGCCAAATAGCCACATGTGGCTAATGCAGGGGTGGGCAATAATTTTAGAGGGGGGGGCACTTCACAGATTTTTGAAGTGGCCCTGGGCCGCCCCGGAAGGGGTGGTGCCTTGGGTGGGAGGGGCGGGGCCAGGACACTTCTGTGCTCCCCCGCCCACAGACTCTGATTGGCCTGGGGTTGGGGGAGCACATGAAGTCTTTCCCCCTACCCCAAGAGAGCTGCCAGCTGTTCTGAACAGCTAGCGGGCGGTGGGAGGAGACTTTGTATGCTCCCCCTGTCCTCAGGCCAATCAAAGTCTCTCACTCCCTGCTCCCACCCTGCAAGGGGCGTGCAGCACTTAGAGCGAATCACCGTCTGAACAGCCATGTGCCCTGGTCGAGGAAGAGACTTTGCATATTTCCCCTGTCCTCAGGACCTGATTGGCTGGGGGGCGCGGGGGATTCAGTTTGTGGAGGCTTTCTTGCGCACCCCTTGGCTAGCTCGTTGGACACCACGGTTTTAGCTCTTCTCTCCTCACAAAAGCTCGTCGATTCCTGTCCTGAGCAGATTCTGAAATCCTGATGGTTTTATAGTATCAACAACTGTCTAAAGGGAGTTGACAGTGGCACTATCAAACGCCTCATTCATTTGTGGCTGGGTCAGGATTTGAACATAGTTCTCCATCGTTGCCTTGAACAGTGGTACCACACTCTCCTGGAATCCAATTGCCAGGACAAAGCGTTCCATGCTAATGAATAGTGTAGAATAACTTATTCTCCTCTTCTAGGGCTTGATCCCAAATGCAATGAAGTCAGAGGAGAGACACTCTCAGCTTGAATAGTTTGAACCAGGCCTCTGATGTGCTATTGGTCACATTGCCAATTGTCATTACTAATAAGGCATTTTGTCAAAACCTGTTTGGATTCACAATTGGATCGGTCCTAAATCATTTACCCAAAGCAAGAAAGTAACATCTTTTCAGATGGCTTTATCTAGATGCCATATATTATGTTGATTACTATGAAAAAATAAAAAATGCTGGATTTCACCTCGTTTATCATCAGGAATGCCATATGGTGTCAGTCTACTTAGCACTTCCCCCCTACAACAAGAAAAGCTGTGCATAACTCTATCCTAACGTGATATCATTTCAGGAGTCTGGCAAAATATTTTATGTGCTTCCTCTGCTAGAGCATGCATGAAGGCTGAAATAATAAGCAAAAAGCACGGCTGCCATGCAAAAATCCCATGGGGCTACGTTTGTGTTAACAGTGAAATCCTTTCTTTTTGTAACCTCCCCCACCCCAAAATTAAACAGTTCTAAATTTCTTTATTGAAAAAGTTCAGCAGGTTCAGGAAAACATACTGGGCCTGATTCTCAACTGGTGTAAATTGGCAAAATTCCAGTGTACATCTGAAGATCTGGTTCTTTATTTATATTAGCTTGCAGAACTTCCTTTCCACCAATACATTTTTTTAAAAGTATCAGGTTTTTGTCTAAAATACTTTACAGTGTTCCTTGTAACTGAACATTTCCACCAGGAAATTTAAGAGAATTTCTACGTTCTCTCGCTGCTGTTTGACTTGGCCCTCAAACATCTAAGCCATCATCAAGAGGGGAGATTACAGGCCCTGGATGAAAATTTTAGCTGCAGTGTCAGAATGCAAAGGATCACTGGAGATATTTAAGAGCAGGTTAGACAGATGTTTATCAGGGATGATCAGATTCTAGATGATGCTTGTTTCTGCCGTGAAGGCAGGGGACTGGACTTGATGATCTCTCGCAGTCCCTTCTAGTTCTACTATTCTATTATTCTGATTGTAGAAGAAGAAGAAGCCTAAATGTGTGACAGAAAGGGAGTCAAAGATGATTCCCAAGTGGGAGACCGGTGGTGCTGTCAACAGTGACTGAGAATGGGTTCAGCAAGGAGAATTTGGGATGGACTGAAGAGATGCCACAGTGAGGAGAGGCCAAGGTGTAGGATGGACTCAAAGAGGAGAGGTCAGGAATATAAAAGGTATATTTGTGAGTGATCATTGGTAAAAATGGTAACGAGCCATCTGAGAGAACAGAGACAGGATGTGGAGCCAGGAGAGACCATGGATGGACCCCCCCTGTGGCAGACACTTATGGGAAATGGAAGAGGGGAGAAACCAAAGAGCAACAGGAGATGAACTCAAGTAAGGACAACAGTCTGAATAAAGGCTGCAAGACACCATCCTCTTTGCGCACTGTTGACGGGAAAAAAATTCTTGTGGCTGCAGATGGGTGTGATCACAACCTAAGGCTCTTCTTTCAGAACCCTAACAACAACAGCCATCCAAAAAAGGAGGGAAACCCATCTGAAGCCAAGAGAAATTTCCTGCCCCTTCCTTATGTGCCATGCAAGAAGGCCTGAGGTAACTGCAGTAGCAAATGCTCTCCTTGATCCATGGAAAGAGGTTCCACACAGGCTAAACCAGCAATTGTTGGTTGTTTAAGAATTAGAATTTAGATATTTTTGCGTATGAGTGTCAAGTGTCCAGACAGAAAATGGCTACACTTTCCATGGGCATCGCTGATGGAGTTGGAGGACATACTGCACACAAAGCCACGATCCAATGCCACGTGTTGACTCCAAGAAAAATAATTCTGGCTAAATTCATCTTTGAACAGCAGTAGTTTGTCAGCACAGGCTTCCCCAAAGGGGAAGCAAGTTCGGCATGGTTCAGTGGATTATTTAAAATGCCTGAAATTTGCATGGAATGTCCTTATACTGCTTTTACAGCAAAATGCCTTTCCTGTGTCCTGAGGGGAGGAACAGATGCATGTATTGTTGAAGGGAACAGTCTTAACTGGGGGAGTAGCATTTATTATAAAAGATCATGGGTCAAAGGTATCTTAACCCAGATCAAGGGCAAGGTCTATGGGGACTGCTAGGAGCCAATAGTGATAACTCACAATAGTCCATTATGTAGCAGACGGTTGACACCAAATCCAAGCAACTACTGCAGCTGGGTCAAGCACTTTTTGAAAACCAAGTTTTCGCAGGTTCATTCAGCTCATATATCTGGCCAGTGGTGGCAGGCTAATGGTGACCCTAAAGCAGGGGTGGGCAATCATTTTCACTGGGGGGGCCACGCCACACATTTTGGGAAGCTGTCTGGGGACACCTAACAATTAGATCTGGCCAGTGGGCTGCATCTGGCCCACATGATATTTATATCCTGCTGCCGGTGCCACAGAATTGCCAGGAGGTGGCTCAGGCAGGCCTCAAAGCTTCTGGTCGCTGCCATTACCCTGGCAACAACCAGAGCTGGGCCACAGGAACCCAGGTGGCTGCGAGGCAGCATGGTAGCGATGGGGTTGGAACCGCAAGCCCCTTAACTAGGGTCCTGCTGCCTGAGCCACCTCCTGGCAATTCTGGGGCACCGGCAGCGAGACAAAAAATTGTATGTATGCCAGATGTAGTCTCTGGGCCAGATCTAATTGTTAGGTGGGCCGAATCCAACCTGTGGGCTTTATTTTGGTCATCCCTGTCCAGACTGGAAGATATGGTTGCCATCTATAAAGGAACCACCCATTATTTCATTTATTTTTATAGTACATCCTTGAAATCCTGAAGAGATTACAAAATGGTGGAGAGTTGAAGTACCTATTTAAGCCCCTACAGTATCAGCTTTCAGAGGGGCGTGTGCATGCCCACTGCATTCATGCCTTACAGGGTGTGTGTAATTGATTAAGATGGTTGGATGAAAGACACTGTGCTAGTGCAAATTGCTGTTATTCAGAGCAGATTTTTTTTCCTGACTCTAAGAACAATTAGCAGCCAGCGTATCCCAGCTGATAACTTTTAAAAAACCACACAAAGTGCTTTATAGATTTAAAGTAATTATGTACTTACGTTAATTAGAACCTTCTCTCCAAGTATCTGAGAGCATTTTGCAAGCATCAGTGAGTGTAGCGTTATAAATTCATGTGAGGTTGAGAAATATGGCCATTCCTCACAATCTGGAGCATAGAGTGGTTATAGGACTTAGTGAGAGACCAATGATCAGAATTCAGGAGTTCCTGGGCCCCATTTCCACACTCAGTCCACTAGGCCATGTTGCCACTTTGGCAGAAAATAAAACTCCAATTTAGATTAACATCTTGAACAGCATCTTCCAATTCAGTTTCCCAAGTTGAGTAGAGCATCTCAGTTTAGTTAAATAGCATCAGTATCTGATAGTGGTGTGGCACAATACAATGCCATGCCAGTGTTCTGCACTATTGTCATGTCTGATCATTTTGGGATAGATATTTATAGATGGCAACCATATCTTCCACTCAGGGGCTGTGTCTACACTGGGCCACTTATTCCGGAAAATCAGCCGCTTTTCCGGAATAAGCTGCGAGCTGTCTGCACTGGCCCTTGAATTTCCGGGAAAGCAACGACGCTCTACTGTACAAAATCAGCCGCTATTCTGGAAAAACTATTCTGCTCCCGCTCAGGCATAAGTCCTTATTCCGGAACACTGTTCCGGAAAAGGGCCAGTGTAGACAGCCCAGTAGTCTTTTCCGGAAAAAAGCCCCGATCACGAAAATGGCGATCAGGGCTCTTTTCCGGAAAAGCGCGTCTACATTGGCCACAGACGCTTTTCCGGAAAAAGGGCTTTTCCGGAAAAGCAGCCTGCCAATGTAGACGATCCTTTTCTGGGAAAACGGAATAGTATTCCGATTTAAGCATTTCCGGAAATTCATGCCAGTGTAGACACAGCCAGGATGTTTAATAACTACTTATTCCTTTCTCTTGGAAGCCAATACTAAAACATTAATGTTTGTTTCATTCCTGCAAGTTATGTTAGTTTGCTAAGATCGCAATCAGCTGTTTTTTAAACTAGTCCTGGTATAGTAGGAACTCAACTGTCACGGGGGGAGTAAGTAATGAGGGAATTTTGTAAAGTGATAGATATCTATGGGCTACTTTTAGTACCAGGCTGTGCTAGGAGGTTCCATAAGTTCTTTCTATGTCATGAAGGCTTATTGCTGCCAAAGATCAAATTGGAAAAGGCTTTTTGCAAGGCTGAACTGTGAGTAGTGAAACTTGCATTCTGATACAGGACTAATGCACTTAGCTAATAAAAATATCCCCGGTGTCAAAAGGTTTCAGTAAATGTGGCTGGAAGTATTATCAGTTGCTTGTGTTAGTCTTTCACTCCCTTCTAGGCCTAGGATGATGAAAGGCTACAAAAATGAGTTTTAGTTCCCTGTAAGAAGGAAGATTGTCTCAGGACTTTTCGTTTTGATGCTGTAGAAATTGTTCTGTGATCCTGAAAGCACGTCATCTCAATGGTCCAATATTCTGCGTGCAGTGGTGGAGGCCAGATGCATTCCTAGCCACAGGCCTTTTCTGTCTGTTTAGACTTAGATTGAAGAGGTGCCATTTGTAATGGGCATTGCTAATTAACATAGGTGGGGGGGGGGGTCTTGTGGTTAAATCACATGAGGCAGGGTGAAGGAGATCTGACAACTACTCTTGGCTTTGCCTTCCTGTGTGAACTCAGGAAGCTTTCTGTGCCTGAGAGTCTATAAAAACGAGAGCAATGATTACACTAACCTACTTTACACATGGGCGTTGGGAGGCTTCGTTCATTAACGGTTGTAAAGTATTTGGAGGTAGGCTTTGGCAAAAAATGTTGACCAAAATTTGGTTTGTCAATACCTAAACATTTCACCGCTTGATCTATTTTGGTGAACTGTTTTGGTCATAGTACAATACAAAACAAAAACGACTATCTTCAAAATTTCCAAAAAGTCAAAAAGCTTGATTTTGACATTGAGGCAAAATGTTTCAATTCCTCATTTCTCCCTTTCAAAATTTTCTTTAGTTTTATTTTTTTAATTTGAACACTGGAAATAGCTAAATCAAAATGAAACATTTTGCTTAACCCCAAACAATTTTTTCTGACTTCTCAGTTTGTGAAAAAATTCAGGTTTTTTGTTCAGTGCCCAGTGCTTTTTTCCCAATGTTTTTGGAATTGCCAGAAAATTTAAAAAAAACAACAACTTTTTTTCACCCAGCAACATATTGAAATTCTATTCTGTAGATGTAGAAACTGATTTTCCTGAGAGAGCTCTTTTTTTTTGAAAACCTAGGCTCAATTTTGCCACCTTCACTCATCTTCAGTAATACTTTGCTCAGTGAGGAAACCTATTCAATTGAATGGAATTATTGCAGAGAAAAGTACTACTCAGCATAAGTAAGGATGCCACAATTGGACCCATGGCTAATATTTTCAGGTTTGTTTGGGTAAAGCGATTAAGAAACAGGAAAGCCTGCTGCATCCTAGATGAATTTTGGTCTTGGCAGTAAAAAAAGGCTTGTCAACTTAACAATTCATATCCTTGAGTTATGTAGGCATTACCAGATCACCTCTATGTGATCACACACATTAACTGAGCTACAGCTACTCTGTATTTCCCATTTGTGTGACAACCACATTCTGTTTGTCATGAACAGGGAATAGTAAGAAGCCAGTCATTAGGCTGCTGTGACCTGGATTATACACACAGATCCCTCCTCTCCACACTAAAGCTGGTAACTGTGTTGGAAACCATATAATAATAATAATAATTAGTGCTGATGTGCGCTGGCAAAGCTGTGCTTGGAACCATAGAATCATAGAATACTAGGACTGGAAGGGACCTCAAGAGGTCATCGAGTCCAGTCCCCTGCCCTCATGGCAGGACCCAGTACTGTCTAGACCATCCCAGATAGACATTTATCTAACCTACTCTTAAATATCTCTAGAGATGGGGATTCCACAACCTCCCTGGGCAATTTATTCCAGTGTTTGACCACCCTGACAGTTAGAAACTTTTTCCTCATGGCCAACCTAAACCTCCCTTGCTGCAGTTTAAGCCCATTGCTTCTTGTTCCTTCCTAAGTGGAGCACTTTGCATTTGTCTTTATTAAACTTCATCCTATTTATCTCAGACCATTTCTCCAAAATGTCCAGGTCATTTTGAATTATGACCCTATCCTCCAGATTAGTCGCAGTCCCTCCCAGCTTGGTATCATCTGCAAACTTAATAAGCGTACTTTCTATACCAATATCTAAATCGTTGATGAAGATATTGAACAGAGCCGGTCCCAAAACAGACCCCTGCGGAGCCCCACTTGTTATACCTTTCCAGCAGGATTGTGAACCATTAATAACTACTCTCTGAGTACGGTTATCCAGCTAGTTATGCACCCACCTTATAGTAGCCCCATCTAAGTTGTATTTCCCTAGTTTATTGATAAGAATATCATGAGAGACCGTATCAAACGCCTTACTAAAGTCTAGGTATACCACATCCACCACTTCTCCCTTATCCACAAGACTCATTATCCTATTAAAGAAAGCTATCAGATTGGTTTGACATGATTTGTTCTTTACAAATCCATGCTGGCTGTTCCCTATCACCTTGCCACTTTCCAAGTGTTTACAGATTATTTCCTTAATTACTTGCTCCATTATCTTCCCTGGCACAGAAGTTAAACTAACTGGTCTGTAGTTTCCTGGGTTGTTCTTATTTCCCTTTTTATAGATGGGCACTAGATTTGCCCTTTTCCAGTCCTCTGGAATCTCTCCTGTCTCCCATAATTTTCCAAAGATGATAGCTAGAGGCTCAGATACCTCCTCTATCAGCTCCTTGAGTATTCTAGGATGCATTTCATCAGGCCCTGGTGACTTGCAGGCATCTAACTTTTCTAGGTGATTTTTAACTTGTTCTTTTTTTATTTTACCTTCTAAAATTACCCCCTTCCCACTAGCATTCACTATGTTAGGCATTCCTACAAACTTCTTGGTAAAGACCGAAACAACAAAGTCATTGAGCATCTCTGCCATTTCCAAGTTTCCTGTTACTATTTCTCCCTCTTCACTGACCAGTGGGCCTACCCTCTCCTTGGTCTTCCTCTTGCTTCTAATGTATTTATAAAACATCGTCTTGTTTCTCTTTATTCCGGTAGCTAGTTTGAGCTCATTCTGTGCCTTTGCCTTTCTAATCTTGCCCCTGCATTCCTGTGCTGTTTGCCTATATTCATCCTTTGTAATTCGTCCTACTTTCCATTTTTTATATGACTCCTTTTTTATTTTTAGATCATTCAAGATCTCGTGGTTAAGCCAAGGCGGTCTTTTGCCATATTTTCTATCTTTCCGACACATTGAAATAGCTTGGTTTTGGGCCCTTAACAATGTCCCTTTGAAAAACTGCCAACTCTCCTCAGTTGTTTTTCCTCTCAGTGTCGAACCATGTTCTGACTATGCTTCGAGCTAGCCTAGATATGCTGCTAGTCAGCCTGGGTAAAAAAACCGCTCATAGCAAAGATGAAGACTAGAATGGTAGAACCCACCAATCCAGCTCTGTTTTGTCCCCCGACTCATCCCCTGGGAAACTGATAAGTAAGCAGCTGTCACTGGTAAGTGTGTGTGAGTAACTAAACAAAAGGCAGAAAAATGTAATGGACATTTCTAGTTGAACACACTTCTTAGGGTTTCACAAATAATCTCAGAGGAGGTGATACATTTTATTAGACCAACTTCTGTTGGTGAGAGAGATAAGAAAGAAAAGGAGGAGGTGTCAGATACAGGGTTATCTTGCATGTCTGACCTCCTCACCTTTTTCCTATTTACCTAGCCTCATTTTCCTGTCCATTCACTTGTCAGGACAATATTTCATCTTCTGTGATGTTGACCTGTTCTTGGAGAGCAAAGCCAGAGCCATTTGGATCCTCAGAGTGATCCCAGATAGACAGTGTCTTCATTTCGATCAACAATGGCTCTGGCAAATTAGATAATACAAGTGCAAATGCATTTAGCTCTTTTCACCTTCCTTCTTCCCACGAAGGTCTTCAATGTCTCTAAAGAGTACAATACATTTCTTGAGCAATGATTTTTGCTCCTGTGAGGCAATCTCTCCTTTTTGTCTTACTGTTTTTGTAACCCTCACCCCTAGTATGGTTCACTGTCCAATCCAGTAGCACCTGCATCACAGCAACAGATGAGAACACGAGTCCTCTACTGCACAGGCTGCGAACCAGCTGGCTTTTAGTTCAAAGGGTAGAGGTTCCTACACTAAACTCCACAGGTCCCAGGTTCAAATCCACCCAGTGGCATTTACATTTTGTCATCTAGAGCCTTTTTGTTTTAAACATAAGCAAGCATATGCAAATATAAATCAAGGGCATCTTGGTACCCTAAAATAGGGGGCTGGAATGACACCAGTGATTGCTAATAAGCAATCACTGTTTCACATAGGTTCTAGTTCAGTTGTTGGAGAAAGTTTCCAGCATCTGAGGAGCGTTCAGTAGTCCATGTGAAGGGAATTGATGGTCTCAGTCCAATTTTTATTAAACAGATGTCCACATCCTAAAAATCACTAGCACAGTTGGTACTGATTTCCACCTTGGGCAGACTCAACAGCAAAAAAAGAGGAATGAATGGGTCGTGGAACTCAAAGTATCACCCTCCTTTAGAAAGGAGACCTTTCAAGGTGAAAGATGAGTCAGGTAGTGTAAGGGACTGGAATACTCTGTGTAGATTAAGGGGCTCCATTTTCCAACCCTTTCAGAATGGTTCCTTCCACCAGCACTAAAAACAGTTAACTCTAAAGAGGTTGTGGAGAAAATACGGTGTCAAATGGCTCTAATTGGTAGCATTATTGGTTCACAAGATTAGCTCCCATGTAGGAAATATTTGAATTATAAAATGTGACAGCTTGGAGCTATGGAAAGAAAATGTCAGCTTCTCAAAATCACTCTGTAAACAGGAGTCAGCACACAACAATTTGTTTAGCTGATCACATCCAGGTGATGGGAAAGGAAGCTCATTTGCAAGCGCCAACATGCCTGCCATGTGAAGGTGAGTTAAGTGCCTGGGTTAGAACACCACCAGAGGAGCGCATAACCTCAGAATGATAACAGCAGTGAGTCGCTGGAAGTCAAAAAAACTCTTCAGCAATTTTCTCATGGGAAAAACTGTGATCTAAAGTCAGCTGTTTTTAAAACCAATGGTTTTAAAATCCTTGAGTATATTTCTCCTTTGTGGTAGTGTACATACTTAATATTGACATAAAAGTTCTTATATCTGTAGCAACTTTCAGCTGTGCAGAGTCAGAAGGAGAAGTCGGTTATCTGCTCTAACTACTAGGCAACCTTATCATATATTGCATATAAAAATGCATGAGTTATCCTTCTGTTTTCTATGTTTGGTCTGAAATTTAAATGAATAGTTTAGGTAAAATGTAAGGGGGCAGAGATGCTTTGAAAGTGTCATTATTAAATTTCTAAACCACTTAACTTACCCAAGTCTACCGTCCTCACACATTAAGGACTCTTGTAAAATTACCAGGATCTGAAACATGTCAGTTTTGGTTTTGTGAAACAAAAACCACAACTTCTTTTAACCGAGTCTCACTGAAATAAAATGTCTCAATTCTGTAATCATCTTCCCATTTGCAACGGAAATCAAAGGCTTCTCATATCCAGTTTCCCATATCTGCTTGTCTGATCGGTTCTCCGTTCTCTCCCAGTTTATACTGGGTGTCACCACGTTGAAGTTAGTGAAAAAGTATCATTTGAAAATTGGTGCTAGAGGGGAACCAGGCCCCACACTGCCTGTGCAGTAGAATGGATCTCCAAGGGCAGTAAAAGCGATAATGTTACTTTCAACATTGAGGCTACGTCTAGACTACAGGGTTTTGTCGACAGAGGCTATGTCGACTGTAGCTGTCGACAAAGCTTCTGTCGACAAAGAGCATCTAGACTACAGACAGTTCTGTCGACAAAGCAAGCCGCTTTTTCAACAGAGAGTTTGGGCGCTCTCTTTTGAAAAAGTAGTGTCGATGCAATAGCGCCTTTTGGCGACAGAACTCTGTTGACAAAAGGCGTTATTCCTTGTAGAATGAAGTTTACCGCTGTCGACAAAACTGTCGCGTTCGGTCGACTTACTGTCAACAGAACTCAGTGGTAGTGTAGATGCAGGTATAGTTTTGTCGACATAAGTCCACTTTTGTCAACAAAACCCTGTAGTCTAGACACATGTGAGTAAATCAATAAAATCCTTGGACAGTATCTACTCAAAAGCATTGTTCTGTAGGAGGCTTCCGCTAGAGAAAATCCTAATCTGGTTTCTGTCCATTTGCATCAGGTAGATACAGATTTGAGAGATTATTTTTAAGGCAATTGCTTATTTATTCTCCACGCAGAAAATAAGCAGCAATTGAAGGATACACTGCCAAATCGGACAGTTACATAATAGAACCAAGTTAAACAGTTTTCTTGAAGACTAGACTTATCCCTCATCACACAAAAAAGGTATAGCTCCAAATTAACAAAATCCAACTGACGATGTGACATGCTAAGGAGCTATGCCTATTTAAGTCAAAGGAAAAACTCATTCACCATAATGGAGTGACTCAGGTCTTTTGTTTTTCAGCTATTTGTTTGTGTGTATTCTTAAGATCTGACACTTTTAAATACCCCACCCTCCCAAAAGGCTTTCTACGGTCTTCTCTATGCAATAAAGTTGGGGCTTTCCTTAAAGTTGGGGTTTTAATATTTAGATAATAAATGCAGTACCTTTTGTGGACCCTTTTCTTTGGGATTGAAATGGGCTTATTTAGATTTATCTCAAACTTGTTCCTAATGGACACAATTTAACGCAAGATAAGCTACTCTAGACCAAAAACAGGAATGTCCACACAGTACTTTGCATTGGTTTCACTAAATTAGGAGTTTTAAAAAGTTTCTTAGGGCAGAGGGTCTGTCTTTTTGTTTTGCTTGTTCAGTGCCTATCACCCTGGTTTCTGCAGTCCTGGTCTATGATTTTTAGACACTACAGAAATCCATTATCAACTTTTTCTGCTTTCAGATTCTATATTACATATAAAAGCATGTTTAATTAATATCTAATCTACTATGATATATAAAATCTATAAATCATTATATTTTAAAAATGTCTCTCAAATCTCAAAAAATTATCTCAAATTGATACAAATCAGATTCAGACAGATGGATAGAGAGCTACATGGTGCATTCACATCCTTATTGGTTCTTTTCGCTAGTGATAATAATGGTTTAGTATTGAAAAATGGTGAAGAAAAAAGTAGATGAAGCAGATCTAAACATTTTGTGGCCTGATCCAAAGTCCAGTGAAGTCAATGAGGATCTTTCAATTGACTTGAATAGAATTTGGAACCGGCCCCTCTTTAATTCTCTGCGAATGGAGTGTGCATTTTGTAATTTTCCTTATTCTTTTAAGAGCTGTTCTAATCTCCCACTGCACATCCTTGTGTGCAAAACTCATCGTGTTCTCCTCACCATATGTATTTGGATTAAGGGGTAATATGAGCATGTGGCAGGCCAATCTAGAGACAAATGGCAATAAATGGACTCTATTTGATTACAGGAAAGAGATGCATTGAATCAGAAAAAAAGGCTCTCATGTCTCACCAGGTGTACTGCGGAGATGGTCCAGTGCTTGCAGCAAGGATTGAGTATCAGCACCCCTGGGTTCTATTGTCATCTCTGCTTGAACTGTGTGTGACCTTAGTCAAATCACTTAACCATTGTGAGCCCTCTGAAGAGCGGTTAACAATAATTACAGTGGGTGTGATTTTAAAAAAAAATCATCAAACTTTAATTTCACTAACATTTGCAGTATTTTCTAGACTTAGAATGGACAATTCTAGTTCACTGTAAGTGAAAATGAAATAGCCATTACAGCTTGACTTATTTATGTATTTATTCTTGTACGATGAAGTCCTCTATATCAAGTTATGTGTGAGATTTAGCTACAGCTTGTAACCCATTTTGAAAGCCTAGGAGGAAATGTGCCACACAAGTGGGAGGTATTATTGTTATTCATGATAGGGTGCCCAATATACACAGCCTCCTCCTTGGAATTTTGTCTGTGATCATGTTTCAATGTAAGTTTGAACTTTCAAACTTCGTTCGGACTAGCTTGTCTTTTAAAATCTCTTTCTTTTAATGTGAGGGAATCCCAGCAGATCTATCCCATGATTTCTCCATCCCCCAGTCATTCATCAGCAAAGCTTTAAAGATAATAAACTTTTTGTTTAAGGCAATTACTTAATCTCGACAAACTCCTGTGTTAAGCAGAGCTATTAACTGAGCAGGCCATAAATCAGTGTGTAGCCAGGTGGGTGATTATTCTGAACTGCAATCACTCTTCAGGACCTTCCAAAGACCCCTTACAGTCTTAACCACCCTAATTACACAAGCAGCATGCTAACAACAAGCACTTTGCATGAGCTGCAAAGAGAATGTGCTACTAACTGTACTGGGCCCATTTTTAACACCAGTCATGAAATTTTCATACCAAGGCAGGATGATGCATGGGGGTTATTAGTCGGCACCAAAAACACAGCTGGGTAAAACAGATAACTCCCCTCCCCTCCTCTGCTCAGACCATACCGACTGCCTTTGGTGTATTTAAAGATTGCCACATTCAGTATCCTCTCAATATTTATGGACTTTAGTGGTTCTTTCTGGCCTGACCTCATTAAGCCAAGACTACGCTATGGGAGAAAGTCGACCTATGATATGCAACTCCAGCTATGCGATTAGCGTAGCTGGAGTCGATGTACCTTAAGTGGAATTTCTGCAGTGTCCCCACTGCGGGAGGTCAGCAAGAAGCTTCCCTAACTCCTTGTGCCCCGGTAGAATACCAGGGTTGATGGGGGCACCATCAGTGATCAATGTAGTGGGTCCTTTCTAGACCTGCTAAAGTGAACCCCGAGAGGTTGATCTCTGAAATGTCAGTCTTAGGGTAAGTGAAGACAAGCCTGAAGTATTGGGAGCTCACTTAACTCCTTTCTGAAAGCAACTCAGATGCTCAGCACCTCAGAGCAAGAATACAAAGCAAAAAGTCCAAAAGCTCAGTTATAACTTGCTAGTAATTTAAAACATGCATGCTTGACTCGGTTCCCTAAAAAGTTATTTGATCAAAACGAGCAGCAGATTTCATGTTGATTTTTCCAAATTTCATTTGCTCCACTCAAAAATGAAATAAAATGAGCTGTCATGAAGATGGGAAGGAGTTGTCAAGCCATGACCTTTAAGAGCAACTTTTGTTTTCAATGTGAATGCCTCTTGCTAGCTTGTGCTACCTGTGTAGCGAAAATAAACTTGTCTCTGCGGTTTGGTTTGCAGAGGGTAGAAATGCCTGTACTACATTGGCAGCACAATTTCATCATGGAAGATTGAGAAGCTATTTGTAATCTGGAATAGGCATAGCTTTACCAGGGGCAGTGGGAGGCATCCCTGCAGAGGGAGCCCATAGACACAAACAGTTTCAGCTAGAGCTGTTCATCCAGGCTCTGATTTCGGAAAGAACTTAGACTCTTGCTTGAGTCACTCCTTTTCAGAGCAGTACTTAAACACTCATTTTACCTTCTTTTGTCCAACCAGCTATGCACTGACATTATAGTACATCCAACTAGGTTGAATTTCCTGAATTTGTTTATGAGAAGGTTACGTGAGGCCGTACGACTTCCGCTCCACCCATAAGGCTTGCTACCAGCCAAAGAAAGCTAGTAGGTTGGTTTGACATGGTTTGTCCTTGACAAATCCATGCTATTGTTTGTCACCCAACCAGTCTCTGAGGGTACGTCTAGACTACAGGCTTTTGTTGACAGACGCTTTGTCGACAGATTCTGTCGACAAAGCTTCTGTCGACAAAGAGCGTCTAGACTACAGCCAGTTCTGTCGACAAAGCAAGCCACTTTTCCGACAGAGTCTAGACGCTCTCTTTTGAAAAAGCACAGTGTGGATGCAATAGCGCCTTTTGTTGACAGAGTTCTGTCGACAAAAGGCGTTATTCCTTGTGGAATGAAGTTTACCACCGTTCACAAAACTACCGCGTTCTGTCGACTTACTGTCGACAGAACTCGGCGGTAGAGTAAATGCAGGTATAGTTTTGTCGACAAGTCCACTTTTGTCGACAAAATCCTGTAGTCTAGACACACCCTCCTAACAACTAATGGATGGTAAGGGACAACCCAAAAACCGGAAGGCCTGCTCCTCAGAAGTGCAATGGATTACAACTTGCAGTGACACTTATGAGTAAGAATTTACTCAAATGAGTACTGAGTGGAGAGCTGGGACCCTAATAAACATACTGATATATGTAGAAAGTTCCGTATGGGAAATTAGTCATTCAGAATAAATAGGTAATGTGCTTAGCCTCTTTTTTTGTTCGTTTGTTTCCAGATTGTCTTCATATGTTTGAGCATCCCTGGTTGTCTCCAGTCGAGGAGCCCCTGAACTTTCCTTGTCCTTTGGATCTAGGGGACCTCCTAGCTTTATCGTAGATGTTAGCAGAGAGTCTTTAATACTGACAGGCCCATCAAAGTGGGAAGCAAAGGGGGCAGTTTCCTCAGGGCTCGGTGCCATTGCGGCAGTAGCAGCAGCCAGAGCCACAGGATCCTTTAAATCACCGCCAGAGTGCCATGTTGTGTGCTCCTTCCAGCTCTGAGGGCGGGGGAGAAAGAAGCAGGGCAGGGTCTTGGGGGAAGGAGTGTAACGGAGGTGGGGCAGAGCAGGGCTGGGGCTGGGGCTGGGGCTGGGGGAAGAGGTGGAATGGGGCGGGGGCAGGGCAGGGTCTTGAAGAAAGGGATACAGTGGGAGCAGAGGAGGGGAATCGAGCACCCACTGCTAGAAGGGAAGTCGGCACCTCTGGTTCCAAGGAAGACTTCCTCAGATCAAAAATGAAGCTCTCAGGGTGGAGGAGCTGGTTCCAGTAATGAGTTGGATTTCTGCAGTCTCCTATGTGTGGGTTTCTGCGTGGCTCTAGGCAGCAACATGAACATGTGAAATCAGAAGCATGACTGCAAAATGGGGAATAACTGGCTAGGTGGTAGCACTGAGAAGGATCTCAGGGCTACATCGGATCACAAATTGCATGAGTCAACAATGGGATGCATCTGTGAAAAGCGAGATTTATTCAAGGGCGCGCTTACAGGAGTGTCATACATGAGACATGGGGGCTGTGTCTAGACTGGCAAGTTTTTCCGCAAAATCATTTGATTTTGCGGAAAAACTTGCCAGCTGTCTACACTGGCCGCTTGAATTTCTGGAAAAGCACTGACGGTCTCATGTAAAATCATCAGTGCTTTTCCGGAAATACTATGCTGCTCCCGTTCGGGCAAAAGTCTTTTTCCGAAAGACTTTTGCGCAAAAGGGCCAGTGTAGACAGCATAGTACTGTTTTCCGCAAAAAAACCCTGATCGTGAAAATGGCGATCGGAGCTTTTTTTTGCAGAAAACTGTGTCTAGATTGGCCACGGACGCTTTTCCGCAAACAGTGCTTTTGCAGAAAAGCATCCTGCCAATCTAGACGCAATTTTCCCGAAAATGCTTTTAACGGAAAACTTTTCCGTTAAAAGCATTTTCGGAAAATCATGCCAGTGTAGACGTAGCCGGGAAGTAATTGTTCTGCTCCATCATGGAATTTTGCATCCAGTTCTAGGCACTGCACTTTAGGAAAGGTGTAGACATACTAAAGAGTCCAAGGAAGAACAATAAAAATAAGCCTAGAAACCTTGACCTATAGGGAAAGGCTAAAAAACCCCAAACATGAGCATGTTTAGTCTTGAGAAAAGTAGATGAAAGGAACCTAATAACTGTCTTCAAATCTGTTAAAGGCTCTTCTTGATGGGAAGGTGATTAGTTGTTCTCCATGTCCACTGAAGGCAGGACTTGAAGTAGCCCATTTATTCTGCAGAAAGGCAAATTTAAATTAAATGTTAGCTAAAACTTTCCAACTGCAAGCTCCAGAAGAGTTTCAGCTCTCTCTCTGCTATGTCTACTAAAACTCAGGAGACTTGGGCTTAATTCCCAGCTCTGTCATAGACACTACGCTCTCCCATGTGATTGTGAAGAAGTCCCTTAATTTCTATGTGCCTTGGTACCAGATCTGTACAATGGGGATAATAGCACTTTTCTACCTTGCAGGGAGCAGTGAGAATGTATTGATTAAAGACTGTGAAGTACTCAGATGCTAGGGGAATGGGGGAGGGGGCATAGAAGTCCTAAAAGGAATACCTACAAATAGTGGAAACCAGGCACTTAGCTGCCTGCTTGATTCACACAGTGCTTCTCACAAATGGCTTCAGGCGATGTAGCTGCCACTGGGGAATGCAGTGCAAGGAGAAATCCACCAGGGAAGATGCTGATGTCAGGATTTGGCATCTAGGGGCACGAGCCCATTGAAATCAGTGGCAAATCTCCTTGGCTTTTTCAAAGGCGTGACACTTCACTGCCGTTGTGATTGCAAGCATTCAGTCAGGGCCCCCTGACAGCCAGGCCTCTCTTGATTTGCGTGGAGAAGCAAATTTAGGCCGTTAGCAAGACATAGGGAAGAGTCTCCTGATAAGTTCTCCTGATAAGTGAAATAAACGTATATGCATGTTTCCCCTGAAACATTGTTCTCTTGAGGAGAGTGTGTGTGTGTGTGTGTGTGTGTGTGTGTGTGTGTGTGTGTGTGTGTGTGTGTTTCCCCTGAAACATTGTTCTCTTGAGTGTGTGTGTGTGTGTGATCCCCCCCCCCCCATTAACTATAAAACACTAAAAACCTACCTCCACTTAGGCACAAGTTTAACAGCCATCTGCTCCCCTCTGCCTCTTACACGCCGGGTTTTTTTCCTAGCTGCTTGGAATCTTTTTCTCCATTTTCTCACTGCAGCTGTTGGGAGAACACAAGCCCCGAGATCCATCTGGCCTTTCAATCTTAGCGGCCTGCGTGCTTTCTGGACAAAGCTGCAGTGGCCTCGCTGTAATACAACAGCTACATTATGTAACAGTGGCCGACTAGAAAAGCAAACTTCCTTGGTTTGTTTGTGTCCCCTCTCTCCTTTTTAGATTCACTATTGCAGCTGGGCCACGGGGTCCCAACTCTGAGTCAATCTTGAGGGCTTTTCTTTTTTATTCACTCCCCCTCCCATCCCGGGCCTTCTGGAGGAGTTGGCACAGGTTTGTGTTATTAGGACATAAGCCAGCTTATTCTAGTGGAATTTCCTGTCTGATTTTCATTTCCCCCTCTACCCCCCTCCCTCAAAGTGAGACAAAAAAAGCTTTTTAATTACACTGCTGTGGGTTAGCCTTTCAGGATATTGTTATTCTTATTAAGTACTTCCTGTTGGGATGAGGAACCTGAGTAGAAAGTAACAAGGATCTCTGTAGTTGGAGCTTGTGGCTCAACTATCTTAAGAACTGTCTTATTATCAGAGGCCCTAACAATATATTTTGGCCTGACAACCTGGCAATTAAATGATTTTTCAAGACTCTTAGCACTTGCAGCTCCAGACCTGCAGAATTAATAAGTTGTGTGAGGCTGTTTGCTTTGGTCTTCTGTGATTCAGTATTTACAGTTTCCTCAGGCTTTTTGTACAACACCAGCGTCAGTGGGGAATTCCTGTTTCATAAGCAAACCGCCGCTGTGTGTCCACGGGTCAGGAGTAAGCAGAGGCTTCTGTTTGGTGAGCGACACAGAAGAGAACAGTGATGTTGGCCACTGGATGGAGTGGTCTAGTCACTGGAGTGGGTTCTGTTGTCAGCTCACCACATGACCTGTTGGGTGATCGTCGCCATGCCACTCCCCCACCCGTGTGTTTCTCGTCCAACTCATGTTTGTGTTACTGTAGCACCCTGTAGTGCATGTGTGCACACACATGCACACCCATACCCTTAAACCTGATCTTCTTTGAGGCAACACTATCCTAATATAAAGAATACATACACAAATAATCAACTTCCGCACACTGACTTTGGGAGAACATTTTGCCGTGGCCGCCAAGTTGGCTGTTCTCTGGCTTTTCTCCATGCAAATGCCATTCCCGACGATCCCTTGAGAGCCACGAATGAGGCAGCAGGAGGCACCGTGCAGCACGTTTGTCCCAAAGACTGAGACTGTCACAGTAGAGCTGATAGGACAAAAGGCAAAGCTGAGAATCGGTGACTTATTTGGAACGAAAATGCCAGTGGGTCAAATGGAGTCGAGAGAGAATATCACTGCTGGACTTCCATAGGATGTGGTAGCCAGAAGGGAGACCTCCCCATATGCTTGTGTTCAAACATTGTACAGATCCTGCGGACATTTCCAGTTAGTGAAATTCAATTAAAAATAAGAGGCTCTTTTGCCTCGCAGGAGCAGTTAAAACTAGGAAGGTGAATGAGTAACCCAGTTGAGCTGGAGTGACTCTTCCCTTTAACTGATTCGCCGTAGTGATTATCACTACATTTCACTGGTTAACTAATTAAATGGGCTTTTACATCCCTAGTTACAACATGCCTTCCTTCTGCAGAGTGACTGACTTGCCCATAAAATCTATAGGCCAGGGCTACTCAACATTGGAAGCCCTAAGGGCCACAACGGTATTCTCAGCACATCCCGAGGGCTGCAACTTAACTGTGGTTGCATATCCATGCAAATATATGCAAATCGCTTCTTTCACACTGATGCATGAATACAAAGATTACGGCAGGACTACACAACACACAGGCCCCATTTAAGCCAGTTCTGCTGATATTAATAAAATGCAGTATTGACCTGATTTCCACCCATATGACAGCACTTCTAATGAGCAAGGACAGTCCAGGAATTGAACTACTAAAATGCATATCAACAGAAGACCATGATATTGGCTACTTTTTTGTTTTGGCTCCCACCTGCGGACCATGTGTTGAGCCCTGAGTAAACCCAAACTGCACTGCGGGCCGCAAACAAACGGGCCGCGGGCTGTATGTGGCCCATGGGCTGTGTGTTGAGTAGCGCTGCTATAAGCTGACGGCAATGACTTATGCTAAACATGTGAGGAGTGGGTGTTCCCCCACACAGGTGTGACCCCACACTCCATCTTGATCTGCACAGGCTACCCCAGAGGCCAGAATGATGCCTCTGCTTCATGAGGGACCAAACTGGGAGGTGGGGGTTGTGCACACTCTGCTTTCCCTGCCCTTATGTAGGTTCAAGTGAACATAAAGCCACCCGTGGTAGAGACGCCTCCCTTGCTCCTGTGGGGCAGAACTGGATTGAGTGTCCATTGACTCTTTCATGTTCCGTATCCATCCTGAACGAGTACAAACAACGAGTCCCTTTCGGGTTACCACATAGCCTGCGGAGTCTAGCAGAATAATAATACTTTGAATGTACCCAGAGCCTTCCATCCCAAGATCTCACAGCTCATAATACCCCTGACTAAATGAAGCCTCCCATAATTCCTGTGATGTCGGAAAGTTTTATTTTAAGGGCTAGTTTTCCATTTTAGAAAATGGTGGTTTTGCCCAGATTAGGGTTTTTTCGCAAAAATGCTTGCTTTGCATGGAAAATTTTCATCAAGAAATCAAATGATCAAAGACCCAAATATTTCAGCGGAGAGATCCTTTCATGATGCTTCCTAGAAGTTGTACATTTCCTTATGTCCCACTTTTTCTGTGGGTTGGGATACCCAACTAAACTACGTATCCCATGGTGCACCAAGGCCAGAGACTTCCATGATGCAGCTGCCACCCCTCTCCTTCCTCAACAGAATCTGGTGCTGGCTAATGATGAAGGGAGGATACATGGTTAGGCAAATCATTGGTCAGTGCCCATTTAGGAGTGCCTGTGTGTTTCAGCTAAAAGTCCTGTGCTCTAACCACTACACCTGTCTGCCCGACTGCTGAGTCTGCCAGCAGCGTTGATAAGTGAAGCTTTGCCAATAAAATACTGAGACTGTATCCACGTGTATGCCTGGGTGTCCTCTTCACGAGTGAGTATAAATGCCTGCTGCATTGAGACTAGTGCTTCATGACAACATAGTGGTGTGTTCTCCCTTTCTGGAGTGCCTAATGCACATTGCACATGTCTGGCAGTGCTCTGCATTCTGGGGGATGGAATGTGCTCCTAATGCCCCTTCCCTCCAAGTATTCTGTGGAGTAAATTCATGTTCTGCTCTTGTGGCACATGTCAGAGTGATTGTAATTCATAGAGAAGCAAGTACCAACAGCCTGAGTGTACAGGACTGTAGCATTCTAGTTCCACATACCTTCAGGGATTTGTCTGGGTAAATCAGATAAAAGCAGCCCTCCAACTCTCCAGAGGTCCTTTCCTTTGTTCTTCCACCTGATCTGAAACAATGGAGCTGTTTCTGTGATGGAATAAAGCTGTTTAGCCAATCCCTTCAGTGCTGGCTTGGTTTACTCTTGTGCATAGCCAGCCATGTGCTGCTACCGTTCCAAAGAAACTTTACTCCAATATTCCTTAAAGGGGAAGCATCTCATTTTTCACCAAAGCTCTGAGGCTGATAAAACGTCTTAATTTTTTTGCTTTGAAAGACCTCTGGCAAGGCATTAAATATTGTTTTCTTTGTGTGGTGAGGCCTTCAATATAGAGTGGGGTATTTTATGATGAGGGTGCCCCAGTAAAACTATAAGAAATGATGCTTTATAAAATACTATGCATAACACAAGCATTACAGTAATAGAGATGAGTAGCATCCAAAGCTTGCGTAATGCAATAACTTCTCTTGCAGAGGCAGAGAAAAGGGAGCTTACGTGCAGATGAAGTAACTCTGTACATGGTCAAAAGTTTCAGCGGGGTAGCCGAGTTCGTCTATAACAGAAAAAACATAAAAAACAACAAATAGTCTGGTAGCATTTTAAAGACTAACAAAACAGGTAGACAGTATCATGAGCTTTCGAGGGCACAACCCAGTTCTGCACATGGTATCATTACTGTATTGTGCAAGAAAGCCAAAGAAGCTATAGAGTTTAAATTACACTCTGACCAAACTGAGGTGTAGGTTGGTTTTTGTCTGGGATTGAGAGAATATTGCCTGTTCATTACAGGAGAAGGTTAGGAGTGTGTTCTTGATTCTTTGTTTCCAGATCTACCATGGTTAACTTAAACCCAGATATTTCACCCCACTGTGCCTCAGTTTACCCACATATAAAGTGAGGATGATGGGGATGCTAGTCCTCATTTTGGAGTGGAGTTGTAGGGACTAGTTCATTAAATGTTTTTGAGATCCTCTGGTGCAGCGAGCTAAAGAAGTGCAAAATATTTGTCATTATGACTGGCTGTTTACTTCTCAAGCGTTCCATGCTAATCAAAGCAATAGCTTCTCCCAGTTTACACCTAAAAGGGCTGTAAATATCACTACGATGTCCGTTTGCCTCTGGGTTCCCTTTCAATATCCCGTCACAATTTTTTAATTGGCTAGTGAGGTTATTTCCTTACTTCCCCCTCTTTTAGTTGCGCTAAGCGTGCTGCCTTCTTCAACACCCTGGAAGCTGTTGTTCCAGATAGAATTGTCTTCACAATCAGGATTACGCAACCTTTGTAATAACTGGTGTGTGCGAGAGAGAAACTGAAACTGACCACTGCTCTCTATCGGATGGAAACAGATTTGCTCATACATGTCACATGCGCTATATGGCAGAAAGCTAAGGGAGATTCTCTCCTAGCACAACTGATAGCTTTTAGGAGCAGGAGCTCCTGCATCATGCTCATATCCCTGTTGTAGCTGTGAAGTTTTGAGTGTGGTGCCTAAGCACAGCAGAGTGCCAGTTAGCCTGGTATTTGTCAATATGTTTAGTCCTGAAGTTTGTTCTTCCTTTCCCTGAATCACCTGGTCAAGATGGTTGAACAGGTAATTAATATCGAGTGATAATTAACTAACAATTTATGAACATGGAAGCTAAATACAATACGAAAAAAGCCAAACCCAAAGAAAAGTATGCCTGATGTAGCCCTCTTGATGGCCCTGCCAATTGGAACCATTATGAATATTAACATCCTACTGAGTAATTAATGCATTACGACTTAAAGTGTTCCGTGAACACCAACCAACCCCCAGAGGTAGGCAAGTATTAGCTCCATTTTACAGATGGGGGAGGGGAACTACCCACATAGAGATGAGTAAGTAACTTAAGCTACATCTAGACTGCAAGCCTCTTTCAAAAAAGCCTCTTTCGAAAAAGAGCATCTAGATTACAACCTGTACTTTCAAAAAAGCAAGCTGCTTTTTTTAAAGAGAACACTCAGGCAGTCTGGATGCTCTCTTTTGAAAAAGCACAGTTTGCATTACATAGCGCCTTTTTTCGAAAGAGCACTTTCAAAAAAAGGTGTTCTTCCTCGTAAAACGAGTTTTTGCATGGTCGAAAAAACTGCCACATTCTTTTGATTTAATTTTGAAAGAACACGGCAGTAGTCTAGATTCAGGGAAAGGTTTTTTTGTTTTTTTTTAAAAAGGCCACTTTTTTCGAAAAAATCCTGTAGTCTAGACACATCCTTAATGTCATGCAACGAGTCAGTGGGAGAGGTAGAAATGGAAATTCTGGCTCCTTTTTAACCTCTAGAAGACCATGCTAGCCCTTTACAGAAAAGACTGTTGTTGCCACGGATGTACCAAGAACCCTTGGCTAAAAAGTGCTGCAGTAACTATGGGGAGGGACAACTGTTATTCTGCAAGACACATGCTCATCTCTGGTTTAAAAATGTGCGAACCAGTGTGATAAGCAACCACATACATATCCTTTTAAGGTAAGCACACACTTTCTGTGAGTGGCGTGTTTTGTAAACTGCTTGAAAGATGTAATATTAAAGTTAAGCTCTCAAATGGGCTGGGTGCATTGTTAAGTGACAGCTACTGTGTGTGTTTTGTTTCTGCTGTTTTTCTCTTCTTCCTGCATTAATTTGGCTGGTAGCCTTGGGAATGCCTTTCCCTGCAAGGCAGTTAATATTCTGTGTGGTAATACATGACTTCATCTAAGGAGAATCCCATAGCCGTACCAATGTGATCTGCTCTGTCATGTTTCTGTGTCCCAATTTTCCCTCTTCTTTGTCTCAGACCTTCCCTGACCCCAACTGTCTTATCCCCTTTAGTAATTCACTTGGATCATTATTAATGGTGCATTAACTTTGGTTGTGCTTTCAGCAAAGATGTTTTGCTTGTGCTCATTCATTTGCCCAACTCACTCAAACAGCAAGATCATTATTCTGGGAACATCACACAAACTCAAACATCTCCCTTCAGATCCCTACAGCCCTTGGGTGCTTTGGCGTTCCAACCACAATATTTAAACTCCAAAGAAACAAATATGAAAGTGTATCAAGTAGCTCCCCACACACACATACACAAACTCTGTGGGCCAGATCCTGCCACCCTTTAGAGACATTGGGTAATGGCTATTTATTTTAGGTACTTTAATAGTAATGGGAACCATATTATCTGAGCACTTCATAATCTGTAATGTGATGTATTCTGCAGTTAGTCCCATTGATTTCAATGGGATCCTTTCTCAGAATAAGACACTACTTGGTGTGAGTGTATCTTCCCAAGGGATTGTAAAAGGAGTACAGTAATTCCTCAGGGTATGTCTACACTACCCCGCTAGTTCGAACTAGCGGGGTAATGTATGCATACCGAACTTGCTAATGAAGCCCGGGATTTGAATTTCCCGGGCTTCATTAGCATAAAGCCGGCGCCGCCATTTTTAAAAGCCGGCTAGTGCGAACCCCGTGCCGCGCGGCTACACGCGGCACGGGCTAGATAGTTCGGACTACGTGGAACGAGGAGTACAGATAGTTCGGAATGGCTACATAGTTCGAACTATCTAGCCCGTGCCGCATGTAGCCGCGCGGCACGGGGTTCGCACTAGCCGGCTTTTAAAAATGGCGGCGCCGGCTTTATGCTAATGAAGCCCGGGAAATTCAAATCCCGGGCTTCATTAGCAAGTTCGGTATGCATACATTACCCCGCTAGTTCGAACTAGCGGGGTAGTGTAGACATACCCTCATTTAACACGTGCCCGCTTAACACATTTTTGCGATAGCATGATTTTTTTTTAGGAAACATTTTTTGAATTACACGACCATCCCCAGAATAACACGATTTCCCCAGCTGGCCCATTGACAGCGGCTGTGCGGGGCTTCCTCTGTCTCCCTGCAAAGCGGCGGAGCGTTCGCTGCTCGCCGCGCCGTTCCCTGCAGACTCCCCCTCACTGGATGCCTTGCTCCCTCTCCTCTGCCCCCACTTGCAGGCCAGTGGCTGGGTTTCTCCAGCCGGCCCATCGCCTGCATCTGCGTGGGGTTTCCCCTGCCTCCCTGTAAAGTGGCAGAGGGTTCGCCACTCACTGTGCCACTCCCCAGTGACCCCCCCCCCCACCAGACACAGTGCGGGTCCCGGTAGACCTGTCACAGGGGCATACTCCCAACCCAATCCTCCTCCCCTTCCCTTCCCTTCCCCAGAGCCAAACTCCTCCCCTCCCTGCTATAACCCAGTCCCCTTTCTCCCCCAACCTTATGTCCCAGTCCCAACAGACGCCACCGCTTGAAATGTAACCCCCACCTTTTCCATTATTTTCAGTGGGAAAATTGACACCCCCCCATAACACGTTTTTACTTAACACGATCATTTTCTGCAACGCATCTACCATGTTAAATGAGGAATTACTGTATCATTGTTTGTCATTGAAGATCCAAAATGAAATTGACCATCAGTAGTTCTCAGCCAGAATCCATTCCTTTCCATTGCTTTGTGTAGATAAGGGCTGCATTAAAATGGAATTACTAAAAATGTAAAAGCAAAGTGCATCTTTTTCTCCCATTGAAATGTAGTTTTGAACCTCTGTTTCCCTTGAGGCGATGATTGACTAAAGGACTCTTCGTGTTAATTGTATCACTGATCTTGCTTTGTTAAGAGACTGAGATTTATACAGACTGGAGAAAAAGGATCGAGTGGACAGTAAGATGCACTTTTGCACTTTCTAACCAATCCCACCTCCAAAGCATCTGCGGATGCCTCCGTTTTACGGACACCAACAGCTGGCTGATGGGCTTGTTTGAAGTCAGCGTTGGATCTCTTGTCTTTTTCTTTTCAAAATCAACATAGCTGGAGGAAGGGAGATGACATTGCAAACTTCAGCCCCGGGGATAGTGACATCCCCAGCATCCAGAAACATCAAGGTAGAAGCATGAGCAGAGTGCGATCCCTGAGACATGGTCATTGGCTGCTCGGGATTGTTCGGTGGCAGCTCCTTTGTGTTTTTCTGAGTTAGCTGCTTGTCCTTTGTCAGAGTCAGTTGGGCCCCCCTCTCTGAGCCCTGTCTGTAGATGTTTCTCTCTCTGGCTCTCATCAGAGAAACCCTAATCTCAAGCTTTGAACCTCTTTGGAGCTCCTAATGCAGGGGGTGAAGGCAAAATGGCTGACATGGAACCCCTCACTCCAGAGCACCCATACCTCTGGTTAGAGCCTGTTCCTGGGAGGTGCTGTTGCCCTACAGGCCTGGGCAGCTGTAGTTAGTTATCTTTCAGGGGGTCTGACTATGCCACTGATTTGTAAGCAAAACCTCCTTGCCCTGCCTGGCTTCTCCGTTCCCACGCAGATGCATGCCAGTGACATTTACCTCAGGATCAGTGGTTTATATTGGATCTAAGTTGAATAAGTGGTGTGCTGGTTTGCCTGTTTTAGCAAAGGACGAAGAGCCTGGATTTCTCAGGGCTTTTCAGGGATCTGCAACTGATTGCACTGTGTGGCCTTGGGCAAATAACTTAACCTCGCATGCCTCTCCTCCAGTAAAAAAGAGTCTGACAGTATTTGCTTTCTTCCCAAAGGTGCTAAGAGGCTTAATTCGTTAATGTCTGCAAAATGCCCTGAGACCCCTTAATAGCAGGTACTTTATTGTGTGTAGATCCATTACTTTGTTTACCCCTTTTTGTATAAGCCATCCACTTGAAAGGGTAAACAGTCCCACAGTGGCGTGGTTTCTGAAGGCTCGCAGGTAATGGATGGCGTTGGAGTCCCTAAAATAGCCTCAGACTTGGAAAAAACTTCATTTAGTGGAACACTAACCGTGTTAAAAGAGGATCTTTTTCTCAACTGCTGCCTCTTGGTTTTCCACAGGCCTGTTGATTATAAAAGGAGCATGGTACATTTGCAGAACTGCCACAGCTCACGCCTTGAGCTGCTTGCTCTAGCAAGACCTTTGGTCTGAGGGAGCATCCTGATGAAAATCCACATTATTCTCCTCCACCTTCTGGCCTCAGCAGAATGAATGGGACTTGAGCACACTTTAGAGCGGTGGGTGGGTACCGAAGGCCCAGGATGTAGCCCCCAGCTTGCCTGGATCTGTTTTCCGAGGCTCAGTGCTCTCCCTCAACCCCCAGCACTGGGGTGCCTGTGCTGGTGCTCCAGCCCCGCCCCCACTGCCTGTGGGGCTGGAGCACACAAAATGTCCTAGCCTGGGCCCCCGTAGGCTCCGTTGTGTGAGGGGGAATGTGGAGAGTCTGCCCACAAAAGCCCATGATCCCATCTACATGTTTTGTTCATCCTAAGGTGCTGCAAGACTATTTGTTGTTTTTTAAGTTTTTCCAGTTCAACTAACTTGGCTTCCGCTCTGAAGCTTTTTCTCCTTCTCAGTCGGGGGCCACATCAGTGAGGGTTTGTTTGTTGGGTTTTTTGTTTGTTTTGATTTGGGTTTTTTTTTTGCTTGTCACGTGTGTGTGGCCCCCAACTGATTTTTCTGTGGGTCATTGGCTCCCGACCCAAGAAAGGTTCCCTTCCCCAGGTTCCCTTCCCTTCCCGCATGCATAGCCATAGGCACTCCCCAAGCTAAAGGCTTTTAGTTTTGTGTCATATCACTGTGTTCTCTAGGGACTAGTCTGTGCTAACGGGGAAAGTTGACTTAAGAGATGCAACTCCAGCTACGTTAATTACATAGCTGGAGTCGAAGTATCTTAAATCACGTTTTGACAATGTCCGCACAGCGGGAGGTTGACAAGAGCGCATGTCCCCATCGAATTCCCTTACTCCTTGTGAGGAGCAGGACTTTTCAGTTTAGAAAAGAGGAGACTGAGGGGGGATATGATAGAGGTCTATAAAATCATGAGTGGTGTGGAGAGGGCCGATAAAGAAAAGTTATTTATCAGTTCCCTAAATAGAAGAACTAGAGGACACCAAATGAAATGAATGGGGAGCAGGTTTAAAACTAATAAAAGAAAGTTCTTCTTCACACAGCGTGTAGTCAACCTGTGGAACTCCTTGCCAGAGGAGGCTGTGAAGGTGAGGACTATAATAGAGTTTAAACAGAAGCTAGATAGTTTCATGGAGGTTAGGTCCATAAAAGGCTACTAGCCAGGGGATAAAATGGTGTCCTTGGCGTCTGTCTGTCAGAGGCTGGAGAGGGATGGCAGGAGACAAATCGCTTGATCATTGTCTTCGGTCTACCCTCTCTGGGGCACCTAGTGCTGGCCACTGTCGGCAGACAGGATACTGGGCTAGATGGACCTTTGGTCTGACCCAGTACGGCCGTTCTTATGTTCTTATGTTCTTATGACTACCGGCACCAACAGGAGCACCTTCTCAGTTCAAATTAGTGGGTCTTCATTAGACCCATTAACTCGAACCCCAGAAGATCGACTGTGGCAATGATGATCTTCTCCGTAGCGTAGACAAGCCGGATCCAAGATTCAGTTGCTACCCCAGACAGCAGCAATAAACACAAAGTAATGTAAGTCATTCTTTAAAGGGATTTCTTTGCCATTGTCAGATCAGTCTGTTACACACTGGTTGGTTAAAAGCATTTTCGGAAAAGCGCGTCTAGATTGGCAGGATGCTTTTCTACAAAAGCACTTTTGTGGAAAAGCGTCCGTGGCCAATCTAGACACGGTTTTCCGCAAAAAAGCCCTGATCGCCTTTTTCACGATCGGGGCTTTTTTGAGGAAAACAGTACTATGCTGTCTACACTGGAAAGGGATAACAAGTGGAGTTCCGCAAGGGTCTGTTTTGGGACCCATACTGTTCAATATCTTCATCAATGATGTAGATATTGGGATAGAGAGTAAGCTTATTAAGTTTGCAGATGATACCAAACTGGGTGGGTTGCAACTTCTTTGGAGGATAGGGACATAATTCAAAATGACCTTAGCAAGTTAGAGAAATGGGCAGAGGTAAACAGGATGAAGTTTAATAAAGAGAAATGTAAAGTGCTCCACTTAGGAAGGAACAATCAGTTCCATACATACAAGATGGGAACCTTTTTCTAGCCGGCCTGCTCTTCTGAAGGAGACACAAGGTGAGGTGGAAGGTGTTTTAGAAAATTATTTTTTGCTCATTATGCAAAAAAAAATGTATTCAACACAAATTTCCCTTGAAGCACATTCGTGTCCTTGAAGATAATCAGTGCCTGCCTCTGTCTAAAACCCGATCCTTGCTCCCTTCCTGGGATTTTCAGCTTAGGCTATGTCTAGACTTCAGGCTTCTTTCAGAAGAAGCTTTTCAGGAAGAGATATTCTAAAAAAACTTCTTCCGAAAGAGAGCATCCACTCTGCCAAAACGCATCGGAAAAGTAATCTACTTTTTCAACAGATAACATCTACACTGAATGGACGCTCTCTCGCATGTAAGCTGTGATTGCTATGGACGGAATGGCCACAAGGGCACCTGTGCTTTTTCCTCTTTCCTCTTCTTGTGAAAGAACTCCCTCTTCCCCATCAAGACACGCCTTTTTCCAAAAAAACTCTTTCACAAAAAGACTTCTTCCTTGTAGAAAGAGGTTTACCGATGTCGGAAAACCCCCTGGCTGTGTCTAGACTGGCAAGTTTTTCCACAAAAGCAGCTGCTTTTGCGGAAAAACTTGCCAGCTGTCTACACTGACCGCTTGAATTTCTGCAAGAACACTGACGATCTCATGTAAGAAACCAGTGCTTCTTGCGGAAATACTATGCTGCTCCTATTCGGGCAAAAGTCCTTTTGCGCAAAAGGGCCAGTGTAGACAGCTCAGATTTGTTTTGCGCAAAAGCGCATCTAGATTGGCATGGATGTTTTTCCGCTAAAGCACTTTTTGCGGAAAAGCATCCGTGCCAATCTAGATGCTCTTTTCCACAAATGCTTTTAACGGAAAACTTTTCCGTTAAAAGCATTTGCGGAAAATCATGCCAGGCTAGATGTAGCCGTTCGGTTCTTTTGATTGTTTTTTTTCAAAAGAACACAATTGCAGTGTGGACATAATTGAAGTTTTTTTCAGAAAAACGAATGTTTTTCCAAAAGAACTGCAGTATTGATATACCTTTAGGGACTTACACCAATTCTTCATCCTTTCTTTATCTCATGCTGGAAGCGTAGATGGTTTTTGGCTGGGAAGAAGGCAGTTGCCAGTCTGCGTGTTGTTAATAACCACTGACCAGATCAGCTCAGGCAAGTGTGGACAGGTAACAGAGTCATTTCCCTAATCAAATGAGGCAACACAGTAGACAACTCCTTTACAAGTAGCTGTTGACTAGGTATGGCTTTCACTCTGTGTTGCAAACATACCCATCTGGGTATGATCTTAGCTTCTATAAACCTACCTATGAGTAACATCATTGTCCTTCACTCAGTTACCACGGTGATTTGTTTCCCCAATTGCCTCAGCTCCAGATCACCCTCTTGCCTCTATTTCTGAATATCTCCTGCTAGAGGTTTATCCCTGCTTCAGCGTGGTGGAGAACTTTTTAAAGACACCGCCTCCCCCTTTTCTTTTGCCTGCTGGAATACACCATTTCATACCAAACAAGCCAGCATTATCAAACTCTTTTTGCATGGCAGAGACTTTCCTAGACTCCCTCTGTTAAGGGCTTTATCCCACCACTGAGTTCTGGGTTCGAGCCCCGCACACACCGGGAGCAACTAACACAAGTGACACTTGGTTCTGACACTGATCAGTGGGGTTCTAAGTTAAATATACGAAGTCTGGTAGTTATTTGTATCTGTTCTGCTCTATTGAAGGCAGCAGGGAGGTACATGTAACACAATGGATTGCCTTGATTATATACAAGCGAAATGACTCATTGTTCTAGTCCTCATATTCCACTGCTAATGGCTGTTGAGAAATGCAGCCCCATGAGCTGCCTTGAAGTAATTGAGCATAATTGTCTTTTTAAACCGTATGTGTGAAAACATCCCCCTGTAAATGGCGAGTGCTGCTGAAACTTCCTTGGAGGGAGGCGGAAATGAGAGGCGGAAGTGGGGGTGGAGGTGTCACCCGCACACCTAGGCTATGTCTACACTGTCGTGATCTTGCGCCAGAGATATGCAAATGAGGCTAAGTGTGGAATATCGCCGAGCCTCATTTGGATATCTAATGAGCCGCCATTTTTGCAGAAGAGGCTCTTGCGCCTGTCTACACTGCCTGTCTACACTGCCCCTTTGTGCACAAGAAAAACCCTCTTGCGCAATGCCGTTCTTCCCGAAAATAATCAGCGTAGCGGCATTGCGCAAGAGAGTTTTTCTTGCAAGTGTAGACAGCTCCTTCTGGCACAAGAGCCTCTTCCGCAAAAATGGTGGCTCATTAGATATGCAAATGAGGCTTGGCGATATTCCATGGTTAACCTCATTTGCATATCTCTGGTGCAAGATCGCGCCAGTGTAGACATAGCCCTAGTATGGTTACTGAGCAATGCAAGTGGTACCTAGGCCACAGCAACAGTCAAGACCAAGAGACCTCTACAGCATGGGCTGGGAGCCTGCTGGCTTTTAGCTCAGAGGGTAGAAGCTCTTATACTAAGCTTCAGAGGGCCCAGGTTCAAATCCACCTGGTTGACAGTTACATGAATTAGTAGTTGATTGCCTATAAAGCAATTCATTATTTCAGGCCAAGCACCCAGAAGTGAACTAAAGGGAGACCACCAGCTATTGTAGCTTTTAGTCTGGTGACCGCTCCAGAAAAATCTGTGGGGGCAGAAAAGAAACCCAGATGTGAAACACAGGAAGGGAAAATCACTGAAAACAGCTTCCCTGCCATCCTCTTTGCCATCTGGTGACTCCAAACCAGAATTAGGTGATAGTGCTGAGAAAGCAGAACCTGAAAGTGAAACTGACTAGTTTCGCCAATGTCTAAGCCAGAGGTAGGGAACCCTTTTTTGGGTCCAGGACCACTGACCCACAGAAAAATCAGTTGGGGGCCACATACAAGTGAAAACCCAAAACCAAAAAAACGCTCTTCATTGATCTGGCACCCTGACTGCGAAGGAGAAAGACACTCCCCACAATAACCTCACACGCCAAAGCCTAGAGGGGCCCAACCTAGTAGATTTCTGTGTGCACCAGCCCATTGGGAGGGGAGGGCTAGCGCACCAAAGCGGGCTCCCCAATACTGTGGGGATCCCTGATCCTCAGGGGCAAGATCCAGGCAATCTGGGAGCCACATCCAGCCCCCGGGATTTAGTTTCCCCATCCCTGGTCTAAATTGAGATATTTTAAAAAAAATCCAAATGTGCCAATGGGGAAAATGCTACATGTTTAAATTCCTCTCAATATGACTAAATTGGGGCCTGATTAGAAACTGGGGCAAGGGATTGGTTTGATGTGGCCTGTGCCCAAGAAAAAGAGGCAAAGCAGCAAGCAGGTCTGCCTTCCCCAAACCATGCTTGCCGGGAAAGGAATGCTCCTGCAGATAAATTATCAGTACTGCCTTACGTTCTTCCTCCTCTAGTCATTGGCAGTCGTAAGGCAAGACATATGGGGCCAGAGGCATCCAGCAGCAGCAGTTCTGGCAATGTAACTATGTGACTTGTCCAGCACAGGCAGGCTATTCAATACAGCACACAAAATATAGAGTGACCAGGGTTCTCTCTAATTTTTTTCCATCTGTGAGCGGAATAAATTTTGTTTTGTGCACTGAGGCATGTATGGATGTGCACCCTCAGTGGAGACACATGCTGCCAGCTGTGGATGCTCTGCTAATCAGCTGGGCAGCACCTAAATCAATCCTGGGGGGCCGCTGAAGCACTCAGCTAAGAGGGAACACTGATAGTGACCATAGTTCCCTCTAAGCTGTGCACAGAGGAAATTTCTACCCTGCCCACCTCCTAAGCAGAGCTGTGCAGCTGCGTGGCAGGAGGTAAGTGGCTACTTGGGTGGCGGGTAAACAGCTGCTCCCGTGGCCAGGGCCGTAGGAGCCACTTGGCAGGTGGGCAGCTGCTCCAGCCAGCTGGCCACGGCGGGAGGAACTGTGTGGCAGGTGGGTTGCTGACACCAGGGTTGGAGGCCACAGGCAGGTGGGCAGACGGGAGGAGTCTCAAGCGGGCAGGAGGGATGCTGCCGCTGGAGGTTGGGATTGAAGAGTTTCTTCATTCCTATTATTAAAACAGAGAAGGGAAAGATACCAAAAAAACAAACAAAAAAAAAAAACGCTCCAAGTTGAGAACAGATCCTGGATGTTAAACCCTTTTGCTGTATATGCCAGAGGAATGGATCACTGACCAAAAATCCACGCCATGAGCAAGTCTGGAGCTAAGAGTTGTACTGTGTCTTTTATTGCAGGCTTGACACGTGGGAGGTATTGTGTATGGTGAGCTGGAGGAGAGAAGGTGGGACTATTGCAGTTTGCTTTTATTTGTGCCCAGCTCTGCTGATGTCTTCCTGTGTGACTGCAGGCAATTTATTGATTACTTCGTGCCTCAGTTTCCCTGTGTATAACATAGGGACATTGTGCCTGAAAAGCATCACAGAAGGTTTGGGATGCCTTGTTTGTTTAATGTGGGCAAAGTGATATAAGACTGCTAGTGCCAAGGGCACTTTTATCCTGCCTGCCCCTGGGGTGGCCTAGGACTAGAACCTGCCCTCCCCACCCCAGGAAAATAACCTATCCCCTAGGCCATGCTGGAACCTGCCCTACTACCATACTCTCAGGGTGCCCTTTATCCCGCCTCTCGCTGGGGGGAAGGGTAGACCCGGGACTAGAACAGTTATCTGCTACATTGAGTGCCTGATCTCATTTTAGTAGGTCAAGCTCTGGGCTTCCTCCGCATTGCCAAAGCACTAGATGTACGTCCGCACCACCCCTGCCCTTAGCTTCACGCCCTCACGCCCCCTTGCCCGGAGCTGCAAGGAACCATGGCAGGGGAATTCTCCCATGAATGGGCACCACAGCAGCACACATCTGAACAAGCGCATGTGACTTCATTGCGGTGCACAAGACAAAACTCACTCTGCTCCTGGATGGATGATCTTAGAGAGAGCACTGATAGTGACCATGTGATCGTGTGATCATTATGTATGACAGCATCAATGTTTGCTCGGTACATCCCGGACAGATACAAGCCACATCCTGCAAAACTTCTTGCATGCCTCTGGGATCGGTTTCCCCCTTTCATAGCTTGCATTGATATCACTGGAGACTGAGGGACCACTGAAGGCTCCTGTGCATTGTGTCATGCCCTTCCAAGCTTGGCAAAGAGGAGGTTTGGTGGAACAATCCTTTCCCAAGAGATCAGGGCAGTCTCTGAATGATCAACCCCAGTCCCTGATAGGGATGTAATAGTGTAGTCGATTAACTGATAAGCAAAAACGTATTGGTGAATGCTATAGACTGCATGCATTCCCCTGCTCCCCCCCGCCAGTAAATTTTTAGCAGGCTGGCCGGCCACTCAGCTCAGTCCTGGCTTGCACCAGGTCTGGGACCTTCCCCCACTGTCGCTCTGCATGTAAAGTGTATTAGGAGCCGGGGGCAGGCAGCCTGGCTCAGTTCCAGCTTGCACAGGGTCCACAGTCTCAGACACTCCCTCAGACAGAGGCTGCTGCCACCCTGTGCTGCTGCTTCTGTATCAGAGGCAGCAGTGCAGGGCAACAGGCAGCCGGCCTGCGAGGGGAGCTGGTTTTTAAACACAGATCGGCTCCCACCTGGCACACAGTGCTGCTGCTTCTGATACAGAGGCAGCAGTGCAGAGTAGCAAGGGGCTCCTTGGGACTGGGGCTGGAATGTACTAGCTGCCCGCCCCACCCATGGGGACTATAGAATAGTCGAGGAACCAACAAGAATGAACGAGATTAATCGACTGTTCAAGTAGCTAGTATTTAACATCCCTAGTCCCTGATAGTTGCCTGCCGATTGCCATGCCTTAGAAAGGAGAATAGCAGCAGATGTGCAACAAGCCATTAGCTGCAGTTTGGAGGTGGCTTTTCAGCATTCGCAGCTTCGTTCTGCATTTCTGACTAAGAAAAACACTAGAGCTGTATCTTAAAAATGAGGATTTCTGTCAAGTGCCTTCATTTCAAAGATTTCTGTTACCCAGCACTGTTAAAGAAGATGAGTCAATCTTTTGCCTGCAAAAGAAAATTCTTGGAGGGTGCCTGTTTATTCTCCTTTCTTGTGAGGACACAGTAGAGTAACTGTTAAGCCCCCATTAGACAGGCGGCAAAAATGCTTCTACTGTATCAGGCCAGCTCTCCACTCCACCACTGAAAGTACGTCTGCTGTGGAACCTTGAATACTTTCCACCCCGTCCTTTAGCTTAACTCCTTTCAGCGTGGTTGGCAGGCAAGTTGTTTTTATGTAGTCTCTCGCCTCCGCTGGCAGCCCAGCTGACGCAGTATCCAGATAGGCATGTGATGCTGAGTTCAAGGAGTTTAGATTGAAATGCAGATCAGATCTTCAGATCCCCTTCCTGACTTGCCAGGATGTAAATAGAGATTTTTAAGGCAGTTTTTCTGTAGCTGAACCTAAAGGACCACATTCTCTGCTGGTGCAAATCCACAAAGCTCCCTTGAAGTCAAAGCTACGCTCTTATCACACCTGGGACTGTTAAGTCCTCCTTACAAATGAGCGTGGAGTCAATGGAACTGCGCTGATTTACACCAGCTACGGATCTGGGCCAAGCCCTGAAGAATTGTAGGTTTATTTTGGGATGACTGAGAAATGCTGCACATGGTGGAAGCAAGTTACAGGGAGTGTTTAGTTAAATTGGTTTTTGGAACAATAACCTAATATTTTAAAAGCTCCAGTTATACAGAAATGATGAAAATTGGGGAGCAAGGCTGAGGAAGACCTCTGAAATCTTCAGATAGTCTTGAATCAAGAAATTTTCTCTCTGTGTCTAATAGAGATGCAGTCCGGCCTTTCAATTTTTACATCTGATCGCAGCTACAAATGTGGACTGCACCATCATTATAGACCAGATAATATTTCCTACCAAAGGACTACTGTATAGTATATTTATTAGGGCCCTGCTGATAGCATTTCTCTTAGCTACCATAACTTTAGAACAAAGACACATGGCCATAAATCTGAATAGTCCAGGGTGATGTGGAGAAAGAAACTGATGAATTTTCCACGTGTCCGACAACTTTCTTGCTGTAACTTTTGGGGTAAGTCTGTGGATTTAATTAATCAGCGCAGGTGTTCTGTGCCTTCCGAGGCCACTTTATCCTTCCATCAAAGATGAAACATGCTTCTCAAATGAATAAAAAATAGGGCCGCAAATGATGACAAGTGAGAGCAATTTAGGCTCCTTTCTCAGAACCTGAGCAATGCACCCTTCTAGCCACCTCTGACTGTAAACGCAGTTGGCATCTTGCTGTTGCGCTTTCAGTAAATAGTTCCAACCCGGTCCCCAGTCTGTGTGTACAGTTGTTCAGGAACAGTGCTGCTGTTCCCAGTGTTGGGGATGGCATAGATCTAGATGCTGCCAAGCTCTGTAAAGTCTCATTTGTGTTACAAGGCTAGTTTTCCTTGGTGCTTCCTATAATCTCCTGGAGTTCAAAGAGCGCTTAGCTGCTTGTCTTTGTCAAAACCCCTGTTGGAGATCTTTTATGTTGAAGATGTAGGATTTCTGTGAATGACTTTGATTATTTATTCATTCCTCTTCTCTGCTGCGTGGTAGCGCTGATATCATGAAGACCCCTGTCTTTGCGCTGCTCATGGTCTGAAATTCATGGAGATTTAGTTCCTTTGAAATAGTTTTAAAAGGGAAGGAAAAGTTTTTGAAGTCTCTTTTTTTTCTCTCTCTCTCTTTCCCTCAATAGTTCCACAGCACGTTTTTCCAGCCTTCCATGCTCCTTTGCCAATTGACATGCGTCACCAGGAAGGAAGATACCATTACGAACCCCACTCCATCCATGCGATTCATGGGTAAGTCTTGCATCTCTGCTGTTAAAACACTTCCATCTAGCCTCCTTTGGTTTTTTGTAGTGATACTAGGATTTGAGTGTGAAGCGCCAGGTAATGGTTCAAAGACAGGGCTGTTTAATAGGGAACTCAGGTTTTATTCCTAGAAATGCTAGCTGTAGCTTTAGTCAAGTCAGTTAACCACCCTGTGCCTCATTTTCCCCAAGTGATTATAGTATTTACCCATCTGTCTGGCGTGCATGAGGTTAATTAGAGTGTGTACAGTGCTTTAAGATCCAGGGATTGGACAGCAAAGTGCTATTACATCATTATTCAGTTGAGCTCATAGGAGCAGGAACACACTTCTTGGTGTTTTTTCACTCTGTAATGTTCCTGAGACCTATCTGACTAGATCTTGGCTAAAACCCCTTCTTTGGCTTCTCAATCTGAGTGGCCTTATGGTAGCACTTCCTGCTGACAGTCCCTTTAAAAATGAATTGAAATGCTGTTTGCCTGCCATATTCAGTTCACGAGGCTGTTGGCATCACCAGCTATACAAGTACAGACTTTCAGGTAGCTGTGAGGTAGATACGGCTAGGCAAGGCTAACTTCGTTTCGGGTTTGGCCTCCTGTGTTTCTCCTTTTTTCAGGGTGTTGCCTGAGCCAGAAAATTTCCAGTGGGTGGCTCAGGCAGCAGGATCCTATGTAAATGGCTCATGACTCACGGTCACAGCGCTACCCTGGCAAGGGCAGAGCTGCAAGCCCTTTTATATAGCCGCAGCAACCCAGGGTGGCTTCCAGGCGACGCGGTAGCGGTGGGACCAAGAACCACAAGTCCTTTTCTGTGTTTTTAATTCAAAGTCTCTGGCCCCAGACAATTCGGAGCAGGGAGGGACGCTAGTCCTTAGCCCCGCCCCTTCCACTCCAGGCTCCGCCCCCTTCCTGGGGGTGGAGATAGCCTTTGACCAAGTAGCAAAATTCATTCAAGGCCCACCCCTGCAAAAATTATTGCCCACCCCTAGCTAAGCTAGTGAAAGAAGCAGATAAGGGACATGTGTTATAGAATCATAGAGCTGGAAGAGACCTCAGAAGGTCATCAAGTCCGGCCCCCTGGCCAAAGCAGGACCAATCCCAACTAAATCAACCCAGCCAGGGCTTTGTCAAGCCGAGACTTAAAAACCTCTAGGGATGGAGATTCCACCCCTCCCTAGGTAACCCATTCCAGTGCTTCCCCACCCTCCTAGTGAAATAGTTTTTCCTAATATCCAACCTAGACCTCTCCCACTGTAACTTGAGACCATTGCTCCTCGTTCTGCCATCCGTCACTACTGAGAACAGCCTCTCTGCATCCTCTTTGGAACCTCCCTTCAGGAAGTTGAAGGCTGCTCTCAAATCTCCCCTCACTCTTCTCTTCTACAGACTAAACAAACCCAAATCCCTCAGTCTCTCTTCATAGGTCATGCGCTCCAGCCCCCTCATCATTTTGTGCTCCTTACATCCCATCAGTTGTTGAAGAGAAATGGTGAGTCAGTGACTAGCTCAGGACTCAGTAGACTCTGGAACCTTTTTTTAAAAGTGTCATCACATTAGCTATCATCCAGTCATGTGGTACAGGGGCCGGTTTAAAGCAATACGTTACATACTTCAGTCACAGCTCTGCAATTTCATGTCTGAGCTCTTTCAGAGCTGTTTATCAGCCTGTTCCAAAACCTCTTCTGTTGGCATCTCAGCCTGGGACAAGTCCTTAGATTTGTCATCTAAGAAGAATGGCTTAGGTGTGGGAAACTCCCTTTCATCCAAGACCAGATGCAAAGAATTCATTTTGCTTCTTTGCATCTACCTTGTCTTCCTTGTATGCCTCTTTAGCGCCTCGAGCTTCCACGGTCTCACTGATTGTTTGGCAGGCTTCCTCCTTCAGAAAATATTGCTATTAGTTCTTGTGTCTCTTGATAATTGTTCTTCAAATTCTTTTTTCCCTTGTCTAATTATACTTTTACTCTTGACTTGCCAGAGTTTGTTCCTTTCCGTTTTCTTCACTCAGATTTGACTTCTTGTTTTTGAAGGGGTCTTTTTGTCTCTAACCACCTCTTTACTTTGTAGTATTTTTTTTCTTTTGGTTTGGTTTATTCCGCCTCTATTCTCATGTTTTTAAAAAGTGCCCATGCTACTTGCAAGCATTTCACTCGTGTGACTTACTTTTAATTTCCAGTTAACTGACATCTTTGTGGGGTAGTTTCCCCTTTTAGACGTGAACTGTTACTCTGATGGGTTTCTTTGGCGTTGTCCTCATTACAAGAATGCTACATTTAATTACATAATGATTGTTATTACCAAGCAGGTCAGCTATATTCACTTCTTCGGCCAGTCCTTCTGCGTCATTTATGACTAAGTCAACAATTGCCTTTACCCTTGTGGGTTCTAGGATTAGCTGCTCTAAGAAGCAGCCATTAATGGTGTCTAAAAATATTATCTCTGCATCCCATCCTGAGGTTACATGTTCCCCCAGTCAATATGGGGATAGCTGAAATCCCCCATTATTGGGTTTTCGATTTTGGTAGTCTGTCTTGACTCTCCATCCTGGTCAGGTAGTCAGCAGTATGTTTCTATGGCAGTACTTTTATTATTGAAGACTAGGCAAGTAGCTATATGTTTTGACCCAGATTATACTTTCAGATCTGGGTTTCTAATATCTGGTGTTTGTCATAACTTAGGTTGCTATTGACTCCAAGCATTAGTATGGTTTCCTTTTCCACAGGCCTGCCCTTTCTCCAACAGACCACAAGACCACATCTCTCCTCCTGGAGCTACTTTGACTGGCTCGGCTGTCACCTAGCAATCTCCTTTGGCATCATTTTTAGGGTGTGTCCAGTTTGCCCCTTTCTCATTCAGGATTTTTATGGGACATTCAGTCATCTCACTCCCCCTGCTCCTGCCTTTTTAGGCAACAGCTGCTATGTCCGCTCTGCCTTAAATCCAGGCAAGTTTTCTTCCTGGGTGGGGAGAGGGGGCACGCCTGGAAAGCGGCCCAGAACTTGCCAGCTTGGTCTTGCAAGTTGATTATTAGGGGGAATAAGAGTGAATCTGTCAGCATTGTATTCGTCAGATGATTCCCAGTGACGGGAATCCCGAGGGTATGTCTAGACTGCATCCCTCTGTCGGCAGGTCGACATTGCAAATGAGGCAGGGATTTAAATATCCCACACCTAATTTGCATTAAAATGGCCGCCGCATTTTGCCGACTCAGCACTTTGTCGGCATAAAGTGGAGGTCTAGAGGGGGATCTGTTGAGAAAGAAAGCCTTTTTCGACAGATCCTGTAAACCTCCTAGACTGCCGCGTTTTTGCAATGTCGACCTGCCTAATCTGCATCCCTCTGCCGACAGAGGGATGCAGTCTCGACATACCCAGAGTGTCTGCTGGCCAGCAAGTTAGATGTTCAGTTCACCCATCCTGGAGTGCAGATCTATTGCTAATGGCCACATTCCCAAAGCAGAGAACCAGTAGAGACTTGTTAATATTTAGGGTAACAAGTTGTATGAACAGAACTGGATGCTCAAAGCGAAAGCCCTTTTTCATTTATGATCCTTTAGCTCATCAATACCCAGTGCAGAGCAACTTCTCGAATAATGTTTTGAATATTGGACACAAAGAGCTTGACTGTAGGTCTCAGAAGAGGAAAGTCGCTCTCCCTTTGAAAGTCCAGCCATATTAACCCCTCATTTGGAGCCTGCTTTAAAGAGCTACCTCTATGAATGGCGAAGCGCCGAAGGTCAACAGCAGACCACTGCTATGCAAGTGCAAAGGTTCACTGTTGGGTACCACATTATTGAGGAAGTCCTCCAGACTGGAAAATAAAATGGACCTCTGTTTTATTTGCGTGCTTAGATACCACTGGATGTACTCAGAACTGCTTATCTCTCTGTGATAGGCTTTAGTTTGCTAACAGCTCGTAAGAGCTTTTTCTTTTTGCTTGAGTGCCAGAGGCCTGGCTGTGGGAGGGACAAGAGAATGCGAGTTCCATTTAAGCTGTTACCGTGAAGTTCTAAGTGGCCGTGGAGCGCTTGCTGCACAAACGTAGTGGTGAAATTCCTGCTCGCTTCTTGGTTTTATTCCATGTGTTTTACTTTCTTGCATCTTCAGCCTCATCGCCTTGTTGCCTCTATTCTCCAGTCTCCTTTCCTGTCTTTCACGCTCTTCTTTCCCTTCGCTTACACATCCTCTTCTATGCCTCTTCTCTCCTCCCCTGTCTTCTGCGGAGAATGTCACTTCTTCTCATCAGTACACGGCAATTAAAGAAAATGTCCAAAGCTAAGACTGTCCAAACTAGAGTATCATGGGGTGGGCTGATCCTGAACAATTGCACATTTACCATACAGGTTGGACCTCCCTGGTCTGGAACCCTCGGGATCTGACTGGTCCCGAATGAGGGACTTTGCTGGACCAGTGAAGGGCATTACTGGCCCCCTACCACTATCCTAGTAAGGCTCCTAGCCCCACTGTCGCACTGGCAGACACTGGCTCTCTTCCTGCTGGATGCATAGCTGCTGGGGCTCTCTGGTCCTGGAACATCCTTGATCTTGCCAGATCATGGATGTTGCCAAACCAGATAGTCCCGGTTTAGATGCAGTCTAGACATACCCAGGGTGCATACCCAGTCTAGACATATCCATAGGTTCAACCTATGCATGGGTTAACTTGACTCTGCTAGCATAGTTTAGACTATAGATATCTATAGTTAGCCTGGTGCTAGGGAAAGACAATATAATTTTTGTAAGTTGCATATACATTTTTCCCCTCTAGAAAAATACCGTGTATGCTAGGAAGAAAAATTGAGTCACTGAGCTTTGGTTTTATGATTAATGTGATCTGAGCTTGACAGAGGTTCCCCAATTCATCAAGACCATATTCTAGCTGTCTGCTTTCTTGCTGGTACCAAATGTATCTAATTACACGAACATTGCACAGCAAATTAGATGTAGTCTCATTTGTTGTCAGCTGTGGCGTCTTATTATTTGCCTTCTGGTTTGTGTCAAAGGTTTGTTTCCCAATTGCTCAAAGTGACATTGCTATACATTCCTCTTTATCATTGTTTGCATATAACCTAATGAGAACACCAGTTATTTTATCATAGTTGTCGGATAGTAATCAGCAGGCTTCTGTCTCGTAGGACGGGGCATAGAGGACAGTCAAATATGCAGGACTCTTTGTTTGAGACCTAAAATAAAAACTTGACGTGTAGAAAGACTGGTGAGTAATAAAAGAACTGCGTGTTCGCTCTGCGTGCCCGTTATTCAAGTGCTCAGAAGAGTTGCTTGTTTTATATTTCTTGTTGGGTATATTGGCATTTCAGTCATGACAAATAGCTGTGGGGTGTTCTTTGATGTCATCCTATTTATTAAACACCAAATACATGGACCCAGTTGCCTAACAAGACAAGCCCAGGTATCACCTGAGAAAATGCTCCGGGTGATCCAAGTTGCACCTCTTAGGCCAAAGCAATATTTAGTTGGTCTTTAGGACATTCAACTTTTCCATCCCCCTTCCCTTATTTTTGCTTTGGTTCATAGTATACAAGCTGTGCCATCCATGAAAATACAGACACTCCACAAGTTACGAACATCTGCACAAACAATCAGAAGCCCACCTGCAGCCGGGGAGCAAGCAAGAGGCGCAGGTGGTGGTGAGTGGCGTATGTGCTGGCTAGAGGACTCAAGAAGAGCAGGGGACAGTCGCACAGCCAGCAGGTTGGGAAAAAGCAGCGCTTTGAAGGGGAAACCACTGCTTCTCTCCGGCCACTGCCTGCACAGCCGTCACCTGCTCCTCCAGAGTCCTCCGGCCCAGGCTCGCACCACTCGCTGCCTCCTTGTTCTCCACCTACCTCTTTATCCTCCTCTAATTAAACCTGCCTTTCCTCAAACACCAACTTTCAAAGTTAAATTTAAAAAAAACAACTATTTCTACTATTTTTCATTGGGAATATGCAAAGTTTCAGCTACTTTCTGGATTAACTAGGCCTTTATGGGCTAGCCTGATAACCTAACTACGATTTATAAAAACTTAAATAACAACAAATGGTCTAGTGGCACCTTAAAGACTAATAAAATATGTAGATGGTATCATGAGCTTTTGTGGGTACAACCCACTTCTTCAGATGAAAGTGGGTTGTACCCACAAAAGCTCATGATACCATCTGCATGTTTTGTTAGTTTTTAAGGTGCTGTTAGACTATACTTTTTTTTTTTTTTTTTTTTTTTTTTTTAGTTTTTCCAGCTGCACTCTAACTCAGCTACCCCTCTGAATACTAGTTATAACATTATTTTTTTTCTGGAAAATACATTCAATGTTCCAAACAACAGACTTACAAACAAACTTGTGGAACACAACCCATTCGTAAGTTGGAGACTTCCTGTGGTCATTGGAGGCAGACAGTGTCAGCTGCAACCAGATGGGTTTTGGCACAATCACAACATCTGCTTGGATAATGCAGAAAAGTCTCACTTTTGGTCACTTTCTGTTCTGAGATTGGCAAGTATGTGACATCCTTAACTAAGCTTCTTCCCTCTGTTGTTGCCTTGAGAAACTGTGGCTACAATGGGAGAACTCAATTTGCCTCATTTCATACCAATGAGAACATTGTGGTATCGAGATGTCTTCTTGGATTCTAATGCCGTTGGGTTTATGTAGATACGGATAAAGGAGAGAGAGACAAAGGAAACTCCCCATGAAAAGCAGAGGTAGTAGGGATGATCAAGTGGAGAACAAGATGTAAATAGAGCACAGATTGAAAAACAGGTGGGGACAGTAAAAAGAGGAACAAAGGGGGGAAAGAAATTATACAAGTGAAAACAAATGTATTATATATAGCATATTACTTCTAAACCCAACCTCAGAATAATATTTAAGGTTGCAAAATCAAGTGCTCAAAAGTTAAGAAATGCCAACTTAAGGTTGCTTATGCAACCTTAATTCTACTTCTTATGCATGTGAACTTTCAGGTGCTACTAGACTATTCGTTGTTTAAGTTTTTCCTGTTACAGATTAACTTAGCTACTGCTCTGAAGCTTTAATTATACAGTCATGCTATTTTCCCCACAACACTCCCATCTCATTCAGCGCACAGGATGGATGAATTATGAGGATGGGTTCCCTACACAAAATATTGAGTAATTGATTGGAATTTCTTTCTGCACTTTTCATCACAGTTTGCTATAAGCAGAACAAAGTCTCAATTGACGGGTCAAGTAAAACTTTCAGACTGGTGTTCGGCTGAGCCAAGTGACTTTCCTTGATGCATTAGAACAGGGGACTGCAAAAAGGGGAATACTGTGTATTTTAGCTGGATTCTTCATACGACTTTATAAAAGCTTACTTCAGTAGGGCCCAATGGTGCGATCCTTAATCTCGGCAGTATCCCCATTTGCATGAATGGAACAACTCATGTCAAGTTGGCAGGATCGTGTCCTTAAATGGAGTAAAATTGCTTCCAGAGACAGCAGGTGATTATTAGTAGCCTCTTTTTATCTCCATGTCTACACTTCCTTAGCTTTCCTGTTTCTCAAAAAAATCCAGCCAAAATCCCTAACTCAGCTAAAAAAAAGTCTGGCAATGCAAGAGCCCTTAGGGCTAACCCTTGTAAGCAGCATGCTTAGGCTTGACTCAGCAAGACACTTTTTAACAGTATCTCCTACAGAGGTTACAGCCCCGTCAGCTGCTGGGTAGGGTAACAAACAAAAGCAGCGTTGTTTTTATGCTAGCGTTCTAGTGGCTTTTCAGGATGTAGTTCTGACATTATTTATTTTTAAAGAATTGTTTTTACACACACACACACACACACACACACACACACACACACACACACACCCCTACACACATGTAAGTTCATAGAATCCCAAGACCCAATTCACCACTGGTGTAAATGTGTGAAATACCCTTCGTTTCGGTGATTTGTACTAGTGCTTTTGTCTGGCTTACTTTTAAATGTCTCAGTTTCCTGGGAGCTGAAGTTTCCCCTGGCATTCAACTTCAAATTTTTCTCTACCTCTGATCCCAGTTCTCTTTAGTTTTACTCTCTGCCCTTTTTACTATGGCAAATGATTCTGCCTCCTGGATACTTCGAACATTTTTCCAAAATCAGGCCCCAAACTCCCTAGAAATATAGATCTATTTATAGGCAGAGCTGGCAGCATTGCCCATAATTAAGCTTCTCATTATAAGATCCTATTTCCAGTCACTTGTAACTTTGCTGAACTTTAACCATTTGGGCTGAAATTTTCCATGGTGAGTGTCTGCCTAAGGCTGCTTTCTTGTTTCAGCCACAATGTCTTAGCCACCTGCAAGAACAAGATAGGGCGGAAATGTGTTTTGCAGTGTTAGGAAAAAAAGGTTACAACCATTTCTGGAGAAGCTCCATGATTTGGAGCAGGGACTTGACATTTGGCAAGTGGTTTGGGCCACCTTGGTGAAAAATTGTCCACGTGTCACCCAGTCATAAGCCTTGGAAAAACCTCAGTTCATGCATGCTCAGCAGTTGTGTCAGAGTTCGGCAGCTCCGTTCTCTGAAGACTCCGTCCGCGACGAGCATGCCCCGCCCCAGGATTGAAGGGACTTTCCCTGCAGTCACTGTTGCTCCTGCTGCTGGTACCCAGGTAGCATGGGAAAAGAAGCTGCCTCACTTGAGTGCAAATGAGACCAGAGCCAGCTGGACAGAGGCTGGTGGAGAGTAGATCGGGACATGGTGCCCATGGGCTGATCGGCAGTTGAAGTTTGGAGGACTGAGATTGGATGTGGCACTCGTGGGCAAGAACTAACTCGTCTAAGAGGCTGGGATGAAGGCCGTGAAAGAGGAAGGTTGAAATTTGCTCAGGGAGTCCAGAGCAGGCACCTGGGATGGTCTGGGCAAAGAAATGGATAGGGTTGGGGGAAGGGAGAGACTGGGATGAAGGGTAGGGAGCAGTCCAGGATTAGAAAGCAGCAAGGAGGCTGAAAGACCCAATCCATCCAACCCAGAAAGTGTCTGCCTTTGAGAGAGAGGGCAGCCTTCATCCTGGGCGCAGGCAGATTTCTTCTTTAAAAAAAGGGAGACTCCTTCCTTAAGGTCACTTTTTTTAGACACAGGCGCGCCAGTCAATTTACCTCATCACGTCGGTGCCAGTAAAATGTGTCCTTAGCTACAGGAGGAGCAAGGCTTTGGCACAGTCTGATTGATGGTACTGTGCTGCTTTGGAGATAGAGAGCGCTCCCTCCGGAGTCAAAGCAAACAGCTGCCCGGAGACACATTTTTATGTATTTTGCAACTTCATTACTTGGAGCAAATGGAGAGGTGGCGCATTTGGAAAGCAGTTCTGGCTGCTTGTATGGAGTTTGCTCCGTCTGCTTATTCCTTGCTTCCCTCTCTCCCCGTCCGCCCCTTGTGCTTCTACTCCCCTTTCCTTCCCTAGACTGGAAGACTAAAAAGATCAGTAATGGATTGTGCAGGCACTTTCCCTCTAGGATGCTGGTTCAAACCCACCCCAAATCTGTAATTACTAACAGCTATTACCCTCTGATGCCTCAGTGGTGATGCTTGGGAAGGGATTTAGGGAACGTTAATCCAGCTCTCACTGTAAAACATGTTTGGACACCTGGTCCATTTTCAAGAGATTAAACAGTCCGGTTACTGCATTGCAGCTGATTGCGCATTTGGAGAATCAACTTCATCTCGCTGTGCCTCAGTTTCTAACTCTCTAAGGCGGGGGGGAACCTTTCTAATGCTATTTGGGAGCCAAGATGAAATGTGAGAGATGCCCACTGACTACTGCTGCATGAGCCTGCCCTCTCTAGAAGGGGGCTGTGGAGAGCTGGGTTGGGGCACATTCACGGGGCCGTATGAGGGAAGCGTCCATGGAGCCACACAGACCAGGCACGTGCAGTTCCCCCCGGCTTCAGTAGCCGCATTGTGTGTTCAGAGCTTGTAAACATATTAAGCCATTGGAATCCAGAGCTGGCTTCTCTGGCACCTTTCACCAGCACGGAAGTAATATGAAATTAGGAGCGAGAGATGGTGGCTGCTCCCATGGCAGCGAGGGAGTTTGTACAGCTTCTCTGTTGGTATAACGAGTTTCCCGCCTGAAAACATACATCAGCCCCTCTTCTAAGGTCTATTCACAATGTTCCAACTTTGTATCATACATATCAATGGAGTTATACGATGAATGTCCTTAATTTGGAGGGGCAATTTCTTCACACTCTGTGTGCACTAAACATCTCCGTGGAAACTTTCAAAGCGGTCTAGGGGATTTAGACACATTGTACAACAATGTTAATGGAAAATGTCTCTTGAAATCTGAGTGCCTTGAACGTCTCAGTCATAAACTGGAAATCCAAACAAATTGGAAAGCGCGTTGTGTCAAAGTCACTAAACCATAAAGCAAGGTGCAAACCTTGTAGACTGGACCAGATCCATAGGTATCATAAATTGACTTTGCTCCAGTGAGGCTGGTGGATTTCTGTTGTTTATCTGAAACCCTGTGTAGAGTGTAGAGAAGACTGGAAAAAAGTGTAGAGAAGACTGGAAAAAAGACTCAGCAGGGACACTGGTTAGGGTGAGAAAAGATGAGGTGTTTCCTTTTGCCAAGTCTACACATTCTGTCCTCCACAGCATTCTCCACCAGTGGCCCGGTGGGAGGTACTGAGAGATAAAACCGAATGGCAGGAATGTTGGCTTACGACCCTGGAATGAAAATTCAGCATTTCTGTGCTTTGCATGGACATCAGATATTTAAATCTGCGTCCAAAAGTTCCCCACAGAAAATAGTGCCTTCCTCCTGGAACGATGAAGAATTGAGTCAACTCTACTGGGATTAGAACATGTGGTTTGAAGGATTCTAGGTATTTCAAACTCATACTAAGACCACCCAGATGGCTGGGGCAAAAATTAAAAACAAAAAAAAAAGTCCCCCTATTTGGCAGAGCTGTGGATCTGGATACCCTGCCTGGAGCTAACTCTACATGTACATTTGCAAAAATCAAAGGGCAGACCAGGGTGTTTCAGTTTTGAAAACATGCAAATCTTCAGAAAGCTCCAGCCAGAGTATAGTCTTTCAAGGGAGCATTCTGGATCCCTTCATATAATTGTGAGCCACAGCTGTATGTTTTTCTTTTTTGTGCCAGAGCGCATTGAGGAATTACACGGTTATATAATACGGAGTGCTGGAATAGTTTGTATAGCTGAGGTGGGGAAAGGGGGGCTGAGAGTCATTGAACCTAACTCTAAATCCTGTGTGTAGAAGAAACCACTTCAATCCAGGGGGTGTGGCAGCACCCCAAGTTCCAGCATCTCTATAATTTTATGCCTGGTCGGCTTTTTACATCTTTTCTGCTTCCTCGTAGAATCATAGAATCATAGAATTATAGAACTGGAAGGGACCTCGAGAGGTCATCGAGTCCAGCCCCCCTGCCCTCAAGGCAAGACCAGGCTCCGTCTACACCATCCCTGGCAGATGTCTATCTAACCTGTTCTTAAATATCTCCAGAGAGGGAGATTCCACCACCTCCCTTGGCAATTTATTCCAATATTTGACCACCCTGACAGTTAGGAATTTTTTCCTAATGTCCAATCTAAACCTCCCTTGCTGCACTTTAAGCCCATTACTCATTGTCCTGAAAATAAGAGAGACAAATAACAGAGTTAAACTTGGACATTGAGAAATCAAGAGAACGAAAAGAATCTGTTGCCCAAGGGGTAACATTTTCAAAAGTGTCTAAATGATTTAAGAGCCAAAGTCCCATTTTCAAAAGTGATTTAGGCATTTTCAAAGGTGTTAGGTACCTAAAGATATAGATGGGCACCTAGTGGGATTTTGAAATGTGCCTAAACCGATTAGATGCCTAATTCCCCCTGTCTATCAATGAAATGTAGGCTCCTAAATGCCTACGTCACTTTTCAAATGAGACTTAGGCTCCCAAGTCAGGAGCTTTTGAAAATTGTACCCGAGAAGCTGTTGATGGCACAGCGCCACAGTCATAATGAACGACAAGTTATTCTGCTTCGTGTTGAGTGTACTTAAGACTCCTCTTCTCCATGATGGTCCTGGAAGTACTTTAGCTGCTTGCAATTTGCAAACCAGATGAAGGACTAGTTAGCTGCTGATTGAGTGGCTCATCTGAAAACCTCTATTAAGATCCCACAAAGTAACCACATGTCCAAAATTACTGCTGCTGAAGGGCTACAGGGCTGCGGTTCAGACATAAATAAAATAGGAAAGTTTCAACTTAATTTCTACTTTCGGCACTACTTTAATCCCAAGAATTTATCCAGATTCTCAGAACACCATGAATCAGTGGAGTTCACATTATAGATCACCTTTCATACCAAAATGCTCTGCAGTATTAAACAATTTGAGAGAAGACTCTATGGGATATAAATGACAGAAGTCAGTCCTATAAAGATATTGGGTGGTGAAAGAATCAAACCAGTAAATGAAAAGGAGCTGAATTTAAGAGATATAGGCAGGGGTGGAACATTAGAACATAAGACCGGCCATGCTGGGTCAGACCAAAGGTCCATCTAGCCCAGTATCCTGTCTGCTGACAGTAGCTAATGCCAGATGCCCCAGAGGGAGGGAGCACAACAGGTAATCATGACATGATCCTTCTCCTGTCATCTACCTCCAGACAAACAGAGGCTAAGGACACCATTCCTACCCATCCTGGCTAATAGCCATTGATGGACCTAACCTCCATGAATTTATCTAACTCTTTTTTGAACCCTGTTAAAGTCCTATTCTTCACTACATCCTCTGGCAAGGAGCTCCACAGGTTGACTGTGCACAGCATAAATAAAAACATCCTTTTGTTTGTTTTAAACCTGCTACCTATTAATTTCATTTGGTGACCCCTAGTTCTTATGTTATGAGAACAAGTAAATAACTTTTCCTTAATTTACTTTTTCCACACCAGACCTCTATCATATCCCCACTTAGTCTCTTCTTTTCTAAACTGAAAAGTCACAGTGTTTTTAATCTCTCTTTGTCTGGGACCTGTTCCAAATGAGAAATCCGAAGAAGAGATTTGCAAAGAGAGGGACAGGTGATCAGGAAGAGGGGCATATAAAGGATTTCTAGACTGGAAAGCCCATGCTTAAATCTATATCTGCTCAGGAAAGCACTTAAGCACATGCTTAATTTGAGCTTTTGGACTTCAATGGGACTTAATCATGTGCTCAGATGCTCTCCTGAGTGGAGGCATTAAACTCACTACATAGATTTAATTAAATCCCACTTAGAGAATTCAGCATTTAAAACATTCATCTTGCATTCGTTTGACAGGACAATCTAGACTTGCCAACTGATTTTACACTGGTTATGGTGTTGGGGTTTTTTGTTGATTTTCCAGTGAAGGACTGGGCATCATAAATGGCTCTCTTTATTAAAATATAAATGAACAGAGATGGAACCCAAATCACATTCAGCCCACTCCTGCGGTGTTTAATGGTGGAAGACTCTCAATGAAATAAATGGGATTTTCATCCTGAATATGGACTCTGGACACATGTGCATTTAAGAGGAAGAGGAAAATCTCTTGGATTCATTTAGCAGTTGAAATGACCTGTTTGAAATACTTCCTCCCCCTACAGTTGAGGCAGAAAAATGCTCCTACAAACAAAGCAGCGTTGATGTTTGTACTTACGGCAGTAAAACTTCATCATTTGCTAGGGGAGAAGGGCTAACACCTGTGAATTACAAAAGTCTTGTTGATCAAGTGCAAGTCTAGACATCGCCTAAGTCTTGACCCCTATTAGGCTTGTGAGATCTAGCGCTGGTATGGCTCCCAATGACCTGTCTTCAGTGCCTGGTTTGATTCCAATCAACATTGAGATGGATACAGTCACAAGGATAAGAGATTCTCTAACCTGCTGCTTGTGAAAACTGCGGGCTTGATCCTCACTTAACTCAGGTTAGGAATGTTTAAAAAAGAGGTTAATTAGGTAAACTGCTGAAAATATCTCAGCGGTTACATGGTTACATACTGCAGAGCCCACAGTGCAGCCGGGCCGGTGAGCAGAGCCAGCACCCAGTGAGTACAGGGAGTTGGCTCCTGGCTGCTGGTCCCACTCCGAGGGAGCCGGCTGTTTAGCAGCGTAAGTTTTGTACTGCAGATCTACAGCGCGGGGTCAACAGCAGGCTCTCTGGGAGCTGGTGTGTTCCAGAAGTTGGCTTTTAAGCCAGCTCCTGGCGGACCCCAGCTCCCGCCTGGGGAGATGGCTGCTCTACTTCACTGCTGTCCCTGATACAGAGCCAGCAGCATGGGGTGACAGCTGGCTCCCCAGGAGCAGGGCTGGGAGTCTATGTATAACTATTACGGTAACGGATAAGCATGCTTGTTTAATTGGTTAAACTATTATATCCCCAGTGCAGGTAGGAGCTGTCTGAACTTTTTCTACTTCCCCTCCAATCCCTGATTTGCTGATGAGCATCAATGTCTCAGAAACCCTGTTTTCCCTTGAGCAAGACTGTACTTGTGTTGAATTAAGTGGTGACCTGCATGAAGAGCCTGTCTACACACACAGTTTGCACTGATTCTTCTAAAGGTGTGATGTGACACTAGTTTAATTAAACTGGTTCAGCTTTGGATGGGGGCTCCCTTACATCTGTTTAAACCTGGTTTATTGCTTGCACTGAGGCACAGAGACTGACTTCCTCTGAGTTCATGAGATGGTAAACAAACTCCAGAGGTGTGATTCCTGGTGGGTTGCTCTAAATAACAGACCATACTCCCTTCCAGAAATCTCCTACTGAATTCAGTAGTTTCTAGCCTTCAGTAGTTATCATTCTGCATTACCAGACTGGCTTTGACCCAGTTTCTGGTTGTATGATTGATTCACTGCTTTGCCTTTCCAAAACTCAATCCCAAATCAACCAAGTTTGTGTTCGTCAGTGGCTGTTGTCCTAGCGTGTTGCAATTTTGTGGTTCCTGTGTTTACCAGCAAAAGTATTGCAAACTATAAACCTCCAGCTCAGTAACGGTATCTGTATGTCTTCAAGCGGTGTACAGAAAATCTTACTTCACAATGTAGGATTTCAGTTTAATTTCCTTCATTAATTATCACCTTTGCTGGCTGGAAAATACACTGAAAAATAATCTCCTTGTCTGAAGTGCATCCAGGTCCGTGACCTCTCTGCCATTTGAAGCTCTAATGCAATCAATGCTCTGTGCCTAGTCAGCCAGCCAGAGGCCAGCATCAAAATTCCCCTTGATTCAACGAGCCTATGGATTACAATGAAATTCGAGATGGATCCTTAATTTTTTTTGAAAGCCATAGTCAAAAAGAAAAGAAAAATGGAGATTTGGCTCTATTGAAGTTTCACAAGGACTTCCTAAAAAAAGAGGCCAGTAAAAAATCTATGTTTACAGAAGGATATTCTACATTTGTTGTTCATTTTTGGCCAGTTATTCCCTCATTATGCTTAGCTTGCTAACTCCAAAACAAGATCATTCGAGCAGGACTTATAATGCTTTCAACTCTTCTCCTTTTGCTTAACTTCTCCTCCAGATATCATCTTTGATCAAGCTCTGTAAGGGGCATGTACTTTCTCATGCTTTTTTTATATTGGCTAAAAGCAATTTTACAGCAGGCTTGTATAGTTGTGTTGGTCCTTACATTATTCACAAGTATCAAATATATCGAACAAGCCCCAAACCAGAGAGATTATTTTACCCTTGTATTGCATACTACATGGAAATTTAGGCTGGAGTCTGATTCACGTAAAGGATCATTGTTAAGATAGACGTTCTGTTCTAAGTTTAATTTCCTGTGCTACTAATAATACTTTAGAGTATTTAAACCATAACAAATTAAAAATCAACTTTATTTTTGTACAGTTTATTTTATTTGTTTATACTGGACACATCTCTCAACTTAAAGAAAGGATAACATTTTCACAAGCACCTCTTTTCAAGTGACATAGGCATTTAGAAGCTCAAGTTTCACTGAAAGTCAATGGAAGTTGGGCAGTATGCATCTAAGGGCCTTAGTTTCATAGTTATTTAAGGGTCTAGAAATGCAGCTGTCATTCATTTCTGTGAGACCTTTAAAATCTGGTCCTAAAACCAAGATTTTTAAAGGTATGTAGGTATTGCTGTGCTCACCATGGCAATACATAACTGATTTAGGAGCCTCTGTCTCTTACTCAGGAAGAAATTTTGGCTCCTAAGGACCTAAATCCCTTTTGAAAAATGCAATGTGGGCTCCTAAATCTGTTAGTCATTGCAACAGAACCTTTAAAAATCTCAGCCTAAGTGCTTATGTAGCTGTTGAAAATGGGCATCGGTGCCTAAGTTACTTGCACATTTTAAAAACTCTTCCTGTTTGTGGATTGTGTGTCTGTTTATCTCTAGACCTCTATACTATGGTAATCACTGAAGTATGTGGTAGCTAATATGCATTGTATCGCATCAGTTCTGCTTTTTGATTCTTGGGCACTAACACAGTGCTGCTGTGTTTTGCCTTTCCAGAACTGCACAGTGAGATTTAAATGAAACTGTTGGCACTGAATTACGTCAGTTACAAATGTTGCCATTGAAATTCAAGAATGTTTCATAGACCCACCCCCTATTTTTAAATTGGTGGCTTAACAACCTATGTGTGCGTGTGTCTCTCTCAAAAGTCATTTTTTTACCTTTATATATCATCAGTTTTCCCAGCTCTCCAATCTACATAGGGGAGAAGATCCAAGGTGGGTGACTGGCTAGGTCTAGAGATTTGAAATAGGACACAGAGTTTACCTCTCTAGGCTTCCTGTCCAGTATGTCAGCAGTCACCCAAAATTATTACCTTTGGGATGGTGATTGGCATTTTGGGGTGCATTGGCGCTAAATAACAACACAGAATGCTGACAGCCAGGACTTGTAGCTGTAAACAAACTTTATGGGACGGCAGGAAATTCAGTCACACCCATGATAAATGGACATCTGGCTAACTCAAATCATGCCAGATCCCTGATGTTGCCAGACCAGAGAGTGCTGGACTATAGAGAATCATAGAATCATAGAACACTAGGACTGGAAGGGACCTTGAGAGGTCATTGAGTCCAGTCCTCTGCCCTCATGGCAGGACCCAGTACTGTCTAGACCATCCCTGATAGACATTTATCTAACCTACTCTTAAATATCTCTAGAGATGGAGATTCCACAACCTCCCTAGGCAATTTATTCCAGTGTTTAACCACTCTGGGTATGTCTATACTACCACCCTAGTTCGAACGAGGGTGGTTAATGTAGGCAACTGAAGTTGCAAATGAAGCCCGGGATTTAAATATCCCGGGCTTCATTTGCATCTTGCCGGGCGCCACCATTTTAAAATCCCTGTTAGTGCCTAATTCGAACTACCTACTCTGTGCCGTGTGTAGCCGTGGGCATGGAGTCCGCACCAATGAGGATTTAAAAATGGCGGCACCCGGCAAGATGGAAATGAAGCCCGGGATATTTAAATCCCAGGCTTCATTTGCAACTTCGGTTGCCTACATTAACCACCCTAGTTCGAACTAGGGTGGTAGTGTAGACATACCCTCTGACAGTTAGGAACTTTTTCCTAATGTCCAACTTAAACCTGCCTTGCTGCAGTTTGAGCCCATTTCTTCTTGTTCTATCCTCAGAGGCCAGGAAGAACATTTTTTCTCCCTCCTCTTTGTGACACCCTTTTAGATACCTGAAGACCGCTATCATGTCCCCGCTCAACTTTCTCTTTTCCAAACTAAACAAGCCCAATTCTTTCAGTCTTCCCTCATAGCTCATGTTTTCTAAACCTTTCATAATTCTTGTTGCTCTTCTCTGGACCCTCTCCAATTTCTCCACATCTTTCTTGAAATGTGGTAATCAGAACTGGACAAAATACTCCAACTGAGGCCTAATCAGCGCAGAGTAGAGCAGAAGAATGACTTCTTGTGTCTGGCTCACAACACACCCGTTTATGCATCCCGGAATCGTGTTTGCTTCTTTTGCAACAGCGTCACACTGTTGACTCATATTTAGCTTACGGTCCACTATAACCCGTAGATCCCTTTCTGCAGAACTCCTTCCTAGACAGTCGCTTCCCATTCTGTTTTGGGAGGTTCAACCGATATCCTCAGCCCTCCCTTAGAAGAATTACATCTAGGTCAGTTGAGAATTGGTGGCAAAGAGAGGCTGCAACCTGTGCTGTGGTTTAGAGATCAACTGAAAACTTCAGTCTCTATGTCGACCCTAACGTTTTACACTGCTGTCATTTTCTGACGGAAGGATTTGAAAACCCACCCCTGCCCCAGGGTGCTGCAAGTTACAGTGTTATAAAGCACCAGTCTGACTCAGACCTCAGTTCTGGGAGCCATGCTCCTAATGCTCTTAGCTTATCCTCTCATGGCAGTGGTTTACATAGCATGCTGAGAAATCTCTCTCCTAGGCTACGTCTAGACTACATGGCTCCATCGACGGAGCCATGTAAAATAGTTTAAATCCCCACTTCTTTGACTATGCTGAATAAATAATCCCCGCTTCATTAAAATAAAAATGGCCGCCACGCTGTGCCAACAATCAGCTGATCCGGCACAGTGAGGCAGTCTAGACGCGGCACTGTCAAAAAAGGCTTCCTTTGTCAACCTCTCCGGTAAACCTCCCGAGGCATACTGTAGTGGTTGACAAAGGTTTCCTTTGTCGACCGTGCCGCATCTAGACTGCCGCTCTGTGCCGGATCAGCTGATCATCGGCACAGCATGGTGGCCATTTTTATTTTAATGTAGTGGGGATTATTTAAATCCCTCTTTCTTTGACTATGCCAAATAAACTATTTTACATGGCTCCGTCAATGGAGCCATGTAGTCTTGATATAGCCTTAGTGCGTGTGCCATGGCCACACATTCAGTTTCAATTGCTGCCACAGCGGTGCTTTAAACCTGTAAGTGTAGCCACTTTTCTTAGTGCATTAAAACTAACCCTTAATTTTTTAAAGGATGGAAATAGTCCAAGTTGGGAAAATGATCATTTAAAAGACTGAGCAAGAGTTGGACAAATTGAATCCGCCATCATCTTGCCTGCTATGCTTAGTCATCCACTTTGGAACACTGGGTACGAGTCAAAATATGGCCATCTGTGCTGTTGCTGTGCCTAAGGTGACTTTGGAGCAAGAGTCCGATCAGTTTCTAATGTGAATGGTGCTGCTCCGCTGGACTACTCAGCGTTCACTGTAGATGCTGGTAGTCTGTCTTTGCCTTCCTAAAACAAATCACTCTGCAACTGACACAATTCAGGGCGTGCTTTTTTTTTTTTTTTTTTTTTTTTTTTGGTATTTGCATTTGCAAAAACTGGAACAGCCTTTAAAACAAAATCTCATAAGTAGCAGTCAATTGAATTAATCAGTGTTGACTGTATTGCAGCGCCTTAACAAAGTCCATCTGTATGGTCTCCCTTTGTAGACACAATTTTATAACTTAATTTCCCTACCAAAACATCGGTGTTTACTTAGTAAGAAATCTGCTCTTTGTCAGCGTAAAACAGTGATTTCTTTATTACCATTCTGCGCAGGGAATGACAGCACAGAGTTGGCACTGGAGCAAGTCTGGTTGAGTCTACAAGCGTTGTAATGGAAACAGGGTGAACCGGGGGTCAAGTATAATGGCGTTTGTATACAGAAATGTGTCTGCATAAGGAATAGCTGCATGAGATAAGAGAACGGGAGATGAGGCTTGCAGCACTCCCTTTGGACATCGGTGAGCTGTTGGTGTGATGCAGGTTTTATGGATATGTGTATAGCACTGCAGACACTAAACTGTAGGTTATTTATACATTAGCAGCCGTATAAATATGATACCCAAATAGCACCTGATCTAGTCAACTTCCCCTGACTTCAAAGGGGAGGGGATCTTCACTGTAAATTGTGGAACATCAGATCCGTATTTCTTACGTGAATAACTACATGATGTTTCCTTTGTCATTGGGAAGATGGAACTGGTTGATGACTGTGTGTATGAGCATGTAGAATGAATTTTATAGGTCAGGAGGGAAGCTTTTCAATATGGTCTCCAGGCAGTTGGCTACAAAGTGCTCTGTGCTGCAAGATTATTGAGGAAACACTGATTTTACTGAAGTCAGTGGATGTTTTGCTGTTGATTTCAATAGCCAAGATTTCACTCTGCGTCTTAGATTTTTGTGTTCTAGAAGCAGGTTTTCTTATGATTGATTTGATTTCACTGTGTACGAGAACTGCTCGCAAATGTTGTTTACATATGTTATTTAATTTTAGGGCAAATATTATTGTTTGTTTGGGAGGGGCGGGATTAAAATTTTCCATGAATTATTTTGGCGACAAGCCAAAACCTAACCTCCCTACCCTCTCTTTTCCAATGGCAAAACAGAAAAGGGATCAATGGAGTGAGGGCAGAGAAATATAGAGGAGTGGCAAATGAAAAGTGAACATTTTCGTTCTTCTGGTTTTTCCATCAAAAATGTTTCCATAGAAACAAAAATGTGTATTCAGAATAAACAGTCATTTTCTATCAAAACACATTTTCACTGGGAAAACTTTTGCCCGGCTTTACTGTTCACTAGATGATGGTTAATGGTGCAGGATATTTGCAGTGACGGAGAGGGATGGTTAGATCAGCGAACACACTGAATAGATTCTTACATTGCATCTTACCTAGACCTTCGAGGGCCATTAACATTTCCGTTTAGAGCCAAAGAAATATTGACGTGTTTGGTAGTCCATCCAGCTTTTGCCTGCCCACTACGGCACTTCAAAGTGTTTATGTGGGGATGGGAACTGGCAGAGAGTGGATGCAAAGAGGGCTTTTGGTCCAATTGAGTCTTTCAGTGAAACAATTTAGAGGAGACTAGTTATTAAGAATCAGTGAATTTGTGTTCCCTTTAGAGGTTGCTGTATGTTCTGTAGCTGTTTAAAGTATGTCAGGTATGGATCTAATTAATTCCTGCAGAAAATTGCATAAGCCCCAATCAGAACTCATTACTACTTTAGATTAAGGATGTTAAAATGCATTTATTAAAGTAAACGTGTAACAACTGAAGATTTGGGGAGCTGGCCTTTAAGCACTGGCACCTGCCTTCTCCCTTGCTGTGCTGCCTGTATCAGAGGCAGCAGCACAGAGGGGCAGGTGTCTCCACAGGAGCTGGTACACACAGGGAGCCAGTTTAAGAGCCAGCTCCCTGTGTGTACCAACTCCCACCTGCCCCCTCTGCGCTGCTGCCTCTGACACAGAGGGAGCAGCATGGAGGTGGGAGACCTCGCATGTAACCGTGCACATTAATGGATGAGCCCAGGCTGATTGGTTAACCATGTCAAGGGTTACACTTTCACATCCCTAGTTTAGATAGTTACGTCTTTCACGGCTGCACATACTGTAATGGAGCCTTTATGGCTGAAAGTCCCACGGTCAATCACTACTTATGAGCCAGTCTGGAGTCATTGCATATATATGAATAATTTGTATAATTTTCTGCATTGCAGCGGCTAGCTTTACACACACATAACAAAAAGACAGTCGACCCAATGAGCTTACAATCTATGACACATAAATCTATAATATTTAAAGCCACCTACTACTGAAGTGTGTGTGTGTGTGTGTGTGTGTGTACTAACATGTATTTGCATATAGCATAATCATATATAATGCAGATAGGCTGTATCTTTGTGGATGCACATACAGAAAAATGTTATATTATTCTCATTTTGGTTCCTTTTCCCCCCATCATTAATCATGATTCTGTGGTTTCCTCATGTGTTTGCACTACATGACTCTGCTTAAAAGAGGCATCATAGCTTCTTAGGAGTCCAGGTCCAAAAGTTTTGCTCCAGCGTCCTAGAGAGGAATAAGACTTAATCACATTTCTAGTGGCCAGATGAGACATAGGCTTTCCCTCCTCTGATATCTGTTAGTTTAGGGATTTAGGGATTCAGATTATGGGAAGTGGGCCATCTCAATAGCAGAGGGAGCATAAACAGTCACAAGCATCTGTTTTCCATTCGATTATAGCACACTCTGACCTATCATTTTGCTGTGGCCCTATGGTGTAAGTCTTCTTCAATTAGTGTCCCTACAGGTGCTGCACTCCAGGTGGGCATACATCACCGTGGCTTTGATTGGAGATAGCAGTGCCTGTTTGGCTCATGTGTGCACCCTTACCATCCTCGTAATGTACCCCAAAGAAAATATAAAGGGCTGCATGGGGAAACCACCCCTCAGTTCCTTCTCAACTCCTTTGGCCTGAAACAGTATAGACACCGTGTTTCTTCTCTGCAACCTTAATAATACAATTAGTGTTAGTAGTAGTAGTAGTTGTTGTTGTTATTATTTGATTTTCCTCTGTGAAAGGCTTTATTCTAGAGTTAGCCTGGGGTATGGCAGGATCCCTAGGTTTTAAGAGTGGTCTCTCATTATGTTGGCCAGAGGCTCAGATGGTACATCTCTGTGATTCATGGGCCGTGCCTACTGACGCCTTTGGTGACCAATGCCCAGTCATTTAAGATGATTCTTTGGTGCTTGAATCTCTACAGCAGTGTTTCCTGATTTTATTTGGCCATGGAACCCTTTTCAGCTTAAAATAATTTCAAGGAACCTCTAGGGTTCCCAGAGTAAAATTTGGCAAGTTATGGGCAACCTCGGTGTCCCTGTTGTTTATGAGAGACCCATATCCCAGTAAGTGAAGATTTGTTAATTTTTCAAGGCCAGCTCTTGAAAGAACAGTAAGATCAAATCTAGACTTTTAATGAGGGAGCAAGCTTGGCTTCTGATCCAGTGCTGTGGACAGTTTTTCCATTACCGCAGTCGCTCCACCTAGCTCAAATCCATGGTCCCTGAGAGTCTGTAGAGCAGTGTTTCCCAAATGGTGCTCCGTGGAACCCTAGGGTTCCGCAAAGCGAAAGTAAGGGTTCCACGAGAACGCGGCATTGCCCCACCCCCTCTTAAAGAGACAGAGTATTTTGCAGGCCTTTATGCTCAACCAAGTCTGGCTGAGTCTTTTTTTCTTTTTTTGCTTGCCAAATTTTACTCTGGGAACCCTAGAGGTTCCTTGAAATTATTTTAAGCTGAAAAGGGTTCCGTGGCCAAATAAAATCAGGAAACACTGCTGTAGAGATTCAAGCACCAAAGAATCATCTTAAATGACTGGGCATTGGTCACCAAAGGCGTCAGTAGGCACGGCCCATGAATCACAGAGATGTACCATCTGAGCCTCTGGCCAACATAATGAGACATGATGCTGGTGGTTCTCCAGCCCTTGTTACTGAGGGAAAACTGGTTTGAAAAGGTGGGACGTGTAGAATTTAAATTAAAAGATCATTTAAGGTAATTGGGTAAAAAGGATCCATGGAGCTGAAACAGAATGTGTACTCCCTTTGATATGTTTCCAGAGCATATGACTGCACAGAGAGCTGTGAAGACGAAGTGTAAAACAAAATTTTAAAAAATACCATTATTAAGCCTGATTCAAAGATCTCTCATTAACATGCTAATTTGATTTTGGTTTGAAGGTCCCATATCAACTCGAATTCTGGTCTTTGATGTCTTGCTTATTTGTGTGTTGTGTAATGGAGAGCCGTCTTGCCTGTTAACAACCTGAGTTTTAATTTGTTTGGGGTCAGTACAATGTGAATTTTTATTAATTGTTTCCATTTCTGTCATTTCTGCTGAGTGGAAGTTACTGTACCAAAATGACAGATTGTGCTCCAAAGCTTTTACAGTCCAAAGGCCCCATCCTTCATGTAGTACACAATTTCTTGAATTTAACATGTTGGGAATGATGACATTGATTTCAGTGGGGCTACTCATAGTGCGGAAACTTAATCTAGGATCGGAGTCTAAATTGGCAAGGCAGGCATGGGAGAAAGGGAATATTACTATTTCCATTTTATAAATGGGAAACTGAAGCAGAGACACTAGGCGCCTGTGCCTGCTCCCATTGATGTCACAGGCTACATGTTCATTGACTCAGCAGTGCACGATTACGCTTTAAAGTCTGGAAAGATATTTCGATGCCTACAGATACGGCTAAGCACCTCGTGTGATTTTTTTTCCAAAAGTGCTTGAGTGTCTGACTCTTATTGAAACTGATAGCAGCTCGACACCTGTCTGCAACTTTAAGCACCCAAATGCCTTGAAACTTGCCCACAGTCACGCAGGGGGTATCTGAGAACTGAATTCAAATCTCCAGAGTCCTCATTTAATGCCTTAACCAGAAATCCTCTCTAAGAGGGTTAGAATCTGAAGTCCATCAGTTTTAAGCCCAAAAAGAACCACTCTGATCCTCTAGTTTGACATCTGTGACTAAGGCTATGAAATTCCACCCAGTTATTTCTACAGTGATAGGAATTAAATTTCCCTTGTTACTTAAGACCAACAATTTGTAGTTGAAATAGATCATACCTTTAGGAAAAATTCCAGTTTTGACTTAGACTGCAAATAGTGATGAGTTTACCACTTCCCAGGGTAAACTGTTCCGATGGGAAATCACCTTCACTGTTAAAAATTCTCTCCATGAGAACATGTATACACAAACATTTCAGGGGAGTGAAGACAAACCCAAACTTTGAAAATCTGTGTGAGAAATTGGTGAAAGCTTTGCTGCAATTTTCATCCAATTCTGTAGCTAACCTCTGTAACTATCACTCACAAGGGATAAAATTAGTTGCCAATTGAATATTAATACCTCACTCCTTGCATAATGGTCTTCATCTGTTGATTTCAAAGCACTTCAGAAAAGAGTCATTATTCTCCCCATTTTACAGATGGGAAAAGAGAAACATAGTGACGTGCCCAGAGTCACACAGCAGGTCAGTGGGAAAGTTGGGAATTAGAACTCCTGTCTTCTGAGCTCCAGTCCAGAGACTTATTTACTGGGCCTGCCCAACAGTCTCTGAGTTGCTAGCCTCCAATTTTGCTAGGTGTACTAAAGCTGAGAGTATTATGTAGTTTCTGTTTCTTAACAGAGGGTGTGTCAAGACTACAGGGTTTTGTCGACAAAAGTGGACTTTTGTCAACAAAACTGTACCTGCATCTACACTACCACCAAGTTCTGTCGACATAACGTCGACAGAAGTCGGCAGTTTTGTCAACGGCGGTATACCTAATTCTACGAGGAATAACACCTTTTGTCGACAGAGTTCCGTCGACAGAAGGCTTTATTGCATCAACACTGCCCTTTGCATCTACACTCTCATGTCGACAAAGCGGCTTGCTTTGTCAACAGAACTGTATGTAATCTAGACGCTCTTTGTTGACAGAGGCTTTGTCGACACTATCTGTCAATAAAGCGTCTGTTGACAAAAGCCTGTAGTCTAGACATACCCAGATTGTCTGTCACCTTTTCTCTGAGGTTTTGTTACCCAATGACACAATCATTTGCAAGTGTCCTTATTCCTTTAAGCAGCCAGAAAATAGGCACCATGTTGTGTTCAACAGAATGAATGCATTTGGCACATAAGAATTTAATGTAATCTAGTCCTGGAACTTGGGCATTTGTGAATTGTCCTCTTGACAGTGGCTTTTATTTGACCTGCTCAGATTATTTCACAGAAATGCAAGTTCTTTAATTATCATATTATTAATTTAGTGTCACTTCGGATTGCTTCTGAGCCAGGTAAGGGGAATAGTATTTGTGAGGAGAGAAACCAACGTTCTCCATCATATCCAATCTTGAGGCAGGGGGTGGGTGGGAAAAGTTATCACACGCTCACAGTGAGAAGAAAATTTATGAGGGATTTCTAGATTATAAAGCCAGGGATGAGAAAGTAAGTCTGAAGATTTCTTTAGAATACTATTCCTGTCCTATTTTCATACATTTAGATCCCTGCTGGAGAACAGAAAGCGTTTCAGATAGCTTGCAATCCAGCCTTAACTGATCGCTTCTATTACCGTGTGGGCAAATGAAGGGCAGTGGTGGCAGAGAGACTCTGTTGGTGTTGGATTTCTTATAAATCCAGTTTCCAGGAACACCCGAGCTGATTTCCTGCAAGAGGGACAGGGCGGGCATTGGGAAATGGCGCTACGTCGAATGCATGGCATAAACAACTCCCGTGGAAGTTGGTCAGCTGCCCAAGCATCTGGTCTGCCAATTTACTTTAAAAATATTAAAATGAAAGCCACACTATTTTTTGCTGTACTTATTTACAAATTAAATTCCTGAGAACCACTAGTACCTCCTCCATATTCCTGGTGGCCTCAGATACCCTCAGATACCTTCATTTAGTACCAAAAAATAATGCTACCAGAATCAATCAGCGGGGATGCTGTTCCAGCACAAAGGGACATAAAGAACACCTTCTCAGCATCAGCGCCCAGGGCATAGCAGCTGTTGTAAGTAGTGGTGAGAGGAACATGTACTTTCCAAGGTTTGAGGCCTGGTCTACACTACAGCAGGAGGTCAAATTAAGTTACACAACTCCAGTTACGTTAATTAAATAGCTGGAGTCAAAGTATCTTAAATTGCGTTTCTGTGACATCCACACAGCAGGAGGTCAACAGGAGCAAATGCTCCCATCAGCTTCTCTTATTCCTCTTGAGGAGTGGGAGTACCGGTGCCAACAGGGGCACACTCTGAGTTTGATTTAGCAGGTCTTCACTAGACCTGCTAAATCAAACCCCGAAAGAATAACCATGGCAGTGTTGATTTTCCGCGTAGCAAAGAGATGGCCTACGAGACATAACTAGGGATGTGTGTGTGCTTCATCAAAATTCACAAGAGTGTAGGAGCTTTTTGAAGGAAAGCTTTAAAATAGTTTGGTGACATAAGATTGGCCATACTGGGTCAGACCAGTGGTCCCATTTAGTGTAAGATCCTATCTTTCAGCAGCGACTAGTGCTAGATGCTTCAGAGTGAATAAATCAAACATGGCCATTATCAAGTGATCCGTCTCCTTTCATCCAGTCCCAGCTTCTGTAGTCAACAGTTTAGGTACACCTGGAGCAGAGGGTAGTCTTGTTTAAAAGTCATTGATGGATCTATCCTCCATCAACTTACTTTTTCACACAGCTCATAGGTACTTTATTATGCTTGGTTTTAAACCTTCTACCTGTTAATTTCGTCAAGTGAACATTGCTTTTTGTGCTATGCGAAGGAGTTTCCTTACTTACTTTCTCTCCACCATTCACAATTTTATAGGCCGCTATCATATCCTTTCTTACGTACTAATATGAACAGTAGTGGTCCTTTTAATCTCTTCTCAGATGAAGCTGTTCCATACTCCAAATAATTCTTGTTGCCCTTTGCTTTGCTTTTTCCATTTGAGATGGGATGACTGGAACAACAGTATTCAAAATATGGGTGTGTCATGGCTTTTTGTACTGGCATTCTGTTTTCTGTCTGATTATTGATCTCTTTTCTAATCGTTCCTACCAGTCTGTTAACTTTTTTGACTGCCAACATTGATGGAATGTTTTCAGAGACTTACCCACAATGTCTCCAAGACCTTTTTCTGTGTGTAGTGATAGCTCATTTAGAACCCATCATTTTGTATGTATAGTTGGGATTATGTTTTCCAGTGGGAATTACTTGGCATTTATCAACACTGAATTGTTTGTGTGCCTTTTTGTAGCCCAGTCACCCAGTTTAATGAGATCCCTTTGTAACTTTTGCAGTCTGCTCAGGACTTAACTACCTTGAGTAGTTTTGCATCAGTTTTGCCTTCTCACTGTTTACCCCTTTTTTTTTAGATCATTTATGAACACTGTATGTCAAATAGCACAGATCCCAGTATAGATCACTCTTGATCACATACTTGTCATACTCAAAAACTCTAAGGCTATGTCTACATTGGCGCAATCTTGCGCCAGAAGTATGCAAATGAGGCTAAGCATTGAATATCGCCTAGTCACATTTGCATATCTAATGAGCTGCCATTTTTGTGGAAGAGGCTCTTGCGCCAAAAGGAGCTGTCTACACTGCCTCTTCTTGTGCAAGAAAAACGCTCTTGCAGAATGCCGTTATTCCTGAAAATAATCAGCGTAACGGCATTGCGCAAGCGGGTTTTTCTTGCGCAAGAAGGGGCAGTGTAGACAGCTCCTTCTGGTGCAAGAGCCTCTTCTGAAAAAATGGTGGCTCATTACATATGCAAATGAGGCTCAGCGATAGTCCACGCTTAGCCTCATTTGCATACTTCTGGCGCAAGATCGCGCCAGTGTAGACATAGCCTAACAGGTTGATGAGGCATGATTTCCCTTTACAAAAGTCATGTTGACTCTTCCCCAACACATTGTCTTCATCTCTGAGTCTGATCTTTTTGTTCTTTACTATAGTTTCAGCTAAGTTGTCTGGTACTGGAATTAGGCTTACCAATCTGTAATTGCCAAGATTGCGGGCGTGTGGGTGGTGCCAGCCCCTGGGCGCGCAGCGTATGGGTGGCCCCATCCCTGGGTGCACAGCGCAAGGGCTGTGCCAGCTTCAGGCGCACAGCACTGGGGCGGTACCGGTCCTGGGTGCGCAGCGTATGGGTTGTGCCGGCCCCTGGACGTGCGGCGTATGGGCGTCCCCGCCCCTGGGCACGCAGCACAGGAGCGGCACCGGCCCTGAGCAAGCAGCACATGGGCTGTTCCAGCCCCGGGCACGCGGCGTATGGGCATCCCTGCCTCGGGCACATGGCACAGGAGTGGCGCCGGCCCCAGGCGTGTGGCGTATGGTCAGCCCCACCCCTGGGGGTGTGGCACAGGAGCGGCGCTGGCCCCGGGAGTGCAGCGCATGGGTGGTGCCAGCACCGGGCACGCAGCGTATGGGCGTCCCCGCCCCCGGGTGCCCAGCAGCCCCAAAAGGTTGGGCACCATTGGACTAGGGCAGAGAGATGCATGTTATCTTTGCTGGAGCTCGCATGCAAAAAAGTCTCAGTGGAGACCAAGGCTAGCCACTTGATCTCAAACGCAGGATGGGCATCAGAGCCTGGCTTGCTGCCTGAGGCTATGTCTAAACTGCAGGCTTCTTTTGGAAGAAGTGTTTCCGGAAGAGATCTTCCAAAAAAGCTTTTTCCAAAAGAGAGCGTCCACCCTGCCAAAGCGCATTGAAAAAGCGATCTGCTTGGACACTGAATGGACACTCTCTCGCATTTAAACTGATTACTATGGATGGAGTGGTCACCATCCTCTTTTCTCTTCTTTGGAAAGAACTCCCTCTTCCCCATCCACACACGCCTTTTTCTGAAAGAGCTCTTTCGGGAAAAAGCTTCTTCCTTGTAGAAAGCGGTTTACCAATGTTGGAAAAACCCCTCTGTTCTTTCAATTTATTTGTTGAAAGAACGTGATTGCAGTGTGGACGTAAGTGAAGTTTTTTCGGAAAAACGTCCGTTTTTCTGAAAAAACTGTAGTGCAGACCTAGCCTGAGCTAGAACATCCACTGGCTTCGTTGGAGCTCGCACAGGCTTGTCTCCCTGGGCTTGGAGATTCATTCCCAGCTGCAGCCTAGACATACCCTTACCAGCCAGATCCTCAACCACTGTAAGGCCATCATGCAAAGGAAAGAGTCCATTCGGAAGTAGGGATGTAAAATTGCGTTTAATCGGTTAACTGGTTAAACATTATGTTAACTGGTTAACCAGGACCCCACGGGCGGGGGAGGGAGGGGCTTGGCCTGGCTGGAGCTATCCCTGCCGTGGTGGGCTTGGTGGAGCTGGAGCAGCCAAGTGTTCACAGTGCGCCGATTAACCGGTTACCCGTTCGCATCCCTCTTTGGAAGATGCCAAGTGAGGATCTGGCCCTTAGCTCTTCTCCTGTACTAAGTAGCTGGCGATGCAAGGTCCTGTAGCAAAGTAGTATTGCTGCCGTGAGCAGGAACAACTACTTCCAAACCTCTGAGGCCGCTTCCATCTCACACTGCTCCCCAGTGAGCAAAACCCAGGATAGATGGATTTTTTTTTTCAGTTTGGTTGAACAGCCTGGCGGAGACTTGATAAAAGCTTTGCTTCCCGCTGAGAGGCTTGTCCATCGAGCAGAAGAGAGACTCAGTTTTGCCATTTAGCATGAGGCCACTGTCCAACTCTGGCTCCTACAGACTAACCCGAGTTTAATCCCTTCCTCTGCTTTCAGGTTGTCTGCATAGTTCAGATGGCTCGACACGGATCTCAACAGGCTTATTTATCCTGATTTTGTTTTGCTGCGCTAGGGTGGCACAGGTGGGAAGAAGATTAAGCTGATTTCTTTTCCTTTGATGCAAGGACAATTGGGGAATTACTAGGCCCCCAGGAAACCGCCAAAAATTCCTAGTTTCACACTGATTCTGCGTGTCAAGTGTCAACTGCTAATAGATCTTCTTGCTGCCGGTGCGGTTCCTGTCACACGCCAGTGGCTGAGCTGCCTCGCCTCCCTGCATCTGGGGAGGAATGCACATCAGGCCCTGAAGCGGCAGGGGGGCTTTTAGCACTGACAAGTAGGTAAGAACAATACACGGGTGGAGACAATTATTGACAGCTGTGGAAATAATCTTCGGCGGCAAATAATGTTCTAAGAGGCACTTTTGCTGATGCCGTCAGTGTTTAAAGGGATCTCCTCCCTTCATCCCCAGTCCTCCTCACAGATGTTCCTAGGGGACGCTCAAATCACTGTCCACGAATGCAAGAAATGTTTGCAGCTTCCTACCTTCCTGTAGGTGCCTAATGGTTCTCTTCCATACGTAGCCCCTCCTGTTCATAAGCCCGGTGTGAGGTTATTCAACATAGGGGAAGCCTTGTGACTTTTTACCCAACTTTGGGAGACTGGGCTTGAGGCTCCTTCGTGTGCTGTGTTGTGTGTCACTGTGTGTGTGTCTCTTGGACCACACCCACTCAGAGAAACCACCAGGAACGGGCTTTCTTCTGTAAAGAACACCGAACAGGATTACAGTTCAGCAGCCTCCTCTCTGCTTGCAGCCTACGTGCTTCTAGCTCAGTCCGTGCTGAGACCCTGCTGGGGGGCAGAGGGCACATCCTGGCAGGAAGCAGGAAGTTCTCCCATCATGCTGCAGTTTGTAGTCCACAACTTGTAGTTCCCAGGGCTGCTCCTGAAGCACATGGGACCTTGGGCTACACCTAGGCTGGGTCTACACTACAGCAGAAGGTCAACTTAAAATACGCAACTCCAGCTACAATAATGACATAGCTGAGGTCGATGTATCTAAATCGTGTTTCCGCACCGTCCATGTAGCGGGAGGTTGATGGGAGAAAATGCTCCCGTTGACTTCCCTTACTCCTCACGAGGAGCAGGGGCACCTTCTGAGTTCGATTTAGTGGGTCTATACTAGTCCCGCTAAATCAAACCCCAGAAGATCGACCGCGGAAGTGTCAATCTTCCGCATGATGTAGACATGACCAGAGAGAGCCACTTGTTGGAGCAAGGGCAAAATATATAGCCACCCAATGCAGCCCTGTGCATTTCTGGAGACAGTTCCCCTATAGTCGTCAACAATAATTTGTAGAGAACTGATGTGAAGAAATGGGAGGTAAACTGATGAACTCCAATGTGCCTCTTGGAATATGTAAATCACTGCATAAGAACTGACTATTAATGGTACAAGTTGGGATTTTGAGAGGAACCTTAGGGAAACAGGCACCCCACTCCCGTTATTTTTTATGAAATTTGGACACCCAATTTCAAAGCCTATTTGCAAAGTGCAGCCCCAGCTGTGACAGAAATATAGCGATGGTGAAATCTTGGCCCATTTGGTCAGTGGCAGTTTTGCAGATGATTTCTGGATTCAGATGTTTTCTTCATGCCATGATCAGATCTTTCCTTTATATCCTCCCAACATCTAACAGCAAGAGCAGTGAATAAGGTTACAAATGTGTTGTAACTTCATAGGTTTCTGGAAAAAGTCATGAAAGAAATGCTTGGAGCTCCCACAGCTTCTGCCTAGAACCAGCCCTTTTCTTCGTATGAGGTAGATCCAGGCTTGGGGGTTGTGTTTGTGGATGTGATGCGTGGGGTAGAGGCTGTATTTTTGTTAGGGATGTTCCGGAACATTCCTGAACATGGACTGAGGTAGGAAAAGGAGAGCCAAAGAGGTGGAATCGTTATGTTTAGAGATGGAAAGCAGAGCTGTTGGTTTCAGCCCATACCCCTGCTAACAATGGATATAGTCCCTGGAAGAGAGGACACGGCGTGAACTTGTAGGTCAAAATATAGGTGACATTTTGGCACAGAAGATGACAATGGCCCTGCAACTTTTAGAACACAAAGGGGAGGGATAGGGATGCTGGAACAAGGGAAAGGCTCCGAAAACCGTGGATGGTCTTGTAGTTAAGGAACCAGGCTTGGGAGCCAGGTGACCTGGATCATATTCACGGCACTGACCAAGACGCCCTCTATGACCCTGGGCAAAGCCATTAAATCTCCCAGTTCACCAGATATACAAGAGGGCTAATAATACTTTTCCTGCCACACTTTGTCAATACTGTCTATTGAGAGGTAAACTCGCTGAGGCTGTCTTTGTACAGCACCTAGCACAGTGGGACGCTCTTCTAACCTGAGGCCTTGAGGAGCGTCCTAGAATTCAGATGATTAACAACAATGGAGGAAGAGCAGATGGCTGCTGGGGAGCTGGGAAAGCAACTCGTGAGGAGAAGACGGTAGGCTGAGCAATGGAGGGCATTATCCCCACACGGCGACGGATGGATGTTAGTTGGTTAGTGGCGATAGCCATGCTACTTTGGGACGTGTCGTGGGAAGTGAACAATATTCCTGAGCAATGTTCCCTCTAGGGCTGCCAAGCAATTAAAATTTTTAATCGCGATTAATCGCACAATTAATCACTTGCAACTCCCCTTTGAAACACTGCGGTGGCGTTTCAATGGGGCAACGCTTCATGGAGCCTGGGATCAGCTGGAGTCCCCATCTGACCCCGGGCTCCATGCAACACCGCTCCTTTAAGGTGCCGGAGTGGCACTTCACCAAGGCAGTGCTGCATTAACACCTGCGGTTAATGCATTAATCCTGTCCTGCGTTAATCGCAGGCGTTAATGCAGGTCAATTGACAGCCCTAGTTCCCTCTCATTTTTTCCACCCATGTGTGGAATAAATTTTGTTATGTGCACCAAGGCATGTGCAGATGTGCCCCATCAGAAGAGATTCATGCTGCTGGTCAGGGGTGCTCTCCTATTCAGCTGGGTGCATTCGAATCTCTCTTGGGTGGCCTCCCAAGCTGCTTCTGATAACTATTTGTATTTCAGGAATACTCCGAGGTCCTAACAGAGATTCTGACACCACTGTACTAGGCATAGAACACACAGATGTAGTAAGAGGAAGTCCCACCCCTACAAACCTACAGGCCAATGAGAGAGAGAGAGCCGGAGTATTGCTCTTCTGCTTTTAGGCTACGTCTATGCTCCACTGTGCTGTTGGTGGCATGTAGGGAACGTGGACTATAGCTGCATCCATACCGCAGTGTGTAGCTGCACATGTTCCCTCTGCTGGAGCCTTTCCCTGCTACCCAAGTCTTTCCCTGCTGCTCGGAAGGGCTCCAGCAGCGGGGAGCTGGCGGAGTCTTTTCCCATTGCCTCTCCTCTGCCAAAGTCCTCACCAGTAATGGTGTATGACTAGCAGCAGGGAGATGACTGAGCCTTTCCCCGTAGCAGAGACTTTCCCTTCTGCCTCCCCACTGCCAGAGCCTTTCTCCACTGCTTGAGACTTTTCTTGGGCAGGGGGAGAGGCTCCAGCACCTAGGAGTCAGTGAGACACTACACCGCTAAGAGCAGAAGGAACGGCAAGGATTGCACACAGAGAGCTGGGTAGCATCCTTCAGGCATGTCTGCATTTTACTCATCTAAGCCTTGCCTCACCGACTACACTGCTCCTTACATCTGTGCTGCGAGGGGGAGGGGGAGTGCTATTCGAGTGCACACTCTACGCACTGCTGAAAGAATCACGCGGTGTAGACTGTTGCTCTTAAGAGGAGAAACTGAGGCACGGAAAAGCTAAGTAACTTGCCCAAGGTCACAGAGGATGTCTGTAGAACATCAGAAAATTGAACCTCGTTCAATTGTACCGCTGAATTTCAGTCTGTTTCTTTAACCACCAGGCTAACCTTGTGCTCTGTTGCCAGCTGCATTTCCATTTGCCTGCAGTTTGGTTGACATCTTGGTCATTTTTTCTCCAATTTCACCTTTTTGGCCAAGGATGGAATTTTCCTCTTCGGAGGAACTCAGAATCTTCAGCACAATTTAGCACGGAGCAAATGAATAGCGAGCCCTGCATATTAATAAATGCGTTTTAGATGTTGGCCTCACAGTTTGATCACAGCAGCCTCGGAAGGCTCATAAACCCAGGAATACATAGTTCCAAGCCTGCATCAAAGAAGTCCACAGCCCCATTGGGAGAATCTATGAGTATTGATGAAAGAGGGAACTTATTGTATATGTAAGAAAACTCCTTTCATGGCATGCATATTAAGGCAGGCTCCTTGGGCTGGGGTAAATTGGGGCTGCTTTTAATTTACATTCCCCCTTGCTTGTATTAAGTCTTCATCAGAAGAAAAATTAGTCAGATGTTTTCTTAATGACATCACTTAAAAAAAAAAACACGCTTCATTTTTTCCAGATGAGGCGGTGGAGATTGTTAGAAATGATGAGAAACTAAATCTGGAACAGAGGCTTTGATTCACTTCTCTTCCCCCTCCCCACCCCTGAATAAATTGGTAGATTTCATACAGTTGACTTATTAGCAGCAGCCTCAGCCGTTACACAAATCTTAGCTCAAACCTGGCTGGGCCCTGCAGGCATGCTGCTCATGTAGGTGATGTCATGGCTGAAATACAGAGGATGTTAACCAGCCACTGTACACTGTGCTATATACATAGGCCACACAGTCTGGAACAAGACACTTTGGAAAAGGACTGAGTCACTTAAATAATTTTGGTAACAAGATGACATAGTAGCACAGGTGGTGTGGTGAGGCTGAAATCACTATACGTTTGTTCTTTCAGTCCTATAAAATATATAATTCTGCTTTCGGTTGTTGCAGTGTAAATCGGGGTGACGTGTGTGTGTGTTGGATCCTGATGTGTCGTCGTAAAGGGTAGAGTTTTGCTGCCTTCTGTACTTTACACTGGAGAGAGGCAGACTTCATTATTCCAGGAGAGTACTTAGGGCTGTCTGTCTGTCTGCCTATCAGGGCTGTTAGATATTGATTGATGTAATCATTGTGTGACTGCATCAAATCTTAGCCGTTATACGAGTATTCGATAGTCCCTGGGGACGGGGCTGACAGCCAGTGCACTCCGGGCCCCCTCCTGGGGAGCTCCCGGCCCCCAACATGCTGCTGCCTCTCTATCAGAGGCAGCAGCGTGGGGCAGCATCGGTCTGTGGGAGCCTGCAGACAGAGGCTGCACTGGCATTCCACAAAGCAGCCCCTGTCCGCGAAGGACCTGGGCCCATTGCAGACAGAGGCTGCTCCGTGGCAGCTTCCCCTGCCCCCCACCCCTCATGCCGCTGCCTCTAATAGAGGGGGGCACATGGGGAGCCAGCTTTTACGCCGGCTCCCCGCCCCAATGCCTCTGGAGGAGGCAGCAAGGAGGGTGGCAGGTGGTTCCATGTAGCCAGCTCCCTACGCGTATCAGCTCCTGCCTGCCTCCCCGCCCTGCACTACTGCGACTGATAGAAAGGCAGCAGCCCCAGCGGGAGGGGGAGGGAGCCAATACACACAGGCAGCTGGCTTGAAAACTGGCTTCCAGCATGTACTGGCTCCTTTCTGCCCCCCTCACCCTTTGTACTACTGCCTCTCTATCAGAGGCAGTAGCGCAGGGGTGAGAGGGACCAGCAACTCTGTGGGATCCAGTGCTCCAGCGCTGGCTCCCCCCCCACACACACCTTGCTGCCTTCTGATACGTGATGTCAGGAAGGCAGATTTTAGTTTACTAAGAGGAAAAATAACTGAAGAGAGTTGGCAGTTTTTTAAAGGGACATTATTAAGGGCCCAAATGCAAACTATTCCACTATGTAGGAAAGAAAAGTATGGCAGGAGACCACCTTGGATCAACTGGGAGATCTTTATATGATGTAAAAATCAAAAAGGAGTCGTATAAAAAGTGGAAACTAGGTCAAATTACAAAGGATGACTGTAAGCAAACATGACTGCAGGGGCAAGATTAGAAAGGCAAAGGCACAAAACAAGCTAAATCTAGCTAGAGGCATAAAGGGTAACAAAATGTTCTACAAGTATATTAGGAGCAAGAGGAAGACCAAGCACAAGGTAAACCCATTGCTCAGTGAAGAGGGAGAAACAATCACAGGAAACTTGGAAATGGAAGAGATGCTTAATGAGGTCTTTGTTTCAGTTTTCATCAAGATGAATGGTGATGGGATTCCTACATAGAGAATGCTAGTGGAAATGGGGTAGGTTTATAAGTGAATATTAAAGAACAAGTTGAAAATTACTTAGAAAAGTTAGATGTCTTCAAGTCACCAGGGCCTGATTAAATGTATTTTAGAATACTCAAGCTGATGGAGGAGGTATCTGAGCCTTTAGCTATCATCTTTGAAAAATCATGGAAGTCGGAAGAGATTCCAGAAGACTGGAAAAGGGCAAATCTAGTGCCCATCTATAAAAAGGGAAATAAGAACAACCCAGGAAACTATAGACCAGTCAGTTTAATTTCTGTGCCAGGCAAGATAATGGAGCAAATAATTAAGAAATCCATCTGCTAACATTTGGAAAATAATAAGGTGATAGGAAACAGCCAGCATGGATTTGTAAAGAACAAATCATATCAAACCAACCTGATAGCTCTCTTTGATAGAATATCAAGCCTAGTAGCTAAGGGAGAAGCAGTGGACATGATATACCTAGACTTAGTAAGGCATTTGACACTGTCTCACATGACTGTCCTATCAATAAACTAGGGAAATGCAGCCTACATGGGGCTACAATAAGGAGGGTACATAACTGGCTGGACAACCATTCTCAGAGAGTCGTTATTAACAGTTCACAATCATGCTGGAAGGGCATAACATATGGGGTTCCTCAGAGCTTGTTTTGGGGATGGTTCTGTTCAATATCTTCATCAATTATTTAGATACTGGCATGGAGAGTACACTTATTAAGTCTGCAGATGATACCAAGCTGGGAGGGGTTGCGACTAATCTGGAGGATAGGGTCATAATTCAAAATGATCTGGACAAACTGGAGAAATGGTCTGAGGTAAACAGGATGATGTTTAACAAGGATAAATGCAAACTACTCCACTTAGGAAAGAACAATCCATTTCACACATACAGAATGGGAAGTGACTGTCTAGGAAGGAGTACGGCAGAAAGGGATCTAGGAGTTATAGCGGTCCACAAGCTGAATATGAGTCAACAGTGTGACACTGTGGCAAAAAAAGCAAACATGATTCTGGGATGCAATAACAGGAGTGTTGTGAGCAAGACATGACAAGTCATTCTTCCGCTCTACTCCGTGATGATTAGGCCTCAATTGGAGTATTGTGTCCAGTTCTGGGCACCACATTTCAAGAAAGAGGTGGAGAAATTGGAGAAGGTCCAGAGAATAGCAACAAAAATGATTAAAGGTCTGGAAGCATGACCTACGAGGGACGACTGAAAGAATTGGGTGTGTTTAGTTTGGAAAGGAGAAGATTGAGAGGGGACATGAGCAGTTTTCAAGTATCTAAAAGGGTGTTACAAGGAGGATGGAAAAAAATTGTTCTCCTTGGCCTCTGGTGATAGGACAAGAAGCAATGGGCTTAAACTGCAGCAAGGGAGGTTTAGGTTGGACATTAGGGAAAAGTTCCTAACTGTCAGGGTAGTTAAACACTGGAATAAATTGCCTAGGGAGGTTGTGGAATCTCCATCACTGGAGATATTTAAAAGCAGGTTAGACAGACACCTGTCAGGGATGATCTAGACAGTGCTTGGTCCTGCCTTGGGGGCAGGGGACTGGACTCGATGAATTCTTGAGGTCCCTTCCAATTCTATGATCTAGACCCCCTACCTTTCCACTTTGTCTATTATTACTTCTGTCTGTTTCCTGTACGTAGCTAAGACTGTAAACTACTCAAGATAGGGACTGCATTTGTATTCTCTATATCTAGCACTATACATACCTACGGCACCATATCCTCACACCACCAATTCCCTCTCCTGGTGCTATAGACTTGCTTTGGCACAACTCCCTTTTCTGCTTTCTCAAGGGGCTAAACACCAGGACTAAGTCTAGGTTGGCATAATTCAGACTGTGTATATAACCCCGTGTGACAGGAAGGATAATAGCTGTATGGTAGACTGCATATGCATGACTGTCACTGAGTTATTGGTAAGGGTTGAAGATATGATTGAATAAACACCTGAGAGCTCACTACACAACCTCTTTCAACTTTGCTACTATTGCTGGAGCTGCTTCAGGATTGAAATACATATAGGATTTTTTTCCCTTAGTGTAGACATGTCCAGATACTAAACTTGCAACATTTACTGAGTCTTTTCTCATTTTAATGGGGACTTTTTCTAAGCAGGGACTGAGGGATTTAAGACTAAGGAGTCTAGAACTAGAACACACATGATAAAATGTGACCTGAATGTTTCCCTTCAAAAACATAAACCTTACAATGTGTTTGAAAAAGCTTTGATTGACTTCTCCAGGTGAGGTTTCTCCCGTCAACCTCCCACAGTGGGGAGAATCGGCTTAAGGTACGCCAACTCTGGCTATGCAATTCTCATAGCTGGAGTTGCATATCTGAAGTCAACTTTCTCCCTACATGGAGACTTGGCCTTAGTAACATAGGCAGATGAAAGAACTGTCATAGAGCAAACAGGAGTTCAAGGCCTGCTCTCAGCAGACCAAGAAACATCGCTCCTCCTCTGGCTCACCTTCACGACCATAAATGTGGTGAGCGTCTGTAAATTTTATGTCCCTTTCTTGTCCTGCTTCTCTTCCTGACACCTAGCTGCACTACTTCAATTGGCTTTCGCAGTTTGGTCAGAGCTCTGAGCACAGAAATTCTGCCTGACTTGCTGGCAAGCCTACGTCTCTTTTGAGCTCCAGCTGACAAAGTCTGTCTCTTTCCCTCTTGGTTTGACAAGTCCATGGTCTCACTATGAGTCGGTTTAGAAGAAAACAAAGGAGGCTTCTTTCCCCTCCTCCTTCATGCAGGGTCACACTTTATCTTTTCTCTCTAAAGTTCAGAGTCAGAAGAACAAAAGTTTGTAAAGAATAATTCTGCCGCCTTGCATAGCACCTGTTCTCCAATGAGTTCAGTGCATGTGGCAAACATTTTTTAATAGTCGTTGCAATATCCATCCAAAGTCACTACTATAGCAAACTTGTGGCCAGCTAGGACGTCATGTATGTCAGGGTGCCACGTGCTGTGGCCACAGTGAACGTCACAGTCTCTGATCCTTTTGCTCCAGAAGTAGTTGGGAGAGATTTTTCAACAGCTATTAGCAGAATAAGCCACAGACCTAGAAAAGAGCAATTCTGAATCTCGCACAGATGGCGGTGATACATAGGTGCACAGTTTATAGCTATTTAATAAAAGGGCAACCAGAGGTGCAGAAAAATGGAAATGAGTTGCCTAGGTTCACACAGTGAGTCACAGCTGGGCACCGAATCCTGTTCTCCAATCAGTGCTCTGGCTTGAAGAAAAAATGCATGAAGAGCTGCTAATGAAATTGAAGGCTCATTCACGGTATGTTTTTCTGTTTCCTTCACAGGCCTCCTGCCCTCAGTGGCAGCCCCGTTCTCTCCGATATCTCCCTTATTCGCCTTTCTCCTCACCCAGCAGGACCTGGTGAATCCCCTTTCAACCCCCCGCACCCATACATGAGCCCCCACATGGAACATTACCTCCGCTCCGTGCACAGCAGTCCCACTCTCTCCATGATCTCGGCCGCCAGAGGCCTTAGCCCTGCGGATGGTAAGTACATTGCTCTCCTGACACTCCATGTGAGGGTTTAAAGCTGTCACTACACAACAGCTGACATGGAATGAGTTGTGCAGTTCTTACATCAGCTGCTGTTGAAAGAGGCTTTCTCCCAGCTCCCTTCCCTTCCCACACGGCCAAGGCAGTTGGCGTGGGCTGGCGGCCATCTTGACAGTCTCCACAGAGAAGGCAGAAAATAAATCTGCATGGCAACCCGTAGACTTAGAAGTGATCTCTGGAGGTCAAGGTTTCAGCTTGTAGCCAAACCTATGCTGTAGGAGCTTGCTCTGCTGCTGCTTGTGCTGTAGCTATTTTGTACCTCTGGCACTTTTCACCAGCACTACATTCACAATACTCCCAGGATCGACAGCTGCAACGGATCTACAGCTGCTCTCTCAAGTAGGGAACTGTTGTTGTTTTTTCCCCCCTTCGTCTGCAGCGACACATTTGTTTTGCATCATTGCATGGACAAACCAGAGCGTGAGAAGAGCTATGACTGTGGGATCCTATTGTAAATATTTTGTTTAAAATGATGTACCGTTCACTCCCGTCTCTGCTCTTCTGAGCTTTGCTGGCAGTGGGTCTCCACAGAGACCCCACAGCCCTGTGACAGGGCCACAGCTGTGCAAAGTGTTTGTTGTGTCTTTTGCTCTTTTCACAACACTCAGAATATGAGGAAAGATCTTGGACACAGTTGGATTCCAAATAACCACATTTGTTAACTATATACAAGCGCACAAGGCCTAGCCACTGCCGCTCCGTGGGGCTCCTGCACTAGAAGACAGCAGGCAGGACTCACTAGGGGACCAACAAACTACTTAAAAGGCTACTACCCAGTTCCTGTTTCCACCCTTCTCATGTGATGGGTGCCCTAATGTAAGGGGAGAGGCCACCTGACCCCTCCTTCCCCATATTTCTGCTCCCCTCAGGTAATCCCCACTGAATAGTCCTTGACAGAATTGAAGAGGAAGTGGCGCATAGTAGGGATGTTAGCTATCGGGTAACTGAATAGTCATGTAACCGCATGAAATTTTAGCTGTTACACAACTATTCAATAGTCCTCAAGGCAGGGCCAGCAGCCAGTGTGCTCCCGGGGAGCCCCCTGCTATCCCTCGCTGCTGCCTCAGTATCAGAGGCAGCAGTGTGGGGTGGCAGGTGGGAGCTGGTCTGTGAGGGGAGCCAGTTTAAACCAGCTCCCCATGCAGACTGGCTGCCTGCTTCCCTGAACTGTTGACTCTGATAACAGAGGCGGCAGTACAGGGTGGCAGCAGCCTCTGCCCCTGGAGGGTCTGAGCTCCCCACAGACAGAGGCTGCTCCCTGGGATGCAGAGCAGCCTCTCTCTGTGGACAGGGGCTGCGTTGCAGCAGCATCCCCTGCCCCCTTCCCATCCTGGCTGCTGCTTCCGGCACTGCAGAGCTGGTGCTGGAGGGAACTGGCTTTTAAGCCAGCTCTCCCCAGCACTGGCTCCTGCCCTCACCCCCTGCCACCTCTGTAGGAGATAGCAAGGGAGAGGGCAGGCAGGTCTGTGGAGCCATCACACACCGGGAGCTGGCTTGAAAGCCAACTCCCTGCACATATCAGCTCCAGCCTGCCCCCATCACCCTCCACACTGCTGCCTCTCTGAGAGGCAGCAGCAGCAGGGGGGTGAGAGGGCAGCCAAATCTGGTGCTCATGGGGAGCCTCCTTAAAGCCAGCTCCTGCTCCCCCCCTTGCTGCCTCTGATACAGAAGCAGCAGGAGGGGGGATATGACTATAGTCAACAAGATTAACCGATAATCCTAGGCCTCGGCTGATCAGTTAATTGTATCGTCGACTACACGTTGACATCCCTAGTGCAGTCTAGGTGCAGCCCTGGGCGCAGCTACACTTCCCAGCAGCAGGCGGCTTAGTACAGTTCCGACCTTCCCCATCTCGGTGAACTGAGGCATCGCACAGGCCTGCGGAGTGTTTGATAAGGTTAAACATTCTATTCGTGAGGTCGGGAAGGGGGGAGAAATGCAAAATGGGAAGCTTTTCAGTAAGGAATTTTAGAAAATATTTAAATACAGGCCTGTGCCTTTGAAAGCATAAATAGATATGGAGCCCCGTTTCCTCTCCCTCTCAAGATCCCTCTTTAAGTACAGCTATACATTCAGTACCATGTATCTCCATAAGAAGTCAATATAAAAAGTGTGTGTGGAAAGTCAAAATTGGCCCTTGTACCTATCTACATAGAGAGGAAGGATAGTCAGGTGATTTGGGGGTTCTAGGACTCAGGACTTCTGCGTTCAGTCTCCTGCTCCAATGCAGACTTTCTGTGCCCCTGGGAGAGTTACTTAACCTTTCTGTGCCTCAGTTCCCTGTGTGTAACATAAGAAAAATAGCACTTTCCTAACTCACCTCAACGTGCTGAAGATACATCCATCAAAAAACTGTGAAGTGTTTAGATGCTTCAGTAACTGGGGCCACGTAAGTACCTTGGATAGGTACAGGCACATGCCTACCTTAAAATATGGCTCTTCTGTTCCTGTTAATTAGGTTCTGCTCACCCAAGCAAGTGTTAAGATTCCAAACCTCCACGCTCAGCATACCGCAGAGAGGTTTTATTGCTTGCATACTTTTTTTTTTTTTTTCGCCGCCTTGCAAAGTGAGTTTCATTATTTGGCATTTTAAAAGGGGCATTGTCGGGGGCGGGGGAGTTAGGCCATGGTAAATAAGTTAATGGAGAGCTGGTGGGGAGGCAGGGTTGAAAAATTACAGCGGGAAGAAAGTGAGCGTAATTGGCTTTGGCAGCCAAAATGGCTTTACGCTGCCAGACACTAAACCTAGCTCTCTGCATTAGCTCTCGGCTTTAATTTCCTTGCGCTGCTGTCGTTAACTGAACTCGCCTTGTCTTTTTCTTTGCTAATAGGCCCTGAAGTGAATGCTCACAGCAGTTTTGCTGTAGACCGGCTGGGCCTTCCAGCCTTCTCCCTGCAGTGAATTCTGTTTTCATGTTGAGGGATTATTAGAAGGGGGAATGAGAGATTGTTTATAAATTTGCGGAAATAGAGGAATGCAGAGGCCCCTTTTGTCCACAGAAACACGCCCAAACGCACGTCATTAAAGCACCAAACGGAGTTGTAGCAAAAGGACTCGGGAGTTGGGGGGCAGAGTGTCGTGTCAGCACCGGACTCTGAATTACTGTGAGAATGTTTTCACCATGTTTGTCTCCTCACTCTCTGCCTCCACAGTGGCTCACGAGCATCTAAAGGAGAGAGGCCTCTTTGGTTTGCCCCCTCCCCCTCCAGGAGCCAACCCTGCCGACTACTATCATCAGATGACGCTTATGGCCAGCCATCCGAATCCTTACGGGGACCTCCTGATGCAGAGTGGGGGAGCAGCCAGCGCGGCGCATCTTCATGATTACCTCAGCCCGGTCGATGGTGAGTAGGAAGTGAGCCTGCCCCTTTCTTGGGAGCAGCTCGCAGAGGGCTCTGCTGGGAGAAGTTTGTTTCAGCCTAGAGAATTGTTCTCCGAGTGGATGAAAGCCGATGCAGCTGTGTGTGATTATTCTGTGACCCTCGGGGCTGCGCTGTACGTTAATGGTTTAAAAAAGCGAAGTTTAAAAAGTTTTCCAGCTACAAAAAACAATTGTGACCATTTGGAGAGGCATCTTGGCTGCTAAATACACGGGAGTCAGCATGTTCTGGGCTCTCCTCACTGCTCTGCCAGTGACCTGCAGTGTGATGCCAGATAAACCACTTCACCTCTTTGTGCCTCTGTTTCCTTTCCCACCTGATCGGTCTTGTTTGTTTGGACTGTAAACTTCTGGGGGCACAGGCTGCCTCCTCTTCTGTGTTACACAGCGCCTGGCACAAGGGGGCTTCAGTCTTGACAAGCACCTCAAGGGCCTACGGTAATATAAATTCCCAAACAAACATGATGTTTACATGAAATAAAAGTTGCAAGTGCATGGTAAAAATCATAACAGGGATGTTGCAACTGTCCCCGAACCAGGCGTTCTAAACCCAGAAAATTCAGAACTGGGGTTAGCCTGAAAAGAAATAAAATCATGTTAAGGCATGAAATTGTAGCATGAGACCTCACAGTTGTGCCCTGTATTATAACCATAGCATGAGCCCTCACAGCTCGAACCCAGCCATGTTATTACCTTAGGGTATGTCTACACTAGCTCGTTAGTTTGAGCTAGGTAGGCAAATGAGGGCAACCGGAGTTGCAAATGAAGCCCGGGATTTAAATATCCCGGGATTCATTTGCATGTTCCCGGGCGCCACCATTTTAAAATCCCCCTTAGTCTGAACTAATTCAAACCAAGGAGTTAGTTCAGATTAACATTTAACTGCCGCGTCTAGCCGCGGGGCAGTTAGTTCAGACTAAGGGGGATTTAAAAATGGCGGTGCCCGGGAATATGCAAATGAAGCCCGGGATATTTAAATCCCGGGCTTCATTTGCAACTCCGGTTGCCCTCATTTGCCTACCTAGCTCGAATTAAAGAGCTAGTGTAGACATACCCTTACAGTTATGATTCATGCCGTAGTTTCAGATTAGGTTCCACTGATTTTTTTTTTAAGATATAAGATATTTTCCTCTGCATGGTATCTCACTCCCCAAGAACATAAGAATGGTCATATTGGGTTGGAGTAAAAGATCCATCTAGCCCAGTATCCTGTCTTCCAACAGTGGCCAATGCCAGGTGCTCCAGAGGGAGTGACTAGAACAGGGAATCATCAAGATCCATCCTCTGTCACCCATTCCCATCCTCTGACAAACAGAGGCTAGGGACACCATTTCTACTCATTCTGGCTAAAAGCCATTGATGGGCCTAACTTCCATGAATTTACCTAGTTCTTTTTTGAACCCTCTTGAAGTCTTGGTCTGTTATTCCGAAATAACTTTGCTGTGTTGACACACCCTAAGAGTATGTCCACAATGCAGGCATCAGGTGTAATCACATCTCATGTAGACGTACTCAACCTAGCTTTAATCTGGTTCATTTGGGTACCCACAGAAGAGAAGCTGCAGCATCACAGGCATCCGTTGGGCCCACCATTCAAGTATTTACCTGGAGTTTTGAGTGGGTTTGTGCAGTCCCTGCTGCCATGGCTTCACTGCTCCAGTATCCGAGCGAGCTAGATTAAAACTAGCTCAGCTCTGACCATGCAAGCAGAAATCACACGCTGTGATCACAGTGTAGACATACCCCACATCTAAAACCATTTTTTGCTCTCTATTACTGTTGTGCCATTACCCACAATCACAGCCCTGATGCCCAAAACTTAAGGTTTTTTGTTGTTAGAAAGTCAAACAGGTACAGATTGGACCTCCCTGGTGTGGCACCCTCAGGACCTGAGCAGTCCTGAACCAGGGAGTTCGCCGGACCAGTGAAGGTTCAGGCTGCCGGTCCCACTGAGGCATCAGTCCCAGTCACTGGGCTCCGTTCCCAGCCGAGGCTGCCTTCCCAGCTGCACCGGGGCTGCACTCCCTGCCGTGCCAGCCCGGGCCGTGATCCCAGCCACCGACCTGGAAGAGGCTCCCGGCCACCGGGCCTGCTGCCACAGGCCAAGGGTTTGCTCCTGACCCTGGCTGCCCTTGCTCCCAGCCGGGCTTTCTGGTCCAGCAATATCCGTGGTCCTGCCAACCATGGATGTTGCCAGACTAGAGAGTACCAGATTTCAGAGGTTCAGCTTGTAGTCAGTAATAATTTCCTCGTGGTCTTGCCTGTTTAGTGTTATCCTCAGTGGATGAAAAGGGACAGCTCTGAGTTTTCCTCTTAGTCTTCAAGTTCTGCATTTATTCCCTTGCCCTTCCTGCCTCCTCATTAGCGCAGCAGCTCCTTGATGTGCCAGAGAAACAGCTGGTTAGATAAATTAATATGGCTTTTATAATATTCCTGACGTTCAGTGCACCAGGGTCCTCATCCTGTAGGATACTGAGTCTCCATCTTTTATCATAAAGTCGTTTGGAATTTTCCCTTTGACAGAAGAGTCTCTTCCTACCTGGCTTCTCCTAGGATAGGTCTAGAGTAAATCAAGGTCCCTACTTCCATGCAGCGACGCTTATGACCGTCTCTCACAAGAGGGTTGAGTTTTGTCAAACACTGAACCCTGGCAAGGGCATTCTTTTGAGTCTTTCAGGAAGTTTTCTTGATCAGTGACTGGAAGGTCCATCTGTAAACCTCTGGGTTCCATTCACAGAAACAAAATGATCAAGCAATGATGGAAATAAATGAAGACTTGAAGTGAAATTCCACAAGGCCGTTTCAAAGAAAAGCATGTGAAAAGCAGCAGGCCCTGCAAAAAAATCTGCAGTGCACATGTGGAGTTGTATCCATTAGTCTGGGATTCATTCTCTGATTATGTTTGGATGATCTGATTTATCTTCCCTGCAGCCAAGCCACTAGCAGGGAGCTTGGGTCTACAGGGAGCTAATTCACAAACTTGCTTGAAGTCAATGGGTCTGAAAAACATGCTTAAAACGAAGACTTTGCTAAACTTGGAGGGACAACTGCATGCTCAGTGCTTTACTAAATTGGGGGCTGAGCCCCATAAAATGGGTTTGGCAATGTCTGTCTTTCCTAATTCATGTTCTGCTGGCTGGTTTAAAGAGCTGTTTTCAGTAGCTCTGTCTGATCACCGCCGCTTGGTTTCAGGGTCGCATGTGCTGAGGGAATTGCAAGTCACCTGGAGTGAAATGGCTCATTCTGAAACCAAAATTTCAGAAGCTGAACCCGCCACTCCTTGTTTGTTGAACAGATTATTCCAATAATAAATGGCCATATGGTACCTAAGTAGATTGTTTAGTAATAAAACGGGATGTTCTTTTGATGCAGGGATATCAAGAGCACACAATAAATACAGGCGTGCAGTTGGAATAAAATCTTACATTCACAGAGGGCCTTTCTTTCCAAAAGATCCCCAGGTTGCCTTAAAAAATTTACAAGAATCACTTCACCTTCCCCTGAAGTGCAGCCAACTCTAGGGTGGAGCATAGCAGAGTTAAACACCACAAGGGAACATGAACACAATCTGGTACAAGAATACAAAGCTGCTGTGTTAAAATAGTGGGGGGGGAGAGGAGAGGAGAAGGTTGGGAAATGTACATTGGACGCAGAAAACCTCTCATTGCCCTGAATACTGCAGAACACAGTACAGGTATTCATTTTAACACCGCCATCTGAACAGACTCATTTGGAAGCAAGATGGCGGCCCATGGTAGTTTTTTCATGCACTCTTGTCTGGGGCCTTCCAGTGGCTTTAGTTAAATGCCTGGGGTGACTGCTAGAGATCTATCTGGCTTCAAGATTAAACTAGATGGGTTTATGAAGGGGATGGTTTGATGAGATAACAGGATCTTGGTAACTAATTGACCATTCATTATCAGTGGGAAATAGGTCAATGGAGGGATGATAGGAATTACTAGAGAACTTTCTGGGTGTCTGGCTGGTGAGTCTTGCCCACATGCTCAGGGTTTAGCTGATCGCCATATTTGGGGTCAGGAAGGAATTTTCCTCCAGGGTAGATTGGCAGAGGCCGTGGAGGTTTTTCGCCTTCCTCTGTAGCATGGGGCACAGATCACAGCTAGAGGATTCTCTGCATCTTGGGGCCTTCAAAGTATTTGAAGGCTTCAATATCTGAGATCTAGGTGAGAGGATTATTCTAAGACGGGTGGGTGAGATTCTGTGGCCTGCACTGTGCAGGGGGTCAGACTAGATGATCATAATGGTCCCTTCTGACCTTAAAGTCTATGAGTCTATGAGATAACGAAGGGCATGTCTACATTTGTTGCCCTAACACATCTGCACTGAGGCACAGCAAGGGTAACCATTTAAATGGGTAATTGATAAACATGAGCTCACTGGTTAACCAGAAGGCTACCCGCAGTTCCTGATACAGAGACAACAGAATGGGGTGGCAGGCAGGAGCCGGTACACATGGAGAGCTGGCTTAAAAGCATCCAGTTCCCTGGGAGCGGGGTGGCAGGCAGAGCTGGTGCATGCCTGGAGCCAGCTTTTAAGCCAGCTCCCAGCATGCACCAGCTCCTGGGGAGCTGGCTGCCACTCCGCGTCGAACCGTGCAATCGTGGAAATTTTCAGCGGTTACACAGGTAGCCAGTTACATGCATTTTAACATCCCTGCTGAATAAAGAGTGTAGTGGTCACATTACAGCGCTTTGCTTTAATAGCACTGCTTTTAATTGCACCTGACGTGAAATTGTGATTTGACTGCGAAACTGGAATCAAAGACAGCAACACTTTTTCTCCTGCCCAGAAAAAAACATTTAAAACAGAGAGCCCACAAACATCCCAGAGGTGCCGACTCAGGAAGGAATCCTCCTGGACTGTGGTTTCTTATGATTCCAATTTATATTGCAGCTTAGGCCTTCTAAACAGTCACCTGGTGGACAGGGAATAGACAAATGTAGCCTTTCAACAAGGATCTTAGGGAAGCATTTGAATTCCTCAAACCATAAAGCCTTCTAGGGCCCCAGGGAATGAAAAAGTAAGGGTCTAGGGTAGGGATGTTAAATTTAGATTAATTAACTAATCGAATAGTCGATGGAATTTGCATCGACTATTTGATTAGTCGATAAGGGCACCTCTGCCTTTGAAATGTAGCAAAAGCCTCACCAGCTCTTGCTACATTTCAAAGGTGGAAGCGCTGTGGGTAGCACAGGGACAGCATGGGACTCAAGCAGTCCCCCTCTAGCCCTGTGCTCCCAGCTTTTGAAATGTACAAGAAGGGACTAAGCGCACCGGGAGAATAGGGTCAGTGGGGGACTCAGGCAAAGCACACGCAAGCCCTGGGGCTCTTACACATTTCTAAAGATAGAGGCAGCAAGGGGGAGAGGGAGGGGAAGCGACTAGTTGAGTCACTAGTCAACTATCTGATACACATATGCTTCCTGGATAGTCGACTAATCACTTGCATCCCCAGTCCAAGGGCAGCACTTGGTACCTGAACAAATATTCAGCATCTGCTGCAGTCAAAGTAAGATGTGTGATGCTGTACAGAAGGAAAGAAGGGAATAAGGAACTGGTTATCCTGAGACTTCTGCAGTTGGCTGCTGCTTACATTAAGCTGAGATGTGGTGATACCATTTCCATTTCTGCAAAGAGGACTGAAATCCTGCGTTATAAAAACGGCTTCCTCTCCTATTTGTATACTATCCAAAAGGCGATCGTAAAGCGGGGGATGTCTGTGTGTGTAAAATTGTCTTGGCTAAGATGAGACTGAACCTTAAACTGAGACTGAACCTAAAACTTGTCACTGACATTTCTTTCTTGGGACAGTCTAAAATTGCAGATTTGTAGATAAAGAAGGAAACTGACACGTGACAAATTGCAGCACTGTATAATAAACTGCCAGAGAAATATTTCCTCCTTTACTCACGAATCTTGAATTTCCTTCCAGATTTAGATTGGCCCCATGCCCAGGATGGGACAAGATTTAATCCTACACCAGTGAGACCTTTAGGGTCCAATCTTAGAACCTAGATTGCTAGTCTAGAAATGGGATATTTATATACAATTTGGGAAGGGGAGAGTCACAACTTTCAAGGGGGATACAAAAACACTTGCTTTTACTCCTTGAAGATCCTTCTGACTTTAATGTCTTTTTAAAGCTAGTTCGTACGTATCAGAAAGACATTTCAGGTCATTTTAAAAGCCTTAAAATATGTCAGTTTCATTTCTTTTCTTATCTCTAGAGTTCAGCTCGTGATAACTGGGGCTTCTGGCTATGTGTAGAGCACGGGTCTCCAACCTTTTTGAGCATGAGATCACTTTTTGAATTTAAGGGCAATCCAAGATCTACCTCAAATATAAATACCCTGGCCCCGCCTCCTTCCCTCCTCTTCTCCGAGGCCCCGCCCCTGCTCACTCCATCCTCCCTCTCTTGCCCATCCTCACTCACTTTCATCAGGCTGGGGCAGAGGGTTGAGGTACAGTCTCTGGTCTTGGATTAAAGGATCTGGAGTGTGAGAGGGGCTCTGAGCTACTCTTGGGACAGGCAGTTGGGGTGCAGGAGGGCGTTCTAGGTGCAGGCTCTGGGATGTCATTTGGATCCAGGGGCGCTCTGGGTTAGGGCAAGGGCTTGGGGTTCATGACTGGGGTAGGAGTTTGGGATTTGAGCTCCAGCTGGGCACTGCTTCTTGGCTACAAGGGCACACTGTTAATTCATATCCAGCTTCTCATCCACTGTACTCGCCAGTCTTTTTCTGCTTTTACTGTCAGTGGGGTCACTGGATAATTGAGGTGCTATTGGTGATATGGCTTCCTTGGCAGACAGGTAGAGAATATGGTTGAAACATTCTAGAGTTCTCAGGGAGGCATAATAAAATCTTTCTAACTTTAACAAAAGCTGAGTTCGTAATTCTCATGCACTTTGGACTTGATCTTGAGAGATGTTCACTATCTTTAATTCTAAGCACTAATTAAGATCAGGCCATGAAGGGTTCCCCCCTCCCCCCCAAAAAAAAATACTAGAGCTGTGTGAGTTTTGGGGAGGGAAATAATTACCCGAAAATATTTTTTCCCAACCAGTGCGCCTAATGTTCCTGCTCCAAAGTCTATCAAGGCAGCAGAAAGATTCCCATTAACTATATCTCAAGCTGAAGTAGAAGAGGTAGAAGAAGCTCCAATCCAACTTCCACTGATGGAGAAGAGACAGGGCTTTCTCCTAAAGGAACAAGACCACCCCGGCTAGGAATACTATTCATTAGTTGGGTGAGAGTGATACCTACTGACTGGAGCAGTCACATCTCTTGGGAGCGTCTCGCTTTGCTGTCGACTGGCAGTCTGGCCTGAGGAATGTTTCGTACAGCTGAGTGGGGAGCGGTTTTCCCCTTCTCATGAGAATTTCTGAGAGTTTGAAAGGGATATGTTGACAGTTTCACATTGAAACTGCTTGCAACAGGCTGGCTTGCCTCTTCAGGGTCAGAAGCCCGTGGTCAGCCATCACTGGTTCCTAAGTAGACACTCCCAATTAAGGATCATCTGGCCCTAGTGAAGAACAGCGGGAAGATGCCAAGCTGCCAGCCCTGGAGAGAGAGAGAGAATAAGTTCTCAGGGAGGCAGAGGCTACAGGGAGCAAGTAACTACCCCCAGAAAAACCCGGTTTTGGGGTGTGAGTGCTGGGAGAGCAGGAAAACAGCTCCTCGGGGAGGAAGGGCTATGCACAGTGGGAGACTTTATTTTAAGGGTCGTTGTGGTTAGACACAAGCCTATTTTGAATTATTGAGGAACCGAGAAGGGAAATGACACTATTGCCTGCTTGCCCAGGACCATCAGGAGGAGTGGCTGCAGGAGGGGGCCTGGCCAGTGAAATAGCCCCTGCCTCTTCTGTCTTGGTGTTTTGAAAAGTGGTGCCAATATTTACCTGCTTCCAAAGATATCACGAGGCTTATCTAGTGTCTGGGAAGTGCCTTGACATTTTCATTGGAAGGTGTCATGGGGACGTGTTGGAAGTAGAAGCTCACACTTTGCATCCAGAAGTCCCAAGTTCCGCTCCCACACACACACCTGCCCAAGGTGTCTGTCTCGTCTTGATTATTTGTCTGGCTGCTTGTCATCTAATAACGGTGTGCAGGGCATTAAGGGGCTAGATGAGGCCAATACTATTATCCCGCTCTGCACTATATACTTCATTCTGTGTTCTTCACCACAGAACCTGAGGGCCGTCCAGTAGCGCAGTGTGAACACACAGCGGCCAGTCAGTGTTTGTTCTCAAATCCTCTCCCAGAAGGGAAAGCATGTGAAGCAAAGTGGTTTGTTTTGGTAGAGTGTACGTTGTTTCGTCATCGTCTTTGTAGCTAAACAGGCCTGTTGCTCTGTGTTTCTATTAGCAAAGAAACGTGCCATGTACTTGCATTGGAAAGTGGTGCAGGTTAGGGTTATTAACAACGTCCATGGTGCTAATAATTACATGCTTTGGCTAATTATCATGGCTAGGTTTTTCTTCTCCTGGTGTTACTCAGGGCTGGCCTTGCCGTGAGGTGAGCTGAGGTGGCTGCCTCAGGTGCCAGACTGTGAGGGGGGCACTATGAGGAACCAGAGTGCAGAAAATTGTGTCTGCTGCTGGTGCATATGTATTCTCTCTGCTCTGAAAGTTAAGTGTTTTTTTGAACAAGGCATTTTAAGTTGTTAGTTCTCCTTTATTGGGGTAGGTAGCAGAGCAGGACCATGAGAAGAGTAGAACAGGAAGAAGGCAGAATTGAGACCTTTCAAAGTTTTGGCCCAAGCGAGGGGTCACGGGAGAGTCATTTGAGCTCCCCGCTTCAGGTGCCAAAATGTTGTGGGCTGGCCCTGGTGTTACTGCTTATTTTCTGTGGAGTAAAACAGACTGTGCATCACCTCGCCAGTAGCCACCTTCCTTCTTGGGTACTTTGACTTGCTGTCTGCGCTGGAAGAGGAATCATTCGTGTGCAACATGATTTGAGGTCAGAGTTAGGTGTGAAAACCCATAACATCAGAGAGACTCTCGTGCAAAACATACACCCTGCTTCCTAGGCCCTCTATCAAAATACTTTACACATCCCATAGTATCGGGAAGATCTAAATTAGAGCAGACACTAATAAAATGCATGTTACTTGATTTATGCTGGAAAAGTCCCAGCCCAGCTTGCAGAATCTGACAGCTTCCAGCAGAGTTTTACACAGAGAAGGGGGGGTGGAAAAAAAAGAATTTACCTATGTGCAGTCAAGGGTGCGCTGGCTGGTTGCACCAATAAACCCAGAGCTTCTGTTGGACATCAGGACTTCTTCCGTCTTCAGATTAATGGGGACCGATGGCTGATCCGGCACTGTGGACATAAATCACTGGAAGGAGCAGCGAGAAATGAGTACAAGACTTTTCTTTCTATTTAGTAATTTATCAAGGGAAGTGGCACATTAATAAACAGATCTCCCTTGAGGTGTAGGAGTAACAGAGATAAATATGACTGTCAAATGTGGCCTGCTTCCTTCTGTTGTAGGAATGGAAGACTGTGGGAATGCAAATGCAGAAAGCAGTATCTATAGATAGATATAATTTGTAAGGTAGCAGCACCTTTAGGCCCCAATTGAGAGTGGAGCCTTGTTGTGCTAGGTGCTGTACAAACAGATATTTACAGACCACTCCTCCCCCCACACACCCCCCGGCCAAATACTAGTAATCTAAATGGGCAAAGCAAATGGTGGGAGAAGAAATAGCAGCGTGCAATGACTTGCTAGAGGTCACAGAGTAGATCAATGGCAGAATTGAGAAAAGGAGTCCCCGGCCAATGCTTCAGCCATTTGACTATGCTACCTCCAGTTCCTACGTGTGTGTAACTACTTTTGCATCTAAACCATCCCAGGCTTTTTGAGAATTTTCCAGTCTGGATCCAGAGCCGAACTTTGAGGGTGGGGCCGCTCTCTAAACACGAAGAGTTACATAAGACATTTGGCCTTTTCTTTTGTGTTTAGAGTGAGGCCCCAACCTCAGTCTTCTGATCTGAATCCAGATTGGAACATTTCTGAAGTTTGGAGTTGTTTGGCTGCAAGATAGTGTATTTAGACCTGAATTTTAAGGGGGCATCTGCAGAGTTTCAGATATATAGCCAAAGTCTGGCTATGGTTGCTTCTCACTTTTTGGTTCTAGCCAGTCTCAGCATGTGTTGTTTATTTTTTACCTTCTCATCAGACCAGGAATAGCAGCACCATGGTAGACTTCACTATTCAAATGGGTTCACACACATCCTATAGTGTTTTTATTGCTATTAGCAGACTTCCTTTTTTTTTTTTTAAGTTTGCATCCATAATGCATTTGCATCTTTAAAACTGCCTGTCCATCCCCCGCTTGCCACTTAGAAGGCACAGAGTACTGACAAGAGTGGTTGGATCCCTTGGTTGCATACCATTACCCACAGCAAAGGTGCAGTTTCACCTTGTGATTGAGGAGAAACAGTGAAATGGAAGTACAGAAAGGAGTTGTCTAAAGTCAGTCCAAATGCTTCCTATACATCAGAGAGATAGTATGGTCTAGTGGATTGGACTCTGTCTTGAGACTCAAGAAGTCTGGTTCCCAAACCTGGATCGGACTTCCTGTGTGATCTTGGGAAAGTCACTTAATTTATCTGTGTTTCAGGTCCACATCTGTAAAACAAGGATAGGTACAGCTCTTCCCTCTCACGCAGGCGTGTTGTGAGCATAAAATCCGTTTATCATGAGGTGTGGAAGTGCAGTGCACATCAATACATCAGTATAAAACAGGGACAGTAGATCACAGTGAAGTGAAATCTTACTACACATCTCAAGGAAGGGTTAACTAAATGACCAGCTTTAAGATCTAGCACACATTTCATGGAACCAGCATTCTACCTTGCTTTTTGTTACATCCCATCTCACTACCCCTCATCTATGTGTTGTCTGCAAGGCTGGGACCTTTTCCTCATAATTGCCTGGAAAGTGCCTACCACACATTTGGCGCTATGTAAATAATAATTGTATCTCAGAGTGGTAGCTATGTTAGTCTATAACTTTAAAAACAAATAGTCCTGTGGCACCTTAGAGAGACTCATTAACACGGGTCCTACAATTGACAGATACTACTTCTGCTGTTATATATAGATCTTAGTTTCTGTTATTTCCAGTCCAATTCATCTGAGGAAGTGGGTTCTGCCCAGGAAAACTCATCATCATCATCATCATCAACTATGGGCTCAACGCCCGTTGGTGTCCAATGCCTCCCTCACTATTTCCTTTCATCTTTCCCTGTCCAGTGCGGAGTGGCTTAGTTTCTGCAGACTAGCTCTGCACAATCTACTATATCATATACCCATTCTCTGTGGGGTCTGCCTCTCCTATTCGGACCATCCATTATGCCGAATACCAGGGTCTTAACTTTTCTCTCATCATTCATTCTGCACATATGCCCGAATAGCTGTAACTTCCGTTGTATAACCTTCTACAGTAGGTTCTCTTTCAGCTGTATCTTCATGATTCTGTATATTTTGGTTAGTCTCTAAGCCCTGGTCTACACTAGGGAGTTATTTTGAAATAACTCCCCTTATTTCAAAGTAACAAGTGGAGCGTCCACACGACCAAGCATGTTCTTTCAAAATAATAACTCCTGCTTTCCACAAGGAATAACGCTTATTTCAAAATAGCGGTAGTGTGGACACTTCTCTGCTGCTATTTTGAAATTACTACTCCCCAGAGTCACTCAAAGTAATTACTCCCCAGTGCTTCCTGGGGCTCTAAGTTGAGATAGTGCGTTCACATTATGGGAGCCTTCCTTGGACTAATTTTGAAGCTTCCCTGTAGTGTGGACATGCTATTTCGAAATAGTTATTTCGGGAGTTATTATTGCCACAGGACCACTCATAGTCTTTAATATAATTATCCTCACAAGCTCCCTGTGAGAGAGGGACTCTGGAGAGACTGCTGGTGGAAAAGAAAGAATTTGCCACACTTCACTCTCACCTAGGGTATGTCTACACTGCCACCCTAGTTCGAACTAGGGTGGCTAATGTAGGCATTTGAATTTGCAAATGAAGCCTGGGATTTAAATATCCTGGGCTTCATTTGCATATTCCCAGGCGCCGCCATTTTTAAATGCCCCGTAGTTCGAACTACCTGCCCGCAGCTACACGCGGCACAGACTAGGTAGTTTGAATTAAAGCTCCTAATTCGAACTACTATTAAACCTCCTTGCAGGAGCGAGCAGGAGCCTAGCAGGCAGCCATTTTGGATTACACGGCAGTGGCATGTTCTAAATATAAACACCTAGGCAATTAGGTGATCAACCACAGTACATATGCTGCACCCACCACTTTCGGAGTGACTAACAGTTCCAAATGTAGATAGGCCTCAGCCAAACATTTGGATCTGATTCTTTAATATTTAGCAAAGCTCAGACCCAAATTCTGCCCTGACTACCACCTGTGCAGCCCCACTGAGGTAGAGATGTTGTAAGTCAGGGGAGGATGCGCCCCCTCAAGTCGCATATTCCAATCACTAATTACATCGAAGTGCAGGGAGAGTTCAAATTAGTCTAGTCGTAGCTCTCCATTTATTTCAGACTCCCACATCCGGAATCCAATAAGGTGGAAATGCCTACATGCCTGACTGACAATTGTTAACAGGGCCCTGGCTCTGGAAGGCTCCTCAGAGGCAAGAGCCTTCACTTTGTGCTTGAGCTGTCAAATAGGCTTTCTTAAAACTATTAATTTACTTTCTGCGCTCCCGGAGTCTCACCTCTTTCATTAACTGGATTCTCAGCATCGTGCTACTGCCCTTTTCATTTCCGTCCTTCTCCTGGACAAAGGCAGAGACACCACGTCTAAGCTTCTCCTTCTGCTGTGATATGGTGCTTTTCCAGTCCAGTTTTCTTACCACTAAGTCATTGAAAAAACACCATGCTCAGAGTAATCTTCCGGGGCTTTTCCCTTTGTAATTTTAAGTTAATTTAGTGCTGGCGCAAAGTGCTGATTGACAGAGCCGGAGATGGCAGCACTCTGCTCTCCAGGGAATGAAACCAAGGCCAGCAATTTCCCTACATGCAGCCTGAAGCCAGCCTCTCTCCCCATGCTGTGCTTCTAGCACTCTTGGTCCTTCCACTTTGCCCCTCCCCCAAGTATTCACAAGTGTGTGCAAGTGAACACAAGACGCTCGCTACATCTCTCCCTCTTTTCTCGTTCAGTAGAGCCTCTCTTCTGCGATTGCCAACAAGGGTGCCAACTCTTGCCCATTTTTATGGTGGTTTTTGGTAAGAACGTTGCCCCTCTGCTAAGACTTGGGCCTCCACTCCATTTAACGTAAGTCCCCAAACCGTCATCGTATGGGAATCAATATTTACCTCACCTAGCTCTCCCCCCATTTTCCAGACAGCTCTGCGAAGGATGATACACACAGGGCAGTGTGTCCCATTGTCACCTTGATGAGCCACGCAGTCCCTTTGAATGTAAAATGTGGGACACATGATCTTGGAGGTGCCTGCACTAAGTGCTTCCATAGTCATCACTGTGAGCAGCTGGGCCCTTAAAGCAGGCATTAAAAACCTCCCAGTTCGGAAAGAATGCAGTGCCTCTTCTGTAGCCTTACAGCATCTAGCTAATATTTGACAAAATAAATACGTCTCTTAATTATTTTCAGTTAAAACGAATTAAAAATGGGCCCAGGCTCCTCTAGTGAAGGAACATCTAGGTATTTGCCCTTCTGACTCTTCATTTAGATGAAAATTCTGGCTACTGGTGCTTCTTCTTCTTCTTAGGAAATCAAAATGAGTAAAATCACGGTTATGGATGTGTTATTTCTTTGGAATGTGTATTATATAGCACTTCTGAGCCCCTTTATGGATCAGGTCTCCGCTGGGCTAGGTGCTGTGTAGCCAACACACATCAAGAAGACTATCCCTGCCCTGAAGTAGACAGCAGATCCTGCAGGCTTTGATAATGCAACAAGGGCCTCAGGCCAGGTCTATACTAGACCTGGAAGATCAGCTTAAGGGATGCAACTCCAGCTATGTAAATAACAGTATTTATACACTGTTATTTACATAGCTGGAGTTGCATCCCTTAAGCTGAGCTTTGTGCCATATCCACAGCAGGAGGTCAATGGGCTGCTCCAGTCATCTTCTTTTACTCCAGCAGGAGTAAAAGTACCAGCGCTGACGAGGGGGCACCCTCCGTGTTCAATTTAGGGGGTCCTTACTAGACCCGCTAAATCAAACGCCAGGCGATCGATCTCCGGCACAGCAAGTGAAGACATGGCCTCATTCAAATTCCATAGAAGTCAATTCAAATTCCATAGAGTCCATAGACTCCCATTGAATTAAGTGGACTATTAGTCAGACCCCAAGAACGTGTGCATGATTGAGCCCTATTTCCTTAAGAAACTGGTGGCCTAACACTTCTCTTCCTTTCACTGAGGAAGCCACCGAACTTCTGTCAGTGCAAGTGAGAAAATGATAATCCACGATAAGGACTTACTCACCCTGATTCAGTTAGCTACCGTGCCAACCTCCATGGGATTACTCACATGCTCAAAGTTAATCACATGTTTATGTACCTTGCTGAATCTAGGCTGCAAGAAGACCCTGTGTGGTGGAATTAGGCATCTGAGAGCAAGCAAATCTGGCAAAACCAAATCCTGCATCTGAGTTCAGGTGCCTCAAAGAAGAATCCCCATTATAGTTATCGCACCTGGGTCCTCCTTCTCCTCCTCCACAAGAACGACTGTAGTGGCAACACAAATAGACTTTCAGTAGTGCATGCAAGTCACAGAGCGATGGAGAACGAGCATGTGTGTGTATGCATGCTCAACTCTTCCACACGTTGCCCAGTCAAATCCCCACTCCCAACATTAAAATAAATTTTGCATGGCGAAGTCCCATGCTGTTAACTGCTTTCATTTCTTCTTCCTATAAAAACGGAAACGGTAAAGCGTGCTTTTGTCTAACTAGGCACTTTTTTTTCTTTCCTACAGTGTCAAGATTTTCAAGCCCCAGGGTGACGCCGAGATTAAGCAGAAAGCGAGCCCTCTCCATATCCCCGCTGTCTGATGCTAGCATTGATCTCCAGACAATGATCCGGACCTCCCCTAACTCCCTGGTGGCTTATATTAATAACTCCAGAAGTAGTTCTGCTGCTAGTGGCTCTTATGGCCATTTATCTGCAGGGGCAATAAGGTAAAGCAGTTTGAGCAGCTGCATGTAGATTTTTGGCTGCTTTTATCTTGCGCCTATTTAATTACCCCATTGTCAGAGCTAAAGCTGTACAAAATGAGCCTTTTAAGCTTTGGCCATCTAGGATTGTATGGAACCATGTTCCCAAAATGTATGTATGGTGGATCTGTGTTGGATATTAAAAAGAAACCTCTCTTTGATTTCATGCATGTGGAAGAGTAATTTACAGTTAGCCTGTTTCTTCTGCTACGGTAGATATGATGCTGCTTTAGAGTGTATATATTTTTCAGGGAGGGACTACTGGTTGTCAGATTTCTGTTAATAATAATAATATGCTCATGCCTCTTTGCTAGCACAAGAGAGGCTAAATTCATCTACTAAAATGTTTGCTGTGAATGGCTTGACTGGCCTTATTAGGAAATCTCACATCTGAGAAGACTGCCCCAAAGTATCCCGGAATGTATTGGCCACGATTTAAACCAATTAATTCCTGTATGAATACAACAGTCTAACCGATTTTTCAAAATCTAGGCTCATGAGTAAAATTTTGTTCCATCCTTAATTAGAAAACACTTTCCTTAAAGAAACAGCTCCTTGAGTAGCTGCTTAAGGCAGGTTTCATGCTGTAGCATTATTATTTTGACTACTGAGAAGTTAGGTACAGCTTTTCCTATTAATAATGTTATTATGGGCACCTAGAAAGAAATGCAAAAGTTCATAGAAGCGACGCATGCCTAAAAATTGATTGAGCGTATGTTTAGTAAGTTGAAACATTATTTGAGAAGCTGTTAGGTAAAATTCTTGAAGTACTTATAAATCGAGCTGTAGGAAACTGCAAAATATTAACTATTCATCACAATTGTTCCACTGTTTCCATGAGTTCGGTCTAATGCATCAGCCTGAAGTCTCTAGGCTTAGACCTGGACTATAAACTTTTTATTATATCTCTGTATATTGCACAATGGGGTCATAACCCTTAAGAAGTAGCTTCTAGACATTAACAGAACCATGTAATATGTATTTACAGGACAGATCATAAATCTCAAGTGTGTGTCATACATAGAAAACAATTTCACCACTAATAGATTGTGTACACTCTGCCTTTTTTAGAATTTTTAACCACACACAAGTCAAATCAGTGGCCTCAGAGGCACAAATTAATGCATTTCACCACAGAGGGATGGTCATATGTTATAAAGTGAGTTTTCTGATGGCTCAGTTATATAGAACAGTTGCTCTACAGTGCCTGTCATCAGCTCTTATTATGTCATTAGCCATTAACATTTATTTAGCCTTTTTAACAGGGTAGTGACTTGCCCTTTGCTTTTTTGGTCATGTTGTTGTTAACTGGTTTTGCATACAAGCAGCCTTAATTGCGCTGTCAGATTTGTTATTGCCAATCAAATCGTGAACATGCTATTAATTAAAGCCCAGTCCTGTGAACAGTTGTGCCAATGAGTAATTTCGCTCGTGAGTAAAGTAACGTGTACGAATGATCATTTGATCGGCCCCTGAAGTGCCAGATTTGATAGGAGTGGAATAAGAACACTACCAGTAAAGCTGACAGTTCAGATGGTCGTTTTTATGGGGGGAATACCTTGTCTACTACATCCTGGTCTGAAACCACACTGGCAACCGAATAACCATTAGATGGGAATGATTTCTGGTTAGGATGATCAACATCAGAGTTGAACTAGTGACCTGTAGGAGAAGGGCTGCACATTTTAGAGGTCCCGTGAATGCAGGGGACATTTCCTATCTTTAAAACTGTGACACTGATTTTTTTAAAATGTTCCTGCTGCAACTTGTGCCTGAGAGCCAGGTGACTTCTCTTGTGCTCACAAGTTGGGAAGTTGCAAAAGAGGGCTACCTGGGAAAAACCTTGCATTGTTGCAAAGCAAGAGGTATGGGGTACCCCTTCCCACTGTAACCCACTCTTTTCAAGCACCATAACAAAGAAATCTTCAGCAGCATTGTGAGTAAATACAAGGAGGCCATCAATATACCAAAGTACAGATGAGACCAATTTTAAAAATATTCCCTAGCATCTGACATGGAAGATAAAAGAAAATCTAGTTTCTGCACCTTATCCTCTGTCCATAATCCGCAGGAAGTTCTACCCTTACTCCAATCACTATTCAAGGTTTTAACTCTTTTTTTAAATAACTTCTCCTTGTAATTTGTCCTGCTCTCTTTCTGTATTTATTGCAGTCCAGCGTTCAGCTTCCCCCATCCCCTTAACCCAGTGACTTACCAGCAGATCCTGAGCCAGCAAAGAGGGTTGAGCTCCGCATTTGGACACACGCCTCCGTTGATTCAGCCATCCCCCACATTCCCGCCACGACCACACATGGCGGTTATCTCTGTCAACCCCGCGCCTGTTCAAATCAGTAACAACAACAGTTGCATCTCAGACTCAAATCAGGTAGGAGCCAGCTCAGGTCATGTGATGTGTGTCATACGGCCAGATAGGGCCTGGTTTTTAGAGGTTCTGAGGAGGGATGTAAAATCCCAGGGTGTGCCTAGACTACGTGGCTCCGTCGATGGAGCCATGTAAACTAGTTTACCTGACATAGTCAATGAAGCGGGGATTTACGTTTCACGAGGCATAAGGGAGCGGTCAACAAAGGCTTCCCTTATCGACCAATCCACATCTAGACTGCCGCGCTGTGCCAGATCAGCTGATTGTCGGCACAGCATGGCGGCCATTTTTATTTTAATGAAGCGGGGATTATTTAAATCCCCGCTTCATTGACTATGTCAGGTAAACTAGTTTACATGGCTCCGTCGACGGAGCCATGTAGTCTAGACATACCCCCAGTTAGTCAGTTAACCTGTTAAATATTAGCTTAACCTAATGTTTAACTGGTTAACTGACTGGCGGGATCTCACTACTCCAGCTCCCAGCCCCAGGAGTAGCCCTCCGTAAGATGCTTCCCAGGTAACCAGCTAACCATTACCCGGCAACCATTACCCAGTTAACTTGTTACCCATTCACGTCACTAGTTCTGAGCATCTTCCGCTCTCATTGGCTTTATGTGGCATTGTGGGTGCTCCATGCATCTGAAAATCTGAGGGGAAAAATCTCAGGATTTTTCTTGGTTTAAGTTTTTCTTGCCTTTCCTAAATTCTGCTCATGTATCCATTGTTCATCAGTGCAAGATGAGGGTGTCCCACCTAGGGTGTCAAGCAGTCCCATAAATGTGTTCCGGGTGGGGTGCAAAGACTCATCGATGGGTTACAAGTAGATCAGTTAAGGGGAACATGGCCCCTGAATTCCCATTGATTTCAGTAGGGTCAGGATTTCACCCATGTTCATGGTGATTCTGATGTTTGTGTGACTGGTCATGTTACACTTTCTACTCCTTGACTGGACTGAAACTTCTCCCAACAGGAGCGTGACAAACAGTGAACAGCAAACTGATACAACTACAAAACATTTTTTATGACAGTGAAGCAGCCGTGTGTATATTTGTAAATAACATATTATGACCCTCTAGGGCCTTGATTCAGCGAAGCACTTAACATATGTATATGTCGATCCCTATTAGCGAAACAGTTCAGTTCTTAGGTTCCATTAAAATCAAAGGGACCTAAGCATATGCTTAAGCACTTTACTATATTGGAGTCTAGCAGCAGTGAATCAGATTGAAGTAGTTTATTCACTAGTTGGCTTTCCCTTTATTTGACCAGCTCCTCTACTTACATTGTGAATCCTGCAGATGTTTTTTAACACACCATATTCTTTCCCTCACTGAGTTTGCGAAGACACGGAAAGCAAAACATCTTAAGACTGATGGCCGTATAAGATCTCAGTATCCCTTTTGTGCTTACAGGAGGGTCTGTGTTTCACTTTAGAAACCCATTCTAAAGGAATTTTAACCCCTCGCTTTTCAAATAATGTTTGGAAGAAATTTGTGAAATGAACAATTGGTCAGAGCACAAATTGTATTGATATTTTTATTGCCAGTTTTACAAGCTTTTGGGCCGAATTTTCAAAATTAGTCATGCACAATGGATACACTGACACCAAGTAAATGTATGCCCCGAGTAAACACACAAGCTGAATATTAGTGAATACATGTGGCATATTTTTAATCATTTTTACTTCTTAGTCTCTAGTTAGAAATTTAAACTACAACTGAGTCATTATCAGAAGAATTATTTCACCCCATTACATACCTATTTCAGTTTACTGTTGTATTTTATTGTTCTGGAGTGGACTATCCAGCCTAGTTTATTATTCTAGAGTATTTCTTGGATGCTGGGCTGCACACTCTGGTTTGTTATTGAAGGGTCATTTGACTAGTTTTGTTGTCTTCCACTTTATTTCATTCCTAAGCAACCTGAGTTCCAAAATAATATAGGTGGTGGAAGTGGGATGCCCATTTACATAAATATTGTATGGATCTTGAGCAATTAACAGCAATGTAATTACAGTTTTAATATTTCGTTTCATTGGCTGTTGTGTGTGCATTTGTGCCATATTCTGCTTTTTCTCTTGTAGCCTCTCTTATTTTTTTTTTCCAGAGCACAGCCGAATATGTACTTCCTTTCTCATGTACACACACAGTAAAAAGGAAACACCTCATGAAACCAGAGTATAGAAACTATACTGTTTCTTACACTGACATTTCATCGTTTTTGGAGTAATAAACCATTGCTGCTTTTTGGGGAGGAAGGGTGACAGTGTGATTGTTAAACGACAATTTGCCAAATTTGACATGGTCTAGGGCAGTTCTGAGAGGGAAATGCATTGGTACATATGTACAACTGGTTTTTACAAGCCTTCCCTCTTTCCTTATTTTCTCTCTGTGTGTGTTTCTTTCTCTTGCACTCTCCAAATGGATAAAATTCACCCTCTGAAGACAGCCAGCACTAGGTCTGCATTCTGGGCAGGTGGCCCGAATAACCAGCCAAATTCTGCACCAGTTTGCCATACACTGGCCATGATGTTCTGAGGCAGCATGGTCTCCGTTGTCCTTCAAACCCCAATGCCACATCACCCCCAATGTTTTCTTTCCCAGAACAAGCAGAGCAGCGAGTCAGCTGTGAGCAGCACCGTCAATCCAGTCATTCACAAGCGCAGCAAAGTCAAGACTGAAGTTGAGGGTATGCCGCCAGCTTCCCCAGCCACGCAGGTAACCCTCTTGGCACAAATGGTCTTGTCAGCCTCACGCAGTGAGCGGATGGGCCTGCAGTGTCTGTGGGAACAATAGTCACTTCAGGTTTCTCTGCAGTTTGTAATGAGGCATCAAGGTTTGCAGGGCAACCGCGCTCATCTCAAATAAAGAGACCCAGCAAGGAACAGAAGCAGAGTTTGATTGATCGAGGGAAGCATTGTATGGGTTTGTGGGAGCTGGATTCCTGGTTCATTGCCTAGAAAGAGAGAGAGGAGGACAGACTATTTCAGCTCTGGTAACTTATAAAAATGATGCTTGACTCTCCTACAGTGCAAAGCAAGCAGTATTGATGTCTCAAAGCAAACATAGATTATGAGGCAGTCTTGCATGTAGGTAGAAAGAGCTCAGAAAGGGCTTCTTCTCTCCGCTCAAAGGTATTGCTCATAGCATCATTCTTTACATCACTGACACAACATTTGACACAGAGAAGGGCCCACGGACCTTTGTTTTCTTTTCAGAGCTCTACTCTTGCAAACTATTTAATGGCTGACAGTATCCATCCGACTGTCCTTTATCACACCTGTAAACTATCAAGAGTGCTCTGGGCACTTCATTTTCATGAAATATTAGGCTGTGTTACTGTCAAGTGAACAGAAGAGTTGATGACAAATTCCTCTTTCTGCACTGGTTCAGAAGCAGGTTTCAGCATGATGCATGGGGACAGCAACTTGTGCAATCATCTAGGGGCTGGTAAAATTGATGAAGATAGCATATCAGGGAAAGATAAACATGCTGTAGTCAGCAGGATTAGGGCAAAGAGGCATCTCTCTTGAGCTTTGAGTTTAGGAGTGCATCAACACACAATAGCAGAAAGCACACGACCTAAAAATCCAATCTGTCCACTTCCCCTCACTTCCCCCCACCAGGCTAATAAGGCCGCCTCTTTATTTCTTGTAGTAAACCAAAGCGATCTGAAAGAAATTTCCTGCCCAATACCAGGGATCCCGTTTACAGAATCATGGGGGATGCCATGCAACTGTATTTTTCTTATTCTCTGACTCACAGTGTCTTGTGAATGAAGTACATTGCCCAGAAGGAGAGGAAATATGCAGAGTGATGCATGAAGATTTAATTAGCAATAACTGGATGAAATTAACGAGAGAAAAATGTAGGTTGGCTATTTGGAAACGGTTCCTGTGAGATCTGTGGGCTCACTCTCCCAGGAGAAGTGTTGGCTCCATAGCTCACAGCGCTTAAACACTGATTGAACAAAGCACTGGAAATACACTGTAGGGGGCAATCTTGCCCCTGCAGAAGGAACAGATGGCTTGGGACGATAGAGACCCGTTACTCGGCAGGTCTGAGCACTTGCACCCAGGGCTCATCCAAGATTGGGATTTGTGTCCTGAAGAAAAGGCTGATTTGGAGACATCTGTTGTTATCTCAATCCGAATTGGACATAGAATTATTTTTCCGAATAAAAAGTGTATAAATGCCAAGTCTAGATCCTCTAAACTCGCTTGCTGTATAAAGCAGGCCATAGAACATCCCAGAAATAATTCCTAGAGCAGATATTTTAGAAAAACTGCCACTCTTGATTTAAAAAATGCGTGATACTGCCACAAGCCAGGGTAAAGTGTTTCAATTGTTAATCCCTGTCCTCATTAAAAATGGATGTTTTATTTTCAGTCAGAAGTTGTCTAGATTCAGCTTCCAGCCACTGCATTGTGTCATACCTTTCTCCACTAGACTGAAGAGCCCTCTATTAAATATTAGTTCCCTATGTAGATATATAGACTATAATCAAGTTAACCCTGTATCTTCTCTTTGCTTAGCTTCATAGATTGAGCCCATTGAGTCTATCGTTATAAAGTATGTTGATTTGGAAATGTTAAATTTTGTTTCAACTCACCAATGGCCAGCATCTACCTGGCTGCTCTGGTGCCTCATTGGAATTGTGGCTGGGTGCCTCATTCCCCAGCTCAACTCCCCCCCCCCATATGAGCCAGGCTCCCCAGCTTAATATCTCCCATCATGCACTGCAATCATAGCCCTCCCATGATGCCCGATAGTGGTTCAACCATAGGGACGGCAGCAGTGCAGTATGGGAGATATAGTCCAGGCAAGCCCATAGATGAGATGGGCACGAGGTGACATGGCAATTCAGTCACAGATTAAGGACTGACTGACCCAAAATGAAATATTTAGACTCAATTGGACAACTGAAATATTTTGATTTGAGTCAACCCAACCTGAACCAAAATACTTCATTTCAATTTTCCTGATGGAAAACCAAAAAAATTTAACAAAACCTGCACTTGGCCGAAACTACATTTTTGGCGGCAGGGAGGGGAAGGTGACATTTAGACAGAAAATTTTTGACTAGCTCTATCCATATCTCCAGCTGAAGTTGATGGGGGCTGCAGGTATTCAGCACCTCTGAAAGCCAGGTCTTTTCCCTTTCTGATTTTGTCCAGGCCTCTGATATGTTTTAAAGATTCTATTCCCCCCCCCCCCTCAGAAATTGTTCTATAACCTGCAGCACTTTTCTGTTATCAGAGCAGCCTTTTCAAAAGAACAGTCAAGGACTGATTAGAACACATCTCTCCATGCATGAATTGTAAAACATGTACATAAAAGTCACACCTGGCACGTGATGTCATAACAGCTGCTTTAATATTAATACTTTTACATCGCACTTCTCACCTTCCATGCTCTGCACAAGCATTAACTAGTTAATCATCTCTACACTCCAGTGGGTCTTGAAAGGCGGTCTGAAAGAGGAGAGGATAGTGGTCTGATGGAACACCCTCAGGCAGCGTGTTCCATGCTGAAGGGGTAAGAGGGAAGAAAGTGCCATAGCAGCTCTAAGAACAGTGGAGAAAAGAGGACTCAAAGATGGACTTAAAGCACAGGGGATGGAAACAACATGAGACTGGTCAACAAGTGAGAAGTGGTAGAGTCTCTGAGGACAAGAAAATGAGGACAAGAAGCTTGAAGTTAGTATAATAGCATAAGGTCGCAGCATATCATCCCTTTTCAAATGAGTTTTCATTGGCCTCCACTAAAATCATGTCTTTTCCTTAGTACGGGTCAGTGAACAGGGCACTAGAGTGGGAATCAGAAGACCCCACTTCTGCCACTGAGCTGCTGGGTAACCTTGATCATGTCGCTTCATCTCTATGCTACCCTCCACCTTTAGGGCTTGCCTACGTGGGGAAATTTACAAGTACATCTATACCTCTGTAGTTACAGCATTATAACTCCTCGTGCAGACACTCCTTCTAGTATTACGGGAGTAGGATAATTATGCTGATAAATTTTCCCATCTGGCCTAATCCTTAGTCTGTCTTGTATACTTAGATAGTAAACCCTTCTAGGCAAGGATAGTTTCTGTATTTGTTCAGCACCTAGCAAAGCCTTGAGCTCTAGACAGTGAGGTTTGGGCTATGGCTTTGGCCTCCGCACCCGGGGCAGCAGGGCGCAGGCAGGCTGAAGCTGTAGTGTTGTGGCCGGGGGTCATGCAGCAATTTTTGTTGCCAAAAGAGGGTGAGTCATGGTGCAATTAAGTTTTGAGAACCCCTGCTATAACATTACGTTCCCAGCTTCTCATGGTCCCAGTCCAATGAAAACAGTCTGTGTACTGCCATTCTGCGCCGTGCTGGAAATGCCTGTGATACATATGGCTGTTAAAAGGCGTGTGCCTTAAATCATCATTACATCTTAATTATAAAACATTTGCCTTTACGTAGTGTTGTAGATGCTGAAAGCACTTTGCAAACTTCAGCTGTCCAGTCCATAGAATACCCAGAAAGCTGGGAAAATATTATTTTTCTCATTTACAGATGGGGAAAATAAGGCCTGGAGAGATGTAAGCAACTTGATAAGAAGTCAGGGTTAGAACTTGGAAGATTCCCAACCATAGGCTCCACTGGCTATATTGTGCTAGTAGACTAAGCATGGAGCAAGAGCCAGCAGTTCCTGAGTTCTGCTCTGACACGGCCTCTGTGTGTAGTCTTGGTCAAGTTATTTAAACTCTCTGCCTCAGTTTTGCCTTTAGTAAAATAGGTATATGGATATTTTCCTACCTTGCAGGAATGTTTTGAGGATTAACTAGTTTGTGTTTATAAAGTGCTCTAAGGAAGGAAACCACCATATAAATACTAAGTATTATTATTGCCTGTCATTGTAGAGGAAGGACAGATGTGTGAGGATAAAAGAAAACTCGCTCAAACTTATTTAATGGTATGAAAAGATTCAATGGTTACTTTTTCCCTTCCATTTTCTTATGCTGCCCAGATAGAGCCAGGTAGCAAAGGAAACAAAAGCTTCCCAAGAGAGGAAAGATAGTCCAGTGTTTAGGGTGCTTGCCTGGAATTCAAAAGGCCTTAGTCCAATTCCTTGTTCTACCCAAGACTTACTGTGGCAAGTCACTTAGTCTCCCTGAGTCTCTTCAAAGCATGGATAATAGTGTTACTTTCTAGGCATTGTGGGTGTATAAACATGATGGACTCTAGCATCTTTCCTCCTGCTGTGTATCCGATCTAGCTGACACCAGCAAGCACTTGGAATCCAGAGACATGGGTGTCTATCTAAATCAGACACACATGCACCCCTGCCAGCCTTTTCAAATTGGCCTGTCTCTAGCAGCTCTGTAACTGCAAGGCCCTTTTTAACTCCGTATTTCATGATCATCAAGTATGTGGCATTGTTACTGTGGGTTCCCCTTTCTTTTATGACCAATGAACACCTGCCCTGTAATCTAGGAGAGACTGAGGAATTCAGAGGAAACAAGCTGACTTGATGTAACACACGGTGTGTTGCAGGAGCATCTGACAGACCTGAAAGAGGATTTGGATAAGGATGAATGTAAGCAGGAGCCTGAAGTTATTTACGAGACGAATTGTCACTGGGAAGGGTGCAGCAAGGAATATGACACTCAGGAGCAGCTGGTCCACGTGAGTAATACTGGGAAGAGACCCTGGCGGTGAATTTGGATTTCTGTATGTGTGTGGTGACTGTCCATCCCCAGATGCTGGACAGCCGGAGCTCGCTCTGGGAGCCCCGCAGGGTGCAGGGCAGAGGTACAGTGTGCAAATGCAAGATCAGCTCACTGTTCCTAGAAGGGTTTAGCTGCAGGAAAGACGTACATTATTGATAATCACATGTTTCAGCTGCTGAGGGTGTAATTCTGGTCCCCCTTGCAAAGCCCAGTAAAAAGGCTGTGTGTAGGGGATCTGTAACTGGGTGCCACTCACCACCACTGTGCCTCCTGCTGGACTCTCGGGGAATCAGCTCTTCTGCCCAGGAATGCCCCCTCCCGGCTAGGGTCTCGCCTGTTATTCTCCACCACGGAGCATTTCCCTCCAGGCACTGCCCTGCTGCAGTTCCCCCCCGCTCTGGGTCCTCCCCCTCAGGGAACCCCCAAGGCCCTAAACCCACCTGGCCTCAGTGACCCACTGTCAGTCGGCAACTAGCCCCGTACCTGAGGGGCAAGCTGCAGTCTGAAATGGCCACTCGCCATTGGCAAGGGGGTGGGAAACTGCCTTCCCTGCCCACCTCCCTGCCGCCCTAATACCCTCAGGGCCCTGTCGCTGGGCCTCAGCCTGGAGCTCCCCGGCTCACCCTGCCTTTCCCCAGCACTGCTCTGTCTGTGGTACCCCGGCTAGCAGGCAGCTAGGTGAGTCAGTCTTCTTCTCTCGGGAACCCTTGTATATACAGCCCTCCGCTGAGCCCTGATTGGCTGCTATCTGCTGCAGCTGCTGTCTCCACAGCCCCAGCCCTCACCCACGGCTGGATTTAACCCTTTGGCCAGTGTGGAGGTCACAAGGCCTCAGATGGCTTTTGGCGGGGACTGAATCCCCTGTCGCCGGGCAGTTGGACACACGGCAGCTGCGTAGCCCAGACACTAAGCCCCGTAGGTGTGTCGGTGCTGCATCTGGGACGTGAGAGTCCCAGCACTGGTGGACGGACTGCGGCCAGCTCTCCTGGAGTGAGGTCTGCTGACAACAGCCGGGGGTGGGGGGGTGTTGGCCACATGAGCAGCGGTGACTGAAACGAGCCGCCTGACCCCAGACCCACCCTGGCTCCTGGCTTGGCCCAGCCATGGCCACTGCCCCCCGAGTCCACACCATTGGGGGCTCATCCCATGTTGCACAGGGATTCACGACTTCCTGATTCTCTCCATTCCGGCAGGGAATAAAGCCCTGCCATTGCACTGGTCCTGTGGCTGCTATGCAGGGAGCCATAGGCACCAACTCCGTGGGTGCTCCAGAACTCAAATACCCATGGGGAAAAAAAGAGGGGAGATGCTTAGCTCCCATCCGCTACTGTGGTTCCGGCCCTGGGACTGGGGCCTGTCAGCTGATCAGTGGGCCCCCAGCATTGGCCACCAATCAGCAAGTGGCCAGCAGGTGAGGGGGAAAACCTGGGGCAGGAAGAGGCAAAGCAAGGGTGGGGCCTTGGGGGAAGAGGGCAGAGAGGGAGCAGGAACTCGGGATGAAGTGGAATTGGAGCACCTGCTGGGAAAACCAAAAGTCAGCATCTGTACAAGGAGCCCCAGGATTTTGGCCCTAAAAACAATGGTGGTGTTGCCAGTCCCAGAATGGTTCCCCAAAAGCTCCTCCAAGTGACTCAGTAACCTGAGCTACAAAAATAACAAATTTCTGCATTACGGGGACCTCTTTTGTCTTTGAGTTCCCTTGGGATTCGCATTCCTCAGTTTCTCTCTGATGCTGAGGGTTGACAAATCCCCCAAACCAGGCGTTATCACCGAAATCAGGCACATTTTGCAAATAATCCCCCTGCACAATCTCCCTTTCAATCGGTAACTTGAACCTGGCTCGTTCTAAAGCCAGCTCGGGTTCACTGAAAATTCACCAGCCTCACCATCGCTGGGCTGAGTACCGAGCATGTAACACAATCCTGCGCTGGGCAAAGTTCATTCAAAAGCCTCACACAGCCCTGCATTCCTGTTCCGTCAGCCTTCCTCTGGACAGGGGATCAACCTCCCAAGGGCCGGCCCATGCAACTATTTTTTTACAAGATGATTCAGTGACCCGGGGTGAAGGATGGACAGATGGATGGACACGCACACACACACGCACAGAGTGGGAAGGAAGTTTGAAACGATAAAGGATCTGTTTCTTGAAAAGAGAGATTTTGACCATCTCTCTCATTGTTCATTTATAATTTCTTCTTTTATGCTGTTTATACAGGCACAGAGCTCAGAGGCTACCAGTCAGGGGTCAGGGCTGCATTTTGCTAGGCACTTTTACACAGACACACACACACATAACTATCCCAAAGAGCAAATGCCAAATCATAAGTCAAAGACAAAACTCCAGCTGGCATTAATAGGGGCTGGAACACACACTTGAGGTCAGTCATTCAGTGCAGTCAGTGCTGAATGTGTTTGGGTTGGAAATAATTTTGGGTGTAAAATCAGTCTGATGCATGTGGGAGATGGACACAGAAGGTAGCTCTGCACAGGAAAGTTTGGGTTTTGTTGTAATGCACTGCGCAGTACCGCATCCCATCGTTGTGTGTTTCCACATTCTCCTGGCAGTCTTTTTTCTCCTATTTGTTGGGAAAGCCCTGTACGTTCATCCCAGAGCAAGCCAGATCCCTCAAGTTCAGCATCATTTATTTCTAAATAAACCAAAAAGAGAAAATATTTGGAACAATATGCAATCCCTTCCTAATTTTAGCTTTTATAAACTGACACTCCTTTGATGTGATTATTACCAGTGGTTCAGGGAGCTGTGGATTTGTGCTGCCCAAAATACACACACAGATGAAATTCAGATGTTGGTGTATGAAGCCAGCTTCCCAAAGGATTGATTCTCCCCGTGCATGGAGACACGTTTCCCCTCACGAATAGAAGTACCTGGCCCCATAAGGGCTTGTTAGCGCACTGTGAGCCACTGTGCTTGTGCGAGTAGCATGTGCAGGACGGGAGGGGTGCCAGAGCAACAAAGGTACACACAGTTTTGCAGACAATTCCATGCTCACAGCTCTGAATATTTCACTGCTCAGCAGAGAGAAGCCAAAACCGTCTCCAAGCTAAATTGGGCAGGCTGGGCAAGATGACTTACATCCCCTAATCTGGTCCGCCTGCGTTTTAATTCTAGGTCAGATTTTCAAACCAATGACGGCCAAGAGGCCTGACCTGCAGAACAGGTCTGGATGTGGCCCTAGTGCATCCACAGATCTCGCAGGAAGAACGGCTCATAAGGCTTCTCACAGACTTTCTGCCACCTGGCAAGAGAGTAGGGCTATGAAACCAGTCTCTTGGACTTGAGTAATCTTAAATTTCAGCTTCAAACCCCCAGAGGAAACTTAATCCAGTTCCGAATGCTTCTGCCTCCTGTTGTTTTGGCTCATCCTCAACCCATACCTCGCCCTATACAATATGCCCTTGAGTATAAGCTGTCCATTGGTATTTCTACCACACCTATCACCACCATGTGCAAGTTAGGAATGTAATAGTGAACTTGGTTAACCAATTAATTGATAAGCAAAAGCTTATGGGTTAATGCTCTAGACTACATGCACCACACACACCCCACCAGTAAATTTTGTAGCAGGCTACCAGCCGCCTGGCTCAGTCCTGGCTTGTGACAGGTCCGACACCTACTCCTGCTGCGGCTCTGCATTTAAAGTGTATTAGGAGTTAGGCGGGCAGGCAGCCCAGCTCAGTTCTGGCTCATGTTGCGTCTGGGAGCTCAGACACATCCTCCCCCCAGACAGGAGCTGCTGCCTCTGTGTCAGAAAGCCTAATTCGAACTACCTACTCCGTGCCGCGTGTAGCCGCAGGCACGGAGTCCGCACTAACGGGGATTTAAAAATGGCGGCGCCCAGCAAGATGCAAATAAAGCCCGGGATATTTAAATCCCGGGCTTCATTTGCAACTTCGAATGACTACCTTAACCACCCTAGTTCGAACTAGGGTGGTAGTGTAGACATACCCTAAGACACCATGTGCAGCATGCTAGTTTTTCAATAGCCGCAGTGTTTTAGCTTATGGTGCTTTCCGTCCACAGTATAACATTCTTTGTGATTGGTGTGAACAAAACCTGGAGGGTTTTTTTTAGGTGGCTAAATTCTGTTCCTGCACAGGCAGACGTCGCTTGCTGTGACTGAGTGGGCAAGTTACTCTGTTTTAATGAGCATTCGTTTCTCCATGGCTGCTGCATCTCACAGACAATCAAAGCCACCCCTCTCAGTGGCAAGCGAAGGCAGGACCTGCATGCCTGACCATGGGAGGGATGGGGGATGGCTAAACAAATGCTGAGTCTAAAAAAAACCCCAAACCCCAAGTGTTTTATTTTAGGACTTCCTGTTGCTGTCTTTTATTGAAATCTTAAGACGGGGGAGGGGAGAGGTCCTGATTTTGACAGCTAGGTTCCGTTCTATCCATGTAACAATACAGCTGTATAGGACTGTTCTCTGATTCATTTGACTGTCTTCAGAGACTGATCTTCCCTATCATGGTAAAACATTAATCTAAACTTGTACCAGTTAAGAGCAAAGCTCCACTTTGCTGCTGAGATTCCAGTGCAGGGGTGAAGGCTTTTATGGAACTGAGTAATTAGCAGTAATTGGGGCTATGGAGTTCTCCTTAGCACATACTTTACAGATGTTGTCATATCCTGCCGGCAGTTAAGCTTTTGACAGCAGGTGGATGTTTTAGAGCCGGCATCCGCTCTGGCATTGAATCGAATTTTTTTCCCCCTTTACCAGCACTATAAAAAGGGGCCACAGCTGCAAAATTTGGAGAGAGATTTGGAGCTGGAATGTTGGTTTGGGCCATTCCAGAGACAAGAACCAACTGCTTCCAAAAACCAGAGGAGGCTTGGGTCCAACACTCAGCAGTGTTTTTATGTTTTGCTCTTTTGTAGAGTTGGATTAGATTTTTTTTTTTCATTTCTATTACTTTTCTGCTGTTCATGTGAGTCAGGATATAGGGGGAGAGGGAGGTCAGATCCTCCCTTGATTACAGTGGAGTTATACTGGCGTACACCAACTGAAGAAACCGTGCCTCTGTGGTAGTAAAATCCCTTTGAAAATCCCTGATGGTAGTAAAATCCCTTTGAAAAAGCATGACGTTCCTCCTGTTGAGCACAGATCTAGGGAGGAACAGTTGGCTGGAAATGGACAAATCTGTGCACATGCAGTGCTTCTTAAAGGGTATCCTGATGTCACGGCTTTGTATCTATCGCAGCATGTTTATTAAAGAATCTCACTTTAAACTACCTGCAGTTCAGAGAAGTGGAACAAAGCTATTAGGGTGTTTTTTTTTCTATGTTAGCCCATGTCATGTGTTTGATTCTGTAGGACATGTGGTGTGACCTCAGGTACCTGGCCATCTGATATGTCTCCTCAGTTCTAACATAGTTGACTTATTGGCAGGTGAACTGGTAGCGTAAGAGCAGGTATGTAGGGTTGCCAGATACCTTCACAAAAAATCCCAAACATGGTGGGGGAAAAAATTGGTTGAGCCAAAAACAAAAGGGGGACCAAACTTGCTGAGCCAAAAAAAAAAAAGTCACTGCACCTTTAAATTCCCACCTTTAAATTTTACTTGTCCGGTATTTTCTGGGTTTTTTTTACCGGACAGAAGACACAATTACCAGACTGTCCAGGTGAAAACCTGACACCAGCCAGCTGCAACAAGTATGCTAGCTGCTCTTTCTATTGTGGCTGTGAGGCGAGTGACTGGCTATGCTGTCAATAGATGTAAATCAACGTGCACAAGCTGATTCTGGCCTTGTGCCTCATGAGCAAAATGGCATACGGAGCCATTGCTCTCCCTCCTCCATCAAGTCCTCAGTATGAACAGTGTGTCAGGGCTATTGCCTAGCTCTCAGCGCAGCAGACGGTCCTTGTTTGTACAGCACCTAGCACAGCGAGGCCCTGAGCCTCCTGTCTGAGTGCTTTGCTTATTAGAGTACCATAAATAATAACAAAATAATAACAAAAAGGGCTTCCCTCCCATGCCAACTGGCTCACCCCCGGCCTCATGGGCTGTTTGTTGGCTGAGAGCCATAGCCAGGTCAGTAGGGGTCTGTGCTGAAATCGGCTACAAGTTACACACTAGTTAGCGTCTAAGGAGGAGTAAAGTATTCCTAGCCGTTCATATCCTTTCCTTCCACATCTGCCCTGAACTGTCCTCCTCAATGCTGGAGCCACCCTGCTATTTCAGTCACAGAAACGTAGGGCTTGAAGGGATCTCAGTGGGTCATCTAGTCCCCCACACTCAAGGCAGGTGGTAGTAAGTAGGTAAGGGCGCCATCCACCCTCCTGCTCGGCTGCCCTGACATTTTCCGTATCTAAGTTGAGTAGAAGTAGGACTGCGTGCAACCAGGGTTGCTTAGGAATCTTTTCTCTTTTGTCGGGGCAATGTCTGATTAGAGGAATATTTTGCTTCCTCTGTCAATAGTCCGTGTTCAGACCCCACTGAGAAGCATTCTGGGTGGAAGCTCAGGGATCATGGTCCACATGTTGTACGTTAACACTCCCAGTGCTCCCCCGCCCTCTGACTCAGCAACTCCTCCCTCCCCCTTGCTTCCAGCCTGGCTGACGTGGGCAGTTCATTCTGCAGGAGCCCAGAATAGGGGGACATGGTGCCTTTTGCAGAGCATAAGTCATATCCACAACTGACACCAGCTGAGGGCCTGGCGCGTTGCATCAGTAGCACGCTGAAGAGGTAAAACGCTGGGCGGGTGCTAGAAGACGTAGCAGTAGGTGTATTATGTGGGTGGGGAGGAGTTGTGTTTGATCCTGGTGCCTAGGAATCCGCGTGACAGACCAGGTGCTGTGCACACACCGAACAAAAAGATGGATCCTTCCCCAAATAGTTTACAATCTAAGTATAAGACCAGAGACAACAGGGGGACCCAAATGGGATCACGAGGAAACAAAGAGATGTTATTGGTCAGTATGTATGTGCATCACACTCCAACACTACTATCCTCCCCTTGTGTCTAATGGACCCTATTCAGCACCCCGTCTCCAACCCCCAATAGAAACACAACACAGCGGCTCTGTAGCCCTTTTTTGTATCACAGTGAAATTGGTCTGACCTGCAGTTTTTTCTGTGTTCTTCAGAGTGGGGCGTGCTGGGACGGCTTGAGCGGTTCTAATCACGATCCAGCTGTCTTTCTCTCTCCTTAGCATATCAATAATGATCACATCCACGGGGAGAAGAAGGAATTTGTCTGCCGCTGGCAGGACTGCACTCGGGAGCAGAAGCCGTTCAAGGCCCAGTACATGCTGGTGGTGCACATGCGGAGACACACGGGAGAAAAGCCACACAAGTGCACGGTGAGCTGATGCCAATCAGTGGCGTGGTATGGGGGAATCTTGTCTACATGAATGTGTAGCTGGATACCCAAGAGACTCACGCCAAAGCTCTCTGAGTGAACACACACACGCCCCCAACTCTGGGCAAGATCAGAGCCAATCTTGCAGAATGAATAGGAGGCTATACTTGCTTGTAGGCTTTCCCTTGGGGCATTAAAGATAACAGAGAGGAAGGCTGTTCATTCAGGGTATGTCTACACTACCACCCTAGTTCGAACTAGGGTGGTTAATGTAGGCAACCGAAGTTGCAAATGAAGCCCGGGATTTAAATATCTCGGGCTTCATTTGCATCTTGCCGGGCACCGCCATTTTTAAAGCCCCGGTAGTTCGGACTCCGTGCCCACAGCTACACGCAGCACGGAGTAGGTAGTTCGGATTAGGCTCTCTCATGGAACGAGGTGTACCGGTAGTTCGGATTAAGAGACATACCCTCAGTGACTCTGGTGCTAGCCCAGAAATTGGGGAGACCTGGCTGCAACTCCCTGTTCTGCTCCAGACTTTCTGTATGACCTTGGGTAAGTCACGTCGGGACAGATTTTGAAATGGACTTAGGCACCTAGTTAGCGCCTTTTGACACCAGAGGGCGTTAGGCATCAAACAGTTCCTCTTTCTCCTGAAAGGTGCTGAGTTATTCAGTGAATTAGCTTTTGGTTTTCCAGAACAAGGACCTCTTCTTGCCAATGCTTTCCAAAATGGCAGCCTGAAGTGAGCCTCTCGGGTTAGACGAACTGATTAAAGGAGCCGCCTGTCGTCCCCAGAGATTGAAATCAGAGCGGTGGGCCTTTTGGAAATGGAGATCACCTGTTAAGGCACTGAAATAAGGATTGTTGTGTGGGGTTTCCACAGCCCTTGGCTTCCACTGTCGCTGATGATAAAATGCTCATTTGACCTGAATGAGAGCAGAGCGATGCCAAAGTCAAGTGCCTCTGAAAATGCCACATGAAGAACTTCGCTTTAGGCGCCCATTTTTAAAAATCCTGCCCAGGGGGTTTCAGTATGCCGTTACTTCAGAGCCATTACTACTTGGCAATATCACAGCATCTCACCTTCCCTCATTTTGGCTTGGCTGAATCCTTCCAGAGTACAAACAAGGGGAGTGCAGATAGAAAACTCCCAAGTCAGCCAGCGCTGGATGGTGGTAGGACTCACAGCATTGAAAATCTGGTGAGGTCTCCGCAATGGCTCTCTGTGGGAAGTTGCTTTCTTTCCAGGCCCCTGGCCCATGGTGCCGTCCAAGAAGCCATTAAGATTAAGAATTGTGGGTTTTAAAAGGGTAATGTCAGGCAGTCTGACCTCAGAGCCCTCAGGAAAGTGGAACCAAACTGTAATTAGGGAAACTTCAACGCTTGCTATGTGAACTCTTGTCCTTTAGAAAACTGGCTCGTCTCACAAGCGTTAGAGCTAGTGAAATGAGAGACCTTAGTCAAGATTTTCAAAAGCAGCTAGTGATTTATGAGGGTGGCTCCATTTTTGGACGCACGACCTGAATCACCTTAATGGGGAGCCTAATATTCAAAGAGCAGGGTGCTCGCGTATCACAAGTTGGGCACCCAAAGTCTGCGGCACCCTAAATCACTAGCCTTTGCTGAAATTTCTGCTCTGCTCAAGAAGGAAAGCTCCCTCCACAAATTGGATGTTAGTTTTTAAAACACAGGCTCCTTAAGGGGGAAAAGAGATGAAAAGCAGATGAGGAGGCAAACCACACCAGTTTGGTTCATGAATCGCTCCCATTGTGTTTCTATTATAGTTTGAGGGTTGTGCCAAAGCCTATTCCCGACTGGAGAACTTAAAGACTCACCTGAGATCTCACACTGGAGAAAAGCCGTACGTCTGTGAACACGAGGGCTGCAATAAAGCCTTTTCCAATGCTTCAGACCGAGCAAAGCACCAGAACAGGACGCATTCCAATGAGGTAAACCCATCCTCACCACAAGTGCTGTGGACTTTTAACAAAATGTTTTCTGACAATATATGCTTTGCATGCTGGACTTGTGTGAAAAGGAATTTACTATCATGAAAGGCTTTTTTTTTTTTTTTGGGTAACTGGGATTTATTTTGCTGCAGAGCCAACCCGCATTAGCTTTATATTTCTGAAAGCCATGTTCGAAACCATAAACAGATGCTGAAGTATGCAAACTTTCTAATTGGCTTTTGAAATTAAAGCTGGTGCTTTCCAAATTCATAATGTTTAATAGTCCAAACTGGATCTGACAGTTATGTACCTTGCTTTTGAACATGATTGCAGCATAGATTTCATAGTGGTGCGATTTCTTACCCTGGGTCCTGACGCTTTGGAAATAGTCATACCTACCTGTTTTGATGTACAGCGATAAAGTGTAATGCAATGGTTTGTTAACCCTGGCTAATTGAAACCTACTATTAGAAGTTGGGGAATGCAGGAAACTGCCCTTATTGTGATGCATCTGATGGTCTGCTGCAAACGGCCAAAGCTCAGGACTAAAAATTATATTTCTACTAATTAGCAGACAGCAGGAAGGAAAAAAATGGAATATTCTGGAGGTCTAGTAGTGATTGCAGCCAGGAAGGATTATCTGTAGCCTAATTTGTAACCATTACATATGAATCAGCGGAGAATGGAATCATGTGATTTCAGTGGATGACAGAATATTACCAGTGATAACCAAACCTTGAGCTCTTTTAACAAAAAAGCACCAGGATGAACCATGCAGATCTGCACGTTTTTCCAGATATTCCGCTCGGAATCGAAGCATCCAGGCTGGCCTCTCTCCGTAATAAGCTGGTAGAGTAGAGGGGCTTCCATGCAGATCTGCTTCCTATCAGAACTGAGCAGCTCAGCCCTAGAAATTCATGGATCTGATGGTCAGAAGGGACCATTCGATCATCTAATCCAGGGGTCTCAGATTTCCTTGCATCGTAACTCCCTTTGGACAGCAAAAATAACTAGATGAGCCCAAGAGGAGGGAACAAAGCCTGCGCCCACCCGAGCCCCATTTCCCCGGGCAGGAGGAACAAAACGGAAGCCTGAGTCGCGCTGCTCTGGGTGGGTCCAACGCCGAAGCCCACTGTCCCGGGGGAAGCCGAACCCCAAGGGTTTGAAAGAGCTAAAGGCCTTGGGCTCTGGACTTGGACTTTAGCGTTGGCCCCAGGCAGCAGGACTCAGGTTTGGCCCCAGACCCTAGGAAGTCTAACACCAGCCCTGGCAACCCCATTAAAACAGAGTCGTGACCCGCTTCAGGGTCCCAATCCACAGTCTGAACACTGCCGATCTAGTGTGACCTCCTGCATATCACGGGCCATTCAGTTTCACCCACTGCCCCTATGAGACCCGTGACTTGTGCTTGGCTAAAGACAACCAGATTTGATCTGAACACACCAAGAGATGGAAACCCTCCCAGTTCCCTTGGGAGCTTGCTCCAATTCTGAGTCACCCTCGCTACTAAAATTTGATAACCAGTTTCGATTTAGCTGGCTTCAGCTTCCAGCCATTGGTCTGAGTGATGCATTTCTCCACTCCATTTGAGAGCTCTGATATTTACTCCCCATGCATGTACCGAGACACTATAATCAAGTCACTTCTCACTCTTCTTCTGGATCAACTAAACAGATGGAAATTTTTAAGTTCCTCCCTGGAAGGCATTTTCTCCGGCCCTTGAATCATTTTTAGTGTCTTTTTTGCCCATCTCCAATTTTTCAACATCCTTTTAGAAATATGGGCATGGCACCTCGATGTGGTATTCCAGCATTGCTCTCCCCAGGGTTGGATACAGAAGTAAAATCACCTCCCAATTCCTACTCACTGCTCCCCTTTTCATACAGCCAGGAATTGCTAATGTCTTTCCTCATGCTGTTTATCTGATCTAGCTGACATCAGATCCCCACTTCCCCCCAGGAGGCTGCAGGTGCGTTTAACCATGTAACCGCTGAGTTTTTCAGTGGTAACCATGTGAACGTGTAACCTGCATTTTAATATCCCTAGTCCTGGATGTATAACCTTGCATTTGACTACATTAAAATGTATTTTGTTTGAATGAACTCAACTTACTAAGCAATCCATGCAGCCGCAGTAGATCTCTGATGGCCCTCTAACTACTTGTATGCAGTGTAATTGGAGCTGTGTCTGTCCCAGGATAGTGGAGAAAAGGGTGCGTGAGGTAATATCTTTTATTGAACCAGATTCTGTTGGTGAGAAAGACAAAGTTACGAGATTATACAGCGCTCTGTGGGGCTCAGAACTTTGTCTCTCTCACCAAAAGCCGTTGGTCCAATAGAAGATATTACCTCACCTACCTTGTCTTTCTCATAAGAACATAAGAACGGCCATATTGAGTTAGATCAAAGGTCCATCTGGCCCTGTATTTTGACTTCCAACAGTGGCCAGTGCCAGGTGCCCCAGAGGGAATAAACAGAACTTTGTTAAACAAGTGAACTGTCTTCTGTCATCCATTCCCAGCTTCAAACAGAGGCTAGGGACACCATTCCTACCCATCCTGGCCAGTAGCCATTGTGGACCTATTCTCCATTAACATATTTACATTATAAAAGGACACTTTTTTGAACCCTGTTATAGTCTTGGCCTTTACAACATTCTGTGGTAGAGTCCCACAAGTTGACTATGTGTTCTGTGGGAAAAAAAATGCTTCCTTTGTTTTAAGCCCGCTGCCTATTGATTTTATTGGGTGACCCCTGTGTGTTGTCAATGAACCTGTTAGAATCTCCTCCAGACACTACAGCTGACGGCCTGTTGTGGATTTTCCAGGAAAGAGATGTCTAGCGTGGTTGCAGAAAACTGTTCTTTAAGTCTATTGCCCCAAACCTGCTGATCACGGAAAAGTTCAAGGGAACACAAGTCTGCAGCTATTAGGCTATGTCTACGGTAAACCGGGAGTTGTGATTCCCAGTTCAAGGAGATGTACATACACTAGCTTTGATTGAGATAATACGATAAAAATAGCAGGGAAGCTTTGGCAGCACAGGTAGCTACATAGGCTAGCCCTCCCTGCCCAGCACCCTGAGTATACACTTGCACAGTTGCTACCGAGCTAGATCAAAATTAGATCAGGTGTGTCTACACATGCTCCAGTCACACCTCCCTATTGCAGTGTAGACATACCAAAGGGATATTTTTCCCTAACTCAAGCTGAAATGCAGTTGAACACCAGAAATCCAGTGCCCCTGAGTTTCTGAGGAGGCTTGGGGTGATTTCACTGGCCAGAGAGAGGCAACTTTTCAAGTGTTTGAGGAGGACTCAGAAGGAGATCTTGGAGCCATTTTCCGTCTTTGAACAATGCTTAAGATGTTTTGTAGGCATCCCAGGAAAGCAACAGTTAGGCCTGATTCAATTGCTGGAGAAAAATCCTAATATAAGCACATCCCCCTTAAATGGAGTGTTCAGTAGCCTTGTCAGTAATGACCAGATTTCAATATTATTGATATTCATAAATAGCAAACTATTATCTGTTATCTACTCCCAGACATTAGGGCTGATGAGCCGCTCATATTCCCTTATCCCTAATGCCGATTATTACAGTAGTAATAATACTTCTATGTTGAGCCAGCCAAGAGTCGAAGTGAGCATTGCAAATGTTAATTCATTAATCACTATAGCACCCGGTAAGGTGGATATTTATCTCCCCATTATACAGATGGGGAAACTGAGGGTACGTCTAGACTACAGGCTTTTGTCGACAGAAGTTTTGTCAACGGATACTGTTGACAAAGCTTCTGTCGACAAAGAGCGTCTAGACTACATTCAGTTCTGTCGACAAAGCAAGGTGCTTTGTCGACAAAACCCTGTAGTCTAGACACAACCCTAGATGCAATAACACCTTCTGTCGACAGAACTCTGTCGACAAAAGGCGTTATGCCTCGTAAAGTGAGGTTTACCAGCGTCGACAAAACTGCTGAGTTCTGTCGACATTATGTCGAAAGAACTCAGTGGTAGTGTAGACGCAGGTATAGTTTTGTCGACAAAAGTCCACTTTTGTCGACAAAACTCTGTAATCTAGACACACCCTGAAGCATAGAGAGGTGAAGAGACTTACCCACAATCAAACAGGAAGACTGTTGCAAGAATAGCTCTCTAGTGCTGCTTGTATGATGATGCTAGTTTAGGAGCTTGGTTTGGTTGGACCCATAAATAAATAATCACCTCCAGCAATTTTACATGTGCTCTTCTGTCAAATTGGAACATAGATACCTAAGTAATAGAAATAGCCTTTTTTGGTTCACCTTAAAAAGCCATCTGCCTATTGTTCCTTTAGATCACTGGTGGGCAACCTAATAAAATAATATATGGGAATATACCTATCTCATAGAGCTGGAAGGGATCTTGAGAGATCATCAAGTCCAGTCCCCTGCCCTCATGGCAGGACAAAATACCATCCCTGACAGATTTGCCCCAGATCCCAAAATGGCTCCCTCAAGGATTGAGCTCACAACCCTGAGTTTAGCAGGCCAATGCTCAAACCACTGAGTTATGGCTCAACCCAAGGGCCCTTTGGCAGCCCTGCTCCCTCATGTGCCTCTTGCCCACTGGGGGCCTGCACTTCCTCCGCCACCTCCCCTCCCAGCACTTTTGGACCTCCGTGAATTGCCTGATTTGCACTCTGTCCCTGCTCCGCCCCTCGATCCCAGAGCCACAAATCAGCTGTTCGCAACATTCCAGTTCTGGGAGGGAGGGGGAAGAGCAGGGATGGAGCAAGAATCAGGCGATTCGTGCGCTCCAAAAGTGCTGGGAGGATGGGGGAGGAGCAGGTAATTATGGGGTTCTGGTGCCCCAGTGTGTGAGAGGCATGTGGGGGGAGAGGAGCAGGCGGGGGGGAGGGCTACTCATGCGGGCCTCCCACTGTTCTTGGTTACCCGTCCCTGCTTTAGATGGATCCAGTCCAATGTCACAGTGGAAAAGTACTTAGCGTAATTGTGTGGCTGAAGCAGTGCTTGTGATGAGACAGCAATAGCCTTCCCAGCTTTGGTGCTCATGCACATTGGAATTAGAAATTGGGTAAATAAAAGGATTATTTTTAATAAAAAGAAAAGATAGCGACTGGCTGTCTTCTGGTTCCAAGAGCCTGCCCTCTGACATCTTTGCTGCATCCATCAATGATTCATGATTCCAGGAATAAAACACCATTGCCTTAAAAAGCATTGTGTGCCTGTGGTTGGTTTTGCACAATAACAGATGTCAAAATGATGGGGGCTGGAGATAGACAGAAGACTCCACGGACAGAATCCAGCCTAGCTTCTTTTCTCTGGATTTCCATAGATCAGGCGGTCTCAAATATTTTCCCAGCGTGAACACCATCTTAACACAGAGAGAGATTCTCTTGTGGACAATCCCTGGCAATTCCAGTGGCTCAGACCACTGCCCCTACCATCCACAATCACAAAACATTCCTGTGACGACAAATGCTTAAGTGGAAAAATAATATAAGGCAAGTAGTTTGTGGTTTTTAGCTGTCTAGGAGCCTAAAACAAGATGTTTAGCCAGATGCAAGTGACTAGCCAGGTCTCTGTTGCCTACCACCCGGGCTGTGTCTAGACTACATGCCTCTGTCGGCAGAGGCATGTAGATTAGGGTTGTAGGCAAAGGGAAATGAAGCCGCGATTTAAATGATCGTGGCTTCATTTACATTTACATGGCTGCCGCGCTGAGCCGACAAACAGCTGATCAGCTGTTTGTCGGCTCGCACGCTAGTCTGGACGTTCCCCCGTCGACATCAAAGCCCTTTGTCGGCAGCCCGTTATTCCTCGTGGAATGAGGTTTACCGGGGCTGCCAACAAAGGGCTTTGATGTCGACAGGGGGAACGTCCAGACTAGCGCGCAAGCCGACAAACAGCTGATCAGCTGTTTGTCGGCTCAGCGCGGCAGCCATGTAAATGTAAATGAAGCCGCGATCATTTAAATCGCGGCTTCATTTCCCTTTTCCAAAACAACAAATCTACATGGCTCCGTCGATGGAGCCATGTAGTCTAGACGTACCCCCAGTGTCCCATGACCACCAGCAAAACATGGATCACAGTTTAAGAATCTGCCCCGGATGCTGTACAAGACCCTAAAAGGCAGATTCTCCACATTTTTTGCTGGCAGCATCATGTTCACTGTGTTCTATGAGGACACGACTTATCTTTGTCCACAGAGCATGCCCTCAATATTTCAGTCTGCTTTAAAAATAACTCCAAGTTTGTCACATTGACAGAAACCCTACGTCTGTAAAATCCCAGGCTGCACAAAGAGGTACACGGACCCCAGTTCTCTCAGGAAACACGTCAAGACTGTGCACGGGCCAGACGCCCATGTCACAAAGAAGCAGCGTAACGACGTCCATCCCAGGCCACCTCCCCTGAAGGAAAATGGGGACAACGAAGCAAGTGCCAAGCAGAGCAGCAAGGTATCAGACGAGAGTGCTGAGGCTAATAGCACCACCCGAGGCATGGAGGACTGCTTACAAGTCAAAACAATAAAGACCGAGAATTCTATGGTAAGAGAAATGATGGTTCAAAAAATAAGAGTGCGGCCTGTAATTTCTCAGCCATGCAGGCGAAAAATGAAAAGTTCCCACCTTTTTCCTCCTCGTACGTTTGCTGTGCACCCAGAGATTTGCAGGATTATCCCTGTTTTCAAGGCCCTCATCTCCAAAGTTAAAACTGAGGGATAGTTAAGAGTCCCCAGTGTGTTGCATGTCTTGTTATGCAGCAACACAGAGCCCAAGGTATGATATTTGTAAAATTGCCGGTCTGATGAATGAACGCCTCAGCCCATGTGGCTTTCATGCCATGCCTGAAGGTGAAAAATGTGACAACATGTCACTGTAGTACAATTGCTTCTGTCCCTCACTTTAAATCAGGCAGTGGTCTTGTTTCCTTTCCAAGCTAGTCACACCCAGGTTTGCTGACTGGAAAGGCAGGAGGACAAATTCAGCAACTGCCATGGGGCCTGCTGATGCAAAAGGGCCCAGAGTCTGAGTCACCACTGCTGCTACTGCAGCAATGGGGGTGGCGGGCACCGCGGTCCACACAGCGCACTCTGGGCAGCACTGAAGGCTGCCTGGGGGAAGGAGCGTCACTCTCTGGGTGGTGCTGAGGGCTGCTAGCCCCAGCCCTGCCCCTGCTGCCCGAGGTCCCGGGGGCCCTACCTCACCCCCGCCTTGCCCAGAGCCGCGACCAGGCTGTCAGCCCTGCTGGTCACACTTCATTTCATTGAATCTGTGTCTTTCTGCATATTACATGGTAGTTAAAGGACGTCTAGAGTCTTGATGCACCACACGTCTTTCATGTTTCAACTTCCCGCCTTCTGTTAGCATCCAAAAAGGCTTTTTTTTTTTTGTAAAACAAGAGGCAATAAATGGGTGGACTAAAGTCACTTTCACCTGCGAGAGGTTCATTCAGTTTCTGGGTTTTCCATTGAAGTAGAGAAAACTTCACAAGCCTTTTAGACTAAAATGACATATTTTCTTGATGTTAAGCCAGGCTAAAATGTTTTTGTTTCTACCAGTCAACATGACTTTGCACTATAAAAGAGACAAAGGCCAGTGTGCGGATCTGAGTTTAATCCAGGAAGGAATTGACTGTTTTCACAGCCAGGATGGCTTTTGTTGGCTAAACTAACAATTTCACCTTCACAAGTGCCTGTGTTTATTGAAAAACTTAGCGTAAGAATCACACACACGTGCACACACACACTGTTTTTCTATGCCAATATTTCTGCCCTGATTTTCCTAACTATGATATTTTTAACCGACTGTAGGCCTACTTCTTCCCATAGTTACATCCTGTGAGGCAGAGTGGGCCACCCTTCCTTTCTGCTACACACACAGAACCCCTTTTACTCCACTTGGGTTGTACGGCGTAACAAGCGTAGTACCCAGCTCACTATGCCACTCGACAACATACGTTTCTGTCTGTATTTACTGCTTGTTTCAGTTTAAATCTCTGAAGCCCCGAGATGGAGCTAGTGACTAGTTGATGAAAATCACTTGTAATGGTGACTGGGGTCCCTCTTTCGGACCCAACATTTGATCTAATCCAAAATCTAATGGAAATTAGTGGGAATTTGGATCCAGTTGTACATGTCGCTGACTTCTGAACTGGTGGGGTGGGGGTTGTCGGAGAAAGGAATGCGGCTAATTTACCCTCAGTTGTTCACTCCCCTCTTTGCTTTTTCACTAATCTTCTCCCTTTTGTGAATGTTGCCTTTATTCTAACAACCTGTTCTTTATTCCCACTTACTTTTCCTTACTGTACCTCCCTAAGGACAGTCGGTACTAAGGTGAGCAAAGAAATTATTTGTATTGACAATTGCTGTGTAAACATTGGATGTATTCCATACTGTGTATCTGCAGCTAACCAAACCAAGTGTGTGTGTGAATGCAAAGGGAGTGAGAGATGTAGGTGAGCAGCTAGGAATGGGCAATTTGGAGGAGGGCTCAGCATGTCTTTGGCATGTCTTCCCCTTAATTGCTCCCAGCATTACATCCCAGCGTTACGCTCCTGGAATGCAACCTCTGTCCTTCCGATGAAAGGCAACTAGACCCTATAAAGCCAGGCAGTCCTGCTACTTAAGGCTGGTTTTGATCAGAATAAGACATTCAGTCTCTCCACACTCCCAACCCATCCCAGGGCAAGGAATGTCTATGCTGCATTCCCAGTTTCTGACAGTCCCTGGAGCAAGAGTTCAGGACTGGGAACTGAGAACTCACTTGGGCATCTTAACTAACAAAGAAAATCACTGTCACCAAGCAAGTTCTGACCTAGCAAGTTCAGGCCATAGAGGGCACGTCTAGACTACCCATGGCTTCCGAAAGAAGATATGCAAATTCAGTGCTAATTTGCATATCTTCTTCCAATCACTTTTTCGAAAGCTTTTTTTTTTTTCGAAAAAGAAAGCAGTTTAGACGCGGTTCTTTTGGGGGAAAAAAAAACTTTTTTTGAAAGAACCCTTCCCATCTCATTTTTTGAGGAAGAAGGGTTCTTTTGAAAAAGTGTTGGTTTTTGCAAAAGACCCGCATCTAAACTGCGTTCTTTTTTGAAAAAAACACTTTTCGAAAAAGTGATCAGAAGCAGATATGCAAATTAGCACCAAATTTGCATATCTCCTTTCATAAGAAGAACATAGTCTAGATATACCCCAGCAAATGTGTGTTTGAAAGTAAAGTTGCTCCGTGTGAAAGGCCATTTTAAAAGCAGGTAAAACAAAACTTTTATGGGACTTATCTACCCCGTCTGTACATGGGGCCTTGCAAAGAGTAAGGCATGTTTTTATCTAGCTAGAAAGGTTGCCAGCTAAGCTAATTATATCTTGAGGTATTTTAAAGACAGAAATAAGTTGTGCTGTTCAACATTTAGGACTTGATCCTGTGTTAGATAAACTGGGGCGTGTTGCATCGTGCCTTTCACCACCCGCTAATGCGCTAGCTCATTTTCATGCAACATCACCACTTTATCTACTGCAGAAGCAATATTTGGTCTGTTTGGGCAAAACGGAGTCTACCAATGATTTTTAACCCATGGGCATTTTATGCAAATGCTTGTGATTTTTTTAAATCAATCCACATGTGTGAAACTGCTGCTGTGTTTTTTAAAATAAACCTAGTGCTCACAGCATGAAACTATAACGCCCGCTGGCACTAATTAGCATAGTGGCCTTGTCCGCGGCAAAGACTGGATATGGAAACTGAACTCTCCAACCTACCTAGAAAGTGCTCCCTGGATGGAGACCAGAGTGGGCAGCCGGTCGGTGTGTAGGGAAGGGGGTGACCAAATGTTCCTTGTACCAAATGGGTTGATAAGTCGGGGTCCAGTCTCTAGGTCTGCATGTGTGTGTGTGTGCGTGTGTTACAACGCGACGGCAGAACTCAGGCCTTTCATTCTTTCTCCTTTCCAAGATGTGTCAGTCCAGTCCTGGTGGCCAGTCATCCTGCAGCAGTGAACCATCACCGCTTGGTAGCACCACCAACAATGACAGTGGAGTAGAAATGAACATGCACAGCGGGGGAAGCCTGGGAGACCTGACCGCGCTGGATGACAGTGCTCCTGTGGTGGACTCGACAGTCTCATCGGGCAATTCAGCAGTCAGCCTTCAGCTACGGAAACACATGACGACGATGCAGCGGCTCGAACAGCTCAAGAAAGAGAAACTCAAGACGGTTAAGGATTCCTGCTCATGGGTGAGCCCAGCTCCACAAGTCAGAAACACCAAGCTACCTCCCATCCCAGGAAACGGTAAGCCATGGTCCCAGGTCCACTGTGAGACCCCCTCCGGCCATGTCTCATGGGTCGGCCATGCAGCAGAATCATCTCCCAGACTGTCAGCGTCAGTCCTTGCCGAATAAAGAGGAGCTAGCTCATAAAAGGACAACTCCGGTGTGAACCCAGCCTTATATTTTTGGGTGGGATTCCCTGGGTTGCCCAGAACCAGTAGGCACCTGCCCCTACCTCACGTGAGTGGTGGAAATCAGAGCAGCCTTGTGCTAGCAGTAACTGTCCCATGGGGTTGTTTCATCCCTTGAAGATGGCAAGAGCAGAACAACAATCCAGCCATGGTCTCTCTCTCTGGCCAAGACTTTGAACTGCTTCTCTATCTGCTCTGGGATGGTGACATAGAGGAGGGATGTAAAACCCCATTTAATCAGTTAACTGGTGAAAAGTTAATTGGGATGGCTGAGCTGGCCAGGCTGAAGCACCCTCCACTCGTCTGCACTGTGGTGGGCTGCTCCGGCCAGGCCGAGCCCACTGCACTGCAGCACAGAGAGGTGGTCTGGCCGGACTAGAGCAGCCCCCAGCCTGACGTGGGCAGGGGGCTGCTCCAGCCCGGCCACCAGTGGCAGCAGCTGGAGTGCATGGCCCCTTATATCACTGCTGGAGCCCTGGACAGCATGCTCCGGGCAGTGCTGAAGAGCTGACCGGGAGAGGCTGGCCCCAGCTCCGCCCCTTCCACCTTATGCCCTGCCCCTTCCGCCTGAGGCCCCACCCCTTCTGGCTGCCTCCCCACCTTGTTCAGTTTCTGGCATTTCTGTCGATCCACATGGCTAACTCCATGACCAGCTAGTCACGTTTACCTCATTTTTCTGTTGGGTAATACACCCAGAAAATATTTGGATACTAAGAACAACAGTGAATGGAATGTAGCCATTCCCCATGAAATAGCCCTCTCCGCTAACAAAACCTTTTGTCTTCCTCCCCAACCCTTCTCCAGGCTCTATGCTAGAAAATATTGGTGTTTCCTCTGCTGCACTGCCTAATCCTAGAATAACGGAGCTGTCTGTAAACGAGATCACGATGCTGAATCAGCTCAATGAACGCCGTGACAGTACGACAAGCACCATCAGCTCGGCCTACACGGTCAGTCGCAGATCATCGGGGATTTCCCCTTACTTCTCTAGTCGCCGTTCCAGTGAAGCTTCGCAGTTCGGGAATCGCCCTAACAACACGAGCTCTGCCGACTCCTATGACCCGATTTCTACCGACGCCTCACGCAGGTCAAGCGAAGCCAGCCAGTGTAGCGGGATACCAGGCCTGCTCAACCTCACGCCAGCCCAGCACTACCGGCTGAAAGCCAAGTATGCTGCTGCCACGGGGGGCCCTCCTCCCACACCGCTCCCAAACTTGGAAAGAATGAGTCTGAAGAACAAGATCTCTTTGCTCGATGGGCCGGATCCTGCTTTGCCTTCATTTCGCCTCCCTCCTGGGCCAAGGCGCTGTAGTGATGGCAGCACTTATGGGTACGCAGCAGCCCCGGCTTTTCCCCAAGAGGTGCCCGGCCACAATGCGAGACGCGCGAGTGATCCTGTGAGGAGACCTGCTGCAGATCCCCTGTCCCTCCCTAGAGTTCTTCGCTTCAACAGCACCAACAACATGAACCCCCTCAACCCACCACCACATCCTGTGGACAGAAGGAACTGCAGCCTTTCGAGCTACACCCGCTCTGATGGGAGCCTGGCCAGGCACGGCTATTCCCCTCGACCTCTGAGCATTAGTGAAAATATTGCCATGGAAACCATGTCAGGTGAGGCCGAGGGCTCCATTGGAGAGGATGACATTATGCTGCCAGATGATGTAGTGCAATATATCAACTCTCAGAACAACGGGACAGCTGTGGAAAACACGTCCATGGGATACAGTCATGAAATGCCGAATTTCCAAGGCAGTGGGAAACTGCAACCTCAGAACTTGCCTAGCCAGCGCAGAATGGTCGGACCCGACACAAGCGTGAGCCATTTGGGTCCAGGGTTAGCAGACTGCCACATGAGCTTTGGTGCTCCCTCGAACGTGAACAAAAACCACATGCCCGTGCAATGGAACGAGGTTAGCTCAGGTACCGTTGATGTAATGCCTAACCAAGTGAAGCAATCATTTTCTCCCGGAAACTTAGCGGTGGTCCAGCAGAAGCAGAACTTTGGTCCGTATCCGAACTTTAACCAGCCGCAAATGCAGATGAGTCCAAATGATGTGAACGTAACGCAGCAGAATTTTATGCAACGAAATGTGAGCATGGATGGACAAAGGCTAAACTGTATGCAGCTGAGGCAGCAGCAGATGAATCCAGGCCCGAATATGAGCTCAGATGTGAGCCTGCACCAAGGGTATAATCAGGCTCATCAAATGCTGAGCCCAAATTTAATCAGTGGAGATCCAAACCAGCTATCCCCTTCTTGTAGCAACATGGTAGTAAAGTCTGGCCCACACGTTCATCCTCCGCAAATGGACATGGCGATGGATCCCTCTTTAATGGTCAATAGTAATAGACTGACTCAGGCCATGCACGAGCAAGGTCAGCAGACCTATTCATCTCAGACAAATCCCATGGGTTTCCCCATGACTCAGCAGGGGTTCTATCAGACCCCTTCTTTAATGACCTCAAATCAGCCAAACTTTGAGCCCCAACAGAGCGTAATGGGTTCAGCTGGCCAGACCTACACTCCTGGAATGGTACAGCCTCATCCTCCATCTGACCCTAGTCCCATCAACAGGCATCGAGGGCTACGCAACATGCAGCCGCTAGGTTACATGAGAACTCCCCACCCCGCTAACACCGTGAGGCCTGGCCCGGAAACAGAAGAGGTCGCTCCGAAAAGAACCAACAATCCGGTGTCAATGCAGCCTCTGCAATGTGCAAACAGCGTTAGGGAAAACAGTTTGTACTATTATGGTCAAATCCACATGTATGAACAAAATGGCAGCTTTGACGACCATGGGGACTGTAGCGTCGGACAGCAGCAGTGTGCCTTGAATATCAAGCCAGCTGCCATGCCTTCTCCTGGCGCTAACCAGGTGTCAAGCACAGTGGACTCACAAGGTCTGGAACCTGCTCAGATAGACTTTGATGCCATCATGGATGATGGAGACCAGTCGAGCCTGATGTCAGGAACCCTCAGCCCTAGCATTCTACAGAATCTCTCCCAGAACTCCTCTCGCCTTACAACTCCACGGAACTCTCTGACACTGCCGTCCATACCAGCGGGGATAAGCAACATGGCGATCGGCAACATGAGCTCCATGCTCACCACCCTGGCCGAAGAGAGTAAATTTCTTAACCTGATGTCCTAAGGATAGAGCCCGACGGTTTATCCGGGGACTCTACACAAAGCAGTTTTATGAATGTGCTTTTTAAAAATAATCCGTTTCTCTAGAGTAGCATTTTTGACAAGTATAAAATACATTAAAGGGATTGAAAGTAAAAAATGTCTCTGTACAGACGTATGTAAACTATCTGAAAGCTCTTTAGCGCTGAAAGAGTGCAACCTCTAGTATTATTTTTTTCTTGTTTTTTCAGGGGTCTGAGCAATGTCCTCACCAAATAAGACTATTGCATAAGAATGAGTACAAAGGAAATCCTTCCCTGTAAATAGCCCATGTTGGTCACCTCCTTTTGTTTTCTTTAAGTTACGTCTGCAAAAATCCCATGTCTCAACTTAGGCCAGAAAGAACCGGAGGGGTGTCTTTTTGATCTGAATAAAAGCCATACTGCGTATTCTTCTCCAATGAGATAAGAATTCAGTTGCATCACCCCAAAAAACCACTCCCAGCAATATCATTTTCAATCATTCTTTGTATCTTGCGGCTTCGTGGAAAAGCATTCGTTCCAAACAGCTTCTCCAAAAAGTGCCTTTCTATGCTTTAGTGTTGAGTAGTCAAGGCATCTCTTCCATAAAAATCCAATCCAGTGTCTATAAAATCAAAAGAAATATACTTTTATCAAGCATAAGAGTGTTGGGAAAACATCAGAAAGACACATTGATGGGACACGTGAAAGATTAATGCCCCCTTTTGTCAGATGGGTTTACAGTATAGTTTTATCATGGGTAGGTTAGCAGAGTCCTGAAAATACCTTTTCTCTGAAAGCCTCTCTCATGGCAAGAAGGCCCCGATCCTGCAAAGGTTTATGCACATGCTTAATTTTGCATCCTGTCAGTAGTGACTTCAGTAGAGTAGTGACTTTCATCTAGGGCCTCAAACGATGTGTGTAAATCAGGGGGTTGTGCGGGAATTCATTCGGGGAAGCCTACGGTCTGTGTTGTACCTGTCGTATGATTAGATGATATCAGTGGCCCATTCTGGTGTCAAAAACTATGAATCTATGAAAATTGCTAATAGGCTTCACAGTGGCTCAGCTCTAATTTTTTCCTCACCAAGATGATGGGGGGTAGATAATTATTTAGCTTAGGATTCGTCTACACAAATGATTAGGTTATGGCAAGGTAAGGTGTGACTCTGCCTTGTTCTAGCCTGCCTCAGATTAACTGTCCACTAACTGATGCACATTCACAGTTCTCACACTTTGGCCTTGTCCTCTTTGAAACAGGACCCGATCCAGGTTCACCAACAAACCGTAAATGCACATCCGCAGGGTCTGCCTCGCAGGCTGATTCCCACCCCAGCTTACCACAAACTAAATGTTTAAGGAGACAAGCCCGGAGTCAAATATCTGGCATTTGTAGCAGGGCATCAGAGCTGTGGGTAAAAGCCTCTCTGACGTTTACCCATGTAGGTGGATAGGAAAAATCTCACCACAAGCAAATCTTCCACAAACTATATAGGCTGGTGAACAGTTATTGCAATTTTAGGGCCTTATCTTGAAGTCAGTGGAAAGACTCGTGTGGCATTTATTATTGTTGTTAGACCAAAGGGGAAACACGGTGAAGACAGACCTCCCTGAAAACTGCCACATCTCAAAAAGACAATTCTCCTCCCGGGAGGGTAGCGTTCAGTCTATCCTGGGGAAAGGCACATGTGGGAAATTCCATCTCGAGTCCAAACACCAACCAAACGTGCATGGCATCTTGTTAGCAAGACTCTGCCCTTCCCGCTCATTCATTGCCAGATTCTTCACTGAGGCTGTGTCCAGACTCAGGGGTTTTTTCGGAAAAAGTAGCCTTTTTCCGAAAAAACTTCACCTGCGTCTAGACTGCAGCCGCGTTCTTTCGAAATTAAATCGAAAGAACGCGGCTTTTCTTTCGACGGCGGTAAACCTCATTTCACGAGGAAGAACGCCTTCTTTCGAAAGTGCTCTTTCGAAAGAAGGCGTTCTTGAATGTAAATAGGGCTTCTTCGAAAGAGAGCATCCAGACTCACTGGGTGCTTTCTTTCAAAAAAGCGGCTTGCTTTTTCGAAAGTTCCGCGTGCAGTCTAGACGCTCTCTTTTGAAAGAGGCTCTTTCGAAAGAGGCTTGCAGTCTAGACATAGCCTGAATGTAGCCCAGCAAACTGCAGCTTCCATTGGGTGCTTTTTCAAGGGGCTTTCTACAGTCCCCTTGCTCTCCTTTTGTCCTCACCAAGGCCACATACACTGCACTGAAACTAGCATGAGTTGAGGCTGTGGCAGGAATGCCCGTCATTCTTACCCAAACATTGTGATGCCAGATACACCAGAACATAATACATTGTGTATTTACCATATTGCCAGAATGAAAGCCTTATTTGTGGTGGGTCGCATCCTACTCCACAGCTAGTCCTATTCGCTTCAATGGGACTGTTCGAAGATTAAGGTGTGAGTGAACATAGCAGAACCTGGCCCACCCTACTTCTTGGACTTGATCCTGCATTCCTTGCATATCGTCAAACCTTCCTGACTTGGCTGGAGCTCATTGCTGTGCTAGGAAAGCAGGATCAGCAGGGGCAACACATATGCCTAACCCAGACAGATGAATTCCAAATGATCCAGCTTGTTGAGTTCATGGTATGGACTCCCCTGTGGTTTCGCCCTTTGCATTTAACGAAAGAGGATGGGGCGCGTTTTAGGATTCTGAACCATTCTGGGCACACATTTTGCCAAGAGCGGCAACTGGTTGGGCCTTTGTGTTAGCCTGATTTATTCAGTGGATTCAGATGCTTCTCAATGAGCCCTGCTTCAGCCAATGCGCATAACAAGAAAAGATCAAACCCTGAAGCAAAACCATAGCTCCAGTTTGTCATGGTTCCTGTCGTTCTCCACAGGTGGTCTTCCTTCCTTTCCTGAAATCATAGTGTTATAACCCTTCCCAGCTCTGTATATATTCTGTATAGAAGACATCATTACTAAAAGCACAGTAGGTGAATTGTTCTGTCAAATTTATATCTTAAGGACATTTTTAGCTGTTTTCTACATCGTAAAAATGGAGGCAACGCGCTGAACATGTATATAAGCCTTTTGTACATTAAAAAGTAATTTTTTTTCATAACATCCTGTGTTTCATTGTTGTTGTATTGTGGTAGCAACCAGAAGCTCAGGCAGCTCCAGGGCTTGCTTATGGTAGGTGCTGTACAAAGAGAACACAAAAGTGGTTCCTGATGTGGGGACAATCCAAGTACAGGCGGAGGCACTACAGAAAGAGACAACACATTGATGAAGAGCGTGCAACATACCAGAAAGGCGTCTGGGCAGTGTGATAAACCACACTCACAACACATCTCCTGCCTCCCTGTTGAGAGCCAAGGTGGGGGAGGTGATGTCTATTAGTAAACCAAATTCTGTTGGTGGGAGAAACAAGAGCTTTGTGTAAGCTCAAAAGCATCTCTCTCTCTCTCTCTCTCTCTCTCTCTCTCTCTCTCTCTCCAATCGAAGTTGCTCGAATAAAAGATATTGCCTTCCCCACCTCATCTCTCGAATAGCCGGGCCCTGAGACATTACCACAACACTGCATTGCTGAGTCTTTTGCAGGCTTCATGGCAAAGTTGAGTTTTATGGAGGACAAGGTAGTGGCTTTGGGGGATTTTGCGGCAAATCCCTTGGACACATAAGGGGCCAGCAAGGCAGAAAACATTGAGGCGCTTTGTCAGAAATGTGACACATGGGATGTTAAGGCTGGTGTGATTGGCAGAGCGGAGATAGACATTGATGGCTCAATTGCACACAGGAGAAGAAAGGTAAGGCAGGGCTAAGCTAGGATGGGCCTTTAAAATAAGTTATCAATTGTGTTGTGTTGGTGTTGTGAAGGGGAAGTCTGTCTATTTGTTTCCTATGGAACAGCAGCTGGTGACGTGCTAAGCAGCAAATCTACTGGCAGGATTGAATGAAACCTGGGTTGCCTCCTACTGAGACTCCCTGACTTGGATGAGCTACCTGAGTGTTTGATGGGAAACCCACCTCTGCGTGTGTTTTAAACTCTACATTTCTCTCCACTGGGGCTAGATTCCCAGGGGTTGCGCAGATGAATTGTGACCACTCACGCTGCTTTATTGCTTGCGCATCCTGCAATGTACAGCACAGTGCACATCTGTGTTTCTCAAAAGGCTTCTTGTGCAGGCCTGGAAACACTGGAATTACAACAGTCCTTTTGCTACAATGAAGGCCCATTAATAAACCGTGGCCTCAGGCACAGCTGAGATCAGGCACATTAATCAGTAGCCTCCCTAACTAAAATAAATGATCTCTTTGGGCCAAATTCTCACCTCTTTAACTGAGTGGTGCCTTACTTCATATTGAAATCCATGGGACCATTACAAGGTTCCATTGATTTCAATATGAAATCCTTTGTGATCCTTTAAAATTGAGCTTAAATGTAATGCTGTCCAGGGGAGGGGTGGGGAGACAGAAACCATAAAAGCTACTGTTGCTGGATCTTATTGCTCGCCTACTGAGTACAGAGTCATTCCAATGGCCTCTTTATTGCAGTGGTCTCAGAGATGACAGAAGCTCTTGTTCTTTATGAGCAGTTGGATCTACTTGGAAGAGCACGTGTGTTGCAAATAAACGGTATGTTTTATATTACTGGAAGGACAATTTATGACCAACCAAGGCCTCTTTCAGACAACCATTTAACTTGTAAGCAAAATGACCTAACACGTAAGAAATTTAGAAGCTACAAAACAACCTGTGTTACAGCCCATGCATTTATTTCCCTTCCCTCCTCCATGATTTATGGTTCATGTAAAATGGTAAATGACTACTTTAAATATGTTCACTATAAATGTTTAAAAAAAAAAGTGAAGCTTTTACATATGCTGTAGTCTCCTGCAGTTGCACCAACATCTGCAACCCCAGGGCTAGATTTTCACCTGTGTATGCAGACGCTTAGCTGCCTGACTTCTCTTAATGGATAAGGTAGTTGCTAAGTTACATTACCGCATGATGTGCTGGAAATGTAGCCTATTTACTGTGGGTTTATGGAAACACTTGGCTTATTACCCCCAGGGCTGCTCAATGGGTCGTTTCTTTCAGAGAGCGCTACCTTGCACTCTGCAGGCTCCGCCTGGTCTGTATAATGTTGAACACCTCCCTGCACTACTACTTGTATTATTATTTGTATTGTCATGACCACGGACGAGAACCCCCTGGTGCTGGGTGCTGTACAAACACAGACCTAAAAGACAGACCCTGCCCCAAAGAGTTTACAATCCAAGTAGCAGAATATCAATAATCTTGTATCCTTCATCAAGAAGGATCCCCAAACTCTGGGCAGGTATAGAAAGCCTCTCGACCCACACTAGGAAATGAAGGTGTGGCAGGAATCATTTTTATCTGGGGAATAAGGAAGAGCTTCCCCAGTAAGATCACAGAGGGAAATGCATGTAGGCAGAATTGAATTACTGGAGTCAGAATTTGACCAGAGCATGAAGTTTAATGCTGCCTGTTGGTGACCTTGGCAAATAAATGCAAAAATCCATGGTAAAGGTTTGGCCAGACAACCTCATGTGCCCTCCCCCAAAGAAAGTAACAAAATGAATCAGTGTCTGTGAAATGTTATGATTTTCATGAAGCAGGCAAACATGTGAACTCACTTAACCAAGAGCCACAAGGGGTCTACTGGACTATGCAGCGGATTAGGATGCCTGGTTCCTTAATGCCAGTTCCATTTTATGCACTTTACACATACCCCCGGCATTTTGGAAACACTGTGTAGAGGAAGCTTTAGAGCCGATCTGAAACGCCACAAATTCTGATCTGAAAATACTTTGTGAATAAAACGGCTCATTTTGGTTGGTTATTTTTTCATGGGGATGCATGATTCATTGTTCTGGTGACAATCAGTTATTCAAACATAAATTCAAGTTTTGAGCATGCGAATACAAAATTTATGCTGTCTCTTTGGAAGTTTTCTGTCATCAAGTCAGGGAATGGGAACAATATCCTCATTATTCTAGGAGGGGTGGGTGAGATTCTGTGGCCTGCACTGTGCAGGGGGTCAGACTAGATGATCATAATGGTCCCTTCTGACCTTAAAGTCTATGAGTCTATGAGACTTTGGCCAATCAGACAGAAAAATAACAAATAAGTCAATAGTTCCTGAATTGTTTGGCAAAACTATTGGATGAATGATTAAGAAATACAAATACAACTGGCATTGAAATGGTCCACAAATGATTTGCTAACAGAAAACACACTAACTTTCTAAGAAATATAATGCTCTGTAGTAATAGTTTGATCCTCAGTAAACATTTCTATCCATCAGCATGAGGTACAGGAAAGTTACCTGATCTGACCAGATTATGCAGCTAATTGGAATCAGGAACCAGGTGTCTTAAGAGACCCTCTGATGGCTATGAGAAGTACTGCCTATAAAGGGTTAAACTCAAAGAATCAGAGAATCTCTGAAAAAATCCAGGAAGTGTTAGCACAGAGCCAGGAGAGCCAATGGGAAGAGAGTGTTAAGATTTTAATTGAAAAACAGGTTCCCTGCTTCAGTCTCCTTTGTTGGAGTTTAAACAAGGAGCTGGGGGGAAAGATGAATTGAACCAGGCAGGAATACCATTCCTAGAAATGGACTGGACCTTGGAAGTACAGATATGTGAGTAGATAGGGAATGTTTTAAGTTAGATGCGATCAGGTTATGTCTGTTGTTTTGTAGTTTAGTTAAACTCTGTGCTGAGCCCATGTGCCTCCCGCAGGGCCTGTAACTAAAGCTGGATCCCAGTGAAGCAATTCTCTGTGCTTTAATCTGTTTTTTTACTCAGTTGCTCTAAAACACTTGGCAACCAAGTCTGCTTTACCAAGTATAGCTTTTTGTTTGATTAATAAAATCACATTTTTAAGACTATGATCTGATTCTTGTGTCCTGGAAGGCAATGGGATGTCTGTGTATGCATGCCTAAAACTGGGAGGGCAACTATCAGAGATTAGAGTTTGTTTTTTCAAGCTCTCTTGTGGTAAAAGAGCTTGGGGTACCTCTTTGAAAGAAGTTGCCAAGTGACTCTTCCTGGGTCCTAGAAAAAAAGGTGGCTTTTGTTTTCACTTGGGTGGTGGCAGCTACCTCCCAAGGTCAGGAATCTGTGACCCTGGGGAGTTTTTAAAACAGAAGCTTATAGAGGCAAGGTATTTTTAAGGTCTCTTGGGGCCCCCACTATCTGCAATCGAAGTGCCAAAGTGGGGAACAGCTTTGACAGACCCAATGTTGTAGGCCTAAGATGCTGAATTAAAATGCCTCCAGTGCAATCACTTACACCTCCATAATGATTTCTAACAACAGAGAAAGCCAAGTCCACACAGGATTTATTCTCACCACAGACATATGCAAGGAGAGCAGTAATTATCATTGTCATGCACTCTTAGGGTACGTCTAAACTACATGGCTCCGTCGACGGAGCCATGTAGGTTTATTGTTTTGGCAAAGGCAAATTAAGCTGCGATTTAAATGATCGCGGCTTCATTTACATTTACATGTAATGTAAATTGGGGAGGTTTAGATTGGACATTAGGAAAAAATTCCTAACTGTCAGGGTGGTCAAATATTGGAATAAATTGCCAAGGGAGGTGGTGGAATCTCCCTCTCTGGAGATATTTAAGAACAGGTTAGATAGACATCTGTCAGGGATGGTGTAGGTGGAGCTTGGTCCTGCCTTGAGGGCGGGGGGCTGGACTCGATGACCTCTCGAGGTCCCTTCCAGTCCTATGATTCTATGATTCTATGGCTGCCGCGCTGAGCCGACAAACAGCTGATCAGCTGTTTGTCGGCTCAGCTCGCTAGTCTGGATGCTCCCCTGCCGACATCAAAGCCCTTTGTCGGCAGCCCCGGTAAACCTCATCCCACGAGGAATAACGGGCTGCCGACAAAGGGCTTTGATGTCGGCAGGGGAGCGTCCAGACTAGTGCGCTGAGCCGACAAACAGCTGATCAGCTGTTTGTCGGCTCAGCGCGGCAGCCATGTAAATGTAAATGAAGCCGCGATCATTTAAATCGCGGCTTCATTTGCCTTTGCCTATAATCCTAATCTACATGGCTCCGTCGACGGAGCCATGTAGTCTAGACACACCCTTACTGACTGACAAGAGCCCTGGGCTACGTCTACATTGGCGTGATCTTGCGCAAATACTCTTTAACGCAAGAACTCTTGCGTTAAAGTAGTTGCGCAAGAGAGTGTCTACACTGGCATGTGCCTTTGCGCAAGAGATGTGCTTTTGTGCAAGAGCATCTGTGCCAGTGTAGACGCTCTCTTGCGCAAGAAATCTCCAATGGCCATTTTAACCATCGGGCTTTCTTGCGCAAGAAATTCATGTTGCCTGTCTACACTGGCCTCTTGTGCAAGAACAGTTGCACACAAGGGCTTATTCCTGAGTGGGAGCATCATAGTTCTTGTGCAAGAAGCACTGATTTCATACATTAGAACATCACTGTTCTTGCGTAATAATTCCCCACCAGTGTAGACAGGCAGCATGTTTTGCGCCAATGTAGACACAGCCACAGTGTTGCACTTGGTCTAAAAGACCCCTAATAAGAACCCAGCTTCTGGCCCTGTTTCAGTCCCTAAGTTATGTGACTGCAAGGATTCAGCTCTAATGTTGCTGTAGTGAAGACACATCCTACATAAACAGAAGGGCTACGTCTACACTGGCCCCTTCTTCGGAAGGGGCATGCTAATTTTGATCTTGGGAATAGGGAAATCCGCGGGGGATTTAAATATCCCCAGTGAGATTTAAATAAACATGGCCGCCGCTTTTTTTCCTGCTTGGGGAAAAGCCGGAAAAAAGCGTCTAGACTGGCGCGATCCTCCAGAATAAAGCCCTTTTCCAGAAGATCTCTTATTCCTACTTTGAAAAAAGCATCTAGACTGGCGCGATCCTCCGGAATAAAGCCCTTTTCCGGAGGATCTCTTATTCCTACTTTGAAGTAGGAATAAGAGATCCTCCGGAAAAGGGCTTTATTCCGGAGGATCACGCCAGTCTAGACGCTTTTTTCCGGCTTTTCCCCAAGCCGGAAAAAAAGCGGCAGCCATGTTTATTTAAATCCCGCGGGAGATATTTAAATCCCCCGCAGATTTCCCTATTCCCAAGTTCAAAATTAGCATGCCCCTTCCGAAGAAGGGGCCAGTGTAGACGTAGCCAAGGAGTTTTGTTTCCACCAATGTAATTCACCTCTCCAGGAGGCGGTTAGCTAGGCAGCTGGAAGAATTTGTTTGTCTTCCTAGTTGTGTCTATAGTGTAAATCTACAGTATTGGGTCAATCTAGCAGCACCACACACCGTGCAAAATTTTTCATGGCTGTCAGAGCTGCAGCAAAGTGCATTTCATTCTTAGCGATAGAGCAGGCTTAATATAATGATGAAAACCACTAGCCACAAATCCATGGCTTTCCTTGGTGGGTGAAGACAGGTCACCTAGCCAGACATGGAGAAGGCTTTGCTCTATTTTACAAACAGTCAGGAAATTGTTTTTTTTTCTTTGCATTCGGGGTGGGGGTGGAGGCAAGAGGTGGAATTTTTAACGAAATCCTAAAAACTAATTGACGAAAAAGAAAATTTTGGAGTAAAAGTTTCCATTTCATAGAAAAAAATGGTTCTATCAATAAAATGTTTCAATGGAAAAGTTTCAAAGGCCTCTATGCTGCTTCCATATTGAGAGACCTTCTTTTTCTTCATTCACATGGCCGGTATACTGCAACAACTACAATTTCACCTGAAGTTGATCGAGCCAAATGGCTACCTCAGGCATAGCAGAATCTATTGCAATATTGCCACTGTCTTATTTATAAATTGGACAATAGGTCATGGTATTTTTCCTGGTCTGACGTGGGGACCCACACTCGCATGCCAGTGAATCCTAGATTTTCCGCTTCTACAAGAGATGTCCATCTCTAATACAGAAATGGCTTTTTCACACTCAGTTCAGAGTTGACAAATATGAACATGGTAAATCAAAACCAGGAACGTTCTATGTGGGATCCAGCACCAGGTGCTTATCTTTTAAGTCTCATTTAGCCCCATCTACTTTCCAAACCTCCTTCTGAGCGTAGTCTGACTGTGCTTAGGCTAAACAAATACTCCTAGAATAATTTGTGGAACACAAAACATGCAGTGGGGGAGAAGAGGTATTCTCACGGTCCTGGTGGGTAGGAAGGCATCTCTTTCCCTTGATTCATTGAGACTGAGAGATCTTCCAGGCTAATGTGGAAAAAAAAATTCTTACAGCAATGGAGTCAAACTTCTGGCCAGCAAGCCACATTTGGAAATACGGGCCTTACTAAGGTATTTAAATAGCAGGTAAGCATTCTTTGAAAAGCTGGTTCCACACAAACCAACACAAATCTAACCAGAGACACCAGTATTCTAGTGCACTAACAAGTTTTATTCCAAAGTGCTTCCACATGAGGTATGTCCCAGGAAAAGTCTGGGACCTGGCTGTGACCTCCCAGAAGGCCTCAAAGAAGCAAAACTGACTACCTGGAAATAAACATACCAATAAAATGTAAGTTTTTGCATAAAAATGATTAAAGAGCTAAGAAACATGACCTGTGAGTAAATATTGAAAACACTGGGTTTGCTTAATCTAGAGAAGACTGGGGGGAGGGGGAGCTCAAGTAACTTAAAGGTTACTTAAAGGTAACCTCAAGTAACTTAAAGGTTGTTACAAGAAACAGATGAAAAATTGTTCTCCTTAATCTCTGAGGAAAGGACATGAAGTAACAAGCTTAAACTGTAGCAAGGAAAGTTTAGGTTGAATCTTAGGGAAATATTCAGGGTAGATAAGCACTGGAATTAGTTGCCGATGGAGAATGTGGATTCTCCAAGACTGGAGGTTTTTGATGCCAAGGTCGACAACCACTAGTGAGCACTGGGATAGTTATTATTAGTCCTGCCTTGAGTGCAGGGGACTGGGCTAGCTGACCTCACACTGTCCCTTCCAGCCCTACACTCTATGATTTAATTCCCTGTAGTTTGGCATTTTTTAAGTGCAAGCAGCTTTATGTGAGAGACAGCAGGCCTCTAATGCAGGCCCCGGCTCTCCTGGCAATTCTCACCCAAACCAGTGGAGAAGAACTAAAGCTCACTTACCCTGACCACGAAGTGGACCCTGGTCACATGATGACTTTTGCTTTCCTGTCAAATCCCCTCAGTCAGATTCAGCTATTAATACCTAAGCAGTGAAGAACATTTCAGTTTTACCTGCTGTCACCCTGGTCATCCACAAAAATAAAAGCAAAAGTATGTGTAAGAGAGATTACTTTCATACTAAGAGTACGTCTACACGACACAACTATTTTGAAATAAGCTATTTCGGAATAGTTATTGCGAAATAGCTTATTTCGAAATAGCACGTCTACACTACAGAGAAGGCTCAAAATTAGTCCGAGGCAGGCTTCCCTAATGTAGACGTGCTATCTCGATTTAGAGCCCCAGGAGGCACTGGGGAGGAATAAATTAGAATGGCCCTGATGAGAGACTATTTCGAAATAGCAGCAGTGGAGCATCTACACACGCCTTCTTTTGAAATAGCTATTTTGGAATAGGCGTTATTCCTTGTAGAATGAGGTTTACAGTTTTCAGAACAAGCCGTCCCTTATTTCAAAATTATTTCAAAATAACAGAATGGCTGTGTAGAATTGTTACTCATTGCATTGTTACTTCAAAATAACGCTATTTATCTCAAAATAACAGTGTCGTGTAGACACACCCTAAATGAAATCCTGGAAATCTAATATTTTTTAATCTGATTGTTATGCATTGTTTTAGGGATGGTGATTTTAAAGGTGTGTCTGATTTTAGGGCCGAGGTAGTCTTTTTTAATTTTTTTTTTAAATTGGTGTGGGGGGAGGGGGAGGGGGGTTCAGATTGCTCCAGGTTAATCCAAATAATGTCTTTTTGTTCAGGAACATTTTTCCCATAAGATATTTTTGGAAGTGGAATTTTTTTTTAAATCCACCATCTTGGCCTAACCCTGCTTCCTAGTGATGTCAGTGGAAAAACATGCCCTGATTTCATTGGGAATGAAGTTAGGGACATGCAGAACACTTTAGAAAATCCCTCCCATAGGGTATAGCATGAAGGGCATACAGCCTAATGGGGTTCTATATGTGGCTCATGCAGCATTTTGTGAATTGGTGGCCACATACAGGGTTGCCAGATTCTGCTGGCTTTTCTCTACATAGGTTTTTTCAAGGGCACGTGACGTGAGCTGCGTGTTGATTGCACGCATTGACCATAAGAGCCATGTGCTCCCTCTTCATCCAATCAAAACACTGCTACAGTTCTATCGGCATACCCTGTAAGTTCTAGGCACACACCCATAGTTCACAAAACTACTCTACCCCGGAAGATTGTCTTGGTTACAACAGCCTTGCAGCCCACTGAGATAAGAGGGCTACTTGTGGTCTACTCACTAGCCTCAGTATAGAGATGGCTACTCACTGCTGGTCCCTGAAGAAGAATGGAAGGTGATTGTAATCCAATGAAAAGTGTCTGTCACATTTCAAAAGTTCTCTGTGTGATTTTAAGGTCTATCAGTGAAAGGCAGCATCTGGTTACCCGTTTGCTCTGGTAAGTTCCCTAAATTGAACTACAATGTCATAGAACAGCCTATAGCCTCCAAGGAGGAAAATATTTTTGAACCAGCCTTTCCTTTCCTGTGAGTGGCCTGGTCCGTGGGCCATCCTACTGAAAGCAGCATCTTATATCCTCATTCCATGAGGAAACTGGTCTGATCCCAACCCCAGTGCAACCAATGACAAGACACCAAGGCTACGTCTAGATTGCATCCCTTTTTCGTAAAAGGGATGCAAATTAGATGTATCGCAATTACTAATGAAGCGGGGATTTAAATCTCCCCTGCTTCATTAGCATAAAAATGGCTGCTGCTTTTTTTTCGGCACAGAGCTTTGCCAGAAAAAAACACCAGTCTAGACACGGATCTTTCGGAAAATAAAGCCTTTTCCGAAAGATCCTTTATCCCTTATTTTAAGAATATCCTTTATTTTCTGAAAGATCCGCATCTAGACTGGCGCTTTTTTCCAGCGAAACTCCGTGCCAAAAAAAAGCAGCAGCCATTTTTATGCTAATGAAGCAGAGGAGATTTAAATCCCCGCTTCATTAGCAATTGTGATACGTCTAATTTGCATCCCTTTTACGAAAAAGGGATGGAACCTAGACGTAGCCCAATTGACTTCATTGAACTTTGGCTTGGGAGCTAACTGCCGCAGAGCAATTGATAAATTAAATGAGAAAAAAAAAGCCATTTTTCAATCCTATGATCTGAAATAACATAGTTCTCCTTCAGTCGCCAGTGTAAACTAAAACTGTGGTGGCTGTGCGGTATGTTGGGAAATATTGACTCTTAATCGACAGCCAATGCAGAAAAATGGCTACTGAAGGCTCTGAAGCAGAAGGTAGGAATGAAAAGTACCAGCAGATCTGTGCCAGGGATGCATTCTCAGGAAAAAGAATGCTACAAATGGGCATAAAAATCCATTGAAGAGGGACATCTCCCAGACTGAGAAAGCTGAAGTACCAATCATCCCTTACAGTCCACTGGTAAGTTAAGCAAAGTCCCCAACACACTGGTAGAATCCTAGAATCTAGGGCTGGAAGAGACCTCAGGAGGCATCGAGTCCAGCCCCCTGTCCAGAGCAGGACCAATACCCCAACTAAATCATCCTAAAGCCTCAAGGTCACATGTCTGATCGGGCCTTTCACATGCAGTACATGGAGTGAGACTGTGGAGTTAACACTGATAATCTAACCAAGAGAAGAGTATCACATTTAACATTTTATTGGAATGAAGGCACGATATGGCCTGCAGCTGTAGAGGTTATTTATTAACCTCTTATTTACAAATTAAGCCCTGATTTGAAAATTATGGCATTGTAATTTAATATTAACCCATATGTCAGAAAGTAATGAGACAAACTACAGGGAAAATTGCATTCCATACTGCAAAAGACCCATTTTATTTCTAATGATCAGGATTACAAGTCATGCCAACACTGATGGATCATACTTTAAAAATCTTGATAGCTCATTCATTTCTATAATTATATTTATTGCAAATTAAATAAGTCTTGCACACCCTTGATATACAGAGACAAAATTAATGTGTGAATCAGTATTAATCTGCCAGCAAGTGAAACGAACTCGCTTTTTGGCAGCTTATACTGTAACTGGACAGTTTGTGATACTTAGGAGAGGAAATCAATGAGACTGCAAACCTGCTTTCTCCAAAGGATATGTCGTTTCTCAGGGTGGGCTTTAAATGCCAGTGTTTCGTTTAAAATGTAAATACATTTTCTTTTTGATTTCTCCGGATTCGGTAATAGTTCAGTTGCCGTGACTACACTGTACTTCGATATAGGAATTATTAGGCTAGATCCTCAAATGGAAACTATTGGAGTGCCATTGACTTCATACTTGATGTCATTGAACTACACTGGCCATCTCTTGGCAACCCAAACTTCACAGAATCCAACAGACATGGCTCACACACTTGACTAGCCTAGTAGGATATTCTAATGGGAAGCTCATAAGCACCTTCATTGATGTGCATAGATCATTGGAAAGAAGGCAAAGAGGCGTATATTACTGCCCTCCTTCCCTGAAAACACTTGCTGTGGCTCGCCATAGAAATATCTTGTCTTGTTCACTCACCGCAATTATGTGGGTTTTCTTTGCAATTTTAGATTCACCTGTCAGCTGCAGTAAAGATGATCTTTCCCTTTCGCCAAAGACAGATGCATCGGTGGCTGTTCCGATGGTCTTGGCTGGGATTCTAGCTCCTAACATCCAACATACTGGCTCGCTAGTTAGTTAGCTGATGCACATCTGTTGTGAGTTTTGTGCCCATGGACAAAACAGTATGCCAGATTCAAGAAGATTTAGGTTTGGATTGAGGTAAATTTAGGAGGTAGCTTAAGCAGAGCATGACAAAACACCTTATCTTCCTGGTGGAAGCAATCCCCAATTCAAGCACATGTTTTAGCAATGTGCATGGATAGTTATACATTTGTCCATTCCCACTCCCTACTTTCATCTGTCTATGTTCTTAGCTCCCATTATTGTATGTCAGAATACGGCATGGTGTTTAATGAAGTTAGCCCCACAATTCCCTTTTGAAGGAGAGAAAACTAAGTATTTAGGCTACTTATTGCTTATGGCTCCAAGTTCTTTAATCCCGTCAGTTCTCTTGGCTACTTGTTTCTGTGTGCGCTACCCCTGCCAGTTTGGTGCTCCACCGAAATTGGATTGTGGCTACATTTCCATCAGAGAAACACCCACTGAAGAAAGATGGGAAGCAGCCAGGCAGCTGGCAAAGAGGCAGGTGTTTTTTCAGCTGAGGTGCTCAAAAGAGCATCTTGAAATCCTAAAAAATATGCAACCTTGAGTATTTCCATTGGACGCTTCATTTCCCTGGTCCATGTCTGTAGTGCATGTCATGGGAAGGAGATGATGTGGCTGACTGACATTCTATCTGCTGTACTGTTCTGTGTACAAGAAACTCACTCCCTGCTCTAGGAGGAACAAAAAAACAGGACTATGTAGCACTTTAAAGACCAACAAGATGGTTTATTAGGTGATGAGCTTTCGTGGGCCAGATCCACTTCCTCAGATCAAATAGTGGAAGAAAATTGTCACAACCATATGACAATGCTCTAGGAGGAGTAGCTTTGAGCCAGCTGCCATTTGCTCTCATGTCAGATGAATGCTGCAAAGTGACATTTGAAATGCATGGAATTACAGTGACTTACACCTGCAAAGGATCTGGGGCTATTTCCTCTTTATTGTCCCGACTCTGAAATAATTATCTAACCCTTAAATACCTGTTTGTCCCTTTGTGCATGAGGAAGACTTAGCAACATTTGCTGACTCATGTCAGTAGATTTCCTTAAGTTCTCTTCACTCCATTTTCACAGCTTCTCCCAATGGAGATCCAAACCCAACAACATTGGAGTCATGTTTTCAACTTGAAGGAGCAAGCTCAAATTCGGGAAAACATTCTAAACAATCTTGCCATAGTGTATCTCCTCTCTCTCTCTATCTCTATCTTTCTCTGGCAAAGTCTACACTAGGGAAGAAAGTCAGCCTAAGATACACAACTCCAGTTATGTGAACAGCGTAGCTGGAGTCAACGTAGCTTACGTCATACTTCCACAGCATCCCCACTGCAGGAGGTTGATGGGAGAACATTCCCATTTTCTTCCCTGACTCCTCATGACCTGGTGGCATACCGGAGTCAACACGGGTGCAATCAGTAGTCAATTTAGCAGCTCCTTAACTAGACCCACTAAATTGAACCATGGGAGAGCAGTCTCCACAGCATATAAGTGGAGACAAGCCCTCAGTTAGCAGCAATGATCAACTGATAAAGTGTATTATGTAGAAATGTTGTTTATTAAACCTAAAGAAATAATTGTCAAGAATGAAAGACTTTAAAGGCATCATTGTAAAATGGCCTCATTTCCTCTCCATAAAGAAGGAAATATGACCCTACTGAGAGAGAGACTGTGCATGAAATTAACACGTTTTGCATTTCTACAAGTGACAATGACACTGAGTGAGTCTTACAATTGTACCTTTCACCTTCACCTCATTTTGTTTTTGTGCTGATGATTCCATCCCCAAAGAGTCGTTTTGAGTTAAGATTCGATCACGGTGAACTGGGTTGGAAACAGTGGGCTAAGAAAACAATGTTTTGTGCTGCAAATTGTATCTTAACTATGCTTATTTCTGAAATGCAATACAAAAAACTGAAGCTGTTTCAGGAAGATAGATATAGATTAGATATATAATGGCACTGGGTTTCAAAGAGTCACAAAAGAAACTGAGTAACTTGAAGCAAAATTAGAATGATTTACAGGACAGTATTTTTCCATTCACCTTTTTTGCACTATTCCCTCCGATTTAAACAGCCTAATTCGGCCCAAGCAATAATGACCTATAAATATTCATGATTTTGTTTTTAAAATTAAAATAACAGCTGTTTCAAAACATCTGCAATCTGTTTTCAATGCTTCAGTAACATTTAAATTAACTGTAACTAATACAATAAACCACTATTAGGGGTAATGATAATGAAAGATGCTTATTAGGAGACATGAACAACATGGTATGGAGAGAGAAAAACAACTGTCAGATTCAAAAGTTTCTTGGAACTTAAATTCACCTTTATGTGAAAACTTTACATAGCATCATATCAGCTGCTGTTTCACTTAGCTTGGGTCTTTGTCAAGTTTCTGCATTCAGAAGGTAATATACTGCACAGGTGCTGTAAACTCTTTGGGAATTTGTAGTAGTCTGTCATTTCCTAGTAAATGCAGCCTCTTAAAGCAGTCAGCTTGTAGTTCTATTGCTGCTCTTGCATCAGATGCACAGACTGTAACACTTTGCATTCATGATAATGAGTAGTCCTGTGACATCTTTGGGTATGTCTACACTACCCCGCTAGTTCAAACTAGCGGGGTAATGTAGGCATACCGCACTTGCAAATGAAGCCCGGGATTTGAATTTCCCGGGCTTCATTTGCATAAGCGGGGCGCCGCCATTTTTAAAACCCCGCTCGTTCGAACCCCGTGCAGCGCGGCTACACGGGGCACGAACTAGGTAGTTTGAACTAAGTTTCCTAGTTCGAACTACCGTTACTCCTCGTGGAATGAGGAGTAGCAGTAGTTGGAACTAGGAAGCCTAGTTCGAACTACCTAGTTCGTGCCCCGTGTAGCCGCGCTGCACGGGGTTTGAACGAGCGGAGTTTTAAAAATGGCGGCGCCCCGCTTATGCAAATGAAGCCCGGGAAATTCAAATCCCAGGCTTCATTTGCAAGTGCGGTATGCCTACATTACCCTCCTAGTTCGAACTAGGAGGGTAGTGTAGACATACCCTTAGAGACTAACAAATATATTGGTGCATGAGATTTTGTGGGTAAAACCCACTTCATCAAATGAGTTGGAGTGGAAATAAGAGAATCCAAGGTATCTATAACAGCAAAAGCAGTTACCTGTCAATTGTAGGATCCCTGTTAATGAGGCTGTTCATGAAGCTGGATGTGTCCCATTCATAACTTTTGATGTGAAAATGTGAATGTTAAAGGCAGGAGAAATTGGCTTTGTAGTGTGTTAACCAGTTAATATCTTCATTCAAGCCCAGCTTGACAGGGTTAAATTTGTAAATGATTTGCAGTCCAGCAGTCTCTCCCTGTACCTGGGTGGTGAAATTCCTTTTTAGAAGAATCACTACTTTTAAATCCATTGAGTGTCCAAGTAAGTTAAAATGTTCCCTTGCAGGTTTATGTGTGTTACCATTTCTCAATTCTGATTTGTGCCCATTGATCCTGTCACATAGGCTATCTGGTTTGGCCAATATACATAGCAGAAAGGCATTGCTGGCACTCGATAGCATATATCACATTAGCGCATGTGCAGTTGTATGAACCCCGGGTGTTGTGGTTTATGTGGTTAGGTCCTGTGATGGTGTCACTTGTATAGATGTGTGGACAGACTTAGCAACAGGCTTTGTTGCAGGTGTAGGTTCCTGGGTGAGTCTATCTGAGGTGTGGTGTGTGGCTGCTGGTAAGTATTTGCCGTTAGGGGGGTTGTCTGTAGGCGACAATTGGCCTGTCTCATCTGATGAAGTGTTTGCATTGTTTTTAAAGTTACAGACTATCACAGCTACCCCTCTGAGACTTTTTATTAGTATTCATAGTGTAACAAAGCTGCGGTCAGCTAAGCATGCCTGGAGGTTGCTGTGTCACACACTATGGTCCCACAAAACATCACTGCACCAGTAGGTCCAGAACTTCCACCCCAAATATTGCAGATCCCTTCCACAGGAGCAAAAGGTGGATCCCCATGACCTATAAACAGTACAGAGACTAAGACCACAGATAAGTAGTTCTGATTCTGCTCAGTTGAGAGCGTGTGTGCGTGTGCGCATGCATGCACACACACTCCCCCATTTCATTACTGTATCACAGTCCCACCCGGCGTCCTAAACAGTTAACTGGAAAGAGGTATTGTATCCTTGCTGGAACTTTTCTCCCCATAGCCAGAAGATATTACATCATCCCCATCTGTGTCTGATTCAGGGTCAAAGGTCAAGGTCAAGGTCAGGCACATGGTGCTCTCTTCTAGGAAGTTTCTGTCATTTCTCCTGACTGCTCACTAAAGGCTGACATTTGGCATTGGGCTGTATGAGAACCACATGCTGCTAGGATCCCTTTCTCTGCATCTGGAGTGCACTCTCTCTCTCTCTCTGGCCCCAGTTGGAAGGTTTGCTGCTGTGGAAAAGTTTTCCCCGTGTCATTGTTTAAGGTCAATCAATCATAAATCGCCTTGTGTCAAAGCTGTATTTAAACGTGGAACTAAAACCAAAACTCCAACAGAGGCACATTTTCAGGTCCAGTACCTAATAGGAAGGGCCAGGGTGGAGTCACGGGGCTTGGGTTAGCTCTTATCTGGTGACTGAGATCGAAAGAAATGTTCTGTGTTAAAATCCGTTTATCAGTCAAATAGATTCAGGCTGTGCTTAGCTGTGAGACCTGCTAACACTGCCACATGGTAGTGTAACCGCCACCAGGCAGATTTGAACCTGGGACCTCTGGAGCTGAGTATAGGAGCCTCTACCATAAAAGCCAGCTGGCTCCCAGCCCATGCTGTAGAGGTCTCTTGGTCTTAACTGTTGCTGTGGTCTAGATACCACATGCATTGCTCAGTAACCACACTAGGGCTATGTCTACACTCGCGGCTTCTTTCGCGAGTAATATGCAAATGAGGCTAAGCGTGGAATATCACCGAGCCTCATTTGCATACCTAATGAGCCACCATTTTTTTCAGAAGAGGCTCTTGCGCAAGAAGGAGCGTCTACACTGCCCCTTCTTGTGCAAGAAAAACCCTCTTGAACAATGCCTTTCTTCCTGAAAAATAATAGGTGTAACGGCATTGCGCAAGAGGATTTTTCTTGCGCGAGAAGGGGCAGTGTAGACGCTTCTTCTTGTATGGATCCCAAGCACTGTGTGATCGGACCTAGCTGCTCCAGAAACACTGGCGCGTGAGTCTTAGTTACAATAAGATCCATTTCAACTGCTCTGTTAACATAAAGGGGCCCATGCATTGGGGGAAGTAGCCCCCTGAGAATATCCTCTGTGCACTGGGCGCCTCTGGGCAGAGTAGAGCTGGCATATGCATGCTAAGATGGCTCAACTCTCAGCTACTGGTAAAAGGGGTGAAGAGGGGTCATGGCTGAAGTCCCCTGCATTTCAAATATTCTTTGTTTCCTGGGGTCTGTAAGGAGTTATAGGAAGCAAAACATAAATTAGACGTTAAATTTATTCAAACATAAATTGAAAGCTTACTTGAGCTTCACCTTGATCATCGTATTGAATGCAGGAGTGCGAGGTGATTCGTTATTATGATGCATCAGTAACTTCCCCTAGCCTGCGCAATGTGGCCCAAGAGGTTCTAAATGGAAATCTCCCTGGATTTAACAGCTGCTGAACTCTGTGTGTTGTAATGTGGAACCAAAGCTTTTAGCACTTCAGAAGGTTCCAGTTCATAGTATAAAAAAAGTCAACGTTGACTCAATTGCTGAGTTACTGATCCTTCCTTTCCCATAATCCTTTACACTATTAGCCAATGATCACTTACTTAAAAGGGCAATAGCCTTGGGTGTAAATGTTTAAAAAAGTTATCTAAAGCTGAGGTCATTCCAAAGGTAGCAAGGAGTGCTACTGTGATCTTCAGTGTTGTCTTCAAGTCATCATTGCCAAGTCCAAGTCGAGTCTCAAGTCACTACAGTTCAAGTCTCAAGTCGAGTCTCGCGTCCCTAAAGTCACTTTCGAGTCAAGTTGCAAGTCTTAATTTAAAAAATGTCAAGTCACTTTTGTACAAGCCATCAATATCGGCATTTTCGGACAATTTTTTCACCAAGTCGCTCTAACAAAATTAGCAAGTCTCAAGTCGAGTCTAAAGTCAAAAACAATGAACCCAAGTTGAGTCTCAAGTCGAGTCACCTAGGCGACTTAAGTCGGATTCAAGTTCAAGTCGTGGGACTCGAGTCAACAACTCTGCCGGTATGTAATTTATGGACCAAAAGGGAGAGCAGGGAAGGGGCATTTGTTACCCCTAAAGGCTACAAAGCCTGTGGAGCTTACTCTAAAGTGGGGTTCTGGCTGGGTTTAAACTAGGGTGACAAGATAGCAAGTGTGAAAAATCGGGACGGGGTAATAGGTGGCTACACAAGAAAACGCCCTTGTTATAAGGTGGGGATTGTATTTACTCTGTTCGCTTTGTGATGTTGCATGTGATTTCTACTGTCCTGTACAGTAATGCTGTGGGGTTGCCTCAGTTTCCCTGGGCACTGCCCCAGGCTGCTCCAGCCCAGCACATACACAATGGCCCAGGCTGTCTGTAACCTGAACCGGGGAGGAAGGGCATGTGACCAGGTGACTCCTTTTACCCAGGAAACTGGACAAAGGAGGAGAGTGGGGCTGCCTGCAGGGCTGGGACCAGTGGCTGAGTGTGTGAGTGAGTCGGGGCTGGCTTAGGATACAGGGAGGGGACCCAGGGCCCTGGCCCTCCTTCCCCCAAGATGGATGGTACTGACTGCCTCTGGTTCCTGTGCTAACAAGTCTGTTCTACATTGTATCCCTGGCTGCAGAGGGGGGTGCAGGGCCCAGAACCTCCCCTCGCCTCAGTTCAGCCCTAAATGTCAGGACTGTCCTTATAAAATGGGGACATCACTGGTGTTAAAGAGAGAGCAGGGCAGAGCGCAGTGTAAATTTGTAAATTCTTCCCTGGTTCAGCCACACTCATGGGGTCTGTGAGGTCCTGGGTCTTTAAATGATATAGGGGGAGGGGCCTCTGTGTCCCCTCCCCTGGTCAGCCAAGTCTCACTTTCTAGTCAGCTTCACTTTTGGATCTAGGACAATAAAGCCAGGCCAGGCAGCAGCTCCCTAAGTTCGTCTCTGCAGTGGCCCCAGGCCCCCAGAACATTGACAGCGAGGGCTTTATAGCCCATCAGTATCCAGTGTGCACAACGCCTTGCCCAGGAGGCGAAAGAGTCAGCAAGGAATATACTTTAGTCACGGGGATACAGTTTGTCTGGAGACGCAGGAGGACTGCTGCATTTTGCTCCTGGGACAGAGTGAACCAGCCAGCTAGAGAGGAGGGCTTCAGGCAGATGAAGAGAGAAGTTCTGCACTGACTGCTGGAACTGCTCAAACCAAGAGCAGGGATGTGGAAGCAAAGAGCCACCTTTGCTGACCCCATGTAAGCAGGTAAGCCGGCAAAGAGCGGAGCCTCCACTAAGGGCTTACAGCCAGCAGGGGGAGCCTACGGACAGCCAAAGGAGTGCAGAAGCGCCCGGCCAGCAGAGGGCGCAGTAACAAAAAAGACCGTCCGGGCGGAAAAGGCAACCAGGAGGCCTGCGCGCCCGCCGGAGAACAGAGACGTGGCTTTTGCAAGAATGCAGGAGAGACTGGCCAAAGCTGTGAATTGTGGGAGCTGTGCACCAGCATTTATAACCTGCAACGCCATGCTGGGAGGACAGCAAGTTTCAAACTTGCGGACAGCGATGAGGCAGCGGTGGTGTCTGGAGCTCCACGTGGAGCACTCAGGGCAGTGCTAAGGGCTGCTTGGGGGAGGCACGACGCCCCCCAAGAGACATTGAGGGCTGCCTAGCCCCAGGCCTGCACCTCCCGCCCAACGCCCCACCCCTTCTGAGGTCACAGAACAAGCCCTTCCTCCCCCGCCTTGCCAGGGGCCCATGAGGAACAGTATCCGTTCCATCGGCAACTTCAGGGAAGCGGTGAGTCAGTACCACAGTTCGATTGGTGCACTAAGGAAGCTGTCGGAGAACTGTCCGTTCAGACTAACACTAAGGGATGCTCTGCATGACCATTTCGTCCAGAAGAAGATATTGACAGTATCAGCACCTGCATTCCAGGAGGCAGTTCAAATCGCATCTCGGGAAATTAGTCTGAACGAAGATGCTCACCTAGTCTGAACGAAGCAAGACAGAGGACCTCAGGAACATAAGGAACAAACTACACGTGCTGAGAAGAACTGCTGTCCATGCCAGGTTATTTGCAGAAGATGCCAGAAGAAAAGAGACATCACCATGATCTGTTTAGGTTGGACATTAGGGTGGAGGTTCAGGTTGGACATTAGGGTGGTTAAGCACTGGAATAAGTTGCCTACAGAGGTTGTGGACTCTCCGTCATTGGAGATATCGAACAGCAGGTTAGTCAGACATCTCTCTGGAATGATCTAGGTGCTTGGTCCCGCTGTGAGGGCAGGGGGCTGGACTTGATGACCTCTCTAGGTCCCTTCCTGTTCTCATATTCTATGAATCTGTGATGAAGGCCATAGCCCAGAGTTGACTGGAGTCTGACAAAGACACCAAGAGACAACTCGGTAGATGGCTGGAAAAACTGTGGTGCTGTGATTTCACTATTATAGGCCTAGGCACAAGCATGACCATGCTGAAGCCTTGTCTTTGTAGCTTTATTGTGGACCTAATTACAAACTCTGCCCTAAGCAGGAGAGCAAGGAATTGAATGCTTGAGGAGATGGGTATCCTTGGGAAGAGACTGCTGTCTCTTCTCATCCCATCACTTATAAAAATGCAAATACTTCTGGTTCATTGGCTGGAACTGTGGAGGGGGGACTGTAGGAATAGACTCCAGAGCAACTAAGAACTTCCCAAAGAGAGGAACCTAATTTCCAAAGAACATATGATTGGAGCATCAGCTGGCAAATGCAGCTACTCTAGAATGCTGTGATCCCTGACAATTCCACAGAAAAACGTTCTGATCAGAGCGGAAACTTGGAGTTTGAAGAGGAAATATTGTATAGCAGAGGGGAGGCATCTGTGGATGATGGGTACCAGTACCATCGGGGTGTAGCAGAGAACCTCAGAGCCCCTTTTTTTAGTATACGTATTGATTTTAAAATTACCAGATGTTTTGAAGCAGCAAAAATCTTAGCCCAAGCAAGAAAAACATTCTGTTGGGTAAAATGCAGGCAGGCTGTGGCAAAGAGGTGCTAGAATGAGATGTTTTCACTGCAAAGAAGCAACTCCCAAGACTGGGAGAGCCCCTAGACAGCAGTGCTTGGGTCAAGCTGGCAATCAATATTTGCTGGTAACATTGGACTGTTGGACAAACTGTCCGAAAGCTAGTCCAGCAAGAAATCAAAAGGCTGTGGCTGTAGCTGCGGTCCTCGTGAAGGGATTCGTCACTAGCTCCCAGGTGAGTTACACACAGACTAGATTTTGAATCCAAAGTCTTTCTGCAGGTTTGTGAGATTCTAAGGGGACACAGCTTGCATGGCCTTAGCATTTCCACAACTGATGGGTGGCAGAAAGCTGGAGCAGGACTCTAGGAATTCAGCTGGATACTTTTGTAGCATAGCCCCAAGAGACTGGGACCAGCATAGTTGCCAACTTCTCCATTAGCTGCGAGTGCATGGCCCTATCCCACTCCACACACTTCCCAGCCTCTACCCCGGCCTGACCCTTCCTGCCCCTGTCCTGTCTCCACCCTGCCCCCACTACACCCCTTCCTCCAGCCCTTAGCCCCTTTACTGCATCTTCCCGGTCTCCTTTCCCAAGGCTGTCACGTCCCCCTTCATCCACGTGCATCCCAAACACGGCAAAACAGTTGTTTCATGATGGGGATGTGGAGGAGGAAGGGGAAGGAGCTGGGAAGAGCAGGAGGAGGAGCCTGGCTGCCGGTGGGTGCTGATCACCTGTTAATTTTTCCCCATAGGTGCTCCAGTCCCGGAGAACCCACAGAGTCAGTGTTATGGGGACCAGCTTTTCCCATTCCATTGGATAGCTTATAGAACAGCTGTCAATGAGAGCGCAGTGTGCACACCTCCTATGGAGGCATTAACCGAGGACGCCAGAAAACCTCTTGAGTGGCATTTTTGCAGAGAAACAAATGAATCCAGACCATTTTGACTATGTAGAGACCCTGACAAGCCAAAACGGAAACGTCTCACACTTTTGCTAGAGGCAATATGAAGATGGATGCAAGTTGAAAATGCTGTACGGCAGAATCGTGCAATCATAGGAATAAGGGCTGGAAGAGATACTACCCATTTTGTTCGCTAAGCCATAAAAAAACATCTGACTCACACCACACACAAGACTGACCTTTTAGCATCTCAGAAGGCAGGGCCCTGCACTGTCACAGTTCACCTTTGCTGACTACTTTTTTAGTACAGTTTTTGAACCAGTTGTGCACCCAACATATAGTAATTAAACCCGGGCCACATTTCCTCATTTATTTATGAGCATGTCAGTGGGACTATGTCCAAAGCCTTGCTAAAATCAAAATATATCACACACGGAGCATACATAGCCTCCCCTTTTCCACTAAGCCAGTAACGCTGTCAAATAAGGAAATTAGGTTGGTCTGGAATGATGTATTCTTGACAAATCCATGTTGGCTATTACTTATTACCCTATTATCCGCTAGGTGCTTACAAATGTATTGCTTAATAATTTGTTCCGGTATTTTTCTTGGTGTCAAAGGTAAGCAGGCTGATCTATAATTCCGTGGGAATGACGGAAACTTTTATAGAAGGGAGCTGGTCTGGTTCCCCAATCCTACAAGGAAGAAGGGTGGGGAACCTAAGCTGGAAGGCCCTTAGGAAGGATTGTCCTGACCTAGATAAATGCAGTAGTGTAAAGGATACCGCTGAGGCCCATGACTCACTCCAACATTATCCACAGGGATCATTTGAGAAGGTATCCGGGAGATAGGATTTCAGCATAACTAGCCTGGGAAACTGACAACATAGTTGTGGAAACTGAGGCAGGAAAAATAGTCACAGAGGTGAATTTCCCATTAGAACAAAATGGGCAGGGTCTATCTCAGCCAAACAACAGACACTTTTCAAGTGTCCAGATTCTGGGCTCCAGATCACGGCCAAAATCTACCCTGCAATTTTTCAGCCCTGCAGCCCAAGCCCCGCAAGGCATAGAGGGCTGGCACAGGCAAGCCCAGCATGTTTAATTGCAGTGCAGACATACCCGTAGGGACAATGGGAGAAGCTCAGATGGGGAGGGAGGTTATACCTCGCATTAAAACTCATTGAATCTAGTGGGTTTAATCAATGCCCTTCATTTTGTGTAGCTGTAAGAAACAATTAGCCTCTTTCTAGCAGTCTCCACCCAAAACAATGGTATAGGCAAGTCCACCCAGCTCCTAGAGCAATGTCGATGGAGGGCCTTGCTGTGTATTGTTTTAAGGCGGGATGTGCATGGGAGTGAGCGTGAGAAACTGCACAAGGATAGAAGTATACGGAAACAGACTCAGGACTCATCTACACTGTCTGGTGCTGTTCAGCAGTGAAACTTTCTGGCTCAGGGGTGTGAAAAAACATCCCCCAATGCAGCAAGTTACCGCACTGTACAGTGCCAGCGTGAACTACGCCCCTCACAGAGGACGTTTACATAGCCCTGGTCTACATTAGAACTTAATTTCAAAATACACCCCCGCCAAAGTTGAATTTATAAACGGAGCATCCACGCTACAGGCTGCAGAATTCGAAATCTGTACTCCTGCTTTTCTTCAGAAGTAAAGCTAATTCCGAAATAGTTATTTCAAAATAATGGTCGTGTGGACACACCAGTGCCACTATTTTGAAATAACTACTCTCATTCGAACTAATTACTCCCCAATGCTTCCTGGGGCTCTAAGTCTGAAGTAGCACGTTCATATTAACAGAGCCTGCCTCGGCCTAATGTCGAGGCTTCCCCATAGTGTGGACATGCTAGTTTGAATTTGTTAAATTGGGAGTTATGTCTAATTTACTAATTTTGAAATAGTTTCCTAGTGTAGATGTGGCCTGTACAGACCGCACGGAGAGCTCTCTCCGCTGTTCATGCTGTGGCCACGCTTTCAGCATAAAGGGCTGACTTAAAGGGCTGACATTCAACTGATAAGTGTAGACAAAGTCTCAGAAAGAAGCTCCAGATGCAGAAAAGATACATGAGGTATGTTGTGCTGGAAAAAACATCGAAGAGAGTCTGGTGAAGGCTAAAAAGAGCCTTCGAGAGAGGTGAGCAAAGAAGCTATTTTTGGTGACTTGGCTCCACTTGAGTGCCTGGAAACGGCTTTGTACTTGTTTGTATTGAAGGTACTAACCTGATGCAATCATCAGTTTCTCTTTCAAGCAAGAACAACCTGCAAGATCCCAATTTTTTTTTTGGGGGGGGAGCTGTTCAGATCAAAAGGAGGTGGAGAGACCATAATTTTACCTAATCTTATTCTGGGAAATGGTCGATCAACTGTAGCTGAAAACTTTCAAATAAAATTCACCCAAAGGCAGACACACAACTCTGAAAACTTCAGCCTGAAATGTTTGGCAAAGTTATAAGTAACTGAAAGCAGGGTTTTATTTTGGGAAGTGTCAGGCAAGCTTAATTAGAGGTGAGGCTACCTGCTATAACACACACAACATTAATAACACAGGCTCTGGGCACTAAGAAACCTGGGATATAAAACACCATCCACAGCCGCAATACTATCACTATTTCTCATCCTAATAAAACAAAAAAAAAAAAAGCATTTGCCATAAATTGCTTTTTTTTTGGTTGTTGTTTCACAGTTTGATTATCTGTCATGATAAGACATTACTTAAAGCAGCGGTGACACTGTCTAATCATTCTTATGAAATATAGACTTCTCTCTCCACTTCAGACAGAGTCATCATTAATACACATTTATGCAAAGCAGAGCCAGTGCTGTCACTGGCTAATCTTTACAAGTATGATAAATGATGTTTATTTTCAGTGATGGAATGAAACACCCGGGCTGACAATAATTGTAATAAAAAGGACAGATCAGCTTCTATAAAGTGATTGAATTACCAGCCGATTGCATTAAAGCCTGTTCTTAGCTCTGTCTAAAAGCTACTGTAGGTGTCCTAAAGCAGCAGGAAATGTCCACCTTCACACGGCCACGCTGCCCTTGACCTGAGGGAATGCAGAGGGACAGGCATGCAGGGGTGGGTCGTCATTTCTGGATGAAGTTTTTGACTCCTGAGACTTGTGTTCGTTTACAGTAAAGCAATGTTTCCCCATCTCAGATAGACCGTCACACTTCCCCTTCCTCCAGCAGAGTGTAGGGAAGTTATACAGCTCCACTGAGAACACCGGAGACGAACCAGGTGGCTCATTCGAGTCACTGATATGCCCTGCATGATGAATCCTGGAAGAAATCAGTCTTAAACTTACTGCTCATGGCTGCAAGGCAGGTGAAAGTCATCCATGTGTTAGAGGCCAGCACAAAGCCAATGTAGCATTTCAATACCACTTGAGCTCTCAAAATAACAGATCCTGCCAACCCACGAGCTTCCAGGAGCAGTGCGGGGCCAGAGCAGGCAGCAAGCCTGCCTTGGAGCCACTGTGTTGCCGGACTTTTATCAGCATAAAGCCCCCCCCCCCTCCCCCCCAGTTTGGCTTCAGTAACCTCTGGTGAGTTTTAAGCCCAATTCTGGGAGACTCCCAGCAAAACTGGGGGCGGAGGAAGGTTGGCAACCATAACTGTTGTGTGCTGCTCTGATACCCCAGAAGTGGCTGCATTTCAGTCATGGTGGGTTTTTCATGAGTAATCAGTAATGTAGAAAAGAGCTCTCTTCATGCATTAAACATAAGAACATAAGAATGGCCATACTGGTAATACTGGTCAGACCAAAGGTCCATCTAACCCAGTAGCCTGTCTGCCGACAGTGGCCAGCACCAGGTGCCCCAGAGAGGGTGGAACGAAGACAATGATCAAGCGATTTCTCTCCTGCCATCCCTCTCCAGCCTCTGACAAACAGAGGCCAAGGACACCATTTCTATCCCCTGGCTAATAGCCTTTTATGGACCTAACCTCCATGAAATTATCTAGCTTCTCTTTAAACTCTGTTATAGTCCTAGCCTTCACAGCGGCCTCTGGCAAGGAGTTCCACAGGTTGACTATGCTCTGTGTGAAGAAGAACTTTCTTTTATTAGTTTTAAACCTGCTACCCATTGATTTCATTTGGTGTCCTCTAGTTCTTCTATTATGGAAACTAATAAATAACTTTTCTTTATTCGCCATCTCCACACCACTCATGATTTTATATACCTCTATCATATCCCCCCCTCAGTCTCCTCTTTTCTAAACTGAAATGGCCAGTCTTCCATGCTGAAGCGCTGTAGCCTGAGACAGAGTAGCTTGGATTCCAAACCCGCCACGTGTCACACCAGACAAGGTCCCTCCTGAACCCTGAGGCTCTTTCTCCAGTTCCATTCCTTGTACCACACTATGGAGACTACGTCTACACTGGCCCCAAATTCCAGAAAAGGCATGCAAAGCAGGTAAGTCAGAATAGGGAAATCCGCAGGGGATTTAAATATCCCCTTCGGGATTTAAATAAACATGTCCGCCGCTTTTTTTCCTGCTTGGGGAAAAGCCGGAAAAAAGCATCTAGACTGGCGCAATCCTCCGGAATAAAGCCCTTTTCCGGAGGATCTCTTATTCCTACTTTCAGCGGCGGACATGTTTATTTAAATCTGCGGGGGATATTTAAATCCATAGATTTCCCTATTCTGACTTACCTGCTTTGCATGCCTTTTCCAGAATTTGGGGCCAGTGTAGACGTAGCCTATGTGTCTACGGTTGGTAAAGCTCTGGAAGAGTCAAGGTGCTGTCATCAATATTATTGACACACCTTGGATGCCGTGTCAGGTAGGCACTCAAGGTGCCATTTATTGTTCTGCAATAGCAGTGGTTTGGTTTTGGATAGAAGGAAAGTACATCTTCCAACTGAACCTTTGTCAGTGTGTTAACAACATGCCAAGATGCCTGTGAGGATTGATGTTATGTCTTTGCTTTACTTGATATGCAAGCGTTTCCCAGGAGGATGCTAATTAATACCTTGCTACTGGTTGCTTTGCCTTGTTTGGTCGCCATAATCCATGTGCAGAGTCAGTATGGCGTTTAGTGAGTGTTAAATTGTGGATCAGCCATGGGACTGGGAGGCAGAGGGCCTTGTTTCCAATGCTGGCTCATAGTGGGTATTGCGCCACTGCAATTGGGAGCTGTGATGGCAGCATATGCAGACAGAGTATGTGCCCCGGGGCTTTGTGTTTCAGAGACGAATCTGTGCCACTGTCCCTGCTCTAGGGGCTATGTGGCTATTTTTACTTGAGCTAACTCTAATGTAGCTAGGTCAAAGCTAGCTCCAGCATGCTGCATTCGCACCTGCTGAGCATGGTCAGACTCTTTATGCATAAAATCCAAATGCTGGGGCACGCAGAGTTGGGGGACCTAGTGGCAAGAGAATTGTGTGTGAATATCAGACTGGATGTGAACGGATTTTCAAGACTGGAGATCCCATGACATTTATAACTGCATTTCTCGGCAGATTAACTTGTATTTTCTTTCCTTTAGCGTCACACATCTGAGAACTGAATTCTTTTTCTCTAGGAAAGATCCTCATTCATGCTGCAGAATCAAACAGGCTGTTGTACTTCAGAACCTGGCTCTGTAACGCTGTGGCTGGTGAGTTCTAAGCGTTCCTTTTGAAATAGCGACACTCTCTAAAATTGTCCATTCAGCTTTGGGCAGGGTCCATCTGCAAGAGACAGATAAATTGAGTTCCATGCACTGTCTGAGCTGTATAGATCTAGGGGCGGAATTTCAGATTTTGATGGGGGGATGACCTATGCATGCCATGACGGGAGGGGGAAGAGTGAGAACATGACAGTGAGAACATGGGGTGGACTAAGGACTGAGATTTCAGCAGTATTGCTGAACATGCTCAGTACAAGCCAAGCACCAAATGTGCGGGGGAAGTAACCGCATCTGCTCTTCCCCCTCACACATCTTCTCTATCCAAGGGCTACCAAGGCACAGGAAAACTCTACTTTTTTGGCAGACAACTTAGCAGTTAGCGGGCAGGAGCACTGTATCTAATTCCTATCTAAAAGAAAGAAATTTAAATACATATTAGACCCACTCAGCTCTAATACTAACATATTCTGACATCTTGTGGCAAGTCACTTATGGAACACTGGTTAGCCTTAACATTTTAATGTATATTCTTCCTTTGTTACTAACTCTGTGGAGAGACAGAAGGAGACCCCTATCAGGACTCCTTAGCTCTGGAAGGGGAGTGGGATCCAGTGCTTACAGTAGGGGGCAGATATATTTCAGCTCTATGTAAGAGCATCAGAATGACCATACTAGGTCAGACCAGTGGTCCTTCTAGCCCAGTATCTGGTCTTCCAACAGTGGCCAATGCTAGGTGCTTCAGAAGGGCTAAACAGAAGAGGCAATCATCATGATATAGCCCCTGTCGCCTATTTTGTTTGTTTGAAATCTGCTGCCTATAAATTTAATTGGGCCAGCTTCTTATGTTATGTTAGCGAAGGAAGGAATAACATTTCCTTATGCTATTTTTTCACACCATTCATGATTTTCTAGTCCTCTAAAATATCCCCCTCATTACTTTTCTAAGCTGAAAGTCTCAGTCTTGTTAATCTCTCCTCGTATAAAAGCTGTTCCTTACCCCTAATCATTCTGGTGCCCTTTCTGTACCTTTTCTAAATCCCATAGATGTTTTTTTAGATGGGGTGACCGGATCTGCATACAGTATTCAAGATGTGGGCATACAATGACTTTATATAGAGGCAATCTGGTATTTTGTCTTATTATCTATTCCTTTCCTAATGATTCCCAATATGCTGTTAGCTGTTTAGTTTTTAGACTGCTACTGCACATTGAACAGATGTTTTCACGGAACTATCTACAAGGTTTCCAACATCTTTTTCTTGAGTGGTAACAGGTATTTTAGACCCCATCATTTTTGTATCTTTATTTAGGATTATATTTTCCCATGTGCATTACTTTGCACTTACCAACACTGAATTCCATCTGCCCTTGTGTTGCCCAATCACCCAAGCTAAATCTACACTGCAGACATATTTTGGGATACCGGAAATGTCCCAAAATAGCTATTCTGCATCTTTTAAGCATGCCCATTATTTTGAAATATAACAGGTTTGCTACTCCGATGTCTCTGTAAACCTCGTTCCACAAGGGTTAAGGGATGTTTCAGAATAGTGCTTTATTTCAAAATTACCTCAAAATAAACTATGCATTTTGCGCTATGCAAATTGTATAGCTTATTTCAAGGTAAGGATGCAGTATAGACACCCCGCAGTGTTGTGAGAACACTTTGTAACACTTTGCAGTCAGCTTTGGATTAGACACTGTTTACCTCTTTTTCAAGAACATTTATGAGAAGTTTAACAGCAGTGGTCCAAATGTGGATCTCTGAAGCACAACACTTATATCTACTTTCCCCCACTTCCTATCTTTTAAGTGGAGTACCTGGCAATGTTTTCATTGCTCTAACAATACTCCAATTGCTTGAATGCCCAGCCTTTTGTTGTTCTCCGTCACCCTACCTCCCTCTTTTTAGAACAAACTCCCTGCCCCAAACGCAAAGCTGCAAGCAGCTCAGACTCTGTTGCAGTTAAGAACTGCCTCTGGAGTCCGGGCATGGGCTTTAAGGTGACCTCAAGTATGAAATCCAGGGGCTCCAACTTGGGAGGGGGCTACTGCCTCCCAAAGACCCCCATAAATAACACCTTTGTATGGATCCTGTGGCACTTTTTATGAGAGAAAAGTGTGTCTGATGCATTGGGCATGTGACTCCTCTTCCTTCCTGTATGGCTCTGCCAGGGGCCTATCCGAGGCTGCGGGTCTCTCCTCCCGGGAAGTTATGCAATTCTGACATGGTTTGGGAGGAAAGCTGCTGAATTAGTAGGACCTGAGCCTGCAAAGAGATGAGCAGATGCATGATTCTGTGCCTGGGAGCATTCTCGTAGATTTGAATAGGGCAGCTCTGTGCATAAAAGTATTCACGTGTGTAAATCTTCACAGACTTAGAGCCTCAGTCATTAGGAGAGGTTAAAATAAGAAAGGCTAGTGCGAAGGCTCCCCCTTTCTTTGCTAAAAGTGATGGGGAGCTCCCTTTTGTTCCCCAGTGGGGTACGCCAATGCTCCTCTGCAGTTCCTCCTACCCCAGTCTGTCTTGTCTGGTGTACTGAGACCGCCTCCCACTCTTTTACCCTGGCTATTTGGTATTACTACCAGATAGCCAGAGCAATAAGGATGCCAATTGTAGCAAAGTTTCATCATATTGCTCCTCTCTCTTTGGGGCAAACTGTACACTAGTATGTGAAATGATGTATATGCTATGCTGTCTAGACACAGCGATCACAGTTAAATAAAGCGCAAGAGACATAACTGTAAATAAACTGCTCGGTTCTGTCTTAATGCAATTGTAAGTGGGGTTTAATGTAGACTAAGCTTTGATCCAATGTGCAGAAAGGTGCCAATGGTTCTTGATGTCTGCATAGAATCTGTTGTTAGTACTCTTCCTCTCCTAGTGCAAACTAATGGTTCTTATCAGCCTCTTTTAACTATCTAGTGCTAATAGATTATCTGTTGTTTTTCAGTTTTTCCTGTTAGAGACTGGCTCTGCTTTCCCTTTTAAACGTATCTACCTACTGCCTCTTCCCCCCCCCCCCTCCAATTTTTTTCCTTCTTCCCTTCCCTTCCTTCTTCCTTCTCCCGTTTATTCTTGGTTCTGGACAGCCAACACTCCGGTTATCTGAAGAAGTGGGCTGTGCCCACGAAAGCTCATGTTTTGCTAGTCTTTCAAGTGCTCCCAGATTATTTGTTGCTTTTTAAATACAGACTAACTCGGCTTCCCCTCTGAAGCTTACAAAGAAAGGAATAGTGAGACATGTATGTGTAGTCATATTTTTGTGTCGGTTTGTCACATGTAGAACTGAGTAGGAACTGGAATGTCCTTTCTACAGAAAATGTAGATGTTTAATAGTTTTGAATCTGAACAAAAAGATACCATTATAAACTATCACACAGTAAAATGGTGCCTTTTTGTTCTGATTACAAAAATATTGATTGGTGAAAAATTAGCATTTGTATTTTTATATTATAATTTACAAGACAAGATAAAAATACATGTCAAACCAAAACATCATTTTGAAATGAGAAATAGAAATGTTCTGTTCCCGTAAGTTTATTGACATGCTTCGTTTCAGTTTTTTCTGAACAAAACTTTACAGAAATCAGTGCCTGTCAATTTCAACAAATGGTCGTTTTCTGGTGGAAAACTAATTTGTTGAAGAATTCTCCCCCAGTTTTACTTATCTCTTCTGCGAAGGCAATGCGCTTTTACCAGGGGATAATATTTCTTGCCCCTTCCCCTGAACCTCATTTTTCCTTTCTACTGAGTTTTGTCTGAGGCTCCGTCTAAACTGTAGGCTTTTTGCACAAGAAGCTTTTGTCAGAAGAGATCTTCTGCAAAAACTTTTTGTGCAAGATAGCGTCCACACTGCAAAAGTGCATCGAAAAAGTGATGCGCTTTTGTGAAAGAGAGCATCCATACTTCCTGAACACTCTCTCGCTAGTAAGCAGTGATTGCTATGGACAGAATGGCCACCAGGGCACCTGTGCTTTTTCCTCTTCCCTCTTCTTGCGCAAAAACCCCATCTTGCCCGTCCACACACGCCTTTTTGCGCAAGAGCTCTGGTGCAAAAAGGCATTCCTCTTCGAAGAATGAGGATTACCCACTGCGCAAAAACCACTCTGATCTTTCGATTTACTTGCGCAAACACATGCTTGAGGTGTGGACACTCTGCGAGTTTTTGCGGAAAAACTCTGTAGTGTAGACATAGCCTCATGAGTCTCTGAAGCAAGCATTCTGTCAGGCTGCAAATAGAATTTGATGGTCACCACGCCACTAAATGCTATAACGTGCATTTAGCTGAATCTCTGTGTATGTGTACACACACACACACAATATGACATATTGACATACTGCAGTTATGACTGATTTTGTCTTTTCTTCACATCTAGACTTTAGCAAGTTCCTAACCTACAGGGAATGTATTAAAGCTATTTACCTATGGATGGCAAGCAGTTCAGAAAGTATTGCAGGCCCACATTTGGCTCGGAACACTGTAAGTATCTCAGTGTAATAAGGAAAGGCTGGGGTTAATTGCTGAGTGCGATGTGTCTGTTTCTATCCTCAGGTCAGTCCTGAAGTCTGCTCATCAGCAAGAGGAGCTGTCAGTGCACTGATACGCAGTGGCAATGTCATAACACGGGGTCTTTGGAGATTTGGAAGCTGGGAACAAAGGCGAAGGGCTTAGCAGTGGAGACTTTGATACCAGTCAAATATGACATTTTTGACAACCAAGACACATGACTGGTCAATGTCTTAAGGGTTAGTTATGGTGATGGTGCTACTGTGAATCCTGATGTAGAGAGATCAATATCCGCCAATCAAGGAACATCAGGCAAATGAATATTCTTAGTGATGGAGGTTTGTTAGAACTGTATCGGTTTGTAAACAACGGTCTCCACGAGTAACCAATTAATTTCTAAAAAAGGGCTCTTAGGTCCATCAAAAATCTCTGTCCCTGTTGTTGTTTTGACATGCTGCCTTCTAGCAGCGTGGGGCCAAATTGCAATGGCCTTCCTCCCATCATCAGACCAAGGGCAGACACTCTGGCACTTGGGTAATGAGACGACGTTAGAGCTGTACAGAATGCAGCTGGGACGTTCCCACTGCCTGGAGGAGCAGCTGTGCCGCAGTGCGTGAATGGAGTGGTGAGGCTAGGGAACAGCTCAAATACTTCCATAAGAGTTAATTCTATTGTAAGTAGGTGGGAACCACGCAAGAAACAAAACAGAAAAACCAGACCACGCAACAGACAAAAAGGTTCAGAAAAAGGGCAACAAAATGATTAAGGGTTTGGAATGGGTCCCCTATGAAGAGAGATTAAAAAGACTGGTCTGTCATGGTCACGGGGTACGTTCCAAGACAGAGCCTCCCAGACACCTGACACTGGGCAATCCCTTTGTTGACTAGCAAGTATCCGGGATCACAAGTATCCCGGATCTCCTGGGATGTTTTTTAGCCCTAGAGGTAGCAGGGCCGACCACTATAGCACCAGCAGCCTAAGAATCGATGCTTTGACTGCACCTTCTGAGAGCCACACGTGCTTCAGCCTCCCCCCACAATCACAGCTCCTTCCGGGACATGAAGGAACAACCATCCATGGGAATGAGCAGCAGCAAGGTGTAAGGGCGACAGCAGGCAGCAGCATTCAAGGATGGGCAGAGAGCAGCAGCAATACAGGGGCAGGGAAGCCAGCCGGGAGGAAGGAGGAAGCAACGCCGTGCCAGGAGCAGCGTGTACCTATTTCACTCTCCTGGGCTGGAAGGCTTGCACCTGTCCTACCAGCCCAAGTTGACACACTTGAGGTGGGAGGGGTCCCGCATATGCCTCTTTGCCTCGCCTTTATTTTGCAAGCCACACGCCCTTTGCGCTTTCCGGTGCATGAAACGATCCTGCCTGTTCCCACCCAATCAAAGCAGCCGGTTCACAAGCACCACTCTGTTTCTTTGCCCCGCTTTGATGACAAGTGGATTTCCTGGGGAAGAAAACACACTTGAAGTGACAGGAAAAATGTGTGGTATTTGCACAGAACACGCCTGGCTTGTTTGTTTTGGGTGCCAAAGCAGACAGCCAGCTTCCCCGGGCTTCTCTGGGCAAGTCCAGTGAGCAAGGGCAGGGTCGTTTACTTTTCTTTTGCTTGCTGTCATGCTAACCGTTCCTGGCATTTTGCAAGCTAGGAGGGGAAGGATGGGGGGGGAGGGGTAAATTTTTTCCTGCAAATTGTGCAGATCTAGCTTAACTCAAACTCCAGGCTTGAAGAAAGTGCAAACTCCATCTACTTGAACAGGGGTAAGCCCGTTTCTTCCCCAACCCAAACACATACTCCACGAATATGGGGAAATTCATGGCAGTGGCAAGGAACAGGGAGTGAGGATAAACCCTTAAAAATTGCAATTTGCTCAGATGGGACTATTGGGGGGGGGTACCTAAAACAGCTAGTTACATAAGGCGCTAATGATCCACCTTTTGTACATGGTCCCTTAAATCCAGAAGAACCACGCTCCAGATGCTAAGGATCAATTTAACCCCTAGTGTAACCCCAGGGAGAAAGGCTCATGCTGTCAGCCCAACACACTTTTTCTCTTCAGCAAGTAGAGTGGGCCTGTCTCTCAGCTGTTTTGCTCTTGGAGCTTCCCCAGTGGTAGCTGTTGTATTATTACGCTGTGAAACAAATCCAGAGAAATGACTGTAGAAGGTGGAGGAGTCCAGACAAATTTCCTAATCTGGGTGGTTCCAGTCGGCATCCCCTACATTGCCACTGCATTAATCGAGAAGTCACTTCCTGTTCTACGTGGTGCTGTTGTGCAGGAAGTACTCCCACCTGGAAGAGCCATCTGTTCAAGCAAGGCAAGCCTTCCCTAGAGAGATGCTTCGACGGTCCGTGGCCTGAGCAGGAACCGAACCTGAAGCCCTTGGGGCAGAGCTCTTGCCGGTGTCAATCCGCCTCGCTCTGTGTAAATCGACAGAGCAATGCCAGCTTAACGCCAGCTGATGGGCCTGCTGCCCTGAGGGTTCCATTAGCTGTTCATGCAGCTCCATACTCCAGCGGCTGGGGGAAGTCCAGTATAGACACCGGTAGGTCAATGCAAGAATTCTCCCATTGATCTAGCTACTGGCTCCTGGGAGGGTGGGCTTACCACACAGATGGAAAAACCCCTGCCGTCACTGTAGCAGGTGTCCCTTCTCCATATCTGCTGTCAGAGGGCATATAGTGTAGACATAGCCAAAGTAATATGGGAGCTAACTCTAGGTTTAGGATAGACACAATGCTCCTTATTGATTATTGATGTATGACTTGTGCACGCCATTTTCTGCAGGGGGGTTTTTTTGGGTCAAATATCTATTGTTAATCACAAATGATTAGCACTAAGCTCAGCAGTTTTTAACCAACCATTCTTCTCAATAATACATGGCTCCCAGTAGTCTACGGGCTAATTTATTGATGGACAATGTTTCTCTGGTGAATGCCCTATACTCTACTTCCCCTGTGAAATATGTGGTGAGCTCAAAAGTGTAGTAGACAGCCACACCCCCATGGGGTTGTTTGCTTGCAGTTGGCTGTGGTAACTCCCTTGGCTCTTGCTATTCACACCAAGTATCTCTGTATGCATTGCAGCACTACACTCGGGGACTTTGCCTTGGCTGGCATGGTAAAGCTAGTGAAAGTAGTTAGCAGTGATGACTGCTAGTGAGGGTTGGTCTGGCTCTCCAAATGCACCGAGATTCCTATCGCAAAGCTGGCAAAACTTTCCAAGTGACTGGGTTGGCCAAGTCCCGAAGCCCCCTGCTGGAGGCTTGAGGCCTTGCCACACCATGCCCTAGAAGAAAAGGACAATAGAGAAGATCTCCAAGGAGGCTAGAGTGGCTGAGAAGGAACCAGCCAATCAGGGGCCAGGAAGGCCTATAAAAGGGAGCTGAGGACTAGAGCTGCAGTCAGTGTTGCTGGAGCTTTCAAGGTGTGCAGATTGGCTGGCTGAGGAAGCAGTCTTCAGCAGGGAAAACCCTGGAGGCATCTTTCTCTCCTAGTGGAGAAAATAATAAAAGGGTGTACCCCGGATGGCACTTTTGACTAATTCAAACAGGGCTGTGACTTGGCCAGAGGGCTGATTCACTGAAGAGGCTAACAACTGAAACAACAAACACATGCACTCGGTCAGATGGGGATGCTTGTGGGAGGTGAGTGCCACCCCTTTACAGTAATATTGGCAGAAATAGCCATAGTGCAGGATAGTGGCTAGCAAAGAGCAGTGCTGCGGTTGGATTACGATATACTGACCAATTACAAAGCTAAGAAGACATGACCAAGCACTTGGCAAATGTTGGACCATTGAAAACAAATGACAATTGGAAAGACCAAAAATAGTATGCAGGTTGGTCATTGCCCAAACAAACCAGGCTGTGTTCACCATTCCGAAACCAAGGTTGGGAAACAAAGTACATGATTGGAACAAACACAAATATAACAACAAAGAGAACTGAGAACTACATGGTGAACTGAAAAGATGCTAAATTTATTAGTACATGGACTATTATACCAGGCTATAGTACTTTTAGTAATGATGCACAAGTTAAACTGGGAGTGGGAAATCATTGGTCTGTGCAAAACAAAACTGCACAAGCAAAGGAGAAGTCTACTAGTGATGTAAAACCCTGGGTTGAAGAAAGGGAGAGCTATCTACTTACTATATATTTGAGAGAGTTTGTCTATTTGTCTGTCTGTCTGTCTGTCCCCCAGCTGGGGAACATGCCTCCCTCCTCCGGCTGTGCCCACTGCAGCTGCATCAGCCATGGACAGGCACTTTTCATCTGTTCCCAAGCTGCTGATAAGAGAGGGCTGCGGTTATCCTCTCTCCCCGGGGTAGCCTGTACAGTGAACCCTTCAGCCCCACCCCCGAGCAATGATTTAAATGAAGAAAAACAAAAATTATTTCTGTTAAGGATAGGGGTGTAAGCGACTAGTCGACTAACTAACAAGTAAAAGCTTATCGGATTGTCGAAGCACTAGTCAACTAGTTGCTCCCCCCTTCCTTGCTGCCTCTATCAGAAAGAGGCAGCAAGGGTGGGGGAAGCAGAGGGTGCTTGAGGGCTCTTGTACGTTTCAAAGTGGAAGCACCACATAGAGCCTGGGGCCAGCAGTGGACTCAGCAGTGTTTCACTCTTTGAAATGCACAAGAGCTCCTGCTGGGGCTCTTGTACATTTTAAAGACAGAACTCCGTGCGGCACTTCCACCTTTCAAATGTAGTAACAGCCAGGTGGGCTCTTGCTACATTTCAGAGTGGAAGCGCCCTTATCGACTAATTGAATAGTCAATGGAAATTCTATCAACTATTTGATTAGTTGATTAATCTAATTTTAACATCCCCCAGTTAAGGACCCAAGCAAAACCGGGTAAATCTTCTAGTGTTTAATATATATAATAAATACACACACACATTTTTCAGGGACACAGAGAAATTAAATCCCCAGTCTACAGCCTGCCCAAAAAGTCCTTGAACTTGCAAGAAACATTAGCAGATGTTCGTTAGTGCGTAGGTAACTGGAGAATTGGAAGCACTTGTCGGTGCTGTACATTATGAATAAATGGTGGAAAGTCTGCGGGGAATGGCACTTCTGGTTCAGGGCCAGATGGAAACATTCACTGAATGGGGGAGAAAAGTTAGGGCCAGCAGGTTTGGGTTTGTCATTATTATTGCCATTATTTTTAATTAGAAATGTGAGCTGCTAAACATACGGATATTTACTCCCGACCCGAACGTAATGAATGGCAATTTTTGTGTGTGTGAAATTAATGATTTTGAAAAGGACAAGGCAGTGTAAAATGTTTACTATCCCGTTATCGTTATCCTTTTCCATCATGTGCATGCACATGCCACTTTCTCTTTGGTGTCACCAGTTTGAATTCCTTTTCTATGGTGATACCTCGATTCTTAGATTTTAAATGTCCAGGAAGGGTTTGGATCCTTTTCTCACTTTTAGACAGAACCTACCATGTTCTGAATGCCGTGCAACTCAATCCAAATGGTGCGTACAAATAGAAGCCTTCAGATCCAGTTCACTTTACTACGGCTTGGTCTAGCCTGTTTTAGTCAATGGAAAGACTCCCATTGGTTTGAATGGATTCTGGATCTGACCCCTACTATAGCTCTTCTCTGGGCATCCAGACAAGCTAAACAGCTAGGCATGAGCCCCACCATCCTTGTGGAGCCCAGTGCTGCGTGTGTGTCCTTGGGTGCACTATAAGGGTTCAGATTTGAACAGCTGTGGAGTCAGGAGGGATTAGTCCTTAGAACTGCGTCGTACCCACCCATGGGGCTTTCAAGCAAGGGGTGGAAGCCCAGCTAAATCTTTCACTGCCTCTCCCTGCCCCCTCTCCTTTCTGCTTCATCCTCTGGCTGGCTGGTCCTGAGTCAGAAGTAGATCCCCCACATAACCCTTGTCTGCCCCTTCCTCTGGGGGCAGGAAGTCGTCCACTTCTCAGCCACTCCGCATACAGCTGCTGCTTAGCAATGTGTTGGTTCTGTCCCATTAAGCGAGGCTTCCCAGCAGGAGGCAGGGACAGGCCTGACATGAGTGGCAAATAAGGCAAGTTAATGTCTGGGAAAGGGGCTAGGCCAGGGCCTAAGCAGGACTCAAGCAGCTGGTCATCTTTGAGCAGGCCTTCTGCAGAGGAGTCCAAGTGAAATGGGTGTTAGGGCAGTCACATGGCTACTAAGAGAACTATGTTACTAGGCTGCAAACCCATGGCCCGTTCTACACGGGGCAGGAGGAGTTACACATAGTAACTACGCCGGTGCACACCCACTAGCACAGATGTGCAGTGCCAGTGTGAAAAGGTCCGTCACACCAGTGAAGCTTACCCCATCTCCAAGACCCTCTGTATTCTAGTACAGACACTTCTTCCCTAGCAGTTTGCAACAGTGCAACTCCTTCAATGGGAATGAGAGCAGACTGCCTCAGTTTCCGGCTAATCCCGGGAATTATTTTGCCCTATAACCTTAACTAAAGGCTCAGGACTTGAAGGGCGAACAGGTGAGGCTGTCAGATCAGCCTGCTCAGGAAGGGGGTTTGTGTTTGCCACAGGCATGATGGAGGAGGAGAGTCAGGAATAGGTGATTCTTGACTCGGCAGTTCACAGGTAGTGGTGAGGATGAGCAACTCAACTGGAGACTTGTCCTGGAGGCAGGCATAACCTGGCAACAACTGATCTACGTGCCGCCGCCGGATAAGATCCTCTGCCATCTGGACAGTACAGAAAACAGGTCCTGTTGAGGTGATGACCATGGCAAGGACCCATTTAGTTCCAGAACCATATTTCCAAGCCAAAACTGGCTGTCCTGGATTAAAGGTTCAGACATTTGCTTTGGATGCATGCCTGATGACTTGACCTTGCTGTTGACATTGCACAAATTGTCGTGATTCAGAAGGTTTCAGCAGATCAAAGCGAGTGCGCAGCTCATTAGAAAAGCCAGGGACATTTTGGTTGTAGCATGAAGTGTGTTTCTGTTGGATAGTAAGAAGGTGTCCAGACACTTTTGCATGAGTGAATGTCCTCTAGCTGATTTCAAAGCTTGTTTCATTGTCTGCACAAACTTTTCACCCAATTTCATGCCATGGGTGGGTGGGTGGGTGATACAGTGCTGAAGTGATATGATGAATCCCATTTGCTTTCATACAATTTCCAAACTCCTGAGACACAACCTCCAGATGATTGTTGCTTACAAGTTGTTCCGGAAGACCAAAACAACAAAAGATTCCCATAGTTTTTGGATAGTGCTTTCAGCAGTAGTGGACAGCATTACACAGACTTATGGCCATTTGGAATGGGTGTCTATCACAACCAAGAACATGATACCTTCAAACGCACCAGCAAAATCTATGTACCGTAAATTAGTGAATATAACCTGCGTCCATGTATAACATGCACTCATGTATTACCCACTGTTTTTCTACTGTGTGTAAATAAAATTAGATTACCGGCGAACATACATAGCCTGCAGAGACTTCTGCCACCTTCATAAAAGGCTGATTTTATCATGTTGGTCTTGTCATCTTTTAATATGAGTAAAAATCAACTTGAATCAGACGTGGCCATGTATACCCCGCGGGCGGGGAGGGGAAGAGGGCGTAGTTGGTAAAAACATGGATAACCCGAGGGTTATATTTGCTAATTCACGGTAAATATGTTGCCACGGTTTTTCAGGTCAGTGACATGGGTGTAGAGGTACCAACTGAGGTGCATTCCTCACACCCTGGCATGAAATACAAGCTCTTGTCTTTGCTTTAATGGCACCATCCAAGCCAAGCCATCAAAAATAGCTTTGTGCAATTTCTTTCATGCACACCATTCAACAATGGCCTGTTCTAACATCTGTTGTCTCAGTAGTGTCGAAATAATGATAGGCATTCCCCACAACAAGAACCCAGAATGGATAAATAACTCCAGCTACTTGATAATGGCATGTTATGTTAATTCCCTCTGAAGCACCTGATTCTGGCCACTGGCAGAAAATGGGATACTAAGCTAGAGGCACTATTGGTCTGACCCAGTATTGCCATTCTTATGCACACCACCTTCAAGGCAATGCAATTGCCTTGCATTTGAGAAAAATGAGGTTAATACAGGTTGAACCTCTCTGGTCTGGCACTCTCTTGTCCGGCATGATTTTAGTGAGCCAGATGTGCACTTATCACGGATACGGCCAAGCTTCCCACGATCCCATAAAGTTTGTTTACAGCCACCAATTCTGGCGCTCAGTGTTCCGTGTTGTTATTTAGCTCTAATTTACCCCTAAATGTCTTCTCAGAGCCCAGTAAGCAGGGGAAAAATGTTGATAATGCTGCTAAACAATATTGACCGCCCAAATTCTCTGGTTTGGCACCAGTCAGATCCCGAGAGTGCCGGACTAGAAAGGTTCAACCTGCATATAGGTTCTCTTTTAAGGAAATGTGGAAAATCACTTGAGTCCCAAAACACAAACATTTAATCACTTATCTGTCTTAAAAAGACTTAAAGAACATGATTTACTTAGTGGGGGGATCGAAATCCAGGACCCGATCCTGCAGCTATTGAATTTGGCTACCTAGTAGCCAAAGCTCATGCTGAACTCAGCGTATGCAGAACTCAGACCTTAAATTTCAGTCTTTTTTTTTCTTAAAGCAATGATTAGAACTGATTCACCACTGGTTTGCAGAGAACTTTCACTCATCTTCTGGCCTACCCACACCTCCCCCCCCACCCCAGCTTTGTGGAATGGCTGTCTCTGCTACAGAAGGAAAATAAACAGGTTAGCTATGCTAGAGAAGGGAGCTGCTCTTCTGACAGCAAACACCACACAGAGAAACCAGATAACAGTTCCATGTGGCTTTCACTCATTCAACTTTGCATTTCCTGGTTGCAGCTGGGATGGCCCCCGGAGAGACTGTCCTGGTGGTATTGCTGTCTGGGAGAGGAAGCATCAAAGCTCTCATGAGATGGCCTTTCCTGCCAAGATTTCTAGCCTCATGTTGTTGGAGGCCTAACGCTTAGCCACAGTCAGAACCTTTGGGATTCACCCACCCCCAGTAATCATGCAGGTGTAACCCACGCACCTACTGGGTGTGGTTCATTGTCCCGTGTAGTGGCACTTAGACCACTTACGGCAGGGGTGGGGAACTTATGGCCCTGGGGGCCAAATGCGGCCCCTGGCTTGCCTGGATCTGGCCCCTGATACTCAGGGCTCCCCCCTCCAGCAATGAGGAACCCACGCTGGTGCCCATTGCTAGTTGAAGCACACAAACTCTGCTAAAATGGACCCCCCAGGCTCTGATGGGCAAGGGGAATGTGGGAAGCGTCTTTCTTCTTAGTTGGGGGCAATGTCAGTGAGGGTTTGTTTTGGTTTGTTTTTGCTTCTCACTTGCATGCAACCCCCGAAGGATTTTTCTGTGGGTCAGTGTCCCCCGACCCAAAACAGATTCCCCAGCCCTGACTGACAGAATGAGCGTACTCTGCAGCCTTTATAAGTCAAGCTGTAGAGACTCATGCACTAAGCTACAGAAGTCCCAGCTTTGGTTTCCCCCTCTCGGTGCCCCAAAGACAACTGTATGCGGCCACTCATAGGGAAGTTCCTTGCACTCAGAAATGACTTTACAGCAGCCGACTCCAAAAGGGAGAGCTGAGTTAATCTCTCGAAAGACACGTCAGCACACTGCCTATGTGTGAAACTGCAATTACGCTGGACACATATGTCTCACCGGAGCTGCTGCTGCTTTGGTTTTTAACAGGACAAATGGAGAATAGGCCGGAAAGTCATTTCACTGTGATTTCTCTATTTCCAGCATTTGCTGTCACCCTGAGCCCTGGATTTGGCTCCTTGGCTGAAATCCCTAAAAACGAACCTACCTGTGTAGTGTATACACAGATCAAGGAGATAGGGGGCCCGATTTGCCATTATCCTGCACCTTATGCGCTCATTTATGTGCAAAGAGCCTCTCATTCGGGCTAGTAGCATTTTTCCCTGCTTGGTGGTGGTTGGTATTTTCATCATTTGTTTATCGGAATGCAGATGTGACAATAAAGCCCTGTCACCCGGAGGAGATACTCACCACAGCGTGGTCATGTCCTATATATACCCTATACCAAAATTCTATGTTCATTTGCATTTAATTTGAATACTTTAAATTTTTTAGTCATTAAGTCCCATGTGAGCTAGTCCATTATTTTGCCCAGAATTGATGTGAGGCTAACAGGGCTATAACTATCCATGTCAACCTGTTTGGCCATTTTGGCTCAAATTTAGCTTTCTTACAGGCTTCAGACACTCCCTCACTGCTCCAACATAAATTGAAAAATCAATGAGACTATCCCAGCAAGCTCCTCCACCAGCTCTTTTTAAATGCTTGAACTAATTTTGAAATGTCTGACTTTAGTAGCTTTGGTTTATGTAATAAGACGATACCTTGTGTTTTCCACAAAATTCAGATCAACAATATTTATTGACTATTCTGCCTTTTTTTGCATTATTGATTATTATACCATTTACATCTACTAATAGGATAATAATACCATTATCAGGATTCTATTTGTCCCTAATATTTTTTTTAATTCTTATTATCCTTAACTCTGATGGCCATAGATTTTTTCCCTCGTGTCCCTTTGCTTCCCTTACCAATATTCTACAATTACTATCTTCTGCTTTATATCCACTACTAACAGCAGCCCTTTCTTCCATTTGTTTTTATATATAAAACAAATGGAAATATATAATTTTGTCATAGTTCCCTTCACTGCCCTTGTAGAACCCTTTGGTTGACTTCTGAGGTAGACGGCATATCCTCCATCCTAGATCCTTTGCCCCTATTGCTACAGCTCTTCCTTTGAGGTACCACAAGCATTCTAGGGGGTAAAGTCTAATACTGCTATGCAGACGGGGATTTGGTGGGTTGCTGAGCTGAATGGGCTGATGAGAATTGAGGAACAGAAAAAGCCCCAGATGCCAGCTTCCCCTAGGCACCAATGGGGAGTGGTCACTCAGCAGTGTCATCTCAGTGTGTTGGGACTCTATTTTCAAGTCTGCATTCCGATAAGCAAAGTATGAAAATACTAAACAACGCAAATCAGCCTGAGCAGCGGAGAGGGGCCGAAGCAAGGAAAGAAGAATTAATTTACAGGAGAGATATAAACTCACCCAAGCAGGCTATTTGAAAGAAATGTGATTACACAGGTCTGGGCTCGCCACTTTGGAAACAACTTATGGCCACGCAAGTCTTCCTGCAATCAGCGTGTGGGTGTTTTTCTCCCTGTTATAATTTAATAGGCACCATCCATTTCATACCATATTTCTCACGCCCAATCAGTTAAGGGTCATAAATATTTGCAACTGACAACACAAATGAGCATCTTTAATGGCAACGCAGGGAGCTGGTGGTATGGAGAATGGCCTACCGCAATCAGACTGGAGGATTATTTCACTATGTATTTTCCTCCTTCACGTCAGTGATTTGAAGTAGCCTGTAGCGTGTATTTGCTTCTGCTGAAATAGCTGCTAAAATACATTTCAGAGGGGAAGTCATGATGGTATGTAACTGAAAAAACTTTAAAAAACAGCACCTTAGGGTACGTCTACACAGCACGCTTATTTCGAAATAAGCTATGCTGGAAGAAATACTCCAAAATAGCTGATTTTGAAATAGCACATCTACACTACAGGGAAGCTTCAAAATTAGTCTGAGGTAGGCTTCCCTAATGTGGACGTGCTACTTCGATTTAGAGCCCCAGAGGCACTAGCTATTTCGGAATAGGCATTATTCCTCATGGAATGAGGTTTACAGATGTTGGAATAAGCCATCTGTTATTTCAGATTTATTTCAAAATAACAGACTTGCTGTGTAGATGATCGCATTGTTAGTTTAGATTAACAGCTATTATACCGAAATAATGCTGCTGTGTAGATACACCTTTAGGGTGCGTCTAGACTGGCAAGATTTTGCGCAAAAGTGACTGCTTTTGCGCAAAAACTTGCCAGCTGTCTACGCTGGCCACTTGAATTTATGCAAGAGCACTGACTTTGTAATGTATAAAATCAGTGCTTCTTGCGCAAATACTTTCACGCTCCCGCTCGGGAAAAAGCCCTCTTGCGTAAGAATACTTGCTCAAGAGGGCCAGTGAAGACAGGGAAGAACTGTTTTGCGCAAAAAAGCCCCAATGGTTAAAATGGCAATCAGGGCTTTCTTGCACAAAATCGTGTCTAGACTGGCCATGGATGCTTTTGCGCAAAAGCACTTTTTGCGCAAAAGCATCCTTGCCAATCTAGACGTGCTTTTGCGGAAATACTTTTAACGGAAAAACTTGTCCGTTAAAAGTATTTCTGCAAAATCATGCCAGTCTAGACGCAGCCTTAGAGACTAACAAAAAATTTAGATAGTACCATGAGCTTTCATGACCACAACCCACGTCTTCAGGTTGTACCCCCAAAAGCTCATGATACCGTCTACATTTTTTTGTTAGTCTCAAAGGTGCTGCAGGACTATTTGCTGGTTTTTTTAAGGGTTTTTTCTGCTAAAATAAATGTTAAGGCAGGAAAAGCTATATATAATTTTTTGTCCTTTCTCAATTGTGTAAAGTACTATTAATGGAGAAACAACAAGTAGTTCTGTGGCACCTGAGAGCACATCTACACAGCAGGGCTAAACATGAACTAAGCTTTGCAACTTGAGCTATGCTAATTGCTTATTTTAACTTTTGGTACTGTCTACACAGTAGACGGTTATTTTGAGAGAGAGAGCATTCTATCCCCAACTTCTTTTACCCCTTGTATAATGTGGCTTTCTCTACACTGCAAGGTTTTTGCTCAAGAAGCTTTTCGTGGAAGAGATCTTCCACAAAATCTTCTTGCACAAAAGCGCATTCACACCTCAAAAGCGCATCGCAAAAGTGATGTGCTTTTGCGCAAGAGAGCATCCGCACTGCATGGACACTCTTGCACAAGAAAAGTTCTGATTGCCATTCACAGAATGGTCATCAGAGCACCTGTGCTTTTTTTGGATAGGCTTTTTTTATGCAAGAAACCCCTGCAGAGCATCCACATACACCTTTTTGTTCAAGAACTCTTGTGCAAAAAGGCGCTATTCCTCATAGAAAAAGATATAACTACACTACAAAAAGCACTCTGTTCTGCCATTTTCTTGTGCAAAAACACACTTGAGATGTGGATGTTCCATGGGTTTTTGCGCAAAAACACTTGCGCAAAAATCCTGTAGTGTAGACATAGCCTGAGGGTTACAAGAGTCAGAGTAAGCAGTCCTCCAGCTCAACATTACATCGAAATAACTGCTTGTGTGTTGATGGACTATGGTATTTCGGAAAAACTGACGTTATTCCAAAATAACGCTGCTGTGTAGACATAGCCTTAGGGTATGTCTACACTTGCTCCCTAGTTGGCACTAGGGATGCAAATGTAGGCAACTGAAATTGCTAATGAAGCGGGGATTTAAATATCCCGCACTTCATTAGCATGATCTCACCATCACTGCTGATTCGAAAGAGAAAGCGCGCGCCGGGACACGTTAGTTCGAACCAAAAAATGAGGAGTAACGTTAGCTCGAACTAGGGAGCAAGTGTAGACGTACCTTAGAGACTAACAAATATATAGCTAATGGAGAAAGTTATTTTCAAACAAGGTCCCATGTGCCACCTAGTGGAAGGAAAATTTCTAATCCTCTCACTGTGCATAGAAATCAGCATTGACCTTTACCTAGAGGATATTTTATTGTATTGCTCCACGTTGCCGTAATTCTCCCATTCCTTCAATGCCTCAAACTGTACTCCAGTTCAAGGGGTCTATGCCTAACCCCGCCTTGTAAATTCTTTTAACAGGAGTTATATATGCTTACGGTGGAGGGTGGTACAAGAAGAAAAAAAAGTATACCCTGTGTTCTGAGATGTGGTGATTTGCTTCTAAATGTGTTTTTTTTTCCTTTCTGTCCTTGCTCTGAGTTTGATAAATGGCTGAGCAGAGCAGAGGTTAATCTGAATTCCATAATTCTTGCTATTCAGCAGTAAAAATGCCAACTCTGCCACTGTGCATCTGGCTAAATTCCCCCAGCGCCTTCCTGCCTCCTACAGGCCTGGCCTGGCAACCACATGTAAGCCAGAGCATTCTGCAGCATGGCTTATAGCTGTCCACATCTTTAAGATGGAGCCTGCAGCGAGTAACACTCCCTCTTACTCTGAATAGAGGCCACATGTGGTTGTTAATGTTCTTATGGCATGATTCCGAGGAGTAGTGTCCTGGCCAAAGTCCAACTCACATAATTATATTCTGCTTACTTAAATTCTCCCAGCAGATATATCCTTCTTAATTTCCTGTCCTAAATGGTGAGGTAGTGTTGCTCTGTGTTGTTAAACAGCTGCCATGCGCTACCCCGGTGGGGGTAGTATTTCAGTGATGGGTGGAAGTAAGTTATACGCTGTACACTTAATACAGTGCACAAGGGGCACATTGTATTAAAGAGGGTATCAAATAGAATATCAATTTATTTCTCTGCAGCTTGGGTATAATCTTCAGTTTCCAGGTAAGCTTCCGTCATCTCTTGCTCACTCTCATCTGGCCAAAGTCTGGGCAACAGTGAGCACCACAGAGTGACGGTAGCCAGTAGAAAGCAAGACTTTTCTAGCCTGTCAGCCTCTTGAATGCTCCACCTTAGCACCCAAAGGGTTAATGATCCAAAATGCAAGGCATTCTCTTTGCAAAGTTGGTATGTCTGCAAAGCAACTGCTGCCAGTTTTATGGGGAGGGCGGGTGGGGGCTGGGAATAGAATTTTCTTTATGGCTTTGACAGGAACTCCCCTCATGGTATAATTATGGACGTGAAAAGCCTGTGTGTAATGAAGACCAGATGTTGTGTTAAAACACACACACGCACACACATATTAGGCCCGTCTGACGTCTGAGGAGGGAGTTAGGAAGGGCTCGTGGAACCAACCCTCCCAGGAACAATTGTGTCAGATTTTTCAGGGTGGCTACAGTGACGGCAACATGAATGCACAGTACCTCAGGAGTCTCACACACACCACGGGCAGATGCAAAGCAGGCTGGGAAGATGGAGCTGCGCTGCATCCATTGCCCATAACAAGGGGGCTGTGTCTAGACTGGCAAGTTTTTCCGCAAAATCAAATGATTTTGCAGAAAAACTTGCCAGCTGTCTACACTGGCCGCTTGAATTTCCGGAAAAGCGCTGATGATCTCATGTAAAATCATCAGTGCTTTTCCGGAAATACTATGCTGCTCCCGTTCAGGCAAAAGTCTTTTTCCGAAAGACTTTTGCGCAAAAGGGCCAGGGTAGACAGCATAGTATTGTTTTCTGCAAAAAAGCCCCGATCGCCATTTTCTCGATCGGGGCTTTTTTGCGGAAAACCGCGTCTAGATTGGCCACGGATGCTTTTCCGCAAAAAGTGCTTTTGCGGAAAAGCATCCTGCCGATCTAGATGCGATTTTTCCGAAAATGCTTTTAATGGAAAACGTTTCCGTTAAAAGCATTTTCGGAAAATCATGCCAGTGTAGACGTAGCCGAGGTGTGTGGCAAACAGCCTGATTCAATACAAATGTATATTGACTGGAAGGAAGGGCCTGCATGAGAGAACAGTAGCGGCCTTCCACAATGTGAGAGCTGAGCTGCCGAAGGAAGACCTTGCTACCAACGTCCCTCATTTCAACCCCTCCCCTAGCAGGAGCCTTTCCTCAGATACTCCAGTTCGCCCCCTATCTGTCTCACCCTCAGACCTACAACCATAGCATCCCCTGAGCCTGACCTGAAAGGTGTGAGCTCAGCTGCCCCCGGAAACCATCCGCACTGCTCCTTGTTTGGCCCACAGCTCTCACCAGCAAGTGAGGCACTTGCTCTCACATGATTATACTTGCGGCTGAGGCAGTTCCCCATACCCAGCCTGCCACACAGAAGCGGCCGGTGGTAGCTGTAGTTCTCTTCAGCTGTATTTTAAGGTCTCCATCAAGCTCCCCCTCCCATTCCTTCAGCTACCCTGTCCTCTGCTTCGTGCTCTACTCTCAGGCCTTCTTTCCAGGCATGTGCCGGTCCTTCCTCCAGTCTGCTGTAAAGCAAATAAGGTCCGTTATTCACCCCACAAGCCAGGGCCGCCCCCTGCTCTGCATTGCTGGCCAGAGCGTGTCCTTTTGAACTCTCCAGCTCTCGGCACCATTACTAAACAGTAACAGCTGCCCTACACGCTGGCCAAAGAGTTGGCAGAACCACATGGGGCCTGTGACACATGGCTGTAAGGTGAACTGTAGCTCGCCATCCCCTCAGAGAGAAAGGCCCTGCCCTAGGAAAGGTGGGGCAGATCAGACAGACTTATGGGAGAACTCTGGGGATGTGTTGAACTCCCCCTTACTACGCTGGCAAAGCTGCAGTAAAGGAGCAGCAAAGCAGCCATAAGGAGCCCCAGAAAGTTTTGCTACACAGTGGTGGGGTGGCCAGGGCCTAGGGAAGGGTAGCCATCAAGGCTGCGCGACTTTGTGCAAGGTGATAAATCAACCCCCAGTTACTGCTCTAAGGGACAGTGACTACAGCAGGGATGGGTAATAATTTTAGAAGCGGGGGGAGCACACTTCACCAATTTTTGAAGTGGCCTGGGCTGCCCCAAAAGGGGCGGGGCCTCTGGCAAAAGAGGCAGGGCCAGGACACTTCCCCGCCCACAGACCCTGATTGGCTGGGAGGTGGGGGAGCGCGTGAAGTCTTTGCCCCCACCCCCGCCAGTGCCTAGAGAGAACCTTCTCTCTGGGTGTCACGCACCCCTGGTGGCAGGTGGAGACGTTGGGCACTCCCCGCCCCCAGGCCAATCAGCTGTTCTGAACAGCTGGCGGTTCACACTAGATGCCCCGCGCCCCGCGCCCCTTGCAGGGGGTGCTGTCCCCAAGTCTCGATTGGCCTGGGGGCAGGGAAGCAGCAGGGTGGCTGTGGGCCAGATCCAGCCTGTGGAGGCTCTCTTGCCCATCCCTGACCTACAGGAATGACTTGGGGGGGGGGCCTATGGGCCGAGGCCTCCTTTCTCCTGCCCACCCTGACTGTAGCCTGCATTGCCCACCCACCTCACTCTGGGGTCAGCTGAAAGACCTGCCAGACGCGCAGACTGCGGCCAAGCCCCACCCTTTATTGCACACAGAAGCTATGCCAGACATGGGGTAACAAACCTGCCCACAGCACTCGGACTGCAGCCTGCTATTGCCCTGCACAGGGCTTCTTTTGTCTCCGCTCCCCAGCTGTCTGCACAAGGGGCATGGTGGGGAGCAAGCACGCTCATGCAACTACAAAACTCTGGTGATGCAAACCCCCAGGCAAGGCTGCTGCCTTGGTGTGTGACGCCAGCCCACCAAAGAGACGTGCCAGCCCCCTCCAGCTGAGCAAAACGAGGACCTGATCTTATTATTAACAAGGGGGCAGAGTTTCTTAAAATGTCTGAGGCTCTGGAGTGGGGAAGGCTGCATGCAAATATGGGTCTCTGCTTCACAGCTTGCCCTTACAACGGACTGCAGCGTAGCTAATTCAAAGCACAAGCTATTAAGAGCGGCCGTGTGATCTCATGGACAAGGTACTAGGCGAGCTGGCCTCTATTTCCTGGCACTGCTGTGTGACCCTGGGCAAATCTGGTCACTGTTCTTTGCCTGTTTCCCCACCTACCCTTTGTTTATTCAGGCTTTAAGCAATTTGAGCAGATTGTGTGTGTGTGTGTGTGTGTGTGTGTGTGTGTGTGTGTGTGTGTGTGTGTGTGTGTGTGTGTGTGTGTGTGTATCTCGAGGTGCTACCTTAATGTAACCACAAAAATAATAATACTAGTATTCAGATGGGTAGGATGAGTATTGGAGGGAAAAATTCATAAGCAAACGGAAGTTTCTGGAGGTAAATGTATGTGATCTTGTTCCTAGTCATCTAAGTGTAAGCGGGTTGATAAATCACTCCTTAGGCAACTAATTTCAGAGGCTCGGCTGCGTGGTGCCATAAGACATGAGAGGATAGATGAGAAGCATAATTAGGAAGGGCCTGGCCAATTTCTGATGGTGGCAGTGAGGTCTGTGGGACAGGGGGAATAGCAGGGGCATAAGACAATAAGGGGGCTCCCTAGAACAGGGACCTTGTACAAGGGAGAGAGACAGACGCATATGAGGGAAAGAATCCAGGCATGTAAGAAAGAGCTGACGAAAGAGGTGCCTAACGAGAGGGGGTGGAGATGGAGCAGACTGACTGTGTTATGTGTGGCCCCATCCTTCAGCACAAAGCCAGGAAAATGCTTTTAGGATCAAAGGCACACCAACCCGCACATCAGCCACGCCCATTCACTTCACTGGAGCTGACTGGTGTCCTCCAGGAAATCACTAGCGCACCAGCAGGGTAAAGGCAAACCCCAGAAACTATCCTCTGTGAAAGTCGCTGTGTTGGGTAAGCATTTGACAGGCAGGCCTCACAGTTTGCCTCCCTGCATGTCTCCTGGCGTTTCAAAGTGGCTCTGCTAGGCTTTTTCAGTCCCTTCTAGTCCTGCACGGCTGTGGAATGGTGCGTGGGCTGATAAACCATTGCCTCCCCAACCCCATCGCAAAGGTGGCTGCATTTCAGTGGTGGGCACAAGGAATGCTGCACAGATGGCACACCAATGAGGTAGTACCGCTTGTAAAGCATTCGAGGGCCCATCTGAAGGAAAAGGGGCCGTCAGACATGTGAGCCCATTGTAAGTTCTTTCTGCCTCTAGCCATGTAGGTGTCCCCATTCCATTCATCATCTGTGTTTGCCTTTCTGCTCAAGTGATGTAATAATCGGTGTTGCGCAGCAGGCCTGCTGATGAGGGACAAAACAGGGCAGTTGCCCCTGCGCCATTAAATTGCCACGGCAGCACCACGCGCTCCATGTGGCTCTGAGGGCTGGCAGGAGGGGCATGCCACATTCCAGAAAGCACAGAGGATTGGCTCCCCACGGCGCCACCCCTTCCACCTGAGGCCCCACCCCTTCCAGGCATGCCCCCCCCCCACCCACTCACTCCACGCCCTTGCCCAGGCTGTCGGCTCCCCTGTCTTTTCTGATCCTACAAATGCAAAGTATTAATCTAATTAAATGTATCGCTGACAATATTGACCCAGCGCGTTAAGTGTGGCTACAACTTTGGAGCTTGCGCAAGCTGTCGGGCCCTCTGCCTCGTGGAAGACACACTCAGCACATGCTCGAGCATTCGTGGGCCCTGCCTTTGTGAGCTGATGTGAAACAGAGCCATTGCTGGATGGACAGATTCCTCGCAACAGATGGAATGCAGGGAATTTTTCAGGGCTCCTGCAAACTTTTACAGGCCTGTTTTACGGGAAGAGAACTGTCATGTGGAGCTGAAAAACAGGTGCAGTGCAAGTGGCATTCCTCCACTGGGTATGGTGTACAGAAAAGTGACCTCTTGCCTTCCCGGTGCCTGCTGCTATCCATGATTCCCATCATGCACAGAGTATGTCATTTCCCACGAGTTCCTGCCATCTGCCATGATTTATAGAAAACGGGCAGTGATTAATAGCCCAGTCACTGCCAAGTGAAGCCATTTTCTTTCATTTACCTGCTCCCTGACCTCCCTCTGCTGTCGCGGAGAGGGACTGAAAAAGTGTATTAATCATGCACTTAAAACATATTTAAAAGGGGAGATTGGCTTGGAGCTCAAGCATTTTAATGGACTCGTTTTCTACAGAGGATGTATACTAATTGCCAGATAAAACAAACAGGCTCTTTGAAATGTAAACCAGTCACTGGAGGTACTTCTTGTTTGGTCCTTAAATGATATTCAAGATCTAAGCACTCCCTGAACCAAAAGTAAGAGAGCAAGAGGCTGTCAAGCAGAGGGGGGAGGGGGAGAGGACGAAATATCTGGTGGCGTTTTAAAGGATGAAACACACTGCATCAAATGAAATACCTGGATACCACATAAAGCACAGGCTTGGACTAGTGCATATTCTTCCATGACCTGGCATCTTAATGGGTAATTGTTCTCACCACCGGCTCAAGAGCAGCCTGCTACTGGAGGCAAATAGTAATGGTGCCATCATTCATGTATACAGAATGGTGGGTAGGATCCAGGGTCACCATCTACTGACTGTCAGTTCAGTCCAAGTATTTCTGATTAAGTCACCTTCTGGTGGCTTGTGGGGGAGGGTTCTCACAATATACTATATATTTTAGAGAGTTTGTTTGCTCAAGAATGCCTCCTAAGCAGTAAGAGCTAGGACCACCAATTTTGGCATATTGCTTCCTCTTATCATAATCTAAAGCAGTGTTTCTTAAACTGTGTTTTGTGGCACACCAGTGTGCTGCAAGGCAGTCGGAAGTGTGCTACGGAGAACAATAAAGTTCAAAATGGACACCCTTAAAGAGGCAGGTGACTTTTTTTTTTCTTCTCAACTTCCCCCCAACCCTTTTCTGGGAGGGAGGGAAGATCAACAAAAAATCCTTGGTGTTCCTCATTAAAAAAAATTATTGTTTGGTATTCCTCAGTCTTAAAAAGTTTAAGAAACGCTGACCTAAAGCAACAAAGGGTTTGCTTGTGCCAGGACACTGGGACCTACCTGGAATGGAATTGCTTCTCATACAGAAAAGAGACAGAACCACCAAACCAAGTTCTGGTCTCAAAATTGACATAACTGAACAAATGTTGAAAGAGGCTGAACCAGGACGAGCCAGAAAAATAGGATGAGGCCTGGAACAGGATTGCTTCTCAATAAACCTTACAGAAAACAAATAAAACAGAGATATGTGCCAGGAAAACAGGATGTGCCTGGAATGAGATTGCTTCTCATAAAACCAAACAGAAAACAGACAGAAGCACCAGATCGAGTTCCATCCTCACAATTGATGCAACTGAGTGAATGTTGAAAGAGACTGAACCAAGATGAGCTAGAAAAACAGGATGACACTGGAATAGGATTGCGTCTCAATAAACCTTTCAGAAAAAGAGATAAAATGGAGAAATTTGGACTAGTGCTCTGTTTTGGCACAGCTGATTCAATGCTTAAGGTCTGAAAACTACATGAAAATGTCATTAGAAACCAAATTGACTATCGCCCTTTTTGGTTAAAACCTCGTGAATGATTAGAGTGCATAGGGATGAAGAAAAAAATACTCCTGATGGAATCCCCATTTTAAAAAGACACTAACATTAATTTCATAAAAATAATACTGTATTTTTGAAAAATACAAACATTTCAATAAAGCATGCACATTTGCCTTTTTATCCCCCCTCCCCCCCAAAAAAATAAGTTAAGGACACAAGCAATGCTGGATACATCTGCTAGTAGGGATCTAAAAGCCTCAGTATTCCTCCTTTGCCTCCAGTGGCAGAGGCCCATGCTTTTGGAGGAAAAAGTCAGGTTCTTTAGGAGCTACAATAATGCTAATAGAACTTAGCTAGACTGGAGCCCCATTGTGCTTGGCACTGTATATCTACATCGTAAGAGAGAGTCTCTGCTTTGAAGATCTTGACAGTCTCCACTGATTAGGTGCAAGAGGGACGCAAAGGCAATGACTTTCCCAAGACAAGCAGGTCAGAACAGCACCAGAGTCCATTGGCCCTCTCTCTTTCTCTCCCTGCCCCCCCCCATATGTAGTTATCCAAAATAACATGCATATGCCAACTCTTTAATATTCTCTCCATGACACCAAATCCTTGTGTATTATACATTTTAACAAACACGGCATCTGAGTGACACGTTGGTTTCATTTCTTTCCTGATATACATATATTGACCTCCTAAAGTACAGAAGAGGTTGGCCCATCCTTCTCTATGAAGACTTCAGGGTCAGCTTAGATCAGACACTAAGTTAACTCCATTGCCATTAGCCCATCAATTAAAGTCATTGGAGGGAGAGGAGTTATGCTACGACCACCTACAGATTATCTGGCCTGTGACCAAATAGACGGTTTTGGATCTAATTCTTTGCTTGCTACTCAGGTCTTTTTCAAGAAGACTAACATTCAGCTAAGAAATTGAAGCTACATTTATCTTCGTAAGCGAGTGGGAGATGGCTGCTGGAGGAGGTAACAACTAGGTCTGGGGAAGCGTTGGCGGCTTTGTGTGGTTAGTTGACTGTGGCAGTCTTCAGCATTGTCTCCATTGCTAGCATCGGGGATATTGATTCATTCATCTTTGACAATGTGAGACAAGTTTTGTTCGTACTGATTTACTGTTTTTTCAGCTCAGCACAGCCAAGCCACATGGAGTCGAAAGACAGTAGGTGCTGGTTGGCTGATAGGCAAGTTATTGGTCTTACCAGGGACTACAACTCATTATTTTTCACTCAATTAAATCTGGTAGCTGCAGATTCCTGGGGGAATCCCTTTTTGTTCCTGTGTTTCTACAATGCCTAGCACAATGGGTTCCTGACCTCTGTCTGCCACAATACACAAGGTAATAAATGCTAACAGTTGATTGGCCTTTCCTTGTAGCTGTGGAATGTAGTGTCTCTAATGTGAGCATGTTTAAAAGAGCAAAAAATTAACTTAACGTCCAGATTACAAACGTGTGAGGTCTTTGGACCAGAGAAGATTGTTTACATGTAATTTAGAGAGGAGCCAACTGCAAAGATCTGGTTTTTGAGCCCTTAAAGATTAGGTATGTTGAGATCTGGGTTTTGTTTCAGGCCTGCTTCTAATTGTTACATAACGGCTGGGGCTTGGACTTTGCTGTTTTTCTGCAAATGGTAACAAGTTATGAACTTCCATCACCATCAGTTGATGGGCGGTTAGAAAAATGCATTGTGAATGTAACAGAGAGGATATATTTTACACTACATCGGGGATCAGGGCACTCTGTCAGCCAAAACAGAAGTGTTGTGATGGCAGATCTAAGTTTCTATAACTGTGAAGGTTAAAGTGAGTTAATTTTTTCAGATGGAAAAGCCTTGAGAACTCCACAGGGATGATGAATGACAGCCTTAAGTCTCGGGAACAAGGTACCTTTGGAACATGAGAAATACCCAAGCAAAGGTAAAGATAAGAATTATTGCTGTCTTGGTGTGGGAGTTCAGGGTTTTTTGAAGCCTGTTGTGCAAAACAGGAGATGACAACGCTCCAGCTAAAAGACGTGGAGCTTATACAGATGGGTCTACACTGAAAAAATTAGCTGTAGGGTTCACAGAATCATAGAATCCCAGGGCTGGAAGAGACCTCAGTGGGTCATTGAGTCCAGCCCCCTGCCCAAAGCAGGACCCACCCCAACTAAATCATCCCAGCCAGGGCTTTGCCAAAATGATTAGGGGACTGGGGTTCAAATTCAACCTTTCTCGGCATTGGAGTGGGCTAAAACCCACCGCTCTTGGCTGCACCCCAATCACCTTTTGAGGTGCAATCCAAACCAGTGAGAGGCTGGTCCTATAACCCCACATGCCTGAAAAGTGCTGGAGTACCCTCTCTGGATGCTGCCAGCCAGCGTACAAACATGCACTGAGCAGCTGTGAATTTAAGCAGCAGCAGACTCCAGCAGCTTGTATGTTCTACCACAACCACACCTTGGTCTCCACCCGCTTTGGTTACTACTAGCCAAATAACCCCAATACACCCCCAGCCCTGAATATTCCCCAAACCATCTGCCCTGAAGTGTCCAGCCCTCTCAAGAGACATTCCGAAAATTAAACATGGTTATTTAGATCTTTTCAAGAGACAATCGCTTATTAACTGAGGTAAATGCGCTCTGCCCTTCAAGTGCAGCAAAGAGCTGGGTTTACTGTAAAAATAAAACAGGCTTATGACTGAAAGGCCATAGGGTAAGTGATACCAAGTTGAAGGAACAAAGTTACAAACAGACAAAAATAAAAATACACTTTCTGATGGCTGACACCGAACTTAACAAGCTACAGTGTTGATTCAAGGCAGAGTCCTTGCCAGTCTTCCATTCCCAGACACGTCAGCCTGCTTGGTTGACAGACCAGTCTTGCTCAGCTTGCAAGAGCCCCTGGTGTTTGCCCAGTGATGGAGGACAAGATGGCTTCTTCTCTCCTTACGTTTCCCCAAACTCACTGGTTTTGTCCCCAGACTTGAGATGAACTCATGCTGTTCTTCCCTTCCTGTCATTTCCCATCCCCCATGGATTTATATGAAAACAGAGGGTACGCTGGTTTTGGCCACACCTTGGTTTCATTCAGAGGTGCCAACTAGATAGCTACCTGCCCTCCTGCCTGGGAGAAAACCAATTCCCCCCTGTGTTTATTTCCAGACATTAAAGCACAATAATGCTCATAATTCCTCACAGGGGGTTAATTCAAGCACTTCACAGTGATATTAATCACCAGCGTGTCATTAGCTTTCATAAAAAATCCGTCTTGATACACTGGTATGGTACAATAACATTATATACCAATCAGGCAGGACCACTGGTGGGGCGGGGGAAGGGAGCAGTCGCCCCAGGGTCTGGTGATGCAAATCCCCGAGCCCTTTAAACTGCCGCCAGAGGGCCTTGTGTCTTAGGGCTGCTTGGGGAGGTAGAGGCACAGGCAGCTCCCAGCTCCGCCCCTTCCACCTGAAGCCCTGCCCCTTCCAAAAGCACAGAGCTGCTCCTACCCCCACACACCTTTCCTAGGGGCCCAGTGAGGCTGTCAGCTCCCCTGAAATCAGGTGATTCAATTACTTGCCATCTGAGGTTCGCTAGGCTGATGGCTTTGTTCATGTTTTATGTCATGAGCCCTTCATTGTTTCTGCCTGACCATAAGCAATCTTTTGTCTCAGGCAGAATGGCCTTTTGCATTTCTTGCCCCACACATTTTAAGAACGTGGTGCTCACACATGTCGTCATGCAAGATGAGTCATTTTCTAATGGGTCTCTCACACGACTCCTTTTTGAAACAGACGTAATGTGCTGGGTATCGTGAGTATATGAGGCTTCTGTGTCACAACCAGGTGATTCCTCTTGTGGTTTTAAGGTGACTAGTGTGCACACAAGGCGATATTTACAGTGTTTGCTTCTCTCCTGAATTTCTTGTTCAACTGACCTGACATCCCTAGATTACTTGTGCACCCGGTTGTACTTGTGCAGGAAGGCTGGACTTGGATGGGCTAGCAGGCGACCAAAAGTCAGTTCTTTGCTCTGCTACAAACTTCCTGATATGACCTTTGGCAAGTCACTTCATCTTTCTGTGGGTCAGCTTCCTTGCTGTAAAACAGGTCACTTTGCATTGTACACTCTCGGAGGCATCTTGCACTGTGCTACACAACACAAGTGGGGCCCAAAAGGAAGCTGAATGGTTGAGATTTTCTTTCTTCGCGCTAATTTTTCGGGTGGCACCATAATTGTGATGCTTTGCAAAACCATGCAACCTGAAAAATGCCTTTATGACTGGAGTCCCAATACTGAGGTTGATAGTATTAAAATTACAATACCGTGCCATGCTAAGCAACACGACTATGTGATTCTCACACACATCCCTCCAGAGACCACAGCTTTGTTAACAATTTAATTAACTGCGTTTGTAATGAATTTTTGGCCACATGCAAGAGCCTAATTATTAAAGCAAACCTTAATTTCTTTCTTGGCACATCAAAGTACTGAGAGCTCTAAATATTTAGAGCAGTCTCAGATAAAATTCTTTGCACTAATTCTAACATAATTAAACTTATGGTGGGGCTAAGGTAATTATGCAAGGCTTGTATATGGCATAACAATTTCAGGATGGAATCTGTCAGTAAAAGTTCTCTGAAATCTGTCACGTGCATTGTGAAAAGATTCAGAACAGCATTACTCATAAGCCAAAGTATCACTCTCAAAACTGCCAATTTCCTTAAATGAAATAAACAGAGTTGCAGCTAGATTACTGCAGTATTTGCACTAGTCAAACTATTTCCTATAGTAATTCAATGGAAGTCTAAGGTGACACTACAGATATTAAAGTAACTTTTACGGGCAGGCCTGCAAACAGGGTAGGGGGGTGGGGGAGGGTAAAGGAGGCAACTGCCCTAGGGCCCAGCAGTTCAAAAGGGCCTAGCGCTCCTGGCCACTTGCAACAGCAACGGTGGCTGGAGCCTCCAGCCCTTTAAATCTCCACTGGAACCCTGGACTGTGTGGTCCAGGCAGCACTAAGGGCTGGCTGGAGAGGGTGTGGCATATTCTGGCTGCCCCAGCCCCGCCTTTTCTGCCCAAGGCTCCGCCCCTTCCAGGAATGCAGAGCTGGGCCCACCCTGCCTCATCCAGGGATCCAGCAATTCTGATGTCACCTCTGTTTATGGGCTAGAAGATTCACAAAGGAGACTGGGGTGTTGCAAAGCTGAACAGTGTGTTGCATCATTTTTAGGTTCCCTGCTGTCCCACAGCCCTGAGTTAGGCCCTCAGGCTCCCTATACAAACAATGGGAGGGTCAGGCACCTAAGAGCACAATTCAAAAAAGCCAGCTTGGTGGACAGGTAAGAGCTTAACGTAGCCAATAGGAAATGCTGAGGAGAGGATTCTGTGCTAAGTCCCGCCCTTCTTAGGCAGGGACTTAGGTGCCTAACTCTAGGCTGACACCACATGCCTCACTCCATGCAAAATGGCCAGGAGAGGGGTTGCAGAAAAAGAGATTATCAGGAGATGCCAAATCCTCAGGTGAAGCTGAGTGCTGCTCAGCAAATCATGGGTGGAGGAGGAAGCATGGTACAGCTGACCTACTGAATGTCTGCTGGCAGCCTGGGGTGGCTTTGGTTCCTCAGGCAGCTTAAAGCAGACTCAAGGGTTCATTTATTTCTGTCACTGCACCTTCTGCACTGTGAGGAAAAGGAGTCAGGAGAAGACAGCTGTTTCATCAGCTTTACGTCAACCAGAGATTCCCCAACGCAAGGGGAATCACCCACTCGCTCTTTAAGCCAGTTCTTCCTCCCATTTGCACCCTTTGGATGGCATGAATGGGATAGATCAGGTACTGGGATCTAGCCTAACTTGCTCAGCCATTAATAGCCATTCATGGGAGCGACTACACTGTAAGCAACACACTGTGCTCCCTGTGTCTCTCTCACATGGGCTACGTCAAGACTGCAAGCCTCTTTCGAAGGAGGCTTTTTTGAAAGATACTTTCAAAAAAGCTTCTTTCGAAAAAGAGCATCTAGACTACAATCAGTACTTTCGAAAAAGCAACCCACTTTTTCGAAAGAGAGCCCCTAGGCAGTCTGGATGCTCTCTTTCGAAAATGCACAGTTTGCATTACATAGTGCCTTTTTTCGAAAGAGCACTTTCAAAAAAAGGCATTCTTCCTCGTGAAATGAGGAGTACCGCCGTCGAAAGAAAAGCCGCATTCTTTCGATTTAATTTCGTAAGAACGCGGCTGTAGTCTAGACGCAGGGGAAGTTTTTTCAAAAAAAGGCTACTTTTTTCGAAAATACCCTGCAGTCTAGACACAGCCATGGCAACATATTTTTTTTTCTTTTCCAGTGTTTATTTGCCTTCCATTGGAAATAAATTGGAAAGAAAAGCCCTCCCGACTGCAGGTCTATGTTTTGCCATTTGCAGCTAAGAAGCAGAATGGGAGCTAGTGAGTTTGGAGGGAAATGTGTTTTCCGTGTTAGGCTGAACATAATCAAAAGGGCATCTTTTATTGTGCTTCATTACAGCTGTTTTCTGCCAGGGTAACTTGACCAAAGTCAGTAGAGTCACACTCAGCCAGGCCAGCAGTCACCATGGGTTCAGGGGCAAGGTGAGTGGGAGACCAGCTTCACAGAACTGGAAGGGGCAGAGCCTCAGGAAGAAGGGACCACAAGCTGAATATGTGTCAGCAGCGTGATGCTGTTGCAAAAAAAGCAAACATGATTCTGGGAGGCATGAACAGGTGTGTTGTGAGCATGACACGAGAAGTCATTCTTCCACTCTACTCTGCGCTAGTTAGGCCTCAGTTGGAGTATTGTGTCCAGTTCTGTGCACCGCATTTCAAGAAAGAAATTGGAGAGGGTCCAGAGAAGAGCACCAAGAATGATGAAAGGTCTAGAGAACATGACCTATGAAGGAAGGCTGAAAGAATGGGGTTTGTTTAGTTTAGAAAAGAGAAGACTGAAGGGGGACATGATAGCCGTTTTCAGGTATCTAAAAGGGTGTCATAAGGAGGAGGGAGAAAACTTTTTCATCTTGGCCTCTGAGGATAGAACAAGAAGCAATGGGCTTAAACTGCAGCAAGGGAGGTTTAGGTTGGACATTAGGAAAAAGTTCCTAACTGTCAGGGTGGTCAAACACTGGAATAAATTGCCCAGGGAGGTTGTGGAATCCCCATCTCTGGAGATATTTAAGAGCAGGTTAGATAAATGTCTATCAGGGATGGTCTAGACAGTAGTGGGTCCTGCCATGAGGGCAGGGGACTGGACTCGGTGACCTCTCGAGGTCCCTTCCAATTCTAGGATTCTATGATTCTATGACCTCGGGCAGAAGGGGCGGAGCTGGCTCTTGGCAGCATGCCCGGCGCTTTGCAGCTATTCAAAGGGACGCAGTGCTCCCAGCAACCACCTCTACCAAAACACCCGGGCTTGGGGCAATTACCCCCTTTGCCCCGCCTAAGCCCACAGCCCTGGTCACACTAGTGTAACAAAGCAGAGAATCAAGACCATCTGCTGCAAAAACCTGAAAACCCCAGGTCATTTTGAAGCAGCGCCAAAGTCAACCAAACTCAGTGGGCACCTTTCTCTATGTTGCAATGGCCTTTGGATCAGGCCCGTGTAAATTAAAAATAAACTACATCTGGGTAATTATGATACCTGCTGTGCAGCTGATTTCCATGAGTGTTTGTTTTCTCTGATGACTGCTAGGTCTGTTAACAGTAAGATCAAGTCATTCTGGCCATCTGCCTTGTTACAATAAAACAGAATAAATAATAATGCCTTGATGCAGCATGTCCACAATGTAACAAGCACAACAACATCAACAGCCTTTGGGGGGGAAATGTTTACCAGATTGCTATGCGGGCGGAGCGGGCTGGAGCATAGGAGAGGAAGTAAAGAATGAAAAATGACTCAAAAGTGACATTTTCGCCCCCACGGATACAGCCCTCATTGGGTCTGGTGCCTGTTTTGTTAATGCAGCCGGTGACCTAGTTTTGCAAATAGAGCATCCCAAAGATGTGCTTCATGAACAGAAAACACTGATCTCCTGGCCTGCGCTCAACACACCTGCACCCTGCTATCCTGGGTCTCCCGGCAAGGTGCGCCCACCCTGTTCCAGGCTGACCCAGAAAGCCAAGAAAACCGTCTTTTAATTTATGATCTTGGAAACCACAGAAGCCAGAGCAGGAGAAGACACAGTGAATTGTCCAGCCCACCTCTTTACTACCACAGCATTTATTCCTACAGTCCATTTCCTAATGCTCTGGGTAAGGTAGCTTTAAAATTCCCAAATGCGGCAGTATCCGCCCCTTCCCGTGATTAACAAGTCCACCGCATTATGCCTCCCACTGGCCAAGGCGAGCCCCTCCCACATCAGGGGATCTGAGCGAGGAGAATGGAAAAACATCCCCAATGGGATAATTTGGCTCACTCTCACCCAGCAGAAAGCCCAGATAGGGGAGCGGTATTGGCTCTCTCCCCATAACTTGGGAAAATCCCTTTCCTGGGGTGGTGTAATTTACATCTCCCTGCTCTAGGCTGGGGAAATCTAGGTTTGCGTCTTCCTAGAAAATTAACCTGCACTGTTTGTGTCAGTTAAACCGCTGCGTCTGATTTTCCACTGGCTTACGCCGGCGCATCAATCAGGAGCAGCTCTGTTGAAGTTGATGGTGTTACCTTGCTGTCAAAACAACACAAGGGGGAAGAGAAGCAGACCCAGGATGTCCTTCCCTTCCACACATGTCAGGACAGCTGCTCCTTTTTTCTTTTTTCTTTTTCCCCCAGCTACTAAAATTCAGCTCCTTTCTGCGGCCGTTGGAGACACTTGCCAGTGGGAAAGCTGCATTCGAACAGATTTCTGCCTAGGTTTGACTTCATTAATCACATCATTTCGTGACACAAAGCACTCAGGACTTCCTAGGGGGTGTGAGGCCAGTAAAGCTGAAAGGTTTCCTGGGACATTTCCAAAGCACTTTCACAGAGACACAACTTATTTGAAACAGGCGAGCTCACATCTAGATTTGCATACTTTAAGCACTAACCAGATATCTGCTCCCTGCCCGTGGTACAAGGACAGGGCCATCGGGATACGGTGGTTATGACTGACACTGAATGTCCTTTAGATCCCACTTTCTGATGCCAGAGATGCATGCAGATTAGCTTAGAATTAGAATCTAACTCCAGAATTACACCACATTCAGAGGTGTCTGGAACCGGTGCCCATTGTGAGGCCTCCTTTCTTTGACCCAAGAGTTGTGTAACATAGTCACAAAGACACCATGGAAACCTCCCTGCTTCCTGGCTACCTATCAGGGTCCCAAGGGGTGCCTGGTTTGCCGAAAGGCTTGCAGGGGTTTCTGAATGTGGGGGTGCATCCGAATTGTGCCACATTCACAGTGAAAGTGTATGGGTCTATGGAGCGATACATGATTGTGTGATTCTTTCAGCATTCTGTACTTGAGATGGCCCTAAAGCAGAATCCTCACTCCAAATGCCCTCTAGCTCTGGCATAGTTTGGATCCAACCCAGAACCAAACTTTGCCACTATGGCTACATTGCATCCCTCTTGCGCAAAAGCCTATGAAGTGCAGATTAGCATATTGCCATGTTTTGTTTGCATAATTAATTAGGGGCCGTTTTTGCGCAAGAGGCTTACCTGTGCGTCCCTTACCTGTGAGATTCAGTTTCCCCTTCTGTAAAATGGGATGCACTTTTGTGAGGCAATTTTAAAGGCTCAGCTGACAAGAGCTATATAATTGCCAAGTATTTTTTGCCCATTCGGTCTCCTAAGCACATGCAGGATATTTTCTACCCAGAGGCTTGTCCGATCCATTTTTAAATAATTTACGTAACAGGGATTCTAATAGCCTCAGGACTGCTCTAATTTAGCCCTAAACAAAATCCTTAAATACCAAAATCCCTTTCTGAACATGAGATTTAGGCTCATAATTCAATTAGGTGTTGCATCATTCAGTTTGACAATACCTAAATACTTTAAAAATGCAGCCCTATGTAGTTTGTGCCAGAGCTGGAATTACACAAAAAGATCAGCCTTCCATCCTTGGATTAACCTAAGCATTTTCTCTGCTGAGTGATGTTCACATGTAGCAGAAAATGCTGGACCTCTAAATTAGCTTTTGCTAGCACTCCTACCTGAGCAGGAACATATGTATTTCAGCTTTAACAAAGACATGAAAGAACAGCTGAGATAACTGAAGTCGACAAGAAACATTCAAGGTTATCAGGGTTGCTATCAGGGACTATTCATCACTGTAAAAGGTTTATTATTGGATGGAACTGTCATACAGGCAAGAATATTTTGTTTACTTCCATGTTAAAAAAAAACCAACCAAACATTGAAATGTAGGCTCAAAGGGATATTGCGATGTCATCAAGGCCAGCCTCCTGCAGTGAGGCATGAGCAACTGTCCCTGATACCTGGTCTTAAAAACCTCCCACGATGGGATTCCACAGTGTCCCTCACAAGACTACTCTAGAGAGTCCCTTCATGAACAGGGAAATAATCTATTCTGAGTTCTTGGGACTTGGACACAGAAGGCAACCAGATTGTCTAGGTAAAAACCAGAAGGATTGCAAGTAGCCCTGTTTGGAAGATCTAGGGCTGAGTGCCATTTAGGGTTGACAGATGTCCAGTTTTGAGGGACCTGGCTACCCTAAATCGCACCCAAACCAAAATTCCAATTACCATGGGGCACAGGAAAATGCTGGGTCATTAACTCAAAGCAGCCTCTATGCAGCTGGGACTATCTCCTACCTGAACGCAGGTGTCTTGAGATAATAATATGGGGATATACCTATTTCATAGAGCTGGGTGGGACCATGAGAGATCATCCAGTCCAGTCCTCACAGCAGGACCAAGTACCAACCCTGACAGGGTGGCCTCGGATCCCTAAAAGGTCCCCTCAAGGATTGAACTCACACTCCTGGGTTTAGCAGGCCTATGCTCAAACCACTGAGCTAGCCCTCCTGCTGATGAATCATTGAGCAACAAGGAGAGGGGAGAAGAGGAAAACAGCAGTGCAGGGGCAGGGCATTAGAGGGGGGAAGCGGTAGAACGTGGCCAACTTTCTAATCCCAGAAAACCAAACATCCTTGCCCAGCATCTGGCCCACCCCTTCCTTGAAGCCCCCCACTTACTCTATCCCCCACATCACTTGAGGCAAGGGGCTGGGGTGTGGGAGCCGGTTCATGTTCTGGGCTGGCGGGTGTGGGCTCTGCGGTGGGGCCATAAATGAGGGGCTCAGGATGTGAGAGGAGGCTCCAGACTAGGGTAGGGGGTTGAGGGGTGTAGGAGGGGGGGAGAGGGGTGCGGACTCCGGGTGGCGCTTACCTTGGGCAGCTCCCTGGAAGCAGCCAGCATGTCCCTCCAGTTCCTAGGCAAAGTGGTGACCCCCCACCCACCGGTGCAGTCCCCAGTGGCTGCGGTTCCTGGCCAATGGAAGCTGCAGAGCCAGTCCATGAGGCAGGGTCACCATGCAGCTCCTCCCTTGTCGCCCCTTCACCTAGGAGCCAGAAATGCTGCACAGAGCCAGGTAGGGGGCCTGCTCATGCCACCAACCAGACTTTTAACAGTCTAGTCCGCAGTGCTGACAGGACCTACCTGCAGGCCTGCCGACGGGGGAGGAGGGGCTAGCCCCAGCCCCACCCTTCCACCTGAGGTCCCGCCCCTTCTAGGGGGCAGGCTCTTCTCCCACTTTGCCCAGGGGCTCAGTGAGGCAGTCGGATCCTGCTGCCCACCAGGGGCCCTTTCTGAGCAGGTGTTGCAGTCGAAGACCAGACACCTGGCCACTCTAATGGCACCTCAGGGATTTGGTAATCTGCAATTAGAGCTATGGTGGCCTTACCTTCTAAATGCTTAGGCTCTTATCCACCGTCTTAGGTGCCTATGTGCACCATTTGCACACCCTGGCCATATTGAAAGCTGCCACGCGACCGCCACCTAACTCACAGGACTCTAAATACCCGGTGCACCTGTCAGCATTCCCCAAACTGTCTAAGCCCTGCTGCTGACCCACAGATAACACACAGCCTGGACCATTGACTCAGGCCAAAGCCACCAACACTGAAGCAGGATTCGCAAAGTAGGCAAGGAAACTGGTCCTGTAGGCCTGCTCTGAGTATGCATAAGCCCTGGTACCTGCCACATATGGAGAAGGTCAGCACAAAAGACGGCTCAGGGCAGAGGAACGGCCCGCAGCATGACAGAGTTATCCATTGGGAGCAGGAGACAGGGATGTTTTCAGCTGCTATGGCATAGGCTACCTAAGCAGCTGATCCAGCCTAAGCCTGATTATATTGTCTGTTTAGATTCCTACAAGCAGGGAGAAGTCCCTTACAACTCATGTTTTTTAATAGGCTGCAGCTTTAAACCAAACACAAGGAAGTATTTCTTCACACAACACACAGACAACCTGTGGAACTCCTTGCCAGAGGATATTGTGAAGACCAGGAGTTAAAAGAACTTGATACATTCATGGAGGTTAGGTCCAGCAATGGCTATTAGCCAGAATGGGTAGGAATGGTGTCCCTAGCCACTGTTTTCCAGAAGCTGGGAATGGGCAACAAGGGTGGGATCACTTGATGATTCCCTGTTCTGTTCATGCCCTCTGGGGTACCCGGCAATAACAACTGCTAGAAGACAGGATACTGTGCTAGATGGACCTTTGGTCTGACCCACTATGGCCATTCTTACATTCCTATGTACTTCCAGGCCTTCAGCAGTAACCCTGTTGAGCCCTGATCTTCACAACGTCCTCTAGCAAAGAGTTCCACAGGTTGACTGGGCGTCGTGTGAAGAAATACTTCCTTTTGTTTGTTTTAAGCTTGCTACCTATAAAAAAAAACGAGCTGTGAGGGACTGCTCCCTGCTCGAAAGAATCTCAACAGTGTTAATCAGGTACAAGTCACTAGGAGAGGTATTTACAGGATGAGCAGAAGTGTACTGAAGTGTACACATGTGGATTTACTCGGAATTCAGTCACACAGTGAGTCGGGAGAAATTGTTAATAAAATTAGTTTCCAAGTCTGTCTGCCAAGAACAAGGGGAGAGTAAATCCTGCAGGCCTCTGCCTCCCAACCCTAGCGGTTCGGTAAATGAAACAAGTGGCACTTACTGTGATTGTAATGCTGGATGGCGTGGAAAATAACTCCCACATGGCTGGAATTGCTAAACTGTTTGAGGATTTTTTTTTCTAACTTTCCAAGCTACTGAAGGATTAAGGCTGGTGCTTAGCTTTTGATGCAGCTGACAGGTGCTTTAGGACTAGGAAAGATTTTAAGCCTCGCAACCCTTGAGTTGGCAGCGGCCGGGACCCTTACCCAGATGGTGATCTTGTGAATGGGCGCAGCGTTGCCTAGATTGCTCTACAGCAACCTCTGGTGGCTGCTTGCAAGCAGCTGAGGATGGCATGCAGCGTGGGAAGCAGGCAGCTGTAACAGGAGTGGCTCTTCTGATGCAGGACAGGGCAGCTGGTAATAAATAGGGGAGAGAAAAGTCACTCCAAAGGCTCTGGAGTTTTTGGTAGAAAGGAAAGAAAAATAAAAGTTTCAGCTATTGGATGCTGGATTTCTGGGTCATTTTTTAGAATCTGACAAACAGGATAGCACTCACCTCCCGAGCACATACCCCTCCCCGTCCCGCTCGGCCGAGTGTGCATGTCTGCACTTGTCCTGTTCTTTAGCCTTTTCAGCTATTCAGCCCGCTGCCCAAGTCACACTCCTGTGTGCAATACAAACCCCTTCCAAGATACACACTTAACAGGGGCCCAGCCAGGTGCACTCTGCTAAGTGTCTCCAAGTCTGTTCCCCACACGGAAAGAATGGTACCTCCAGGGCTTCCCCTCTTAGAGACAACTTCCTCAGCCAGCCTCACAGTCTGCTCTCCTTGAGCTCTGCCCAGCACTGATTGCGGCTCTGTTTTGCAGCTCCTTTTGTAGGCCTTCCTGGCCCCGGATTGGCCAGTTCCTCCACTGCCACTCTTGCCTGCATGGAGGACCTCTCTCTGGTTTCTCTGGGGCAGGTTGTGGCCGGACCACTCCATCACATTCACCCCTTAGCAACTAAGTCATACAGTTGTTCACTGGTTCATGTGAAAGGAGTTTGTAGTCACTGTCCTGTGGAAAAATTTCCTCAGCTGTCGAAAGTACTACGAGTGCCCTCATTGGCTACGTCTAGACTGGCATGATTTTCTGGAAATGCTTGTAACGGAAACGTTTTCCATTAAAAGCATTTTCGGAAAAGCGCGTCTAGATTGGCACGGATGCTTTTCCGCAAAAGCACTTTTTGTGGAAAAGCGTCCGTGGCCAATCTAGACGCGCTTTTGCGCAAAAAAGCCCCGATTGCCATTTTCGCAATCAGGGCTTTTTTGCGCTAAACAAATCTGAGCTGTCTACACGGGCAAAAGTTTTGCGCAAAAGGGACTTTTGCCCGAACGGGAGCAGCATAGTATTTCCGCAAAAAGCACTGATTTCTTACAATAGGAAGTCAGTGCTGTTGTGGAAATTCAAGTGGCCAGTGTAGACAGCTGGCAAGGTTTTCCGGAAAAGCGGCTGATTTTCCGGAAAAACTGGCCAGTCTAGACACAGCCATAATGTTATATCTGGGCAACTCCCTATCCTCCCTTAAAGTAGTAAGGTACTGCTCTTCTCCCCGTTTTACAGACAAAAAAGTGAGGCATTGGAAGGCCGGATTTTTCAGCTATAGCTGCAGCCCAGCACCTAGTCAGATTTTTCATAACTTCCTGGTTTTTGAAACCTTTTCAGTAAATCTCTGTGTCTATGTTCCAGTTGGCTAAAATTATAGGGGGAAACCATTCCACCATTTAGTAACACAGTATTATAGAAGAGTTGAGGGGGTTACCAATTTTTTTCCTTTTAAAAAACATTTCAGAAAACCAAAAATGTCCTTAGGTTGACCCAGTGTCAGTAGAAACTCTGCTGTGCTCACGTCACGTTTCACTGGCCTCCAGGAGCTGTCCCCAAAGGCCTCACGCTGACAATATAATTGACACATATTCCTAAGGAGGATATGCACCACTAATACGAGGAGCCAAATGTGCACACACAGAAGTGATTTAACAACTGTGGTGGCTGCGTGCTGACATGAGTTAGTGTAGTGCAGATATGGCTCACAGGTAAGGTTGCCCTGGAATCACAGGATCTGCTGTAGACATGCTCAAACTAGCTTTCCTCTTGGTAGCTCAAATAGCAGAGCATTGCAGACACAGCCACATGGGCCAGCCCCAGGAAGAACCAGGATTACAGCTGGGCTTGGACATCCCCTGCAGTAGTGGATTCAATGTCTCCTTGAACTACAGTTCCACACACCCAGATCACTTAGAGGCTTTGGACAGTTTTACCTCCAGTGTCTCCATGCAAGTGCTGCTGGCGTATTTCCAAGAGCAGAAGACCCCAGCAGGAATCGTGTCCGTGGCCTGTGGCTGATTTTCATCATATTCTAGGGTGGCCGCCTTGTTCTGAGGCACTGAGAAGGAAGGGGAAATGCATTAAAGCCGAATCAAGTGTATCGCTCTGGTGTGGTTACTTTTCTTTGTGAATCAGTAAATCCATGGGGTGGGGGCGGTATCCTAGGCAGGGGGAGGCTGAATGTAAGGAGTGCTGAAAGTCCCTGCTCTTTTGACGTCCAGCAGGGCAGGCTTAGGTGGAGCCCGATAGGACTTAAGAAGGCTCGGGCTGGTGCCCTGCCTGGCACTCCAGTCGGGGGTGCTGTGGTAGCGTGCATGCACACACACACCCTACCTCTGGCGCTGAGTTCGGGGGTGCTCACTCCAAGGCTGGAGTGTGGTGGCACTGCCCATCCCATGCTTGGGGTTGGGGTTGAGGCTGCTGTGGCCTGTTCTCTGGGGCTGAGGTAAAAAGGGGTGGAACGGGCCAAGGGCAAGGGGGGTAGGGACTCTGAGCTCCAGCAGGAAACAGAAGGGGTGAAGCGTGAGCTAACTTCCCCTCACTGCTGGTTCCCCTGCTGCCCATGAGTAAACGGACACAAGTAACTTTACAGCCAAGTCTCAGAGGGGGACCCAACAATCCCCTTTCGCTAGCCAAGCAGTCTCAGCTGTGCAGGTGGGACTAAGCAGATGCAGAGGACAAAGAGGTCAGTGTTCAGCCTGTTCTGAAATGCCCAGAGCCAGCAGCAGGTGGTGCTGCAAGACAAGGAATGGGAACATAAGCTGCTTAACACAGGAGCGACAGCTCCTTAAATAGTCCAGACATATTCCTTGCTGGGGATAAGCTAAAAGTCCTCAGCTGAAGACTGTTCACTTTAAAAAAATGGCAAACTAGGTGAAAATGTCTGTTCCGCAGGGGGGTGGAGGAGGAGGCGAGGAGGGGTATTGTATGGTATAGGAAGGAAGATGTAGCGGCTGGCGCGTTATTCTGGGCCCAGCAGTCAATTCTCTGCCTCGCCACAAACACTCACCGCATTTAAGGCCTGAAAGAAGCATTGAACCATCTTGTCTGCCCACTTATGTAGCACAGGCCACCTCAGGCTAAACCCAACCACCCCCTAGACTTCCTTAGTGACCCTGGGCCGAGAGACTGAGGCTCTGCCCCTTAAATGTTTCAAGGCACCTCACAACCATTCTTTTTTTTTTTTTTTTTTTAAAGCCTGGTTTGAACACTAGTGTCAGTGCAACTGCTGGACAGAGCCACCCACTCCATAACAGACCCTGCCTTAATAGTTCCACTGGGTTCTGATGTTATCAGTGCAATGAAACGTAAGTCAAGACCCTGTGGTTTTAGAGCATTTCTCTGCCACTTTTGCGATGCTCTGCAATAGTTTTTGTCCAGGGATTAGGGCAGGCATCTAGGCATGTGGGAAGATGAGTTCCACGTGCCTGTTCTACCACCAATGTCCTTAGTCTCTCTGCCTCAGCTTGCTGTCTATAAAATGGGGATAAGGTGCCCAGACTCAATATAGAGGTGACTGTTTTAGAAAGCCTGACCACCTGGCTCAAAACAGTGTATCACTAAGGTTTTAGAAAAGAAATAACCAAACCAACCTGTGTACAATGCCTGTTTATTTAAATTGTAATTAAAACTTTATTGGTAATTCACCACTGGAACAATTTACCTAGGCCTATGGTGGAGTCTCCATCACGCCTTACATTGAGCTGAGATGCCATTCTGAAAAGCTACACTATAGTTCAAACAAGCCTTACGGGGTAGCTACAGAACTTACTGGGTGTGGTTCGCCTGCCTGTATTCTGCAGGGAGTCCGACTACATGCTCAGAATGGTCCTTTCTGACTTTTAACTTTTGAATCTTCATATCGCTCTGTAGCAGTGGAAGAAAGCCGCACAATACAAGTAACTCTACTCAAACTCTGTGTGAAATGTGTTTGTGTGGATAGAAAGAAGTGGGGGAGGGAGGACCATGTTCTAACCGTGCTGTAGCCCTGATACCCCATGTTATTAGTGTCAAAGCAGCGTCTGAGGGAGCTTTTGCCTCTTTGAGGTTTCTTGCAATTGAAAAAATGTAGACTAAAAGGGCAAAAAGTTCTGAGTTTTGGGCTGAATCCCCCTGGCGTGGGACCCTGTACCCTATACAACTGGCTCTCACCAGTCATGCCTGTATGTACATTAAAGGCCAACTACCACAAAGCGTGAAAGGAACAGGCATAGGGAGAAAGGTGCAACATAATAAGAGTGGCACTGGAGAATGCTGTGTCTGTGCTCCTCCTCCCACCATTTTACTACCATGGGTCCAAGCCCACCACTGCATCCTATTTAACGTACAGCGCTATCCACCTCGTATGGTGCATTTTTCATTGGAAAAAGGTAAAGCTGGGCAGGAAACACTAGAAGACATTAGCCCAGGACCCAAATCTGAAGCAGGACCAAGCGTACCTAACCCACTCCCCTTCCCCTCTTCCCCGACTGTGTTGTCCAACCTGTTCTGAAAACCCTGCAGCCTCCCTTGGAAACCTATTTCACAGCTTCATTCCCCGGATAGTTAGAAAGTTTTCCCTAATAGCTAACCTCAATGTTCCTTGTTGTACATTAAGCCAATTACTTCTTGTCCCACCTTCACTGACCTTCGTGAGCAATGGATCAGCCTCCTCTTTATAAAAGCCCTAGAGATATTTGGGATCTGTTATTAGGTCCAGCCCCTGCTCCCACCCCGATCTTCCTGTCTCTTAACATGCCCAGTTTTTCTTCACTTTTCCTCAGATGTCAGGGATTTTAAAATCTTCTGTTATTTTTGAGCTCTCCTCTGGATTCTTTTCCATGAGCCATCCAAAGTGTGCCACCCAAAACTGGACACAATACACCAGAGGCGGCCTCACCACTGGCAAGTACAGCAGAACAGTTACCTCTTCTGTCTTAGAGATAATACCCCTCTTCATACACCCTGGAATTATGATTGCTTTTTTCACAAGTGCACACGAAGATTGCAAAACGCTTTGCAATCTTTTATGTATCTATTCACACCACACTCATGAGAGCTAAGGCAATGTTGTTTTCCCAATTGTACATCCCACTGAGGCAGATGATGCTATGATGCTAAGTGTCTTGCCCAATGTCACATGGGAAGTCGGTGGCAGAGAAGAGAATTAAACACATGCTCCCAAATCTTATACCAGTGTCCCAACCACTGGCTAATCCTTGTACTTCTAGCAATGCCTCAGAAAGCTTTCTCTCCCAGGGTCGCCGTATGGCCCACACTGCCATATTCAAAATCATTGTTTACATTTAAACATGTACTTCAGGTGCTTTTTGTTTGCCTTTTGGGTTTTGAACCTTTTAAGTGCACATTGGGTCGCATTGTCAAGCTTTTCTCTGAGATGAGGTGGGCTAGAAGCTATTGAGATTGTGAACTAGTCACAGGACTCGGGAGCTGGGGCTTTGAGAAAACCCCGTATAATGATGACAGTTGGCAATTCTGGTGTCCCAAGGGGCATTCTGACTGCTCCTGTCCTCTCTAGAGTTTATGCCTCCAGATGCTACACTCCCACCCACATTAAATGGCTTCTCACAATGCAGCCTTCTTTTGGCATGGTACCCCCGTAGGTTTTCTTGTCCTTGCAAAACAAGCCTCAGAGACAAATCTTTGCAGGACGATGCATAGAGATGATCAGAATTTCCCCTCTACAGAAGATTCACCTTTGTGTTCATTCTGAATCTGAACAGAAGATTAACATTTCCGTCCAGAACCAGCTAATTATGTCATTTTCACACTGAAGTGTTTAATTTCAATGCTGCCAAACCAGACTATTAAAAGATTCATGATTTATTCATACAACACTTATGAGAGGTAAGGCAATGCTGCTATCCCTATTGCAGCAGAAGCAGAGGTTGGCAAGGGTCTTGCCCAATGTCATTTGGGAAGTTTGTGGCAGAGCAAGGAGTTGAATAAAGGTTCCCCAATCATACCCCAGTGCCCTAACCACTGAATAAGCCTTCTACTTCAATGTCTTAATCTAAAACCAAAACAAAATGAAAACTGGGACAAAACATTTTCACCTTGCTGTTGATGTTATTAAAATGAAACATTTCAGTGAACACTGTTCAAAGTCTGACTACCTCCGAATACAAGTGGTTATTGTCTTTATATTGTATCCTACCATTCTTTCTTTGTTACTGTTATTTAAATGGTGCCATAGCTAAATCGACTGTTTTCTCAAATCTGGAGCATTCCTCCACTGCACCAGTGCAAAGCCTGAATAACTCAGTGAAGTCTCTTCAGAGATGGGGAAAGTGAGGTACAAAGACTCAGTGGCAATAGATGACAAGTCCTGTCTCTGGCTAGGTCTAGACTGCAACGTTTTTGCAGAAAAAGCTACGCAAAATGCACTTTGCATTTTGCGTAGTTTTTTCTGCTTCTTTTTTTTTTTTTTTTTGGAAGAGGTTTTTCCGCCATTTGGCCCCCATCTAGATGGGGCGAAATGGTGGAAAAGCCTCCTCTCTCGGTGGAGTCCTTATGCTCCCCGAAAGAGCGTGTTTGCTTTTCCACGAAAAAAAGCGGAAGAGCAAACGCGTTCCTTAGACGTGGCAGGGTTTTTGTGGGATATCCCACAAAAACCCCATTGTCTAGACATAGCCTCAGTCCCCTGCTCTAACAACCTGCCAAGTTTCCTTTTAGTTAAGTAAGGCCCAGAACGGTGTTGATACATGCTACTATAGAAGGAAACTAAATGAACACCTTGCATGCAAGGCTACAATCTGGTTTGAATATCACTCCCACATTATTCCAGCTCACCTGTCAATTCTTATAACCAGACAGCAGAATTGTGTGGTTCAAGAATGACTCAGGGTGTTGCCTGGGTGTGTTTGTCCACAGGGATGTTTCTCAAAGCCGGGAGGAGTGTGTGTGTGTGTGTGTGTGGCTTTTGACAATTCAAACCATCTATTATGCTTTAAAAACCCCAAAACAGTAGAGCCAGCTTTAAATGCTCAAATAGGACTGCTGTTTTTATAGGCCCGAACTGCCCACATAAAACTAATGTACTGGCTGGCTGTAAAAAACTGCAGCTCAACACCTCACCTGTAAACAGTACAGCTCCACTGAAGCAAACAGTACAACATCCCTTGACGCCGGCTGAGGATCTAGCCCAGTATATTTAAAATGCAAATTTGCGCAGGGGGAACATTCCATTCCTGCTCCTGGCTCCGGCACAAGGCTTTTTAAATCCACTGTTTACAAATTGGAAAGAAGTTTGTTTGGGGGTGGGAGTAATAAATGTTATGTAAGTAAAATGCCTTTAGTTACACTGCAAACACTTCCAGGAAAGAATTTCTCCCCATCTAGGGACAGGACTGACCTGTTCTCAGGCTCAGAACATCAGAAATGGAAGACTGCTGTAGGCTTTTAGCACCTTGAACAGAGGGGCTACATACCCCTTTGTTACTTGTCCCTAGTCTACATTGGGTCCCAAATAACTCCCCCAAGTTCGAATGAATAAGCGGTGTCCACACTACCAAGCCTGTAATTTTGGAATACCAGGCAGCGGAATTCCAACTCTGTGCTCCTGCTTTTCATCAGGAATAATGCTAATTCTGAACTTGTACGTTCGAAATAACGTTAGTGTGGACGCGCTGGTGCCACTAATTCAAACTAATTGGCCTCCAGGAGGCCTCCCACAGTTCTCCACAGTGCTTTCTGGGGCTCTGAGTACAAGGTAGCTCATCCACATTAACGGAGCCTGCCTCAGACTAACTTTGAGGCTTCACATAGTGAGGACAGTCAAGTTAAATCAGGAGTTCTTAAGTCAATTTTGAAATAATTTCCTAGTGTAGACACAGCCTTGGGCTGCGTCTAGACTGCAGGGTTTTTTCGAAAAAAGTAGCCTTTTTTCGAAAAAACTTCACCTGCGTCTAGACTACAGCCACGTTCTTTCAAAATTAAATCAAAAGAACGCGGCTTTTCTTTCGATGGCGGTACTCCTCATTTCATGAGGAATAACACCTTTTTTCGAAAGTGCTCTTTCAAAAAAAGGCACTATGTCATGCAAACTGTGCTTTTTTGAAAGAGAGCATCCAGACTGCCTGGGTGCTCTCTTTCGAAAAAGCGGCTTGCTTTTTCGGAAGTACTGGTTGTAGTCTAGACTCTCTTTTTTGAAAGAGGCTTTTTCGAAAGTATCTTTCAAAAAAGCCTCTTTCGAAAGAGGCTTGCAGTCTAGACGTAGCCTTGGTGTGTAGGATTTGGGGAAGCCTATAAAACTAATCATACATAACCTGGCTGCACATAAGATCAGCTGGCTCATGAAAGCCAATTCAACACCATGGTGAGCAGCTGAGGAAGAACTTCATGCTGAGATCTCTTCTTCCTCCTCACTAGCATGTTTATTCACCAGCCTGAAGCCAAGTGGAACATTTTTAGAGTTTCTCTACCAGCTGCACATCACAGTGGGATGTTCAAAAGCACTTGGCTTTGGCCTAGCATTGCTCCTACTCAAGTCAACAGAAGTTCAACCACGAACAACAATGGGAACAAAGTTAGGCCAACCCCAAGTGCACCGGAAAATCCCATTCTTCATCTTTCCAAAAGTCCTGGCTCAGTCTGAGGGGAGCTAGAGAGCCTTCAAAGGGGCCTGTGAAGAGATTTTTGGTCACCATCCCCTGCCTGCATGTAACAGGCTCCCGTCGGCTATGCTCACAAGTTGTGCCTGTGAATCTTGGGGAGGGTCATCCATGGCATTTTCCTGAGGAAATCCCAAATTTAAACTAATTTGATTCTAACCTAGGAGGGGGTGGAGCTCTGGGCCTGCACCCTGCAGCTGGAAACAGAGCTGGGCTGCCTGGTGCCTGTCCTACAATCAATGAATAATTGACCAGACTTCCAAAACCACTTTCCAAAGGACGCCAAATGAGCGAGAGTCCCTAAGCCCTTTGCCCAGGAAAGTTGCCTGAACCTTCTGATGGAGCCACCATTCAAAAACATTGATCATCAAACAGGGGAGCTGACGGCCTCCAATGGGTAGGGCTCTGTGTTGCCGGAATGGGAGGAGCTTCAGGAAAAACGGGGAAGGGCTGGAACAGCCAGCCCTCAGCGCTGCCCAGAGTGCAATGCGCCCTCTCTCAGCCTTCAGAGAGACTCAGAGCACAGTGCTCCAGTGGTCATTTAAAGGGCCCAGGGTTCTGGCTGCCGTCTCTACCACAGTAGGCAACAGCCAGAAGCCCTGAGACCCTGTGAATCACCAAGCCCCAGGGCAACTCTCCTCTCACCCCTGTCAGTGGGCCCGTCAGCAAAACCACCCTCTGGGACCATTTTACCCACTGGGAAGGGGAGGCAAAAAGTTAATGACTTCACAAAGCCACAGAGGGATGTGGTGTCAGAAGAGGGACTCGCGCCCTGTCCTTTGTCCAGTAGAACAGCTTGTCTTCCGGTGTCTCCAGACACCCAGCAGATCAGAACGCTTTGAGAGACATCAATATCTTCTGTGTCTTGCTGCACTCGGCAGCCGCAGATTGGCCTGACATCCTCTCCCAAGGCGGTGGGCCCACCATGGCAAGGAGGAGGGCTTGTGAGTCCCCACGGCCGGGCCAGAGTGCTTGTACGGATGTTGCAGGATGTGAGCCAAAAATTTCCCCCAGGTCGTGGCCTGATTGTCCACTAAGTGAGTTTTATACATTCCTCAGGAACAGTTGGGACTTGCCACTGTGAGAGCCCAACAGAGAACTAGGTGGACGATTCTTCTGATCCAGTATGGCAATTCCGATGTTCTAATAGGCCCTCTTTAGCTTGTGCACTATCCATTACATTTGACTGTCAATCTTTACTATTGATGATGAAAGCCAGAAAGAACTGAGATTGGCTTTTGAGTCCCAGATTGAATTGGCAGAGCCGGAGCTCAAGTCTGAGCAAGATAAACATGGCAGCCTTCAAGATGCCCGTCTTTCAGAGGCTAGCAATGGAAGGAAAAAGGAAGCTTTTTCTCCTAGGCTATGTCTAGACTGCAAGCCTCTTTCGAAAGAGGCTCTTTCGAAAGATACTTTCGAAAGAGCCTCTTTTGAAAGAGAGCGTCTAGACTGCACGTGGAACTTTCAAAAGAGCAAGCCGCTTTCTCGAAAGAAAGCACCCAGTGAGTCTGGATGCTCTCTTTCAAAGAAGCCCTATTTACATTCAAGAACGCCTTCTTTCGAAAGAAGCACTTTCGAAAGAAGGCGTTCTTCCTCGTGAAATGAGGTTTACCGCCGTCGAAAGAAAAGCCGCGTTCTTTCGATTTAATTTCGAAAGAACGCGGCTGCAGTCTAGACGCAGGTGAAGTTTTTTCGGAAAAAGGCTACTTTTCCCGAAAAAACCCCTGAGTCTGGACACAGCCCTAGTGGGCAGCTGACCCACCAGGAAATGTCTGTACCTATTGCGTGCAGATGTGCAGTGCCAGGATTGGACGCCTGAGTCATCTCAGGCCTCATATGTAAATCTGTGGTAGGGATCATCCTTAAACTGAGTGATCACGGAGGTTGAACAATGCTCTGTATTGCTGTTCATTTCACTAAAAAAACAATATAAAGATAGGGAAGTTGTCAAGAGAATAGGTCATCATCTTGTTTGGGGCATATACTGGTACAATAGGAAATATGTTTAAGCTAACTTTGCATGTTTTATTGTCTGAGAACTCATTTCATTTCTTATAGAGATCAGGTAAAAAGTTTCCGTCAATGGGAACTTACTGTATACACTACAGAATGTGAGAATGAAAGCTAGTCACTTATGCAAATAATCAGAATATAAATCAATGCAAAACAATGCACTAGGCCAGATTCACAAAGAGATGTTTATCTACAGTAATAAATAAGGAAATAGACAATAAGAACAATATGACAGATTTATTATTTCTCTGAAACCTGACTTACTAAAATAAATTACAGTCTCACACGGGGCAAAATAGCACTGGAAGACTGGCTTTTAAAGAATTTGAATCTGTCTCACACAGCAATGGTTCTCTCCCTCATGTCACCTGTCTCATAAGGGTTTTTTTTTTCTGCAACCGTAACATCTTGGGTTGTGATGCTGTTAGATCTCAGGTTCTAAGCAGAGTTGGGCCTGGTCAGTACTTGGGTGGGTTGCTGAATCAGTGGGTGGTGGATGAGGTGCTATTGGAACACATGTATTCTCTTCTATCGCAGCCGGAGCATAATCCTCATTGCTGATAAACTCCTAGCATGAAGAAGCTGTTAGCCATGGCCGGCCAGTAACGTAGGCGAAGGAAGGCACAGCCTTCCCAAAACTGCCTACATGTCTGACCACAGAAGGCTGGGGTTGTGGTGAGGCAGCGTGGCTTCCCTAGCCACCACGGAAGAATGAGGGCCACAGTGCGCCCTGGCTGCTAGGGAGGGCCAGATTGGGCCATAAAACAGCAGCCCCAGCCTACCCCATGACCAGGAAGGCTGGGAGTGAGCAGGGCTTGGCTCCAGGGGAGGGGCTTGCACTGAAGGGGTGGAGCAGGGCTGGGGCTTGCCTTCCTCAGCTGGGCTTTCATTCGCTTCCTATGCTGTTAGCTACAGGGCAGGTAGTTTTCTCCTAAGTATATTACAGAGTCCTCTAAGGATACCCCAACTGATACCAAAAGCAGCTTTCGTGACCCACCAAGGTGCACTCTTCTGGGAGTGTTACTACTACATCGATGGCCCAACATGGTGCTAGTGGACCATATGTCACTGGAGCTACCATCATTGAGGTGGGACCAAAAATGAAGACTACGCATCTAGTAATAACATTCTATTGACCCCAACGTTCTGGCTCCTCTTTGCTTTGGAAAAGTTAAGTTACCCTTCATGCCTTCCTTAAAAATAAAACCCTGCTGTGGCATTTGGCTAGCACACAAAGAATGAATTTCACCCCAACAATGGCACTTTTTATCAGTTGGAGATATCGCCCAACATACATGCAAGCTAAAAAATGAGCGAGATTCCATCTACATGAAAGACATTACGTCTATTACTTTTCTTAATGGTGTTTAAACTTTGTCCAGAACTGCATGGCCAACACCACTGACCTTTTTACCCTGGTGCAGCACACCACTAAACCTTCTTAGCCTAAAATACTACAGAGACCTGAGTTCCATTCCATGATATTCAGAGCTGAAGACTTCTTAGAAATGCAACGGAGAAGCCGGAATTGGAATTCTGAATCCAAACTCCTTCCAGCTAGGTTGTGGGAGGGTAACTCAAATTCGAATCCCACTATAAATAGCAATTAACGGTCTCTTAATTGCAGTGGGTGAGAGTCCCTGATGCTCCTCTTAAAGGCATGACACAGAAATTGCAGCCCAGGAAGAGTGGGGGATAAAAATAGCTTTAAATTGCCTTTAAGCCAGCTTTGTGTCCTTCTGTTCTCATGCTATGCTGAATGCTAGAAAGGCCTGAATGTAAATAATAGACAACCCTGGGGAACTATGGCCTGGAATCCAACCCTCTCACCCCAGCCCCATGCTTCAACACCAAGGTTTTAGGAGAGAATGACTTCTGCAATGCATACACTGAGGAAATCCTCCGTCCATGCATAGAAGGAGCTTTTAGAGACTCTTTATGGCATTTTAACCCTTCCACCTACCATAAAGAAGCCAGAATAGGGCAAAATGCTCTGACCCTAGGTATCTCAGGCCATGTCTTTGTAACCCATGCACCTAGGCTGTGTCTAGACTGGCCAATTTTTCCGGAAGATCAGCCGCTTTTCCGGAAAAACTTGCTAGCTGTCTACACTGGCCGCTTGAATTTCCGCAAGAACACTGACTTCCTACTGTAAGAAATCAGTGCTTCTTGTGGAAATACTATTCTGCTCCCATTCAGGCAAAAGTCCCTTTTGCACAAAGCTTTTGTGCAAAAGGGCCAGTGTAGACAGCTCAGATTTGTTTTCGGCAAAAAGCCCCGATCGTGAAAATGGTGATCAGGGCTTTTTTGCTGAAAAGCGCGTCTAGATTGGCACGGACGCTTTTCTGCAAAAAGTGCTTTTGCGGAAAAGTGTCCATGCCAGTCTAGATGCTTTGCTCTGAAAATGCTTTTAACGGAAAACTTTTCTGTTAAAAGCATTTCCGGAAAATCATGCCAATCTAGACGCAGCCCTAGTATGATTCACTGTCCCATGTAGTGGCACTTAGGCCACCGCAACAGATAAGAACAAGAGACCTCTACAGCATGGGCTGAGAGCCAGCTAATTTTTCGCTCAAAGGGTAGAGGCGCCTATACTAAGCTCCAGAGGTTCTAGGTTCAAATCTGGCTGGTGGTACATCTACACTAGGAAACTATTTCAAAATTAATAAATTCAACTTAACTTCTAATTTAACAAAATTGAACTAGCCTGTCCACATGACAGGGAAATTAGTCTGAGGCATGCTCCGTAATGTGGACTGCTACCTCAGACTTAGAGCCCCAGGAAGCACTGAGGTAATTAGTTCAAGTTACTGGAGGGAGTAGTTATTTAAAAATAGCAGCACTGGAGCACCCACACTACCATTATTTCAGAATAACTATTCCGGAATTAGCATTACTCCTGGGCTGTGTCTACGCTTGGCCACTTATTCAGGAAAAGCAGCCGCTTTTCCGGAATAACTTGCCAGCTGTCTACACTGGCCACTTGCTTTTCCGGAAAAGCAATGATGATCTACTGTAAAATTGTCAGTGTTTTTCCAGAAAACTATGCTGCTCCCATTCGGGCAAAAGTCCTTTTCCAGAAAAACTGTTCCGGAAAAGGGCCAGTGTAGACAGCACAGTAGTCTTTTCCACAAAAAAGCCCCGATCGCGAAAATGACGATCGGGGCTTTTTTCCGGAAAAGCGCGTCTACATTGGCCACGGATGCTTTTCCGGAAAAAAGTGCTTTTCCGGAAAAGCATCCTGCCAATGTAGACGTGCTTTTTCCGGAAATACTTATAATGGAAAACTGTTCCGTTTTAAGCATTTCCGGAAAAGGGTGCCAATGTAGACACAGCCCTACTGAAAAGCAGGAGTACAGATTTTGAATTCCACCGCCTGTTATTTTGAAATAATGGGCTTGGTAGTATGGACTCTCCGCTTATAAATTCGACCTTAGGGGGTTATTTCAAAATAAAGTCCTAGGATAGACCAGGGCACAAGCTCAAGCCTAGGATGAACTTTTTCTATTCACTCCACCATTGCAAACCGCACCAGTTTTGTATCCATCAGAATCAGGATTATTTCTCTGACAAGATACATTCTGTTTTTGTGAAATAAATGGACGCTGTTATAAACTATTATTATTTACAAAATGAAATTGAGGGGAGCAGTAAAATAATTTCCTACATCTCTGCATAAAAGAAAACCCTCTTTTGGAGGTTTTTCCTCTTCATATTCAGATGTATTTAGTGTATCCAAACTTCCTCTTAATGAGTTCCTCAACTTTCACAGTTTGTGGCAGTCAGTAGTAATGGTGGGGGAACTGCCAAAGGTTTGGAGATACAGGAATTCAAATGGGCCGAATGCTCACCCTAGCTTAGCCAGCCTGCAAAAAAGGTTATTATTACAAAATCATTCAAAATGTGGTAGGAACTGTACAGACTTACAGAAAGACAGTTCCCTACCCTGAAGAGGGTACAGTCTGATGCTCCAACCCGGCATGGAGATCCCATATATTTAGACCCCTGTCCTCACCAACGTGGATCTGAATTTTAAAAGGTTGTCCTTCTAGAAAGGACGTGGTAAACAAGGATAGACTTGTAAGTGAATTTAATTAGGCTCACACTTTGATAGCACCATGGATCCTTCCTTAATACTGAATAGGCTTTCTTGTAAGATGGATAATAAAGCCATAACCAGCTACAGAAAATTACCAATAATGAGGAGGAACTTATGTTAACTAACATTTTTTGAAGACTCAAAACATATTGGCTGTGTCTAGACAGGCAAGTTTTTCCGCAAATCATCTGATTTTGCGGAAAAACTTGCCAGCTGTCTACACTGGCCGCTTGAATTTCCAGAAAAGCACTGACGATCTCCTGTAAAATCATCAGTGGTTTTCCGGAAATACTATGCTGCTCCCGTTCGGGCAAAAGTCTTTTTCCGAAAGTCTTTTGCGCAAAAGGGCCAGTGTAGACAGCATAGTATTGTTTTCCGCAAAAAAGCCCCGATCACGAAAATGGCGATCGGGGCTTTTTTGCGGAAAACCGTGTCTAGATTGGCCACGGACGCTTTTCCACAAAAAGTGCTTTTGCAGAAAAGCATCCTGCCAATCTAGACACGCTTTTCCGAAAATGCTTTTAACGGAAAACTTTTCCGTTAAAAGTATTTTAGTAAATTCATGCCAGTGTAGACACAGCCATTCTGTATTAATTCTCTAGGACTTTGCAAAGACATTACGTTTCTCTGAAACTTCAACTCCCTGTAGGTTCCCCATCTCAGATGAATACTTTATCACCTCCAATTCCTCCTGACACCGCCCAGAATCAGGCCCTGCTTTGCGGGGCATCTGTATCAACCCTCAAGTGATTTGAGAATTGAGGACGAAGGGTGCATCTACACAGCACCCTAAACTTGAAATAATATACGCAATTTGCACTATCTTAGCTTATTTTGAAATCTGACACATCTACACAACACCAAATTTCAAAATAATGTGCTATTTCAAGCCATCCCTTAACCCTCGTGCAATGAGGTTTACCACGATGGCGAAATAGCGTGCCTATTATTTTGAAAAATATTTTGAGATAAACTATACAAAACCAACCAGAGGCTACTCAATTTGTGAAATTGTGACACTTCAAAAAATAAGTGAGCAGGATGGAACATTGGTTTGGTACATTTCGTATTTCTCCTTGGGGGAATAAAATCCCATAATCAGTAACTCTTAGACTCTTTACTGGCATCTGGAAAGAATTGCTTGATGAAATTTGCAAATGAAAACAAACCCTATTTGATCTTTACCTTTCCAGGAAAACATCTGACCCACTTCTTGTGTGTGATATCTGTTATCCAAAGTTCTTGATAAAACAGCATTTACCTAATTGATTTTAGTTCATTTTTATTTTACGTTTTTTAAACAAGTTTTAGTTCCAGGTCATGGATCATTAATAGTCAGTCTTTAAGACTAAAAAAGAAAGGCCACTCAATATTTTACTATTTATAAGTAATCTGTTACTGAAGACTAATGAAATACTAATAAAACCTTGAATTAATATGTAACTTAAATAAGAGCGTCTTTACAAATACATACAAGACTAGAAAAAGGTAGTTAATCTTTCTGAGTTAGTTTACTTGTTTGCAGCATAATTCTAGTCTGTGAATCCATTAAATGTTAAACACACACACACACACACACACACACACACACACACCAAAAACATAGAATCAATGTCATGTCAACAGTGCACAGATAAAATCAGTCAGGAAATGTAAAGATTACGTTTATAACCTAATTTTATAACATTTAATTTTGTATAAGCACATTCACTTAAAAAAAAGGAAACTTTGGAATGCCTATCCTTTGCTTTATGTGCTCCAGAAAAGTTCTGTAGTCAGAAGACAGACAACACCTATAATCCCTCTTCAACCATTAGCCCACAAAGGAATGAAGCTATGGCAAACCTGAAGCTTATATTACGCAGCCAGCCATCACTTCTGCTGTTACATTTCATCTTCATGGAAAGAGTAACATTTTAGTTTATGGAACTCTTGGATGACAGTCACTTTGGGTGAAACAAGTTGATCCCAGCTTTTTAACACTGAAGCCAACCTGAATGGTAATGAAGCCAGTTCTAAAGCTTCAAACACATTTGTGTTTTATTTACAATCGGAACCAAAGAAAATCTATTGTTTTCTCTGTATTTTTGTCCTGAGCAAAACCAAGAAAGATTTGGAAGTCTCTTGACAGTCTGATTGTAAAGTTGAAAGCTAGTTTGGTGGAGAAAAAGGGCTGCTATCTTTTTTTCAATGTCCATTCTAGCTAGGATCATATTCAATTCTATGTCACTCATTACCAATAGATGGCACTACTGATTTGTTCCTTTTCTATTTGGAACCCGGTCCCAGAAGCACAGTTACATTGACAGATGGACATTAGCAATCTTTGCACTGGGTCAAAATCTGATAGAGTTTGAATCAGGGTTTTGACCTGGACTGTTTTTTTAGTTAAAGAATCAAAACACGTTGGTCACTCTTTGTCAGATAAGAACACAGTAAAAGCTACTAATTGGGGATGTCACACCTACATACGTTCCATTATACATCCCATCCAAAAAGGTGGGGCATATTTGTATGTGTACAGTGTAGGAGCTTAGATACTATGGTGATAGACAGCAGTATAAATCTAACAAATAGGTCTTGGCAGATAACATGTGTTTCTGAGATCCAAAACCTCAACAAGCAGTAACAGGGGAAAAAAATCCCCAACAGACTAGAAACTCCCCTTGAGTATCTTAAGCCAAAACCAACAAAAGACCACTAAGCCAACAAATATTTAATAGACCATGTGCTATGCTGACAAAATATGAAGGGAAAAATAGGTGCAATTTTGTTTTCAAAGCTTTTATAAAAAGAGATATTGACTATAGAGTTTGCCACATGTTGGTCAAGAGAGCAACATTACTGGGTTGAAGGATTCCCTCAGTCCACAAAAAGGCTTTGGTAGTGTTCTATTCATCGTTTCTTCCTGGGGGAGAACGGATGTGATACCTTGCTTCGAATCATATTGAAACTGGCCAGGGAAGCAACCGAAGACCTGAATCTAGAAGAGATCGCAATGGCTTCACGTTGAAGAATAATTCTCAGTTTGAGTTCAACTGAAGGCTGACCACTGCCCCAGTTGCTGATCCTGTCTCTGTCGGTTCCTTCACTTCAGTCAAAGTGAGTTGGTGAATTCTTCTACCTCTTCCATGTCACCTTCTGTGTCTACTTCCAGTGTTACTGGGAACTGTCCAGCAAAACACTTCCTGAAGAACACTGAGTCCTGAAGGTATTTTTGAACAAAAAAGAGTAGCACTGTCCATCCAGAGCCAATGAATGGCACATTTTCAGTTCTTTCTTGATACATATTCACTATCGAGGACTGTTTACCCCACAGATGAAATCAAAATGTGTTCCCTAACCTTGACCTCTCTCTTAATATAGATATGGATTAACACCTTTTACCTTGATTCAGTTGGTTGAGGTCTAATTACTATTGACCTCTTTTCTAGTATCCACATAGACTAGCATTCGCAAGATCGGACTGAGCAGAGGAAAGCAGAGAAAAAGTCCTTAATGGCAAATGGTTAGATAACTCATCCCAAACTAACGTCATCCTCTCCTCTATGTTATCAAACTATTTTAACACCTCTCTCTTGGGGCTTCATCTAGAAATAGCACATCCAAAGTAACATTCTGCTGATTCCCATGTTGAAGTGTTGCACTATTTCCCAGGAACATTGGCCAGGTCTTTTTGTAACACATACACCCAGGCTATGTCTACACTCGCGGCTTCTTGCGTGAGAAATATGAAAATTAGGCTAAGAGTGGAAAATTGCCAAGCCTCATTTTCATACCGAATGAGCCACTATTTTTGCAGAAGAGGCTCTTGCGCCAGAAGGAGCTGTCTACACTGCCCCTTCTTGAGCAAGAAAAACCCTCTTGCACAGTGCCTTTATTCCTAAAAATAATCAGTGTAGCAGCAATATTTCTCGTGCAAGAAGCTGCGAGTGTAGACATAGCCCCAGTGTGGTTCACTGTCCCATGTCGTGGCACTTGGCCCCCTTACAGAGAGCACTAAGAACAAGAGATCTCTACCATCTAAGCTGAGAGCCAGCTAGCTTTATTGCTCAAACTGTAGGCTCCTGCACTGAGGTTCAAGGTTCAAATCCACCTGGTGTGAACATAAACTACACTAGGTGTGTGGGTTACAGATGGGGGCTCATCCGGGATCTCAACGCTGTAACTGCCACGGGGCAGAGATTGATTTATTCTAACTGGAAACAAGGCACATGCAACTGCAGGAAAGTTCAGGCTTACAAAATACATATTCAGATGGAAAAAGAGGGATAACTTGAGGACTCCAGAAACAAAATGTCTTTACTCATGAAAATGTAAGCCACGGTGCATACCCAGCCAAACATGATACTACTACAGCACAATATGCCCTAGGGTTGTGTGAGCTGTGTGTATGTGGTAGCACCAGCAGCTTACTCAAGTCTCCACCGGTAGTAGCCACACAACCTTGGGCCTAGCTAGCTAGTACAAGCTGGGGATGTTAAATATCGATTAACTGAATAGTCGAGTAACCTCATGAATTCTTATTGGTTACTCAACTATTCTATAGTCCCTGGGAGTGGGACTGGCAGGCAGTGCGCTCCGGCCTGACTCTGGAGGAGCCCCCTGCCATATCAGAAGCAGCAGCACAGAGTGCAAGGTGGGAGCTGGTCCACGAGGGGATCCGGTGTAAAAACCAGCTCCCCTCATGGACCAGCTGCCTGCTGCCTTTGCTGTTGCCTCTGATAAAGAGACAGCAGCACAGGGTGGCAGCAGACCCTGTCTAGTGGGGGTCTGAGTTCCTGGACCTGGTGCGAGACACAACTGAGCCAGACTGCCTGCCCGCCCAGGTCCTAATACACTTTAAATGCAGAGCCACAGTGGGGTTAGGTCCTGGACCCGGCATGAGCCAGGACTGAGCCAAAATGCTAAAAATTGTACTGGCAAGGAGTGGGGAAAATGCATGTAGTCTATAGCATTAACCTATATGCTTTTGCTTATCGGTTAATCGACTACACTATTACATCCCTAGTCCAAGCCTCCACCAGAGCTGCAACATTCAGACTATTTTTAAACACATCAGCTCAAGGGCTGCTTCCATAAATCCATCTGCTCAGGCTGAGTGGCTGAGTCCCAGCTACCATGTGTAGACATACCTTAGGCCCAGATCCCCAGAGGAATTTAGTTGGCTAGCTGCCTTCGGTCATCTGGGCCTTAGATGCCCATGTCTCAGTTCCCCACCTGTAACAAGGGGATAATAGTGCTTCACTATCTCAGGTCATGTCTACAGTAGGAAACTATTTCAAAATTAGTCAATTGACTTAACTCACGATTTAACAAATTCAAACTAGCCTATCCACACTATGGGGAAGCCTTGAAATTAGTTCAAAGCAAGCTGTTAATGTGGACATGCTACCTCAACTTAGAGCCCCAGGAAGCACTGAGAAGTAATTAGTTTGGAAGTAATTACTCTGGAGAGTAATTATTTCAAAATAGAGGTAGAGAAGCATCCACACTACCATTATTTCAAAATAACTATTTGGAATTAGCATTACTCCTGATGAAAGGCAGGCATACAGATTTTGAATTCTTCAGCCCATTATTTTGAAATAATTGGTTTGGTAACGTAGATACGCCACTTATAAATTCGACCTTGGGGAAGGTTAATTTGAAATAAAGTCCTGGTGTACATCAGGGCTCAGAGGCATCTTGAAGAGAGCAACATGGAAGGTACTCAGGTACTAAGTTAATAAGGCCCATGTAAGTATCCTAGACAGAATACCCCACAAATTGTAAACTTTGTTATTTTAAAAAGTGTCTTTTCTACCTCTTGCAAAGACACAGGCATCCCCATGTCAGACATGCTGCTGCCAACCCAGCCTTGCAGACAAATCTAGCTAACCTAACAGCATTAGCAGAGACAGGAAGTAACCCCCATCCTGCAGTTTCCTCAAGCTCAAATGCATGGAGTTGCAAATGCCAGAGGGTGATTCATTTGGATGTATACGAAGTTGCCTTGCCACCTGAAACACGCCCCTCCCGAAAGGTGCTCAGATGTGGGAGAGGCAGGATTTAAGGGGCTTAGCAAGTTTCAGAGTGAGTTGTAATCAGAGAGTGAAAGCTGAAAGAACTCTATGTCCTGATACCAACTGTTTACACAACATTTTCTGAGAACAGAAACATTGCACCTGTCCAAACAGAACAGGAGGACCAAACTCTGCCAATAATGAAACTGTATCTTCATATGCCAACATGCTCTCCTCACCTGGGAGAATGTGATACAGTAAATTGCAATCGATTTACAAAAAAGTCATTGATTTACCTCCATTGAAAGGTCAGATTTTAGATTCCGCCTCCATTAAATTGTTCACTATATATAAGGGGGAAACACAGCCAGGGCCGGCCCACAACACTTTGGCACCTGAGGCGGGGAACTCAAATGACGTCCCCATGTCCCCTCAGTGCCCCAGCAGCTGACACAATTTTCTACACTCTGGGTCTTAGTGGCACCCCGCCCCCCCCCCCCACCCTCCAGTCTGGCACCTGAGGCGGGCGCCTCAGTTCACCTCATGGTAAGGCCAGCCCTGAAAACCCTACAAGATTCAATGGTGCCAATAGAATGGCTTAAGTGAAAGTTCAGTTCATGTGATTAGCCACTGGAAGCTACTGCCACCTGCTGGACTCCGGGTCTGCCTTCTCTGTCCCCCCCCCTTTAGGGGGGGAGTCGATCTTGCCTATTTAGATTGCAAATTCTTCAGGGCAGAGACCATCTCTTGCTATGCATTGGTACAGCATCTAGCACAATAGGCCTTCTAAACAGGATCTCAATATGAATATATTAATAATAATACTTCATATTTGCATTGTGGTAGAACCTAGCTGCCCCAGCAATGGGCCAAGATCCCATTGTGGTAGGCTCTGTACAGACAGAGAATAAAAAGACTCTTCCTGAGAAACGTAAGTAAAACTGCCCAATAGGAAAAGAATTTCCAGGGAAGAAATGGTGTCAGTCCAGCTTCTAGAGGGCAGACACTGAAGTTCTTGCTTGTTATGGATAGACCAGTCAAGGCCCAGCCACAATGGGAAACCCTGTCAAAAATAGAGTTGCAGCTCCTGTCTTCCTGCAACACCACATCTCTCTGGGCTTTGATCCATTGTTCAAAGTGCCTCTATTCTCTGTTTTAATTGGGGAAAATTCAGAGGTAGCCCCAGGCTGCAGTTGTACTGAGCTACAAAGCCATTTAGTTATACTTTAACTCCCACCTGAGCAGGGGTCAAGAGGTGAAGCATGCAAGGTGAGGAGAAGTCTACCTGCAGGAATGTTTGGTGCACCCTATAAAACCAGCATCTTTGCACATTAGTGAGGGTGAATATTCTCCCTGGAAATCCAAAGCATCCATTAATCTACCTGAGACTGGAGAGCCTTTTCCCGTTTTATTAGAAAGTTTTCATAAGTGAGAAATCAGTTGGAAGTTTTCCTAAGAGAGATGTGACGTATGAGTGCTCAAAGTTTGCCCAGACAACAGCTAAACAGGCAACTTAGAAACCAGTCCTGCAGGAGGCCGAGTGCTCTTGGCTCCATGGACTTCAATGGCAGTTGTAGGTGCTCTGTACCTTACAGACTCCTGACTGGGATAAAGTATAACAGGTTGCTGCCTCTTTCTCCCTCATTTTTTCAGCTGCCCGAATGCTTTGTTCCCTCTTGCTCTGAGCAGAAGCCATCTGGAGGGGCGTGTGGTCATGATGACACAGAGGGGCATGTGGTCTTCATGATATATGTCCCCTTATTAAGATGGCCACAGGTGAGGATGTAAAACTTCATGGGCTACACAGTTAGATAAAGGGACGCTGAGGATGCCATAAGTCCTAGGAACAGGGAGGAAGTGGAGCTGGTGCTATCTGTATAGAATGGCAGTGGCGCACATCTTCCTGAATTACTTCAAACCCAGGAAATTGTCAGCCTGCCAAGAAGGGAGATTCTAGACTTTCAGGAGCTGTGAGATTCCAGGGTTCATTTTCTATCTAATCTCAGGTATCTATCCCCTTGGTATCTGAGCAGAACCACAGACTGGGACAGGCCCTTCTAAGTAAATGTTTCTTCAGATTAGCAACGGTATGTGCTAACTTTTTCAATTTGCCCTTTGTATTTCCTAAGGTTGATTATGACTTCCTCCTGGACACACCTGAGGGCCTGCTGAGTATTTCCTTCTTGAAATAGGTGACCATGGCAGGAAGTAGCATATTAAGTGGTCTTCCCCTGCTCCCTCCCCCCCATGACACTTCTGCTCTTTCTTCACTCTGCTCAGCCCAGCCCCATTAGACCTTCTCTAATCCATTCCTTAGACACTACATTCAGCATATTCCATGGCATGAGAAAAATGCATTTCTTAGGCTCTAAGTCCATTTCCTGATCCACCCTTCCTTCCATAGTCTGCAGACTGGTCCTCTTCTGAGATCGGAAAGAGCTGGCTCATGCTCATCCATAATCATAGATAGCTCAACAGTCAGACCCATTTTCCATGTGGGTAAGAACTGATCATTAATTTTTCTATCTGGAATAATAAAATAAGGGGGAGTCCTCCTTACTGGGACTAATGGTCCTTAATAGGGATTGATTTTTCTTAGGGGATCTCTATTTGGAAGGTTTACAAGCTATTTTTGCATCTTTGCTTCCCATATTAAAATAAACATTTGTATTCCTTCTTGCCTAAACCTCTGGGGCATAGCCTCAGCCAGTATAAATAAGATGAGCTATGCCCATTCACACCAGCTGAGAATCTGACCCATATGTCTGATAGCACTTTCAATATTCAAACTTTCATTCTCCTTTTATCTAACCTCCAGTATTTATGCAATTCTCCTGTGACTACTTTGTCCTTCTCATGTGTTTCAGGCTCCATAGCAGAGATGAGAATGTGAGTTAAATGTAATCAGATTTCAGCCCTTAGTCTGTTCTTTACTTCCGCATTGTTTGCAAGGGCTGTTTGCATGACTGTTTTTAAATGCAATGCTATGAAGTGTACCTGACAACAACAATGGACAGGCAAGCCACAGAAGGCAAGCCAAATTCTGAGCTTAGATTAAATCCAAAGACACTTCATTGACTAGAAGATAGCAGAGTGAGCTGAAATCCACAGAGTTATGTGGGTGTAAATCTAAAGTAAAAGGGCAAAATTCTTAAACACATGTAGGCCATCACATGGTGGAAGCTGGCATATTTCTGTTACCCTCAAAATGACAACAGGGAGCTATGTTGCTTGAATAATATGAGCAAATTCAGCCACCCGATGAGAATCTCATGTAAGGAAGTTCAATCATTCCTCTTCTGGAGGACACCAGAGGCACATCTACAGAGCAGTATTATTTCGGAATAACTGACATTATTTCAAAATAACACAGTGCACGTCTACACACCTAGCCATTATTTTGAAATAATGTTGAGCTGAAGGACTTCTTACTCCAACTTATGTAACCCAGGAGTAAGGGAAGTTGAAGGAAGAGTGCTCTTCCTTTGACTTCCTGCTGTGTAGACAGCGCCAAAAACCGAATTAAGCTATTTCGACTTCCACTACACAACTGACGTAGCTGAAGTTGCATCACTTAATTTGACTATTGCCCTGCTGTGTGGTCATACCCAAGAATGTCTTAAATCTTCTAGGCTACATTTTCAAAAATGGAGATTTGATTTAAGAGGCATAATTCTTTACTGTGCCCAAACTCCACAAGGCACCAGGTTTTGGAGCTTTATGGCCAGTTCTGGAGCAAACAGGAGGCCGTTTTTAGCCTCCAGAGCAACTCAAGGCAACCAGCTACCCACTGACCCTCTACTCCAGAATGACTTTCTCCAGATTTGCCTCAAGGAACATCATATACATATTTCATCAGGCTTACACATCTGTTGCTTGACCATGTCACACACTCAAAGGGCTGCAGTGGAAACAACTCTATGTCAAATATAGCATGAACTGTCGTCTTCATCATGCAGAAAGCTTGGAATCCTCCACTATGTGATTCCACGTTATTTCTTTAAAATGAATCTGACAAGAAAAGATATTAAAAGCAGCGTCTTGGGTCCCAGAAATCTACGTTGTTTTTATATTCAAACATATCCAGGCCTCTCTCATTAGGCACTCTTTTTAAATCTGCCACATGCCCAGCTTACATCATCTGCAGAAGAAGCTACGCCTAAGTTCAGATCAGCAAAGAATGAATGAGGTCATTAGAAGAGCCTACGCAGTTTGATGCTAGACACCAATCCCCATTGGATCCAGGAAAATGACTGAGGAAAAAAATTTACAGTCATTTTTAAATGTCCACAAGACCCCACTGTCAGTAACAGGAAGCTCGTACTGAAAAGCTTGCCGTCGTGTCGCTCATGACCAATCAGAATAACTTGGATCAGAAACACCATATCTTGTTTGTCACAACATCTGAAAGTTCTTCTCACACATCAAGGTCAATTAGATCTGGAGAGTAGTGGGTTATGTAAAGATTCCAAGAGTGACCAGGCCGGACTAACTCTTCTGCCAGAGACTTCGTCCTCATGAGAGCAGCGATACTATCTGTTGTTGTTAAGTGAAAGAGGGATTGTGCTCCAGAACCCTGATTAGATTCATCATTTTAAGGCTGGTGCCAGCAAGTGTTGCACTCAAGCAGAGCACCTCAAAGTCCATACCAGTACAGACATAGTGTCTACATCTAGACTGGCATGATTTTCCGCAAATGCTTTTAACGGAAAAGTTTTTCCGTTAAAAGCATTTGCGAAAAAGAGCGTCTAGATTGGCACGGACGCTTTTGTGCAAAAGCACTTTTTGCGGAAAAGTGTCCATGCCAATCTAGATGCAGTTTTGCACAAGAAAGCCCCAATCGCCATTTTTGCCATTGGGGCTTTTTTTGCGCAAAACGGTTCTCAGTTGTCTACACTGGCCCTCTTGCGCAAAAGCATTTGCGCAAGAGGGATTTTTCCCGAACGGGAGCAGCATTGTATTTGCGCAAGAACACTGATGATTATACATTAGATCGTCAGTGTTCTTGAGCAAATTCAAGTGGCCAGTGTAGACAGCTGGCAAGTTTTCCGCAAAAGCAACTGCTTTTGCGGAAAAACTTGCCAGTCTAGACGCAGCCGAAATGATAAATGTAGGGTGAATTGGCTTTCCTCATATACCATGTGGGCCACTGATTCAAAATGAAGACGAGAAAGCCCTTTGGTGCACTCTGGGAGGTTGCAACTTTAAAACAACTCTACGCAAGGATGTCAGGTAGACACCAATGGGCAATTTCCCCCTCAAATTCCAGGGATAAATATCTAGAAAATCTCCAAGGACTCCAGTGGAGTTCTCAGATTTTCATCTGTGTCACTCAGAGCAGAATTTGGCCCTCAGATTGTGTGTCAAAGCATCAGACCTTCTCTATAGAAACACAGACTCTTAAAAATGTTGAAGTACTACGTTACCATTGCCACCGCAGGGCATCAGTTGACCTTCCAGTGATACCTTCCAGTGCACTTTTTCTACCTGTTTTTGCAGTTTTTAGGCTGATATTTGAACTATGAACAGGAGGCAACTGTTTTCACTTTTCACCAAAAGACTTTCCAAGTAAAACTGAACACAGTGTCACAGCGCACCGCAGCTAAACTTTTGACACCATGTCCCTCTTTCAGGAAGGGTGCCAACTGATGTCAAGGCCTGCCATGAGATGACGCAGCTTCACTAAATTCTGTGCATATCCCTCCATATTTATATCATGTCTATATTAACCAATCCAAGAGGCTTTTTCAGGCAGCAAGGAGATCAGAAACCAGAAAATAAACACAAATGCAGTGTCTGACAAAAGGGCAAATTCAGAAATAAATTTGCAATTCCAGTCAAAATACACCTGAAATATTTAAGCCCGAAGCCCACTGAAGTTAATGAAATGACCCTCCCCTTATTGACTTCGATTTGGATGAAGAAGATATAACAGGGAAATCTCAAAACTTCTGAAAATAGATTTCAATAACTTTCGGGATTCTGAAGAGGTGGATGACAGAAAACAGCAAACATGGAAGTGGTTAAAATTATTATTCCTGAGAAATGTAATTACACCTTAAAGCATTAATGTGAAATGGACGGTCAAGGTCCAATGTGCATTTCACCGATTTTGTTATTTACTTTTAGTAGGAAGTTCAGGCAGCTTCATTACTCTGCTCTGCTGCATTTTCTATGTACTATTGCTTTCACTATCCGGTTGTCAAGTTGTTCTTTGAATGCTGCTGGAACTGAGTGTCCAAGCCTGTAAGAGACTGTTGAAAGTAAGAAAAAATGTTAACAGCTACTTCCTAAATAATGATTGTGGAAAAAATTCTACACTTTTTACATGTTTAAAAATGTTTTCTTCTCACTAAACTTGAACTGAGATATTCAATTAGGTAGCAGTATCCCTTTAAGAGGCACAAAAGATAATGATCTAAATTCTGCCTAACCCACAAAATTTTGAAAGCTTAGCAGGAGTTGATAGTGTCCTAAGCATTCCCATGTTGTAACAACTTGGACAGACATCATGATATTCAAAATAAGCCCTGCCTTTAGACTGGATTGATTTAGAAACATTAAGATCATAGAACAAATTCTAGCCCCCTTTCCACCTGCAATCCTTTATTAAACCAGTGGTGGGCAAAATCATCGGAGTGCATCATGTGGGCTTTTCTAGCCAGCACATGCAGCATTTCATGCAATTTCTCTTTGAAAACGGTGTGACTGTTTTAGCTCCATTCAGTGAGTTCACCTGTCCGTGCGCAACTAGTTCGCTCTCGCATACCTACCTTGAAAAAGTGTTCAGTTCAACTGTTTCAACTTCTGCAGTAGTTCTGCTGAAATGTTGTCACCCTCTGTTGTTAATTCCTACAGGACTACTGTAACAGCGCTCTCATCTGTTTATGTGTCAATGGCTAACGTGTGTGTTAATCTTAGAAATGTGGGCACTGGAATTTCATTCTGGTCATCTGACCATTCATGCCATGAGACTGGAGTATGGATGAACACAACCACAATAGGAAGAAAGTGGCAACTGAATACCCCACCAAGCAGCCAACAAGTGAAGTGCAGAAATGATTGACACATGGGAAAGCAATTATGCTTATTTATTCCTAAAACATTGCGGGATCCTGCATTTGATCAAGGCAATTCCATTCAACCATGAAGCCAGTAATCTCTTTATGATGGTTTGTATGGTAGAGTGGAAAATAGTTTTAAGGACCGACTTTGCCCGGTGAGATAAGCACTTGCTATGTCTCTCTTGTGACCTCAAAAACCACCCACCACATGGTGGCAGGTCCTAGAAGTTCATGCTACATGAATTCCAGATGAACCCTTCTACCACAGCTTCCTGCTTTTAATTAGATATTGGATACAGCCCTGGTTCATGTGTTTAACTTTAAGCACGTGCATAAGTCCCATGGCCATCAATGGGATGTGCTTGCATGTTTTCCTGAACTGAAGAGGGTATGATCCTTTCAAGGAAGATAGTCAAAGCTGCAGATCAAAGAGCTCTCATTGCTTGGTTTAGAGTAAAACCTTTCAGCAAGCAAAAGGTGCCTGCTTCTGACATCAGTCAGCTGTGGAATGGCTGGCCCCAATTGAACATTAAAAGTTGTAGTGCTTTGTTTCAATCTGCAACTTTGCAGGTATTTAATTTGCTGTTACCCTTGAATTTTATCATGAGCAGCTAGTTCAGACAGCACAGAGTCAGTTGGTTCCAGTCTAACCCTTATGGGGGAGGAGAGAACGGATTATTTGCACTGCTAAATAAGGCCAATCTCTCTATCAGCATCAGCTCTCCTCCCTTGCTCGACTGGTTGGGGGGGGGGAAAGCTGTAGAAAACCCAGCCTCTCTCCACTTTATATCTGTCCCACATGCGACTCAAAGGTTAAAAATGAACTCGAACCAATGAGATGGAAATAGAGAACAAACATGCAAAAGCATCCTGAGATTTACTGCTCAGATAGGATTATTTTCCATAGAATTTGGCTAAGAATTCCTGGCAATGCAATTGCAAGGCAGATCTCCATCTCGTTTGAAAGGCAGGGGGATTTTTCACTTCTTTCTTGAAGTGGACAGCTGAGGGGTCCTCGTGAGCAGAAGGCAACAATTTCTATAGGTTTGGGTTAGCTACGAATCTCGTAGTTAGCAATATGTGTGTTGCTATCTGTTGGCTTTAAACCATTTGGGCCTGATCCCTGGCCCATGATATTCAGTGGAAAGACAGTTTGACTGCAAGGGCTTGATCCAAAACCCACGGAAGCAGCAGGTATTCTAACTACTACCAGCGAAGTCTTAATTTATGATGCTATTTGGAAAGAGCTTTGGCAGTGTGTGGGCTGAAAGGGCCATCCACTGAATTTGAATTATTCTGAAACCATCTGACATTTCACATTATTTATAACCAAACATCAATATGAATTTCAGGATTGGAGGAGCAAACAAATTTCCCCCAATGTGGAGAGTTAGAATTTACATAAATATGAGCAGCCTTTGAATATAAATGTGATTATTATTAATAGATATTATTTTCCTAATTCTAAAAGGCCTTTAGACCCAGATGCACAAAGGTACTTAGGTTTCTAACTTTTATTGACTTCAGCAGGGACTTAGTCCCCGATTATGCCAAGCTGAAGACATTTGAAAGGGCTTAAGCACGTGAGTAGTGCCGCTGACTTCAATGTGACTAGTCCAATGAAGAAACTTGTTTAAAAACTGGGGCTTTATTTTTCAAATGCTTTGTTGCTATTATAAATGCCCCAGGCAGAAACAGCAATAACTACTGTAACAGTAAATACAGCCGCATGGATGCCGTTTAACTCAAGGGCCCTTAATCTCAGCACTACAAGAGATGCCAATTCATAAAGTTCTGTAGTTATAGCTAAGCAGATCAAATGGAATAAACTCTAAGGCTGCTTCTAGACTGGCATGATTTTCTGCAAATGCTTTTAACGGAAAAGTTTTCCGTTAAAAGCATTTGCGGAAAAGAGCATCTAGATTGGCATGGACGCTTGTCCGCAAAAGCACTTTTTGCGGAAAAGCATCCGTGCCAATTTAGACACGCTTTTGCGCAAAAAAGCCCCGATCACCATTTTTGCGATTGGGGCTTTTTTGCACAAAACAAAAGCTTTGCGCAAAAGGGACGTTTGCCCGAATGGAAGCAGCATAGTATTTCCGCAAGAAGCACTTATTTCAGACAGTAGGAAGTCAGTGTTCTTGTGGAAATTCAAGTGGCCAGTGTAGACAGCTGGCAAGTTTTTCCGCAAAAGCAGGTGCTTTTGCGGAAAAACTTGCCAGTCTAGACACAGCCTAAGAGATCAATAGAAGCTGGACATACACAAAGTCAGATTTTTCAAGAGGTCAAGTACCTGAATAAGGGACAGTTTTTGAGGCTCTGCAGCCTGCAGCTTCCACCGTAATACTTATGGCCAGATTTTCCAGAGGGAAAAAAACACCCAACGTGGCAAGTTGTTTGGGAAATCTGGTCCCCGGCCATGGGTGCTGGACCTGCCTGAAATCCTGGCATCAGGAAGAAGGTAGTAGATCAGCCCAAAGTAGTGAAGGAATTCCAGGGATTGCTAATGCCTCAACCCTGCCATATGTATTGTTCAGGTTGGCCGTCCCTGATCCAGCACCCTCAGGACCTGACTGGTCCCAAACGAGAGATTTTGCCCAACCAGGGGAGGTCATTTCTGGGCCCCCAGCCTGGCTGCTCCTTGTGATCCTGGTCTCCACACCGGCTCACCTCCTGCTCCCCCACCACTGCCCCAATGCTTCCAGCTGCCTGCTGCCATGCCAAGCTCCTGGCCCCACCACGACTGACCGTGGCCCTGCTGCTGGGGTTCCCAGCCCCACCGGCTCTTCCGTGGCTGACCTAGGGCTCCCACCCCATCAGACTTGCTGCTGCAACCCACAGTCCCACTACTGGGGCTCTCCCATGCCTGACCGCTGTCCTGCTAGAGCCCACTGGTGCTCCGGGCACTCTGCCACCACTCAGACAGACCCCCGCAGCAGGGCTGCTGGCCACCGGTCCCCCAGCAGCCAGCCTGGCTGGGCTCTTGGCCTCCACAGGGCTCCTGCCTCTGGCCCTACACCAGGATTCCCTGATCCAGTGACATCTCTGGTCCTTCCAGACCATGGATGTTGCCAGAGCAGGAAGTCCCAGTGTAGAGAGTTTCAACCTGTGCAGGAAAATCTCTGCACCCCACCAAAAGCCTACACAGAAGCAAATGGAGCGCCATTTGATTGGGGATCTTGCAGGGAGAGCTCACTGCAAAATAAGGATCCAACTAGTTTGGTATGTTTGTTAGAGAAAATTAATTTCTGTCAACAAATAGCAGAAGTTGGGGCTTTGTACATCAATTTCCTATTGTAGAAGGCATTAGAGACATGGAGTCCGGAGTCCTTCTTAGTGCAACTTCTTTTATGTACATATTTGCCCCAGTCCTGGTACTGAGGGGGTCACAAATAGCATGTAGGAAATTTCTTCATTCAGGAATCTCAGCCACACACCAAAGCCACAATTCCATGGAGGGACAGTCCCTCTAGAATTATCTTGTTAGAGAAACTAAAGGCAGAGGGAGCTTGCTACAGCACAACTAAACAATCCACATCAGGGGCTTGGGCGGGGGGGAGACCCCACAACAACTCACACATTTTCTTCCAAGACTAAAAACTTGCTCGTGTGTTCAGAAACATTTGTAAGACTAAAAGCACCAACTGGTGACCCACTACTGCCGTAGTACAAATAAGATAACACTGCTGCAGCCAAACAGTAATCTTCTAGCTGGGATTTTCCAAAGAACTCAGAGATGGCCCAGCTCTGCCAATGGAGACAATAAGAGTTTGGTAAAAGTCCCATGAACATTGATGGACAATGTCATCACTAATGCATTTAATCTGAGCCACCATTTATTTAGAAAAGCTCTGGAGCATTTCGGGTCATATGCGAATTGGATGGAGAGGTGTATGCAATAATCTAAGCTGGCAGGTTTATTTCTAGTAGGGCTATGTCACTGACATAATATTAATTTTGATTATCAGTGTATGCATATAAAAGCCAGGGGGCATCGTGTCTTGCATTTCTGTGTAGCGTTGGCTTAATATATGCAAGGAAAGAGAATCCCTGTATGATGTTGCCTAGGAGAAAACAGACCATTAATAATTGACCTGCAATCTGAGACGGTGCCGCAGGGTTTTCTTTGCAGTGTAGACATACCCATCACAAACAATAAACATTTAAATCCTATGGCTGCGTCTAGACTGGCAATTTTTTCTTCAAAAGCAGCTGCTTTTGTGGAAAAACTTGCCAGCTGTCTGCACTGGCCACTTGAATTTCCGCAAGAACACTGATGATCTCATGTAAGATTGTCAGTGTTCATGTGGAAATACTATGCTGCTCCCGTTCGAGCAAAAGCCCTCTTGCGCAAATGCTTTTGCACAAGAGGCCAGTGTAGACAACACGGTTTTGTTTCGCGCAAAAAAGCCCCGATAGCAAAAATGGCGATCGGGGCTTTCTTGCGTAAAACCATTTCTAGATTGGCACGAACGCTTTTCCGCAAAAAGTGCTTTTGCACAAAAGCGTCCGTGCCAATCTAGATGCTCTTTTCCGCAAATGCTTTTAACGGAAAAACTTTTCCATTAAAAGCATTTGCGGAAAATCATGCCAGTCTAGACGTAGCTTATGTGTTTGATTCTATCCATCTTCCCTCCCATCCGCTGTATTTCACTTGTGAGGTGTTTGTACAGCCATGAGCACCTGATTGGGGCTCTGATTGGAGTGTGGAGGCACTGCCATATCATAAAAGTTAAATATTATCTATTTGCAGGTCCCAACCAAGCCTGAGGTCTCATTGGGCTGGGCAGTGTAGAAATGTAGGGTACGTCTAGACTACCGCGTTTTGTCGACGGAAGTTTCGTCGACAGATACTGTCGACAAAACTTCCGTCGACAATTTGCGTCCAGACACATGGAGTTCTGTCGACAAAGCAAGCCGCTTTGTCGACAGAACTCCGTAGTCTGGACGCAGTGTTACAGGCAATAACACCTTCTGTCGACAGAGTTCTGTCGACAGAAAGTGTTATGCCTCGTAAAATGAGGTATACCAGCGTCGACAAAACTGCGGAGTTCTGTCGACGTTATGTCGACAGAACTCCGCGGTAGTGTAGATGCTGGTATTGTTTTGTCGACAAAAGTCCACTTTTGTCGACAAAACTAGGTAGTCTAGACACACCCGTAGAGTAAGAGAGACAGTCCCTGACCCAGCGACCTTACAGTCCACATAGACAAGCCAGACAAATGGTAGGTGGAAAAACGGGGCTGGAAATAAATGACCTACACCTGGTCAGGCGCAGACCTGAGACTAGAACTAGGGCTTGTAATGCCTAGGTCAAGTGGGCCTCAGTGCCTCAGTGGGCAGTTCGTCTAAAGCTGTGGTTCTCAGCTGGTGGTCCATGGTGACTTTTTCGGTAGTCCATAGGAACATTGTCCAAAGTCACACGGCATGAGCAGGTGCTGCCGTTAGGCTGTTTTACGCCGTGTTCACAAGCACGCGGCACGCCATCCATAGTGTCACCTAGGACGCAACCGCATTGTGTTGCCAGTAACTCCCGTCTGAGGCTCTGAGCATCAGTGTAGCTGCCGCCATCGTGCTGAGCGGTTGCTGTGTCATTTGTCCTGTGCTACATGTGCTGGAGGTGGTCCACGAAAACTTTTTGATTGGCCTGGTGGTCCATGGACTGAAACAAGTTGAGAACCACTGGAGACTCTAAAGGGCTAGCTCCACTGGATAGAACTAGCTTTGGGCATCATAAATCAGGGCATAAGAGATGGAGCAGATGAGAGATGAAGCAGTGAAGTACCATGGGAGCACAGGACCTCATGCTTGTGAGCTCTGCCTTTGACCTCCTTCCGTTTATCAGCACTCAGCGCTCTGGCATGTTCATCCGCTCTACTGGCTTTTAATTATACGGCCCTCCTCACACAGTGCTGCCTTGCAAAGAGCACTGAGCATGCTGCTGTCCAGGCGACTGGGCGGAGAGGGAAAAAGCTCACATTGGGGGAGCCCCACTCTGACACGGTGGTTCTGATTTATGTGGAAATTCCACATCAAAGCGTTTGTGACCCTGCCACATTCTCCACCAACCGCTCTTTGCCATGGGGGCTGGAATGCAAAAGAACAAGTCCAGCTGTCCCTGCATCAGACTCCCAGAAGGCACCAGGGGCAGTTAAAGTTCTGTCAGCCTAGACAGGCCACATGGAAGCACAGGACTGGGGTAGTAACAGAGGTGCCCGCTGAATTATAACACCATCCAGGGGGCTGGAGGAAGAGCGGTTCCTTTGGAATATACCACAGGAAGCTCCCCAGAAAGGAGAGAATAGCTTTTGCTGGGTAAGCCTCACTTACTGACGGAAGCAGCAGGCATAAAGCAAATGCAAATGCAGCTTTCCGGCATCCCCGCCTCTGACCCTAGTCCCCTCCAGCCCGGACAAAATATCCACTGCAGACTCTGCCACGTACACGCCCCTGAGTCATGGAGGTGCCTGTCCTCTCAATAAAGCACAATGGGTCAATGCCTCAGCTGGCGTAAGTCACCAGAGGACTGGTGATATCATGGCTACCCCAGTTTACCCCAGGTGAGGACATAGCTTGACACCATCTGTTATTCAGGGTGCAGCCTCCTGCTACCCTCAGCAGCAGCTATCGGTACTTCCAGCCCTCAGAACCATGTTGCAGGGGAGGGGAATCAGATTCCTAGTCAGGACATCCTCTGAAGGTGGGGATTTGTAGCTGGTTCAGCAAAGCACAACGCCTCATGTGACTCCTTTGGGCATAGTGCTGCGAGGAAGCAGAGCAGCACACACCGGCTGTGTTTGAGGACAGCTCTAGTAAACAGAGCTAGCCCATCTGACCGCTCCGCGCCGTCAGCAAAAATGTGACCGAGGTTCAATGAGTTACCATGCCCGTCCCACATCGCAAGCAGAGAGAGTCACTTCTTGACCTCTTTCTCACACACACACACACACAGCTATGGGAACGTTTCACTGCACCAAAGTACAAACACACACACACACACACACACCACACACACACACAGAGCAATGGGAACGTTTCACTGCACCAAAGTACACACACACACACACACACCCACACACACACACACACACACAGAGCAATGGGAACGTTTCACTGCACCAAAGTACACATGCACACACACACACACACACACACAGAGCAATGGGAACGTTTCACTGCACCAAAGTACACACACACACACACACACACAGAGCAATGGGAACGTTTCACTGCACCAAAGTACACACACACACACACACACACACACACAGAGCAATGGGAATGTTTCACTGCACCAAAGTACACACACACACACATACACACACACACACAGACACGGAGCAATGGGAATGTTTCACTGCACCAAAGTACACACACACTGCTGGCATGTAAAAAAAAATAAAAAAAATAGTTTTAAAACTCCTCTCCAACCAAGGCCTGGGGGAAAGCCAACGGGGGTGAAGGGGCATACAGTTCAGACAGACACATCCCTGAGGGGAGGATTTATTAAAGATACTCTGTATCTCAGTAAAGAAAAGAGAATAGATGATGATAAAGTGCAGGTAGGAACTGAAGAGAAACAGTGAAACAAGCAAACGAATAAAAGAAGAGCCCCATTCAATTACATCACATGAAGGCCGACAACTAAATATTGACCTCTGGAGCTTAGTGCATGAGCCTCTACCAATAAGTTAAAAGCCAGCTGGCTCTCAGTTAAGGCTGTGGTGCAAACTCATTATTCTCTGCACGTGGTCTCGGTGTCACCGGATGGGACAGTGCACCACACCCAGAAAGTATATCAAATTCTGGAAGTCTAAATGCTAAGATGGGTGAACTAGAGTGCCTCATAGTAAAGGAGGCTGTTCATATAATAGGCATTCCAGCAACTTGATGGAACAATGACCATCAATGGAACACTAATACAAAGCTGTCAAATACTTAGGAACAACAGAGTAGGTCACATTGATGGGGAAGTGGCATTATATGTGAAAGAAAGCAGAGTTATTATAGTAAACATCTTAAGTGTTTCAAACTGTACCATAAAATCTCTTTGCATACAAATTCCATGCTTCAATAATAATATAGCAGTAGGAATGTACTACCAGCCAAGTAAGCAGGATGGTGATTGTGAAATGCTCAGAAGAGCTACAAGTACAGAAAACCCAATAATAATGGCGTTCTTTCAAGTAGTGCTATATTGATATGGAACGTGTCACCACAGGATGAGATGCAGAACTAAAATTTCTTAACACTATTTAATGACTGCTTCTTGAAGCTGCAACCCCTTGAAACCACAAGGAGAGAAATAATTATTTAATCTTAAGTAGCACAAAAGATTTGGTCCAAGACATAAAGATAGCTGAACCTCTCTGTTATAAACAAGTCGTTCTGTTGCACCTTAGAGTCTAACTAAAATATAAAGAATCATGAGTTTTCATGGGCAAAAATCACTTCATCAGATGAATTTGAGTGGAAATAACGGAAACCAGAAAACATATATAACAGCAGAAGAAGTACCTGTCAAGTGTAGAACCCATGTTATTGAGTTTTAATAAAATGGGCTGGATTTGTCCCATACATAGCTTTTGCTGTGGAAATGCTGATGTTAATGGCAGGAGAAATTGGCTTTCTAATGCATGAACCAATTAATGTCTTTGTTTAAGCCCAGTGTAAGGGTGTCAAATCTGTAGATAAATTCCAGTTCTGCATTCTCTCTCTGTAATTGACTACACTGCAATTATTTGGGAGGGGAAATGCAAAAGAAACCCATCATATCAGCATTTAACTTCAGAAGAGGAACTATACAGAAACGTTGTACGGATAAGAAAAAGGTAGAGTCAAAGAGTGCAATGCCTGCAAGCTGCATGGAAACTTTTAAAAAATACTCTGATAGAAGCTCCGAAGACATGTCTACATCTGATACAAATAAAAACAATAAGAGGACCAAACAAATTGCATGTTGGCTAAACAACTGAGTGAAATAGTCAGTTTGAAACAAAATGCCATCCTTTAAACACTGGACGTCAAATCCTACAGAGGAAAATATACAGGAACATCTACTCTTCGCTTGCCAAAGTTTAAATATAACTGAGCAGGTCAACAAGCAATTAGCAGAAGATAAAACAAAAAATGCTGTTTGCTTTTGTAAATATGTAAGAAATGGGAAGCTGGCTGAACAATAAATAGGGACACTGGATAATCACAGGGCCAAAGGTGCCCTGAAGGAAGAAAAGGCCTTTAGGGAGAAGTTAAATCAATGTTTTGCCTTGGTCTTCAATGCAGAGGATGTGGAAGAGATTCTCATACTTGAGCCCTTTTTTTGGTGATAAATCGTAGGAACTGTTGAGGTTGAGAGGTCAATAGAAAGAGGGTTTTAAAACAAATCAATACACTAAACTGCATTAAGTCATCAGGTCCTGATGTTATTCACCCAGGGGTTTCATACCTGAATTCCTACTGATTGTAGTATATAGCCTATTGCTTAAATCAGCCTCTGTATCAGATGCCTAGAGGTTAGCTAATGTAATGCTGGGTTTTTTTAAAAGCTCCTAGGGATAAATTCCTGATGTTTAATGAAAGTAGCTAAGGAAGAGTGTCTGGCCACAATTCAAATTATTTGTCCCATGCTGCTAAAATAGGCTGGATGTATGGGTGATTTTTTATTTCTGATGACCTACATTTCTTTCTAAGCCTAAAATTACTATAAACAGCTAAATTTGGGGTTCAGAGTTCTTTGAATATCACCCTATGCATGTGCTGCCCCATATATGGGTTAGATGATTGACTTCCCTAAGGGTATGTCTACACAGGAACATTATTTTGAAATAACTAGCGTTATTTTGAAATAACTTAATCCATGTCTACACAGCAGGGAGTTATTTCGAAATAATGCCGGAATACTGTCAAGCTGGCATACTTCGTACTCTGACTCCTGTAACCCTCATTGTATGAGGAGTAAGAGAAGTCGGAGGAAGAGTGCTCTATTTTGAAATAAGTGCTGTGTAGATGCTCATTTTGACGTAGCTCATTTTGCATAGCTTATTTTGAGTTAAACCCTGCTGGGTAGATGCACCTAAGAGACCTATATTCAAATGGCTCAATTTTGTATCTAGCCAGGTCCACAGGACAAGAGTGAGTTGGAAAGTTCTGACATGCTGGAGTGTTCGGGGCCCTACAAAAAGAAAGACTGGTCCCAACAATGCAAGTACCTAAAGAAATCATCATCATCTGCAAACCACTTGGAAGATAGTAAGGTGATAGGGAACAGCCAGCATGGATTTGTAAAGAACAAATCACGTCAAACCAATCTGATAGTTTTCTTTGATAGGATAACGAGTTTTGTGGATAAGGGAGAAGCGGTGGACGTGTATGCCTAGACTTTAGTAAGGCGTTTGATATGGTCTTGCATGATATTCTTATCAATAAACTAGGCAAATTCAACTTAGATGGGGCTACTATAAGGTGGGTGCATAACTGGCTGAATAACCATTCTCAGAGAGTAGTTATTAATGGTTCACAATCCTGCTGGAAAGATATAACAAGTGGGGTTGCGCAGGGGTCTGTTCTGGGATGTGTTCTGTTCAATATCTTCATCAACAATTTAGATATCAGCAGAGAAAGTACGCTTATTAAGTTCACAGATGATACCAAGTTGGGAGGGGTTGCGACTGCTTTGGAGGATAGGATCATACTTCAAAATGATCTGGACAAACTAAAGAAATGGTCTGAGGTAAACAGGATGAAGTTTAATAAGGACAAATGCAAAGTGCTACACTTAGAAAGGAACAATCAGTTTCACACATACAGAATGGGAAGCAACTGTCTAGGAAGGAGTACGGCAGAAAGGGATCTAGAGGTTATAGTGGACCACAAGCTAAATATGAGTCGACAATGTGACGCTGTTGCAAAAAAAGCAAACATGATTCTGGGATGCATTACCAGGTGTGTTGTGAGCAAGACACAAGAAGTCATTCTTCCACTCTACTCTGTGCTGATTAGGCCTCAATCGGAGTATTGTGTCCAGTTCTGGGTGCCACATTTCAAGAAAGATGTGGAGAAATTGGAGAATATCCAGAGAAGAGCAACAAGAATGATTAAAGGTCTAGAGAACATGACCTATGAAGGAAGACGGAAAGAATTGGGTTTGTTTAGTTTGGAAAAGAGAAGATTGAGGGAGGACACGATAGCGGTTTTCAGGTATCTGAAAGGGTATCACAAGGAGGAGAGAGAAAACTTGTTCTTCCTGGCCCCTAAAGATAGAACAAGAAGCAATGGGCTTAAACTGCAGCAGGGGAGGTTTAGTTTGGACATTAGGAAAAAGTTCCTAACTGTCAGCGTGGTTAAACACTGGAATAAATTGCCCAGGGAGGTTGTGGAATCTCCATCTCTGGAGATATTTAAGGGTAGATTAGATAAATGTCTATCAGGGATGATCTAGATGCTACAGGGTACTGACATGAGGGCAGGGGACTGGACTCGATGACCTCTTAAGGTCCCTTCCAGTCCTAGTATTCTATGATTCTATGAACAACAGAAAGCTTAATTTGGGTGGCTATTAAGCTTGTACACGATGCACCCATAAACAGAATGACGTGCTTCACGGCCTCGCTTCCTGATACCTTGCCACCAACCTTGACGGGGCAGCTAATCCCTCTCTGGCACCTATCCCCTGAAACTGAGCAAATCCTAGGAAGATGGCATTGTTTTGCCTTTGCAACCGCCTGGAGAACAGATGCCCTGCACAGAACATACACAAATCTACCTTCTCACGTTTCAGAAAGGTGTTGGCATTTGACAGGGGTTGGCAACAATCTCTAGGTCTTCAATATCCTTTTAGTTTGCCAGGCAGAATTAGTTGCATAGCTGCTCTTAGTAACAACAGAAGCAAAATGCAGGACAATGTAGCACTTTAAAGACTAACAAGATGGTTTATTAGATGATGAGCTTTCGTGGGCCAGACCGACTTCCTCAGATCAAATAGTGGAAGAAAATAGTCACAACCATATATACCAAAGGATACAATTAAAAAAAATGAACACATATGAAAAGGACAAATCACATTTCAGAACAGGAGGGGGATGCGGGGGGGGGGGGGGAGTCCAAATAGCCATATCTCCAAATAGCCATATCTCCCACAAGCTGCAGAGGGACTATTTCCTGCAGTATCCTTGAAAAACCTTACTGAATTAATTATCAATGGTGGAGGAGACACATTGCATTAATCCAAACTATGTTATTATAGGAGGCCAGTATTGTATGTAACTTCTCCAGGGTACAGATGTCATGTGAAACCTACATGACTAAGGGCATGTCTACAATGCAGAGTTTTTCTGGAAAAACAGCCATTTTTCCGGAAAAATTACACTTACATTCACACTGCTATTGCGTTCTTTCGACAAAAAGTCTAAAGAATGGAGGGGTTTTCCAACAGCGGTAAACCTCTTTCTATGAGAAAGAAGCCTTTTTCCAAAAAAGCTTTCAGAAAAAGGTGTGTGTGGTCTCGGAAGAGAGTGTTTTTTCGAAAGAAGAGGCCTCCAGGAAAAATCACAGGTGCCCTAGTAGCCACTCCGTCCATAGTAATCATAACTGAAATGTGAGATAGCGTCTAATCAATGTGGATGCTATCTTTCAAAAAAGCAGATGGCTTTTTCATTGCGCTTTTGCTGTGTAGACGCTCTCTAGTCCAGACAAACCTCTCTAGTCCAGCACCCCCAGGACTTGATTACTGCCAAACCAGTGAATTTTCTGAACCACAGGAGGTCAACATTGTCTAGCAGCTTTACCAACACTTCCCCTGCTTACTGGGCTCTTACAAGACATTTGGGGTAAATTAGAGTTAAATAACAGCACAGAACACTGAGAGCCAGGACTGGTGGCTGTAAACGAACTTTATGGGGCCCTGGGAAACTTGGCCACACTCATGATAAGTGGACATCCAGCTCACTAAAATCATGCTGGACCATGGATGTTGCCGGACCAAAGAGTGCTGGACTAGAGAGGTTCAACCTGTACTTCTAGTAATTAATACCTATTGTGACCATGATTCATCATCAACAAGGATAGTTTACTTCAGGGCTTCACACTTTTCCACAGCTTTCTGCCCAACTTCATAAAGAGCACCTCAGACAATCCTCTGGATCACCCATCCCAGGTCCCCTCCACTGCACCAGTGCAGAAAGAGGCCTTGTAGCATATCTAGCATTACTGTTCCATGTGTTTTTAATGTACCCCAAATGGGATAGAGCAACTCCAGCATGGGATAGAGCAACTCCAGCTTTGTGTGACAAGCTAGTTCTTACTCAGCGTGTCTACACAGTGAGTAGCTCTCCAAGGCAGCCAGACCCAGAGCCTTACTTGACCCAGGCTACTCTGTGAAAAGCAGCTGTGTACACATTGCAGCACAGGCTGTGAAGCCCACCACTTCAGCCAGCAGGAGTCATGAAAAGGCCTCAGTTGTTCCCTATAGTCATGGCTACACTGAAGAGTTGGGTCAACATAACTACAGCTCTCAGGGATGTGAATTTCTCACCCCCCAAGCTCTGTAAGGGTACATCTACACTGCGGAGCTATTTTAGGGTACTGAAAGGACCCTGAAATAGCTATTCCGCATCTATTGAAGCAGCCTGTTATTTTGAAATAGACTTCGACATAGCAAGCAGCTTATTCCAACGCTCACCCTGGCTGGTGCAGCGACAGGCATCACGCACAAGCCATCCCAAGCAGAAGGAGACTCCAGTGCTTAAAACTTCAGGGGAGGGAGTGAAGCATCTTAGTGTTTTCTGCCTGTGGGGAATGCCCTGACCGTGGCACCTTCTGTGTGATTTATCTTAAGCCAGGCCCACTGACAGGGGAGGCAAAAGGGGCAGCTGCCCTGGGGCCGAGTGATTTAAAAGGCCCCGGGGCTCCTGCTACAGTAGCAGCAGCAGGCAGGGCCCCGGGGCCTTTAAATCTCTACCAGAGCACCACACAGCACTCTCTGGGTGGCTCTGAGGGCCTGGCAAGTCTATCAACCTCCCCTAAGCCAGATAAGGAGGAGAAAAAAGCAGACTTGGGGTGACATGTTCCTGCACTGCTGCAGGCCAGTGCCGCATCAGACTATGAGCACAGGGGTTGAGGACGGCAGACGGCCTGGAGAAGGAGAGTGAAGAGCAGTCAACCCCAGGAGTGCCAGTGGGAAAAGGTGAAGGAGATGCACCAGGACATAACAGGGCTTCCCAAGCAACAAATCCCAAGGCTGCTTATTCATGTAGACCTCCAGGTTCAACAACGCCAGGCTCACCTCCCTGGGCTGCTCACTGACTAATCTCTATTGGGACCTCTCTACAACCCCTATCAATAGTCCACATTGCATCCGGGGTCCCTGCACTACCCCTGTCACTCCACCCTGTGGGGCGTTCAAGGTAATCTCAGCTTCACAGATACTGACCCGTGAAAACCACAGTGGGTGGAGGTGCAGCTGAAATAGAAACAAATGTTCTTTCCCTTCTGAAATTAAGAGAACAGAACTGAAGCAGCATTTATTGTGTTTGCTTCAAGTTGCACTGGAACTTTTTTTTTTTTTTTTGCACCAATTTTGTTACAGAAAAGAATTCTCTCATTTATTAGCTCACTACACATGCTGCCAAGTGCTCAGCAATCCTGAAAGTCACCAATTACCTGTTACTTGCACAATGTCATATAAATCATTCACAAACAAAATTAATGGGGGCATTGGCAATGTACCGCAATCGCTACAGGATTCTTACCAAGCCCCAAAAGGGCCGGACCAGACAAAGCATAGAAACATAGAACACTCAAACTGGAAGGGACCTCGAGAGGTCATCAAGTCCAGTCCCCTGCCATCACGGCTGGACCAAGCACCATCTATATCAGGGTGGGAAATAATTTTTAGTGGGGAGGGGGAGCACTCCAAGATTGGCAAGTGGCCAAGGGCCTCATTTCTATGGAGAAGGCGCAGGGTCTGAGCTGGAGGTTGGGTGCAGAAAGGAGCTTGGGGCAGAGGTGCCAGAGGGGGAGTGGAATCTGAGAGGGAGTTGGAAAGCATGCTACAACACACACTACTCCCGCTCAATGTTAAAATAGTCTTTCACAGAATCTGGGCCATATAGTTTTGCTTTGAGCTCTTCTAATAGCCCTTCTACCTGGCTGTTCAAATTCAGCAGACAGCTACTTCACTTCTGTCCCCTACCCCAGCACAAACTTTTCCCCCTTTCTGCCAGATATTGTTCAGGACACAGCAGGCAGCTATAACCATTGGGCCGCCTTTCTCATTGAGGTCCAATCATAGAATCATAGAACACTCAAACTGGAAGAGACCTCGAAAGGTCATCAAGTCCAGTCCCCTGCCTTCACGGCAGGACCAAGCACCGTCTAGATCATAATCTTGTGAATGAACTACACCAGCAACTCTTCAAATGACCAAAGCACATTCTGCACCTGCTGAGCAGGTAGTCAAATCCTTCGCTGGCTGCTGCATGACTTCATGAGTCAAGGGAGCAAGGGCTAGGCTGGGTCCCCTAGGATCACTTTTGGTTTTTCAACATTGCTCAGGAAAGAACGTCCCTTCTTTGCATCTCCTTAAACAACTTTGTTCTTAAAGATACAAGTGCCATACACCTTCCCCACCCAGCCAACATTAATCCAGTGATCCACCAGCCCTTGCAGAGCCATAGAAAAGTTGCCATTTCTATTGCTCCACAGCAGCTCAGGAACCCATTGCTGCAAATCTATCCACTATCTCCTGCGCATTGCCCAGAGTCACAGCCCTGCATAGCAGGAGGCAATTTGTGGCTCTGCATACGTGCATCACATCAGCCCCTCCAATGGATTTTCCCAACTCCAAATTAATTTCCAGCTGATCGGTAACAATCAGGCGTTGAAAGTTTCCATGCAGCGATCACCACCCATTTCCCACCATGCAGCTCTCGTTTTGGTGCAATTGTGCTAGAGGGCTGGGGCAAACTCAGCCAACAGGTCCAAGAATGTGGCCTCGTGCATCTGAAAGTGCTGCAGTCACAGCTCATCATCCCAGACCTTCATCTGCAGCTTCTCCATGAATGCCAGCAACTTTGGATTGGCTCTCACTGTGGCTCACAGGGTGCAAGGTGAGTGGACAGCCCCCTATGGAGAGGCTAGCCCCAACTCTGCCCCTTCCAGCTGTGCCCTCCCTGCCATGGGCAGTGCCCTGAGATGTCCTTGCCTCTGTGGCTGGAGCTCCGAGACCCTCTGCAGCACCACCCAGAAGAGCCCTAAGTGTCACTCTCAACCAGAGGAGCCCTGAGACAAAGCCCACCACACACCTGCCCAGGAGAGTCCTGGGATGAACCCCGCGCCCCCCCCCCCCACACCTGCCTGTAGAAGCCTCAAGCCAGTCCCAGCTGTGCCTTGCTTCCCTCCCCAGTCCTAAGCCACCTTGGGAAAAGCATCTCTTCCAGATGGCTTTGAAATGCCCCATGCAGGTTCCGGGGCGGCTGAGGAGGCCGTATGTTCGATTTACTGATGAGCCAGGAAGCTGAGGAACAGATATCACTTCCCTGGCTGCACCAAAACCTGCCTTGGGCATAATAAAAACATCAAAAACTTCCCCTCCAAGCGCCACAACTGAGGGTCCAGTGGCTTTGGCCGCGCCAGGGGAAGCAGTCTTCCCTGGTCTGTGAAGCCCACTGCCAATGGCCCATAGCATTCTGTTCTCCTAGGAGTTATCACATTCCCCCTGGGGACCCTTGTGCTCCCAGTGCTGGCAATTGCACATGACAACAGTGCAGAGCTGTGTAGGCCCCAACCTCCTGTCAGAGAAGGCAGACAGCGAGGAGGGCTCCATCGGATTCTGAGATAAAGGCATGAAAATGATCAGACACAGAAAACATGGGATGGAGACAGCTGCAAATTGGGAAGTTAACTCCAGGCTCCCAGTCACCCCTGAGCAATTCGTCTGGAACCCATCAGGCATTGTCAAAACTTCCCAAGGAAGAGTGAGGTGGGTGGTGGCAAGTTGCACATTAAGATATTACCCATGGTGCACCGCATGCTGCATGGGTACCAGGAGCCAAGAATGCAGGCACTGGAGGGATGCATTAACTGCGGCAGTCATGTGGAGGCTAATTCACACGCCTCACAAAGCCAGCGTGAGCTATTGGAACCCAAACTTCCATGAGAATCACACTTCCTTATTAACTTCCTTCTGAGACTTGTTAAGAGCCATTGCGATTCCCAGAAAAGGGTTCCCAAATGAAAAGCATCGGAAACAGTTATGGGGAGGCCAGGAGCAGCAGAAGCTCGTGAGGGGAGATATGATTGCTCCCTTTAAATATATTAGAGGGATAAATACCAGGAAGGGAGAGGAATTATTTAAGCTTAATTCCAATGTGGACACAAGAACAAATGGATATAAACTGGCTAGTAGGAAGTTTAGACTCGAAATTAGATGAAGGTTTCTCACCATTAGAGGAGTGAAGTTCTGGAACAGCCTTCCAAGGGAAGTGGTGGGGGCAAAAGACCTATCTGGCTTCAAGATTAAGCTAGATGGGTTTATGAAGGGGATGGTTTGATGGAATAACATGATCTTGGCAATTAATTGACCTTTCACTATCAGTGGTAAATAGGCCAATGGTGGGATGATAGGAGTTCCTGGGTGTCTGGCTGGTGAGTCTTGCCCACATGCTCGGGGTTCAGCTGATCGCCATATTTGGGGTTGGGAAGGAATTTTCCTCCAGGGTAGATTGGCAGAGGCCCTGGAGGTTTTTCGCCTTCCTCTGTAGCATGGGGCACGGATCACTTGCTGGAGGATTCTCTGCATCTTGGGGTCCTTAAACCATTTGAGGACTTCAATATCTGAGATATAGGTGAGAGTATTAGTCCAGGAGTGGGTGGGTGAGATTCTGTGGCCTGCACTGTGCAGAGGGTCAGACTAGATGATCATAATGATCCCTTTTGACCTTAAAGTCTATGAGTCTATAAGAAGCACCCTAAAAGTGGGGAGGCCATAGCTGCCTCCCCGGAGGCTCTGCCCCCTTTCTCCTCTCTGTCTCTCCCCCTCAGCGCTGGACCATATAGCCATAAAAAAAAGTGAGGGAGCTATGGCTCCCTCCTATCACCTATTCTGGCACCCCTGGGTAGGCAGGTTCAGCACATGCTGAACAGTGACTTGACTTTATCTCCAGCTGATCACCCCCCTCACGACCACCACCAGATATCTTCAAGCCAAGATGTTCTGAACAACACTGGCTGATCATGGCTTTTAGACGCAATGACCGGGGACTGATTTAAACCAGTGAACAAAGGAATGAAAACGCATCCTACTGGATTCTATCAACTCTTCTTCCTCTTTGTGGCTGTTCATGGCCATGAAACATTGGATTTTTTTCCTTGAGTTTCTGGTTCTGATGAGCTCAAGGTGCAATTAAAAACTGCCACATTTTCCTGCCTGTCACATGAAATTTTATACCCAGGAAACTGGATATTAAAGCCGAAAGGCCAAGAAGCATTTCTTGTTCATTTGAATCTACAGAAAGTAAAATCGTTGTGTACTTTTCAGCTAAAACAACTTGTTTAGATGAAGGAAAATGGACAAGAACAAACGAAAGCTAGTGCAGCATCTCTCATTCCGGAGACTTAGTAAGCGTGTTAATTTAAATGCCTGGATTCTCTCCTGACATTGCTTGCTGGCATTTAACCCAGACAACATGAGTCACCGCCTTCCGAAACACTCTGGTAGTTTCAGAGACTTTATTAAAAGTCAGTAGCATGACATGGGTTTAACTGAGGACAGAACCGGGCCAAATTTTTGTGCATACAACATCAGACCTTTTGCACCATGTTTGTTTAGTGTCATTTGGGTACATCACACATTGCTCTCGCCTTCTGTTATGTACATAATAGCAGAGGGCACGAGATCCAGAAACTTGGATTCGCTCCCTGAACACTACGGTATCTTTTGTATCTAGGGAAGGGAACTTGGCCTGGTGGATGGGACAAGTCAATAAGGACTTAGAATCTGCTCCCTCCCCCATTCCGTCCTCCACCACTGACCTTGCTGTTTTACCTTGGCCATTTCACCTCTTTCCTTTGTCTGACTTGCCTATTCAGATTATAAATTCTCCAATACAAGGGATGTCTCCGGAAAAGGCATGCAAAGCAGGTAAGTCAGGTAGGAATAAGAGATCCTCCTGAAAAGGGCTTTATTCCGGAGGATCGCGCCAGTCTAGACGCTTTTTTCCGGCTTTTCCCCAAGCCGGAAAAAAAGCGGTGGACATGTTTATTTAAATCCGTGGGGGATATTTAAATCCCCCGCGGATTTCCCTATTCTGACTTACCTGCTTTGCATGCCTTTTCCGGAATTTGGGGCCAGTGTAGACGTAGCCTTACTGTTTGTACAGCACCCACCCAACATGCTCACTCAGCTGAGACCCCCCAAGATCATACAAATCCAGAACAAGTTATGCATCTTTTGTCTGCTCCTTCAATCAAAAGGCACTAGTGGAGGGAGGCAACACCTTTTATTGCCCCAACTTCAGCTGGTGAGAGAGACAAGCTTTCGAGCTCCTGAAGAAGACATACTTGAAAGCTTGATTCTCTCAATACTTGAAAGCTTGATTCTCTCACTACATAAGAACATAAGAACGGCTGTACTGGGTCAGACCAAAGGTCCATCTAGCCCAGTATCCTGTCTGCTGACAGTGGCCAACACCAGGTGCCCCAGAGAGGGTGGACCGAAGACAATGATCAAGCGATTTGTCTCCTGCCATCCCTCTCCAGCCTCTGACAAACAGAGGCCAAGGACACCATTTTATCCCCTGGCTAATAGCCTTTTATGGACCTAACCTCCATGAAATTATCTAGCTTCTCTTTAAACTCTATTATAGTCCTAGCCTTCACAGCCTCCTCTGGCAAGGAGTTCCACAGGTTGACTACACACTGTGTGAAGAAGAACTTGCTTTTATTAGTTTTAAACCTGCTCCCCATTAATTTCATTTGGTGTCCTCTAGTTCTTCTCACTAGCAGAAGTTCATCCAATAATAAAAGATATTACCTCTCCCACCCTGTTCTTCTATCCTGGGACCAAACCAACCACAACAACACCGACAGTCAAAACACAGACATCAGTTCTAACCACATGCTTTTTCTTAACTACCACTGCAGCAGACTTTAGCTTTTTTTAAATAAAATCGCTACCTTTGCTAACCTTCCTCCAAGGTTAAGTAGGGTGGCTTGTCTCTTTACTAAAAGACTAGCGCTTGCTCAACTTTTAGACATCGGAAAGTGTTCCTCCACTAGCTCGCCAGAGGTGTGAAATACGTTTTGGTTTCAGATACCCAGCAAGTTAAAAAACAACAAACAAAACAGACAAAATGTCCCAGATAATGATTAAGCTGAGACAGTTGCACAACAACCTTTTCAATGTCTGTTTTGATAGTTGCAGTACATTGCTCTGCAGGAATGGTGCAAAGACAAATAATCAAAAGGGGGAAGAGATATTAGCTGCTCGATAGCCTTTAGACCGCAACAAGCCTTGCCCAAAAAGTAAACAAACAAAAAACCCTTGATTTTTCATGGCCAAAAAAATAGATAGCCCATCCATGAGTTCTGCAGTTGTGCAGACATTTAATCAGATGAGCAAGATAGCTGCTCTTCATCTTTTGCAGCATGGGTGTGGCTGCTCAAGATCATGATGGACTGTTCACTATGGCATTGCTGCATTTTTTTCATAACGAACTCCTTCGTTTGTCTCCAGGGATGAGTCAGGAGTAAATGTAAATTGCCTGCCTCAGCAGACTTATATAAAAACATTTAAAAGAACACTGTATTCTCATAAAAAAGGCAGGGCCTCCAAGTCGGCTTGCATGTTCTATAGGAGAAACCATCAAGCATGACAAGTTAAATTTTTATGGTATTCAGCTTGGATGACAATATACCGTGACCTTAAAAAGAAAAGAAGCAGGAGCAATAAATATCCAGTGCAAATAAAGCTTCAAACACCTCCAAAGGCAGTTCTTGTTGCGCATGCTCTATGCTTAGAAGCGTGATGTTCTTTAAAGTCGATTTCCTGGAAATATTAGCTTCATGGAGATCCAAGATCCAACATCGCATCAGAAGAGTGCATACCTTCCACCCCAGTGAAGAACCTTCCAAATGGTGCTTAAGTGTCTTGCTGCATTTGTTGGGACAAAACCCCTGAGTTAATATTTGTTTGAATGGTAGCACGTTGATGGCCTCACGGTCCATCAGTCTTCACCTGACCACACCCACTCGGCATTTCAAAGTGATCAGGACAGACCCCTGATCTTCCAGGTTCCAATTAGCTGCAAGGATAGGCTTGAGGACACATCAAATATTTCAATTCTGTCCAGGAGAAGATAGTGGTGCCCATGGACCCACCCTAACTCTTTGCGGTAGTAAGCAAATCACTCTTCAATAAGGTGTCTGACTGAATTCCTGACACAGCAAAAATCACTCCACTATAAAGAGAGTCACCTCCGTAGCTGCAAGAAGACATTCGGAAGCAAAGTGATGCATTTGCTGAATTCGCTTATCGTTAAATAACCAGAAAGTTCTTCTAATTAAATTCAGAACTGACAGCAGTCTCCACTAAGAAGGGTAATCCCCTTTTAAAATGACTTTTATACCTAACTAGCATTATGCTGGAAGGAATTAACGTGCTGAATCATAATAAAACTATCAATAGGAGCTCCAGAGGATAAGCCAACTCCCTTCTCTTCTCCAAGAGTCCAGTAAAGCCTTCAGAAGGCAAGCAAGCACCAGATAAACTGGATCTCCCAAAATGACAGGAGGAATCAGACTACCATTAATAACTTAGTGGTCTCTGAAGCAAAAGCTCCATTTTTAAATGCATCGGATGGGTGAGTAAAGATCCCGGCATCATTGACTTTTTCCTTTTCCAGCCACACCGGTAAACCTATAACAGTGATAGAATAGATCACCACCACACCCCTTCCTGTAGCCTGGTGGGAAAAGAAAATAATAAACATGTGGACCCAATGGACGCTATACAATTCCAGAGCAGCAACCCTGTAAATCCATTGATAACCTCTTGTGCATTCAACAGCACAAAACTCCATGATAGTATCCCCGAAAGCTGATCTACCAACACCAAACTGGTTACTTCCTGACTGGGAGGAAAATCGGGAGTGGTGACTGATGAGCATCCAAATGACCATGGCCATGTATCTCTCTAGGGCTAAGTCTAAATTACAGGGTTTTTGCACAAAAATCTGCGGAGCATCCACACCTCAAGCGCGTTTTTGCTCAAGAAAATTTACAGTCAATTGACAGAACAGAGGGCTTTTGCGGTGTAGATATTCCTCTTTCTACGAGGAATAACTCCTTTTTGCACAAGAGCTCTTACTCAAAAAGGTGTGTGGGGACAGGAAACGGGTTTTTGCACAAAAACAGCCTGTCGAAAGAAGCACAGGTGCCCTAGTGGCCATTCTGTTCATAGCAATCAGAGCTTTCTTGCAAGAGAGCATCCATGAAATCTGGACGTTCTCTTGCACAAAAGTGCATCGCTTTTCCGATGCGCTTTTGCAGTGTGGACGCGCTCTTGCGCAAGACGTTTTTGCAGAAGATGTCTTCCACAAAATGCTTCTTGCGCAAGAAGCCTGCAGTGTAGACGTAGCCTAGGCTGGAGAAGGAGAAGGGAGTTATTGCAGCTTGTAGGTAATCTCTCCACAGATCAAGAAAGGAGCTTTCTGCAGCCTGCAGTTCTGTTGTCACTACTAAGCAAGTTAGCTCTGTGGCACTATCCCTTACCAACAGGGGGCACTGGTCAGCTGAGTCCACCTATAGCCCTCCACTAAGGGATGCTGCTTCAGGGAAGCATGACGCAGAAGTGGCCGCTCCATTTCATTCTTCTCCAGCTGTATCTGCACCGCATCATGGTGGCCGCCTCCCGCTTCATTTGAAGTCATCCTGACCAGTCTGTTGAAATTAAGGGCCCCCATGATCACAGCCCGCAGCAGTCTTCCCTCCATGTTGCCTGGCAGCAGTTTGAAAAAAGGGGCCGGACCATTCAACGCACATGAATTGGGTGATACCATGAAAGGAATCATGAGGATTTGTTAGCTTCTAGAACTCTAGTCAGCATCTACTTTCCAGTGATGCTGCTAGTTGCTTTCAAGGATTGTGTGTTGGGCATCAATATTCAGCCCTGAATTGATCGCAGCATTTTCAACCTCTGAAGATTTCAGGCTCACATCAAAGCGTTTGCTACAACTATCCGTGGCCTCCTGTTGGTCGATGACTGTGCATTGTTGGCTCAGTTGAGGATGCACAGGAGCTATTTGATCATTTGACTACCTCTGCTCACCATTTTGGACTTGCTGTGAGCAGAGGTTATGTCTCAGACAGAGGGTATGTCTCAGTCTATTCGGAAAGATCCAAGCACTCCCATGATCGCTGCTGCTGATACGGTCCCTTAAGGCTGTTGATAAGTTTTCCTACCTTGAAAGTATATTGTCCTCCACTATAAATGGAGATGATGATGTGCTACCTTTGGAAAATTGACCGAACACTTATGGCATGACCATGGTATTAAACTTCATACAAAGGTAACAGTTTGTTAGGCAGCTGTCCTGACTATCCAGCTTGCCTCAAATTGGATATCATTTTGAAACTTGGTCACTTCTTTATACACTGCCTCAAGAAGATTTCCCACTGAATTAGTGAGACAAAATTCAAAACACAAAGGTCCATAAGCTATGTGGTGTCGTGGGCATGGAAGCAACAACTTATGAACAGTTTCCCTGGTCATGTTATGAGGATGGAAGATACATGGATACTGAAGATGGTCTTCAATGGCCAGCTTGTTTGCAGAAAGCACCCTACTGGTGGTTAGTAAAGGCTTTAAAATGATCTTACAGGCCTATGTGAAGTCACACAGCTTCTCTCAGTGATGTGGCTATCATAGCTCAGGACAGATTGTTCTGGAAGCAAACTATTGCACAGGCTCTCAAACACTTTGAGAGTCAATGGATCCAGGCGTTGCAGGAAAAGCATAGGATCTGAAAAGAGTGCATGATACCCACAGAAGGTGCATTTTTGTGGGGCACCTGTAATTGAATTTGGTGATCAAGGATTGGCTGAGTCATTCACCAGTGGCATCATAGAAGATGAGATCTGTCAATCAACAGCTCAGTCCATCCATTCATCCATCCTGGCTAAGAAGATTTACAGTTGGGTCTCCTCTGAGCCCAGTGTTTTAGATTCCAACAAAGCAATGACTACCCATGATTAACTTTCAATGCCTGCCAATAGTTTCACTAAAGACAAATAAGATGAAATCTGTGCTAAAGCACGTGAATAAATCCCTGGTCCATCAAAGCATTTAATGAGCAAACTGAGTCAGAGCTTCCTGTCCCACCTGAAGTACAGATGTAAATCACTTATTGGTTTCATGTATGGTTCAGAGTCTAATCAGTGTACTGTAAAATCTAGTTTCCCGTGCTTTCTTGGTGCCTGCACACCCATAAAAAGATGGTTTTAGCAGCTTACTGGATCTGAACTGTTTGTACTAATAAAATGCTTGAAAATATCAAGCTAAATACAAGCTCCAATATCCATAAAAAAAATCCCCAGAACAAACTTTTTATAAGGAGTAAATAAAATCAGAATGACTGTTAGCTGTGTCATGAAAAGCATATGCAAATACCTGAAGTGTCTCATAAAAGCTGTTTCACATAGTTTTCTGGCATAATATTGCATGTGTGTTTTGTATTATCACCTAGAAGTTCATAAAACATTTTTATGAGAGAACATTTTATGAACTCCATGAACTCTACCCTGAAGTACAGTACTCAACAGACTTCTTTAAATTCAACATTGTGCATTTTCCCCCTTCTAATATTTTGGTATAGGATTTGAAACAAAATAATTCATAGTACCATATATAGCCAATAATCTACTACATATTTTAAAGAGTTTGTCTGTTTTACCTTTGTTTTTATGCCAGCTGGAGTGTTTTTACTATGGCTATCCTGAACAGCTTCAGGCTATTTTTCTTGGTCTGAATAACCTGCCAGTGAGATTCTGGTTTTCAGAAGGCATGTCACCATTAACCCAAAAAGAAGTCTGAATCCCTGTGAGCGAGGCTAGAAGTGTTCAGCACCAATGTTCCCTCTAATCTTTTTCATCCATGTGTGGATTTTTTCCACCCACGTGCAGAATAAATGTTGCTATGTGCTCTAAGGTGTGTGCAAATGTGCACCACCAGGAGAAACAAAAGCCTAGCTGTAAATGTTCAGCTAACTCAGGGTATGTCTACACTAGAAAGTTAGTTCGAACTAACGTCCGTTAGTTCGAACTAACTTTCCTAGGCGCTACACTAGCGCTCCGTTAGTTCGAACTTAATTCGAACTAACGGAGCGCTTAGTTCGAACTAGGTAAACCTCATTTTACGAGGACTAACGCCTAGTTCGAACTAGCTAGTTCGAACTAAGGGCTGTGTAGCCCTTTAGTTCGAACTAGTGGGAGGCTAAGGCTTCCCAGGTTTCCCTGGTGGCCACTCTGGCCAACACCAGGGAAACTCTATTGCCCCCCTCCCGGCCCCGGAGCCCTTAAAGGGCCACGGGCTGGCTACTCACTTTGTGCCAGTTGCAAGGCTGCAAGCACCCGTGCCTGCACAGCCTGCACCTGCCACACAATGAGCCAGCCATCCGAGGGTTCCCAGCCCTCCACTGCTCCCCACGACCAGCCTGGCGGCTCCCGGGAGCCTGCCCGGGGGCGCAAAAGGCGGGCGCCCGCCTGGTCAAGTGCGGAGATCGTGGACCTCATCGAGGTTTGGGGGGAAGCCTCCAATGTCCACGATCTCCACACTAGCCACCGGAACGCGGCCGTCTACGGACGCATGGCTGCCAGTCTGGCCACCAGGGGCCACCAGCGCAGCCGGGAGCAGGTGCGCTGCAAAATAAAGGACTTGCGGCAGTCCTACTCCCGGGCTTGCCTGCCAGGGGCCGACCCGGAGGCCTGCCCCCACTTCCATGCCCTGGACCGCATCCTGGGGCCTCATGCCGTCCCTGCCCCCCGGGACGTGATTGACCCCGGGGCAGAGGGACCGCTCCTGGACACGGAGGAGGAGGAAGAGGGCTCTGAGAGCCAGGAGCCTGCCGCCAGCCTTCCCAGGACCCGGGACCCCCGAGGCACGCCACAGACCCGCTCGCCTGCATCGTCAGAGGCGGGGGAGGCGTCCACCTGTGAGTACCCTCGTGTTCCCCTTATGTGTACGGGGGGCTGGGGCGAGAGGGAGCCCGGGGACCGTGCGCCTGGGCCTTGCCCACCACGGAGCAGCAGCTGGGGATCCTGCAGGGGCCCTGGCCTTGCAGAGGGGAGCTGGGTTTCACACACCTGGGCCCCTGGGGTAATTGACCGCTGGTCTTCTTGCACCACAGCTGCAGCACCAGGGCCTGCAGGGCGCACCACACCGCCTGCAGCAGCCGCCCGCGCCCGGGCAAGCAGGACAGCCAGGAACCAGGAGGACTACCAGAGGCGGCATCTCCGGTTCCTGGACCGACAGCTCCGTCTCCAGGACCACTGGGTCCAGGAGGACCTCAGGCTGCGCCAGAGGAGTCTGGAGGCCCTGGAGGAGCAGGGCCGTGCCCTGCGAGGCCACCTCCAGAGCCTGCTGGACCGCTTTCCATTTCCTCCTCCCCCTGCTCCCCCTCTTTCTCCCCCTCTTGCTCCCCCTGCTCCCCCTGCTCCTCCTGCTTCCGCTCCTGCTTCCGCTCCTGCTTCCTCCACACCCCCTGTCCCCTCTGCCCCCCCCTCCACAACCATTCCCCACCGACGCCCCCGGACCCGCAGTGTGGCGAGACGGGAGAGGCAGCCGGACTCCCACCCCTGAGCTTTCCTTTCCCTTCCTCCCTCCCCTCCCCTCCCCTTTCAGCTCCCTCGTCCCAGGTTTCCCCCTCCCTTCTCCCACCTTCATTCCTCCCTCCCCCACCCCAGTTCTGTGAAATAAACAGACGTTTTTGTTTGAAAAACAGGTGTCTTTATTTGACAGTAGGTAGGGAGGGGAAAGGGGAAGGGGGGGGGTAGGGTGGAAGAAGGCCCCGGTGGGGCATGCAGGGAGAGGTCAGTCCTCCTCCTCCTCCACCTGGAAGCTCTCCCGCAGGGCTTCCCGGATCCGGATGGCCCCCCGCTGGGCTTCCCGGACAGCGGCGGTGCGGGGCTGACCGTAGTGTCCAGCCATGCGGTCAGCCTCAGCCATCCAGGCTGGCAGGAAAGCCTCCCCCTTCCGCTCACACAAATTGTGGAGCACACAACATGCCGCCACCACGGGAGGGATGTTGTGCTCGGCCAGGTCCAGACGGGTGAGGAGGCATCGAAAGCGGGCTTTCAGTCGCCCTAAGGCCCCCTCCACCACGATGCGGGCCCTGCTCAGCCTGTTATTGAAGGCCTGGCGGGAGGGATTGAGGTGCCCAGTGTAGGGCTTCATGAGCCACGGCTGCAGTGGGTAGGCGGCATCCCCCACCAGGCAGACGGGCATGTCCACGTCCCCGACCCTGATGTGGCGGTCGGGGAAGAAGGTCCCGTCCTGCAGCCGCTGGCACACGGAGGAGTTGCGGTACACCCGTGCGTCGTGTGCTTTGCCGGACCAGCCCACATTTATGTCCGTGAACTGTCCCCGGTGGTCACACACGGCCTGCAGGATGACGGAGAAGTACCCCTTGCGGTTCACGTACCGGGACGCCTGGTGTTCCGGGACACGGATGGGGATGTGCGTCCCGTCGATGGCCCCCCCGCAGTTGGGGAAGCCGAGGGCGCTGAATCCCCGGATGACGGCGTCCGGGTCGGCGAGGCGGACCACCCTGCGGAGCAGCACCCGGTTGATGGCCTTGACCACCTGTGGAGAGAGACACAGCAAAGCGCCAATCAGTGGGGCGCCCGGGTGGCTGGGAGCGTGCGTGCCCTGGCAGTGCCCCGCGCCCCACTCCCGGAAGCAACCCCCCTGGCGGCGTGTAGTACGGCCGGGACAGACCGACCCCTCCGGTGCGGGGCGCTTTCGCCTCCTCCCGCCCCCCCCTTTGTCCCTGGGGCGGCCCATCCCCTCCTCGCAGCCCCCCTCCCCCCCGGCTCGGTGGCCGACGAGCGCTGTACCTGCATGAGCACCGCTCCGACGGTGGATCTCCCCACGCCGAACTGGTTCCCGACGGATCGGTAGCTGTCCGGCGTGGAGAGCTTCCAGAGGGCGATGGCCACCCTCTTCTGGAGGGGGATGGCGGGCCTCATGCGAGTGTCCCTTCTTTGCAGGGCAGGGGCGAGCCACTCGCAGAGCTCCAGGAAGGTGTCCCTCCTCATCCTAAAGTTCTGGGTCCACTGTCGGTCGTCCCAGTGTTCCAGGACGATGCGGTCCCACCAGTCGCTGCTGGTGTCCAGACGCCAGATGCGGCGGGGCACGCCGGTACCGGGGCACCGCCGCGGCTCCTCCATGGCCCCCAGGGCGGCCAGGCGGAGAGGCAGGGGGCTGACATTCCCCAGGTGGTGCCAGGCAGCCTCGAGCCATTGCTGGCAGGCTTGCAGCAGCAAGTCCAGAACGTGCACCAGAAGGTGCAGGGCGAGCCGTGGCTCCATGTTGCCACCTGCGGCGGCCCCCCCGAAGGGAAGCACCGACACAGACGGGCACAGAGACCGACGCTTTGCTGTCCCTCAGCGAGGTTGGCAAGCAAGCAGGAAAAGCTGAGAACCGGCTGTCCAGGGGGGTCCCTTTAAGCTCGAGCCTCAGATAGCCTCAGACAGCAGCCACACAAAGCAACTGCTGACCTGATGCCCTGCCAGAACCGGTTTCAGCTGCCCTTAAATGCCCCCCTGCGTCCAATCAGTGTGGACGCGCTAGTTCGAACTAGCAAAACGCTAGTTCGAACTCGTTTTTAGTTCTAGATGCGTTAGTTCGAACTAGCTTAGTTCGAATTAACTAATTCGAACTAAGTTAGTTCGAACTAGCGCTGTAGTGTAGACGTACCCTCCGTGGGGAGGCATTGGAATTTCTCGTGCGTGGCTGCACAAGCACACAGTTGACAGGGAACGCTGCGCAGCATCAGATTAAATGGGCAGATTTTTGGAACAGCACACACTGGGCGATGTGCTCTTTTGAAAATCTGGCCTTGCGTGCACTTCATCCCCAATCTGAAATGAAAGCACATTGAGCAGTAGCTCTCATGATCCCTTGCCGAGGTGCAGTTAGTGAGTTTGCAGAGGTACGTTTGACTTGTGTGGGAAGTGACACTGCACATGTGTGTGTTTTCCTCCATGAGCATGCTCAGTTCGAGATCAGGAACAGAGCTCAGGTTTCCCAAAAGTGACATGCTGGCCGGTGCCCGCATTCAATGAGAACGGCACTGGCTGCACCGCAATCCACAAACAGGAGCATTTGCTCTACCACGTCCATTTGAATTTGCAAACAAACTGGGGATTTAAAACAAAAGGAGCCAGGAAATTCACATGCAAGGGCTATTTAGAGAATGTTAAATGAGGACAGAAAATGGTTATTTTTAATAACGGCGTTTAGCATGGAAGGAATTGTACATCCCCCCTCCCCCAATTCTTTAGTACAAAGGGTAGGCTTCACAAAGACACTTGGGCTCTGCTGCCATCCACAATGGGTGGCCACCGAACAGTGTAGGGGCTAAAGTCATTTGGCAGATTGCAATGGTGCCTAAATAATGACCCCTAGACCCCTGAGTGTCTTTGTGGATCACACCCCGACACGACTTTCCTGTAGCATTCTGCACAAGGACTGGACAATGCTGTTGCACATTTCATCTGTCCCACAGGTATCACATGCACACAGCAGTCTCTGAAAGCACAACGGGGCTGAAGAAGCGAGCTGATGGAGTGTCACATCGATTGCTGTCTTACGAGGACTCGGCAAACACTAGAGGGGGACATGGGTATGCGGAATCAGACCAACGTGAGAACCTCCAACATTGACTACTTGTGCAACACACAAGATTGTCCATGACTGTTGTATCCTCCCTGGGCATTATTACACAGGAGATGTTAATGCATTTTTCTTCTAAGTGGCTAATGGCACCACAACAAATCTGCTGCTGCTTTGCTCTTCCATGGGTGATTGTTTCTTAGTTGCTGGGAGTCGATTGGCCATGCTTTCAAGTTTGATTTCACTGGGTCTTTAAACCCGTGATAGTGGCCATCATGAGAACGGGTGCCTGGCTTCAGCCAATCATGAAATACCACTTTGGATCTTCTCAAGTCAACCATATGAGCAAGATGCCCAAACGGATGCACCTAAGCTTTTACGAGCATGCACTGAATGCTAGCCACCCAACAAGTAAGGCTTTTGACATTAGAAATCTTGTCCCACCATTTGACCCTGCAAAGAGACCAAAGACAACACACATGGAATTCACCAAGTTTCCCCAACATGGAGGTGAGATGTTGGGCACATCTTACAACTATAGAAAAGTGTTGTGAGAAAGGCGGCACAGGCGCCATTTAGCATGGTACTTATTTTGACACCCTCATCAGTCCATCGACAGAATACATATATCTTGAATATATCCACACATTGCTTCCTCTAAGAGCAGGAAGTAAAGAACAAATATTTTCATTATATGTGGTAGAATAGGACTTAAAGGCCCTGATCAAGATGGACCCCACTGTACTTGGCACTGTACAAACACCTAAAAAGATAATCCCTGTCGCAAAGCCCTAGAATAGACACTACGGGTATGTCTACACTGAAACACTATTTGAAATAACTAGTGCTATTCCGAAATTATAGAATCATAGAACACAAAAACTGGAAGGGAGAGGTCATTGAGTCCAGTCATCTGCCCTCATGGCACGACCCAGTACCATCTAGACCATCCCTGACAGGTGTCTGTCTAACCTGCTCTTAAAAATTTCCAGTGATGGAGATTCCACAACCTCCTTAGGCAATTTATTCCAGTGCTTAATGACTCTGACATTTAGGAAGTTTTTCCTAATGTCCAACCTCAACTTTCCTTGCTGCAGTTTAAGCCCATTGCTTCTTGTCCTATCATCAGAGGCCAAGGAGAACAACTTTTCTCCCTCTTCCTTGTAACACCCTTTTAAATACTTGAAAACAGCTATCATGACCCCACCCAGTCTTCTCTTTTCTAAACTAAACAAGCCCAATTCTTTCAGTCTTCCTTCTGTATCATATGTACATGGAGGTGTACACATATACACACGTGCACACAGGCGAGGATATAGGGCAGGGAGAGCGGGGCGGCTGCCCCGGGCCCCGCGCTTCAAGAAGCCCCGCGCATGCGCCATGGCAAAGGGCGGCCCCGCAAAATTGGGATGCCCTGGGCCCCGCAAAATGATCATCTGCCCCTGCGTGCACACACATCAGCATAATCAAACCCTGCATCCAAAATCTGTGTTGAAAAATTTGTAAAGAAGGATTTGTACTAGTCTGACACTGTGCAAAAAGGTTTGCATATACTCAAAATACATGAATAGTGTGAACAAATTATGCTCAAAAGCGCATGCATACGTGTCTAATTTACATATCCAAGTGCATACACTCATTCGTATGTGCATGCACACACACACACAGGCGCACACACACGCACACAAACCCCATCTCAAAAATAGCATCCTATAGTTTCAAATTCAGAATATGTTTTATGGAAGACTGGCTGCATCCAGAGGAAACAGGTTAATAATTATGCCCTTTTTTTTTTAATCAGAGCAATCAGACGTTTGCGAGATAACTCAAAGGGAAATAGTCCCTGAAAACATTCTTCTGGGTGACTGTGAAACACTTTCCCTGGTGTCCAGTTTTCTCAAGAATGACACTAAGTAGAAATAACCAGTAATTCTGTTCTCTGTAACACCATCATGATACCATCTAAATGTTTTGTCGGTCTTTAAGATGCTACTAGACTGTTGTTTTTTATGTTTTTCCATTCTTCATGAGTCCAGGATAAATCCCCCATCTGGATACTGTGTGGCTATGTCTACATTGGCACCCTTTTCCGTAAAAGGGATGCTAATGAGAAACTTCGGAATTGCAATGCCACGGGGGATTTAAATATCCCCTGCGGCATTTGCATGAACATGGCTGCCGCTTTTTTACAGCTCGGGGTTTTGCCGGAGAAAAGCGCCAGTCTAGACGGGAACTTGCGGAAAATAAACCCTTTTCTGAATTAGTTAATTCGAACTAAGCTAATTCGAACTAACGGATCCAGACTAAAAAACTAGTTCGAATTAGCGTTTTGCTAATTCGAACTAGCATGTCCACATTAAGTGGACCCTGAACCGGGGTTAAGGATGGCCGGAAGCAGTGCCGGCAGGGCATCAGAGGAGGACTTAGAGCGTGGAGATACTGTCTCAGGCTAGCCGAGGGCTGTGCTTAAAGGGTCCCGACCCCCACCCCGGACAGACAGTTCTCAGGGGTGCCCCGCTTGCAAAGCAGTCCTGGCTTGGATTGCCCGGACTACCCACACTGGGCACATCACACCACTCGGCCATCAGCCCGGCTGCACTTGCCGCAGGCTGCCATCTGGGGAGAGGGGGCAATTGGGGGGCTGCAGGAGAGCTTCCACCCCCAGAAGCCCACAGAGCCAGCCCAGTCCTCCCCATCGGGGGCTCGTGCCCCATTCCTCCCTCACCTCCTTCCACTTACCCTTCCCTACCCCCTCTTCTTGATGTACAAAATAAAGATAATGTGTCTTCCAAAATGGAATCTGTCTTTATTGAACAAAACTGGGGGAGACTGGGAAAAGGAGGTGGGAGAGGGGAAGAGAGAGACTGGGAGAGGGGAGGGCAACTAAAATGATCAGGGGTTGGGAACAGGTCCCGTATGAAGAAAGGCTAAAGAGACTGGGACTTTTCAGCTTAGAAAAGAGGAGACAGAGGGCGGACAGGATAGAAGTCTCTAAAAGCATGAGTGGGGTGGAGAGGGTGCATACAGATAAGTTCTTCATTAGTTCCCATAAAGAAGGACTAGAGGACACCAAAGGAAAGGAATGGGTAGCAGGCTTCAAACTAGTAACAGAAAGTTGTTCTTCTCAAAGCAAAGAGTCAACCTATGGAACTCCTTGCTGCAGGAGGCTGTGAAGGACCAATCCTTTTCAACTTATTCATAAATGATCGGGAGAAAGGGTTAAGCAGTGAGGTAGTAAAGTTTGCAGATGATACCAAACTGTTTAGGATAGTCAAGACAGAAGCAGACTGTGAGGGACTCCAAGAAGATCTCACCAAACTGAGTGATTGGGCAACAAAATGGCAAATGAAATTTAATGTGGATAAGTGTAAAGTAATGCACATCGGGGAAAAATAACCCCAACTATACGTACAGTATGATGGGGGCTAATTTGGCTACGACAAATCAGGAAAGAGATCTTGGAGTTATCGTGGACAGTTCTCTGAAAACTTCCACACAGAGTGCAGCGGCGGTCAAAAAGGCAAATTGGATGAACTTCTGCTAGTGAGAAGAACTAGAGGACACCAAATGAAATTAATGGGGAGCAGGTTTAAAACTAATAAAAGCAAGTTCTTCTTCACACAGCGTGTAGTCAACCTGTGGAACTCCTTGCCAGAGGAGGCTGTGAAGGCTAGGACTATAATAGAGTTTAAAGAGAAGCTAGATAATTTCATGGAGGTTAGGTCCATAAAAGGCTATTAGCCAGGGGATAAAATGGTGTCCTTGGCCTCTCTTTGTCAGAGGCTGGAGAGGGATGGCAGGAGACAAATCGCTTGATCATTGTCTTCAGTCCACCCTCTCTGGGGCACCTGGTGCTGGCCACTGTTGGTAGACAGGATACTGGGCTAGATGGACCTTTGGTCTGACCCAGTATGGCCGTTCTTATGTTCTTATGAAGGCTAGAACCAGAACAGAGTTTAAAGGGAAGTGAGATCAAGTCATGGAGGCTGGGTCCATGGAGTGGTATTAGCCAGGGGGTAGGAGTGGTGTCCCTGCCCAAGGCTTGTGGAAGGCTGGAGAGGGATGGCATGAGACAAATGGCTTGGTCACTGTCTTTGGTCCATCCCCTCCAGGGTCCCTAGGGTTGGCCGCTGTCGGCAGACAGGCTACTGGGCTAGATGGACCTTTGGTCTGACCCAGTACGGCCATTGTAAGCTCAGGGCTCAGGGTCGGGGGTCTCACTGGACCCCCTTGATTCTCTTGCACACCTGCTCCTGGGTGGCCAGGCTGGCAGCTCTCCTACCCTAGATGGCCACTTTCCTGTGCCTAGTGCGGCGATCGTGGACAAGGTCCACGATGTCTGCACTAACCCAGGCGGGTGCCCACCTCTTGCGGTCCCGGGCAAGCTCCCAGGAGCCGCCAGCCTGGTCCCGGGAAGAGGGGGAGGGCTGGGGGGCATCGGGTGGCTGGCTCGATCCGTGCCAGGTTCAGGGTCTGCTGGCTGGGTGCTGGCAGGCTTGCACCTGGCACGGGCACCGTAGCCAGCCCGTGCCCTTTTAAGGGGTCCGGGGCCGGGAGGGGGGCAGAAGAGTTTCCCTGGTGTTGGCCAGAGTGGCCACCAGGGAAACCTGGGGAGGGCTAGCCTCCCACTAGTTCGAATTACACACCCCTTAATTCGAACTAGCTAGTTCGAACTAGGCTTAATCCTCGTAAAATGAGGTTTTCCTAGTTCGAACTAAGCGCTCCGTTAGTTCGAATTAAATTCGAACTAACGGAGCGCTAGTGTAGCGCCTATGAAAGTTAGTTCGAACTAACGTCCGTTAGTTCGAACTAGCTTTGTAGTGTAGACATACCCTCAGGAGGATAGGAAGAGAAATAGGACATCACTGGAATTTTCAGAAACACTCAAAATTGGCCTAACTCTTCTGCCAATGGGAGTTTTACAAAGGGCATCAACAGAAACCCATAATGGCCTAAACTAATTATTATTTACCAAAACGTTTTACAGATAAGGGCCATGATCTTCAAGAATGGCCTGCAATTTCAGTTATCCAGCTTGAGGGCAGTAGTTCAGCTCTTTCTAAAAATCAACCCCTCTTTAAGGTAACTCAAGCAGGGCACCCCAAAATATGAGCATACAGAACAATGATGTGATAGGTTTTTACCAAAACAGTCACCGAGTGGAAGAGCAGGGTGTTGCATATATACCTAGATAAAAATGTACAAGTCACCATAGCAGATTTATGTGAGAAAAGTTATTCGCAGGTTACATTTGCGAGATTGGGCACTGAGTTAATATATAACTTGATGATCCCAAACACAAGGAGGAAGGAACAGATGTGGCAGTCAACAATAAGATCATGTGTTTGTGTTGGTTGGTAATTCATTTGTCAAGGACGATCTAAGGATAGTATTTCTGGTAAGTGAATCTGTAAGTCTGGAAAAGAGAAGACTGAGAGGGGATATGATAGCAGCTTTCAAATACCCAAAGGTTGTTACAAAAAGGAGAAAGAAAAATTATTCTCCTTAGCCTCTGAAGATCGAACAAGAAGCAATGGGCTTAAGCAATGATTCTGGGATGCATTAACAGGAGCATTGTGAGCAAGACATGAGAAGTCATTCTTCCGCTCTACTCTGTGCTGATTAGGCCTCACTTGGAGTACAGTGTCCAGTTCAGGGCACCACATTTCAAGAAAGATGTGAAGAAATTGGAGACAGTTCAGAGAAGAGGAACAAAAATGATTAAAGGTCTAGAAAACATGAGCTATGAGGCAAGGCTGAAGGAATTGGGCTTGTTTAATTTGGAAAGGAGAAGACAGAGGGGACATGATAGTGGTTTTCAGGTATCTAAAAGGGTGTCAGAGGGGAGGAGGGGGAAAAATTGTTCTCCTTGGCCTCTGATGAGAGGACAAAAAGCAATGGGCTTAAACTGCAGCAAGGGAGGTTTAGGTTGGACATTAGGAAAAACTTCCTAACTGTCAGGGTCGTTAAGCACTGCAATAAATTGCCTAGGGAGGTTGTAGAATCCCCATCAGTGGAGATATTTAAGAGCAGGTTGGCCAGACACCTGTCAGGGATGGTCTAGATGGTGCTTGGTCCTGCCATGAGGGCAGGGGACTGGACTCGATCTCTTGAGGTCGCTTCCACTTCTAGTGTTCTATGATTCTTTGAAATTGCAGCAAGTGAGATTTAGGTTGGACATTAAAAAAATAACTTCCTAACTGTCAGGGTGATTAAGCACTGAAATGAATTGCCTAGGGAGGTTGTGGAATCTCCATCATTGGAGATTTTTAATAGCAGGTTAGACAAACACCTGTCAGAGTGTTGTATACGTACTGACTTACATGTGGATAAATGGAATGCAACAAGAAGAAAGAGGGTCCAGTGAACAAGGTCTCTGCGCCACATGCATCCTTCATGTTAGATCCTTCTTCCTTTAGTGGGGATTAAAAAGTTGCATGGTCTGATGCCAGAAGGAAATCCCTAGTAAATCACTTTTACTCTGAGTGTTTCATGCACCAGGTACTGCATAGGAAAGGTGTCCAGATTTTTAAAATCAAACTGTCTCTTTATTAAGAGAACTATTTACAGGTATACTACAACTGCATTCCAGCATGTGCACATAGACTGACTTTCTGGTCCCTCCTCCAAACTCTTCCTTCCTGCAACCGGAGCTCCTCCCTCCAAATTCTATGGAGATTGCTACCCGAAGCAACAATAAAGTTATACCTAGACTTTAGTAAGGCATTTGATACGGTCTCGCATGATATTCTTATTGATAAACTAGGCAAATATAACTTAGATAGGGCCACGATAAGGTGGGTGGATAATTGGCTGGATAACCGTAGTCAGAGAGTTGTTGTTAACGGTTCTAAATCCTGCTGGAAAGGGATAACAAGTGGAGTTCCGCAAGGGTCTGTTTTGGGACCCGTACTGTTCAATATCTTCATCAATGACGTAGATATTGGGATAGAGAGTACGCTTATTAAGTTTGCAGATGATACCAAACTGGGTGGGGTTGCGACTTCTTTGGAGGATAGGGACATAATTCAAAATGACCTTAGCAAGTTAGAGAAATGGTCAGAGGTAAACAGGATGAGGTTTAATAAAGAGAAATGCAAAGTGCTCCACTTAGGAAGGAACAATCAGTTCCATACATACAAGATGGGAAGCGACTATCTAGGAAGGAGCATGGCGGAAAGGGATCTAGGGGTCATAGTGGACCACAAGTTGAATATGAGTCAACAGTGTGATGCTGTTGCAAAAAAAGCAAATATGATTCTAGGTTGTATCAACAGGTGTGTTGTAAGCAAAACTCGTGAAGTCATTCTGCCGCTCTACTCTGCACTAGTTAGGCCTCAGCTGGAGTACTGTGTCCAGTTCTGGGTGCCACATTTCAAGAAAGATGTGGAAAAATTGGAAAGGGTACAGAGAAGAGCGACAAGAATGATTAAAGGTCTAGAGAACATGATCTATGAAGCCAGGCTTCATGAACTGGGCTTGTTTAGTTTGGAAAAAAGAAGATTAAGGGGGGACATGATAGCGGTTTTCAAATATCTAAAAGGGTATCACAAGGAGGAAGGAGAAAATTTGTTCCTCTTGGTTACTGAGGACAGGACAAGGAGTAATGGGCTTAAAGTGCAGCAGGGGAGGTTTAGATTGGACATTAGGAAAAAATTCCTAACTGTCAGGGTGGTCAAATATTGGAATAAATTGCCAAGGGAGGTGGTGGAATCTCCCTCTCTGGAGATATTTAAGAACAGGTTAGATAGACATCTGTCAGGGATGGTGTGGACGGAGCTTGGTCCTGCCTTGAGGGCGGGGGGCTGGACTCGATGACCTCTTGAGGTCCCTTCCAGTCCTATTATTCTATGATTCTATGATTCTATAACACAAGCATCATGATTTGTGAGTTCCATCCTGCATGTTTTACTATTTGCAGCTGGGTGGCCAAAGGAGGCCTGAAATCTGTTTCAGTCATGCCAGCAGAGGAGGCATCTGACTCCACACGCCCCTTCAATTCTTAGCCTCCTTACTTTCAGCGAGAGACAAACTGTGCCTACAAAAGGAAAACCTATATTGGATTTTACTGCTTCCCCATTTGAAGCCTCTTTTAAACACAGAGAGGAAGATTTTATCTAACTATAGAGGCAAATAATTTTGCCCATAGCAGAAATACAGGCTGAGGTGGAATGTTGCAGCACTGTAACACCAGACGGCAATTCTACGACACGGAGTAATTCCATATGCAGCTGAACGTGCAGATTGTGTTTAGAGCAGAACACAACTGTCCGCACCAGGGGAGCCAACAGCCTCCACGGGACCCTGGGCAAGGTGGTGGGAGCCCAGCTCTACACTTCCGGAAAGGGGTGGTCCCTCATGTGGAAGGGGCAGGGTGGGACAGCCAGTCCTCTGCACCACACAAGCATGGCACTCCTCCCCAGATCTCAATTTAATGGGTTTGGAGCTCCGAGCAATAGCAGCAGCAGCAGCCAGCTGGGAGTCCTGGGCCCCTTAGAATCACTGGGCCTTGGGGCAACTGCCCCCTTTGCACCTCCCTCCCCCATCAGCAGGTCTGGTCCACACTAAAAGTTGGCCTGGACCCTAAGGGCAACATCTCTCTACCTGCAAACCATGACACCAGATCTTTTAATGCAACAGAGGGTTGGGCGCTCGGTGTTTCATGTGAGAAAACTCCTTCTCTAAAACTAAATGCCTTAGGGTATGTCTATGCTACAGCACCAATTCGAACTAACTTAATTCGAATTAGTTAATTTGAACTAAGCTAATTCGAATTAGTGCATCTAGACCTAAAAACTAATTCGAATTAGCATTTTGCTAATTCGAAATAGCATGTCCACATTGAGTGGACCCTGAACTGAAGTTAAGGCTGGCTGGAAGCAGTGCCAGCAGGGCATCAGGTTAGGACTTAAAGTGTGGAGCTGCTGTCTCAGGCTAGCCGAGGGCTGTGCTTAAAGGGACCCGACCCCCACCCCGGACAGACAGTTCTCAGGGTTCCCCGCTTGCTTGTCTACGTCGATGAGAGACAGCAAAGCAGTCCTGACTTGGAGTGCCCTGAGTGCCCACACTCGGCACATCACAGCACTCGGCCATCAGTGAAGAAAAGGTTTAAATGGAGCTAGGAAACATGACTAAACCTGTTATAATTGAAAGTAGCAAAAAAACCAAGTACCAGCTTGAAAGGAATTTCTCTTTCAATCGTCTTCTGTGGATTTGTAATGCGTACAAGATACCCTAGCCTCAGACCTCTAGACTTTAAGACCAGAAGGGACCATCATAGTAATCTAGTCTGACCTCCTCCATGTTGTAGACCTCAGTGCCTCACTTGTTCCTTAAATGTAAGGACCAAAGCAGACCAAAAAGATTAGATGATATGCGTGTCTCAGCTGTGCTTTCCTGAAAGAAAAGCAAACAAAAATACTTCAGCTTCCTCTTGGCATGACACTGAGACCTAAGCCCCTTGGCTATATCTGTCAACATCTGGGATGGCCATCTCGTCTGTACCACAAAACTAGAACATAAGCTTCATTAAGGTAGCGATATTGTTGGTAGAGAGAAACTGGACAGTGAAGAGACTTGTGAATATTGTAAGACAAATGACTGAAGACTAGGAGGATAACTATACATAAACATCCCACATACACACCAACGAGTCTAGAAATTCAGAATTAATATTCCACAAAAGAAAAAAAATCCCCAAATCCTTAATTCTTCTTCCCTTAACCATCCTCGTAGTCATGCCTATTTAGAGTCCCTCTGCTGAGTCAGCTGCAGTTAAGAATTCTTTACTTTCTCTTCCAAGTGATTGTACAGCACTTTCTCCTTTTCTCAAGCCACCCCACCAATGGCTTCATCCCATGTACAGTGGCTGCAGCTAAAGTCTAGAGATGTCAGCAGAGTCTATAAAGCACTATAAAAAGATATCAGTACCACAGGTCTCTACTACAATAAAATAGGAAATAATTGCCGTAACGAAGAGCAAATATGGATAATGGCAGCAATGATCTATTGATTTCAGTTAGTAATAGTATTGGGAATCCTCCATGATTCAGGACACTATTATTAGAGTCTTATCTGTTCTCGATAGAATGCCTCATTAAGGCCTGGTCTACATTACACAGGAAGGTCGAAGTAAGATACGCAACTCCAGCTATGTAATTTACATAGCTAGAATCGACGTATAGTGAGAGGAAAACAGGACCAAATACTCCCGTCAGCTTCCCTTACTCCTCATGAGGAACAGGAGTACCAGCACCGACCAGGTGCTCTTTGAGTTCAACCTACTAGAGCGGCTGCATCGCTTTTCCATGTAGTGTAGACATGCCCTAACAGGACTTTGAATTGCCCAATGTACAGCCACGATCCCCATCCCGATTGTACATTTACTGAGCCATTTGTGCACATTCGTATTTTTGTCTCTCTGGCCCAAGCGGTGATTCAAATTTAGTTCCTTGTGAGTTGTTTCAGTTAGGATAAGGTTCCAATGCAGCAAGTCAGCTATATTCTTTCATGCCATCCTGTGTGTTTTCAAAAAGCCCCGTTTCCCAGAATACAATACAAACAAAGGCAGATCGTTTCCTTGCTCAGAAAGCCCGAAGGCTGCCACGCAGCACACTGAGTGCTTAAGAAGCTCAGGCTCACACTCACAACTGCTTCTGTGGGCTTTCGGCCTCATACACACAAGTGGCAACATACTGCCTAGCCCCTGCAGTTGCAGCCAGAAGACTCCCCAAGCCTTTTGGCAGTCCCTCCATTGTTTGTAGCTGTCACTACGACGACATAAATGGGCTTAACTGTTCTGAACATTAATCCGATAAGAGATCGTTCCACTCCCGTTGAATTCTGTGAATGCCTGTCAATCAAAACTGCACCCAGTTGCACCTTTCAACATAACGCCAGTGTCCTTACAGTCCCTCATCCCTTGGGAGCATAGAGTTCAAACAGACCCACAATATGGAATCTCAGAGGAACTGGAGACTATAGCATGGGCATTGCCTGCTTTCCATTTTCAAAGTGCGCCCACTTTCGCAACCAACCTGTTCCCAAATCATTCCCAGGAGCTCTTTGGAGAGTAACAAGCCAGGACGTCATGCAGCTTTAACTGTTCCTAAAGAGGGGAGCCATCTCAAACTCATGCTAATGTGCAGCCCAAACTATCGTGCAGCATATCTAGATGGAGCAAATCATCTATTCTCAAGTGCTTAGCACACTTAACCTGCATTTGCAATCATGCTGAGACACCCTAAAGCAAAGTTCCTACACCAGGGCTGTCAACCATCCATCCAAAGCTGCCATCTAGCAACAGATTGTGGGGTATAACTCTCAGGGAGGCCTATTCTACATATGTTTGTTTATTTTTGCCCCAAGTCACAGTGTACAGTGTTGTTCTAACCATATTGGATATTAGCGAGACATGCTGGGTAAGGTTGTTGGTTTTTTTTAATTGGTGAGAGACACATTGAGGTCTTCTTCAGGTGCCAGAAGAAGAGCTCTATGCAGCTCGAAGTCTAGGTCCCCTCATCATTAGAAGCTGGTCAAAAAAACAACAACAACCCTTCCTTCACATGCCTCATCTGTAAAGGTACATCTACATAGTAGGGCAACGCAACTTCAGCTACGTCAATTGTGTAGCTGAATTCAAAATAGCTTAATTTGGCTTTTGGTGCTGTCAACACAGCAGGAAGTCGAAAGAACACTCTTCCTCTGACTTCCCTTACTCCTCGTGAAATGAGGGTTACAGGAGTCGAACTAAGAACTCGACATTATTTTGAAATAAAGGCTTACAGTGTAGATGCGCACTATGCTATTTCAGAATAACGTCAGTTATTCCGAAATAACGCTGTTGTGTAGACGTACTCTAAGAGTGTCATTAATGAGTAAACAGGGAGCCTCTTGGGTTATAATTCACTCTGACACACTGCTAAAAGTAACTCTCCCCCTGCTAGCTACTACCTGAGAAGTCTCCACTGCTAAAGCCACAACAAACACTGACATGGCAATTTCTGTCCCCTGTTTAGCCTGCCACTTCACCCAATACCTCTCAGGGAGAGGCTGCCTGCCTCAGACTGTCCCTCCCCCAGATAGTTTGCAAGCCCCTGAATGTTTCCTACAAAGAATTGAGCATGGCAGTGGGTGTTGAGGTCACATAGAAGGAGTGGAACTTCGGAGTAACATTAAAGTAAACAAACGTGCTAAATACAACATCGTTTAGGCATATCACCATTAATGCATGGACGATAACTGTTGTTGAGAATGAGTCCATGTTATTATAGTCTACTAGCTAGAGAAAATTGTAGCCTCTTTTCCCTAATTGGTTTTATACAGGAGGCAGAAATCCAGTACCACATCCCTTCTGTGTTTGGAAAGATTCATTTGTTATCTGCTGATTTAAGGATATTGTGGCTGGTTGGGGCTAAGCCCGTGGGTCCTGCACTTCCTGGCAGGGTTGGGTTTTTGTGTGTGTGCCGCAGAGGCTCGTGGTGTCCCAATCACTGCCGCGAAAGTGATTGGGACACCACGAGCTTCTAAAAGGTTTGAAATCTAGAAGCCTCTGTTAATTGGCTGAGCCTCAGTCAGGGGGAGGGGCTACCAGAGCTATATAAGCCTGTGACTCAGCGACCAGGGAGAGCGCGACCAGGAACAGGTAACAGGAGAGTTTGGAGAGGAGTTTAGAGGGCACTAGTGACTTGTGTCCTTCTTTAAAACCTAACTCTTAGAATAATCTATACTCCAGAAGTTTAAAAAGAATCCCAGTTTGTACTTAAACTTATTCATTACAAACATGGAGACAGAAGCCCAGCAGCAGAGTGGGGGCTATCCTGTTTATTGCGTCGAGTGTAACATGTATGATTACCTGCCCTGTGGGCGGGTGGCGTATGTGTGCACCCATTGCAAGGAGCTCCTGACCCTCAGAGACCAAGTTCGGGCTTTGGAGGACACGGTGGCTGAAAGGGGTAAGCAGTGAGGTAGTAAAGTTTGCAGATGATACCAAACTGTTTAGGATAGTCAAGACAGAAGCAGACTGTGAGGGACTCCAAGAAGATCTGAGTGATTGGGCAACAAAATGGCAAATGAAATTTAATGTGGATAAGTGTAAAGTAATGCACATTGGGAAAAATAACCCCAACTATACGTACAGTATGATGGGGGCTAATTTGGCTACAACAAATCAGGAAAGAGATCTTGGAGTTATCGTGGACAGTTCTCTGAAAACTTCCACACAGAGTGCAGCGGCGGTCAAACAGGCAAATAGGATGCTAGGAATTATTAGGAAAGGGATAGAAAATAAGACCCAGAATATCTTACTGCCCCTGTATAAAACTATGGTACGCCCACATCTTGAATACTGTGTACAGATGTGGTCTCCTCACCTCAAAAAAGATATTTTGGCCTTGGAAAGGGTTCAGAAAAGGGCAACTAAAATGATTAGGGGTTTGGAACGGGTCCCATATGAGGAGAGGCTAAAGAGACTGGGACTTTTCAGTTTAGAAAAGAGGAGACTGAGGGGGGATATGATAGAGGTATATAAAATCATGAGTGGTGTGGAGAGGGCTGATAAAGAAAAGTTATTTATTAGTTCCCATAATAGAAGAACTAGAGGACACCAAATGAAATTAATGGGGAGCAGGTTTAAAACTAATAAAAGGAAGTTCTTCTTCACACAGCGTGTTGTCAACCTGTGGAACTCCTTGCCAGAGGAGGCTGTGAAGGCTAGGACTATAATAGAGTTTAAAGAGAAGCTGGATAAATTCATGGAGGTTAGGTCCATAAAAGGCTATTAGCCAGGGGATAAAATGGTGTCCTTGGCCTCTGTTTGTCAGAGGCTGGAGAGGGATGGCAGGAGACAAATCGCTTGATCATTGTCTTCGGTCCACCCTCTCTGGGGCACCTGGTGCTGGCCACTGTCGGTAGACAGGATACTGGGCTAGATGGACCTTTGGTCTGACCCAGTACGGCCGTTCTTATGTTCTTATGAAAGCCAGGGTACCCCGCTATCAGAACTCTTTTCCTCATAGGCAAGTCCAAGGTATGGGAGGTCAGTCCCTACGTTAGTCCACAGGCCTCCCCTGTTTTTGGCAGGCAGCCCACCAGCCAGGAGGAGCAGGACCGACTTATCCATTAGGCACAGTGGGCACAGTGCCTAGGGCCCACGATACTTTTAGGGGCCCACGAAAATGTTTTAATTTCTTTTAAAATCAGAAGAAAAAAATGAACTTTTAGGGTTGAAGAAAATGTTTTAATTTTTTTCTCACATCAGAAAAAAATGAAACTTTTAGGGCCCACGAAAATCTATTAAATTTTGCCTAAAACAGAAAAAAAATAAAATGTTGAAGTATTTAAAGTTATATCAAAAATAATTTTTAATATTTTTTTTTATGGAGGAAGGGGCTCACCAAGGCAAAAGTGCCTAGGGCCCACGAAAGTCATAATGTGGCCCTGGGGAGGAGATTGGGGGGAACCCAGTCCCACCCACTTTCTCCAGGTTCCGGCCCAGGACCCTATGGGCGGAGGGGGGGGATAGACCCGAGTGGGTTGCAAGGCTGGGCCTTTGTTCCACTGAACAGCGGCCCCTCCCTGGGCCACTTCCCCAGCCCTGCCTGAGTACTTCTTCCCGATACCTTGGGACAGGCTTCGTTGCAGGCTGCCTAAGGTCAGCCTCTTGTGCTGGGCTGCTCTGTTCTCCTTCACCTCTCCTTTGGTCCATCTCTCCACTCCTTCCCCCCAACCTTGCCCGAGGGAGGGTTTTTATGGTGAGCCCATTAGCCTTAACTGGCCGCAGGTGTTCTAATTAGCCTTCCCTTCGGGCTGATGACAGATGGGGTGCAGGTGTTGAACTGGCTGGGCCAGTCTCTGGCAGCCTATCCCGGGCACATAAAACCGCATACCCAGCTCCCCGCATTTCTGCCTTCCAAGAGGCCTCAGCAGACCCCTGCTCTCAGGCTGCCACAATGTTGACTGTTTATTTTGACATGAGATGTTGGCAATTTCTCTCTTGAGAGTTCTGAAGTTTTAACATGTTGAATCTAACACCCATCATATATATAGTAGCCCAATGTCTGTGACTCTGTAACGCTGAAATACTGGCTGTTCCTTTTGGGCGGCGCTATTGCCTGAAATGCTGGCTGTTCCCTCTGGGAGGCGCTATTGCCTGAAATGCTGGCTGTTCCCTCTGGGCGGCGCTATTGCCTGAAATGCTGGCTGTTCCCTCTGGGCGGCGCTATTGCCTGAAATGCTGGCTGTTCCCTCTGGGAGGCACTGTTGCTGAAATGCTGGCTGTTCCCTCTGGGTGGCACTGTTGCTGAAATACTGGCTGTTCCCTCTGGGTGGCACTGTTGCTGAAATACTGGCTGTTCCCTCTGGGCGGTGCTATTGCCTGAAATGCTGGCTGTTCCCTCTGGGAGGCGCTGTTGCTGAAATTCTGGCTGTTCCTTCTGGGTGGCGCTGTTGCTGAAATGCTGGCTGTTCCCTCTGGGCAGCTCGTGCTGCATGGGGAGTGCGGAGCGCAAACGGCCACTTGCGCCGCTTGCTCCCCCACGGCGGCCCGGCTGAACGGCGCAGACGTCAGCCAAGCACTACAGCAGGAGGTGAAAGGGGGCGGGGCAGTGATGTGTGACATGACAGCGGCTCCAGGCCCTACCCCTGGCCGTGAACATCACCGCCCCGTCCCCCTTCGCCTCCCGCCGTGGTGCTCGGCTGATTTCTGCACCACACAGCCAGGCCGCCATGTGGGAGCAAGTGGCACAAGCGACCGTTTGGGCTCCGCGGTCCCCCTAGTGAGAGGCAGAAGGGGGAGGAGAAGAGAAAGAGAGAGGCAGGAGACAGAGGAGAGCAGAGAGAGAGAGGGGAGGCAGTAGGAGGAGGAGAGAGAAAAAGAGAGAGAGACAGAGCGAGAGACCGGAGGCTCAGGAGAGAAGACCGACGTGGAGGAGAGACCTGAAAATCCCGTCTTAGGACGGGCTAATTGGCTAGTCATTAAATAATAGTATGATCCCTTACCCATTGTCTGACCCTGCCCCCCACTCATAATTTCCTGCAACTGAATAGCTAAAAGAAAAAGGGCTTAAAAATAAAGATACCGTCAAAACTAGAAAAAATAGATGTCCGTGCAGCAGATGCTAGTTACCGTTGTAATTCATTCCTCATTCCCCATATCGTGTATTTATAAAAGCCTTCTTATTCCCTTGAGCTATCATCTCATTTTCTGCCCCCGTTTCACCCCTCAAACAACCTTATCTCCCCTCTATTTCCTGCACAGTCTATTTATACATAGTTAAACAGTCATTCATGCAGACACACTGGCATGTCCTTTTTCATTCTTCCTAATCACCCCAAAGATGCCTGTGAAATCAAACACCTTTGGTTTGCTGTGCTTCATGAACTTACTCCTTTCTATGCCCAAATTCATGATGTGGTTTGGGTCCCAGCTTCCCTATCGTGTTCATGATCTGCACAAATTCCTTACCTATCTAGAAGCACTCGTCTCTGCTTGCTGAGTCACCAAGCTGTCCTTTCAGAACCTGTCAGACATGTCGGTTTAGCTACTTTTGTAACCAAAGTGGTTTCCGACTGTTTACAAACCCTTATGAGAATATCGTTCTGCTATTTCTCAGGGTAGCTTTAAAGTTACTCCAGGAACGTTTTGTTCTTAACTTTTCTAGCCTTGAGGGCCAATAGCACATGCTAATTGTCACATCTCCTTTGTTTTCATGTCGTAACTATTATCCAAAGTTTTCGCTCCTGCTTTATCGTCATCTGTCGCTCACTAGCACTAGCCTGTAACATCTGATAGTAGCAACCGCCAGCCCTTCTAACTCTAGTTACGATTGAGGGGAGCTCTGCATTAATCTTTCACAGCACAGCCAGCGTTATACACTCATGCACTTCATGTTCCATTGCAGAACACTTCCATTTTCTGCCTTGTTTTGCTGCTGAGAAATACATACCAGATCACCTGACCTGAACAAGGACTTGCATTTAGCATAGTCCCAGGAGAGTCAAATGGGCAGTTGGCATGAATTGTCATAACTCCTCAACTTCAATGGAGCTTTGACAATTTTCACCAGCTGATAAGCTGCACCTCAGGGTTAATGCTTCATCTCCCCATGTCCCTAGTCCAGAGTTTTGCGTCTCTTCCCATATTTTATTGCTCCATGGACCCCAGGGCCTTCTTTGCTACTATGCTGATCCCCCAAGATATGGGCTGATCTCACCAGGGATTTTGGTTGTATTGATTCTTCCTCAGGGCAGATTTTATTTTAGGTCTCTGCACCTCCGTTCTTTTATTGCACCCTGTTATTACCAGGGGGAGCGGAGGAGAGCAAAGAGGAGACTTGCCCTGGAGCATGTTGATTTAAAAGGGCCTGAAGCTCTAGGCCACTACTGTTTAGCTCCACCCCTTCCTCCCAGGCCCCACCCTTTTCAGGGCTCGAGAGCCAGGCCGCACCCTCACATTCCCCAGTGCCTGGCATAGTCTGTCACCAGCCCTGATCATTACAATGTTAGTTCTGATGTTACTTTACAGCCCACCGCTAGAGCTTTCCCTGAAGTTTCTTTTCCATGGGTGCATCTACACTGCATCGTAACTCGAAATAAGATACACAATTTGAGCTATGCAAATTGCTGTTTTGAAATAGCTTATTTTGTCATTTTATTTTGAAATTAAGTGCTATTCCGAAATGGCCCTTACTCTTCATGGAATGAGCTTTACAGGGACGTCGGAATAGTGAGCCTGAACTAACAGGCTTGCCGTGAAGACATGGGATAGCTATTTCGGGATACATCGGTATCCCGAAATAGCGTTGCAGTGTAGACGTACCCATGAACTCAAACTACACAGGGATGTGAACCTTCTGTTTCATTAACCATATGCTACACAAGTCAGCTTTGTTTCTTAGGCTGCCGTGGTAACCTTGGTGAGTTCACGACTGATGTGTCAACAAGATTCTGAAGACACAGTCATGCAGGAGGCAATAAAGAGGTTAGAGAAACAAGGCAAGTGACAGAATATCTTTTATTGGACCAACTTCTGTGAGTGAGACACAAGTTGTAGCTCAAAAGCCTGCCACTTTCACCAACAGAAGTTGGTCCAATTAAAGTTATTAACCCCAACACACACACACTCCCACCTCTATTATCCTGAGACAAACATGACTGCAACACTGCAAATGAAGTTGTCCATTCACGTCCAAAGCTGAAATTGGTACTAGGTTAAATTCCCTATCTCCCTTAGGGGTTGCCAGTCCTCCAGGCTCACCCTGGCGTCTTCAGGCAATAAAGCTTAGTCTTTAATTAAAGATTGTGTCACGTGATGAAACCTCCAGGAATGTGTCCAACCAACACTGGCAACCCCAGTCTCCCTCACAACAAACAAAGAAACAGAGGAAAAGAAGATATTCTGCCAAGTCTGATGTGGATGGCCAAACTTGGCACCTACTTCTCAAGAGGACAGAGGATGTCATCGTCCATGAACAGTTGGAGAGGCTGAACATCAGGGAGCAGGAGGCAGGGTCAGTTTAACAGACAAAGTCCCCTCTTTCGCCACAGGAGGGGCATCAGACAAGGCAGCAGCAGAGGAGCCGACAGGGACCACATCCCATATGACTGGAGAATGTTGTCGAAGCTGGTGAGACACTATAGCCCCAGGCTCAGTTGGCTCTACACTTGGAGTGGAGGATAAGAGCAAGTGAAAAGGGACATGACAAGAAAGGAAGAATAAAACCCAAGGGAAGGGTTGCCCCTGGTTGACCACTAGCCACCTGGAAACCCAGGGCTGGCCCACAACATTCTGGCACTTGAGGGAGGAGCTCAAATGACATCCCCATGCCCCCTCACTGCACCAGCAGCAGACACAATTTTCTATAGTCTTGGTCCTAGTGGTGTCCCCTCACAGTCTGGCACCTGAGGCGGCCACCTCAATTCGCCTCATGGTAAGGCCAGCCCTGTGGAAGCCACAAAGAGGTTCCAGAGTCAAGGACACCAACTTCCTTTCTAGCCAAGGGAGGAGAGTTTGTCCCGCTACTCCACCTCTTCCAAACTCCTGCTTCTTCCCACCCCTGCCCTGCCCTCATTTCACCTCTTCCCCAAATCTCCCACCATTGCTCCATCTCCTCCTGCCCTGCCTCCTCCCTTCCCTGTCCCACTCCTGCCCCTCCCTCCCAGAGCTTCCCGAACACTGGGAATCAGCCATTCATGGTGCTCTTGCAGCACTGGGAAGGCAGGGGAGGAGGTGGGCAGGAGGCACGGGGGGAGCTTAGCTGCTGGTGGGTGGTATGCACCCACTAATTTTTCCCCAATGGGTGCTCCAGCCCCAGAGCATCCTCAGAATCAGCACCTATGCCTGGAGTCCTTCCCCCAAAGCATCAGGACCTCGACTTGCCTCAAAAGCCTTTCAGTCTAATGTTGTCCAGGCAAATTCCCAGTTCCCAAAATGAGTCCAAGTAGATCAACCCCTCGGCGTCACTCCGGTCAAGGAATGAGGGCCACGGTTCAGATAACTTAAATCATTAGAGTCTCAAGAACAGGTCTCAGATTATTCAAATTCCCTTACAGACCTCCACATTCCATTTTGTACAGCACTGTGATCTGACATTAATATTTTAATCTACTACATGTGTGTTGAGGGGGGTACCTCAAAACCTATAGTAGATAAATGCCATAAAATATATTTAAAATATATTGTAATAGTTACAAGCTGACTTAATTTGTATGACCTCTTACTTAAATCATAACAAAGTATCTAGGCATTTAGCTATTTATAGGGTGCATATGCAACATAATTGTTTGTATTCATCAGCCTTGCAAAATAAACAGACAAATATTTCGGACTCTGCCATCCTGGAATCCACCAATGGCCCATCTAGTCCAGCCAGATATACAGAAGAAGCAAGAAATTCCATGTTATGAATTTATGGAATAACCTGCCTATAACGAGAACAATGTTTGCGCCAATTCCCATCAATTACTGGTTAACTTCTGGCATGAAGCACTAATGGCTATACAGCCTATTTTATTTTACCAAGTCCCTGAGAGCATGAGAACAGAATTTGTGCACTGTGCAGTGAGGTTTTTTAACAGCAGCTTTCCCTAGAATGCCATGCTGAAATGGAGCCATTCACCTCAAGCAGATTTTTAGATTTAGCTTCATGGGATCTTGTGCTTTCTGGTTTTAGTGTCATTGTAGAACAATTAATTTATTTTGAGTATCTGCTCAGGACAATTAGAATTTATAACCCAAGATGTCACAAAATTAAAGATTAACACTGCAGAGCACAACTAGAAGAGACACTCTGCTTTTTTTTTTTACAATTGAAGCAGACGGAACATCTGGATTCTTTGTGTGGAATTACCAAACCAGAAGGCACTCGATTGGTCCCGGACACATTGCCTGGGGCTTACAACACATTACCAGTGGGGAAGAGTCTAGTCAAAGCTCAGCCATCATGCGTCTTTCCTCTGCTTCTAAGAGTTCAGCTTCCTGTTGATGACTATGCAGCTGCTCAGGTCCTGCAATAGATTATGGGTTATAAGCTAGAACTCCCAAAAAAATGAACGAGAGACCATCCATATGTAGAGTCTTTCTTCCACAGAGATTCCATGGAACTAAAGACACATTGGAGCCACCAAACCCAGCTGAAATTGTAAGTTGTGAATCCCTCCAAAGTTTCTGGGGGGACAGGTTCTGACCATGGACACACGTAACAGACATCTGAGCCATCCCACTACAGTAGCTTTCCAGAGATCTATCTCATCACCCTTGCCAAGCAAACAGCCAGTGTTCGGCTGCCTTCTTTTTTGAGTGCAGCTCTACCCTCATAAGAGATCATCTCAGCGAAAGGTCTCTAGGCTATCCCATAGTCCACCACCAGGCCCACTTCATAGGCCATTACCCATATTCAAGTCTACAGTGATGCATTACTTGGGAAGCTCAAAGTCACATGAAGCTATTTCAGGCTGCTTGCCTTGCATACAAAGCAGGAGGCAGCTGTGAACCAGGAGTTAATTCAGAGGCCTGAATTCCTTATTAAGATACCATAATGATGGGAGTACAATGAACAGGTTAGCTAGAGGGGGAAGTGAGTTGTGAGGAAAACATTTAAGGTACCAGCAAGAGTTTGAAGTGCCAGTATTAGTACATGAACCTAGCAAATTAATTAACCTGCAAAACACTTAGTTAGTAGACAAGTAATGTCACTCCCCTTTCACACATGGCGAAACTGAGTCAAAGGTGAAGGCTGCAGAGCTCAAGGCTATCTCAGAGCCATGCCCACCTCCCACAGCACTGGGAGCCAGGGAACCGCATGGGATCCCCTGTGGGAATGCGAATTCACAATAGTACCAAGGAATGTTCCACCTTAGGTTGTGCTGTTCAGTGGCCACAGTACAGTCCTGAGGTAACTCTGAATACATTGTCCCATCAACCCCTGAACAACCGATTCAATGAGAACATTCGTCTCAGGAAAACAATGATGTCGACAGACTATGCTGGCACCAAATTCTGGCAGCCACCTGGTTTTTTTTACATGTCCATCCTTGGCCAATCTTTGTGAGCCAATATAACAAGAGGGCAGGCTATTAGCAGAGCTATTAATGAGCCCCATACAGTTTGGCGTCTGGAGAGCATATTTCATTTCAGAATGATCCGAAGCGAATAGCGTAGTGGATGAAGAAGCAATGAGTGAGGAGATTGTGTCTCAAGCTTTCAATCAAGTGACTACCTGTCAGCCTCCAGGACATTAGGCCAAACTCAGCAGTGCAGGTAACACACAGCACGTAAGGGAGTCCATGGGGCAGAATGTAAGCTCCCAGGGAATAGAAGGGCTAAGCATGAGAGTGAGCAAATCTAATTTCCACCCTCTCCTGTATTTTGCCCAAACTGAACAGTCTCTATGACAAAGGTTAAATGGACACAAGTCAGATACCAGAAATGGTATTACACAGAAACCATTAGGAGCACATTTTAACATACCTAGGCACTCAATCTTGGATTTAAAAGTAGCCATTTTTCCACAAAGGAATTTCAGGAACCAATTAGAAAGAGAGAGATCATGGAACTGGCCTTCTTTGACACTTTCTCATGGCTTGAATGAAGACATGAACTGGATGAGCCGTTATAGTCAACATTTAAATGACATCAAAAGCTAATTATAGGACACTTACAGTTCACTCAATTAGCCTCAATTAGCCTCCTTAGCACTGGCACTACAATTTCTCTCCCCCTCCCCCTTCTTTTTCTGTTATAATTTTGGAGGCTATCCCTTTTTTCTCCACTTTTTCTCCACTCATCTGAGGAAGTGTGTTTTGCCCACGAAAGCTCATGATACTATATATATTTTTTGTTAGTCTTTAAGGTGCTACAGGACTACTCAGTGTTTTTTTAAAGTTACAGACTAACATGGCTACCCTTCTGAGATGTATAATTTCTCTGTCCACAGGCCCACCGATGGGGGAGGAGAGGGGCAACGTTCAAAGACCAAATCTTCTCGGTGCATGTTAATGACTATCATATATACAGTGCATTTCATTCAACAAACCAAAGTTTTCTCCTATTGATTAACACAGTTCTTGCAGCCACCCACCTACCGCTGGGACAGAGCTCAACATCTATTTAACCATCCGTGCTAACTGACACTATACAAGAGGTGGTATGTCCATTTTCAAGGCTGAAAAACAGTGAAGAATCCCTTCTCCTAGGACTACCAATTTTCTAGCAAGAGCTAACATATCAAATTGAAAAAATGGGCTCCTTTTTTCATCTCTCTGGCTTGTACATTACAAACAAACAAAAATTATATTCCAGCCTTGACAATGACAATGTCAATTCTTGTGATTTTATCATCAGTCTTGAGTAACTGATGTTTTTCTTAAAAGCCTCCATTGTGAATATGTGAGTCTCTAAGCTCTTGTTTTCAAATAAAAAAAGTTTCTAATCCTCAAGGCTGAGGAGAAGGGCACTAAAAAAGGGATCCCTATATTCAAATGGCAGACGGACAGAACCCAAACAACATTTTTTTTTTAATTTCATGGTTTTAAAGCCAATATCATAGTTTGGGGACTGAATTGGGATTTTTTTATATTAATTTTTGGTTGCTTATTTTAAATATTTGGAGTTGGGAATGCTGTGGACAAAGGACTTACACTAAGAGTTTACACTAGGAATTTATAAGCCAATTTTTGCTCATTGATAACAATTGTAGTCTTAAGTGGCATTGGCTGTCATGCCACAGGTTAACTCCCCAGTATTTGCTATTTCAGTATCTTAATTCCAGAGCTATGCTGGTGGCTAGATACTTTAATAGGGATTATCACAAGCTGCAAAATTTGTCTGTGGATTTTTAATGCCCCAAAATAATTGGGGCATTGGATATCCCCATTATTAAGAAAAAGGGCCATCTGCAAAATCCATCATTAGGTTTGGATTACAAACCACTGTCAAATAGTGCAGCTACTTGCATGAAGGATTTTGTTTCATGCCCAGTTTGGCTGCTCAGGAAAGCGGCTGCTCACATTTAGTAAACTGCAGTTCTTTAGGCAAATATTTATTTGGCTGTACCAAACAATCTCATTCGAGTCTTGGCAGCACTTCAGAAATAATTGAAAGATCTGCAAAGCACTCATGGTAGATTTTCATAGCCCAGTTTCTCTGGTGCTTTTGACTTTGTTTGTAGCATCTGACCAAGTTAAAGAACTTTTCCTTTATGCCAGAAGTGAAACCAAACAGGCTGATGAAAGTAGTTATTGGTCATGGATGTCAGTGCTGTCTTTTCTCTGCCACTTTTATTTCTGATCTGCTGAGGGTGACACCTCACAGTATTATTGGTGCCCACATGGATGAGTAGCTTGGAGTATTAGTCAGAGGGCTGGATGATCCTCAAGAATCCCTCCGTAACATCTCAGATACGGGCCACTAGCAGGCAGCAGATCTCCTGGGATGCCATGTCAGGGTGACAGATGGGTACCTCCATCCCCCTCAGAAAAGAGCCTCCAACTACCACTGCCCTCCCAGTCTTGGAGGTAAATGGCTTCTCCTCTTCCCCTTACGGGGCGAGTCCTTCTCTCTTTTATCCAGGGCAGCATAACGGTTCTCCAGAACCATGGTGGGAGGGTTGGGAGCCAAGTAGAGAACTGCCTGCTGTCAAACATAACCAGCTGCCAGTGTCCTCCCTGTGACAGAGCCATCTCCTCCTCCCCTAGTGGTGTGCCAGCAGTCCCCTGTAGCTGGATAACTGCCTCAGAATACTCTCAAGGAACGCCTCATGGACACAGATGCACCTCAGTCTAGTCACCTCCTCCTGTAGCTCTCCCTCCTGCTTCCTGAGACATTCCACCACCAGGCACCTTTTACACTGGATAGTCATCGTCCCCCCAGCTTGGTTTTCTGAGTGTGGGGAATGCAGGCTACAGTGTCTGCAAATCCACACCAGATTCTGGGAAGAGGCATCCACAATTAGGTTGTCTGTCTGGATAAAGGCACAGGTGGAGGAGACAGGAGCAGTGACGGCACAAGTGATGTGGCCCTTCCTAAATATAATGATTAGATGATGACTCCATCCTACAAACTCCCTCTCAAACTCCCCTGTTTCTGGTCTCCTGGTTGCTAGTTTCCCTGATCACTCAGCCTCTGGCTTTTAAGGCCTTCATTGGAGGGACAGCAACGCCATGTCGAATGGCACCGTAACTGGCTGAATATAGGATTTTTCTGCAAACACATCTCATACCATTGTAAGAGCACCTCAGTGAGACCACATAGTTTGCGCACTATCACCAATTGGTCCTTCCAAGATTATGTCTACACTAGGAGCACTTTACTGGTGTAGGCAAACCAATATATTATACCAGCAAAGCACTCCCAGAGCAGACATCAGCACAACTGTGCTTTCTGCCAGCATAGTTAAAAATGCCCCTTCCCTCCAAGAGAAACAAGCTATTCCCATGAAAGTGGACCGCTTTGCCAAAATAAGTGTGTCTACACTAGGGTTTCTACTGACGTTAGCTTTAGGACTGTGTCCTAGTGGTGCATGGCTGTGTGCGAGTGCTGAGGTCGGAAGAAAGGCCCAGGCGTACACAGCACCACAACAAATGCGTCCTCCCAAAAGAGAGCCAGGAGGCTTGGAGGCTGTGGTCCTGCAGCCGCCCATTCCTGCCACACCCCCATACACTCGCTGGCATCTTGGGGAAAGCAAACATTGAAGGGTGACACAGTCCTCCTGTTAGACATTCATCTACAGACAGATGGGCACTAATCCAGCCCTGGGTCTCAGTATTGCCACCTCTAGGATCTCCATTCATTCCTTGCCTTGCTGGAGCACTCGGACAGGCCATTTTCAATCCATGCTTTGCTAGGCTTTCGCTATTTGGTACTCATCCAGCATTTGTGCGAGTTTCCTTCTGTGGCACTAAGCTGAATGCCTGTCGGGCGATCCAGCTATACGGTGTCCGCTGTTTTCCTTTATCTCCCGAGTCAGTCATTCGCCCAAAGGGGGCTATTCAATTGAAATCAGCAGTACCTCTTGTTCCTCCCCTGCCATTGTCCGTCGAGATTAAAAACGGCTCCAGATGACCGTGTGGTGAATGAAAAGTGCTTGTAATGTGTGGGAATGGAAGGTTCTGAGAACTGGCAAGGGCTTATCAGCCTGGGAGTTGTAAGAGCATCAATTAAATCACAGTCCAGGCATGCCCCATTAGCAGGGGCAGGGACATTATTACACAAAGCATAGATGCGTACACTTGACCGCAAGACTTACTCTGATCATTTCGTCTGGCCTCCTGCATCACACCGGCCAGAAAATTTCACCCAGCAATTCCTGCAGAGGAGGAAGTTGTTCTTCTATAGCATCTCTGGCTGCCTGAAGGCTTGTGAATGGAAACAACTCAGTTCTGATATGAAGGAGGCTCAGATCGCCTCTTTCTAGCAAACCATGTCCCATTGTTCGCAATGACTGTTAAAAGGTTATGACCATTCGTAACTCATTATTTTCATCTGCTTGAGGTCCAGTCCCCCAAGAATAAAGACACAAGTACCCATTAGGGGAGAGCATATTGGCTTAAAAACATGCTGTGGCACTCTGCTTTAGCCTGTGTGGCTATACACAGTTTAGCATCATGGGTCATAGAGTTTGAGGCCAGAAGGAACCACCGGTTTGCCTACTTGTGACATCTCAGAGCACCAAATCCCACCCACTGAGCCTGATCACCTGGATTACACTACAGTGTTGACCCCACGAGACAAAACTATTGTGTGGGGCAGGCAAAGAGGATGGACCAAAGTATTCCCAGAGACGCCTTACCATCAGTTGCCAGTCTGCAGCAGTGCTTTCTTTGCAGTCAGTCCAGTGGTGCATGTTCCCATTGTATCTGGGTACCTCACAAACCCGGCTGAATTACAAGGGATGGAAATACTAACCCTTTTCTTCTAGAGCCAGCTGTGGGCATGTTGTCAATGTCCGACAGTGAGCAAGCCCTTTCTACAAAACGGACATTTCCATGAGAATATGTCTGTTTTGTCAATATTTTACATGTAAGAGAAATGGGGGCACTGAGGGGCTAAATTACTTGCCTAATGCCTCACAGGAAGATTGTGGCGAAACTGGAAATCACAAGTCTCCTGACACCTTGCCCAGGGTTTTAACCACTGTACCACCAAGAATAACATCTCTTTCCTTCATGCCACAGTGAGCTGTCAGTCTCTTCTAAACTCCGCGGTGTTGGGTCTTTTAGCCATGTTTGGATGAAAGAACACACAGGCGATGGAGAATCAGTCAGGGCTGAACCAGCACCGCCATGTGATGTAGTCGGCTGACCTTCTGGTGATGGTAATCAATTATGTAAATATGTTAATTACATGAATTGTGTGTTTATTTGATAATGTTAAATGATATTTCTAGGCGGTTTGTGAAAAACAAAATGGAGTCTGTATACCAGGTGACCTCAGGATAGGGGAGGGGGCTTTCCATCCCAGAGTGGTAAACAAGAACCAGCACAGACCGGAATTTCCCGCCTTTTCTTATTTACCTCAGAACTGGTCCCCACTGTGGGGTCACGTGGTAAAAATCACCTAAGGGGTTTCCCTCCCTGAAGGTTTTATAAGTCCAGACACAGCCCATGTGGGGCACTGTCTACCTGAGTGGCAGTGTTTGCATGGGTCGTCAGCTCTCCTTCCTGAGACCACCAAGGGATCTGATCCAGCTGCAAGCCAGTCGTAGGAATAGTGTCACCTGCCTGCCATCCTCTTCAGGGTTCCTGTACCACCAGCAAAAGACTCCCCAGCGCTCCTCCCTCAGGGCTCTCAATAAGCCCAAAGGTTGCAGGTCCTGGGCAACACACCTTTGGCTCAGCCCCTCCAGTCCGGAAGAGTAAAGTTACCGTTTGTATTTGGGGTAGAACTTACCAATTATTTTCACACAGTCCAGTTGGGACATTAAGGGTTTTACTGTTCACTTCCACTGTTTTGTTAAAGGTTATTAGTCTGCACCAGGTTTCTCCCCTGCTTTTCCCTTGATATCATATAAAATCTCTAATACAGTTTCTTCTTGTTTTCACCTTTCATTAGAGTCTGTTTTCCTTTATCAGCCTAATTCACAGGTGATAGTGAAAAAAACCCAGTCAAAAGAAAACAGATCCACCCTCTCCCTTACGTCTATCAGGTTATATTTGAGTGTTATCCGGGCCCCAGGGGTAACAATGTTAAGAGCCAGTTGTCTTCCTAGTAAGACTATGTCAAGCTGAGGTCCTGAAAACATCTGGTCTTTGTATAACCTATGGTTCTTTTTGCCAAAGAAAGAGTTTTAACTTCAGTGACTTAGGCCAGACGAGATAACAGTTTGGCCTATTCTGTTTTCTAAAAGTCCCTCCAGTTTCAGCTGCATAGGAGAGTTATGGTGGGAGAGGTCCATGTTGGATATTAGAAAAAACAAGTTCACTAGGAGGGTGGTAAAGCACTGGAATGGGTAACCTAGGGAAGTAGTGGAGTCTCCATCCCTAGAGGTGTTTAAGTCTTGGATTGACAAAGCCCTGGCTGGGTTGATTTAGTTGGGATCGGTCCTGTATAGAGCAAGGGCTGGATTTGATGATCAATTGCTCCCATGTTGCATGGTGATGGCATTTCAGTGATGAGATAAATGGTCTCTGTTTAAGGGGTACAGTCCACAGGTCAGCTTGATCTTTTAAAGTACTTTATAGCACTGTTTAAGTCATCGTTAGCCATACTAGGGGTGGGAGAGATGTTTTGTTTTGATTTGAGCTCATGTGGTACATTGACTTGGCTCACATTTCTTACTCTCTTTCTGCGGTCTTTATCTGAGTACCTACCTTTAGAAGTGACCCCAGAAGACAGAGGACTGGCACATAGGCCTGGGAGGACAATGACCAGATTACAGTAGGTCCTGGTGAAGCTATGCCTTTGTTCGCATTAGTACTGTATCATTCAGAAAGCTGTCACCCTCCATGTCTCAGCAAAGACTGAGGAGCAAAGCCTATAATTCGGTGGTCTCATATGACTATAACTTTTGTACATATCACAAATCATCAATCCATGCTAAATGTCCCCTGCCAGCACAAATGAACCAAGACCATTCTATGTCATTCACTTTTGTGTACGGGGCAGAGGGATTGTTTCATTTCATAGAATCATAGAATCATAGAATAATAGGACTGGAAGGGACCTCGAGAGGTCATCGAGTCCAGCCCCCCGCCCTCAAGGCAGGATCAAGCTCCGTCTACACCATCCCTGACAGATGTCTATCTAAAGGCGTGAGGAGGGCCCTTCGTGTGATCCCCGGCGGGGCACTGTGCCCCGGGCAGGGACCCTGCCAGCGGGACACCCCAGGACGTGCGCAGGCGTCCGGGCTTGGCCACTGGGTGGAGGCAGCGTGTCTGGCAGGCCCGGTAACCCACCTGCCAGAGGCGGCCTGGGGTTAGGGTTTGACCCAAGACAGAACCATTTCAGGGATTGGCAGTAGACTCCTTTGTGACTGGTCGCCCAGTGGTGACAGCACTCACATGAGAGGTGGAAGACCCTGGTTTGATTCCCCATGACCCACTGACTATTCATAGTCGTTCATCATGACAGTGAAAATGATTCAACGGCCATGTTATTAGGGTGCTCCCCCAGAATGCAAGGGCTCTAAATCCATATCCATGCTCCAGTGATGGGTTATAAGAAGAGAAATGGAAGAGGGGGAAAGCCCTGCCTTAGTACATCTCACAGGTATGGGCTGTCTCTTGAAACTTAGGAAACTGAAATTCAAACCCCTTTGCCACATCATGTGGGTGCAGGAGAGGGGAATCCCAGGTCCCATGCATAGTAGGCGAGCATCCAAACCCCCAAAGAGCCTATGCAAAAGGCATACAAATCCTGAAAACAAAAATCTTGGCCAAAACTATTGCATGCATTTTCGTCAAATATGGATCGTTTTGGGTTGACCAAAACAGCATTCCTTCAGGGATCAGGCTGTTCCTCCAAGAATTCCATCCCTTTCTTCTGTAGGCACCGAAATATGTATGACGCCAGAGCAGCTCCGCAGGCATGACTGCCCCTCCACCCTGCTGAAAGTTCTCGTCTATGGGCTTATGAAATGATATTTCATATGACTGAGCATATGACCACCTTGCCATGACATGTTTGGGAAGATGAAGAGGCAATTAAACAATAACACCCTATGAAATCCTGATTTTTCATAGCTTTCCTGTGCAACTGGGTCAGCTGTTGCCAAATTCATGCGGCTAAATCAACTAGCAGTAAACAGCTATGGTTTTCCCCTTCAGTTCACATGGCGAGCGCTGTCACCTTCACAACCCAGAGGGACAAATCCATACTGAATTCTTGTGCAGAGAAACTCCCCAATGGTGCTAAGCTTTGACCCATGAGTCTGTGGGAAACCCAGTCCTAGACAGATGCACTGCGGCCATATCTGAGTTTGTTATATTTCCACTTTTAACCCTGCAGGGAACAATGGATAGCAGCTTGTTTTCCCCAGAGATATGACAATGCATCCTAGAAAGCCGCTGTGCAGCTAGCTGCACTAGAACGGGAGAGGGAGTTGTTCCCAAGGGTATCCATACAGGAGACCATCTGGACAGGCCCAGCAGAAACCAGGAACCATTCTGATTTATACACGTGCAAAGCCCCTCTTCACTGCATTCAAGCCAAATGTGCCCTGCCTCAGGGCTGCCCACGGGGAAAGCGGAGAAGAGGGCAGTTGCCCAGGGACCCAGGGCACTGGACTACTGCCACCACTACCATGACCCTTCCAATCACTACTGAAGCCCCCATGGTGCAGACCAGGTGGCACTGAGGGTTGGCTGCCCCAAACCCGCCTCTTCGGCCTGAAGCCCCGCCCCTTCAGGGACCTGGAGCCAAGCCCACCACACACATATTACTTAGGGCCCAGCGAAGTCTACAGCCAGCCCTACCCTCCCACAGCTATAACTGAGCCCAGCATAGGGTAGGGCAAGACTGTGTAATCGATTCTGCTCCCTTTAAAAGCTATGAAGTCACGGTCTGATCATGGGCACTTTGAAAACGTCCCTTCTGCTGGTATATGAAGGTGTTTTTTTCCTTTTCCCCTCTGCGCTGTGCATGACTGACCAGATATTACAGGTCTCTTCCCCTTGCAATTTAGCTTCCTCTTGTATTTAGCTGTGACACTCGGAATACGTTTCCCAGGCCTGAAGAAGAGCTTTGAGTCTCTCAGAAACATGCCTCTCTCAGCAACCGCCGGCAGTCCAACAAAAGATATTACATCACCTGCCTTGTCTCTCAGTACATTTATAGCGGTCGGTATAAATTAGAGCGGCATACCTCCTGGGTGGTCTTGGGCAAGTCACTTAATCTCTCCACGCATCATCAGACCTTTCCGATTAGGCACATTAGGAAATGGGGCTATGAGAACACTGTTAGACAAGCCCCCTCTGAGGTTAGGGCACTGGCTTGGGTTCAGGTCTCTACTCCACCTCAGACCTCCTGGGTGATCATGAGCACATCACTTAACCTCTCCAGGTCTCAAGTTTCCATCCTTAAAATGGGGCCACAGCACTTCCCCTCCTCACAGAGGTTTTGAGAGGAAAGAGAGTGAGGCAGCTGGATAGCGTGGCCATGGGAGTCCCGTAAGTACCATCAATGGATTGTTACTATGCTTTATTATGATCAATGCCCCTGTCCTCTTTAGTACGCAGGCAGGGCATGATTGGGGGTTGGCAGACACTGGAATTTCCATCTGCCAGAATTTCCCATTTCCCAAAAAAATTCCCATCCTAATTCCGAAACAAAAGTCAGACATATAAAAAAAAATCCATTTCAGAAGAACCAAAATAGATTTTTTTTCAAAAATTTTATGGGCTGGCTCCTGGAGCAACCCACCCACATATTCGGCCACGGAACTGGCCAGTCGGGCCCACCACCCACAGGAGCACAGCAGACAGACAGCCGAAGGAATTATTACCCAGATGGGGATCCAGCCCTTCACCCACCAGGGCAGCTGTGGTAGATTCAAAGAGCTGCAAATACAGGTAAGCAAGCCGTGGAACAGGGTCGCCCCAGATCTCTACCTTCTTGGCAGTCCAGCTGGCCTGTCAGTAGAAATGATTCCCCCTTGGAAAGTTTCAGTTCCACTGAATCAGCATTTCCAATGGATAAATTGCTGCATCAGAATGTTCCAACCAGCTCTAGTCAGTGACACAAACCCATCCAAACCAGCAGTAAGTTTAACTTGGGCCAGACTTCAGGAGAAACTGGGGAGAATCTTTGACAACCCATCATGGACAACAATTGCATGGCTAGTCGCAGGCTTTGCTATAGAATGGCAAGATCGTCTCAGTCATAATCCAGTTCTGCTTTAATTCATTAGGGTTTGCAGAAACAGGAGTGGGTCCCCAGTGAGGTTAAGAGATTTACACTAGGGATGCTAAATATCGGTTAAGTGAATAGTCGATTAACCTGGTGAATTTTTATTGGTTACTCAACTATACTATAGTCCCAAGGGGTTGGCCCAGCAGCCAATGTACTCCTACCCTATTCTCAAGGAGCTCCCTACCATTTCATGCTGCTGCCTCATATCAGAGGCAGCAGCATAGGGTGCCAGGCAGAAGCTGTTCTACGAGGGGAGCCAGTTTAAAAACCAGCTCTCCTCACAGCCTGACTGCTTATCCCCCCTTGCTACTGCCTCTGATACAGAGGCAGCAGCACGGGGTAGCAGCAGCCCCTGTCCGGGGAAATCTGAACTGTTGGACCCGGAACAAGCCAGAACTGAGCTGTGCTGCCTTCCTGCCTGGCTCCTAAGACACTAAATGCAGAGCTGCAGCAGGGGTAGGCCGAGACTGAGCCAGGCTGTTGGCCAGCCTGCTAAAAAGTATATTGGCGGGGGGAGAAATACATGTAGTCGATACATTAACCTATAAGCTTTTGCTTATCAGTTAATCGACTACGCTATGACATCCCTAATTTACACTGGCCTCTTGCAATGGCTCCCAATTATTTCAATGCACTTTGAATCAAGGCCAGAGACTAGATGCTTTTCTAAAGTTATGAGGTCCTTTAGAACTCTAGCAACCGGCTTTCCTTGAGCAGTGCAGATATTACAACTTTTCCAAGTCTTCTCATGGTGATGATGGTGGGGAGCATAGATCGGGAAGGGAATGCGGGACACCAGTTTATCAACAAAGTGACCAATATGCAAATTTTTTTATAAGGGCCACAAGAGGAGGCCCTGGACAGGAAGGTCTCGATAAACCTGTTTACCCAAAGTCCGTGAAGTGGTATGAGCGATGCGCCTTGCCTCGCTTTTTATAGCTCTTCCATAGCTTTAGGCACCAAGAACTATACACACCCACCCTCTCCAAAAATATGTCCTTTCCAAGACAGAACTTGTTACAGTTGCCATTAAAATCTGTCAGGTACACTGGTCAAGTCAGTAAATCAGTAGCATTTAAGATGACTTAGTTTACATTTTGAAAGCAATGAGAACAAACTGTCCAGATTAATAACTTAATAAGCAAGAATGTACCTTAGGCTATCTATGTTCTACCCTGCTCCACTGCCCTTCATGGACTGAAGTGAACAATGAATTATATTAGGTTTTACCAAGGAGGTGGGAGGGGGAAGAAATCTTCTGTACTGTTATGTCATAATAGCCCATTTAGGAAAGGGGGGAAGCAGTATTCTGAGGTGGAAAATAGTTCATATCTGGGATTATTATATGCAGTGTTAAAGTGGCTCCTTCACCTCAAATTCAGGTCACCCCAAAATGATAGGCCAGAGATAGAAATCTTTCCTTGAAGGGCTCTGAAAGAACTGTAGTGGAAAGAGGTAGCTTTATTTTGGGCTTGTTTTAAATGAGTAAACATTCCAGTGCAGCGTTTGCAACTGAAGCACTGACATTAATGGTGGAAAAACTGGGTTAGATGGAGCAAAATGTATTGCATGTTTTGAAAAGTTACATTCCCACCCAGCCCCCCAAAAACAACCTATATCATGAATTATTTGTATTGTCCTGTCCCAGACATTATCTGTGCTCCAAAGAGCTTGCAATCCAAGTATGTTTAACCAGTTAACCAATTAAATGGGATTTTACATCCCTAGTATGAAGGTTAGGTCATAATAGTAAGCTGTATAAACAGAGGGACGTCTTAGGCTTTTCCCAAAATGCTGGTCACTCTTGTTCGCACATGCTAAGGCATGTCCCATAACACTTCGCAATAGTTGAACTCTTCTCTTAGCACACACAGAATATCTGTCAGAAGACGCATGAATAATAGGTCCCAGTATAGTAAATAGGTGCCTCTATGGCCAGGGACACCTGGAATGTGGAATGGAAAACAAAGATAAGGAAGATAAAGAAAAACAAGAAATGGATACAGGTTGACGGGTTGAGGCCTCGGTCACATACAATGTGTTTAGCATGTAAACAACTACAGTATAAATACAGGTAGCTTTGAACTCATACTTTTGAAGTAGACTTTCTATATAAGGTGGACACTGTGAGGTTGCTTCCAAGAAAAGATGGTACAAATGTCACCTTTTTGTGTCATACAGCTTTGACTTTGAATAATAAACCAACTAAGCTTGGCTATTTGGTTTCTCAAATATTCTGAATATCGAACCAAAAGTGCAATCCAGTGAATGGATATACCAAGTTAACAGATCCAAGCCACCAATATCCTTTCATGGAAAGTGCCAACAGAGAAAAACTACATTAATCTATATTGAACTCAACCCAGTGACCATTTCATGACCAACAGTTAGCAGCTCAAAGAATCAGAAGTCGTCTAGAGACAAGAACAGGAGGAGAGCCTTGCCGTTCAGTTGCTGGAAGGACAACACATCACATCCAACTCTATCTGCAACTCCCGGACTTTGTGTTGACTATGCTGGCTCTGGAAAACATTTGGCTAGGTTACCATTATTATCCTCTCGCACAGTGTTTCTTAAACTTTTTAAGACCGAGGAACACCAAACAATATATTTTTTTAATGAGGAACACTGAGGATTTTTTGTTGAGACAAAAAAAAAAAGGTCATCTGCCCCTTTAAGGGTGGCCATTTTGAATTCTGTTGTTCTCTGAGGCACACCTCTGACTGCCTTGCTACATAGTTTAAGAAACACTGCTCTAGCAAATCTTGGAGAAGTATTGGTTTTCTTGAGACTGGGTTGTTTGGGAACCATCTTTAGCTTGCAAACGTAGTCATGGCAAAATCTTTACAATGTTAGATTTGCCCAGGCTGGCTAAGCCACTTTTGGTAGCTACTAGGCAACAGGAGAGCTTGAAAAGAGACACCAGGAAAAGATTTGCAGGAACCTTAGATGGTCCCAACTCAGGAGCTATTCGGGACATAGTCCTGGAGACCATGGTGCCATCTGGTTCCTTCTCCTCATCCAACCTAAATCTATTTCATGATGCAGAAGCTAAGGCCCCATGGTGTGATGGTAATCCCTTGGAGGATAGTCAATAGCAGTGAGAATTCTGCTGCCTGCTATAGAAACAGGGAAGGGGGGAAAGGATAGTTTTGTTTATAAAAACACAAGGGGTTTGGAGTTGTTTTGTTTGCTTTGAGGGTTTTTACACAATAAGACAAAATAGAGACCAGAACCTATTCCAGTGCCTGAAGGTACAAAGGTCTCATTTTAGTCTGTACCTTTAAAAAAATGAGTAGTCCTGTAGCACCTTAGGGCAGGGCTAGACTACAGGCAGCTTCCAAAAGAAGATATGCAAATTCGACTCATATTTTCATATCTTCTTCCACTTTTTTTTCCCCGGAAGAGGCTTTTCTGATATTTGGCCCATCTACACGGGGCCAAATATTGGGGGGAAAAAACCTTGAAAGCCCCCTTATTCCTCCTAAAAGGAAGTTTACAGGGGGCTTCCAAAAGAGGGGGTGTTTTCAATATTTGGTCCCATGTAGAGGGGCCAAATATCGGAAAAGCCTCTTCCGGGGAAAAAACGGAAGAAGATATGCAAATTTGAGCTGAATTTGCATATCTTCTTTCAGAACCTGCGCATAATCTAGATGTGCCCTTAGAGACTAACAACAATATATATTTATACAGTATGAGCTTTTATGGGCAAAACACACTTCCTCAGATGAGGAAGAAAGGTACAAGGTACAAAGTAATAACAGCTCTAGAATACCCAAAAAAACCCCACTTTAGCTAAAGTTCAAAAGCTACCCCCATGTCGGGGTGCCTCATATTCATTCTCCACAAGTTCTGCCTCCCAGGACTTCTCACCATCAAGCAAATACTGCCTTTCATCTTGGCACGGTCTTCTCTAGATGAGAGACAAGTAAGTCTGTTTTTAAAGGCATCAGGCTCCTCCCTTCTCCCAGCATTCTCTGCCGTGAAATAGCTGAAGGCCTTCCTTTCACCAACTGTAATCCTGGAGAGGCTTAGCCAGCCTTGAATGATTTACTTCTCCCTCTGCTATGCACCACCACAGTTTCAAAGCCAAGAAAATAAAACTTTCCACAACCCTCTTCCCAGTCCTTTCTCTCCCCGCAAAAGAGTTTTCCATTTCTGGATGGAAAGCTCTGACCCATCCATCATTCACAGGTCCGTCTCAAGCTCCTACCATGACAAAGGTTGGGAAAGCAAAGATGACTTGCCATGAAGCACAGAATCACTCTTTATGAAGGCCCTTTCCTTATTCCCGAAGGACAGCTAGCCCCATCCTACCATGTGCTGCGTGTGGGGTCAATGATGGGGTTACTGAGATGGGTCCTACGGAGAAGAGTAATCAGAGTAGAGGGTTTGTCTCGCTCTGCCCTGCCAGGCACTCCTACCAGGGAGTGGAGTCAGGGCGCTCCTGTGGAAAATCATGGCCCTGGTCAGTTCCTTCTATGATTGCCCACACACACACACACACACACACACACACACACACACGCTGTGTAGAGCCCTTTTTGCTGTATCTGCATCCGCTCCGACATCCACAAAAATTAATCATGGATATGGAGCAGATTTGCAGGGCTCTAAACATAAGACTCGTCAGATCAATAGTCCATCAAGCCCAGTATCCCGTCTTCCAGCAATGGTCAGTGCCAGACTCTTCCGAGCACTTTTTGAGTGATTGGTCCGCAGTCGGCCAGTCCTGGCACCTTGCGATCACAGTAGTCTAGGTACCTCACTCAGTCTTTGGGAATCCTGGTGATTTTCTCGGGACCTAAAAGTTAGGCCTGACTACCCAGCATCACCATTCCTAAGTTTCTTTGTGAATCTCACCCTAACTCCTTGGTGTTTCTTGTTTCCCTAAAGCTACCTGGCATGATGCATTTTGAGGACAAGCTCCCTTTTCAGTGGGGAGAGGTTTACTTTGGAATCCAAGGCATGAGCGAGCATCAGGTGGTGTGACTCACTGCAAATCTTGCTCTGCTTTTTCAGGCCCTCTTAACTATTTTGGTAGAAGCCCATCTCAAAGCAGCCTCTCCTTCTACACCAAGCATGAACTCAAACCCATTGGTCGTTCGTCAGACCTAAGGCTAAGATTTGGCCAGAAAAGTCACATAATCTGTGACGTCTAGAGATCCCCGTGACATTTTCTGCTTCAGCCCAGCCACAGCAGGTGGTGGAGGGACCCCCACAGCTCTGAGACTTTGGTGCCCTGGCAGTTCTGGGCACCAAGTCTCCTCTCTATGCATTTTGTAACAATTATTTTTAGTAAAAAGTCCAGGGCAGATCACTGGCTTTGTGAATTTTTGTTGCCAGTGACCTGTCTGTGACTTCTACTAAAAATATCCATGGCAGAATCTTTAGTCATACCTATATACATAGGTATGAGGAAAATGGGAAAATCTTTTCACATCTTTGTGTCTAAGGTCAGCCAACAGCCCAGGAAGAGCACTTAGGCCCCCTGCCTCTGAATCTAGTGTCTAGTCTATGGGGTTGGTGTCATTATTTTGCGATGTAGCTGAAGGGACCAGAGAAAGAGAAGGAAGCCCTTTGAGCCATAATTTTAAAAAGTAAGGTTCAGGGGCCCATGGATTCCAAGGATTCTGAATTCTCAGAAAATGAGGTTTGGCAATATCCTTAGTGAAATATGGATGACTGAAAACAGTCAGTCCAAGTCTCCCATGTTTTTGCACCACCATAGGATTCCATGAGGGTTGTAACAAAGTAGGGAGGAGTTTGAGCAAAATGTAATTCAATATTTTCAGCTGTGTTTTGGTGTGTTCTTACTCTTTCAGACAGCAATGTTTTCAGCAGAAATGGGTTGCTACTGAATCATTCTTGCCCCCTTTAATTGGGTGGAAAGAAAACAGCAGGGTTTTGCCTGTGCTTTACTTCTTTAATATAGAGTGAAAAGGCCTAAACTAGTTTCCGTTTTGGGCTTCTTTTATACTGGACACTTGGTCCTCTTTTTCTAACAGACTAGACCAGGGTGGGCAATAATTTTCACAAGGGGGCCACATGGTCGCAGACCAGCTCCAGCTCCACACACACACACACACATTCCGAGAAGGAATGAACAAACACTCAAACTATCTTACCCATTACCAAGATAGCTTCCCCAATTATCACCTCTAATACCATTAGCTCACAGACATCCCACTCTCCCCACCTCTAATAGCATCAATTCACAGACACTTACCTTCCTTCCTTCCCCCCCCCCCCCCCCATCGCCCTCCTGTTCTGAAATGTGATTTGTCCTTTTCATATGTGTTCATTTTTTTTAATTGTATCCTTTGGTATATATGGTTGTGACTATTTTCTTCCACTATTTGATCTGAGGAAGTGGGTCTGGCCCACGAAAGCTCATCATCTAATAAACCATCTTGTTAGTCTTTAAAGTGCCACGTTGTCCTGCATTTTGCTTCAGCTACCCCAGACTAACATAGCTACATTTATCACTATTCTACATGCAAGGCATTACATTTAGCTGTTTGGAATGGAAATCCATCAACCATACGAAGAAACTTGCACAGATACAGACAGACATCATCTTTCTATCCAAGTGCAAGAAGATGGACATCGTACCCAAAGGACTGAAAGTGAACAATCCATTAAGATCAACATACTGCACTGACTACAGTGAAAGACTCTGCCTCACACTATCCAAGAAATTAAGGAATCACCTGATAAATATTTTATACAAGAAACAGAAAATCATCAAGAATGACATTTCTAACTTAGATCGTCTCATCTCAAGACAAACATCCACACCGACTGACACCTTGCAAGACTTTTGTTCCACCAGACAAGAAATCTACTATACACACTTCTATTCCCTACAACAAAGAAAAGACAATAAATTTTCTAACCTGCTCCATACCACTGGCTACAACAGCAACTGCCTCAACCCACCGGATAATATTGTTAACCTCTCCAGCTACAAACTCAATCCAGCAAAAGAGTCTGTCTTGTCCCGGGGTCTCTCTTTCTGCCCCACATCCCCCACAAACTGGATACAATTTTGTGGTGACCTTGAGGCTTTTTTTCGCCACCTCCACCTCCGAGAATATTTCCAAACCACCAATGAACATCAATCTGACCTACCAGATCCCCCCTATCAACACCAAAGGAAAAATAATTCTATATGGACTCCCCCTGACGGTCGGAATTACAATCTGGATTTCTATATACAAAGCTTCCGCAATAACGCACAGACTGACATTATTCGCAAACGACAACAAGCGACACACAATCTTAGCCGCGCAGAACACCATGCCATCCAGAGTCTCAAAAACAACCTGGACATTATAATCAAACCAGCTGACAAAGGAGGTGCTGTGGTCATTATGAATAAGGCCGACTATAACCAGGAGGCAACCAGACAACTCTCGAATACCACATTTTACAAACCTCTCCCCTCTGATCCCACCTTGGAATACCAAAAGAAACTACACTGTCTCCTTAAAAGCCTCCCCACAGCTACTCGGGAACAAATCCACACAGAAACACCTTCTGACCCCCGACCAGGATTGTTCTATCTACTTCCCAAGATCCATAAACCTGGGCACCCCGGACGTCCCATCATCTCTGGTATTGGCACGCTCACTACTGGTCTATCCAGCTATGTAGACTCTCTTCTCAAACCCTTCGCAACCAACACCCCCAGCTATCTCCGAGACACTACTGACTTCCTAAGGAAACTACAAAACATCGATAACCTCCCCAATAACACCATCCTTGCCACCATGGATGTATATACCAACATCCCACATGAAGACGGATTACAAGCAATTAGAAACACTATCCCAGAGGACACTACTGCCAGCCTGATAGCAGACCTATGTAACTTTGTTCTCACCCACAATTATTTCCAGTTTGAGAACAACTTATACCTCCAGATCAGCAGCACAGCCATGGGTACACGCATGGCCCCACAGTATGCTAACATCTTTATGGCTGACCTAGAACAACATTTCCTCAACTCCCGTCCCCTTTCACCCCTTCTCTACCTACGGTACATCGATGACATCTTTATGATCTGGACGCATGGCCAAAAACACTGGAGATATTCCACAGAGATTTCAACAACCTACACCTCACCATCAACCTCAGCCTGGACCATTCTACATGAGAGATGCTTCCAGCTCCCATCCAGAACACACCACACGATCCATCGTCTATAGCCAAGCCCTTTGATACAACCGCATCTGCTCTAATCCCACTGACAGAGACCAGAAGCTTCAGGATCTCTACCAAGCATTTATAAACCTCAACTACCCACCCGGAGAAATAAAAAAGCAAATTGAAAGAGCCAGACGAATACCTAGAAACCATCTACTTCAAGACAGACCCAAGAAAACCAACAATAGAACACCACTTGTCATCACCTACAACCCCCAACTTAAACCTGTCCAACACATTATCAATAAATTACAGCCTATACTGGAACAGGATACCATACTCCAAGAGGCTCTGGGAGACAGACCCATAGTCTCCTATAGACAACCACCTAACCTCAAGATGATTCTTACCAACAACCACAGGACATACCTCACTAATACCAACCCTGGTACCTTCCCTTGCAACAAACCCCGTTGCCAGCTTTGTCCACATATTCATTCTGCTGATACCATTATTGGACCTAACCAAGTGAGTTATAAGATCAAGAACACATATTCCTGCGCATCCAGAAATATAATCTATGCTATCATGTGCCGAAAGTGTCCGTCTGCTATGTACATTGGACAAACATCTCAGACACTTCGCCAAAGGATTAATGCCCACAAAACAGATATGAGACAAGATCACAAAGAAAAAACAGTTTCTTGCCATTTTAACCAGAAAGGACACTCTCTCAATGACTTAACCACCTGCATTCTGCTACAAAGACCTTTTACATCTACACTTGAAAGGGAATCCTCTGAACTGTCATTCATGTTAAAATTCGACACTCTCCGAGAAGGAATGGACAAACACTCAAACTATCTTACCCATTACCAAGATAGTTTCCCCAATTATCACCTCTAATACCATTAACTCACAAACATCCCACTCTCCCCACCTCTAATATCAATTCACAGACACTTACCTTCCTTCCTTCCCCCCCCCCCCCGCATCCCCCTCCTGTTCTGAAATGTGATTTGTCCTTTTCATATGTGTTCATTTTTTTTAATTGTATCCTTTGGTATATATGGTTGTGACTATTTTCTTCCACTATTTGATCTGAGGAAGTGGGTCTGGCCCACAAAAGCTCATCATCTAATAAACCATCTTGTTAGTCTTTAAAGTGCTACATTGTCCTGCATTTTGCTTCAGCTACCCCAGACTAACACGGATACATTTCTATCACTACACACACACACACACACACACACACACACACACACACTGGAAGGTGCAGGGCCTTGGGCGGAAATGGGTAGGGCTGAGGCTACAGAGAAAAAGTGTGTGTGAACAAGAGACATGTAGTGCGAGACAAACTTTGTGGCACAGATTGTGTGTGCGTGTGGCTCAGAGACTGAGAGAGTGAGTGTGGCAATGTGTATGTGACAGTGATTGTGTGGGGGGCATGGAGACAGAGTGGCACAGATGGGATGTGTGTGACTGACACACAGAAAGTATGCACTGGCTAAGTTTCTGAAAGAAGACACGCTTTGTCTCTTGGAGGTGCAGCTGAACAAATTCTGCCAGCTATAAGTATGCACCTCTGCTAATCAGCTGGACAGGCCAGAGAGAAATGCTTGGTGGGCTGGATCCAGCCTCCAGGCCTGAGTTTGCCCAGCCGTGGACTAGACTGACAACTTCCAGGCTTGCAGTTTTACAGTACATTTTATACCAGGCAAGTGCAACCTCATTAATGGAGAATGGATGGGATTTCTCTACAGTGTGTCCCCATCGATTTAGCTCTACTCCTACTAAACAGCTGTAAGAAAAGAACTCTTTGTTAAAGGTTTGACAGCACCACACATTCTATTTAAGGACTCTGCATCGCTAGGTTCTCCATTGGAGGCCATGTGCATACACATAGAAGATAAGACTTGGCTTTCCTGATATTATGCTTCGTTGGTCTAAACCTGTGGTGTCCAACATGCTAGCCCCTAACCCCATGTGGCTTTGTGTCAAGTTGAATGTGGCTAGTTGGCTTGAACAAGCCTCACAGTAAAAAAACGAAAGCCCAAATCCATTAAATGAAAAACAAAGCTCCAATCTCCCAGATGTTCCTTATGAAACAAAAAAGAGGTCACAGATTATTTCTCTTTTCAGTTCACCTGTAATGATGAGTCGATCACAATTCCTTCAACGTTAAGATGTTTCTGTTGGAATTATATGAATTAATTCCTGAACTAACACTAAGGGCCCAGAAATTGCTTATTCTGAGACATTTCCCAAGGTGACCTTTAAAATTCTACCACGGTACTTCATCGTTTTTGCATTTGTGCAGTCGTATCTCACATCTTGATACTCCAACCAAAAAGGTCACATTCTTAACCTCATCATTTAATTAAAGTTGCAGCAAAGGAAAGTGATTTCTCAGTTGCTCACTTTCTCCGATCGCTCTATATTGTTCTTCACTCATTATGGCTGGAGATTCAAATTTTTAAACATTTAACTTAAGCCCGTAAGTGCTTCTTCCTTTTCATGTCATGTTCCAGCCTTCTCATTTCAAAACCAGAAGAGACAGGAAAAATCCAGGCAGACAAAGATAGATATTTTCTTTTGCCATGTGGAAAAAAAGATATTCATTTTTTACACTGACAGAACCTTTCAAAGGAAGTAATGCCATCTGCTACCTATGGTAAAGGAGATGATATTGGGCAAGTTTATCGTAATAATGATTAACCAAGGTTAAGCATGTTTTCAGATAAATAGTGCTATGTAAATAATGAGGATTAGCAGTAAACCCTTCTTTGTTAATTCTTCATTGTAATGTTTTGTGCATTGAGATTTACTCTCAGGGCTTGTCTAGACTAGATGGGGACTCCACATTGCAGTGTTCAATCCACCAGCAGTCAATTTAGTGTGTCTGCTTAGATGCGATAAATCAACCTCCGAGCACTCGCCTCCTGTATCCCACCGGGACTAGAAGAGTAGCCAGAGTCAATGGAAGAGCAGCCACCATCAACCTTACTGCTCAAAAGCCACCGCAGGAAGTATGTGACTTCAACTATGCTATTTGCATAGCTGAAGCAGCGTAGATTAGAGCAACATGGGACTATAGCATAGAGTAGGCTTCAGCGTGAGGTTCACCCCAGTACAAGGTGTATGACCAGTTTGATCCCCATTTAAAAACATATTTTGAACACATAACTAGTGCCCAGGCTTTGGTCTGCAGGAGCATCTAATCTTAAATGTGTTAGGCCCATTTTTTTTATTATTGGTTTGCTTATTTTTTTCCCTGGCAAAATGGTAAGAAGAAACACCTAGCCCCATGATACCTTGACTTGATTAGGATTCCGAGGCTATAACAGAATATCTACCATAATCAACGGAGGGTGCAACCCTTCTTCTGCCAATGCCGAGGGAAGCTATGACTCCCAGTGTGAGAAGGATTGTTGTCCCCGACTGTGCCAGTCGTCTCAACTGAAAGAGCATATTGTTTTATAAGGTGGAAAACCAATTTAAAAATAGTTTGCTCGGTGTTGTGGATTTAAATGAGATTAGGCCAGTGCTTTGACCAAGCAGTCCTAACCTCAGCACTTGGCTTGCCTCGCTCGTGCAAGGCTGTTTTTCAGCCCTGGTCCAGCCCTAACACAATTACAGCTGTTGTTTTCGGCTGAATTTCCAGAGTTGTTTTTAAATCTGCTCTTGTAGGTCATGTAGCAAAGACATCAGACTTACCAAAGTCGCCTCTCACCCTAGTTCTAAATCCTCCATATTTAGCTAAAAGAAGGATCAAGAATTCATCTTTGGTGTTTAACCTAACCTATCCAGTCTGACCTTTGGCCTTAGCACAAAAGCGGCAGCTTGGTGATGTGAAATGCTGCTCTCATCTGAGCCTGGGGGGTGTTAATAATATGGGTCATTCTCCATTTGACCCATTAGTGTGTTCTCAGCCCATAGCAGTATCCTTGCCTTGGACCATAGGTCATTACTACTGCCAATACCTTACCTGTATGAGGACCCTAAAGTACATCACGGCCTTTTGTATGTGTAACCTTCAGGGTGTGGGTCACTGTCCCATGTAGTGGCACTGGGACCACTTCCAGAGAGAGAGAAGGAGTTTGCTCTATGGTCTAAGTTGAGCACCAGCGGGCTTTTAGCTCATGCACGAAGCTCCAGAGGGCTCAGGTTTGGTTCTGCCTATCAGCGTTACATATGCAAGAAGGAATCATTTCAGCCATCAGTGACACAGAGTCACCTCTGAAGAGCCACAGTAGTGGTGAACGCTGTGTCGTCACGCCACTGCATCCCTGTTTGCAACAGAGAATGAGGGGGAAAATAGCTCCTGAGCACGTCTACATGAAACTTTATTCTTCTTCCATTTCCCACCAGCATTATCTCCAATGCAACTCGACTAGTAACAGAACCAGTAGGCACCCTGGCCTCCCATGGCCTCTCAGGCTAGATCTGTGCTACAAGTGAGAGGTGTGATGTCCCTACCCAGGTATATAACCTCACACTAGGTCAAGGAGAACTAGCACAGCTGTTTGCATTCACGCTAGAGGTACTGCTAAACCGTGCTGAGAACAAACGTGCCTGAAACTGGTGGGACTGTCCTCAGCCCAGCTCAGCCATGCTGCTGCTCCCCATACTACCCTGTTGCTGGAAAGGGCCGTAGGGACTTTTGGCAGCCAAGTGACAGTAGAGCAACTCCATGCCTAGTGGAGGATCAATCCTAAGCATAGCAGAGGAGTGATGGTAACAAATCCAACTTTGCCTATTCTTTGGGCTCAATCCTGCAAGATTCTGGCCCCGGCTCCAGCAAAACCCTGAAGAGCTGAAGCAATCAGCACAGAACAGGATCAAGCGGTTGGTCTCCACACACAGCTGAGCTGAAGCAGGGAGATGAACCTGGGCCTTTGCCTGGCAAACTGAGTGCCATCTGTCAATGTTGCCACAAGACATCCTTCTCCAGCAAAAAGGACCATCCGTCTCAAGTTTAAAGGACAATAAGACCAACCACTTCTTACAAACAAGTTTATTTCCATTTTGACTGGAGCACAGATTCAGATACAGATTTCTTTTCTTCTGCACAACAGTACAATAGCCCAGTGCAAAATATGCTTTTTATTTCACGTACAAAAGAAACAAAACAAAAAAACAAAACATGTGGCAGTATTACTCACAACTGGTATACCTCGGCCTTCACTCGACCCACCTCCATTCACCCTTCACTAATCATATGGACTTACTGGCCAATGGCTGCATTGTCAGTGAAGAAAGGGGACTCCCGTAGCCCTTGGAAAGCCCTACCCGCAATCAAACTGGGAAACGCCAGGGTTACTCACAATTTAGAGAAATACAAGCCATTTTTTCAAGTTGAAAAACTGGGGCAGGGAGAGGCAGCTGAATAAATTTTCAGGAATTACAAAAAAAGGATACAAATCTGAAATGCACAGAAAATTAGGCAGTAATATAACTCGTTTTTAAACAGACAGGTGTATGCATGCCCAATCTGCCTTTTCATATGCATCCATAGAAAAGATGCCAATCCCAGCAGATTTTTGCCCCACTGTGCTGTGAAACAGATTATCATCTTAGCAGAGTATTGAGGAGTACTGGCTTATTATACAGAAAGTTTACCATGTCATAGCTGGAGGAGGAAGAAAATAATTACAATCTGAACAAACATTTCTTTGAAAGCACAGTCAAATTAAAATTGTAGCACTGTCATCCTTCAGAGGACTGTCGGAATTACAACAAAACATTTGAGCAATACATTATCAAGCTACAATAGTTGCTGTATGGTTGTTCAAGGAATAGCTTTTACTCCAAAGGTTTGCAGCCAGTTTTTTAAAAAACTGCATTTATCACAATCTTCCAGAAGCTATAATATAGAATTACAATATTAGTTTACAAATATGGTTGTCTTTACCAAGGCACTGTGTTTATACCATAGAAATGCATCACATTTCAAGCGTGCCGAGCTTAATTCAAATCACAGCAGTGATTACATACTGTTAAATTTCTACCCAATGGAACCAGTTGGGTCTCTAAGCTTGATCAACCAAAGTTCAATACAGTGAACAGAAATTAAACAAAGCAGAGTGCCAACTAAAGCCAAAGGACACAGCAAATATTAGCTCATATACATGGCAATATACACAGTACGGTACATATATTACATTAGTAGGATACTGCCCTCCACAGATTTCAAAGAAACATAAATATTCTTCAATGTGTTTAGTATGAGATTTTATATCCAGTTAGATCCCACTCAGCACAAATAAAGCCAAGTCTGAAAAGACATCTCAGACTGATTAAATTCTGACCAGTTCACATAATGAGTAGGTACCTGGAAAAATAAGTGGTATTTTCATTTTACACTCATTCAGATCAGCTCATTTGTACCTTTTCCTTCACAAGCTGAATATATGTGTATTTAGGTTCTTTCAAGGTTTCTCTAACAATCGCTAAGGCCATGTCTTCACTACAAGATGGGAAGATGGATCACGGCAGAGTCGGAGTTCAATTTAGCAGGTCTAGTAAAGACCCACTAAATCAAACTCAGATGGCACCCCCATCAGTGCCAGTACTTCTGCAAGGAGTAAAAAAAGCTGATAGGAGTGTTTGCTCCTGTCAGCCTCCCATTGCGGGGATGGCAGGGAAACTTGAACTAAGGTCTGTCAACTCCAGCTACATAGTTAACATAGCTGGAGTTGCGTATCTTAATTCAGCCTTCCCCTTTAGTGTAAACCTGGCCTAGCTGTCCCTACACACTTACTTCTTCTATATGTGCACTGATAAGGTGATTTACTGAATAATTTCAGATGTTGCTGTGGTTCTGTTTTGGGAATATGTTCATGCCTTGTTACATGCTGGGACATGTGAAATTGCTTTCATTCGCACCCATCTATCCCGCTCTGAGCCAGAGATTGCATTGCAACTGTTGCAGATCCCATGGTCTTTCAGAAACATGTGCATTTTCTTTAGAACCTTCAGGAATCTAAAATCCTACTGTACAAATTCTGGACAAAAATATGAAAAGATACAAAGTACAAACATCTAATTTTCCTAAGAGCCAATCAGGGCTTTAGTTCAGGGTTATAGGCACACCAGAGAAGGGAAAATGAGAACAGGTTTCAGACATTTAGGCACTTCTATAGATCCTATATGTGCTATAAATTAAAACTATGTTATTTAAAAGTAATTTGCACATCATGGAGATCTCTTCCTTTAGACATTTAACACACATACAGCAAAGCCAAGAGGACCAAATCTGAAGGCTTTGCTCAATCTTTACTCAGGCAAAACACCTATAGCAGCAGTGGGATGTTTGCCTGTTTCATGCTCCTAGATTTGACCCAAAGATATTTCTCGGATTGATGTCCCTATAAGCATTAGCAGTGTATTGATAAGATGCATCCATCACAGCATAGCCTGTGGATTGCACCGCATGGTATTTTTAGTCATTGCAAACTCCTTTATGGCCTTTTAACCTGGCTATGTAGGCTTTAAAAACAAACAAACAAAAACAAAACAGTAGCCCTGAAATCAGGTACTAGGAAGTTTTTAAAATGCACTAGGATAGGATGTACATGCACAGATTTGGACTGATAGGTTTTTATTATGCAAGTGCAGTGTTACGAGCTTCCCACCGAGACAGTGTCAGCCCAGTCAAACTATAATTAGGGCTGAACCAAATTCACAGACCATGAAAACTGGTGTCCTCCCATGAAATCTGGCCTTTGGGGTGCTTTTCATCAGGGAGACCAGTGTTTCTCAAATTGGAGATCCTGACCCAAAAGGTTATTTTATGAGGGTCGCAGAATTGCCACACTTACTTCCGCGCTGCCTTCAGAACTGGGCAGCTGAAGAGCCGTGGTTGTAACATCAGCCAGGAGACCAGCTCTGAAGGCAATGCCCCAACAGGGCCAGTGCAGAAAGAAGGGTGGAAATACCATACCCATGTCACCCTGACTTCTGCACTGTGGCTTTCACAGCTGGAAAGTAGCAGCTGGAAAGTAGCAGCTGCTGATGGCCCAGCCCTGCAGGCAGCAGCACAGAAGTAACGGTGGCAAAACCATAGCATGCCATCCTGCTTTTTGCACAGCTGCTGCTGTTGGTGGCCCTGCTGTCAGAGGTAGGCTCCTGGCCAGCAGCCTCCACTCTCCAGATGTCCAGCTCTGAAGGCAACACTGCTACCAGCAGCTGGGCAGAAGTAAGGGTAGCAATACTGGAACCCCCACACAATAACCTTGCCACCCCCATACACACAATTATTTTTTGGGCCAGAGCCCTACAATTATAACACCATGGAATTTCAGATTTCAATATATGAAATCATGACATTTGCCATTTTTAAAATCCTATGAACAGAAATTATTGAAATGGGCTGTAAATTTGGGAGGGCCCAAACTAGAATCATTCCTTCACAAGTTAGGGCATTTGTATACATACAAAGTTGCACCACTTTAACTGTACGAATACAACTAAAGCAATAAGCAATATACTCCTCCCTAGCATTGCGGTGGTATAACAGTGCTTATTCCAGGATGGGACAGGAACAAAGCTAAAATGCTGTATGGCACCTTTCAACTTGGTGTAGCTGCATCCACATTGGGGTGGCACCAAGCTTCAGTATTTCAACTCAAAAAAAGATCACACCTCTATCCAAAATGGCTACACCCGTACAAGGTCCGTGTTGACCAGATTTGCATACTACTTGGTAACCGTATCTCCTACATTTCTGGACTAAATTTGTTCGCAAAATAAACCACAGTAAATTAACTAGTCTGCATTATATTTAGTTTTTATAAATTATCCCATTAAAAACACAATGAACGAAATTTTCCAGAAAATTCAGAACTAAGGCCTCTCTAGCTTCTGCTCATGGTGTTGTACTGATGCATTGCTGTAGTTCCAGACCTTTCGGATAGAGTGATTTCTACCCAAAATGAGCAGCTCAATTAGTAACTTTTTTTAAAAAAAACAAAAGCTATTTCAGGTTTGCTCAATTGTTCTCATGAAGGAATGCAAAGTTTTCAGGAAATATTGCTCTACAATATAAAATAGGCCTGCAGAGAAAAATATGCAGTCAAAGCCCATATTTTAATTAAGAATTATTAAGAGAAACTGTACAGGAAATTCAAAGGGAATAAAAACCAACCCACTGTGAAACATCACACCTATTAGCCACTTACTTTTAGATAAAAAACTAGAATTTTTGCCCTATTTTAGAGCACATCCTGATGTATCACAACCTGCACCTCCATGGTTAGTGGAAGTTGTGTGCCACTCACCAAGAGGGAACTAACAACACAGCACACAGTATGTGCTGTAACAATAGGGAAGCTGCACATAACTTCTCAGCACAGAATGAGAAGCCTCAATTTCTTGGCCCAAATCAGAGTCTTACTGTGTTATTTATGCACTTAATGTCTTAGGGTACGTATACACTAGCTCGTAAGTTCGAGCTAGGTAGGGTAATGAGGGCAAGTGGAGTTGCAAATGAAGCCTGGATTTAAATATCCTGGGCTTGGGTTGCATGTTCCCGGGTGCCGCCATTTTTAAATCCCCCTTAGTCCGAACTCCGTGCCCGCGGCTACACGCGGCACGGAGTAGGTAGCTCGAATTAAAGATCCTAATTCGAACTACCATTACTCCTTGTGGAACTGCCTACCTCCAGATTCTTAGTTCAAGTTACATCTACGTTTATCTAGAGCTTAGGATCCCAGATCCCAGCAAGACCCGACTTCGGTTTTAAGAGGTTCCTAAAACCTCTATGGTAGTGTCTATCATAGATGAGCTTAGGGCAGGGGATGGCAATACTTTTTGATGGCGGGTGGGGGGGGGCACACGCCAAGATTTTGGAAAGTGGTCAAGGGCTGCACTCTTCCAGGATATGAATGGAGGAATTCCAGGATCTGGAATGGAGGTTGGGTGCAGAAGGGAGCTTAGGGTAAAGGGACTAGGGTGCAGGAGGGAGTTTGGGTGGAGGAGGCAGTTGTGACCTAGGGCAAGAGACTGGAGTGAAGGATTTTGAGATGTGACCTAGGATAGGAGGGGATTATGATCTCGGGCAGGAGATTGGGGTGCCAGATCTGGGAGGCGTATGGGTGCATGTGGAGTAGCGGGGAAGGTGTAGCAGGCAGAGGGTTGGGGAAGGGCAGGGCTGGGGTGCCAGAGGCAGGTTCTGGCCAGGAGACTTACCAGCCAGCAGCCAAACCAGCCTGCCTGCATGCAGAGTTTTAAATTTTTCTGCCTGCTCAGCTATGGGCTTGAGTGAGTAACTGAGCAGGACGGTGGTTGTGCTTCATGGCTTCCTGTTATTCAAACAGGCAGCTTCCATTGACCAAATGGGATTGTACTGGGGGCAGACACACTGTCTGAATCTTCCCTCTCCACTATGGACTCAAAGAAAAAGTGCCCCACAGCTGTGTTTGAATGGTGTGTGGAGCAAGCAGGGGAACCCACCTGGGGCTTCCCACTGCCTCCGTGGGCTTTGATCCGGTGGCTTGGCCGGCTGGATGCAACCCGTATTTTGCCCAGGCCTGGCTTAGGGTGACCCTCAGCATGCAAATGAATGACTTACCTATGCTGTCCCCAATTTGGTCTGATGAAGTGGGTTTTACCCACGAATGCTTATGCCTAATAAGTCTGTTAGTTTCTAAAGTGCCACAGAACTCCTTGTCATTTTTTCAGCTAAGTAGGCATAAGTAGCCACATAGGACTTTTATGCAAGAAGTTCTCCATTCCTTCCCCCCTGTTCCAGGAAAAAAAGGTTTTTCATTTCCAAACCAGACAAATTTTATCCTCCTCACTTGTGCCCACAGATGTTCTGTGGCACTGCCTCAGTTACACATCTCATCTTAATCAAAAGGTCTGTAAAAGAGAGAGGCACACTCAGGCTGGTCTAAGATTCAAATTGACTGATTGCATTTGCCACAGCAGATATCTGGTGTAGTAAATAGAAGCAACCACAGCTAAAACCTAACATTTCCAGTAAGTATCAGCCATCAAAAGCTTTTGTTGAATTGAATAAATCCAGACTGAAATTGTCAGATTTAAAGTCAGTCTACCACTTTAAACGCATTTTCTCAGACAACAATCCACTTGACTGAGGCTATTATAATCTGGTGTGAACTGTTTGTCTCACGACAATTTGTCTTATTTGCATCCTTCAAAAATCATCGGATTGTATGTGCGTGCATGTGTATCCATGTGGAGCCTTCCCAGCAGCAATGCTAAAATGGAATACTACATATTTACCGCCAGTAGTCACAGATGTAGAGCCAAAAAAAATTACAACAATATTTTGAAAGCAGATCTGACAGCTGAGTGAAAAAAAAAAAAAAAAGAGGCTCAGGAGACTAGATCTAGAGAAAGTTTAACAGGGTAGGCAGGATCAGCTGTGTTGTCAAATTGAATGGGAAGGCAGCAGGACAAAATGTTCACCAGGAGCACTGAGGAGGAGAGGAAGGAGGAGGTTTTGTTGTTGTTTTGACAGAACAATCCAGTGTGACTCTCAAACAGCCATGACTGACTGATTATAGGAATAAAGAATGGGATGCACATAGCTAGTTTAATATTAATCGGGCCAGAAAACACGGACTTAGGCATCTAAATATTCCACTTTAATTAACCAATGGAGCAACATCAACAGGAGAAACTGAGGGAATCCAACCTCAGAATTTTCCATAGCTTGGTGGCTAGGAACCTCAGATCCCTTCAGCATGGGGGGGGCGGGGGAGGAGCACTTGCACTGGGGATCTCCTGTGAGAGTGCCCTATCCACCAAGCTGAAGATAAGGAAGGTCCTTCCTCTTCCCCCCCGCCCGCAACCTGTTTTTCTTTTTGGATCCCACATGGGCAGCCAAGCATCCGTGTCGACCCAGTTCGTGGATCACTAGCCAAGACAGGTGCCTCCAGGCAGCTGACTTTGTGGATCACATTGGAAGGGGCCTTTCTCTCCCCATTCATTGTACAGGGAGCCTAGATGCCTACATTGGCTTTGTGGCTCTCGGCGTTGTTCCAGTGATTTTCTAGGCACTATGACGGCGTTGTAATACCTATGCCTGTTCATGTATCTCACCCACAGTCCTCTGCCTAGAAAGACTGTGAGCTATGGCCCAAAGAGTACCCAGAAGGCACGCTAGATAGTTCCAGCCATGAGAACTGTGTTTCGTTCGGCATTCCCCTTTAGGAAAAAAAAGCAGACGTTTCCTAGCAATAAACAGGAGCCTCGACAAGTTGAAAGCCTAACTAGGAGGGAAGGGGTAAAAATATACACAGACTGTCATTGCCACTCTCAGAAAACCACTTGTCTACAAAGTTTGTTTTTCCTTAAGACATTTGGGCTTTTTTTCAGTTCATGGGAGCAAGTTATCCAAATGGACCTTCATGTTGCCAGTCTGAGTTGCAGCAATCTTGGTGAGGCATCATAATTTGAGGCGGTTACAGTCCTGGTAATCTGAGTGGTCATTTTAAAATGATGTGGTAGCCATCGTTGCTTTCGGCTGTAATAGTGAAAAGTGTTTTAGTTAACATAAAATAAAAATCTGTGTACTAAGTGAAGAAATGTAACCTTCTGGCCTTTTCTCTAATGCAGTTTACCCTCTGCTACCACGACAGATGAATAAGGATTAATACTGAACATTCAAACAAAAAATACAGTTTCAAATGGATTTTAATAAGAGATTACAGGCTAAATTTTGACCATTTACACTAGTGTATCTCAATGGACTTAGGTCAAACTGGTGCCAGTAATAGAGACTATAAACCAGATCCTCACCCACTGAAAACTGGCTTCCATGGAGCCTAGCTGGTTTATACTAACTGAGGTTTGGGCCTTTGAATTAAGTGGCTTTATACACCACTTAAATTCAGTGTAACTGAGAGAAGAATTCCATTTCAGTGGAATAAAGCCAGATTTATATTCAAGTAATGAAGAGCAGAATTTGGCCCCAATATTTATTTTTATGCATTCAGCTGCCACTCCAGTTTTGCTAAATGCTAGAGATGCAAATCAGAAAAAGAGCCCTTCCCGGATAGCTTAGAAGTGATTCAGGACTTCTAAAGCTTCATGAAGAAGCTAGTCTTCATATTCATTTACCTGTATATTCATTCTTAGGCCAGGTCTACACTATATGAGAAAGTCAACTGAAGATCTACAACTTCAGCTATGAGAATAGCATAGCTGGAGTCAACGTACTTTCAGTCAAATTTCTGCTGTGTCCCCATTGCAGGAAGTCGCTCCCATCAACTTCCCTTACTTCTTGCAACCCCATGCTGTACCAGGGTTGATGGAGGCACCATCACCGATTTAGCAGATCTTTGCTAGACCCACTAAATCAAACCCCGGAAGATCAATCTCCGGAACATGGATCTTAGGATAAGAGTAGACATGGCCTCACCTGGTCTCAGATTTTTATAGCGGAAGATACTATGGTTCTTCATAAAATCCTTCATTAAGAGGAATAATTATTGACACCTCTGTTATGTCTAAATTTATCAAAATATGGATTTAAGAGTGGACGAGAAAGATTTTTAGTCAATTAATTATTTAGACTTTTGCAGTGTCATGTGTTACTTGTTATTTAAATGTACACGGCCAACCAAGGAAACCAAAACTTCATTTACAGAACTTTTGGTTATTTGGATCAGCCACATCCCACCTTTTCATTTCTCAATTCCTTCCCCTCCCCCACTCTTTCCCTGCAGTGCTTAGTCAGTTGAACAAAACAGTAGAAAATGGTAAGCAGAAACAGAATAGCATACCTTTCAATGTGCTGATCACAAAACAAGACTCGTCCTGGAAGTTTTGCACCATCTGAATGGCAGGGGAAAAAACAAGAACAAAAATTCTAAGTCAGTTTATCTCTTAAGCATCTGGAGCAAATGTTACACTTCAATGCTCAATACACCTTTTAAACCTAGGCTAGTGAATGGGCTGCATGAGTCCTTCATCTCAGTGGGCTGCAAGACTGTCCTAACCCAGACAGTGTCCTAGTTTTGCTAACCGTGCTGCATAACTAGAATTTGCAGGGGAAGCCAACTGAACCACTATGACTGGATGCAGAGGGAGCACATGGCTCTCACAGTCAGTGTTGTGTGCAATCAGCATGCAGCTCATTTCACATGCCCTTGCTTTATGCGCATGTCATGACAGGAAATAAATTACGTGGACAAAAACTAGCAGAATCTGGCAACCTTGTGCATGGGCAATGGTAAACAAAGTATCTTCTTGGCCTCACGTAGAACCCCAATGGGTTGCAGGTTGCCCACCACTGTTTTAAAAGGGGAAAGTCAATCAGCCAAGCATCAGATCTTACAAAGCACTGAGCATTTTGCCCCAATACAGCAAAGAAATTGAATATACGAAGAGTCCATTAAAGCCAATGAGACGAACTCATGCTCAAGTATTTTGCTGGATCAGATCTATAGTGCTAAGCATTTTGCAGGACTGAGTCCAAAGATAATCTCACAAATTCAGCTTTTCCTCCAAGATCAAGTCACCCAGTACACCTCCACTCTATATGGGGCAAGGATTGGACCTTGAAACTAGGGAAGTGAGTTATCGAGTAATCGACTATCCGATAAGCCTAAGTTTATCAGGTAGTCAAGTCGACTACGGTATTCCCCCCCACCTGTTTCAGAGGCAGCAAGGCATGGAAACACAGGAGCTGGGGCTAGCTGCAGGCAGGGGCTGCTGAACCCGGCAAAAGCCAGGACCCAGCAAGCCCTACTCAGCCCCAACTCTTGCCAATCCAGGGTCTCTGCGGTTTTGCATTTTAACTGTAGTAAGAACCGCCTGGCTTGAACTACATTTAAAATGCAGAGTCACAGCAGCCGTGGGGCTCTGTCCTGGCTCATGCTGGTCCGGGACCCATCCCCACTGCGGCTCTTCAGTTTAAATGTAGTATGAGTCGGGCTGCCTGCTCACCCAGTTCCTAGTACAGCAGAGCCACAGTTGGGGTAGCTCCCGGACTGTCGTGAGTGGGGACAGAGCGCCTCTTCCCTTATCGACTAATCGTGTAGTTGATACAAATTGTATCCTTACCTTAAACTGGCCAACCTCCATTAACTTCAACAGAATTAGGCCAATTTACACCAGCTGGGGTTGGGATCATAATGGAGGCTTATTATATAATGTACTGATAGTTTCTCCAGTCTGTTTTAAATGTCGCACGCACCAGACCTTCTATCACTTCCTTGGGGGACTATTCCCCCTCTCCAACAGGGCCTGATCCTGCACCACTAAAGTCTGTGGAAAATGCTCTTTTATGCCAACAAGGTCTGACCAGCTCCACAGATCTCTTTGTCAAGAAGTTAAGGGTCACGATCATCGTCTCAGCTGCCGTAAGCTGGTGTAGCTCCAGGGACTTGACGGGGACTAGTCCGATTTGCAATGGCTAAGATATGATCCCTTCTTTTCGAGTCGACCAATGGACCAACTAGTGAAATATTGATCCAGTGGAAGTACACGGCTCAGTTGAGCGCAGATCATTACCATCACTTCCTGCTTCTGACCAGGAGAGGAGGGTTGCTCCTAAACACGGAAAAGGGGAGTCCTTCCTCATAGCAATATCACCAAGGGCCTTAGATAAAATGAGTCAGGCAGCCTCCTTCAGATGACTGTGCTTACATATCACCTCTGCCTCTGACTTCCTCTCCGCAAGTAGACAATTCACATGCACCTCAACCAAATTCATATGGGACACTCAAAAGCCAGATCAAAGCAGGTAGGGTGAGTCGCGAACCAGGGCAGAGCTAGTTACTCAGGAGAAGCAACCAGGTTTGAAAGAAAAGCTCCCACTGAAATCCCCAAGTAACTGCTCAGGCTGGGCAGAGAGAGAGGGACCTCTGGGAAGCGCGCTGGAAGCATTACAATGGGAACTGAAGGCAATGAAGTGCCTAAATTCCTAAGCTCTTTTAAGAGTCTAGCCCCATTGTGTGCTGAGCACTTGAAAATCTGGCCCCTACCTGTTTAAACTTGAACATCCCCCCCAAGGCAAGCATAGTAATTCCACCTTCATTCTCGTGAAGTTCTCATAGTAACCTCCCTTTCCACCTCTGGCTCCCTTCAGGCTAAGTTAGCCTCCCCTCCCCCCACCATGCTCCTTTTGGCCCCCACCAAATGAGACTCCACTGTGTGAGCACGCACCTAACGATGCATGAAATACATTAACCCGGAGCCTCTCGTTTGCATCACTTTTGCCTCTCTGCCATTACAACACAAAAGACCAAAAATAAAGTCATCGATATTGTTAATCAGTAACTTAAGGATTTAACGAAGGCCCCCTCACAACAGAGGTAGTTGAGGCAATTCCCCTTTCACGGGCTGCCTCAAAGCACTTCAGGACCATTAAACGCTCCAAGGTTTCTGATTTAATCAGGGTGACATGGCAAGGAGACTTTCCAAGTAAGAATTACAGGCTTAAATTTAGGCCCCATTTGAATCCCGCTCTCTGCTTTGTTTGCTTTAACAATGTTCCTTTCAGGTGCAGGGCCAGTCCCTCCAAATGAAACTCCTTAAGTGATTCCGGTGCATGAAAAGAGAAAGTCTTTTGGGAGGGGGGGGAAGAATGGGGGCAATCCATTTTGCATGTTATTAGTGAAACAGACCAAATGAAGGGCTTATATAAGCAGGCAACTGCCAAGAATTCAAGGGTTTTGCTGCATACACTTAGCAAGCAATAACTTTGGCTCAATGTCTGCAGCCATTGGCTAAGACATAAGAATCAACCTGTGGAACTCCTTGCCAGAGGATGCTGTGAAGCCAAAGACTATAATGAGATTCAAAAAAAGATCTAGATAAATTCATGGAGAACAGGTCCATCAGTGGCTCATAGCCAGGATGGGCATGGGTGATGTCCCTAGCCTCTAGAAGCTGGGAATGGGCAACAGGTGATGAATCACTTGATTCCCTGTTCTGCTCATTCCCTCTGGGGCACCTGGCATTGGCCACCATCAGAAGACAGAATATAGGACTATATGGACCCTTTGGTCTGACCCAATATGACCATTCTTATGTTCTGTTGGAAGAGTGACTGGAAAGTGATTTCAGGGTGCCCCACCCTAAAAGGCTTGAATTAGATCAGGCACCCAAAAAGTTATCAGTTTTGAAATTAACTGGAATGAAAATACATTTCAGGCTACAGCAAATATCATGTAAAAACAACTTCCCTTAAGGAGAACAAAAGGTAGTTTTATGGCTGAATTCTTTGGCTTAAAATTCAAAAATATCTGAAACAAGTATGGAAGTCAAACAATTTTTCAGGCTTCGTAATCTTGCCTAGTTCCCTGGGAGACTCTCTCATAGTTTTAAAGGTCAGCCTAACTATAAAACAAATAAAGAAAGTCAGGCAGCTGTCTTGAACTCTGATACTTGGTATGACATGTGTTTGCTTTAGCAACCCCTTACCTCGTTGCTCACTAGGACGTGGATGCCTGTAGGTCCTTGCCGATAGATCCGATTTATCTGCTGTGGGGAAATGCTATACAAGTTTGCAATCTTCTCAATCAATTCCAGGGTGGTCAGCTCTTCCAAGAAGACTGCATGATATACTGCAATAGTTAAAAGGAAACAAGCTTTTACACATTCAGCCAAAAAGTCTGACTTCAATGAATGAACTGAATATAAAGACCAAGGGCCAGATCTGGTGCTGGGATAAATCAATTTACACTAGCTAAGGAGCTGCCCCAAAATGGCTAGTATTAACTTCACTACATGTAAGAAGCCAAGCAAAATCTTGAGAAATTTTGGCCCAGATTGGCCTGCAGAAAGATTCAAGAACTGACCATAAAACCACATATCCCAAGACACTAAATGAAACACTCTTTACATGTGCACTAGTTGATTTTCTTAAGAATCTTGTTTTCCTGCTGATCCCATTTTGGCACTCTGAAAGAGAATTAGTCTGAGCCGGGGAAGATGCAGAAGATTCTCGAAGAATAAGGAAAAAGCCTAACACTGGTATAGTTCTTTGCATGCATAGACCTCCAAACAGAACCAGGAACACAACCTGGGTCTCCTGATGTCCTGGGTCCCCACTCTACCCGCAGGCTGTGTCTACACTGGGCCACTTATTCCAGAAAAGCAGCCGCTTTTCCGGAATAACTTGCCAGCTGTCTACACTGGCCGCTTGCTTTTCCGGAAAAGCAATGACGATCTACTGTAAAATTGTCAGTGTTTTTCCGGAAAAACTATGCTGCTCCTGTTCGGGCAAAAGTACTTTCCCGGAAAAACTGTTCTGGAAAAGGGCCAGTAGTCTTTTCCGCAAAAGCCCCGATCGCGAAAATGACGATCGGGGCTTTTTTCCAGAAAAGCACGTCTACATTGGCCATGGATGCTTTTCCGGAAAAAGTGCTTTTCCGGAAAAGCATCCTGCCAATGTAGACGCGCTTTTTCCGGAAATACTTATAACGGAAAACTCTTCCGTTTTAAGCATTTCCGGAAAAGGGTGCCAGTGTAGACGTAGCCTCTGTGTGTTCCATTCTCTCGCCTCTATTCTTCAAACAGTATTAACAGAGTAGGTGGTTACCATTAAAATGTCAACATCTCCTCTGTGATGTTACCAGTTCCTTCCTCTTTCATACATGCAGTAGGTCCGATACCAATTCTATGATTTCCATGGAAGCCACACACAAATATCGCACAGGGAACTAGACCACAAGTGACAAGTTTTCAAACAAATCCCAACCTGGCACTTCTTTGGACACTGTCACTTGGAACCTCACCTGTGCTCGGTTTGGAAATGGAAACGTTCACGCATGCGGGCAAGTGATTGTGCACAAGTAATTGTGTATATACAATTCTGGAGTCTTTGGTGTCCATCTAGTGTGGACAGGCATTAGGTCATAGCTTGAAATTCTACAGAACCCTCTTTAGGGAAGTGCCTAGAATTTAAACAGATTTTCCTTGCAAGGATGCCGAAGCTAGTTGCTCTTGCTAGCATTTCTACATGTGGTTCTAGAGAGTCCAGGCATTTCAAACCTCAGGCATGTAAAGGAGAAACTGGCAAAAAGCAGCAGCAGAAATCTTTTTGTATGAAAGCTAACATGAAATCTACAAAGATGAAGCCCACATCATTCCACTCCATGGAGAGCTAAATTCGCCCTTGGTTTAGGTCAGCCCTGGCAGCAGAAAGAAGGGGCAGTGGTAGAAGTTTCAAGTGGCCATAATCTCCCTTCCATCAAAGGGGATTGTAGGGGGTCAGCAGGCCCCCGGAAGTGGGCAGGGCTGGCTGAAGACAGGTAGGCCCAGCCAAAGAGTTTCCAAGGCCCAAGGCAGCATGCTGACAGCAGGGCTCAGCCCGGCGCCAAGGCCCATGCAGCCACTGGGGGCCTAAAGGTGCAGGGCCCAATGCAACTACCTTATTCACCTTGCCCAAAGACCAGGCCTGGAGAGAGGGCACAGTCAGGATGGCTGGGAGAGGATGTACTGATTCAACTGGTCTGAGTGGCATTCCACTCGAGCCACGGACAGAAATTAAAGCTGCCCTGTGTTGCTGCCTCCCTCAAGGGAGGGCGGCTGGGCAAACACCACCTGCCTTTCCTGAATAGCCCCCAAGTCAGCACAGGTTGCACCTCTGTGGCAGGCAGGATGTGGTCTGCACGGCGGCCCTAGAGGAACTACCCTCTGTCCAGTGGAATTACAGTGCAGGTGAACCACCGTTCAGCCACGTCACTGTCAGACGCGGAGTTCAGAGCCAAGGCATCGTTCTCGCCAGACGAGCTGGGAGCAGGCTGGGAAACGTACCACAGAGGTTGCCATCTCCATTCTCGCGTTTGTGGTGCAGATGCGCTCTGTTCTGCTCTGGCTCTTGACAGACATAAATTGTCATCTTAGGTCTTACATTTCTATGGGTTTAAACACAAAAGCAGTACATTAGCACGGCAGCCCAATACTCACCACCACACGCTGGAACAGCACATGTGAGCCGGACACAAATAGGAAGCTAAGAGGCAACTTGGCACTAGCGCTGCAGGAGGCGAGATGCGCTGGGAGAGTTTGTAACAGGACCTTCCTAATCCTGGGAGATGCCGGAAGAGGTGCTGAGCATCCTTGACTCCTATGAAGCTAGTAATATTGAAGGTTGCTCTGTACCTCACAAGAGGCCCTTAGTACATAGAAGGTGTAAGCCCTCAGGGTACGTCTAGACTACATGCCTCTGTCGCCAGAGGCATGTAGATTAGGCTACCCGACAGAGTAAAATGAAGCGGCGATTTAAATAATCGCCGCTTCATTTAAATTTACATGGCTGCCGCTTTGAGCCGACAAACAGCTGATCAGCTGTTTGTCGGCTCAGCGCGATAGTCTGGACGCTCCCCTGCCGACATCAAAGGGAGCTGTCGACAACCCAGGTATGCCTCCTGGGATGAGGCATACCTGGGTTGTCGACAGCTCCCTTTGATGTCGGCAGGGGAGCGTCCAGACTATCGCGCTGAGCCGACAAACAGCTGATCAGCTGTTTGTCGGCTCAAAGCGGCAGCCATGTAAATTTAAATGAAGCGGCGATTATTTAAATCGCCGCTTCATTTTACTCTGTCGGGTAGCCTAATCTACATGCCTCTGGCGACAGAGGCATGTAGTCTAGACGTACCCTCACTTTCTGGCTTGAACCCAGCCCGGCTGGTCAATGAGCGTAACCACTGCCTCCTGATCAGGGTTAGACTGAGCCCACAAATGCGTCCTCTCGCCCATTCAGTCTGTGGTTTTGGCTGAGATCAGCAACACAGGTACCAGATGGGAGGGAAACACATCTACTGGGAAGCACACTGAGACCACTAAAGATTTTTCCTCATCTCTGAGGTAGGCAGCATTCAACCCCATACTTTAGAGCCAACAGCCCACTGCCAACCCCCTGAGCCAACCAGTCTCTTCAAGGACTTTACAGAGGTTTGCTAACCAGAGATACTGGATTAACATTGGAAGTGCCAAAGGTTGCTGCAATAGTAGAATCTGGAAGAGACAGGTACAAACCTTCCTTTAATTGCATTGAAGAGCCGAATTCCATCAGCTGGCCCACAGATCTGAACAAAATCTTCTTTGGACATCTTCAGTAAGTCAGCCCCTGGACACACCAAGGTTAAACAAAACAAAAAAGGTTTCCAAATACTAAGAAACAGGTAGAGTTGGACCTCTGCTGGATGAACATGTATCCTGGTGCACTGCAATCGACCCCTTCACAACCGATTTTCTAGAAGTCCACAGAATGGCCAATAAGGAGCAAGGGCTTTCAAATGCAACGTGCCCACGTTACACTCAGTTCCTGGCCTGTGGACCAAAATTGGCTCTCTCAAACATGAGTCAACAGGGATTTCCTGGAGTAACATGAAACAGAATGTGGCCGTGCAATCCTTGCTGCCCTAGACGGCTGGTGCTGGCAATGAGTAGAAAGCCTAGTTTTAAAATGTATTGTTAGCAAAGATTACGGAGGCCTTATACTCAACTTGCTGGCATTTCTCAGGGTGCCTGTCCGTCACATGTCTTCACTGTCTCACGCTGACTCAATGTCAATGTTTCAGAGAAACGGCTACATTGGTGCCGCAGTGTCAGTCCCAGGACATTGGAGAGACAAGGGGCTGAAAGGAATCTCTCTCATTGGACCAACTGTGGTTGGTGAAAGAGACAAGCTTTTAGCCTTACACAGAGCTTCCTTCCTCTTTGAAGGAGAGCGCCGTGTGAGACTGAAAGCTTGTCTCTCTCACCGACTGAAATTGGTCTGGTAAGAGAGGTTACACCTCACCTATCTTGTCCCACTGGAGAAAGATCCAATGGGTATTGGATTCCCCTTATTGATCTGGGGCGAAATGGGGGACATATGGAGCCCTGCCTTTTGATTAGCACAGTCACAACTCCAAGCCCCTCTACAATTGTCTCTAAATCAACATCTGGTTGATGGCACCCATTAATACCATGCGGCATAACAATACCCGATCGCGCCTCAGCCTCCTAACCACAGGCACAGACTTTCCAATGTGACAGAGAGGACTCCTCCCCCTCCCCCTCCACCTTACCAGCCTGTTCTGCCCCCTCCTCTGAGCATGTTGCATCCTTGCTCCTCCCCACTTCCCCTCACCTTCCCCTCAGACTGACTGGCGGGGCCCATTGGGAGATGGGAAGTGCTGGGCATGGGGGGTTGGGAGAAGCTGGAGCACCCACAGAGCTGGCACCCATATTCCTAATGGAGTTTAACTTATTGACACCCTGACAAACAGTGTGTTTATCTAAAGATTAGTGATGGAGAGGAGAAGGGCAGAAGAGGGGTGTGCGCACAGGCCCTGGCCTGGAGGGGCCGGGGGGCAGAACAGACGATTGGCATGGAAGGCAGACAGAGCCCGGAATGAGGGAGGGAAGATTAGAAGAGAGGTGCACAGAGCTGCTAGCATGGGAAGGGGAACACTGGGGGACGGACCCTGTCATGAGAGAGGGAAAATGGGAGGTACGCTGAATCCCTGCAGGGGGAGGGAGATGGGGAAAGAAGTTGCAGAGTCCCTGGGGGGAAGGGGAGCTGGGAGGCTGCCACACAGGGAGCCTGGGAGCAGGCGTACAGGGGGGATTCCAGGAGCCCCTTGAGGTGTCCAGTAAACTCAGTCTTCACAAGCTATAAAGTTGGGACCTTCTAGGATGTAGGATACGATATTCATCATCGGCTCCTTCCTCTAACACATGAGTCGAGTTTGCCCCAATATTGGAACAACCCACCCACATTTCCTACACCAAAGCAGAATTTCAAGTGACCAAAGCTTTTAAAACTGGGCTCCCCAAAAATCAGGCTTCCAAGCCCTTATTTTGGCACTGAAATCGGGTGGCCCAATTCACACAAAAGTACTGAATTATGGAGCTATGCAGCTCCAACTGAGAGACTATATAGGTGCCATAGGAACTGAACATTAAGCATCCACTTTTGGAAATCTTGACCAATCTTTATGAGGTTTCTCCAAACCCCTGCTCACCATTTTATTTGGCAGACACCACCAAAGTACGCTCCACACTTGTCACAGACACACAAACAAACACACGGACCCACTCGACTCACCCGAGAAACTTGAGAAGAGTCTACAGAATGGAGAAAACCTATTGCGATGAAGCCACTGCTGAACATCTTGGATAGAAGCAGAGGGCAGGAGGTGCTACATTGCAAAAAGAATAAGAGGGTCTTGAAATGAACTGTTCAGCAGTGTCCTAAAAAAAGAAAAGCACCTCATTAACATGATCTCACATACTTACATCGTTGCTGGGAGGTAGGAGTTCCACTTGGTGGGTTGGAGAACTGTTGCTAAAAGATCGTATGAAGCAGGAAGAGAAAAAAACGTTACGTTAACACTGACATTGAAAATGGTTGGCTCTCTCTCACCACCCTCCCCTTGTTTTGACTGGCAAGAATTTTATATCAAGTTGACTTTTTTTTTGTTCTGATTAGACCTGTTATTTTTTAACTCCGTTTCAGTAAAATTCTGCAGCTCAGCTCCCAACTTTGTTATTGCTTTTCACGCACAGGGACAGAGCTGGAAAGCAGTTATTGCCTTTTAAGCCCTCTCCCAAAGAACTTGCACTAACTTCCTGGGAGGAATGTGTACCAAGGAAACAGGCCAGGGAAGGAAGAGAAAGTTGACCAGATGTAACAGTCCAACTTCCATGAAATGAATATTCAGCAGGTTGCAGACAGCCATTATGTTTACTCTTTTATGTCACATTTATCGAATAAAGCGGACCTTCCGTCCGGGATGGAATGATCAGACCCCTTAAACGCTGACCTGAACCAAAACAACTTTTGATCACGGCAACTTTGAGCGTACTTTCACATCTCCCCCATAGGGAAAAATGGGCTTAGCACACCGAGCTCAGAGCTCAAACTTTTCTGGTGGGTAAGTCTCTATCCTCAATGCATGCACGCTGAGAAGGTTCAACTTAGCAATGTGGGCGGAGCACAAAACATTTTACTAACCCAGGAGCAGGCCCCTAGGATCCAGCCAATGCCAGCACATGAGCTACACGTCAGCCAAGAAGAGAAAGCATTTATTACATACCCATCTCCAAGGCTGAAGCTGGTTGGAGAGCTGTTGTAGCTTGGGGACGGAGCATTGTTCACTTGATAAGGCAAATCTGGCCACGGAGAACACTGTGAAAATGAAGCCAATGGGACACTGAGCAAAGCAGGTTTTCAAGCAGGTCCAATTCTTTCCTCGCACCATGTATGGTGCTGTCAACTCCAGTGAGGTCAGCGAATTACCCCTGCTGAGGGGAGAAGAAGGCCCGGGAGCTGTATGCTGGCATTCCAAGAGGACGGAGGTGGTACAAGATTAGTTCTAATTGTGCTTTTGCCACGTCTTCCTTTCCCTTTCCCAAACTAACACTGAGCTCAAGGGTGTGCCTGCTTACATCTGGGCAATACACCAATTCTTCTTTCAGGCGGGATTTGGCCCACAACACAGAAATTTCTCAGGTGCCAGATTCTGGTCTCAGTTATAAATCCAAAGTAACTCCAGACTGGAATGATTTGATTACATGAACCAAAGGCATAGCAGTTGAGTTACCTCAGGGTTATACCAGCGTGAGGGCAGAATATGGCCTGGTCCATTCAAAGTTATCAGCAAAAATTCAAGTTATGAATAGAATCTATAGGAAATCCTAAGGTAGACACACATAAGGCTACCCAAAAACGCTGCAGATATAAGCTGGATTCCATGCTCAGTTGCACTGGTGTAAATACAAAGTAGCTTTACTGAAGCTGGTCACAGAGACGGAAATCCAGAACAACAGAATCCGGCCCTGCAGTCAGCCTGTTAAGAGCCCATGAAAATTGGGCTCATTGTCCCTGTCTTTAAAGTGATAAAGAAGGAGACAATCTGTGGCATTCTTGGAGTGTTATCACCAACACAAATATCGCTTTAAGCAAATATTTAACTCTTTGGCAACCAAGGCTAGAGGATTTCCTGATTCAGTGTGATAAAGAGCTCTGTGTCGGCCCATACTGTAGGATTATGTCTCTGCACAGCAGGGACTTGCTAGCAAATGCTCCTAAATTATAGGGTGTCTGATTATTCCATGTACCTTTAAACCAAAAACCATTCTCTTGGGCAAGGGAAAGAACTTATTTAAAACAAGCAAAAGAAAATGAAATCATCTTAATGTGTTCCAGTGAGTCACTGTTTAAATCAAAAATTCGATCTTCCCATGAAAAGCAGTTCTCAGAAGTTCTGCAGAACATTCCCATAAGGGAGGTGGGGGCTGGTTCCTAACCAATTACAGATGTGCCCTTGGCTGGTGCTTGTGCATAACCCATATTGGGCTGCAGACGTGATAGTGCACCATGTAATCGGGATACTAAAAAGAAAAAGTAGACCTCATACGACCCATGTGTGATGTAGTGGGGATTGAGTTTGCTCAGTTCGCTTGTTAGGTTGGCTGCTCTGCTTTGTTGTAAGTGTGTGTGTGTGAGTGCTGCCTCAGTTTCCCTAGGCACTGCACTGGTGCCTGGCTGGGGTTGGGAGTTTTGGGTGTGACTCCTACTGAGTGAGGCTGCCGCAGGCTGCCCAGCCCAGCACGTACACAGTGGCTCAGAACCTCTTGTAACCTGAGCCTGGGTGGCAGATGCAATCAGGTAACAGGGCTGGGGCTGGTTGCTGAGGTAGTCTCCGCTGGCTTAGGATGCAGGAAGTCAACCTGGCTTAGGGGGGCAGGAAGGAGGCCCACAGCCCTGGTTCTGGGCCTCCCTATCCCCAAGATGGACTGTGCTGACAAGTCTGTGCTACCGGTCTACCTGCTGGCTGAGAGTCCCATCTGGCTGTGGGTGGGGCTGCCCCACACGCCATGACACCACACAACACATTCTTCAAACATGAGCCCATTGTAGAGTGAAGCTCGCAAGGACCAAGCTCATGACAATGGCTTGTTCTAAAGGATATGCCTGAAGGAACGGAAACTGCCAACTGGATCCGACCATCTATTCCAGCATCCTGTCTTCGACTCCAGCCAGTACCAGATGGTTCAGAGGAGAGTGTAAGCCGCCTTTGTGGGACAGTTGTTTGGAGAGGACAGCTCATGGCAGGAGGGGAGTGAAAGACAATTGCATCTTAACCCAACTAATGCCTGGTTTATGCCCTGAAGCATAAGGGTCCAATAAAATTTAGTTCCGCCTAATGTAGCTTTTTATGAAAGATCCCTTTTATACAGTCATTAATCTCTCCGTCTCAGTGAGACCTTGTGGAGTGGAGCCCCGCAAATTAATCTGACCCTATGCAGAAGGAACTCCTTTTACCACGTTAAGTGTGAGGCCCGACATATTAAACCAGTGACGGAAGCATCTTACCTCTGTGAGAATGGTCGTGTCATAGGAAGGCTGGTATTTTTCCTTCTCTTGGGCAGTCTTCTTCTCCATTTTCTCCCTGTCAGTTTTCTGCTTTCGGTCAGCTCCCTTGGGCTATAAGCACAGAGCACAAGCTTTCCCTTATGCCTCGCTTCACAGGGTGGGGAGCAGGGGGCCATAGGTTTCATCTGATCTGTGCACAAAGGCCTCATTGACATCAATGGGCAGTCTACACATGAAACAAGGGCAGGACAAGGCCTCTATTTTCCAAGCAGCAGTTCATATAAAAATCCCTACTGTATCTAGAACATCCTTTGTTAATATTGCCATGACTGTAGCATTTCCAAAACGTGTTGAGTGCTACCATGTGTATGTGTATTTCTGGCAGAGCTCAGTCATCTGTGGGCAGAATCAAACCTGGGACCTCTGGAGCTTAGGAACTAAGCAGCATGAACTAAAAGTCAGCTGACTCTTAGCTAAGGCTGTAGAGCAGACTCATTCTCTCTGTACGTGGTCTCAGTGCCACTAGATGGGACACCAGACGGGGTGTGGGTTACATATGTTTTTACAGTGGAACCCTTAGGATTTGATACTATTTTAGACCCTGAATCTACGATGGAGGGACACACTTTAACGAGCACCTGGGAGTGTTATGTCTCCAGGAAGGGCGGATGTTATGAAAACTGAAAAGGGGTCAGAGTGAATCTCCAAATCCATTCCCTCTCTCCCCACCCCAATCCATGGGGAAGTTTAGATTCAGATCTAACTGAAAGCTGGTTCACCACTTTCATCCAAAACGGATGACAGTACCTGCTCATTCCAGCCTAGCCAAAAAGTACCAAATGCGAACAGGCGGAGAACAATTGTGTGGCATATGGAGGGGAACTACTAGCAACATTTAAGGCCCTTCTGAAGTGCTTATCAGAGAGCAGTCCTGGGAGTAGTTATGTTCCTCTGCTACTCAGGAAGAGCCAACTCACAACTAAGCTAAAAAAGGAGCCATATTCTGCTCTCAGCTCTATGGGTGTAATCCAGAGTACGTCATGGAAGTCAGGGGAAATGCCCTGGATATATACAGAGCAATTGAGCAAATACTGACTTTAGTATCTTAACAGGGAGTCAATGTGTGGTCCTGTAGCATCCTAGGCTATGTCTAGACTGCAGGCTTCTTTCGAAAGAGGCTCTTTCGAAAGCATCTTTCGAAAGATCGCATCTAGACTGCAGGCGGATCTTTCGAAAGAGCAATCCGCTTTTTCAAAAGAGAGCACCCAGCGAGTCTGGATGCTCCCTTTCGAGGAAGCCCTATTTACATTGAAGAACGCCTTCTTTCGAAAGAGGAACTTTCGAAAGAAGGCGTTCTTCCTCATGAAACGAGGTTTACCGCCATCGAAAGAAAAGCCGCGTTCTTTCGAAATAATTTCGAAAGAACGCGGCTTGAGTCTGGACGCAGGGGAAGTTTTTTCGGGAAAAGGCTACTTTTCCCGAAAAAAACCCTGAGTCTGGACACAGCCCTAGAGACTAATGAAAGGAAGTGGGTTTTGCCCACGAAAGCTATATATATTATTCTGTTACTATATATATTTTTTTGTTAGTCTCTAAGGTGCCACAGGACTACTCGTTTCCTTAAAGTTACAGACTAACACGGCTACCCCTCTGAGAGGCTTTAACAGGGAGACACAGAAGGGCCTGGAATGTAACAGATAGAATATTCACATCATCTCTTGGGCGCTCTCTTTCTGTTTGTGTCTCAGTGGACAGTATCTTTGGCAATGGAAGAGACTCTGATATGAGAGCACTAGTCTGTGTCTTAGTGCCTTCCTAAGGAGCTGTTCGTGCCACTAAGCAGAGCAGGTGGTTTAAAAATCCAGATAAGAGAAAGAAGTGAGAGCTGGGTTGATCAGCGTCTATATGCATGAAGCCAGTCCACTTAGTGCAGTGCACTTTGAGATCTCTGCTGTTATAGACATACTAGGATGTGGTGCCTTTTCCATAATGGATAGGAGTACCAGTGCCGCTTGTTTAATACCTTTACTTATTTGCTACGAATGCAAACATTTTTAAAACCTTACCCAAAGCTAGATAAATATTCCCCATGTCTCATACTCTGGAGAGGATTTGGCAAAACCGAACTAGCCCATACCTTGAACACTTTGATCTGGCAGCTTGCAGAATGCAAGTGTTCGGTATATTCCCCATTCTCATTCTGTTTAAAAGTGTCGATTTGTATCCTGAAGGGCACCCCTTTCTCTCCACCATGTTTCCTGGGTGTAAATTCTGTGCTGATACAATGTACCTGGCAAAATAGAAACTGTACTTTATAACCAGCGATGGCTCAATGCTGCAAAACATCTGAATTTCAAGCCCCCCAAGTTCAGAGACAGATATGATTGGGGTGGGGTTCAAGTTTACTTCTGGCCCATCTCTATTTTGTGGGGGGAAAATAAAAAGGGTTCATAACAAAATAAGGAGAGTTCAGAAAAATGACGGGACAAGTAGCTGGGAGAAAAACTGAATATATAGAAATCATAGAATCATAGGACTGGAAGGGACCTCGAGAGGTCATCGAGTCCAGCCCCCCGCCCTCAAGGCAGGACCAAGATCCGTCTACACCATCCCTGACAGATGTCTATCTAACCTGTTCTTAAATATCTCCAGAAAGGGAGATTCCACCACCTCCCTTGACAATTTATTCCAATATTTGACCACCCTGACAGTTAGGAATTTTTTCCTAATGTCCAATCTAAACCTCCCTTGGTGCACTTTAAGCCCATTACTCCTTGTCCTGTCCTCAGAAACCAAGAGGAACAAATTTTCTCCTTCCTCCTTGTGATACCCTTTTAGATATTTGAAAACCGCTATCATGTCCCCCTTTAATCTTCTTTTTTCCAAACTAAACAAGCCCAGTTCATGAAGCCTGGCTTCATAGGTCATGTTCTCTAGACCTTTAATCATTCTTGTCGCTCTTCTCTGTACCCTTTCCAATTTCTCCACATCTTTCTTGAAATGTGGTGCCCAGAACTGGACACAGTACTCCAGCTGAGGCCTAACTAGTGCAGAGTAGAGCGGCAGAATGACTTCACGAGTTTTGCTTACAACACACCTGTTGATACAACCTAGAATCATATTTGCTTTTTTTGCAACAGCATCACACTGTTGACTCATATTCAACTTGTGGTCCACTATGACCCCTAGATCCCTTTCTGCCATGCTCCTTCCTAGACAGTCGCTTCCCATCTTGTATGTATGGAACTGATTGTTCCTTCCTAAGTGGAGCACTTTACATTTCTCTTTATTAAACTTCATCCTGTTTACCTCTGACCATTTCTCTAACTTGTTTTGAATTATGTCCCTATCCTCCAAAGAAGTTGCAACCCCACCCAGTTTGGTATCATCTGCAAACTTAATAAGCGTACTCTCTATCCCAATATCTACATCATTGATGAAGATATTGAACAGTACGGGTCCCAAAACAGACCCTTGCGGAACTCCATTTGTTATCCTTTTCCAGCAGGATTTAGCACCGCTAACAACAACTCTCTGACTACGGTTATCCAGCCAATTATGCACCCACCTTATCGTGGCTCTATCTAAGTTATATTTGCTTAGTTTATCAATAAGAATATCATGCGAGACCGTATCAAATGCTTTACTAAAGTCTAGGTATATGACATCCACCGCTTCTCCCTTATCCACAAGGCTCGTTATCCTATCAAGCTTTGACATTGCATCGCATACATAAAGATTTTAAAAAATAAATCTTTTGATATAAAGGATGAGAAAGCCCCAGGAAGTCTGAGATTTTCAACACATTGAGAGCCATTTGGGGAATTTAGAAAATGAGTTTGTGGTCTTTTCCCCCCATAAATGAAACCCATCTTTAAGGGCAGAGTAGATCTCTAAAGAGACATACAGATCAGTCTATCTGCAACAAAGCCTGTGTTAGGAGTTAAGAATAGAAGAGGCAGCCCCGCCCCCAATACAAAATTGGCCCATGCATGTATCCTATAAACAATGCAAACACTCATCAATTTGAGTGCATGGTATAATGAGTGAAAAAATATCTGAGGAACAGGAAAGACATGTACTAACGAAAATACCCAGACTCTTGAATACATTTGTTCCTTACCTGAATGAACGCAGATGCTCTTTTGGATGGATCCCACAGAAATTCAACAGTGTTTAGTTGGGTCGGGCTGGCCCTGGGATCTAAGATGCCAACGGACAGTGGGATATCTGTAGAAGAAAACCCCTAAAATTTTAAAAATATTAAATTGAAGACAACAAACCAAGTGTTCATACAGTTACCAGACTCATTTGACAAGCCAAGGCAGCCAGTGATATATTCAATTAAAACCAATGCAGCTGTGGTTTCTTTCACCCCTCCTTGCACAGACACGCACAGTTACCATTTTTGCTAAGAAAGAAAATCCTGAAAAATACCTCACACAGTTCACAGCCAACTTCCAAACCCTTTATAGGAACCATAATGAAATAGTCTCACCTATATCAAGGATGCGATCTCCAGGCCGACTCCACCTCCAGCCCTCCAACTGCTGGTGCTCTGTGTACTGCAGACGCCGGTCATGGAAAACCACGCGTATGATGCTCTGTTAAGAGAGGAGGGCAAGGTGAGTTGGGCTTCAGGCTCACCTTTTATTCCTGAGATGATTTCGGTTTCTCAGTGTCAGAGATGGGTCTGATCTGTTCCTCCTCCACGTGTCTAACGTCCATCGCAGAGGAGAGCAGAGCGTCCCCCTCCAAACCACCCATCTCCAGTTAGGTCAAATTCCATGGAGAGATGGTTCATCAAGGCAGTGCTCTCTTTGCTCGTCCGAGGCCTTGTCCGTGGGAATTTGCCTCGATTCCAGCAATCGGCATCCAAGCCGTTGATGTAGGATTTGCTCCAGTGCACCTCTTCCGGTGCGGACTAGGAATACCTCCATGTCCACCACCAGAGCCTGCCCTCTTTTCACTGTGTGTGTGTGTTGACTGGTGCAGCTACATCAACGACCAGAGACCTAATGACCGGAATCAGGGCAAATGCCCAACGCAGGCAAAGCCAAAAAGACTCTGCACTCATGTCTTGCTTTGCACATGCAAAGTGCAGCACTACCACGAGCTAACTATCCCCCGCCTCCCAGTTTCCAAAGGAAGTCCACTGTCTTGTTGTCGCCATCCATTCAGAATGGAAGTGAGAGATTAATTGTGCGTGTAAGTTAAAGAAAGGCCCCAACCAAAACCTAGATCCAAGCACTTGCTTGCTCTCCTAGCAAGAGAGCCTGTGTGCAAATCTGAACCCAGAGTCACATTTGGGGAAAACCTTCCTGGAGTGGACTGAATAAAAACATGGAATGCAAATATGCTTCAGCTTTGGAGATGGTCTAAATCCAGATCTGGATTCACATTTTGCAAGTAGCCCCCCCGCTTGCTAATGAAAATCCCTGGGTCGGAACCACAAGAATTTGGGCAAGGAGGGCCTGATACTAGAACCAAGATCTGGATCCAAATTTTGCAAAATCTCTGAATTTGTCAAATCCAAACCCCAAAGTGAAACCACCCAGAACTCAGGAGGTGGTTCTGTATCTTGGGGGTGGGTGCACTACTAACGTAGACGTGAGCTGTGTAAAACCTGTGTGACAAAGCTACGAGAAAAGCTGAGTCCTCCTTATGAACATGTAGCTGAGCCCAGGTACGCTGCACCCGGGGTTGGTTTATAGCTTTGCATGGGTTAAACCAGTAGAGGAAGTGATGCTTGGTGGTTTCAGCCCAGTTTAGCTTTGAATTTTGGGATTCATCAGAACCCAAAACTCAGAGTGAAACTCGGAGGGCACGACTGTACCCAAAGCCAACGGTTTAGATGAAACCCTGCAAAGCCAAACTGCAGAGTCACATGCAGCTCTAACCAACTCAAGAATTAGACCCTCAGTCCTGCTCCCATTAAAGTCAATGGCAAAGTCTCTCCCATTGTCCTCCATGAAAAGCAAGGTCAGGGCCTTGATTTGTGTCTGTATGTAGTAGCAGGAAGAAAAGAAATCTATATTTCTCCTTACCTTTACATATTTTGTGTTTAAATCTTGAAACTCTCCCAATTTCCTATTCTCAAGTAGACGGATTTCATAAGACTGACCTAGAGTTTAAGGAAACATTTCCAAGGTGTTTAACATGTTGTAGCAATGAGAGAGTCATGCTGGCATTTATGCTGCTAATAAAGCATAAGACTGATTAGGGAAGGCTCATTCCTGGCAACATAACTCGACTGTCCCATTAACAAGTGGGCATTAATGCAGGGCAGAAATTTGAGGGTCCTGTGGTTAATGCCCTTGATTGGGCATTTAGGAGATTTGGGGCTCATTTCCCAACTCTGCTACAGACTTCCAATTTGACTCTGAGAAAGTCACTTAATCTCTGTGCTGTCGTTCCTTCCATGAAACAGTAGCACTTATTCCTTTATCTGTCTTGTCTACACGATCTTAGTCTTGGAAGTCTCTTACTATATGTATGAACAATCGGGCCTCTGAGCTCTCCCAGAATGCAAGGGATAATAATCTGGGGCTGATCTTGCTTTCCTTATCATGAGCTTCAATAGGATTTTTAGGAGCAGAGGGATCACAAGATTGGGCTTGGTTACGGCCTTCCAACATACAAAAATTAGCTCTGGCACTTGTTCGTGCAGGGCCAGTGGTGATGGTTTCCTATCACTGTGTAGGATTCAAATCCAAGTATTTGTTTCTTCCACATTAAAAAAATCTGCAGGAAGTCCCATAGGCTGATGCTACTGTCTGGCCGGAGAAGCCAACTGGACACAAGATACTAGAACCTGGACAGTTCAATGAACCTTTTTGTGTATAACCCATTCTGTGTAGTAAACCAGTGCCTGAAACAAGGGCAGGACACTATCAGTGCAATAAATGAAGGGAGCAGATACACAACTGCTGGTTTTTCCAGTTTATCTTGCTGCCCCCTCCCCATCCCCGCTAGTGAAAAATGCAGATCATCCTATAACAAGGCAATCTAACATGGTGATTGGTTCAGATTTTCTAGCTTAACCAAGGTCATCTTATCACTGACCCTCCGAAAGACTGCATAACAGATATATCTGCCCCCAAGCAGCTGCCAATGGCAAAGGAAAAATGCTACATTTCTGGATCCAAATCTGTAGAGAGCCGTAGATTTATGACAGCCGACCTAATGGAAAGATATTGCATTAGAACAGGGTTCTTCTTGGGAATCGTCGCATTGCAGGTTGACAACCTGAGTGTTGGCAATGTCTCTGGAGCACAGGGATAGTCCAAGTTTATTCTGCTGGAAAAATAAATGAGTAGAGAGGCCATATTCTAGAGCCAGTTTTGCACACCACGCCCACAGATGTCATTTGGCATCCCATAAGCTGGTTAGGACCCTTGAATCCAACAACTGGTTAAAGGAGAAAAGGAAACCACATGTAGCCACCGATTAATCACAAGGTGCTAGAAACGTACACATCTCTCAGCCCACATTTTGCAATTTGCACTTCAAAGGAGAACTATATTATGTGACAAATCTGAAAGAGGATGGGGTCTGTAACCAAAAAGCCCAGCCACCCTGGGGCACCTTGTGCTCATAGTAAGGAAATATTCCGCTGCGTATGATCATGATCAGCGGGGTAACTTTATGTACATGGCCATGTTAGAGAGGCTTCGTTCACTGAAACACAACAGAAACGCCACATGCCTTACACAGCTTTCCTAACAAAAAGTCAGGCCCAGGCTTACGGCGTTAAGCACGCAAGGAACTCCACTGTCTTCAATGGAACTTACAGCACTCAAAGTTAAGCATATGCTTAGTGCTTCGCATGGCTGCGGCTTCACTTTCCTCAGACGCCTGTGACATTCCTGGAATTCCAACCAGACCACTCCTCTCTCTCCCCCAAAAAAAGCAGCCCCAAGGTTCATTTACAGAAAATTCAGTAGACACAAACAAGCAAGTGCATGTGGGAGGGAGATGATGGGCAATAGGGCCATCAACGGGAGGGGAGATGGACCAAGATAATCTTTCTATTAAGGTAAATGCTAAGAGAGCGTGAGGACCCCAGTTTAAATGCTCTATCAGACATTAATGCAAAGGTCTCTGCATAATCCAGAGTGGTCCACAATAAGACCCAAATATTCACAGGGTCCAATTCAGACACCATTTACACTGGTGTAAGTCAGGGGTATCCCTCCAAAACCCATGGTCTTACTCTAGCTAATTCCTACTGCTGCTGTTTCTTTAGAGCAACACAGATTTTGACAAGAGCAAATGGAAATATCTGGTTCATCAAAGATGGCTCAGTTGGGGTCTAGCTTTCATTGGTAGCATCACTTGACATATCTCATTGCCTCTCAAATCCCTCGTGTACTTACAGAGCTTGTGTGTGTAGCTATAAACCCAAATAATCTTCACACCAAGCCTATGTTATTATTTCAGAGACCACACCCATCCCTAGAAGGTCCACAAAAGGGCCTTCTAGTCTCATTCTACAGATGGGGAACTGAGGGAGAGGCTAAGTGACTTGCTCAAAACTACAGAATAAACCAGTGTCAGAGCCAGGACTAAAACTTCATGAGTTTCTGGTTCACAGTCAAATGCTTAGTGTACAGAACAGCTTGATACTTTGTGGAGTCTTTGTTATGGCAGCTCTAATCAGCCTCTGTTGTACAGCCTTGATTTTCCATTAGTTGTTCATATAAGAAAAAAGAGCTTAACAGAAATAAGAAAGTTGGCCCAGTTCCTCCAGGCTGTCTTTGAACACCAGAGATATGTTAGGGCACAGATTTCTGGATTCACAGGGTAAACCGTGTACTTTCCTTCCAACAACGAACAAAATATTCATATTCTGGATACAAAATGAAGGTCTGAACTGGCAAAAATTCCACACATGAAATTTCCATTTAAGTTGGTTTTGCTTGAATCAGACCTTACACTGGCCAGAAACAGAAGTTATGTCTTTAATAAATGATGCGTCCAAAAAGGCCTCTGTTATTTTAACATTATGGAAGCCAAACGGTATAAAATATTTTAGAGCAAAATACATACGTGTGCAAAATAAATCAAAGACGCTATCAAATTTAATATAGAATCTCTGAAAAATGTCTTTCAAAAGGTTATTCATACACTATCAGAACATATATATATTCAGAACATTTGTGTGTGGCAAGATCAACTAGGAACATACTCCTCTAGAAAACACTTCCCTTCCGAAACCACACATCAGCCTGAAATCAAGTTCTAGAGTGCAGGTCGAGCTAACATGCCTACCAGCACTGCCATAAATGTCATTAACAATAAATCAGCATGAAGTGGCCCTCATTTAAGGGAAGTGGTCCCAACACAGATGTGTTAATATAGAAGCTAAAATGCTCAATCTTCTCTCAGTGTCACAACTACGTGGTATCTGAATTAATCTGGAAAAACTTAAAAATCAACAAATAGTCTAGCAGCACCTTAAAGACTAACAAAACATGCAGATGGTGTCTTGAGCTTTCGTGGGCACAACTACTGGTTGTGCCCACGAAAGCTCATGATACCATGTACATGTTTTGTTAGTCTTTAAGGTGCTGCTAGACTATTTGTTGATTTTTAAGTTTTTCCAGTTACAGACCAATTCGGCTACCCCTCTGAAGCTTTTGAATTAACCTGGTTTATTAGGGGTTGCATTCTCCTCTCAGTTATGCAGTGTAACCCCACAGACTGAGGAGAATTTGGCAGGACATCAACATGACAGATACTTATATATGAGCAGTACTGCAGTACTATCTATGGAAGAGGGTAACACATTCCGAAACATACACCTCGCTGTGGTTTAACCCACGGCATCTATGGGAGGCGAGAGCTGCAAGTCCAGTCCCCTAGCTCCTGAGACTCTATTTACATCCCCGGAGACAGCTTCAACAGGACAGTTTCAGAGGGCATCGAGCCAGGAATGATAGTGTGTGCTTGTGAGGACAGGACTAGAAATCAAAAGGACAAACTGGAGAATCGGTCTGAAATCAACCAACAAAAATGAAATTCACTAAAAATGGTAACCCTCCCCGGGGGCAGCAGTAAACAAAACATCTTGCAGGCCATAGACAAAACCCACCGTGAATAGCATGTGGCCCACCACTGGTGTAGACATGGCCTGGGTGGATCTGGGTGGATCTGCCTTGTCTTCACTGTGTTTTTACCTCAGGCTAGCCTCACGCGTTTATTTCCCTGCAGTGACCCAGAGCAAACAAACAAACAAAAACTTTTTTTTAAACTAGTGAAGACTAGGCCAAAGAGGCACTATGTCTCACACATCATTGAAATCTTTGTAGACGGCAGCCCAGTCTCTGACCTGCCTTTATTACAGCCAGTCTTTAGGGAGGACATTGTACGGAAGTTTGTATAAAAAAAGGGCAGTTCCTCAACAACACACATTTACACAGCTCCATTACGAGGCAGGAGTTTCCGCACTGTTGCTCTACAAACAAAACTAAGATACGACAAAGTAGTAAACCACCAAGTCACACAATGTTCCTAACTTGTACTTCACGAAGCAACTCCGCCTATCTTAAAAGGAGATTTATAAGCCATTTACTCATGTAACTTTTATTGTCATGGACAATTAATGCAGCATAAACTTTATTTGTTGCTATCATTAGCAAATTTCTGGCAACCATGTTCTTTTGTCCCAAAGGTTAGGATGACAAAAATAACCCTGTCACTTAACAAGAAGTCACTAGACTAGTTCACATGGCTAAAAAGATACAAATGCAACACTTATTTCCAGTAAGCTTCAGTGCTAGGATTTAGTCATTAGCAATCCTAGAGTTTTCTGATTTTAAGGTTACATTCTGCAAACACTGAACTCTTTCCCACACAACTGCAAATCCTATTGGCTGTGTCTAGACTGGCAAGTTTTTCCGCAAAATCAAATGATTTTGCGGAAAAACTTGCCAGCTGTCTACACTGGCCGTTTGAATTTTCGCAAGAACACTGACGATCTCATGTAAGATTGTCAGTGTTCTTGCGGAAATACTGTGCTGCTCCCATTCGGGCAAAAGCCCTCTTGCGCAAATGATTTGCGCAAGAGGGCCAGTGTAAACAGCACAGTACTGTTTTCCGCAAAAAAGCCCCGATCGCGAAAATGGCAATCGGGGCTTTTTTGCGGAAAACCTCGTCTAGATTGGCCACGGACGCTTTTCCGCAAAAAGTGCTTTTGCGGAAAAGCATCCTGCCAATCTAGACGCGATTTTCCGAAAATGCTTTTAACAGAAAACTATTCCGTTAAAAGCATTTCCGGAAAATCATGCCAGTGTAGACGTAGCCATTGTGTTTACCACGTTGGCTTTACATTTCTAATACCATTTACTTGACAAGGTCTAGGTTTTCTACACCACGTGATAACCTGTTATGCTGATTTCCAGCTACATCTTCAGTATACCAAACCAACAGGCTCAAGGCCTGTTTAGAAAACTAGCTCACAGAATCATACAATCCTAGGGCTGGAAGAGACCTCGAGAGGTCATCGAGTCCAGCCCAAAGCAGGACCAACCCTAACTAAATCATCCCAGCCAGGGCTTTGTCAAGCCGGAACTTAAAAACCTTTAGCGATGGAGCTCACCCCTAGCTCATCTCACTAGACAATAAGATTGGTTTTACATGCACCATATGTGCTCACCAAATCAATGCAAGACAGAGTCAGAAAAAAATATACTTTCTTCCTCAGTACGGGACCCTACTGATACAAAGACGGCCTACAGAGACTCAAACTGAACAGTTTGGGGATTGAGCTAAAACAATGTGCCACATCAATAAACATTCCATATAGCGACTTAAGGAGGACACGCAAAAAGCAGCACTCATAAAGGTGACAATGTCCCCAGCTGACTACAGCTTGGAGGGGAAGGAAGGGAAGAGCCGTTCTTCAAGGCAGTCAATAAATCCTCAGGCTAAAGCAGCAAGAGATTCTCAGGGCAGGGGCCACCTGATCGTGCATTCTTTATGCCACTCACGTGCTTCAGACAGACAATGCTCCTGGCCCCAGGACACAATGGCACTGAAAGCGGCTCCGTGGTTGCTTTCCACAGCCTGAGGGAGCTCAACAGATGCACCAAGAGGTGTTTAGCCAGTGGGTGTGGGGGACCCACCAGCTACGTGACGGGCTACCCTGAAACCTCCCTTGGAGGTTGGTGGGTGCAAGGGACGGCAGCCCCCCTAGGGCTCCATTCTGTCCCACTCCGGTTAGGAGACTCCCCCTAGAGGGCTCTGCTCACAGTCCGTTTCTGCCCTGCATTTGGAGGGACACAGTGGAGTGCAGGTCCAGGTGCTCTAATGCGTCGGTCCCGAGGGGTCCGGTGCGAGCAGATTTCGGGGGAGCTCAAACAGGAGGGCTGACAGACTTGTCGGGCCCCTGGGCCAGGTGGGGGCCAGGGTCTCAGGCAGAAGAGGCAGGGTTGGGGCAGCCAGCCTTCAGCACCGCCTGATGCCGAAGCCAAAGCAACTTTGCTTTCCAGGGATCCCCGTGAGCCACAGACAGTTGCCCTGCTTGCTCCCCCTTAACATTGGCCCTGGCTTTTACATGCAGAACACTGGCGGTTATGGGCTGTGGCGTTTTTACAGCTTGTTGGGCGGGCCTCCGAAAGAAAAAGGTTGGGACCTCGTCCTAATACCAATTGCTACGGCCGTACTTTCAACAGCTCCCTGCCTGTATTTATCTCCTCCTGGGGCGGCTTCTCTCCTCTTTTCAACCCTCTGTCCCTCCCTCCATCTTCCATGCACATCTCTTCCCTCCCATCCCCCTTAACACACCCCTGGAGCCAGGCTTCTTGGAGGAAAGGCTCAGCACCCTGCACCAGCACTTTGCTCAGTCCGAGTCTGCCCAGCCTCCTGCAAACAATCGAGTTCACACTGGGCATGTTCAGAGGCTTACTCAAGTGACATCATCTCATCTGCATGCTCACCCAGACCCTCTGTTCGGGTTTGGTTAATAATACCTCTTTGGCAACAGGCTCTGGAGCACTTTTCAGTTGCTAAGTTAGGCCACGTTGATATTTAACTGCACCAGAGATAGATCAATCTTCTGGCATTTGATTTAGTGGGTCTAGTTAAGACCCACTAAATAGAACTCTAAGGGTGGCTCCAGTTGGTGCCAGTATTCCTTGCAGTTGTGAGGAGGAAGGGGAGCAAGCACCCCTATTGGCTGCCATCAGCCTCCCTCTATATATAAAGATGGCACCAAACTCAACTTAAGGTACATCGACTCCAGCTACATATTTACATAGCTGGAGTGGTGTACCTTAACCCAACCTTCCAGGTCTAGTGTAGACCTGGCCTGAGTCACCTGCACTTAAGTTCAGCCCTGTCTGTAGCAGACTCATATCTGGGGTGACAGACGACACCCTTTACCCTGGGTTTATTATACAGTAGCTGCTACTTGGCCTTGCCTGGTGTCTATAATGATTTTACTAGCAGGGCAATGAGATCATCCTTGGGAAATAGTTTTCTCCTTTGCCTCCTGTATCAATGAAGAACTAGCACTTCTCAGGTGTAAGGAGTAAATTTCAATGTCAGGTTCAGTACCTCGGACTGTCCAGAGTCATGTAGGTAAACACACACTCTCTGCAGCTGGGGGAAAGGCCCTTGATGGCTTCCAGCTGACATGGTCTGTCCTGGTATGCAGCTGATACCATCTGTTGCACAAGTTTCCTGGCTACAAGTTCAGGCAGTGGGAGTTGTAGGTCTGGTGTGGTAACCTTTGTTTCTTTTGTGCCTTTACAAGTCTAGTATTTGCTCACGTTTCCCCAGTAACCAAGAGGAAGGCTGGCCTGGTGGTGGAAGGGACTCGGAAGAACTGGGCGTCAATGGCCAACTGTGCCACAGGCGTCTTGGGTGATGATGGGCAAGTCACTTAACCCTTCTCAGCCTTAGGGCCCGATGTGTCAGACAAGGATAACCCACCCGCTCCGTCTTCTCTATTTAGATTAACTCTTTGGGCCAAGAGCTGCTGGATTAAGTTCATACAAAACCTTGCACATTTAGCTCCGCCAGGACCTCAGTGCACCACTGTGATACACGTCAAGAATGAGGTCCAGTGGAAAGTCAAGTTGCTATTTCTCTGCTCACCAGCCCGTATTGGAAAAGCCAGTCCGCCCAGAAGCACGCCGTGAAGATACAACAGGAAAGGTCTGTGCCTTGCTGAGCTTTCATGAAATGTTCTTCACTGTCTGACGAGCTCCCCTACCCAGCATTACTCTGATGATGAGGAATATTGGCCTAGAACAGAGTAGCGCTTGATACAAAGCAGAGCGCAGACATGCCAAGAGATTGCCAGTCTCCGATGCCCAGGGAGAAGAATGGTTTCCATTTAAGAACAGAATAGGTGCAGGGCACAGGTGAGGGCAGCCTTCCTTGCACTGCCATCGGCAGAGCGCCTTCAACCCTGCCCGGAAGGCCGGCTGAAAGATGAGGATGTATTTCAGTCCCAAGACCTGGCCATTTGCTCCTTGTTCTCGCTGATAAAATACCCAGTTCAGAGTGCCGCTCAGTGCTGGCTGTGCGGGGAGAGGGAACAGCCTGCGCTGTGAATAGCAGCCCCTTAGGAGGTACACCGGGGTTGGCAAAATACAGCCCGCGAGCCAGATGCAGCCTGCCACGCCGCCAAATCCAACCCACGGGAGCTTCAGCCAGGCTCCCTACCTGCCCCATCCCCAAGTGCTGTTCAGAGCAGCTTTGTATACTGCACCCGCCGCCAGCATAATTGCTCATCTCCCATTGGCCGGTTTTGGTTTCCTGCCCTCCCACCCCCAGTCACAACCTCCTTCCAAACCCTGCACTCCTACCTGCACCCCTCCTCCAGGTCAGAATCCTCTTCTGCACCCATGCCCCTCCCAGATCTCATACCCCCTCCTGCACCCCAATCCTTACCCCAAGCTCCCTTCTGTACTCAACCTCCATCCCAGACCCCGCATCTCCTCCATTAATATCATGGAAAAGTGCAGCCCTCAACCACTCTCCAAATTCTTGGACAATTATTGCCCGCCTTTGAAGCAGACAGACACCTTTAGCTCATTTATAACATGTACAGCCCATGGACACTAAGCTATAGTTCCGCTTGGTACATCAACACAAGGAGTATCCTGCTGGGTTTCCTAAACAAATCCGGGGGAGAAAGTGAAGAAAAGGGGGTAAGAAGTGGGCAAATCTAAATCTCTCTATAGCATATTGGCGCCTTCCCCACTGAGGGTATGTCTACACTACAAAGTTAATTCGAACTAACAGACGTTAGTTCGAATTAAATTTGATAGGCGCTACACACGCGAACCGCTAGTTCGAACTTAATTCAAACTAGCGGAGCGCTTAATTCGAACTAGGTAAACCTCATTCTACGAGGACTAACGCCTAGTTCGAATTAACTAGTTCGAATTAAGGGCTGTGTAGCCACTTAATTCGAACTAGTGGGAGGCTAGCCCTCCCCAGCTTTCACTGGTGGCCACTCTGGGCACCACCAGGGAAACTCTTCTGCCCTCCTCCCAGCCCCGGAGCCCTTATAGGGGCATGGGCTGGCTACGGTGCCTGTGCCAGGTGCAAGCCTGCCAGCACCCAGCCAGCAGACCCTGCACCTGGCATGGCTCGAGCCAGCCACCCACTGCCACCCAGCCCTCCCCCTCTTCCCGGGACCAGGCTGGCGGCTCCCGGGAGACCTCATCCACGACCTCCGCACTAGGCACAGGAAAGTGGCCATCTAGGGCAGGATAGCTGCCAGCCAGGCCACCCAGGAGCTGGTTGGCATGAAAATCAAGGTGGTCCACTGAGACCCCCGACCCTGAGCCCTGAGATTAGAATGGCCGTACTGGGTCAGACCAAAGGTCCATCTAGCCCAGTAGCCTGTCTGCCAACAGTGGCCAACACTAGGTACCCTGGAGGGGATGGACCGAAGACAAAGACCAAGCCATTTGTCTCGTGCCATCCATCTCCAGCCTTCCACAAACAGAGGCCAGGGACACCATTCCTACCCCCTGGCTAATACCACTCCATGGTCCCAACCTCCATGACTTGATCTCACTTCTCTTTAAACTCTGTTCTAGTTCTAGCCTTCACAGCCTCCTGCAGCAAGGAGTTCCACAGGTTGACTATTTGCTTTGTGAAGAACAACTTTCTGTTGTTAGTTTGAAGCCTGCTACCCATTCCTTTCATTTGGTGTCCTTTAGTCCTTCTATTATGGGAACTAATGAAGAACTTTTCTTTATGCACCCTCTCCACACCACTCATGCTTTTATAGACCTCTATCATATCCCCCCTCGGTCTCCTCTTTTCTAAGTTGAGAAGTCCCAGTCTCTTTAGCCTCTCCTCATATGGGACCTGTTCCAAACCCCTGACCATTTTAGTTGCCCTCCCCTCTCCCACCCTCTCTCTTCCCCTCTTCCACCTTCTTTTCCCAGTCTCCCTGAGCTTTGTTCAATAAAGAGAGTTTCTATTTTTGAACACACGTGTCCTTTATTTTGTACATCAGGAAGGGAGGCTAGGGAGGGGTAAGTGGAAGGAGGTGAGGGAGGAATGGGGTACGAGCCCCCGATGGGGAGGACTGGGCTGGCTCTGCGGGCTCGTCGGGGTGGAAACTCTCCTGAAGACCCTTGATTGACCCGCCCCTCCGGATGGCAGCCTGCGGCAAGTGCAGCCGGGCTGATGGCCGAGTGCTGTGATGTGCCGAGTGTGGGCACTCAGAGCACTCCAAGCCAGGACTGCTTTGCAAGCAGAGAACCCCTGAGAACTGTCTGTCCGGGGTGGGGGTCGGGTTCCTATAAGCACAGCCCTCGGCTAGCCTGAGGCAGCAGCTCCACGCTCTAAGTCCTAATCTGATGCCCTGCCGGCACTGCTTCCGGCCATCCTTAACCTCAGTTCAGGGTCCACTCAGTGTGGACATGCTAGTTCGAATTAGCAAAACGCTAATTCGAACTAGTTTTTAAGTCTAGATGCGCTAATTCGAACTAGTTAGTTCGAATTAGTGCTGTAGTGTAGACATACCCTGATATACAAACAAAGCCAGCAACCAGTGGAGAGTTTGTCAGGAGAGGTTTGAAGGGCACCGTGGCTACTTCTTATTCGTGGCCTAAAGTGCAGCTCGTGAAGAGACTTGAAGGTAAAAACAGCTAACTGGGACAGTTCTCAGTCTCCTTTGATGGACAGGGGCTTTCATTCAGAAATCAAACACAGCAGAAAAGTAGGAGAAACATCAGAGCTAACGTGACATAAAAGCCAAACTTAGAGATGAAAAGTACCAAGCGCAAATAAAATAAGGTTCATGGAAATGTTCCAGAAGCCTTGGTGGTTGTCATCAGTGAAATACGAGTCCAACTCTGCCATCTGCCCTCACTCGGTCGCACTTACATGGCACAAATCCACTGCTTCACACCAGTCTGAGATTAGAACCAAGTCCACTGGCCTCAGCGGAATTTTTGCCTGCCTGAAGACAACAAATTCACTGAGCTCCATTTAATGGAGAGGGGATGAAAGAGAGGACAGAGGGAAGGATTAAAAACCAGTCTCCCCGGTTGAAGGGCAGCCACGAAAGTCCTGGTTTGTATGCACAGTTGTGCTTTGATGCGCTGCTTATTCTGAGCCCCTTGTTGCCCGATGCAAGATTGAGTGATGGAGGGATAGCTCTGTGCATCCCGTTGTGAATGTTCCATCCGCATGAGCAACAGGAATTATGCGTAGCAGCATGCAAGGCTTGTTGAGGCAGCATTAATTTTGCTGATGTTAATTATTGTGCCAATTAATTATGTTAATTATGTCCCTTCTATTAACACAGAGCAGCTACACAAGAGATCTTACAATGGCACAGCTGCATTCAAACAGCAGTGCCACAGTAAACTCTCTAGCGTAGACCTAGCCAAAGAAGTGCAACAGATGGACAAAGAGTCCCAACGCCTGGTCATGAAAGTGAAGAGAAAGAAGAACCAACTTGATAAACAAGTCTTAGAAACAATGGGAAGCCAGGGACAGACCTAAAATGTGTCTGGCATCTGCAAACCTCATGTTAGCAAAGGGCAGGCCAGATGGGAACGTAATCCTTTGGAACGCTCAGGATCTTGTCAATAACGGCAATGACCCTTAGAAAAAAGAGCCAATTTCTCTGGGTCATGCAAAATGAAAATAATATTCTTGCAAATGCAGCTATAATTAACTGAGAACCACACCCCAGTCAGAGCTGGCCTCCCAGCTTTTTGTACTCTTCGTTTAGGCAAATAAAAGACTGTTCCAGGAAACATATGAACATTCAAGCACAGTCATGACCCTATAAAAATTCAGTTCCGTGAGAGTTAACGTCAATACAAAACAGCTTTCTTCATTTCCATAAATCTCCAAGTAAAAAATCCAAATCTCCGGCTACAGAAAAGTCCAGTGGCCAGATTTGGACACTTAAAATATAGCCAAGGCAAAGATTTTCTTCCTACTTCCTCTTCTGGATAGCTCCATCTCCTCCCCCGACAAACAGGATTTCAGGGTGTCTTCTTCAAACCACCTCACTTTCCTTTGCTTCCCATGCCTGCATTGCCTCCTGCTGGGACACATCCTCTTTTCCACATTGAGGATAGTAACCATAGTGAAAAGCATTTACTCCAGGGGCTGTCATATTAAGTTTGTGCAGGGCCTTGCACCTTGAGCTGGGTTGGGGTTTCTTGTGCACTACAGCAATATACACTTAGCTGTAAGAGGACTTGCGCCCTCACGCCACGCGGCTACAAGCTATGCAATATGAACCTTCTGAGGACACCTTGTACGTGGAGTAGTTTACAACAGGGTTGCTGTTGGAGAAGATTTTTTAAGACAATCTGCAATAGGCCCGGAAATAGAATTACATTAAAACAGTGTTTGAAAGTTGCACTGGCGAACAGGGGCAGCTCGCAGGGTTCAGGCTCCAGGTGGACAATGAACCAGGGGAGGAGACGGCGAGAGACAGGAGTGAGGAGTCAGTCACTGGAGCGTGGCCTGGATGGATCGGACTATTTGGTTATTTGACCCGTAGGCTGGGTCTCTCGCCGCAGCCAACAAGAATCTAGGGTTTCAACCTTTTGCTGATGAGATTGGCGCTTGTCAACTTAATGCAACAGTTCAGACTAAATTCCTTGATGTCCTTCAGAAACTATCCCCAGTGATCCCATGGGGCCCATTATTCTCTCGTAACCTGCGAGTGCTCCTCAATGTCCCCCCCAACCCTGCTCCCATCCAGAGGAACCCAGTCCAATTCTTCTCCACCTCATTTGTCCTTTTTCTCCCTCTACTTAGCTAAAAACTCTTCCCATCTGTCCCTAAAGTACCCGCCCTTCCCTAGTGTGGCCTCCCCATCCTCCATCAGAGCAGGGGCGACATGTGAGGAGGGCACAAGGGGCCACATGACCCTCCAACCACTGGGCACAGCCAGCGGAAGTGGAGCAAGATGGTCCCATGGCTTTGCTCCCCCCGGTTGCGCCGCTCTGATAGAGGAGGCAGGATCGTCCCACACTCCCCTGCAGGATGTGGAGCGACAGCAGCTGAGGAAGCAAGCAGTGGGGCCGCCTTGCTCTGCTTCCCCCCACTGCTGCTGGTGAGTGTAGGGAGGGGAGCAGCAGACCCCTGCTGCCGGTGCCAGCCCTGCTCTTCCCCCAACAAGGGCGGTCTGGGGGACTAAGTGGGGCAGGGACGAAGCAGGAGAAGGGAGAGGCATGGCCTGGGCAGTGGGGGGTTATCCTGGACCTTCTCCAGGCTGGGAAGGGTCATGTGCCTCCCCCCCCCACCCCGGTACCTCCCGACCAGTTGCCTCTGCATCAGAGCCCCCTCCAGTCCATGCAGCCACTGCTAAGGTCTTCCTAGCCACTTCTTCAGGCTCTATCATCTGCCCCAAATCCCTCTATTGGCTCCTTCTCCACTACACCAAGTTCAAAGACTCTTGCCACCACCTTCAAAGACTCTGAGTTCTGTCCATCCTCTTACTGACCTGTTTTATTCCCTCACTCAAAGGCTACGTCTAGATTTTATCCCTTTTTCGTAAAAGGACTGCAAACTAGACGTATCGCAATTGCTAATGAAGCGGGGATTTAAATCTCCCCCGCTTCATTAGCATAAAAATGGCTGCCGCTTTTTTTCGGCACGGAGCTTTGCTGGAAAAAAGCGCCAGTCTAGACGCGAATCTTTCGGAAAAGGCTTTATTTTCTGAAAGATTCGTGTCTAGACTGGCGCTTTTTTCCAGCAAAGCTCCGCGCCGAAAAAAAGCGGCAGCCATTTTTATGCTAACGAAGCGGGGGAGATTTAAATCCCCGCTTCATTAGCAATTGCGATACGTCTAATTTGCATCCCTTTTACGAAAAAGGGATGCAATCTAGACGTAGCCAAACAGTAAGACCAACCTGAAGGCCCCATGTCAGGCTCCTGAGCTTCCTTCCACGTGTACCCTCAACCCATGGAATAGCCTTTCATAGAGAGCCCACAAATCTCTCCCCATCTGGATCAGATCTTGTATTGGTTTGTGAGCTCCTCAGGAAAGAGACCAGGCCCTTTTATCACAAAGGAGGTTTCATGGCATTCGAGACTCAGGGATCGTTTCAATGGATAAAGACATTTCTCCTCAAAACAAAATGGCATTTGGATTAAAAGACTTTAATTTCTGTTTTTAAGTTAAGCCGAGGCACGTCCGACTCTTCCGCTGTGGAGAGGTCAATGCTCCCACAAGACTCTGATCCACAAGGAACGAGGAGGAAACATTTATAAACGCTCCTCTCTATGAGTTAACCCACACAAGTGCCCATTTAAATCAGGCCTCATCATCTGCCAGCTCCAAAAGGACTCTTTGTTGTGAGGCTGCACGGCAAGTTATGATTTATTTTTAAGTTAGTGCAAAATCGTTGCTTAGTCACCCACAAGAAAAACACATCAAATCTGATTAGAAGGCGGAATTTAAAATTCCTTCTCCCCACCCCACAAGAGATTATCCCAGAAATAGGATTTCAAAACAATTCCTAGAGCAATGCAAGCTTTGGCTCTTGCTCAAAAAGGGCCATGTCTAGATCAAAGGGAGAGACCTGCTAGCAGAGCTCCAACACCTTTTCCCTAAACAGCAAGGACCAAGGATTTTTGTCTGAGAAATACGGTAGATAGTAGGGATGTCAAATCCCGTTTAACCGATTAAACAAGGGTATGAAAGGGGGCCCCATGGGTGGGGGTGGCTCCAGTTAGGCTGGAGCGTCCCCTGCAGGGCTGGCAGCCCACTGGTTAATCGTAACCGGTAAGAGCAATGCTTACCGATTAACCATTCCCATCCCTAGTAGACATGGCATAGAGCAGGGGTTCTCAAACGTCATCGTACCATGACCCCCTTCTGACAACACAATTCCAGGATGGGGGAACCAGAGACCACGCCCCACCACCCAAGGTAGACAGGCTACAGCTGAAGCCCAAGGGCTCATCCTGCACAGGGGGCATGTAACCTTAGACCCGGGGAGCGGGGCTTGAGCTTTGGCTACAGACTTGCTGGACTCCAGGGCCAAACACCAGCCTTGGCAACCCCATTCAAGTTGGTCGGAACCCACTTCAGGGCCCCAGCCTGCAATCTGAAACCCCCCTGGTACAGAGCCTTGCAGAACCTAGCAGAGCAGAATGAAATCCTTTCCTTCCGCTGGGGAAGGGTAACGTGTGGCGCACAGAGCGAGCTGCAAGTTTGTAATGAGAGACAACCTGCTGGAATGGGGCAAGACAGCTTCAAGCACATGCATGCCTGGAGCACAGGCGACGTTCACCTGCATGCACAGAGCCGACCACTTAATCAGTGCATTGATCTTGAGCGGGCTCTCCGTACAGACCTCGCTTCCGAGGGAGTGTTCTAGTCACTTAAGGTATGTCTGCAATCAGACCCCCCCCTCCCCCGCCCGTCGCTGGCTTGTGCCAGCTGGCTCCAGCTTGTGGGGCTCAAGTGAAGAAGCTGTTTGACTGTAGTGTAGGCATTTGGGCTCTGGAATTCTCTGGCCTCTCCAGGACACATGCTCAAGACACAGCAGGATTCAGCACTTCTAACATAGTTTGTCCGGTAGAGTCCTCAAAAAAAAAAAAAACCCCCACCACCTATTCCCATTCTATTCATGCTCTTCTGCTTTGGACTTTGGTCCTGTTAGCCGCTACTGCCCCTGGCTTGCTTATGACCCTATCAGGGACAAGGTCAAGACTGGATCTCCCCCTGCGCTTTCAGGCACATCCATTCTAGGTGAGATTGTCAGAAATGCTCAACACTGGCCCAGATCTGCTCCCGCTGAAGTCACAGCACAGAGGCCCACCCATTTCCACAAGAGCAGAATTAAGGCAAAGCCAAGTGCTTTGGAAAACCCCAGTCTGTGTCCATGGCACTGGACCAGCCTGTGGACTTCCTTGGGATAACACGTTGATAGGAAGGGCAGAAGCTGGTTCCTTGGCCAGGTCTATATGGGGACACACAGGAGAGGGAAGGCAAATCAATGAATGGTCTGAAGTCAATGCCTACGCGTTGGTGCCTTAAATACCCCACCGGAAGCTCTCTGTGACTCAGCTCTCCTCCACACACACACACACTTCTAGCTTTGGTTTTTTTTTTTTAACTCCAAAAATTAAAGGACAGCGAACAAAAGTCATGTTACTCCTGAGTCAAAGCAGATAGTGGTGGGTTTGAGGCACCTAACCAGAATTTCTGTGCATTGACTCCATGCCTTTAATGGATTGGCCATAGTCTCCTGAGCATCCTCAGATAGCCAAGTCCTTTGTCTCTTACAAAGATGGAGCAGGAAATACCCCATCTTCAAAGCTCTTGGCGGGACAACAGGGAACAAAGCCCGAAGTCACAATGGGGCTTATCGGAGATGTTCAAATATTATCAGCCTCGCTTTACAAAGGGAACGTTGACACTGTCCCATCCAGGGAAATCTGATGGTTTGCCAGGAGCAGAATGGAGGGAAGAATTGCAAATTAGCATCTCCACCCTTCTCTGGGCCTAAGGCTAAGTGGGAAGAGAGAGCAGCTTGATATGGGTCTAGGTATTTTGCCGGCAAAGGTGCTATTTTGCGATTGGTTGCTTCGAATGTTAAAGGATCCCACTGTCTCCATGACCAGAAGGCCTTTTCACAAAGATTCACCAGCTTGTCTACCCTCCCCTTTGATCATTTCAGACTGTGAGCACCGGAACACTTCTTCTCTGGTTTTTATTTTTCATGGCTCATATTTAGTGCCCTAGAAGTTGGGGATATACCATGCATCGGAGCAGAAGGGGGCATAAGCAACACAGCATGGAGAAGCCTTTTAGTATTTCATCTGGCAAAGGTCTTTGTTAGTGACCGGGCAGAAAATATAGTGACAGCATGATTCATACCCAGAAAGGTGCAGGTGCAAAGCCTTATGTTGCAGAACCCACATCCTGAAGGGTGCTAAAAGGGCCTACGTAGGGTAAGGCCAAATTCCACCTACAAATGTGCGCAAGTCCTGTCAAAGACACTGTATGGGCACTGTGAGTTCATCTAGGGGCAGAAGCTGGCTTGCAGTATAGGCAATACGGAGCGCTAAACGGCCAAGTCAGACGCTTAGCTTTGCCGACTACAGAAGCTTGGAGCAATGACATTCCACCACCGTGCTGAAGTAGGGCCAGTATGAGCGACGTCACGCTCTTCCTAGAGTAACGCGGAAGCATCATCTACCTTCCTGACCCATGCGCCAGCAATTCCCTGGAACAGAACTAGGACACGCATCGCTGAGTCGTGACAGTGGTGCTCCTAACGCTTACCAGCTTGCCAATCTCACCCGCCGGCACAAGACTCCCTCAACCCCATGGCTGAGATACCAATGCATGTCAAACAAAGCTGCATTTCAAATGGTCCGAGTCCAATCCACCATACATTGCATGGAAATGTGTGGGCCAGATCCCCAATTAATGTAAGCCAGCCCTGAGTTCATGGGCGTTTCACCGACATCAGCTGAAAACCTGACCCACATGTGTACAAAATCCAAAAAACCCAACTTCCCCGCCTCCCACAAACCAGAGGAGCATAATTCAATTGTGTCATCATGGGCCATTTCCAAATGACAGTCTTTCCTGTAGTTCCTTACCTTGGTTGAGATAGGTCAGGGTTTCTTCGTGCAGCTTTACAGCAGGGGAGGTGGCTGTGCAGAGAACGTATTGAAACGGAGGCAGTTTGGTGTCATTCTCAGGAGACAGTTGGGGCTCCTCCTGTTTGAAGATCGGCAGCGCGAGGACATCACTGAAACACAGAATTAGCCCAGGTTTACAGCCTGCGACTTGCGAGGTGCCCACGGCGAGGCTCCAAATGCGAACTTCTCTCATGCTGCAGGTGCCCACGCGACGCCACGGAAGAGACGGCGATCTCGTCTCACGCGCAAGGAGTTATACACGCTGCAGCGGGAAGGTGTGAATTCCAGCGCAGGGTAGGCTCAACAGCGCTCCCTCTAATGGAGCTTGCATATTAAAAATAGATGAGTAGCTGTGGCAGCGTGAGCCGCAGGAGGGGATGGCGGGCCCCACTACACATCTATGAACACGGTGACTAGCCCCGCCCACCACCACCGTGGTGACACACAGGAGCGGACTGGCAATCAAAATATGCCTGGGAATGGCCCTCCCCATGATGTCACCCCTGTGTGCCCCTCAAGCCCCACCCCCTTTCCCTGCGTCACGTCCGGCACGCAGCACAAGTGGCCGGTCAGGCTCCGTGTGCCACATACAGCGCGGACGCAGAGCCGCTTGGAGTGCGGGGCAACAGAGGCCCATCACGGGTGGATACAACGGCACACCAGGAAAATCCCAGTATCCCGCCGGGCCAGTCCACCCCGGTGATATGTGTGTTTTTAGAGCACACGCTAAATCGAAGTTATGTCTCCGCAAACTGGAGTTTACACCTTCCAGCTCTAGCGCTGAAATTTCTTCTTAGGGTTTGAAGAGTTTGGCTTCTGCAGAGTAACAGGGCATGCAGTCCCCCTGCTCAGTAACTTAGTAACAGGTATCTTTAACACATAGCATCAGTACACCAGAAAGTCCCCAAGGAATGACTTGGTTGAATAGAAAAGAGAGCTGGCTGAGAAGTGAGTTTTGTCTGGAGGAGAGAAGGAGGGTGAGGAAACAGTGAACACTAACATTTCTTTAAAAACAAAGAAGAAACTTCTGAAGAAAGTTTTGACGTTCACACCCAAAAGACAAAAGCCTGAAAAAAATATTCAGGGAAAGTAAATAAAAGCCCCTGATGATTTCTAGTAAGAACACTGCAAAGCGATATTTTTAAAAGGCAGAATTTGCTAACCACCCATCAAAGATTGCTTGGTTCCCTCTGCCCCACCAAGCCACAGCCCCTTTCTCTCAGAAGTAAGGCCTCCCTCCTTGCACACAATAATCCTGTCAATTTGCTTCTCCCAGAAAGGAGCCTTCTTCCCTCCAAGCTACGCCCTTCCTCCACCAACCCCTTTTCACTCCCCCACAGAACCATGCCTTTTCCTCCTACAAAGTAGATGCTTCCCAAAACTGGTCCCACCCACCCCCAAAGCCAATAATTTCATCCTGAACTAGTCACGCCCTCAAAATTCAGCCCATCCCGCCAACAATTGGTGCGACTGATTCATAACTCGGGGCTGGTCAGGGCACCTCAGGAGAAAGGGTGAGGAGGCTGGGGGACTTCTGGCCAGAGTTAAGTAATATACTAGTAGGGTTAATGATGGGTATTGGGAATGAGCCTCCTTCCACATCAATCCACAGTCGCTCTGCTGTGCAGGAAGTTTATACAGCCTACTGGGGTGTCTCTGCCTCATGCTACCAGGCTGAACTGCTTCAGGATTTAGCCCATATGAAGTAGCATGCTTCTGTATGTATATTTTCTGTAAGTACAAAGAATTGGGCTGGTTTGGAAAGGAGAAGACTGAGAGGGGACATGATAGTGGTTTTCAAGTATCTAAAAGGGTGTCACAAAGAGGAGAGAGAAAAATTGTTCTCCTTGGCCTCTGATAATAGAAAAAGAAGCAATGGGCTTAAACTGCAGCAAGGGAGGTTTAGGTTGGACATTAGGAAAAACTTCCTGCCAGGGGTGGTTAAACACTGGAATAAATTGTCTAGGGAGGTTGTGGAGATATTTAAGAGCAGGGTAGAGAGACACCTATCAGGGATGGTCTAGACCAGTGTTTCTTAAACTTTTTAAGACCAAGGAACACCAAACAATAATTTTTTGTTATGCAGAACACCAAGGGGGGGGAAAGGTTCTTGAGCTGTTGAGCAAACAAAGGGGGGGCAGCTGTTGAGCAAACAAAGGGGGGGCAGCAGGCCTCTGACTGCCTGGTCTAGACAGTACTGGGTCTCCCCTAGTCCAGGGGACTGGACTCAATGACCTCCCAGTTCTAGAATTGTATAATTCCATTATTTTTGTACCAAGAGATAGTTTCCAGCCTTCTCATTCAGCTCAAAACATCCTGACTTGGTCCAGGGTTTTATTCCAGCCCATTACAGGTTAGCCAGGCACCAGGCTGGCTCCAGATGTCAGTTTCTCCAAAACCCAACAGGTCCAGCCATTTGACCTAGGCCCCTCCCCTAAATCTAATTTAAAATCCTTTAGCATTTAAACTACAGACAAGATTGGGTCAGATGCTGCCCTCGGCTGCTTCTTCACAGCTCCCACAGTTACCAATCCGACCTCCTTGACAAGGTTCACACTGGCAGACCTCTACCAATTTCAACGTCATCGATCTGGAGCCCATCTCAGAGGGCAAAATGAAGTTCACCTGCATTAAAAGCACCAAAGCATGACCAGTCAGGGCATTCCCAGTGTGCAGAGGGAGGCCTGCTTCCCAGCATGGGTAAAGAGACTCACTGCACTTCTCTTGAGCTAGCGCCCTGAAAACAGTAGAATGGACGCAGGTCCAGGCTAGCCACCCAAACTCAGATGCAAGGAGTTAGGCAGTTTTGGACTTAGCAGCTAACTCAGGCTGCCACTTTTAGCATGTTAGCACAACTCTGGGCAGGTCTACACTACAGCCAAAGGTCGGCTTAAAGGACGCAATTTCAGCTATGTAAATAACAAAGTTGGCGTTGCCATACCTTAAGTCAAGCTTTGGTGCCATCCTCACAGCAGGAGGTTGACGGGAAAAATGCTCCCATCAACTTGCCTTACAGTGAGGAGTACCAGCACCAACCCACAGGTGAGCCCTCGGTGTTTGATTTAGCAGGTCCTTACTAGACCTGCTAAATCGAACACCAGAAGTTCGACTACCACAGCGCGGATCTTCCTGCAAGTTTAGACATGCTCCTCTATTTGCCCATGGGGAGGGGGTTCTTGCCCAGCTGGAGTGCAGACACATGCTAAGGAAACAAATGCCTGTGTTAGCAGCCTTATCTTGCTATGCCTCAGTATAAAGCATCATATTAGTCTTCCCAGCTTCTCTATTGCTGAACCCTCCCCTTCTCTTCATTCTGTGCAAGTGGTAAGACCACTAAATCCAACCAGAGCACCTCCTGGCTCAGAACAGATCTTTATAGCCACCTCTTGTCTACACCAGGCACATGAAACCTCTTGACTATCTGGTTATTATGGCAGGAGCTCTGTCCACTGCCTTAATGCTCATGTGCACAAATAAGCATAAAAATAACCATCTAGGCACATGGAAGCATTGGCATGCTTGGGCAGCTAAGAGCATTAAGGGGTTTGCTCTGCCTGAGGGTTAATGATCCACTTATTGTTGGCTCTTAACTCTCAGCACCTGCAACCTCAGGGACCTCTCACCAGCTCAGTACTCTGCCATCTGCAGTAAAGGCTCTAAAGTTCCTGGTTCAAAACCAGCAACTCCTGTTTATGGAGAAGTAAAGCCATGGAACAGATCGAGCAAAGAGCAGGGAGTTTATTCCCATTCTATAGCCAACCTGAAAACATCTAGACCCATTTTTATTTCACAGATATTAGACACTCTCGCAGTTCTTCCCTAATTGGACCACCACTTTTTTCCTAGATGGCTTATTACAGCAATGAAGATCCAAATGAAGATAAGATTTTTCAAAATAGAGTATTTCTTCTACAAGGATCCCACGATATTTTTCACACTCATATACAGAAATCATTCTCCAATGAAATGCAGTCACCTCTGCTGCACAGAAACACTGCTTCATGCCCTATCTGCACAATGCCCTCAGGATACAAGTTGCTTTACAGAAAATATAACATAGTCCCCCAGCTAACTCCTGAAAATGCAAACAAGCAGCCAGTGTTTGAAAGGCTGAGCCGATAATTAACAGGTTTGGGCGAGTGATATGTTCCTCACTTGGCTGAAATGTCACCAAGAAACTGAGAGAAGCAGAAATTAAGTGCCTAAAATCCACATATCATATTTCAATTCAATTCCTCTAAACTTGCAAAAAGTACTTCAGGATTGTTAATGATCACAAGCATTCAAAGACCTTTAATTCCATCAGATAGGTCTGTAGAAAGTCTAATCATAAAACATAACTGTGAAACTGCCCAAAAAAGCACTATTGTATATAAGTAAATAGAATTTTTTATTCTTATAAGGCATAATCCAAAGTCTACTAACTGCAATTGGCTTTTGATCAGGCCCGTACAGAATATTTTACTTTATGGTATTTGGCATATAGAGTATCAAAGAGTGTGGCAAAGAGACAAGGTTTCAGCAGCCAGTCAAGGACTGAGACCATATACACAGCAAGTATGGAAATTCAGACATGGCAAAGAGAACCAAACAAAGAGTGGAAAGTTGTTACCCAATCTATTACCGGTACTTTGGAAAGCAGTTTTATCAACCGTAACTGAGGTTCCATAACAGTTCCCATTCTAAGTCTCGCAGCAGTTATTTTTAAAATTTCACTTTTAAGCTAAAGTTTTCCAGAATTGATCCCTGACTGAGGTCCCACGGGTCTTTTTTTTGGGGGGTGGGGGAAAGGGGAAGTATGTGAGAGGGTGTTTGTTGAGTGATTCCAATATTGGGAGAATAAGGAACATGAAACAAATACACTATTCCCAATCAAGATTATCCTCCCTCCCAAAAAAACCTCTTTGAGGCCAGGTCTGCACTATAGACTTCTGCCCATCTAACCGTGGTTAGGGTTGTGAAAAGAAAGAGATGCAAACTCTGATAGACACAGCCTGCCAGCAGAAGTCTTTAGTGCAGATATGTACAAAGGCAAAGACATTTTTCCCAGAGAAAACTCACAAGGTGTGGTTCTAGTCTAGTCTGCAAGGACAGTAGTATTCTATGATTCTATGCACTCTAGGAAGGCTTTCAATCCGTATAGTATTTCTAGACCAGTGAGCATTCAGCCTCCTCTGATAGATACTGCCTGAAGCCTTGCTAGTACTGGGACTTTTTGGCAGCGGCATACTCACACCAAGGCGTACACGGACAGCACTGAGATAAAACAGGCATTGGGCTTATGTACCCAAGTCGTCTACCACGGTACATCACCAACAAGCCTCTTTTGCACAGTTGCAGCATGTGCCTTGGGGACTGCACTGGTGTAGATACATCTGTGTAATTGTCTCTGCACCTTTTCCTCGTCTAGCCCTGCTGCAACAAGTTCACATTTGGCAGAAAAGTTGCCCTCCCTGATAACAGGTATCTTCAAATGTTCCATTGCCAAAACGTGGCGGGGGAGGGGGGAATATTGAGCAGAATTAGGAAGCATCAGACGTCTTCTGGTCAGCAGTTACTGTGCTATGAGTGAAAGGCATGCTGCTCTCCTGGTTCCCTAGCAGCCAAGGCAGCATGCACATTGTACCAGCCCTTGGCTTGATGCAGTCTGCGTCACTCGTCTATTAGCTCGGCACAGAGACAGCTGGGCAACAGCCCCATCCATGTAAGTTATTAATACACATACCTTGGGGGAGAGAACATGTCATGCAGACAGTCTAAGGTGCCCTGGACCTTCACGGCAATGCTTCTCTATGTAAGAGAAAGGGGGAAGTACTCACATCTAATATCGTACCACTGGAGAACAGCAAGGGATTTTGTACATGATGCCACCTGTGCATACAGGGAGTAGAGTTAAGTACACAGGTCTACCAGCTGAAAGGGTGCTTCAAAGAGGGGGCAGGACATCTGATCCCACAGATGCTCCAAAGAGGGGGCAGGGTGTCTAACACCAGGTGCCCCATAAAAGGGGGAAGGCAGGGCACCCAAACCTCTAGGTATCCCAAGGATGAGGGGGGCAGATAGGTGACCCAATCCCCTAGGCACCACCAAAAAGTGTCCATGTCATAAGGTCCCAAGGGTGCTGGACATTAGATGAGTCTCTGTAGAGAACAGCCTCCGAGTCCCCCTCCTTTGCCTTTGGCAGCAGGCTTTTGAATGCTTAAATGGGCTAGCTGAATATTCTGGGAGATAGCTTAGAATGGGGAGATATGCTTTGAAAACAAGTGATCTGGGTGTGAACCAGCCCCTCTGCTGGTGTAAATCAGCCATTCATCCACTTCCCCGGAGTTGTGCCATTTTCCAACGGAAAGTCTTTCCAATTTTCATAAAAATTCAGCCAAGTCAAAAATGAAATTCCCACTTCAAACAGGGAGGAGTAAATGCAGGGTTCTTCTGCATTTGGTTTGACAACCCCTATGCCTAAATAAGACATTGAATTAAATGGGACTGGTATGAAAACAAGACAGGCTATAACTGGTTTGGACAAGCTCACAACCAGAAGTCAGAGCCAGTTAGCCACCCTCCAAAAAGAAAAAAAGAAACCTCCTGTCCCGAGAAAATCTGATGACTTCCTAAGATCCAAGAAAGCATTTTCTACACTATAGCCTCTTGACAGTGCTTGACTGAGAGGGTTTTAACTCCTGTCTTTGAAGTGTTCTAGTGACATCCCTACAGAAGGCAACTCTGGAGGGCAAGATCACACAGAGCTCGACAGACAGGGTGCCCCTTTCAATGCTACTGAACTGACACCCCTGGCAAGATGTGGGGAGAGCCCCACCCAGCCCAGCTTTCTGAGACGCAACGGCCAGGCCACGCACATCCCTTAAGCCTGTTCGTGGCTACAGGCAGGGGAAGGTGGCCGCGTTTCCAAAGGACCCAAAGAAGCCGTTCTCAGAAGTGAGTTTCACCTGGAAGCAGCCCAAACCAGCTCAAATGCAAAGGCACAAGCCGTGCGATTTACAGGCAGACGCTGCTCTCCGTAATTCGGATTCTATTGGCTTCACACCAGTGCAACCCGAGTGGCGTCACTCCGCCGCCAAAGGAGATCCTCCGCCGGGTGGCTTTGCGCCCAAAGCCGGGCAGAGGGGACTGTGATCCCAGCAACACGCAGCCGCATTGGCAGGGCGGCAGGCTCAGCCCAGAGGCAGCAGCACACGCCGCGCGGTAGGGTCAGGGGGCGCATCCAGGCTCCAGCCCGGCCACACGCGCGCAGCAGGGAACTCGTGCAGAGCGCCCAGCGCAAAGCAGAGACTGGGGGAGGAGGAGGGAACATCCTCTTGCTCCTGCTACGCTGCAGTGACCCCCCCCCCCCCCCCGGGACCGTCTGCGCCGCCTGCCCAAGGGCACCGACCTCTCCAATGCGCCATGGAGCGCTCCAGCGCCCACCCTTCCCCGCGCGCTCCCCTTCTCCCCGGGCTTCTCTCGGCCCTGGCACGGCGCGGGCAGGGGCGCTCGGTGCGCCCTGGCCCGTCCCGCCACGGGAGGCCGGCGCCGGACTCACCGCAGGTAGCTGCCGGTGGAGTGCTGGTTGTAGTGCTCGGGCTGCGTGTGCCAGAAGAGCATGGTGAGGCGTCCTGGGCAGTTTGGCCTGGCACAGCGCGCACCACTCCGGACCGCGGCCGCCCGCGCGGCTCCCTGCGCTTTTATTGCCCCGCCGCGCCACCGGCTGGTTGGCTGGGCCCTGGCGCTGAGCTAAGCTGAGCCCTCCCCCTGCTCCTCCTCTCCGCGGCCCGGCCCGGCCGGCTCCACCCGGGCACGGCTGGGCGAACGGGGCGCGCAGGTAGCTGTGGGGCCGCGGCTTCCCTGGGGCGCCTTGCCCCATCCGTGCCCCACAGAAGGGCCAGGACCCCTGATCCCAGAGGGCACTTGGCGCCCCAACACCATGTGTCCCACAGAGGGGACAGGACACCTCATCCGACAGGTGGCCCTGGGAACCTGGATAGGGCGCCCAAACCCCTAGGTATCCCGGGGATGAGGGCGGGGGAACGAGGTGGATAGGTGCCCAATCCCCTAGGCACCCCCAAAAAGTGTCCATGTCATAAGGTCTCAACGGTTCTGGACTAGATGAGTCTCTAAAGAGAACAGCGTCAGAGACTCTGTGTGCTAAGTACATAGTCTTTGGGGATTCTTTATGATGAAGGGCAGTGTGCCTAGGTAAGGCACGATCAGTGTACATGATATGCTCTGTAAAAAGATGTTCTTTATTAAACAGCACCAGAGGTGTTTGGGGCTGTGCCTGTGCTGTCTCTTATATGCCATTGACAGTTATCACAGGTAAAGCGCACACATTACAAGCCAGGCAGCCAATGCTGTAATAAGCAACAGCTGAATGTAAATTGGTGTATTTGTTTATATAAAATAAAAGAGGAGCCTTCTAAAACCTTAGGATCACTCACAGGTTTAAAGGGAGTCTGTCAAATATCTTACATCAGAGACTGTTTAAAGACTGGGGTGAAGTATGTGCTCCAGATACTTTTTTGACAAAGTAGCTCTCTTCCCACCATGCCTAGAGGTCAAGCCAGCAGCTCCCATTGACTTCAGTGAGGGTTACATGTGTGGATGTGCAGTAACCATTCAAGTGTATTTTAATGTATCTGGTCTATTATTTAAGATGATCAGAGTATTGTAATCGCATCTCTGCTCCATTTTATATGGCTTGCCTTCCACATCTCTAGTCCATTTTATATGGCCTGCCTTCTACACTTGATCCTCTCATTAATGAATTTAGCATCATAACATTTTGCATAGGAAACGTATCCCCATTTTACAGATGAGGAGCTGAGAAGTGAAATTACTTGCCCAAGGTTACACGGGAAAATTGTGGCATCCAATGTCTTAACCACAAGAGCATCCTGCCCATCCCCGCCCCAAGCTTATATCACCCCTTCTAGTCCAAACTGCTGTTGCTAAAGGCAACGATGCCACCCCCAACTCCTTCCCTGCAGGTCTCAATCTGTATTTCTACTGCATGAGATTCAAGTATCTCAACCTACAAAGCCCTGTATAGCCTCATCCCTATCTATACCTCTGTTCTCAAGTTCATCCTTATGCCCCCTATGCTCTTCACAGTAGGGAGGTAAAATTGTGATTAATCAGCTAATCAAGTAGTCAATGGGGGGGGGGCGCTTGCTACCCCCACTGCGGCTCTGCAGATTAAATGTAGCAGGTACCAGGCGTGCTGCAGCCCAGCACCGACTACATTGAAACTGCAGAGCCGCAGTGGAGTTAGCTCCCGTGGACGGCATGAGCCTGGGCTGCGTGCCAGCCCCGGGAGCTAGCCCTGCTGTGGCTCTGCCTTTTAAATGTAGTAAGAGCTGCCTCCTTGCAGGTTCAGTCAGAGCCACTGTTCTGCCCTTCTAGGCTGTTAGGTGGCGTTCTTGTATATTGTTTAGAAGCTGCAATGTTCCACCCCAGAGGTGGCTGCATTTCAGTGGTAGGTGACGATATTTTGATTTAATTATTATTATTTAACATTTATACTGTAGTAGCACCTCAAGGCCACAACCAGCTTGACCTCTGTTATGATAGCGCTGTACAAACACAAATAAATGGCAGTGAATCCTGTGTATTTATTTCCTACTTCACAGAAGTGATGGGAGGTTGAGTCAGCTAATATTTGTAACACATTTTGAGAAATATATTGATCAGCATTTATTTCTTTCAGACTAAGGAAGTGTTACAAAAGAAGAATTATTATACGACAGAAAAGACAGTACTGAAAGTATTTTCTAGGGTCTCTTTAAAATAGCTTCTCTTCTTTTACCCAACTACAATATGATAAGAAAGCTTGTTTCTTTCCAAGCAAAAATATTCTATTTGCATTTCATTTTTTAATGCTTTTAAAAACATTTAGCAATAAAAGCACAGCTCAGCTCCCACAAGTCAACATCTGAGCAACACAGCTGTTGTGGTACTTGCTGGAGCAAAGTATCTAAATGTGGTTCTTGCACAAAGATTCAACACTACGTTTGTTGAGATGTCCGTGGACATTTGTAAAGAGTAAATATCCTTTCACGATTCTGGCTATATTGCAGCATTGGCTGGTAAAATACCGTGTGAATGATCCAATCAGGTCTGACCCACAGATATTAGATAGCGGTTAGTCAACTATTCTATAGTCCCCGGAGGCAAGGCTGGCAGCCAGTACAATCCGGCCTCACTCCCAGGGAGGTGCCTGCCATGCCATGCTGCTGCCTCTGTATCAGAGGCAGCAGCAAGGGGTTCCAAGAGAGAACTGGTCTGCGATTTAAAAACCAGCTGTCCTCTCAGACCGGCTGTCTGCTGCCCCACACTACTGCAGTAGTCTCTGTCCATCAGGGGGGTCCCAGCTTCCCACAGACAGAGGCTGCGGCGGGGGGGAAGGAAGAGATGGGGGAAGCTGCTGCAAAGCAGCCTCTGTCCACAGGATGCTGGGACCCCCAAGGACAGAGGCTGCTGCTGCAAAACAGCCTCTCCTGCCCTCCACCCCTGCGCTGCTGCCTCTGATACAGAGGCAACAAGGAAGGGGGAATTTGAGTAATCAAGAAGATTAACCAGTAAGACTAGGCTTATTGGTTAATCGTCTACTTGACTACTCGTTCACATCCCTAGTCTGGCCTGTTGATATTTTGTTTGCTTCATTCCTAAAAATTAAATGTTGGCTGTTGCATGAGTTTAAAATAATTCTGTTTATTTCCTCTCCTCTTTCTTGTTGCTGAAAACAGAAGGCAAAGTAACATTTGCTGGTAATCTTCTCCCAGCACCTTTTTCCTTTAAATCATCCTGCCTTGGCCCCTCCCTCTCTCAGCCAAATCTGTGGGGAAAAGACACCTCTGTTCTTCATCTACCTCTCCTGAAATAAATTCTGCTTCGTCCCAGTCAAACTTCTGCTCTTCTCTGAGTATGGAAACTCTCTCAATATCAAATCTGCTCTCCTGGTTTTTTCAAATTACGGACTTTATCTCTCTCTCAATCCGCTTTTCCTCCCTGTTCCTTCTGCTCATCCTCCTGTTGATAGTTGAAGTCAGTGTACTTACCGTGGTATCTTCCATGCTGTAAGGTTGGCAGGAGTTTCTCTCTCATCAACACCAGCTTCTCATCTTCTTCTGGTGGAGAACTGGCATTGATGGGATGAGAAAAGGAGGGTCTGAGGCAGGACGTGTTTGTGTGTTTATGACAACTAAATATACTATAATGGAAAGAGAAAGATTGTAGAGTTTATTTACTCCCAATTACAAATTCTTACATGTTAAAAAAACCCAATAACTTGCATAGACTTAGGCCAGGTCTATACTACACTCAGTTGGCTTAAGGTACGCAATTCCCTCTTCGTAAATAATGAAGCTGGAGTCAACGTATCTTAAGATGAGCTTGGTACAATCGCCATAGCAGTAGGCTGATGGAAGCAAATGCTCCAGTCAACTTCCCTTACTCCTAGTGACAGCGAGGGGTGCCGGTGCTGACGGGGGCTCCCTCAGAGTTTGATTTAGCAAGTCCTTACTAGACCTGCTAAATCAAACACCAGAAGCTCAATCTCTGGCACGGTAAGTATAAATGTAGCCATAGTCCCCATCTTTCCAAAGATGGCAAAATGGTGGATCAACGTTAGCCCTAGTCCAATTGAATTCCTCTTGGCACACCCCAACACCTACCCAGATCCCACTGACTTCAGAATTATTGCTCAGATCCACCTGAGGGTTGTACAACCGGGATCACCTCACCGATCACTGATATGCAGCAGTTTGGGGAGGAATGTTTGCTTAGCAGCTCAGTGCAGCATTACATAATAGCTAAAGATTTGTGTACCCAGCTGACAGTACATGAGGATATAGGGCAAGCAGAATAGGGTTACCCAGGCTGGAGTTTTGCCAAGATATCAGATCTACCAACCCTACTCTGGCAAAAAGTGCTTTGAACTATGTTCTGGAGGAGCAATTCGTCACCAGTCAACCCTGTCACTGGGCTTCCGTGTTAATGACATTGCGCTGAAAGCCCTCATTCAACTCAGAGGGCTGTTCACTCTGATGCTTAATGATGACCGTTTAAATGTCAACAGTGATAGCTATTTATTGCTGAGTCATTTCAAACCACCTCCCAGGCCATGCTCGGTGTCCCTTGGAGGCCCCATATCCATTTAGCTTTTACCGAAAGGCTCAAATTTCCAGAAGTTCTGGCTTCCACACAAATAGTGGTGGCACATTGAAAACTGAATTTTGGGGCAGGGTAAAACCAACTTGAATTTAATATCAGAGCACATAACCAAGAGAATACCACACAGTTAAGAAAATAAATCCATCCATTCATTAAAAACTTAAATGTTTTCTCATTTACCAAAAGCTGCCACCAAATTTCCAGCTGCTATCAAATCTCCAGTCACTGCTGCAGAGCCTAGGCCCTGTTTGCAATCCTTGATCTGTATTATCGCTGGTAATTACAACTGGCCCGATTTTATCTATTATTTTCCTTCCCAATGAACATTTCTTCTAAAACCCTGTTGTGAAAACAAACATGGTTAAACAATGATATAACTGAGGACAGGACAACAAAGTAGAAGCTTTTTAAATGCTAGTTTTATGTCTGTTAGCATGTCATGTCACATTGCAGTCCCAAGCTGCAAACACCAGAATGACAACTCAGCCCCACCAGCCAACTTTTCTGTTTGGTTTATGTCCAGTGTAAACAAAGTGTTTATTTTGACATTGCTGCAGTGGAAAGAGAGAATAACATGCCTCACACAAAGAAGGAAATGGTTTAAGAAACGAGAGGTTGCACTTTTATTCCTTTAAACAGTTTGCCTCTCAACAAAAGCGTCCTCAAACTCCAGTACTTTATTGTGTTCATTATGGTAGTGCTTAGGGACCCACCAAGATCAGCGCTCCATAGGTGAGTGCCCCCTGGTGGCCTCAGAGCACCCCCAGCCTCAGTTTCCCTTCTTGGCTCCCCAGATAAACTCCACTCAGGTTTTTCCAGTTCAATCACAACAGCCTTCCTCAGGGTCTGATGTAGTAACTTAAAATTCAAAACTAAACACATAACCATTCCCTCCTGGGACTGGTCTAGCTAGAACTGTTCCCCAAGACTTGGGATTTTCCTTGCAACAGGGCCACAGCCACCTTCTTCTCTTTACGGGAAACTGCCTGATTCCACTCAGGTGAGGCTCATTCTGTAATGAGGTTTGTTTGGCCTCAGGCTGGTCAGACCAAGAACTAGGAGCCTCCTTACAGACAGTAAGTGCTGTACTGACATACTAGCAGACTTACCCACTGTTGCCTGGGTCCTTAAGGACATGGCTTTAGGGCTGGGGCCTGTTCTCCCCTCTCATCAGTTGGGGCCTGTTCTCCTTCCCCCCAGGCCACCCCACTCCAGCCTGCCTAGGGCCTGTTCCACCCCGCTCCCCCATACACCCATCTGAGCCCACCCAGAGTCAGTTCTCTCTCTCCCTCCCTCCAGGTCACTTCTCAACCCCACCTGGGACCTGATCTCTCCTCCCTAGTCTCTCTCTCTGGTTCTGCAGCCAAGAGCTGGTCCGGGGAAAAGAGGATTTTGAGTGGGGGAGGGGCTACTTACTCAATGTGCTTGCAGGCAAGATGGCAGAGTCCCAGCCCTACCGGCCACCCCCTTGGTAGTGCAGCTGCCCCCACTGGCCACTCTACAGGATGGCTTTCCAATGCAGGCTCACTGCCTCTAGTGGCCACCCTCCTATCACGTCCCTCCGAACAGCAGCCCCTCCTTTTGCATGTTATGGAAAACAGTCCTTTTCCTGGGGCTTCCAGCTCTCCTGGCACAACCAAACATGATCTTGCTTTACATTAGGAGAAGAGGAAGCTGCCTACCAATTTTGGTGACTTTAGTTCTTACCATTTAGATGGAGTTCTTGAACAAACGGACTCACAGACAGACAGGTGCACTCTAAAGGTGCATTTACACAGCACAGTTATTTTCAAATAACGGACGGCTTATTCCAACTTCTGTAAACCTCATTCCATGAGGAATAACTCCTCTTCCAAAATAGCTATTTAGAAATAACCGTAGTGTAGACACTCCCCTACAGCTATTTCATAATTGCTTCTCACCAGGGCCATTCTAAGCTCTAAGTCAGGGTAACGTGTCCACATTAGGAGAGCCTGCCTTGGACTAATTTTGAGACTTCCCTGTTGTGTACACATGCTATTTTGAAATAAGCTATTTTGGAGTATTTCTTCTGGAATAGCCTATTCCGAAATAAGTGTGCAGTGTAGACGAACCCTGATTAGATTAGATTAGATAGATAGATAGATAGATAGATAGATAGATAGATAGATAGATAGATAGATCCTGTCCCAAAACCTATACAGATATGACAGACACAAGGTGAGAGAAAGGAACATAAAACACGAGCAGATCAATCAGGTGACAGGGGATATGTTGGGGGAGGGAGGAGTTTATGTAGGATGGTGTTTGCTGACAAGGGAAAGGAGGAACTGAAAGGGATGGAGCAGGTGAGAAGAGGGAAAGGTAGGAGTTATGAGGATAAGGTAGAGAGGCCTGGGATGAGAAAGGTTTGGAGCAAAAAGCCAAAGTACTGCAGTTAACATTAATTTATTGCTTGAAATGGCAAATGCCAGCCAGTCACATCAGTACAAACTACACGTGTCAGTAGCAGTTTGCAGGACCAAGCTCTTCTTTAATCTGTGTGTTTAATGCTCTTCTTCGTGTATGCACAAATGCCTCAGGTGACACATGACCAGGACTCAGCACCAAATTTGGACTGCTGTTGGGCCATGAGCTTGCCTGGGCTGAGTAGTGATAGAGTGTGACATGACAGCTAATCCATACCCCTCAGTGCTTTACTACTGTGTAGTTACTTACGCTTGTGCAAAGTAAACACAGGATGTGTTCAGATCTGGATTTTCTGCTCCTTTTGGGTGCGTCTACACAGCAGGGCTTAACTCGAAATAAGCTATGCAAATTGAGCTACGTCAATTGCGTAGCTTATTTCGAAATAGCTTATTTTGAAATGGGGAGTGTCAACCCAGCACTTATTTTGAAACAGAGCACTCTTCCTCTGACTTCACTTACCCCTCATACAATGAGAGTTACAGGAGTCAGAGTAAGAAGTCCACCAGCTTGACCGTATTTCGACATTATTTTGAAATAACTGCCTGCTGTGTAGACATGGACTAAGTTATTTCGAAACAACGATAGTTATTTCAAAATAATGTGGCTGTTGTTAAGGGTAAAAATGCTAGGTTTTTAATGTATTATAGGGCATCCCTTTTGAAAAACAGTCCAATGACACTGGGTCTTTCCCGCCTTTTTACAGCAGAGCGGTAAACAAGTTCCAGTTAAAACCAGAATTGCCTCCGAAAATCCTATGGGGTTTCCCTGCAGGGGCAGACTCCACAGGGTTTCCTTGCAGGGGTTTCCTGCCATAAACTGCATAAAAGGCCAGCAGCCGAACAGCTCAGAGCTGCCCATCCTTAGTGGCAGGTTGCGCAGGGTTTTCGTTTCAGGTCATCTAGACTCCGGACCAGACAGCTGCAGCCATACTGAAGACTCCATCTATACCACCAGATAGCCAGCAACCTTGCCAGGTGCCTTCCACCTGAAGTGGGAAAGACTACGAGGGCTCTCCTCAGTGCTCCTCTCTCAAAGCTCTCCAGGAGCTATGAGATCTGAGGTCCTGAGCATCCGTCTTGGGAACTTTCAAGAAGGTTTCTATAAACTTGTCATACTTTGCTTATCGTTTATTCTCAGCCAAAGGCTCCTTTGTGTTCAGGGGGTTCTGGGGACTGACTGCTGTAGAGGTTACATTGTTCTTTTGTTTGTGAACTACTTCTGGTTACCCGCTGAATTCCCTATTTTTGTAAATTTTCCCTAAATAAATTTTCTATATGTTCCATTTACATACAATGAATTGTCCTCTCTGATTAATGAAGGGAAGAGAGAGGCCACCAGCAGATGACAGATGCTAGCTGTCACAGAACCAGACAGAGGGTCTAGTTTTGTTAGGGGCAGCCTTATCTTTCTAAAATCATGTAGCCAATTCTCCACTGCCTTTCTCTCTGCACTTGGAGTAGCCACTTATAGGTGTAAAAAATAATCTGCACTGCTGCATTTTACACCCACTTGGCATGGACGGGCTATACAAGAAGCTGGGCTGGACAGAAGTGGGTATATCTACACCAAACTTTTCCCTCCTCCAGGCAACGGATTTCCGATTCAAGTTCTCACACTGGTAAAGACTAGTCTGAACACTGCCCAAATATTTTATGAAAGTAAAACCAAGAGGGCAGAAGCCTGGAACAAAAAGGTGGGAACTTTCCAGATGAGCTCTAACACACATACCAATGTTTCCTGGCAACCAGGTATAAATCTCCTGCAAAAAACAAGCACTGGGGTAGCCCTGGAAATAGGAGAATGGGGCCCTACTGATTCTATTTCTACAAAGGAAAAAACGGCAGAAAAAATATCTGTAGAGTTAAACTATTCCCCCTACTCCTTGCCACTTGGGAGCACTATAGTAACTATATAAAGATGGTTGTACCAATGTAGTTTATTCCTGTAAAGGAAGGGAAATAAATTAGGCCAGCATATGTGCATCCATACTCGAGGTTGTGCCAATTTAATCGGTCCACTCCCCAACCCAACTTAGTTCTGTGGTTAGACCAAGCCTTAGGGTTTATCTACATGTGGACACCCACAGCTTGTCTATATGGCACATCAAAGCGCGCCAGAGAGGGGTGTAATTTGTAAAGTGCTCTAACGTTCTGCTCTTTAACTGCCCTGAAGAGATGCTGCTAGCATGCTCTGAAAGGTAAATACAGGATGATGTTAACAAGGCAGCTTTTAGAGTCAAGGCAGGGTCTAAACAGGACAGTTAGAACTCTTACAAATCATACCCTTCAAGTGTGTTTTGCTGATGCCATGCAGACAAGCACTTGAGAAAATTAATCTGAATTACTCAAAAGTGTGACTATAAAGAAGAAGAGTTAAACCACATCAAACCTCACTGTGAACGCACTCCTTCCAAATTGAAGTGGCCTCATTCAGTGTAGCTTCATTCACTTCCAACATTCCAAGTGAGTCTTCTCTGCTCTTGGCACAGGGAATATTGGGGGTCAGGTTAAGGTTTTCTTTAAGATGCAAAAACAGTATATTGAACACACAACTGCAGCACTGCCAACAGTCCTGGTCAGCCCACACCGATCAATGCAATGTGTGCACACACAGGTTAGCTTTGTTACTGGGGTCCCTCGTGAACCCTAGTGAAGGTGTTTGTGAGCAAAATGATTCAGTCTGCAACCAGCAAAGTAACAACAACAACACTTGTATAGGACACAAAAGGAGACAGTCCCATGAATGGGAACTCACCATTTGTGAAATGATTCCTGTATAATAATTAGACACAGTCCGTCATGTATAAAGATCTGAAATGCTGAACCCTTTCAGACATGCGTATCACTGCAGGGCAGAAGTAACCATGAAAATTTGTGTCATGAAGCCTTTCATCTTAAATCCTTTAAAGACAGCTTAGTGCCTTGAAAAGAGAATGTTTTAAGTTTGTGCTCATAAAGTATCATTGAATGGTTACTTAGTGTGCTCTTTGTACTGTACCATTATTATTAATTGTAACCCACCAAAAATACTGGGTCCTGTAAAAAACAAATAAGAAGACAATGTATAAATAGTGCAGGTTAAAAGTCAGAAATTCCTTTGTATGAAAAATTCTGAAATTTTGGGGGAAAAAATCATTTAAGTTTGGAACCAAATGTAGAAACTTCGAAATTTCCCACTAACGGGAAAATCCAAAAAACCCTTCACGTTGCAAGTTTCAAAATGAAATTGAGCTTGGCTAAGCAATGGGAATTAGCCCAAATAAGGACTGAGTGAAAACTTTTTCTCTCTATTAGGCACTTAGGGTGTGTCTAGACTACCTAGTTTTGTCGACAAAAGTGGACTTTTGTCGACAAAACTATAGCAGCATCTACACTACCGCTGAGTTCTGTCGACATAACGTCGACAGAACTCAGCAGTTTTGTCGACGCTGGTAAACCTCATTTCACGAGGCATAACACCTTCTGTCAACAGAACTCTGTCGACAGAAGGTGTTATTGCCTGTAACATTGCGTGCAGACTACGGAGTTCTGTCGACAAAGCAGCTTGCTTTGTCGACAGAACTCAATGTGTCTGGACGCAAATTGTCGACGGAAGTTTTGTCGACAGTATCTGTCGACAAAACTTCCGTCGACAAAACGCGGTAGTCTAGACGTACCCTTATATAACACCTATCACTATAACAATTAGAGGTCAAATTAAGACATACATTAAGACGACCTTCTCGTGATCTGCCCTATTACATGCTAATACCCTACCCATGTAATCAAATCAGCATCCAAACATCACTTAGCAAAGTTCTGGATCAAACAGCAATGGTAAAAAGTGGAAAAACTACAAACTGATTTTTGTTAAAGTAGCTGTTAGCAGTGTTCGCAGAATGATAGGCCTAACTCTACAAATTTGCCAATTTAACAGTGAAGGTAAGTCTAGTTCTAGAAGTGAATACCTAGCTAGTATTATGTGAGACAAGATGATTAACATCCTCACATCAAATAATGGTTCCCCAGTCTCATGCTAGCATACTGCCAGCTACAATCTTCGGGTATGTCTAGACTACAGGCTTTTGTCGACAGATACTGTCGACAAAGCCTCTGTCAACAAAGAGCGTCTAGACTACATCCAGTTCTGTCAACAAAGCAAGCCGCTTTGTCGACATGAGAGCATTGACGCAAAGGACAGTGTAGATGCAATAACACCTTCTGTCGACGGAACTCTGTTGACAAAAGGCATTATTCCTCGTAGAATGAGGTTTACCGCCATTGACAAAACTGCCGTGTTCTGTCAACATTATGTCAACAGAACTCGGCAGTAGTCTAGACGCAGGTATAGTTTTGTCGACAAAAGTCCACTTTTGTCAACAAAACCCTCTAGGCTAGACAAATCTTTCTTGTTTCCCCTCTAGCACCCAACACACATCGTCACATGCGTCAAGCAGGGAATTAAAGAGGGTGACCTGGGAGACCTCAAGTGAAATTCCAGGACCTTCGCCATTTTAGTAAGAATCAACAAGATGATCGTGGTTAAATGTGTACAGACCACGGAATACAGACTGAGCTTCTATTCCATTACCCACAGCCAGTCAGCTGGCTAGCTATGTCGGTGATTTCAATAGCCACCACATGATGTGGAGCTCTATTAATAATTATACTATGAATGAGGCACCTGTGGGATGGCCAGCAAATGAAGATGTACTTTCTGTTTTATGTAAAAGATAGTGGCGTTTTTCATGTTGCCTTCTGGGTAAGCAACTACATCCCGAATCTCTGTTTCCCACTAAAGATCAGTTCAGAATTCCTCAGAACGCCTCCAGAACTATTCCAGGCTACTTTCCACACAGTCAGTACTGCCCAGTGGCAATCCATCTTGGGACTGACCCCCCCCCCCCCCGCACCGTTGGTTATGTCATCGCCCAAACAATGATGGAACTTTTGAGTGACCAACTGGCCAGGAGGCAGCAATTCAGGCCACATTGACACAATTCCACCAAACTCTAAACACTTCAGTTGCATCACCTGGCTCATCCAAATAGTTGCAAAGATAAACATCTCCTGCAACAATCCAAAACAATAGATCTTGTCAGATATTTGGCTGCACGAGTGTGTTCCCTCTGTGTGCCAGCCCAGCTCTGTGCAAATAGATGGTGAGGCAGACTTGGAGTGAACCACCCAATGGCCACAAGATCCGTTAAGGTACGAAGGCACCTGGCCAAGTGTATTGTAAATGAAACTTGGTTCTAGTATCCCGCAGACTCTACCCAAGCACTAATGCATGTATGCGCTTAACAACGGACACCTCTCAGGCAGTGGCTGGACTTTATACTGCCCCCTAAGCTGGACAAAGACACTCCCTCTGAGATGCATCTTAACATGCCAATACATACAAGTTACGTATTACTCCTGAGGTATATAGGTGCCATTGCTTTACTGTATTAGGGTGTTATTTCCAGAGGCCTCCTGCTATCTTGCCCATGTTGGTTTGATCAAAACCTCTGTATCCATCATGCTGTCATCCTGACCTCATCTTTAGGATGGGTCAGTGCGTTCCTGTTATTTGTGGGGAATGTGTTGGTGTCGAGGTGTTCTGGAATGTGTTTGTGTGAGTGTTCTGGGCCTAGCAATACCAGCCCTGTGCCTGCCAGATTCTGTGAGCAGAGCCTGCCTCTTGCTCACAACTTAACTTTGTTGTATATCTGCAAAGTTTGGACTACTTTAGGCCAGGCCTCTTGCCTCATACCAGGCCTCTGATACATGGGCTTATGTTTCAGGCCCTCTTCCTACTCCATATCTCATGCTGGAAACCAGAAACAGAAAGGCTATTAGAGGAGTACCAAACATTTCGTGTCCCAAACACCACAACATCTTTACTAGAGTCAATGAATTTAGCACATCATGGCTACGTCTACATTGGCCCCTTTTCCGGAAGGGGCATGCTAATTTTTCAGATCGTAATAGGGAAATCCGCGGGGGATTTAAATATCCCCCGCGGCATTTAAATAAAAATGTCCGCCGCTTTTTTCCGGCTTTTAGAAAAGCTGGAAAAGAGCGTCTACACTGGCCCCGATCCGGCCTGATCCTCCAGAAAAAAGCCCTTTTCCGGAGGATCTCTTATTCCTACTTCGAAGTAGGAATAAGTAGGAATAAGAGATCCTCCGGAAAAGGGCTTTTTTCCGGAGGATCGGGCCGGATCGGGGCCAGTGTAGACGCTCTTTTCCGGCTTTTCTAAAAGCCGGAAAAAAGCGGCGGACATTTTTATTTAAATGCCGCGGGGGATATTTAAATCCCCCGCGGATTTCCCTATTACGATCTGAAAAATTAGCATGCCCCTTCCAGAAAAGGGACCAATGTAGACGAGCCCCATCATCAATGCTCAGTCAAAAAGGTTGAAGCTCTGGCCTTCATTCCCTTCAGGGCTTGGCTATTGTTGCCTCAGGTTGGGACTGCAAACCCAGTGAGGGCAGTCAGTTCTCAGTGCCACCCAGAGCATGCTGCACGGTGCTCCACTGGCAATTTAAAGGGCCCAGGGCTACGACTGCCACCGCTCCTGTGATAGCAGTGGCAGCAGGTAGGAGCCCTGGGTCCTTTTGAATTTTGAGGTAGGATTTGAATTTTGAAGTAGGATTCCAGAGGGCAGCTCTCTGACTTATCTGCAGCCTATGATACTGTGTGAAGGAATGGCCAGTATCTTCTGAAAGCCAGCAAAATGCAGCCCAACAATAACATTCTTCTGAGACATTCTGACCAGCCGTTGTTTTTGCGTTCTTGTTAGTAACCAGTTAGCAGCCCTTATGCCCTCACTAATGGCCTACGTAAGAACAGCCATACTGGGTCAGATCAAGGTCCATCTAGCCCAGTATCCTGTCTGCTGACAGTGGCCAATGCCAGATGCCCCAGAGAGAGGGAACACATTGGTAATCCTCATTTGATCCCTCTCCTGTCACCCATTTCCAGACAAGCAGAGGCTAGGGACACCATTCCTACTCATCCTGGCTAATAGCCATTGATGGACCTAACTTCCATGAATCTATCTAGCTCATTTTTGAACCCTGTTAAAGTCCTATTCTTCACTACATCCTCTGTCAAGGAGTTCCACAGGTTAATCGTGTGCTGAATGGAAAAAAACCTTCCATTTGTTTGTTTTAAACATGCCTCCTATTAATTTAATTTATGACTCCTAGTTCTCATATTGTGGGAATAAGTAAATAACTTTTCCTTATTCACTTTTTTCCACACCAGTCATGATTTTATAGGTCTCCCCCCTTAGTCTCCTCTTTCCTAAGCTGAAAAGTCCAAGTCTTTTCAATCTCTCTTCATAGGGAACCCATTCCAAACCCCTAATCGTTTTGGTTGGCTTTTTCTGAACCTTTTCCAATGCTAATATATCTTTTTCGAGATGAGGTGACCACATCTGTATGCAGTATTCAAGATGTGGCCGTACCATGGTTTTATATAGAAGCAATAAGATAGTCTCAGTCTTATTCTCATTCCCTTTTTAAATTATTCCTAACATTTTATTTGCTTTTGTGACTGCCGCTGCACACTGAGTAGATGTTTTTAGAGAACTGTCCACAATGACTCCAAGATCTCTCTCTTGAATAGTTGTAGCTAAATTAGTCCCCGTCATATTGTATGTATAGTTGGGATTATTTTTTCCATTGTGCATTACTTTACATTTATCAACATTAAATTTCCATAGGGATCAGTCCTGGCACCAATCCTGGTTAATATCAACACCTGAGACCATCTCCAAACATCATCACAGAAATTAGTCTATGCTGGCAACATTGTTCTGTCCACACAGGAATGGGATTTACCTATCATAGAACAAATCCTAAACAAGTGCCTTTAAACCATGGCAAAATAGTTCATATATTGACATCTAATAGTTCATATATTGACATAAACCCAAAACCCACTAACACTGTCATGTCTGCATTTGAGCTACACAGCTGAAAGGCTAGCACGGGACTGCACATGCTTTTCGATAACTAACAGACAAGACACAAATAGGCCCCCCAGATATCTCGACATAGAGACTGAAGTCTCACAGACCACCAGCACTTGTAAAATATCCATGACAAAAGAAATGTGTGAGTAAAATGCATCCAGATGCTGGCAGATAGGGTTGAGGTACCAATGCAAAAGAGTTTACAGACCTCTTCACTGGCCCTTGCCTACTCCACAGCAGGATACTGGATACAGTGTCTAGCCATGCTAAAGCAGAAGTCTGTAAGGGTATGTCTACACAGCAAAGTTATTTCAAAATAACAGCCGTTATTTCAAAATAACTTTCCTAGCGTCTACACAAGCCAACTGCTATTTTGAAATTAATTAAAAATAGCGGTGGGCTTATTTCGAAATTGGTAAACCTCATTCCACAAGGAATAATTCCAATTTCGAAATTGTGCTGTGTAGATGCTTATTTTGAAATAGGGGGTCTCCAGCCCTTCCCAGGGTGCCCTGCTGGCCGCCCTGGCCACAAAGTAACTTCTGACCTGATGCCCTGTGTGACGGGGCAGACAGGCCCCGCACTGAAGGGCAGGGAGTATCCCAGGCCCAGCTGGCTGAGTAGCCCAGGCCCAGAAGACAGACCCAGAGTATAAAAGCAGAGAGAGCCCTGCAGCGAGAGAGGCCGCTGGGGGAAGGAGTAGGTCAGGCCGCACCTGGTTTCTGCAGCAGCTGAGACACGAGCCACCGCCCACAGCCGACTCCATAGCCGAGCCAGCAGCCGCCACCCCTGGGGAGGCAGGAGCACCTGTAGCCCCAGTGCCAGCCCCAGTAAGGACCGTTCCGGAAGACCCAGCAGAATACAGGGGTACCAGGGTGTGGTAGGAAGCAGCCCAGGGCAGAGGAATGATAGTGCGGTTTGGTGAGTATTGGCTGGATTCCCTGCCGAGCAGGCAAGAGCAAGTCTCTGCCCAAAGGGCTCTGAGCTGGGACCCAGTGGAGAGGGAGGGCCCCTACCACCCTTTTCCCTACCTTGGACAATCACCCCTGGCCAGGAGGAGCTTTTCTTATGACTGGGCCGAAGAGGCCAGATATACCCTGCTAGAGGGACCTCAGTGTGGTGACTGGGCCGCAAGGGCCGTGTATACCCTAAGGGCAGGTCCTAGAACCCGGACAGGCTGAGGGGAGACTTGCCCCTCAACACCCTGCCAGAACCGGTTCCAGCTGGCCTTAAATGCGATTCAGCGTCCGGTCAGCAAAAAGCTATTTCGAAATGCATTGTGTGTGTAGACACGTTAGTTCGAAATAGGGTATTTCGAAATAACGCTGTAGTGTAGACATACCCTAACAGACTCTGCTTTTGCCGTAACAAGCTGTACACATTCTGCTGTAGACCACAGCTTGTTCTGCGGTAAAGAGCGTTCACGAGTTCATCAAGTAGTTAGTAGAGCCAGAAAGTACTTCAGGTCACCCAGGCTGAGTCTACCTGGCACTCAGGCCCATGTTCAACTCAGACCTCCCTCTAGGTCAGTGGTTCCCTAGGGGGGACATGGAAGAACATTTGGGGATGTGTAGCAGCCTCCATAGGGAAGTAGAAAGGAGCACCACCCAGCATTGCTCTCCCCCAGCTCTGCTCCAGACCCACCTTCTGCCTCAGCCCTGACCACTGGCCTCTGTCTCTCAGCTGCCTGTGGCTCCAGGCCCCCAGCCTGACGGCAGCTTCACTCCCAACCCCAGTAGCAGCCCCAGACTCCGTCCCTGGCCTCAGCAGCAATCCAGCTATGGCTCCAATCCTGGCCATGCTCTCAGCCCCCAGATTCACCCCCAGCCGTGGCCCTAACTACAGCCCTACTCCCGTCCACAGCTCCCTCCCCAGCTGTGGCCCCATTCCTGACCGTGGCTCCTAGGCAGCATGGGGCATGATGTAAAATGTGGGGCGGATCGCTAATCAGGGTTCTCAGATCCAGGCTATGTCTCAATCTTGCCCATTCTTTCTGTGTGGCATCTCCTAGACAAAGCCTTTCTTGTCCTGCCAGGCAGTGAAACAGGTCACCCACGCTCTCATGACCTCAGGCCTTGAGGACCACAGTGTCTCCATAGCTTTGACAAACGCAGCCTTGCCCTGCTCACATCCATTTAGAACGCTGATGGGAGGCCATCTTCCTAGCCCAACACGTTGCCCACGCCAGCCTACTCTTTGAATCCCTCCATTGGTTTCCTCTTTCTCTAGCTCACATCTTTGCTGCAAAGCTGTCGGTGTTTGCCTGTGATCAGTCTTTGCGGGCCGCTTGTCACGTTTTCAAACAGAAACCTTCGTTCTTTCTGCCCCTCACACTTGGGAGGCGCTTCCCATTCACATCTTCCAACCCGCCTCATTATCCATCTTCAGATCCCTTCGGACAACTCTCCCTTGATGCCACACCTACAAAAACTGCACGTCGGTTAGGCTTCTGGTGTTCTGAGAGGACCTGCTGACCAATACTCTGCCTTGTACTCCCCCATCTCTCCGTCTCCATCTGTCATCTCCTGTATTTGGAGTGTAGGCTTCTTGTGACGTGGACCATTCAGTGTTGATACAGTTGCCTAGCACAATGGGGTCCTTACCTCAGATGGTGGCTCCTCGGTGCTATTCTAATACAGGGATAAATAGCAAACAACAATATAAGAAAACCAATAGAATTTATTAGGAGGGCTGACAGATTTGCCAGGAGCCTTGATTGTGGGGGGGGGTGGCTCCACACTCCCAGAAGGGGTGGAGCTTTGGGTGGAAGGGGAGGGGCTAAAGCAGCTGGTCCTCAGCGCAAGCCTGGAGCATACCTGAGAGCTGCCTGGAGTGTTCTGCACTGCTCTGATGGCGATTTAAATTGCCCGGGGCTCTAGCCACCACTGCTCTTCTGGTACCGCAAGGGGCAACTGGGGACCCTGGGCCCTTTTGAATCAGTGGATAACTGTCCCATTGTCCCCCCGCTGGCGGGCCTGAATTTATCCCTTTCCCCAACTCTCCCTCCTACCCCTCACAGTTACTGTCATTATTCATTCCAACCCAATTTCAGTCTTCACAGGGTTTGTCTGAGCAAATATAATGAAAACAGCACTCTGCAGTTAGTCAGTTCCTAACTGCAGAGTTATAAAATCTCAGAGTCTGTTTTTGTGGGAGGTCAGACTGGGTGATTGTATAGACTGCTTCTGGCCTTACAACCATCTGTGAATCACCCAGAGCTCCCGAGCTCGTGCACTGCTAGGCGATTTTTCTATAAACAATTTAATCTGTGAGATCTGAGCTTTACAAACAGACGGACAAGCCACATCTCTGATGTCAGGATTTCAAATGCAGTAGGGCCCCTCGGGCTAGGGAAGCGAACAAACGCAGTAGGTTTGAGCCACTACAAATGTCAGCAGCTGCTTTGACTAGCACACAGCAGAAATGTTGAGAGTCTCTGGGTTACGCTAAAAGGGATTAAAAACAAAGGTGATGTCATGCTAGGCGTCTACTACAGGCCATCTACCCAGGTGGAAGAAGTGGATGAGGCTTTTTTTAAACAACTAACAAAATCATCCAAAGCCCAAGATTTGGTGGTGATGGGGGACTTCAACTATCCACATATATGTTGGGAAAATAACACTGCGGGGCACAGACGATCCAATAAGTTCTTGGACTGCATTAGAGACAACTTTTCATTTCAGAAGGTTGAAAAAGCTACCAGGGAGAAAGCTGTTCTAGATTTGATCCTAACAAATAGGGAGGAACTGGTTGAGAATTTTAAAGTGGAAGGCAGCTTGGGTGAAAGTGATCATGAAATCATAGAGTTCACAATTCTAAGGAAGGGTAGAAAGGAGAACAGCAAAATAGAGACAATGGATTTCGGGAAGGCGGATTTTGGTAAGCTCAGAGAGCTGATAGGTAAGGTCCCATGGGAATCGAGACTGAGAGGAAAAAAGGAGAGTTGGCAGTTTTTCAAAGGGACATTGTTAAGGGCCCAAAAGCAAGCTATTCCGATGTGTCGGAAAGATAGAAAATATGGCAAAAGACTGCCTTGGCTTAACCACGAGATCTTGAATGATCTAAAAATAAAAAAAGGAGTCATATTAAAAATGTAAGGTAGGACAAATTACAAAGTGAATATAGGCAAACAGCACAGAAATACAGGGGGAAGATTAGAAAGGCAAAGACACAGAATGAGCTCAAACTAGCTACGGGAATAAAGGGAAACAAGAACATGTTTTATAAAAACATTAGAAGCAAGAGGAAGACCAAGGAGAGGGTAGGCCCACTGGTCAGTGAAGAGGGAGAAACAGTAACAGGAAACTTGGCAATGGCAGAGATGCTCAATGACTTCTTTGTTTCGGTCTTTACCGAGAAGTCTGTAGGAATGCCTAACATAGTGAATGCTAGTGGAAAGGGGGGAATTTTAGAAGGTAAAATAAAAAAAGAACAAGTTAAAAATCACCTAGAAAAGTTAGATGCCTGCAAGTCAACAGGGCCTGATGAAATGCATCCTAGAATACTCAAGGAGCTGATAGAGGAGGTATCTGAGCCTCTAGCTATCATCTTTGGAAAATCATGGGAGACAGGAGAGATTCCAGAGGACTGGAAAAGGGCAAATCTAGTGCCCATCTATAAAAAGGGAAATAAGAACAACCCAGGAAACTACAGACCAGTTAGTTTAACTTCTGTGCCAGGGAAAATAATGGAGCAAGTAATTAAGGAAATCATCTGTAAACACTTGGAAAGTGGCAAGGTGATAGGGAACAGCCAGCATGGATTTGTAAAGAACAAATCATGTCAAACCAATCTGATAACTTTCTTTAATAGGATAACGAGTCTTGCGGATAAGGGAGAAGCGGTGGATGTGGTATACCTAGACTTTAGTAAGGCGTTTGATACAGTCTTGCATGATATTCTTATCAATAAACTAGGTAAATACAACTTAGATGGGGCTACTATAAGGTGGATGCATAACTGGCTGGATAACTGTACTCAGAGAGTAGTTATTAATGGTTCACAATCCTGCTGGAAAGGCATAACAAGTGGGGTTCCGCAGGCGTCTGTTTTGGGACCGGCTCTGTTCAATATCTTCATCAACGATTTAGATATTGGTATAGAAAGTAGACTTATTATGTTTGTAGATGATACTAAGCTGGGAGGGACTGCAACTAACCTGGAGGATAGGGTCATAATTCAAAATGACCTGGACAAATTGGAGAAATGGTCTGAGATAAATAGGATGAAGTTTAATAAAGAAAAATGCAAAGTGCTCCACTTAAGAAGGAACAATCAGTTTCACACATAGGCTGTGTCTACACTGGGCCACTTATTCCGGAAAATCAGCCGCTTTTCCAGAATAAACTGCGAGCTGTCTACACTGGCCCTTGAATTTCCGGAAAAGCAACGATGCTCTACTGTACAAAATCAGCCTCTATTCTGGAAAAACTATTTTGCTCCCGCTCGGGCATAAGTCCTTATTCCAGAACACTGTTCCAGAAAAGGGCCAGTGTAGACAGCCCAGTAGTCTTTTCCGGAAAAAAGCCCCGATCGCGAAAATGGCGATCGGGGCTCTTTTCCGGAAAAGCGCGTCTACATTGGCCACAGACGCTTTTCTGGAAAAAGGGCTTTTCCAGTAAAGCAGCCTGCCAATGTAGACGCTCCTTTTCCGGAAAAACTGAAAACAGAATAGTATTCCGTTTTAAGCATTTCCAGAAATTCATGCCAGTGTAGACACAGCCATACAGAATGGGAAGCGACGGTCTGGGAAGGAGTACGGCAGAAAGGGATCTAGGGGTTATAGTGGCCCACAAGTTAAATATGAGTCAGCAGTGTGATGCCGTTGCAAAGAAAGCAAACATGATTCTGGGATGCATTAACAGGTGTGTTGTGAGCAAGACATGAGAAGTCATTCTTCCGCTCTATCTGCGCTGGTTAGGCCTCAATTGGAGTATTGTGTCCAGTTCTGGGCACCACATTTCAAGAAAGATGTGGAGAAATTGGAGAGGGTCCAGAGAAGAGCAACAAGAATGATTAAAGGTCTAGAGAACATGACCCATGAGGGAAGGCTGAAAGAATTGGGTTTGTTTAGTTTGGAAAAGAGAAGATTGAGGGGGGACATGAGAGCAGTTTTCAGGTATCTAAAAAGGTGTCATAAGGAGGAGGGAGAAAACTTGTTCATCTTGGCCTCTGAGGATAGAACAAGAAGCAATGGGCTTCAACTGCAGCAAGGGAGGTTTAGGTTGGACATTAGGAAAAAGTTCCTAACTGTCAGAGTGGTCAAACACTGGAATAAATTGCCCAGGGAGGTTGTGGAATCCCCATCTCTGGAGATATTTAAGAGTAGGTTAGATAAATGTCTATTGGGGATGGTCTAAACAGTACTGGGTCCTGCCATGAGGGCAGGGGACTGGACTCGATGACCTCTCGAGGTCTCTTCCAATCCTAGTATTCTATGATTCTATGATCAATAGAAACCTTATCAGATGGAAGAGACTTGTCAGGTGATCAACCTGCCCCAGTGGGGGGGGGGGGGAAGGGGTGCTTCTGCTTTGCTTTTGCTGTACCCTGTTGGAAATCAAGTGTTGTTCTACGTGCCTCACTATTTGGGCAGCTGTAGAACAGTATTAGTATCAATCATGGCTGTCTCAGCAGGAGCATTAGGGTCAGATACCCAGCCCGTGTACATCAGTGCAGCGCTGTGGTCTTCAGTGGAAGTTCCCCCCATTTCCACCCCCTGAGGAACTGGCATGTGGTATGAGCTATGCAGGGGGCGTGTTTTGCTCAGTGCCAGTTATGTTGATTGGCAGCCACTGAATGTGTAGGTTGCTCGAGCACTGGCAGACTCGGTTGCTTGCATTGGCACCTGCACCCGCTAAGAATGCTTGTGGCAAAGTAAAATGTGGCGCGTCACAGGTAAGTACCACAGTGGGCCACACTGCCACCCTCCACAAGCCTTTTGGGACATTTTCACAGGATTTTGTGGGACAGTAGTGATTTGCTCAGGGAATTTGGGGCGCTAAGGGTCAAGTTCCCAAGCATGCACCTTTCTCCATCCCATAATGCATTCCACAACCCATAATTTTAACACCATTAAAAAAAAATAAACCTACAAACCTGTATGGATCTTTTCAGTCTCATGTCACCTCTAACAAAGCAGAGTCGTAACAGCTAATTTGGTTCCTGAAGCAAGTCCATCCTTGGCTCGGGCCGGGGTGCTGACGTGGTGTGAGGCACAAGCGAAGACAGCATAGCAGCTGTCTTTTCTGCGCCCCCTCATCTATGCGCCAAGGCAAGTGCCTCTCTCGACTCGCCCTTATTACGGCCCTGTAACAAAAGCAAGGTGCCTGTGGAGCTCAGAACTATTCTCCTGACTGTTGCAAATCAAGGCTGTACTAACTCCTGTATTTGTAGTCCTTCAGGAAGTACTGCAACAGCTAGGCTTACACAGAGGAAGAGCTTCAAGGAGAGTTTGTTTATGGCATAGTGAAAAAAGTCCCAGTTGCTGGTGGCATTCCCAGGGCAGCTGCAGATGAGGGAATGCCACGTCTACACTTGAGAAACAAACACTGGTGAGAACGTTTTGTAATGGCGGGTTGGAGCGATGCACAGTGGCAGCATAACTTCTAGATGAGAAAGGCCACATTCCCAGATCTGTTTACAGGCATGCTCCAGCCCTCCAGTGCTGGGACACCAGAATGAGAGCCACATTTACAGCTGAAAAAGCAAGGAGCAATCGTGCTCTGGTTTGCAACACCAGATTGCTACTGGGCATTGGGAAATCGTTTTGGAATTGGACACTCCGCAGTGGGCGCTGTTGTCATGAAAGTGCCCAGGACCATTCAACACCTCACACAGCGCATAGTCAACCTGTGGAACTCCTTGCCAGAGGAGTCTGTGAAGAATAGAACTATAACAGAGTTTAAAGAGAAACTAGATAAATGAATGGAGATTAGATCCATAAAAGGCTATTAGCCGGGGGTAGGAGTGGTGCCCCTGGCCTCTGTTTGTCAGAGGCTGGAGATGGATGGCATGAGACAAATCGCTTGAACATTGTCTTTGGTCCACTCCCTCCGGGGCATTTGGTGCTGGCCACTGTCAGCAGAGAGGCTACTGGGCTAGATGGACCTTTGGTCTGACCCAGTACGGCCGTTCTTATGTACCTCCTGTTACACAGCACTGTGACTCTCGACCATGTGCAGGAGATAGTGGATGATTTTGCAGCAATGAAGCACCCAAAAAGTGATGGGGCAACAGAAGGAATGTGTATCCCTATTTTAGCACCAGACCACCTTGCTACTAGGTACACCTGCAAAAAAGGGTGACATTTCTGTGCTGATTAGGCCTCACTTGGAGTATTGTGTCCAGTCCTGGGCACCACATTTCAAGAAAGATGTGGAGAAATGGGAGAAGGTCCAGAGAAGAGCACCAAGAATGATTAAAGGTCTAGAGAACATGACCTCTGAAGGAAGAATGAAAGAATTGGGCTTGTTTAGTTTGGAAAAGAGAAGACATGATAGTGGTTTTCAGGTATCTAAAAGGGTGTCATAAGGAGGAGGGAGAAAAATTTTTCTTCCTGGCCTCTGAGGATAGAAAAAAAAGCAATGGTCTTAAACTGTAGCAAGGGAGGTTTAGGTTGGACATTAGGAAAAAATTCCTAACTGTCAGGGTGGTTAAACACTAGAATAAATTGCCCAGGGAGGTTGTGGAATCTCCATCACTGGAGATATTTAAGAGCAGGTTAGATAAATGTCTATCAGGGATGATCTAAATGGTACTGGGCCCTGCCATGAGAGCGGAGGACTGGACCGAATGACCCCTCAAGGTCCCTTCCAGTTCTAGGACTCTAGGACTCAACAATTATACAAGACGTGGGAGGAGCACCAGGGATGTTTCAGTGCTAATAATGTGGGTTGGACAAGGAAGGTGCATGACATATGCATCTTTAACAACACAAGGCCGCCCAGAAAGCTGCAAACAGGGACATTCTTGGTTTGCCATTAGCCATGCGGGTATGCCAGTGATCCAGCCTGCCCTTTGCTTCCCAGTCTCATGAAGCCATAGAGTTGTGCTCAGTAATGGAAGCTTCAGCTACATGCTCAGTAGGCACTGAACAACCAAGGAATATGCTAGTGGTAGACTGAAGGGTTGCTGACATTTTCACTAGCTTAGACCTCAGCGAGAAAAATGTCCCAATGGTTATAGCTGCATGACGTACCCAGCATAACAAAGGGGGGGGAACGGTCACCAGGATGAAGCTGCTGTCCGCTGAATTCGAACAGCTAGGCACCTGAGCTACTACAAGAGCCCAACAGGGAGCTGTGTATTTGAGGGTGGCTTTAAAGTCTCATGCTCACAGTCAGCTGCAATAGTGTTGTCACCTGAGATTGTGTCCGTCTTCTGCTTTGAAATTCTGTACCGTTTGGTTTCTGCCTGATGGAATCTATTCTGTTGTGTCTGCTGAAAATTATAAACACCGCTGAGCCTTTGGGACCGGCTATGAATTTGCATGGTCCTTGTTGACTGTTTGTAACTGTGGCTTGGATTTTCCTGGTGCCAGAGCCATCCCACCCACAGGATTATTTGGGGAAGCTGCACCAGGCCCTGCGCTTTGCGGGGGCCCACTGTGGCCATCTCTACATACCTATGGCCAGCACCCATGGGGTCTAAGGCAGCCTGGGGGATTACCTGGGTTTTCTGGCACAGGGCAGCAACAGAGGTTGCCCGTCCTCCTCCCCCCCACACACACACCCACACACACCACGCAGCAGCAGGAGTTGGAGGAAGCCAGCAGCTTGCTGTGCCCCACTGCCCTCTCCCAGTCCACTGTGCTCTGCTCCGCATCACTGTGTTGGTAGCAAGCAGAGCGACCTGGCCCTGGCCCCATCCAGGTCTAGTCCTCTGAGCTATGCAGGGCTTGAGGGAGCAGAGGGAAGCAGACTGGAGCTGAGGCACTTTGCTTCCCAACACCGGGGTGTGTTGCGGGGGGGGCGAAGAGGGGCTGACCCCTGAAGCTAACCCATGCCAGGCCCCGGGTCGCATAACTCAGGGGAGAGGGCTTCAAAGAAGCAGTGCAATAAAGGTAGAGCGGGGGAAGGGATGGGGCAGAGCAGAGGCGGGAAGAGAGGGGTGGAGTGGGGCCTGGTGCGGGGGCTGCCCTGGGTTCTGCACCCTACTACGGATGGCCTGGCCTGGTACTATGAATTTTGTGGTGCTCGGCGTGCCTTTACAAGTACAGTCTGATTTCTCAAGTGCTGCTCTGCACTCTAATTTGCTGTGAACTAGCCACGATCCTTTGCTTCTGCTAAAAAAGGACTTGATTGCTTGCAAAAATGCTGTGCACAAAACCAAAGTGTGCGTACACACACACGCGCACGACGTCATATACCAGACTCAATGGGGTGAAACCTTCAACATGCCTGCTGAAAAGAAAGTAAACATTTATGGCCATTTGTGTAAACAAAAAAGTAGCTCAGTATAGTCCATCGATGTAACACACACACACACACACACACACACACACACACACACATCCCCCTGTGGTTGTCACAGGTTAGACTATGCAAAGTTGGGTTTTTCCCTGGCATTGGGAGTTAGCAGTCAGAATACTTACGGCCCATGAGGCTATGTGGTGTTGGGGGGTCGGGAGGCAGGGAGCAATGACCATGGTTGGGGTGTGCACATGCAGGGCAAGCAGGGTCATGGTCCAGGACACGAAAGGAGAGGATAGCTCCTCTGGGCCGGGGGGCAGATCCAGCCACCAGGGGGAAGCAAGCTCCTCCAGCCATGGGGAGAGTTGGAAAGGCCAAATCTTCCAGCTGTGCGGGTCATGGGGAGAGCAAGCTCCTTCGGCTGCAAGGGGCACAGAAAGCCACCCTCCCAAAGTGGCCACATTTGCATTCCCATGCATGTCCCTGGCAATGATGTTCTTCAGGGAGTGCTAAGGCCAATTAGTCCAGGATTTTTTGTACCTGAAGATCAGCCGATATCTGCAGCCTGTGGGTTTGCTGCCTAAGACGATCCATTACGTTCTGGTACATTTTCTGCTACTTGTCCTGCTGGGACTCTTTGGCCTTTTTTCCTGCCTTCTCTGTCCTTGTGCATGCTCTCCGTCACTTTGGTCCTCCAAGCTCACCGTCCGGTGCAGCACTGGCTTGAAGGAGCTGGCAGAACATTGCCAGAGGTTGTTGCGAAAGCCAAAAGTATAGCAGGATTCAAAAAAGAGCTAGGTAAGCTCCTGGAGGATAGATCCATTGACGACTATTAGCCAGGATGGGCAGGGATGCAACTCCATACTCTGAGGGTATGTCTAGACTACATGCCTCTGGTTTCATGAGGCATAAGGGATTGGGTCGGCAAAAGCTTCCCCAGCCGACTGATCCGCGTCTAGGCTACCGCGCTGTGCCGGATCAGCTGACTGTCGTCACAGTGCAGCAGCCATGTTTATTTTAATGAAGCGGGGATTATTTAAATCCCCGCTTCTTTGCCTATGCCGGGTAGCCTAATCTACATGCCTCTGTCGCCAGATGCATGTAGTCTAGACATGCCCTGAGTGTCCCTAGTCTTTGTTTAGCAAGAGGCTGGGATTGGTTGACAGGGGATGGATCACTCAATAATTACCCTGTTCTCTTCATTCCCTCTGAAGCACCTGGCATTGGCCACGATCACAAGACAGGATGCTGGGCTAGGTGGACCATTGATCCGATGCAGTATAGCCATTCTTATGTCCTCCCTTTGCCCTCTTCCTGCTCCTCCCCATAAGGAACAGGCAATCTGCAGGCAGAAAGGAGGCACCCCTCAAGGCTGCCACACCATAAGCTGTGGATAAAACTAGACAGACGTGCCATTTGCAGACTCAGCAAAAAGGAGAAGATGAGTTTCAAAACTCCCTTTATTCCCATAAATACTTTTAAGAAGAAATGCTTATGGACAGCGCAGCTTTGGAGTGGCTCAGAACAGCACCACTCTCCAGCTCCAACAGCAGTGGAAAAGACTTGGCAGGAGTATTGATGGAGGGGAGAAATGTTCTGTTGCATGAAGTGTGACAGACCCGTGGCAACTGGTTACAATAGCTTGGTGGAGGGCAGACAGGCGGGCGCTGGATGGTTTTCGGTTTCCTCAGTGAATTGCAGAAACGGCGGGCATGTAATTAAGGCAAGCAGGCACCTGGGGCTAATTAAGAGCTCCCTGAAGCAGCAGGCTAGTCAGGCACCTGCAATCAATTAAGACCCGCCGCAGTATTTTAAAAGGTTTCCCCTCAGGTAAGGGAGGAGGAAGGAGAAGTGTGAAGGACTGAGAGAAGGAAATGTGTTGCTGGAGAGCTGAGAACTGAGAAAATAAAGATGTGCTGAGGCAGGAAAGATTCACTCAGATACCAGGGAGAAGATACTAGGGGATCATTTGGGGAAGGGGCCCAGGGAAAAGGCTGCTGGATTTGGATAGAGGAAAAACCCTGTCCGTTTCTGCTACCTAGAGTCCCTGGGCTGGAACCCGGAGTAGTGGGTGAGCCCAGGTTCCCCCCAGTCCTCCCCACACAACTAAAAAGCCTGCTCCCGGAAAGAGAGGCCTGGACTATGGAGGAGTTTCACCCCAATCCTTTCACTTTGCCAGTGAAGAAAATGGCTCAATAAACTGTGACTCTGGCCTCTAGAAAAAGATAAGAGGCAGTGTGGAGGGTCACAGAGAGCCACTGAGGCATACAATAACCACCTAGAAGTGCAGGACACATGGGGCATGGCCGAAGCTTTGCCACAGAAGTTATACAATTTTAACTCTGTTCCATGGGTTTGAGTCTAAGGCAATAACAGTGAATATTGGTCCGATTTTTCCCAGGTGATCTGGGCTGATATTTCACTCCTGAGCTTCAGCCAGGCACAACAATGCTATTGACACAAAGGAAGGGCATGGTCTGCTCCCCATCCAAGAAAGGAATGAAAATCAGAGGCTAGCTTGCCTTCTGTTTGATCTATCTCCACCTGAGCGCAGGACACTGAATTGATGTGAATCGTGTCATTGCACTGCCATCGTTCTATTCAATAATTTGTTTTGAATTTACCCTTTCTATTTTCTCATAAAACACCAGTAAAGCAATAGACTGACCACAGCGCTATGCCATTCAGGGAGGTGGTTTTACTGAGTCACTGTAACAGGGCATTTACATTGGCACGTGCACCAATAGACCAATGCCAGGTGACTTACATCTACTTAACTTTGTAGCGTAGACCAAGCATTACTGTGGGCAAATGGCATCATTTTGTCAGCCTGTGTTTCTACAATAGGGCTGAGATGGTGTCCATCCCACACAGCTGCCTTTCGGCTTAGTATGGGTCTGCACCTGGAAGGACAGGCAGGATTAAATGAGGAGAAAGCCCAGCTGGGGAGGAGCAGAGAGGGGACTACAAAGGGGAAAGAGGTGGACAGCAGAAAGGGCCTTCCAGAGAAATGCCCATCATTCTTGGAAAGAAGATCAAAACCTAACGTAGAATAGTGAAGATAACATTAAACGAGTACTTATTGCTGGGAATAAATGGAGACCAGGTGGGATTAAAAACTCAAAAAATTCCTTGTGTAAATAGCGTGAAGAAGAGATTAGAGGATCTAAGTGAACAGAACGTCTTAAAAGAAGCCAAAATCTACAGCTATGGGAAAATACTCTCTCGATACCCTGGAGAGAGATGAAATTATATCACAGAATAAACACAAGGAGAAGACTTATTTTCTATACTTTGTATATTTATCAAGCTGTATGTGAAAAGGGAGGGGGGGGGCAAAGAGAAAGGAAGGGGTAGAGTGGGAACAGCTTTCTACATGCCTGCACGTAGAGTCAAAAAAGCCATGAGACTTTTTATCTCAGCTTTATGGCTGAGCTAACAGGGCTATTGATGGCCCACACTGGGCTGAGAGGTGAGGCCAGCTGTGGCTGCCATCCTGTTGAATTCTTTTTCAGGGATACCAGCATTAAGCAATGTCAAGTTGATGGCAGAAATGAGATATTACAGCTAACAAGCCCACTGGAGCAATTGGATGTGCCTATATCCCTAGCATGGGTACCAGCACACGTAGGAATAGCCTGCAATGAACTGGCAGACAAAGAGGCGTGACCAAACTGACCTTGAGATGCCCTTCAGCAAACTGGAAATTAAACAGGAAGAAATGGCAAGATTTGCAGGCGTGTGAATAAGGGCAGGAGGGGGAGTTCATGAAGTTCATCCTACAGCTGAAAGTGCTTATATTCTCCCAGACCCTGAGAATATGAGTGAAGGGGCCCTATTCAAAATGTTAACAGGTCACTGTGGATTAAACTGTAAACTATTTCTAATAAATAAATCCAGGGATGAGCCAGCAAAAAATGTAAGGTCCAGGAAACCATAGAGATCATCTCCTATGGAATTGTAAAGACTCTGCTTGTAGAGGAGATACACCAAGACTTCTGAGTTTTCCTGGTAAGAAAATTTTCTTTGCCAACACCTACCCGGAACGTAAAGAAAACAGGCCCAATGGTTTTAAAAAAAGCTAATCTGCAATTCTTTAAGAATACTTGGAAAGGGGACAGACTTTACCTCAGAACCGATCTATGAAATCCAGTGAATGGCAGTCAGACTCAGGAACTGAGTCTGCTGCAGCACAAAAGCCGAGAAGGAGGTGGCTGCAGAGAGGTTCCACAGTCACTCACTGAGATTAAAGAGAGCGGAGAAACTAGGAGAGTCAAAGAGGAAGCCCGTGAGGAGAATTAGTAAGTAGACAAGTCTGGCAGGAGACCAGGAGAGAGACGAAACAGCCAGTGGGAGTGGAGCAGGCTCCGGGGGTAAGCCCGTGTGAAAGGGCAGGCACTGGGCTTCCAGGGAGAGCCTGGGAGGTGTTCAATGGAGGCACAGCCAGGGGAATTTAAGAATCATGAAAGGCCAAGCCTATGGATGATAGTTAAGAAATTATGAGGAGGGCTCCTAGTCCTAGCTCTGAGTGAATATGTGGAAGGCAAATGCATGAGGGAGGCTGAGTAGGAGGGAGCCCAAGAAGACAGCTGCAAGCAGTCCTTAGTTGCTTGTTATAGGATCCCTGAGCTGGAATCTGTTGTAGAGAGGTCGTCGGTTCTCCTACCACCCTCTGGTCTGTGACATGAGGCTGGAGAAGGGGACAAGGATGACAGAGAGCCCTGAGAAAGAAAGTGAGGCCCATGGAGTCTACAGTCAGAGCCAACGACCTGAAACAAGTTATTGGAACTTGGTTTGTTGGACTTTTTATTACCCTCAAAGGAATGGACTTAAACGGAGACCTGGCTGGATGGAAAATGGCAGGCCGCTGGAGAACCAAAGAGGCTATAAGCAAGGGGTGCCCAATGGAGAGAGAGCCACCCCATGACACCCAGAGATGAAGAGGCATTCTAGAGGCATGCCAACCTCTTCTCAGATGGGTTGAACTCTTTCCATCTAAACTTTTGTTTTTGAAGGAAATTTGGGCTGTCAACATAATGAAGTTTTTCACACACAAAAAAATATTTCCTCCTGCAGAAAATGTGAGGGGGAGGGGGTGTAAAATAAATGAAAACTTTAAAGGGATTTGGGAGGGGGGGGGTTGGATGAAAAATATCAGAATTTTCCACAGGGGCAGGCAGAAAAAGTGTGGAATGCATTTACTGACCAACTCTGTTCTATACTAAGGCCGAGGACTTCCGCGGTGCTGTGCGGCCACCGAGGTCAATGCATTGGACAATGGAAGGGAATCTTTGGAGTAGAGGGGGAGATTGAGGAAGCGAGCAATTAAGTGATTTGCTCAAGGTCAGACAGGAGGGGCACACGCAGGTATAGATCTAAGGCCCCCTGAACCTGGGCCCCTGTGTATGTCAACTAAGTTATGCTTCTCTTATAGTTCACCGGCTCTTATAGGGCAAGAGCCTCAATTTAACAGAGCTCTGCTAATGACCCGTCTGGTGTCAGGGTCTGGCCCTCATCGTTTCCTATCCCAGCACCTCCATCTCCTTTTCCGCATTCAGGATTGTGCATCCAGGCGTAGACAGCGCTGTTGGCAACCCAAGTCTCAGCCAGGGCTCAGCCATCCACAACCCAGCAATATTAAAAGCAGCAGACATCAGAGTCCCAGGAGATACAATTTGGCAGAGATAAACTATGATCTGTGGGCCTGAAGACCTTGAAAAAGTTGACAAACGGCTGTACAAATGGCTTTCCTCTGTCATCCCAGCCATTGGTCAAGGGGAACGACTGCTGACTGATGGGTTGCGTGGTGAGTCTTGATCTGTAATCTGATTGGCAAGCAGCCAATTCTTGTACACACAGCGATAAGAGGGATTTTCAAATACTCACTTGCAGAGATTTTTGCCAAGAGGTTTAATGCTATTATCCAGTTCTCTCTGTCCAGGAACAGTCTTTGATCAGCTCTGCTTTCGGCCTGTGCCAATAAGGGACAATTTGTATCCATGTGCTCTCCAGGCCAACTCATTAGCTGGTGCCAAGGGCCATAGCTCATTTGGCCCAGTTGACCTCAATAGAACTATGACCCTGGCCTTTTTCTCTCCTGTTCCTTCCCAAATCCAGCCCCGCTACATCTAGGTAAGTGCTGGTGGAAGGTGCCAGATGGACAGCCCCAGAGACAGATGTCTTCTGTTCAACCACCCTGAACCTGCCTGGCAACTGTGCAAGCTTAACTTGTAAGCTCTTGGGGGTAGGGGCCAGTCTTTTGCCCTCTGTATGTATGTAACACCAGCAGATCCTGCTCATCAGTGGCCAGGATTGACCCTGGGACCTCGGGAGCTAAAGGCATGAGCCTCTACTTCATGAGCTAAAAGCCCCTTTGCTCTTAGCTAAGGCTGTAGCAGACTCAGTCATCGCTAAGGGGTCTTGCTGCCACTAGAGGGAACAGAGCACCACACCCAGGAAATGTGTGGGTTACATGTTCAGCACCTACCACAATGAGCCTTGCCCCTGTGCAGGGCCTGTTGTTCTAACCACAGCACAAAACCAGAGAGTAATACTGACTCTAGCCCCGCCTATTGTGTCACCAGAACTGAGGCATCGCCTGCAGACATGGGATCTTTGTGGCCCATTAAACCGTTGGCGTCTTTGCTGTGATTCCTAACAAGGGTCAGTTATGAGCAACACGAATGATTACAGGTCTAGGAAACAGGACTGACGAGGGAAGGCTGAAAGAACTGGGTTTGTTTGGCTTAGAAAAGAGAAGACTGAGAGGGGACATAATAGCGTTTGTAAAAGGGCGTTACAAGGAGAAGGAAGAAAAATTGCTCTTCTTGGCCTCTGATGATAGGAGAAGAAGCAATGGGCTTAAATTGAAGCTAGGAGGTGGTTTAGGCTGGAAAAACTTCCTAACCGTCAGGGTGGTTAAGCACTAGAATAAGTTGCCTAGGGAGGTTGTGGAATCTCCATCACTGGAGATATTTAAGAGCAGGTTAGACAGACATCTATCAGGGATGGTCTAGATGGCGCTTGGTCCTGCCGTGAGGGCAGGGGACTGGACCGGATGACTTCTGAGGTCCCCTTCAATTCTAGGATTCTATGATCAACTGCTATGGTGGTTTTTTCAGGGTCCGCTAGACCCAAGCCACTGAGTCACAGTCAAGGTCTCTCAGTGTCCTGGGCCCAGGGCCACTAGGAGATCACCTGACTCGCTGGGACGTAGGCTCCACCCCTCGGGCACAGTGGAATGCAACTCCCGGTCAGAGTGGGGGGCTGCATGTTTCAGGTTTGGGAAGCCCTGTGGGATCCTCTGGTGACAGCTGGTAGGGGAGTGCGAAGCATTTTGGTTTTTATGACTCAGCGACAGTGTGGGGAATGCAAACACAGGACTTACAACCGCGGGGTCATGACAGAGATAAACACAAGGTTGATATGCTTCCCGCAGCGTAACAATCAGAAGTGGATTTACACTGACCTGCCTCCCCACCCCACCGCCGTTCTGAATCCCAATTGGTGGGACTGTACCTTTAAAGTAGCCAAGATTTAGCTCCTGTCCTGAGTGATGATGGGAGACTGTGGCTGATCCTGCCTGCTTTCCCTGGGCACCTGTGAACATTGGCATCTGTTTGGATAAAAGACCATTCATTGATTTACCTGGGACAGTGTCGCTGGCCTGAATTAAGCAGAATCTGAAGAAACACACGTTCAGCTCAGAGATGGCCCCAGCACCTCCTCCCAGAAAACTAGGCTGGTCCTGGTACGGCCATTCTCCTCATGGGAAAGCCATATTTGGGCAGGTCTATGTAAGGGATGGTTTTGAAGATCTGCAGAATACCTACAGGTATGGGGCCAGATGCAACCCTATGGGCTGTGCCGAGCCACATGTCGAAAACGCTGGGCTGGAAGGGGGCAAACTTTCTGCCCTGCTCCCATCAAGCCTTTGGCGCTCACACAGATCCTCCATGGTCAGAGCCATGTAGGTGGCAAGGCCTACGCTCAAGGGAGCGGTCCATGCGTTTTTAGCACACCTCCTCTGCTCCTGGAGCCCAGTCTCTTGTAGGGGATACCCTCACTCTGAGCAGAAATAACCTGGTTGGAGGACTGTAGCCAAAGGAGGACACAGAGTCATATTAACGCTGCCTTAGCTGGATTGAGATGCTCCTGTATCCAGGCTATGAGGGAAATCCTGCTCCTGCAATCAACTGAATACAAGGGCTGGGGGAGGAAGCTTATGTGAATGGTAAGAAATCAGACACCTCTTCCCCATCTCAGTATGTGGGACACTTCATTACGTACCGGCCATAGTAGCAACTGCAGGCCAGTGCCTGTGTGGACACCAGTTTGGGGCCAGCGATTCTGTTCTGTGCACTACGTCAGTCTGCCTCCAAAGCCCTGCAAAGCGTTTGCCTTTGTTGCTTGCCCCAGATGCAGCCGTGACAGCTTTCCTGCTGCAGGCTGTGGTCTGAAGGGGCAGAATCCAGGCATAAATGGCTCCCTTTCCATATTGTTTATTGAGATCAGGTGGCTGTAGCATCAGCCCACCCAGTTTGCTTGTTACTAGTTTACCTGGAGACATCCTATGACTTTTAGGGAGGGATGTTACTTCCCGCCACCAGAGTAAGAAAAAGGAGATCGGATTGTGCATTAGCTCTCGGAGCCAATATACAGAAGCACACGTTGAAAGCGATGGCTTCTATTTGGGCTAACTCAGAAACAAAATGAGGCCAATGGGCTTTGGAAGAAGGACAATTCTGTGACGTCACTGTGGAAAAAAGAAAAGCAACGCATGCTGGCAAGTGGTTGACTCCGGCACCCTAGGCTGAGGTGACCCTTATGACTCAGGTCTCATAATAGACTACAGGAGACCCTCGCGATTCGCGGAATCGCTATTCATGGTTACGCATATTCGCGGGTCTCTGGTCCCAGCCGGGGGCGGGGAGGTTGCGGAGGCTGGGAGCCACAGTAAGTTCTCCGCAGCTGCCAGGAGCCATGGTGAGTCCCCGACGGCTCCTGGCCCCTGTGGTGTGTCTCAGTGGCAGTCTGCATCCAGCTATTTGGGCCTGGAGTTTTCCCTGTATCTGGTCTCTGCATTTAAAGGGAATATCTGCTGCGCCAGCGCAATGTTGCTTACTCTGAAAGGGACATTTGGAAAGAAATGCAAGTCCTGCGAGGTGTGTAGGAAGGAACAGCTAAAGGAAATGGGGTGAGCAGGGCCATGGATCACCTTCCTTTATTAAAGAGGGGACAGTTCTTGCTTCAGGAAGCTGGAGGGATGGTAGACAGAATGATGCTAAATGAGGAAGCGTTGGGGGCCTGTCAGCCATGAGGAAGCACCTAGGATTATTGGCGGTGACCTAAAAGCAACGTCTTTAGGGCACTTCCTTTGGGGTTGGAAATACACATACAGCATAGTCCTCAGGCCCGTGAGCCTGGCTCAAGTCCTGGTTCCTTGAGTAGGTGACATTAAGCAGGAAGGTAAAGACCATGCAGGGCCAACAACCTCCATGGGCCCTTGGACAAGGTGGGGAAGGGGCCTCCATGCTCCCAGAAGAGACAGGACCTCTGGGAGAAGGGGGGGACCCAGAGCGAGCCACGCCATGGAGCTGCCCAGAGCATGCCACACTGCCTGCTCAGCCTTTGGAACTGCCTGGAGCACGCCAGGGGGTTCTGTAAAGCTGGAAGGATTTGATTCTATGTAAACACTTTCAGTTTCTGCTCCCATGGAATTGCTGGCCTCCTCGATGTATTGAGGTTATATGCCCATTAGGAAATCACCAAGGCCATCTGCAAAGCCTACCATTTTGAACTGGCATGGGGGTAGATTGTCACCAGTGACTGACAGGAGGAAGATTCTGTAGCTCAGACTTTTACATGGTGTCCTGGCTAATCCAGACGTACCTGCCAGTCAACAAGAGCCAGCTGAATGAGCCGATCTGAACACCTTGCCTCAATAGGGCAGATGAAACTGGAAAATTAAGATACATGCCTTGCCCTTCATCTCCACACTAAGCAGAGAAGAGTTAGCTTTACCAATGGAGCAGAGATGCCCAGTTGAAAATTCTTCCGTTTGTAATAATCTCCAGGAGCTACTGAAATCCCATAGCCTCCCGGGATGATGGCCTGCAGTCCTTTAACTAGCAACTTCTGCATCCAGGTCTGCCATTTGGCAGATGCAAAGAAAGAAAGAAAACTGATCTCCTCCCTGAAATGCACTGAAACAATGGAGGAGTGGCTGCAAACTTTGTTTGGTAAGTTTCAGAGGGGTAAGCCATGTTAGTTTGTAATAGAAAAAACTTAAAAAGCAACTAATAGTCCTGCAGCACCTTAGAGACTAACCAAAAATGTAGATGGTATCATGAGCTTTTGTGGGCACAACCCACTTCTTCAGATGAATGGAGTTTAAGGGGTCCAGGTTCCAAATAAATAACAGAGGAAGAGAGGGGATGGGGAAGAAAGGAAAGGAGGAAAAATGGAAAAAGAATAGTCAATTAGGGTGTGTCTAGACCACAGGGTTTTGTCGACAAAACTATACCTGCGTCTACACTACCGCTGCGTTCTGTCGACAGTAAGTCAACAGAACGCGGAAGTTTTGTCGATGGTGGTAAACCTCATTTTATGAGGAATAACGCCTTTTTTCGAAAGTACTCTTTCGAAAAAAGGCGCTACTGCATGCAAACTGTGCTTTTTCGAAAGAGAGCGTCTACACTCTCTTTTGAAAAGCGGCCTGCTTTTTCGACAGAACTGGTTGCAGTCTAGACGCTCTTTTTCAACAGAGGCTTTGTCAACAGTATCTGTCGACAAAGCCTTTGTCGAAAAAGGCGTGCAGTCTAGACGTAGCCTTAGAGTGTCCATGCTAAATGAAGCCGATAGAGAGGGTTCTAAGTATCTGGTGTTTGGTTTTTTATGTCCTTAGCAGGTGGAATGTAGCAGGTGATCCAGTTAAGGTCTTTCTTTAAACCTCTATTATAGGTATCAAATTTGTAAATGAAATTAAGCAGCTTACCTTCTAGCTGGTTTTTGAAATGGGCTTGTAATAATATGGAAACTTTGAGATCCCATAATGAGTGCCCGGGCACTCAGCTACATTTTTGTTAGTCTCCAAGGTGCTGCAGGACTATTCATTATTTTTTCAGGTTTCTTTGTTTGATATATTACCCAGCGGTTACTCAGCCCAGACTCCAGGCACCACTTTGAGTGATTGTTTTGGAGTCTTGTTCTTTTGCCTAAGAACCACCACACAAGCCATTTCTTCCAAAGTTGCTACTTATTATCATGAGGTCAGTTCAGGTATACAGGACTGAAATCAGCGTCTCAGAGCAGGGAACGCCCACGCAGTGCACGGTACTCAAGGTGTGCCACATGTCTCTGGGAGGTATGTCTGCAAGGTGTGTAGACATGCACAAGCTAGCGTCGATCTAGCGACAAACAGCACTAAAGGCACAGCAACAGGAGCAGGGACACATACCCAGGGTATGGCAGATGACCCTGTGAGGCTGCCCGAGCTTCACTGCTATTTTTACAGTGCTACCCAGATCCAAAGAGGCATGATGATGTCCACCCAGGCTGCGGACACACCTCCTGAGTGCCGTGTAGACGTACCGTAAGACTGAATCACTTGCTAAGCTCACATAAGTCCATGGCAGAGCAGAAAATTGAACCGAGGTCTTCCCCAGTCTAGGCTAGCATCTTAACAACTGTACCATCATTCCTCCCTTGTTGGGCTCACCCCCCAGAACACCTATCCCAGGTTTTACAATGAGCCCGTCACACGCTGGGGAGGTCAGCCAGGAAAGTGCAAACATGATCAATATGGATGGATCCAAGTTCCGTCCCTTGCCGCAGAGCCTCAGTGCCTTGGTTTAAGAAACTCCCTGGAGCAATGGACACGACACTGGCTGGAGACCTAATGTGGCCTCTTGCAGAGTGAACGTGGGTGAGATGGGCAGGTTCACTTCACTGCCAGGGCAGGAGGGACACGCAGACACTAAAGGCTAAGCAACATCTGCCTACGTGCAGAGGTACTTGGGGAGGGATGTGCAGAGAGTGCATTTGCTCCCTAATACTCCCACACGCAAGCATCCATAATGAAGCCACCTAGGTTCCCAAGAGCACACAGGGAAAGGGGCAGTGCTGCAGAGAGCATGGAAGGGGAGTAACTAGGGCTCTAGCACAGTGTTTCTAAAAGTTTTTAAGACCGAGGAACACCAAATAATATATTTTTTCATGAGGAACACCGAGGATTTTTTTGTTGAGAAAAAAGAAGCCCCCAGGGAAAAGTTGAGCCAAAAAAGGAGGCTTTCCCCTTTAAAGGTGACCATTCCCCAGAGAAAAGTTGTTGAGGAAAAAAAAAAGGAGGCTTGCCCCTTTAAGGGTGGACATTTTGAATTCTGTTCTCTCTGCAGCACACCTCCGACTGGTGTGCTGCGGAACACACTTTAAGAAATGCTGCTCTGGCCCTACTCTTGTCCACGCCAACGTGACTGGTGTGTATATCCCAGTGCTGCTGGAAGCCTCTATCTACTCCAAGCCTCTTCAAGCAGGACCCTGCCACTCACACGCCTCTTCCTTTCTGCCTCTCTCTCCTCAGGCCCCCAAAATTGCCTTTGGGTCGCTGAATCCTGAGGGAGCGAGCCCCTGGAGGTGGTCATGAGCCAAGCGCACTGCAGACTGAAATGGACAGAAATCATTTCTGCTTCACTATAGGAAATCTAAAGAACCACCAAAGAAATAGAGCCTCAGACTATGAGACAGCATAGCCCTGTCTAGCAATGGACCCTACTCCAAGACAGACGTGTTTTCTAAAAGCTTCCATCTAGCCCACTGGCACCATGTACATATCTGTATCTGACTAGAGCAATATAGTTTTGGAAAGTGATTATGGGGATTATAATTCCAGAAACATTGTACTATAAAAGGAGGGAGTTTATTCAAGTCTCTTCTAAATTCAAGCCCAAGCAGAACTGGTTAGGTTTTTAAATCCCAGTCCTTGTCCTCTCTGAAGGTAAAACCCTGTCTGACATCAGGTTGGATGCATTTCCCCAAAGAGTTATGGGCTGATCCACGCTACTGTCTGATGAAGATGCACTAGGCCGATGAGAGAGCGTTTCCCCATCAGCATGGTAACGCCAGCGGAGCAAGAGTTGAAAGCTATGTCCGAGGGAGAATGTCTCCTGCTGACTTAGCGCTAGCATGGTGCTTGCATAACCCAGGGAGGTGGCTTTTTCACACTCCTGAACGACGTCAATTACATCAACTTAAGTGGTAGTATAGACAAACTGCAAGTGAATTGACCAAGGTAAGAGCCAGAAACTGAACTCTTGAGTGCCTGAATGGTGAGATCACCCTCCACCTCCCTGCCAAGTGCCTGAATTGTGGGCACTCATCTGGGCTCTTTAGTTACCCAAATAACCATTTCAGGCAACCAAACGGTCTGATTTGCTCATGCAGGTTCAGGATTTAGGCACCCAATTTAGGTGCCCAACTTGGAAAGCTGGACTTTGGAAGAAGAAAGTAACGAATGAATGGAGGAAAATGACAAGCAATGAGGTGGCATGGACGGCCCTCAACTATTTTTCTCCCTTAATTTGGGTCTGATCCTGAGAGGTGCTAACTGCACGCAGCTCACACTGACTTACCGGTGTATCTCGTCTTCCAAATCCCGACTGCAAAACACCTGGGAAAACTGATTCGCAAACAACAAAAAAGAACAACCTTGCGAACAGGGCGATGGTTCACTAATGAGGCAGTCAGCTTTAAAGCTAGCTCTTTGGAGGGCCTGTCTTTCTGTTCTGCACTCTGACAGCACTAGCACAAGAGAGTCCTGGCCCAGGACTGGGAATTGTAGGCACTGCTGTTAATGCAGTTTATAAATAATCACCCAAAATCCCCAACCACAGCCAATGCCCTCCAACCTCTTACAGGGGTCTCTCTCAGACAGCCACTTGCTGTGACAGTTGGTGGTTCTCCTACCCAATACTGACCCTCGGGGCAATGAGATGCAGCGCTGCGGAAATGATTGATTTATCAGTTCTCAACAATTTAAAAAAATGTTTTGGGTCTGTCCAAACAGTTGGGCAACCAGCCGTGGTCAGAGCAGAAACAGGAGCAGTCCCAGCCTAGGGCGGAGACAGGTGCAGGCTGGAGCAGAAGTAGTCTGTCAGGGTATGTCTACACTACCCCGCTAGTTCGAACTAGCGGGGTAATGTAGGCATACCGCACTTGCAAATGAAGCCCGGGATTTGAATTTCCCGGGCTTCATTTGCATAAGCGGGGAGCCGCCATTTTTAAATCCCCGCTTGTTCGAGCCCCGTGTAGCCGCGCTACACGGGGTTCGAACAAGCGGGGATTTAAAAATGGCGGTTCCCCGCTTATGCAAATGAAGCCCGGGAAATTCAAATCCCGGGCTTCATTTGCAAGTGCAGTATGCCTACATTAACCTCCTAGTTCGAACTAGAAGGGTAGTGTAGACATACCCCCAGAACTACCAAGCAGCTGGAAGTATCCCCTTAAAGGTAGCAGCGCTGATCGGAATGGAGTGGCTGCTTTCATTAGGCGCATATATACCTGCCTTGGGTCACATGGCTAGATCCTAGCTAGTGGATTGGCTGTACCCTTAGAATATGCAGATATTTACTTCAGACAACACACCAGGCTCTGAACACTCATCACCAGGCCAACTGGAAACAAAATCTTTTTTTGGCAACAAAAAAAAAAATAGTTTTGTTTTTCATGGAGCGTTGACCTTTTGAAAAAATACAAATGGCCCACATTTCCAAACACAAACGTGTTTCAAATGGAAAACTCAAGACGTCTTGACTTTTGTGGGAATGTTCTTCTCCGTTTTCAGCCAAAACAATTCAGCGACTCTGACCTGAATTTGCTAAATGGTTTGTCCCACCCAAATGCACATTTTTTTGGCCAGGGAAAGGTTCATCCGGAGAATTTTGGGCAGTTCTTGTGAGAATTCCCTTCATGCCTCATGCAGGCGTCCCCCACATGCAGGGATACACAGGACTGCTTGCCAGAATATTTCTCACCAGAAACAAGTGCAACCCACACACTTCCTCAGAGCGCTATACCGGCACGCAAGGACTGGGGAGAGCACTTCCTCCCCACCACCTTACCTGCAGGGCGTTGCTTATCCTGCCTTCCACTGAAACAGCCTGCGTATTGGCAATCCCTCTGCTCCCAGAGTAGGGGGGGAACTTGATACCGCCACCCTGCCCTCCCCAAGTCAGCATACCCCTCTACCCACTGACTAGAACAGTTGAGCCAGTGTGAAGGGCTAATGACTTATCACTGGTGGAGGCTGACAGCAAATTACTTCCCCTCCTTCCAGAGCAAGGGGGACAGAGGAGTGGAACTATAATTAAGGGACTAAGTCCCAGTGCCTCTCCTAAGGCTGCTTCGGGAGTGGTCCAATTTATATGGGACCCTTAGCTAACAGCTGTGTCGAAAGGCAGAATGGAGCCCTTAGCCTGCGAGCTGACCTGCCAAGAATGCATCCTGAGATGGTTCGATCAGCTGGCTTTTCAGGAGGGGCCACATGATTCATAACTGTGGGACATTGCAGGGTTTTTTGCTCTTTTGGTTTTCACTGCTTCCTGGATTCCTTCCCAGAAAATGCTCTTTTGCAAATTTCTTCAAATCTGCACACGAAACAGGATCCATTGGGCTTGCTAAATTACAGCATTCATGAGTTGGTTCTACTTTCATTCCATCATTAATTCTCCGGTAAAGAAACATCCCCTTTTCATCTGTGTCTTTGATCTAATTACAGCTCAGTGCTGCACGACAGTAGTGCCTTCCAGCGAAGGATCCCAATGCATTAAGCAACTTTCATGAAACAAGCCTCAACTTGGAAGGGAGATGGGTTATCAATCTCATTTTACTGATGATCTGCCCAAGGTCATGCAAAGAGTCCGTGCAGGAGTGGGAATCAAACCCCACAACCCTTTATACCTAGGGTGCTGACTTTACCACAGGCCCAGCCATCTTCCCTCATGTGATATGGGAAATATGAACATCGCTTCACAGTTCCAAGCTTTGCACTAAGATGACCCACCAGCTGCATTTTGTCATTTGTGAGGACCTACCATTCCACTCGTACAGTACACGTGCGTGTGTGCGCCCATGTCTCTATAAATACTCTGGACTATTTTTCATTTTTAAAAATATGAAAGAAAAAAGAAAACTACAAAATCAGACACTTTCCACATGGCTAGCTCCCTTCCCCACATCCTGCTTCCCTCTCTCCTCACCAGCACCCCACTTCTCCTTCCCCTGTTGTCCCCTCTCCAGCACCTTGACCCCTTCCCCCCTCAGCCTGGCCTGGCCTCCACCCCCTGCTGCTCAGCTCCTTCCAGAGCCCTTGCTTTCACTCACCCAGCCTCCCCCCCCCCCCCCCCAACATGGGCAGAGAACTATAACAGGGCTCCTGCTACACTCTTGTGGCTTGAGGCCCTCACTCCTCTCAGTGAGAATGGACGACAGGCCCAAAATGGCCTGTTTTTGTGCCAGGAGACAATTTGCCTCTCCCAGTTCCTTTCAGGTCGGGGTGCCAGAAACAGAGACCAAACAGCACAGAGTCTCCTCACAGCGAAAGGCCTCACAGTCCCAGTCTTCCCTGCATCAACATGTGGACGGGACCCCTCCTGCTACCGGCTTCCCTCTTTGGCCTCATGGGATCTCCAAGACAAATCTAAGTGGTGCTGCAGCCTGGTGCACCGGGTCCATGGGGGTCGCGGGACAAACGGCCCTTCCTAGGCGGCCCTAGCAGAGGAGAGAATTTCCGGGGAGTAGTGAGAGGTGACCTGCCTGGACCTTTCCCATGACCCTCTGGGGCCCAACATCTGAAAAACACGGGTATAGACCCCGATTTAGTGGGAGTGAGGACAAAAGCGACATTTGGAAGTATAGGGTTATTGTACCCAGGTGTAGTTCCAGTTTCCAAGTTTCAGGGGATAAGATGCTGCCCAGGTTTATTTATTGAATGTCACATACAAATTGGGATCTCTCGCTCTTTGCCAGGGTTTCTCCCCATCCCCCCTTTCTTTCAGATCAGTTACAAAAACATTGACAACATTTCAAGCACTGTACAACTGGATTCAGCTGCTAGACTCTCTCCCTGGTCATAATTCTAGAGTGTCAGGGTCACAGACAGTTCTAGGCTGTCGATGCTTCTTTGCAGGAAAAAGCAGGAAAAAACTGGCAGGGAGTGGAAACTAGTGGCAAGCAGATTAGAAACCTAGCGTCCTATTTATAGACTAGCAGCAGACTTGTCAGAGTAACTAACCCTGCGGTGCATCAGTAACAGTTTAACCTTTTCAAGTCCTGACCACAAAAGGATGGTAAATGGGGAGAAAAGAAAAACAAACCCACATAATATCCCACATCAGACATGCACAGAGGCATTACTCTGAAGCATGAGTGAGTCATGCAGCCAGTGGGAGCAGGGGCTGTCTCGTTGTATAATAGACAGGCACCAGATGCAATTACTGTATGAATGACATACACCAGTGCACTGGGCTAGGACAAGAACTGTGTTTCAGCACCACATTTCCTTTAGCTATCACTAGTCGTAGGCCCCATAACCACCCTGTGGCCTCCGATCCCAAGAGGGAATATCCCATACTCAAAGCCAATGAAATCGACTTTGGTCAGACTATAGAGCTGGAAGTTGAGTTCTGGGCTCTATTCCCATTGCTGCTGTGGGACCTGGGACAAGTCACTGGATCCTCTGCAGCTCATTTTGCCTAAATGTGAAGTGTGGAGAATATTATTTGTGGGCTGTAAAACAGCTAGGATCCAGCCCACGCTACCTATGTCTTGCAGGGATGCTGGCAGAGATCTTCTGAATCATCTTCTGCCAACCCACCTGGTCACTTGTCGGAATGGCCAGCAAAATCGCAGTGTGGTGCCCCCATGAGAGCTCCTCCATCCTACTCACTGTGCCACCTGGCCACCTACCAGCAAGAACTGCAGTCCCTTTGGCTGCTGCTCTTCACACACCTGGCGGGAATGGATGCATCAAGATCCCCGGATAAGAGGAGCCGCATACAGGCAAAGGATGACGATTCCAGAAACAAGCCCAGAGTTGCAATATTCACTCCTGGATCCAAGTTCCCCAGAGCGGAGGCGTGTTCAGGCTCAGTTGACTGGCCCAGACCCAAAGTGCACTGACACCTTTGGAATGTGGAGCGGTGAACCAGCCTGGAAAAGAGAAGGCAGTCAGAATATCAACACAAGAGAAATCAAACACAACATGCTGTCTCGGAGATCCAAAGGAGTTCAGAGGACTTTGCTCAGTCCTCTTATGGACAAGACTTACCTAATGAGCTGAGTAGAGAATCAGATCCCTCCTACAGATTCTCAGAGAGTAGTTATTAATGGTTCACAATCCTGCTGGAAAGGTATAACAAGTGGGGATCCGCAGGGGTCTGTTTTGGGACTGGTTCTGTTCAATATCTTCATCAACGATTTAGATCTCGGCATGGAGAGTACACTTATTAAATTTGCAGATGATACCAAGCTGGGAGGGTCATAATTCAAAATGATCTGCACAAACTGGAGAAATGGTCTGAGGTAAACAGGATGAAGTTTAATAAGGACAAATGCAAAGTGCTCCACTTAGGAAGGAACAATCAGTTTCACACATACGGAATAGGAAGCAACTGTCTAGGAAGGAGTACGGCAGAAAGGGATCTAGGGGTTGTAGTGGACCACAAGCTAAATATGAGTCGACAATGTGACACTGTTGCAAAAAAAGCAAACATGATTCTAGGATGCATTAACAGATGTGTTGTGAGCAAGACACGAGAAGTCATTCTTCAGCTCTACTCTGCGCTGATGGGGCCTCAGTTGGAGTATTGTGTCCAGTTCTGGGCACCACATTTCAAGAAAGATGTGCAGAAATTGGAGAAGGTCCAGAGAAGAGCAACAAAAATGATTAAAGGTCTAGAGAACATGACCTATGAAGGAAGAATGAAAGAATTGGGCTTGTTTAGTTTGGAAAAGAGAAGATTGAGAGGGGACATGATAGCAGTTTTCAGGTATCTAAAAAAGTGTCATAAGGAGGAAGGAGAAAAGTTGTTCTTCCTGGCCTCTGAGGATAGAACAAGAAGCAACGGGCTTAAACTGCAGCAAGGGAGGTTTAGGTTGGACATGAGGAAAAAGTTCCTAACGGTCAGGATGGTTAAACCCTGGAATAAATTGCCCAGGGAGTTTGTGGAATCTCCATCTCTAGAGATATTTAAGAGTAGGTTAGATAAATGTCTATCAGGGATGGTCTAGACAGTACTGGGTCCTGCCATGAGGGTAGGGGACTGGACTCTATGACCTCTCGAGGTCCCTTCCAGTCCTAGTATTCTATGATTCTTTAATCCAGCCTTTACAATTCTACAGGACTCATGTTATTAATATATTAAGTAGTTTGAAAGGCTTATAGAAAAGCTGTCACACTGTATGTGTTTTAGAGGGATTTCTATGAGACCCTATTGGATCTGTATCCAGAACCCTATAAAATTCACCCCAGCAAACTCTATAGAGGACACCATTATTTTTCAATTTTACAGCTCCTCTGCACTTCTAAGTTCCAGCAGTGGGATGGGTAGCAAAAGAGCTATAATGATGTGAGAGGATATTCTTGCAATACTTCCAGCTCCACTGAAAGTGAGAATTTCAGAATTACCTCCTGTGCGCCTGAGGTTTCCAGTACAAGAGATTCAGGGCAGCTGTCATGCCCTCCTCCCCCAGCATGCTTTATGAAAATGGGCTTCTGAATACAAGGCATAACATGAAGGCTCTTTATGTAAAATGTGTCATGTAATCTATCATTCCAGAGCCTGTGATCCCCTGGAATGTGTAGATTCTATTTGTGTATATGTATCTTACTTGTATATGAAGTTAGAAATATTAAGTGGGAATCTCTTTTATTAGTATACAAGCCATTAATGATATTTTAGGAACTTGACAGCTCAGTGATCAAGTCAACAACCTGTGAATGTTTCATTTCTCTAAATTGTGATTGGCCCAACAAAGACATATGACCAGGCCACCTTGATGCTGAAATCCATTTTGGGTCTGGTACTTTTCCACGCAAGGTGAGAAAAGTTCAAACTGAACACAAAGAATTCCCGCCTTGGGCAAAAAGGATATAAAGGAGGGAAACCAAATAATAGAGGACGTTGCCAGATGCCAAGAGACCTTCCCACTTATCACCTAAGATGCCTGCTGGAAACATCTAAGACTGAAAGGGGAAGGATCGGGCCCAAGCTAGGAGGCTGCCCAGCTTGTGAAATAAACCATTAGAACAACTGTTAGGATAAGAATGTGCATGTGACAAGTTCCATAGTGTATTAGAATTAGCTGGAGTGATTTGTTTATTTTGGCTTAGTAACTTACTTTGATCTGTCTGTTGTCACTTGCTAACACTTAAATCCTATTTTTTGTACTTAATAAAAACACTTGTTTATCATCAAGTCCAATGTAAATAATTACTACATGGCTGAGGGAAGAACAACCACTGTGCATATCTCTCTTTCATTGATAAAGAGCGAACTTAGAAGCTTTTTCTGTGTTCACACAAAGACAGACAGATTTATTTGGGGTTTTGGTCCCTTTTGGGGGTTGTACCAATGGCCCTATAGCTGAGCCCTCCTGGAGCTGAGCTGATTCAGTGTCTGTGTTGCTGTGCTATGGGGTGGTTACCCCAATTCTGTGGCTTCACTGAGGGAGACCAGAGCTTCTGGCCAAGGAGGACAGGGTGGTGGGGAGCCTAGAGGGCAGGAAGACAGGCTCAATGGCTTAATCAGCACATCAGGTGACAATCCCAAGGGGACTTGATTCAACCCATCAGATTGGGCATCTGCACTTCTAGGGTGTTTATCTGAATCCAAGGTCCAAACATCAGGGGTTGAGCCCCTCTGGGTTATAAGACGTGTGGGAAAAGGTGGCCACAATTCAGAGGAATGTCTGATCTAAATGTTAAGTACTTAACTCAATGAATAAAGATCATGATGGGAGGGTGGCAAGAGCAAAGGTACTAGGGAAGAAGGAAAAATAAGAGACATCAAGGCCAGTGCAACCGAGTCATTGGGAGAGCATCAGTTTTGAAGGGGGAAACGCCTCAGATAGGACCAGATTCATATTGATTTGAAGGGCAGTCCCATCTGACACATCATTTATATCTACATGCATCTGACGAAGTGGGTCTTTGCCCACGAAAGCTTATGCTCCTACACTTCAGTTAGTCTATAAGGTGCCACAGGACTCCTCGTCGCTTTTGCAGATTCAGACTAACACGGCTACCCCTCTGATACTTGACATCATTTATATCGTTCCTCTTCTTTTTGTCTGATGGTTTCCACAAGCGTAGGAGTATCTAGAGCCAGTGCAGAGATCGCTGGAGGGAAGTGAGTTCTGCGTTGTATTCAGAGGCTAGCAATAGGTCCCTTTCTTACAACAGACTCACATCCAGGGCAGGCTTGTGCAGGGTTTCCACATGGCCTGAGCAGGAGAAGTCGCATTCTGAGAACTTTTTGCACTTTGCTGCCAGAATTCTGGTAGCTCATACATGCAGTGGCGCTATATCGAGGAACTTTTGGACTGAGGAAATTAGCAGACAGAACACTTAAAACATGCCCCAGTCAGCACAAAATTGTCACAGGGTTCTATTGGAATTGTGGAGTAAATTGGACTCTAGACCCTTTCACATCTCTCTGGCCACCTCTACCCCGGCACGGGGCGATTGAAGGGGCTGCTGGCTAAAGCTGTGGGAAATGAGTTTCATGTCCTCAGCATCGTTCTCAGTCTGCATCACTGGAGCCATTGCTACTACACCGGGTGGAATCCTTACTGGCCCGCTTTGTGAGGCCAAGTTTGGCCTGGGCCAGGGAAGCTGGCCTATTGCCCCAAGCAGTGTTCCCTGTAAGCTGAGTGCTTGGGTGGCAACCCAGGAGAGATTCAAATGCCACCCAGCTGATTAGCAGAGCGCCCACAGACAGTGGCATGTGTTTCAGCTGGTGCACGTGTTTCGGTGGACATAACAAAATTGATTCTGCACATGGACAGAAAAAAAAAGAGAGGGAACATTGGCCAGGAGTGCCACGTGTCTCCATTCTGGTCCCTCTACGTCAGGGATGCGGCATCTCAGCAGGAGGGGGGGCTGAGAAATTTTTCCTGTTGTGTCTGCTTTGTGAGTAAGCCGAGACCCCCACTGTCTCCAGGCCTCTCAAGCTAGCTCCTATCAGCAACTCCTTGCTGGTTTCACACAAGCCATTTTTCTGAGCTGATTGCTCCCTTTCTAAGGCTGAGTCGCGGTGGTTTCAACAAGAGGTCCGTTAGGCCCCTCACCTCTGTCAGCACCCCCGTACGCCTAGGGCTTTGAATTGACTGAATGAGTCACACACTGGATAGAACCTGAACTTTGGACTGGCCCTTGACTAACCAGTCACTTAGGTAAGAGCGGACCCGCACTCCTAGCCTCCTCAGGAGCACCGTCACCATGGCCATAGGGCCTGTGAACACCAAAGGAGCTGCAGGCCGAACAGAAGCACCATGAATCACAAAGGCGAGCGCTTCACTACGACCCTAAGGCACTTTCATTGCCCAGGGTGTATTGACACATGAAAATAGGTGTGTCTTAATTTAAGGGCACTGCACCAGGCTTCAGGGATCCAGAGAGGGAATAATGGATGCCAGGGTGACCATGCAAAGCTCCAGGTCCAAGATAGGTCCGAGACCTCCCTTTGCTTTTGGGACTAGGAAATAACAGGAGTAGAAACCCTCCCTTGGACTTCTGTGGAACCTCCTCCATGGCGCTCACCTGATGGAGAGATTGAACCGCCTGACACAGAAGTTGCTTGTGAGGGGAGGTCCCTGAAGGAGGATGGGGAGGGAAGGGGAGACAGAGCAGTAGAAAAACTGGAAGCTGCTTGGGATGCGGATGACTTAGCCCCAGGGGCATGGCTTGAGCAGTTCTCACAGGTAGGAACTCCTGGCTGCAGTTCCCTGTCCTCCACGAGTCAAAGCTTTAGCCTGGTTTAACGGTCCTTCTTCATGTGGCGCTTAAAGTCTCTGCAGATGTGGCCATGGTCCCTGAGGTGTATGGCGCTTGCCGCCGGTGGCTCCCTGCTGTGGTCCCTTCCTGCCTGCCCCAGCCTGACGTTGCTCCTGGAAGTGGCCAATGCACCCCTGGGGTCCTTGGGATTGGGCAGGGATCACGTGGCTTCACACATTGGCCCTCCATCCCAGGACCACCCCCTCAGCTCCCATTGGCCACAGTTCTCCCTTTCTGGCCAATGGGAGCTGCAGGGAGGAGCAGAGCACTGAGACCCCTGCCCCCCACACTATGGGGCCGCACTGGCCACTTTGGGGAGCAGCATGGGGCCAGGGCCAGCAGGGAACAAGCCCATCTGAGTAGCAGCCCCACTGCACTGCCAGAGATCACAATCAACTGGGAGAGTCCCCAGGATCCACCAGTTTGTGACCACCACTCTGTATAAATCCATGGTCTCGCTGATCTTTTCCATCCACGTGTGGAATAAATTTATGCGCACCATGCTATGTGCAGATGTGCACCACCAGCCAAAACACATGGTGCTAGGAGTGGGCACTTTGCTAAATCGGCTGGGTGGCATTCGAATCTCTCCTGAGAGGATGCACAAGCGCACCGCTTGTAGGGTATGTCTACACTTGCACCCTCTTTCGAGAGAGGGATGCAAATGAAGACATTCAAAATTGCAAATGAAGCCGGGATTTAAATATCTTGCATTTCATTTGCATAATCGTGTTATGGCGCTATTTCGAAATAACAGATGCTGTTAAGATACAGTTATTTTGAGAGAAAACCCTTCTCTCAAAATAACCCTTATTCCTCATACAATGAGGTTTACCAGTTATTTTGAGAGAAAAACCCTCTGTTCTTTTGATTTTCTTTCGAAAGAACATGATTGCAGTGTGGATGTAATTGAAGTTTTTTCGGAAAAACGACCATTTTCCTGAAAAACTCTGTAGCGTAGACATACCCAGAGTAGAAATGGAAGCAGAAGCAGAGGAAGGTGATCAGACCTGCCTGAAGTCAGATAGGAGGTCAGTGGCAGAACTAAAAATTACACTCAAGATCTCATCAATGTTGGTTCAGTGCTTCCCTGCATCCGAGATGTAGGTGGAAAATTGCAAAGGCTACACAGGCTATTTAATAATTGCTTCAGTAGCCAAACAGGGAAAGTATCTGAGTGTGTAAGCACGAGCTACCTTTCAGTTACCGTATGAGGGCTTACGGCCAGACAGAGGCTTAGTAACATAGTTGTAACTAATGTTCTCATGTATAGTGTGACTGGAAAATGTACAAAACGGTTAAATATTTCCAAGAAAAAAAAACACCAGGGAAATTTGTTGAGCACAACCCCTCCCCCTAAAAAAAAAACCCACCTTGCCCCCGGGGAGTGGACCACGGAGACAGAGGCTTTGGAGATGCAGAGTGGCAGCAGGGGAGGGGAGGTGTCTGAAAGCCAGCACACGGGTTTCTCTGTCTCTTTACTGGGTGGGGAGGGGGAGTGATCAGGTTCTCACAGAACCCTTACTTTTTTGCACCATTTGGGAAACACTGCCCTGAACGCTTAAAAATTTAAAATGTATGGAGATTGCCTATCTCCTAGAACTGGAAGGGACCTTGAAAAGTCCTTGAGTCCAGTCCCCTGCCTTCACAGCAGGGCCAAGTACCAGCCCTGATGAATTTTTGCCCCAAATCCCTAAATGACCTCCACAAGGATTGAACTCACAACCCTGGATTTAGCAGGCCAATGCTCAAACCACTGAGCTATCCCTCCCCCAAAGGCCCAGTAAATACCGGCTAGATCAGTCGTGGAGCCCTGATGCAACATAGTGTCCTGTGCATTATTTCTGTCCTATCAAGGTACCTAATAGAGTAGGCTAATCAAGACTGTGTATCTTAAAAGAGAGAGGGAGAAAGAAATTGGGGGGAAGGGCGGGAAACGGGCTATTTAAAGACAAAACCAAGCAGGGAACTGTAATGGAGCACATCTTACTCTGGTTTCTAATCCAGCGTTGTTTGGCAGCAGAGTCCGATTACTGCAGAGGCAATCCACGCGGTGCAACTTTTGCCAACGGAAAACTCACCAGCAAGGAGCTTCAGAGATGCTACAGCGGAAGGGAAAATATCAAAAGACAGAAGCCCGATGCCAGGCCTCCTGGTGCTGGCCGGCCCCTCAAATGCTTATCGAGGCATCCCCCTCCAAACAACTCCCTCCAGCAGCTCTCCAATGTGGTCTGGCGCCCTCTCAAGGGATTCCCCCCCACAGCGGCTGGGATCCATCATCTCCAGAAGTCTGAAGGATCCATGGCACCTCTTCTCTTTCCCCAGACCTGCTCCCTATAGCCCTGGCCTGTTCTGCTTGTAGCTGTTGGGTGGAGCAGCTGCGGAGCCTGGGCGTGGCTGAGGAATTTCTGCTCCTGGATGGAGAGGGTGGCCCCAAGGAATGAAGTGGTATTTATTCACTTGGTGTATAGACTTTCGGGTCAATTTCACCCCTAGCCAGGAAGATGCAGTGGGACAAAGCCTACTCCCGCTGTATGCTGGATAAAGGACCGGGGAGACATAAAGAGTCTCTGAAAGCACCATTTCCAGCTGGGGAGGATTCCTCTGTCCCAGAGCACCGCGGGCTGGCTGCTGAAATGCTGCCTTCCGGGAACCCCAGGAGTGTTCTCTCTGTTTACCTTCCCGAGGTGGAATGAAATGTGTAATATGCACCGAGTTATGTGCAGCTGTGCACCACTAGGAAAAACACACGCTGCTGGCTGTGGACACTAGGGGCGCTCTGCTAATCATTTGAATCTCTCCTGGGAGGCCACCCAAGTGCTTGCAGGGAGCACTGGGCCCCATTGCAAACTCAGATGCAGCTGGCTTGCAAGGGCAGGACTGCAGAGGAGAAGGGAGAGGCTACAGCAGCCAGCCCTGACACCAGGCAGCGTGATGGCACAGGACGGGAAGGCTGCCGTAACCTAGACTGGCCCCCAGGGGTCTGGGACGTAGCGGGCAACTCCAGCGCTTGGAAGGGTTCAAAGGTGGCTAAGTGAAAACCCTCTGGGCTGCATATTTTTGTGCCACCTGGCTTAGAACAGAGCGAAACTCTGCCTCCCTCCTTAAGACACCACCACAACTCCTCTGGAAATAGGGGTGCCCAAGGCACAAAATCCAGCCCCTGCGGCCTCGGAGCGAAATGGAACCTGCTGCGGGGCGGAGGAGGAGGACTCAAGGGAAGCCAGTCGAGGGGAAAGGGAAGGGCAGCACAAACCAGAATGAGTTAGGCTGCTCAAGGGGATTCAGGGTGAGAAGGAGGCTGCTTACAAATAGATCAGGGGACAAAGCAAGGCAAAAGAGAAAGTAATGAGTAATTAATGAGGAGCGGGATGAAGTGTATAATGACTCGAAAACGGCCAAGATAATGAACCCCTGCTCTTTAAATCCATCTTTAACAAGAAAAGTGAGGGAAAGGATTTAGGTCAATTAAGAAGTAATGAAAATCTTGTAAAAATAGCTGTTGGTGGAGTCCATGGACGGGAATACTTGGCAAATCGGAACATGTACATTGGCTTGAGCGAAAGGAACAAGCTGTGAACATTTCACAACTGCAAAGAGCAGCGTTTTAGAAAGTGATGGGGAACTGGGGTGGAACAATTAAAGAAGCCTGCAGTCTAGACGTAGCCTCTGTGTCTACCTTGTCTATGGAGAGTGTAAGCAAGTGTGGGGCAAGGACTGTCCGGGCAGCTTTTAGCACAACTCGATTGAGACAACTGATAATACTCAATACTTCCGGGGGGAGGGTACATGCAGAGTTTTATGTTCTAAATATGCAATAGCTGGCACGAAACACCAGTGCAGGCACTTGGTGATACAGCATGTGTTCCTGGAAAGTGCAATTTGACATGTCTAAACCCAAATGCAGTTAAGTGCCTTCCCAAAGGACAACGGTCTAGGGATGTGAATGGGGCATTGTCCTTAGCAGCTGCCCAAACCCTAATAGCAACAACATTTAAATGACCTTCAGAAACTGGTGTTGAGGGGAGGAAGCTGCCTTTCTGCTCTCCTTTCTTTTCTGTCTGCCTGGCTCACAACCCTTTTCAATTCCCCTCAGTGCTTTCTGTCGTCTCGGCTGGGGCTGAACCAGCTATCCATTTTGCCTAGACTGCAGTGTAATGTCCCCTCTCAGAGAACTTTCCTATTGTTTATCATAGCATTTAAACCAGCACAAACACAAATAGCAGGTTGGCATGTTTTTAGGCATCTATTTCTGAGCTGATTGATAAAACCCCTCTCTGCAGCATGGACTATTGCATTAAACAACCCTCCACCCTCCCCAAAATCTCCAGCTCATTCCATCCCGATTCTAGGATCCCAATCTTGCTCCTATTGAACACAAACGCAAAACTCGAGTTGATTTTGGTGGGAGTGGAGTTAAGCTGAAGGAAAGGGGGAATTAAAAGGAAGAGGGTGAACAGAAGGATTTTCTTCCCACGAGTCTGCTCACCCTCTCATTTCAAATAGCAGCTCAGACACATGCATTGTGGGAAGTTTCTCACCTGGTTTGCTTTCACATTTACTTGAACAGTACCAGGAAACTGGTGCTCTCTGAATCCCCTGGAGAGATGTTCCCACTGTTCACATACATAGCAGAGTGAGATGGGCTTGCTGGCATCTATGAAGCTGAGAGTTGCTGAAGTCAATATTTGTCTCCTGTGTCAAAAATCATCCCTAAGGCTGTGTCTAGACTGCAGGGTTTTTTCGAAAAAAATAGCCTTTTTTCGAAAAAACTTCACCCGCGTCTAGACTACAGCCGCATTCTTTCGAAATTAAATCGAAAGAACGTGGCTTTTCTTTTGACGGCGGTACTCCTCATTTCACGAGAAATAATGCCTTTTTTCGAAAGTGCTCTTTCGAAAAAAGGCACTATGTAATGCAAACTGTGCTTTTTCGAAAGAGAGCATCCAGACTGCCTGGGTGCTCTCTTTCGAAAAAGCGGCTTGCTTTTTCGAAAGTATTGGTTGCAGTCTAGATGCTCTTTTTCGAAAGAGGCTTTTTCGAAAGTATCTTTCGAAAAAGCCTCTTTCGAAAGAGGCTTGCAGTCTAGATGTAGCCTAACATTTAGCACCCAACAGACAGTGACTGTGAAGGAGGCAGAGCTGGAGAGAGGGTGCAGCTAAAAGTTTGGCTACATGGGAATGCTTTACTAGTTATAGAATCATTATATTGGAAGATACCTCAAATCCAGCCTGGTCATCAAATCCAGCCCCCTGCACACATGGCAGGAGCGAGCACCACCTGGACCATCCCTGACTGGTGTTTGTTTAACCTGCTCTTAAATATCTCCAATGATGGAGATTCCACAAGCTCCCTAGGCAATTTATTCCAGTGCTTAACCACCCTGACAGTTAGGAAGTTTTCCCTAGAGTCCAACCTAAGCCTCCCTTGCAGTAATGTAAGCTCAGTGCTTCTTGTCCTATCCTCAGGAATCAAGGAGAATTTTTCTCCCTCCTCCTTTTAAGTACTTGAAAGTTGTTATGTCCCCTCTCAGTCTTCTCTTTTCCAGACTAAAGATGTTAAGAGGCGGGTCCGTGGCTAATCATGTAGTCGATACAATTTATATTGATTACACGATTAATCAATAAGGGAAGGTGCTCGGTCCCAGCTCACACCAGGTCTGGGACCTACCCCTGCTGCAGCTCTGCATTTTAAATGTAGTAAGAGCTGGGTGAAATGTGAGTAGTTGAGTAGTCAACTTGACTACCTGAGAAGCCTAAGGCTTATCGGGTAGTCAACTCCTCGCTTACATCCCTAAAGCAAATCCAGATCTTTTGGTCTTCCCTCACAGGTCATGTTCTAGAGCTTTAATCATTTTTGCTGCTCTTTTCTGAACTTCCTCCAACTTGCCCACAGCATTCCAGAAATGCAGCACCCAGAGCTGGAGACAGTTCTCTAGCTGAGGCCTGATCACTACGAAGTGGAGCACAAGCATCACTTCTCATGACTTTTCGGAGGTGGTCCAAAATGTTCCATCCACTCTGTTTTCAACAGAGTTCTTTTCTCCCCCAAACCCGGTCAGCTTTCCCTGGAAAACTCAGATTTTTAATAAAAACATAAAATATTTTGGCCAAAACCAAATTATTTTGATTAGGACAGACTGCCACAGCGTCTCATGAGAGTTGTAGTTGCCTCATGGCTTCATTCTCTTCTATGGGTCAGGCCCCTCCTCTATGGGTCAGGCTCCTCTTGCTGAGCTACATCTTCCATGATAAACTGCAGCCAAAAACGATCTCCCTCCTCTAAGATAGCAGCTCTCATTCCAGTATACAAGTGGCTTTTGTGAGTTAGCCTAAACTTCATCCCAAGCAAGATAAGCTAAACCACAAAGCCTCTCTTCTATTGGAATAAGAGTGTTCACATGGGGGATTAGATAGGTATCAGGCTGCAGATCCAAGAAGGGACTGACAGATTTACGTTTGGGTCTCTCCAGGAAATGCCTAGAAATGACAGGAGATTTTCAACTTTGATCTGGTGCTTAGATGTTTTGAGACACCCTGAAACGCACATAATTCCAATGATCAATTTGCCTTTTTTTAAACCTCCCCTTCAATACCTACCCAATTTTCGGGACTGCTATTTCAAAAATTAAGGCTAGAAATCAGTATGTTATGCTATGAGAAAGCGAGTGGGAATTTTAGCGCTCATGGTCCTGTGACTAATGGATCAGGTTAGGGCCTGATCTAATGGAAAGACCTTAACTAATTGTTTTACATTCACAACTCTAGGTTATACCAAAAAAAAACCCTTTCCCACCTAGGCAAAGCCTAAGAGCATCAGAGTTGATGCAGCGGTTTGGGGCTCATGTTTTAGCCAAAGTACCGCAGAATCATGGGCAACAGGTATCTTTACATGTGTATTTCAAATAGTTTTAAAAGTTTGGGTGAGGAGGTTTCCTACCTTTGCTACATCCCTCCTAGCTTCCCAGCCTGCAAGCTTAAATCTCTTTCAGGTTCTTTGTAATGCGCTTGTTTGGGCTACACATTTTCATGATGTTTTCCCATCCCTCATTTCCTCTCCACCATATGCTCTGGAATCATAGAAACGCAACTGTCATTTGAAACCTCTCACATCCCTTTTGTTCCACCCCTCTCATTTATCTCTGCAATAGACGGACTATCCAAGAACTAACCGTGGGGCCTCAAAGTGATGGGGCCTCTCCGAAGAGTAACAACCTGGTTGTGTCTCCAACTTGTCAGCGTGTCCACCAATTCCAATGTTCATTCACTCACATCATTAAGTAATTCCAGGATAAATTAGGGCACAATTAAGGATCCAAAGCAAGCTTGGACCAATGTTCCAGAACTTTCTCTTTTGTGTTGCTTTTGCCATGTAAATCCCTGGACGGATGCCAAAAAAGGCTGCAGATCCAAGAAGGGAATGACAGATTTACGTTTGGGTCTCTCCAGGAAATGCCTAGAAATGACAGGAGATTTTCAACTTTGATCTGGTGCTTAGATGTTTTGAGAGACCCTGAAGCGCACATAATTCCAATGATCAATTTGCCTTTTTTTAACCTCCCCTTCAATACCTACCCGATTTTCGGGACTGCTATTTCAAAAATTAAGGCTAGAAATCAGTATGTTATGCTATGAGAAAGCGAGTGGGAATTTTAGCGCGCATGGTCCTGTGACTAATGGATCAGGTTAGGGCCTGATCTAATGGAAAGACCTTAACTAACTTTAGTGACATTGCTTCCACCCTTAGTACCTTAAATCCCCACAACTTGTGGTCTGCATCTCATCATTGGACTCTCTCTCTCTCTGAGAATGCAACAGATGACAGGGCTGACATAGGTTGGAGTTATTCTCTACATGACCCTCCTTGTCTGAGTGCAGCTTTCACATCACATCATGAATCACAGAATCCTAGGGCTGGAAGAGACCTCAGGAGGTCACCGAGACCAGCCCCCTGCCCAAAGCAGGACCAATCCCAACTAAATCATCTCAGCCAGGGCTGTGTCAAGCTGGGACTTAAAAACCTCTAGGGATGGAGATTCTACCACCTCCCTAGGGAACCCATTCTAGTGCTTCGCCCCCCTCCTAGAGAAATAGTTTTTCCTAATAGCCAACCTAGACCTCCCCCACTATAACTTGAGACCATTGCTCCTTCTTCTGCTGTCTGTCACTACCGAGAACAGCCACTCTCCATCCTCTTTGGAACCTCCCTTCAGGAAGTAGTAGGCTGCTATCAAATCCCCCCTCACTCTTCTCTTCTGCAGACTAGATACGCACGAATCCCTCAGTCTCTCCTCGTAAGTCATGTGCTCCAGCCCTCTCATCATTTTGGTTGCCCTCCACTGGACCCTCTCCAATGCGTCAACATCCTTTCTATAGTGAGGGGCCCAGAACTGGATGCAATACTCCAGATGTGGCCTCACCAGAGCCAAATAAAGGGGAATAATCTCTTCTCTAGATTAGCTGGCAATGCTCCTCCTAATGCACCCTAATATGCCATTAGCCTTCTTCGCTACAAAGGCACACTGTTGACTCATATCCAGCTTCTCATCCACTGTAACCCCGAGGTCCTTTTCTGCCAAACTGCTACTTAGCCATTCAATCCCTAGCCTGTAACACTGCTTGGGATTCTTCCGTCCCAAGGGCAGGACTCTGCTCTTGTCCTTGTTGAACCTCATCAGATTTCTTTTGGCTCAATCCTCCAATTTGTCTAGGTCACTCTGGACTCTATCCCTGCCCTCCAATGTATCTACCTCTCCCCCTAGCTTAGAGTCAAACTTGCTGAGGGTGCAACCCATCCCCTCAACTGGGTCATTAAGAAAGATGTTGAACAAAACCGTCCCTCGAACTGATCCTTGGAGCAGGCTGCTTGACACCAACTGCCAGCCAGGCATCAAACCACTGATCACTACCTGTTGGGCCTGACAATCTAGCCAGGTTTTTATTCTTTCTATACCTTACAGTCCATTTATCCATGCCTGCAGAGCTAACAGTCACGAGCCATCTTCCCTGCATTGTGTGGAGCTCCTTCTGGGCACCAAAGAGGCAGAATCAAACCCAAAGGGTGTGCTAAGGGGCTTAATGCTTTAAGCACGTATTAGATGAAACCTGCACCTCTCGCTTGCACTGCCAGATGTGCAATTTGTAATGCCTCAAGCTTCAGAGCTTCATGGAAACACTCTGGGTTTAAAGGCTAGTTTGACCCAGGAGTTGAACATTTGCAAAGACATGGGTCAGGCAGAATCACTAGAACCCTCCCCAATTCGTGCTTATAAAACTATTTGTTGGCATAGATTAAAACCAGCCCAGGAAATGCCTTGGGGGGGGGGGGGGGGAATGAGACACATTATACTGAGCACTAGCCACAAAGCTCAATGCTCTCACGTAATATTCCAATATGCAGAATAGCCAAGCCGAGGACCCAGTCTGGCACGATGCTGTGTCCCTGCATTATCTTGCATTGCAGCACCTCCCAGGCGATGGTCATGTGAGTAACCAATGGGCAGAATGGAGCGCAGACCGGTTCACGCATTGGCACTCTCAGCAGAGAGACCGGGATTAAACGGACCTGAACCCCCCATTCGCTCATGTCCATTCCCCATTAGATGGTGCCAAACAGTAACCGAGGAGGTTAGGTGTTCATAGCTGTGTAGATTGTACCACAGTTCTGCTGCACCCAGAGTCATCTCTGGCCTGCTGATGGCATAATGAGACATGAACGTGGGACAGAGGACCACGTTGCAGTTCTACTGGTGGATCCTGGATCAGGATGCACTCCAAGAAGAAGGCAAAAGATGCTTGTGTCCCTGACATTCTCAGTGGTTAACTGCCCGGACCAGCAGGTAATTTGGGGCAGGGTGGCAGTAGAGGTATTTGTGCTCTTTAGTCAGGACAGCAAACTTATGCTTTGCCTGCTTAGAGATGGGGGGGAGGAAAGAAGGGAGTTTGCCACAAGGCATTAATTATCTTTGCTATCCCTTTTTGAAGGGGAAAGGCCACGCTAGCAGGGAGCATGGAGGAGAGAATGTCAAACAGAGTCCTCCTGCTCCTCCAACTCCTCTGCCTACAAGCTGAGGACTCTCCTCAGCAGTCCCCAGTGCACCGTAGCATCATCCTGAGGAACAGAGAGGGGGGCCCCAATGACAGCTCTGTCTGATGACGGCAAGGAGGAGACCAGTACTGCAGATTCTGTGGTATCCATTGGTGGTCCAGCAGGTTGGTCTCCTTCATCCACATGAACTTGGGGATCTTTCCCTGAGGCCTGAAGCACCAGAGAGGGTTGGATTGTCAAGGCCACCTACCTGTTGGAAACTCCCAACACCGAGGAGGCTGGTCAGGAGGGCTGAGAACTCCCACTGGGCCTGGGGCAACAGGGCAGGTTTCAGTGCTCCTGATGTAGATGGCACCAGGGGTTTGGGAGGCTGCCCTGCCGATATAGAGCTCAGTTCCATAGCAGAGCTGTACACTGAGTGGTTGGTACACTCAATGACCAGGATCTACTGGAGTGAAGACTTCGTATCTGGTGGTATCCACTGTCGGGTCTGGAGGAGAAATGGTTCTAATGGGATGTGCTCCCCTTCATGATTGGTGTCACTTGGCGGATCCACGACAGGAGACTGGTGATCCACACTTGCGTTCCAAGGACAGGTACTGGGACAAGGAACAAGACCCAAGAGATATCATGAGCCAGTTGCTAGAAGGGGTCTCCCTGAACACTGACCCTTGTCTTAAGGACCGATGGTGGGGCTCACAGCTCTTGTCATTCGAATGATCCTGAGGTCTATATTTGCGACCCTGCTCCCAGCAAGTTCTAGAAGGAACTAACTACTGCTAAGGGCTAACTCATTCTATTAGTATTAACACTAACTCTACAAGGACTAAAGTTTCTACGAACAAAGCCTAAGCAACGCTAGTAAGAGCAGTGAATGTTCTGTACACCATCCCTGGCGGCAAGAAGGAACTGAGGGGAGGTGGGGATCAGGCAGTTCCTCTTGTACCATGTCATGCAGGGACCAGAGTTACTCCTCTACGGATAATGCTGAGGGAAAAACTTCCAGCACCTGTGCACATAGTGAGCACACACACCTCTAATGTGGAATGGACATGAGCAAGCACAACACATTTCAACATCACCACCACAAGGAGGGAAGATACAGTGAGCAACTGGCTGCACTGCTAGAGAGAAAAACAACAAATGGTCTGTTAGCACTTTATAGACTAACAAAACATGTAGATGGCATCATGAGCTTTTGTGGGCACAGCCCACTTCTTCAGATGACTGAAGTTATGAGTTTAGGATGCGCACACCCAAAATAAATAGGAGAGGGGAAGAGGAGGGGAAAAAAAGAAGGGGGGTGGGAGACAGAGCTAGAGCGAATCAGTAAGTATCTGAAGATTGGGTAGCTAAAACGAAGCAGATAAGAATCAAAGTCAATAGATAGTATCCTTCCTGACATGGGAGTTTACACAAAGAGCTGTTTACCAACATAACAGCCATTGAAGGTGCAATGTCCCAACCAACTTTCATCACGATTGAGTCCATTAGCATGTGAATTGGATTTGCGGATAAACTCTAATTCCAATGCTTCCCTGTGGATCTGGCTTGTAGAACTGGAGGGGGTCGAGAGAAGGGAAAGCAAAGAACACTAAGATGAAAGTACAGCAGACCTCAGACTCCCGCCCGTGCATTATTTTCATCTTTTGGCCCTGCACTAGCTAGGACAAGCACCATTGCTCGGGAATTGGACTTCTTAGCCACCTAGCACTTACACTATCATCCTTTGACATGAAGAGTCACCACACAACATCCCACAAACCTCAGTGTAATGTAAACATGTGCTTAAGTACCTTCCTGAATTGGGTCCAGGCCTTGCAATTGTAAGATCTATGGGGCAGAGACCACCTGTACTATTTGCCTGTGACGTGCCAAGCATGGTGGTATTGCTATATAAATACCAGCATTTGTGGTTCTGAAACAAAAGGTAAAAGCTTTCAGTCTTTCCATCTGAATGAACACATATGAGATATAGGGATCCAACAGTAATTTAAAGATGTCCCAGCAGGAAATTAAACTTACGTTTCATTTATTCTAGGGCAAACTCAAAAGGTTTTATTTTAATTTTTTTAGCAAATTCTATCACATAAATGTTAACAAAAACATCTGTACATTTGCCATGATACACTCAAAAGTTAAACAAATAAGATATAAATACAGATATGGATGTAACATGACAAAGCCAAAAAATGAAGGAAAAATAGAAAAAAAAACACATGCGCATGAACACTGTGCCAACAAAATCATTTCTTATGGCTGACATTTTTCAGAGCAGTTTTTACTTCCCATTTAAAACATTATTGTTAGCAAAGTCCTGCTGTATTCTACAAAGTTTTATTTTCTGTCCCTTAATATGTAGTATGCTTGATAAATAAAGGGATGAGGAGGGGAAAAGATTTAGATGACAAAGATGCAAGATACATTACTTATACAGGTTATTGGTAAGCTAGTAATAAGCAATAGAAAAGAAGTCTTGTATTGTATTGTAATCCAGGCAAGCACACATAGTGTACCTTAAGAAAGCCACATGCCTCAATAATTCTGCACTACATGAGAGAACTACAGTACTTAAAACTGTGAGGAGGATGTATCGATAGATTTACTCATGCCCACAGAGCACTGGTACAGCCAATGACAGAATGGCCATCCTGGTCTGAGATTTAAGCAACCCCACAGCCAAAGGGTGCTGGTCTGTTCACAGTTCCTCACAGTTCAGACTTTTTAAGCATGGTGGGCAAAAAAAGAAAAAAAAAACCAACACTTTTTTTTCTTGAAACATATGAAAAATTGAAGCCCCGTATAATGGGCAGCAAGAAAAAGGCAGCTGTTGTAGATGGCTCCTGGTGGAAAACATTAACACCTGCCTCACCGCCGCAGAGACGTCTTGCCAACATGCAGATCCTTCTCTGCAAATGTGCCTGAACGTTGTCAGATTCGTAGCCAGAGAGACCTTTATGCTTGCGAAAGAAAGTCGCAGGGAACAGCTTTTAGAATGCAGCTCATACGTGTGATGTCCAGAGCTAGCCCTTTGAGTACTTCAAAGGAAAATCAGGTCATGTTCAAAACTCTAAACCCACCTCTAACTATGTACATTATATTCAAATGAACTTATAAATAACCTAAGCAGAATGCCTCCTACTGTATACAGGGTGTGACAAACAACAAGAGTACTCAAAGAAGGAACAGTCCTTGATTGACTTGTGTAATGAAACTAAGTATCACACTGATGAGCATCTGGTGATGAACAAAATAGTATCTGATTAAGAAAGTAAGGCCTGGTTCTATGATTTGCAGCCCCAATTAAGCCAATTACATCTGGAAATGCAAACTCATCATCACTGAAGTCTCAAAGCAGCAGCAGCAACATATTTCACATGTATTTCTAGAGACGAGTTGTTAATTCATACTGTAGTGTCAACATATGTGATAGGTCAGTTTATGGACGTTACAGTGCATTCACTCAGTGCATACTAACAGTATTTTATAAACTATATAAAATCATTACAAAAGGAATTCAATTCACATAGATCTGCTACAGCGTGCCATTTAAACAAATAAAAAGCAAACGGCAATGGAACAAGATCTGTCAGACAGCTGGAAAAGACTGTGCACGCAACACAGTCAATTAACGCAGACTTTGCATTACATTTCCGGGGTCTAGACCCCAGAAGATGCTGAACGGAGATGGATAAAAAGAGACATTTAAAATACTGACTGTTAGGAAAGCAGTCTAAAAATAAAAACAGCCTAAAATTGCAAACAGGACAGCAGATTACTGCCGACATATTGAGTATTTCCACAAAAGGGAAACTTAATTCATAATAATTCAAATCAGCACAACAGGAATTTAAAAATAATTCAAATCAGCACAACAGGAATTTAAAAAAAGAAAAAAGAAGAAAACCTCTAGCAAGCATCTTGAGAAGTAGTGAAATTGAGTGGTCCGTGCAAAGGGGGACTTGATTTTAATGGCGGGGGCATGTTATAAACAGTATCCCTTCAACAAAGGCATTTTCAAGTCTGCAGTGAGTCTTGAAGGAAACACCACACCCCACACTAGTAAAGATCTCTTTTTTAATGGCATTGTACGTAGGAAGAGCAGCAGATCAGCGGCATCATCCTACAGACATTGAGCCCATCCTGAAAAAAAAACCAGGAGCCAGGTCATCTCTTCCATTTTGTCATACAAGGGCTGAAAGAGGCTAAAAAACCAGCTGATTATGCCAGGTCCCAAAGCAACCTCAAGTGCTACTGACTTTAATAGGAGCTTAAAGCCACTCAGCACCTCTTGGGATCAGGTCTGTCTTCAAACTAAGGTGGGGGAGGGGTACTGAGTCCACACAAAAGCTCCGGAGGGGATGTGCAGAGCCAGCCACGGCCCCCTGTGCATGGCAAACATGCAGAGAGCAGGGACTCAAGCAAAGAATGTGGATGCAGTGTATTTTACTGAAGCTAATGGCAATTGAGGGCACTCAGCACCTATCCAGAGGCGCTGAGTGCCTTTGCAGGGTTGTACACACGGAAGAGGTTAAAAGGCTAGTTAATGACACTGCAGGCATTTTAGGCACAGGGTCATGTGTGGAAGCTCGAGGGGGGCGTTGTCTTATTAAACAGTAGGGCCAAACCCTGTAGCCGCAAGTGTAACTTTCCAGCACTATTTTGTCCGCTTAAAAGTTCCCCATTACATTTCCTAAGCCAAAGGAGACTCCCAGAAGTGTGGAGGGGAATGGCCCATGGAAATTAAGGCTACTCATTATCCATCACCAGAGCTGCTGAACCAGAGGTGTGGATCAATCCCTTCTAGAAGAGAGTTCAACAAAAAACAGCGATTCCTCAGCCAGTCTCCCAGACTATTCAGCAAGTCTTCATTGCACAATCCTGATGACAAACCCATTATCCTTCCTGTAAAATTAACCCCCAGGGGTCTTCTGAGCAATGGAAGAAAGTGGAAGCAGGACTGATGTTAACACGGTTAGTTACATTTGGGAGCCCCAGACTGCTCTGTGTCAGACGATACTGGTGGGTGGGAAAATCAGTGGAGAAATTCTTAGCTATATGGAAATCTAGCGCCTTATCTACAAAACTCTGATTGCGTTTATTACTCATTAAAAGTACCTATCTTAAAGCACGACATGCCAGAAACATGGCAATCTTTGTAAAGATTTCATCATCAAAATCTTGCAGGTTCGGCAAGTTTCAGATCAGAGTTATAAAATGGAGCCACACCACAGCACTTGAGAGGTGAAGGCTCCAGCCAAAATGGTTACGCCCAGCAGGAAAACAGTTTACACAGCAGGTAATTAACACTTTAAAAACCAAAACTTGGTATCAAATTAACTAAAACCAAAAATAATTCATTTAACTTGTAAGCATGTACATGTTACTTGGACTCAGTTTTGAAACACTGCAACCTAAACATATGGTAAAGATTTCTGCCGGCTGTACCAATATGTTTAAGTATGGCTTTCTGATGTTTTGCTTTTTTCTTAGATGAGAACTGCAACACAGGCCTTGCTTCCTTTACATTCAGTACCCAACAAGAGTCTACATAAAAGCTTTAAAGGACTAAAATACTGATTGCAATAAATATCTGCATGGCCTCCTTTAGCTGATGGGATGTGCCAATGAAGACAGGGCAGCAGAAAGGTCTCTGAGAGGCACCGTGATTGCTTCTAAGTCTACACACATGTCCAGACATCTCCATTAACTGTGCGTTGAAACATCTGAAGATGAGCTGCTGTTACTATTGGTGGTCTGGGCCCTCTTTATGTACAAGTTTAGTAGCTTCATCTGGAAAATAAAAGAAGTTAGGAGAAGATAAAATAAGTCAGAAAAGAAAAACAGCAAAAGTTCCCTGGAAATATTAGGGCAAAACCCTTAACAGATGGATCCCACTGTGAACTCTGGGTGGGCAGGGATCTGCACATGAAGCATCAGAGTATAAATCAGGGGATAACATGAGAACAGAGAGTTGATATTAAAAAAAACCCTGGTAGCGGGAAAATACCTAGGGAGAACTCCTGTCTCCATTGCAGCATATGGCAAAATTCCCGCTGCAGTGAGGCCTCGATTTTTTCACTGCTGGTGTTTTTCAGGGCATGACCCTGATCCTGCAATCTGATCTCTGAGAGTCGGAGTCCTGCCTATTGCTCTGTACAGATGCACAGACCCGCTCACCCAGAGCAGGCTGCAGGGCCATGGCCTGCATTTTATGAACTATTCTGGATTCCAGGCAGTCAGTGAAGACAGAAGCCAACAGGAACATGCCATATGCCAATCAGTTCTTGTACGAAGCATGGACTGGATTGAGGGCCTGTTTCCACTGCACTGTTAGCTGGAGCTATCACAAGAGTGTTGTCTCTACTCTGACCCCTGTGCAAACACAAACATCTCGAGCTCCGGTTAAGTGGTTCTTTAAACTCTTGCTGGCTGGCCCATCCAGGGTGGCATGAAGCTTGAATGTGACAGTGCTCAAGCCAGTAATGCAACAGGTCTCAGCTACTCCCTGCTGCTAGTCCAAACACTCTCTACTGCTCATGTGTTATTTTGCAAGGTGGTGGCTCTAAATCAAGCTGGGCTAGCTAGAGAGGGGTGAATTCAAGAGAACTCTCTCTGCAATGAAGACAAGCCTTCAGCTGCTGCAAGCACACACCCACACTGTTCAGTTTCCTAGCAAAAACTACTCAAGAGGCTGTAACATTGTGCAGGTACCTTGCTTCCCGTGAGCTGTGCGAGGTGAGGTTTCAGTTCTTCTCCAATTACTGAATATATTGCCACTAGGCAAAACACGCTGGCTTTCCGAACGCTGCTCTCCGTATTATCATACCCCTAGACCAGGAGAAACACAAATGAGATCATTTCCAATCCATTTACTAATGGGCTGGTAAGACTTTTCTTATGCGCAGCTCTAGGGTCTGGTCCAAAGTCAACAGAAAGTGCCCAGTGAGTGTAACAGGCTCAAGGGGTAGGCTCAGAAGGATTGGGCCTTCAGTGGTGTATTTTGCTGGATCTGAGTTCTTTTCTATTGCTGTCCTCAGTGACAAAGTTTCACAGTGAGTTCTGGATCCATAAAGGGATTAAATTAACTCTGCAGGCTCAGTTCTGTGCTCACAAATATAGAAGAAACTCCCACTGAGGCCTGCTGGGTTGTAAGTGGGAACAGAAGGAAGAATTTGGCTCATAGAGAACCTAAACCTTTCCACTGACTTCAATGAGCTTTGGATTACGTCTTAAAAGCTTGAGATGGAAATGTACTAAAATCCCCGATGGGCATGAATCTGGCAGGAGTGGCCCAAATATGGTTTGGTGAAGTGCATTAGGATCCTCAAATGGAATCTCTATTGGTCGCACTCCAACCACCATGGCATTGAGGTGCCATCAAAGCGCAAATTACTACTTCTGCATACTACTGTACTGTAAGACAGACAAGGTGAGCAAGATGTCGGTGAAAGAGTTAACAGAAATTAGTCCAATAAAAGATAGTCTGTCACCCACTGTGTTTCTCTCATAGCCTAAGACCAACACGGCTATCACCCTCCAAGCAAGGAAAGAGCTTTTAAGCTAAGTTGTTTATGCATGTAAGATATTTATTTTGAAATAGGGAAAGAGACATCCTGCGCACATCCGCCAGGCTGAGTGGCTCCTATGACTTACGTTAGAGAATGTTTTCTGATTTACTTCAGGCTGGAACTACTCTGAGAAAGTACACTGTGCTCCTCGCGGCTCCACACACAAGAGAAACCTTACACAATCCACCCAGCCATTCCAGCACTTTGATTCCTTAGCAAGTGATCATTTTTCAATGAACAACGATGAGAAACATGCAGCCATGCAGGCTAGCTTCTCTAGACTCTGCTGGGACAGATTCTTACAGGTGCTTTGGGGAACATCTGAATGGCTACTGGAGGGGTTCAGGATCCCACCTGGTCCATCGTTCAGCAGCACCCACTTGAGCAGGGCTGGGACTTTTACTGAGGGGCCAGTACAGATTTCTGCCAACACACTAAAATGTGGCTTTTCTGGGGAAGAAAGGAAGCTAAATATTGATATAAATGTGTAAACAACCCTTCTCCCTCTCCCCATGAAAGTAATTGTTCTTCTAGAGCAGACAAGTTCTGGTGTAAGGCTCAGGAGAGCAGCCTTCTCCTCCTGGCCCTGCTGTGTGATCTAGGGCAAGTCGCTTCCCCTCTTGATGCTTAGATTTCCCCACTCACCATCATAATGTCTCATTTGTTCAGCTCTTGAGGGCAAGGGCTCTCTCTCTTGTGGGTGGGGCCAGGAGCTGGGAAGTGCAGGGCCCTGAATGTACAGGGCCCAAGGCAACAGTCTCGCTCACCTTGCCCAAAGGCCGGGCCTGTCCTATTTGGTTACGGTAGGTGTCCAAATATTCAAAGAGCTGGGAAGTGAGGGGGGTGAGGGCTGTGTAGCCTATTTTGACTCTGACACAGGCTTGTAAACAAGTCCTGAGGGATTCAGCAGTATGAGAGGAGAACCTGTGATCTACCTTTGTTTAGGGTGGACAGAGCCTGTACAACGTAGGAGCTAAATCCTGCCTTTGGCTGCATGTGAGGCTTGGCTGCCATTTACTCCTTTGGGAGCCATGCACATGTTCTCAAGGACAGAATTTGAATTCAGGAGTTGGATCTTCCCCTGCCTTAGACAATGCCTAAAGCATGAAGACAATGCTGAAGACTAAAGAGAGAGCTACTTTTACATTTAAATCCAAATCCAGCAGATTCTGGTTTCAGAAGCTCCCATACATTCTGTTAACCAGACACCACACATTAGAAATTAATACATGATATTTTGCCCTTGATGTCTGTACAATGCTAGTACGACAGGGCCTTATACTGGGTTGGTCATTAGGCACAACCACGAGTAATAATCTTAATACTAATTATTCATAACAACAGATGGCAGCTTTCCTGCAAAGTTGCATACCTGTAGCAATCCAGGGATGATATCAGGAAGGAGCTGATGTAAGGATTCTTTTGAGATCCTTTCAATGACTTTTGTCTGCATTTTGATGGCAGCTAGATTAATCGGGTAGTCAGCAGTTTGAATGATGGGGCAGAGCACTTTGATGCACTGTTCAGGGTGTATGGAACTGGCCAGGGTGGAAGCAGCTTCCTCAGCAGCTCTGACAACCTGGAGAAAACCAAAACCCAAAACATTAATGGGCTCCCACTTCAAAAGCAAAAAAACCCCAAACAAACCTCCAGGTGCCAGTGAACAGAGGGAAATGTCTGCTGACGGCATTCTATACAGACCCCTTATGAACACAAAAGGCGTTCTTATGGAGGAAGCGGCTCAGGGAATTGGCAACGTCAGTAATGGTTTGGATCTATCATGAGCCTTGGGAATCTTTTGCGAGGGGTGAATATCTACATGAAACGAGGCATAAGAATGGCCACACTGAGCCAGACCAAAGGTCCAACTAGCCCAGTATCCTGTCTGCCAACAGTGGCCAATACCAGGTGCTTCAGAGGGAATGAAAAGAACAGTTAATCATCAAGTGATCTATCCCCCTGTTATCGATTCGCAGCTTCTGGCAAGCAGAGGCTAGGGACACCATTCCTACCTATCCTGGCTAAGAGCCAATGATGGACCTAACCTCCATGAATCTATCTAGCTCTTTTTTAAATCTTCTTATAGCCTTGACCATCACAAATTTTGTGAATAAAACTTCCTTCATGTTGACACCCACGAACAAGTCATTTCCATTTATCACGCCAGAGTGGTCATCTTGAATCTCAATTTGCAGACAAAGACAGAGTGGCCGAAGGTCTAAGTTAGGTCTCTCACTCCTTTTTTTCCTTCTGTGGCCAATTAGTTCATTTTATTATTCATTTACTGTGTGATGATGAACACAATAAATCATCACACGTTGCATTATGATTAACAAACATGTCACGCCATACGTAATTACTGTAGGGTAAACAGATTTACGTTGCAGAATTATAGACGTATAAGACTGAAAACTATTTGGAAGTGTTAATTATGCATCAGGCATCTAAGTAAGTTGGGCTGAAACACAAGGCTGAGGTCTGTAAGATTTTATTTAGCCATATTCCCTCTTAGACTTAAGAAATGTTTGACACACGTGACCAAAGAGTTACCTAATGCCACAAGCTAATGGGAAAAGATGTACCGGGAGGTGGATCGCACAATTTATCCATAAGATTTATTTTATATCACAAAATGCCTACGAGGCACATTTTTCTAACACAGGTCTTACTCGCAGGATGCAGGCTGTGTCTCATTGCTAATGAGAATCTAAAGAACTATGCGCAATCTTTAAAAAATGGGGTGCCCCGATATTCTTGGGGAACGCAATATAAATCACAAGAAGAGGCTGGACACCATCTCCACTTGCAGGTGGACTCAGCATCACAGGATAAAGGGGGGCTCCCAGACTGGGTAAAATGACTTCCCAACAGGAAAGCTCCAGTAGGAACTCTTCCTCTATCATGACCTATTGGCACGGCAGCCATCAGGCCCCAGGACTATTGCTAGAGCGTGAGCATGATGATATTTGTAACGTGTGTATCGATCTTGCTAGAATTTCTATGTGCACACTAGACCTGGTGCTTGTGAGTGTGTGTGTGGTCACTACCCTTGGTCTTTATTTGCCCTGAGGGGCTTTAAATTAAGGGTGTTAGTGGGTAACGGGTTAAACAGTTACCCAATAAGAATCAACCTTAACCAGTATTGCTTACCGGGTAACATAACCAGTACCTGGGGAGCAGGTACCTGCCCCAGCCCAGCCACGGGTGGAGGGCTATCCCAGCCCCACTGGGCCACCTGTGTGGGCTGGGAACAAGTAGCCCGTGTGCAGGTGCTGGCAGCACCTGTGGGGGGGGGTTGGGAGCTGCTGTGGCCGGGGGAGGGGAGAGAGCGGGAACTGCAGTGGCAGCCCCCACGGGGTAGAGGGGTGGGAGCAGCCGGGCAGGGGCCGCTCTAACCCGACCCCAGCGGGCAGAGAACCCACTCCAGTCTCGGTGGAGCGGACCCCCACCTTCGCCCCTTTAATCAGTTAAACGGGATTTTACATCCCTACTCTAAATCTAAAGCAGGTATGAGAGGAGCCTTCCAGCTGGTAGAACTTAGAACTGTACCCACCGGAGCCAATCCCACGGTGGCGTAAGACAATGTTACTAAAGTCACTTCAAATAAACAGCTACACCCTGAGGCTCAGCTCCAGGCTCCTCCTGATGCCCACCGCTCTGTGCCCCACTCCTGCCACCTCGCTACACGGGGGTGCTCTGCAGAGTGAGCGTGTCCATGAATCACGGCTGCAAACGTACTGCGAAGCACCCCATACAGCCCTACAGGTGGTGGGCAGCAGGAACAGGGCTTCCCCTGCAAGATCCTTAACACCTTCCTAATAATGAGCAATACTCAGGGAGGGGAGGGGGAGACACAGCATACTAGATACAAGAGGCTTTGATTGTGTGTGCTAATCTTCATTCTTAAATACCTCCACAGTAACATGGCAAACATGCAAAACAACAGCTCACATCACCTTCAACCTGCAACCTGTTTCAGTGCGGGGGGGACGGGGAGTCAGAACATTCAGAATCATTCCCTCCCGCTCAGCTATGCTCTAAACGTGCCTCAAACCTATAACATCCACCAGGGCAGGCAGCAAACACAGGCAGAGGAACCTGCATTTAACTTCTCTTTGAGATGGGAGTGTGGCAAAGTGCAGCCCACCCTCCCCACCCCCAACTGCACTGCAAATTCTGCACCAAGCAGGAGCTGGGAGTTGCAGTGTGGGCTGGGAATTCATGACCTTCTGGCCTGGGGGTGAGAGTCTGACCAATTGAGACATACTCAAATGGACTCTAAGTTAATTTTTCACAGACTTAACTGATTCAGCAACCTCTAGGTAAAGGTAAAGCTCTCTAGAGTATTTCCCCAGGTGCATCTTTACTCAGGAAGCTGCTGCACAAGGGACAGGACCTGTTAACATCTCCATGGGGATGTTCAGCCCTTCTGACAGCTCTAACCTCTCCACCAACAGTGACACCACCCAGATAGGGCGGTCGTCATTGCTCCTTGAACGTTATGGGAACATGGTCCTCAGCATCCTGCATCTGAGCAATCACTGACAGATGTGTGTGGCACGTGTCTATAGATACTGTCTACACTCTATGTCTATGAATAAAGGTACTGTCCATAAAACGGTAGATCAGGGTCCTATTAGGCACAGCATGACTGTCAACTGCCTATGGTCAATTAGCTGTGATATTTCTCTTCCTGTAGAATATGCCCCGGTCCCCACCTAATGCTTTTAGCCAAAGCACGGTGCTTTCTGTTATTTTCCAGTCTTGTTCATGAAATGCCTCCTTGTGATTGCAGTATGGGAAAGAGAAGGGCAAGCCCTCGGTGGAGAAAGAACAGGTTAAGAACTATTTAGAAAAGCTAGACATGCACAAATCCATAGGTCCGTATTTAATGCATCCAAGGGTACTGAGGGAGTTGGCAAATGTCATTGCGGAGCCTTTGTCCATTATCTTTGAAAACTCGTGGAGATCGGGAGAGATCCCAGATGATTAAAAAAAGGCAAACGTAGTCACCATCTTTAAAAAAAGGGAAGAAGGACAATCCAGGGAACTACAGACCAGTCAGCCTTACTTCAGTCCCCAGAAAAATCATGGAGGGGATCCTCAAGGAATCCATTTTGAAGCACTTGGAAGGGGGAAAGTGATCAGGAATAGTCAACATGGATTCACCAAGGGTAAATCATGCCTGACCAATCTGATTAGCTTCTATGATGAGGTAATTGGCTCTGTGGACATGAGGAAATCAGTGGATGTGATATACCTTGACTTTAGCAAAGCTTTTGATACAACCTCCCACAGTATTCTAGCCAGCAAGTTAAGGAAGTATGGATTGGATAGATGGACTTTAGGTGGATAAATGGATAAGTGGACAGAAAGCTGGCTACATTGTTGGGCCCAACAGGTAGTGATCAACGGCTCGATGTCAGATTCATGGTCAGTTTCAAGTGGAGTGCCCCAAAGATCGGTTCTAGGGCGGGTTTTCTTCAACATCTTTATTAATGACCTGGATGAGGGGATGGATCATACCCTCAGCAAGTTTGTGGATGACACAAAGTTAGGGGGAGAGGTAAATACATTGAAGGGTAGGGATAGGGTCCAGAGTGACCTAGACAAATTGGAGGATTGAGCCAAATGAAATCTGATGAGGTTCAACAAGGACAAGTGCAGAGTCCTGCAATTGGGATGGAAGAATCCCAAGCATTGTTACAGGCTGGGGACTGACTGGCTAAGTAGCAGTTCAGCAGAAAAGGACCTGGGGATTACAGCGGATGAGAAGCTGGATATGAGTCAACAGTGTGTCCTTGTAGCCAAAAAGGCTAATGGCATATGTGCATTAGGAGAAGCATTGCCAGCAGATCTAGAGAAGTTACTATTCCCCTTTATTCGGCACTGGTGAGGCTACATCTGGAGTACTGCGTCCAGTTCTGGGGCCCCCACTATAGAAAGGATGTTGACGTACTGGAGACGGTCCAGCAGAGGGCAACCAAAATGATAAGGGGGCTGGGACACATGACCTACAAGGAGAGGCTGAAGGATTTGGCTTATCTAGTCAGCAGAAGAGAAGAGTGAGGGGGAATTTGATAGCAGCCTTCAACTTCCTGAAGGGAGGTTCCAAAGAGGAAGGAGAGAGGCTGGAATGGGTTACCTAGGGAGGTGGCGGAATCTCCATCTGTAGCGGTTTTTTTAAGTCTCGGCTTGACAAAGCTCTGGCTGGGATGATTTAGTTGGGGTTGATTGTGCTTTGGGCAAGGGGCTGGACTTGATGACCTCCTAAGGTCTCTTCCAGTCCTAGGATTCTATGATTCAAAGAGCCCTTCCGGGTCACAAGTGCATGCAACAGACAGGCAAAAATAGGAGGGTGTGAAGTATAAAACTGTAAACATTACAGACTTTATTTCACCACAATCAATTGCACATGGAGGGAAATACTCTGTAGGACTTTAAAGATGAAGGAAAAAAGCTAAAAGGAGGCTGCTTGAGATTGTAGATGTGTGTGTGAACTTTTGAAGGCATTTCAGAAGGGAAAAAAATACAAGGGCACTGAGTCAAGGTGAGTTGAGAAGTATGTAACCAGGAAAAACCTGCTAATGAAAGGCACTCCTTCAGAACAAAATGTTTTGTCTGACTTCTTTATCAGGAAATCAATTTACAATTACAACTTATTACTCTGTATAGAAAATGACAACAATGCGGAGACTTTAAATCTGAGAGAGGAGAGAGTGACAATGCTGATTTATTAAAGGATTACTTTTTAAACTGTTGTTAATGTTCAGTCCTTTGGCTGCTGTTTAAATAGATTCCTCAGAAGTTTGCACTAACAGAAACTACTTTGACAGCAGTTACATGATCCTATGTGGCATCCTTATCTGTATGACGATCTTTCTCATGGCCAACAGCTCTTGTAGCATAGAGGTGTAGCAGTCTTTTTAGCTTAGGACAACACTTCCCTTTGGCTGCATCAAAGGGCAAAGTTTATCATCCTTGATTTCAGTGGAAGTTTCGCCACAGTAAGGAGCTGGCTGAATTAGCTGGCAGAGTTTGGCGCTCATTGGAAAATGTGTAACTATCAGAGAAGTTATATCAGTCCCTTACTGGGGTTTAATAAATGTTCATAATTGTCACGATCTTTTGAGGACCCACCTATAAATGTTTTCTTAAGGAATCTACTGTGTTATTTATTTTTGATGCAGAAGGAAGATATATGAATAAATAAACCAAATAAAGGGCCAAATCCTGACCATCTACTAAAAAACCTGGATGGTGTCCGGTGCATTGAGTTTAATAGAAATCCTGATATTGCATGACAGACTCCCATTGGGCATGGCTGGGATGCTGTGAGGCACTTGTCTTCCCTTGCAAACCTGAAGAGACACAGACTGGATTTTCCTCTTAGGATGCACTTCACAGTAATCAAAAGCACATCTTTCCTGCTACTGATATCAACGAGATCCTTACCATGAGATAAAGCCGATTGCCAGAGTTGACCTCCACATACAGTATAGTTCCATATCCAGCTGACATGCTGTCCCAGAAAGGATCAGCTAAAAAGCCAACTATACCAAGAAAACTTTAATGTTAAAGCTTTTTCTTTTTGGGGGGTTGTTTTGTCAAGATGGGTCAAATCTGCTGACTTAGAAACCCTGAGGATGTAATTTTCTATTCTATTTGAAGAGTTAAAATAGCATGGACCACTTACCTCTTTGTGGGAATCCTTATGGGCTTCCAGTGTTTTCATGATGGTTAGCTCTGCGTAGTTTTTAAACCTGGCTGGTTGATTTCTTAAGATCTCCCGCAATACTCTTAAGGCCAGGGCTCTTATTGAATGCTGAACCAAAGAGAAATACAAGCGGGAAACAAAATAATTTCACTTCAGAATGATAGCATGGGCCATATGCTGCTGGCAGTTACACAAACAAAAGTCATGAGTCACTCAACAAATTCTAGCAGAGCGACTGCGGATTGAAATCAACCGAGAGCAGACCTGGCTCAGAGCTCTCCACACTGCACATGAAGATCCATACAGACTAAGTGCATTCTCGCTAGGGATGTAGAATCCCGGTTAAAAAGTTAACAGGTCAAACAGAATGTTAAACATTCCTTTTAACTGGTTAACCAGGATCCCACAGGTGGGGGGGCCGCCTCAGACGCAACACACTGCCCACAGTGTGGTGGGCCCAGATGAGTGGAGTGTCCCCCGCCTGCAGTGTGTCACGACGGGCCTGGAGCAGCCCTCCCACCTGCATTGGGCAGGGTGCTGCTCCAGACCAGCCAGGCTACCAGTTAACCAGTTACAGGTTAGCATCACCTGGTAACCGGTTACCCTTTTACATCCCTAATTCTCACTGCTGGAGAAAGAACCAGAACAAATATTACGTTTGTTAAATCCAATATCTTTGTCCAGCTAAATAAAACTTAGTGCTGAAAAGCAGTTTATATATGTCACGAGGGACTGATAATGAAGCTCAGATGTTTGTTTGTTTCCACTTTCCTGTTTTACTGAGTTCTGCAGATTTCACACTATCCATCTCTAAAGTGACATTTCAAAACAGCATTTCAATGTACTTCGTGTTTTTGTAACTTTTATGGAAATTACTTTCATGGCTTGAAGCATTAAAGTTAATGCAGCCACACCTATGACTTATGCATTGACCCTTTACAGCAAAAGAGCATTATTAGTTGGAATACTAGAACAACTGCTTGAGTTATATAACTCTTGTACCAGGTTTCTGGATTGCAGCCATTCCAAACAGTGCCTGAAACTTCAGCAGAGGACTAATTCCAAACTGAATCATTAATGTACATCCTGATTCTTTGCTATTCACCTGTACTATTCATACGCTCAGAGCTCGACAAACCGCTGAATCTACGCGCCCATGGCGAGATTTCAGCCAGTCGCTCCGTGTGCCCCATTCACCGGCGCTTCGCGCATGCGCAATGCCAGTCTGGCGCATGTGCAGTGCGGGGCTGGCGAGTGGCTCTTGCCGGGGTTTGTCAAGCCCTGCATATGCTAACACAATTTAGTTGTCCTCAGCTTGGATCCCAGTATCTTCTGATAGATGTTTGATGACAAAAGCTGACACTACACCTGGTGACACTTAAACTACAAACAACTACTGTCAAAACATAAACCATCTACTCCGCTTCAGAATTAGACCTTCATTTTGCACATGGGGAACACATTCAAAAGGATTTCAGGTGTTTTATTACTGAACACAACAAGCATACATTGGTACTGGACCAGGCTAACACCCCCCCCAATCCTGTGAACATTTCATTTAACTAGTTAACCAGGATCTCACAGGTGGGGGCCGCCCCAGCCCGGCTGGGCTGGAGCAACACACTGCCAGCATATATATTCGTAATTATTTGCAAATGTAATAAGGTTACTTAGCTGTCTATGGCACTAATTTTGTGGGCACAATTAGGGACTGAAGTCATCTAAGTGAGGAAAATTTAGCCCATAAATTGTCTTTCTTCTCAACTACCATCTACTAAAACTTTTACAGTAGTTCTGCAACTCCAGTCTTTTATGCCACTGTTGCCTGTTTAACGCGTAGGCCATGTTTCCCTATTAAAATGCTATTGGTTCTAATCCCTTTCCTTATTAATTTTGGCTGCTAGTCGCATGATGCTCTGGGAACAGAAATCAAACAATTGAAAGCAACTCAAAATCCATCAGTGAGATGACTGACCATGAAAGGTTCGTCAACATCCTTTCTAATGTAGGGAGGTTGGGCAGATAGCACTATCTGCAAGGAGGTGATGGTGTATCAGTTAGAGTCCATGCCAGGGATATAACTGGGCCACCATGGACAAACTGTCATCTACGAATAAACAATATACTAGAGCAGTGGTCTCCAACCTTTTTACACCCAAGATCACTTTTTAAATCTCAGAACAGGTCCGCTCCGCCCCTTCCTTGAAGCCCCACCCCTTCCTTGAAGCCCCGCCCTCTCTATTCTCCTCCTGTCCATCACTTGCTATCCCCAGCCCTTACTTACACACTCTGATAACCAGTTTATTTTTAAATTATGCGATATATAAAATTAAAACACGTGTTTATAGTTATGAAATAAATGGTCTGTTTTTTATTCATGCTATTTAAATCTAAAATGAAGCATTTATAATTATACATTTAGTGGGGACAGAGTTCTGCGGCTGGGGGCAGGGGAGAGGGAACAGGGTGTTGGGAGGGCAGAGGACAGGGTTCTGCAGCTGGGGACAGGGTGCCAGTGGGGACAGGTTTCTGTAGCTGGGAACAGGGAAGTGGAGACAGAGTTCTGTAGCTGGGGACAGGGGACAGCGTTAGGGGAGTGGGGACAGAGTTCTGTAGCTGGGGAGTGGAGTCTGGGGAGTGGGGTGCCAGTGGAGGCAGAGAGTCTGCTGCATCTGCCTCCTCCCAGGATTCCCCCCCCTCAGAGGGAAACCAGCGCGCACCTGCCCAGGGGGCCAACCCCTCCCCCGGCGCAGGGAAGCCCCATGCGCGCCTGCCCCGGAACCGACCGCCCCGCGCACGCCTCCCCTGGGGCTGACTTACCCCACCTCTGTGGTGCAGGGAGCCGATGCTCCCTCCCGCAGGACACCCAGCAGAGCAGCTAGTGCACTTCCGGAATCGCCGGAATTGGTGCTAAGCTGCGGGACTTCTGTCCATCCCCGGGAAGCCGACACTACCTCCATTTTCACTTGAGGTAGGTAGTGGGGCTTCTCGGGGGTGGGAGGGAAATGGGGGCAGGGCGGACAGGACACCTCGCGATCGACTGGTTGAGGCCTCGCGATCAACCTGTTGGTGGCCACGGTACTAGAGAGTTAAATGTAACACCAGCATCTTACATCTTTGTCTCCAAGTGTCTCTAGCAGCAAGAGCAAAATGGTTTTGAAATGCTCCTCCCAAACTCCCAGGTTATCTTCTCGCGTAATCTTCAATAGCTCGAGCAGGGCTCCTTTCCGTTCTTCCACCCGTTCATTGTGGTTGGACAGTTCTTTCAGAAGATCAGCCACCAAATCGGAATGATCGATGGATACTTCTAGGACAAACGAAAACAGGTCAATTTCATCAAGGAAAGGAAAAAAAAAAAAAAAAAGCAGCTGCCATCATCGCTAACTGGCTTTTTACCAAATAACACGGAAGCACAATGGCCTGAAGGTGTCATCGGGTGAGGTGTGATCTTAATCAAAAAGATCCATGAAGAAATAGGACATGGACCTAGTCTGAAACTTGACCCAAGTTCACCAAAAGGTTCATGGATCAGCAAATAGCTTTTGGCGAACCTTTGGGTATCACTATGTGCTAGAGGGTGATAGGAAGTGAAGAAAGAATAAAGGGCAAGAGTGAAATGACTTCATCTCTTAATTGTTCATTCCCAGACTTTTGAAAATGAAGCATTACTTCTGGGCAATATTTACCAACCAGAAAGTGTATTCTAGATTCCATTAGTACCCATTTTTAATCAAAACATTTTCTAACAAATTCTGTTGTTTATGTATATACACACACAGCTGCCACAACTTCCCATATTAGGAGTTCCTACACACACAATAGTAGGAGTTCCCACACAACAATTTAGGAGTTCAATTCTTCTCCTAATTAAATCAAGAATAAAATGTGCATTAAACTTGAATGGCAGGAAGACTAGCACCCTAAGAGATTATGAATAAAACAATACATCTGAAACGGAAATGAAACAAAATGACAATACAGCCTAATAAACACATGCCCAAGTTCTGGTATGTATGCAGTCACTACGTAATCATTTGAATCTTTACTTGAGGAAAAACATGATGTATATTTCAATAAAGAAGACAGTTGAAGTATTGTGTCCCATGGACATTTAAACGTGTCAACGTAAAATACAGAACACCACAAACTGCCTGAACATTTATAATACAAACTAATACCAACCATCCCGAAGCTGATCCATATCATCATCAAACACAGCCTCTTTCAAGGCAGTCTTGTCGTAGGTGTTGATTGTGTCCGAATAAGGGTACGGGCTGAACTCTCGGGCTCGGGGCCCTGAAAAGGCGCGTGGAGGCTGAGTATTAAGTAGAGAGGTTTTGTTATCTAGAGCCATTCTTCCTCCTTCCACAACATCACTGCTTCCACGTCCATCGCTGGCAGGTGCAGCTATTCCACCATCTCGAGACACCTGAAGGGACCAGAAAGAACAGGAATGGAATCAGAGAATCATAGGACTGCAAGGCATTTCAAGAGATCATCAGTTCCAGTCCCCAAACTCATAACAGGACCTAGCACCATCTAGATTGGGATGGGAAATAGTTTTTGTAGTGAGGCCACTTCAACAATGTTGGTAGTGGTCATGGGCCGGGAGGAGCCTTAGCTAGGAGGGGCAGGGCCTCTAGGCACCCCATGCTGTGGAGAGGAGGAGACTTTGCGTGCTCCCCCGTGGGTGGGGGAGCTTGGAAATCCCCCCTCCCCCCCCCCCGCCAGGGGTATGCAGTGCCCATAGGGAACCGCCTGCCATTTTGAACAGTTGGTGGGTCCCTCTGGCACTGCACATCCCTGGTGGGGGGAGGTGACTTCTCACGCTCCCTCACTCCAGTGGTCTCAATTGACCTGGGGGTGGGGGCATGTCAGGGCGGTACACAGACCAGATCTGGCTCATGGGCCGTATCTTCCCCACCCCTGATCTAGACCACCCCGACAGCTGTTTATTTAACCTGCTCCTAAATATCTCCCGTGATGGAGATTCCACAACCCCTCAAGGCAATTTATTCCAGTGTTTAACCAACCTGACAGTCAGGAAGTTTTTCCCTATTGTCCAACCTAAACCCCCCTTGCTGCATTTTAAGCCCACTGTTTCTTGCCCTTCTCCTTCTTCCTTGTAACACCTTTTAGGTATCTGAAAGCTGTTGTCTTGTCCCCTCTCAATCTTCTCTTTGCCGGAATGAATAAACCCAATTTTTTCAATCTTCCCTCACAGGTCATGTTTTTAGACCTTTAATCATTTTTGTTGCTCTTCTTTGGACTTTCTCCATTTTCTCCACATCTTTCCTTAAATGTGGTGCCCAGATGTGGACACTGTACCCCAGCTGAGGCCTCATCCGCACTGAATAAAGTGGAAGAATTACTTCTCTTTCTTACTTACAACAATCCCGCTAATATATCCCACGATGATGTTTGCTCTTTTGTGCAACAGTGTCACACTGTTGACACATATTTAGCTTGTGGTCCCCTATGACACCTAGATCCCTTTTCAGAATACCCCTTTCTAGATAGTTGCTTCCCATTTTGTATTTGTGGAACTGATTGTTCCTTCTAAATGGAATAATTTGCATTTGTCCTTATTGGATGTCCTATTTACCTCCGATCATTTCTCCGGTTTGTCCAGATCGTTTTGAATTATGAGCCTATTCTGCAAAGCACTTGCAACCCCTTTCAGCTTGGTATCATCTGCAAACTTTAAAAGTGTACTTTCTATGCCATTATCTAAATCACTGATGGAAATATCAAACAGAACCCGACCCAAAACTGATCTCTCTGGAACCTCACTCGTTATGCCCTTCCAGAACAACTGTGAACCACTGATTACTACTAGCTGGAAATGGTTATCCAACCAGTGATGCACCCACCTTATAGTAGTTCCATCTAGCTTGTATTTCCCTAGTTTGTTAAGGAGAAGGTCATGTGAGACTGTATCAAAAGCCTTACTAAAGTCTAGACATACCATATCTACTTAATCATTTTAGATTATCCTTTTAATCTTGCCAAAGATGTAGCCTTTTACATTTTATACTAACAACCACTAAAATAGAACCAATCATATATTTTGCATGTAATCTAATTTGATGATGATTAAGATGTGACTATTATCTCTTTTTGTGCATAATGTCACTATTACTGCCCCAAAAGATTTCGATGCTGCAAACTTGATGACAAATCAACAAATACAATGTTACTAGCCACTCCTAAGTTCGCACAAACTCCGGCAACTTCGCAAAACCCACAAAAAGATCATTAAGCATGCTCAGGAACAGATATTCTTGAAAACACAAAGTTTCAAAAGGAGCAAAGTGAAACTCTGAAAAAATGAAGATGTGTTTTGAAGTAGGTGAAAATTCTACCAGTAACTTTACAAAACCTCCACTCCTAGTAGCAAGGGAGAGTCAAGTCTCAATTATAGCGTAATGAGCATAAATTGATGCCAAATATTTCTTATGATGAATTTTTAAAAAGTCTTCCTAAAGGCCAGAGAATGCATGCCTTTGAAATATACTTGAGTGACACAGTGCTAATCTGAATTTATCTTTTGCCCATTAAGAAGCAGAAATTTAACTGGCACCTTTTAATCACAAGTAATTCCAGTGACTTCCAGGAGACCGCATGCTATGTAAAATATTATCCATGATTTGAACCATAAGTTAATATGGAACCTTCACATAAATTAGCTACAAATAGAGGGAAACAATTCATGCATTTTGAAGATTTGTATCTTACTTTTCCTGTTATAAGCCTTAATGCATGTTCCATGTAGAGAAATCCTAAGGAGTGAAATTGAATTTCTTTCTAAGTCCAAACTCCCACTGAAGTCAAGATAAGTGAATTTCAAATGGAGTTTGACATGAGTAAGGGTCTATAGAATTTGCCCCCCTATGATTTTAGGATTAAATGATTATCCATGGCAAAGAAAATGAAGGAAACAATTCCAAATCATGACCAATTAACATACAATACTATCCAGAAAAACAAAGCGTTGCAAATGGTGTTTTATAATTTCATTAACAGCCTACTTACATCACAGTCTTTCTTTCCATCACGCTTGATTGGTTCATTCAGATCCTCTTGACTACGGAAACTAAACTTTTCAATTGCCTCTGTGACTCCACGAAGAGAGCTGTAGATTTCTTCCGAATTTAGGTTCTCCGTGTCATAATCCAGCATGCTAAAAGGTCAGATGCATGTTGTAAGTCATCACATATCAAAATCAGAATCAATTTTTGACCTTGAATAACATTATTGCCAGCTTGAAACGAGATGAGTTGGAGTTCCATTTCTAACAGTGACTTGGAACAAAATGTGGACAGAACTTAGGCAGATTTTGGGCCCAATTTCCTTTTCGCACAGATGTAATTAATGACCAGTTCCATTGAGTCAGTGGAGTTAAAGTGGTGTCAATGAGAGAATTATGTTCACTCTTCATTAAATTCCACATAAGTGCCCTAGTTTTCATAGCAAGATACCTAGCCCCTCAAAACAGAATAATGGCATTGTTAAATTAAAAAAAAAAAAGAATATGAGAATTCAAAGAGTTGTAGTATTCGCTGATTTAATGAAGCTTAGCTTTTAACTTTCACATTAAAGGTGTAAAATATCTTGTAGGTCAAAGGATTCAAACGTGGAAGAGATACTTAACTTGAGAGGAATGATTACATGGACTTGACTATTTTATTTAAATTCCTAAAGTAATAAAAATTAACACTTGCACAGTTAGTCTCTTAGTGGAAATTTATTACCATTGAAGATGATGCTGGGAAAATGGATCTCTCTAACTCAAACTAGATTCTTGATCCCATCACCAAAGCATTAGAAATTCTTCACTTTTGGTGGGCATATGAGAGTCCCTGGACTTCCCATAAGAGCCCTCTGAAATGGCATCCTTTGGAGTTTCACAAGAAAAATTACTCTTATACAAGGGTAGCAGGTACAAAAGGTGTAGGGAAAAAAATGGAAAGAAAGATGAGCTTCTGCCTGCTCCATAAGGAACATGGAGTTATCAGCAGGACTCTGTTCTGCTCAGGGGACTGAGTCTGTAGCAAGGTCTAAATCAGCACTTACAAAAGGTGTTTCATGGAGACATACAGTTTTTCTGGAGAAGCCTAAGGGCTCAGAAAACAAGAAGCAAACAGCAAAAGGATTTAGAGATATGTGCATCATCAATTCTCTGGGCAATAAATGGCAGAAGTGGACTCATTGTGTGCATGGGTGAGTTTCAGTTTGTGAACAAATTTAAGACATGGTGGCTAAGAGGAAGGTGCTCAGAGTGAAATATTGACATCATCCTGTCACAAAACAAAGAAATGGCTTGCAGGACGGAAGAATTAGGAAATGTGAATCTTCTTTTGACTTGTGAACACGTAGGCCATCTTTCTATAGAACACAGCAGAACATTATCTAGAACCTCTCCTTGTTTCTAGAAGAGATTTAAGAACTTCAAAAGGACAAGATTTCGGCCTCTTGAATCCTTCAGAAACAAAGAATCTTAAATTAGATATAACCCTTGGTTCTGTCAATACACGCACTCAGAAACAACAGCACAAGCATGAGCACTAGTACAGAACGTACGTCGTATGTTTTGGCAAAGAAACCAAAGGACCACTCCCGATCTCTGAACAAACAATGTCTCTGAGGCAAGGTCTGGCTGGAAGGAAATAGGAGACTCTTTAATGGGTTGGTGTCTGGGAACAAAACATGCTTACGAACCGTAAGGAATTATAAAATTGCAGACTTTTCAGACTAGCAAAGGATGAATATAGTTTTTAAGACTATTCTAAAATGCAAGGTGTAGGTGCAGCCTGTACAAATGGAAACAGAAGGCCTTTTTGGGTGGACATCAGATAGGACTCAAACTAGTCTTAGTTGATCTTGACTTTAAAACAAGATGTTGAACTCAATCATCTTTCAATCAAAGATAGCAAGAGCTTTACAAATGGTTAAATGAGTAACGAATCACTCCTTGAGGTAAGTGCATGTCAACATTATTATACCTCTAGTGCAAAGAGCTAAACAGACATGGAGTGGTTACGCGATTTGGCCATGGTCACGTGGTAAAAACCCAGTAGACTCAAGAACAGAATTCCAGTAATCCTGACTCCCCCCTCTTCTGCTATAATTATTATTCCTTCCCTTAAAGGACAATACTCATGTGATAAATATTGAGCCAAATTTTGCCCTTGCATATGCATACATACCTCAAAAAATAAAAATTTAAATTGAAGTGAACCAATTCCCACAGAGGTGGTCAAAGCAAAGAATTTGTGATGCCAAAGTAATAAAGCAAGATCTGAACAAAGAGGAACAGGTCTGTGTGAGTGACAGTGGTTAGGAGTGTTCCTTGTGGCACAAATTTAAATGTTATAAAATGTAAAGACATCAACTGATTCGCATGCCATCTGCCTATTTTCGTAAAACAATAGTGAATCTGTGAAAGAGATCCCATATCATGAGTACAGTTTCGCATTTTAAATGAAAGAATACTCTATATGTGAACAAACACATCTATCCATTTGCCAATACGTGTTTGTTTACTATATAGGTAATATGATGGATACAAAAATAAATGCAAGATGGATCTATACCTACCTTTCAAAAAACAGACTGACAACCACAACAGGAAAAATAATACCCATGCAGAAAACTGGAAGAGCCACAGGATGAACAAGAAGAGATGAGTAGAGATAAGCAGTGTTTAGGGATGTCACAACATTATTTTCCATCTGCCACTTGTATCAAACACGATGTGGCAATTTACCAATCTTGCTTTCTTGTCCAGTGTTTGGGACGTATTTTATTTTCTAAAAACAGGGTTTTTTAAATAGTGACACAATGCCCCGAGTAACTAACAGTTTAGCATTCTTATGCAGCACCCCATAATTTTGTCTGCTTGCACTTCCTCCTTTCACTTTCAAGCTTCTGGATGGTGTATTCTTCAACGTTATCACCTTGTCACAATGGGTATATCCTAGTGTTTAGTAATCAGAGGGGAATCATAAAAGAATTTCATCTACAAATTCAATAACTTGGCCAACAACTTTTGAAAATACTGTTTTTTTTTAAACTTCCTGGTTAGGGGAAAAATAAAACAGTCATAAGAACATAAGAATAGCCAAACTGCGTCAGACCAAAGGTCCATCTAGCCCAGGATCCTGTCTGCCGACAGTGGCCAATGCCAGGTGCCCCAGAGGGAGCGAACCGAACAGGGAATCATCAAGTAATCCCTCCTCTGTCACCCATTCTCAGCTCCTGTCAAACAGAGGTTAGGGACACCATCCCTGCCCATTCTGGATTATAAGCATTAATGGACCTATCCTTTCTAAGGCAATTTCCATTAAAATCAGGAGTAAGCAGTCAATGGGAGTTTTGCTGGGGGAAAACTGCAGGATTTGAATGTATCAAATTTAATTATCAGTTTTGCCTGGGTTCCTAAGTAAATGCAGCAATTTAAATAAGGCATGTGTATGAAGAACAACGTTTGATCCAAAATTCCCTGAAATTTAATTCTGTAATTCTGGTTTGACATACTCTACAGGTAGAAGCCAGAAAGGGACAAACCAAGGGCAAATGCTCATCTTACACAGTTGTAATAGTTGCTGAAAACCTCTGCAACAGTGACATTCAATTAAAAAAATGGTTTTTTGTGATGCTCTATAGTCACATGGGATACCCTACGATCCTTGTAGGCAGGCAAGTTCTGCAATATTATATGCGCATGCTTCACCTTCACAATGCTTTATAGGCATGAACACCTCACAACATCCCTGCTTGCATTTGCAAGTGCCACTCTGTGTGCATCCATGCATAGTTCAGATGGGTAATTTAGGTGCCGTTGTTTGAAGAGCTCGCCTGTAATGTGACAAAGATATTGGGTACCGCAGTGGTCACCAACAAGTAGATCGGGATCTACTGGGAGATCTTGGAGCCTCTGACAGGTGATCCTGACTGGGAGGCTATAAAGTGTGGACATTTCAGCTGCCTATGCACCCACGGCCATGCTTCTCCTGCCATCTGCCTTGGAGTGCCCCCTAGAAACCTCCTGCTTGCTCTGTAGGGTGAGGGAGATGGAGTGAGCAAGGCGGGGCCTCCAAGAAGAGGTGGGGGATGAGCTGGGGCCAGGGTATTTGGTTTGAAGTAGATCCTGGGTTGCACTTAACTTAAGTGATGTTGTGCTTATAAAGGTTGGAGGCCACTGGGCAGTGTGGTACACTCAGAACTGCCAACACTAGAGAATTATTGAGTTCTGCATTGGAATTCAAACTGTAAGAAACATAAAACAGGAGACTGAGTTTTCTGGGAAGCTTGTCTCAGACTTTTCTCAGTGCTTTGCTTTCCAGTGTAATGAAAGAACGACACAAATGCCAACTTCAGTCTCTGTAAGTTAATACTCTGATTTCTAGCAGCCGAGAAAGCAGCTAGTTCAGTCACACTAGGTTTCATAGACCACCAAGAGCCTGGGGTTTATTCTCCTCTGGATGAAAGTCTCCAGAAACATCCTGACCCATTTTGAGAAACTTCCATCATGTGAAAGGTAAATAATATTGTGACACCTCAGACAAGTTGGTTTAACAGGTAGCTTGTTACCTGGGCGAGTAAGAGCGTCTGAAAGTCTTGTGGGAAGGAGCAGTGGGGATGGAGTTAGGCTGAGAAAGGGGAGGGGGGTGCTTCGACAGCCCGTCTGCACTCCAACCCCAGAAACGACTGCAGTGATCGGGGGGGAGGGGGAGGGAGGAAGAGAGAAAACAGAGGGAAAAGGGAGGAAAAAAAACTAATCTGAGTGGCTTAAGTGTTCTCATGCTTCCTTGGAGAGATAAGAGAGGAAGACAGAGAGAGAGAGAGAGAGAGAGAGACAGAGAGAAAGACAAAGAAATTTAACAGAAACAAAATGAGACAAGAATACTCCATTGATCTCCTCAGGTCATTGCTTTGGCCTTAAGTGTTGCTTTAGATGTTTATTGTTATTATTAATGATTTACGCTGGCCAGTCCCTGCCTGTTTTATTCAATATATTTCAAACACAGAATGTAGCTTTTAAAACACAATTCCTAAAATAATGCAAGTGGACTATGGTATAGGTGCCGGGATTCAACCTCTGAGCAATTATTTTAGACAATGGAATTTAGCTAGAAGAAAGCTAGGGGAAGAAAACCCGTAAAAGGGGATTGAGTAAAATTGGTTTGCAATAATATCTGGTTCTGTGTGATGGCTCACAGTAAAATCCTGCAGTCTATACTCAGGCAAAATTTCCATTTACATCAGTGGGTGTTTAGTTTAAGATGTTCCTGGTCCTAGGACAGTTCTTGAGCTACTCCACTTGTTTCATAATCAAGCAAAATTGGATGCAACTTCTTGTCTGCCTCTCTATCTATCCACTAGTTTACATTCTACATGTTTCCAGATTTCTGTTCTAGAGCTGTAGGAGTATTCAGCATGCCACTTTGTTTCTATTAGGTTTGATTACATTGTATCTGAAAAAGTCACATTCCCATATACATAAGTGAAAGATGCTGCAAGACTGGAAACAGATACAAGTAAGAAATCATTCTAGTGCACACCACAGCAGTGCCATTTAAAACCCTGTTTGAAGAGCGGTGTCAGGAAATTCACTCTTTAGCCAGGAATCAAGCGACAGGTTTTACAAAAATGCAATAGTTGGCAAGAATGTTGCTTTGAAGAAAAAAATTACAATAACCATAAAGTTCCATATCTTGCCTCCCACCTACCTGTAAGGCGCATTGCTGGATAATACAAGCTAATTCTTACAGTATAACCTTGGTTATTCTGTTAAGATCATTCCAATTCTTCCCCTCACCCAACTCTGAAGTTAGGAAAGCTTCTTTTTGCAAAGGAAATACACTGATGCTTGGTCTATACTACAGCCTTATGTCAGTAACTATCTTGCTCAGGGTGTAGAAAATCCACATGACTGGGCCATAAATTATAAGAAACATAAGAACATAAGGACATTTAGTCACATACTTGTTCCCAAAACATAAGAACTAGGGGTCATCAAATGAAATTAATAGGTAGCAGGTTTAAAACCAACAAAAGGAAGCTTTTCTTCACGCAGCATATAGTCAACTTGTGGAACTCCTTGCCAGAGGATGTTGTGAAGACCAGGACTTTAAGGCTATGTCTACAGTGCACGATTATTTTGGAATAAGCTATTCTGAAAGAAATACTCCAAAAAAGCTGATTTTGAAATAGTGCCTCTACACTACAGGGAAGCCTGGAAATTAGTCCAAGGCAGGCTCCCCTAATATGGACACGCTGCCTCGATTTAGAGCCCCAGGAAGCACCAGGGAGTAATTACTTTGAATGGCCTGGGGGAGGAGCTATTTCACAATAGGAACAGTGAAGCATCCACACTACTACTATTCTGAAATAGCTATTTCGGAAGAGGCACTATTCCTTGTGGAATGATGTTTACAAATGCCAAAATAAGCTGCCCGTTATTTTGACACTCGCATAGTTATTTTGGAATAATGGACATTATTCCGAACGCTGCTGTGTAGATGTACCCAAACAGGGTTAAAAAAAGAACTAGATAAATTCATGGAGGTTAGGTTCATCAATGGCTGCTAGCCACGATGGGTAGTGATGGTGCCCCTAGCCTCTGTTTGTCAGAAGCTGGAAATGGATGACAGGAGAGGGATCATTTGATGATTCCCTGTTCTGTTCACTCCCTCTGGGCATCTGGCATTGGCCACTGTCGGCAGACAGAATATTGAGCTAGATGGACCTTTGGTCTGACCCAGTATGACCGCTCTTATGTTATGTTCTTATATTCTTACTAAAAGACAGTAAATGAAGCAGTGAATATCAGCTGTTTTATAAAGACCAAAAACAAATATAGTAAAATATCATGGATTTAGAACTAGATGCTGCATGCAAGTACTACCCTTGTTGCATTTTTAGCCACAGGGACACAGAGCTCTTGGCCTATAATTTCCCATGCCAGAGATTCAAAATCTTAACATCCCAACAAGGAGAAGAGGAAGTACTGCTACTGGGATTGTCTGTCTGAAGGGAAATCCTAGTACTTTTATTTGGAAAAATCCCTGTTGAAAAAACACTTCCCATCCTTAATGCCATATTTGATGACTCAAGTCTGGCAAGTTCTAAGGCTGGCTCTGTAGTGAAGCAGATTTAGGGATTTGAAAATGTATTTAGATACCCTGAAATGTTTGGCCTTCTGAAGAGTACACATTTCTGTTGCTCGGCTCTGGATGGCAAAACGTCACTGATACCATGATTCCTGACACAAGGCGACTCAGCCACAGAATGACTTCTTGTGACAACACTTACAGCAACCAAAAACGTGCCCAATCTAGCATCAAGAGGTGTAAAGTAAAAAAACGAGAGAATTATAACACACCGTTCTCTCTGAACCTCTATCTTCTCTGCTCTAATAGCCTTGTGGTATCTGGCAGCAAAACCCCGGAGCATGCGGCAGGATCAAGCCAGTTGCGATTAATACTCCATGGAGACATTTAACAGCACAGCACTAGGTTGTAATGGCTTTGACTTCAAGTACACTACAAATCTGTACGGTTTTTAGTTTCTATACGCAGAGCCTAGCAGCAACCTTCACAATCTCCCATGCCTGAGCATCCTCTTTCAAACCACCCTCCTCATCCAGCCTGACACCAGCAGCAGAATACTGCACTTCCAAAATCCAGTCTCTCTTAATGGAATAGCATCCTTGTAGGCAATGTACCATCTAGCCAGGCACGCTGCTCAAGCAGAAAGTGCTGTCCTCACAGAGGGGGCTCAAACCAAAGCCCTGAATCTAAAACACACCAACTATTAGACAGTGTTTGAAAAGCAAACCAGGGCCCAGACTCAAATAGCATGGGTTGAATCTCTCTCTAGCCATTAGACTTGAACTTTGAACACAAGTATGTGATTCTGCGGAGGGGTTGGTTGTGAAGGAAAATGCAAGATGTTAAGCATACACAAGACTGATGTTCCAGTTTCACTATCACGTATATAAGAAGCAAATACCCACCATGCATTATTATGCTTTGTGTATGTATTTGTCAAACTCTGCTGAACTGAATTTACCATTTTATACTCTTGGCTTTAACCATCCGATTTGAAGAATGACATTGTAGAGATGCACATTTAATGGTGGAACACTTTAAGATGTTGTAATTATTTAATTAAATTGCTGCATTACCTTGGAGACAGTCCACCATGGGAACAGTTGGTAGGGGAAGTTAGGGGGCTGGTTCTGCTGCTGGTGTGTCGTGAAGGAGTCCGGCCAATAGTATTGCTAGGAGAACCCTAATACAAAAGCAGGAAGAAAAAGGTTAGGGAAATGCTTATACACACAGGAGGAGACAAAAAGAAAATGAGCCCAAATTCTGTTTTTATTTACTCTGGACAACAGTAATGACACAATGGGTGAAAATCAGGACAGACTTAGCCACATTCTGATTTTAGTTTATCTGTGTTATTTACAGCAATTGATTTCAATAAGATGAATTGAAAGCATAAACAAAAACAGGATTTCACCCAAACTCGTTAGTAAATTCCAATATTTTCTAGCCTGAGAAGGCGACCCTTTCACAGCCCCGTGTAATGTGGGCTCCACCCAAGACACGTGTGTTCCTGTTGCATTTGTGTTTCAAAATCTACAAATGCAAGGAGTGTAAACATGTTTCGGGTGAGCTCTGAAAAATACGGTTCATGCAAATTTGAAAAAATTGGCCCATGAAATGGCTGGTTAAAGAGAAGGAATAGCACATAAAATCAAGTTAACGTGGATACCTTCCAACAAGCCATGAAACTCACAATTTAAAAAAGCATATTTGATACTTTGTGCTGCTGTTTCTAAAGCGATCTTGCCAGAGAAGTGGTTTATCAAGTTATTCAACTTCTGAAACACAATTCCTTGCATTATAAGTTATGGGGACCTTTATTCTGGTCATTGACAAGTTATTTTAATACATTTATGATTTTCATATTCTGGAATGTCGTTCTGGATTTTGTTTTGTAACTTGAGACAAAACTGTACGATAGCAATTTTCAGCCTGATTCTCAACTGCCTTGCAGAGCCATTTACCAAATAGCAACATTGGTAAAAAAAAATGCTTCCATTCTGACTGGGTAGTACTATATACACCAGGTGCAAGGCACTGGAGAATGCCACCAAGAGCACAGGTGTGTTCAGCACCCTGCTTCCTATGGACCTGATCCCACAGTCTTTGCTCAGGCAAAACTCCCACTCAAGATAATGGATGTGCAAAGATCCCAGGACCTGACCCTGTCTGAATTACATGGGATTTCAATATAAATAAGTTGTTACAGTCAAGAGGAATTGAGTCAAAAAATATTGTGGTACATGCAGAACTGAGAGAGAGAGAAAAAAAAAGGATTTACCAAAAAAAGATTCTCTCCTACTTTCTTCCTTAATAAAAGTATGTAAAGGCAGCATATAAACTCAAACTATAGGCTCACTGGTAAGAGCTGGAAAAGACCTACTACTAGATCAAAGTTTTAGTTCCCTGATGGAGAACATAAGATATTAAATAGGTTTCAACTGGCAGTGCTGAACACAGAGTTTGCAGGACCAAAAGCTCAAGAGGAATGCTTCTGGTGGGATTCTCAAAAGCAGCCCAGTATCCTAGACACACAGGTCCCATTATTTTCTAGATTCCTAAATCACTTAGGTGCTTTAGAAACTCTCTCATGCAGATTAAACCTAAAAAGAGCTGGTAGGATTGCTTTAATGATCACTTCAATACAATGTCAAACAGATGCCACTGGGTCATAATGCTGCTAGGCAGGACTGGAAACATGCTACTGAACAGCTGAAACATCCGTGAACTGTCATCTTCTGCAGCTCTGCTCTTTTCTATGGACATTAGCTGCATAAGCATCTCACCACGCTAGTGTTACTGGAGTTCTTGAGGTGGTTGTGGAGAAGCTTGGTAGCACCGTCCTGGAATGTTTTTGGCAAGGCACCAAGTAACATCGTAAACTCAGGAGTGTTCAGTTCAAACAATGAAATCAGGACTATTTGTGCTGCCTAGAAAGAAGACAGAAAGGTAAAAACATCAGTCAGTTCATTATTTCTGAGAGTTAGAATATTCTGCATTCTATTAGAAAGGACCCTTGCAGTAAATGTTACAGACTTTTCATTTAAACAGAAAATTAACATACGAGACAGACACACATCTACCACACAGCAAGGAAGCACTGTTGAAATTAACATTTAGCAGTTATGTTTACAATGCATTGTTACATGGACAAGATTTGTTTTCCAGGCTTACAGAGCTGCTCGTTGTTACAGTAATAAAGTCTTACGGTTTCCTGCCCTGCAGGGTGTTTCCACTGAACACCAATAAGCTGCTGCTAGACACAAAAGAAACCAAACACAAAACAGACTTCTTTGAGAACACAGTAACTGTAAGACTCCAGGACTGCAGCTTCTTATCTTAGTGCGGAAGGGACAACTGCTCTCTCCACCCAAGAGATCCACTAAACCTATCCATCAGAAGAGAATCCCCACTTTGCCTTTCACATATTAACCCTGTATTGCAGCCACCAGTCTTAAGGGCAAGGACAACCAGTCAGGGCTGCTTCAAAGACTAAAACTGGCACAAGGGGGAGGAATCCTCTTCCCCCTACTGTGTAGTGTGTTGCATCTGCAGCTCCCTGATAGACAGTGGGTGAAATCCTGGCCCGCCTGAAGCCAATAGGAATTTTGCCATTGACTTCAAAGGAGCCAGGGTTTCACTCCATGTGCCTAAGTAGTCTTGGAGATGATTCTTCTAGATGAAAAAGCAAACCTCATTCAATCCACATGGCAATGGATAATGCTGGGCAGAAATGGCTTTTAATGGGAACATTTACAGTGTAAATAATTGCTAACAACCAGCTCCAGTACTGCCTGGGCAAATTACAGTCACATGTCCCTCACCGATATGGCCTTGGACTGTACACCCAGTACAAAGTGTCCCAATTCTTCTCTCTCCCCCCTTGCTCATTTTATGAGAGTGTGAAGTGATCTTATAATTACCAATTCTGTACAGTAGAAGAAAACAACTAAAAAGAAGCTGCATCAATGAAGGACCTCTAAAAAGAGTTCTTTAGCAGCATGTTCTCCACCCTCTTATTAGCTGCACACATGACTAACCTCCAAAGTATTTCTCTGGACAAAAAAAGGGCAGTCGTTGGGGCTCCCAACGTGAGAAGCCAGGTTACATGTGCTTTGATTAAGGAAGCTGCCCAGACTCTGCAATCATAGACATTTGGTTTAGAAGCTTTCTTGAGACTTCCAAAGAAATGAAGAATATCTTTAAAGGCATTGTTAAAACAAACTCATGTATTCCATTCCTTTGACGGTAACTGCACTTTCCATTGATTCAGCTGATTCAAAACCCAGGACATCATTTTTAGTAAATTAAATGCTTTAAAAATTGCATATAGTTTCTTATAAAATGGAATCCATTGGTAGAGGAGGAACTTGGGTACACAGAAACCTTTCCTAGCTAAACAGAATGGGAGTGCCCCATTGTTTCAGTATGAAAACTAATTTTATTTAACTTTCCATTCATTAGGCTTAGAACTTAATAATAAGGCCCTGCATTAAAACTGCACTTTTCAGCTGTAGATCTGAAAGCGCTCTTTAAAAATGGAGAAGCAGCAGCATTGGCCATTTGACAGATGAATAAATGGTGACAGACTGGAAAGGACTTTTGCAGGATTGCTTAGCAAGTCGCTGGCAGAGTCAGTGAACAAAGGTTTCCAGCTTTCAGTTCCATGGCTAACCAAAGAGTTTGCTGGCTCTCGAAGAAAATTCCCATTCACTTCTACAGAAACGTGGCCTGCAGTGAATTACTTAACACTAAGAGTCCCAGGGTATGGAAGGAGGGGAGAAATTATTTTCCCTTGGTACTTTACTCTCTGAAGATTCTAACTCCAGACTGGTCCTCCTCTTACTTTCAATCAGCTGTGCCAGGGAGTTTCTTTATCCTGTACCCAATGGGGGACATGTTTTGTTGTCTCGCCTGGTACTTGGACCTTTAGTTTTCATCATACTATTTTCTGAAATGAAATATTACTGCAAATGAAAGCCCCCAAAACAGAAGAGTCAGCATACTGAACTGAATGAAAATGATAATCATGGCAAAATATACACCCATTCACAAAATCATGCACACCTGTGAATTAGTAATTAAATGGTTAGAAATCTACACACAATCACTAGTGCAACTTGACAAGCAAACCTCAACTTCAGTGAGACGTGAAAAAGACGGGACATGAGCAATGGTCTCAGGATAAGACCAACTGTTTAAAAAAAAATCCACTTCACATTTTTTTTTAAATGTCTGATCCTGCAGTCCTAACTCCGGCAAAGCACCCACTGCAATTAATGGGTGTTTGCCAGAGTCAAGCCCACAGGACCAAATCTACAAACATCACCTCCCAATTTCTGTTAAGTTACACTTGTGCTGCTCTGTAGATTTCTCTTATCACATACCTCTTTCCATGGTAGGTTTATTTCTTGCATAAACTGGGCCTGCTCCTGTCATTGCTCAGCGCCTGGAGTATCCACTAAAATTAACAGGAATTCTAGGAGGTGAGCTGGAAGCTACTCAAAGATTGGGTCCAAATTTAGGGCCAAACTGTGCCTGGACCTTGGACAAATGCACAGGGCATGGGAAGGATTCAGGAAGCTTTTCCAGTCCATATATCCCCCATGAATGGGCCAGGCAGTCCTTGAAGCTGTATTACATAGAGAGAAAGTTCTCTTGTAATGCTCACAGGGACAGGAAGGAGCTGAAGCAATAGCAGAAGGGAATTCAGAGTTCTTTGGGAGATGGGACTGGCACCTTCCCTTGGTGTTCTACAGCACTCCAGGATAACTCAGCTTTTCTGAGCGCAATCCTTATTAGAGCTCCAACAGGGACAATATGGCTTTGCTTCATCCTTACACAGACTACTGCCTCATAGGCACAATCTGACTCTAATGTAGCAATCCTGAGAACACAGATGTGCTGCAGACAAGTCCTGTTTCCAAGGTCATCACATTTTTTTGCCATTGGCTCCTTCCCCTTTGCATTTATTATAGCCTAAGTATTTAGAAAAGCTCTCTAGTGTTAGGTATGCAAATGTCCAGTTAGGAGCTTAACTGCTACTGGCCAACTGGGCCTCTAACAAGGATAGCATTTGGTCAAAGGGGAGTTGTAGTTTATGTGGCACCAAAAAGGCATTAGAATGATGTACCCTATTCCTGAGATGTGAGACCTAATAAGTGCTCCTTGCAAAATCCAAACTACCACCAGTAAATGGTAGCTCAGTATCAGCACTGAGAAAGTACTAAGGTTCTGTGGTTTTTATTTCAACCTTAATCTGTGAGAGGCAGCTCTTTTTAAACAATACTCACTCACAGCTATTTTTAACTGTACTTTTTGGTTTGTTTATTGCAGGAGTGGACTGCAATGCAAACCAGGGTTCTGCCTCTAGCTAGGATTTGCTGTCCAAGATTCAAAAGACAATGTTCCGAGCATGCTCCAGCCAAGCCAAGTAGGCCTAAAGTTGGATTTACTAAGTGGTAAAAGTTTTACGGACAAGGTTGGGCTGTGGGTGCAATTTTCCTCTCCCATTTGAAGGGGGCAGAAGCAGCAATGTTGATCAAAATGAGTAATTTTCATTGCTATTTCACTGCTATCATTTTAGGTGCTAATTTTTCAAAAGTGACCAGGAATTTTGAGTATTTCGGTTTTTGTGTGCCCAACCTGAGATGCCTTCAAGGGGCAGGTTTTCCCAGGGGTTCTCTTGTAAGGGGTCTCAAATTGAGCACATTACTTTTGAAAATCTTGGCCCTAATCACTATTCACTGGACAGCATCATAGTGAACACACACACACACACACACACACACACACACACACACACGGACAAACAAATTCAGTGTGTACTTGCTTCACAAGCATTGCCCATGCAACACTCCGGCTCAGGACAGGAAAGAGGGTATGACAGGAATCTTCTCTCACCTTTGTGCCCCTGGCTTCTGACTCTGCTTCAGCATTGTGCAAACTGAGCACCTCTCCTGGCAGGGCCAGATAACTCAGATATTAAGGGTCGCTGCCAGTTTAAACAAGAGCAGCACCCATGAAGTTAGTGTCTGTGTATGTTTTGTGGGGGCTCTGACTCCATGTCAGGATGTTGGATCACACAATGTGGATCTGCTACTTCCGTCGTTCCCTCAATCGTTATTCCCTTACATGTTCCATGAGCTTTTGCCTGCTCACAAAGTGCACTGGCTCAGGACACTGCTGAACTGAGGATCGACCTTGCCAAAGCTTTGCTATCCAACAGCATCATCTGACATGAATATTAATACTCAATGTCCCATTCTGCACTTAGAGGAGTCGGTTGGTTGGTAAGCCAGATTCACTACGTTCCGATGTGCTGCATAATCGAATTGCAATATACAAAATAACTTTGAAACCAAGTCTGGCCCCTTCCAGTTAAAAGAAATGTCACGTTGACATGGGAGAAGTAGTTCTTTTTAGGAAAGGAGTAGGATCAGTGTCCTGAGCTTAATATTCGTGACTTGAGAAATCCAGCCAGCCAGCTCATATAGAAAACTGCAGTGAATTTGATCCCCAGTAGCCATATCATTCCCATGAAGCTGCCGGGGGAGGCTGCTCTAACTTATACTGGGGACTAGCCTGCCCCACAGTCTGTCCAGTATGAGAGAAGTGAAAACACCAACTTTGTGCCAACTCTCCTGAGCTGTGCACTTCTGAACCACAGCCAACAAACTGGGCCAGACTTTGCCCAGCTACAGCTTTTGGACAATAGGGTTAATAGAAAGACACACTAAAACCAAACTATTATTTCACACACACATATCAGTCAGGCATCGCTTTTTCAGGCACCCGGTTAATGTCTCCTTACATGGCTAGACTGTATTAGACATCTAAACTGCAAACAGAAGTGTATTTTGTGATTAGCGTACACCGCTTTGAGTCTACCTGTTTACATTTCTCTTCCAAGTTTCCTTCACCAGGCCCTGAGGAGGTTGTAGTTGATCTAGCTGGCAAATCCTCACCTACCCAACTATGCATGGTCTGGGTTCAACAAACAGGAAAGGTGATATTATTTAATAAGAAAGCACAAGATTTTCAATAGCTAGCATCTAAATACAATATATATTCCAGCTCCTTGCATGAGACGCATCTTCAGTACAGGCTGCTTTCCTAATTTGGGATTAATAAGAAAACACATTAATATTTGACTCAACGAGCAGGAAGATCCTTGTCAAAGAGATCACTGGGTGAAAACTAATTTGCTTTAGATCTCTGGCTTTGCAGCATTAGTTAATTTTTCTCAAATTCTTCTATTATAACATCCCACTGCAAATGTCCAGATATTAACTAATTAAACACTGCAGCCACCATTTGGTAAGAGTGATTATCACTTTTACACACAGCAAAATCAAGAGAGAGATTTGGGTGATATTGTCAAGTTCAATGTGAGTTTAGAATTTGAGAATTTCTGACTCTCAGTCCTATGTTAGGGAAACGGTTAACAGATAGCACTTAACCAGTTAACTTGTATTAACTTAGGTCCCAATGCCTGGCCCAGCTGTGGCATAGGGTCCCTTGACAGCCAGGGCTGCTCCAGTCCAGTGTGGCTGGCTGCAGCCTGAGTTAACTAGAAAGAGCTGGTTATTCGATAAGTATATCGATAAGTGTTGTGCTTACTGGTCAACTGTTTAACATCCCTAAGCTCAATGCATCTTGCAGCATGCATCAGGCAGTGGGAATGGCTATCTGTTCTACAGTCCCATTGTACATTATTGTTTTATTCTTACTTCAGCCAGAAACGATAAAATTGTGTGTTTGTTTCTTTTTTCCACCACCTAAGTGGTAAACAGTAACCTGGCATACTAGCTGTAAATTGTAACACACTTTACTTAAATACCACCATCTAATAAAAACAATGTGTTGTATGAAACTGCTTTTAAGTGAAAGGATCCTAAAGTACTATGAAAATCAATAATGGTAATTGTAAGGAAATTATTTACTCTAGAGACTGTGCTGTCCAACAACCCCTGCCAATTTTCATCTTTGCGCTCATTAATGTAAGAAAATCTGTTTGTTTTTTAAAGCATAAATAAAAATATTTGGATTCACACAGCAATCCTGCCTCAAATTCTAAAGAAATAGAAAATGGTCACCCAGTTTTTGGAAACAAGACTAAGTGTAGGGAGATGTTTATTTTCTAACAACATTAAAGGAACCCAAGTAAACAAATGCCAATGTTGAGATTTTTATTATAGATTTTCTCCTTCAGTTGCTTGGGAGCATCGGGATAACACTGAAGGCATTAAAAATGCCTTTGAACTTGGTAAACCTTTAAAAAAGCGTGGAACTCAGCACTACAGACACACAACTAACACACAACTTGAGAATCTAACTTACTTCAGGAAACTGAAAAGTGAAAGAGGGACAAAATACTGTTGTATAAAGTTGCCTCTCCTTGCAAAAAAATTTGTATTGTGTACCAATTGCGTGTGTGCATTCTGCTTTTGCACACATATGCACACAAAACAAGTACATGTATACACACAGGAACTGCCCAAATCGCTGAGGTACAAAGTGAGTACCCAGAAGCAAACATTTGACATTTGGTGCTAGTACAATACTGTGTGATTGTCTTATTTGTTTAGCACCAACGTGTATCTGTGGCAGCTTCCCGGAAATCCTATTTGAACCCTCAGAGCAGAGAGAGACAGAGACAGAGACAGAGACAGAGACAGAGACAGAGACAGAGACAGAGACAGACTGACTTTTGTATCTGAAAGATCATTTTTACTCAGGAGTTCAGCCCTTCTGCAATCTGTGTAGAGAACCCTGAGACCCAGAAAGTGAGGACAGTCTGTTGAACCAAAGGAATCTCTTTCTAATATCTGCCAATTGGCAACAGCACTGCCAATATTCTCTATCCTGATGCAATCTCAAAAAGGCAAGACGATCACTAGCTGTTGCTCAGTAACACCTTCAGCGTGCATGCCACAATTACAGTTCATTAAAAGCCTTCAGAGACTCCTTTGCAGCAGGGCTTTTAATTAAGTCACAGCAGTGCTTCCTATAAGCCTGGCATCGGGTATGTTGCACTTCAGTGGATTTTTGCCAGCCCAGTCATGTCTTAAACATAGCGTGAGCAGCACCGTGGAAGTGCCGCTAGAGTGGTTTTGCAGACAAGTCTGTTAGCATTTTCTTAGCAAAGTTTGTTCTTCTTAGCATCACATAGGTCCTTGTGTACCCGACATATTTACTCACCTTTCAAAGAGAGCATTATGTAATATCTGTATTTTAACCAAACTCTTTTCTTCAGGTTGCCACTTCTAACCCTTCTTTCGAAGTGACAGTACCCACAGCTGTTAATATATTGCTTTCTGCACTACTGTCTTTAATAGATACCCTGGTGCACTTCCTTGAGTATGTGCTGGACAGATATCTCCTGGATTTATCCGATTCCCTTGGTATACCTTTTAAATGGTTTCCTTCTGCTACAAAAGCCTTTCACTTGTTCTTGGCATCATATCTTACTTTTCATAAAATGGACTCATGTTAGATCCAAGACCTGTACTCTCTCCCTTTGTCATTCCAGTGCCTAAAAGAATCTTTAATGGGTTTCTGGATTTCATCTCAAAAACTATGTTGGCTACCGGCGTGTTTTAGTCCACATGGGCTGGTGATTAAAATCTACACTAGCAATAAAATAATTAATATAAGAGACTGATGAAGGCTCTATATGGTGGTAAATTTCATCTTAGTGTGAGTTAAAGTGACACTACCCAGTCTTGTGCTTTTTCCACTGTCTTTTCAATGGCTCTGTCATCGGAGTTGAATCCAGTTCTTCTCAGGTCTCCACATAGTTAACTAGAGTGTCCAAGAGGGCCAGTGAAGTTCCATGAATGTTGAGGACACTTTGGCCAAAGCTCAGTTTGAAACTAGCACAGTTGAAAACGCAGTGTCCTGAGTTCTCAGACAAACAAGTAGGGCACAGAATGGTACTGTATGACAAAAGGATGTCACATAACATGCAACAACTCCAGGCTTGTACAATAAACCTCCTTGCGTTTCCTCAGCAGAAACACTCTAGGGACAGACAGGCCAGAGAACTGAGAGATTTTCTTCTTTGGGGAACTTTTCCAAATCCTGGTCCAATTGAAGTTGCTGGGAGTTTTGTCACGGTCATCAAGGGGATCAGGATTTTACTTACTAGCAGGACAGCAGGCAAAGTGTCACGTAAAGTACTGGCGTGTCACCTGGGGAGGCCTGGTTCCTGTTCAACCTGCACAAAAACTTGTTTTAAATGCCAAGGCCAATGTGTTTTTGCATACCTTGTCATTGTTCTTCATGGTGTGGGGCAACCCCACATTCTGAACTAACCATCTCCGTCCCACGCAAGCCTTCAACACACAGCTTCTGTACTCGTAAAATTTACCAGAATCTAGCAGAACTGATGAGTTATCTACCTAGGGTCAAAATGCCTTATCTGCGACCAATGGAGTCACAGCAGAGTTGGACTGGACCCTGCATAGCACAGAAAAATTAGCTTAATTGCATTTAAGAATATTTTTCTGCACAGAGCGCAAAAACCTCTTCTGCAAAAAGGATCGGAAGAGAATATGCAAATGAGAGTGCAATATATGCCAACGAGTGCTATATTTGTAGTGTAACCGTAGCCTGAGCCTTTAATCCAAACTCAAGGGGAGGTTTGCCTAAGTACGGACTACATGGTAACTCCCCTGGAAATATCAGTAATCACATGACGATGTACTGCTACCTGGAATTTACCCACATCACTATTATTTGCAGTGCAATTTTGTGTCACTTTCCCTGAATGGTAATAATAATACCCAGCCCTTAAATAGAATTTTGTTGTCAGTAGCTCTTCACAAAGTGCTTCACAAAGAGATCAGCCTCATTGTTCTAATTTTACATATGAGGAAACTGAGGCACAGTGAGTGAATGACTTACTCAAGGACAGGAAGCAGGCTAACAGTGGAGCCCCTAACAGAACCCAGTCCAATGCTCCATCTACGAAGGCACAGTGCTCCTGAACAGTGTCACCAATGCAATCAATGTTAGTGAAACTGACAGAAATTTACATCCTTCCAGCCATAATTTACCCTCTACACACAATTCCACTGCATCTGAGGACAAAGTTTGATCCATGCACCCCAAAACCCGCTTTGCACAGAGACCATGATCTGTGATGCAAAGGACAGTTTTTGTTCTGCACACAGGATGGTTTCTAGTACGGTTTCCAGTAAGTTACTCCTAACTCATGTGCAGCAGAATAAAAACCCTCCAGGAGAAATATTTAAAAGCAGGAGGAATATTTACTCTTCAACACTCCGGTAGTTGCCCGTTTTAAAAATTAAGCTCAACAACAGTTTTGTGCACAATTTACCACAGTAATAGTTTTTCATTGTGAACTAAACTTCAGTTTAGCTTCATTTCACTGAGAGGTGGAATCATCACACTTCCCAGATACTAAGTGGTGCTAACTCTACATTTCCTCAAAGGAGATCACAACTATTTAAAGCTCCAGTGAGTCATAAGTTTAGGCTTAGGCATTATCTATGCACAAATACAAACCGCCTCAGGAGACACAGCAGAATATTTCATATGGAGGGAGGGGTTGCCTTGTATATAAAAGGCGTATACACCTGCATTGTGGTTGAGGTGGAAATGGGAGTCAGACTTGTTGAAAGTCTCCGGGAAAGCATAAAAGGGGTTAAAAAAAGCCAAGAGTGATGTCATGGTAGGGGTTTACTATAGACCACCTAACTAGGATGAAGTGGAGGAGGCTTTTTTTAAACATCTAACAAAATCATCCAAAGCACAGGACTTGGTGGTGATGGGGGACTTCACCTATCCAGAAGTCTGTTGAGAAAATAATGCAGCAGGGCATTGATTATCCAACAAATTCTTGGAATGTGCTGAAGACTATTTTTATTTCAGAAAGTGGAGAAAGCCACCGGGGAAGAGGCTCTTCTAGATTTAATTTTGACAAATCGAGAGAGACAGGTTGAGAATTGGAAAGTGGAAGGCAGTTTTGGTGAAAGTGATCACAAAAATGACCAAGTTCGTGATTTTAATGAAAGGTAGGAGGGAAAACAGCACAATAAAGATAATACATTTTCTAAAAGGCTGATTTCAGCAAGCTCAGGGAGTTGGGCAGGTAAGATCCCGTGGGAATCAAGTCTAAGGAGAAACCATTCAGGAGATCTGGCAGTTTTTCTAGCAGACATTAAGGGAACATGAGCAAACTATAGCATTCCATAGGAAAGATAGGAAACATGATAGGAGACCACCAGGGCTTCAACCAGAAGATCTACAGTGATCTGAAACTCAAAAAAGGGTCCTATAAAAAGTGGAAACTAGGTCTAGGGAGGAATAGGAAAACAGCCTCACAGACATGTAGGGATAAAGTTAGAAAGGCCAAGACACAAAATGAGACAAAGGGTAACAAGAAAGCATTCCTCAAATACATTAGAAGCATGAGGAAGATCAAGGACAGGGTAGGCCCATTACTCATTGAGATGGGAGAGGCAGTAACAGAAAACTGTGGAAATGGAAAAGGTGCTAACTGCCTCTTTTGATTCAGTTTTCTCCCAAAAAAAAAAAAAAAAAAAAAAAAGGATTAGCTGCAATTGAATAGCTAATATATCAAACACCAATGAAAATGAGATAGGATCTGAGACTAAAACAGGGACAGAACAAGTTAAAAACTACTTAGACAACTTAGATGTTTTCATGTCAGCAGGGCCTGATGAAATGCATCCTAAAATACTCAAGGAGCTGGGAGGGGAGATGTCTCAACTATTAGGGATCATCTATTTCCAAAAACTCATGCCCAACGGGAGGGATTGCAGAGGCCTGGAAGAGGGCAGAGACAAGTGCTAGTCTATAAAATGGGGAATACGGATTACCGGGGGACTTACAGATTGATCATCTTAACTTCAATACCCGGAAAAGGAGCAAACAATCAATCTATCAATTTGCAACCCCCTAGAACAGTGGCTCCCAAACTGGGGGTCAGGGTTGCGATCCCCTATCAATGGAATCACACGAGGGTTGGCTTAGACTTACTGGGACCCAGGGCTGATGATGGAGCCCCACAGCCCAGGGCTGAAGCTAAAGCTCAAGGGCTTCAGCCCTAGACAGCAGAGGTGGGGTTGCAGGCCCCCTGCCTGGGCTTGAAGCTCTTGAGCTTCAGCTTTGTCTTCTACCCCACCCCCATCCACAGTGGTGGGGTTTGGGGTTTGGGCTCCCCCCCCCCCGGGACAGTGGGGCTTGGGTGGGCTTAGACTTCAGTCCCCGCCATGGGGTCCAAGTTATTTTTGTTATCAGAAGGAGGTCATGTTGCAATGAAGTTTGAGAACCTCAGACGTAGAAGATGTTGTCCAGACAAATCATGTCAAACCATCCTAACAGCCTTATGGATTGTGGGTGTGCATGGAGGAAGGAAAATGGTAGATGTGGTACATCTTGACTTTAGAAGGGCTTATGATCGGTGTTCCCTCTAATCCTTTCCATCCATGTGTGGATGTTTTCCATGTGCAAAATAATTTTTTTATGTGCACCAAGGAATGTGCACCACCAGCAGAAACACAAAACCTAGCTGTTGGCGCTCTGCTAATCCACTGGGCAGCATATGAATCTCTCCTGAGCAGCAGCACAAGCGCCCAGCTTATAGGGAACATTGCTTATGATACCGTCTTGCATGACATTCTCATTAATAAATTATAAGGTGGGTGCACAACTGGCTGGATAAGAGATCTCAGAGGGTAGTTCACAGTCAAGCTGGAAAGGCACATCAAATGGGGTCCTGCAGGGACCAATCCTGGGTCCAGTTTTGTTCAATAGCTTCATAAACGATTTAGATAATGGCATATAGGGAGTAAGTACACAGATGGAACCAGGCAGGGAAGGGTTGCAAAAGCTTTGGACGATCACATTATAATTTAAAATGATCTGGACAAACTGACTAAATGGTCTGAGATAAACAGGATGAAATTCAATGAGGACAAGTGCACAGCGCTCCCCTTAGGACAGCCTCATGAACGGAACACACAAAATGGGAAATAACAGCCTAAAAAGAAGTAGCACGGGCAGAATGTGGAGATATCAGTGGCTCACAAGCTCAACATGAGTCAATAGGGCAACACTGTTGCAAAAAAAAGCAAGCATCATTCTGGGACACATTAGTAGGAACGTGAGCAAAACACGAGAAGTCATTAATTCTTCCGCTCTACTCTGCGTTGATTAGGTCTCAGCTGGAGTACTGTATACAGTTTTGGGCGCCACCTTTCAGGAAAGATGTGGAGAAATTGAAGAAAGACCAGAGAAGAGCAGCAAAAATGATTAAAGGTCTAGGAACCGTGACATGAAAGCTTCTTCAATTAGTATCAAGATGAATTATTTCTATTACTCCAGTCAGGGCCTCGCTGTCTCAGGCGCTATGCAATAGTCAGGAGACATCCCCTGCCCTGCAGCACTTGCAGTCTGAGACCCTGTCTACACTGGGAGCTTAGTGCCAATGTAGCTACCATGATGTAGTTGCACCAGTGCAATCCCCTACTGTACACACACTGCACCCCTGGGATGCATGGTTTGTCCATAGGAAGCGAAAGCTGTTCCCAGTACATAGGCTGTGTCAACTGAGCCGGTGGCATCAATCTATTTCCTGCTGGACAAATGACCACAACGGTTTATACTAATTACAGTCTCTGAAGCGCAGGCACTTACTTACTTGGAGGCTTAACACTCCTTGTCACTCTCCTGACGGCCCCAACCACGCCTGGCTGGGGAAGGGGGAAGTCTGCATTTCTGAGATCTGTTCTGCAGTACATAAGAACGGCCATACTGGGTCAGACCAAAGAGCCGTCTAGCCAGTGTCCTGTTTCCTGACAGTGGCCAATGCCAGGTGCCCCAGAGGCAGTGAACAGGACAGAGAATCATCAAGTGATCCCTCTCCTGTCACCGGTTTCCAGCCTGACAGAGGCTAGGGACACCATTCCGACCCATCCTAGCTAATAGCCATTGATAGACCTATCCCATGAATTTATCTAGTTCTTTCTTCAACCCCGTTAAAGTCCTGGTCTTCAAAACCTCCTCTGGCAAGGAAGTTCCACAGGCCAACCATGCGCTGTGTGAAGAACAAACTTTGTTTGTTTTCAACCTGCTACCTATTAATTTCATTGGGTGACCCCTAGTTCTTATATTAGAGAACCTCAGTCCTAAGGGCTGGCAAGCTGATCCCCGTTGCATACACTAAATTCACCAATGGACTAATCTTTTGCTTCAAGCTCCACTGGAATAAAAACAAATCTTTTCAAGGCAAAATTTTGGGAATGGGTTCTTTGTTCCATGATTTCTACATAACACGTGTGTAATCTGGGTTCTTCTGAGCAAGTTTTGCCTGTTTGAACTGGCCGGTGATCGTTCAGCTCATTAGTGAATAACGAATTTAACACTTTCATTGACTGCAACCTTGCTAGAGACAAGGGCTGGTGTTTCTGCATAAAACTTTTGCTGCTGCTTACTAGTGTCACATCCATTTGCATGGTGTCTCTCCTGATGTCAATGTGTTATCGCTCTATCTATAAAGTCAGCAGCTCTCTGCCAAAGGAAGGTAAGGATTATATGCTCACTCTACTCATGTTTACTAACCAAAATTAATATTTTGCTTTAACTGGGTAACCTACAATAAAGTTTTTCTGCCAAGGGTATTAGCCACTCAGTGTAGGCTTTAATAAAACAGATTCAGTCATCTCAGATCAGTCTCCAAGGCAGAGTGACAATTATTATTGTTTAGTTAGAATTCACCAGCGGTTGATATTGATCTCTCTGGCAGATGAAGCTATGAACTTCTTCCCAACATACACTGGCTGTGCATCTTAATACTGGAATCCGATTGTCCTATGTAGCCACTTTTCAGCTGCAGCATAGAGGCTCTTCATTCAATTTTGCATGCAGCAATGGTGACATCTAATGGTGGAAACATTTTTTTCCATGTGCAAGCCCCAGAGATTTTGCCTTTCACATCATACTTCTAGTAGTTCAATAGAGAGCTACAAGCTTTACTGATGTACTACAGAATTCACTCCAGAACTTCCCCTCTTCCTCCTGTCACCATGCAGTAAGGTAACCAGACTGAAATGTTTGGCGTCCAGGGGAAGCCCAGAGAACAAGCATGCAGTTTCATTCAATTCTTTCTGATGTAAAATGGATATGCACATTCCTGACTGATTTGGATCTCGTCTGAGGTTTAAACTGGTCATAGCTGCTATTCAATGTTCACCCTTCTCAAACAGAGGCGTATGGACTGGCTTGGCCACGTCTCACGTATGTTGGATGGCCGAATACTGAAGGACCTTCTCTTTGGTGAACTGGCGTCTGGAAAGAGGCCGAAAGGGCGACCTAAATTGCTATAAGGACACGTGCAAGTGTGACCTCAGCGCTCTCTCTACCAGTGCGAACACCTGGCATTCGCTTGCCTTGGACAAGTATGCCTGGAAACAGGGAATGAAGGAAGCTCTTGCTATGTATGAAACTACCTTTGTGAAGGAAGCAGAAGATAAGAGAGCCCTCAAGAAGATCCGTGCCCGTGATACCAGAGCGACATCTGCCTACTGCTGCTCACAGTGCGGAAAGGACTGCCATTCCTGGATTGGACTGCACAGCCACAGAAGACGCTGCTCGAAATCAGTCCAGCAGGGGCGCAAAAACCCATGATCCTTCGGGATCGAAGGAGGCCTACGAATGAGCTGCTATTCAAAGCACAGACTGTTCTGCTGAAGCAAAGTGTTAACTGGCACTTCTATGAATAAGCTCTAAGGCAGTGGTTCCCAATCTTTTTTATACTGTGAATGGGTTTACTGGTCCACAAGCTTTTGGAGGACTGGTAACATATTTGCATATTCATTAAGCAAATGATGAATATGCAAATAAATGGTGTCTGGTCCTCCCAAAGCCCCCAGCGCCAACAGGAGCGGGCCCGGTCCACTGCCCTAGCCGGTTTCCTGACCCCAACCCCGAGGTTTCTACTTCATCCCCATTTGGGACCAGTAAGATTAGAAGGTCCTTCTCTGGCCTGCTGGGAGACTCGGCTCGTATGGGCCCTGGAGTTCGGGTGAGTAGCCCCGTGTCCTCTCCCCCGGTTGCGCCTGTGTTTGTGGGTGAAACCTCCGGCCGCGTCGCCGGCCCTACCTGTCAGGAGGGTTGTTCCGCTCTCCTCCTCTCCCCCAGCCCCAATCCCAGCCGCATTATCGGCCGATGCCAGCTCCCCCAGCTGCGTCCAGCACCGGGCGTTCTGCATCAGTGCGCATGGCACCCGGCCTTCTCCCTGGGTCCTAGCACTCGCCAGATCTAGCCCCGCTGCTTGGAAGCATGCCCAGCAGAGATGCCACGGCGACGGGCTCTCTTCCAAGAATCATGCACCAAAATTTTTCTGAGGACGGGTATTTTTTTTTTCTAAGGACCGGTACTAGGCCGCAGACCACACTTTGGGAAACGCTGCTCTAAGGGGATGCATCTAAAACAGCGGTTCTCAAAGTGCGGTCCACCTTTACAGGTGGTCTACGGCTTGAGCTCAGCTCCCCCCAACGCAGCGGGGAGCCCGCGCTGCCGCTCCAGCCTCACAGTTGTAGCGCAGCCGCGAGGCTGGAGCACCAGGTCCGGCTTCCTGCTCGGAGGGTGTGGGGGAGGTGAAGAAAGCCCTGACCTTCCCCACCAGACCCAGCTCGTGGTGAGATGCAGAGCAAGCAGCTCTGTGTGCTGCTGTTTCCCAGCGTAGTGGGAAAGTCGGGGTTTTCTTCACCTCCCCCCTCCCCACTCTCCTCCCACCTTCCGAGTGAAAGCTGGAGATGGGGGAATAGCAGCGCAGTGACACACTGTTTGGAGGCTTTCCCCGCTGCTCCCATGGGCCGGCCATGCTTGGGAGCAACAGGAGCGCAAAGTCAGGTAAGCACCCCCCTCATGCCCAGATGACCACACCCCAATCCTTCTTTCTTACCCACCCTCCCACCACCAAGACCGCAAGCCCCCAGCACTCCTATACTCTTCCTTGCTCCTGTACCCTCCCTCCTGGCCAGACACCCTACTCAAAGCCTACTTCTGCACCCTACCTCCCACCCAGACCTCACCCCCTCCTGCACTCCACCCCCCACCCAGATTCTGCACCCCCATCCTTATCCCACTTGCTGACAGCCCTGTTCTGCACACTGAACCCCTCATTTCCCACCCCAGAGCCTAAGGATGTCAACAAAATCCACTAACCCTGGCACCCCAGAAGTCATCCCTGTCCCTCTTCCTCCCCCTGGAGCACCAGAGGAATGAGGTGTCTCAGTTGGGGGCCACATCAGTGAAGATTGGGGGGGTTTGGAGGAGTGTTTTTGCTTCTCACATCTGTAGTCCCCAACTAATTTTTGAAACCTTTGAAACCTAAAGAAAGCATTGAAACCTTTTGTGTTGGACCTAAATTAGTATTTTACTTTATTTAAAATGAAGTCTAATAAACTAACATGAGAAAGTTAAAATGCTAATCTGATTAGTAATTTAAATTAAACCATTCTCCCTAGCTGAGCACTAGCAAAATGGCTCAGGCATAATTATATAATTAACAGTACTTATTTTAATACATAGATTACATTTCTGGTATCTTTTGTTCATCTGCACCTTTTTCTAGGAACCTACATCTTACATTAAGGGTCCATTGTGATGAATTGCTAAACACCCTCAAACTTCCATTGGGTTTGTTAGCTAAACCCAACCTAAACTTGACCTTTTTCCTAGTGCAGAGTCAGGGTGACACCGTTAGGCTCAATGTTAGGAGGTCTGTTATCATGGAAAAGCATCGACTTAGCTCCTGTTAACTAGACATGATCTAAACTTGACAGCTTTTTCTAGCTAAGACAAACTAACCAACTTTAATAGGAGTCGAAGGTACTCAGCACCATAGTGATATTTTTAAATATTATATTTCCGAGATTATATCGGATTTCATTTGGAGCACATCATGTACAGAACACTTGATCTGTAATGACAAAAAATTACTTCCTATGCGTCACCAACTGCTTACCAAAATATACACTCAGTCAGTCTATTTTCTCTTTGCATTGTAATAGTGAATAATTCAATCATTTACATGCCTGGCAATCAACGGGAGTAAAATACAGACAAAGATATTTCAGAACACTTTAGAATGATCATACTGAGTTAGAGCAATGGTCTATCTAGCCTAATATCCTGTCTCTGACAGTACAGAGTACCAGAACCTTCAGAGGCAATGAAAAGAACAGTGTAATTTGAGTGATCAATCCCTTGCAGTCCAGCCCCAGCTTCCAAAAGATGAAGGGGTAGGCCTACCCAGAACATGGGGAGACATCCCTGACCAGCTTGGATAATAGCCACTGATGGACCTATCTTCCATGAAATTATCTAATTCTTTTTTTGAAACCTGTTCATTTTTGGTCTTTACACTGTCTGACGGCAATAAGTTCCACAGATTGGCTGTGTATTAAATGAAGAAATACTTTGTTTTATTTCTTTAAACTTATGTATTGAATAAACCCGAACGGTCAAAGCTTTTTTGTTTTAATCTCAAAGGTTACATTATAGACACAAAGCTAATATAACACTCTGAAAATATTTTCACTGATACTAAGAAATAAATGAAAGGGAAGCAAAAGCAAACAAAAAACCCTATAAGTCACCTAACCATGCAATTTTTAATTGTCTTCAGACCTAGTTTAATTGTCTTTAGGCAGGGTAACAGTTTCACTTGCAATAACTTAATTCTAACCTACCTTTCTTACATCTGAGCTCTTTGGTTCTGTTGTCCAAGTTATGATTCTAGATACAGCAAGTCTGGTCTCACTGGAGTTAACAAAGTCCGTTGGGTCCATCTGTCTTGCCAGGGACTCAATGTACTTCAGGATTGCAACTTTTACCTAAGAAATGTAAAAGGACATTTGTCATCGTTGGTTGGTGAGCTGATGCTCTCTCATAACTATCCTGTGCCAAACATAAAACTTGCAAGTTTATCTCCGCTCTATAATGAGCCAAATGGAAAAAAAATGCAATCTGGACAGGGCTAGACCAGCATCCTGCATGTTTCTGATTAATGGAATCACTGTACCCTTCTGAAATTCTGTTAGAAAGAGATACACAGATTTAGGGAAAACTCCTGTAGAAATTAATAGGAACTAAACTAGAGGGTTTTACAGAAAAAAAACTAAAAACCTATAGAATTTACTATGGACTTCTGTAAATAGAATACAATTAAATTCTATAGGGTCGTGCAAGACACCAATAGGAAAAGCTTCAGAGGGGTAGCCGAGTGAGTATGTAACTGGAAAAAACTTAAAAAACAACAAATAGTCCAGCAGCACCTTAAAGACTAACAAAACAAGTCAATGGTACTTTTCTCACAAAATCGATAGGATTTTTACATAAGGGTATGAGCTGGTAAAAAGTAAAAATTATCTCTTCATCTATTCCAGAAAACATATCTGTGTGTCATATTTCAGACGCAAAAAGGAACCTTTCACCTATTCTGACTGCTTGAGAGTTTACAGCCCAGCAATCTCATGCATTGTCCATCTGGGCAAAAACTTTGGACTCCTGAATTAATTTTTTTTAAATGCACAAGGTCAGGTTTTCAGTGGTCCTGACTTCCTACTTATGGCAATGGCATTCTCCCTCTCTCATAATCATAAGACACCTTACGCACCACTGCATACATCTGGAAAACATAATACATGATTTCTGGAGTTTTTGAAGTTCATTCACCCTTGAAGTAGCATCTTGCACAGAATATGCTACACACACTATATAGCCCAAATATATTCCTTGGGTGGAATGTAGTAACTCAAGTAACAAAACACATCTCAGTTTAATATTTCTCTCCTTCAGACCATAGTTACCTTTGTCCCAAAGAAACCCATTTATATTATGGCTGGAATTAACAAGATCAATCTGCCAAGAAAGAGAAGAAACCTGCATTCTTATGAACACTCCTAGAAACTACCATCTTCCTTCAGTTTTGGGACCTTAAAAGACTAAGAGTATCCCAGTATACATTTTTAAAGCACTTAAGTGACTAACAAGAATAGATCCCATTTTCCAAAATGACCTCTGCTTTTAGAAAGTGGAAGTACCATTGATTTCCTAGTGAGATTTTAAAAAATGCTTAGATTTCAGTGAGAATTAGACATCCACTTCTTTAGGTGCCTAAATACCTTTTAGAATCTGGCTTTTCTGCACATAGGCATTTTTCCTGTGAATATTAGGTACTCACATATGATTAAGTGCTTTAAAATGCATCCTGAGAACTAAATGGACAATGTTTATGTTGCAATATAAAGGTTTTCATTGCTTACCTTGAGGTTTGGTGTTTGGGTCTGATCTACAATAAATCTCATCAAAATGTTAAACTGTTGATCAAATGGAAAAGAATCCCTGTTCAGAGAGAAAAGGAATTCCATTACTGTTATTAGAACAAACATATTTTAATACATTTAAATTGACTTGCTGGGTGTTCATGGACAAGTTTAAGATGCTCATCACTTAGTATTTTAATGCATCATTCATCATCCAAATTGAGAGAAATTAAAACTGCAGTCAAACATTAAAACATGACCAGAAAGAAACAAAGCCATTAGATTTCAATGTTCTTCTACTTTTAATAATCTACAGTGCTAACAAAAAGGTAAATGTATTTACTTCCAATATTTTATTGCCGTAGCACCTAGGAGCTCTTGTCATGGTCTTCCTTGTGCTAGGGGCTGTATAAACATGGGAAAAAATGGTTTCTATATGAGAAATGATTCTGTCGTCATTTGCATTAACGTAAATCAGAAATAATGCCACTGAAATCAATGGAGTTAAACAATATAAAATTAATGTGGTTCAGAAGAAAATTTAGCCAATGATTTTAATCTGATATTGGGGACTGTACTCTGCTTTGTAACTTTGGTGCACATCCAAACTAACTTCACGCTGAGGATAGCTCAGACTGTCACAGGCTGAATTGTATCTGTCTCTTGAAACAAGCATGGTGATGCAATGTTTCTGAAACATCCTTCCATAAACAGAGCTAGCCTAAAAGATGGACGGATTAAAACACTAGAACTTTTGCATGTCATACCTTGTTACATCCAGAGCTTTCTGAACTTTTGCCTGCACAGATCCTAGCAAGTCTGCTCCCATTTTCTTAAGCAACTGTGTCAGAAGAACAAAGAGCCAATCTTGCAAGTCGTCCTTATGGATGATGATGAAATCTACCAGGGTTTCCAAAAACATACTGAAAACCTACAAATAAGTGCAAATTACAAAAAAAAAAAAAGGGAAAATTTTGTTTTTAACCAGAAATGATCATGAGATAGTCTACAAAGGATCTGTGTTTTTTAATGATTTTATTACAAACAGCTTTATGAATGGCTGTTCACAATGAACATGGTGGCAGTAGAAATCACTGACATCAAACAACCAGGACTTGCTGTATTAAAATGTCACACTAAACAGATTAGGAAAAGAAAAGGGAAAGAATACACTTACTCTCTGATGTGAGTTCCACCGCAAAGCAGGCCATGCAACAAAACAAACCACTCGTTAGTACACATAGTGAATTAATGCTGACTGCTCTGGTGCAATTTTTTTCTATTCATAGTTTTTAAATATCATATATCTTGGGCCAAATCCACTCTCCTTATACATGCGAGTAGGGACTCTAAAGCCAACAGGTATTCCTAAATGATTAAGGTTAGCAAAATTAGGGGTGGGTGTGTGCAAATTTATGAAATTAACATTTTTCCTGTTAGTTTCTTTTCCATCAATTCATTGCAATGCCTGTGGCACAAGCCCACCCAAATATTAAATGTATTCAGCATAGATTAACCCCTAATTAGCAGCTGTGGACCAAATTCTGAGCTCAATCGCACTGATGTAAATCTGGAGTAATATTAAATGTGTATCATGACGTAATGAAGTCAAATTACAATGAAGTCTACAAAGTCCATGAAGGTACTCAACATTTACACCAATGTAACAGCAGAATTTGGCCTAGCGTACAATGGTCTTTAAAAACATAAATAGTCATGCCTGACCCTCGTAATGCTACATCAAACAGAAATTTAAGAGTAAAAATGTTGAGCTCCTTTACATGGAAGTTGGCAGATCAGATCAGACCAGACCAGTGGCCTACATAGTCTAGTATCCTGTCCTTAATGCTGGCCACAACTGATGCTTCGAAGGAAGATCTGCAGTAGGCATACATGGAATAATCTCTCCACACAGGGAGTTTGTGCCCCACTCCCAACAGTTACTGCTGGTTTACTACAGGCAGTCCCCGAGTTACACGGATCCGACTTATGTTGGATCCGCACTTACGAACGGGGCTTTCTCGCCCCAGAGCTCGCAGGCAGCGGGACTGCCCAGAGCGCAGCGGTCCCGCCACCTCGATCTCCGGGGTGAGAAAAGCTGCTCCCGGTGTCCCTGGTCTGCTGGAGACGGCCCCCAGCAGACCAGAGGCACCGGGAGCAAAGCCGCAGCGGCGGCGGGGTCCCGCGCCTCCCCGGCTTTGCTCCGGGTGTCCCTGGTCTGCTGGGGACCGTCTCCAGCAGACCAGGGGCACCAGGAGCAAAACCGCAGCGGCGGCGGGGTCCCGCGCCTCTGAGGCTTTGCCAGAGCAAAGCCTCAGAGGCGCGGCGTCCCGCCACCACTGCGGCTTTGCTCCCCGTGTCCCTGGTCTGCTGGGGGGGGGGGGGGGGGGCGCAGCTAGTGCACCCCCCCCCCAGCAGACCAGGCTTTTGTTGTGGACCCTGGGGTAGAGCAGCTGGGGTGCTGCTGGGTTGGTCCTGCAGGGACCTACCTGGCAGCCCAGCTGTTCTGTCCCAGGCTCAAGATTCAGCCGCTGTTGAAACTGATCAGTGGCTGATTCCAGGAAGCTGGGGGCAGAGCAATTCTGCCTCCAACTTCCTGTAGTCAGCCCCTGGTCAGTTTCAGCAGCACCGGCTGAATCTGGAGCCAGTTCCGACTTACATACAAATTCAACTTAAGAACAAACCTATAGTCCCTATCTTGTACGTAACCCGGGGACTGCCTGTACATTCCTGCAAGCACTACGGTTTAATTAACCTAACTATTTCTTTTAATCCATTCTAAAGTAAGGGTATGTCTACACTAGCCCCCTAGTTCAAACTAGGGAGGCTAATGTTGGCATTCAAAGTTGCAAATGAAGCCTGGGATTTAAATATCCCGGGCTTCATTTGCATCTTCCCGAGCGCTGCCATTTTTAAATCCCCTTTAGTCCGAACTCCATGCCCGCGGCTACACGCGGCATGGAGTAGGTAGTTCGAATTAGGATCGCTAATTCAAACTACCGTTACTCCTCGTGGAGGGCTAGTGTAGACATACCCTAACTGTGGATGTTCTCATCAGGTACATAAGGGTGTGTCTACACAGCAAAGTTACTCCGAAATAACTATGCAAGCGTCTACACAGCAATTCCGTTATTTTAAAATAACGGACAGCTAATTCCGACTTCTGTAAACCTCATTATACGAGGAATAACACCTATTCTGAATCAGCTATTTCAAAATAAGGCATGCAGCTATTTTGTAATAGGCCCTCACCAGAGCCATTCTAAGTTATTCCTCCTCGGTACCCCCTGGGGCTCTAAATTGAGATAGCACATCTACATTAGAGAAGTCTGCCTTGAACTAATTTGGGGCTTCCCTGCAGTGTAGACGTGCTATTTCGAAATAAGCTATTTTGGAATACCTATTCCGGAATAGCTTAGTCCAAAATAACTATGCAGTGTAGCCATACCCTTAATGTCTAACCTTCTGGCCACAATGTATCCCAGATCCTTCGGGGAGAGACCTGTCCCAAACAGGATTCAATTATTTAGAAAAAAAACTGGAGGGGGATTTGACAGACATTCGAACCCCCCTTCAGGTAATTGAAAGAGGATAGAGCCAGGCTATTCTCTGTGATGACAGGAAAAAAAAGCAATAGTCTCAAGTTGGAGTGGGGGAGGTCTAGGTTGAATAGTAGGAAAAACTATTTCCTTAGAAGGGCGGAGATTCCACCACCATTAGGGAGGGGTTAGAATCTCCATCCACAGAGGTTTTCAAGTCCTGGCTGGGATGATTTAGTGAGGGTTGGTCCAGCTTTGGGCAGGGGGCTGGATTAGATGCTCTCCTGAGGTCTCTTCCAACCCTAATCTTCTATGATACACACACCCCGATTCCACACTTCCTGCCCCTGCTTACATGGCCAGAATGCCACAGAGTCTGAGAGAAGGGTATGTGTGTGTGTATATGTGTGGCACCCTGCAGAGTTTCCATATAAATGACCATTCATATAGTAACAAAGCCATGGCCTTTAGGGCTTCACAGATGTCACTGTGCTGCATTTCATGGCCACTTACCATAGGAACGCAAAGAAAATCCAGATCCTTATCTTTTAAGATCTGGATTCTGGAAGATGGTAAGTGCCTTGAAAAAAGCTAAGTATCCAACTCCAGCCACTTGCAATATTGAGTCCCAGAAGAACAGAACCCTCCTGGGAGGGTCTGTAACATACATATAATCAGTTGTGATTCCATCCGGTAGAGGTCACAGGTACAAATCACAATTACCCAGCTTATGACAATATAACTATACACACTATAATGTAAGAGAATAAACCAAAAATGCATTACCTTGCTGTGAGGGTCAGCAAACATGCGCGTAAAGATCTCGCACAGCCGTTTTAACTCAACTCGGCTAAAACACACAACAAAACATTATATTAAAGCTAACCCTTTTATTCACAACAGAGCAGAGTAGAACTGTCATTGAAAAAAGATGGAGGTCTGGTCTTTTAAATTAGGGCTAGTCGACCTAACTTACGTCAGTGTATAGCTGTTGCAGTGACTACATTGCTTGTGTGTGTCTAAATTTCACTCTTGTGTGTTGGCAGTGCTGTCTTCAATTGTATCAACTGTGTTGTTAATGGGGGCACCATGGAATGGCTGCTAAAAGCCAGTAACAATTGACATAAGTAAACAATGAATGGAGACAACAAAAAAACAGATGGAGTTATTTATGGGCAGAATTCTCCCTGTGTCCCTGCTTTGATAGAGCCAGTTGCATAACATCTTTAGTGCTAAAACTCCATCTCAAACGCTGAATATTGTCCAAACCCGGAGTCCTTGTTTTCCTTACTCAGGCAAAACCGCCAGCAGTGCCAATGAAAAGTTTGCCTGATTAAAGACCAAGTGAAAATAAAGGAAGGACCTTAGAATCAGCTGAACACTGGGTTTTGTTTTGTTTTTGTTTTGACAATGCTTTATTGTCCTCGCAAACCAGAGGGAACGGGTGAATGCGGAGTTAATCTTCACAGCACTCTAGTTCAGGTCTGGATTATAGGCTTCCTTTCTCCACAAAAAGAGTTTCATCCATTGACCTCCAATCATGCAGATAAAACCAAAACAAACTTCAAAGAGCAGGCAAGGATGCACCAGTAGCCAATAGCTACTGGGAGGGGTTTTTTTTTAAGATAGCTTATCTACAAATAATAGGAAGTATCTTCACCCAAATAACTGTATTCTAAGCATAAGAAGTTGATATAGATTTTAAAAGAGCATAAGACAAAGATGTCAGTCTCCAGAAGAGGAAGAGTTGGATGCAGAAAGCAGTCCTTGTAACACTGCCAAAGCAAGCTGCCAGCTTAATTCAGTGTGGAGACAGCACTGTTTCCAGAGAAACAAGAAAAGAATCCCAAGGGATGGCTCTACAATTCTCCCCTGACCTGATGGGGATCGCAGCTCCCTCTGAATGAACTCCTTTTTATTTCCCTAATGAAATTTATCTCCAGACAAGAAATACAGAAAGGCAGCTATTCTGAACTTCCCTATTTTCACGGCACACTGACCTGAGGTAACGAAATGGGTGCCAAACTAAAATAAACAGCTCAACAGTGTTTTCTCCAGGGACTTGCTGGCCCCGGCTACACGCAGCAGGTCTTTTATAAACTCACCGTGACTAGAAGGGCTTTAGAAAACGTCAAAGAAACAGTCAAGGTGGGTACATATAACTAACCTCTGATACCACCTTCGACCTGACCACCATTCCACACACACATTGCTCACTGAAGGGAACACGGCTCTAAAGCTGCAAGTCCTTCTCAGAAGTCACGGACTCTGTGGCCTCCTGGCACCTCTGTGACTTCTGCAGCTGCCAGGGCCATCCAAGCAGGTGAGGTGGACCTGGGGCCAGCCACATTGGCCAATGCTCCCGTGGCCCCAAGACGCTTGCACACTGAACCTCTCATTCCCAGCCCCAGCCCAGAGCAAATGATTTAATTGAAAATAAAATGACCTGAGTTAAAGACCCAAGTAACGGCAGGTAAATCCTCTAGTCGAAATATAAGAGCAAATATAAACATCAGCAGGCTGGAAATCAGGGATGTTAAAACACATTTATTCTTGTAAATGTGTAACCGCTGAAATTTTCGGCAGTTACACGTTTACACACAGGGGGAGGGGCTCCCTGCAAGCACCAGCTCCCACTTACCTTCCTCCACCCCACCCCCAGCACAGAGGACAGGTGGCTCCGCAGGAGCTGGTGATCTCAGGGAGCCAGTTTTTAAGCTGGCTCCCACCTGCGCTCTTTCCCTCCCCACACTGCTGCCTCTGTAGAAGGCAGCAGCATGGGGAGGAGGGGGGGAGGAGGCGCCGCAGGATCCAGCAGGCATGGGGAACCGGCTTTAAAGCCAGCTCCCCATGAGCACTGACTCTTACCTCCCCCTCCTACTTCTGTGGGAGGAAGCTCCGTGGGAGTCAGCCTGTGCAGAGAACCATGGGACTCCGCCTGTGAGGAGAACCTGTGCAGAAAAACAGCTTTTAACCGTACACCAGCTCCCGCCTCCTTCCTTCTCCTCCCTGCTCCCTGTGATACAGGGGCAGCGGAGGGGATGGGGGAGAGGGCTGCGTGTGACCATGAGGGTCCATGTACATGTTCACATCCCTATTAGAAATACAGGCAGTCCCCGGGTTACATGGATCCGACTTACATCGGATCCCTACTTACAAATGGGGTGAGGCAACCCTGCACTAGCTGCTTCCCCCCAGCAGACCAGGGAGACGCGACGCTAGCGCCCCACCCCCACCCCCCCAGCAGACCAGGGAGACGCGGAGCGGCTTTTCTCAGCAGACACCTCAGCTTGAGAATAAAGGACTGAGGGAAGTGAGGTGTGGGAGAATAAAACTGAGCTCTGGAGAAATGTTTGGCTAGAGTTTCCCCTACAATATGTACCAGTTCCGACTTACATACAAATTCAACTTAAGAACAAACCTACAGTCCCTATCCTGTACGTAACCCGGGGACTTCCTGTAATGTAAAATTTAAAAAATGCAATGCACAGATTTAAACCTAAGATGGTGCTGGTCCTAGTACTGGTTTATAATCTCATCTAGGGTCAGAGCCAAGAAAGTACTGCTAGCTTACAGGAATAGTGGAAGCAGTACAGTTTGATATAATGGAAGTCACCAGATCCAAGAACAATAATTTTCTGCAAGAGCTACACAACCAGGGAATCCCCATCACCTGGTATTCCCAAAGCCTCCTTCCTTTGGACTCTCACGGACATCATATACCCCCTCACAGATTACTTTCCCCACACACAGATATCCAAATCAATTGTAGCCAACCTTCTCTGCGGGACTGGGAGATGGGCTGGAAATGGGGGGGACTACGGCCTATAATGGCAAGGAGAAAGGAGGGTCAGGGCACAACAGGGAGGCAAGATCAAATCAGTATCTTAGATGCCTATATACAAATGCGAGAAGTATGGGTAATAAGCAGGAAGAACTGGAATTGCTAACCAATAAATACAACTATGATATCATTGGTATTACAGAAACCTGGTGGGATGGGACGCATGATTGGAATATTGGTATGGAAGGGTACGGCTTGCTCAGGAAGGACAGACAGGGAAAAAAGGGAGGAGGGGTTGCCTTGTATATTAAAAATGTACACACTTGGACTGAAGTGGAGATGAACGTAGGAGATAGCTGTGTAGAGAGTCTCTGGGTTAAGCTAAAAGGGGTAAAAAACGAGGGTGATATCATGCTAGGAGTCTACTACAGGCCACCTAGCCAGGTGGAAGAGGTGGATGAGGCCTTTTTTAAACAATTAACAAAACTATCCAAAGCCCAAGATTTGGTGGTGATGGGGGACTTCAACTATCCAGACATATGTTGGGAAACTAACACAGCGAGGCACAGGCTATCCAATAAGTTTCTGGACTGCATTGGAGACAACTTTCTGTTTCAGAAGGTTGAAAAAGCTACCAGAGGAGAAGCTGTTCTGGATTTGGTTTTAACAAATAGGGAGGAACTAGTTGAGAACTTGAAAGTGGAAGACAGTATAGGGGACAGTGATCACGAAATAATAGAGTTCATGATCTTAAGGAAAGGTAGAAGGGAGACCACCACAATTGAGGTTATGGATTTCAGGAAGGCAGATTTTGATAAGCTCAGAGAACTTGTAGGTAAGGTCCCATGGGAAGCAAGACTGAAGGGAAAAACAACTGAGGAGAGTTGGAAGTATTTCAAAGGGACGTTGTTAAGGGCCCAAAAGCAAACAATTCCGCTGTGTAGGAAAGATAGAAAATATGGCAAAAGACCAGCTTGGCTTAACAAGGAGATCTTGCATGATCTCAAAATAAAAAAGGAGTCATATAAAAAATGGAAACTAGGACAACTAACAAAGGATGAATATAGGCAAGCAACACGGGAATGCAGGGGCAAGATTAGAAAGGCAAAGGCACAAAATGAGATCAAACTAGCTACAGGCATAAAGGGAAACAAGAAGACCTTTTATAAATACATTAAAAGCAAGAGGAAGACCAAGGACAGGGTAGGCCCACTGCTTAGCGAGGAGGGAGAAGCAGTAACAGGGAACTTGGAAATGGCGGAGATGCTCAATGACTTCTTTGTTTCGGTCTTCACCGAGAAGTCTGGAGGTGTGCCTAACGTAGTGAATACAAGCAGAGAGAGGGTAAGTTTAGAAGATAGGATACACAAAGAACAAGTTAAAAATCACTTAGGAAAGTTAGATGTCAGCAAGTCACCAGGTCCTGATGAAATGCATCCCAGGATACTCAAGGAGCTGATAGAGGAGGTATCTGAGCCTTTAGCTATGATCTTTGAAAAATCATGGCAGACAGGGGAGATTCCAGAAGACTGGAAAAGGGCAAATATTGTGCCCATCTATAAAAAGGGGAATAAGAACAACCCAGGAAATTATAGACCGGTCAGTTTAACGTCTGTCCCAGGGAAGATAATGGAGCAGGTAATTAAGGAAATCGTATGCAAACACTTGGAAAGTAATAAAGTGATAGGGAATAGCCAGCATGGGTTTGTGAAGAACAAGTCATGCCAAACTAATCTGATAGCTTTCTTTGAAAAGATAACGAGCCTTGTGGATAAGGGAGAAGCGGTGGATGTCATATACCTAGACTTTAGTAAGGCATTTGATACGGTCTCGCATGATATTCTTATTGATAAACTAGGCAAATATAACTTAGATAGGGCCACGATAAGGTGGGTGCATAATTGGCTGGATAACCGTAGTCAGAGAGTTGTTGTTAACGGTTCTAAATCCTGCTGGAAAGGGATAACAAGTGGAGTTCCTCAAGGGTCTGTTTTGGGACCCGTACTATTCAATATCTTCATCAATGATGTAGATATTGGGATAGAGAGTACTCTTATTAAGTTTGCAGATGATACCAAACTGGGTGGGGTTGCAACTTCTTTGGAGGATAGGGACATAATTCAAAATGACCTTAGCAAGTTAGAGAAATGGTCAGAGGTAAACAGGATGAGGTTTAATAAGGAGAAATGCAGAGTGCTCCACTTAGGAAGGAACAATCAGTTCCATACATACAAGATGGGAAGCGACTGTCTAGGAAGGAGCATGGCGGAAAGGGATCTAGGGGTCATAGTGGACCACAAGTTGAATATGAGTCAACAGTGTGATGCTGTTGCAAAAAAAGCAAATATGATTCTAGGTTGTATCAACAGGTGTGTTGTAAGCAAAACTCGTGAAGTCATTCTGCCGCTCTATTCTGCACTAGTTAGGCCTCAGCTGGAGTACTGTGTCCAGTTCTGGGCGCCACATTTCAAGAAAGATGTGGAGAAATTGGAAAGGGTACAGAGAAGAGCGACAAGAATGATTAAAGGTTTAGAGAACATGACCTATGAAGCCAGGCTTCATGAACTGGGCTTGTTTAGTTTGGAAAAAAGAAGATTAAGGGGGGACATGATAGCGGTTTTCAAATATCTAAAAGGGTGTCACAAGGAGGAAGGCGAAAATTTGTTCCTCTTGGTTTCTGAGGACAGGACAAGGAGTAATGGGCTTAAAGTGCAGCAGGGGAGGTTTAGATTGGACATTAGGAAAAAATTCCTAACTGTCAGGGTGGTCAAATATTGGAATAAATTGCCAAGGGAGGTGGTGGAATCTCCCTCTCTGGAGATATTTAAGAACAGGTTAGATAGACATCTGTCAGGGATGGTGTAGACGGAGCTTGATCCTGCCTTGAGGGCGGGGGGCTGGACTCGATGACCTCTCGAGGTCCCTTCCAGTCCTATTATTCTATGATTCTATGATTCTCACTCATGGAAGTGGTGACAATGGATTGCCACCAGATGCTTATTAAAAACACACTCTCTGTGGTTTCTCAGCCTAGGGAATGTGTGCCTCCTCTCCCAGACATAGGCAGAGTTCTTTCAGGGGTACTCAACTCACCTCGTTCAGTGTTTCTCAACTTGGTGATTGCGATCCTCGGGGGGGTCATGGGAATGGTTTTTTTTTGGGGGGGGCGGAGGTGGAGGTCTCCTGTGCAGGGCCACCATTAGCAGGTGGTAAGCCGAGCAAATACCTGGGGCCTGACATCACAGGGTGCCCCACAAAGCTAAGTTATAGGCTTAGAGAGAAAGTCAGCAATGTCAGTACTAATGTGCTGTGACACTTGTATTTTTACATCGGATTTTCTAAGCAAGTAATTTTTAAGGGAGGTGAGACCTGGATCACTCAAGACAAAACTCAGACTCCTGAGAGAGGTACTATAGTCTGGAACAGCTGAGAACAATTGTGTTATGATATACCCAAAAAAACCCAGCATATTTGGGGCAAGTACATTCTAAAACTCTTACAAAATGACCACGTTAAAAAGGTTTTTATCAGGCTATGAAAAGCAAGAGGCTATGTCTCCGTATGTAAACTTTCCAGAAATTCCTACTGAGGTGCTACAGGTGTTCAAATAAATGGTTGGAAAATCTTTTCCAAATGGTAAGAGAGTATTTTTTCTGCCATTTCTATTATCCGTTAGAACATATCACCGATCTTAAACACATTTTTGCGCAGACTGCTAACAAAAACAATGATAAGCAACCTAAAAAGAACCTAAAATGGAACACTTAGCCTGTTACCTAGCTACCGTTGTGTAATTATCACCCAGACAACTGCCATTACGAAAGGCTCTATAAAATGCTGGATTATAATATTCTAAAGAGCAGATTTAAAAAAAAAAATTCATTAATGTTTTCTTCAAGTCAGCAAGTCCATTATAAAGCCACGTTCAAACAACTTGCTTACACACACTTTCATCTTAAATGAAATCTCAGTCAGTCCAAAACTCTCTTCATATTTTTAAAACATTCTTCTACCCCATTCTAAGCTACATTGACTAGATGAGGCTCCAACAAATTTTCACTATCACAAGTGTAAGCATTCGTGAATAATTTTATCTAAAATATTGAATATTCATGGCACTATTTGACTCCATTTTTGGTATGAACAATTTACTTCACTAAAAAGCTGTTCAACCGGGATTAACTATTTGTGATCAAATGTGTACCTCCGGGGATACCATTAAACTTCCTGAAATACCAATCACGTGAAAATTGTAACATGCTCTGGTTGTATGACCATTACTATTGGCAGGAAATCTCTCCCCATTACACAGCCAAGGGGAGGGAGTGCCCAAGTCGATGGGGACAAGCTGAGAGAAGGAAAATGAGCTTGTATCCTTTCTATACATTGCTACCAGCAAGGGAGTGGCAATAGTAGAAGCTTTCTTGAAAAACACTAATGCAGGCAAGGCCGCAAAGGGAATGACTGGACTGCAGCTAGGAGCATGGTCTCCCAGCCTGGGTAGACTCTCTAACAAGCTTTGCTCAAGCCAGCATGAGGACATTGCTGTATAGATGCTGTGGAGGTGTGACAGCTTGGAACAGCCAACCAAGCTGGGGCCGAGAGGGTGAGGCGGGATTGGACTTTGGCTGCGAATTTGAGACACCTCTGCAGTGTCCACGTTGCTCTCTTTCATGTACTGGCTTGAGCGGAGCACGAGTCTGTCCCCCAAGTCTGGGAGGCTGGCTCCCAGGGGCATACCCTAGGCCTATGAAAGGCAATGGGTGTCAGCACAGTACGGAAGTAAAACAGCAAACTCGGACTGCACCATAACAACACAACACCAATGGCCACCATTACACAGCTAGGCAGATCACCTCAGAGTCCTCTGGCTCTTCAATAAATTCTGAAGGCCTATGAGCCCTTCTTTTCTCTCAGACCAGTTGGAACTGGCACAGTGGTTTAGGACCTCAGCCACATCTTCAGTCTGTCGTAGATAGTGCGGAATGCCTCCATTTCTAGAACCATACGAGCGCTCGGAGCAAGCACTCGACGCGTCGCTGTTGGCGTCATCATCAGAATACATCCCATACGGCTCATATCTTCTTCTCACTGGCTTTTTCTGAAGGGGGGGAAAAAACACACACACACTTAATAAATTATTTACAGTCCCATCAAAGCAGAGGAAAAAACGTTGTGCCTACTCTGCCAGCGAAGGTGGCCTGAGGCTACTGTTACAGCGGCACAACGATGGTCAAATGTCACAGAGCACCAGCCTGTTTACCTTATCCACTCTAGCAAAAAGAGTCCCATTGATTCTGAAGGGAATTCACAAGTGAGTGATGCTCCAACAAAACGCAATAAATGAAATATTAGCTAAAGGCTGATGAAATAATATGTTGCTTTTCTTGAAAATAATGGTCATTTTCATGGTTACAGATTAATTGACAATACAGATCTGAGTTCAAGCAAATTCGTTAAACAGGAAGGTGATTCTGTGAATAAACATTCTGATGGAATAATAAGGAGAGAGAAAAAGGAGGAAAGAGCTAATGGACCATTTCTGCTCTGTCATATGCTGATGTGAATCTACAGTAATTCCACTGCGGTCAGTGAAGTTACTCCAGGTTTGTCAACTTTGTAAGACACCACACTTTTGACCCCATATATTAATTTGGGCTAGAGTTTTCAAGCACACTTAGGGGATGCAGACACCCAAATCCCATTCATTTCAATGGCTCTCAGGTGCTTAATTTTCCCACACACCTCAGAAAATTCTAGACTTAAAACTTAGCAAAGAATATCAGCATAATGATGACAATATGCCAAATGTAACCATACGGAATAAATACATGAACAAACCTTAACAGGATATGATCGTCTATAAAACAAAACAGAAAAGGTCACCTACATTCTTAGATAATAGCTACAGAACTCCTTTAAGGAGCCAATCCTGCAGAGTTACTGTATTTGCAAAGTCAATACGATTTTTGCTTTCATTAGGACTACAGGGTTGGGCCCTAATGGATCATCTTGATTGCAGCAACACGGGTAGCAGGAGGGGGAGGAGAGGTTGCAACAAGAAACAAAAAGAGGAAAGTAGAAATAAAAAGTCAAGAAAGCACTAGTACCTTGCTCCTGGAGTCTCCTAACAGCTGTAGGCAGGAAAATATTGAAGGATGGGAAAAAGCATAGAAAATTATGTCAGAAGCGTATGTAGGGATTGTTCTTGCAACAAAAATGTACAGCAAATGCATCTTAGCAAATTAAAAACACTGTTTAAGCAAAAGAAAAGAAAAATGGATATATAATCTCTGCCTTTACTTTCCTACTCTTATGCTGTTCTCCTCATGCAAAGTTCCCATTACAGAATTTACTTGCATAAAGTATATGGGATTGTGATTATACCTTTTCTAATGGCTTCTCTCAGCCATAGAGCTACACACAGTCTCTGTGTTTTATCTGTCAGGAAAACTGCTCAAAGTAAATACCAATTTTCAAAACTCTCATGTGTCCTTTAAAAAAGGCAACAGATTACAGAGCCTTGAATAGAGATTCTAATGCCAAGAAACAACTGTAAACAGTATAGTTCAACTTATCCACAAACTCCAATAAACTACCACCTTTTTTCTGTTCCTGGAACTGTACAAAGACCATCAGTGTCTCTTGAAATTCAGCTTCTTTAGCCGGCCAGCTCCCCTTGCATCTGAAACTCCACTTATCCAAACATTTCCCATCTTGTTTGAGTTTTTCAGATAATCAGAGTTGTACTGTACATAGGTTGGACGTATAACCAGTTGGACAGACTGCCTACTTCCCTGAGCCAGTTTCTGCTCAAGCAGCATGGGATTCAATGGCAGCTACATGCATGCACTGGAGGTCAGCACTTGACCTGCAGTGTTTTGTTCAAACTTGGTTGTTGGGATAAAGCCATCTTTGGAGAACTTCCTCTCATTCCCTACCACAACGAAAAGAATACTTCTTCTGTGTACAAGGGAGTTGGATAGAAGCTGGCATTGCACTGCTCCCTCACAAGGAAGCCAGAACTGGCTTTGAAAAGTGACTGCTGTGAAAGGAATGTCTGGGAGCAGAATGGAGAGGAAGAAGACTACAGGGATGAAGTTGGATTCCCTGATGCTATAGGAGTTCAAATACCGATCAGACTAGATTTTAAAGCCACAGCTTCTAGAAAGAGAACATTATATAGTAATGCTTTTGAAACCTAAGAGGCAGTAACAGAAAAAAGGATACACAGGAATTGCCCTTAAAACTGTCCAGGACTGCCTTTGATGATGCTACCACAATATATGTAGTATTCCTTACCCTGTACTTCCCTGTACCAAGTACAGGGAATACTGTACATTGTGGAGTAAGGACAAGCCAGCGTGACTGTATGTGCCATTCAACCTCAGAGACCAAAATGAAAATTTAGTCCACTAAGTATTTAACTTGCTTCACAAACACAATTATTTCGCCACTGAAGGCCATGGCACAGCAAACATTCTAACACCCTGTTTCTACATTCTATTGAATTCAAACTTTCATAAAAAGATTTCTGGAAGGAGGGTTCTTGAATCGGATTGGCAGTTCTCAAAATTGGTGGAGAAGTTGCGGACAGTCGGTGCTGAACCGTAGTTGTTATATGATCACAAATGGGAAGAAAAATAGCCTGAGCATTGGTGAATCAGAGATGAGGCGGTCTGCATAATCTCAAATGGGGAGAGAGATGTCCATGCGACACACTCTATGGGGATGTGCCTCACTGCAGGGAAAAGTTTGAAAACTCCACATCGGATACTTCAAGAAATCCTTTCTTGGTCCCAGATCTCTGGAAGTAACCTGAGTAACACACAGGATACCATATAACCAGGTTACCTTGCAGGGCAATTGCACCTCTCATGTTGTCTTCCTTTGAAAAGAATCAGAAAAACACATGGAGGAAAATCGGGTGACTGTAACAATACACTAATATGTGCTTTCTGGGTGAACAGTAGAAATTTGCTGGATCGTGCCCCAGGAGAACTTTCACTGCAAGAAGATTCAAGAGTACCAGGAAATTTAGCTAATGCTTGCAAAGGGAAATAACTCACCAGGGACAAGGGAAATCAAGGGAGACTGGGATCTAAATTACAAAACATACTGCCCTTGCACCTACAGGTGCAGTAAATAAACACATTTCTAATACCAAAGTAGAGATAAGCCAAGCTATTAGCTATTCATAGTCATCAACCAGGTGCCAGAAATCCCAGGTAGAGACATTGGGGCAAATCACAACACTTCCCCAAAAAACTGCCATGGGATCTAATGTTTACACCAAACAGACAGGACCTGGGTTTTTTACGGTTCTGCTCAAAATATCTACATGCAATACACTGTGAGGGGCTTAGGACCGCAGTCATTCCAGATGCTGAGCATCCTCAATTCCCTCTAGTGTTCAGCCCCTTGCAGATACCTTCCTTACCCTCCTCAAAAATCAAACAAAGGGCTGATTTAACCAATTCATCATCGGGGACACTATCTGCTTGCTGGATAATAAGTGCTAAGGATTAACTAGCAGCTATAATGAAAGGTAGCCTCGGTGCCAATACATCCAAAAGCAAAACACAATGATCAAACATTGCCCCAGCGACAGACATTGGCACATTTAAAACAACAGCTATTAACAAAGAGGAGAACATACGTACAGGCAACTTTAAGCCACTTTCTGGTGTCGGTAGCATTTTGTGTTTTTCCTCTTACCAGTGCATCTGCCACAGCAGCCTCCAGATCTGTGCTTGTACTCAGGACTCGCATGGCATTCACAGAAGCAGGCATCCTGCCTGGCTGTCCAAGTCCAAACCGGTCTGCACAAAAGACAACATTGAAAGAGATTGTTAAGTGAATTCACATTCATTCTGAATCCTAATAAGATGTCTGGCCAGGAATTGCTCAACGAAAAGGCTTCGGAAACCCACAGTACCATTTCATGAAATGGTATTTTATCCATCTCTCTGATGCATATTGCCGCTATCGTATGTAAAACAAAAATACTACAAACTACAGTATTTGGGCTACCAGAAACACAATGTTTGATTTTTATAGCGTTATTTTACTGATGTGAGATGTGTTGGAAAGGAATCTATTTTTCCTTTTATTTTCCTGTCTCTCTCTCGCTTTCTCTTTTTAAATTAACTCTCTCATTTTATTTTGGTTTCATGAGTCTCTCACATATGGGGCCCGATCCTGCTCTTGTCAAAAGCAACTGTAAAACTCTCCTTGACTTCTCTGAGGCAGAATCGGGTTTTCAGTTCCATTACTCTCTCATTCTAGTATGTGCTGATCTCGCAACTCTCTCATTCAAGCAGCCCCTACTCACAAGAGTCATTTGACTGAAATCAAAACTGTGGGCTCTTAGGGTATATCTACACTAGCCCCCTAGTTCGAACTAGGGAGGTTAATGTAGGCATTCGAAGTTGCAAATGAAGCCCGGGATTTAAGTATCCTGAACTTTATTTGCATCTTCCTGTCCGGGCGCCATTTTTAAACCCCCGTAGTCTGAACTAACTGGCCGCGGCTACACGTGGCAGTCAAACGTTAACTCGAACTAAGTCCTTCATTCGAGTTAACTGTTACACCTTATTCCGCGGCCAGTTAGTTCAGACTACAGGGGTTTAAAAACGGTGCCCGGACGGGAAGATGCAAATAAAGCCCGGGATATTTAAATCCTGGGCTTCATTTGCAACTTCGAATGCCTACATTAGCCTCCCTAGTTCGAACTAGGGGGCTAGAGTAGACATACCCATACCTATTAAATTTCAAGACTTTTACTAATAATTAGGGGTTTTTTTATCCCTTCTCAGGTGAGGAGAAGAAGAAGAAATACATCCAAAATATAATAAGGGAGAAACATTTATTAGGGGATCAGCTCTGAAGTGGTCCTAATCTCGTCTTTGTTGTTAAATAGCTCTTAGAGGAATTGGCTTAAATTTGCACAGGGCTGAAGTTTGGCCTCAATACAGTTTCACAAATCGACATGTGATTTCTTTTGTTTGCAAGTAAATAAAGGGTCTAATTAGGGTTGCCACTCATCCAGCTTTACCTGGAGACTCTGTTTTATAGCTTCTGAGTCATTTACAGTTGCCAGGTGCCTGGCTTTTGATCGGAAAGTGCAGTTGTAAAGGGACCTGGCAATCGTAAATGGCACACAAACCAGTTAGGGGGTGGCTCCACCTGAGCATGGGCTGGTGCAAATTAATGGCGCAGTTGCTGTGGGGCGGGAGGAGGCGCCGAACCATTAACTCGCACCAGTTCCTGCTCAGTGGGGACCACATCCTACCTGTGGGCAGCTCCTTGGGTCATGCTGGTTCCCAGAGTCATGATCTGTATTTTTTTTCATGGGTGTGCGTGGACTCAGCAATGGCGGGGCACATTGTTCCTGCTCATGGCCGGGCTAATCTCCAGTGGACATACATTTATGTTGTCTTAGTGGAGAATAATACTGCTAATGCGACCACTGACGTCAGTGGAAAACCTCCCATTAGCATAATGGTCAAGTTGTACATGCATATACCCATCTATGGTGTACTGAAGTGGCGTTTGAGCCATACACAATACAAGACTAATGGGCAAAAGGCTGGAGTAAAGGATCAAATAAAGTATTTTAGCAGTTTTTTTTTATTTAATATTTAACTAAAGAAAATTATTCTGTCCATTAAAGAGCTTTGACAAAAAAGAAACAAGATTTTTGCATGTAGTATAAGGACCTGCCTCCTTCCATGTATAGTAGTTTATTTGAGTGAAAATACTTAATAAAGAAATAGTTAAATAAGAAAATTATGCTGGTTTAACGCACCTTAACATTTACATTTTAAAATCTATAGTACAGAAATCTCTGCAATCAATTATAGAGTTTTCTTTTTTACACCTCTGTTTAGTTCTATGTAACTGCCCCAAAAGAAAGAATGAATCGTGGATAATTTGAATTAATCTGTTAAGGGCTTAAACTAGTAGTCATTACTCAGGCAAATCTCCAACTTGAATTAAATCCAACTTTTGCCTGATTAAGGAGTTGCAGGATTACGCCAGCAATGGGAAAATAGAAGGTTTTTTTTTTTTTTAATTAAAACATATTTTATCAAGTGATAAGCTGAAAACTTTATTGTTTTGATATTTATGGTTAGAAGTGGGTAGATGGTATTAGGAGTTACCTACTATCCTTTATAGATGCTTTACCAGATCAAACATTTTAAATTTACAACAAGCACATTTTCTACAAAACATATTACAAAGGGGAAAAAAAGTCTTAAAAACTACTGCGAAAAAGTAATCAAATCATGACATTTTCCAAGGAAATAAAAATAGTATGCGTTATTACTATCCCCTTTTTTAATGAACTCAGTTGATCAACTGGTATAAATACTTGATTGCAATATCATCCCAGAATGGAAAGATCTGTAACTCTGTTAAAAGGAATGCAGAGGATAGGACACTGCATTATGTACGATACACACTAAATGCGTTGCTACATAGATTTATGTTAAGAAAGAGTACAGAAGAGATGAGTGTTTTCATAAACACAGATGGATAACTGGTATAATACAAAAAGGCAGAAGTTGTTGAGGCCAATTGTGTTCTCAGTTAGATCTGTGCAAGTCTAACAGATTGCAACAGAATTGCTCAGGTGTTACTGAGAGCAGAATTCAGTCTCCTGGCGTCGTTACATTGCACTTTGAATGTCACTGGTTTGCAAGTTAATTTAGTGTTGCATTAGAAAAGGGAAGACAGTTTCTGTTTTTAATGAATAAAATGACAAAATAATTCAGTTGTAAGCCTGTTTAAATTACCCACTGTAAACAAACAAAAGGGAGCTGTTTTTAAACAAATCAGAATAAGTACAATGCGGCATGCGGGTGTAGATCTCGCTCAAAAAGTACTGCTGGAATCTCTGATACACAGATCTAAAGGTCACTGAATAATGGAACGCAAAACACACTAGGTCCTGAAACCCTGATACCACCAATCTTGTTGTCTTTGAGCATGTATGCTCCCTTTTATTTCAACACGAATTCTACGTGTTAAAGAGTGACATGAGTGGAGCCATAATGACCTCAATGTCAGACACATGTTTTTCAAATGTTCTGAAGAACTCTAGTTAAGATGAAAGATTGGTCAAATGTCCTATTGACAATTCAGGACAGTTTGAAACCTGCTAAACGATTACATCTGACTCTTCCAAGAGGTAAGCTGATTTCAGTGGGATTTCTTACGTGAGTTAAATCCTGTGCATTGTAAAGTCTATGCCAGCTGGTATCATGCTATTCAGTGGGTCTGTTCACTACTAGGGAGTTATATGGTGACCAAGGAAATTGGGCACTCAATTCTCAAGGAAATTCAGTGGGATTTGGAAGCAAAACTCCTTTGAAAATTTAGTTCATTTTTAAAAAGGGAAGTTAGGTCTACTTGTGGCCTGATTTTATCAGCTATATGGAGCCAAAATTCCCAATGGCATTGGTCTTCACAAAGACAAAGGTTACTTACTGTGTTGTGCTTGATCATACTTAGGGCGAATTTACAGATGCTAAAAATACAGCGTTTTTCTTAAGAAGTGGAAAAGGAACAGGTGTAGTCTAGACTTTGACCTCATATTGCAGTTTTTCAGTTATTTTAAGTATTCTGTGAAATGCATCAAATTTGAATTATGGCCTGTACATGTCTAAAGGTCAAAGACAATTCAACTCAGAATTTTTTTGGGGGGAGGGGGTAGGGGGATCACTAAATAATAGAGAACCAATTCTGAGGGTTTGGGTTAAATAACAGACATTTAATTCAACCTCACCCTAAGGGAAGGAGAACTAACACCTTAAATGATTGGGCCATTAATTTTTTTTTTAAATGGAGATTACCTATCTCCTAGAACTAGAAGGGACCTTGAAAGGTCATCAAGTCCAGTCCCCTGCATTCACAGCAGGATCAAGTACCATCTGACAACTTTTTGCCCCAAATCCCTAAACCAGCAAGGATTGAACTCACAACCCTGGGTTTAGCAGGCCAACGCTCAAACCACTGAGCTATCCCTTCCCCCAATGCCTCCACTCTGCTTTATGGAAAGGACAGTTTTGTAGCTACACTATTAGGCTAACTCCTGTAATCCTCACACCACTCTTGCCAGCTAAATTCCCACTGCTCTATGTCCTCACCCTTTCTTATTAAAGAAAAACTTCCACGGAAATCAAATGATTTCCAAGGCAGTGGCATGTGCTCAATATTGAGGATTTGGCCCATACATTCAATGGGAATTTTGTTTCAATAAAGAGCAGGTGAGAGCCTCATTATTTATCCCATTAATCTTAGTGGCCTTTAAAGGGAGTCTCTCTCTTGACTTGAATGAGGTTTGGACCAGCTCTTACAAATTATATATTAGGAAATCTTACATTAGAAAATTTCACTTAAAAAGCCCATCCAGTGCAAATTTTGTGTCACGCTTGTGCTTCTGGGGCTTGACCCTGCAAGGCGCTGAGTGGTCCTAACTCTCATTGACTTAGATGAGATTTGGGAATACCCAGCAGGATGCAGGAGCTGACCAGTAAGGATCTGAACTCAAGCACCTGCAACTCGCATTGACATTAATGAAAGTTGCGAGTGCTTGGCATCCCTCAGGCGCTATCCAGGCTGCACAGCTGATCAGTTCGCAAGGTGGAATGAAGACTGTCTGGGAACTCCCTTTATTTGTTTGTACACAGCTCATGATGCTCCTAAAGCACTTAAAACAAAATAAAAACATCCAATAAATTAAAATTAAAGAAGCATGTTCAACAAAAACCCCACTGTGATGAAAAGCACATGCCAAGAGCTGGCTGATATGCATGACAACAAATGGTAACGTGGTTGTACAACACGGCTATATTAAGAAGCAGATTCATGCAGTTAGCACTTGTTCACCTGACTGCCCAACAGAATCAGCAGTGGAGAGAGCACTAGTGGACCTGGAATGACGTCGAGAAGCTGCAAGTAAAAGGAATGGCAACACCCACAGGATTAACACACAAGTACCCAACACACAAAATGCCACTGTTCAAAAGGGATGTACACGATTACTACCAACATGGGTGTTTTGTAGTGAAAGGAAATGCCATTGTGTATGAATGCACAACAAGAACAGTGCAAGCCCCAAGGCAAAATCTCCATCAGCAGCTTCCTCCTTTCCCCCACAACCACAAACACAATGTGTGACAAACAAATACGTTGTTTTTAAGAGTACCAAACTGTGTGCAGTTCAGCAAAGACTGACGAGTGCCAGTCATGCTCCAGAACCACAGATCCTAAAAACAGCTGGTATGAGAATGGGGAACATTTAACCTGAAACAGGATTTAGATGGGATCAATCTAAATCGCAAAGTGAAGCCAAGAGGAATGATTAGAAACTGTGCTTGCAATGTCAGTTGTCACAAAAGTGTAAGGAGTCATACAGGGAAATAAATAAGCCACTGGGCATAGCCCTTTTGTTAAATATTTTAGTTTTATAAACACACACATATATACAAAAGCCATCGTGGCTATGACAGTTCTATTGCTGTAACACTTTTGTAAATAGTTGTCGTGTTTATATCAATATATTATATGCATATGTGCATAGAGAAAGAGTGCAATACGTATATATACACACACCACCTTTATATAGTAGCTAAGGCTGCAGTGAAGATTGGAGTCCATCTTCCATTTTAGCCCGATTTTCAATGGATCATAACTTCAAATTCCTTCAGAGCAAAGTTTTCCCATTCTTAGTTTCAGCACAAAGGTCATTTGTTTTGGAATGTTGGAAAAAATTGGTTCAGCCATTTCTAAAGTATTCAAGTGTTTTTAAAGAGCTTTCTCCATATGTCTAGCAATTTTGTGCTCACATAACTCAAAAACACTAAAGTAAAGGCTTGGTTTTGCACTCGGCTCATGTGAGTCATCCTCAGTCAATACAACAGTCCTCCTGAACTCTATACTTTGCTTGTCGCTATTAATAGTGGAAGCAAGCTACATTTGAACAAGGTTCAGAATTTATAAGTTATACAGGCCCGTCTGCACTATAAGTCCAAGATACATTCCCAAAAAATTGGACTTGCAGTGAAACAACCTAAAGTGGGGAATGTTTTTTTCCAGGGCTGACTTCCATTTGTGCAATTTATTTATTTATTTTTTGGTGTGACTGAAGAGCGAGGAATGGGAGCACTTGTAACACATCAATTCCTACAAGCGTCAACAACTTTAATGCAGAATAGATGTATTCCGGGGTGACTTATAGCAGGGATGGCCTGTATACATATTGTCAATGGTGCACATATATGCACATTACAAGAACTCAAAGGATTTTTCTGTTTAATGACAAAACATTTGTAAATACATTAAAATTACATACAAAACATGAGAACAACACATAAAAAATTAGTTTCTCACAGCAGTGGGCTAGAAGATATTCAGGGTGTGCAATGCAATCTATAAAAATGGAGTCCAAAGCCCCATACATTTATTTAAGTGAGAATGGATATAAAAAATGACTCTGGAAAGGAAAGTTTATAGGATCAGTAAGAGTGTTAGATATTAAGCTTCACAAGGAAGACCCTTCCTGTGCATGCATATGGATCTCCCTGTGGGACCAAGGACCAAGAAGAAACAGAGGAATACAAAATACCTATACTTGGCCATGTCGCTCAAGGTTACATTACTGTTGGAACTTCATCATCTGTATTCCCTGCTTTAGAACCTAGCTCTGCAACTTGCTCGGTGCAGGCAAACGTTTACATCTGCACATGGCTCTGGTGACATCCTGGGGGGCCACATGCTGCCTCTAGAAGAGTCAGGTTTTTAGTGTGATCATGACCGGAACATTAGGTTACCCTAAGTCCAGTGGCATACAAGCTAATCTTTACCAATGTGAGTAAAACTACATCCACGGTTATGATCCTCGCTGTAACCACCAACCTCTAGAGTGACAGTGTCTTACTCGGTGTTAGCCCTCTTACACAAAAAGCCTGTTAGCAATTCAAGCACTCTTCTCTGGGCTATACCAGACCTGTCTGCCTGCGGAATTGAGAACAGATGCACTCCAGCTCCTGCGTCCTTTCAAAGTGCCCCCTATGGTACCCGGCCCATAATCATGGGATACCCAGAGAAATCCCAGATCATTTGTTCCCAAAACAAAAGTCTGCCACAATTGACCAGTTTTATCTCAGATCACTGCTCCTGTAAAAGGCACAGCACTTGAATTCAATTATAAACAAATGGAAATGTAAGCAAGAAAGAATAAAGATTGAAATAAAAACCAGTGTAAGATAAGAAACAGTTACATGTAAAACTACACCATGGCACGCATTCTAAAGTCACTTACTCCTGGTGGAATTCTGCAGTACTGCTCCAGCTCCAAAAGCCTAAACTTAGTGAACAATTATTCTCCTGTCTAAAGAAGCTTCTCTCCAAAATTTCTCTCTGGTGATTTCAGCCAAGTCTTTTGTTCCCTTTTTTATGGAACAAGCTCACTGTCTGTTTACTTCCTATGTGAAGGGTGCACCTCTAAATATACAAGAACAGACCTTTGATGTACATCCCAAGATAGGGCTCCTCCCCACACCTGCTGCTTGCTTTTCCCTGGTAGGTTTGCTGGCTGTCGAACCATGCAAATCCACAGGCCTTTCCCCCCCTTCCTTGAGGCCACACTCCTGTCCCACCCTTCATCTGAGACTCAGTCCCACCCACTCCATCCCCTTCCCTCCATCACTTGCTCTTCCCCACCCAACCACCCTCGCTCACTTTCACTATGCTGGGGAAGTGGGATGAGTACAGACTCTGGGAGGGAGTCTTGGGGTGGGAGGGGGTGCAGGGTTAGGCTTGGGGGGAGGGGAGTTGGGTGCAGGCTGTGGATTGTGGCAGGGGGTTGGGGTGAGGGAGGGGCATTGGGGTAGTGGCACTTACCTTGTATGGCTCCCAATCGAGCCTCATCCCTCCCCTCCTTGGAGCGCCTTGTGGGGGGGGGGGGGAGGAAACAAGGGGTGTCTGTGCACTACTGCCCACAGACAACACCCTTGCAGCTTGGTCGCAGTTCCCAGCCAATGGGAGCTGCAGATTCAGTGCTTGGGGAGGGGGGGTGGAGGACACCCTGGGGGCCACAGGGATGTGTGGGCCGCTTTCGGGAGCAGCATGTAGCTGCCGATGGCAACTGGGGGCGCCTGGGCCCTTTTAAATAAGCTATGTGGCTAGACAATTGTCCCCCTTTCCCCTCTCCCTCTGCTGGTGGGGCAGGGGTTGGATCAAGTCCTAAATAATAGCCCAAGATTAACTGATAAAACCAATAATGGAAACTCCAATTACACTGTTAATAATTCAGTTCCAAAACCAAGATTAATCAGGAAGCATAACAAGTTAGTCAGCTGTCAATGAAAATTCAGAGAAATAGCAGTTTAATCGACTTAGCATAGTATTCTCCGATATCGCACTTCGGCCAAAAGTACTTTTCTTCTATCACTAAGCAAAATATCCTCTGATCTACCCTGCAAATCTCGACTTTCACATTTCACTCTACCCACATACTGTACAAACACAGAATGAAAAGAATGATCAGAGTTGAGGACCAAAGAGGAGCATTTCAGCCATTTTGTTTTACCTCCCTTCCTGGTCTCATTGGAGTGCATAATCCCCATATACCTCAGTTCATTTACTTCTGCAACTCTTGGCTCTAATTTTGTAAATTAAAGTTATATCAAGCCCAAATTGGTATTCTGGATCCAATTATGCAATATTCCATAAAGTTGCACTATGTCACCAGCTATAAAGCTAGAGCCTACAGCTTTTGCATATGCCAACCCTGACAACTGAATCCATCGTAATTTCTTTCCCCCACTTTGAAAACCAAACCCATAGCTATAGAACTAGAAAGAGATCCACTGTATTTTGTCCTGAGATGACAAACAATTCTTTTGTACAACAGGTGATATATTCTGACAGATATGATATGACATTTGATCAGAAACATTAACTATCCTATTGTTTCAGGCCTTTGAAGAACAAAAATGTCTGCATATGATAATCCATAATGAGATTTTATATTTGTACTGTACGTTTAAATTGAAAGACCATGTTAGTTAAAGCCTTCAACCTTTCAGAGAGCAAAAAGCTCAAACTTGAGGAGAATTTCTGTCACAATGGCATTTCCAACTTACAAATCAGTGGCTAACAGCAGTGTATAGCACTTTTAAATAAAACGAAGTTTGATCTCTCAACTGGAGTTTAGTGTGACATTATGGTTTCTCTTTTTCTATTTAGCTTTCAGATCAATTTGGGTATAATTAAAGTCTCTCTGCAATAGGCTTCGTGGTGCTAATAGCCATACTCTGAGCTGCACAAGTAGGATTCCTTGCACAGTTATCCATCAAAAAACACTAGCACAGTCTTTTTAGGTGAAACACAGCAGCGTTCTGTACAAATGGACTTAAACTGAAATTATCACAGGAGTTCAGGATCAAGGGACTTTCTACTACAAGAAAACACTGAGAATCAGAACTGAAACATGCAGAAGAGAATAAAGAGGAAGCAGGGCTGGAAGGGGGGAGTGTAAGGAAGTGAACAGAGGAAGAAAACAAGTTCATTCCACCTGGCAGTGTCTTGAACAGACAATCAGAACGGGGAAAGGGAAATCGACCCTTAAAGCTCCAATGCCTACAAGTACTCACCAAGTGGAGGGAAGCCCCGAGCAGGGCTTGTATCTCGACTGCTCTCACGGCTGGTATCGCGGCTGCACCCCTGACTCATGCTGGGTCGGGGGATACGGCTGCTCCGTGCTAGCATGCAGCATGGAGAGTTTCAGAGAAGGTGAACAAGTTTAATGAGGACAGACAGCTTAGTAAGTCAAGTCACATTTCTGTTAGTTAAGGTAATAATTACACCAGTAATTCTCATCTGCTACAGCCACCTCAGGCTTTTCACAAACCAACTGAACTACATTCTGAGCTGTGTTTTTAACCTGAAGATTCAGTACCACCAACTATCTGGTGGGCAGTATGTTTTTCTCACAAGCAATCCAAGCTTTGTTATTTGAGTAGAGCAAGAGATCTTCATTCATTTAAATGAGTGGCTAAGCTCTGCTGCTACAGAAGCATGCAAAACAGCAGAGGCTAAAAGAAACCTTTCTGGATTTTGCTTACTTACAAGAAAAACAGTATTTTAAAAGAAGGGGAAAGCATTTGTAACATGATCAGAATTAAAAAAAAAAAAAAAACTGCCACAAAAGAAAAAGCCATTTCTGTGTATGTTTGGCTTTTGCAAGGATAGTTTTCTTATGGTCAAATTTCTTGGGGGAAAATAATTGAAGTGTACAGATTTACAGAGGTAAATTTCCCCTTGAGCAATATTGTGAATAGAGAGGGTTACAAAGCTATTTTAATCCTAAAACAACATGTCTCAATTGTTTCTGTCCTTTTACCAAAAGCTGACTAATTTTTTATTGCCCAATACAGCTAAAAGTACAGATGTAAAATCCTATTTAATCAGTTAACTGTTTAAATGTTATGTTTAACTGTTTAATCTATAACCGGTGCACATCACCCAGTAACAGTGAATCTTACTGGTTAACCATTCACATCCTTATCTAAAAGCAGAAATATACTCCTTGCACTCCTTTCCCCAACATAACTTTTGAGGCATGTCTACACAGCAGGGCTAAAGCCGAAATAAGCTACACAACTTCAGTTACGTCAATTGTGTAGCTTAAGTCAAAATAGCTTATTTCAGCTTTTGGCACTGTCCACAAAGCAGAAAGTCTGAGACAGAGCACTCTTCCTCTGATTTTCCATGCTCCTCGTAAAAGGAGGGTTACAGGAATTGGAGCAAGACGTCCTCCAACTCACCATTATTTTGACACTATGTCAGAATAACTACTTGTAGTATAGACACAGACTGTTATTTTGGAATAACGTCAATTATTCCGAAATAGCACTGCTGTGTAGACATAGCCTTACTGAGCCAGATTCTGATCTCGGACACACTATTAATTCCAATAATTTGAGTACAGGATAAAGACTGAACAGCAGCAAAACTGCCTCATGTAAATTGTAACTGGTTTATTTCTTTGAAATCTCTACTGCAGTTGGATAGGGTAGCAGATGCCAATGAGTCCTAAATTAGTTCTGTATAAGAGAGAATGCACAGTATCACATTTGTATATGTAACAAAGAGAACCTGAGTTACAATTAAGCACCGTGAGTTTACCTTGCATAATTTAATGATTGTACAGTCTCTTTTCACTGTCCTAGTCTTTGGAAATGAAAGTAGCTATTTTTAAATGAGCAGCTAGGAAAGTTCCTGAAGGAACTGTCCACAGTGCCCGGACTAAAATCAGATCCTTTAGCTTTAATCTGGATGGCAAAGGTGCAGAGGCACATACCATAGTGCTGTCACCTACTCTTGCCTGTCTGCTCCATTCTCAGTGCAGAGCAAGATGTTCATATTTGCAAAACTAAGTCTTATGCATGCCTTACAGCAGAGGTGGGCAACCTAGGCCAGCGAATGGGTCACATCAGTGACCCTGCTTCGTCTCAGTGGGCTGCAAGATTGTCGTAACCAAGACAGTCTCTTGGGATAGGTAGTTTTGTTAACTGTGCTTGAGTAACTAGAATTTGCAGTGTGCGCCGACTGAAGCATAGCAGCGCTTCAATTGGACACAGAGGGAGCACACGATTCTCACAGCCAACGTTATGTACAATCAGCACGTACCTCACTTCACGTGCCTTTGCTTTACATGCGTGTCACTTTAGTAATACGGATAGGAAAAAACTATGTGGACTGAAACCAGAGGAATCTGGCAACTCTGCATGTGGGCAACGGTGAACAAAATGTATCTTGGGCCACACATGGAACTCGATAGGCCACATGTGGTTCTCGGCTTGCAGGTTGCCACCTCGGCCTTAATACGTAAATTCTTGTAAATGTTGATAGTGCCTGCTCACTCCTAAAGGTGCTGGGGGACAGTGCAAACAGAACCAAGGTAATGGAAAAATTTAGCACTCTGGGACCAGTTGTGTAGAATCACCAAGAAACGTGAATTGAATATTTTTGCAGTCCTCATTACTAAAGATTAGAATATTAGGGATGAGGAGGACAGAGTTAGAAGTAAATCATCTGTTTTTATGTTAGTGGTTAATTGCTGGGTCTAACACCCTTCAAAGTATCCACTGGAGTATAACAGTACAGGACAATATAGAATCCTTCTCATATAGAGTAAGAAATTCAGATATAAACCATTGCCAGATGCCTACTTTCTCAAATTCCTCCCAGTTTTCCAAAACCCAACTCATTAACCTCTTTGATAAATTAATGGTTCTGATGTCCAAATTTTGATGTTGAACAATACAAGACGAACTACAGACCAACTTGATTATAACACCACCATGGCCCAGAAGCCTAGAAAGTTATGAATGACAGAGAGCAGTGGTATTATAATAAGTAGGACTGTCATGGAGTGAATGAAATTAGGACCAAAAATACAGACGCCTCAAATATAAATATATACATAAACGGCAGGGACAGGAAGCTAAGAATGAGCTATAGGTGAAAGGAAAATTCCCAGAGGTAAGCTACATGAGAAATATACACACTCAGAACTATGGGGTTCTCTAAAAATTGGACTGTTCACTCTTGGGTCACATGCTTACATGTAAATATTGACAACCTTCACATGGATGTAGTTTGCATAGGCATTCATTTATCACAAGTACTTTTATGAAATGCATCTTTCATCTGTCAGTCTTCTTCCTGATTTAAATTCCCTAGGCCTAGAACATATTCTCAGTGGGATATACAGGCATCATGTTTTCCTTTATTTATGGATTTAAAAGCCTACATGCATTATGAGGCATTTGTACTCTTGGAAATTACAAATCAAAACAGAATACTGAGATGTGATGTCACTCACTGGACACATTACCCAAGCAACAAGAAAAATGAGACATTAATATTGCTGGAAATAGATACATACACAAGGGAAAGAGAATGAGTGACAGGAACAGAAGGACCACAAAAAAGAAAAATGACATTAACTCCCAGTGATTTATCCTGCAATTCTATAGTGCCTTGAACAGGACAAGACAAACACTGGCTGAAAAGGATGCCACATTTCAGGAGTTGTTGTGATTCCAAGGGGAGTCTGTCTGCAGGAAGAACTCATCCAACTAGAAAAAAGCCAGACAGCCTGAAGGCTTAACTTTAGGATCCCATTCCAAAAAGTATGGAGCATAAGGCAGGTGGCCAGTCAAATTCCAAAATGAAGGAAAACTAAAGCGCGGGGAGAGACAAAATGATAAGGGAAAGACAGCAGGATCGGCTATTTTCACTCAGGGGAAATGGGGCCTTCTTAAAAAAAAAAAATTAATTCACCTTGGCCACCCACTATGTTGAGAGCCAGCTTTTGGTGCAACTTTGAGTGGTGTCAAAGCAAGGGAGACTTTCCGGAGCCATGCTGTATACTACAAACTTTCCATCTAATCTAAAAGGGCATGAGGAGGAGATTGTTATTAGAAAGCTATATGGCAATAGCGGACTTGTCTTACTCCTTTAGATACAGCCGGTCCCCAACTTACGAACGAGTTACGTTCCAAGCACTTGGTCGTAACTCGATGTGTTCGTAAGTCGGGCCCCATTCATTTCAATGGGACGGCACTGTTCGTAAGCGTGGATCACCATTCGTAAGTCAGGGCCGAGCTTAATGGGAGTCTGGTCATAAGTGCAGTTGGTTGTATATCGATGCGTTTGTAAGTCGGGGACCAGCTGTAGTCCTAGGAAAGCCAAACAGTTGACTTATGTGACCACCAGTAGGATCTGGCTCTTTTCCTTAGTCATCCATCTAATACAGGGGTCCCCAACCTTTTCCAGGTGGGGACCCATTTGGACAATTCAGGAAGAGTTGGTGACCCAAGGCAATTCAAAAACGGGGGGAGGAGGGAGGACAAAGCCACCTGGGGAGACACTTGGTGACCCTTTTGAAATGTAATGGCGACCCATATTTGGATCCCGACCCATAGGTTGGGAAACCCTGATCTAATGTATGCAAGACACCTGACTTACACAAATCACAGTTCAAGTAGATCTTAAGGGCCCAGTGCTGGGTTCTATGCTGTCCCTTTTGCAGGAAAGGCAGCATCTCAAAGTTTCTGCCAAACCTGCTTAAACAGCCCCCAGATAACACCCACAGCAAAAAGGCTGCATATAGCTGGTAGAAGCCTAGTTCCAGAACTCCCTTGCTCGTTGCAGCAGATGAACGGAAAGCTCTGAGGAGATAAAGTTCTGTGATTGTGATGGTAAACTGGGCCTGCTACCATACCAGCAGGTTGATTAGCTACCCACTCTGAAGGAAAACAAACTTTACTCTTGAATATTTATGATCCTTTTGGAATCCAATTGGTGCACGGGGAGTTAGTTACTCAGCTCCCAAACCCATCATCAGCACCCCAGGAAACAGCTAAGTTCCTGCATGTTATTTTAAAATTTAAAACTCTCCACAGAGAAGGGGATTGTTTAATCTCACAGCATCTACTCAGTGTAATGCTAACCAAGATACGTATGACAGTGCTAACTCATATATATGAGAATGCTCACTGAGATACCTGCGAAGCACAGGCAACACTGGTCTTCCTAACGACGCTGCTTGAAGCAATGCCTTCCATATCAAATGCATTTTCTTTCTATGGGGACTTTCATTCCTGGACCTCCAGTGTGATTTTGGGGGTGGCATGGAGCCTGACCAGCCCAGGAGAATCTCAAAGAGACATGATAACTTACAAAGACACAGTACATATCACAGGTGTCTGTCAAAAAAGGGAAGCACACAACTGCTATACTCCTCACCAGTAAGGAAGGGGAAAGAGGCCAGGAAAGGACTTGTACCCCCATTACCACTACAGTACTAACCTCACACAGTCTCTGCCCCCAGAGGAGCATAAAATCTGCCCTTGTGGATGGCCCTTGGAGTATACTGGTGGTGGCACAAGAAGGAGTGAGCTCTCTCTCTTGTGTATACAACAGATTGGTCATAATCTGGCCCTAAATTAGTTACTCAAAATTCACATGAGTCAGTGACTAAGCCAAAAATAGGATCCAGGAGTCCTAAGCTAATGGTCTGATTTTTCAATACTAATGAACACGAATGCAGCTGCAATAGCTGGGCACATTTGAAAATCAAGCCATTTACTACTCATTAACACTTCCCTCAAAGCTAAGGCTCCGATTCAAAACAGTAATTAAGCATGTGCATAATGTTAAGCATATGAACAAGTCCCATTCAAGCCAATGAACTACTCCCTTGTTTAACATACTTAAGAGCTTGGCTAAATCAGAGCATGAGAGCGCCTATCAATATGCTTGCGATGTGTCGGGTAGGAGGTGCTAGCTGATGAAATGGACGCTCTGTGATTAGGGAGGGTAAAAAAAGATCTGAGACTCCTGACAAAGTAAAATACAAAATAATTTAAGAAAAACACAGGGCAATTAATACATGGGGAGGGCATTGTAAAAAGGACGGAGAGATCTTAAACTAACTTTTCAAGTATAATTCAATCCAAACAAACTTTATTGCATTACACAGGGTCCAGTTTCTAAAAGGGTTTCTACATTTGGGTATTAAACCAATACAAAACTAAACCAAAACAAAAAAATTAAACAAACAAACAAAACCCCACCCTGATTCCACAGAGGAGGCTTCAACCAGTAACCCAGAAGGAAAGAGAAGACTGACAGATTTGACAGAATCCTGGCACTGCCAAGGAAAGAGCACTGATACGTTCTGCTGTGGAGGCGTGGAAGAGTGATGGGCTACAAGTTACATGGAATTCTCCAAGGCTCCCATCATTTACCTGAATGCACACAACCCAAGAGTGATTTGTGCAAAATAAATTTCCTTCGGATAATAAGAATTGTTTCAAAATAATCCACATAATGTGATTAGAAGCATAAACAGAAACACGATGGTGCTATCGCTTTGTTTCATTTTAGCGGACAGTACTAGTTTGCAGAATGACAGCAGATAGTTAACCTCAATAGATAATGGGGCAGCTTGAATATTTAAAACATTAAACAAAAGAGCACAATATGTTCATACATAAATAATAAAAACAGGTAACAACAGGGAGAAGAAATTTGAACTTTGAAAAATATTCACCATATTTTGGTAAAATCTAATGGATGATGATTCAGGATATGCTCTTAGAGAGATCTACTAAGATCATTTCAATAAATCTGAAATATAAATAAAGAAGGAGTGCTTCTATGCCTATGGTGACATTTAATATCCTATAAAATGAACAGTGGTCTTACATTTAAAATACACTGGCTGAAATCCTAGCCCTATTGAAGGCAATGGCAAAAACTCTCATTTATTTCAATAAAGCTACAATTTCACACAAGCGGCTTACTTGCAACTTCTTATGAATTCTGTAAAACTATATTACTTTTTAATGAAAAAAATCATTTATAAGAATTTATTTCCCCACATAACCTTTAGTACATTTCTTCAAATACATTTTAGATCAACAAAATTAGCAGCAATGAGTATAGCTTTGGCTTCTCCAAAGAACATATATAGAGACTAATTTCTGCTTTCATGCAAAAGGAAGACTATGTTTGTAAACATCTCAGGAATTATGTTTGTTTAATTGATTTAAATTGAATTAGAGAGCCTGCTGGTAAACTTGAAAATAAAAGTGCACACAGTACATTTACACATATACAAAAATATTTGTGAGCAAAATACTTAGCAAGTGACTCTAAAATGCACTCTAATAAAAGATTCCAGAATATACAAGGTGAAGCACAAACTGTTCAGCGTGCCAAATTTAGAAACATGACTCCCCATCCTGCAAGGTGCTGAGTGCTCTCTGACTAATCACTTCCCAGGGTGTTCAGCATTTCACAGAAGTTGCTCAGCTCCTCGCAGGACTGGGCCATTCAGCTTTATTTAAGCCTGAGATTCTTGTAACGGTGGGCTCTCTCCTTTACTTAATGCTTTCCTCATCCTGACTCAGAAACAACAAAGATGATGCAGCTATTTTGAATAGAGGGCATCCCCCACTCTTTTGACCCACGCTGAAAACACAAATCAACGTGGAAAACTTAAATGACTCCCTAATCATGTTTCTACACATGGTAATTAATGTTGTAATTTAAGGATTGAAAAGCGTACAATGGTAAAACGCAGTTGTGTCGTTTCCTTGTTAGCACGAATAACCTGCCCTTGCGCAAGCTCACTGAGGCATCACAGCGGAGAGAATTCTTACCTAGTCCTATTCTGCTGGGGCTTGTCTCTCGGCTGCATCCCTGGCTTCGAGGGATCTTGCTGCGTTTCTCTGAGGATGATGGCACTGGTGGGACTCTGGCTGCTCCGCTGGTCAGTCCACCGTACGCGCTTCCCAGCAGCTTGCCTGGGGAACTAGACCGGCTGCCAGCTACAAAAGAACCAGAAGTAAGAAAGCGTGATAAATCTTTTGGAAAATTCAAAATAGGCATTTTAAACACTTTGAAACAGGGCCTGGAATCAAAAGAGTTCCATCTACAGGATAGACCAAAGGCTGCAGAAGAGTACATGGAAATCTTTCAAGGGACATTGGCTCAGGCCCTGCACAACTCAACAATTGGGTTTGTATTATTCAGGTTGCCTGACCAGTGCAGCTAAAGAACTAATTTTTACATAAAATAATCCAGTGGGGAAAAATTAAGAACCCTATCTCGACCACAGAATTCGAGTAAGGTGATAAACAACCCAATTATATGAAGCCCTGTGGATATGGCTACCACAGCTTGTGATCACAAATATGTACTTTGTAGATCTGTGTGAATGGCTGAAATTAAAATTGCATAACTAGAAGTTTGCAGCTGGGTGAATTATATGTAACAAATGGCAATATTTGGCCAGTTTCACTTTTCTGTTTGAATTGCCCATGAACAGATCACATTTTTCTAGACTCTGATCTTCGCAAACAGCCTCCTGACCAATATTTATTCACACAGAGCATACAAGCTCTTCATTATTTCACATTTGAAATCAGAGCTGCATCTGGCATTTCTGACTGGACACATGGTTCCCATGGCATGTTTCTGTTGCCTGGCTAGATCAAAGAAACTCAGGGAATTAAGTTTTGGTGGGAATACTCACATTTTCAAATGCAAAGTTTATTCTCCTGGATGTTTGCTTAAAGATAATAAGCACAGAGGATTTTAAAAGAACTGGGCTTAAGACCCTATTTTGCTTCCTTAGCTGTATAAAGATAACCTTGAAAATAGTCTGTTTCTGAGACTTCTCCTCTCACTACACTTGTTTACTAAATTATCCAAGGAAAGTACCTCTGAAAGCTGTGCAAAAAGTCAAGCTGAATAATATTCACGGGCTGATTTTTTTAATATTCACACAGCTCTAATAATTTCCATCAGAAGAGTCATTGACACATAATTAGTAACAGATGAGTCAGAAAATTGATCTGGAATCTCTAATGTAAAAATTGACACAACTTTATTGGTTGATAGAAACAAACTTTGGCCATCAGCTTTACATTATAAGCTTACTCGGCCTTTCCTATTCTCTGCAGTTGAAATTTTGAAAAGACTTTGAAGCTCTCAAGTCGTTCCCCCCCACTGCCACCGCAGATACAACATATGGCACTGGGAATGCTCCAAAGCCCGAACATTTGCAATTGATATTAATCATGTGTACCTCCTCTTTTACAGTAATGCAGCACCCAGAAGGACAAATACTCCCAGTTACTTTGGTGTGATTCCACTTCAAAGGGCTGAATTGATTCGGAACAATTTGACACCCAGGGTTTACATCACAGGATCCTCTTTGCAATTCCTACAGTAGCGTCACAAAGCGATACCCTCACTACACAGAATGTATGCTTATTGAATTTATTATCATGGAAAGCTTAGGCAACCATAATACAAATCTGACATTTTGAATTTATTTAAAGAACTTGGCTTTTCAACCTCTCCTGTGAATAAGGAGCCTAGGGAGGCCTAGATGTCAAAATAGTTAACAACTGTGAAAAGAGAGCACATGAGAAAAAGTGTGAGAAACGGAAAATATTTCTTACCACCAGCAGGATTAGCTGATCTGGATCCTTGTTTATGAGAGCAGACCAAAGGACAGGCAAAAAGTGGATTAAAAGACAGTAAGACAATATAGAGCTGAGCATGCATTGTTATAGATAATGTGAACGGATTTATTTACAAACATACGTTGCTCCCAAGCATTTGCAAAATACAGTGAGTTAACGTGCACACAAGTAGCAGGGCCCAGCTTGTCTACATTTTCACACTGACACTTCATTTCCCCAGCCTCACACATTTCTTTGAGTGAAGCCAATCACCCATGGAATGGGGATGTTAAAATTAGATCAATTAATCCAATAGTCAATGGAATTTCCATCAACTATTCGATTCGGGCACTTCCGCTTTGAAATGTGGCAAGAGCCCACCCGGTTATTGCTACCTTTTAAAGGCAGAAGTGCCAGGCATGGAGTCCTGTCTTTGAAATGTACAAGAGGGGCTCCTGTGCATTTCAAAGACTGAAATGCCACATGGAGCCTGAGGCCAGCAAGGGACTCTGTTGGGCCTCTTGTACATGTCAAAGGTGGAACGCCACCACTGCGCCCATGCCCTCCTCCCACGCGGCTGGAGGAAACCAGCTTTTAAGCTGGCTCCCTCCAGCACCTCGCCTCTCCCTCCTCCCCCTCCCCTGCTCCCTCTTTCTGAGAGAGGAAGCGGAAGGGAGAGCGATTAGTTGACTAGTGTGTCGACCATCAGATAAGCTTTTGCTTATCGAATAGTGGACTAGTCGCTTACATCCCTACTATGGTGAACCAAATTCTCCCTAATTTACAGCTGAGCTACTCTGAAAAAGGCAACAGGGCTGCCCAGACTGTGAGTCAGAGGAGACTTTCTAGTGACATTTTCACTCTAGAGCAGTTTATTTCATGCAGAGGTTGGTCTAGGAGATGATACTGAGATCCGGATGGTGTTCAGATCTGGGTTAGGATTTGACACCAAATTAGAGATAGGGATTGGGTTTATATTTGACTGCCCTGAAGAGTCACATGCTATTCCTGAGAGATTTCAGCACCAAATGAGAGAAACCTTGAGAGATCAATTGCTTCAGTCAGATTTCCACCGTTTTGAACTGCAGTCCGCTTGAGATATTTCAGGTTCATCTGATCAGGAGTCAAAGAAAAGGCCATTTCCTGTGTGGACTGGACATGGAGCCAGGCACCCAAATCCAAGCCTGTTACCACCACAGTATGGAGGTGTTCAAGACTTGAGGTTTTCTGTTTGAAACCACCTCCAAAGTAATGACTTTAAAACTGTTCCTTCACCCCTCTAACCTGACATTCAGTGAAGAGACACCATGAACAAAGCAGATGTTTTGCAGTAAGGTTGCAAACCAAGACAAGACCTCATAACAAAGAGCCTTCTTCCCACTTTACCATGCAAACTTAACTCCTCAATCTATCAAGAGGCACCTTCTCTTCTTGGAAACATGCTTTTCATATGCAAACCCTTTAAAACATTTCTGAGCCAGAGGACAAAATTCTCCTCTCCAATCCATATGGCAGAAACTCTGCTCTCCTTACATGCACGAATCATGCCATGAAAGGAAACCAGACCTTCAGAGCCAGGATGTGCCCTGTGGACCAGGGAGTGCATCTTTTCCTCCTAAATCTATAAGAAGATAACAACCCCTGACATTTTACACATTAACTTAGCTCATGCTTTACACATCTCAAAATGAGAGAACATAAGCAAGAGAAGCTTAGGAGGACAGGAAACCAACAGACAGTAGTAGGCTGCAGATACAAGGAAGGTGTCTGACTGGGGAGTACTTTACAGATTTAAGTCAATCTAGTCTGATACACAATGACAAATTTCCATGACTGGAATTTTTCAGCTGTGCAGCGCATTGAGCAAAATGCCAGCCATTTCTAAGCCTAAGTATTTAAATCTCAGGCCCTATTCTTTAAGAACGACTTGAACTGTGAGCTCCTTTCTGCAATATGCGCATGCAGTGGCTAGCACGATGGGGTCCCATTGGCACGGCCACAATACAAGCAAGAGAGAATATTAATGAGCTCTGCCCCTTTCCCCGCTCGCCCATTAAAAGAAAAGCTTCTTACGCTGGGACTGCGAAACGACTTTAGCACGGCTGCGGCCTCGGGTATCGGCAGGTGTAGAGCTAACACTTGTGGCACTTCCAGAGCTTTGCCTCCTTGTACGGATCCGACCTGGGAAATGCAAAAAAAAAGTGGAGCGTTAGCTGATGGGTCCTAAGGGGAAACTTTGCTGTGACATCTAACATGCTGTCTGTTCTATACAGACTTTTTTTTTTTTTTTTTTTTAAGGGGGGAGAAGGGACAGGATACAGTGAGGCACAAGTAACATTGATAAGAGAATTCCCTGGAATGGCACTTGCCGTTTAAAATGCAATTACAATTGTTTTTGACAGGAAGGAACAATATGGACATATGTGGGCATAGCAGGTGACCCAGAAAATCTCATTTGGGCACCGATGCTTTCAGACCCCTCTCTCCACTTACAAACTAGCATGCATCAGTAACAGATTCTGCTTACGCCACCTGGCCATGTATATTTGTCTCAGGCAAGCCCACTGTGCTCATGTTGGAAAAAATCAGCTCCAAGAGTTACCCTTGGGCTACATCTACACTGACCCCTTTTACGAAAGGGGCATGCTAATTTTAAACTTCGTAATAGGGAAATCCGCGGGGGATTTAAATATCCCCCGCAGGATTTAAATAAAGATGTCCGCCGCTTTTTTCCGGCTTGGGGAAAAGCCGGAAAAAAGCGTCTAGACTGGCCCGATCCTCTGGAATAAAGCCCTATTCCAGAGGATCTCTTATTCCTACTTCAAATAAGAGGAATAAGAGATCCTCCAGAATAGGGCTTTATTCCGGAGGATCGGGCCAGTCTAGACGCTTTTTTCCGGCTTTTCCCAGAGCCGGAAAAAAGCGGCGGACATCTTTATTTAAATCCCGCGGGGGATATTTAAATCCCCCGCGGATTTCCCTATTACGAAGTTTAAAATTAGCATGCCCCTTTCGTAAAAGGGGCCAGTGTAGACGTAGCGTTGGTGTATATAAATTCAATATATTAACCCCACCACCCATTTTAGTGCAGCTTTAATTGTAACAGAGAGTCCCATGAGATGCAATTAAAACAGAGAGAAATCCTGTGCCTACTCTTTATTTTTTTAAGCAAAAAAATAGTAAAAAGTTTCTTGTTCCGAGTGCTTTTTATTTCTCTCCTCACAGAAATTTTGGCTGGATAAGACTTATTAGCTTGTTCGGTGTATGTCCCTGCTTGGTCAGGGCTGTTCCCAACAGTATGTTCTTTCCAATGTTTGGACACAATGATGAGCTTCTAATTGCTGGAAAAGGAATGATGATTAAGACCAACAAAAAGAAAACCTCGTCAATTCTTTTCAACACCTCAGTTCTCAGCCAGACTTGAAACAGTCCTGGGATTGGTGCCAGTACCAACACTTCATTCAGAGAACAAGCTCAAGTTTCAGCCATGATAGTCAGAGGAAATAAGGAGGCATGTAAAAGATTACACAGTCTGGACAACGTCCTCCGCTGACCATGTAAATCTGTCTCCGTGGTTGTCGTTATAGATCATTTACACAGCACCATAAATGAAACTGCGCATTACAAACCCACTGAAAACCAGGGCAGGAAGTGTGCATCTAAGAGCTCACACAGCCTATAAAACAAGACAAACGCACAAAGAATAAGACAGAAATTGGCAATCTGGGTCCGACTGAACAGACTGACAGCTATGTTTTCTCTGTCAGTGCTCTAAGAACACTGATGACAGGGCTGGAAAACACTTCTGATAAACCTGTCACACTGTATTTCTAACAGGAAACTTCAATTTCAAAGGACAAACATGCACAGGAACAGGCACCCATTTGCAGATAAGCGAGTAACGTGGGCTGGAACTGAACTCAAAATACGTACATTTTCAGCATCCCATTTTTAAAACAACAGCCAAGGAGGCTTTGGTATGTATAGAGATTCTCTCTCTCTCAAAAAAAATTCTACCCTTGGGATGGTAGAAATCCTGGGCCAGATTCTCTACAGCATTGCAGCTTCTAAACATGCTGAGGAAGGTGGTGGGGGGGGGACAATACCAATCAGCAGTGCCAGGAGAGAGTTCCCTTTTGTGGGGATGCTCTTCTGGGTGCAACTGTGGTGATCCAGGTCTGTATTCGCTGCCTTGCTCCCCATCAAGCATGGGGGGCGGTGGAGAGAAGAAATATGCTTCTGTGGGGAAAGGGGACATGACAGAACTCTGCTGCGCTATCCTTATTCTGGTGTAAGTTCCACTGAAGAGCGTCCATCAATGGTAGAGCAGCTCAGAGCATCATGTGGTTGGAACTAGCCTCAGCTTTCTGTGATCCTATTGTCTCGGTGTGCCTGCATAATTCATGCAGAATTTGGCACGTGGGCTGTGCTCTATTTCTAGATGTCAGCAGGTGTGAAGAAAAAAAGTGAAGTTGGCACAAGCCGTAAGTTCCTTGGGAGGCAGCGGGAACATCTATACAAGAGTTAACCTGTTCTAACTTTTAGAAGCTTTGGGGGGTAGCCAAGTTAGTCTGTTACAGAAAAAAACAGCAAGCAAATGGTCTGGTAGCGCTACCAGACCATTTGCTAATTTTTAGAGTTAGAGTTAACTTTCCATCAGTATCTTTAAAAGGACTGAGCATTGTACAAAGTAGCAGATGATAACAGTGATGATAAGCTGAAATGTCAAGCTTAAACAATAGCAGATTTCACTAGGAAACATTATCAGTAACCTATTTGTGAGTGCACCTACAGATGCACGAAAACTATCTCTATCTCTATCTCTAGTTCAAAGGCCCAGAACTTTTCTTCTCCTCCTGTGACGCAAAGTGAGAAATGGATTTCTTAACAAGCAGAGAGCCAGAAGGAAACTGGAATTAATTGGCATAATGATTGTTCTACATTTATAAAATACAAGGCTAACCTCCAAGACATCAGGATGTTCCTGCAGATAAACCAAGACATCACTTTTCTTTTTAAATGCCAGCCCCATTAAGTAGAAGGAAAAGAGTCAGAGGAACAACCACAAATGTCAACATAAATCAATGCATGCTTGTTTCTAGTCATGCTAGTAAAGCATTCGGACCCAGTTCAATGCCTTCTGAAGTCAATGGAAAGCTATCCATTGACTTGCCTGTGCTCTGAATCAGGATTTAGAAGTAAAATTCTGCCTTCTATTTTGCTTGGCAGAGCTCAATTCTGATATCTGGTCTTTCTACCATGCACAGAATTCTTACTGAATTTAATGGGGGTTACCCACATGTTGTGGGAGCTATCAGAACTGAGAATGGCAACTTTGAGCCAAGAGCAGAGTTTTAGCCTTATTTTAGTAATAGGATTTAAATTTTCTCATCCTCTTAAACAGCCATTGTATTTTTAACTGGAATTGCAAGACAAGCAGCTATTCCACCACCATGCAGGGGATTTCAGGATCACAAAATGCACACCCATTTATGGCTTTCACCCCATTTCCATATACCTGCCTTACATGGTGCAAGCCTAGAAACTGAGGAGAACTAAATTGATTTCAAGCATTGCAAAATTGTGACTCCCAGCATTACCCCACCTTTCTTCCAAGATACTGTGCCAGTATGGGAAAGCACTAAAAAAACTCACTCTGTTGATAGCTAATGATGATATAAGAGTAGAAATATCACAATGTTATGATAACAAGACACTCTGGGATTAATTTGTCCCAGCCCATACACAAATAAAGGAAACAATTCAAGGAGCAAATTCTCTCAGTAATCTTAGGGTCAAATGCTTGCCTTAGTTACAAGGAAAAAATGACCTTTATGTCTCTAAATATTTCTATTAAAGCCTATGAAATGGCAAAAAACTGAACTCAGAGGTTGTCCAGTGATAGCTTGTGCCTTTGCAGAACGAGTTCAGCAAAATTCAAACATCTGAAAACCAGGAAATACAGAGGGAAGGAAAAACACTTATGCAACCTTACCGCTAGGGCTGGCAATGGCTGTGAGCATTAGCTCCATGCACTCCAGCTGTATTCACTCTAGTCGTATGTCTCACTACAGCAAATGGTGGAGGAAAAAGTTGGAGCAGCTTGGAAAAGCTGTGATTGTGATATGGGGGGGATGTAGCTCTGAGTCCCTCACAGGTGATTATCAAAAGGGAGAGGTACAGGTATGCCTTGCAGTTCCAGTCAGTATCACTGCAATACAGAATTGAGTAGGTGGTGTCAATAGCAGGCCACTGGGGTTTTCATCCCAGTGGGATTGTCGGTAGCGAGGTGGGAGACGAGAGCACTTTGACAAAGTGGGTCTTTGCCCACGAAAGCTTATGCTCCAACACTTCAGTTAGTCTATAATGTGCCACAGGACTCCTCGCCGCGAGAGCACTTTGTGGATTTAAGGAGGGGTGGGAAAGTACAGGTATTCAGTGAGCGAGTGTGAAGGGGGTGGAGAAGGGTATAAAGCAGCAGTCACATTTTACAGGTGTGGTATTCTGTCTGGGGAGCAGGCTCAGTGTCCAAACACACAGGGCAAGTGCAGGTAGCATGCCCTGTCCCTAGTGAAAAGGCAAAGAGGGTGTGTGCCTGTGATGGGGGAGACCACCCAAAAAGAGCAGCGTTAAGGATGTGGAGGCACAGACCTTAACTCTGCATTGCCTAGTTTTCAGAATTGTGAATGGACAAGGAGCAGAGTCTCCAGGCTCCCAGAGAGCACAGTAGGCAGAGACGTGTATTCAGAGCATTGCAGGGGTAGGGCTCCTCCAGCATATACACAGAAGGGGAGAATTCAGGGCTGACAGTTCCATCCATCTAAACTCCCATCTTCCTCTGCTACATTCTTCATCCCCTCCTGCTTTCTCCTCTCCTGGCAGAGCCTTTCCTGCTCTTTACACAAATGCAGCAGCAGCTGCTTAGACTAAGAGCTTCCACAAGCAGGGCATCCGAAAACACAAGACTTATGTAAATCAGAAAAAAAGATAATCATGTGGAAAAAAATCATTAGCTCCCAGCAGAAAGGTCTGCGTGAAATGGAACACAACCTGGAGGATTCTGGGATAATTCAGATGTGATTGTTTCCTTATGGTTACAGCATTTTGTATACAATATATAATCACAGGATGGGTTGGCATGTGTGTAAGCTCAACTCTGGCATACTGTTGTTTCTAAAATATTTTATTTTATAGAACAGACAAACATACTGCAAGCATACTGAAACAACAGAGTCCTGGAGTTGAGTTTATACACACCTGAGATTTTTAAATTGGTGTGTGAGATTTACACCCACATATTCCCAATAACAATTATGGGAAATATATCTAAATAGTTTGGATTGCTATGAACATCTCAAATATATAAATCTGAGACACATTTCACTGCTCCAGTCACAGAAAGAATTTTTCCTAAGATCTTTGAGTAACCTGCAAATAAGGGTGTTAAGTATTGGGTAACTGACTAATCAAATAGTCAACGCAGTTTTGCATCGACTATTCGATTAGTTGATAGGGTGCCTCTGCCTTTGACAAAGAGAAAAGCGCCGAAGCATGGGGACTCCCCAGCTGATCCCGGGCTCCACACCACATTGCCGCTTTGAAACACTGTGAGGAGCTCAATGCTAGTAGAACCCCAGGCCACTTTGAAGTATCTCCCGTGTGGGGGGGGGGGGGGGAATGCGCAGGGAATCGACTAGTCAATCACTGTCCAATAAGCAAATGCTTAATCGGATAGACTAGTCGACTAGTCCTTCACATCCCTATCTACAAACAGATTCTGTATCCTGGAATTCACATTTGCCCAGAAGGTACAGAGGTGGGTTGGGTTTGGGAATGGCCATGGGGATAGGGCATTCCTCTGGGGAGGGCAGGGTTGGGAGCTCTAGTCCCGCCCCGTCCCCTGCCCCCACCTCCCACCCCGGGAGCAGCCGAACAGCCAATACAGGCTGCCCCTGGGCTGAAGCTGGCTCTAGCATTCGGAAAGCATCATCCAATCATGCAGCCCCTGACTACAAACCACTTTCCGTATTGGGTCACAATATCACAACTGGAATAATGAATTTCATGCAGCGCTTACTAGAAAAATGCATCAAATCCAAACAATTAGTAGATACTTCCAAAAAGGCAGGGCAAAAAGAGCCCAGGAAACCTTCCTTCTTTCACTGGCTTTGTTTTCATATCCGTTCAAACTGCAGAGGCAATGAGTCATAATTGATAATCACCCACTTGTCTGATCCTCTCCAAAAGAATGACCGTACCTCAGTGACAATGTTACTGTCAAGAGAACAGATAAAGGAAATGTCCGTGCTATTTTCTATGAATCATAAAATGCAGGTGTTAAAATGTGTGGTTGATTGAAACTGAACCATGAGGCCAGATTCTGCTCTCAGTACAGAAAGCTGTTTGAAGGGCTTCGTGTTAAGTAGTTTTAAAGATTAAAAAGCCTGGGCAACTTTTAAATAGGCACAGTCAAGGAACCAGGCCCAAGTTCAGATTTGTAACAAATGAAGAAATCTGGTAAAAGTGTATCCTAAAATACATAAATAACTAGACCAAGCAGACAGATTTCTAAGATATTATCCAGATAATCCACCATAATTTCATTGACTTCAATGGAGTGGTATCAGATTTACAAAGACGTAACTGTGATCAGAATCTGGCCCGACATCTCAAGTTGGAAATAGTTCTATTCGCTTAAGTATATAAACAGGATATAGCAAGAGCTAGTCAATTCCCTGTATTTGCACACTGAAATAACAGGATTTATTCTGAACAATGCTTATTCTCACAGGTTCCATCCTATAAGGCTCTAAGCTCTTTTCATTAGAGGATGAGCACCTTAAACTCCCCTCGGATGCAGAGGGAGGTAAAAGTGCACTGTGTCTTGCCAGATCTAGCCCGGGGGGGTTTCAAAGTTGCACCACAGGCCCACCCAGGTAAGCTGTTAGTGGGCTGGGAGACGTTTTGTTTATGTAAGTGCCCACAGGCACGGGCCCATTTGGCTGCGGTTCTGTTTCCAGCCAATGGGAGCTGCGAGGCCCCTTGCCTAGGCACGCTTAGATAAACAAAGCGTCTCGTGGCCCACCAGCATCTTACCGGGCAAGTCCACGACTGGGCTTTGAAAACAACCCCTGGGCTAGTCATTGTGGTCTGCTGTGAAGGATAATTCTTTTAATGCACTGTGAAAATATGGTATATATTTTTAGCGAGTTTGCGCGGCTGAATGTCTGTGAGTCCATTTGTTCAAGAACGGCTCCTATACAGTAAGACCTAGGACCCACCAAATTTAGTAGGCAGCTTCCTTTCATCCTAACATGAAGCAAAGTCAGTGTTTGGTTGTGTCAGGACAATGGGATGTCCTGGAATTCAATTGTTTCTCACACAATGGAAAGGGCGGGGGATGGTAGGAGATGGACATGCACTCCTTCCCTGGCTGGCCCCACTGCAGCTGCAGTGCCCATGGAAAGGCGCTTCTCATCTGGCCCCAAGCTGCTGTGGTGAGAAGGGCTGGGGTTGTCCTCTGTCCCTGGGCCAGCCTGCATCCTGAGCCCCTCATCCCCAGCCCCGCCCCAGAGCAATGATTTAAATGAAGAAAAAAACGTATTTGAGTTAAGGACCCAAGCAACGCCAGGTCCTTAACTCAAATAAATCCATAATACAGTTTAAACAACTCAGTGCTTTGGAAAAAGATCATCATAATCATGTGTTAGTAACTGATATGGACACAGATGATAACTGATGTCTCTGTGTGCGATCTCATGTCTACAAGAGTGGGCCTCCATGTGATGAAAATGGATTACAAAAATAACCCTTATAAAAGATTCTGAGAATCAATTAGCTGATTCACCAGTAGATGGCACCTGTGCCCATCCACTGGCAAAACAAAGCTTAAGGGTTATCAACTTCAACTGTCAGAAATAGAGTTATATATATAAATGAGTTTACAATGAGAATCAACATGGATGCTCATCAGCCACATTTAGCAGAAGTCCTATTTTACAAACATCAGGGGCACCAGATTCTGCCAGTTTTAATCATGCTAAATATCATCTAACCATGCAGGCAAATATCAACATATCCAGGGTTATCAACAGACTTCATGCTAAGAATGTAGGGCCTACAGAATACAGGAGTTGAATGTGCTACATCACACAATGCTATAATGTTGCTTTGCTTAAATAAATAGGTAAAATAAAGTCTATTTTCCTGGAAACCAGAAGAACAGCATGCCCACAGCGTGACACAGGTTGCCCACATAAACCACTACAGGAAAGAAATCACCTAAGTATCTCTGTTTCAGCTACAATATTCATTCAGATTTAGGGAAAAATCTTATGGGAGAGGTTAGTCTTTAGTGTCTGACGGATTATGTCTGTGCTCACTTTGGGTACGGCTACGCTGTGTTTTATTATATGGAAGAGGCATGCATATAGCGCTCTCATTTGCATACCTTCTTTCATTTTTTCCCCAGAAGAGGCATTTCTACCATTTGGCCCGAGCTACACAGGGCCAAATGTCAGAGATAAACCCTCCTTCGAAAGCCCACTTCTTCCTCATAAAATGAGGAAAAATGTAAAAGCGAGCCCTATTTGCATACCTCTTCCAAAAAATAAAACACAGTGTAGCCGTACTCTTTGGAAATAAGGCAAAACTGCAAGGGAAAGTACAGTCTTTACAAAGCCTCTTTTTTAAACAGAAAACCTACTTCAAAACTATAATCATTAGGTTTCATAACAATACAGTGGAAGAAGGAAGACAAGTTCCTGCATGTATATATAAATATATGTATGAGTAATCAGTTACCTTCTTTTAAGACATGTGGAACACTGAAATAAATCCATGCTCTGTTACTGCAGTCATTTGTGTGCAAAATACAAAGGATTTTCCACACTTGACCATTATAAAGTATTTTCGAAACACATTTAAATGTTAACGATCATGAAAATCAGACCCCTTCTACAAGGAGAAATCCAACAAAAAACAATCTAGATAAGGGCTGATATTCTAATGAGGAAAAAAATAAAACAGTATATGAACTTTAAGTTTGAAGTCCTGAGCCGTGGGGGGGGGGGGGGGGGGGGGGGGGGCTACCAAAGCCCCAAGCCGTGAGGGGCTGAAGCCCTGGAGTCCCAACCCTAAATTTGGTAGGAGAGGAGCATGATTTTTTTTTTTAGTCCAAAGGGTTAGCCCTAAGTGGCTAGTACAAAAAGTTGAGAAACACTGAGTTAAACTAACTCCATGGTTGATGGATCCTAAAGCATAAAAGCTTGCGCTGGATGACGTCCCAGCTCATATCTTTACACCAAGACTCAGTTTTACCTCAGAAGACCGTAGAAATCTTTCCCTGCATGTAATGTATCGAGTTATCCGAAATCAGAGGGAAAAAGAGACATCACAATGATATGGTGGTGCTTCTTGGTAAACTACATTCTAATACAAACAGCCATTTAAGATATTCACACAGAGTCCCACAAATACCTCCCTTACAAAGTGACTTGCAAAAGGGAAAAAAAGGGCTTGTGCTTTTTCATCATGATGAAGGGGGAGTGAACACCCTTTTCCTCCTGGCTTTCCTTCCCTCCCCCACAAAAAGAACGTTTTTTGCTTGCCTTTTTGCCACAGGAATAGCCTTAAAACAATTTTTTTCAATGACTTCTCGGGAGGAACCGGACCATTCAATGAATTGACAAGAGTATTGAGCCTTTAACAAAAAGCTTGTCATTCTCAACTATTCATCAGGCACAGGAGTTAAGAGTCAACAAAAACAAATAAAATGCAGAGGTTAGAACAGACTGATTAAATATTCCCTCTGAGCTTTCATTTCCTTAATATTTGCAGTATAATCATCTCACTGATTCTCCTGTCATCCTGAAAAAAACCCAGAGGAGATGTGACCCAAATTTCATATAGAACAAATTTCTTATAGAACCTTCTTTATGCATCTCGAAGCAAAGACAAGCACAAGCCTTTGTTTTAACCTTTTGTAGGTCTACCAACAGCACCTTTTTAGCATGGAGACCTGTGCATGACCTTGTTTTTAAATTTGTTTCACAAAAAGACTGGAATCAAGAGTCAGATTGGTGCTTAAACTCAAGGAAGTGGTTGGAGAGAAAGTGACATATACCTCATGGTGTCATCATGAACCAAACAACCATGCAACACTTCATGCAGGTTCACCAGTAAGCACAGATGAGAACCAGGTAACACTTGGAGATAACAGCGACTAAATAGGGGTGGTACAACTGTAGACACACCTCAGTCACACAGACAAACTGCTTACCCTCAGGTTTAGTGGTAGTACCATCTTTAGGCAAATTTTTAAAAAAATAAGGAGAGGATAAATAGGGAAGAGTTAGTAATATTAACAGAACTGGGCACTGTATATTAGTTATAGAAATAAGCAAAAATAAATGAATACACTTAAAGAAAGGAAACGAGAAAGAAAATGTGGTTAATTGGCAACTCAAAGCAAGAAGCATCTGAACAGGTCTTAGAATCAGAATAGTTTGGTCCCATTGCAATCATGTATTTAAAAAAAAAAAGAAAACTTTGCTAAACCCATTCCTTTGCTTGCCTTGCCTATTCCTCTTGCAGGCAATGTCACATGAAATCTTTCCTTTTTGCCTGTAGGAAACGAGTTCCCTTCAGAGCCAATCCAATGCAGGCATCATTCAAACAAGAGACAGAGTGCCAGAGCAGAGCAGTAAACACATTCTGCTTTGAAGTCACAAAGCACTGCCGCATTCCTGTCTTTAGCCTCTCTCCATTTGGAAAATGATGAGAAGCGTGTGTTTGACTCTAGCATTCTGGCTGCGGTTCTCACTGCACTGCATCTAAACTATGGAGCTAATGTGAGTAACTAATTTGAGCCAGGGCAAATATTTCTCAATAAATTTAACAGAGCCAATGAATTTAAATAAAGACAAAAGTTTTAGCTGTAAGTGAAGCCTGTCTTCAAAACAAATATACACACATATCCTGATAGGAAATCCTGTATGAATTCTATTACACTGCCAAGAGAGCCAGAATGTCCTATTCAATAAGTAAAGCATCCAACTAACAACAACTCTGGTTCACAACACAAAGCAGGGGTATCCATTCTCATGCCAACTAGAGGTCTGCTACAATCACTTAAGCTGGTAAAAATCAATGGAGTTACATCAGTATTAAGGCAATGAAAGTTACAACAGAATCAGATCCAGGCTCAGACGATTAGCTCTCCCTGGGTCAAATCTAGGCTAATAAAAACGGACACGTGAAACCAAGCAAGTAATCTAGCAATTGCTCTTAGCAGCTTTTGAACTGTATTTCCTCATCCACACAGCCTGCCAGGCCACCTGAAAAGTAGATTCTACATTGAATGGTGACTCCACTTGTCAGCATGCAAAGATTGGGGCAACAGAAAACAAAAGGAATACAATACATGATGTAAACCCTCAAAAAGAGCCTGAGTGGAGGAAGGTAAGCTTTCATGTAAGCTAAAAAATAACTCTAGCATTCTCACCTATCAGCCACATTGCTCTCTTTGTTTCTCTATTCCTTATTTATATGAAGTGAAAGCTCCTAAGCCCAGGATCAAATGCACCTAAGACATTCCTAATGTGACCTGTTCTTTAGTTGCAGAGGGGGCTACACTAGGAGTGAATGGGGCAGCAAGCATCTTCCCCTGAACTGCCACAGAGCCAAAACAACATCTCGTCTGTCTTCACAACAGAAATGTGCTGCGCAGTGGGAAACTGAGGAAGAAAGCCAAGTGTCTCAAAGCAAACTGTCTTTCCTGCAAGGCTCATTCCCTCTGGACATGTATTTTTCTTTAGTCCCTGTGGCCAGAGAGCATAAACTGGTGCTGATCATCTTGTTGGAGACCTGGCTTTATTCAGAACAAGCCATCTAAAGTCAATTCATAATACTAGAGAAATTATCTGCTTTCTAAGCAAACACGGAAGCTCACCTAGTGATGCGTAGGAGCCTGGGGGCAGGGCTGCTGCAGAACTGAAGGGTGTGGAAGCTCCAGAAGATGTTACTTTCGACTTGGCACTAGCTGCTGCATTCACGTCGATGTCGCTGCGAGACCGCTGCAGAGATCCTGGCGTTGACACGGATTTTGTACTCACTGTAGAGGCTTTAGATAGGGATGGGGGAACAGACACACAAATTCAGACTAGTGGAGATGAATTTGTTTGACTCTTCATTTCAAAGCATCCAGTTAGAATGCTCTTATTCAGGTGCAAATGCTCATGTAAAGGACGAGAAAGAGCACAATGCACTCGCAGAGGCAGCGTGAGCTTTCCCTTGCTGCCTGGCAGAGGTGTCTCAACCTTGGCCTAAATGGCCACTTCTATCTCTACAGCCTGTTCAAGTCTTGAACTCTCTGCTGAGATGGTCAACAAAGCCACTAACCAGTGACAGTTCAGGTGGTGGCTGTGTGATGTAGGCCAGGGACTATATCAGGGACTATAGTGGCTTAGCTATAGCAGAACCCCAGAATACAGTTGGTGTCTATTCCAGTCAACGTAGAAACACCATCACTTGAGTGACAGTAGGTAGATCAATAGAAGCATTCTTCCGTCAGCCTCGCTGGGTCTATATCAGGAGTTAGGGTCAGTGTAGCTACGTTGCTTAGGGCGTGGATTTTTCACACCTCGGAGTGATGTAGCTATTTTTGCTACTACTTTTAAGTGCAGACCAGGCTGTAGGCCCACTTACTGGGACCTGGCCTGTAAAATCCATTGTAGTTCTCACATAAACTCGGTCACTAAATAGCAAAAACTTTGGGCAACTCCAGACCTGGGGTACTTAGAAGTAATGACCGAGCTGTGAATGATTCATATCTTATTACCAGTGCCCTGTTCTTTTCTAAGTACGGTTTCCTCTACTCTCATCAGTCCGTTAAAATGTATTGCCTTCTCCACTTTATTTTGAACTAATTCACAGTGCTGTTCTGCAGTGGCTTCTGTGAGCAGAAAAGTATATTACTTATATATACTTGATGCTCTCCGCTGATGGTATCTAGTAGCAGTCAAAAGTGTGATCAAATCAATTCATCTAGGCCCTGGACTTTGGAGGTTACTACTAGTGAGGCCTGCCAACAGCAACCCCATCTGCACGTGAAGGTTTTTTGTTTGCTTCACTCCTTAATGTTCCTGCCCAAGAGAATGTCCTTCATGCATTAAGCTGAAAGTGCCTGGAATCAGAGCGAAGCTCTGAAGATGCTGAAAAGTCTTGATGGAAAACATCAAAGAAGCTCAATGTTATTTCTGATTGTATCAAAGGCCTCTGTGGGATACCCTGCCTGTACAGGGATACACAGCAGAGACTCAGAAAAATTATAACATGGTGGCTATTAAAAACCAAACAAAACACAGAGCTGGAAAAGGATGATTAGGTATTCTTGTCCACCCACTTGCCAGTGCATTAGGGCTCTGATGGCAAAGTGGTCCAGACCTCTCTTGTGTCCATAGGCAAAAGCACTTTTGTGATCAATTTGGAATTTAGTACCATAGGAGACATGCACATAAGATGCATCTACCACTATATGCTGGTGACCACAAGAAGAGCTGTATCTGACTGGACTATCAATCTAGCCCAGTTGCAGCCTAGGGTTTTTGACAGGTATTCTGCAGCTGACTAGCTTATAGTATGGAGAGTGTGGCACAGCTGTGCCACACTCTCCATACTATACCCTAGTCATAAAAGCCTTTCTGACCTTCCCCTTCAGGTGAAATCAATTATAGGACGACAGTGCAAGTTTCAAAGGTGTAGGCACAGTAGCAGTTTATGGATAGCATATGCTGCATTATGACGGGTACCAATTTATTTCGAGTGGAATCTTCTTAAAAGTAGTATTTTACAAAGGACAACTTCATAATCAATGGAGATTTCATTATTACCCGAGTCACTCTTTTGAACATGGAAATATTAGAATCTTTTATCTCACTTCATTCCTCTAGTTCCTGTTCTCACCTCTGGATGTAGTGCTTCCAGTAGGACTTCTTTTGGCAGACAATGGACGGCTAGAAATGAAACACAGAAATGTATTAAAGTCAGACAGGCATTTTTGGAGTTACCAATACACGGCTATACAAAAGCCACCATATTTTTAGGAGGCTTTGGTCTACATTATTTTACTTGTAGCTGATTATAAAAAAATCAGTGGCCTAACCATGAGCCCACTCTCCATACTCCAGTATGTGCCAAATGTTGCTATACACACAGAAGCACGATCATACCAACCACAACCTCAGATTTCTCCCATGGCTCCCCACTTACTTCAGGATTTCTTTCAAATCTGCCCTCTCTGTTTTCAGAACTCTCCGCATATATGCTCCAAGTGACTTCAATGATCCAAGGCACAAGAAGAGTCTATTCCCAATTGTCATCATTCTCTACTCCCCTCTCTGCTAAACCAGAACTGGCATTCAATCCAGCACTGGTCCTTCATCACTGAAATCTGCTGTGCTGACCCCCTGGCTTTGGAGCCATTCTCGTCTGAGTGATGATGTCCACTTGGGCCGGTTTGTTTTGTTTACTCCCTAGCAAGCTTTCCCTGTGCTCCCATGACACTTTCCTGCTATTGCTAGGCTGCTGGCCTGACCCAATTTCATTTCCTTTTTAAACCTATCAAATATGTCTTCATAAAATTAAACTGTATATTCATTACCCTGCTAAACCTGGAATCTCTTTTTAGAGGCTATCCCCATGTCTCTGCTGAGTACATAGTCAGAAAGGCTTTGCAATAAACAACTATTTACATACAGTAATAGACTAACAGGATTTATTGTTTAATTATAAATACCAAGGATTAATAATACTCAAAAATTACAATGAGCATTAACAGAGCAAAAGAAAATTTCAGGTCCTATGTAAACAGTGACCAATGTATTTTCTACATTTCTTTCTAGGACAGAAGTGGATTTTACAATTCAAATTGTAATAGGATAGTCTTCAAAAATTCTACCACTGTTCAACTGGGGCAAATTTGGAGTCAACGTTCTTTGACTGTGTCCCCTCAAAAACAGCCAAGAGACACAATGTAGTAGAAGAGCTATTCATTTTGCAGCTTTATAATTTATATCTAGCTTGGCCACTTCTCTTCTTACAAGAAAGAGAAAAAACAAACAGATACACTCAATTCTCTGTCTTAAGACTAAGCACAAAAATTACAGGCCAAACAAGTTTCTTTTTAAGTTAGGAGGGATGACTAATACCATCTGGCCAAGAATGAAAAGCCTCTTGTCCACTTATTTATGGATTCAAGACTGACTCCGGGATATTTAGCAGTGTGGGTAGGTTTCAGGAGGGGAGGGAGGGGGAGAAAGGGTTGTTCTTTAATATCTAGCCAGCCAAAAACCTCATAGCCATCTTTTGGAGCTAGTCAAATGTTAAGATCAAAAAACAAATGTGAACAGTCATAAGAGACGAGAGACACAAGCGTAAGCCTGAAGCTGGGAATGGTGATGATACAACGTCATAGTTACTCATCTGAAGTTTAGTCGATAAAATCAGTAATAACCAAGTACCCAGACTTACTTGAGACTCTCCTGGGAACTGGAGGACGAGCGGTCGGACTGGGGCAGCGACACTATGCTATCGGAGTTCTTCAAGTGCGACTGCAGGGCTTTCTGATAGGAAGATTCCAGTGTGTGATACAAGTGCTCTGCTTCTCTGCCGAAGTGATTGTGGAAACCCCAATAACATCTGAAAATGAGATCCCATTGAAAATGCCTTGCCACAGCAGCTCAGCTACAGGAGGCAGCCATCCCCAAAGGCAACGGCTCCTTAACTGAACCCATTTCAGTGGCACAATCTCTCTGAGACTCAAGCGAAACACACCACCCAGGAGCTGCCTTTTGAGGAAGCTATTCCACACAGGACATACTGAGCAGAAGAGGAAGGCGGGATGCACACTGCACAGGGCGCCACAGGCACACTGACAGCAGCAGGAGGGGGCAAAGTCTACACCCAGATGTCACAGCTCCAATCAGGAGGTGAGGAAGAGGAGCATTTGCCCGCAAGAGCAGCAGGGATTAGGCAGACACTCCATGGTGCGCTTCAACTGCCAGCCTCCCAGCGAAAGGGGAAAATCTAGTGTGAGTGCTCCCTGGATCTACGGAGGCGGAGGGGACACTACCTGAGTTCCCCCTAAGCCATGTGGCCGTGCAGCTTCCCATTAAGCCCCTGATAGGGGCTTCAGGACTGAGATCTCTGTCCCTAAGCCCTGCAGCTGCTGGGGCAGGCAGAGTGGAGTCCCTCCCTGCCGGCTCCAACATGGAGCTGCCACAGCCAGGGGAAAGGGCTGCCCCCAAGTAAGCCCAAGCCCCAGCAGCCTGCCCCACCTTGAGCCCCCACTACAGCCCTGAGCATCCTCCTGCACCCCAAAGCCCTCATCCCTATCCCACCCCAAAAGCCACATCCCCAGCCCATATCCCGTACCCCCTCCTTCATCCAAACCCCCAGTCCTGAGACCCCTCCCCAAACCTAGAGCCCCTCTCCTACACTCCAATCTCCTCATCCTCATCCCAGAACCCTGGCACCCCAGTCTCTGTCCCAGCCCTGAGCTCCTCAATCCCAGCCCTACCCCCTAGCTGAAGTCCTCACACACCTGCACCCCAATATTCTGTCCCAGCCCTGAGCCCCCATCCCCGCCACATGATTTTTGTTATGTGCACCCATACAAAGGTGATGTGTCGCTCGTCACTTCCAGATTGGTGCACATAAAAAAATTCATTCTGCTTAGAGGTGGAAAAAATTAGAGGGAACACCGGACACTACACTGGTGTTTAAAGGGGTAGGACAGGCAAATTAACGTGAATTCAATAACTGTTTCAGAAACAATCTGCTGTTGATCTGTGGGCTTGATTCATGACAGCAAAACCAGAAATTTTTCTTTCACACGGTAACAGAACAGTGACTCTCTTACTCATTAACATTCAAAAGCAGATATGCAGTGACTGACAATTATGCAAGATGATCTTGACCCTTTGAATAATAGCATGCAGGACACTTTGACTGCTACTGAGACAAATCTTAGGGAGTGCTAAGAGCACTGCTCTCACTGTCTTCAGTAGCACTGGCTCAGCATTTCTCAGGATCTAGTAAACTCAACAACAAAAAAGCACAGGGGGAAGAGGGAGAGAGAAACATTTCAGCACAGGACTTATGTGGCACTAACAGCCTTTCAGAAGATGCTGAGCAGTCTTACTTCCTGTTATCATTGATAGGAGTTACAGGCACCTATCCGGATTAAGCTGGAGGACTGTTTAAGGACAAGATCAATACATGAAAATTAATCCAGAACAGTTAGCACGTGACAGCTGCTCCCCAGACAGAGGAAGTCATCAGCACTTTCATCTCTTTGCAATAAAATGCAACTATTTAAATCTTTATGCTGGCAATATGATAATGAAGAAAAAAAATGGAGAGTTTGACATTCACTGTCTCAGAGTCTGCCTAGCTATCTATCTGGGTTACTCAGCCACATTGCTGTACTACCTAGGTGCCAAAAGTACTTTCATGACTGGAAAAAATGCTTGCTCCCAAAATAATTTAATACTTTCTCTACTATGGACCACTATTTCTTGAAGCATCTCATTTAATCATTGGTTTTTTCTTCAGCAGTTAGTGAAATGTAAAATGCATCTTAAACCAGAATAATGTGTGCTTAGTTTAGGAACAAGTTCTCAGTATACCAAGACAGCCTCCCATGGACACATACACTCACTTTGGGAAATAGAGCAGAACCTCTTTTATATACTTTGTGACCAGGAAAATCATTCCAAATTAACGAAGTTTCTAGATAAGTGATTTAAAAAGGCAAAAAAAATGCTGCCACATAATTATACTTAATTAACTCTGAAGGTGGTTTTCATGATTTACAATATTTTGTAGTAGTTTAATGGCGAGCCCCAAGCCTGTAATATTTACACAGGCAAAAATTCCATTAAGGACAATGAGATTTTTGCATGAGGTAAAAGAATCCGGCTTGAAATCAAATGACGCTTGACTATTAAATCTCACTATCCATTGGCAACCAGTCTTTAAGAGGAAGAGAACATACATTAATCCATGGATTAATCCACGCAGGGAAAAAACAAAGTTACAAATTGATTTAATCTTAGACAACAATGTAAAGTGACCAGAATCTAAAGAAGCAATTAATGTATGACTGGAGTTTTATTAATAAAGACAGCGCTGACTGCGTTGTGGTCTGCTCTTCTTCTCTGCTGAAGTCATGAGCTTTTTCTATCAAGTGCCACGGGACTAGGAACAGGCCCTGGGTGTATCGGTCTTAGCTTCAGTTTCCCATCACACTATCCTGTGTTTCCAAAGTGATACTTGTTTATCTTTTTTTAATCCACTTACTTTCTTGCCTCTATCCTGGCTTCAGAGTCCGCATCGTGGATTCCCTTCTTTATGGTTTCCGCTAATACTGAGATGTGTCTGAGACAAGAAGAAAACATTGTTCAGCTGGTGAGTAAAGGTGCAGAAAGCCTCCCTGCACTCATGGATGAGTCTGAAAAGTTTAGTGATTTCTCCCCCCTCTCAGCAAACAGAGCATTTCACAGCTTTCCCTCCATTTCACATAATATCTTGTCAGGGGGTTATTTATTTATTCTTACAAGACAGCTTTGTCTCACTCCTGGTCGCTGGAGAGAAGAGCCAAGCTGTATTCTTCAGAGCCTTTGTTGCCATGGAAACTACCTGGGTGTAGTAATAATCTCTAAACCCTTAGAGTAGCCCAGGGCAATTTAGGTTAATGAAATGTGGATCAATCACCTCTCCTTTTCCCCTCTGTCTTTCTAAGCAGACCATTAGTTCAAATGGCCATAATGTGTCTTAAAAATATTATTCTCTTATTATGTCCCTATTAGTTGTGTTAAACTAGCTGTGCCGGCATTCGGCCTGGCATCCGAGAGGCAAAATCCCACCCAGAGCACCCCAACACCAGTGTACATGATATCCCCCCGTTTTGAAGTCCGCAGCATGCTCCAATCTCTGCATGCGTCCAGCATCACCAGTCAGTAATACAAGGTGATGGGCCTACAGACTTAGCTTCTCCTACCACTTCCAGCTGGCCTACGCCCCAGTGGTTGAAGGAAGGGAATACACCCATGCTTGGTTGGGTGAACACAGAAGCTGCAACTGCACTTGCAAGAGTCAGATCCTAAGGCCAGAAATCTAGGGGGAAGCATAAGGGAAGGAAAAGGCCCCTCGTGTGCTTCCCTCTTTGCATACCAGAACAATCTAGCTCTTAGAGATACTGGCCAATATGGGGGGGGGGGAGACAGGGGGCGGGCGGCTATTTAGAACAGTATTACTACTTTAGTATCTGGAATTGCTACAGCAATATTTTGGAATGACTGGCCCACACAGTACTTGCCTGCAACAGGAAACTGAAATGCCTAAGATCTTCTTTTCTGCCAACTCCAGTCCCTCTCTCCCATGCCTCGTTTCTCTCTGCCACTTGTTTCCAGTCAGGAAAATACCAGACTCCCTTGCGTGAGGTAAATCTGGAGAGTGGCAGTGCTCAAGAACTCATTGACCATCTTCTCGGTGGCCTACCTGGAGAAGGCCCACTTCTCTAGTCCATTTAATATGGCTTTCAGGAAGTAGCATCTATACCCCTGGGGTAACACCTGAAGCTCCAATGTTTGGAAGGCCTCAGCAATTCCCCCAATAGCCTTTGTCTACACAGATGTGCACAGGGCTTCAGAAAATTCATTTGCCCTTCCATTTCTGAATGGAAGGGAACTGATTTTAGCAATGAGGGTGGGATGTTTCAAGCCCTCACTTCACCACAGTACAGCTCACTTCTCCCAAAAGGATTCTCCTTCTCAGATCTTACCGTTCTAGGGAGTGTGTCTGCCACTCCTGTAACAGCAAGTCTAGAAATTCAAAGCAGCGCCTGAAAGAGGACAAAGGAGAGAGATTATCAGACCTATTTCAGCTAAAAGAGAGGCACACAGCTTCCACAGGACTTGCCACCACACGTTATTCATTTATTATTATGGGGCCCGGCTGGATACAGAAATCAGCAGTATAAAGGGTTAACAGGTTACCCGGTAAGCATTGCCTTACCTGCATGCTTACTGGGGTAACCGATTAACCAGTGCCTGGCTCAAGCCAGCCTGGATGAAGCAGCCCCCGACCAGTGCAGCGGGCATGGCCCAGCCAAGACAGAGCAGCCCGCAGCATGGGTGGGGGGCTGCTCCACTCTGGCCAAGACTGCTGCACTGTGCTGCGGGTGGGGAGGGGAGGGAAAAGGGGTGCTTCAGCCTAGCAGGGCTTGCGAAGCCCCCCCATTTACAGTGCAACATGGTGGGCCCCACCAGGCTGTAGCAGCCCGTCGCCCCAGTTAACCAGTTTCAACAGAACATTTAACCAGTTAAATAGTTAACTGGAATTTTGCTTGTTCACTAATTATTAAAAATATTAGTGGGACTGTACAGCTCAAATTCTACAAAGAGTTTTTCACATAAAACATATTAACCTAGTCTACACTAACGGTCTAAAGCACTGGAATGCCACCACTGTACAAACCAGTGCTCTGGACTATGGCTGCAGATTACTACTTGAGGATATATTTGGATTTTGCTTCTTTTTAATAAAAGGACATTGAGAGGTAGAGAAGATCTAAGTCAACATTACTTTGTAGCTGTTAGCGCTTTACAAACACTATGCTTCCCATCAAGTCTGAAAAGAAGGTATTTTCTCATCTCCATTTTTCCCATTAAGAAACTGAAGGAAAAAGATATTAAGAGACTTGCTTAAGTTATGTGACAGAGCTGAAGTCAGTACGTGACAATCATCAATTGTTCTTATTTCTGTTGGTCAACCTAGAGGAGGGGAGCCAAGATAACATACCAAAGTCTTCCAACTAGTCAGTAGAAAGGAAATAGTCACTGATTTTTATGGGCAGAAGAGCCTTTGGCATAATACAGGTTATCGAATTTCAAAGAATGCAACTTCTACTCTCTGGTCGAAAAAGAGACATACCACAGCAGTGAGATAAAACAGGAGCACATCTGATGCCTTGAAAGGCAGCCAAACTAATGTGATAATATCATAATATCTAAAAATGCACAAAGACATTTAACTATACACTCACACTAAAGGGCATCCTTCCTTTTCAGAAACAGTGATTCTTCCCTATACAGTGTGTAAATTTTCCAAAAACCACTTGGTATGAATTTTTCATAGCCACCTAAGGGATTCAGACACATCTATTAATATGAAGGGAAGATGTGCAAATAAATCCTCTACATCACTTTGAAAAACTCAGCTTTTCATTTAAAGAAGAAACACAGCAAGAGAACTTAAGCCACTAACAAACAAGAAGAAAAGCTAACACCTCTTTCTCACCTTCTAACTGCAACAGACTTGGATGTACAGTTACTGGTTATGATGGGTATTAGTCGAGGGATATGCGTATGCTAGAACAAGAAAAATGGGAGAAAAACCTTTACATTTTTGATTTGTGGAAGTAAAAATAAATTTCCCCTAAAGCAGCACGCACACGCATGCTCTCTCTCTCTGTGTGTCTGTCTCTCTCTCTCTCTCTCATATGTATATATATTTTGGCTCATTTTTAAAAATTTAGCTCTTAGACAAAGGAATATTTTTAAAACAGACATGGACTCCTTAATTACACTTATGGAACCAGGCTCCAGAGGGTCTGTGAGAGACAGAAGCCTGCAGCAGGAAGGCATGCCAAGGCTCCCCACAGAGTGCCAGCTGCATCAGCGGGCAGAAGCCACACTCCTTGACTAATGGCCTTAGACAAGATACAGTGTCCATGGAGTGTTTACAAAGAGTCTTTATATGATGATGGGAAGGCAAGGAAAAGGGGTTTAAAACAGACTTCAGAGAAATATATGCTCAAGTCTCCAAAGGCAAAATCCTGTGCTTCTGCAAAGAAGTTTCCCTAATAGATCTTCTGCTGATTAATACTCGTCATCCACTCTCAAAGTTCTTTGCAAACCTTCACTGGTCAAACTTCACAAGATCCCCCTGAGGCAGGTAGGCAGATATTATTATCCCACATTACAGATAGGAAAACCAAAGGACAGAGAGGCAGGCCCCTGATCACGTACCACTTAAGTCAATGGGAGTTTTGGCCTTGGATTTCAGTAAGTGCAGGATTAGATCCTAAGTGAATTGCCAAAGATGAGTTTGGCAAATCCCGTCCTGATTCCTAGCCCTACACTGCAACCACACACGCTAGAATAATGCATAGTTCATAAAGAAATAGAGCACTTCCATTTTTCTTAGACAAAATAACACAGAAGGTACCCTGTTTAACAGTAAAATTATTCTGAATTGATCTTTGAGCGTGTAAATATGAACATGCTTAGGTCGTGTTGTACAGCTGGAATCTAGAGCAACCTGGAAAGTTATGACCTTGAACCCTCGCTTGCTGACCAGCAGCATTTATATTTAACAAAAGAGCTGCTTGTTCACCATCTTTACTCACTTACTAGTAGTACTATGAGAACTACAGTAAAATTCGGGTGGTCCGGCATCCAGTGGTCCGGTACGCCTGATGGTCTGGCACCAACTGCAACCCGGAAGTGCTCCGGCAGCTGCTTCAAGTTGTTAGAGTAATTGATTAACTGCGGCTGGATCCACAGCCGACACGCAGTTAATGTAACTTTCCTCTCTACTGCCGGGAGGGGGGGGCCAGGAGAAGGTAGGGGTTGGTGGGAGAGGGGGAGGGAGAGGAGGAGGGGGCGAGGGTGTGCCAAAGCAGCCGCATTCAGGACGTTCTGGTCAGTTACAGTCACTCCGGCTGGATCAACAGCCGACACGCAGTTAATGTAATTTTCCTCTCTACTGCCGGGGGGGGGGGGGAGGGGGGGAGAGCAGGGGAAGGTAGGGGTCGGTGGGACCCCCGCCCCCTCCTCCGCTTCTCCTTTGACGATACCCGCCCCTGCCAGAGTACCTCCTGATAGTCCGGCATTTCTGATAATCCGGCACCACCTGGGTCCCAAGGGTGCCAGATTACCGGAAGTCTACTGTACTTCCTTTTCCCGTTACAGTCCAGAATGTATTTGATCATGCATCCTACAGCCTGAACCATCAGAACAAGGTCTTCATGACACAAAATATCAAAATATCACTGTGCTAACTTTAATGCCAGATAGCTAATGATAATCTGTGGCGTTGTCCCCTCCCATTCCTACAGCTAATGGCCACCCAAATGCTACTCTTCCAGCAAGCAGCCTAAAAATCAATTCCCCTAGCAAATGAATGCCTCTGTAGTGCTCTTCTTTTTGGGTGGCTATGCAACTTCAACTGAACAAGTTAGTCAGTAAACCATCATAAATTGGGTTCATAAACAAATAGAGCCACCAAGTAGTAACTTCCATTTATAGTGAATAAACTATCACTCCTTATTGATTGTCCGTCTCTGCCTTTCAAATTGTGTTTCAGTAAATAGTATTCTCTGTTCTCAGACATGGCAGAGGAGGTCAACAAATGGAAGGCATTGTCTGAATGCAGATACCATATCCAGATGAGAGTCAAGAATGGTGTCTCATAACCAATTTTGTAACAGTTAGGTGCTTAATCTATTCATTTAAGCTAATTTTCACCATTGACATGCTAACATTCTCTCCTAAGTTTAGATCTGATCCCACAGACCGATTTAAGCCTTTAGAGGACATAATGTTTATTCTAGTATATACTTACTCGGATGATTAATCTAACAGCTACAACACCAGAAGTGGACATTACTTTGGCACTGTTGGGAATCAGGTTAAAGATGGTTGGCATGATGGCTTCTGCTCCATGGTCAAACTTGTTTCCCAGAATGGAGGACAAATGTCTGAAAACCAATTAAGTAGTTCTGGTAAACATGCTTTAGATTATGCTAGTCATAGTAATGTAGAGTATCGACATGCACTATTTCATGATTTTAGTCTCCTCTCTATTTCCACCAAAGAACAAGACATATCTCAAATATTTTCCAGTTATCTCAAACCAGTGCTGTGCTGTCTGCTCATCCAGATTTTTAACAAGTAATAAATTCAGCATGGAAGCTCATCAGATCACTGGCACCCTGTTAAAGATGCACTGGCAAAGCCATAGGGCACTCCAGAATGACTTGGTTTTCTAGCACTTGTCAGTTTCAGATTCCGTTTTCTCTCAAACTTCCGTCTTGCCTTGACATTTGTGAATTTCATAAAGGATTATTAAAAATGCTCTAGTCACCTTTCTTCAAAGTCACTGCCCCAGGAGCATTCAACATTTAGTTACTATGGATGGGGGAACCAGCCCAGAGAAAACAAGAATTGATCTGTATTTTCATCCCAAATTCAGCCTGAATCAAAAGGCAACACACTTCATATTTTTATTATTCCATTTTATGCTGCCTCCTTGCCTGCTGCCCACAGCTGGGCCAGAAAATGTGTGTGAGAAATATCACAAGAGAAGCTATTCTGTTGGCATTTCTGGCCTTAAGAGACCCAGATGAATGGAAACTTTCCGACCCCACTTTGCAGTCTCCTAGAGGAAAGTGGACATTGTCATGTGTTTTCTATATTAAAGATGCTTTGATCTGCAGTTTGTCCCCTTGCTACTGAGTACATACATAAGATTTGTATTTTAACATAATTAAATACAATTAACCACTATGGATCTGATTCTTCAGTCCTTAACCATGACCAAATTCTGCAGTCCATGCAAGCCCACGGATTTAAAATGTGGTGTAAAGGAGAGCAAAATACGGCCCTCCACTTCAGTTCTATTGGAGTCAGCTACCCAGGGCACATTTCATTTTGTTATTTGAAATTGTGATATTACACTATTGAAAGGCATTTCACGGTATTATGGACTTGACCTTGCAGAGGCTGAGTACCCTCAATTTCCATGGTATTCACTGGGCCCTAAAGGTACTGAACTACTCACAGGCCAGGCATTGTATCAGGAGTTCTGTTGTCTTTGCCTGTTTGCAAAAACATATAACTCAACCCAACCTGTTTGACTGTGAACTCACTCTTAGAATGTCTCAAGCAAACTTTGGTCATGAGCAATGTTCCCTGTAAGCTGAGCTCATGGCTAGCTGCCCAGGAGAGATTCAAATGCCATCTAGCTGATTAGTTGAGCGCCTGCAGTCGGCAACGTGTGTTTCTCCTACTAGCGGTGTATATCCACACGTGCCTCAATGCACATAAAATGTATTCTGCACATGCATGGACAAAATTAGAGGAAACACTAGTCATAAGCCCAGAACCAAAGAGCTCTACCTCCTCCCCTTTAAAATGAAAATGTGGTGGTGTGTGTACTAGAGCTAATGGGAGTGCCAAATATATTCTGTGATTTTACAGGCACGGTTTTGTATTTGAATAACTTAGGAACACTTGGAGGCATTTTTAAAGCTAACTTTGGCCAGCAATAAATCTATAAACTCAGATTTTGCCCTTTGCTACATAGGTTATCAATCCGAAGTAGCTCCACTGAAGTTAATGGAGCTACTGCAGATGGACACCGGTGTAACTGAGATCAGAATCTGGTCCATAATGTGAGTAATGGCTTTCCAAGATTAAAAACTGAATTCAAGGCCTGCGCAGTCAACATTTCCAAACACTGTCACCCTACAGATCCAGTGCAGCCTGCATGAAAATGGTTTGTAAATGGCTGTGGTAAAAACCAAGTTCTAACATCACTCTGGCTGTCTAGTGCCGACAAGGTCAAATGTCGTCAGAAATGTGTTCGAGCCAGGTTCTCCTCCCTTCATCTAATGTAACTGTATAACACGGTTTAGAATGTGGAGCTTTGTATTCCTTACCCCAACGTGATACAAGCCTCTCGCACTACCTGAGACCGCAGATCTTTAGCAGACAGTTTAAATGCTCCATCCAGCAGACGTAAGTGTTGGAAGAAGTTATCATATTCAGCAGCTCCAGCTAATAGTAAGGATCGGATCTTTTTCAGCTGTTGACAAATAAGATTTAAGGACTTACAGATAACAAAATAGCAAGACACACTGGTTTCCATTAATGAGAAATAAAAACACTCAGAACTGTGTTCAAGGCTAGTGCTCATTTTTCAATTTCTCTATAAAAACATGAATGTGTTGAGAAAAAGGTTCTTAACACAATCTAAGATCATGCACTTCAGGAATCAACATATTGAAGAAATGTAAGAACATTCATATGTTAGCTTTGGCCATGCTACAGGAATCCAAAAATGTCACTGACCAATGACAAAATGTGGCAAGACATGCATCTGACAAAGTGGATCTTTGCCCACGAAAGCCTATGCTCCAATAAATCTATTCGTCTATAAGATGCCACAGGACTGCTCGTTGTTTATGCAAGATAGACATTCACTTTTCAAGCCAGACATTCACTTTTCTAATTGCATCATGAAAGTTATTGGGACATTTAAACAAGTCAAAGAATCTTAAGGTTGCTCCTCCACTCCCCTTCCCCCCATTTACAATGTTTAGGGGAATGAACATCTTGAAACATTCAAGTGCGCTGTATTCACTGAAACACTACAGTTCTCTCACGGCTATCGCAGTAAAAAGATGGTCTGACTTGAAAAGCCACGAGTCCGATTCTGATCTCAGTTATACCAGTGTAAATCTGGAACATCTCCACTGAATTCATTAGAATCAGGCCTTGTCTACACTCGGAGTGAAATCGTGGCCCGGTGAAATCAATGGCAAAATTCCCATTCACTTCAATCGGACCAGGCTTTCACTCTAGGGAGCCGGTTTTAGCCACTGATGTAACTACACCAATGCAAACCAGTAATCATGGTGCACCAATGTCAAGTCACGATTCAGTTGTAGAGCTCAGGTTCTGACTGGATTAAACTGCACTAGTACATGTCACTGCTTAGACAAGAATTTCAAAGTAACACATGGGATTTGTACCAGTAAAGTTACATCACTGTATTTACCCCAGTGGCAGAAACCAACAAGGTCTTTGCTGATTTAACATCAGAGTAATTTAGCACTTGTCTATAAATAAGACAAACTTACCATGTCCATTTCAGATCTGATTTTGCACTACCTTGCTCCCTGTGCCGTCATTTCCACCTGTGTGCAATGAATGCCAAATGCTACCAAAATGTTTTACCCTCGCTTTGCACAGGTGTAAATGGCTACACAAGGAGGCAGTGAAGAGTCAGGCATTTTGCATGTGTGGATCTTCCCAAACAGAGCACAGATAGGATGTTTCACAATTTTGAACTCCATTTTTTAAAATATGACTCTAAAGTCTAATAGCAATTTTCTAGCTTTCTCTATTTGTTTAAAAAAATAAGTACAGCTTAAATATATGATGACTTATTCAATATGCCTGTTCATGATATTTTCATTCTTATAAACCTAATACTTCATGATTTCCTTACATTTAAGCCCATAATATAAAATTCACCCCATGCAGAGAGTCAGCATACAGCCAATGCACCATTTAAACTGCACAGAAGCCCTATTTAGACAACTTCAGGGATGCACAGAATTTGTGCTGACACTCTGCTAAGGGATGAATTTCACGCATAAAAACCTGACATTAAAATAATTCACATATAAGTCCAATGCTTACTGCAGCTACTCTCTGCTCCCAGTCATGCTTATCATCAGATAGGATTTCCCTAATTTTATTTATGGATTCTTCAAGGTCTCGGCTGGAATAAATCTGTGAATTAAAACAAAAATGTTATCAAGATATAAGAAATACTTGCTCCAGTCAATCAGATGATTTCTCCACTGAACCTTTAACCCCCTTCACTCTTGAATTCTTTACTACCATAAGCAAAAGAACACATACTGTGTGTCGCTCTCAAGCTCTAAGAAACTACTATATTACAAAGTCAAGAAATATTCAATTACTATACAGGATGTTTCAAGTGTTATCCTTTTTTATTGTTTTACACCTCTACAGTTTAAAAGAAGTAAGCAGTATTTCTGGGGTCAACATCATAACTAAAACAGTCTTTTAGGAGGCCATTCAAAATACCAATAAATACAGAAAGACAAATTAACAAAATCTGATACATAAATTGCACCACAAAGTGTGTAAATAACGACTGAATAAGGGAAACCCATATTTCTTGGCACAATAAATAACTGTGCAGGTTTTTACTAGCACTGTTCATGTACCAGAGTTTGAAAGAATGTCCCAAAATAGCCCATTATTCATATAAACGGGCAACAGTTAAAAAGCTGAAGACTACAGGTTGAACCTCTCTACTCCAGCAACATCCATGGTCCGGCATGATTTCAGTTAGCTGGATGTCTGCTTAGTGTAGGTGTGGCAAGTTTCCCACGATCCTGTAAAGTTTGTTTACAACCACCAGTCCTGGCTCTCAGTGTCTGTGCTGTTGTTCAACTCTAAATTACCCTTAAAGAGACCAGCAAGCAGTGGAAGTGTTGGAAATGCTGCTAAGCATTCGCATGATTTTTATGCTTTACCTATTTATTTCCTTATGTCACTACAGTAAAATTGTGTAACAACACTAACACTTTAATATGATGAAAGTGGAGAAGGGTTGGCTAGGCGTAGGCTTATCTAGGGTGTATCAGTATAGCCATACATTATTAAGTAGCATTGCAAGTGCTGTTCCATTTATTCGCCACGATGAAATTAAAATAAGAGAGACCCACTCGCTATAAGATTAACTTCCTGTGGTTCAGCACTGGTCAGGTCCCAAGGGTGCTGGACTAGAGAGCTTTAAATACACAGGTGCAAAGAATTTTCTGAATGTCAAAGTACAAGAGTTCCACTGCATCAGCCTATAGCAAGTCAATGCTGTCATCACAAAAGAATGCTCGGTCTTCTTGGTTAGCCAACAGCGTTGAGGTGGTTGAAAGGAATTTTGCAAGAGTGATATTTGCAACATGTCAGCAGTGCAAGACAGGCTTGTCCTGAAGTCAGTGGTTCAATCCAGCCCTAAGTCCGGAACACCCTTTGTAATGAGTGTGACGTGTGCATGCGCGCAGAGAGGAATTTAGCAGTGGTTTGCACACAGTTCTTTCTGGATTCCAAGTCTTGCCCACCTGCCTTAACTACTACCCCTTGTGAGTCAGTGCAGTTTTATCATCACCCTTCTACAAAGGGGAAAGCTGAAGCACTGAGAAGTAAAAAAATCTGTTTGTCCTGGCTGACACACATCTCCAACAAGTGCAAGATCTCACAGTTCAGAATTAGAACTCGAGAGCTTCTAGCTCCCAGCTAGATTTCAATCCTCGTCTATTCTTTGGTGCTTCTCTAATGTTGCCACCATACATAGTGGTAAATGAGAAAACAGCTATGCGGTGGGCATCATGGTGTAACATGCGTGTTACCAATCCAGCTTTGGTATCTTGACTATTCTGCCATCTGCAGGGAAGGCCAGATACTGCAATGGTCTCAACCAGGGGAGGCACCAATATAAAGGCACCAATCAGGACTGTAATAATTAATATTGCTTAATTGAGAAACTAACATTTGATCACACGGTTTATTTAACCTTGGGAAGATAACTAGAATCAAATACCCAGATCTTTGACAGATGCTGAAGTGACAATTACCCCAGGGAGAAAGAGGCAGGAAAGTCAGAGAATTCATGAGATCAGTTTAAAATCCTCTAGTCTATCAGGAATGGCTGAACAAAGTCTATCTTCAACCACTCAGGCACTGAGATAACTAAGAGCGGCCCTCTAGTATTTGAAGAGCAAATCAAATAATGCTGGAAATATTCAGTCTGGCAACTATCCTGGTCAGGAGAGAGAGCTGTGTGTTGACCTGGGGACCTCACTGGTGCTGAAACAGGGAATTTGCCAAACTGGGAGAGGTCAATGCCAGCCCCTCTGTTGCTAGTGGCAGCAAAAGGGGCTGCCATTGATGGAGCAGGGTCTGGGGATAGGAGGGGCTCTCAGGGGAAGAGGTATGGTGGTTGTAGAGCTCTGCCCATGCTGGCCAGGATCATAGTCCCATAGGAGCACAGCCCTGTGGCCAGCAGCGGAGTCCTGTTCCAGGGCAACACTCCTGTCCCCCACCCTAGGGCTCTCCAGCCACCCTGTCTCATCCTCTGAACTCCCCCTTCCTCCCCTCCCCACCCAGCACCCACTCCTCCACATCCCTCCCTGATCTAGAAGGCTGCAAATGAGCTACCTGCAGCACTCCGGGAGCTCTGGCGGGGTGAGGGAGGAGCTGCTCAGCACAGGGTCCCCAGCTTCCCCATGAGTGCTCCAGCCCCAGAGTACCCACCAATGCTGGACCACAGATGTTGCCAAACGAGGGAAATCCAGATGACAGAGGTCCAACCTGTACTGACAAATCCTAGGTGCATGTGACCATTAGAAAACTTTCCACTGTTCATGTGAGTGCGGTGTTCAATCGTTCCTCTTTTGTCTATCATAGTTAGATGAACTCTCTACTGAGGCCGAATCTCCCTTTGTAGCCTTCACAAGTCTCAGCCCCCAGTAGAACTCTCTACTGAGGCTGAAACCCCCTTTGTAGCCTTCACAAATCTCAGCTCCCAGTATTCTGTAGGTGCAACATCTCGTGACTTGCCTTTACTCTCTGTCCATAACTGCACCACTTGCTTCAGGGAGTTAGGTCAGATCCAGTGTAGGATGGCCTGTTCATGTTAAAGATTCTTCGGTGGCTTGCTCCAGCCACCGTCACAGCCCTTGTTTCTTCATTTCCCTCCCCTTTCCTTCAGTCTGCTGAGCACTGACTTCCCTTTCAGCCCTCCAGACAATTGCTCCTCTGCAGCTCCTGTCATTTGTACTCCCCTGCTTGCATCTCTCTGGCTCGCCCACTCTCCATCTCTTTCAAAATCTGAAAACTCCCTCGCGTACCTCTTTATTAGCACTCGCCACCACTGAAGTTCATGGGCCTCAACTGCCGATGTCAGTGACAGCGGGACTGCGTTGGACATCTGTGTTATACTGTTAAAAGTTTTTAAATAGATTTGTTCTTACCTGTACTGTTGGGACGTCCTCGAACGCTTTAATAAAATCTTCCTCATCGACAGCACCAGCTCCCTCTTTGGCTGCTGACAGACAGATACATGAGAAAGTCTTTTCACCCCCTCATCAACAGTACCCTCAACAAGAGAAAGACTCAGCTATGAAAGCACCGAACGAAGTGAAAATTCACACACTTCTCAGACCTACAACGAAAGAGTGATACAGCAGTAATGGGAACAATGCTGGCAAGGAAATCCAAAGCCAAACATAACCCATGCACTGCGTCCTTCCATTCCTGGGCACCTCAGAGCACATAACGAAAGCCATTCAGGCAACCACTCTACTGTTTAAGGGGTGCTGCCTGAAAAGATGAGATGGAATATTATCTTTAGTCTCTTTTATAATTAATGACTGAGGGGCTCTCCAGACAGGAGCACAGACTGACGATATGGAGATAGAGAGAAAAGAGAAAGGTTTAAGGACATTATTCAGCTGGGGAGGTTCATTTGAGAATGCAATCAGGAAAGTTTGCTTTAGTGGCATTTTGCAAATCCATTCAGAGTTATTGTTCAGTTGGGTTTTTTCATCCTTCAATGAGTCAATCAGAAGTTGGAGGTCAAGTGGCACAAATGTTTAAAAACAAAACAAAACACACTTCTCAACTGGTTTAAATTTCATGAAACTGAAGTTGAACACACACATTTTTTACCTTATTTGTTAAATAAGCAGCCTGTGTTTAAGCTTTTTAACTGCAGAGGTGCAGTCCCTTTAGGAGGAACAGGTGGATCACTGCACAGTGTTGCTTCAAACACAGTGTTGAAGCTCATTATGTGGATCTCGACGTTGGAATCATTGCAGGTCCACTCTTCCAGAACTCATCTTTGGCGTTCAGCCAGAATTAGTGTCATGCTCTCAGACAGAGCAATTCACCATCCTACAGAGGTCTAGCACAAGGATTATGCAGCAATTAGATTCTGAAAATAAAGCTTAAATGGGACTTTAGTGATGATTAGATGCTGTGCAGCCCCTTCACAGAGAGGTGAGTTTCACCCAGTATGCCATATTGCCTTACCTGTGGACTTTGAGCCCAGGGCTGCAGACCCAAGCCTGCGAGCAGTCCCCATGCCAACTCTGCGGGAGTTCGGAGGGGCCTTAGAAGATGTAGACGAGCTGGCAGACGAAGGTCTGTTCCCGTCCACGGAGTCTTCATCATCAAAATTTTTATCTGAGGAAGAATCATATTCGGCCATAACTCAGGAGAAATTAAAACTTTCCCCAGCTGTGTACTATATTGGAGCAAATGCTCCATGTCTTTCTTGGAAGAATACTAGAAACGGCTCTCACTTCAACAGCTTTTTAAGGCATCACTAAATTATTTTTAAAATAAACCAACAAGCTATGATCCATGTCTGCACCCAAGTGTCCTTTTGAAATATACATTCAGGGAGCTGGACAGCTTTGGAGATCTACTGTCACCTGAAGCGGGACAGTTTACATCCAAGCTAGCCCCGCAGTGATGGAGAAGCACTACCAATTGACAGCTACTGTGGGGGTCTCAAGCCAGACCCCTTACCTTTGCATACGCTTTGCTGCTCCTTTCCCTGCCAGAAAGGAGAAAGCAGGCCTTAGTACAATTGAGAATTCAGGCAGTGGTCTGTCACCGTGGCTTAAGAGGTCAAGGACTGAAGGGCCCATATATCCTGAGCTATCCTCTCACCCAAGAAGTGGTGCATGTACAACAGGACCGAGGGCAGCGCTGACATATCACGTCTGATGAAGTGCTATGTGGACGAGAGAACGCTCTTCCATCTAGGTAATTAATCTACCTCAATGAGAGGGGGAAGCTATTTTGGCAGGAGAGCACCTCCAGCTGACAGACAGTGGTGTCCACAGCACTTCAAGTCGAGGGAACTTACGTCTCTCAGGAGGGTGGTTTTCCACACTACTGAGCGAGGCAAGTTACATTGACTTACGCGATAGTACAGACAAGCCCCAAGGCTCCTCAGAGGGGCAACGTGGGGAAGATCACCGGGACTGCTTGTGTGGTGCATATGTTCTGCGGATCGGTAAAAACGCCGGATTTCGGGGCTGTGAATCATGCAACTTTCAAAAGCTGTAAATCCACTTTAACTTGTTTTTAAATGATAATTTGCTACATAGTCCATCAGAAGGTGCCAAATGTTTGGATGGTTGACCCAGGCTTTGTGTGCTAAGAAAATAAGCCTGAGTTTAGCTCTGCTTCCATCCAAATCTACTCCCACCACACAGCCCTTCAGGACCACTTTTCACCACCTAGGGTGACTTGCCTTTGCAAAAGGCAAAAAGCGGGATGTATGCAGGTGTGTCACCCGCCTCTTTGGTCTTGCCCTCTATCCCCTTCTCTCTGTCCGAAACTCCTCCTCCTCTCCCTGAGGCCCCACCACGGGCAAGAACAGAAGTCAAAGCCCAGCCACAGTACGAGCTGCCCACGCTGCTGTGGGGAGCCCCAGGCCCTCCCCCTATCCTGAGCAGAGAGATGGGTTGCCAGAGACCAGCTCCTGGCCCACGTCCCACTCCCCAGTCCCATCAATGCCATCTGTAATCATCCAAACAGGCCTCTGTGGAGCAATTCAAGGCACTTGCTCCAGCCCCGGCCCAAGCACATTCAGCATTTAACAGGTCTGGGCATTCATTAGTCACTCACTCCCAACCCAGCATACAATTTAAGTACCTGCCTAAGTCCTGCCCTATTCAGGAAAGCTTTTAAGCATCAGTTTCACCTTAAGCATAGGCATACAATGAAGTGACTCCAGGGGTGACGACATTCCTGCCCCGGGCCCTCTGCACCATTTAAATCCTTGGCATGGGATGGCGAGGATGGGCTTGTGCAGACCTTTAGAACTGAATTTCACCCCAGCTATGTTTTCTTTTAAATTCTTATATAGAGCTATATAGCTATTAAGTAAATGATTCATTACTATATATTACCAGCCAAGAGGACATCATTACCATAAATATAAACACAACACAGAAAAAGCTGCAGTATTTACAAAATAGCACTTTTATCCAGTAGTATACATCCTCTTTCAGTTGCATTAATGTCCATCTAGTGTGTCATTTATTTAACTTAAAAATAATCAAGCATGTGCTTTTCCAACCCTGTTTCCCTCCCCACAGCCAGCACACACAAAAGGGTGTGGTTTCCTATTCCAGATACTGAAGTAAAATAAAAACTCAGAAACCACACATCAAGCAGGACCTCGTTTTTGTAGCATGTTAGTAAAATTCCATTCATTTTGTTAACATTCCAGTCTAAAATGAGCTTTCCTGAACATTAGCTATAAACAAAATTACAATCACATGGATCTTCTTGTACATTAAAAGTCAACATGGGGGCCAAATGTTATTTTTTTCCCCTAATATCTATGTTGAATACTCTTTAACAGCCAAAGAGCATTTCCTGGATTGAAAATTAAGGATAATATTCTGGCACATTCAAGGCTGCACACCAGGTCTTTCAGCAGCACATGTACTGGACAGAAAGAGAAACAAAGAACAGAATAAATCTGAATGTGGAGTTCACAAAATAAAATACAACCAAGTCAGCTACACAGTAAAATAAGGAAGGACATTGTTCCCAATTCAATACCTGATGGTCACAATCATTATTTAGAATAAGGATCAAATGTTGCATTCTAGCTGTAAATCCTAAAAGGCCAAATTTAACCCAGTGTAATTCCACTGACTTCAATGGTTGAGAGCCAGGGATCGATTTGGACCACAATGTTTAATGTTTAACAATCATGACTATTCTCCTGCCTTATGACCCCAATGCTCATTAGATGACTACTAATATCCATCGGAGACATGCCTTACTAAAAGAGGCCTTTGTCTGCTCACTCCTCTGCTCTCTCTTTCAAAAAATGCAATTTGCTTAAAATCTCTTCTATTTCCTTACAATCATTAAAAAGAAAAAGAGAAAATATTGCTTACAAGTGCATATCCTTTTGCAAATAAGCTTCCTCAACATTCCTTCATATCTTCCATAGCGTGCCCAGCTGTAACACTGTTTCACAGACTGCTGCAGCTTTCAGCCCCGAACAGAATCAATCATTGCTCCTGTATTCATTAAGCTGCTGTCTTCACACGTGGATTTAAACAGCTATGGCTTCAGTCCCGTCTGTACAACTGAGGCTCTGTCAGATTCACATGAACGTCCATAGGAGCCCAGAAAACTTCAGGCCACTTGCAGGAAGGAAATTCACTGCTACTGTTAGTAACCGAGGACAGACAAGCCTAGAACATAGGCGAGCTTACTATCTTGCTGGCTTGGCTTGCAATGGAAACTAGCCTGAGTTTATCCCTTGGGAAGCTCTAACAGGAGCATCTCAACAGCTGTCATCATTTGTCCATGACGAATAAATTTAGTCATTATTCATTTTGCAGCGTAACCCCTTCAGGTCTGGGTGAGGTGTAAAAGAAGCAGAAGGTGCTATCCCAGGAGTTCAAGGATCTGAGCAGATAACGAGCCAATGTTTTCTTCACCATAACTACTGAGCTGGCACGTCAGGGAGAATGTTTCAAAATAGCATGGGATGTTTTAAAACTTAACTATAATCATAAAAGTCTCAAGTGGATACTTGAAAAATATGACCTGCTTGGGCCCTTAGAAACTTCTGCTAATCATTGTAGCCGAGTCTCTTGTTAGCTAGCTATATATGGGTGGTACTTGAACAGAGCACTATTTCTTGTAAAGAATGTTGTAAAGAATACCTGAGCTAGTCTTGCCCAATGCATTTCTAGTTAAGATGCTGCATTATGGTCTTTGGGCCTGATTCTACATGGTGCTGAACGCCCTCTATTCCCACTGAGGTCAACGTACCCATCTGTGTATTCCCAAGATACCTATTGTCTTGGGATCTAAGCATCAATGGATCCTGATGTGCTTGGCACCTTTGTAAGATGAGACCCTAAAGCAAGAGTGGGGAACCTTTTTTGGGTTGGAGGCAGCTGCCCCACAGAAAAATCTGTTGGGGCCGCACAAAAACAAAACAAAAAACTCCACACACACAAAAAATCACCTCAGCAACTTGGCCTCTAACTGAGAAGGAGAAAGTCACTCCCCACATTTCCCTCCTACAGCAGAGCCTAGGGGGGCCCAGCCTGGTAGATTTTGTGTGCTCCAACCCTGCGGTAGGGCAGTGTGGGGGGGGGGAGGCTGGAGTGCCAGCACAGACTCCCCAATGCTGGGGGAGGGGCTGAGCCTCTGGGGCCAAATCCTGGCAAGTCAGGGACCACATCCGGCGCCTGGACTGAGGTTCCCCACCACTGCCTTAAAGCCCTAAGCCCACATTTTCAAACTTACATGACTTAAGTTAAGCAACTAAATCCATATTTGGTCATCTTTAAAAAAAAAAAAAGAGAGAGAGAGAGAGAGAGAGAGAGAGAGAGAGATAGACAGACAGACAGACAGACAGACAGAGACACTGAGCACCCACAAAGAGATCAACAGGACCTATGGATTGTCATGTGCCAACAGTGTCTGTCTGCTATGTATATTGGACAAACTTCTCAGACACTTCGCCAAAGAATCAATGCACACTAAACAGACATCAGTCAGTTTCACAAAGAAAAAACAGTTTCTTGAGGTTTCAGCCAGACTGCGCATTGTCTCAATGACCCTACTACATGCATCCTGATTCATGAGACTTTAACACCAGACTACAAAGGGAAGCCTCAGAACTGTCATTCATGCTTAAACTGGACACTTTACGAATGGGCCTTAAAGTTGCTAATTATCTTACCCATTACAAAGATAGCTTCCCCAATTATCACCCCTAATATCATTATTTCATAGACACTAACTCCCCCCCCCACCTCTCCCTCTGTTCTAAAATCTGATTTGTCAATTTTATGTGTGTTCACTTTTTTTGATTGTATCCCTTTGGTATATATGGTCATGCCAATTTTCTTCCACAATTTGATCTGAGGAAGTGGGTCTGGCCCACGAAAGCTCATCACCATCTTGTTAGTCTTTAAAGTGCTGCATAGTCCTGCTTCTTGTTTCTGAGAAACAGGCTTCTGTCGCTGAGATGCATGACACTGGGCTACCAAGTTTGGAAATTTTGACCTAAAGAAACTTCATCTAAATGACTATCTTGAGGTCTCTTTTGAACCAGCATACGCACCAAAAACGACTGCATGGCTCAGAGAATCGGTACACAAACTTTACCTCTGAGTTCAAAACCAACCCAGGTTGACGTGACAAGGCATTACTCCCTAGCTTTCTGATGCCCTATGTGAAATGTACTAATGGGTCTTAGGCAGATTTCAGAGGAAAATGCCCACAGCACGCAAATGGCATCATCTAACCCAAATGGCATTATCTAACCAGCCGATGTAACACATCCCGCGTACTCCTTTACACGTCCTGTACTCTGTGCCACGCACTGGCCTATTTTGTTTAGGCTAATGCTGTTTGGATACCTCAGACTATACCCTCTAGTCCAGCATCCAGTATCCCTGTCTCCTTCTGTGTGGATGTCAGATCAGCTTGGGAGTCAGACAGCTACTTTTCCTATGACCATGCTTGGGACACGCCCAGGAACTAGCCCACACCAGGATATGCATATTTATATGAATTTTACAGATAACTAGAAAAACAAGGTTACAACATAAAAAGGACAAACCATGGAAATAAACTGGGAGAATAGCGACGAGGAGTCCTGTGGCACCTTATAGACTAACTGAAGTGTAGGAGCATAAGCTTTCGTGGGCAAAGACCCACTTCGTCACATGCATCTGACGAAGTGGGTCTTTGCCCACGAAAGCTTATGCTCCTACACTTCAGTTAGTCTATAAGGTGCCACAGGACTCCTCGTCGCTTTTGCAGATTCAGACTAACACGGCTACCCCTCTGATACTGGGAGAATAGTTACTCTCCTTGGCAGCATTATTAAAAAGATACAACCGAGTGTTGCTCCAAACACAAGAAGATAAAACCATCCAGGTACAGCAACTTCTTGTTACAGTTTTTCATTCAGCACAGTGTAATCTCCCCTCCCCTCCCCTGACCTTGTCTCCCCCTTTCAGTATCTGCCCACTGCCCTCCCCTTCTCCATATCAAACACACCTTAAAGGTGCCCTGCTCTACCCAGCCACTGCGATGTCAGCTACTGCCTACAGGAGTCTGCGGGTGTTCTCAGCCTTCGCTGCCTGGCAGTTGGCTTTTCCAACAAACAAGCTCCATGCTTCCCAGCGTAAACTGGAAAACCTCTGACCCAATCCATTCAGTCATCATCTCGCCATCTTCAACACTTACTTGGACGGGAGTTCTTCCCATTCACCCAATCCATTATCCCGAAAAGATACTGCTAGCTGACGAGAGCCAGGTAACCCACATCTGTGGCTCATCATGTGAAGATATTCCTGTTTCACTGTTAACTTGTTCTTCCCGTTCTGTGCATTTTACCCATCTGTTGCCTTCTGTTGTAAGCTAATTGTAAACACTTTGAAGCAGGGTGTGTCTAGTTGCTCTTCCATAAAATTCCGAACAATAAATAACAACGCTTACCCCCTAAGAAAGGTGGGCATCCCTCGCTGCATCTTTGCCAAGAACGAAGTGGGGTTTTAAAGCCCACCCTGTTCTTTGATCTAAACTAACATTTTTCTATTTCCTTTCCTTGGATAGGAAATGTCAATTTAATCATTTTGGCTCCTGTTACAATTCTATTTAAACAAGAGTTAATTAATTAAGTTACTCCCACTGCCGTATGCATTAGTCTCCCTTAAAAGAGTGTAAATAACTTTCTTTTAGGCATCTTGACAGTGGGAATTGGTTTCTGTTTCACAAACACATCACGCTTGTACAAGTCACACTGTGGCTTTGATGTTCATCCTACAGCTTCCCAAGCAAAAAATAAGCAGACTCATTGCCAGTGCAAGTCGTTTAATCAGCCTGGTAATTTTTTTTTCCTCTCCTCAAGGAAGTAACTCAGAAGACAATCGTGTATTATGAGAAAAATCACATTTGTTTTAATTATGTCATTAATGTTTCCAGTATAATCAATTAAATTAAGGAGAATGGTGTCCAGATACTGATGTGATAGATGCCCTATAATAGAACTGATCGTCGAGTACAACTTTTATACAGCACCGTGAGTATGTCAGTGCTTTAGAGAACAGAATAAGCCACAGCCCCAAAGACTTCATAATCCAATACTAAGAAAGTCTGCCAAAATCCTGAGTCAGCCACTGCAAAACAATGTAATAGAAGATCAAACAAAACATTGCACAGCCTCCTTAGTTCTTATTCTCAGGACTGTATCGCAAGCTTTGTTGGTGATTTTATAAAAGCCTCAGCTCTTGGACCCAGGATTCATGTAGAATTTCAGCTTTCTTTGAATGTTTGTGGGAGGAAGGGCGCTATTTTCTTTTGTAAATGTTATTCCTTGCGGCTGGAGAGAAAAGCTTGAAAACACGAATCCTCATGATGCAAAAACCAGAAACCCAATAAAAAGAGCCTAACATAGATTAGCTCTAAATTCTCACGATTTTAATCTAATCTCATGACTTATATGGGCCAGGCTCGTGAGTTTGGAACTCCTGGGGTTGGCAATACCATAAGCTCCAAAGTTAGGGTGACAGTTTTCTGCAGTGGTTATGCATATTAATTCATTAAGAGAACGGTGGTCAGATGACCCAAGAGGATGATTCCAAACCCATTAACCTATGGAAGACATAAAACAAGATCCAAAAAAGGAGCCAATCCAAACTTTCGTGGATGTGAACAACCCCATTAAGGGCAAGATCATTATTAGTATTGCAGTAGCATTTAGAGACATCACAGACAAGCTCAGGGCTCCTCTTGCTAGGTGCGGTGCACACACATAGCATAAGACAGGCTTTGCCTCAACTTAAAATTGAAATAAGCTGACAAGACAGGCAAGAAGTGGGAAAGGAAATGGCAATGAGGTGATTTGTACAGCACCTGTCCATGACAGGGACGCACTAGTGCTACAGTCAATACAAATCTCTCTCTATATACATATATATAAAACACATTTTCTGTAGGGTGGCAGGGTGATGTCATCACACCACTTTGGGTCCACAAGCTCCGCCCTGGCATGGATACTGCCTAAGGAAGGCAAAGCCGCCTGGCAGCCCAGCCTGCGCAGATTCCACCTCTGAAAGGTCCTGTCCGCTCGGCTCCACCCACAGCCTTTCGGACACCCTGTCCCAGGGGTTGCTCTGGCCGCCTATCCTCCGCCATGCCTTGACTGGCCGCATCCTGAGCCCAGCACCAAACTGTGCCGCTGGGACCCAAGCGCAGGCCGCCTCCCAAGCCCAAGCTGGCTCCCGCCCGCCCAGCCATGCATGGGGCTGCAGCAGTGAGTGGCACTTCTGCCAGGCAGGCAAAGAGGCGCCTGTGCAGGTTGGGCCCCCTTTGCCTGGCACTGTAGCCCCTCGCCCTCCCTCCTCCCCCAGGCGGTTGGAGCACCAGTGCCGCACAGAGAAGTGCTCCCCCTTCCAGGCTGGGGAAACAGCAGCACAGGAGATGCTGTCTGGAGGCTTTCCCTGTGCTTCCATTGGCCAGAATCTGAGTAATGGGAACAGCGGGAGGCCGAGCCTGGGGCAAACGCAGGGCCTGAAGACCAGTAAGTTCCCCCCATCCCCTCATGCCCAACCCTTGGACCTCCAGCCCTCTTACTTACCCTCCACCCCCCGCTGAGACCCCGAACACTCAGCCCACTCCTGCCCTGGCCCACCTGGCCAGATACCCTGCTCCCTCCCCCCGGCCAGGCACCTTACCCCTAGCCTGCTCATGCATCCTACCTCCCACCCAGACCTCCCACCCTCCACCCCAGATCCTGCATCCCCATCCCTATACCACTCACTGGCAGCCCATCCCACACATTGAACCCCTCATTTTTGGCCCCACTCCAGAACCTAGGGGGCTCACAAAATCCACTGAGCCTGGAACCCCAGAAGAGCCAATCTGGCCTGAAGCCTTGAGCCTCAGTCCTGCCCCCCACCCCATGGGCTGGAGCACCAGGGGAGTGAGGTGTTTCAGTTGTAAGCCTCATCAGTGAAGGTTGGGGGGGGGGGGGTTTGGAGGGGCGTCTTTTCCTTCTCACTTGTGTGGCCCCCAACTGATTTTTCTGTGGGTCAGTGGCCCCTGACCCAAAAAAGGTTCCCCACCCCTGCCATAAAGAAAGACAATGTTGAAACCTTTTTATGTTGGACCTAATATTTTACTTCCTTTAAAATGAAGCCTGGCCAACAAAGCCCCAGTTGGGGCCCAGCCCCGATCTGGCTGCAGCATCCTGTCCTCAGCCCCAAGCCTGGGGCAGGCCCCATCTGGCTGCAGAAAGGGCTGGTGGCGGCTCCCCTCCCCCCCTCCGCTGCAGCTCTGGTAGGAGGTGGAGCCATGATCCAGCTGCGACGGACAGAAAGGGCTGGTGAGCATAGCGAGCGGCGGGCGCAGCCCCCTAGCGATAAATAAATAAATAAGATAATTTGCCCAGTGTTACAGCGGTGACTAAAACTGACTCCCGGTCTGGTGCTCTAGCCCCGGAAAGCATTCCAAGACGTTATGCTAACCAAGGAAAATCACAGCACAGGCCTTGAAGAAAAACGCAGGATCAAATAGTTTTAAAAACGCAATGACAAAGAGAGAAAACAAATCCAGCTTTTCCTGTGCTGCTCTCTGCCTGCCTGTCCCCAGAAGGTTTCCTTTTTTGGCTTTTCAAAACCCAGGGTTCCAGTTAACATTCAGGCTCTGTTTGTACTGAGATAGGGTTATCTCTCAACGCAGTTTTCCACTGCTAAATTGAGAGTATATTTAATGATCAGCAATAGCTTGTTGTTTTTATGTGAATATTTCATCTTTTCCTGTTGACATCAGTAGTAGCATTTCTCTTTTTTTATTGACAGTTTGGACCCTTGAAAATTCCCTTTAAATTATACGCTGGGTATATGTCTGCAGGAGCTGTGAGCGAAGATATTGAACATCCTCCCAGGATCTCTTATTAGCATAATATTTATGACCCACTTAGCATTCTTCTCAGTGAGCTGAGCTCTAGCAATGCTGATCAATGAGCAAGACACGTGTATGTCACAGGGGAAGAGAATCTTTAATAGTCAATACAGAAGCAAGAATAGCTTTGCAGAAGCAGAGGTATTAATTGCATTACTGACAGTGTGGCTGTGTTGAAATGGGTTTTTATTTTGAAAATAGTAAGTAAAACATCATGATGGATTTTAATGTTTAGACACATACTAATGCTTTGCACTTTCACAGCACCTTTTCTCAAAAGGTAGAAAAATGCCTTACACCTGTTAAGCATCTCAACCACCTGGTGAAGCAGGAAGGTATTACCCTCTTCCCCCATTTTACAGCTGGACAGACTGAGGCAGAGTGGTTAAGTGACTTGCCAATGCCACCCAAGAAATCTGTGGCAGAGGCAGGAACAAAACACAGAGTCCTAAGCCCCAGTCCTGCTATTATCAAAAACCATCCTCCCCCTCTTCCTTACCCCCTGGGGTTTTAAGAATCAGAGTAATAATCCAGATATATAGCTATTCCCACAGGAAACCCAATTTCAAGATTTGTATTACTTACACACACACACACACACACACACGCGCGCGCGATAACTGACAAACACAAATCAACTGAAAAGCTAGGGTTGGTATTTATTAGAAAATTCATTTTGATTTTTGTTGTGGAGAAGCATTTTAATCGTAGGGGCTCAGTCCTGCTAGGAGTCACGTGTCAGAGGTAAGGGTAACCAGCACTTATCAGAACTGGTCCCCAATATTGCTGTTTGGCATTAACTAACAAAGAGAGACTGTTTCAGACTCAGATGCAGGGAGACATCTGTTGGTGAATTTTTTATTTGCCTGATGCCCATGGGAATATCAAAGAGTGCAATCATTTGGGCAGTCAATAGGCTAAATCCTGTTTGCTTTACTCACACTGGCAGCCCCACTAAAGTGAATAACAGATCTAGAGTGAGGAGAGGCAGACTTGGGCCAATATTTACAACCTTATGGATGGATGGACGGATGGACGTTCCTTTTTACATATGCAGCATGGGAATTCTGCTTGTAAATGTACCAAGTCCTCTGAACCCAACAAAACAGGGCTCAGGTTTCTAGCCATTAGCACCATCTGTTGTCATGACATCAGGAGAAGAAATGGTGCCTTTCTAGCCTGCTTTCCCCCAGAATGGCATTTATGGTGCAAAGTTTTCAGCCTACTGAAATAATTAGTAAATCATTAAATCAGCAAAGTGCTCTGTAACATTCAGTCTCTGTAAGCTGAAGAACGTCACATTTTACATTTCTATAGCATCTACCCTCCCCTTCTGAAGGATCCTGAAGTGCTGTACCTTTTACACACAAATTGCATGCAGGGATGGAGAATGGCTGACAACCTCCACAAGGGCCATAGGATCACTATTGCCCACACAAAATAGATATGGGTTTGCATTCTAAAGTCTCCTCTGAACAGCTCACCAGAGGGAGAAATGCTGCAAGAAATAACTTTTTGTATGCAATGGTATTGTTTAGGGATGCGAACGTCTACACAGTTAACCAACAAGCCTGGGTCCTCTCAGTTACAAGCAGCCCCCCCTGGCCCTTTATCAGAGGCAGCCGGGGGGGACAGGAAGAAGGGGGGGAGCTGGTACACATGGGGAACCAGCCGGCTGCAAAGCCAGCTCCCCGCACGTGATGGTTCCCATGGCGGTGTCTGCCCTCCCTCCACCCCTCACTGCTGCCTCCCACAGAGGCAGAAACATGAAGCGGGGGGGCAGGCAGGAGATGGTGCTTGTGGGGAGCCAGCTTAAAAGCTGGCCCCTGTGAGCTCTGGCTCCCGCATCCTTCCCTAACGTGTACCCGCTGAAAGTGTCACTGGGTACACCTTTGCACAAATAAATGCATTTTAACATCCCTAGTATCATCATGCTGTCAGAACATTGTCATTTGGTGTTGGGACAATAAGGTGACAATCACTGTAGAAGGTACTTAAGATACATATAGCCTCTCTCCTCTTTGGGATCACCGGCAAAACAGAGGAGCAGGGGAAGGTACAGACACGCTGTCATCAGATAGCGATGGGCAGTCTAGATTAGTGAGATGGCCCTCTTCCCTCTCATTGGGCCACAAGACTCTCATAACCAAGACAGTCTCCCAGGGTAGGGCAGTTTAGCGAACGGTGCTTGTGTGCCTAGATTTTCCAGAGTGCGCTGACTGAACCAGAGCAGCACTTTGATTGGCTGCAGAGGGAGCGCCCAGCTCTCACAGCCAGTGTTGTGTACAATCAGCACACACCTCACTTCACGTGCTCTGGCTTTACAGGCGTGTCACTTTAGTAATACTGAGAGGGAAAAAAACAAATGCGGACTGAAACCAGGGGAATCTGGCAATGTCGCAAGTGGGCAACGGTGAACAAAATGTATCATGGACTACACGCAGAACCCCGATAGGCCACAAGCGATCCTTGGACCGCGGGGTTGCTCACCGCTGTCAAAGTGAGTGCTGGTGGAGGGCTGTGTGGGGTTCTCCAAACAGCTACTTAATACCACAATCCTTATAATGGTCTGTATTGGAGCGCGCACACGCACGCACACGAGCAGCACACACACACACACGCACACTCATAGACTCATAGACTTTTAAGGTCAGAAGGGGCCATTATGATCATCTAGTCTGACCCCCCGCACAGTGCAGGCCACAGAATCTTACCCACCCCTCCTAGAATAATCCTCTCACCTATATCTCAGATATTGAAGCCTTCAAATACTTTGAAGGCCCCAACATGCAGAGAGTCCTCCAGCTGTGATCTGTGCCCAATGCTACAGAGGAAGGCGAAAAACCTCCAGGGCCTCTGCCAATCTACCCTGGAGGAAAATTCCTTCCCGACCCCAAATATGGCGATCAGCTAAACCCTGAGCATGTGGGCAAGACTCACCAGCCAGACACCCAGAAAGTTCCCTATAGCAACTCCTATCATCCCTCCATTGACCTATTTCCAACTGATAATGAATGGTCAATTAGTTACCAAGATCATGTTATTTCATCCAACCATCCCCTTATCATAGAATAACACGACAGCTGCTGCCACCCACTGGCAGGTGCACTATTGGCAGGACTCTAACCTTGCCCCCAGCCTGAGCGGTGATGATCTCACGAAGCCTTGGAGCACTTCTGGCTCTGCTAGCTGGCCCCCCACCGCACTGACGACACACTAATGTGTTGTGTATGTGAAAAACTCCCCGTGATTCTGAAATACAGCTGCACGTGACAAAGGAAAAACTAGCTGTTTATTGGCAGGTACCATCCGTGCACACTGAGACAGACAGTATAGAGAGGAAAAATTTAGATTATAGATCTCTCCCCTGAGGATTTATAATCTAAATTCAGGGGAAAAACAACAGATGACCACATACAGATTAACAATAGGGCTGACTAGACCACAAGGTGCCATGTGCTTATTGACCTCGACTCCGAAACTCTTGAGCCACTAAACAAATATTTAACACCTGCTAAACAGATACACACTCAAACCATCACGAAGTGCTAAAATAGCTAAATGCTTCAGAAAGTATCAGCCACAAAATAAAACATCTCAATGTTCCATGCGCAATTAAGACTAAAACACTGAAAGGAGGAGCTGTGAGTGATGGACTGAGGCCAACACACGCAATGAGCCACCTCAGCAAAAACTGCTGAACTCAGGTGTGATGGGTGCGGTGTCCAGGAGCATGTTCAGCAGCCCTAATGACTGGTATTCACACAGATGCACAGCTGCAGGACAAACATGGAGCTGTACACATACAAAGATGATGAATTTACATTCACTCACTTTCATTTAGTGGATTTCAAAACCGCAGCCACACGGGGGCACTGCACACACCACTGTTGCTCAACACAGTCAGGCTTAAGAAAGCAGGGCTGGCATGAAGGCCATCGCCACACTTTCTGAAAAGGGTTCAGGGTGTGTTGCCTGTGAGCTGTGAGCAAAGACAGAGCCAGAGCCCTGCCATGGCCGTGCCCACTTGAGGGTGGTTAGTGCCACAGGTTATATCAAGCTCTGCCCTGCACCTTGTGGTCCAGGAGTGGAAGCATCAAGTTTTTGGTTGCCACTGCACAGGTACACAAGCACAAAGGGAGAAAGGGCATCCTGCCCCTGGGGCAGCCTCATGCATGTGCAGCCAGATTCCAGCCCTTTGTTTACATGCTTATTCTGTATGTCACAGATCTCTAGTCTAGGCTACATGTTCTGGCTTTTGCACCAAAGCTGAGGTTTGCAGCACTTACTAGAACAGTCTGCTAGAACAGTATTACTAGAACAGTTATGTTTAATAGGAGCCAGCATCTCCAGTGACAAGTCTGTGACACATCGGTACCCCGAGCACCATCCATGTTACTAGGTGTGACAAGAGAGCAGTGATAGCAAGTTCAAAGTCACACCACCCTTCTTCATCTTCCTTCGCAGCATTTTGGGGGTAAGAAACACAGCAGTCAAATAATTAGCATTTTGCATTTAATTTTCCTGATAGCTCTTTAAAGAGCAATGGAATTCAGCTGTTTGTCTCATTTTCACACTATGCCAGAAAGGCCCTGTGGTCAGAGAGACCTAGCTCTTACAGCATTTTTCGTCGTGAGGGCATGAATCCAGTTTGCTGAATTAAGACTAATGAAAAAAAAAAAAGAAATGAGAGTAAGTCAGTTAAATACTACAAGTAGTTTTACTACAAAAGAGTGAATAACTACAACCAACCTTTAATAGCACCTCGTACTTGCCCAGGTGCACAAGGTGGATCAGCTTTATTATCTACATTCAGGGCCAGCCCACAACATTTTGGCACCTGAGGCAGGGAGCTCAAATGACGTCCCCATACCTCCTCACTTGGGCCAAAACTTTGAAAGGTCTCAATTCTCTGGGTCCTAGTGGCTCCTCTCCACAGTCTGGCACCTGAGGCGGCCGCCTCAGTTCGCCTCATGCTAAGGCCAGCCCTGTCCGCATTTTGCAGATGGAGAACTAAGTCACAGTGAAATGAAGTGACTGGCTCTAGACCCCCACAGGAAAGCCAATGGCAGAACCAGTCATTGAACCAACACCTCATTCCTACATTCAAACTAATTTCCCTGTTCAATCCTATCAGTGCCACATACACAAGGAGCCAAACACTGCTTTCAGAGTCTCAGGGGCAGGGGGTGTCGGAGTGGGAGTAAATGGGGGCAGAATTTGGCCAAATTCATTATCAAGCCTTCGTAAGCAGGATTTCCTTCTCAGCTCAGTTCTATGGTTTTAAATGACTGTGGGGAGGTTTTATCCAAATCCTTAGTGCTCTATTGGTTAAATGAATTTGAATACATTCATGTGTGGTTTCCATTTTGCCTGCACACTGTCGTAAAGCAAACGGGGGAAGCTTGGTTTGTGTTTAACATGTGTTCCAAGTTCCAACTTATGCTGGGTTTGCATTGCTGAAGTGCAGGCAAAATCTCCATAACAAGTTCCAATTCCTGGGGCCTTCCAAGGGCACCCGATCAAATGCTGAAATGTACGAGATCTGTTCTTCAAAAGGAAAATATAATGAGGTGTTGCTAACCACTAAGTATGTCATGCCTCATAAAATATTGAAGAGCTGGGTTGATTCTGTTCTAAGCTTGTTTGATTCTTTAAAAACAAATGTTTTTTTCCCTCAGGCTAGGAAATGTATTCTTCAAACACAACAAGGAAAGCAAACATGCAAATAAAAAGGAAACAGAAAGGAAGGAAAGTATTTAAAAGGGACAATTAAGTTTTTTTTTTTTAAACTCACCATTGAAACATTCCTGCTCTGTCTTACCGATGACTGTAGCGGCTATTAAATTATTATTTGTATTACAGCAACATCTAGAGGCCCCAACCAATAACATGGCCCCCTTGTACTAGGGGCTGTACACAAACATAATAAGACAGTGTCTGTCCCAAAGTTCTTACAGCTTAAATAGGCAATGCAGGCGAAGAATGGTAGATAAGAAGAATTACTATCCTAATGTTACAGATGGAGACAGGAGTCAGAGAAGTTAAGACAGATTTTCCAACAGTACAACGGGCACTTGGGCAGCCCCTCTCATCCACAGCATGGAAAAACCTTGCCCAGGGTCACACTGAAAGTACTTGGTGGACCTGGGAATTGAGCCCTGGTTTCTTGATCCTAACCCAGTGCCTCAACCACAAGAGTGCCCTCCCTCGCTGTTCATGTGCCCCAACCAGGTTGTTTAGTGTAATCTTCCCTTTACTATCTAATCTCCATCTATGGTACGATGGACACTGTTGCCAGTCCCTCAGCATCCTTAACTGCTGGCTACTCCCCTATGGTAGCATGTCTCTGCATCCTGATAAGGTAAAACACTGCATCCCTGTTCCTTGCTGGCTCTATAACACTCCCTGCAACGACTCTGAGGATTGGTTGTGCTGGCTGTCAATCACTATTCTGGGACCCAGGAAGAGCCTTTGACCCTAGGGTCATTTATTCCAGCACTTTGCTGGCTATCCTGCTTTCCCTTTGCAGGCCCAGTGTTCAGTGGATGGCCCCTCCCACTCTTTGGCACATGACTGCCCTTTACCTTTTACTTTTAGAGGAGTCACACGTGGTGTCCAGCCCGTTCTCCCATACATTTATTCTCAGAACAGGTGAGCCAGATCCTGTCTCTCCTGCTTCCATTTTCGAACACACAGCCATCAACTGAGGAGTTTTACTGGCAACAGCTTTCATCTATCCTGCCAACCAGCTAGTGAAAACTGGAGAGAAAGCCAAGAGTAAAAGAGCAAATCGGCACTCAGAGGTCAAGTCCTGCAATCCTTACTCAGGAAAATTTCCCCCGAGTCCAGTGAGGCAAAACTCACTGATCCTTCCACCATTATACACACCAGTCAGGCCCAGGTGTGAACTGCTATGGAAAAATGGGCAACTAGCAGAGTTAAATTAGTAACTGAGACTGAGTAAACAAACCACGGGGGAGACAATAAATCAAAGCACTATTGGAAAAAACAACAAGACTTCAAACAAGAGAAATTACAGGGAAGAAAATCAATTTCAAAGCATTTTCTATATGGAGCCACTAATTACACTGATAAGAAATAATAACAGAGGAAGCAAGAAAAATAGGAAAGTGAATGCTGGAAAAAGTGGAATAAAAGGCCAATAAAATCTCAGTGCCCTGGCCTGAACAGAAAGCCGGAATTTGGGGAAGGGCAACGGAAATTAAAAGTAAATATATCACACACAAAAACAAGTTCTTCTCCAACCTAAAGTCATTGAAATGAGATGTTTGAGGGCAGTGAGGGGGTGATATTGCTGCACCCCATGTAGAACAATGACATCTAGAGGGCAAGGCCTGTGGTATCAGAGGACAGCTGCAAGAGAAGAGGCTGCGATGGTAGGGGCATCTGTGTAGAACGGATAAAAGGAATCCTATGAAGGGGACATCTGAGATTAAAGAGCACTCACAGAGAACAATAGGATGGCCAAGAAAACAGCGGATAGACTGTGTACAGGAGGGCAGAATGGCTATGGAGTAAATATTGGACCAGCAAGCTGGGTTGAGTGGTCTGAACCAGAGCCTCATGAGTCTCTTGAGATAATCACATGAATATTGAAGGTCTAGCAATGCACATGCAAGGGTCTAACCAGGTAACTCCAGTCTGCTCAACATTGCTACCTTGTTGGAGATGCTCCCCACTGCCTGGTAGTTCTGACAGATGACTTCTTTGCCAGCCTGATCCTGCCCCTGCTCCCACCTCCTGCCCTTTCTCCAGACTGTGCCTTCTCTAGCCTGTACCTGCTCAAGCCATGGCTGGTCAACTCACTGTCCTAGAAAAGACTGAGCCAAAGACCCAAGCCTGACTTGCTGAAGTCTGTTATCTTAATCTAGGGATGCTTTTGGCTCATTTCAGCCAAAACTTCCATAGGGTAAGTGAGGTCCATGGAATCTCAGAGCGTCTGCAAGATTTGGACCAGTTTTGTTATTCTGAGCCTTCATTTAAAGCAACTTAGCAACTCATACCCTATAATCAAGTCAAACTTATTCAGATTCATATTAACATGATGAATCCTGGTTTCCTGTGTAACAAAGGCATGTGCTTCACCACTGCACTTTTGGGTGAGCAAGAAGTCAATCAAAATGAGCTTGAAAGTGAGAAAATAAAAGCAGTAAAAAGTCGACAATGAACATCAATTTATTAATAAAAAAGAACCATTCTCTGAAAAGTATGAAATGCTGTCTCTCCCTCTGCCCCTCCCAACACAAATCTGGCTTGCGCAGCCATCTTATATGTCTCAGATACATATCCACCATGCTAATTTAGCTATAATACTTGTGTCATAGTTTTTCCACAATACATTGGTTTGTTCATTTTAGGGCATGTCTTCACTATGGGTTGGATTGATAGGCAGTGATCGATCGATCCAACAGGAGTCAACTGCCGAGCTCTTTCCTGTCGACACAGGTACTCCACCAAAACAAGAAGAGTAAACTGAGTTGACGAGACAGAGTCAGCTGTTGACTTACTGCTGTGAAGATCCCACAGATAAGTAGACCTAAGCACATTGACTTCAGCTACATAGCTGAAGTTGTGTAACTTGGGTCGACAGGCCGCAGTAATACAGATAAGGCCTCACATACAAGCCATTTCCTTTAATACCTGTTGACAGAGGCTGTGTCTTTCTTGACCCAAGAGTTGTAAAGCATATGGTCTGCACTAAGACTAACAGTTATCTGTAAGAGCCATGTATTTATCCATTAGGAAACACATGCTTTATGCAGGGTTTTTCAAAGTAGAAGCAAATGCCATGAGAAGGACCTGGGTTTCTGCTTTGATAAACATGGGGCAGATTCCAGAGAAATCATTTAAAAAAAATGCCATTAAGTGAAATGCTCTGATAGAGCTGTAGCCTGATCTTGCTCCCATTAGAGGCATTCGCAAAACTCTCGTTTTACATCAAAGGTGCGTAATCTAGCCCAGTGTTCATATTCAATGTCATTAATAATGACAGACATTCTTACTGGACATCATGGCATTTACAGATTTTCCATTCACAGTAGAATCTTTGCTAACTTCAGCTCCAAAGCACCAGCCTCCCCTACGCATAAGTCCTGTTCCCTGACTAGTTTTTCTTCTAAATGCAAAGAGCTTGACTGATTGAGGTCTGTGCATCTCCAGCTGAGTGAACCCATAATATGCTCGAGCTAGAACAGGCTGACATCCATTTCAGCACTAGCTAGTTCACTTGTATACCTAAGCAAATGGCATTATGAGTCTCTATGCTCTAGAACAGGAGTTACTTGCGTATAGTTCATGAGAATGACAAGAACGGCGACAACAAAAATTATGCCAAAGACAATGGTTTAAAATGCCTACTCATCACCTTGGAAAGAAATACCTTTACTCCTTGGGTATGTCTAGACTGCATCCCTCTGTCGGCAGAAGGATGCAGATTAGGCAGGTCAACATTGCAAATGAGGCAGAGATTTAAATATCCCACACCTAATTTGCATTAAAATGGCCGTCATGTTTTGCTGACAGAGGGGGATCTGTCGAGAAAGAAAGCCTTTTTCGACAGATCCCTCTCTAGACGGTCATTTTTTGCCAACAAAGTGCTGACTCAGCAAAATGTGGTGGCCATTGTTATGCAAATTAGGTGTGGGATATGTAAATCCCTGCCTCCTTTGCAAAGTCGACCTGCCTAACCTGCATCCCTCTGCCAACAGAGGGATGCAGTCTAGATATACCCACAGCTTCAAACCCCTGCACAATCTGTCTATGGCTTGAAACTTGGAGCTGGTCTACATGCAAGTCTCTGTACCGGCACAGCTGTACGATGCTGCAGTGCTTATGTGAAGACACACTGATGTCAATGGGGCAAGCTCCAGTCACTGCAGTTAACCCTCCTCCCCAAGAGACATGAGTTATGCAGGCAGGAGAAGTTTTCCCATCACATCGCACTGTCTACACCGGGGGTTAGGTTGGGGTAATGATGTCGCTTAAGAGCGTGAGCAACACAGTTATAGTGATAGCTCTGCAGCGCAGATCAGGCCTCCACAGTGTCAGATATGCTGTGTAATGTAGATACGCAGTATGCCAGGCAGTTTACTGCATAGAGATCTTTTGGAAAGGCCTCTACAGTCGAGATTCAATCTACTCTGTGGGCACATTAAAGATCCCATGGTTCATTTTGTAGCCATTGAGGTTAGCCAAAACCATCAGACAAACAAGTCCTCTCCCCATGCTACTGATGTGCAATGGTAAGCATCTGTTATATAGCTTGTTGCTGCCCTCCACCCCAGAGATGGTTCTCTCTCCATGATGCGATAAACAAGTTAAGATCCTGGTACCTTCACTCATTCTTTACTAGATAAAAGGCCACGGACTCCAATGGGATGGGAGCTGAACTGCATCAAAACTGACCACGGGTCTCACAATCTGGCCCACAGTTTATAAAACATCTGGTTATCCTACAGGATGAAAACTGCTATACTGGATTACACAGAGAGCAGAGGAGCTGATGGAGCTAGTCTCTGCTTCTAATTGTTTTGTTGGTATAAACGCTTTAATACAGAAAAACAAGTTTAAAAATTCTTAAATTGATTTAAAAGTTAGATTTAAAAAAACAGCCTTATCAACAGACCCAGTCTTGTCAAATCTCAGGTAAGCTTCACTGGGCATTCTGCAGATTTGCAACTTGCACATAAATATGTTAATGCATACTATGACAGTAAAATAGCCCTAGCTACTGTCTGCACATCCTCGTGATCAATTATGCCATAACGCAGACTGCTAGCCAAACAACTGCATGCATGTCAGACATGCTACAGTTGCAAGATACAGTCAAATTAGGAGAACAAAGCCAACGGTTTCTCCACAGAACAAGTAAAGCCCAAGCAACAGCAATGTAAGCTTCCTTCATAGTTAGAGCTGGAGGCAAAGGAGATGGTTTATTCTCCATTCTCTGAATCTTTGTCTTCTTGGCTAGGTAGTTTTCTAAATAAAAACCCTAACTCTATAAGGAGCTGTGTTTCAGTGATATAGATTCTCTTTGTCTTGGCTGACGATCAGTAAATGTGGTTATAAAAAGCTGCCCACTAGGGGGAGCTGGTTTTTTCCCTTCATTTTATCTAGCAAAATAATGAAAAAATAAAAACAAAATGTTGTGGGATCACACTGCAAAAATTTCACAGCCTCAAGGGACAAAACAACTTACAAACAAAAATGCACAATACTAAAGAATGTATTGTACAAGAGTCTAAATAGGATTTGCAACTGACTAGTATTATATTCTGTACTTTAATCCTAACAGATGTTTCTTGAGAAGAGTGATTCAGTGAATTACATTCAGACTTTAGAAAAAAATTAAGCTGGGCTCAGAACTCTATGAGATTTTTCTAGCAATTTCAATATTATGGAAAGATTTCCCTTGCTACAATGTAATGGCTCCCAAACTTGTGGGAAAGCCCCACTTCTATCTGCAGGTGCTAACCCGAGGGGAATTCTGTGCCAAAAAATAAAGCGCGCGCGCACACACACACACACACACACACACACACACACACACACACACACACCTACCTCTGCAGGTTTTGTCTGTCAAAATAACACTATACAATCATGTCAGTTTCAGTTATTTTGGGAATTCATTTTAATACACCTGTCATTAACTAGGATTCACAATTCAGACAACAAGAGAGATTCAAGAAATATGTTTAGACAAATAGGTCCCTTAGTAGGCATATTAATACAGAATGCTGAGTAACGATTCATTTAGACTAGAAAACTGAAATACATTCCCACACCCCTCAGAAGCTGTACAAGGGGAGCCAAGAGTAACGAAGCTGAGGGAGAAGGAAGTAATTGCTGGGGAGGAGTCTGGCTGTGAACTTGGAAGGCTGTTGGGTGAGGATGGGAGAATATTTTTTATGACAGGGATGAATTAATAGGGACCCTCCACAATGCAGATCCTGGCTGACCTGTAGCGTCTCATTCAGTCTGGCACATCTGCCTCTGTCCCCATGTGTCCCTATACCCTCCCATCCCCATGTGTCTCCATACCCCACTCGGCCACATCTCCTCCTTCCCATATGTCCCTGCACTCCTACTCAGCCAGCCCCTCCCCTCATGTGTCCCCCCCCCCCAAATCTAAAGCCCTAAGCCTTGGTGTGTCCAAAGGTCAGAAATCCTGACACCCCATCTCCAACCCTGCAGCTGCAGTCTCAGCCTCCCCAGTGACTGAAATCCGTTGTGTCTTGTTCAGAGTTATGGACAACTGACATTTCCAAAGTGTCTGCCACTCTGAGTTTCTACTGTACTTTAATTTTAGATCCAGCTTTTTAATAGGAAGGTGTTAATTGGGGAGCTTGGAAAGATAGAACTGCAAAACTCATTCAACATCTCCCATCACAGTAATCAAACGTCAGCAAATTTGGTCTCAGAGGGATCTACAAAAACCCTCTGACGCACTCAGAGGTTTTTAGTATGCGAAGCATGCTGCTGACATTTGTCTCCTGCCATTTAACAAGTATGGAGAAATGCCCTGTGTCTAATTCATAAGAATGCTAGTTTCATTGCATTGTCTGTCAAAGTCCATTACTTTAAAAAGGAATTGAGAATGCAAGCTTGCAGTTAGCAGCTTATTGTTTCTAAAACAAAAGAGATCAAGTTTCATGGAGAAAGGATTAGAAAAGAATCATAAAATCTAAAACAATATTTTTAAAAATGGCAGTTTACATATAAACTTCAGGCTTACAGGAGTCTTACTATCAATCTGGACAGGACTTTGGACATAAAAGGCCAAATTCTGCCCTCAGGAGACAGATACAGCTTTAGCAGTTCTGGAAATATGAACTGGACACTGGAACGGACTCATCTATCCAGATCTGTGTTCTGAATGGCTGCTGGGTTTCCTGTTGGTTTCCTTTTGGGATCAGAGGGTTCAATCCTGTGGAACTGAAACTGCCACTGAAGTTGGAGGAAGATCGCTACACCTTGCTATTTGCATTACTGTATGACCTGGGGGCCGGAGTCAGGGATCAGGGACACATTTTGCTAGATGCTGTAAATACATTAAAAGAGAGTCCTTAAATAAAAATTTTTACAATTTAAGGCCCGGATTCTGCAAAGACTTAACCATATGCTTAAGTTTACATACAATGACTATAGGTCGGGCCTCCCTGGACTGGCACCTTCACAATCTGACCCGTCCTGAATGAGGGAATTTGCCCTACCTGGGGAGATCAATTCGCCTCCCCCCCACCCCGGTTTGCGAACGACTCTCCTGAGCCCATCAGCAGACCTGGCAGGGCTCCACTCCCTGTAGCAGGGTTCCCCTGCTCCCCACTGCTGCCTCCCAGCTCTGCAGCCAGTCCCAAGACCGCAAGGACTTCTGCTACCCTGGGTTCCGCCACTCCAGGGCTACCAATCCCAGAGGGCTCCACCACCCCAGAGCTGCTAGGGCTCCACTATCGCAGGGCTGTTATCCTGAGCCCACTGGGGCTCTTCTGGCCCAGGGGATCTCTGGTTTAGCAGAGGACCACAGATATTTCTAGACCAGAGAGTCCCAGACCAGAGAGGTTCAACCAGTTATCCAATTGACGCCGGACTATGCACCGTATCTGAAGTGATGCTTTGATGTCTTTGCAGGTTCAGGGCCTATATACCAGTACATGGCAATGGGTGGATAGAGCAAACAGGCAGTGGGAGTACAAGGCAGCAGCATGATGATTATGATTAGCATAATAAGCAGCAGACAGTGCATCAGCTCTCCAGATATCAAGTGTGTTTTAGGAACACAAGCTACATCACAGACAGCACAGGCATCTTCAAATATCTTTGTCTGCATCTTCACACGGATCTAGAGAGCTTGTCAATCATATGAAGCTAACAACTGAAAACACACTCTATTTGCGCAGTAACACAAGGACTCAGGGTATGTCTACACTTAAAATGCAAAACAGACTCTCTTTATAAACACTATTTATTCCAACAGGCAGGGCTCTCCCATGGGCATAGGTACTTCATGTCCCCGAGAAGCAGGAGCTAGGTCAACAGAATTCTATCTTCTCTGTCTACATAGGGAATGAGGTGGGCTTAATTCACCTCAAAACATGAATTACTGCTGGAATATTTCTATCGGCACAGAAAGTTCAATAAGCAGGTTGTCTGTGCTGGAAGGAAAAGGCTCACAGAGAAATTATACTCTACAAATCTGCAAGAGCCAAGGAATGAGGAACTTAAAAAGTTTAAATTTCTGACCCCCAAAAGGTAGCATCAATGCACGGAAACACTCTCGACTCAGTCTGATTCTCACTCTCGCAAGCACACCACCACTTTGACACCACATCATCTGGCAACTTTTAGCATCCACCTGTGGCTGCTTTCACTTTAAAAAGAAAGCTCTAGCAAAGAGAAAAATTAACACAAGACACTAAACTAAGCGTGAGAGACAACAATGTTCAGATTTGCCTTCAGCTTCACCCTGCGTAGCTTGCTAATAAAAACACATGAATCTCGCCTCCTTTCAAACTTGTGAATCTCAACTTCATTGTCACATACAGGTGTTAATGAGAAACCAATGCTCCCAATGTAACTAAGAGTCTAACATTGTGCTGTTGGGCTCATCCCATTTCATCTGAACATACCTACTGGATGTTTGTATTGCTGCTCTTTATCGCTAATTTACAGATTATGTAGTCTTAAAAAATAGTTACAAATGCCAAAATAAAAAAGATGCTCTGATATAAACAATTAAAATGAGTACCCCATATCACAAAACCTGAGATGTGGAAACCAATTCAGGGGTGGCGGGTGTTTCTGCAATAACTTTGTTTCAGATGCAAGTTCAGTGCTCACATACTATTCACAAGGGCAAAAATAAGATATTGCCTCATTTTCTCATAGACCTTTGAACTCTGGGTAGCAGTTCTTGTTTCTCTAGTCATGCTATTTTAAAGAATGTGTTGGATTTTGCTTGATTTGGTTGATTTTCAGAATAGATTTTTTGTTGAAGATCTACAGCCATTTGATAAGTAATGAACAGGACCTGCTAACAGTATGGAGAGACAGCGCCCAGAAAAACAGAGCAATAGTAATGTCAGTCAGGAAGATCCAGTTCTCTCTCTCAGTTTTATGTTTCCTTTAAATTGGAAAAGTAAGAAGCTATTCATTATTCTTAATTTGATTGACATTACAGTTACACCGAGAGGCACCATCCGAGATCAGGTGCTAGATGCTGTGACAAACACCTAGTAAAAACAAACCTAGTTTAAGAACTTACACTCTAAATAAGCAAGACAGACAAAGTTAAGAGAAAGAAAAAAACTTAAACAACAAATAGAATGGTAGCACTTTAAAGACTAACAGGTACTACCAGACTATTTGTTGTTTAAGTTTATCCTGTACAGACTAACTTGGCTAGCCCTCTGAAACAAGTGAAAGAAAAGTATTGTATGTCCATTTTCCAGATGGAGAAGTGAGGCAAAGAGAAATCAGGGGCCTGATCCAAAACTCAATGAAGTCAATGGAAGTGATCCCTTGGATGCCACTAATTTCTGAATTGGGTCCCAAGTGTGACACCAACCGTCGCACAGAACAAATGTGACAGAGATGAGAAATGAGCCCAGATTTCATGAGCTATACAACAATATGTAACTTTTCCTCAATATAGAGCTGTAGCTGAGAGAGAATCAGGCAAAAAGGCTCACCACCCAGGAAGGGAAGTGCAGAAAGAGAATAAGTGAAGTATATTGAAAGGAGAGCATCCAGACTGACAGGCCCAAAATTCAACCTTCACCACTAATTTGTAGCAAACTGATCTTCAGGATAATGGGCCTGCCAGTATTGATATTGCAGCGTTTCCTCTCATCTCTTGATCTTGCCACTTTAATTGTATGATTGTAATCACAGAGAGCAGTCTATGATTAATAGGAGACACTTGTCTTAATCATTGATCCATCACTCATAAATATGCAGATCTGCAGGCGTCTGTTAACACTGGCAAAGTGATCTTGCAGCACAGTAAAGCTGTAATAAGGTAATTACATCTGCTTCTTTACAACAGTGTAAAAGAGGCAGATGGTATATATTTAGGGCAAAGACTGTCATTGTTGTTGGTGCCCACTTATATGGTGTGGAAGTGCTATACTGGCAGCAGGTGGGGGGGCGGGGGAAGAGAGTCGTTACACCTTTAACACTCATTGGTCTGCGAATGAACAGGCCTCTGTGCAACAACCACCATGAGCAAATGCATCATCTTGCAGAAGGCAGAACATAGCAGTGACACTGAGGCAATGTTTGTCATCCATTTCCCCAGAAACAGCTATGGAAAGGTTCTTGGCAAGAATCTGATAATGGATTTGGTGACCTCACTGGTTTTCATGTCTGCCAATTGCAGGTATTGTACCCAAGATGATCAGTTCATAGAAGAAAAATAATCTTTATTAATGGCTAGTCCTGTTATCTATGTAAAGACATCTGAAGTGCTAAAATTTAATTTAAAAAAAAAAAAACCTAATGATGACTTTTTGGTAACCTCTGATGGAAAAGTCAAAATTTGGAATTTTTTGTTTCTAGTGGCCCATCATGAATACACATAGCAAATATTAAGATTCTGGCACTGGGGAACGTAAAGATTTGCTGCACCAGTGCTTTTCCCAGCATTTACATTTTATATTGTTCTAGGAAAATGTTTTTTTTTTTTAATTTTTCTAATAGAGCGGAGACAATCAACTTTCTAAACAAAGAAAGGAATATTGCTGAAATCCCATTTTATCATAGGACTAGATGCCTTGATCAGAACATAGAATATTTAACTCATAAACTACCTCATCACATTTTGCTGAGGGCAGCAGTGATCTAAACTAGTGTTTCTCAACCAGATACGAGTACCCTTAGGGGTACTTGAGAGAAGTCTGGGGGGGTACAACACACACAACAGAAATTTGGAGAAAACTGAATTTTTATATTAAGTTTATTATTTTTGTACTTTTTACACCCAAAAATTTCATCGCCCACCCGGCTATAATTAAGTTGTTTAAACAAATGTGTTGCAATGGTAGAAACAAACCGTGTGTGTCTGAAAACTGTAGATCCTGGGGGTACTTATATTTTTTGAAAGGGGGGGGTACTCATACTTTTTTTTTTTATAAAAAAAAGATTGGAAAACATTAATCTAAAGCTCTTAGTAGCAGAGGCTTTGTGATATATGTAAAATGTGTTTGCTGGGCAAGTTTACATCTGGACATTCTCAGGTAAAGGACTGGGTGGCTCTCCGCTTATCCCTAGAGGTGGTCCCTTCAGCTCAGGTTTTTCTGTTGTCATGGAGAGGGGATTCTCAAACCAGAACCTTTCATCAGGCCTAAATTCACACCATTTTTAAAATCCCATTTTGGCTAACAGAACTGAACTCTGTACTCTGCATTAACTACAATCCTCCAACCTCCATCACGGGATTCTCACAAGTTGCAATATTTTGCCTGATGAGACACGGCCTGTCAGAAAAGATGGCATCATGTGCAGACCTACTAATACCTGAGTGCTATGAATAGGGAATATCGGGGGGGGAGGGGGGGGTTAGGCAGACACCATATATTCCAGCCTGGGAGCTCTTTTCAGGGAAACGGGTGATGCTTACTGGTTCTGGTTAACCAGTAACCAGTGTCCAGAGCAGCCTCTGTCTGTGGGGAGCATGGGTGCCCTATAGGCAGTGGCTGCTCCAGCATCCGGGGCAGCCTCTGTCTGTGGGGAGCCTGGATCCCACTGCGGACAAGGTCTATTCCGGCAGGAGCTGGCAGAGCCAGCCCCAAGCCTCAGCATGGGTCTGGGAGCCAGCGAGGGGCTTGAGGCAGGAGACCAGCAGATTGGGGGCTACTCCAGACAGGCTGGAGCAGTCCCCAGCCCAGATCTCAGGTTAGTTAGGTTAACCTAATGCTTAACAGGTTAACCAAAGTTTGACTGGGATTTTACATCCCTCGTCCATGAACCAGCCAAGGCTGTTTAGATCTAAATTCTGGCAGAGTCTCCTCTAAAAAGAGGCAGGAAAACTACAAACCAGGAGCAAAAATTAAATCCACAGAAGGAAAGGATAGTAGGAAAGTGTTAAATGCAGGTTAGGCAGCTTCCTTGTCAAGAGGTAGCAGCCTCAGCGAGCTACTATAAGAAGATGTTGCCTCTTGACATTCAGGATCATATTCTATTTAAATCTCAAGTGAAAATGAACGTGGTTGTCTCTCCACATCATAAATGCTCTGTATGATCAGAAGTCTCCACAGAATCCGCTCACTTCAGCCCAGGGCTCAGACAGCAGGAGCTGCATGGGGGAGATGGGGAGGGAGCTTGCCCGGAAACTGGCTCCAAGCAGTGCCCTATTCCTTCCCTTTCACAAATTTACCAAAACACAAAAAAGAGGAGGAACTGTCAATATGCAAAGGCTCCTGTGGCACACCCCAAAATCGGGTCCTGCTTAGGAGGAGAAGCTTTAGAATCACATTTTCTCCCCCGTTATTGTGTGTAAGACTCGCACAGAAAAAAGGGGAAATGGATTAACTGACTCAGCAGGGGAAATGCTTTCAGTTGCACAAACTGCAAAACAAAAAAAAACAAAACAAAACCAGAAAATTCTCACCAATCCCAGTCACCTGTGGCCATTTTAGCAGTTACTTTTCAGAACAGAAAGCCACAAGTTAGCAAAGGCATGGATTCTTTCATGTATGAAAAGCAAATGCAGTACAATAGTGTGTTAAAAATAGCGCACTAACAAAACAGAAGGAAAGCAGCTTTTTTCTTCTGCACGGTAAAGTTTCAAAGCTGTATTAATCCCATGTTCAGTTGTAAACTTTTGAAAGAATCACCATAACTTTTATTCAGCGTTACGAACAACCTCCGTTCCTGAGGTGTTTGCAGCTCTGAGATTCTACTGCACTTGGGCATTACAGTTTCAATGACAGTGGCAGGGCAAAGAAAGCATTTTTAAAGACATTTATACCCTTCCATCTTTTCTATGCCATCTGCTCTAAAAGTCATCTGGCTCTTGGCTGCTGTGACCTTTTTATAAGAGGCCAAATGCAGAGAATGAGTTACTAACTGTTTTCTTCCCTAGTACCCTGCTCTAGTGAGCTCACCACAGATAAACCTAGTGAGAATTAGTCAGGGCTCTCTATTTTCTTGGGCTTTTGGAAGAGTAAATAAGAGAAATTCAAACTGCTTAGTACAGTGCAACAAAAGGACTCCTCTGGCAGAGCAGCGGGGAATGGTTAATTCCTTCAGCAGGCAAAATTCAAGTCTTATTCAGTATTTGTTGTCCTGTGCTTCAAAATTAGGACAGTTGCTATTTATTGCAGTGTGGGTTTTGCTCTGCAATCACACCACCATATCCAAGTAGCAGCTGAAATACTCCTGACAATCGTACATAATTAAGGAAGTCTAAGCAAGGCAATGCGGGGGTCTGAGTGAGGGCACTTGTCAGAGAGTATTAGTTAACTCTGACTTGCCACTTATCAGGGTATGTAGCCTGTTTCTCTGTGGAACTGATTCATCAATGGGTCTTTGTGACCTTTTAAACCTATGATTTTAATATGTGAAATGGCAAAGTACAAGAGAGGAACTTTACATCTGAAAGCACTTGCACTCAGCCTCTTTAAAAGACGAGGATTTACTCAGTCTAGACACAGGAATACATTTAACATGGAGTAGGGACATGGCAATCACTGCTTGTTATAATGCACTATTCTGTTTGAGCATTTCAATACACGGAGCTAGACAGAGTACACGACAACAAAATGCTGTGCATATTACCTCTCACGCGGCTGTCACTGTAACCGAATCCCTTATCTGCAGCTCTCTTGCCAGCCTCGTGCCTGTGTGCTCCTCACCAAAGGGTGTTAGTTATACCACCTAAACACCTTTTACTTGTTATATGCCTTATCTGAAAGCAAATCACCAAGAAAACAAGGAGAGCATTCTACTAGCACAGAGGAGTTTCCTATTCACCGAAGAGCACCTCAAAAGACGTAAGAATACTTCAGCTATGCCCTATACATTTCTTGGCAACTTCTGAGGCTGCCAATAACGGTGCTAATTAATTCCAACTATGATTGTGGTTTCTGAGAGACAGACTCTGTTCAGTAGAACTGGACCAAGACTATCAGTCTGAGTCACAGAAAGCCAACAGGAGATAACTTTCAGTCACCCCTACCTGGACCAGAGGCAAATATAGAGAACCCAAAACCATTCTCTTACATTCTTGTCTCTTGGAGAATGAACTAAGGGTCTAGTACAACATTTCCTCCAATAAAAACACTTGATACATTTACCCAGCTCCATCAATGTGCATACGGTTGCCAGATAGTTTCAACAAAAATACCAGACACGCTTGACATTACATCTCAATCTATATTACATCTTATTTAGAAAATACCAGACATTTAAATTTTCTCAATTTGTTTCCCGAACATAAAGCTCAAATACTGGACTGTTCGGTTCAAAACCGGACACCTGGCAACCCTAAGCCTGCATGGTGCTTTCCTGAGCAAAACTCAAGGCCCTGTCCTGACAAACGTATAGTCTAGGCACTGCAGAGGGCTTTGAAGATGTAAACACATGATTGAATTAAGCACTGGGAATGGGTAAATGCATATAATTATCCTCAATTTAAAGATGGAAAAATTGGGGTTGAGAGAAGTACTATGCCTTGTCCAAAGAAGAACCAAGAACATCAGTGGCAGAACCAGCTAGGGTTGCCAAGAGTCTGGTTTCAAACCAGACAGTCCAGTATTTGAGCTTTCTGTTCGGGAAACAAATTGAGAAAATATAAATGTCCGGTAGTTTCTAAATAAGATGTAATGTAAATTGTGATGTAATGTCAAGTGTGTCCGGTATTTTTGTTGAAACCATCTGGCAACCCTAGAACCAGAAATATCAGAAATTAGACGTTCTTGCCTTCCAGAGCAATCAGCTCATTAGACTGTAGCACCTCCATAACCTTAGGTCAGTGTTTCTTAAACTGTGTTCCGACACCAACAAAGGTGTGCTGCAGAGAACAACAGAATTCAAAATGGCTGCCCTCATTTTAAAAAAAAAATTATTGTGTGGTGTTCCTCGGTCTGAAAAGTTTAAGAAACACTGCCTTACATACTTTACATGCTACTGTGCTCTTATATGTAAAGTATATATCCTTATGATACACCACTTCAGCGGGCTACATGAAGGGTTGCTGTTTGCTTCATGGGGAAGCAAACACAACTGAGAAACGTATGAAGAGGCACTGCTGTGATCTACTGGATTTATACTTTCATATTTAGAAATGCCCGTATATAATCTGTGCAGCCATTTTTACATCGGCGGTTCTGAAAATCGAGCATTTAGGAGGGACAATATTTTACCGAAGAACTTTATAGAAATTAATTTTGATGACAGTTCTGCAAAAACGATGGTTTTTTACATGCCCGACTTCCTTCGGCGATTCATAATCCTATTCTTGTATGACTGAGAAATAAAAGGCCAATTTACAGCTGTCAATGCATTTATCCTTACATACACTAGTGCTTTAATGTTCTTCATGTAATTGGCAGGAATCATGGGCAAGCCTAAAATTTGGTAAATAGGAAGAAAGAATATACCATTCAGTTAACAAATTTGCCTCAGAGAACATTACGTGTAATAAATGTCTGTGGTATTAGATTAGACGTGTCAGATTTACAACTGGCACTTTCATAAGAAATGTCATTGGAATTAATGCTGTACCAGCCCTGACCCTAATTCTTTCTGACAGAGATCTAGGAGGAGGCAGGCAGGGTGGTGGAAAAGGTAACAGGTGGCTGGTCCAGAGCTGGCACGATGGGCAGTGTCTGTTTTATTGTGATCATTACAAACCTCAGAGTGGGACAAAAGAAGAGGGCAGAAGAAAAGAGGCCTGACTCAGAGAAATAGTAACACTGCTGCTTATGCCGCCCCTTGCTCAGCATCACCGGCTTCCACTAAGAGATATGGTACGTTTGCAACTCTCACTGCAGCGTTAGTTCACATAATTCCATATGCAGTCCATTACCTGACCAGCACAATGGTCACCCGGTAGGACTAACATTTAATAAATTCCCTATCTTCCTTTTTTTTATTAGTAAATATTTCAATATCACTTGAAAGCAGGCTGCATACAGCCCAAGAAATGGTCTTCCTGGAATTCATGTAGTCTCTATTGATACTTGTTCCCTGTCTCACATTTCCATTCTATTCATCTCTAGGTGTGCAAGAAATGGATGGTTGCAACCTCCAATCAAAGTTATTGGGAGTTTTTAGGATAAAACTGTCTTTAACTGAGGGAACAGGCCACACTGATTTACCCTGAAAGATGGCCGCATGGTATTTTAAATGTTAACTTTGTCCTTTTATATTTGCCAGTCAAGAACACAGAAAACCTGGCTAGAGGCCCTTAACAATCAACAGGAAGTCAGTCCACAGGCCTACAAAGAGAAAAGAAAAGAATTGGGTTTATTTAGTTTGGAAAAGAGAAGACTGAGAGGGGACATGATTGCAATTTTCAAGTACCTAAAAGAGCGCTACAAGGAGGAGGCAGAAGAATTGTTCTCCTTGACCTCTGATGATAGGACAAGAAGCAATGGGCTTAAACTGCAGCAAGGGAGGTTTACGTTGGACATTAGGAAAAACTTCCTAACTGTCAGGGTGGTCAAACACTGGAATAAATTGCCTAGGGAGGTTGTGGAATCTCCATCAATGGAGAGATTTAAGAGCAGGTTAGATGGACATCTAACAGGGATGATCTAGATTGGGGTGGGGAACCTAAGGCGTGGGGGCCAGATTTGACTCCAGGATTACCTGGATCCAGCCCCCAAGGTTCAGGGCCTCCCCCCACGCTGACACTACAGCCCCTTGCTACCCCACCACAGGGCTGGAGAACACAAAATCTACTAGGCTGGGCCCCTCTGAGCTCCAGTATGCAAGGGGAATGTGGGAAAGCGTCTTTCTCCTTCTCAGTTGGGGACCACATCAGGGAGGTTTGGTTTGGGGTTCTTCTGCTTCTCACTTGTGTGTGGTCCCTGACTGATTTTTCAGTGGGTCAGTGCCACCCTTCCATATGAGAAGGACCACAAGCAGATGTTCCTCTCTCAATATCTCAAGGGGCCCACTGGGGTCCACTGAACTTTGGGTTCCAGCCTGATGAAGCCATAAGAAGATTCCATCAGCCATTTTTCTTCTAACATTTTATGCTTGCGCAGTTCATGACGACAATGAGACCTCTAGGTCACGCCTTTCCTGACACCTTAGAGCAGCTGGACTAAAGCCCTTTCAGCCCTCAACTCCATCAGCTGGTCATTAAGGCTATGTCTACACAGCAGGACTAAAGTCGAATTAAGCCATGCAAAGTGAGCTACGTCAATTGCATAGCTTAAGTCAAAATAGCTTAATTCAGCTTTTGGCACTGTCTACACAGCAGGAAGCCCGAGAAAGAGCACTCTTCCTCGGACTTCCCTCACTTCTCATTCAATGAGGGTTACAGGAGTCTGAGGAAGCAGTCCTCCAGCTCACCATTATTTTGACATTATGTCAAAATAAAGGCTGGTAGTGTAGACGCGGATTATGTTATTCCGAAATAACACTGCTGTGTAGACGTACCCTAAGAACCATAGAATCCCCAGCCTGAAGAGATCATTCATATGCTTTATGAATAACAATAAACATATGTTTAGTTTACACAAGAAACAGAACATGACCATTTCTCCAGTATATGAGATCCATCCAAACAGGGAGATTCCATGTTTGGAAAATAATATATGAAGTGGCACTCTCATATCTCTTCTATCTAAGCCAAATAAAAGGAGCTTGCATGCTGAAATGACAACTTTACACAGATGGCAAAGATTAATAACCATTCTCTACTGTGGCAGGGAATGCAGTCTAGTGATTAGCATAAGGACTAGCACCCTCAGGTTTCTAGTCCCATTTCTACCAACAACTTGCTGGGTGATAAAACACAAGTGACTTAACATTCCTTCACCTCCTCTTCCCCATCTGAAAATGTGTGCAATAACGTTAACTTACCTAACAGGTGTGTTATGGGATCGTAGAAGTATTCTAAAAGGACTTGCATGAAGAAAGCCTGGGATGAAATGAGCTATAGAAATGCAAAGTATTATCTCTCTAATATCAATCTTACCTCGTTTAAATGAACACAGTTGGTTTATAACTTCTAAACCATTATATTAAAAATCTCTAAGTAAGATCATATAGCAAAAGGAAAAACGTCAGTACACAGCCATATTCTATTCAGATACCAGCAACCTCATACGTAAACTTCTCTCATATTTAATCAGTTAAAACAAGCGCGCTGTTGTGTCACACAAGAGAAAGCCAGGATCTCGTACATTTTTCAACAGAAAAACAAATGGAGTTGGGGGGGGGGGGGAGGCATTGAGGCGAGAGAAAGGACAGTTTTACCAAAATGGCTAACGTAAATGGGACTTCTCAAATACAGAAATGAAAACACGGGACTGGAATGCACCATGGAAAGACATGTAGCATACACATCTATCCTGAAAACTAATGCTCCACGGTCAAATATATCCCAAGTTCCTCTGCCTAATTGTCTCTCCGTGCCTCACAGTTTCTGACCTTCAATAGATATCCTTTCTGCTATAGAACCTTAGCCAAAAAAGCCCACCTAAATTACAGAAAAGCCAATGTCGTCTCCATTCAGTCTGTTTCGTTAACTGCATTTCAGTGTTGATGTACAAATGATCAGAGACCGTCTTAATATCTATTTACTTAAACTGTCTTCCTTTGCTTTATCAGCTAATAATAAAAGAACACATCAACAAATATTCAAACATACCACACAAATCATGAATGATGGTTAAAAATTCCATCGGTCAATTTCCTCTCTAAGTGTTTTTCTCTTAGACATCTGATCCTCCTCCACCCCTGTTCAATTTATCTGCATTTAGACATAATAGAGGCAAGTCTCAATCATGTTTGCTATTTATATGCAAAGTATGCTTCTAGCCTATTTTTTAAAGTTGCTTCTTTATTACACTAATATCTCAATAATAATCTATCATCATTTATCAAGATTAAAAAGAAATGAAAACACAAACAGATTCCCAGGCATAAATGAAAATTGTCATTGCTTTTGCTCGTTCATTAAGCCGAATGCCTACCTTTCCCAGCAGTCATATTCTGCAGTGATCCTGAGATGCTAATAAAGAGTGCTGTGCTCGAACAGCAACCCTACTGTACATTTCTCGATAACTTAAGCACCAGTAAACTCTCCACCCTCCCTAACGGCTTCTCTCTGTGACCTAGCACAGACGACAACGGCTACCCCTATTCCAAAATAAAAGCCTACTCTGCACTCAGCTGAGCAACATTTGTCCTCCTGAGATTGTTCTTTCACTTCCCTCTTTAAGTCCCATGACATAAGAACAGGATCTAGGAGGAGGTTTGTCAAAAAGAAAATCCAAATCACTTCTGCCCACTTTTTTGATTGTTTTCTAGAAAACTAACAGAGCTAATCTGAGGGATCCATTTATATCTTTTTACCATGCTCAAAGCTGTGTTGTTATTATTAGCTCTCTGTATTGCTGTACCACCTCCGAGCCTTAGTCCTGGACCAGAACAGCACTGTTTTCTTGGAGCACCTTATAAATTCAAAGGGGCATGACAAGGACATTCATTTGTCCTCTCCTCTCCAAAGATAGGGGTGTATTTCTTTTCTCTCCTTTTCCAAGGGAATGTTCAGTCAATGAATTTTGCTTTCATCACCAAGGCAGCAAGATTCATAGAATGCCAGCCCTATTGGACAATTAAGCATGCAACAGAGTGTAAATCCAGGAAAACTCAATGCTGTTTGCTAGTTCAAGCCTCTTGAGGCATTACAAAAAGCATCCCTTCAATTTTGCAATTTCCTTGTTTGTATGTGGCTTGCTACCCACATAACATCACAGCTGCAGAAACACTGCAGCATAGCAAATCTTCCCCCATATCAAAATAGCAGAGAGTGGCTATAAGTATATAACTGGAATGGCAGATGAAAGCCTAGAAAATTACTAGTTTTCTCCTAATTACTTCCAGGTTCTCAAGATTATTAGAAACAAACTGAGAAACAAAACAGGATTCATGAAAGTGTAGTATGGTCACATTAGACTAAACATCCCCTTAGCTGTAAATATAACTTAGAGAGTATGCAAGAGAAAAATTCATCTTTCTTTCTAGACCTTTGGCTGAGGCAGATTTATTGCGTTTGCTATCAGTGTCATTATTTTATTATTAATAAATTATTCTTTCTTTGAAGAGGGAGTAAGCAGGACATTATTACTGCATAATGAACGTCTGTATGCATAGTGGAGCCCATTCTAAACAGAAATCAATAAGCAGCAGCTTGTGATTTGTGTTATTAGTATGAAGTACTCAAAGCTGCTCTCCTAAAGGAAGGTATGTGATAAACAATTCAGGTCGCCAAAGCATGAACCTAAATCCTCAAGGTTTTTAAAAGCATTAATAAAAGATATCATGCCCCTCAAAATCCATGTGTAAGGAGCAAGATTCAGGCTGACCCCCGACCTCCTCCTATGGCAAACTGTAGAAAAATCATAAAAATGTCCTTGTATGCTCTCCGTTGGCAAAGGGTCGGAAAGGTGGGATCCATCTGTAGGCCCCACTGATTGACTGAGAGGGATCCCCCCCATTCTGCAGAGAGACAGGAGCCATCCTGTTGAAATGGGGTGCTTCTCCACTAGCCCCCCTTCTGCTGGCAGCAGCCCACGGACACTGGCTGCTCAGGGCTCCCAGCTGTCAGACCTTCCCCCTGGACTTCCACAGACAGCAGCATCACCCGTCTCATTTCCTATCCGTCCCTCAGCCATGCTCCATGAGGTGCCCCGTCCAAGCAGAGATCCCGCTGGAGAAGAGAACATCTGTGGACATGGGAGGGGACGCGCACACACCCCCAGTTATGCAAGGAAAAGGGTTCACACAGACCAGTGTGGAACAATCTGCTCCTGTGTATAACTTCAAGATTTGGCCCATAGCATTGAAATATAAAACAATGTTTCATGGCACACAATAGCAGATTGGAATGTTGCAAAGACCAGTGGGACTTTATAAAAAAAACACTTTTGTTTATTTATAAAATGATTGTCATTCCTTTTCTGAATAAGAGACATTGACCACATTGTACCTTTAGATCATCTACCTTTAGTCACTGCTTAACCACCTGCTTAACCTGGTCCTTTCTGATACTTGAATTCAGAAGTCTCTGTAGATAGGGATTGATCCAAAGCCTATTGCAGTCAAAGGGAAAAAAATACCAATTGCAACAAGCTTGATTCTAGCCCTTCTAGGCCTAAATCCAGGAAAAGCAGAACAGCTTGGAGTAAATTAAATCTACATTTATGTACAAGGCCCCCTCTCCATACCACATCCAATTAAAGACCATCATGTGATGCCATATGAAGACAGCAACTGACTAGACCTGCAATTATTGACTCTTTCATGCTGAAAATCTATGTCGCCCAGGGATAAAAGCACATCTGCATAATTAGCAAAAGCAGTTAAACAAAAATAATTAGGCTGTTGAAAGCCAAAGAGAGAAAAACTGTAATTTTTGCCTCAAGAGGTTGACTAATTATATGTAAAAAAACCAAAACAGAGACACCAAGAATCATCGAAAAATGCAACATGCACCTTAGCTCCATTTTCTGGCTGTAAGGCCTTCTGGTAACCTAGCAACACACTCAGAAAGCAGCATACTTACAAAGATGAAATCCTGCCCTCTGTTTGATTTTTTTATATATATATATAAATCCTGCTTCAAATTACTATTCGGTCTTATGCTCCTTCCCCCAACAAAACTGTTGTTTTATTAATATTATTAAGCCTTAAATCAAAGTCCAGATTCATAAGAAACATTATGAAGTGTTTTAACATCAATCTGAGACAATTATGATAAACCACAATGCAAAAAAACAACGCTGGGATTGTTTATTTGGAAAAATATAAAATGACTCAAATTCTGATCACGGATACACTGGCATAAATCCACTGGCTTCTGTAGTGTTACTCAAGATTTATATCAGCATCACCGGTAGCAGAATATATCCCGTTACTTTGATGAGTGTTACTAGTAAACTGAATATCTCACTGCTCAGATCAAAAAACTGTTGCTCCTATTGCACTCCACACTCTGGTCTGGCGGGGGCAGGGAGGAGGATATAGGCTGGGGAGGGGGGCAGGCCTGTTGCAGGAGGGCAGCAGCGGTCAGGGCTCCCCCCAAACCCACCGCCACACACCATGGTGGCTGGGAGCCACAGCTCCCTGCCCCCTTCAGCAAGCTCCCCATGGCTCCCAGCAAGTTCAGGAGCTGATCCTGTAAGTGGTCTAAGTGCCACTACATGGGACAGCGAACCACACTAGGTGTGTGGGTTACATAAGCAGCTGCATCCTCAGTATTCATGGATTTTGCCAATTCACAGTGCTGCTAGGAATGCATCTACCATGAATGGCGAGGTTTACTCTGTATAGGTTTTCATTGTCCGATTCTCCTAGCACTTATCACTTATGTCTGATTCTCCTAGCACAAATCACACATATCACAATTATTTCCTTTCTGCCTACTTAATTCTCCCACATATCAACGGCAGGCTTGACAACCATTCTGGAACCCTGTTATAATTAGCACAGGAGAGTGCTTCTACGTGGCCAGGACTCTGTTACGAACCACCCTGTTCACCAACAGTACACTACAACTACCCACCCACCGAAGAAGGCCTCAGGGTTCTAGCATGTGTGGACACAGTGTAACTGCATTTGTTCTTTCCCGTCTTATAACCATGCTAAAGAGCTGTGCTCTAAGCCTGGACAAGAGAAAGGCTAAAAATAGGAGGTGAAATCCTGGCCCCATTAAAAACCATAGGAATTCTGCCACTGACTTTAGTGCTGCCAGAATTTCATCGGTGGTTTTCGAACATGATCATCACAGGAATTTTCTGTCTAGAGACACCAGCATAAACCTTGTTATAACATGCTTTGGGCACCTCGATTAAACATGATTTCTATAGTGGGGACAGGGACTTACTGTCTTCAAAAATGGCAATTACTCCTATTGAGAGGTCTCTGTAGAAAACAGTGGTTTTCAACATTTTTTTTATTTGAAGGACCCTCAAAAATTTCAAATAAAGGTGTGAAGCTCTTTGAAAAATCTTAGTCTGCAGAGCCCCAGAGGGCCTACAAAACACAGGGTGAAAAACACTAGTGTAGAAAAAGTCTGAGGCTTTGTCTACGTGGAGCTTTTCCACCATGACACAGCTGCAGGTTCTTGGAGGGTTAATACCAGTGCAGATGAGCATGGGTCTGGGCTAACTCTAGTACTGATGGTTCTGCACCAACTCCACCATGTTACCTATCCTGCTCAGATAATACCACATTCCAGCTGATGGCATCTGCCCCACTCTCCCACTGTCCCGCTACTGAAACAGGAAAAGCACAGTGCAGGCATGACCTCAAAGGAGCAGTGCTTCTGATAACAAGGGAGAGACCCTGGCAACAGGCAGTGCCCTGTGTCAAACTCCGAAAGTAATTACCGGATTTAGGAGGTGGGCTCCTGTGAAAAGCTAAGCTTTGAGGTGTATGTTATTTATGGCCTTTCCTGTAAACTACGACAGACGTTGGACTGGATCTTCTTTGTTTTCAAAGCAGGGGAAAAAAGCATAATCTCGGTAGACAGCAAGTTTGTCTTTAGGCCACGATGAAACACGTGTCATCCACCTTGGTGACAAGTCACATTTACTTTCTAAACACCAGTGCTGAAGGGCATCCCCTGAACGTAAAGGTTCCCTGCACAAAGTTTCCTCATACATTGGCTAGAGAAAGGGCTGGGAATGACTGGGGGAGCAGTAGTTAGGAAGGGGGGCATGAATCTGCCTACATCACCAAGGGAAAGTGAAACACCTGAGAACTTTCTTGGCAGTCCACTCACCACATGCTCACGCACACTCACAGGCGTTTAGTTTATACCTATGAGTAGTTACACTTCCATTTAAGAACAGCAAACATATTTAAAGTGATTTTGAAAAAATAATCAAGACAACAATATGCTGTCTATGTTCTGTGAATCAGGACAAGCTGAAGTTCAATAAGCCAAGAACGCCTGTTTAGAAAAGGCCCATCACTCTTCTTCCATTTATCTACTTCAGGATATTTTCACAGTTCTAGGGCCTGTAGCAACAGCTCCTGAGACACCTCTGAGACCACAGAAAGTGCTGAGATGTCAAAGACTGTCCTGGGGTTGAGCAGGTTAAGGAGCAGATACCCTTCTGAGTTATATCCAAGGTAAAATAATTATACACCTAAAATCTTATGTTTGAAATCTGAAACTACTCAATTTTTCTACTGTCCAACAAAACATTCTTAATGGTGATTCATTCCTTGGATACAAACGAGTGTCCTAGCAATGACTATTTGACTTTCCTCCAGGACTGCCCTCAGATTGTTCAGATAATCCACTTGCAAATTTAATTTGTGGCCCGTTAATAAGTTACTAAGCAAACTTCCAATGAAAATGAACTACCACTATTTCACACCATTTCAGTGCAGTGGGCCTATATGGGCACAGTGTGGTAATAAGATATCACAACACCATCACGCACAAGTATGTCCCATGAAATTCCAATAAGCAACAGCAGTACTACGACGTAACTAGTTGAATGCCTTTTAAGGAGAACCTATGTTAGATACATCCGAGTCCATTATAGCAGCTCTCATTAAGACATAATGAGCCACATTCATCTTTTGTCTAACTTCACTGACATCAATGAAGTTAGATTAGGAGTGAATTCAGTCCAATTCGTTGTCCTGGTCATTCAATGGATTGAAGTAAATATATAGTCAATTGGTGAACACTGCAATAGTTGATAAAGGCGTTAATTCTTCCTTCCCACATCTAGATCTAGACAAAAACACTAGTTCTCAATTATGTTCTTCAGAAGAACAAAAAGCATCCTTTATGGTGAAGAAACTTCAGATTCCCCTCCATTCTAAAGAAACGCACATACAGCCTAGTGTTTTACCCCACTCCATCACACAACGAGGCATGTGAACTAACCGTCACCCTTCCCAGAAGTACAGAAAAAAATAGAATGTTTTGGAACGAGTACACAACTTATTTTATGAATTTCCACAACGCTGATAGTTCACAAAAAGCTGAGACAATAACAGTATTCTACTTACCACCTGCTCCCTGGATCATGTTTCCAGATTTTTGGACCTCATCAAATTTTGTAAAAATTACATTCAACCTGTTTGAAAGTTAAAGAAAATGCATTACATACTGTGCAGCCAAAGTGAATTGCTGTGACGCCCGTAACCTAGCGCGCTGATTAAGAGACCAACACAGTTCCCATTGAAGTCATTGGGACTTTTGCCATTGACTTTAATGAGAACAAGATGAGTATCTAAACCAAGGGTGGGGAAACTTTCTTGGGTTGGGGGCTGCTGACCCACAGAAAAAAATCAGTCGGGGGCCGCACACAAGTGAGAAACAAAAAAACCCAAAAACCAGCCGTCACTGTTGTGGCCCCCAGCTGAGAAAGAGAAAGGCACTCCCCACCTTCCCCTTGCACACCAGAGCCTAGGGGGCCTAGGCTAGTAGAGTTTGTGTGCTCCAGCCCCACAGTGGGGTGGAGGTGGGCTGGAGTGCCAGCGCAGGCTCCCCAGTGCTGGAAGGGAGCCTTGACCCTTGGGGGCCGGATCCAGGCAAGTCAGGGGCCGTATCCGTCCTCCCAGGCCTGAAGTTTCCCACCCTGATCTCAACTATTTTATGTATAATGTGAAGATTAAATATTAGTTTATTAATAAACACAGATGAAAAAAGAAGACACACAGACAGCAGGTGGCATACTATAGGCAAACAGGCAGCACTGTGTATTAAGGTTGCCATTTCCATTACAAACCTGTTTCCAGTTGCTTATGACTTTGCTGCACTTTAACCATTTGTAGAATTGTTGATAAAGGAAAAAAAGCCCTGGGCTTTAATGATCGTTCTTGTTTGGCCTTGACAATTCCTTTCCGTTCATGCCTTGTTTTCACCTGGGTATTTCCACCTCTGTAGGAGATCATTAGCCCAGGACAATATTCCTGCCTATGAAGTGTAGTGCTCTTGGATATTGTGGAAGGCCTTTTTGTGGGTGCGTGCACACAGGACAAGAGGAGATTCTGCAGCTCACACAGTTCCCTCCACCCCCCCCCCCCCAACCACACAAGACCTTGGTACTACAATTTGTTGCCAAGCTCCCACTGATGCGATGGAGCTCCATATCACCCTATCTGCAGCTAACTGACACAAATTGACTTTTAACATCTAAAGCATCCTGCCATGCAAACCCACAAAACTTCTCACTAAACCAAATATTTATTACACATAACACACACTGGTTGTAAGATTGAAAGCAAAGTGCAGAACAATACATTACAGCTTGTATTAACCCATTTCACAGACATGGAAGTTGAGGCTGCGAGGTTGAGACACAATAATATAAACCATACTGATCCCTGAGGGGTGCAAAAAGTCCCTTGTTCTGGAGTTTTAGACTGCGCATGCTGTTATAGTTAGTGTGTCTATCAATGAGCATTCGAATAACGTACTGAGTCCCGTGACAGCCTGCCCTTGAAAGGCCGGGGAAAACAGCCCCTATGACAACTACGGCCACACTGGCCTTTTGCCAGGAGCTAGAGCACAACAGCAATATTTATCAGATCTGAATACACTTCCCCACAATCTTTGCTGGTAATTATTCCATATTTGGCAGTGACTAGAAGGTACTTAGGTTTCACTGATGATGATTTCAGACACTAAGCGATTTACAGAACCAGGAAAGAGCAGACTTTGGCTCAAACCTACCTGTCTGTGGGTCTCTGTCAGTTGGATTGTATCAGCTCATCCTCCCCGTTAAGATTCTGCCTACGTTTGTTTTCACTGCCACGTACCTATCTTCTCATTCCACCATGTCTGCTGTCTGGTAATCACTTCCTCTGTCTTCTCCATTCCCACCGAGCTCTGACTTATTATGCTGCCCCAAAGCTTACGTCCACTTCCTGCTTCCCCTATACCACTCTCGTGTGCACATACACACACCCCCACGCACACATTCTGTTTCCTCTTTCATAGGCTTCCTTATGATCCATTTCCTTCTCAAATATTTCCTGCAATCATCTCCTCTCTAAGCAGTTTTACTGCCTGGTCTGAGCTATGGGACCCTATGTTCCACTTATCGAATCCAGAGCCTGATCCTCTATGCTGCTGAGCACCTAGAATGGGAGAAGTGCATATATTCTGCATTTAGCCCTATTGGACATTTTTACTCAAGAATCTCAGCTTTCATTTAAAAAAGTAGTAAGTTTCTAGCCCTTATGGCTGTATAGAAAAATCTTGACACTACAGCCCAGTTGTACCTGAGAGGTTTGAACGCCTGTCAGTTAATTGACTAGTCGAGTAACCTCATGAATTCTTAACAGTTAGTCGACTATTCTATAGTCCCCAGGAGTGGGGCCGGCAGCCAGTGCACTCCGGCCTTACTCCCGAGGACCGCTGCCACTCCACACTGCTGCCTTGGTATTAGAGGCAGCAGCGCAGGGTGCTAGGTGGGAGCTGGTCCATGAGGGGAGCCTTTTTAAAAACCAGCTCCCCTCATGGACCAGCTGCCTGCTGCTCTGATAAAGAGACAGCAGCACAGGGTGGCAGCAGCCCCTGTCTAGTGAGGGTCTGAGCTCCCGGATCCAGCACAAGCCACAGCTGAACCGGGCTGCCTGCCTGCCCAGATCCTAATACACTTTAAATGCAGAGCCACAGCCGGGGTAGGTGCTGGACCTGGCAGGAGCCAGGACTGAGCCCGACTGCTGGACAGCCTGCTAAAAAAGTATACTTGCAAGGGGCGGGGGAAATGTGTGTAGTCTATAACATTAACCTATAAGGTTTTGCTTATCAGTTAATCGGTTAATTGACTACACTATTACATCCGTAGCCAGGAGGTAAATATAAAGGGCCCAAAATGTGTAATTTTTATTTAAATCTCTTAATTGTCTGTATTTGGAGTGGGGGGAATTTGACATTTTTAATGCTTGGGCCGGGAAATGCTGAATATGTGATATTTATCCTGCCTATTAGGACTGCCAACTTTCTGACACCAGAAAACAGAATACCTTTGCCTCTCTCCTGTCCCCCCCTTCCCTGATGCCCTATCCCAGTCCCACCCCTTCTCCAAGGCCTCTCCCCTATTTACTCCATCATCCCCTCTCTCTCACTTGTGGTCCCCCATCATCACTTATTCATTTTTTTTTACCAGGCGGGGGCTGGTGACTGGAGACCCTATTCCCTGTAAGCTGAGTGCGTGGGTGGTCACCCAGGAGAGATTCAAATGCCGCCCAGTGGGTTAGCAGAGCACCCACAACTGTCAGCAGTTGTTTCTACTGGTGGTGCACATCCACATATGCCTTGGTGCACATAACAAAATGTATTCCATGCATGGATGGAAAAAATTAGGAGGGGACATGAGTTGGAGTGCAGGAGGAGGTGAGGGCTCCAGCTAGGAGTGTGGGCTTTGGGGTGGGGACAGGCATGAAGGGGTTGGGGTGTAGGAGAAGGCTCCAGTTTGGGAGAGAAGGTTGAGGGGTTTGGAGTGTGGGAGGGGTTTTGAGGCGGGGGATTGCATTGGGAGGGGTGAGGGCTCTGGGAGAGACTCAGGGCAGGAGACTGGGGTGTGGGTTCTAGGCAGCACTTACCTCAAGTTCCAACGCTGCTTCCACTGGCTACGGTTCTTGGCCAATGGAAGCTGCAAAGCTGACTCTCAAGGTGATGCCAGCACGGCAGGTTCAAGCAGTGCGCAGAGCCCCCAACATGGCCCTTCCCCCCAGTAGCCGGAGAGACACATTGGCCACTTCTGGGAGCCACGCAAACCCAACTGCTGAGGCCAACCAGACGTTTAGCCGCTTGGTCAGCTGTGCTCACCAGAGCCGCTAGGATCCTTTTTCGATCAGGCACTCGGCTTAAAAACCAGATGCCTGGCCACCCCGCAGCCCACGTCCTTTTAACGGTGCGGTCATTTACCAGCCTGAACTGGTGGCTCTATAGTCCTAGATTCAAAGGCCACAAAGGGCCATCAATGATCCTCCTTGTCTGAGCTCCAGACTATAAAATTTCCTCAGAATAACTCCTGGAGCAGACCTAAAACACCCAACCTTGATTTAAAAACAGTCATCGATAGAGAATCCACCGCGGCCCCTTAATAAACTGTTCCCATGCTTAGTTATTCTCGCTGCTGAAAGTTTACACCTTATTGAAGACGTCTGCCTTTTGTACGGGATTCCTGAGAATTCCATTTTTCCATGTAACAATGGACTTCTACCATTGCCCTTTGTGTTCCTAATATATTTCATATGCATGCACAACCTATGAAGTCCAAGAGGAAGTGACAAAGCAGAATGTTCCAACATAAACCTATTATGATCTGAGTTACAAGCAATCCATGGATCCCTCCCACCTTCCTTCACTGCCCAAACACACCAGGAAATCTGTTCCATGCAGCCAGGCAATCAAATATTGCAGAATAGGCTCCAGGGAGACAGTCCAGGATATAAGCCTGAACACACTCAAAACCACCTTCACCTAACAAGGACTCTCTGCCACAGAAGTAGACCTCATCATGGAACAGGCCACCCCATCTCAACCCAGCCCATCCATGGTCCTGCCAAAGACAGGGGAGAGGGGTCTCTCCCATAGCCCCAATCCAGCCTGGCCCGGACCTGCCACAGCTATAGTAACGGCACCTCTTCGCCCCAGCCCAAGTGCTGCTGTGGGGGGACAGAGCTAGGGGGGAGTCCTCTCTCCCTGTTGCAGCCCCAGGGAAGCCTGCACCCCAAACACCTCATCACCAGCCACACTGCAGAGCTCACATCCCCAGCGGAGTCTTCACCTCCCCTCCCCCCACACACACACCCAGACATCTGCCCCAGTCCTGACCCCTCATCCCTGCCCCCATCTTAGAACCCGCACCCCAGGCCTCAGCCCCAGCTGGAGCTCTCACCCCCTGCATCTCAAGCCTCTGCCCCAACCTCTACCCAGACCACACACATTTTGTTATGTGCACCAATATGAAAGTGATGCATCACACATCACCTCCAGATTAGTGCACGTAACAAAACTCATTCTGCTCAGGTCTGAGAAAAATTAGAGGGAACAAACTGATCTCCATTGCTTCAATGATCAACACGCCTCTCAAAACGCATTTCAAGATCCACTGGTCCTACACATGCCTATCACAAAACGTGATGGTCCTCACCTAGTCCTGGTCTACACCTATAACTCCCCTTATTTCAAAATAACACTACCAAGCCTGTTATTTCGAAATAACAACTCCCGCTTTCCGTGAGGAATAACGTTATTTCGAAATAACGTAATAAAGTAACGAAATAAAGTAATTTCGACACTCCGCTGCTGCTATTTCAAAATAGCTACTCTCCAGAATCATTCAAAGTAATTATTCCTCAATGCTCCCTGGGGCTCTAAGTCGAGGTAGTGCGTCCACATTAAGGGAGCCTGCCACAGACTAATTTCGAGGCTTCCCTGTAGTGTGGCCACGCTATTTCAAAATAGTTATTTTGGGAGTTATTATTTCGAAGTAATTTCCTAGGAGAGAGATGCTCCAGGTGCCCTAAATGCCCCACTATCAACTATATGGATGAAACCAATCACTATGTTCACAAATGAACTCACAGAGGAAAATGATAACAGACAAAACCACCCAGCACCTGTGGGTGAACACTTCTCACTGAGCGATTACTCTTCATCGGACTCTCCTCACAGAAAACCTGCATGACACTTCCAAAAGACAAGCCTGGGAGCTGAATTGTATAACTGTGCTAGACACTAAAATCATGGACTGAATAGAGAAACGGGATTGATGGCTTATTACAACAATCTGTAACCCACTAACAAACTTCCCCCAGCTGCCTTCCCCCTTTCTTTCTTCTCTATGACTAGAGGGGTGTTTGCAGGACACATAACTTTTAATGATCCCTTGAAATATTAACTATTTCTGTGCAACCATCTGTTCCACCTTGTATTTAGCAGTGACACACTGAGTTAGCATCCCAGGCCTGAAAAAAAGAGACCTGTGCAAGCCCAAAGCTTATCTCTGGGTATGTCTACAGTAGGGATGTAGACTCCCATGTAATGGCTAACTAATTAACTGATTAAAGGGGGGGGGGGGGGGGGTAAGCAGAAAAGCTGCTACAGCCCAGCTGGAGTATTCCCCCTTTTCCCCCCACTGCTGGACAGGAATGCTCCCCCCATCCTCACACACACACCCCTGCAGGCGGATACTGATCCAGCCGGACCAGAGAAACTTTGTACTCTGAGTCAAGTTAAGAGCGTGCAAAGTGTTTGCAGGATGGCAACCTAAGGGCCCAATTCCACAAAAAGACTTGCAGGCATAGTCCCTCAATGCAACAATAGTTAAAAGAAACCAAGAAAGACAGAGATTGGATATTCTTAACTCACCGAGACTGTGGTAATCCTTTTTTACTGAGATCTGCCCTTACACGTTCACCTACATGTCTGTAAATTTCCACGAGGCTGTTTATTGCTGCATCTCGAACCTAAATAGCGAAGAAAGAGATTTAATAGAAATTAATCATCTTTTGAAATTTTTTCATATTACTTCCTAAGAGAAGCAAACAAAGCAATGTATCCATTTCTCTGACACAACGGCTCCCAGGATTTTTAGCTAGTAACAACATAGCACTTATTCATTGCTTTTCAACCATAGATCTGAGAGAGTGATAAATATCATTAAACTCATTTCACTAATGAGGAAACTGTGGCATAGAGCGGTGCAGCGACTTGCCCAAGAACAGATGTCAAATCAGTGGCAGAGCTGGGAACTGAGCATAAGTAACCAGCCTCTGTGCATGCAGTAAGTCTGCTCACCTTTAAATTCCACTCACCCATTCATCAAGGATGGATATGTGTTATAAAGGCTAATTATAAACCTACTTTTTCTTCTTTATGACCATCATGGTAAAGCGGATAAACAGATTTTGTAGAACCATGGACCAACACAATGAGTCTGTGAGACGGCACTAAATCGGGAGAGGCACTTATTACATTATCATTTTATCTATGTTGAATTAACAGAATGGAGGGAAGAAGTAATTTTTATATCAGTTGCAAAAAAAGTCCTTCCACATCAAGACATCAGGACCGCTCACTAATGGAAGTACTTGACTTTCTGTTCTTAGATTATGCAGAGACAGGCCAATCTCCTAGTGAAAAATAAAATGCCAAAGAACTACCACGGAAAAATTGCCTTGGCTACCGGCTCCCTCCAGACCCATGATACAGAGCTGGACTATGTCACCGAACAAGGAAAGAAAAAACACGTAAATGCATAGGGCTCTGCGGGTGAGGAGTGTGTGCTCTGGAAGATGCCTGCAATCCTCACCTCCACCCCAAGCTGTGGGGAAGAAATGTCCAGCACTAGCATTAACTCACCCACACTCTCCCCTGCAACACCCCTCCCGCACCCAAAGAGGCAGCCGGCGGAGGAACCCCTGGCAGTATGGCTGCAGAAGTACGACTATCGAGGGGACAACAGCCAGCACGCGGCACAGCACCTCCGCTGCTGCTCACACTCTGCAGCTCTGCTGTGGGAGGATGGAGCTAAACCTCTAGTGGGGTCTCAGCTTTCTCCCTATCCCCTGAGCTCTGGCCTTCCTTCCCCAAGGGCTTTTATGCATTTTTCTCTGCCCTTGTCAAGATGTCTTTCCTTTCCTCTCTCATTCCCTCTCTCCCACTGTACCGCCAGTCACCTCTTTCCCTCCGCCTCTCCCCTCTGGCCCAGCTAGCCCCAGACTTCCACCTCTCAGGCCCCAGCATCCCCTTCTCTCCATCCACGCCCCCTTCCCCTTTTCCTCTCCAGGCTGTTCTCTACGAGTGCTCCTTCCAGCAGCGGGCAGGTGAAATGCTGCGTGGCAGCCGCCCGCTGCCTGAGCCGGCACAGACAGGGAGAGGACAAGTGGCAGAGCCCGTTCTACCCGAGGGCCACCTCTCTACCCTCCCACACCTCGAATTCCTCGCACAGCTGTCTGTCTGCCCCGTCAACTGCCGCTGTGTCTCCGGGCGCAACTGCTCCTCTCGCCAGGTTCTGGAACCAAGGCCAGACTCGGGCTCCTACTGGCCTTCAGCATTCCACAAGAGCTTCTCTTCACAGCTCTGACGGGCGCAACTGCACAGGGCTAGCCGGCTGGAGATCCACCGGGGAATCGGCTCGGCTCTCAGACGCAGAGCGCCTCTAGGCCAGCGATGGGCAGGCAAGGCTAGGAATGGGCCCTTGGTCTCAGTGAACATGGTTAACCACTCCTGGGGCTGCCAGGTTAAACTCTGGCATCCCTAGGCCTAAATAAACACCAATGCCAGACGAGATGAGGTAACATGGGTACGGGACTTGGCTGTATCGATCGTGGTTTCTCTTTACTGTAATAACATAATTTCAAAAAGGTTTTTAATGTCTTTCTGTTCAAATCCTTTCTCCTCAGACTCATCTAAATGCTTAGAACCACACGGCCATACCCAGAGTTTACTGGAATAAGGGAAATTGCTAAAATGACTGCTCAAAAACAGCATTATTTTTTACAAAAGTCCTCCACTTGTGAAAACAAAATCCTCCACAATACAACTTGAATCTTTGGAGCAAGCAAAGCAAAACAAATTAATAAAAAAACTAAACCCCGGCACGTTTCCCTGCTTCTGCTCTACCACACTTAGCCACCAGAGGACAGTGTCGATCAACATTCTGCCAATGCAGCTTTACCACAATTATTCTCAAGGGAAGAAATTAAGCAGAGATAGAGAAAGAAGTGTTATCGGATCACAAGGTCCATCCGTCTTCTCCTGCACCATCCCTTCTCCCCAGGAAGGACAGGAACTAGTAGCCCCTAACTGAGGAAACATCGTTGATTAAATTGACTGCACTTGAGCTTAGCCAAAGATTTAAAAAGATACCGGGCACAGTAATTTATAGGCTTGATTGGGGGGAGGGGGATTTTGGTTTGGGCAGGCCTGGCCTCTCCTCCCTGCTCCACAAACACTGCTCTGGGGAGACGCTGCAGGATATTAGAAAAGCTGATTATGAGATGGACTGGGCAGCAACAGGAGTACGCAAGGGGCGGGGAGGAATTGGACAAATTACACTGCTCCCCTCACACACTGGCTGTCTGCTCTAGCAGTGCACAAGGAAAAGAGAAGAGAGAGAGAGAGGAGAGGGGAGAGGAGAGAGAGAGAGAAGACGAGGCCAAAGAATCTCTGTCTGTCCATTGAGAGAGATCCTGGAGCCCATCTCTCTCTCCTGCCAGAGTGCCTAAAGTCCATCCCCTGCCCAGGGTCTGCACAGCCAGTGCTGGAAATAGGGATGTGGGGGCTGGTGGAGCCCACAGCATGAGGTGGCAGCCAGCTCCCTGGGAGCTTGCTGGCTGCAGAGCCCACAGCACTGGGCAGCTGGTGCCCCGGGAGTGGGGCCAGCAAGGGACATCCCGGGGGTGGCTGCGGGGGAACCTCTCCACCATCCTTCTCCTCCCTACCTCCTACCCATACCTCCCAAGTAAAATGGTTCACCATGGAACCAATAGGATTTTTTAACTATTACTGTATTTATAGATTTTTTTACACCCCTAACTAGAAGGGAGTTTGGATTCCTATTCCCTCTCCCTTTACCAGGGTAACCAGCTCTTCCTCTTAGCCCCTTACAGCAGTGAGGGGAATGCTCTCCGACACCAACTCCTCTCAACAGCTGGGCCGGGGGGAGAGGAGGGCTGTCCAAATTAAAAACCACAAGGCACCTATTCTCCAGCCGACCACCCAGCCCAACACCACACCACAACCAGGGATCCCAGTGCATCTGTCACCAAGTAGGGGAAACACCTTGAGACTCATCCATGAAGCAAGGGGGAGCAAAACTCTTGCTGTGCTGAGAGCAAGGGAGGGCAATTTCCCATGACCGGGAACCAGGAAGTTGCCAAGAGCTGCCCTATCTAACAGCTCTCTCTCACTGCCCTTTCCCTTCCCCACCTTCACTCCTTCTGCTTCCACTTGTGTCTGGTTTCCAATTGGACTGCAAGCTCTTCTGGCCAGGTTTTGCCTCTTTATGGCCTTAGCAGAGCACTTAAAAGAAACTGGGCCCCCCTCTACCTCAAGAGGAGAGGCACTCCAGTAACAGAAATCCCTGTCATGGACCTAGGAGAAACTACAAGTCTGGCCCTGTTGGATCCTCTGGTGAGAAGGGATTTGTCAGAGAGAACAGAACTATTTCCACGCAGGGGGGTAGGAAATGTGTCTCAGATTTTGGTGGGATATTTTTGAGGAACCTCCTTATAAAAACCCTCTAGCCGCACACCACTGCCAGCTCCCTGATTTGGACACCAGGTCAGTTCTGCCACATCCCCACCCCGAAGCAGCTCTTCAAGCACAACGACCACTAAGCAGAGACAGACTGGACTCCTGCATCTCTTTCATGTCGTCTTGAATTCACTCAGATGGCCAGAGCAGCACGCACTGCGGCACAAGGAATTAACAACCGCCGTGATTTTAGACTTTTAGGAAGAGACTCTCTGATTAATTATTTCCATGACACCAGTAGAAATCCAGAGTAACTCCAGTGATTCACCAAAGAGCCACTGAGAACAGAACCAGGCATGCCCTAAAATCACACTGAGCAAAACTAAAGCAGGGTTTTCATAAGATGAAGCTGCAAACTTCACCAATAGGTGGTACTAATCACACACACTCAATGTACCAATCAAAGTTCAGCACAGGGATCTCAAACTCAATTCATGTTATGACCAGTGCCAGTCCTCAAATTCCCATAGCAGGCCAATGTGTACCCCCTTCAGGCAGGGTTCAAGTGCATGCTCTGCTGTGTATTCACACAAACACTCCCCTCGCATGTCTCCTGGCCCTGCCTGCTAGCCTGCATGTTCCCACTCCCTTTCCTCCCTCCCACATGTCCCCCAGGTCTACCTGCCACCTCGGGGCCTGCCATACAGGCGCAATTAATTAACTTTTCCAAAATACTTTGCAGGCCAGATTGGAGGGGGTGCTCAGGCCACAGACTCCTGGCCTGTGGGCCATCTGAGACCCGTTTTAGAGCCCAGCTTATTGTGAGCAGTAATCATACCCCTGTTCCTGCCAGCAAACATGGAAATTAACACAGAGTTTCAACAAAGACTTGCCTGGCTATTTGGATCTCCAAGTAAGTTACATATATGTGGCACAATCTTACTCAGTGTTAAACTCTGAGCTCCGGATCTAGGAGAAAAGAAAGTGGAGAAAGTGCATCAGTATGAATTTTTTTTGTTTGTTTAAATGTAAAACACTCTGATCCAAGCAAGCCGAGTCTATGACTTACACATTGAGGGTTGCAATAAGGCAGAGGCAAATCCCTTCTCTTGTCCGGAAATTCTTGTGTTTGAATCCTCCCAACAGCCTATCCCACACGTACTGCAGAAGACAGAGAAGAGGGTGGAAAGGGAAAAAGGAAAACAGAGTGGGTGAGGTTTTCTTTCCCAGCCCTGTCGCAAGAGATCATGCCTTGGGTTTAAATATAAACTCTGTGCTCACACACAAGAGACTAGAAGGATTCCTGGGTGGAGGGGGCCTCATAGGAAGACTGTATTAACTCACCGCTAGTTAAAATAACACTGGTTAATCAGCACATTCCCACCAACCCCAAGGCGCAGCATCTATGACACCTGTGTCTGCCCTCCTCTAGTGGAGATTGGCTAATGCTCAAACACTCCCAGCTGTGCATCATCTTCAATTAGAGCTCTAGGGTAAGGAAACACAAGTACCAGCTATTTGGCATTTAAACAGTGTGGGCTGCTGTGTCTTTCCCTGCCTTTCTTTCTGCCCTAAAATCTTGGGACAAATCAGAAATGAGGAAAGATGGGAGGGGAACGCAAGGCTTAGAAACCAGTGCTCTGTTGGACAAGCAGGTGGAGCTGGAGAGCATGTTTACTTAGTACCTTTCATTTCTAAAGAATCTTTCCAAACTCTACATGTGCATCACCACTGAAATGGGATAGAGTTCTGTAATAACTGTAAGCAAAGAGAAAATATCGACCAGGGACAAAGCTTTCTTTTTACAGAAAGTATCAGAGGGTCATTAACACCCTTGCAGAATAGGAAGATCCTGGATTATACAAGAGTACTCTGAAAGACCCCCACCCAGTAAACGAGGCTTTCAGTGGATTTAGCTCAGAAAAGGAATGAGTCCATTTCACTTTGCTGGGATTGGAAGCTACAGTTTAGAACCTTAATAAACCATCCCTCCCAGATCTAATTGCATCTGGTGTGAACACGGTTCTGTCTCCGCAATCACCCTCGGAGATTGTCCTGTGGAGACAAGGGGCCATTTAGCATGCACCCATTGTGGAAGGTTTATGGTAAGTCAAATACAGAGTCTGACGTAAGTTCTTTGTGGGAAAATGCAGCATATTCCAAAATGACACATTGCCATACCTGAGGATTAGTAGCTTGTTCCATAATTTTTAGAAGCAGAGCCTGATCCTGCTCCCGCACCGAATCTTTAGCATCTCCCAGCCTGTCAAGTAAGCTTGGTAACACTGGAAACAAAACACCAAAGTCTATCAGAAAAAAAGCTACAGAGTATCACAGTTAAAAATCACACACCCACTTCAGCAAAGCAGAAAGAATTCTGGGACATCAATAATCCACAGTGTTAAAGTGTGCACTCACGCGCCTAATTGCGACCTAGCCCTAGGAGATGCTGAGAACCCAAAATTCTATTGATGTCCATGGGAATGGTCAGCACTCAGAACCTCTGAGGACTGAGATCCTGGCAGTTTTGCATTCATTAAGATGCAATCGTTATAAGAGTGGCAGTCTGTGATCTCTAAGAAAGAAGGAAACAGCACAAGGGACCATCCTTGTAGCACAGTGTGTTAACTAAAACGGGCAACACTGCAGCAGCAGAGTGGGCACCAGAATGAGAATGGAGAACATGAGGCTATTCATGAGAACAGCAGGGGATGGGGAGGAGGGGAGAACTCTCCCAAATAAATCACAGACAAAATATTCACAAAAGCAATGGGGCACTGAGACTGCACTAACGGTTCCCACGCTTTGCAGACCACTGTGGAAATTCTAAAAACCACAGATCTGTGTGGAACCTGTCAAATCCACCATGGAATTTAGGCTGTGCTCATATCAGGAGGTTTTGGGTTGGAGGCTCTGCATGGCATACAAAGCAATAATGGAACTCAGCTTAGAAGCTAGTCATTTAGGGCCCGAGCCAGTCACTTTTACTCATGCTATGAGTGGCAGAAGCTGTGAAGTACTAAACCTTATGATACAGCCTCTGTAGCATATGCAATATTAAGAAAATCATTCAGATTAGTGACAATGAACTACTATTTCTGCTCCCCCATTACAGCTTGGTAACCTTCTTACAGTCAATGAGGTTGCATGGGTGGATGTAAGCGAGGACAAAATTTGGCCATGTATAATTCAGAAGGGCTAACAATCCCTTATACTTTACCTGTGCCTATCTGAGCTTTAAAGCGATCCTGTAGCCGTGACACTAGTGCAGACAGTATGTCCATCCCCAGCAGAACCACCTGCAGACACACAACAACAAAGACAGTGTGTTAGAATGTAGCCAGGCACAACACCTAGGTGCACAAAATTGCATGGGGCTTCTCAATGCAGCAGCAATCCTGGCATAACAGTGCTCATAAAAGTGAAACAACCCTTTCATGCATTGCATAAGCAGTTCCCTCTGCAATGTATTTGACATTTGGACCTGCCTGGCATAGCCCCTTTAAGCAAGGTAGGTAAAGGGATTTTTCAACAAATTGAAACCAGGACAATCCTTATAATCACTTTCACAGACATGTTCTTAAATTATGTATTACATACACATTTGCCATTTATTATATCTGTTATGTTTCCGTTTATTCGTAATTATTGCATATACTCATAATTTATTATTTAAATAATGAATAATAAAACTGGCTTTACTGAGTTTATTATTCAAGTTAAAAAAACTAGCAACGATAAATGGGGATAAGTAAACAGACTTTTTTTTCTTAAAAGTGAAAGTGTTTGTCAAAAGTGTTACTAGGAATACAATTATGATTTTTTTTCTTTAAAGTTTATAGTATTCCTTTAATCCCTTTAATAAGTAATGATAGTTTAAAATACATTAAATATTTTTAAATGCTTTGAGAAATACTACTCATGAAAAGGCACTATCTAAGAATATTATAGTAATATTATTAGAAAGCACTACATATTTTGCAAAGTTCTACATAAATACCAATTAAAAATATATACAAAGTTAGCTCATTAGTAATGTTACAGAACTGCTAATTAATATTATGCTAAGTGCTGTGTATTAATACTTCGTTAAGCATAACAAATTAGTTGCATGTAATAAACTGCCTTGTATTATCAATAAATATTGTTAACTGATTTATATATATTAAATTAGCCTTGCAAAATTCCAGCCATGTCACTCACTTAAGGCAAGTAAAGTATCCCCTGGTTTGTTTAGTTTAAAATATGTCTTTTTAAATAACATGACCCTGGTAAAACGAATTTAGTAAAACTGTGTAAATAATAGATCATTATGTATTATTACTATCATCAGCTCCATGTGTGTTCAAACATCAAATCAGCCCAAAGGAAAATGCAAAACCGGATGCACTTGACCAATTGCTCCTTTGCATGAATGGTGCAAAGTTTGCGGTGAGCCTGCTCATTCAACGCAGGGAAAGTTCGCCAATTGAATATGCAAATATGCACGCTAGGCGGCGCGGTGCATTATGGGTATAGTCGTGTCTATCGGCGAGAAAGTACTAAATCGCCGAAAGCTGACACTAAAAAGACAGATCGAGCCGCTGGACCGTCATAGACTGCGTCCCTGAGGGAGCGCATGAATGAAAAACCGAGGCTCAAAACAACCGGTCCCCACAACCGAAGCAGCTATTCAGAGTGCCTCCCCGCATTCCCACGACGCTTTCTTTTTAACTATCCTTATCTTGGGGTTGCGCTACTGTTCAATGAACGTATAGTGAGAACAGTACTGCTAACACCGGCACAACACATGCGCGCCCACTGAAGCTTCGGCTTTGTGATGTGGTGCAATTTTTGGAACCTACTATTTGGTGCAACCTTTTAATCAATTGTAAAAATAGAAAAATTCTATGGCGTTTATTCTGCCCAATATTTAGTTTTCCCTTTGTTCCTCCTCCTCCTTTGTCTCAAGTCTTTCTACAAGTTTTTTACTATTGTCTTTGTACCCATCTCTGACCCCACAGCTCCACTGCAAAAATAAAACGGGGAGGGGGACGAGAGAAAAAAAAAAAAAAACACACTTTCCCGTTTTCCTCTATACAGAACAGGAAATTAAAAGAATAGCCGCTAGGTGGTGCAAGAATCGTTGCTAAACACTTGCTGACCATTTTATACTCTAGACGGCAGCGTTTTTACTTAATTTACTCCCTTGCAATAATTCCCCCACTCCACTGTAAGCAACACACGCTATTCCCCCCCCCCCCCCAAACATGGATTGGCTCAGTTTATCTATTGGGTGTTGCAAAAGCCAGAACACTTCCGCACTTTCCAAAGATAACAAAGGGACACACAGCTGAGTTTCCATTGTTTGGAATGCTTAATTATACCTACATTTGTAATAAAGCTTCCATAACATTTCTCTTTGCAAATCCCTCCCAGCCGATGTCTCTATTCCTCAAATTACCTGCAGTGCTATCCAGCCTAAGCATTGTGCCAGTTATAAAGCTCAAGTCTATTTGCTTATAAAATGTGACAGTTTACAAAATAAGTCTGAACAATATTCTAATTTAGTATGAACATTCTCTCAACCAAGAGAGCAAAACGTTTCCCATAAGATACAGGCACTGCAAGGATGACAAAAAAGAGATGGCTGTGCTGTGATGATAAAGTTATGTCATCATTACATCAGCATGTGTTATTAACCCCACTGGGAATGAAAGAGCAAGGTGAGGTGGGTGGGGTGCTTGTTTCTTAAATGCAGTGTTTTGCAATTTCTGTCCAGAAAAAACTGCCCAGGCTCCATGTCTCCCTCCTGTTTTTCACTGTTTCTAATTTTATTCCAAATATGGGTCTATGCAAATTATCATCCCAAGAATTATGAGCAACAAGAAATATAAATTTGCACATTCTGGCTCTCATTAAAGATCAACTTTGCAATAAATACTATGGAGTAAGCTAATAAAAACCTCCATACATTGAATCATTCAGTCATCCTCTTTCAAGCAGTGTTTTCATTTTCATTGGCAGTAGCTTATGCTATTGTTGCAGCTGCTTAGCACACAAAGATACAGTGATGAAAGACTGTTAATGAGCATGCTTGCTAGTAGAGACACCACATAATGAGGTAAAGCCCTTTCGGTAATATGCGAAGGATGCATATCATGTTATCATGTTTAAACTGAAACACTGTAAAACAATAATTTTCAGGGAGTTGGACTGGAAAAAGTGCAGGGCTTCTAGTTTAGTAAGTAATTTTTTGTAACTTCCAGCTACCCCGCTCTTCCCTGTTCTGAGTGATCTGAAACATCTCCAAATGGTTAAGTATTTTCCACAAGTTAAAGGGACACCCTCAAATATTTTATAAGGTCTGCTTTTTAATTCTGCATCATTTGCTACATGCTGGGAGCAGGACTTAGAAAGAAAGGGGTCTTTGCCTAATTTTGTATTTGCCCCATATTGGCTCATTTTCACATCCATACGTGTGCACCAGGTCCCAAGTTCTGTACCACTGAAGCAAATGGGAGTTTGCCTATTGACTTCAGAGGGACGTGGTCTGTGCTCATCTTGGCAGTGCAGCAGCAGAGCACAACAGGTTAGGTTCTACATTAAAAGTAATCCCAGTGATCCAGAAACTGCCTTCCAACGAAGGGCTTGTCTACATGCAGATGCTAGGACAGTACAGCAGCAGCATTATAGCATACACACTTAATTCCCCACACACACACACAGTAGCTGAGTTGACAGAACCTAACTGTGTCTTTACCAGGGCCTAGGTAAACTTAACATGTCACAGGCGGTGTGAAGTGTTCGCACCCCAGAGTGACAAAATTAGGTCAATCTAAATTTTAGGTAGAGGCCTGGCCTGAGTGGTAGAATATTCTGGTTTAAAGTAACCCCACAGGATATTTAGACCCTGGACAACACTCACATCTGGGACATGCGCTACATAACAGCGTGTCTTGCTAAGGAGGGACAGGATGCTTGCCATGTGCCACTATCTGCAGAGCACTTGGCACGGCTCAGCTCCAGTGGCAGGCCACGTTCCTAAGGGAGTAAGGCACCAAGCTCATCCAACTTTAATTGCCTTGCAACATGCTTGGGAAAGTGAGAGGAACAAGATTGAGACTCATCCAGTCTAAATATAAAACCAACAATTAACCTTTCCCCCAGCCCCTCCGATCAGACAATGGAAGAGCAACTAAGCCTCCTCGCATTTTCACTTATCTGTATTTCCAATTTAAAATTAGCCTTAGGCCCAAACCACCACAGTAATTTACAGCACTATTTAAAAATCCATCATGAGCGCAACCCAGTGGTATTGTTTGCCACTTATGGGGTCCGGACTGGATTACCACATCTGACCTTTTGCCCAGCTTCCAAAGCTGCTAGAGGCTGCAGGGCTACAAAATCGGGATGTTAAGAAGCATATAATTCGTTAATCATGTAGTCGACAAAAATGTTGTCGACTACATGATTAACTGATAAGGATTAGCACTGAGAGCTACCCCACTGCTCTACAGTACAAGTCTTTTAGGAGCCGCAGCCGGGGTAGCTCCCAGCCAGCCCTCTAACGCCCTCTAAAAAATTTACTGGCAGGGACGGGGAGTGGGGAATGCATGTGGTCAATAGCATTACTCGATAAGCTTATTGGTTAATCAACTACGCTATTATATCCCTAGTAGAAAAGTCAGCATATTCCACCCTGCAGGGTGGTCAACATCTGATGATCAAGGATTTGAAAAGCCATCCGGGGCTGCAAAGACGCTGATTGCAATGGGTAAGATCTTGATTATAAGCCCCATCCAGCCTTCCTTGCCCCATCCAGCCTTCCTTACCCCATCACTTCATCACTCTGTGTCTCTCTTTTCCCTTCTGTAAAATGGGGCTCATGATACCTTCTTCCTTAATAAAGGCCTTTGAGATCCACTGATGAAAAGTGCTATATAAAAGCTAAATTCTGCTAATCTGTCATGGGATTTTAGCCATTGCTGTAGCCGCACGAGTACAATCTTCGAGTACAGACGTGGTTTGCTCTACAGCCATGCAACTTGCATTGGTGTAGGTTACCCCAGCTTACGTGTGACATCACTACAAGTTTTGTCTGATCCAGGAATGAATAACAAACACTGAACAGGGTCCGATGTGAGAAACTGGTGTGCAGAGAGCCTGGCACATGGGGCAAGAGAATGCTGGAAAGTTGGCAACTGAAACAAGTGGCAAGGAGATCATCTTCCTGCCTGTGCTACTTCTACCTATGAATTTCTAATGGGCCCCTCCCTGTGGAACCTAGGTTTGGTCCTGCCATGAGGGCAGGGGACTGGACTTGATGACCTCTTGAGGTCCCTTCCAGTTCTAGCAGTCTCTGATTCTATGATATGCAAATTAATAAATCAAATTTTGGTGTGCAGAAGGCATAGTGCTTCCGAAGGGTTACACCGGGGATTGAAGACTAAAGGAATCATTTCTAGCACTGAAATAGCCTTCTTTCCGGAGAGAAGGCCTGGTCAAAGAGACACGGTGCTCTGAAAATGGCAAGACGTAACCTTTTTGTGATCTCCAGTGGCATGGAGTTCCACAGCCCTCCATCAAAAACACATTGTCATTGGCTTCCACTCTCGGGCCTGTTAGCTGTATTGATCCTCTAGAGAGAGAATTAGAGAGAGGGAAGCAATCCATATCCAACCCATCAAGAGCTCTGAAAGACCTTGTATTTAGGGCAAAGAGTCAATTAGGAGCCAGTGCAGAGCACCATAGACACATCTTCCCATCCATTTATCTTGCTGGCTTGGCACAAGCTTGTGTGGTGGCTGCTGGGATTCCACAAATGTATCAATATTCAGTTCGTGCCAACTTCCCATCTGCTGAGGCTTTTGTTTTTTTAAAAACAGTATCGGCTGTTAGCAACTATTTGCTGACAGTGGACCCTCTCCTGGCTCTCCAACTGTTCACACTCAATGTACTGTCTGCTCCTGGCCATTATCAGAGTTGCATATTCCCCCTGCCCAATGCTGAAAGGTAAAGTCCCCCCTCCTGCTTCCACAAGCTATCAAAAATGACTTCAAAGAACTTTGCAAAATGGCTGCCCTGAAATATTTGGGTGTTACTGAAATGCCTGGAGGCAGCACTACACATGGAGATGACACACAGACTACCATCACTGCAAGTGTTTGCCAGGTGTAGCGGAAACCGATGCTAGGATCTATCATGACTCTGAGTCCTGCTTTGAGGACAAAGGGGGGGAAAGAGAGGGGAACAGCCCAACGTAGAGGACTCAGAGTCTGGTGACCTGGGTTCTGTTCCTCACTCTGCCACCAGCCCCTGCTGTACAACTCTGGGAATTCTCTGTGCCTCAGTTTCCCTTTCTGTAAAACTGGGATAATGGTATTGAACTTTTTACATCTGGATCGCCGAGATCTACCAGCGCAAAGCACTATACATAAAAGCAAAAAATTATTAGGGAAAGGCTAAGATTTTGCGCTTCCAGAAATTCATATGGCTAAGTATCTGAGTAGATATTAGCAAATATAAAATAATAATTAGTAGTCTTTGATAGATGACAGTATAGGTATAGAAAGGCAAAGTAATGACCTTCTTTGGAAAGTACTTGGAGATCTACAAACAAAACATATTACATGAGCTCTAGCTGATGATATCATCATGCCACAAACTATTAAGCTTCCCACCTTTGAGAAAAAATATTATCCTCATTTTACAGAGAAGAAAGTTGAGGCACAGAGTTGCTTATGGCCCACATCTTCAGATGTTCACCACTTCGAGGGCCTCCCTTTCAACTACCCAATTTCATGCAGTGCTGGTCTCATCTTCTGAGATATTGAACATCTCCCCCCCCCCCCCATGTTGTATCCTGGGCACTCAAAAACTTAAGGCACCCAAAATTAGAGGACATTTGAAAACATGAGACTGAGGCTGGGTCTACATACAGCATGTTGCTCTAACTCTTTCTGCCGAGGGTGGCATTTTTTCACCCTTATAGATATATTAGAAAAATGACCCAGTGTGGGCCCAGCTGTAGTGGTATAAAGGTGACTGGTAGGAGGATACTGTTCCCTTATCCCATATCAGAATACCTCCATCCGCATAAAGCGCCTTTATTCTAGCATAACTGCATCCACACTGGCGAGATCACATTGCTTTACCTATACCGTTTGGCTACGTCTACACTGGCAGCTTCTTGCACAAGAACTCTTTTGCGGAAAAATTCTTGTGCAAAAATTCTTCCAGAAGAGAGTATCTACACTGACACGTGCTTTTGTGCAAGAGCATCCATGGCAGTATAGATACTCTCTTCCGCAAGAAAGCTCTGATGGCCATTTTAACCATAGGGGCTTCTTGCACAAGAAATTCATGTTGCCGGTGTACACTGGCCTCTTCTGGAAGAGCTCTTGCATAAGAGGGCTTCTTCCTGAGAGGGAGCGTCAGAGTTCTCATGCAAGAAGCCCTGATTTTCTACAGTACAATGTCAGTTTACTTGCGCAAGAATGCACGGCCAGTGTAGACAGGAGGCATGTTTTCGCGCAAGAACGTGCCAGTGTAGACACAGCCTTATAATGAAAGCAGTACCATTGTTCTAGCATAGATGAGCCATAAACTAGTTGGACCAAGTCATAGAGCAAATCAGTGGCTGCGTGAGGAACAGTAGTCAGGAATCCTGACACCTCATCTCCTTTTATGAGCAGTGGACAGTCTCCATTCCAGCTCAAGGACCAAGCGTGGTACAGAAACTGCCTTCAACAACTATCCAATAGAGACACCAATTTTAGCTGAGGATCCAATGATTTGTCCCTTCACAGAGATCATTCTCCCCAGCAGCAAGAGGGTTACAGCTGTGGCAGTTTTTCCTCTCGAATGCTCCGCCGAGACATTCGTTTTTCTGGGCTAAGAAGTTGACAAGGATCCAGCCATCTGCTCTGGATTTGGGTAAGTGCAAAAAAATTCAATCGCAGAAGTTTAAACTTTTCAGCTGCTTTTCTGCACATATCCAAAATGAAGAGGATGCGAGTCATTCCGTCCACAGCAAGGAATTGCAGTATGGAATGCTGAGAGGACGACACCTTGGAAACAGGGGATTAAAAGGTACCAACAAACCGTTAGTGCACATGAACAGGAGCTGTGCGAACCCTTAGCATGTTGCAGGTGAGTGCGGGGGAGTTCAAACCCCAGCTCCCCACAAACTAAATAATCCCGTAAACAAACCCTATGAATGAATGGCTGCCTAAAACTCTGAAAACTCTCATAAGACTGGGGGCTTCCAAACCAATCTGTAACCCTAGGAGACCAAACACTACACCAGGAAAGCACTCATACTACAGGATCGTCAGCAAGGCACACAAAAGCCAAACCAGGGGTGGGCAACCTGCAGACAGCATGCAACCCACTGGGGCTCCACCTGTGGCCCTCAGACCCCCCCGCAGCTGCCTCCATTCCCCACTTGCCACTCGCACACTAGGACACCGGATTCCCCGCACTTTCCTGCTCCTCCTCCTCCCTCCCAGAGCTGCAACACCTCGAATCAGCTGTTTGCCATGTTCTGCAAAGGGTGGGAGGGGGTGGGGACAGAGTGTGAATCAGGTGATTTGGGTGCTCTGAAAGTGCCGGAAGGGAAGAGGAGGAGCAAGTAAGAGTGGGGCTCCGGTGCCTCGAAGCTCAAGAGGCATGTGGCTGCAGGTGGAGCTCCTATGGGCCGTGGCCTGCTGCATTCCACTGACGTGAAGGAGGACCACTCTGCCGCCCACCCACCATTCCCGGTTGCTAAACAGTTTGGACTAGCAGCGTCCAGATGACCAAGCAAAATGGGGTTTTCACTGTTACTTTCCCAAGCCAAGCTGCCATGTTCTCCCCCTCCTGCTCTATCTCCCAGGCCCTCCCATTTTCAGTTGTCCAGGCTGCCTCTCCTCTTTTGGCAGCATCTACAAGGATCCCAAACATCTCCTCCCCCTACACTGGCCCCCTTTTAGCTTTTCCAGCAAGCCCCTGAGGGTCCACCCTGCACTGCAGAATTTCTTGCTGCAGTTAACAGGACTCCCTGTAGACTCATCTATGCTGCTCCTTCAATCAGAAGAGAAGGATGATGGGGCAAAATTATTTTCAGGGGTTCGTCCGGATTTGTTCCCAAAGCATTCCTGCTACTTTCAGCTTCCCTTCTTGTTCTCACCTTATTTTTTGCTTCTCCATCTTTCCCATTCCTCTCACTTCTGCACAAGGTTCTGGTGCATCCCATTAAGGTAGATCAACAGACTAGATCAGTATTCCTTAAACTTTGAGACCACCAAACAATAATATTTTTTATGCAGAACACTTATGAACATTTTCTTCAAAAAAAAAAAAAAAAAAAAGACAAAAACAAAGTAGTAACAAAAACAAAGAAAAGGTCACATCACCCCTGCGAGTTGTTCACGGAACACCAGTGTTCCACGGAACACCGTTTAAGAAACACTGGACTAAAGAGCGCCAGTGGCGCTAACAGGAAGTAACGTTGATGGGATTCCGCTATTCAGTTTCGCTTCCAGCAGCACAGGATCAATCCGCAACAGCTGCTCTGGGAAGACGGGCAACATTGAGACCAACAATCAGCTCATTTCCCAACCCCCTTCCCGCTCCTCCAAACACGCACCCCCGAGGCTCACTGTTTTCTTTGCCACTCTCAAACTAATCACGGCTTGGATACAAGTGGGAAGTGAAGCCTATAAATTAGGGACTGTTCCCCCACTCCAAAGTTCATGGGACCACCTCACATCCCATCTTCAGGAGAGTCTCCAATTTGTCCCACCTATCACTAGGGTTGCCAATATGTAGACAACTACACAATTAACCAATAAGCCTGGGATTATCCATTAATCCTTTTGACAACACACACTCCCCCTTTTTGCTGCCTCTGTGGGGACAGAGGGGACGAGCAAGTAGGAGCCAGCACCCACAGGGAGCTGGCTTTTAAGCCGGCTCTCCGTGCATGCTGTCTCTGCCAAGCTGTCTGCCTCCCCCACACTAGTTGGCTCCCCCATCCACCTCGCTCAAGAGGCAGCAGCGGTGGGGGAAAGGGAAGGGAAAAACAGGAGGGATCCGACTCTCCCCCCTCACCTGCGTTGACTGAAAGGCAACAGTGTGGGGGTGGGGAGGGTCAGGTGGGAGCCAGTACACATGGAAAGTGGCTTTCAAGCTAGTTCCCCGCAAACACTGGCTCTCAGACACGCCTGCCCCCCACCCTGCTGCCTCTTTATCAGAGGCAGCAGGGCGGGGGGGCAGCAGGCAGGAGCCAGGGCTTGTGGGGAGTCGGCTTTTAAGCACAAGTCTCCGGCCTGCACCCCTCTCCCCGCGTGTGAACTTGTAACCGCTAAAATTTCCAGTGGTTACACATCTATACCAATATCCGATCATTAACATCCCTACCTATCAGGAGACAAAGCGGTGAGGCCTGTTATTGTGTGTGGCAGGAGCTCCAGGAACGGATGGTGAGACTCCATACAGAGATGACTAAAACAATGCATTTAAATGAATCGCACAAGAAAAGCAAAAGCTGATGCAGAAAATTCCTTTAATTTATCAATCCAGTCGAGCTCGATTTCTTCCAGAGGTTTATTTTATTTATTGGAGCAGAGGCAAATCTCAGAAAGCCGACGTGGAGAATGTGTTTAAATGGCAGCAGTTTAAAACAGATAAGTCCCCTGATGGAATATATTCTGGGAACTGCCATCAGGCGCATAAGGGGACCTGGCTCCGGCATAAGGTATTATATGAGCACAGTGAAAACTGAGCAGTCCGCTGTCCTGATACAAGAGCTAGAGACTCAATGGAATTAACAAGAGGAAAGCATAAGGAAGTGCAGCCGAGAACGAACCCATGGACTTCACTGCCACTGAAGGGTCAGCAAAACTACTGGGGCTAAACTTTTGAGAGACTGGATAATTTTATGAGCATGAACCAAAACCTAAGATGACAATCTAGGAAAGACAGACACGTTTTGGGGCATATGCCAATTCTCTACAGGAGCCAGGAAGAATGGTCCAGTGCTTCGGGCACGAGCCTATGACTTGGGAGTCAATTCCTGGATTCAGTTCCCTGCTCTGCCACAGACTTCCTGTGTGATCTTAGTCAAGTCATTCAGTTTCCCTGGGCCTCAGTTTCCCACCCATAAAGCATATAAAGACCTGAGAGAGAGAGACGCCCAGCCATTCCCTGCAACATTCTGCACTGCACAACTGGACAGGTGAACTACTGAAAGGCAGGGGAACAAATCATCTTTTTCTGAAGCATCAGCATGTGTCACTGAGAGGCAATAGCTCTGTAATGAGGAGTAGTGCTTGGCCACTGGGCTGGGGCTACACTAGACTTTTTGTGGAAACCCTCTATTGCACTAATGCTGCTCTCTGGTAGCGTTGCTAGTCGAACCACACTCACAGCTCATCTGGATGGCGTGGTGGTTAAATCCCTGGGGACTGGCTGAGCCGCACCCTGTACAAGTAGCCGGAGCCTGGACTTCAGTGATGGCTCTCACGCATTGCCCCTCCAAAATGGCTACTTAGTGGGGAAAGGCCAGTCAAGTTCAACACCCGCTGCAGCACAACACAATGAGGAGCTGAGACCCCAGCACAACGAGGGGCCCAGAGCATCTGGTTATACGGGGTGAAATGTTATACCCAGCTGTGCTAGCAGGACACTGTCACTCCAGGTTAGTTTAGGAGTTGTGTTTCCCATCTCTGGGCAGGCACAGACACAACAAGCAGCAACGGGCGCAAATGGACCAATGGGCTGATCGGACAGAACCATATTGGGAGTTTGCAACTCAGGCAGTAAGGTAAGCACAAATTTTTATGACAGCTTGCCAGCAGACCCCAGTCAGGACTCCTTGCTCAGGACACACTTCAGATTTCACCACAGTCTAGCCAACCCCACCAGGCAAGCCCAGAGGAGCCTGGCGTGCGTATACATTTTTCTTTACAATGTCTAAATATACAGATGGCACCCAGTCCACCCCCAAGTTAAACAAGACAAAGGTCTCGACCTTTCATTGGTTTACTTGTATGAGAAGAGGTAGAGGTTACAACAAACAGAGGCACAGTTGGCACCTGCTTTGTATTCCCTTGAGGAGTGGAAGTGATGTGCATAGTGCATAGATTATGTGCATAGTGATGTCCCCATTAGCCTTACTCTGCAATCCTCTCCCAAAGGTTTCTAGACATGGCCGCCTTACTTCTTTCTCCAGAGCGGAATGCTTTCTCTGCAGCGAGTTTGGCTGCCACCATTGCCGTAAGCAGGGTAGGGATGTATAGGCTCAGGCAGAATACATGGAATTCTACATCACTGCACAATGCAGAATTTGTGTTATGTGCAGAATTTCATTTCCCCTCCTCTCCCCCGCAGAATTGATGCTGCAGAGCAGCTGACTGCCAGTAGGAACCATTGGATCCAGTAGAGCTCAGCTCCCGCCCCCACCCCCAGGCTTTGTGAAAATTGGCTTATGAATATGAAAATGTGTAACAGACACTTTATACATAACAGTCCATTTTAAAGCCTGTAAGCCATTGAATCTGTGTGCCCTATTTTTGTGCATGTATCTTTCTTGTATGAGAAGTTAGAAATACTAAGTGGGTACCTGATTTATTAGTGCATGTATTCTAGTAAAAGCCATCAGTGATACTTCAGGAACTTGCTGGCTCGGTGATCAAGTCCACAACCTGTGAATTCTTTTACTTCTCCTGTAAGCCCAAACTGTGGTTGGTCCTACAAAGATATGTGGCCAGGTCACCTGATGCTGAAATCCATTTTGGGTTTTGTACTTTTCCACGCAAGGTGAGAACAATTTGAACTGAACACAAAGAATTCCCACCTTGAGCAAAAGGAATATCATAGAATCATAGAGCTGGAAAAGACCTCAGAAGGTCATCAAGTCCAGCCCCCTGTTCTAGGCAGGACCAATCCCAATATAAAGGGGAAAACCAAATAATAGAGGAAGTTGCCAGATGCCAAGAGACCTTCCCACTTAACACCTACAATGCCTGCTGGAAACATCTAAGACTGAGTAGGGGGAAGGACTGGGCCCAAGCTAGGAGGCTGCCTAGCTTGTGAAAGAGACCGTTAGAACAACTGTTAGAGTAAGAATTTGTATGTAACACATTTTCTTAGTGTATTAGAATTAGCTGGCCTGTTTTGTTTAGTTTGGCTTAGTAATGTACTTTGATCTGTCTATTGTCACTTGCTAGCACTTAAATCCTACTCTTTGTACTTAATAAAAACACTTTTGTATGTTATCAAAACCAGTGTCAATAATTTTACGGGGGGGAACTACTGCGCATATTTCTCTTTCATTGATAAAGAGGGCGAACTTAGAGAAGAGGGTGTTGGTCCTCCTTTCAGGGCTGGGTTTCTGGGCATTGTCAGAGGCTTTGCAGTGGAGTCCTCCTAGAGCTGAGCTGCTTTAGTGTGTGTGTTGCTCTGGGTTACCCCAACTCTGTGCTTTGGCTGGGGGAGACCAAAGGCCCTGGCCCAGCAGGACAGGGTAGTGGGGAAGCCCAGAGGGCAGGAAGACAGGCTCAGAGGGTTGATCAGCACATTGGGTGACAATCCCAAGGGGACTTGATCCATCACACAAGGGTTGGAGGTTTCCCAGCAGCTGCAGGTCTTCTCATGCCTTGAAGGAAGACTATACTCAGGAAATGCAACACAAGCCCTGGACCCAGCATTAGGCTGTTTCTTCCTCTGGATCCCTGGGCTCTGGGGATGGAGGGGGTTCAAGTGTCTAGGCTGGGAGGCGGGGGGGGTGCCCAGCAGCTGAGCTCTGGTGGACAGAGTTGTGGGTGTCTGGGCTGCGGGTGGCCCCACAGCTTGCTCTGGGGGACAGGAAGGTACAGATGTGAGAGCTGGTGCAAGCTCCACAGCTGGGCTCTGGTAGAAAGGAAGTATGGGGTGTCTAGGCCAATGAGGCCTCCCAGGGCGAGGCTCAGAGGGATGGGTGGGGGGGGCATGTGGCCATTCCTGCTGGGCTCTGAGGGGACAAAGAAACAGGGGTTTTATTTAACTCTACTCCTGAAGAATTTTTGTGCGTCTGCAACATTGTTTCTGACAGGTACCAAAGCAATTGAAACTGGTGTGATTACATAGCATGATTTTGACAAATAAAATATGCGGGATTTTTCAGAATTTTAAAATAGTATGTGCAGACCTGCTACATTTTTGGCACTGAATTTTTAATTTTGTGGTGCCCAATTCCCCAGGAGGAAAGAGTACACACTCAAATGCACATACATGTTAACTTACAATTAGAAAGAAAGTATTCACCCTTTTAAGTTATGTCAATAATGTGTATAACATTGCCCTCCGTTTCTGGCACATTGATTTTCTGCACTCTTCTCCCCCGCCGTCCCAAACATTCAATGCAGGTCTATTTTTAGAGAACCGAGTTCTCTTTATTAGTTAACAACAAATGCTGCAGAATGAACTGCAGCAGCCAAAGCAAACAAACACGACTTGTCACTGCACGCCAAGCACCATATAATTCACAGTTTCAGGAACACACACAGTCAACATTTATAAATGCACAAGAAGCACTACACACATTCATAGCAGCACCCAACACTCCAGGCCCTGAGAACACCACAGAACCTCAGTCAGCCAGAGGAACATGCTCTTTCAAAGCCAAACTACATAGCCCCTGGACTCTTATAACGGCCCTTGTGTCTAGCGCTTCAAACTGCGCCACTCCCACGGTCTACCCGGGTGACAATTTCTACCCCTTTGCCTCACAAGTATTACGCAGTGCACAGCACATTGGTATAGCCACTGGATATTTTTCTCACTGAAATCTAACCCTGTCAAGCTGCAAAAGCACATTCAACAGTCATTCTGCACCTACAAAGTGGAAAGCAGAATCTTTTTATGGTGCTGTTCAGGAAGCTGGCTCTAAGACCCAGGAGAGCAAAGGGGAGGCTCGGTCCCCCAGAATCACTATTAGCTTTCCAACGGTGAGCAGACAGAAATCCACCCTATGGGGAAAGAACATTCCTGCTTGCATGCACCTTCCTTCCTCGCCCCCACTCCAATCTTGGTGAAGCATCTCCAATGAGTCACCAATGCTTGCACAAACTCTTTGCTGTTTCTATAGCAAGATGGGCTGGTGCCAAAATAGGGACACACTTGCAGTAACCCTACTTGTGCAAATCCATCCACTATGCCCTGCACATGACTGGGAGTAGGAATGTTAAGGACTAGTCAACTAATTGATCCCTTCCCCCCATCCCCTCGCTGCCTCTATCATATAGAGGCAGCAAGGCAGAGAGGGAAAAGAGAGGGTACTTCAAAGCGGCAGGGCCACACAAAGCCTGTACCCGGGCTCCGTGCAACACTGCTCCTTTGAAATGCTGTCACAGCATTTCAAAGGGGCAGCGCCATGTGGAGCCCAGGGTCAGCTGGGGACTCCCTAGCTGACCCTGGGCTCCCTCTGGCATTTCTGTGGAACTCAGAGTCAGCTGGGGAGTCCCCAGCTGATCCCAGGCTCCAGGCGGCATTGCCACTTTGGAATGCCGAGCAGAGCCCAGGATCAGCTGAGGACTCCCCAGCTTATCTCGGACTCCAGCGTAGGCATTTCAAAGCACATCGAGCCCAGGGTCAGCTCTGCATGGTATTTCAAAGCAGCAGCACAGCATGGAGCCCGGGGGCAGCGGAGGACTCTGTGACCCCACTGACCACAGGCTCCATGAGGATGCTTCCGCTTTGAAATGCACAAGAGCCCCCACTGGAACTCTGTGAGCAGCCCAGGGCCAGCAGGAAATCCCGTTGACTCTGGGATCCACAAGGGCGCTTCCACTCTGAAATGCACAAGAGCCCCCGGGGGCACTTGTATATTTCAAAGCATAAGCACCCTCATCGAGCCCAGAGTCAGCGGGACTTCCTGCTGGCCCCAGGCTGCACGCGGTGTTCCGCATTCCTCCTTTGTAATGTACAAGAGCCCAGTGGGGGCTTTTTTACATTTCAAAGGAGGAATGCGGAAGTACCTATTAACTAATCGTGTAGTCAATGGAAATTCCATTGACTACTCGACTAGTAAATTACTTGTTAGCTAACATCCCTAGCTGGGCGTCACAGGAATAACAGGAGATGACAAATGGCCCTGCACACTTGCATGACCATGACCCCTCCCCCCGGTGGCTTTTCCAACTCTAAAATGTTTTCCTGTTGACAAGAAGCAACCTACTGTGGCCAGTTTCCACAGTGTGATTGCTGTGCTAATAAACAAACACAACTATGACATAGTCGGTATCACAGAGACATGGTGGGATAATACACACTATTGGAATATTCAGGGCTTGACAAGCGGCGGCGAGCCCTGCTCACCAGTTACACAGTTTAGCGTGCTGCGCATGCACAGACCGTGCTGCACATGCTCTGACCGCTCTGCGGCGCTGTGCCGGCTTAAAAATCTACTCGCCTCAGGTGAGTAGATTGACTAATTTGTCGAGCCCTGGAAATATTGGTATAGAAGGGGATAGATAGCTCTCTCAGGAAAGATAGGTAGGGAAAAAAAGGAGATGGTATTGTCTTATATATTAAAAACGTATATGCTTGGACTGAGGTGGAGATGGACATAGGAGACAGGCTTGTTGGGAGTCTCTGGGTTAGGTTAAAAGGGGTGATGTCATGCTAGGGGTGATGTCATGCTAGGGGATCTACTACAGACTACCTACCCAGGTAGAAAATTTTAGGGTTAAACTACAGAAAACTTGGTCCTTTTATCTAATTCTAAGCCAAGGTTTAGAGGGCCAACCAAACAGCTCTATTAAATACTCTAATTCCTCAACACTGAACAAAACAGAAGGAAAAGGTATTTTGGGGGAACCTCCTGCACAGAAAGAAAAGGTATTTTGGGGGAACCCCCCCTGCTTGCCTGCCCACAACATTAGAAGAACAGGAGAATTCTCATAACATATGGAGATATACCTATCTCATAGAACTGGAAGGGACCTTGAGAGATCCCCCTAAATGGCCCCTTCAAGGATTGAACTCACAACCCTAAGTTTACCAGGCCAATGCTCAAACCACAGAGCTATCCCTCCCCCTTACAAAGTAATACAAGCAAAAGCAATAAACACTGTGTTTAGAAGACATTAGTTCTTGATTCATTATTTTTATTGGATTCTAAAATATAGAGGTGTAGCAGATGTGAACAAAAGTTGGAGATATAACAAAACTGCTGTATCACAAATACATTAGAACTGTGCTATAGCACAAAAATAGGGGGGAGCACCATGAACAGCTGAAACAAACAAAACACTCCACTGGATTCCTGGATGCGTCTTTTGGGGATTCCTCATACATAGAAATTTTCCCCATACTTTTTTCATAATATGGTTGTGTTTTCTGGCTAGTATTAGGAAACAGAAACGGTCAAGAGTTTTAGAGTGTCATCCCCAATAAAGAACTGGCTTATGGACTGAGAAACACCAAATCTCCTGTTTTGGAATCCTGGTCTAGATACAGTGGAATCAAACAGACTCTTCTTTTTGTTGTTGTTGTTTTTTGTTCTCTCAAGACCCAAACCTACAATCCACAAAAGCAGGCCTGAGCCAATCCCTATTGACATCGATGAAACTCTATGTGGGGAACAGAGACATACCACATAGATGAGCCTGTAAGATCAAAGCTTGTATTTGCCAACTTCAAACCCTGCTAGATGTAACAAGGATAACTATGACATTCAACGTACCTTCACTTCAATAAAGAAATGTTAAAGGATGTGACAGCACCTGACGAACGTATCATGTTCAAAGTTATACACAGCAAGAGCTCTAATTACAAGTTTTTCCTCTCTCTGTCAGTTTGAGCCAATGATAATGCTATTCAAGGGGAAGGTTTGGTTTTTTTTTGGGGGGGGGGGGAGGGTTTACAGTTCACGGGGGCACATACTATTTCACAAGGTCCCTCACCAAAGGCTCTTGTGTAAATTACATGGCCATGGGATAAGAGGGAAGGTGCTTTCTTGGATTGAGAACTGGTTAAAAGACAGGAAACAAAGGGTAGGAATAAATGGTAAATTTTCAGATTGGAGAGGGGTAACTAGTGGTATACCCCAAGCGTCAGTCCTGGGACCAGTCCTTTTCAACTTATTCATAAATGATCTGGAGAAAGGGGTAAGCAGTGAGGTGGTAAAGTTTGCAGATGATACAAAACTGTTTAGGATAGTCAAGACAGAAGCAGACTGTGAGGGACTCCAAGATGATCTCACAAAACTGAGTGATTGGGCAAAAAAATGGCAAATGAAATTTAATGTGGATAAGTGTCAAGTAATGCACATCGGGAAAAATAACCCCAACTATACATACAGTATGATGGGGGCTAATTTGGCTACGACAAATCAGGAAAGAGATCTTGGTGTTATCGTGGACAGTTCTCTGAAAACTTCCACACAGTGTGCAGCGGCGGTCAAAAAGGCAAATAGGATGCTAGGAATTATTAGGAAAGGGATAGAAAATAAGACCCAGAATATCTTACTGCCCCGTATAAAACTATGGTACGCCCACATCTTGAATACTGTGTACAGATGTGGTCTCCTCACCTCAAAAAAGATATTTTGGCCTCGGAAAGGGTTCAGAAAAGGGCAACAAATGATTAGGGGTTTGGAACGGGTCCCATAAGAGATGTTAAAGCGACTGGGACTTTTCAGTTTAGAAAAGAGGAGACTGAGGGGGGATATGATAGAGGTCTATAAAATCATGAGTGGTGTGGAGAGGGCCGATAAAGAAAAGTTATTTATTAGTTCCCTAAATAGAAGAACTAGAGGACACCAAATGAAATTAATGGGGAGCAGGTTTAAAACTAATAAAAGAAAGTTCTTCTTTACACAGCGTGTAGTCAACCTGTGGAACTCCTTGCCAAAGGAGGCTGTGAAGGCTAGGACTATAATAGAGTTTAAAGAGAAGCTAGATAATTTCATGGAGGTTAGGTCCATAAAAGGCTATTAGCCAGGGGATAAGATGGTGTCCTTGGCCTCTGTTTGTCAGAGGCTGGAGAGGGATGTCAGGAGACAAATCACTTGATCATTGTCTTCGGTCCACCCTCTCTGGGGCACCTGGTGCTGGCCTCTGTCGGCAGACAGGATACTGAGCTAGATGGACCTTTGGTGTGACCCAGTACGGCCGTTCTTATGAATAGGAGAAATTCCTCAGCGAGGAAGAGACAGGGAGGAGATAACATTAAGGATCAGAGTAGTAAAGAGGTGGAAAGCGTGAGAAAGGCAGGGCACAAATCCTTAATGCCACTTTCAGAGTACACCTGAAATGAGAGATTAAATCACTGCCTCTAACTCCATAATGAACACTTGCAAGGAAACAAGATAACCCACTTAACAGCCAAAAGAAAACAAGCAACACTACATCTCCTCTGGACTTTCATTTTTTCTTTCCATAAAATGGGGCCAACACTCTCGTCCTGTCTTCCGGGGACATGGCAAGGCCAAACACCAATGTGCCTAGGGTGCTTTCAGATCCTCAGCTGTAGAGCTGCAGAATATTATTAATACAGTAAAATTCCAATAGTCCGGCATCCAATTGTACAGCACTCCTGATAGTCTGGCATCAAAATGGCAAGAGCCTAGTGAGTGAGCTTCGGCAAAAAACGAGTCACAAGGCAACAGCGGCAGCAGCTGAACCGAGCGAAAAGGGTAAAAAGGGTTAAAAAACCTAAAACAGTATGTACAGTAAAAAGGGTTAAGAACACTTTATATACAGTATTTATATATATATATAAAAACACCACCTTATAGTACCTCCTGATATTCCGGCATATCCGATAATCTGGCACTACCTAGGTCCCAAAGGTTCCGGATTATCGGAAGTCTACTGTACTGAAAACCTGTCAAGGCAAAATCTAATCCTATTTCTTGGAAAGAGGTATCTGAACCATCCCAAAACATCGCTGTAGTCTGCAGTGTTGGGACAATGCCAGCATATGGTTAGTTTTAACTGAATTAAGGACGTAAAAGGCATTTCTGCTCCCCCTCGCCCCCCATCCCAGCTGCCTCTACATCAGAGGCAGCGGGGGGGTGGGGGGAGGCAGGAGCTGGGGGAAGTCAGTTTATAAGCCGGTTCCCCCCAGCACTATTTCCTCGGTGGGGGCGAGGAGAGGCAGAGCCACAGAAGAGTTAGCCACAGAAGAGTTAGTGTAGGCCAGGACTGCTTAGTCCCAGCTCACGCCGCCCCCAGAGGCTAACCCTACTGCGACTACGCAGTTTAAATTTATTAGGAGCCAGGCTGCTGCTGCCCGGCTCCTACTCCATTTACACTGCAGAGCCATAGCAGGGGTAGCAAGCACCTCCCCCCTTTTATCGACTAATCAAGTAGTCGATGGAAATTCCATTGGCTACTCGATTAGCTGATTATCTGCAATTTAACATCCCTAAACTAAAGTTCATCTTAATACAGTCCATACAGGAAAAAGTCGATACAGGACTATTTGGGGCATATACTTCTCCATTTTAACAGATTCTCCCCGTCTCCTTCATTAACTGAAGGTATTACAAGAATATGCATGTACGTAATTCTTCTTTTTTCAAACAGATTCAAGCCAGCGAAGATGAGACTATACCTCTTCAAAAATATCAGATGAATACAAAGCAATACATTAAGGGTACAGCTGTTATTTATTTGGAAATTGTTGATTAACAGATTATTTGAAGATTGTCACCACCTCTTTCTTGTGTTTTAAGAGAGTTCAGGGTTTGTCTTTCCAGACTTTCATCAGCTGTAAGTAAAAATTCAGGCTTTGTGCTTTGAACTCTGCCGATTCTTCATGGAAAACTGGAATCAAACATTAGCCCTCTGTCTCAAATTCATCCTACTTTGAAGGAACACAACATTAGGCATTCATGCTCACCATGCATTCCTAACTTTTGATGATTGCCTCCAGACCTTTAAAATTGACTAAAATTATATTAAGAAAAACAAACTATTTTCCCACTGAGCTATTTCAGTCTACCAGGTACATTATATGCTCTTTAAAGAGCTGCATGATTACGTGCTAGTCTAACCAATGCCCTTCTGGCCCCTTGGATGAAATGGCTCTTTAATAACCCATGAACATGGATGCTGTGTTTATAGTTTAGAACAAGATACAATGGTGCTGTATCTTTTCCATAAAGTTCCTTTTATGTGCCAGATAAATGGGGCTAGAAGCCAGGAAAAATGTTTATCAACTTTTTCTCCCCTTTCATTATTGCTATTAGTGTGGTTATTATTTGTTTGTTGCCATACCCATAACATGCTGGGCAAAGCCCAAACGTAGATGCAGCACTGTGGTCCCTCCGCCAAGGAACTTGCATTCATTCTGAAATATTTGCCCATAGATTGTTAAGTGACATTTACCATCGCAGTACATGACACGGGGTACACAGCACAGACATTCAACAGCCCGGTGAAGTACAGAGGAGGGTACTTTGCCTTTTTGTAGGAGGGAAAACAGTGGCAGAGAGGTAAAGCCATTTTGTTGAAGGCCACCCTGGTCACTATAGCACTGACTAGACTGGTTTATCCAACCCCATTGCACATGCGGGAGTGGCCTTCCCCAGTGCAAAGCAGATCATATCTCAAACTAGAATCATAAGGCTGGAAGAGACCTCAGGGACCCCCAAACTAGATCTTAGCCAGGATCATCATGGAGATTCAGGCAGGGTACTAGCATAGGGAGATGGAAAAGATGATAACTGGACATAATCAGAGAACAAGGCCAAAAAGCAGGAGATAAATAAGATTTTGCACTTTTGAGATCTTCCGGAATGAAACACAGAAAATCTTATGTAATATCCGTGTGGGGAAACTGAGGCATGCCTGGAATGTGGAAGGTTGTATAGGAAGTCTGTAGCTGGACCAGGAACAGACTCCCAGTCCCATGCTTTAACCACAACACCATTCTTCAGCCCCAGACCTGAGCTTGGTTCATTTTTTTCATTAGGCACTAAGGAGAGGAATCTGCCAATTGGGAGGCAGGAGGACTGTGCCTAGAAACCCCTCCTCTAGCCAGGTGTGTTCAGGGGTCTTGGCATTTCCATTGGTAGATAACAAGATGGTCCTGTTTCTCAGCCGTGACAGACAACTTCCTCTTTTAAAGGCATTACTCCTGGTAGGACAGTAGCTCTGTTCAGCTCCTATGCCAGTTTCAGCAACGGCTGACTTGGGGACGCCTGGGGCAGAGCAGCTGGGGTGCTGCTGGGTTGCTCCAGTAGTGCCACTCCTCGGCACTACTGGACCAACCCAGCAGCACCCCAGCTGCTCTGCCTCAGGCGTCCTGATTCAGCCGCTGCTGAAACTGACCAGCAGCAGCTGAATCAGGACGCCTGGGGCAGAGTAGCTGGGGTGCTGCCGGGTTGGTCCAGTAGTGCCCAGAGCGGCGCTGCGGGACCAACCGGCAGCGCCCCAGCTGCTCTGCCCCACGGTCTACAACAAAAGCCTGGTCTGCTGGGGGGGGGGGCACACTAGCTGCGCCCCCCCCCAGCAGACCAGGGACACGGGGAGCAAAGCCGCAGCGGCGGGGTGCCTCGCCTCTGAGGCTTTGCTCTGGCGCGGGACCAGCTTTGCTCCCGGTGCCCCTGGTCTGCTGGAGACGGTCCCCAGCAGACCAGAGGCACCAGGAGCAAATCCGCAGCCGCGGCGGGGTCCCGCGCTTCTGAGGCTTTGCCAGAGCAAAGCCTCAGAAGCGCGGGACCCCGCCACGGCTGCGGGTTTGCTCCCGATGCCCCTGGTCTGCTGGAGATGGTCCCCAGCAGACCAGGGGCACCAGGAGCAGCTTTTCTCGCCCCGGAGGTCGAGGTGGCTGACCGCTGCCTGTGAGCTCCTGGGCGAGAAAGCCCCGTTCGTAAGTGTGGATCCGACATAAGTCGGATCCGCGTAAGTTGGGGACTGCCTGTACCTGGTTTCGCACAATAGGGACTTCTTCAGGGGTCCCTCTGTCTCTTTACCCACTGACTCTTCCCTGGTCACATGTCCTCCAGCGAGAGGGAGGAACAAACCTTGTACCTAACTGTCACCGGATCGTTCACCTGGAAACTTGCCCCTCCAGGTACCGAATCAGCTTGCCAGAGGCAGAATTCTGCACCAGTATCCCAGTAACCAAAGTCTCTAGGGCAGCAGCCACAGCATTGACACAGACCTCAAAAGGGAGTTTCCCAAGCTGAAGATTCCTCTGCGGCTCAGATCAGGCTCTCCTCAGAGCCCAATCCTGCTCCAACTGAACTCCAGGCACATTTTGCATTTGACTCCAATGGGAAAAGATTCGGGACTTGAAAAAAAATGCACTTTCTTTACTTAGGACTTGATCCTGAAAAGTTCCCAGCACCCACACTTGAAGTAAATGGGCGCTGAGATCTCTTGGGATCAGGCCCTTAACTTATCCTGGAAACACTCATTAGCAAAGAAAACAGCAGATTTCCTGTCACTAGGAGGGTCCAAGCTCAGTGAGAACGCTTTGGTCAGGATCAATCCCACTAAACAGCTGTGCAACAATATAAAACCGTGGTGCCCAACCAGTTCATAGAATCATAGAGCTGGAAAAGACCTCAGAAGGTCATCAAGTCCAGCCCCCTGTCCTAGGTAGGACCAATCCCAAGTGAACTAGCCACACTCAACCAGCCAAATAGCCACATGTGGCTAGCGTGTTGGACACCACCGCCACAAAACATCTCACACTTCTGACAGTTTGATACCTAAGAGCAGCAACAGGTTGTAACAAACTTTTAATGATTCATGGAAGCTTTCATGTGACAGTACGCATCTTCCTGGCACAGACGATACAGATCGCTCGTTAATTACAGGGTGCAAGCTTGGGTGGCAGGAATGAACTGTTCCACGTCCCTACCGATTCTCTGGTGAACAAATTGTGCTGCTTTGTTGGCAAAACCTGCCCCTAGAGCAAGAACAAACCATGGTCCATGCCCAACACCGCAGCAGGTTTAAACGAAGGTCTGATTCTACACTGATTTAGTAAAACTAGTGCAAAAGGTTGTGTGGATTCTTCAAATCAATATAAACTTGGCCATAAACGTGTCTTGTTTAAACTAAGCCCAAACAAGTCACTCAAACTGAAATAAGATCTACACAGGATTTTGCATCAGTTTACATGAACTGGTTTATAATCTGATTGAAGCTAAGGTGGCACCGTTCTTGTTTTTAGAAGTGACCTCAAGGTGACCGTTAAGCGGCACAGACTCAATAGTGGACTTTAAACCCCACAGTGCTGGGGTGTCCTTGGTCACACCCACCTCATCCCCAGCTGCAGACTCCGAAAAGTGGGATATGGCCAAGGCAAGTAGGGACGTAAGCAACTAGTTGAGTGACTACTTGACTAGTTGCTTCTCCCATTTAAAAGCCGGTTCCCCCCAGCACCACCTAGGCAGTGTGGCGGTGGGGGAGAGAGGAGGAGCAAGCCAGGACTGTTCGCCACCGGGACCGCTGCGGCTCTGCACTTCAAATGTAGCAAGAACCCATCGGGCGGCTCTTAATACATTTAAAAAGCACAAGCACAGTGAGTGGGACAAAGCACGAGCCAGGAATCAGTCCGCACCTGGTCCCCCACTACACCTCTGCCTCTCTTCTCCCCTCCCTCCCCCTCCATGGAGATGGTGCTGGGGGTGGGGGAGAGACCAGCTTTTAAGGTGGCTCCCCCCAGCACTGGCTCCTGCTCTCCTCCCCCTTGCTGCTTCTGATAGAGGCAGCAAGTGGGGGGGAAGCAACTAAACTCAACAGTCAACTAGTGGCTTACATCCCTAAGCAGGTGTGTGGGAAATTCCATCAACTACTTGATTAGTTAATTAATTGATACTTAACATCCCTAAAGGCAACTCTTCACTAAGCTGATCCTCATATACAACCCCATAGGGCTAAAAATGTGACAGCAGCCCAGAGGCAGCAAATTAGAACATCAGGAGGATCTAGGGAGCAAAACTACTTTTACAAACTTTTCTCTCTCCTATGCTTTAGATGGTCCACCCATCCATAATGTTCATACACCTCAAAAACATGAGTGGATTTATCTCCTAACATTCCTGTGGCATAAGGCAAAATTATACCCATTTTACAGATGGCGAACTAAGGCAGAGAGAGATTAAGTGACTTGCCCAAAGTTACACAGTTTGCCTGTGGCAGAGCTTGGAACTGTACCTTGATTTCCAACATCCCATCTAGTGCTTTGCCCCCAGAATAATCTTGCCTCAACTCCCCGGATTCTGCTCTGTGCACTTGGGTTTGCAATAGGGATGTTAGCGAGTAGCTGACTACCTGATAAGCATAAGCTTATCGGATAGTCGACTGGAGTATCGATTACTCGCTTCCCCCCCCCATGAGAGGCAGCAAAGGGGAGGGGGCCAGGAGCCCATACTGGGGGGAGGAGCCAACTTAAAAGCCAATTTCCCCCCCAGGACCGGCTCCACGGTGCCACTTCCACCCCCCCACCCCCCCCACACACAGCTCTATCAGAGGCAGTGGGGGGTGGATAGGTGAGGCTGCTGCGAAGCAGCCTCTGTCCATGGCGGGCTCAGGCTCGCCATGAGCAGAAGCCACACCAGTGGCAGCCTCTGTGGGGGGCCAGCTCCCCACTGGGACCCCCGTGGACAAAGAGGGGCTACTGCCACCAAGCAGCCCCTGTTCGTGGCAGCCCAGGCCAACCGCGTGCAGGGGCTGCTCCAGCAGCACCCTCTGACCGCGGCCAGCTCTGGCCACCGCGAACAGGGAATGGTGCTGAAGCAGCCTCTGTTCATGGCCGACAGGGCTGGCTCTTACTACATTTAAAATGCAGAGCAGCAGCGCAGGTGACTCCCGGAGACAGAGCATGAGTCAGGACTGCTCAGACCCAGCTTGAATCGGCTCCCGGAGCTACCCCCACTCTGCAGAGCGGTCCTTATCGACTAATTGGGTAGTCAATACAAACTGTATCAACTACACGATTAGTCAGATAACCGCAATTTAACATCCCTAGTTTGCAATCCCCTGTGCTAACCATTAAGCCGTGTCTCAGCTGATGTGTAGTAAGCTGCACTACCCTTAAGATTGGTGCAGAAGCAACTGAATAATGTGTTCCTGCTGCTAACTATTCTTTGAATCACAGAGTCAGAGACCATTAGGACACATTAATCACCACAAGCAGCCTCGCCAGGAACATTAATGGATTTTACTCACATCAAGTTACCCTATTGTCTACTCATCACAAAACCCCAGTCAGGGGGAAAAAATGTATCTGGCTCCCATTTCAGTTTTAAAAATTCATGCGCAGCCTTTGAACAATCTGCTGCCTTCTCGCTCTCGAGCATTTTCCACACACAGATGAACAGAAAGAAACGTGCAACAGATTCTAAAAGGACCCGTTTGGGAATTTGTCAGAGTTCTGCCACTTTCTTGTTTTGATAATCTAGAAGACCATAATCTGAGAGCAGGGACTGTAGTTTCGTGTTATTTTCCTGTAAAGCTCCATGCAACTCGGCAGCAAAATAGGAGCAACGAAAGAAATCAATGGCTCTATGCGAACGCCAGTTCTGGAACCACTCTGTAAACATGCATGATGGTTACTCTGATGTACACAGCAAAGCTTGCTCCATTCCAGTGTTCACAGAAGTTTGCTCTACAATCTAATTAACTGAAGAACAAGGGAGCATTTTGCTCGATATCAAACATGGACTGGCTGTGAGCTAGATTCAAAGCCAAAGTCTTCTGTTTTAACTGCTAGATCACTCTCCTGCTGTTATCCATTGAAACTAAATAAAACATACCAATTGCTCCTTTGGGGATCACAGTGGCAGAGGGTTTGGCTGGCTGGGGGGCGAGGGGGGGGAGGGCAGAGAGAAGATCAGTAACAAGATACAGAGCCTGCCTTATTCCTATAGCAACAAGGTTTACCGGATGGCAAAATAGCACATCTGTTATTTCAAAAAATATTTTGAAATAAAGGGCGGATTATGTAGATGTGGGGTAGCATTACAGACTAAGATGTACCCTTACAGACTAACACGGCTACCCCCTCTGAAACTTCCAATTATTATTGTTAACATCCCAACTCAGCCCAAGAGCTGTTCCCACCTGATGGCTTTTCAGTGCCGACATGAATTCAGTTGGATGGTCTCAGGTGGACGGACAAGTGGGCTCATCCCATCACAAAACCCACCATCAAAACGGAAGCGACACACACAACAGGCATGTGAAATGCATCACTCTCTCAACCCTGATCAACAAGCCCTGCTTGTGCTGCCTCTGCCCGGGGTTTGCCTCTCTTGTGCATAGAGGGGCATCAGACTGGCTTCTGTTGCCAATGCCAAATTCATGCTAGTGGTCAAAGGAGATCAAGAGATGAGTGTTGGAACCTAATGCAACAGAGGGACCACACAGACCAATGCCATGCTGATGTCTGCTATCGCCTGCTCCCTGCCTGCTTTCCTTCTTTACACCCCTTTGTTGGAACTTCCTTAGAATCTCACTTGGAAAGTTGGCTAAGCCAAACAGAACCAAGGCACCCTTACATCCATGCATGGAATTCATCAGGCACAACTGTGATGCTCAGGGCCCGTCCTAACCAATTGGTGGCCCCGGGTGAGCGCCCATCTCACCTGCCCCTAAGATCAGGCGCCCATCTCATGATGTTTCCCAAGGCTGAGAGGCACCTCGTCACCACCTGGTTGATGCGAGTTCCCAAAGCAGACCAGCCACTGGAGGAGATCTTCTGCGCATGAAGCAAACCCACTGCCAGCTTACTTCTCAAGTGAAAGATGCAGAGTTTCTCTCTAGGGTGGCCTGCACTGAAAATTCACATCCTCATAGCTGTCTCAGGGGAGTGAAAATCCATACTCTGAAACAGATAGTTATGCTCAACTCCCCCCCAGCATAGGTACAAGGGGCCAGGGAAAGAATTCTCCCGTCACAGATAGGGATGTCACACCAGTGAACTGGTGGCCCCGCTGGGCTGGAACAGCCCCATCAGATGTCTTCGGGGGCTGCTCCAGTCCAGCCGTACCCACTGAACCATGGGTGGGGGCCCTCCAGCCTGGCCAGAGCAGCCCATGCCCAGGGTGGGCCTGGCCAGTTTGGAGCATCCCACGCCTGAGGCGTGTGGCCACTCCAGTGCGCTGGGCCCGCCACGTCAGGTGGGAGGCCATTTAAGTGGTTAACTGGTTAAATGCGACATAACTGATTAAATGGGATTTTACATCCCTAATCACAGAAGCACTACAATAGTACAGCTGCTGTGTTTCAAGTATAAATAAGCCTTCGCCTCTAAAGTTACAGGAACGTCCCACCCTCCCTCCTGTCTGTGCTTTCCTATCCAGAGTCTCCTCACTTCGCAATTACTCACTCAATTAGCACTGTTGCTCAGACTGTAAAGGGGTGCCCATTGTGAACCATGCAATATTCAATTTGCATGTGAACAGACAGGTAGATCAACATCTCTTGCCCGTCATGTGAAGAAGTGGGCTGTGCCCATGAAAGCTCATGATACCATCTATATGTTTGGTTAGTCTTTAAGGTGCTACTGGTCTATTATTGTTTTTTTAAGTTTTATCTCTTGCCCTGTTTCTCACCTTTCCTGGCGACCCACCTGGAGTCACATGGACCTTAGGAACATAATTTTCACATAACTCCCTTACCTATTATCCATATACACATTTCTCAATGATTGTGAGGACCTGGATCACTATAACTATGCAGACAAGCCCTCACTGGAGAAAAGTGCAAAAGAAAACTGCTTTTCCCGGAAGCTAATCCAGGGCAATGTGCACTGCTTCTGCTCCCCAGCCAACTCATAAACACTCATTTCCGGCACAGCTCCCCCTAGTTTAGCAACCTGAGAGATGGGCTTTCCCCTAGCACTGCCCTATGCAAGATATAGGAGAGCCTGCAATTGCCTCATTTCTTGGCGCGCTCTGGCTGTGAAGATACAATACTTTTGTTTCTGATGGGGAAAGGAGCGACTGGGTCCCGTTCTCTCTGCCGGAGGGCTGCGTACTGACGTGCCCAACTCTTTTTTTTGCTACTAAGGCCTTTTAAACTGGATTCTAGATGACATGGGCTTTGTGAACAGGGAGAGCAGAAGAACAGACAAATGGCTTTTCCTCCTTCTACCCACTTTTGCTGCTCCACTTTCATACAGCATTAAGAGCCCCTCCCTTCTTCTGATGCCACCTTGCTGAGACACTTCCATTCTTTTCAAAGAGCGTTGTGTGTCATATATACATTCAGCAAGAGGGGATCGTACCGGATGCCTGGGAAGCCCCCTCCCTCAGAGTAACAGCATATACAACAGGCTAGTCACAGTAGACTAGGCAGAGGAAGCTACCTAGATTATCAAGTGAAACCTAGGACTTCCCTTCCCACTTGTATTTTGCCCACTGGGGTTCCAGGCTTTTCCCTGTAAATGGCCATGACAAAACCACATCTCAGGTTCTGCTCTCAGTTACGCCACTGCAGGCTGGGAAAATACTAGTTTCCCAGGAGCCCAAGGGCTCTCTAGGCAAGTGAAAGCACCAGGTTGTCAGCTGGATGGAGCCAAGGGAAAGGCAAAGTGGCTACAACAGCACCAGGCTGCCTCAGGAGCAGAGAGCTGGCTTTTAAGCCAGCTCCCCCCAGCACCAGCTCCTGTTCCCCGTCCCTTGCTGCCTCTGATATAGAGGCAGCAAGGGGGGTGGAATGCGAGTAGTCGACTATTCGATTATTCTTTTACATACCTAAGTGGGGACGGGCTGGGGAGGCACTGTCTGACCTCCCTGTCCAACTTCTTAGTTTTCTTCTGCTCCATGAGCCTGAGAGAGACTATGAACTTCTCTCTACATTTGAAATGCTACTGCTACGCCACTGTGGGGCTTCCATAAACACTACTACTCTGACAGGTTGCCTTCTCCCATTGGTGTAGTTAATATACCTCCCCAACAGGCTGTAGCAAGGTCAACAGAAGAGTTCTTTTGACAGCCTAGCACTACCTACACTAGGGCTACATCAGCAGAACTACAATACACAGGATTATGAATTTTTCCACATCCCTGAGCAACGTAACTGGGTCGACCTAACTTTTTAACTTCGGCCAGGCCTTTGCTAGCTTCAGCTACCCCAGTGAGAGGCAGAAGAACAAGGCTGCCCAGCTGCTTTGGGAGGAGGGACTAGGACCACTAAGCCCTGGCTCCAGTTTGGTTGCCACCAGTGTGAAAGATGAGAGGACTCAGAATCACGCAGACAGGTGGCTCCTACATCACCACTGTAACTGTGCACAGAACCTGGTCCCAAAGCTCCATCCAGTATGGATGGATGCTTTGGGGCAGTGGGCTGTAAGAGAATTGTCTTGTGGCTACAGCTCAGGAACAGGCGTCAGGAGACTGCTAGCGCTTCCGTCCCACACAGCGTAAGGAAAAGTTCAGTAACGTTTGCAAGGCACTTTGTCGTCTTTGGACGGAGGGCAATACAGCAGCTCAGACAATAGTTTGCCGTTGGGTCAGGTGGTGGATTATAAAGTGGTATGAAAGGCCAACATAATTATAAAATATTGTTGATTATTGTCCACCTTCCAAAGTAATTTTTACTTCTTTTTTTGATCTGGCTGCAAAAGATCCTTTCGATTTTCTTGCTATCATTTACTATGCCAGTCACATGAGCAGTGAATCTCCTAGCGATGTGAAGGGTAAGCCTTACCAGCATGCTTACTCGGCAACCGGTTAATCAGCGGCCCACCCCAGCTGAAGCAGTCCCCCCACCACAGGATCCTACCCCGCCAAGGTTAACTGGTTAAATATATTCTTTCACCTGTTAGCTTTTTTAATTTACATCCCTAGCACTCACAACTAGATTTTATGCTTCTGTTGATGCTGCACTGGCAACCTGTCTACACTGCCAAGTTACTGAGCTGAAACTCGCTGTGCACAGGGGGTGATTTTTCACTCCCTTGAGCGAGAAAGTTTTGGCGCAGCAATTTGCCAGTGTAGGCAGGCCTTTTAGGCTATGCTCAGGCAACACTAAAAAGTTGGCCCAGCTGTGTCACTCGGGTGTGGGAAAAAAAAAAAAAAACACACACTGTGCGGCAACATCATTACCCAACTATTCCCCGCGAAGACAGTACTGGGTTGATAGAAGTATTCTTCCACTGACCTAACTACTGCCTCTCGGGAAGGTGGATTAACTATGGCAACAGGAGAATCCCTCCAGATGCTGTAGGAGTGTGTACACTGAAGCACTACGGCTACGTGAAGCCACAACCGATGTCTATACTTTGGAACCTGTGTCAGGATAGTAGTTTAGACACAAGAGACTTTTTGTCAATGTACGAACACCACCTCCGTAATGTGAGCTATACACAAAAGTAGTCTGCTGTTAGCAAAATTCCATCTACAGTAGGGGCTCGTCTACACTAGGGGCTCGTCTACACTGGCCCCTTTTCCGAAAGGGGCATGTTAATTTCACAGGTCGTAATAGGGAAATCCGCGGGGGATTTAAATATCCCCCCGCGGCATTTAAATAAAAATGTCCGTCGCTTTTTTCCGGCTTTTAGAAAAGCCGGAAAAGAGCGTCTACACTGGCCCCGATCCTCCGGAAAAAAGCCCTTTTCCGGAGATCTCTTATTCCTACTTCAAAGTAGGAATAAGATCTCCGGAAAAGGGCTTTTTTCCGGAGGATCGGGGCCAGTGTAGACGCTCTTTTCCGGCTTTTCTAAAAGCTGGAAAAAAGCGACGGACATTTTTATTTAAATGCCGCGGGGGGTATTTAAATCCCCCGCGGATTTCCCTATTACGACCTGTGAAATTAACATGCCCCTTTCGGAAAAGGGGCCAGTGTAGACGTAGTCTAGAGGTTTTGTCAACAGAGCTGTGTCGCTAGGAGGTGTGTCTTTTTCACACCCCTGACCAACATAGCTAAGGTGGTATAAAGTTTGAAATAAGAAAAAGAAAAAAAGCAAGTGATCACTATAAAATTCAACAACGAAACGCTGAATTCTGTAACAATAAAGTAAATCAGATTAGTTAGGTTTAATTTTCTACTATGCAGGGTTAGCCTTGAAGGAAATATCTTCCCTAAAAAGAAGCATCGTGTAAGTCATTATTCAAATGATCCTTATTAACTTGCATGCCAATTACATTGTCACAAACGCTGTTACAAAAAAGTTTCAGAGTTAAGCCTAAAGAAACTGAGACATGCATTAGAATTATTTTAAATGAGCTCAGGTTGCTCATGGAACGGAATTATTTGCAGTGTGCTATCTGCAGAGCAGCTGCTGCCTGCAGTCCAAATCCTGGTTCAAGCGAAGTCTGTGAGCTTTGCCTCTGATTTCAATGGTGCATCACTTGAGTCACTCTTCAAATGACCAGAAATTCAGTCTGACTGCCTTTCTGATCAAAGCAAGCAGCTCCCAATACCAGATTTCCTTCTCTCAGCTTGGAGATACAGATCTTCTGAAACTGCTGCCAGTTTTGAAAGGAATAGAAAAAAAAAAGGAACACGCTATCGGTATTCCTCACCCGGGATCTCTGAGAGTCTTCTCCTTGAGCGTCCATTGAATTTGGGTTTTTCGCTTAACTCCTGCCTTGTGGAGCACTCTTACAGCAACTCCTCAGCCCGTCTTCTCTTTCCCTACACTCTCACTCCCCGGGTTACCTCACCCATAAGGATGGCTCACAAACCTGTCTCTCCTGCACCCCATTCACTTTTGGCATCTCCCTGACATATCCCGCCATGTTAGAAATGGAACAGTCCGTTTTCCTCCCTCACTATTCCACTCAATGCGTTATCTGGGAAAGGTTTCAGTCCCTACCCAGGAAGCTTTTAAAAAATCCTGTTGCTTTTTCTCTTTCTCCCTCTCTCTCTCCCCCCACCCTCCTCCCGCCCTTCCCCCCTCTCTCCAGGCCACCCCAAAATGTTCCACCATAACTTGATCCAGCTCTCAGACTTTCCCCCACATTCAGTACCCAGTTTAGAAGCCTGTCTATCACCACTCAAATCCCTGCTTCCCTGCTCTCATCTCCCCCCATCACCTCCTTAGCCCCTGTCCTCTGGTCACTCTGCCCTTACCTGCTCATTTCGCCCTTCCACTTCCCACACATGTTCCTGTGGCTTCTCTCATGCTGCTCTCACACTCTCTCCCCTCCCCAAAACCCCCTCCTTCAGCTTCCCCCATGAATCCCAGCTGTGGTGCCATCTGTCCCTCCCTCATGCTTAGGGTGTGTTTTGTTTTGTTTTTTAAACTATGACAATTACAGGCTACATGCCCTTAGCCTTAGCATTAAGCCTTTTATCCTCCATCTCTCTGTTTGTAATACGTCAGCATCCACAGGCCCAGTCAGGACTGCAGGATGCACCATCCCAGTGACACACGAACCATGCAACGTGTGCGCAACAGCCCATGCCAGAAGAATGGACCATTTAATTTAAAACAAGCAGCAGCAAGTAGGTGCAACAAACATATGAAGGCAATGAGGGAGCAGGAAAGTAACACAGATACACAGACCAGCTAGAAACACCGTTCACAGGTTTTGAACCATTATTTTTTTAACATGTGTGAGCAAAGATAGATCAATCATCTCAGTAATACCTACTGGCCACCTGCCTAGTCATTACCCTTTGCCGTTTACTGTAGACATCATGGTAGAAGTACATCTTGAGAAGGGATTTGAAGACATGGCTTTATAGCAAGCTAGATCTAAATCTTGCAAATTCTCTCTGCATTTCCTCTCCAGAACATGACCTTTCCTATCCACCTGCACAGCTAAAACTCTTATCCAAGGTCTCATCTCACCGCTCAATTAATGCAATATCTTCTTCCATGGCCTTGACAAATACTATCTTGCCACACTCATATGCATTAAGACAGCTGCTGCAAACATCTTCCTAAGCCTGTTGCTTTGGCCATGTTCCCTCACCACCACCACCACCCCCCTTTGCATCCCTCCACTGGCTCCACCCTCTATCACATTAAATACAAGCTGCTTGTCTTCACTTATCTCCAGCCTATTATCTCTCATTCTCTAGAAAGATATCATTTCCTACACAACCCATGATGCCAGCCTCCATCCCCTCCCCACACCCCCGCCAGGTACCTCAGTGCTGCCTCTTAGCCTTGAGAGGAGCTTCCCAAGGCTACCTCACCACCCCCTCAAAAAACCTCTCCTTTGGCATGACTCCTACCAACAAACTTGACAACTGTTAGCTCCTGGTGTGCTGAGACCACTGCCCATTAATGCTGACTTGACCTGCTTTGTTATTTCCCTGTTCTCCCCAGTCTGTCTCCCATCTTTTCTTTGGTTTTACACTTACATTTTAAGCTCTCTGGAATAGGGACCATCGTTTTGTGTTTGTACAGTACCTAGCACACTGGGGGCTCGGTCTGTGATGATGCTCCTAGGCACTATAGCAGTACAAACAATATATTACAGCAGTCTGAAAGAGTGCACCACAAATAACACTATGGAAGAGACCACAGGTGCTGATGAAAGATGCAAACAGGTGGGTGAGGCTGCCATCATTGGAGGGGGACTGGGTGACACAATCAGAAAAAGAACAGATAAGCAGAGGTGCACAGGCTCTTAAAGGGGAACAAGATGCTTGTATTGGACGCAACAGCAGTGTGACTGACAAGCCGGGAAAATTATCTCAACAGCAATGTTCCGCATGAACTTGAAAGGGTGGGGAGAGGGTGTCAGGTCAGAGGAAGAGAGCAGAAGTGGCATTTTTAGCTGTCTGGACAGAAGGAAAAAACCAGCTCTTGGAAAAGTTCCCATGGCCCATTCCATCTTTTCTCTTATTGAAACTGAGTAAAATTCACTAAGAGGAGCTGGATTTTCTTACTTGTGAGCACCACAAATGTGCAAAGGCATCCCATAATAGCAATTTACACAGAACTCTACACTTGACAGACATATACAAGCAAATAAGAATGGCCTAATTCATTATATAAACCTCATGAGGAAACTTTCTGCAACCCTAGCTAGCATTTGAAAGTTGTGAGCAGTTAGTTTTCCGAACTGCAGTGATTTATTCTGCTTGAGTCTCCTTCTGAAGCCTGTGCAGTGCATATGTATACATAAACGAGTGATATACAGTAACGGTCCCTTGACCCCTCAGTGTACAATGCAATGATCCTCCTGTTACTGATTTCTCAAATAATTAGGCTGGGCAGAATTTGATTTTTATTTTGTCTCATCTTGGTGAATGATACTGATGTTTATTTTTAACATTTTTCTCTATTAAAATTTTCACATTTGTGAGGAAATAATTGTCTGCCCCCCTCATAATGGTAGCAGACTTTAATATTGAAAACGTTAAACCTTTATAACTTTAACACACTAAACTGTCAACACCATATGACAAAATGTACAAAGTACATTAAATCAAAGTTCTCAAGCCACATTTTTCTTACTTTACCTATTTGTAAATTTCAGTTATTCTCTTAGTCTGTTTGGAAAGGATACCATATGAGGAGAGAGAAATAAAACTGGACTTTTCAGCTTAGAAAACAGGAGACTAAGGGGGGAGAATATGACAGAGGTCTATAAAATCATGACAGGTACAGAGAAAGAGAATAAGGAAAAGTTATTTACAAGAACTAGGGGGAGGTCACAAAATTAAATTAACAAGTAGCAAGTTAAAAACAAACAAAAGGAAGTATTTCTTCACACAACGCACAATCAACCTGCGGAACTCCTTGTCAGAAGACATTGTAAAGACCAAGGCTTTAACAGGATTCAAAAGAGAACTAGATAAGTTCATGGAGGTTAGGTTCATCAATGGCTGATAGCCAGGATGGAGAGGATGGGTGTCCCTAGCCTCTGTTTGTCAGAATCTGAGAATGGGTGACAGAGAGGAATCACTTGATGATTATTGCCCACTGTCAGAAGACAGGACACTGGGTTAAATGGATCTTTGGTCTGACCCACTATGGTCATTTTATAAGATCATCATTGGTGTTGGTTTGTGTGCACATGGTACAGTTGGCATTTACTGACATTTACCAATAGAGATCTAATCCTTACAAGCCTACACATAATTAAACAGGAAAACTACACTGCTATCATGCCTGTGAGCTTAACCGGGAAAGGAGATGACTATTGTAGTACAGGAAGTTCCCGGGTTACGTTCAAGATAGGGACTGTAGGTTTGTTCTTAAGTTGAATTTGTATGTAAGTCGTAACTGGTACATATTGTAGGGGAAACTCTAGCCAAACATTTCTCCAGAGCTCAGTTTTATTTTCCCACACCTCACTTCCCTCAGTCCTTTATTCTCAAGTTGAGGTGTCTGCTGAGAAAAGCCGCTCCGCTTCTCCCTGGTCTGCTGGGCGTGAGGGGGTGCTAGCTTCACATCTCCATGGTCTGCTGGGGGAAGCAGCTAGTGCGGGGTTGGCTCACCCCATTTGTAAGTAGGGATCCGATGTAAGTCGGATCCATGTAACCCGAGGATTGCCTGTATACACTGCAGGATCATTCTATCCACAGCACTGTAACTGTACAGACACAGGAGCATGCATGCACATATGCTGACTGGTAACTATGAATCCTCATCTCAGGACACAAAAAGGATGCAAAAGTAATAGTCCTAAAAAGCAGCAAAACTCAAACTGCTTTTTCTTATTCCAACATAAAATAGTTACAGAATCGATGCATTTCTACCCAGAAGTTCTGACTTCAAAAGAGCTTGCCTCAGACAACCATCCTGCTGATACACACACATGAATGAAAACACTTCCAAAAGATTCACCTCCAAAGATGACACGGTTTGCCTCAATAAACAGCCAAAACACACAAATGGTCAAACATGAACTCCTCCCTAGACTGTAAAGGGTCGAAGCTCATGCCATAGATCATTTGATATGCAGTTATTCCTATATTTGCAATAAGGACTCCAGACAGATATGTGACCTCTATGTCAGCTGCTATTAACTGGGTGCAGAATCATGAATACTCAAGCCAGCGTGTATGTCATTTCTTTTCTGGAGATGTGCTGGAATTTTGTTAATTTGCAAGGACTAATTTAATTAGCAGAACATATTTTTCTAACTCAGAACTTATTCACACAGAAGACACCCGTTCCTCAGACGACCCCGAGTATGTTAGATGCAAAATACACTATTCCTGATAAATGGTATTACTGTACTAGGCTTTCCACCTTTGAAGACTCGGCAATAGAGTACTCTCTTACACCTTTATGGCAGCAATGCCATTATTAAAGTTGTAATGTTACTTCCACTTCCTGGGCTAGAACCTGCCAGACCTCACACGTGGAAGCATCTTCATAGGTTTACATGGTACCCTCTACAAAAGAAAGAGCAGCAGAATTGGGCATAGCAAACCCTATTTTTAGACATTTATACAATTCTCCAAAAAGTTGCTTATGGAGGTGAAAGTTCCTACATCTGGGCCCAACACACTACTTTGAAAAAATAAAAAAGTTGTTTAAGGCCCAATTCCTGAAGTCCTTCCTCAGGCAAGACTCCCAGCAGCATCCTGAAAAATTATCTTGTTTTGCCACACTTGGATAACTGGGATTCTCTGCTCTGTGCATTTCATAATTTTCATTTCTCCCTCGTGATTACATTTAATTCATTGAGCAGTGAGTTCTAAAAATGTCGAACCTGGCATGGCTGGAGTCATTATCCCTGTGGTAATTGCTGCTCTTCAACGTGGCTGGCATGTCCCTGTAGCCCCTGAGAATGGCAGAGCAGGGGGGTCTCCACATGCTGTCCTTGCCTGCAGATACCACTCCTGCAGCTCCCATTGATCAGTATCGGTGAACCGTGGCCAGCAGAAGCTGTGGGCTCAGTGCCTGTAGATGAGGGGCAGCACATGGCTCCATAGAGCCATCGCTGTACATGCCAGCTGCTTTCAGGAGTGGTGCAGAGCCAGGGCATAAGTCTGTCTTAATTCCACTGCTCCACCACCCCGAAGCTGTCTCAGTTAAGTGGTGCCCACCCAGAGCCTGCTCCCTGAACCCGTCCCAGCCCTGAACCTCCTCCTACCCCCAATCTCCTGCCCCAGACGTGAGTTTCCCTGCATCCAAATTCCTTCCCAGAGCTTGCACTCAAAACCCCTCCTGGACCTCAATCCCCTGCCCTGGGCTATGACTGGAGACCCATTTATACTCCAAACCCGATAGCCCAAGACTAGATCCTGAAGCCCAAGACCAAAGCCTGCACCCCAACCCTCTCCCGCAGCCTGGTGAAAGTGAGTGAGCAGGGGGAGGCCTCGGAGAAGGGGCGGAAAGGAAGCGGGGCAAGGGTATTTAGGTTTGAGGTGGATTTTACACTGCACTTAAACTGAAAAAGCGATCTTGTGGTTAAAAAGGTTGGAGACCACTGCGTTACAGTGTTGTGTTGTCTACTGGCTACAGACTGTCCAAAATCCTAAAAGACCCTGGAGTGGGAGAGTCAGTCCTGACTGACAAACTGTTTAATCCTCTACTTTGACCTCCCTTATGAAACAAACTACCTGGAAAATTTGCTCGGCCCCGACAATGTGGACAAGTTAAGCTTCTCTGGGCATGTCCAAACTATCCCTACCTGCAAACCTCAGAGAACATGTGTTATTCCATCAATGGAAAGGACAAGGTTGAGCCAGAATCAGGCCTGCAACCTCATAGAGCAAGCCTCTATCCCAATCAGTTTCCAATTCAAGGCTCGGGTTCTCCAAAGACTTACGCACATGCTAAACATTAGCCATGTGTGTTAGGCTAAGACCTAAGAAGCCTGGTAAAACACAAATCAGTAGGAAGAAGGAAACAGCTGAATAGGCGCATTTTTATTTACATAATTAGGATGTGGGTAGCTTTGGGGATATTTTGTTTTTAAACATTATAATTGGATAAAACCAGAGGCAACAGGCACCAGTTGCTGGCAAACTCCGTCATGGTTAACAGGCGGCATCAGGTGACGACAAATGTATTGTGATTTGATGGGAGAGAGAAGAGTGGCCTTAAGGAAGGAGTTGGGAAGCACGCTCCATGCAGAAGGAAAAAGGGGTAGAGATGTCTGCGGAAAATGACAAACAGGTGGGTGAAGTTGGTTCTGCTGTGGAGTGGAAAAGGGTGGGGAGGGGTGTCACGTGTCAACTGAACATACTGTATCTGGCACTGAATGAGACAAACTCCAATTATCAGGAAGCTCCACAACTCCATTTTTATAGTCACCGATCAGTGTAAAACGGATGAACAAGTCATTAATACTGGGTGCGAAATCGTCCTTTATTCCTGCCATCGGGGCTAAACGCCACAGGTCATGACATCTTGGTTCCAAAGCGGCGTGGTTTTAGGGGGAGGAGGTCCTGCCCTGGGTTTGCTTTGCGCTAACCACCAGTGGAATCTGAGGCCCACAAGTCAGGTATGTGACCAGGCATTTAGAGGAATGCTGAGTTTTACCCCACAAGTAGCTGCATTTCAGTGACTTCAGTACCTAGTTTTAGTACCGGTTTGTAGACCTCTTTGGGATCCTCTGGGGTGTTTCATTTAAAACAATGAATAAGCTCATGAATCAACAGTGTCCATGCAGTTGTCTTTAAGGTAGCTATGCTGTTCTGACATAATCAGCTCTGCAAGCTGTCACGGAGTTGGTTGAATGGGAGCATCAACATAGGAACACCTGAGGTACTGTTTTCCTGTCAAATCACTAAGTAGGCATTGGGGGCTGAAGAGTCATCTCTTACTGACAGATAATCTAAGGGCTTGATCCCAAGAGGGTTTCAGCACACACACAACTTACCATTGCAACAGGCCACCAGATAGAGCAGTGGTTCTCAAATTTCACTGTACCACGACCCGCTTCGGACAACAAAAGTTACTACATGACCCCAAGAGGGACGACTGAAGCCAGAGCCCACCACCGTAGACAAAGCCTGAGTTCCACCTGTAACCTGAGCCCTGCTAACCGCACTGAAGTGGTCAGGATTGGACCCCGAGACCCAGCAAGTCTAAGCCAGCCCTGGTGACCTCATTAATACAGGGTCGCGACCGACTTTGGGCTCTCGACCCACAGTTTGAGAACCACTGGATTAGAGCAACATTCTGTTCCCAAGAGCTCAACCCTATCCAAGCCAGGAGAGCAGAATGTATCACCCCTGTCTGGAAGCAGACTTGTACTCTGTTTCAAAACCAGGTCTCGAAATCGCCCCAGCTTCCTCCAGGATTTCACGGGCTACTGCCACCCAGATACGCTTTCACAACACCTTGGCAAGCAGCCGAAATGCACCGAAAGATGCTGTCAGGTCTGCTCAGAATCACAGCCTGTTTTTCCAGCACCTCTGCCACGGATGTGAAAGCTACAACACGTTAGTACCCAATCATGATAATCCTCACTCACGCCCCTCCCCATCACAGGCAGCAACCTGACGAAAAATCTCCTTGCTGCAATACACATTAGTCATTAACTGGGGAGTTAAACAGAAGGTCTGTTTCATGACTTGGTTTAATAAGCAACTCTTGTTCATCCTGAATATGAAGGGCTAAAGCCAATATTTAATCCGCCCTGGTCCAGCTGCTAGAGCTCCAGTTCACTGCATCACACCCTCCCGACACTCCTCATACTATTGATACCAACAGATAATAGCTGCACCATAACTGGATCAGATTTCTGGGGAGAGTCATAGCATTCAACAAACAGCCTGGACCACAAGAACCACACCAGCAGCGGTGGAAGGAGAACTGACTACACCAACTGGTACACAAGCGTTTGTGGAATGTCCAAAGGAAAAATACATTGAACCAAACACTTGTTACCTCTAGCATTAAGTGCCCACTTTGGGTACCTTTGTAAATGGAGGTAAGGAAAGACCATGCAGTAATCTAGTGTAGCCAAAATGTAGTATTTTAATATTGGTATCAGAATATAAGTATAACAATAGCAATAAGTCCTATATAAGTCCTAAATCTGTAGGGGAACATTTTAACCTGCTGGTCACTCAATCATGCATTAAAAGTAGACACTCTTCTACAACGGAATTTCACTAACCAGCTAGAGAGTGTCTGCAAAACGTTTTTAAGTTTTTCCTGTTACAGACTAATTTGGCTACCCCTCTGAAGTTGCAGAACTAGAGTTTATCTTCAGATTTGACACCATTACCCTGGGCCTAAACAAAGCCATTAACTGGTTGGCACATTACAAAGCCAATTTCTCCTGCTATTAACATCTGCATTTCCACAACAAAAGCTATGCATGGGACAAACCCAGCCCACTTAATTAGCCTCATTAGCATGAGTCCTATAATTGCCAGGTAATTCTTCTGGTGTTTATATATAAAAATACATACACACACATGCCCACGTATCTTGGTTTCCATGGATGGTGGGTGAAGGCAGGGCTAGGGGAGGCATGTTCCTTGCCCACCCCTTCTATCTAGGCTCCACCCTCGTGGAAGCCAACCCCTCCCCAGCACGTGGCCGCAGCATCCCCAACCCCGGAGCATCGGGAGGGTGGGCAGTACACGGCCCCAACCTTCCTTGCTCCAGAGTCTCTAAGGTGCCACAGGACCACTCGCTGTTTGTAAAGTTACAGACAAACATGGCTACTTCTCTCAGATTTTTTAACAGCCATCAAAGGATAACTATGGAAAACCCTGGAGATTGCCACTGCTTAAGGATTCATGATTGCAGCATGACATTGCACAACCCATAGACTCAAATGGGAACTGGTATATCAAATGGGATGCTTTTTGCCTTAGGACTCTGCAAGCCAAGCCTCAGAGCTTCGAATCACAATTGACAGAACCCAGCTCCTCACTCATGTTCAAACTAATTGGGCAATAGACTGACCTGATTCACAGCCTGGTAACGAAAGGACATCTGCAGGACCTGTGTGGGCAAATGCACATGCTGCTAGTCATGCTAAGCACGGCGTATTGCCCTTTCCCTTGAAAAAGATCCTGTGTGCTTCTTATAAGCATAACACTGGAACGGGTCATCGTTGTAGCACAACTGCCAGAATTTAACAACAAAAAGTGCATTCGCTCCAGAATAGCTTCTAAGAGCAACTCAAAGAGATGGCTTATCTGTAAAGCCCTCAGCCTTCTCGGAGATGGAGTCCCACCTAGTCAGCTAGCAGTCCTGAGCAAGAGCCTGAGTTTGGTCAAGAAAACACTCTAGAACAATAGTTCCCAATCTTTTTTAGGCTGCAGACCGGCAAATTCGTTCAAAAACTTTTGGCGGACCGGCACTGAAACATTAATACCTATTCATTTTGGTAATTAATTTTAAGCAGTCACGTGTTATTTTTACATTGCATCTGTATGCCCACAATACATGTCATTGTGTGGATGGGAAGATCAAAATCATACACTGTGAAACAGATGGCGTGCTCTGCAGAACAGTTCTGGTTTTCGCTAGTTTTTGGAGAGAGGCAAAGGGATATGGCAGGCAGGGCCGGAGAAGGGGGCTGTGGCCAAGAGGAAGAAGGGAGGGAAAGAAAAGAAAAGGGGAACCAAGTCAGGGAGAGGCTGGACTAAAAGCAGCGGAGTACAGACTCGGGCTCGGAGCTTAAGTAGATCGATGGTGCAGGTAAGCGTAAACAAAGGCCTCAAGCTTCCGCTTTAGAGGTGATCATGGATTCATGGGTTATGAAACCTTCAGGGTTGAAATAATTCAGTAGGTCCTAGTGGTTTTAGTCTTCATATATTGTTCAACACCCAAAGATTGAAGGGCTATCGACTACGACTGTCCATAAACCCTTTGCAATCTGCTCTTTCTACAGAGTCAATTCTCTTCACATGCACAAGATACATTAAGTACATCGACCAAAAGATCACAGTTCATAGTCTTAACACAGTAATTATTTCCTTGAGTCAAAGTTTTGTCCATTGCATTTCAACTGGAAAAAAAAAGTCATGAATCATGATGTGGAAAGTGTACGTGCTTAAAGTGAGCAATAATTCATTAGCACAAGTTATTTTAATGGACAGCAGTTTTAACTAAGCCTGCACCATCTGTTATACCCCTCAATTACAAAGGCAAACAAATAATTTGCAAAATACATAATTAAAGAGACATGTAATTTAGATGTATGGGGTGTTTTTTCCTATTCAGCTAAGCAAAACCTTGTCATGTTTCAGACATAAAACAAGGTGGAAAACTGTTCCCTCTACCACTGTAAGTCTTTGCCATAGCAAATAGAAGTTCATCATATTTCACTGTCTGTTATTTTATTTCTGAAAGTATGATGCCCTGCCACTAATGATATCAACTGGGAGTTTGATTTTTTTTGTTTTTTTTTTTAATCAGGAGCTCCGCACACCAACAAATCAACAGCAGGATCTTAGTACACAACTCAGCATGGCTCACATCTTCTATTAAATACCATATATTCTGGACTTTATTAAAACAGGACACGCTATACAGTCATTTAAAACAAATGGTGCATTTTATCAGAAATAAGACTAAGAAGAAGGGAGAACTTTGCAATCAAAACACTGCTGAAATAAATTGCCTAGCTTCAGGTGAGGGAAGGAAGGAAAGTAAAAGGGAAGGGCTGCATCTTCTCCACAGATACCCCCCCTCTGAGGACTTAGATGTTCAGGGGCAGTACTTTTCCCTTTGTGCCACTTGCTTGTCACAATAGCTCCGCTAGTGATTCAGAGCAAAGTATTATGGCAGCCGTCTTTGCTGCCTTGAAGTTGGAACCTTTGAGGACAGCTGATACCTCACTAAAAAGGAGAAAAGCATTTTATTTCAAAACTATTTGAATTCTGCTATATTGAGTCCCAATTCTGTGGATAATTATGTTAGTAGCAAAAACCACACTGGCATGAATAGGGATAGGATCAGGTCCCTGGTCTCCATTTTCTTGAGTGTGTGGTATTTGTTTTTAACAAGATCATCTGAATAACGTTTTTTAATTTTTCAAGATGTCCTCTGCTTCTTCCTTTAGTTGAATCCCTACATTCCTAGCACAATCCAAAGGAGTTCAGAGAATGACATATTTAGCTGCAAACACAGGTGGCCTAAACATGCTAGCAACGGTCACTATTGCACTGTAGCATGCTGTGCAAGAATAATTAGATGTGCCCTTTCCGTGTAAAGGACTTGCACAGAAATAGCTTGACAGAAGAATTGCAGTTCAGTGTAACTGTCAGTTTTTCGGGAGGTGGATTATCTACACAACTCCTCCAGTTGACACCACCTCCACCTGCAGCTCCTGGACCCTGTCTGCCTCCGATACCCACGCACCTCTTGCACACTGGGGCACTAGAGCCTTGCACTTCCTACTCCTCCCTCTCCCTCTCAGACAATTCGTGGTGCTGCAAAAATGCTGATTCACACCCCCACACCATCCCCGCTGCTGTGGGCCATTGAGATAAAGGAGGACCGCTCATGAGACCCACTCACTATTCTTGGTTGCCCACTGCTGACCTACATTGAAGCATTGCAGCTGTAGCAGTTTAAATGTAGACACAACCTAAGACTCCTGGCTCATTTAAAAAAGGCTAATAAACAGCCATTAGTCCGTAATAACGTTTGGTTGATACAGACTGGCTGTTGAACCATCATCCTAAGAAGAATCCAGACAATGGAGTGGCTGACTTTTATTGACTTTATTTATTAATAAATTAAAGGAGAATAAATGTAAATAATGCAAATCAACACAGGTTTATGGAAAACAGTCTGTCAGACTAACTTGATAAATTTATAATCTCTTAAAAAAGATAAATATTTTAGCAACAATAGACTGACTTCTAGGAGACATTTAACTTGATACCACATGAAATTCTGATTTGAAATCTAGAACGATATAAAATGAACATGCTACAAAAATTAAAAGGATTAAAAATATGGCTGACTGATAACTCAAAATGTCTGTAAATGATCAATCATCTGTGACAGGGTGTATTTCCAGTGGCATCTCACAGGGACTATTTCTTGGTCCTACCCTATTTAAGAATTTTAGCAATGACCTAGAAGAAAATATAAAACCATTACTGGTAAAGTTTGTAGAGAACATACAAATTGTGGGAGAGTAAATAATGAATAGGACAGGTCATTGATTCAGATCCGGATCACTTGGTAAACAGAGCACAAGCAAACAAATTGTGCTTTGATATGGCTAAATATGAATGTATACATCTCGGAACAAAGAACGTAGGTCATTAATACTGAATGGAGGACTCTCTTGGGAAGCAGTGACTGAAAAAGATTTGGGGGTCATGGTAGTCCCATGCAATGGTCCTTTGTTCCAGCTTTCCTATGCTGGGTTTTAGATACCAGCTAGTTCACATGTAATTCTCTTTACACAGTAAGTTATTAAATATGCAGTGTCTCTGTCCCCAGGATATTCATCAGCGGAAGCCTATGGTCTGTGTAATCAGATTCCTAGGTCTACAAGTTGCAGCAGCATTAATAGCAATGCCTGTTAGTGGAGAAGAGGCAGCATTGGACAGGGTCTCCAAGTGCCTTGCTTCTTGGGAACATCTTTCATATTTCCTTTGATATGAGATTATCAGACATCATGAATTGCTTTAGAGTGTCTTCTTCCCTTCAGAAAACAGCAGCTCACCATGAACTGCTGGGACTGCAAGCCATCAGCACAAACAAGGGATGCAGCAGTCTGTCAACTCACTTGTAGGTAGTCCTGCCGATTAAATAAAGATCAACTTGGGATTTACTTACGCTCTTCCATGCACGACACTTGTATCGCCTTTGACTGAAGCAATGCACTCCCTTCTCCTAGCCACCTTCTCTTTTTTGCTACAGCCTTTGGAGAAGGGTGGTACTGTATGTTAGCTGGCGCCAAGAGGAAGGATTCCACAAAATACTGAGTGGACGAGGCCAGAGTCTAAAAAACTGCTTGAGCACAGTTATTAGACAGTGGAGGCCTATGCACTCCAAAAGGAAACCTATATCCTCTCTTTAAATAGATTTACTCTTGTTGTGTCGTTGGCAATTGGGACTCATTGTTTTGAATCCTGAAGCGGACAGCCTTGTGAAAGTCACTTAGCCTGTGTGTGCTGATGTTTCCATAATTACACTGGATGGCTGACAGACTTCGCTAAGAGCAATACTGGGCGCAGGCCACAGCCAGGAGTAAACTAAGCATACTGTCTCATGCCACCGGATCAGTGACTCAAAGCTCAAGACCTTCTTTTATTAATGAAACGTTCAGTAACAGCGATTCTGAATTTCAGTTTCCATATAGTCTCAGTCATAAGAATGGCTATACTGGGTCAGGTCCATCTAGCCCAGTATCCTGTCCGCCGACACTGGCCAATGCTTGGTGATCCCAGAAGGAATGAACAGAACAGGGAAATCATCAAGTGATATCACCCCAGTCTTTGCTTTAAATAGACACTTCCAGACTTGGGGATGGAGCAAGAATGAGAGAGAGACAGATACACTAGAAATACTGGCTTCTTCAACTGTAGCCAAACACTCCCAGTCTAGATCTCCTAATGGCTACTCTATGGAAGTGATAAGTAACCTGCAGTTATTTAGAAGAGTCCCTGGATTTGATCAAATATCAGGAGCTCCTAGCCTCACTCACACCTAGTTCCCCCTGCAAGTAGCACTGAGCAAAGGAACCTGAGCTCCTATGATCCCACCAAGCAGCCAATATGCAGGGAGATGGTAATTTAAATGCAGCGAGCCACAACAAGAGATGGAGACAGGTATACTATTGTGCAAGATTTACATCCAGGTTGTAGGGATGTGAATGGTTAACCGATAAATATCACCCTTACCAGGTGATGCTTACCGATTATGGTTAACCAACAGCCCGGGATGGAGCAGCCCCCACCTGTGGTGAGGCCAGCCTGCCGCACTGCGGGCGGGGGTGCTCCAACCCAGCCACAGTCTGCAGGGGGCTGCTCCAGACCCCAGCCCAGCTCCATGTAAGAGTTTAATCAATTAAACATACCACTGAGCTAAAGGCTCTCCAGGCATGACTTCTATGTGAAGGGCCTTTGCGTAAGTACCAGAACTATTCCATAGATAAGTCATTTTATAAACGACAGGTTGAACCTCTCTCACCCGGCACCCTCAGGACCAGACCAGCTCTGAACTAGAGAGATTTCTGGATCACGGGAGGTCAGTGTTTTCTCGCACCATTACCTACACTTCCACTGCTCACTGGGCTCTTAGAGGACATGTAGGGGTGAATTAAAGCTAAATAACAGCACAGAACACAGATCCAGGACTGGTGGCTGTAAACAAACTTTATCGGGCCACGGGAGACTTGGCCACACCCATAAAAAGTGGACATTTGGCTAACTAAAATCATTCTGGACCACAGATGTTTCTGGATAAGAGTTCTGGATGAGAGAGGTTCAGCCTGTACTATGAAAGAAAACCACTAGTTTCCATAACAATGATAAACACTGAGGCTGTGTCTAGACTGTCCAGTTTTTCCAGAAAATCAGCCGCTTTTCCGGAAAAACTTGCCAGCTGTCTACACTGGCCGCTTGAATTTCCGCAAAAGCACTGACTTCCTACTGTAAGAAATCAGTGCTTCTTGCGGAAATACTATGCTGCTCCCGTTCGGGCAAAAGTCACTTTTGCGCAAAAGGGCCAGTGTAGACAGGTGAGATTTGTTTTCCGCAAAAAAAGCCCCGATCGCGAAAATGGCGATTGGGGCTTTTTTGCAGAAAAGCGCATCTAGATTGGCACGGACGCTTTTCCGCAGAAAGTGCTTTTGTGGAAAAGCGTCCATGCCAATCTAGATGCTCTTTTCCGAAAATGCTTTTTACTGAAAACTTTTCCGTTAAAAGCATTTCCGGAAAATCATGCCAGTCTAGACGTAGCCTGAATGTAGCCGCTGCCTCAATTTATGCAATAAGAAGATCTACATATTTAAAATATGAGGTCATACAAAAATGTGAGACTATATGGAGAGTCAATGACTTATTGGTCTTTCCTGCTTCACTAATCCCCATAAAATTCCTTGCTGGAAGTTGGGAGAATGCATATTTCAAGGGACCAATGGTGAAGAAAAAAAAAAGCAACGATAACATATAAAAACAAAAATCTTACTCTGCATTTTAACTTCAAGCTGAGCTTGGCACATCCTATGTATCTATATAACCTTTGTTAATTTTTAAAAGCGCTATGAATAGAAAAAAGTTGATAATATCTGTGAATTCCAACATCTTCAGTAGTAAGATAACATAATAGTTGAGGAACCCCTTAGGAAGAAGGAAAAAGCATGCAATACCCTCAGGTAACAGAACAGCTGGCATGCACACATCAAGATGTCTTTGCAGTGTGCATCAGAACTGATCTTCTTGCCACCTGTGACATGCAGAAGTTCTCTAAAACGTCAGAGGAAGTTCAGCTTCCACCACAATTGCTCAGTGCCCAATCAAGCGTACTCAAAATTCAATTGCACAAATGCAGACAACAAACAGGGCAATGCAAAAAAATGCAGCTGATCATATAAATCAGAGAAATGCTGCATCCTTGCACACACTGCCAGTTTAAAAAGTCTGTGAAAACACTGAAATGGAGTTGCAGGAAACAATGAACTCTGGAGCACCTGAGTAACTGGTATTCCAGGCTCTGCATAATGCCGTAAATCGCAAATAATTCCAGAGGGAACCATAGTTAATTCATTCCAAGCTCTGGGGTTTTTAATCCTGTGAAGCGTTTCAGTTCTCAAAAGAACTGAAGAAGTCCATGAGTTATCCACAACAGAACTGCCTTACTTTTCTCATACAACCTGGGCAATGTGTTTCAACTATGATTTGGGTGAGACTGATCCTGGGTCCGTGAGGCCTCCACAGGAAGGAAGCGAACACGTACAAATTGTAAGTTAACACTTGCTCGTTAAGAATTAGCCAATTAACTTGTTACACAAAAGCCAAATACGCCTTGGAGAGTGGTGGCAGATTGCTATGAGGAATGTAACCAGTTAAACGTAGTGTTTAACCAGTTCACCGATTAAAGGGTGTGCTAGGCAGGAGGCTCTGCCAGCCCCATATGGGGCTGCCGACTCAGGGGTTAGAAGCCAGCAATCCCACACAGGGACCCAACCAAGCTGGAGCAGCCCTCCGCCCACAGCTGCCCACCGGCAGGGGGCTACTCCCAGATACCACATCCCTAATTGCTATGGAGAGTTCCATGTCCTGCCACCCATTCCTGTCCCACAGTGATATCACTACAAATGATGGCAAATTCTGACATAGCTGAAGATACAATGGCTGAATGAGCCTTCTACGAAGTATAAAGTACACTTACATATTGTATCATAAAAGCAGTTAATGTAAAACTCACATTAGCTGTTGTTCAATGCAAGAATAAAAGGATATTGGCAGCTTATATGAATGTTTTGCAATAAAACCAATTAATATATTACAAATATATCCAGTACAAATTCATTAACTTCTGTTAACAATGGAACAGCTATTGGAGATGACCAAATCGCACAAGTGAACAAGCTATGCAAACAATCCAAGTTAGCTAACTGCAAAATGTAACCTGCTACTCAATTTGGAGAAAAGCTTAGCTGTGATTTAAGATACAGAATATTAACACACTTGTTTATTTAAGCATTGCAGTTTGAGTACCATGGGTCCTCGACTACAGCATCAACTACAAAATCTTTATTGAGAAATGAGGTGAGAACAATGGATTGAATAGGACTATGAAGAAGTCTGCAGAACAACAAGTGAAAATGAACAAGATTCCATGTTTATTTAAAAGAAGTTCCTTACATATAAGACAATTTGACTTGCCAGACTAAAGCAGAATTAGACTCTAATCAGTTTTCCCCAAGCAAATCTTACCTTGTAATTGCTGGAATTTACCCAAGAAGTGGCAAGTCCATCAACCATTTTATCCAGCATAGTCTGATCATGTTCAAGATCAGCAGACTTCTGTTTATCTGAGAAATAATCTATCAGTTCTTGGCCAACCTGAAGTCTCTTTCCAACATCTTTCTGAAGCACCTGTGCTAAGCAATACTCCATACCAGGCTCCATGATGTGCTAGAAATTCAGCACTGGGGAGAATAAAGCTAGAGGGCAGTAAGTCTGAGAAATCCCACTATAAATGTATCCTGTAGGTTGCCTCTTTGTTCCACGAAGGTTACTGAGGCCCTGGGTTTCAAAGATGCAATTCTGAGAATGACAACAATGCACCATGTGTGTCTGAAGAGCAGCTGGCAGGATATTAAAAGTCCAGTTTAAATAACTAGTAATAGATAAAGCTGTGAGCGGTGCAGCAATGCTGTATCATTGGGTCTGAAATATCTCCTGGTTCAGCAGCCCATTCTGAAAGAAACAAAAACAAGACAGCACTGTAGCTTAAACAAATTAATTATGAAGAAAATCAAAACATGTGACAAAACAGGTTATTCATCAGAGGGAGATGAAGATGTAATAAACCAGATGCAAACGGTATTGCTAGGATTTATTTTTTTAAACAGACAGTATTAGGCAGGTCAGGACAAAGACCTTGGGTTATGTTTCTAAAAAGGCAGTTATCCATCAGTCCCCGGAGAAGCAGTTCTAGTGATAGATCCAGCAACTTTGGGTCTCAATCAAGGGTGGATGAGAATTCACGTGTTCTGTCAGTCCCCAAAGGTCGAGTGATGTTCCAGTTATATGGCTCCTCAGTTACTGAGAATGTGTGTCTGTTTTAAGAAATGAGTACAGAAAGAAATCTAACTGCTGAAAATTTTCAGTCAAATGAGATCCAATGTCATAAGAATCCGGATCCTATTTTATGCCCCATCAAAAATACAGGTCAAATAGAAGCCAGAACCACAGCTTTTGTTAGGAAAATCAAAAGCTGTTTCTAGAGATCTAACTGTGATGAGCCACATTACAACATGGTTTTATAAACTGGCTAACACCATGCAGCCCTCAATATGCTGGCCTGGGAAACACCTTACTAGCATAGTGTGCAAAATGTGGTTTAGCTAATACTGTTTGAGATGTCCTGTAAGGAGGGCCATAAAAGAAACTCAGAGGGCAAACTCTGCTCTCACTCGGGATTTACAGCAGTGTAATCCACCATGGTACAACTCTGGATTCTCAACTCAGTCACAGAGTTGAGTGTGCTCTTCACTGTTCCTTTTCAGCAGGGCTTTTCTGCATCTTAACACAAGCTGGGGAAGTATGTCAAGGAACCTCCAGTCTAATGCTACTGACTGGAAATCTCCCTTTACAAACAGCTGCAGTGTCTCTCTGCCACGCCCCCTCCATATCTAAATGAATCCTCTCCACTAGCCCAGGGAAGGAGCCTCTTCTCCCCCCATTCCTGCCCTTTAGCTTCAGTCTCTCTCATGCTGCTAAAGGCAGGAGTCAGCATCACGATATATAATTTTCCTGAGGTGCTCTCTTTATTGCACCGTTTTTCTTTGAAAAGGCGAGGCAGGTAAGAATCCAGGATTTGATTTTTTTTAAACACTTTCTAATAATAACATCCAAAGCTAGAAGCCTGCCCTACTTTCTGCACTAGCACAAGGAAAGCAGGTCAGGCTCAGTGTGAAGGAAGGGGGAAGCGGAGAGGCTGCAAAGCAGATACCTAACTGGTGTGAACATACAGGCTTAGAGAAACAGAAAACAAGAGCAGGCCATACACAGAACAGGTTATTTTTCAGCTCCTCTGTCCCCGACTAATTTGCTGTGGAGGCTTTCCATATCTGAGGGCCCCCAGCCCCCTCGCCCAGGGGACTGACAGGGGCCGGGAGTCTGCCACACTCACTGCCAGCAGCAGTGGGAAGTGGAGCAAATGATTGGGAGCGGAGTGGCCTGGGGCTGACCCCTGCTTCCAGCACTAGACCCTGTCCCCCACTAATCCCTGGGGCCCCATTGCTAAGCAGCAGCAAGGGGACAGAGCCCTCCTCTGGGCTAGGGGTGGTGTGGGGAGGAGTCACATGGGGAGTAGTTTTGATTAATTAACTAATCGAATAATCAATGGGATTTTCGTCGACTATTCGATTAGTCGATAAGGACTAGCACAGCGTTCTGCCTTTGAAATGTAGAAGAGCCCCCGCAGGCACTCTTGTGCATTTCAAAGTTGGAATGCTGCTGCTGCGCCCCTACCCCCCTCCCATGGAGCTGGAGGGAACAGCTTTTAAGCAGGCTCCCAACACTCCCATTCCCCCCACCCCCCCGCTGCCTCTTTCTGATAGAGGCGGGGGAGGGAGGGAGGAGGAGAAGCAACTAGTCACTTACATCCCTAATGGGGAGACAATCACATGATCAGTGCCCCAATTGTCCCCCTCCCCACTGGTTCAAATCTAGCCCACAATGGCAGGTTTTTTTAAAGCACTTTTTAAACCATCTTATTGCTGTTTGGTTTCTCTACCCAGTTCCCACTGGCAAGTGTCTCTGCCAAAAAATTCCCATAGTAGGGGAAAAGGCCCAGGACTGAAAAGGCCAGGAAGACTGAACTCCCTTCTCGCCCCTGCAAGATCAGTGCTCAAGTGAGGCATTTATCACTGCTGTGTTCCGCGCACTGCTGTCAGTCTGTACGGGCCTTTAATCCAGCACCATTTATGAGCAATAAGCATCCATCCCAACATCCTTAGGACTGGCCCTAGGATTCTGCAAAGCTCTGATTTGCCCACTTGCTCAAGGTAAGGTATTTTTTTTCTCAAATTGGAAATTAAACTATTAGCATTTTCTACTACCATCATTGTAAACAGTGAGCGAGTATATTTTGCACTGGTAAATGTAACACTATTCTGCCTTGCAAAGGAGTGTTTTTAAGTCTGTGCCCACTGTGCAGTCACTGATTTCATACACCTAGAAAATCATTGAGCAGTGAAAGCCCCTTGTAACAGCTTCAGGGCAAAAGGGAAGAACCTCAGCAGCACAATGAAGACTAGAATACAACCCACATGCAAAATCCCCATGCAGGAGTTTGAAACTAAGATTTCACCAGCTCTTGGAGGTCTCATATGTTCAATAAGACTGCCAGCCCATGGAGACTATGTAAGACAGTTCACCCCTTTCCCTCTTTGTCTGGAAGGCTCTGGGTAAGGCTTTTCTATTTGGTTCACTGCATTTGTGACCTTCTCTTTTCGGTGGGGGGGGGGGTCCTTTTCCTATTCAGCTTGTACAAAAACTAATTTCTATCTGGGCGCCGGGCCCAGTTTTAATTTCAACTTTCAAATCTTGAACAATGCCCTCAGATACCATCATGGGAAACTGAATAGAACTGTCCTAGTTTCAAAGCACCCATCTCAAAATGTTTTTTGAAGGAGGTACTAGCTGTAGTTCCAAACTAAAGAACAGCCTGACCTCCCTCATAACCTTAAGTCTTGACCTCAACACACCCCTGTTATCTTTACAATGAGGATCTTTACCTACCCTCTTATCTGATGGAAGCCACTAGAGTACCAACCACTGAACTCTTTGCAAAGCCTTCCTGGCTGTGTTACTTGCCTAATTGCCTTGATTTTCTCCTGATGTCTGGTTTGGGGATGTGAAGGGTTAATCAGTAAGCATCACCATTCCCGGATGATGCTTACCAGCTAAGGGTAACCATCAGCGGCTGGAGCAGCTCCTCATCACCACCACTGGCTAGGCTGGAGCACTGCTACCCGAGAAACCCCCACCTATTCAGGCATTTAAACAGTTAACTAATTCAACAGGATTTTCATCTGTAGTCTGGTTCACAGTGATGCTGGAGAAGCACTGGTAGCAAGGGGTCAAAAGAGAAGACTGATCTCTGTTTAACTGGGTATTTGTAGATGGAGTCTCTTCATACTTAACTACTGCTACAATGTTGTCATTTCCTGACTTCCAAGCACAAAGTTGTTTTTCAGTTGTGGTAGCTCAGACCAATAACAATGAAAAGCCCAGTCTACATGGGGAAATTGATCAGAATAGCTACTGCAGATTACAATCATGCATATTAGCTCCTTCTGTGAAACTATTCCAGAATAAGTCATTTTATTCCAGAATCATTATTCCCATCTAGAAATGCACTCATTATTCTGGAATCAAGTGGCCTATTCTGGAATAGAGCCCATATAGGGTAAGTGACTGGAAAAGTTGTGACCCGAATAGCTATTCTGGGCAACTTCCTATGGACAGGAGCCCTTAAGGCCGTGGTCCCCAACCTTGGGCACATGGCCGGCTCCGACCCCAGGTGCGCCGCGCGTGCCCTTGCCAGCCCTGGCCCTGGTCCCGCCCCCAGGTGCACCGCGCATGCCCTTGCCAGCCCTGGCACTGGCCTTGGCCCCGCCCCCAGGTGCGCCGCACATGCCCTTGCCGGCCCTAGCACTGGCCCTGGCCCCTCCCCCGGGGGCGCCGCGCGTGCCCTTGCCGGCCCTGGCGCTGGCCCTGGGGGCGCCACGCATGCCCGCACTGGCCCCGGCCGCGCGGAACCTGAGCAGCCCCTCCCCAGGATCGCGGCACATGCCGCTGCCGGCCTCTGGCGTGCGGCACATGTTTGGCCCCGCTCCCAGTCACGTGGCCTGTGAGTGGCCCCGCCCCCGTACGTGCAGCGCATGAGCGGCCCCGCCCCCAGGCGCCCGGCAGCCCCAAAAGGTTGGGGACCACTGCCTTAAGGCTTGTTAAGATGCAAACTACCCATTTCAAAAGAGTATTAGCTGGCCATGTAGCTAACATAGAGAGCCTGGGGCTTCAAAATGTTGACCTGTATCCTATGTAGTGTTGTAACCAGGGCTCGACAAATAATACAATCTACTCGCTATGGGCGAGTAGATTGTAACCCGGAAGAGCCAGGTTCGGGCGATGTGCGCATGCACAGACAAGGTGGGTCTCTCTCAGCAGCAGAAGCTGGTCCAGTGAAGGATATTACCTTACCCAACTCATCTCACTAATAACCTGAATCTTTTCAGTCGTTAAACTAACTCGATTAAGGTAACAGCGGAAAAACATCAAGCCAAGACCCAGATGCTTGGAGCTAATTCATTTAAAACGAACAGGAACAGCATCTTTTTCAGCAAGGACAAGACTGTCCAACCACTTCCCACGATTTAGAGAATGAAAGCACGTGCGAGCCAATCACATCTCAAGGGATCGCACACCCTACAGCTTGTCACCCGAGCTTACTGGACACACCAGAGCTCCTTGCCTCACCCACTCCCCCCCCGCTTTCCCATCCCCCTCTATTTCAGGGACTCCCTGCAAGTCTCTCCAATATCCATTTGGCAGGCAGCCTGTATACTCCCCATATCTCCCTTACCAGGGGCTCCCACTGGCCCACACCAGTGGCTGTGTGCACACTAGGGTTGTTAATACACCCCATGACCCCAGCTCCTGCCCCCCCTTGTTGCCTCTGTATCAGAGCAGCAAGGGAGGTGGGTGCATGTCATTTAGGATTAACCAATGAGCCCAAGCTTATCAGTTAATCATGTAAACAGCTACCTGCTAACATGCCTAGCACATACTCATTCCCACTTCTCCCAATTCTGCCCTTCCCCTTCTCCCTCCATGGCAGAGGCTCCATGTGTCTCCATCCTCTCATGCTTGGGTCCTCCAGTCTCTCCAACCATGAAGCTTCTGTGACCCATCCCCCCCCCCCAAACTCTTCCTCCCACCCTCCAAGGTTCAGCATTCTTGCCTTGTCCCCTTGCTCCACCACTGCTGGGTCCCCCTGTTCTCCCCACCATGCCAAAGCCCTGTTGCCATCCCAAACCACATCAGGGTCCTTCATTGTGCACATTATGCCAGGGTTTCTGTCCTCCCCCCCCCGCCAACCTCCTACTGCCCTCTCAATAGCAGCATCCCCCACTCTCCACACCATGCGAAAGATTTGGCTCTTGACCTCTCTCCTAATCTCCCCACCATGACAATGGCTCTGTTCCCTGCCCTTATGCTTGCTCCCCCCGCCATTTTCCCTCCATCATGCCTTATGTATCTCCTGCCCCCTCCAAAGTACCTTCCAGCCCCCCAGATTGGAACAGATTGGCAGGCAGTTGTTGCCCGCTGTCTCCCATCTGGAATGGGCTTTGAGCAGGCAGGATTTTAGGAAGGAGGAAGAAATTAATCCCTCTCTCTCTTTTTCCTCTCTGGCTGCCCTTGCTGACTGCCCATCAAGTTCCACGTATCTCCCCCGCTTTCTGTCTCTCAGTGTCTTGATTATCCTCCAACTCAGGAAAGTTCTGGCCATCACTCTCTGCAATTTTGGAATTGGTGGGATGCAAGTTTAAAAAATTAACACATTAAATAAAGAAACAAATATCCCTGAGCAAAGCCTCACAAGCTTGGCTGTTATACACAGTCTACTTGTGGATGCAAGTCAGTCATCCACATGAGGAGAAGGCGTGTGTTATACATGAGGACAAGGTCTTTGCATGTATGAGAACAGAACATAAAAGACGTATTAACCCTAGGAAAGACAGAGCAGTAGGCAAAGAAAAAAGCCCAGAGTTTACTTTAACCAGCTAACAAAAGTTAAAACTACACCTGCTTTGTCCTCACTAGAATTTTAACACTTGTCAGAGAACGTGTTTAAAAATATACCCTTTTTCTCCTTGTAGGTTCATCCTTGTAGGTTCATCCTCCTGGACACCTCATCATCTCGGGCATTGGCACTCTCACTGCTGGATATGTGGACTCTACTCAGACCCTACGCCACCAGCACTCCCAGCTATCTTCGAGACACCAGTGACTTCCTGAGAAAACTACAATGCTTTGGTGATCTTCCAGAAAACACCATCCTAGCCACCATGGATGTAGAGGCTCCCTACACCAACATCCCTCACGTAGATGGAATACAAGCGGTCATGAACGGTATCCCTGATGATGCCACGGTACAACTGGTGGCCGAGCTCTGTAACTTTATCCTCACCCACAACAATTTCAGATTTGGGGACAATTTATACCTTCACACCCGTGGCACCGCTTTGGGCACCCACATGGCCCCACAATATGCCAACATTTTTATGGCTGACCTTCCTCAGCCATAACGCTTCCTCAGCTCTCGCCCATTAGTGCTCCTCCTCTACTCATGCTACACTGATGACATCTTCATCATCTGGACCCATGGGAAGGAGGCTCTGGAAGAATTCCACCGTGATTTCAACTGTTTCCACTCCACCATCAACCTCAGCCTAGACCAGTCTACACGAGGGATCAACTTCCTGGACACTACAGTGTGAATAAGTGATGGTCACATAACCACCACCCTATACCGAAAATCTACTGACCGCTATGCTTACCTACATGCCTCCAGCTTCCATCCTGGACATACCAAACAATCCACTGTCTACAGCCAAGCACTAAGATACAACCGCATTTGCTCCAACCCCTCAGACAAAGATAAACACCTACAAACTGTATCAGCTATACGAATAGCCAGATAACCGCAATTTAACATCCTTAGTCAATACGAGGTAGTTCCACTGACTGCAGGAACCTATAGACATTAGCCTTGAGGACCAAAACTCTTCCTCCCAGAAGCTGTCCAGTCATGTAAATCTTAAGTCCTTGCAGGCCAAGAACCCAGTGATGCAAACTTGTTATGTCTGATACTTCTCCACGTTTTGAAAATAGCTATAAACATAGGACCAGAAACAACTCAAACATTGCAAGCCTAGTCAAAGGCTTACTCCAGTGGTCCCCAACGTTTTGGGGCTGCCAGGCGCCTGGGGGCGGGGCTGCTCACGCGCTGTGCGTACGGGGGCAGAGCCGCTCACAGGCTACGTGACTGGGGGCGGGGCCAAGCATGTGCCGCACACCCAAGGTCGGCACCAGCATGTGCTGCGATCCCGGGCAGGGGCTGCCCAGGTTCCGTGAGGCTGGGGCCAGCAAGGGCACGCGCGGCACCCCCCGAGGCGGGGCCAAGGCCAGCGCCAGGGCCGGCAAGGGCACGCGCAGCGCCCCTGGGGGCGGGGCCAAGGCCAGCACCAGGGCCGGCAAGGGTACGCGCGGCGCCCCCCAGCCCGGGGTCGGCCATGCACCCGGGGCTGGCACCTGCCGCATGCCCGGGGGCAGGGCCAGCTCAGATTACTCCGCGGGCGCACGTAAAGGGCCCGGCGGGCGCCATGGCGCCCGTGGGCACCGGTCTGGGGACCATGGGCTTACTCAATTCAGAAAGATAGCCTAGACTGAACTTGGTCTAAGCAAGTAGCCTGATTGGATGATCCAAAAGATTTAGGAAACAATTTTGCAAAAATGAAGCTCCTGTTTTCTTTATGTAAATGCGCAGTCACAATATCTCCGCCCCCTCTAACTTGTCCACCAAAGGCATCTTGCAAAGAACCACAAACTTCAAATTAGTTATGAAGGCTTTGGCCCAAAACTGGATTTCCAAAAACATAAGGTAAAAATAACTAACAATGGAAAGCACAGTCTAACTCAAACCCAGTAAACAACACCTAATCACTCCACCTCAGCACATCCTCAACACTGAAAGGACAGTCCACAGCAAAGGAATCTACACAGTTTAGAATGAATTGCTCCAAACAGTTAAGTATATATATTTAGAACCGTTTTGTGAAAACATGATAAAAAAAAAATCAGTAAAAATGCTGAACTGGACATCTTGGAGGATTTCTTTTTTTCTGCACTTAAAAAAAAATCCCCTCTTGCCTGAAGCTAGCAGTACAAAGTGAAATTCTGCAGAATGTAACAGCTTATGCCTCTTCACACTCCACTGTAAAATTATGTCTAACCTTGGGGATTAGGAAGAAAACCCTCGACATGTGATGGATGCAGTACTGTCTCCCTGTCAACATATGAAATTAATCTGGAATAAAACAGAGTGTGAATTTAAAGCAGATTAACTCCAGGGGTGGATGCTCTGTCTCTGGAATACGAGTGCCCTATTCCAAATTAACGTAATCCATTCTGGAAGTGGATTCTATTAGTCTGGTATAAAACGCTCTGAATTAAGAGCAGCCACACACTGAGTTTAAGTCTGGACGATCTAGTCCTGATATCTCCTTGCATAGACAAGCCCTTCTAGACTCCAGACAAACTGCTGCTGCTCACAGCTTCCCAGGTCAGCAATTTCACCACTGCTATTCACCGGCTGCAGAGAGAGGACAAAGTCAGTTTCACGCTGCTGTCATTCATGAAAATTGTGAGGGATGGCACATGCTCTGGAGCTGCTGCCCCAGGGCCCCACCGGAGAGCCTCCTAAATGCATCTCAATATCGGGCCTTAGCTGGTAAATTTAGGTTTACAATCAGCTTTCAAGCCCTCATGCTGCTTATTCAGTGCAATATTAATTTCTTGGGAGTTGCTGGCTAACAGACCATCCCACCAAAACAGACTGCACAGCAGTCATATTATGTAACCAAGGCATAAAAGTTACACAAGCAAAGTTACTTTCCAACAGGTCTCATGGTGTAGTTTCAGGCAAACTTCAAATTAAAGATTAGCTCAAGGCACATCAAACAATCATGCCTCTGAACCTTGACTTGCCACAGGATGAAGAGCTCCTCTTGAAGAAGCTTCCACTTTCAAACAGGCCATGATTTTTGTTTTCAAGGATAAAAGCCTACAAAAGAATCACTTATTCTGTGGTGCATATCTAACAACTCTTGCCAAAGGGAATGAATAGTTTAGAGGGCTAAACACTGGGTCTTCACAACAGCCAACAGTTCATGTTCCTCCTGGGGACAACACAACACCCTTCAGAAATCAACTGAATTCTATACATAGACTCCTAGGGCTGGAAGAGACCTCACAAGGTCATTGAGTCCAACCCCCTGCCCAAAGTAGGACTCACACTGCTTTCTCTGAGAACGTAGAAAAGATAATAGAATCATAGAATACTAGAACTGGAAGGGACCTCGCGAGGTCATCATGTCCAGTCCCCTGCCCTCACACATCTCATGGCAGGATCTCATAGCTCTTTGATAGAAGAAGGGATTTGCCCCAGTGTCTTTGACCAAAGTTACCTCTTCTCCCTCAACTGTTGTGCTAAGTTCCCTGGGCACTTGTCGACCCCTTCTTACAGAGATGGCTGCATATCAGAATTGTACAGTACTTGTAAAGCATTTTGGGATTACAGGAATGCAATAGTATGTAAAACTTCTCAGTTAGGAAACACACTATTTCTTTATCTAACCATAAAGCTTTTTCAATGACATAACCAAAGTGACAATGCCAACATCAAATGTCCTAACTGGAGGAGAAAGTTCATCTTCCTGGAAAGATGAAGGTGGCAGAGAGTTACACAAATGGCAACTCTGCAAATACTTTACAGAATCTTGCTCTCACTGCATGTTGCTCTAGCTCCCATGTGCAGGTAGTAATGTTCTTTGTATTGTTCTGGTACATTTTGACAATTACAATCAAATAATGTACATTTCTGATTTAAGTGTTACGGAACATTAGTCTGTTTCAACAAAAAAACGAGTCCAGTGACACCTTAAGACTAACAAATTTATTAGCGCAAAAGCTTTCATGAGATACAACCCACTTCTTCAGATACTTGAAGTGAAAGAAAGGCAGGGATACAGAGGTGGGAGTGTTACACCAATGCTAATTAAATCAGGGTGGATGTGGCTCACCTTCAACAGTGATATTTTCCACCATTCTGATAGTATCAAATTCGCATGTAAATGGCAACTTGGAAGTTAGTAACCACACAGTAATTGATTTTCAAGTCGCCATTCTTAGGCAAAAACCTTCAAACACAGACTGTAGCCCAGAGTTTGCTGAGCTGGAATTCATATGCAAATTTGACACCATCAGAATGGGTCTAAATAGAGACATTATAATGAAAGAGCCATTCCATAAGTAACTTACCCTTCAGGTACTTTCACTTTCCCAACACTGTTGGAGTTGAGCCACATCCACCCTGATAATAATAATATATGGAGATATACCATCTCATAGAACTAGAAGGGACCCTGAGAGGTCACAGAGTCCAGTCCCCTGCCCCCATGGCAGGAACAGATTTGCCCCAGATCCCTAAATGGCCCCCTCAAGGATTGAACTCACAACCCTGGGTTTAACAAGCCAGTGCTCAAACCACCCCGCCCCCCAGGATAGACAGGAATGGTGTCCCTAACCTGATTTAATTAGCACTGATGTTACACTCCCATCTCTGCATCCCTGCCTCTCTTTCACCTCAAGCATGTGAGGAAGGGAGTTGTATCTCACAAAAAGCTTATGCCCTAATAAATCTGTTAGTCTTTAAGGTGCCATTCGACTCCTTATTGTTTTTTACCTGTAGGTGTTACAAATACCACTTACCTGTTACTAGGGATGTTACCTAGTAACTTACCTGTTACTAGGGATGTTAGTTTAATCAATCAACTGGTTAAACCGATAAGCTCATGCTTATCCGTGGACCGGTTGATTGATTAAACTCTAACATCCCTAGTAATAGGTAAGTTACTAGGTAACATCCCTAGTAACAGGTAAGTTACTAACAGCTTATTGGTTAATGTTATTGGTTAAACTCTGTCTGGCTCCAGGGGAGACAGCTTCTCCACAGCTGTGAAGCCATCTCCAGGGAACGGGGTCAGCAGTCCCGCGCCTGGGGAGATTTTGCTGTAGGCTCTGCAGTATAAAGCTTAGAGGGAGATGGAGATAGCAGAGATGTAAGGGTTTAGGAGCTCAAGGTATGGGAGAAAGACAGACAATATAGACAGCTTATTTAAGCTGTATACTGCCCACAGCACATGTAATCATGTAACTCCTAAGATTTTTCAGTGGTTACACGGTTACTCTTTTAACAGACTTTTTACATTGCAAACTGCTACAATTGCAAGATTACTCTTTTTCCAATTTACTATGTCTCTTTGACAGCACTTTGTGTACCATCTGTTTCCATTTCCCCTATATACATTTATTGATTGGGTCTAAATGAGCTCATACCACTCAAGAAAGAGATCTTGGAGTCATTGTGGACAGTTCTCTGAAAACTTCCGCTTACTGTGCGGCGGCAGTCAAAAAGGCAAACAGAATGTTGGGAATCATCAAGAAAGTGATGGATAAGATGACAGAAAATATCATATTGCCTCTATATAAATCCATGCTATGCCCACATCTTAAATACTGCATGCAGTTCTGGTCATGCCAGATCAAAAAAAATATACTGGAATTGGAAAAGTTACAAAAAAGCAACAAAAATCATTAGGGGGACTGAACAGTTTCCGTATGAGCAGAAATGAATAAGACTAGGACTTTTCATCTTGAAAAAGAGACGACTAAGAGGTGATATGACAGTGGTCTATAAAAATCTTGACTGGTGTAGAGAAAGAAAATAAAGAAGATTTAACAACTCCTTGATATAACACAAAACTAGGGGTCACCAAATTAATTTAATAGGCAGCAGGTTTAAAACAGACAAGAGGAAGCATATCTTCACAAAAAGCATCGTCAACCTGTGGAACACTTAGCCAGAGGATGTTGAGAAGGCCAAGACTGCAACATGATTCAAAAAAAGAACTAAAGTTCATGGATAACCGGTCCGCCAATGGCTTTTAGCCGGGATGGGCAGAAATGTTGTCCCTGCCCTGTTTGCCAGAAACTGCATGAATCACTTGATGATTCCCTGTTCTGTTCATTCCCCCTGGAGTACCTGGCATTGCCACTGCTGGAAAACAGGATACTGGGCTAGATGGACCATTGGTCTGATTCAGTATGGCTGTTCTTAATTTCTAATCTGATGTGTGTAAACCTTTCAACAGCAAAAGGGCAGCAACCAGTCTTTTAATAAAAAATGTGAATGCAAAATTATAAAGATAGCAACACTCAGGAACCAGAATGATACCTGAAACTACATAACTTTTCTGAAGTGTACTGAACTGCAAGTGCATAGTGTCTCTTTACGCTTCTCTTTATGGCACTGGGAAAATTTCACACAAGTTCCCTACTACTACACTCAAACCTCTTTAATCTGGCAACCTTGGGAAACAGGTTTTGCCAGTTTAAATATTTTTGTCGGGCCCAAGAGAGTGCGAGGAGGATGAGGGTAGGATGCTTACCTGGCACTCCATGTCCCCCACTGCTCCCACATACTGACTGTCCCTGCCACTAAGAAAAAAAAACCTCCAGCAGAAGACATTGCTATGCTGCTGTTCCCCCAGCTGGCCAGAAGTAGGAGCAGCAGCAAGCAGAGCCCCTTCTGCATCCATCTGCTAGAGTCCGTACTATGGGTGTTGCCCAATTAGGGCACCTGGAGTATGGAGTTTCTAGTGTATGGTCCCAGAATGGACAAGCTATCAGCTTTTTAAACCAGAGACACGATGCTTAAAATACAGAGTGCAGCCAGTGACCTGTCTATAGGATGGACCAACAATACTGCTGACATTAGAAAGAAGTTGAGCTGGATTTAATAGTGGGAAATTGCAAGATTTCCCTTGTGTTAAAACTCCAGTCTGGGAGCACATTAAACTGACCACTTGTACATGCCCCGTTACTGCTGAATGCTTTCAGAGTACAACAAACTCTGATGCTGCAGGCAGAGCTGTCCCCTTGGACCTCATCAGCAGACCTTCAATACTTAGGGACAGGACCAAGGTAAATATAACCCTGACATTTCTTTACGAGGGCTATGTCCACCCCAATGCAAATGCCACAGTCTAGAGCAGGGGTTCCCAACCTGGGGTACGCGTACCCCCAGGGGGTACGAGAAGCTTGTCAAGGAGGTATGGAGAATATTTGGTAAATAACTAGATTATCCTAATTGAAATATTCCAAAACTAGTAGTGTTCGTGAAAAAAGTTGTGGATTCTAGAGTCTAGAATTTATTTCCTTTCATATTGAATAGGGGGTACGGGAAGGTTTACTAAAAGCCAAGGAGGTACAGGGACCAAAAAAGGTTGAGAACCCCTGGTCTAGAGGCTATAATATCAGTGTAGCACAATTTGTACTGGCACAACTTACCCAGGTCGGAAAGAGGTTAAGCTTTAACCAGCATGAATTGTTGCTCCTGTTCAACTACAGCCGGCCCCGAGTTGCGAACGGTCGACTTATGACCGTTCGCAGTTACGACCAAAACTGTCGCAAATGGCGGATCCCGAGTTACGAACGCGATCCCGAGTTACGAACAGCGCGGTCGCATGTAACTCAATGGGGTCTGACTTATGAACGAACCGAGTTACGACCAATTGCTTGGTCCGTAACCGGTTCACAAGTCAGGAAGAGGCTGTATGTCTGAACTAGAGATTTGCGTTGGAGCAGCTACTGCAGCATCTAAGCATAGAAAATGCCATAGGTTCTTATAGGGCACAAATCACCATGCTTATGCAATAACAGAATCACAGCAATTTGTAAGAATTGAGTTTAAGGCTCAAAGTTGCAAACTGGCACTGCTCTCCAAAGATTAAGAAGCAAACCAGGCAGGGGGGATAAAAGTCAAGTTTAAAAAAAACAAACTGGATTTATTTGAAGTAAAGGTATGGTTTATCTATTTTTTTTTAAATACCATTTAAAAATTAAATTTGAAATTGACAAACCTATGTCAAGTCCTAAATGTATACTCTATTAATCACAGATTCATAGAAATGTAAGGCTGGAAAGAACCTCTATAGGTCATCTAATCCAGTCCCCTAGACTGAGGCAGAACTATGTATTATCTTGCAGATCATCCCAACAAGGTGTTTGTATAACTTACTCATAAAAGCCCCTAATGATGGATATTCTACAACCTCCCCTAAGCAATTTGTTCTAGTGCTTAACTACTCTTATAATTTTTTCCTAATGTCTAACCTAAAGTCTCGCTTTCTGAAATTCAATCTTAATGCTTCTTGTCCTGAACTCAGAGCACAAAGAACAAATTTATCATCTCCTCTTCAAAACAACCTTTTATGACTGGAAGACTGGTATGTCATCCCTCAGTTCTCTCTTCTCCAGACTAAACAAATGCAATTTTTTTTTTCAATCTTTTCCTGTAAGCCATGTTTTCTAGACCTTTAATCATTTTTGTTCCTCTCCTCTGGGACATCCTCCATTCTGTGCACATCTTTTCTGAAAAGTGGCACCCAGAACTGGACACAGCATTAAAGCGGAGGCCTTAACATTGTTGAGTATACCTAAAGAACTACTTCCCATGTCTTGCCCACAACACTCCTGCTAAAATGAGGTTCAGTTTTTATAACTGTATTACATTGACTCATTTAGTTTGTGATCCACTATAGACCACAGATCCTTTTCTGTAGTATTCCTTCCTGAGCAATCATTTCCCATTTTATAGTTGTGCAATTTATTACTCTTTCCCAAGTGTTGTATTTTACATTTGTCTTTATTGAATTCCATTCTATTTATTTCAGGCCATTTCTCCAGTTTGGCACCATAACTGGATCCTCCATAGCACTTGCATAGTACCGTCCACAAACTTTGTAAGTGCACTCTCTATGCCATTACACAAAAAATCAATGATGAAGATATTGAATAGATTGCAGGAGGCCCTCATATGCCCATTTAAATTAAATACAAAAATAATACATAGCAATATATGGCTCCAAGTTTTAAAGAAAGTCAAACCTCTGAACTGGAAACATTCACTGGCTAATCACCTAGAACAAGTGTTTGCTGATGTGCACAATCAGCTTTTGACAGCTCTAACTTCTTCTGTACATGCAGAGACAATATTTTCTTCATTCCAGTTTGTTCAACTAGATTAGTTCAACAATTAGTTCAGTCAAAGTTAAGAAGCTCATAGAGAACAAAAAGCATGAAAGCTTGTTTTCTTCCAATTAAGAAATAAAAATTAGAGGAGAGAGGATGAGCTCCATTATTTCTAAAATCTTGAAGGACATGGTGACCAGAAGTATTCAACTGAATTAAACTAGCTACAGATAATATTCCCTTTAACAGATCTGTTAGTTTTAAATGCAAAACATGTAAACTATAAACTATAACTTTATGTATCCAGAACATTTTACTTAGTTTTAATTTAAAAATACTGTTTTCTGAATTTTAATTAAATTTGAATTTCCATCAAAGGGAAAAGGGAGTTTGGCACAAATTTCAAGTAAAAATTAGTCATTTAGTAAAATAAATGCATAATTCATCATTCACCATTTACTATCAACAAAAATTAAAGAGGGAATCTATATAAGGTCTTAAATAAATGGATATGAATAGTGTATTCTCCTCATTACCAAGACGCACCAAATTTAGTGTTAAAGCTATATTTATTTACAGATAAATATATTTAATGGTTATCAACCAATGAGAATCAAATTTTCATTAGGAAAATATTTGAAATACAAATTCAAAACACAAGTAAAATCAATTGTTTAAATGAAGGTTTTTCTGCTTGCTGATTTAAATTATGATTAAAATCAGCTATTTAAATTGCTCTGAATTAAATCAATTCACCCTGAAACCTGGTCTTAAATATACCTAGTATTTCTCCAATATAACCCCTTTAGACCTATGGGTCGTGACCCAGGACGGGCTCCAGGCACTGGGTCACCTTGCTGTAGGGTGACCCATGACAGTTGGGGTACCAAGGAAGGCTTCCTGCCTGTCCTGATTCTGCGGACCACATTGCATCCCAGAAGCAGTCAGCAGCACATCTACTTCCTAGGTAGGAGGTGGAGGTAGGGATGTTAAATTGCTGGTAATTGACTAATTGAATAGTTGATGCAAAATGCATCAACTATTTGACTAGTCGATAGGGCATCTCTGCCTCAGGGCTGTTGCTTCACTTTAAAGGCAAAAGTGCTAGTTGGAGCCCAGGATCAGGTGGGGACTCCCTGCTGACCCCAGGCTCCGTGCAGCGCTGCCACTTTGAAACACCGCGGAGCCCGGCATCAGGCTCCTCCCAGAGTTTCAAAGCAGCAGCGCCGCGTGGAGCCCGGGCTCAGCTGAGGACTCCCCAGCCGATCCCGGACTCCACGTAGCGCTGCCGCTTTGAAGCACCCGCTTCTTCCCCCACCCCTTGCTGCTTCTGAGAGAGGCAGCAAAGGGGGGAGGGGGGGAGCAACTAGTCGACAAGCTTGTCGGCTATCCGATAAGCATTAGTTGACTAGCCCTTCACACCCCTGGGGGGGGGTTCAAGTGCTGCTCACACCCGGAGCCCTGGCTCCACACTCTCATTGGCCAATTCCCAGCCAATGGCAGCTGAGGAAGGTCTGTGCCTGTGGGTGAGAGCAGCATGCAGAGCTACTTGTGTGCCTCTGCCTAGGAGCCTTCTGGCTGCTTCCGGGACACGGTATGATCCACAGCGGCAGGAGAAAGTCCCCACTGTGCCACTAGAGGTAAGCCTGTGCCCAACCACAAGCACCAACCTCTGCTCCAACCCAGAGCCTCCTCCTGCACCCCAAATCCCTCATTCCTGGTTCCCCCACCCCACACCTGCACTCGAGTCAAAAGACATAATTGTGTTGGGTCACAACCAATAATAATTTTCTTCAACTGGGTTGCGAGAGGAAAAAAAAAAGCACATTTGGAAGCCATTGCTTTAGAGCTCTGCCACCCAAACTGCAGTCCATAGATTACCAGTGCTTTGAGGAGACATGCTGCTGAGACATACATCATCAGTGGCTCTCCACTTTTCATGATCATGTTAAAATAAGTTGAGATACACTGAATAGTCCCGTCCCCCCCAGTCAGTAAATTGCTGCAGTTGCTGTCAGTAGGAGGGGAGGTAGTCCACACCAGGAAAGTTTGAGAACCTCACTGTTATTAGCAATCTGCATTGCAATAGCAGCTAGCATCCCTGAACCACGATTATGATCCTAAGCAAGATGTGCCTGGAGAAGAGATGGAGTATATAATCCAAAAAGACAAAAGATGGGAGAAAAGTAGTAGCCCCATTTCACATATGGGGAACCAAATCACAGAGTTTTAGTGACTTGCCCACAGTCAAATATGAGATATTTGGCAGTGCTAGGAACTGAATTCAGTTCTGCTGAAAGTCTAACTAGTGCCTTAAGCAGACCATCATCCTTCTTCCTCCTCCATCTTCTCCTCTCCCCCCCCCCCCCCCCCGAGACATCACTGACAAACGAAAGATTACCAATTTTCTTGTGTTTTGGGAGGAGAGGCACATGCGTAACAGATGGCAAGCCAACTTTCTGAGAAGAGACAACTGCTGACTGGGTATGAGAGCAGGATAATCTGGTTTTAAGGAGATCTCAGTAACAGGTTGGGATGAAACTACTATCCTTATTACTTTCACAAATCCGCCAGGCACTCCCTCCTAATACATAGCCAACCAGTAGAGCAAAGGAGACAGACAAGAAGTGAGTTGTGCGTGAGCGCAAAAGAAGAAGAACTCCCTGAGGGAAAACAGATTTACTGCATGAGGTTTCTGAAGCATCAAACTTCTCATTAGTTTAACGAGGGAAAGGGAAGGGCAATGCCACACACAGCTTGCCTAGCAGAGGTCCAAAGGGCGCTTCTGGGGCTCCCCAAATTGAAAGAAATCTGGTGGATGCCAGTATATGAAAGCAATGGGCCAGAAAAAGGTCCCTTTTTCTTGCTCTTCCAGGCAAGATAAAGGTCTGAACGTTTACAGAAATAAGGTAGGCACTGCTGTCCGTTTCAAAACTTGTCTTTACCAACCATTAGGATTCATTCCTCAACTTTCAAGCAAAACAGCATGCTGTGACTAAAAATGGGATTTATTTGTGGTAAAAGATCTGAAAGAAAATCCTTCTTGGCAGCCAGAATTTTAATTCTCCAAGCACTTTACAAACCTTAACTAACCAGTCCCCAAGTGGCAGAGAGCATCCCACATGGAAATCAGGGAACCAAGGAATGGAAGAGAGTAAGTGACTTGCCAGGGCCACAAGGGTTTTGGAGGGGGAAGGGATGTTTACAAGTCAGGAATCCCTGTGTTTGGACCACATCTGCATGTGAGAGCAGTGTGATTTTACTGCGGGATCTTCTAGAGGATTGTCACTGGGATTAGAAGGGGGGACAGCCTAAAGCTGCTAGAAATACTAACTTGATGGTTTATGACTCCATATTATACTTGGGAGGAGAGACTGTGACCAAGTCTAAAGCTGGGTTAAGCAAACAGAACTGCTTGGCAGTGTTCAACAACCTCCCAGAAATCAGTAAGCAACAAAGCACCCAAGTACTGCAGCTAAATTTTACCACTTCCAACCCTTAAAAACTCCAAAATAGATGATGGGAGTGTAGAGAGGGCAAATGAAATATCAGTGCACTGGCTGTCCAGCTAGGCATCTTTAGCTGTGCTTTTTTTTTTAAACTGCCTCCTAACTAGTCTGCCTTCAAATCATATATGGAGGTGAGAGCTGGGTAAAGAGGAAAGCAGCCTTGTTATCTAGTCTACATTTCAGAATGAGCCCTGTTATTACATATGGAGGAAAACTGTGCACCCATTCCAGAACCTAAGGGTAAGTCTAGACAACAGCACTATTTCAAAGTATCCCGAAATAGCTATTCCATGTCTTTTAAACAAGCCCCTTATTTCAAAAGCTCTTTGGAAATAACAGGCTCACAATTCCGACGTCCCTGTAAACCTCATTCCACAAGGATTGTGGAGCATTTCAGAATAGCGGTTTAATTCGAAATTTGGCACTGTTTAGACATACACTCGAAATAAGCTATGCCATTTTCATAGCTCGAACTGTGTACCTCATTTCGAGATACGGGTGCAGTGCAGACTCATCCTAAGTGAATAGGTTATATAGCTGCATTATACGATGCAAGTACTTCTCTTCCTAAGCAGTTGAGTTAAATATGTAACATTTACCAGAAGATAGTCATTCCACATTAGTTACAATAGGTTGGTGCTTATATTATGACCAAAAACAAAACATAAAATGGAATGAGGGAAAAATTCTCAGGAAGGCCCAGAGAATAATAAATATCTTTATCGCAGATTTCGTATCCCAGTGTTTATAAGTCAGCAGTTTAAGCAGAGATTTATTCCACAAGTCTTAACTTATAGAAGGAAGACGGCTTTCTACTTACAGTGTTCGGATGACAGTGCATTCCAACTCAATACTACTTTACTTAGCCACTATAGATCTTGATCTGAAGCAGCCTCCCTCTTCCAGTCCTGAACCTTGGGTCCCCCAACTCTATGAAGACACTTCAACCCTGACTTGGTAGTTTCATTTGCTGACTCACTTCAACCAATGGAACTGAAGTATACATATGAACTAGAGGGAGGGACTGAGCTATCTCTGTCACTATTGAATGGTCACTGTATAGAAACTGGATTTTTCTGCTTTTCTGATTGACTTCAAAATCCATATGGTCCTTTCCATTTACCTAGAATGTTCCCTCAAATTTTGGAATTAGTTTGACATGGTCTTCAAAAATTAATGCATTGCAAACAGAGAAATACCTTCGTTTCAATATTAGGCCTCACTTCTCTGACAGCACAAGTGAGACAACAGCATGTTTGTGAGAAAAAAGTAATAAGTTTGAATATCCCATTTGACATGCTCCAGAGAGACAACTGTAAAGGGTGCCAGTGGGCCTTCAGTTCCCCATCCCTGCTATTAACAAACTAAACTGTCAAAATAAGTCTGAAGTGAAGGACTGTAGAAATCTTAAGTCTGAGCTGTGGCTACAGTGTAGAAAAACCAGACAAATTAATGATAACTTTTCTTGGTTTGATTTTTGAGTTTTCTTATACATTGAACAGATCCTGTAATCCTTCTCTCTATGACAGCGATTCAGGGTACGTCTAGACTACAGAGCTTTTCCTAGATACCAGAGGTACATGTCTGCTTTTCCACAAAAAATATCTCTCGGAAAAGCAGACATCTTTCCGGCAACTTTGTGAACCTCGTTCTATGAGGAAGAAAGGGTATTCCAAAACAGGGTTCTTTTCCCCAACATTTGGCCCCATGTAGCCTCTTTCAGAAGAAAAGCAGAAAAAGATACACAAATTGCCATTCAAAGTCTGGTCAGTTTCACAATGAGTTTTTGTTTATGGCTTTATACTAGAGACCCTGTAAGCACTGAATTTTTTTTTAGCAGTTACACGTTTATATGCAGGGGGGGCAGGCAGGAGCCAGTGATCACAAGGAGATGGCTTTTATCAGAGCAGCAGTGCAGGGGAACAGGCGGCTCTACGGGAGCCGGTGCACATGAGGAACTAGCTTAAAAGCCAGCTCCTCACAAGCACCAGCTCCTGTCTTCCCCCTTTGTTGCCTCCGATACAGAGGCAGCAAGGGCAGGCGGGGCAGTGCACATAACTGTTAGAATTAACCAATAAGCCCCGACTTACCTGTTAATCACGTCAACAGGTACATGCTAACACCCTTACTTTATACCGAGGTGGGCAAAAAGCCAGAGGCAATTCACTAGGGTTACTCTGGCGGACCACCAGTACTTTATACTTGCATGTTGCTTGCAGCTGCTTGCAGCTCCCGCTGGCCACGGATTGCCATTCATAGCCAATGGGAACCAGGACACTGCGTCCTGCAGCTCCTATTGCCCGGGAACAGTGATACGCAGCCAAAGGGAGCTGCAAGCAGCCATACCTGTAGATGTGCCGGTAGATAAAGCACCCTCTGGGATTAGCCCAGACGAACCACATCTGGCCCGGAGGCCACTTATTGCCCACCCCAGTAGGACCCTATCACAAACGGGAAACTGATTGGAAAAATCAACACTTTGACGACAAACAGGCCTGTGCATGCCAAGAACACATCACTTATTCTGCTCCCATAGTGAATGGAGCAGTCATCCAACAGAGGAAGAGAGGGTGGGTGTTATAGAATTCTTATAGTTCTGGCCATTTATGCCATGTCATAGACTAGCTGAATGGTGCTTTCTAGTCTGTTCTGTGTTCTCATCAGGTTTTTACTGTGATAATGGATGCAGTGTATCTGAGAGTCTGCTTGGATGCTTAGCTCTGCCATGGTATTTCAGGCATTGTTTGTATCTTGTTATAACCCCTCAAAAACTGCCTTAAGCCCTTGAATGAGCTATGTAAAGAGAAGAGGTGCACAGCATGGAAACTGGTGAATAAGACTATGTTTTAGTCACTGGTATTTTTTAGTAAAAGTCACATAGAGGTCACATGACGTAAACAAAAATGTATGTCCTGTGATCTGTCCACAACATGCACTGTATACCCCGACTAAGTCTTGGGTCCTCTTGGGCAAGGAGTGGCAGTATGCAGACCAGGATACCACTGCTGCTGGGTGGAGCAGGAGGCACAGCTTTTGGGAGTGGGGGACAAGTCACAAAGGTCCTGGAAAGTCACAGAATCTGAGATCTTCATAACTGACTCAGCATTAGTTACAAATGAAATATGCACATGTTCCTCAGCATCCTGCACTGTAATAGGTCTGTCAGATTTAAAGAGCTATGGACTTCATTTTTCATACTTATTCCTTTTATACAAGCATTTTTAAACTGTACTTTTTAAAAAAGTTCAAGCCACTTAAGTTACAGGAGGGCAAAAAGGTTTTATTGAAGGGCAATTTCAAAGAGCTTTGATCTTAATGCATATATTATTTGTGAATTTATCATGTTCCCTACACCCTAATTTAGCCAAGCATCTGAAGAGTCTAATCCCCAAGTACGGAGAGTGCAGTAGCTAGTGTAAGGCTTACTAAAGGTGGGCGTGGCACTGATGTTCATTTTTAAAAATGAAGTGTCTTTAGATTATTGCAAGGGAATGGCTCAAGTATGTTTTCTCTAGTACATTGCTGCCATCGAAATAGACTACCTGATCTCTAGTTCAAATACAGTCGTGTAATCCTGCAATGTTTTCATTTAACTTCTAAAAAAAGTTCAAGCAGATTCAACTGAAATTTAAATGACCTAAGATATTTTTATTCATCTTTGGTCTATTTTAGGAAACAGAGACAGATGTAAGCTGACACTGCTCTTCACTGCAGATCTGATCATCATGGGGTCTGATCGAACTTGTGCACCTAGTAAACCCAGAAGAGAAGGCTCCATGCAGGAGAACCACCTTTGCACCTTCTAGATTCTGGGCTGATCTGAGGATTGCCAACTCTGCCTATGTAAGCTACAGAGTGGAGATCGTTTTTGTTCAGTCAGAAGTGCTAACTCATAAAACTGAAGTTTGGGAGGATTTGTTCCATCAAGTGCTTAGGGCTCTAAGCTGGGAGACTCTGGCTCAGTTTCCTGCATCATCACAAACATCCCGGGGAAATAGCTCCATCTCTGTGCCCCAGTCCCCCTCTGTAATATGGGAATGATTGTCCTTCCTAACTCAGAGGATGCTGCAAAGATAAAAGACATTAGAGACTGTGAAGAGCTCAGACATCAGAGTAATGGGGGCTGTATAAATATTTTATATGCATATGCTAAATAACTATGTCCAGGCTTTCTTTAGACCCTCCTACATCTGTTTCTCTTTCTCTCTTATTTTGGGTCTTTGTTCCACAAGCTGAGCCTTAGCATACCACTCAAGTGTGCTTACAGGATTTGGTCCAGCAACAAGCCTCTCTCCCTGTATTGAGAGAAAAGATGGGGGAAGTAATGTCTTTTAGTGGGTGAGATGAACAAGCTGTCAAACTTACCCAGAGCTCACCTTTTGGTCTGGGAAACACACTTGGAGACGGGCTTGGACTTCCTCTCTACCAGGGGGTGCTAGACTCCACCTCACACTCAGCCCTACCCACGCTCCTCTCTCCAAGCTCCCAATTCCTTCCTGTCCCCATTCTACCCGCTCCCCAAGCCCCAGCTCTTCCTCCCCAAACACACCCCCATCCCCTCTCCTCCCAGAGCATCCCGAAAGCTGCAAAATAGCTGTCTGGCAGCAGGTAGGAGGCAGCGTGAGGGAGGGGAAGGAGTTAGTCAGTGGAGCCACCAGCAGAAGAGAGGCACTTGGCTTAGCTGCTGGTGGGTACGGAGCACCCACTAATTTTTCTCCTTGGGTGCTACAGCCCTGGAGCATGCACAGAATCAGTGCCTGTGCTTAAAGCCTCACAGCAAAATCAAGGTGTCCAGCAAAGTTATGAATTTAAGTTCCCAGGCTCACCTTTTGAAAATGCTGTGCAAGTTTCCTTTGAGGATGTGGACTGATAGGTCCAATATAGATCACATTGTAAAAAGCATTCACCCAGAGGTGAAAGGGCAGTTTTGTCTTTCACCATTTTCTTGTGTGAGTTCATCTGTGAGTACAGCAACACTTATCCAGGGCCTGATCTAAAGTCCCCCCCTCCCGCCTCCCAAAAAATAGTAGAAGCTGGACTAGGCACTAAGGCTGCATCTACACTACAAACTGTACAGCAATACAGCTGTGCTGCTGTAAGATCTTCCATGTACCCCTATGCTGGCAGGAGACCTCCCCTGCTGGCATAATTAAACCAACTCCCAACAAGTGGCATTTAGATGGAGACTTTCTCCTGCCAACATAGCATTATCTACAGTGGCACCTTTTGTCAGTGAAAGGGGTGTTTTTCCCCACACTCCTGACCAACATAAATGTTACAGATAAAAGTGATAGTGTAGATATAGCCTGACTGACAGGGAGAAATCAAACGTAAAAACTACAGCTCTGACTGGCTTCAATGGTGTGTCCAACATTTGTTCCAAAAAGCACTTTTTAAAGCAGAAGCAAAGAGGAAAAATAAACAGGATCCAAAGCCTTAAAGACAATGCATAGATAGGATCTTGCAAGCAAATATTCTAAGTTGTCTTTCCACTGAAGATTTTAATAAGATTTTGCCAAGTTCTGCTTCACAACCAAACTAGCAATGACAATTGTCAACCACCAATTCAAACAGTCCTAATTCTTATATATATTCCAGGATATAGTTCAGCATAGCCTCTAACCTAGTGCAGTGTATCCAATAATGCTGCTTTTTAAACATGTTCTCCTTTAAAGAAAGAATGAGGAAAGTCCCTTCCACTGAAGTGGCATATATGTATCTGAGGGCACAGCAGACCCTCAGGAGCAACACAAAAGTGTTTGAACATCTCTGCCTTTCTGGAAGGCAAAGCTGGTCTCACATGCAAATACCCCAAAAAACTAGTAACTGTTCTGTTCAAATCAATACAGGCTTTTAAATTGCAGAGGAGCAAAACATTGTGTCTTTTTACCACACTCTTTAAACAGCTTTATATTAGACAAGTTATTTAATCCTCTAGCTTCCTGCCTTTAGACATTGTCACTTGTACACAAAAGCATCAAGTTACTCAAATATCAATATCAACCACAAAATACACACTAAAGTATCACAGTATCTGTATTAACCGTGCACTGGGTGGGGAGACAGTTGGTCACTGATCAAAACCTCTACCCCACTGGCAATTCAAAGCAAGTGCACTCCCACGATAACCCACAGAATACCAACATCCAGTGGTACACCGAAGAATCCTTAAAAGCTGTTTGTCAATTATTCGGATTACACCACCACATTTTTTTTTTAAGATAAAGAACATACAATAAAGAATCTAATTAAAAGCTGTTCAAATGGAGATCCAGAGGGAAGGAGCGAATAGCAAAAGCACCCGTAGTGCCCGAGTATTGCAGTCCATACAGCCATGCGCTAATCTCAGATCTAAGCAGGGAGAATTACGGATGAAACAAAAGCCTGAATCTACCCTCCCCACCCCCTCGCGGCTTAGATTTATAAATCCATCCCCACACCAGCCCTATTAGGTCATCCGGCCCATGCAGCCCAGGGCTCGTCCGCACGCTGCTTTCCGCCGGGCTTTGTCCGCTCCTTTTCAAAAATGCTCGCAACAAGGGAAGCGCGGGGATCCCCGCGGGAGGGCGATCGCAGGGCAGCGCCGTCCCAGCCTCGCCGCGCTCGTGTGCCCGGGAGAGCGCGACGCCCCTTAGGCGCAGAGAAGAAACGCTTCCAAAGGCGGATTGTAAAAAACCACAACGGCGGGGCTGGGCACAAACCCTGCCGGGAAGCCGGGGGGCTCCCCCCAGCCATGCGCCCGGGCGGGCTTTCCACGGTGCACAGCCCCGGACAGACGCAGCGCTGCAACCCATTCATTGCACCCAACAATGCTGCCCCTCCCCCTTCCAGCCATCCTCCCTCCTCCAACCAGCCCAGGGCTGACGGCAGCCCCTTCCCCTCCATACACCCCCCCCCCCCAGGCTGCAGACAGTGGGGCTTTACCTGGCGCTGGTGGGAGGGCAGATGGGGGGTGCAGGCACAACGGGGCTCATGGAGGAGACGGGGGTGCATGCAGTAGCACGGGAGCAGCAGAGCCCGCTTAATGCCCGCTGCAGTGCATGCCTCCTCCTGCTGCTGCTGCTCGCCACCGCCTCCACCCCAATGCTGCTAACGCTGCTGCTGCTGCTGGGCTGGGTAAGAATGGAACCCCCAGAGCGCAGGCGCACTCAGCACCCACCGGCCGGGCGAGGAGGCCCGCGAAGCCCCAGCACGCATGCGCCCGAGAGCGCGCAGCCCTCTCTAGCAGACGCCCCGAGCCAGCCAAGGCGCACGCGCACGAAGGCGGGCGCCGCGGCTGCTGACTTCCCCTCGCTCACCATATGGGGGGGGGGAGGAAAAGACCAGAGCGGCCGGAAACGCCTCCCATGGGGAGCGAGAGGAAGTCTTCCACAGCGTGGATGAGATGAGGTCAGTGTAGTGGTTGCGCATGCGCATACCGGGCCGCCCCGCGCCCGGCCCACACCTTCCGGGGTTCCGTAGTTGGCGCGCGCTCCCGCGGCCCGTGATTGTTGCTGCCCCCGAAGGAACGTTGGCAGCCGCCAGCGAGCGTCACCCGCCGCGGCTCTTTGGGGGGCGGGGCGCCACTGGGGCCGAGGACAGGCGAGAGACGGGCTGAGGGAAGCGGCCGGGAACCCTTCCGGGGTAAGAGTCACGCTGCGCTGAGGGCAAGTTCCCCTGGTCGCTTCCGGGGATAGGCGCCCCGCCCCCACTCCTCCTCTGAGACTGGGGGAGGGGCGCCCAGGGGCATGGGGGAGGGGCGATCATAGGGTATGGGGGGAGGGGCGCTTAGAGGTATGGGGGGAGGGGCGCTTAGAGGTATGGGGGGAGGGGCGCCCAGGGGCATGGGGGAGGGGCGCCCAGGGGTATGGGGGGAGGGGCGATCATGGGGCATTTATCCCTTGTCATGTTTGAGGTAACTAAGCTCCAGTTGCTGGAGTCCTGTGAGGAGGGAACACTCCTCCCCCCCCCCCCCTTAAAAACAGCTTTGGCCTGATTGCCCCGGGCAGCTTGACAATGTGACACCCCCTCGAGTTGCCAGGTGTCCGGTACTGGCAGCCTCAGTCTGGTAAAACAAAAGCACCAGAAAATACCCGCCATGCACGATGTCTGGAATATCTGGTTTTTATGGGTCGGAAGGCTGCTGGGATCATTCTTCCCCTGCCCTGTTGTTGCTCCGCAGCTGGGGGGGATGTTTTGGTTTTTTGCTCACCCAATTTTTTTTCCCCCGCCCTATTCTGTATTTTTTGTGACAGTATCTGGCAACCCTACTCTCACGTGACCCAAAGGTTCAGAAACTGGAGGCCAAATGAAAGGGATGCCCCAGTTGTTGTTTAAGTCGCATGATGTTTATGTCACTCCTATGTTTTTGAGGGCCTGACTCCGGATTTTTAAATGCTGGAGGTTGACGATACTGCATTGACTTGGGTGGGATGAGGAAATAGGGTCTGTATCTCCATGCTGCAGAGAAGGTTGGGTTTACCTGCCCCGCCACACCAGGGATATGGGAGGAACACTCTGCTATCTGAGTGTGGACCTTTCATCTTCCCTACAAGCAGCAGGAAGTAAGGGTAAATATCCTGTGTTGGCTGCAATCGGTAGATGTACCAGCATTTCCCACCTCCCGTATATAGGCATGGCTGTGGGGTGATGCACCATCTGTATTCCTGGAAAGGGAGCAGCTTCCTGCTGCTAAAACTATGCATTGCCCCTGCCAATAGCACTGGTTTTATTCACTTTGTAAAACAGGCCCATCCTTTACCAGGTGAACAATCCGTTATTAAAAACAATGAGCAGTCCTGTGGTACATTGGAAACTTAAAAAAAAAATCATGAGCTTTCGTGGGTAAAACCGACTTCATCAAATGACATCATGAGCTTTCGTGGGTTGCCCACAAAGGCTCTATTCATTGTTTTTTAAGTTACAGAATAACATGGCTACCCGTTAAACTTTTCATCAGATGAGTTGGAATGAAATTAATAGGGTCTTCAAATTAGCCCATCAACAAATCAACTATATTTGAGTTGCCTACCTCCACCCCATTAGTATAGTATCCAATGCATGGATCACCAAAGGAATGTACTTGCCTAATTCCCACTGATTTTCATAGAAGTAAGTAGGGATGTAAAAGAGTAGTCAATTAATTGACTACCCAAGAAGCCTAGACTTATTGGGTAGTAGAACTGACTGCATGCATTCTTCTTCCCCAGCCCATGCTGCCTCTAGAATCAGAGGCAGCAAGGGGTGGTAGGAAGCAGGAGCTGGTGCTGCAGGAAGCCAGCTTAAAAGTCAGTCCCCCCAGCACCGTCTCTGCAGTGTGGGGTGGGAAGTGTAGGGGAGGCAGAGGCACTGCAGCTCTGCCTTTTAAGTACAGGCAGTCCCCGGGTTACGTACAAGATAGGGACTGTAGGTTTATTCTTAAGTTGAATTTGTACATAAGTCGGAACTGGCATCCCCAAGTCAGCCACTGCTGAAACTGACCAGCGGCTGACTACAGGAAGCCCGAGGCAGAGTTGCTCTGTCCCAGGCTTCCTGGAATCAGCCGCTGATCAGTTTCAACAGCAGCTGAATCTGGACGCCTGGGACAGAACAGCTGGGGCGCTGCCGGGTAGGTCCCCGCAGCGCCGCACCTCAGCGCTGCGGGGACCAACCCAGCAGCACCCCAGCTGCTCTACCCCAGGTGTCCCCAAGTCAGCTGCTGCTGAAACTGATCAGCGGCTGATTCCAGGAAGCCTGGGACAGAGCAACTCTGCCTCGGGCTTCCTGTAGTCAGCCGCTGGTCAGTTTCAGCAGCGGCTGACTTGGGGACGCCTGGGGCAGAGCAGCTGGGGTGCTGCCGGGTTGGTCCAGTAGCGCCGAGGAGCGGCGCTGCGGGACCAACCGGCAGCGTCCCAGCTGCTCTACCACAGGCGTCCGCGAGAAAAGCCTGGTCTGCTGGGGGGGAGGGCGCACTAGCTGCGCCCCCTCCCCCCCACAGCAGACCAGGGAGACGCGGGCGGCGGGACTGAGACGCGCCGTGGTCCCACCGCCCGCATCCTCCGCGGCTTTGCTCCGCATCTCCGCCCCCACCCCCAGCAGACCAGGGAGACGCGAAGCAGCTTTTCTCGCCCCGGAGGATGCGGGCAGCGGGACCGCGGCGCGTCTGGGCAGTCCCGCCGCCCGCATCCTCTGGGACGAGAAAAGCCCCGTTCGTAAGTACGGATCCGACATAAGTCGGATCCGCGTAAGCCGGGGACTGCCTATATAGCAAGAGCTGCCCGGCTGTGCCATTGCCTTTTAAATGTAGTAAAAACTGGGTAGCTTTTACTACATTTAAACTGCAGAGCCTCAGCGGCCCATTATCGACTAATCGTGTACTCTGCACAGATTGTATTGAATACACAATTGGTCATTTACCTACTACTTAACATCCTTAGTAGTAAGGTCCCTAAACACCTGTGAGGCTCTGGACCTGAAAATCTATATGAACCACAGAATCATAAATGCGTATGCTAAAATCCATGAAACCTTCTGTAGTTACATGTAAAATTGGTGCTGCAAATTCTGCACTATTACTCCAGTATAAGTGTGGGTAAGTGTCTGAACAAATAGAACCATCTAATGTTGTTTTTCATGAGTGTTCCTGAGATCAGAATCTGGCCTTCTGTATTTAACACTTGCATATAGTGTAAAGTCAGAGTTATTTATGTTGTCCATCAGCATATAAGGGTTTCCTCAAAATGTAAACTCTGCCAAACAAATGTGAGTATCCTTGCTCCAGCAAGTTTGCAGGCATAACTGGAACAATATGATAAAAAATACAAAGTCCTGCATGGTCTGCATAAACAGAATACTATAGAGAATAAGAGATTACCTAGAAGTGCTTAGAAATAGTGACTGAAGAGATCTCAATTTAGCTGTTGGAAATTTTGTCCCATTGATCCTGCACACAGAGAAGAAAGGGGTGCTAGTGTCCTGGCAGACTAATGGAGACTGGAGGTGTTACATGGAAGAAAAGTTTAATTTTAATGTCATATGTAGAGTATAAGATTTCTTTCCTTTGTGCATAGAGCTTAGCTTACAAAGCAAAATTAGAGTCTCAAAATAACAGCTGTCTTTCCTTGAGTGGGTTGCTCTCATGCTGTTTCCCAGGAGGAGCTGCATGTAATTTATCATCCATAAATTCAACACACTTAAACCTTTTTCCAAGTCCTGCATTACTAAGGCTTCACTCACCAGCCTCAATACCTTTTTTCCTAAATCTGCTATAGAGATACTTCTACCACCAACCCACCACATTCTCTGATACTACAATTCAGTCTGATGAGATCTAGATCAATCAAGCACAAACCCTGTATCACCTTATGTCAATGCTTTGATGTCAGAAATGCCAGTTCATAAAACAGGTTATAGACGAATTGCACACTGTGGAGAAAATTGGTCCATTTTTTCCCAGCTTTCTGCTCCTGAGTTTGTGTGCCTCATTGTATACCTCTGTAAGATGTGGGCTTTAGTACAGTAAGAGTTGTAGTTTTTAACTGTACCTGCTATCTTTTGGGGAGGAAGGATTTTCCCCCAGATCCCCTTACAAGACCTCCATAAAAGGTAGATCTCCTGATTAATCCTCTCAGCTGTCAGGATCCCAGTAATGATTGGCTGCTTCTCTGTTGGAAAAAGCAGCATATATTCAAAGCTTCCATTCTGCAGCATATATCCTATCTGAATGTACAATTAGCCTATGTTTTAGAAGCCAATCATTCATTTATGTTAGGAAGACTGTGTTTTCTATGGAACAAGCTGTAGAAACTGGATATAGAAAACTGGGAGTGTGTGTGGGTGTTGAGGTGGGGGGTTGGTTTGTGTCAATTGAAAGCATGTAATTACAAACCAGCTTTAGAAAATACCTTGGTTTCCGCTCCCTAGAGAGCAGCTAATCCCATGACGGTACTAATTGGCTAAGTACTGCCCACTGGAGAGAGAATCCCCATGTCTCATGCATGTGGCTTTCCAGTCCTTGGATTATTATGCGTGTCTAATAAGAACTTTCTGCACATACCTCTCTTCAGTGAAATATGCAATCAGCACTGCAGTATTTTGTACTCTTCTGCATCTCACTGTTTAAGAACTTTGGTGTATTAACAAGACACCAATAGTTTTAGTTGATGCATATCTGTTAAAACCACAAATCTCCTCTTTGAGACTTAAGACAAATCATTTTTTTCTAGTTTTAGCTCTACAGCAGCAGTTTTTAAAGGATCCTTCCCTAAGTCCCCAAACCCTGTTTTCTGCACTTTTTAACTATCAACTAGCAATTTATTTGTGTGTGTTTGCACAAACTCCCGTCTCTAGTGATTGTAGGGTCCCTTTTTGCTGCTTTATACTGCATGAAAGAAGTCTGAGAGGTGTATAGGTTGGACCTCCCTGGTCCAGCATGGTCGGGACCTAACTGATCCCGAACGACAGAATTTGCAAGACCAGGGGATGTCTCCCCTGCCACAAGCCCTTAGACAGCTGGCCCCCTGCCTCTGGCCCCCCTCTACCCTCTCGCCCACTCTGCTGCTACCAGCTCCAGCCTGCCTTTGGCAGCTGGGGTTCTCCGGCCCTGGCCCATGCTGCTGCATGCAGCCTGATTTCCCCAGCCCTGTGCTGCCATAAGCGGCCAAATGTCTCTAGCACCCAACTCCACACTTCCACGGGCACATGGGCTTCTCCAGCCTCTGACCCCGCTCTGCCATGGGCACCTGGCCTTCTACAGCTGCTGTTGGTGTCTGTGGTTCTCCAGTCCTTGGCCCCAGCACTGCTGTGGGGCTCCTCTGGCCCTGGCCCTGGACAGGCTCCTAGCTCTCCTGCCATTAGGCTCCAGGCACTCTGGTCCAGGAGCATCCATGGTCTGCTGGACCAGAGTGTACTGGTTTTCAGAGGTGCAGCCTGCAGTTTGTTTGTTTAAAACATTTAATACTTGTTTTATATATAAAATATCAGAAAGGCAAGCCTTAGCTTTGCTTTTTATGCTGGAAGATTTTTTCAGATGACTAATCCATGCAAATTAGGAGAATTTTCAACTCTAAATTGAAGAGATGGTGTTGAATCCTTAGCAAAAAGATTTTCGCCCAAATCTTACAATTCAAATAGGTGTTAAGCAAACCAACAAAGTTATGTTCTCAGAATAAATGTAGTTTCTCTTCTCCATTAACCAGGTTTAACTTCCTTTGTATCTGTGATATTAATCATTAAGCATAAATTCAGTCTCCCACAGAGTCATCCAGGGTGGATGAGATCTGTAATTCTAATATAAAAAAGAGATTAAAACTTGTAGGGTTTTTTAAGCTTATAGAAAAGGCAGGAAGGGCACCATCCTGATTTTTCCACCTTCTGGTCATCTTTAAGACTAAAGCCATCAGTATTGTGCATAGCATTCCAAAAAAGTCCCACTAATCCCTTTTCTAAGCTACAATAATGTCATCAAATGGATTTTCCATTTTATAATACAGTATCAAGAATCTTGCTTTTTTTTTTTATTCTGCCCAAAAATGGCTCTTCCTGACCAGTCATGTAGCATATCAACTAGCCTCCATTCCAGCTCCTGCAGGTTTGCGAGCAACAACTCAGAGTTAATCAAATCAAAGCATCCTAAGAGACCTAATCAGATCAACAAGGGCATTTGACCTTTCTATGAAGTCAGCAGATTATCAACCAAGCATACCAGTGCTGCCTCTGTAACAAGCCTGTCACCAGCTAGGCAGAAAGATGACTCTTAATTAATCTGAAGCAGACAACACCAAATAGGTAAGGTTTGAGAGAACAGCAAGTAGGAGTGCTGATAACACCAAGCGATGACTTTGCAAGCAAGAGGCTACTAGCATTGGGTGTGCTTCTATTAGACACTGCTGCTTTAGAAGCAACCAAACCCACCTGGATTCAACCAATCATCCTGCAAAATAAACAGACAATCCCTCCTGCTGAGAAATGGTCAAATCTGTTACCAAGCAGAGATGCATTTTTTGTATATGGGCAGCAAAGTATAACCCATAACATCTCCAGGGAGTATGTGGAGTTCAGTTTGTGAATGGCTGGCCATGTGGAAAGCAGTAAGGTCACCGAAAGCTGTGTCCAAGCAAATACTCCTATTCATCTTTCAAGCAAACGGAGACAGAGAATCAAACCAGTGTGAAGAATGTGGGAGAGGTAGCATTTTGTACAACTCCATATTGTATTGAAATTAACTGTTCTTCCTGCCTCTTCTGGGTCCTTGATTGTTAACGGGAGATGGGAGAGTCCCTTCTTTTGCTCACAATCTGCCCAGGAGTTACAGTGATGTGGCTGATCTAATCTGAAATCTATTCTTCACTATTCCAAAATACAACTTTATTTCACTCCGAGAATAGCAGCTACTGTTAAAGCAAAATGCAGGACAATGTAGCACTTTAAAGACTAACAAGATGGTTTATTAGATGATGAGCTTTCAAACTATCTTGTTAGTCTTTAAAGTGCTACATTGTCCTGCATTTTGCTTCAGCTACCCCAGACTAACACGGCTACATTTCTATCACAGCTACTGTTAGTTAGCTAGTTGTAAAGGCCAGTGAAGTGAGCCCCATAACAAACCCTTTATACGAGTAGTCCAACAGAAATACTTGCATGGATAAAGTTAACAAGATTTAACTCATAGTTTGTAAGCCTGGCCATTGCCCTCTGCCATCTCATTATGAAGGGCATTGTATCATCTACTACATATTGGAAACTTAAAAAACAACAAATGATCTGGTAGCACTTTATAGACTATTCAGTAACTCCTCCTAAATGGTAAGAACTAGGACCACCACATTCAGTATCCAGCTTTCTCTTATACCTTGAAGCAATGTCAAGGTTGGTTGTGCCAGGAAAATGGAATATGCCTAGAATGGGATTGTTTTGTTAGTCTATAAAGTGCTACCAGACCATTTGTTGTTTTTATCTGTAACAGACTAACTCGGCAATCCCCTGAAGCTCTAGCATGGGATTGTGTCTCATAAAACCATACAGAAGAGAGACAGAATCACCAGGCAGGTGAAAGGAGCTGGTTAGGGGTGTTCCCCCTTCCCGTCTGGGACAGCCCCGGCCTTGAGCCTCCCAGGCTCACTTTAGGAGGCTAATTGAAAGTACACCCCACCCTCCTTCATCGGGGAGCAAGTGCACTGTTTGCAGCTTCCTCACTCTGGCTGGGGAGCACTGTGGGCAGACGAACTTGGACCTGCCCCAGCTGGGGGGACATGCACTCCTCACCCAACTGTGCCCACTGGAGTTGCAACCACCATGGAGAAGTGCTTCTCACCTTGCCCAAAGTTGCTGCGATGAGAGAGGGCTGGGGTTGTCCTCTCACCACAGGGCAGCCTGTGAACCCCTCATCCGCAGCCCCACCCTAGCACAATGATTTAAATGAAGCATGTACATTTGCATTTTATTTTCCAAAACCAACAATTAATTGGGTTGAGAACCCGAACAATGCTGGGTAAATCTTCTAGTGTTTTATAATGGAAAAGATTTAATTGTTCCTAACAAAATGAACACAGGTTGGCGCAGAGGGCAGAACAGAGACAGGACTCTTGCATACTAATCTCAACTTTGGCAGAGATCCCTTTTGTGACCTTAGGAGAGTCACTTTGTTTCTCTGCCTCCATTTCCTCACCTAGAGAGTGCTTTTGCTCTGCTTCTTTGGGTGTTTGTGTTTGAAACACTAGCAGCGTTATCCTGTTTGGAATGATGTTAAATTCACCATTGTGCCCTTTCTGCATGAAAATTGTCACAGACTAGATCTGAGGCTCTATCTGCTCACACAGTTTGTGCCTTAATTGGAGTTTTCCTGCCAGGCTTCAAAATTCTACATTGAGTTGTTTCCATGTGATAGCTGCCGCAAACACAACAGACAGCTGACCCACTTAATTCCCCAGTGAAGGCTGAGGGAGTCTCGCTTCAGTCACCAAACAAAAAGGAAAATCCAATCAGCGGAAGGTTGTGATTAAGGAAAACTAGCAATTGGCTTCATAGCAAAGAGCATGTATGTCTGTGTACTTCAGCCAGGGGTCCAGCAAGTTGTGCCACCTAAGAAGAAACACTGGGCATGAAGCAAATACCATGCTGTGGGACTGAATTTAGTTCTGGTGAAAGGCACCAAATTAATAGCTTTGAACACTTAAGTCCTATTGAAGCTGCCCATTAGTGCTTCTTGTAGGGGTGTGTTTGTTTTGTGATGAGGACTCTGGTATCTGAGCTGAGGCCCATCAAACTCATTTCACATAGGCCATCAGACAAGTGTCTTAGTAAAAAATTTCATTTCTCGGCTTAATTTGATCCAGTGATCTAAAGGTAGAACTTTGTAGTCCGTTAATTCAGGGTAAACAAGCATGTATAGCTGAAATATAAATACTGAAATGCATATGTTTTCCCAGACTGTCATAGTGCCTGTGGAAGGAGCAATTTATGGATCAAAATAATAGGAAACATACTTTTCTTCATATTATTTTCAATTCACACTCCATCAGTCTTTAACCCCACTTCCTCTTTTCTAGTAACTTTCTATTTACCTCCTCTCCATTGGATTTATTTCTTTTTGTTCTCACTGTTTTTAATTGCTACCTATTTTTAGTTTTCTCTTTTTCCACCCTTCAGATCTCATCAGTGCTCTCACACACACAGTCTCTCTCTCTCTCTCTCTCTCTCACACACACACACACACACACACACACACACACACACACACACACACACACACACAATTCTTTTATGTTTTCATCTTTGAAAAATATTTCTATTTGTTAAGCCTCCCTCTTCCAAATATTAAACAGGCTGAAAAGTGACATATCAAGGTTATGTATGCAGCATGCTCCTGACAAGGAAAAAATGCTGCACTCTGCAAGAGAGCCTAGGTAAGTGGATTAAGACTCTTTTCTAAGATTAAACCACTCTCCGCAAATGTAGATTTTCACAGAAATTAATGGAAGATTTATTGAATCCAATGAGAGTGATTCTGAAGTAGGTTTACTGTGTAAGAAGATGGACATTTCGGACAGTCATGCTTAGAGCAGATCGACAAACATTTGTAAGAATTCTCCCTTCCATTCTCCATTGTACACATAAGGAAATTCAGCCACAGAAAAGCTGCTTGGCTTGTCCAAGAACACACATGGAGTCTGTGGCATGGCTGTGACTAGAAGCCAGCTGTCCTGATTTCCAGCCCTGTGCATCAATCACCACACCATTCACTCAGTTATAATTAGTGCTGGTTGTGTTTGTAATGGACATTTGAGACTTTTACAGAAAAACAGCAAAGTTCCAGAGTCACCTTCTTTTAAAGCCTCCTTTATTGTGCAATCACTAATGTAAAAAAACAAACAAACCATAATTAGCCAATAATTTTACATCCACTCTCTTATACTCCACTACGAATAGAGCCATATATGCAAAAATGGAATGAAGGCTTGCTTCATTAATTACTAAAACCCTATCTTCCTGTGAAAACTTTCCTGTTTATCACAAAGTCATGCAAACATGCAGCCCTCATTATCATAATTCTGAATGGTTGTTTTAAGAGGTTTTCAGACATGTGGGGCCCCCCATTAATGAAGCACTTCTATAAGTCCCATTGACTCATGAAATTTAAGAGCTTTAGGCTACGTCTAGTCTACACTGTTGCCTTCTCCTGTAAAAGCTCATGCAAATGAAGCGCAAAGTGGAATATCACAAGAGGCTTTTGTGTAGATGGCTCCTTTTTGTGCAAAAACCCCCTCTGGAAAAAATTAGGAAGAACAGCTCTTGTGCAAGAGGGGGTTTTTGCGCAAAAAGGAGCCATCTACACAGCTCCTTTTTGCGCACAAGTCTCTTGCGCAAAGGCAGTTGCTAATTAATTATGCAAATGAAGCGCATCAATACTCCACTTTGTGCTTTATTTGCATAAGTTTTTGCCGAAGAAGACTACAGTGTAGACATAGCCTTAGAGGGGTAGCCAAGTTAGTCTGTAACTGGAAAAACAACAAATAGTCTTGGTTATGACCATGAAAGCTCATGATACCATCTCCATTTTTTGTCAGTCTCTAAGGCAGGCATGTCCAAAGTCCGGCCCGCGGGCCAATTGCGGCCCGTGTTCCGATTTAATATGGCCCCCGCTTCCTCCCCCTCTCCTGGCTCCCCGGCGCTCTTTTGAACTGGCGCGCCCAGTGCGCCGCTTCCGGCCGTGCTGCCGCCGCCCATGGCCTCCGCGGTCCTAGAGCCTGCCCTGTAGGGCACGTCCGCAGCCCCACTCCCCCGCTCGGCTGCGGGTTTGCTCTGTCCCCGGGCCGCCGTGAGGCCGGCGTGCCCTGGGCTCTCCGCCCGCCTCCGACCCTGCGGGCCCTCCGCCTTGGGGCTGAGAGTGCGGGGACGGCCCTCACGCATGTTCACTTCTTCAAATCTGGCCCTCTTTGAAAAAAGTTTGGACACCCCTGCTCTAAGGCTACGTCTACACTGCAGCACTATTTCAGGATACCAGAGGTATTCCAAAATAGCTATCCTGCAGCTTAACAGTAAGCCCATTATTTCGAAATATAACAGACTCACTATTCTGAAATCCCTGTAAACCTCATTTCATGAGGAGTAAGGGACGTTTCAGAATAGCGCTTTATTTCTAAATTATGAAAAAAGTATTTCAAAATAAGATTAAAGTAAGAGAAGCAATTTCTGTAGCTCAAACGGTGTATCTTATTTCGGCCTATGGTGCAGTATAGACATACACTAAGGAGCTGCAAGACTATTTGTTATTTAAGTTTTAAGCAAGCTTAAGTTTAAGAAAATTAAGCTCAGGTTTAGAGTTAAGTATGTTTTTAAGTGCTTTGTTGAATGAGGGCCTAAAACAGAGACATCCAGATGGCAACATGGAGGCCTATATTGGCAGTTAATCATAAGTCCATAGGGACTGCTTTGCATGTGAATGTATCTACACAAAATAAATGTATTTTCCTAAGCAAAGAGTACAACTATCAAAACTAAAATCATCAACCAAAACAGTGTACTTGTACACTTATCTAGACTAGGGGAGCAGAAATGGTTTATTTAGGGTTGCCAGGTATCCATTTTTGAACCAGACAGTCCAGTATTTGAGCTTTCGGTTCGGGAAACAAATTGAGAAAATATAAATGTCTGGTATTTTCTAAATAAGATGTAATGTAGATTGTGACGTCATGTCAAGTGTGTCCGGTATTCTTGAAACCATCTGGCAACTCCAGACTTATTGAGTGAATTTCTGACATAAAACATAGCAAATTTCGCCTCACTCTGCAGTCACAGGGAGAAAGCAGCCATGGTTCGGGGTCTCTTGGCTGTATTTGGCCTTTGGGTGGCACTCTGAACTCCCTTTTGCAATTCCTTTCATTGGTGGAGCTGTAAATAAAAGAATAATGTTGCTCATCACTCTGAATGGCTGACTGGATTTTGTTGACTCAAGGATGGGTCCTCATCATGAGTGGAGTCATACTGAGCCAGGGCTCAGATCCCACAGGTTGAGACAGGCAACTAGTCCTCAGGGCTCATCTGTCTCGCCAGGGCCATGCCACTGTGTGTGGTCCTGTCCCCCACTCCTAGACACGTTAAGGCTACTGGAGATAGGGATGCAAAATCCCATTAAAAAAGTTAACTGGTTAAATGTTACATTTAACTGGGATCCCACAGGCAGGGGTCCACTCCAGCCCAGCCAGGCCTACCACTGTAAACTGCTCCGGCCAGGCCAGGCCAGGCCAGACTCGCCTCACCATGCCATGGGGCTACTGTGGCTGGGCCAGGCCAGCATTGCCGTGGGCCTGGCTGGGATGGAGCAGCCCCTACAATGTCTCATCGTGGCTGGGGGCGCTGCTTGAGCCTGGTTGGGCCTGTGGTGCAGTGTGGTCGGGCTGGAGCCGCTCCTGCACCTGACAACCCACTGGGCCACTGGTTAACCAGTTACCCAGTAAGCATCACCAGGTAAGGATGATGCTTACCAGTGACCAGGTAACCCTTTACATCCCTAATTGGAGAGGTTGCAAGAGACTGGTACAGTCTACAGCTCCCATAGTATGCTGATGACATGACTGAGATCTACACCTTGTTCTCATATGGGGCTGGTGCCATCAACTGCAGCTGAGCAAGTGAAGTACCTTTAGTCCAAAAAGTCAGGCATTCCCTTTTTCCCTCTGCTCCGGGATGCCAGGTGCCATGCCAATACATAACTGGGAAGGCACAATGTATGCAAGAACCAGCGTGCACATTGTTCCCTTTGACTGCCAACAAAAGTGTGTGAAAACAACACGCTACCGACCCTTGATGTTCTCTGCTCCTAATATCATCTATGGAATTCTCCCAGCTCATCTGATAGGCTAAGGAAGGAGTGTTGTACTTAAAAATACGGGAACTTTTCAGGGGGAAAAAGCAAAATGCCACATTTATTGCTAGCAAATATATCAATCAACACTTACTCATATGCATATGATATATTACACACACACACAAGCAATTCCCATCTTCTTGTTATCTGGCCAGGTGAGTTAAGTGGGAGGGGTGGAGCTGGGCTTCTGCTGATCCGGATCGGTGCTCCCATGCTAACAAGACGAAAACTCGGGGTCCCTCTGCAAGATGCCTTAGATTTAGAGTGTCTTCCCTCTCCTGCAGATGTCCACCAGTTAGTCATCTCATGCATGTGCATCATCTATGAGAGTCATCATATGTATATGCAGTTAGACATCTGTGGCACCTTCTTTTGGGTGGTGTCTCAATGCTGCCACATTCTCCTTCAAAAGAGGGTGTTTCCAAAAGCAGGTACTTGCTGCTGACTCTCAAGGTATCCATATGTTCAGTCTTCTTTCAATGAGCTCACTTCACAGGTCTCATTGTTCTTGGATCTGACTTCCACCCCTCTCCAACCTTTGCAAGTGCTCAGAGGTGCTTGTCTTTCATGCATTATCTATTCACACCTCATTCACTCATCAGGACAATCAATTAAGCAAAAGGGGGGTACAAAGTCCACAAGATACAAGGTTTCTATGCAAAAAGACAATACAAAGTTTCTATGTTCTATATGAAAGTATACAGTGTTTCTATATAAAATGACTTAATGCAACAAAGCTAAAGACTTATTTACAACGCTAAAAGGACTTGATACAAAGTTAAAATAAAAATGTCAATGAGAGAATGATTAATACAGAGATTAATGAGATGTATCTGTAGGGGTGGGCAATAAGCAACCCATAGGCTGAATACAGCATTAGTCTCTAGCAGGCCCCCAGCACTTTTTTTTTTTACCTGTATGTCCACAGGTACGGCCACTTGCAGCTCCCATTGGCCATGGATCACCAATCCTGTGGGAAGTGGGTGATCCAGAATGCTGCTTCCCACAGCTCCCATTGGCTGGGAACAGTGAGCTACAGCCAATGGGAGCTGCATGTGGCCAAACCTACAGACACGCAGGTAAATAAAGTGCTGGCAGCCCATCAGGGGCTAACCCAGACAAACCACATCTGACTTGCGGGCCACTTTTTGCCCAGCCCTGGGCTAAGGGATGCTGTCCCTAGAAACCCCCCACTGAAAAACTTGACAGTGAGGGGACAAAGCATATCTTCTACACTGTACGGAATCAGTTCTGAGAAAAAGCTGCTCCTTCTCCCTCCCCCAGCTATGCTGTGCTGCCCAGACTGCCGGCCCAGGGGCTGCCAGAGTTACAGGGCACCCCAGAAGTGCTGGGGTGATGGTTGTGCTCCAGTGGAACCTGAGAAGCCTAGGGTGATGATCTGAGACCCTAGGGAATCAGGATGGATCCCCCTCCCGCCCCCCATTATTGCTACCCTGTTTAGAACTCAACATGACTTCTCCCCCATCACAAGGCAGCTTGGTTGCTACCTAGTGTCCCACACTGCCTGGCTAGTTCCTGTGGGGTCCCTCAGTCACAGACACACTCCAGGTTAGCACCTTTTCACTGCACGGTTCCTTCTGACGTACAACAGCATACTGCAGGCATACACACAGCCCCCATGCCTTAGCTCAGGATCCCCCCGCTAGCTGTTCACTTACACTCCTCCAGGTACTGACCCACCAGTAATCCCCAAAATCGCATCCTCAGGTATAGGGTGCCATGTGGGAGAGAGGGCAGGGCAATGGTGGGAAAGAGTGGGACTTGGGGGCAGTAAGAGGACCTCACTAGAGCTAGCTGGGAGTCCCAGGGTGGATTGCACAATCACTCTGGACCAGGGGCTGGGAGTTTGAGACTTCTGGCATATTGAATCTTGGTCTGTGCAAATGTGGAGACTAATTGAATCAGCCCGACATTTGTTTGAACCTGTCTTTCCAGGATAAGAAATTCTTCTTTCCTTTTCCCTAAAAGAGCCTTCAGGAGCATCCATTATCCAACCGCAAGGCTATTTAATGATGTGGCCTCACGCCAAAGGATAGGCACTTCGCATATACGTATACTTCTGTGGATGAAGGTGGCCTGCCCAGTGGCTTTGGATATCACTCGCTTTATAGCTAAGCTGCCCAAGTCTGCTAGGCAAGGCAGTTTCATCAGTGCCATCCTGTTTTGGGAAGAGTGGCTTTAAAGGGCAAGATGGGGCTCAGGCTTCTTAGAGTAGCCAAAATAAGCTAAAGAAAAATCAGAGGTGTCTGCCAATTGGATTTTGAGACTCCGGCAAGGTAACAACCATACAGCCTTCTGGGAAATGATCTCACTGAGCTGGACAAATAGATCAAACCGACCCAGTATTCAGACATAATGGGCTTAAGTAATAGTCACCGCAATAGAGGGGTCACTTCTGGTTACTGGAATTCTCCAATAGCTAAAGCAAACCTTGCTGATAAGAAACGTTCTGCTTGGTAGCACCGGAGTGGTGGGAAGAGACCAAGCTTTGCTTTCTGTCTCCCGCCACCTGGCCTGAATAGGGTTACCAAGAGTTAGACGCTTGTCACGTGAAAAGGGTCCGTATCCCTGACACCACTTGTTGCTGTTATAATTGGGTACGTTCTTTACCCAGTGTGAATGACAGCAATATGGCCCTTTTTGATGGACTGGAAGCTACCAGCTTTGCCCATCAGGAGAGGGGTGATGGGTGTTTGAAATAGGCATCTTCAAGAATTTCTAATAGCAGCAATTTGTTCCTATTCATTGTCTTTTCCAGTGGCACTGTGTGTTGCACCTCAGAGTGTATAGTTTTAGCACATTCCAAATGTCTTTCATTCAAGAGTTTTAGCACACTCACTCCTGTTACGTGCATGTCACCCAAATAGAGAAATCAGAGATCACCAATGCTTGCTGGAAGACTACAATGTAACAGGATTGTTCATCTTAGAATTCAAAATGATGACCTAAGAATCCCAACAGAGAGAATAAACAGACTGCTCCCCCAGGCAGTGAGGCAGAACTCATCCCACCTTAAGACTCTATTTGCAACCTGCAAACTCTGCCACAGAACCCTTTGTGTGAAAGCAAAACCCATGCTCTTAATGTGATTACTTGCCAATACTGTGGCCAATACCCCATCACTCCTTGCTCCATGGTCACCAGGTTTCTTAATTCCCCAAAATTAATCCTCCAAAATTCCCCTTGAAATCAGTTACCTCTGGATACTGCTGCATTAGACGAGCCCTTTCTTCTACTGAGTTGAACTCCAAGTAGGTGATGGGCAATCGCACCAAACAACCCTACTCCTTCACCTTCTGTCACTTCCTCCCAAGGCCATACGAGCTGGACTGCCAGTTTTCTGGATTATGAAAGTCTGAGTCAAACACATTATTCCCTGACTGATAAAATAAAGGTCTCTAGGGAGAGTGTTGGAAGGAGGAGTGTCTGAGAAAGCCAAGGCCTAGGCCAGTCAGGCCTTTGAGAACTTTGGAAAAGATCCAGAACTGCATCTGAGCGAGTGTAGACAGCAGAGCCTGGACATGATCTTATCTCCTGGTCGGTCCCTTTTAGAAGGCAGTAGGGTATGTGGGAAAGAGGAAGCAGCAGACCAATAATAGCAGCTTCTCAGCACCACCATTTGCAGCAGTTGGCTGTTCCTTATAGGCCACGCATGCAAGGGGAGATTCCTATGCTAGATAGGGCAAGGTGTGTAAGGCCCACTTTTTCTACCCATAGTCTGTATTGTTTATTGGAAAAGTTTGAGAAGTGTCAGTCCCCATAATACACGAGGTTCGAAGGGATGCCGGAAAGGATGAGACCACAACTGGGGGTTTCAAAAAGCACAAACTGATTTTATTTTGATGGCGCCAGACAATCATCAGAACAAAAATTAAACAGATTGCCAGACAACACAAAACAATTCCCTGAGGCTTTTCTAAATCACAATAATTCCCAATAACTGCCCAGGGGTTAGGAACAGTTGAATTAACACTGGTATTATCCATAGGGCTGACTATTTACACAACTTTATACAAGGAAACAGTAAAAAACCTAAACCACAACTATTTATAAACTAACTTAGTAACTTTTTAGCCACTGTCACTTGGCAAGCAATAAGGACAACTAAAAAATCAATTAGGATAGGGATGATGGTGGGGGGGGGGGGGTTATACCAGTTCTGGAGACAGCAGGAACACAAGTACCGGTCACACGCTCATAAACTGTCTCCACTCGGGTTGACCAACTCGGAGTACGCTCAATAAGACTCAAGAGCGGGGGGTGCAAGGCGTCTGGGTGATCAGGCCAGGCGTTCACTCAATGCGAATCCCCAGTGAGAGAGGGGCTGCCTGCCTGTTTTATTGCCTGTGAACTTATCACCCCATAGGTTGGTTTTTGCTGCAGTGGGTGGAGTAGCAGGCCTGAGCACCAGTCAGCCCACTGGCTGATCTGTTACTGCAATGGGTGGAGCGAGCAGGGGAAGATTATTAATTTACATGCCCTTATATGGAAAACACTCCACCTCACAGACAGAGCCCCCTATACCAGCCTCAGAGGTATTACAGGCTATGGCTCCCTGCGACGGGCAGCCATTTCTGATCTGCCTCGGACAAGAAGGACTTGGGAGTTTGCTGGTAGTAAATGGGTGCTTGGGATCTATACAATCCCTTAGCAGCTGTCACAAAACCTTTATAACCACAACTCCCCACATGCCATCTTGCTAGACTCCAGCATGTGCAAAATGCGGTTGTTTATGCTCACATACTTACCCGGGTGTGTGACCATATCACTCTCACCCTTAGCTCCCTAGGGCTATGTCCACACTCGCAGCTTCTTGCGCCAGAAATATGCAAACGAGGCTAAGTGTGGAATATCGCCGAGCCTCATTGGCATACCTAATGAGCCACCATTTTTGCTGAAGAGGCTCTTGCACCAGAAGGAGCTGCCTACACTGCCCCTTCTTGCGCAACAAAAACCCTCTTGCACAATGCCATTACGCCGATTATTTTCAGGAATAACAGCATTGCACAAGAGGGTTTTTCTTGCCCAGGAAGCGGCAGTGTAGACAATTCCTTCTGGTGCAAGAGCCTCTTCAGCAAAAATGGTGGCTCATTAGGTATGCAAATGAGGCTCGGCAATATTCCACGCTTAGCCTCATTTGCATATTTCTGGCGCAAGAAGCCGCATGTGTAGACATAGCCTCCATGTTTCACAGCCCAGTTACATATCACTAGGGTTGGCGACAGACTTCACCAGTCCCTGGGCAAGGTGGCGGGGGCTCAGCTCTGGGCCCCTGGCAGAACAGGTAGGGTTGCAGGCTAGCCTCCCCCACCCCAGGGCTCTGGCCCTCTCCGGCGGGTCCCAGAACAGGGCCCTGTCAGCAGTAGAGTGGACCACCAATAGCACAGTGGGGAATCCAGCTGAAATAAGGGTTGAACTCCCCATTCTGGGCTACTCCCTACCAGTCTCTCCTTCACGGTCAGCTCCATCCCTTTCCTCCGGACCAGGGGCTTCTGCTGTGGTTCCCTGCTGACTAGCGATGGCATCTGGGTGAACCAGCCCTTCCCCTTCTGGAGCTCAAGTGGCACCTTCATCCATGGGCAGCCCAGACTGAGCTAGTCCACAGGCCTTTATACTTGGCTTCTCATTGGAGCATGCCCAGCAGGGCTGTAGGGGTGGGGCCTTCTCCGCCCCAGACTTAACCCCTGCAGCCCCAGGGCAGGGTTGGTACACCCCCTCACAAGCTGTACGAGCAAGGCTTTGCCTCCATGTGGCGTGCACAGGCTGTAGCGTTTTATCACCAACTTGTAAAAGAGAGAGAAAGATGGTTCACTGCACATCACTGGCCAGAACGAGCTCATAGCTAGAGTCTGGTTTGACTTGTGGAGGAAAGCTCTTAACCCAGGCATCTGCTGCAGCCCCGCCCACCTTGGCCACAGCACTCGCTGAGCTCTAGGGGGCAACCCGAGCCCAGGGCTATCTCAAGAGGGGAGTGGCGCCAAGGCCTAGCCCATTCCCCTTTGCCATGCAGCCCCCCCCCCTTTCCTAGCCCATTATTTAGAGGGGCAGAGAGGGAGAACTCAAGGTATTGGGAGCATCTTGGCCCTGGGGCTCCATTAACTGCATCACCTGATTGCGTTTTCAGCCAAGTTCCCACACCGTGTTGCGCCATTGCTGCCCGCTTTGTGGGATGCTGTGTACTCCTAGGGCCAGCTTCCCTGTCTGGACTGAAGAGATTTCTTCACAGGCATAATGAGCAGCTTTGCTCTGAGCAGGTGTTGTGTGCGCAGACTGCACTCTCCCCATTCAAATCTCTCAGAGCTAGTCATCAGTATCCACAACGTGCCTCTCTCCACACCCTATAAGTACTCCACAGCCTCCCCAAAAATCCCAGATGCTCTCCGACCAAATGGAGAGTCCTGCATCTGACAGAGTCAAATGAACAAATGTGCTGTAGAGTTCCCTGTGTGAAATCCCTGCAAGAAGGGAAACATAACTCATGACACAGCATGTCTGTCCATTTGCTATGGAAAATATGTTTGGTAAGTATCAAGTATCCAAATTTCTGCTTAAGTACACATCCTGGGAGAGCTGTGTATTAACACCAGAGGCAGCTCCCATCACCAAGACAAGTCAGCCTGCTCCAGCAACCTTATTTCCAAAGCATTGATAGTGCAAGCTTATTATTACCGAGTGCGATTTAAACCAGGTCTACACTTCCAAAGAAAGCAGACCTAAGGTACATCAACTCCAGCTACGCTAATCTTGTTGACTTTCTGCAGTCCCTACTGTGGGAGATCAAATGGGGAGTTTCTCCAATCAAGTTTCCTTACTCCTCGTGACTCCATGGAGTACTGGAGTGCCATTAGTGGTTGATTTAGTGGGTCCTTATTAGACCCACTAAATCGAACCTTGGAAGATCAATCTCTGGAGTGTGGCTCTCTGGGTAAGTGGCCTTACACAGAATCAAACAGGCACAGCACCTTACAAAGACAATTCTGCAGCCCAGCCAGGTGGTTTTTATGCTGTAAATCAGATTCAAAACAGCAAGTGAAGACAATAAACAAAGGGAACGGAGAGGAGAGTTACTGTGGTAACTGAGTGGACGGATCTATTGTTACGGTATGCACTGGTTGTGGGAATTCCTCCTTGGTGAGATCTGTGTAAATGCAGAATGGATGTCCAAAATGAAAGTGAAGTATCAGAGGGGTAGCCGTGTTAGTCTGAATCTGCAAAAGCGGCGAGGAGTCTTGTGGCACCTTATAGACTAACTGAAGTGTAGGAGCATAAGCTTTCATGACGAAGTGGGTCTTTGCCCACAAAAGCTTATGCTCCTACACTTCAGTTAGTCTATAAGGTGCCACAGGACTCCTCGCCGCTTTTGCAAAATTAAAGTGAAGTTCCGTATAAAGGAGTGGACCCCGGGGAAGGATTTGAAGGATGAGGTTGATTAGCTGAATTCCAATGCATGGCATATAGAACTAGACAAGATAAAAAGCCATTAAGTCACATTTGGGAGGAGAAGGCAAAGCTCTTAGAGTATGTCTACACTTGCACCCTCTTTCAAGAGAGGGATTCAAATGCAGCTGAGCAGAATTTTAAATCAAGCACGGATTTAAATTTCCCACACTTCATTTGCATAATTGCAGACTGCCACTATTTCGAAATACCCTATTTCGAAATAAACGCTGTGTAGATGCGGTTATTTCGGGAGAAAACCCTTCTTCTGAAATAACCCTTATTCCTCATACGAGGTTTACCGGTTATTTCAGAAGAAAGGTTTTCTCCCGAAATAACTGCGTCTACACAGCGTTTGTTATTTCGAAATAGGGTATTTTGAAATAGCAGTGGTCCACAATTATGCAAATGAAGCGCAGGAAATTCAAATCTGTGCTTCATTTGCAATTTCGCTTACCTGCATTTGCATCCCTCTCTCGAAAGGGGGTGAAAGTGTTGACATATCCTTACTGATTTCAGCACGTGCATATCTGGCCTATAGGGGAACTGAAATGGCAGAACTCAAGCATGCAAAGGGAGTAAAGTGCTATGGGAACAGATAGGTAGGGAGAGGCAGACCAAACACTGCCAGGCTTTGAAAGAGAGGACAGAATTTGAACTGGATTCCAGAGGGGAATGATATTCACTGAGGGGGCTGCACAACAAGAGAATAGGAAAGAGACATTTGCTGGCAGCATGTTGGATAAACGAAGGTACCTTGAGATCTAGATTTTTGGCTCTGTGTGTCCTTAAATAGGACTGATCAGAATTATTTCTAGCAGCACCAAAGTTCTTTTGATAAAGAACAGGACAGACTCAGAGAGCTGGAAGAGACCTCAGGACCTTAAGTCCAGCTCCCTGCCCAAAGCAGGACCAATCCCAACATAAATTAACGTTTGATACCTCTGTAACCTCCAACAGGGGGATTTGAACCTAGGACCTCTGGAACTTAGTGTAGAAGCCTCTACAGCTTGAGCTAAAAGCCACCTGGCTGAGCTATAAAGCTATACATGATTTCATTAAAGTCCACATAACTTTTGCAGGGTCCCAACCATTACTATGTTAGACTGCTGACCTGTTCCTGCAGAGAGCACTCAGTACCAAGCCATACCAATCAGAACTAGTGTAGCCTGGATAAAAGAAACTAACAAAAGTTTCTAGTATTTGCTCTTGGGAGGCCACTCTCTGGAGATTCCCCCATTCTGTTCATCAACATAGCAATGGGAAAAAAGGTTATTCCTGCAGCAGTGAAAAGTATTGCAATCCAGTGTTAGAAAGTTCTTAAGTGTATAAAAACCACCAGCTTACTGAGTATGCCTTCCTCAATCTAAATATTACTCATTATACACTAGGCTATTACTCAGATTTATTTACAGCATGCAATTTTTAAACATTGTTACCTTATAGTTGTGAAACGATGTTCAAGCTATATTGATAAAAGTCTTTTGTTATCCTCAAATATTTAAGATGAAGCATTTTAAAGGTGACCTGAACAGAATGAATACATTAGATCTGTGCTCTTTGTACAAAACAGCTGTGGCAGACTGTTGGCCCTTACCACTCCAGCTGCTGTATTTAAAACAGATTACTACCAATTTTTAAAAATCCTGTTTAAAATTCTTCAGTAACTCCATGGATTATTACCTTGCAGATTGGCAACAAGTAAGGTGAGAGTCTGCCTTCCAATGTTAACCTCAAGACTGTTAAAACCTTTAACTGTATAACCAATTAAATACATAGCTACATCAAACACTTTACTGTGCAAAGCAAAACAAGCCTATTTGTACTAATGAGAGGGTAATATCTTGGAAAGGTGCATTTCATTTTGTGTGAGTGCCAAGATGTGCCTATTAAAAAAGGTATGCAAAACTACTGATTGTGCCAGGCTGGTAAACAAATTTCCCCAGAGTCACATTGTGCCCAAGAAACAAAAAACATTTAAAGTGAAGTCACACCCACCCAAGATACTTCCTTTGATCACTGAGACAAAGGCAAATTATCTGACCTTAAGTCACCCAGCAGATGCTAGCAATTATGCACTTGACTCATGATTTAACTTGTAAGATGGCCAAAGGGGGATAGATCTAGTCAGGAAATTGATAAAACTTCCCCTCTCCAATTAGGCAAGTGCCAGAATAGCCAGACATTTAATTGGCTATTCAGGTGTGCTGTCCATTAAACTGAGCCAGGTTTTGATCTAAAATCTCTTGCCAAGCCTGACCTATGACCAACAATGCTGCAGCACAGGGAATATCTCTTCTCAAGCAATAAAAGCTCAAGGCTTGTGAAATGTGATATGTGTGACTCAGATTTGTATTAAACAAAACGCAAATACTGTGTTGAAAATTCAAAACAACAGACTTCATGGGTGAAGCAAGGCTAAAGATTTACACTCTCCTAACCAAGTCTCCACCTGATTCCAGATCAGACTTTGGAGCAACTGAAACAGACTGCCTCAAAAATTATTTATATCTGTTTTTCACGGATCCCACAATGATGGAAAGGACTTTAGCCCCAGTAACTACCCAGACTGTGGACATGATCAGTACATCTCACCATTGCCCTCCTCACTGTAGTGCTAATATATCAGTATGAAGTGCTCTCAGTCATCCGTGACAGATGTAGTGAGAACATATTTTCATTCTTTTTGCAAAATGAAAGCCAGCCTCAGCTCCTCTAACCTCCAATAGGAAAAACTTAAAAAACAACAAATACTCTTGCAGCACCTTAAAAACTAACAAAACATGTAGACGGTATTATGAGCTTTTGTGGGCACAACGCACATTTGTGCGCGCCCGCCGACAACCTGGGCTGGCCCTGCCCCCGGTGCATGGCAGGCACCAGCCCCAGGCATGCGACACACACCGGCGCCGGGTGCGCAGCCCCGGGGCATATGCGGGCGCTCGGCGCTCAATTGGCGCCGGTGCCTGCCCCGAGCCCACAGCACAAGGTGCTCGGGCAGCCCCAGCCCCGGGGCACATGCTGGCGCTGGGTGCAAGGGCATCCCCATCCCCTGGCGTGCCCCCGGACACGCAGCCCCGCCCTCAGGCCCCAGGCACCCAGGAGCCTCTAAAGGTTGGGGACCACTGAATTAGAGTCTCCATGCTACATGAAGCTGATAGAGAATTTGCAAATTGTTCTTAAGTACCCATTGTTTGGCTTTTTATGTCATTAGGCCGTGGAACGTAGCAGGCCATCCAGCCAATGTCTTTATTCATACCTTTGTGATAGGAATCAAACCTGTAAGTGAAGTTAAGTTCCAATCCAAGATTTCCCTGTGTAATTTGGCTTGTGGAATTGGACAGAATCAGTAAGATGACTTTGAGAGCCATTTAGCGAGTGCCCAGGCAAGTTTATTTCCGTGTTTTTCTTCTTCTCTCCCCACCCCCATCGCTTATTTATTTCAAAACTGGACCTTTAATAACTCCATTCATTTGAAGAAGTAGGTTATGCCCATGAAAGCTCACAATACCATCTATATGTTCTGTTAGTCTTTAAGGTGCTGCTAGACTATGTTGTTTTTTTAAGTTTTTCCAGTTACAGACTAACTTGCCTATCCCTCTAAAGCTCAAAACAGGAGTAAGACAAGTAATTATTTCAGGAATCAGCCTTCCCATTCAAGTGTACAATATTAACGCTCAGCTTATGAATCAGTAATGAATACAACATTGTAAAGATCAGGCAGTGGAAAAGTAGGAACTTGATTCTGGTCACTCAGAAGCAGCAGTCTTATTTCACAAATGGGAAAATGAAGGCATGGGGCAATTAAGTAAATTGTCTAAACTAAGCCACCCAGACAAGCAGTTAGAAATAGAACTCCAAATTTCTACTCAGTTTTGTATTTTAACCACACTCTCTCAAAAATAGATACTTATTTCAGATCACCCATAAAACAAATTCGCCCATTCTGAGAACTCATATCTAGGTTGCAACCATTTTAAAGCAGGACATCTCAGTATGACACCAGGGCTACGTCTAGACTGGCCCCTTCTCCGGAATAGTCATGCAAAGCAGGTAAGTCAGAATAGGGAAATCCGCGGGGGATTCCTTCAAAGTAGGAATAAGAGATCCTCCGGAAAAGGGGGCTTTATTCCGGAGGATCGCGCCAGTCTAGACGCTTTTTTCCGGCTTTTCCCCAAGCCGGAAAAAAAGCGGCAGACATGTTTATTTAAATCCCACGGGGGATATTTAAATCCCCCGCGGATTTCCCTATTCTGACTTACCTGCTTTGCATGACTATTCCGGAGAAGGGGCCAGTCTAGACGTAGTCCAGCAGTATAGGCATTCTAGCCAGAAGTCACTTGAAAAAAACCAGTCCTACATTTCTGTATTATGGGAAGCAGAAGACAGAATCATGGATTTCAATGTCCTTTGCTTTCAAAGTTCCTTTAAAGTCTGCACACAGAACAGCAAATGTGCAGAAGAGATAAATCCAGATGAAGTTAATAAATTGCTTTCAGTTGTTTGGAATGGTTATAAAGCACCATTTAGGCCAATGAAAGCATGTGTGTGGTTGGAGTCTGAAGCTCCTTACTGTGAGAAAGGGTAATTTATATAGTAAATGCACAAGTGTGGGGCTCAGGAAATCTGGGTTCCACTGTATAGCAGCCTGAAACACCATCTAAATTAGTCTCTTCGTGAATTAGATGACTACACCATTCACTGTAAAAGAAGCATTCATCCCATTGGTAGACACACTGCTATTGAAAGTCACAAGGTATTTCTAAAATGTTCACAAAAAAATCAATATCCCCACACTAATTGGGATTGCTAAGTATTCCACCATCAGTGGGCTTGCAAGGATATCCCTTGATTTCCTTGCAACGGGAATAGCCATTCCAATGAGAGAATAGAAGTATGTCACAGAGCTAATTCAAAATGATAGAGGGCATGTTAGAACACAAATGTGCATTTTCTCTACACTGATCCACAGACATGGATTAGAGAGAGTTCTCAGAACCTTCTATAGCAAGGGCTGTCACATGGGGCGCTGACGCTTGTTCTCCCTTGCCGCTATGGGAATGGCTCTGGACTAGATGGACGAGCTCTCTCATATGGGATAGGCTAAGAACCACTGTTCTACTCAAACCAAGAATGAACACGAGTCAGTAAAATCCACTGGAAACATCCTTTGGAATTAAGAAAAACTTGACTACAGAGGCTTAAAATGTGTTTATTTCGGTTTCTTTGGTTTAAGTTTTTTCTGTAGCTTCACTGTCTTCTTGGTCTTTGGAGCAGTGCTCTTTACACTTGCTGGAGGCAGTTTGATGGTTATTTCTTCTTCATCACTTTCTGCTGTTTGTGATTTCCGACGCTCAAGTGTTGTGGGTGTACATGCTGGGGTGGGGGCCTAGAAAAACAAAATAAGGCAGTTACTATTAGCCACACAGGTTCCCTAACAACCATGTCCTATGTGACATCAAGCCCATCTGCCAAAAAGATTTCGAGTAAGAAAGCTTTCCAGTTTACAAATGATTCTAAATAGATGAGTCAATTTTTGCATATTCAAATAGATGTGTTTTTTAGCAATGGTGTAGGGGAAATACAAATTAGATTTTTATTCCCTTGAACAAATGTCACAAGTTTCTCTAGTTTTTATGCATTAAAATAATTATTCCTTGATTCAACAGGTTAACTAAGCAAAAATACAAATAAACGGAAGGTATCACAACAAATGTAAAGAGATTTTAATACCAGAGATATTACTCCCTTGTAAATCCAGTCGAGTAGAAATTAACAATGACAATATTTTTAAAACAATCCATTTCTATGTGCATTCAGATTTCTTATTTTACAAGTCCTTCAAATATCTGCCTCTGCTTTTTTCAGGAGACAAGCCAACTCCAACCCAATTATCCATAATTACCACACACTGCTGTTACCTGCTGTGACACTTGCATTCAACCCCTCACCTACACAGCTGGATCTTTTCAGGTGTACATTCAAATGGAGAAGTGAGAGGTGCAGCATTTAAAACTCTCATTCTGACAGGTCAAAGCAGTAGGTGAAAGTATGGTGGTTATCGACGATTAGCCTGATACAATTTGTCATGACAGTGACTCGGTAATGAGCTAGACATCTTCCTGTCACCCTCCTATTTGTGCGCATAGGAACACGCCTGTGTGTGACTTCTTTTAACAGGAGGGGGAAAGGTGGAGACTGTTGCACTGCAGCCACATGATCCTTGATGGACAGAAAGCCCAAGTCCAATGGCACAGAATCCACGATGATTGGGAGTCTCCTGTCCACTGCAGCCTTCATCCACCTTCACAGCGGTTGTAGCATTACCCTTGCTATCCTCCGCCTGTTCTGCTGTTGAGGACTTTTAGGATTGTTCTTCGTTGGGTCCCCCCCTTGACCTTGCTGCCATGGGTGACCCCGCTGGGAGTGAAAAACTCCCTACGGTATCGCTCTTGGGTTCATTGGAACGCACAAGCCCTCTCACCACGGTGACGATACAATTAGTCGATAGGTGACGATACAATTAGTCGATAGGACCGCTCTGCAGAGCTGAAGCAGGGGTAGCTCCAGGAACTAGCTTGAGCTGGGACTGAGTAGTCCTAGCTCGTGCCAGCTCCAGGAGCCACCCACGTTGCGGCTCTGCATTTGAAATGCAGTAAGAGCTACTGGGTGCAGTGATCAGCTCGAGCCGAGACCAGCAGCCTTTGTTTACAGCAGACAGTCCTGTCCACTGCAAACAGGTGCTGCTGCCGGAGCAGACGCTGTTCAGGATGGCCATGTCTGGCTGTGGGCAGAGGCTGTTCCCACTGGCCCCATGCTCCCTGCGGCACTTCTGCTTTTGAAATGTACAAGAGCCTTAAAAGGCTGAAGTGCCGCAGTGGGAACCAGCATAAGTGGGAACTGAAATAGTCCCCACTAGTGCCGTTTCCCCACTGTGCCTCTACCCCCTCACAGAGCCGGTGCTGAGGGAAGCCAGCTTTTAAAGCTGGCTCCCCCCAGCATCGGCTCCTACTCCCTCCCTTGCTGCCTTTCTCTGACAGAGGTGGCGGTAGGTGGGAAAGCGACTAGTGGAGTCAGTACTTGACTATCCGATAAGCACTAGTCACTTACATCCCTAGGTGAAACCTCAATGTTCTTTGGACTCAACATATGTGGAATCTCATGCACGGAAATCTGACCCTTCTGATCACCACTATTCCTTTTACATGGCCAATGGAGGCTCCCAAATCTTTTAGCTTATTTATGCCTGATTAGCAGATTGCCAGGCCTGATTTACGTTAGGAAATTTTACTGGCAAAACAGTCCTTCTGTTGGCTCACGCTTCCATTCACACAATTCTGAGTCTTGCTGAGAAACACTCCACGTTTGCTTGCATAATTATTGCCATTTCCTTAAGTGAAATAAACCATCTGTTGGCACAGATCTGTTGGCACAGCGTTAGCGTGGACACACACACATAGCTGTACAAGTATTAGGGATGTTAAAAAATGGTTATTATTGTAACTGTGTAACTGCTAAAAACTTTCACGCTGGCTCCCTCGGAGCGGGATCTGTAGCCAGCACACTCCTGGCTGCCGGCCCCACTCCCAGGGAGCTGGCTTTTAAGCTGGCTCCCACGCGTACCAGTTCTGACCTACCACCCCACTCCCAGGGAGCCAGCGTGGAACCGTTTGGGTAGCTGATAAGGTCATGTTTATCAGTTATCCATTTAAATCAGGGGTTCCCAAACTTTTTGACACAGGGACCAGTAAATCTAATCGCGAACTTTTGGAGGACTGGTAACGTTCATTTGCAATATTCATTAATCAAATGATGAACATTCAAATAAGTTGTTTCTGGTCCTCCCAAAACCCCCAGTGCCAGCTTTAGCAAAGCTTTTGATATGGTCACCCACAATATTCTTGCTAGCAAGTTAAGGAATATGGATTGGATAAATGGACTGTAAGACAGACAGAAAGCTGGTTAGACCAGGGTTTTCCAAACTTTTTACTTTAGTTGGAACCCTTTCTTTTTTTCAATACTGTTTTTTGCAGCCCAAAAATATTAACACATAAAAAACAAACTGAGAAAATACCAAACATATAACACGTCTGGTATTTTCTCATTAGCTAAGTTTTATTATTACTAGATGTATCAGTTTGTAGTCTCGAACTGCCTGGCTGGTAAATATGCTCAGGCTGCATGAGTGTGTCTACCAGCCAGACAGTTCGCAACTACTCGAGGGGGAGTGTGTGTGGGGGAACACTAGAATCCCTGGGCTAGACTAACTCGTGCTTTGTGCAGGGGGGAAGGGGCCAGCTCCCCGATATCTGCCAGGTCAGTCTCGCCGCCCCCCGCCCCTGGACAGCTCCAGTTCCCCCAACCCTCCCCGGACAGCCAGTTCTCCCCCACTTCTCCTTCCAATCTCCCTTGGCCAGCCCCGCTGCCCGCGTCCAGCCCCACTTCCGGCGGCCGCATCTCCCCCGCCCCTCCATCTTCCCCAGCCAGCTCCCTACCCCACACTTTGTGCCCCCCAGCAGCCCTGCTTCCATCGGCCCCCCAATCTCCTTGGCCTGCCCCGATTCCCCCGTCCAGTGCTGCTTCCAGTGGCCAGCTCTCCCCTTCTCCTCCCCCCGCCCCCTCTAGCTAGGACTCTGCCGGGAGCCGGAACATCCGTCTGCAGACTCCGCCCAGGCTGGCTGAGGGCTTGGGGGACCCGGCACCACACGGGCACTCCAGGAGCACAGAACACCCCGGCAACCACGCTGAGGCCCAGTAGTTTTTTCCTGCTGCCCGGTATCGGGCCGCGGCCCATAGTTTTGGAAACGCTTATTTAAATGATTACACTCTCATATCCCTAACAAGTATGAACAGTCCGCCAGCAATTTCCTCTAAAATAATGTAACTTTTTCTAACAATGAACTGTTAGAGAAGAGACCGGAGCTGCTGTGTGCCTTGCTTCATCCATATTTGGAGAAACAAGTGGCAAACAGCATGTAAAAGAGCAGTAGATAATGGGACAGAACAGGAAGTTGTGGAATTCAAGCTCAATTTCCCACAGTCCTTTTAGAGGAATGAAGGTATCTCACTGTATACAGCAACCACCCCACAATACAGAGTGTAAACATCAAGCCAGAAGCTGGTCTGAGAACACCAGGATGCCTCCCTGCAGTCCAACATGCATTTTAATGACAGATGGACATGATGCGCAAGCAGACATTTATCATTCTTATCAGTAACATAGCAAAACTTTGGCTGGTAAAATTTTCTAGCATAGATAACACTGAAAATCTCTGCTTTTGCAAACAAGGCATGCTGCCTTCCATTCTAAAGTGTGCACTCGAACTCACACTGCAACTTTTATTGCTACATAGTCAGTCTCTCGCCTGCACACCAGGGGGCTCAAGAAGGTAACACAGGGAAACCAGAGTAACCATTCAAGTGTCTGAAGAACACATGCTAATGCCTTTAGACTGCATGAAACCCACTGAGATCAGCTGAATCTTACCTGGCTGTCCACAGACACGTTCAGGTTTGAGTCTGAAACATTTTTTTTCTTTTGAGGCATCTGTGCGGCCTATGAAAATAAATATATCAAGCAGTTCATTACAGAGAATTGCCTTCTGATGCAAAGTTAGAGATTCTCCTAACAGTCTACAGCCTTCTTCCCTTCAGTTATAAAATCTTTACTGATTCAAACCTTATTGTTGCAGTAAATTTGACTTCTGTAGCATGACAGGCTATTTGGTGTATACCTCCACCACACAGCCACAGAAATAAGAGAACCCTCAGGGTATCTTGTATATCTCCTGACAACTAGTGATGTTAAGTAGCAGTTAATTGGCTAATCGAGTAGTTGATGGAATTTCCAACAACTACTCAACTAGTCGATAAGGAAGGGCATTTTCAGCGCTCACTCCCAGCTCACAGCACAACCTTCCGCTGCTGCTCTGGTCCTGGGTCTCAGCAGAACCCCCTCCTCCCACCACTCTGCATTTTAAAGGGATTGGAAACTGGCATGAGAGGACACTGGTTGAATCCCTGGTCCCAGCACTCGCGCTGGCTTCCTGTCCTTTTAAAAATGCAGAGCGGCAGCAGGGAGAGGGAGGGAGGGAAGAGCTGTGCTGAGACCAGGCATTCAGTCAGTGTTCTCTTGCACGGCTTCCAGTCCCTTTAACAATGCAGAGCGGCAGCAGGAGGAGGGGAGGGTTGTGCTGAGACCTGGGAGTCAGCAAGCATCCTCTGCGCAAGCTTCCCTGTCCCTTTAATAGGACAGAGCAGCAGGGAGGTGGGAAGGAATGACCAAGTAGTCAATAGTGCTACCCGATAAGCAGGAGCTTATCAATGAGTTGACTACTTGTTTACATCTTTACTGACAATGTGACTGGACCCTACAATATTTAAGTATTTCATCCCACTGCTTTGTAAACATAGTATTCTAGGAATAAGGATGGTCTAATGGTTAAGGCAGTAGCCTGGTACTTGGAATACTTGGCTTCCCTACTCTGCCACTGGTTTCCTGTGTGACTTTGAGCAAGTCACTTATTCTGGCTTTACTTCGGATCTATAGAACAGGGATAAAGAGCACTTCTGTACTTGAGGAGTGGCATGCAAACATTAAAAACTGTGAGGTGCTCAGGTCCTATGGCAGGTATCTTGGATAGATAAGTAGTGGAAAACAGCAAACAACACAAATCAAAGATAACTTTTCAGGTCAGTCACTGTCCTATTAAACAAGTATATCTCAAAGACATTTCTCTAAGAAAGCAAGAACAAGGCTTCATTTACACTACCACTTCTGTCAGTAAAACTTCTGTCGGTCAGGCTGTGAAAAAACAGCCCTTTGTCCTTCCAGCAAAGACTGGCTACAGGGGTGACCTTACGCAGCACACTTGTAGTGATACAGCGGTGCCACTTTAAGGTCTGTAGTGTAGACATAGTCCAAGTCTGGCAGAACACACAATCCTCTATTTCTATGAGCTCTCACCTCCTCACTGTGATTTAGGCTCTATACCAATCTCCAGATTCAATGTAACATTCTTAGATCGGTTACGTATAATGGATGTAACACCAGCTCATATTTAGCACAATCTCAGACACAAACTTTCAATTTAATACGTGACCGAGCCACCACCATAGCGTTCACTTACAAATCCAGGAAAGTCGTAATCTATTCCCTTCTCAGCCAGCCTTTTTCGTAACCGTTTTTCATTCTTTAGTAGTCTCTCTGTCATCCTCGTCTTCTCTTGGGGTGTTCGTTTCTTGTTATATCTCTTGACTGCTGGATGTGATGGCTTCCTAAATGACTTCTCACTGCCTCTGAAGAGGTTTTCATGGACCTTTTCAGGTGGCATAAATTCACCTGTCAAAGCATATCATACCAGATCAACAGTTAAGAAGATAAAAATGGCCATATTGGGTCAGACCAATGGTCCATCTAGCCCAGTATTGTGCTTTCTGATAGTTGCCAGTGCCAGAGGAAAAACAGAACAGGGCAGTGACCTTCAACCTTTTCTCATTTGTGGACTAGGGATGTAAGCGAGTAGTCACCTACCCACAACCCCCCCTCCCTTGATGCCTGTGTATCAGAGGCAGTGGAGGGAAGAGGAGAGGGAAAACAGGAGCCAGTGCTGGGGGGAGCCAACTTAAAATAAAAATAAATAAAATTTCCCTGGCTTCCCAGGAAACAATACGCTCACATGTCCATATTTCCCTAGCTCACCAGTGTCCCATATACTCACACTTTAGGAGTCTTTCACAGAATAGGTAGTTGTTCATGGTATCTGCTACAATCTTAGCGACTTCATCTGATTCAAACTCTACAAATCCATAGCCTTTGCTGTTTCCAGTCTGCGAATGACAATGGTATCAGAAATCTAGATTATGTTTACACGTAATGTCTAAGAATTACACTGGATTGTTTTTTCAGGCTGCAAGGGTCATATTCTGTTCTCAGATTATAATATACAATTCACAGTAAACTAGGTAAGCATTACACATGTCTTAGGGCAGACTTAGTCCGTGACATACAAAATGCACTGTCCCTCCTGTTATATTCATTCAGAATTCTACACTGGATTTAGACTACTCTGATAACATTTCTCATTTATGTATGTTTAGTTCTGATGAAAGGGACTAGATTAAGAGCAGTAGAGTGGGGCCTCTGTTTATCTACAGAAGTAGGGGAAATTTCCTCACAGCACCTATTTGTCTCAATCCTTTTCTGGAATGAGCACCTTTTGCCATAGCATAAAATGGCCAGTTATTTTTCCCTCTTTTGATATTGTCAACAGGGATTCCACCCTAAGTGATATTTCTACACTACAAAATGGACAAAACTAATAACTTGTTACTTATAAGTCAATTATGGACTTCAAAAAACAGTTATCTTAACTACCAGATCTGGATTCAAACCAGTAACTGAAAGGTTTTAAAGACTACGACCAAAGTTTTATCAGCCTCTAGAACAAGACATTTATTATAAACATCCAAGTAAAAGTCTGCTTCTCAGATGGTAAAGTTTGTGAAACCAATTAATGGCTTTAGGATTTGGAATTGGGGTGAGGATCCTGAATTCCTGTAGAGCAAACAATTGTGTGTGTTGTGAGAGTCTATCATCATTTCCAGAATAGATGATTGGAACACAAGAGCAGGGCTCTTTCAGGCTCTCTCATACCCTGGTATAAATTGCAGCTGATCTTTAAAGACCAGGTTTTGGATGGACTGAAGGCAAAGAAGGCCAGAGAGAAGGTTGCAGCAATCAGTATTGGAGAAAGAGACACAGAAAAGTGTTTTAGCCTTTGAGATAGCAAATAATTGGATTTTAGAAATGTTGTGCAAGTTGCAGAACTTGGTAACACCCTAGCAATGTGGTGAGGAGTGAGATTAAGGACTGAGAGGGTGTCCCAACGATTAATCCAAGGGTCAGAGACTCAAAAATTATGACAACGGTGGTGTTATCCATCCCAATAGAGAGACAAAAATAATTTAGGAGAAAACATAGTTCAGTTTGACCACTATTTCCTACATCTCAATGTGGAACAACAGGCCCGTGAACTAAGTTCAGGGAAAGTGTAATAAAAAATAAAACTGAGACCACCAGTATACCAATAACCTCTGGCCAATAGTTACTTCTAATTGGGAAAGTAAGTAAATAGGAGAATAGGGGAGGAGGCAAAAGTCAGCAATAACTGCAATTAGGAAGCCAGACAATTCCAAGCAGTTAAGATTCTTACCTTTTTACTTCTTGAAATACGAAGTCTGGTGACTGTTCCAAACTGGCTGAAGTACTCCTGGAGTTGTGGCTCGAAAAGGCCCCTAGGGATGTGCCCTAAATAAATTACACCAGGAGTCAGCTTCTCATGCTGTGAATATGAAAAGAATGGGTAACATTAAAAAACAGGAATATTCACGCGCATTTACCACCTTAAACACAAAGAGCCAAAAGACCACCAATTTGGAATCAGTACAGTAACTTCTAGTTCAAGGGTGGACAAATTACAGCCTGTGGGCTGCATCTGATCCACCAAGCCACTGCAACCTGCCTGCAGTCCAGTAGGAGCCACAGGAAGGCTCCCTGCCTGCCCCACCTCTACATGCCACTCAAAGCAGCTGGTTGCAGGGGCCATGTGCTTCTGAGTGCCAGGAGCTGGGAGAGGGGTGGTGAAGGGTGACAGGCTTTGCATGCTGCTTCTGCCCACAGCACAATCTCACAGCTGCTATTGGCTATAAACCACCCAATGGGAAATGCATAAGCCATGTTCACAGTGCAGGCAGCATGTTAAATATCCCCCCTCCCCATGGCTGTCAGAGAAGCACATGGCCCCCCATGACCAGCAACTTCGAGTGGCATATGAGGGAGTAGAAGGCAGGGAGCCTGCCTGAGGGACTTGCTGTGCTTAGGTAGGCACTTCCTGGCCAGAGCCTGCATGTGGCACCCCAACCCAATGCTCCCCTTTCCGCGCCCATGCCCCAGGTTATAACTCAAACCCCCTGCACACCCATTCCTACACCCATGAAAAAGTTAACTGGTTAAACAATATGTTTAACCAGTTAACCATGGAGTCCTGGGGTCCTGCAGGCAGGGAGGCTTGCTTCAGTGAGCCCTGCTGTGCTCAGGAAGGGGAGGACTTGCTCCAGGCAGGCCCGGCCCTCCAGTTATCAGGTAAGCATGCTGGGAAGGCTAATGTTTACCTGGTAACCAGTTAACCTTTTATATCCCTATGGCAGACGCTGCAACCCGATCCCCTTCCCCAGATGCCAATCCAAAGCCCCGCACTCCTGCCCCGTGTCACAGCCTTGTCCCGGACTCAGCACCCCCCGCTCCCCTCCCCTCCCGGTCGGAGTCCTCTCCCAGACCCCCTGGCGCGCGCCAAGCCCTTCCTCCGAGCTGGGAGCGGCCCCCCCCGGGGCGCGAGTCTCTCAGTCCCACCACGAGCCCATCGGGGCCCGCGCGTGTTGGGGGCGCTCCGCGGCCGGCAGCCCCGCCCCCCCGCAGGCGGGACCCGGGCTCTCACCTTGGCGGCCCGGCCGGCGCGGACGCGCAGCACCTTGTCCTGGAACTCGCGCTGCTGCTGCGGGTCCAGGGAGAGGAGCGGGAGCGCGGCCGAGGGCCCCGCGGCCGCCATGCCGCGCGCTCACTCTGCCCCCACGCCGGGAGCGCGGCCCCGTCACTTCCGCTTCCGGGTCCCGCCACGGGAAGTGTCCCCCCCCCAGCCAACTTCCGCCCGCTCAGCGGCCAGGCCCAGACGTAGGGCCACAGCGACCTCTGGCGGACAGAGCTTGCCTGCTGGGACAACTGCTACTGCCGCTCCCCTCCCCCCCCCCCGCCACAGGCCAGACAGCCGGGTCCCCTCCCCGGGGGCCTGGTTTCGGTGCGGTCCGAGCAGAAGTGCGGGACCCGGGGCATGAATGGAGCTGGGCAGGAGCCAGGCAAGCCCCTGGGAGGGTTGTTCCCTGGAGAGCCAGGGTGCCAGGGAACTAGTGTCTGCAAAGGAGGCCCCAGAGCAGGACAAGAGAAGCCCCCAGAGACCAGCACCTCAAGCCAATTTGGTGCCTGCTCCCAGGAGAATTCTGCCCCCTCAAATGAACAATCCTGGGCACGTTTTAAAATTGTGCAGATTTGGTCACAATAACATGCTATAATACTCCAGTTTACATTATTTTGTTCAAAATACCTACGAACAAGTATGTCACATTAGAGGCAGCAACAAACTTTCCTCCAAGAGCAGAGAGTGAAACTCTGGGTGACAACCCACTTCCAATTGGGGGGAGGCTGGAGGTGGCTGTGTTCTTCCCTCTCCTGGTCAAGGTACCTGCTTCTCCTCCCCCAGCTCTAGTGAACCTCCCTTCAGAGCCTTTATTCCCACGGCTCTACAGTCCTGCTAAGGGATGCAATGAAGCCCTCTATCCCCAGGCCTATCCCATTGTATGGGGAGATTTTGAAAGACCAGTAAAAGGTCAGAGACTGCTACCAATAGTATAATATCATACTTGTTGCTAACAGCAACCAAACTTGGGTTTTTTGTTTGTTTGTTTGTTTGTTTTGCAGGGCTGTGCAGACTTAGCAAGATTTAAGCCAGGAGGACTAAACATCTTGCTCAGCATACCTTTGCCTGATTCTGTGTCTCTTCTTGATGAAGTGTCAGTTGAACATGATGGGGTCTATATTTTAGGAGACAAATAAGAAGCTTATCTATTTCCCTTCTGAGATGTGACTGTCAGCATCTCAGGGCATGCAAACCCTGCAGGAATACCTCTGGCTAATTAGTAATTTCAGGAAACCTCTTGCTTAGCTTTTGAAACTTCTTGCTTAACAAGTTTTTAAATTGATAGTAATTTGTTTACTCACAAAGTGAAATAAAGAGGGAGAGGTTTGGTCTCTTTGGGATCAATTCATGGACTCAGTTTAGAGCCCTCAAGGACAGCTTAAAGATGGACTAGTTGGATGGCTGCAACTGTACCACACCAAATTTCAATAATTACTGAGGCTATTTTGCTAACTTGTTGCAGATGTCTAAAATGCTTGAGATTAAATGAAGTATAGCTTTTACTTAGAGCATGTTTGTATAATACTGTTTGTGCCAGCCCTTTATTGGACTGGTGGCTGGGTCTCCACTGATTTATATTTTTTTACACCAACTCACACAAAGTAAAGTTACCAAGAGCTTTGAGAACTCTGTCTGGGGTAACACCATCCCTGGGTGGATGAGGATCAAGCTGGGTAGCCAGAGTGCAGAGCCTCCCTCCTCACCGGATGAAAGGTGGAGAGCTGGGCTCTAGAGTCCAGGGACCTGCAGTGGCAGCCAGCAGCTCTGCAGTATTCCCCCAGGAGTAAAATATGTCTTAAGATCTGGGTCATACCCATATAGACTTAAATGGGGACAGAAGGAGGCCCATAACCAAATTTCTTCAATAAAACTTTTCTTTGCCTGATGCCTACAAAACTACGGACAACTGTCAGATGCTGATGTGCTAATCATGCTGACCAGTTTCATCCAATTTACTTATAGTCCACCTTCTGTCTCATCCATGAGTTGCCTGGCTTGTTCTTAAGGGCCTTCGGCATAAACTGTGGTTTGTACCGCACCTAGTACATGTGGGTAGTCCATGCCTAGAACTCTTCAGCACTATAGTAACATAAATCATAATTTGTTCTGTAAAAAAATGATGTGGGTTGTGGAATATACGAGTAGGTCCTATGCTGCTCCCTGACTTCTGCGCACATTGGAGAGCGTACCCAGAAGTTGCTGGCCTCCCAACCCTGAGTAGAGGGAAAAGAAGAAAGGTCCTGTGATCTTTCTGCCCCTCCCCAGTCTAGCAGTGGGAGGTGAGGAGAAATCCACTGAAACTAGACTTGTCAGCCATCCCCGTGGCTTCTGTCTGCCCCACCCTCACACGGGGGGGGGGGGGGGAAGGATTTCAGAAACACGCCCCTCCAAACAGAGTCTCTGAGCAGCTGTGTGTGGCATGGGGGGGAGAGACCCCACGGGCTGTGTGTCTCTCTCTCTCCCAGGAGCTGATGGGACCTCTGCGGGGGGGCAGACCCTGGGGGGGGCGATGCCAGCCCACAGGCAGGTGTGGGGGAGGGGTTACTCGTCCCAAGCAGCCGTTCTGGCCCCGCTTTCCCGGGCATCGCCTGGAGTAGGGACTGCGCCTGCGCACAGTCAAGCGCGCCCCCCCCTCCCCCCCGCGGCCTACACTCGCCCTGCGGCCAAGGTTTGTTTCCCGCGGCGTGCGCGCCAGGAAGTGAATGAGGCAGCTCTGCGCCGGGAGTGTAGAAGGACCCCTGCGCGGCGGCCCAGGCAGCGAGTAGGGCACCCTTGCGCTCGCACTGTGGAAGCCCCAGCTCCGAAGCAGGGGTCCCGCCCCGGCATGGGGAAGCCCGGCGGTGGGTGGCAGCGGCAGCGCTGAGTGCGGCAGGTTTCCGAGGTGATGTCGCGGGAACAGGCACGAGGTGGGGGCTACCGTGCGCCGGGCAGGTGGAAGGGCCCCGGAGCCGCCGCCTCGCGCGCGCTCGCGGCCATAGAGCTTGCGCCGAGAGCGTTGGAAGGTCCCCGAGCGGCGGTTGGGAAGCGGCGTCGCGAGCGGCCCAGCCCCTGGGCGGCGGCGCCCCGCGTGCCCGGCCCGGCAGCGCACCATGTCGGTCAGTGAGATGTTCATCACCCTGCAGGGGGTCCTCACCGCCGACCAGGACATCCGAGAGGTCAGGGCCCGGCGCGGGCGGGGCGGGGCCGGTGGGGCTTGGGGGGCTCCGAGGCACGCGCGGGGGGGGCGGGAGGGAGTCCCTTCCCCCCCCCCCCCTCGTGTCCTGACGTGTTGTCGGCTTGCAGGAGATCAGGAAGGTGGTTCAGACCCTGGAGCAGACGGCGCGGGAGATCTTGACGCTGCTGCAGGGGGTGCACCAGGGAGCTGGATTTCAGGACAGTAAGTGGCTCGTGTCTGGGGGCGTGAACGGATCGGGCGCTGTCGTCACAGCCGCAAGGCGGCATCTGCCCCAAGTGCTCACCCCCTAAGGCTGCAAAGGGGCAGGGACGCTGTCAGACCCCCATACAAGGTTGTGTGAAGCACATCCGCTCTCCTTGACCATGCTCTCCACCTGGCCACTGTAACCTGAGGAATTTTTTTCCATAAGACTTTTCACGTCTTTTCTCTATTATATAAGAGAGTGAGTCTGTGTGTCAGTCTGTTTATTCAAGAACTGGTTGTGACTATTTTCTTCCACTAGTTGATCTGAGGAAGTGGGTCTGGCCCACGAAAGCTCATCAGCTAATAAACCATCTTGTTAGTCTTTAAAGTGCTACATTGTCCTGCATTTTGCTTCAGCTACCCCAGACTAACACGGCTACATTTCTATCACTTTCCTCCTGCACAGTGAGAGCTAGGATCGCCAAATTCAGTTAATAGCTAACTTAAACCAGGGTAAGTTCTTTTTTTTTTTTTTTTCCCCCATTGTGTCAGGAAAATGGAATGTGCCCGAAATGGGATTGCGTCTCATAAAACTGTACAGAAAAAAGAAACACACCAGGCAGGTGAAATGGGCTGGCTGGGGGCATTCCACCTCTCTACTCCTTTTTTCCCCCAGCATCCTTAAAGGAGGGTAGGGGACTGAAGATCCCCACCCGGAACATTGCTGGCTGTTCCCTTTGTCAGGGAACAAGGAGAAAGTGCATAGTTTTCTGCATTCTTCACTCTCCATCAAAGGCAGCAACGTGGGGCACAAGTAGCCCATCTATGTGGGGAGCTGGTTTTAAACTGGTTCCCCTTGTGGACTGGCATCTGCCTGGCACCCTGTGTTGCTGCTTCTGATGGAGAGTGAGAGTGAGGAATGCAGCAACTGCACTTTCCCCTTGCTCCCTAACAAAGGGAATAACCAGCAATGTGTCTGTGTGAATCAGGTGAGTGGGGGGACCTTGGAGTGGGGTTTGAGCGCACTGGCTGCTGGCCTCACCCCTATAAAATAGTTGAGTAACCAATAGGAATTAATGCAGTTACTTATTCAGTTAACTGATACCTAACATCTCTAATATGACATTTGCAAGCAGGTAGTGTCTAGCCATCCAGCAAGTCTGTTGATATTAAATCCAGGAACAGTAAAACAATTGGCTAATCTTTTCAACCTTTACTGGCTTTCTGATGTTGAATAAAGCACAAGAATTGCAACGGCTGTGCTGTATAAATATAATCCATTTTGGTTTTCAGCCTTTATTGATGGAAGGATTACCTCAGCATTCTTTCACTTTTTAACTCACGTGAAGAGGTAGGGACAGCGGGACTCACACCCGCAGAATGTATCTGCAAACTTCGCAGAGAACAGTGTCTCTTCCTTGTAGTATGTAAGACAGCTCTATGTTAAACAACTTTGCTGTCATATGCATAAGTTTCGTGGGTTAGGAGTTGTACCAATTATGACAGGGCTGTTCACTTGACATTACTCCTGGGCAAAATAATGAACAGCTATATGGAACTCAGTTAATAAAGAAAGACGTGTAATAATGCCAATCAGCATGGCTACGTCTACACTGGCCCCTTCTTCGGAAGGGGCGTGCTAATTTTGAACTTGGGAATAGGGAAATCCACGGGGGATTTAAATATCTCCCGCGGGATTTAAATAAACATGGCCACCGCTTTTTTTCTGGCTTGGAAAAAGCTGGAAAAAAAGCGGCGGCCATGTTTATTTAAATCCCCTGCGGATTTCCCTATTCCCAAGTTGAAAATTAGCATGCCCCTTCCAAAGAAGGGGCCAGTGTAGACGTAGCCCCCACGTTTATGGAAAACAACCCATCAAACTTGGTATTTCTTTTGATGTAATTACAAGTTTGATAGATAAAAGTAATAGCATTGATGCAATATACATAGACTCCTGTAAAATAGTTAACTTGATTTTGCATAACATTTTGATTAATAGACTGGAATGATACAAAATCAACATGGCATATGTGAAATGGAATTAAAAGTGGCTAAACGATAGGTCTCAAATGGGGAATCATGATTGAGCCATAGTGTTTCTAATGGGATCCCATAGGGCTGTGTTGTCCAGCACTCTAGCCACATGTGACTATTTGGGTGGTTGAGTGTGGCTAGTTGGCTTGAACAATGTGGCTGTTTTGCCGGTTGAGTGGTGCTGGTTCGCTACTATAGTGGCTACTGCTTCAGAACTGGTTGGACTGAATAGTCATAGGGGTTGTTTTTTTGGCACTGCACTATTTAACTTTTTTTCATGACCTTGTCGAAAATACTAAATTTGACACTCCAGACATTGAGGGAGTGGTAAATAATCAGCAAACAGGTCACTGATAGTGTGATCTGGATTGTTTGATAAACTGGGCACAAGCAAACACTATGCATTTCAATATGGCCAGATGCCAGGGCATTCATCTAGAACAGGGGCGGACAAAAGGGCCTCTGCGGGCTGGATCCAGCCTGCCAAGTGGGTTGATCTGGCCCGTGTATGCCCTGCCTTTGGGCCAATTATGGCCTAAGGACAGGGAAATGCGCAAAGGCTCCTTCTGCCCTGCCCCCACCCTGCAAGAGGTGTGTGGGGCTTAGTCAGCTGCCAGCTAGGCAGCCTCTAAGCTCCATGTGCCCCGTGCAGGGCGGGAGAAGACTTTATGCATTTCTCCTGCCCCCAGACTCTGACCTGGAGGCAGGGGGAATGGTGCTTAGTCAACAGCTGGCGGTTCTCTGGGAGGGTGGGGGCAAAGACTTCACTGCTCCTCCAAGCCAATCAGGATCTATGGGCGGGGAAGCACAGAAGTTTCATGGCCCTACTCCTTCTGGGGTGGCCCAGAGCCACTTCAGAAATTTCTGAAGTGCCCCCCTCCATCTAAAATTATTGCCCACCCCTGGTCTAGAACAAAGAGCCTAGGCGTAGTGGTCTCCAACCTTTTTACACCCAAACTCACTTTTTAAGTCTCAGAACAGGTAAAGATCTACCGCCCCGCCCCTTCCTTGAAGCCCCACACTCTCTATTCTCCTGTCCATCACTTGCTATCCCCAGCCCTGATACACTCTGTTAAACAGTTTTTTTTAAATTATGCAATATATAAAATTAAAATCACATGTTTATAGTTATGAAATAAATGGTCTGTTTTTAATTCATGCTATTTAAATGTCAAATGAAGCATTTACAATTATACATTCTGTTCTCTGCTATTTTGTAAATCTAAAATCAGGTATTGATAATTATATATTTTTCTTCCAATAACAAAGTCTCAGTGTGACACCTGTGACTGAACAGTATCTGCCAGTGTCTTGAAGTCTGGGTTGTAGTCTGAGATTGCTAGTCGTATACAGTCCATCAGATGGGCATCTGTGATCCTGCACTCAGCCTGGGAAGCTTGCTCCAGCACAGCTGGAGCTAGACGCAGCCTCCTTGGGCTGAGCACAGGGCAGCCATGCTGGAGGGAAGAGAAGTGGCTGCTCGGCCAGCTGGCCATGGCGCTCAGCCAGGGTGCACCAAGCTCCACGTGGGCAGGCGCAGAAAAGAAGCCGCCGATCAGCTGGAGTGCGGGGCAGTCTCTTTCAGCTGAAAGCCACAGTCAGCTGGCTGGGGTATTTCAGCCCTCCCAGCTCCCACCATTCCTCGTAGCTACTCACCTGTGCTGTTGCTTGGTGAGTAGCTGCTTCTCAAATAAGGAAATCTAATGTAAATGTACTGTGCATGCGCGCAGTTCAGAGAGGGCTCAAGAACTACCAGTAGACCGCGATCTACTGGTTGGTGATCATGGGCCTAGGGCATACCTATAGATGGGGGATTCTATCTTGGAAAGCAATGATGGCTTTGTGGCTATGGTAGATCATCAGTTAAATGTGAACTTCCAATCTGATGCTGTGGCTGAAGGGCTAATGTTTTCCTTAGATGCATAAACAGGAATCTCTTGTTAGGAGTACAGATGTTATATCCTATATTTAGCACTGGGGCTTCTGCTACTAGAATGCTGTGTCCAGTTCTGATGGCCACAGTTCAAGAAGGATATTGACAGATGTGAGAGGGTTGAAAGAAGAGCTGTGAGAATGATTAAGGATTGGAAAATGTTGTCTTATAGTGGAAGACTACAGGAGCTCAGTCTATTTAGTTTATCAAAGAAGGTGGTGGGGGAGGGATAGCTCAGTGGTTTGAGCATTGGCCTGCTAAACCCAGGGTTGGGAGTTCAATCCTTGAGGGGACCATTTAGGGATCTGGGGCAAATCTGTCAGGGATGGGACTTGGTCCTGCTATGAGGGCAGGGGACCCAACTCTGACCTCTCAAGATCCCTTACAGTTCTATGAGATTGAAATACAGGCAGTCCCCGAGTTACGCAGATCCGACTTATGTCGGATCCGCAGTTACGAACAGGGCGTTCCTCTCCCTGGTCTCCAGCAGACCAGGGAGAGGAAGCAAAGCAGCAGAACACGTGGGCAGCAGACCAGGGGGAGGGGGGGGCAAAGCAGAGCCAAGCCGCGGAGCACGCGGTCAGCTGGCAGCCCAGACGCGTGTCAGCTGGCAGCGTGCTCCGCGGCTTGGCTCTGCTTTGCCCCCCCCCCCCCCCCCCGGTCTGCAGACCGGGGGGACAGGGAGCAAAGCCACGGAGCCCGAGGACAGCCACGGCGCGTCTGGGCTGTCCCACTGCCCCCGTGCTCCATGGCTTTGCTCCGGACACCTGTGGTACAGCAGCTGGGGCGCTGCCAGTTGGTCCCGTAGCGCTGCTCTGGGCGCTACTGGACCAACCGGGCAGCACCCCAGCTGTTCTGCCCCAGGCGTCCTGATTCAGCCACTGCTGGTCAGATTCAGCAGCGGCTGAATCAGGACGCCTGGGGCAGAGCAGCTGGGCTGCTGCTGGGTTGGTCCAGTAGCGCCGAGGAGCGGCGGCGCTACTGGACCAACCCAGCAGCACCCCAGCTGCTTTGCCCCAGGCGTCCCCAAGTCAGCCGCTGCTGAAACTGACCAGTGGCTGACTACAGGAAGCCCCTGCCCCGGGCTTCCTGGAATCAGCCGCTGATCAGTTTCAGCAGCAGCTGACTTGGGGATGCCTGGGGTTCTTAAGTTGAATCTGTATGTAAGTCAGAACTGGCGTCCAGATTCAGCCGCTGTTGAAACTGATCAGTTTCAGCAGCGGCTGAATCTGGATGCCAGTTCCGACTTACATACAGATTCAACTTAAGAACAAACCTACAGTCCCTATCTTGTACGTAACCCGGGGACTGCCTGTATATGGAAATATACCTATGACACTTTACTCTGAGGATTTGTCTACACTGCAGGGTTTTTGCACAAGAAGCTTTTTGCAGCAGAGATCTTCCGCAAAAACTTCTTGCGCAAAAGTGTGTCACATCACAAAAGCGATGTGCGTTTGCACAAGAGAGCATCCATGCAGTGCAGACGCTCTGCGCAAGAAAGCTCTGATGGCCATTAACAGAATGGCCATCAGAGCACTTGTGCTTTTTCTGATAGACTCGTTTTGCGCAAGAATCCCATGCGGAGTGCCTTTTTGCGTGAGAGCTGTAGCGCAAAAAGGAGTTATTCTTCATGAGGAGAGGAATAACTCTACCGGCAAAAGCCCTCTGTCCTATCGATTTACTGGGTTTTTTGGGGGTTTTTTTGCACATAAATGCTCTTGAGGTATGGACTGTCTGCTGGTTTTTGTGCAAAAACCTTGTAGTGCAGACTTAACCTTAGTGTTTATCTGGAGAACAAAAATGTGTTGATAGAGAACTCTTCAATCTGGTAGTCAAACTTTTAACAAGATCCAGAATCTGAACATTGAAGGTAAACTAACTCAAGCTAGAAATAAGTTGCAAAGCTTTAACAATGAGGATAGCTTGACAAAGATTATGTTGAATTCTCAATCACCATAAATTATTAAATCAAGGTTGGATGTCTTTTCCAAAAGACCTGCTCTAGTTTGAATAGGAATTAATTCAGGAAAGTCCTGTAGCCTAGTTTGAATAGGAATTAATTCAGGAAAGTCCTGTAGCCTATCTTATACAGGAGGCCAGACTACATGATCACAATGATCCATTCTGGGTTTATAACCTATGAATCATAAAAGATCATATCTTTCCCCAAGATGCTGTTTGAACATTACATGTAATGAGCTGCATTATCTTAAATTGTATTGGAATGCTTCTTTGTAACCCCTTTTTTGGGAGGGTGAGAAAAAAATTGGCTATAACCTAACAACCAGTAATTTCTGCATATTACCTTAATTACCTTGTAATTAATTGTCATGAGAGCTGTAGTCTCAACATTAGCTTTAACCTGGCAGTGATTTAACTCTTCTTGTATCAGTTATTTGGCTGAAACCTAAATATGTTGATGAGCACTGAGGTTGATAATAGGGATGTGAATGTTTAATTGATATGCCTCACTGGTTAAGGTTAATTGGTGATCAAGGGAGCAGCCTCTGTCCATGTGAGGGCAGAGGGTGGGGAACCACTTCAGTCCAGGGGGGAAGTATTGGTTTAATTTGTCTGATTTAATCAGTCTAATTGATTTGATATTAACCATTTTCTTGTAACTTAATTTTTGTTTGGCTAATGGCATATATAAAATTGGAAACTTTGTTGGATGTTCCCTCCCCAAACCTCAGGAGTTGCCAGAGTAAATAAGAGGCAACTCTGTGACTCACCTACTTTTGGACCCTAGAACTGCCCCTATAGGCCTCCCATCACTCGTGTCTGAATGACAACAGTTGTTTAAGGGAAACTGACTTGTGCACTGATCATAGCTGTGGGGGTCTGCTGTGGTGGATATCAACCTAAAGGCTGTCCCTCAAAGGCTCCTTATAGTGTATTACTTGTCACAAACAGCATGGGATCTCATCCACCTAGAAATGTTGTTCTCCCTCCTTTTGTTTCTGATCAGAATTTATAGATCTGGTGTAAAAGGTCCTGATGCCTCTGGGCTCTGGCAGACACAGTACTGCATGTGCTTAGGACTGCTATGGCCAAAGAACTTCCCTTGCACTCTAAGTGCCGGTCCTGCACATGCCATAACTATTCATACCAGGATGAGATTGTGGTTCAGGCATTGGACTGGGACTTTGGGGAACTGGATTCACCTCTCAACTCTGCCACATAGCTTGTGTGCGGCTTTGAAGCAGTCGGTGCCTAGTTTTTCATTGGAAAATGAGCATAATACATTCCTGCCTTGCACAGGTGCTGTGAGGAGTAACTCCACCATTTTCAGGTTTCTGTTGTGATTTAAAACCCACCAGAATTCAGCAAGCATGCACATAGAGTACTGCACCTTTGAACTTTGGGAGCCATAGAAAGGGTGGCATAGAAAATGCTTGGATTTGAACAATCTGAAAACATGTAGATTGAAGTTTTCAAAGGTGAAGAAAGAATTTTAACCATTAACTTGAATTGGAGTTGTGTGGTTCTGGCCCTAAGATGGATTTGAAAATCTAAGCCAGCATCCTCATTGATACAGAAGTTTATAGTTGATCCTGTGTATCTTCTTTACATGCTTTTCATTATTGCATGCTTTGTCAATCACCCTTTTTCTCTTCTTCCTTTATTGTTAGTTCTTTTCCTTCTCTGTGGGTACATCTAAACTACATGCCTCTGGCGACAGAGGCATGTAGATTAGACCACCCGGCATAGGAAAATGAAGCGGCGATTTAAATAATCGCCGCTTCATTTAAATTTACATGGCTGCCGCGCTGAGCCGATCATCTGGGATGAGGCATACTTGGGAGGTCAACAAATGCCTTTGATGTCGACCGCGGAGCGTCCAGACTACCGCGCTGAGCCGACAAACAGCTGATCGGCTCAGCGCGGCAGCCATGTAAATTTAAATGAAGCGTTGATTATTTAAATCGCCGCTTCATTTTCTTATGCCGGGTAGTCTAATCTACATGCCTCTGTCGCCAGAGGCATGTAGTCTAGACGTACCCTGTGAGTACTACACATTTTCTTCAGATTGCACAGTCATGTAAACTTCAATACAAACTCTTATGCTCATTGTGTAAAGTCCATTTCCCTTAAAGGGGAGATTGTTACACTTCTCTCCCTACCTTATACCTGCATGATCTGTCATCGCTATTGCTGTTTTTCGGCATGTAAAAAAACCCAAACTCTTCTGAAGAGCTCTTTTTCTATCTACAAATTGCAATTTGTATGTATAATTCTGTATGAATAAGAAAAGGTGAAATAAAACTGTTACATATGGGTTTCTGTTAAGGTGTAATTCATATCTGCAAACTGAGGGTGGCAGTGGTAATGAGCCTGAAACCTTAGTTTTCTAAATGGGGACTTAAATCCACATTCTCAGTCTTATTGGTAGCAGTGTTTTATAATTCATTCAAATGTATGTACAACAGAATGGGCTACTGGATAACACAGCTCCAACCCCATTGTATTAGGTTATCTAGTAGTGAATTATTGGATTTGGTACAGAAAGAAAAGTGTACCTCTCATCGTTTAATACAGTGAACTGATTTGCATGTTACTGATGATCTGGTGCTCTGACGTGATTGAGACATAAACGATGACCAGTGATTCCTAAATAATTATGGAGTGTCTATTTTCATGTTGCTTGGAACTGGAGTAGTGGTTGGAGTTCAGGTCTAAGAATTAGCCCTCCTGTGTTCTCTTCTGTGTTCTGCCACTGACTCCTGGTGTGACTTCTTGCAAGTTACTTAGCGTATTTGTTGCCCTGATGTGTAAACAGACATGCTGATTTAAGCAGTGTTACGTACGCTTACAGGATTATTTTGCTAGAATTAGTCTCAACACTTACTAAATATGTCACTTTCTTTTTCTTTTTCAGTACCAAAGAAGTGCCAGAAGGCCAGAGAACATTTTGGTGCAGTCAGAACACAGCTAGCATCTCTGAAGACCAAGTTTCCAGCTGAACAGTACTACAGGTCTGTAAAATTGTAAATTACTATACAGATAACAAGGGTTTGATAGTCATAAAAGGATATTACACACTTTAACTTAAAAGGGGACTGTGAGGGTGTATAGGGTCCAACATCTTTTTTACCCTAAAAATTAGAGATAGCATTGGTTGATATTAGGGATGTAAAGGGATAACCAGTTAACTGGCACCTGGTCCAGCCAGAGCAGCCCTCCACCTTTGGCATGACATGGCAAGCTGCTTAACCAGCTAAATATATAGTTTAATCAGTTAACATTTTAAATGGGATTTTACTTCTTTAGTTGATACTTTTTTTGTGAATCATAAATGGCTATGTGAGCAAACTTATTGGTAAAATTGTTCAGCTTTCAAAAAACGCTTTCCTTACTGGAGTAATTTTTTGAAAGGCTTCCTAACAAAAATAATTTGGCCCTTTTTGAGTAGTTAACTAAGGGCCTGATTTTCAGTGATATTGAGGACACTCAGCTCCATTTGCTTTAATTAGCTGTTGGTACTGTTTCATTTCTGAAAACTAAGCCCAAAATTTCTCATGAAATATGAGACTTATAATGGGAATTATTCCAAAACGAGGCAGTCCTTTTTGGCTCCTGCTTGCTTACCCTGCCTGTCGGGGATTTCTAAAAAATACTTCAGAGAGCAGGAGTCTTTGTTAGTTAAATCCATTGCCAGCTCACTTGAAGGTAGCCGTGAGAGAAGACTGGAGAGGAGATGAATCTACTGGCAAGTATCTTATATTTCTTACATTACTAGTGATCATCCTGCACCAAGCATCTTTGAATTGTTCAGGCTGCCAAGACCACAAACTCACATGGACACAATAAACCCATATTTGTGGGGAAATTCTTTTCATTGTCAAGGATGTCATTGTTTGTATCAAAGTAATTTCTTTGGGAGGGAAGCTGTGAAACTTCAATTCTGTCAGTCTTGGCTGTGTGTTCAATCGAGGTGCAGTGCAGCACACACAGCATAATGTAGACAAAATGTTTATACTTTCAGTCTTCATTTTCAGTCCTTACTAGGACAAGTTGTACAAATGTGTTTAATGCATTTTTTCACCTGATTGTGGTTCAATATAGATTTCATGAACACTGGAGGTTTGTGCTACAGCGCTTGGTGTTTCTGGCAGCATTTGTTGTCTACTTGGAGACAGAAACATTAGTGACTCGAGAAGCTGTTACAGAAATACTTGGAAGTAAGTTAATCTTAATTAAACTGGATAAAGTTATTAAGTATTTAAACTTAGTAAAGACTTGCTAAATCAAATATTGAGAGAGCCCCCATCAGTGCCGGTATTCTTCGCTGTTACAAGGAGTAAGGGAAGTCAATGGGAGTGTTTCTTTTGTCGACCTCCCACTGTGGAGGCAGCACCAAGCTCAGCTTAAGGTACATTGTTATTTATGTAGCTGGTGTTTTATACCTTCAGCCGATTTTCCTCCCACAGTGTAGATCTGATCTCAGGTAGAGAACATACCAGATGTTAAACCAACTTGGGAGCCAAATCAAAAGGCTGAAAAGCAGCAGTAACTTATGTTATATGCAGGGAAACAACTGACTTCTGTAATGCCATCTATAATGTTTCATATGTTTGAAATATCTTCTGTAGCAGACTTTAAATAAAGGCATTTCTAACTTGCTGCTCATGTTCAGATATGATATTGATTCAGGTTGCAACTCTGTTTTTCACTTTAGTTGAGGCTGATCGAGAAAAAGGTTTTCACCTGGACATTGAAGACTACCTCTCTGGGATTCTGACTCTTGCTAGTGAGTTGGTAAGTAAAGGATATTTACACACATTGGTAGCTGGTCTGAAACTGAGAAATGAATCGCCAGTAACTTGTCTTCAGGACCCTGCACTTGAGGAAGGTAGAAGTTTAGCGCATAATGCCCTGGTGTTGAACTCTTAGCTAGCTAACCTTTCCAGTCATTATGAAATGCTAAAGTAGCAAGTAGGAGTGAATCTCAGGAAGGAAAGAACTAAGTGCCTACTTCAACTTAATCCTAACCAGATTCAGATCAGTGCCTTGATTGAAAGCAAGGACTCTTGTTACACACACAACTATTATGTATGATGAATATAACTAGTCTGATTAGCTTACGTTGATGCTTCTTCATACAATAAACTGACAAGAAAAGCATATTTGGCTGTAGAAACAGATTGAGGAAGGCGACCTGACTTCAGAAAGATCTCGAAAGACCTGACTTGACAGTTGCATGTGTAGGCAACCTTTCTTCCATACCATCTGACTTGTTTCCCCTGCAGTCTAGGCTGGCAGTGAACAGTGTCACAGCAGGTGACTATTCTCGTCCTCTCCGCATCTCCACCTTCATTAACGAGCTGGATTCTGGCTTCCGTCTGCTCAATCTGAAAAATGACTCCTTGAGGAAGCGCTACGATGGCCTGAAGTACGATGTCAAGAAAATTGAGGAAGTGGTTTATGACTTGTCAATCCGAGGACTCAATAAGGAGACAAGTGGTACTGGTGGAGAGAAATAGAAGCTGCTGCTCTAGCAGCATCATGGATTACCTCAGATGGTCGCCAATGAGGGAGGCGTGTAAGCAGTGCCCTCCTACAGTAGTTTAGAAGAACCACAAGCTGAGAAGTGCTCTCTATTTTCTTACCAAATGTGTAGTACGGGTGTTAGAATGCAAAACATTTTGTAAAATCATGTCTAGGCAAGGCCAGCAGGCTTTCTGTTTCCAGTGAAGTTACTCTGTCATAAACTCACATCACTGTGCTGTGTACCAGGGCAATCGCAGTTAAGAACTTCCTTCAGCTGAATTTCCACTTTGTTCCAGGGAGTTACTCCTGCTCCTCCACTGTGTTGTTTTGGCAGTGACATGCTTCAGCTTTCTGTGCCCACGCCTTCTCAAAGATGTGTGTGTGGGACGCAGGTTAATGCCAGTATGATGATGTATTGTGAGAGACACAGTTTAGTTCCTTTAAAAAACAAAAACAAAAAAAACCAACACACCAATCTTCATTGATTTTTTTTTTTTTAATTTCCATCCACTTTAATAACTTGAACAGCAGAGACTTGTATAGCAGTTTGTCCTCATTTTACTTACTGTCTATAGGATATCAAACATAGAACTGCAAAATTAGGCTAAGTAGCTCATGTAGAACAGCAGAGACTTGTATAGCAGTTTGTCCTCATTTTACTTACTGGCTATAGGATATCAAACAGAACTGCAAAATTAGGCTAAGTAGCTCATGTAGACCATCACTACGTGATAAAGGACGATATCACTGGGAGTCAGTTTTTTCCATATAACTCTGGCATATTGTGCCCAGGCATTTGTGTAATTTTTTTTTTAATGACACGATTTTTGTTAGCAGAAAGACAGCCGGCTGTTTCTCAATTGTCTGCTTTTGCTTGTTGGCATCGTTTATTATTGTGAGTAAACAGTGTTGAATTTTAAAGTGAATCATTTATTTTGAGCACTCTACATAATTGCTTTTCTGACTATCCAGACTTTCTAGCACATACATACTAAGGAACACCTGATAAAGTGCAGGCATCTTTTAGATTCTGAGTACCTTGTTCCTTAATAGTTCTGTATTTTTTAAGATCCCAGGTAACTAGCTCATATAGTAAAATGTTTGCATCTTAAGAAAAGGGAAAAATTAATGTTAATCTAGTTTGCATATGAGAATCTTAAACCCAAACACCCTGAGGCTTTTTTTTTCCTTATGTCAACATCCAGATTCACACATCACACAGAGTCTATACCCCTTTCCTAAAGGAATGCATTTTAATTTTATATAACTTTTTTTACTACTTTGTGTAATGTCATAGTTTTTCATCTTTAAATATAATTTTGTCTAGAATAAGGATTGTTTCCAAAGGACACAGATACCGCTTGTTGAATATAAACTAGCAAAATTACAAGCAGTTGTTAGAATTCCAGAGAATCTTTTAGTTTGTAAAAGTGTTGCAGTTAGCTGTTAAAGATTGTTTTAAAAAAATCATTGGGAAGAAAAAAGTTTCTATGTCATGTTGGTCAATAAAAGCTGTTCTCTGACTTCATGTTCATCTGGTTTGTCTCTTGTTTGTTAATGTCACCACTTTTCATCCTGAAGCCCAGCCTGAGGATTTTTTAATACAAATTCAGGCTGTCACTTCAGCATTGATTTAATACTCAATTTCATTGCATTAGCTGAGAGCCTGGATCAGCCACTTGGGATCAAGTAGTGAGAATTAAGCTGTAAACTTGCAGAATCTACCCAAAATATGTTTTGGGATTCTATTGTGTAGGGATTAGAACACCCAAGTTTCTGTCTGGTACTTATTAGGATGTGAAGGGTTAACTGGCAGTGGCTGGAGGAGCCCACCGCCCAACCAGAGCAGCTGCTACTGCCATGGGCCTGGCCAGGTGCACCAAAAGCAGAGGTGTTCCAGCCCAGCCAGAGCAGCCCCCCATCCACAGCAAGCCTAGTCTGGCTGTCCCTGTTATTGGGTTAACCAGTTAAACATAATGCTTAATCAGTTAACTAATTAAATAGAATTTTACCCTAGTACTTATATAGCTTCTGTTATTGTGGTACCTGAGTTCCTCACAATCTAGAATAGTGATAGAAATGTAGCCGTGTTAGTCTGGGGTAGTTGAAGCAAAATGCAGGACAATGTAGCACTTTAAAGACTAACATCTAATAAACCATCTTGTTAGTCTTTAAAGTGCTACATTGTCCGATATATACCAAAGGATACAATAAAAAAAAAAGAACAAATATGAAAAGGACAAATCACATTGCAGAACAGAAGAGGGATGGGGGGGGGGGGGAAGGAAGGTAAGTGTCTGTGAATTGATGATATTAAAGGTAGGGAGAGTGGGATGTTTGTGAGTTAATGGTATTACAGGTGATAATTGGGGAAACTGTCTTGGTAATGGGTGAGAGAGTTCAAATTCTTAAGTCCTTGTTGGCAAGTGTCGAATTTTAACATGAATGACAGTTCAGAGGATTCCCTTTCAAGTGCAGATGTAAAAGGTCTTTGTAGCAGAATGCAGGTGGCTAAGTCACCTGCATTCTGCTACAAAGACCTTTTACATCTGCACTTGAAAGGGAATCCTCTGAACTGTCATTCATGTTAAAATTCGACACTTGCCAACAAAGACTTAGTTCAAATTCTTGTTATCTCACCCATTACCAAGACAGTTTCCCCAATTATCACCTGTAATACCATTAACTCACAAACATCCCACTCTCCCTACCTTTAATATCATCAATTCACAGACACTTACCTTCCTTCCTCCTCCTCCCCCCCCCCCATCCCCCTTCTGTTCTGCAATGTGATTTGTCCTTTTCATATTTGTTCATTTTTTTAATTGTATCCTTTGGTATATATGGTTGAGACTACTTTCTTCCACTATTTGATCTGAGGAAGTGGGTCTGGCCCACGAAAGCTCATCATCTAATAAACCATCTTGTTAGTCTTTAAAGTGCTACATTGTCCTGCATTTTGCTTCACAATCTAGAGTATCTTTATCCTCACATGAGGTAGGGAAGTGATATTACTGCCATTTTGTAGCTGGGAAATGGAGGTACAGAGATCATTTGCCTATAACAGATATTCCCAACCTGTAGGCTGCAGACCCCTAGTGGTCCATTACAGTATTGTAGGGGGTCCATGAAAAGTTTAAAATAGAAATTAAAATAAATGTACAGTGCCTCTCGCAGTCAGCACGTCCTTCAGCCTGTGTTGCTTCCTGAGATATGAGAAGTAACCTGGGTTGAAAGACGTGCTGGCTGCCAGCACACAGCCTCTCAGCTGAGCCAGCACGGGCTGAGGGATGTGCAGGCTTCAGGCACAACTGTGGTGTTTGGGGGGGAGGTCTGTAAAATGTTAATAGATTGAAAAGGGGTCAGTATGCTCAAAAAGGTTGGAAGCCACTGGCCTACAATCACACAGTAAGCTTGGGGGAGTGGGGAAATGGACACAGGTCTCCTGACCTTTAGGATAGCATCCTGACCACTACACCTTGCTTCCTCTCAGGCTGTGCAAGCAGCAGGAGTTCAAGTCCCTCTCTGACCACACCCATTCTACCAACATTCTCTGTATCTTCAGGAGGGGTCTTTCCAGTGTGATGGTCCTGGGGCTAGATGACTCGTAACCCTCCCCTGCTCTCTAGGTGTATGCAGGGGATGGGGAACACTGGGTAGCCTCTGTCCCCTAACACATCATTGTAGGCTACCAAGTATAGGCCACATTCTTCATTGTAAATGCTTGTCTTGGTGAGTGGTTAGGTTGTAGGAAGCAGCACAGCTTGCTCACCGCCCTGCAACACGGAGCTGCAGCAGTTTCTTTAATGATCTTGAGGGGCAGAAAAGCCCCATAATTAGAGCAGTAGCCAGGAAACCTGGAATTGTAGCTGCATAAAAGAATTTGGGCTTCTCTTCCCTAGCACTTGGTGCCAAAGAAAACAGTATATTTCTGCCCCAGAGTTTGCATATGAGGTCTAGGTAGCGGCCACTGACCTAGACAGAGGGAAAAGGGAAATACAATCCCCCCATAAAACTTAATTTTGCAGGAGAGAGTGGCCTATACCCAATGGTCTCTGCTCCAAAGACCATGTAGGTAAAAAAGGCAAGCAACGCCCAGGAGCTTGGTGAGAAGCAGTTCTTCCCTGAAGAGGGCAAAAGTCTAGCCAGGTCAAGTCTTCTTGATGGTCTGATTCATGCTGAATCTTTAAGCAAATTCTCCCCCCTCTTCCTTGTCAAGTGAAAAGGGGAGTGAGTCAGAGCAAAGGCACTGACTGGAAAGCATGACTCAATAGCCAGCAAAGCTTTTTTCTGAAGCACTTCTGCCCAAAGAGCATATTCCAGAGAGCGCTCTCCGTGCTTGCTTCTTGTGTTGCCCTGCTCCCATTAAGGTCACTCCTCCGCCTCGTATAAAGGGCATTTCAAGTTGATTGTGTGCTGTATGAAAACAATTACTCAGTCCTTGGGGAGGAGTGAAAGTGCTGGCCCTCAGAGCAATGATTGCAACAGCTTTCAGGAAATAGGGGTGAGCAGGAGCATAGAGGGCAGAGTGGCAATAGAAGCCAGAAAGGCTGTCTTGTTTAGTATCAACTCTGTCTGCTGCAATTGGTAGATTAAGTGAATCGGCAGGAAAATCAGACAATTGGAACTTTTGCTGTTGCTCTCATGTCTAAGAGACTTGTCCTGAGTTCCCTCTGGACAGTTAACTTACCTTCCCTGTGCTGCTAAGAGGTGTTCTAGCACAGAAGAGTAGAACTCAGGCCCTTTCAGTTAGGAGAGTGACTTGGCTAGGTACATTAGCTGAGGTGGAAAGTAACTACACCAGAGCCCCAGGGCATTCACACAGATGTGGACCCATAAGGCACCGACATAGTCTGCTTCCTTTCTTTTAAGTTGTTGCTTGCCACAGGATAGCTGCTTAATAGAAAGCTAAAAGAAGAGATGTCTGGAGACCTGAGCAGCTTGTTGGGATGGGTTCATGGCTGTGAGCAGGTGTGTGGTTTTGGAAGTGATGAGCCTATTGTGCTGTCTAATATCTCCCCTAGCTTCTGTTCAGGACCAGGTGCTAATTAATTGAGGGCAGGTGTCTGTAACTGCAGGTTCCCCTGCCTCTCATTTGTTTCTCTCTGCTTATTAACAACAGTTAACCTTGCACTGTTGGTTTGCTCAGTGACTAGCTGCTGTGTTATTTCCTAAAGTAAAAGATTGCTGACTGAATACAATAGCAGCAGCAGCCTCCTTTTAAAAGAGACAATGACAGTCCTAAGAATGGTCCACTTTGGAAAGGGACAATATGCTGAATGTTGCTATGCAGAGTGTCACAATTCTGAGAGGTCATTTTAAGGACTTGAGAGCAGCTTTGAACAAGTTGTTTGCCTAGTTGGCTTTTATGCATCCTGCTCCCTAATGCTTACAAGATCTTTTCGTCCAGGTTGCTGAAATATTTGTGCTATATTTTCCCCTTATTTCTAATGGCTCAGATTAAGTCACATTGCACATGATGTTGAATTAGTTGATGCCTCTCTGGAGATGGATGGTCCAGATTTGGCTTTATAAAATGTCTAGCAAGACCAGAAATCTAGGGCCTTGTTAACTGCAATGAGTCTTTCTTCTTACTTGCTTCCTGTACTTGATTCGTAGAATTGAAACATTCAGCACCTCGGAAATTAGTCCATATGCAGATTCCCTTTCAATAGCTGTAAATTAAAAGCAGATGAGCAGCTGAGTACATAGAGGATCCATTAAAGGCAAATATTGTTTAAAATGTAACTAGACCCTCTCTAAGCTCCCCCATTTGATCTGTTGGTTGACACACTGTACTAAACAAAGACTAATGTACCTAGCTCCGTAACTATAAACTTTTTAGTTTAGTGATTCAGTCCTTATATAGTTGTACAGGACCAAGCACATTTTTTCTCCTACAAAAATAGTAATGTACCCCTGATACATTATTTGGTGTCTTAATGAGGCCTCCCTTTATCTTGTCTAGAGGGAATGGGCCTGTTTTACTAAGAATTGGGCTCACGTGGCTTTTGCCATGAAATCTAGAAATACCTGGAATCTGACAAATGTGGCTATCCAAGCAGTTGCACAGAATAAGATCAAGATTTGCACTAGATGGCAGGCTCTGTCAAGTTAAGGTGAAAGGCTCCTTTAAAACAGCTTCTCTCAGTCTGGGAGAACTGACACACATCAATTGAAAGATACCCAGTTACTCAAATAGCCACTGTTAAGAACATAAGAATGGCCACACTGGGCCAGCCAATAGTCCATCTAGCCCTGTGTCCTGTCTAGGATCTAGAACTTTTACTGGCAGTGGAAGCCTAACATCTTTTAGATTTGTTTATAGTGAAAGCAAGTGTTAGACAGGAGGGAGCTATTAGGATCACTAAGCTTGTATCTTCTCTTAAGAGAACTCCTGCTGGAAGCAATGAAATGGAGGAGTCTAACCCTTTCCTTCACGGGAGAGAAAATGGATCCGCCAACATCTTACTGCTTTGTCCTTCTGGTTTGGCAGTTTCAGACTGATCTAGCTGAGGATCTGTTATGAGTGCTTAGCACCTCAGAAAAACCTTTATAACTAGTACATCGGGGCGCTGAAACTGCCAATTTATTTAAAAACAGCACTAAGAAACACATTAAAGAAAAGCACATGGCAATTCACCAGATGTTCTGTCTGTGCCGTTGGGCACATGTAAATTATTGCTACACTGAACTTTAAATAATGGAAAGGCTCAGGCTACCACTGAAGAGGAACAAGGCACACTCTGCCAAATAGCAATTGCCGCAACATTGCCATTTACATCAGCAGCACCGGTTCAGTCTGTTCTATGCTGCTCTCCAGCTGAAAGAGTGACACACAAATCACCCTGCCAAATGAGGAGGAAAGGGGGATAAGGATGGTGTGTGAGAATAGGATGCCAGCAAATTCTGTTCTACAGTCCGGGCCTTTTCCTTAACGTTACAGCCCTGATTCAAAGAAACTACTGCACTGACTAGTCTTGGAGAAGAGGGGGCACTGGCATCTCCTAGACCAGTCATTCTTGTACAGACACCACTGTCACCATTGACAGACCAAGGGCAAAGCTCTGACACTTCAATTGAGGGGAATGAGCACAGTTGTTATAGGAGCTGAAACCAGCTTCGGTGCTATCAGCATCTAAAGCTTTGTCCCAGAGATCCAAATGAGCAGAGGGTCCCAGTGCGTAGCCTTGAGTTCTTAATGAATTACTGGAAATCATGATCCTGTCATCTGGAAAACATTCTACTTTCTATCACCACAAAACCATGCCAAGCTGATTGCAGAATACATGAAAACGAAAGCTATCTGTCAGTTATTAAGCAGGTATTAATGGTACTAGGAGCTGGAGGCTGTGCTCAGATCTTTACACAAGGAACCAGTTTGACTTTCAAATATGGGCTGGATGCCTGGTGTGGGAACCTTCTTGTACAATGTTTTTTAATGAGCTCTTGTAATGCAGGAAGAGACTTACCTCCAGCCTGGTATGGCGGCACCTTCCAAGTAAGTCTGTCTGTTTCTAGGAAGTTGAAAGAGCAATTCTGGCAGCCACAACATGGAATGTGTACCCTGGGCCATTTCTTCTTAATAGGATTGCCCCCTGCAGTTGTGTATTTCTTAATATGAAATGAATAACCGCATTAAAACAAGAAATTTCAAAGTTTAATAGTTGAAGTGAGGAAAGAATGGTGAAAATGAATCTGCTCTATCATAGGGCCAGCAGAGCTCAGCTAGGGACAAAAGTGACTAAGACATCCATCTATCTTGGGGTGACGTGTTTGTAATGTGTGAGAAGGATTCAGCAAATCCCCCTCAAAGTGAACTATGAAAGCAATTCTTGGAGGTCACAGGCAACTCAAAGCAAAGGGTGTGCAGGTAAAAAGAAAATACTGTTGTGTAGACAAATATTTCAGCTTTTGCTCTTTGGATCAGCAGTCAGGGTGCAAAGTAACATCTCAGCAGCTACAATAGAAATCCTCAGAGCTGGATCGTTGCTGGTTCTGCAGAATCATTTAACTCAGCAGTAATCAGACTTTGTAAGACTGAAGGTTGCACTTGCAAATTCCCAGGGCCCCAAGGGCTACCTTAATCTTCTTAAATATTTACATCATGGATCAAAGGATAAATACACACATGTATTTTCTCAGACATGAACCTTCTTGGATGGATTAACAAAAATACCTTGTTGGCTGTGTTCAAAGTGCTTATAACCCCTCCCAGCTTGGTGTTATCCACATACTTTATAACATACACTCCATCATTCAAGTCTCTAATGAAAATATTCAGTAGTACCAGTCTGTTACTACAATAGAAGGATCTACTGCTGGATCCTACTAGATACATCCTCTGTTTGACAGTGAGCCAGTGATAATTATTCTCTGAATAGTTTTTTCAAACAGTTGTGCACCTCCCACACTGTAATTTCATCTAGACCACGTTTCTTCAGTTTGCTTTTGAAAATGTCATGCGTGACACTGTCAACAGCCTTACTAAAGTCCAGACATACCTTGTGTACTTTTCCTCCTCTAACCATTAGGCCAGTAACCCTGTCAAAAGGGGAATTAGATTGGTTTGGCAAGATCTGTTCTTGACAAATCCACGTTGGCTATTGATTATCATTCTATTATTCTCCAGGTTTGAACAAACTGGTTGCTTAATAATTTGTCCAGTATTTTATCCTAGTGTTGAAGTTAGGCTGACTGGTCTATATTTCATCATGTCCACCTTTCCACCTATTTAAAAGATAAGTACTATCTGTAGCTCTATGACAGTGGTTCTTAACGATACTGCAGCCTGCACCCCTTTGGTTCTCAAAATATGTTCTCACGCCCCTAATTAAAAATCGTTGAAGTAGGTCAGTTCTTTAAACCTAAGATATATCATAAAAATCTGGCATGTCTCGCACCCACAGAAAGGGCATCTTGCACCCCCAGGGGGTGCGTGCACCCCAGGTTAAGAACCACTGCTCTATGAGGTCTCATCTGCTGTCTGTGAGTTCTCAAAGGTAATCACTAATGATTCAGAGATTGCTTCAGTTCCTTAATACTCTAGAGTGAATTTCATCAGCCCCTGCCAACTTGAATACATCTATTTTATTTGAATATTCTTTAGCCTATTCTTTTCCTTTTCTACCTTGATATCTTCTTCCTTGCTGTTAATTTTAATTGTGTGAAGCATCTGGTTACAATTAATAGTTTTATTGACAACTGAAGCAAAAAAAGCAATAATCATTTCAGCATTCTTGCAGTGTGTTGTCCTTTATTTGGTCTCCTTTCCAATTAATTAATGGACCTATACTTGCCTTAATCTTTCTCTTACTTCTAATGTATTTCCTGAACCTCTTGGTGTTGCTTAATATGCCCCTTGCTTGATCTAACTCATTTTGTGCCTTAACTTTTTTCATTCTGTCCCTATGAGCTTGTGCTATTATTTTATACTCATCTTTAGCAATTCATCCTCATTTCCACTTTTTGTATGTTTTTTTTATTATTTTTAGGTAATGAAAGTGTTCCTGATGGACCCATGTTGGTTTCTTACTGTTCCTCCTATCTTTTTTTCCATGTTGGGACAGTCAGCCGTTGTGCCTTTGATATTGTCTCTCTTATTGTCAGCTGTCTTGAACTCCTTTTTCCTTTAGAGATCCTTCCAATGGGACCAGATATATCAGCTCTCTGAGTTTGAGGAAATCTGCTTTTTTTAGTGTCCGTTTTCTTTATTTTGCTGCTCTCTGTCTTCCCTTTCCTTTGAATCATGAACTCTTATATTGTGGTCAGTTTCACCACATCTGCCTTTCACCTTCACAATCTTTATCAATCTATGCCTACTGTACACTGATGCCAGGTTATCTAGTGAGAATTAGTGTAATATGACTGAGTCTAGAAGAAACTGTATATTATCTTAACTACATTTCCTATAGACTTACTTGGACTCATCTCTAAATTTTGCTCAGTGAGTGCAAACAACAGCAGTCTGTGTTTCCTTGTTCAGCTAAACACAATCTGCAATCAATGAAATTCTAATCCTAGAAAAGAAGTGGACCCAAAAATAAACAAAATACCCATCTAGGATCATTGAAACATAATTATTAAAACATTTTGTTGTTAAACTACAGTACAATGTAAACTGTTTCTTTTTTAAACTTTTGAAATACACTAGATTACATCTTTAAATAATCACAGACTTTGAAATTTACTAGAAGTGGTTACAGACCCTTATTTACAAACCCACAGTTCTGAAATATTTCAGATGTATCATTATATCAGTCTTCTGACATATCTTAAAGCCAGTTAAAAACCTGATGATTTTAAATGTAGGGGATATTGCTCTTCCAGAGTGTTCTACAATTATTTTGGAAAGAAAGCTGAGTACATTTCATCTGCTTTTTCGGTTTGTACTTTCATACAACTCTGATTAAATCTGAGCAAATCTGCATCTGCTTTGTTTGGTTTAAAAGAGAACAATTGATTCCCCCACTCCCCCCAACAGCATATTTCACTGAACTCAGTAGGAATCAGATAATAAAATATAGTTCTTGGGAAAGAGAGAGGAAACCAGTCAAACTCGAGAGTTATACTGTCCAAACCTCCTCCTTCATTCAGTAATACTGCACCAACCTTTGACCTTGGCTTTATTTAATGCTGATTAAATATGTGCAACAATGATACCTTACTCATGATCAAGATGAGCTCCTCATCACAGCCCTGTACTGTCAAGCACCTGACACCATTAACTCTCAGTGCAATATTAACAACTTTAGCTCATTAGTTTCTTTCCAGAGACCTGCTCCTCATAAGAAGTCTAATCATAATAGGCGAATGAGTCACAAATAGGATGTTAAGTCCTTCTTGCTGGAATCCCAGGTGAGGCTGTAATAGCCGGTTGCAATGCTGCCAGTAATTTATCACCCTCGTTAGGCCAGACTTATTCCTGGTGTAACTCCACGATTGTTGATAGAGTCAGGGTTGAATTCAACCCTTGAGTCCAGGGACGGTTCCGTGCAGTTCTCACTGGTTTAGCCCAGTCTTTTCCAACATTCTCCCTAGATCTCAAGACCTGTTATGGGATGTGCTTATCATGATGTTGGGCAGAGCATTCCGCCGCTTCTTCCAAGAACCCAGCTCTCTCGAGTATCTCCTAATCTGCCTGAACCAGTGGTGAGTTCGCGCTGTGTCCCCGTCCCGGAATACAAATGCCTCCCGCCTGATCTCAATGAGCTCAAATGTATCACTGCTGTCGGGGTCTGCGGAGACGACGCAGTTACTCAGCCTCAGGGGTTCCCTGAGCAAACTGAATTTCCCATTGTTTTTGTCCCGGATCAGCACCAGGACGGCATCTTTCACGGGTCCCAGCTCAGCAGCCTCAAGGCTAGAGTCAGACACTCGCTTTATGTTGACCATAAGCAGTACCTGCATGTTCTGAAATTTCAAGGTCTTGCTGCCCTTCTTTACCCATTGGCCATCAGGCGGCTGGGCAAGCTGCAGGGGCCCTTCCATCACAAAGCGCGTCTCCTCCCGCAGCCAGCCCATGGTTTTGATGGCGGTTTCCCTCATCTCAATATTGATGACTTCCCTGTTCTTCTTGCTGTCTTGGCGGAAGGAGCGCAGGGTCCACGTGTTCCCTTCCTGCTTGGTTTTCATGTTGATGTGTTCCAGGTGGGACTCAATGCGGCTCTTGGCTTCCCGCAGGCTGCCGTGATCCGGGTGGTACTCAATGGTGGCTTTGATGATCCTGCTGAGTAGCAGCGGGTACTTGGTGACTCTCTGCAAGGGGGCCATCAGGAAGGATCTCAGATTCATGCGCCGAAGCACCGTATTGTCGTTCTGGGAAACGTTGAGAAATATTCTGTGGGGGTTTAAAAAAGGGAATCATCCCAGGGTCGTTCTGCCAGCAGACAATGAAATTAGAATGCAAACGAAGGACTGTCAGAACACTGGTATTGGACCCAGCTCCTTAGACAGCATCCTTAGTCAATGCACCACAGTGAACCACCAGCCCAGACTGACAGACTTGAGTGCTAAAGACCTGCAAGCCCACAGCACCATGCCGAAGCCTCTGATTGGATGATCAGGCAGCATGCTGAGGCCTCTGATTGGATGATCAGGCAGCACCCTCACTGGGTATGTTGGCTACATAAAGGCCCCAACAGGAAGAGGTAGTTTTCTGAAGAACAGACCACCACCTCCCTTAACACTGCCTTGCCACCTTGCCCTTCCTCAACCCATTGACCCAGCCCCTTGCATCGGATCTTCCAGCTACTGATCCCTGAGAGAACTCTGACCATTGCCCTGCGCTGCCTCTGGCGTGGATTTCCCCAATGGCCGTGTACACCAGACTACTGCTTTGTAATGCCCCTAAGCCCCTGGACATTACAAGGGCATCATGATGTGAGGAGCTGAACACCTGGGACCCCCGTTGGCTTTCACAGGCTTCTGGTGCTCTGAACTTCTTAAGTTTAGAGTTGTCATCAGCACCTGAGGGATGCACTGCATTATGGAACGAATCGCTTCGCTTGATAACAGTTCTCCACCAAAGGACTGTAAAGTGTTTAGGGCCAGATCTACAGCTGGAGGGAATCAGCCTAGCCTCACTGGTACCCCAATTTGCATTTGATAATAACCATAGAAATGCAGAGCTGGAAAGGACCTCATGAGATCACTAGCAGCTCATCACCCTGCACTGTTGAGTCAGGATTAGTTATACCTGGACCCTCTACTACAGGGCTGGGGAATCTTTTCTGGGTAGGGGGCCACTGACCCTCAGAAAAATCAGTTGGGGGCTGCACACAAGTGAGAAGCAAAAAAAAGATGATGATTCCCCACATTTCCCTTGCACACCAGAGCCTGGCGGAGGGGAGAGCACGTGGGGACAGTATGGAGGCTGGAGCGCCAGCACAGGCTCCCCAGGCCTTAGGTTTCCCACCCCCGCTCCAATACTACTACTGCTCTTATACAGTGCAGTTTGTCAGCAGATCTCAAAGCACTTTGCAATGGAGGGCAGTAACATTATCCTCATTTTACAGATGGGGAAACTGAGGCTCAGAGCAGTGATGTGATGTGCTCAAGGGCACCCAGCGGCCAGTGGCAGACCTGTGAATATGGCCCAGGGCTTCTGAGTCCCTCTCCCGTGCTAAACGTACGTGGCCACACTGCTTCCCACTGAGGAGTCTACCATACAGTGGAAAACATGGCATTGGTAAGCAGTGACTGAGAGCTGTTCCCATTTTGGACTGTTTGATGACCCATATGAAATGAATTTGCTGGGCCTCAGTCCAGTCCTGAGTGGACAAGTGTCGGTGTCATAAAATCCACCACCACTGGTGTCCCTGTGGGGTACCCCAGCAGAAAGGCTAAAGACCAAATGGGCTAAGGAGGGGGAATTACCCTCTCGCTCCTAGAGGGAGTCGCATCAGGCCAGAAGTGACGCACCTTGGGAAGCCTGAACTGCCTCTTTCCCACATGGATGGCTTCAGTCTCTAGGCGCCAGGGCTGATGCTTTTCTGAATCTCTTCGGTTCTCATAGCCCACGACAGACACACTCAGCCCCCCCTACCTGAGTAGCTCTTTCTCCTTCTCCAGGGCATTGAGCATGTTCACCGAAGAAGACTGCTGCAGACAGTAGGTCTGAAAGGCTGGCAGCATGTTGACAAACTCCAGAAAGATCTCGCCAATGCACACGGTCATCAGGTCCTCGTCACCCTGCAGACACACAAGTAGCCAGGTGGTCAATTGAGGAGAGACGGGGGCTCGCCTGGGCCGATGCCAACCCTGGGCATGCTTCCTCGTGGGCAGCGCACTTACTACACTAAGCAGTCACCTTGTGTGCAGGTCAGACTACTAAGCCTGGTAGCGTCTGCATGAGAAGAGTCTGTGGACCAGATTTTCAGAGGCGCCAGCTCATTGGACATTGAATCTCCCACATTGCTCAAGACAGCAAGAAACGCCAAGGCTAATTTAATGGAAACAATCCTTCCTGCTTTTTAATTCCAGGAGCTTAATGCGCTTTACAGTGAGTGTCCGTTTTCACAGATAGAGAAATGGAGCTGCAGAGGCTATGGCCCAGCTCTTCAAAGGCATTTAGATGCATATCTCTCATTGATGTTAATGGGAGTTAGGTGCTGAACTACCTATGAGGAGCTGTGGCTAAGTGACTCACCCAAGGTTACACAACACTTCAGTGGCAGAGCTGACACTAGCATTCTGATCTCCTAAGTCCTATACTAGAGTGCTGCTCCTGAGGCTGAACTGCTTTCTTCCAAGTACTGCTGACAGCATCTGCAATGTAGGTGATAGAGAGCAGCCTGCAGAACTGTTGGGCTGCTTATTTAAGTTCTTTGGACTTGCCAGAATCTGCCAGCTTGATGGGTTTTTTTTTTTTTTTTGCCAGGGCAATAACCCAACAGGAGCCTCCTGCCTCCTAGCTAAGACCCCAGGACCCTCCCTCCCTCAAAAGCACACAGATCATGAAGTTTCTGGGGGTCTGAATCTGCCTGCTAGGAAACTGATCCCCATCTTTCTTGGAAACTTGCCCAATCCTCTCTTTCCTCCACTCTGTTCCCCTTTGTGCTCTGTGCCACAGTCACCCTTGTCTTGCTGAAGTGCCTCCTTTCAGGGCTCCCATGGGAGCCCATCCCCATCCATCCTGTCTACACTGGCACTTTACAGTGCTGTAACTTTATGACTCAGGGGTGTGAGAAAACATCCCCTCCCCCCCCCGAGCACAGCAAGTTACAGCGCTGTAAAGCACTAGCGTGAACCAGGGTACAGCGCTGGGAGCCTCACTGCCAGCGCTGTTAGCTACTCCCCTGGTAGAGGTAGTTTACATAGATTGCTGGGAGGGCTTTCTTCCTACACTCCTGCTGTGGCCACACTTTCAGTTGAAAGTGCTGCCATGGTACCGCTTTGAACTTTTAAGTGCTAACCCCGCTGCAGCTCCCCCACTTATCGACCCTGGGAGCTAACCCCGCTGTGGTTCTCCCTTTTAAATGTCTAAAGCGCAGCAGGAAGGACCCAGTGTGAGCCCGGATATCTGATTCCCAGCTCACGCCGGGTCCCCCCCCCATGCTTCTTATTTTTAAATGTATTAAGAGACAGTAGGCTCTTGATACATTTAAAAAGCAGAGGCATGTCTGTCTCCCTGCCCCCCATGGAGATGGTGCTGGGGGGAACCAGCTTTTGATAGAGGCAGCAAGTAGGGGGGAAGTGACTAGTTGAGGGACTAGTCAACGATCCGATAAGCTTTTGCTTATTGGATAGTCGAGTAGTCGCTTACATCCCTATTCTCCCCAGCGGGCTGATCCAGAGCTAGTACTGCTGCCCATTTGCCACAAAGGAGTGCCAGGGAGGGCTGACACCAGGGCTCGTAAATGACACAGACAAGGTTTGAGAAAAGTGGGCAGGAGTGGAGCGTAACTCAGGTACTGTTCAGGGATTGCCTTGTCTCTGTCCTGAGCTATCGGGGCTGGCTGGTGCACCAAGGTGCCTTTAATGGCTCTCCTCTGGGCGAGATGGGACTCTGCAATGCTTTGTAAAAATAAATTTCATGGTAAATTGCTGTTTTCTTTCTATGCATGTAATAAAATAAGACACAGAATAAGAATTTGGTGTCAGGCAAGGCCATTGGCTGGCTCAGATGTTTGCATACCCAGTACCCTGGAGTTCGTGCTGTGATACTGCTGTGAGAAAGGTAATAATCCTGTAGCCTTTTAGTGCAGGAATATATTGCGGTGGCAAAGAGGGCTACAGACAAAGGAAGAAAGAGGCAGCCAGAGGGGAGCAACTGGCAATACAAACAACAGCTGCTTTCACTGTCCATCTGCTTGAGAAATTGCTGACAGGCAATTCTGACTTGGCACATGTCTGTTCTTCCTGTGGAAGACGCTAGGAACCTGGGGCCTGGCTACTGTGTTATGGAAGTCATTGCAATTAAAGACATGCATGTGGCATGGTTTACATATATGTGTGTTGGGGGAGGAGGTGGTCTCCAAAGTATGTAAACTTCCGGCTTGAATACTGCAGCTAATGGATTGTGTTCCCTATGAAGAAAGCAGAAAGTCTGAGCTTGTCACCTGTACACCCCTGCTGTACTAGGCTTATGTTTTGTCCCACCCCACAATCTCTGTATCAGTGGGCTGGGTATCTTGGGATAGCATCCCTGCAGCCATGTGGCAGTGATTGCATTGTGCTGTGCTGTGGGGGAGAGTCAGATGAGGGGGTGTCATACAATGCTGCACATTAAGGGTGACCAGCAAACTGTCTGTGCAAAATGCCCTCAGCTTTAAGCAATGTTTGCTGAAAGCCCCCAGCAGCCAGGCTAAATGGAATTTGGCACATCACAGAGCCAGCTTTGGCCCTCAGGTATCCTTACATAAATCTGGAGTTAACCTCACAGCTTTGGTTTTCTAGATTTGCAGTTACGTAATTGATCAGAATTGGACCCGGTTGGCTTCAAGTGTGGTCTTATCTGGCACCATATCCTGATTCTGGATCATATTTCATTACACACATGGAAAGGAAACAGCTATTTACCATGAAATTTCCTTTTTTCTACTGAAAAATGACTATGTAAAAATGGCACCTTCTGGCTTAGCAAATCTTTTCTCAGGGTTTCTGTGTCAGATCTGCACCTTTTTTTAGTGGTTCTTAGCCCTGCAGTGTCAACCTGGCTAAGGGCGAATGTCCCTTCTGGTTAAGGATGTAAAAAGTTGTTTAAAAATGGAACTGCGTAACTGCTAAAAATCCTCACAGTTATATGCGCTGTGAGCTCTCTGGGATTGGGGCCAGTAAGGCCAGCAGTGAAGCCGGCTCCCAGGAGGCTTTGCTGTGGGCTCTGCAGCTGGCTCTCCAAGAATAGGCCTGGCAGCCCCTGCCGACCCTGCTCCGAGAGAGCCGGTGTGTGGGCCCTGTGGGACTGGAGCAGCTCCCTGTCCGGGGTGGGCAGGGAGCTACTCCAGCCCCTGCCAGTTAACCGGAACCTGTAAGCTTGACCCTTAATGGGTGAGGCTTGCTGGTTACATTTACATCCCTTTTTCTGGTGGATCAACAGCTCTGTGTACCAAGCTCAGATCGGTTTCTCTGTGTGGCTAATGGGTAGAGCTGCTCAAATCATTTGTCATGGGCAGTTTTCCACTGCAAAATGGTGTTTTGTAAACGTCAACATATTTTGCAGGAACATGTCAATTTTTAACACATTTTCAGTGGAAACAATGTCACATGCTTGGATTTGAAATGTAGTGTTTTCCACAGATCAGCAATTCTGCTTTCCACCAGCTCTACTAATGGAGTCACCCGTGCATAAATAAAGAGTGTAATCTGGCTTGAAGAGTCTTGATTGGTGACAATGTACGAAAAGGAAAAATCCCTCTGACTCCCTGCTCCAGGCTGAGTTTGCAGGGCGGGGCAGGCATTACATGGAACATTTTTTCTGTGTAGGCTGAGCACCTGTGATGGAGAGACAATAAGGATGTTGCCCCATGATGTCAGTTTTACAGTCCCCGTTGAGCACAGAAACACATTTGCAAGAGCCCTATTTGTCCTTTCTAATCCCAGACTCATTTACACGGCCCGTTCCCCTTGTGACATGATAATCCATCTTGAATTTGGCTGGTGAAGTGACATGGGCTGCAGAACCCACACTGGAGCCAGCCTGTGTAGTGGGTTGGGAAGGTGCTTTGGGTTTCCAACATGATGTGGGTTTGCAGAGGTTTCATTTGAGACACCTTGCGAAAGCTTGGAAGGTATTGCAAATGCCGCATGGACCTGACCTCCTGAACACAGGCTCTGTGCTCCGAGTGACTTCTACAGTCATAGACCACTGCCCGCTTTCCACAGGCTGGGGCTTTCTAAGATAGTGGGAGCCAGTGGTTTGACTGGAGTTGGACATTATTGGACCTATGTTCATTATGCCCACTCTGCAGGGTCCTCCAGTGTCTGGTTGCTCCTCCCAGAGCTGGCGACACTCCCGGAGGCCCCAATCTCTAATGTAACTTTTGTATTGCTTGCTATTCTGAAGGGACTGTGTTCCCCACTTGAGGTAACGTTACACTGGTGGTTAGGTGAAACCTCATTGAAGCTGGTTGGTGCATCAGCTGCTCTTCTTGCTGGATAAATGTAAGAAGCAATTCAGCTCCTTGATGGAATAAACAACTAAAAAACAGGAGCCACCACCCAAAACACAAGCCACCTGCAAGGCTGGTCAGGGAGCTGAACTACATGGGTGGAGGGGTTTGCTTGTGGATCGAATGCAAAAGCAGGAGGCTTGGTATTTTTGATGGAGCTGTGTGCACGAGATAGAGAAGCAGGAAAAATGCCACAAAGGCAGCCGCATCAAAGAAGCCCCAGAGACAGCCAGAGAAGCACTCAATGCATGAGAAAAAACTGAGACAGAGGCCTTTGAACAGAGTGCTGACTGGTAAGAGGCCGAGAACTGGGAAACAGAACCCATGAGTCCTATCCTCAGTCCCGTGCCATAACCACCAGACAATGCTGCCTCTCAATTATTACTATGATGTGGCCTTATTGACCCAGCCACTGATCCTAAGGGCAGAAGCAAAGCTGAGTGCAGGGATGGTACCTGATCAAAGGCTTGGTCAATTTCCTCCTGGAGATACTCTAGAAAATTTTCATTGAGGTCAATCAGCTCCTGGATATTGCTGAACACCACCAGCAGCTGCTCGTGTGTCAGCAGCCCAGCCGACTGCATGGGGAGGTAGAACTCCTCCTTGATGATCCGCAGGTCCTCGCCGTAGCTGGCTTCTGTGTTGACGAACTCCAGGATCGACTCCTTTCGCTCTGTCCGGCGCTTCTGGCACTTTGCACACAGGTCTCGTCTCTTGTTCTGATTCTGTGTGTCTGTCTCCACTGGGAAATCTCTCTCGCCGCAGTCCGTGCAGGGCCGGTGCGCCTCCCAGGCCTGCAAGGAGGTCAGTGTTTCAGAAGCCCTGTTTTTCCACTTCCTGGCCAGTGCTTGGCCGATGCCGCTATCTGCCCGCTCCACCTCTGCTGTTCTGGTTCTGGTCGTGCCACCGGCCTCGGCATCATCCTTCTCGTCGGCTAGGCCAACGATGCCGCTGTCCGCGCTCAGGCTGCTGACGTTGCTCCAGCGGTGCTTGGATCGCAGGGAGCTGCGTGGGGCATGGCTGTTCTCATCAAAGCTGCTGCCATAAGAGGCGTTTGCTTTAGCCACCACTGGACCTGCGCAAAGCACAGACACAAACATGGCTCAGGATAGGAAGAGCTCACTCAGCACACTCCAAGCTGGGGGCTTGCACCCGCCTGTTAGTGCCTGTGTCAGGAGACTCTGCAAACACACAGCCCCGATTCACCGGGGCTTGTGCACATGTCAGCTCTGACTTCAAACGCTGCAGCTCACTCACTGAGCTAGGTGCAATCCTTAGCTGGTGCAACTCAGCAGAGTCAATACAGCCACCCCGTGTACAACAGCTGGGGATCTGACCCTTACAATGGACCTTTAATAACCATCGGTCGCTCAGGGATTCAAGCTGGGAAGTGCAGCAAGGACATCGCTGGGCTTTGGGTTCTGTGAAATGGCTTGTGCTCTCTCCCCACCATTTATTCTGCAGGGCTCGGTATGCTGTCTAGTGCCAGGCAAATAATAAGCCCTTCTGCCCCCTCCCCCCCATGGATGTTTCAAGGTTGTGATCTGCTGAGGCTAAAAAATAAAGCCGACAGTGGTAGGGGATGTTATTCAGAACGTGTACCTAGAGGGAGCCAGTTACCAGAGGAACCTTTGAGTGCAGGAACCCTTTTATTAGTTATCAATTATGGACAACATCTTGTGAAGGGGCTGTGCAAATCGCACAGAAGGGAGGAAGAGGTTAATGGGCTGCTGAGGGCCCGATCCACCTTAAGTGTGACACCTGAAGCAGATGTCAGGCTTTCTGGGAGAGGCTAAAAAGAGAGAGCCCAGCTCAGCTGGTGGAGAGCAGGGACCCGCCCCTGGGGAAGGCTGTTGCCTGTCAGGGCCTCTCCAAGAGAAGCGAAGAGTTAGTTTCTTTGTGTTTAGTGTGGAGTTTGGAGGCCCAGAGCAGTGAGGGGCCTAGCTAGGGAGGGCTGCATTGTCTCAGTGCGGAAGGCGCTGCAGGGAGCAGTGGAAGCCGTGGAGGGGAGCAGAGGCAGAGCCACTGCTGTGCTGTGCTGTGCTGTGCTGTGCTATAAACGGGCAGGTGGGAATGCCTGTGGCTACACACCAATTAGCTCCTCTTATCCGTGTCCTCCCACCCTCAGGGCAGGGCAGTTCCAGGCACTGCCTCCCCCAGGAGCAGGGGCTTTGGACCGAATCTCCTCTCCCTTATGCCAGTGCAGATTTTGTATCTAGTAGGGCCATTGGATCTCTGTGTCAGAGCTGGGAGCCCGTTCTGGAGGTGAGAGCAGGAGTTGCCCTAAGTCGAACCCAGCTGCCCACAGTCCCTGATGGCCTTTGGGGCAGCTGGGATTAGCCAGAGCATAGGAAGCCTGGCCATGTCCCCTTCCTGCTAGTCTTCCGCAGGAGGGGATCCTGTGGGGTGGTACAGAAATGGCTAAGTCTGTTCACATGCCTGCTAGGGCCCCCTCCCTCCACTCTGGGGCTAGCCCAGGCTACACCAGCATCACCAAGCTCCATTTATACAACACCCGTGACCAGATTCTGAATCCTTTACACCAGTGTAAGCCCAGAACGCCCCTGAAGTCTGTGGAGTTACTCCATCAGTGTAACGGAGATCAGGATCTGGCCCATCACCACTGAATTCTACACTGCCCCTGTTGAGGGAGCAGGGTCTCCTGTTACAATTAGACCAAGGAAGGGCCAGGGCAGTCCAGCCGTTCCATGCAGGTACCGGTGCAGGTACCGTGGTCTCTCTCCTGCCGGCGCTTCTGCGCGTGTTGCCGGGCTGCTGCAGCTATCTTCAGCTCCAGCTGTTTTCTTTTCACAGCGTCCGTTGGCATGGGGTCGCTGAAATGAGGCCGCAGCCGGCACTCCCGCTGGGCTTTGGTGCAGCCTGCAATGTCCTGGGCAATGTCAAAGCTGGATCTGCGGCAGCTGGGGCCAGAACTCTGCAACAAAGGCAAGTGGCATTAGGACAGGGGCAGGGAAATGATGTAAAGCTCAGTCGGAGCTGAAAGCAGCGATAGAGACAGCAGGCGCTCTGCAGGCTGCAATGACAGAGCCCGATCCTGCTGCCACTGAGTCAATGGCAAAGCTGCCACTCAAGAGGGAGGCTGTGCAGTCTGGGGCTAGGACCACAGCATGGGGGTTAGGAAACCTGAGTTCAAAACCCAGCTCTGTTGTGGGATCATGGATCACCTCTGTGTCCTCTTCTGCTCTCTTTCTCTGCGGTTGTATAATGGGGTCCTGATCTAGGCACTGCTGTAATACAGCTACCAGTGCCAGCAGAGTAAGACTGAGCCCACTGTCTCTGCCAGGCTCAGGGTAGGTCTACACTGCAACGCTCTTCTGAAATAACTTAGTCTGCGTCTACACAGCAGGCAGCTATTTCAAAATAGTGTTGAAATACTGTCAAGCTGGAGGACTTCTTACTCCGGCTCCTGTAACCCTCACTGTACGAGGAAAAAGGGAAGTCGGAGGAAGAGTGCTCTATTTCGAAACAAGTGCTGTGCAGACGCACCCTATTTCAAAATAAGATACGCAATTGACATAGCTCAATTTGCATAGCTTATTTCTAGTTAAGCCCTGCACTGTAGACGCACACTCAGATGGATCAGTCACTCAACAGGTCCTGTTTCAGCCACATCTTAAAAAACTAACCCTCACTGTTTAAAAGAGCTTGAATGTATGATTAGTTGGTTACACAGCGAGTGTCCGTGCTGCGCTCGAGGGGGTGGGGAGGTGGAAGGAAGTCCTTGGGGGTTATTTGGAGATTATACACACACAAAGTGGTGTTCCGGCCTCAGCAAGCCAGGGGTGGCCTGTACAGAGGGGAGGGAAGAACTAGCGCCTTTTACACTAGAACTTGCCAGGAAAAATCATTGAATTAAAAATAATGCAACAGGAAAGCATCGTTTAACAAAGCAGAATTGATTTACAACTTTCCTTTCTACCTCCATGCCTGCAGTCAGAAATCAGCCTCGTTCGTATCCCCCAGACTCTCTCACTGATTAGACACTAATGGTGGCTAGTGCCCAGTGCCAGGCATGTGCCTGGGGTCAAAGAGGAATTTTTCCTTACGCTTCCTGCAGGTTGAATGTCACTAGGTGTCTCATCATTTGGCTTGTTTTTCCACCTCCGCGTTGCCATGGAAATTACTGCGTATTGGTCACTGTCCTCCAGAGAAGAGAGATCAGCTTTCCTGGGGTCACATGATTCTGTGGCTGGGGAGTCGGCAGCAGTCTCTGCACTGCAGCTGCAAGGGAAGGAGCAGATACCGATCAACATCATCTACCTGCATTTGCAGCCACACCTAGGAGCTAGGAGGTAATCTGAAATCTGAGCACCCTCATTCAAAGAAGAATCCAGACAGGAAGGGTTTGCGCCGTTCTCTTGTTTTAATTAAACACGTGTGTGGTTTAAGGATCCAAAATGAGCTCAGATCTCACAGCAGTGCAAATGCAGAATAACTGCTCATGTCTTGTAGACTCATGGGACATTTTTTGTTTGTAAATTATGAGGAACCCCCAATGCAGACCAGAAACATATTTTTAAGACCAGTTACATTCTTGCTGTTATTCAAAGAGACACTGTCAACATACAAATTATATTACATATGTGAAAAATGTTACCTTCTACGGGGACAAGCAAGCCCTAATAGTTCTATAAGTTAAACAGGAAAATATTTTACCCTTAATTTTTTTCCAGCTTATTAAATATGGGCCTAATTCAAAACTCATTGAAGTAATTGGAAAGAGTTCTACTGAGGGCAATGGACTTTGGACCAAGCCCTTTGGTAGCATTTAAAGAAGCCTGTAGTCCACCATTTCCATGCTGTACCGCTTACATTTTGGGAATGATCCGTTTCTTTGTAGTCAGGTCCCACTCTGTGTGGTAATCACTCAGTCACAAGGGACTTTTAAAATGGGAAAGAGTGGCTATAAAACCATAAAAACTGGCCCAGAAGGAGACTGTAGTGTCTGGCACTGCTTTGAACTCATTTTAAAAAGCATACTCAATTTAAATTGATTTAGTTGGGATTGGTCCTGCCTAGAGCAGGGGGCTGGACTTGATGACTTTCTAAGGTCTCTTCCAGCTCTATGGTTCTATGATTCTAAATGGCCAGTGTCTCTAATAAAATAAGTTATTTCTAGGGAAGACAGGAACAGGATTTGGTGGAATATTGATAGATGAGCCAATCAATGGGTGAAGAATAGGAGGGGAGTGCTCATGAGGACTTTGCTTTGGGTTTATATCACTAGGCACTCTGGAAGAGGAAGTTTCATTTCCCTGGGTTCAAATTCCTTTAACAAGAAGGGCTGTCCCTCAGGACCGTATACAGACAACCTTGGTGTAACTGAACAGGGAGATACAGGGGACTGAAATATCAGTGTTTGTGACTAACCAATACCTTTCAGCATGACGGCTTATTCTTTTCATAGCTTTTTACTCCTAGGCTACTGCTGACGCCTGACAGCGGCTAAACTGCAGCTCCCAGTACTGTCACACATTGATACTTCCTTTATAATTAGGGATGAGTGAACCGGCTCAGCTAAAGAGAATGAGCACAGACCCCAACCTGAATCTGGTCCTAAGAAAGTGAGAACTCAGACTGAATTTGAGTTTATTAGGCCTGAATAGCTGGGTAATTTTTCAAATGAGTATTTTCATTTTCACACACTTCTGTGCTTCTAGATCTCAGCTGGACCAGAAGAGGATTTGCACAATTTGCGTATGATTGTGATAGTATAGATTGCCACTGTAATCGTGCAATGCTAGCAGAAGGCTGGGAATCAGGACCCCTGAGTTTTATTTCTGACTCTTCCACTGACCTGCTGTGTGGATCCTGTTATGCCCTGTCACTCTTTATGCCTCTATTGTCCCCTCTGTAGAATGGGAATAACAAAATTATGATGCTGTTCATATTACAGTGGCCTCTAAAATCCCTTACTGAGATAAGGGACCCACTGTGCTAGGAACTGTGCAAACATGAAGCAAGAGATTTTTCCTGCCCCAATCTAAACATACAAAAAGTGGGAAGGGAAACTGAGGCCCAGGGTGGGCAGCAACTTGCCCAAGCTCTCCTAGCAGCAGAGTCAGGAATGGAACTCATATCACCTGTTTCCCTCTGCAGTGTCTTATCCACCAGACCATACAGACTTAACTCACAAAGCTGTGATCATTCATTCATGTTTGCATACTGCTCGGAGCTCTTCTCATGAAATGTGCTCTGGGAATGGTGTTTGGGGAGCTCACTCGCAGCTTGAGTTTTTGTGGCTTTTATATATTTGTTGATTCTTCTAAACATTTCCAAAGGCGACCCTCCCTGGGAAATGGGAGTGTCCAGGTGGTTTTGAATGAGAAAAGAGTGCAAAAAATAGACTACTTTAGAGTGAAGAAATGAAATCTGCACTAGGGTTGGCCAGTTACAGGTAAGAAACGCAACAGCTCTGATTCCTACCGCAGTATCCACGCTGCATATGAATGCAGCTTTCTTTATATCTGCTTTGCTCACTACACAGGTTATTGGTGTTGCGGTGGGAGCTACACCACAAAATACGCTGCTTGTGCAATGTACCGGAGTTAATGCTGCTTTCCCCACTGTGGCTGCTGCACTGTGATTGGGCTGGTTTCACCAGTCCAAGGAGGCTCTTCCCAGTGCTGCAAGCATGATCCTTTAGCACCACAGAGTTGGAGCTCTCCTGCCATTCCTTCTCCCTCTGCAGCAAGAGGGGTGAGCTGGGATTCTTCCTTGGCTGAGCTTTTGGCTTAGGCTCCAACCTGTGCAGGGGCAGCCCACTTTGTGCACCCTGAAGCAGGCTCAGAGGAGTGCAAAGGGGAAGTGTGTTTGCACTCTCACACAGCTGGACAGCACCCGTTGGTGCGCAGCGGCCGCCCAGGGCCTGCTCCTTGCCTCTCGGGTTTTTAAATGTGACCTCTGTGATGTTTCCATGGCATCCTTTGTCTGTTACTGTTTGACATAGCGCTGTGGCTGGGAAGGTGATGATTACATAATTGACACCATACCTAGTGCAGACTGCCTACTGCTGTTTGCCTTCAAATCCGCTAAAAGGACCCACACTATCTTATCTTTGTCTAAGTCATGTTCCTGTGGGAACTCCACAAAGGGACGACTCTTTGGGATTAGTCTACCTATGGTGGGATATTGTCACCTGAGCCTGCTTTTAATTCATACTGCCTCTTTAAAAATGGCCCCCTGGAATCTTAACTCCATACAGTGCTCTCCCCTTTTTGATTTAATTTTCTGTGCAGTGCCCCGTTCACCACCGCAGATGTGGTTGCATTACAGTGGTGGGTAAAGCAATTCCCTCTGTAAGAGAGGACGTTTGCAAGCTGCAGTGGGGCCTTTTGGTGAAGGTTGCTATCTACATGTGCTCATTTTAATACTAATATGGTTGAATACTATAGCGGAGGCCCATTCCCAGCCCATCTCTAGCCAATGCTTCTGAAGTGATCTTCCTTCCTTTCTCCTCATCTGCCACCACTTCCACTGGGCCCTCTTTTCCCCTCTCATCAGATATTCCTCCAGAATCTAAAATTCTCTTTCCTCACACACTTGGCTCATTCAGACTCTTCCCTAACTCTGGCGAGAGTCTGCCACAACATCTTCTTGATAGTCGAACTCTTCCATCCACCAGCTTCGCTGACCTTCCTGCTCCCTTTCAGTTATTCCAGAGTTCCCTCTATTGTTCTAGCTTTCACCCATGTCCTTAGCGATGTTCATTTCCTTTTCTAAAGACCCTCTTGCCAGGACGCCAACATCTCTGCTAGCCCCTTAACTTAGGGCTGTTGTTCTCAGTTCATACACAAAGCACTATACCTAGTTCGTTTTCTCTTCTCTAGGCCTCAGAACTTCATTCCCTTGTGCATCTTCTGGGTTATTCATCTTCCCTCTCAGCATCCTCCATTGCTTCTTCCCATTTATACTTACCCAATCTGACATTCCTTCCTCTAGCCACATGCTAGCCTTATTCCTTCAGAGCTGTTCCTGCTGGATGTTCACTATCTTCTCTAAAATCGTCTATGCTGTCTGCTAGTCATGGCCCACTGGTGAACAGTGGGCAAGATGCTGCAGTTTGTGTTGGATCCAGAATGTGCCACACTTGACACCATATTGTGAGCCTTTCCCTAGTACCACCCGCTTTCTACCATATTACCACGCTCAGGACCCAGCTGCCTCTGTTCTGGACCCCAGTACGACTCTTGCTAGCTGAGCTGTTTTGTGTCTCGGAGCCTGGAGTGCTATCCATCCCGGCCTTGTGTGCTTTGGGATCCGAGGTTGCCACACTCAGTTGCAGGCCAAAGCACAAGAAAATTCAGCTGGGAAGAAATATGTGAGGCAGAGCCCAGCAAAGATGCAGCAGCACTGTCTGTCTCTCAATCAGCCACAGGGTTTTATCCATCACTGTAGCATCTCAGCACCTGTCACATAAAGTTGACAGCAGTAGCAAAGTCCCCAGTGGACTTAATGGAGTCTCTGGCACTGCTCCACCCAAAGGGTAAAATCTCTTGGGCTGTTTAGAGGTTAATTGGTCTGATGGGTTGATTTTTGAAGTTGGTTCACCTTCACGCTAAGCTTTCAGGCAGGCAGGGAACTATGCAGGGAAGTGAGAGGTTCCATGTGGCTGTGCGGTCTCCCTCTGAACCTCTTTTTACACTTTCCCTGATCTTGTTGGCTTTGCTTTTCATTGCCCTTGACAACAGCTCTTTCATCTACCAACTTTTTCTCCTGTGGGGTCTTTCTCCTTAAACATCTCCCCTAGGGAGAGAGAGACTGCAGGAGAACAGCCCTTGCCCTGGGCTTTCCTTCAATAGATGATCTCATTTCTATCTCGTCCTCCCAAATGCATAGCTGAACAATGTAAGAGTCCCCAGCTCTTTGCGGGCCCTTGCCCTGGATACTGATTCCACATGGCTTAGATAGCTCAGAAAGTGCAATTTACATGTAAACACCTAGGTAGGATTTACCCTGGTAAACCATTGTGTCTCCTCCCAGCAGGGACTCTTCTGTGAGCCAATGGGATTAAATGGTTCATGAGAGACTTATAGGTTTCCACCATCCCAAAGTCACAAATCAAATAAATGTTCAATGTTAAACTATTAAACATTTACATGAGTCTAAAGTAAATAGTTGTGGGTTACCAGGGAGGGAATTAATGGTACCATTAATTAAAGACAAAACTGCTTGGTAGAACTGTAACTGGGCACGTAAAACCAGGAGACACGTGATTCTCACTGATGTGTTCATCAGCACATCTTTCAAAGGCCCACTCCTGCTCCTGATGGAGCCAAAGTCAGCCCAAATCCACAAAGGTAGTCAAGCTCCTAACTTTGATGTCAATGGGTGTCAGGAGCATAAATACATCTGGGCCTCACTCCCTTCAGTGGGAGCAGGAGTATGTCCCAACTATTTCTGTGCCCTCTCAAGTGACATGGGAGTAAAAGTGGTGAGTTTGGATTTTGTTACAAGCCTGAGACTCCAGCTAGATTCCTCTATTGTGCCCCCCAGCTTTATGAAAATTAGCTTATGAATACAAATATGCATAACTCAAAGACACTTAATGCAAAATGGGTGATGTAACATGTCATTTTGAAAGTTGTAATTTGCTGAATCTGTATGTCCTATTCCTGTGCATGTATCTTTCTTGTATGTAAAATTAGAAATATTAAGTAGAAACTGGTTTTATTAGTGGATATATACCAGTAAAAGCCATCAGTGATACTTTACGAGCTTGATGACTTGGTGGTCAAGTTAACAACTTGTGAATGGTTTTGTTTTTCCTGTAAGTCCAAATAGTGGTTGCTCCTACGAAGACATGTGGCCAGGCTACCTGATGCTGGAACCCATGTTGGGTCTGGTACTTTTCCACTCAAGGTAAGAAAAACCTGAACTGAACAAAAGCATTCTCGCCTTGGGCAAAGGGATATAAACAGGGAAATCAAACAATAGAGGGAGTTGCCAGATGTCAGGAGACCCCCCCACTTATCATCTAAGATGCCTGCTGGAAATATCTAAGACTGAAATGGAGAAAGATTGGATCAAAGCTAGGAGGCTGCCTAACTTATGAAAGAGAGAATTAGAACATACTAAGAATTTGCATGTAGCAAGTTTCATAGTGTATTAGGATTAGCTGGTGTGTTTTGGTTTTTTTGGCTTAGTAACTTACTTTGAAATGTCTGTTTTCACTTGCACACACTTAAATCCTACTTTTTGTACTTAATAAAAACACTTCTGTTTATTATCAAACCCAATGTAAATAATTGTTCCCTAGGGGAGCAAACATGGTGCATATCTCTCTTTCATTGATAAAGAGGGCTGACCTTATGAGTGTCCTCTGTGTAAAACTCAGGTACTGGCAGAATAGTGTAAAGTTTGTGTTGCAAAACTAAAGGGAATGTTTGTGTCAAATACCTACTTCTATTAGGATTAAAAAATAGTGGAAACATGGGAATCCGATTTATGCCTAGGTACTGTGATAATACAACTAATAAATAGTCATATCTGTTGGGTTTAGGTTGTGTAACTCTGAGGTCCTATGCTGAGTGGCTGTGTATAACTGCAGAGTACTCATGCCAATGGGAGTTGCACGTACGTACGGGGAGAGAGACGTAGACCCCTCAACCAGGACTGCTTTCAGGGTCCCAACAGGGAATTTTACCTTTTCTTAATAAGATCCAGTGCTGAGCCTATGAACTCATCCTTCATTTTTTGTAGCTTAGCTCCGTAACTGGATAGGTCTGTGGCTTCTAACAGCAGCGATGGACAGCAAGAAGACTGGGCTTCAGAACCCAGTGCCTGTCCAGCGAAGTGAAGGACTCCACTCAGTTGTCTCAAGTCTAATCCCTGCTGCTCATCACTGCAGACCTCCTCCCCCTGCCCATGGATTGCTATTGCTGGCAAAGGTGATCGTGGAATCGGGCTAGAGCAAATAGGGACTGGGGACGTATCGGCACTTGATAACTGCTCGCTACTATCCTTCAGCAGACATTGGTTAGCTCCAGCTCCGCTGAGCAAACTGAAGCTGCCCCACGTGGCTGGAATGTCTCGATAATGGACAGAGCCAGCAGCAATGTGGCTTTCATGAAACACGTCATCGGAGTCATCCGCTGTTTCTGTGGAATTGCTGGTGAGTTTAGCTTCCAGGGCTTCTTGAGGCGCAGCTGTGCAGATGTTCTTATGGTTTTCCCTTTCCAGAGTCTGGCTTGCCAGAGACCCCTCACTCAGGCACTTTGTTGGCTCATTGGTACCTGCAGATAAACATGTCTCCTTGTTTCTCATTCTTTTGAACTCCTCAAAGGTAGGGATGTAGAGCCTCCCTTTACAGTGTCCTTTTCTGCTCAGCTCTCCCGCCCCTTTGGCTTCAGTCTCCCCATCACATCCCTTCAGGGATCCAGTGGTTCTGGATTTGACAATCTCTTGGCTTTCTCTGGCATGATGGAGCGTCAGGCTGGGAGAGCTGTTCTGTCTTCGCAGCTGCAACCTCCTCCGAGCTTCCTGCTTGATGTCTTCCGGACAGGGTATCCTGCATGTAAAACATGGCCTTTGTCTCCCCAGCACCACTGCAGAGCCATGACTGAGGGCAGCGTGTTCCACAAACACCGCACAGCAGTGTACAGAGCACCCGTTTTTGCACTGCTGACACACCCGGCATGCTGAGAACTCCTTCGCCACCAAGCTGGTCAAAGGTGCTTGGGGACGCACGGGTTTGCAGGGCACCGCCACCACCTTGGCGCTGTGAATCCTCAGCTTCTCCTTCAGTTCTTTTTTGGCATCCCCATGTAGGGCCCTCTCCTCCGGGGAAGGGAAAAGCCACTGAGGCACTTTGGCAAAAGGAGGAAGGGGGACATTTCGCGCAGGTGATGATGTTCGCTCAGAGTGCCTGCAAGGGTCTGCTGTGCTCGGGGGTGGAGCTCTCTCTGCAGAGCCTTCAGACCAGTAACTGGCACCTTTGTAGTGGAAAAGCAGCTCATTGTCCATGCTCCGGCAGTGGGAATACAGACTCGAGTCCGCAACTGTTGCCCAGTGTAGATTCTCAACGCTCCGATACAGCCGGGTTTCTGCGGCACTGGCCAAGCTTGCCTTGCCTAGGTGACATGAGTCTACAGCGTTGAAGTCCCCAGCAAGAATCCGAGTCTCTAAGCTCTTTAGTGGGTGCATGCTGCTAACTGAAAAATCCTTTAGGCCATGTTGTGCATACAGCTGATTATTCTGGCAGCTCAAAATCACCCGGCAGTGTTCCTGTCTCTCATCAACACTGATGTATGTCATAGCAAATGGACATGGATGGTCTAACACATTGGCCTTTACGGGGAGATGAGGGAGCTGGCAGATCACTTTGAGAGTCAAAGTCCAGACCACAGACAGCAGAAGCCTGCTGCTGGGTACTCACATTAGAGAGCTTTCACATCAGTAGAATCACCAGACATAGAAGGAAACCTGTTAACATAAGGAGAAAGAAGTTACTGAAGTGGTTCGGTGCAGATACAGACAGTGCAATAGCAGATGTTCCTCTAGGGCATCCAGAAGCCACAATCCCTACACAAGAAGGGAGACAGCTGTGTCACTGGGAGGTGCATTGTATGGTTTAATTGGTCACTGCCATCTCTAGCTAGTCCATTAACTGCTGCAAGTAGACCATTTTGGAGCGGTTCGCTGAATCCATGTTACTTAGATAGCGTGGCAACAGACACTGGAGAAATACCTGCTGCTGTTATAGATCACAGATAGGGCTCTGTTTTGGGGTTCTTTCATTTAGGGGGTATTGTTAGCAAATTGAGTTCTGTGAACAAGTCCAAAAGTCGGGGGGGAGAAGGGAGGCTTTCTCTTTGTGTATAGCGTTCTGAGTTATCTTTTTGTAATGTTCCCTAGTGCATTTTAACCAATTAATGAGCAACATACTGGTGTGCTTTAGAATCATACCCCCATAACCATTGTGTAGACGAGCCTTTAATGTTCTCAACGGTTTACTGGATAAACACTGATTTCAACTTTCATATCAGCCTTTTTTATCGGGCTTATGAGTTAAAATAAAAAATCAGAAGAACTAATCATAGATGAGTTTGGTGTTTTACAAGACAGAAATCCCCTGTCCTAAATGATTTATAGACTAGAGCAAGTGGCAATGATGCCAGCACAGGGAGGGACTGGCTGAGGGAATGGCCAATATGGTTCTCTGTTCTCTTAGGCTATGTCTACACTGGCGGGTTCTTGCACAAGAACATCTTACGCAAGGGTTCTTGTGCAAGGACTCTTGCGCAAGAACACATCCACACTGCCATGTGCTTTTTCGCAAGAGCATTCACGGCAGTGTGGACACTGTCTTGCGCAAGAAAGCTCTGATGGCCATTTTAGCCATAGGGATTTCTCGCGCAAGAAACCCCTGCTGCCGCGTGTCCACACTGTCCTCTTGCACAAGAGCTCTTGCACAAGAGGGCTTACACTTGTTAGAAAAGAGCGTAGCTCTTGCACAAGAAGACTTGTCTTCCGACACCATACTGTAAATCTTCTTGCGCGAGAGCGGGTGGGCAGTGTGGACACTCCGCAGGTTCTTGTGCAAGAATGGCCGTTATTGCGCAAGAACCTGCCAGTGTAGACCTAGCCTCTGGGCATGTCTACACAGCAGCATTATTTCGGAATACCTGACGTTATTCCAAAATAACATAGCGTGCATCTACAGTATAAGCCTAATGTTGAGCTGCAGGACTTCTTACTCTGACTCCTGTAACCCTCATTTCACGAGAAGTAAGGGAAGTGAAAGGAAGAGTGTTCTTCCTTCAACTTCCTGCTATGTAGACAGTGCCAAAAGCTGAATTAAGCTATTTTGGCTTATGCTACGCAATTGACATAGCCAAAGTTGCGTAGCTTTATATGACTTTAGCCCTAGGGCACGTCTACACTGGGAAGTTATAGAAATAACTCCCCTTATTTCGAAATAACAAGGAAAGCATCCACACTACCAAGCCTGTTATTTCAAAATAATGAGCTTGTTATTTCAAATAATAACTCCAGCTTGTGAAGAGGAACAGGCTTATTTTGAAATAGTTATTTTGGGAGTTATTATTTCAAAATAATTTATTTTGAAATAACCTGGTAGTGTAGACATAGCCCAAGAATGTCAATGCACGGGTATAGAGAGGAACGAAGGCTGTTTGGTTTCACTTTTTGTATAAATGAGGCAGCTTATGCTAGTGTTGTTCTATAATGCCCTGACTTACCTACTGTGGGGATAGGTATGTCCTACTGATCCTAAATCAAATTCCACAGGCCAGATGCTCAAAAAGATTCTGATGCCTTATTCCCCTTGATTTCACTAGGCTTAGGAATCTAAATCCTTTGAGAATATCAGCCTACCTTCTGGATTCTGTATCCTGCCTCACAGTGGTATCTGAGCACCCCACAGACATTCCTGGATTTATCCTTTCAGCCCCCTGAAGCAGGGGGCTCCAAGGGGCTCTCCCCCTCCCTTCTCCCCAGGCGGGGAGGGAGGGAGGGAAGGAGGAGGAGCTCAAGAGAGAAGGCAGTGGCAGCGCTCTTTCCATACTCACTCCAAGCCTGTCACAGGCTGGATGGCTGTATAGGGGGGCTAGTCTTCAGCCTCACTGGCACCAGTTACAGCTGCCTCCCTGGTACAGAGAATGTCCAGAGCCCCAAAGGTATTTAGGCACCTAAACCCTACTGATGTCAATGGGAGTTAGGCACCAAATACCTTTGAGGACGCAAGAATGGCTCAGGCCAGCCCTGGTCACTAGGGGTGTGTCTAGACTACATGCCTCCTTCGACGGAGGCATGTAGATTAGCCAGATCGGAAGAGGGAAATGAAGCCGCGATTAAAATAATCGCGGCTTCATTTAAATTTAAATGGCTGCCCCGATCTGCCGATCAGCTGTTTGTCGGCAGATCGGGGCAGTCTGGACGCGCCGCGCCGACAAAGAAGCCTTTCTTCATCGGCACAGGTAAACCTGGTTTCACGAGGCTTACCTGTGCCGATGAAGAAAGGCTTCTTTGTCGGTGCGTCGCGTCCAGACTGCCCCGATCTGCCGACAAACGGCTGATCGGCAGATCGGGGCAGCCATTTAAATTTAAATGAAGCCGCGATTATTTTAATCGCGGCTTCATTTCCCTCTTCCGATCTGGCTAATCTACATGCCTCCATCGAAGGAGGCATGTAGTCTAGACACACCCTAGGTGGGCGTACATAAATGCCCCGGCAAGTGCCGCGTTGGGGACCACTGAGTTAAAAGCAAGACACTGTTGCAAAAAAAGCAAACATGATTCTGGGATGCACTGACAGGAGTGTTATGAGCAAGGCATGAGAAGTCATTCTTCTGCTCTACTCTGCACTGATTAGGCTTCAACTGAAGTCTTGTGTCCCATTCTGGGCATCACATTTCAGGAAAGATGTGGAGAAACTGGAGAAGGTCCACAGAAGAGCAACAAAAATTATTAACGATCAAGAAAACACGTCCTATGGGGGAAGACTGAAAGAACTGAGTTTGTTTAGTTTGGAAAAGAGAAGACTGAGAGGGGACATGATAGCAGTTTTCAAGTATCTAAAAGGATATCACAAGGAGAAGGGAGAAACATTATTCTCCTTGGCCTCTGAGGATAGGACAAGAAGCAATGGGCTTAAACTGCAGCAAGGAAGGTACAGGTTGGACATTAGGAAAAATTTCCTGTCAAGGTGATTAAACACTGGAATAAATTGCCTAGGGAGGTTGTAGAATCTCCATCACTGGAGATATTTAAGAGCAGGTTAGATAAATGTCTATCAGGTGTGTAGATCAGGGGTCGGCAACCCTCGGCACACATGCCACGAGGAGCATGTGAGCTGATTTTGAGTGGCATGCGTAGCCTAACCTACTGCCGGCGCCCTTCCTCTTCCCTGCCAGCAGGTTAGGTTGCGTGCACAATGGCTCTGCATTTGGAGGCACCCCCGAGCCAGATGCAGTGCGTGCAGCCTAATCTGCTGCCGGGGAAAGGGGAGGGTGCTGGCAGCAGGTTAGGCTGCACGCACAGTGGCTCTGTGCTGGGAGGCACCGCCGAGCTGGCTGCAGTGTGCGCTGCTGCTAGCAAGTCCCTGCCACCTCCTGCACCACCCCTGCGCTCTGCACGGCCCTCTCCGTCCCCCTGTGGGACTGCCTCTGCCATGCAGGGCCCCAGGTCCGGCCTCCTCCTTCAGCCCGCCGCTGCCGGGGAGACCGCCGCACCTTGGAGCTGCTGGCGAGCGGAGCGGGCAGCATGGAGCTGAGCGGCTCACAGCTACCTGAGCTGCCGCAGCCCGAGTGGGGCCTCTGCCTGTGCCGGGGGACACGCTGGCCCACACCAGCCACATGGCCGAGGCCCTGGAGGCCTACAGTGCCGCCGCCCGGCTGGCCCACCTACAGTCCAAGGGGCTGCGGGAGCTAGCCAAGAGCCTGGAGCTCAGCCTGTGCCAGAAAGCGCTGCGCCTGCTGCCCTGGCCCACTGGCAGCCCCGAGGGACCAGGCGAGGTGCTGGGTGACCCCTGCTTGGCTGCCCCCTGTGTCAGTGGCTGCTGGGCAAGCTGGTGATCCTGCACTGCGGCCACACTCACTGCCATGCTGTGCCTGCCTGCCAAGCGGAGCGAAAATAAGTGAGTGCCCCCCCACCTCCTCATGCTCAGACCCCCACTCCCTCACTCATTCCCCCCCACCCCCGGCCAGAAAATCTGTCTGCTCCTGCCCTATGGCCAGACAGCCTGCCCTCAGCCCTCTCCTTCCCCGTCCCTTGCTTCTGCCTTCTTCCCCTGGCCAGATACCCTACTCCCAGCTTATTTCTGCACCCTAGCTCCCACCCAGACCTCTCGCCCTCACCACTCCTACACTCCACCTCCTGCCCATCCCTACCCCACTTGCTGGCAGCCCTGTCCCACACACTGAACCCCACATTTTTGTCCCCACCCTAGAGCCTCAGGGGGTCCACAAAATCCACTGGAACCCCAGAAAAGTAATTCTGGCTTGTGGGAAGCCCCAAACCTCAGTCCTCCCTGTCTCTTCCCCTCACCCCATGGGCGGGAGCACCAGAGAAGTGAGGTGTCTCATTTGGGGACCACATCAGTGAGAGTTGGTGGGGTTTTGGAGGAGGTTTTTTGCTTCTCACTTGTGTGGTCCCCAACTGATTTTTTTCTGTGGGTCAATGACCTCCGACCCAAAAAGGATTCCTCACCCCTGCCATAAATAAAGAAAACATTGAAACCTTTAGTGTTGGACATAATATTTTACTTTATTTAAAATGAAGTTTGATAAACTAACATGAGAAAGTTAAAACACTTAATCTGCTTCATAATTTAAATTAAACCATTCTCCCCGGCTGCAGCTGGTTCAGAAAATAAGGTAATTGTACCCAGCCTGCCCTTGCCTCCCCTATCCCCTTCTTCCCCCAGCACACAGATCTGTGAATAAGTTAAATCTTGGTACGCCATTTCTGAAAGGTTGCCGATCCCTTCATCTTCATTTATTTAGTAATGAAGCTGCTGTAAGTAGGACTATTATTGACTTTAAAAAGTATCACCAGCACTTGGACCCGTATGTAGAGGCAAATAAGTCAAATCTCAACATTCCACCTCTGAAAGGTTGCTGAACCCTGCTCTTGGTTTTTTTTCTTGGTGCTTGGTTCTGACATGAGGGCAGGGGACTGAACTTGATGACTTCCTGAGGTCCCTTCTAATTCTAGTGTTCTATGATTCTATAGGGAGGGGTCCTAGGAAGAAAGACAGGGTAGGTTAAGGTACAGAGCAGACAGCTCAATTATTTTAGAGTCCTAGGGCTGTAGTAGAGAGTGGGCATGAGTTCCCTACTGTGATGTCACCTTATGAGTTGCCAGAGTCACTAGAGCCACCAACGAGGCATGAAGGGATTGATTGGCACCTAGGAGGGCTAAGTCACCCCGGTGACTCCATCACACTAGGAGCCAGTGATGGTTTTCCAGCTGAGAGAGAAACTGAGGAAGTGAAGCTGTTGTGAAGCTAGACTGGGTGAGTTTCTGCTACATCCCCACTCAGGTGGATGGGAGCAGTAGCTGTTAGTCTGGTACAAAACTGCTGCAGCTCTACTTATCTGAATATAATTATTCCTATTTTACATGCAGAAAGGGGTCCTGTTATCCATGTGGCTTATGGCCTGATCACTATTGGATGCAGAACATCACTGCAGTCATAAGAGTTTATTAAGTATACTAGTGTGCAATACAATGCTGAATACTAACCACTACATAAACTGTTTGCAATCTGTCTCTGCTTCCCAAGTAACCAGCACAGCCACTGGGTCATATCAATGGCACAATTCCTTTGTTTTCTTTAAATATCCCTCCTCCACAGGATTATGGGTTTCAGAGGTAGCCATGTTAGTCTGTTTCAGCAAAACCTTCATCACTCTACACAAGAGATCCACTGCTGGACACTACATCTACATCTACACTGCAAGGTTTTTGTTCAAAACCAAATGGTTTTGCGCAAAAACCTGTGGAGCGTCCACACCTAAAATGAGCATTTGCACAAGTGAATCAGCAGTTAAATGGCAGAACAGAGGGCTTTTGCCAGTGTAGGTAAACCTCCTTTTACGAAGCATAACTCCCTTTTGCGCTACAGCTATTGCGCAAAAAGGCAAGTGTGGATGCTCCAGAGGAGTTTCTTGCGCAAGTGTTGGAGAGGTTTTAGCTGGGGGCTGTAGGTGATGGCCAGTGATGTTCTGTTGTGTAAGAAACCCCTATGGGAAAAGGCACAAGTGCTCTAATGGCCATTCTGTGAATGGCAATCAGAGCTTTCTTGCGCAGGAGCGTCCATGCAGTGTGGATGCTCTCTTGCACAAAAGCACCTCGCTTTTGCGATGTGCTTTGAGGCGTGGACATGCTCTTTTGCAAAAAGTTTTTGCACAAAAACTCTTGTGCAAAAGGCTTCTTGAGCAAGAAGCATGTAGTGTAGATGTAGCCTACAAGTGCAAACAAGTGATAGTCACATAACCACCACCTTATACAGGAAACCTGCTGACCACTGACCACTTACCTGCATGCTTCCAGATTTCATCCAGAACACATCACATGTTCCATTGTCTACAGCCAAGCCCAAAAATACAGCCACATTTGCTCCAATCCCTCAGACAGACACAAATACCTACAGGATCTCTATCAAGCATTCCTAAAACTACACCTGGGGAAGTGAAGAAACAGATTGACAGAGCCAGGCAGGTACCCAGAAGTCACCTACTACAGGACAGACCCCACAAAGAAAGCAACAGAATGGCACTGGCCATCACCTACAGCCCCCAGCTAAAACCCCTCCAACACATTATCAAGGGCCTACACCCTATCCTAGATGACGAGCTCTTGCTCTCACAGATCTTGGGAGGCAGGCCAGTCCTCCCCTACACATAGCCTCCCAATCTGAAGCAAATACTCACCACCAACCACACCCCACAACAGATACATTAGCCTAGGAACTAATTCCTGCAACAAACCCCGTTACCAACTCTATCTAGATGTCCATACATCTATCCTTGTAACATCATAAGACTTACCCACATCAGCAATACCATCAAAGGCTCGTTCACCTGTGTGACGTAGTGGGGGGTACCTTGCTGGTTGCTATGCTGGGCAGTGGGTTGTGAGTGACCTCCACTGGCTGCTGTCTGCAGCACGGCCCAGCAGGGCAGGGGATGAGTCATTATGCAAGGGGGCTTTGAACCTGTCTGACCAGTTATCTCCCAGGGAGCGGAACAATGGGAAGAAGGGGAGTGGAGCCCTGGCTGGGGGCAGGGCTGGAAGTGAGTTAGTTTGGTTTCTGGCTGCTATCATGGAGGAAGCAGCCTAGGCAACGGGCTGGTATTTAGGGGCCCAGGCTCCCCCACCTCAAGGGGGGCTGAGGCATCCTAGGCCTGCCCTGTAACCAGATTACATTTGTGCTGTGCTGTATCCTGGAGAAGCAATAAACTCCCTCTATTCTACTGGCTGGTGGAGCCCGTCCGTGCCATTACGGGGGTGCAGGAGTCGGGGAAACTCCGACGCGCCGCTACAACCTGCACACCTACTAATGTAATATGTGCCAGCAATGCCCCTCTGCCATGCATATTGAACATACCCGGACTGTCTCTATGCAACAGAATGAAAGGATACAAATCAGGCATAAAAAAATGGTAACATACAAAAAACAGTGGAAGAACATTTTAACCTCCCTGGACACACAGATACAGACTTGAAAGTAGCCATCCTCAAGCAAAAAAACTTCAAAACCAGGCTGCAACATAAAACTGCTGAGCTAGAATTCATATGCAAATTTGACACCATCAGAATGGGTCTGAATAGGGATTGGGAACAGCTCACTCATTACCATAAGTAATTTTCTACTTTAGGTGTTCTCACCATCTTATCCACATCCACCCTGATTGAATTAGCTCTGACATAAACAGCTATCTCTGTACCACTATCTGTTTCTTTTTCTTTCCCTTCATGCATCTGATGGCATTGTAACTTACAAAAGCTTATGCCATAATCAAATGTGTAGTCTTTAAGGTGCCACTGGACTCTGTTGTTTTTCCTGCTCCACGTCTCTCGGGAAGCCCACAAATAACGAGGAGAAATAGGATGATCAGCGTGTTCTGTGATCAAAGGTTATACAGTAATTTGTTCTGCCAGGAAAGAGAGAGATTAAACACAACATAAGAGCCATGTTGGGAACAGTCCTTCTGGGAATCCAGTCCCTCCTAGGGACTGATTCATAGGAAAAACAAACCCATTTATAGACCATTGGACCTTATCAATGAGCCATCAAGTTGCTGAAATACCCTTAATGGCCCTCATTTAGCATGTCTACATTAGTAAAACAGGTTTATACTTCATATTTCTAACTTCACATAAGATGCACATAAATAGATAAAATGCACACAAATAGAATACCACATTCAGCAGATTATATCTTTTCAAATGATACCTGTATTTTGCATAAAGCACTTTCCAGTTATGCATATTAATATTTGTAAGTATATTTCCTTAAAGCATATGGATAGCCCCAGGACATAAGACTCGGGAGTCATCTGCTCTCAGGGCAGATCTACACTATAAACCCTTTATCGTCAGAGCTGCACTGATGCAGCCATGCCACTGTAGCACTTTGATGAAGGTGCTTTAAGTCAACAGGAATAGCTATGTCCCTGGGGGTATGTCTACACTACCCCGCTAGTTCGAACTAGCGGGGTAATGTATGCATACCGCACTTGCTAATGAAGCCCGGGATTTGAATTTCCCGGGCTTCATTAGCATAAGCGGGGAGCCGCCATTTTTAAATCCCCGCTGCTTCGAACCCCGTGTAGCGCGGCTACACGGGGCTCGAACTAGGTAGTTCGGACTAGGGTGCCTATTCCGAACTACCGGTACACCTCGTTTCACGAGGAGTACCGGTAGTTCGGAATAGGACCCCTAGTCCGAACTACCTAGTTCGAGCCCCGTGTAGCTGCGCTACACGGGGTTCGAAGCAGCGGGGATTTAAAAATGGCGGCTCCCCGCTTATGCTAATGAAGCCCGGGAAATTCAAATCCCAGGCTTCATTAGCAAGTGCGGTATGCATACATTACCCCGCTAGTTCGAACTAGCGGGGTAGTGTAGACATACCCTGGGAGAAGTTCACTGTCAGCACAGGGTGGGGTGGGGGGTTACGGTTGTTATAACTGAGTTGCTCAAGAGTGTGGATTTTTCACACCCCGGAGTGAGATTACACAGAAGCGTGTCCTGCAGACCTGGCCTCAGTCTTTGTGCTGAGTGGCCTGATCCCAGAAACACACCCTTTAACTGCACAACCTGTGCACTTCCAGAGTGTCCCGTTCGCCTCTCTTCAGCACCTCCATCTCAGCACTTTGCTCTCGGCTGTCTGCCATTCTGTAACCCTTCACCCCACTGATGATGGAGTTTAGTGCTTCCATCTGAATTGAATCAGTCAGCCTCCCCGCGGGAGCCGCCGAGTGACACTAAGGACACCGTCGCTCTTTGATCATATCTGCACGTTTGCTAGTTCCCTGCCTTAGAGATTAAACTGCTCGTAGTCACTGTCAGCCTCAGGCCATCCATGAATAATAGGACCTTGCCATCAGACTGAAGGCATATTCTGATGCTTGCTTTCTGTACCATCCAAGTCAGTTTCTTTTGTTTCCACGATATTCTGTTCGGTGTCACCGCAGAGATTAAGTGGTAGCCTTCGCTTTTCCTGCAAAATCCTCCCAAAACACATGATATATTTGTAGAGGGTTAAGGCTTGAAGGATAAATGATTTCTGCCCCAACACACGAGAGCTGTCCTGCCTAGCTGACCATACCAGAAGAGCATTAGAGAAAATGGCAAGAGGATAAAACAGACAAGCACAGGAATAAACACGAGATCTTGGACTCTGGTGAAAAGCATTGCAGGTATCCTCAGAAGTGAGCTAGAATCAGCCAGTCAGGGCTCAGGTAGGCCCTATAAGAAGGGCTCCTGGAGGAGGGACACACACATTCTTGCTCCAGATCTGAAGGGAGAGGGACTTCGCTGTCTGCTAGTGAGGTACCATGGACAGAGCAGTGCTGGAGAAAGGCAGGGTGAGCCAGGGGAGCTCCAGCCTGAGTAGTCCCAGGCTGAGGCCCAGTGACAGGGTCCTGAGGGTACTAGGGCTACAGGGTGGCTGGCAGGGCAAGAAGTCCCCACCCCTGTGCCAATGACGAGTGGCCATTTCAGACTGCAGCTTGACCCCGAGGCAGGGGCTAGATGATGACTGAGTAGGTCACTGAGGCAAGGTGTGTGTATAGGGCAGGGCTGGGCAAAATACGGCCCTTGGGCCAGATCCAGCCTGCAGAGCCACAGGATCCAGCCCGCAGACCACCCTGCCGGGACCCTCAGAGACGCAGCTGCAGCTGCGCAGTTTAAAGCACAGTCCATGTGACTCTCTGCAGGGAGGGGAAGGCTTCGTGCAATCTCCCCACCCCCAGCCCAATCCTCAGCTCCTATTGGCCAGAAACAACTGGCCAATAGGACCTGACCCCAGCCAATCTCTCAGCTCCTATTGGCTGGAAACCAGCCAATAGGAAGTGAGAGATTGGCCTGGGGGATGGGAGCAGCGCAAATCTCTTTCCCCTCCCTGGTCTGAGAGCCAGGTGGAGAGAGCAGCCTGCAGTTTCAAGCAGGGCTGCAGCAGGGAGCCCAGCCTGCCTGGGGGTGCTGCAGGGCTGGTGGCTCAAGTAAGTGCCTCCCAGCCAGAGCCTGCCTCTGGTACCCTCACGTCACCGTCCAAACCCTCTGCACCCTCCTGCCTCAGGTCACAACTCCCTCCCAGACTTTGTATCCCTTCCTACACCCCTCCCCACAGCCAGAATCCTTTCCTGCTCCCAAACACCCTCCCAGACCCAGCACCCCATTCCCTTTCCCCAAGTCACCACTCACACCCGCTGCAGCCTGCACCTCTTTTCCCCTTCTTCCAGGCCACAGCTCTCTCACAGACTCTGCACTATCTCCTAGTGCCCCTCCCCTAGGCCAGAATCCTCTCCTGCACCCATACCCCCTCCCCAACCCTACACCCCAATCCCCTGACACAGGTCACAACCCCTCCTTTGCCCAAACTCCCTCTCAGACCTCACACGTCCTGCATCCCAGTCCCTGTGCGCCCTCCTAGAACACGCCCCCCCTCCACAGAAAAGTGTGGCCCTTGATCACTTTCCAAAATATTGGAGTGGTCCCCTGCCAAAAATTATTGCCCACCCCCAGTACAGGGGATTTGGGTTCTTGTGGAGGAGAACCCCAGAGTGTGGGGGCACTGCCATGGGGCAGTAGTCTGAGAAAAGGACATTGCGGTCTGGGAAGGACATGGGCCCTGATACAAGGCTGTGGAGAAAGAACAAGTAACAGCAGCTGGAAGAGGGCTCTCCAGAGGCTTGTTTGAGCTAATTCCCAGTGACCAGCAGGAGCCACGGCAGTGAGTCACGACAGCGCTACACAGTCCATTAGCCAAGAAGAAAGTAACTTGTAACTCATGCCATAAAGTTAAACTGACCTATGGTAAAAAGCTCTTTGGAAAGCAGGGAGCAGCTGGAGCACAAACTGCAGGGAGCCATCATCCCCTAACCCTGGGGATGGATGAAATGAGCTACAGGGTCTATTCTGTCTCTAATTTCTGAGACCGAGAAGCTCAGCAGCAAATTGAGTGTCTTGTGGCATCATCAGAAGCATCCTGCAGATGCTCCCTAGTCCCTTCTAGAGATCTAACCAGCTAACATAAAAGGGAAAGTACATTTAAGAAAAACCTGCACATTGGATTTTATCAAGCTATGTTACCGTGAGTTCTGTGGCAACTGCCTGAAGCAACACAGCCCCTTACCAACAGCACTGTCTGTCTCTCCACTGTCAGCATGGATTGCTCTTGTGCATCTGAAATCTTCTGTCGTGTATGTTTTGGTTACTTAGTTGATGATAGAGATAGTGGGGAGGAAAATGTCACGTGCCTCTATTTTCCATATTAAAGGTAAACAAAAAAAAATAGAGGTGCCTTGACTGAATTTGCTTAGCCAAAGCTGATCTGTGAGGGTATGTCTACACTACCCTCCTAGTTCGAACTAGGAGGGTAATGTAGGCATACCGCACTTGCAAATGAAGCCCGGGATTTGAATTTCCCGGGCTTCATTTGCATAAGCTGGGTGCCGCCATTTTTAAATCCCGACTCATTCGAACCCCGTGCCGCGTGTAGCCGCGCGGCACGGGGTTCGAACGAGCCGGGATTTAAAAATGGCGGCACCCGGCTTATGCAAATGAAGCCCGGGAAATTCAAATCCCGGGCTTCATTTGCAAGTGCGGTATGCCTACATTACCCTCCTAGTTTGAATTAGGAGGGTAGTGTAGACATACCCTCAGATCTAGTTTCCTTCAGGAGTAGACATGGGTGGCTGCAGATCTATTTCTTGTAGTTACTGTCAGATTTCTGATGGGTTTTCCTCCTAAGACAACTGAAAGAGTGGTAGGGCTTCACTGGTGTTTTTTAAATGATGGAAGATTAGGTTCAGCTGCTGTAGACTAATCCAGCCCTGTTCGATGGGTTTCTTACCAGAAATTGATGAGGTGAAAGTTTCTGAGTTTTCACGGTCAGCGCTGTCACCGGTGCCTGCTCTGTGCCACTTTATACTTTCAAATGTGTACATTCTCTTCCAAAAAGATTTGACGGAACAAGCATTCTGAGCACTCTACTTCAGAAATGCAAAATGGCAACGGAAGCCAGTTAAATGAATCACAAGGTTCAGAATCAGCACAACTGAAGAAAATGGGGGATGTCTAGAGTTGCTAGAGAATAAATACCAGGTTTCAAGTTTATTTGAATAGAGGTTTAATTAGAGTGAAATTAAACACTTAAAAAAATCTTATTAGTCTCATTAAAGTGGTGGAAGGCCCTCATTTCCAATGTATTCCAGTAAGATCTGGGGCTCTCTGCATTTTATTCTATGGCATCAGCATACAGCTCGTGCTAGGAGATACCAGCACAATGGCCACTTTCACACAGTCCGTTCATCCTAGTGGACATAGTGAATCAGTGACAAGTATTTCTGGAAACTACCAGGAGACTTCATACTTCAGTGGGCACATTACTCTATATTGTATTAACCGCTGCAGTTTCCCCTTAAGCTGTGTATCTGAGATTTATGTCACAGATCCAATGGGAAAATGTAGCACTTTGCCAACAGCATCATCAGCTCATCCTCAGCTGCTCCTAGAATTATGTCTGCCTTAAGCTATGTGGATCTGTGACCTGGAGGGGCCTCTCTAGAGGCATGGGTTACACTGCAAATCTTCCCGCTGATCCTCCCTCACTCTTGTCATTTGCTGGTGCTCTGCTCCACTGGCTCCCATACCTCTTTTCCAAAGACCCTTCTGCTTCATGCTGCATGTATTCCCCTTTGATGCTGATGTTTCCAATCTAGTTAACTTGAGGAGTCACCATAATTAGACATGAACTTGGATTCTGAAGGTAGTTGGCTCCTACATCAGTTTAAAAAGTTTATTTCTAAGCAGGTGGGATTCTGCTGAAGGGTCCTGTAAAGGGTCCCTTCGGGCAACTGCCCCTTGGTGGCTGAGGGGAGTCTTACAGTCTCTACTTGCCTGTCTGCGGGTGAGGCAGCATCCAGTAAGTGGCTGGAGATCAGGCCTCTTCTTTTACACCCCCCGGGGTGCATTTTGCAGAAGGGTTGGGGGGGACCCAGGTCCACCTACTCCTCTGGGCCCTGGCTCAGGGACCCTATAAGTAGCAGTTACCTGCTGAGTTTCAAAGTACTTAGTTGCTGTCACATCCCGGGGCCACTTCCCTGGGATACTTTTCCATCCAGCTCTTTTCTAGGGCCTTGTGGTTGAGTTCCCCTTGTCCGCGGTTCTGCAGGGTTGTCTTTGACTTCTTGGCTAGCGTTCAGCCACAGAACCTGGCTCCAACCAGGTACGATGCCCCAGCTCCCACTCAGAGCTGTCCAGAATGCTGGTGTTACCCAGTTAGCCCTGAGGTCTGCCTGGTTCAAGCTCCAGGAAGGAACTAAAAGTACGTCTAGACTACATGCTTCTTTCGAAAGAAACTTTTTCAAAAGAATCTTTCACAAAAGCTTCTTTTGAAAGAAATCATCTAGACAGCCATAATTTTTTTGAAAAAGTGATCTGCTTTTTCGAAAGAGAGCACCCAGGCAATCTGGATGCTCTTTCAAAAAAGCCCTGTTTGCGAAAGAGCTCTTTTTAAAAAAGATGTTCTTCCTCGTAAAATGCGGTTTACCGCTGTCGAAAAAACCATGATGTTCTTTCGATTTAATTTCAAAAGACCATGGTGACAGTCTAGACGCAGGTGAAGTTTTTTCAAACAAAGGCCACTTTTTTAAAAAAAAAACCTGTAGTCTAGACATAGCCGAAGAGGCCCTGGCCTACCAGCTCCTTTTATATCAGCCTGCTGCACCCTGATTGGCTGCAGCAGAGGCTGCCCCTCTGTTCTGCTTGGAGGACCGCTCTACTGCTCCTGCTGCTGGCCAGGGTGCTGAAAGGCCTCTAGCAGGGATGTCGGGCTTTGTCCATTCCATCACAGGTCCCAAGTGTTCTTGTTTCCTTTCCTGTGGAGACTTTGTTCTGAAAAATAATGCAGCATTCTACCTATTCAGCACTTTAATGAGCTGCCTCATTAGACTGGGTTGGGGGAGGCTTCTCCAGACTGGACCAGGCAAACAAATCCCATGGGACTGAAGACAAACTTGCAAAAAGACACTTGGATGACTGGTACTGGCTGATCCTAACTGGGAGTAGGGTTTGGTGGATGGGTGAGGGGGTGCAGCCAATGGACTGTGGAACATTCTCACTGGTGGGCAGGAAGAGATTTGGATGGATATTGCCAAAGTTATAGGAAAGCTGGGCAGACTCTTTCAAAGCCTATGTGTTCTGTTGCTGGGTTTTTCCAAGTTTATGACTGTTCCCTTTGTTATTGTTTGTAAATAGTCATGGAATGCTTGTGAGTGGACAAGTTCAACCTATTAAGGACACCCGGGGGAAGGTGTTTAGTTTTTCCAGATTTCAGGCTATAAAAATAGCAAATCAGCTGACTCTATGACACATTACAGGATAAAATTAAATTTGAATATCCAACATTCCCATTTATCAATACTTACAAATTAGACATTCGGCTGCCAAAAAGAAAGCAATTAATAGACCTTGCACACAGCAAAGGACTACTTTAAACTATCCATGAGGTTCTGATTACTATAGCTATGAAGGAAAAATAATCTTATGTCTAACTGGGATAGAGACGCAGGAAGAGGATTTTAATCTTTTGGATTAAAAGAGCAGTCTCTTCAGCTTCTAGTCATCTAGGAAATGTAACTAACTTGAGTGGTCCAGGGTTTTAAAATGGAGCAAAGAGATAAAAAGCTAACCAGAAAGGATGTAATAAGCAAGGCAGTTTCTTCCACATCTGAGGGAGAACTCACCTTTTGGAACTCTGGACATTGATTACACAATAAATTTGATTAATAACCACATGTAATGTAGCAGAAACTGACTAATTTTGCTCCTGGGATTTGCCCTTGATGTACAGTGTTTTCAGACTCAATAGTACATTAAAAACACATTTATCTCCCTGGAAGATCTGCGTAAGAGAGGACATGGAGACAAAAACTCTCTTTATGCCGTTATGATACAGGATAGTCTGAAAATATGTAGTGATAATAAAGCAAACATATCAGCTGGGGTTTGTCTACACAGGTAAATTTCCTGCAGAGCTGCATCTGTATAATTATAGTGCTGTAGTTGTACCATATAACTCTCAATGCAGAATTCCTTACTGGAGTTCTGCTGGTAGATTTCCCCAAGACCCTACCCACATTGATACTTTCCCCCAACAAACACGCACTGCCACAAGAATGAATAATAGGTGCATCATCGCTATGAAAAAAGGTGAGTTCTTAACTCCTGTTAACATCCATGAAGTAAAATCCTCATGGAGATGAGGGAGTTTGTAGTTTTCATATGTGACAAAAAATCAAGATAAGGAATATGGGGAAGCATACTATTGATCTCAACTTAACAATTCAAATGAAATTTACTCCTGCCTTGTGTTCATGGGATTAGATTTACAGGTGTTAAGAACACATCTTTTTTTTTTTTCTTAATGAAGCCAAGACTAAAGAGAGAACAGATAGTTAGCCAGCTGGCTTCCTTCTGTTGAATTCTTACACCCCGTTTACTGCCAGTCCAACTAAGCATTAGCCATCTTTTTCAGAATTTTAATGACACATTAAACTTGGTAAAGGTTTGTAGATGATGAAAGGGGAGAAGAGGCTCAGGTTGACTTTGGAAACACAATCGGACAGGTTTAGCTCAAAATCAGACTGCTATTAGGGGAAGCCTCCAGCCTACCACGAACAATATTAAGTGATTTAAAGACCGAAATTACATATAACTGTGTCATATGTATGTGATACATTGCAGAGTAAAAAGCTGGAGTGGAAAAATTATGATACCACCCTTACAGAGTCACTTTTCAGACCAGAACTGCACTTCAATGTTGCTGGAAACTGAAGTCACAGATTAACTATAACAGCAGCATTTCCAGCCTTGAAGTGGATCCGGGAAGGCAGGGACTTTCCAGTTAAAACATTGTTTTCAATTGTCCCTGGCAACACAACCAGCTGGAGAGCATGACTGAAATCCTGGCCCTCCTGAAGTCACTGCCAAAATTCCTAGTGACTCTCCCTCTTGTGTGAAAAGAACTGTCAGAGTGAATCTGCAAAAAGAAGTAAATCCAGTCTAGAAAGGGAACTCAGTAGCCGGCCCATGCCTCTGAACTCCCCCTACGGTCAGTGAAGTGTTGGGGCCATTGCTGTTGAAACTGTTGTACTCCTTTGAAGGGACAGTGGATTGGAAAGTTCCAAGTGTCATCAGAGGCATTCCGAATGTCACACCTGCCCACTTATGTCAAGCTCACACTTCCCCAAGGGATCTGCTATCCTGATTTTATACTTGCTGGCTTCCCTTGAATTTCCACAACTCCAGGGGCTCTCAGTCAATATTGTCATAGCAACAAGAAATCATTTAATCTTCTGTTGCCCACTGAGAGCCAGATCCTTTGAGATGCGCAGCACATCCTGCAAAATGCTGAGCACCTTCCACTCGGACTGGCTTCAGGGAAAGCAAAGCAGGCACAGGACCTCAGCAGGATCAGGCCCCACAACCCTGCATCACTCAGCAGTAATAAAGAAACCCCTGCAAGCAGGGCAAGCTCGTGTAACACAGGAGTGCCCGTGCTAATGAGAGGATGCAGTTAGCAATGGTCAGGGCAATGTCTGTTCCTCTGATTGAATAAAGGTTAGAGATTGTTCCACCAATGTGATTTTTTACAGTAGGGCCTCGGCTGGTCCCAAGAGACCTGTCTCATTGTAAATAACTGATTTAGCCAGCAAACTTGAAGGGATTTAAAGCAGAGCAACAGAAACCATTAATGGGCCGGGGGAGGAGGTGAGCTATTTAGAGTGGCTATTGAGGGCTTAACGAGGGGGAATAGAGAGGAAATGGTGCAAAGGAAATGTCAGGCTTAACAACAAGACAAATTTCCTAACCTCAATTTGACCATGACGTATTTTCTCCAGGGATGTGGTGGAAACTCCCAAGCTAGCTCACGCTGGCTGTTCCAGCAGCGTGAGATCGATCCTGCGCTAGGAGCAGGGTGGGAGAGGATGGCCAAGCTGCTCTCTCTCTCATCTTTGATATTGTTCCACAGGACTGAAAAAGCTTATGTGGTATTAATAAGGGTTAGAATTTATAGTGTATTTGGCAAGACAAAGGCCCGACTCCACGGAAAGTGGGATCAGGCCCACATGTGTATATATCAGGATTTTTCCTCTATTGCCATTGACAAGTAACTAGGAACCCAAAGGATGCCTCTGTTATCAGGTTCTTTGGGGCTGGATATTTTGATAAGTGAGCTATGGCTGTGATACAATTTACATCTCACATTGTAGCAAGTTCTCTTTAACAGCATTGTCAAGTGACTTTGGGGTTCATGAGAATCTGGGACATCGAGCACCCTCTTGCCGTTAATTCACTGCTCCCCCGGCATGCCTCATCCCATGCACCTCCCTCCTGAGCTGTAGTGCTGCTATTGGGGGCCCAGGCTGCTGAGAGCAGGCTGCCCCTAGTGTGAGCAATATGCCAGTGCGTGTGATGGCTTTGTGATGGGAACAACAGGGGTTTGGGATGAAATAATCCACTCACTCAGTCCTGTGATCTGAGACTCCCTCCTCCGGTCCACGCGCACACACCAGGCCCAACCTGTCTCACTTAGGGCCTGATCCAATGCCACTAATGTCACGAGAGAGTCTCCTGTCGGCTTGAGTCAGTGGCGGTGGAGAAGAGCCCTAATCCAAAGCCACTTCATTGAAATAAATGGACGTGTGTTTTCCCCTCCACTGGTGAGGTCAGAACCAGGCCCCATGTTGCTTCCCCCAGATCAGCAAGTACAGTAACGTGCTGTCCACCCAGCCACTACACTAACACAGCAGTGAGTTCCCACTGGAGCTGCCAGGGCAAACCGGAACCTCAGCCCTTGATTTGTATCTGGTTAAAATGATTTACTAGCTCTCTATTGTCACCTGCTCACTGGGTGGTGTGTTTGCAAAGGGCTAGGGACTGGCACAAGGGACTAAGACCATCCCTGACGCCTTTGCAGGGGCTACATGGCCATCCAGACCTGTGAGCTTTCATCCTGGAGCAGGTGGGCAGTGGGTGGTTAAGAAGGGGCAGGGAGGGAAAAAGCTTTGGTTCCCCACAGCCCTATGCACTAGCCCACGTATCTAACTGAGCACAGGGGACAGGCAAGTAGTTCTTTATTGGTAACCCTGGCCAAGGGGACACAGGGCAAGAGCTGTGCATAGGGCTACCCCTTGGGCTGTAACACTTTGCTCAGGGCTGTGCCTGATGTGTGACCCCAAGGAAATAATAAACCTGCTCGTATCCACTGCTTGGCCATTTGTTGTTTATCGTGCAGATCCTGTTTAACTGTCTGGCCTGGGAGTGCCATGCTGTGGAATGGGGCCGAGAGCTGAGCTCAGGTCTGAAGCCAAACAGCCCCAAAGCTAAAACAGGGAGTGGGGTGAGATATTGTGGTTCAACTCCAAGCTAAAGAGACAGGCCTGAGCCCTGGGATTCAGACCAGGTAAGGAGTTCTCCAAAGCATGGCAGGACTTTGGTCTGAGGTGCAGTTTGGGCCAGTGGCCTATCCAGAAGAGCCTGCTTGGGTAGTCCCTGACTTCAGGTGGGTGGGCAAGAATGGGGTGGGGAGAGTGGGACAAGAGGAATTGGGCAGTAAGCCCTGGCCCTGCTTCCTGGCTGGAGCACCAGGGCGCAGCAGAGTGCTCTCCCACTGAAGCACCAGGCAGGCTGGCAGGGGTGGGCCTGGATGTAAGGCGGGTGAGCCACGGTCCACTCAGGTGTACCAGCAGTTATGCCCCTGACTTGCATCTGTTCCCAACTATATTCAAGGTGCTTGCTGGTTCTGTGAGCTCGGGTGGAGGTTTAATATGTGTGTAGGTATTCCCGCTTGTTAAAGAGGTTCAGGCAAGCTTCCAAGCTACACAGACAAGGATCCCAGAGCATCAGTTAACTGGCACATTGTTCTCTGGAGACGTAGGCTGCTGGCTCGCAAGGGGAAAGGGTTTGAGATAAGGTGCAGTGTAAGTTGAAGTTGCCGTAAAAAAATGCTGTGAGTGTCTGAGTCCTGTTCAAAAACGAGGGCCCAGACAAAGGGATAGAAATGGCGTTTGCTAGGTGAAACTGCAATACTTACTGGGAGAAAAGGTTTCCCAGCTTATAACTAAGGGTACGTCTAGACTACATGCCTCTGTCGCCAGAGGCATGTAGATTAGGCTACCCGACACAGTAAAATGAAGCGGTGATTTAAATAATCGCCGCTTCATTTAAATTTACATGGCTGCCGCGCTGAGCCGACAAACAGCTGATCAGCTGTTTGTCGGCTCAGCGCGATAGTCTGGACGCGCGGGTGGTGACATCAAAGGTATTTGTCGACCACCCAGGTAAACCTCATCCCAGGAGGCTTACCTGGGTGGTCGACAAATACCTTTGATGTCGACACCCGTGCATCCAGACTATCGCGCTGAGCCGACAAACGGCTAATCAGCTGTTTGTCGGCTCAGCGCGTCAGCCATGTAAATTTAAATGAAGCGGCGATTATTTAAATCGCCGCTTCAATTTACTGTGCCAGGTAGCCTAATCTACATGCCTCTGGCGACAGAGGCATGTAGTCTAGACGTACCCTAACAAAATGCAAAAAATCTTGGAACAAAAAGAATTTTAGAATAACTTGACAGGCTCTTTTTATACCTGCATCCTCCTGTACTTGTGGGCTTTCGTCTCTCCTCTCTGAGAAGGGTATGTCTATTCAGCAGTCAAGAGGCATGACTGCAGCATGGGTAGGCAGGCATGTTCATGTAAGGCTGGTCAAGGAAGCTCACTAAAAATAGCAGTGTTGCCATGACAGCACAGGTTAGATGCCTGAGTACAATCCCTCCCTGGACCCTAGGTACAAACTTTATTTTTAGTGAGTTAGCTCAATCAAAACTAGCACAGTTATGGCTACACTTACTGTCCTGACTGCATTCCATACCCAAAATCAAAGGTGATGACTTTATAAGTAAAAAGATGAGGTTTTCTTACTGCCTGCCCTGCATATTCTCAGGGATCTGAAAGTTATGCTGGGCAGAAACATCTGCCCCAGTAATAAAGATTTTTCAGTTCACATTTATTTAACAATCGCATTGATGAATGTGAGCCAGACTAGACTTCAGTTCCAAACTCAATTCCTTCCCAGCGCTGGCTCTGCAGGATAAATGGCATAAAAAGCAGTAACAATGCACATTGACTGACTGAAGTCAGCAGAAATCTGACTACATGCAGGGGGCAGATCTGCAGAGTCGCAAAGGGCAATTTTTTACAGTCACTTTATTAATCATGAGCCATGAGATCCTGAAATCAGTGGGAAAAGAGCTGCTCCTAATGCCTGGAAAAACCCTGAGAAAATCTATATGGCCACTACAGCTTCCTACCCATCCAATCACCTCACACAAGTCCTACAACCCCCTGCCTGCTGGTTATGTCCAGACAAGTGATGAACGGAGACTGTTTCTTTTTACCCTCCCCACCTCACATCTAACACCACTTAAAACCTTACAGCAATACAAATAACCAAACTGAGGCCATTTTTCCACTTGATTGTATGCTCTATCCCCATTTCCCGCCCTTCATCTGGCTGTCTTTAGATTGCAAGGCTTTCAGGACCATGATCGTGTCTCTTCAATGTTCGTCCAAAGCAGTGGGTTTGGGGCCCCTTCGGTGCTATCTTATTATTAAATATTGAGTTTGCTCTGAACTTTGCAGGATTCGGCCACATAAGCACCTAAGGGTAAAATCCTGGCCCTTCTAAAGGCAGTGGGAGTTTTGCTATTGGGGCCAAAATTTCATCCTAAACAGCTTCGCAAGCTGATGCCTTCAGAGTGCAAAGTAGGGCAAAAAGTATGATAACTTGGGATCTGCCTCTTTCCTCTCTTAGCCCTGGTCTACACTAGGGAGTTATTTTGAAACTAGCCAATTAGCCCATCATAAGATGGGATTTTCAGGTCTCTCCTCCACATCAGTCTTCTCTCCTGAGCCTCCGGTCTCTCTCTCTCTCTCCCCATCTCTTACTGCCTCCCCCTCTCTTTCTCAGCTTTCCTCCTGCCTCCTGCCTCTCTCTCTGTCTCTCTCTGTCTCTTCTGCCTCTCACTAGGGGGACCGCAGAGCCCAAATGGCCACGGCGGGAGGCGAAGAGGGGTGGAGCAGTAATGTTCACAGCCAGGGGGCGGGACCGCACATCACCACCCTGCCCCCCTTCCTCTCCCGCCGTGGCGCTCGGCTGACTTCTGTGCCGCTCAGCCGGGCCACCGCGGGGAAGAAAGCAGAGCAAGCGGCTATTTGGGACCCACACTCCCCATGCAGCACGGGTCGTCAAGAGGGAACTGCCAGCATTTCAGCAATAGCATCGCCCAGAGGGAACAGCCAGCATTTCAGCAACAGCACTGCCCAGAGGGAACAGCCAGCATTTCAGCAACAGCGCCGTCCAGAGGGAACAGCCAGCATTTCAGCGTTACAGACTCTCAGACATTGGGCTACTATACATATGATAATCCTCCTTATTTCAAAATAATAAGTGGAGCATCTACACTATCAAGCCCATTATTTCAAAATAACGGGCTGGTTATTTTGAAATCTGAACTCCGGCTTTCCTTGGGGAATAAGCTTATTTCGAAATAGTTACTTCGGGAGTTATTTTGATTTTAGTTATGTCAAAATAATTTCCTAGTGGAGACATGCCCTTAACTCCCATCCCAGACCTTACAATCTAGGGGGTGCTTATTTTTGGGGTTCAAAGGGTTAATCTTCCAGTGTGTGTATATGCAAGGATATATGTTTTATTTTCTTCACATACTAAGTCTGTGTGGCCCTCCCCAGAAAGGTAGAGTGTTCCCAATGGCTGACAGAAACACATGGGGAATATATTGTGTTTAAAATCCCATTCTTTAATATAGGTCTTAAATAGCCTCCCCTTTTTTATCTATAAGCTCTCACCTGCAGCAAGGAAATCTTAATTCTCTTTAAAGTCAAGAACAAAAGCGGTGGAGTCAGGGACAGCCTCGGCGAGAAAGAAATAAGGACTCAGAAAGCTATAAACTCAGCCAGCGTGGAAAATAGCCAAAGGAGCAGAAATGGGAGACAAAGCCATTTAAATTGGCCATGCGCTTTCCTCTCCAATCTAATCCCCAAGGGGCCGGGAAAAGGCAGTGCTAACTCAGAACATGAAATTGGGGGAAGCCTGGCCTTGCTCAGTTCCTTCATAGCTGCACAAGGATGACAGTAAGGGAAAGCGTAGCTCACCCCTTCTCTGCTAAAAGCAGGAGAGCGCTGAGCATCTCCTCCTTTATGGACATGTGAGCTGAGGGGGAGAACATCCACTTTTCTGTGTCATGGTCAGGACTCCACGCAAGGAAAAACAGGCTAGGGTCTGGCACTTCTCCAGCAATGCCCTGGCTTTCTGCACAATCTGAGATTCCAGTCCTTATCTGTGAAAGAACGTTTCAAAGGCAGAAGAGATGCAGTGGTCTTGAGAGAGTCTGCAAACACCCCGCCTGAAGCTAGTGCTAGGAGGCATGTGAGCTATTCTCATTCACCTCATGAGTGTTAACTCTGGAACCTAACAACTATTTAAAGCTGAACACAGCTGACTAATTTCAGTGCTTATTTCAGCAAAAATACCCAGTGTTGTTGGATACTGAAATGAAGAGGGAGAAGAGACTTGCTAGGGCCCCTGTCCACCCCCGTGGTGTGAAGGATGGTCTCTGGTGTTTTGTCCAGTGTGGGGTTCAAAGTCCCATAACTCAGCACTTCCACTGCTTTCCTGGGCTGGGGGCAATACCCCAGCTTCAGAGGACTCACTGGCACTGAGGGCTCACTGATTTCTTACAACCTAAATTTTCCTTTGTGCATTTTCATTCTTTTGCGACTAGTTCTTCTCCTGATGTGCTGTGAGCCACCACTGCTCGTGAACGGGGGTAGCAGCAAAGAAAGGAAGAGGAGGCACCTCCGTTAGGGGAGAGCCTGGGCAAAGAGCACAGAGATTTTTGGGCTCTGGCGCTGTAGGCTCTGGGGAGGGGCCTTTTTCTGGTCCTTACTTGGGGAGACCTTTTGAAAAGCAGAACAGGAGGCTGGAGGGGGAGTTGCCATGACCCAGGGCTGCCATGGTGATGAAGAGGAAAGTCAAGTGGTTCCCAACTCTGCCTCTCATTAGCAGCACCTCAGTGGGTTTGCCAATGATCCTTTGGGATGTTTACACAGAAACTGAACCCGCAAGGTGGGCCCAGGTCCGCTGTCTCGGACTCACGGATCCTGGGCTGCAGGGCTCTAAATTGTAGTATAGACATTTGAGGCTTGGTCTGGAGTCTGGGCTCTGGGACCCTCCCCAATGCTACAGTCCAAGAGTCGGAGTCTGCTGACCTGGGCCAGCCACAGGTATGCAATGGCAGTGCAGACATGCCTTTGGTGTCTGACTGCATCCCGCCATCAAGCAGCCTGCCGACCACTCTGTCATTACAGAGCAAGCAGAGCATCCATTTGGCTGTTCTCTCAGAGCCAGAGACACTACCGGATTGTTCTGACAGCAGGTTAGGCCAGGAAGGGTGGCCTTACACTGCACTGTAACTTGAAAGAAGATACGCCATTTGAGCTATGCAAATGGTGTATCTTATTTCCATGCTATTTCGAAATAGCTTCTTCCGTCATTTGGCGCTGTCTACACAGCGAGCCCAAAATAACGAGATTGCTGTGAAGATGTGGGATAGCTATTTCGGGATACATCGGTATCCCCCAATAGTGCTGCAGTGCAGACATAGCTGAAGGGATCTTTCTGCAGGGTCTGTGACTGGGTGGAGTCACTTCAAGACAATTACCATGGGCCCTGCTGAGGCAGATGTTACAGGTGTCAGTCACGTTGCAGTCCTGGAAGGCGTATGCATGCAACAGTGATGAGTGTGGAATAAGAACGTGTACTGACTGGAATAGAAAGGCCAGCAGCCCTTTCCAACCCTACCAGACCAGTGTTGCTTTCTGCCATAATCTGCCTCAGGGAATGATTGCCCTGGCTACAATTTTCCTTCTAATTAAAGATGGGGGCAAAATGATCCAGTGTCCGTTTACCTCGTGTTCCATCTTTGCTGCATTTCACAGAACGGCCACTGTTGCCTGGTGTTAGCAGGGGCCACTCCACGGACTGTGGCAGAATTGGACAAGAGCTCAGTGTGGGCTTTTCATTTTTAAATTAAACAGTCTGATCTTTTCCCCTTCAAGATGCCCTGTGATGCCAAACAGGAACCAGGGCCAAACAGAAGCATCTTTTATTAAACTCCCTGCCCCTCCCCCCACAATTTGATATTAATGTAAAGCTGGATCATTAAAAAGGAGATGCAGGGAACTGCAAAGATGACTCTTGTCAAAGCACTCAATTAGCTAATTGCAGAGAGTGGGCCCCAAGGATGCTCATCTCCCTAGTTTGAATATGTCAGCATATAAATATTGCAGGAAGACTGAACTAGTACCAAGCCATTTTGATGATCGGACAGCTCCCAGTATGCACCATGAGAGGGCTCAGATCCCAGGATCGGTTTTTGTAGTTGGTGTCAGTTGTGACTGGAGAGCTCGTTGGCTGAAATACAAATGAGTCCTCACATGGGCAAACTGCACCTGCTGCCTTCCTGGGGATCCAATGCAGACTGGGACTAATACAGCCACTGAATTAAAGGAAAGAAATAATAAAAAGCCCGCATTTCTATAGCTCCTTCTAAGGATCTCCCAGCATTTCTTGGATATGACTTACGCCTCACAATCTCTCGGTGAGGTAAGGAAGTGTTAGCGCCAGGTGAAGCAGAAAGATTCTCTGGATATACTGCTGGAATGGGAGTCGAAAGACCCAGAGTGTTTCTGCCTCTTACACTAACTTCATGCATGACCTTGGATGAGTCACTTAACACCCTCCCCCGAAGTGTTCGCATCCCTCTAATAATAAAGTAGGGGCAATGTTACTTACCACCTTTTATAAAGTGGTTTTCTTAGAGGAGCTAAGTGTTCCTGGCAGCCCTCTTTCACGAATGGGAAAACTGAAGCACAGAACTGAAAAGAACTGACTTAGTCAAATTGGAGGCAGTGCTGGGAATAGAAGCAAGTTCTCCTGGCTCCTAGGACTGCGCTTCAGGTACAAAGACCACCCTTCTTCTTATATCCCTACTGGAGTGTCTGCAGAGCCCTGAAAGTCTGCTCACTTGTCACCAGGTGTGGCCTCAGTGCACTTAGATTTGCAGTATACCTGTCTCCTGCCCGAAGAGAAATACAGCACAGCTCCACAGGGAGAAACCCAACCAACACCCTTATCCATTGGTTGAGCTTTCCTCACCTTGGAAAGGGAAGGAATACTGTATCTAGGCAGCGGCTGGCCGCAAACCCTGTCCTAGCTGAGTGCAGTGGCAGGAAGCAGAGATGTTACCCTGTGCCTCCTTGCCAGCAGTGCTGTGGGGGTTTGCTATTTCTCTGGAGGAGAGCAGCATGTGGCTCCTAGCCCAGGCTTGCTGTGGATGACAGAATGTGTACTGACGGGGACGGGGTGCTCCACTGATAGCATACATATGATGCTGCAGAGAGAGTGTGCTGCTGCGGCTGGTGGGAAGGAAAGAAGTTTCCCCACAGAGCATCTTCTTGCTCATCAGGGAAGGATTCTGCCTGGAGTTTGTGAATGTTGCCTGTCATCGCTAACTAACAACACCTCGGAGAGCTTAATTATCACTTGAGGAATGGTGGGAAGAAAGCGCCGTGTGACCTTTCTCATCCCGTATCCTGTAGGTCAGCACTATTTAAGACAACTAGGAGGCTGAGAAACCAAACATTAGTTTTGGCAGATGAACCGATGGCTGGATCGCAGCCAGCATAATCCATCTTCCTGCTTCCCCTCTGTAGGGCTGGGTGACATTCAAAGCCCTCTGCTTCTCTATGCAGACAGAAATGCATGCGATGCAGCCCACATGCTTTTAAATTGGCTCATCAGCTGGCAGGCCCATAGTGAAATGCTTTATGGCTACAATTTAATGTTGCAGCTGTAAACAAGAGGCGTTGTTAAAGAGGCAAGGAAAGTAATGACCACAATGTGTTTGCTGGCAACCGATCCCTGAGCAGTTAGAAAAATCTGTCAAGCCACTGTCTACTTTCCTTCACGTATAAATATTTTAAATCAAGTTGACCTTTTAATCGATATAGATGAAATTAGAATATTGCCTCCAAACAGGATGCTTCATTTTTTGCTCTGCAAGAGATTCTAGTCTCCAGGCCCACAGGAACCAGCCTTTAGAGGAGGAAGTGACAGTATGCCGTTCATACCCTCCCTGACAGAGTGAGTTCTCTCTGAGTGGCTGAGCTCCCTAGTAAAGTCTCTATTCAAATGCCAACATTGTACCAACTCCCTAGAGGTATCATCAGCAGGGTTTGAGCCCTGGACCTTCTGCGCCACAGCATACAGCTTGACTTGAGACATGCTATTAGTTGGCAGCAGTAATAGGTTGCTATTTTCCCTAGAATAGCCACCAGAGGATGCTAGGCCCCCCATACTCTCAGGTGCAGGCAGGATAAAGGGCATCCTGAGAGTAAGGCACTGGAGCAGGTTCTGGCATAGCCTAGGGGCTAGGATGTCTGCCTGGGGGGGCAAGGTGATAGGTTCAAGTCCCAGGTCCCCCAGCCCAGGGGCAGGCAGGTAGGATAAAGGGGGGTCTGAGAGTAAGGCACCGGGGCAGCTTCCAGCATGGTCTAGGGGCTAGGGCATTCACCTGGGGAGGGCAGGGTGGTGAGTTTAGGTACCCCACCCCAGCAAGAGGCCAGATAAAGGGTGCCCTGAGAGTATGGTTAAATCTGAATGGTTGGTAGCATGTTCTCCCATCATGCTGTTCACTGATGCCAAGTATCCCACAACACCCTATAAAGCAGTTTTGTCTACGCTGGTAAACCTCATTTTACGAGGCAATAACACCTTCTGTCGACAGAAGGTGTTATTGCATGTAAACTGTCCTTTGCGTCTACACTACCATGTCGACAAAGCAGCTTGCTTTGTCGACAGAACTGAATGTAGTGTAGACGCTCTTTGTCGACAGAAGTTTTGTCGACAGTATCTGTCGACAAAACTTCTGTCGACAAAAGCCTGTAGTCTAGACGTACCCTGACAGACCTAACATCCCTTAACACTGAGATGAGACAAGGTCACAGTGGGTTTCCTCTCAGAACTGAACTGCAACCCTCTTTCTAATTCAGTCCTGGCCCATGGAATGCTCTTGCCCCAGAGATTAGCTGATTCTGGGGTCCTGCAGGTTGTTTTCATCAGGAGGATGAAGTGCTGACGGGGTCAGGTAATTCTTTGATGCAGTCCTGGCTATTTACAGGGAATCTGCATAAAGTTCTGTGTCCCCGAACACTGGAGAAATCAAACTTCAGGAGGCAGTTTCTTTGCTCGGGAGCTTCCTTGCTCCCTTCTCTGTGGTGTTTCTTCTGCTTCTTACTTTCTCTCACACACGGACACGCGGCTGCAATCAAATCAATCTCCATCCCTTCAGACATACAATCTGTGTTTTGTTTTCATGCTCCAGGAAAATGCCTAGGTTCGTATGGTCCCATACGGCATACAGTCTAGTCCTTGGCTGGTGGTTTTCCCATTGTTTCAGCTGTCACTAGCAAACGGCATCCTGCCATTCCATCAGTTAGCATGACTGAAAGGTGACTCTTGTACGCAACAGCGTCAGTGAAGGGGTGTGATTGCCCAAGCTCCAGCAGCACCAACCATGTGTAATGTTCTTAGTCTGTTTTGGACTAAGGGTAAGGCTGAACTGCCAGTTTCCTTTTCCACATCTGCCCAGTGGTGTTAGTAAAGCACTTAACACAATAGCTCAGTACAGGCATTAGCAACCCAGTCAGGATTTGAACCCATGGCTCCTGCTATATGAATCTCATTCACTACTCCACTAAAGTACCCAGCTTCACAAAGCTTTCTTACGTGACCTGAGCTGACCCACATGTCCGGCATCCAGTGATCCGGCACTCCCGATAGTCCGGCACCAACTGGAACCCGGAAGTGCTCCGGACAATTGGAGCTGCTCCGCGGGGCTTCCTCAAGTCTGCTGCTGCTGCTGCTGCTGCTGCAACTGACCAGCTGCAGACTTGGGGAAGCCCTTCCCCAAGTCCACCGCTCATCAGTTTCAGCAGCGGCGGACTTGGGGAAGCCGTGGGGCAGAGCAGCTGGGGTGCTGCCGGGTTGGTCCCGCAGTGCCACCCCTCACCGGCACCCAGTTCGCCCCATGCCGTGCCATTCCCCCCCCAACCCCTCCCCCCCCCCGGTCTGTCACAGCCCCCCTGCCAGAGTACCTCCTGATACTCCGGTATATCCGATAATCCGGCACCCCCTGGGTCCCAAAGATGCCAGATTATCGGAAGTCTGCTGTACTAGGATTTGTGTTAATAAAATCTCTCTGTCTCCTTTCAGCAAACAGCAGTGTTCCAGAAAGTTCAGAAAGGGAGGTTGAGTTTCTAAGCACACTTCTACACTCATGGGTGTGGTGGCCGGCGATGGGATAGTGGTTGTGACCAGCAATGGGTGTGTCATATTTTCCTTTCTGCCCAAATTCAGAAAGCTCCTTTCTTCCCCATCCCCAAGCCAGCGGCTGTGCGGACAGAAAAGATCTGTGATCTAGAAGGGGAAGTGCAGACTCTATGGGGTATCAGAGAGGCTGAGGAGCTTTGGGTGCTGAGTCAAACAGCACCAACCCAATTGAAGTGTCTGGAAACAAGGAAAGCAGAGATGTGGTGTTGTATTAACTGCAGTGGAATAAAGGGGGACAAAAGTTATTAATATGGCCCCATCACTGGATGACTGGCCCCTTTAAAGGGAGATAGGGCCAGCTACACATTTGCCATAATTACCTGATTTCAAACTCAAGGGAGTGAGGCTAAGGAGGCTGCCATAGCTTAAAGGATACCTGTACCTTACAAAAGGGGTGAGGGACACCAGTCTGAGAAGCAGAATCACAAGAAGTCGATAGGCCCCTGTGGAAGGCCCTAACCCAGGCTCCGCAGGAAGCTAGATATTACAGGGGAACCAGTGATCTTATACCAGAGCAGGGAAATATGGAAGAAATAGAGCCCAGAACGGACTGAAAAGGTGTTTCAGCAGCTCCCAAGGACACTGGAGACAGTGGGAATGACAGCCAAATTGGTAGAGCTTGTTCCTGCCCCCTCTCAGCCAGCAGTTGTTGTATGTGCATCTGCTAATTTGCCCCCACAAAGCCTCTGTTGGAGGACTCAGGAAGGGAATGGTAAGTGGAATAACTCTCCCCCTCATTATTTTGTCCAGCAATTAGGCCTCATTTTCAGCAAACCAATTTTGGCTCATTGATTTCCAGTCCCGCACTTCTCTTATCAGGCATGACTTTAGCACAGTCCTTAAATTATATCAGGATGCTTTTTGCTTCAGACTAATTCAGTCTTCCTAATTTTGAACCTTTTTCCATCAACATTTATTGCTACAAATAATTGTGACATTTAATTAACTTTTATCCACTGTCCCGCCATTAGGCTTACAACTAGGATAAATTTTCAATCCAGTTATTAGAACAGAGGCTTGACTGTTCATAACCACGAGAGACAAGAGGACCAGGAGGCATTCTACATGGCTGGAGGAAGAAGAGAAGGAGCAGACTGTGATAACCAGAGAGAAGAGGGCCAGGGACATTTTCACCCAGCTAGAAGTTTTCAATCATTAGCATGTTCTCATTATGGAAACTGCAGAAAATATCTCTGAAGAGCAGGTGGGCCGAGTGCAATACGGACCTGCATGGGATATAACAGTGGGTGGCTGCTCAGCCCACCCCATAAGACAGTCAAGCATGCCCACAAAGAGACCCTCAAATGCCCAGTGAAGATAGTTCTCGGTGGGGATTCCATACCAGGAAGAATGGAAAGGACAGGTAGAAAACAGGCAGGCCTGCTCACAGGTGTCAGGGAGAAGGGGACAAAGGGGACTGCTGCCCCAGAGCCTGGCGATTTAAAAGGGGCTGGGGCTCCCGGTCACCACCACAGAGACAACAGCTGTGGCTGGAGTCCCAGGCCCTTTAAATCGCCGCCAGAGCCTCAGGCTGTGCACACCAGGTGGCACTGAAGGGCTGACTGGGGGAGGCTAATCCCCAGCCCCACCCCTTCTGCCAAAGGCCCCACTCCTTCCGGGCTCCCAGAACCAGTCCCTTCCCCAGCTTGCTCCGGGCCCAGCAAAGTCTGTCAGCTGCCCAGAAAACAGGACTGTGTTCTAGTGATGTAAGCCACTAGTCAACTAGTCCCTTGACTGGTTGCTTTCTCCTCCCTCCCCCTTGCTGCCTTTGATAGAGGCAGCAAGTGGGATGGGGAGAAGGAGCCAGTGCTGGGGGGAGCCAGCTTAAAAACTGGTTCCCCCTAGCACTGTCTCCACGGGAGGCAGGGGAGTAGCGGGGACTGAGCACGAGCTGGGTATCAGCTGATTCCTGGCTCACGCCCAGTATCAGACCCTGCGCCTCTGCTTTTTAAATGTATTAAGAGTCTGCTGGCACCTCTGAGTACCCCAATGCCATGCTCGAATGTGTAAATGGTGGCATCTAGAGTAGGAGCAGAGAAGTTATTTTACCTGGAATACTGTGTCCAGTTCTGGAAGGCGATTGAGATATTGAAGAGGGTTCAGAAAAGAGCCATGAGAATGATTAAAGGATTAGAAAACATTCCTGAGAATGACTGACTCAAAGAGCTCAATCTAGTTAGTTCATAAAAGAGAAGGTTAGGGGGAGGCTTAATCACAATCGGCATGTACCTACATGGGAAACAGAAGAGGGCTCTTTAATCTAACAGACAAAGGCCTAGCAAGACCCAATGGCTAGATGCTGAAGCTAGACAAATGCAGTCTTTAAGGTGAGGTCAACACTAAAACATTAAGTTAACCCAGGTTAATCCACATCCCTGAGTAGTTAAGTGACCTAATCCCTTGGTGTAGACAGCACTAGGGTGATAAAAGAATTCTATCAACTACCTATCACTTCTTGGTCACTGTAGTAAGTGACTACATTGAAATGCCGCAGCTGCGCTGCTATAGCAATTTAGGTGTAGACTAAATAATGCACAAATTGGTAACTGAGGTTAATTAACAATTTACCCCAGGTTGTGATGGATTCTGGATGTTTTTTAATTGGTCGACTGTTTCTGCTCTGGTTCAATCAGGAATTAATTCTATGGCCTGTGCTCTACAGCAGTGTTTCTCAACCACTGGTACGAGTACCCGTAGGGGTACTCAAGAGACGTCTGGGGGGGTACGTCAACAAACTGAAATTTGGAGAAAACTGAATTTTTGTTTTAAGTTTTACAGCGCTTTATTATTTTTGTACTTTTTACACCCAAAAATCTCATCGCCCACCCGGCTACAATTAAGTTGTTTAAACAAACGTGTTGCAATGGTAGAAAAAAATTGTGTGTCTGAAAACTGTAGGTACTAGAGGTACTTATAACTTTTTTTTTTGTAAAAGGGAGTACTTATTTTTTTTAAAGGGGGTACTTTATAAAAAAAAGATTGAGAAACACTTCTATACAGGATGTGATACTCCCGTGCAAAATGGTCCCTCTGGAATTATAATCTATGACTCTTCTTTAGATATATATATATACACACCTCACTGACTACAGGAGATTCTATCCATTAGGTGCTCTTCTTTAATGTGCCAAGCTCTGAGGCCACAATTCCCTTTAGCAAAGTCTGTCTTTGATCTATCAATCAAGCAGGCTCTCACTGTCAGATGGAGGGATGAGCTGCTCTGCTTTGGGTAGCTTATTGATGGCATATTCATTAGGCCCCACACCACTGACACATTTAAATATTCATATGGAAATCTGCAGATTGGATTTGAAAGCTTCTATTAATAGGGCTTAAATCTCCCTAAAGGTTTTACATCCAGCTCCTCTATTCCCTGAACCCCAGCAGTAATTCATTTCTACACCCCAGAATATATGGAAAACGTAGAGGATTAGAAGATTTCTGCTTACTAATGTGACTATGCTATGGCCATGATATTTCCAAATCAGTTACCTGTAGACATAGTGGGTATTTTGTTTGGTCTAGTGGACAGAGCACCAGCCTGGGACCTGAGAGAAGTGATCCTACCACTGACCTGCCAGTTCAGCTTGGGCAAGTCGCTTCCATCACAGTCTGCACCTCAGTTTCGCCTCCTGTAAAATGGGCACAAGGACACTGACCTCTTTTTTAAAGCTCTTTGAGATCAACTGAGGAAAAATGCTATATAGAAGCTAGGTATTCCCATTCTTAGCAATGCTAATAAGTAGCATGTAGTAATCAAAACAGGGCCTGACACTCTACAAATACTGTGGGAGAGATAGTGCCTGCCCTGAACAATGTACAATCTAAATAGGGCAAGAGGGGGAAGAGGCATAGAGAGGTGAATATGATTTACACTGCTTGGCACAATATGATAAATTTAGGAGAACCATAGTAAAGAGGTCATGATTCTAGTGTGGAATCATTTGTAAGATGGCACATATGGCCGACCCAGGAACTAGAAGTCAGCACACAGTCTGATGCTGTTAAAGGGAATTCATGTAGATTATGGATTCTCATACAGCTTAAAAACGGCTCATATTGGTGTCAGAATATACTTTCCATCACTGAGGGCATGTCTGCACTGCAAAGCAAAAGTCAAATTAAGCTATGCAACTTCAGCTACATCAATTGCATAGCTGAAGTTGAAATAGCTTAATTCGGCTTTTGTCTACACAGCAGGAAGTCAAAGGAAGAACACTCTTCCTTCAGCTTCCCTGCTCCTCGTAAAATGAAGGTTACAGGAGTCGGAGTAAGAAGTCCTCCAGCTCAAAATTATTTTGAAATAACGTCTTGCTGTGTAGATGTGCATTTGTTATTTTGAAATAACCCTGCAGTGTAGACGTGCTGTGAGTGTGACAAAGAGCTGCTCAAGAGAAATGTAAATGTATGTATATCTACTTTCAGGTTATGGTGTGAGCTACTGCACAGTATGAAGAAATGTATTATCATGAGGCAAAGAGGATGATTGGGTAGAATGTACACACAGCATTGGAATGCAATATGCATTAGCAATAGTACACAAAAGGGGGCATATATCTCACCCAACATATATGAACCGCAGGGGAGTAAGGAGGAAGTGATCTTAAGCGCCACAGTCCCCATTGCTCTGTGTGGGAGTTCAAGATTCAACAGCAGTTTTTGTAAGAGAAGGTGTATGGACAATGGTGGATAGTTCCCTACCTGTGGAGGGTTCGCAGACTGGCTGCTAGAGTCCACCCTCCATCCTGCAGATGCTGTTTCTTAGGCTACATCTACACTGCAGAGTTTTTGCACAAAAATGGCTGGTTTTGAGCAAAAACTCGCAGAGCGTCCACACCTCAAGCGTGTTTTTGTGCAAGAAAATGTACAGCGAATCAACAGAACAGAGGGGTTTTTGCAGTATAGGGTATTCCTCTTTCTACGAGGAATAACTCCCTTTTGAGCAAGAGCTCTTGCACAAAAAGTATGTGTGGACAGGAAACAGGGTTTTTTTTGCACAAAAACAGCCTATCGAAAGAAGCACAGGCACCCTGGTGTCTATTCTGTTCATGACAATCAGAGTTTTCCTGCGAGAGAGCGTCCGTGCAGCCTGGACGCTCTCTTGTGCAAAAGCACATTGCTTTTTCGATGCACTTTTGCAGTGTGGATGCGCTCTTGCGCAACAGGTTTTTGCAGAAGATCTCTTCCGCAAAAAGCTTCTTGTGCAAGAAGCCTGCAGTGTAGACGTAGCCTCAGTGAATTCTGTCATTCCTGCAATTGCAGAGCTGGATGCTGACCTCAGAGAACAGGTCACTGATGCCAGTGGAGTTACATGAGTGAGACAGCAGAACGCGACCCCACAATTCATACAGTGCTTTGGAATCCTTTGGGATGAAAGGCCTAACATGAAGGTAAAGGACTACAGTCTCATCTCGTTTAAATCCACATTGCTTCAGTGGCTTCAACAGAGCTACACCAGCAGAGGTCCTGGCCCAAAGGCTTGTTTATTACTAATCTATTGCTAATCTGCATGAAGAACAGACTCAATACTGACTGTCCTCACTGGCCGGCCCTCCAGTTACATGGCTAAAATTGAACCCAAAGGAAGAGTGTAAAAGCCACCTAGATGACCCATAAAATAACAGGCCCACTTCAAACCTCAGCAAGTGGCACTGCCCTGTCTCAGAGGCCACCATGGAAAATATAAAGTTTATTAAAATTAATGAAGGAGCTGGCTGTTCCTAAATAATTCATTGCCTCTCAGTTGCTGCTGAGGTAATAAGAGCTCAGCAAGACACCACGTTGAGATGCAATTCAGTGTTGCACTAAGACTAAAAATCTTTAAAGAGAACTAAGAACGAAGTTTGCTAGATAATAAAACGCTGCATTTTCAGTGCATTGTGTTCAGTGGGCATGGTAATAATGGATCCCGTCCACTTACGCCAGTTCAGAGTTTGGCCCAATAGCTACACAGTATGCTCTTGGTGTCTCTAGGACAATACAGCTTTGGTAAGAATTTACCTGAATACGCTGAAGTAGGAAATGTGGTACTAGATTAGTGGCTCGGGACATGTTAGCTCTCTGGTTACCCAGACCATAGCAGGGGCTGTGCAAACAAGCACTAATCATGACCTAGCTATGCCTGGAGGTGCCACCACCCCTTCTGCAAAGAGACACGAGTAAGAGGCTACTTTGGTTTCTGTATCCAGTAGGTTCATGGTCTCTCAGCTGAGGCTGCCAACAAAGTTGACATTTCTTTTAATGTGGACAATGGGCATGGGTGGTTGGTGCTAATGGGGCTGGAGGAGCCAGGCGCACAGCCCCACCACAACCCCCTCCCCGCTGAGGCCCCACCTCTCACAGGGGGGAGGAGGGGCAGCATACTGAGCGTGTGCCCACCCCCACAGGGAGGGGAAGAGACGGGAGGGGGTGAGCATGCGTGTGCCCCCCCATCCTCTCTGGAGCATCGGGGGACAGAGGAGGCCGCATGGCTACAGCCTGCCCGCTCTGGAGCACAGGGAGGGTGGGCACTGGGGGCAGCAACACTCCACCCCTAGAATGCCTACAGCAGGTGTTCTGGAGGTGGAGTGTGGGCAGGGCCATGCCTGGAGGTTTGGGAAGGCAAAGCCTTACCCCGCCTAGGCTACCAGATGCATGTGGCAATGGGGCATCAGAAATAGTGTTGAAACCATCAAGTTAGGCATAAGCCACAGAAAAGACTAAGAGATAACAGCAACTGTCAGGTCTCTGGTGACCCATACTTGTATCTGGGCTGGTACTTTTGTGGTGAGAGACTCCAGGCCGGTCTATACTAGAAAATTCAATTGACTCAGTTATGGCACACCCCAAGCAACGTAGTTAAGCTGATCTAAGTCCCCATGTAGATAACGTTAGACCAATAGAATAATTTTTCCGTTGTCCTAACTATTGCCTCATGTGGCAGTGGATTAACTACTCCAAAGGGAGAACTCATTCCATGAGTGTCTACGCTGAGGCTACGTATAGACTACAGGCAAACTGTGCTTTTTCGAAAGAGAGCATCTAAACTACAAGCAGATTTTTTTTTAAAGTGAGCCGCTTTTTTGAAAGAGAGTCTAGATGCTCTCTTTTGAAAAAGCACAGTTTGCATTCAATAGGACCTTTTTTCGAAAGAGTACTTTAAAAAAAAAGTGTTATTCCTCGTAAAATGAGGTTTACTATGATTGAAAAAACTGCCACATTCTTTCGATTTACTTTCAAAAGAATGTGGCTGCGGTCTAGACACAGGTGAAGTTTTTTAAAAAAAACCCTGTAGTCTAGACACACCCTGACATGCTACAGCAAGGCAGCTGCTATGCTGTGGTAGCATTTCAAGAGTAGATAAGCCCTCTGTATCCCAATTCTAGAGTCATCCAGGTCCAATCAGTGAAGATACTTAATTGTCGTTTTTTTCCCTGTGATTTTTCAGATGTCACTTGTAGACTCTGTATTAGAGGATAACATCAGGGCATTAAAAATCCACGTTTGATGGGGAATCCTTCCCTAAGAAGACATCATTATCTGCAAAGTGGAATGACATGAGCCTTCACAACTCACTGGGATCAAATAGGGATTTAGCTGCCTAACCATGTGGCTGTAAACAGGAGCAACACTGTCTTCCTGAGTCTGCAGACAGGCAGCTCAAGAATCTCTACAGCTACTCATAGATTTATCTGAGAGCAGTAGCACAAGAGACAAATTACCAAAGGTCTGGTCAGTGTCACTCCTATTATTCAGGACCATATCAGTAGCCACAGTGGACAAAAATCATATCAATTTCATCATGATGCTGCCTGACAAATCTAAAGGTTCTGATTCAGCTCTATTTAAATTAGTGAAAACTTTCTGATTTGATCTCAGTAGTGCAAGATCAGTTCACATGAGCAGCAGAAGAAGCAGGCACTGTAGTCATTCACAGGGAGGATGGCATAAAAACACAGGCTGGAGAGGGGCAGAGAAGCAGAGCTCTCTTTTCACCCCCATCTTCCCTGTTCTTTTTCAGAAAGCTCTGGACTGCAGTGGTAGAAGAAAGGCAGGCAGGCAGACAGACAGGCACATAGCAAAATCCTTCTCACTCCTAGCTGCCAAGCTGGTGGTATTAAATGTAACTAGACACCTGCTCATTATATGCTGATAAAACCTCAGTGGATTCCAGGGATTGCTTGCTGGTAAGGATCCTAGGAACCGCACCCCCACACACACACCTTCAGCTGATGGGAACAATCTTGTGGCCCACTGAGATAAAGGAGGGTGACTCACTAGCCCACTCACTGACCTAGGCCTAAGCTGTGGGCATTTCTTGGCATGCCAGCAATAGAACTATTTGTAGACCCTCTATCTTGCTGGTTTGGGTCCCTAAAGGATGATGTGTGTGTGCATACAATGCTGGTTGTTTTGTACAATCTCAGTCTACGTTGCTGGTTTCTAATGTTTGTGATATTGCTTATTGAGCTAATGACAATATCACAGATTGAAAGGGTCTTTCCAAATGTGAGGTCTGCCAAGGTCCTCACTCTAATGACAGTTCTAATCTAGAGGTAGCTGAACCCTGCCAGATCATGGCATTTTAAATCGGAAACTCTAAAGAATACCTAATTAATAGATCAGCAACATGATCCAAACAGCTTCAGTTCAAATACTTGACTAGGGAGCAGGATTCCTCCTCCCCCCAAATGGCCTCCAGACTTTCACTCTATTTTCAGATCCAATCCTGATTTCACACAGAGCAGCCTTTTTTGAACCAGCTTCAAAGCAAGGTAAGGCATGCCTGGCTGAAAGGACCTGCTAGAATCACAGAACTGGAAGGGACCTCAAGAGGCCATCAAATCTAGTCCCCAGCCCTCATGGCAGGACCAAGCACCATCTAGATCATCCCTGACAGAAAAGGATCAGCAAGCTACACTGAGACAGGCAATTTGCCTCCAGGGGCACTGGAGCTAGACTGCAAGAGGAATAAGTCAATTTCCTCTTGTTCTGCTCTGCTCCAAAAATAGCGCTTCATCAATCACTTGCTCCAGTGCTTTAAAAATGAAAGCCAGCCCTTTCCTGAATTATAGAACAGCGGAGGTGACTTTGCTTCAGCCATACTGGCAGGGTTCTCATGGTGGAGCTTGTGAAGATCTGAAATACACTCTAGCCAATGCTGCACTGAAACCTGGTTTTAGAACATTTGAAAAAGCCATTGACTGATTTTACGATTCCCAAAGTGGGAATATATGAATGAAACAAGTCTTATAGGCACACTCAGATAACTCTACCTAATGTGCTGGGCAGCATAGTCATTAGACTGAGATGTAGAAAAACATGTGTTCTAGTCCTAGCTCTGCCACTGACTTGCTACATGATCTTGGACAAATTGCTTTGCTGCTGTGTGCCTCAGTTTCCCCTTTTGTAAAACAGGGGCATTACCGTACCCTCTTTTGCAAAGGGCTTTCCCATTTATAGGCAGAAATGGTTATAAGGACTGTATCCAGCCTTCCATTGTTGTCATGGAATCATATACAATTAGGGTTGGAAGAGACCTCAGGAGATCAGCAGGTCCACCCCCGTGCTCAAAGCAGGACTAACCCCAACTAAAACATCCCAGCCAGCGCTTTGTCAAGCCAAGCTTTTAAAATCTCCAAGGATGGAGATTCTACCACCCTGGCCCTAGCCCCAGCACCCTGCCATCCACGCTAGCACCCAGCAGCACCCTGTTCCTTGTCCCAGCACCCTGCCATCCACGCTAGCACCCAGCAGCACCCTGTTCCTTGTCCCAGCACCCTGCCAGTCACCCTAGTGCCCAGCAGGACCATGTCCCTGACCCCAGCACCCTGCCACCTGCCTGCCCCAGCACCTTGCCCCAGCACCCTGCCACCTGAGCCAGCATCCTTCCACCGAGCAGCACCCTCTCCCCAGCCCCAGCACCCACTAGCACTCTGTCCTCTACCCCAACCAGCACATCTGGGACCACATTAGTGAGGCTTGGGGGGTTTTGGAGGGTTTTTGTTTTGTTTTCTGCATCTCACTTGTGTGGCCCCAACTGACTTTTCTGTGGGTCAGTGACCTTTGACTCAAAACAGGTTCCTCACCCCTCTCATATATAAAGACAACGCTAAAACCTTTTGAGTTTGACATATTTTATTTAAAAATGAAGCCAGGCCAACAAGCTCCCAGTTGGGACCAAACCCCCATTTCACTGCAGCATCATAACACTCCTGCACCAACTGACCCCAAATCTGAGCCTATCATACACTGGAACCCCCTGTCCTAAGCCTCTTACATCCCCACACTCCTGCATCCCCACTTCCTCAGTCTTCTGCCACAACATTCCTCCACCATCCACACATGACAAATCTGTGTCCTGAGCCCATCATACTCACAACCTTCTTGCCCTGAGTCCCTCACATATCAAGCCCAAACTCCTGCACCCTCACATCCACAAGCCCTGGCTTGCTCAGCACCCCAACCTTCCACCTGAACCCAACACTCCCCAGTCTGGAGCCCCCTCCCCGAGCCAACAGCCCCTTCTCCTACATCCAAATTCCCTCCCAGAGCTTGTACTTCTCACCCCTTCCCACACCCAAATCCCTTATTCCCACCCCACACCTCACTCTCACTAGGTTGAGACAGGTATAAGGGCTGGAGATAGCAAGTGATGGAGAGGAGGGGAACAGAGCAGATGAGGCCTCACGGAAGGGAGGTGGGGGGGGGTGTCTCGGGGAAGGAATGTGATTTTCATGAATTGGTGGGTCCCTCTCCCCCCCCCCCTTTTTTTTGTTTGACAAACCTAGGGGTTCCTTGAAATTCTGAAAAGCTGAAAAGGGTTCCTCGACCAAATAAAATTGGGAAACACTGATCTAGTCTAACCAACTGCATATCACAGGCCAGAGGCATTCCCTGTATTAATTGCTTCAGGTTTTAGTGGAAGCTGGATTAGACCCTAAAAGAGCAAAGTATTATTATTTAGGGTCAACTGAAATTTGAATGTCAAGACACACAAGAATTATATTTATCTCAAGAATTTACATTCATGGGCTGGGGGAGGCTGTGCCTTCCAAGGCAGCCTACCACGGCCCCACCCATGCTTCGCCCCCAAGACAGGCCCCCTCCTGCTGTTCCCAGCCCTCTGCCCTGGCTGGCCTGGGTTGGCTGGGGCTGGCCGGACTGCCTCCCACAAGGACACAGGCAGCAAATAGTTATAAGGACTGTATCCAGTCCTGATGCTGAGGATGCACTGCTCACTTAGCGCTCCAGACCTGGCTGAAGGAAGCACCGGGCTGGAGCTCAGCTGTCTGGCACTGGAGCTGGGAGCTGCAGTGAGGGTGCATTGGGTCCTGCTGGGGGAGGGAGAGGGGGTGGCAAAAGGGTCGTGAAAGGGGGCATAAGGGGATGGGTCATAGGCAGAAGGAGAGGGGTCAGGGGCTAGCCTCCCTGGATGCCAATGACCCGGCTGCCCATGATTCATAGCAGGGGCCCAAATCTGCAAACTCCTGCTTACATGAGTAGCAGTTCTTACAAGAGAAGTCCCGTTGAAAACCAATGGGGCCACACATGCATATAAGTTCTGGTTGAATGATTAAGTATTTGCAGGGTCAGCTCCCAAGAAACCAAACATGCTCACAGTCACAGGTCAGCCACTTCCGGGGTGTTTTAAAGGTTCGTTTCCTGAACTTCATCTGTTTTATTTTTTAAATCAATGATGATGCTTTATAGTGAGCTTAAAGGTGCTTTATAGTAAAGGTTAAGGTGAACCTGGTCCATGGTGCTCTGCATTATGACTGTAGCATTTTTATAAGGGACTGAGCCTGTCAATCCTGCTAGGCTGTAATGTTACTGGTTACATGATTTCATGTTTTTTGTTCTGATAGGATGTCATCAAATATTTACAGCACTTCCTCTAAGTGATACATCATCATCCTGTGACTCATGGGGAATGATGCAACACTCAGAGGAGTTAAGGGTCTGGGGGAGACAACAATGGATTTGATTATGCAAAACACACACACACACACACACACACACACACAACAATGGATTTGATTATGCAAAACACACACACACACACACACACACAACAATGGATTTGATTATGCAAAACACACACACACACACACAACAATGGATTTGATTATGCAAAACACACACACACACACACACACACCCCGCAATGGGTTAGAAATTATTACTTTTAAAGTAGTTTAAGACATTCATTGAAACAGAAGGAAGAGTTTTGCAAAACCTAATAATATTTTACAGGAAAAATATTTAAAATAGAATACAAAACATTTTTAGGAGGAGTGGTGGATTTAAATATTCACCTTGTTTTTTTCCCAACCCAAAAGTTCTACTACATGAGTGTTAGAGTGGGACATAAACTAGAAACAAAGATGACACTGACCAGTGTAATTTCCTGCATTGCAAGCTCAGAGAAATGCAAAACATTGTGAATTACCAGTAGTGAATGGTTAAAAAATTGGATTTCTATATTGGGGTTTATTAATCTAAAGTAAATCAGCAAATATATATTTTAATTAACTGTACAGGGCTCCTAGGGCCCAGACCTTGTTGCTCCATACTGTATCACAACCCCAAATCAGCCAGGGACAAATCTGATTCCTTCAACCAGGGGCAGGAGAACAGAAAGGAGGTATAGACTCTTTCCTCAACAACCCTTCTTCCCTCTCCTTGCCCACTCCACTCTGCAGAGCTGTGCAAAGCATAAGTGAGGAGGGAGAAGCAGTAACAGGAATCTTGGAAATGGCAGAGATGCTCAATGACTTCTTTGTTTCGGTCTTCACCGAGAAGTCTGGAGGTGTGCCTAACGTAGTGAATACAAGCAGAGAGAGGGTAAGTTTAGAAGATAGGATACACAAAGAACAAGTTAAAAATCACTTAGGAAAGTTAGATGTCAGCAAGTCACCAGGTCCTGATGAAATGCATTCCAGGATACTCAAGGAGCTGATAGGAAAGTTAGATGTCAGCAAGTCACCAGGTCCTGATGAAATGCATCTCAGGATACTCAAGGAGCTGATAGAGGAGGTATCTGAGCCTTTAGCTATGATCTTTGAAAAATCATGGCAGATGGGGGAGATTCCAGAAGACTGGAAAAGGGCAAATATTGTGCCCATCTATAAAAAGGGGAATAAGAACAACCCAGGAAACTACAGACCGGTCAGTTTAACGTCTGTCCCAGGGAAGATAATGGAGCAGGTAATTAAGGAAATCATATGCAAACACTTGGAAGGTAATAAAGTGATAGGGAATAGCCAGCATGGGTTTGTGAAGAACAACTCATGCCAAACTAATCTGATAGCTTTCTTTGATAGGATAACGAGCCATGTGGATAAGGGAGAAGCGGTGGATGTCATATACCTAGACTTTAGTAAGGCATTTGATACGGTCTCGCATGATATTCTTATTGATAAACTAGGCAAATATAACTTAGATAGGGCCACGATAAGGTGGGTGCATAATTGGCTGGATAACCGTAGTCAGAGAGTTGTTGTTAATGGTGCTAAATCCTGCTGGAAAGGGATAACAAGTGGAGTTCCGCAAGGGTCTGTTTTGGGACCCGTACTGTTCAATATCTTCATCAATGATGTAGATATTGGGATAGAGAGTACGCTTATTAAGTTTGCAGATGATACCAAACTGGGTGGGGTTGCGACTTCTTTGGAGGATAGGGACATAATTCAAAATGACCTTAGCAAGTTAGAGAAATGGTCAGAGGTAAACAGGATGAGGTTTAATAAAGAGAAATGCAAAGTGCTCCACTTAGGAAGGAACAATCAGTTCCATACATACAAGATGGGAAGCGACTATCTAGGAAGGAGCATGGCGGAAAGGGATCTAGGGGTCATAGTGGACCACAAGTTGAATATGAGTCAACAGTGTGATGCTGTTGCAAAAAAAGCAAATATGATTCTAGGTTGTATCAACAGGTGTGTTGTAAGCAAAACTCGTGAAGTCATTCTGCCACTCTACTCTGCACTAGTTAGGCCTCAGCTGGAGTACTGTGTCCAGTTCTGGGCGCCACATTTCAAGAAAGATGTGGAGAAATTGGAAAGGATACAGAGAAGAGCGACAAGAATGATTAAAGGTTTAGAGAACATGACCTATGAAGCCAGGCTTCATGAACTGGGCTTGTTTAGTTTGGAAAAAAGAAGATTAAGGGGGGACATGATAGCGGTTTTCAAATATCTAAAAGGGTGTCACAAGGAGGAAGGAGAAAATTTGTTCCTCTTGGTTACTGAGGACAGGACAAGGAGTAATGGGCTTAAAGTGCAGCAGGGGAGGTTTAGATTGGACTTTAGGAAAAAATTCCTGTCAGGGTGGTCAAATATTGGAATAAATTGCCAAGGGAGGTGGTGGAATCTCCCTCTCTGGAGATATTTAAGAACAGGTTAGATAGACATCTGTCAGGGATGGTGTAGACGGAGCTTGGTCCTGCCCTGAGGGCGGGGTGCTGGACTCGATGACCTCTCGAGGTCCTTTCCAGTCCTATGATTCTATGATTCTATAAACTGAGTTCACCTGAGAACAGAGCCCAAAAGAATGTGAAATTTGGAGAAGGCCTTGTCTACCCAGGAAAGTTTTTTCGGCATCTTCTCCCCCATCCCTTAGAAGTAGACAGATAGAACAAAGCTACAGTGCTCTGTCTGCAGCAGCCACTACCCTTGTCAACCACCAGATCCACAAACTACAGTGCTTTTTGGCAATAAGCACACAGCATTCTGGGCAGATTTCCTAGGGCATAATGTTCTGCCATTTGGCTCAATACATTATGGGTTGTTTATTGTGGTGGACTGGGGGGGGTATGTCTAGACTACATGCCTCTGCTGACAGAGGCATGTAAATTAGACATACCAACATAGTCAATGAAGCAGGGATTTAAATATCCTCCGCTTCATTCAAATAAAAATGGCCACCATGTTGTGCCGGCTCAGCTGATCGTTGGCACAATGCGGCAGTCAAGACGCGGATCGGTCGACAAGGAAAGCCTTTGTTGACCGATCCCTTATGCCTCGTGAAATGAGGTTTACAGGATCGGTCAACAAAGGCTTTCCTTGTCGACCGATCCGCATCTTGACTGCTGTATTGTGCCGATTATCAGCTGAGCTGGCACAACGCGGCGGCCATTTTTATTTTAATTTTATTTTATTTTATATATTTAAATCCCTGCTTCATTGACTATGTTGGTATGTCTAATTTACATGCCTCTGTCGGCAGAGGCATGTAGTCTAGACATACCCTGGGATACCTAATGGAACTCTACCAGAATTCTGGGCCTTGGGGTCAAATTCTGTGATTCTTTCCACCCTATCCCATAACTTGTCTGGTTTTCTCTTGCCTGCACTACTTTCAGTAGCATGGAGAAGCACAGCCAAGTATTTCAGCGATGGCCCACACCTGGTGAATGGGATGCTCTTGGTGTACTGGCAATCACGCAGGTGGGTGGCTCTGAAAGAGATGGCAGATCTCCACCAACGTGTTGCTGTGTGGATACAGCTAAGCTGGAGGATAATCAGACCCACAAATGACTCACTCTCTTAGCATAACAGCCACTTCAGTGAAAGGCATAAAAACAGCTGCAGGCCTTGGTAACAAGAGTTAGAAAGACGAAGGATGAGAAGGACACGAGCATAATGGGGCCAGATCCTCAGGTCTGGTCAATCTACATAGCTTCACGGAAGTCCGTGTTGCTATGCCAGTTTACACAAGCTTGAGCTCTAGCCTGACTGTTGTGAATTTAAACTCAGTAATTGCCACGGCTGCTTTAATTAGATAAAAAAGCTCTGATCCCTAAAGTCAATTGTGCAATGGAGTCAACAAGCTCAACCTGAGCAGCTAATAATATTTACACTTCACCTGCTTTATCTCAGCCAGCTTAGAAACACACTGACCATGTCTGGCGGGGGGGGGGGGATGTTTTTCTGTGGAGTCAGAGGACAGTTACCACCCCCTTCAGACGTTGGTTTACATCTGACTTGTCATAGGTCTTTATATTTTCCACTCCCAGCACATCCAGCTTTGCAGGTTATGATACGATCATCTATAGTGTTCTAGATGCTGATACAATTTTCTACACTTGTGCCATAGTGAACCTCATGTCTGCATGTTAGAGTTGTCTATTAAGATTGTGTCTTGTTTGCAATAAGTAATATTTTAAGTTTAAAATAACAACTCTGACCCTTTGTGAAGAGAAGTAAAGAGACACAGCCGCTGACTCACGTTATCCTCTGAAGCCTCTGCCTCCAAGGCACCAATGATCAGGAGTAGCACCTGGATAGTAATCATAGAGCTGCGGGGTTAAAATCACTATCATAAAGGAACTCTCACATACCAGTGGGCAGCTGTGTGATACTGACATCACCCCGCTATGTAGGGCAGCCTCTTCCATGTTTGCTGAAGCATTTCAGCCTTATGTTTCCACAATCCATGGCAATGCTGCCTCCCAGCTCCCGGTGAGCCAAACCGTGACATTTCTGAGGTGACTGAAAATCAAGGTAACTTTCAGACCAAGTGACCCCAGTAGGGCTTGTGTTAAGGGTAGCTTCCAGTCAGCGATATTTATATGGCTGTTAAGAGCAGCCAGAGTTGTTACCCTTAATAATGACCTACCCTGCAGACGGGATATTAAATCTTGAGTTTCAGCACTTGAGCCAATCTTTAACTACACAAGAGAGGTAGGTTAGAGGCAAATTCTACCACAGCTGCCTACTCTGGAGTTCTTATTCCTTTCTCTGAAGCATCTGGTTCTGGCCACTACCAAGGACTGGGCAATGGACCACTGCAGTCTAGCAGTTCCTAATGCCCTGATAGGTTAGCTACAGAACGCTGCAGTTCCACGGGTATTTTATGAAACCACAGGCCACAGCCTTGTGGGGTTGTTTTGGATGTTTACAGAGAAGTATAATGTAATCAATGTCAGGACTGCCAGATGACACTGTCCGATCCCAAGGCACATTGCTAATGACCCCGTTGTTACTGACACTCGTTAGCGCCATGCGCACAAATGAAGTCAAAGCAGGAGCTTGCTTTGCTCTCAGCAGAAGCATTTAGGCCCAGGTCCTCAAAGGTACTATGGTGTCTAACTCCCATTGCTGCTCCCCTGCTAGGAAGGTGAGGAGGGGACCAGTACAGGCTCCCATCACAGAAAAGTGCTGGCTGATATATGCTGGCTAGCACATACACCTATCTTATTATGTATTAGCCCCACAGTAGAAATATTGGTCTGCTCTAAGTGCACAGACTATAGCAGTTTTAAAGCCTAATTTGTCCTATGATTTTTACATAACCCTGCTCACTTATGCAAAGTATCCCATAACCTCTCACATTCAACTGAAGTAAGTTTTGGCTTGAGCGACTAGGGAAGCTCTTGATATCCGACGGAGACGTGATTCCCCACAGCAACAGCAAGGGAGTTACTCTCAGAGGCCCACACTGGAATGTCCCAAAGAATGAGGACAAGACATAGGATCATTCTATCCTAGTACCAACCTAGGTTGGTGTCTTCATGCCTTTGGGTACCTGAACTGCGGGACAAGAGGCACCCCATGGGTACAAGGTAGAAAGCGGATTAGCTAGACCCAGTTTCAGATGATGTGTATGCAGAGCCTTTTACTTGTAAAGAGTAGGGCATAAAAAGATGGCTTTAGGAGCATAGCTTTGAGGAACACACCTTCTGTGTAAGGTGACTGTAACAACACTGCATGAGATGGCTTCCAAGAGACTGGTAGCATATAGAGTCTTTTTCCTGTACTATATTATTACTGTTGGCTCATAGTAATAAACTAGACCTGACATTGGTTATTTGGTCTCTTGAATACATTTCATAATGAACCACAGTGTGGTCAAGCAATTGATTAGACAGTTTATTAACAAAAGGAAGCATCTGCTTCCATCATCTCCTGCTCCTGCTGGCTGGCAGCAGGACAGGGGCTGTGATAGATGAAACAGCCTTTTGCTAAGGAGTTTGCAGTGCAAAAGTGCGAGTCAAGAACACCCGAGATCTGTTCCGAGCCCTGCCACTGACTGCTCCTGTGGCCTTTGGCAAATTGGTTACTTCCCCTCTGCCTGCTTCTTTATCCGCCCAGTACCGCTAATCACGATTCCTAACCTCTGAGGGGCAAAGGGAGGAGTAGCTAATGCTTGAGAAAGGCTTGCACTCTGAGAACGAGGAAGTGTGCAAAATAGGACTGTCTTGTAGCTATTATGTCATCATTCAATATTTTTGCACCGGTGTGAATCAGGAGTAATGCTAATGAAGCCATGGAGTGAAACTGGAAAGGCGAATCCAGCCCTCTGGCACAGCACCTGGAGAAAATTCTGCTACCCATGCTTATCCTGTCTGTGTTTGGTGGTTAGAAGCCTTCAGTCTTTAAGGCTGTCTGTCAAGTCAGGTGTATGCCTTCACCAGTCTGACATTTACACACACACCCTCCCCTTGGTCTAATGCACATACTCAGTGGGTGTCAATGGGAGCTGTGCTGCACACAGGGAGGATGGGCATCGTGTGGCTCTCAGCACAGAGGCACTAACTCAGCACAGCAAGTGTAGGCACATGCTTAGCTTTAATCACGTGCTTAAGTTCTGTGTCGAATAGGAATGGGTCACGGAATCCGGGCTGGGAAGCTGCACGCTGCCAGCCTGCTGAGACGGAGGTCTGAAGTTGGCAGCAAGCTGGCATGTGACAGCAGGGGCTGCTCTAGCAGCATGCAAGGGTGCTCAGCCACACGCCACTTCATTGCAAAGTATCTGCGGGCATTTATCTAATGTTCAGAAGGAACCTGTGCACAGCAGGTTAGTTTATCTGACATGTCTGATAGGGCAGGCTCTCGTGTGATGGAAATACTGGGCTACCTGACAGGTACAATTCCAATTGCTGAGTTCTGACATCGTACGGATTATATGTCTGAATTACAGCATTATCTCAACCACAAATCTTTTATCTTCCTCAAAGACCTGAGATTCAAATGAGTAGGTTACATCTGAGCTACCTTTGGGATTAATTCCTCCTCCCTGCCCTCCTTCTGAAACTAAATCCGCTTGGTAGTGCCTCACTAGTATTTCTCCTTTTTCTGGTCTTTGTTTGGTTTCCTTTATCATTGTATGGGTGGCTGTGGCAGCTTTTTTTACAAACCTGATCCAAACCCCGCTGATCTAAACATGAATCTTTCCGCTGATTTCAGTAGACTCCGGATCAGCTCCTCCTCTCTAATCCTCATTCAGAGCTCTGAGAATCTTATTGACGGCAGCGATTCATTCCTGTATGTTTCTCCCAGAAAACCCTGTGGATTCTGTCTCTTCCCTGCCTTGTTATTTACAACCCCGGTGTCAAAAAAGGATTTCCCAGTCAACGAGGTATAGAGGCCTACAAAGGACTTGTCACTTCTCATGCCACCCCATAGCAGGCTTGTTTCTCATTTAGAAATGAGTCTTCTTCCAGTGATAACCAGCCAAGCAACAGCATGCAGTAAAGTAATAAAATGTACTTTAAAGATGGAAATTTAAGCCTGAGCATAAGAGGGAGAGCCAAGCAAATGAGGAATAACCCACAAATATAGGATCAGGGGGCTGTTGAGAGCATCTGAGCCTAAGAGCAACCCAGTGCGACTTGGAGCACTGTTTTTATGGTAGATACCCAAAAGGTGGCATGTAATATATCACCAGAAAACTCATAACCCATAGATCATTACTATTGATGTGCGCTGCATGTACAACAGACACATCGATATGTGCTGGGAATGCATTCTTAAAATGTGTTTGACAAGCCATGAGTAAGACAGGCCTGTTCCAGACAGAGGAATGTCTTGCGTGTTTCTCCAGTGTAAATTAAGCAAAGCAGGCCCACAGACAAACAAGAAAGCTAAACAAAGCCGTCAGGAGAGCAAGTGTGGAAAGATGATCACTTAGCAATCTTGATGAGGTATGGAGACTGCACCCCAGGAAGCCTCCCTGCCTCTTGAAGCAGGATCAATGAACTTGGAAAGACAGAGAGAAAAAACATGGATTCCTTCACTTGAGGAGATACGAACCGAGCGCTTTAGGATCTGTGAAGGTAGAGAGTCTGGTCAGCCATGTGGGAAAAGAAACTTGGTGAGAAACATTCCTTTGAATGAGAGACACTAGTTTGTTAACTCGGGTTTTAGTCTTGGATGCCTATTTTTACTGTGCTTGCAACCATTTCTCTCTTTATTCTCATACTTGGTAACACTTAAATCAGCAACTTCTTGTTTAATAAAGTTCTTTAACTTTTATTCTAAACCACTCCAGTGCTTTGATTAAAACAGAGGGCTTGTTAATCCCAGTTCAGATAATAAAATTGGGTTACTGTCTTTTTAAAGGAGCAAGGACCTTAACTTCTCTATGGCTATGTCTACACTCGTGGCTTCTTGTGCGAGAAATATGCAAATGAGGCTAAGCATGGAATATCACCGAGCCTTATTTGCATACCTAATGAGCCGCCATTTTTGTAGAAGAGGCTCTTGCGCCAGAAGGAGCGTCTACACTGCCCCTTCTTGTGCAAGAAAAACCCTCTTGTGCAATACCATTATTCCTGAAAATAAACAGCGTAATGGCATTGTACAAGAGGGTTTTGCTTGCGAAAGTAGGGGCAGTGTAGACAGCTCCTTCTGGCGCAAGAGCCTCTTCTGCAAAAATGGCGGCTCATTAGGTATGCAAATGAGGCTCGGCGATATATCACGCGTAGCCTCATTTGCATATTTCTTGCACAAGAAGCCAAAAGTGTAGACATAGCCTAAGTATTCAGTGAGAGGCAGTTTGGGGGAACATCAGGCCTAGGGGTGTTGGGAGGCCTCTGCAAAGTGCACCGGGGCGTGACCCACATGTTTGCAAAGTGACCATTGGTATCAGGGCAGTGATCAACAGCAGCACAGCATGTAAAGCATTGAGCACTGCGGGGCAGCCAGCAATGCAGCCCCTTCCTGGTCTGGGTTGAACCCCACAGCCCCCTAGAGCAAACAACCCAAGTGAGGGCTTCCTGCAGCCCAAATCCCAAACAAACAAAAGGGCTCCTCACAGTCAGGGCCCAAGGAAACAAAAAAGGAGCAACACCGCTCTCCAGAGCCCTCTGAGCGAGAGGAATGATGTAGCAATGCTCTCCCTGTTACAGTTAATCTCTTGCCTCCCTAACAAAGCTGTTAGACCCAGCTGGACCCATCTTCATTCAAGGATCTTAAGGCACCTCACCTGGGCGGGAAAGCCCAGCTATCCCCACTGAATAGCAAGTGCTTAAGACCCAGAAAGGGTCAGTGACTTACACACCTTGCTTCCCCCCGGCCTGGTTCCAACAATGAGGACAGGCAACAGTGTAAACACCTCTGTTCGGGAAGAGGGCTGTACCCTCCCGCCTTGTTCCCCCACAAACTACATTACTGCGCTGCAATCACATCAGTTAGAAGGAACCCGCGTGGGTTAGGAAAGTAATCCAAGCATCACACCTGTAGAAGAGCGGGCCCAGTGGCTGTGAAAATTGTGCCCTGATAGGCATGTCATCTGGATTTGATTTCCTGCTTCGCACCCACATAGGAGTGGTTGGAGTAGGATCAGTGTTCCCTGTAAGCTGGGCGCTTAGCTTGGCCCTTAAGGAGAGATTCCAATGCTGTTCAGCTGCATAGCAGAGTGCCCAAAGCTGCCAGCAGGTAGTAGTGGTGCACACCGGCAAATGTCTTGGATAAACAAAATTTATCCCGCTCAGGGATGGAAAACGTTAGAGGCAACATTGAGTAGGACACGCTGCTACACCAACTTGCTCTGCCCCGTGGTCATGAAACAGCAACCTCTCTAGACAATAAAGGAACAGCGTTGATGATATCCAATTTAGTCGGCTGGTCTTCCATCCAATCTGCCTTGGCCGTCAGGAAGATGGGGCCTATGAACTGCTATTGGTGAGTGATACGAAAGGCCTCTCTGTAATCTAGGGACTACTTGGACGAAGGAAATGGGGGAGAACAGTAAGGGGGAATATCTGCAACCCCAAATAATGAGAATTCGGCTCTGTCACCTCCGTTCCATACAGCACCTGCTGTGCTGCTGGTGCCTGTTCCTATTCCACAGAGGCACTGCTTTTCGGTGGTGGGGGAATGATCCATTTGGTGACTCATGATGAACTGTGCCATGCGTGTTGTTGCCAGCACTCCAGTGCAATTCTCTGCCCTGCATGCAATTTCTTGGCAGTCCCGGCTTTTAGCAGAGTTCCTGCACGTCCGTTATGAACATAGCATGTGCTTTTGGGGGGCCAAATTTTATACTGAGGCAAATGGGCACCCACCCTGATTTCAATGAACTGTCACTCATTGCACCTGCACTCTTCCATCTCAAGAGTGTGTGGCTGTCTTCTCTCTCTCCCCACTGCTGCTGGGACCTGCTGATTTGGCATGTGACTGGCAAACGCAGCAGAGAAGCCCATGGTTCTGCTGGTAGAAGGCCTGTTGTTTCAAGGTGATTCACTTATGGCCAGGCGAAACTGGTGTGACCCCAGCACCTGGATCATGCGAATGGCACAGGAACACAGCAACAGGTTCTCTTGAGTTCTATTGGCCCGCAACAGAGCATGACACAGTCACCAACATGTTTCATTAGGGTGGCCCTTGGCTGGGATGCTCCATTTCATCTTTCTTAGCCTCTTTAGTGCCCATCCCTGTAGCTAAAGGCTTGGCCAAGGGCCACGGCTGCTCAGCTCTGAGCTAGCTAAACATAACAACTGACAGGCAGTAGCTTTCCCGGCCTCCTGTGCGATGCTGACAGCTCTGGCAAACCAAATCCAGGCAGTGTGCAAGCCAAGTATGATCATCAAGTGGCCACTGCACTCAGCTGGCCAAAAGCCAGTCCCACAGCCAGTGCAATTTGTGCTGCAGAGGTCAGAAGGTGAAGGAAGCCCTGGATCCTAGTAAGTGTATAAACGAGAGCTGGGGCCAAAGTCTCCAGACAGGGTGTTCGCAGGCTTTGTGGGTGTGTGGATCCAGGCCTGTTGTTCTCTGAAATGGCCCAAACCAAACACGCAGCCACTGAAGCGCTTTGACCTCGGCTGCGTGTCAAGTTCCTATAACAGCTGGGATACTCAGCGAACCCTCTGGTTCCTTTCACTGCTCAGGCTCCACCTCTGGTTCAGCAGCTGTGGTGCCGGGGGCCAAATGAGCCTCTTGCCTGCACTCATCACAGCGCTGTGCCCAGTGATAATGGAGAGGGAGGAAAGGCAGCCCCCACTTTGCACGTATGGCGGCAGCTGCTGCTGCAAGGTGTCTAGAGCTAACCGTCGGAAGCTTCCGTGAGCGTCTTCAGGGGGCCTGGAGTCTCCTCCCATTTACCAGGGTGTAAATAACGGCGGCAGTCAATGGAGTCGCCCTGGTGTGCGTGAGGGGAGAATCAGACCCAATGCTCCAGCACAGGACACCAGCGCTCTGACACCGCCGCCCCCGCAGTCTCTATTATAGCGCGCGCCCTTCCTGTGGCAAGGCACAGCAAATCAATAATAACCACCGAGAACACTCAGCCAGAAAAGTTAGTCTGCATCCAGAGCACTGTACTAAATTAAGAGGAAATAAAATCAGTGCAGTCCCATTGGATCTTGTCCTTAGCGGCTGGTAATTAAAATCCGTGGGCCAAATTCAACCCTGGCATAATTCCACTGAAGCCAGGGCAGTCAAACCAGGAACCCGTTCACCCCTTCTGCTAATTGTGGTGCCATGGCAACAAATAGCCACAGCAACAACAAAGAGGGGAAAAATCTATTTCGGAGCCAGGCTTTTTCCTCCTGACGCTTTGTCACATGGACTGGTGCCGCTGGCCGGCTGCTTTTGTGCTCCCCCGGCCAGTCTCAAAAGCTCCAGGCATTTATATGCAGGGCCCCTCCCCCGTCACCCAGCAGCGTGTGCGGAATCCATTTGCCCTTTCGGAGCAAAACACACGCTCTTGCCATTCACCGGTTCTTCACTAACGCAGGAATTGGCTGCATGACCTCAGCCAGCCCCCTTCTCTGCTAGGAACTATCTGCAACATGCCCTCCACCCACCTCTGCTGTGGACTCACCTCCCTCTCTGTCCTACACACCTGCCTCTGCAGCATGTTCTCTGCTGTGCTACAAACCCACCTGCCCTCACACCCAGAAGGGGACAGGCCACAAAAAGACCTGAGCCTGCTGAAAAAGCAATGGGTGGCTAAGGGATCATCTCCACTGCTGCATACAGATGCTCCGGGAGCGTAACCTGCAGGGGTTTGGCTCCTTGGGTGTGATACTGGACTCACAGGAGGGCTAAGGCCCAGCAGCAGGCTTTGGGCACCCCCTTCAGGAACAGCCATTGCTCAGAACTGTCTGCCCCCCATGCCAGGCCCTCAGAGGTGCCAACATGCCGCTCGGAAGCATCTCGGCTGGGCTCGGAGGTGCTTTCCAGGGCTGTGTCAAGCATCCTTCTGCCCTGCAGGTGGCCTGTGTCCAGCGATTCAGCCTCACCGGCATGGAATAAGCGTGTAGCCACAGGACCAGTGCCCAGGGAGGGGATTAATGAGCGAACACAGGCACGGGGAGCAGGTGAGAGGCAGAGAGCATGCGTAACCCTTGATGGAGGCGGCACATTTCAAGTGAGGTCCCGCGACTGTCTCATGCGTCACCTCTGGGCAGCAAAGCCCGGAGCGCTAGGGCAGTGGCAAGCGAGCACCTCGGGGACCATCTCACGGCAGCTTAGCTCCGCAGCCCTAGGGGGCATTGCCAGCCGGCACGGGGCTCTTCCAAGGGGGAGGCAAGAGCACATCAGAGGAGCAGCTCTGAGCTGTGCCTCCTGCCCTGCTGTGCGGAGGTGGCCCGGCTTGGGGAGCAGGGCAAGCAGGGCTGCTGGGCATCACCCCGGCACCCTCAGCACGGCGAGCCAGAGCCTTGCGTTGGCTGGACGGCCCCTGGTAGGAGGTGACTCTTCTCAAACGAGGGGGTGCACCTGGCACTTTGAAAGCTCTGTGCTAAAGGGAAGGCAGAATTCTGGGGAAAGGGGATGTGATGCCGTCTGCCTCCCCACATGTTGCCTCGGGTGCAAGTGTGCAGGGGCCTGGGCTGAAGGTACAGCAGGTGGGGAGAGGGGAAGAGGGCAGGGGCAAGAGAGATGGAGGAGCTTCCTCCTTCCGCCCACAAGCAGCAGGGAGGATGCAGCATGGCCAGGGCCTATGACACAGGGGGCGGGGGTGTGGAGAAGGCCTGATACAAACCATAGTGATAGAAACGTAGCCGTGTTAGTCTGGTGTAGCTGAAACAAAAACCAGGACTATGTAGCACTTTAAAGACTAATAAGATGGTTGGGTCTGGCCCACGAAAGCTCATCACCTAATAAACCATCTTGTTAGTCTTTAAAGTGCTACATTGTCCTGTTTTTTGTTTCTGATACAAACCAGTGGCCCTGGGACATGAAGAAGGGAGGCAGGGGAAGGGGGGAGGGGGAAGGGGAAGAGACGGGGTTTCTATTTCAAGTGCCTCTCCCTGGGCGCTCACCTCTTATCCCCACCCAGCCCTGAGCTGCCACCAGTAACACGTTCCTGCCTGGGCCAGTCCTGTGAAGGCTTTGGGGACTGCCTCAGCAGTGGGGGGTGAGATGGGAGGGGGAGGGTAATGCATGTGCACCCTGGATGATTTTAGCTGCTCTTAAGGGGAACTTTGCAGCTGTGCCACCAGAACCAGTGGAGGTCCCGTTCCTCCTTCCCTCCCTGCAGTTATCTTGTTGCGGATAGGCCCCCAGACCTGTAATCCCCATCCCCTGGTAGCTTCACGGGGGATCGCCAAAGTTACTTACAGAAGGGTAAACTGAGGCACGGGGAGGGGCTGTGTCTTACTACAGTAACAGAGTCTGATCCAGCTCTCCTGGAAATCAAAGCAAGCCTGCCCATAGACTTCAGTGGCAGTAAGTTGTGTGACACGGCAAGTATGTGCCAGTGCTGGGGAGTCCCATCTCCTCTGAGTGATTACGTTGCCTGTCCCTCCCCACAAAAAAGCCCCTGCCCTTCTAATGAGCAGGACAGCCCCAGCAATTAAGTATCTCACCTCAGTTGTGGGAGGTGAGGGGTCAAATCCCTGCTCTACTACTGAGTTCTTTAGACGTTGGGCACGTCTCTCTCTGTCTCAGTTTCCCACCTATAAAATGGGGATAGTAGCTTAGCCCTACCTCCCAGGGCTGCTGTGAAGCTATGTTAGAACCTGACTTACTGTGGTAATGGCAGCTTTTTCAGTACCCACAATTTTCTAGGACTCATCCTTTTCTCATCTTTTAGGATTTATCTGGCTGTTTTTATCTGTCAGAGTTGCTTGAAATTTGTAGATTGCATGTGCCCATGGGTAAAATAAGAGGTGTTCTGTTTAAAGAATGGGTTTAGGGTCCAGCCATTCTCTGTTCTCAATTCCCTCTAATCCACCCTGTGCATCTTCTATTACACATTCTGCAGTTCTTCCATCTGTGCGACTAGACTAACGTCAGTGGAGTCAGACATCTGTTAAATTTTGTATGTGGCAATCACCAGTGCATGGATTTACTTTGTTACTGGGGATTTTTACACATTAGCATAATTTATAACACAATGTATAGGTTTCCATATGTAGAGAATCTCATGAAGATTAATTCTTAAAACAGCAAGGAGTCCAGTGACACCTTCCAGACCAACATCAACTTTCAGGGGCAAAAACCACTTGTCAGGCACATGGAAGATTATCGATGTTACTTTTACTGCATAATTAGATATGAGAGGAAATAGAGACCCATGGAGAAAGCCTAGGACTGGGAGGCAGCAGATACATTCTGGTTCTGCTGCTGTCTCATTCTGTATTGTTTGGCAGTCATGTGACTCACTGTGCCTCAGTTTCCCTTTACATAAGATATAATAATACCACTGCAAAGCACTTTGAGCTTCTCCACCCCCTAACACCCAGATTCTCAAAAGGACTCAGCACCCACAATGGGGGGGGGGGGCACATTTTCAGAAAAGCTCTGCTCCTATTTAAAGACCAACATAAGAGGCCAGCTTTTCAAAACAGCTCAGTGTGTTTGGGGCTTTGGAAACCTGGCTCTTGTTTCAGTCTCCCTGTGGCAAGGTATCTCTTAATATCCTCAGGGTTTCTCTTGGTATTTGGACCCATTATGTGGACTATGCTGACAACATTGGAAAGCTGACCCCTGCATAGCATTTGCAAGTACTGAGACAAGCAGGTCTAGGCCCACCCAAAACTAAATGCTCACTCTCACAACTAGCAGGCAGAAACCACTAAGCTCGGGACACAAGTGAATACTTGGAGCCACAAAAGATAACAAATGTAAGACTGGGAGTGAAGGCAAAGGCAAGGGAACCAGGGGGGAACACCAAGCAGAGAACCACAGATAGCACCCATTGCTCCTCAGAGGCATTTACATGGTCACTGCCCTCAAGATCGTTCCCTGGGAACGTGATCAGAGCATCTCCCCATCCAGCTTTTTCCTCCTGGAGCCATGGACGGCCATCTTGGCCTGCACCAGGAAGAGGTTGATGAGGAGAGCCTGTGACTTTCTGGGCCACAAATGAGGTGTGCTTAAACAAGGAGGCGCGGGGAGAGCCGCACTTAGAACGTCAGTAAGAGGTGCCGGAAGAGGGGCTGCTAGCTGACGCACTCTACAGAGGTGTGCACCAGCAGGCCCGCCGAGAGCGGGAGCAAAGGGGGGAAATGGCCCGGGGCCCAGGGCTCCCAGCTGCGACGATGGGCAGAGCCCAAGGTCCTTCAAATCAGCATGGGAGCATCGTGCCACATGCTCCATACAGCTCTGAGGTGGGGGCGGGGAACGCTCTGAGTGGCACGGAGAGCTGGCAGCGGGGCGGATACTGAGGGCTGTCTGTCCCAGGCCCCAGCTCTTCTGCCTGAGGCCCTGCCCCTTCAGGGTAAGGATGTTAGATTCCGTTTAATTTAATAATCCTATAACTGAACCAAATCTTAGCGATTACACGATTATTCAATGGTCCCAGGGGCCAGCAACCAATGTGCTCCTGGCCTTACTCCCAAGGAGCCCCTTGCCCTACATGCTGCTGCCTTCTATATCAGAGGCAGAAGTGCAAGGCAGCAGCTCCTCCTGCCCCCACTCCTGTGCTGCTGCCTCTGATTCAGAGGCAGCAGCGCAGGAGTTGGGGCAGGGAGGCAGCTCTGTGAAGCCGGTGCTTTTAAGCTAGCTCCCCATGAGCACCGGCTCCCACCTGCCCCTGCCCCTCTGCCTGTGTGGGAGGCAGCAAGGGGGGAGGGCCCAGGCAGCTCCACGGAGCTGGCACGCACAGAAAGACAACTTTTAAAAGTTGGATCTCAGCAAGTACCAGCTTCCACCTACCACCCCCCCCCCCCCCTCCACACTGCTGCCTCTCTGTCAGAGTGGCAGGCGGCTCTACAGGATCTGGTGCTCATGGGGAGCCAGCTTTTAAAGTGGCTCCTCACAGGTACCAGCTCTCACCCCTCTCCCCCCCCCCGCCTTGTTGCATCTGATACAGAGGCAGCAAGGGAAGGGGAGTGTGTGTGGTCATTTGCATAAATTGATAAACTCAGGCTTACTGGTTAATCATTTACACGACCATGCGCTCACATCCCTACTTCAGGGAGCACATACCTTGCCCCCGCACCTTGCTCATGGGCCGATGGAGGCTGTTGGCACCCCTGTGCGCTAGTGCCCCCCCTCACTAAAGAAGGGAGAGGTGAACTGCGCAGCTCCAGCTAATATTCCCAGCCAGGCTGGGAACCAGTGCGGAGTAAGGGCTGGCCCGCTGGGGTTCCTCGCCCTCCTCAGGTGGCTGCGGGTCCTGCCCCCCATGAGGGTGAGGAAGTCAGTGAGGTGAAGCATGAGCATGCTCAGTTGTTCTGTGAGCATGATTCTGAGGTGAACGTTGTGCAGCAGGACAGCTGGCAGGTGGGGGGCTGCTGGGGAGGCTTGTGGGGCAAAGGCCCAGTGGCTAGAGGGCCAGGGCTGAGGCATTGCAGGACTCACTGGAGGATATCAAGAGAAGCAGGGATGGCTGCCCTTTTTACCCGGAGCACAAGAGGGAACATGTAGAGCCTGCATCTCCATGCTCTGGCTGAGCCCTGGGGGGCTGCAGAGTCTCTCTGATCTTAGTACAGGAGGTCTCTGAGTCTGGTGGTACCAAGCAGGACCATCCTCCTGCACACCAAGGGCTTGCCCCTGCATGCAGATGTCACAGGGTGGCAGATGCTCTGTGCCCTGCAGAGAGATGCAGGAGTCTGCTGTGAAACCCTGTTCCTAGCTGTTTGAACTCTCCACGTAGGCGCAAGCTAGACTGCTGCTCACTTCTACAGGCAGGTGGGTTCACTTAGCACCAAAGAAGGGACTCAGAAGGGCTTGGAGCCTGGGGGAGACTACAAAGAACAAATATGAAGGCAGGGCTGTGGGATAGGAATAGCCAGCCTGGGTGTGATTGTTGCTTGTTACGGATACACTTACCCTCCCCCCGCTTTAAGTTCGGTGTGTGCTCAGAGTAGGGAGGGACACTGTCTGCTTACAGTGATGTTGGCCTCCTTTCTGTGGCGTGTGGGGACCCCCAGATGGAAGTGCTACAGTGAGCTCTTGGGCTTGTCTTTGCCACTGTGCTAACGGGAGGGTTTCCCCTAACCTGGCTTCCAGCGGCATGCTACTCTTCAGCTGGAGCCATGTGGTGCTTTACACTTGAACTAACTGGTCCTGTAGGCCGGGGGCACTGCTGAGGCGTGGGGAGGCAACCGGGTGAGTTGCAGCAGTTTATCAAGGGCTCCTCTAGTTGACGGTGGATTGGTGAGGGCATGCATCACTCAGTGAGCAGGCTTGCTCAGGTGTGCTAACTGGCAGTAGCGGCTGCACTGGAGACAAAGCCTAACGCTGAACAGGCCTCTCCCAGCCTCTTTGCTATCCAGCTGCCCAAATAACTTCCTCAGAGTCACGTTCAACCTGGCTAACCGCAACACTCATGCCCCTCAAGGAGGAGGCTGTTTGACCTTTCGTGGGGCAGAGGGGGGATTCTCCAGAGCGGTCCTTAGGATTTATGGGGCTCTACGCAGCGCTATTAAACTGGTTCCTTTACACCCAATGGCAGCCCAGGGCAGGGGAATGACAAATGCTTGTTAAATGGCTTCATTACCACTTACATGGCTTTCACAGGTTTGATGTCCTGCTAATAGGTCTGGCAGGCTTTTTCATTTTCAAGTGAACTAGCTCCTCTCAGGAGAAAGCAGAGTCACAGAACAGGGACAGAAAGAGGTGCCCCAAATTTTCAGGGGCCCTACGCAGGTGTGTATTCTGCATGTGGGTAAGGATGGCTCTGTGAATCTCCCACTAAAAGGTCTGGAAACAAATTGGGAAATATCACACACAGGTGTGGGATTATGTACATGTGCAGGCTGCTGAGGGTACAGTGGGGGTAAGTGTGTCTTGTCTCTTCCATAATACAGCCTTGCCTCAGACAGGTAAATCATCAGTAACTCTGAGAGTGGCTTCCTCACAAGAGTCCACCCCACCCCGCACCAGTTAAAACCAACCCCTGGTTGACCTCTTCCGCCAAGACTATCGGTGCCCTCCCCCCAAGTACACAGTCTATTCTTCCTAACCAGACCTCTATACAAAGGTGCTGAGACCTCCCTGGAGATATTTAAGAGCAGTTTGGATAAACATCTGTCAGGGATGATCAAGCTGGTGCTTAGTCCTGCTGTGAGGGCAGGGGACTGGACTTGATGACCTCTCGAGCTCCCTGCCAGTTCTAGTGTTCTATGACTTATAAATGGGCTTTGCCGTTTGAATCAGTGGCTCTCAGCACCCGCACTAGACAACTGTTCCAGCACAACAGCTTGTCCCTGCCTCCCTGTATTTTTGCTTAACTTCTCAGAGCATAAGGTGACTAATTCCAAAAATACAGTCCAGCCTTAAACTACTTCCATAAGCAATGCTGGGTTATAGCACATAGCCTCTATGTCTAGTGCTGAGCTCCCAAAAACCCCGTTGACACCACTCTAGTGGTGTACAGCTGTGCTTTGTGGGCAAAGCCAGTGCACAAATTCCCCTCTGGATCTCCTGGAGAAGCCTGGAAAGCTAAGGCCTATCTTATAGATTCACTTGCAATCAAGAGATTCTGGTTTATTTCATGGCCATGCCAATTAAGGTTAAAACTACAACAGCAACGATTTACAGTGGAGAGACATTTCAGTTTTTGGCATCTTGACATGCCAAACATTCAGATTTTGGCCTGGGGCAAAGACAAACATGGCCCCAATGGTACTAGGATATTGACAGCTATGTTCTAATAGCATTGCTAGTTACAAGCACTGCCTGAGCAATGGAAAAATCTCCCTGTTGCTCCCATGTGCAGAAGGTTTGAACTCTGCATTGGAAGGCTGATGCATTCTTCCTGAGTTAATGGAATGGGGAAATTGCAGGAGGTCTGTATGAAGCAGAGCTCTGAGTGAAAGAGGGATTTAGGAAGCACAATCCACTGTAAGGGTACATCTAGTCTATGTTCTTCTTTCGAAAGGAGACATGCAAATTGGGTGCTAATTTGCATATTTTCTTCCGATCGCTTTTTCTAAAGTGTTTTTTTCCAAAGTGAAAACAGGTTAGATGGGCTTTTTTTAAAAGAACCCCTCTTTTTTGAAAGAACCCTTCTTCCTTAAAAAATGAGGTGTACAGTGTGCTTTCGAAAAAGGGGGAGTTTTTTTAAAAAAAAGCCATCTAAACTGCTTTCACTTTAAAAAAAACACTTTCGAAAAAGCAATTGGAAGATATGCAAATTAGCACCACATTTGCATATCTCCTTTTGAAAGAAGAACATAGTCTAGATGTACCCTAGCAGAGCCAAACAATTCTCCCCTGATAGTCTCCTCAGGTGCGTGAGCTGTAGGGATTTGAACAGTTAACTAACTAATAAGTTCACCAGTACTTTTTTTAGTAAATTAGAACTAACGCTCCGTTTTCTTCTCATTTTAATTCTGTAATTTACTTTGTTCTGTCTGTTTTCACTTGCAACCACTTAAAACCTACTGTTTATACTTCATGAAGTCGCTTTTGTTTACTATCAAGCCCAGTGTAAATCATTGTTACTTGGAGGGAGCAATCAGTGTGCATGGTCTCGCTTTCATTGATAAAGCGGGTGAACAATCCTCATGAGCTTTCTTTGCGTAAAACTTTTACTCAGAGAAAGATGGATTTATTTGGGGGGGTTGAGCCCTTTTGAGAGCAGTATTCCTGGGTGCTGTGCCCTAGAACTGCACTCTCCCAGAGCTGAAGTGGTTCAGCATCTACATTGCTCTTCAGGAGGGGCGGTAACCCCAGCTCTGTGGCACATGGCTGAGGGTGACCAGAGGATCTGGCCCAGCAGGACAGGATGGTGGAGAGCCTCAGAGAGCAAGAAGGCAGGTGTCAGCAGCCTAATCAGCATACCAGAGAACAGCCTCCAGGGGCCATCTGTGACTACATCCTGTCCCCCTTTAATCAGTTAACTGGTTAAACTTAACATTCCATCAGTTAACTAATTAAATGGTGATGGGGATCAATATGAAAATTGAGAGGTGAATAAGCAACTGGTTAAAGGGGAGACTACAGCGGGTCATACTGAAAGGTGAACTGTCAGGTTGGAGGAAGGTTACTAGCGGAGTTCCTCAGGGATCAGTTTTGGGGCCAATTTTATTTAATATTTTTATTACTGACCTTGGCACCAGAAGTGGGAGTGTCCTGATAAAATCTGCGGATGACACAAAGTTGGGAGGTATTGACAATTCAGAAAAGGATCAGGATCTCATACAGGAAGATCTGGATGACCTTGTAAATTGGAGTGATAGCAATAGGATGAAATTTAATAGTGAGAAGTGTAAGGTTATGCATTTAGGGATTAATAACAAGAATTTTAGTTATAAGCTGGGGACACATCAGTTGGAAGTAAGAGAAGAGGAGAAGGACCTCGGAGTCCTGGTTGATTATAGGATGACTATGAGCTGCCATTGTGACATGGCTGTGAAAAAGGCTAATACGGTCTTGGGATGTATTAGGCGAGGTATTTCCAGTAGGGATAAGGAAGTGTTAGTGCCGTTATACAAGACATTGGTGAGACCTCATTTGGAATACTGTGTGCAGTTCTGGTCGCCCATGTTTAAGAAGGATGAATTCAAACTGGAACAGGTACAAAGAAGGGCCACTAGGATGATCCGAGGAACGGAAAACCTGTCTTATGAAAGGAGACTCAAGGACCTTGGCTTGTTTACCTTAACCAAAAGAAGGCTGAGAGGAGACACGATTGCTCTCTTTAAATATATTAGAGGGATAAATACCAGGGAGGGAGAGGAATTATTTAAGCTTAATACCAATGTGGACACAAGAACAAATGGATATAAGATGGCTAGTAGGAAGTTTAGACTTGAAATTAGACGAAGGTTTCTAACCATTAGAGGAGTGAAGTTCTGGAACAGCCTTCCAAGGGAAGTAGTGGGGGCAAAAGACCTATCTGGCTTCAAGATTAAGCTAGATGGGTTTATGAAGGGGATGGTTTGATGGGATAACATGATCTTGGTAACTAACTGACCTTTCACTATCAGTGTAAATAGGCCAATGGAGGGATGATAGGAGTTACGATAGAGAACTTTTCCTGGGTGTCTGGCTGGTGAGTCTTGCCCACATGCTCAGGGTTCAGCTGATCGCCATATTTGGTGTCGGGAAGGATTTTCCTCCAGGTTAGATTGGCAGAGGCCCTGGAGGTTTTTTGCCTTCCTCTATAGTATGGGGCACAGATCACAGCTGGAGGATTCTCTGCATCTTGGGGTCTTTAAACTATTTGAAGGCTTCAATATCTGAGAGGGTATGTCTACACTACCACCCTAGTTCGAACTAGGGTGGTTAATGTAGGCAACCGAAGTTGCAAATGAAGCCCGGGATTTGAATTTCCCGGGCTTCATTTGCATCTTGCCGGGCACCGCCATTTTTAAAGCCCCGCTAGTTTGGACTCCGTGCCCGCGGCTACACACGGCACGGAGTAGGTAGTTCGGATTAGGCTTCCTATTCCGAACTACCGTTACTCCTTGTGGAACGAGGGCACAGGCACGGAGTCCGAACTAGCGGGGCTTTAAAAATGGCGGCGCCCAGCAAGATGCAAATGAAGCCCGGGAAATTCAAATCCCGGGTTTCATTTGCAACTTCGGTTGCCTACATTAACCACCCTAGTTTGAACTAGGGTGGTAGTATAGACATATCCAGATATAGGTGAGAGGATTATTCCAGGAGTGGGTGGGTGAGATTCTGTGGCCTGCATTGTGCAGGGGGTCAGACTAGATGATCATAATGGTCCCTTCTGAACTTAAAGTCTACGAGAAATGAGATTTTACATCCCGAGTGAGCTGGGGTTGATGCCTCCCAGTGTTGCAGACCCACAGAGAGAAGCCAAGGAATCGTGGAAGTGGCTAGAGGGAAAGCTCAGCCCTTCTGCACCATTCTGTTGCCCCATTCCTTGGAGCCATCGTGACACTGGCTAATCTGGGAACTGAGCAAAGAATGACGCTGCAGTGAATGGGTGGTCTATGGCTTTGGCCTCCCTCACGACTCCACTTTCCTCCTGACCACTTTGCTCCAGAGCTCAAGTAGAGGGATTTCTACAAGCTTCTAGGAAGAGGGATGGTGATGATGCTACAGAGGTTCTACTCCACCTCCTGCTTGCCAAGGGTGGCTTGCCAGTTCTCCGTCCTCTCCATTTGCTGAAACAGAGGAATGAGCCAGACCAATCTTCAGAGGGCTGCAGGTTCTGATCTTTGTACAGTGCACATACCAAGTGCTGGTGAAAAAACATGTCTAGAGATGTACAATTTGAGACTAAACCTGCCATTGCTGTCTTCTTCCCCCACCCATGAGTAACCACCAAATATAATTGGTGACTCAAATGTGGGGTGTAAAGTATTTGCTTGGTTCTTTTTCCTGTTGGAAAAGCCATTGTACATCCCTTTTGCTCCCTGACTTAACTTTGGCACCATCAAAGCAAGAACGTAAAGTATTGTAAGGGTCAAGACCAACATTCTACCATGTGGGAGAAGATGAGGAGACCTCTTTAGGACAGTGACTAAGCCAAGTGTGAGGGGAACTCCATCAATCAGCTGCCTGCTGTGATGACTGGTCAGTGAGTCACTGCTGTCTGGATTCCAAAGACCCAGCCTTACTCTTATTACAAAATCCAGCTAGTCCATTTATTGTCTATACAATCCCATCAGGGAGGGGGCTAGCTCAGCCCTGTGTTATCTTCATAAGTCAGGCTGAAAATACTCCTCCACCAGTATTTTTGTCATAGGTCTAACCCCCGCCATTCTCCCTATGTGCCATTTTTCAGGCGTGCCTTTTTATAAATCAATGTTTGATTGAAGATCTCCCCCACCAAGTTCTGGCTGTTGGTTTTTCATAGATCAAGCTATGGTGCACAGATGTACTGTACTGGTCCCAGGCTATTAGAGAGACAGGGAGCCTGAGGTATTATCTTTTATTGGGCCAACTTCTGTTGGTGAGAGACAGCCTGACTCACCAATAAAAGTTGGTCCAGTAAAGGGTATTACCTCACTCACCTTGTCTTTAATAAATAAAACTGAATTCTGTGGGGGGAAAAACTGTCACAGCAGATCTGCTGACTGGATATGACACTCTGAGCTAATGAGATGGTGAGTGAGATAATCCTTTTTATTGGACTAGCCTCTGTTGATGAAAGAGACAAGCTTCCGAGCTGACACAAAGCTCTTCATCACCTTGTTTCTCTCGCATCCTGGGGCCAACAAATTCTACAATCTTACAGCCAGTGTCTAGAAAACAGGAGCAGTGCCAGAGGATCTTCGGCTATGTTGTCCCACTCAAGTCATCTCTACTGATACATTGGCTCAAAGACACCAAGTTCCACACATTACCTTCTCCTGAACATCCTCTCTTCCCGAAGGGAGAACCGGGTTCAGCAAGAGCTCTGCCTTGGTAATCGCATGAACCGCTGCGGTCAAAACTATCGCCAGCATTCGACAAATGATTGCCTATTGGGACTGCTAAACATCTTTGTATTACAAAGCGACTTTACTTTGTTAATGTTTGGTGAACACATGGTTCCTGAGGTGACGCTCTGCCAAGACTGTTCACGGATCCTAGAAAAGCCAAGAGCTGTGTATGTCATTCCCTGGCACGGCTCGAACAATGCGCTCTGCATATTGGCACCACTGCAAAAGGCAGCTCCCAAAGGTCAGGTTCTTCCCTCGACACATATGTGGAACTCCCACTGGCATCTGCTGGAGTTACACGAGCCTCCTGAAGAGTAGACAGCTCCGTAGGCACGCAGGGAGCTTAGAAATTTAGGTGCTAGACAGTTCTTTCATGGACTGAAAATGTGCTTACAAAATGTAAATGCACAACATAGGACCAGCTAATTTATAGGTAAAAGGCTTTGTTGAGCTATCTTTGATCTCTCTGTACAAAATGTGGAGAGGGTTAGAATAAAGAGAAACAATTTTAGTAGCTGATTTGAATAAAGTTCTATAATGGAATCAAATCTGGATTGGACTATACTATCCCCCACAATTAGGTCATCTAGCCCAGTGGGGCTGACAGCCTGGCCAGGCTTCTGGGCAAGGCAGGGGAGCCCTGTCTGCACTCTGGAAAAGGGGCGGGGCCTTGGGAGGAAGGGGCGGGGCTGGGACTAGGCAGCTTTCACCCAAAGAGTGCTGCGCCTTGCCCAGGCAGCTTTCAGTGCTGCCTGGAGTGCACTGGATTTGAGAGGTTCAACCTGTAGCTACATCCATGCTAAATACACATGGCTGTCCTAAAACCAAACACCCTCCATCTTGCTTCCCCTGCTGCCCAAGCCCCAAATGGACAATAAAGTTCCCAGTTAGTATCTTATAGAAGCAGTGGCCACAAGAGGAGTCACCTTGGGGAAGTCCATGGTTTCGAATAAGAACCTCCCTTTTAATTATCCCGATTATGGGGCTGTAAACGCAATTCAATCAGTGTTAGGGGGCAGACATGCTGCATTTGTATTAACATAAATGAGTGCTAACGTGACATTGAACTAATCTGATATGACAGCAATTGAGTAATGCTCAGTGATAGATGCTCTATAGCTAAGCTTGCTCTGTACTTTTCCAGAACAGCTTTCAGCACGGCAGAGAAGCTGGCTTGAGCTGGGAAAGGATAGTGATGAATGATGCTCTGAAGTCCTACGGCCCAGCAGCTCATTTCTAGGACACACATGCTCCTGGGAGTCATAGGAGTGAGAAGTAACTTATAAAACCCTTCTGTAAGGGCAAGATTCTATCCTACCCTACGCTTAACACTCTTTATTCAATCTAATTTTGCAAGTAACTAAGATATGGGTTTCCACCCTTTTCCTTGAGGGACTTCTAAACTTTCAGGAAGCTTTGACTGATTTAGCCTCAACTTTTCTTTAATTTGACTGCTTTCCACCCATAATTTCTCCTCGTGCCTGTAAGACTTTGGTGCCAGCCCCCTTCCCAGTGGACTGCTAAATGTTATGTGGAAAATGACCTGTTTCTATGAATTATGACGTGGCGTGTTGCAATTAACCCATACTCCATAGTAGGAACGCAATCTCATGACTCATACAATGTCCCAGAAATTAAAACAACAGACTTATTCCTGATCCTATCAAAATACTATAATTCATAATGTGTCATTTTCCAAATGTAAATTGATTACACCATACGTCCTTCCCTTCTTTGCACTGGGCATCTATAAACTATCTTCTTATAAGCTGTTTGCTGTACACACAACTCTTTCTAGTATCCCTGTGGTCTAACTCAGTAAAATCTCCATAGTGTTACATCGTTAGCCTGCTAACAGCACCACGTTGGACAAAGTGAGATGTGCTGGTTGAATACACAAGGATTCACTTTTACGGTGATTTAATGCAAAAGGGGTCAAATTCACCCTTCCCTATGTATAGGTGGGGGGTGAACCTAGGACTGGGGGAAACAACTCCCCAGCCCCGTGTCTACGACCTGTGGCCCCACACCCTTCAAGACCTAAGCTCCCTAACACACATGGGCAGGCCTCCAAGAGCCATGCTGAAGCAGGAATCAGAGTGTGGGTGGGGCCATGCTTATCAGTTCGGGAAGATGCAGAGCTGCAGCAGGGGTAGGTCCCGGACCCAGCGCAAGCCAGGACTGAGCCAGGCTGCTGACCAGCCTGCTAAAAAATGTATTGGCAAGGAGGACTGGAGCAGCCCCCAACTGCAGGATCCTAGCTAAGAGATTAACCGATTAAACATCCCTAATCAATAAAGCTCCTTCCTAGCTCCTACCTTAATACTAAACTCCTGAGCCCAGACCTGTGTCTTTAATCACAAAACCATCATTCTCACTTAATCATCACACTTCAACAAAAAACCAGGCCTCTAACCTGCGTGAGAGTATTTTCCCAAAATGCCCCGTGCACTGATAGCAAGCACTGATATCATCGGGCCAACTTACTTTAGGAAGCAATGGTAGGGAGTAGGACAAGTGGCAAAACCACAGAATTTAGGAGCCTAGCCCTCTAAGTTGTATTTCTGGCCTCTCTCTCTTTCTCTGCAAGTCACTTACGGTGCCTGTACTTCCATTTCTCTATCTGTAGAATGGAAACAATAATACTTTTGAGCATGCAGGCTCATTGAGCCTTAGTATTTGTAAAGAACTCTGAAACCATTGAACAGAACAAACCATTATATGGGCCTACAGACACTATTGTAATACAGCTAAAGAATGTTTTGTGCTATTATTTATAACACTTTTGGGAGAAAGTATAAACTGACAAGCAGCAAGTCCCCAGGAAGGACTGTGAATTGCTGAATGTGACTAACAGAGGTAGGACTGGTTTTGTCTGTTTTGTTTACAGAACCTCTTGGGAATTCTGTTGCATCTGACATTTTTCAATAATCCGCTGAAATGTCTACCTGAATGGACTCACGTGCACAACCTTGCCAATGGTTGTTGGGTATGACATCATTCCACATAAATAAAGCATTTTGGAGATGAAGATATTATGAATGTGAATGGTGAATTTAATTAAAAATGACTCAGTTGCGTCCTGCAGATGTATAGAGCTGGATGGACGCTATTCAGCCTTCTTTTTTAATAGTTAACCTCCTGCTCATACATGTCAGAAATAAATAATCTACTCCGCACAGAAACAAATCCTCTATAAACAGATGTGTTCTTTACCCTGCTGATCTGTGAATTCTTAAAGTTGTCTCCACTGCTGCCATTAAACTGCCAAATACAAGCAGAAAATGGTGATAAGGGTTCATTTCAATCCTTCATGCAGCATCAGCTTTCAGAAAAGGAGGGGTGTGAGAAAAGTCTGCCTAGACCAATGCATTTTAAATCATCAGTGGGAACGGTTATTGTCAGTAATAAATTGCTGGTAAGCACATCATTGGCACGCAGTTTCCCCAAGTATGAGACAGGCGCTTCAGCATCAGACACTTGTCAGCAAAAGGATGAATGCATCTTGGGAGAGGTACCTACCCCCTGCAGTGAAACAGTCCAGGCGATGGACGCAGAAGTAGCTGGTGATGGCTATTACACACAACAGGAACTGAGAGAAACCAAAAGAACCAGCCAGTGGGGGAGAGGGAAGAAGAGCTAGTGGCAGTGGAAAGCAGAAAGCTGGGAATATCCATGTTTAAGTAATAAAAAAGGCCATTCCTCTCCTATAATTTGCTATTTCAAGCAAGAAAAATGACCAGGGGCAGCGAAGGATGCTACTGTCTGCTTACAAGCCTCTGAGTCTTGTACCTCCCCATGCAGCCATTTGCCTTTGTTGCAGCCCTTATTCCAGCAAGGTGCCTTTTTCTGGCTCAGACATCAAGCAGGGGATGGTCAACACACCAGCAGTGAAAGGGAAGCTGGGTTATCCATAAAGCTGGTGTCTTTCCAAACCAGACCATTTTACACCCCAATCTGTGCAAATCTAGAGGCTCCTCTTAACCCTCCTTTGCAGCTCAGCCCTGCCGAGGCTGGGGAGAAGAGACCCCCAAGGGGGTTAGGAGGCATTCACCAGCCCCCGTAAGCCCGAGGCAAGACCACGGGGCAAATGAGGTGGGAGGAGGATTTCCACAGCAGGGAGGCACTGAGCCTTGCAAGTGACAGCCAAGGAGACTCAGAGCTTGGTCACTAATTGTCTGATGCGGGCAGGGGGCAGCTGTCAGGTGTCTCCCCTCGCTTATATCATGCTGAGCTCACGCATGACAAGGAAACCATCCGTTTCCAGCAAGGCGTCCTGGCACCCCCTCCCCAGCCAGCTTCGGTGAAACCCAGGGGCCTTTTCACCCCCGAGCACCCCCCCTTCCAGCCCAGCCCCGGCTCCCCTTTCCCCGCCGCGCTCGGGAGAAACTCAGTCCCAACTTTCCGCCCCGGATCGCTGCCCCGCACCCTTGGCAGCCCTGCGCTGGGATGCGGGACAGCAGCGGCCCTGCACAGGGGATGCAAGCGGCTGCTGCCCCCTTCCCCACCCCGCAGCCGCTGCAAGCCCCCGGGCAGGGTTTTGCAAATCGGCTCCCCGCTCCCGCCGCCTTTTGTGCGACTGCTCGGTCCCCTCCCCGCCCGCCGGGCGCGGGGCTTGTTTACCTGCCGGCTGCCGCTCTCCCCGGGATGCTTCGCCTCGCGCCTTTGTTGGGCGCGCGCCGGGCCCCGGCTGCAGCAGCGGCGGCGGCACCTTTGCCTGGCCCGCCCCCACGGGGCCTGGGCGAGCTGGTGTAGTGCGTCGCCACGGCAACCCCGGCCGGGGAGAGGGGGGCGCGAGAGCGGCGCTGATTGGGTAGCGGGCGCCTCTGGAAGGGAGGGGGCGGGAGCTGCGGCTGCAGCCCATCGGTTCCCGCAGAGAGACTCCCTCGCAGGCTTTGCTGCTGCTGCTGCTGCTGTGCCGGTAGCCCCCCCTCAGCCAGGCACAGAGCCTGCCCCGGGAAGCCTGCAGCCCCACGGGCCAGGCGGGGGCATGGACACAGCAGAGCACAGACCCCCTGCCTGCTGCGCCTGGGCAAACTCCTACTGACGCGCCCCCTCCCCTCCGCTTAGCCCCCGCCCCGCGCTTTTCTTTTGCAGCTGATTGTGTCGACTTGTTGCATCTTTGCGTCGCCGACTGCGATGCGCCCCGCTTGCCCCGCCCGGGTTATGCCCCTGCACGTCCCGGCAAAGTGCCCCTGGGAGGCTGGGCCTGTGGCGCGTTCGTGCCCTGCCTTGTGTGTGTGTCTGCACTTGTCACCCACTGCCTTCTGCCTGGCCGTACGTCCACGCCCCTGCAGGGCACCAGGGCAGAGCGGCTGTCAGGGGAGGAAAGGGTTGGGATCCCAAGCTGGGTGTAGGGAGGGCAGGGACAGGCGGGAAGAATAGGACATTCCTTGAGGCAGGGTAACAGGTGGGCTAAGAGAGATGGGCAGAGAAGTAAGGAGGAGCAGACGTGAGCCAGGCCAGGAAGGTGATGACAAGACGCTTACTCAGACTCTCCTGCGTGCAGCTCCAGAAGAGGCCGGATAAAGGTGAGGTTGGCTGTTTGGAGCATGTGGTTTCCCCAAGATTTATCTAGCTGACAGGTATAAAATACTGGGCATGCTGGCAACAGCTGGGTTTATCATAATGGGATAAGCCTGCAATTGGCCAGATGCAACTACAAAGTAGCATGGCAACAAGGAAGGTGCATGTTCTTTGGCAGTGAGGCATTAAGAGAGGAAACTGGGTTGTATTGGCTGGAGCAGGGAAATGTGGGGTGTGCGATAAGTAGAGAGAGAAGTTCACATGCATATTATAAACAGACAATGATGTCTTGTTTGTAATGGAGTTAGGGGTTGCACACATGCTACAGTTCTTACCATACGCACATGTACATTGGAAGCTCTGATTAGAATCCTGGTCCTTTAGCAGCAGGCTCCCTATGTTTTTTGTGTATCCAGGCACAAGCGGACAGTATCACACACTCGTAACACAAAGCCAGGACACTACACGCTGACACAGAAAACTTGAACCATGCTGAGTTATTTGGGTGGAAGGAGACTATGAAATTAAGCTCAAGACTTCCTCCCAAAGCCTCTCATCCCCCCATGCATTTTCATGTCATGGCATTCCATCCTCTTGTACTGAACACAATGTCAAGAACAGAAAGTGACCATTCTAGCCGAGGATCCTGTCTACTCGCAGAGGCCAGTACCAGATGCTCCAGAGGAAACAAACAGAACAGGGCAATTTATAGAGTAATTCATCCTCTGTCACGCAGTCTTAGCTTCTGGCAAGTTGGAGATTTAGGGACACCCAGAGTATGAAGTTGTGTTCCTGCCCATCTTGGCTAATAGCCACTGATGGGCCTGTCCACCATGAACTTACCTTATTCTTGTTTTGAACCCAGTGACACTTTTGGCCTTCACAACTTCCCATGGCAACCGTTCCACAGGTTGGCTGTGCATCTGTCACTCCTGAGAATAGCCTCTCTCCATGCTCTTTGGAACCTCCCTCCAGGAAGTTGAAGGCTGCTATCAAATCCCCCCTCACTCTTCTCCTGTGTTGACTAAATGAGCCCAAATCCCTCAGTCTCTCCTCAGGTCATGCGCTTCAGCCCCCTCATCGTTTTGGTTGCCCTCCACCGGACCCTCTTCAGTGCGTCCACATCCTTTCTATGGGGGGGGGGGGAACCCAGAATGCAATACTCCAGATATGGCCTTACCAATGCCGAATAAAGGGGAATAGTAACTTTGCTAGATCTGCTAGAAATGCTCCTCCTAATGCACCCTAATATGCCATTAGTCTTCTTAGCTACAAGGGCACACTGTTGACTCATATCCAGCTTCTCATCCACTGTAATCTCCAGGTCCTTTTCTGCTGAACTACTACTTAGCCAGTCAGTCCCCAGCCTGTAACTGTGCTTGGTATTTTTCCATTCCAAGTGCAGGACTCTGCTCTTGTCCTTGTTGAACCTCATCAGATTTCTTTTGTCCCAATCCTCCAATTTGTCTAGGTCACTCTGGACTCTATCCCTACCCTCCAATTTATCTACCTTTCCCCCTAGCTTATAGTCATCCACAAACTTGCTGAGGGTGCAATCCATCCCCTCATCCAGGTCATTAATAAAGATGTTGAACAAAAGTGGCCCTAGAACCGATCCTTATGGCACTCTGCTAGAAACCGACTGCCAGCCAGACATTGAGCCATTGATCACTACCCATTGAGCCCAACAATCTAGCCAGCTTTCCAGCCACCTTACATTCCATTTATCTAATCCATACTTCCTTAACTTGCTAGGAAAATATTATGGGAGACGGTATCAAAAGCTTTCTAAAGTCAAGGTATATCACATCCACCGACTTCCCCATGTCCACAGAGCCAGTTACCTCATCATAGGTTGGTCAGGCGTGACGTGCCGTTGGTGAATCCATGTTGACTATTCTTGATCACTTTCCCCTCTTCCAAGTGCTTCAAAATGGATTCTTTGAAGATCCCCTCCATGATTCTTCCAGGGACTGAGGTGAGACTGACTAATCTGTCATTCCCTGGGTTGTCCTTCTTCCCTTTTTAAAAGATGGGCACTGCATTTGCCTTTTCCCAATCATCTGGGACCTCTCCCAATCTCCACGAGTTTTCAGAGATAATGGCCAAAGGTTCTGCAATGACATTTGCCAACTCCTTCAGTACTCTTGGATGCATTAAATCAGGACCCATAGATTTGTGCATGTCTAGCTTTTCTAAATAGTTCTTAACCTGTTCTTTCTCTACCAAGGGCTGCCCACCTTCTTCCATGAGAACATAAGAACGGCCATACTGGGTCAGACCAAAGGTCCATCTAGCCCAGTATCCTGTCTGCCGACCAGGTGCCCCAGAGAGGTTGGACTGAAGACAATGATCAAATGATTTGTCTCCTGCCATCCCTCTCCAGCCTCTGACAAACAGAGGCCAAGGACACCATTTTATCCCCGGGCTAATGCCTTTTATGGCTATGGGAAATAGCCTTTCCCATACTGTGTTGCCTAGTGCAGTAGTCTGGGAGCTGATCTTGTCCATGAAGACAGAGGCAAGGAAAGCATTGAGTACTTCAGCTTTTCCCACGTCATCTGTCACTAGGTAAGGGCTCCACACCCTCTCTGATCACCCTCTTATTGCTAACATCTTTCTTGTTACCCTTCACATCACTTGCTAGCTGCAGTTCTAATTGTGCTTTCTCCTCCCTGATAACTCCCCTGCATTCTCAAACAATATGTTTATACTCTTCCCTAGTCATCTGTCCAAGTTTCCACCTCATGTAAGCTTTCCTTTTGTATTTAAGCACACCAAGGATTTATAGACTCATAGACGCCAAGGTCAGAAGGGATCATTATGATCATGTAGTCTGACCCCCTGCACAGTGCAGGCCACAAAATTTCACCCACCCCTCCTAGAATAATCCTCTCACCTATATCTCAGATATTGAAGCCTTCAAATACTTTGAAGACCCCAAGATGCAGAGATCCTCTAGCTGTGATCTGTACCCCATGCTACAGAGGAAGGCGAAAAACCTCCAGGGCCTCTGCCAATCTACCCTGGAGGAAAATTCCTTCCCGACCCCAAATATGGCGATCAGCTAAACCCTGAGCATGTGGGCAAGACTCATCAGCCAGACACCCAGAAAGTTCTCTATAGTAACTCCTATCATCCCTCCATTGACCTATTTCCCACTGATAATGAATGGTCAATTAGATACCAAGATCCTGTTATCTCATCAAACCATCCCCTTCATAAACCCATCTAGTTTAATCTTGAAACCAGATAGATCTTTTGCCCCCACTACTTCCCTTGGCAAGCTGGTTGCTTACCACATTTATTTTTCTTACTGCGCATTAGGATGGTTTGTTCCTGTGCCTTTAATAAGTGTTCTTTAAAATACAGCCAGTTCTCCTGGATTTCTTTCCCCCTCATATTAGCATCCCAGGGGATCCTGCCCATCAGTTCTCTGAGGGAGTCAAATTCTGCTTTTCTGAAGTCCAGGGTATGTATCTATTGCCGAATTCAGGAGTTCTCCAATTTCATTGCACCACAATCCCTTCTGACAGCAGAAATTATGACGTGACCCCAGGAAGAAGCACTGAAGCATGAGCCCACCTGAGTCTCATTGCCCTGGATGAGGGAGCCAAAGCTGAAGCACTTGTAGCCTGAGCCCCACTGCCAAAGGTGGAACAGCTCAGAGTTTGGCCCTGACCTCAGCAATCTAACACCAGTGGGTTGTGACCCATTTTGGGGTCCCACTCTTTGAGAACGGCTGGTCTAATGATTCCTAACATTCCCTTTGCTTTTGTAGCTTCTGCTGCACACTGAGCCGATGTTTTCCAGCAGCTGTCCATGATGACTCCAAAATCTCTTTCTTGAATTGTAACAGCTCATTTAAACCCAATTGCTTTGTAGTCATCTCTCATCATTACGCTCATTTCCCATTTGTAGTGCCCCCTTCCACCCACAACTATAATGAGGGAGCACTATAGTGTCAGCTGGGCTCATGGAGAAGAACATAGCTGCTTGAGAGAGAGGACGCTCAGCCATCCCACTGGGTACAAACCAGTTTGAGACCCAGTAAAGATCCTTCTGTAAAGGAGTGAATCTCCCCCATTGCCACTCTCCTTTCACTAAGAAGCCTATGAATGATATGGAAAAGCACAGCAGGGGGGTTTCCTTCCATGTTACTGGGTAGCTAAGTGATTTCACTCTTGTCACACTCTTACGCCTATTCGACCATGCACACTGGATGGTAGGATAGACCTGGCAGTCGCCAGCTGCAGCTGAGGCCGCCCTGGTTTTGTTGTTAGAGTTATAAATGCATGGAGAGAAGAAGTAAATTGTCATGTAGTTCAAGTTCTCCTTTCCTTAGGGAGAGAAACACCCCAGCATACCCCCACCCCAATATAGTCGGTGTCATGGGCATCCAACCCAAATTTGCCAGGAAACTCCCAGGTTTCATAGGGTCTGTCTTATACTCCCAAAACTGCAGGACATTTCTAACCTCATTTATTTTGAAAGTCAGGATATACAAACTCACGTAGGAGGGAAAATAGCGAAGAAACCTACCACAATAGCATTTAGTTTTAACAAGGGGGGAAATGACAGGGCTAGTTTAAATGAAAGCTAAAAAGAACAGTCACAAACTCCGGTCATTTGAAGAAGTGGGCTGTGCCCACGAAAGCTCATGATACCATCTAGATGTTTTGTTAGTCTATAAAGTGCTATCAGACCATTTGTTGTTTGTTAAGTTTATCCTATACAGACGAACTGGGCTACCCCTGGAAGCTTCAGTCACAAAAGTGAAATTCCTGCAAGCTGCATGGAAACTTATAATAGAGGCTCAAACTATATATCCCCAAATACTAGTTCTTAATTAAATAGAAAACCAAAAATATGTCACCATGACTAAAACAGAGTAAAAGAGGTGGTTAGAGACAAAAACATATCTTTTTAAGAAATTGGAAGTCAAATCCTACCGAGGAAAATAGATAGGGACATAAACTCTGGCAACTCAAATGTAAACATAAAACTAGGCAAACCAAGAAAGACTCTGAAGACACAAAAAGACACAAAAACTAACTGCATTTTTTTTTATTTTGCTACATGCAGGAGAAGCCGGAAATTTACCAATCAGTGGGGCCAATGGACAATCAAGGTGCTCAAGGAACACTGAAAGAAGACTAGGCTGTCTTTACAGAGATCATCTAGTTCAGTCTCCTGCACTCCTGGTATGACTATGATTTAACTTAATCATCCCTTACTGCTATTTGCCTATCCTGTTCCTATAGCCTCCAATGATGGAGGGTACATAATCTCCCTAGGCAATTTGTTCCAGTGCTTAACTATGCTGACAGGAAGTTGTTCCTAATGTCCAACCTAAGCCTCCCTTTCTGCAATTTAAATCCATTGGCTTCTTGTCCTAGCTTCAGAAATGAGCAATTTTCTCCCTCTTTGTAACAACCATTTATGTACTTGAAAACTATTACCCTTCCCTTCCCTCTCAGTCTTCTCTTCTCCAGATTAAACAGTTTTTCCCAGTTTTCCCTTATATGTAATGTTTTTTAGACCTTTAATCATTTTTGCTGCTCTCTTCTGGACTTCTTCCAATTTGCCCACATCTTTCCTGTAATGTGGCTCCCAGAACTGGACACAGTACTCCATCTGAAGACTTATCAGTGCAGAGTAGAGCAAAAGAATCACTTCTTGTGTCTTGCTTACAACATTCCTGCTAATACATTTGAGAGTGATGTTTGGGTTTTTGCTATAGTGTTACACTGCTGACTCATATTTAGCTTGTGACCCACTGTAAATCCCAGATCCTTTTCTTCAGTACTCCTTCCTTCCTAAGCAGAGTATTCTTGTCTTTATTGAACTTCATCCTATTTACTTAGACCATTTCTCCAGTTTGTCCAAACAACTGTGAATTTTAATCCAATCCTCCAAAGTACTTGCAACCCCTTTCAGCTTGGTATCGTCTCCAAACTTTTACCGGTATAAGTGTTTTTGCTATGCCATTATCTAAATAATTATGTAGATATTGAACAGAACCCAGGATCAATCCTTGTATGCCCTTCCAGTTTGACTGTGACCACTGATAACGACTCTCTGAGAATGGTTTTCCAACCAGTTACGCACCCACCTTACAGTAGCTCCACCTACACTGTATTCCACTTGTTTGTTTATGAGGTTTCAAAACTGATTAAGAGCTTTAATAAAGTCAAGATATACATCTACCTCTTACCCCTCCATCCATAAAGCTTGTTAGAGGCGAGGGAGATTCTCACACTTGAACCATTCTTTGTAAGTAACAAATATGAAGAACTGTACCTGATTGAGGTGCCAGTAGAAAAGGTTTTGGAACAAATTGATTAATAAATCACCAGGATCAGATGATATTCACCCAAGAGTTCTAAGGAACTCAAATAAGAAATAGCAGAACTAATAACTATGGTATATAACCTGTTGCTTAAATCAGCCTCTGTACCAGATGACTGGAGGATAGCTAATGTGATGCAATTTTTTTTAAAAGGCCCAAATATGATCCTGGCAATTATAAGCCTGTAAGCCTAACATCAGTATCAGGAAAATTGGTTGAAACTATAGTAAAGAACAGAATTATCAGACAAATCAACGAACATGACTTTTGTAAAGGAAAATCATGCCTCATCAATTGATAAGTATTCTTTGAGGCTGTCAACAAGCATGTGGACAAGGGAGATCCAGTGTATATAGTGTACTTGGACTTTCAGGAAGCCTTTGATGAGGTCCCTCACCAAAAGCTTGCAGTCATGGGATAAGAGGGAAGTTCTTCTGGATCAGTAACTAGTTAAAAGATGGGAAACAGAAGGTAGGAAGAAATGGCTAGTTTTCATAATGGAGAGAGGTAAATAGCAAGGTCCCTCAAGGATCTGTACCATGACAAGTGCTGTTCAACATGTTCATAAGTGATTTAGAAAAAGGCAGGAAAGTTTCGTGATTATACCAAATTACTCAAGAGAGTTAAATCCAAAGCTGACTGCAGAGAGTTACAAAGGGATCTCACACAGCTGAGTGAATGTACAAGAAAATGGCAGGTGAAATTCAGCATTGATAAATGCAAAGTAACATGCTTTGGAAAACGTAATCCTAATTATAGTGAAAACATCTGCTCCGTGTGCAGTGGCAGTGAAAAAAGCTACCAGAATGTTAGGAAACTTTTAAGAAAGGGATAGAGAATAGTCATTATACAGTTCTGGTCATTCCATCTCAAAAACGATGTATTAGTATTGGAAATAGTACAAAACGGTACATGACTGGAGCACTGCCATGGAAGGGTATAAACTGTTCAGGAGGGACAGGTGGGGGAGAAAAGGAGGAGGAGTTGCACTGTATGTAAGAGAGAAGTATGATTGCTCAGAACTCCAGTACAAAGCAGAAGAAAAGCCTGTTGAGAGTCTTTGGGTTAAGTTTAGAGGCGGGAGCAATGGGTGATGTTGTGGTTGGGGTCTCCTATAGACCACCAGATTAGGTGGAGGAGGTAGATAAGGCGTTCCTCAGTGTCAGGGGGTCCGCACCCCCGTGCGCCTCAGTGCCCCCTGACTGTCTTCATATAGCCCATCTCAGGGCAGAATACAGTCTGTATGGGTTGCTCATCATAGGCAGCTGGGCTTATCTCCGTGGCCCCGCTTACCTAAGCCAGGCTGCCACCTGTCTCCACGCCCAGGCCTTTCCTCCGGCCCCTCATCAGGGTAGCCTTAGCTGGCCTTCTCCCAGCTCTAGCTGGCTAGCCCCAGCAGGTCTCCCTCCTGGGAACTCCTGCTTCCTCCACAGCCAGCCCCTCACTGGCCTCTCTCCCCTCTTGAGCAACCTGGGCTTCTCTATATATACACACACACAAGCCAGCTGTGCTCCTGCTCGCCCTAACGGGTTCAGCCGGCTTCTCTCAGCCATGCATGCATTCCTGGATCTTTGCCAGCTGGGCTCTCCCCTGCCCTAATAGGTTCAGCTGGCTTCTACCAGCCATTCGTGCAGTTCTGGATCTTTGCCAGCTGGGCCCTCTCTAGCCCTAATTAGCTCCCGCTGGCCTTCTCTCTGCTAGCCCCGGCTCCTGGCCGGAGTCCGAGTATTAAAGGGCCAGTGCAGGGCAGGCGCCCTGTCACACACCTTCCCCTTCGGACCGAGCTTCCCTTCTTCGGCCGGCCTCCGCCCGGCCTCTCCTATGCCCTCACTCGGGGTCTGGTTTCTCCTCCTGGCCCCACCACCGCCAGGTCTGCCCTCGCTGCCTCAGAGCACGCCCCACAATGTCGGAGTGTGGGCCGGTGCACTCCCCAGAGGGCCACCCCGTCAATGTTAGTGTGGGGCGGCAATGCCCCATCGCTCACCCCCTTTTCCAACACTCCAGCCCTTCCCGCCAGCTCGTTAGTCCCTATGGACCTAGAAAAAAAGTCGGCGTTGTTATGAGCTTTCTGTGGCAGACCTCAAACTTATATGGTTGTAAGGCCAAATACCACCTCATAATCCTAGGGTTGGTCTCCTTCATTGTCTGCAGCCATCGTAAGGGCGCATGGTCCGTTACTAATGTGAACGTTCCCCCTAGCAGGTAATAGCGCAGGGTCTCTATCGCCCACTTAGCTGCTAGGGCCTCCTTTTCAATCGTGGCATACTGTTGTTCCCGTGGGAGTAATTTTCTACTTAAATACAGGATGGGGTGTTCCTCCCCTTCCTGCTCCTGCGACAGTACAGCTCCGATCCCTCTATCTGACGCATCTGTCTGTACTACAAACGGTTTTGTAAAATCGGGTTGATGGAGAACCGGTGACTGCGTCAGTTGGTATTTTAACGTCCTAAACGCATTTTCGCACTGCGGGGTCCACTGGACTCTTTGGGGTCTTGTATTCTGGGTCAGATCTGTCAAGGGTGCTGCAATCGTGGCGAAATGGGGTATAAATCTCCGGTAATATCCGGCTAGACCCAGAAACTGGCGGACTTGCCTTTTTGTGGTGGGGGCTTTATAATCTCGCAGGGCTTGCACCTTGTCCACCTGGGGTTTTATCCTTCCCCGTCCCACCCGGTAGCCTAGGTAGGACACCTCTCTTTGTCCAAAATGGCACTTACTTGGGTTAGCCGTGAGCTTGGCCGTGGCCAGTGCCCCAAGGACCGCCTTCAAATGCCGCAGATGTTCCGTCCAGGTTTCACTAAAAATGACAATGTCATCAATGTATGCGGCCGCATACTCACGGTGTTCCTGTAGTACCCTGTCCATTAGCCTCTGGAACGTCGCTGCCGCCCCATTCAATCCGAAAGGCATGGTGTTGAATTGGAACAGGCCAAAAGGCGTGGCAAACGCAGTCTTGCTCTCTGAGGCGGGTGTCAGGGGAATCTGCCAGTAGCCTTTGGTTAGGTCTAGCGTAGATATGTAGTGGGCCTTGCCCAGCCGCTCCAGCAGTTCGTTTACTCGTGGCATCGGATATGCATCAAATCGCGAGATTGCATTAATCTTCCGAAAGTCTATGCAAAATCGTATAGTGCCGTCGGGTTTAGGCACCAATACAATGGGGCTACGCCACTCACTCTTAGATTCTCTGATCACCCCCATTCGCAGCATCCGCTGCAGCTCTTCCTGAACTGGTCTCCACATTTTCCGGGGCAGGGGTCGTATGTGGTCCCGGATCTTCTTACCTGGGGTTGTCGCAATGTGGTGACTCATCAAGGGGGTCTTACCCGGTTGTGTGGTTAGGACCTGGTCAAAATCCCGAAGGAGGGAGTTCAGCTCCTTCTGCTGTTCTTCCGTCAGTTCGGCCCCAATGTGCGCTGTCCCTTCTGCCTTCAAGTCGCCTCCCCAGGGTCCTAGTTCCGGTTCTGGTGGCTGTAAGGTAATAAGCATACCCTCTCGGGCGTTCCACTTCTTTAGTAAATTGACGTGATAAATTTGTTTGTCCTTTCGTTTTCCCGATAATTTGATTTCATAATCCACTGGGCCTACCTGCCGTAGAACCTCAAAGGGCCCTTGCCATTTGGCCAACAATTTTGAGTCTGGCGCCGGTAATAGCAGGAGTACCCTGTCCCCCGGTTGGAATGTCCTGGGTTTGGCGCCCCTGTCATAATACTGGGCTTGCTTATTTTGGGCCTGAAGGAGGTTCTCCCTAGCTAGCTCCCCTACGGTCCGGAGTCGCCTTTGCAAGTCCAAGATATAGGGCACTGTACCCGTCACCCTGGAATCCTGTTCCTCCCAGTTCTCCCGCAATAAGTCCAGGATCCCCCGGGGTTGGCGGCCGTAAAGCAACTCAAATGGAGAGAATCCCGTTGAGGCTTGTGGCACCTCTCGTACCGCAAACAACAGTGCCGGTAGTAATAAGTCCCAATCCTTTGGGTCGAGCTCCACAAACCGCCGCAACATACTTTTTAATGTCTTATTGAAACGTTCAACAAGTCCATCTGTTTGCGGGTGGTAAACTGAGGTACGCAGGGTCTTAATGTTTAAGAGGCGGCAAAGCTCCGCCATCAGTTTGGAAGTCACATTGGTCCCTTGGTCAGTTAGTATCTCCCTGGGGAGTCCCACCCGGGAGAATACCTGTACCAATTCACGTGCCAGCGTCGCCGCCAGCGTGTTCTTAAGGGGGACCGCCTCAGGGTATCGGGTGGCATAGTCGATTATGACCAGTATATACTGGTGCCCCCGTCGGGACCTCTCCAGGGGACCTACCAGATCTAAAGCCACCCTGTCAAATGGCACCTCCACCACGGGAAGAGGGACTAGAGGGGCTTTTGGCACTCCTCCCTGAGCCGTCCGTTGGCATTCAGGGCAGGACTCACAGAAGTCTCTGACCTCTTTATAAATCCCCGGCCAAAAGAACCGCTGCATTATGCGTTGTAGGGTCTTCTCTCGCCCCAAATGTCCAGCCCAGGGGTTCGCATGTGCTAGGTCTAATACCTGCCTCCGATACCGAGCGGGAACCAACAACTGGCTAACCTCTGTCTGCCCGTCGGTCGACCGGGCAATCCGGTATAGTCGATCGGCTCTTACCTCGAAACGCGGTGCGGGTCGAACAGCTGCCCCCGTGCTGGGGTCCCCAGTCTCTCTTGCCCCTTGTTCCCAGGCATGGGTTAAGGAGGGATCTTCCCGTTGGTCTCTCATGAAGTCCTCATCCCCTCCTATTTCCTCCGAACTGAGGATTTTCTCCGGGCACGGTTCCTCCTCGGGACCTTGGGGTGCTCCCCTTTCCCGGTCTTCCGTCTCTGCTGGTGATGGTGGCCCCTGCTTCTCCCAGTCTCGCAGGATGCGTCTGAAACCCGGCCAGTCCCGGCCCAGTAGCACTGGGTACACCAGCTTTGGGGCCAACGCTACCCTGCAGATCACCTCATCTACCCCATCCGACAACCGGACCCAGCCCGTGGGGTAGGTGCTAACATCCCCATGGATGCATTGCATTGATATGGATCCCCCGGCCGCTTCCCACTCTGGGACCAGCTCGGATCGTACCATTGTCTGGCTGCACCCCGAATCTACCATGGCGGTCACTGGCCTCCCCTCTAGCCATACCTGTCGGGTGATCTTTGTCCCGTCCCGCAGTCTTGCCCGTAGGTCAGCAGCCATCACCTGTCCATACGCACCCTCTGTGTGGGGGTCGTACCTTCGCTGGCCGCTTGATGGTCCCCGCCCCTCACGCTGCGGGGTAGGACCCCAGTCTGGGCTCCCTTGCGCGTTGGTTTCGCCAGGGTCCAAACCGCCTTCCGCCCGTCTCCTAATTTCTCTTACCATCCCGGGTCGGTGGTTCTGAGTCCTTTCCCTGGCGGTTGGTTGCCACCACCTTCCCCAGGTTCTCTCAGGGCACAACCTCCGAATGTGGCCCGGCTTCCCGCAGGCCCAACATGTCCGCGCCTCCCCTGTTGTCTTCACAGGGGCTGCTCTCCCTTTATCCCTATTAGCTGGGGGGGGCCTCCTGGCTCCCACCCCGTAGGGGCACTCCCTCCTCAGGTGTCCCCTGTGCCCACAGGCAAAACAAGTTCTCAGGCGTGGCCCCTGCCCCCAACGCTTGGAGCCTGGTTGGCTATGGAGCTCGAGGTCACCCTTTTGTCGTGGCCTGCTCCCCTTTTCCCATGGCCCCGCCTGTAGGGCCTCCCAGGCCCTCCAATACTTATTCATCATCCACTTTTTTTTTTTTCCCAACTCCCCGTTCCAGTCCTGTGGTCTACCGACCACTATTTACTCGCAATAAACCCCTTTCTGTCAGGGTGGGGTTATAGTACCCACATTCTCCACCATCTGTCAGGGGGTCCACACCCCCGTGCGCCTCAGTGCCCCCTGACTGTCTTCATATAGCCCATCTCAGGGCAGAATACAGTCTGTATGGGTTGCTCATCATAGGCAGCTGGGCTTATCTCCGTGGCCCCGCTTACCTAAGCCAGGCTGCCACCTGTCTCCACGCCCAGGCCTTTCCTCCGGCCCCTCATCAGGGTAGCCTTAGCTGGCCTTCTCCCAGCTCTAGCTGGCTAGCCCCAGCAGGTCTCCCTCCTGGGAACTCCTGCTTCCTCCACAGCCAGCCCCTCACTGGCCTCTCTCCCCTCTTGAGCAACCTGGGCTTCTCTATATATACACACACACAAGCCAGCTGTGCTCCTGCTCGCCCTAACGGGTTCAGCCGGCTTCTCTCAGCCATGCATGCATTCCTGGATCTTTGCCAGCTGGGCTCTCCCCTGCCCTAATAGGTTCAGCTGGCTTCTACCAGCCATTCGTGCAGTTCTGGATCTTTGCCAGCTGGGCCCTCTCTAGCCCTAATTAGCTCCCGCTGGCCTTCTCTCTGCTAGCCCTGGCTCCGGGCCGGAGTCCGAGTATTAAAGGGCCAGTGCAGGGCAGGCGCCCTGTCACACTCAGATAGCCAACAGAAGCTTCCAGATCACGGGCCCTGGTTCTCATGGGGGACTTTAATCACCCTGATATCTGTTGGGAGACTAATACAGCAGTGTATAGACAATCCAGGAAATTTTTGGAGAATGTTGGGGATAACTTCCTGGTACAAGTGCTGAAGGAACAAACCAGGGGCCATGTGCAGCTTGACCTGCTGCTCACAAACGGGGGATTTAGCAGGGGAAATAGATGTAGGTGGCAACCTGAGCAGCAGTGATCATGAGATGGTTGATTTCAGCATTCTGAACAAAGGAAGAAAGGAGAGCAGCAAAATACACACCCTGGATTTCAGAGAAGCAGACTTTGACTCCCTCAGAGAACTGATGGGCAGGATCCCCTGGGATGCTAACATGAAGGGGGAAAGGAGTGCAAGAGAACTGGCTGTATTTTAAAGAAGCTTTATTGAAAAAACACAGGAACAAACCATCCCAATATGCAGTAAGAAAAGCAAATGTGATAGGTGACCAGCTTGGCTTAGCAGTGAAATCCTTGGTGAGCTTAAACACAAAAGGGCAGCTTACAAGAAGTGGAAACTTAGACAGATGACAAGGAAAGAGTATAAATATATTGCTCAAGAATGCAGGGGTGTAATCAGGAAGGCCAAAGTGCAACTGGAATTGCAGCTAGCAAGGGATCTGCAGGGTAACAAAAATGGTTTCTACAGGAGCGTTAGCAATAAGAGGGTGATCGGAGTGGGTGTGGGACCCTTACTGGATGAGGGACGTAACCTAGTGAGAGATGATGTGGGAAAAGGTGAAGTAACTTGATGCTTTTTTTGCCTCTGTCTTCACAGCCAAGGTCAGCTCCTAGACTACTGCACTAGGCAACGCAGTATGGGAAATAGGTAGGCAGCCCTTGGTGGAGAAAGACCAGGTTAAGACGTATTTAGAAAAGATGGACATACAGAAATCCAAGGGGCGGATCTAATGCATCCAAGGGTACTGAGGGAGTTGGCAGATGTCATTGCAGAGCCATTGGCCATTATCTTTGAAAACTTGTGGGGATCGGGGGAGGTCCCAGATGACTGGAAAAAGGCAAATGCAGTGCCCATCTTTAAAAAAGGAAGAAGGGCAATTCAGGGAAGTACAGATCAGTCAGTCTCACCTCAATCCCCAGAAAAATCACGGAGGGGATCCCCAAGTAATCCATTTTGGAGCACCTGGAAGAGAGGAAAGTGATCAGGAACAGTCAGCATGGATTCACCAAGGTAAGTTGTGCCTGACCAATCTGATTGCCTTCTATGACAAGATAACTGGCTCTGTGGACAGGGGGATGCAGTGGACATGATATATCTTGATTTTAGCAAAGCTAAAGCTTTGCTTCTCTCCTTTCTTCCTTTGCTACAGTTTCCCATAGTATTCTTGTCAGCAAGTTAAGGGAGTATGGATTGGATAAATGGACTGTAAGGTGGACAGAAAGCTGGCTAGATTGTCGGGCTCAATGAGTAGTGATCAACTGCTCGATGTCTGCTTGGCAGTCAGTATAAAGCAGAATGCCCCAGATAAGGATCTTAAGGAATGGGTATTTTGCTAATCATGCTAATTTTGCTAATCGATACAATTTGTATCAACTACACGATTAGTCAATAAGGGGAAGCTCCTTCCGGGACTGCTGCGCCTCTGCATTTTAAATGTAGTAGGAACCCAGTGGCTCTTACTGCATTTAAAATGACAAGGTGCAGCGATCCCGGACCCATGCGAGTTGAGACTGCTCAGTCCCGGCTTGCGCCAGGTCCAGCAACCCTTGTTTGTGGTGGCCCAGCTGGCCACAGGCAGCCCAGACCGCTGTGAACAGGGGCTGCTTCACAGCAGCTTCCCCTAAGTCCCCCTCCACTGACTCTGAGAGAGGTAGCAGGGGGAGGCGGGGAGGGAGGGAGCAGGTGGCACTGCAGAGATGGTGCTGGGGGAACTGGCTTTTAAGCTGGCTCCTCCCAGCACCAGCTCCTGTTTCTTCCCCCCTTGCTGCCTCTCATACAGAGGCAGCAAGCAGGGGGAAGTGAGTAGTCAATTACTCGCTTACATCTGTACCCCCAGGGATCTCTTTGTAGGGCCAGTTTTGTTCAATATCTTTATTAGTGACCTAGATGAGGGGATGGATTGCACCCTCAGCAATTCTCAGATGATTCTAAGCTAGGGGGAGAGGTAGATACGCTGGAGGGCAGGGATAGGGTCCAGAGTGACCTGGACAGATTAGAGGATGGGGCCAAAAGAAATCTGAAGAGGTTCAACAAGGACAAGTGCAGAGTCCTGCACCTGGGACGAAAGAATCCCAAGCATTGTTACAGGCTGGGGACCAACTGACTAAGCAGCAGTTTAGCAGAAAAAGACCTGGAGATTACAGTAGATGAGAAGCTGGATATGAGTCAACAATGTGCCTTTGTGATTGGTAGTGCCGCGCACTCCTGGCAGGGCAGGAGAAGACTTCACGCGCTCCCCCGCCCCCAAACCCTGATTGGTCCCTGGGCAAAAATTATTGCCCACCCCGAGTTATAGTGATGTAGTGACAGCCTTCAGATGTTTCAGTGCATTGCAACTCAGAGAGAGTAATTTTTTGCTCTCAGTAGTCTGTCCAATTCTCATATGAAGTCAATGGAAAGACTGCCAGTGCTTGCAATGGGAATTGGATCAGGTCTGTAGAGGGGCTTCCACTGAAGGATCTCAAGCTCTGTACAAACAGTAATGAATTATCACGGATCTGCACTGTTTACTGAGCCACATTCTGATTCTATAAATGACTTTTGGGGGATATCCTTTCTCTTCACAGTCGCCTGTGAGATAGGTGGTAGGAGTCCCATTTTACAGATGAAGAAACTGAGGCTATGTCTAGACTGCAGGCTTCTTTCCGAAGAAATTTTTTCAGAAGAGATCTTCCAAAGAAACTTCTTCTGAAAGAGAGCATCCACACTGCCAAAGCACATTGAAAAAGCAATCTGCTTTTTCGAAAGAGAGTCCACACTGAATGGATGCTGTCTCATGTTTAAGATGTGATTACTAGGAACAGATTGGCCACCACGCCTTTACCCCCAGCGTGCCCCATGACAGTAGGTCTGAAAAGGCCAAGAGCCTGAGCTTGACTGAATGGAAACACCTTGAGCCACTACCTGTTTCTCTCTTAGAGCCGAGCCTCCTGTTGTCTATAAAGTTTAATTATAGGAGACGCTGCTGCCAAACAGAAATTCAGCTGTTTGTGTAAACAGTTAACTGTCCTCAGTTACAGCAGCCAGTGGAGTAGGGCACCTTGCCAATGGTTGGATGAAGAGATCCATGTGCATCTTTCTCTCCTTTTGTTGCCGTTTCCCTGCTCTGTTACTCACCTCAGGCACCTTCCGCAGATGAATGGCCATTGTTTATTATTCTGCTAATTTGTATCCTTCAGAAGGGAAGAACTTTTGTTGCTGTTTACGCTGTAGCAATAACGCACCCATAACACTTTACTTAATAAAGGGAAAACAACAAAACCACAGGACACATTGTTCCAATTTATCACAGCAATGGAAACCTGCAATTCAGCTAAAACGCCCCCACAGGCCAGCTTAGTCCACATCAATATTTAATGGTGACCAGATCTCTGACTCCTCTGTGCAGCACCCTCCCCCTTTCTCACTTCCTAACATGCCTTGCATGCTACAACCACTGTCTGTTACATCCTCAAAGCATATTACCAAATTAACTCCTTAGTCTTGCTTGAGAGCTAGACAGACAAGTCATTTCACCTCAGCTTCCATTTCCCCAAAATCATTGAATCTGTGCAAGGCTCAGATACTCTGGGTCTCCTGCTTTTCTTTCCTCTCTTCACCTCTTGCCAGAATTGTGAACAACAAACCCCACTAAGTAAGAGCCAACAGGCCATGTACAAACGTATTCTAAACACAAAACTCCTCTTACGGCCATTGCAATTCCTCTCCCTCTAAATAGTCCGGCAGACAGCTCAGCAATGCACAGAATCTACTCTAGGTCCAGAGAGTTGGGCTGCTTGGCCATTTCTAAGTGACTTACACTTATGATATTCCAAATGGCCACCTTCTTGAGACATTTTGGGTTGGGCTTTGAGAACAACTGGCTGACCACTCACAACAACAATCTGAAATCCATATGAGCTACAGGGACTTACCTAAATCCAGTTCTGAGACACCCGGAAATTTGGAATGAAACCAGTTCTAGTTTCTAGCCCATCTCTTGGAAGTTTCAACACCCAAACGTCTCTCTAGCTGTCAGTTGGGCTGGATTTTCCTGGTTACTTTCTGCTGAGTTTCGTTCTGGCTCAGTTTTGCTTTTATCAAAACATGGTGCTGGAAGCAGAAAGAAATGAGGCTGAGTTAAGGGCTTCCACAGCCATCGAAGGGCATGGGGTAGGTTGTTTGGCATAGTAGTAATGGGCTTATATGGCTTTTCAGCTACAGGTTCAAAGCTGCTAGCAGCTGGTCAGTGCTGTCTGGGAAATGAATTGTTGCTATTAGTCCAGTAACTAGTGAACAAGTGTCTGTACCCTGTAAAACACTGTGATGGTTAGTACCAGCTGGCTCCTGATTGGCTGTTATTGTGAGAAGCCTCAATAGGTCTTGGAGATTACACTCTGCTGGAAGGCAATGTGTCCTAGTGAATAGGCCCCCTAGACAGGGGTCTAGAAGATGTGGGTTCTGTTCCTGGTTCTGTCATTAGCCTGGTGAGAGACCTTGGGTAAGTTGTTTTCAGCTCCCTGTGCCTCAGTTTGCCTGCCTGTAAATCAGGAATAATGACACTAACCACCCTCTGTAAAGTGGCCTTTTGTTTTAACATTAATTATTATTGCACGGGTGGGGTGGGGAGGTTTGCATTGCTGTGCTTGGTCTGTTGCTAAATAATCCTGGAGGCTGAATTCCTCTGACAAAGCAGCCCCTTGGCGCTAAACACGCTTAAAAAAATCCATTATCCAGCAAATTGCATATTACAAAGGGGGTGGGGAGCGCATAGTCCACTTCAGTGGCAGCTAGTGGCAGAGGCCATTAGCATTACAATAAATGGCTTTTTGGTGAGACAGCTCTATAATTCACTTGGCGTTTAACACTGGCCCGGGAGCTCATCTCTGTACATGAAAGACATTACGCAGATCACCTTCTTGCCCATATCTGTGATAAAGGGCTGCCGTAATGAGGATAATTAGGAGGATTTAAACATACAGCAGAGGCCACTGCACTGCAGCAGCAACTCACAATGCGTTGGATAATGGACTGCACAGTGCAGACGGTCCAATAGTGAACTCAGGAAGCCTCTACATTTCTATTTTGGGGGGAGTAAACAGCTTATCTACTGCATTTCGGCTCCAGACCGCAGGGACACCTCTCTCTGTAAGAGCTCTGTAGATCTGAGGAAGCCTGCTGGGGGGAGGGCAGTAGCTGTGAGTGGGGGCATGTCTCCACTAGGACATTATTTCAAAATAAATAAATTTGAAGTAACTCCTGAAATAAGAAAATCGAAATAGATGTTATTCCCCGAGGAAAGCAAGAGTACAAATTTCAAAATAGCCAGCCCGTTATTTCAAAATAACGGGCTTGGTAGTGTGGACGCTCTGCTTGATATTTTGAAATAACTCCTTAGTGTAGTCCAGGGCTGGATTTCCTATTCTGTGAGCTACTGCTGATTTCTCTATTTTCTTAATGATTACACCCAGGGGTACTCAATTATTTTTTGTCACAGTCCAAATTTCTTGGACAAGGAGGTATTGTCAAGGCCAGACACCGGATTAAAAACCACAAACCCAACAACAAGACTGATAATATTAAGTAAATAAAAAGATGTCACAGTCTGTTCAAAAGCATCTTGTGGTCTGGGATTGGCCCACGGTCCACCTATTGACTACCCCTGCGAGGCACTTTGTTAATGTACTGTCATAACAATGCTGTACAGACCAATGTGTTATTCAAGAGGAATGAACCAATGAATTGGTAAATGTTTTAATAGATGTGACTAATAAGGATGGGATGGAACCAGCCAGCTCTTTGGCCTCCAAACCAGAATTATTGTTGAAAATCAAAGACTTCTTCAACTTGATAACTAGCTAAGAATGAATATTAGTGTGCTGAATATATTTGCATTGGTAACTTGGGCTGAGCATTACCGGAGCCTGGCCTCTTTGCCCCGTCTTGTTTTTACTCAACTGTACCAGCATTAATAAGAACCTTTGAAATTGTAAGGAGCGGGGAAAGTCTATACTGAACTGATGTGGCTTCCCACATGATTGTTTGTTTGACGGGTGCCTATTTTGTAATGCTGTGCTCTGTCTTGTACAAGGCGGGATAAGACTAAACCTTTTCTTTTCTTTTAAAGCAACATTTGATTCAAAGCTTTTAAAAAATAATTTCTCTTGCTCATAAGAAGGGTGTGATCTTGCACCTGTTAGAGTAATAGGAAATGTTGCCTTCATTAGGAGCTGTACGACTGGGATTTGTTTAAAAACTGCTTTCCATCCATGCAACTTTAAAAAATATATACAGGCAGTCTCCGGGTTACGCACAAGATAGGGACTGTAGGTTTGTTCTTAAGTTGAATCTGTATGTAAGTCAGAACTGGGTCAGCCACTGCTGAAACTGATCAGTTTCAAATGCGGCTGAATCTGGACTGAATTTACCAGTTCTGACTTACATACAGATTCAACTTAAGAACCCCAGGCGTCCCCAAGTCAGCTGCTGCTGAAACTGATCAGCGGCTGATTCCAGGAAGCCTGGGGCAGAGCAACTCTGCCTCTGGCTTCCTGTAGTCAGCCCCTGGTCAGTTTCAGCAGCAGCTGACTTGGGGACGCCTCGGGCAGAGCAGCTGGGGTGTTGCTGGGTTGCTCCAGGCTCCTCGGCACTACTGGAGCAACCCAGCAGCACCCCAGCTGCTCTGCCCCAGGCGTACTGATTCAGCCGCTGCTGAAACTGACCAGCAGCGGCTGAATCAGGACGCCTGGGGCAGAGCAGCTGGGGTGCTGCCGGGTTGGTCCAGAGCGGCGCTGCTGGACCAACCCGGCAGCCCCCAGCTGCTCTACCCCAGGGTTAGGCAAGAAAAGCCTAGTCTGCTGGGGGGGGGGGGCACTAGCTGCTCCCCCTCGCCCGCAGACCAGGGAGACAGGGGTGGCGGGACCGCCCGCGTCCTCCACGGCTTTGCTCCGTCTCCCTGGTCTGCTGACCTGGGAGACACGGAGCAAAGCCTTGGAGCACGCGGGCAGCGGGACAGTCCAGGCGCGCCGCGGCTGTCCCACTGCTGGCGTGCTCCGAGGCTTTGCTCCCCATCTCCCTGGTCTGCTGCTCAGACCAGGGAGACGGGGAGCAAAGCCGCAGAGCATGCCCGCAGGGGGACAGCCCAAGCACGCCCGGGCTGTCCCACTGCAGGCGTGCTCCAAGGCTTTGCTCCCTGTCTCCCTGCAGACCAGCTGGGAGACGGGGAGCAAAGCCTTGGAGCACGCCCGCAGCGGGACAGCCCGGGCGCACTTGAGCTGTCTCCCTGCGGGTGTGCTCCGCGGCTTTGCTCCCTGTCTGTAGATTGTCCTTTAGCATCACAAAAGGGTAAAGTATCAAAAGGCAGATGGGGCTCTAATTTAATGAGCCTCCAACAAACCCAAAGTGATCAGCAGCACAGCATCCAGCTGCTGATACTGCCCATGTAGGTCTATGCTCTCTCCCATTTACCTGCCCAGGAGCTGAAGTGTGGGCGTTCACTGAAAAGGGATTTTAATCTGCATCTGAACAAGCATGAGCGCCAGATATCCCGGGCATGGGTAAGCTCTTCCTTCCCAAACTGCCTGACATGTCTCCGGTGATGCACCACCTACAGGCCAGGCCCCCTACTACCTGCTGTTTCCATGTCCCTGGGGCAGGCCAGCTGGCTGCACCACCTGCCCAGAGCTGTGGCTGGCACCTTGGTGAGGAAGAGGAATGCCAGCTGGGGGCAGTGCAGCATGCGGAGACTGAGGCTGTGCTGCTCGTCTCTCCAGAGCCAGGGGAAGGGGCTGGGGGCGCTTGGGTCAGCAGCCAGTGGCCACAGTGGGAGGAGGGGCTGGGGGCACCGGGCAGGGGCCAGCAGCTTCATTGGGGACTGGGCTCTGGTGAGCATGGAAGGTGTGGGGCTGGAGAGACTAGACTCCCCAAGCCAGGAGTCACCCACTGCCCATGTGAAGAAGAGGCTTGTTAAGGCTTTGCCTATGCTGACTGGACTCTAATCAGTAGGATCTCTGCTCCCTGCTGCCAATCAGCTTAACTCTAAGTCAGTTTCCTCTCTTTTTCTGTTGTCACTGGCCTCCAACTATGGGCAAAGCCTTATAGATTAACTTGTGCCAGCTTCCACCAGCTATAAGGGGAGGCTTGAACTGGCTCTTCCTCAGCCATGCTGCCTCCACTAGCAGCAGGGAGAGAGAGGAACTGCTGCACCTGCTTTCTGCCTCTGTCTGCAGGGCCCCTCTAAACTATAGCTTCAAACATCCTAGGATCTAGGCCAGTTGTCTCCAACCTTTTTAAGAACAAGATCACTGTTTGAATTTAAGCCAATCCAGGATCTACCTCAAACCCCAAAACCCTTGCCTTGCCACTTTCCCTGTGGCCCTGCATCTACACCTCCCCCTCTCCGAGGCCCCACCCTGCCCACTCTGTGGAGATGGGAGATATGGAAAGAGGGAGGGGAACACCCTGACATCAGCACCTTCTTCCACCCTGCACAGTTAGCAGAGAGTTTCTGGGAACAGGAGCAGCACAGCAGGGGGAGGGAGAAGAGGCAGCTGAAGACAGTCTCCTAGCCAAACTAATCAGGATCACCTGTCAAGGCTCTAGGATCTACCAGTAGACAGAGCATTATGTGCATTGTTTCTAAAAAGAATTTCAATGCTAATCTCTAAATGGGATGATTTTTCAATGCACTGTTAGAAATTAGTCTTGTCTACATGTGGATATCCAGGAAGGTTAATCCAAATTAAATGAAGGTGTGAATTTGAGGTGGATTTGTTAAATGCATTACACCTTGTGCCAACACCTTCAGAATTAAAGTGGCCTTAATTTGGCTTATCTTCATTCACTCTTGAATTAAAATAATTCTGAATGAACATGTTCACACAAGGGCTTAATGTGGTTCACATACCTTAAGTTAATTCCCAGAGGTCCCTATATAGACAAAACCAAAAAGTGACCAGGACAACATCTACACCAAGGCTACTCAACTTTGGAAGCCCTGGGGGCCACAATGATACTCACAGTACATGCCGAGGGCTGCAACTTAAGTGTGGTTGTATCTACATGCAAAGAGATTCTTTCACACTGATGGGCATGAATACAAAGCACTTACCACAATGCCCCGGTGCTCCCGGCACCTCCTCCTTGAGGGCTAGAAATGCCGACGCCCTGTACCCGTCTGTTCCAGCTAGCAGTCTACTTGTGTTTTTTCAGTGCTCACTCCGCCTGGGAGATGCCTCACTGTTGTGGAGCATGTTCCCAGTGGAGGCCATGTTCAAAAGGATCCCACCCGCGAACTGCATGTTGAGCCCTGCATAAACCCAAACTGCACTGCTGATCCCAAACAGGCTGTGGGCTGCATGGGCCCTGTATGTTGAGTAGCCCTAATCCTCACTGTAATAAAATTCCCACAGAACTAAGTCTCAGTACTAAAGCATATACACAAAATTAATGTGTTTTATGATCTGTCCAAAATAGGGATGGTTTTCTGAATGTGGGCCTTAATCAGATATATAAATCCCATTGGCTTGGGGGAGGAGAATGGAGAGGGAGGAAACAAAAGCATTCCACGCAACTTTTAACTGGGCTCCTGTCTATCACTGATCTGTCCACTTTGCTTGTATAATATCTGTCTCTCTCCCCCCTGCTTCCCCAACTCAACCCCTACCTCTGTCTTTGTGGTTTTAGACTATGCACTTAGCATATTTTAGACACTTTTGCAATTGAAAAATAAAGAGAAGTTCCCCCAGCATTTGTTCTATGTACCCATTCACTTCCAAGTACTTTCATTTCCTTAATGAAGAGTTAAGATTCTAAAGCCCAGAGTTTTGCTGTGATGTGACTTTTCATAGGAAACCTTAATGAATAATCACTGAAAAGCTACAGTTCATAATTTATTTTTAAAAAGTTAAAAAATACAACCAATACATAAACACATATTTACAATGACTATACTTGAATTTTGATTCTAGTATCAAACTGGATATAATTTTACCTTAAACACAGATATCAGGTTCTTCTGTAAAGAGAGATTCCTATAAAGTTTTTTAAATTACAAATAACAAACCCTTCTAAAATTTGATCCTACTTAATGCACTGTCTTACAACAAGACTGGAATGTGTTCTTTCCATACAGTACATATTTAACCTGACTGCACAGTATGATATTTGAGTCTGGGTCACTGAATTACAATCTCTTCTGTCTGCTAACTAAGAGGATTTGCTTCCACCAATAAAGAGAGTGCCAAATTCAGTATTGAAAACATCATCAGGAATTGTATCATCCATGAATTCATCTCCAAGCTTCTTCCACCATGGCCAGCGAGCATATTTCAGCATGGTATTGTGAGATTGTCTGGCTTTGCATGCCACAGGGACGGATCGACTCATAAAGACATCAAGATCTTTTTCTGTGGCTTCTGTGAGACTTGGAGCAGCTGTAATGAAGAGAGACACTGTTTGTAATTCTATCTGTGGAAAGGGAAATGCTCGTCTATGTCATTAATTTTGGATATGTGCTCCTTGATGCAAATGTTGACCTCTACTGCAATGCTTTCAGCACACCTCAACACCTGCATCATCTCTTCCTATTGGTCTGCACCACAAACAATCTCTGCATCCAACAGTTGCTGGTTTCCCTGCTTGTCCTAGCCTGTAGTTACACAGAAGGAAGCAGAGCTAACAAAAATGTTCAAGAACGTATTAAATTTTGTTCTGCCTGGGTACTAACTATGCTAATCTAACCCTTTGATCCCAGATTGTCCTACTGGGGCCCAGTAGAACAGACAAGAAAAATCCTACTTGTTCTCATTCAGATGAACCTACCCTCTCCCGCCCCAGAATGGTTCTAGTTCAAAGTTATAAGCCTTTAAAGCTGCTCACCAGTAGGGATGGAGATGCTTCCACAATCAGTCCATTTTTGACAAACAGAATAACTAAAGACAAAGTCATCCCCAGTGCTGCAAGGAAGACGACTGTGCAAAGATCCTGATCCTTACTGACTAAAAAGCCACAGAGATGGTTCTGTAAAAAGTCTGTCATAAAATAACAAAATAAAGCCTTATTGCTCCACTCAAGCTCATCTGAGGAGGTGTGTTTTACCCACAAAAGCTCATTATGAGATTATATATATATATATATATATATATATATATATATATATATATATAAAGGTACCTCAGCTAAGGTGCCATGGTATTACTCGTTATTACAAATATGTCAACATCAACATTATGAACAGAATGATAGGGCATGTCAATGTACTTAACCTCTAGAGACATCTAAAAATATAGTAGCATCTACTATTGTATAAAAAGGAGATCTCACAGTTTTGAAATGTGCTTTCACCATTATTTTTGGTAGGATTCTAATTTTTTCTAAATTAGTTTTGTGACTCTGGCAAATGACGTGTCAGCTTAGACCAAGGCCCCCAGGCCTCACTTGAATACTGACAAACATGTATCTATAATCAATCCGGTTCATTTGTGTGTTAGTATTGTTAAAATATAAGAACATATTTAGACTTTTTGAATGCTTGTAAGATGCCGTATGCATTAATCCGGGGGTAGTCAACAGGCAGACAGACCATTGGCTAAACCCAGATCTCAAGATCCTTTTGAATAGACACTGAAATATTTCACTCGCCCGCTCGCCCATGGGGAGTAGATTTTACCAGCCGGCGAGTGCAAGGGTGGACTGGCCTGGTGGGCCGTTGTGACAGGCTGGCCGAAGCCCACACTACGGGCAGCACGGCCCCATCCGATCCGCCGGCCGGTGGAGGAGCAGAGCACTGCCAGGGAGGTGGAAGGGGGCAATTCTCAGCGAGGAGGCGGGGCCCGAGCCAGAGGGCAGGACGCCGGCAGACACCAGGATGCTGGCGTGACGTGGCATCCTGACGTCACGGCTGGTGACCACCGGATTCAAAAAGGCAACCCTGTAAAGTGGAAGACAGAAGCCAGGTAGGGCCTGGGCCTGGGCTATGCTAAGAGGAGGGGAGGGGAGGAAAAGGGGGAAAATATGGGGAAGGGGCTTGTGCTGCAGGGAGGAGAGGAGAGTGGAAAAATATGGGGAAGGGGTTTGTGCTGAGGGGCGGGGAGGGGAGAAGGTTAGGAGAAGAAGAAAGGGGAAGACACCAAGGGACGGGGTGCAGGAGAGACAAATGCCAGGTGGCCAAGTGCAGACAATGAGGAAAAGGGCAGGAGGGGAGGTGTCAGTGGGAGGGGGGACAGGGTGATGCTGGGAGAGGAGAGGGTAAGGGCATTGGGGGCAAGAGGGAGAGGTACTGGGAGAAGGCTTGAAAGAAGGGGTGGGCATGAGAAAGGCGTGGATGGAGCAAGGCATGTGTGAGGACACAGGGGCATGAGAGGAATGGGGGCAGAAGGTGTGAGGGGATGGGTATCAGGGAAAAAGAGGACAAAGGGGGAGGGGCAGTGAGGGAAGGGGGAGGCACCAGGAGGGTGCAGGTGCCAGGGAATTCTGGGGTGAAGCAGAAGGGCAGACACCTGCAGGGGAGGGACCAGCACCAGAGGAGAGAGGCGGGGCAGGTGTGTAGAGGGAGGTGTTAGGAGAGGGGATGAGGAGGGGTAGCTCACATGATCAGAGTGGGACTACTGGAGGAGTGGGCACAGGAGGGAGAGAAGGGCTGGTGGCGGGGGTCAGGTCTCAGGAAGGCTGAGGGCAGTGAGAAGGGCAGGAGTCAGGACAGCAGAGGAGGGTGAGGGGTTGGGGGGCAGCAGGCACCAGGGGAGCTGATGGAGCAAGGGGAGGAGACATGGCAGCAGAGGGAAAAGGTAGAGGTTTATAAGATATTTATTAATAACTTGGGTGATATTTATTAATAACTTATTAGTAATTACTGTTCTTATTCTTATTAGGAATTTATGCCATTAAAAATCACTTTTTGGGGGGGGGGTTGGCGAGTCCCTTTTTAGTCTGGCAAGTAGGGTTTTCCATAATTTGTCAAGCCCTGAATATTTTTATTTACTTAGTACAGGTTGTACCTCCCTGGTCCGACACCCTCGGGACCTGACAGGTCCTGGACAAGGGAGTTTGCTGGACCAAGGGAAGTCTGGGAGAAGGGGGGTGGGCCTTCTTCCCAGCCACCTAGGCGCCTCTCCCCAGTCTCCCAGTCCTGCAAGCTGAGGCAGCCCTGCTGGAGCTCCCATCAGGCCTGCCAGCTTGTGGCAGCCCAGTGCAGCTTCCAGCAACCCCGCCAACTACGGGCTCTACTGCCCCACGAGCTCCACCCCCACCCCCTCACTGGCTTTTCTGCCCTGGCAGCTGTGGGCTCTGAGGCCCCGCAATCTCTGCTTATCCTACCAGCTTGCTCCAGTCCAAGCTGCCAGCAGCCTCTGCCTCTGGGGCTCCTACTCTCACAACATCCGTGCTCCTTCCAGACCACAGATGTTGCCAGACAAGAGTGTCCTGGACCACAGAGATTCAGCCTGTATTGTTACTGTTTACTGAGGTGTGAAAATATAGACCTTGACCAAGAAACCTGGACCTTGACAAAAAATAATCCCATGTATTTATTCCATATCATAAGGTAATATCTGAGCATTTGCACTATAAGCTTCTGTAACTGTGTAAATCACCAGACTACAGAGGCACATTAACTAGTGTGAAATACTAGTCTCCAATAGAAGGTACCTAGGTCCTGCCTAACAATGAAGGCCCATCAATACCAGATGAACTATAGAGGAGCATCAGAAGACAAAGGAATTCGACTGCTCTCCTCACTGCTGCATGAAGAGAAAATGTGCAAGTGAACTCCTTCCATCTCCTCCTCCTCCTTCAAGTTTGCTACCAGAAGCAGCAGGAGGGAAGACATAAAAGCCCTTAACAAGAAGGAAGTATCTTTCTAGTCTTCTTGGTCTCCTGACCACAAGACTTCCAGGCTTAAGCAAGGAATCCCCAGCTATTAGTCTTAAGGGACATATGGAGCTTGCTTATTATACAAGCTTGTACTACTTTTTAATACTTAAAATTATTGGAACTTACGTGTACATATATCTATATGTTCACTTGCTTTAACTTTGTAAAGGACTCTCTTGTTTCCTTTTCCTATATAATAAATCTTTAGATAGTTTACTATAGGATTTGGTCTCAAGCATTGTCTTTCGTGTGAGATCTAACGTGCAACTGACTGATCCTTTGGGACTGGGAGTAACCTGAATATTGCTATGCTATTTTGTGTCAGAGACCGTCTATCACAAAGGTAAGACTACCTGGGTATAAAATAGATTGGCGTACCCAAGGGCTGAGGCTCCATAATGAGGCTGATGGAGTATTTGAGGAATTTACATTGATAACTGGTTGGTGAAATCTACATGAGATCTGCATGAGATTTCAGAACTCACCAACAGTTTGGCTACGTCTACACTGGCCCCTTTTCCGAAAGGGGCATGCTAATTTTACAGGTCGTAATAGGGAAATCCGCGGGGGATTTAAATATCCCCCGCGGCATTTAAATAAAAATGTCCGCCGCTTTTTTCCGGCTTTTAGAAAAGCCGGAAAAGAGCGTCTACACTGGCCCCGATCCTCCGGAAAAAAGCCCTTTTCCGGAGGATCTCTTATTCCTACTTCGAAGTAGGAATAAGAGATCCTCCGGAAAAGGGCTTTTTTCCGGAGGATCGGGGCCAGTGTAGACGCTCTTTTCCGGCTTTTCTAAAAGCCGGAAAAAAGCGGCGGACATTTTTATTTAAATGCCGCGGGGGATATTTAAATCCCCCGCGGATTTCCCTATTACGACCTGTAAAATTAGCATGCCCCTTTCGGAAAAGGAGCCAGTGTAAACGTACCCTTTGAGATTTGTGCCCTGTTTCCTAACAGTCAGCTCTGAGGTTGTTACTCACACTCTTGTGCCACTGTGAGACAGCTTGCCAAGTTAATCCATGCAGTGACCAAAGGAATGAACAAAAGAGACAGACACATACTCATTAACAGCTCCACGTCAGTGTTGACCTGAGCTAGTAATGCCTCTCTGCGCTGTTCTGCTCTGTGATCCAGACTGCTCCTGAGCAGGTATTGAGCCAGATTTTCCTGGGCCTGCAGATGTAGTTCCTTACTCATGTCTTCTGACATTTCGGAAGCCTAGAAGACAATAACATTTGTCACTATTAAAGAACGGTTATCGTTTTAAATTCTTTGTGAGCAGGTTAACGTCTACGGAACATTTGCATTCCTCATCTATTTATAAATTTAATAATTCTGCTTCCTCTTAAGTTTTTTCTGCGAAATGATTCATCATCCAGTGGATACAATTTTCTAATTAGGCTTTACTTATCCTGTTTTATTACATTAAGGTTAAAACAATTACAAATAAGAAGGATTAATATGTGCACAGCTCACATGGGGGTTATCTTGAGCACTGAAGTTTTATATAACTGGACATATTTCATCCCTCTCATGCACTCTGGTGGGTGGGGAATGCAGAGCTACAAAATCTCTAAGACACACCGGGTGCAGTCTGATGTAGTCATCCACCTTTTGCTGTAATGCTAGATTCTGTGTACTGGTGAGTTCCTTGGGTTCTTTCCAGGGAGAGAGAGCCTTCCGTTTCCTTTGACATTTGTTCAGGAATTTGTGAGCCTGCATGAAAGAAGATATCAGAATATGCCATTCACTGGTTAGGTATTTGATTTAGTCAATTAAAAAAAAAACCTTTAAAGAAAAATGTTGCAGCATTGCAGCAAGTAAGGTGCAGCTTTCGATTTCATAGTGCAGAGGTAATACATGAGTGGGCATGATATTGTTAGTTTTACTGCTTATACAAGCTGCATAGAGAATCCAGCCCTAGTTCCAAAGTAACAGCTCGTATCAAGTTTTTGTATGGATTGCACTGCATTTTGCAGTTTGCAAAGGGTTCTGAAGAGCTGATCAAGTTTGGGGTTCTGGTTTGATTTGCATGGACAGTTTTTTACTATGTTAATACTTGGTTACTAAATTCTGGCAAAGCTGTCATTCATGGAAGTAAACAAGCCTCATAAAGAATTGCAGTAATCCAGTCAATCTTGTCTAGCTCAAGTACAGAGTTTATATACTTACGGCTCTCTGAATGATGACAGCTGCCTTATGCTGTTTAAAAGATTGTCTTTGTTGATGAAGATTTCTCCTTGCCCTATATCCCCTCCAGTGTCTCTGAATAGTTAATGCTGCCTTCCCCTCCGTTTCCTGAATGTGCCTATCCACCTGGCCTGAAGAGAAGACAGACATTCATTGTTATACAACTGTGGGTGTGATCTCACAAGTATAACAAGGTTTGCCTTTCCAGTCCTTGGAAAATAAACCATCATGGAAAACTCAGATGCTGCAGCAAATAGCATTGGTGGAACAGTAAGTGGCACTTTTCCTTCTGAACCAAAACCTCAGCACACTAATCATGGACACTGAGCTACTGGCAGTACAGTTCTCAGCATAGACATACTGCTGCGGGATCTTTAATCAACACAAAGTGGCAGGATCTCCTTCATACCTCACATCTCTCCAAAGAGAAGAGATTTTAAGCCACTATGTCTTTGATATGATTACTGAGAATTGAAACATTTAGGCTGTTCTCCACCAGACATTTAGGTTATAAAAAGAGACAGGCACATATGCAAGATTGGGAAATACTTTTGTTGTATGAAAGATTATTTTAGAAATCTTAACAGTTTAACATAAGTCATACCAGCATGAACTATTTCCAGTAAAGTCAGTTGTTGTTCATGAAAACGCCTCATAGCCCTTTGTCTCTGAAGCTGCAATTGTTGTCGGAGAATCTCGTCGTCTTTCTGCCTTTTTGACTGTTCCAATGCCTGTTCTCGCTTAGCTCTGCAATAACATGCATATTAAGAATTGACCTAAGCTTTCAATTTCTCAAATGCACATTTGGAACTAATCTCCAATCTCTATTCCTCACTAGGACGAATGATCCAGTGGTGAGGCAGAAAATTCTTAGAATGAACCGCCATCCGATTCTTTGGAACTGATTTGTAAAGTCCAATGCCAATCAAGTTAAGATCTGCAAAGGGTTGACAGTCTAATCATCAAGTCCCTTGGTATGCAGATCTAAGCCAGCTATGCAGTCCAGTGTCAAACCAGAGGATATAATACTCCTTGGGATAAGTTTATAATAACCAGGGTGCTCCTGGAGGCACGTCTGCTCATAGTAAGCCAGATTCTTAGATGACAGATTGGAGTAGCTATACTGGTTTACATCTGCCAAGGACTTGGTGCAGGGACTCTGGTCACCTACGAAAGTAGCTGTGCATTTCTAAGGTGCCCGTCATTATACAGCAAGTGCCATATACTGTACAAACCAAGAATAGTGCCTTCACTGTCTGCAAAAGAATCCCCTCTTCTCATTAAGGCTGATTTTCTTAAATTGGATAACTTTTGGTGACTGACTTCCAGGAGAAATGCTGACAGGTCGTTATTCTGCATCAGCATTACCGATGGAGGCTAGGATTGAGATCTCTTACATCATCTCTTAAGAGCAGCAAGGCTCTGATTCTTCTTGGTCAGAAGTCATGAGGAAGTTCACAGACAAGAATGCTGCATTGACAGCTCCCTAATGAGACCCTAAGGGTACGTCTACACAACAGGGCTGAAGTCAAATTAAGCTATGCAACTTCAGCTATGTCAATTGTGTAGCTTAAGTCAAAATAGTATAATTCAGCTTTTGGCACTGTCTACACAGCAGGAAGTTGAAGGAAGAACACTCTTCCTTGGACTTCCCTTACTTCTCATTAAATGAGGGTTACCATAAGTCGAAGTAAGAAGTCCTCCAGCTCAACATTATTTCAAAAGAAAGGCTTGTAGTGTTGACATGCACTATGTTATTTCGGAATAACTTAAGTTATTCCAAAATGATGCTGCTGTGTAGACATACCCTAAGAATTTAACCTTAGAGACTACCAGTCATTATTTCCCCTCCATCACATAATATAGAGAAGGAATTCTCTAAGGGTATGTCTACACTTGCACTCTAGTTCGAACTAGGGATGCAAATGCAGGCATTCGAAATAGTCAATGAAGCGGGGATTTAAATATCCCACGCTTCATTAGCATGATCTCGCCGGCGCGCTAGTTTGAATCACAGCTGATTCGAACCAGGAAGTGCGTGCCAGGACGCGTTAGTTTGAACCAAATCCCTTGGTTCGAACTAACATTACTCCTCAAAATATGTGGAGTAACGTTAGTCCGAACCAAGGGGTTTGGCTCGAACTAACACGTCCTGGCACGCACTTCCTGGTTTGAATCAGCTGTGATTCAAACTAGCGCGCCGGCGGGATCATGCTAATGAAGCGTGGGATATTTAAATCCCCGCTTCATTGACTATTTCGAATGCCTGCATTTGCATCCCTAGTTCGAACTAAGGTGCAAGTGTAAACATAGCCTGAGAGAGCTAGGCCCTGGCTTTACACATCAGAACCCTAACAGTAATTGTCCCATCATAACTTAAAGAGACACATAGCTATTACACTCCTAATTATAGTCTATATTATATCTGTAATTTATATAAATAACTTTATGGTATGTAGCAGAATGGAAAGCTGCCATCAGACTGTCCAAAAAAGTTTCCAGTCCCTTCCTCGCTGCTTTAAACTGTCTTTTTGTGTTTCTGATCCAGGAGAACACATGTTATGATGTTACTACTTCTGAGCAGTGTGAAATCTCAGAATAAAAAGGGACTCATGACATTTTCCCAACAAAAATCTTATTCGTGCTCTTTTACTAGAAACCCTTATAAGCTCCACTAGTTAGGAAACCACAAGAGTGTAAAGTCTGCCCTCTGATGGATTCTTCAAATGTATGCTTGTTAAATGGTTACGGTTGTATGTTATGCATTTAACAGGTTCTGATTATGCAAACTCTCATTCTCTATATTACTATGTGTTTTGCAGAATGCCTTCTTTTCATCATTCACAGGGATAGAGAATGAAAAGTCACATCTGGGTTACGCAGATACACTTGTGACAGGAAAAAACACTCACAGACTGAAACCTAAGCTTCCTTTTACAGGGCATGATTGGAAATAACCCACTTTTGATCATATCTGTTGATACTTTTATTGCTGACGTATGCTGAATTAACAAGGATTGTTTCATTGTAACAAATGTAAGATTAGTTGATTATGTGACAGTCTAACCAACTTCCAGGGCAGATTAGATTTGCTAAAGGTACATTAAAACCGAGAAATATTTGTGAAACCATACAGCTTTCAGAAGTGTACAGAAGGCAGATTCTGAGATATTCCAAGTTAGCCACACTCAAGCTATGAGTTTCAGACCTACTTAAATTTAACTATATTTACTGAGAGCATAGCTTTCACAAAACTCCATAAATATAGTTAAGCCCCGAATTCACAGTCCCACCTGCGGACAGCTAAAGCACTTCAAGTGTGGTGCACTGACATTCAAGGATGCTTTCAAATAGCAATGCTTATGGTAGTTCAAGCAGTATTCTTGCTTTTTGGCGGAACAATCTAGCTATCATTTTTAGTTAGACTGTAACAATTTTAGGAAGTATTGTATTTTTATTATATTGTACATAGTACACTTGGTCCCTGATCGGGGCCTCTATGCACTACCAGAATAGAAATAATTGCCATCCCTTTTGATCTTAAACTAACTAACATTGCTTGAGTAAATGACAGATATTTATATTTGCAACTACAAAAATGCTTACAGAACAAATCTCAGCAGCCAGAGACCCCATCGTTCCTGCTGGAGTCCCATCATGTTATTACCAAATGCAGACTGTGAGCTTTTTGGGGCTAGAGGCTGTATCTTGCAAATGTTTGCTGGGTGCCTGATTTGCTCACAAATACTGACCCAAAGTGCTAAGTAAGTACTTGGTGGAAATCAACGTACCCTGAATCATCTCATCCACAGCAAGGCCATAAAGGCCCTTCCCCCTAAAGATAGGGAGGAAGGGATAACTCAGTGGTTTGAGCATTGGCCCACTAAACCTAGCGTTGTGAGTTCAGTCCTTGAGGGGAGGCCATTTAGGGATCTGGGGAAAATCTGTCAGGGATTGTACTTGGCCCTGCTGTGAGAGCAGCAGACTAGACTCAATGCCCTCTCAAGGTCTCTTCCAGCTCAATGAGATAAGGATTCCATAGGGCTTGGATGTCCAGTTGGGCAGGAGCAGAACTAGAGGAAAAGCAGGCCTCCGTGCATCACCCCGCAAATAATCAAAATGCAAATACCCATGAGAATTTATGCAGTCTCCATCAGCATAAACTCTTGTGGGTTCCTCTCCTCCCTCCAAGAGTGATTTTGGCAAGGGTGATTTTGGCTCAGGTGCAGACGAAGCACAGTGGAACTGTGCTGACAGGCAGTGTGTGTGTGTGGGGGGGGGGATCACTGAGAATCAGTGTAAAGTAAGTGGCCCTTCACAGACGCCTTGAGACAGCCACATATTTGAAAGCAGAGGTGAGTATCTCCCATCCCAGATGAAATGGCAAATCAGACACCTTGTCTGGGATTTAAAGAGTGTTGTTAGAATGTGGCAGCAAACATATTTCTAGCATAGACTTTATGCAAAGATGCAATTTTATTTTGATGCAGACATGTTAGTGAGAATGTATGAGCTACCATGAGCAAACATCACACCTCGATCTAGCCACATAAAAATGACACTGATTTACTGCTAGCTTATTTGAGTTTCATTCTTTGTGAGCAGAAACAAGAGTCCTAGATCTCATACCATAGCTTGCTGGAGAGAGCTGAGATACAACCCTTCTTTATTCCCCCTATCTGAGAAATGTCCAGGCATATTATACAAATTGTGTACAGGGGCTTATAGTGTTTTGAGAATTTCTTTTTTTAAATATCTGGATGTTCATTAAGCCCAAGAAGACATATTTATTGCAACTAGAAGTAGCTGGTGCAGACTAAGCCAGTGAAGTAATCTAACGCTCAAAAAAGCTCAGAAAATTCTGATAACATTGTGGACACTCCATATATTGTTATTATGCACTGCAGTTTCTGTCATAATTTGTAACTGATTTACATATATTAAATACAGTTAGGAATAATATTGGGAGCAATTTTTGTTATGTAGAAAAATCTATTCTCATTGTTCATATACAGTGCCCATCATAGCAGTTTCTGAGAGTAAGAACCCGGTTTTCCTCATTCCTGCTTACAAAGGGATTTTTTTCTTACCTGAAACTTCTTTGCAAGGCAGTCACCGCTTTAGGAAGCGTCTTTAATCTTTTCCGGGTCTGAAATCCCCTCCACACAGCCTGGATTAAAGAAGCTGCTTGATGCAATCTCTGAAAGTAACAAACCAGTTGACAGAATATATTCCCAGCATATATAACACTTTTTATTGCTATTTGCTCATTTAGAACAAGCTCAGTATTTGGTCAAAACTAACTTCAGTTTGAATTCACTGTTTCTAAATACATGAGTAAATTTATATTCCCATAAATAAATTACTAGCATGAACCCTATATTTGTTTCTTGGGTTGCTGCTCTGTTCAACTGGTTCATTTCCTAAATATAGCACATAAAGGATTTGACGGGAAAACCCAGGAGCTAAAAGCCTTTCAGAAGTGTAAGAGAGCTGGGAAAAATACTCCAGCTAATCGCAGGACTGGATGACTCATAGCTCTAGTTCTGTCCCTTGAACTGAGGTGAGACTAAGTATTATCTAGACCAGGGATCGGCAACCTATGGCTCGCAAGCTGGATGTGCACTTGGGGGGGGCGGCACACAAAGAATTGTACTTCCACCAACTTCCTCCACACCAGCACTCACCTTCCTTGCACCTTGAAGGTAAGTTGCTGCTGCTGGTGAGCTTGTGGGAGGAGGTGTGTGCGTGCAGGGCGAGGGAAAGACCAGGACCGTGGGTGCCTGCCAGAGCTTGGCTTTGCTGTGGCTGCGCCGGGACTGAGGCTGGAGTATACCCCGGATGTGTGGCAGGTGGCTGCTGGAGCTGAAGCCAGCTGTTCATGGTGGGTCTCGGGGCTGAGACTGGGGTACACCCCGCCCCCTGAGCCACTGCACAGCAGCTGGCTTCAGCTACGGCAGCCGCCATGTGGCAGGCAGCTGCTGGAGCTAAAGCTGGCTGTTTGCAGTGGCACCAGCCTGGCCCCCCGAGCCACTCAGGCAGCTACCACGTGGAGGAGAGTTTGGTGCAGAACCGGGCTCTGGGAATTCCTTTATTTAAAAAAATTGCAACCACATTTACAAAAAACAGTACTCCCCCGCCGAAATTCCTGCGTAAGGGCTTGTCTTGAGTAAAAATAACTTGCAAGTCTATTATGAGTCCACTGTTAAGTACATAATCAGAAAACAACTTTTCCACACCTAATAAACTCTCTGTGGATAAAATGTTCAAGGCGACCTCAAAAACTGAAGAGAGATTAGGTACTACATCCCTTCAAAATCCCACTTCCCCATCTAACCTTGCAGATGCCAGGAGTCCAAACTTTGGCAGATAAAGTTCTCAAGTACCTAAGTTTGTGGACCTGTACCCCCTGTACTCCAACCCCACATTTAAATGTCATACCGGCCTTGTTATATAGCACATTCCCTCCAACCCCCACTATAAGTCACAAGGGGAGCAGGTTGATAGGACAGTACCTGTAAAAAATTTAAGTTACTTTCACCTCTATCCTTAAAACTGTTCATTTTAACAACCATTCATTCCTTTCCACTCATTGAGGGTTGTGCATATTCAATTTTTACTTAATTGGTTGAGAAATCTTTCCTGATGGTGTATTATTCTATGACTCCTAACAGGAATATGGCAATGAGAAAGAGCAGAGATGACAAGTACCAACATTTTCAAAAGGACTGAACAGACTTGCATGCATTTGTGGATAAGTCTGGATCTTCACACTGTCTCATTTGTAGTGAGAGACTTTCCTCAAACAAACGAACAAACAAACAAACATCAAACTGAGAATGGCATTTCACGACAAAACTTGCAGCATTTGCTACAAAATACCCCGAGGGTAACACGCAAAAAAAAACCTGTGAGGAGCTGCAGTGAAAAAATGAACATTGGCGAGAATAGCCTGCTGGCATAGTAAAAAAAAGGTGGAAATTTAAACTCCACAATTCTGTGCGCTCATACAGCATTATTCGAGGGGGGAAGCCTTTCACTGACGGGGATTATGTGAAAAGATGCATGCTAAAAAACAGTCATGAACTACTTTGTGAGTTTCACAACAAGGACAAAATATTACAGAAAATTCAAGACATGCTATTATAGGCAAAAACAGTCGATGTGAAAACGGCCCATCAAATTGAGAAGGACCAAATACAAAAGCTGAGTACAGCTACTTATTTTTCATTTGCTTTGGACGAGACAACCAACATAGGTGACATTAATCAGTTGTGTATTCTGGGATGATATATTTGTGGAAATGCTGTGCACAAAGAAATGATTGTGATATTACCAATGAAAAATCAAACAAGGGGCAAAGACATCCTTAAAACCGTGATGGACTTTGTAAACGAGAAAGAAATGCTACTGGATAATCTTGTGTCTATGTGTATGGACGGTGCACCTACCATGGTCGGCAAATACGGGGGGGGTTCCTTACTCTTTTGTCAGAACAGCTGAGCTGCCCACTTTTGAACTTTCATTGCATTGTGCATCAGGAGGGACTTTGTGCACAATCTTCTGGAATTGAACTTGGAAATGTTATGGGACTGGTCGTTCGCACTGTCAATTGGATACTTGCCTGAGCCCTTAATCACCGTCAATTTCAGCCACTCTGAGGAAGTAGATTCCAAATACCCCGATCTAGTAATGCACAGCAACATTTGCTGGTTATCTCGTGGCAAAGTTTTGCCTCGTTTTGCCACCAACATTAATAAGATGAAGTCATTTTTGGATATGAAGGGTGTCAAACACCCCGAGCTTTCAGACTGTGACTAGTTGCTAAGTTTTACTATCTCATCAACGTTATTGTTCATTTGAATAAGTTAAATCTTAAGCTACAAGGGCAAGGAAATCCAGTCCTGACTAGCAGGCAGTGTTTGGATATGATTCAAAATTGACTGTCTTAATCAAAGAGATTGAGATGGGCAAACTGGCACATTTTGAAAGACTATGAAAGTTACGTTATTCGTATCAGAGAGAGAATCCAAATAACAGCCTTGATTTGCAACAGCTTGCCAGGTTTGTTTCTGAACTCCTAATGGCATTCAAGTCTCGTTTTGTTGACTTTCGCACATACAGTGCTCTGTTTAAGTTTATGATTTGTCCACATATGGCATCCATTGAAGAAATGGACTTGACAGTCTTTCCAGATATCTTAGCCAGCCATTTAGAAATGGCAGATTTCAAGGAATCAGATATCTGGGTGGAAAAATTCATCAAGCTGATTTATAATGCCTTGCTTGACAATGTGCAGAATTGGCAGAACTGCACAAATGGACTGACATGAAGAAATTGGAGCGTGATGATAATCGGATTCTGCAAACTTGGAAAGAACTTCCTGTCACATACAACATCATGCAGAACATCAGCTTGGCCTTACTTTCAATGTTTGCTCCACTTATATGTGTGAGCAGGCTTCTCTCATTTGAATCACATCAAGGGTACTTTGCACTCAAGATTGACAGAAGACAGCCTGAATGTGTGCATGAAGCTGAATTTGACCAGTTATGATGTAAACTTCAAAGAAATGTGCAAAAAGATGTAGCAGCAGAAGTCTCATTAAATAAAATGGGTGAATACAATGTTTAATTGATGCTGTTATTAATCATGTCAATTATCAATAATATCACGTTGTATATTTTGAGTCATGCAAATGAGTATTCTTATATGGCTCTCTGTTGACCACATGTTCTGAATTTTGATGTAGTTTGGCTCTTTGGTTTGAAAAGGTTGCCAACCTCTGATCTAGGCCATGTATGACCTAGATGTTTACCCTGTTCTTAAAAATCCACAATGATGGAGATTCCACAACCTCTATAGGTAATTTGTTCCAGTGCTTAAGCTTAATTACCCTTACAATTAGGAAGCTTTTCTTAAGGTCTAGCCTTAATCTCCCTTATTTTTTGTCCTGTCCTCAGTGGTTAAGTAGAACAATCTATCACCTTCCTCTTTACAACAACTTTTTACATACTTGAAGATTGTTATCATATCCCCTCTAGGTCTTCTCTTCTCCAGATTACACAAACCCAATTATTTTGAACTTTCTTTGTAGGTCATATTTTCTAGACCTTTAAATATTTGTTGCTTTCCTTTGGACTTTTTTCCAGTTTGTCCACATCTTTTCTGAAATGGATGCAATATTCCAGTTGAGGCCTTATCAACAGAACCCTACAAATTTGCAGGTATCCACAGGGCTCTACTTATCAGTGCTGAATAGTGGGAAAAAATTAGTTTTGATGTCTTGCTTACAATGTTCCTGCTAAATATACCACAAACAATGTTTTGTTTATAACAGTATGCATTGTTGTGATCCACAATAAACCCCAGATCATTTTCTGCAGTACTCCTTGCTAGGCATCATTTCCCATTTTGCATTTGTGCAGTTGATTGTTGCTTCCCAATGTAGTACTTTGCATTTGTCCTTATTGAATTTCATCCTATTTATTTCGGACCACTTCTTCCGTTTGCCAAGATCACTCTGAATTCTAATCTTGTCCTCCAAAGTAAATGCTGCCCCTCTCAGTTGGGTATTGTCTGCAAATTTTATATGCCATTATCCAAATAATTTTATAAAGACTAATTAGAACTGGATGCAGAACAGATCCCTGTGGGACATCGCAGCTCGATTTGTGGCTACTGATACCTATTCTCCGAATATGCTTTTTCCAACCAGTTGTGAAGCCAGCTTACAGTAGGTTTGTTTGGGATATATTCCTCTGGCTTTGTTTATTAAAGGGTCAGGTGAGAGAGCATCAAAAATCTTACTAAAGATGAGCTGTTATCACATACATAGCTTTCCCTCCATCCAGGAAGCTTGTTACTCTGGCACAGAAGGTCATGAGGTTGGTTTGACATTATTTATTCTTAACAAATCCATGTTGATTATTACTTCTCACCTTATCTTTTAGGTGTTTGCAAACTGACTGTTTGATTATTTACTCCATCATCTCTCCAGGTTCCAAAGTTAAGCTGATCGGTTTATAATTTCCTGGGTTGTCCTTATGTCCCTTTTCACAGATAAATACTATATTTGCCTTTTTTCTAGTCCTTGTGTCTCTCTCCAGTCCAGGAGTTCTCAAAGATCATTGCTAATGGCTCAGAGGTCTCTTCAACCAGCTTCTTAAGTAGTCTGAGGATGTATTGTTTTAGGTCCTGCTAACAAACTCATTTAACTCATGGGTAATGGGTAATGTAGGCAAGGGAATTCATTAGGGGTTGGGGTTCAACCTTCAGCTGGGATTGGGCAGGGCTTGGCGGGGGGAGGGAGGCTATAAAGGAGCATGTTCTTGGGGGAGGGGTTGTAGCTTTGGGCGGGGGGCTTTGGCTCCCTCTCCCAGTTGGGCCTTCACCCGCGGCCCATGATCTAACTCGTCCAAGGCTTGGTCTACACTAGAAATGTTAAAATGCATGTAACTGATTAACTGTGTAATTGCTGAAAATGTCAGTGGTTACACAATTACAAACGGGGAGCAGTCAGCTCTATGGGAGCTGGCTGCTGCCCCTTACTGCTGCCTCTGTGGCCAATGGAGCAACAGAAGGCAGTGCCTACAGGAAGCGTTTCCCTGCAGCAAGCAGAGCCACTTCCTTCCTCCGCCAGGCAGAGCCCTCAGGCTGCATCTGGCCCACAGCTTGCTTTGATCAGGCCCACGAGGCTTGGGTGGGGAGCCGGCAATGGCGCTCCAGGTCTGGTGCCCTCTGCATGGCTGTAGTCACAGTGCCAGCTTGTGCTACTGCTGGAGGAAGGGGAGCCCTGAGCCTTACAGGCCAGATTAGTGCTGGATCCAGCCCGCAGGCTGTAGATTCCCCTTCCCTGAAGTAACACTTAACTTGTTCTTTTCCTGGTTTAGCCTTGAATCCCACGCTATTTACACTGCTGGTCACTGTGTTAGTTGTCCAATCATTGCTAACTTTTTTGGTGAAAACAGAAACAAAAAAAGCATTTAACACTTCAGTTAGTGCTATTGTTTTTCGCTCCTCCTTGAGTAATGGGTGTACCTATTCTTGTCCTTCCTCTTGTTTCTCATGTAAAATGTTTTCTTGTTACCCTTTATGTCCTGCTCCCTAGCTAGTTTAATCTTGTTTTGTGCCTTGGCTTCTTTAATTTCATACCTGCATGTTAGGGGAAAAGAGGATTCTGTATGTCTTCTTTTCAGATTAGAACTGAGCTTCACAATTAAAACAATCCTTCTTCAGATGTAGTTATTAGAATAACATCTCTGAGAGATCTCAATGTATGACACTTGTTGTCCAGGTGGATAAGACATGGACTTACACTCAGCTCCACAAAAGAGCATCTTTTACTGGTCATTTCTTTTACTTAGACACATATATGGCCCACATCTCTGAAGTATCGAAGTGTCTCCCTAGGATGTACAGATCTAACTGTACCCATCTCTGTGAGTTAGGGAAGTATTATTTTCCCTAGTTTAGAAAGAGCTGAATCCAGGTAGAAAGAGATTACGTGCCTTTCTCAAAGTCACCCAGGAAGTCTGTAACAGAGTTGCTAAATGAACCCACATTTCTCTTCAGACCTTAACCACAAGACCATTCTTCCCCTATTTCTTGATATGCATAGCCTCTCACTGTTGAAAGCCTTGGAAGTGATAGAGTAGAAAACAAAAAGAGGGTAATTTTTAAAGACATATGTATTATTAGTAGATGCTGTGGCGTTTGGAAGGTAGGGCAAGAGTAAACCCAATGTAAGCAACTATAAATCCACCAAATAGAAAAGTCTCATTAAGCATTCAGCACCTGCATTTCTCCTTTCCTGTAAGATTCGGAGTAAAGAAGGTCCAGAAGTTGATTGAGATTTCTGTCAAATCCTTTGCCAGTCCACTGCTTACTTAGCAAAATTCTCAGTCCTAGGAGAGAGAGAGGAAAAAATAAGCATGTTAAATTGTTAAAGCTGATTTTTTATTAGCTTGCTTACCAAGCAGATTACAAACTAGCAAACACAGCTGAATATCAGCCAATCAAATTTGAGTGAATATATTTGGAAAAGGATATTAAATCAGAGCTAAATGTAAGTACAGGCCATTACCTTTGAGTCTCAATGTAAAACATTATTGATGAAGAGCTGAATGTAAAAGAGTAGTTGAATAGTTGACTACTTGCATTTCCCCACCCCCCTGCTTGTCAGAGAGAGGCAGCAAGGGGAGGAAGCAGGAGCCAGTTCTTGGGGGAGACGGCTTAAACCATCTCTGCAGTGGGTGGGGGAGGGAGAGAGGAAGCAAAGGCACAGCCTTTTAAATATAGCAAGAGCTGCTTCCTTCAGTCCTGGCTCACGCTGGATCCTATGCTGCGCCTCTTCCTTTAAATATAGCAAGAGCCAGGTGGCTCTTACTAAATTTAAAAGACAGAGGTGCAGCGGGGTTAGCACCTGGGGGTGGTGCGAGCCAGGACTGTTTAGTCCCCAGCTCACACTGCCCCCGGGAGTTGCCCCCACTGCAGCTCTGCAGTTTAAAAGTAGTAGGAGCCAGGCTGCAACCGAGCTCCTACTACATTTAAACTGCAAAGCTGCAACGGGGGTAGCAAGTCCTCCTCCTCTTATCAACTAATCAATGGAAATTTCATCAACTACTCAATTTAGCTGATTATCTGCAATTTAACATCGATAGCACAGACTTCATTAGAAAATGTTATACAATAGTTACAGCTTTGTAGCTGCAAGTCACTATCTTCAGGATGTGACAAGCAAATAAAATAGTGATAGAAATGTAGCCGTGTTAGTCTGGTGTAGCTGAAACAAAATACAGGACTATGTAGCACTTTAAAGACTAACAAGATGGTTTATTAGGCAATAAGCTTTCGTGGGCCAGACCCACTTCCTCAGATCAAATAGTGGAAGAAAATAGTCACAACCATATATACCAAAGGATACAATTAAAAAAAAGGGAACACATATGAAAAGGACAAATCACATTTAAGAACAGAAGGGGAATGCGGGGGGGGGGAGGGGAAGGAAGGTAAATGTCTGTGAGTTAATGATATTAGAGGTGGGGAAGGGTAGATGTCTGTGAGCTAATGGTATTAGAGGTGATAATTGGGGAAGCTATCTTTGTAAGGATAAGGTAGTTGGTGTCTTTGTTCAGCCCCCTGCGGAGAGTGTCGAATTTTAGCATGAATGCCAGTTCAGAGGATTCCCTTTCAAGTGCAGATTTGAACGTCTTCTGGAGTAGGATGCATGTGATTAGGTCATTGAGACAGTGTCCTTTCTGGTTGAAATGGCAAGAAACTGTTTTTTTCTTTGTGATCCTGTCTAATATCTGTTTTGTGGGCATTGATTCTTTGGCGAAGTGTCTGAGAGAATCCTCTGAACTGGCATTCATGCTAAAATTCGACACTCTCCGCAGGGGGCTGAACAAAGACCCCAACTACCTTACCCTTACAAAGATAGCTTCCCCAATTATCACCTCTAATACCACTAGCTCACAGACATCTACCTTTCCCCACCTCTAATATCATTAACTCACAGACATTTACCTTCCTCCCCCCCCCCCACGCATTCCCCTTCTGTTCTGAAATGTGATTTGTCCTTTTCATATGTGTTCACTTTTTTTTAATTGTATCCTTTGGTATATATGGTTGTGACTATTTTCTTCCACTTTTTGATCTGAGGAAGTGGGTCTGGCCCACAAAAGCTCATCATCTAATAAACCATTTTGTTAGTCTTTAAAGTGCTACATAGTCCTGTATTTTGTTACAAGCAAATAAATTATCAATAATTTTTTTTGTGCCTGATCACGTAATCTCTGTAAAGTACTTTTAAGATGTAAAACACTACGTAAATGTTAGGTTTTATTACAAATGCTTTTATATCACAAAGAAACTTGCTCTTTCAGGACCTGTCAGGAACCACACATTATTTTGGAATTTTTCTAGCCTGAGACAAGAAGCAGAGAGACAAACCTTTGTAGCGGATACTGAGTAACTCCACAAGTTGAGGGTGAGATTCTGCCACTGACAGCAACAGTTTTGTAGCTGCATTTCCTGTGACAGGATTGGTGGTAGCTGAAAGCTTATAAACAAGTTCATCTAAAACAGAGTGAAGGATCTTTTCATCCACATGCAGTAACACAGAACTAAGAAAAAGAGACAAACAGGAATGTTATTGAGGGATGCATACTTCAAGAATGGCTTTCTTCTTCAGAAGTATTAGAACAATGCAGGATCCCATGACTAGTAGACAATACTCCAACCTACTATGGAAGAGTGAGGGACTGGATGTCCTAATGGAACTTTTCCCACTATAGGTTTACACTAGATGATTTATCCAGCGTTGCTTGGGTCCTTAACTCAATGTAGAGTATTGAGTAAGAAGATTAAAGTTTTGTTTTTCTTCATTTAAATTGTTGTTCTGGGATGGGGCTTGATCCTATAAGGTGTTGAGCATTCTGGCTCCCCTCCAGCACAGAACTTCTTCATGTGCTTAACTACTATAAATATGCAAGTATTCTCATTGACTGAGTGGGACTATGCACGTACTAAATTGTTCTATGCATAGGGACCAAAGTGCTGAGTTGTTAGGGACAAGTCTATCCTCACCTAAACTGCTCTCATTCTACTGTCAATTGACACTGTGTTTACATGTCTGAGGGCAGAAATGGGCATTTATATAGCACTTTCCATGTTCAAAACATCATGTAAATTTAGCTAACACACACAATATCCTCCACAATCCTCTCGCCCCCCTCCCCCCGCCGAATGCTATGTGCAGGAGGAGCAAGGGGCTGGACAGCAGCTGGTGGGGCCAGTCTCTGGGTATCCTGGAGGAGCAGCAGGGAGGCCTGGTGCCCATACCAGGGCTGTGCCTAGACTTTTTCCGAAAAAGTGGGCACGTTCTTTCAGCATTCCTGCATTCTTCATTTTATGAGGAATTAGGGATCTTCCGAAGGAGGTGGTTTTTCCACATTTTGGCCCCATGTAGACAGGCCAAATGTCAGAAAAGACTCTTCCGAAAAAACAAGCGGAAAAAGGTACACAAATTGCAGTTCTCAATTTGTGTATCTTTTTCCGACTCCCCCCCCCCCCTACAACACAGTATAGACATAGCCTCAGGGTCCAACCCCTCCCCCCTGCACTCACAAGCAGCAGTGGGGGAAGTGGAGCAACAAAGGCCCCAGCTTTGGTGTCCTGGCATATCACTCGAGAGAGGGGATGGGACCATCCCCACATTCACTGGAAGAAACAAAGCAACATGACCAGACGCCAAACATGCTGGGGCTGTGTTGCTCTGCTTTCCCCGCCATTTCTGGGGAGTGCAAGAGGGAGGGACTGAACCCAGCTGCTGACACCAGACCCCAGCCTGCTAATCCCTCAGGTGTGGCAGGGGGAGTTGGAAAAGGAGATGGGGCAGGAGCGGGGAAGAGGAGAGGAGAGGGCAGGGGGCGGGGCAGGGAAGAGGTGGCACCTGGAGCAGAGGTAGGTTGTTCCAACCCTTAACCAGGCTGTGCAGGAGGGTCATGTGGTTGGTGGCCCCCCTGCATTCTCCCCCACCAGTTGCCCCTGCCCTCCATAGTAGCTTTAAATATTATCTGCCTTTTGCAGAACGGTAAACTTAAAAGTCAAGTAGTGTAAACACTGTTGGCACTTTTGAGAACAAAAAACTTCCATCCCTATGAGCCCCATTTGTTTTGTCAGCAGGAGAGCTCTGTGGCTTGCCACTTACTATGGCACAGTTTTTGTCCCTGGTGGGGGGAGGCAGAGTTTAAGCACATAATTAGCAAAAGCTTTGTCACTCAATTGCCAGTGGAAACAAAGCCTAAACACAGACTTTATCGGCTTGCTCTAGATCACAAGTGATTCAGGGAATGTCTACACTTTAATAAAACGCCTGCAGTTGGCATGGTCAGTTGACTTGAGCTTGTGGATCTCAGGCTGTGGGACCGTAAAACTGTAGTGTAGACTGAGCTTGTCTGGGGCCTGGGCTCTAAGGTGCTGTGAAGAGGAGGGCCCCAGAGCCAGGACTCCAGCCCAAATATCTATACAGGCAGTCCCCAGGTTACGTACAAGATAGGGACTGTAGGTTTGTTCTTAAGTTGAATCTGTATGTAAGTCGGAACTGGCGTCAGCCGCTGCTGAAACTGATCAGTTTCAACAGCGGCTGAATCTGGACGCCAGTTCTGACTTACATATGGATTCAACTTAAGAACCCCAGGCATCCCCAAGTCAGCTGCTGCTGAAACTGATCAGCGGCTGATTCCAGGAAGCCCGGGGCAGAGCAACTCTGCCTCGGGCTTCCTGTAGTCAGCCCCTGGTCAGTTTCAGCAGCGGCTGACTTGGGGACGCCTGGGGCAGAGCAGCTGGTTTGCTCCAGTAGCGCCGCTCGGCACTAGGAGCAACCCAGCAGCACCCCAGCTGCTCTGCCCCAGGCGTCCTGATTCAGCCACTGCTGAAACTGACCAGCAGCGGCTGAATCAGGACGCCTGGGGCAGAGCAGCTGGGGTGCTGCCGGGTTGGTACAGTAGCGCTGAGGAGCGGCGCTGCGGGACCAACCCGGCAGCGCCACAGCTCCTCTACCTCAGGCGTAGGCAAGAAAAGCCTGGTCTGCTGGGGGGGGGGCACTAGCTGCACCCCTCCCCCCAGCAGACCAGGGAGACGCGGGTGGCGGGACCGCCCGCGTCCTCCATGGCTTTGCTCCATCTCCCTGGTCTCCAGGGAGACGGGGAGCAAAGCCTTGGAGCACGCCCGCAGTGGGACTGTCCCGCTGCGGGCGTGCTTCGCGGCTTTGCTCCACGTCTCCCTGGTCTGCTGGTCCGCCCCCCCAGCAGACCAGGGAGACATGGAGCAGCTTTTCTCGCCCTGGAGGACGGGGGTGGCGGGACTGCAGCGCATCTGGGCGTCCCGCCGCTCCAGTCCTCCGGGGCGAGAAAAGCCCCGTTCGTAACTGCGGATCCGACATAAGTCGGATCCGCGTAACTCGGGGACTGCCTGTACTGCAATTTTTATTGCCCTTTAAGCCCAAGTCAGCAGACTTAGGCCAGCCCTGCGTATTTTACTGCAGTGTAGAGGTACCTGCAGTGGCAGAGCGAGTACTACAACCTGACAGATATTCCAGTCCACTGGAATCTAGCGCTTGTTCCAGAAAGTAAAGCAAGCGCAAAAAGTTATGCTCACAAAAAGCAAAGCAATTTAAGTATAGAGATAACTGCTCATTTGAAGACTTTTCCAGAAGAGACTGAGGTACGCAGAAACTTGCATTTTACAAAGCCAGTTCCAGACTGGTCTTTAAATCTGAAATGAAAAATAATTAAAGAAAAATCAATAGAATTATTTAAAAGCAGCTAACCTGTTGACTCTCAAAATATTCTGTAACACGGACATTACTGCTGTTGCAGTTTCAACATCATCGGTTATTAGCAACTGCAGGAAATGATTACTCTGCAGCACTGCAACAAAAGAAAAGGAAACAAAACCAAGAAATAATCAAAGCCAGGGATTTAGTGCCAGTTAATTAATAGTTTACCAAACAGACCTATAAAACACACTTCCTAGCAAGAGAAACTAGAGTCACTGTTCATATATTAAATATTCTTTGCCTTTCTACGGTAAGATAGAATGGGAAAAATCTTTATGGGTGGCGGTTTTCTTCAATGCTGACCTGATGTACAAAGTTTCAAAGCATGCTTATGAGGTAACCTGTTAACCAGAGGGCCAGGCTGGGGAGCAGCTCCTCGCCCGCCTATGCACAGACGATGCGGCTCCCCGCCCGACTGAGGCGCAGTGGGATTGGTGAGGATTGGAGCAGCTCCCCACCTGCCCATCCATGGTGCAGCACAGCAGGTCAGGTCAGAGCAGCCTCCTGACCACAATGGGCTGGTCAGCAGGACTCCTGGCAGCAGAGGTCCTTCTTGGAGCAGCCTGCCCCAGGGATTAACCAGGTAAACAATTAAAATTAAATCGCTTAACTGGTTAATATTTTTCACAGGTATTTATATCCCTAGATACACCGGCTAAATGGATGCAACACACTAGAGATTCAGACCCTCTATTTTTATTTAATAATTATTCGGTCACTGGTATTTTTTAATATCATTTGCTGAAATTTCTGTTATTTGTTTTAATGTCAAATTCTGAGTAAAACTCTGTTACATTCTGAAGTCAATGAAATTTATACAGGTATAATCAAGAACTGATTTTTGACAAGGGATGTTAAATAGCGGTTAGTAAGCTACTCGAATAGTTGATGGAATTTCCATCGATCACTCGATTAATCGATAAGGGGGTTCGCTGCAGCTCTGCTTTTTAAAACTAATAAGAGCCAGGCGGTTTTTACTACATTTAAAAAGCAGAGCCACAGTGGTCCCAGCTTGTGCCCAGCCCCAGACCACTGAGGTTCTGCTTTGTCTGACAGCTCTTACTACATTTAAAAAGCAAACACGCAGCATCTGGCACTTTTAAAAAGCAGAGCCGCAGTGGTCTGGAACCATAGCGGAATCCAGGTCCCAGACCGCTATGGATCTCTTTTTAAATATAGTAAGGGCCTGGCGGCTCTTACTACATTTGAAAAGTAGAGGTGCAGCATCTGGGAACTAGCAAGAGCCAGGACTGCTCAGTCTTGGCTTGCACTGGATCCCCCACTGTGCCTCTACCTCCCTTACCCCCCCTCAAGACAGTGCTGGGAGAACCGTCTTTTAAGCTGGCTCCCCCCAGCCCCGGCTCCTGCTTCCCTCGCTTGCTGCCTCTGATACAGAGCAGCGGGGGGCAGAAACACCTAGTCAACTACTCAACTAGTCACTTATATCCCTATTTTTGACCGCTAAGTAAAGGTCAATTTGTTACGTTTGTAAATTTGCTAGCATTGACAGTGTCTGACTTAATTTTACTGGAAGTTCTTTTTTTGAGGGGAGAAGTGAAAGCTGCAGTGAGCTCTAGAGTCCATATACAACTCAAAATTGAGATGTGAAAATTTCAACTATGCATTTATATTAGGACTCTGATTTTTTTTTAAGTTCTATAATTAAAAATGGATACTTTGGGAAAAAAAAATCTTTGTCCAACTCAACATCCTAAAAATGGGAGACATCCTCTTTCCCTTGTGTTTGCTTTTTTAATGTCCTAGATTGCCTGTTTCAGATACTGATGCTTCCTATTGTATAATGCAGAGGGTCTCAGCCTTTTTCTTTGTGCCCTCCCTCCCCATATCCTACACAAACTTCACAGATTGCCTGTGCTACAACAACTGGTTTTCTGAATATCCAGTAGATTAAAAGCCAGTGTCGGCATTAGGGGGTAGCAATAAGGGCAACTGCCTGGAGGCCCCGCAAAACTTGCTGCTTGGGCTTTGACTTCAGCGATATACAGCAGGGTTCAGGCTTCAGCATCAGTCCTGCATGGTGGGACTCAGGCTTTGGCTTTCTTTTCTGGGCTTCACTGACTCTAATACTAGCCCTGCTGTCTGGTTTATTTTGGCAGATCCCCTAAAACCTGCTTGCAGCCCTCAGGGGGCCTTGAAGAACCTGTCGAGAACTGCTGGTATACTGGATTATTTCAAGAGATCATTTAAAAGTATGTGATAACTAGGGGTATGTCTACACAGCAAAGTTATTTCGAAATAACAGCAGTTATTTTGAAATAACTTTCCTAGCGTCTACACAGCCATTCTGTTATTTCGAAATTAATTCAAAATAGCGGAGGGCTTATTTCGAAATTGTTAAACCTCATTCCACGAGGAATAGTGCCAATTTTGAAATTGCTATTTCAAAATAAGCGCCGTGTAGACGCTTATTTCGAAATAGGGGGCCTCCAGCCCTTCCCAGGGTGCCCTGCTGGCTGCGCTGGCCACAAGGCAACTTTTGACCTGATGCCCTGCCGGAACTTGTTCCAACCAGCCTTAAATGTGATTCAACGTCCACTCGGTGTGGATGTGCTATTTCAAAATAGAAAAACGCTATTTCTAAATGCATTTTGTGTGTAGATGCGTTATTTTGAAATAAGCTATTTTGAATTAACTATTTTTAAATAGCTTAGTTTGAAATAACGCTGTAGTGTAGACATACCCTAGGGGAAAACAGGACACAGACTGGTTTCAGGATCACTTCTGAATCCTAGTCACTGGAGTTATACTAAAATTCAAAAGTTTCAGTTATCTGATGATGTAATGATTTTCCAAGCCTCTCTCGTACCACACTCTGTTAGCTGAATATGCCCACCAAACAGCCAGCAGATGGCATCAGTTACTGTCCGGAAACACCGTAAAAATTCAGTTTTTTCTTCATCCTGAACAGAATAAATAAATAAGTAAATTATAAAAGTGGATCACACATAATCTTGCTCTATAGCTTGGGCTACATCCACAAGGGCCAATCAGGAGATGGCACTATATTTGATCCTTACTGACCATAATGTTATTGGCTAAAATGTTGATTTGGAAATGCTGGATATTTCAGCACTTCATTCAGTTTAATAAGGCTCGTCTAGAGAGTGAGCCTGATTCTTAACTCTTTTACAGGGGTGTAAGCTCAGAACCAGACCACATATAACCAACATGTACAATTTACACAATAGTAAGTATCTGAATTAGGGATGTTAAATATCAGTTAGCTGAATAGTCGATTAACCTCATGAATTATTATTGGTTACTTGACTATTCTATAGTTCCCGGGGTTAAGGTCGGCAGTCAATGCACTTCAGCCCCACTCCCAAGGAGCCTCCTGTCACTCTGCGCTGCTGCCTCTGTATCAGAGGCAGCAGCCCCTGTCCAGGGGAGAGTCTGAGCTCCTAGACCCAGCGCAAACCAGAAGTGAACTGGGCTGCCTGCCTGCTCCCCCCCCCCCCCCAAGCTCCTAATACACTTTAAATGCATAGCCACAGCAGGGTTAGGTCCCAGACCCAGCATAAGCCAGGACTGAGCTGGGCTGCTTGCCAGCCTGCTAAAAAATTTACTGGCCAGAAGGGGTGGTGGAGAATGCATATAGTTTATAGTATCAACCTATACACTTTTGCTTTTTAGTTAATTGACTACACTATTACATCCCAAATTTGAATGTCTAAGTGCCCTGGCTTTGATGTTTGGACAAAACCAGCAGTAACTGTCTGAAATCTCAGTAGATTGTCAGCCAAATTAAAGGCAAAATAACTCATAATAAGCATTGTGGTAACTACTTATAGGGCAGGTCCCAAGTGAAGTAACATGGTGGGTTGTACATCCTTATTGGGCCCACATCAACTTCTTCCTCTGGATCCCTGACACTAGATCTTGCAAGAATTCAAAATAGACCCTGCTATTCAACCTAATGACTGTAAGGGATATGCAAACAACGAGGGTCTCAGGTCTATAATGGTACTGAATCTAAGGATCATTTAGTCATGAGTTGTCAACGCTTGGTGGAGTGGAACTTGCTAAACCTTCTCAGAGTGTGTGGTCAAGGATGGATGCTCAGCGATCTCTGGACAATATGACTGGAAGTTAAAGTACTGACTTATAGTATAGCTTGTGCTTGCACTCAATGATAAATCCCAGACAGAAGTGGGTGATTCAGTAGCATATGGGTTGAGGCATTATAATAAAAAAATTGTGGGGAAAATTATACACTGTGGGTAGACAGAAGACTCCAGACTACAGGGATGTCAATCAAGAAGCTTTCACAAGCTCTAAATTCACTTACAAGAACTGAGCCAACAGAGCATGTCATACCGCTGATATATAATCACTACTCAGAAAGCATGTAGTTTCCAACATAATACAATGTATGAAAACTTTGACTAAGTGCAAGGGGTGAGTCAGCCAAAAAAGTGAAATATTTGGGGGAAAAGTTCTATTCAGGGAACCCATCAGCATCCTCATGGTTGGTTATTCAAATTATACTCTTTGTGGTGATCCTAAGTTCTCAGACTATTTTTACCACTAGGGAATTTTGCCATGAAATACCCTTTTAAAAGTAGTTAAATAACTGTTACTTTCTAAAATGGAGATGAAGCAAGACTTTCAATACTGCCCACTAATTTGAAGTGTCTCAATTTTGGGACATGTCAGAATTAGTAGACAGTTTTGCACATTTTGGCCAAGTTCATGTAAAAACTATATGGCAGAAGAGACACCAGATCATCTTTCTCACTAGGAACTTTCTCTTCTGAAAAGCCGAATAAAGCACTATGAACACAGCACTTCTCTAGTCAGATTTAGCCATTTCTGAAGTTAAAAGGTAACTCTCGTGACTGGTAGATCTCAAATGTGACTGCCCAGTGTTGCTGAGCTGTTTTTGCTTGTAATTTACTATTGCTTTGTTCTCAGGAACAACCCACTCTCACTAGTCAATCTCTTCAAAGCAACCCTGCAGTAACTACTATTCTCTGCACATACAGGAGGGAAGAAATATTCCAGTTTCAAAACTCCGAAAGTTCAGTTATTAGCAACCATGAGAAAAAAGATGTCACTTCTGAAAAAAAACCTTTTATATTATGGTGTAGCTGTAACAGAACCCTACTAAATCAATATATGAGCTTGGAAATATTGTCAATCAATTACAAAATGTTTATGGTGCTCCCTTAACCAAGCAATTAAAATACCTTGATTGCTCGGACAAACCGTGCTTGCAGACGTCTTCCCAAAAACAGGAGGTTCTCTACAGCTGAAGGAAGTAATTTATTGTAAAATTCGTCAGGATTTTCTTTCACCTCCAGTCCCACACAAGACTGACTGAAAAGAAAGAGCACACAAATCTGAACCTTACAAATCAGGGTCTGTTGGACAAAAGCAAAAGAATGAATGCCATCAGAGCAGTAATGCCTCACTCCAACACTGAATGACAGATGTCTTGGAGCTAGTTGCAACAGTTATCTCAAAAAAGACTTTAGGAGAAAGAGAACGTATTGTTATCTATGACAGCATGTCTTGGCCAAAACCACGTTTTCTCGGAGCTGTTCTGATCCATTCCACATACTGTCAAACAGGAAATTATTCCTGACCATTTTGTGAATTTTGCTTTGAAATGCAACTCTATATTCTTATTAGCTTTCCACGAATTTTTGTGCGAATGAGTGTAATTAATCTGAATAGTGCACGGAAAGCAAATGCTAGGTGAACCACTTACAATTAATTAAATTACAAGAGGACTTCTTTTTGCTAAAAAATTAATTAATTTTTGTCTGGAACCTGAATTAGTTTATAAAGGTTGGGTCGCTCAATCAGGAAACAGAAATAAGTATCATATGACTTTGATGCCTGGTCTGGAAGCTTCTAGCAAGTTTCTAATATCAAAAACTTACACCAAAGAGATGGTATTAGAGACAAAGCTATTCTAAGGGCCCCACAGTTTAGGAATTTGCTCCCTACTTATTTCAAAACTTCAGGGTAAATAAAGGGCAACATATATCATTTAATCCAGAGTTTAAAAGTTTGGGAGTGAGGTGAATAGAAATTGTTTGAAGGCGATTGTAGTTTTAAGTTGCTTGGCTCATTTGTGGTGATTTTATACTAGGTAGAATTATTGCATTTGCATATTATTTTTGGTATATGTGTACATGAAGCATTTTGATAATGTCGCTTTTTAAAAGCCTTAAATAAAAAACAATTAGTGAATGACCCTGAAGCTGAAGTTTGTTTACAAGAAACACGTGAACAATTCTGAATAAGCAGTCTATTAGTATAAAATCATGATCTACTTGAGGACAATACACAAACACACAAAACTAAATCCAACGTATTTTGTGTTCCTACCAGATAATTTGCCCAGCATGTTGAAATACTATGCAAATCAATTAGGCTTTGCCTGACCTCTCTGCCCTTGACTGCTCCCGGTATTCTCCCCCTGACATTTACTATACAACAAGCCTTGTTCTGGATTGGAGTCAAAGTAGAACAGCTTGAAAAGAAAAGAATGAAAGGAAAGCTGTGAAAGAGAACAAGAATGAAACTTTACAGCTGCTTTTCATTTTACCTTAGTATCTCTGCTAGCTGGGCAGCATTAGCCCAGCCCCCTTGCAGTCGAGAGTAATCTTGTTTAAGGACCAACATACAGTATTGAACAAGGTCATAATAGTAGAGGTCCTGTTTAATTTTCTTTGATTCTTTACTTCCCAAAGCTGTGCTATTTAAAATTTCTGGGAGGGAAGAAAGAGAAAAAATTGTACATATGTTTCTGATCCATAAGAAAGCATCTAAAAAGATTATTTTTCAAAACATAAAAGGCAGAGTATAAATATACATCTGAGATCAATGTTTAAAAAAGCTCAGTAACAGTAATGTGAAACATACTTTAAATTACTATAATTTCTTAACTTGTATGGTTACCGATATTATATCTAATTAAGATCATATTCCTGCGTCCTAGTTACAGATTTAGGAGAGGGCAGAAAGAGAACATGCATGTTCTGGCAGGTAGCCCATATGTTTGAATTTGCTAGTCTATATGAAAACAAATTAACATTCATTGTGCAAACTCTTATTAACTTGATAATTATTTCAGAGCTGGACATAGCTCACACGCCCTTTCCATTGCCCATGCACAGAAGAACACTGCCAGGGGAAATTTTGCTGGAGGTACTGGCAGGGTGTGTGTAAGATAGAGAATAAGGCTATGTCTACACTACAGGCTTCTTTCAGAAGAAGCTTTTTTTCGGAAGAGATCTTCCAAAAAAACTTCTTCCGAATGAGAGCATCCACACTGCAAAAGTGCATCGAAACAGCGATCTGCATTTTCGAAAGAGAGCGTCCAGACTGAATGGACGTTCTCTCGCATGTAAGCTGTGATTGCTATGGATGGAATGGCCACCAGGGCACCTGTGCTTTTTCCTCTTTCCTCTTCTTCCGAAAGAATTCCTTCTTCCCTATCACACACGCCTTTTTGCGAAAGAGCTCTTTTGCAAAAAGTCTTCTTCCTCGTAGAATGAGGATTACCAATGCCGGAAAACCCCCTGTTCTTTCGATTTTCTTGCAGAAGAACGCAATAACAGTGTGGACATTCCTCAAGTTTTGTCAGAAAAAAGGCCGTTTTTCTGACAAAACTCTGTAGTGTAGACATACCCTAAATGAAATAAGGTTTGGCTTTTTTTAATGTCACTTCCAGGCAACCATTCCCAACCCCACTAACTCTGTGCCCACAACTCTTCACAAAAGGGATTTTAAACATAGGAACTATACTGGCAGCAGAGGGCAGGCAGAGAAAAAGTCCATCTGGGTTAATCATCTAGTGGTCTGAGAGTTTTTTCCATTCAGATCCCCGCCTCATCTGTGGCTCCCAAGTCAATAATCACTTCAGGGAGATTTAGAGCAGTTTCTCAACCAGTGGTACGAGTACCCTTAGGGATGCTCGAGAGAAGTCTGAGGGGTACATAAACACAACTGAAATTAGGAGAAAACTGAATTTTTGTTTTAAGTTTTACAGCGCTTTATTATTTGTGTACTTTTTACACCCAAAAATCTCATCACCCAGCTATGATTAAGTTGTTTAAACAAATGTGTTGCAATGGTAGAAAAAAAATTTCTGTGTCTGAAAACTGTAGGTACTAGAGGTACTTACAATTTTTTTTTAAAAGGGGGTACTTTATAAAAAAAAGGTTGAGAAACACTGATTTAGAGGAAGTTCTATGTTATTGAACTTGTGCAGGCCCCAGTGGATGTACTCAAAGGAAAGTACAATTTGACTGTCATCAATTACATAGGTTAATCACAAAAATGGCTGTCTACACATCTGCATTCCCTACTTATATCTTAAGAATCTTTATTTACCTTTTAACTTCAATAGCAACACAGGAACATCCTGATCAGAGCTTTCAGTGATCTGAGCAGCCAGGGCCAATATTCTGGAATCTACAGCTGCTGGATTCATTTTACATGGATCAGCTATATTTTAATAAAAGAAATCAGTAAACAAAAGCAGTTAAGCACAAAACTTTTAACACTCAGTGTTTTGTAGCTAATAGGTATCACACCTACAAGGGTAGCCAACTGTCTAATGGCACAAACCCAAACACCCTTACATTGCTGCCTGCCACAAGGCCCCCGCACTTCTCCAAGGCCCCACAATACTCACTCCAGCCCCCCTCCTTCCATCATTTGCTCTTTCCCACCCTCACTTAATTTGAATGGGGCAGGAGGCTGAGGTGCAGGGGAGGATCTAGACTCTTGGCTGGGGTGGAGGCTGAGAAATTTGGATTGTAGGAGGTGGCTCCAGCCTGAGCCTGAGCCAAGGGGTTGCAGGCTCTGGGAAGGAGACTAGGTGCAAGGGGAAGTGCAGGGTGCGGGATCTGGGATGGGGCAGATGTGAGATGTTCACTTGGGGCAGTTCCCAAAAGTGACTGGTACATCCCTCTGGGCAGTGGCTCATAAACAGAGGGGGCAGGGAGTTTCTGGGAGCAGCACAGAGCCAGGGCAGGCAGGAAGCCTGCCTTAGTCCCACTACACTCCTGGACTGTTGGCACCCAAAATCTCCTGGTTTGGCTGCCAAAGCCTTCAGGACAGGGCCCTGGTACCAGGAAATGCTCAGCAAAACTGGAAGGACTGGAAATTATACTCCTAGACTTGTTTAACAAAGGAAGGCTCAGTAATGACATTGTGCACAGAAGAGACAGTAAATCTGCATTTAATACATATACACAGGGCTCATATGATTCACTGAGGTTCTTAATGGACTTTTGCCTGTGCTGCGGACAGGAGGTGCTTCAGCCCGTGGCAGAGGGCTGCTTAAGTGTTTAACTCAGTGGTTCCCAAACTTCTTCATGCCCCCTTTTTGATTTTTGAGAAACTCTCATGCCCCCCCTTTTAAGACAGCCATTTTGAAGTCTGCCTGGGATGTCTATCCTCCCCCAGCCCCAGCGATCCCGAGCTGCGTGTGTTCTGATGGACGCCCGAGCCAGGAAAAACAGAAAATACCAGACATTTCACATGGTATTTTCTGATTGTTTTACTGTACAGACTGGGCTCTTTCTTGGAGGGGAGAGGGGAGCTGGGTCACCTTGCGCCCCCCCTGGAATTGCTTCACCCCCCCCGAGGGCATGCCCCCAAGTTTGGGAACCTATGGTAACTGGTTAAACATAGCATTTAACTGGTTAAGTGATTAAATGTGATTTTACATCCCTAATTAAGAACCTGTGGTGTCCCAAATTTTCAGATATCCTACGCAGCTGCATATTCTGTGCATGGCTAACGATGGCCCGGACATAGGTGACACCTACACACTTAGCCGACTCATTACACTAAAAAAAAAAAAAAGCCATCACTGGCAAAGCAAAGCTGCACATAAGATAACTGCAGAATCCTAGAACTGGAAGGGAGTTTGAAGGGTCATCAAGTCCAGTCCCCGGCCCTAACGGCAGCACTAAGTGCTGTCTAGATCATCCCTGACAGGTGTTTATCTAACCTGCTCTTAAATATCTCCAGCGCTGGAGATAATGTCCCCGCGCAAGTAAGGAATTAGGCATCTACAGCCGAGATCCTCAAAGGCAGCGCAAAGTTAGGCTCCTGACGACCTTTAAGGATCTGGCCCAAGTGCATAGAAACGCCACGCAGGCAGCAAATCCCTTTGGTCACCTTTCACTGATGCTGGCGCATGTCCCTGCCCGCAGGCCTTGGGCATCTCAGAGGGACGGCTTGGCCAGCACTGGGCCAGACTCCTAGTGGAGGGCAAGTGGCAGATGTTCTCCACCGCAGGACCGGACACAGGTTGGCACTGAAGATGCTGCCCCAGGAGAGGTGGGAGAGCCCCACGGCCAGGTGCCCACAGGTGGGTGCTTGGCACGAGTCAGCATCAGGAGGGGGGTCCACCTCCCTCCCCCCCCCGTGGGATCCCCAAATCCCAAGAGCACCTCCTGGGGAGAGCTGGAGCCCTAGGCGGCTCGTACCCCCATTAAATTACACCCGCTCAAGCCCCTGGAGGGCCTTTGCCCCGTCTCCGGCAGCGGGACTCGAACCTACGTCCCGCACACAAACAAACTCGGGTGGGCTCGCGCGCTGCCTCCCCCGCCCCCGGTCAGAGGGCTGTAACGACCGGCCGCGAGCCCCTCCACTTATGAGGTCACAGAGGCCTTTAGCCAACCGCAGCGTACCCCTGCGGCTGTGATTTGCATATCCGCGTCCGGAGGCCAACCGCTCGGAAAAGGGAGCTGCGAAACCGGCTCCCACCCCAACCGTCCCTCTGTGACAACGGCCTCCGGCAGACGGACTCCTCGCGACCGCGCCTGCGCGGCTTCGGCCCGCCTTCGAGTGACGAAAGCACGAGAAGGGCGGAGCTAAGAAGCAGCAGCCAGTAGGGGGACTGGGTGGGCGGTACCGGTCGCAGTTGCGACCCCGCCCCCTGGCGCGGGCGGAGCCAGGACGAGCAGCCTCCAGTCAGGGGGCCGGGTGGGCGTGGCGCCCCCCCCCGGCGGAGAGGGCATGTTCCGCGGCGGCGTGGGCTGCGCGGGGAGCCGATGGTGTGAGGCGGCGCGGGGAGCCGCTATGAACGGCGCGGCCCCGCAGCTCTTCGACCCCAAGGAGCGCGCGCTGAAGCTGGGCGAGAGCTTCGAGAAGCAGCCGCGCTGCGCCTTCCACACGGTCCGCTGTGAGTGCGCGGGCGGGCGGGCGGGTCTGGGCGGTGGGGGCATGGCCCCCCCCGGAGTGAGTCGCCCCCCTCCGTGGGCCTCGCATGGTCAGCGCCCCCCCCCCCCTCACCTGGCAGGTCACAGCCCTGGGGCTCTCCCGTGACCTCCCTACACACCTGGTCCCCTGGCACCTCTGTGACCGCCCCCCCCAGCACCGCCTGGCTGCTCCCAGTCCCCCTGGCATGGCATCCCCGTGATTTCTCCCTGTCCTGGGATACCACCGTGATTTCTCCCTGTCCTGGGATACCACCGTGATTTCTCCCTGTCCTGGGATACCACAGCTCCTGGCTGGCCACAGCCCAGAGACGATCAGCATCCTCCTGGCATCCCTGTGGATACCCCCCCCCCCCCCACACACACACTTATATCTGGCATCGCTTGGCCGATCACATCCCCCGGCACTTGGGATCCCCAGCACCCTGTGTCCTCCCTCGGGCACTGCGCTGCTTGGCTGGTCACACCCCATGAACGATTGGAATCCACCAGCACTCCTGTATCAACCCCCACGTCCCTGGGCATGGCACTGCTTGGCTGGTCATGCTCCAGGAGAGCGCTGAATTCCTCAGCACGCCCGCGGCTCTTCTCCCTTCCCCTTGGGGCATGGCACTGCCTGTCTGGTTGCACCCCCAGGGGGATCAGAATTCCCCGGGGGATCAGAATTCCCCCAGGGCACTGGGCTGCCTGGCTGGTCACACCCTAGGAAAGATCAGAATTCTCTCAGCACCTCAGTCATATTCCCTGGGGCATGGCACCAGCTGGCTGGTCACGCCCCAGGAGAAAACTGAATTCCCCCACCACTTCTATAACTCCCTTCCCTTCCCTCAGGGTATGGCACAGACTGGTTGGTCATACTCACCACACACCTGTAACCCCCTCTGCCCTGGGCCTGGCATTACTCGGTTGGTCACACTGCAGGGGAGGTCAGCCTCCCTTCAGACATGTCACTTCCTGGCTAGTCACACCTCAGAGGAAACCAGCACCCTTATGGACAGCCTGTAACCTGTCCGTCTCCGTACTTATGTTGTACAAGTGCTCTTTAGGCTGGCAGATGGAGTTGAAGGAGATGTAATTGAGATAGTGGTTGCAGGTGGCTCCTCCTTTGGGTTGAGAGATGTGGCAGTAGATGGAGAGGCAGGTGGTGGGGGAGGGTGCAGGCTTATGGGTTTTTTAATTTCCTTTACCCTGGCATTTTCCTGTTGTGAGAATGAGCCTGTGAAGAATGAGAGGATGAAGGTGAAGATAGAGTAGATCAGGAGTTGAGGAGATCAAGTCATTGAGGCTGCTGGTGGGGAACCCACACTCTGAAATCTCTCCTGCACCCGAACTCCCTTCTGGAGCCTGATCCCAAAAGTCCTTCCATCCTCAACCTCCTGCTCCATTCCCCAAGAGCCTGCACCCCCTCCAACAGTCCCACTAAGGATGTTAAATGGTGATCTGGCTAATCGTGTAGTTGATACAATTTGTATCAACTACACGATCTGTCGATAATGGACCGATTTTCAGAGCTGCAGCGGGGGTAGCTCCTGGTGCCTGCTGGAGTCAGGACTGAGTAGTCCTGACTTGTGTCAGCTCTGGCAGCCAACCACACTGCAGCTCTGCTTTTTAAGTGTAATAAGAGTCGCCGGACTCTTACTACATTTAAAATGCAGAGGAGCAGCGTCTCGGACCAGCGTGAGCTGGGACTGTTTGGTCCTGGCTCACGCAGAGTCCAGCAGCCCCTGTTTGCGGTGGCCAGGGCTGGCCATGGGCAGGGGCATCTCCAGCAATAGCCCTTGGCTGCAGCCAATCCCGGCCACCGTGAACAGGGGCGGCTGCTGCTGGAGCAGCCTCCCCTATCCTGCCCCCCGCCGCCTCTGATAAAGGCAGCAAGGGGGGGAGCAAGTAGTCAAGTACTCCACTCAGCTACCTGATAATCCTTGAGTAGTCGACTACTTGCTAACATTCCTACTACAAACCCCTTGACTCCAGCCCAGAGCCCTCTCCTGTATCCCAAGCCTCAGCCACAACCCACACCTCAACCCTGTCCCAGCCTGGAGTCCTGTTATGCACTCTGAATCCTTTATTTCTCACCCCAGAGCCTAGGGGAAGCTCCTGGCCTCCATCCTCCCCTCCCCATGGGGCTTTTGTGTGTTCCCCAACTTTTTTTTTTCCTCTGTGGGTCAGTGACCCCAGATAGGAAAAAGGTTCCTCACCCCAACCTAGAACCTCTCACTAATACCAGGACTCTACTGAGGTAGATATTATATAGACATTTGATAAGAAACAATTCCTAAAGTCTAAAAAGATGATAAAAGAAAGAGAGAAAGGGATTTAACATACAACCATGAGATGTAGAATTGAGACCCAGAAAGATGAAGTGGATTTCATGAGGTCATACAGGGAGTCTGTGGCAGAGCTGGGAATTGAACCTACGTTTCTCAAATACTAATCTAATTACTTGGATATAAAACCATAGAGTTTTCCGCAGTTGAAGTTATTGTTCACAGTCGACTCAGAGTTAAGCTAATGAGCAGGTGCGTTGCGAGTGAAGTTTGGGGTGAAGTTCTCACAGTGCCTGCGTTCTTCATCTATTACTTCCTTTTCTGGATACTAAAATCACGTATCAGGCATTAAGGTACGTTTTGGGAAACAACAGTGTCTTGGCACAATGCTACATAAATCTTGAGTTTGGGCTGAAACCCTGCCCTTAGCGATGGCAGGGCTTACAACAATCCAAGATTAAAAGCAATATTGCTCTCAAAGCTAGTGTGCCCTTCCTGAGTGCATAATAACTACTATCCTGGGAGGTGTGTTCTCACAGATTCTGAAGGTATCTAGGAGACAAATGCTGTTAGGATTAAGGTTCTGGTAATTTAGGGCTGCAGCTTTTGTTCTGCAGTCTCATTATTTATGGAATGATCCCCAAGGTTCGGTATCTCACGTGTTCTCTGGAGATTATCAAAAGTGCTCTCATAAAGTGAGATAAGATGGATATTGTGTATTCTATGAGCAAAATGAATCATATTTATAAAAGTGGCCACATCTTTGGGGAGGCGGTTGTAAGAGAAACCTAATACTGTGAGTGGATTTAAAGGGGTGTTGTAACTTGCAATCTGTTCAGTGCTTAAACAAAAAGTAAAAATAGGCTCTAGTAATCCACTGCCCATACATTTTCCTGCTGACTATTATGGTTTTATAATCCCTTTTTTCTGTTTCAAAATTTTTCTCTTCCTTGTCATCCTGTGTGTGTGTGTGTGGGGGGGGGGACACAAGAAAGTTAGCAACACTGAGTTCAAATGTGCAAAATAAACAGAAGAGCCATAAGAATAGAACAACGGCCATACTAGGTCAGAACAAAGGTCCGTCTAGCCAAGTATCCTGTCTTCTGATAGTGGCCAATGCTAGGTGCCATGGGGGAATGAACAGAGCAGGGAATCATCAAGTGATCCATCTTCTGTCACCCATTCCCAGCTTTTGACAGACAGAGGCTAGGGACATCAATCCTGTCCATCCTGGCAAATAGTTATTGATGGACCTTTTGTCCAGAAATTTATCTAATTCTTTTTTGAATCCTGTTGTAGCCTTCGCAACATCCTCTTGCAAGGAGTTACACAGATTGACTGTGCATTGTGTGATGAAGTACTTCATTGTGTTTGTATTAAACCTGCTACTTATTAATTTCATTTGGTGATCCCTAGTTCTTGTCTTATGGAAGGAGTAAATAAAATGGTTATTCATTTAACCATTTTAACTTTAGGCTCTGCTGCGGCTGTGGAATCCCACTAGCAGCTCTGAAAAGTCCCAGTCTTATTAATCTCTTATATAGCAGCCATTCCATAACCCTCATCGTTGTTGTTTTCTGGACTTTTTTCAGTGCCAAGATATTTTTATTTTTTATTTTTTTTTAAAGATGAGGTGACCACATCTCTACTCAGTATTCAAGATGAGGGCATACCATGTATTTATACAGATGCAATAAAATATTCTCTGTCTTACTCTCTATACCATTCTTAGTGATTCCTAACATTGTTTTCTTTTTTTGAATTTGCTGTACATTGAGTGGATGTTTTCAGAGAACTATCCACAGAGATTCCAAGATCTCTCTCTAGAGTAGTAACTGCTAATTTAGTCCCCATCACTTAATATGTATAGTTTGGATTGTGTTTTCCAATATTCATTACTTGGCATTTATTAACATTAAATTCATCTCACATTCATATTTTTCTCTAATATTTATTATTGTACTCTTAGCTATTACACTTCTTGTGAGCAGGTAAACTGGACATTTATTTAGTCACCCATTTCTGGAAAGGTGACCCAAAGTGCTAGTTATGCAGTAGCACCCAATGAGGACACACATAGTCTCATTCCTACCACAAGAAGCACCAGAACTTTGATGCTTAGGTCTGTAAAATGCTGCTAGCCGAAGCTTGAGACTGTTGGAGCTTGTTTAGGACATTGGCAATAAATTATGCTAGCTGTGTTAGCAGGGCTGCCAACTTTAATGAAACAAACTAATGTTCAACTCTAATTTTCCAGCTCTTTGAAATATGCAAAGAGGGAAAATCCTAGCACAAATGGAGACATCGTTGGGCTTCTAAGAAAGATGGATAGTAAAAGAGATCTAGTGTGTATGATTTTGTCTTGGATGTTGTTAATAAAATAAGAGCATGCTATAGTTAGGACTGCATATGTATTTCAAGTCTACTTTCATTTTTTTGGGCTGAAATTTTCTCAACCCCAAAGTAATTCTGTGGTAATTGTTTTCTTCAAGTATCAGCAAACTGATTTGGCCTTTTTTAATGTGAGGTAAACAGAAGAAACTTTCCTTATTGAAAGATTTTTATTTTGATTATTTTTTTGAAGAGCTCTAACACCAACACTTAATAAAATTTAGGTTGAATATCAGGAAAACCTCCTTGACTGAGAGGGTCTGTGCCTAGTGGAAAAATCTGCTAAGGGAATGGTGGATGCTGCACTAGTGAAGATACTGAGTTGTTGATTTTAAGTGTCCCCCAAACTCACCACCTTTAGATTTTATGATGCGTGTGTCAGTATTTAAGGGACTCATGAAAATCAGGTTGTTCGTGTTTTTTTTTTAACTTGTAGATGACTTCAAACCTGCATCTATTGATACATCCTCTGAAGGAGACCTTGAAGTTGGCAAAGGTGAACAGGTGACAATAACACTGCCAAACATTGAGGTGAGGGCTGATTATCATTAGGAAGTACTAATTATCATTAGGAAGTACTTTCAAAAGGAAAGGCTTTTCTTACTGAATCAGCGGATATGTTGAGTATAGGAATGTTTCACATTTCAAATATGTTGTATTTGACAGCCCTAAACTTCTCTGTCTGTAAAACAAGTACAGCTCAGACATTGGCTGCTGTGCAACACTCAAAGTGGTGGGAGGGCACCGTTTCTGAGGAAAATTCAGTCTCCTGTAATCCCAGACTGCTTTTCTGATATTGTCGACAAGGGTTAAAGTTTTTGATGGTACTTTTATCATGTGTGCCTATCTGTTAGAAACTGGACTGAGACTACCAGTTTATTTCTAACTGGCTGGGTGAAATTGAGGCTATGCTGTAGTCAATGGCAACATTTCTAGTGACTGCAGCGGGACCAGGATTTCACCCTTAGTTATTATGAATCTGAGTTTCACCTGAATTAGCAACAAATTTAAAAAGGCTATAAATGATTAGTTACAATGAATTTTTAATTACTGTAAAGGCTTATTCTCTGTTTACATTTCAATAGACTTATATGTATAATGCTAATTAGATATTTTTCCAATTGAAATAGGGTTCAACTCCACCAGTAACAGTTTTCAAGGGCTCCAAGAAACCTTATCTAAAGGAATGTATCTTAATTATCAATCATGACACTGGAGAATGTCGACTGGAAAAACTTAGCAGTAATATCACTGTGAAAAAAACCAGGTAGGTGATTGATACAAGAAACTGCCATGTCTCTAACTCATTATGAAAATGGTATAGGACATGGTATTTTGGTTCACATCAGGTGGGGTATATATTCTACTGCACACCACCTTGTTTGCCAGTTAATGCACACGTAGACATGTGCACATTCATTTAGTATAGTTTTGAAACAGGAATATATCAGCACACAGAAAACTTTTAGTGTGTGCCAGCAGGGACCATGTGGCCAATTAGTGCATGTCATAGTTGTTCATTAGAATTTATACTCTAGCTGGTGTGTACCAACACACCATGGAGACAAACCTTTAGAAATAGCTGAAAATCTATTTTAGGATACATACCAACTATTCTTAGATTTTAGCAAAATTAAACTTTTTTTCAAACATGATCCTTACAAAAACCTACCCATGTTCAATGGAATGAAAAAGTATGTCATTATTTTTCTGAGGGAAAAAAAAAGGACTTTATAGCTTTCAAGTCAAGGCTGGTAGGGATGGGTTTTAAATAGAAACATTGCATATCCTTGCAAGAGACAATAATTGTTTTCTCATAGTAAGCTTGGAAAACTGCTTTTTGCTATACATATGAAATGGTTTGGCTGATGTTTCTGACTTTGAACTATGTAAATAAAATAGCTTAAATTTTTGTGAAAGACTTTAGCAAAATTTTGAGGACCAATTCTTGTGATACTGATTATGTAATTCCCATTAATGCACATTCTGATGCTTTGTCCACATATAACTCCCTTCTACCAGAATTCTAATGAAGTGTTAATGGATGACTGAGGAAAATGTGAAACAGCATAGTAGAGGATGGGCAGTTAAAAGGCCACTGCAAATGGCATCAATGAACCTTGTACATCAAAATAACACTACTCCTTGTCCCTATATGTTGCTATATATCACTGTAGCATTGCAGTGTTTTCCAAATAGTGGGTCCCAAGATATGTTAATCTAGCCTTGGATATGGCAACCTATCACTGTGCCCTTGCCTAGGCAGATATACACCTCTCCCAGCCTGGTCTAGAGGGGAAGTCTGATGGTGAGGGAAAGGACATCAGGCCAAACTTGAGCAGTGCTGTGATCGCATGTGCCAGGAGTGGGTAGCCAGTTCTGGTCCCACAAGACAGAAGTCACCACTGCAGCATGAGTGTGGGGTCAGCTTGTACTCCAGACTTCCTTCTTCTGAGGCCGTACTGGGCTGCACCCAGCCAGGAATAGCGGGGGGGTTGTGGTGTGCTGGGACGGAGGGTACATATAGGTAATACTGGGTCACAAAAAATACAAAATGCAATTGGTGAGTCACTTTATTCAAAAGTTTGGGAACCGTTGTCACTGTGTTAGAAATGTAAAACACTAGCAATACATTGAAGGAAACCATAATGGATAGCTTAACACAGAGCTCAGAGTAGTGTGTGTTTTTATTTTGTTTAAATATTGTTCTCTGGAATCAATTGAAATGTTTCACTCTGTCGTACAGAGCTGAAGGAAGCAGTAAAGTTCAGTCTCGTATTGAGCAGCAACAGCAGCAAATGCGAAATGCCAATAAGACTCCAAACAATGTTAAAAATTCTCCACCAAAAGAAAAGATGTCTCCATCTTCTCCAATGGACGACATCGAGAGAGGTAAACTACAACTGTATCACTTACTGTTTCATAAATTGTGCAGACCAACATTACAAAGAAAAAGCCAGGTAGAGAGTCATGAATGAGGGTTTTGAATGAGGTGCACACTGGAAGCTGTTACCTAGGCAGTGTCCTTTAAAGTTTAGTGGTTGTTTTGAGGAGAGTAGTAATTCAACAGTATATGAAACCATTTAGGATTGAGAGTCAGATCTTTTGACGGTCACAATTAGCATTGCTTTCCTTCTCATTGAGTCCTGCCACTGCTGTTACCCTAAGATACCGGCTCAATTGTAGGGTTGTGGCACTGAAGCCATGCTAGCCAATCCCCCACTTCCTCACTCAACCTGTCCTTCCTCATTCTTTGCCTTTTGTGTACAACAAATCGTTGGTTAAAATGCATTAGTTTTTTTTAAATAAAACGTTACTTTTGTATAGACTCATTATCATGTAAATCTAATCCGCGATTCAAACAGCAACCTACTTTTCAAAATCAGATCAGACTTGCGAAGTGGTTCCCTGTAGGGTTAAGAGACAACTGCAAAAGCGGCGAGGAGTCCTGTGGCACCTTATAGACTAACAGAAGTGTTGGAGCATAAGCTTTCGTGGGCAAAGACCCACTTTGTCAGATGCATGCAAATAAGACTCTGACGAAGTGGGTCTTTGCCCACGAAAGCTTATGCCCCAACACTTCTGTTAGTCTATAAGTTTGAATCTGCAAAAGCGGCAAGAAGTCCTGTGGCACCTAACACAGCTACCCCTCTGATAAGAGACAACTGAACATTTATATAAGTCTCATTCTTGAGAACTTGTGCTTTGGGGAGACTCCACATTCTCCCCAAATAATATAAATCATATTCTTGTGCTTTGGGGAGACTTTACTTTGGTAGGAATCTTTGTATTTAATTTTGAAGGAGACTCACTTTTTTTTTTTTTTAGTGGATGGGGAAGAAAAGCAGTGTTAATCACTTGCTATTTGAATGTTAACAGGTGGTAGTTTCATTATTCTGAATTGATATTGGCTCTTAAGGGTGCTCTGGTTTCTTTTAAACAGCTTTTTTCCAGATCTCTCTCGTTATGCAGGTGCCTTTCTTTCTGGTTTAGACAAATTTTGACCAGAGAGTCTTACTTCACAAAAAGGCAATTTAAAAATACCAAAGGTTGCAAAAGAAATGAAGTGGTGCTCAAGTGCATGAGAAACCTGAGAATTTTTCTCCATGGTCTGTTTGTTTTGTTTAAAACCTGTTCTGAATGAGTCACCAAGACTAACATATCCCAAAGCTCTGTCCCTATATGCTGCCAATGAGGTTTATTTGTTTGGCCACAGTAAATTATGTGCTGGGGTCTGGATGGTTTCCTGTGAGCTGTTCTAAATTTTCCCTAGTTCTATAAAAAGATTCAACAAAGATTTAATGAAACTGCTGCATAATTTTAAAATATGGGCAATCACTCCATGTATCCCACAAAGCTTAATTTGGGATTGAGAACAATGAATGTTGAGACAAACATGTACATGTTGGTTATAATGCCAAAATTGCTGCTATCCATCGCTGCTGCACCATCAGATGTTCCACTGACCAGTTCCTTTTTTCACTATTTGTCCCTTGATTCTAACTTGAGTTATTGACTCCTGTAAGACATCTGTTAAACAAAACCTGAAAAAATGAAACTTGCTAATCAGAGGCAGATATTAAGGACGAGTTAGGGTTTGCTGCCCACTGGAGTGTAGGGGCACCTTGGCTGCCAGCCTTATCTGAACCCTAATACATCTCTGCTCTGAAAAGCGTATGGCCTAAAAATAAGACTGCAAAGAGTGGAGGAGAAGAGTATAGCGTACAAGTAAGGTGATCAAGTTGCTTGTACTTTACACTTTACTCCTGGATCTTGTGTCTTTCAGTTTAATCACTCGACTTGTAATAATATTGTGACATTCACTCTAGTCGCTTGTGCAGCACTTCCCTTGTTACCATCTCCTTTAAACCAGGAGACTTATCTTGCTTTGTTTCTCAGTTATTCTGCATCGTATTTTCAGAGCTAAAGGCAGAGGCTAGCGTCATGGACCAGATGAGTAGCTCTGACAGTTCATCTGAATCAAGAAGTTCATCGTCGTCTTCATCCAGCAGTGAAAATAGTTCTAGTGATTCAGAAGATGAAGGGGCTAGGCCTTCTCTCCCTATGTCAATGCCTTGCTTGCAACCACAGCCTACCATGTCTGCCATACCACAACAGGCCACCCCTGACATGGATGCCAGTCATAACAAATCACAAGAGCGTGGTGGCCATATGATGAATACACTAAGTAAGTACAAAAAGACAGTGCACTAAAAAAAGAACAATCTCAAGCTTCAGAAACCTAAAAGGAAACCATAGACTCTAACTATCTCTCTTTTGTAATTTAAAATCGTGGGAAGAGATGCCGGGGTTTGTTTGCTTATTCTGAATTAGAAGTTGGGCTAAAAGTTACTTGATCAGCAAGAATATTAAATTAAAGCTGATGCAATTTAATATGTCATAGGCCATACTGGCTTCCTCACAATTGCATGTACTGGGACTGTAGGGCAGTAATGTGACTTGAAAATGCTTGAATTGCTTTGGCACTCCCAAAACATGCGAGTGTAATTTCCTGAATAGATGATACTGGAATAATATTGTTCTGATAATACTCACTTACAAAAGGGAGTTATCCTAATCCAGCAGTTCTCAGCCAGGGGTATACAAACCTTTGGGGATACGCAGAGGTCACCCAGGGAGTATATCAGCTCATCTAGATTAGTGGTTCTCAGTGTGGGTCTCGCTAGGGGTGTTATTAGACTTGTTGGGGTCTTGGGTTGAAGCTGAATCCCAAATCTTATTGTTTGGAGCTGAAGCCCTTGGGCTTCTATTTTGCCTCCCCTGTATTCCCCACATTGGGCAGTGAGGCTCATACTCTCTTTGGCCACCCAACTGAGGGCAGGCTCAGGCTTCTGTCCCCTCCCCTCCTTCCTGGGGTCATGTAGTAATTTTTCTTGTCAGAAGAGGGGCCCTGATGCAATTACATTTGAGAGCCCTTGATCTAGATCAGGGTTGGGGAGCCTTTTTTGGGTCAGGGGCCACTGACCCACAGAAAAATCAGTTGAACCCAGGCTAGGTGATTTTGTGTGCTTCAGCCCACAAGGAGATCAGTGGGGGGCTGGAGCACCAGCACAGGTTCCCCAATGCTGAGGGGGAGCTCCAAGCCTCGGGGCCAGATCCAGGTGAGCCTTAGGTTCCCCACCCAGATCTAGATATTTGCTTGGTTTTATAACAGGCTACGTAAAAAGCACTGGTGAATTCAGTACAAACTAAAATTTCATGCAGACAATGACTTGGTTATTCCCTTCTGCATATGAGTACATATTGAAATGTATGTACAATATTTGTATTCAGATTCATCGATTTAGTTTATAATTGCATGGTAAAAATGAGTAATCAATTTCTCAGTAGTAGTGTGCTAGGACATGTCTGTATTCATATATCTGATTTTGTAAGCAAGTAGTTATTTGAGGTGAACTTTGGGGGTATGCAAGACAAATCAGAGTCCTGATAGGGGTACAGTAGTCTAGAAAGGTTTAGAGCCACTGTCCTAATCCACTCCGAAATCTTGTGATTCATAGAGTCTTTTCTAAGGTACCAATCCCCTTCTATGTATGTAGGGAAGAGAGAATTTTTCTTACCTTTTTCCATGTTGAAGGGATAGGAGATTATTACAATTATGACAAACTTACGATATTTAAAGTACAACTGGGATTTTTAAATACATATTGTTGCCCAGAAAGAGGCACGTCACTGGTTTGAACAGCAGCAAGCAAGACTGTCCTACGTAAAAGTCTTCACTTAGCACCAAACAAACAAAACATGGTCTAACTTTTCAGAACTGATGAGTACCCGCTGCTGCTATTGATGTTGCCTTTGAAAACAAGCCACATTTTTTAATTGGATTCCTAATGGCAGGCTCCAAATTTGGAAAAACTTGATTATAGGCCCTAATTTAGTGATAATGTACACTGAAGTTTTTGGACAGTTTACGCTGGTTATACTGAAAATGTCATACACAGTATGTCCCCTTTTGTTTCACCAATACAAAGAATTAAAATTGGTAATGACGTAGTACAGTTGTATATTGTGGTGACATAGCTAAGCTTACAATCAGTTTTCTATTTAAAGCCTTATTTTCACATATCACCTTCACAGAAAAAAGAGTAGTCCGAAAACATTCAATGGTTATGCAAGGGGGCTAAACTTTTTTGGTTTAACTTTGATGGCCTAAAGTAAATACGCTGCTTGTTAGATGAAGCCTATATTTAGAAAGTTCCATATACCTCAGTCCCTTCACTCAGACATGGAAGTATTTTCAAACGTGTTATTCTACACACATTTATAGAAAACACTTTTGAGAATAAAATGAACTGTCTTAGTGACTAATGGCTGGTTCACAGCTGGCAAAGCTCCCATTGAAAGATTTATGTCCAAGTACAGGTGGCTGATGGCGTCAGTTAAAACTGTCATAGTGAAACACACTATCTTAAACTTGCAGCAATACCAAAACCGCACAAGGAGCCCACTGTCCCTGGGGGACTTTAGAGTTCTGCTGCAAGGGGGGTGAATCCTCTGACCCTTGTGAGCCATCTAAAACTTTGGGCTGGCTTAGCTATAAACCTGCATAGAATTTAGCTCTAATCCAGAATTACCCATTTAACGCTTTAAGCAGCTCTGCAGATGTGTACCGACTCTGGCCCCCACAAATGTCTTTGCAGTGTTAGGTGCACCAAAAGAGAAGAATGATCTGAGATGAAAAGGCACTGCACACTGGCTGCAGTGAGGAGCATGGCTCTGCAGCGGTTCTCCTCCTGCACTCCAGAGGCTCCACCTGTGCAGTTTACAAGCACACCGTGGTAGTTTGAGGTCACATCACTTGTGACCTTTGAAAGCCATGCATTGCTCACACTCAACCCACCTGTTTCTGTGTGTGTGTGTGTGTGTGTGTGTGTGTGTGTGTGTGTGAATTAATGCAAGTGGGACACAGCAGACGAGTTAGCTTCCCCACCCACCTTTTGATACTCTAAGCAGGAAAGGTGCTAAAAACTTTGGGACTGACATAGGGATGTAAGCAACTGGTTGACTATCTGATAAGCATAAGCTTATCGGATAGTCGACTAGTGATGTGACTACTCGCTTCCTGCCCCTTGCTGCCTCTATCCCCCCAGCATCATCTCCGCGGGGGGCAGCAGAGGTAGAGGCACAGCAGGAAACGGTGGAAGTGGGGTATCCACTTGTGCCGCTTCTGCTGCGATTGTGCTTTTGAAATGAACAAGAGCTCCAGTAGGGCTCTTGTACATTTCAAAAGGAAGCCCTGCAGGGAGCGAGGGGCCAGTGGGGAAGTCCCCTGCTGGTCCCACACTCCCTGTGGGGCTTCCTTTTGGAATGTGCACGAGCCCAGTCAGGGCTTTTGTACATTTCAAAGGCTGAGGCAACGCAGAGAGCGCGAGGCCAGTCACCTGCTGGCCCTGCGCTCCCTGTGGGGCTTCCACTTTTGAACTGTAGCAACTGCTGGCAGGGCTTTTGCTACAGTTCAGAGAAGGAGGTGCCCTTATAGATTCATCAGATAGTCAATGAAAATCCCATCAACTGTTCGATTAGTTAATCTAAATTTAACATCCATAGACTGACACAGGCAGGGTGTTCGCTGCTCTCCTGTAAAGGACCATCCTGTATCCATTTCCAGAGAGAAAGCTAACTGAGGATAGGGTGCAAAACAACAGAAGTGTAAACACAAAGCTTTGTGTTTTAGGGAACTCCATCAGCTTCAGTCACTCTTGACCTACATTGACCTTGACCTGCCAATCTGGAGGTCCATCCATATCTGCTTTCTCCCACTTTATACTGTCCCCTGGTTCTCATCTTACCTCTTAAGTAATACTGAAGATTGCAGTAATTGACAAAGTTAGGAGCATTTGACAGTATTTTGTGTGTAGTTGGTTTCATTAGGTGCTTTCTTATTTGTCTAGCATTTCACCCAGTAACAACAGGAGAGAGATTCTTTCCTTGTTTCATTTTTTAATAAAGGAAAATGCAATTGTATAACTACCAATTTGGCAGGGGACTAGAGGAACTTATGCAGTATCTGAAATTGCATCCAACTCATTTATAAAAAATGCAGATTTACTGTTGACAACACCCCTTTAACTTCATCCTGTGTGGAAGATGGTGGAGAAAAGTGGTAGAGAAACTGTCAAATGGAGGGAAAAAATAGCAGGGAAACTTACTTGGTGCTAGGTAGACAGCTGTTGCAAGCACAGGATAATCACTTTTCTTGTGCCCCATTTAAAAATAACTCCCATTAATTTTTCAGTGACAGTATACGTAAATATTTCCTTTGATCTTTTGTTTGCCGTCTTGCTCCACAACCTGTGGTGGTTTTTTTGTTTGTTTTTTGTTTTTTTAAGGTGCGTCAAACAACGTGTTTTCCTCTTGGATACTACTTTGCTCTCAAACAGATCCAAGAGGCATTTAGACTCCTGCAAACACCAATAACTTGTATCCTGTTTTGTTTTTTATTAAATGAAACGGTATTCCCCAGCACCTTTCTGCTGATAAAGTATCAAAAGGTGGGTGGGGCAGCTAGCTAGTCCTCTGGCCTTCTTGCACTAATTCCCATACACCAACAGGTGGGTTGAGTGTGAGCAGTGCATGGCTTTCAAAGGTCACATAAGTAAGATTACCACTCCAATAGTTAAGATAACAGATGAGTGTTTACATTACCAAATGTTTTGGTGTTTAATTCCTACTAGAAAATACTGGATGGGTTTAAAAAAAAAAAGAACTTTTCTTGCGGGAAAGATAGTTATTGTGTGAGTTCCATTCAACTGACTTTATCTTCTTTTCTAGGAAATGACTTGCAGTTGAGTGAATCTGGAAGCGACAGTGATGACTGAACAAGATTTTGGCCTTAAAGATGCATCACCTCTCTTTGCTAAAGCTGTCATAGCATCTATTTTGCACTAAGATTAGATTACCCAAGAGTGAAATGAATGTCCTCAATTTTTGGAAACAGACATATCTTAGTTTTCTCCTGGCACATCACATCTATGGTACTGCAGCACTGATGTATGATCACTGCTCTGGTACTTGCTTGTCTCTTCCAAATTACTGTATTACAGTATCAGTTCTTATGAACAGATTCTGGATTTTGCCTCAACCACCTGTCGTACTTGAATCTGATTTATAACAGCTAGTTACTTTATATAATAGATATGGGAATGGGGGAATTTCTAATATTTATGGAGGCAAGTTTCCTTACAGTTTAATGCCTTCTTTTAACTTTTTATGTTACTTTTCTTTTGGAGAGGGAGGAGATCTGCTGTGTAAGCTACGTTTTTATTCTGTTCATAGTTCAGGACTGTAAGGAAACTGCTGAATAATACGCAGTTACAGTTTACGTCCCATCACTGAATTATTAGTCTAATTGTATTCTAGGACTTTTTATATTTCTGAGCCTTGTGTTTCTTAAGGGAACTTGTCTTTTTCCCTGCCTTTACTCGGAGCAGTTGGACTCCTTACAGCCTCTTCCTATCTGTATTTACATAATTGCAAAGACAGCAATGAGTTTCCTTCATTTAGTTTCTGGAACTGAAATCCTATAATTCCTTTCTAGGAGTTTGATAAAATTAATTTAATAAAGCAATATTTATAATTTTAATGCTACTGATTGTGTGAATCTTTAACAAGAGGTAACATGGACTGCATTTTCTCTATGTAGTAGCCTTTCAAGTGAGCGAACATGTAAATTAGAGAGAGGTGATACAAGTGAGTATGAAGTCTAAAATGGGTACAAAACAACATCATATAGTAGCCCAGTGTCTGTGAGTCTGTAACACTGATGTACGTGGCCACGCCCCCTGGCCGTGTACGTCAGCGCCCCGCCCCCCCTTCCCCTCCCTCCGCGGTGGTTTGATCAGCCCCATGGCCCCCTGGACACCTCCCCCCCCCAGCACTGCTTCCCTTCCCCTTTTCTCCAGCCCCCCCCATCCTCCCCTCCAGCCCCACAGCCTCCAATCTCCCCCCCCGGCTCTGCTTTCCACCCCCGTTCTGGCCAGCCCCACCCATTTCCCCTCCCTGCATGGCGCGCTGCGGCACTCCCAGCTGAGCGGCGCTCCCGCCAGCCCTGGCAGGGGAGCAAGCGGCGGCAAGCAGACCTGGAGGGATGCAGGAAGCAGACCTGGTGGGGGGGGTCAGGGTGCAGCCACTGGCCGCAGCCAGACCCCAAAGGGCCGCTTGCTCCCCTGCCAGGGCCCAACTGAGCGCCGTAGCGTGCCATGCGTGGAGAGCACGGACCCCAAAGGGCCTCTTGCCACTGCTTGCTCCCCCACTGGGGCCCGGCGGGAGCAACGCTCAGCTGGAAGCGCTGCAGCGTGTCACGCAGGGAGGGCAAGAGGGGCGGGGTGCCATGCAGAGAGGGGGAGGGGGTGGGGCTGGCTGGAAGGGAGGTGGGAAGCAGAGCTGGGGGGGATCGGGGGCTGTAGGAGAGGATTGGGGTGCCCGAAGGAATGGAGGAGGGAAGCAGTGCTGGCGGGGGAGTGTCCGGAGGGCCGGGGGGCTGGACGGGAGGAGGGGGGCGGGAAGCAGACCTGGTGGTGATGGGGGGGTGCAGCCACTGGCCACAGCTGGACCCCAAATGGCCGTTTGCTCCCCAGCCGCAGCCCAGCTGAGTGGCGCTGGCGCTGTGCTGCTCAGCTGAGTCCCGGTGGGACAGGAAGGGGGGAGGGGCAGTGATGTACATGGCCAGGGGGCAGGGCCGTGTACATCACCGCCCCCCCCTTCCTCCTCTGGCCGTGGCACTGAGTGGTGTGCCCCTCAGCTGGGCTGCCGGGGGGGAGGGGGGCGGTGATGTAGACAGCCCCACTCCCTGGCTGTGTACATTGCGGCCTGGCTGAGTGCGCAACATTCAGCCGAGCTGCCATGGAGGGAGGGGAAGGGGGCGGGGTGGTGACTTATGCAGCCTGGGGGCGGGGCCAAGTACATCACCGCCCCCCTTCCCCTCCCTCTGTGGCACTCAGCTGAGTGCTGCGCCCCTCAGCCGGGCTGCCAGCAATGTAAGGGGCTGCTTGGGCTCCCCCAGGGTAGGAGGGTAAGGGAGGACAGTGATGTACACGGTCCCGGCCGTGTACGTCACCGCCCCGTCCCCCTCCCTGGCAGCAGCCCGGTTGAGCAGGCAACACTCAGCCAAGCGCCACGGCGGGAGGGAAGGGGAAAGGGGGTGGGGAGAGACGGAGAAGAGAGAGGCAGGAGGAGGAGGAGAAGAGTAAGGGAGAGTGAGAGGCAGGAGGGGGAGAAGAGAAAGAGATGGAGAGAGAGGCAGGAGGTGGAGGAGAGCTGAGAGAGGGGGGGAAGGCAGTAGGGGGAGAGAGAGAGAGACCGAGCGAGAGAGCTCAGGAGAGAATACCTGAAAATCCCGTTTTATGACGGGCTTATTGGCTAGTAAAGAAAGAATCTCCATACTGGTATCCTACACATTTGTACATTATAAGGCCAAAAGAACCACATATTTTAGAATGGCAGATGATTTGCACTGTTTATCTGAGTTGCAAAATATATAGATTCCCACTAGAAACTCCAGGCAGGGAAATACTATAAACAGTTGATTCAGTGATTACAATACTGATGCTGTGTTCTGATCATTTCTCATAGCATGTGCCATGAGTGTTATCAGTGACTGCTATTGTATCTTATCTGAAGTAGAGAGAAGAATCTGCATGTCCATTGTTGTTATAGATGAATGTGTTCACGGCATGTTGAACAACTTCTTTAAAAGCACTGAAAATTCTGTAATCCCACTCTCTATCTACAAAACTATCCTTGGAGCTAACCAAGTAAAATATAGCAAATGCCTGTGGAATATACTTTGACAAGACAAATCAAATTAAATCAAATCTCTTCTTGTTTGTCAGGCTGAGGTGACTCGCTCTTTCATCATAGCTCCATGACTACATAATAGGGTAAAATTCCATATGTAAGTCTAGACTTGTGAGGTGACATGCACATTCCCTTCATATACACCATAGAGCTTATTTAGTGTAGGGGTCTTAAATTGTTGGGAGCAAGTATCAACTTGTGGGTGCTCTGTGGCAGGATCGCTAAGGAGTCCTATGTAGGCCCCCTTCTTACAAATTTTCTTCTGCTGTTGCCAGCAGAAGCTTAAGAATTAGTAGCAACATTTTCTTGCACTGAACTTTTCTGTCTCCCTACCTAATTTTATCCTCCCTTGCTCCTTTATTAGATCATATATTGCTCATCTTCTTGGCCTTCCCTAGATAGCGGTAGTGGTCTTTCTCTATTTGTACAGTACACTGAAGTTTGTGAAGTGGGTTAAGATTGTTGAAAAGAAGATAACCCATGATCCTTACGCTGAGAAGCCTTCATCACACATCTTACAAAAACAGAGGGCATGTCTACACTACATTGGCCAGTGAGTCTCCCAGCACAGGTCAACAGACTTGCATTTGTTGGGCTTGCTCTATTGTGCTAAAACAAGTGGTAAATGTGGCTCAAGCTGGAGTTTGGAGCAGGGGGGCCTTGACAGCTGAGGTCTGGTGCAAGCTTCAATGTCTACACAGCTCTGTTCAGTGCAGTAGCATGAGCTCTGCAACACAAGCCATGGACCTCGGGTGGGAGGCTTGTTCCCAGATATAGTGTAAGTATATCTTGAATGATAGTAAATCCTGGCATAAGGGGGAAGGGGAAGACAAGCTGGAGAGGGTTCTGGATTTACTCGAGGGAAAAAAGGGTTGCTAAGTGGTCAGAAGAAGGGAAACTGTCTTCAGGGGACAGCAGTGTTATGGCCATCTTGTGTTTCTCTCAATCCTGGAATGTTCCAGGACCAAAACAAGGCAAATCACATTGGGGGAAGAGTGTGTATGATGACTGGGAATGTGATGAGAAGGGGGCAAGACAGTCAAGGAGAACTGAGTCATAAAGGTGGCTTTCTTTCAGTTGCCATAGATCACGTGCAGCTTTCTAGTTCTTCATCTTTGGCCGAGAGAAGAACCTGACCTGAACAATGAGGTTTGCACTTCTCCACTGTGTTCAGTCGTAGGTGAGTCCCCAGCGACTCTAACCCTCCTTGCTTATTTAAAAGAAATGTCCTTTGAGGAATATTTTGCAATATTGGCAATACAGAAGTGTGTGCTCTCTGGCAACTGCTGTGAATGAAAGCTGCTAGCTCGGGTCAGCTGATCTGAGATGACAGTTAAAGAAGAGCAGTAGACCATCAGGGCTGGCTCTGCATCAGCCTGAAGCAGAAAGGGAGAATGAAAAGGAGATCAATGATGAGCCCAAGCTGCAGGCAGCTAGAAATGAAGGCAGATTCTCTTGTCCCCTCCCAACATTTTTTGTGCACTGCCACCTTCCATCATCTTCACCCTTCACGCCAAAATAAGCTAATTTCTCTGGTTGTATGAAAGTGGACTGGCTGTGGTTGAATGTTAGTTGCGTGGGCTAAGAGCTGCTATCCATTTACTGAAAAATATCAAACTAAGAAACTTTGGCCACACTACAGCAAACATTAGTCTTCATGGTCAGGCCAGGTCTATACTAGACTCGGAAGGTCAGCTTAAGGTACACAACTCAAGTGATGTAAATAACATAGCTGGAGTTGATGTACCTTAAGCCAATCTTTACAGTGGGAGGTCAACAGGAGCAAAAGAGCCCGTCAGCTTCTTTTACTCCTTGCAAGTGAGAGGAGTACCACCGCCTATCGGGGGTGCCCTCAGCATTTGACTGAGCAGGTCTTTACTAGATCCTCTAAATCGAATGCAAGAAGATTGATCTCTAGTACAGCAGGTAGAGACATGGCCCCATGTAGTGGCTCCCTGGGTAGGCGTGCCCAAGGTAACTGCTTAGCCTGGAGTAGATTGTCTGGTTCAACTGTTACAACTGGTATTTCTAGTGTATGCAGCAAAAACAAAGAGTGGGAGGAGTTACTTTTAAAGCTCATTGCCTTGATATACATTATATTTATACCGCAATTTTTATTGGCTTGTAATAGCTCAGTTACTTTATACCACAGCGTTTGATTCTACAAGCACTTATGCACCTGCTTAACTTTGCCATGTAAGTAATCCTATTCACTTCAATGTTTTTGAGTCTTGAGATTTTTCGGGACTGGTCAGGTCCTGAGGGTGCCTGACCAGGGAGATCCAACTTGTACCATGAACAAAGGAGTTTGCACCCAGGGTGGTCAATTCTGGCCCCTCTGATGCTGGCCTTCAGGCTCTCCCTGGCCTCCAGTCTGGGTTCCCCTCATGGCTGCTGATCCTGCTGCCAGCCCAGCCACTGGGATCTGCTGCCAGCTGTGGTTGGGCTCTCTGCCCCCTGCCTACTGTACCAGCTTGGCTCCCAGCTCTCCAGCCCGGTTCCAGCCAATGGCCCTCTGGTTGCCAGACCAGCTCCACTTTCCTACCTCCTTTCTCTCCGTAGCTGGGCTGCCGGACCCTCTGCTGCCAGATTCCTAGCTGGCCCCCGTTCCTAGCCACTGGAGCCCTCTGGTCTAGCGCTCTCTGGACTGGCAACATCTGTGACAGACTAATCCAACAGGACCACAGATATTACCAGACCAAAGAGCCCATGGACCAGAAAACTTTATTACAGGGTTAACCTAACTTCTAGTTTGCAGCGTGTGTTCTTGAGAATGTAGGGTCTTTGGGGACAGAGACTGTTTTGGGGTCTTGTACTGTACCTAGCACAATGTGATGTGAGACTCTGAGGGCACAACTCCAATACAAGTAAGTATGGGTATGTCTACACTACCACCCTAGTTCGAACTAGGGTGGCTAATGTAGGCAACCGGAGTTGCAAATGAAGCCCGGGATTTGAATTTCCTGGGCTTCATTTGCATGTTGCCGGGCGCCGCCATTTTTAAATGTCCGCTAGTTCAGACTCCGTGCCACGCGGCTACACGCGGCACGAACTAGGTAGTTCGGATTAGGCTCCCTATTCCGAACTACCGGTACACCTCGTTCCACGGGCTATTTGTACACTGTACAAATCCCGGGCTTCATTTGCAGCTCCAGTTGCCTACATTAACCACCCTAGTTTGAACTAGGGTGGTAGTGTAGACATACCCTATGAGAGTTACATGCATAAAGCACCTCATGTCAGTGGTTTGGATCCATACCTGAATTGAATTTTTTCAGATCATTCTGCTAACCTGTTCTCTTTAAAATACAAGATGAAGAAGACCTGGACAAGTTTTAGCTGCAGGGGTGGAGTAAAGCCAAACCTCTAGAAACATGGGGTAGGAAAAAGCAGCAAGAGCTGAGCCCAACCTGGATGTGTGAGGTCGGGGGTGGAAGAAGGAGTTAGAGATGGCAGGTTTGTGAGACAGGGAAGATACAAGTGGTGCGAGCCAGTTAAGCAATTAAATTAAACCAAAGAGCCTGCTTAGATCTATTGTTTTTCAGGAACTGGAGAAAGCTTAGATTTGATGTCTACACATCTGCCTCCTGTCTGAACACTGTCCAATAGGGTATTTTTTCTAAGGATTTTTGAGCATCCACTACTCCAGTTGGAGTCAACGGGAGCAAAAGATGCTCAATGTACCTCCAGCAGACACTGGTCATCTGGGGGTAGAACCAAACCTGGGACCGCTGAAGCTTAGTGCGTGTGCCTCTACCGCATCAGCTAAAAGCCAGCTGGCTCTCTGCTAAATCTCTAAAATGAACACATTAGTCTCATTGTAAGTGGTCCCAGTGCCACTGGATGAAACGGGGCACCACAGCCAGAAGAGGTGTGGGTTACACTAAGCACCTCTGAAAAATCAAGCACATAATCCACAAGGTTGTTAGCTTAATTAGTGGGTCCTTTAAAGCAGGCGAAAGTTGGGAAGGCCAAAGAACTCCGCCTTACCAGTGCCAGCTTTAGCCCATCTCTTCAGGGTGAGGGAGTGAAAACCAGGCCTGCTTAGGAGAGAAGGGAAACCTGGGGAAAGCCTCAAAGGAGAGAACGTTCCAGGAGTGAGGCAGAATGGTCAGGAAAGGCCTAGAGAGAAAGTCCTAGGCTGAGCATGTAGGAAGAGGCCCTGTGATGGAAAGACAGGGCAGCATAGCCTAGTTTATGAGGCTATGGAGTCAAGGATGGGTAGTGATTGCTCTTATGCTGTTACTTTGAGGTGGTACAGCTACTGCTATCAAAGGAAAGAGAGATTCTAAGCCCAAGAGAAAGGGAAGGTGTCTAGTCGTGAGCCCTCTAAGGTATTCTGTTTTATCAAAAATCTCAGTCTTCTTACAAACCTGCCCATTTCTAAAGAGGAGAATTTTGAACCAAACTCTTCTTCTTTAACATGTTTTAATGGATTTTTGGGGGGAGGTAAAGATGATGAACACTTACCCCTGCTTGGGGAGTGACATTAAAACACAGAATATTTTAAATCTCTCTCTTTTCCCCTCTGCCTTGCCACCCTGCCAAGACTCAAATCTTAGGAAAACATCCATATACAAGCTGAGTTCTATATGTTTAGGATTAATAGATGTATGGATTTCTGATACTTCATCATTTTATAATATAAACTAGTTTAAGTGCAACTTCAGTGACCATTAATCATGTACAGTATTGTGGGCTAATGGCTATTTTCACTTGCAATTCTAGATTAAGAGGGAATGACATAACTTTGTATGGGGACTTGGTGATCTTCAAATATTTTGTACTGGAATTGCTACATATGTTTGGCACCTCCATGGTGATGCTGTGGGTTATTAGATCAATGCACAACATATCCAAGAAAGAGTTACAGGAAAAGCTCTAAATGAATGGTAAATTACTTCTCTTTCATGATTCACAAACTCCATCATGGCTGGCGGGGGCTTCCTACTATAGAAACTGGAATAGTACCTAGATTTCCTGGGGGCTGCTATTACAGAAATGCTTATAGATAGAAATATTCAGATCTTCAGATATTCATGAAGGGATACCAAACTGACTTGGGCATCTCACAGAAATACACTACATCTTATCTTGCTCCTGCAAAAGTCAATGTAAACAGGATGTAATCTCTTGGAATTAGCTGGGGCCAGAGTTTAGTTTTTTTGGTTGCTATTTTCCTCACTAAAATTTTATTTCCTCTAAGAGTTGCCTTTTGGTCTCTAATCTTCTCTTTTAGTCTGCTGCTTAGCCATGGTGACATTTTTTGGTTACTATTTTGTATTTTTAATTTGGGGGTATACTTTTAGTTTGAGCTTCTATTATTTGAACCTCTTTTAGTTTGTCTCTATTTAATTAGTCTCCATGCAGTTTGCAGGCATTTCACCCTTGTCACACTTCCTTTTAATGTCTGTTTAACTGGCTTCCTCATGTTCGCGTAGTTCCCATTTTGAAGTTGAATGCTACTGTGGTGGGTGGCTTTTGCATTTTTCCTTCTTCAAGGATGTTACATTTAATTGCCTTATGGTTGCTATTACCTCTTGAACCAGATTCTGTGCTCCACCTAGGATTAAACTGAGAATTGCTCTCCCCTTGTGGGTTCTGGGACTAGCTGCTCCAAAAAGCACTTATTTATGGTGTCAAGAAATCTATGTATTCTTAATGAGGTGAAATATCCCAGTCAATACAAGCATAGTTGAAATGTCTCATTATTATGACATCTTGTAAAGCTTCTTAGAGTTAACATTATTGGCCTTCCACTTAAACAGACTTTCTGTTGACCCAAGATCTGAAGATGATGTAGAAAGATAAAAGTGAGCTCTTAGCCAACTTCCTTTTGGAACCTTTTAATTGCCTTGGGACAGAGGTCAGTTTATGAAAGAACTGGGACTTTTCCCTGAATCTTGATAAAGCCATTTACACTGTCAGGAAATCCTAATGTTTAGATCCCTGGTGGAGCTGCACATTCTCTGAACTATTTTGAAGACCAACATCCAACTAATCAAGAACTGTTCAAAGAAAAACAGCTTTATCCTTTAAGTATTGGGAAGACTGGAGTCTGGTAGAATAGGCAAAAGCAGAGCAGGTGAAGGGACAGTTACTTAGCTATTTTGCAGTAGGAGCTAGAAGACCAGATCAGGAATGGGAATCCCATTTTGCTAAGTTCTGTATACACTAAGGCCACATCTACACTACAAATTTTATCTGCAAAAAATATGCAAATGAGTCTCATTTGCATGAGTCACAATCTCATTTGCATATTTTCTGCCGATCCGTTTTTGCCCTGGGGTTTTTGCGCAAAAACAAGCAGTGTTTTCTTTTTGCGCAAAACCCCCTTTTCCCACAAGATCCTTATGCCCCCAAAAAGGAGGTATACCGATCTTGAGGAAAAAGGGGGTTTTGCGGAAAAAGAAAACGTCTACACTGCTTGTTTTGGCACAACAACCCCAGCGCAAAAATGGATCAGCAGAAAACATCCAAATGAGATCACGACTCATGCAAATGAATCCCTCCTTTGCAATTTTTTGCCGAGAAAACTCGTAGTTTAGACATAGCCACCGTGAAAAGACAATCTCTACCTCAAAGAGTTAACCACCCCTTAAGGAGCCCTTGCTCCTGGCCCTGCCATCTGAGGCCCTACCTCACTACTCCCCTCGCTGCCCTGTGGCTTGAGGAGACCCAGCCAAACAAGCCCAGACCACTTTGACCGGTTCCAACCTCTGGGGCTTCCGGCCAGCCTTGAGCTGTCCCCTGGCCTGGGTGACCAGCTGGTCCCCAACTACCTTGGGTTGCCAGCCACGCCTCAGCTCCCCCCAAAAGCTGAGCCACTGTCTGACTTGGGGGGGAGAGACACCTCAGCATGGAGCTTGGGCCAAGAGATCCACAGTCAGGGTAACAGGAGACTACGTCTTCCCTGCTGTCCTTTGATAATCGCCTCCCATGCTTATAATCAAAGCATAAGACGAGAGGCCACAACTGGAAACTACAAACAGAGAAGCACAAGGCAACAGCCTATATACAGAGTATTATAATGGCCCAGCAGAGGCCAATAATACATCTAATGAAAATAAATAATGCTGGGCCAAATGCAGCCTTCACATAAGCAGGCACAACTCCATTAAAATCTGTCTCTGGGCTCCCTATGGTCTCTTATTTTGACCACTAGGCCCCTCTCAATATAACAAAATATTAGGTGAAATCCTGACCTCAGTGCAATCAATGGGAGTTTTGCCTTTGACTTCAGAGTGGCCAGGTTTTCACCTAGCATTTATTGGAAGAGCTCTGTTTCTACCAATAATACCGAGCAGGAGGGCGGGTGTATTCATTCAGCCCTGGAGACCAGATTGTTATCTAAAAAGGCTCTTCCTGCAATGAGTTTAGACTAGAAAGTACCATCTGGCAGGAGTGCATTGAACACACTGGGGATTCCCCCACCCCCAATTAATTTGTAAAACAAAAGCTTTGAGCCCAGCTTTGTGCTGACTTTCTGTTTAAATCTGGACTGATGATGAAACACCAGCTACTCACAGGTGAATCACTGAGCTCCCTGAGAGAGAAACTTGTTAACTTTTTAATAAGGCCCTCGGTATATTTATAATAATGTGGAAAGTCTCTGAGCTGAGTAAGTCAAAGTGCTTGCCATGCTACATCAGAGCCTTTGATCTTAGGGACCTTGTTTCTAAAAGCTCTCACATGCTTGCGTCTCTCTAAATCTAACAAAGTCGGTCAAGTCAGTCAGTCAGTTACTGTCTGCTGAGAGGCTGCAGCATCTATTAACCCATGTCTGCTCTATGGGGCAAGCTGATAAACCAAACTCCCATGCCAGAAAGCTCCGTGGGCATGGGTGGGACCCTGCACCTGTGCAGAATCCCACTGAATTCAGTAGGGTCTATTCATGAGCAGCTTGCAGGATTGGGCCCTGTTTTTTAAGTACAACACAAACTAGCTCCCTTGTACAATTCTTGGCATTTAGTGGCTGTCACTGAAGGATCCTAAAGCTCTTTGCTAGCACTAGTGGCTTGAGTCTTGCCACTTGCAGACCCAAAGAAGAGTTCTGTGGAGCTTCTCTCACTAGCAGAAGTTGGCCCAAGAAAAGATATTCCCTTCCCCATCTTGTCTCTCTAATGTGCAGGAGAGACAGGGAAATAGAAATATTATCACTACCTGACACATGGAGGGGAAGTGAGGCACAGGACAATGAAGTGACATGTCCAAGGTCATATGATGAATCAGTGGCAGAGACAGGAATAGAAGCCAGGTCTCCTGACTTGACGTTCCTGGCCACTCACTAGGATTGCAGTTAGGGGAATGCAAGTCTCTGTGCTTTGGGCTCCTGGGGCTTTCTACACTCATGGGCTACGACTAGACTGGCATGATTTTCCACAAATGCTTTTAACGGAAAAGTTTTTCAGTTAAAAGCATTTGCGGAAAAGAGTGTTTAGATTGGCACGGACGCTTTTCCGCAAAAGCACTTTTTACGGAAAAGCATCCGTGCCAATCTAGATGCTGTTTTGCGCAAGAAAGCTCCAACTGTCATTTTCGCCATTGGGGCTTTTTTGCGCAAAACAGTTTTTAGCTGTCTACACCGGCCCTATTGCGCAAAAACATTTCCGGAAAAGGGCTTTTGCCCAAACGGGAACGTCAAAGCATTTGCGCAAGAAGCACTGATTTCAGACTGTAGAACGTCAGTGCTTTTGCGCAAAAACAAGCGGCCAGTGTAGACAGCTGGCAAGTTTTTGTGCAAAAGTGGCTGCTTTTGCGGAAAAACTTGCCAGTCTAGACGCAGCCCTGGTGTCTGAACGGAGTCCAGCCACTGCCCTAATCTCAAGCACCACACTGACTGTTGGAACCTGCTGTCCAGCTGCCTAGCCCCTCTGGGCACAGCTCTGACCCTTCCTGCTATGTATTCCACTCCCAGAACGCGACCGCAAAAGGTAGGAAGCTTCTAGTTTACAGTTTAACTCCTGCAGGAGCATGCCACACTTGTGATGCCGACTGCCTGTGTCTCTTATTCCAATGCCCAACTTTATCCAATAGAGCACAGGCGAGTACAGAGCACACAAAAGACCCTAATTGCAATGTTCCTTACTAGCTCACCTCTGTGCCGACTCCTTGTGTTCTGTCAGGCAGGCAGAGTCCTCCGCCCCCTTGCTTACCCTGCCTCTGCAGCAGCCTCCCTCCTGACCCTCTCCCCAGCCTTCCCTCTCCCGTGAGTCCCCTTAGAGATCCCTGCTGTGGCCATCTGCTGCCTTTGTGGTGTCCCTTGGGAATGACTCTTGACTTCCCCCCCCCACTTGTGACAAGTGTCTGCTCTGGGGTAGAGCAAACCCACACAACCCATTGTCCCGAGGGGTTTTGCTCGGAAGAGATGGTCCTGGAGTGCTGATTCCTTCCCAGTGTCTCTGGCCTGGTGGAGAGATGAGGCAACCCCGCTGAGTCCGGGGGGGTCCACACACCTGGAGGCTCTCCAGGACACAGTCCTGGCATGATAGAATTTCATGAAACCACCCAAAAGCCGGCAATGGTACAGACCGAACCCGCCGCTCGTCGCTCCTCTGCCTTACAGGCTGCACAGAGGCGGGTTAATCTCCTTACGGAGCGGGCACTAGCTGTGGAACAACAGTGGGAGGCGCAGCCATGTGGTCTCCTGCTGGTTTAGCTTCCAGCCTGGCCATGACAGCCGGCCAGGCTGTCCCCATTCTGCAGGGGAGCGTGGGGTTCTGGGAGACATGGGCACATCCCTCCACCACTCTCTGGCCAGCTTAGCCCTACCACCCACACACAGGCGGGGACTGCAGCGCGGCTCCTCCGTGAAAGCTGCCAGTTGTGGTTGGCCATGTTCTTGGAGGGTTCACCCCAGGGCATAAGCTTTCATTAAAGATTAACCCTTATTTCCTGGAGGTTCGAGGGCAACCCGGGGGAATGGGCAGTGCCGTCCTCTCTGCTCCCTCACACACATCCCGCGTCAGGGCTCCTGTCCTCAGCCTGCAGCGGGGAAGGCCTAAGCGTCCGGGCTCTACTCCGGCCTCCTTCGGGCAGAGACGAGCACTGAGCAAACAACATGTCTCCCACCGTGCACACCAGGCAGCTTCCCTCCCCTGTCCTCATAGGGGAGGCTAGCTAAGGCAGTGGTCCCCAACCTTTTGGGGCTGCCCGGCCCAGTGCTGGTGTCACCCATGCGCTGCACTCCCAGGTCCAGCGCCGCTCCTTTGCAGCACGCCCAGGAGCCGGCATCACCCACGCGCTGCACGCCCAGGAGCGGGGACGCCCATACGCTGCGTGGCCAGTGCTGGTGCCACCCATGTGCCGCACTCCTGGGGCCGGCGCCGCTCCTGTGCCACGTGCCCAGGGGAGAGGATGCTCATATACCACGCGCCCGGGGCCAGCACAGCCCTTGCGCCATGTACCCGGGGGCAGGGCCACCTATACGCTGCATGCCCAGGGGCTGGCACCGCCCATGCACCACGTGCCCGGGGGCGGGGTTGGCCCCGATCACTTGGCAGGTGCACAGAAATGGCCCGGCAGGCGATATGGCGCCCTTGGGCACCGCGTTGGGGACCACTGAGCTAAAGGCTCATATGCTCTTGGCCAGCTCCCTTTGTGGGGGAGGGGTGAGCTGTCTCCTGCTGCCCACAGCCTCCTGGCTTCAGCGAGGCCTGCCCCACGTGGGCGCGGCCTGGGAGAGGGCTGTGAAATTCTGCTCCACTCCTCCTCCCTCATTAGCCCTCCTGAGGAAAAAACGTCCCTGCCGGGCTCCAATGCCCAGCCAGTTGCTGGAGGAAGCAAAGGCTCCCAATGGTTCGCCTACCCTGTCGTCACATGGGGGCGACAGCATATTGAAAGGTGCCACGCCGTGGGCATATAGAAGACTGAAGAAGAAATTGCATCTCCTATGCTGGAACAGAAATTTGTTTTCAAAGGGGAACCCGTCTGCAGCCCTTTTCGTTTTCACGCTGCTTTTAGTCACTGATGCAGCCTGGCAATCGTGTCAGGACAGAACCCGCCTACGGTGCAGGCTGCTCAGCCTCTTGCCTCCTCCCGAGCATAAAACAATCTAATGATGCCTTACTCAACAAAACCAGCTCTCCCCTGGTGAGCAGAATTGTGCAAGGCTTTGGTGACTAACCCTGCCAAACGCACCTGGGAGCCAGGCATATATTATCCCCATTTTACAGATGGTGAAACTAAAAGGCAGAGATGAAGTGACTTGACCAAGGCCATGCTGCAAGACATTGTGGGCGTTCCTGGCTTCTGGTCCTATGCACAATCCACTAGACCCTGCTGCCTCTCAGACTAAATAAGGGTCTGACCTCCTGTTTTCTTTTTCCTCTGCCAAGCCCCAAGAAAACCTGTCCATGCACAGTCCACTGCAGAGTTGATGCATAAGTGGAAATTTTGTGACAATTAAGGTAACTAACCATTGGAACAATGCACAAAGGGATGTGGTGAAATCTTCATCGCTAATCGTTTTAAAATCAAGATTGGATTTCCTTAAAAAAATCGGTTCCAGGAATTATTTTGGGGAAGTTATTTGTCCTGTGTTATGTTACAGGAGGGCTGAATAGACGATCACAGTGCTTCCTTCTGGCCTCAAAATCTATAAATCTGCAGACATTTCTATTCATCAACTGATTATATAGAGTAATAGTAAGGCATGAATTATTTATCTTGTAGCCCATAATGACTCTTTAGGAGAGGTTCCAAGCTATTCATTATATCCAGATAGGTAAGTTTTTTAAAAGGCACATACCTCTTCATCTATTTGACAGGAGTAACATTTCATACTGTCTTATAGCCTGCTGTGTAAATACACATCCAGGGCCCCCAATTACTGTTAACATTAAATGTGTTCCAAAAATCAGTCAGGAATGGGGTGTCTATCCATGAAGACGTAACCATTGTTCTGGTTTGAATATCTTGGACCACTGGCGCTCACTTTCAAACGTGTGGAGGGTGCTACCCCTCCAGCTCTGCCCCTTCCATCAAAGCCCGATCCTGCCCCTCTTCTTCCCAGACTAGTTCCAACCTCTCTCCCAAGTGCACCATGTCCTCACTCTGCCCTCTAAATGCCATACAACAGCTGACTGTGGTGGGTGGAAGGTGGAGGTCCTGACCACAGGGCGGGCAAGTGGGCAGGAGCTGATGAGAGACTGCTGATGGGTGCTCAACACCCACCAATTTTTCCCTGTGGGTGCTCCCGCCCTGAATCACCCACGGAGATGGCGCTAATGTCTTGGACCTGCCTTTGAGTTCTTAAACACCCAAGTAATTAGAAAGTAGGGTATAACTTTCTCTAGCACCTGTCATCTGAGGCCCTGAAAATGTGATAAACCTTCTTGATTAAACCTGAAACATCCCTGTGAGGCTCCATAGACTAGGAATAAAAATCGATTCATCTACCGCAGTAATGCAGACACCTCTGGAATAGAACGTGGTATCAGTGTACCATATTAAGGCCCATAGGCGGTGACTTTTTAAAAATTTTTCCTGGGGGTGCTCTACTTCTGCTCTGTCCCCATCCTTCCCCAGAGCCCCACCCTCACTCCACCTCTTCCTGCCCCTGCTCTGCCCCAGCCCACAGCTTTGCTTGCTCCTCTCCCTAATTCCCTCCTCTAGCTGCCAATCAGCTGATTGGTGGCACCACTGATCTGCTATGGCTGGTGGGTGCTAAGCACCCAGTATTTTTTTTTCCTGTGGTTGCTCTGGGGCTGGAGCACCCACGGAGTTGATGGCTATGTTAAGGCCTGACTTATTCTAGATAACTAAGTCTGTTTAACTATATTGGTCAGGGGTGTGAAAAACACTCCGCTTCAAAGTGGCTTATTAAAGCCACCTAAATCCCTATGTAGATTGTACTAGATCAATGGAAGAATTCTTCTGTTGACCTAGCTACTGCATCTTGAAGCAGTGGACGAGAGAATCCCTTCCATTAGTGTAGTCAGTGTCTACACCGAAGTGCTACAGTGGTTCAGCTGTGCTCCTGTATCACTTTTAGTGTAGACAAGCCCTAAATAATGACTTAGAGCGGAAAGCACCTTATCGAATGGAAACTTCAGGAGGAGTTGAGGAGGCTCGGCATGTATAATTATCCCTAGAGTAACTTTCAACCTGTTTTGTTATGCTGAAAAATACGTACAAAAAAGTAGCTTGGTCCATTACTGGGACCAACTGTATGTGCAAGCACGTTTTGTGATCTGGCTGCTGTTTATTTCCAAGAATGAGCTGGCAAAATATTAGCTATGTCAAGATAAAAGCATGTGTCAACAAGACCTGCTGTTAACGTGCATGTGTGCGCACATGCGTATGTGTGTTTTGGAGATGGAGATAGGTAGAAAGAAACAGCTTTCAGCACAGCTGATTTTGTTCCTCACTTCTGCAAGAATCAGCACTGTCACACAGCAGCATAACCCACTCAATGCACTTCCCCCTTTTTTTAAATTAAAGGGGTCTTGCCAAATAATTGTATTTAAAATCACATTAACACCTGTTTTTAATGCCGGAGATCACTAAAATCCTCAGTCCTCTGACATCAGTTGCAAAACTCCCATTGATTTCAGTCAGAACTCAGCATTCTCATGTCTAGCATGTGATCTTCCATTGTATTGCATTGCACACTCCCATCTATGTATCCTTTTTTTTTTCCTGTCTGTCTTTCTTTTTCTCTTCCGCATCTGAGGAAGTGAGTTGTAGCTCACAAAAGCTTATGCTCTAGTTCCCTAATAAATGTATTAGTCTGTAAAGTGCTACTGGACTCCTTGCTTTTGCAGAAACAGACTAACACGGCTACCTCTCTGAAACCTGCCATAGTATTTTAATTTGTCTCCTGTTTTTCCCTCTCCCCCCCTAAAAATTGCTCCACTCAAAGTTTTTTAAAAAGACCCCCCCCCCCCCTCCAGGTGATCAGAACTCTTTTTGAAGTGTTGCTCTCTCTTTCAGGCCCAGAGGTTCTTGTGTCTGCTTCTCCCCTCTCTCCCCCAGAGCAGCTGTTACAGATAAGCAGAATGAAATTTCCAAAGAGCCAGTCAGGTGGAAAAAACCTTTATGCTGCATTTCTCTTGTTTGTAACTGACTACTTTCTCCCTCTGTTTCCTGATGTCTGTTGCAAATATCTAATCCAAACTGTCAGGTCAATCTCTCCTTGCCAGAGCTTGTGTCAGGGGCAGAACACACCTTCCTGTTTTTACATAATCAATAACCCAGTCTGCTTTCTTGCTGGTAAAGGGTCACTCAGGTTAAAACAATATCCTAAGAGCTGTCTGTCAGCTGTTGCTAGTGACTGCTGAGAATATTACAATGAGCTAATAGAAACTTTGTTCTGTGACATAAAGCCCTCTGTGTTACAAACAGTTGGCATTTTCTCTAGTGGTTAACTTACATTTATTTACACTTCTGCCAATCTCTTATTTACCTCAGGGCAGAGGTGTACCTGCCAGACACCTCTATATTAGAACTATAAGAGCAGTTTTCTTGAGAAGACTGCTCCTTCTTGGATCTGATCCCTTATATGAAAGGCCTTATCTACACAGCATATTTCTGCAGCTTTCACACCACCAGTTCAAGATTCTCTGATGCAAACACTCCTGTAGACAGAGTGCTCTGATAGCTGCCAACATTTTAAGCACCATCTCGTGGTGACCTTGTATAGACCGTAAGGTCAGAAGTGACCACTGTGATTGTCACAGGGCCCCTTTCTCAGGCCTCATGGAAACTGGCTTATGAATATGCATCACTCCAAGGCATTTTAGATAAAATACCTCATGTAACATGTCAATTTCAAAGTTACAACCTGCTGAGTCTGCATATCCTACTTTTTGTGCATGTATCATTCTTGTATGTGAAGTGAGAATCTGTTTGTAATTCTAAATGTGCGGATGAGAGCCATTACTGATGCTCTGGAAACATAATGACTCAGTACTCAAACCAATGACCCATGAATAGTCTTGTTTGTCCTGCAAACCCAAACTGTGGTTGGGCCTTAGAAAGACATGTGACCATGCCACATGGTACTGGAATCCATTTTGAACCTGGTATTTTTCTATAGGGATTGGGGGTGCTGAACAAACCTGCCCTGGGGGAAAGTTTATTTAAACAATCAGTTGTTTGTCTTCAGCTGGCCTTTGAAACTGCCTGGCCCACCTTAAGAGGGTAAAAGGAACTTTGAAGAAGCTGTAGATTTAGGCCAGAGGAAAGATCAACTCTGACTCCAAGCTTTTTACCTGAGATAAGACCAGCTGTTTAAGGTAAGAATTTACATGTAACAAGTTTCTTAGTGGCTTAACACTAGCTAAGTGGTTTTTGTTCATTTTAATTTAATAACTTACTTTGATCTGACTGTTAACACTTGCAGCCATTTAAACCCTGCTTTTTGTACCTAAGAAAACACTTTTGTTTATTATCAAGCCCAGTGTAAATAATTGTTATGGGGGGGAAGCAACCACTATGCATATCTCTCTTTCATGGATAAAGCGGGCTTTCACTGTGTAAAACTTTTACATAGAGTAAGATAGATTTATTGGTGGTTTTAGTCCCTTTTGGGGGTTGGTTTCCTGGGCTCTGAGTCCTTGGAGCTGAGCAGAGCTGGTTCAGTGTTTGTGTTGCTCTGCTGGGAGGTGGAAACCCCAGCTCTGGGCCTTGGCTGAGGGAGACCAGAGGATCTGGCCCAACAGGACAGGGTGGTGGGGAGCCCAGAGAGCTGGAAGGCAGGCATCAATGGCACAATCCACACACCAGGGACAACCCCAAGTGGACTTCTGGGATTCAACCTGTCACACCGATGATCTAGTCTGACCTGGTCTGAGCACTGTTAGAACAGGGGAAGGTGCCATCAAAACTGCCCCTACTCTGCGCAGAACTCTCCTTCCACAGGTCAAATGGGGGGGAGGGGTGCCCCATGCTTTGCATTGTATGGCTGGGAGGGACCCTGGGGATTATAGGGGGTCTGGTGCAGCGGTGGCAGCTGGGGTTGCCACCCCCCTCACCACATGGGCGGTGGCAGGAGCTGGAGTAACTCAGCAGCCTGCTCCACCCCGCTGCATCTTGGCATCTCTGTGTTGCTTGGGGTAAGGTGCAAGGAGGTGGGACAGGGCAGGACAAGGGCGGGGCTTGTGAAAGGGGTGGAGCAGGGGTGGGACCAATAATAGGGGGATTGCCCCAGGTCTTGTGCACTGTGGGGGGTTGCCTCAGGCAGGCCCCATGCCCCCCCTTGGGATGGCCCTGCTTCTGTGAACAACCGATCAAACCCTCAGTAGTGGGACTAGACAAGGAGAGGTTAAGGCACTGGATGAGACATAGGAGAGCAGGTGTCACTTTCCAGCTTTGCCACAGACTTTCTGGATGACCTTAGACCAGTGTTTCTTAAACTTTTTGAGACCACGGGACACCAAACAATAATAATTTTTTATGAAGAACACCTATGAACATTTTTGTGTTTAAAAAAAAAAAAAAAAAAAAATTGTCGTCAGACCAAAAAAAAAAAAGACACAAACAAAGAAGTAACACAAACAAAGAAGAGGTCGTGGCACACCTGCGAGTTGTTCACGGAACACCAGTGTTCCGTGGAACATAGTTTAAAATAGTTGAATGTTAGTGTTAATGAACCACTTAAACCCCTGGTCTGCCTCCGTTCCCTGTCTAAATAGGGATACTATTTCCCAAGGACTGTCTTGTCAAATATGTCTTTACAGTAGCTAGCACAGGGGGACCCACCCCTACCTCAGCTAGAGCCTCCTGGCACCATTCTTCTGTATGTAAATAAGAATAAAGGGGCTGATTTCTAACACTATAAATCTATTGTTTACTCAGCTTGTAATTTTCAAGTGGTAGGGCTGGAGGATCCTGTGTGTATATCCTAGAGGAGGAAACACCTTTTATACACAGGAAATAAAACTATGAAAACCACTTGTTTAATAACTGCTTATTGGTCTTTTATCTAAGACTCAATCATGCACAGTAGCATGAATAAATGGCCTCAGAGAATCAGTTAATGGGGAAATTTTTTCCGGCATATTTGATCTGGACACATCAATTGTTTCCTTTCCAGTTGATCTGTTCAGGAGAACTTTTTTCTGATCCTCCCCATTAGGACCCATACAGTGTGTCCTCTTGGACTGGAACTATGCTGAAAAGTTAAATGAAACCCTTTCCATGTGCTCCATAATAACCCTAAGTGTATTTGTTTATAGAAATAGTTGAATGTTAAGAAGACAGTGCCATCTGCTGGACTCCCATGCAAAAAACTTTGTAGTCTTCGTGCTTTCTCAGTGACAGGGTCAAAGCGGCAGGTGGTGGTGTGCAAGTCAAGTCGAGCAAATCACTGAATTTTTGGGGGTTCAGTGGCTGAACCAAAAATCCAAAACTGTTCTGTTGGCCCATTTTTTTCTGGTTTTTTCTCATGAAAACAAGAAACTGAAACATTTCATTTCAGCTCGAGCCAAGCCTTTTGTTGGCTCTGAAACAATTGGCTTTCCATTTATTCTGCTTATGTGGTGTTGGGTTTTAAAATAAATCTAGCCAACTTTTGAGACACACTTCGGTTTTGAAATGAAAAGTTGAAACACATCGGTTTGAAAATGTTGACCCATTGTGACGTTTTGAACTTTTTTCTACCCCTCCGGCCCCAAAACTGCAAATTTGCAAGTCATTTTGGATTACTTGAAATTGCATTCTTTGGTGAAAACCTATTAGTCTGCACACTTTTTCTGAGCTATGTGTAAAGTGGTAGAAGTTAGAACTCCATACACTAACATGGTCTCCATAAACTTATTTACACATATTTTTACTGGTATGTACGGGCGTTTTAGTTGGCATAGCATATACCCGTGGAGGGCAACCTGCATCCCATAGGCCACATGCAGCTCATTGCGGTTCTATGTGTGGCCTATGATACATTTTGTTTACCATTGCCCACACTCAGGGTTGACAGATTCCGTTGGCTTCCATCTGCATAGTTTATTTCCTATCGGTATTACTAAAGTGACACACACCTAGAGCAAGGGCCCGTGAAGTGAGGTGCGTGCTGATGGCACGCAACGTTCAGTGTGAGAGCTGTGCACTCCCTCTGCCACCAATCGAAGCGCTGCTCATGTTCAATCGACACACCCTGCAAATTCTAGGTGCATAAGCGCAGTTCGCAAAACTAGCCTATCTTGGGAGACCATCTTGGTTACGACAATCTTGAGGCCCATTGAGAAGGAGGACACTCATGCACCGCGCTCACTGACTTGGGTTCCCCATCACTGCTGTATGCACTGAGGAGCTGGGGTAGGTCAGACTGACTTAGATCCCCTTAGGCTTAGTGGGTCACACTCAGAGCTGCAAGGGGAATATAAGCTAGCTGGTGGTAAGAGGCCCTGAGTCTAAGCAGGTGTAGAATATGCTTTTAAGGGAGCTGGAAAACTTCTTGCAAATTTGCATGGTCTTATGAGTGTTTTTGGCACAATGTGGTCAGAGTCTGATACCACTGCAGTCACAGAGCAAAGTGGGTGAACTGCACTAGAGCAAAGGCAATGTCACTACAGCTCAGGGAGAAATGATTGCAATACGTGAAGGCATGGAGAGGGGAGACTGGGCAAGGAGGGGGGAAGATAAGGACTGGATGGGGAAAAAGGAGGTTGAGAGAGGAAGAGGTGGGAATTGAGAAGTGTATCCTGGGGTGGGGGACACAAGGGGCGGATCAGAGAAGGAAGAGGGCTGCTGTTACATCATTTCTGCAAAATCAAATACTGATCCACTGTAATTTGTTGTAGAAAAAATAGGATAAAATTGAGCAACAAATTCTGGCATCTTCCCAGTGCTAACGGGGACCGGAGTTGCTATTTTCAGCTGCTCTAACTGAGGTGAACTCCGTTTTCTATCTCTACGTGAAATCATGAAGTCTAAATATATAGTCTTGCCGCTATATGCTCTGTCACTCGTGCTTTGCCACAGCTGTATGCACCACATTCTGTTCTCTGAGAATATCACCACAGCAAGCGGGAGGTGAAATTCCCATTGTTGGTGAACGTACACACTGACTAGCTTTGCTCGAGGCAGCATCTGCCTACACAAAGCAGTGTGGCTGCTCTCCCGTCGACTCCAGTACGCTACCTGAATGAGAAGCATAGGCGGAGTCTATGGGAGCGTGTCTGCTATCGACGACTCCCTGCAGCAAAGACACTGTGGTAAGTTGATCTAAATATGTCAGCTTCAGCTATGTTACTCACGTAGCTGAAGTTGTGTAACTTAAATCGATGGCCTGCAGTAGTGTAGACCAGGCCTATATCACATCTACTACTTCCCTGTGTATCCACTAGGTCAATAATCCCATCAAAGAAGGACATCAGTTTGGTCTGACATGAGTGATTCCTGACAAATCCTTGGTGATTATCACTTACCTCATTACCTGCAGGTGTTCACACATTGTTTAATAATTTGTTTCTCTGTCTCTCCAATATCCAAGTTAGGCTGACTAGATTGTAGTGTCCTAGGTCCTCTTTGGTCCCATTTTTAAAGATAGGTGCTAAGTTTGCCCTTGCCCACACCCTCAACTGATTGAAAGCCCAAAGCAAGAGGTTCACTTAAAAACCGGGCCCATGGCAACCTATCCATCTATTTATCTAGCATGCCCATTGTCCTAGTATTCTGCCATCTCTTCCTGTCTCCCTTGGAATGTCTTCAGCTTTAATAACCAGCCACCAGCCAAAGGGTGGCAGATGGCCAAAAAAGCACTCAGTGTTTCTCCATAATCTAGGCTTTTATTCTTCATAGATTTTTGTCTTCATACATCTCAATTCAGGGTCAAAGGTGCCCATGTGATACATCATAATAGTGTGATATTGATGAATGTGGTGTGAATTGATTGCACAACAGTTTGTGACACTATTTCACAATCATTACATAGCCACAGACGAACATGGTCAGCGTGTCCTTGGAATACCTCGTAGTTGTATTCCTCCCACTTTAGAGATTTAGTCCAGCAAAACGCTAAGTACAAAGTGGGCTGCATATCCCATTTGTGTTTCTCATCTAGAGGGAAGGACAAAGTAATGGCTGAGAGAGTCCAGTTGGCAAAGTCTCCGGAAAGGGAAACAAAGGCACTGAATGGTTGGTGACTTTGTCCTTTTTGATCACTGTGCCAAGGCCATTCATCCTTCTGCCTCTTGAGCACCCTCTTGTGGCCAGAGGTCACTCTGGTGACTCCAATACCAGATTCTCCCCTCTTCAGGGTCTTTTAATAACTCACAATACACAAGTAATTACAACATTCTCCTCCTGGAGTTCCCTACATATCAGTCCTCCAGGCCCCAACCCTTATTCAGCAATTCTCTCTGTTTACAGAGGGAGCCCTCAGCTCTTTCTCAGAGTTAGGGCCCAGTGCAAAATCTCTCAGGCTTTACCTAGCTGGAGTTCCACATTCAAAGATGATAGTTCTAGCTATCCTCTTTGAAAAGTCTTGGAAGATGGGAGAGATTCCAGAAGTCTGGAAAAGGGCAAATGTAGAGCCCATCTATAAAAAGGGAAATAAGGACAACCAAGGAAACTACAGACCAGTCAGTTTAACTTCTGTGCCAGGAAAGATAATGGAGCAAATAATTTAGGAATCCCTCTGGAAGATAAGGTGATAAGTAACAGTCAGCATGGATTTATAAAGAACAAATTATGGCAAACCATCTGACAGCTTTCTTTGATAGGATAACAAGCCTTGTGGATATGGGGGAAGTGGTAGATGCAGTATACCTAGACTTTAGTAAGGCATTGGATATAGTTTCACATGACCTTATCAATAAACAAGGGAAATACAACATAGATGGGGCTATAACTGGTTAGATATGCCCTATCCCATATTTTTGAGAGAACCAATCTCAGAAAGTAGCTAACAAGTGGGGTTCCACAGGGATTAGTTTTGGGACCAGTGCTGTTCAATATCTTCATCAACTATTTAGATAGTGGCTTAGAGAGGACACGTATAAAGTTTGTGGATGATACCAAGCTGCTGTGTTGCAAGTGCTTTGGAGGATAGGGTCATAATTCAAAATGATCTGAAGAAATGGTCTGAGGTAAATAGGATGAAGTTCAATAAGGACAAATGCAAAGTATTCCACTTAGGGAGGAAGAATTTGTTTCACACCTACACAATGGGAAGTGACGGTCTAGGAAGGAGTACTGCAGAAAGAGATGTAGGGTTCATAGTGTGACACTGTTGCAACTAAATATGAGTCAAAAGTGTGACACTGTTGCAAAAAAAGCAAACATCATTCTGGGATGCATTAACAGGAATGTAGTAAGCAAGACACAATAAGTAATTCTTCTGCTCTACTTTGCATTGATTAGGCCTCAACTGGAGTATTGTGTCCAATTCTGGACACCACATTTCAGGAAAGATGTGGAGAAATTAGAGAAGGTCCAGAGAAGAGCAACAAAAATGATTTAAAAGTCGAGAAAATGTGACCTATCAGGAAAGACTGTGAAAGAATTGAGCTTGTTTAGTTTGGAAAAGAGAAGATTAAGAGGGGACATGATAGTGATATTCAGGTATCTAAAAGGGTGTCACAAGGAGAAGGGAGAAAAAATATTCTCCCTAACCTCTGATAATAGGACAAGAAGCAATGGGGTTCAAATTGCAGCAAGGGAGGTTTAGGTAGGACATTAGGAAAAACTTCCTGTCAGGGTGGCTATGCACTGGAATAAGTTGCCTAGGGAGGTTGTGGAATCTCCATCACTGGAGATATTTAAGAGCAGGTTAGATAAACATCTATCAGGGATGATGTTCGCCTTCCTTTGTAGCATGGGGCATGGATCACTTGCTGGAGGATTCTCTGCATCTAAGTCTATGATCTCACCAAGGGAGCGGATCAGGCAGCCCAGTAGATCTAAGGACTGCGTGGGGTGGTGTGAAAGACTGTGGTAATACAGTGGAAGGGAGGACACTTGTGAGTTGGCCACATGGCTAAGTCATGAAGGGGGAGCAACCAAATTATGAAGAGAGAGCAAAGAGTGTCATGGTGAGAACAAATGATGGAAAGAGGCATCACACCAGTGCAGAGCTAGATCCCTGTGCAGCTGGGAGAAGGTGCTGTACTGGTGAGTAGTGGACCCTTTACAGTGACTTTGAATTCCAGATTGCAGCCAAATTGTTTTAAAAAGATCGTCCTTGAGTCCTGCAGCCAATGAGTCCAGTAACACCCTGAGCGACTGCAAGCGTAGAGGACTGTAAGCACTGTGCACAGTGCTTAGCATGACAGAGCCCCAATCTGGCTGTGATCACCTGGGAGATGCTGCAATATTAATGACCTGATAACATGCCATGACACCAGTGGTTTCCCAGGAGCATCTGGTGTGGCAATGCACAACAGCCCAATTTGTCTCCATTTTACTGAATTGAGTCTGATATTAATCGGGTGTACAAGCTTCCTCTGCTGTAGCAGTCTTATCGTACAACACATGAGATTGGTGCCCCTTGTGACTCGTGTCTGCCCCTCAACACTCTGTTTTTCCTTTAATGTGCCTTTTAAAATAGGACCAAAATAACATTTCCAAACATTGCAAATCAACCTGCTCCTTTGTTTCCCAGACCTCCAGGCGAATGCCTGAGCCAAGAGATGGTAGATCTCTAGTCAGTGAGTTCTGACTCTTAATTGTCAGAACCATAGTCCTCTCCACCAACAACGTTCTGCCTGTAGTCCTCGGGCTTTCAGGGCAAGGGAGTGGTACTGCAGTCGCATCTCAAGCCTCTAAAGAAAGAGGTAGTTTCCCAGACAGCCAGGAACCAGGTCACATAAGGCTTTAAGGATCCAGTTCCATAGCTTGAAACAAACAGGAAACTCTACAGTTGCCGGAGAACAGGTGTAATATGACCTTGAGGCTATCCCTGCCTAGCAAGTGTGTGTGTACTGCCGATAGGCAGAACCAAGCCTAGGACCTCTGACGTTCAGTGCATGAGCCACTATAGCTTGAGTTAAAAGCCAGCTGGCTCTCAGTAAGGCCAAAGAGCAAATTCCCTTTTTCCTTCTTCTCTCTCTCTCTCTATATATATATTAAAAATCTTAGTGCCACTAGATGGGACAGTGAACCACACCCAGTAGGTGTGTGGGTGACATGTGATCACATTCTGCACCAACTTGGAAAGACAGAACAGTTATACTGAAATGTAGACCCCAAATTAAAAAACACAGTAAGAAAAAAAAAAAGTGCCACCGTGGCTTGCCTTAACCAAGTAAAAGAAGCAGCGAGAGATTAAAAAGACATCATTTGAAAAGTGGAAGTTAAATCCTACTGAGGAAAATAGAAAGGAGCATAAGCTCCGTCAGATTAAGTGTAAAAATACAATAAGAAAAACCAAAAAGGAGTTTATGCTAACCAAAACCTCAATAGCAATAGCAACATGTTTAAGTACATCAGAAGCTAAACAACCAGTGGGGCCACTGGACAATCGAGATGCTAAAGGAGCACTCAAAGACGATAAAGTCATTGCGGAGAGACTAAATGAATTCTTTTCTTCAGTCTTCACTGCTGAGGATACTGGGGAGATTCCCAAACCTGAGCCATTCTTTTTAGGTGACCAATCTAAGGAATTGTCCCAGATTGAGGTGTCATTAGAGGAGGTTTTGGAACAAATTGATGAACTTAACAGTAACAAGTCACCAGAACCAGATGGCATTCACCCAAGAATTCCGAAAACTCAAATGAGAAATTGTAGAACTATTAACTGTGGTTTATAACCTCTCCTTTAAATCAGTGTCTGTACCTAATGACTGGAAGATAGCTAATGTGATGCCAATATTTTAAAAGGGCTCTAGAGGTGATCCTGGCAATTACAGACTTGTAAGTTTAACATCAATAATGGGTAAATTAGTTGAAACTATAGTAAAGAATAAAATTGTCAGACACATAGCTGAACATAATTTGTTGGGGAAAAGTCAACATGGTTTCTGTAAAGGGAAATCACATCTTTGGGTTCTTTGAGGGGGTCAACAAACATGTGGACAAGGGGGATCCAGTAGATATATTGTACTTAGATTTCCAGAAAGCCTTTGACAAGGTCCCTCACCAAAGGCTCTTAAGCAAAGTTAGCTGTAATGGGATGAGAGGGAAGGTCCTCTCATGGGTTGATAACTGGTTAAAAGACAGGAAACAAAGTTTAGGAATAAATGGTAAGTTTTTAGAGAATGGAGACAAGTAACTAGTGGTGTCCCCCTAGGGTCTATTCTGGGGCCAATCCTATTTGACCTATTTATAAATGATCTGGAGAAAGGGGTAAACAGTGGCAAAATTTGTAGATAGTTAAGACAAAGCAGACTGTGAAGAGCTTCAAAAATATCTCACCAGACTAAGTGATTGGGCAACAAAATGGCAAATGAAATTTAATGTTGATAAATGTAAAGTAATGCACACTATTTTTTCCAATCCCAACTATATATGCACAATATGATGGGGACTAATTTAGCTATAACTACTCAAGAGAAAGATCTTGGAGTTATTGTGGATAGTTCTCTGAAAACATCTGCTCTGAAAACATCTGCTCAATGTGAAGCATCAGTCAAAAAAGCAAACAGAATGTTAGGAATAATTAAAAAAGGGATAGAGAATAAGACAGAGAATCTCTTATTGCCTCTATATAAAACCATGGTACACCCACATCTTGAATACTGAGTACAGATGTGGTCACCTCATCTCAAAAAAGATATATTGGCATTGGAAAAGGTTCAGAAAAGGGCAACAAAAATGATTTGGGGTTTGGAACGGGTCCCTTATGAAGAGAGATTAAAAAGACTTGGACTTTTCAGTTTAGAAAAGAGGAGACTAAAGGGGGATATGATAGACGTCTATAAAATTATGACTGAAGTGGAAAAAGCGAATAAAGAAAAATTATTTACTTGTTCCCATAAGACAAGAATTAGGGGGTCACCAAATGAAATTAATAGGTATAAGGTTTAAAACTGCCTTTTGTTTCTTTTTTCTTCACACAGCACACAGTCAACCAGTGGAACTCCTTGCCAGAGGATGTTGTGAACACCAGGGCTGTGTCTACACTGGGCCACTTATTCTGGAAAATCAGCCGCTTTTCCGGAATAAGCTGCGAACTGTCTACACTGGCCCTTGAATTTCCGGAAAAGCAACGACGCTCTACTGTACAAAATCAGCCGCTATTCCGGAAAAACTATTCTGCTCCCGCTCAGGCATAAGTCCTTATTCCGGAACACTGTTCCGGAAAAGGGCCAGTGTAGACAGCCCAGTAGTCTTTTCCGGAAATAAGCCCCGATCGCGAAAATGGCGATCGGGGCTCTTTTCCAGAAAAGTGCGTCTACATTGGCCACAGACGCTTTTCCGGAAAAGCAGCCTGCCAATGTAGACGCTCCTTTTCCGGAAAAACTGAAAACTGAATAGTATTCCGTTTTAAGCATTTCCGGAAATTCATGCCAGTGTAGACACAGCCCAGGACTTTAATAGGGATCAAAAAACAACTAGATAAATTCATGGAGGTTAGGTCCATCAATGGCTATTAGCTAAGATGGGTAGGAATGGTGCCCCTAGCCTCTGTTTGTCAAAAGCTGGAAATGGATGACAGGAGAGGAATCACATGAGGATTACCTGTTCTGTTCACTCCCTCTGGGACATCTGGCATTGGCCACTGTCGGCAGACAGGATACTGGGCTAGATGGACCTTTGATCTGACCCGGTGTGGCCGTTCTTATGTTCTTGGAAGTGACTTAGTGTAGCCTGATGCAGAGCATGTCCATTCTCTGGATAGTGGTGGGCTAGATCATGGTAGCAAAGGCTGGATCTCATAGAAACAGTTGCAGCCACTTTCCTAAATGTAGATGGGGAAAAGATTATTTTCACCACTGTTGCCACCCTGGAATCCAGGAACACCTGGGGATTCCACAGTCCCTCCAGCAGTCACAGCTCAAGCAAGGGGTCCTGCTATAAGATTAGAAAGAGCGACTTGTTCTGATTCTGTCGGATGGTGGCATGAAGGTTAGGACCCAGCTGTGCTGAGCATTGTCCAAAACCTCTAGTAAGAGAATGTCCCTGCCCAAAAAGCTTATTGTTTAAATAAACAACAGGGGTCAGAGAGGAAACAAAGGTACAAAGATGCCCAAGAGCACTGGAAGTTCAGGAGTAGAACCCTCCTCTCACACCTTCCAGGGAAGTTCTCCATTTCCCTATGCACTGAATCATCCATCCCTTTACTAAAACGATCCGAAAAAAACTGTCTGCTAATTCAGATAATGAAGGGAGCAGGGAAAGATGGGGGAATCAACCTGGCAGATCTCTCAAGTGAGCAACTTGGAGAAGCGTTTTGTTTATAAATCGCCCTTCTGTTCGCATGGGAGAAAGAGACCAGCATGTCTCTCACATTTTCATGCTTGTCACTGGAGCAAAAGCTTCTGTTTTATTGCATGTTATAAACACCATTCATTTAATACCTTGGTGGCCTGAAAGGAATTCAGGCAGAGGGTGTTGCATACAAACAGCTTGAGCATCAGTCCGACAAACTCCCCCGTTTAAATGTTTATGCAGTTGAGTAAGAAGTGGATCAGAGTTCCCGAAGATTTGACTAAACAGCAGACAGCTGGTCACTGTGACAGAAATGTATGATAACAGAGTGGCTTATTATGCTGCCCCAGCAGGGAAATAAAACCAAATATTTCTGGGTGCAGAACTGCAATTTTATTTAATAATTTATTGCCAGCTCTTCTCCCTAGACGTGGGGCCAGTTCTTTGGAACGTGTAAAATGCCCTACTTTCATTGATATCCATGAGCCCAACAGTCTTATACTTGCTGAATATCTGACCCAAGGTTTCGCTAGATACATTTTTACATCAGCATTCACCTCACCTAAGAGGATGGATCGCTCTCTGTCTTCTGCCTTGGTCTGACTGATGCTGTCATCTTGAGCAATGCGACAGCCATGGTATACACATCCCTTCAATACACTCTTATCTTCAACTCTGGGAGGCGGAACGACTCTCATATTCCCTTTTGGTATCTATAGTCATGTACTTGCTTGGAGAAGGGGCCATCCATTCTGATGAGCACTGTAATAAAGCAGGTAGTTGTGCCGTGAGGTCTGAGCTAATGTCTCAGGACAGTCAAAGCCCCTAGAAGGCAGCACTTGGCAGAAGCAGTTCTGTTTACAGCAGGGGTAGGCAGGGAATCTTTTTTTGGGCCGGGGGTCCATGACCCACAGGAAAATCAGTCGGGGGCCACACGCAAGTGAAAAGCAAAAATCCAAAAGAACACACCCTCACTGACGTGGCCCTTGACTTAGAAGGAGAAAGACGCGCCCCACATTCCCCTTGCACACACAAGCCTAGTGGGGCCTACGCTAGTCGATTGTGTGTGCTCCATCCCGGTGGGGAGACAGTAGGGGGCTGAAGAGCCAGCGCAGGCTCCCCAAGGCTAGGGGATGCCTCGGGGGACGGATCCAGGCGAGTTGGGAGCTGCATTTGGCCCCGGGCTTTAGGTTCCCCACCCCGGTTTGCAGTGTCTGTATTAGAGATGTAAGAGTTTAACTGTTTAACCAGTTCACCAATAAGCACTAGCTTATTGGTGACCGTTACGGTTAAACTCTTCTGCCCTGCAGGCGCACGCCGGCTACTACCTTGCACCAGGGGCTTTGCAGTATACAGCCCGGGGAAATAGCATGCAAATGGAGCTGAGAGAGATTTACAGACTAGCATCTATCATGGTTTCATTTTCCCCTCTCCTCCACCTCAGTTGCATGCACGGGGGAGCTTGTATGAGGACAATATTTTTTCAAATTTTCTTTCTAAATACTCAGCACAAGCTTGTATTTATTATGGCAGGTCTAAAAACATACCGTACACTTGCAGTGGGAGGGTGGTGAGGTTTGGGGTGGTGCTTAGATCCTGCCGGCGTTCATTCCAGGGTTGGAGCAGCCCCCAGAAACGGCTCTCTTGCCAGAAGTCTGAATCTGGATCTCCAACACTCAGTGGTTTGGAGAAAGCCCCCGTATTTGTGATCTGAGACCAAATGGAAGCTCCTCCAGTCTTTGGGAGGGTTTAGACCAGTGATTTACTGGGTGGCAGCCCAATACTGGATCATGGCTCTGGGTTGCCTAGCTGTAGGATGACAAGGTGACCAGTGGGGGTGCGAAGGCAGCTTCCTGCCTGTCCTGGTACTGCAGACCGCGCTGTGCCCTGGAAGCAGGTCTGAAACAGATCTGGCTCCTAGATGGGGGAGAGTAGCCAACTCTCACAAGATTAAAAAAGCAAAACAGGCCAAACCTATTTCAAACCAAGCCCAAAATGAGCTCCTTCCATTTGTGCTTGGCCATGCCTGGTGACAAACCAGGAACCGGCCAATGGGTGTATGGGGCCAGAGTTTGGGGGCAGGGACAAACTGTGGAGCTGGATCTGTTGTGGGCCACTTCTAAGGTGCAGTGTAGTCCACTGTGCCAGGACAGGCAGGAAGCCTGCCTCACCATCCCACTGCATCACTGACTAGGAGACGCTGGAGGTCAGCCTGTGCCCCAACAATCCACTGTCCCGGCCCTGTGCTTGTCTCCCCCCAACCCAGAAACCCCTGGTGCACCCCTATGCTCCATCCCCCAGTCTGCACCTCAAACTCCTCATCTTTGGCCCCACTGCAGAGCCCAAACCCCTAAGCAAAGCCTTCACCACCACCACCCGCACCCTAAACTCCTCAGCCCCACCCCGGAGCCTGCACTCTAATTAAAAGATGTAATTAAGCTGGGTCATAGACATCAACAATTTTCTTCAAGTGGGTGGTAAAAAAAAAAAGTTTGATGACCACTGGTTTAGCGCTAGACTAACCATTCAGGTTCCTTTCATAGTTTTGCTTACATCATACTTCTCTGCCTGGCAGATTTCTCACAATACCTTTCAGAGTGATCAAAATTAACTGCTGTTAGCTATACTGGTCATGATGAATATTGGCGGCTGGCTTCCCAAAGCTGCAGAACAGCCAAAAAGCTCATCAAGCTGCAGCAAAAAGTTCCTTCCTCTGGTTCAGGTAGCTATTTTCACTATGGGTCATGATCCTATGTGGCATTCCCTACATCTCTCTGATCCTAACCTTGCTTACATTAGGAGCCTGGGGAATAACAGAAAACTCTCATCAGCACTGAGCTAACAATTCTTTGGGAATGGCAGAAGCAGTAGCTGTCAGGCCTCAATGTGAGAATATTAATCTTCTAAGAGAGTTTCTGAAGAGTCATCCTGAAAAGCTCCACTTCACCTCTGGAGGTTTGAAAAGGGTCCTGGCAGCAGTAAGATTCCCTCCCACTGAAAAAGTGGGACTGACAGCCTATTGCTACACAGGATGGAAAGATAGTCCAGTGGTTATGATGCTTCTCTGGGACTTGAAGATGCAGCATCAATTCATTGCTCTCTCTCAGACTTCATGCATGACCGTGGGCAAGTCTTCTAGTCTCTTTGCCTCAGTTTCCCATGTGTAAAGTGGGGATATGCGCACAGCCCTCTTGCACAGGAGTGTGGCTAGGATAAATACATCGAGCGCTCTAATTGAAAGCACTATAGATAAAGGCTCTACTACCAGGGCCCTAAAGAAAATCCCTCTCTCCAAACCTAGTCTGAAACTTTGTTTTAAAAAGTTTCATTTTGACTCTTAAAAGCTGTTTGGCACGTTTAACCAGCAGCAAGGAGAAATGAAGGAAAAGAGGAAGGAGCAATGATGTTTTCTGTTGAAACTGGAAACAAGAGGGCGAGTGGGTGAGGCAGAGATGGGGGAGCAGGGGAAAGTTGTCTTAGATGATGCATACGAGAGGAGAAGGCTCTTACTTGAAGACTGAAATATACATGTTCCAGTTGCTGATGCCCCATAATATTTTAAAAGAATTATAAAATATATTCAAATCTTTACTGTAGGAGGGCTACAAACTCAGCTGAAGTAAGTAGCCATAGTTCTTGTGGCTTCAATGAAGCCACGTTGACTTATATTGGGCCAGAGCTGTAGCGCTTTGAAATAGGTTGTTTAGGTACTTCGCTACCTTGAGTATAGCTACAGTGTGTCTGGGAGAAACCAAGCAAGGTTGGTTTTGGGGGTTTTGTTTTGTTTAAACCTACTGAAGTGTGAGGGCAGACAGGCCAAGATTTGAAAAAGGGAACTGATGGGTCTCAAATGCCACCTCAACTGGGAATTCCCTTGTTGGCAGTCTCAGCAGAAATGCCAAGGACTGAATGGATTTGGAGCAAATTTTCCTGGCATCTCTTTACCTTCCTGCGTGTAACAGTTAGCTGTGAGAGGCATTGCTACTCTGAACACCTGCTTTCCTGTGTCTGGGTACAGACTGAGCAGACGTTCAGAACAAACAGACCACACTCCACCAGCTGCCAAGGTTCAGAGCTGATCCCAAACGGAACCTCTTTGAAGGTTCTAGAATGTTTGGTTACGTTTTCTATGATATGCATCAGAGCCAGCCTCTCTCCCAGGAACCAATCAGACTGGCTGATTCTCAACGCTGCTCTCTGATGGGAACTTTCCCTACAAGCCTTTTGGGGGAACTGGTTCTTACTACCAGGCAGAGGTGTGCGACCACAGCGAGAATGAGCCGTTTAGCAACAACCAGTGACGGCTACTTGCTGTACCTTCCCCTGGGTAAGTGAACTGCGCTCCAGTTACATTCCTCACCCCATCTGCCATTCTGTCGAATTTTTGAGAAAATGGCACAATTCTGTGTTTCTTTCCTACGCCCTGTTGCTTTCAGTCAATCTGCCAGATCCTGGCTGGATGGGAATCAGGAAGTCCTGAAATCCCAGCCAAGCCCTTTTGATGGCTGGGATCCTATAGGCAGAGGGGAACACTTGGTGTAGCGCGCTGGTTCTCCAAGTGTGTGTGGTCTGTGGACCACTAGTGGTCTGTGACCATCTTGCAGGAGGTCTGTGGGCTCGGAGTTCAGGGTCGTTCCCACAGTGGGAAGGCTGTGCTGAGGCCACATCTGGAGTACTGTGTCCAGTTCTGGGCCCCCCACTACAAAAAGGATGCGGACGCATTGGAGAGGGTCCAGCGGAGGGCAACCAAAATGATTAGGGGTCTGGAGCATATGACCTACGAGGAGAGGCTGAGGGACTTGGGTCTGTTTAGTCTGCAGAAGCGAAGAGTGAGGGGGGACTTGATAGCAGCCTTCAACTTCCTGAAGGGAGGTTCCAAAGAGGATGGAGAGAGGCTGTTCTCAGTAGTGACAGATGGCAGAACAAGGAGCAATGGTCTCAAGTTGTGGTGGGAGAGGTCCAGATTGGATATTAGGAAAAACTATTTTACTAGGAGGGTAGTGAAGCATTGGAATGGGTTACCTAGGGAAGTAGTGGAGTCTCCATCCCTAGAGGTGTTTAAGTCTCGGCTTGACAAAGCCCTGGCCGGGTTGATTTAGATGGGATTGGTCCTGCCTAGAGTGGAGGGCTGGACTTGACGACCTTCTGAGGTCTCTTCCAGTTCTGATTCTATGATAAGGGGATGGTTGGATGAAATAACATGATCTTGGTAACTAATTGACCATTCATTTCCAGTTGGAAATAGGTCAATGGAGGGATGATAGGAGTTGCTATAGGGAACTTTCTGGGTGTCTGGCTGGTGAGTCTTGCCCACATGCTCAGGGTTTAGCTGATCGCCATATTTGGGGTCAGGAAGGAATTTTCCTCCAGGGTAGATTGGCAGAGGCCCTGGAGGTTTTTCGCCTTCCTCTGTAGCATTGGGCACAGATCACAGCTGAAGGACTCTCTGCATGTTGGGGCCTTCAAAATATTGGAAGGCTTCAATATCTGAGACATAGGTGAGAGGATTATTCTAGGAGGGGTGGGCGAGATTCTGTGGCCTGCACTGTGCAGGGGGTCAGACTAGATGATCATAATGGTCCCTTCTGACCTTAAAGTCTATGAGTCTATGAGTAACTCCAGCCTCCCACCCCCACATGGTTGAAGAGCCAGTGCTGGCTTCCTGCTGTGTGGCAGGGCGAGCTCTGAGCCTCGTGGGCTGGATCTGGCTCATGGGGGCAGGAAGCAGCTTTGTGCACTGCTGCTCCCCCTTCCTCCAACTGGAGTAACAGCAGCACAGGAAACCACTAGCCTGGAGGCTTTCTCTTTTTGCTCCCATTGGTCAGGATTCCAGCCAATGGGAGCGGGGGGGGGGGGAACAGAGCATGGGAACAGTGGGGGGCAGAGTGCCAGGTAAGCGCCCTCCATCCTCTGTGTCCAGATCCCCCCCCACCTCAGCCCACTTCTGCACCTATTTTGTCATCATGGGTGGTTGGCTGGTGGCCCACAGAATGGTTTGTGTTGAGTGGGGCGGGCTGCGGCCACCAAGCTTGAGAACCACTGGTGTAGTGGATCCTGTGTCAGCCTCTTCCCTTCTGGCTCCTGGTGCAGTATGGTGTTAGCTGGGCTTGTCTCTGGGTCACCTCTGTGTGGGTGAGTTTACTGCCCTTCTCCATTCCCACAGAAAGGCACAGGAATTCACTCCCTGAGGATTTTCAGCAAAGATTGCACAGGGTCAACCTCTCTACAGCCAAGTCCAAAAGGAGCCCAAGGATTGAACTTAATTTATAAGTACCAGCTTTCTACAATCTTACAATAAAGCAACTTAATGACTTAATTTTTTACAACATGGCTACTCTATAATTCACATTATCTTCAGTTACACATGAATAATGAAAACAAATTCAATCGAAACTGCTCAGTCCCCACAAGCACAGCGAGAAGTCGCTCAAAGTTCCCAAAAGCTCCTCTGAATCTCTGTCTTTGATCACCAAAATCTATTCACTCTGCTGAGTTAAAAGCACTGCTGCTATATCAGCCTTTTTCTTGCTTGTACAGCTGGAATCAATGCAGACTCTTTTCCCCTCCTCTGCTGAAACTGCTGTTAGTTTAAGTATAGAGATTTAAAAAACCATCTTGCTGCAAAATGCTTCAGGGGGAAAACAGCCTGTTTCTGCTCCTCCGTGTCAGCGTCTTCCAACCTGCACTGGGCCTTTTGGAAAGCAGCTGCCCTGCCAACTTTTCCTCATGGAGCCTGAATCCAGCAACAGGCTACACCCAATTCCAGAAACTTCTGGGTGTAAAGTGCTGATTGTGCATTTGCCTAGCAACAAAGATGGAGATACAACTCATTTCTTGCCCCTCCTCTCCCCTTAAAAGGTGATCCCCACCTGCTGCAATGGCTCCTTGTGGACCTTGACAAAAGGGCCTCCACAGGCAGGATCTGGCCCGCCACGTGGGTTGATCTGCCCTGTGGAGGACCTGCCATTCCCCTGCCCCCAGGCCAATTAGGGTCTGGGGGTGGGGGAGCGCCCAAAGCTTCCTCTTGCCCTGTGAGCAGCATGCAGCACTTCAAAGTGCCGTATGCTTGCGCAGGGCGGGATCAGGGCAAGGGAAGCTTCGCACAGCCCCCCCCAGGCCAATCAGGACTTGGGGGTGGGAGCGCACGTGACATCTCCTCCCGCCCTGCGAGCAGCGCATGGCACTTTGAAGTGCCGCATGCTCCTCGCAGGGCAGGGGTAGGGCGGGAGGAGGCTTCGCGCACTTCCCCCGCCTCCGGGCCAATCAGGCCCTGGGGGTGGGAGAGTGTGTGAAGCCTCTTTCCGCTCTGCCAGGGGCATGGGTGCCTAGTGGGAAGGGGGGGCAAAGGGGCTCCCCCACCCCCATACCAATTACGGTCTGGGGGTGAGGAAGCCCAGAAGCATTCTGCCCCACCCCTTCCAGATTAGGCCCTGCCCCTTCCGGGGCGGCCCAGGGCCACTTCAAAAATTATTGCCTGACCTGGACAGATGCCACAGATTTGAGTAGCTCTGAAGCAGTTACCTGTCCAAGGTCAGGCCTGGTGACCAGTGTTCCCTGTCAGCTGAGTGCTAGGGCAGCCACCCAGAAGAGATTCAGGAGCTGATTAGCAGAGTTCCCATAGCTGGCAGCATGTGTGTTAACTGGTGGTGCACATCCACACATGCCTTTGTGCACTTGACAACATTTATCCTGCACATGGAGGGAAAAAGTTAGAGGGATCACTGCTGGTGACTGACGCCTACTCAGGGCTGTATGTGCCAAAATGCAGGGAACGCAGGCATTGGCTTTCATTTTTCCAGGTGAGTGGTCCACCTCCTCTCTGCTCTCAGGCCCTGCTGCAGCTCTTCCCAACCCCACTCTGCCCTGTCCCACAAGACCCTGTCCTCACCTCGCCTTTTCCTGACCCACTCTTTCCCCTCCCCCGAGTGCCTACCACCAAACAGCTGATCTGTAGGTGGCTGGTTGGTTCGGAACAGTCATTTTTTTTTTTCCCCAGTGATGCTTCGGGGCTGAAGCACCCATGGAGTGGGCACCTCTGACAAGCAGCACAAACATAGTTCAGTAGATGTTGGACAGTAGTGCGTGGCTGTCATCATTTTTTTTAGACTAACTTTACTTCTGTCTAGGAATGTTAAAATGTGGTTAATTGACTAGTCGATGGAATTTCCATCCACTACTCAACTGGTCGATAGGCACTTCCGCATTCCTCCTTTGAAATGTACAAGAGCCCCCACAGGGGCTCTTGTACATTTCAAAGGAGGAATGTGGAACTCCGCATACAGCCCAGGGCCAGCAGGAAGTCCTGCTGACTCTGGGCTGCATGCGGGTGCCTACTTTGAAATGTACAAGAGTCCACAGCAGAGGCTCTTGTGCATTTCAAAGCCATGGAGCCCGGGGTCAGTGGGGGACTCCCTAGCTGACCCCAGTTCCATGCAGCATTTCAGCAGAACCCGGGATCAGCTGGGGACTCCCCAGCTGATCCCGGGTTCTGCTGAAATGCCGTGGGGAGCCCGGAATCAGCTGGGCAATCCCCAGCTGACCCGAGGCTCCATGGCATCTGCCCTTCTGAAATGCCAGAGGTGGCATTTTAGAGGGCCAGCACCATGGAGCCCAGGGTCAGCTGGGAACTCCTAGCTGATCCTGGGCTGTGCATGGCAGCGGAACCTGGGGTCAGCTGGAGACTCCTGAGCTGAACTCGGGTTCTGGGGAAATGCCACGCAGAGCCTGGGATCAGCTGGGGAGTCCCTAGCTGACCCTGGGCTCCACATCTGCCTCTTTGAAATGCCACCACTTTGAAGTACCTCTTCCCCTCCCCCATTTGCCGTCTTTATCTCGTAGAGACGGGAGGTGGGGGGAGGGGGGGGGAGAAAATCGACTAGTCAATAGACTATCCAATAAGTAAATGCTTATCGGATAGTCAACTAGTCTTTAACATCCCTACTTCTGTCCCACTCCCCAGGGTTTGCGCTTGTCTCTCTTACTGAGTCCCCAGAAAACCTGAGGTTCTGGGACACTTTTCCCCAGAGAGTTCTTTTTATGCTTTTTATCAGTCCATAAAAGCACTTCACCAAGGCAACCATGTGGGGCTTCCTCTTGAGTCCATCCTCATCACTCCCGCACTGGTGGCCTGCATGTCCTGGTGTGTCCTGATGTGGTGTCTTCCCCCAGGGCGTGGATATATTGCCTCCCACCGAGCAACGGCTTAACCGTGTAGGAAACCATGGACAAGGGTAGGAGATGGAGTATCTTCTGGGATAAAGCCTGGGTCAGGGTAGCTGGAGGTCCAGATTTTATTTCTGGCTCTGCCACAGACTTGCTATGTGTTGTTGGGCATGTCACTTCCCCTAGCTGGGTGTCATACAATGCTTTGGGGGAGTAGGGGAGGCTTGATTCACTAATTTGTCAAGCTCATTGTGATCCATGGATGGACCATACAAAGTGCAAAATATTTGCTGTTCCTCAGCTACCTCTTGGCTCTTCTAGTGTTCTCACCTCTTTCCAACTGCTGATATTGCTTAACATCTCTCACACACCCCAAGACAACCTCAGATCACCCCCTTTCTGCTCTTCCTTTGCGCTTCCCTCTTAGACAACATGAGGATGATGGGAACACCCCCTGGTCTAGCGCCCTCTACCTGCTCTCTCCAGCACTGTACTGAACAATCCACAGACAGGCTGCCACAGCTCAAAGGATTCAAGTAACTTGTGTCAGAGGGGTAGCCGTGTTAGTCTGGATCTGCAAAAGCGACAAGGAGTCCAGTGGCACCTTATAGACTAACAGATGTATTGGCACATACGCTTTCGTGGGCAAAGACCCACTTCATCAGATGCATGTATCTGACGAAGTGGGTCTTTGCCCACGAAAGCTTATGCTCCAATACATCTGTTAGTCTACAAGGTGCCACAGGACTCCAAGTAACCTGTGGGGTCTTTCTTTGTTTTTCCCTCCTTTAAGCCTTTGCTCTACATATTCCTTTTCCTTTTCTATCCTCTCCCCTTGCTTACTAGTGCAGCTTGGTCCTAGCTCCATAGCGGTAACACCAGGTGCGTTACTAATTAGGGTAAATGTCATTGCAAGAGCACGCTGACACTGTGAGAATTAATGGCCCAAAGCATTACCACTTGCAGCACCTTTCAAAGTTAATGATATTGTATTAACTGGGATATCGAAGGGAGCAGGGGATGCAGAGTCCATCACTCCTGAACATCCTAGAGCAGCACGTCCATTGTTACATTAAGGCTAGAACAGCATCCAAGTTCTTTATGCCTTAAAGATTTGCTCCTGCAAAGCCATTTCTCAGATTAATATCTCTGCCCAAACCCAGTGAGAGGCTCAGTGATCCATGGCTGAAAAATGAAAAATTCACCCTGATTCTAATGGCAGCTGACCAGGCTGCCAACGAAACAAAACAAGGTAAACTATCACCCTCAGCACACCTGGGAGAAAAGGGAGTAATGAGGGATTGCAAGGGGCTGGCTTGTCCCTAGCCCACAAAGCACCTGCTGTCACACAGTCTATCTTCTTCTTCCTTTTTTTTTTTTTATTTCCAGAAGCCATTTTATTTTCCAAACATAGGCAAAAAAGCACAAACTGTTTCTCAGCTCCCTGGGCTACAGCTCCCAGGGGGCTTTGCCCTTTGCTTTTCAAGACTGGCCTACACCGAATACATAGGGGCTGCGTCTAAAGACTGGCAAGATTTTCTGCAAAAGCAGCTGCTTTTGCGGAAAAACTTGCCAGCTGTCCACACTGGCCGCTTGAATTTCTGCAAGAACACTGACGATCTCCTGTAAGATTGTCAGTGTTCTTGCAGAAATGCTATGCTGCTCCCGTTCGGGCAAAAGCCCTCTTTTGCCCTCAATTGCACCTGCTTTATGACCAGGGATGGCTGGTCCCAGGCCTTGGCTATTGAAGGGGCAGAATACGCTGTTGGCGATTGTCAGAAATATCTACCACTGCGGGAGTGTTGAATTATACAGGTTTTACTCATGCTGAGTGTGCACATGAATAGTCCTATTGAACTTGCATGAGTACATATGATGCCGATACCAGGAAATGCCAGCTAGGCACTGGGTCCTTTAGAATATTAGGCATGTGTTTTCAATGGTAAGAAAACTAGGGGTGGTGGATTGAGGTGGCCAATGTGCAGGGCTAGTGGGAAGCCATTGGGTCAGCCAAGCAGAGGAGAGTGAATGGCTTTGGGATTAAGATTAGGAGGCCACAGTATGGGCTCTGTTCCTAGCTCTGCCACTGACTCCGTGTGACTTTACTCAAGTCACTTAACTTCCCAAACGGCTGATCTAGCTGCTGGGGGTAAGGGAGACATGGTCACTTCCCTCCCTCCCACAGGCAGAAGGGTGGCCATGCCAGTGGACGATCCCTGTACATTGGCATGACCCTCCCATGCCTGGTTGCACTGTACTTGCCTTGATCTGCTCCCTAGCAGCCCATAATGTTGTTCCCTATTTAAATTTACTGCAGTTCTTTACACTGCAATATTCCCGGGGCTGGGGGAGGTCGTTTTGGTTTTTAAGTAGTGAGCCTGTTGTAAACCAGTCAATGGCATTTATTAAAAGAAAAACATTTAGGATGTGGGCTCCCTCCCTTCAGAGAAGACAGTGAGTAACAACCCCTTAATGGCTGAGGCAAGCCAGAGCCTTAAAGTGACTGTAATATTGTTCAAAGTCAAAATGGGAACGGGCTAACACCCCCATGTCTGTGCTGCTTACTAATGCTGAGCGGCACGCTGGCTCGAGCTCATGGCTGGATAATGTACTTCAGCAGCCGTTACATGGGAACATTAGCTGCTGCACAACGCACAGCAGCAACGAAGCAAAGATTTATCGGTTCCTTAGAAGCATTCCTATAGTGCTTTTTGCAGTGCTCTCCAGACACTGCTTCGCATGCCTGCTAGCGGCATCCCTGCCAGGGTCTCACCATAAACAGGCCTCTGCACATCTGTGAGGCAAGTCAGCGTTTGGCAGCTCTGATTACAAAGGGGGAAAATGATGCGCCGTGTGCATAAGTGGTTGGTGTGGTCACACAATAAACCCGTGGCAGGTTCTGCTCCCAATTCTGCATCTTCTGATGGCTAGTCCTGTGCATGAGCCTCAAGAATTGTCTTGCAGCTGGAGATATCTGGCCTACGAGCTGGATTATTCTCAGTCTGTTAGCTCTCCTTGAGTGAGCTGAGGTACCCAGCTCTGGGACATGTACGCCTCATGTTTCAAGTGAGCTCACGTGTCTTTGAGTGTCTGTCCTCAGTGCTGCCGACAGTGGGGAGAGAGGCAAAGGGGGCAGTTGTCACTTTTCAGGGGGCCTGGAGGTGAGCCCCCCACCTTGTCCTGAGCCTGGCAAAGTCTGTCCTAGATCAGTTCAGTCAACTCAGTCCCATTCAGTGCTGCAGATGTTAAACTGTCCAGCACTGGGCCTCCAGGGGTAATTCGTACAATCCATTCTTGACACCATCTCTTCTCTTCTCATCACAAAGAATAGGACAATGCAGAAGTGACTGCTATTGAGGACAATGATATTGTTTGAGAAGCTGCAAGACTTCAATTTTTGCCAATAATATGACCATATATCTACCAACTTGTGTGGAATGGAAAGCTTTTTGATGCGCATAAAAACAGAAGCTGCCCAAGAGAGACTCCCTATCAGTAGAAGAGTACAAAAGCGTGGGTGACTTCTCTATGGTGGGAAGTAAAGTAGCTGCTAATGGCCAGTTCACTAAACCGATGAAGGCAAGAACTGGTAAAACCACTAGATCATTTTCCTGTCTGTCAAACATCTGGAAGAGAAAGAAGATTGTACCAAGCTACTGTCATCCGAACATTGCTGTCTGCCTGGAATGTGGCACAGATTGGGAACACACAACAAGAAGCTGAATGCATGTCAGCATTGTTTACGGAAAATTTTGGGAATTCAGTGGCGAGATCATGTAGGAATTGTTGTGTTGCGTAGGTCAGCAGACTGCGGAATCAGACGGACATTTATGGTGGATTGGGCAGACCATCCCACTATGCCTCCCAAGTTTGCAGAAGCACAAGGTCCACCTTAGATCAGCTCTCACCTGGAAGGAAGAGAAATCCTGGAGGACAAAGAATGACTGTGGGATGGTAAAAAAGGATGCTGCCATCATGGAGATCACTTACGATAGAGTCCAACATCTTGTCTGGGCAGATAGCAATGGGAAAAACAGGTTGCCTTATGTGACCATTAGCAGAGATGATTCTAAATCAAAAGCAAAGCCAGCAGGATGATGACTGAAGCTATGTCTAGACTTCAGCGCTTTTCCGGGATACCAGAGGTATCTCAGAAAAGCAATGCCGTGTCCAAGGAATGCGTCCACTTTTCCAAAAAAAATTTTGGAAAAGCGGATGTGCTCTTTCACTATCCCTGTAAGCCTCATTCCACAAGGCATAAGGGATGGCTTGAAAGAACAAGTTTTTCTGAAATTTGGCACCGTGTAGATGGGCCAAATTTCGGAAAAGCCCCTTTTGAAAGAAAAGCAGAAAAAGATACACAAATTGTGGCTTGCAATTTGTGTACCTTTTTTCCTGACTTTTCTTTGTAGTCTAGATGTAGCATAAGCTACCCAGACTTGATGTCCAAAGGCCAGAGTGCTGTTTATGCTGAATTTCTCCCCCTTAGCTGCACAATTCTTGAGGCAAATCCAGAACTGAACTAGGGGAGGCTGTTGTCATGGGCTGATGGTATGCAGTACTGTTGGCGGCTGGCCCACTTAATGTCTGCAGTAGTCCACGGATGGCTGATGATCAATGGTAGCTTAGTTCAAAGACCATGCTGGCTCATTTGAAACTTAGCTGGACAATAACCATGTGATCATGAATGGGAGATGTCTAGCTTCCAACACTCCTGAATATGTGATGAGAGTGGAGAGGTGATTTATACACATGAACCTGTTATTTATGAGCAACTACAGTACGTGCCTCATCGCCTTGTAGACAAATAGAAAGAGTAGCAAATGTATCAAGTAGAGCCCTTTGGATTAATGCACATAGATGTTGTTGTTTAAAACGCAGTCACTCTGGGGAGCAAATCCCAAACAATAGGCACTGAGAACAGGGGTGTGTGGAGGGAGAGAGGGAAGTCCAGATTCCTTGCCCTACTTCTTAACATCTGTCTAACTGTGGTCTCGTTAGGTTAGATAATGAATATGCAAATAATAGTTCCTGCCTGGAAGAGCTTACAGCCAAAAAAGATCAGGGTAGGCAGGGAAACAAGAATGACAGAGAGGTCTGGTGACTCGCTCAGTTATCCAATAGGTCTGTGACAGTGCAAGGAATAGAGCCCAGCTGTCTTGACTGCTAATCTAGCATATTGGCCACCAGACCACTTTGTGTACCTTGGATGGTTGTGCTAAGTGGGTGTGCTAGCACATCACAATCAGGTATTGCTGTAAATGGCTGCAACCTTGGAGAAGGTGCAGGGCAGGGGTGAATCAGGCCTCTGGAATATCTCACCTCTTTCTTTCTTTCTGGGGCAAGGAAGTGCCTTGCGTTATTTAGAAGAACACATTGTTTGAGGCAGGAGCCTTTGTAAGGCCTGGCCTACACCAAACACTGAGTTCACCTAGGTGATATGATTAGGTCGGTGTGAAAGTCAAACTTCTGTGGACCTAGCTATCACCTCTCAAGGAGGCAGATTAACTATACTGCTGGAGATAGGAGGATCTGCTTCCACCACTATAGTAAGTGTCTGCTACAAGCATTGTATCTATGTCCCCTCACTGTGCCCATGGAGTGCTCACAGGTTGCAGTGTGGATATCTACCGTAAGATACCAGGGCTATCCCTGCATCCCTTGTGTCCCTTGCAGGGAAATGGCCAGGATGGATGAAATGAACATCATTCTCCAGTTCTTATTTGTTCTCCCTTTGAAAGCTGAATTCAAAAGAAAAGTGCAATCCATCTTCTGCATCGTGGATGGTTTCCCGCACAGCAGCCTCAAACATGAAAAACGGATTTTGGAGGGCTGGTGAGGAGGATAGGAGATATTTCAAATGGGTCTGATTCTCTCTCTCGCGCGCGCACTCTCTCTCTCCTTTTACTGGCTTTACAGCTGAGTAACCCCATTGACTTCACCTGAGGTACTACTGATTTACAAGGGTGAATTTCCAGTTCTGCCCCAGACTGTCTCACCCTGGGCAAGTCTTGTAAGCTGGCGATGCCTCAAATCCCCAGTACTTCCTTTCTCCCTCTCTTTCTCTCTCCCTTTGTTTTGATCTTGCAAGGCAAGATCTAAGGTACAAAGATGTCTTGGTCAGGAGTGTGTTAAAACCAGACCATGGAGCCAACATACCTATGTCAGCAAAACTCCCAGTGTAGGAGCAGCCAGGGCCGCATTATGACTTTCGTGGGCCATAGGCACTTTTGCCTTCGTGGGCCCCTCCCACCATAATAATATCAATATTAAAAATTATTTTTGATATAACTTTAAATACTTCAACATTTTATTTTTTTTCTGTTTTAGGCAAAATTTAATAGATTTTCGTGGGCCCTAAAAGTTTGAGAGAGGAAAATTTAAAACATTTTCTTTGACCCTAAAAGTTCATTTTTTTCCTTCTGATTTTAAAAGAAATTAAAACATTTCTGTGGGTCCCTAAAAGTATCGTGGGCCCTAGGCACTGTGCCCACTGTGCCTAATGGATAAGTCGGCCCTGGGAGCAGCTGGGTTGACCGAAGAGAGCTTCTGATGGTGTAGCTGGTGTTCTGATGGCAGGTATCACCACCTCCTAGGACAGCTCCTTTTGTCAGCAAACATCACGTCTATCAATAGTCAAAGCTCTAGTGTAGACAAAGCCTAAGCAATTTGGGCCAGGGACTGATTGTCTCTCTCAGTGGGGTGTATACACAGCACCTACTACCACTTGAATGGCTAGCCAGCTACAAAAGCAGTTTTTCCTCTCTTGGTGTTCACACCTCCAAATCAGGTGCTAGAAGTGGGCCTCATCCTTCCTGACTGAATTGACCTCGTTATCTCTAACCTTACTCTTGGTTGGTACTCTGTTCTTATGCCTGTATATTTATACCTGCCTCTGGAATTTCCACTACATGCATCTGACGAAGTGGATCTTTGCCCACGAAAGCTTATGCTCCAATAAATCTGTTAGTGTATAAGGTGCCACAGGACTCCTCATTGTAACCACAGACACTGACTCCATGGGCGCTCCGGGGATCAAGCACCCATGGAGTGAAAATTAGCAGTGCTCAGCATCCACCAGCAGCCAAGCTCCGGCTGCCTCCAGGACCTCCTACTACCGGTGGCTCCATTGATGAACTTCTCCCCTTCCTTCCAATGCCTTCTGCCCATCCTGAACAGCTTTTATGTGGTACGCAGGAGGCTCTGGGAGGAGTGGCGATGGGACATGCTTAATGGAAAGGGGTGGGAAGAAATGGGGCAGTAGCATGGTGGGGTGGGGTATGGGGCAGAAGAGAGGTGTCAAGCACACGTTCTCTAGAGATTAGCAGGGGTGGTAGCTTCTATGCTTAGGACAATTAAGCCTGATCTCAGTTGAAGGAGGTTTATTCTACTATTCCACTAGATATTCCACTATTACACACAGTAATTGTCAAGATGAGTGTTCCAAGGTTCTGTCACTTCCCCTCCTACATGTATTTAAATATATTCCTGGACCTGATGCATTCCAATTTCTATCTCCTTTTCTTATACAGCTGCTGGGGATAGTTTTCTTTGAACATGGGGTTTCATGTGTCTTGATGAGGAGTATCCATTTTTCTCCACAACCATTCCTGTTGTCTGTCCATTATCTAGCCCTCTCCTGACAAGATCTAAAGTCCCTGTCACATTCTTCAGATCTTGTCTTCTCTGAAAAGACACAGAGAAAATTAAAAGAAAAACAACAGAACACTTTCTCCACTTCATAAATTCCACAAAATCTCCTCTTGCTGTCTTCAATTCATCACTATCTTTGTAGTAGAATATTTGTCCTGTTTATCTGTTTCAGATCTGTTTGCAGAGCAGTGTTTGAAAAGATTCTTTGTAGTAGAATATTTGTCCTGTTTATCTGTTTCAGATCTTTGCAGAGCAATGTTTGAAAAGATTCTATGTGGAACTGATACTCAGTATCTCTTGTTGCTCCTTTAATAATCCTAGTTAACGTCTCCTTCTTTTGTATAGATTGCATTTTTATACAAGTCTCTTTATTGGTTGTACTTCTCCTTACATTCTGATTGAATTATGTTAGTCCTATATGTTTTAGGATTAGCTTCTGGTCTAGACTTTAGTAAAGCAGGCAACAGGCACAATTACTGTGTAGATCACCTACCCTCACATGAGGGGATTGAGGGTTAGAACCATGATCTGACATAGGGGCAGCCAACCCATTCTGGGGGTCAGGGACTCAAAACAACAAATATTTGGCTCAGTCCATTTAAATGCCAAACCCAGTGTCATCTGCAGGCATCTTCACAGCAATTTGTGTTCATAAAGGGAGAAACTCTCTTGTTTTCTCAGCTGCTGTAGTTTTGCTATGGCTATTCGCTTATCCCCCAGAAACTTTCCTGAATGCAATGAAATCTTTTAGTTGGATCCAGGACTGCCAGGGTGGGGGATGGGGGGAGAGGAGAGGGAGAATCTCTCTATAAATGGCTTCTTAATGGTGCACATGGCCTTGAGGATGTGGGGGCTCAGGGCAGGAGACTGGGGATGTGGGGCATGCAGGAGCCAGGGTTGGGGGAGAGGATAGGCTCAGGGCAGGGGTGGGAGTGCAGGAGTCAGAGCAGGTAGTTGGAAGCGGGGAGCTCAGGGGTAGGGGGCTCAGGACAGGGGCAGCTGCTGGCTTCTACCTAGGAGCTGGGCCAGGCCTGGGAGGCTCAGGTCTTCATCACATGCATGGACTAACCCCTCAAGCCAGCACTTCTCAATGCAGCTTTGGTTCCCAGTCAGTGTCTGGGATGGGAGGGTCACCACCAGCTTGTCCTTCCAGTTTTGTTAAACTGGTTTTGCCTCATAATCCGTGCCATGGCTTTTGCCAGCATCATATATATAGTAGCCCAGTGTCTGTGAGTCTGTAACGCTGAGGTACACGGCCAGCGGGCGGGGTCGTGTATGGCACCGCCCCCCTTCCCCTCCCGCTGTGGTGCTCAGCTGAGTGCTGTGTCCCTCAGCCGGGCCGCCTGGGGAGCCAGCAGCGCAAGGGGCCGTTTGGGCTCCTCTGCGGCGGGAGGGGAAGGCGGGCGGGGCGGTGACGTACACGGCTCCGCCCCCTGGCCGTGTACGTCACCGCCCCGCCCCCCTCCCTCACGGCAGTCCAGCTGAGCAGGCAGCACTCAGCCAAGCACCACAGTGGGACGGGGAGGGGAAGGGGAAGGAGGGCAGGGAGATGAGGAGGAGGAGGAGGAGAAGAGAAAAGGAGAGTGAAAGGCAGGAGGCGGAGGAGAGCTGAGAGAGAGGGAAAGTGAGGGGGGAGGGAGGGAGGGAGGGGAAGCAAGGAAGGACCTGAAAATCCCGTCTTATGAGGGGCTAATTGGCTAGTTTCCTTAGAAGCACCAACCTGCCCCTTCCCTCCCCGGGCATTGCCTTTGAATCTGAGAGACCTGGTGCAAAGGATTGTGGGTGCAGCTGAAGAAGAACCGTTTCAAATAGAAACATAGTACTTGGGAACTTCGGCCTGAAATCTTCTAAAAGTGCCATGTGGGGAGGCAGCCCTGCAGTGCATATTCATGGCCAGGCAATCGTAGCTCAACCCAGTGTAAGCGGGGGAATGATCCCGCTATTGGGGGGAACTTTCCTGGCTTCTATACACCCCGGTGAAATGAACCAGCGAAAGGATCTGAGTCCCCGCTCCCACTTCCTTTACCCCACGGCTCCCTGATCCTGAGGGCTCCCCCTCCACTCTCCTGAGTAGCAGAGCCCTTGAAACCCCAACAAGGCTGGGCCCAGGTTTCCTGGGGCTTAATCCCTGACCTTGTAGTCACTAGGGGCAGGAGTTAGGGTGTCCCCACTCCAAGGTGCTCTCTTTACACTGCAGGCCTTCTTGGCCCAGTGATCACTTCATAAGGTTCAAAGCAAATACAATTTATTAAACAACAACTGATTAAAGAGAAAAGAATAAGAAAAAAATGAGAATGGTTAAATGAGAACACAAAGCCCTGCTCTGTAGCACAGGGACATCAAAACAGCAGCCTGCAGAGTGTAAAGACAGTCCACAGTCTCTTCCTTAGAGGTCCCTTAGAGGCCTTGGATGTGCTGCAGGGGGGGCTGCAGGCTGGACACGCTTGCTCTGGCAGTGACCACACAGCCTCAAGCTCTAAGTGGCCAGACCCCTCTCCCAGTCCAGAGCCTCTCCCCACACTTTGCAGTTCCCAGCTGCTCACCACATCCAGGTGCAGGCTGTGCTGTGTGGCCAGTCTCTAGCTTCTTGCGTTGCTTCTCTGTTCCTTTTGGCTCTCTGAGCACTACCAGTCTGCTGCTCAACACAGGGTCTGTGCTCTTGAGCTGTGTATGTCAGGCTCAGCTGCTGCTGCAAAAACTGCCCCTCAGCACACAGCTTGCTTTGCTAGTCTCTCAGCTCCCTGTTTTTGCAGGACTTCTTCACATAGCTTGTCCTCCTATTTCAGCTCTGTCTTTGCAGGACCTCTTCTGCACACAGCTTGCTTGTTCAGAGAGAGAGCCAGAACAATCCCAGCTCACAGGGAGGACGGGGCCTGGCCTCTCCCCTTCCTCACTGGCCTGTCCAACCTGTCAATCAGGCTGAGCTGGAGTGTTGGCTGCTTTCCATTGTCTCTGGGGTCTGTCAGTCTCATGAACTCTTTCCCTTCAGATACTGCGAGCTGGCAAACCAAAAACTCCCACAGAGTTTTAGTAAGGGGTAACAGTCCCCTTACACCAGTTTGGAAACCTACCCATAACTGACCGCACACAATGTAGAGGCCAATCTGTATGTTCTAAAGCCTTGTTTCAAAAGAAGTCTAACTCTGGTCTGGAAAAGCAGACCAAGTAGAACAAACACATTTGCTTTCCGCTGTTATCAGCTTTCAGCCCTCATTTCCACAAAGTGCCCCTGGGTGGCAGCAGGACTACAAGAATATGGAGACTTTTAAACATCACAGTAAGCCTCTTCTTACGGCTGAACATAAAGCCAGTTCTACAAGCCATTCCTCATTTAAAACATAGGCCAGTCCCTGGCCTCACTGCATGTGTCTGATGGATGGGGACAGATGTTGGATTGGTAACTGAAGTGCACTATGAACTTCACAGAATATAGACGTGTCTCAGTTCCTTCCCCCAAAGAGCTTATGATCTAAGTCTAGCTAAACATTGTGGCTGCATCTAGAAAACTTGCCAGCTGTCTACACTGGCCTCTTGAATTTCCACAAGAACACTGACGATCTCATGTAAGAGTGTCAGTGTTCTTGCAGAAATGCTATGCTGCTCCCGTTCGGGAAAAAGCCCTCTTTTGCACAAGAGGGCCAGTGTAGACAACGCTGTATTGTTTTGTGCAAAAAAGCCCCGATTGCAAAAATGGCGATCGGGGCTTTCTTGCGCAAAACCGCGTCTAGATTGGCACGGACGCTTTTTCGCAAAAAGTGCTTTTGTGGAAAAGCGTCTGTGCCAATCTAGACGCTCTTTTCCGCAAATGCTTTTAACGGAAAAGTTTTCCGTTATAAGCATTTGTGGAAAATCATGCCAGTCTAGACGTAGCCTATAAGTGCTGGCAAGGGGGTGGGGAGAGGAAAGGACAGCGAAAGGGTGAAGATTTTAGGGTTGCCTGGTGACATATTGTTGAGGGAAGTATTCAAATGTTTGTGTAGTAAAGGCCTCATACGCACCGGGTAGAGCTTCATTTCCCATCGTTTGAGCTACCCTGCTGCTTGTTCGTGGTGAGGCCTCGAAGTGCTTCTCTATTAACGGGCAAGGAGAATCCATCCCAAACCACCTCCGTCGTTGGGCTGCTTGTTTCTGGAGACCTTGGTTGCCACTGGAGATAGTGTCTCAGCGGAGGTCTCCCTGATTGTCACTGTGATTGTGGGACACTGAACACAAGCCAACCTTTCTCTCTTTGGACTCCAGCGCAGGTAGAGCACCCTGCCATCATCTTGTGTCTGTAGCTCCCTGCACGATACATCATCCCTCCCACAGGTTTCAGAGGGCTGCTGAAGGAGCTCAGAACTAGGCAAGGATTCCTTCTTCTACCGACCCATAGGGCCCAGCAGCTGCAGGCTTCTCCCGACAGAGCACAAACCCTCTTTGATCTTTACAACATCCCTCTGCTCCCACCCCCATGGAAAGGCGGGGTTGGAACATCACAAGGGCTCTCCATCTCCAATGGCATGCAGGATGCTACATCCCTGCCCTCCCTGTTGCCAGCCCTGGGAGAGGGCTTCAGTGGTGGTTTACCTGGATCCCTGAGTGGGACAGGAACTCTCCTGCCATTCAGCCTGTTGATGAGCAGCCTTCCTCCCTCTGGGACTCCAGCCATTCTTCTAGCTCTTAGAGTAAGTAAATAATGTGTCTGGCGATAGGGTGCACGCATCCTCAGGCAATCAATATAGGAAGCCATTTGATGTTAGAAATAGTTTGTTCCAAGTGGCCCTATAGATCTTTATGCTGTAAATCCGTGCACTGTCACCGGAAGCCACATACATCTTACTATGCTGTTGTGTTTGCAAAGCAATCTGGTCCCCCCCCTTTCCAGGAGCAAGCGCGCGCGCACACACACACACACACACACACACAGAGCAAGATTCTTCCCTCTCCCCCTCCGAACGGATACACAAGGCTTCTTTTGGAAGTCAGCCTCTCCATTAGAAGCAGTAGGTTTTTTTCTTGTTCGAGGTAGGGGAACAGGTGCTTAACTTTTAAAGAGTGTTCTAGGCCTTTAACAGTATCGTAGTGTTTGGGCCCCAATACGCAAGGTGCTATACGTACATAAGGTGACAGTCCCAGAACCCAAGGGCGTACAGTCTAATTGGGCAAGCCACACAAAGGGTGGGAGAAAGGAAGGGTCCTTTGAGATCAGGGCTGGAGGCACAGAGTGGTTAAAGCTGGGGTTTTCAAAGCAGCCGAGGCGAGTTAGGTGACCAAATGTTTTAAAACGCCCAGCCTGAGTTAGTTTCCCAAGTTACAGAGGAAGTCTGAGGTGGAAGTGGAAGTCAAGCCCAAATTGTCTGTCCCAGTCCAGTGCCTGAGCTGCATTGCCATCCACGTCCCTGTATAACAGGTATAGGAGAAGTGCTTCCTTCCATGCAGCTAGTCCCATGGTGTATCAACACTTCGGACTTACTGCTTTAGTACTCTACTTGCAAGACTCTCCAAGACCAAGGGCTTTGCTGAATTTAGCTTTATAATTCCCATTTGAGGAAGGGATTAGGAAACTGAAGGTGATAAAGGTTAAGCAATTGGACCAATGTTTCTTTGCGAATCAGTGGCGGAGCTAGTTAGCTGTGAATCATGGGTATTTCTAAGCTATCTTGCATTGATTTCTAAGCAGAGCTTTCTCAGAAGCAGGAACAGAACCCACTGCTGCTGTTTCCTAGTCCTGTGCTTTAGGCAGTCAATCTTATTTCCCCTTGTAACTTCTTCTCTTGGGCTATGTCTAGACTGCAGGCTTCTTTCGAAAGAGCAATCCGCTTTTTCGAAAGAGAGCACCCAGCGAGTCTGGATGCTCTCTTTCGAGGAAGCCCTATTTACATTGAAGAACGCCTTCTTTCGAAAGAGGAACTTTCGAAAGAAGGCGTTCTTCCTCGTGAAACAAGGTTTACCGCCATCGAAAGAAAAGCTGCGTTCTTTCGAAATTATTTCAAAAGAACGCGGCTTGAGTCTGGACACAGGGGAAGTTTTTTCGGGAAAAGGCTACTTTTCCCGAAAAAAACCCTGAGTCTGGACACAGCCTTGGGGCAACTACCCCAGGAAAGGCACGCTGGCCCACATTGTCAAAGGTACATAAACACCTAATTCTTATTAATTTCAGTGGGGGTTTGGGGCCTAAATACCATTGAGGCTCTGGGCTTCTGTTTACACAAAGGTTAGGTTTTGGCAGCTGGGGGAGAAGAAAAGCTCTGTCTGGTTCAGTGGATGGTACACAGACCAGGAAAACTTTTTTGACTGGCTGGTGTCCATGGAGTTACTACTACTATTATATGGGGGGATTGAAAGAGATGTTGAGATAAAATGCCTCCACTCCCAACTCAGGAAGGTGTTAGAATATGGTAACTGCCTATTAATATCAATAGAAGATTAACTTTGGTCTACTTTGCATCTCACAAAGTGGGTCTTTGCCCACGAAAGCTTATGCTCCTACACTTCTGTTAGTCTATAAGGTGCCACAGGACTCCTCGCCGCTTTTGCAGATTCAGACTAACACGGCTACCCCCTCTGGGTATGTCTACACTACCCCGCTAGTTCGAACTAGCGGGGTAATGTAGGCATACCGCACTTGCAAATGAAGCCCGGGATTTGAATTTCCCGGGCTTCATTTGCATAAGCCGGCCAGCGCCATTTTTAAATGCCGGCTTGTTCGAACCCCGTGCCGTGTGTAGCCGCGCGGCACGGGGTTCAAACAAGCCGGCATTTAAAAATGGCGCCGGCCGGCTTATGCAAATGAAGCCCGGGAAATTCAAATCCCGGGCTTCATTTGCAAGTGCGGTATGCCTACATTACCACCCTAGTTCGAACTAGCGGGGTAGTGTAGACATACCCTCTGATACTTAACTTTGGTCTAGATCCTTCAAAGACTGAAGCACATGTAACTTTATACCTTGGGCTACTCCAAGTGCTCTCAATGAACCAGCTCACATGAATGAAACCACTCACTCGCTTTGGGTTTGCACAGTTAGGCAGCAGAACAAAAAGCACAGGAAACCCCTCACCTTTGCCATGGATGTGTTCCTGGCATCACTGCGAATGGCAACATTCGTGAATACTGGAAACCGCAGCTCCCGGCCACACAGTGAGCTCCCTGCAGCTCCCAAACTCACTGTAAGGGCCAAAAAACTAGCCCCAACTAGGAGAGAGGGAGCTGGACTCTCCTCCTTCTCATGCATGAAGACCAATGTTTGCTAAGTGTCCCACAGAGGCTCATGGGACAGCAGGGGAGGCACTGAGGCCAGCAGAGTTTTTACTGCTAGTGATGGTGGATGAGGAAGCAAGACCCTAGACTGAGTCTCAGACCCTAGGGTGAGTTTGGGGACTAGATAACAGCACTTCCGTCTTTTCATTTACAAATTGAGCATAGCCGGTCGGGGGTTCTTGGGAGATGACCAATAGGATTCCAACGAGGCCATTTTAAGAGTTACACTTTGAAAAGTATCTGCCCTGTAAGCGAGTGATCAGGTCAGCTCAGAAAAGCAACCCTCAGTCATAGGAGCGGGTAGAGAGCTCCTCGTGAACCAGCAAAGGTTCCCCTTGGGCGAAGAAGGACCTCCCTTTGTCTCAGGACTCTGGCTTGTAGCTTAGCCCCAGTGCACAGATCTTTAACCCTTTGTGAGTTGAACAGTTTCTCCCTAATGGAGCAGTCAGCCCAGGTTTAGCCCGGCCCGGGCCTCATTGTCCTTTGAGCTGACTGTGCTGTCTGGCTCGGTGTTGATCACGTTGTTGAAGATTGCCTGCTTGCTCCCACCTCAAAGGCAGCTTCCATGCATCATTGAGGGAGGAACGGCCCAGCTCTGAGGGTGTTGACTAGTAAGGGGGACAACCTGCTGTGAAAGGCCACTGGGACGTGATCACATACATTTAATAGAATCATAGGACTGGAAGGGACCTCGAGAGGTCATCGAGTCCAGCCCCCCGCCCTCAAGGCAGGACCAAGCTCCGTCTACACCATCCCTGACAGATGTCTATCTAACCTGTTCTTAAATATCTCCAGAGAGGGAGATTCCACCACCTCCCTTGGCAATTTATTCCAATATTTGACCACCCTGACAGTTAGGAATTTTTTCCTAATGTCCAATCTAAACCTCCCCTGCTGCAGGCCCTTGATAAAACACAAAGAGGTGGGTCAGATGCTGTCCTTAGATGCAGAAGCTAAAATATTAATGAAGCTGCATGTCAGTATCTGAGGGCAAAGTGGACCCATAGGGAATTGAAGTAACAGACAGGGCTATCTTGGTTCAGCGGGATGGGCTCTATTGGTAAACCAATGCAATCCTGGAACATGGAGGCCTGGCTAAAAATAATGAGCCACGGACGCTGTTAATGTAAGTCATGAGAGCTGCATTGACTTCAATAGAGCCAAGCATTGAGGGTCTGGCAAAAAGTCCCTTTTGAAGAACTAGAAGCTTTGTTTCTCCTTTTCATCCCCCTTTTTTAGCATTTACTTGCCGACGATACAATGTCTATCATGTATTATATGCACAATCCCTGCTCAGAAGAAAGAGGGTAAGCGACTGCTGTTCTTCTTATTGACTGTTTATTCACTTCTTTAAAAGTAATTAGGCATTTAATCAGCGCTTCTATGGATTTTTGGGGGAATCTGTAATTAAAATCTGTACTTCTTTTGCATTATATACTTAATTTTCTCCCTGCGTTGCTTGAATATCTTTTAATATTCTCACTCCTTGGAATGGAAACTGTCAGATGCTCTGACATAAAAACAAATGGCCCATGAAGCTGCCAAACCACAACCCTGTGAGTTTTTGCTATTAGAAAGGGTAAGATCAGTGATAACCCACAGTTTGAGCGATTAACAGGCTTGATCTAGTCCACGCTGCCTTTTTTCCCCCTAATGACAAGAGATGTTTCTTTTCATCAGCATACAGTGTGGGGAGGAGAAGGAGGAGGCGGAGGAGGAGGAGAGGAAAGAAAAAAGGGTTGTCTCGCTGTGGGAATGCAGCTGGTCTCTTGATAAACCTAATTTTAATCTGCTGTTAATTGAAAGCTTATCTTCCCCCAAAGCAGGAATGACATTAATATACTAACACAATTTTAATAGCCCTGTTGGAAGTGACTCATCCATGATGGAAAGATGCTGAGTTGGCCAACCGTGTAAATGTGGGTTAAGTGTATCAAACCTCTAGCCCTGCAGATATCAAAGCTCCCAGAGGTAGAGGCAAAGCTGGTTCGATATCTTACTGCATGGTTTGCTCATTCTGCATGAGCCTCTCAATGGCTGGACTGAATTCCTTGGGGACCATTGGGGGATGATGGTCAGGTGGGGTGCGTATGATAAGATGATTGGGGGCTCTCACACAAATCTCATGATAATTAGTGTAATTGCATGTATGTAGGTGGCCAAGTCCAAGGTGCTAGACTGCATGTCTTCACCATTCAGTAGCTGAAGGAAGAGGACAGCACTGGTCCCAGAAGGAACAAGAGAGCCCTTGCCGATGGGCACAGCCTGCACGTACGTGGCCTGCATGGCACAGAAGGGAGTCACAAAGGCCCCACGTAGGCCTTTCCAGCACCTTTGATTTCTCCACATCTGAAGAGATTGTGCTTTACCCAGAGATGGCAGGAAGGTCAAAACCAAGGGCTTGAACAGATGCATCTGTTATGAGCAAAACATGGACTATGGTTGAAGCTTGTTCTTGCCAACTGGTATGTCACCTGGAGGTGACATAGAAGTTCCCGAGGGGAATTGTCCACATGGGGTGATTTGAGCTAAGACAGCGCCTGAGTAGATTAAACACACCTTTCAACAAGGGGTAGATATAGCAGGTCTTACATCTCAAAGAGCATATTCTGAAGGTGAGTTGTTGCTTGATGTCAGACATGGTGATGCTGGAGCAGTTCAGTGGACAGGACAGGTCGGTCTGTCTTATACTGCCTTTTGTTGCAGGCATGGTTTCATTCAGCTGAGTGTCCGGTAGTGCTGTGTGCCAAAGTGCTGAGTTACATCCACAAGCAAGCATTCAGTCTGCTACAGAATAGCACAAAGCAAACCCAGAATTTCTCAGGATGGGCACATTGGCTTCCCTGGTAGAACCAGGTAACTTGGTGATCAGGTTATTTCTTGTCTTTGTTTTCAGTGAAGAATTGCTAAGATGTTCGTGGATGTCCAGATACATATCTGTGAAATGTCCAGAGAAGCTGTCTCTGTGGTACTAAGTTTACATCTCCACCTTTCACAATAGTGGCCCATCCCTTTAATGTCTTAATTCAGGACTAGTTCCTGAGACTGTGCTGCTGTACAGGTGTCATCTGCATAGACAGGATGCCTGGCAGTGGGGCTGGGAAGGTCATTTGTGAAGTAACCGAAAAGCGTTGGCACCAGAACCAAGCCCGGAAGTAGACCATTGCTTTCGACCACCAGGAACTTTTTTTGTGCACGTCCAAGTGAAACTCAGCAAGTATTCCACAGCCATGACCGCACGTTTAGCGAGGACCAATGGCCAGCTGTACTGTAAGCTTGTATGCTGGATTGTATTGCATGCAGCAGTAAGGCCCAGGAATGCCTCACTGGACTGCTGCCTGGTCTGCAGACTGACCAAGTCTTTGGGTGTATCCAGGAGACTCCTGTTTGCAGCCAGTAAACTCCCAATTTATTAATGTGATCTCCTGCACCAAAACTACATTACTCAGTATCTTGTGCCTTGGCCCCTCTCTCTTTCTCGGAGTTACTGAGCTTGTGTGGCTGATGAGCAAGGTACTGGGTTACATAGCTGACCCCTGTGCTGTGTGGGCTGATAGCCGGGCAGGAGAGTGAATTTGAAGTGTGGGACCACACTGAAGTTGCGGAGGTTAGGCAGCACAAGGCAGAGACTGGAGAATCGGGTGGGTCAGTATGTCTGGGGGAGGGTCGCACCCCATTTCCCCCCAGGCTTTGGCTGCAGCAGGAAGGGAGTAGATGGGGAGATCAGTCAGGGCACTGGGAAGTGTTCAGAAACCACAGCGGGGAGATTCATGGCCCATTTACCCCAAGCATTTGGGTGCAGCGGGGGGAGGGATGACACCATCCATTCTCCTGGGGCTCAGTGTATCATGGGGGAGGGGCTGCTCCCTGCTGAGAGCAAGCAGCTCTTATCCACTTCCCCAGTGTAGCTGTGGCCCTGCTGAGGCTGGGGCCTGCCCTGGGCGGGAGGGGCACAAGTTGCTCACTCATTGTGTGTTCTGCGGTGTAAGGTACGGGGTGGGGAGGGAAGGAGACCGAATGGGGGCGGTAGCGTGGGATACTCTCAAAATTAATTACTTCAAAACGATTGGTCCATGCGCTGGCCTGGAAGCCGTTTCTGATGGCAGTGATCACACGCTTTGTTCCAAAACAAGCTTAATCTGTGCACAGGAGATGGTCCATGGTGAGGGGCCATTCTTGGAAGGATAAACCTCCAAGTAATGTGTCCGCACAGCTTAGCAAAGCGATGGGTCAGTAGCTCATAGCAAATCAGCGGTCTCTCTGCTTAGAGCAGGGCTATTCCTTTTGTTCCCTCAGGAAAGGCCTCAGGAAAGGATGGAATTCCAGCAGAAGTACTGAAACTGGGACAGGTTGTGCTTACGCATCTGTGCAGACTCTTGCTTGACTGTTGGAGGCAAGGAGTGATACCACCAGACATGAAGGATGCTAACAACACAGTGTATGAAAACAAAGGTGATTGGAGTGACAGTGACAATGATAGAGAAAGAATGAGTGTGTCGCTGGAAGGTCTTTGCATGGGTCATTCTGAAAGGACTGCAAGCTTTTGCTGAACGTGCCTATTCAGAAAGTTAGTACGGCTTCCATGCCAGTAAATCAGCTATTCACACCCTTCACACTAAGGCAATTGCAAGAATGTCAAGACCAGTGAAAACCTCTATAGGTGGCTTTCACACTATTGACCTGGCTCAGCAGAAAGGGCTTCTTCCAATTGCTAGAGAGAATTGCTTGCCTCCCCAATTCCCCTTAATCAGATTTGATCTTTCCATGATGGCATGAAGACAAAAATCCAGTGCTGATCATCCTTCTGACAGCTTTGAAATTCACAGGAGTATCAAACTGGGGTGTATTTTGGCACCAAACCTCTTCTGTATAGTCTTCTTTGCTGTATCTCTCTTATCTAGCAACGAGGGTAATATCTCCATACAGGATCAGATGGAAAACTTTTCCACGTGTCATGGTTCAGAGCAAAAAGCAAAGTCAAACCACCTGCTGCTTATCACACAGAGTGAAGAGGCGCTGCAGCAACTTTACAATAGCATCGCGCCAGCTTGTGTTGAATCTAGATTAATATTCAGTCTAAAGGATCTGTGAATTGCAACGGAAGTTTTAATAGCTAGCACCAATGTAGAAGTTTGTACGCAAGTTTTGCTAGCTAGGATCAGTTCTAACAGGAGGCTGACCCTGACCACCAAGGCTGTGTCCAGACTCAGGGGTTTTTTCGGGAAAAGTAGCCTTTTTCCGAAAAAACTTCCCCTGCGTCCAGACTCAAGCTGCGTTCTTTCGAAATTAAATCGAAAGAACGCGGCTTTTCTTTCGATGACGGTAAACCTCATTTCACGAGGAAGAACACCTTCTTTCGAAAGTTCCTCTTTCGAAAGAAGGCGTTCTTCAATGTAAATAGGGCTTCTTCGAAAGAGAGCATCCAGACTCACTGGATGCTTTCTTTCGAAAAAGCAAGCCGCTTTTTCGAAAGTTCAACGTGCAGTCTAGACGCTCTCTTTCGAAAGAGGCTCTTTCGTAAAGAGGCTCTTTCGAAAGAGGCTTGCAGTCTAGACATAGCCCAAATGAGTATTGTAACTGATGGCCAGCCTTCTGCTGTGCTTTGTGGAGGGCTGTCCGAATGCCTAGCGTAGGGGAGAAAGGGGAAGGATCATGCTCCTGACTACAGCTCCTCTCCTGTCCTTGATCTCCCCGCTTTCTCTGCATAGCCCCTGGTCCAATCGCCTCATTGCCTTACAGTGTCTCTCCCCTGCCATGCAGCGCTGCTGGGGAAAGCACAGCAGGTGTTTCAGCAGATGCTTTCTCTCTTTTCTTGCTTTTCCAGACATTGGAGGAGTTTGGTCAAGAGTGATTGACAGCATGGTGGCTACTGACAGATTGGACGGCAATCAGAGATGCAATCCCCATGCTGCTCAAACATCCCCCCCGGTGTCTTAATCCTTGCTTTGACAATAAGTTTCAAGTTGGCCCAGGACAAATCTTGTCCCTGCTCAGTGCCTCAGTTGCCCCATCTGAACAAAGGCGACAATGGGACTTGCCAGCTTCACGGAGTGACATACAGGTATATTTATAACATTCTCAGGGATGAGCTAAATGCATGTCTCATCTGAGGGTACGTCTAGACTACATGCCTCCGTTGACGGAGGCATGTAGATTAGCCAGATCGGCAGAGGGAAATGAAGCCGCGATTAAAATAATCGCGGCTTCATTTAATTTAAATGGCTGCCCCGCTCTGCCGATCAGCTGTTTGTCGGCAGATCGGGGCAGTCTGGACGCGACGTGCCGACAAAGAAGCCTTTCTTGATCGGCACAGGTAAACCTGGTTTCACGAGACATACCTGTGCCGATCAAGAAAGGCTTCTTTGTCGGTGCGTCGCGTCCAGACTGCCCCGATCTGCCGACAAACAGCTGATCGGCAGAGCGGGGCAGCCATTTAAATTTAAATGAAGCCGCGATTATTTTAATCGCGGCTTCATTTCCCTCTGCTGATCTGGCTAATCTACATGCCTCCGTCGACGGAGGCATGTAGTCTAGACACACCCTGAGAGGCACTAGGAAGGTGTTGCTCCCAATGCATGGATGTTTTTGTGGCTCTCTCTAGGTGAGGAACATCTGGCAGTGAAAGCACCAGGATGGGAGGTGGACAGCTGGGTGCTGTCCTTGTCTAAGCCACCAAGCAGCTGAGTGACTCTGTCCAAGTCATGTTGGCTCTCTATGGCTCAGTTTCCCCATCTGTAAAATGGGGATACAAAACACTTACCTCCCAGGGGATGCTGTGAGTCTGAGACTATGGCAACACTCCAGAGTTGACAGCAGTGCAGCTGCATGGCTGCAGCCCTGCTAGTGGAGTCACTCTAAGCCCATGGGAGAGAGCTCCCTCCCCCCTCGACTTTGTTACTCCAGCCCCTGCAAGCAGCAGTAGCAGCTCTCCTATGGACATAGCACTGTCCACCCCCGTGCTTAGGTCGGCATCACTTACGCTGCTCAGAGGGCGGCTTAGTCACATCCTTAGGTGACACAAGTTGTGCCAACGTAAGTGATAACATGTACATGGCCTCTGCTGGCCAATCTGTCCAAAGCACTTTGTGGTCCTCCGGCAGAAGCTGCTCTATCTCGACTTACTGAGAGGTCCTGAACTCAAGTCACTTGGATTTGAAAATGAGATACATAAAGTACAATCAATGAAGCTTGAATCTGCTACATGCACTTGATTCTGCTCCCATTTAAGTCAATTGGAATTTTGCCACTGACCTCATTTGGAGCAGGATCAGTCACCGTATGAATATTCAGCCACCGCTGACTAAATTCCTAAAGGCTTTCCCCTGCCTGCCCTCTGCTCGGTATAAAATGTGGGATCAGTTCTCAAGGGGCAATGTTATCATTGCTTGTGCCAAGATCCTGGTCAGGAATCCATAAAGGATGCTCCCAGGGGTCTTCCAGACAATGCAAAACGTTGCTGTAGAAATGCAAAACGTTGCTACTAACCATGCTGCACTGTTTAGTGTGTGGGTAGGCACTATCTGTACGTGATCTTGTCATAATTAGAGCTGTGATCTTAGCAAACAGTCCCTCTCGAAACCCCCGTGTCGCTTTGCAGGGAATTAAAGAATAAAGCAGAGACTCATATGCTGTTTCATTGGTGAAAGGAGCGAAAGCAAATTCAAGTGCACATTTTGGCAGAGTGAAACAGCTGGGCTCTTCTCAAGGCAACTCCTCTTGGGACAACTGTCTGCTCTTGGCGGATACAAAAACATCTGGCAGGACACCAGGCATTAGCCACACGTGGCAGCACCAGCTTATGTCTGCCAGGGAGGGATTGGGCTGGTCACAGCCTGACAGATAGCAAAAAGTCAGGTACAAGAGGCAATGACAGAGCGAGCAGGACTTTTGGTTTCCATGTGCCCTGCATTCTCTTATAACCTAACATGGAGCAGAAGAGGGGAAAGTTAGTTGCAACATGCAGATCTCAAGGTTTATTCACTAAGCAGCATTGTGAAGGAGGAGAGGACATGCTGGCATATGGCACTGGGAACACGTAGGCTGAGCTAATGCTGGGTATATGTATGTACTAGGTATATGTGTGCATGCAGGATAGGTCCGTCAAAGACTATTAGCCAGGACAAGCAGGAATAGTGTCTCTAACCTCTGTTTGCCAAAGCCTGGGAATGGGTGAGGGGATGGATTGCTTAATGATTACCTGTTCTGTTCACTCCCTCTGGGGCTCTTGGTATTGGCCACAGAGCACTTGGCTAGATGGACCTTTGGTCCGACCCAGTATGACCATTCTCATGTTGACTAAGATAGAACACAGAAGACCATTTCCGCCTGGGCTATGTAAAGGGCAGTTCTGTAAAACAGTGGCATGCTCTGGAATATTGTGTTGAGCTCTGGGGGCCAGCTTGTCTGTAAAAGAATCCAGCTGGAATTGAGGGAGTTCAGAGATGGGTGACAAAAATGATCAGAGTCCTGGAAAGGCTTCCATGTGAGGAGAGAATGAAAGGTTTGGACATTATTGTGTCCTCTTTTGTGTGTCTCCTCTCCTAACTATATATTAAATAGTGTGGAAAAGGTAGATTGAGTAACATGGGAACACCCATGCTGAAAAGGGGGACATTAAAGCAATTGAAATGCAGCAAATGTAATCAGAGATAAAAGGTGTTTCTTTGCAATGCTTAATTAGCCTTTGGAACTCATTGCCACAAGATACCTATAGAACATTAGAATTATCCTAATTTTTTAGAAAATGATTTAGAGTCTCAAAGAGATAAAGTAACTGGCCCAAGGTCACAAAGAGAGCCTTTTGCAGAGTCAAAACTGAATCCAAATCTTCCGACATTCAGCTCTGTCACTGAACCGCCACACCTTCCTCGTTCTTCTGTTGTAAACGACGCGGAGGACCAGGGCAGTGCACATGACAAGAGATCTGTAGGAACGTCTTCATTGTTGTTAAGCAGGTCATGTTTTAGCATCTGGAAAGGGCATGTTCTCTAAAAAGGAGGTTGACAAAATATAGCGTCTGAAGAGCTTGCCATGTTTATTGTACTGCGTGGCAATGATTTGCTTTCCCCTGCTAAGCTCATCTGGTGTATAATTGTTTTGCTTGCTATTGAAGATGAAAGGCCAGTTGTTTTTCAAAGCCCCTTTTGCACGTCTTTGCTCCTAACTGGGGCTGTCAGCACAGCTGCTTTCTATTTCCTCTGTCGGTAGAGCTCTGAAGTTCCACTCTGAAGATTTCCGCTGTTTAAAGGACAATCTTTCCCCTCAGTCCCAGAAGACTCCATCTGGGACCACGCGGGGTCTTTAACTACCTCATATGGGTAGAAGGTCGTGTGAGCAATGGCTAGTGTCCCAGAAGGAGTGATGATATTCTGTGTAGTTTATAAAAACCTTCAACATCCGAACCAGAGACCTGCCCTCTGAAGAGCTTTAGAATCACAGAACACTAGAACTGGAAGGGACCTTGAGAGGTCATCGAGTCCAGTCCCCTGCCCTCATGGCAGGACCAAGCACTATCTAGACCATCCCTGATAGACGTCTGTCTAAGCTGCTCTTAAATATCTCCGGAGATGGAGACTCTACACCTTCCCTAGCCAATTTATTCCAGTGTTTACCCACCCTGACAGGAAGTTTTTCCTAATGTCCAACCTAAACCTCCCTTTGAAGGTATTGAAAATAGCAAAGAGGCCACTGAAATTCTTCACCACTGAATCTGCACATGAACATGCCACTTTCTTGTAGCAGATAAATCACTTTGTTGCACAGACAAACCGGCACATCTGTAAGTAGGAACATTGCTACTTTAAACAATTTTGCTTACAAATCCTACATCATCCTCAAGAGCTATGCTAGTCTGGGGACCCAATTTGGAGTTGCAACATTTAGATCTACAGGGCTCTTCACTCAGCATTTTACAGACCCAGTTCCTTTAATGAAGGGGAAAGGAATTTAGCCTATTTCCTGTACATTTCTATGTTGGGGAAGGGGAACAACCCCCCTTCCCAAATGAAAGTGCACTAAAAAGTTTACAAATATTTTATGAGAGCAGGCTCAGCTGACATTAGGGACCCCCAGTGTCAAACGTGCTACACAGCACATGGAAAGACAGTGTCTGCCCGGAAGAGTTTGCAATGAAGTAAACCAGTCTGGCAAGAAGTGTACTACTATGACAGATGAGGAACTGAGGCCCAGGCTATGTCTAGAGTACACTGATCTCTTGGAAAAAGGTATGCTAATTGTGCTCCGCGATTTGCGTATGTTTTTCCGATAGTTTTTTTGGAAGAGGGTTTTCCAAAATTTGGGCCGTCTACACTGGGCCAAATTTCGGAAGACTCTCCTCTTTCGGAAGAGCCCTTCTTCCTTGTGGAAGGAGGAAGACAGGACTTTCGAAAGAGCGTGCCTGCTCTTCTGCAAAAAAAAAAAAAAAAGGCGGAAAATCAGATGCGTTTCCTGGACACGGCAGAGCTTTCTGGGATGCCTCTGGTATCCCGGAAAACCCCCGTAGTGTAGACATAGCCCCAGTGAATCAAGGTGACTTCCTCCTGGTCTCTCTCACAGTCTGCAGCAAAGCTGGGAAATAAACTCAGATCTCCTGGTGGGAAATAAACTCAGACCTCCCGAGATCCTCGTTTTGTATTTTAACTCACTTCCCATGTACTAAAATAGGCTAAATTACAAAACTTGCCTGATGTTCCCCTCTTCAAGCTGTCTCATTCTGATGTGTCATCTGGATGGTTTTCTGTTATTTTGGCTCAGAGACCCTATACATTCCTCTGATCAGTCATTACATGTACAGGGTTTCTGTGGTCTGCTTGATAAGATGATGTGAAACTCTGAGAGGGCCCTTGTTCAAGCTGATGAGGGATTTTTCATAATAGATCAAATCTTTCTTAAGTAGTAAGTTTGAAGGCCAGTTTCTGTGATTCATGTTCCAGGCATGTGTTCTTCCTATCTTGGCTGTTCCTGCCGGGCTATATGTCAGGCAGACTAATGTTCCCAAGCTCCTACATTTCCTAATTAGAAATCACCCTATGCAAATCTAATCACAAAACTATACCAAATGTAATGGGATGCTGAGAGTTCTCCAAAGCTCTTCCCTTCAGCCCATGTGAGTGATATTTTTGGTGACCGAAATAGGATGAACTTTGAACTTTAGAGGGGTCATCAAGTTTAACACAAATGATTTTCACTCTATAGACGGCTTGAACTATTAGCACTTCCAAAGAATTTTTGCCACTGTGATCTTACTGTGGAACCCAAATCCACAGCATTGACAAAGGCATTATTTTCAAAATTGCACCCATTTTCAAGTTCAGATGTCCTGGGCAAAACAGTAATAGCAATACAAGGCCAAATCCTGCTCTTTAACTCAGCAGTCTAGAATCCTGAGAAGAGAGTGAATTAGGGGTGAGTGAGCTGGATGTGAATGAATGAGATTCTTTTGATAAATTGCTGGTTCCAATCCTTCCCTTGTTGGATTTGATAGCATCCTAAAGACATCACCATCTCATCAGCGGGCTGCTTTGGAGGCCGGGGGGTCAGGATGAAACGAATTTGCTGGATCTCAGTTCAGTTCTTCACAGACAAGAGACTGTATCACAAAATCACCACCACAATTAGTGTAAACTGCTCACCCTCTGGGCAGTCTGAAAGGCTGCACTGGTATCAAGACTGAACTACTCTCTGGCCATGGGAAGTGATCTGCTCCACATAATCTAAATGTGTAGGCTGGGTGATAAGGGGAAGCTCGCACTGCCGCTGCTTGGCTTGTGTGAGGGCCCCGCAGCACTGTGCCTTTCTACAGGGCTATCCATAGGCTGAATATCAGTAGGGATTGAAATGATCTCTGTGTGGTTTATTTGGCTATCTTGCCTTGAACTGCATCAAGATCACCTACTGGCATCAGTGGAAGTTCTGTGCTATCTAGATTAGGTACAGGTTGAATCTCTCTCAACTGGGACTCTCTGGTCTGGCAACATCCGTGGTCTGTCAGGGCTATGGATGTTCTTGGACCAGAGAACACCGGTGGCTGGGAGTCTGGAGGCAAGAGGGCCTGTGGCTGGGAACCCTGCTGGGGCTGGGAGCCTGGCCCGGACTGGTGGCAGTGGGGCCGGCAGCTAGGATTGCTAGGTATCCAGTTTTCAGCTGGACAATCTGGTAATTGTGTCTTCTGTCCAGTTAAAAAAAACCCAGAAAATACCGGATATGTAAAAGGCCGGTCAGAAGCCCGGCGGGCACATTTTCCCCCTGCCGCGTCTGGCGGGGGTGAGGGCAGCAGGGGAATTTAAAGGCGCAGCAAACTTTTTTTTTTTTTTTTCCCCTCAATCAATTTTTTCCCCCGCCATGTTTGGAATTTTTTGTGAAAGTATCTGGCAACCCTACCAGCAGCAAAGCAGGACAGAAGAGCCAGAATTGACCACCCCTGGTCTGGCAAACTCCCTTGTTTGGTACCGGTCAGGTCCTGAGGGTGCCAGACCAGGGAGGTCTATCCTATGCTTATGTTCACCCCATTCATTGTAGTCTCTAAGCGTGGGATGTTAATGGGTAAACAGAAGCAGCAGCCCTGCACAGAAGCAGCCCCAGAAGTGGCAGTGGCTCTACTGGTTCCACATGAGGATGTTACTTCTGGCCCCACACAGGCTGGGAGCTGGCAGCTCCGCACGGGGCCAGAATCAGCCAGGTTGGAGCAGCCCCTGCCCGTGGCGGGAGGGGGGACCTAGCTGAGGTCTTCCTGCCCATCCCCTGTTTGCCCATCCCCAGCTGTGGTCTTGGAATAGCCCTCCTGCCCATCCCTTGTTTAATTAGTTAACTAGTTAAACTTAATATTTAAACAATGTTTAACTAGTTAACTAATTAAATGGAATTTTACATCCGTACTCTCAGCACCTTTCAGTCATCATTGATTTTATCCTCTTGACAGTTCCTCCTACCTCACAGAGGCAATGTTTTCCCCATTTTACAGATGGGAGACAGGCAGAGAGAGGTGTGGCACAGGCAGCCTATGAAAGAGAAAATGAACTGGGGGGTCCAAAATCCTGGACTAGCTCCCTAACTACTGGAACGTTCTTCCTCTCGGTTTCATGCCTACCTTCAGAACAGTCCCATGTGCTGCTGGAATTCTGTTCCCAGCTCTGCCATTGAGTTTGCCGTTTTTTTAAAAATTGTATTTTAGGAACTAAATTTGCTGTCTCTCAGCTCGATTTGGCTTAATAATTAATATATTGCTCACCATAGGCAACAGGCATAAAAGTCCAAAATGTACATAACTGTTCTCTATCCTAATGCAATAAAAGGCCATTACTTTTATGGCGGTAATTTTAGCAAGCATTTAAATCACCACCCTGTTGACAATCAGAAAAGTCTTCTTTAAATAGACATGCAAAGCAAATTGAGCTAGCTCACATTACAGCACATTATTGTCTTTACCTGATGCAATCAGCTTTTATTCTCAATTTTATAATAGGTGTAAATTTTTATATCCCCTCAGGCAAGCTGAGGACTGAACTGAACTTCTGGAAAATTACTTAGAATTGGCTATGGTGATATAAAGGAGTAATAATAGCTTCAAGGACTGGCCACCTACTGGAAAAAAAAGAAAAGAAAAAAGAAGGATTCCATATATAGTATAAAGATCAGGTGAGAAATGGAGAAATTGCAAACAGGAGAAACTACTGCACTGGGGCAATAAGACAAGCAATAAAAGCAAAGATTGGGTGTAAGTTTCTGTTTGAGTAGAACACCAGGTGGTGGTTTCCTCTGAATCTCCACAGTGGGGAAAGACTAGAGGGTTGGAATGAAAATTCCACTGCTGGCCCTAGAGAGGGAGTGGCAGCTAGGAGAAAAGCAGAGAGAACATAATCTTGAATTGGAGCTGGAGATATTTATTATTTGTGCTGTGCCCCATGCTGGGATTGGAGCCCTGCTGTGCTTGGCATTTTATGCAAGCATAACTCAAAGAGCCTGAGAGTTTACAGTCTGTGGTGCATTGACAGTGGGCCTCCTCCTCCCTACACACTGTAAACAGAGAACACGTTGAAATTACAGTGATGGCCTTCAGGATGTTTCTGAGGCACGTTTGCTCCCATTGCCCTCCTTGGAAAAACCAACAGGGGACTTGGACAAAAGGACATGTTCATCCTCCAGGAGTCAATTGAAAGGCAAAGCCATCTGTGCAAACACCTCTTAAGAACATAAGAACGACCATACTGGGTCAGGCCAAAGGTCCATCTCCAGTATCCTGTCCACCCACAGTGGCCAATGCCAGATGCCCCAGAGGGAATGAACAGAACAGGAAAGCATCAAGTAATCCACCCCCTGTTTTTCATTCCCAGCTTCTGACAAAAAAAAGTTAGGGAAAAAGTCTCAAACAAATAACTGTGTTAGTCTGTAACTGTAAAAATAATGAGCAGTCCTATGACATCTTAGAGACTAACAAATGTATTCGGTCATGAGCTTCTGTGAGTAAAGGCCGAGGACACCATTCCTTCCCATCCTGGCTAGTAGCCATTGACGGCCCTATCCCCCATGAATGTATCTAGTTCTTTTTTGAACTCTGTTAAAGTCCTGGCCTTCACAATATCCTCTGGCAGGGCGTTCCACAGGTTGACAGCGTGTTGTGTGAAGCAATACTTCCTTCTGTTTGTTTTAAACCTGCTGCCCATTATTCATTTGGTGATCCCTACTACTCGTGTTCCTTATTTACTTTCTCCAGTCATGATTTTATAGACTTCCATCATATCACCCCTTGGTTGTCTCTTTTTCCCAAGCTGAAAAGTCCCAGTCTTATTAATTTCTCTTTATATGGCACTTGTTTCATATCCCTAAAAATTTTCCTTGCCCTTTTCAGAACTTTTTCCAGTCCCATATATATTTTTTTGAGAAAAGGTCTTGTCTTATTTCCTCCTGGCTCATGCAATGGCGGGATCAACCCATGAAATCCCCCACTGGCCTCTTCCCTGCTCTCCATTATCCTTGCCGAGTGGACAATGCTGTAGACAAAGCCATTCTCACGGATGTTTTCTGAAACCCATCTTTCCCTTCCAACCTCTGGAGCATGTGTGGAGGGCTTCTTGTAGGCAAATGAGACCCACCCCCTACATGGCTATAGTAGATTCTCATCCCTTCCTTTTCCACAGGGGAAAATTGGGCCTAGTTCAAACAAGTACATGGTGATTGTCAAGTAGCGTTAGTCCCAGAATGGAGGGTTTGCAAAATAGAGAGAGAAGGGGAAGGAGGATTTGGATGTGAAAGCTGTTCTTCAACAGTCTAGTGAAACAATTAGAAATCCAGCCCCCACCTTGATGCAGCTCTGATTTGGTAAGACCTATGGGTAAAACTGATATAAGCAGGATCCGAAGGAATGCTTCCTTTATAGCTAGTTGGAAGAGGGAAGAGACCCTCGGTGTGTCTATGTAAATACAGTTTGCTCCTGCTTTGCTTAGATGTGTTAGATATTCAGCAGTTGGAGTGATATTTTGCTCACCAAGATCAACTTAATTTATGATGCAATACCGGCTACGTTTATATTTAATACAGGGTTAGCTAAAATTTGGTTACCGATGTTTGCAATTTTGTGGGAGTCCAGAAAAGTAGGAGAGTGCTCCATTGTTCTGAAGAAAAGGGCTCACAGTGAGCAGAAAGAATCTTGCTAAGCAGAGGCTCGACTTTTAGAACTCTAGAAGGGTACGTCTACACTGCATAGTTATTTCGAAATAAGCTATTCCGGAATCGTTATTCAGAAATAGCATATTTTGAAATAGCACATCTACACTGCAGGGAAGCCTCAAAATTAGTCCAAGGCAGGCTCCACTAATGTGGATGTGCTGTCTTGATTTAGAGCTCTGAGAGGCACTGGGGAGAAATTACTTTGAATGGCCCTGGTGAGGAGCGCTTTTGAAATAGCAGCAGTGGAGCATCTATACTGCAGCTATTTCGTAATACAGCCACTCTCCGACTTACCACCATCCATACTTACGACCAACCTCCCATTAACCCCAACATAATATTTTCGAGTTGAGAACCATGTATGTCAAGTTTTTCGAACAGCGCGGGCAGCGCGTTTAAGGGTATTTCTGACTTACGACCAAATCGAGTTACGACCAGGTATTCAGAATGTAACCCGTTCATAAGTCGGGGACTGCCTGTAGCTATTGCGAAAGAGGAGTTATTCCTCAGGGAATGAGGTTTACAGAAGTCCGAATAAGCCACCTATTGTTTTGATATAATTTCAGAATAATGGAATTGCTGTGTAGACACTCACATTGTTGTATCAGAATAATGCTAGTTATTCTGCCATATGGGTGTAGTGTAGATGCAGTAGAGGGGGTTAGGGAAGGTTATTCTGGTCAGGAAGCTATATATCCTCCCATGCCTGGATTGGTTTAACCTGCTCCCCCTCCCCCCACTTCAAAGAACAGTGCTAAATAGACATCATTAAGAGTCTATTTTCTTCTGTTCATTATTTTTGAGTTATGTTTCTTCTACCCTACTTGCTAAGAGTGAAGCCACTGGGAGCTGCAGTCACAGCCAAGTTGGACGGGAGTGGCTGGTGATTGACTGCCAGGAGGGCGGTGGTGAAGAGATGTGATTGGAGGCCAGCAGGGTGGCGGGAGAGCAATGTGACAAGCGGTCAGCAAGTCAGTGGCAGTACGTCAAGTGGCCAGCAGGGCGACGGTGGAGAGCAGTGAGCAGGTGGAAGGCAAGCGACCAGGGGAGTGAGTAAGATGCCCCTCTACCTCCTATCACTCAGGGTGGGAGGTGAACTCTGCGGATTCACCTCTGAATTTGGGTCTTCACTGACCAAGGGCAGCACCTCTGAGCAGGGTGCCAAGAAGGGTTGGGCATGTGAAGGGGACACTTACATTGCTGGACTTAAGAACCTGAGAGGAAAAGGACACCGTCCAACCTATTTAGGTTCGGACTTTTACTCGTGGTTTGAGCCCTGTTTGTGGCATTTTCCCAAATTAATGCCACGTTACTTCCCTCCCTTTTATTACAATTTTTGTTTCTACTCTCAGGCTCTGTGCTTGCGAGTGGGGAAGCATTGTCTCTCCGACATGCCCGGGGTGGAGTGTGAATTTCCCAGGTTACTGGGTGGGGCTTGAGCCAGTTCTGTTCTAGGAAGATGGAGAGGAACCCCTAGATATTGAACCCAGCCCTAGCTGCTGCTGGCTTGATCTGGCAGAAGGGTTATATTAATAAATAAATAAAGAGGAAGTGTAGTTTCCCTATGAAATGCAAAGAGCAATTAAACAGCAAAAGCGGTTTTTAATGATGAAGCTGGGAAGTATTAATAACACGGGGTGGGACTTTTTGTTTTTCCATTATCTTGACAGTGTCCCTTTAAGAAATAAGGGAAGGAAAGGAAAATAATGGAGATGTCGAAGAAAGCCCATTTCCAGAGCACTCCTAATGCAATGACCATATTTATATCCAACTACTCTCCTCCTGTGGATAGTCAGCTGTTTTGACTCAGATAAGCTAAGCTAAGTCATGGCACATTGAACTTCCACAGCCTCATGGGATGAAATGTAATTTTATATCCTCAGCTGATGGAGCACAGTTTTTATTGCAAAATAGTGTTGTGCCATCTCTTGGAATTATGCAGAACTGTGGGTACACATGGGGCAGTCTGCATAGGTGCTAGAACTGGGGGTGTTGCCACGCCCCATGGCTTGAAATGAGTTCCACCATATACAGCATTTACAGTTTGGTTCAGTGGCTCCCAGCGCCGCTGCTATACAAATTGTTCCAGTGCCCTGGGAGGTCTGCAGCAGAAAAATTCCTATTTGCACCCGTAATTCATTTGATGATTGTGAAGTTAGTTATATACTCAAATACTAGAGGTGCATATTGTGCTGACCTCAAGGGAGATGTGCTTGGCTGAAAATTTAGCCTAATTGCTTTTGGTTATTGCCAGTATTTATCAAGTGTCCAAAAGTATGATAGGAGCTTTACAGACCTAGAGCAAAGAACACCCATCTAGAAGAGCTTACACTTTAAGTACATGGAGGTTGGAGAATAAGGAAGTAAAATGTGCCCAATATCATTAAGGTGGTTTATTCCAATTTCAAATTCTGAGCTTTCCCCCCAAACCTGGAACAGGAATTGGATTCGGGGGGCTCTGCTTTTGGTCTGTCACTCATAGCAGATACTGCTTCATGTTTTCTCTCGTCTGTAACTTTTCAAACCCTTCTAAATTCCACATTCCACTCTCATTGCTGTCTTATAAACTCAGGAAGTTAGCTGAAAGATGGTGGCACTGCAGTTTAGGAGCAAAAGGGCAGGACAGAGACAGGTCTAATGTAAACTAAATGAAGACACTGTGCTCTAATTTGCCATTACATTACACGCAGGCTGTTCCTGTCTCTTGCCCCAGCTCTTTGTCTTCCTGATGAGATTAGAATAAATAAATTGGGGTTGACTGCTCCTGGCCTGAAATTTGGAGTGTTATTGTCATGCTGGTCCCAGGATTTTAGAGAGACTAGGTGGATGAAGTGATCTCTTGTATTTTGCACCAACTTCTACTGAATCTGAAGAAGAGCTCTGTGTGGCTTGAAAGTTTGTGTCTCTTTTCAATAGAAGTTGGTCCAATAAAAGATGATACCCAGCTTGCCTGCAGGGTTTTTTCAATGTACCTTGGGAAGTCCACATGATTACTGCTTTAGTCCAAGACATGAGATCTCTGACTCCCCATTAAAGCTAGCCTAAGCAATACAGGCTAAGGGCGTTGGTAGAAATAGCTGATTGAAGCCAACAATTAATCCAATGACCTGAGCCCTTGGATAGATCCCCTATCTCTGGGCTACTTCGCAGAACAGGCAGATGCAGTGGAGTGGGAGCAAGCTGTGTAAGTGAAACAGGCTGAGCCACCCTAAATGGATGCTCACTTTCGGTGGGTGCAGAGGAGCTGGGGTGGGACTAGTCTCCCTAAATTCCATCTAGGGTTGTTCATTTCTACCTCAATGCAGGGCTAAGAACATAAGAACAGCCCTAATGGGTCAGACCAAAGCTCTATCTAGCCCAGTATCCTGTCTGCCGACAGTGGCCAATACCAGATTCCCCAGGGGGAGAGAACACAACAGGTAATCCTCACGTGCTCCCTCTCCTGTCATTCATTTCCAGACAAACAGAGGCTAGGGACACCATTCCTACCCATCCTGGCTAATAGCCATTGATGGACCTAACCTCCATGAATCTATCTAGGGCTACGGCTAGACTGCAATGCTTTTCCGGGATACCAGAGGCATCCCGGAAAAGCAATGTCGCATCCAAGGAATGCGTCTGCTTTTCCGAAATTTTTTTTGGAAAAGTGGACATGTTCTTTCGCCGTCCCTGTAAACCTTGTTGTATGAGAGAGAAGGAATGGCTCAAAAGAGCAGGTTTTTCCAAAATGTGGTGCCGTGTAGATGTGCCAAATTTCAGAAAAGCCTCTTTCAAAAGAAAAGCAGAAAAAGATTTGCAATTTGCATATCTTTTTTCAACTTTTCTTTGTAGTCTAGACATAGCCAAGCTCTTTTTTGAACCATGTTAAAGTCCTAATCTTCACAACATCCTCTGGTAAGGAGTTCCACAGGTTGACTGTGCTCTCAGTGAAGAAAAACTTCCTTTTGTTTGTTTTAAACCTGCTGCCTATTAATTTCATTTGATGATCCCTAGTTCTTATTGTGGGAATAAGTAAATAACTTTTCCTTACTCAATAAAGACACACACTGTCCCCCGCAGCAAGGAAGCGGTTGAGATTTGCTTGGTGTGCTGCAGTTTCTGTTGTCTGGGAGGACATTATAGAGTGAAATGAGATGGGCAAACTCTCATTTCTGGAGGGCTGTGAGGTGGACCCAGAGGGTGTCAAGAAGGCCTTTCTTAGCTGCCATCTAGATGCTCTCAGCTTAGCTGTGACAGAATCACATTACAATATATTATATGTGGAGACATGGGGGGAAATGGGACTAGCCACCTCTGCTATGGCTTTTTAGCTCGTTATAATCCACATAAATGTGCTGCACAATCCAGTCCCAAAGTGGAGTCTGGAAGATGTGAAAAGCAAAGCCACTGGAGGGCAGGTTTGGGCAGGGACAGGTACCATCCTGTACCACCCTGGGTCTGGATTCAGACGCGAGTTTTGTGACTTAGTCATTCCAGGCCTGTTCTTTTCCTTACCCCAGTTTCAAAATGGTGTAGTCCTGTTGAGCTCAGTGGACTTATTCTTGATTTAGACAGGTCTCTCTGGGAAGCGAATCAGGCCCTCTCGCTAATGAGCCCTGAATTGGAACACACCCAAACTCCCATTGAATTCAAAGGCAAGTTTTTTACAGGATTTGTCCTTGTGATTGAGCGCTGGGCAGAAACAATGAGTTAAGTCCTGCATGTAACCCCTTCCTTTCCCCCTCTGGCCATTCACAAAGTGTGTGTGAGAGAGAGAACCCCACTCTCACAGTGGCTGTGGGGAGCTACTTAATAAAAATGCTTTGTCCTCCCCATTCCAAGTGCACCTATTCATACTTCTCAACAAGTTGAGCAGCGCCATGAGTATTGGCAATGCCCAGTCCAATTCAAAGTCCTCATTCAAGAGCCTCCATTTACAGGCCAGAGGGAATGTTAAGCAGGACCAACGCCAGCTAACAGCAATGGGAACTGCACCTGTTTATTCCAGGGCTGAACCTGGCTTGAAGTCTGCACAAGTTGGACTTGAAAAGAAAATCAATACATAAGTTTTCTAAAGAGTCTGCTCCTTGGGGCAGGAGGAAAAAGGGCAAACGCTTTTCACCCAAACAGTTCTGAGTTCATTAGCACACTGATCAGGGAAAGTGTGCAAAAAAAGTCCAGCCAGGTGAATTTTCCTTATTTAACCTCCTAACCAATAATTCAGAAAAAAAGCAATTTCTTTTAAATCTGAGTTCTGGGTGAATGCATTTTGTCCCAGGTTCATTATGTTACTCCCCTGCTAAGTTCTCATGAAATAGGCTGTTTGCGCCAGCAGCCCTTCACTCCCGGAAATCATTCAAATAAAAATGCTCTGTGTTTATTAGTACTGATGAATAATTCACTCTCAGTATGGAGTTTGGAGACTATATTATCTCTGCCCAGATTGCAGCTTCCCTTTCTTTTGAATCTTGCAGTTAAGGGCACCTACTTTCCATCCCTACAATAGCCAGATGTTGGTCACACACAAAGCAGCAAGTCATTAATTGTGGTGCGCTCATTCTTGCTATCTTCAGTACTGACCCAAATTCTGCTGTCAGTGACACACAAACAGTGGTAAGTCTCAGAGGGTTGGACGTGTTAGTCTGTGTAGTAAGATGAGGCTTTGAAATATAAGCCCACATATCACAGGCTGAGTGTGAGGCCTAGATAGCAATGGTCAAAACTTTGCTAATATAAAGTTTATAATTATTATAATATAAAGTTTATATAAATATTCTGTAATATCTGCCTTGTTCTTGCCAGCTTCTGTGAGCAGATCCTGCCTCTTACTCACAGTGAGTAAGAGGTAGGACCTGCTCACAGAAGTTGGCAAGAACAGGGCGGATATTACAGAAACACTCATCCTAAAGAGGTACTAGGCACAGGCCTTGAGCACATTCTAGATGGGTTGTAACAAAACACCTCATTAAGGAACATCTTGGTACCAACACATACCCCACAGATAACAAGAGCACACCCGTCCTGATTCTGGACAGGGTCTAAAATTACAGCATGATGGATTGTAATTGAACCCCCCGCCCTTTTGTGAGGTAAGAGGGGGTAACTAAGCAACAGAGGGTGGCAACCTGATACATCAGGAGTGATGTGTAACTTGTGTGTACGTGTGTATAAAAGTGTACCCCAAAGAATGGACTTTGGCTGACCTGGGGGCAATGCTGGATCCATAGTATTGATTGAGTTAGTCCATTGTCATAGCGTACATGTGATGTGATGCAGCGGTGAATCTGTTCGTTGACAACTATTATTGTACTTTGCTTGGCAATAAACCTGGCCGGGTGCTTTAAATCCTTATTTGATTTGTTGTCTCTGTGGGCTTTCTCAGAGTCTGTGGTGTTGACTAATTGTGCATGGTTAACATGGTAGACAAGGGAGCATGCACTCGCATGCAGCCAAAAGTGTATCATCATTGACAGAGCAAAAGACCTGTCAGGAACCCCATCCGGAACACATGACTGACATCAGTTTGTAACTAAAAACACCGAGTAAGTCCTGTGGCACCTTAGGGTATGTCTAGATTACATGCCTCTGCCGCCAGAGGCATGTAAAATAGGCTACCCGACATAGTCAATGAAGTGTTTCACGAGGCATAAGGGAGCGGTCGACAAAGGCTTCCCTTGTCGACCGATCCGCGTCTTGTCTCGTGCACTGTGTCGATCATCAGCTGAGTTGGCACAGCGCGGCCGCCATTTTTATTTAAATGAAGCCAGAGATATTTAAATCCCCGCTTCATTGACTATGTTGGGTAGCCTATTTTACATGCTTCTGTTGGCAGAGGCATGTAATCTAGACATACCCTTAGAGACTAACAAAAATATATAGTATATATAACATAGTATCAAGCTCAAGCTCATCTGAGGAAGTGGGTTTTACCCATGAAAGCTCATGATACTATATATATATTTTTGTTAGTCTCTGAGGGTACATCTACGCAGCAGCGTTATTTCAGAATAGTGGACGTTCTTCCAAAATAACATCGAGCACGTCTACACAGCAAGCTATTATTTCAAAATAATGACGAGCTGGAGGACTTTCTTACTCCTGTCAACCTCATTTCACGAGGAGCAAAGGAAGTCAAAGGAAGAGTGTTCTGCCTTTGACTTCTGCGGTGTAGTCAGCACCAAAACCTGAATAAAGCTATTGTGATTTCAGCTACACAATTGATGCTTTATTCAGATTTTGCCCTGCTGTGTAGTCATGCCCTAAGGTGCCACAGGACTACTCGTTTTTTCAGGGTGGTAAGGACAGGGATTGCACTACAACTATGGATACCGCTAAGCAAATGAGCAGAGGTGATGTCAGCATGGGCATGATTAAGCCTTTGAGCATGCCCAATATCAACTAGATGTTTGCAGATTGAGTTGACACGATGAACTGGGCCGGTTGGAAATTTTTGATGCAAGTTTTTTGTTTTCAGAAATACAGATTGGTTAAAAACCAAACCTATTTATGGGAATGTACTCATTTTAATGACATTTTCATTGAGAGAGAGAGAGAGACACCCACCCACCCACTCACTCACTCAGTAGCTGGCTGATTTTCGTGCAGTCACTATCAGGCTACAGAGTCTGGCTCTACCTGGCCTCAGGAGTGCTATGGATACAAAGTGGAATGTCTCCAACAGGAGGGAGACAGAAAGACTGGCTCTAGCTCAGGTGTTAAGTGTGCACCTGGGATTTTGGAGACCCAGGTTTTTGTCCTTGCTTGGAATCAAGTGGAGTAGGACTTGAGCTGAGGTTTCCCCCATCCCAGGACAATGCCCCAGCCATTGGTGATGTGGTGTGGCTTGTCTTGCAATTCTTCATGAAGTAGAATTCCTGTTTTCTGGCCAGCGCTATTCTTGCACATTACCCAGACAAGGTGCCACAGTAACATCCTCTACAGCTGTTTGGGACACTTTTTGTAGAGTAACCTTGCAACTCCTGCCTCTGTGTGAAGGGGAGACCAGCCCTGTCACAGCACTGAGATGTATGGGATTGTGTTGCTGGGAGAAAGAGGGCTACTGCTTTGGTTCTGGTGCTCAGGACTTACCAACTTCTTACAAGTCTTGCCATCATCAGCTGTGCTGGTGTCTGTATGTCCCCTGCCCCCAGGCTGAGGTGTAACCAAGCATGACTAATAACCTACCTGGTCATGTTGCTGTGTACGGAAGCATTTGCCCTGCCAACACAGCTATACTTTCTGCTGTAGCAACAACTGGGGGATGGAGATTAGACAAGTCTGCTGTAGCATTCCTTGTCCTTATGTGGCTGCAGGATTCCATCACACGGTAGCACATTGAAAACCTGCCACAGTTATTCCTGATTGGTGCCCTTCTGTGACCGCGTGGGCATAGCAAGTAAAATACCTTCTCATCTCTATCGTGGGTCCCTCCAGTTCAGGGCAGATTTGCGTGGGTAAGGGGCATGGCATGTGTGGATGTCATGGGAGGGAAGCTTGCCCTGGTACCTGCCATGCTGTAGATCAGGGCTACTCAACTTTGCAAGCCCCGGGGGCCACAGTGATACTCACAGCACATGCCGAGGGCCGCAGCTTAAGTGGGGTTGCATATACATGCAAATATACATGCAAATATATGCAAATAGCTTCTTTCACACAATGACCTGGTGCTCCTGGCACCTCCTCCCTGGGGACTAGAAAGACTGGCACCCTGTACACGTCTGTTCCAGACAGCCAGACAGTCTGCAAGCATCTTTCAATTGCTCACCCTACCTGGGAGACGCTTCATCATTGTGGAGCGTGTTCCCAGTGGAGGCCATGTTCAAAGGATCCCACCTGCGGGCCACAGGTTGAGGCCTATGTAAACCCAAACTACACTGCGGGCCGCAAGCAAATGGGCCGCGGGCCACATGTGGCCCGCAGGCCATGTGCTGAGTAGCTCTGCTGTAGATGGAGGACTTCAGTCTCCCGTACGCTGTCTGGCACCTTGCAGCATAACCAAATTAATTTACACTTCTACAAATACGTCCAGCATAAAAAGTGACCAGGTTCAGATTCTGGTCTCAATTACACGGCTCTCATTCTGGGAGTAGCGCCAGTTAAATTGGTATGGAAGATATCAGACTGTGATCCACTGCTGCCAGTGTCTGACCACTTTCCAAGACTTCCCTGGCAAAAAACTCACAAGTACCAGAAAGAAAGAGGGACAGGACACCCAACGATATCCGCGCAATGAATCAATGCATCTTTAATGTCCTGGAAAGATCCTCTCATTCCTCACCACAGGTTTGACAGAGGACCCAATGCACAGTGTGCAAGAGTCTGGCCTAAATCTCTCAGAAGAGGCTGTGTCTAGACTACGAAGTCTTCCGCTTTTCTTCCGAAAGGCCAAATGTCAGAAAAACCTCTATCTACACTGGGCCAAATGTCAGGAAAAAAAGCCTCTTTCAGAACATCCCTTCTTCCTTGTAGCAGACAGTTTATAGGGATGCTGAAAAAGGTGTATGCTTTTCCAAAATATTTTTCAGAAAAGCAGATGTGTTCCTTGGATGTGACAGAGCTTTTCTGGGATACCTCCGGTATCTCGGAAAAACTCTGCAGTCTAGACGTACCCTGAGAGATGTATTTAAAAAGCCCAATTCTTCCCTTTTGTATGCCAGTTTTATACAGATATGGATCCATTGGCTTCATCCAAGCCCCTACTCAATTACACCCCCATAAGCAATAAGAGAATCTGGCTCGTAATGTATTAATTCCAGTCTCCAGGGACACAATGGTGTCTAATAATGTTCTCTAATTTATTCTCCAACCGTTCGCAAACAGCTTTAATGGCTTGTTTGTCTCCCCTACAATGATGAATACATCACTCATCGATTGGCCTTATTAAATGACTAACATGCCATGGTGGCTTAGTGGCTGAGGCATCAGGGTTGAAATAATTGGATTCACTGGAACCCTGTCTGCATCCTGGCAGAATCACTAATGTCTTTGACGCGCTTGGCTAGGACCAGATTGGGGGCATAGAAGCACCTGGATAGACAGCCGGGCAGGCAGCTCAGATCCATTAGCCTTTCCCCAGAGAAGTTTTAGATTGAATTTTATTGTAAGTCTTGTGGGTGAGACTTTAAACGTGAAATTCTCTCTGCTCTCTTTACGAATGAAAGAACCGTCTATGTTTTCCCTAACCTTTATGTCCATGGTCAAAGTCCTGCTTCTCCCTTACACACTTCTGCCTGCCTGTCACTCACACATGCAGAGGGGGCTGCCTTTCAGGGACAAGCAAGTTGATTCTTGTATGTTTACATTGTTGACCAGATCATCAAAGGGTCAGCACCAGTGTTCTCTGTAAGCTGTGTGCTTGTGCAGATGCTCACGAGAGATTCTATTGCAGCCCTCCTGATTAGCAGAGCTCCTACAGCTAGGTTTTAGATTCTACTATTGCATGTTTACCTCAGTGCACATGCAAATTTATTCCGCACAGGATGGAAAAGATTAGAGGGGACATTGCTGACTCAGCACCCACAGTTGGGGGCTGTTTTTTAAATCAAGCTCAGCATCCAACATGAGCGAGATCTTTCGGACATTCAGCCACTTACGTTGGTGCCTAGGTGTATGCTGAATTTCTTCGAACATACAGGGCCTTATGCTGTATGCTGAAAATCTAGGCCAATGGGCTGCAGCATAGGCATTGCAGGAAGACTCTCCTATATCTGTATCAAGGAGACAAGTGGTACAGAATATATTAATTAACAGGCCAAATAAATTAATATAAATTAAGAACACAATGAATTTTTTATTAACTTATCTGATTCTCAGGAAGCAAATGGATCAAGACAGAGAAATCAGAATTAGGAGATGCATTGCACGAATGTTAAACCATGACAAAACTACAAATAAATTTGCCAAAGATTAACTAAATGCAAATTAAGCACATCTGTGATTTAAAAAAAAAAAAAAAAAAAAAAGCAAAGCAAGAATTCAAGGAGCTATCTGTATATCATATAACCTATACCACACTCATCAGATTGGTCCACCAAGATGCTCAAACACCAATTAGTGAATACAAAATAATAAACCAACATAAATCCTTTCCATAAATTCGAATCAGTATATTTCCAGAGGTTTAAAAAGTTCTTGTGCTTTTTCCACCACTTTTCATTTTCAGAAAACTGCGTGGAAGCAAAAATGGAAACTCCTGGATCTGAATGAATGATCTTGAATTTCCAATATATTTATAGACATGATACTGGGCTAGATGGATCATGGTTCTGATCCAATATGGCCATTCTTAACATGGTCGTTCTAGAGGTCAGGCCCATAAGTAGATTCCCCACATGCATCAGTTAACTTGGAGTCTGGAGCTGAAAAGCCCAACCTTCCTTCCTTATTGCTCGTCTGGCTCCTGCATTGTTTCCCTCAGTAATTAACGAAGACAGATACCTACTTCTGTAGTGATTAACTGCACTGACAATTCCAGGGCACTTCCTGGGACCGCCCCAAATGTAACATGATGTTTAAGATCTGTCCCTTTAGAGCTCTTGTCTGAACAGTTCCAAGAAGTATCTTTCTGGCCATGGCACGTCAGTAATCAAGCAAGCGTCATTCACGGGGAGCAGTGTTTTTAAAACGATGCCTGGTGAGCAGCATGCTCCTTATTTCAAATTTAACAAGCTCATTTACAGCTCCCTGGGCAGATCAGCTATACCAGAGACTGATCGGAACCGTTGATCCTTGAATCTGAGTATTTGAAGATGTTAGTGTAGTTGGGGTCTTAAGCTGGGATGTGAATCCCCAGATCCAAGCACACTCTTTTAGTTCTGGTATGTGTTTGGGTCCAAAGCTAGAATTTGTTCATGTTCCTATTTATATGCAGTCTGCAGTCTCATAAAAACTGTTTGTGCTAGGAGATTTTTGTCCTCAAATTGAGGAAAACCCTGTGTGAATTTGAGCCCTGGCGTTGAACCCAAAGTGTAAACTTCAGCTAAAATCTAAGCCAGGCTGAAAGTCTTGAATGCCCCTTCCTTGGCATATATGTACAAATTTAATACATGATCATACCTGTCAGGGATGAACTAGACAGTGCTTGGTCCTGCCATGAGGGCAGGGGACTGAACTCGATGACCTCTCAAGGTCCCTTCCAGTTCTATGATTCTATGAACTGTATGTATCCCATCTGTTCCTCTCTCTGTTCTTTGTGTGTAATTGTTATATATTCAAAGAAATAAAAGTGTTGGGTTGCTTCTAAAAGAGCTGGCTCAGGAGTTGTCTGGATCAATAATATTAACTTTCAATAACTCGTAGAATACTGGGGAAGTTCCAGAAGCCCGGAAAAAAAATCTAATGTTGTGTCTAAATTGGAAGAAGGTGAACAGGACATCCCCTATACTTGTAGGTCCTTCACTCTCACATCAATTCCAGGCATAGATAAAGAACTAATGAAAGGTAATAATCAACATGAATTTGTAGAGAATAATTCTGTCAAACTCTCTCTCTCTATATATAATGAGATAACAAGTTTAATTGATAACAGTAGTAGTGTTGATATGCCATATTTTGATTTGTCAGGCGTTTGATGTGGTACCACAAAACAATTTGATTAAAAAAAAAAAGACACAAAATTAACATGGCCCACAGTAAATGGATTAAAAACTGGTTATCTGGTCTCAAAATGTAACCGTAAACTGAGCATCATCATTAAGTGGGTATGTTTCCATTGGAGTCCCACAGGAATCAGTTCTTGGCCATGTGCTATTTAACATCTTTATCAGTAACCTGGAAGAAAAGTTTGCAGAGGGGGAAAAAAAATTGAGGGAATGGTGAATAATGAAGATGTGAGGTCACTGATACAGAGCAATCTGGATCACTTAGTAAGATGCATGCAAGCAAACAATGTGTAAATGGATGCATCTAGGAACCAAGCATACAGGCCATATTTATAAGAAGAGCGGCTCTATCCTGGTAAGTAGTGACTCTGGGGAAAAAAAAATTGGGGATTATGGTAAATAATCTGCTGAACTGATCTTCCAGTGGCCAAATGGGTTGGTGCTATCTTTGGATGCATAAGCAGGGGAATCTCGAGTAGGAACAGAGAACTTCTATGACCCCTGTATTTGGTAATGGTGCGACTGTGGCTGGAATACCATGTCCAGTGTTGGTATGCACAGTTCAAGAAGGTTGTTGCTAAATAGGAGAGGGTTCAGAAAGAATGGTGGGAGGTTTAGAAAACATGTTGTTCTCCTTTACAAGGAGATGCTCAGTCTAGTTGGCCTGTTAGGGCAGCTTTTCGTCTCAGTGCAAAGGCCAAAGGTAGAAAGAGGGAGCGTGTAGGGTGCACAGTTGGGGGGCCGACTGCTTCTGTGGGTCCCCGGGAAGGTGTGTTGGTGGGGGGTTAGGGTTAGGGTTAGGGTGGCTCCATGCCTCCAGAAGGGGCAGTGCCTCAGGCAGAAGGGGCAGGGCTGGAGCAGCCAGCCCTCAGCGCTCCATGGTCTGAGTAGGGCTGGCCTACCCCATCAGCCCTCAGAGCCACTCAGAGTGTAGTGCACCGGTGCTCCAGTGGCAATTTAAAGGGCCCAGGGTTCCAGCTGCTGTCGCAGTAGCAGCAGCAATGGCTGTGAGCCCCGGACCCCTTTGAATAACCAGGCACCAGGGAAATTACCCCCTTTGCTCCTTCCCTCCATTGCCGAGGCTGCACACGGTAACGTATGCTGCTCCAAAAAGAGGAAGCACACATCCCTTTGGTCAGTAGCAGCTCCCTTTCCCAGGCCTGCAACTCTGCCCAGGAGTGAAGCAGCTTTCCCTCGGCGCTGAGAGGTTCAGCAAAATTGCCGTTTCAAAGACACCTGCCCTGAGAGTACAGCATAATGCTCTCCCTGACTAAACTGGAAAAGTCTGGTAGATAAAAATCACTGAGAATTATCACTCCATTTGTGGCATGCACGAGTGAACAAAGCTGTCAGGACTACAACTCCGCTACTCAGGAAAAGTTTCTGTGTGTCAGACTTCTCTTGTTTTGTAAACTCTGCGTATTTTGGCATTCCTTACCCAGGATATCAGGAGTTAGTTTTCTCTGGACGTGGGGTAGAAATCTCCTAATTGGGTCCTCACATTTCCTTATGCAATTGCCTCCACTGCAGATGTGCTAAAGCCAGAGGTGAAAGTAACGGGGATGCGCCCTAGTGCACAGCCCCAGCAGGAACTCACTAAGCTCGGCAAAAGCCATTTAAAGAGCTGGCACGGACCTGGGTTACAATAGGACGGTACCTGTAAGAAATTTTAAATTAATTTCACCACGGGCTAAAGCATAGAATGCTAAGATGTGAGTGCAACACGTTAACACAGAGCATGTGAAATCGCGGTAGATATGTTGAGAGGAAGGATGGTCTTGAGCTTAAGGCATTGGACTGGCATTCAGGAGATCTGGTTTTTACTAGCATGACAGTGTGTTGGGATCCCCGACCCTGCACCACCGTCCTCAGCAAGATGAGACTCCTCCAGCCAATAGAATAAAGAGGGTTTATTGCTGCTCCAAGACACAGCACAGCATAGGACCGATGCAGGCATAAAAGAGTAGGCTGACAGCCCTAGTTCCCTTGGGGGAAGGGGTTACAGGCCCCTGATCCCCCCTACAAAGGTAAGTCTGCTTCCTCCATGCTCCCCCACGCTCTGACCACCCCTTCTCCAAACCACACCCTTCCTTTGTTCAAACCCCTTCCCTGGTCAGGTGAGAACGGGTTGGGCCATTGTCTATGTGACTTGACCCCTACAAAGTCCAGTAGGGGTCACACACAGCCAAAGCATAGCGACCAGTGAATGCCCAACCAGAGTCTACAGCACCCCCCACTACGTCACAACTGGTTTTGCCAAAGACTGCTGAGTGATCTTGAGCAAGTCAGTCGGACCTAAATCCTCAAAGTTACTGCCACCTAATTCCCACTGAACGCAGTGATTCCAGTGGAGCCATTGATTTCAAGGGACTTGGGTACCCAAATGCATCAAAATATCTGGGCTTTATTACTCTGCTCTGGTTTCCCACCTGTGGAGTAGAGATAACGATACTTCCATTCTCCCACCTTTGCCTCGCTTGTCTATTTCAACAGCAACATATAAGTACCACTGAATTATTAGATGAATAATAACAAAAATGCGTGTGAAAGTAGGTGCACACGTGGGCCTGCGTTTTTAAAGTAAACCTCTGTTGTCCTGCTTTGCTAATTTTGCACTGATATACTGGGGAGTCAACAGGATCGCTGGGCTCCCAGGGAATGTGGGAGGGGCCCAGCTCTGTACTCCCGGAAGGAGCCTCAGGAGAAAAGGTAGGGTTAGCCTCAGTATGCAGCACTCCGGGGGGATTTTAAAGGGCCCAGGACAATTTTCCTGTCCCCCCCCCCACCTCCCTCATTGGCAAGCCTGTTTATATGCCCTACTACTGAGCATTGAAATATCATACTGGAGATGGCTGAAGAGAAGAATATACCCTTTTCCTGAAATTTAACAGAAATACACAAAGGACTATATTCTCCTGTAGGTGTCTGTGTCATCCCATTGATGGAATTTACAAGAGATGTACGTTCCATAGTATATAGCACTGGTCATCATTAATCATAGGTAGGAGCATTCCTCTTACATACCGCTTGTCTTGAGCTATCTAGCCAAACAAAGCTAGAGAGGATGAATATATTAGCCTTCTTTTTATCTCTCGAGATAATTCTCCAACTCTGCAGTAAATGCAAATATTTGAAGACATTATGACACATTTAATACAAAAACCCCTCGGGTTCTGTAAAAATAACAGTTGTTTTCCTCTTTGAAACTAAAGCTAGTATCTTTTAGAAAGATTTATGTATTGCCAGCAGTCAATCAACTACCGTGATTTGGGTCCTGACTGCTTGATTAGAATAACTTAAAGGAAAATTTGCCTTTCTGAATCAAATTAAAGAAACTGCTTATCTGAAAGTTAAGGACACAAAACACAGCCTGGGCCATATTAGACAAGGTCTCCTTGAAAATGTGCCTTAAGGATGGAAACTAATAAAGTCTCCATCATCAGTTCAATCAATCAGATCTAATATAAGAGAGAAATTTTTCTTCTGGCTTTACTATTCTTAGATTGTCTCTTTGTTAACATTGGGAAATGTCAGAAAAGTTGAAAACTGGTTTTATTGCCCAGATTTATTTCTAAAGGGTTTTTATCTTGGGGAGAATTAATTTTAATTGCTGAGTCAGTGCAGCTTCATGTCAGCAGAAAGATATTATATGGCTGAATATGATATTAAGACACTCCAGGTTGAAACTATCTGCTAACTTATAGTTAGAGTCAAAACTGAGGGAGAGATGGCGCACACGTGCCAGGACTGTTTTTCTTAACAAAAGTTCCAGTTCAGCAAGTTGTTAAGCACACACAATTTTGTTTAGCTCAACTGGATTTATACATCTCAGGAGACCATCTATACCTGAAAGTATTGGCCCAAATTTGGTATCAGTTCGGCTCATAGCATGTGCTGGCTTCCAGTAGTCCAGACCCATTGAAAGGCATGTAAAAAGAGGAAGAGCTAGTAAAGATAATTGCTGCAGCCACCAACAAAGAGGTTTCTGCAAGTAAATAATATACTACAAGTAAACATTATTACAGAACAAATAACATAAATAAGCATAAATGACAGAAGGACCTGGGGGGATATCGTGTCAACTCATCCTCAGGATTAGACAGTGCTGGGCATGGAAGGGACATCATCCCTTTGTCCTTTTAAGGAGCCCCTGGTGAAAATGAATGCTGCCTTTCTTTCTAGAACACCCAGGGTCAAAGTGTGGTGAACCAACATCTGCCCTCTGGGAATGGCAGAATTCTCCACCTGGGACACGGCATCTGGTGCTACACAATCTGCTTCTCTCTTCACTAGCTCATAGTTGGTACATCCATTCCCTATCCCACCTACCTGACTGCCTAGCAAATGGTTTCTTCCAAAGATACATGTTTCAATGGAACCGCCAAAAGCTGCATGAGTTGCGCATCATGCTATCACTCTCTGCTCATCCAATGATTTCTGCTGTTGCCAGCTTTGGTGGCTGATGGGCAGTCAAGACCAATGGTTAATAGCTGTCTGCAGGATTATACTGACAAACTGTGGAGGGTTCTCATCCTTCATAGTGAACTGAAGAGCTGCTTAAAGATGAATTAGCAAATCCCAAAGAGTTAAGGTAAATGTGGATGAATTTGGCCTCTGACTTTAACCTTCTGCACCAGAGCAGTGTGATGGTCCAAGAGGGCTTTGGCAATTGCAATATAGAGGTGGGATTGTTTAAGCACGTTGATCACTGGGAGCCTGCCCCCATTTCAGGCAATAGTAACACCCCCATCATTTTCAAAGTGGAGCAGGATTGAAGCCTGCGAATAGATAACAGGTACCAGATCTAGTGACTAGATCTAGTTGCTCATTGCATTTTAACTGGGAATGCTTTGTGGGTTGTCTCTTTTACCTTAACCGGGCCAGATTCTGCACTGATCTCTCACCCACCGGGGTCTGTAGAGGCCTGTTCTTTCAGGCATTTATGCAGGTGTGTCGTTAATGCAGAGGAGTGATCCTAAGTGTTTGCAGAAGCCCAAGTTAGCACTGGGCTCTGCCCACCAGGTGACTGAAGCAATGCAGCTGAATTCTGGCCTGAGACATGCATGCAGGGAGCTCCTTTTGACCTCCCTCTCCCCATGCAGATCTGAGGGTCCTAAGTTTGCCAAGAGCCAGATGTAACCTTACATGGTACATGGGAAGCACTTGGGTGAAACAGCTGTAACAGGAGGGATGGTTGTTTCTAGGAGAAAGACAAAGCGAATAAACCCAGAGCCAAGTTTTGAGAGGATAGAGAAGCAACGTGCACACATGGGAAAAGCTGCGCACCTTTAACTTCCATTGGCGTCAGCAAGAGTTGAGGGTGCTCAGCACCTTGCAGGATTAGGTCTATGGCAGTGTGAAAGCAACAGAAAAGGATGGGTTTAGCTTCTTCTGTCTCCTTATCACTTTCATTCTGTTTTACTGTGCTCCCAGGGTGAATGTAAATGGCAAAACTCTGACTACCGTGTGGGGCAGTTTCCAGCCCGGGTATAACCATGACGAGGCTGTATGCTGGGTACACTTACATAACATGAGCTGGTGGCTTGAACTCAGTGGCTGTTTACTGAGGCCGGTATTTGTAAAAGGGGCTTCTAATGTTTGATGCCTCCCTTTTGGGGTGCCCCCCCCCCCCGTGCCTGATTTGCAGAGGGTCTGAGCACCTCCAGTTCCAGCTGACAGCCATGGGAGCGGCAGCTGCTCAGCCTGTCTGACAGTCAGGCCTTCAGAGAGCTAAATCCGGGAAGCTGAAAAATGGAGTTGCCCCAAATTATAGTCCACTTCTGAAACGGCTACGAATTCTCAGATGAATCGTGTGCTGCCTGCCTCTCTGGCAGTGCAGACAGGGATGGGGTGGGAGGGTAGCAGGTCATAGTGGGCGGAGCAGGGGATTAAATACTCTTCAGGAATAGCAGTCCCTGGGATACAGAGAGGAGCAAGATCCAGTACTTGGACTTTGGGCAATTAGGCATCATCACCATTGGCGATCCCTCGATTTGAGGATGATCCGTACCATGGATTCATACATGAGGCCTGACGTGACTCAGGAGTCCAATCTTGGAACCACAGATCCACCCTCAATAGGTACAGTCATTTCCTGGCCAGCCAGCTGCCTGATGGGAGAAAGTTCCTTCTTTTTCCTTCTCATTCTCTTCTCAGCTTCGCGGGCCGCTCCTCAAAGCGGGCCATTGCCTGAGGGAGGTTGTGGCGCCCCTGAGGTCGGCTGGTGGTTTGCTCCTCCCAGCTGGTGATGTCCACACCTGTTTTCTTGACACACACTTTCACTGTGTCTTTGTAGCATTTCCTCTGCACTCTCCCCTCGTTCCCCGGGACAGCTGACCATGGGTGAGCCGAGTGTAGAGCCCTTGTTTTGAGAGGAGAAAGTCTGGCACGAGTACACAATGTCCTGCCCAATGGAGTTGGTGCATGAGGATCGTTCCTTCAGTGCTGGTGACACTGGCCAGATGCTAGCATTAATGCAGTGATCTTCCCGCTTGATGCAAAGGATCTCCCAGAGGCATCATTGGTGGTACCTCCTCAGACTGTTGAGGTGCTGTCAATGGGCCACCCAGGTTTCGCATCCACAAAGAAGTGTAGGAATTGCAATTATCTGATCGATCTGGATTTTGGTGTCCTGCCACAGCTCACAGACCAAGAAAACATGTCAGAGCAATTTCCCAGGCACAGCTGACTGACAAATGATAACGCTGTGAATCAGCTCAACCATTTCCTTATCTCAGAAATATTTTGGGGCTCATCCAGGTATTGCCACCCTTGCAAATTGCCCTAATAAAACAGAGTGTACAATAACAACGAAGATAAAACAACATACTCCGCACTGAAACACAAAGGTAGCACTGTCTCTGGAACAGCAAAGATTCTGAAATTGTTTGTTTCTGGAGGACATCAAGGATCTTGGTATGCACTGCTCTTTGGAAATAAAATGATTAGTGTTCCTAGAAAGATTGCATGCAAGCGTTGCACTTACACAGCAACTTTTATCTGAGGATCTTCTTGATACTTGATAGACATTAATGAATCAAACCTTTGAACTCTGCCAGAAGGTAGTTAAATGTTGTTTTCCCCAGTTTTATGGATGGAGAAACTGAGGCACTGAGCGTTGAAGGACTTACTGCAGGACGTGCAGCAAAGTCAGTGGTATAGACAGAATAGAACCCAGGAGTCCTGGCTCCACGTCTTCTAAAATGCAAGAAACAAACCCTCCCCCACTGCATGATGGAATCTACTAAACTGGGGCTACTCAACTTTGGAAGCCCCGGGGGCCACAATGATGCACACAGCACATGCTGAGGGCTGCAACTTAAGTGTGGTTGCACATACATCCAAATATATGTACAAATCGCTTCTTTCACACTGACAGGCACGAATACCAAGCACTTCCCACAATGCCCCGGCGTTGCCAGCACCTCCTCCCTGGGAAGCTAGAAACACAGACTCCCTGTAACCCGTCTGTTCCAGCCAGCCAGTCCGCTTGCGTCTTTCAATGCTCACCCTGCCTGGGAGACTGTTGTGGAGCGTGTTCCCATTGGAGGCCACGTTCAAAGGATCTCACCCACGGGTTGCATGTTAAGCCCCGGGTAAACCCAATCCGCACCATGGGCTGCAAACAAACAGGCCACGGTCCATGCAGCCCACGGGCCGCGTGTTGAGTAGCCCCATACTAAACCATGGGTCTCCATGAGGGGCCTATGGAGTATTTCCTGGAGGCCAGTGGAGAGCTGGCTAATCATGACCTGCCAGCTCTTTGTGTTTCTGCTGCTTCACACCAAAGCTGTGTAGCTTCCTATCCAATGCCTTCATGACCTATCCCCATCCTACCTACCACCTCTCACTGCCCACTCCTGATTGGCCCATGGCCTCAGCTTCCAGTGTCTCCCATTGGTTAAATTTTCAGACAAGAACCTCCGGGCTTTGTCCCTTGCTGGCCCTCAGGATTGGGCGGCACTTCCTGTAAACATCTCCCAACCCAGTGGTCCCCAATGTGGTGCCCGTGGGCGCCATGGCGCCCGCCGGGCCATTTATGTGCGCCCGCGGAGCAATCTGGGGTGGCCCCACCCCTGGGCATGTGGCAGTGGCCAGTCCCGGGTGCGTGGCAAGTGCCAGCCCCAGGCGTGCGGCACATGCTTGGCCCCGCCCCCGTACGCGTTGTGCGTGAGCGGCCCCGCCCCCAGGCGCCCGGCAACCCCAAAACGTTGGGGACCACTGCCCCAACCTATTTCACTGGTCTCCTTCAAATCCCTCCTTCAAACTCTCCTTTGTGCTGATGCCTACAAAACATGGACAGCAGTTCAGCTGCTGGAGTGCTGAGCCTGCTGCCTCTTCCTGTTTCCTTGTTCTTCACCCTCTGTCTGTCTCTCTGTAACCATCTCTTGTCCCTTGATTTAATACTTAAATTGTCAGTTCTTTGAGACGGGACAGGGGCTGCCTTTTTTGGTCTGTGTTTGTCCAGCACCTAGACAACAGGGCTCCTGCTTCATGACGAGAGCTCCTAGGAGCTACGGCAACAGGGGACAACTCACCAAGGTTAGCCCCTGGAGGGCCGCCAGGCATTTTATTTACCTGCATCTCCATAGGCATGACTGCTGGAACTCCTGTTGGCTGCAGATTGGAATTCCTGGCCAATGAGAGCGGGAACTGGTGTCCCAGTCTGTGCCACTTCCTGCAGTTCCCATTGGCCAAGAACAGTGATCTGTGGCCAATGGCATAAGAGCATAAGAACGGCAATACTAGGTCAGACCAAAGGACCATCCAGCCCAGTTTCCTGTCTGCCGACAGTGGCCAATACCAAATGCCCCAGAGGGAGGGGACACAACAAATAATCCTCATGTGATCCTGCCCCTGTCTCTCACATCCAGAGAAACAGAGGCTAGGGATACCATTCCTACCCATCCTGGCTAATAGCCATTGATGGACCTAACCTCCATGAATCTACCTAGCTCTTTTTTGAACCCCCTGTTAAAGTTCTAGCCTTCACTGCATCCTCTGGCAAGGAGTTCCACAGGTTGACGATGCGCTGAGTGAAGAAAATCTTCCGTTTGTTTGTTTTAAACTTCAAGAAGCCACATCTGCGGACTCACAGGTAAATAAAGTGCCATTGGCTCATCGGAGCTAACCACCTCCAGCTTATTGTCCACCCCTGAGCTATGGGACACAAATAATCATTATGTATTATTTGATCATGAATGGATGGGAAAGTGGGACTGGCCTGATGGAATATGGGAGGGGAGGCCCCTTCGCCCATGACATTGAGAAATGGATTTGACCAGACATTAGAAAACATTTTAAAGGGAACAGTCTTGCAGCAGGTGGATTGGAATGAACTCTAATGGCCGATTACTGTTTCTGACTGGTCTGAAGCCTGGTCTACGTGCAAAAGTTAGGTTGATACAAGATGCCATGTTCAAGGGTGTGAATTTTTCTCACCTCTGAGCTCTGTGGCTCCACTGAGCTAACCCCTGGTGTAGATCAATGAAAGGATGTTCCATTGACCTAGCTACTGCTGCTTGGGAAGGAGGATGAAATACTCTTTCTGGCACCACGGGAAGCACGTATGCGGGAGTAAACAATGAGAAGTCCTGTGGAACCTTATAGACTAACAGATTTATTGGAGCATAAGATTTTGTGGGAAAAGACCCACTTCATCTTGACATGCATCTGATGAAGTGGGTCTTTGCCCCAAAAGCTTATGCTCCAATAAATCTGTTAGTCTATAAGGTGCCACAGGACTTCTCGTTGTTTATGCAGATTCAGACTAACACGGCTACCCCTCTGATACTTATGCAGGAGTAGTGTAGCTGTAGCTGTAGCTCCTGTCCTTTTGACATGGCCTGATTCCCTTTTTCAAAGCTGAGGTATGAACAGGACGTTTTACAGCTTGTTTCTAGTTGCTGTATAATCCAAGCCATGCCGATCTCGAGGCAGAAAGAAATACAAGCTGGTGTCTACGTGGACTGACACAAATTTAATGCCCCAAATCTGTTAGGAGCCTAGAAAGAGATGTTCAGAATGTGTTATTTATATCCCTATAAGTCAAGCTCTAGGCTTATTTTCTAATAGATTGTTTAGCTCACGTTCTGTTTGCCTTATCCCATCTTCACTTTTCTCGCTGAAAACCATCAGTTTGCCGCTGACCTTACTGTGACTTTTTGCCTCATGAATGTTTATTGATCTAGCCAAGATGTGATTACATAGAAAAGATGTGCTGCAACCCAGAAACGTGTACAACATCCCCTGTATTGCCAAAGGGGATGTAGAAGAAAGGAAGGCAAGTCAGGACAACTGAACACATGTTCCTGAAATGTACATGATTCTAGGGACATGGCAGATTCAGGCAATCCAAGCGGAAGGTCAAGGGTCTGAGGGCAGCGATCGATCCACTGCCCGTTGATTTATCACATCTGATTAGACATTTTAAATCAATTTCTGAGCGCTTTCCCATCAACGCTGATACTCCACCAGGATGAAAAGAGTAGTTGACATCGATGGGAGAGCAGCCCCCAATAACCTAACTACACACGAGATGCCACGGTAAGTAAGCACATCGACTTCAGCTACACTTTTTGCATTGCTGAAGTGAAGTAAATTAGATTGACAGTGGAGATTGGTATAGACAAGGCTTCAGCATCCATAATTAGTAGTTATTTTATTCCAAAGCTTCACTAGGGCTCATTTAAATCAGTGTGACTCTTTTCACAGATGTCAGTAGGTTTTGGAGTGGGCCAGCGTAGTGCTAGGCTTGACTTCATAGCTGATAGGTGAGCAACCAGAATGATTGACGTGGTGCTCAAGAGAGAAACAGAAAATCAGGTGAAATTCACTCCTGTGCTATGGACCTGCACTTGATCTAAGCACTAACTAAATCCTACTCATTAGAACTGGCTGGGGAACAGGATGGGAAAATTGTGGCAATTTCAAATAAATTTTCCCTTGCTGAATTGGGGAGGGGTGTCAAATGCTTGAAAATTTTCCTGCGTTGAACAAATCTTTGGTTCCATGCAATCCAAATATTTTATTTTGATAATTTTTAAACATTTCATTTTTAATTTTTTTAAAATATTTCGTTTTTATTTTATCCTTTAAAAACTTTTTAAAGACTATTTTTTCAATAAATTAACTAAAATTTCAAAACAAAAGGTTACTTTGAACCAAAAAATCCAAACTTTTTATTTAGACAATGTCAAAATAGGATGTTTAGACAATTTAAAAATTTTAATTACTTTTTTTTGAAGTAGAAAGTTTGTCCAGACGGACCCTTTCCCATGTTGGCATTATTAGATGGAAAACCATTTTGTCATAGAATTCCCTACTGGCTTTTCCCATATGAAGAGAGATTAAGAAGACTTGGACTTTCCAGCTTAGAAAAGAGGAGACTAAGGGGGAATATGATAGAGGTCTATAAAATCATGACTGGTATGGGAAAAGTGAATAAGGAAAAGTTATTTACTTATTCCCACAATATTAGAATTAGGGGTCACCAAATGAAATTAATAGGCAGAAGGTTTAAAACAAACAAAAGAAAGTTTTTCTTCAGCGCACAGTCAACCTGTGGAACTCCTTGCCAGAGGATGTGGTGAAGACTAGGACTTTAACAGGGTTCGAAAAAGAACTAGATAGATTCATGGAGGTTAGGTCCATCAATGGCTATTAGCCAGGATGAGTAGGAATGGTGTCCCTAGCCTCTGTTTGTCTGGAAATGGATGACAGGAGAGGTCATGTTATGATTACCTGTTGTGTTTTCTCCTTCTGGGGCATCTGGTATTGGCCACAATCGGCAGACAGGAAACTGGGCTGGATGGACCTTTGGTCTGACACAGTAGGGCCATTCTTATGATCCTATTGAAATGATTATTCCCTCCTCTAAACCTAGACATTGTTTGTTTGTTAGCAGATCACTTATAGGCTTGGCTGATAGCAGTGACTCTTGAAGAAGAATTTGGAAGAGAGTAGTGAGTTGATGGATCATTTTGGGGGAAAGCAGTCTATGGAGAATGGAAGAAAGACAGATGTTTGTGGCACCAATGGACAAAGAGATGGTGGAAGCTGTACAATGATGACGAGAAGTTTGACTATAATAAGGTGGGGGAAGTGTTAATCAGCAGAGATGGGGAAGTGGGGTGATGTGATATGAGTGATGGAGGGAGAATCCTAGCAGCCATGTTTTGAATGGATGGGCAGACTGGCTTGGGAGGCCAGAAAAGTGAAGGTTGCAATAATCTAGATGGGAGATGATGATGAGATGAGCTAATGGAGGAGGAAAAGAGGACGGTGTTGTAGAAACCCAGGGCAAACGAGGAGGGTGTGATCAGTGGTGTCAACACAGAAGGGTGCTCAACAAGGATGAGGTTGGATTAGAAGTCTGAGATGTGGCAACAAAGGGGTCATTAGAGACCTGTGTTTCACATCACTACTCAGACAACTGAGTTTTGTTGCAAACCATTCCCCTTTCATTTGTCTGATCAAAACACTCTATAGAAGGGAACTTTCCTTATGGGAAAGCCCTACAGACTATAGAAAGTGATAACCTTTCTGATAGGGGGGTTTGAAAAATGAATAGCTATTAATAAGCCAATAAAAATTAGATTCTCTTTATTAAAATCCCTATTGATCCAGATCACACGGATAACTGTGGATTAGCAAATTTGCATTGTTTTAAGTATATCAAGATATTTGGATCATCCCTGGAAAGTAGTAGCAGCTCATGGGGTGGCGAGAAGTAGGGAAAGACAGGCCCTTATTTGATACTGTGTCTTCCCTTTAGTTCAGAGGACACATGAAAGGCAATTTAAAAATTGTGCAAAGGAAGTGATTTCTATTTAGGACTCCTTGTTACACTAAGATGAAGAAAGGCCTCAGTGTATGATGCCTGGTGCATCAATTTAATAAAGGCTACTAAACAAGATGCAAGGAGAGCTTAGAATAAAAGCTGATCTGTTAAAGACTTGATGAAGCCTATCTCTGTGCAGAGTTAAGTACTGTCACATGCACTCAGTTAAGGCCAAATCTGCAGCTGCTGGGTACTGCAGTAGCTCCATCCAAATCTATTGGGCTACATTGGTTTATGCAAGCTATATATCTGGCCCTAATTAGTCTTGTGTCAAAAGCATGTTCCTTTAACAGCATATTAACATGCACACTCCCAGCAGAAACAAAATGTGATTTCTCAAGAATATCTCCGATGAAAAGCATCAGGAGTGTTGTGTCAGTACTTGAACAATAGTCCATATGTGTGGCTCCCCCCCCCACCCCACTGGCTTGATTTTCTGTCTACAGAAGTTTAGAATACATAACTTTAGCACCTCTTGAAGGTGGAAAGCCAAAGACGGTCCAATGGCATTCTACTGGTGACTGAATTGTGACAACGGTAAAGTGAAACATTAACAAGAGTTAAATAAACAGGCAGGGTCGCTCAGCAAGATTAATTTTCAGCCACGCAGGGTTGGGATCAAGCAGAGCATAAGAAATTGCAAACATGGCAAAGGAGAAAGGCACAAAGGAAACAGCAAAGCAAAAGCCAGCTGGTAAGAGATTTTATTCTTGTTTTCCTTGCTAATTAAAGAAAAGAGAGAATGCAAAGAAAATGGGGAGGAGTTTAGCAGGATAGGGGCTGTTTCATCTTATTTGGTTTCATGGTTATAGAATGGGACAGAGGGTGGGGGACAGGGGTTGTCAAGATTCCAGCATTTGAATCCTTACTCTCCCACTAATATGCTGCTTAGCATTGGGCAAATGGCTTAAATTAATTGAACCAGCTTGTCAGATAGTGTGAATCAGTGTAACTCCATTTCTGTCAATCTAGTTATGATGTTTCACATCATCTGGCCCTTTGTATCTGAGTTCCTCAGAAAGTTTACTCTTATAAAAATTCAAGATTCCAACCGGCACAGAATTATTATTGCCTTAGGAGGAAACAAATGAGTATTTAAGAGTAATTAACCACTGAAACAATTTATCGAGGGTTTGGGTGAGGTCCGCATGAGTGGCAATTTTTAACTCCAGTTTGGACGTGTTTCTAAAGGATCTCTCTGGGAAGTATTTTGGGGAAGTTCCTTAACCTGTGCTATATAGAAGGTCAGACTAGATGATCACTGTGTTCCCTTCTGATCTTGAATCTCTGAATCAAGTCGAAAAGACGGTCATAAAAACAATGAAAATATTGCAGTGAATGGTGTCACTAAGGGTATGTCTACACTGCAACACTATTTTGAAATAACTAGCACTACTCTGAAATAACTTAGTCCGTGTCTACATAGCAGGCAGTAATTCTGAAATAGTGTCAAAATTCTGTCAAGCTGGAGGACTTCTTACTCTGACTCCTGTAACTCTCATTGTACGAGGAGTAAGGGAAGTCGGAGGAAGAGTGCTCTGTTTTGAAATAAGTGCTGTGAAGACATTCCCTATTTCGAAATAAGATACGCAATTGACGTAGCTCAATTTGCGTAGCTTATTTCGAGTTAAGCCCTGCAATGTAGACAGAAGAGCAAACCTTTGAATACACACATACATTGGCTAGGGGACAGTAAGCAAAATACCTTGGGAAGTGATGCTGACTAAAGGAGATTATACCTTAGAGTTGAGAAAACCAACCCATCTCAATTGCAATGGGCCCCCACTATGTATTACTCATTGGTCAGCTTTTCACTGACACACCTCCTGGTCCACCTTGTCTTTTCCAGGGTCTTTGAGAATTCTTTCTGATCCCAGCATAGCATATTCCATTCTCCCCTGGATGGATCCAAGTTGGGGGTGTTCCCCAATAAATAGCTTTTCTATTTTTTTCCTGCAGGACTTTTATCTGTGTCAGCTATTTACCTTTCTGGTGTAGTTCCTATAATAAGAGCTATATATAGATACAAAATTATATCCGGAGAGTGGTAGACCAATGTGCTGCTCCTTTCCCCACTGTGGTGCCCAGCAGAGCCCTGCCACACAGCAGATATCGGTTTATATTCATAGTTTTAGATATACATTTGTATTCTTCATGGGGCGCTACCTATTACAGGCCCCTTTTGATCTAACTCATAGTACAAGTCATGCCTCACAACAACCAAACACACAGCAGTCTGCACCATAACAAGTAATACCAGCATTCCCAGTTTGTCATGCCAACGACGGGGATCCAAGGTATTAAAAGCAAGTGAGAAACTACAGTGGGTATCAGATCTGCAGGACTGGAGAAGAATAACTATGGAAAATGGCCCAATTATGAATTAACTGGAATGAATTTGAAACAGCTAACTGAAGGTCATGGTGGCTTCTCCATCCTGGACAATTTTTTATATAAAGATAGGATGTTTTTCTAAACTATTTGTTTCTGGGGACATTTTTGGGGAAGTCTGTGTAATATAGCTGGACAGAAGATTTGATCCCAGTGGTCCCTTTTGACTTTGGAATCTATGAATTCTGAACCATAATGTGCCATTAAAGCCCCCTATAAGTACTACACAGACATCTGTTGGGTGGCAATTACAGCTACTGTAGAACCTCAGCATTACAAACTCACTGATCAACCACACGTCTCGTACACACAAGCAAGTGTCGCACGGTGTTAAACGTAAACTAGTAAAAATATAAAGGGAAAGTTAAAAAAAGATTTGACAAGGTAAGGAAACTGTCTCTGTGCTTGTCTTGTTTAAGTTAAGCTGTCTAAAAGCAGCATTTTTCTTCTTCATAGTACAGTTTCAAAGCTGTATTAAGTCCATGTTGAGTTGTACTCTTTTGAAAAAATAGCCATAACATTTTGCTCAGAGTTACAAACAACCTCCATTCCTGAGGTGTTCATAATGCTGAGGTTCATTAAACAGCTTCCCCAGATGTATTATAAAGAACCACCCTGTTATAGAGAAGATAGGAAATCTACCTTGACAAGAAGCAATCCTGAATCTAGCTCTTACCTATTAGGATTGATTGGACACATGATATTTATGTGATATTATTGACTGTGGGCTACTTCGGTGTAACCTGCTGAGGAACGGTTTAATAGACCACCGGGTATTCCGTTCAAGGAAGTCTACCTTGGGAGCTGAGAAACTTGGAGTTTGCTTCAACTCCTATTAAAGTCAATCAGTATTTTATTGACTTCAGTGGTAATTGGACGAGGCATTGGGCCAGGATGGTGCTGTGAGAGTGTGATTTGAAGTATTCATTCTGATGGCTTAAGAATGAGTGCTATGCACTGCAAAATGACAAAAGGACAAAATTAATCCTGAGCCAGATCCAAAAACTGGCCCATTGAACTATTTCTACTAAAAATATCTTAAAATGTATAAATTAGACATAGTCTTGAGTCAGATTATAATCTTACTTGCACTGGTTTAAAACCAATGTCACTCCATTGGCTTTTCTTTCCTGATGCTGTTGTAACTAATGGGAGAATCAGCATAACAGAATGAAAGGAGTTTGTAACAAATGTAAATGATCCAGTGTTGTTCTGTATTCGTTTGCATCTCCCCTGATTTTAGCTATTTTCAGATTTATTATCTTAATTCTGCAAAATCAGAGCTCATTTACACTACAGGATCTATTTCAGCGCAAGTATATTGGCTTAACCCTGGGTGTGTCTAGACTACATGGCTCCGTCGACAGAGCCATGTAGATGAGTTTACTAGACATAGCAAAATGAAGCGGCGATTTAAATAATCGCGGCTTCATTTACATCAAAATGGCCGCCGCGCTGTGCCGATCAGCTGATTGTTGGCACAGCGCGGTAGTCTAGACGGGGATCAGCCGACCCCAGAACCCTTTGTCGTCAGATCCTGTAAGCCTCGTTTCACAAGGCATAAAGAATCTGATGACAAAGGGTTCTGGAGTCGGCTGATCCCCATCTAGACTACCTTGCTGCACTGGCAATCAGCTGATTGGCACAGCGCGGCGGCCATTTTGATGTAAATGAAGCGGCGATTATTTAAATCACCGCTTCATTTTGCTATGTCTAGTAAACTCATCTACGTGGCCCCGTCGACGCAGCCATATAGTCTAGACACACCCCCTGTTTGTAGATGCAGTGTAAGATGATAGGAGGAGGAGGAGATCTTTGCTTGTATCTGAATGACATTAGCAATGCCAACAGAAGTTCCTTTCTGTCAGCATAGCTGCATCTACACTGCGGGGTTTTCTAGACATAGCTCTGTTGGGAGGTGTGTGGTTTTTTTCATTCCGGCAGTAAAAGTTTTAGGTATAGACTAGGCCTCTTTTTCAACATCCTATGAAATAACACGGCTTGCCTATGATATGAATTCCTTTTCTTCTGTCTGCTAATCTCTGTTGGTCATTAATGGTGTCAATCTCTGCAATGCTTTTGATAAACTGGGTGCTAAGCTCAGTGCTTGATATAAGTTTTGTGACTGGTTCTAAGTAAATCACAAGAGAAAAGTATTCTTACTGATGATTCCGGTGCAGGGAGGAAAGCCATCAAGAAATTGGTGGGGCTTCCCTTTAGGATCAGAAGGCTGTTTTTCTGAGCTTGTGTGGGACCAGGGTCCGGCTGTCCAGATACAAGATGGTAATGGTCAGCCCTGGGTGTCTCTAGACAGGGCAAAGTCGTGGATCTTGGGGAAGGGAGGAGAGAAGTTCTTCAGGGAGTTGTGGTGGGTATGGCAATGAAAGATGGGAAATTCCAGGAGGACATGCATATGGGGTTTTATAGCAGGCACAGCCAAGTGCTGCAAGAGGGACAATGCATCAGGGATATTTTTTGTGGAACAGCGCTCCTGAGGGGTCCCCAATGCAGGGCATTGATGGGGGGAGGCAGTCTATTGGTCCAAACTTGCAAGAAGCTGAATGTCCTTCACTCCCATTATCTTCAGTGGGAATCAAGGGATCGCTGGCCAGTGCAGGGGGCATTCAGCACCACAGGGACCCTATGGGGAGACTCCAGAATGACCTTGCTGAAGAGTTTCTACAGGGGGAGGGGATAGGGCAGTGAATTGGGGAGTCTACTTGGGGCTGTTCTGGTGGAGCCTGGGGAAGGGCTCTGCAGAGGGGGCCTTACAGTGGAATGCAGAATTATTGTGGGAGCTGAATGGGAGAAAATAGCATGTGTGTCTATATCTGAGAGCAGAGTGGGACATGCTTAATGGGGTGTAGGAGTCCATAAGGTCTGTAAGGGAAAGGTTTGTGCAGCAAATAATAACCCACAGCTTGTTAGAGAGACAAGGTGGGTGAGTTAATGTCTTTTATGTTGCCACTGTGCTATCCATGTGGTACTTTTCTCCAGCCCACCATTTAGCTCTGGAACAAGTTTAATAAATATGTTATTCCCGAGACTGGCCAGAGTTGCAAACTTTGCTCCTAAATCTCAACTTTCGCTAGCTCCAAGGTTGTTTGGGTCAGGCATGTGTGCTTGGGCTCATATCCTTGTGGCACACAGTTCTTTGTCGGGCTAGTTTCCGCGCAATAGTCAGGGGAGTGCCAAATGAACAAAGGAAAATGCTGAGAACCCAAATCCGTTAGCGATTGAGGATGAGTTACTACAACAGCTCTGTTGTTGTCATTCATAGTAGCATCCCACCAGTGCAGAAATGTGCTTGATTAGGGTTAACTTAACTGAATCAAACTCAGAGCCCTGTGGTTGGAAGTCTTCCCAGTCAACTCACAACAGCCACATACCATGGTGTGAGACGAAGCGAAAAGGGAGATGAACGCTTTTCAGAAAAACAAATCCAAGGAAACTTTCTTCACTTTTATTCCTGCAGGAGATGACCCCCCAAAAACAGCTTTCTCTTCTCGGAAAAAGGTCCCAGTGAGTATTACATCTGGCTTCTCTTTTTTTGCTTGCTGTTTCGTTCACTCCAAACCTTGCAGGATCTCTCTGTTCCTTCCCTGTCATGCTGTGCCTGCAGACAGACACTCCTTCTTGCCTCAGATTGGAATGAGTACTAAAAACTCAAAACAAAATCCCCTCTGCTAACCTGATTAAATTAAGAAAAGGCAGCTTATGTGGGAAAATGAGCTATCAGTTTCTTTGGGAAATGCAGGTTTGATTCCTGCTTTTTTCCTGAAGGCTCTTTCTATTGCTGGATGGTTTCTTTGAAATAAAGATTTAGAGGTTAGAGAGGCGTGTAGGGTCTCTGGAGCAGACCGATGTATTTGCACAATGTATTGTAAAGTCATTATAGAGGCTATTTCCAGATGCTGCTCAGTGGTAAAACAGATGTGATAGCCAGCACCTCACATTCCAGTGCTCCCTCTCCAGAGCAAGAGACTCTGGTTCAAATTTTCAGCCAGATCTAGCGACTCATTTTCTCAGCTTTGACATGTGTGCAGGTTAGTTCTCATCATGCGAATGAGACCTATGGTTTTTGTCCACTGAGCCTAAACTTTACTTTTTCTGGACCTGGCATCTGGGAACCATAAAAATGGCTAAAATTTTGTGCTTGCAAATGGGAACATTTGCTTTTACTTCTTAAGTCAATGGGAGTTGGGTACCTTAAGATACTTTGGAGGATCTGTGCCCTAAATCAGTTTACAGACAGTGTCATACATGGCCTGAGTTTCAAAGGTGATGACAGTCAACTTCCTTGGAATCTGTGAGTGTCCAACACTTCTACAAGTCATGCCCACATCTAGGTAACAGATTCTTCCACTTCTGTATGCTTGGAGCAGTGAACTACTCCAAGAGAAGAATCATTGATTACAATGCGGAATAAAGTGCTACTTCTCAGTGTCAGTAAGCATGGCTGAAACTGCCCCTAAATATGGATTTAGGGGTCTCATTTTAAATAGCCATGTTTGAAAGGCCCCAGGGTTACAAAGCAAGTCCCTGACAGAGCGGGGACAACTGAGGATTTCTTCACTGTGTTTGTTTATTTCTCTGAATTATGCTGCCTCCTCCTGCTTCCTAGATGACACACATGCTGATGCAACATCAGTTTGGGAAGGTGCCACTTAATTCGTTCCTCGCTTTACAATATTCCCATATCATGATGCTGAGGCCAAAGCTAAACAGACAATTGCTACATGCAGCATTAGCGGTTACTGCTGGGTAAAGTTTATCAGATGAAACTATTTTTCACTGAAACATTTTGTTTCAGCAAAACATTTTACAAATTTGTGCTGAATCTGCCATTGTTTTGATTGGAAGACAAGATTGTTTTTCCTTAAAAATCAAAATGTTTTGTTTCATTAGAAATGTTTTGTTTTGAAACAAAAGCATTTTGATTTCTTTTGATTTCACAATGACTGTTCATTTTGAAATTTACTTCAATTTTATTAAAAAAATTAGAAAATCAAAAAATCCTGTGTTTTGCTGCAAGTGAAACAAAATAGTACGTGTCCCAAAATGATTTTATGTTTGGTCAAAAACTTTTTGTTTCTGGTGGACCCGAAGCAACCCATCACCACCACCCAGACTTTTTCAAATGGCCAGAGAGAAAAAAAGTCAGTTACTTGAAAAACTCTGTGAGGCTATGTCTAGACTGCAGGCTTCTGTCGAAAGAAGCTTTTCTGGAAGAGATCTTCCGAAAAAACTTCTTCCGAAAGAGAGTGTCCATACTGAATGGATTCTGGATGCTATCTCACATGTAAGCTGTGATTACTATGGGCGGAATGGCCACCAGGGCACATGTGCATTTTTCTCTTTCCTCTTCTTGTGAAAGAACTCCCTCTTCCCCATCTACACACACACCTTTTTCCAAAAGAGCTCTTTCGGAAAAAGGCTTCTTCTTCATAGAAAGAGGTTTACCAAAGTGAGAAAAACCCCTCTCTTCTTTTGATTTTATTTCAAAAGAACGCAATTGCAATGTGGACGTAAGTGAAGTTTTTTCAGAAAACCAGCAATTTTTCCAAAAAAACAAACAAACCTTGACTAGTGTGAACGAGACGTACACTAATGGCAGTAAGTGTCTGTCAAATTGGGCCCTAAATTTGCAACTTTTTAGATTTCCTGCATGCTAGTAGCACAAGACTATGAAAATCAGGAATCAAATTTTTGGGTGGGCAGAAACGTTCATGTAATATAATTTATTTCTATATGCAAAAAAAAAAAAAAAAAAGAATTCCATACTTCACTTTCTCTGCTTTTTATTGATTATAAATAGCTTGTTGGAGAAAGGCAGACTTTATACTCTGGGGTGTGAATATGCAGAAGGGGCTAACCTGTGGGAAGGGAAGGGGAGGGGACCCCTGGAGGGAAGCCCAGCCCTCGAAGGAGTAGCAGATGAACTCTGGCTCCTGCCCTTTGAAGGAGGAGTAGCCATGGGAGTGAGAGAGCTGAAGGAAGTCCAGGCTGCAGTTGGTGGAATTTGTCTACATTATAGTGTTTTTTTCGGAAAAAGCTATGCAAATTGTAGACTTAGACGTAGTGTAGACGTAGCCTGAGGGAGTAACAGGTGATCCACCCTGGAGAGACTTGACTGCAGCAGTAACTACAGCTTGCAGGGAGCACCCCATCATCAGGGCCTGACTTTCACCAGGGTGCCAGCACTGCAAGGCAAGATGTGGGCTTTGAACTCCTTGGAATTCAGGGTGTTTACCTGTGTGGGTTCGGCCTGGCTGCATCTCCAACATCAGTGGCACATGGCTGATGGGATGATGTCGCTGAGTCCAGTGCTTTGCACCAAGCCAGCTTGTTCCTGTTTGTTTCCCATAGAAACTATGTGGCACCAACTACCCACTCAGCATTGCCTTCATTGTGGTGAACGAGTTCTGTGAGCGCTTCTCCTACTATGGCATGAAAGGTACAAAGTGTATCTAATAACCCTGCTTTACTTTTCTTGACACGGCCCCTCACACCCTGGTCTGTTGTTCTCACAGATACTTCCCTTGCTGTACTATATGTTGACTCAGAGTGGTTCAAATTGACAGTTTAACTAACTTAAATCAAATGTGCCAGGTTTCCCAGTAATTTCTAATTTTGTCCATGGACTCTGGTTTGTGTGTGATTTACATTTAGACGGGGGCTCACATGCATTTACATGAGCAACGTGATCAACTATATGGGCAAGGACATGCTCACCCAAAACTGGCTTGTGCGAATTCAGAGGCGAGGATTGTCCTGGTTGAAAAATCTGACCCTTTCTGCACTTTGGACACCAGTACACTAACAAGTAAAGGGGGCCTGAAACCAGAAAAAGCCAGTCTTAACCCCTCCCAATTTCAAGCAGTGGGAGAGTCAGATTTGAAACCACAGATCCACATTTGCAACTACAAGTTTGGTTTCAGATCAGATGCCAAACTGGGATTTGCAGATTTGTGGACAATAATGAATTCTAATGCAAATTTTAATCCTTGAGATGGCATCAAAATGAGCCCCCATCTAAATCTGATCCAAATACCGCCTCCACGGGTCACCTTTACTTAGCGGGTGCAGCACAATCCTTCTCAGCCACTGTTCCGGCCCTCAGGCTAGTGAAGCTGCTTCTCTTCCGCATATCTATGCAGATTTCTAAGCAGCTGGATCTGCATAAATGCAAATCCCGTAGCCCTGCCGGGGTCTCCCTTGAATCTGATCTTGCACATCAGTCAGGACGGCAATCCTTGGCTCAGCCTTACACACAAGGAGTGAATGTCACCCTTACCAAATATTCTCAGGTGGCAGACATCCAGATCCTGTCCCAGTACAAAACCAAGCCCCAGCTGAACTGAAGTGCAATGTTATAAAAGAAAACAAGCCCATTACGTCATCTCACTGTCCACTTGTCAGTACGGAGCTGTTGTAGACCACTGTTTCTCAGGGCAAGTGTCCATGGTAAGGGTGTTAAATTGTGGTTAATTGACTAGTTGAGTAGTCGATGGAATTTCCATCGACTACTCAACTAGTTGATAGGCACTTCCACATTCCTTCTTTGAAATGTACAAAGGCTCTTGTACATTTCAAAGAAGGAATGCGGAACTCCGCGTCCAGCCCAGGGCCAGCGGGAAGTCCCACTGACTCCGGGCTGCACGTGGGTGTACCTGCTTTGAAAAGTACAAGAGTCCTCAGCGCAGGTTCATATGCATTTCAAAGCCATGGAGTCTGGCCTTTCAAAGTCTGCATGCTGCACAGAGTCCAGGATCAGCTGGGGAAGTATAGCTCAGTGGTTTGAGCATTGGCCTGCTAAACCCAGGGTTGTGAGTTTAATCCTTGCAGAGACCATTTGGGGCAAAAATTTGGTCCTGCTGTGAAGGTAGGGGACTGGACTTGATGATCTTTCAAGGTCCCTTCCAGTTCTAGGAACTAGGCAATCTCCATTGATTATGAGCCACCTTGCAGGGCTGACTTATCCATTAGGCACAGTGCCTGGGGCCCACAAAAATGTTTTAATTTCTTTTAAAATCAGAAGGAAAAAAAAATGAACTTTTAGGGTCGAAGAAAATGTTTTAATTTTTTTCTCACATCAGAAAAAAATGAAACTTTTAGGGCCCACGAAAATCTATTAAATTTTGCCTAAAACAGAAAAAAAATAAAATGTTGAAGTATTTAAAGTTATATCAAAAATAAGTTTTAATACTTTTTTTTATGGAGGAAAGGGCCCACAAAGGCAAAAGTGCCTAGGGCCCACAAAAGTCATAATGTGGCCCTGCCACCTTGTTCACCTGCCTGGGCGTGTGTGGATTATCTGACCGGTTTCATTTTTTCCCCTTATTTTCAAGCTGTGCTGACGTTGTATTTTCTCAATTTCCTTCACTGGGATGAGAACCTGTCCACCACTGTCTACCATGCCTTTTCGGGGCTGTGTTATTTCACGCCTGTCATCGGAGCGCTCATCGCCGACACATGGCTGGGAAAATTCAAGTAAGGAAGGAAATCTCTTTAGTTTAAATATACTAACAGCCATTCGCGCGCACACACCCCTATAATGAGTGGACAGCAGATCTGCTTATTAAAAGCTATTGTTTTCAGGGTCACCATAAAATAAACACTTCTGCACCCGCACACAGGGAGTTGTGATGCGTATATCGGGGTGGCACACTCCAGTGGTGTTGAGACATAAGATTCACTGGGACCCTGTGAGGCTCAAGGTAGAAGCCGAGAGAGAGAGATGCTGGAACGCTACTTTTCATAACACTCTGCATTTCTCTTCCATCGAAGTCTCGATACATTATTTACAATGATTAATAAATTAAACCTCGTCAGTCCCCTCTGAGACAGGCAAGCATCACTCTCGCCAGTTTACTGTTGAGGAATCCAGGCGATTAACGTGTGAGTTGCCCAAGGTGAGGGCAGAGGTAAGGATGCAGGAATGCTGCTTCCCAGGCCTGTGTTCCAATGTCTAGACTGTGTTGTCTTCTCCAAAACAACACGAAGTTCTCCCTTCTTTCCAGAATGGAGCATGGACTTCCAGTGTCCTCGAAAAAAAGGTCCAAACAAGAAAAAATGGGTGTGGATCCCTCTTCCTACTAGCACAGGGGTGGGCAATTTTTTTTGGCCTGAGGGCCACAGCAGGGTTCAGAAATTGTATAGAGGACCAGGTAGGGGAGGCTGTGCCTCCCCAAACAGATAGGCATGGCCCAGCGCCCGTTCCCATCTGTATCCTCTGCCCCTATCCAACTCCCCTGACTGTCCCCTGGAACTCCTGCTCCATCCAACCTTCCCTGCTCCCCAACCCTGACCACCCCCCAGGACCATTCTGCTCCCTGCCCCCTGACTGTACCACCTGGACGCATCACCCAGAGCACCAGCCATGCAGTCCTGGTGTTGGGGAGCCAAGGCTGTGGGGGAAGAGGAACAGAAGGAGAGGGGCCAGGGATTAGCATCCCTGGGGTTAGCATCCCCGATTGGGAGTTGGAGACTGGACAGAAGGGTCTGGCAGGCTGGATGGGGCCCGAGAGCAGCAGTTTGCCCCACTCTGGGCTAGCATATTCCTAACAGGCTGCCAACATCCTCTTCCATAATGCTTAAATCCAGCTTCCAAAACTCCCTGGTCCATTCAAAACCTCCATTCACACTGAAGGTTTTATTTTGCAGCTTGGTTAGCCAAGTGTAACGGCTGAGTTCACTGATATGCAAGGGTGTCTGTGATCTGATAGATAGAAGTCCTCAAGCTCTTACATATTAGGAGCTCAGAGGAGACTTTCCCTAAGGGGCATCTTATGCCCCAGCTGCCTGCTGCAGGGTTTCTTTCTCTGAAGTAGCAGGTGCTGGCCACTGATGAAGACAGACTGCTGGACAAGACGGAGTCTGTTCCTGACTGGCAATTCTTACGTTCTATGAATTAGCTGAGTCATTTGGGATTGGAACTCGTTCCAGGCTGCGCTGGTTCCCAACTTCTTCTGTGGCCACTGGATCACAAGTTGTCTTCTAGAGCATCCGCTGCCCATTGTGTCATCCTAACCACGGCATCTGTCAATGCTGGCTTTAAATACATCCGCCTGAAACACAGAAACTCTTTAGAGTACATGGACATACCGTCTACATATACAGCCTCCAAAGTCTGCATTCATTTGACAGGCAGGCCGGAGAATGCCCGTGGTTTAATCAACTACATATGACCAGGATAGCCACCTCAAATAGCATTTTGAACAGGAACAAGGTTAGTTAATTCCACCTGGAGACCTGAATCTTCACAAACCAATATCTGTCCCTTTCTGTTCATTTTAACCCCACCATCTGACTCTGTTTCTTTCCTATGATACTTTCAGTGCTGAGACAAGAGTTACAGGCTTTGCAGAGGCCAGCTCTATGGACTGGCCAGTTACACTGGGATTGCTTGACATTCCCACTGGTATCAAGAAATGGACACATATCACGCAAGTATATTCAGCTTCTACTGTTTTCTTTCTTCTTAGGACCATCATCTACCTCTCCATTGTTTATGTGATTGGCCATGTGATAAAGTCTGTCGGTGCAATACCAACTGTGGGAAACCAGATGGTTCATGTGTAAGTAAGTCTTGGACCTGGTGTTTAGATACTTTATTATAGTTATTCATTTAGTTATTCACCCAAATAGGCCTCTCCAATGGTGTCTTCCCTTTGTCAGGCTATCAGCTTTTGGGATTTGCACCAGATGCTTTAATTCATCTGCATCCTGCAGTTTATGCAGCTTCCTAATCATAAACCAAGCAGGTAACTTGCTCTAGAAATAATGGCCAGTCTTGAGACCGTCTAAGAAAAATTCAGGCACAATGATGTGTGTGAAATTTAGGGGGAAACATGTGTCTGTCAGAGGAACATGAAATCTCCAGTTAGAGCACATGTCCAAAACAGACTGGCAGGACCACATAGAATCTGTTCTTCATGCATCTCCCTTCCTTCCCTCCAGAGCACAGTTTCCCAATCTATGGGTCAGGATCCCAAATATGGGTCACCATTACATTTCAAAAGGGTCACCAGGTGTCTCCTCATGTGGCTCTTAAGGAGCCATTCACACATTTTTTTAATTGCCCTGGGTCACCACGTCTTCCTGAATCGTCAAAATGGGTCCCCATCTGGAAAAGGTTGGGAACTGCTGCTCCAGAGCATCAGTTCGTCTTCTCCCCAATACAATTCCCCAACTGTCTGACAAACTGCCAGTATTTTTGATAAGCTGAGCACAGCTGAGAAAATGGGCTACAGCCAGGCCAAACAATCCCATTCACTAGGTGCGTTCTTAAGTTCCCTGAGCCCGTCCAACCTGGGACATTTTCATGCTAGTTGGGAAGCATTTTGGGTGTGTCTAGACTACAGGGTTTTGTCAACAAAAGTCCACTTTTGTCGACAAAACTATACCTGTGTCTACACTACCGCCGAGTTCTGTCGACATAACGTCGACAGAACTCGGCAGTTTTGTCGATGGCGGTAAACCTCAGTCTACGAGGAATAACGCATTTTGTCGACAGAGTTCTGTCGACAGACGGCGTTATTGCATCTACACTGTCCTTTGCATCTACACTCTCATGTCCACAAAGCGGCTTCCTTTGTCGACAGAACTGGATGTAGTCTAGATGCTCTTTGTCAACAGCAGCTTTGTCGACAGTATCTGTCAACAAAACCTCTTTCGACAAAAGCCTGTAGTCTAGACGTACCCTTTGTGAGGCCACCACATGATTGTAGTTAGAAGTGGATGGATTTCACTAGGGTAGGAGTTTGGGTCCAGAGGGCACCCAAAAGTGATGATGATCCCATACCGCTTTTTGGTCTGCAAATCTGGGATGCAGATCTTATAAGAAACACTCACTCCTGATCTCTGGTACTTCCTGCTTCCAGCTGGCTCAGAAACAGATTTTCTCATCCATCTCCACACTTCCACTTTCATGTGTGGTTGATACTCAGGAATGCAAGAAAACAACCACATTCATTGCATTTATCCAACACGCCAAAAGCAATGGTCTGGTTTATGGGTTGGCTGATGGTTTGGGCTGGGATTGAGGATAATTATTTTGTTCCTATTACTAGCCCATCTCAGCTTGCTCTTCACTCACAGTCCAGGTTCAGATTTGTGGCACATTGAGTCTGAGATGTAGCTAGCGTGATTTACTAAAAGGGTTCTGTGGTGCTGAAGTTTTTCATCCCTGTTTGAAGGATTCTGTCCATGTTTGGCCTGGCTTTGATTGCCCTTGGAACAGGAGGTATCAAACCCTGTGTGGCTGCCTTTGGTGGGGACCAGTTTGAAGAAGAACATGTAAGATTTTATTTTCTAAACTATGCAGTGTCTGTGGTGTTAATGTATGGGGAGGGATAGGACATGTGATCAAGCTACAGCCAAATGAAAGGATGCTCTGCCCTGAGAAAGAGAGATGATAGTACGTCAAAGTTCCATCTTAGCTCTCAAAGTGTCTCACAAACATTTATTAATGGCCCCTCCCAACAGCTTGGACAGCCAACTCAGTAACTGTCACTAACACGTAGCAGCACAAAATAATTATTTGGGGGAAGCACATAAAGATAAAAATTATATGTCTGTTAAAACTGGGACACGGGAGAATGAAATAGATTATTTCCTGAGCGGGAATGCACTAAATCTGTCACCTCTATATGTGTGAAATTGCCTCTTTCGTGACTATAAGTAATGAGCATGTTAGTTTCAAAGGTTATTGGCTTTATGCTCCCTAGTAGCACTGATTCACGCAGAACCAGGGAGGAGTATGCTACCTACCACATCACCAACAACACTGATTGAAGATCTTAGGTGTTCATAGAATTCTTCCACCCTTCCTTGTTTGTTAGAGTTTATTGGAAATCAGAATTTATGCCCCGCGAGTCATTCCAATATCTCGCCATTTGTTTTAGAACCTAAAAAAGTCAAAATATGTAATTTTTTCACAGAAAAGAAAGTTCTGAAAAATTTCAATTTGGAAACAACACAATGTTTCATTTTAGCGTAGCTATTGTAGTACCTCATGAATGCTGTAATCCAGGTGTTTCATGCCTCCATTCTCCTCTGTGAGCTGGGCTCTCTATGCAGATTGCACCTCCCATGATGCATCACAATCAGGGCACTCTCATGATGTACCAAAATGGCTCAGCCAGAAGTGAGACCAGAGCATCATGGGATATGTAGTCCAGGCAGGGAGCCCAGCCCAGAGAGGAGAACAAGGGCACGAGTCACCTAGACTACAACTTCCATGAGGCTCCAAAAAAGTTTTAAAAAGTACAAAACTTTCTGATTTTGTGAGAATGGAATGTGCTGATTCCTCTCCTCCCTAAATTCCATTTTGTGGGAAATTCAGGTTCCGCCTCCCATTTTGGAATGGAAGAAATTTTAAAATAATGAAATTTCCTGCCAAATGAAAAATCTAATTCCCACGAGATCTACAGCAAGTGCTTAGGACCACTATATGCAAAATGGAAATAATATTTCGACATATATAAAACTGCCTGTGTGGAACCCTACATATCCCAGTGAGTATCTGCAGAGGCCACATAGCCAGAATACTGATAAATAACTTTCCATTAATTACGTGGGACATTGAAAAGTTTATTGCCTAGAAACAAATTCAATGGCACATGGGCACAACTGCACTGATGTCAACCACTTACACCAAGCCTGAATTTAATCCCTAATCCTGAACTCTTGGCTTTTTTCCAAACAACTTTATAAATATAATTGTCCTTCGACCTGCCATACTTCAGGTCCATGAACAGTGAGAGAGGCCATTGGTCAGAGTGGAGATAAAACACGGAATCCCCTGTCCTCTCAAAAAAAGGATTTATGTGCAGGAAATTACCTTTTTGAGTATTTTTGTCAGTAGAATTGGTTGCTCAGGCTAAATCTAGCTGAACAAAATCATATTGGCAAGATTTTGTTTAAATGCAAAATCTTTGGTGTCAAATAATGTGCATATACTGAAACCCATTTATCTTTGTTTCTTTATTTTCGTGTTGCTAGGGAGATCAGGAGGATCATTAATGGCACCTTTTTTTTCAAAATTAGCTAATACAAATAATGATATGAGCATATGTGTGCTGCAAAGCTTAAGAAAGCAAGGAGAGATATCTTTTTCTAATGAATGCAATTTAAAAACGGTTAGGTTATTTTTATGTTCACACGTCTGGCATTCACAGCATTTTTTGATGCTGTTGAAATCTGTAAATGTGTGAAATGAGGTGACCAAAATTCTTTACAAATCACCAGTCTCTTAAAAAATATAAAAGTGCTGGTAAAATAATCATGTTCTTACAAAACCCAATCTGTTTGCAATACTATGTGCAAGAAACACAATCCCTATCTGATGGGTAGGTCTCAAAATGCCTTTCTGATTTCACAGAGTTTCTCTCACAGAAACCAGCCCACACTGTAGTGAGTGTTATTTATATTTGTTAAAAGTGCTCTTAGCTTTTCTTTCAAAGCCTAAGCCGTCACTGCCACCAGTGCTCTCAATTCCCTTAATTTACCCGTGGCACCAGTCTATTCAGTGAAATATTGTGTGTTCAAAACCAGTAGGGTGCTTTCTTTAGCTGTTCCTTTCCAGCTACCCTTTGCAGACTGGGGAGTGAAAGGAGACCAGACTAAAACTCTCATCCAGAGGGCTCCATAGTTCAGCAGTTTTATGATGTCAAAGGTCATAGATTTGAGTCCTGGTAAGTTAGTAAAAAATGCAGAGATATTCCAATGCCATGGGTTAGAGGTGTGGTATGAGACTGTAGATAGAACTGAACAGGGCAGAAGAATAATCATCCACCCCATCTTTATCCCACTGTAAATGTAGCCTGCTGTTGAGGTGGATCAGTGCCGGGTAATGACTAAGAAAATGTAATATTTTAACTATATAGACTAGCATTGAAGATTATTAGCTAACTGAAATAGATAGCTTCAGATAAAAACAGAGATATGCATTTAATAGCCCCAGCACTGTTTACCATTAACCAAAGAAGTGAACTACGCAGTTATTAGCTGAATAAAGGTTCATTGGTCCCAGGGGAGCCAACAGCTCTTGAGCCAACTGGGCCCCTGAGGCAGGCGTGTGGGGGCCCAGTTCCACGGTCCCGGAAGCAGAAAGGTCTCTGATAGAAGGGGCAGAGCCAAGAGCAGACAGCCCTCTATGGTGCCCAGAGCCAGCCCTCAGAGCCGTTTGGAGCGTGTAGGGTGGCACTCCGATGGCGATTTAAAGGGACCCGGGCTCCGGCTGCCACCGTTGCCACAGCAACAGCCAGGCTACCCAGGCCCCTTTGAATCGCCAGGCCCTTTTTACCCCCCATTTTGGCGGGCCTGATAGGGCCTTAATCCTAGATAAAACCATTCACGCGCTAATACCATGCAGGCTAGATTGTCCGGTGCTCACAAGGCCTAAACCTTCTGTAGGGGCCAAATCCAGGAGGACGGTGAAGGGCTCGTCACTTTCTTCACTTCCCTGCAGAGGCCAGAGAGCAAAGAACCTTCCCCGCACTGACTGCAGTTACTGCATGAGCCCCATAGCAGCCGATTGTGTGGTATCATTTCACCCTGACAGTTCCCTGTGCCCCATCCTGCTGTCTTCCCCCTGCACCCACTTTGCATGAGTGCATAAGGACCCCCCTTTGTGCGAGCTCCCCCAGTCCTGTCCCATCCCCACCTCCTACAGCCGAACCACAGCAGTTTTCTGCTGCATCGAAGGACCAAGAACGGGGGTGAGGTGTTGAGGTGGAGAGAGGGTGAGGCAAAGGAAGATTTCCTACTGCTCATTCTCCACTGGCAGAAGAGTGTGAGTTAAATCCACCCCCTTTAGTTTTGTTACACTGGGGCCAGGCAGGGGCTGCAACCATCCATCTGTCAGGAACTCAGGCCCAGATCTTTAAATATATTTCAGCACTTAACTCCCATGGGGATCTGGGTACACAATGGAGGATCAAGCCCCAAGTGACTTGTGTCCAGTCATGCAGAGAGTCCCTGACAGAGCCAAGCTCCCTTCCAGTGCTGAATCACAAGGCCACCCACCCTTTCACTAGGACAGCCTAGCTCCTAGTGGACTTTGTAGTTCACACTGCTGTGCCTGAGTAAGGAAAAAGCTGCCTAAGGCACCACAGTTTAGAAGCATTTCTCATAAAGGAAAATGTTAGTGCTTGGCAGTGATCAGTTCCTTCAAATTGTGCCTGTCCGGACATCCTGGCCTCTTGCTGACTATGTGACATACACTCCCTTGAGAGTCAAATAACATGGACGCCTTGGAAAATGTCCCCCTCTGAGCACATCTTTGTCCTCTGCTGGGCCTTGAAGAGAGCTCATTCACAACTGCATTTGTGAAGACCCCGAGGAGAAAATGCCAACCAGCTCCAGAGCCCAGATGTCTTTCCAGCTACATGGTGAAAAATTCTGTGGGTTCTGGTACTACTTTCTGATTAGCAAGCAGCTAGAAAAGCTTTTGATCCATGCCGTGAACCAAGCTAAGGCACCGACCGAGCCCTGCTGTTTGAAGGGATCTCACCCTGCAGGTGAGGAATTCAGCAGCTCCGAAGGCAGCCCTCAACGTCATGACTGGGGTTTGACTTTTACAGAGGCAGAAATACCTCTCTGTTATGTGTGTGAATGAGCGAGAGGGGAAATCCTATTTGTCTCCTATCACTGTGTATAGGGGGTGGGCAAAGTGGGGGAGGGAGATTACACACACACAGGGCAAATGCGATTTCGGTGGGCTGACTTCACCCTCTATCATCTGTGCGTCCCACTGGACATATGGCAAAAGCTAGCATGGCCAGCAAGTGTGAGAACTGGAGGGCCCACTCTTAGCAACAGGTTCCCTGGACTAAGCATGTCAAAATGAGCATGCAAATACTCGGTCCTTCCCATGGCTAACTCATAAATCACACACAGGGTGCATTGCCCTAAATGACTGGAAAGATGAATGCATTTAGTAGAGTCCTTTTTACCATGTTTATTAATAGAGCAAATATGGCAGTGCTGACTCTCACTGGGGTCCTATGCCCAGCCCCATTCCTCCTGAGGCCTGCTTAATTGCCCCAGCAGATGTGCTGTGCTGAATGGACCCTATTTGTTTGGGGCTGGTTAAATCATCACCACGCTTAGTTCCGTAATTCTTAGCTTCTCCTCCCAGGACTCCCAGCCGATCAGTCTCCCTCACACGCTCTCGCTCCTCTGTCATTACAAGCTCCTCAAAATGCATAGGTTTCTGTTTCTGTTTAGGAAAAAAAAAGGCCAGGACGTGGGAACAAATGACGAGCTGTCAAGCGCTGCCAAATTGGATTGAATTAGGTGACAGCGAATCTGAATCAAGCTACTTGTTCTGAATAAGTAAACACTTTCCCCCTCCAACTTCCTGCTCCTGACAGACACAGAGCTTCCAAAATGCCAACACACCCGAAGTGAACTGATTTGTGTGAGCCTAAGCCAGAACCTCAATGCAAGCTGGTTTTTCCTGCCATTAGCTTGCATTTTACGCACCATGTGTCAATATTAACCCAGCCCATCTAACAAGAGAATTGATAGTTTTTTGTCCAGCCCTGTGCTTTGTCCATGGTATTGACGTTGCCTTGTCTTGTTTTAGGCCCAAGAAAGGAGCAAATTCTTTTCCGTCTTCTATCTATCTATTAATGCGGGAAGTTTGATCTCCACGTTTGTTACTCCTGTATTGAGAGGTCAGTGTTGATTGAGAATGAATCACTAAATTAGCCGCACTGTGGACTGTTCTGCTATGGATGCTTAGATTCTCATGAGGATCAAATGTCAGAGATTATATTATCTTCTGAGTGACCTGTATGTTGTATTTATGCCTTGTTAATCCTGTATAGCTGCATTACAGATTTATGGAAACTAGCAGAAGAGTCAGACATACCATGCTGCAGGCTTTATTTATTTGGTTTAAAGCCAGCCCGAGTCCCTGGATCAAATATTAGAGATGGAGAAGACCCATCAGGTCATTCCCCAAGCCAGCAGGGGATTGTTCCTCGGGTCTATGCTGCAGTCCATAGGTAATTTATTGAGAATGATTTGACCCTATTCCTTGTACACGTCAGTTCTGGGCTATGCTAGTAGTGCTGCTCAGGGTTCCAGTTCTGCAAACTGATCCCTCCTCTCATGCAGAGCCCTGTTTGCTTGTTGAACTCCAGACAGGCATAAGGGTCAACCTGTGTGGATCAGGTGGCAAGATCATGGACTAGAGCGGCTTATCTTGAGGCCCCACATATTGCCTATCCCTCTCTTATGGCCTATTTTGCATCCCACCCACAGTTCAGAACCATTTTATCCTGAGTCTTGCCATACTGACTTTATTGTATTTCAGTGCTCAGCACCTCGCTCTATAAATACTCAAACATACACAGGAGAGGGCAGTATCCCATCCACTGAGGTACCTGGCATGTCCAAGAGCATTTTTGCTGACATCCTCCATAAGGGTTTCTTTATTCGGAATGACTATTTTAATATTTTGCCTCTTTCCTGGGGTTTGGGACGTGTATCTCTGTCCACTGTATTTGTGCCAAAGCACACAACAACAACAAAAAAACAACAACCAAAAACCTACGTCTCTCTCTCTCTTTTGCCCATGTCAACATTTCGATGCTGAGAGGCTGATGCTGAATTTGTTTGATGGGTGGATGAAAATCCGGTTCCCTTAAAGCTTTTGATTCTATGTCAATGTAGCACAACACTCAGCCAATAACCCCACCACCCTGAAGAGGGAGAGTGGAAAGGGAGATTTAGGTTTTAAAATTATTTTCTGTGCTTCTCAGAGGAGAGACAGAGAAGCAATTCCCCTGAAACTTGACAGCTTCACATGGAGCATGTGGATTTAGATGACAGAGCCCAACACTTTCTGTCCATACTATAGGTCACAAGTTAAATGGACATGTAATGTTTCACAGTTTGGTTTATTGGATTTCAGTGAATTCTTTGGAAAGTGGCCAGATAAATATCACCTCCCACCCCCCTGATGAAACTGACCATGTTGTTGCATATGACTAATGCAAAGTAATCACCAAAGTTTTTGCTGAACAGTTTCCTTTTTTGCTTTAGCTATGGGTGCTTTTAAAACCACATTTATTTACAGCTACTCACTAGTGTATGAATGCAGTAGTTTCTGACCATGCTACTGGATCTCTGTTTGGGGACTGGCTCTCCATGAACCCACAGCAACAGAGCTCTTCTGGGTTATGGTGCAACTGTGTGCTACATTCCCAGGCTATACTGTAGCTTGAACTGCTCCAACATTCTCACAGTGCTACTTTCATCATGAGTTATCACAGGAATAGGGTGTGGGGCAGGCTATTTCTGCAGGGCCAGGGGAGACATAAGTCAACAGGATACACAGGGCATTGGTTCACACACCTGAAATCTTAGGTTCAGATTCTGTGATTCATACACCCTGGTGTAATCCCATAGTTTCACTCTCACTTACCTGATTATAGTGATGGAAGTGAGATAAGATGCCCCCAGATAGTGCAGAACCCCTGTTAAGGATCACCCAGGCCTATTAAAATAAATTTTAAAGAGACAGGTTCTTTTATGTAGGGCTTTTTTTTTTTAACCCATTCAGGGGGCTGTTCCCCTGCTTCCACTTACCCTGCAGCTACCCATGCCTGTAAGTGGTAACATCTCCTGCCCCATGCAGCATCTCTTACTGCTCATCACAGTACTGTGGTTAGCACTGGCCCTTTCTACGGCTGCTGTAGTTGCAAGCGGCTGCCACGCCAGCTCTGCTTCCCAGCTGCCGCCATCAGCGGAGCCCCAGGGTGCTTGTTTGAAATGGGCGTGGTGTGCAAGGTCAAAACCCGCTGCAAGAGTGGCGGGCGGAGAGAGGTGACTGCTTTGGCACAGGTTGCCATGGGGGGCACAGGGTGGGAGCCTGGCTTGCATGTAAACACGGCGAAATGAGATGCTTTTATTCTGTTGGTTTTTTTTAGGGGATGTGAAGTGTTTCGGAGGGGATTGCTATGCCTTGGCTTTTGGTGTCCCAGCAGCACTCATGGTTTTAGCCCTTGGTAAGTGGAAACAATCATGGTGCTTAGAACGTTCCACTCAGGATGTTTGGAGGGTTGCTGTCCACCTTTTCTGCCCAGTATCCCTCTTCCCCCGCTCAGAGAAAGAAAACCCATTGGCAGGACAATCCAAGACTCCTTCTGTTCCTCTTATTCCCCTAGCCAAGGGCTGCCTGGCCACCCTTTGTCACTTTCCCAGGACAGGCCTGGCTGCATCCTATGAGAATGGCGGGGGCAAAAGGAGCAACTGGTGGTTTAAAGGCCACTGCGACTGCAGTAGTGGTGATGGCTAGAGCCCTGGGACCTTTATATTGCTGCTGGAGCCCCCATGCAGCATGCTACAGAGCCATGGCAGGCACACTTTGGATAGCACTGAGGGGGCTGCCTCAGCTCTGCCCTTTATGCCGTAGGCCCTGCCCCATGGGAGCACAAAGCTGCCTCCCTTGTCCAGGGCCCTGCGAGTCTGTCGGCTCATCTGATGGCTGATCTGAACCACCCAAGAAAACATCCTGAAATATCATAGAATCATAGAATTCTAGAACTGGAAGGGAACTCATGAGGTCATCAAGTCCAGTCCCCTGCCCTCACGGCAGGACCAAGCACCATCTAGATCAGTGTTTCTTAAACTGTGTTTCATGGCACACCAGTGTCAGTCAGAGGTGTGCCGCGGAGAACAACAGAGTTCAAAATGGCCACCCTTAAAGGGGCAAACAATCTTTCCCCCCCTCTTCCCTCAGCTCAACAAAAAATTTTGGTGTTCCTCATAAAAAAAATTATTGTTTGGTGTTCCTCAGTCTTAAAAGGTTTAAGAAACACTGATCTAGATCATCCCTGACAGGTGTCTGTCTAACCAGCTCCTAAATATCTCTAGTGATGGAGATTCCACAACCCCTCCCAGGCAATTTATTCCAGTGTTCAACTACCCTGACAGCTAGGAAGTTTTTCTTAATGTCCAACCTAAACTCCCTTGCTGCAGTTTAAGCCCATTGCTTCTTGTCCTATCACCAGAGGCCAAGGAGAATAATTTTCCCCCTCCTCCCTGTAACACCCCTTTAGATACCTGAAAGCAGCTATCATGTCTCTTTTCAGTCTTCTCTTTTCCAAATTAAGCAAGCCCAATTCCTTCAGCCTTCCCTCAGAGCTCATGTTTTCTAGGCCTTTAATAATTTTTGTTGCTCTTCTCTGTACCTTCTCCAATTTCTCCACATCTTGCTTGAAATGTGGTGCCCAGAAGTGGATACGATACTCCAACTGAGGCCTAATTAGTGCAGAATAGAGTAGAAGAGTGACTTCTTGTGTCTTTCTCACAACACTCCTGTTAATGCATCTCAGAATCATATCTGCTTTTTCCGAAACAGTGTCACACTGTTGATTCATATTTAGCTTGTGGTCCACCATGACCCCTAGATTCCTTTCTACAGTACTCCATCCTAGACAGTCACTTCCCATTCTGTATGTATGAAACTGATTGTTCCTTCCAAAGTGGAGCACTTTGCATTTCTCCTTATTAAACTTCATCCTATTTACCTCAGACCATTTTTCTAGTTTGTCCAGATCATTTTGAATTATGACCCTATCCTCCAAAGCAGTTGCAACCCTTCCCAGCTTGGTATCATCTGCAGACTTAATAAGCGTACGCTCTATGTCATCAACTAAATCGTTGATGAAGATATTGAACAGAACCGGTCCCAAGACAGACCCCTGCTGAACCCTACTTGTTATGCCCTTCCAGCATGACTGTGAACCATTAACAACTACTCCTGGAGAATGGTTATGCAGTTATACATCCACCTTATACTAACCCCATCTAAGTTGTATTTCTCTAGCTTATTGATAAAAAGGTCATGCGAGACTGTGTCAAATGCCTTACTAAAGTCTAGGTATACCACATCCATGGCTTCTCCCTTATCCACAAGGCTTGTTATCCTATCAAAGAAAGCTATCAGATTGGTTTGACATGATTTGTTCTTTACAAATCCATGCTGGCTCTTACCTATCACCTTATTATCTTCCAGGTGTTTGCAGATGAATTCCTTAATTACTTGCTGCATTATCTTTCCTGGCACAGAAGTTAAACTGACTGGTCTGTAGTTTCCTGGGTTGTTCTTATTTTTCTTTTTATAGATGGGCACTAGATTTGCCCTTTTCCAGTCTTCTGGGACCTCTCCCAACTTCCATGATTTTCCAAAGATGATAGCTAAAGGCTCAGATACCTCCTCTATCAGCTCCTTGAATATTTTAGGATGCATTTCTTCAGGCCCCGGTTACTTCAAGGCATTTAATTTTTCTAAGTAATTTTTAACTTGTTCTTTTTATATTTTATCTTCTAAACCTCCCCCATTTCCACCAGCATTCACTTTGTTAGGTATCCCTTCATCATCAAACTTCTTGGTGAAGACGGAATCAAAGAAGTTGTTAAGCACCTCTGCCATTTCCAAGTTTCCTGTTATTGTTTCTCCCTCTTATTAGTAGCTGACACATCCTAGCCTTTCTGCAGCAGGTGAGATGTTGTGACCCTTGTCTGATGATGCTGTGGAGTATGTGTCACAATATAATAACCTCACATGATTTAGCTTCAAGAGGGTTCAAAGGAAATGTCCCGTTGTGGCAGTTTGTAACTTTGCCCTTGAACAAGTTTGACCTTTGGGGCCTGAACAATTTGTACTCCTAGTTCTCATAGTTCAGGACAATTGCCCCTGTATTTCCTCCTTGTGGCCAACAAAGGGCACTTATTCTTGGCTACTGACTCCTTAACTGTCTCCAGTCTTGGGTGGAAACCTCTCTCACTCTTTTGACTGAAGTTTTTCCAGTTTGCAGACTTCCCTGCCTACACTGAGAGATCTCCGACAAGCCAGACTGCCTAAACAGACCGGTGTCTGTACTTTTCTTTCTTTCTGAGGTCTATGAACAGCGGAATTGGCAGATGGTATAAGTTACCATTGAGCTCTTTCTAAGCAAGCATATTTATTCTGGAGGTAAAAGCATTTATGAGAAAATCATATATAAGTTCCTAGCTGTATACTAAAATCTTACCAGAGGCCACCCATCAGCCTAATGGGGTCTCTGTAGGCCAAAATTCTTCCAACCTTTCTTAAGGATTGGGACCTCCATTGGACAAAAGGTCTTGTCTGTCTGTTGAATCAGAAAGAAAGCTCTGAATTTAAACTAACTCAGCCTGTTTATTCAAATGTCCTTTCTTTGTTGGTCTCTGGAGAGTCACTTAACCACAATATGCAAGCCCTCCCCAGGAGGTAGTACCTCTTTGAGGATGTTCCCATCAGAGCAAATTTGCCTATCCCCCACTACACACACTGTTCTTAGTTCCTAGAGGGGCTGCTGTCACCCTCTCATAGGGAACTACATGCAATCTCTGGCCCATCATAATACATAAATTTAGCATAGCCACATAATCCAAACGTATCATAGAACCATAGAGCTGGAAGATACCTCAGAAGGGCATCAAGTCCAGCCTCCTGCTCTAGGCAGGACCAATCCCAACTAAACTAAAACGTAGTCCAGGAAATTACCATATCTGTCTCAGTAATCTCCCTATTGTGGGATGGAAGTTTCTGACAGTGCTTCTTCCTCAGACTGACACAGTTTGCAGCTTGGGGTCGTCTCAGCTTTTTATCCAGTGTTTGCTTCATGACCTATTCACTATTAAGAGATTCCCCGGGGGATTAACTGAGACTGGAGCAACTGCCTCATTTCTGAGCTGTCTTGCTTTGGTTGGCTGGAGTTGCCCATATAATGACTGTTATGGCCTGTTATTATGTGACAGTGATAATATTGTATATTCCTCTTCTGCAGTCTCAGGCACTAGCTGTAATTACACAGTGTCCCAAATCTACCACTTTAACCCACTGTCTTACTGCCAACATATTCCTCTTAGCCATAGCCCTCACAAAATAGCAAATGCTGGCCACTTCTCTGTCTCCATTCCTCAGTGACCAAGAGAAACATCAACTTGTTTGTTTTACTGTTCAGATTGTTAACTACTGGTGAAAACAAGTCTCATTCATTCCCATTATTATGCTGCACTTGAGTTTCGTCACTGTATTGTGCCAGTTCTCTTTCAGATTGTTAGTTTCATTAACAGGCCAAGAGATCATGCCGTTTTCCAAAAATATTGGCTTAGCCGTAACATCAGTGACCTGGAAATTCACTCTTCCAGAGATAATGAACGTGGCATCTTTCTGGAGAGCCTCCAGCAAAGAGAACAGAACAGGACACTAGAAAATATAATCAGCCAACAATTAATGTTGCAGCAACTGATTTAAAAAAAGTGTATTGTGACTGACTCTGAGGAGCTTCCCAGTTCCCACAAGGTTTGTTCCTATCAATTTAAAATACTACCTGAGGTTTCCTACACAAATATATTACAAGTATTTCTAGCAGCGTTCAAGAGCTGGGGAAAACTAACTCGCAAATATTACAGAGTTTCAGTGCACAAACTGTCTGCCAGTCTATTTTCTGATGTGGTTCTCCTCCAGCATTCACTGCATGCTGAAAAAAAGACAAAGTAAATAGGATCTGGGACACTGAATACACACTCTTTACAATGGAAAACTGGAAATCATAGAACCATATGATTAGAAGGGACCGCAGCTTTAAGCCCCTGCCAAGGTGCACTGCATGTGTCTAATGGTTAGGGAAGGGGATTAAAGATTAGAATACGTGACTCTGGGCAAATCTTCTATACTTTTAGCCATTTATGTGCTTCATTTTACACATCTCATTTTACACATCTCATCATTACAATTGTGAGCATTTTGCCTGGACATATAATTAAGGCAACCCTAGAGACTTCATCCTGAACATCCCCAGTTCACATACTTTCGGAAACCTGCTTTGCTGTGCATGTACCCTGTGCTTGGGGAGAATGATTTGGCAGGGAAAGGTCTTTCAAGTTGTCTATCCCATCATACCCAGAGCTGTGAACTTCAGTGAACACCTTGGAATAATTTTTCCAGAGGTTGTGGCGGATTCGACATCACTGACCATTTTGGTTGCAAGATTGGATGTTTTTGGAAAAGATCTGCTCCAGGAGTTCTTTTGGGGAAGCTCAATAGTTTGTGTTATACAGAAGGTAGGACTAGATGATCACAATGGTCTCTTCTGGCCTTGGAATCGATGAACAAACAACTTGGATTGAGGGAAAATGCTAGAAATGGAGGAGAGAGCCAAAATTTGGATGCAGCTTTGCATCTGGATTCTACCCGCCATTTCTAGGGGTTTGTAACTGGGTTTTTTTTCTCTCTTTTTATTTTTTTTAGCCCAGCTTGTTTGCAAATAAGGGCCAGATGCACCATTTAGATTTGGGTCAAGTTTCCAGGTCTAGGGTCGGGTGGCCTTTCTTGCATTCTCAAAATACCAGACATTCCAATATTTCCAGGAATGGCTTGGTGGTGGTGGCAGATCGGTGTAATCTGTAAAATGGTCCCCAGTCGATACAGGACAAAACTACACACAGATGGATAATAAAACAAGTAGAGAGGGGACTGTCCGGTTTAAAATGGGATGAATGGCCTGCCTAGTTCTTGGCTGTTTATAATTTTGCCTCAGATTATGCAAAGTGAGGTTATTTTCAAAGGCTCACATAGGAATGAGGTGCCCCATTGATATCCAAAGGAACCGGGTGCCAAACTGCCCTTCGAGCTCTTGAAAGTGTCTATATGGCGTATGCCAGTGAATACATGAAAATGACATGTTATACTCACAACCTGTGTGTGGAAGGGCACGGGAATATTTAGGTGTTTGTTTTATGCTACATACACCCTGTGTCCAATCCTGCTGAAGTCCCTGGGTGGTCTCTGTGCAGGAGAAGGTCTGTAGCCATACAGAACTGGGAAAAATTCCAGACTTGGGTTCTAATGTTTTACAGGTGTGTTTATTGCTGGAAGTGGAATGTACAAAAAAACTCCGCCACGAGGGAACATCTTACTCGAAGTTTGCCAGTGCATTGGGGTGAGCTTATTTCTGTCCGATCCTTTTTATGCACAGTTCACAGGTAAAAGCACATTGTCATTGGGGGTCAGTTTTGTACCTTTTTGATACAGCCGGTCCCCGAGTTGCGCACAGTCGAGTTATGACCGTTCGCATTTACGACCAAAGCTCCCATGGAGCAGTCGTAAAGGCGGTCCCCGGGTTACAAACGCGACCCGCACTTACGAACAGCGCGGTTGCTATGTAACTCAATGGGGTCCGAGTTACGAACAGATCGAGTTATGGCCAACTGTTTGGTCCATAACTCGTTCGTAACTTGGGGAGAGGCCGTAAAATCATGTAATTTGGAGATTCCCAGAAGCAGCAGCTGGCGCCCTGGGCCCTTTAAACTGCGGCTGGAACACCTCATCGTGTGCTCTGGGTCTGCCCCCTGCCTTGCCCTTTTACCTGAGGCCCTGCCTCTTCCAGAAGCGGGGAGCCAAAGTGTCCTTCCACCTTCTGCAAGGGGCCGGCAAATCTGTCAGCCTCCTTGTGTGGCACTGTGAGGAAGGGGGACTCATTTGGGGACAGATTTTGACACCCTTTCTCATGCTGAATGGTGCCTTATTCTACAAGTCATTCCTCTGAGGGCAGTGGGGTGACTTGCTGCTGGAAGCTCCCTCAATCATCCCACCCCTCCCTGCTTGCAAATTGTCCTTAGCACAGGTGATAGAATCTGACCCTTCTGTTTTCTGAGAGGAAACTGAAAAGTCACAGAGTGGCCAAATCGCAGGTTCCGTTTTATTTTATTTGCTGTTCTGTAACTTTTCCAAAGCTGCTGAGTTCAGCAGAGAACAGCAGCACATGTACCCAATGAAGCTCAGACTGATATTGTTATGGTACTGTAACGTGTAGTTTTACTAGGTTTTTTTTTTCCTGGCATGCAAGCAGTGAACCGTCTTTGAAGAAATACTGTGTTTGCCATATAGTTCCTCTGGGAAATTGTTGCAAGCAGCAAGCATTTTCTGTCTGCCTTAATCTCTCTAACTAGCCTCAATCTTTGACCCAGAGTTGATGCTTGGGAACAGGCCATTGGTTTGTCAAGGAGTGGGGTATAAACAAACAAGTCACGCATAGAAAATACTCATTTGTCTTCCGATGGGAAACCAAGCTGCGAGGCCCCCAAATTAGCTCCTGCTCGAGAAAGGGACAAACAGTCCTCCAGAAACGCGGAGTAATGAAAACTCTGGCTGTGTCTACACTTGCACTTTTGTTGGTAACATTTTATCGATCAGGGGTGTGAAAAAATCACACCCCGGACTGACATAAGTTACACCTGAAGAAGCACCCATATGGACTGTGCTTTGTTGGTGGGAGATACTCTCCTGCCACTTAGAGGTTATGCTGACAGGAGAGCGTTCTCCCGTTGGTGTAGAACAGCTCCACAGGACACCTGACTGCAGGGCAGCTGCAGCGGTACAGGTCTATAGTGTAAACGTAGCCTCTGACTATAAAGTTGCTGTAAATAATGAGGCATTTATCCCCTTGTGCCAAGGGTCAAATCAGAGTGTGCTTTCTAAAAAAGAAAAATAAATGCAGTGGAGCTAAGTGAATTTCAAATAAGGAGATTTTTCCTGAGACTGGTCTTAAAACAAGTAGGAAATGATCTGGGAGGCTGGGGTCACATTTGCCTTGGAGAGATACACCAGTTCTCTTAATCATCAGGCGAGGCTTCCCTGAGAGAAGCAGAATCATAAAGAGTCTACCCTGCAATACCTCAGCTTCCACTGACTTCAGTTGAGAGCAGCTCTCTGGAGATAAGAGGGCATGTCTACACTAGGAAATTATTTCAAAATAACTTATTTCAAAATAATAGCTCCCGAAATAACTACTTCAAAATAAGCTTATTCCCCCAGGAAAGCAGGAGTACAGATTTCGAAATAACCGGCCCGTTATTGGTACTGTAGACACTCCGCTTATGATTTTTAAATAAGGGGGGGGCATTATTTCAAAATAACTCCCTAGTGTAAATCAGGGCTTAGAGGCTCCTAGGTCAGGTCCCAAAGTAAAGAGATCAGGGAGAAAAAAAATTCAATGATGTTCAAAAAAAGGAAGGGATCCAGAGGGTCATTTGGTGGGAGAGCCAGAGGGCTGGCTGCAGGATATGAAGATCAATAATACCCAAACGTGTAGTACTAAGTGAAGGGCAGATCTGGGGCTGGAGTAAGCAGGAAGGTGAAGAAAAGGGGCATAGGAAGATGAGGTAGATTTTGAGGTGAGAAAAATATTGAGGGATTTCATGTGCTGTGTTTCCACACGCAAAGGACAACCACATCCATTTGATTTAGACGAACAGCAAAGCAAGGAAAGTCTCTATGGGAAAGAGAAAGAGAGAGACACAGTGTGTGTCTCCTGTGTAATATGCCTGGCAAAAAAGGCAGCTGCCCCTCGGAACAGAAAGGCAGAGAACAAAGAAAACACGGTTGCATTGTTTTGGGTGGCTGTGGAGTCCGTACTATGGAGGACTGAGAATGTTGAGGGGAGTTTTGAGCTGGGAATTCTCTGTGGACAGGGGGATGAAAGATGGGAGAAGGGTGGTGGTCTGACTGGTTGACATACCCCTAAGTTACACCCATTACTCGTTTCTCCTTCCCACTAGTTTGCTGTTACAAACCGGCTGAAAAACCGCTCCAAACAGATCCCCAGGAGAGAGCACTGGCTGGACTGGGCATCCGAAAAATACTCAGTAAGTGACGACGTACATCGGGGGTGGCCAAGCTGTGCCTCTGGGGGCACACGGAGCTTTTCGCGGCTCCTGGCATAGGGGCCAACTCGGGGCTGCAGCTACAGGCACTGACTTTCCAAAGTGCCAGGCAGGGTGCTCACTGCTCAACCCTCAGTTCTACCCCAGGCTCTGCCCCACTCCACCCCTTCCCCGAGCCTGCCATGGCCTCGCTCTTCCCCCCTCCCAGAGACTCCTGCAGGCCATGAAACAGATGATTGAGATGGGTAGAAGCACAGGAGCTGAACCAGGGTGCAGGGGGTGCTGCTGCGCCCCCAGACGTGAAGTGGTTTCCATCATATACAGAGTGTACACTTTGCTTCAATGGCTCTAGCACCCGCACTATACAGCTTGTTCCGGCGCCCCTAAGCAGGAGGTGCGGTGACGGAGGGAGAGGTGCCGGTCAGCGGGGCTGCCAGCAGGCAGGCAGCACTGCGGCCAGGAAAGCAGTGGAGGTGCTGGTCAGGGACAGCTGACATATTACGGAGTCCTTAGCCATGTACAGTGGTAAATTCAGGTAAATCCACCACCCCTGCCTTACCTGGAAGTGGCTGAGTATCCGGTTCTGTAATCCTTAATTAATTCAGTGACCTGGCTCGGGCTGTGTGGTGTCTCGGGTTCCTCGGCTGTAACAGGGACACCTTGTGTCAAGCTGCGTGCCGGTGAGTGAGCAATCACCAGCACAGCAGAGTTTCCCCTTACACAAATATTCACAAGTCTCTGTCCATTAGCGAACGTCAAGCGGTAAAACACAGGCAGTGCTAAAAAATCCATGACCAGCATGATGCAGGGTCTTCAAGGCTTCTGTATGTAAATACGTATATATCTGATTGTCTCTCCTGCCAGCCTCTCTTTAGTACTTGCCCTCCTGATCTCAGATGCCTTAGGAGCAGGACAGGGTCTACCTCTGTGCATGTGCAATGGGATTTTGATTCTGATTAGGAACCTGGTGAGGGGTTTTCAACCCAGGATAGCTGGTCGAAAAGGGAGCCTCGTGGCTCGTCAGCACTGCTAACCAGGCCAGTGACTCTCCAGATGGTGGTGCCATGTACAGGGGGGCCAACAGCTTCCACGGGTCCCCAGGCAAGGTGTGGAGAGGGGGCTGGATTCGCACCCCCAGAAGGGATGGGGCCTTAGGTGTGGGGTGGTTGGCAGCGGAAACCCTCAGGGCCTCCTGGACCATGGTGCTGACCCCTTCTCCTCCATCCCTCAGAACTGCACAAAGGGGTGCTCTGGTGGTGATTTAAAGGGCCAAGGACTCCAGATGCTGCCACTGCCACAGTAGCTGTGCCAGTGTCTGGGAACCCTCGGCCTCTTTGAATTGCTGGGCACCAGGGAAATTGCCCCCCTTCTCCCTCCGCTGACGGTGAGACTGGTCATGCACAGCAGGGCTGGCAGGCTCCCTGCCAGCCTCTGCACCGTGTGGCTCCCAGGAAGCAGCTGTTATATCCCTCCTCTAGCATAGGGGAAGCTATGGAGCTCTGCACACTTCCCCTACCCCAAGTGTCACCCTCGCCACTCCTATTGGCTGGGAACCATGGCCAATGGGAACTGCAGAGGAGGCGCCGGTGGAGGAAGCAGTGCACAGACCTTCTTGGCCACCCTTCCATGTAGGAGCCAGCGAGGGAATGGTGTCAGGAACTGCTTGAAGTAAGCACTGACTGGAACCTGTCTCGTGAGCTGCCCCTGCATCTTAGCCCCGCCCCAGCCTTGCTCTCTCTCCACCCTCTGAACCCTGTGGTCCCAGTCCAGAGCACTCTTCTGCACCCCAAATCCCTCATCCGCAGCCCCACTCCAGAATCCGCACCCTCAGCTGAACCCCACACATCAGCTCTCTTAGCCAGCCCAATGAAAGTGTGTGAGGGTGGGGACAGCAATCGGGGGGGGGGGAAGGGGAGACGTGAGTGAGGGCAGGACCTCAAAAAGTGTGGGGCAAAGAGTGGAGCTTGGAGGAGGGGTAGAGCTGTCGTGGGGCAAGGGTGTTCAGTTTTCCGCAAGTAGAATGTGGTCAGCCCTAAACTCTAGGCTCTCTGTATTGCAAATTGTCGGAGTAGCATGTCTGATAAAGCTTTACCACACCCTTACTCGGCGTTAATTAGGGACCGTCATGCACGGGGGACTGAAATTGTTGTTAGTTGTTCCACCTCCATTTTGTCTTTCCACCTGTTTCCTCTTCACAGAAGCAACTGATCAATGAGATTAAAATGGTGACACGAGTTCTCTTCCTGTTCATCCCGCTGCCAATGTTCTGGGCCCTCTTCGACCAGCAGGTAGAGTATAACAAAGTACAGACATTGTGTTGGAGCCGGTTCTGATCTTGGTCACGCCAGTGTAAAGCTACAGTAACTCCATGCAAATCACAGCGCACTGAGGGCTTTGGCAGTCTCATCTCCCCAACAGATATCTGCTTGGCTTCATGAGGCAGCAGCTGCCATTCAGGGTCATCTGGCCTTCAATCTCCAGCATGGTTTCTAGGATAGGGTGGGTGCCAGATGCGGGTGGAAAGAAGGTGCCGGGCCTAAAACAGAAGAAAAAGGGGGTGGAGGGAGAAGGGAAGCAGAGATGGGAGAAACAAGCAAAAAAGATACTGGGAGAATGAGTGAAGGAAGAGGAAGAGAAGTAAGGCCCTTCCAGCTTTCACTTTTTCCTCTGTTTCCTTATTCTCCCATCCCGCAGAGCACACCAGGGTACTTACAATGGCCTCTTTTGTCCTTAGGGATCTAGATGGACTCTGCAAGCCACTAGAATGAATGCAGACTTCGTAAGTACTTAAGATGATTAAGGATAGTAAAACTGGTCATAACCTTGACTTTTTGTAGTTAATTGTTCACAACAGTTAAGCCAGCGGCTTTGCAACCTCGTAAGAGTCACACTTTGAGGGAATGTCTACACTAGCTCATTAATTCGAGCTAATGAGGCGACCAGAGTTGCAAATGAAGCCTGGGATTCAAATATCCCGGGCTTTATTTGTATGGTCCCGTCCGGTCGTCATTTTGAAATTTCACTAGCCCGAACTCACTGCCGCGCGGAGTAACAGTTAATTCAAACTAAGTCCTTATGACTAAGGACTTAGTTTGAATTAACTGTTACTCCTCATTCCATAAGGAGTAACAGTTAATTCGAACTAAGGACTTAGTTCGAATTAACGTTTCACTGCCACGTGTAGCCGCGCAGCAGTGAGTTCGGGCGAGTGAAATTTCAACATGGCGACCGGATGGGAACATACAAATAAAGCCCGGGATATTTAAATCCTGGGCTTCATGCAACTCCGGTCGCCTCATTTGCCTACCTAGCTCGAATTAATGAGCTAGTGTAGACATACCCTTATAGATTAGGGGAAAAAAAGCTGTAGGTGTACAGATCAGGATTCATGATGCTCATGAACATATGGAAAGAAGTGATGCCTAGTGGACTAAGCCCAGCTCTGGGAGCTGGGACTACCTGAGTTCTAGCTCTGTGACCATGAGCAAGTCACTGACTTCTCTCCCTCAGGTGTAAAACATGGGGCTGTCATGAGGATAAGTTAGTTCATATCCAGAAAGTCCTATGAAGACATGACTTGCAAATGGAAGAGTGTGCAGCCAGGTATAAATGCATGTCAACCGTCTGGGTCAGGATTTTATCGACAGGCCCCCATTGACAGATGTCCGTGCTGTGCTTAATTTGTAAGGCTAGAGGTGCCGGGGTCACACCATTTTTACTTTTGTAATTGATGGAGCAAGCCCAGAGGGCTTATGAACTGCTAAACCTCGAGGTGCTGGGACTTATCCTAAGCAAGATGGCACAAATTAAGCCATGCACGTGTCTCAATAGGCCATCCAGATCTTAGAGGCAGACACACATATCAGTACTAGGGCTTGCAAATGCCTGTTTCCTTGGTGGATGTTTCGTTTAAACTCCAAAGTGTGAGCCTTTCGAACACTGGGCCCATGGCAATTGTCACTAGTTAGGGTAATTAATCCAAGTGAAGCATGAAAAGATTTCAACATGGTATTTTAGTCCTCCCTCCCAGAAAGGAAAGTCAACGAAAGTTCACGCGGCCCTTGCGACTGGTAACTAGGAACATTGTAGTATGTGTTTCTGTAAGCGTGTGTTTAATGATACATTAATGAACCAGATAAGAATCAACAGTGATTACTAAACATTCTCTGGTTGAAAACAAAACGGTTCAGCACTTTTTGTCCCAACAGTTCCTATGGATTTTTGGATTGTATATCAATCTGTCCCACTTCCTCTGTGCACCTCAAGGGGAAACTGCCTTTGTAAGGCTTTCTTAGCATTACTCTGTGTAATAACTCCCTTGGTCCCCCAGTCAAGCATTCTCCTTCAGTAAGGAGAGAGCACTAATAAGAGAAAGGAAAGTCATATCTATTCCTGTGTGAGTTGAAATACGTGCCGGCTCTTATTTTTTAATGACAGATTAGCACACCGTCTACAAACTGATGGGAGGAGGGGGCATTTCCCTGCTACAGGATAGTTAGCTTTGTAACTGTGTGCACAGCAATTTTAACTCTCCCAGAGTCTGCTGTCTGCCATTTTGGTTCATTCCATTATGGATGATGGGGGGAAGCTCAACATTTGAATCTCAATCTGGATTCCAAAATGTCCATTCTTCCTTCCCTACCAAGTTTAGAACTATAGGGGCATTAGCTTCCACCGTTATCAAACAGCTTCTAGGGATTGGCTCTCACACAGTTGCCTGCCATCCAGGGCTTCATGTCCCTTCTGTAAAGGGATTCAGTTCAAACCACTTCCTGAGAAGAGAAATATCAGGGAGAACAGAGCATCCAGCGTTCAAGCAAAAAGAGAAAGCACTCAAAGCCAGTTCAGCTACCCAGGGCTGCGTTATGGGCTGTTGGCTTAGTTGCTCTCGATAAACATGGTGTTGTGTTGTGTTTACTAATCAGTTTGAATGTCTGTATATTTCAGGGAGGTGTAGTCTTTCAGCCAGACCAAATGCAGGTAAAAGAAGCATGGTCCTTGTAAATGTCCTGTCTTTTTTATTCATATTTCACTCAGGCTACGTCTATGCTGCAGCGCTATTTCAGCATACCAGGGGTGTCCCGAAATAGCTATTCCACATCTTTTAAATGCACCCGTTATTTCTAAATATAACGGGCTTGCTATTCTGACGTCCCTGCAAACCTCATTCCACAAGGAGGAAGGGACGTTTCGGAATAGTGATTTATTTCAAAAGAAGTGCTGTGTAGACAGCACTAAATTTTGAATAAGCTATTTTGAAATTGACTCAAAATAAGCTACACAATGCATAGCTCAAAGTATGTAGCTTATTTCGAGCTATGGGTGCAGTGTAGATGCACCCACACGGTCAAGTCCTGCTCTCACTAAAAGACAATGCAACATTCCTATTGACTTTAGTGGTGCAGGATCAACTCCGTAATTTGCTATGAATTTGGTGAAACTTAGTTCTCTGGCCTTCAATCTCCCCCTAGCTCTGTGGGGGGATTTCCTGCCCTGTCAGGTGAATTTTGCTGAGTAATGGTGAGTTCCTGTGAAACAAGGCACTTCAGCGGGAATTCATAGAGTCACAGGAATGTCGGGCTGGAAGGGGCCTCAAGAGGTCATCAAGTCCAGCCTCCTGCTCTGAGGCAAGACCAAATGATTGTGCTGCAGCCGTGTTATGCTGGCATAATGTGGGTGAGCACAGAAGGCTTTTCTCTCTTCGCTGCCTCATCATAATGGTTCCTCAGGGGCTTTGCAGCCAAGGTCCTATTGGGTCCCTGAGCTGCTCCAACAAGCACTGATGGTGGGACTAGCCCCCAACAATCCCCACCTAAAAAAAGGCACAAGCCACATCTCCTTTCCCCTGATCCCTTGGCTGCACTCAGCATCTCTGCAGCAGCCATACATTCTCACTCCTCCCTGCCAGAAAGGGGAAGTTTTAAGCCGATTACAGTACTTGTGGGCTCTCTAGGAGTGACTGAGCTACTTCAAAGAAATTCCAAGTCCTCTCTCTTTCCAGAAGAGCAGCTGCTCCTAGGAGACTTCTGAGCAGATGGGAAGCAGGCTGTGTTGGAAATTTCACAAAGTCTCTCTCTTCTTGAGGTTTTTTAGCCTAATATTGAAAAGCCAAAATTTTTGCAGCATTGCTGATTAAGCAGCTGAATGTTGAGGGCGATTCCCTAAACAGAGCTCTGAACCTTTGGAAATCCCCCCCATCTCTGTGATCAGCATGTTTCCTTGCGCACATAAAAATGTTCTGCCTCAGCTTCCCCATCTGGAACGCTGGGCTCATCTCCTGGGGTGTTGTAAGGATGAATATATTCATGTCTGTGTGAACCTTAAATCGATCAAGCTATTGAAGTGCAAAGTACAATTACATTGCTGAGGGGGGTTTTGAGTGATGGGGGCTTGTGTCATTCCTATAATGGCATCAGTTCAGTGTTATGGGTTTAATTACTGTAAGTCACTTTGTATTGCCTAATCTCGCCCATTCGTTGGTGTTGCAGTTCTTGAACCCACTCCTGATTTTGATCTTCATCCCCATTTTCGATTTTGTCGTCTACCCCCTGATCAGAAAGTGCAGATTTAACTTCACGTGAGTATTGGGGGCAGTGCACACAGCCAGCTTTGTATTCCTTCGCAGCTTTTTTTACCCCCTGAAAAATAAATGTATCTGAGCAGATGAGATATATGAGCTTCCATTCATTGCGTACCTATTCTTGCTTCTAACTTAGCCTCTGTCCTGGAGCATTTGGCAGCTAATCCAGGGACGTTAGAGAGGGAAAAGACCATTTAAGTTGGCTCTTCCTGCTCCGTACTAGGGATGGTTCCTTACTGAGGGTGCAGATTGCTCCCAACTGAGCTTTGTCTAGTCCAGTGTAAATGTCTCATGTAATGGGGATTCCCTGAGTCTTGGCAGAGTGTCTCAGGTGCTGGCAGAACTCACTGACAGTGAATTTTCCCTGGCAGTCAGTCTCATCTCTCCCTTTCTTCATTTCATCCCAGATCTCCTCGTTGCAACCTCTTGCCCAACTCTGCACAATCACCCTCCTGTTTTAGGGCCTGATGGAGACTTTCCCCACTTCGGCCCTTCCAGGGAGGAAGGGAGCTAACCTCATTGGCAGTCCGTGTGTTCAGGACTCTTCCACAAACTTCGGTGGCCCTTGGATCCGGCCCTGAGTGAGCAAGCAGCTTGTGTGGCAACGTACAGAGAGGGCTAGAAGCCGTGCCCACTTGCCAAGCGGTGTCACACCCCCAGATGCACCTCAGAGTGGTAGGAAGCATTTTGCCTTCCTGAGACACGATGTCCTCTGGCGTGCACCTTGGAGCAGCGCTCCTCTGCCCAGCCTCAAAGGGCCTTACCCTGGAAGCCACATTATAACAGGTTCTTCAGCCACTCTATCCCCGAGTCCTTAATTGACATGCGGATTAAATGTCATGCCACAAACAGAGGGTAGAAAGGCCCATGCTCCGGACCCTGCTCCATCTTAGTGTCCTATTGTCGCTAACAAGAATCCTATTAAATCAGAGTGAAACTCACTTTCCCTTCCCAAGACATGGGTCTTGACAAACCAATACCTTGTCTTGCACTAACATCTGCTAGTACCTGCCCTGCATTGTGCAGGGTCCCAAAAGGATTCCACCAGGCTGCAGAGGTCTGCATTGCTAGAGCCTAACGCAGGATCAGGACCAAAATGGGTTAATCTTTTACAATAGCATAAAGAGTCAGCAAGTGTTTTTTGTTATCCAGATTCACTTACCTGAGAGACAGGCTCCAACTTGAGAATTTGACTCCATCACTGGAATTCCAACAGCCCAACATTCTAGGACCCTGTGCGTTATTTGGATATAGAGCCACATTTGGATATTGAAAAGGCTAAGCGTCCAGAGTTGGCTTGGTTTGAGACTTGCACCAATTTAAATATTCAGCCTGGACCTGACTTCAGATCTCACTTTAACTGGTCACGTCAGCAGAACTTCTGTGACGCTGGGGAAGTTACTTTCAGTTTACACAAAGTATAGCAAGCCAGGTCTGAATCAGATTCTAAATGTGTTTGCATGAGCAATAACAGCACAGATGATGCAAATGGTTGGAAGTTTTGATGAGGCAAACTATATTTTTGTTCTTGAAGTCTGCAGCTAAAGAGCCTGCTACATTTTTCTCTTTCCTCAAAAGGACTTGAAGATAGATCATTTGTGGCGCTTCTTCCAACATTACAAGTTAACATAATGCCAAAATCTATTCCCACTAGAAGAGCTAGGAACTAAATAATATGAAACCTGCAAGCAAAGAGGTTTTTTATGGCATATCAATTTTAATTGGCTTCAGTGCTGGCCTTGTACTGTATATTAGAATAGTTTGAAATAACATGATTGCCAATTTCAATAGCACATCATCCACAATGCCACCTGTTTCGACAGTTTAATACACGACTTTGGAATATCTTTAACTAGGAGGGATGGTATTACACATTTTACATTACATTTTTATTAATGAAATCTCTTCCATTCTCTCTGCAGGCCTATTAAAAAAATGTCAGCAGGTATGCTCCTTGCAGCTCTGGCATTTGCAGCAGCAGCCGTTGTAGAAGTCAAAGTAAATGTAAGTATGAAGCAGTTGCACATGCGAAGATACCCACAAATCCACATAGATACATAGCTTCTGTAGGCCTATTTTATTAATGTCCATTGGAGAATACTCTTCGCAACGCATTATACAGCTTGATTTCCTTCATTAACATATGCCCGTGGGCTGTTTGCATTGTTTGGATATGGATTCATATACAAACACTGTAACACTTTTAATAACTTATCACCTTGTCTGTTTCTCCCTCCTTTTAATCTTTGCTATTCTGAAGTACCAATCATCTGTATTGGAGTATAGTATATAGGGCTTTCTATCATCAAAGTGCTTTATAAACATCTAATTAACACTAGTGGCTATTTCCAAATAGATAACATTTCCTATCTTTTGTTGTTTTAACCTACCTGTGTTTAAGTAGAGATGTTTTTGTTCATTTCCTCATGATTACATTCGGTTTAGATTTGTTTGAATGGATAATTCTTTCAATAAAAATGGGTTTGAATGTACTCAGGCTTATTTAGTTACAGTCATCTGTAACTGATAAGGCTGTCCTATTTTCTGTTGGTTTTTCTCCCCCTCCCCAATGGCTGTATGTTTGTCAATTTCTGTATGTTTGTCATACAACTATTAGTTGTTTCTAGGCTGTGTGTGGCTGGTACTTTGCAGACACAGGTTGATCTTTTTTATACAAAATTAATAAGAAATTCTTTTTTAAAAATTTCCACTGAGGTTGATAAAAGACTCAACCCTCGAGATGTTTTTGATCATGGAGTAACCCCTAACTTGTTATGACCCATAGACCTGGACTTTTATTTATTGCTCCTCTCATAAAGCCATTCAAAGCACTTGCTGAAATGAGATTTTGTGGGTTTGTTTTCCCTCCCCATTCTGTACCCCTTGCTTAGACAAAGGCAAAACTCTGTCACTGAAATCAATGAGAGTTCTGTCTGAGCATCAGTCCCAGTGTGTGGTTATTTCCCAATGAGGAATTGCACCCTTGTGTGAAGAACAGACCCCATAGGTGGTTTTGTCATTCACATCTCTGTCAGAGAGATCTGATTTAAACATCGGACCAAAAAATCAGAACCAACCCCGGCCATGACAGCGTTCTTTGCAGTCACCGAAAAGTAGGGTGTGCTAGTTAAAAACAGACTGTGCTGATTTGCTTTAGATCTGCAAATAATGTCTGCCAGATGGAGGTTTCTGAAAAGTGTGTTCTCGCAAATTATTTCCGACTAGCAGACTTACCCGGTGTTGCCCAGGTCCTTAAGGGCTGGTATTACACATTTTACATTACATTTTTATTAATGAAATCTCTTCCATTCACTCTGCAGGCCTATTAAAAAAATGTCAGCAGGTATGCTCCTTACTGGTGCCAGTAAGAGCTCTCTCCCCCTTCCCCTGGTCCCTCCCAGGCTGACAGGGGCTGTCTCCCTTCCCCTAGCCCCTCCTGGGTCGGTGGGGGCTCTCTCTCCCCACTGACCCCTCCCAGGGTAAGGGAGAGGGGGAGGCAGCAAGAGCTGTCTCCTGGGCAGGAAGCCCCACTTACCCTTTTCTGGTGGCAGGCAAAATGGCAGAGCCAGGGCCACTCCCTTGGTGGTGTGGCTGTCCCCAGTGGCCACCCAGTAGGATGGCTTTCCCCTGAGGGCTCTCTGCGCCCCCAGTGGCCACTCTCATGTCATGTCCCTCGAACAGCAGTTCCTCCCTTTGCGCATTATGGAAAACTGTCCTTTTCCCAGGGCTTCCGGTTGGTCTTGCACAACCAAACCCTGACCGTGCTTTAAGTTAGGAGAAGAGGAAGCGCCTGCCAAATTTGGTGGCCTTCGCTCTTACCGTTTAGGAGGAGTTCTTGTACAAACAGTTCCTACCAAGTCAACTTTTCCTAAATTAGGGTTATAATCAACTGTCTCACAGTCCAACTTGTCTCGAGGAGAGGACGGGGAACTGGCAACCTGACACCGTTGTTGTGGCAGAGAGAAGCTATACGTTGGGCGGTATTAAGCAGCTATAATAAAGGACACAACTAAGCACTTACAGAGCATTTTGTTTTCATCAGGAAACTGCAATGCCCCCACTTGAACCAAAAGAAAGTTTAATTCAAGTCCTGAATTTGGCAAATGAGAAAGTTCAAGTGAAAATCCAAGGCCAAGACCTATTTCAGCAGCCCGTGGAGGCCTTTCAGGTAAGAATATATTTTGGCAGTTAGGGTCTGAGGCAAAGTCAGTTGAAACCAAAAAGATTCTTTCCACTGATGTCAAAGGCCTAGAAGAAGCCCTGATACAGTGGCAGTAGGTGAGTAATGGCCCCTCAAATAATGTATGCAGCATATATTAGCCCAAATTTGTATTCTCCTAAATTGCATTCATCGTACATGGACTTCGTAATGCACTGAAAGTTCAGGAGTCATCTCGGCAGGCAGGCCCTGCAGCTCCCACATGAAAGAGGAAGCATTCACACTCCCATATGTTTTTCGAGGCTCTGAAATCTGTTATCTTGCACTCTCTGAGTCAGCCCTGCCTGGAAAAAGAAGCACAGGGCCACCTTCTAGAGACAGAACACTGTGTTATCGGTGGCAAAATTTAAACAGAGATTTTCTGAGTTGCATTGAAGCAGAAGATGAACAGATGGCTAATTGCATTCACCTATAATTAGGAATAAAGGATAATTGTCCTGGGATAAACATGTGCAGAAGGAAAAAAACAACCTCATATTCAGTTTGTCTCTCTCATTGCTTAGATGTAAATAAAATGTCACTTCTGGGATATGGATTTTGGAATTTACATGTATTTACCCAGAAAGAATAAAAGAAAGGAAAGGGAGACAGGTTATTTAAACTTGATCCTGGCAGCTTAGCGCTCTCTCCTTGCAGGATCTCAAGTGCATTGGGCACCGGCTTTGTTAGGTGTTCAGCATGGTAATGCATCAGCCACTGACGACCCATAATTTTCTTTGTAGCTAGAGAGCTTGTTGAGTGGCGCAACAAATCCAGGGGAAGATCTGTCCTGCAGTAGCAGTGAGCAGAGAGAATAAGGTCTGGGCAGTGAATCGCTCTGAACAGGCTACTACCAAGCACATAGGTTAACACAGGCCAGTTACCAAGAAGGCTGAGATGCTTGCTGATAACCTTACTATACCAGCCCCCATCAATCGGCCTCTACAACTTTCCTGGAAGTCGGAATGGGATTGCCGTTCCCCAAGAAGATCTTGATCTCTTCTCTCATGTAGAAAATATGTAACCGCCTGTTTTTCTCTTCGCAGGACCCTGCTGAGTATTCCAAATTAACATTGACTGAAACACAACAAAGCCTTATCTTTGAGCTGCAGTCCTCCCCAGGATTACAGTCCATTTTTAGCCACCCCGTGAAGGAAAAGTCCGTATACAGCTTACTTGTCCACAAGTCAGAGGGAAGCCTAACGACCCATTTAGTAAGTGAAGAGTAAATACAGTGTTAATGCAATGGCTGAGATGATGGGACGAGGTGACGGGTTCATTAATTCACTCGCTCAGATGCAGTTGCAGAGTCTGATTGCTCTCAGATGCTGTTAACTTGACTTCTCAGTGAGCAGCATGAAATCTGCAGAGGGACTAGCAGATTTTATGGCATGTGTGTGGCTGGGCATTGTTTAAACTGGCGAATGCTGCAGCAAGGGAGCACGATGGTGCCTGCTGGGCCACTGACCGGAGAAGATAAGGAAGCCGAGAGTCTGAGCTTCTATACAGCAGTGACGTTAAAAAGAGACTCTTGAGCAGGCACCAAATAAAAACATCAATGGAATGTTAGTAGCCTGGTTATTACAAGTCTTTACTAAACCCACACAGAAGGCCCATTAGTTTTAATTGAACTGAACAAACAATTAAGCTAGTGTCTCTCTGCAGTTTTGGGAATTGATGCAATGGCTTTGGAGCTTAATTTAGGGTCAGATTCTGATCACCGACATAAAGCCAAAGAAACTCTGTTGAACTGAATGGAGTTACTCCAGATTTGACCTTAGGGTAAATGTGATCAGAATCGGGCCTTGTGTAGAAATACACTTCTTCCTAGGAGTCCTCAGTCTTCTCACTCCGGTGTTGCCAGCTCCCATGCATTTGAAAGCAGCGCATTAACCCCCTTCCCCCAAATCACAACAGTGGCTTTAAAAATCCAGATTTGTTTGTAAAACAATCAGTTTGCCTCTGAAGTTAATTCTTATGGTCTTTTGGGGTTGTGGAGCCTTTGAGCTGCATCTGGGTCCCTTTCTCAAGCTTTTCCCCACAAGCATAAAGACTAGAAACTTGCTTTAAGCCCTCCATCCCCAAACCTGCAACTCATATGAGATCTCTTGATTCAAGAAGCTGGGCCTTTATGAAAAGCACCACAAGCAATGTTCCCTCTAATTTTTTTCTATCCATGTGAGGAATAAATTGTGCACTCAGACATGTGCGGATGTGCACCATCAGTAGAAAGACCCACTGCTGGCTTTGGGCACTGTGGATGCTCTGCTAATCAGAGGGGCACATTTGAATCTCTTACAGGGAACACTGGCCACGAGGCTTGTGATAAAATCCCAAGAGTTGGCAGCACACATCTCTTGTCATCGTCTCCCTTAAAAGAATGATGAAGTACTGTGTTGGCTTGCAAGCCTGTGCTCAGAAGAGCTTTGAGAGCAGCTCTGAACAGGACAGGGTTCAGTGCTTCTCAGCATCACGTGTAAATTTTAGGGCCGGCTTGGCTCCTTGGCTGCAAGCCCTACTCTGCCTTGGTCCTGGAGACATCGGGCAGCCATAAAGAGAAACATGGGAGCAGCTAGGCAAAGCTGACTGTTCCTTTGAGCTTATGACCCAGACAGAACTCTGGGGGCAGGGTTTAAAGTCAGAGATCATCATTTCCCCATCCAGTTCAGCTGCCTCCAATACAGGAGGGACAGATGCAAATTTCGCACTTCAGAAGATGTTTATTTTTCTTAAGCTTGGGGTCCACCTTATACTCTCATTCAAGCTGCAGGCACTGGGCCGGCTTTATCACAGGCTAAATTCTGTGATGTCCGCGGAACTGAACTGCTGGCACTGAGAGCAGGACACATCTCAGGCTATGTCTATACTCGCGTCTTCTTGCGCGAGTAATATGCAAATGAGGCTAAGCGTGGAATATCGCCGAGCCTCATTTGCATAACTAATGAGCCGCCATTTTTGGAGAAGAGGTTCTTGCACAAGACGGAGCTGTCTACACTGCCCCTTTTTGCACAAGAAAAACCCTTTTGCGCAATGCCGTTCTTCCTCTCAAGTAATAGGTGTAACGGCATTGCGCAAGAGGCTTTTTCTTGTGCAAGATGGGGCAGTGTAGACAGCTCCGTCTTGCACAAGAACCTCTTCCGCAAAAATGGCAGCTCATTAGTTATGCAAATGAGGCTCGGCGATATTCCACGCTTAGCCTCATTTGCATATTACTCGCGCAAGAAGACGCGAGTGTAGACATAGCCTCAGTGTCCTTACATGCTGCTGGCTTTGCCCATTGTTGACACAGGCCCATAGGGCTTTCCTTGGGAGAGCCAGCCAGGAGAAACTTTCTGTTCTCCCACCTTTGGAGCCCCTCAACTGTATAGATAACAGCATCAGATCAAATTGATTTCTTTAAGTTCTATGAATCCACCACTGAAATAAATGCTGTAATTATTTATTATACACGTGTTTATTCTCCGTTATGACCATTTATTATGTATAGATAATCATACAGCACCAAACAGTGGTTGGCCTTTTATAGACTTGTCAGAAGATAAGGTTCTTGCCCTCAAAAACTCAGTCTAATCTAGCACTAAAATTGTGTGTGTGTTTGGTGGGGGGAGGGGGTGAATGTAAAAGGTTTGTATTTCTTTGAGGTAAACCTGTATTCTGATCACCTTATGCATGGCATAGGCTAGGGATGTTAAAATGCATTTATTTAGATAAACATGTAACCGCTGAAAATTTCATGTGGGGGAAAGCGGCTCCCACAGAGCTGTTTGGCCCGCAGGGGCAGGGAGGGGGGAGAGGGAGAGGCTGCGTGTAACCATGAAGGTTAACTGATGATGGATTAACTGTGTACACGTTAACACTTTCACATCCCTAATACATGCCACATCTTTGGCTGCTGTAAATTGGCATAGCTCTATTGACATCAATGTCCCTGAAACATCAATGGAGCTATGCTGGTTGAGGATCTGTCCATACAGTTTTATTACTGCTTTGAGTAGGGACTGTGTTTTCCCTCTGTCTTTTCCAGCCCTGAGCACACAACTGGCCCCCCTCAAATAAAAAGAGCCAATATGCTTAATCTTAGAGCTGCTGCTTTGATTCTCATCTCCAGGGCATATTTGTGTGCCCTCCTTATGCCCCTTTGGGGGTCCTATCAAGCAGCTGCTTATGGGGATCATAAAATGATGATTAACTGAAGGGTTACAATAACGACTCGAGGGCTGAAGAAAATGCCTTAGTGTGAAAACCTTAAAGAGTTCAACCTTTCACATATCCAAATGAAGATGCAGAGGTGGCTGGATTATGGTGCATAAGCGCCATCACGGGGAGAAAACACTGGGTACTAAAGGGCTCTTTAATCTAGTGGAGAAAGACGTAACAAGAACCAGTGGTGAGAAGTTAAAGCCAGACTAATCTGAATTAAAAAGAAGGCATAGACTTTTCCCAGCGAGGGTGATTAGCCACTGGAAGAAACCGCCCAAGGAAGTGATGGGGTAGCCACCTCTTGGTATCTTCAAATCTAGACTGGATGCCTTTCTGGAAGATAAGCTTGTGTCAAATATAAGTTGTGAGCTCAATACTGGGGTAATCGGGTGAAATTCTATGGCCTGTGCTACCAGGAGGTCAGACTAGGGGTATGTCTAAACTACATCCCTCTGTTGAAAGAGGGATGTAAATTAGGCAAATAGAAAGTGCGAATGAAGTGGGGATTTAAATATCCCACTCTTCATTAGCATAATGGCGTCCGAGCGCTTTTTCGAAAAAGGGTTTTTCAAAACCCTTAAACTGCAGCATGGGCTTAAACTGCAGTGAGGGAGGTTTAGGCTGGACATTAGGAAAAAGTTCCTAACTGTCAGGGTAGTCAAACATTGGAATAAATTGCCCAGGGAGGTTGTGGAATCCCCATCTCTGGAGATATTTAAGAGTAGGTTAGATAAATGTGTATCCGGGATGGTCTAGATAGTATTTGGTCCTGCCATGAAGGCAGAGGACTGGACTCGAAGACCTCTCGAGGTCCCTTCCAGTCCTAGTATTCTGTGATTCTATGATTGAAAAGTGAAAGCGCTGTCTAGAAGTGGTTCTTTCGGGGGGAAAAAACCCTTTTTTGAAAGATCCCGTAGTTGATCTAATAGTCCCTTCTAGCCTTAAAACCTATGAATCCTGTTCCCATTGGAGTCAACAGGAATTTGGTCATTGACTTCAGTAGGGCCAAGATCCCATGCCTAGGGCCTGATTCAAAGCTTCAGTGGACTTTGGATCAAATTCCTAATTCCCCTGATTTCTGCTCCTTCTCCTCCTTTGAAAGGCAGCAATAGTAATTCTTTCTCTGATTTATTTCTAGATTGCAGACATGGCTACAAAACCAGCCAAGGGGCTGTCAGCTGTCAGGTGGGAATTGCTTTTGGGTTGTGTTTTTGGTTCTGTCTAACTGGGTTTGGAGATAATGTAACTTGGATGCCCTCCTCAGCCCGAGTTTGAATCCAATCAATATTCCCAAGTAAAAAGAGTCTTTAGGGGTCAGCTGCTTTGGCTCAGTCCCCAATGAGCCATAAATTCTCATCAAACTTGCCTTGCAGACTCAGGTATTATTAGCAGTTACCACCTAAGAAGTTCAGCATTCAGATGACCCCCTCCCAAAAAAACCCAAACAACCCCCAAACTGCTTTCTTGTTGCTCTGAAGGAGGAGGACACTTTCCTCCACTATTGCACCTGACCTGACAGCACCAGGGAGTGAGTGCTGGGAGGTTGCATGAGCTCACAGGTCCTGTCACTGCTGCTCTGGAAATTGCTCAGCTCATGATGATCATTCACCCCAACCCCTCTGGATCCTGACTCTTCCCTCTTCTGCACCTTGTGCAGTGATTAACCCAAGTGGGCGTCCACAGCTATCAACCCAGAATTCTCCATTCCATGCAGTGGTGGAGTTTGACCTTCCATGTTGCTCAGGTGTAAGGGATTACACAAGGTGTGGGGCAGCAGCAAATCAGGCCCCCAAGAATGGGTTCTGTACTGGCACTGAGGTTAATGGGAGGCTGCCTAGAGTTCCCCTACTCAGCTTTGCCCCCTGGCACACAGTTAACCTGGCTTTTGCCCTTGCTTCAGTGCTCCCTGTGGAGTTCTGCAGACATCACAGTTGAAGGCTTTTCATCTCAGTGGTATTGGCTAGGGCACCCATGCTCGGCTTCCAGCTCCCCAGCTATTGCCTGTCTTGAGGGGGAGACACGCACCTCTCTCCCTTCTGACCGAGGTATTCCTAGGACAGACAAATACCCTGGGACATCTGCTTGCCTTCCCTTCAGAGACAGAGAGCAGTAGCATTGCTATGGATATCAGTCACCACCCGGCTCTTTCTATGTCAACGGACTTCGTTCTTCGGGTGACAGCAGCGCAGAGAAAACCATGAATGAACCCACACTCAGATTAATAAGCTTCATAGAGTTCACCTCAGCTCTCACCTAAGCTCTGCCAAGGACGGTCTTTTCATACCTCGCCTAAGGGGCAGCCTTGTGATTACAAGGTCGTAGGAGCTTCAGATCAGAACAAGCACGCAGTGTTATGAGACCTAGTTGGTCAAGTCTTCCCAGTCCTCCCCTCCATGGGCCTATGGGCCTATCCATGGGCTGGATCAGGAAGAAGGCCCAGGGTTATTTATCCAAAATAAATCCAGTTGGAACAAGTATGTGCATTTCCCCCCACGGGGGTGACCTCCACATGTTGATAACAGAGGAAGTTCATTAACCTCCCCACCTCCATACTGCAGTAGGTACATACAGTGTCACATCAACATCTTCACAACTGCATTTATAATGTTGTGTACTCCAAAAGTGCTGATCCTCATTCAGTAGGGTTTAATTTAGATCCATCAGATTGGTTCAGTACCTTATAGCATATTGAGAATCTGTCACGTGCTGATCTGTCCTGGCTGCAACCTCTTTTCTTCCACTTCCTTCCTCCTGTGTCCACAGCAGGCGCAGTCAGAGCCCAGACCCTTTAAATTACCTGCCCATGACTCTCAGGGCTGCCTGGAAGATGTGGGGTGCAGCATGCTCTGGGCAGTGCTGAGGCTGGCTGCCCCCGCCCCGCCCCTATTGGATGCGGCCCCACACAGTCTACAGACAGAGAGTGTTAGTTGTTGCCTTGTGAGTTAGCTGACTCGAGTAGCACTTTTGAAACAACTCTGTGGGAGTGTCAGTAGAGTTTGAACATCACAGGAAAATATTCTTAACAGAGCTGACCAGGAAGGTTTTTTTAAATTATCATTTTCCTGGAGAAAATTCTAATAAAACACAAATCTTTTCATTTTCATTGAATTTTATCTTCAGTGAAATCCCTCAACATTTTGAAAAAAAATTTGGTTTGAAATAAGGGATAAGGAATCTTTCGGAAAAGGTTTTATTTTCCGCAAGATCAGCGTCTAGACTGGCGCTTTTCTCCGGCAGGGCTCCATGCTGAAAAGAGTGGCAGCCATTTTTATGCTAATGAAGCGCGGGAGATTTAAATCCCCGCTTCATTAGCAATTGCGATACGTCTAATTTACATCCCTTTTCTGAAAAAGGGATGTAGTCTAGACGTAGCCTTTATGTTTTCCCTGCCCCAGTTTTTGGCAACTTGAAAACAGCAAAATTTCAACAAATTAGGCAAACATCTTTGCTTTTACTGAAAATTTTCTCCTGGCCACCTAAAATTGTTCAGTTTTTGGCAGCTGAAATAACATTGATTTTTTGATGAACACTCCTAAATATTATATTGAAATGGACCTTGCTATGGAAAATTCCATGTAGCTGAAAAAGCCATTTTTTGTTTAAACTTTTTTTTTAACCAGCTCTAATGGTTAGGCCTGGTTTGTACTTAATTGTTTTCCATAATAATTATTTCTGTTAGGAGTGTGGGAGAAAACAATCACACTCCAGGCCAATGTTCCCTGTAATCTTTTCCATCGATGGGCAGAATAAATTTTATGTGCACCAAGGCATGTGCGAATGTGCTCCACCTATAGAAAACCCAGCTGTGGGCACTCTGCTAATCAGCTGGGTGGCATTCAAATTTCTCTTGAACAGCTGCACAAGCACATAGCTTACAGGGAACTCTGTTTGTGACTCTCATAGAAATGCAGGCAAAAACACAGCTATCCCATTACACTGGCAAAAACATGGCCAGTATAATGTATTTCTCTCCAAATTGGTATACACTATCCAGACAAATGCACTGCCAGCACGAACCACATGTCTATGTGGAGGGCTTGGCAGTACAGCTGCACTGGTAAACCCTTTCTAGTGCAGATAAGGCCTTGTTTCCTTGGAAGAAGACAAATCTCCTTCCTCTCGAAGCAGACGTGCCTGTCAGTCTATGAAAGTGTCTCAGCAGAGATTGTTTGCAAGTTCCAACACCTGAGTCATAGGGCAGAAAGGGGGTGCGGTAACAAACCACTCTGGGGAAAATAAGGGGTTAAATTGTATGAGAGTGGGAAACAGTCATTGTAGAATGAACAGGTGGGCAATAGCGCAGGCTTAAAAGCATCTGGCAGGCCACAACAATTAAGAGCTAAAGCGCATTAGGAGAGAATGAGTAGCTCATGTAAAATATCTACTGCTGTATTTCTCTGGATTCATATGACACCATAATAAAATATGGCTTCTTTGCAGATTCATTAATGCTTTGGATCAAGATGTCAATGTCACCTTTGACACAGAGCAGATCATCAGTGTGACAAAGAACTACAGTGTTTCACATTACACAACCGTAGAGAGGGGAAAGTAAGATTCCTTAACTGGGCTACATCTAAAGTCCTTTCGGTCTGGTGGGGAGGGGCTTTTCTCGGGCTAACACAAAGGTCCTTTACCCACTATCTCGCCATTTGCTCACTACGTGTGTAAGAACAGAAGCATTGGCCAAGTGGAGAGCAGAACCAGAACCTTGTCCCGTTTGTTTAGATGCAGAGGGAAGTGGTGCGGTTACTCCACAAGGTGTCCAGCAGACCAAGGTCCCTTTGTGAGATCCAGAGTCTGATTCATTCACCATCTGGTCAATGCCAAGACTAGCGCTCTCTCCAGGGTTGTTACTGCTTGGGACAAGATACAGTGAGGGGGCAAATTCTAAAATAATTAGGACTTCCATTACCCGAGTGAAGACATGACAGTTTGACCCCGTATCTTATTTTAGGTATTATCAGGTGCAGGTAAAGTGAAGCTGAGGGGTTGTGCAAACCCCTTGGAATGTGTGAAAAAGACATTGTGTGACTTTCTCCCACTTGCCCCAGATTCTTATTCTGTGTCATCTGGGCAATGTAGGGGGAGCGAATGGGCAAGATGTCTGGAAACAGCGTGTGATTTGATGGAGGTAGGGGAGCTGTAGGGAGAGGAACGGGAAGACGGGAGAGCCCTGCATCATGCCCCAGCCAGAGCAACGATAACAAGCATGATTCTCTGTGGGGTTCAAGCTATAATCAGCACTGAGGTCACGGCACTGTAGCCATTCAGGGTCTACACCAGGTAGTGTTGGAACCTGGGTGGGAGATGCCATGCTGGTATTTCAGCCTGTCTCTGCTGGACTTCAGGCCTGGCAACACTGTCTGAACTAAATATCCTGATATTTTTGGGGTGCCCATCACTCTGGCACCTGTAAGGTTCAAAAAAGTTTGCACAACTTCCCCCTCCTAAGCGCCCCTGCCCAAGAATGTTATTGCTGAAATACGCAAATCTTGTACTTTTGAAAGCAAATGGGCAACTAGATAGGGGAGGAGGAGAGCTCATTTTCTTAAGAGAGCTGAAGACTCACTGGGTCCTTTGGAACTGTCTGGTCCACAAATGTTGGAGGAACGGGACTTAATTTGGAAAAAAATTAACCTAGGAAATAAGGAGATCAGTGCCGGGTGGAAGCAGAAATCATTAAAAAATGCCAGGAATTCAATGTACCATAAGATGAATTTAATCAATATCCATGAAGTGGTCCTAAAAGGAGGGGAACTCAAAGCAACAGGAAAAAGTCTAGCTGCCCAAGGAGATTTATATGACTACAGCTACAGGCTATTCAACCCCCTAGTCCATTTTAGGAGTATATTTAATGGCTGTGTTCTGTACGCTCTGTATATGAAGCTAACTGGTCAATACTGTACTTTCTCCTTGTATCAAGCTACAAAGTAAGATGCAAAACTGGAACTAAGGAATTCTCCCTGGACCTAGGCCTGCTTGACTTCGGAGCATCGTACACCGTCCTTATAAATGAAGTAAGTTACCAGTTGATGTCAACATGCTGTTTCCATTCCACATTCAGCGCCTCTGTGTCAGCGCTCTTACTCTTGCATTGGCAACTATTCCTTTGCCCTGGCAGAAATGGGGGAACAGCCATTTAAAGTCATATAGGTTCAATGGGAGTTTAAGGAAGATGTTTTGGTACCCATCATAAGCTGTCATCTTGTCAGATCTTTACAAAGGGTAAGGTCTGGCTAGCACATAGGATGGAAATCCTCCCAGGAAAACCATGTGATCCATGAATTGCTCTTTGCTATTTCACAAACGATGTTGTTTGCTCTGAGTTAATACTGGACCAGCATGTGCTTAGGAGAATATCATATTTTGGAAGAGCTGTTCTAGTCTTTTCTATTTGTGGTCACTGAAAATACTATCCTATCGGAACCCCCTTGACTGCATCACTTGGCTGAAAGATTCTACCATGTCCCTAGACCTAACCTACCAATTTTTAGGCCATTAGAATGTGTTTTGTGGATTTTAGATAGTGCAAAACTATGAGTAAGGTTGAAAAAAACCTGTCTCTGTCCTTCCAGTCCTCAGCTGGGGTCTAGGCAGTAAATCTGGGCTGTAACCAAGGAAAGCCTTTATACATGGCTGGTTAAGAGTAATGGAAAAGAAGGGTTTCATGAATAAACCAGTCCTGGCAGGGGTTTGAATGCCCTCTGAGATATGCAGATTCTTTTGACCAATTGCCACTGCTCAGATCTTCTGTTACTGGCAAATATTTCTGGCTGGCAAAGGCTAAGCATATAAATGGGATTAGATTAGTTACCATTTAGGCCTTTCCAGTGCACAGCCATACAGATAAACCAGGTCTGACAGGACACACTGTTCAGCTCTGTTCTTTTGTGATTCAGATTGTAAAGTGTGTTAGTTACTCCCTGGTAATAAAGTCTCCCTATTGGATAATTAATAGGATATGTCCATGTCTGGAAAGCCCAATGACGTCAGGAAAAAAACCTGCAGCCACAAAATAACCCGCCGCTGCTAGAATGGGGCGTAGAATCCTAAAGGGATTAGACATATTCTGTTATCTTTATGAACAAAGATTATGTGGCTAACCCATAGATGCTATCTGGAGTCACCTTCTCTAAGTCCTTGAGAATATACTCTTAAGTTGATCTCTGAACTCCAAGCATTCCATACGTTATGCATTCATCTTTGATATGCCAAGTGACTCCTATCTGCATTTGCCTCAATAAGTAACAGCATCATCTGAATGGTATCGTTTTGCTCGGATGACTTTTACAATTTTAGTTACCTCAACAACTTCGCTCCGGTTCTGCAAATCAGCGGCTGGCTCTTGGCCCACTTACTTATCCTCTGTGATGGGATATTTTTCTTATCTCTGCAGTGCGTGTTATCAGTAGTTTGATTAAGTGAAAGCGTATAGTGTCAATAATCACGATGGAACCAGCAGAGTCCTACCGATGTGTAATGCTGCCCTCTGCTGGGTGGAATCAGGACTGTTCTGCTACATACCATAGGTCCAGACAGCAAATGGAGTTTCGCCTTCCTTGCAAGTGTTAGAGGTCTGTGCTTTGGTGGCATGAGGATTTGGTCAGTGCTACGCAGAGGAATAACATCTGGGTAGTCCTAAGCAGTCACAGATTCATTGTGATATCTTGGGCCAGATAAGCAACTGTGCAAACGGGTGCAGTTGCATTGACTTGGACGGAGTGACACTGATTTGCAACTAGTTCGGACCCAACCTGTTATTTTTAGGGTAGATGTTGTTCTTCTGAGATGAGGATACTGAACATAAACTACCCTTACTGTGCAGGGGCACAGACACACCCCTGGCCAGTGGAGAGGAAACTAATTAGCCCTAATGGGGCACACCTGTAAGGCATTTAAAAAGAGAAAACGTGCCACAGGAAGGGGGCTCTGAACATTCAGAGGCTACTCACCACAGAGAGAGATGAGCCAAGAAGGACACTGAAGCCCTTGAGACTGCATGGGCCAGCGGTAGAGCAGAGTGCCCAAGGGTAGGGGTTGGAGGTAGACTTTTGTTAAGGGCCATAGAAAACCCAAGACCAAAGGGCCGACTCAGTAAAGACTGCCTAAGAGACAGGCCCCCTGTGCCCGCCTTTTCTTTCCCCAGGAGTCCCATCTCATAAGGAAGAAAGAACATAAGAACGGCCAGAGTGAGTCAGACAAACTATCCATCTATCCCAGTGTCCTGTCTTCTGACAGTGGCCAATGCCAGGAGTCCCAGAGGGACTGAACAGAACAGGAATTGTCCCCTGAGAAAGGGACCTTACATTTGTTTGTTTTGCTTAGAGAACCCTTTGTACAGGAGGTGACATTAACAATTTGACGTGGGGGCAACTGAGCACTCCGCGGATCTCTTAAACGCCCCTCCCTACATTTACTTTTAATTTTAAAATGTGCATGGTGGGATTCTTATTTTGTAAAAGGGATTGCACACAGACCGTTTCCATGCATTCCCACAAATCTACAGCACTGAAGAACAGAAGTCAAATGTGGCTATTTTTTTTGTTTACTTCCTTATTTACGAACAAGGTGGACAGATACCTGTCAGGGATGATCTAGACCAGTGGTGCGCAAGCTTTTCTCATTTGCGACCCTCATGGGGCTGCCGAATTTGGTGATTTGGTGGAGCGCAAAAAAAAAAAAAAGAAAAAGGAAGCGGACCCTTTAATTGTCAGGCCGCGATCGCTCTCCTGCCTGTGTCCTACATCAGACACTGAGCCGAGAAGCCAGGAAAAGTGGCTGGCCAGATTCAAGCTCTGCAACTCCTCAGGAAAGCAGCTGCAACCCCCACAGGTTGTGCACCGCTGATCTAGACAGTGCTTGATCCTGCCCTGAGGAATTACTAACAAAAAATCCCTGTGCTGTAAACAAACAGATTTTTTGACCCACGTTATTAACACCACCCTTTTACTTTACAAAAAATGCAACAGTTTCCCGAGCCCCTTGCTTGTTTTTTCTCTTTGCTTACTTTCCCCCCTAGCATTTCTTTCAGCTTGGACACTGAAAATCAAGAATGTTCGTTTCCGTTTGGTTCATCCCCACAGTGATTGGCCGATATTGTATCAATGTATAAAAATCATGAACTAGCTCCGAGATTTCCAGCAGCTCTCCAGCTAAATAGGTTCTGAGAGGTGCCACAGGCAGCTGGAGAGAAGGCCAGTCGTGACCAAACCAACTGGGGCAACTCTGGCATCTTCACTTAGTTTCTTCAAAAGGGAGTTTAACCTGAGTAATGACCAAATGGAGGCTTTGGGATTTGGCCCACTTGTTAGCTGCCACCTATCAGAGTAAGGGAACGAGTAACACCTGGCAGCGGCACCAGGTCAGACAGTGGATTAAGCTCAAGGTTGTTCTCCTGCTATATGAGACCCTCCAGAAGTTACCTGAGTACCCCTCCCACTCTGTCCTTTCTGGGCTGTCCAAATTAATCTGCATTGCTCTGTCCCCACGTAGATGGGGATGCAGCAGGGCATTTGCAGTACAGGGACTCCATGTGTAGAGCTCTAGAGTCCTGCTGCGGCTGTCTCTGAAAGCTCCATGCAAGGCCATCCCATCTGACTAGGTCACCTTTGAACTTCCTGACCTCTCCATTTTACCATCTCCTCCCTATTGGGCCATTTCTCTCCAGGCCCAGCTCAGTTCTGATTATTACTATGAATGGCCCAGCACTTGGCTCCACTGTGATGGGTGCTATATAAATAAATAAAACTGCACTTAGCACACAGCTTGTTAGCGCGGCTGAACTGTAAGATGTACATCACTAGGGATGCTGTCTCCATCTGGCTTTCATCAACTTCCAGTTATTGTAAGGTGTTAGTGACATTTCTTTGGGATCCAGCGAGTGATGCACAGAATTTCTACACTTCTCTTGTAACTTTTGTAAACTACACTGTCTTGATTTGCCGCCCTTTAGGGTAAGTAAGTGCATCTTCCACACATTTATTTTCTACATAATATTCTTCCTAATAGCAGAGTTTGCTGCTGACTGTAAGTCAGTGTAGCCCAATGTTTTCTTGGCTACCACTCAAATCGTTCTCCGAATCAGAGCAAATCTGATGGAAATCTAGGGAAACAAAATAAAAGCATTATACATGACTTTACAAGAAACTGTATGGATCCATCTGGCAGAGGTTTAGAACAACAATCCTCTCTTGGATTAGTGCAGTGGATCATCTCCAGACCAGTGTTCACTCTCCAGACCAGTGTTCCCTCTAAACTGCTCAGCAGCCTACCCGTGATTAATCAGGCAGTCGGAGGCTCAGAGCTTCATGCATGGAGCTGACTGACTGTGCGGGGCCGATCAATCACCTGTGAAGCTTTGCTGCCTCGCAGCTTAGAGGGAACGGTGTTCCAGACTTGCCCAGGATTTTGCTAGTAGGGTGGAAGAATACAGATCCACCTAGTGAATGTATGGGCAGAATTTTGCTTCACTTTTTAAAGGAAACTCCACTTTTGGTAAATTGTGCATGGCAGCCAATGAACTTCAACAGCTAATCACTGTGATTTTCTATTTCCCCCGTTAGACAACCAGTTCTCAAGCATGGAAGACAGAAGATATCCATGCCAACAATGTCCACATTGCTTGGCAGCTGCCACAGTACATGTTAATATCTGCCGGGGAAGTGATGTTCTCTATTACGGGACTGGCATTCTCTTATTCTCAGGTATTATACTTGGGGTCTGATGGCTTGTAGTTTAGAATCCATGAGTATTGGCCATGCGGTTTATAGTTATTCTTGTCTCTGTCACTGACTTGTACCAAAAGCTTGTGCATGACACTTAGCCATGGTCTATACTGGGGAGTTATTTCGAAATAGCCCGCCCTTATTTCGAAATAACAGGTGGCACGCTGACACTATCAAGCCCGCTATTTCAAAATAATCGGCTGGTTATTTCAAAAACCGCACTCCTGCTTTATTCGGGGAATAACATTTATTTTAAAATAGTTATTTCGGGAGTTATTACTATGAATGTAGTTATTTTGAAATAATTTCCTAGTGTAGACATGCCCTTAGAGGTAACATTGCTGTGCTTCAGTTTAAAAGGGGGCTAGCAGTGTTCCTCTCTCAGAGAAGGAGTGTGAAGCTAAATTCAGTCAAGCATTGAAAGTGCCTTGAGATCTTTGAAGCATGTTTTAGGAGAGTAAAATATTACTGGATTGCAGTTATAAGAAATCGGGAGTGTGAGGCAGATTTGGGGGAATTGGTTACCTTACATGGTCCAAATTCTGCTTTAAATTCTACCAAGCCAACCCCTTGTCAAGTAAGGACTGAAACAACAAGCAGAATTTGGGACAGTTGTGTTTTAAGGAGAAGGATCTGAATGCCATGGCATCAGTCTGCCCCAAGAAGATTTTCCTCTTTGCATTTTTGGGGTGCATATTTTGTAAAGACAGCAGCCAAAAGGTAATAGGAATGGCTCCATTCCCTGCTGGTGTGAGTTGGTAAAGCTCTATTGCAGTGGTGAGCAACCTGCAGACTGTGCAGCCCCTCTCTGCCCCCTCTCGCACACTGGGGCACTGGAGCCCCACACTTACTTATTCCTCCCCCTCCCTCCCAGTACTTCCGGAGTGCCATGAATCACCTGATTTATGCTCTGCCCCAACTTCTCCCCCTCCCTCCCAAAGGTTGAATGCCGTGAATCAGCTGATTCATGGCACTCCGAAAGTGCTGGGAGGGAGGGGGAGGAGTAGTAAGTGTGGGGCTCCAGTGCCTCCATGTGCAAGAGGTGTGGGGGCAGGGCACAGAGAGAGGCTGGGTGGGGCCACCCACAGGTGAAACCCAAATGGGCTGTATGAACCACAGGTAACCCACTACTGGGTTTCAATCTTGCAGCCCGCAGAGACAAAGGAGCGAACTCATGCGGCCCACTCACTAGTCTTGGTTGTCTATTGCTGCTCTAGTGACTCTAATGAACACCAGCAGATAGTTTGATCAGTTGTTAGAAGTGACATAAGCCCTTGCTGCTACCAATATGTAGACCTATTGCATGTACAGCTGTGCATGCCCACTGCAGTCATCGGGGCTATATAGGTGCAATGGAAGGGAGATTTGAGCTCTAAACACTTACTTTTGAACTCTTTCCTGTGTTTTCAATCTGATTCATGCTAGAGAAATGTGGGTGGTCCTGGGATATATAAATAGTGGAATATTGAGTAGGAATGAGCAGATATACAGCCTCTCTACTGCACAGGGGGCCAGTTTTAGAGTCCACACATTAAAAAGGATGTTGAAAATTAGGGTTCAGGAAAGTGTTACAAGAAAACTTGCCTTGCAATGCGTGAGTAATGGAGCTCAGACACGCTTAGTGGAGAGACAGTATAATGCCGACAGGTAGAACTGAACCTGGGACTTCAGTGCATGGGCCTCTGTAGCTTGAGCTACAAATGAGCTGGCTCTGCACTAAAGCTGTAGAGCAGGCTCAGTCTGTCTCTGTAAGTGGTCTAAGTGCCACTACATGGATCTGTAGGCATGTGGGTTACAAAGGCAAAAGGCAGCTTGAGCATGGTCTGACGGTGCCTATCTGGAGAGTAGGTATCTGCTACAAAAAGGCTAATCTAGCAGACGAAGACATAAGAAGGTCCAGTTATCTGGAAGTTGAAGTGAGAAAACTGGCCCCCTGTGCTGTATATCTGCTCATGCTGGGAATACAGTTCACCTTTTTATCCATGAAGATAATGAGCAGTTGAGACAATTTACAATGGGACATAGGAACTTCTCCATGCGTTGGGAGACTTTCAGTCATGACAGAGTCTCTTTCTATCTGAGATGCTCCAATTCAACCACAAGGTGTTGGGCTAGAGCAGTTGAACTCACTGGGTTGAAGTCTATGCCTGGGCTATGCAGGGGTCAGCCCGCCTGATCGTTTCCGGCCTTAACATGTCTGAATCTCTGAGGCTCTCAGCAGTGGGGCTAGCTGGGGTGCAGGTCTTCCCCAGGCATGTCTCCTTTATCCCCACTCACTCTGTCCTGGAAAGCCCCCGGGCTCGGACTTGGGCACTGTGTTGGATGAGGGATATGCTCTACTTGGAGGAATCAGGAACAACTAAGCGTGCAGACCCTTAACACCACCTTGCACTCATGGGACTGGCAGAAAGTGGCCCAAGTAGAGTGGAAAATTCCACCTACCTTAGTCCTCTCTCCCTTTCTGTAGAACACCCGCCCAGCCATGCACCTGTCACCCCGGGAAATAACAGGGAAGGAAAGCAGACGAACACAAAAACAAAGGAAAACCCACTCACCAGGCCTTGGTGTTGTTGTTTTCAGGCTCCTGTCAGCATGAAATCAGTGCTCCAGGCAGGCTGGCTGCTCACGGTGGCCTTTGGAAATGTCATTGTGCTGATTGTTGCCCAAGCAGCGCCGCTGGAGCAGGTATGGCTTTGAATATTACTGACCGCATCCAAACCGGGGTCAGGACATTGGCAGAACCCCCCAGGCCGGCTTTCTGCTAGCAAAGCAAGGGGAGATTTAGAACCACATTATTTTCTTTCCTAGCACTCCCAGCCTGGCTGCAGTGGGAGCGGGTGTGTGGGGGGGGGGTGTCTCTGTGGCCCCGCAAAGCAGGTGGTTCAAATTAGAGATGAGCTGAGGCTGCCCTGTTATTAATTGTTCAGTAATAGGTGGTGTTCAGAACAAGCGGTGTCGCTGCAGGCCAGAGCAGAGGCCGCAGGGAGCATGTGCCAAACGCTGTGTATAGCCTGTCGCTGAGGGTCTGAGCTGCAATAGCCTCCCAGAAGTCAGATAACCCCCGTTTTTTGCCTCTGCTGCTTGCAGTCGCCTGCTGGCAGCCTGAGCCAAGCACGCTGCAGCTATCTCTAGCCCAGCGGTCGCCAACTGGTTGGGATCAACTGGTTGGTCCTGGAGCCTCTGATAGGTGATCCTCATGGGTTTGGCGGGGAGGCTATCAACTGCCGGCACTTCGATTGACCTTCCCCACCACTGCTGTGTTTCTCCTGCCCTTGCCTGGGAGCCTCCTGCTTGCTGTGCAGGGTGGAGGAGGCAGAGAAGGGGGCACTGATGTCAAGGTGTCCATCTCCCCATACCCCTTTACCCCATCTCCACAGAGTGATCTGGGCAGGACCTCAGAGAAGGGATGAGGCAGAGCCTAGGGGAAGGGGCAGGGAAGGAGGTGGGACAAGGGTGTTTGGGTTTGAGAGATATCCTAGACTGACTTAAATTCAAAAGATGATCTTGAGTCATCACTGGTCAAACTGAGCCCCATTGGTCCTTGAGGGGCAGGGGCCCCTCTTGGTTTGGATCGCTTGAGGCTGGATTTGGTTATGGGTTTATGCAGACCGTCAGCATCCTGAGATTCTGGTTTGGGTTGATTTCTACTTACATTTTAACCCTAAATTCAAGCACAGTGGGAACAGAATTATTTTTGCCTAGCCCATAAGCTGTAAGCATGTGTTCCCCTTCACTGAAAAGGGTGGATTCTGAAGAGAAGCTCTAATTAAACTAATTTGATCAGTCCAATTAGTTTTATCTATAATCCATCTGTTTATAATTAGCAAGGTGTATGGAAGGCAAGCTTCTAAGTGTCTTACAAGGAAAGCCACTCATGACATCCATCAGGAGCACTCCTGCTAGCCTAGAGCCTGCCTTGACGGAGCCCCTTTAAAATGAAGCGTGATGCCCTTTGTGTTAGGCACAGGGTCCTCAGAGTAGCTGTTCTTTTTCTTCTCCAGTGGGCTGAGTTTGTCTTGTTCGCCGGCCTCCTCTTTGGCGTGTGTATCATTTTCTCCATCATGGGATATTTCTACGTTAGCGTGAATCCCGACGACCTGCTAGAAAAAGAAGAGAAGGGAGAGATGCCGAGTAATGGAAACGCATTTAGCCTCGTTCCTCAGAAAACAAAGCTATAACATGACTGTGGGTTGGGCCGGGATTTTTTTTTTTAAAGGAACCCATGAAGAGGAAGAAAGTTCCAAGAGTGCGGAGACAGGGAGGGAGGGTTTGCATTCTGACCTCTAACTTGAAATGTATCTTTCTTGGCAAAATAGCCCCCTTTCCTCAAATACGGGATCTGAAAATGTGTATAAAATTGCCTGGGAAAGCTCCCCTCAGAAAGACACTCTTACAAATAAATACAAAGTCATTATAAATCTGCCCACCTTTTCTAGCCAGGAAATTATTTTCTGTGATTTTAAATGCATATTTAGCAGCAGAGGGAAGCGCATACACTGGATTCTGAAATGACACAGCTCATTTCTGCAGGCATTTGGAAGAACAGGCTGGAATTTACGGAAGAACAATTTGGTGGAATGATTATTAGGCGGTTTCTGTCATCAGCCAGGCTGTCTGTCTAGTCCAATGTTTCTCAGTCCATGGGTCGTGACCCAGAATGTCCGAGAGGGCTGCAAACTTTAAAAATAGATCACATTTTGCGTACAACTTTTAAAATTAGATGCCTCTTATGCTTCGTCGTATGTTAATACTGTGCACACTGTCGAAGCAAACGCCTCACTCAGTTTACGCGGCTAAACAGACAGTTTTATTGGCCAATAAAAGCAAAGTGAGCCAAACGTGGTCCCAGCAAAGCTGGGCCCAGTAAGGCTGCCTAATACAATCAATCCTAGTATTTTATACCCTTAACCAAACAAGTCTGACGTCAGGGCAAGAAATCAAAGAGAACTTCAAAGAGGAATTATTATCAGCATAGAAAGAAACAGGTTAAAAGGGAGTTCGAGCTTCAGCTCAAAATAGTTCATTAACACATTCTAACAGCGCATCCCTCTGGTCTCTCCCCACCTCGGTGAAGGCCAGTTCACTCCCTCATGCAGACACAAGAAACTGAAATGGCTTTTGTTATACAGAATGGCTTCTAGCTAAATATAAAATAGCTTCATCAACACCAATGAAGTTATTTGAATATGCAGGTGCCACCGATTAGCCAGTGAAATGCCACATGCAAAGACTTATGGGAAAGATGGCACTGGGGAGTGGGGGTCTTGCAGTTCATGGCTTCAGCTGACTGCCATGGGAAGGGACGTGTCAGTACCTATAGGCCTGCCTGCTTATTTCTGCCATGCATGGAGGCCTCGGCAAGTACCCAGCTACCTCGCACGGGGCCTGCTGTGGATATGTAGGGTTGCCAGGTGACTGGGGTTTGGCTGGAATGTCTGGTCGAACAGGGAATCTGACAGTCACAAGTCCAATTGTATCGGGGGGAAGAAGGGGCGTAATAACTGGCCTCTACCCCTGCAGGTGGGAGGAGCAACAGCCTCCACAGGCCTCTGGGCAAGGGGTGTGTGTGTGTGTGTGTGTGTGTGTGTGTAAGGGGCAGAGCCTCAGGTCGAAGGGGCAGGGCTGGAAGCATGTCGCTGGGTCCCCCTTAGCGCTGCCCAGAGCGCATGGGGTGATGCTCCAGCAGTGAGTTAAAGGGCCCAAGCCCTGGCCCCCTTTGAATGGCCAGGCTGTGGGACAGTTGTCCCCTTTGCGCCCCCAGCGGAGGGCCCGGCGAGAGCTCTTCTCTGCTCAGCTGCTGATGCCCGACCGGGAGCAGCGCTTGGCTTCCTGACGGGGCATCAAGAGGTAAGTGCCACTGTGGGGGAAGGGGAAACAGAATCCTATTTCCCCCTCAATTGCCCTGACTTTGGCCCCTTGCTATAGGAACCGGCACCCACCAATGCCCTGGCCCCTGACTCTGGAGACCAATTTCTCTTCCCCGCTGGGCCCCAATGGGCAGACTCCACATCAGCTCCTCCCAGGCTGGCTCCGTAAGCAGCAGGTGCAACCGAGGAGAGGGAGCAGCGGGTGGGAGTGGGGGTGGGGGACGGCCTCAGGGGGCCGGGGCAGGGCAAGGATGTTTGGATTTCAGCAATTAGAGAGTGAGCAACCCCAAGGATGTGGGGCAGCTCCTGGGAGTGGGTGCGGGGAGGGGATGAGGAGAGCAGGGGATGGATATTTGCAAGTGAGGAAAGCAAGCGCAGCCAGACAGGAGGAATCCCCTGCCCAGCCCCAGCAACGTTCTGCGCCCTTGCCTCGTGCAAAAGGCCCATGCAATGGGGTGTCCAAACACTGCACTCAGACGTGCGGGAGGACACGCCCAAGCAGCCCCTGACGCAGGGAAGCCCTGGAGGGTAGGAAGGGGGCTTATTTCTGCCTTACAAAACAGTGGCAGATACAAGAGTCCTGGGGGAACTGTGGAAAGGAAGAGAGAGCACGTGTGAGGCACTTTTGCAGCCAGCGCTCCTGGAGTTCCACAAGAACAGGGCCCCTGGTGCCCTGTGTGTGCCCATGCAAACTTGCCCAGGGCACTGGGTGCTTGCAGTGAGGCTGGGGTTGGCCATGCCTATTCTGGCCCTGCTGGTATTGCCAGGGGGGTGGCTCGCTGGGGGCTGGGCATGCTACCTTCGGCCTTTCCTGAAAAGGCAGCACAATGAGCAACTCAGGGGCAACCAGCCACAGTGCCCAGCAGAGCGATAAGGGGGCAGAGGCTCCAGGTCTGAATCCACTACAGGTTGATACCCTGCTGCTGAAGATGCTGTGTAGAGCACCAAGCCATGGGTGAGGAATAAAGGCAGAGGGAGACTATAGTCATGGCAGGATCGCTGGCAGGAATTGATAGCGCCGCATAGACTGTAGTAAATGTTCTGGGGCCAGAATACCTGAGTATTTTGTACGTAAGGTATTACAGCATCGGGACTGGCCATCCATGTTTAGAAATGAGTCCTGCTCCAAAAACAGTTGAGAACCACTGGTCTAATCTCTGTCTCATGTATGGAGTTTTTAGTGGGCTTTGCAGACTCATGGTCTGTTCAATAAGCTACAAGGAAAGAACTCATTATATGTTAATCCCATAGCCCCAACCTCCTTGCTAAGTAGTAAAAACTTAATGGCACATTGCTGCCAATCGTGTGGCACTTTTCATGATAGATGACCAAATTAGTTCCCAGATCGTTGCATTCTGTTTCCCTACGTGTCCTCTGCAGTTTCAATTGGGTATGACAGTTGCCTTCAGTTCCTGTCCTAAATCACTGTATAGGTGCAATGGTTCTGTATGTGTTTTGGCTAATGTTCAGTGCGTTGTTAAAGAGCTGTGGGTTCCACCCCCGAGGAGGCTACGTCTCACTGGTGAGTAAGGATACACAAAGCCATTCTTAGGACTCCCAGACCACTCTTCAGAATTCTGCCCTTTTGCTTCCTTTTATATTATTCTCTTCTATCCATGACACTGTTGGTTCTGTCCCTTGTAGGCATTCTTCCTCCTGTTTTATGATACGTTGAGAATCAGCTCAGCAATGCTGTGATGCTGTTTCACTCACTTCCAGAGTGACGCACTAATCCACAGACTTTCTTCCACCCCTACCCCCTAGAAGTGGTGGAATAAATGGACAAGCTCCAGCAACACTGAGCAGACTCAAGTTTAAATTACAGGAGCATTTAAATTTTAATAAGCTTTGAATTTGGAAGCAGTTTGGGGTTTCAGGGCATGTGCAGAGTAAAAGCAATTGAAAATTATTAGAGCACTTTATCGGAGCACTTTGCTAGGGAAGCCATCAGCAAGCTGCGTACTGATAACTGATTTGCAAGAGGAAGAGTCTAGTGGCCAAATGAGGCATTCTTAAAAGCCACATCTCCTCCAAAAGCTCCTTTTTCGAATGTTTTTAGCTCGTTGGCAGCATTAGCGGAGCAAGTCACACTCTCTGAGTTCAAATTACAGCATTATGCCAAACTCATAAAAGATACATTTCACGTGTGATATGAATCTGTACATTTCAGGTGCCAAATTGCACCATTCCAAACTTCTTGTATCAAGCCATCATGGTAAAATTAGGGAGAAATAATCATAGTTGTTCACTGTTTTTGTGTGTGCCATTAAAGTTACAGCAGACTCATGAAATGCTAAAATAAACCATTTGTTCTCACCTGGGCCTGACCCTGCAGATCCAGCAGGGAGTTATTGGTAGACATTGGAAGGATTCAGGAGGTAAAAAGCCGTGCAGTGTCCAGCTGTCAACACTGCATAGCTCCAGTTTTACATTGGTATAACCCCAGTAAGGCCCTCTAATGTTCTTTCAGGAAACCAAGGTCAAAGATTTAAGATCCAACTCTGCATTATGTTTAGACCCTTCCTCACTCCCTCTTCATGGCCACTGCAGCTCCAACAGGCACAAATGGAGGAGAGGTGCATGTACCCTGGCTGGGGCAGATCCAAGTTCATCTGCCCCTGTGCTCCCCAGCCAGAGTGAGGAATGGAGCAAACGGTGCACTTTCTTCTCGCTCCTTGACGAAGGGGAACAGATAGAAATGCTCCCATATGAATGGGAGGCGGAGCTGCAGGGTGTCGGGGGGGGGGGAGGGGAGTTGGGAAACTCAGGGATGGGGCAGTCCTGGATTGGGGACATGCCCCTAGCCAGCCCCTTTGACCTGCCTGGTAATTCTGTCTCTTTTCTGTACGGTTTCATGTGTCCCTGTGTGCATGGAAGGGGGAGTGCTTCAGCCCCCCTCCCTCCAACCAAACCCTTACCTTGCTTGAAGTTACCTTAAGAGGAAGCTGCATACCAAATTTGGTGTTTCTAGCTCTTACTGCTTAGGAGGAGTTATTTCTATGCATTCCTCTATGAACGGAAGGGGGGGAGGTTCAACCCCTCCCCCAACCAAACCCTTGCTTTGCTTTAAATCATAAGAGGAAGCTGCATAGCAAAAATGGTGGTCCTAGCTCTTACCGTTTAGGAGGCGTTCTCAAACAAACCAACGGACAGACAAACTCGCTTGCTCACAAACTCTCTCGGATATATAATAGATCACAACATTCATCCCTTGATCCCTCTAGAGTGAGAAAATTGAAGTTCTAATGTAATCACTGCACCCACATATTTCCCTTCTTCTATGGTGTTGGCAGGGTGTAGTCTCTGTTCTGGTGCAGTCTCTCTCTCTGTCTTCATGGAAAACACACCACTGGATTCCAGAGCAATGGGCCAAGTTACTGTCTGCATGGTGTGGATCCTGCAGTAGATAGTATAGGGTGGTATCCTCATGAAGGCTTCCAAGAAACTTCTCTTCACTTGTGCTAACTGCTAATCAACAGAGTTTAGGAAAACATTGGTACTACCAGCGGCTTGGCCAACCCCCGAAATTCAAGAATCATAAGTTAAACCCAAAAGAGTCACGAGATGTCTTAAAATAATGAGGTTTTTTTTAAATGTGGGAGGATCTTCTGAGTAGTCTTCTGGCTTCCAAGCTTATAGGATGAACTTAGGTCAAGCTTCTTTCTGCACCCAGGAGGACTAGAAACTCACTTTTTAAAAAAGGAACGCTGAGATTAGCATGCAGGCTCTTGAGTCCAACAATGGGGCTTTGGGGGGAAAACAGCACAAGACTCAGCAACACAGAACTACACACACGGAGAAAGGGCTGCTCAGTCATTATACAGAATCCACTTCCTATGCAGTACACCGCTCCTTTTAACTCTTTCCAGCCCTGTGTCACATTCCTGTGCCAGCTCAATAACGCATGATTTATCCGCTAGGAAAACAAGTAACGTTGGGCTCTTCTAGTGAGCAACACCGCTCCCCAATTTCCCCATCCCACCATGTAAAATGTAATCGCGGCTTGTAGCAGCCATGCCTCCTCTAATGTGGACTCACCACAGGTCAAGGGCCAGATTTGTAAAAGGTGTTGATGTAACCTTTTTGTCAAATGGAGCCAGCAGCAACCCGGGCCAGGTTCAGTATTTAGGGCATCCTTTTCAACAATGCAACACAGGACTAGCTCAAGCCCCCATTCAGTGACCTGGGAAAATTGCACACTACCTTTGTGAGGCACACTGCACGTCCCCACTCACAAGCAGAGAGTGTAGGAAAGAAACTTGTAGTGACAGGAGGGAAATCACCTGACATTAATTATGGAAAATGCCACAAGCAGGATTCATAATCATAAAACTATGACCTGGACACGCATCCCAGGGCGCGCAGGACAGAGTCTTGCCTCATGTTCTTGAGTTCTAAAAGCAAAAGTTCCTTTTCTGTGTCCTTCAGTCGGGACAAGCTCAGCACCGTTCGGCTCCCCTTTAGTCACACACACATGAGAGCCACAATTCACTGCCCCTTATTCAACAGTAAAGTGATTTGTATCCCCACAGCAGCCGAAGCGGATCACTTGGAGCTACACACGCCTGTCAGCAGGATACCCCTGCAGAGCAGGTGTGGTCTTGTAAATGTCTCTCCCCTTCCCCAACCAGCTGTTAGGGGAGAGTTCATTCAGACCCTGCTTGATTTAGATGCTGGAGGGATTAGCAGAACTGCCGAAGTGCCTAACTCCCATTGACGTCACTGGCTGTTAGGTGCCTAATGGGATTTTCAAAAGTGCCAAGGCACGATCTGCTTCTAATGCAGACCCTAGATCCACAGGTGTCAATTTACAGCAGCTGGACGTCTGACTCCTGGTGCTACATATGCAGTGCATCGTAACATAGCTGTGGGTGGCCCACTGGGCAAGCAAGGGACCGTCTTGTTGTGGCTCATTCTAGCAGATAGGGGTCAATTGCCTGACCCAACTAGCACTAATGGCAGCTACAGCTGTCAGCCCAGAGAGTGAACAGACATAGCGGGGAGCTAACCTCTCTCTCAGCCCTAGGGATGGTCTGTCCTGAATAAGGCCGAGTCACAGGAGTTAGGGAAGTTTGCTTGGATTTTATGCTGGCCTCGTCTACCAGGACATTTATTGTCTGGGCAATATATTAGGAACTAATTAAACTGTGACAGAGAGAGAGGAGACAATAGAATTTTTCAGTGGGTGTTTGACCTTTGAGAAAGGTAGAGGGCTTCATGGAAAGGGCAGTTGTGGGCAGTACGCACAAGTAAAGGAGAGGTCCCTGAAACCACGGACTTCCCAACTTTACAATCAACACAGTGCTCTTAAGTAGCTTGAAGTCATTGTGGCATATTAACCTAAGAGAAAATGAGAGCGCTGTGGCGGAAAGGTCATCTGATTCAACAATGGAGGACTTCAGACCTTTAGGACAAAACTTTCTAATCTGTACCATTAAAGGGCACTGCAGCAGGGACTGGGAACTATTTGAAAAAGAAATTTCCCCAGTGTGGAAAGTAATACAAATCACACCGAAGAATTACTGACACCGCAGCTGACCTAGCAGTGTTAACTTGGGGTTTCTCTCAACTTTCCCCAGGCAAAGCCAGCAGTCTCGAAGTGTTACTGAGCTTGTGGGAATCTTTCACGGTTGCTACCCAAGGTGCACCTGCTCTTATAGAATGGCAGGGCTATTAATCCAGTGTCTTTAACCAGTGCACCACGAACTCTGCTGTGAGAAGGGTTCCTGAAGAAACAGTTCCTCAGCATTGATGCAGTGAGCCAGAAATCTAGAATTATTTACATTAAAATGCAACTTCTTGAATGCATCAAATGTGGAAATGAAAGGTACACTGAGTGCAGCAGCCTCTGTGTTAGTTGAATACTACCTGTCCCTTATGGGGAAGACCTAAGAGACGGAGTGGGATTGTGAGAGAAACACATTTGCTGGCAGTTTCTGCTAAAATGATCAGCCATCAAACAGCTGATGAGGTGGATATTGAATGGCCATCGGTAGGTTTCAGAATTATCACCCCCGTGCGAACTGAGGTATTTTCCTCCTCTTCACATTTGCAGGTGTATCTTCACAATCACAAGAAACTTTTTAAAAATGGAAGCTTACATCAGGCAGCACCGTTCCAAAGCGACAGCAATGGCTGCTAATTGTGGAATACACGGGCCTAGCATTTCCCGAGTTCCACCGTCACTATTTTAAATGATTTCAACAGCAGCACTATGGGCTTGTCTGCATGACACCAGGTATGCAACATGGCAACAGTGTGACGTATGCTCAAGCAGCTGTACTCGCGTGGCGTAGCCTGAGTGAGACCGACCACTCTTCAAAACAACATGGGCATTATTCAGAGTCATTGGATTAGCACCACACAGTCTTTGGATTATCTGCAGATGAGTTGTAATTCTGCATCCCCTCTGCAATATTAGCTCAAGTTTAAAGCACCACGTACCTTGAATGAGAGCTTTGTGTGTATGTGGACAAGCATTACATCAGAGGTAAAATCAGAGATATAACTTGAGCTTTCCACGCTATGAAGACACACCCTATGATGGGGTAGGCAATAATTTTTGAAGGGAGGGGCACTTCATGAATTTCAGGTGTGGTTGTGGGCTGCCCCAGAAGGGGTGGAGCCTCAGTCAGAAGGGGCGGGGCCAGGAGACTTCATGTGCTCCCCCACCCACAGACCCTGATTGGCCTGGGGCAGGGGAGTGCATGAAATCTTTGTCTCTCTCCCCCACCCTGCCAGGGGCGCATGGTGCCCAGTGAAAACCGCCATCTGTTTTGAATAGCTGACAGTTCCCTCTGGTGCTGCATGCCCCTGGCAAGGGGAGGAGACTTTGTGCACTTCCCTGTCCCCAGGGCTTGATTGGCCTGGGGGTGGGGAAGTGGCAGAGCGGTCACAGGCCAGATCAAAGGGCTTGGTGGACCTGATCTAGCCCGTGGAGGATGTTTTGCCCACCCCTGGAGTACAGTGTCAGGGAGGGGGTTGTAACCTGGGGCAGGAGTGCAGGAAGGGGGTGTGCAGGGATTTGGGCTGTGGCCAGGGATAGTGGATTGGGGTGCAAGGTCTGGGAGGGGGTTGTGAGCTGAGGAGGGGCGTAGGAGGGGAAGCAGTGTCTGGGGAGATGTGTGGGGGCTGGAGCAGGGGTGCAGACAGCTTGGGTTCCATGGAGTAAGGGGGCAGAGGGCTGGGGGATGGAGGGGCTGGGGTGCCAAAGGCAGGCTCTGGCTGAGAGACCTTATCTGGGTGTCTCCCAACCAGCAGCCCAGCATGTTTCTTAACTAGCGTCCCTGCCTTCCATGCCCCTGTACCGCTCACTGGGGATGAGGCGGGAGGAGCACTTCACATACTGCCTGTCTTACAAACAGGCAGCTGCTATTGGCCAGAAGCTGGCCAATGGGAGCTACGGGGGACGGGAGCAATGTGAGAAGCCTCTGACCTCTCCCTCCAAGCTCTGAGCATTCACAGAAGCACATGGGTCTGCAGCAGCTGGCTTCACTGAGTGCTGAGCGGGGGTGAGGCTGGCAGGGAGCCAACAGACTCTCTCAGGTTTGATCCGGCAGGTAGGTGAGCCAAAGCCGGCCTACTGATCATATTTTGCCCAGCCCTGCTCTGCCCTATGAGCTTGCTTGGTCCCTGATGTGGCATAGTTTGGCCAGAACTTTCTAGGCTGATCACCAGCTTTTCAGATGTTCATAGTAGTAACCCTGAGATGCCCTATGTGCAAACTACTGGGTGAGAAGAGCTTTTGAGGCTCTGGCCAGAAGTGTTGCATTAACTTCTGGGGCAGGAATAGACTCTTTCTCTGAGAATGTTTGAGTCATCAGGTACGTCTCTACACTATGCAGCTTTTAGTGACAAGGCTGCGTTGACACAGCTCTGTGGCTAAAGTTGGTGTGTGCGAATGCTGTTTGTTGGTACTTTGACTGACAAAATATTTCTACCTCCACCAAGCAGGCTTTGCTTTGTTTCTGCCAACAAAACAGCATTCTCATGTGCATTTTGCCGGGGCCAAACTTTGTCATTCATGAGATGAGGAGGGGTGTTAAACACCCGTGAACAACAAAAGTTTTGTCGAACAAGTGCAAGTGTAGACACAGCCTTAGGGAAGATTTTCACCATGTCAAATATCCCTGTTGATAAAGATCATTAACTGTACTCCTACTTTGAACTGCCAGATATTTGCTTTCCCACCTGTGTCTTTAGAGTTGGCAATGTTGTGAACCCCCTTGAATTACCACAGGCATTTATTTAAAAAAGATTCTTCTAAAAAATAAGACGCTTATAACTGAACTAGATTAATAAGAATGGCAACATCACTTGATTATTGAAGCAAACGAACCATTTTCTGATGCAGGCACCTACATTCATCTCTCTTGCAAGTGCTTCCCAAGTGAATAATGTGGCATTCTGTCTAATGTTTTGCCTTGACAAGGGCTCACAAAGTATTACCGAACTTACAGAAAATAAAATAATCACTGGAGTGAGGAAAAATGGCTCATTCCCAGCCTGCTGAGAGCATTACACGCCTGGCTCAGCTGATCGCTGTGGAAATGAACCATCATTATGTATTTTGAGGGCATTGTTAACAAGACACTCTCTAGGTTGCTAATGACCAGTCTAGGACTTTCTGTTTTAGATGATGGCCTTAGTATGCAAAAGGCTGTCCGAGGAACTATGCCCTGAACTGGGGGACTTGGCCCCCTCCAAACAAGATGTCCTATGTTCCTACTGCATTCGCTGGTGTACCTGAAAGGAGAATTTGGCCCAGCGTTTTCAAAGGAAACCACTAAAGCAAACACCCTCCGAAGTAAGAATTTCTAATACACACGAGGCTCCCTTTTTGCCATCAGACAATAAAAGCAGCAGTTCTCAAAGTGTAGGGCGGGACCCCTGCATGGGTCACAGTGCCATTTTAATGGGGTCACCAGGGATGGCTTAGAGTTGCTGGGGCCTGCAGCCAAAACGGAAGCTGAAGCCCGACTACCTGGTGCCAACCCTGGATAGCAGGGCTAGGAGACAGGCCTCCTGCCTGGGGCTGAAGCCCTGGGGCTTTGGCCTCTCTCTCTGGGATGGTGGGACTCAGGCTTTGGTCCTCCTATGGGCAGTGGGTGAACGCCCAGCTTGGAGGAGCTAGACCCCACCCAGCCCCGCCCCTTCTGCTGAAGTCCTCCCCCTTCCCGGCCTACCGGAGTCCAGTCCCCACTGTGGCTGCTGGCACCTGGCCAGCATCCCCAGCCTCCTCTCCCATTGTGGCCTCCGGCCCAAGCTAACCCCCCCAGTCTCCCCTCCCTGACCCAACAGTGCCGCACAGCATGGCTGTAGCCTCCCCAGGCTGTACTGCCCAGCCCAGCCCGACCTCTGTCTGGCAGTCCCTGGCCCTACCAAGCCTCCACCCCAGCCCTGGACAGATGGCACGACTAGTATGCCCCCAGAACTGGGAGGATGGGCCATGTGGGTGGCATGGCCCCAGCTGGCCTGCTGCAGGGACATGGGAACAGCAGGCAGAAGGGAGCCTGGCCTGGAGGAGGAGCATGGGTGGGGACATGCCAAGCAGTTTGGGAAAGCAGAGCCTTCCTGTGGCTATGATATGGGTCCTCCCTTCTGGAGCAGTGTCATGATTTTTGTTGTCAGAAGGGGGTGGTGATGCAATGAGGTTAGAGAGCCCCTGCATCAGAGTATTACAGCTGGGTGTTCTTCCACATAACATCCCACATAACCCTAACATTGTTGTCTTAGCCCCTCCTTCCTTTTTTGCACTGGACGATAACGTTTCTCCAGGTCCCTTGCATTCTGCCTCCTCCGCCTGCCTTTCTGCCTGTCCAGAGCCACTTCCTCACCCCCCCTCACTCCATTCTGCAGATCTCTCTTAGCAGCTGATTGTTCACTCCCCGGGAGCCTTATTCCTCATCGCTTTGACCGCTCTCCCGATTTTCATTAATGGTGACATCCATCCCCATGTTTATTTCATCTGTTCAATCTCCTCTATTGTTCTGGGCTTCTCCTCTGGTTCACGCTGTCAGACTGTTGACACTTCCATCTTCTTAGTCATGGTTTCACATTAGTGCTCCTAGTGCTCCCTCTGCCTCAGTCTAAGCACATTTATGCCACAGAACTTTAAACAGAGTAAACGAAGCAAATCATTAGAGCCAGGGAAGTCTTCAGGGGCACTGTCTTCATTGACAAGAGGGAGATTCAGCCAGGTTCCTTTGAGAACCACGCTGATGAGCCAATTTGCACTATGTAGGTGGTATTACAGATCTCAGGGGACTGGGAATAAACATCAAAGGACAATGTAGTTTGTTTAGAGAGCTAGCAAGAGATCTATAGAACTCATTAGTCACTTATTGGTCTGAACAAAGCAAAACACCAATCCTATACGGTACTGAGGAACTTTCTGCAAATCATTAAGGGTACGTCTACACTACAGAGGAAGATCGAAGCTGCCGCTGTCAATCTTCCAGGGTCCAAATTAGCAGGTCTAGTGAAGAAAGCTAATTCGAACTGAGAGGGGTACTCTTGTCAATGCCACTAACCCTGCTTTCAGGAGGAGTAAGGAAAGTGAAAGGGAGAGTGTTCTCCCTTCACCTTCCTGCACTGCAGACAGCACCAAAAACCAAAGGAAGCTATTTCGACTTCAGCTATACAATTAATGTAGCTGCAGTTGCATATCTTCATTCAGCCTTGTCCCTACTCAGCCTTGTCCCTTCATTCAGCCTTGACATACTCTCAGTGCCTACAACTCCCAGCGACGTCTGGTGGAGCACTTGTAAAGCGTACCTCTTGCAGCTTGATTTGTGTGCAACGTACCTTTAAATCAAGAGAAGTCCCTGCTACAAATGCAGCTGCCATTTTAAGCTCAGAGGGAGCCAGTTAGAGGAGAGGCAAACACAGCATGCTCTCTCTCATGGGGCTCGTCTAGAATACATCCCTCTTTCAAAAGAGGGATGTAAATTAGGCAGATTGAAAGTGCAAATGAAGAGCAGATTTAAATATCCCGCGCTTCATTTGCATATTTGTGTCTGGTCGCTGTTTCGAAAAATGGCATTTCGAAAGTGAAACCACAGTCTAGACACAGTTCTTTTGAAAAAAAAACCAACCTTTTTTGAAAGATCCCGTACTCCTCCTTTTTCAGGAGTACAGGATCTTTCGAAAAAGGTTTTTTTTTTTTAAAGAACCGAGTTTAGACTGCGGTTTCACTTTCGAAATGCCCTTTTTTGAAACAGCGATCGGACACGAATATGCAAATGAAGCACAGGATATTTAAATCCACATTTCATTTTCACTTTCGAACTGCCTAATTTACATCCCTCTTTCAAAAGAGGGATGTAGTCTAGACAAGCCCATGCAGACTTTATTTTTTTCTCTTCTGTTATAATACTCATATACAGGAAAGGTTATTTAAACTGAAGTTCTCTGCTTGCCCTTGGCATATGGAAAAACATACCTAGTGGGTTTGTGGCACTTGAAGGGTGGTTTCGGGCCTTGATTATAATATTTAGAGCCAGTCCAGCTGGCCTGTTCAGGTAAAACTCCTGGGAGAAGTTGATGTTAACTTGCAATATTGGGCTGTGTATTGGAAATGATTATTGCCCTGTGTAAAAGCACTAGTCGGTGTTCTGATCTATTGCTATTCAGTTATTGTAATAGACTTTACACTGGACTGCTTCTTTGGTAGCTGCTTTCACATCCAGAGAGTCCTAGCTTTTATGGCCAGGAGGGAATATAGTGATTGACGGCCAATTTGCATCTTTGCTAGCCTCTAACTACTTCACAATCTAAACCAGCCGGCTCAGTGCAAGCTACAATATTTGAGGCGCTTCCTTCTGCAATCCCAGGGTCTGAGCCAAAGCTTATTGAAGTTAATGGGAGTTTTTCCAGTAACTTCAGTGGGCTCTGAAAAGGAACTGGAGGGTGAGAAAAATGAATGCAGTGGTCGCACAGCCTCCTCTATGGCTTGCAGGCTCTGAATGGGAAGTTGTCTGCTTATTGCAATAAGGCGGATTTTTTAATAATTTATTTTGAGGACCATATATTCTGCATTTTAATTACAGCTCTTAGACTATAAGGAAATAGCTTGAGCTCCAATTCATCTTGTTTCTCAGCCAGGAAGCTTGTTTTTCATCTATTATAATAATAAATGTACTGCTGATAATGGCGCAGGTGTAATATTGTGTATTGGGTCCGAATGAATTCTGTTTATGCGTTATTGATGTGACCGTTTGCAAATATTTAACAAACAAATTAACAGGCTTGCTTACCCCCTCCCCCTGGTGTTTTGGTTTGAAACCTCAATCTTTTTGACAGCCAAAGCTGGCTGGGATTAGTAATTATTTTTGCTTAAAACATAATATAGTTTTGTCCTCTCTGCTTACAGAAACCATGTGCATAAAGACCATTGGAAGCTTGAATGAAATCCATATCGGAGCATCTTTTTCACCCTTGTAGTCACCTTGACTCTTCCAATCTCACCCGGTGTTTGTCTCGTTTGTGTAGATTTTAAATGTATTCGTGTATATCACCTGTAACAGCTCTGCTGCATAAAGGAGATGTCTGTAAATATTAGTTAATCGATGAGGTGCTGATACATAGTGCTGTTTTTGTTAATCTCTAAGGTGCTACAGGACTACTCATTGTTGCTCAGGGATATGGCATTGTTCTGAGACCTCTGGGGCCCTAAAACTTCTTCTTGTGGTGGAATGAAAATGGCTTTCTCTGTACGTTGAGGTCTTAACATAGGGAGAGCCGCAGTCTTTGTATGGAAAAAGGGGCTAGGGAGGGGATGGATCTTGATGATTCCCTGTTCTGTTCATTCCCTCTGGGGCACCTGGCATAGGCCGCTGTTAGCTGACAGGATACTGAGCTAGATGGACCTTTGGTGTGACCCAGTATGGCCGTTCTTATGCTCTTTCCGGGCCCAGGGCAGGGAGTGCTTGGAAGATAAGGAGTAAGAACTTGAATCCGATTTGAAATTCTCTGGGGAGCCTGTGAAAAGAGCAGAGGACAGGTGTGAGATGCTTGTGGGTACCTTGTGTCGCTAAGGAGATGTGCTGCAGCGTTTGGCACTGGTTGGAGTTTCCTACTAATTGAAGGCGTCACATCCAGATCTATCCGAATGCTGTAGGCAGGTGTGAAGGTGACAAGGCAGGAATAAAGTAGTCCCGGCTTTCGTCTGCTAGGATCAAATGGAGTCTCCTTGCCACTCCTCCTGCACAATCCTTCAGGCCAAAGGGGGCAAGTTCTGAGAGCCTTCTACAGTTGTGGAGCACCTCAAGTCCCACTGCAGATTCATTCAGTCTCCCACCCTTGCATCGCCACTGTGAGACCCCCACAAATCGTCCTTCAGCCCGGGCTTCTCCCTCCAGGTCCCCTGCTTGGTGATGAGAATACTGCAGTAATATACCGAACATTTGCTTTGTCGACTTGGGTTTGTGATTCAGTGCCAGATTCGTTGCCATGAGGGACCGAAAAAAAAAGGAGTAAGTGAATAAGGAAAAACCATACAACACTGCTGTTATCACTGGAACTAATTAGCCCCCAGATCAGCCAAGACCTGGAAATCAGCTCCTATTTTATCCTAGGCATGCTAGTGAGGCATTGTGGGAAATCTTGCACTTCCCCCTTCTTTGCTATATCATCAAATCTTCTTTCCATATGTCACTCCCACCGCCATCGGCAGCATTGAATTAACTCGTCTTTTTTTCCTTCTTAATCTGAAACATTTATGCCCCCAACCTTAGCCGGAGGTCAGGCAGAAGGTAAGCCAAGCTTTCCCAGATGCGTGCATGCTGCTGACTCTCTGATGAATGCTACGCAGCCATCTGGCTCCAGAGGGAAATGGCATAACAAATGAAGCGATGCCTGCGTAAGTGAAATATTGATGAAGAGGATCCTTATTGGACAGAGCGCTAATTACATAAAAGCTGTGTCATCTCAGAGCTGACAAGATCTAATTGCTCTCCAGCTGATTTTTGAAAGGGGTCAGATTAAGAAGCAGATAAAAGGAAACCAACACGGGCTTGTTCCAGGAACAGATCTTGCTAAATCGCCCTTCCAACTACACATAGATTTGTGATGCTTTTCTCCGGGGGATGGGGACAAAGAAGGAGAGGTTTGGTGCCTTGTGTTGTCTGCCAAACAGCACTGCGAGGAGCGTGCTAGAAATGCTGCTAAGACAGGTTAACAGCTGTTTGTGAGAGGAGGTGGGATGTATAATCTTAGCTCAGGCCAGGAACTCTCGAGTTCCAGTCCTCACTCTGACTCCGACGCCCACCCCAGCTGTGGGCAGATCACTAATAGTCACTCTACATCTCGTTTTCCCCAGTTGTAAAAGGGGATAATAATAATAACAAGCTACTTCCCAGAGGTGTTGTGGGGGTTGGTTAGGGAGGAGGTGTGTAGAAGGGTGCTGCTGCAAGAGCTGCTAATTAGCCCCTGCTCTGTCAGCTCCAGGAGAACAGATCAGGGCTGATGAAAAAGGCTGATGCCGGCTGCAGCTGGACTAGCCAAGGGCTACAAAGGCTGGGAAGGAGCTAGAATTGTCAGGCAGGAGGGAGCTGGAAGCCTCCTAGCTGATGAGTGATTCCCTCTGTAAGGGGAGAAAACTATATATTGGCTGTATATAGTTTGGCACTGTAGTGGGACAAGCTAAGGTGATATGGGTGTATTACAGCCCTGAGGTCTCACTAAGCCTGATTTGGGAGCATAACAGATGCCCAGGAGGGGGGGCTTTGTGTATTCTGTTACAAGTAGATGGTACCTAGCACAAGAATGAGGGCAGAAGGCACAGGGAGCCTTCATCTTCCACCTGTGCCAGCAATGTGTACATAGGCCCGACAGTGCTCCCATTGACCTCCACTGGAGTTGAGGGAGCTTAGTGCAGCTAGGAATCAGGCCCCGTGAGTGTAACAGCATCTGCCTACCGCATGGCAAGCGGGTGGTGTGGGGCCATGACCCACCCTTCCCTGCACCAGGCAGGATGTGCAGCAGTGCATGTTGTACAAAACGAGTACATCACAATGGTTGTGCTTTCCTTGTGCTCCTGCAGGTAGCGTCCTTCCAGGAGTTCCCTTTGGGGTAGGCTGGGGGCTGTGCAGATACAATCGAGCCCTTCATGTTTGCATGAAGCTCTTTGAAGATGAAAAGCCTAAGGACAGCGGTTCCCAACCGCTGGTTCACGGACCCCTGCCAGACGGGCCACAGCACACTGCCGGGCTACGGCCCCAGCGGCTAATGAGCCCCGCCCACTGGGGTTCCGCAGAAGGTGCATGCCTGCATGCGCACAAAAAAATTCTCTTCCCGCCCAGTTCCCCACACAGCAACAGGCCGAGTGGCACGGCAGGCAGCCCCACCATGGTTCCAGTTCCAGTGGCCACTAGGCTGACAGGGCCTCGTGATGGGCGGCTCTGGTGCTTGGCCAGGGCCAAGTACCACGTGGAGGGTGGCTGCCCTTGTCACCGGGGCCAAGTGCTGCTTGGAGGGCGGCTGCCCCAGTAAGCCTGTTCTCCTCCCACCCACTCGGTGGGAGCCTCCCTCTGGCCTCCAGCTGCTCCCAGCCAGTGTGCACATGCAGGGACCTGCTGCCGCCTGGCCGCACTGAGCCTTGGGCGCTTTATCCTTCTTGGGGGCTTCTCATGCATTGGAAGCAAGGGAAATCAAGGTTCAAGGAATCCAAAAAGCAAGTCACTTCCTTGATTTTGACATGCATTGTACATTTATTTTTATTATCCCAACATCTGCATTTTGTATATTTGAAGAGCTCCTTATTATATTGGCATTACAATTCAAGAATTCACCATCTTTATTCCTCTGATGAAGTCCACATGACTACCCCAGCTCTGTCAGCCGGTCCACAAAGCTGTCACTCATTTAAGTATGCGTGCCGCGGTTTCATTTTTCTCCCTGGCCGGATGCTGCTGATGTGAAGGTTAAGAGCCCACTGCCTCATCCCGTGCCATCATTACTATTTTTTAACAAGAAAGCACTGTCCATATTTTTGGTTATGTTTTGCAATTCTTGAATACTACTTTGAGGGGGAATAATAATAAAAAAAAAATCTGTTACAATGACATGTATTGTGTGTGCACAGGTGCAATGTAAAATAACATGCGACTGCTTAAAATTAATTACAATATTGAATATGTAAATAAGCAAATACATTAATTACCATAATAAATATGCAAATATTTCTGTGCCGGTCTGCCAAAAGTTTTTAAATGAGTTTGCCAGTCCACAGTATAAGAGATTAGGAACTGCTGCCCTAGCGATCACATATTATGTATTAGCTGCTAGCAAGTTTTGCAGACACATCTCTTGCTGTTGAAAGTCCTGTAACTTCCCACAAGCAATTAAAAACCCTAGCTGAAACAGAGCTGCAACTCTTGGATCCCTTCTGAAGGTGTGTGAAAGATAGAAAAGTGCAGTTTGTTAAACCTAGGAACCTAGGGTGTGTCTAGACTACAGGGTTTTGTTGACAAAAGTGGACCTGCGTCTACACTACTGCCGAGTTCTGTTGACATAACGTCAACAGAACTCAGCAGTTTTGTTGATGGCTGTAAACCTCATTCTATGAGGAATAATGCCTTTTGTCGACAGAGTTCTGTCGACAGAAGGTGTTCTTGCATCTACACTGTCCTTTGTGTCTACACTGTCATGTTGACAAAGTGGCTTGCTTTGTTGACAGAACTGGATGTATTCTAGATGCTCTTTGTCGACAGAAGTTTTGTCTGTTGACAAAAGCCTGTAGTCTAGACATACCCCTAGGCTACGTCTACACTGGCCCCTTTTCCGGAAGGGGCATGTTAATTTCAGCGATCGTAATAGGGAAATCCGTGGGGGATTTAAATATCCCTCGCGGCATTTAAATAAAAATGTCCGCCGCTTTTTTCCGGCTTTTCTAAAAGCCGGAAAAGAGCGTCTACACTGGCCCCGATCCTCCGGAAAAAGCGCCCTTTTCCGGAGGATCTTATTCCTACTTCAAAGTAGGAATAAGATCCTCCGGAAAAGGACGCTTTTTCCGGAGGATCGGGGCCAGTGTAGACGCTCTTTTCCGGCTTTTCTAAAAGCCGGAAAAAAGCTGCGGACATTTTTATTTAAATGCCGCGGGGGATATTTAAATCCCCCGCGGATTTCCCTATTATGATCGCTGAAATTAACATGCCCCTTCTGGAAAAGGGGCCAGTGTAGATGTAGCCCTAGTGACACTGCAGAATGGTGTGGGAATCTGGGCTTTCAGTTCCTACTTTCACTAAGGACTTTAATAAGAGGCTTCTTACGAGAGGGCAGAGGCAGAGGGTGGGTTTACCAGGTATAAAGTTACTAGCCTTTGGCTAAAGCCAGAAAGCCAGAAAACTGCTCTTGCTCCTGGTCTCTGATCTTCCGCTGATGTGAACGTATTGAGGGACATGCCAGGAGTAGCCTGTGGTGTGCCAGGCACGTCTGCTGCACCTGACTTCCAGCAAAGCATCATGGGATTTACACGCGCTGTAGGAACCAAAGCAAAAGCCTGTGTTCTGCAGGAAGTCAAACTAGAAGATCATAATGGTCTCTGCTGGCCCACAGATCTGCAACTCTAGGAGGAAAGTGTGGTATGGAAAAGCTGGAAACCACCTGCCTTAAACCTCTTACAATGAGAGGAAGAGGATGTTTGTTTTAAACATGGTGAGTCACTGGCATCCTACATCCCTGGGTATCTACCCATGCAGAAGTGTAAGGTGAAATCCTGGCCCCATTGAAGCCAGTAGCCAAGGTCTCCTGACTTCAGTGGGACTGGGATGTTATCGCGAGATGCTATAGACGGTGTTTTAGCACAGCTAATTATAAGAGGCCTAGCTTGTTTCCCGTTTAATTTATGGGAAGATGAATAGGTTCTTATCATACAATACATTTAATTCTGGTTTGGCCTGATTTACGGAGTGATGTGAACTTTATGGGGAGCTTTTAATTCAGTAGGATGAAGTGTGATCAAGGAGCTGATACATTTGATTCCAAAGGTGATGCATCAATTTCAGTGTGAACTGCATCAAATGTACCAGGCGGTGTATGTGTTCCAGCGTGTGATAGATGGGTGAGAGCAATGCCAAGTTATTTTGAGGGCTGCCTCCATACAATTTCTCTTGTTTGCCAAAACGTCTCCCGGCAGAAGAAAGTGGCCTCAGTGGCTGCTGTTTAATTAAACTCTGTAGGACCTTTTGCAAATGTATTGGATTCTAAAATGGCTCTGACTGGATTTTCCATCCAAGTCTACTCAAAATGATGGCCATCCACAACTCCCTCCTCAAACCTGGGGAGGCCAGGGCAGGTGCCACCTAACATACAGCACCTGTCACGACAACAGTAAGAATGTTTGGTATCATCGCTTTGATTCAAAAAGACGCAAACACATTTTTAACATTGTGGCCCCAGTCCTGCGCCCATTCACGTCAGTGGCAAAGCTCTTCATATGTCAGTGGGAGCAAGAACAATCCATACAGCTTGGAGAATGCTTTCTCCAACACTGAAACGCAGCCACCTCTGAGGAGGACTGACAGAGGCAGGGTTTTCACGGCTGTTGTCAAAGAGTTTTCGTGAATGTTAGAAGAGAGCTCAGACAGCACATTACAAACGTGGGGCAATAGAAGCTGAGGCCTCATAAAATAAAGTGTTGCAGCAGAAGCTAAGATCAACTGATGCACTTTCACCAGTGTCCGTCAAGGTAAGGTTCCCTCAAAGCTGCGCAGCCAAGGAGCTACCTGCCTAGGGGAGGGGACTGTCTCTACGGACTGGGAGAGACACGGTGCTCTGTCTTCAGCAGGGAGCTGCTGCTGGCACTGAGGACGAAGTGCCCCTCCTCCAGCCAGGCAGCTCCATGCATGAGTCCTGAGCTCCTGGCTGGGCAGGGCTCATTAAGCAGCTGCAGCCACGCAGCTTAGAGGGAACCTTGCGCTGAGGTGTGCTCAACGGGTATTCCCAGTGTGAAGCTCTGGGACTCGCTCCCCTGGAGATCTGACAGAGCCCAATCTAGTGTCCTATAAGAGGCAGCATAAAGTCCAGATTCCTTTCAGGGATGGGGCAGATCATTACTGTGGTTGGGAGGCAGGATGAGCCAGGGGTCAGAGTGACGTGGGATCTTATAGAATCATGGGTCTTGGGACATTGAGATTTCCTGTCTGACTTTGGACAAGTCACTGAGGCCTTGATCCTTAAAAGTATGTAGGTGTCCAATTCCTGTATTGATTTCTCTGGGGTTCTATGCCATAGTCCCTCTGTCTCAGCTCCAGCCTGTGAGAGGGATAATAGCACTTCCCTTCATCGCAAGGGTCTTGGGGGGAGAGTACAGATGTTAAAGGAGCAGATGGTGCTCTGTGTGGAAGTGCCTAAAACGGAAACTCTATCTGTCTCATTTGAGGAAACTAACAACTATCTGTCTCATTTGAGGAAACTAACAACAGTTGGACTAATCTGGACTAGTCTATTCAAACAGACTTGTGTGCATAGCAGCTGCCGGGGGCACAGCAGGAACTTGACCTGATGAGAATTAGCATCACTCTGAACTATGCAGGGAAAGCTCATGCCCTGGCTTTTAGGCCTGATTTTCAGAGGTGCTGAGGCAGAAGGCGAACAGAGGCTGCAAAAAGCATTCTTCCCGCATCTCTATAGTCCCATGCGGGAACTAAACTCAGGGATTCTACTGGGCTAACTCCACCTGCCTGGGGTGCTCTGTGTGGCCTACACAACACACTGACCCCCAGTGCTCCCTCAAGTTTGAACCCAAACCCTCTTCCTACCCACACATAGCTCAGTCAGCCTCTGGTCTGCAATCACTCAGGACTGGACCCTGTTTGGGGGTGAGGGGTGGGAGCATGAGTCTCACTGTGATTTAGAGCCAAGCCTTGCCATTTTGCAGTGTGGAGGCAGCTCTGGCTGTACTCCCGAGTCAGAAGATCTGCACAGTGCTGTACGGCTGCATTAGCAGGGCTGTGAGCTCTGGGCCGAGCAGTTGTCACCCCAGTGCACTCAGAGCAGTGTAGACACTCAAGCAGAGATTTGGAAACACCAAGTCTGATAGCAGGGTTTACAGTGCAATTTAGACAACCCTTCTCTGGGGGGGGAGGGAAGGTGGGGAGAGGTATGTGTGTGTGTGAAGAGCTGATGTAAGAGCTGCACCATTCTCATCGGGTCATCTCTTACACTCTCTCCAGCCAGGCATAAGGGCCTGCACTTGTTCCTACTGGAACCAGCCCCACTGGAACCAGCCCCATAACGTCTATGACGAGCATCAGGCACAACAGACATGGCACCACAGGTGCCAGGCTCTGGAAAACCAGCTCACACCTGCCCCTTTGTGTTAAGGCAGAAAAGAGAGCCTGTAGTGGGATGATGATGGGGTCTGACTACAAGAATAGTGGTAAGTAATTACTCTTCTTCACTCCTCTTTTCACTGCCACAACCTTTATTAAGTGAAGGTAAAAGCAGCTCTTTAGCAGAGATGGGGGGCAGATAGCTTACAATACCATCCTCCCGAAGCCTCATCTGAGGACATTATGGGTACATCTACACAGCAGCGTTATTTCAGAATAACGTGGGTTATTCTGAAATAACACAGTGTGCGTCTACATGACAAGCCTTTATTTTGAAATACTGTCAAGCTGGAGAACTTCTTACTTCAACTCCTGTAACCCTCATTTTTCGAGGAGTAAGGGAAGTCCAAGGAAGAGTGTTCTTCCTTCGACTTCCTGCTGTGTAGACAGTGCCAAAAGCCGAGTTACGGTACTTCAAATTCAGCTATGCAATGAACATAGCTGAAGTTGCTTATCTTAATTCGACCTCATCCCATAGTGTAGACGTACCCTAAGTTATTAGTTTTCAAAGCAGAGAACAGATCGTGAATGGTCACTTGCAAAAGCCATTTGGAATCCTGCAGGAAATGGTGTATGGTATTTTCTCTCCGAGAGCTTGATATGGCTCCAATGTGTCCACTTTGAACAAAACTGGTGGTGAAGTCCTTGGTGGAGGGGAGTTTAAGTTCTAGACACAATTCATCACATTTAATTCAATGAGAGGGATCTATTCAAGCTCTGTTTACTACTTGCTCTGGAGGCTCTAATCCATTGGGACGGTTGAATATTTTCCATCAATAAGTCATTTCCACGGGGAATGGCTTCTTTGAGCGAATTGTCGGCTTTCCTGGAATAATTGTCAATGGTTTGTCAGAAAACTGAAAACCTCCTGAAACAGAAACCTTTCAGGTTTTGGTTTTCTGTGAAAGGCCTGTTAGAGAAAGGGGGAACAGCTACTCTGAACGCCGTACAACTGGCTTTTCATTGTAGTGGGATGTTTTGAACATCAGAGTTCTCGGGAGGTGTCTACGGGAAACATAAGAACTGATAAAAAGGTGATGGGTCAAACACACTTTAACAATAGTAAACACTAGACAAACCCCCTTTGCTTAACCAAAATGATTGCTAGCGCCTACCAGTACTTATTTTTAGGAGCCATCTCATCAACCACTTCTCACTGAGGCCAGGATGACTTGGGAAATGATGCCTTATGGCTGGCTTGAGGAATTTCCAGTCCCACCCCTTTGTGCTGCCCAGCTGCCTCCGGAAAGAGAGATTTAGGCTATTCAGGATCACTTGGCTGAATCTTATCATTTCTTCCTCTGAGCCACATCATCAGAGAATCCAGTAGCCTTGTGGATTTCCACACTGTCATTAGGCACCTGTGGCTAGCTTGTGCCAGCTGACCCAGGCTCCTGGGGGCTGTTTAATTGTGGTGTGGGCTTTCAGACTTGGGCTAGATCCTCTCACCTCTCCAGGTTCTAGAGCAGGGGTGGGCAATAATTTTGATGGGTGGGGGCACTCCAAGAATTTGGAAGGTGATCAAGGACTACACTCTTCCATAATATTAATGGAGGGTGGTACGCCATCTGGGATGGACGCTGGGTACAGAAGGGAGCTTGCAGTAAAGGATTGGGGTGCAGCAGGTGGTCTGGGGCCTGGTTAAGAGTTTGGGTGAAGGAGGTGCTTGTGAACTGGGGCAGGGAACTGGGGTGCAGGAGGGGGAGCAGGGGTTTGGGTAGTGATTTAGAACAGGAGGGGGTTATGACCTGGGACAGGGGACTGGGGTACAGAAGGAAGAGCAGGGGTTTGGATTGTGACCTGGGACAAGGGATTGGGGTGCAGAGTAATGGGTATGAGGAGGGGGGCAGAGGTTTTGGGTTATGTGGAGTAGGGGTGCAAAAGAGGGGGCAGAGACTTGGGGGGAAGGAGAGGCTAGGGTGCCAGAGGCAGGCTTTGGCTGGGAGACTTACCTGGTCACTCCCAGCCAGCAGCTCAACAGGTTTCTCAGGCAGACTCCCTGCCTGACCCACCTCCACATGGACTGCTGGGGCCATGTGGGTCTTTGAATAGCTGCAAGACTGAAGGGAGGGGGGAGTGGTGCTTTGTGCACTGCCTATTCTTCAGACAGACCGCTCCCATTGGCCAGTTTCTGGGGGCGGGGCAGCGCATTAAGCTTCTCCTCCCTCCTCTGGGCTCGCAGCTGTTCAAAGACAAACAGGGACCCACAGCTGCTTTTCTGAATGGTGTGCGGGGGCAGGGCAGGCAGGAAGCCTGCCTGAGGTTCCCCGCTGAGTCCATGGGCTGGATCCAGCACCTGGGCAGGCCACCGTCTTTTGCCAAGCCCTGCTCTAGGCTTGGAGACTCTTAGTGCGAGTCCGAGTCAGCCAGCAGGGGCCAACCAGCCCAAGCTAGAATGGGCCCACAGCTGTGGGTTTTTAATTGCAGCGTAGACATGTCCTAATTGCAGTGCAGACATACGCTTAGCAGCCCCTTCTGGTTCTAGACCCCACCCGATGAGTCACAGCACACTCTGGCTTCCCCGGTGCGCGTAGGGAGCAGTTAGCACAGAGCTGTGTGGCCAATGGGCAGAGGTGGAGCTGCAGTGCAGCATCTCCAGAGTAGTCACAATAGCTCCGGGAGCTTCATGCCTATGGAAAAAGAGCCCTGTTGTAGAACAAAGTGTGTGATTTATTTCTCCACTTCTTCATTTTGCACAGGAGGCCAAGTGGCCAGGTTATAATGTTGGACAACCCTTTGCACTGAGTGAAATGGGCCGCACAAATCAACCAATCTCTTTAGGATGTTAGCCAGTCTACAGGAATCAAAGCAGCACTGTGGGGCCTTTTCTGGTTGTTTTTCTGGGACAGCCAGGATATGTCTACACTGAGCCTCCCAACCCAGGCAGGCCATCTTGCTAGCACGCACCCTAAAAATAACAGAATGGGGGGGGGGGGGGGAAAGGTGGCGGCTCAGGCAACACTTCACCAGCCCAAGCTACAATGGGCACACAGCTGTTTCAGTAGATTAGTTCATGCCCCACTTGCATGAGGCTAACAGGGCATGGAGTCTTGCTCCCAGCCGCAATGTGGACAAATACCTGTGGGCAAGAGTCTCAACTGGTGGAAATCAACCTCGTTCTCGAAATCAATGCAGCTGGGCTGATTTATGCCATTTGAGAAGCTGGATCCCTAGAAATATGGTCACGTAGTTGCCGTCTAAGGGCGTATCTAGACTATGCTAGACTTTCGAAAGAGGATATGCAAATTCTGCGGGAATTTGCATATCTTCTTTCGAGCTCACTTTCAAAAGCGGCACTTTCAAAAGTGAAAGTAATTAAGACGTGGTTTTGTCGGCGACTCCTTCCGTTTGTCGACAAGCCACTTTTCCTTAAAAATTGAGGTTTACGAGAGTGTTCGCCGACAAAACTGCGTCTTAATTACTGTCACTTCCGAAAGTGCCACTTTCGAAAGTGAGCTCGAAAGAAGAAATGCAAATTCCTGCATAATTTGTATATCCTCTTTTGAAAGTCTAGCGTAGTCTAGATACGCCAATTAGTAATTTATTCAAATTTCTACTGACTTCTTCCCCCTCACAAGACAGTCTTTTAAAATACACTAATAAACTGACCTGTCACTTAACAGAGGTCAAATCATAGAGCGCAGCCACATTGTGAACACAACACAAGTGAATCGTCCTCCCCACCCAGCCACCACTCTGAGCTACCCAACACCTCACAGAAAAGGGTGCTCAGACTTCCAGCTTTCAATTTACAGTCAAACGCTGCCCCGGCTTCTCTGGACCGACAGGTTGCTGTCTGCAGTGATTCCTCTGTGCAGCTGGGGAGTCCTTTCCATGCCAGACGCATGGGTTTTAGCAGGGCTGAGACATGAGACAGGTAGTTACGAGAGGGCTAGAAGTACTCTGAGATGGTCTCCATGAATCGGAAGCACCTCTGAGCCAGAGTGTTTGTTCAAAGTCTAGCTCATGACAAAGTGAGAATAAGTGTAGAAGAATGAAAACCTGTTTGAATAAGCTGATTTCCTTATGCAGCAAATTTCCTATTCACTTCCATGGGAGTTTTGCCAGTGTTGGAAATACAGGATCAGACTTACTAGGTTTATACGAACTGGGTCTTAAGGAAGATATTTGGGTATCTTTGCTACCAGCTGCAAATTCCCTGAGACATGCCGCAGCCATATCCAGCTCAGTTTTAGATTGATCATAGTATTTCCATTTGAGAACTATTTTAAGCCAAAAGTCTTGGCGAGAGCCTCAGCTGGCACAAACTCTTATTATTCTATAGAACTACCCTAATTTACACTGCCAGGGAGTCTGGCCTGGTGTGTTGGAACTTGCACATTTTTAACGTACAGCTCTACATCGCAAACGAAATTGCAATAGAAAATGTATGGACCTAAACTCATAAGTGGTAATTCCATCACCTCAGGATCAATGAAGCAGAATAATATCTGCCCCCTAATAACAGCTTAATAAAATTAATGTCTTCAGCCCTGCCATGAATTACTTTAAAATAGGGTTTGCAGAATAGTAATGCAAACAGTCATTGATTTTTCTTTGAGAAAGTACAGTATTACCAGTTAAATATTGCTCTTCTCATCCTGTAATTGATACCGGACAATGCAGCCAATCTATCGGTTTACTTTAAAGATGGGTGTAAAGAGAAAACTAAGTAGGACCCTTATGATTTTTGAGTAGAGATTAGATAAATGGAAGGGGTATGCAGCAAAAGATGAAAGCTCGTAGGTACATGACACTCCATATCATCCAGATCGGACATGATCCAATTAATAACACATTAGCCCAGGTCTGGTAGTTCAGCTCCATTAATTGAAATAACGTGATTAACTGCATCAGAGGAGAAAGGAAAGACTTAGAAAAATAAAAGTCTGTAGCTTTTTGTCAGCAGCTCGGGATGCATCTCTCAGTGCTTTCACACAGACAAGAATAGTAATAGAGATGTAGCCAAGAAGGTGGGTCCAGGGTGTAGCCTGGGATGTAGCAGACCCATGTTCAACTCCCTGCGCAAACTGCTGGTGTGACCTTGGGTCAGACACTTAGGCATATCTATACTTCCCAGCTTACACTGGGCCGCTGTCACAGCCCTCTTGCAGCCATGTTATGCTGATGGGAGAGAGCTCACCCGTCAACATCATAAAACCAGCTCAACGAGTGGTAGCAGCTTTATCGGCCGGAAAGCATCTCCTGCCGATGTAGTGCTGTGCATGTGACTGTTTATGCCGGCAAAACTCGTGTTGCTCAGAGCAGTGTTTTTTCACACCTCTGAGTGACAAAAGTTTTGCTGATATAAGTACTAGTGAAGACATGACCTTAGTCTTTCTGTGCCTTGGTACCCGCTCTCTGAAATGGGGATAAGCACGCTGCTCCCTCCCTCCCCCCATGGATGAAGTAGGGGTATGGATGCTCAGACACTGCAGTAATGGGGGCTATATAAGTACCTTAGCTAGTGAGACCGGGAAAGTTCTTGGGTTGTTATAGGAGATGATTATTAACTAGAGAGGAGACAATAATACGTGTAGGCTACAACCAAGTCTCCAGGGATTCTATTTGTGTGCGTAAAGAGAAACATATGGAACCTAAAAACTAATAATCAGGGTGAGGCAACTAAAGATAAAGTTAGGTGTCCAGGTGCAATTTACACCTGTATCTTCAAACAACTTGTGCGTGCCAATCTGTGTGTATGCCCTGAGCGGGACTATCACAGCTTTAAGCACATTGGGCTTCAGTGGTGCCCAAAGCAGGTCAGAGATTGATCTGAAACCTGCTTTCTGTACTCCGGTGTTTTTGTTCGATGTTTGCAAATGTAACAACAGTAAGAGATTTTTAAACAAAAGCCCTCATGCGACTTCTTTAAAAGCCCACAGCACAGAGGAGACAAAACCCAGGCAGCCTTCTGACGGCCTCGTTGAAAAACAGAAGATTTCCTAGGCCACAGGATCTCTTCAGCTCTGGGAGCCTTCTCAGCTCTTCCCTGCTATTTGGCAATGCACCCTGAGTGGTTTTTAGTGGAAGCCATCATGCTGCCAGGCCACGGTTTTACATAAACATCCACGTTTTGAGGGGTTAGCTGCCTCATCTCCAGAGCGTTCCAGCCACATTCCCAGGGCCTCACCCTGTTCTCGTCTATGTTGTTGTCAAACAGGTGTAACTCCAGTAAAGTCAATGGAGTTACAATGGACTTTCACCCCTGTATTAAAGAAAGAAGAATTGGGGCCTGTTTTTATTTATATTGCAGTAGCCACGAGGGATGTGAACAACTAGTCACTTTCCCCCTGCTTGCTGCCTCTATCAGAAAGAGGCAGCAGGGGAAGGGAAGAAGAGGGCGTACTTCAACGGCTGCTTGCAGTGTTTCAAAGCAGCATTCCAAGCAGCGCTTTCGCCTTTGAAATGTAACAACAGCCCTAGGCGCCCTATCGACTAATTGAAAAGTCGATGCAAAATGCATCGACTATTCGATTAGTCAATTACTTGATATTTAACATCCCGCGTAGCCACCCAACTGATCTCAGAGCCCTTCTGTTCTAAGTGCTGTATATTAATAGGCCATACCCTGCAGATCTGACTTTCTAAACAGACAAAGCAAACAATGGGGAAACACAGGTAGATGGAGTAGCTATGTTGTGATTGCACATCGGGCCCTTGGCAGCCTGCTGAATCCTAGCCTGGTGCCCTGGCCACTAGTCCACAAGAGGGAATATGGTTTGACTTGCTTGTCCCCGTTTCTTCTGGGCTCTTCAATCCAGTTAGGCCGTTGCTTCTTTAGAATGCGTTAACAGTAGTCCAGACACCGCCAGTCTGTTCTGTTACTTGCAGAATAGGCAAAGAAGAAAGGGGCGGGGGAAGCAATAAATAATGCACATCTGGTGTACTTTACGTTTCCCAGGGTGGCTAAAACAAACCACAGACCATGTGCTGCACAGCTACATTTGGGGAAAGTTGTGGGTTTTTTTTAACATTTAAGTGGACTGTTTACTTTATTTCCTCTTGGCTTATTCTCCATCGGCTCAGTCCTAATTACAACCCAAACATTGGCACTGCAGAGGTTCTCCTCATTAGCTGAGCAAGATACAGGTTGATTCACAAACAATTTGGGGAACAATTTCTGTCTGTGTTTGGCTCTCTCATCATTTGATATTCATTACCAATTTTATAAATAGTTAACGTTTCCGTTTGCATTTTGAGACGGAGGGTCCCGCTTGCCTCTCCTTATTTCAGTTCTTTCTCACAATATTAATGACATCACTGTCTCCTGGTGACATGCTGAAAAGGTTAGTGCTTGTACAAAGTGTTTGGATGTGACTTGTTGTTGGCAGGTTTGGAGCTGGAACTGTCAGGTGAGCCAGCCATCTGACTTCCATTCCCTGGCCCACAGTCACAGTGTCCTGCCTCCTTTAGAAAGCACAAGCCACTGACGTGCTCAGGAGGAGAGTTCTTAGATACATTGCTTTCTGCAGAAAAATGCAGGTTCATCCACATCAAAACTGTTCATGGAGCAGTGTCAGGGTTGATGAAACACTCCACTTGACACAGTCTTTGTTAAAAACTGCTTTCAGTTTGTCGAAACAGGATGTTTTGATATTGGTGAATGAGAAAGTTTCGGGTGTTGAGGCAAAATGACATTTCATTTGGAAATGATAAATTTACACTAAAACACCAGGGAAAGGCCACAATTGACAGTGTTGCACAGTGGTAAGTGTGGGGGCTTTGGGGTTCACAAATGTTTTCAGGATTTCAACTTTTGTGTCCAGTTTCAGGATGGGAAACTATTCTTAAATATGGAAAAAGTCTTGTGAACTGGGAAAACCACTTCCCGCCCAGCCTTGCTCAAGAGCATCAAGTCAATGTCTTCCTCATTATGCTCCTCAGGTGAGGTCTGATCCATATCATACTTTCATTTTCCCACTTCCAGGATGGAAGGTCTGAAAGGGGCAGGGAAAGAGAACCATCTCAGGAAACGCCTCTTGGCTGATTGGCTTGTAGGGATCACTTCAGTAATACATAAAATCTTATTTCCATTTGCAAACCATCCTTTGTCACTTGTTCCTTTTCCTATGGATTCTTTCTCTTTGCCTTGAATTTGCCTGAATTTTGCATGACTCCTGGGATTTCTCTTGCCCTGATGCCTGCCTGCCAGTCTCTTTTCTGCCTCCCCAAAATTGCTGCTCAGATCAAACTTGCTGTCAACAAACTGACTGTGAGTCTCTGCTTTGAAATAGTGTTGAGTGAGGTGAGATGTAGTGTCTCTTCAAGGAGCCACATGCTGACGCAATGGAATGAGGTGCTGCTGACGCGAGGGACTTTATTGGTGTCACCTCTCTGTCTTAGTTATTTCTAGGGTGCTGATGACCCCTGTTTCTATGTGCAACAGGACAGTGTTTCACATGGCCACCCCTGGGACTTACATTGAGATCAGATGGAAAATATAGAGAAAATGCTGAGCTGCTATGCCAATACACTGGCAAAACCCAACTCTGCCTTTTTCCTCTCCCAGCTCAACTGGAGGCAACTATCCTATATCATGTCACTCTCAGTAAAATACTGAGATAAAATATTCCTTCCTGACCCCCGTGGGTTTGCTCAATTTAGCCTCTGAAACATGAGGATTAATAGCACGTGGACATTTAGCCCCACTAGTATTTTCATTTCATTTTTGCTGAGCTATTTCCCTTGAAGGGCCACCATTAATTTGCATGGTTTGAAATGTTAAAATAAGTGCTTTGAAGTAGGGAACGTGTTTTCAATGTAAGTGCGTACTGCAACCAGCACCATGAGGTCCGGATCCCAGCGTAAGGCTATTAGGTGCTACTGCAACTCAAATAGCAGTAAGAGTAAAGTGTCTGATAAAGTCACCTTTAAGTTAGCCAGCGTCTCACAATAGATGCAGAAGGGAGGTTCTTGAACTTCACTTGCTTTCATAAGCGTGTGCAATGCAGAGAGTCCCCTGGCAAATTAAGTCCTGATAGTTTCCCTTGATCATCAAAAATGAGAACATAAAGGATTTAACGAATGTTTTATTGACCAGCTGTGGGGCTTTCATGTCAATATCCAGCCTTCTGGGTCACTTCCATTCATTTAATATTCCTCACTTAAAAAGTGACTCTGTGATTCTTATTTCTGACTCCTTTTTTCTCTGGCTTTACGGCTGCTTTTGTAGTTCTGTCATATCACCTCTAATGTTCTGAATGCAGCTACTGAGGCGAACGTAATCTCTGTGAGGGATAAAGGAACATGCAGTGTAGAGATTAACCCCCTGGCCCCTCCCTAAACTGATAGAGATGGGTATTCTCAGGCATCTAAATTAGAATTATTTGTATTTTGAAATAAGTCAAGGACATGGAGAGGGTAGGATTGTACAGGTAATATCTCTCCCTGAATAAATGAATGAATGCAAGGGAAACCAATCCTATGGCAGCACCAATCCTACCAGCCAAAACTCCCAGAGACATGTAGAGGAGAAAGTTTATTCCTAACTCTAAAAGAGCTACTAATCCACTTGAACCTCATGTACTGAGAAGGGGAAGAGACAGGCGTTTGCTCCTAAGGAGCAGTTCTAGGTTTCTTCCTGGTCTTCTCATCTGGAAGGATCAGACTCCATCCATGTGTGAATTAAACAGAACCTGAAAAAGAGGGTGGGAGAAGATTCATCATTCAAGCAGATTTTTTTTTCTTTTACATGCTGTGCAGTCTCATCTTATCTCTGATCAGAAACTTCAGGGCAGCTTCTTAAAGTGCTGGGGCTGCAGCTGTGAGGTGTGATAGGAAAACTGACTAAGGATTCAATCAGAAATGCACCAAATTATCTCCTCACTTAGGGCCTGCAGCCAGTGAAACCAGTGGCAGCCTTTCCTGTTCACATCAATGGGAGACGGGTAAGACCCTTGGTACTTGTGCAGTTCTGTTAGGATCAGCTCCTCAGTGCAAAAATCATTCTTCTGTGGCCTGATATTAACTATACCTACTGTCTTACTGGGCATTGTCTCCTCTCTCTGGCCCTGAGTATCTCCTGGTTTGCACCCATGCAAGCATGCATTGTGCTAGGTTTGCTTCCCCTCTCCCTTTTGCACCATTGCAACTCCATTGGAGTCACTCTTGATTTATACCAAGAAAACTGAAAGCAGAACTGGGCTCATACCAGTACTAGCTCTGGTGCATTACAAAATTTTTCTACTCTTAACCACAGGAAACAACCAGCTCTTCTTCACTTGTCATGGTCAGGTGCATTTGTGCCAGTGGATAAGTATTTGCAATTAACTGGTTATTCCCTCTTGCTGTTTGTAAGCAAATGTCTCTGCTTTCCCCAAGAATATCTCTCTCTCTGGACTCTTGTACTGCAGGGATGGTTTACATCTCTACCGAGAAAACGAATGGTTATTTTTGCAAGGTGAATGATCGTTACATCTAAGTAAAATATCAGCCTGTCTCTCAGCTGAGCCCTGCATCTCAGAGGAAGCAATGATCTGAAGGAATAATGACAGGCAGGGTGATGCACTAAAGATAATCTGAAAGCCAGATTATTCTGAAAATACATACATAGCTTTTTTTGGTCAGTTGCTGCAATTAAGGCCTGGTGTTATGCTCATGCTTAGGGACACATTTCACATCAGCTGTAGTTCTTCAATGCCTGACCTACACCTGTCTCCAGAACTTCTCTAGAGACACTAGCTCCTGGCCTTTAATTGGAACCTCCTTAAGGAGCAGCCTGCAGCCCATGAAGGAAATTGAGTTAGGCTGAGGCCTTGTCCGTACTTACCCAGAGATCAATGCTCTGGAGATTAACCTTCCAGGGTTCGGTTTAGTGGATTAAGTAAGGACCCGCTAAATCAACTGCTGATGGCATCCCTGTTGACGCCCACATGGAGCTGAGGTCGCTGTTCTCCTGAGCCCTGCCTGCCCCCTTACACAGGGTTGGGGCTGCGGACTGCGTTGTTGTTTGCCCAAGTCCTTCCTGTCTGCTGCCCAACCCTTCCCCCCAAATCGGTTAAACTCACAACACTCAGCAGAGCAATGCCTAAATATCTTTTAAAACCCCATTTTGCTGAACAGGAATGTTTCACCAACTTGGGTCCTCAGTCAATTTTGAATATTGAATTTAAAGTACTTTTAAAGGCTCATATCTGAGTCCCCTGCCAGATGGTGTGGTTTTACAATCACATTTTCCTGTGGGTTTGTTCTTCAATTACTTTTCCTCTCATCTTTTCATGTGTGAAACATCCAAGCAAACAACACAGGGAACCGCCTAGCCAGGACCCTGATCCAAAGCTCACTGAGGCCAATACACAAACTCAATGGGCTTTGGACGCAGGCTGTAAAAGCACAATCAGTCATATGCTTCTACATGTGAGTAATTTGTGTGTGTATAGATACATATATCTTTTTAAAGAAGTCTATATTTTCCTGATTTAGTCTGGGTTTGCATTCGATTCAGTTTTTGGGAAGTATTTTACACTTCAGTGTAGTTACAAATTTAGTGAAGGCCAGAAGAGCAATGATAAAAAATATTGGTAGGACTTGCTTGGGCAGTAATAGCTAATTACAGTGAGCAATCAATCATTTAATGGAGCCACATGGGGTGGCTTGACTGATACTTGTATGAGTTCTTGTTGACTTCCTATCAAGATTTGAATTGGGACCCTTTTGCCTCTAAACAGCAGCTCTGTTAGGTGAGATAAAACACCACTCAGGGTTGGCTCTGGTCAGCCAGCGCCAGGCTGAGCCTGTCTCAGCTAGGAGCTGCTCTTTGCCTTTACATATGACCTTTTTTGTTACTGCCAGAACAGGAGAACTGATGTAACTATGCAAGAACACACTTTATTCTGCTTCCTATGTCATCCACACAATTCAGTCAGACACTTAATCAGTACAGCAGAACACCACTAGTCGTCACCTACACCCCCAGCTCAAACCCCTCCAGTGCATCATTGACTATCTACAGCCTATCCTGGAAAACGATCCCTCACTCTCACAGGCCCTGGGAGACAGGCAAGTCCTTGCCTACAGACAACCCCCGAACCTGAAGCAAATTCTTTCCAGCAATCACACGTCACACTTCAAACTCACTCACCCAGGAACCTACCCCTTCAGTAAACCTCTTTGCCAACTCTGTCCACACATCTATACTAGCAACACCATCACAGAAACCTAACCACACAAACCACATCATCAGGGGCTCATGCAGCTTCACATTTTCTAATGTGATCTATGCCATCAAGTGCCAGCAATGCCCCTCTGCCATGTATATTGGCCAAACTGGACAGTGTTGATGACAAAGGATTAATGGACACAAAACAGATATTAGAAATGGTAACAAATAGAAACCTGTAGGGGAACATTTTAACTTCCCTGGGCACTCATTAATGGACTTACAAGTAGCCATTCTTCTACAAAGGATTTTCCTATGCCAACTACAGTGAGAGAGCACAGAGTTGACCTTCATATGCAAGGTCAACACTGTCTCCTTTGGCCTGAACAAAGACTTGAACTGGTTAATATATTAGTCTCAGCTTGACAAAGCCCTGGCCAGGTTGATTTAGTTGGAATCGGTTCTGCCTAGAGCAGGGGGCTGGACTTGATGACCTTCTGAGTTCTCTTCCAGTTCTATGGTTCTATGATTCTATGATTCTAAAACCAGCGTTCCTTACATTCAACACCCTATTGACATAAAAAACTAAGTATGGGACACTACCAGCCCACTCAATTAGCTTCATTAGCACCAGCACTACAATTGACAGGTACTTTTTTTCCTCTCCCACTCCCATCTTATTCTGAGAGTCCCCCTTTTTTCTCCATTCAAGATCATCCCATTTGAAGAAGTAGATTTGCCCATGAAAGCTCATGATACTACATATATTTTTGTTAGTCTCTAAGGGTATGTCTACACTATCCCGCTAGTTCGAACTAGCGGGGTAATGTAGGCATACCGCACTTGCAAATGAAGCCCGGGATTTGAAATTCCCGGGCTTCATTTCCATAAGCGGGGCACCGCCATTTTTAAAACCCCGCTCGTTCGAACCCCGTGCAGCGCGGCTACACGGGGCATGAACTAGGTAGTTCGAACTAGGCTTCCTTGTTCAAACTACCATTACTCCTCGTGGAATGAGGAGTAACGGTAGTTCGAACTAGGAAGCCTAGTTCGAACTACCTAATTCGTGCCCCGTGTAGCCGCGCTGCACGGGGTTCGAACGAGCGGGGTTTTAAAAATGGCGACGCCCCGCTTATGCAAATGAAGCCCAGGAAATTCAAATCCCGGGCTTCATTTGCAAGTGCGGTATGCCTACATTACCCTCCTAGTTCAAACTAGGAGGGTAGTGTAGACATACCCTAAGGTACCACAGGACTAATCATTGTTTGTAAAGTTACACACTAACATGGCTTCCCCTCTGAGACTCTAATCAATAGTTTGGATTCGGCGTATCAGCAGCACAACTCTTATCTCTCAGATGCCAGGGAGCTTGACTCCATATCGCCAGATATAAAAGCTAGCCATCAGAATCTTCCTCTAGCATCTTACTGTGTGCTATCTGAAGGATTGTATTCATTTCCTTGGTAACATGCAGGTCACTTTGCTGCACGGGAACCTCCATGTGGATTGTCTATTCTCCATTTTAAATATACATTGTGCCTCAAGGCAGTAATAGTGCAACTGGAATCTAGTTCTTTGTTCATGGCTGTACTACAATGTCTTTCCTCAGGCCACAGCCGCACTAGCTACTGATGAAAGTAAAGATGATCAATTACTGCAGAGTCCCTGGTTGCTGAACCCATCCAACAAATCACAGAGGACCTCAGCATACAATTTTCCTTTTGAAGCCAATGGCAGTTCCTAAAATGGTTTCCCCTCCACTCATTTTCTCAGTCTCTCATTCCCTTAGAGCAAGTAGCAGGAACTGTCAACATCTAAACACTTGCCCAAGTAATGATCAAACCAGAGCTAAGACATGAAGTACGGACTGAGAACAGAGGAGAGCAGCAAACTGACGGCTCCAGCAACATACCTGGTGCCAGTTGAGTAATTGCCTTTTAACATTATGAATATTTTTAACCTTAATCAGTTAGATAGCAATTAATGTTAATTATGATACAACTAAGTCTGATTTCCAGTGCATAGCGGAGTTGGTGCATAGCCGTCTCATGGAGAGTAAGGCGCAGAAAGCTCACCTGGACATAAGGCTACAATTCCATCAGCAGTTTGGCTTTATTACCAACCCCTTCCTCTGCTCAATGAAATGACAGCAGCATCTGGCCCACTTGGCAGATGCTGTTGTGCAAAAGTAAAATAAAATTAATGGAGACTGCCTATCTCCTAGAGGAGGCACAACTGTGCTCTGGATAGCACTGAAGGCTGGATACCTTGGTCCTGCCCCTTCCAGGATGGAACTCACAACACTGGATTTAGCAGGCTGATGCTCAAACCACTGAGCTATCCCTTCTTTCCCAAAATAAGGGATGAGAACTGAGCTGTAGTTGGAGAACATGGGCATCGATCCCACTACCTTTCACATGCTAAGCGAGTGCTCTACCACTTGACCTAATTCCCCTGCCCACAAATAGCTTGTTTTAGATTAGACTGTTTTTCCTTTTCATAAAGAATTTTGTTTTGATGGTGGATGTTCAGTGCTGGGGAGAGCCATGACCCAACAAGCCCAGAGAGAAAGGGGTCAAATTCTTAACAGCTTACTTGGAGTATTATGGGTTGGAGCCATGCAACTTGTTTAATTAGTGGGATTTTTCCCCCCATTCTCCAACTTCTGCGCTGAAGTTAAACGAAGCAGCAAGTTCCCAGCCTGCAGGCTTATTTTTATTTTCAGCAGGCCCGCCAACAGGAGGCGCAAAGGGAGGCAGTTGTCCCAGGGCCCAGTGATTCAAAGGGGGTCAGGGATCCTGGTGGCAGCAGCCAGAGCTGTGGACGCTTGAAATTGCCACCCAGTGCACAAGGCTGCACACTCCGGGCCACTCTGAGGTCCTGGGGGGGGGGGGACGAGGAGCGGGATAGAGGAGGCACAACTGTGCTCTGGATAGCCCTGAAGGCTGGATACCTTGGTCCTGCCCCTTCCAGGAGCGTAATGCCATCCCTCTGTCTCCCCCCACACACACACACCGCACCTTGCCCATAGGCCCATGAAGGCTGTTGATGCCCCGATTTGTAAGGAGCAGGCCCATTACAAAATAACCCTCAGCATCGATAGGGTGGCTAATTAGTACTAGTCTGTGTCTGTGTTTTAATAGCTTTAAAATATAGGTGAAAAATGGGGCCTGATTCTGGGTGGGCTGAATTCAGCTCTTAGACCCTTCTCTTTCATGGGCTGACCAGTCTGCACAGCACGCCACACGTTTCTGCAGGGCTCTCTGAGGATGCAGGGAGTTTGAGAGCGTAGTTATACTAGTGCAAACACCCCCTGATTTTTCATGGGCTGTGTGGGTGTAACTGAGGGCAGAACTGGTCCCAACAGTTTCCTGTTTCTCTTCCGTTTGGCCAGATGATTAAAAAAAGCTTCCAACCCATGTGTCTAACAAGCATTAGGGCCAGTGAGATCAATCCCAATCATGAATGTGTCTTAGGTATGTTATTGAAGGTGGTAGGTAATTAAGGAAATTAATGGTTTTCCTGCTCTGTTATCTGGCAAGGACCCAGGAGCAGGGTGGCTGAAGGCAAAATGTTCCAGACTGAACACAGTCAGTATATAGTTCAGATCACATCGCACAGGATGTACACATCATACATTGGATACTTCCCCCGGAAGATGACAACATCTGAGCTGACTGAACAGGGACTGATTGTTGTGTTCTATTATATTTTGGTGAGGAGGCTGTCACAGAAACAGATTTCCTTTCCACTGCGCTCCAGCCCTTGGCAGCTTCCTGTGCCTTTCATTGTAGAGCTGCCTTCTTATAAGAACTCCTTCCCAGCATGCCTGTAGGAGGAGTGGCCCTTTAAAAATGAGAGAGCCAGGCCCTTGCAGCCCATAGGGAGCCATTTTGGAACCGTGTTCAGCGTGGTGCATTCCCTTTTCTCCCAACTGGTGAGTACTCTGTGTTCCCTTTTTTGTTCTGGGGGTGAGTGTATGTGCAATCCAAGGTGATGACTGGATTGACTTAAACATATGTTTAAAGGCTGACCTAAATAAGCCAAAATCAGACCTGGGCTGCCAGCTGTGCTTCCCAAGCATTCATATAAGCCATTTTTTTCTGTGTGGTTTTTGATTGGTGGGAATTTTCATGTGCGTGTTACAAGTGTTGTAAAATGATCTGCCTGATTGAATTTAATTTTAAACACTGCTGTCTACTTTCCTCTCTCTGGGGATCTTCCAGGAGTTTCTTTTGGTTAGAAAGGGAGTGGATTTTGGCTTTAAATATTGGCAGGCTACCATTTAAAAATCTCCTTCCATGCACTTTTATTCTGTTATTGATTTGGAATCTTATTCAGTTTCAGGTATTTGCTGAATTCTCATTTTATCATTTTGGTGCATTGCACATATTTCTGTAGACAGCTAGCCAAAGCCAGAAGCATATTCATATTTTCTGCATGTAAGAACTTGCTGTATTTACATTCCTTGCAGGCATAATAAAATGCATCTCAGCTACCAGCAGACCATAGCTCTCTAATGTTCCTCATTTTGCGGGATTTCCCTAAATGTAGCCCCAAAGTTAACTATATGGTTCAAGATTATTTGAAAGATTGCCAGGTGAAAATGAGGCTACAGAATCAGCAGGGAAAGGGTGGACATGGAGGGCAAAATCAGGGTGTTTGTACATCTTTCAATATCCTCTACGAACTAGGCAGCTTCTTGAAGAACCTTGACTCCTGCCCCACCACAGTATAAGAAAGCAAACCATGGGGGGAGGGGGTTAGAATATATTATAGGAAGCAGATCTTGCAGACAAACTCCTGTCTTATTCAATGGGGTTTTCCTGAGTAAGGACTCTGCACTTGTTTGTTAGGCTTTTGTCGACAGAGGCTTCTGTCGACAAAGAGTGTCTAGACTACATCCAGTTCTGTCGACAAAGCAAGCCGCTTTGTCGACATGAGAGTGTAGACGCAAAGGACAGTGTAGATGCAATAACGCCTTCTGTTGACAGAATTCTGTCGACAAAAGGCGTTATTCCTTGTACAATGAGGCTTACCACCGTCGACAAAACTGCCGAGTTCTGTCGATGTTATGTCGACAGAACTCGGCGGTAGTGAAGACACAGGTATAGTTTTGTCAACAAAAGTCCACTTTTGTCAACAAAACCCTGTAGTCTAGACACACCCTTAATGCCGCACACAGCTCATCAGGGTAAGCCACTGGTGAACCATCAGACAGCTTGTTTACATTAGGTAAACAAGGGACATGCTGGCCACTGCTTCCCACAGCTCCCATTGGCTGGGAACCATGAAGTGTGGCCAATGGGAACTGCAGGCAGCCATACATGGAGACTCAAGGTAAACAACCTATCTGGTGGCCCACCAGTGGTTTACCCTGATGAGACGTGTACAAACCGCAGGCCACAGGTTGCCCACAACTGTGCTAGAGTCTATGAGGAGATCACATGGTGATTGTTAAAATATTGTTCAACATACACTAAGGAACAATTTATTTCCTTACTACTGGGTCTTAACAGCATGATGTTTTTACGTTACATCATTTTAAAACGCTGCGTTTACACAGTTGTACTTTTGGCATCTGGATTGATAATGAAACAAAGGAACAAACAGCCTAATACCTATCCATATGGTTTTGCAGTATAAATAATTATAGCAAAGCACTTCTAAAAGGAGATTAAAGTGCACGAACACATCAGTGACAACGTGTAATAAACTGCAAATACATCATAATTCAGCACCAGGTGTCAATCTTAATTCCTCGCTAGGGCTCAAGCATGTAAAGAACCCTCAATTTGGGCTACTTATTGTGACAGGCCCCTTTTCCCCATGCTATATGAAATTGTCTTATGGACATAAATATGCATAACTTGGAGATGCTTTGGACAAAATGCCTTACGTAACCTATCAATTTTAATGTCACAATCTGCTGGATCTGAATATCTTCTTTTGGTGTATGTATCATTTGTGTACGTAAAGTTAGAAATATGGGGTATGAATTGGTTTCTGGTTTTAAATGTGCAAATTAAAGCCATCAAAGGTGTTTCCGGTACTCAGACACCTCAATATCTGGGTAATCAATTTAATGACCTGTAAACAGCCTGGTTTTGTCTCTTAAGTTTGAGCAGTGGTTGGTTCTGGAAAGATGTGGCCAAACCAACTTATATTGGTATACTAGTTTAACCAGGTAATTTTCCATGGAATAGGAGAATGTAGAAACAAAGGATTTCTGCCCAAAAAGAAGTCTATTTAAACTAGAAAGCAAGCAGTCTCTTCGTGTTTGGCTGGCATGACACACCCTAAGGGAGCCAGAGACCCCAGTGAGAAAAAGATCTTCCAGGGCTTAGAGGTTTTTTGCCTGAAATAAGAACAATTTTCAGGGTAGGTTTTCAAATAAGCTTCAGTATGTTAGGACTAGACATGCATTTTTTTTTAATTTTAAATTTGTAATTTACTTTGATTTGTCTGTTTTCACTTGCAACCTACTGTTTGTACTTAATAAAATTACTTTTATTTACTATAGATAATTGTTACTTTGGGGGAGCCATCAGTGAGTACGTCCTCCTTTTTTTGTTAAAGGGGGCTGGCCTGAATGGTTTATTTGGGGTCCTGGTCCCATTTGGGGGTTGGTTCCCTGAATGGCATGCATGAAAGTGCATTCTCCTCAGAGCTGAAGTGATTCTGTGTCTGCATTGCTCTTCGGGGTGGTGAGTGTCAGTGGCTGTGTCAAGCAACCCCAAGGGGGTCTTCTGTGACTGCACCTCCTCACACTTATGCAGCTGTAGCATAAAGATTGGAGTGTGAAATGCTTGTTCAGCCAAAAGCTTTGTGAGAACTCCTTGGTCAGCACTGAAGTGAGTAGAAACCCAGAATTTCCCTGGAAAAAAAACCTAAAATCAATAATAATTAAAGCAAAGAGTCATGTTTCAGTAACAAATCTTGGCTGTTATGTACAACTGACTTCGCTTGTGTTCATTCGAGGGTACATGCAGCTCTCCCAGAAAGAGCTTGTAAACACTATTTTGATCTGTAAAATGTCTCCATCATGCTTCCTTTTTTCTTAATTTTTCATGTGACCTCAGTGCAGGGGGAAAATGTGACACCATGAGCGGGGAGTCCAAATCAACAGACCGCCCCACCTTCTCCCACCTCGGTCCACCAACGTGCTTCAGGCTTGTTCTGGAGGGACCACATCTGAGGGGAAGAAGATGATAGTCTCTGCGTGCATAATAGCCAGTGGTGATTGGGTAGGGCACAGAGTGCTGGCTTCCCTCCTTATTTCTACCTCAGAAAAACAGATTAGAAGGGAGATGAAAGGAAAACCAAAATGAGACAAATTCTCTCTTTCTGAGGGAAGCTGTGTGGGGGCCAGAACTAGCCATTGCAACGCCTTCTCTTCCAGCCACCTGCCACTTTCACCACAGCTCTAGGTACACTAAACTCTTCCCAAAGGTTTCTCTTCTAGGCAAGCAACTGCTCTTGTTGCCATAGTGATATTATCTTCTAGACTCTCTCTCTCTGGTCCTGCATATGCACAGGGCTGTGACAGAGGTCTCACCAGCTAAACTGTGCCTCTGGCCACCCAGTTGTTACATTTTGGTGCCCGTGTTTATGAACTGAACTTTTATGGACTCCCGTAGGTTGGTATAGAATACGTGTATCACAGCCCCCTAGTATCTGTCCAAGGGAAGGTAAAAGCCCTACCATTGCTAGCTACAGGAGTCGTTCTGAATTCTACGCAGTAGAAGGCTAGTGGGTCTTTAGCTCGGTGTCCTGAGCTCTTCCAGATATACATGGGCAGTTTTGCTGGATGTAATAATGGTATTTATCAGCATGAAGCCTCAGCTCAGTCACAGTGGGAGCTGCTGATTGGAGGGCAGAGGCAGAAGCAAAGATCGGCTCTCCCCCATGAGCAGCAAAACAAGAGCTTCAAAAAAACTGTGCAGCTTCAAAAGGTGAGAATCAACCTGGGGATCTCGCTCTCCCTGGACACACAGAGCATCACGTGCTCCTGGCTCCTATTGATCAGTGGCCAGTGTATTGATGTAAATCTCCCACCTGTTGAGCAGAGAGCAGCACCTTAAATCCTGGCCATCAGTCCAGCTCCGAGCTTGCAGACTGGAGCTATTGATTTAGGGTGGTTGCTGACATGCTGTGCCGGTGTGATCTACAATGCAGTGGCGCTGTTTGTTACTCCTGTGACAGCACTTCACTTATAATCCCTACTTCTCAGGGACTTATCACTTGCTTTCAAAAATACCTTCCGGCCAGGACTCTCGGAATTTTGTGTATGTTTTAAAAAGGCCCAAGCTGTTTAACAGCTGGGACTGAAACTGAAAACTCCTTCGCCACAGGCCCAAACTTACTCCCACTGCAACCAGTGGCCAAGACCTTTTTAACATCAAGGTGAAATGCTGTAAACTGTGAGGCTGGATGCTGTGTATTTGAGTCAGTTTGTGAGTCCATCTGTCTGTCCGTCCATCTGCCCGTCTGTGAGTCTATTTGTTCAAGAACGCCTCCTAAATGGTACGAGCTAGGACCACCAAATTTGGTATGCAGCTTCCTCTTACCCTAACTTAAAGAAGTGGTCTGTGGACCCACTCTGAAGCTACGGCTACACTGCCTTTTTTGTGCGGAAGAGGATATGCAAATTGTGCTCTCATTTGCATATCTTTTTCCAAGTCTTTTTGTGGAAAAGGTTTTGCCGATGAAAAGCCCCGGGTAGACAGGGCCATTTGTTAGAATCCTCCCCCCTTTTTCGCAAGATTGCTTATTCCTTGAAAATCAAGGTTTACAGGATCTTGCGAAAAAAGGTTTTTTTCCAACAAATGGCCCCGTCTACCCAGGGCTTTTTATTGGCCAAACCTCTTCCGCAAAAAGAATCGGAAAAAGATATGCAAATGAGAGCATGATTTGCATATCCTCTTCCTAAAAAAAAAAATGCAGTGTAGCTGTAGCTTGAGAGGTGCTACCAGGCCACTCCAGTTTGCTTACTTACAGGTTCCGGTTCACCATTTTCAGCCAAGGGGAGCCTCGGGAAGCAGCGGCCCGGGTCATACTGCTTACTGCAGCTTCCCTTGATGGCAAACGGCGAATCACAGCCGGTGGGAGATGCGGGGCTCTGTGGCTGCGGAGCCAGTAAGTAAACAAACTGGAACGGCCTGGTAGCAGCTTTCTCAAAGTGGGTTTGTGGACCACGTTGAGAAATGCTGAATTAAAGCCAGGTCAGGGTTTCGGTTGTGCCAGGACAATAGGATGTGTGTGGAATGCGATTGTTTCTCATCAAACAGAAAGGGAGGCTGTGATGTCAGAGAGAGTTATACGCCAGAATGACCCAGGGTGAGGCACGACAAGCAAGCATGCCTCTGCGGCCCTGACAGGTCTGGAGAGTAGCAGAGCTGCCTCCAGCTAGGCAGCCTGGCCCCCTCCACCCCAGGCCAGCCCCTGGGAGTAGCTGCTGGCTGAATTGTGTGGCCCCTGCCAGCCCGGACCAGACTCAAGGATCAGTCCTGCCCCCACCTCCTGCCCTGAGCCATCCACTCCCTGCTCTGAGGGTGAGGGTGCATTTCTGCACCAAATGCACCCTCACCCTCTTCCCTGAGACCCCCACCCCTGCCCTCACTCCTGCACCCCCCTGCTGTGAGCATCTCCTTACCCCCAGCCTTGACTCCTGCACCCCCAAACCCTCAGCCCCCTACCCTGAGCCCCTCCTCACTCCCTACCCTGACTCCTGTGCCCCCATACTCACAAGCAACCTCCCAACCCCAGCCCTGACTCCTGCACCCCCTACTCCTTGCTCTGAGCCCCCGCAAGGACCCAAGCAACACCAGGTAAATCCTTTAGGCTATGTCTACACTCGTGGCTTCTTGCCCAAGTAATATGCAAATGAGGCTAAGCGTGGAATATCACCGAGCCTCATTTGCATACCTAATGAACCACCATTTTTTTTCAGAAGAGGCTCTTGCGCAAGAAGGAGCATCTACATTGCTCCTTCTTGTGCAAGAAAAGCCCTCTTGCGCAATGCCATTGCACCTATTACTTGACAGGAAGAACGGCATTGCGCAAGAGGGTTTTTCTTGCGCAAGAAGGGGCAGTGTAGACGCTCCTTCTTGCTCAAGACCCTCTTCTGAAAAAAAAAATGGCGGCTCATTAAGTATGCACATGAGGCTCGGCGATATTCCACGCTTAGCCTCATTTGCATATTACTTGCGCAAGAAGCCGCGAGTGTAGACATAGCCTTAGTTTATAATGTATTCAAAGGAAGTAGCATGGAACAAATCTAGGCAGAGGTAATGGCAAGAACATGTTTAGGCCTTGTACTTGCAGGATCAGAGAGAGCACAGGTTTGTCTCTGTAAACCCCACCACCTAAAGCATAGGACACCAGGACAGAATTTGATCTAATGTGAGGAGAGCTATTACTATGGAATTTCTCATGGTATTCCCAGCATAACATTAATACCCAGTCTGCTCAGGTATAATCTGAGTTTTAGGTGAACTTTGAGGTCAGTCTGTATTTTATCTAGGCAGGTTCCCCTATCTCAACTTTGTTGTCCCTCCTCAAGAGAAACCACAGTGAAGTAGGAAACAAACTGATGTGTGTCTCCAGTTAGTCTGTCATGTTTTATGCGAAGTTAAAATAAAAGATGAGGAGCACTGAAAGAACTCAGTGTATAGAGGTAACACCAGACATAGTATTTTGCGAAGTTATTAAGCATGATGTCTGGGGATCTGAAATTTATTTCATTTTAAACACTAAGTGGTTGGTCCTCAATTAGCACTTTGGGCATTGGTTTATTCAGAAACACTGAATTTGGATTCTGTATGCATGGTAGTCTATGCAATATACAGTAATTGATTTCCATTGTACTGTGCCTTGGTAAAAATCAGATTGCTGGCAGATTATCTCTAGTGACCTTGTGCGACAGTGCAGGAGAATGCTAATGTAATGTCTGATTTTTAGTAGATCAGCTACTGCATGTGGCTGAGAGAGGAGAGAAAGTTACTTACTCAGACATAAATACGTGTGCTCGTTACCAGAGCCTCTGAGTGTATCCACCTCAATGAATTCTGTTTTTAGCATTATGCTGCCAGCAGCCAGCATACTCCAGATGTACAACATTCCCAGTGGAACACAGCTGCCCCATGGGATCCTTAGATGAAGGTGGTTGAGGGATCCAGATAAGGAAGGCTGGACAGAAAACAGGAATATTTTTCAATAACAAAAATCCCACCAAAACTAATGCTAAGTAACAGGCTCAAGTTAAAAATGACAAAGTGAAAATACAACGTAAGATCCCGGAGTGATGGCTTCCATGACTGTCACTGGCAGTAAGAAGAAACTGAGGAAGGGGCCAGTTGGCAGTGGGCTATATACTTGCCACACTGGCACCACTCTAGGGGTCTCCATTGCCGACCTGCGGGTCCTGCTAGGGAAAAGCCTTCCAACAGCTGTGCACGCACACCTAACTTGGAATGCATGTGAAAACTCCTGCCAGCTGATCCCAGGGCTAAATCCTCAGCGCCCACTCCCCCAGATCCTTTGTCACCACACAGGGCTATAAAACTAGCTTATTTGCCCTGATCTTCTAGTAAATGGGGATTTTTACCATTTAATCCTATGGGGTCAGAATCAAGCCTTAGTAATTAACAGCAATGTGGAGAGAGTTTATTGTCGTTTTTTATCTGTATTATGATAGCAGCTCCAGGCCCCATCCAAAATTGGCGCTTCCTTGTGCTAGGCACTGTACACACAGCTAGAGCTGCCCCAACCCCAAATAGCTAACAACTAATTAGGCACAAAAAGCAAGTAAGAAAGGAAGTATCATCACCCCCAGGTTACAGAGGGGAAATTGAAGCACAAAGAAATTGAATAACTTGATGAAGGTAATGTATAATATCTATGGCAGAGGTTGAAGTAGACCCCAGATCACTTGATTACTAAGCCAGTATTTTAACTCTAGGACCAGCCTTCCTTGCTGAATTGAATATTTTCTGAAGAGCATCTATCACCCGCCATTGACAAAAGTCTCAGTGATCACCAGACTAAGACGGAAATGTAATGAGAGACCAAGATTTCTCCCTGATCCAAATCTCCACATGGCTCAGTGTTCTGTATCTTTAGCTCAAGTTACTTTCAATTATATGAGTGAGTCATAATTTACACTGGTCCATTCCAGTGGAGCTGTTTTGGGCTCTTTGCTAGAAAAATCACTAAGTGGTAACCCATTGCTTTAAGAAAACCATAAAGTATAGCACTCATTAAAAGGAGGATTCTTACTAATGTGTGTACTGTGTCTTCATTATGTCAATGCACGTCTATAAAGAGATTTGTAGGAGAATCCGTCCATTCATTTCCACACATAATTTCTCAATAGACCATTTGCTTCAAAGATTTTATCGACTTTTCCCACTACATGAATCCTCAGGTATTTATTTTTAGGTCCCAGAGGACCCATTAAAAAGAGAATTTATTTTATTAGCTTTTATGACTGACTGAGGTTTTTCCACAGCTAAAAAGCTTCCTATTATTGCCCAACTTCTGTTCTCTACAAAGAATCCTTTGCAGACTTTTTGCCTACTCCTGATTGCTGACTAAGATGGTGCATTGACTTGCAAAAATTTAGCCCCTACAAACAAATAAGAATCGAATTCCCATTATATCACACATCTGACAGGACACACTAAAGGAAACAGGAATACTGCAAAGACAAGTAGACCCTGGCTTGTAGATCCTTCTTCTCGTCCTTAAGAGATGCAGAAGGACTGACTGTAGCCTGGACTGAGTGGAAGAAGTGCGGGATGATGTCCGCCACATTGGAAATCCTTCAGGATCAGGGGCAAAGAGTACCAGGTGGCGGAGGTACCAGGTGTAGCACTCAGCTGGTGCTCTGGGGAGAACTCACTTCATTTGTTCAATGTGTGGTGGAGCTGCTCCTCCAATGTGTATTGCTCTGATTCAGGTGGGATATCTCCTACAGCACAGCCCCTTTTTGCCTTCCATCAAGACAGGCCAGGACTTAAAGCCCCAGACTGACTCTTAATGGGGATTCCCTCTTGAGGCAAGAGGTCAGTCTTTGCTCATTTGATCATTGGTGTCTTTTTGACACTTAATTTTGATGATAGAGGGATACATCGCCACTGGGTTGTCAGACCACCAAGAAAAACTCACACAGAGCACAAAAGGTCATAAACTCCTCAAGGACATGCCTGTGCCTCCTCTTGTGTCTGTTACTTTCCATGTCTGCTTAGCGGTTCTATGGTAATAATGTGACATCTTTGAGCAGACATCAGCAGGTAACAATTTATATCATTAATGACTGGGTCTGGATTCAAGCCAGCTCCCTAGCAGGGAAAGAGTGAGCTTGATGAAGAGCTGGGATTTCACAGTTCACTGCCAATTCCAGAAAAAAAATTGACGTGGTTTTGGGTTGTCAAAAATCAAATGTTTCCAAATTTTAGGCAAGTCTGATGTTTTTTGTTGTTCTGGGCTAAATTAAATATTTCAGACAGAAATGAGCAGTTTTGTACATTTTAAAATGGTTTTAAAAATAAAATGAATTTGAAAATTCAAACCATGCTTTTGCATATCATAACTGGGACCTTGAATCATACAAACAATAGCCAATGCTGGTTTTACAGGTTCGTTCTCTGCATCTTACCACAAAATCCCGAGTCTCGGGTGTTCTCAGTTATACTCCCTGGTTACATCTACATTGGCAAGATTTTGCGCAAATACTCTTTAACGCAAGAGTTTTTGCATTAGAGCATCTACACTGGCATATGCCTTTGCGCAAGAGATGTGCTTTTTGCACAGGAGCATCCGTGCCAGTGTAGACGCTCTCTTGCGCAAGACAGCTCTGATGGCCATTTTAGCCATCGGGCTTTCTTGCGCAAGAAATTCATGTTGCCTGTCTACACTGGCCTCTTGCGCAAGAACAGTTGCACAAGAGGGCTTATTCCTGAGCGGGAGCATCATAGTTCTTGCACAAGAAGCACTGATTTCACACATTAGAACGTCAGTGTTCTTGCACAAGAACTCCCCGCCAGTGTAGACAGGCAGCATGTTTTTGTGCAAAAGCAGCCACTTTGGCACAAGATCGCGCCAATGTAAACACAGCCCCTGTGCTGAACTGTTCCTCCTTGCTTGACTCCAGCTCGTGGGCACATTATATATTTCCACTCAGTATAGTAGAAAACAGCCAGTTGCAGTGCTCCATTCACAGCTTTTAGGTTCTATCTACCCCACAAGTGGCTGCATTTCATTGGTGAGACAGGTGGAGTCCATAGAATATGCTGGGATTTGTAAAATGCAGTGGGATCCTTCAGGGATCAAAGGTGCAATATAAATATAAGATTATTGTTATTTATTAACTTGTTACAGCTCTAAAGCCTGCTAAGCCAAGCTATCACCTTCCTCACATATTCAGATCCCTCCTAAGGAATCTCACTTGCATAGATCCCTAAAATATAAATCATGTTGGAAGATTTTGATTTTTGTTATTAAACAAAAACTGACACACAAACTGACAAAAATAAGTTTCCATCAATGAGAACTGAAATGTACAGATACTCAAAGAAAAATGCAGCTTCCATACTTACTAGTTGGATAAAAAGATATTTACTTTGTACATTTGGACACAGGATGCTGACAAGTTGTGTTTTAATGGTTATAAAGCTTTAACTTTAGAATCTCAGGGTGTGTCTTCACTGCACAGAGGTAAACGCTGCTGCGATCAATCTTCTGCTGTTCAGTTTAGTGGCTAGTAAAGACCTGCTAAAGTGAATACTGAGACAGCTCCCGTCAACTGCAGTACTCCTGTTACAGTGCAGCTCTGCTTTCCCCTTGATATTTCTTTTTTATACCCACTACCTCCCCCCCTCCCATTTCTTTCCTTCGTCTCCCTCCTTCCTTCTCCCCTATTTGTTTTAGTTCTGGACATCCAACACTCTGGTCATCTGAAGAAGTGGGTTGTGCCCATGAAAGTTGGTGGGTTTCCAGTATAGGGTGGTGGAAATTTGTCCACTATTTAATTGCACTGTAGTGTCCAGGAAGTGGATTTTCTGTGTGGACTGGTCCAGGCTGAGGTTGATGATGGGGTACAAGTTGTTAAAATCCTTGTGAAATTCTTCAAGAGTCTCTTTTCCGTGGATCCATATGATAAGATGTCATTGATGTAGTACAAGTAAGAGTTTTAGAGGGCAGGAGCTGAGGAAACATTCAAGGTCAGCCATAAAGATGTTGGCGCCATGTGGGTGCCCTTGGCTGTGCCGCTGACTTGAAGATACAAATTGTCTCTGAAATGGAAGTAGTTGTGGGTGAGGACAGTCACAGAGCTCTGTAACCAGGTATGCAGTGCTGTTATCGGGGATGGTGTCCCTGATGGCTTGTAATGTCTGTAAGCGGGGTCAGGGTAAGCTCTACCCTGCCATCTGGTGGCGAACTGTGGCGAGTGGTGCAAAATGACTTCAGGGGCTGATCCCAATTTGCATAGACACACCCACCCCATCTAGCATGTGCTCACAGCAACCCAAATGGTCACTTTGGCCACTGTGGGATCCCCAGTCTCTCTGTTATTGAGGCAGAGGGGATAAAAGTGTTGTTACCCTGATTAGGCGAATCAAGGACAATGGACTGGTGGAACTGTTTATGACAGAGGGATTCGCCATAAACTAAGTAGCACTCACTACACAAAGGGCATGAGTTCCAAACCCAGTCAAATTGAGAGAGGCTGGTGATAGGGCCCTGTCTGAGGGCCTAAACAACACTGATGGCACTCCTTCTCCCTCTCCCCACTGTGGAATATCAGAACTAATTTGGATTCCATTTGGAGTCTAGTTGTGAGCTGCAGTGTTGACTTCTCTGTGGGCCAGTGGAGCACTAGCACTGAGGCTCCTCTATTTTGAGCTGAACTTACTGAAGAGCTGAAATCACTGTGTGCTGTAGAGAGCCTGGAGCTATACTGCGGAGGAGCTGAATCACTGTTGCTGAGGGGAGCCTGGTGCTATGCCGTGGAAGAGCTGAAATCACTATTGCTGTGGGGAGCCTGGCGCTATGCTGCTGAGCTACTAGCAGAGCGGTTTGCAGGGACAACCAGCAAGCTCAGGTGGACAGGAGAGCGGTTTGCGGGGACGACTGGTGGGTGCACACGGACAGCAGAGCAGATGGCGGGGACGACTGGGGGGTGCACACGGACAGCAGAGCAGCTGGTGGGGGCGACCTGTAACCGGTAGGAGCGGCGGCAGACAGCCAGTGGAGCAGCTGCAGGATCAACCAGCTGGCGGCCAGGGGTGTGGACCGAGACGGCAGTTCGTGGGACAGCTGAGGTGGTTGACTGGACAACAGGTGGAGTGTGGCGGAGTGACTCGCATTGACGGCTGTGGCAGAACCCTACAGAGAGGCGGAGCCATCGGTAGACCATGTAAGGTGTATCAATCCCCGCCTCTCCAGGTTGGGATGGAAAACCCTTGCTGGGTGAACTTTTGAACCCTGAGGCGGCACTGACCCGGGGCAGAGACTTTTGAGGTGTTGGACTTTTAGGACTTTGGGGGATTCGTGGCTGGGGAAAGGGTCTTTGCTCATGTTTGGCCTATGAATCCGAGTTGTGGTGTTTTCCCAAGTTAATGCTGATGTTGGTTACCTCATGTTATTAAAGGTTTGCTGCTATACTGAGGCTCTGTGCTTGAGAGAGGAGAAGAATTGCCTCTTTGAGGCACCCAGAGGTGTATGTAAAATTTCCCAGATCACTGAGTGGGGGCTCGAGCCGGTGCTGTATTACCTTATTGGGAGGAGACCCCTAGATACTCAACCCAGCCCTTGCTGCTATTAACTCGGCCTGACAGAAGGGTTACATGTCTTTATGTGGAATGTTGGTATAAAGAGCTTCTACTTCCATAGTTGCCAGGATGATATTATCAGGTAGATTACTGATGTTTTGAAGTTTCCTCAGGAAGTCAGTGGTGTTGTGGAGATAGCTAGGAGTGCTGATAGCATAGGGTCTGTGGAGGGAGTTGAGATAGCCAGATAATTCTGTGATAAGTGTGCCAATGCTTGAGTTTATGGGTCGTCCGGGATTTCCAGGTTTGTGTATCTAGTTCTGGACATCCAGCACTCTAGTTATCTGAAGAAGTGGGCTGTGCTCACAAAAGCTCATGATACCATCTACATGTTTTGTTAGTCTTTGAAGTGCTACCAGACTATTTGGGTTTTTTAAATTGTATCCTGTACAGACTAATTTGGCTACCCCTGAACAGTTCTTTCAGTCTTCCCTCATAGGTCATGTTTTTTAGACCTTTCATCATTTTTGTTGCTCTTCTCTGAACCCTCTCCGATTTCTCCACATCTTTCCTGAAATGTGGCACCCCCAACTGAAAGGAAGAATCAGATTATAAAGCCAGAAAAGGCGGTGATCATCTATTTAGTGTGACCACCTATATAACATGGCCATAGTACTTCCCTTGATTAATTCCTACTTGAACTAGAACAGGTCTTTTTTAGAAAAACATGCAGCCTTGCTTAAAACATTTAAATTCTTGATGTCCAGAGAGAGAGAGAGTTTCTATCTGTCCAGCTGCCTTGTAAATTCTTTGGACAGAGACTGTGCTCATTTGGTTTTGGGCAGAGCTTTATTTTCAATGCTTAAGAATAACCAAATAATAACAGGACCTGACTGTCTGTGCCAAGGCCACTTTGTCTGAGCCATGCCTGTTCTTCTCACTTTGATTGACACCAGCAATTGATCTTGTTATCCATATGAGCACTTGAGAGACATATCATGCCTTCTGTGACTCATGATTGTTCTTACTCAGAAATTGTTACTGACATTAAAACACAGCTATTAGTTGCAATCATCTTTAATTATCATATGGGTTATCACAAGGCTCCTCTTTCTCTTTTCCCTCCCTCTTTGGCCTCTCATAAATTAAATGGAAACTTTCTATAGCCAAGGATTGGATTATCCAATATTACTTGCCTGAAGCAATCAAAATAAAAGGTGGAAATTGTACTCTTTTAATACAAATAAATAGATTCCAGAAGCTGTAATCTAATTAACCAGCGATTGAGTTAAGTGGAAGATACTGCATTGTGCATACAAAATACTTCCATCCCAATAAGAGATTACAGCCAGGTTCTTTATTTGGTTTATGTGAGCAGAGACAGAGAACCTCTCTTAAGGAATCATAGTTTAATGTTTACAGGTGTTCACAGTAGCGAAAAGAATAAAATGAAAGATGCTTAGAGGCAATAACAAAGTTAACAGAAACACTCGGGGTTAAATCCCAGATGTCAATATGAGTTTTGCTATTGACTTCAAGGGGTCCAGGATTTCACTTTCTGGGATTAAATTTCTATCTCCACAGTGAATATAAGGTGAATCTTTTAGAGAAGCTGGAGGAAAAGGTTTGCATCTTATGGTCTTCTGTACAGAGACGCCAGAAGTCCCTATTTAGTCTCCATCATATTTTCTTGATATCACACTTTTGGTTAGACTAAGGCCTTGTCTAAATTTACCTGGAAGAACAAATTAAGATATGCAACTCTGGCTACGTTAATTGTGTAGCTGGAGTCTACATACCTTAATTCAACTTTTGGTGCTGTAGTCACAGCAGGAGGTCAACAATAGAAAACTCACGAATTGAGGAGTACCGGCATCAACTGGAGTGCTCTCAGCATTCGATTTAGCGGATCTTTATTAGACCCGCTAAATCGAACTATGGAAGTTCAACTACCATACTGTCGATCTTCCTGGCATTGAAGATGTGGCCTTAGATATCACAGTTGTGTCTGTAGTTATTTTGAATGACGTGACTCTGGCCATAGTCCCTTGGGTGGAGAAAACCTCTGCCATTGGTTGCTTGCAAGAAGCTCCCATGGCAGTCATTGGGCATGCCTGTTTGAGGGCAGAGATTTTGATCCTCTGTATTTATCTTCACCTGCAATGCAGTGGAGATCAGATGCAGCTGGACTCTGAGTTAGTGAGGCATTTTAAAGCTGATAGGAAGAAGTCTCTGCTCTGTTACACTGGGGCAGTTCTGGAGATTTGCATGGCGCTGCACAGCTGGTGCTGAGATCAGAATTTAGCTCCACCTCTTAAGCCTTCATTGCTAATGGCCTATGGTGTGTTCCTGGATAGGAGGCTCACCGGGGCAGTTTGCCCAATGACCAGACAGCACGTGTGAGAAATCAGATGGGCTACAGGGTAATTGGTGCCTATACAGGTTGGGCCTCCCTGGTGCAGCACCCTCAGGACCTGACTGGTCCCAGATGAGAGATTTTGCCAGACCAGGGGAAGTCATTCCTGTCCCCTCCCCCTGCCACTGCCCCTCCTGCCTTGCTGCCCCACTGGGCTTCCTGGCTCCCGAAAACAGCCCAGTTGGGCCGCACATCGGGCTTCTGCCCCCTCTTCCCAGCAACACAGCTGGGCCATGTTCTCCCAGCGTCAATCCCCTCCCCCTCCCCTCAGAAGCATGGCAGCTTCCTGGCTCCCGCCCCACACATGGCAGAATGGCAGTTCCTGGCTCTCAGCCCCCCGGCAGCCCAGCTAAGTTGTAAGCCAGGATCCCCCACCCACCCGCAGCACACCGGGCTCTTCTTTCCCTTCCTCCTCCCCTTGCCCCTCCTCGTCAGCATGCAGGGACTCTCTGGAACATCTGTGATCCTATTGGACCATGGATGTTGCTAGACGGGAGAGTCACAGATAGAAGAGCAACCTACATAAGCAAAAGCCCTGAGTATCAGGACTGTCCCTATAAAATAGAGATATCTGGTCGGCCTCCAACTCCTAGGATCTGTTTGACCCTCAATGAGAAAGCTCTATTGAAGGAGTAAAGGAAACCCACGGAACCTTCCACACACCCATGGTCATTCACAGTAGACTTGAAGAGATTATGTGAAAATATAGTAACAGCTAGAAGGAATTTGCCTCTTGGGACACATCTTATGCAGAAAATCTTGAGGAAGGAGTTTATTTTATTCTGGAAACTCCTTAGCCTTTTTCCTCCCCTGTATTTATCTTCATATAGGTTGGCAACATGCCGATGGTCATGTAAGGATGTGACACCAAAGGTCATCCTCCATTTTAAAAGGCAGGGCTTTGGGTAGCAGGCTGCCTATGTTCTGGGTCTTGTTATGTTAGAACCAAGCCGTGTTTAAATAAAGAGATTGTAGATCTTGAGCACAAGTTCTCTGCCCCCTCAGAAGAACTTCACCACAGGTAAGGGAATGTGACTTTAACCTGCCATTGTCCGCTTAGCACTGCACCTTCTCCAGAATTAAAGACCCCCATGATGAAGTGTAAAAAACCCAAGCTACTTGTAACTGTGTATTATTTGAAAGCAAGGCCTGTCAGGGATTTGTCATGAAAAGGGAGGGATGATTGTGCGGAGTTACTCCTGCAGCAGGAATTTCAGGCAGGATCCCAAACCAGGTGCATTGATAAATGTATCACAGCCAAAAGCTTGCACAGCCTAAGAGCTTCTATGATTATGATGAATTTTCCCAGCTGCTGGAGTTAATGCATAATGTATTGATATCATTTGTGTTCTTTGGTAGCAAATAATTACCTTAAAATATTATCATTCATTTGCATTACTTGACTTCTCTATTAATTGTATAAATAATTGTTTAAAACATGTTCAGATCAATGAGAAGCATCAATAATACACTTGTGTTTCCTAATAAATACATAGGAAAAATTGGCAGGCACACAGAGATGTGGTTAAAAAGCCTGGAATATCTTGGAATTTCATAGCTGACATTATGCATATACTACTGAAAAGATGCGTTGTAGGAATAGAACTTAGCTGTTCAAGATCAAAAGTATCACTCTAGCTAAAGTAACTCTCCGTAAGTTCTTGGCAGTACAGGGCATGTAACAAATGTGCAGGCAGCTCTTTCCACACAGTAGAGGGCAGTGGCATGCCATATTCTGATTAATGTATGATCCAAATTGTAATTAACTGACTAATGTGCATACACATTATACAGTTAACTGTAATATGGATGATACTTTAAACAGATAAATGCATTGCCAACATATTCTTATCTACATCAGTTTGCAAGAGATGTGTTAAACTGACTTGAGAGTCATCCTGTTAGTATCTCTGCATACTTTAGTATTACATTTTGAGCCAAATCATATGTCAGCTGCATGTGGAGTTTCCTCTCACTTCCAGAGAAGTGTCTCAAATGGAGGATTAGCAAGGGCCCAACATCTTCATGTACAAGTAGCAAGAAGTATCACATGATGCAAAGCTGAGGGAAGAGTTGTTTTAATAGTGGAGCATCATAGCTAGGGGAAAAAGCTGGTGGCTGTTGTGCTCTTGCATTGAGCATATTTTTGGTTGTCACACTAAAGCCTTGTCTCCACTTACCAGAGGATTGATGCTCTGGTGATTGATCTTCCAGGATTCGATTTAGTGGGTCTAGTGGGACCTGCTAAATCAAATGCTGAGGGTGCCCGTCCCATTGACCATGGAACTCCTCACTGTCATGAGGAAGGGAAGTCAAGGGCAGTGTTTCATCCTATCAACTTCCCACTGTGGGGCTTCCCCAGAAAATCGATACAAAGTACATCATCTCTAGCTACACAATTCACATAGCTGAAGTTGTGTATCTTGCATTGATTTTTTCTGCCAGTGTAGACCAGGGCTGCGTCTAGACTGGCATGATTTTGCGCAAATACTTTTAACGGAAAAGTTTTTCTGTTAAAAGTATTTGCGCAAGCGAGTGTCTACACTGGCACGGATGCTTTTGCACAAAAGCACATATTTTGTGCAAAAGCATCCATGCCAATGTAGATGCTCTTTTGCGCAAGAAAGCTCCGATGGCCGTTTTAGCCATCGGGCTTTCTTGCGCAAGAAATTAACGTTGCTGTCTACACTGACCCTCTTGCGCAAGAATACTTGCACAAGAGGGCTTATCCCTGAGCGGGAGCATCAGAATATTTGCACAAGAAACACTGATTTTGGACAGTACAAGTTCAGTGTTCTTGCGCAAATACTCGCAGCCGGTGTAGACAGGTGGCAAGCTTTTACGCAAAAGCAGCCGCTTTTGCACAAAATCTTGCCAGTCTAGATACAGCCCAGGTGTTTGACCTAGCTGGAGGACTGGACCAGCATTTGGGGAGTGGTGCTGAATGAGAGGGAGCTGCAGAAAAGACTTAGAGACACCTCTGCTGCTTGGAGCCGCACTAGAAGCATAGGGGCTGGACTGGATTAGAGGATGATGATGGATGTGCTGTCTGAGCCAATTGTAAAGGGTAAACTGTATCTACGACATCCAATTTTTGCTTTAAAATATGGAAATAACCTGTTATTTCTCAGGAAAGAAGGAGAAGTGTCTGCTCTGCTTTTATAACCTCTTGCTCTAAATTGTCTGTCCCGTGACACTTCTAGAAAGAGCAGTCCTAATCACACCTGTTTATAATACATACAAAGGTACCAGATGAAAGGCTACAGGGCCAATAACTCCTCTACTGGGTGCCCTTCCATCTAGCTTGATAAATGGTGATTTAGCACAAGATTTTTTCATGCACTAAAATAGCAACATCAGGCTATTTTCCTTCCTTACAACGTAAAGCAGAAGAGATGTGCTTTTCCATTCCATGGCAGTGGTCTTCATTTCCAGAGCAATCTCAAAGTAGGACAAGTGAGGGGACTGACTACAAAGAAATGGAAAAGAACTTTTACAAGTGGTTTGTGAGTTGCTCCACCCGCTTCTGATGCATCAGTCAAATCACTAGAGTATCAGGAGAACATGCTTACCTCGTTCTCATCTTGTCAGAAATCCTTGGCAAGGTTGTATCAATGGGAAGCACAGCTCCCTGGGAAACCGCTCCAATCTAGCAGGCTGCCAAAAACAAAAAAAAGTAGCCAGTCAATTAGCTGATTCTCTCCGAAGAAAGGATTCCAAACTGCTCTGAAGAGAAAACGTAAAAAGCTCTCGAAGTTTTTAATTTGATAAAGGGTTTGATGCCGTCTGGCCAGTTTAGTATTCTAGAGGCAGTACCACTCTGTGACAGTGGAAAATAGTGCCAGGGGGCTTCGTGTACTTATGGCTTCTCAGTGATTTCCATATGAAACATGCTTGGGATCAGAGTGATGCTCAAAACTGGGCAGTCATTTAACGGGGGCAATACCACGTATGGATCTTTGCTACTCCTTGTTGTAAATCTTTGTAAATCCTACCATCAATCTTGGTCACAGGGCTTGAAAGCAAAAAGAGTGGAGAGCCAGTGGGGAGCTCCGACTCCACGGCAAATACTCTCCTTCTAGTTATGCTCCTGACATGGCCCCCATCTCGATCACTGATTAGTTATCCTCACAACAATCTCTTTGAGCTAGGCCAATGTTGTTATCCCCATTTTACAGATGGGGAACTGAGGCACTGAGAAGCTAAGTGGCTTGCCCAGGATCATGCTGGATGGAAGGTTGTGACACAGCAAGACCTTAAGCCAAGGTCTTCCAAATCTTAGAAGTCAAGTCACCAGGGCCTGATGAAATCCATCCTAGAATACTTAAGGACCTGATTGAGGAGGTATCTGAGCCATTAGCTATCATCGTTGAAAAGTCATGGAAGACAGGAGAGATTCTGGATGATAATATGGTGATAGATAACAGCGAGCATGGATTTGTAAAGAACAAATCATGTCAAACCAACATGATAGCTTTCTTTGATAGGATAACAAGCCTTGTGGATAATGGGGAGTGGTAGATGTGGCATACCTAGACTTCAGTAAAGCATTTGATACAGCTTCACAGGAGCTTCTTATCAATAAACTAGGAAATACAATGTAGATGGGGCTACTATAAGGTAGGTGCTTAACTCAGAGAGTAATTATGATGCTGGAAGGGCATAACAAGTGGGATTTTGGGACCGGTTTTGTTTAATATCTTTATCAATGATTTAGATAGTACTCTTATAAAGTATGCTGATGATACAGTGATTGGAGGGGTTCTTTGGAGGATAGGATTATAATTCAAAATGATCTGGACTAATTGGAGAAACAGGATACAGTTCAATAAGGACAAACGCAAAGTACTCCTCTTAAGGAGGAATAATTCATTTCACACCTACAAAAGGAGGAAGTGACTGTCTAGGAAGGAGTACTATAAAAAAGGGCTAAGGGTCATAGTGGACCACAAGCTAAATATGAGTCAACAATATGTTGCAAAAAAAAAAAAAATTCATCCCAGAATGATGTTGGCTTAACAGGAGTATTGTAAGCAAGACATGAGAAGTAATGCTTCCACTCTGTTCTGTGCTGATTAGGCCTCAACTGAACTATAGTGCCCAGTTCTGGGCCCCACATTTCAGGAAAAATGTGGAGAAATTTGAGAAGGTCCAGAGAAGAGCAAAAAAAAAAAAAAAGATTAAAGATCTAGAAAGCATGACCTATGAGGGAAGACTGAAAGAGTTGGGTTTGTTTAGTCTGGAAAAGAGAAGACTGAGAGGGGACATAACAGTTTTCAAGTACCTAAAAGGTTGCTACAAGGAGGAGAGAGAAAAATTGTTCTCCTTGGCCTCTGATAATAGGACAAGAAACAACGGGCTTGAATTGCAGCAAGGGAGGTTTAGGTTGGACATTAGAAAAACTTCCTGTCAAGGTGGTTGAGCACTGGAATAAATTGCCTAGAGAGGTTGCAGAATCTCCATCACTGGAGAAATTTAAGAGCAGGTTGGATAGACATCTGTCTAGGATGATCTAAATGGTGTTTGGTCCTGCTGCAAAGGCAGGGAACTGGACTTGATGACCTCTCAAAGTTGGTCACCAAGGAAGCATGCAGCAGAGATAAGACTTACATGCAGATTTTCTGAACCCTAGTCTAATGTCTGAAGTACAGAGCCAAGGAGGCATAAATGCAGGCTGTAGATTATGCACAATCCATAGCAGAGCCAGGATCAGAACCCAGATCTCATTCCTTGCTTAACCACAGGAGCTTCCCTTTTCCTCTGACAGTTTCATGGCCCCTGCTGTTGTGCAATGCATTCCCAATGAATCTCAAGCCATCCTCATCTCCTTGGGTGTGTCTAGACTACAGGGTTTTGTCTACAAAAGTGGACTTTTGTCAACAAAACTATACTTGCGTCCACACTGCCTTTGAGTTATGTCGACATAACGTCGACAAAACTCAGCAGTTTTGTCGACGTATGTAAACCTCATTCTATGAGGAATAACGCCTTTTGTTGACAGAGTTCTGTCAATAGAAGGCATTATTGCATCTACACTGTCCTTTGCGTCCACACTGTTATGTCGAGAAAGCAGCTTGCTTTGTCGACAGAACTGGATGTAGTCTAGACGCTCTATGTCAACATAAGTTTTGTCGACAGAATCTGTTGACAAAACTTATGTCGACGTAAGCCTGTAGTCTAGACATACCCCTTGTAGGCACTGACAGTACAGTAAAGCCACTCCAGAACCTTCTCTTTGTTGAGCTTAAGTAGACCACTCTGAGTCTTTCACTTCGGTACTTGAGTCTATCACTCGTTAGATTGGATTGCTCAGGTGCCCGGAGCAGTACGAGTGATAGACTGAAGTACTGAAGTGAAAGACTCAGAGAAGTCTACTTAAGCTCTACTGTACTGTCAGAGCCTACAAGGAGAACAAATATTTAACATTGGGCTCTTTGGTCTAGCGGAGAAATGCGCAATGTGATTCAATGGCTAGAAATGGAATTCTGATGGAAATAAAGAACACATTTGAAACAGTGAGGGAAATTCATCTTTGGCACAATCTACCAAAGGTCATGGTGGGTTCTCCATCACCAGCCATATTTAAATCAAGATTGGATGATTTTCTAAAAGATCTGCTCTAGGAATTATGCTGGGGGAAGTTCTCTGGCCTGCATTATACAGGAGGTCAGACTTCATGATCTCCGTGATCCTTCCTGGCCTTGGAATCTATAAATCTTTGAAATTTGATTGCCTGTATCTACTCATGCCTCTGCCCTACAGGCCCTTCTTATGTCTGCTCCACTTCCTGTGTCCTGTATTGCTCCCTTTTACATATAAAACAAATGGGGATGAGCCACTCCTTGAAATAACTTGGATTAACTATCATGCTATATACTTCTATTACTATTTTAACCAAATCCTGGGCTCAGGTCTGAGCATTTGTTTGGCTCATCTTCTGTGATTTTGTTGGTGAGATTTCACATCACCTATTTCTCTGTCCCCTTGCAACATTCCCAGACTTGCTGTGGCTTAAAAAACTATCCAGTTGCCCATTGAGGGATAAAGAACACAAAACAGTTGGTGGCAAATCAATTATCCTGGCTTGTTTTGCATAGATCTCTGTTGTCTACCTCCCCAGCCCTAAACCAATACACATAGCTATAGCTAAACATTTCCATGTTTCTGGAGTTCTGGGAGGAAATGTTTTCCACTTCCGTTCTGCTATTTCCAAGCATAATAACTGGAGCATGTTAGCATAAGAGAATTCCAGAGGAGAGATTGGATCCTGAAAAGCTCAGACCCAAAGATCTTCAGACACAGATCAAAAATCATGCCTGGTAACTTCCCCAGATCCCCCAGAGAAGGAGGCCTCAGGCCCCCAAAGCATCATCATATTATAAAAGCAACTACAATTTATTGGCACAAAAGGAGCAAAGATTATTTAAGTTAGCGATTAGCCAACAAAGCCTCACACCAAGCTGGAGTCTTCAGAAAATGTGTGCTCAGAAGTTTGTTTGCCAAGGTTAATGAAACTCTCTCGTGGCTGTGTGTGCACTCAAGTAGGATTAAATAAAAAACATATATCCCAACGGGACCCCAGGAGGGAAAGCAACAGAAAATTGAAAATATGCAAAACATTGCAAAGCAAAAGGCTGCAAGGGCCTGAACATTTTGCAGTGTTTCATGGCAGAAGATTCTAACTATGCCCTAGGAATTATTTTGTGGGGATTTCAATTCAACACTGAAGGTCAGAGGAGATGATCACAGTGGGCCCTCCTGGCCTTAGAATCAATGCAGCTTTATGGAAGTTAAATTAGAAGCAAGGCACACATTTTGAATAGCGTGGGGTGATTACCATGGGCACAAACTACCAAGTTGTAGATTATCTGTCACTTGAAGTTTTCAGATTAAAACTGGATGCCTTTCTGGAAAAAATACTTTGGAACTTCTCTGGCTGTCCATGAGCCTAAGGTCCAACCAGATCCACCAGGGTCCCTTTTCAACTGGCCGTTCCAGTCGAAAACCAGATACCTGGCAACCCTAGCTACTGGACTCATCAGAGAAGTAATCAGATGACATTCTAAGGCTTGTGTTATGCAGGAGCTCAGGCTAGATGAGCTAATGGTCCCTGCTGACATTAGACGCTAGTACTCTGGATAGGAGCAGGTCTCTGGTATGGAGAAGGCTGAGAACCACTGATCAGAAAGAAAAACAATCAAAGAATCCCAACAAAGTGTTGACAAGCAGGTCAAGAAGGGACTGCAAGCCAATGCTACTGGGGTGTAGCCAGTAGTCTGTCATTGACATTCCATATAACTGTGGGCTAATCCATCAACATGACTGTGCTTTAGCTGACCCAGCTGTAAAATGGGAATTGTTTTGGGTAACTATGGAGTATGTTGATGAAATTTTGCGAGGAAAATTCTCCCCAAGGGGTTGTATTGGGGCCATAAACCAGCACTGCACATTAATGAGATTTCAGTTTGCCATCACTGACCAGCTATACAAGGCATATTTGAAAATAGCAAAATGAAAACAACGCCTAACCTATTGCATGTCCTAGCCAACTCCAGTGCATGCTAGTGCTTCTTGGAGATGTAGCAGTGCCCCTGACACGGCTCTATATATGAGGAATAAGCCCCACGTCCTCTGGTCCTAAACACACAACATAGGCTTGCCAGCTCACCAGACCAGACAGACCAGAAACCATTGTAGCAAATAATGTCTGGTCCATCCAGTCGAGTTGGAAACCTACACACAAGTCTCTGCTGCAATGACAGGCAACCTAGGCTAGTGAGTGGGCCACATGAGTGGCCGTCCTATATCTCAATGGGCTGCAAGACTGTTGTAATCAAGACAGTCTCCCGGGATAGGGTGGTTTTGCCAGCTGCACTTGCACACCTAGAATTTGCAGTGTGCGCTGATTGAACTGTTGCTGCACTTTGGATGGGGCTGGGGGGGAGCACAGTCAGTGCTGGGTGGAATCAGCATGCCGCTCCCTTCACATGCTTTGCTTTTCACTTTCATAATACTGGTAGGGAAAAAAACCTGTGTGGCTGGAAACCGGCAGAATCTGGCAAACCTGCGCATGGGCAATGATGACCAAAATATCTCATGGACCCCACACAGAGCTCCCATGGGCATCATGTGGCCCGCAGATTGCCCACCAATGCTCTAATGATTGAGGCTCCAGTTTGTAAATGGGGGGCAAAGGGGGCAATAGCACATTGGTTGAGTTCCCCATCACAGTGGTCTAGAGTGCACAGCCTAGTGTAGATGCATGCCTGACTGCAGCTGTATGCTGCATAAGTGTAATCTGTAAAGTCAAAATGACTGAGTGTTTAAAAATTGCATAGTGACCGCTAGTGAACCCGAATGATGCTTCAGCCTGGTGATACTCTGGACAAAAAGAGCTCTCATCATCCTTTTAGCTGTTGCCACTGCTTCACACTGACTTAATGGACATCTTGGGGTGCAGCCAGGTGACAGTCCTGGAATCATCTTCTCTCTAGAGAGGGACTGACGAGGAAATTGCTGGTAGCATTACAACAGTGCTCAGGTAGGGCACATTAAGAGCCTGAGCTATGTAACCGTGGCTATCCACAATGTTGTCAGTCCCTGAAACTTTTAGTTTTCCTGAATGATCTCTTCTGAGGTAACAAGGCAGCCCCAACCCTGGTATTGCTCCCCCTGCACCTCTGGCATTATGCTGCTCATGCAAATGTGATGAAGGAGTTGCCAGTGGTTTCAGTGCCTATAGTGGCTTGGGATGGAGTTTGACCATCACAAAATAAATACTCCTAGCTCAGACTGGACACATTACATGGCTTTCAGGCCTGAGTTATTACAGCATGCAGACAGAGCTTTGGATCCCACCAGCTGTAATTATATGATTTTAGCTCATCCCCTTGAAGTGATACCATTAGCCTGAAACATAGTCAGTTTATAAGGACTTTGGGTACCACACCTTCCCCCCGTGTTTTGTTTTTCTAATCACACCCTACTTGTTTTTTAAAACTTTTTACCCTTGCTATGTGAAAAATCTATGTAAACAATAGGGAAAACTGACTATAAAGAGGCACATTTAAACTGACGGTTCTCAAAGTGCTGTGAAATGCACAAATCAATCAATATGCGGGGTGGGGAGGACAGAAGAGCCAATGGCCATGTCTCCACTTATCAGAGGATTGACATTCAGACGATCAATCCTCCGGGGTTTGATTTAGCAGGTCTAGTAAACACTCACTAAATCGAACTCTGAGGGCATCTCTGTCATCACCAGAACTCCTTGCTGTCACGAGGGGTAAGAAAACACACTGGGAGCGTTTCTCCCTCCTGCTCTGGGGCCATCCCAGAATATCAGTGCAGGGTACGTTGACTCCAGTTATGCAATTCACGTAGTTGGAGTTGTGTGTCTTGCATTGATTTTCTCCACTAATGTAGACCAGGCCAAATTCTTTTCTCTACCTCTGCACTCTTTCTGCTACACTCATATCAGGCCTTACTTGTATCAAGAGTAGGTAAATCAAATGTGCAGAACAGAGTGTAGTTTTTATTCAGTTTCCTTTAATAAGACATTCATGTAGTTCAGTGTGAGCCCTTCATTAAGCTTGAGAGCTAATAAAGTTAAGTCTAGGGGTGTATGAGGTTACATTCCTGACATACTAAAAAGAGTGGAGAGTCTTGTGGTTAAGGCAACAGCTTGTGAATCAATAGGTTCTGTATTCAATTTTGAGCTCTGACATTTACTTCCTGTGTGAGCTTGGGAACGTAATTTAACCTCCCGGGCCTTAGTTCCACATCTTTTTTTTAAAAAAAAACCCCTACCAATAATGCTTTCTTTTGTGCATCTTTTGTGGGTCTTAGAATCTAAATAGACGCACTCTTCCAGACAGGGACGGTCTCTTAGTATATGTCTGTACAGAGCACACCACAATGGGCCCTGAGCTCAATTGCAAATAGAGAATAAATGATAAGAGCGAATACAGGTTCAGAATATAAGAACCGTTCTTCACTAGAAAAGCAGGCCCCTTTTCACAGTGCATTGGAAACAGATGCACCAGCCAAGTGTTTGTACAGAAAGTGAAAACAGATCTGTCCCGCGAGTATCTCTCTTGAGTGCCCTCCAGTTGCATGGTAACTGATGAGTCCCTGACCTAATCATTGATGCCCTAGGAGAACAGTAAAGTTTTATCACTGTTGTGTAAAGGGAATAAGCTGTTACCAGTACCCACTGTGTCTGATTGGTATGCATATTTAATAAACACAAGATGTAAATGAGGACTCGTGCTGGCATGGCCATCTGGGTAATGGCACCTCAGTTTTGAGTAAGTGATGTTAGTCTGTGGTTTCCTCATGATTGTTACTTCCATAATGATTTTCATTTTTCTGCTGCTTTCATTGTGGTAATTTTAACCTGGCCATGGAAATCAAGTTATTTTCTGCTTCGCTAGGCTACCACCAGTGAGCAGATCATGGGACATATTGTACGATTCCAAGGCAGCTGCCGCTAGCCTCAGATTTTCAACTGAAACCAATTTTTTAATGGCAGCAAATTGCTAATTTCACTCAATGGAGTTAGAGCTAAGGAGGTCTAAAACCCCCAAACAACTGCACTTGTCAGTTTTAAGCTGTTCTGATCCTTGTGCTCCTTGTTGTCGGTTTCGTTTCTCTCTCTTGTCAATTTCACACCCAGGCACCTTGTGTACCTGGCAAAAGGCACATGGGCCTAGGCGTGCCACATAGCACACTGCAGCCCTGGGAGGGGGGCAGGAGAGAAGTACTCCTGGCTTGATGGCATCAAATCAAGAAGTAGAAGCGGACGCTATACAGGCAGTCCCCGGGTTACGTACAAGATAGGGACTGTAGGTTTGTTCTTAAGTTGAATTTGTATGCAAGTCGGAACTGGTACATATTGTAGGGGAAACTCTAGCCAAACATTTCTCCAGAGCTCAGTTTTATTCTCCCACACCTCACTTCCCTCCGTCCTTTATTCTCAAGCTGAGGTGTCTGCTGAGAAAAGCCGCTCCGCGTCTCCCTGGTCGGCTGGGGGGAAGCAGCTAGTGCAGGGTTGCCTCACCCCGTTTGTAAGTAGGGATCCGATGTAAGTCGGATCCATGTAACCCGGGGACTGCCTGTATACAGACACAGACACAGATAACGGATATTGCTATTATTTTATGCTGCAGACCTGTAGCCCTAAGCTGTGAGGTACAATATGTCTGGCAAAGTGATTATGTTTGGCTGAGTTTGCCTGAAGGCCTGATCTGGCTCCAAAAGTGTTTCGTGATTAATGCAAAGACTTAATCCAGAAGCAGTTGGTGACGTGTATCATCCACAGGAAGAACTGCGCCTCAGAGAGTTCCCAGGCTGTTTTCTCCCCGACCTCAGGAAGGGTATGAAATGCGTTGCTTGTAACGCCAATAGACCCTGATCAGGCTGGATCAGAACTGGAGTCTCTGGAGCTAAATGAATGAACCTCTACTGCAGTGGTCTCCATTCTTTTATGCCCAAGATCATTTTCTGAATTTAAGGGCAACCCAAGGTCTATCTGCTCTTTCCCGAGGCCTCGCCCCTCCCCTGAAGCCCCACTCTACTCAGTCCATCTGCCCCTCTCTCGTCACTCTCTCTCCCCCACCCTCACTCACTTTTACCAAGCTGGGGATAGGGGGTTGGGGTTCAGGATGGGGTGAGAGCTCTGGGCTGGAGTTAAGGGGTTCACAGTGTGGGTGATGGGTGCAAGCTCCGGATGGGGGTTTGGGTGCAGGAGGGGGGTCTGGGCTGGAGCAGAGTGCTGGGGTGCAGGAGGATGTATGGGATACTGGCTCTGGGAGGGGGTCTGGCTGAGGCTGGGATTTGGGGTGCAGGCTCTGGGAGGGAGCTCAGGGCTTGGAGCTCAGGGTGCAAGGGGTGTGTAAAGGGGTCATGCTGGGGCAGGGGGATTAGGAAGGGGTGTGGGGTTTTGGCTACAGCAGGGGGCGGTTGGCGTGTGCCCTCCTGCCCGGCAGCACTTATGGCCGGTGTTTCCTGTGCAGCAGAGCAGCAAGGCTATAGCAAGAGTCCTGCCAGCCCCACACCGCTTCTGGAAGGGGCCAATATGCCCCTGTGGCCTCAAGGATGGGGAGAAGGAAGGTGGCCCCATGAGCTGCCCCCTCTCTGCTGGCACCACCCCTCTTGTCTCATTGGCCATGGTAACCCGTTCCTGGCCAGCTGGAGCTGTGGGGGGTGGTGCTTGCCGGCAGGAGCAGCACACCAAGACGCCTGCCTCCTCGGTCCCCTCAGCTCACATGTAGGACTGCATTGGCCACTTCCAGGAATGGTCTGGGGTCATGATCAACATGGAGACTCTCCAGGATCATCCAGTTGACCGTGATTGACCCATTGGTGACCTCAGCAGCACTGCATGAACATGGCTCTTAAGTAAAGCTGTAGAGCAGCCTCATTGATCTCTCTCTAAGTGGTCTCTGAGCCACTAGATGGGACAGAACACCACTCCCAGGACATGCATGGGTCACGTAGGCCTCAGTTACAGGTTGGCTGTGCTGGCTCATGCATTGCAAGGGGTGGAGCCAAGCTCTGAACACTCCCAGCCCACCTGTTCTCCGGGCATTATTCTTCTGCTTATTGCTGCATGCCTAGACCCAAACACTGGGGAGCACAGATGCATCAGGGTGGAGGGTTTTACTTCCCCAAAGGCAAGAGAAACTCCTTGCACTCCGAGTCACACTTTAGCCCTGTGTCACCAGAGTTATCCCAATCAAATATGTTTTCCAGGAAAAGCCATTGGAAAAGGCACAAAGAATGCACTCTCCAGTGTTTAACTTGCTCAGTGTACTTACTTAGACAATTATAAATACAAGACGGAGTCTCTCACCAGATTTACAGCAGTAGCTTCTCACCCTGACATTGACCTTACAGTCATTTACTTTCCTGCTAATTCCCAGTGCAATCCCCAAAACATAGTCAATCAGTGGCACTGAAGAGCAGCCAGTATTTTCATCTGCACTCCATGAAAGCACTTGTTAATTCTCTATTCCTGCCTTAATTACGTTAATGCAATGACCATTTTATCAGTGCTTTACAACTCTGCAGGTAAATTTACTATTAAGGCAGGAATGCTCCAGCTCAGATATTTTAATTAACATGAGTGATCTCACCTTTGTCTGCACTGGGGTTTTTTAATGTTATTATTCTAGGTAATTGTTAAACTACTCACTGTTTTAGAGAGTTCTCCTCTTTTGCAAAATGTCAGAGCTTTTTGACTCAGGCTTTTTGCTCATTTTTTGTTAATGTAACATTTGCAGATTATTCAAGCTAAATCCAGTTAAATGAAATAAGAACATGGACTGTTTAAAGCAGGGCTGGGCCCAGCCTATGAAATTCTTGTTTGAATCAGAACTTCCTCAAAGTTCCAGCGGTTTTAGCTTTGGGATTTAGGTTCAGGCTCAACCCCAGACCTGGTAGAAGAAAAAGATAAATATATTTAGCAAAATACTTCAAAAGAAATAAATGGTAGTTTTTGTTTGGAATATTTAAATACATTCCATTTTATATGTTTCCTAATAAGTGAAATTGGGTTTGCAGGTAAAACTAAAGAACAAAATTGAAACTTTTAGAACTTTTATCAAAAATTACATTAAATTCTTTTTGTTTTGAAGATTCAGTGAAAAACAGGAAATTTCAAAGAAATGGACATTCTTTTGTGAAATACTGTGATTTGGGTAAAATACCATTCTTGACCATTTTTTAAATTGAAAAAATATGAAGCAGCTCTACTCCTCTCTAGATCAGGGCAAAATGAAGCATTTTTGTTTGATCTGTTTAGACTTATTAAAATGCTGCTGTTTCTGCGTGCAACTTACGTTGTTGCCTTAAAAACCCATACCTAAGGGACCAATAGCTAGAAACCAATCACTCCCCTTTGCCCCCACCCATACACTTCACACTTTCATTTCCCCTCTGTGCAACCTTCCCCCCCACACCGTAGCAATGCCAGAAAAGCAGTCAGGCCATTGAACATGAACTGAAGGTTTCCAAATTCAGTCTGTGATTAAACCAACTGTAGGTGCTCAGATACGATAGCGATGAACTACGTATCTAGGTACTAATAAGCTCTCCACTGTAGTAGCCGAGCACATTCAGGGTGTGTCTACACAGCACACCTACCTCGAAATAAGCTACGCCATTTGCACTATGTAAATTGTGTAGCCTATTTCAATGTAATAGCTTATTTTGAAATTTGGTGCTGTCTATACAGCATCAGATTTCAAAACAGAGCACTATTCCGAAACGTCCCTTATCCCTTGTGCAATGAGGTTTACAGGGATGTCGGAATAGCAAGCCCATTGTATTCAGATATAAAGGGCTTGCTCTTAAGACACGGAATAGCTATTTCGAGATACCTCTGGTATCCCGAAATAGTTCCGTTGTATAGACGTAGCCTCAGTGCTTATGGATTAACTTCATAAACATCCCTGTGTGGAAAAGAAGTATTCTGTCACCCCAGTTTACAGATGGAAAAACTAAGCCTATATCTACAATATCGTGTTTGTCAATAAAACTTATGTCGACGTCCAGAAGTTGGCAAAACAAAAATAATCAGCAAGTGTTCATGCTTGCTCCCTCTGTCTACAGATCATGTCCACATTGTGTCTGTCCCCTCCCCCTGCAGCTGCAGTTTGTCTGCAGCTGTGATTCTAGTGCAGGGCAGAACAGGAGCGTTCCAATGATTTGCTCTTTGTTTGTTCCAAAAACAGAGCAGCTCACTCAGCTGTCAGATATTTCCCAAAACTTTGAAAGGGGGCGGGGGCACATGTCTCCAGGACAGCAAAGATCAAAACACTGAGCACAACCATCAGGGCAGGCATTCTGGGATACTGGTGGAAGCCAGTTCTGTAGACAAAACAAGCAGCAGTGTTCACATCGGCTCTTTGTTGATAATAAAGAGAGAAAAAGAAAAAAGTCTCTTGTTGGGGTGGAAGTTTTTGTAGCTGAAACTGGGCATTTTTCCCAACAAAAGTCTCAATGCAGTGTGTGCACTTTCAGAGTTTTTCACCAACCAACTGTAGTAGTATAGACACAGCCTAAGTGTCACGGAAAGATTAAGTGATTTGCTCAAGATTACATGGTTTGTGGCCAAGATGAGTGTTTAATTCAGAGTTTGCAAGCCCGAGCCCAGTGTCTTATCTACCAGAGCTTTCTTCCTGACACCGAGTTTTAGACAACACCGAAGCATGCATTCCAAAGCTGAGGACCTTTTATGGAGAATGTCCTTCCACCAGCCCTCTTTCTGGTTTAAACAAGGGGGTTCTCAGTTCAGGCACCTTAGCTGATCACAGCTACTGTCTTTTCAGGCACTCTGGCCTCAAACCACTAGGAAAGAGAAAAAGAGGCCAAAATTAGAACTGCATATCTAAAGCCCTTCAAATTTCCAAGGAGCATGTGGCTAAATCTGAGTCCAAGCTGTAGTAAGATGAGGGTCTGTAACAAAAAGATGAGGGACTGGACTTGATCTCTCGAGGTCCCTTCTAGTGATTTAAATCGATTATTCAATTAACTGATATTTTATCAGTTACTTGACTATTCTGTAGTACCCGGGGGTGAGGTCAGCAGCTAGTGCACTCTGGCCCCACTCCTGAGGAGCTCCATGTCACTCCGCTCTGCTGCTTCTGTATCAGAGGCAGCAGCGTTGGGGTGCCAAGCGGGAACTGGTCCGCAAGGGGAGCCAATTTAAAAGCCACCTGCCCTTGCGGACCAGCTTCCTGTCACCCCGTGCTGCTGCCTTTGATACAAAGGCAGCAGAGTGGAGTGGCAAGGATGTGTGAGCTCCCGGACCCAGCACAAGCCGGGCTGCCTGCCTGCCTAGCTCCTCGTACACTTTAAATGCAGAGGTCCTGGACCCAGTGTGAGCCACGACTGAACCTGGCTGCTGGCCAGCCTGCTAAAAAAATTTCTGTTGTGGGGAGGGAGGAGAAATGTGAGTAGTTTATAGCATTAACCTATAAGCTTTTGTTTATGGGTTAAATAGTTAATCGACTGTACGATTACATCTCTAGTCCCTTCCAGTTCTAGTATTCTATGATTCTATGAAAAAATCGGCAGGCCTGAAATCTGGTGAGCAAAACTTTGGCTCAGTGACACTGCAACTTGTTGATAAGGGAGAAGCGGTACATGTGGTATAACTAGATTTCAGTAAGGCATTTGATACAGGCATGACCTTCTTATCAATAAATTAGGCAAATACTACTTAGATGAGGCTATTATAAGGTGGGTGTATAACTGGCTGGATAACTGTGCTCAGTGAGTAGTTATTAATGGTTCACAGTCATGCTGGAAGGGTATAACAAGTACGGTTCCGCAGGGGTCTGTTTTGGGACCGGTTATATTTAATATCGTCATCAATGATTTAGATAATGGCATAGAGAGTATGCTTATTAAGTTTGCAGATGATATGAAGCTGGGATGGGCTGCAAATGCTTTGAAGGAGAGGGTCAATTCAAAATGATATGGACAAAGTGGAGAAATGATGTGAGGTAAATAGTTTAATAAGGACAAATGCAAAGTATTGCACTTAGGAAGGAACAATCAATCTTACACATACAGAATGGGAAATTGAAGCAAAATGCAGGACAATGTAGCACTTTAAAGACTAACAAGATGGTTTATTAGATGAGAGCTTTCGTGGGCCAGACCCTCTTCCTCAGATCAAATAGTGGAAGAAAGTAGTCACAACCATATATACCAAAGGATACAATTAAAAAAATGAACAATTAAAAAAATGAAAAAATTAAAATTAATGGATGAAAGTAGTCACAACCATAAAATGACTGTTTAGGAAGGAGTACTGCAGAAAGGGATATAGGGGTCAAAATGGACCACAAGCTAAATATGAGTCAACAGTGTAACACTGTTGTACAAAACACAAACATGATTCTGGGATGCATTAACAGGAGTGTTGTGAGCAAGACAAGAGAAGTCATTCTTCCGCTCTACTCTGCGCTGATTAGGCCTCAATTGGAGTATTGTGTCCAACTCTGGGCACCACATTTCAAGAAAGATGTGGAGAAATTGGAGAAGGTCCAGAGAAGAGCAACAAAAATGATTAAAGGTCTTGAAAACATGACCTATGAGGGAAGACTGACAGAATTGGGTTTGTTTAGTCTGGAAAAGAGAAGACTGACAGAAGATGATAGCAGCTTTCAAGTATAAAAGACTGTTACAAGGAGGAAGGAGAAAAATGGTTCTTACTGGCCTCTGAGGATAGGACAAGAAGCAATGGGCTTAAACTCAGCAAGGGAGGTTTAGGTTGGACATTAGGAAAAACTTCCTCACTGTCAGGGGGTACATCTAGACTACCGCATTTTGTCGACGGAAGTTTTGTCGACAGATACTGTCGACAAAACTGTCGACAAAGAGCGTCCAGACATATTGAGTTCTGTCGACAAAGCAAGCTGCTTTGTCGACAGAACTCCGTAGTCTGGACGCATGTTACAGGCAATAACACCTTCTGTCGACAGTTCTGTCGACAGAAGGTGTTATGCCTCGTAAAATGAGGTATACCAGCGTTGACAAAACTGCTGAGTTCTGTCGACGTTATGTCGACAGAACTCAGCGGTAATGTAGACGCTGGTATAGTTTTGTCGACAAAAGTCCACTTTTGTCGACAAAACTAGATAGTCTAGACACACCCAGGGTGGTTAAACACTGGAATAAATTGCCTAGGGAGCTTGTGGAATTTCCATCACTGGAGATATTTAAGAGCAGGTTAGACAGACACCTGTCAGGGATGATCTTAGATGGTGCTTGGTCCTGATGTGAAGACAAGGGACTGAACTTGATGACCTAGCCAGGTCCCTTCCAGTTCTAGTGTTCTATGATTATATGAAAACATCATCAAGCCTGAAATCTAGTGAGCAAGACTTTGGCTCAGTGAAACTGCAAGCAAGAAAGAGGCTTGGCTAACAAGGAATAATACAAACAGGATCAAGCATAAAAAATGCCATAAGGTGCCAGGCACAGACCGTAAAACACATTCCAGAGGGGTTATAACAGAACACCTTGGTACCAACTACCACCCCATAAATAACATACTTACCAACCCAGGTTCAGGATCGGGTCTAAATTAACAGCATGATGGATAGTAATGGAAACCCCCGTTCTGTGAGGTAAGGGGGGTGGTAACTAGCTAAGGGTATGTCTACACTTGCACCCTTTTTCGAGAGAGGGATGCAAATGCAGCTGAGCGAAATTGCAAATGAAGTGGCGATTTTAATTTCCCGTGCTTTATTTGCATAATCGCGGACCGCTGCTATTTTGAAATACCCTATTTCGAAATAACAAACGCTGTGTAGACGTGGTTATTTTGAAAGAAACCCCTTCTTTCAAAATAACCCTTACTCCTCAAAAAATGAGATTTACTGGTTATTTCGAAAGAAGGATTGCTTTCAAAATAACTGTGTCTACACAGTGTTTGTTTTTTCTAAATAGGGTATTTCAAAATAGTGGCGGTCCACGATTATGCAAATGAAGCACGGGAAATTCAAATCCACGCTTCATTTGCAATTTTGCTCAGCTGCATTTGCATTCCTCTCTCGAAAGAGGGTGCAAGTGTAGACATACCCTAACAGAGGTTGGCAACTTGAAACTTCAGGAGTGATGTGTAACTTGTTTGTACCTGTGTATAAAAGTGCACCCCAAAGGGTGGTTGTCAGCTGACCGAGGGGATAATGTTAAAATCCAGAGCGTTGATTGTCATAATGGACACCAAGGACAATCTAAGCAGACAATGGATAAAACAAGAGTGGGTAGTAAAAGCAGCTACAAATTGAAGGTTCAGGTTAGGCCTTGCCCTGTTTTTTATTTCTGTTGGCTTGCTTTGTTTTCGTGTGTTGTGTATGCACTTCTCTTTCCATGAGTTACGTGGATGGGTGGGATAGTGTTATACCAGCCTCCCTGACGAAAATTGTTTCACTTACATTGTAAGCTGATTGGGGCATAGATTGTCTTGTTGGTCTGTGTTTGTACAGCACCTAACACAAAGAGGTCCTAGTCCATGACGGGAACTTCCAGGCCATGTTCCCTCAAAGCTGAGCCCTTGGGCGGTTGAACAGAAGAGATTCAGGTGCCACCTAGCTGATTAACAGAGCTCCCACAGCTGGTAGCATGTGTTGTTGAGGGTGGTGCACATCCACCCAGGCCTTGGAGCACATAACAAAATTTATTCTGCTCATGGATGGAAAAAATTAGAGATAACACTACTCCCAGGTGCTGCCATCATACAAATAATCAATATGAAAGAACACAGGAGGGATGGGCGTCTCAGACAAGCTTGGGACAGGGCTTACAGGCATGAGTGTGGAAGAACATGGTGGTGGCCTTTAGTAATACAGCTGGAGTGTTGAAATCAATAGGACTGTTTGCCGGAGCAGGCCCAATGTAGCGATGCCAAGAACTGTCATTAAGTGGGTTAATCATATTCATGGTGCTAGGAACATTGTGAGTTATGTTAATAGGCGCATCTGGGGAAATTACATCTTCATTAATTGGTCCTGATTGCTTTTCGCTGGATGTGATGTTTTTGGCTTTAACATCCAGCGTAACAATTATTGTAATCAGCCCATGCAATAGATGCACAAACACTAAACCGTCCACTAGCCAAGCTAATTAATTCTTGCAGGCACTAGACATGGCAAAGGCCTGTTAGGTCATCTTCACTCCTCTCCCTTCTGAGCCAGCCAGTGCTGGGTTGCTTCTGGTGCTGTGTCTTGGAGAGTTTTTAAACATTACCCTGACATTTAAAATGGCAACAGTGTGGCCCACAGCCATAGGGCAGAGGTGATGTCTGATCTCCGAGCCAGGGAGCACCGCGGGATGCTTTTGGGCCCAGATTTTGGTGGCAGTTCTACCTTGGTTCTCTTGGTTCAGTTACAGCAAGAGGGGCTGTATGTGAGCCCTGATTCTGCAAGGCACGCAAAACCCCTTAGCAGGCACTGCGACTGCTACACACCTGGCTAAAGTCAGAAAATACTTGAATAGTTTATGGCCACAAGGGACCATTAGATTATCTAGCCTGATCTCCAGCATATTAGAGATAGGGCTGTAAAATATTAAACAGTTAACTAGTTAGTATTAGCCTTACTGTTAATCCAGCCTAACTATTAGCCCGCTGTGTGTGGGCCTCATACTGGTTCTCCTGCAGCAGAGGCACTGTTTTGGGATGCTGGTAAGAGGTGCCTATGGCAACCAGGAAGGGGCTAACCTGACAGAAACCATTGGGAGCCCAGTCTCCTCCTAAAGGGGCAGGGCCAATGCTAATGCTCTAGCCCGGGGATTCTTTGCCCCCAGGGCTTTGTGGGGAGGTGGGGGGAGGCAGCCAGATGGGCAGAGAGAGCATGTTTAGGCTAGATTTGCCAGCTCTCCAGTTTTTGACTGGGACATCAAGCGGAAAAGGGACCCCTGTGGCTCCGGTCAGCGCTGCTGACCAGACTGTTAAAAATCCAGTTGGCAGGGCTGGCAAGCTCCCAACCGGGCTCTGCACAGCTCCCCAGAAGCAATGTGAGAAGGAGGGGTGGCCACATGGGTTCCACATGCTGCCCCCACCTCATGCATTGGCTGTGCGGCTCCCACCTGGCTGGGAACCGTGGCAGGTGGAAGCTGCAGAAAGGCAGCATGCTCTGTGCAGAGCCCCCTGGCTGTGCTCCCGCCTCAGAGCCGAGGGATATATCGCTGCTTTCTGGGAGCGGCCTGAGGTAAGCGCTGCCAGGAGCCTGCTGCCTGCACCCGCTCCCACACTCCTTCCTATGCCTTAACCTCCTGCCCCAGCCTGGAGACCTCCCCTCCCCCGGACCAAAATTCCCTCCCAAAACCCACACCCTGCAACCGCTCCTGAACCCCAGCCCCCTCCCACACACTGAACCTCTCACTTCTGGCCCACCCGGAGCCCACACCTCCAGCTGCAGCCTTCACTCCCTCTTGCACCACAACCTACAGCCCCAGCCCGGTGAAAATGAGTGAGCGAGTGAGGGTGGGGAGGAGCGAGCGACAGAAGGAGGGGGGACGGAGTGAGCAGGGGCGGGGAAATGGTATTTGGTTTTGTGGGATTAGAAAGTTGGCAACCCAAGTCTAGGACTGGTGAAGCATGGGCTGCGGGCCCAGTGTGTGGGGGGGTAAAGTAGTCCACGACCTTCCCCCAGTGCCTCTGGAAGGGGCAGGACTGAGGAGGTGGATGGCATGCTGGTCAGTGAAGGGAAAAGAAGCTCTTTTTGGGGTGGCCTGTAATATCTGCAGAGGCCTCATTGGGACAAACTAGGTACCTGGGGCCCCTCCCCCTTGAATTGGTGAATTGGGTGCATGACATGTTTAAATAGGTTGAACGGCTAGCTTTTTCAATGATATCTACATCCCTCATTAGAGCCCACTGAATTTCACCCAGAGCGCCCTATACGAAGCCCTGTGGCTTGAGTCAGTCCCAGGGAGACTAACCTGTTGTGTGCCACAGGCAAGAGCCAGGTAGCCTGCTGTGCCACCAGTGCCCCAAAGCCCAGTGATGGTAGGGAACTGATTAGGTGAGATTTACCCAGTTGATCCATACCCCATGCTGCAGAAGAAGATGAACATCCCCTCCCCCTATATCTTTGCCACCCGGATAAGGGTCAAAATTCCTTCCTAAACACAAATCAAGCAATTGGTTCGAACCTGTGTATATGAGCAAGATATACCAGCTAGTACTCAGGAAGAGGATTTTCTATACCACTGCATGGCCCTGCCCCACCCTGTCTACTGCCCAGCTCCAGCTATGGCAGTCTCTTATGCTTCAGAGGAAGGCAAAACAACCCATCCCCAAACAAAAATACCCAGAATACGTTTGACCAATTTTGCACTGGTGGGGGGTTTCCTTCCTGACCCCTGCAGGTGACCAGTTGAACACCTGCAGCATGAGATTTGATTAAGTCATTATCTTAATCCAGAGCTGCAAGTATTGTGCCTTTTGAAAAGATTCCAGGCAATTCCTTTCCTCCTAAGGCCTATGAAGGCTGGGGTGAACAGGGGATGGGTATGCCTACATTTACAAATGCCGAGGGCAGAAGAGACCACCCTACTCCTCCAACTTGAACCCCTGCAGACATCAGATCTATAATTTCTCCCAGAAGCTGGTTTAAAGCATAGCTTTACAAAAAATCCAATCTCCCCTTACACCTCTTAGAATGATGAGTCGACCACCTCCCTGATAAACTCTTCCCACTGTTAGAATAGTGATAGAAATGTAGCCATGTTAGTCTGGTGTAGCTGAATCAAAAAACAGGACTATGTAGCACTTTAAAGACTAACAAGATGGTTTATTAGGTGATGAGCTTCCGTGGGCCAGATCCACTTCCTCAGATAAAAAAAAAAAATCTGGCCCACGAAAGCTCATCACCTAATAAACCATCTTGTTAGTCTTTAAAGTGCTACATAGTCCTGTATTTTGATTCCCACTGTTAATTACACTTATTGCTAGGAAACTGCATCTTCTATCAAGGTGGAAAAACTCCCCACTATCAGATCTTTTTTCCATGTGTAAGTACCTATACTCAGTGATCAAATCACCTCTCAATTTCTTTTTGATAAACTGAATTAGTTGAGCTTCTTAAGCACCACATTATAAGGCTTGTTTTTCAGCCTCTGCTTTGTCTTTGGAACCCCCACACCCAAATTCACTTCAAAATGTCCACATCCTTCTTGAAGTGCTGGAGATCAGGCTAGTGTTTTCATGGTGGTTTCACCAGTGTCGGGTCAGAGGCAAAATCACTTCTTGACTTCTGCTTGATAGTTACCTTTTTATACATGGAAGGATTGCATCAGCTCCTTTGGCCCCAGCATTGCCCTGAGAGCTCATGTTGAGGAGATTGTCTAGGCTAGGGTGAACCCTAAATCCGTTGAGTCGTTGCTTTCCAAGGCAATCTCCCGCTTTGCTGGTATATCCTGCAATCTTAGTTTTCAGGTCTATTTCCTTGCATTTGGCAGTATTAAAACCCGTGCTTTAGCACGTGTTTCTGAATTAGTCCAGCCCTGACCATGGTGGTGGGGTAAAGTAGTTCACGATCTCTCCCCAATGCCTGGAAGGGATACGGCTGCAGAGATGGATGGTGCACTGTCATGGCACGGGGTGTCTGTAGAGGCTGCATTGGGACAAATTGTCAGAGTAACTCAAAGGCTACTGACAAAGATTCTTTAAGCCGTTGTGTCCCCCCCGCCACAGACCGTGTTAGCCCGATGATCTGCAGCTGGCCAGAAGGAGCTCTTTGATACAATGGCAATGATCTATGTACAAAGCAGCGCATGGATCTCAGCAACTGTTTTGCTTTCAATGTAGCTGCAAACACGGAATTAAACTGCATTGCCGGGAACTATTGCTGCCTGGCAGAAAGCCCCGTTTTCAGTGAGGGCAAGGAGACTAATTTCTTCGGGCAAGAGAAAAAGCTCAAAGACAACAGCATGCCGGGCAGAGGTAATACATTACCACTCCCAAGGAAATAGGCTAACGCCCACTCAAGGCAGAGCTCCTCATAAGTTTTAAGGCAGATCATTCTGGGCTGGCAGTAAGTTGTCTTATGGCCCTGCTTGCTCTGCCTTTTATTTACACAACATCATTTTTCACTTTTAGTGGTGGTTCTTCAGTCAGCTTTATAAAGGCTGTTACTAATTGGATTGGATTTGTATGCTTTGCCAGGAATCCGAACAAGGCCTGCATTGGTTAAATGAAAAAGGCAAATTTTGTCATCTAGCAATTCCAAGCATTTTGAATGGTGGTTTTCTGAGCTGAAGAGTGGTGTGGGGGAGACATGCCAAGAGAGAAAGTTAGTACAGGAGTTTAACCCATTAGTTGCCCTAGAAATGTAGATATGCCCTATAGTTGTAGTGGTTCAATAGAATACCAGTGTATTAGAGGGTTAAGAAAGAGTAGCAGAAAGAGAGGAACAATACCCTACAGCTTTTTGCAACTACACTTCACAGCCTTCCTGGGGAGGAAAGATCTGCTTTCTTTTTAAGAACATGGGTTTAAAGATCAACATTTTCATTCTTTGGAAAAATGTGATTTTAATTGATTATTGAGGACTGTAATACCTATTGGAACGTCCTATAAAGATCCCCTTTTCCTAGGGCTTTTGGTAAAAAAAAGAACAACAAAGCAAAGTCTACCATCAAATGCTTCAGATTAGGTCGCACCGGGACATCACAGTACTTGTTTCATGTTCCTTTAAACAGGGACCTATCAGCTTATTTACCTGTGAGATGCCCAGTGTCATAGAATTATAGAATCACAGAACACTAAAAATGGATGGGACCTCTGCCCTCATGACAGGACCCAGTACCATCTAGACCATCCCTGATAGATGTCTCCCTAACCTGCTCTTAAGTATCTCACAGATGGAGATTCCACAACCTCTGGAGGCAACTTATTCCAGTGTTTAACCACCCTGACAATTTCTCCACATCTTTCTTGAAATGTGGTGCCCAGAACTGGACACAATACTCCAACTGAGGCCTAATCAGTGCAGAGTAGAGCAGAAGAATGACTTCTCATGTCTTGCTACAACACTCCTGTAAATGCATCCCAGAATCATGTTTGCTTTTTTTGCAAGAGTGTCACACTGACGACTCATATTTAGCTTGTGGTCCACTATGACCCTTAGATCCCTCTCTGCCGTACTCCTTCCTAGACAGTCGCTTCCCATTCTGTATGTGTGAGATTGATTGTTCCTTCCTAAGTGGAGCACTTTGCATTTGTCCTTATTAAACTTCATCCTATTTACCTTAGACCATTTCTCCAGTTTGTCCAGACTATTTTTAATTATGACCCTATCCTCCAAAGCAGTTGCAGCAACCCCTCCCAGCTTCATATCATCTGCAAACTTAATAAGCGTACTCTCTATGCTAATATCTAAATCATTGATGAAGATATTGAACAGAACCGGTCCCAAAACAGCTCCCTGTGGAACCGCATTTGTTATGTCCTACCAGCAGGATTGTGAACCGTTAATCACTACTCTCTGAGCATGGTTATCCAGCCAGTTATGCACCCACCTAATAGTAGTCCCATCTAAGTTGTATTTGTCTAGTTTATTGATAAGATGATCATGCAAGGCCGTATCAAATGCCTTACTAAAGTCTAGGTATACCCTGTCCACCGCTTCTCCCTTATTCACAAGACTCATTATCCTAACAAAGAAAGCTATCAGATTGGTTTGACATGATTTGTTCTTTACAAATTCATACTGGCTGTTCCCCATCACCTTATTATCTTTCAAGTATTTGCAGATGAATGCTTTAATTACTTGCTCCACTATGTTTCCTGGCACAGAAGTTAAACTGACTGGTCTGTAGTTTCCTGGGTTGTTCTTATTTCCCTTTTTATAGATGGGCACTAGATTTGCCCTTTTCCAGTCTTCTGGAATCTCTCCTGTCTTCCATGATTTTCCAAAGATGATAGCTAAAGGCTCAGATACCTCCTCTATCATCTCCTTGAGTATTGTAGGATACTTTTCATCAGGCCCTTGTGACTTGCAGATATCTAACTTTTCTAAGTGATTTTAACTTGTTCTTTTTTTATTTTATCTTTTAAACCTAACCCCATCCCACTAGCATTCACTATGTTAGGCGTTCCCTCATCATCAGACTTCTAGGTAAAGCCTGAAACAAAGAAGTAATTAAGCACCTCTGCCATTTCCAAGTTTCTTATTACTATTTCTCCCTCCTCACTGAGCAGTGGGCCTACCCTGTCCTTGGTCTTCCTTTTGCTTCTAATGTATTTATAGAATGTCTTATTGTTTCCTTTTATGTCTGTAGCTAGTTTGAACTCGTTTTGTGCCTTTGCCTTTCTAATCTTGCCCCTTCACACCTGTATTGTTTGCTTATATTCATCCTTTGTAATTTGTCCAGGTTTTCACTTTTTATAGGACTCCTTTTTAATTTTTAGATAATACAAGATCTCCTGGTTAAGCCAACGTGGTCTTTTGCCATTCTTTCTATCTTTCGTACGCAGTGGAATAGTTTGCTTTTGGGCCCTTAATAATGTCCCTTTGAAAAGCTGCCAACTCTCTTCAGTTGTTTTCCCCTTAGTCTTGCTTCCCATGGGATCTTACCTACCAGCTCTCTGAGCTGACCAGAATCTAGCTTCCTGAAATCCATTGTCTATATTTTGCTGTTCTCCCTTCTACCATTCTTTAGAATCACAAACTCTATGATTTCACGATCACTTTCACCCAAGCTGCCTTCCACTTTCAAATTATCAACTAGTTCCTCCCTATTTGTTAAAATCAAATCTAGAATAGCTCCCTGCAGTAGCTTTTTCAACCTTCTGAAATAAAAAGTTGCCTTCAATGCAGTCCAAGAATTTATTGGATAATCTGTGCCCTGCTGTATTAGTTTCCCAACAGATGTCCGGATAGTTGAAGTCCCCCATCACCACCAAATCATGCGCTTTGGATGATTGTGTTTGTTGAAAAAAAGCCTCATCCGCCTCTTCCACCTGGGTTGGTGGCCTGTAGTAGACCCCTAGCCTGACATCACCCTTGTTTTTTACTCCTTTTTGCCTAACCAAGAGACTCTCAACACATCTGTCTCCTACGTCCTCTCCACCTCAGTCCAAGTGTATATATTTTAATATATAAGGCAACACCTCCTCCCTTTTTTCCCTGCTTATCCTTCCTGAGCAAGCTATCCCCTTCTAAACCAATATCCCAATTGTGTGTATTATCCCACCAAGTCTCTGTGATACCAACAATGTCCTAGTTGTGTTTATTGATTAGACTTCCAGTTCTTCCTGCTTATTCCCCATACTTCTCGCATTCATATAGAGGCATCTCAGATACTGATTTGATCTTGCCTCCCAGTTCTGCCTTGTCCCTCCGTTTTCTTTGCTTTGTCCTCTTTAAATAAGTAAACAAGGGTTCTGAGAGCAGGCATATTAGAAGTTTTAAGAAGTCAGTATAGGTGTCAGGCAAAGCTAGGTGCCTTAAATAGAGCTGTGAGTCTTTTACCTTACTGCTCAGTTTGAATGGTAGCTCAAAGTGCCCATTAATCTAGTAAACAAGACCTGGTGGCCCTGGGTTCCTAGTTTATCCAAACTAACCAACTCACTCGTGTGATATGGCATCTCATTCCCAGAACAACTTCAGCCCAGCTATTAAACCTCCCAACAGCGATATCACAATTTTAGTTTCATAAGAATAGTGATAGAAATGTAGTCGTGTTAGTCTGGTGTAGCTGAAACAAAAAACAGGACTATGTAGCCCTTTAAAGACTAACAAGATGGTTTATTAGGTGATGATCTTTCGTGGGCCAGACCCACTTCCTCAGATCAAATTGTGGAAGAATATATGGTTGTGACAATTTACCAAAGGATACAATTACAAAAAATGTTTTTAATTTCATAGTTTTAGTTTCATATGGATTGTCAAGACAGGAAAAAGGTTGAAGATAAGATGACTCAGACCTTTTCCCTAGCACAGGTAAATGGTAATGCTTTTACCTCCATTGATGGTTGAGGTCTACCCCAGCTGCCTCACTAGATAGGGTAATTCTCCTTTCATGCCCATTCAGATTTTGGATTCTGTGTTGAGACTGCCAAGTTATAAGCGATAGAAACACATAAGCAACAAATTCAATAAACAGGATGCTAATTTCATGAGGTGGCCCCTAAAAACAGCCCCATATTTTATTGATAACAAGAAGGTTTCTAACAACTATTGCAATGGGTCACACATTGCAAATTATTTCCTTGTGGACCCAGCCTCCAAAATAGACTCATCTTATTTCCATTGACTCATCAGACCAAAGACATACTCATGTTCACAGGGGTCTGTGTGGAGCATTGTCTGCCTCTGATTGCAAGACCAGATTCCTAGTTAGAAGAAGACAAAAGTGAGAGGTAGAGAGACATCGTGATCCTTCTGACTAGAAATTCAAATGCAGTAGATGGCTGTGTGCATCACATTTGTGATAGTTTTCTTTTTAAGACAGTGTTGTAAAAAAAAAGGTCAGAAAAAAGCTATAAAGAAAGAGGCTGCCGTTACCATAAGCATACATGAGTCAAGCTTTTTGGTAAGAAACAGAACACATTAGCTTATTAGTAGGCTGGAATTATTGATAGATAGCACTATGTTTATCTTACACAGCAATTAGGGTTGTACAAGCATTCACATCGCCTCATCAATATGCCAAATTCATTAGTTGAAAATTTCAATAGCGGTCTAATGCTGAAGCATAACATATGCTGGAGTTCTTGAGCACAATTGCTTTATGACCTCAAATAAATAAAGATGAAAGTTACAAAAAATACAATGAGAACAAAATTAAAAAACAGGGAACTAATTAATGATGTAAAGTAGAATACTAACTTGTGAAATTATACTTCTGTAATGGAAAAAAAAGTTTACAAGAAGGGAGAAAAAATGCGTAAGAAACCTAATTGCTTCAGGACATTTTTCTCTAAAAGGTGCGACTATTTTTGCAGACATCCTAAATAAATTCAGCTCCCTTGCTGAGAAAATGAGTACTCCTGTGGCATCTTAGGGTGCATCTACACTGCACCATTATTTTGGAATAATGGCCACTATTCCAAAATAACAATGTGAGTGTCTACATAGCAATTCTGTTATTTTGAAATATTGGATGGCTTATTCCAACTTCTGTAACCCTCATTCCATGAGGAATGACTCCTCTTCCGAAATAGCTATTTCGAAATAGGGTGTGTGTGGATGCTCCACTGCTGCTATTTTGAAATAGCTCCTCCGCAGGGCCATTTTAAGTACTTTCTCCCCAGTGCTTCCTGTGGCTTTAAATCGAGGTAGCATGTCCACATTAGGGGAACCTACCTCGGACTAATTTTGAGGCTTCCCTGTAGCACAGACACTCTATTTCAAAATAACTCTTCTGGAATAGCTTATTCTGAAATAAGTGTGCAGTGTAGATTCACATATATGGTATCATGAGCTTTCATGGGCAAAACTCCCTTCATCAGATGAGCTGCTCATTTGGTGAAGTATGTTTTTGCCCATGAAAGTTCATGATACTACATATATTTGTTAGTCTCTAAGGTGCCACAGGAGTACTTGTTTTTAAAATTAGGGTATGTCTACACTACATTGTTTTTAAAAAAAAAACTGCCCTTTTTTTTCAAAAAACCCTGCGTCCGCACTGCAATCACGTTCTTTTGAAGCTAAATCAAAAGAACACAGGTTTTTTTTTGACATTGGTAAACCTCACATTACAAGGAAGAACACCTTTTTTGAAAGAGTTCTTTCGAAAAAAGGCGTGTGTGGATGCAGAACAGGGACATTTTTCAAAGGAGGAGGCAATCAAAAAAAGCACAGATGCCTTGGTGGCCATTTTGTGAATAGCAATCAGGGTTTTCTTTCGAGAGAGCGTCCATGCAATCTGGATACCCTCTTTCAAAAAAGCAGATTGCTTTTTCGATCTGGTTTTGAGGTGTGGATGCTCTCTTTCGAAAGTAGCTTGCAGTCTAGATGTACCCTTAGAGACTAACACGGTGACCCATCTGAGACTTTTTCTCTTGCTGTGGTTTGTGTTCGATGACAGAAAGTTACTAGTGCTGGTATAAAGAGCCTGTGAGGGCAATGGGGAAATTTATCTTGCTTTGTTATATGACTTTTCAGCTCCAGCCATCTTGTGGTATGTTGAAAGCTCAATTCTCTCACTTAAGTATACAAAAGTTAGCTTGCGTTTGTCCAGGCTTTCCAAGATGGCTTTAACATTGACCGAGCAAAGCTTCTGCATTTGACTGTGGTCAACAAGAGTAAGGAGTAAGAACTTTAATAGTGTGGGTCTTTGGAGCCTATGTTTTACTGAAGATCAGTGATACATTCAGGTGTTTACGTGCCTAAGAATGGGATGTAGCCATATGAATCATATAGGACAGTGGTCCCCAACGCGGTGCCCGCAGGCGCCATGGCACCCGCCGGGGCATTCGTGTGCGCCCGCTGACAACCTGGGCCAGCCCCGCCCCCGGCGCACAGGAGGCGCCGGCCCCAGGCACGCGACATGCACCGGCGCTGGGTGCGCGGCTCTTTGGCGGCCCCAGCCCCGGTGCACACGCGGGCGCTCGGGCGCATGGTGCTCGAGCTGTGCCGGTGCCAGCACCAGCCCCGGGCCCACGGCACAAGGCGCTCGGGTGGCCCCAACCCCGGCCCTAGGGCAGACGCTGGCGCTGGGTGCAAGGGCATCCCAGTCCCCTGGCATGCCCCCGGACACGCGGCCCTACCTCCCGGGCGCCCGGTGCGTGAGTGGCCCCACCTCCCGGGCGCCCAGGAGCCTCTAAAGGTTGGGGACCACTGATATAGGACTTGTAACTCTGAGTGGTGCAACATCTAAATACCTTTATAAATCCTGACCTGTGTTCCTTTTGTGAAATCTCACTTCCTTTTACAGATCTTGGCTGTGCACAAAAGATGAAATCCTGCCCCCAAAAAACACAATGGGAGTTTTTGACATTGACTTTAATGGAGTTAGAATCATAGAATACTAGGACTGGAAGGGACCTCGAGAGATCATCAAGTCCAGTCCCCTCATGGCAGGATCCAGTACAGTCTAGACCAGTGGTTCTAAACTTGTTTTAGTCCATGGACCACCAGGCCAATCAAAAAATGTTCGTGGACCACCTCCTTTTTGAGACATGATAAAAAAGAGCAGACAACGAACATTTTGGTTTGAAATGTATTTCTTACTAACAGATTTTTGGATTCTCTTCTCACTGACAAGCTTTTCAGTGTTTGGAGTGGTACTTGATAATGCACAACTGCAAGCCGATTCCACTGCAAGCCGATTCCTCTGTTTGGACTTAACGTGCAACAAACACAAAAAGCCAGTCTCACACATATAAGTTGATGCAAATGGCAAAAGAAATCTGACTGCACGTGTGCTGACAGATTTGGGTAACTCCCAGTCACGCTGGCCCAAAATTTCTCTATGGTAGCCTGCTGGTACATGTCTTGAGCTGCAAAATTATTTTTCAGATCCAAGAATTCCTCCTGCAGATCCTCTGGAACACTATTAACATCTGTTGTAAATGGATTCCTGATGAAAGATAATCCATCCCTTGTCCTGTCCACTTCCGGAAAGTATCGTTGGAATTTGGCTCGTAGCTTCTGTAAATGATCGAGAATTTGCATCCGAATGGCTTCCTTTTCCCCGAGTATGGCATTCACACATGGAAATTGAACCAAATTATTGCCTTTGACTCTTACGATCCAGAGTTTCAATTTGTCAAGAAAAGCTTTGATGATGCTTTGGCGAGAGAACAGATTTGCACCTTTCCCTTGCAGCTGAAGATTCAGTTTGTTCAAGATTCCAAAAATATCGACAAGATACGCAAGATCTATATTTGACTGCGTCAGCACATTTAGGAATTCCTCTTTCCTGTGAGCCTGGAGAAATAAATTCAACTCCTCTCTCAGTTGAAAAACTCTCAGTACATTCCCTGCTGACAACCATCGTACAGAAGTGTAGAATAGCAACACATCAAAGTCGGAACCCATGTGCAGCCAAAATCCTTTGAACAGCCTGGTGTTCAGAGCCGATGATTTGATGTGATTCACCACTTTCACCAACCCTTTGAAAAGGGCATTCAGTTGATCAGGCAATGTTTTTGACACCAAAGCTTCCCTATGAATGAAGCAATGAACTCCGGTTACCATTGGAGCGCGCTGTTTCACCAGTGTTTGGAAGCCCGATCTTGAGCCCAGCATTGCAGGTGCACCATCAGTGGTGACACTCATAAGATTTACCCAATCCAGACCATGTACTTCAAAGAAATTGTTAACAATTTCCATCACATCCTGAGCCTTTGTGGTGGTATCAAGAGTCTTACAAAAAAGAAACTCATCTTTGAAGTCTCCCTCAACCATGTATTGTGCAAACACCAAAAGCTGAGAACACAATGTGACGTTGGTCGATACATCCAATTGTATGGCCAACAATGGAGACTTCTTTATTTCATCCACAACTTGTTCACTGATGTTCTGTGATACCTCATTTATCCGTCTTGATACTGTGTCGTTAGAAACAGATATATCATTCAGCTTCCTTGCTGCTTTCTTGCCAAGAACAAGCTGCACCATCTCTTATGCACAGGGGAGCACAAGTTGCTCTACAGTGGTATGAGGCTTCTTGGCCTGTGCAACTTTGTATGCAACAATGTAGGAAGCGCGCACTGCATTGCTTTCTTATTGTAAAATGCATTTGTTGAGTTGAGGCCCTGGTGTTTCAGACCTGATAACGGGCGCTTAAAACAATCTGCATCCTTTTGCAACGAGTTGAGGTGACACTTTTCAAGATGGAGTTTCAGCTTAACCAGCTTCACTGAGTCATTCCCCAAGACTTTGAAATAAATAACACATTGTGGCAAATCCACGCCACCTTTTTCTTGACAAGTGAAGCTGAATTTGATGTAGTCCTCTGAATACTTGCGCTTGACATTTCTTCCTGTTGTTGCCATTATAAACAAACTACACCACACCTGTAAAACAGCACATGTAGCACAGGACAAATGACACAGCAACCGCTCAGCATGACGGCAGCAGCTACACTGACACTCAGAGCCTCAGACAGAAGTTACTGGCAACACAACGTGTTTGTGTTCTAGATTACGCTATGGATGACATGCTGCATGCTTGTGAACATGGGGTAAAACAGCCTAATGGCGGCGCCTGTTCACACCGTGTGACTTTGGACAATGTTCCTGTGGACCACCGAAAAAGTCAGCATGGACCATCAGTGGTCCATGGACCCAGTTGAGAACCAAAGGTCTAGACCATCCCTGATAGACATTTATCTAACCTACTCTTAAATATCTCAGAGATGGAGATTCCACAACCTCCCTAGCCAATTTATTCTATGTTTAACTACCCTGACAGTTAGGAACCTTTTCCTAATGTCCAACCTAAACCTCCCTTTCCAGCAGGATTGTGAACTGTTAATAACTACTCTCTGAGATTGGTTATCCAGCCAGTTATGCACTCACCTAATAGTAGCCCCATCTAAGTTGTATTTGCCTAGTTTATTGATAACAATATCATGCGAGACCGTATCAAATGCCTTACTAAAGTCTAGGTATACCACATCCACTGCTTTTCCCTTATCCACAAGACTCGTTATCCTATTAAAGAAAGCTATCAGATTGGTTTGACATGATTTGTTCTTTACAAATCCATGCTGTCTGTTCCCTATCACCTTATTATCTTCCTAGTGTTTGCAGATGATTTTCTTAATTACTTGCTCCATTATCTTTCCTGGCACAGAAGTTAAACTGACTGGTCTATAGTTTCGTGGTTTGTTCTTATTTCCCTTTTTATAGATTGGTCACTATATTTGCCCTTTTCCAGTCTTCTGGAATCTCCCCTGTCTTCCATGATTTTTGAAAGATGATAGCTAACAGCTCAGATACCTCCTCTATCAGCTCCTTGTGTATTTTATCAGGCCCTGGTGACTTGCAGACATCTAACTTTTCTAAGTGATTTTTAACTTGTTCTTTTTTATTTTATCTTTTAAACCTACCCCCTTTCTATTAGCATTCTCTGTGTTAGGCATTCCTTCATCAGACTTCTCGGTGAAGACCAAAACAAAGAAGTCATTAAGCATCTCTGCCATTTCCAAGTTTACTATTACTGTTTCTCCCTCCTCACTGAGCAATGGGCCTACCCTGTCCTTGGTCTTCCTCTTGCTTCTAATATATTTATAGAATGTCTTCTTCTTTCCCTTTATGCCTGTAGCTAGTTTGAGCTTGTTTTGTGCCTTTGCCTGTCTAATCTTGCCCCTGCATTCCTATATTGTTTGCCTATATTCTTCCTTTGTAATTTGTTCTAGTTTCTATTTTTATATGACTCCTTTTTCATTTTTAAATCATGCACGATCTCCTGGTTAAGCCAAGGTGGTCTTTTGCCATATTTTCTATCTTTCCTAAGCAGCAGAATAGCTTGCTTTTAGGCCCTTAATAATGTCCATTTGAAAAACTGCCGACTCTCTTCAGTTGTTTTTCCCCTCAGTCCTCCCATGGGACCTTACTTACCAGCTCTCTGAGCTTACCAAAATCTGCCTTCCTGAAATCCATTGTCTCTAATTTGCTGTTCTCCCTTCTACCATACCATAGAATCATGAACTCTATGATTCCATGATCACTTTCACCCAAGCTGCCTTCCACTTTCAAATTTTGAACAAGTTCCTCCCTATTTGTTAAAATCAAATTTAGAACAGCTTCTACCCAGTAGCTTTTTCAACCTTCTGAAATAAAAAGTTGATTAATTAGGAATTAATGCAAAGTTACATGGACTTAACCAGAATCTATTTTTACATAGATTTAGTTAAATCAGTGCTAAGTCCTGCAAGTCCATTATTAAATTTGATTTCGGCCTGGTTTCCTGGCAATGTAGTGTCAGTTGGTAAGGGATCAAAACAAGCTAAATTGCTAGAAACCAGGCGGCAGTTAAGAGTGTGCATCCAGAAATTGGTATCAATATAAATATAAAAACACCACTTTAGTTACTCTTATGCAGCTTTGTGTGTAGACTGGGCCCTAGCAACATTTATTAAACATTGACCCTTCAGACACCACAGTGGTGTTACTCTTCAGGATACTGGCAGACCTGCTTGTCTGTTTCACTACGCCAGAAAAGCTTCCATAATAGCTCCATCCTACTAGCCCTTTTTGCTGCTACTTTAGCCTCCCACAACCTACTGTAGTGGGACTGTCCTGCCAGTTTCTCTGACTCCCATCCTTGCAGCCAGCAAAGACTTCCTAGGACCTCCATACCCCCTGCACCGTATTGGAAAAGTACCGTCTCCCTCCCCCATACTCAGAGAATTGCACCTCTCTATGAACCTGCTTCCATATGCAGGGAGACATCCTGGCCCCATGCAGTCAAAAATAATGGCTCTAAGTGGGACTAGGCAGCTGAGGACTGGGGGGCTAAAGTGACTTTTTAAACCACATTTGTGCCTGCCCAATCCTGGGTTGCTCCAGATAAAGGCCCCTCAGCAGAACTTAGAGAGCCTTGGATCTCTCTCAGTGCTGGCAGCCTCCTTGGACTACCTTGTAGGCTACAGCACTGCTCAGAATCCCCATAATTCTGCACCCGTGCCCTTGGTACCACCCTCCTGCCTTAAAGGCCTGGCATGCTCCCAATGCCAGCGCTTTGTCTCATCGTGCCAGTGCTGAGGGAATTCTCCTCCAGCTGGAAAAAGTGGCTTTCAGAGCCCTTTTTGCTTATCTGGCCCTTCTGCCCAGGGAAAGGCTATAAGGAGTGAGCTCCTAAGTCATTGTCCAAACAGCCTGCCACTAAAGAGGTCAGAACCGTTTGTTTAAACAATCTGAATCTGTAGAAAGCTATCCAAACTCTTCTGTGCAGTGCCTAAAGCACATGCTGAGTCCGAAATCATGGTCTCCTGTATACTCTGAATTGGCTCATAGAACTATAAATTTCCTTCTTATTAGTCCATGGGCCATTTGCTATACATGACTCCATTCATCTGGTAGTAATTTCTCTCTCCATAACCACTTGCATTGAGTATATGACTGATTTTTATAGTATGTCTGTGAAGCACGCAACCCTTCTGGTGTTTTTACACAGCGTTGTAAACAGGTCTGCTTTGGCCTCCCCATCTCCTCAGATAACGATTTCTGGCTGTAACCTCATCTGTTAATCATGGCCCGCACCTGGCCAGATGTAAAAAACGCTACTCTCAGCAGACAGACTGAATGTTTATTTCAATGAGTGATGTCTCTCTCTGGTCTAATTCAGTGTTGTAATCATGGCTGCCTCTGTTATGCAGACTCTCAAAGGTAGGCTTGTGGATACTATAGGAGAAAGCTTGTTAGGATCTTTGAGGAGTCTATAGGCCTTCTCAAGGACAGACATTCTGCAACAGGAAAACTTTCACTGTAATACAAAATGCCCTGGTCTTGTAACATCTAAAGTTATCTTGGCTATAGAAAAAAAGGATGCTTAGCTTAGACTTTGCTGAATGTAGTAGCCCTGTGTCTCAGGATCTGCTTTTCCTTCCTACCCTCTGTGTACGTATCCTCTCTGGCTACGTCTACACTGCCGGCTTCTTGCGCAAGAAGCCTTTTGTGCAAGAGCTTTTGTGCAAAAACTTCTTGTGCAAGAGCATGTCCACCCCTCAAAGTGCATCACAAAAGCGATGTGCTTTCGTGCAAGAGCATGTCCACACTGTATGAATGCTTTTGCGCAAGAAAGCTCTGATGGCCACTCACAGATTAGCCATCAGAGCACCTGTGCTTTTTCCCCTGGAGCATCCACACTTGCCTTTTTACGCAGTAGCTGTAGTGCAAAAGTGAGTTATGCCTCATATAAAGAGGTTTACCTACACCAGCAAAAGTCCTCTCTTCTGCTGTTTTACTGTGATTTACTTGTGCAAAAGCACATTTGAGGTGTGGATGTTCCATAGGTTTTTGCGCAAAAACGGCTATTTTTGCGCAAAAACCTTGCAGTGTAGACATAGCTTCCTAGATAGCAAAGCTTTCTTCATGAGAATTTCTGCTGAGTGTATATTTCAAGGAAACATTTACAGTATCCCTCACCTGATGTAAATATTCCCAGCAGCAGCCTCTGTCTGTGCTTCAACACCTGTGGTCAGACCGAGAAGACGGCCAACAGAGCAATGGGGAATGACTTTCATTAGAGCATGGTTCCATTCTGAAAACTGACAATGTAAAAATGGTGCCTTCTTACTCTACAGCTCGGCATCTAGGGTGCAGGATGAGTCAGAAAGGCAGCAGATGCAACTACACTGACGTTTCTATTTTTTGCTTATACCCCACTGGCAGGGCACCGCCAAAACAGAGACAGGTAGATGATGTGGTCATTCATCAGTAGAACGATGTACTAACTTCCAGCCTGTCACTCTTGTGCAGTCTTACAGAAGCATAAACCAGATTGTACAGCTGTAACTGATGATTTAATTTGGCCTGCAATCTTTGTGACTGGTAATGAGGCACAAGAAGAAAAGAACCATCTTGGGTTTGAGGTCATGGTTGAGTGTGCTGGACTGGGAATTAGATAAAGAGAAGTTTACTTGTTAACTGGCACATTTAGGTCACAGGGAGACAGCAAATATTCCTTCCAGCGCAACAGAACCACATTCCAAACTTCTGAAATTTTCCTCTGAGCGTGCTCAGAAGTTACTTTCCCGAACTTCTTATACTTTTATTCTTCATTTTTAATTCCCCTCACCCACCTGTGTTGGTACACTAACCTTATTGTCTCTCTAGCCACGGCTGGCTAGCTCCAAGTTCAGACTGGAAAAATGTGGGTGACATATTCCTCTGTACATATTCTCCAGTCTTCTGTATCATTCTCCAGTCCAGTCCCATCAGGGGTTGAGGCCTGGATTTCCCAAGCTGTGACTCAGAACAAGGATCCCAATCCTGCAAAACTATCTCATGTCAGTCGTGACAACTCTGACCCCCTAAATGCCCAGTGAGGACCTTATCTCAGCAACATTTCAAATTTCAACTTCAATTAATTTTTACTCTAACAAAACGGAGTTGATTTTTTGTTCATTTTTTATGACTGGAAAAGTCTCTCACCCAATAGTATTATTAATTATTTACATGGCTATTGCCTGGAACAGGCTTAGAATACAGCACAGATGAAGAGAATCTCTGACCTTACAATTTTCATAATTCAAAGATGGTTGGAAAGTGACTTGTGTGGAAATAGCACTATTGGGAAGAGATCTGGCCAAGAAAAATGTGGGACAAAAGGATGGAAGCTTCAGAAAGTTATCAGTGAGTATAACTGGAAACAGATTTGCCATCTTAACTACAGATGTTATTAGGTGTCAGCAATAAAATTGTCTATGCAAAGGTTTCAAAAGTGGTCTAAAAAGACTCTGGCTGAAGCTATCATTAATTAGGACAACTGCCATTCTAAAGTTCTGAAGCAGGTAAAGCAAAGACATTAAGATCATTTCAAGGGACTTTTAAAGTGACTTTCCAACTGTGTTTTATTGTAATGTTCTTGCAAAGATCTTCCAGCTAGACATATCATATCCTGTGGTGAAAACAGCACCGAGTTCACCATGTGTTAATCCCCCAAGACTATGCTTCAGGGATCAATATCGTAGCTTCAAAAAGATTCTGCATAGCTTCCAAACTTGGGAACAGACTCTTGCTGTGGATCAGAGGCTATTCAGTATGCTTCTTGCAGGATACACAAAAATGGATTTCCTCCCAACTTTTCTAGCAACCTGCTGAAAACATAAATCAACGAATCAAAAATAGCCCACTGGATTTGAATTTCCTATTATCCGAACAGCTGCTCAGAGGGTCTGGAGGAAGGACTGTAGAACTTGTAGCACTAACATTTTTTCATATTTCATATGGAGTAGCTGGTTTTCCTCATTGTAAAACTATCTTCTTCGTTATATTTCCATGTGCTACCTATTTCCAAACTACCTGAAGGCCACTTGATCCTCACTGCAGGTTCTTCTCCCACCCCACCACAAAACTACTTATTGTGGAGAAGGGAGGGACATGAATATTGCATTAGGTGTAGAACTTCTAAATTGGTATTAAGTATCTCCAAGTACTTATTTCTGTCTCAAGTGTTCTTTCCTGCTGAGAATATATCAATTTACAGTAGACCATTTGCTTTATATCCAGTTTACTTAATGGCTTTTCTATATGGCTGTGTACACGGCCCCCAATCCTTTACACTGTGCACTATTATCTGGTAGAGGACAGCTGGTTTTCTTCTGAGATGAAACTTCTCTTCAGGTATAGCTATTGCTGTGTCTGCACAGGTGAATCAAGCCCAATATTCCACGAAATGCTGAAGTGGATTAATGACATCCACTTTGACATCCACTTGACTTTGGTATTAAGTACTAGGTGCTACAGGATCTTAACACCCCATAATTATTGCCTTTCACAGGATTATGCCTGTTTCAGGTTGGCATGTACAGAAAATCTGTATCCAGGTGTGCATCAGTCTCCACTCAAAGGCCAGAAGGGACTATCAGATTACCTAATCTGGCCTCCTGGGTATCACAGTCTACCAGCCTTAAGTATTACAGCCCCCAGGAAACTACAGATTCAACCTCTCAAATCTCAGAACTTTCTGGTCTGGCAACATCCAATTGCTGGGGATCCCCAGTCTAGGAATCCGCAACTGTGTCTAGGGCCTGTGGCAGCTGGGGATCCCCATGGCTGAGGATTCCCGGCTGTGCTGGTATTGGCTGGGGATCCCCAGCGGGGCAGCAGTAGGGACGGGCAGTAAGCTGGGAGGCCAGTGGCAGGGGATCTCCCCTGGTCCGGCAAAATCCCTCATTTGGGACTGGTCAGTTCCCAAGGGTGCCAGACCCGGGAGGTCCAACCTGCAGGCTATTATGAGCCACAGGCAGAGAATAGGAGGCACTGAGGTACCCTAGTGGCTACTGTATTATTCATTCTCTCATCGGTCTGTGCATGATTTTGTTTGAACCCCATATGAATGGAGGTTCCACATACCTGTTACGGATTTAAACTAATTATTAGGTTATGGGACACTAAAGATACAAATTGGAACCATGTTGTAATCCAATCAGGGGACAATTGTGTAGTAGCTGAGTACAAGTCTGTTATATTTCTAATGCGGATGGATCCAAAAGGCACTGAGTACACATTCCCTTTGTTTTAGCTCTATTCGTTGATACTGACTATTGTTAGTTATTTATTCTAGTTTGGGGTATTAATTTTTATACTACCATTTAATCATCTGAAATATGGAGTTGGTCTGGTGCCTTACATGCATTCCCAAGCATACTTGTCATATTTAAATATATGCAGTTTTTTAAAAATAGTAAAATATTCAATTACTAGTGAGTTTAAAACCCCAGAACAATCTTGCCAGTTTCTCTCTTTATTCTAGAAATAAAATAATAAAGTACACTGATATCAAACTTCCTCTCTCTCCAACAAGAGACCAGCCACTAAACTGATGACTTCTGGATTAACCAAACAATCTAGCAAGTCATTTGTAGAAATGGCCATTTGTGAAGAGTTTGCAGTGCTGTCTGATTCAGTTTGATCTGCCAATGTTTCATAGTCACTGTTCATTACCGATTGCTTCCCAGTGCAGCGTAATTTTCCAAAATGTCGTCCTTCATTTTCACTGAGAAGGTCTCTAAAGTCACTTTCCACTGCTCCTGCTCCCACCATGCTTGCTTCTTGAGGCTGTGGTAATACTGGAATAAGATGTACCCCGAAAGGTATTTTCTGCAATTTTTGTGCTTTAACCACTGTAAGTCCAGCTTCATGGGTCAATGATTTGCAATCCTCTGGTTTGGTGTTTACTTGCATTTTCCTTCTTTTACTTGAAGATGCCACCTTCTCTGTATCACGAGTGCTGGGATCTCTGTCCTCTGATACAGTTGCCTTTTGGTAGTCTAAATATGCAGAAGTTGCTTTATTTAAGTATTGAAGATTGGTTTCATAGGATGTTGCCTCAACCTAAACAAGCGAACAAAAATAAACCTAGTGAACAAGCTGTACGTTTCTATTCAGTGCTTATTCTTAGCTGCACGAAAGGCACTTAAAAAATTGTTTCACAGGAAGAAAAGACTCATAATAAGTTTAAAAGAAATGTCAGTAACTCCAGGCTATTGCTGCTAATGGAAACAAGAGGGAGCTTACTTCTGTGGGATTTAGCCAGGCAGCCACATGGCTGGGGTTTTCTGCAGATTTTATGGCACACACTAGCGTTCGAGTTATTGCCTCTTCTACCCGGGCTCTGTGGTCAGCATCCTGTCTCAAGGAAATAAAAGGTAAATGTAAAAAATGTGGCACTTCATATCCTTTAAAAAGCCTATGGACTTTGGAGAGGACCAAACCAACAGCCTTAACTTGAAAATCCTTCTTAACACAAGGATGACAAGCCAATGGGTCTGCCGAGTCCTTGCCATTCCTTACTCATGCAAGTAGTTGTTATTGGAATAGTCATGGGAGCTGACAGCCGTGCCAGGCCTCTGGGTATGTGTGTGTGTGGGGGGGGGGGCGGTGGCTCCGTGGTCACAGAAGGGGCAAGGCCGGGGACAGACAGCCCTGAGAGTGCCACCCAGACCATGGCATGGGCCCCCCCTCCTCTCTAGCCCTCAGGAGCACAGTGCTGGGTGCTCTGGCAGCAATTTAAAGGACCTGGAGCGACCGCTGGTGCAGAATGTGGACGCCCCAAGCCCTTTAGAATCACCAGTCCTGGGACGACTGCCTCGTTTGCCCACCCTGTTGACAGGTCTGCATGGGGCTATTCACATGAGGGAAGAGGCTGCAAGAGGGATCTTTTGTTGTTGTTTAAATCTGGTACCTCATCAACTATACAGCATAGGGATCCTGTTGAATTTCTATTGATTTACATTTATACAATCCCTTTGATTCAGACAGACCACTATAGCATTTCACAAAATTATATATATAAATATTTTAAACACTTGAAACACAAAGGATTTGAGCACGAGACAGCAAATATCTTGGGGCTACCAAGACACAGGACTAAGTTCTATGAAAATTCAGGAAGCTCGTTGTCATCTGACAGTAAAAGAACCTCACTGATGTGGGGTTGCAATTTTAAATAGCAACAGAAGGAAAAAGAAATGTTTCCTTTACTGAAAGATGCTGATATGCTTCTGCTGGAATAAAAAGCCAGTAATTGATAGAGCTTCACAAATGTGAAATAAAATGAAAAAGAACATATAAAGTGACATGCAACAAAACTTGCCACCTGCAGTAGCAACTCCTACTCCATGGGACCACTCCCAAATCTGAGTGGCACTATGGGCCTGTGTGCCAGGTTGCAATGGCTAGAATGGAGCAGGGATGTCAGCGTGTAGACAACTACACAACCCTGGACTTCAGAAAAGCAGACTTTGACTCCCTCAGAGAACTGACGGGCAGGATCTCCTGGGATGCTTACCTGAAGGGGAAAGGAGTCCAGGAGAGCTGGTAGTATTTTAAAGAAGCCTTATTAAAGGCACAGGAAGAAACCATCCCAATGCGCAGCAAGACAAGCAAATATGGTAGGCGACCAGATTGGCTTACTGGGGACATCCATGGTGAACTTAAACACAAAAAGGAAGCTTACAAGAAGTGGAAAATTGGACAGATGACTGGGGAGGAGTATAAATATATTGCTCGAGAATGCAGGGGAATTATCAGGAAGGCGAAAGCACAACTGCAATTGCAGCTAGCAAGGGATGTGAAGGATAACAAGAAAGGTTTCTACAGGCATGTTAGCAAGAAGAGGGTGATCAGAGAGGGTATACGGCCCTTACTGGATGAGGGAGGTAACCTAGTGACAGATGATGTGGGAAAAGTTGAAGTACTCAATGCTTTCTTTGCCTCTGTCTTCATGGACGAGGTCAGCTCCCAGACAAATACACTAGGCAATGCAGTATGGGAAGGAGGTGGACAGCCCTTGGTGGGGAAAGTTCAAGTTAGGAACTATTTTAAAAAGCTAAACGTACATAAATCCATGGGCCCAGATTTAATTCATCCAAGGATACTGAGGGAGTTGGCAAATGTCATTGTGGAGCCTTTGGCCATTATCTTTGAAAACTCATGGAGATCGGGAGAGATCCCGGATTATTGGAAAAAGGCAAATGCAGTGCCCATCTTTAAAAATGGGAAGAAGGACAATCCAGGGAGCTACAGACAAGTCAGCCTTACCTCAGTCCCCGGAAAAATCATGGAAGGATCCTCAAGGAATCTATTTTGAAGCACTTGGAACAGGGGAAAGAGATCAGGAATAGTCAACATGGATTTACGAAGGGCAAGTTGTACCTTACCAATCTGATTAGCGTCTAAGATGAAGTAACTGGTTCTGTGGATATGGGAATGTCAGTGGACATGATATACCTTGACTTTAGTAGAGCTTGTGATATGGTCTCCCACAATATTCTTGCCAGCATGTTAAGGGAGTATGGATTGGATAAATGGACTGTAAGATGGATAGAAAGCTGGCTAGACTGTTGGGCCCAACAGGTAGTGATCAACGGCTCGATGTCAGGTTGGGGGTTGGTTTCTAGAGGAGTGCCCCAAGGATTGGTTCTTGGACTAGTTTTGTTCAACATCTTTATTAATGACCTGGATGAGGGGATGGATTGCACCCTCAACAAGTTTGCAGATGACACTAAGCTAGGGGGAAAGGTAGATACGCTGGAGGGCAGGGATAGGGTCCAGAGTGACCTGGACAGATTAGAGGATTGGGCCAAAAGAAAGCTGATGAGGTTCAACAAGGACAAGTGTAGAGTCCTGCACTTGGGATGGAAGAATCCCAAGCATTGTTACAGGCTGAGGACTGAATGGCTAAGTAGCAGTTCTGCAGAAAAGGACCTGGGGATTACAGTAGATGAGAAGCTGGATATGAGTCAACAGTGTGCCAAGAATGCTAATGGCATATTAGGGTGCATTAGGAGGAGCACTGGCAGCAGATCCAGAGAAGTGATTATTCCCATTTATTTGGCTCTGGTGAGGCTACATCTGGAATATTGTGTCCAGTTCTGGGCCCCCCACTATAGAAAGGATGTGAACACATTGGAGAGCGTCCAGCGGAGGGCAACCAAAATGCTTAGGGAGCTGTAGCGTGTGACCTATGAGGAGAGACTGAGGGCGTTGGGTTTGTTTAGTCTGTAGAAAGAAGAGTGAGGGGGGATTTGATAGCAGCCTTCATCTTCTTGAAGGGAGGTTCCAAAGAGGATGGAGAAAGGCTGTTCACAGTAATGACCAGGGCTCGACAAATAATGCAATCTACTCACCCGTGGAGTAGACAAATAATGCAACCCGGAAGAGCCGGGTTTTGGCGATCTGCGCATGCGCAGAACGATCTGTGCGTGCACAGATCGCCGGACAGCTCGGCTAGAGAGCAGGACTTGCTGCGGTTCAGCAAGCCCTGGTAATGACGGATGGCAGAACAAGGAGCAATGGTCTCAAGTTACAGCAGGAGAGGTCTACGTTGGATATTAGGAAAAACTATTTCACTAGGAGGGTGGTGGAGCACTGGAATGGGTTACCTAGGGAGGTGGTGGAATCTCCATCCCTAGAGGTTTTTAAGCCTTGGCTTGACAAAGCCCTGGCTTGGTTGATTTAGTTGGGATTGGTCCTGCTTTGGGAAGGGGGCTAGACTTGATGACCTTCTGAGGTCTCTTCCAGCTCTATGATTAATAGATAAGCTTATTGGTTAATCCTGTTGACTACATGCATTCCCCTTGCCCCCCTGCTGCCTCTGTATTAGGGCTGCCTCTTTTAAGCCAGCTCCCTATTAGCACTGGATCCATTTGCCTTCCCCATCCCTGTGCTGCTGCCTCTCATCAGGGGCACCATTTCAGATTGCGGGGGGAGGGGGACGACAACCTATGCACATCAGGATACCAAAGTTCTGTCTAGCCCAGTATCCTGTGTTCCAACAGTGGCCAATGCCAGGTGCTTCAGAAGGCATAAACAGAAGAGGCAATCATCATGACCCACCCCTGTTGCTCATACCCAACTTCTGGCCAACAGAAGTAAAGGACACCATGCCTGTCCACTCTGGCTAGTAGTCATTGATAGACCTATCCTCCTTGAACTTCTTTTGTACTTACTGTTAGGCTACGTCTAGACTGGCATGATTTTCCGCAAATGCTTTTAACGGAAAAGTTTTCCATTAAAAGCATTTGCGGAAAAGAGCGTCTAGATTGGCACGGACGCTTTTCCACAAAAGCACTTTTTGCGGAAAACCGTCCGTGCCAACCTAGATGCGCTTTTGCACAGAAAAGCCCCGATCGCCATTTTCGCAATCGGGGCTTTTTTGCGCAAAACAAATCTGAGCTGTCTACACTGGCCCTTTTGCCAAAAGCTTTGCACAAAAGGACTTTTGCCCGAACGGGAGCAGCATAGTATTTCCGCAAGAAGCACTGATTTCAGACAGTAGGAAGTCAGTGTTCTTGCGGAAATTCAAGCTGCCAGTGTAGACAGCTGGCAAGTTTTTCCGCAAAAGCAGCTGCTTTTGTGGAAAAAGTTGCCAGTCGAGACGCAGCCTTATAGTTTGGGCTTTTCCACCATCTCCTGGCAAAGAGTTCCACAAGTCGATTGTAAAAAAAATAATTAATTTTGTTTTTTTTTTAAATCTGTTGCCTATAAATTTAATTCCAGCAGCTTCTTGTGTTATGTTAGTGAAAGAATAAATAACATTTCCTTATTCTGCTTTTTTCCACCCTGTCCACAATGTTCTAGACATCTAACGTATCTGTGTCAGCAGCCTCTGTCCACAGAGGAAGGGAGGGGTCCAAGTTCCCTGTGGACTCAGGTGCCCCATGGACAGGGACTGCTGCTGCCTCTGATAGAGGCGCATCAGTGTGGAGTGGAAGGGGGCTTCCAGGGGGCTCCCTGTGCGGTTACACGACTATTCAATTACACGCTATCTTACATCCCTAGAATGGAGAGCGGGGCACAGCCCTGAGAGACAGAAGCTGCTGCTGTGAGGTAAGTGCAGGATGGGCTCACTCTGAAACATCGCAGGACCCCTCACTCTCCCAGCAGGCAGGATAACACAAAATAACATGACATTGCCTCAAAATAAAACTATATGAAACAATTCAGTTTCATGGGGCTCTTGTGAGGTACTTCGCTTCTCCCTTTTCCCCTTGGCCAGCTAGACATGGGCTACTTTGGGATTTCAGAACAGAGGAATGCAATTTTGTAACAGTCCGTAGTCTTCCACTTTTTATTTAATGAATCACTTAGGGGCAGTGGAACGCAGCTAGAAAGTCAGGAGGCTGATCAGGGTGTGCAGTGTATAGCATTCTGGTATCACAGGGATGAATACACTAGAAATGTAAAGATAATCTAAGAGTCACTCATGCTCTTAGAAAGCAGGGTTTGGAAAAAAGGAAGATGTACAGTGCTCGGTTCTGCCGTGAGAGCAGGGGACTGGACTCGAGGACCTCGCAAGGTCCAGTCCAGTTCTAGGAGTCTGTGATAATAAAGCAGCATGTTCCCAGCCTGCAATCCTATGAGGAGACTTTTATTGCAGTGAGCAGTCCCTTTGCAAAACGATGTACATAAACAGTTAATATTTTTCAAGGTACACTTGAACCTCTTTAATCCAGCAACCCTGTGAAATGGAATGCTAAATTAAATATTTTTCTGGGCCAGAGAGGGTGCTGGGTGGGTGTGTCTTGGCATAAGCGAGATGGGGGTGGAGTGCTTACCTGGCATCCTGCTCCTGAGGACCCATTTGGCACCTTGCCCCCTCACTCCCAGCCCCCACTGCTATGGGAGCAGTGGGGAAAAGCCACAGGGGAATCACATCACTGTGCTGCTATTCCCCTAGCTGAGGGGTAGGGGGAGCAGCAGCATGCAGAACCGCTTCCTCCTCCATACTATAGATGTTCCCAGATTAGGGACACCTGGAATAGAGAGGTTCAAGTATACTGTGATCTTGGGATTGATTTTACAGTGCTAAATCCTGGGGCTGCATTAATCACGTGACTTAGTTTGTTAGGAAGCAAGGTTTGAATCTGTCACATTATGTAGAAAGCAAATTACACTTCTCTTATTCTAAGAAGTTGGCAAAATAATTAATGGTATCACTAGGACAATGCTGGTATGACATGCATCTGTCAAAGTGAAAGCAGCTGGTTACAGCTCCAAGTGAGAGAAATGCTTGAATAGGTAATGGAAATGTTCTCAATATTATATTTTAGTGCCAGTGTCATTCATTATTTTCCTAGATGGATTGCCCACATGTGAAAACAATGTTGCTGTCATCTGCAGGGATAATAGGCTGTAATCAACTGTCACCTGTGCCACAATGCTTACATGCAGTCCGTTCTAAGGTTAAACTGCTGTGCAATTTTCTTATTACCAAAGTCATTTATTTTGTTTGTGGGGCTTTTTCATTTCTGATATCTTATTAGGAAAATCCAACAGACTCTATTCAAATAGGACTCCCATTACGTTCAGCCAGAGCTTTACATTAGTAAAGGTTGTAGAATTTGGCTCTTTCTTATTGCAACCATGAACAAAATGAGAACAGAGAGAGGTCACAAAAGAACAATGGGCCCAATTCTGACCTACGTTCCTGAGTGGTGCCGTTCAAGAGGTGAAGCCCAGATAAGTGCTGCGGATGAGGGGAGCTTTAAGTGACCTTTGCATGCTCTGAATTTTAGAACCTGACACAGGCACCTCCAATCGCTGGCACAAATCAGAATAGTCTCAGGGTCTGCACAAGTTTATGACAGCTTTGAATGGCTGTTTGTGGGCTGTATGGCTGACCCAGAATGGAGGGAATGCAGTGTGTTCCGAGTTGCCCGCTGTAGCCCTGACATGTTCCTCCCATGACACAGTGTAGGAGTCTGGTGTAAGGCTGCTACACATTGTTCTTATAACGGACTCTCCCTTACAATGAGGATTCTTTAATGGAGGAACCATCCACGTTTGAATCCCTCTGTTCTTCCAGGGTAACATAAAGGTACCAGAAGATGTCGGAGAAAAGGGGCGAGCACTATAATTCTTTGTTTGGATCATTTTAGCTCTCATTTAGCACCTTCCCAGATTTCTGTCCTAGTAAAGCAAGTTTCTTTCTTTAGCTACTTCAATAGTATTTCATATTAAGATAGTATTAATAATAACGTGATGTGAGTTTGAGAACATCGTGGAGTACAGGTTGGACTTTCTTGGTCCAGCACCCTTGGGACCTGAGCTATCCTGAACCAGGGAAGATCAGTGCTCCCCTGCTGGCTACACTGCTCCCGGGCTCTGGCACAGGCTCTCCACTATGCTGCCCCAGGGTCTCGCAGGGTTCCTGGCAGGACCCTTGGCTGCTGCCAGCCCTGCTGCCACAGAGTGTTCCCCGGGTTACAGGCTGGGGCCACCTGGCCGCTGCCAGCTCTGCTGGGGTTCCCCAGCTTGGGCCACCTAGCCATCCCGCCCTGCTGCTAGGGCCGCCCTGCTGCTGCTGGGGATTCCAGCCACCCTGCTTCAGTCAGGAGTGTTCCCCAGCAGAGCTGCCTGGTCACCCCGGCCCCAGTGCCACTGGGGGGGGGGTTCCTGGCCGGGGCCACCTGGCTGCCAACAGTCCCACTGTAACTGGAGAGTCCCCAGCTGGGGCTGGAACTCCCCAGTCACCTGGCCCAGCTGGGGTGGGAGCTCCCAGCTTACTGCCTGCCTCACTAATGCCAGGGCTTCCCCAGTTGGGAGGTTCAACCTGTACTGAGACTGTATCACTGAAATTATCACATACCTGTTGGTGAGCACAATAAAAATCAACGCCTAGAGAAAAGGTAAATTAACAAACTCAAAAAATCCAATACAAGCACAATCTATGTCCTCAGGAAGATATGAATTAAAACATTCCAGGCAGCTCATGTTCTTTGTCATTCATTTTTTGTCTGTCATTTAGGGCCTGATTTAGAAAAGCACTTAAGCAGAGTCTTTGCTAGTCTGAACAGGCAAAGAATCAAGCTCACGCTTAACTTCAAGAAGCTCATAGAATCATAGAGCTGGAAGAGACCTCAGGAGGTCATCAAGTCCAGCCCCCTGCCCAAGGCAGGACCAATCCCAACCTCATACTTAAAATCCATCCATATTCATCAAAGCAATTAAACATGTGCTTAATATTAACCTGTTACTTCAAAGCATATTGCTTTTGTCCCATTGAAACCACAAGTTAACATTAAGCATGTATTTAATTACTTTGCTGAATAAATAGGGTGAATTTAAGGACTTGCTTGAGTTCAAATGCTTTGCTGAATCAGGGCCTGGAATTCTGAGTCTTCAAATCCTTATTCATGGGAAGTCTAACTGATCATGTGGTTAGGAGTAGAGCCTGCTTCCTTCCTTGCCAAACCCTAGACAGAGGACAAGATTAAGGGAGCCTTTATATGGCTTCCTGTAGCCCAGCTGTTTCCTCAAGAGCAGGCAGATGAGAACTCTCTGACCTGGTCAAATTCCCCTCTGTAGCATTAGAGAAGTTATTCTGCTTCCTGATTTTCCTTACTAAAAACATCCAGGCAAACACAAACCATTGTGCAATGTGTTGACCTACGTAGCTACATTCTAGTGATAGGTGATAAACGATCCTTGTTAGTCTCCCTCAGGATGCTATGTAAATATTAAATTATTATTATAAACCACTCTAATGTGGCTCATGATGTCATCAGATATGGGGCAGAATTATTTGTTTTTGGCTACTGAGCCTATCTTATAGGGCATACCTATGCTTTGTACCGTAAGACTTACATAATAATGGCTTAAAAGGAACATACCAGTTCAATCCAAGAGTTTATACTGACTGTGATGGGGTCAACACTTTCTACGTAGTGCCACCAGTGCCTGGGAACAAACAGGACCTGAAATGAAGGGACATTGTCGTTAAAATAGCAGCAGGAACCCCCCTTTTCCAAATATTTTAGCAAATGGTCAACAAAGCCTCTAGTGTAGCAGCAATATATCCTTTTTTTAAATGAAAGTTGGAAGAGTATTCCCAGTTTGAAACACTAAGGCAAAAATGATGATACGGTCTCATTAGCAAAGTACCATACTGTACCCAGAATCATTACAAGAAAACAAATAGTTACTTGAATATATCATTCATCCAAAGAGTTCAAACACTGTTACATTTCATCTGTGATGCAACAGCGTGCCTTTTATGTAGATGGGAACAGAGAGGTTAAATGATTAGCCCAAGGTCACATAAGAACACAGCCAGGTCTACAATGCAAGGGGTCTGGTCGGACTTTCATTTCTCCCTCAAGCTCAGCATAGTTCACTGTCTTAAAATATCAGTAGCTATTGTGCATGGCAAGGAATATAATCCTGTATTCTCTCTCATTCAGAGTCCTCTAACAGGGTTGTAACCTATAACTGTCTTAGTTGCAGGAGGTCCTGATGCATAAAAGGCTGCCAGCTGGCTTAGCAGGGCTTTAGAGAAAGCTCTAGCCATACCCTGCTGAGCAAGGACTCTATAGACTCTCCAGTTCAATAGGCTTTCCAGTTTCTTTATAAAGATTGCCAAGCTGGTCTCCCCAGAAAGGTAGTATTCTAATGTTCTTCTAGGTTATTAATAATGTGCAGCTCTAATTCTGGCAAATAACTGTCCTTTATTACACTTGTCAAATTCTGTGGACTATTTTAAAAATAAGCTGCCCTAAAAATCATGACCATCTAGTTTAGAACAGAGCTATATTACAATATTAGTGTTGTATTTTTGACATACAATTGATTTTAAACGTTGGCTTTATGGTACAAAGACATTAACGTTTTGATGATACAGTATTAGCTTATCAAGACCAGCATACAAGACTGCATTTGAATGAGCAAGAAATTGGTTGGGCTACAGAGAAGGTAAGAAGATGGATTCAATAAGGGGAAAAGAAGCAGTAATTTTTATCTGAACTATGGGCAGCTTTTTTCTTGCTAGATACAAATTATTTATAAGAATGTCCTCATCAAGAGAGCAACCTTTTTGGATAATACAATACTAATTTGACTAGAAAACGGTCTGGGAAAAGACCAATATACTATGCTACAAACACTCACACATTTAACTTTATGTACATGAGTTGTTTCCTTTAAGTCATTTAAGACCTACATAAATGAATGAGGTATCAGGGCTCATTGGCCCTGGTTAATTTTGATGATGAGCTGAAATACTGCTCACAAGTTTTTATTTAAGAACATAGAATGGTCATACTAGGTCAGACCAAAGGTTCATCTAGCCTAGTTTCCTGTCTTCTTACAGTGGCCAATGCCCGATGCTTCAGAAGGAATGAACAGAACAGGTAATCACTGTTTAAAGTAAGTGAGAGGCTGTAGATGTTTGAAGGTAAAAAATATTCAGAAAGTAACCATAACCTCATGCAGGAGCAGATCAAATCATAACTACCAGCACAATGTATACTTGCCATTAAACAAACTGAAGCAACTGTTAAATGGTAGGTACAGTGCACAAATCCAGACTCTTCCACCACTTGCTAGAGATGGACTCCAGTGGAGTTAAGTCAGGGAGTTAATTTAATTATTTGCCCTGCATTTTATAGGATATTAAACCAGATAATAATGGTCTGCTCTGGTCTTAGAATCTATAAGTGCAGTTCTCAGTTTTAAGACTTTGAACTTGATCCAACAAAGTCAATGGCAAAATTCTAAGGACTTAATACTCATATACATGAAGGCCCCTTCAATTTATACTTGCATTACACTACCTTGTACGGCATTTTGATTAGCACAATTGGACCAATATAAAATTAACATAGCACACTTTACGTGGATTAAAAGCTGGCTAGCTGACAGGTTTCAAATGTAATTGTAAACAGAAAATCATCACAGCATAGGGACAAATCACAAATACAGAGCTCCCAGTGGGCTGCTGTGCCCCAAAGAGCTAATGCTATTATTGGAAGAATTGCAAGGGAATCTAGCGTAGGAGTAGAGAAGTTATTTTACCCCTGCATTAGGGATGTTCAATATCAGTTAATTGAATAGTTTATTAACCTCGTGAATTCCTATTGGTTACTTGACTATTCTATGGTACCCAGGGGTGGGGTCAGCACCCAGTGCGCTCCGGCCCCACTCCTGAGGAGCCCTCTGCCACACTGCTCTGCTGCCTCTGTATCAAAGGCAGCAGCATGGGGGCACCAGGCAGGAGCTGGTCCACAAGGGGAGCCAATTTAGAAGCCAGCTCCCCTTGTGTACCAGCTGCTGTTGCCCCATGCTGCTGCCTCTGATAGAGAGGCGGCAGCAGCACAGGGTGGCAGTAGCCCCTGTCCAGGGGAATGTGAGCTCCTAGACCCAGCGTGAGCAGGGACACCTGCCCGCCTAGCTCTTAATATACTTTCAATGCAGAGCTGCAGCAGCAATAGGTCGTGGACCCAGCATGAGCCAGGATTAAGCCAGGCTGCTGGCCAGCCTGCTAAAAAAAATTTCTAGTGGGGGGGAGGGAGGAGAAACGCGTGTAGTCAATAGCATTAACCTATAAGCTTTTGTTTATCAGTTAAACGGTTATGACTACACTTTTACATCCCTACTCTGTATTAGGCATTGATGTAATGGCTGTTGGAATACTGTGACCAGTTCTTGTGTTCGCAATTCAAGAAGAATGTTGATAAACTGTAGAGGGTTCAGTGGAGAGACAGGTGCATGACAAAAGGAACAGAAAACATGCCTTATGGTGACAGCCTTGAGGGGCTCCCTCTATTTAGCCTAACAAAGAGTCCTAAGTACCTATGTGTTGAGCAAAAAAAATGGGGAATGTATAACACAATCCAATGGCTGGGAGCTAAAGCTAAGAAAATTCAGACCACAAAGACATAAATTTGTAATGGTGAGTAATTAACTAGTGAAACAATGTGTCAGGGGTTGTGGCAGATGCTCCATCACTAGCAAGATTGGGTGTTTCCCCAAAAGATCCTAATAGGAATTATTTTGGGGAAGTACTATGGCAGCAATAGGCAACCAAGGTTACTGAGTGGGCTGCCTCAGTGGCCCTCCTTTATCTGAGTGGGCCACAAAATTGTTACGACAAAGACAATCTCCTAGGATAGAGCATTTATGCTAATTACGCTTGTGTACCTAGAATCTGTGGGGTGTTCTGACTGAATCCATAGCAGCGCTTTGATTGGCTGCAGAGGCAGAGCACAGCTCGCACCGTCAATGTTGTGTGCCATCAGCTTGCAACTCACTTCATGTGCCCTTGTTTTATATGCATGTCACTTACGTAATACTAGTAGGAAAAAACCTATGCAGATGGAAGCCAATGGAATCTGGGAACCCTGCGCATGGGCAATGCTAAACAAAATGTCTCATGGGCCAGACTCTGAGCCCAAATGGGCAACATGAGGTCTGTTCTATGGCCTGTGGTATACAGGCAGTGACACTAGCTGATCACAATGGGTCCTTTAGGCCATTGTGATGTATGGGAAACATTGCTTCCAGTTAGAAGCCTGTTGCACTAGAAGAAAATGGAAGAGGATGAATGCAATACAATGCGGAGGAAGAGGATGGTATCTATAATACTTCTCATGTAGATCTTGAAGTGCTCTTTCAAAGGAGGTCAGTCTTCTTATCCTCATTTTACAGATGGGAAAAAGAACCATAGGGTAGTGAAGAGACTTGCCTAATATGGTGTAGCACAGCTACGACTAGAACCCAGCTCTCCTTAGTCCCAAAGAAAGGGTTATGGCAGGGAAGCATAAGCAAGGTAACATAAATTGGCAAGTGCAGAAATGTTAAATGCAAGGTGCCGTTTGGAAAATGAATTCTATGCCAGGAATGGAAGAATGTGCAGGCAGTTTGCCCTTTCGGTGTGGTTGGTCTGTGGTTGCAGGAGCAGAAGAAAGGATTTCACTTGCCATCTCATCAAATGTAATCATTGTAAAGGATGTTTATATCTGGAGCCAGCCCTGTTTCCTTACCAAATGTATAGAACAGCTACAACGCTTTGATAGTAAGAGAAAAACTATGAATCATAAATAAGAAGCAGAGAGACAGCTGAGTTTAGTGAGCATATGATCATTAACATCAGAATTTATTCTAGAAAGAAATGTACTAGTTATCAAAATGTAGATAGGCAAAGATTTAGGGAAGTTGCAAGAAACAGAAAAAAAAAAAAAGACACTGGCACCCAAAAATAATGAGTATGGAGGCGTCCATAGATTACGTAACATTTTTCGAGTATTTTCAAGCCCTATCTACATCTCAGAACACTTCAACACTGAAACACAAAAAATGAAGGCCTACCTACCCCATAATGCAGGGATGCTGAACCTGTAGTCTGCAGGCCATACATAGCCCACCAGATCATTTCTTAAGACCCATAGCCTGCTTCAACACAGTGAACTAACAGCTGATTCATTAGAATTCTCTCATCATTTTCAAATTATTTTAGTTTATACAACTGTATAAACAGACAATACTGTATTTGGGAACAACGTATCTAAATACAAACATAACAAGCAAACAAAATATAAATCAATACAGGTGATTTTAAATCTTATTAAAATGTATGTAGAATCTGTTTGGTGCACCCAAAATTGTGCTTAGGTTTATGTGGCCCTTTGGTGTAATAAGGGTGAGCACCACCTGCCCTAATGCGTTTCATAGATTATGGAATGTCCCTAAAAGAACAAAACTGGTTGAACGCTGGGAATATTTCAGGTGAGAGAGAAATGGAGAGGTAGGGATTTTACAGAAAGGAAGAAAACATTTCATCAGATTGCCAACGGAAACAATAAGGAGTTCAATATGTTTGTGCTCCTTCAAAGTGGAGCATACATATTTAACCACATATGAAATTCAATGAGGAACATGCCAGTAAACCATGGAGAAATTGAAAGAATGGGGTAAAAGTTTAGCATACAGCTCTGTGGATGTTGGTGAAAGGTTATACCAAAAAACAAAGGACAGACAGAATAATTTCAAGCTGAGAAAGAATTCTCTGTTGTCATGCTTTTCATTCAAACCACTTGGTTGCAGAGGCTGGGAAAGAAAGATACAAACTTAAATAACAAATTGTCAGCCAGAAGCATCGTATAATTATATATTTTTGGGTAGTAGATGATAAATATAGCTCATCACGGAAAAAGGCAAACTAAAGCATTTGTAGAAATCTCCTGAAAACAAAATGAAAAGGCAAAACACTAGAGCACAGATACATAGGTAACATCTATGGAGTAAATGGAACAATACAGAGGGTTTCTATCTCCAGAGTGACATAATGGGATGAAACTTTCATGGAATACGATAAACTTAAATCTTGCTAAAGTAATAAAATGCAAATATATGGTGGTAATAGCCTCGCTTTTTAAAGAAAAGGCTGAGCTTTCTGAGAAGTGAAGTATGTATACCCACGCTTGTCACAAAGAGATGCTCTAGAAAGTGATGCATAGCAGAACTTCAGCAGGGAAAGTGGATGGTGGCAAAAAAAAAAAAAAAAAAAAAGTGCCATCTAATTTAAAAATTCCCAGGCCAGCTCAGCTTGTCACAGGGATCTTAGTTCTCTGTGTGCACCCACTATCACAGCAAACTGTGGCAGATGATGAGAAGTATCCCATTCTTGCATCCTTCACCAGCGCCTCTAAGAATAGGTCTATATGATAATACAGGTTGAACCTCTTTAATCTGGTACGCTGTTCTGGAAACATCCATGGTCTGACATCATTGGGGACCCCTGGGTGCTCTGAGGTACTCATGGTGAAAAACTGGCCCAACGGGACCACAGATGTTGCCACAACAGAGAGCCAGGCTGGCGGCCAGGAGCAGAACCCAGCGGCTGGTGCCCAGCAGCTGTAGGTCAATGGCCAGGATTGGAGCCCAGAGACTGGGAGTGTAGTCTGGAGGCTGGCTGCAGAAGGGCCAACATTGACCTCCCTGGCCTAGCAAACTCCTTGGTTCAGGACTGGTCAGGTCCAAGTGTGGAGGATCAGACATCCAACCTGCAACAGACCAAGGCACGACCACCGCTGACTCAGGGCAGTGGACATTGGCTTGTGGAGCTCAGGCTAAGAGCTAAAAATGGCAGTGTAAATACCTGGGCTGGGGTTTGGGCTCTGAACCTTATGAGGAGGGATGATCTCAACTCTCTACAGAGCTATTATTAGCCCTACCAGGCTCTGAGACTTGGTGCCCTTGGTTTTATTGCAATGTAAATGTACCCTAAGTGCATGTGGGGGCACCACAAAGTTCTACCCTCCCCCACCCACAATAGCTTGTCTTGTCTCCGTTCACTTGCAGCTACTGCAGGACACCTGGACTGCTACCACAGCAGTAGGCAAACAGCTATGAGGTAGGAGAGCCAGGAGCCTCTGTGAAACACCAGAGAGGGGTCAGCATAGTAGGTCAGGTGGTAGTAAGCAAGAGGATGGAAGGATTGAGGAAATGGGAGTACATAGTTTGTGGATTTCCTTTTTTGGTGAGTACAGGAAAAGAGTGGAGCTGATGGACGAGTAATTCAGACAGGGATTTTCACATGTTTTGCTAAGGTGGTAATTTTGTGAGGCAACCTATTTTGGCAGCTCACTGATAATGGCATAAATCCACTACCAGTTTCTCCACCTCATCCAAATGTATTGTACCAGATAGGATTGTTCTGATGTTTAACTGAGCCAACCAGATGCTCCATTGTATTAGCAAGAGCCCACATGACTTGCAGCCGCACATGCTGCTCCCCCAAGGAAGTTGTTTTATCCATGTTAATCTAATAGTATACTATGCCAGTTCTGACACTTCCGGATTCTTCTTTAGTTTCATTAAAATCCCTTTGGATATTTTAATACACCCTCTGAGCTTGAACATTTTACTGACTTTTCAGAAAAGCTTGAATATATTATGTTTCCTATATCCCTGGCCTGTACTTCATTTTCAAGAGTTTTTATGTCAAGATAGAACTTTTATTTATCAAGAATTTATCTGCTCTTGTTGCTTATTACTGGGGGCCAATCCGTGAAGTGCTAAATTGGTTTAAAAAATTGGTTATTCAGGTAAAATCGGTGGGAGTTTTGCTCTGCCTAAGGGTTGGGTAAGAACAAAGTAAAGGGTTCAAGACCTGGTTCCACTCAAAGTCAGTGTTGTGCTGGATTTTATTTTATTTATATTACAGTGGGGCCTAGGACACCAGTCATGGAGCAGGATTCCATGACGCTAGATACTGTACAAACAGAGAACTAAGACAGTCACTGCCCCACAGAGCTTAGCAGAATTACCAGCTGTGGAATGAGAGGTTGCGGGTGAGGACATGTATATTGTTAGTTTACAATTTTAGCAGGAAGCCAGATAAAGAGAGAAGTTGCAAAAGGTTCTAGGCAGAAGCCCCACAATGAAGCAGAGGGGGAGAGAGAGAAAGATGAGGAGTTTTTCCTTATCCTGTTTTCCTCATTTCCAACACTGAAAAAGGAGCGTTATGAAAGACAGTGAATGCTTCCCTATTGATCACGTGACATAGAGGATATAATGACAGGAGCATCACAGCAGGAGGCGGCAGTAATAACAGGGGAGTGGGGTAAAGGGAAACAATGATCAATAATACTTTGCACTTCCATAGCATCTTAATGTATTTTACAGGCATTAAATTAAACCTCTTATTACTCTGGAAAAGGTAGAGAAAGGCAGAGGAAGAATAGGATATGGCTCTGGCTTTTCTTTAAGAACATTTTTTGTATTTTTTTGGAAACATTAAATCATTTGTGAATAAAGAAACCAGAACAGCAGTGTTTTGAGTGAAAACATATAGGCTTGCTGAATGAATGCATCAGCAGTCACTCATTCAGTTTCTGGTTTGCCCTTGTGGTTCTCCCCTATCGAACAATCAAGTAGAAGGCTAGGGCCACATTTTTAAACACAGCCTCTCATTTTGCCCCTGACATTTTGTAAGTTTAAATGCAATTGCTTGAGCTTGCAGTTTTGTGATTCCAGTCACTTGCAGATGTACACACTTGATTTGAGACCTCCAGCTATTGGCCCTCTAAACAGCTAGCTGTTTATCATGTGCATCCAAAATGTATTGTGGGTGCAAAATTGGAAGTTGCATTGAGGAATTATTAGAAATTTAGCCCACAGACACAAGTCATGTTTAAATTGCAGTCCTTCTTAAAACGAATGCAGTCTGTATATAGCTAGCTAAATTGGGAATAGAATTCTTTTCTTCCCGTGATAAGTTAAAGAGCACAAACGTTATAACCAAAGCAAACTTAATATATAATGTAGCCTCAACATACTAATGAGGAATAGTGTTAAACTTTGCTGTAAGCAATTTTCTATGTTTATTTGTAAACTGATGAAATTAAAGTCTCAGAGGGGCAGCTGTAACTTAGTCTGTAACTTTAAAAACAATGAGTAATCCTGTAGCACGTTAGAGACACACACACACACACAGTATTATGAGCTTTCGTGGACAAACCGCACTTCCTCAGATGACCAGAGATGTCTCGGCTCATCTGAGAAAATGGGTTTTGCCCACAAAAGCTCATGATACTATATATATATATTTTTTGTTAGTCTTTAAGGTCTACTCGTGATGAAATTAACACACTGGCCAGAAGGTGGCATTAGCAACATTACATTTATTTGATATTCAAAGCTGCACTCAACCTACATGCAATTGCTTTCCTGAATACCCAGAAACACCTTTGTCTTTATTTTTTTCAATCCTGTATTGTTACGTATCAAATACAAACCATTTTGTTCATTCTCGAAGGAGAAGTGGAGATTACTATAAATTACCACAAGATACTGCAAATTCTATTTGCAAAAGACTGCAAATCCTGAAGTAACTGTATTAATTCCCATCTGAAAGAGAGAGACTGAGTGGATATCACAGTCTTTATTATTTAGGGATCTTCTCCATCACTATTAATGGCATCCTTCTAGGTTATTCCCTTCTTCTCACTGAAACAATAAAAGGTTCCAAGCCAGTAGCTATCATACTTGTGGGTGAGAAATACTGGATGAGTAATACTGCCCTAATAGTTGGCTGTTGAATGGCTGGAGGTACATCCTCACTAACCCAAATCACTGTACGGTTCTCTGTGCATGTGGGGTGTGCGTGCATACACACAAACACACATTTTCTTCATGGCACTGACTACTACTGAACTGACCAAAGACGTTTATTCTTAAAGATTAATTTGTAATTGGTTTAAGCCTAATTAAGATTGTATTATAGAGTACAGGCAGTCCCCGGGTTACGTACAAGATAGGGACTGTAGGTTTGTTCTTAAGTTGAATCTGTATGTAAGTCGGAACTGGCGTCCAGATTCAGCTGCTGCTGAAACTGATCAGTAAGCAGTTATAAATACAGGCAGTCCCCGACTTACGTCGGATCCGCAGTTACGAACGGGGCCCATCTCCCTGGTCTCCAGCAGACCAGGGAGAGGAAGCAAAGCGGCGGGGCTGTCCGCTGCCCGCGTGCTCCGCCGCTTTGCTCCCCGTCCCCCTGGTCTGCAGACCAGGGAGACGGGGAGCAAAGCAGAGCAAAGCCGCGGAGCACGCGGGCAGCGGACAGCCCAGACGCGTCTGGGCTGTCCGCTGCCCGCGTGCTCTGCCGCTTTGCTTCCTCTCCCTGATCTGCTGGAGACCAGGGAGACGGGCCCCGTTCGTAAATGCGGATCCGACCTAAGTCGGATCCGCGTAACTCTGGGACTGCCTGTATTTATAACTGCTTACTAAATGATTCAGTATGATAAATCACTATAGCAGTGTGTGGCACTGTGGATAATGGTATGCTAAACAAAACACACAGTTTTACTGATATTAAGGACAAATTAAAAATTTAGTAACACCCCTCCAATGCACTACTGCCCTAAGGCATTCATTCATTTCATTTTTGGCACTTAACTATTAACAGTGTAAACTATCAATATGCTATGCACACAATAAAATTACTTTGAAAAGGTCTAAGCTCTCTCTTTTCAGGAGCACTTTACCAGAATGTGCGTTGCTAAATATGAGAAAATGGATAACGAATGCAATAAATGGCTGAAAGCTGAAGCTAGACAAATTCAGACTGGAAATAAGACATACATTTTTTATGGTGACAAGAATTAACCACTGGAACAATTTCCCAAGGTCGTGATGGATTTTTCATCACTGACCACTTCAAAAAAAATCCAACCTTGATTTAAAACAATCTGCTCCAGGAATTATTTTGGAGAAGTTCTGTGACCTGTGCTATGCAGGAGACCAGATTAAATTATTACAACAGTCCCTTCCGGCAGCAGAATCTAGGAAAATCAGGACCATGTTGTACATACAGGGAAAATCATAGAGCTTAGAGCAAGAGATTAGGAATTGAAACTCATGAATTTTGGTCCTTTTCTGCTACTTACTGGCTGTGTGATATTGAACATCTCTCTTACAACTTGATTTTCAAAGAATCAGTCCATTGGTTCCCTCATCAGTAAAATAGGGTTACTAACACTAGAAAACCTTGTAAAATGCAACACCATCTTTCAATGAAATAAATGCACAATACGTGCAAACAGCATTATAAATGCTCCACTATGAAAGCAACAATTTGGGCAAATGTTTCCACAGTGAAAGTTATTCCTTACCATCATAACAAACATGTTTCCTTGCTAGTTCTGCCTACTCATTAATCAAGTACACTTCACACAACATCCTGGTTTTAGAGGAGAGAGCCTAGAGCACTTCTCTAATAAGTTTCACAACAACTTTTTAAAGAGGATATGTAAGTGTTTGCAAGGACTTTCTATGAAACTAGGCAGCCTTTTGAGCTAGTCCTCAAAGTGTCTGCAGTTCTTAGTTAAATGTCAGGTTGAAAAATGTTACTGAGCAAAGCAAGTTATAATTGTCTGGATACAGCATGAAATTCCAAGAATTGAGGGGGAGGGCAAGGGGAAAACTGATCTGTTGTCTTTTCCTAGCTCATTTTTAGCAGCATAAACTATTTACAAAACGGTCCAAAGTAAAGTCTAAATGTAGGTGGTACCTGTCCTGGATTCAGTGTAATCACATGGGTGTGGGCTTTCCTGAACATAGGAAAGAGTTTCAGATCAGGGTTGACCACGTTGACTTTGCTGAATATGCTGGATTCTTCATAAGGGATCCTAGTGGGATAAAGGAAAGTGGTATCCCCAGGTGGGAAAAGGTGCCATCTTTTCCTGAAAGGAGAGAGAAGATAAAAGTGGATTCAGTACATGTCTATTATGATGGATGACTGAAAGCAGTCACATGGTTTTCAAATCTGCCTGCTGTTTGAGTCTCCTACACAGTAAGAACACATGCCGTTCTTACAGTCTGTTCTACTAAAATGGTTTAAGAAAATTCGACAGATTTTTTTTAACCAAAAAGGAAGATTTACAGCTTCTCAACAACTTGTTTTGCAAGGGGAATAGGAAGTCTATAGCTCTTTCATTAGAGCACTTGAATAATCTACAAATACTCCGGGCAACTCTACACTACAAAATTAAGTCAACTTAAAGTATGTCAATGTATAGCCCACTGAAATAATTAAATCAGTTTTGCATGGTCACACTAGCTCCTTCTGTCAGTGGTGCATATCCTAATCGGGAGAGTTTGCACAGATTTAACTGTAATCATGGGGTACTGACAGCCTGAGCCCTGGGCGGTGGGTCTATGGCTGTCAGGTGGAACACTCTGAAGTAAGCAACATAGTGTCTACACAGACACTGCACCAACTACTCCTCCTCTCAGAAAGTGGAATTATTAAGTCAGTGTAGTGGGTGACTTATAATGACGGGAGTAACATTATAGTATAGATGCGTACAGAGTTCTGCCTCAAAATGTTCAATGCCCGATGTTTGTCCTATGAATCATGATCTATGGGTGAAGATTAAATTTTATTAGGAAAATATTTTTTGATTCACTAACTGTCTGCAATATCCCTGCTTGCTATAAGTAGAGGGCACAATACGTATGTGATGTTGATAGTAATACGAGTACAATATTGATATTCTAATATGTGTTGTCTACATTTCTTATATTCTTCTGTTAATCCCACAAAGTTAATTATTTAATTCACTATTCCATAACAACGTGGTACTCATCTACCATAGTTATAAATATGGCATAAAGACCAATAGGTTAGCTAGATATGCAATTAGCAAAACAAGATGGGAGAGGTAATATCTTTTACTGGATCAACATCTATTGCTGAGAGAGACAAGCTTTTAAGCTTCATGGAGCTCTTCTTCAGGTATGGGAAAGCTATACAGTGTCACAGTTAAATGTAAAGTGAAAAGGATTATTTAGCAGAGCTAGTTAGTTAGTTAATACCAGTGAAGTATCTAACTGGCCCTTGGCGGTGCACGAGGGGTCACACCAGGCATAGCGTCCAGCTCTTTATAGAAACGGCAAGTTTTGCATGCAGCACTAGAGCAACTGTTTGCCTCCATCTCTTTAAGGTCTGCCTGCCTCAGCTCCTTTATCTTCGATTTGTACTGCAGCGTATCCTGATCGTAGCCCTTTTAGCACAAGCCTTGAGAAACGTGCTCATAAGCATCCCTATAGGTCAAACGCAGCTGGGACTGCACAGCCTCTTCTCCCAATATACCAATCAGATCCAACAGCTCCACAGTGGTTCAAGCTGGAGAATACTTGGTGTGATAGCCAGATATGGTCACCTGGGAAGATGCAATGGAGGCAGTAAGAAATGGAATTTAAAAATTCCCAGGGCTTGCAAAGGGAGAGGCGGATGGTTGCTTACCTGGCTGCAGGGCAGAGCAGCAGAGTTCAAAGTGCTGACCAGGGAGGCCAGGAAAGGCATTGTGGAACACTTCCTTGAGGTCACATAAAGTGATTAAAGCAGCCATGATGTAGGGATGCGAATGTTTAACTGGTAAGCCTCTCTCTTAATAGGTGAAGTTTACCATTTAAGGAGCAGCTTTGGGCCCTGGCCGGAGCAGCCTCTGTCTGCTTGGTGCCCCGGAGGCAGCAGCTGCTCCAGCCCAGCCAATGCAGCACCTGCTTGTGGAGGGGGGCCAGTCCAGCCCCCCATCTACATCCACCCTTTAATCAGTTAACTGATTAACCAATTAAACAGGATTTACATCCCTAGCATGGGGTCTTCACTGGCTCTTTGTCTCTAAAAAAATGTATAGGAAAAAGACAAAAGTCTCTTGTGGGGGTGGAAGTATTTTGTCGTCAAAACTAGGCATTTTTCCTGACAAAAGTTACATTGCAGTGTGTATGTACTCACTGTTTTATTGCCAAGTATAGACAAAGCTGTACTGTTGTTCTGGTCATTGGGAACTTACTTCTGAAGATGAGCTTGGAGTGATAGTGTGGAGTTGTTTGACGGCCAGTAGGAAAGACTTATTTCAAGATGGGGGTCACAACTGAATATGGGTTGTAGTTGCTCAATGATACCCTGTATGGGGTGTTGTGTGAGGTGGCAGGTGAAGGCTAGGGGTGTGGTCAAAGGGGTTTTATTTCTGTGTTGAAGTAGATTCTCTCAGGGTAGGTGTTAATGAGACACTCATCCTTGAATGGTTCCTAGTGTGTAATATCTATGCTAAACAATCTTTTCCACTTTGTATTTAGCTGTGACACTCAGAGTATTTTTCTAAGACCTGAAGAAGAGCTCTATGTAGCTCAAAATCTTGTGTCTCCCTTCATCAGAAGCTGGTCCAACAAAAGATAATACCTCACCCCCCTCGTCTCTTTGATATCTCTAATATCTTGGGACCAATACAGCATATGCGATTAGTAGTTAGATCTATATTCAATGTTGTCGGCATAAGTGTCAGACATCTCTAATAGCTAGTTCATGTAGTGGATAAGAGCCTACTTCTGCTCCCAGCTAATGGAGCTAATATATTAACCTGAGTAGTAGAGAACTGTGCTTTGGAGTGCAAAGACCCAAGCTCAATCCCTATCTATGACCAGAGGTACAGGTACTTCTGCACAGCATTGTGCATGCTGATAAAATAACCTAGGAGATCTGAACCATATCCCGAGGAGTTTGCAATCTATTTAAACTGCACATGCTGCACTGAAAAATGTTGAGTTTGCCAGACTTTGGAGCATAAGTTTTATGTATAATATAAATAAATCTTCTTAGCAGGTAATTTCTACATATATTTTTCCATAATGCTGAATGGCTAATATATGAGGCGAAGTAAACAGGCACATAAATAACAATTTGTAAGGAGAGTACATTATGTGATGGAAATAACCAGAGCAGGAGTAATTAAAGTAACAGCCCAAATGGTGAATTTATGAAATGTTTTAAGAGTAGCCAACTAATCAATACAGCAGTGACCCGCATGTTTACTGACACCATGGACTGGAAAAACAGAAGGCAGCGCTATGAAGCAAGGTTAGAACAATCTGTGCTGCTCCCCTCTGACTTCCAGATTCTGGCTGCTTCCCCATTTCTTGCTCCTCTCCTATATTCCTGCTGCTCAGCTCTTACTTGCCTAGTGTATCTGGTTGTGAGTTCTAAGTCACAGATCTGAAAATGAGACATGAAGAAAGCCAAGTGGCACAAAACCAGAAGAGAGGGAAACAGAAAAGAAGCCAGAATGAGAAAAATCAGCACAGATGGGAGTACCACAGGTTGCTGACATTTCTTGGTACAGAAAATAAAAGCTACCGCTAAGCAGCTGGCACCAGAGAGAATTTTCAGTGTAAACAGTTTACCTGTGTCCCAAAACGCAATTACAGCAATATTTTGCACAAGCATAATGCCCTGATAAGGGACAGGAGAGTGAATAGTTTCGGAAGCCATGGGGCTCTATGCAGGAAGACAAGGTTTCTATGAGCAGGACCACAATACAGCAGTAAAGCCTGTTAACCTCTTGAGAAACAGTCTGAAACATATAGGAAGAAGTGTGTGTTAGCAGCAAAGGCCCAGGGGAGCTGTGTGTCTGTACGGGAGAGGCAGCAGCACTAACTTCAGTGTAATCCTATTTTGGGAAATGAAGATTGAGTTGTTTGCCAGGGAGTTGAAAAGTTTTACTTTCTCTCTGATCTAAGAAGACAAGGGATTCACAAACTTAACATGCAGCCTATTTGAAAGCTTTAGGCCTTGTCTACACTGGCAAGTTTCAGCATGGTCAGTCAGCTCCCAGTTCTGTAACTCCCAAAGTGTCCACACTGGCAAGGCACTTAGTGTGCACTAACACCGCAGCTGCAACGCTCTAGAAAAAGCACCTTGATGAGAAGCATACAGCTTTCTGTGCAGGGGCTACAGCACCACAGCGCGAGTGTAGAGAGCTGGTCGATGACAGCGCTGTGACTGGCCTCCCAGACATCTCTCACAATGCCCGTTCTTGTCTGGTCATCGGATTAAACTCTACTGCTGTGCCCTCAAGTTGCCAACTGTCACGCCCATCCTTTAAATTCCTTGGGAATTTTAAAGTCCTCTTCCTGTTTGCTCAGTGATATGCTCTCAGCGCATATTTCCGGCTGGCTATGCCTGCTCCATGCACCAGGTGAACCCCTGCTTGGAGCCATGCCGAGGAGCTGGACCTCGTTAACATTTGGGGAGAGAAGGCTGTCTGGTCCTAGCTCTGCTCCAGCCACAGGAATGATGATACCTATGGCCAGATATCAAGAAGCATGATTGAATCAAGCCATGACTGGGATGCAATGCAGGGTCCACATGAAGGAGCTGCGGAACACATATCACAAGACGCGGGAGGCACACTGCTGCTCCAGTGCTGTGCCCACAAATTGCTGGTTTTACAAAGAGCTGGATGCAATACTTGGGAGTAACCACACATGCACTGTGAAGAGCCCTGTGGAAACTGCACCAGCTGAGACTGAGCTAGGAGGAGGAAATTGTGGACAAGGAAGCTGAGAGGGGGAGGGAGACCCAAAGCCAGAGGATGACTCAGCATCCAGAGTCAGAAGCCCTTTTTACCCTACAGAAGGTTAGCCAGAAACCTGTCAATGGAAGCTGCAAGAGTGTGATGAGGACAGGGGCAGTACACAAAGCCCCCCCCCCCCCATCCAGGCTTGCAGCTGTTTACAGAAAAACAGGGCCCTGCAGTCGCCTTTTCTAAGCAATGTGCAGAAGCAGGGCAGACAGGGAGCCTGACTGAGGCTCCCGCTATGCCCACGAGCCAGATCAAGTACCTTGGCAGGCCGGATTTGGCCTGAGACACATATTTTGCCCAGCCCTGCAATAAGGGACAGATAGGGTCTCCTAGCATCACAATGAACATTTTGACTTTCTCTACAATGATCTGCTAGTTCAGGAAGAAAGATTCTGCCTGCAGTTTCCTGAACATGCCTGTGTTCCAAAAGCTGCATGCACCACGCACCTTTCTGGACCAGCTTATTTTAATGTCAGTGAAATCTCCAGAGTGATCCCCAAGCACCTGAAGAACTATGGAAAAATAACCCTTCTAATAGATATACTAAAAGGGTAGGTGATCGGATGCCAGAATTGGAATGTGTGTGCCATCTATTGCCCCTCCACAGTTAGGAAAGCCATATGTGCAAAATGTCACGCACATTACCCAGAGCCATGGTCTTGTATAGCAGGATGCAATTAATGGCCCTGCACACTTACATCAGCATGAATCCAACAGCTGACTTTCTCTCTCTGAACTGATTAGTGACCAATCGGTAGCTGTCAGGAGTAACCAGCTTACTGGGGATGTTAGATATTGGTTAATTGAATAATCATGTAACCACATCACATTTTAGCAGTTACACAACTATTCAATAGTCCCCGGGGATGGAGCTAGCAGCTAGTGCACTCCCAGCCCCACTCCTGAGGAGTCTCCTACCAGCCCACACTGCTGCCTCTCTAACAGTGGCAGTAGTGTGGGGCGGCAGGAGGGAGCCAGTCTGCATCTGTAGCTGGTTATTAAACCAGCTTCCCTTGCAAACTGGCTCCCTCCTGCCACCCAACGCTGCTGCCTCTGATACACAGGGAACAGCACAGGGCAGCAGCAGCCCCTGTCTGTGGGGGGTCCAAGTGGGCAAGAGCTGCACCAGCATCCCACACAGGAGCCTCTGCCTGCAGTGAGCCTGGGCCTGCTTCCAGTAGAGGTTGCTCTGCGGCACCAGCCCCAGTCCACGGGGGAGGGGGGGATGAGCTCCCTGTGAAGAGAGGCTGCACCAGTATCCCCTGGAGAAGCCTCTGTCCATAGTGAGCTTGGGCCCACCGTGGACAAAGGCTGCTCCACAGCAGCCTGCCCTGCTCCCCCGTCTCTGTGGGAGGTGGGAGCCTCCAGAGGATCCAGTGCTGTTGGGGAGCCTGTTTAAAAGCCGGTTCCCCTGGGCACCAGCTCCTGCCTCTCCACTCCTTGCTGCTTCTGATACAGAGGCAGCAAGCGGGGGAGAGGGGAAGTGTGTGTAGTCAATAGAATTAACTGATAAGCCCAGGCTTAATGGTTAATCGCATAGTCAACTACAAGTTGACATCCCTACAGCTTACATAGCGCAATCACCACGTGCTTCTCCATAAGCAGGGCAACTCTTGTTCTTGTGTCTTTATGCCACAGGGCAGGGGGCAGGCTCAACACACAGTCCCATGAAAGAGGCTTTCCTCATTCAAAAGTGTGCAGCCACCGCTCATCATCAAGACTTGTATGATGATGTGACCCCCCCCCCCACTCCGTGCTTGTTTCCCAAGCCCAAAAGTGGCAACTAGTGTGGTCAGCACCTCCGTGAGAGCGATAAGCAATCTCGTGGCATAGCTACTATATGTGGCAAGATCAATCTCCAATCTCTGACTCCTCTTCTTCACTTTGTAGTATAAGGAATAACTCGATGGCCATTTGTGAAGTGTTAGTGAGAGTCACAACATATTCTTCAACAGTGTCCGATCCATGCCTGCAGACCAAAGAGGCAGAGCACACACTACAAAAGTCGTTGAAAGATGGTTCCAAATGTGAACCAAAGCTCAGGGATTGCTAGGATGAAACGTGATGCACTGTGGGGCTTTGGGACAGGACCCAGGATGCCCTATGACTCCCCTCCATTTTTCCACAATCCTCAGTGGCAGAAGAAGAAGAAATGCTCTTTGAGGAAGCTGCCCAGAATGCACTGCTCTGAATGATACTGCAAGTGCCACAAGTGTGGTCACGCTATTGCACTGGCAGGTGTCAGTGTGAGTATACGACAGCAGTTTCCCTGCAGCACTCTCCCAGAAGCACTGACTGCCAGCACTGTACATCTGCCAGTGTAGATAAGGCCTTACGTTCTTGTTCTGAGGAGCAAAACTTTGTCTCCAGCGTGCTTGGAAGTTTTATGTCTATCCTGTCATAGAAAGGAGCATGCAAGCAGAACCAGGGACTTTATTTTACCAGAGATAGAAATTAATTTGGGGAAGGCACACACATCTGCAGACTAAATTCAGAATCCTGTCTAATGCTCTACACTGGAGACTGGAACTCCAAACTGTATAAGCCATAAGGACAGCTGGGAGGCAATTCTGTGTTGCTGTTGATCCCCCAAATAGGCACAAGTTGAACATCTCCAGTCTGGCATTCTCTGGTCTGGGAACATCCATGGTCTGGCATGATTTTAGTTAGCTGGATGTCCACTTATCATGGGTATAGTCAAATATCCTGCAGTCTCATAAAGTTTCTTTACAGCCACCAGTCCTGTCTCTGTGCTGTTATTTAGCTCTAATTTACCACTAAATGTCTTCTCAGAGCCCAGTAAGCAGTGGAAGTACTGGTAATGCTGCTAGACAATATTGATCTCCTGTGGTTCAGCAAATTCTCTGGTTTGGCACCGGTCAGGTCCAAGGGTGCCAGACTAGAGGCAGTAGCTGTACTAGCTGTTTACGACGGAACATAGTTCCTCTGAAGTCAGTAGGATTATTCATGGTAATAAGGACTATGGTCAATAGTATTTGTTGAACTGGGACCATAATGCCTTCCACATGAGGATCTCAAATTTCTTAACAAACATCCTTGAGCTAAATATAACTAACCTTGTTTAAAAGATGCAGGAACATTGAGGGGAAAAAATGCCTTGCAGCAATGGCAGAGGCAAAAAAGAAGTCTGAACTCCTGATTCCCAGTCCCATACCTTAATCTCAAGACTATCCTTCCCAAAACACAGTGGTTTAGTTAATGACATTAAAATCCACTGGCAAACCATTCTGCCTTACCCTCATAGAATACCAGAATGCCTCGCACAAATATACACAAACTGCTTTGTTAGTGGTGGGTTTTTAACTGGTGTTAATAGTATTTTTTTTCTAAAGGAAATTGGAACAGATACCTATAGGGAAGGAAAAGAAGAATTGCATGAAATTTTCAAAAAGGAAGAATGAACAACAAAAAACAGGTCCAAAATTTGAATTTCAAGCCTTGAAGCGTTCCTTTTAATGTTTCTCAGAGCTGGCTGTTAACTGTCCTAATATTTCCTTTGTAAATTAATTCTAAGGGGTTATTAAGCCTAGACCAGTGGCTCTCAACCTCTCCACACCACTCCTTTCACAAGTCCAATTTGTCTCGCAAACCTCAAGTTTCACTTCACTTAAAAACGTCTTGTTTACAAAATCAAACATAAAAATATAAAGGTGTCCCAGCACATTATTACTGAAAAACTGCTGACTTTCTTATTTTTATACATACAATTATTAAAAAAAATCAGTTGGAATATAAATACTGTGGTTATATTTCAGGGTATAGTGTAGAGAGCAGTATATGAAATTGTAGTTTGTACTGACTTTGTTAATGCTTTTTAGGTAGCCTGTTGTAAAACTAAGCACGTATATCCATGAGCTGATGCAGCACCTGGAAGACCTCTGTGTATCCCTGATTGAGAACCACTGGCCTGGAGCAGTCTATTTATCCTCACCTCTTTTATTTTTTTAAGAGAACAAAGAAATAAATAAACTTTCCTCTTAACCCCCAATCTGCTCAACTCATAACTATTCATGTTTTAAAATACGTATTTATTTTAGATGTATAAAATAGGCCCAATACAACCTGTTACCTGTATATTTTACAATGACTTTTTAAAGTAGGTAAACAAAGACTCTCCTTCCTTCAACACAACGAAATATAATTTATGAACCAAACATCCAATCAAAGGCTAACCCTCGAACCTTTCATCACTTCCCAAACAAAAACAAGCTCAGCTGTGCTGGCTGGATCTTTGAAGGGTACAGAAAATTAAAATGTGTGAAGAGTGAACAATTAACATAGTAAAGGCTGGTTTATAATAAAAGTCCCCTCTGTAAAATCTGCACAAACATAAATCTTTCTGGTTACCTTCCCTGTATCTGTAGTACTAAATTGCACCCATAGGAATCCAAATGACAAGGAGTGTTTGCTCCTGCTGAGCCAATCCACAATGTGCTCTCCTTTCCATTTCTTCCAGAGAAACCAAAATCAGACCATATTATATCCTGTGGCAGAGACAAAGTTATAGATGTGAGTGAGGACATCTTATCATCCTTTGACTTCTGAGGCCCTGTCCTCTTATGATTCTCTTTTCTCATTACCTTTGTGATCACCCTTTCCTTTTAATGTTTTGCTGTTCCTTCTATTCTGCTCTATATAAGGATCCTACAAACCTAATTCCATGGCCTGCTCCTCTTCTCCCTCTAAATGTTATCCTTGGGTGACCTGCTGTGCCGTGGCTAAGTAGAAGACTCAGAAATCCAGCGCTCCATGCCTGCCCTGTCCCTATATCTAAGGGTACGGCTACACTGTGAGGCTGTGTCCAGACTCAGGGGTTTTTTCGAAAAAAGTAGCCTTTTTTCGAAAAAACTTCACCTGCGTCTAGACTGCAGCCGCGTTCTTTCGAAATTAAATCGAAAGAACGCGGCTTTTCTTTCGATGGCGGTAAACCTCAATTTACGAGGAAGAACGCCTTCTTTCGAAAGTTCCTCTTTCGAAAGAAGGCGTTCTTGAATGTAAATAGGGCTTCTTCGAAAGAGAGCATCCAGACTCACTGGATGCTTTCTTTCGAAAAAGCAAGCTGCTTTTTCGAAAGTTCAACGTGCAGTCTAGACGCTCTCTTTCGAAAGAGGCTCTTTCGAAAGTATCTTTCGAAAGAGCCTCTTTCGAAAGAAGCTTGCAGTCTAGACATAGCCTGAGGGTTGTTTTTGAAGAAGGTATGGAAATTACACTCGCATTTGCATATCTTCCAATTTTTTTTCCGGAAGAGGATTTTCTGATATTTGGCCTATCTACATGGGGCTAAATGTCGGGGGGAAAAACCCCTATTTCGGAAGCCCCCTATACACCTCATTTTACAAGGAATAAGGGGGCTTTCGAAAAAGGGCTTTTTCTGACATTTGGCCCCAAGTAGACAGGCCAGATATCAGAAAATCCTCTTCTAGAAAAAAAAAAAAGGGAAGATATGCAAATGTGAGTGTAATTTCCATACCTTCTTCAAAAACAACCCTCACAGTGTCATCTGAGCTTTTCTTTTCTTCCTATACCCTCATCATCCTCCCATCTCTATTCCACTACCATCTGCTTCGGTTCAGAATTCCTGGTTGAAAGATGTCACAATCTGAAATTTCTACAAAAGAAAGGAACAAAATTGTCATAAAAACTCCACTGTCTTTTTCAACCAGGTCTGATTTGTGTGGCACCTTTGACATCTCTCTTTCTAAACACTGTCATGACTTCCCCCACAACTGCCAGAACATTCAGCCCTTCTTTCTTCTCTCTACCCAAATGACTAATGTTTGTGTGTCCTCAATTTCTGAAATTTCCTCCTTTTTTAAGATAATGGGGATAGTCCTGCTCCTGCTTTTGCAGCCATGGAGTCACCCTTAGCAGCTGACTCAGTGCAGTTCTGCTGCAAAGAAAGATGGGGAAGATGAAAGCATGCTATGGAGGGTGGCACAGGAATCTACAAGTGTTTGGATCCTCCCATCCTTCTTTCTTTGATGCCAAAGGCATATAATGATATACAGTGTGGTAGTGACATACCATGCATGGATGTGGGTGGTTCTAGGGCTGGATTAAGGGAGGGGCTAGCCGGGCAGCTGCCCGGGGCGCCAACATATGGGGGGGGCACCCGATTGAAGTGGTAAGGGGTGCCGCATGCCCGGGGGCGGAGCTGCGCATGCGTTACGCGCCCGGGGCGCAAGTATGGCTCGGTCTGGCACTGGTTGGTTCTCCCTAGTTTGGGGCAAAGTATTCCCATCTACACCCGCACCCTGCCCACCTGAACAAAATGCATCATAAATAGTCTGGCTAGCAGTTGGGTAGAGGATTTGTCCTTTAGAAAATATTTATCTGTAGGCAAGCAATATTGTCTACTGGGTAGAGCCCGAAACTGAGACTTTGGTGATCTGCGTTCTATTCCTAGTTCTGCCACTGGCCTGTTGGATGGTTTTGAGCAAGTCCATGTTCAGTTTCCCCGTCTGTAAAATGGGGATAATGATACCTCCTTTGTAAAGTGCTTTGAGTTCTACAGATGAAAATTAATAGAGCTAGATGATTATTATGTAATAATCATTACTGCCATGACTCAATATCTTGAATCTTTCAAAACAAATGAAGTACTGTTAGGCACATCTTGATTTTAGAAATATAATAAAAAAATACAAAAGCTTAATAAACATTTGTCAAAATCAAGAAGAAATCAAAAAGAAAAAAAAATGTTCAGAGCTTTCCACAGTCAGAAAATTTAAAATCCAATGTAACTACTTTAGTGACAAAGTTAAGCATAATAACCTCTCTACACTTTAATCTCACACCTAAATAGTTTTTGTATTTTGTTACAATTTAAATGGAAAGATCAATCAATATTTGATTTAAAAAAACTTTTTGAAAATGCCGCAACTATAGTAAATACTTGAAGTGATTGTGGGTAAAATAGTTTTTAACCAATGACCTGAAAAGAAATTGGTAGGATTATTGAAATCTTGGCACAGTGGTCGTCTTTTTTACAATAAAAAGGCTACAAAAAGACAAAATGCACTCAAAAAGGTGTTCCAACCATAACAGATGGCACATTACTTGTGAATTACATTTATTTCATTTTCTGCCTATAATGAAGTTAATCTGTACCCGTATATCATTTTAAAAGGTCTCATTTCTATTTAAACTTCATGCATATATCTTGCTGCTGATTTATATCTCAAATGTTGTAATAAAATATCAACTGAACAAAAAAAAGTAAGAGGCTAGATACTGCTCAGAGATTAGAATAATGGAATCATTACCTTAACCCACACAACTGTAAATGATAAACAGTGCAATCTAAATTTCAAACAACTTCTAAATGGCCCTATTAATCACTATAAATAACAATGTAGTTAGCCTTCTTTTCCCCTTCAAGTCACCTTAAGCAAATCTAAATAAAATCTAAATGAAAAAGGTGTTATCAAATTCATAAGAGAACAGGAGAAAATTACTACAAATATTACTTTTGGGTGGCACTATAGTGCAGCTGTGGTTGGCAATTCCTGTCAGTCTGTAGCGGATCGCAAGATTTCACTCCCATGCTCGTACCAGAGCATATAAGTAGATAAGATTCTTAAACTCCAAATTATGTATTTGTGTGGGTGGGATGGCAGTTGCTTCCTTCAAGAAAATTTCTTACTGACCCAGTGAAATAGCATCTACTTAAAGATGTTCTGGATGTGGGTTTTTGGTGTTTTGGTTTTTTTTTTTAATTCTCCCGATCTTGTGTCGTAAACGAAGGGTTCATGGGGGCAAAATATACAGAGCCAAAATTTGAGACAGTCATGCGGGGAAAGCCTGAAATAGTGCTGAAGCAGTGTCCTCTGTAAGCTGTGTGCCTCTGCAGCCTCTCAGGCTGATTAGCAGAGCATCCACATCTAGGTTTTGTGTTTCTAGTGGTGATACACAGTCACACATGCCTCGGTGCACATAAAAATTTATTCCACACATGGATGTAAAAGATTAGAGATTGTACTGGAGCTTCAGATCTCATTTTAGCCAGAGAGAATTCCTCTTACGAATCATGCTGACATTTGCCGAGTCAATACCCCAATATTTAGAGCTGTGCAGCTGTATTATTTATTAAGCACTGGCAATGTGTACAACATGGTGCATAACAGATGTTATGAGAATCAAGCAGAGAAGGCCAGGAGAAAATATAAAATATGTCCAAAAACTTTGGCTTGGATGTATGCTCATCCTTGCAAGAGCAGGCAACTCCAGTGTATTCTAGCAATTTCATGGACAGTAAGGGCATAACCTTGCAAAGACTTGTGCATTGGGCATCAAGAATTATTTAAGGAGGAGCTGTGGGCTTCCTGAGCCAGCAAAATGGCAGAAAAATTGTATTATGGTCTGAGTCTATGTAGATGGGATCCTTGGGCCAGTGGAGTTCTATTGATGTTAATGGAGCTGGGTATAACAGCAGCATCCAACAGCAGCATCAGAGCTTATATTTGTAAACTATCATGCATGCCAACTGTTTATAATATTAGTGAGAAAAAAATCAAACCTCATACTCACATCTAAAAATAATAAAGAGTAGAGGTTTTCACTTGTATAAGTCACATAAATGGCAATTTAAGGGCCTAATCCAAAGCCCACAAAAGTGAGCGGAAATCCAAGTAATCAATAACTTCAACTGAGTTGAGATCAGACCCAAAATTATTTGTGGTTGGATGAGGAGGAAGTACAGCTGTTTTAGACAAGTTTTGTAACTCCTGTAGTGCTGTGTTTTTAAACATTTATCACACATTTTTGAAGCTTGAGATGGATGCTCTTTGATGAGAAGATATTTTTTGTTAGACTGAAATAGAAATAAATAAGTCAACAATAAAACTGAAAAATTGGTCAAAGGAATAGAGAAGTGAAAATGCTAGGTGGATTTCAAAAGCTACAATTCACTTAAATAATTAACCAATGCCTTTAGGATATTTTCCTGCATAGTTCTAAGTTTAAGGTAAAAAAGGTAAAGATAACCATTTACCTTGAATTTTTCTCTCTTGTCTTCAAATAGCCTAGCAATATATTTATAATCAGCATAAGCCCAATATTTGGAGGAATCGTAAAAACTGAATGGTCCAGAGAAACAAGTAGGCTGTCCACCACTCCAGGCCAAAAACTCTTCAAGTGTAGCTTCCACATAACTGCACTTGGTTTCAAATTGAGGAGCTGGAGCAATATAAGAAAAGACAACACTGCATGCATACTGAACACAAAGCCATAAAAAATAGATATAGGGTGAAGCAGTTTAGCACAAATCAACAATAACTTTCTGGCTCAGTTTGGACCATTGATTAAATGCAATATAAAACCCAAAGCAAAATTAGTTTGGTTGTCTCAGCCAACACACAACTAAAATAGACCATGCCACCATGCTCATGATTAATTTAACACAACTGATGGTTAATTTGTCCTTTAATTAGTATCCCTCCGTAAAGGTTCTCTCTTTTGCACATTTTCCCCTGCCCTCCCACCTGTATTGAAGTTCCTTTGATTTATGGAGCTGGACTCTATCTTTTCTCCTCTGATCTAAGGGAATAACTAAACCAGCACATAAACAGCAAATAGGGGTGGGGAACCTTTTTTGGGTTGGGGGCTGCTGACACCCAGAAAAATCAGTCCTGGGCCACACATAAGTGAAAAGCAAAAAAACAAAAACAAAAACCCAACCCCACTTTTCACTGACATGGTGCCCGACAGAGGCATTCCCCTTGCACACCAGTGCCTAGGAGGGGTTCAGGCCAGTAGATTTTGTGTGCTCCAGACCTTCAGGAGGGCGCTGATGGGGTGAAAGGGAGCTGGAGTGCTAGTGTGGGTTCCCCAGTGCTGGGTGGGGAGCCCTGAGCCTCAGCGGCCAGAACCAGGCAAGCCAGGGGCTGGATAGATTCTCCACCCCTGAAAGCAGATGCTTATATATGTCTAATAACCCATCTGAAAGGCTGTCACTATTTTTCAGCACTTATGGATAAAGCATCTTGCAGCATCCCTTGCCAGCCATAAAAGATTCACTAGGACAATATCCCAAATGAAGTGAGCATTCTTTCCTCAGCAATATATTGACAAGATAGCTAATTTTAAATATAATTATCTTATAACTAAGCTCCATTCAGTCCAGCTATCTCCATCTCTGTGCTGGGAGAGAGACTGCACAGCTACATTATCTCTACACAGGAGTCAAGAAGTGTGGTTGCAGCAGATGCAGACATACTAGGGATGTTATAATGTGGTGTGTGTCAGGAACCGGTTTTTAAGCCAGCTCGTACCTGCCACCCTGTGCTGCTGCCTCTGATACAGAAACAGAAGCGTGGGGCAGTAGTCAGTTTCCTGGGAGCCAGTTTTAAGTCAGTTCCTAGCAAGTATTGGCTCCTGCCTGCTGCCCTGCTCCCAGGGAGCTGGACCAGGAGCTGTGTGTAATCATTTGGAACAAAATACAGGACTATGTAGCACTTTAAAGACTAACAAGATGGTTTATTAGATGATGAGCTTTTGTGGGCCAGACCCACTTCCTCAGATCAAAAAAACCCTTTGGGTAACTGATAAGCACATGTTTATCAGTTACCCATTTAAACAGCTACACCTTTAAATGGCTACCCCTGATTGCAGTGCAGGCATATCCCATCAGAGACTAATCTTTAGCAGCTGCTACCTGCTCACTCCACCTTCCTGTGTAAGTGGCATGCTTTAATGGGTTAATGTCCCTTTCATCCTACACTTCGGGGTGGGGGGGAGCTGTGAATCTGGCTGGAAGCAGGCAGGTGGGCATTTCCTGATCAATAATCCCTCCAGCACCCTTGGTATTTTGTCTCTGGATGATTGTCATTGTTTTATCCTTGCTTCTTCCTGACAGCCTCCTTTTAAAAAAATGTTGTGTAGTCAGACAGAATATCATCAGCAGGTAAATGGAGGCCCCTATCATATTCATACACACAGTACAGATATCGCACTTGCTTTCCACATCTGGACTGTGGAACACAATCAAACCTGGAACCGCTGGAGTTTAGTGCATGAGCCTCTACTGCTTGAGCAAAGAGCCAGCTGGCTCTCAGCTAAAGTTGTAGAGCAGACTCATTCTTCTCTCTGTAAGTGGTCTCAGTGCCACTAGATGGAAAGCACGCTGGCTACTGGCTATTTTATATTAACAGTAAAAGCAAGTGCAGAGCCAGGGCCCGCACGGAGTACACCTTGCCAGCAGCTCCCTTTCTTTTATACTGAATGAATTTCAGTTTGAGGGCTTCCACAAGCTACAGCGTTGACTCTTGGAAGGTAATCGGCAGTCTCAGGTAGGCAGGGCCCAGGCCACTTAGGGCTTTATAGATCAAAATAACCAACTTAAACTCCTGCAAGAAACCAGTAGGCAGCCAGAACCATTTACAGCGATAACACTGTTGGCTTGCAACAAAATCCCCTTAACCATGCAATCTGTCTCACTCTGAGCCAGCTTCTGAACGGTTTTCAGGTGTAACTCCAGATGGAGTGCACAGCAATAGTCTAATCTTGAGACAATGAGCATTAACAAGATCTATATCTGAAATGAATGTTCGCAAGCTCCTACCCAGGCATGGATGGAAAAAGCCATCCTGGCTGCTGTTATCATGACCACTGATAGGATCATCTAACAACACCCTTAAATTGTAAACTCACCTTGACTAATGGCAGGTGAACACAATCAGAGGGGCCAATGTAAACTTTGCAATATCCTCTAGTTCCTTCCTATAATCACTATCAGCACCTCAATTTGTCTGGACAAAGATACTAGCTCTGGATAACAGTGATAGGAAAGAAAGCGCCAAGCACATCCTTCAGAAAAAATGTTAATGCGCAAGACAGCAAACAACCTACGTACATCTAGCAACACACACAGATATATTACATTGTTTTAGGCAGTGGTTTATGCAACAGACTCTTACAACGTAATGCTTTTTGTTAGAACAAGATCCTCATTTAGCGACAGTGCAGCCCCAAAGGCTCTTCTCATTTTCTTGAATACATTTGCAACCTGTATTAGTATAAAATGGTGTGATCCTAGAGACTGGCTGTCTTCAGGGGTGAGCAATGAAGGACAAAACATACAAGGGCTTTAATCTCAAAATATGAAAACTCTAAATGCTTTGAATCTAGTCCATATCCCTGGCGACTGAAAAGTTGTTATATGATGACTTATCAAGTAAGTAGGTGGCATCAGTCCAATTCTTGACAGGTGTTCACACAACTGGAACTCTAATTTCCAAATCTCAAGAAAGATGCTTAAGATTTGATAGACACTGAGGCTAAATTACCCTTTCACTCCTATTGGAGTTTCCTCCATGTTAAGGGGTAAAATGCATTAAGAGAGCATTGAGCTTCACCGCTGTTACATCCACTGGGCTTGTTTTCACTGGTATTGACATAGTACCATCTGTAAAATGAGGATAATTATAATGGCTGCTTATGTAGTGCTTTTTATCCATAGTCTTGAAGAGCTTAATGAAGTCAGTATCATTATCCCCATTTTACACCTGGGGAAACAGAGGCATGGGAGACTGACTTGCTGAAGGTCACCTAGCAGGTGGGCAGCAGAGTCAGGAATAGACTGATATCCAGATCTCCTGGGTATCAGTCCTGTGCTCTCGACATATGAAAAAGGGGCAAAGTGAGGATTGATTAATTCTTGTTTGTAAAATGCTTTGAAAATATAAAAGGCCAAATATTACATATCTGACAATATCTGCGTTTCACAATAACCCAACATATACTTTATCAATTCGGTTGTTGTTAGTATCTCATAATACTATTACATACTTTTATCTTTCTGGTTTTGCTTTGGCACATTCAAAAAAATATTAAATCTTCCTGATTAATTAGTGCACGTGTGTGTGTGAAACTGCCCTCTTCTGGTTAGACTCAGAACTGACTGCATATTCATGTCCTGTTGGATCAGATTGTCACCATAGACAGCAGCCTCTAAAGCAGCGATGGGCAACATCATTTACACTTCCTTTGCAATATTAACCCCCGACCAGCCTCTTTTCTGTCTCCTCTCCCAAGTGTAGGCTGTCTCTGCTCCTCCCCCTCTCTCCCAGTGTAACCTACACACCTAGGCTACATCTACACTGCAGGCTTCTTGTGCAAGAACTTTTTGCGCAAGAGTTCTTACGCAAAAGTTCTTGCGCAAGAACACGTCCACACTGCCATTTGCTTTTGTGCAAGAGAAGTGCTTTTGTGCAAGAGCGTCCATGGCACTGTGGAATGCTCTCTTGCGCAAGAAAGCTCTGATGTCCATTTTAGCCATAGGGTTTCTTGCCTTCTTGCACAGAGCTCTTGCACAAGAAGATGTTTCTGTTAAAAGCATTTGCGGAAAATCATGCCGGTCTAGATGTAGCCATGAAGATTGTCTCCATTTCACAGAAGAAGAAAAAGATTGGTTAATGGCATGATTTTCAAATATGATCAGCACCTTTCAATATCTAAATCATCACCTACAATCTAAATTAGTGGTCTCCAACCCTTTTAAGCATGAGGTTGCTTTTTTAATGCAAGTAAAATCCAAGAACTACCTCAAATTCAAATACCCGTGCCCCTTCTCCAAGGCCCTGCCTCTGCTCACTCCATCCTCACACACTTTCACCAGGATGGGGCACAGGGTTAAGGTGCAGGCTCTGGTCTTGGATTAAGGGATCTGGAGTGTGAGAGGGGCTCTGAGCTGCTCTTTGGGCAGGCAGTTGGAGTACAGGAGGGAGTTCTAGGTGCAGGCTTTGGGAGGGTGTTTGGATGCAAGAGTGCTCAGGGCTAGGGCAGGGGCTTGGGGTTCAGGATAGGGTTCATAACTGGGGTAGGATTTTGTGATGTGGGCTCCAGCTGGGCACTGCTTACCTCAGGTGGCTCCTTGGTGGTCGTGCAGTAGGGTAAAAGCAGGCTCACCCCTGCCCTGGCCCACTCCCAAAAGCAGCCAGAAAACTTCCTCTATCCCAAGTTCTGTTGTGCCCCCTCTCTGCTCTGTGAAGAAAGGATACAGAGTGGGAGGGGGCACCATGACATCAGCACCCTTCCTCTTCCTACCCTGCCCTGCACAGAAAGCAGGAGGCTCACGAGGGAGGGGCAGCTCCAAAGCAAAGGGCAAGAGATGCACGGCAATGGGAGGAAGGGCACCTGAAGTGCAAGACCTTGGCTGTGTCTACACTGGCCCCTTCTTTGGAATAGCCATGCTAATTTAGAACTTTGGAATAGGGAAATGTGCGGGGGATTTAAATATCCCCCGCGGGATTTAAATAAACATGGCCGCCGCTTTTTTCCCAGCTTGGGGAAAAGCTGGAAAAGAGCGTCCAGACTGGCGCGATCCTCCGGAATAAAGCTCTTGAAAGTAGGAATAAGAGATCCTCCGGAATAAATCCCCCGCGCATTTCCCTATTCCAAAGTTCTAAATTAGCATGGCTATTCCGAAGAAGGGGCCAGTGTAGACGTAGCCCCTGACAGCCTCTTGGCCAAACCACCTGTCAGAGGCTCCAAGAACTATCAGTAGATCCCAATCTACTGGTTGGTGACCACTGATCTAAATCATTAGGGATGACCTCATAGCAATTATGTAATAGAGCCAGGAAAAGAAACCAGGATTTAAGATGATCAGAAGTTAGCTCTCACTATTAGATTTACTGCTCTAAATGTTAAAAGTGGGAAAAGAGCAAGTGAGAGAGAAAGATGAGACATCACTGGCTAAAATAAACCTCCCATTTCACTCCTCTCACTCAAAGGCTTTGTTAGATGTAATTTACTGTGAAAAGAACATCTGGCATGAAAGCACTGCAGAGGATTAAGGAGGATATTAAACAGAGTTTCTAACTGTAACCTAATACCATCTAAAAACCTACCTGTGTCCTTTTTCTTTATTCCCATTCTAAACTGTATTGTCTTTCCATCCAAAGCCTCAGAAAGATATTTAGCATTCCAATGTAGTACTGGCCAATCGAAAACCATGTTACAAAAGATTGCAGGTTGTTGTAGAGACATCACAATTTCCTTGGCTTTCTCTGGAGTGAAAGGTTTGACAGCTTCACCTTTGGAAAGAAAGAAACAGTTGCAGAGAGATAATTTACAATATGTGAACAGTTATCTATCATCCCGCATATTGTGGAAAATACAAATTACTAATATCTCCCTCAATGATGGTTGATTTTTTTTCTACGTGCTTGCTATATTTGTTTAACGAAAATTCTATTGTAAGTCCAGAGAGGTCATTCCTTATCCTAAATTATAATTTAAAGAGGCACATTAAACATCCAGAATACAATACATTGGTAAATATTTATGATTTTCAGTTCCCTATTGTAGAATGTAGTCCATTGGTTTATAATTACTCTGACAATTAAGAGTTTTGTGATTAATGTTCAAAGTTTAAAGAATATCAATTTTATGACTAACATTGCTTCTGTGCAGGGCTCCTTATGAAAAGTGCAGTATACCATCAGAGATGGCAGACAGAATGCCTAATGCATCTGATTCTAACTAATGAATTAAACATTCCTTCCAGTGTAATCACAAGAGCAAATATATTAAAAGATAGATTTATATCTATTTTAAATTATTTTTGCCTATAGGATTTTAAAAGACAAACATAGTGCCAATACAAGGTCTATGATAATCCCAGATTTCAATTCAGTCTTTAGTTGTGGAGAGATTTATATATCCCACTGAAACTGTCAAGCTGTAACATTGGCAACCTTGAATAAACTCAGCAGTTTTACAACTTCTCTTTAGGGATGTGTTGAGAGGGAAAGCTTAAAAAAATAACTGGGGCAGTGGATTAAATGGATCATAAAAACCGTACGTTCATTATTCTAACCTCTAGTAAACTGTCTCGTGCCCATGCTGCAGAGTGCCTAAGCAGACCAAAAGGTGGCCCATTATTCCCTTGCACCAGTTTTCTCTATCACCACTTGAAGGCCTGATGTACACTAGGACTTTACATTGACTTTAGCACCATACAGTTGCTTTTCTAAGTGATGCATCCACACTACCACAACTACCCATTAGTTAACATCCCTAACAGAGAGACTGGTCTGATTCAGGTAATAAACAAGAGGTCCAGCATACTTACTGTATAACCATTTAGTAGGTGTTTGTAGGCAAATTTTAAAGTAGAGGTCTGAAGAGGGATAGCAGAGTGGCCCTGGGGATTTTTACAAGGGCAACTCCTATTTGCAAAGTGTGGCCCGAGGAAATGCACAAAGATGCCTGATGGAAAATTTGACCAATAGACAATATAGACAGATATTGCATTACTGTAATTCACACTGAATATAAAGAAAAAATATCCTATCAGAGGCACTGGTACTGAATGATTAACAATAACTGCACAAAATGATAAAATTACATTTTGTAATTTTTACTTGGGAAAGAGAAAAGATTAGCAAAGACCAAGTTTCCGTTCCTTGGGGGATATTAGCAATGTGCAAGCTAACGTGGATCTGACTGATAAAACAAAAAAGGAACATTAAAAATATATTGTTTCCAGTGAAAACTAGGATCTCAAAGAATGCAATCACCTGAATTCAAAGTACAGATTGCGTGATCACCAGCATTAACCAAATGCCAACTTTCCATTTTGAAAATTACACTGCTGTTGGCAAAGACAAGAAAACCATAAATGCATGATGGGTTTAATATTGCAAGGTACTGAACTCACTGGCCCAAGTCAGCAAAGCGCTTAAACATGTGAATAGTTCTACTGACACCAGTAGGTTTGCCTCCTTGCTTAAAGTTAAAAATGTGCTTAAGTGCTCTGCTGGGCTGGGGCCAGAGTGTTCAGTAGGTTGTAGGATTAAACCTTATATAAAAGCTTCTTTCCCTCATATATTATGCTTAATTTGAAGACTTCCATTCAGTTTCTTTACTCTGTCTAAGAGTTGTCTCTTAGAACAACAACATGGCATAATTTATTTGAGAACAATCAAAAGCCCTTGAACTTCTTAAATGAGCTGCAGAAGGGAACAATGTAATTCGGCTTCAAATCATGTAAAAGTGGAACAACATAAGTAAATATCTGATTTCATAAGCCACACAATATTTCCATCCAAGAAAACAATGTTCATTAAAGAAAATTCTTCAGCGTATACAACAGTTTTAAAATCAATCTGTGTTTTGGAAAATACAAAATAACTGCATACTCTAAATTTCTATATTCCTAGATGCTGTGAAAAGCGTAATTTTATCTGAGAAGAAACTGGTGTGTTAATAAAAGGAAGAAAAAACCAGAATGGATTTATTTAAATCAACAAGTAGAAAGCCTTGGAATAATTGATTTAAATCTTTTTCATTTGTGCACTAATTTTTAAATAAAGGTGCATTTTAATTGGTTAATATAACTATTAAAGCATATTGATTTTCAACTAAATAGTTTTCACTATAATAGCCTTTTCACTAGATTGGATACATCTTTTTGCTATCTAAGAGTAAACTGTAACTATATACATTTAGTTATACAATCACATAGCTTAATGTTATAAGACTTTTATTAATTGTACATTTTTAGTATGTTAGAAAATGGTGAATGATATATTGCTTATTTACTAGACAGTTAACTTTTTGCTCATGATGTGAGTCAAGTTGCATTAGGATGGTAACTGAAATTTAATTTAATTAAAAAACTGCATAGATTTTTGTTACACAAAACCACCATAAATGATATGGATACATTAACTTCTCTAATCAACACACATTTCACATTTACAAGTGAATGATTTATTAAACAGAGGGATTAACTGTTGTTAGAGAATTAAACTGATTACTTCAGGTCAGTCTGGGAAAATTTTCAAATAAGCTTAAGTGAAAGTGACAGGAGCTTTAACTTACTACCCAGCTAAGTCTCCGGAAAATGATACAGTATCTTAAATTACTGAGGCTGACCTATTGTAGCATATTTATAAATCTTAACCTCAAAAGTTAGACATTTTCTCTCAATGCTTTCTTTATATAGGAAACAAGGCTTTAATTCAACACTGGATTCAGAGTATTTATTTTTTATATAAATGTTTAAAGAGATAATAAATTTAGGCCTTATCATATTTTGTATTGAATTCAAATCTCATTTTTAACAGATTTATTTTTAAACAAAAAAAATCATGATTTAATTAACAAAATAAAAAAATCCAATTTAAATTTAAAAATCAGATTTTTTTCTTCAAAAACGTATTTATTTTTGTCCACCTGAAGAAAAACGAATACATTCATTTTCTTCTAATAGAAAAGTTTAGACTAGTGGTTCTCAAACTTTTGTACTGGTGACCACTTTTACATAGCAAAGCCTCTGAATGCATCTAGACTCACTAAATCAAACTCTGGAAGATGAATTGCAGCAGCAACGATCTTCTGTTTAGAGAAGACATGGCCTAAGGGTGTTTGGTCCCTAAACCTCATTGAATTTCAATGAAAGTTGAATTTCTAACTTCATTTAGCTCTTATGAAAATTTCGGCATGTAAAGTTTAAGAATAAACCCGAGGCATCTCTGTTCATACATTTTTACCAAATTCATGGCCATGAAAAATGTGTCTCAGACTCTGAAATCTGGTCTGTTGTGTGCTTTTTTCCCTATTTTATACTGATTTCAAATCGGGGGTTCTGACCCAAATGGGAGTGGCGGTGGGGGGGAGGTCACAAGGCATTTTAGGGGGTTTATATTGCCATCCTTACTTCTGTTCTGCCTTCAAAACTGAATGGCTAAAGAGCTGTGGCTGTTGGCTGAGTGCTCAACTCTGAAGGCAGTGCACTGCTAGCAGCACAGTAGAAGAAAGGTTGGCAATATCTTATCAAGGCACGCTTACTTTTGCACTACTGCCTTCAGAGCTGGGCAGCTGGAGAGTGGGGGCTGCTGATGGCCCAGTTCTGTAGGCAGCAGCGCAGAAGTAAAGGTGACAGTATCATACCAGGCCATCTTTACTTCTGCGCTGCTTCTGGTGGCAACTCTGCCTTCAGAGCTGGGCCTCTGGTCAGCAGCCTCCACCCTCCAGCTGCTAAGCTCAGAAGGCAGCATCACAGCAGCAGTGCTCAAGCAAGGATAGCAGTATTGCAGCACCCATAGAATAACCCTGTGGACCCTCATTTCCCACAGCTCCTTTTTTTGGGTCACAACCCCTACAATTATATCATGGAGGCTACGTCTAGACTACACCCCTTTTTCGTAAAAGGGATGTAAATTAGACATATTGCAATTGCTAATGAAGCGGGGATTTAAATCTCCCCCGCTTCATTAGCATAAAAATGGCTGCCGCTTTTTTTCGGCACTGAGCTTTGCCGGAGAAAAGCGCCAGTCTAGACGCTGATCTTGCGGAAAATAAAGCCTTTTCCGAAAGATCCCTTATTTCATAGAGGGATAAGGGATCTTTCGGAAAAGGCTTTATTTTCCGCAAGATCAGTGTCTAGACTGGCGCTTTTCTCCGGCAAAGCTCAGTGCCGAAAAAAAGCGGCAGCCATTTTTATGCTAATGAAGCGGGGGAGATTTAAATCCCCGCTTCATTAGCAATTGCAATATGTCTAATTTACATCCCTTTTACGAAAAAGGGATGTAGTCTAGACATAGCTTATGAGTTTTCAGATTCAAATAGCTGACATCATGAAATTTACAATTTTTAAAATCTTATGACCATGAAATTGATCGTGGTCTTGGTAGAGCCTTACTCATTTTGAAGGATTAAAAAGTAATATTTTTAAAGCTGGCTGCTATTTCTTAATTCAGGTTTTTATAAGCTCTCCTCTTTTAAGCAGAACAAAACTCACCAACATGGTATTGCTCAGAGAGAGAGAAAAGAGATAAGGTTAAGTCCTGGCTTTCAACCTGACACACTCCATTACATTATACCCAAGCATATGAAGGTCTCATGGGGACCTTGCCATATGTTATCCTTTACCCCAGAGAGCAGCAGCTATGGGTTACCAAGCAGTAAATTTAATATACATGGAAAAAGTCCGTCCGAGAGCAAGACAACAGATACTGGTGTGGTCACAAGAAAGCTGGCTATCTTGTATGATTAACAGATTGCTGCTCAGCATGTTTTGGTGAGACACTAGGTCAAAGATTAAGGGCAAAGCTCAGACAGTGCTGGAGGGACAGACCGAACTCTGGGAGGAGAGACCTTTTAAAAAATTATACCACCCTTCACTGCTAATTCCTAGTGCAATTCATTGTGTTATAGAGCAGAGCTAGCTTTCCATGACTGGGCAGCTGTGCTGGACTTATTTATCTTTTCAGCTTTTCAAACACAGAGTAAAATAAAATTACTGCTAGACAGGCTAAATTTATCCCCCACACAGCTGTTCTTCTGCCTGGCTGGATCTTAAAAAGCTAGCAAAAGCCTGCAACATTTCATTTTTGAGTATAAATTCAAAGAGACGCAAACAATTAGGGCAGTATTCTTCCTTGTTAGATTTTTTTAAAACTGCATTTTAATGTGGAAATATCAGGTGTATTATATAGATTAAGATACTCAACGGTTGGGGGGGGTACTGCAAAAGCCCGTGTCTAGAGACTTTCCCCATAGGGTAAGTGGGAGGAATCATTACAGCATCCATTCAGCCAACTGTTGATTTTGTGTGTAGTTCCAAACTGATTTGTATATATGTCTTGTACTTTAGCAAAGTGTATTTTTTAAAAACCTAATGAATACACTCTTCTAGAAAGCTTGGGGCTTGAGCCAAGAGAGTTTGTGCTCATCTACTATCTATTTGAGAGTGTTTGTGCATCTGACTGCCTGTTCAAAAAGTCCTCCTATATGGTAAGAACTGGGACCACCAAATTCAGTACACCGCTTCCTCTTATCATAACTTAAAGCAAGGTAACGGGTTTGGTTTGCCAGGAAAATGAGATGTGCTTGAAATGGAAACCGTACAGAAAAGAGACAGAGTCACAAAGCATATGAAAAGGGCTGGTTGAAGGTGCTCATCCCGCACATTCGGGACTGCCCCAGACCCAGCTTCCCACCCCCAGGCGTCCTTTAGCTCTCCCACTTCAATTTGTATCGGAACTGGGCTGTTCCCCAGGGATCAAGGGGAAAGTGTATGGTTTGCTGCATTGCTCATTCTGATTAAGGAGTGCAGTGGAGATACAAATATGAACCTGTCCCAGCCAGGGGACATGCACCCCTCCCCTAGCTGTGCTCACTGGAGCTGCAACAGCTAGGGTTACCAGGTGTCTGGTTTTGAACCGGACTGTCCGGTATTTGAGGGTTCTGTCCGGGAAAAAAATTAAGAAAATACCGGACATATAAAATGTCCGGTGTTTTCTAATTAGGTAAGTTTTATTATTATTAGGAGTATCAGTACAGAGTTGCGTACTGCCTGGCTGGTAGACACGCTCAAACAGTGTCTACCAGCCAGGCAGCACGCAACTACGCAAGGGGAGGTGGGGCGGGGTGAGAGGGAATCCCCAGGGCTGGACTCACTCGTCCTTCACCAGGACTGTGCCCGGGATAGGCAGCGCCCCGGGATCTGTGTGCGCCTGGGTCAGTCCTGCTCTATGCTGGCTGCTTCTCCCCACCCCACAGCCAGCCCTGCTTCCCGTCAGCTGGTCCCTACACCACCGGATCTCCCCTGGCCAGCTCTGCTCCCCCTAATCCCCTCCAGGCCAAACCTGATTCCCGCTGGTCAGTCCCCACCCCATCTCCCCCAGCCAGCCCCACTGCCCCCAACCCCAGCCCCCGCCAGCCCTGCTTCCCACCAGCCAGTCCCCCCCCCCACACATCCTCCCGACCAGCCTCCCCCCCCCCATCTGCGATCAAGTGTGTCTGACTTTTTTTGAAGCCACCTGGTAACTCTAGCAGCAGCCCCATGAAAAGGTGCTTCTCACCTGGCCCCAAGCTGCTGTGGAGAGAGAGAGGGCTGGGGGGTAGTCCTCTATCCCCAGGGCAGCCTGTATATTGAACCATTCATTTCCAGCCCCTCCCAGAGCAATGATTAAATGAATAAAAATTGAGTTAAGAACCCAAGCAACACCGGGTAAATCTTCTAGTGCCAAATCATTAAAAATCCTTTCTTATTTCAATTGCTCTAGTTTCTCTTGTGATATCAAAATCAAATATCTCCTCCAGTCACATGGGTGCATTGTATTGCAAATTTAAGTTCCGGTTAACTGGAAGGGGCTGGAACAGCTCCACACCCGCCCCGGGAGGGCTGCTTCAGCCCTGCAGGGATTACAGGAGCAGCCCCAGTTAACAGTGATAGAAATGTAGCCGTGTTAGTCTGGGGTAGTTGAAGCAAAATGCAGGACAATGTAGCACTTTAAAGACTAACAAGATGGTTTATTAGATGATGAGCTTTCGTGGGCCAGACCCACTTCCTCAGATCAAATAGTGGAAGAAAGTAGTCACAACCATATATACCAAAGGATACAATTAAAAAAAATGAACAAATATGAAAAGGACAAATCACATTGCAGAACAGAAGGGGGATGCGGGGGGGTGGGAAGGGGGAGGAAGGAAGGTAAGTGTCTGTGAATTGCTGATATTAAAGGTAGGGAGAGTGGGATGTTTGTGAGTTAATGGTATTACAGGTGATAATTGGGGAAACTGTCTTGGTAATGGGTGAGAAAGTTCAAAGTCTTGTTAAGTCCTTGTTACAGTTACCTACATGCATCCAGCTCCCATCCAGAACACACCACACGATCCATCGTCTATAGCCAAGCCCTTCGATACAACCGCATCTGCTCTAACCCCACTGACAGAGACCAGAAGCTTCAGGATCTCTACCAAGCATTTATAAATCTCAACTACCCACCCAGAGAAATAAAAAAGCAAATTGAAAGAGCCAGACGAATACCTAGAAACCATCTACTTCAAGACAGACCCAAGAAAACCAACAATAGAACACCACTTGTCATCACCTACAACCCCCAACTTAAACCTGTCCAACACATTATCAATAAACTACAGCCTATATTGGAACAGGATACCATACTCAAAGAGGCTCTGGGAGACAGACCCATAGTCTCCTATAGACAACCACCTAACCTCAAGATGATTCTTACCAACCACCACAGGACATACCACACTAATACCAACCCTGGTACCTTCCCTTGCAACAAACCCCGTTGCCAGCTTTGTCCACATATTCATTCTGCTGATACCATTATTGGACCTAACCAAGTGAGTTATAAGATCAAGAACACATATTCCTGCGCATCCAGAAATATAATCTATGCTATCATGTGCCGAAAGTGTCCGTCTGCTATGTACATTGGACAAACATCTCAGACACTTCGCCAAAGGATTAATGCCCACAAAACAGATATCAGACAAGATCACAAAGAGAAAACAGTTTCTTGCCACTTTAACCAGAAAGGACACTCTCTAAATGACTTAGCCACCTGCATTCTGCTACAAAGACCTTTTACATCTGCACTTGAAAGGGAATCCTCTGAACTGTCATTCATGTTAAAATTCGACACTTGCCAACAAGGACTTAACAAGACTTTGAACTTTCTCACCCATTACCAAGACAGTTTCCCCAATTATCACCTGTAATACCATTAACTCACAAACATCCCACTCTTCCTACCTTTAATATCAGCAATTCACAGACACTTACCTTCCTTCCTCCCCCTTCCCACCCCCCCGCATCCCCCTTCTGTTCTGCAATGTGATTTGTCCTTTTCATATTTGTTCATTTTTTTTTAATTGTATCCTTTGGTATATATGGTTGTGACATTTTTTTTTAATTGTATCCTTGTGGTATATATGGTTTCTTCCACTATTTGATCTGAGGAAGTGGGTCTGGCCCACGAAAGCTCATCATCTAATAAACCATCTTGTTAGTCTTTAAAGTGCTACATTGTCCTGCATTTTGCTTCAACTACCCCAGTTAACACTGCTTCTGCTCCCGGGGAGGCAGTTTCACAGCAGCAGCATAGCCTCCTTCCCTGGAGCTGGCTTTGCTGTCTCCTCTGGAATGGGGCTGGCAGCAGCTTCTGCTGGTCCCGCGCCTAGGCAGGCTTTGCTGCTGACTCTGCAATGTAAAGCTTAAACAAGGAGAGCCTGCAGCATGTGTAACTGTAAAACTGCTAGGATGTTTAGCAGTTACACAGTTACCTATTTAACCACATTTTTACATCCCTATTTAGCATCCAGAGACTTGTGTCAATTTGGGCTATAGACTCTCATCATAGACTTTTTCGACAGATCCCTTATGCCTCCTGCAAGGAAGTTTACAGGATCTGTCGAAAAAGGCTTTCTTTCTCGACAGATCCCCCTCTAGACTGCCGCTTTTTGTTGACAAAGTGCTGAGTCGGCAAAATGCGGTGGCCATGTTTATGCAAATTAGGCACAGGATATTTAAATCCCTGACTCATTTGCAATGTCGACGCTGCCTAATCTGCATCCCTCTGCCAACAGAGAGATGCAATCTAGACATACCCCAATAGTATGAAGAGAAGAAGGAAGGGGAAGGGGAAAAAGCACTTCAGGTTCCAAGGAGCATCTCTGCACGCTCCTGCTCCTTCTCCTTCTATGCAGAAGGAGAAAGAGAGGAGAATGATTCACTAACCCAAGAGGTCTACAACAACACTAGATAACTATCTTGAGGAACACTGGATGGGAATGCTGAAAAATGTAATGGAGAATTCTGCTATTCTTTCCTACAAAACAACAGTCCAGTCTCAAGAGGGTACTGATCTGCATGATATAAATACCTCTCTTTTAGTTAGAACTAATATAGTCTCTACTCTCTCATTGCAAAGTTGCTGCCTGGATAGGTACTGAAATACTTTCCCCATTCAGTAACAAAGCAGCCTGTGAACTGTAAATAAGCAATTCTTTAATTAAAACAAACTTCCTACATAATTTTGTCCAAGAGAGAGTGAATGGTGTTTGTTTTTTGGCAAAAGAAAAAAGGCCTCTTTGGGGTGCAGCTTAAAGCTTCAGAGAACAGTCTGGCAGGAAGCCTTCTTCTGTTTAGGTAATTTGTATGATTTGGTAAAATCCAAAGAACAGAGAAATAGTTGTGACAGATACAGCAATTTTCTGCAGGATAGTTGGGAGATTTTACTTTATGTATCATTATGGGCCAGGGATTTTAAGTAGCTCCATGGGAGAAGGGATCCACGGCTTCACTCAGAACAAATTCACTCAGGCTATAACATTCCCCAAGAGATACCCCTAATCTGTACAGGCTCACATATACCGGTTCAAACTGGATTCTCTAGGGAATCAACAGACAAAGAGGACTTTGGGATAAACATCCTGAGTTTAAACTCTGATCTAGCCAAGAGATAGGCTTTCCGTCCAAAGGCCCCAATCCTTCCTGGAAAGAACTCACCTGCTCCTGGGGTGGGAGTTTGTTCTGGGACAAGGTAGTTATGAATTATTTAAACACTCCCTGGTGGGATCTGAAGGACTGATCACCTGTCAGAGTCCTTGTTGGAGTTAGACATAATCTCTCTTTAGTTTGTTAGCATGCATGTGGGTGCTCTTCAAGGATTTTAAGTATCAGGAAATTGACCAAATGCATAGTCGATGCATTTTGCATCGACTATTCGATAGGGCGCCTCCGCCTTTGAAGTGTAGCAACAACCCTAGAGCTGTTGCTACACTTCAAAGGCAAAAAAGCATTGTGTGGAGCCTGGGGACAGCTAGCCCCAGGCTCCATGCAGCGCTGCCACTTTGAAATGTCGCAAGGAGCCAAATGCCGGGCTCCCCAGCATTTCAAAGAAGCAGCGCTGCACAGAGCCTGGGATGCCAGGCTCCACATGGCACTGTCTCTTAAGAACCCCCTCTTCTTCCCTCTCTTACTGCCTCTGATAGAGACAGCAAAGGGGGGGAGGAGGAAGCAACTAGTCGACTATCCTGTCAACTATCCAATAAGCATGTGCTTATCGGATAGTCGACTAGTCCTTCACATCCCCCTAGTTCTCTTATTAATGTAATATATCTTCTCTGTAACTTTCACCCTATGAATAAATGTGCTTGTTTAGAATACGTCTACACTACCAAGTTTTGTTGACGAAACTTATGTGAATACCCAAACGCGGACAAAAGAAAAATCGCCTGAGGGTGTTCATGCTTGCTCTGTCAACACATCATGTCCACCAGCGGGCACCATCAGAGGAAGTGTGAGCAGTGCACTGTGGGTATGTATCTCACAGTGAGTGTCGTGGGAAGGCACAGTTGATCCCTGTGCATCTTGGGATTCCCTCTAAGTTCTCCCACAGCATCCTCAGCCACTGAGAGCAGCATCCTGAATAGCTCTGTGAGCTCTTGGTCCTGAGGAATGTCAAAGCAGCACACCTTCTATCTCTCTCCTTGTTACCCAAACTGAGCAGCTCACTCAGCTGTCAGAAAGTACCCAGAGCTTTGAAAAGGGAGGGACGCATGTTTGTAGGGCAGCAGAGATCAAAACACTGAGCACAGCCATAAGGACAGGTACTGAGACACACTGCTGAAGCCAGTTCTGTAGACAAAAAACCCAGCAGAGTCTAGACTGTCTGTCGACAATAAAGGGTTGGGAAAAGAAAAAAGTCTCTTGTAGGACTGGAAGTTTTTTGTTGCCAACACTGGGAGTTTTTTCCCGACAAAAGTCACATTACAGTGTGAATGCTTTCACTGATTTGTCACCAAAAAGCAGTTTTTGGCAACAAAATTCAGTAGTGTAGATGAAAGTATCACGTAGTGACTTATACGAATGGGCAATTATGCTACTGAGAGCCTCTGAGGTGAAGGCACAGCAGCCTCCATAGGTGATCTTATTTTCTGGGGAATTCAAGGTAGACAGCCTAGAAAAAACCCAGTGAAGTGGGAGAGAGACACAGTCTCTGCCCACAAAATGAGACAGGTGGGGAGCTGGAAGCCTGAAAGTGGGTGCTCTTGGTGGACCACAGAGGAGGAATACTGGTACAATTATCCTGACCTGTGACATTTGCGTCAGGGGTTTTTGAGCGGTCAGTTATTTAGGAAGCTGAGGCTCTTCAGACTCCCTATATTCATCTAGTTCTAGTTTATCATTTTCCAGTATTATATCAGTCTCCTCCACAGCTTTCTAAAGAGTTGTAAGCAATGAAAATTAATAGGAAATAAGTAGTTTTATTTTGCTTCAAATCTTGCATCCTCCTTCCTTCCGCTGGGCTGACTATAGCACTGTCAAGAGGAAAAATGCCCTTTTCTGCACTTCTAAAGGTGCTGTGATAGGATGTGTCAACTTCTTTCCTGTGTAGCTCTTAATCAGGACGAGCTCCCTGGTGTAGTCCTCTTCATACCTCTTGGTAATTAGCAAGCAAAGGAGAATATTCATTTTTCAAAAAGTTCACCTAGGTCGAATTATTTCATTCCTCAAGCGAATTCATGGGCAACACCATGACACATACAGTATGTTAAGAAGGCTATTTAATCCAAGTAGATAATTATCAGTCAATTGCAAATAATATAGCCAGTAAATCCTGGCATAAAATAGAAGGTAAAACTTCCTGAATATTCAGGTCATATCATACCACTTAATAAAACATTTATATCACATTAAACTTTCACACAAAAATGTAATTATGTTTCTGTCATGTGAAAACAGTACAAAAGATCAGTTTTGAAAAGGTATAATTGGATTAATCATGTGCTACTTCATTTAAATTGTTTTATACTTCCAAGTGTATGTCAGTTGTAAACGAATGTCATGATTTTTTGCTTTATTAACTGTGTGGCTGTGAGCTATGGATAAACACTTCTCTCTCAGAACTTCAGGTATCCAACATGAAATCTTATTCTCACTGCAGTGAAACAAGTCACTCCTCTAAGTTTATATTCTTTATCGCTAAGTAAGTGCAATCCTATAATTCTGTGCTCACATGAGTAAAATTAAGTGTATACTTGTAAGATCAAGGCTTTAGTGATTGTGAATAACTTGTCCAGACTGTAAATTGATGCAGATATGCAATCTGCTGCTTTAAAAAAAAATTCCTTTCTTCTAATACTCCTGGGTTACCTTCAGTTTTACTTAAGCTCATTCCTAATTACCAAATTCTATACTGATTTATATCCTGTGCAAACTCCCTGTATTGCAGGGAGCAGAGATGCAGGTTCTCATTGAAGAGGAGAAACATTGAGTCTTCTGCTGCCCAGTTGTAATCTGATTTAAAAAGACACATTAGTATTAGCAAACTAATTCTTTCTGTCAGACCCAACAAGTGACGTATCTTCACAGCACAAAAGGCGAACAAATTATTTGTCCTACTTTTTTGACTTTGCACAAGACACACACAGACGCCAACCAAAAATTGTACTTTGTCAAGTTTCAACTCAAATTCTGTTACTGCAAATGATCTGGCACAGATGTTTTGTATTGTTTGGAATGGCACTTCATTGCTGCTACATTTCAAAATAATCTGCTAATTGAAAAGGCAGTCATTTTTAGAAAAGGTGCTTTAATATATGACAATAGATCCAGATTTTAGTACAGGAAGGGAGGTAAAAAGTGTAGTGATGATTTCTGACAATCACTTTCCAGTCCTTTTGTGCTGCTAAAAGAAAGATCAATTTTTGATTTCTGATTTAAAAATTATTCTGAATAGTGTGCAGGGTTTGGGAATAGAGAGTTTAACACAGCAGGGAGTCTGCAGAAAAATGGGCTTGATCAAAGTTGTTCAGCAGTTAAATGTACAGTCATTAACGTAGAATAATGTAGCAAATTACAAGAATTCATTAGCGAACAGTAGTTGTCTCCTGCCAATGTATCCTGCTGTTTAAATAATGGAGTTTAATTGAGAGGTTTTAGAATTATTTTCTAAAGGAAGGAGAATAAATCCTATTGAAAATATTTGTAGAATAAGCCTCATTACACTGTTTTCCTTGCAAATGAGTAAGACTTTATTATCCTAAGTTCTTATAAAGAGAAAAAAAAATGATAAAGAGTTAAAGGAGAACCCCCGATATTTTGAATACAGTACTGTGGAAGTGCCAATCCATTCAGGTCAAATACCCTCCATCTTCTCATGTGCCTGGCAATGAAGGGAAGGTAGTCAAGGCAGGGGAGCCAAAACCCTGAAAACTGAAAGTAAATGTAATGATGTGGGCAGGAACTTATTCTTAAAAATGTTCTCAATTACACCCAACAAAGAAATTTTTTTTAAATAGTTACCGTAATTTGCGTGTGGTTATACTGGTCTACAAATAACAAAACTACAACCAGTATATTTCATGTCAACAGGAGGCACTTAAATATATTTTGATAAGATTTTAGGGCACTGCATGATATGACTTCTCTGAGCAAGTGATTAAAATTCCACGGATCTCTGCAACTATTGGAGGAGTAGCCATAAAGACAAGAAATGGACCCCACCAACCAGCAGTGCTTTCCTAACATCCTTGAAGAATCCTACTAGCAAAGGGAATGATCAATCTGTAAAGTTATGCTCAAAGCCTGATGAAATAAATCACATTACCTACGGTTTATATTTCTTTCTCTGAAAAGTGATTTAAGTCATCAACTGAGAAGCCAGCATTATGCTCAAGCTGCATTTCATTATTACAAAGGAGAGGATGCAACTCTAGACTTCAGCTGGAGCACACTCTCATTTGGGCTAAAGGACAATATTTAACAGATGTTGGTAATCTTTGTGTATTTCTGTTTATTGGCCTTGGTGTCATGGGACACAGAATGTTTAGAGGATCAAGGGAGAGGTAGATATGCTGGAGGATAGGGATAGGGTCCAGAGTGACCTAGTCAAATTGGAGGATTGGGCCAAATGAAATCTGATGAGGTTCAACAAGGACAAGTGCAGAGTCCTGCACTTGGGATGGAAGAATCCCAAGCATTGTTACAGGCTGGTGATCGACTGGCTAAGAAGCAGTTCATCAGAAAAGGACCTCTGGATTATAGTGGATGAGAAGTTGGATATGAGTCAACAGTGTGCCCTTGTAGCAAGAAGGCTAAAGACATATTAGGGTGCATTAGGAGGAGCATTTCCAGCAGATCTAGAGAAGTTATTATTCCCCTTTATTCAGCATCGGTGAGGCCACATTTTGAGTGGAATCCCCCCACTAGAAAAAGGATGTGGATGCATTGGAGAGGGTCCAGCAGAGGGCAACCAAAATGAATAGGGGGCTGGAGCACATGACCTACAAGGAGAGGCTGAGGGATTTGGGCTTATTTAGTCTGCAGAAGAGAAGAGGGAGGGGGGATTTGATAGCAGCCTTCAACTTCCTGAAGGGAGGTTCCAAAGAGGATGGAGAGAGGCTGTTCTCAATAGTGACGGATGGCAGAACAAGGAGCAATGGTCTCAAGTTACAGTGGGGGAGGTCTAGGCTAGATAGTAGGAAAAAGTATTTCACTAGGAGGGTGGTAAAGTACTGGAATGAGTTATCTAGGGAGGTGGTAGAATCTCTATCCCTAGAGGTTTTTAAGTCCCAGCTTGACAAAGCCCTGACTGGAATGATTTAGTTAGGGTTGGTCCTGCTTTCGGCAGAGGGCTGGTCTTGATGACCTCCTGAGGTCTCTTTCAGCTCTATGATTCTATGATCTACAGAACCACAGGGCTGATGACTATTTGTTTGTTGTAGAGAGAAAAGATGATGGTGTTTGATCAAAAATCTCCAACAGGGCGGTGTACGGGGCGTGTATACGGTTAACACACCCGAGATGCTTTTGCCGCCAAAATCATTATCTGCACACAGTACATGACTGTGTACACTGCACTATGGTGCTGCACACAACACGAAAGTCTGCACCCGACTCTAGTTTTGCACCCAGCACTATGCCCTGCTTTGCACTAGAGACCCTTAGAGTTTTCCCGCCTTGAACTCTATAAAATCTAGAATCCTAAGGAGATCAGGTCAGCAGTTTTCTCGACCATCTTGGAGAAGGAGGTGTCCTGTCACAAGAGAAGACCATGGTGAAGGCCCAGTCTAGCTGACAGACCTACCTGATTCCATTCCTGCCACCCTCAGGGCGCTTCGGCCCACACTGTGGCAATAGCCCAGCATCGTGAGCCTTACCTACCTGATTTCTCCCTGCATCATCGGGACCAAAACAGAGCCTCAAACATTCTTCGGCACCTGCTATGGTGAAGGCCTTCACGGCGCTTAGAACCACTCTTTGCACAAACTGCGCATCTGTCCGTTGTGCAAGCAGAGACTTAACAGCAAACCAAGCGTCTCACCATATCCTCAGGGACGCCTCAGTGTTCCTCCCCTGACAGATACCTTAAGCTAAAGGGTTGAAGGTCCTGAACATCAAAGCTGCCTCTGACGGACTAAGTATAATATTCTGTTGCCAGTTATCTCTCTCCTATCTTCTTTTATTTCAGAGGGTGAGGGGCTGGGTTATCGATTCAGTGTTGTGTTGCTGTTACTTACTTGTTGTATCTTCAATATACCCTTTAACTTTGAATCTGAAACGTGTCCGTGTTTATTTAATGGGACTGGGGGGTAAATCCGACTGTGACAGATACGGTGGTTTCCAGGTCGGACCTCCTTCTGGGGACAAAGGCATTTTAACATCTAATCAGAGCGGGCCCCGTTAAATTTCGTTTACTAGTGCGCCTTTGCTGGTAACAATTTGGTCTAACATAAGGATGTAAAATTTAAATTAATCAGCTAATCGAATAGTTAATGGAATTTCCATCGACTACTCAATTAGTCGATAAAGAATAGGGTGGGGCGTTCGCTATCCCGGCTGCACCTCTGCCTTTTAAATATAGTAAGAGCTGCCCATTCCCTCTGCACCTCCTCTTTCTTTGCAATTTAGCAAGATTCCTGCAGGGCTCTTGCTACATTTAAAAGGCAGAGGCACAGCAGTTGGACTGGTGCAAATGGGGACTGCTTCAGTCCCTGCTGCTCCATTTCCCGCTGTGCCTCTGCCACCCCCACCCCATGGAGACCAATCCAGCTTCTGCTCCCTCTCCCCTTGCTGCCTCTGACACAGGGGGAAGCGACTAGTCATCTCGACTACCTGATAAGCCTGTGCTTATTGGGTAGTTGACTAGTCGCTTAGGGTATGTCTACACTACCCTCCTAGTTTGAATTTCCCGGGCTTCATTTGCATAAGCGGGGAGCCGCCATTTTTAAAACCCCGCTGGTTCAAACCCCGTGAAATGAGGAGTAACAGTAGTTCGAACTAGGAAGCCTAGTTCGAACTACCTAGTTCGTGCCCCGTGTAGCCGCGCTGCACGGGGTTCGAACCAGCGGGGTTTTAAAAATGGCGGCTCCCCGCTTATGCAAATGAAGCCCGGGAAATTCAAATCCCGGGCTTCATTTGCAAGTGTGGTATGCCTACATTACACCGCTAGTTCGAAAAGCGGGGTAGTGTAGACATACCCTAACATCCCTAGTCTAAAGAGATTACACCCATTAGCTATAGTGTACAGCCTTTAACACACTTTTTGAACCCCTGGGTTGCAACCCACATTTTGAGTTACAACCTTATATAAGAACATAAGAATGGCCGTACTGGGTCAGACCAAAGGTCCACCTAGCCCAGTATCCTGTCTGCCGACAGTGGCCAGCACCACGTGCCCCAGAGGGGGCAGACCGAAGACAATGATCAAGCGATTTGTCTCGTGCCATCCATCTCCAGCCTCTGACAAACACAGGCCAGGGACACCATTCCTATCCCCTGGCTAATAGCCTTTTATGGATCTAACCTCCATGAATTTATCTAGCGTCTCTTTAAACTCTGTTATAGTTCTAGCCTTCACAGCCTCCTCTGGCAAGGAGTTCCACAGGTTGACTATGCGCTGTGTGAAGAAGAACTTTCGCTTATTAGTTTTAAACCTACTACCCATTAATTTCATTTGGTGTCCTCTAGTCCTTATATTATGGGAACTAATGAATAACTTTTCTTTATTCACCCTCTCCACACCACTCGTGATTTTATATACCTCTATCATATCCCCCCTCAATCTCCTCTTTTCCAAACTGAAAAGTCCCAGTCGCTTTAGCCTTTCCTCATATGGGACCCGTTCTAAACCCCTAATCATTTTAGTTGCCCTTTTCTGAACCCTTTCCAAGGCCAAAATATCTTTTTTGAGGTGAGGAGACCACATCTGTACACAGTATTCAAGATGTGGGCGTACCATAGTTTTATACAGGGGAAGTAAGATATTCTGTCTTATTTTCTATCCCTTTCTTAATAATTCCTAGCATCCTATTTGCCTTTTTGACCGCCGCTGCACACTGCGTGGAAGTTTCCAGAGAACTATCCACGATAACTCCAAGATCTCTTTCCTGATTTGTCGTAGCCAAATAAGCCCCCACCATACTATATGTATAGTTGGTTTTTTTTCCAATGTGCATTGCTTTACACTTATCCACATTAAACTTCATTTGCCATTTTGTTGCCCAATCACTCAGTTTTGTTAGATCTTTTTGAAGTTCTGCTTCTGTCTTGACTATCTTGAACAGTTTAGTATCATCCACAAACTCTACTACCTCACTATGTCAAAGGGTTGTGTGGAAGATCTATTGGGGTAAGGAGGAAATCAGGTCCCAAGCCCTGAGAGAGGGGGTCAAGTTCTGTACCCCGGGGATTGTGGGGCAGGGTTTCGAACTCACCCTACACTTACCCTGCAGCAGTGGTTCCTGCAGCTCTGGTCCCATGGTGCTGGCTGGGCTTGAGTGTCCACTCCAGGAACTGTGAGGTTGCTGTGTTGCTCAAGTATAATCTAGCTGCCCCTCCAGAATGATGATGGGGGGCCAGCCAGACCAAGATTGAATGGTACTGTGACACTAAGTACAAGGTCACAGTTTTACTCTCCAAATTTGGCCTGGCTATTCCTTCAATCAAAGAGGCTGGGCCAAATCTGACCAATTCTGCAACCCCAGAGGACAAAATGATCAGAGCAAGGAACTGAGCCCAACCAGTTTGATAGGACAGGAGCTGCTGCTAATGCCATACTACACACAAACAGACTCCAGTCAATAGTAAATAAAGCTAGCTGTACATCACCTATTTTGATATCTGCTGCTTATTTTTTGTTATGGTTGCTGTTTCTTGCTTAAAATATATCAGCTTTTACTGGTCAGTACAAGGCAAAATATATTCCAAAACAGATGATAAGATGGCATGAATTAATTGCTGGACATTTATTATGTTAATTATTTCACATGCATTTCAGAGTCTTCATTTTTACACTATGGTAAAACAGGGCACTTACTAGACCAGTGATACTCAGACTCAGGCTTGGAGGCTGCAAGTGGCTCTTTCATGTGTTTCCTGCCACTCCTTGAAGTAGGGATGTGAACAGGTAATGGGTGATACTTGCCAGATAACAGTTAACTGTTATCATGGAAGCAGCCCGCTGCCCACCATAGGCAGAGGGTTGCTCTAGCCCTGCGAGGCTGCTGGCTCCTAGACCATAAGCCTGCACAGGTTAGGAGCCAGCACCTTCCACCTCCCCTCCTTCCCCCACCTCAGCTTCCGGCCCAGTGCTGGCAGCCCAATGTGGGGTTGGAAGCAGATGGGCTAAAGCAGCCCTTCCAGCCTAGCCCCATTTAATCAGTTAACCGGTTAATCTTAATGCTTAACTGGTTAACTAATTACACGGGATTTTATATCCCTTCTTTGAAGCACATGATATTAAAACACCGTGATTTAAATATTAACCATTTTAAGCTCCGAACCAATCAGGATGCTTTTACTGTGTTATTAATCAACTGTAGAATACTTAGTCATTTTGCTGTGACAATATATAAAAAAGTTTTCCTCACCGGGCCACAGAATGACATCATCATGCTCTCTGGCGATGAAAGCTGCCAGAGATAGGGGGATTGGAGGGCAGTGTTTCCTTTAACATTTTCTATCCTTGGGCAGGTTGAAAATTCTTATGTGCACCACCAACATTAAGGCAGTGTAGATGTGGCACCACCAATGCAAACAAAACACACACATTTTTTATATATATTTCTAACAACTCGAGCTAGTATTTGCTACTTCTGACTCATAAGAACTGTACCACATAGCAAAGATCTGGCCTTAATGCAATACAATATGCCATGTATTAATTAGTAACACAGGATTTTTTAAAAAAATCACTAAGATCAGAGTTTTAGATATCTGCAGCACTCCAGAAAATTCTGTTAAAAGAATATTTTTCTTTCTTACCTTAAGTCATTAACACCTATGTAAACTTTGTTTGAAATGTAATCATGCACATGTCATTCTGGCACACACACACACACACACATCATATACCATGCAACCTGCTCCCCCCCATTCCAGACAAAGACTGCAATGAGTCAGACACCCGAAACTACCACTTGCCTCCACCTCACTGCATAGATGCCAGCACCCACCCACCTCCTTTCCCCCACCGACACTATGCTGTGCACTCACACAGTCTCCTCGCAGAGACTGGACTCTCCAAACTCCCTTCCCCTCTGACTCCTCATCAGCTAATTACTTACTTACGCCCTTCCTCTCCTCTTCCTCTCCCTGCCATTTACTGTCTCCTTATCTCCGTTTACGTGCTCTGGAAGCTGCTCCATTTCAAGCAGGAGCAGCTCTGTTTAGCTGCTTGCTCAGCAAGATGACACTCTGCCTACCACTGGTCAGCTGAGCTCCCTGTCTACACGGGAGCTTTGAACTTCTGAGCACAGCTCAGAAAACAGCTGCACGACTGCACAGATGCGTAGCTTACAGGAAACTTAGTTGGTGAGCGTAGCAAGCAAGGGGCACAGCCCCTGAGAAAGTAGCCAGAGAGAGGGGGGGTTGGTGAGCATAGTGAGCAGGGGGCACAGCCCCCTAGTAAATATAAAAATATTAAATGAAATAATCAATTCACACTATTGTGGCTCTTTTGGGTAAAGCTGACTGCTAATTTGACTCCTGAACAACTGAGGTCTGAGTTTCACTGTACTAGACATTATAGAGCACTGAAAATTCACATTTCTGAACGAATTCTATTTTCTACTCATTAATGTAGCTAGGAATACCTAGGATTAATATAACTTAAAAAGGTTGGGGGGAGAGAATCTTTTTCCCCTCACTTAGTTTACTTTTTGCATTTGACAGCAATTTATCATTAATGCTACTTTAATAAGTCTGAAATTAGTAGCAGTGTAGTTGCACCAAACTGCAAGTTTTCAACGGGCAGAGTTGAAATATTTTGAGGTGTTGGTGTTTGTAAAGGACCTCCCACTATAAGGCACTGATTTTGGTTGATACTAGGGAAATAAGATCCCATTTAACCGATTAAAGGGAGGGAGTAGGGGAACTTCTCCAGCTCAGTTGAAATGGAGCAGCCCATGCCTTGTGGAAAATCCACCTCGTGGATAAAGGCTGCTCCGGCCACTGAAGCAGCCCCTGTCCGCAGTGCCCACTTTCCCCCATGAGGCTGGAGCAGCCCCCTACCCACAGGAGGAGGGAAGCTGCTCTAGCCCTGACCAGTTAAACATTCACATCTCTAGTTGATACCTCTAAGCATTACTGAATATATACAATACATAACTGAGCCAGGCCTGAATTTAGATCATATTTAGTTTGGAAGCCATTTCACATTAAAGTTCAAATCTAATTTTCTCTCTTCTATTATCCATATGTCTCTCCTATTAAAGAATTGTGTGTGAAATATATTGTCCCAAGTGAGTTAGTCTGAATTAGACAATCTCATTTTCTTATTTTTTGCCCATATGTCTAATTATTTAGGCTGTTATAAATTTACTTCAGTCCACTTTAGTGCCTGCAATTCGTAGTTTAGGTCCTGTTCCTGCAGTCAGATTTGCATGGGCCATACCATTGTGCCAGTGTCCATCGTCTTTCATGGGGCTCCATTAGGGCATAAGGATCCACCAGCACAGATATGATTGCAGAAACAGGGGTTAAGTACCATGCATGCAAATGTCATTGGTGTGCTGCTTAGTGCATCAGTAATGCGATGTATTAGTGAGATAAATAACATTGAATCTAACAGTTATTTTGGTGCATGCACCCCATTACAAAGTTTACCCTCATTCAACATACTGCCATTTTATCAAGTTAAGTTCCAATCTTTGTGACAGAAATCCTATGCAAGCTCATTTGAAATAAATAATTTTTCAGAGGTATTGAAGTACTGTGAAACATTAACCACTAATTTTATTATGACAAATGCATGAGGTAAACAGAGTCTATTACCTATTGATACCTGTGTCATACAGAACTGATTATATTCTTCAATTTATTCAAATGATAATTTATAATGAGCTTAGCTCATGTGACAGACGACTAAATTAATCTAAGGTTTTCTAGTCTAAATGCAAATCATAGCAAAATTCAATGGGGATTTAATTTTGTTTTATTTAGACCACTGCTGATTTTTATCCACCTTATAAAACAATACTAACAGCCTAGAAGAGAAGCCCTGTGCCCATCCAAGTCATATCTAGCAGCACAGGCAACTGTTGCCTGTGGTGGGTGTATGTGTGCAGGCAGAGACACGCAGAAGAACAAGAAGGGGGCATGAGGAGGCATCCCATTTCACAATTAAAATTTTGGCAGGGGCACACTGGGAAATGCACTGAGGTCTACCACAAGTCACCTATTTCTAGCAGATAACATCAGAAACCAGATTTTTTCCCCACCTCTTTGTTTCCTAATCAAGTAGATAACCTATCACAACACCTCAACATCTCTTATAGAATCTCAAAACCAAACTTAATCCTGGATCCTGCATCTGAATCTGTGCACATGGATCACAACGAGTCTCGTTTAAATCAAGGAGAAGTGGTATCAGATCAGGGAGATTTATGCAGTGTACATATAATGAGGTTGCTTGATTAGTAAGTTACCTACATCCACTGAGGAGGTTCCTTTAAAGATTAAGTTATTTTAAGCATAGAGGCATGGATTATTATTTGGGAGGAAAGAGACTTTGAGTAGGGATATGAAGGAGCAGAGCAGGGAAGGGATGGGGCCTTTAAATAGAAATAAATGAAAGGGCTTCTGCTTCCCCTGTGGCAAGCTCTTTGAATTGCTTCTATTTAAAGAGCTTGAGCTTTAGCAGCCAGGGGAAGGTGAGAGCCCTTTAAATAGAAGCAGTTGAAAAGGGCTGCAGCTCCTGGCCCCCCTAATGCATTGCCTCGGAGCCTACGGGTAGGTGCAAACCCTTTAACAGAAACAGTTGAAAGGGCTCGCATGTCCCCGGTTCCCAGGCAATGCATTAGGGGGTGGGACTGGGAACTGCCACACGGGCCTGACAGAAGAACTAGGTGGGCTGGATGTGGCCTGCTGACAGGCTCTGCCCAGCCCTGGAGTAGAGGGAAGATGCATGGTACACAAAGTCCCAAGGATCAGCAGAGGATTAGCCACATACGAATTTACAGAAGAAAGATACAAAGAGTGAGTGAAGACACTGGGGCTACATCTACACTGCAGGCTTCTTGCGCAAGAACTGTTTTGTGCAAAAGTTCTTGTGCAAGAGTGCATCCACACTGCCATGTGCTTTTGCGCAGGAGATGTGCTTTTGCACAAGAGCGCCCATGGCAGTGTGGTGATGCAGCCATGTTACTCTGGTCTAGCTGAAAAAAAAAGACAGAACTATGTAGCACTTTAAAGACTAAAAAGATGGTTTATTAGGTGATGAGCTTTCCTGGGCCAGACCCACTTCCTCAGATCAATGGCAGTGTGGATGCTCTCTTACACAAGAAAGCTCTGATGGCCATTTTAGCCATAGGGCTTTCTTGTGCAAGAAACCCCTGATGCCTGTCCACGCTACCTTCTTGTGGAAGAGCTCTTCCACAAAAGGGCTTATTCCTCATGGGAAAAGGACTAACTTTTGCACCAGAAGCCCTGTTTTCCCACGCTTTACTGTAAATTTACTTGCGCAAGAATGCATGTGCAGTGTAGACGCTCTGCAAGATTTTGCACAAGAATGCATGTGCAGTGTAGACGCTCTGCAAGATTTTGCGTAAGAATGCATGTGCAGTGTAGACGCTCTGCAAGATTTTGCGTAAGAATGCATGTGCAGTGTAGACGCTCTGCAAGTTTTTGCGCAAGAATGCATGTGCAGTGTAGACGCTCTGCAAGTTTTTGCGCAAGAATGCATGTGCAGTGTAGACGCTCTGCAAGATTTTGCGTAAGAATGCATGTGCAGTGTAGACGCTCTGCAAGATTTTGCACAAGAATGCATGTGCAGTGTAGACGCTCTGCACGATTTTGCGTAAGAATGCATGTGCAGTGTAGACGCTCTGCAAGATTTTGCGCAAGAATGCATGTGCAGTGTAGACGCTCTGCAAGATTTTGCACAAGAATGCATGTGCAGTGTAGACGCTCTGCAAGATTTTGCACAAGAATGCATGTGCAGTGTAGACGCTCTGCAAGATTTTGCGCAAGAATGCATGTGCAGTGTAGACGTAGCCAGAGAGTAGGATTGAACCTGTACCTTGTATCCTTGGAAAACAGCAAACAGAAACAGATTTATTTAAAAAAAAATACAAGACATTTCAATCTTAACTGGATACGAAGTGGATACGGGCAAGTTAACCTGAAGATGAGAACTTTTAACTTCTGTGTTTCCTGAGGTTGTACGGTTTTTAAATCCACGGCCATCCTGCCTTTCATGCCAGCGGGCCGCCAATCCCCTACTTCGCCCTTGGCTTTGAGACAGGGCGAGACCAGCACTGGGGTGTAAAGGCCCCCTGCGCCCGGCACGTTACGAGAGCCTTGCAGGCTGCAGCGCCAGGCGTGCTGGGAGCGGCGCAGCAGGCAGGACACCCCGCAAGCCCGAAGACTCTGCCGCCAGGGCAGAGCAGTGCACGCGCCAGCCGGCCGCGACCACCTACCAGGGAGCGGGGGGTCCGCGGCCACTGCCATGTTCGCGACGAGGCGGGGGGGGGGGGGGGGGGAGGGGTTAGGCCTGGCTCAGGCTTTGCTCGTCACCGGCAGCCCCGCCTCCTCCGATCCCGCGCGAGCAGCGGAGCCCTCACGTGGGTTTGTTTGTGAGGCGGCCGAGCTGTCACGCGCGCCAGGCGGGGGGGTGGGGTCAGGACCCGGCTAAGGGCCCTCGCAGCCCTGGTCGCCAACCGCGCGCGCGGCTCCCCATGGGGGAAGCGACCGTTGCCCCAGGGGAGGGAGGCTCTGACTGAGGTGGTGACCCTGTCTCCCACAGCTCCCCCCCCCCTGGAGTAATTGGGTCTGATAGAGGGAGGGGCCCCCTTACCCTAGGGAGTGACTGTGGTGGGGGGAGTGGGAACTGCGTGGTAGCCCCCCCCAACGAGTGTCGGGGGGCAGGCTCTGACTGAGTGCCCCTCCCCCCACGGACTGACCGTTGCTGGACTGGGGTTTTCAGTTGAGGGGCTCCCCCGCCTCCTGCTAAGTGACCGTTGGGGGCGGGGGGGGGGAGGGAGGCGGTGGCTGGGCAGAGCCGCCCGGCTCGCGCATGCGGCTGGGCAGGGCCCGACAGAGCTGCTGTGATTGTGGCTCTGGCCTGGCATCGCTTTCCCGGGCCTCCTGGCCGCCCGCAGGCTGCTCCCTCGCCGCCCCGCGCACATGGGTCTCGGCTGGAGCAGCTCGGAGGAGCGGGAGTCCCTCCTGCCGCCGCAGCCCCGAGTGGCGGCCGGGGGTCCCCTAGCTCCCCAGCTCCGGCGGGACCTTGCTCCTGCGGCGGCGGCGGTGCCCCGGCTGGCCCCGGCGCCGGGCCGGGTGTACGGGCGGCGCTGGCTCGTGCTGCTGCTCTTCTCGCTGCTGGGCTTCGCGCAGGGCCTGGTGTGGAACAGCTGGGGGCCCATCCAGAACTCGGCCCGCCTGGCCTTCGGCTTCTCCAGCTGGGACATCGCCTTGCTCGTCTTGTGGGGCCCCATCGGCTTCCTGCCCTGCTTCGCCTTCATGTGGCTCATGGACAAGAGGGGTGAGCGCGGCGGGGGGGGGGGGGGGGAGTTGGAGCTGTCGGGTGGCAAATGAACGGCCCTAGGAAAGGCTTTCGGGAAACATGAGGTTGCTAAGCGCACTGGTGGGGCCGGGGGATAGTGTGGGTCGCACCCCTAGGGCGCTGTATGAGGAGTGGAACTTGAGGGGCTGTGGCTGCCTGGCAAGGGGGTCTCATAACACCTCTGTTCTCCTTATCCCGCCTTTCCCATTGTCTTTTTCGTGTTCCCTACTCGCCCCTCAACATCTTTCACTCCTCTCAGCTCGTCTTCCCTTTGCCATTCCCTTCTCTCTCTCGGGGGGTCAACTGAGGACTCTGACCTACTTTTTGTGTGTGTGTTCCATTTGTTTGAGTTTTTTGTTTGTGGATGGCTGTAGTTTGGAACTAAACCATATAGTATCTTTTTTTTGTCAACATAACTATATGATACTGCTGTTACCGATCTATAATGTACTATTTTTCATCCTTAAATCTCCTTATAACTCACCCATTCCTATTTGTGTTCAGAGTTGTCCATTAAGATAGTTTGAATGAGGTAATGTCTTTAAAAGGATTAAATGAATGATATTCTAAATACACAGTTGAAATAAATGACTAGCAAAAGACATTCATTATGAAGATGTTTAAACATGTCTTTAATATTTTTTAAAATAAAAGGTTTTAGGGAATTTCCAACACCAAATCTGAAGACCTTTAGGTGAGGATTCAGAGGTGGCTTAATTTCTATAATCTGTCCATTTGAATTATTTGGAAGCACAATGGTCTTAAAATCTTAACACGTTAGGCTTGCGAAACAGAGCTTAATGTTAGATGTTAGGCATCAAAAATGAAAATGTTATGACAAATTGGAGGACTTGAGGTATTTGCCGTGCCTTGAAAAACTTTAAATTAATTTTAAATGGATTATGTGTCAAATTGGTGGTATTTTTTAACCATTCTTTGTGAAAATTTAAGATATAAAACTGATTCTTGAAGTGGTAAATTAGATTATAAACTGTTTGAAACTTGTTTTCTTACCAGTATTTAAAGTAGCATATTTACCATGCAAAAAGTCTAGATTTTAGACTTTTTGCATGCTAAATACGCTATTTTAAATGCAAGGCCTGTTAGGAACATGAGTACTCCCACTGATGTGAATTGTGATTATTCATGGATTAAAGATGTTAAGTATCGGGTAATTGATTGATCAAATAGTTGATGTATTTCTGTATCAACTATTCAATTAGTCGATAGAGTGCCTAGGGCTGTTGCAACACTTCAAAGGCAAAAGAGCTGAAGCCTTGGGTCAGCTGGGGAGTCCCCTCCTGATCCCGGGCTCCAAGCAGCACTGCCGCTTTGAAACTCAGGATGTTGAATTGCGATTAATTGACTAGTGCTTGGAGGAGAACAAAACGGGAGAGGAAGGAGTGCAATCTTGGCCAGAAGGGGAGGGACCAGAGGCTAGCCTCCCCCTGTAGGCATTTCGCTTACTGCCCATGTGCCTACGGCTTACAAAAAAGTGACTTTTTGTGTGGCTTTTACGGTTCATGCTGCCATAATATTTAGAAATGCACTGTTGAGCAAGATGGCAGCGATTATCAGGTTTTTTTTCTTTCTATGTCATGCTTCCCCAATGGGAGGGAAGGAGGAGAGTTCAAGGCTTGAGGCTTCAGCTGCTGGGGGAAGGTAGGGGTCTTGGAGAGCTAGCTCTGTGGAGCTCAGGGCTTCAGGCACTGGATAGGTAGGGAGGAGGGGTCATCTTGTGCCCGGTCATAGTTTGACTTCTGTTTCAGAAGTGCAGGCCTGGTAGGGTTCAGGCCACATCTGCACAGCAGGGCATGGGGAGGGAGCAGCACATGGGGTCTGAGCATCAGCCACCAGCAGATGGAGGAAGAAATGTGGGTGTGCTATAGCTGCCTTCTCTCACACTGCTTGGCTCCTGCTTCCTCCTTCTGACCTGGTCAGGGTGCAGGGTCTCGGGTGCAAGGAGAAGAGGAAATAGGTCTTGGATATATGGAGCTGCCTCTGGAACTGCCCTAATTTGGCGTTGCAGTTTGGAGGGGCATCATCCCCCACTTCACACCTTATCTCTACCATGGGTTTGGGGCTTCTGCCCTACAGAGCACTAAGATGTGCAGACCCCCTGAAATTGGCATGGTCCCACAGGCGGGTGCAGACCCTCAATTGAGGACTGTTGCTGTCACGCACATAAGCTTCGTCAGAGCATTGACCTGGTTCTTTGGTGGTTGAAGCTCTCTTGGTTAAACATTTTCATTTAGAGCTATGTTTTGATTTCTCTTGAGGAATACAAATATGTTTGTAATTACTCTTAATTTGCTGTACTGCGGAAACATATTGAAAATACACCATTTTCTCTTATAGTATATTCACCCTTACTTGCTATCTTCAGCACAGAAAAGTACATTGAAAACTGTATTTGTCAAATTTCGTCATCTGAAATTAGTTGTTTTGTTACATATTACAATTCACGAGAGAAGAAAAACAGTTCCAGTTCAGTAATACTGCTGGTCCATATTCTGCCTTCAATATTTATGGACCTTTCAGAGGCCATAATATGGCTTATCATTAATTGTGTAGCTGGCCATGCTCTGTTTAGTCCGATTTTGTTTCATGATGATTCAGATTCTTTGACGTGAAAGTTATTCATTTTTTTAAAATCGCTGTTGTGAATAGTTTCAAGCTTTTAAACTTAAGCTAGTTCCTCATCAAAGTTGATTTGTCTTTATCACATACATGTATGTTACATTACTGTTTATAAACATTTGACTACTGGATTGATTTTTTTTTAATCTTTTTAAAATCTGGAAATGAAAATGATCATTCTGCAATATGTGCTCAATCCCACTAATTAGGCTGAAAAGAATATTATGCATATAGACAACAGCATATTTTATTTTTTATTTTTGAAGGATTCATAAAATCATACTGGTGTACTCTAGTGCCCCCATATGCTCTCATTTTATGACATTACAGTTGTCAAAGAACCCTGGACTGTGAAGTCAGCTTTAAAAGGGTCAGGTAAGTGGTGTTTCTTTTTAGTAAATCCTATCATTCTAAAATAAATACTACTTATCTGACCCATAGCCACATTCTTTCCTACCAACATCTGCATACGGAAGGGATATTTCATGCACATATCATAGAAATGTAAGGGACCCGGAGAGATCATTTAGTCCAGCTTCTTGTGCTGAGGCAGGACCAAGCAACTAAATCTAGACTATCCCTAAATGGCATTTGTCCAGTCTGCCCTTAAAAACCTTCAGTCATGTGGATTACACATTCTCTCTTAGAAGCCTGTTCCAGGGTTTTTCCATTTCATGCTTTGTCATAGACATAGGCATGACTGAACCCTATCTCATTTAGTCCTAGCCATTTCCCCAGAGTCCTGGATCCTGTGGGAAGATTGGATTTTACATATGTGATGAGATTGGAGTCTGGGTGAGCTGTGGATGGGAGGAGTAGAGCGGCTGCAAGAGATGTGTATCATCCCATATTTGATTTTAAAAGATAATCTCCAGCATATAGTATAGCCTATCTGGCTTGTGGAGCCTTCCCAAAGAGTTCAGGGAGCACCTGCAGCCAAGGACAGGCTTATGGGAAGCGACTGTCTAGGAAGGAGTATAGCAGAAAGGGATCTAGGGGTTATAGTGGACCACAAGTTAAATATGAGTCAACAGTGTGATGCTGTTGCAAACATGATTTTGTGATGCATTAACAGGTGTGTTGTCAGCAAGACACGAGAAGTCATTCTTCCGCTCTACTCTGCACTGGTTAGGCCTCAGTTGGAGTATTGTGTCCAGTTCTGGGCACCGCATTTCAAGAAAGATGTGGAGAAATTAGAGAGGGTCCAGAGAAGAGCAACAAGAATGCTTAAAGGTCTTGAACATGACCTATGAAGGAAGGCTGAAAGAATTGGGTTTGTTTAGTTTAGAAAAGAGAAGATTGAGGGGGGACATGATAGCAGTTTTCAGGTATCTAAAAGGGTGTGATGAGGAGGAGGGAAAAAATTTGTTCACCTTGGCCTCTGAGGATAGGACAAGAAGCAATGGGCTTCAACTGCAGCAAGGGAGGTTTAGGTTGGACATTAGGAAAAAGGAGTGGTCAAGTACTGGAATAAATTGCACAGGGAGGTTGTGGAATCTCCATCTGTGGAGATATTTAAGAGTAGGTTAGATAAATGTCTATCAGGGATGGTCTAGTCAATATTTGGTCCTGCCATGAGGGCAGGGGACTGGACTTGATAACCTCTCGAGGTCCCTTCCAGTCCTAGTATTCTGTGATTCTAGTATTCTATGGTATGGCTTCTATGGAGCCAGAGTGGTTGCTGGGGTTGGAGCCAGTGTGAGTTCTGGGCCTAACTTCCTTCAGATACTCAGGGATATCCTAGGTTTGAGGGTAGATCCTAGAGCTTTTGTCCTAATGGTGTTTGTGATAAAATCCTGATAAACGATGTGGAGAACTTCCATAAGGGACTCGCCATGGGGAGTATCACTCTGCCTGGAAAAAAAAATCTTCCACTCCCACAAAGAAAGATGAAGTGGGTCCCTTTATGGGCTGATGTCATGCTCTAGTAGGGTTCTTTCATCCCTAATGCATTTGATTTTGGATGGTGAGTTGGGGAGAGATGTGAAGTTTCATAACAGAACTCTATCTAGTTAGTGTTATTTTGAGGCATCTGAGCTGACTGATATGTTTTGTTTGTGCAGCATATTGCTTAGGTAAATAAAAATGTATTGATTATGTTGTTAGAGCATAGTTAAGAAAATATACTGTGCAATATCTTTAATATTTGATTTTCAGAAAATAAACTAAAATATGTAGACTTGACAAACAAGTAAGAGTGAGTCAAGGGATGCTTTTCTGCTTAAATTTTTTTCTTCTGCGTTGAGAATAAGGTTTTTCTGACCTAATGTCATTTTACCAAACACTTGCTCTTCTATTAAAGGTCCACTTGTAGGATTTTATTTGAGAGGAAAGGTGCAAAGGAATGAGGGTTTTATTTTTTTTTTATTTTTTTTTAAACAAATGTATCTTCTTCAGTCAGAGAGTAGAAGTTATACCAATCTTAAGACCATTTTCTTCAGTTCTCTTAAAACATGAGCTATTGCTCATCAAAGTAAATGAGAATATTTTCACGGAGGTCCGTGAGCCTTGGATTAGGCTCTTGTTGTTTGAATGGTCCATATTGGCTAAAAATTTTAAGTAGGGATGTTAAAGTGCATTTAATTAAGTAACCATGTAACCGCTACAAATTTCCTAGAACCAGATATGCCTGTACTCACCTTCACTTGCCGGGCAGCCACTTACTGTGAGGAGGTGAAGAGCCTGACGTTCGCAGGCAGAGCTGTGAGACCCTGCTCTTGCAATCTATCCAATAATATCTTGTTCATGATTGCAAACAGTTCAGAGTTCTGAACAATGTCCCTTCCCGAGGTGTCCATGACTCTAAAGTTCTACTATATTGCTGTCTGTTAGATCATTCACTAGTCAGGAACAAGGGTAACTTCAGCTGAAGAAACCCGAGATGAGGCCAGGCTCCTACACTTCAAAAATTCTTGTAACTAGAGTCATGGTTAAAAGGGAAATTGAACACTTTCTGAAACTATCCATTCAGTTATTGCAATTTTTGTCAGGTCCAGTAAGATGTTGCGGTTCTTCTTCGAGTAGTGTCCCCGTGGGTGCTCCACTGTTGGTGTCATGCTTGTCTCGGTGCCGCAGATTGGAGAACTTTTAGCAGTTGCCTGCCAGACCATGCATGCGCGGTGGTCGTCTAGCAGCTTTTTGCACTGTTTCTGGTCAAATGGTCCGGCTCCCGCCAGTTCCTCCTGTCTTCGGGAGCAGATGGAGAGAGCTACCTCTCATGTTAATTCTGTTAGAAATCGAGAGACAAAATTTTTTTAAACGGTTAGCCGTTGTCACCTAGGGTATGTCCAGACTGCATCCCTCTGTTGACAGAGGGAAGCAAATTAGGCAGGTCGACATTGCAGATGAGGTGGGGATTTAAATATCCTGTGCCTAATTTGCATAAAAATGGCCACCATGTTTTGCCAACTCAGCACTTTGTCAGTAAAAAGCGGCAGTCTAGAGGGGGATCTGTCAAGAAAGAAAGCCTTTTTTGACAGATCCCTTATGCCTCCTGCAAGTGCCACGGCAGGAGGCAAGACCGCCCCCCAGAGGCGAGTCTGTAATGCTACAGCGTTACAGACTCTCAGACATTGGGCTACTATATACATGATAATTCAGTACGTTCGCTAAAAAAAACCCCAAAAGGCCCCCAAGGATGTTCTTCACGATGCCCTGCCAGGATCACGAGGCTTAAAAAAATGTGGCACATGCCGATGCCTGCATTTGACGGGCACGCATTGTCTATAAGGTGCTTGGGCGAGGGGCATATTCTGCAGAAATATCCCCAGTGCTCGAGCGTGACGAGACTGGGAGATACGGCTAAAAATGCTGCTCTTTGATAAAGCTCTCCAGTCACAAACATACTCCCCTGGCCCTTCACAATCGTTACCAGCAGCCAAGCGTCGACCTTCTCCGAAGGCGACGCATTCTAAAAGAAGGCCTGCTCCCTGCCATCAATTTGTGTGAGCACGGGAGACAAGCCAGGCACTTCGGGCACAACTACAGCCTGCCGACCTGACAAACAGAAACAGGTTCAGAGTGTGTCGGCACCAAGCCCGGCACCGACAGTACAGTCAGCAACGGTCGCACAGACCAAACAGGTGCTGAGTCTGGCAACAGCTTCCACACCAGCACTGGAACTCCATGTGTTGCCAACAGCACTACACACGTCGGCACTGACGAACCAGCCGGCACCGGCGCACTGCCCGACTGCGGCGCCGTCATCCTGCAAAACTCTCCAGACGGCACCAATTCCCACATTGACACCGCCCTCGTCACCAACGCAACACTCTCCAGCACCAACCAAAGCGCGTCGGAAAACACCCAAGCTACCGACCCCATCGCCAAGTCCGGAACAGACTGTGTTCTCTCCTGAACCACCTTCACCTTCTCCGATTCCATCAGTCCATTCAGACCACTTTCCATCCAGAACTCACCGATACTCACCAAGTGCCTCTCCTTCTCCCAGATATTACTATTGGCACCATTATATGTCACCCTATCCGGTGTGCTCATGGGGTAGATCCTGTCAGCCGATGGTCAGGGCAGTGTGTGTGTCTGTTTCCGAGAAAAGGTTTAACGTCCGTGCCTTTACTGCTAGGACCGGGGTCCCATCGCAGAGGGTGGCCAGCAGGCCAACAGACGCCCCGTTATATAGGAAGAGCTTATTACACCTTAGATTTTAGCTGCTAGAACACAGGGATCCTTCGCAGAGGGCAGCCTTGGGGAAAGGCTGAAAGGTGCCCCAGTGGATTGTGCCACCTGGGTGTGACAAATCCAAACGCCCAAGCTCTCCCTATATCTGTCCCTTTATGACCGGCTGAAGTTCTTTTAAATTGTGCTTGGTTCTGTTACAGCAACTGAAGGAGTCAGGTTAAAGCTTAAACAGTTACAGGTTTATTTGAGGAAGCTTATAAATCATATGGTTGCAATGGCTATTGTTCTATTTCTTAACTACTAGCAAAATATAGATCTTAAAAATGGTTACAAAGAAGATAAAGATAGAAAAATAGAAATAATGGTACCAAGTAACAGCTTACTCTTTCTATGTGTACACTTAAGACAGAGGACCACATCCAGGTACCATTTTTACCTCCTTCTGTGCCTCTTGACTCCAGCATGTCAGGCCAGGGCCGGTCCCTCAATTCCTAGGAAAGACGAAAATACGAGGTGGGCGTCCCCATAGAACCTCGGGAGGTCAAACACCTAACCCGACCAGCAGGTAGAGGGTAGAATGACACTCAAAGTGAGTGTATGCTGGGCCCATCTTTTACACTCATGGGGTCACGTATTTCTCTTTCTTATCTGTCATGCCAAATGGGGCTGGTCTGTCTTTTGTGAGACCAGTTCTTACAAGGGAGCTGTGAACTTAATTTACACTTGTAAGAGAGATAACTAAATTGGAATTACTGGGGATTCTTTTCTCAGTGGGAAATTCCTCTTCCAGGGACTGTGTGTGTGTTCGAATCAACATAGGTGCCAGCCGGTGGCAGTTCTCGCAGCCTCAAGGCCAGCTTATTGCCTTAATCGCTCTCTTCTCATATCTATGTTTCAGCTTCTCAGGATCAGATGAGCCAGCATAGACTATGCTGATTTTACTGCTCCTTCTCTGCCCTGTATGCTTCAGAGAGGCAAATAAGATGGATGTGATGGAGGTGGGCTGTCTGGCCACAGATCCAGATCACCTAGGTCCACCACACTTTCCACCAGCTCCAGGTACTGAGAGATTTGCAGACTCAGCCATCACCACAGATACTCCCAGCACTACTACAACCGTCAGCATAGACACAATCATCATGACCGTCATTACACTCACCGGATCATACTTCATGCTGGTCACCATCCGATCATCGGACACACGCAACCTGTGGCACAACTATCTCTTCTCTCCCTCTACAGTGAGGCCATCCACACATACAGGAAACCACCCAACCATAACACATCAGTCTGAGTCAGAAGACGGACAGCTGTCAGACAGAGATGAACCACGAGATCGTTCTCCTGCAGACATCTCTTCCTCTTCACTCTGATAACTCTGTCTTCCCTGGAGACTCCTCACCCATAGATGACCTAGGCCAATTTCAGGAGCTGTTTAGAAGGGTTGCCAACAGCCAAAAGGTGCAACTATCAGAGGTCCAGCAGAAGCATCACCATCTCCTAAGAAATCTACAGCCCTCGCAAACATCAAAGGTGGCTCTACCACTTGACGAGACAATCCTAGAAGTGGCAAATGACATATAGCAAACACCCGCCTCCACTCCAGCGTCAAAAAGACTGACAAAGTATTTTATACTGACAAAAGGCATGGAGTTTTTATTTAATCATCCACAGCCTAACTCCCTTGTTGTCGACACGGCGCAACAAAGAGCAAAGCGCTGCAATACAAGAACCTCTCTGGAGGCAAGGATAGTAAGCATCTGGACCTTTTGGGGAGGAAGGTCTATTCATCAGCCACTTTAACATTGAGACTGGCCAATTATGCAGCATTATTGGCCAACCACAGTTTTGATAATTATTCAGAATTAGTTCCCCTCCTCAAACATTTACTGGACACTAAGTGTCATGTACTCAAGGCTGTTGTACAAGAGGGTTATGCGGTCTCCCGATCGGCATTGCAGATCAGCCTTGATACAGTGAATGCAGTGGCGTGGACCACAGCCACATCAGTGGTCATGCTCAGGGCCTTGTGGCAACAGTGCCAAAGGAGCTTCAATCAAAGGTAGAGGATCTGCCTTTTGATAGACACAGCCTGTTCACCGAGAAAACTGACTAGGTGTTACACTTGGGTAATGATTCTCGTACAATGCTTAATATGCTAGGCATGTACATGCCGCCCTACTGTTGCAAGCAATATCCATCTTACCAGAGACAAAGGCCTTTCCCTTACTCGACACCACAGTTCAGACACTACAAACAGCAGCGTTCCTGGCAGTGTCAACAGAGACTGAGGCCACAAGCCAACAAACAGGCCATCCAATCAGCAAAACACCAGGCAACAGGTTTGACACGTCAATCGAGGGGTTGCAAGCCATTCCAATATCAACTGGCCAAGACATCACCACCAGACTTTCACCGTCGTTTAAAGTCTGTTTTGACATCGCTGTCCCCCTATAACCACAAAGCGATGGGTCCTACAGCTGATCACATCAGGCTACACAATTCCATTCACTTTGCCCCCTCCTCCTACCCCTTCCTCCCCATCCTTCTTCAGGTACCCCTCTCACAAATTCCCTCTAAGACAAGAGATGGCTCATATGCTGGATATCGGCACAGTGGAGAGAGTACCAAATTAATTCAAAGGCAGGGGATTTTATTCCCACTATTTTCTAACTCAAAAGAAGTCGGGGGTTGGAGACCAATTTTGGTCCTTCGTCGGCTAAATCGGTACCTCTGCAAACAATGATTCAAGATGGTGACGTTAGCAACGATTATTCTGGCACTTGACCAAGGGGACTGGTTTTCATCCCTCGATTTACAGGACGCCTACTTCCATGTGACTATCCATCTGGCACACAGGCAATTCCTACGTTTCGTAGTAGGATCTGAGTACTTCCAGTACAAAGTCTTACCATTCGGCCTCTCTTCAGCTCCCAGGGTTTTCTCAAAAACGCTTGGCAGTTGTAGCGGCATTTCTCCAATGGTCGGGAATCATAATATTCCCTTACCTAGATGATTGTCTCCTCAGAGAGTCTTCCTTCGACAAAGCACTCTGTGCCACCAACATGGCAAGGGCACTATTCAAGGCACTTGGCCTTATAATATATGTTCCCAAGTCATCCATGACACCTCAACAATCCATAGAATTTATAGGGGCTCGACTCTATTCAGACATGGCATGTACGTACATACTTGCCCACCACCAGATTCCACGCTATTCCAGACCTTATTCAAGTTCTCACCACCAGTCCAAGGGTTCCCATACTTACCTGCCGACACACTATAGCTGCCATGTGCCCCATGGTCTGTCGTGGCACATGCAAGACTGCACTTTCGATGCCTCTGACATTGGAGGACTGCAGTGTACGTGCCGCACAGACACAATGTACACAGGATGGTGATGGTGCCACGCATGGTCAAGGAGTCATTTAACATGGTGGACCATTCCCTGGAATATGTTGGCTGGGATACCTTACCACCGACCCCAACCAACCATGCAGACCCCAACCGATGCATCCCTACTTGGCAGGGGCGCCCATCTCCATGACAAACAGACCCAAGGACCGTGGTCTGCACAGGAGTCCATTCAACATATAAACTTTCTCGAGTTGAGAGCTGTCTTCGATGTCTGCAAACATTTCCTTCCTCTTATCCATGGCTATGTGGTGTGCATCCTCATGGACAACATGACAACAGTATACTATATAAATAGGCAAGCAGGGGCTTGGTCCCGTTCCTTGTGCATGGACGCCATACGTTTATGGAACTGGTGCAACTGGCACGAAGTTGCCATTACGACAGAGTACCTCCCTGGCGAGGACAATATCACGGCAGATGCCCTCCGCAGGCATTTTACCCAGCAGCATGAATGGGAGCTACAGCCACACATCCTGCTCGTGCTATTCTACCGCTGGGGATATCCATCCATAGACCTCTTTGCCACTCCATAGAACGCGAAGTGCCCTCAATATTGTTCAAGAGCGGGCATCAGTCTGGCATCCAGGGTAGATGCTTTCCTCTTCAGTTGGAGTTGTCACCTCCTATACACGTATCTCCCCTCACCCCCATTCCTTTGATTCCAAGGGTTCTAGAGAAGATAGCTATGGATGGAGCCAGAGTGGTATTAGTGGCACCCTTCTGGCCGCGTCAAACGTGGTTTCCTTACCTGTTCCGCATGTCGCTCCATCCCCCGTTTCATCTTCCCAGACGACCCTATCTATTGACATAGGACTACAGGCACCTGCTACATCCTCAGCCAGATGGCCTCGCATTGACAGCATGGCTCCTATTTGGTTCAGACAAGGAGAAATGAGTTGTTTGCAGGCTGTCAGGCATGTTCTCTTACATACTAGAAAATCTAACACGCGCATCACTTACCTGCACAAATGGTGCCGGTTCTGTTCTTGGTGCTTGTACAGGAAGTTAGACCCTAGCATGCTACCCCTGCAGTCCATCTTGGGCTATATTCTTCACGTCAAACACCTGGGCCTCGCACTTTCTTCTCTGATGGTCCATTTAGCAGCAACCATGGTTTTTCGACACCTGTGAACAGCTATACTGTTTTCTCGCACCCTATCACAAGAAGATTCATGAAAGGGTTGGCCAATATCTTCGCATGCCACAAGCAACCCCTGGATCCATGGAATCTGGAATTGGTCCTAGATATCTTAATGTGACCACCATTAGCCATGTGTGATTTAGTCACTGTAACCATGAAGGTTATATTTTTGCTGGCAATAACCTCAGCACGCAGGGTAGGAGAGTTGGCACGCAGGGTAGGATAGTTGCTTAGGTAGTATGACTCCCTATCGGCAACATCTCCCTATACCGTCTTTACACCTCAGGGAGTTATACTATGACCTCAACCAGCATTCTTACCTAAAGTTAACTCGGAATTTCACATAAACAAGGCCATATTCCTTCCCATATTCTACCCAAAACCACATTCTTCAGAACAGCATGCTTGACTGCATTCCCTGGACGTCTGTTGAGCACTGGCCTTTTATATTGAAAGAACTTGGGCCTTCCGGAAATCTGTGTCTACTTCTTTCCATAGTCGACCGTTCCAAAGGTCTTCCATTATCAGTACAACATATATCGAAGTTAATCGTCTCCTGCATTACATGGTGCTATGCATTGCGAAACAAAACTCTTCCACATGCTGTTAGGGCCCATTCTTCCAGGGCAATGGTGTCCTCCACTGCTTTCCTCACTGGAGTTCCCCCTCAAGGATATTTGCCGTGTAGCCACATGGTCCTCAGACTTTACATTTGTGAAACACTATGCACTTTTTAACATTTTTATGACTGATGCAGCGGTTGCCTCCACTGTCCTCTCTATGGCGGCAACACGTTGACTCTGAATCCCGCCTCCTTTACCAGGCTACTGCTGTGGAGTCACCAATAGTGGAGCACCCACGGGGACACTACTTGAAGAAGAAGAAGAAGAGGAAGTTACTCACCCTGTGCAGTAATGATGGTTCTTCGAGTAGTGTGTACCCATGGGTGCTCTACAACCTCCCCTCCTCGGGGTCTCTGATTATGTTTTTCAGACCTTGACGATCAGGAGGAACTGGCGGGAGCCATACCATGTGACCAGAAATGGCACGAAAAGCTGTGAGATGACCACCGCGCATGTGCAGTCCAGCTGACTGCTAAAAGATATCCAATCTGCGGCTCCAAGACAAGCCCGATACCAACAATGGAGCATCCACAGGGGGACACATCTCGAAGAACCATTATTATTGCACAGGGTGAGTAACTTCCTCTTCTCAGGGTATCCGGGACTGTGTGTCACACATGCCATGTCTACACTGCAGATAAGATTGAAGTGGCCACAGTTGATCTTCTGGGGGTTCGAATTAGCGAGTCTAGTGAAGACACACTAATTTGAACTGAGAGGGCACTCCTGTTAATGCTGGTAATCCTGCTTCTTAGAGGAATAAGGGAAGTCGAAGGGAGAGTGTGCTCCCTTCCACTTCCTGCAGTGTGATGGCACCAAAATTCAGGTTAAGATACTTCGACTTAAACTACGCAATTAACGTAGCTGAAGTTGCATATCTTAATTCGAACTGCTTCCCTAGTGTAGACCAGGCCAAAAAGAGTGTGTCTTGTAGTAGCTGGATATTGGTTTTCTTATATTTGCAGCCATCAAGCACTCTCCTCTGGTCTTACGCTAGCCTTTTCTTCATGTTGTTGGTTAACAATAAGTGCACCCCAATCTCCCTTAGAATTGTTTCCCTGTGATGATACAGTCTGGAGTTTGAGAGTACCCAATGTCACCAATCGTCTGCACCCAAAGGTGTTGTACCCCATATGTCAGTTTTACTTCAAACTGATGGTATTGTAAACCATAAAGCACTTTTGAGCACTTCATAAAACAAAGGTTTATTTATAAGAAGGAATAAAGATTTAATTAGATGTATGAAATGAGAGAAAAAGTGATGGAAACAATTAGTTAAACCAAATCATAAAACTCAAATCTGAGTCTACACTTAGTTACCTTTCTTGTATGAATATAAAATAGGTTTCTTCTCCAAAAGTTCAGTCTCTTGTAGAGCTGGCTGGTTTCACAAGAAGCAGGACCCAACTGTTCACGAAAGCAGCCTGGCTTCCCAAAGCATTTCTTCAGTGAATGGAATGCATCTCCCTTCTCTATGAACAGCCTTCTATTTTTGTTCATAGCCAGGGCAAAACGATTGTAATGTTTCCTTTTGCCTCTAGGAGATTTGGATTGTTGTTATTTCATGGTGTTTCTTTGATAGTTTGTGGAGGGAGTAAATATTGTGCCTTGCATAGCCTCACTGGCTGATGAGGGAGTTTTTTCCACTCCCTATTGCTTGAATGGACCACCATCATCACATCCTGGTGATAAATTTCTATTCCAAGTCCATAAAGCATATTTTCAGTATAAATATATTACTCCTTAGATTGGGGTGGGGAACCTTTTTTGGGTTGGGGCCACTGAACAACAGAAAAATCAGTTGAGGGTTGCACACAAGTGAGAAACAAAAAATCCCTTACTCCTCAATGCTGGGGAGGAGCCCTGAGCCTCAGAGGCCAGATCAAGGCAAACAGGGGGCTGCATCTGGCCCTTGGATCTTAGGTTCTCCACCCCGTCTTAGATATTAGTTTTATGTACATCTCACAATGATTAAATCTTGAGACGTTATGAAATGAATGTAGATATCTCAAATGATATCCCTTTGGTATAATGAGTTTGTTAGGACTGAGGTAAGAGCTGTTTAGAAGGTACAGGGGACCCATTGCCAAGAGGTGTACATACATTAAAGAAACATTGACAGTAAAGCTCAGATTTGAGAACAAGGGTGGTTGGGGAGAGTAGCAAGAGAGTGAAATGCAATACTACAGCACTCAATTGAAATACCTTCAGATATAAACCTTTGTAAAAATTTACATAATACAGAGGTAAAAAGAAGTGTCTTTACATCTGGAGATAATGCATAGATTATGCACAAATACGAAGTTTGTTTTAGAAGTTATAAGATACATAAAGTACATAGTCAGCAATAACCCACATTTAGATGAATACATATAACTACCATTTAGATATTGGCATCTAATTATTTGGGTATATTACTAATGAAAAGTTATACATCATCTTTCTACAACTAACTCTTTGTATCAGTGAGAGAAGATGGACCTTCAGTAAACTAGAATTTAGGGTAAGTTGTTAGAAGACATAACCCATCAAGAAAGTATTTGAGTTACTTTCTCAATTGCATTTCTCATTAGTAGTCCAGCTCATTCCTTCGAGTCATGCTAATGTCTGGTGATGTGTTTTAGGTAGATGTCCCTCAACCACCTGACGACATTCGATACTGTAAGTTGCCACATTAGCCAGCCGTAGCATTTTAAGCTCTTACTTTGTCAACAGTGTTCTTTTAGTGATTTCTACATGCATGCTGTGGCGCCATAGTTAAATTGTAACTAACATTCCATTATACTGGCTTTTGACCAATCTTCCAACTTCCTCAAAAAAGCTGCAAATTAAGCATGTTCTGTAAACCAATGAAGGATTTTTTTTCCCTTTGTGAAGTTTGAGGTTAAACTGACTCAACATAACAGAGGGATGAGAGTTTTGAAAGTAAGAGGCCTTCTGCTTTTGTAATTTTTTTTTTTTCCTTCTGGAATCTTATAGTTCAAGTATAGATGGAACTAAAAACTTTGCATATGTGTTTTTTGAGTTGCCTTCAACAACTAGCCCCTTGGATTACTTTTTCCTGTAGCTCTTGCTTTCGCAAGGGTCCTCCAGCAATTGTTGCAGTGGGTGGCCCAGAGCTTTCTTTCTGCTCTGTCCTGTATAACATGAGATCGCTGGGTTCTCCACATGATCAAAAGGGGATACTCCCTCCAATTCTCTGTACTCACCCTTCCATCTGTCATCCATGTACCTCTTCAAGGATGCTTCTCATGAGCAACTTCTCATATGCGAAGCGCACTTACTCTTACTGCTGGGAATAGTGAAAGAGTTATTTCCTAATACTGCAAGCCAAAGATGGCTCAGGCCCATCCTAGATCTGTACAAGCTCAGCATTCTCATGAAGAAACTGAAGTTCTTCTTAAGTGCTTGTTCATGTGAGCTCAGATCAGTTATATGTGCACATGCACGGTGATTAGAAGATTTTTTTTTTTCCCCATAAAGGCACCTGGAAACGTGCCTTCATAGTGCACTATTTAGAGACCTTCCAACCTGTCTCCTCCTCCATTTCTTCTTAATACCAGCAATGGTAGGCTGGAACCTTCCCTCTCTTACAAATTTCTTTCTGACCCCCGAAGTTGTAGCATGCTGCAGTCTCACGAGTTAAAAAACTGTGTGTCTGTGCAAAGTGCAAAACAACCGTCTCCATGCTTAAGGTACCTTGGTGAGGGTCACCAGCGGGATTGTTGTCGCGTCTGTCATGAGTTTTAGCCCAGAACTCTCAAAGACAAGGAACAAGGCTTAAAGTACTCCTGATGGAGGCAGTTCTATGCTTCCATTCAGACCCAGGGCCAGGGGACCTGGCACCAAGCACCTCCTCAGCGGTGCGGAGCATTGTGACACCATTGTCTAGTTCAACACAAGAGACTTTTTGCAGCACTGAAATTTACTAGAACCTCAGAAAAGAAAGAGGCTGGAGGGGCAGAGCTCTGTAAAACAGCAGGGCGGGACGACACAACCCTTGGGGATCCCGCCCCCCCCATTTCCCCATGCAGGGATTGCAGCCCGAGAATGCCTTACCTCCATGAGGAGGGCCCTGACAGTGGACTTCCCCACACTGAACTGATTGCCCACTGACTGGTAACTGTCTGGGGTGGTGAGCTTCCAGTCAGTGATTGCAACCTGCTTCTCCAGGGGGATGGTGGGCTGCAGGTGAGTGTTGCATTATTGGAGGGCAGGGCAAGGCAAGCACACAGCTCCAAAAAGGTAGCTTTCTGCATGCGGAAGTTTTGGAGCCACTATTGGTCATCCCACCACTCCATGACCAGCCAGTTCCACCAGTCGGAACTTGTGTTCAGACTCCAGAAAAGCCTTTTCACTGTGGGTTGTGGTTGTGGTTGCATGGGTGTTGCTCCTGCACACAGGGAGAGGGTCCCAAGAATGAGCTCTTGTGCAGGACCAGGAAGGCAGCCTGCCAGAAACTGCATCATGGCCGTGTGGGGCCATCGCATGCCCAGAGGCAGCTCCGGCTCCGTGGTACAAAGACAAAAGTTGTGGCATTCAAAAAAGCTGGGCAACCACAGCACACACTGCAAGAACTTTGCTATCCTTCGAAGAGGTAGGCAAGCACACAGCAGAAGCAGAGAAATGGCTGTCTCAGCTAGGCTCTGGCACCAGCACTCAGAAGCAATGGGTGACCTAAAGCCTGACTGAACAGGTTCCAGGTAGCCTTATATACAAGATAGAAAGTGTAGAAAAATGTGAATTTATCCAAAAAGATTCAAGGAGTTCCAAACATTTTCCAGTTGATGTTCTTAGATCTTTGCAAGCATATTACCTGAATATTTTTTATATTAATAAGCTGCACTCAGAAATGTTTGCTGTGTATAACTTATAATAGCAACAAGGGAAAAATGAATTTGACTTGTATAGAACTAGTCATGTGTGGATTTACATATTGTGCTTGTCCAAGGTCAACAAGTCAGATGCCTTAATTCTGACTATTCCCTTCTCTATTGCCACAATGGAGCAGTCTTTTTAACTTCAAAGAACATTAAGACTTTCACATACAACACTCAACACAGCAAATGCTTGTCCAATTTGGCTTTAGCAATAATCAGAAGGGAATTACTTATGTATTTGTGCAGCTTACCAAATGTCTACACACTGGAGTTTCTTAAAGATAGAAGAGGGGATTTTCAGTTTCAGTAGAATGGTTAGATAAAATATTCCTCTATTTTCACCTTTCATTGTATTTGATTACTAATATTTGTCAAATTATGTATCTGATTTATTAAGTGCTAGGTGTAGGTTTTTAGATAAATAAACAATTTAATCTGTTATCTAAAAGGTTGCTTTATGCCTTAATTTCACTGAACACCAGTGAATAGCACCCATATCTGATAACTGTTGCCAGCTCCCGCTAATTTTCCTCATATACACCAGATTCCACAACACATGACCATTTTAGGTGTGACCACAATTAGCATCTTAAGCATTACTAAACTGCATACAGGCAGTCCCCGAGTTACGCGGATCCGACTTACGTCGGATCCGCAGTTACGAACGGGGCACTTCCTCTCCCTGGTCTCGAGCAGACCAGGGAGAGGAAGCAAAGCGGCGGCGGAACGCGAGGCCAGCTGACAGCCCAGACGCGTCTGGGCTGTCAGCTGGCCGCGCGCTCCGCTTTGCTCCCCCCCCCCCTGCAGACCAGGGGGAGGGGGAGCAGAGCGGAGCAGAGCAGAGCGGCGGAACGCGCAGCCAGCTGACAGCCCAGATGCGTCTGGGCTGTCAGCTGGCCGCGCGTTCCGCCGCTCTGCTCTACTCTGCTCCCCCTCCCCCTGGTCTGCAGACCTGGGGGACGGGGAGCAGAGCAGAGCAAAGCCACGGAGCCCGAGGGCAGCAGGATAGCCACGGCGCGTCTGGGCTGTCCCGCTGCCCCCGTGCTCCGCGGCTTTGCTCCGGACGCCTGTGGTACAGCAGCTGGGGCGCTGCCGGTTGGTCCCGTAGCGCCGCTCTGGATGCCACTGGACCAACCCAGCAGCACCCCAGCTGCTCTGCCCCAGGTGTCCCCTAGTCAGCAGCTGCTGAAAATGACCAGTGGCTGACTACAGGAAGCCCCTGCCCCGGGCTTCCTGGAATCAGCCGCTGATCAGTTTCAGCAGCAGCTGACTTGGGGATGCCTGGGGTTCTTAAGTTGAATCTGTATGTAAGTCAGAACTGGCGTCCAGATTCAGCCACTGTTGAAACTGATCAGTTTCAGCAGCGGCTGAATCTGGACGCCAGTTCCGACTTACATACAGATTCAACTTAAGAACAAACCTACAGTCCCTATCTTGTACGTAACCCGGGGACTGCCTGTATATTATATGATACTATAATACTGGCAGTCTGCTCAGGACTGTAAAAGGCAGCAAAAGACACAGGCCCACCCCTCAAAGAGCTTATACAGTAAAGGCCCTGCCAATGTACAACTTTTAGCTGAGTTACTAGCATGGCTGATGCTTGATACTCTCAGACTACCTGATTAAAATAATATTAATAACCATAGCAGCAAACAGTTCCTTGCCTGTGCCAAGAACATGGCTATCTTCATGTAATGGACTCAGCAAACTTTGTTTTCTTTGTGCAACACAAATAGGACCGCTATATTTTATAAGCAGTTTAACTAAGTGGCCTTCTAACCAGCTTTTGTTACCTTGCCATCTTTGATGACATTGCCTCATGTGATGCTGATGCCCTGTAGCTTGTGGATTGAATATATGAAGGCTAGGGCACTACTGGATAAGTACCCATACTCTTAGGGCAGGGTTGGCCAACCCGCGGCTCACAAGCCACACGCAGCTCTTGGATGAAAAAATTGCAGCTCCTGAGTAAATTTTTTTTATTAAAAAATTATGGTCAGGCTGGCCGCTCTGCACAAGGTTGCTCACAGCCAGGCCACTCTGAGCCGCATTCCAGTGCGTGCTCGCTGCTCTGCTCATGCTCCCCCTCTCCCCGCCCCTCATGCTTGTCATCCCAGCCAGAGCGTGCTCACGGTCAGCCCTCTGCGCTCAGCGTCCCAGCCCGCATGTGCTAAAGGCTGGCCACTCGGCTCATGTGCCCACACGCTTCCTGAGAAATTGGAGCTGGCTTGCAGTCCCAGGACACACTCACACCCCCACCCTGCACAGGCAGGCAGCAGGGGGGAGGAAGTCCCCAGCCCAGCAACAGACCCAGTGTTTCAGGAAGCGTGCCAGCTGTTTATGGGAGGGGAACGGAGGAGAGAAGAGGGGAATGGAAGAGCAGCCAGCGCTCTTCCTTAGGCCTTGGATCCCCAGGTACCGGCTGAGCTGTCGCTGTCCCTTCCCCCTGGCCAAACCTCACCACCACCAGCCCCCTACCCCAGAACCTTGCCCAAGCACTCTGTCCCCTGCCTCCACCAGCACACTTGGGGCCACGTGAGTGAGGCTTGGGGGTTTTCGGAGGGGGTGTTTTTTGCATCTCACTTCTGTGGCCTTAACTGACTTTTTATTTAAAAATGTAGCCTTGCTAACAAGTCCCAATTGGGGCCAAAGCCCCATCTGGCCGCAGCATCATAACACTTCTGCACCCCCCCCCCCAGACTCCAAACCTGAGCCTATCAAGCACTGGGAATCCCCTGTCCTGAGCCTCTCATCCCCAATCTTTTGCCACAACACTCCTGCACCATCCACATACTGAAAATCTGTCTCTTGAGCCCATCATACTCCCAGCCTCCCTGCCCTGAGCCCCTCATGCACCCCAGCCCAAACTCCTGCACCCTCACAGCCACAAGTCTGCGGTTTGCTCAGCTCCCCAACCCTCCACCTGACCCCAATGCTGTCCAGCCTGGAGCCCCCTCTCTGAGCCAGCATGCTGTTCTCTACTTCCTCCTGCACCCAAATTCCCTCCCAGAGCTTGCCCCTCTCACCCTTTCCCAGTGCTTTTTTTGTGATGTTATGCCCCGGGATGGTGTACCGGCACCTATTTTCCCCCAGCGTGGCTTTTTTCCCCCCCCTCAACAACTACGCCGTCCCCCCCAGGTACGTGACTCTTTGCACTCTATCCACTGCTTTTTTGGCTCTTCGTCGCTAACTGGTTGTCCACCCCTGCTCTACAGCAATGCTAATCAACTTTGAAAGCCCAGGGGCCACAATGATACAGCACATGCCGAAGACCGCAACTTAAGTGTGATTGCATATACGTGCAAAGTATATGCAAAAAGGTTCTTTCACATAATGCCCCGGAGCTCCTGGCACCACCTCCCTGGATGCTAAAAATGCTGACACCCTGTACTCATCTGTAACAGCCAGCCTATCCACTTTCATCTTTCAGTGCTCACCCCACCTGGGAGATGCTCCACAACAGCAAGGCATGTTGACAGACAACTGAGCTGGAGCAGCATGAAAACTGCAGTTTTTCAGAACCCTGTGCGCACAGTGACACTAACAGAATCACATGTATCTGAGCCATTTTTGGGCCAATTCATGCTCAATATTTAGACAAATGTCTTCAGTGTATAGTCAAAGACACTACTACAGTACCCTAGCTACACAATAAAGAGTTCTCAGCTGGAGATTTATCAATATGCATCTACAGTTAATTCAAGGGGTCTTCTTAAGGAATAAGCAGACTCAACATTACACTAATATATAAAGGAGAATGTTTGTATATTTGTGCTCTAATAACGTGGACACTATAAGATTTACTGCAACCAAACATTCCATGGGATAACCTTTCCTCCAGGAAAAGGTTTTAAGGTACTTTTGGACCCGAGTGAGCCTGATCTCAAACTATAAAAATAAAAAATAACCCGCTGCGCCACGCTGCAGAGGCAGCCCCGCCCACCCTAGGTTATGTGCCTGCCACCTGCGGCCCCAAAGTGCCATCCAAGACTTGCCCTATCCCTACGCACAGAGCAGCTCGGGCATCTGCCCTGCCCCTGTGGCTACGGTTACCAGGTAGTCTAAAACAAAGGCAATACTTGATGAAGGGGGAGGGGAGGAACTGGCCGTGAGGGGTGTGGATCTGGCCAGGAGGAAGCGGGGGGGGGAGGGGGCAGGAAGCGGGGCTGGTTGTGGGGGGAGCAGAGCTGGCCGGGGGAGATTGGGAGGGGGTGGCCGGTGGGAAGCAGAGCTGGTGGGGGGGGGGGATGGCCAGGGGATATTGGGGGGAGGCGGATGGCGGGAGCGGGGCTGGCTGGGGGAGATCGTGAGGAGGAGAACCAGCTGGCAGGAAGCAGGGCTCGCCGGGAGTGGGAAGCAAATCAGCCGGCAGGGAGCAGGACCGAGCAACGCCGGGTAACTCCAGATAGTGTAATATAGGACTTATTTTACTTACTATAGCTGTAGAGGAAAGTGAAATACATCGTCTGGATTGTATTGGGAAAAGTAACCAGAAATGATTACTATTAACGATACATGTAATTTATGGCAAAAGCACAAGAAGCTTTTGGTAAGCTGGTAAATAATGTTTGTACCAGTACTAGGAGATGAAGGATGCATTTGACAATAGTTTGTTGCATTTTGTAGAAAAAATTTCACTGTCAGTACTTTCACAGAGAGCACCAAGCAAATAATAATTTCAGATTAAATAAGGTTTCAAGGAAAAATACAAAGGAAGAGTTGCACAGCATTCCTCCTAGCTGTGCTGTTATTGTTACTATTAAAAGCACAACCAGCAGCTTCTGGTTTGTTATTCAAAATCAGACAACTTTTATCCTCACCCCAACACTTTAAGGCTGTGTCTACATTGGCACCCTTTTCCGTAATAGGGATGCTAATGAGACAAGTCGGAATTGCAAATGCCGCGGGGGATTTAAATATCCCCCGCGGCACTTGCATGAACATGGCTGCCGCTTTTTTCCGGCTCGGGGCTTTGCCGGAGAAAAGCGCCAGTCTAGACGGGATCTTTCGGAAAATAAAGCCTTTTCCGGAAGATCCCTTATTCCTCTTAAAATCAGGATTAAGGGATCTTCCGGAAAAGGGACTAAAGCCTGTGACTCAACCAGGGGGGCTGTATAGGGTTGCCAGATGGTTTAACCAAAAATACCGAACCCCTCCAACTCCCCTTCGCCCCCCCCAAAAAATGGGGAAAAAATTCTGTTGAGGAAAAAGGAGGGAGACCCCAAGAGTGGTTAAGCTCAATAAATAAATAAATAAAAGCGCATCCCCTTTAAGAAATGCTTTTGAGGGTTTTTTTGCCCCTAACAGGTTGCTGGTGGCCGTCCGCCATCTCGTTTCCCTGCTCCGGGCTGGACAGTTCCCCTGCAGAACCTGGTAAGCACCTAGGATTTTTGCTTCCTGGCCAGGAAAAAAATCAGAAAATACCAGACAGTTTAGATGTCTGGTATTTTCTGATTTCTTTTTACCGGACAGGAGGAAAAAATACCGGACTCTCTGGGTCAATACCGGACAGCTGGAAATCCTAGGCCTGTAACCTGAGCCCCATTGTCCAGGGCTTTAACCTTATGCCCCAGCAAGTCTAAGCCAGTCCTCACAGCCCCATTAAATAACCACTTTGGAGTCCTAACAGTTTGAAAACCACTGATGTTACACAATCACACTAAATTATCAAATTCTGCACTAAACTGAGTTTATGCCACTAGCTTTCTTCTATCACAGATGATTAATATGTACACTTGCATGCCTTGTGTATTCAATTTTACATTTGCACTGGCTTGTCTCAGCTATAGGATGGCACTGGTGAGGTAAACACAATAACAATGATCTCTTCCATGCCCTTTCTAGGCATACTTGGTATCCTCTTTATTTTCTGATTAATTAGACTGTATTTCAAACTGAGATTTATATACAATGTGGCACTTTAATCTATGCCTTAAGCTCTCACAGAGAAATAGTGTTTTGCAAAGTGTTGGCTAGTCTGAGAGTATATGGTACAGACCAGAAAATAGAGGAACATATGAAACAAAATTGTATAAAACATTTTTCAAGGATTCATTTAAAAGAATCAGGTATACTAATGAAGTAGACACAATAGCATCTACCTCTTGGCTTTTAAGCTCTTAAAATATTTAAGTACTGTTTTCTAAAACAAAATCTAAAGTTTCAATGTAATTAAGTTTATAACTATCTAAGGGCTTTGTTTAACATGGCAATTTTAGTATGCATATTCTCTATAGTGTACTATATAAGGTTATATTTTCTCCTGTATATAAATTTAACAGAACTTGAGCTGACTGCAGCTTATCTTAGTCCGATTTTCCAGGGCATACGTGGAGTATTCAGTTTCACACTTGTATGTCTACCATTCCGCAAAATGGTGTCCTCCACGCAGTGTGACCTTGCATGCGTAGGGCGAGCTAGGTCGTACTGTGTGGTCATGATTTTCAAATAGCACCCTCCTCTGTGCTCATTTGGGTAAGGGCATTGGACAGAATGGGACCACAGTCAGATAGTTTTTCTTGTGCACACAGTAGATAATGTTGCATGCATGGGTAGCACAACATTGGTGCAACCTGGGCTGGGCTTAATTGCATTTGTACATAAAAACTAGGGTTGCCAACACTCCAGGATTGTCCTGGAGTCTCCCAGAATTAAAGATTATGTTATGGGATGAAAGCTCCAGAAAAATTGGAAAGCCTAATAAGTTCATTTGGAGGTCAGAAATGGTGGTAAATCCCAGAATCTATGAATGATAGGAAGTTTAGAACAAGAAACGTTAAGATTTCTTATTTGTCTATTAATACTTAAGTTTTATATAATTTTTTTTATTCCACTAGTCTCTGCACCTCGAGGGACACACATCTTGCTACATGCAATGTTTTCTTTTGCTGTGCATTAACTTCAAGTTGTATTGCCATGTAGATATTAAATTTATGGTCACATAAATATACAATGTACAAGTGCTGTCAAGGTATATCAGCACTTCTATTCGTTGATGATAAACACATCATTAGTAGTAAGTAAATTGTTGGTAAATTAAATTACAGCACTAAAGATGAAGTTGTTTCCTGTCTAGCATGGGGTTGGACAATAATTTTTGGTAGGAGGCTATGCCAAGATTTTGGAAAGTGGTCAAGGGCCACACTTCTCTGTAGAGGAGATGTGGGATTTAGGATGGAGGCTAGGTACAGAAAGATGCACAGGGTAAGGGACTGAGATGCAGGAGACAGTGGGAAGTGTGAGAGGGAGTTTGGGTGAAAGAGGGGATTGTGACTTGGTTCAGGAGATTGGGGTGCAGGTCTGGGAGTGTGTTTGGGTGCAGGATAAGAATGTTAAGGACTAGTTGCGTTGACTGGTTGCTTCCCCTCCTTTGCTGATCCCGGGTTCTGCAGAAATGCTGCATGGAGTCCTGGATCAGCTGGAGAATCCCCAGCTGATCCCAGGTTCCATGAAAATGCTGCATGGAACATTGTTGTTTCTGGCCAATGGGAGCTGAGGATTGGGCTGGAGGTAGGTGGAGAGATCACAGGAAATCTCCCCCCTCCCTCCAGAGCAGAGAGCTTCTAGACTGTGCTTTAAACCTGCAGCAGGTGTGTGCTTGAGGGTTCTGGCAGGATGGTCCACAGGCTGGATCCAGTGGCTTTGAGGGCCATATTCGCGTCATGGGCCGTATTTTGCCCAGCCCTGATCTAGCAGTTTCTCAATTCTGAATCATAGATTTGGAGGGGAAAATGTATAAACAGTATGTCAATTGTAACTTTTAAAAATGTATTATATACATAACTTCTGACAACTTGATCTGAATACATCAAAAACTTGTCTTAATTTCAAGTACTTCAAAGGAAGCAATTTTTTCCAGCAAATAAAGTAGATTTACTTTTCATCTTGAAATAAATATGAAAGAATGCAGCAAACCCTCCCCTTTCCAAGATCTCACTATTTCATTTAGTGTTCAGAAAAGAGCATGTGTGGGGTACATTTCTCTTTTTGCATATGTAGTACAGAGATTTTTTTAGATTGTATGTTGTTGTAATACTTCAGTTGTGCATAATAAGGAAACTTCAGCATGAGTACCTGTGAAACTATAGTATTTTTCTCTTTTAAAGGTCCGGCATAAAGTTTTAAAAGGTTGGAGCTTGAATCTTGAAGTGTTTCGTATTTTATAATGTGAAGTCATGGTTGATATACAATATGCAATAGCAAAGGCTTCATGATTGTGTAGATATTTATTAAAATTATGGTGTGTGTCAGTTGATTTCATGTTACATGTATGTATATGTATTCAGTTTCATTCTTAGCAATATTGCTGCTTTATTTCTAAAAATTGTAACACATTGCAATTTTTGTTTGTCTTAGGTCTCAGGGTAACAATGTTGTTAACATCCTCCCTCATGGTATTAGGAGCTGGCCTAAGATGTGTACCACTGTCAGACATAACAATAAGGAAAAGGTAAGTGGAGAAAATATATACACTTTTTGCTCGTTTTAATTGTTCTTGTTTATGCTGCTATTCTAATGCAGAGTAGTGCACTACGATATATGGAAACACCTATTCAGTTTAAACTAGCTGTAATATTTCTTTCTTTGCTTCTCAGAATGTATTTTATTATAATTCTTTTACATGGTATCTGAGGAAAGGACATCAGTTAATTTAATCTTACCACACACCTATGAAAATAAGCATTAATCTTAGTCGTACTATGTATTTTAGAAATTTGCATCTGTCTGTCAATTTGTTCAAGAACTCCTCCTAAATGGTAAGAGCTAGGATCACCAAATTTGGTATGCAGCTTCCTTTTATCATAATTTAAAGCAAAGTCAGGATTTGTTGTGCCAGGACAATGGAATGTGCCCGGAATTCAGTTTTCTCATAACATGGAAAGGGAGGGGTCTGGTAGGAGGGAGTTAAACTACAGAATGACCAAAGAGGGCAGCAGCAAAGGACCAGAGAAGGGGACCAGAACAGCAATAACCCCATTGGGGCAGGGGTGGAGAAAGAGACTATCTGCTATATATTTCAGATAGTGAGTTTGTATGTGTCTGTCTGTCTGTCCCCCAGCTGGTTGACATGCACCCTTCCAACGGCTATGCTTACCAGAGCTGCAGCAGCCATGGACAGGCACTTCTCACTGTGTCCCAATCTAATGTGGTGAGAGGAGGGCTGCAGTTGTCCTCTCTCTCTGGGGCAGCTCACATACTGAATCCTTTAGCTCCACCCAAGAACAATGATTTAAATGAAAAAACAAAATTTGAGCTAAGGACACTAGCAACACCAGGTAATCCTTGGAGTTTTACAAATAAGAAAACTGAAGTATAGAGAAACTTATCCAAGATCACACAATCATCCCTCATGAAACAAAAATGTTGTTTGCAAATATTGAATAAATAATTTACATTGTATACACTGGATTTTTTATATCAAACATTGAGGAAAATGAGCTAACGTGCAAGGGGGTCCTTTCATTCATATAGTAGGTTACAATCCTAATTCCTAGACAATATATATTTTAAAATTACTTGCTTTCTATGTAGTTGAAATGTGTCCTTAGCGCATAGGCTGTGATGGAGATGGGAATAGAAAGTAGAACTGTAATAATGTCAAAGTGTTCAGACTTTCTTTAGAATGTCTTCAATTTGGTTACAGCATAAACTCTTGTTTTTATGGTCATAATAAATTACCGCTTGTTGTTCAGCCATTTCGTCTTTTTTTTTGCACTCTTGTCAATAGGAGGCAGCATGGTAATAGAGCTCTATTTTTTCCTCCAGAAAAGTATAGTAGCATCAACTCCTGATTATTTATGTATGTATATATGTATCTCATTATCTAGACATGGACTTCATTTTAAAAGTTCTTTTGGTCTGTGTTTGTAAGGCAAGGAGAGATTTCCAATGGTGTATTTAACCTCACGTCTTTCTGCTTTCAGTAATAGGAGCAGGATTGAATTGCTCTAGGACCAAATGTACAGGCAGTCCCCGACTTACGCGGATCCGACTTATGTCGGATCTGCACTTACGAAAGGGGCTTTCTCCCCCTGGAGCTCGCAGGCAGCGATCCGCCACCTCGACCTCCGGGGCGAGAAAAGCTGTTCCCGGTGCCCCTGGTCTGCTGGAGACCATCTCCAGCAGATCAGGGGCACCGGGAGCGAAGCCACAGCCGCGGCGGGTTCCCGCGCTTCTGAGGCTTTGCTCCGGCAAAGCCTCAGAGGCGCGGGACCCCGCCGCGGCTGCGGCTTCGCTCCCGGTGTCCATGGTCTGCTGGAGACGGTCTCCAGGAGACCAGAGACACCGGGAGCAAAGCCTCAGCGGCGGCGGGTTCCCGCGCTTCTGAGGCTTTGCTCTGGCAAAGCCTTAGAGGCGCGGGACCCCGCCGCGGCTGCGGCTTCGCTCCCGGTGTCCCTGGTCTGTTGGAGACGGTCCCTAGCAGACCAGAGACACCGGGAGCAAAGCCGCAGCAGCTGAAAAAGCTACTGGGGGGAAGCTGTTCTAGATTTGATTTTAACAAATAGGGAGGAACTGGTTGAGAATTTGAAAGTGGAAGGCAGCTTGGATGAAAGTGATCACAAAATCATAGAGTTCATGATTCTAAGGAATGATAGAAGGGAGAACAGCAAAATAGACACAATGGATTTCAGGAGGGCAGATTTTAGTAAACTCGGGGAGCTGGTAGGTGAGGTCCCATGGGAAGCAAGACTAAGAGGAAAAGCAACTGAAAAGAGTTGGCAGTTTTTCAAAGGGGCATTATTTAGGGCTCGGAAGCAACCCATTCCACTGTGTAGGAAAGATAGAAAGTATGGCAAAAGACCACCTTGGCTTATCCAGGAGATCTTGTATGATCTCAAAATCGAAAAGGAGTTCTATTAAAAAATGGAAAGTAGGACAAATTACAAAGGATGAATATAAGCAAACAATACAGGTATGCGGGGCAAGATTAGAAAGGCAAAGGCACAAAACGAGTTCAAACTAGCTACAGACATAAAGGACAACAAGAAGACTTTCTATACATATTTTAGAAGCAAAAGGAAGACCCAAGGACAGGGTAAGCCCATTGCTCAGTGAGGAGGGAGAAACAATAACAGGAAACTTGGAAACGGCAGAGGTGCTTAATGTCGTCTTTGTTTCAGTCTTCACTAAGAAGTCTGATGAGGGAATGCCTAACATAGTGAATGTTAGTGGGAAGGTAGTAGGTTTAGAAGATAAAATAAAATAAAAAAAGAAACAAGTTAAAAATTACTTAAAAAGTGATATGTCTGCAAGTCATCAGGGCCTGATGAAATGCATTCTAGAATACTGAAGGAACTATCTTTGAAAAATCATGGAAGACAGGATTCCAGAAGACTGGAATAGGTCAAATATAGTGCCCATCTATAAAAAGGAAATAAGAACAACCCATGAAACTACAGACCAGTCAGTTTAACTTGTGTGCAGGGAAGATAATGGAGCAAGTAGTTAAGGAATTCATCTGCAAATATCTGGAAGGAAGTAAGGTAATAGGTAACTGCCAGCATGGACTTGTAAAGAACTAATCATGTCAAACCAATCTGATAGCTTTCCTTAATAGGAGAACAAGTCTTGTGGATACAGGAGAAGTAGTGGACGTGGTGTTCCTAGACTTTAGTAATGTATTTGATATGGTCTCACATGATCTTATTAATAAACTGGGCAAATACAACTTAGATGGGGCTACTATGAAGTGGGTGCATAACTGGCTGGATAACCATTCTCCGAGAGTAATTATTAACAGTTCCCAGTCCTGCTGGAAGGGCGTAACAAGTGGGGTTCTGCAGGGGTCTGTTTTGCGACTGGTTCTATTCGATATTTTCATCAATGATTTAGATATTGGCATAGAGCAGGGCTACTCAACTTTGGAAGTCCCAGGGGCTACAATGACACTCTCAGCACATGCCGAGTGCTGCAAGTTAAGTGTGGTTGCATATACATGCAAATATATATGCAACTAGCTTATTTCACACTGACGGGAATGAATACAAAGCACTTCCCACAATGCCCCGGCGCTCCCGGCACCTCCTCCCTGGGGGTTAGTAATGCTGACACCCTGTATCTGTCTGTTCCAGCCACCCCGTCCGCTTGCATCTTTCAATACTCACCCCTCCTGGGAGATGCCTCACCATTGTGGAGCATGTTCCCAGTGGAGGTCTTGTTCAAAGTATCCCACCTGCGGGCCTTATATTGAGCCACACATAAACCTAAACCTCACCGCAAGCCGAAAATAAATGAGCTGCGGTCCACGTGTTCGGTAGGCCTGGCAGAGAGTATGCTTAATAAGTTTGCAGATGATACGAAGCTGGAAAGGGTTGCAAGTGCTTTGAGGATAGGGTCATAATTCCAAATGATCTGGACAAACTAGAGAAATGGTCTGAGATAAATAGGATAATAAGTTTAATAAGGACATTTTCAAAGTACTCCACTTAGGAAGGAACAATCTGTTTCACAAATACAGAATGGGAAGTGACTGTCTAGGAAGGAGTACTAGAGAAAGGGATTTAGGGGTCATAGTGGACCACAAGCTAAATAAGTCAACAGTATGATGCTGTTGCAAAAAAAGCAAACATGATTCTGGGATGCATTAACAGGAGTGTTGTGAGCAAGACATGAGAAGTCATTCTTCCGCTCTACTCTGTGCTGATTAGGCCTCAATTGGAGTATCGTATCCAATTCTGGGCAACACATTTCAAGGAAGATGTGGAGAAATTGGAGAAGGTCCAGAGAAGAGCAACAAGAATGATTATAGGTCCAGAGCACATGAGCTATGAGGGAAGACTGAAAGAACTGGGCTTGTTTAGTTTAGAAAGGAGAAGACTGAGAGGGGACATGATAGCACTTTTTGAGTATCTAAAAGGGTATCACAAAGAGGGAGACAAATTGTTCTCCTTGGCCTTTAAGGATAGGACAAGAAGCAGTGAACTTAAACTACAGCAAGGGAGGTTTAGGTTGGACATTAGGAAAAACTTCCTAACTGTCAGGGTGATTAAACACTGGAATTAATTGTCTAGGGAGGTTGTGGCATCTCTATCTCTGGAGATTAAGAGCAGGTTAGGTAGACATCTATCAGGAATGGTAGATAGTTCTTGGTCCTGCTGTGAGGGCAGGGGACTGAACTCAATGACCTCTCGAGGTCCCTTCCATTTCTAGTGTTCTATGATTCTATGCAAGTGAGATTATCAATTCAGCGGTCTCTGAATCGAATCTAAGTGCTTAAGTGACTTCCACCAGCTCACTGGTGTGACTGCCTTTAAAATATCTTCAGCAAACATATATATGCTGAATGGTTCACCCTTAGCTCTGAAGTTTATTATAACTGGTATTATGATGGGATGGTGGTTGGATGCAACTCCTCTTCTTCAGTAGTTAAAGTTTGACCCTGGTACCTAGTATTGAGACGAGTTTCAAGGAAATGAGCGTGGCGATAGTGCTTATCCCATTCTCTCTTTTTTTTTTTTAATGTTTGTAATTACGCTCTGTCATTGAATATTTCTCTCTTTATATTCTGACTCAGTTCCTTCCAAATTTAAACAGTATCAGAAATAAAACAAATATTCTGTTTTGAGCAGTGTACCTGTGGGTGCTCTACTGTAGGAGTCTTGGCACTCTTGCGCTTCTATCTGGAACTTTTTAGCAGCAATATCCCTCCCCCAGTGTTGGTGCGCACACATGGCACTGCTTGCAACATAGCGAACATGCCAATGCACACTGTCAGCCTCCAGATAGTTGCTTCTCAACCACTCCTGATTTGGTCAGAACACAGCAGCGCTCAGTGTGTTACCTTAGAGAATTATTGGTGGTCATTGTAGTTGTTGTTAGATAGTTACATTTCCCTTCCTTGAATGAGTTAGTTTAAAAATATATTGTTTATACTCTCTTCATAGTTCATGGATAGGATAAGGTAAGCATGCCAGGCTCACCAGTGTTTAAATGGTGCCTGACATGCAGATTGTCTGTACTTGTCTCTGACAAGCATGCCCAGTGTATCCATTGCTTGGGCCAGGAACATTCACCGAATAGCTGCCACTGTTGCAAGCAGCTCTCATCCAGATCACTAAAGGCAAGAGAACTCCAGTTAAAGCTACTCACCATGGAAGAATTGAGGCCAGCCTCGAAATTGGCACCTCAAAGTTCCCTGGCTTGTATCTTGCCAAAGGTGGCTTTGGATCAAGGCCCGTTGGCTCCAAGAGAGGTTCCAGCCAAGAAAATGCCCAAAAGAAAGCACTCTTCACTCTCGGCAGAGAGGGCAATGAAGAGATCTTCTCCCCAAAGTAAGCCTCCATCACTAAAGGGGAAAGCTACTGGGCATGCAAAAGTACAGGGAAGTCTGGTACCAGCAAACCCTGAGGGGCAGTATCTCCCAGAGAATCATAACCTTCAGTGTCGGCGCTTAAGCTGAAGAAAATTGCCACTGCGCTGTTGGTACTGACAGCGATGGTAATGATGAAAATGGTAGCTAAACCACTTCACGGTCCCACAGACAAGAGGCCTTCTGAACTGCTGGTATGGGCACTGGCCAAGTCCGTACCAGCCCTGAGTACAGATGTCTTCCCCGGTACCGTCTGCAGCCTGGAAATGGGCAGGCTCTCTGACACATGGAGAACTTGTGATACTGACCTTTGCTTCTCCAAGACCTTTGACTACCCAGCAAGAGCTAGCAATAGCATCAGTACTAAGCACACCCTTATTCGGTACCAATGCCACACTGACACTGGAAGGAACAAACAGGCTTGCACACACTATCAAGCTTGGCGCGCCCCCCCCTTCTCCAGCGTCAGAACACGAGGCCGTCCAATCCACTGCAGAGATAGTCCATCTACTCACATCTCTAGGTCTCCAGATAAATGCATAAATATTACACACCGCTCCATCCCAGAAGCTGGAATTCATAGGAGCCACATTGAATTGCATGAACACACAGGTGCGACTACCATTACATGGTTCCAAACTCTGTATACACTAGCAAAAACTATTATAGACAGTCCCACAGTGTCGGCCAGATAATGCCTTCAGCTTCTAGGCCACATGTTGGCAACCAAAGGCATGGTTCCCCACTCCAGGCTACGCATGAGAGATCTCCAGATGTGGCTTCATATGTGCTTTTGAACTCACAAGCACCATATGCAGAAAATGCTCAGCCCCACAAAGAGGGTCAGAGAATCATTTCTACGGTGGTTACAGGTTGACAAGCTATGTTCAGGTATCCCTTGCCAGCAGATGCCCCTGTTCATAAGCATAACCACGGATGCATCATTAGAAGGCTGGGGCGTGCACAGCGACGAGCACAGCACCCAGGGAAGATGGACACCGACAGAGTCAACCCTGCACATCAACATTCCCGAACTTTGCGCAGTGCGAAGAGCATGCAAGCACTTTCTACCATTGATACGCAGCAAGTCTGTGAGGATACTCAGACGACACTGCCTACATGTTTTACATAAATCACCAAGGGGGAAGGGGGAGATCATATCCCCTCTGCAGGAAGGGAGCAACACTATGCCAGTGGTGCAATCACCACCACATCACCCTATCAGCAGTGTATCTCCCAGGCAACTGAAACATCACTACGGACCATCTAAGCCACATATTTCATCAGACATATGAATGGGAAATACATCCTCGAGCCCTACATTCCATCTACCTAAAGTGCGGTTTTGCAGAAAGACTTATTCATCACATTGCACAACACCAAATTCCCCAAGTATTGTTCCAGGTCGGGGCTGGGTGAGGACTCCAAGGGGGATGCCATGATGATCTGCTGGTCTCAATCTCCTATACGCCTGTTTACCACTTACCCTTCTTGGCAAGGTCATACACAAAAGAAAGCTGGACAAAGCTGGAATTGTTGTCAGCACCAGCATGTCCCAGACAAACCTGGTTTTCTTACCAGTCACAGCTGACAGCTGTGACATTGATTCCTCTTCCACTGTGGTCAGACATACTATTTCAGGATCAGGGTCGAGTTCTCCAGCCACATATTCACAAACTCCATCTCCAGGCATGGCTCGGCTCCTTCAGGAGTGAATACTCCATACCTGGTTTGAGGAAGTCCCCATTACAATACTAATTGTCACAAATGCATTACAAGAAAGACCTTTTGCAGAAATGGAGCCATTTCTCTGAGTGGGCAGATCAAAGAACACACATCCTCGCTCTGCACAGTTGAGAATAATCTTAGAATATCTTCTTTCATTAAAAAACCAGAACCTTTCCAATTCATCCTTAAAGGAACACCTAGTAGCTATCTAAAGCAAGCACGAGGTCGTGGATGGCCACACTGTATTTTCTCACCACACCACAAAGAAATTTCTGAAAGGCCTCAACAGTAATTTTCCCCCTATAAAGCTGGCAGTGCCACCTTGGGATCTCAACTTTATTCTTAACACCTTGACCCACCCACCCTTGAAGTCCACGGCAACATGTTCCCTCACTCATCTTTCTACAATAGTGGCCTTCTAGCAATCACGACAGCAAGAAGAGTAGGTGAACTGGTCATGCTTATGGTGAAGTCACCATCATCTACAAGGATAAATTAGTTTTAAAACCACGTCCCAAATTTCTCCCAAAAGTAGTTTCACAATTCCATCTTAACAAACCTATATACTTAACCTGTTTTCCGCCAAAAACCGCATTTGGACACCAACACAGCATGGCTCCACTCCTTATACATTTGAGCACTTGCCTTCTACCTAGATAGAATGAAATGGCATGTTTTCCATAAATCACCAAGGCGGAGGGAAGAGATCATATCCCCTCTGGAGTTCTCCTAGAAATTATTCATTTCTATAGCAGAGCGTTCTAAAGGAGCTGCAATCTCAAAACAGAATCTTTTGAGATGGATAACAAACTGTATTAAAGAATGCTACCATGTCTATAAGATGCTGTTACCAACCCCTTTGCGGGCACATTCCGCCAGGATGGTAACCACTTCTACGGCCTTCCTACGTAATATGCCCATCAAGGACATCTGTAGGCCAGCAACTTGGGCATCAGTCCATACATTTACAAAACATTATGCTATAGAGACTTACACTTCACAGAATACCATTTTTGGACAGGCAGTCCTCACCGCTGACTACCATCCACATCTGAAGCCCCTCTTCCACAGACTGAGGGCACTGCTCCGTAGTCATTTACAGTGGAGTGTCCACAGGGACACTCCTCGAAAAAGAAAAGAGGTGGTTCTTCAAGTGATGTCCCCATGTGTTCTCCGTTGTTGGTGATGGGTCACCCAGAGCTGCAAATTGGAGCATTGCAAAGCAGTTCCCTTCCCCCCACAGTGGTGGGTGCATGCACAGGAGGCATCTTGTGCCACTGCCTCCAGAGTGCCTGACATGCGTGGCCTGGCTCTTCCCTTTCAATTCCTCGTCAACCACCCTCAGCTGCAGATGGAGCTTTAACACTCTCACTCTCCTTACCTCAGATAGTTATTTAGTGTTTGGACCGTTCCTTTTATAGAGTTAGTGTTAGAAATTCATGTAAATAGTTTCCCTCCATGTTTACCTTAAGAAAACAAAACAAAACAAAACAAAATTATTTCCCTCAGGGGATTTGAATGCGGCATTAGCCGCTCAATCGCGGCAGACCAGGTGCCTCTTGGTTCTCTGACCAGGTGCCTCTTGGGTCCCTGCTTCTGTGGGAGCGGAAGAGTCAAATCAACAAATATTAACAAACTGATAGAATAATATTAACTAACATGTCTGCCTCCTCCGGCTTTAAGAAATATACTGACTGCTGAGAGCCCATGCCAGTGTCTGATGGTCATTCCCTCTGTATATGCAGTTTGGGAGAAGCCCTCAACTTGCAAAAATGCAAGCACTGTTCAAGCCTGATGGCAAGAGCAAGAAAAGATAGAGAGCTTTGCCATAGATGAGGCAATTATGGAGACATCTGAGAAACTGTGGCAAATGCCTGTATTTATCCAACCTACCTGTAAAAGGACAGAGAGAAAATACTTTGTCCCCCTCCCCCCCCCCCAAGACACTGAATTCCTATTCTCACACCCACAACTGAACTCTTTGGTTGTAGAGTCGGCTCAGCACAGATCTAAACTGCCCCTGTATAAAACTGCTAACCAAGACAAGGATCATAAGAAGCTAGATCTTTTCGGTAGTAAGGTCTACTCTTCCTCCACGCTGGCAAATCATGATTTTAATAATTACTCAAAACTGGGAGAGCTCTTGGAACACCTTCCCAAATCAAAGAGCCCTATCTTGAAAGCAATAGTCCATGAGGGCCAAACTATTACATGTACTGCCCTACAAATTAGTCTAGATGTGGCTGACACTGCAGCCAGAGCAATGGCCACAGTGGTCATGATGTGAAGAGCATTCTGGTTACAAGCTGTGGGGGCTCCCTTTCCCTGTGCGCAGATGCCATCCGCTAATGGAACTGGTGCATTTGCAACCATGTTACACTAGTAGCATCATTCCTACCTGGGGTCACCAACACCACTGTGGACTTTGAGCCGCAATTTTTCTGAGGACAATGTATAGGAGCTGCATCCCGAGGTCACGAACTTGATCTTCCCTTAATGAGGTTGGCCAACAATGGACCTTTTTGCCTCTCCCCACAACACCAAATGCCCCTGATTCTGCTCCAGAGTGGAACCCAGCAAGGGCTCGCTCCTGATCTAATGGAGGGCTCCTCTGTTCTATGCCTTCTCCCCCCATACCACTCCTTCCCATAGTACTCCACAAGATCCGCACAGAGGAGCTCCAGTCATTCTGATAGCTCCATCTTGCCAAATGTGGTTTCCATTCCTGCACAGGCTGTCTACTCAACCTACATACCCATTACCAGGGCTCGCCAACCGCGCAGTTCTGCAAGTAGATTACATGATTTGTTAAGGCGAGTAGATTACATGATTTGTTAAGCCCTGCCCATTACCACATCAATGCGACTTTCTCTACCAGAATCGTGGAATGATGCTACATCCTTAGCCGCATGTCTTCACCTCCATAAGTGGCTCCTATCTAGTTTGGGGAAATAGAGGCCCGGTGCTCTCAACAGGTGAAGGATGTTCTCCTACACAGTAGGAGACCTACCACTCAAAACTTACTTGGACTCGTTTCTCTCACTGGTGTCAGAGAGCAATGATGGACCTTCGTACATCCCCACTAAATGTCATCCTCGACTACATAATAGAACTTAAGACATCTGGACTTTCACTTTCTTCCATAAGAGTCCACCTTTCAGCTATAACAGCTTTCCATACCCCAATGGATGGCCTCTCCATTTTTGCTCACCCAGTCACAAAAAGGTTCCTTAGGAGTCTCCAGATTATATACTCACCCTACACAGACCTCCTCCTCCAGCATGGGACTTGAACCTTGTTTTGGACTATTTGACTAGGCCTCTGTTCAAGCCCTTGGCCACATGAAGGTCTGCTTTCTATTGGCTATTACCTCAGCGAGGAGGGTTGGGGAGCTTAGGACCCTTACAGCTGAGTGCTCCAACACTATTTTTGTCTCCTCTAGCATTGCTCCAAAAAGTATGTACAATGTTCTATATTAATGAACCCATCATATTACCTACTTTCTTTCCAAAGCCACATGCTTCACCAAGGGATGCCATGATGCACACCCTCGATATTCAACTGGCATTGGCTGTCTCTTTAGATAGAACCAGTCCCTTTCATGAATCTCTGACTGTGAAGAACTCCAAAAAGATCTCAACAAATGAAGTGATTGGGCAACAACATGGCAAATGAAATTTAATGTTGATAAATGTAAAGTAATGCACATTGGAAAAAATAACCCCAACTATACATATAATATGATGGGGGCTATTTTAGCTACAACTAATCAGGAAAGAGATCTTGGAGTCACTGTGGATAGTTCTCTGAAGACATCCACGCAGTGCGCAGCGTCAGTCAAAAAAGCAAACAGGATGTTAGGAATCATTAAAAAAGGGATAGAGAATAAGACAGAGAATATCTTATTGTCCTTATACAAATCCATGGTATGCCCACATCTTGAATACTGCGTACAGATGTGGTCTCCTCATCTCAAAAAAGATATACTGGCATTAGAAAAGGTTAAGAGAAGGACAACTAAAATGATTAGGGGATTGGAATGAGTCCTTCACTGTTTACCCCTTTCTCCAGATCATTTATAAATATGTTGAATAGGATTGGTCCTAGGACTGACCCTTGGGGAACACCACTAGTTACCCCTCTCCATTCTGAAAATTTACCATTTATTCAGCTTGGAAAAGAGGAGACTAAGGGAGGGATATGATAGAGGTATATAAAATTATGAGTGGTGTGGAAAAAGTAAATAAGGAAAAATTATTTACTTGTTCCCATAATATAAGAACTAGGGGCCACCAAATGAAACTAATGGGCAGCAGGTTTAAAACAAATAAAAGGAAGTTCTTCTTCACACAGCACATAGTCAATCTGTGGAACTCCTTGCCTGTGAAGGCTAGAACTATAACAGAGTTTAAAAGAGAACTCGATAAATTCATGGAGGTTAAGTCCATTAATGGCTATTAGCCAGTATGGGTAAGGAATGATGTCCCTAGCTTCTGTTTGTCAGACGATGGAGATGGATGGCAGGAGAGAGATCGCTTGATGTTCACACCTCCAGATCAGCTGCTAGAAGTGTGCTTCACCCTCCCTGACTGAATTAACCTCATTATCTCTAGTCTTATTCTGGCCTGAATATTTATACCTGCCTCTGGAAATGTCTATTACATGCATCTGACAAAGTGGGTCTTTGCCCACGAAAGCTTATGCTCCAATACATCTGTTAGTCTATAAGGTGCCACAGGATTCCTTGTTGCTTTTGCAGATCCAGACTAACACGGCAACCCCTCTGTTACTTATTGCATTCAGTGACACTCAGTACCACTTTAAAGATGGAGTTGTAAAAGGAAGATCATCATCTGCCTAGATCAGGAATTTATTTTTATCACAACTGCATCAAAAAATGATAGCACCATAGAGTAACAACAATTTTTTGTTCCAACATGAGAATTCAAAAATAGTTCAGAAGGCAGACAGGCTTAAAAAAGAAGTATGAAATAAGTTTACCAACCTGAAGATCCTGCATGTACATATATATTTCTTTCAACATCTTCATTGGAGCTTCCTCCTGAGAAGGAATACATCTCATGATATTGTTTCATTTGGACAGCAAGTCCTTGCAATTTTTTTTTTTTTTTGGTGGCACTGTTTGCATTTTGTATGCATGCCTGTCTTTTTGTTTCTGTCCCTCCTTCCTCACATTTATCTCCAGACTTCTCTTTGTCCAGATCTATTCCACTCCCAACAATCTTCTATTCATTGAACTTTTTGAAATGGCACTTTTAGGGAAAGGTAAGGGATTGAGTCGGTGTACACATTTGCAGAGAAACAATGGAGTGCGGTCTCTATTTCTTATCTCTCTCTATTATTTATTTTAAAACATTGTTGCTGTCAACAAGCATGTCATCTCTGGAGACACAAATCCACAGTTTGAGAACTGCAAAACTAAGCACTTGATGGTATCTTCTAGACAAGTGTTTCTCAATTGGTGCTTCATGGAACCCTGGGGTTCTGCGAAGTGAAAGTAGGGGTTCCGCGAGGAGCCGGCACTCCCCCGCCCCCCTCTGAAAGAGAGAGCACTGGCTAGCCAGCTTCTTAAAGAAGCAGCACACTTTCCCCTTCGTCCCTGGCGACGCAGAGGTATAGCGAGGCGGGGGCAGAGGGGAACAGTTGCTCCCAGCCAGCACACTTTGGGGGTGCAGGACAAGGGTGACACCATGTGACCCATAGCGGGGAGGGAAGCATTTCCCCTCCCCAAAGGAGCTGGTGCGCGCTGCCTGAACAGCTGTGGCTATGGCACCCAGTAACTTAGTTCCACGGCCTTTCTGCGCGATGAGGGGAGGGGAAGGTCAGGAAACCCGGGTCTGCGCAACTCCAGCTGTGCAGGCAGAGGTCTTTGCCCTGGGACTCCCCCCCCTCCCAGCAGAACGACATCGTGGAAGTAAAGCCCCTGCTGTTCAGGGGAGGGGAAGTGCAGTTGCACATGTCCTGGAACTCAAAGGTGCTGCAGGATTGCTAGGTACTGGTCCCAGCTGCCCCGTCCCCTGCCCAGACCCCCCACGAGTACCCTGTCCCCTGCCCTCACCAGCACTGTCCCCAGCACCACCTTCTCCCCGGCCCCAGCACCCACTAGCACCCTGTCTCCTGCCCCCACCAGCACAGTTGAGACCACATTAGTGAGATTTGGCGGTTTTGGAGGGGTTTTTTGCATCTCACTTGTGTGGCCCCAGCTGACTTTTCTGTGGGTCAGTGACCCTTGACTCAAAACAGGTTCCCTGCCCCTCCCATAAATTGACAATACTAAAACCTTTTGAGTTTGACATATTTTATTTAAAAATGAAGCCTAGCAAAAATGCCCCCAAGGCCAAATCCCCATCTCACTGCAGCATCATAACACTCCTGTGCCACCCCAAATCTGAGCCTGTTCTACACTGGAACCCTGTGTCCTGAGCCTCTTACATCCCCAAACTCCTGTATCCCCACATCTTTAGTCTTTTGTCACAACACTCCAGCACTATCCTCACATCACAAATCTGTGTCCTGAGCCCATCATACTCACAGCCTCCTTGTCCTGAGTCCCTCACATATCCAACCCAAACTCCTGCACCCTCACATCCACAAGCCTGTGACTTGCTCAGCACCCCAACCTTCCACCTGAGCCTAACACTTCCCAGCCTGGAGCCTCCTCCCCAAGTCAGCATCCCCTTCTGCATCCAAATTCCCTCCCAGAGCTTGCACGTCTCACCCCTTCCTACACCCAAATCCCCATTCCCACCCCAGAGCCCACATCTCCTGTCTCTACCTAGAGAGAGTGTATAAGGGCTAGGGATAGCAAGAGGGAAGCAAGAGCATATAAGGGCTAGGGCTAGGGAGAGGAGGGGAACAGAGAGGATGGTGCCTCAAAGGGGTGGGGTCTTGGAAAAGGAATGTGATTTTCATGCATTGGTGGGTCCCCCTCCGTGTGTGTGTGCGTGCGCGCGCACGTGTGCTTGACAAACCTAGGGGTTCCTTGAAAAACTGAAAAGGGTTCCATGGCCAAATAAAATTGGGAAACACTGTTCTAGACTGAGCACTGAGTCCATTGGTAGAAAGAGAGATTAACCTAAATTATCTAGACCGAAGACTCTGGAAAATTGGACCCCTAATCCCTGTACTATTGGAACGGTTTTGCAACATTTTAAAAATATACAGTAATTCCTCATTTAACACGGTAGACACATTGCAGAAAATGATCGTGTTAAGTGAAAACGTGTTATGTGGAGTCAATTTTCCCATTGAAAATAATGGAAAAGGTGGGGGTTTCAAGCGGTGGGGAATGGGGAAACCCAGCCGCCGGCCTGCAAGCTGGGTCGAAGGAGAGGGAGCAAGGCGTCCGGCGAGAGGGGGTCTCCGGGGAACGGCTCGGTGAGCAGCAACCCCCCTGCCGCTTTGAAAGGAGGCGGGGGAAGCCCCACGCAACTGCCGATGACCGGCCGGCTGGGGAAACCGTGTTATTTTGGGGATGGTCATGTTGTTCAAAAAACGTTCCCCAAAAAAATCGTGCTGTCGCGAAAACGTGTTAAGCGAGTAATTACAGTATTGTCTCATACTATAGAATTAGTATTTATAATCTGTATTCCATGGTGAGATATTTTTGAGCTATAATGTACCTTAATTAAAAACTGAGAGCTTTTTTCCTCAAAAAGCATTTTATAAAAGAATTCTCATTTAAATAAAAAAAATCTAGTGTTTTTTAATCCACACTAGTATGCACTCACTTCCATTATAAGGATTTCCCTTTTGTAATTTTTTGTGTATTATTGATGAAAAGCCTCACACTCTTGGGTATTTTCTGTTATTTGGGCTCAATACTTGCTGCATTGCTTGGTACCTGAAAATACTTTCCCAGTATTAATCTAGTTAATGTAGAAAATCTGAGAGCAGAACAGAGATAAACACAGGATCAATTAAAATTCAACAGTTAGTGTGTCAGGTCTTAAAAATGTTTTGAATAGGGTTTAGAACTCAACTAAAATTCTTTTACAGTCCTTGCCTTTCTTGTATTACAGAATCAAACTTAAATTACAGTGTAAGGCTGTGGAGAAAAAAATGGGGTTGCTCTTTGCTCCTTTTGGATAACAAAAACCAGAAGAAAATGGGGAAAAAATAGGAACAAATGCTTCTAATCTTAGAGCAATTTTCTAGTGCTGGTGATGGTCTGTCGGAAATAGATCTTGATAGTCTTTTAGACTGAAATCTAGTTAATGACTAGCAAAACAGCAAAAGCCCTGATACTATTGTGTTCATATTTCTCTGTCAGCTGCTATATATTTGTCTCCTAGTGTATATTACTAGATAACTACTGAATGTATTGGATCATATTTTGAATATCTTTTCCGTCTCCTTTTGGAGATAAGCTAGAGATATGTAGAGGAACAAAGAAGATCTCTTTCCCTTGAAAAGTAAGTTAATTCAAACAAGTTTATGAATGAAGGATAACATGAAACTAACAATGCAAACACATGCAGAGACATTAGAAGCAGGCAATACTCAGGAAGCTGAAATAGTTGAGAGAATAAAGTTTGAAATTTAAAAACCTAAAATATTGTCATTTGAAAAAAATATGCAAATATTTAAAAGAAATAGGCTGTGTACAATGGATAACACCAGGTTTTATAGAAGACTAAGAGGCAAATAGAGCAGGTATGATGTACAGGCAGTCCCCGGGTTACGTACAAGATAGGGACTGTAGGTTTGTTCTTAAGTTGAATTTGTATGTAAGTCGGAACTGGTACATATTGTAGGGGAAACTCTAGCCAAACATTTCTCCAGAGCTCAGTTTTATTCTCCCACATCTCACTTCCCTCAGTCCTTTATTCTCAAGCTGAGGTGTCTGCTGAGAAAAGCCGCTCCGCGTTTCCCTGGTCTGCTGGGGGGAAGCAGCTAGTGCAGGGTTGCCTCACCCCGTTTGTAAGTAGGGATCCGATGTAAGTCGGATCCATGTAACCCGGGGACTGCCTGTACTATAAGAGTTCTCAAATGGGGAATCATGATTCCACCCGGTGGTCGTGAGGTTATTACACCGAGAGTTGTAAGCTGTCATACTGCAACTCTTATTCCAGTTTGCCTCTAACATATATAATGATAAAGTGTTTTTAATTTATAAAGGGGGATTGCACTTAGGCTTGCTGCATGAAAGGATTCACCAGTACAAAAGTTTGTGAACCACTGATATATAGTCAAAAATATGTTTGTAGCATATAGTGCTAACTTGTTAGCTTCCTGAGACATATATTTTTCTTATAGATTTCTTATTTCCTTATGGCTTGATTATATGTTTATTATAATAGGTTACAATAGTTTATATTAAAGTAGCTTGGCTGTAACACAAAGGACCAACCTGCATGTTGAGCTAAGACAAAATTAGTATATCTGTGCCTGGGATTTTCAGCCGGATAACATAGTGGGCTTATATATGTCTGACCCCTTTCACCTAGACAAGAGAGTCACCATGCATGTATTTAGGACCTTTCACCTGGATAGGGTTGAGATAAAGCAATCTTTAATGGCATAGTGGCTTCCAAGTATTCCCCTCAAACTTAACAGGTACTCCACAACTTGGAAAAACCTGAAATAGGTTGAGACCAGACCGAATAACCAATTAGGACATAACTACGAAAGGGGCCAGAGTAACAAATTGATGTATATAATAAGTTACACTGATCTATAGTAAAAAAATATTCACCATTAATAAGGTGAGAAAATGCAATTATAGAGAAAGGGATACATCTACTGAATATTCATCACACATGACATCAGCATAAAGTTTTACAAAAGTGACATCCCAGCCTAGGGTCAGTCGGAGAAGGAGATGTAGTCCTTGGGAGATGCCAGAATGATGGCCCCTAGTGATGGTGGAGAAGATGATGGTAATGAGGAAGATGATGATTAATGCCTCATGTTATTCTACAAGGAATTGAGTGAATTTATGAAAGAGTAGATGTATATTCCGTATCTATCCTGTTAAGTTTGGGTGTTTGTGACTGTGCTAAATGTGTTAAAGTATATTTGTAAATATACAAGAATTCCTATAGCGTGAGTGTTGCAAACTATGCATATCAGGGTTCCCAACTATGGAATAATTTAAATACTGTGCCTGATCCTGGGACAAGAACCTATCAGTCCTCTAAGTGGTAACTGGAAGTTCTGAAGTAATTGATATAATTATACATAATCTAAAGATAACAGGTCTTAATTTTGCAACTTTCTCAAAGACAGCACGTTACTACTTAAGCCATTCTGGAGCATTATTTCAGTACTGATTTAAGCTCTCTGCTGAATCACAAGCTTGATCATATCCATTCCACAGGTGCATGTGTGCTGCATGCACTGTTGCCTGATATTTTTCCCTCAGCCCTATCCCTTTGACCAGCTCTCGCACTCTTTAGTGCTACATGCTTCTGTGCGTGGTGGTACCATTTGCCCTTCACCCTTTTTTGGTTCCTTACCTCTCCTCATGGTAGCTAGAACAACTCTTCACTTTGGCAAGGAGTTTTTCAGTGGTTTTATCTCTGTATCCTAGTTTTAATTTTAGCATAGTTTTAATATTTATAAATATAATGTAAATATTGTAAATAATATTAATAGAGATAGCTGGAACCCCTCTTTGATTGTTGAAGGACTCCCTTCATCCCTGAGACTAGCTTCAAACTTTATATCTTCTGTGCAAGACTGTGCCTGCGAGTGACCCATACTCCACCTGTGTGGAGTGTTTAGGAGGCTCACATAAGAAAGCGCTGTCAGCTTTAGCAGTTCTTTTAAGCAACATGTGAAGAAAGAGAGACAAGACTGAGGGCGTTACTAATAGAAGCTGCTCTTAAACCAGCTATGGAGCTAAGACTTGGATTCGGCACTGAGCACTTTGGTCTTGGTGCGAAGTGGTCCTCTGGTACCATGCATATCCTGGCATCGTTTGCCATCTCTAGTGCTGAGGAAAAAATATAAAAAAGCATTGCTCTGAGAGAGAGTGCTTACTGGTGCAGAAGAAAGGTGGGTAAGGGGAAGGCAATGGAGTTAAATTTTCATTGGGCCACATCGCCATCCCTAGTGCTGTGGTGGCTCTACATATGCCCTGCCCTGGGCTGCTTCCTCTCCCCCCTTTCCTAGGTTTTGGGCTTCACCTACCCCTTTTCACTCCCGTCTCCTTACTTAAAGCTCCAGCGCTCCCGTCAGGTGACCCCCTGCCCCTTTCCTCTTCCTCCCTCTTACGACGTCGGGTAAGGCCCATGTCACTCTGGACATCCTCCCCCTCCGCTGATTGGCAGCCTGCGGACACACTGTGCCTGCACTCACTCACTCGCTCACCGCTCCCCCTCCAGATCTGGCATGCCGCCTTACCTCTCTCCCTCCCACCGGTTTGGCGGCATCTGAGTATGCCGCGCATGCACGTACCCCCACTCACTGCCCTCCATACCGGGCCAGCGTGGGGGGGTTTAAAGTGCAGGGCTGTGGCGCTCCTTCACAGGCCAGCGTGGGGGGTTTTTAAAGTGTGGGGCCATGGTGCACCATCACAATCATCCTCCATGACTTCCTGTGTTCAGGCATGCTATATGCAAGCAAATATTCCACTGTCTGCCATCTTGAGTGCTCATTCCACGAGAGTTCAGGACTCTTCAGTAGCATTTCTGGCCCAAATTCCAATCCAAGACATTTGCAGGGCTGCAACATGAGCAACAGTTATGGAAGGCCAATAACTATTTGGAATTATCTCGGAACCTCCAATCTAAGAATTGAACTTGCTTGATCTTGTTTAACCTGTGATATCTGTTAAATCACAGCATGAAATAGTATAGCTTCAGTTCTATATTACAAAGAAAGGATAACACTTCTAATAGTTAGTTTTTATAGAAGATATGTTTACTTTTATTTAATAGTTAATATAATTTAACTCCCATGTACAGTGTCAGTAAAATATTTCCTTTGAATATGTGGCGGTGTGTTTTTTATTTTTTTGTGTGCTCTGAATTATTTTTCATACATTTCTAGTTTGGATTGAAATTATTGCTAAATGAGTGACATTTCTATTGACATCTGTTTCAATAGATTTTTGTCTAGTGACATTTCACTGAGATTTTTTTTCCTTTGTACATTTTAAAGCTCATGCCACAAACTGACATTTCGCCATTTGTGGCTTGAAGTGTTGCCTAACTCCTGATTTAGCTTGGCTTGTGTTTCCCATTTTTAGACCATGTCTTTGTGTCTTATGACTTCTTGCAGAAGTAACAGAGGGTTCACGTTTCATGTTTTAAAAAACTCCTCAAAATGAATCTTTAAATCACCTTTGCTCTCATCTGAAAGTACAAAGGGTGTATCCCATTTGGAGATTAAAAATGATTTTGAGTGGTTTGCTATAACTAGCTTGACTCTGGCTGATTTTTAGATCTCAGGTATTTTATAAATTCTAAAAGGTCTTAGCATCTTAAGTCTGATTACATTTGTAAAAGTGAAAATGGAAGGTTTTTGGCTTGAATTCCATGTTTACAAGTGACCTCAAAAACTCCTCCGTGTATGCTGACTGTGCCCATGCTCTCTGTGTATGGTCAGTGTCTATAGGACTACCGCCTCCTTTTTGTTATTTCCAGTCTTTATCTGTTAAACTGAGGTGAGAGTGTACCAGAGGATGGGGGAAATGAAAGGGAATTTGTATTTTGCTACTTCACTGTTCTAAATAGTAGAATAAGATGATTCTGAGTCAGAACAACTAAGGGCCAAATCTTACCTGCCTTTTAGAGTAAAGCTGTAGTGTGGAAATGTATATTGTACTGAAAACATGCAAAGGGGCTTTGAGAGAGATCCAAAATTAAAACCCACTAAAGGGTTTAAAACTCTGTGGGACTCATGCCTGCATAACACACATGGAGTTAGGGTTAACATTTTGGAGCTTGACTGTCACTAAGACTCTTTCTTCCTTCATACCCCATCATGTTATCCTTTCTCCAAAACAGTCTCCCATTCTTATTCTCTTCACCGTTCCTTCTTTGAAGAGAACATTTAACTTCTCCATTCACTTCAATGCTAATAAGTACAAAGTAGCTTCTGTATTCTTCATGAATGTAGCCCTGCTTCTCTTAGTATAGAATATTCCTTTTCTGCTAATGATTTCGGCATCCCTTCTGTGGAGTAACACATATTGGCACATTCTATATCTTACATAATGGTTAAGTAATTACTTTGTAAATGTCTGCATATTCTTTTCTCCTTTCTAGATTGATTCATGGAGGGCAGCTGTTAAATGGATTGGCAGGTCCAACTGTAATGAATGCTGCTCCATTTCTCTCCACTACCTGGTTTTCTCCGGATGAACGTGCTACTGCAACAGCTATTGCATCATTGCTTAATTATCTTGGTGCAGCATGTGCATTTTTAGTAGGACCTCTGGTGGTTCCATCTCCAAATGGTACATCTCATCTTCCACTTGCATCAGAAAGTAATTCTGAGCACATCAAGGACCGCATTGAGGCTGTGTTATATGCAGGTATCTTAAAACTAAATTACTTTTATTGTGTGTAAAGTGTGAGCTACCACCCTCCAGTGCAGTGGTTTTCAAATTTTGGGTAGTGGGCCTGCAACACTTTATGTGAGTATCTGTAGCCATGGACCCTCACAACCCCCATTGGCTGCGGTTTGCCGTTTCCAGCCAAGCAGAGCTACAGGAAGCGGTGACTTGGGCCACATAGCATCCCACAGCTTCCCTTGACTGGAAACAGCAAACTGCAACAAATAGGAGCTGGGAGGCTCTGTGGCTGTGGGTGCTTTGTCTAAGTGTTGTGGGCCCAGGCCGATCCACAAGGCAGTGTTTACCTAGGCAGGTCCACAAGCCAACTTTGAAAACCACTGCTCTAGTGGCTTGCTTGCAGATGATAAAACTGTTGATAGCTTAAAGAGCTTTTGTCCGGTTTCTCAAGTGGTACAATTCTGTGTTCAAGGGTAGTGGTTTTCAAACTCTGTTTCATGATCCAGCACAGGGTCACAGAATGTAAAGCACCAAGGATCCTGGTAGCCAGCTAAATCTCGGTCACAACCCACACTTTAAAAAACACTTGTCCGTACCTGATCTGACATTATGCTGCGCTCCAAAAGTGCCAGTAAGTCCAGCTCCTAGGCAGAGGAGCCCTGGGTTTCTGCGCGCTAGCCCCACCTTGAGCATGAACTCCACACGCCAATTGAATGGGTGAGATGGCTCACAGAGCCACTTGTGCACCTTTACCTAGAAGGTGGACCTGCTGCTGGCTGCTCTCCAGACGCAGTAGTCTATGGTTCCAGGACTGGTCAGAAGTCTGCGTTAGCATCTCTGCTACGCTGCTGACCAGGAAATGCCTGAGCTAAGCCCATGCCCCACTCCCTGCTCCAGCACTGAGCCCCTCCCCAAACCTGGAGCTACTTCCTGCACCACAAATGCCTAATTCCCGGTCCAGTGCCCTAACCCCTTGCTCATACCCAGAGCCTTTTCCTGTCCCCCAAACACAGCCTCACCCCAGAGCCTGTACCCTTAGCTAAGAGCCCTAAGCCTCTCCTGCCCTCCCCCATGCACTGCTTCAGTTTATAGCCCTCTTCAACAGTCCAAACCCCTCATCCCCTGATCAGTTGGGTTGAAGGCATCAGCAGTTTTCTTTAACCAGGAACAAAGTTTGAAAACCACTGTTATAGAAGAAGCTAAATTCTGTTCCCTTTGTCACACGTGTAGGGTAACCAATTGAGCTATGTCTCTGAATGCAGACACAGATCCATTCCAAATAGAGTATCTGGTCTAGCTTTTCATGTGTTCTGATTTCCCAGGAGAAATATCTTCCACTAGGACTTTGTGTTTTAATGCAGAACTTCAAAACTCTGCTTGTTTTGTTGAAAAAAACCCCTCTCCCTACCAATTCATGTTTCTCTTTAACAATGATAGTGGAAATACAACAATCTCTCTACATTTAATGTTTAACTTTTATGTTAAATCAGTACTCACTTAAGGGTACGTCTACACTAGTTCGTTAGTTCGAGCTAGGTAGGATAATGAGGGCAAGCGGAGTTGCAAATGAAGCCCGGGATTTAAATATCCCGGGCTTCATTTGCATGTTCCTGGGTGCCACCATTTTTAAATTCCCCTTAGTCCAAACTCCGTGCCCGCGGTTACACGCGGCACAGAGTAGGTAGTTCAAATTAAAGATCCTAATTTGAACTACCATTACTCCACGCGGAATGAGAAATAACGGTGGTTTGAATTAGGATCTTTAATTTGAACTACTCTATTCCGTGCCGCGTATAGCCATGGGCACGGAGTTCCGACTAAGGGGGATTTAAAAATGGCAGCACCCGGGAACATGCAAATGAAGCCTGGGATATTTAAATCCTGGGCTTAATTTGCAACTTCGCTTGCCCTCATTACCCAACCTAGCTCAAACTAACGAGCTAGTGTAGACGTACCCTTAGAGCTTAAATGTGTAAGTCTTTCAAAAGTGATTTGTTAAATAATTATTTAAGAATATAATTGTGGAATAAAATCACACTAGATTTTGCCGCCTTAACCAAAAAGTACTTAATACTGTTCTTTATAAATTTATTAATAGTTATCACTCAGAAGCAACAATTAACTGATAATAGTAATGTATGAAAATGAACACTGTAAAATATTTGCTTTATTTACCCATGCTTTTCCTTGTGATGGTTTCATCAGCACAGCTGGATAATTCAGTAGCTGCCCTAAGAAACTTACTCTAATCCTGTTCATGGCAAATTGTTTTCTTTAAAGACGTGGCAGAACCATTGATATATTGGCCATGGCTGCCCCATCAAAAGTGGCCATACCTCTCAATGAGACTCTTACGGGTCTGGTCAGAGCATTGTGGCTGATCCCATCCTAGCCTCTCCTCAAAGAAAGCAAAGAAAAAAAATTATGTACTGGCCAATGAGTCTGAATATCTGTACTCCTACCCTTCTGCTAGGTCTTTGGTGCTTACTGCGGCGCATGAGAGAGACAGATATGAGTAGTTATGTATGACTCCAGAGCAAAAGGACTTTAAGAAGCTAGACCTGTTCAGTAAGAAGATTTATTCAGTGAATGGGTTACAGTTTTGCATTCCAACAAACGTGTCTTTTTGGGAAGGTACAACTACAACTTTTGGGACTCTAGGGGAGTGTCTAGACTACAAGGTTTGTTCAACAAAAGTGGACTTTTGTTGTCAAAACTATACCTGCATCTACACTACTGCCGAGTTCTGTCAACATAATGTCCACAGAACTCAGCAGTTTTGTCGACGGAGGTAAGCCTCATTCTACAAGGAATAACACCTTTTGTCAACAGAGTTCTGTTGACAGAAGGTGTTATTGCATCTATGCTGTCCTTTGCGTCTACACTCCTCATGTCGACAGAGCGGCTTGCTTTGTTGACAGAACTGGATGTAGTCTAGATGCTCTTTGTCAACAGAAGCTTTGTTGACAGTATCTGTCAACAGAGCCTCTGTCGACAAAAGCCTGTAGTCTAGACGTACTCTAGTACACAAGCACACAATTCACAGGAAACACTGATTAGGATTACCACTGAAAGTCAAGCAGTCAGTCCAGGATCTTCTCTTGAAGGGTGCATCCCTGTTTTCAGAACAGACCAACCCACCCATTCCATTGTCTGAAAAACTCCAGAACTCCTGAACTGGAAAAGGTTTCTAGGAGCATCCCTCCTTCAGACTTATGAGTGGTATTGTCATGGGTGCAGAAATATTGTAGTGCATCTTCTGAATTTCCTGTGTGGGCAACATTTCATAAGGCCACTGTAAGTTTTTACTTTATTCAGCATACTTTAAACACACAGCTTGATTTTTCTGTTTGATTGCATATGTTATGTTAATGAGGTATTCTAGGTGGGTGAGATTTCTATTTTGAGGTATAACTCCTTTATACCACTCATGCAGTGAAAGGAAGATGGATTCAGATAGGGATGTAAGTGACTACTCGATCACTCGATAAGCATATGCTTCTTGGGTAATCTAGTAGTGACTCCCAACTAGTTGCTTCTCCTCTGTCCCCTCCCCTTCCCCCCGTCCCTTGCTGCCTTTATCAGAGAGAGGCAGCAAGGAGGAGCCAATGCCGGGGGAACCAACTTAAAAGCCAATTTTCCCCCAGCACCATCTCCACAGGGGGGCAGGGAAACTCCGTGAGTGGGGACTAAAGCAGTCTCCACTTGGCTGGGTCCCGACTTCTGCGCTTCTGCCTTTGAAATGTAGCAAGAGCCCTGCATGACCCTTGCTACATTTCAAAGGCAGAAGCACAACAGTCAGAACCAGGGCGAGCGAGGTCTGCCTGAGTCCCTGCTTGCCCAGGGTTCCCCATTGCTCTTCTTCCTTTTAAATCTAGTAAAAGCCATGGGCAGCTCTTACTACATTTAAAAGGTAGAGGTGCAGCCAGGATAGCGAGCGCTCCAACTTCCCCTTATCAACTAATTGAGTAGTTGATGGAAATTCCACTGACTTCTCGATTAGCTGATTAATTGAAATTTAACATCCCTAATCCAGGATATAATTTGCCCAGCAAAAAATTCCACTGGTTGTGGGGAAACTGTAAGCTAGTTAAAAGCTTGCAGAGTTGGCTTAAGACACTGTCACCCAGGACTGGATAGGAAAGGGACTGGGATGAGATCTTGTAGTCCACAGAATAAGAAAGCTGTAACTTGATCCCTAATGGTCCCATACCCACTCTTCTATATCCTGTGGAGCTCAGATATGGGAGAGAATCTGTCCCATACTGTGTCATACTGTGTAACAATAATGCTTAGCAACTATATAACTGTACTAGCTTGGGTCATTGAGGGGCTCAGTACAGGGGGTTATGGGTGTGAGGGGTGCAGGAGTCAGGGCAGGGCCTTGGGCCTTGCAGCTAATCGAGGAAGGGGGGAGGGGAAGGGGTTGGGAGTCTCCAAAAGCTGTCCCTGGACTGCACCTGCTCCCTCCAGCCATGTAATTGGTTGGGGGAAAGAGAGGCTCTAAGGGCTGGTTCCAGCCTGCCTCCTCTAGTCCTGTAGCTGATCTGCGACCTCTCCAGGGCCAGGTTATGGTTCCAGGCCCTGGCCTCTCGTCCGGGGGGGTCTGGACATGGTTCTTGGCCTCTCCTCAGGGAGTGAGCAGGTCTCCTGGGTGATGGTTGAGAGGTAGGAAACTCTCCCCCTGTTATTTGGGGCAGAGAGGCCACTTACCTGCTGTGTGTCCGCAGCTAACCAGTGACTTATTAGTGTGGCTCCCCACATTGGTCACTCTGAAGTATAGCTGTCCCCTGCGCTCGCTGTCCACAGTGGTCATTGTGAATAATGCGTCCCTCTTCTCTGCTTGTCCCTTTCCATGTTTTGGAAAACAGTCCCTTTCTCAGAGCTTCCTGTTTTTCTGGCACAGCCAAATCATTACCTTGCTTTTAGCTGCTATAAGAGGAAGCTGCATACCAAATTTGGTGTTCATAGCTCTTACCATTTAGGAGCAAATCTTGAACAGACTGACTTGCAGGCACATGGACTCACAGACACACTCTAACATAGGGGCACCTAAGAATGGAACTTGAGCCTCTTAACACCTATTTCTTTGGCATAACCATGATGAAGCTCTTGCTTTGAGAATTTGGATATAGTACAAGAGTTATTGACTTAGTATTGGTGACATGGCAAAAGCTTATTTTTCCAAAGAATATTTTGTGTACTGATGGATAAAGTTGTAAGTGTACATCTACTTTATAGCCTTTCTCTGAACCATTCCCTTTCCTGTCTCTGTTTAATTATAGTGAGAGTTTCTTGCATTGAGAGCTCACTGAATTATCATAGCATGCCTGAAATAGCAGGAAAGTTCATATCAAAATCAAGTTGTATTACCAGAATTGCATGGAGAAGTTTGCTTTGCTGTTGGCTCTAACCAAAGCTGTTAGCCATTCATTGAATATTCAAATAATATTGAAGATTATTTCCTTATTGCCTCGCAATTTAGTACAGGATTAGGGCTTTTCAAATCTAGATATACCTTTTCAAAAGCAGATATACCTTTCACCAAAAAAAAGTATACCTCTGAATATAAAACTTTCCTTTTCCCATTTAGAGCCTATCCAACCAGCAAAGTGCCCATTTCTCAGGCTGTGCAGGGGCATCTCTTTACGTCAATATTTACAGGTCATTGTGGCACAGTGCTCACATTGCTTCCATGAGGCATTAGAAATCCACGCTTCAGGAAAAGATATACAGCTCTGTACTCAGTGTAGCATTTCCTGCCCATTAGTTGGTTGATTGTTCTTGTTCTCCATTCATGTTTCAAGTGCTTTGGTGGATCTATCCAGTGTTGCTGAAAGAACTGTCAGGAGGAAGACATTTACTGTTGAGGCGCTCTTGTCTCTGACTGCAATTCCCTTGGCTCTTACTGTACATGACTTATATCTTCCTTTTTTCCATTACTTGCTCTTGCTCATTAATCTCGAATAATAAGCTGGTGAACTTGGCCTAGGCTTTTACTTTTCTTCTTTATCTATGGTATGGTATAATGAATGACTGTAGAGACAAAGGTAAACCTGTTAGTCTTAAGCTTCAGAGAGGTAGCCGAATTAGTCTGTAACTGGCAAAATTTTAAAACAAAAAGTCTTGCAACACCTTTGAGACTAACAAAACGTCGATGATATGGGTTTTTGTGGGCACAACCCACTTCTTCAGATGGAAGTGGGTTCTGCTCATGATGCCATCTACATATTTTGTTAGTCTCTAAGGTTCTGCAAGACTATTTGTTGTTTTTTAAGTTTTTCCTGTTGTTCTTAGGCCTCCTAGTGGGGACAGAACTGCATCTGCTTTGTGACGTGAGAATCTGATTCTGTTCTGCATTTCTAAACTTCAGATCAGTGTTTCCCAACTGGCGTTCCGTGGAAACCTGGGGTTCCGCAGACTATTGTCAGGGGTTCCGCAAGAAATCGTGGAATAAATAAATAAAAATTTTGAAATACCATGAACAATTCCAAATATCCCTGGAAATATTGCCAAGCAAACATTTTCATAGGTAGGGGTTCCTCGGGATATGAAAAATTATTCTAGGGGTTCCTCCATGGGAAAAAGGTTGGGAATCACTGCCTCAGATAGTGCTGCAATTGTGAGGCACAAAAGGCTAAGCTGATATGAGGGTCATTTATTACCTAATAGCAGTGACCCCTTTATTTTTGGCTAGATTTCAAATGAGTTCTGCCCTTTTTTATGTGTAAGGGCAGTGACCACAAGGCAGATTCATCAGAGTAGCAGGTGGAAGGTGGAAAAATACTAAAGGTTTCAGGGAAACACTTCAGAGACTACCAGGTTAATTGAATAATTTAAAAAATGACCTAAGCTTTACTTGGTCATGTTCTTTAGAGAAGTTGTCACTGGTGAAAAGGACCTTGAGGTAAATCTCAGCAGTTGCTCCAAATGAGAGTAGGCACTTGTAAAAGTATTGCACTGCTCTTGAAAATATTAAATCAACATACTTTACATTTTAAAAAGAGTAAATTTGTAGTTACAGTACGAATAGCTAAGTATTTTAGCCAGTCTCCAAATTTGTCTCTAATCAGACAATCTTTTGGATGTGTCCACAAATATTGGAAGTTTTTTTCCCTTAGTGGTACCCGTTAGGCTAGCCAGGGAACCCCCTGCAATGGCGCCGCTATATAAGTGCATATATACTGCTGCTGGACCTCCATCTCCTGAGTTCCTTCTTACCACCCATGATGGTTGTTGGAATGCTCTTGGCTTGGTTTTCAAGTCCACCCTCAGTTCATTTTGTAGATAGTTCTTGTTGGTGTTTGGTAGTTCTCAGTGTTTACAGTAGTTAGTAAGTAGTTAGCGTAGTCACAGTGGGAATTCTCACTTTGTCTCCCCTCCTGGGGGGGAGGAACGTCTGGGCTGCATGGCTTCAAGCCCTGTACTAAGTGCTTGAAACCTATGCCATGTGGCAATGCCTGTGCTTTCCGGGTCGGAGCTGTGGGGTTTTAAAAATGGCGCCCAAGATGGTAGCCGTCTTAAAAGGGCAGTCTCCTTTAAAAAATTTGTTTTTATTTTTTTGTTTTTGCTCGACAATTCTGTTCTGGGGAGCTTCCCTTCCCGCCCCCACGTGACAATTCTGGTGTGGCTCTTCGCATTTTTTCTGCCACTGTTTTGTCTCTCTCTGTTAAATGGGTTGGCAACCTCTGCCATAGGGCCAGCAGCCCTCAACACCAGACACTTTTGACGCGGCTTGGGACCTCGTAGAGCTGACATCGCTGCTGGCACTGCCCTTGTCAGCCTCCGATTACTCATCTGAGTTGGAGTGGATTTGGTGCAGTGGAGGGCCTTGTCTACTTGGTTCTGATCTCAGCACTACTTATATTATAGGCCCCTCTCCCAGCACCATAGTCCAACAGTGCAGCAGATATGGACCCCAGCAATGGCAGCAGCTCATGCAGTAGCCCTTCTGGACACCGTGGGCCTACCAACAGGCCCAGGGCCCTATACCTATGAGACCAGGCTCTACTGGCACCTGTTCCAGGGGCACTCCCTTGACCATGCCGCTTCTAAGGGTACTGGCATTGGAAAGCAGGCATAGCCCCCAGAAGCAGTCAGACCACCTTCAGAGGATGAGAGGGCTGCAAATTGGGGCAGCTCGAGACCCGTCACAATGGGTGGATAAGTGGCAGGAGCACTTGCCTATCAGGGACTTTTCCTCGTCATCTCCTGATTAGGCCCTAGCTGACCCTTCACTGCCCATGACTGCCATGGTCGTGAGGACTCACCAAGAGTTGGTCTGTAGGTTGGCGAGCAACAAGGGTGTCCAGGCCAAGGAGGCCACGGAGGATACAGACCTAATGATGTTGACATCCTCACAGTGGAGCCCTGGCCAGAGTCGTATTGGCCTCAAACAAGACAGTGGCTAAGATATGTAAGCCACTGTGACTGATCCCAGTATCCATCCCACCACGCCAGAAAGGGGTGGAGCAGCATTACTTTATCTCCTAGTCGGGGCATAAGCATCTTTATGCACCTTCTCCCCCTCCTCCCTCGGTTCCTCTTCAGGGATCCGTCTCATGAGTACCTTTTAAGACAGAAGGTGTCGTTGCTCCTGTAGCTTTGGGTGGTGGAATTGGTTCTAGAAGAGTTATGGGGAATGGGATTTACTCCATTATTTCCTTATCCCAAAATCCAAGGGAGGTCCCCACCCCATTCTGGCTCTCTGAGGCTTGAATGCCTTACTAAAAAAGATGAGGTTCAGAATGATAACACTGGCCTCCATTATCCCCTCTCTGGAAAGGGGGACTGGTAGAATCGTAGAATCACAGGCTACGTCTAGACTGCACTCCTTTTTCAACAGAGGCTTTTTAGACAGTATCTTTTGAAAAAGCCTCTGTCGAAAAAGAGCGTCTAGATTACATTATGCGGATCGAAAAATCAATCTGCTTTTTCAAAAAAGAGTGTCCAGACTGCCGGACGCTCTGTCGAAAAAAGAAGGCACCCGGAAGTGCTTCTGGCAGGGCATGGGGGCAGCCTTTATTTCCAGGTGCTGTTGCATGCCCTTTGCAGAGACGTGTGCTTAAAGGGATCCCCCTGGGCAGCCGTTGCTATACTCCTGCTTCTGGCTTGCCTACCTCCTAGAGGGAAACAAAGCTTTCTCTGGTTGCCCCGCTCTGGCTGCCCTGCTTCCTCTGCTTGCTCTGGTTGCCCTGCTTTCTCAGACAACAAAGCAGTTTATTTTCTGTTTTTTTTTTCTGCTTTTCACTCTTTTTGGCCATGGAGCCTGAGCTGCCCGTGGGCAGGCGATGGCCCCACACTGCAGCTTCTGCTGCATCTTCATGGCTCTGTCATGAAGCTCCTGCCCCATGTGGACAAGGACCACACTGAGGAGACCCTCCTCTGGGATGCAGGAGCTCTGTCCTTGCCCCCAAAATTTTTTGGGGACAGGCAGATTTGGAGGCACGAGACGAGTTCGGACTGGTGGGACCAGCTCATCATGCCGCTCTGGGACACTGGCTCTGCAACTTCCAGATGAGGAAGGCCACATTCCTGGAGCTGTATGCCTGGCTTGCCCCTGCTCTGGAACACCGGGACACCCACCTGCGGCCCGTCATCTCCCTGCAAAAGCGGGTCGCTAGCACTCTGTGGGACACCAGTTTGGCGTGGGGAGGTCTATCGTCGGGGCTACTTTGATGGAGGTAAGTCACTTTCAGGGGATAGGCCCTGCTGAGTGGGGGGGGGGGTTAAGAAAGGGGGACTACCAGGCTAGGGCAAGAGGGAGTGGGGGGATGGAGTGGCACTTGGAAGCCGCTCCTCAGCCACCCCTGCACTGATGCGGGGGAGGGGGGCATCCTGAGAAAGTATGGGGAGGGTTGGGGAGAGGAGGGTTCTCCTCCCAAGCTCTTAGGTAACTTGTCTAGCTCCCTGGTTTCTGTCTATTTGTCTCATGCTGCAGGTGGAGAGAGCCATCATTGCGGAACTGCTGAAGAGGCTCGTCCGTCTCGGGGACCTGGACAACATCATTGACGGGTTTGCCGCCCTTGGCTTCCCGAATTGCGGAGGAGCTCTCGATGGGACACACATCGCAATCCGCACACCGCCCCATCAAGCAGCCCAGTTTATAAACAGGAAGGGCTAATATTCCATGGTGCTGCAGGTCCTCGTCGACCACTGGGGATACTTTATGGACATTTGTGTTGGGTGGTCAGGGCGGGCACATGATGCCCGCATATTCCATAACTCCTACCTTTACTGAAGGTTGCAGGCAGGAACATTGTTTCCCCAGCAGCACCTCGGGGACGTGCAGATGCCGTTGTGCACAGTGGCCAAAGCAACCTACCCCCGATGCCGTGGCTCATGAAGCCCTACACCAGCCACCTGGATGCGAGCAAGGAGCTTTTCAACACGCATCTTAGCCAGGTTTGCATCCAGGTGGAATGCACCTTCGACCGTCTGAAAGGGAGGTGGTTCTTTGGGTGATGTCCCCATGGGTGCTCCACGTATGGTGTCAGGTTCATCCCAGCACCACAGATTGGAGCTTTTTCTAAGCAGTTGCTAGTTGGGCTGCACATGTGCAGCAGGTGTCTCACGCTGCCGGCAGTTTGACAGTTGAGTGCGGCCCGACCCTCTCCTCTCTGTTCCTCTTCTACCACCGGTAGACGGAGTTGTCCTGCTGCTTCAGGCACTTTTCTCCTCATAGATAAAACCTTCAACCTTTTGACCTCAATTCATCTTGGATCCTTGATACTTTATTACCACTTCAAAGGCAAACAAATCAAGCCAGGGAACACTCTGTTCCCTCACCGCTTCAGCGGCAATCGCTGCTCTCGGTCAGCTGGCTCAAAAAAAACCCCACACCTTCACAACCTGACACCCTCACATCAACAGGGAGTCAGCAGCTTCACTAACCTCCCCTGCCTCCAGCCCAACCGCCAACAGATGGAATATAATTGCATCACAAGGCTTTAAAAAGTGCGGTGGCTGCAGCGATCCTAGATGGACACAGCTGCTGTGTGAAATGCTTGGGGGAGGCACACAGTCCTCAGGAATGTGACCATTGTAAAACCCTGCCTGCAAGAGCGAGAGAGGACAGAGAGCTTAGGCTCCATGTGTCCCGTATGGAGAGGGCTTTATAGCCCCAGGCAAAGGCTGCGCAGGATCAAAGGACACAGATCCCGAAGCGCAAATCAGCCTCTTCAACACCGAAGGCACATCAAAGGAGCAGGATTTCCCCTGCCAGATGCCTGCCACCCTCTGTCCCCCAGAATGAATGGGAAGGACGTGGCAGCCTCAGATTCATCTGCCTGAGCACCTGCCAGATCTCTCCCCGCACCGGGAGAAACTCACAGGCAGCCTCCAGCATGGAAACAGGCACAGGCACATGCAGCACTGCATGAAGCAGCAGAGCTGGCTTCAAAGCTGCCCTGCAAACCCTCGGTGCCACCGCTCAACTTGGCACCGGCTAGAGAGGCGGTGCTGCCTACACAGCGGACATGCAAAGCCTCGGTGCCGCTGCTTAGTGCACCCACCTCTTCACTGCCTTCATTACAGTAGGACTTTAGCCTGCAGGCTAAGCATATGGGCTTTGAACAGATGCAGACTGCACGGGGCTTAGGGGAAACTATACCAAGCACAGATGACTCCCCTCCCCCGCCTACATCAAGGGAACAGTCCCCAGCACTGTACCCACCCTACTCACTACCAAAGCAGGGATGGGGTGCTCAACAGAGATCTGTGATGAGAGGAGTGCATTCTCCTCCCAGCAGGCATCCCTCACTTCATCTCTACAAGGGCATCACTACACCCCATGACCATATCACCCACAGTGGCACCCAAGCTGGTATTACCCACAGCCACATTATCAGCCACAGTGGGCACCTTTGGATTGCTGGGCTGCAGCACCCAAATACCACTCTACTGCCCCATCCTCAGGAAAAAGGCAACCACCAGTTTCGCCATCCCATGCTATGGTAGCCATACCCGACTCAGAGGAGGAGGGAGGCCAGTTAGCTGATGATCAGGATGACACTCAGCTGGCACAGTCACAAGATAGTCCCACTTCCCCTCCATAGGAAGCCATAGTCCCGGATGATGATCATATGATAGTGGATCTGAAACAATTCCAGGACCTTTTTAAGAGGGTTGCTACATGACAAGAAATAAAATGTCAGGAGGCTAAGCAGAAACAGCACGATCTCCTGAAGAATATCCACCCATTATCACAGGGCAGAATCGCATTGCCCATAGATGAAGCAATTATGGAGGTCTCTGGAGACATCTGGCAAACACTAGCATTGGCTCAACTGACCTGCAAAAGGCGGACAAGAAATATCTCATCCCACCTAAAGATCTAGATATCCCTTTCTCCCATCCTCAGCTAAACTCACTGGCCATCACTGCGGCAAGCCAACAGCCCCTCACCTTAGATCAAATAATGACAACAAAGAGCACAAGAGGCTAGACCAATTCAGAAAGATCTAGAAAGAAGCTGTCTACCACCCTGCAGCTTAGGATAGCCAATTACTCAGCACATCTGGTAAATCACAACTCTTACAGCTACTCCAAACTAGCAGACCTAATGGAGCATTTGCCTGATACTAAGAAGCCCATACTCAGGGCAGCCATACGTGAGAGCCACACAATTGCCCGTACAGCACCGCTGTCTGTGATTGATGTGGTGGACACAGCAGTGAGAACAATGGCTACAGCAGTCATGATGAGAAGAACATCATGGCTTCAGGCCATGGGGGTGCCAAAAGAGCTGTAGTCCAAAGATAGAAGATCTCCCCTTCAACGAGCACAAACTCATCCAGCAACACAGATAAGATTCAGCACAACAGCAAAAACACGCACACCACCTTGCGTGCTCTGGGAATGTACACACAACTGTACAGGTGCAGGTGCTACACCCCCTAAAATAAAAGCAGAGACTTCTACTACAGCCGTACTCAATACAAACCAAATGAGTGCAGTCACACCAGGCAGTGCACCCAGAGAACATCAGCACAATCAGCATGGACCACTTTCAGTTTTCAGTTCTTCCATTTGGGCTCTCTGCAGCCCCCAGTGTTTTCACAGAATTTATGGCAGTCATGGCAGCCTTTCTCAGGACGTGCAGAGTTCAGGTCTTTCCATAGATGGACAACTGGTTGATTGGGGCACGTTCAGGACCCACATACTTCAGCTTATAGACTTAGTCAAGCATTCTTTTACTCAACTATGTCTTTTAATAAATGAGAAATCAACCCTTGTTTCCACACAGACTGTCGAGTTTGTAGGGGCCCGTTTGCACTCCACAAGAGTTATGGCCTCCTTTCCAGGGTCCAGGGTTTGTGGCCATACAGGAGATCATCACAGAGCTGAAGGTGTCACCCCTCACAATGGCCAGAAATTGTATGAGGCTGTTAGGCCACGTGGCAGTGTGTATGTTTGTGGTGCAGCACGCCAGGTTACGCCTCCACCCCTACAGGCATGGCTAGCATTTGTGCACAACCCAGCAGAATTTCTGTCATAGCCTGAGAAGCTGTCACAGGGAGGGACCAAGCAGGCAGAGCAGAGGGGGATGAGAAGTCAGGGAATACTCTGCAACCTTCCCTCTATTGTGTCTGTCTGAACAAACATGGCTGGCTCTCTATGAGTGGGGAAGTGCTCTGTTTAAGGACACAGCTCCTTTGCCCAGTTCCTGGTTCTAGCTGCCTGGGACAGACAGCTCACCCCTGGGGAAGTGCACAGCACGGGCGGAAGGCAACTGGGGAGGGTTGGAGATGTTGCGAGGGGTAAGCCCAGTCACCTTCCCTTCCCATGCAGCATCCTGCGACACAGCCAGTCTGCCCCGTCGGGCTGCGGCCATCAACTCTGCGGTTCATCTCCCGCGGGCTATACACATGCGTGGGTTATTTCAGACTTTTTGTACACAGGCAGGAAAAACTGCGGGTTATGCACAGGGTTTATATATACTAATTTACGGTAGTCTATGTGGGCATCCCCTTCACTGGACAGAGCCCATCAGTGCAGCTGGTCACAGATGCCTCAGACACAGGTTGGGGGGCACACCTCTTGGATCTATAGACTCAAGGTATGTGGTTGCAGGCAGAATGGTTGCTTCACATAAATGCTTCACATAAGGGCAATTCGCCTAGCTTGTCAGGTGTTTCTACCTCATCTAAGAAACAGGTGTGTTTCAGTACTGACAGACAATACAGTAGCTATATTTTATAGGGACAGACAGGATGTAGCCCATTCTTCTCTCCTGTGTTAGGAAGCCCTTTCCCTATGGCTGTGTCTACACTGGCATGAATTTCTGGAAATGCTTAAAACGGAATACTATTCCATTTTCAGTTTTTCCGGAAAAGGAGCGTCTACATTGGCAGGCTGCTTTTCCGGAAAAGCCCTTTTTCCGGAAAAGCGTCTGTGGCCAATGTAGACGCACTTTTCCGGAAACGAGCCCCGATCGCCATTTTTGCGATCGGGGCTTTTTTCCGGAAAAGACTACTGGGCTGTCTACACTGGCCCTTTTCCAGAACAGTGTTCTGGAATAAGGACTTATGCCCGAGCAGGAGCAGAATAGTTTTTCCGGAATAGCGGCTGATTTTGTACAGTAGAGCGTCGTTGCTTTTCCGGAAATTCAAGGGCCAGTGTAGACAGCTCGCAGCTTATTCCGGAAAAGCGGCTGATTTTCCGGAATAAGTGGCCCAGTGTAGACACAGCCTATGTGAGTTCGCTCATGAGATTCACCTAGAGGCTGCATAACTTCCAGGAACCCACAACATCCTGGAGGACTGGCTCAGCAGTCCTTGAAGGTACATGAGTGGTCCCTCAGGGGACATGGCCCGGGACATTTTCCACAGGTGGGGCTGTTCTTATCTAGACCTGTTGGCCACACATAGCAACATGAAGTGTCAGGAATTCTACTCCTACCTGAGTAACAACCCAGGGTTACTGGGGGATGCGATCCACACAGAGTGGCCTTCCTAGTTCCTCTACACAATCCCCCCCACTTTCCGTTGATACAGAAGGTTTCACTCAGATAGCAGAGGTAGAAGGCCTTAATGATTTTGGTGGCAAAAGCATGGCCCCACCATGTGGACAAGGGGGATCCAGTGGATATAGTATACTTAGATTTCCAGAAAGCCTTTGACAAGATCCCTCACCAAAGACTCTTAAGTAAATTAAGATGTAATGGGATAAGAGGGAAGATCCTTTAATGGACTGAGAACTGGTTAAAAGACAGTAAACAAAGGGTAGGAATAAATGGTAAATTTTCAGAATGGAGAGGGGTAACTAGTGGTGTTCCCCAAGGGTCAGTCCTAGCACCAATCCTATTGGCAGTAAAGTACAGCAGCTTAGAACTTACTGTTTATATAACCTGAAGGCAATGGGTTTAAGTAAAGTGTCCTTCACCATCACAGACAATCCATTTATGATGAAACTGCAGTAAGAAAAGGAAACATGACTTCATCCAGAGTGAATCGTGTAATATTTGATGCTGGAGAACAAAATGGTCAGATCTACAGTTGGCAAAGTACCTTCTCTATATTGACTTAAACAGCATTTAGAGAGGAGGAAGCTAAAACAATCCAATGCCCAGCACTACTAGATTTCTAGGTAATACTGGTGAATTATTTCATTTTAATAAGATCCCTGGTACTCCTCTAAGAGGATATAATCCATTGCTTTAGGATTGTCTATACAGCACTAAGAATCCTGTTTAAGAGTTTAGGAAAACTAACATATTAGGGTTAAGCCTGTAGAAGGGAGACTACTGTGTAAATTGTAAATGAATATATATATCAAATTGGCTGGGGATCGTTAAACAACCGTGGCTTTCTCTCAAAAAATCTGCTCATGAGACTTGCTGAGTGTCTACTAAAGATTCAGGATGAAGTTGCCAGGCTGAAATTTCTGACAGACATACTGCTATTGAGTAAAAGCAGCATCTATAAACATCTGTTTCTTCATTTCTCTCCCATTGTATCCGGTCTCTCATTGGGGCACGACTGTCTGTGCTTTCTTTTTTATGCTGTAAATCTGTCTGTTGCCACAGTAACACACTCTGAGTGTGCTGTTACTTGACTCCCCTTTTGCTGAAACCTTTTTTCATGCCTTCATCTCTCTCTGCTGTGATTATTGTTATTCATTACTCGAGGGCTTCCCCACATCATAAGAACAGCCATACTGGGTCAAACCAAAGGACCATCCTGTCTGCCGAAAGTGGCCAATACCAGATGCCCCAGAGGGAGGGATCACAACAGGTAATCCTCAGTAATCCCTCCCCTGTTACCCACCTCCAGAGAAACAGTGGCTAGGAATACCATTTCTAACCATCCTGGCTAGTCATTGATGGACCTAACCTCCATGAATCTATCTAGCTCTTTTTTTAACCCTGTTAAAGTTCTAGCCTTCACCGTAACCTCTGGAAAGGAGTTCCACAGGTTGACTGTGCGCAGAGTGGAAAAAAACCTTGCTTTTGTTTGTTTTAAACCTGCTGCCTATTAATTTCATTTGGTGACCCCTAGTTCTTTTATTGTGGGAACAAGTAAATAACTTTTCCTTATTCACTTTTTTCATACCATTCATGATTTTATAGACCTCAATTATATCCCCCTGTGGTCTTTTCTTTTCTAAGCTGAAAAGTCCAAGTCTTTTTAATTTCTCTTCATATGGAACCCGTTCCAAACCCCTAATAATTTTTGTTGCCCTTTTCTGAATCTTTTCCAGTGTCACTATATCTTTTTTGAGATGAGAGAACCACATTTGTACACAGTGTTCAAGATGTGGGCATACCATGGTTTTATATAGAGGCATTACAATATTTTCTGTCTTATTCTCTATCCCTTTTTAATGACTTCTGACATTCTATTTGCTTTTTTGAGTGCCGCTGCACACTGAGTGGATGATTTCAGAGCACTATCCACAATGACTCCAAGATCTCTCTCGTGAGTGGTTGTAGCGAAATTAGTCCCCATCATATTGTGTATATATAGCTGGGATTATTGTTTCCAATGTGCATTACTTTACATTTATCAACATTCAATTTCATTTGCCATTTTGTTGCCCAGTCACTTCGTTTGTTGAGATCTTTTTGAAGCTCTTCACAGTCTACTTTGGTCTTAACTATCTTGAGCAGTTTGGTCTCATCTGCAAATTTTGCCACCTCACTGTTTATTCCTTTCTCTAAATCCTTTATAAATAAGTTGAATAGGATAGGTCCCAGGACAGACACTTGGGAGACCCCACTAGTTACCTCTTTCCACTCGGAAAACTTATTTATTCCTATCATTTGTTTTCTGTCTTTTAACCAGTTATCAGTCCATGAAAGGATCTTCCTTCTTATCCCATGACAACTTACTTTACTTAACAACCTTTGGTGAGAGATCTTGCCAAAGACTTTCTGGAAATCTAAGTATACTGTATCCACTGGATCCCCCTTGTCCACATGTTTGTTGACTCCCTCAAAGAACTCTAATAGATTAGTAAGGCACGATTTCCCTTTGCAGAAACCATGTTGATTTCCCCCAACAAATTATGATGATTTTCCATGTGTCTGACAATTTTATTTTTCACTATAGTTTCCGCTAATTTGCCCGGTACTGATGTTAGACTTACCAGTCTTTAATTGCCATGATCACCTCTAGCACTCTTTTTAAATATTGGTGTCACGTTAGCTATCTTCCAGTTATTAGGTACGGAAGCTGATTTAAAGGATAGGTTACAAACCACAGTTAATAGTTCCACAATTTCCCATTTGAGCTCTTTCAGAACTCCTGGGTGAATGCCGTCTGGTCCTGGTGATTTGTTACTGTTAAGTTTATCAATTTGTTCCAAAACCTTCTGTAATGGCACCTTAATCTGGGACAATTCCTCAGATTTGTCACCTAAAAAGAATTGCCCAGGTTTGGGAATCTCCCCAATAGCCTCAACCATTAAGACTGAAGGAAAGAAGTCATTTAGCTTTTCTGCTATGACTTTATCATCTTTGAGTGCTTCTTTAGCATCTGAATCGTCCAAAGGCCCACTGGTTGTTTAGCTATAGACAACCACCTAACCTCAAGATGATTCTTACCAACCACCACAGGACATACCACACTAATACCAACCCTGGTACCTTCCCTTGCAACAAACCCCGTTGCCAGCTTTGTCCACATATTCATTCTGCTGATACCATTATTGGACCTAACCAAGTGAGTTATAAGTTCAAGAACACATATTCCTGCGCATCCAGAAATATAATCTATGCTATCATGTGCCGAAAGTGTCCGTCTGCTATGTACATTGGACAAACATCTCAGACACTTCGCCAAAGGATTAATGCCCACAAAACAGATATCAGACAAGATCACAAAGAGAAAACAGTTTCTTGCCACTTTAACCAGAAAGGACACTCTCTAAATGACTTAGCCACCTGCATTCTGCTACAAAGACCTTTTACATCTGCACTTGAAAGGGAATCCTCTGAACTGTCATTCATGTTAAAATTCGACACTTGCCAACAAGGACTTAACAAGAATTTGAACTATCTCACCCATTACCAAGACAGTTTCCCCAATTATCACCTGTAATACCATTAACTCACAAACATCCCACTCTCCCTACCTTTAATATCATCAATTCACAGACACTTACCTTCCTTCCTCCCCTTCCCCCCTTCCCCCGCATCCCCCTTCTGTTCTGCAATGTGATTTGTCCTTTTCATATTTGTTCATTTTTTTAATTGTATCCTTTGGTATATATGGTTGTGACTACTTTCTTCCACTATTTGATCTGAGGAAGTGGGTCTGGCCCACGAAAGCTCATCATCTAATAAACCATCTTGTTAGTCTTTAAAGTGCTACATTGTCCTGCATTTTGGTTGTTTAGCTGGCTTCCTGCTTCTGATGTACTTAAACATTTTACTATTGCTTTTTGAGTTTTTTGCTATCTGTTCTTCAAACTCCTTTTTGGCTTTTCTTATTGTATTTTTGCACTTAATTTGACAAAGATTATGGTCCTTTCTGTTTTCCTCACTAGGATTTGACTTCCACTTTTTAAAATATCTTTTTATCTGTCACTGCTTCTTTTACTTGGTTGTTAAGCCACAGTGGCATTTTTTGGTCCCCTAATGTGTTTTTTAATTTGGGGTGTACATATAAGTTGGGCCTCTGTTATGGTGTCTTTGAAAAGTTTCCATGCAGCTTTCAGAGATTTTCCTTTTTTCACTATACCTTTTAATTCCTATTTAACTAACTTCCTCATTGTTGTGTAGTTCCCCTTTCTAAAATTAAATGCCACAGTGTTGGGCTGCTGAGGTGTTTTGCCCCCACAGGGATGTTAAATTTTATTATATTATGGTCACTATTTCCAAGTGGTTTAGTTATATTTACCTCTTGAACCAGATCCTGCGCTCCACTTAGGACTAAATCAAGAATTGCCTCTCCCCTTCTGGGTTCCAGAATCAGCTGATCCAAGAAGCAGTCATTTAAGATACCATGAAATTTTATTTCTGCATCCAGTCCTGAGGTGATGTTTACCCAAGTCAGTATGGGGATAGTTGAAATCCCCCACTATTATTGAGTTTTTTAATTTGATAGCCTCTCTAATCTCCCTTATCATTTCATAGTCACTGTCATTGTCCTGACTAGGTGGTCGATAATATATCCCTACTGCTATATTCTTATTATTGGAGCATGGAATTACTATCCGTACAGATTCTGTAGAATACTTTGACTCTTTTAAGATTTTTACTTAATTTGATTCTGCATTTTCTTTCACGTATAATGCCGCTCCCTCACCAGCATGACCTGTTGTATCCTTCTGATATACAGGCAGTCCCCGGGTTACATGGATCCGACTTACATCGGATCCCTACTTACAAACGGCATGAGGTAACCCCGCACTAGCTGCTTCCCCCCAGCAGACCGGAGAGACACGAAGCTAGCGCCCTCTCCCCCCCAGCAGACCAGGGAGGCGCGGAGCGGCTTTTCTCAACAGACACCTCAGCTTGAGAATAAAGGACTGAGGGAAGTGAGGTGTGGGAGAATAAAACTGAGCTCTGGAGAAATGTTTGGCTAGAGTTTCCCCTACAATATGTACCAGTTCCGACTTACATACAAATTCAACTTAAGAACAAACCTACAGTCCCTATCTTGTACGTAACCCGGGGACTGCCTGTATTTTGTACCCTGGTATAACTGTGTCTTTGATTATCATTCTACCAAGTTTCCATGATGCCTATTATATCAATATTCTCCTTTAAAACTAGGCACTCTAGTTCACCCATGTTACTATTTAGACTTCTAGCATTTGTGTATAAGCACTTTAATAATTTGTCACTATTTATCTGTCTGCCATTTCTTGATGTGTTAGACTCTCATTTTGATTGTGTCTCATCTGATCTGACCCATACTTCCATCTTCTACTCCTGACTGAAACATAGAGCATCTCTGTTAATAGAGCCTCTCCTAATATATGTCTAGTATGTACTTCTACCACCTAGTATGTACTTCTACCTGGCTTTTCTCACAATGAAAAGTAACCTCATCATTGCTCTCATGCCTTCAGAATTATCCAATAGTAAGTCCAGTTTGATATTATTCTTGGAGCTCTGTGTGGATACACAATTGATATCCACATCTGCAAAAATGATCTATACATATCTGCATTCACATCCGTGGACGTGGATATCTGGATACATAGTGGATATTTGCAAGACTCTAGATATGAAATTCATGCTGCATCTGTTATGCTTATAAGAAACACATAGGATCTTTTTAGAGGAGAAGGCAATATTGTTTATTGAGAATTCAGACAGACACACCAGTCCTTCAAACATTGTTATAGTTATCAGTTTGTTGCTCACATTATCCTCGGGGCCATTGAGGCTGAGATAAAGGGAGGAGCTGGGCTTTGTCGGTTCAGACTGCTGCTCCAGATCTTGGTAGGATAGAACCAAAGCTTCATGGCAAGGCACGGCATCTTTTATAAGAATCCCTTATGTAAACTTATGGATTTTGCTGCATTATATTGTAATTAGTCACTTTGCTGCATACGTTTATTTGGAGATTGTTTTTATTATTGTTTAGTATTTGTCTGCTGATGATATTTTGGGGTGTTGTCCCACTTTTGGTTTTAACAGAATTTCTTATTATCACACATTGTGAGTGCTTGCTTCTAACTTTAGGTTCCTCAAACTGGCCCTCAGTCATCAAATACAGTGGGTACATAAACACTCAGATTCCTTACTTATACTTACAGGAATTGCTTAGTGCAAAACATTTTAAGATTAAAAATAACGATTACAGTTTTTTCCATAATTCAAAAAACATTTGTACCCTCTTAAATTAAAGACCAGTCCTAAAGGTAAAGGGGTGACCATAGTGATTCAAGAGGACTATTCTGGTCTGTTCCTGCCGTAACATCAGTGGCCGTCAAAAGCAGCCTGTTGAATGCATCTTTACAAACAGCAGTTAGCTGTTTCTTCATGCTAGTTAGAAAGGGTGGCTGTTAGGGTACACTGAAGCACATTACATTGTGTAAAGCTACATTTCAGTTACATGGCTACACATCCATATCCTCAAAAAATGAGCTACGGAGAACTGAAGATTTGCAGGGGTCTAATTATCATCCTTGTGCTTAAAACCACAGACAGACCTTTTCAGTCTCTTCATTAGCCTCCCCTCTCACAATACAGCATGGATTGTGTCCTCTAGAAGTACCTGGGATCTTATTCGTAAAAAATGATTCACCAGTATAACCTGAAAATATTGCCGAGAAATTGAGTAGTCTCTTCAGGAAGTGTTATAAGTATTGATACACAAGCTTTTATCTCTGCAACTCTTGCCATTGCAAATGAACTGTGCCTGTATCTATCTAGGTAATTGACTCTCAATCTTACTTGAAAATATATTCCCTTAATTTCTCTTCCTATTGTTTTAGATCTATAGTTTTATTATTGTATGAAAGAGGCGAGATAAATAATTTTAGCATATTAAAATAAGTTCTCTCTGCTACAATCCATCACACTGTTATGTCTTACTGTGGTTTTTCTTAATTGTCTCATAGAATTTGGAATGGTCTCCCTGATATTTGCTGCAGCACTAGCCTACTTCCCATCACGCCCTCCATTTCCTCCCAGTGTGGCTGCAGCTAGTCAACGGCTGAGCTATAGGAGAAGTTTTTGTAGGCTATTAAGGTAGGTGCTCCTGGAAACAGCTTGCGTTTACAGTTCAAGGCAAATTCAGCTTTTTTTAAACCTAAATTTAAAAAAGCAAAACAGACTATGCGCTATAATCTTCTCACTGAAGAACAAATAAGTTAATTTGCAATGCTTTGTAACCAAATTAAATATTCATATGTAGATATGAAAGAACACTTAAATGTTAAAAAATAAAGTCTTTAAATATTAACCATGTTCAGAATATCGCAAATGTGTCAGAGCCCCTCAGTATCATTACTGCTATGGTCAGTTAAGACAACCTCTAAGTCAGTGGTGGGGAACTTTTCTTGGGTCAGGGATCACTGACCCACAGAAAAATCAGTAGGAGCCCATGTGAGAAGGAGAAGAAAAAATCCTCAGTTGTGGTCCCCAATTAACAAACAGGAAAAAAGACACCTTTCCTCAGCCCCTTTAAGCTCCATCCCCACAGGGGGGGAAAGGTGCCAAGGCTTAGCGCTTACCCCCAAAGCTGGATTAAGTCTTCTGTCTCAGCTCCCAGGGGAACATAAGTATCTCTGCAGGGCTCTGCGCACTGCAGGGCAGGGCTCCTTGGAGGCACCACCCCCATATCGCTCCCATTAGTTGCAATTCCCAGCCAATGGGAGTGACAGAGGGCAGCGCTTGCAGGGACCACTTCTCTGCAGTGTGCAGAGATTCTTCCTGCCCCCTTCCAGGCAGATCCCAGGGGCCCAGTCCAGCCCCAGTTTGCCTAGATTGGGTCCCCAAATTTTGTCGTCCTCTCTTCTCTTCCTGCCACCCAGCATCGTGAGCCAACTGGCGCTGGCACTCTAGCCACAGTGCCCCTTATGTGGCTGGAATGCCAGCATCAGCTCGTGTCACTGAGAGAGGGAAGGCAAGCCTCGAGCCTCATGAACTGGATCAAGGCAAACCATGGTCTGGGTCATAAATTCCATACCTCTGCTCTAAATAATAATTTTGTTGCACTGAATACAAGATGATTAAAGGGGTGTGTGCTGTAAAGTGGTGAAGTAATTAATTGAACACTGTGAATAACTGACCATTAAATTGCTTTTTTCATTTTCTTAATCTATTAACATTGCAGATTGCTCTTTGTTGGAATAACTTGGGGTCCAGTTTCTCGTTCACATGTGAGCCCCACAGTCCATGGGGGTAAATGTGCAAATGCACCTAAGGCAGATTTTAGCCCATCTGAGTCCTGTTAATTGCATGTGGTGTTAAAGTGAAAAATGGGGGAATGAAAAATAAGTCATATTGCTGGGCAAGGTCTCAGATCAAACATTTATGTTTTTTTAACTTTGCTATAAAGAAAATGTGCAAATAGTGCTATTACTGGTGTTTTCAGAACCCCTAACGGGCAAATTAACTATTTCATTCCAGGTGGCATAAGGAATAAATCAACAACAACTCAGCAATTCTGTCTGATTGAGGAGTAATGCAAATAAGCATGCTTTTGTCTGACACTGTAGTAAATTAGATTTAAGCACACATGGACATAAGCAATATGTTTAGAACATCCTAGATATTTACCTAAAATCTGGAACGGTATTGAGTAATTATTAGCAAGTTTGCAGTGACCAGTTGCTCACTCACTGGGAAGAAAAATGTCAGGAAAAATGTGTCTCAAAGTGACTTCAGAGGTCTTCTTCAAAGTACATTCCATTAACTAATCATTTATAAATAAAACACATAGGTCATAATGACCGCTGCTGGATCATCCCTTTTTTGAATAATCTTGTACTATCACAGGCATCTAGACTCAAGATTTTCCAGCTACCAAGGTTTTCAGACAGATTAGTAGAAACTAGCTACTGTTGAGTTTGCTTCTGAAAACCTATTTCCAAATTAGACTTTAATTATGTGGTGTTCTGTTTTACTGATTTATGGTGGATGAATGCAAGTAATATGGTTGCAATTAGTTTAGTCACATTCTGGGGTATACTCACCCCTCAAATCCAAGGCAATAGTGCTTCCTTTCTCCCACATTTTATCTGTCCTGTGTATTTAAACTGCAAGCTCTTCAGGGCAGGGACTATTTCTTTTTATATACTCATAGCACCTAACACAATGGCATCCTGATATCAATTGGGTCCTCTTGGAGCTGCTTGAATATAAATAAAAAGTATGCTTAAAGGCCAGAATCCCATAACTGATGCATGTAGAGTTGGTTGACTTCAGTAGAGCTCTGCTTATGCAGCAATCTGTCACCATGATCTCAGTAGCAGGAATGCAATCAGTGTGTAAAAGGAACTATCTGGGGCTTGGAATATTTGTGAAGTGTTTTTAACTAAGCAATTATGAGAGAGCAATTAAATTCATACTTGTAATACATTCTTTGCCTTCTTTATTTGTATTTAAAGCCATCAAAATTATTCTTCTCTTGTTCTTAGGGAAATAATTTCTGATCAGAAATGCTCAATTTCTGCTATTTGAAACCTAGCTAAGGCTATGTCCACACTGTAGTTAGACACCCATAGTTGGCCTGTGTCAGCTAACTCTGGCTCAGACTAAGGGGCTATTGAATTGCAGTGTAGATCTTAAAACTGAGCTACAGCCCAAGACCACATGTATTGGGCTACACTGCTATTAAATCAGTGGTCCCCAACCTTTTGAGGTTGTCGGGCACCAGGGGGCGTGGCCGTTTGCCTGCCGGGCGCCAGGGGGCGGGGACACTTGCGCGCCCGGGGGCGGGCCCCCCCATAGCTGCGCGCCCGGGGCCGGCGCTCCCCTCCGCCCCCTCCCGCCGAGTGCCGCGCGCCCGGCGCTCCCCCCGCAAGCACCCGTGCGCCATGTGCCCGGGGCCAGGCCAGCCCCGAGCACCTGGCGGGCGCATTGAAATGCCCCTGCGGGCACCGTGTTGGAGACCACGGTATTAAATAAACCCTTAGCCTGAGCCCCAAAAGCACAAGTCAGCTGACACAGGGCAGCTGCAAGTTTTTAATTGCAGTGTAGACATACTCAGTTACCAGAAAGTGCAGGGCAAGTTAATCACCAAAGTATGTCCTTTTGGGAGAAGGTTGGCAGTGGGGGAGGAGAAGCATTGGTGAATTAATCTGTAGTGTGACCGACTTGCGGTATTAAAAAGTAGTTCTCATGAGGGCACTGAGCATACTTATTAATGCTGCATTATGGAGCCTAAACTGCTGTTAGGAGAGATCTTGCCTGAGGGATGAGTTGTAAAAACGTTGCTGTCAAATAAAACCCCAAACTACAACTGACTTGGCAGGTGAAATATAAAATTTCTGTTGACAGTACTCCATTTGGCCACCTTATAACTAATTGGTATTCACAGTACAGTAAACACTAGATCTGGGATATTTGTAGAGTCAGCTGGTGAACTGCAAAACTCTGAATTACCAAGTCACTAAACTTTTCTTTAAAAAAATCTTGCAGTTAACTATTTAACATATCTCCATCAAGACTCAGGATTGTCTATTGCCTTTAAATAAAACATTGCCTCTTCCTTCCCTTATACATTCTTCCATGCTATCCCATCCACAAAGCACACTCGTTTCCTTTGTACACCAATCACCATTTCATCATTCAATAAACGCTTCTCTTGGGGAACCTTTCAGCAATAATCAAAGAAATGGGATTTATAAAAGAATGGAATCTGCTGTGCTCTGAGAGATCCATCATTGGACATCTAAACTGTTGCTTGTCTAATCTACATGTTATAATCTTTGAGACTGGGACTATTTCTTCTGAAAGTGCTGTGTAAATTACTTAATTGATGAGCCCAGGAAAATCCTGACACCCTAGATTACAATTTTAATGTCTGTGTTTTGAGATTGCTTTCATATGTTACTGATATGCACTGCTGTAGTTGATAAATGTATGCCTGTGGGCTAACTCACAAGTACATACACCAAAAAACACATCAGCCATGAATTTGTATTTTTTTTTCTTCTTCAGGGCTTCAGTTTTATTTCTTCAAAATAAAACTGTTTAGCTTAAGTTCAACATTTCAGTCATGACTTTTACCCCGATCTGGTATCAACTTCAGGAGCCTGTGTATCTTTATAGGTCTTATAGTCCACCTACTTGGTTCTCCTTTGTAACCTGCTTTCTGCAGATTACCTGGGAGTCGCACATGATCTAGCTTCCTTCCCCTAACATGAGGACTCCTCCTGGAGCCTACCTAAACCCCGAAGCCCTCAATAATAACTGAGTTGCTTGCTGACTTTTATGGAGACAACCTGATCTTCAATTTATCACCTGATCCCAGTCTCTCATCATCAGCTGGGAGGCATAGTTTTACAAGGCATCTCCATCAAGAAAGGAGGCCACTGAATAAGCTTGGTGCTAAATAGACATTGTCAAGATTATTGCCAGGAAGCTGATTGTTCAGATGGGAGCCCTGTCAAAATCAGTCTTATGGGTTCTCATAGTGTGCAATAGCTTTTTCTGTGTGGTTTTTTTTAAAAGCTGATACATATTTCCGCAGAATATTTTAATAAAAAAGGTTTATGCTAACTTAGGCGCATATGTAAAATGCTGGGAAATAGTGTGGTTGATGCAGAGGTTGATAGTGTGACAGGCAGCAATATGCTTGCTTTTTCTGTAAAAATTTTCAAATTGTGCAATTGCAAAGATAAATATGCATGACCATATTCTCAGCTATGTTCACCTGTGCTTTACTGTGTAATGCCGGGGCTTCTGAAAACATGGCGACTCCCCAGTTGTCAGTTAAAATAGCCCAAAGCCTGCAGTAACTAATATTGGCTATTTATAGCCAGTATTTGTCTCCAAGGAAACAAAATGGCAGCTAAAGAAATTAAGGAGAAAATTCCCCCCCCCCCCTTTGCTCCTTGTAATAATCTGTTAGATACATGAAAACTCTCTTCTCTTTTCCAAACTAAACAAACCCATTTTTTTTCCAGTCTTCCCTCTGAGGATGTTAAAATGTGATTATCTGGCTAATCGTATAGCCGATACAATTTGTATCAACTATATATGATTAGTCTGTAAGTGCTGATCTGCAGAGCTGCAGTGGGGGTAGCTCCAGAAGCTGACTCAAGCCGGGACTGAGCAGTACTGGCACCTGCTGGCTCTGGAGCCACCCGACTGCAGCTCTGCATTTTAAATGTAGTAAGAACTGCTGGGCTCTTATTGCATTTAAAATGTAGAGGTGCAACGATCGGCGCGAGCTGAGACTGCTCGGTCCCAGCTCGTGCTGAGTCCAGCAGCCCTGTCAGCTGCGAACAGAGGCTGGTCCTGGAGCAGCTCCCTCTTCACAGCAGCTAGGGCTGGCCGCTGGCAGGGGCTGCTGCCTAAACTGCCCTGCCCACAGCTAGCTCTGGCCACTGTGAACAAGGATTGTTTGGTGGCAACAGCCCCTGTCTGCAGGGGCAGACAAGGGCTGCTTTGCAGCAGTGACCCCTGTCCTCCCTCCCCCTGCTGTCTCTGTCAGGAGGCACCCCAGAGACGGTGATGAGGGGAACCAGCTTTTAAGCTGGCTCTCCCCAGCACTGTCTCCTGTCTCCCCTTGCTGCCTTATAGAGGCAGCAAGGGGGGGGAGGGGTGCCACAGAGCACAGGACAAGTGGGGACTGCTTGAGTCCCTGTTCGCACCATGCTCCCTGCCGCATTTCTACTTTTGAAATGTAGAAGAGCCCCACAGGGCTATTGTATGTTTCAAAATTAGAAGCACTTACAGTGGAAACTGGCATGAGCAGGGACTGCTTGAGTCCTCGCCTCCCCTGTGGAGATGGTGCTGGGGGGAAACCAGCTTAGAGCTAGTTCCCCCCAGCACCAGCTCCCCCTTTTTGCCTCTCTCAGATAGAGGCAGCAAGGGGAAAGCAGGGCAGCAATTAGTCACTTACATCCCTACTTCCCTCATATGTCATGTTTTTTAGATCTTTAATCATTTTTGTTGCTCTTCTCTGGACTTTCTCTAATTTGTCCACATCTTTAATATATGGAGATATACCTATCTCATAGAGCTGGAAGGAACCTTGAGAGGTCATTGAGTCCAGTCCCCTGCCCTCATGGCAGGACCAAGTACCATCCCTGACAGATTTGCCCCAGATCCCTAAATGGTCCCCTCAAGGATTGAATTCACAACCCTGGGTTTAGCAGGCCAATGCTCAAACCACTGAGCTATCCTTCCCTCCCCCTCTTCCTGCAGAGTGGTACTCCGAATTGGACATGCTATTCCAGTTCAGACCTAATCAGCATAGAGTAGAGCAGAATTACTTCTCCTGTTTTGCTTTCAACACTCCTGCTCATACATTCCAGAATTATGTTGGCTTTTTTGCAGCAATGTTACATTATCTCTCTAGCTTGTGATCCACTATAACTCCCAGAGCCCTTTTTTCAGTATTCCTTCCTAGGAAGTCATTTCCCATTTTGTATGTGTGAACTGACTGTTCCAAAGTGGAGTACTTTGCATTTGTCCTCATTGAATATGAGGAACATATGAGGAGGTTCTGAAATGTTTATTACTTGCATTATTGACTTTTTCACTGTACTTTTCTATGGTTCTGCAACTGAAAATGGGAACAGTAACATTTAAACAAGTGAGATTTCAAATAACAGGACTGTATTGTAGGAGGAAAGGTAGTGTTATGAGCCAAGGACTTTTAGGTTCTCTTCCTCTTTCTGCCACAAACTGTCACTTTGAGGGAAATGTTGCTGAATATTTTCAAATAAAAGTACCTAAATTGTACCAACACAGGACACGTGTGCAAGCAGAAATGCTAATTAGCGAGTTTAAAATATGTATTTACATGTGCAAAAATGACTACCGTATATACTCGAGTATAAGCCGACCCGAATATAAGCCGAGGCACCTAATTTTACCCCAAAGAACTGGGAAAAAATATTGACTCGAGTATAAGCCTAGGGTAGGAAATGAGGCAGCTACTGGTAAATGTAAAAAATGAAGATAGATACCAATAAAATTACATGAATATTTATTTCAAAGAAAAACAATAACCTAGCTCTGTAAGGGGAAAAGGGGGTCAACAAAAACAATATGGTTCTGCAGGCACGGCCACAGCTCAGCCCCCGCCGCCCCCGCCCCGCAGTCCCCACGTTCCGGCCCCCTCACCTGCCAACGAGCCCCCTCTAAATGAGCCAGCGGGGGGGGGGGGGGCTGTGAGAGACCAGAGCCGGGCATCGATGGGCCAATGAGCCAGCGGGGGGGGGGGCTGTGCGAGTTCCGGGCCGGGCGTCGATGGGCCAGTGAGCCAGCGGGGGGAGCGGGTGCCGGTGCTGGCTGGATTTTACCACGGGAGGGGAGGGGAGGGGAGGGGGAGCAGGGAGCAGCAGCTGGTCCTTGTGCACCTGCCCCAGAATCGGGCCCAAGCTCGTGATCAGGGCTCCCGGGCGCTTCCAGAACAGACGCCCACGGTGCCGAGTCGGCTCCTGGCCCAGCTGTTCCCGAGCTCAGCGCTGCACCCGAGCGTCATGGCGAACGGCCCCAAACGCCCTTCCTCCCACGCGGCAAGGGCCCATGGTGCCGGGCAGGCAGGGGCTGGGGGGCCAGGAGAGCCAGGAGGGCAGGGGCTGGGGGGCTGAGGGGGCAGGGACTGGGTGGGCCAGGAGGGCAGGGGCTCGGGGGGACAAGGGGACAGGGGGGCCGGGAGGGCCAGGAGGGCAGGGGCTGGGGGGACGAGGAGACAGGGGCTGGGGGGGATGAGGAGACAGGGACTGGGGGGGACAAGGGGACAGGGGGGCTGAGAGGGTCAGGAGGGCAGGGGCTGGGGGGCCGGAGCTCCGGGCTCACGCGTCTAGACCCGGCCGGCGGCAGAGACGCGCTGAGCCCGCCCGCGAGCAGGAGGCTGACTCGAGTATAAGCTGAGGGGGGCATTTTTCAGCACAAAAACTGTGCTGAAAAACTCGGCTTATACTCGAGTATATACAGTAATTATGTATTCTCAGCCAGTGTCTGCCTCAAAATGTGTGGCAGAGTTTCCTTTTATATGTGCATATTTTGTGAATTTAACTTAGGATCTTATGAAGGAAACATGTCCCTTAAGTAAAAATACTTGCCTATTTCACCAGTGAGGTTTGTTTGCCTGAGTATATTTCACTAATAGACTTGCATAAAAGTTCACATATAATTGTAAATTGTTTTTTACATTCTGTATGTGTATTCCAAAGAGTTGATTTATAGTATTTTTGTTTAAGTACAAAATAGTTTTACGTTTAGAAGGGCAAGGAGAGAATACAGTAAATGTCCTTTTTTCCAAAAAAAGTAAACAGCAAGATAATTTGAAGAATATGAATCTCTGAATTTTTATACATGAAATATGCTTTTTCATTCTGAATTTATGCTTATTAGTTTTTAATGATAACATTGCATAGACCATAATATAATAAAATAGCATAAAAACACTTAATTTCTTGTGAAGAAAAGGAAAGTCTGAGAGACTAGCATGTTCCAAAAATCAAGATGATGCCATTGATATACAGAGAATATGCTTTTTCTTTAATATCATGACCCTGGGTAGGGATGTAAGCGACTAGTGAAATACCTGATGAGCCTAAGCTAACCGGGTCTTGCCCCCTTCCCTTGCTGCCTCTGCATCAAAGGCAGCAAGGGGGAGGAAAGCAGGAACCAGTGCTAGGAGGAGAGCTGGCTTTAAAAGCTGGTTCCCCCCAGCACCATCTCTGTGGTGGTGGGGGGGCATGGGAGGTATAGGCACAGTGGGGTTAGGTCCAGGACCTGGCACGATCTGGGACTGCTCAGCCCCAGCTTGTGCCAGGTCCCAAACCTACCCCGATACAGCTCTGCCTTTTAAACATAATAAGAACCAGACGGCTCTTACTACATTTTAAAGGCAGAGGCACAGCAGTCCGGGACCCGGCGTTAGCTGGAACTGCTCATTCCCAGCTCACATTGGGTATGGGACCTACCCCATTGTGGCTCTGCAGTTTAAATGTAGTAGGAGGTGGGCTGCCTGCGGGCCCGGCTCCTACTACATTTAAACTGCAGAGCCACAGCAGGGGTAGCTCCTGGACCCCACCTCCTCTTACAATTTGCATCGACTACACGATTAGTCAGTATCAACACACAGTTAGTTACCCACTTCTTAACATCCTTAGTCCTAGGCAGTAACATCACAGCACTTGGAATTTCAGTGAACTAGACAAATACTATACTTGTATTTTCTTACTCACTCTTTAGATTTCAACTTTCATTCTCAATTGGTAGGAATATAGATTCTAGGATACAGTTTACTCTAGAGTTAATCTCAGAGCTATTTCTAACACATACAGCAGCTAACTGCATATTTGTTGTCTTAACAGCAATTTCCGGTTTTTGATGATTGCATTAGCCTATGCTATACCACTGGGTGTTTTCTCTGGCTGGTCTGGTGTTCTGGACTTGATATTAACGCCAGTACATGTCAACCAAGTAAGTATTTACATGTAGCAGCTGCTATATTTCATAAGTATTTTGTTAGATTTGTAATGCTGTTTGAGCTGATATACATGTTCCCTACCTTTAACTTTTCTCAGTATTTTTTTGGAACTCAATATATATGCACCACTTCTCTGCTGAGACATTTAAAAAAAAAACCATTATCATTGACATACCAAAAATAATTGTGGCTCCCCCTGCGGATTGTACTGTGGCAGTTCATATTTTCAGACCTGTATACACCTATTGATGTTAATAAAGAGTCAAATAAATAAAAGGGAGTACTGTTGGCTGCTATACCTTCACACACAGAGAAGGAAAAGAGAACCAGTGTTTGCCAAATTAAAAGATTAAAATCAGTAGAAGATGAAAATTTTATTTTTAAGCCTCTAATTAATAGGGTATTATAGAAATCCAGATGACAGTCCCTAGTGGATTTCAATATAGAGAGAGGTCATATTCAGGGCATAGACTAGGTGACCTTGTTCTTTTAACTGATTATATTTCCTTTGAATTTGTTGGAAAAATCTGTCAATTTTTTGCTGGGAGTTTTCAGTACCCCTCCACCTCCTTTTTTCAAAGTAGTGTCTTGTTTTCTCGTCTTTAACACTTTCATTCCCCGTTGCTGTTTTCCATCAGGTAGATGCAGGTTGGATTGGATTCTGGTCCATAGTTGGAGGCTGTGTGGTTGGCATAGCCATGGCAAGGTAGGAATAATGATCTTTCCTTTAGCTCTTAATTTTTCCTCACCTGTAATGATCACTTGGGCTTTTAATACTATACAGGCAGTCCCCGACTTACGCGGATCCGCACTTACGAACGGGGCTTTTCTCGCCCCGGAGCTCATGGGCGGCGGGTCGCCACCCGTGTCCTCCGGGCCAGAAAAGCTTCTCCCTGTCTCCCTGGTCTGCTGGGGGGGTCCATCAAAGCCGCTGGACCCCCCAGCAGACCAGGGACACCCGAGCAAAGCCGCCACCTGGGCGGCTTTGCTCGTTTGCCTGGGAGCAAAGCCGCCCAGGCAGTGGGACCCCCGCTGCCTGGTAGGCTTTGCTCCTGTCCCCCTGGTCTGCTGGGGGGGTCCAGCAAAGCCGCTGGACCCCCCCAGCAGACCAGGGACACCCGAGCTCGTTTGCCCAGGAGCAAAGCCGCCCAGGCAGCGGGACCCCCGCCACCTGGGCGGCTTTGCTCCTGTCCCCCTGGTCTGCTGGGGGGGTCCAGCAAAGCCGCCAGACCCCCCCAGCAGACCAGGGAGACAGGAGCAAAGCCACACGGGCGGCGGGGTTCCTCCGTCTGTGTGGCTTTGCTCGGGTCTCCCTGGTCTGTTGGGGGGGGGGGGGCGCAGCTAGTGCGCCCCCCCCTCCCCCCAGCAGACCAGGCTTTTGTTGCGGGACGCCTCGGGTAGAGCAGCTGGGGTGCTGCCAGGTTGGTCCTGTGGGAACCTACCGGGCAGTGCCCCAGCTGTTCTGTCCCAGGCTCCAGATTCATCAGCTGTTGAAACTGATCAGGCTGATTCCAGGAAGCTGGGGGCAGAGCAACTCTGCCTCCGGCTTTCTGTAGTCAGCCCCTGGTCAGTTTCAGTGGCAGCAGCTGAATCTGGAGCCCGTTCCGACTTGCATATAAATTCAGCTTAAGAACAAAACTATAGTCCCTATCTTGTACGTAACCCGGGGACTGCCTGTAAACTGAATTTATGTCTGATCATTAGTGAAATGTATAAATGGCAAATGTGAATCTCCAAGATGATCATGTATTGTTTCCTCTACTGCAATAATTTGTACATTACATTTATTGGACTACATGAGTTGAAAACATTTGCTTACTCATCAAGTTGAACAAGTCATATTGCTGTGTTTGAGAGTGCTTCCTATCCACTCCTTTTCAGAGTAGCCTTGTGAGAATGGTCTTGGAAAGAACCAGGTTAGCGCCTTTGAAAAAGCATCAAACAGCTAGGGATGTAATAGTGTAGGCGATTAACTGATAGTTAACTACACGCATTCCTGCCCCCCTCCCCCCCAGTAAATTTTTTAGCCGGCTGACCAGCAGCCCGGCTCAGTCATGGCCTGTGATGGGTCTGGGACCTGCCTCAGCTCTGCATTTAAAGTGTATTAGGAGCCAGGCAGGCAGGTAGCCTGGCTCAGTTCTGGCTCATTCTGGGTCTGAGAGCTCAGACACCCTTCCTCCCCAGACAGGGATGTGGAGTGGCAGAGGGCTCCTCAGGAGTGGGGCCGGAGCACACTGGCTGCTGGCCCCACCCTGAGGTACTATAGAATAGTTGAGTAACTGATAAGAATTCATGAGGTTACTTGACTATTCAATAACTAATATTTAACATCCTTGCAAAGAACATCAAGGTCTGTTTCCTGCCAGCTGCTGTCTAGCATTCTGATTCACTGAGTGTTTGATGCTGAGAGTATAACACGTTTCCCACATGCCTGGATACAGAGTGTCCTTAGCATCTCTCCTCTTGACTACCATAGGTGTGGAGTACATTAGCACCAACCATCAGAGAAAATGTGGATTTATGTGTGAAAGAGTGGGAAAAGGAATGTGTTTCCCAAACCAGGCTATCCAACTCTTTCCATCCTAGCTTCTTTAAAAACAAAACAAAAACCATCACCTTCCTTAAGGCCCTGATAGAAAAATAAAATAGAAACTCGATACATTACACTTATCTCTGTGATTTCCAAATGCAGTTTTCTTTCTATTCACTGCTAAGTCCCTAATTCTTCAATGAGCACTGCACAGAGTCTGCACAAAGGTGGTTGCAGGAGTAGGCCCCAAAACTGTAACACGCTCTTTGGGGCAGAGGCTGTTTTCTTGTACTGTACACCAAGAATGTGCATAACTAATAAATAACAAATGATTTCTCCTCTTTCACTTATTCCACTTACTAGCTAAAAAGGAGAAAGAGGAAAGCTCACTCTCAGACATGGAAAAGAGAAAAAGACATTTGACTGCCCACATCCCAGCACACCAAATACCAAACTAGACAGAGCTAATCCTACTAATCAAGAGTCGGATCCAGTTGGATCCCATTGTTTGTTAGCTATTGTTAGACTTGACTGTGATTTTTTTTCTCCATAGGGAGAAGTTTAAAGCCCTCCTGGCACTGTAAAAGTGGTTTGATAAATACAGACCCGTTAATATATGTCCATGAAGGAAAAGCAATGTGCTGGAGAACCTAGAGTGACTTGACTATTCATGCAGAATTCTCTCACTTGCTAGCCTATGTCCTGCAGTTGAAGCCCTTCAACACTAGATGGGCACCCTTTCTAGCCTTAAACTTCTCTATCAAAAGCTTACTGATTCAGACCCATAATGCAAATCTCAGCCTTTATAGTAAATTAATTTATTTAATATATAGCCTAGTTTTAGTTCCGGAAAATGCTTAATAGCTCTGTAAATAGTGCAAAATTGACTGTAGAATTTATAGCAAGGTCAGTATTTTGTAGAATTCAAAACTTTGCTTTTGAGTAAATTAAAAGAATGCTACTAGTCTGCTTCCAAATATCTCTCTCCAATTCAGGCAATATTTAGTTTAAACAATAGTGTTTGCACACACACACAAAGTGGCCAAGGGTGATTTGTCACTTCTGATAGACGACTCCCTCCTGTTCAGCAAGTATCTGTGTAGATTTGAACCAGTGATGACTTTGACTGCTGAAAGTTATAATTATGAAAATTAGGTAATGATTCTGGGCAAGTGTGCCAAGTTGATGTATTTCGCTGTCAGAACTGTGACTTACCAGGCAAGCATCTTTGTCTTAACAGCCTCTGATAAAGTGGGATTTTTGTTTTTGCTCTACCAACTGCTAATTTGTAAAACTAAAAATGTTATAATTTAAGTGATAGTGTTGCTTTACTTTATTCTTCTCACCATAAGTTCAGGCCTAATTTTACTTTATTGTGAATGTGGTTTAGTTCACTGCATGAAAAAGGCCTAATTTTCAAACCTGGTTTCAGTTTTTGATAATGTAAATGCAACCATTTAGATATCTTAATTTCTTGCTGACTGTAATGTAAAGTCTATACCTAGACTTTAGTAAGGCGTTTGATACGGTCTCGCATGATATTCTTATCAATAAACTAGGTAAATACCACTTAGATGGGGCTACTATAAGGTGGGTGCATAACTGGCTGGATAACTGTACTCAGAGAGTAGTTATTAATGGTTCACAATCCTGCTAGAAAGGCATAACAAGTGGGGTTCCGCAGGGGTCTGTTTTGGGACCGGCTCTATTCAATATCTTCATCAACGATTTAGATATTGGTATAGAAAGTACGCTTATTAAGTTTGCAGATGATACCAAGATGGGAGGGATTGCGACTAATCTGGAGGATAGGGTCATAATTCTAAATGACCTGGACAAATGGTCTGAGATAGATAGGATGAAGTTTAATAAAGACAAATGCAAAGTGCTCCACTTAGGAACAATCAGTTTCACACATACAGAATGGGAAGCGATGGTCTGGTCTGGAAAGGAGTACGGCAGAAAGGGATCGAGGGGTTATAGTGGACCACAAGTTAAATATGAGTCAGCAGTGTGATGCTGTTGCAAAGAAAGCAAACGTGATTCTGGGATGTATTAACAGGTGTGTTGTGAGCAAGACACGAGAAGTCATTCTTCTGCTCTACTCTGCGCTGGTTAGGCCTCAGTTGGAGTATTGTGTCCAGTTCTGGGCACCGCATTTCAAAAAAGATGTGGAAAAATTGGAGAGGGTCTAGAGAAGAGCAACTAGAATGATTAAAGGTCTAAAGAACATGATCTATGAGGGAAGGCTGAAGGAACTGGGTTTGTTTAGTTTAGAAAAGAGAAGATTGAGGGGGGACATGATAGCAGTTTTCAAATATCTAAAAGGGTGTCATAAGGAGGAGGGAGAAAACTTGTTCATCTTGGCCTCTGAGGATAGAACAAGAAGCAATGGGCTTAAACTGCAGCAAGGGAGGTTTAGGTTGGACATTAGGAAAAAGTTCCTAACTGTCAGGGTGGTCAAACACTGGAATAAATTGCCCAGGGAGGTTGTGGAATCCCCATCTCTGGAGATATTTAAGAGTAGGTTAGATAAATGTCTATCAGGGATGGTCTAGACGGTATTTGATCCTGCCATGAGGACAGGGGACTGGACTCGATGACCTCTCGAGGTCCCTTCCAGTCCTAGTATTCTATGATTTTATGGTAGCATTTGTGTCTGCAGTTCACTGTAAGTATTAAATTTTGCCCCTTTATAAGAAAAGCTCTAGATTGAAAATCAGGACCCCAAATCTTTTTATCTCGCTTTCAGTTGCATGATGTGCTTTTGGCCACAAGACATATAAATCCCACTTCTTTCTAATCCCCCACAATCTTGAACTAGCCATATTTGGATAATTTGTGTGATGCATTTTAATGATTAAAGAGCTTTGGGGTATTTTAGGCAGTTGGCAGATGATGTACCCTTTGCTAGCAGAGGTAGAATGAGACTGGTTTGAAGCAAAAAAAAAAACAACTTTAAAAAATGACATTCATGTTTTATCTTGCTGAAACATAAATCTATCTCCTTTCCCCAAGAATTTTTCTTGTCATGTTAGCTAATGATCACAGATATTTCTGAGTTTTTGTCCTTTGCAGCCTAGCATTTCCTTCTGCTTTTATCCTGCAATGAAGTCAAAATGCTGAAATGTTGTGACTTGGTGATAATTTCCTTAGCAACAGACAGCGTTCTCAGGAACATACGTTTAGACCATAACTGCAGGATCCAGCACATGTGGATTTGCTTGGTCATGAAATATTATGCCACAAAGTAGAGAGCACACTGATACATCTTGCCCCCTCATTACAGGCAGGTACTCACCTACCATCCTGGACTACCTCTTCTTAAGGGTATGCACGCATCCACCCATAAGGGCTGGTTTTGGCTGATAAATTATTGTAGAATAAGAAGTTATGGGTGTAAAATGGTGTTGGTGTGTTCCAGCATGGTTACAAGTGACAGAGCTGCTGGGACTAAGGAACAAAAACATTCTTCCTGATCATTGGACTGAAACTAGTGCTGTGAAAAGTGTACAAATCTTGGAAGCATTTATACTAGTCATACTAAGTTTTTCTCTGCCCAGAGATAAAATACAGGTACTAAAAGGACTGAGTATGACCTAGTGTGTTATGTATACTTCATTTCTGTTAAATTTAACAGCTTTGTGAAACTTAGAGCCAAATATGGGTCAATTGTCAACTTTAACTCCCAGCAAAATCTGAGATACCTGTTTCTGCTACTAATTTCAACAGCTTCTCTTTCTGCATTAAAATACAGCTGTAACTGCCACTACAGGAAAGTGGAAAAAATATCTGACTCCATTTTCTTTCCTCAGCCTCCCACTCCTAGTCTGATATTTCATACACCTTCTCATTCGGCAGCATATGTAGCTCCTCTCAACTTTAGAAATGGAAAACTGATGTTGGCAGCAAGATAACCCCTCAGACTTTTTTAGGGGAGGCCAAATATGAAGTTTGTGTTTTTGTGACACTTCTGAGAAGTTTCACATAATTAATGTTTATTGACAAAAATACAGAAAATAATAAACTGATTGTCATGATTTTTAAAGTATGATCATTATTATTTTCTTCCTCCTAACTTCAAATCTAGCATGAGCAACTAAACTTCTGCAGTTAGAAGTTAATGCTCTATGCCATTTGAAATCTGGGATTACAAGCTTTAAGGTGATATACAGCATTGATTCTAGCTCTACCAGTTATTGACTTTTAAGTGCAGTGTAGAATTGAATTAGAGCGAAGGTCAAAGTAAAAGGAAAGATGAGGTCTTAAGAGCCAGTATTTCATAAAACTCCCATACTAGATAAACTGCTAAACATTACTTAAAGTTGGCATTCCCAGCTTTCAAGCTATATAGAGTGTTACCTTCTATATCAGATGGCCCATGTAGGATTGGGCCTTAAAATACCCTCCCATCTTTTTTTTTTTATCAGGGGGCAATAATATAATTGGAAGATAAAGTAGAGTGTCTTCATCATTCAAACCCCAATCCAACAGGAGGAGAAAAACTGAGCCATGAGAGGAGAAATTCTTCAGACAGAACTTCAATAATAGCAAGGGAACCAAAAAAAAGTACTAGCTAATTGAATAACACCTGCCTCTCCAATGGTTTTCTAAGTTTGCACCAGTGTTACAATCCCTTTTTGAAAAATGTAGTTGAAGTATTAATTGTGTTGTTCAGTGCTCAGCTGGATATTTTTTTAAATAAATGCAGTGTGTGCAAAAAAATTGATTGCACCAGCAAACTGTTTAATAGATCATCTTTGGTTTTGTATCAAGGTACAAGTGTCTGAGCATAGGGTTTCTGCTTCCCTCATCTACTGAGACTTCCATCATTGATTCATGTGCATTTGCAAGACCCAATTTATCCTCTTGTTATATCAAGTATGATGTTAGGGTATGTCTACACTACCCCGCTAGTTCGAATTAGTGGGGTAATGTATGCATACCGAACTTGCTAATGAAGCCCGGGATTTGAATTTCCCGGGCTTCATTAGCATAAAGCCGGCTCCGCCATTTTTAAAAGCCGGCTAGTGCGAACCCCGTGCCGCGCGGCTACACGCGGCACGGGCTAGATAGTTCGAACTACGTAGCCATTCCGATCTTTCTGTACACCTCATTCCACGAGGCATACAGATAGTTCGGAATAACTACGTAGTTCGAACTATCTAGCCCGTGCCGCGTGTAGCCGCGCGGCACGGGGTTCGCACTAGCCGGCTTTTAAAAATGGCGGAGCCGGCTTTATGCTAATGAAGCCCGGGAAATTCAAATCCCGGGCTTCATTAGCAAGTTCGGTATGCATACATTACCCCGCTAGTTCGAACTAGCGGGGTAGTGTAGACATACCCTTATATATTACAATGACTTCATAGTGATACTGTTATTGGAGGTTTGAGAATAATCAGAATGGTTTGATTTTTTTCACAAGATGGTTCTTAGTTCTTTAATCTAATTTGAATGAAATAAATATGTATCTATTCTTGTACAGTAAACTTCTGATAATCCGGCACCTTTAGGACCCAGGGGGTGCCGGATTATCAGATATGCCGGACTATCAGAAGCAGGGGCTATGAGGGGTCTAGAGTGGGGTGGGAGGGGATGCCACCCCAGGCCCCTCATAGCACCCCCTTACGATAGTCCGGCTCTGCCCCAGGTGTCCCTGATTCAGCTGCTGCTGGTCAGTTTCAGCAGCAGCTGAATCGGGGATGCCTGCAATAGAGCAGCTGGGGTGCTGCCGGGTTGTCCCGCAGCGCTGAGGGGCGGCACTATGGCATCAACCCAGCTGCACTCCAGCTGCTCTTGGGGATGCCTGGGACAGAGCAGCGGGGGTACTGCCCGGTTGGTCCTGTAGCGCTGCCCCTCGGGGCTGCGGGACCAACCCGGCAGCACCCCAGCTGCTCTTGGGGATGCCTGGGGCAGAGCAGCTGGAGTGCTGCCGGGTTGGTCCCGCAGCGCCAAAGGACGACGCTGTGGGACCAACCCGGCAGGACCCCAGGGGCTCTGCCCCAGGGGTCCCCGATTCAGCCGCTGCTGAAACAGATCAGCGGCTGATTCCAGGAAGCCCGGGCAGAGCTGCTCTGCCCAGGGCTTCCTGGAATCAGCCGCTGATCTGTTTCAGCAGCGGCTGACTTGGGGACCCCTGGGGCAGAGCAGCTGGGGTCCTGCCGGGTTGGTCCCGCAGTGCCGAGGGGCGGCGCTACAAGACCAACCCCGCAGCACCCCAGCTGCTCTGCCCCAGGCGTCCGGATTCAGCCTGCTGGTGAAACTGATGCTGCTGGTCAGTTTCAGCAGTGGCTGAATCCCAATGCCTGGGGCAAAGTAGCTGGGGTGCTGCCGGGTTGTTCCCATAGCGCCTCCCCTCGGCGCTGCGGGACCAACCCGGCAGCACCCCAGCTGCTCTGCCCCAGGGGTCCCCAAGTCAGCCGCTGCTGAAACAGATCAGCGGCTGATTCCAGGAAGCCCGGGGCAGAGCAGCTCTGCCCCGGGCTTCCTGGAATCAGCCGCTGTTCTGTTTCAACAGCGGCTGAATCGGGGACCCCTGGGGCAGAGCAGCTGGGGTCCTGCCGGGTTGGTCCCGCAGCGCCGTCCTTTGGCGCTGCGGGACCAACCCGGCAGCACTCCAGCTGCTCTGCCCCAGGCGTCCCCAAGAGCAGCTGGGGTGCTGCCAGGTTGGTCCCGCAGCCCCGAGGGGCAGCGCTACGAGACCAACCCGGCAGCACCCCAGCTGCTCTGCTCCCGGCTTCCCCGATTCAGCTGCTGGTCAGTTTCAGCAGCAGCTGAATGGGGGAAGCCTGTCTGGCTGCCCCAGCACTTCCGGGTTCCTGATGGTGCCGGACCATCAGGAGTCCCGGAGCATTGGATGCCGGACTAATGGAGTTTTACTGTATATAATGAAACAAGTGACCCTAAAGTAATTGGTCTATGCACCCTCAAGTCTAAATTCCACTGACTGGAAAGCAATCATGCAAGTAAGGGTGTGATTTTTTTTTCTGAGACCCCTGCTTTTTTTGTGGGGGGAGGGTATATAATATTTTCTCTTAACTTATGTTTAGCTGCCAAAATCACTCTGAGAGCTATCTTAAGTTTCCTTTTTAAATATCTAAAATGAGACAGTGTCCCCAATGACTGAATTGTTTTGAATTATTGTGATTAATTTTTATATGAATTACTGTATTGTTTAGGAGTTATGGCCATGAACCATGTACTCATTGTGCTGATTGCTGTAAAACTAAAACAAAAACACTGTTCTTGTCCCAAAGAGCTTACAATCAAAGAATAAAATGAGGTGACAGGACAACAGACACAAATGGAGGGAGTAAAAGTAAAGTGACGTAGTACTGGTGAGCATGATAGGTTGTCAACAAAAATGATTAAGGGTTTGGAATGGGTGCCATATGAAGAAAGATTAAAAAGACTGTTCAGCTTAGAAAAGAGGAGACTAAGGGGGGTATGCTAGAAGTCTATAAAATCATGACAGGTATGGAGAAAGTGAATAAGAAAAAATTATTTACGTGTTCCCATAACATAAGAATTAGAGGTTACCAAATGAAATTAAGAGGTAGCAGGTTTAAAACAAACAGAAGGAGGTTTTTCTTCATGTAGCGCCCAGTCAACCTGTAGAACTCCTTGCCAGAGGATGTTGTGAAGCCTAGGACTTTAACAGGGTAGATAATTTCATGGAGATTAGGTCCATCAATATTTATTAGCCAGGATAGGTAGGAATGATGTTCTGTTTATCAGAGGCTAGAAATGGATGACAGGAGAGGGAATGATTACCTATTCTGTTCACTCCCTCTGGGGCATCTGGCATTGGCCACTTTCAGAAGACAGGATATTGGGCTAAATGGACCTTTATTCTGATCCAGTATGGTACTTCTTATGTTCCCTGCATACCAACATGATAAATATTATCAAGGTTTTTGTAGGTATCATAGCAAACTAGGGTTGTCAAGGAGGATAATGTTATTTTTGCAGATGCTTAAAGCTGAGGGAGAGCATAAAAGAAAGTACAAAAGTACTTATTTGAAAATTTAACAAATGGATGATTGACTGGCCCATAAAGTCAGAGTCTAAGATGGGAGTCAACATCTTGATAGTATATGAAAGATGATTGGATGGGAAAGTGAAGACAAGTAGTTAATTTAATAGAGAAGAGGAAACAAGTAAGGTGATGCAAAGAGGGGTTATATGGTCAAAGCAATAGGCTAGGTCAGTTATCTATGTAGCACCATTCTACGGGAATATGAACAGGAGCAAGATTGTATTTATCAAGGCCAGAGAATCAGATGTTGCAATAATTGAGACATGATATGGTAAAAGCCTGGATTAGAGTTTGAGCTGTGGATGAATGGGAAAGGCCATGTCTTACAGATGTTAGACAGAAAGAATATAGACATAACCTGGATACCAGGACATAGGGGAAGGTCCAAACTGAAGATGGTGCTCAAGTTATGGGCTTGAGTGACAAATGGCATGGAGATGGTATCATATTGATTAAGAAAGGAGGTAGAGGGGCTAGCTTGATGGGGAAGATTAAGAGCTTCATTTTAGCTATGTTGATCTTTAGCTATCAGGTAATGTCCACAAGAAGATATCAGAGAATGGTAGTACCAGGTTAATTTTCAAATGTTTTATAATGTTAGAGATTATTCTTATGATAACTGTGATTTGGCAAAAATACATAGGAGTCAAGTATAAGAAAGGGGCAGTAGTGTGTTTACTGTTTAATGAAGTTTTGTATACTGGATCTGTGAAGATACTTTTAAAACAGCAATGAAATCTTGAATTGTGGTTGTGAGACTTAAAAGAAAAATTTCAAAGCAGATGTTAAACAGTTATTTTCCAGCATGATGGCTTTCAGACATTTAAAAATATGATCCCTGCTGAAGAGGATTTACAGTCTAAGTATTAAAAACAAGAAACCTTCCTGTATACCAATGATCCTGAATTGATGACACAAGATTTTTTTAGCTGTTGTAGAATAAAAGCGGGCTATGACAAAAATTTTAACCATGACAAAAATTGCCACTAGCAGTTTCAGAATAATGTGTAGGGGTTTTTTCTAGTTTTTGGATTAATTTCACTGTGAAGTGTAATGCTTAAATACCTTGAAAAAATATTTGAGTTTGAGATTTGTACTTTTATTTCAGGTTTGCAGATTTTATCAGGGGCATGCTGAAACTTATTCTTCTGCTTCTGCTATTTGGCGCAACACTGTCATCCACTTGGTTCACTCTCACCTGCCTTACTAGTGTCACTCACCTGCCTTTAACCACAGGTACCTAGAACAATGTCTAACTGTAAAATAGATTGTTTATTGGCCTTTAGGACTGTTCTATAAACATCTGATATTGTAGACAAATATTTGCCATCTTAATTAAACTTTTTATTATACCTGTTTTGAGACACCAGTCCTGATGATAAATACATTAAGCTTTTGTAATTTGCAGATGGAGTCTTGTAACTGGAATGGGTTTCATGGTAAGCCATCCTGATAGGTAAACTGAAAGGAGCCAGGTTAATTTGAGGGGAAGGTAGAGAAGCAGATTTAACAGCATTTTGTAATTTTGGTCCCCTTTGTATACCACAAAGTGCATTAGTAATAATGGCATTGAAGTTGAAAAGTGCTTTGAGTCTAATTTTGAATGAAGCATCAACTTGTGCAAATTCAAGCATCAGTACACAAATATGATAGATCCCATCTCTGTGCATGCCTCTGGTTGAATTTTTGTGGGCAAAATGTGTTGGCTTACACATACCAGAAATAGTTCATATATACATAGAAAAGTACACAAGTGGAGGCCATATATAACCTGACCGTCTCCAATCCTCATTGTATACTTGTGGTCTGGAGTAGGAATGTGACTGGTTAACTGGTAAGCATCACCCTTACTGGATGATGCGTTCTGGTTAACAGGAAGCCTGGCTGAGCTGGAGCAGCTCCCTGTTTGCCTGCAGTGTGGTGGGCCCAGCAGAAACAGCCCACAACTTCAGTGGGAGTTGCTTCAGCCTGGCTGGTCCACCACACTATGCTGCAAGTGGGGAGCACTCCAGCCCAATTGCAGCAGTCCCTACCCATGGCAACCTGGCCTGACCAGAGCAGCCCCTGCCTGCCCAGCTGAAGTGGTTAACCTGATGAATCTAACATTTAACGGTTAACTAATTAAACGATCAGTCTAATTCACAGATAAGGAAAATTGCTTCAACTGGTGGTAACTTCACCAGTGTCCAGAGTATACAGCAATCGTGGGCAATCTGCATTGGGGTTCTATGTGTGGTGTACGAGACATTTTGTTTACTGTTGGGTATGCGCAGGTTTGCCAGATTTCACTGGTTTCCATCTGCAAAGTTTTTTTCCTACTGGTGTTAAGTGACATGCACAAAAAGCAAGGTCACATGAAATTTGGTGTGTATGGACTCCATGCAATATTGACTGAGAGAGCCATGTGCCTTCTCAGTATCTAGTCTAAGTGCTACTATGGTTCAGTTGGCACACCCTGCAAATTCTAGGTATGCAAGCGCAGTTAGCAAAACTACTTTATTTCGGGAGACTGTCTCGGTTACAACAGTCTTGCGACCCCCTGAGATAGAAGGCCAATTATGCAGCCCCCTTGCTAGCCTAGGTTGCCCATTGCTGATTTATAGAGCCCTTCATAGATACAAAATTTATATCCACATTTGTATCTGCACAAATGAGCTGCAGATATCCACATTAATATTTGCTAATTTGCAGGTTTCTAGATACAAAATTTGTGTATGCATCCATGTCCACAAAAATGAGCTGCAGATATCTGGATTTGCAGAGGTCTATTTATTTAACTAATATAAAATAAATGCAATATGCCTGCTTAATTTAGGTCTTTTGTATATTAAATATCAGTGACACATCTTTATAAAATACATTCTCATGGATGAAAATGCACAAGCTATTTAAAGTAATAATTTATAGGGCTTCATGCTACATTATTCCTAACTGTAATTATGCAATATGGTTATGACCTCTGTGCTTCACAGTAAGTGGGATAAACTGCTTATTTAAATAGGTTTGGTTGAAGTTTTTTGTTTAATTAAAAGTTTGAGGGTATAGAATATAACTGAGCCAAAGTATAGAAGGTCAAATGCAAGCCACTGCCTAGTGGCACTTGGGCTTAAGAGAAGAATTGTGATATTGCTATTTAACATGGAAGCATCTCTGGGTACTCAGTCAGTGGAGCAACACTGACCTTGGAGGTCAAGGATGTGATTTGAACTTTTTTGTATTTGGAAGAAGATGAACACTATGTATAACTGAAACAATTTATCTTAAGAATTTTTGTAGCAATTACTATGTAGTGTTTTATTTCTTCTAGATACTTTGGGTTCATTAACTAATCTTCACAACAGCACTGGGAAGCAAGCATTGTTATTCCTATATTAGTGTGAGGATTCTAAGGCATAGAGATCAAGGTCCAAAAATAATTGTCTCAGAAACTAGCATAAAAGGTACGTGTAGTGGAGTTCTTTGCTCCCTACACAGGTTTCTCTTTCAAGATTTGTGTGTTCATTTCCACTCCACTCACTTCTCAGGGAGCTTCAGTGGTGTCAAGTTTCTTTTCTTGGATGCTCCATCTGCCCATTAGTATCTGCAGACATCTTTCATCTGAGCTAGAGTTGGGCAATTTTCATTGGGAGGCCACATAATGAATGTTGGTATGAGGTCACGGGTTGGCTCCACCCCTGAAAGGGGCAGGACTTGGGTGGAAGGCGTGGGGCTGAGAACTAGCCTCCCCACAGGGTTGTCTGGGCTGGAGTCTTTGATGTTAAAAATACAGCAAAGGGCTCACGGCTCCCAGCCCTGCATTGCTTGGCAGCCTCCAAATTTTTCTGAATGTTCCACTTAAACTGTCCTTGCTGCCCGCTGCTTATTGTCCTATCCTCAGAGGCTAAGGAGAAATTTTTTTCTCCCCTCTCTCTCTAAAGCCTTTCATGTACTTATAATCATAGGGTTGGAAGAGGCCTCAGGAGGTCATTGAGTCCAACACCTTGCTCAAAGCAAGACCAACCCCAACTAAATCATCCCAGCCAGGACTTTGTCAAGCTGGGACTTAAAAAATCTCTTGATGGAGATTCAACCACCTCCCTAGGTAACCCATTTCAGTGCTTCATCAGCCTTCTAGTGAAATAGTTTTTTTCCTAATATCCCTCCTAGACCTCCTCTACTGCAGCTTGAGACCATCACTCTTTGTTCTGTCATCTGTCACCACTGAGAACAGCCTCTCTCCATCTCCTTTAGAATCCTCCTTCAGGTAGTTGAAAGCTGCCATCAAATCCCCCCTCAATCTCTTCTGTAGACTAAATAAACCCAAATCCCTCAGTCTTTCCTCATAAGTCATGTGCTCCAGCCCCCTAATCACTTTTGGTGCCCTCTGATGGATTTCTCCAATGCATCCACATCTTTTCTGTAATGGGAGTCCCAGAATTGGATGCAATACTCCAGATGTGGCCTCATCAATGCCGAATAAAGGGGAATAATAACTTCTCTAGATCTGCTAGCAGTGATTCTCCCAATGCACCCTAAAATGCCATTAATCTTCATGGCTACCAGGGCACACTGTTGACTCATAGCCAGCTTCTCATCCACTGTAATCCCAAGGTCTTTTTCTGCCAAACTGTTGCTTAGCCAGTCAATCCCCAATCTGTAACAGTGCTTGGGATTCTTCCATCCCAAGTGCAGGACTCTGCACTTCTCCTTGTTGAACCACATCAGATTTCTTTTATCCCAATCCTCTAATTTGTCTAGGTCACTCTGGACTCTCTCCCTACCCTCCAATTTATCTACCTCTCCCCCTATCTTCATGTCATCTACAAACTTGCTGAGGTGCAATCTGTCCCCTCATCCAGGTCATTGTTAAAGATGTTGAACAAAACCAGCCCCAGAACCAACCTCTGGGTCACTCTGCTTGATGCTGACCACCAACCAGACATCGAGCCATTGATCACTTGGGATTACAGTGGACCCATGGAGTCCAACAATCTAGACCGCTTTCTATCCACCTTATCTAATCCATAGTTCCTTAACTTGCTGGCAAGAACACTGTTGGAGACCGTATCAAAAGCTTTGCTAAAGTCAAGATCTATCATGTCCACCACCTTCTCCCATCCACAGAGCCAGCTACCTTGTCATAGAAGGCAATCAGGTTGGTCAGGCATGACTTGTTCTTGGTGAATCCATGTTGTCTATTCCTGATTACTTCCCCCCTTTCAAGTACTCCAAAATGGATTCCTTGAGGATCCCCTCCATGATTTTTCTGGGGACTGAGGTGCAGATGACTGGTTTGTAGTTCCCTGGATTGTCATCCTTTCCTTTTTTTTTTTTTAAAGATGGGCACTACTGTTGCCTTTTTCCAAGCCTCCGGGACCTCTCCCAATCGCCACAAGTTTTCAAAGATAATGGCCAATGGCTCTTCAGTCACTTTAGCCAATTCCCTCAGGCCCCCTTGGATGCATTAGATCTGGCCCCATGGGTATGTGTATGTCCAACTTTTCTAAATAGTTTTTAACCTGTTCTTTCTCCATTAAGGGCTGCCCACTTCTTTCCCCATACTGTGTTGCCTAGTGCAGTAGTCTGGGAGCTGACCTTGACTGTGAAGACAGAGGCAAAAAAAGCATTGAGTTACTTCACCTTTTCCCACATCATTTGTCACTAGGTTACTTCCCTCATCCAGTAAGGGTGCCATATCTTCCCTGACCACTCTCATATTACTAACATGCCTGTAGAAACCTTTATTACCCTTCACATCCCTTGCTAGTTGTAAGTCCAGTTGCGCTTTGGCCTTCCTGATTACACCCCTGCATGCTTGAGCAATATATTTATACTCTTCCCTTGTCATCTATCTAAGTTTATACTTCCTTTTTGTCTTTAGGCTTACCAAGGATTTAACTGCTAAGCTAAGCTGGTTTCCCACCTTATTTGTTTTTCTTACTGCGTATTGGGATGGTTTGTTCTTCGAGTAGCATCCCCGTGGGTGCTCCACTGTAGGTGTCAGGTGATCAGCGCTGCAGATCGAAGACGTTCAACAGCCGAAGTCAGCCATACAAACCGGGAATGTCCAGCACTGTCTCTATAGCCACAAAGTGCCAAACCCTCCATCCTGGAATCTGGACTTGGTGCTGGACACACTAACGCGTCCTCCCTTCAAGCCTTTGGCCATGACGCCACTCCACATGTTAATGCTTAAATTGGTCTTTTTGCTGGCCATAACATCAGCCCGCAGAGTCAGCGAACTCACAGCCCTGATGTCATCACCACTGTACAGAACATTCAGCAGAGATTCGGTGGTGCTATGGCCTCTCCAAAGTCTGCTCCGAGTTCCACATTAATGAAACAATTATACTTCCTTCCTTCTATCTTAAACCACACGCCTCATCTTGGGAGGCAGTTCTCCATACCCTCGACGTACGTCGAGCACTCGCATTTTATATCAACAGATCGCGAGACTGGCATAAAACGGACCATTTGATAATATCGCTCACGGAGCAATCTAAGGGCCAGACATTCTCTGCCCAGTTTATTGCTAGACTTATAGTTTTATGAATCACCACCTGCTACTCCATTTGTAACAGACCGCTTCCATCCCAATCGAAGGCCCATTCTACAAGGGCAATAGCCACGTCTATGGGTTTCCCATGAGGGGTTCCCTTTTGTGACATTTGTCGAGCAGCCACGTAGTCATCCAACAGCACATTCATGAAGCACTATGTGATCTTGCAATGTTTTGTTGCAGACTCCTCAGTGGCCTCGGCAATACTCGCAGTTCATGACAAACCTTGATTCTTCGTCGAGTAGTGTCCCTGAGGGTGCTGGGCTCGAGGTGCTGGGCTCATCCCGGTGCCGCAAACCGGAGGATTTTTGGTAGCAGTAACCCTACCGGACCGTGCATGCACGACTGCTGCCTCGCACTACTCAACTGAGCGTGGTCCGGTCTTGTCAGTTTCCTTTTAACTGTCCACAGCTGCAGATGGAGTTAGGACGAGCTCCCCCTCCTGTCTGAGGAGAACGGGAGAATAGCTTTAGAAATAGGGTTTTTCTCAGTTTACTGTTTATTAGAGTTAGCTTAGTTGTTTTCTTGGTAGTTACAGTTCTATTTTAAAAAAAAAAATTCCTCCTCATAGTTCAAGTTTTATGTTTCAGTCAATAGATAAAGACTATGCCAGGATCACCTGGCTTTAAGAAATGCACCCAGTGCCAGGATGCCATGCTGGCATCGGACGGGCACTTGCGGTGTATAAAATGCCTTGGAGAGGGACATGTGCCGCTTAAGTGCAGTCACTGCACTAAATTGACCACCCATGCCAGGCGGGACCGGGAGCTGAGGCTGAGGGTGCTTTTATTTAATAAAGCTCTTCAGACCTCTGAAAGAACTGAGCCGTCTTCCACTGCCTCAGGACGGTCTCCTCACAGGACCTCTAACCCCTCTAAGATGGGGAGCGTCGGAGACAGACCGGGCATCTCTGATGTTCTGCCAAGGTGTCCCATTGACAGGACGGGCAAGGGCCGCAGCTCATCAGCCCCAAACTCTGCCCACATCAAAGACCCAGTATCAGCACTTGGGAAAGGGCCACGAGCTGACTCGGCACCAGGACCAGCTACAACGGCCGGTTTGAAGCCGGCAATGGCCGCCCCAGCACCAGCTTATCCGGCGCATGTGCAGATGAGCGCAATTGTGCCGGCACCCACAACAGCGGTGCAGGCAACTGCACCTCTGCTTTCCTCAGTGCCAGAGGCGCCGGCACCGGCGCCGCAGGTAGGCACTATAACTCCACATCCCTCAGCACCAACACTGCCTCCTCGGGTCCCGCAACTAACTACATCTGCGACACCTATTCCAGCGGCATCGGTGCTTCAACTGAACTACAGCCATAGAATCGTAGAGCTGGAAGAGACATCAGAAGGTCATCAAGTCCAGCCCCCTGCTCTAGGCAGGACCAATCCCAACTAAATCAAGCCATCCAGGGGCTTGATCAAGTCAAACCGAGGCTTAAACACCTCTAGGGATGGAGACTCCACTACTTCCCTCGGTAACCCATTCCAGTGCTTCACCACCCTCCTAGTGAAATAGTTTTTCCTAATATACAAACTGGATCTCTCCCACCACAATGTGAGACCATTGCTCCTTGTTCTGCCATCTGTCACTACTGAGAACAGCTTTTCTCCATCCTCTTTGGAACCTCCCTCCAGGAAGTTGAAGGCTACTATCAAATCCCCCCCTCACTCTTCTCTTCTGCAGACTAAATAAGCCCAAATCCCTCAGCCTCTCCTCATAAGTCATATGCTCCAGCCCCCTAATCATTTTGGTTGCCCTCCGCAGGACCCTCTCCAGTGCGTCCAAATCCTTTTTGTAGTGGGGGGGTCCAGAACTGGACACAATACTCCAGATGTGGCCTCACCAGAGCCGAATAAAGGGGAATAATGACATATCTGGATTTGCTGGCAATGCTCCTCTTAATGCAACCTAATATGCCATTAGCCTTCTTGGCTATAAGGGTACACTGTTGACTCATATCCAGCTTCTCATCCACTGTAACCCCCAGGTCCTTTTCCGCAGAACTACTACTTAGCTGGTTGGTCCCCAGCCTGTAACAGTGCTTGGGATTCTTCCGTCCCAAGTGCAGGACTCTGCACTTGTCCTTGTTGAACCTCATCAGATTTCTTGTGGCCCAATCCTCCAATTTGTCTAAGTCACTCTGTAACCTATCTCTGCCCTCAAGGGTATATACCTCTCCCCCTAGCTTAGTGTCATCCACAAACTTGCTGAGGGTGCAATCCATCCCCTTATCGAGGTCATTAATAAAGATATTGAACAAAACCGGTCCTAGAACCGAACCTTGGGGCACTCCGCTAGAAACCGACCGCCATCCTGACATCGTGCCGTTGATCACTACCTGCTGGGCCTGTCCTTCTAGCCAATTTTCTATCCATCTTACTGTCCACATCCCCTTAACTTGCTGGCAAGAATATTGTGGGAGACTGTATCAAAAGCCTTGCTAAAGTCCAGGTATATCACATCCACTGACTTTCCCACGTCCACAGAGCCAGTTCCCTCATCATAGAAGCTAATCAGATTGGTCAGACACGCCTTTCCCTTTGTGAATCCATGCTGACTATTCCTAATCGCTTTCCTCTCTTCCAAGTGCCTCAAAATGGATTCCTTAAGGATCCCTTCCAAGATTTTTCCAGGAACTGAGGTAAGACTGACCGGCCTATAGTTCCCTGGATCGTCCTTCTTCCCTTTTTTGAAGATAGGCATTACATTTGCTTTTTTCCAATCATCCGGGATTTCTCCCGATCTCCATGACTTTTCAAAGATAATGTCCAAAGGCTCCTCAATGACATTTGCCAACTCCCTCAGTATTCTCGGATGCATTAAGTCCGGACCCATGGATTGGTGTACGTTTAGCTTTTCTAAATAGTTCCTAACCTGTTCTTTACCCACCAAGGGCTATCCGTCTTCATCCCATCTTGTGTCACTTAGCACATTAGTCCTGGAGCCCATTTGCGCTTTCGCCTTCCTGATAACCCCCCGGCATTCTCGAGCTATACATTTAAACCCCTCCCTGGTCATTTGTCCAAGTTTCCACTTTTTGTAAAGCTTCCTTTTTGTGCTTAAGTTCACCAAGGATTTCCCCTGTAAGCCAATCCTGTCTCCTACCATGTTTGCCTCTCTTGCTACGCATCTGGATGGTTTCTTTCTGTGCCTTCAATAAGGCTTCTTTAAAATACTGCCAGCTGTCCTGGACTCCTTTCCCCTTCATGTTAGCATTGCAGGGGATTCTGCCCATCAGATCTCTCTTTTTTTCCTTTGGTCAGGATCCTGAAATCTACCATCTCATGATCACTGCTTCTCAGGTTGTCATCCACCTCTACTTCCCCTATTAGTTCCTCCCTGTTTGTGAGCAGAAGGTCAAGCTGCGCACAGCCCCTGGTCAGGTCCTTCAGCACTTGTGCCAAGAAGTTATCCCCAACATTCTCCAAAAACTTCCTTGATTGCCTGTGTACTGCCGTATTGGTTTCCCAACAGATGTCAAGGTGATTAAAGTCCCCTGCGAGAACCAGGGCCTGCGATCTGGAAGCTTCTCTCAGTTGTCCGAAGAAAGCCTCATCTACCTCATCCACCTGATTCAGTGGCCTGTAGCAGACACTAACCACAACATCACTGCTGTTGTTTGCTCCTTTAAACTTAACCCACAGACTCTCAACAGGTTTTTCTCCCTCTTTATACTGGAGTTGAGAGCAATCATAGTGCTCTCTTACATATAGTGCAACTCCTCCTCCTTTTCTCCCCGTCTGTTCTTCCTGAACAGTCTATACCCTTCCATGACAGCGCTCCAGTCATGCGAGTCATCCCACCGAGTCTGTTATCCCAATTAAATCATATTTCTTGGACTGGGCCAGAGCCTCCAGTTCTTCCTGTTTGTTGCCCAGGCTTCTCGCATTAGTATACAAACACCTCAGATAACCAGTTGATGGCCCTATCTTCTCCATTCAAAACAGGGGTCCTCCTTTGTTGCTTGTTCCCCTTTGCATTTCTTCCAGGTATCCGACTTTCCCACTCCCCTCGGGGTTTTGGTCACCGTCCCCTGACGAGCCTAGTTTAAAGTCCTCCTTATTAGGTTTGCTAGCCTGCCTGTGAAGATGCTCCTTCCTCTCTTGATTAGGTGGATCCCATCTCTTCCTAACAATCCTTGTGCCTGGAACAGAGTCCCATGGTCGAAGAAACCAAAGCCCTCTCTGCGACACCACCTGCACAACCACGCATTTACTTCCTCAATTCAACGATCCCTGCCCAGTCCTTTCCCTTCAACAGGGAGGATGGACGAGAACACCACTTGCGCTCCGAATTCTTGGATCCTCCTTCCCAGCACTACATAATCCGCAGGAACCCGCTCAAGGTCATTCTTGACCGTATCATTAGTTCCCATGTGGAGAAGCAGGAAGGGGTAGCGATCCGAAGGTTTGATCATTTTGGTAAGCCTCTCAGTCACCTCCTGAATGCGAGCTTGCAGTAAGCAGCACACCTCTTGAGATTCCGGGTCCAGACGGCAGATGGATGGCTCAGTCCCTCTTAGGAGGGAGTCCCCAACCACCACCACCCGTCGTTTCCTTTTGAGGGTGGTGGCCGTGGAACCCCCCATCCTTAGGACTGTGTATCCCATGCCTTCCAGTAGATGGTGTTCCCTTCCAGTTTCCTCCTTGTGAGGTCCCTTCCAAAGCATTCAGCACTGCAGAGCCTGTGGAGAGAGCCTGAAAGCGATTACTTACCTCTATAGCATTGGGGGATTCCCGTGCTGGCCTTTTTCCCCTTCTAGAAGTTACATGCTGCCAGTTCTCTTCCTGGTCCAATATTGCCCTCTCTGGCTCTTCCGCCTGCCGTGCTTGAAGGATCAAACACTGCCTTCTTTCGAGGAAGTCTTCATCCTCTCTGATCGAGCGTAGGGTCGACACTTGGGCCTCCAGTCCTCTAATTTTTTTCTTCCCAAATGGCAACCAGCTTGCACTTAGTGTAGATGAAATCCGTTCTTTCTTCCGGGAGGAAGACAAACATGGCACATTCCATGCAGGTAACAACAACTGACCTATCACCATCCATCGCTGCTGTCCTGGAGAAGGGATTTAAAAAGAAAGGCAAGAGAACCTCATGCCCTTCCCTCTGCCCTTCCCAACTCCCTTTCTAAACTCCCTGTTAGCACTCACCTGTTCGCAAGCTCCTTGGTTGCTTGCCCACTGCCTTATAAAGCCCTGGACTGCCTGAAAGTCACTCCCCCTACCAAGGGTCAGCCAATCAGCAGAGGCTTCTAGAATTCAAACTTTAATTAGAAGCCAACAGTTTCCACCTGCCAATCACAGCACACACATGAAGGGGAGAAGGAGGGCAAAGGGGAAGTGGAGAAGAAAAAAGAAAAAAAAAGCCTCACTCGCAAACACAGGGGAAAAAACAAACAAAACCAAAAAAGAACACATACCAACCCTCACTGACAAACACAAGCTCAGCACACAGCAAGAAAGCCCCAAACACAACACACACTTCCCTCAAGAGTCCTCTATCTGCTTCTCCTCTACCTGGAGAACTCCCCCTCTAAACTCCCTGTTAGCACTCACCTGTTCGCAAGCTCCTTGGTCACTTGCCCACTGCCTTATAAAGCCCTGGACTGCCTGAAAGTCCCTCCCCTTCATGGAGTGTGTACACAGCCCTCGGCACCGACACTGCTTCCTCCGGTCCCGCAACTAACTACATCTGCGACACCTATTCCAGTGGCATCGGTGCTTCAACTGAGCTACAGCCAGCCTATGGAAACTGTTTCTTTACCACTCACCTCACTGCAGATAGCAACCTCTTCCCCTCTCAACTGCTCCATGCAGACCAAGGCACAACACAAGTCAAGATGGGTCCAAACACCATCACTCACTCCAGACCGTGCTGTTTTTTCTCCTGGACCTTTGTCACCGACCTCGTCATACACTGGCAGCCATCACCGCGCTCCTCGTTATAGATCAACCAGGGACCATTACTACAGGTCACCTCATCACTCACCGCCACAAAGATATTATTGAGCACATTAATCTTGATCTCCCACCCGCTACTCCATGAGGTCTATTTCACCAAGATCTTCAAGACCCTCAGGATATTCACGTTGAAACAGAATACAAAGGGGATATTCTCTGAGATGCTCACTGGGCTTATATAATCGCACATGGTACTACGACCGTTACTACCAAGAACGTCATTCCTCACCTGGCAGGAGGTAACCGCGTTCATGATCCCTGTGCTCCAGTAGACCGGTGTCTCCACGTCTTGCATCATTAGAATCCCACCCTCTAACGGTTCCACCAACTCCTGAGGAGGACAGTGCCTCGATCCAAACTCATGAGGAATAGCAAGACAACCACACTCCAAGCCGGGAACCTCAGAGCCCTAATTCCCCTTCCAACCACTCATCTTCATCACCAGACAATGCAGTTTTCCCCGGAGATTTATCTCCAGCTGAAGACCATGAGCAATTTCAAGAACTCTTTAAGAGGGTTGCTCAATCTCAGAACATTCAAACTACGGATGTTCAACAAAAACTTAAGAACTTGCAACCTTCCCAGAAATTGAAGTTGGTGCATCCCTTTGATGACGCCATTTTGGAAATTGCCAATGACATCTGGCAAACTCCAGCTACATCCTTGCCGACCAACAAACGATCGGCTAAGAAATATTTCATAAACCAGAAGTGTATGGAGTTCTTATTTACTCACCCCCAGCCCAGTTCCCTTGTCATGGATGCCGCACAACAAAGGTCCGAGACAGCACAGGCTAAAAATGCTGCAAATGACAAGGAGGCCAAACGCCTTGACCTCTTGGGCAGGAAAGTGTACTCTTCCGCCACTTCAGCGCTGAGAATTTGTAATTACGCTGAAGTGACGGAAAAGTACGCTGTAATTAGGCTCCCCTCACAAATCACGATTTTGACAATTATGCAAAATTAGTTCTCCTTTTAGAACATTTACTGGGCTCAAAGCATCAAATTCTAAAGGCGGCAATACAGGAAGGCTACACAATGGCCCGAACAGCATTGCAGATCGCTCTCGACACTGCCGACACAGCGGCTCGTGCTACAGCTACTGCCGTAATCATGCGTCGTGCTTCCTGGTTACATCAAGCTGCTGCCCCGAAAGATCTACTAAACAAGGTAGAAGACTTACCTTTTGATCGCCAGTCACTCTTCGCTCAATCAACCGATCAGGTATTCCACTCGGGCAAGGATTCCTGCACTACTTTGTGAACACTGGGGATGTACACACCTCCCTATAGACGCAAGAGATACATGCCGTATAACAAACAGAGGCCCTTCTCTTATGCGACACCTTGAGCCAGACCATTTGAATAGCAGAGGCCGAGACAGCGTCTGCAAAAGCAACGACAACAACCTAACAAAGTGCCCGTCCACCAACAAGGTCGGCAGCAGGTTTGACATGCTGATCGAGGGACTGTGTACCACCCCTTTGATGGAGGCTCCAGACAACGTGCAATGTTTATTCCATCATCGCCCGAGACCTTATCAATACTGTTGGTCTCTCATAACCACCGACCGTTGGGTCCATGACATAGTTGCTTCATGATACGTCATCCCTTTCAATTCCATCCCTCCTTCCTCCCTACTTCCCCGTCCCCTTTCAGGGACCCCTCTCACGAGACTCTTCTACAACAAGAGGTCTCTCGTTTGCTTACCATATGAGCAGTGGAGAGGGTGCCACCTCAATTTTGCGGGAGAGGTTTTTACTCTTGTTACTTCCTCACCCAGAAGAAATCGGGGAGTTGGAGGCCTATCCTGGACCTACGTCGGCTCAACCACCACTTCTTGAAACAAAAGTTCAAGATGATCACATTAGCCTCTATCCTCCCAGCACTCGACAAAGGAGATTGGTTTGCGTCCCTCGATCTACAGGACACCTATTTTCGTATAACAATACATCCTGCCCACAGGCAGTTTCTTTGGTTCGTAGTAGGAGCCAACCATTACCAATACCGAGTGTTACCTTTCAGACTTTCAGCAGTGCTACGAGTCTTTTCCAAGACCCTGGCAGTGGTAGTGGCCTACTTTCATTGCCTCGACATCATGATCTTTCCATATTTGGACGATTGCCTAATAAAGGCCCCTGCACTCGACGAAGCTACATGGGCAGTTACCACTACTGTGACAGTGTTTGAGACTCTCAGGCTCATAATCAATTTCGAGAAGTCCTCCTTGAAACCGACTTACGATGTAGAGTTCATCAGCGCAAGACTCAATTCTCTGACCGCAAGGGCCTACTTACCCATGAAGAGGTTCCAACTAATCCGGGATTTGGTGCAGACTGTTTCAGTTTCTCTCAGATCCTGCATACTTACCTATCTACAGCTGCTCAGCCATATGGCAGCCACCACATATGTGGTACCACGCACGAGACTCCACCTGCGCAGCATTCAACATTGGCTGTTCACTGTTTACAAGCTTAGTACACACGGCACAAACAAGACAGTTTCTATTCCCAAATAGGTCAGGACCTCGCTGGCATGGTGGGACAACCCCAGAAATATGTTAACAGGGGTCCCCTTTCACAGCCAGAAGCCTTCACTGCAGATCACAACGGTTGCTTCCCTACTCGGCTGGGGAGCCCATTTGCAGCAGAATTGAGCTCAGGGTCTCTGGACATCCCAAGAATCCTTGCAACACATACATTTCCTTGAGTTACGAGCAGTATTCAACACTTGCAAACACTTTCTCCACATCATCCGAGGCCTTACGATCCAGATTCTCATGGACAACATATGCACGGTGTATTATATCAATTGGCAAGGAGGCACACATTCACGCCCCCTCTGTGCAGAAGCGGTACATTTGTGGAACTGGGTGAATCAGCAGGGTATTACCCTGACCGCATCGTACCTTCCTGGCAAGGACAATGTTATCGCCAATACCCTCAGCAGGCACTTCCTTCCTCAACACGAATGGGAGTTGCACAACAAAGTCGTTCACAACCTATTCCATCTCTGGGGCTTTCCCGATATAGACCTCTTCGCCACCCGTCACAACAGGAAGTTCCATCAGTATTGCTCATGGGTGGGCATTGGCAGAAGTTTGTTGGGGGATGCTTTCCTCCTCAACTGGAGTCATCACCAACTGCTCTACGCCTTTCCTCCTCTCCCACTCATTTCAAAGGTGCTGGAGAAAATAACATTGGAGGGGGCAGTAATTTTGATAGCACCCTTTTGGACCCGACAAATGTGGCTAACACAGTTGTCAAGCATGTTGATGGCCCAGCCACGACGACTACCGAGGCTGTTCAATTTACTGTCTTAGCAATGAGGTACAATGATCCACCCAGCTAGGCGTGGCTCCTAGCTGGTTCCAAGAGCATGAGTTAATCTGTTCTCAGGAGATGAGGCATGTGCTGATTAACAGCAGACGACACACTACTCGCAAGACTTACCTTCAGAAATGGTATCGGTTCCAGTCCTGGTGTTCAGCAAGATACCTTGATCCTCTCTCCTCAGCTATCCAACATTGCTAGATTATATTCTGCACCTACAATCGGCCGGGTTGACGATTCCTTCCCTTCAAGTGCATTTGGCGGCAATTCTGCCTTCCATCTCTCTTCTGACGGTTATTCGGTATTTGCACATCCTCTCGCCAAAAGGTTTTTAAAGGGGCTCGACAACCTATAGCTGCCTCTCAGAACCCCACCGGAACCATGGGACTTGTCCTTAGTCTTGGACACTCTGATTTGCCCCCCTCCCGTTGAACCACTTGCAACATGTGACCTATGAATGCTCACAATGAAGGTAGTGTTCCTACTTGCCATGACGTCAGTGCGCCGAGTGAGTGAATTAGCGGCTCTCTCTGCTGATCCGCCGAACACAATATTCTCTGACCATGGTGTGGTTCTTTGCATACACCCCACCATCGTACCGAAGGTGAATTCTGCCTTCCATATAAATGAACAAGTCTACGGACATTCTACCCCAAATCTCACTCCTCCCAGGAAGAGTCACGACTGCACACACTAGATGTCAGGTGAGCGTTGGCTTTTTACCTTGACAGGACACATTCCTTTAGGAAGTCTCAGCGCTTGTTCCTGTCTACAGCCGAGCATTCCAAAGGCAAACAACTTTCCACACAACGCATCTCCAGCTTGATTGTCGCGTGCATCACACGACGTTATGCTCTACGTAACAAATCGCTTCTGATGCGACCTCGTGCCCACTCTACCAGAGGTCCACTGCCTACCTTAGGGGTGTGCCATTGCGGGATATATGCCATGCAGCAACCTGGTCGTCTGCTCTTACCTTTGCTAGACACTATGCCCTGGCGAGCACACTGAAGACCAATTCAGCGGTGGCCCAAGCTGTCCTGTCCACAGCGCAGAGGCAATAAGTCCGAAGCACGTGTGTAGCATTGGACCTCAAGTGGAGCATCCTTGGGAACACTACTCGACGAAGAAGAGAGAGTTACTCACCGTGTGCAGTAACATCTGTTCTTTAAGATGTGTCCCCCCGTGGGAGCTCCATGTTCCTCCCTGCTTCGGAGCTTCTGTTTTCTCTTTTTCAGACGCTTCCGGTTGGGAGGAAACTGACAAGACCAGACCGCGTTCAGCTGAGCGGTTCGAGGCAGCACTCACGCATGCGTGGTCCAGTAGGGCTACTGCTACCAAAAATCCACCAGTTTGCGGTGCCGGGACGAGCCCAGCACCTTGAGTGGAGCACCCACGGGGGGACACATCTCAAAGAACAGACGTTACTGCACAAGGTGAGTAACTCTCTCTTCCGGAGCCTACATCTGAACATTCCAAGTATTGCTATATAGTCACCTAGGATGTGAGACACCCCTACAGTGGAACACCCATGGGGACACTACTTGAAGAAGTAGTAGTAGTAGTTACTCACCTTGGTGCAGTAATGATGGTTCTTCAATATGTGTCCCCCCCGTAGGTGCTCCACTACCCACCCTTTCCTGGAAAATACCTGAATTCATTCTTGCTGTGTTCTAAGCTCAGCTGAGAATAGATAAATGGCTACCACTGTGTAACCTTTTCCTTTAATACAGAGATCCCCAAATTATGGGGCACGCACCCAAGAGGAGCATGGAAGAATGTTTGGGGGAATGATGGGCCCCAGTGCAGTGCCCCCAGTGCATTGGGCATGGGGGTTTGTGAGGGAGTGCCACCTAGCCCTATTCCACGTACAGCTCTGCCCCTAGCCAGACCCTCAGCCTCTGTTCCATTCATGACACCATCTCCAGTTGCATTTGCAGCCTCAGCCCCCTTATCACATCTTCAGTGCCCTGCCCAGGAACTGCAGCCTTGCTCCCAGCTCTGCAGACGGTAGGGGCACAGTCAGTGATAAGGAGGGCACAGCTGAGACTAGTCTGGGGATCACTGCTGTATTCCAGTTCTTTCTTCTTGTCAGGGAAATTTGTAATAATGGATATCCAAATAAGCTCATATATCTGCCCTAACCAATATTCCCACACCATTTCTGAAACCAAACCTCGGGCCCTATTTTTTACCTTTTATGCTGAACCACCTGAGAGATGTCAATCTCTAATCATAGTTGTCCTTTGAACAGCTGACTTTGTGATGCTATCACGAATGCTTATCATTCTCTCCTCCCTAGCAGATGTGTTTGGAATGGACACTGGAGTGTAGTCTAGCCTGGTGATGTCTGAAACGTAAATATGACATGGTTCAAACAAGAATCTTGATTTGGGCTTCCACCCACTGAGGCAGTGCCATGAGGAAGAGTGCCCAACTAAAGGCAGCCCAAGAACCAGTGCTTTAGATCAGTGTTTCCCATCCTTTTTTATGCCACGGACAGGCCAACCCATCCACAAACTTTTGGTGGACTGGTAAGATTTTATTTGCATATCTGCGTATTTGTTATGCAAATATTACCAGTCTGCCTAGTCACAATCCAGCCCCTTGCTCCCCAGTGCCTAACACCCTTTGACCCCCCCACGCCTGATTCCCCCTGAGCCTCTGACTCCTACAGTTCATGCCAACACCCTCTTGCCCCATGATCCCACAATGCTCTTACCCAACACCCCTTTGCCCCCACCCCATCCGCACACTCCCCAGAGTGAGGCTGGCCCCTCTAGGAAGCATGGCCGTTACTGCCGTGCATGCAGAGTGGCTCTCCCTCCCTCCATGGGTAGAGGTAGGGAGTGCGGAGCCCCGGCCAGCTGCCATTATCAATGGTGGAGGAGGGAGGAAAGGCACCTTCTACTCTGACTCCTTCTGCTGCCACCTCAGCTCCAGCGCTGCCACCAGCAAAAGCGGCCTGGGGAGCTGCCTCCTGCTCCACCACCTCCTGTTGCTGCCAGCAAAAGTGGCCATGCAGGCAGAGGGAGGAGCACGGAGCCCTGTGGATTTGCCTCCTGCTCTGCCGCCTCCTGTTGCTGCAGGCAAAAGCAGCTGTGCGGGCAGAGGGAGTGACCGTTGGTGGCACATGCACCTCCTTCCTTCCTTTGTGCCCTTTCCCTCTCCAAGCACATCTTCCCAAGCGTGGAAGAGGCAGGAGAGAGGGGAGGCACCTCCTGCTCCACCTTCTCCTGCTGTTGCTGCCTTAGCCACCATGGCTGCCAGAACTGAACCCCCGGGGACAGCCGGTTTGAGTTCTGACGGCCGCCACGGCCCAGCAACTGGCAGTTGGTGACCTGGCAGTGGGCCGTGGCCCAGCAGTTGGGAACCACTGCTTTGGATGAATGTTCTGCCAACACTATTCATACTGCAGTAGCAGATCTGCAGTCTCCTTGAAAAACATGAGAACTGTGGAAAGCACAACCATGTGTGCCACACATACAGTAAGTGTCAAAGCTTCAGGTGCTGCAGTTAATGGCTGTTTAACATACACTGAAATCTATAGAGATCCTAAAAATACCAAGTACTCTATCACAGTTGTTTTAAAAAAACCTGCTTCCATTATTTCTTAATGACTAGAAATAGCTAATGTGAGTGGCTTGGGCACATGTCTCAGCACACTGCTCTTTTCCCAGCTAATTGCCTTTCACAGAAAAGGGCAAGTGCTCTTCTGATATAATATATGTCATGCAGCTGAAGTACAGTTCTGGTGTGTATTTTTATCCAAGCAGACATGAATTAGTTGTTTACACTGTTCTTAGAGTAAGGGATAGAGGAAGAAATGTTAGCTTTTCTCCTGGCACTTGCACTTGTCTATTATGCACCATTGAGAGTAGTCAGAGTTTCTTAATTAAAAAAGTGGAATTTTAAAAGCAGTTCTTTTAAACTATAAAATATCATAGGACTCTAATGAACACCCCTGTTGTGAGAAATAAATAGACTCCATTTAATAGGTGGCACTCACCCAGCCATAAGCAGCTTTTTCACCCCTTTAGATGGTATTTTAGCTACTATATTAACTACAGTAGGTTAATTAAAAGGCCAAAGCCTCTTTTGGACTACCATTGATGAGACTTCTTCCAATATATTTTTCTTGCACTGTATATTTTATTTATGACTTTCTGCATAGTCAGACAGATTGGATTTGTTACTTTTAAATGCTGAATTGATTTAGTAAAATCATTTATAATATTTTCAGCGCTTAACACTTTTAGATGCTTTCACTACCATGAGATGAAAATATTTTTCTTGTCGGAGTATGATTACAGTTAGAGATGTGATTATAAATATGTTATTAGAGGCGGACAGATTTTAAATACAGGTTATACCCTCTCTTAACTGGGACTGTCTGGTCTAGCAACATTGGACCACAGATGTTCCTGTACCAGAGAGCCCAAGTTTAGGGAGGTCAGGCCACAGGCCAAGAACAGCAAGCGAGGTGCAGAGACTCAGCCGGGTGGTGCAGCAGTGAGCTTGGCCCCTGCTTCCAGGTGATAGCAGCAGCCACGGAACTCTGCTGTAGAGCTTGGGGACAGTAGCAGTGGCCGCAGAGGTCCAGCAGCAATGGCAGCCATGGTGCTCTATCCCTGGCTGTGGAGTTCTGGCAGCGGCAGCGGCCAGGGAGCTTTATCCCCAGCTAAATAGCTCCGACCCCAGCGGCAGCCATGGCCAGATAGGCAGCCGAGGGTCTAGGCTGGAGCCCTAGCTGGGGGCAGCAGGACAACAAGGGCCATGCTGGGAGGGACCTCCTCTTGTCCAGCAAATCCCCTCATGCCGGACCTGTCAGGTCCTGATGGTGCTGAATTAGAGATGTGAATAACTGACTATCCGATAAGCAAAAGTTGACTAGTTGCTTCCCTTCCCTCTCTTTGCTGCCTCTATCAGAAAGAGGTGGGGTGCTTCAGAGCAGCAGCATGCAGCACCTGAGGCCAGATCCTGGGCTCCACGGGGCGCTCTACTTTGAAATGCTGTATGCAGCCCAGGGTCCCCAACTGGCCCCGAGCTGCACGCGGCGTTTCAAAGCAGCAGCTCTGCATGGAGCCCTGGGTCAATTGGGGACTGCCGCTTTGAAACGCTGTGGGAGTACGGGACCAGTGGGGGACTGCTGCACTTTTGCCTTTGAAGGGTGGAAGTGCCCTTATTGACTAATTGAAATTTTATATCCCTATGCCAGATGAGGGAGGTCCAACCTGTACTGACATGTCAATATTCATTTTTTTTCTTAGTTTACAAGTTAAGATTTATTTTTTTAATGCAAGTCCTATAAATTCATCCTGAGATCTACAATTAGCCCTATTCTTTCTGCCTTCAACATTGATCCTCTTGATTTGGCATTTTTAGTGTTTTCTTAGCTTTTAAAATGTGTGTACGTGTTATATGATGTTGTTTTTAAGTATTTAGCTATCACCTTTGGAAAATCATGGAAGACAGGAGAGATTCCAGAAGACTGGAAAAGGGCAAAAATAGTGCCCATCTATAAAAAGGGAAATAAGAACAACTCAGGAAACTACAGACCAGTCAGTTTAACTTCTGTGCCAGGAAAGATAATGGAGCAAGTAATTAAGGAAATCATCTGCAAACACTTGGAAGATAATAAGGTGATAGGGAACAGCCAGCATGGATTTGTAAAGAACAAATCATGTCAAACCAATCTGATAGCTTTCTTTGATAGGATAACGAGTCTTGTGGATAAGGGAGAAGCGGTGGACGTGGCATACCTAGACTTTAGTAAGGCATTTGATACTGTCTCACATGATGTTATCAATAAACTAGGCAAGTACAATTTAGATGGGGCTACTATAAGGTGGGTGCATAACTGCCTGGATAACAGTTCTCAGAGAGGAGTTGTTAATGGTTCACAATCCTGCTGGAAAGGTATAACAAGTGGGGTTCCTCAAGAGTCTGTTTTGGGGCTGGTTCTGTTCAATATCTGCATCAACGATTTAGATATCGGCATAGAGCAGGGGTTCCCAAACTTTTTGACATGGGGACCAGTAAATCCATTCACGAACTTTTGGAGGACCAGTAATGTTCATTTGCATATTTGTATATTCATTAATCAAATGATGAATATTCATATAAGTTGTTTCTGGTCTTCCCAAATCTCCCAGTGCCAGCTTTAGCACAGCTTTTGATATGGTCACTGACAATATTCTTGCCAGCAAGTTAAGGAATATGGATTGGATAAATGGGCTGTAAGAGACAGAAAGCTGGTTAGTCCAGGGTTTCCCAAACTTTTTACTTTAATTGGAACCCTTTTTTTTTTCAGTTCTGCTTTTTGCAGCCCAAAAATATAAACACATGAAAAACAAACTGAGAAAATACCAGACATACAATATGTCTGGTATTTTCTCTGTAGGTAAGTTGTATTATTACTAGATGTATCAGTTTGTAGTTTTGAATTGCCTGGCTGGTAAATGTGCTCAGGCTGCATGAGGGTATGTCTACACTACCACCCTAGTTCAAACTAGGGTGGTAGTGTAGACATACCCTGAGTGTGTCTACCAGCCAGATAGTTCGCAACTACTTGAGAGGGGGGGGGGGGGGCAGTAGAATCCCTGTGCCAGACTAACTCGTGCTTTGTGGGTGGGGAGGGGGGAACGAGGTCGGGTCAGTCCCACTCCCTGCAGGCCGATTCATTCTCCCCCTGCTCCCCTTGCTGCGCCTCTGGCCAGCCCCACTTCCCCCAACCCCCTCCCGGGCAGCCAGTTCTCTTCCGCTTCTCCTCCCAATTTCCCTTGGCCAGCCCCGCTGCCTGCGTCCAGCCCTCCTTCCAGCGTCCGCTTCCCCCCACCCCTCCGCCCACATCTTCCCCGGCCAGCTCCCTGCCCCCAACCTCACACCCCCCGGCAGCCCTGCTTCCACCAGCCCCCCAATCTCCCCAGCCTGCCCTGATTCCCCTGTCCAGTTCTGCTTCCGGTGGCCAGCTCTCCCCTCCTCGTCACCCCAGAATCCCCTGGCACCTGCACCTTTCCTTAGCCCTCCACCCTCCTGGTGTCTCCCTTTGCCCACTTTTTCCCTAATACCCGCCCCCTCACCAGTCTCTGCCCCATTCCCCTCCTGCCCCTCTGTGCCCTCACACACGATTTTCTCCATCCTGACCTTCCTCATGGCCACCCCTTCTTTCAAGCCTTCTCCCCCTCCAGCCCCCAGTGCCCTTCCCCTCTCCTCTCCCAGCATCAACCTGTCCCCCCTCCCACTGACACCTCCCCTCCTGTCCTTTCCCTCATGGTCTGCAGTTGGCCCCCCCTGGCATTTGTCTCTCTCCTGCACCCCTGTCCCTTGGTTCCTTCCCCTTCCCCACTCAAGTCCCTCCTTCTTTCTCCCGCCCCCAGCCTCTCCTCGCCTCTGCCGCCGCGTGAGCCGGTTCCCTACCTTCTCCTTCCACGTTGCGGGGCCGGAGGCCGCACTCAGGCCCCGGAGGCCGAACCCGGAGCCAGCCAGGCCCCACAACGTGCCTCCCGCGGGTTTCAAAACCCCGGGCCGTCATGTCACGTCATGCCCGGGCCTCCTCCCCGCCCACGTGCAACGCTGCGCATGGGCGGCAGGCGGTGAGAAGGAGCTGTGTGCAACAGGGACGGTGCGGGGCTGAGGGGAAAGCTCTGGGGGCGGGGTGGGAGGATGCGCGGGGGATCCGGGGCCTGCTCCAGGCAGAGCCGGGGAGAGACCCAGCTCCACATCGTGGTGGAGCAGGGCCCCGGTTCTTAACTCGCTGGCACTTCTGGGTGCAAGGGTGCGGGGCCCAATTCGACCGAATGGGTCGAATCGGCCTAAGGGCCGGCAGCCACCAGGCACGCTGAGGCCCGGCATTTTTTTGGGAAATGCTGGCATAGAGAGTACGCTTATTAAGTTTGCAGATGATACCAATCTGGGAGAGGTTGCGACTGCTTTGGAGGACAGGGTCATAATTCAAAATGATCTGGACAAATTGGAGAAATAGTCTGAGGTAAACAGGATGAAGTTTAATAAGGACAAATGCAAAGTGCTCTACTTAGGAAGGAACAATCAGTTTCACACATACAGAATGGGAAGCGACTGTCTACGAAGGAGTATGGCAAAAAAGGATCTAGGGGTTATAGTGGACCACAAGCTAAATATGAGTCAACAGTGTGATGCTGTTGCAAAAAAAGCAAACATGATTCTAGGATGCATTAACAGGTGTATTGTAAGCAAGACATGAGAAGTCATTCTTCTGCTCTACTCTGTGCTGGTTAGGCCTCAGTTGGAGTATTGTGTCCAGTTCTGGGCACCACATTTCAAGAAAGATGTGCAGAAATTGGAGAAGGTCCAGGGAAGAGCAACAAAAATGATTAAAGGTCTAGAGAACATGACCTATGAAGGAAGACTGAAAGAACTGGACTTGTTTAGTTTGCAAAAGAGACGATTGAGAGGGGACATGATAGTGGTATCTAAAAGGGTGTCACAAGAAGACGGGAGAAAAAAAATTCTTCCTGGCCCCTGAGGATAGAACAAGAAGCAATGGTCTTAAACTGAAGCAAGGGAGGTTTAGGTTGGACATTAGGAAAAAATTCCTAACTGTCAGGGTGGTTAAAAATTGGAATAAATTGCCTAGAGAGGTTGTGGAATCTCCATCTCTGGAGATGTTTAAGAGTAGGTTAGATAAATATCTATCAGGGATGGTCTAGACAGTACTGGGTCCTGCCATGAGGGCAGGGGACTGGACTTGATGACCTCTCAAGGTCCCTTCCAGTCATGGTATTCTGAGATTCTATGATGTGTGCAGTGTTCTGAAAGTTTTGTGATTCAGAGGAAATATATAAATATGATCTATAACTATTAGCCTGCGAGCTCCTGCCTGCCTTTCCCTCCCCCCCTCACGCTGCTGCCTCTGTATCAGAAGCAGCAGGGACAGGAGGCGGCTCCGTGGGAGCTGATACGCGTGGGGAGCCGACTTAGATTTATCCAGCTGAATTTTTGAGGGATTAAAAATCTGTCTCTGTTGTCTTCTATTCTGATATTACAGCATCAGAAACCAATAGCAGGTCTCCCTTTTTGCCTCTGTACCAAAATGATTCAAATAGCTAGCTACAAATTAGAAAACTGAATCAATGATTGCTGCTTATTTAAGAGGGATTAGGGAACTGTGAAAGCAAGAGACTGTAATGCTGTATGTAACTAGGACTTGTGCGAGAGATTTACTGACTTCAAAATGTCAATGAGAGCTTGCAGGAGAATTACTCTATTTCAGATACAAGAGCCTGTTGGCTTCAGGATACTAAATTTTGTTTTCACCTTTTTAGAACTCTGAACTTACCTTGGAACAGTTCCTCTCACTTTCATCATTCAGCTGATTATAAAAGAATTTATAGGAGCTGGAAAAGCTTTCATGTCTTCTCATATTTAAAAAGAGAGAGAGAGAATCATAACCAGGCTTGTTTAAAAACAATTGTAGAGTCCAGCCTGAAGAGTCCCTTTCCAAAGTTTTGCCACTGTATAATTTTCTTGGCAGCCTTTTCTGCTCTTTCTACCCACCACCCCTACGTTTCCAGGCAAAACGCCTACTCTAGGAAAAAAAATAAGTCTCTGTGTTTTGGCAGAGATCCACATCAACTGATTAAGTTAATGAATGGGCATTTCTACTGTATCTCTTACAGACTTGTTTTTTGCCTTTTTATACCTCATATATTGATGCTGATTTTTTTAAGCCAAAAGTCTCCTGCTTACTTTCAGCTTCTAAGCTGAGAGATTGAACAATGCTTAATTTAAGGTGAAGCATAGCTTTTTCAATTCTCAACTTTCCATGATGGATTTTTTAATATAGTATAGAAAGTAGACTTTCATCCTGTTCAGATTTCATATATCATCCTTCTGCCATTGTACAGGGTTAAAGATGATTTCACATTTTAAATCCTTTGCAAGCAATTGGTTGACTTTTTGCATTCTAAGGATGTTTTTCACCATGTCACCAGAGCTTTTACAGAATCTTCAAGAAATATTCTAGACATTTTATTTATTCTTTTCAGTCTTAATATTTCTTCAGGCTAATTCTTTCCCTTATGTTTTTGTTTTTCCTTTGATGGATCCCATCATTGTCAGAGATACTCTAGTACAGAAAATCTTTATTATTGAGTACTGCTCTTAAACAAGATTTAGATTTCCTAGCAAAAATATGTGTACTAGTATGGAACTGGAAAGAAATGTGATGATATTAAGTCACAGAACAAAATAACCCAGCCAATTATCAAAATTGCCGTATTTTAATATTACATAACCAGATGAAAAATCAGAATCCTGAAGTGATGACATCTACTTTTTTCAACTAGAGGTTAATATCACAATGCCTGGGTAATTGGTAGATCATTAGTATTATTTGTCTGAAAAGTGAAAGTAAAAATTAGTTGGGACCTTTGGAACTGAGAGTCAAAATATTAATTTCCAGTTCTTTTCTGATTCAGCACAATAATTGTTTTGCTGTAATAGAACACTTATTGGTCATTTAGGAGGTAAGTCAAGGTGTAAGATGTCTCTTTGTGTAAATATTTTTTCCGGTGTTTTCTAATATTTGGTAAACATACCCCCAGCTCCATCAATGTTGTCTTCAGGAAATCTGAATAGATCCAAATAAAAATTATTGAAATGATCATACTAATAATAAATGCTGACTTGCTATCCGAGAGACATTATACAATTTATGATGCACAGAGGGTAAAAATAGGTCTAATTCTCCTTTGTATTGAAGTTACTTAATTAAGCCTTTTGTTTGAAATATGACAACAAAATACTACTATGAAACTAAAACACTTTTTTTGTTGTTGTAGCTACCTTATACACGTCTTGTATCTTGCTGGGAATATTTCTGAATAGTAGCATACCTATATTCTTTGAGCTTTTCGTGGAGACGGTCTACCCTGTTCCAGAAGGAATTACGTGTGGTGTTGTCACCTTTTTAAGTAACATGTTTATGGGAGTGCTTTTGTTTTTTCTCACATTTTACCATACAGGTAAGAAATATGAGTTACTTACTGAATGTAATTCTCTGTGAAGGCATTCTATAAGAGGTCTATTTTGGCGCCAGTGGGAGGAGGGTTTACATACAGAACTCACATTGATGTTTATTCTGTGCATAAATCTCTTGCACATCAGTGGGAGAAAAGACCTAATTGTTTGTCTTTATGTGCATGCTAATCAAATAATGAAATTCTTTAGTTCGAAAACAGATATTGAGACTTTGCGTAGAAGTCACTGCAGCAGGAAGCTATTGAGATAAACATGATGGCTGGATTTTTACAAAGAACTGGATAATGTTCTGGCCATTAATAACATTTGTAGCTATGCTAGTTAAAACAACAATAAAGCTAATCCAATCTCATGCTTCAGGGTATAAACTGCTTGCCAGTAGTGGGCAGAAAATATTTTCTCCTCCCTCCCTACAATGTCCATGAAACACATGCTGGGTACAGTACTGATGATGGGAGAGAGTTACCTCCACAAGATACTGAACATTGCTCTGAGTCATACTTCTGCATTAACTGATGTGTAGAGTCATCTAATATGCTAAGGCGGTCCTTTGTGTTGATATTTCCAACAAATTATTTGTAGAGCCTTTTCTTTTTTATCTCTTGTGTATTATTTATTTGCTCACATAATATGTTGTAATTTTGAGTGATGTTTCTTTGTAGATTATATTTGCATTTAGATACTGAGTTACTATGGTAACAATATGAGAACCTAGATAAGTTCAGAATAAAACCCTGCAACCTCTCTGATTCTTTTTAAAGTTATAAATTGCTATTTTTATATGTAGAAATCAGCTAAACAAGAAGAGTACTTTCAAGCAAAGTGTCAGTACTACGCTTTTTAAATATATAACCTTATATTAATTCTAAGTATTATTGTCATAATATCTCTTAATTAAAATCGTATGTTCCCAGCCAAGAGGACAGTAGTAAACATCACAGTAATCTTTTGAAATAAAGAATATTCCAGACTTTCAGATGCCTCAACATATAATTGAAAATTGTATGAAATGATTGAAAATTTATTCTAATTATTGTTTTGTAGATGCAAGATAATAGAAATCTAAGCTCTTATTTGTGACCTGAAAATTAAAAACCAGTTTAAATCAAATCTATTTTGAGAAAATTAGTGGATGTGAAGTTCATTAATACAAATATGATTTTTCCAATGGTCAGAAATGAGCTGGCAAAATGAAACAAACCAAACTTGAAATAATTTCAATGTACTTCTAAATGACTGAAAAAATTCAGTGTTATGAATTCATTTTCCATTAACTGTTAGGATAGAGTACAATATACTAAATCAGTATTTGATAGTAATACGTCAAAATATGGCAGTAGTATGTTGTAAAAATCAGTTTGACCATTATTTATAATACGTAAGCAAATTTTTCCATAAAGGATGTCAATAAATATATGTGAATGCAAACTTGAAAAAAGCATAAACCTATAGTCTTTTTTTCCAAAGAAAGAAGCAGAGAGTCACACTGTTTTCTTCAAGATAAGACATTCTCAATGATGCAGTGTCTTAAATTATTAAAAGCATGACCATTATATGATCTGTAAGCATTGATCAATGTTCATCTGGTGAAATTAGGGCTAGGTTACCAAAAGAAAAATTCATTGAAGATGGAAAATGATTGTGTAATAAAAATACTTCCTTATAAAATCAGTCTTTTTTCCCCCTTCTTTTTCATACACCTTTTATGATCATTCAAATTAGGGTGTGTCTAGACTACAGGGTTTGTTTGGTTTTTTTCAAAAAAAGTAACACCTCCGCCCCAAACAACCTCCCTAGGCAATTTTCCAGTGCTTAACCACCCTGACAGGAAGTTTTTCCTAATGTCCGATCTAAACCTCCCTTACTGCAATTTAAACATGCTTTATAGCAAGAGACTCAACGAGCTCTATCCATTTAGTTTAAAAAAGAGAAGGTTAAGGTGACTTGATTAGTCTGAAAGTGCCTACATAAGGAACAAATATTTAATAATGGCCTCTTCAGTTTAGCAGAGAAATGCATAACTTGATCCAATCGCTGGAAGCTAAAGCTACACAAATCCAGACCATAAATAAAGAATAAAGAGTAATTAACCATTGGAAAAGATTATCAAGAATCATAGTGTATTCTCCATCACTAACTGTTTTTAAATCAATATTGATTTTTCAAATGATGGCCCCTATAGAATTTCATTCAAGGTTATACACATGCACCCAGAGTCAGGTTTTCTGAATAGCATCTGTTGATCCACCCGTGCGCCTTTGCTGCATCTTGTGGTTTCAGCTGCAATAAAGGTTAACCAACCACACCCTCAGTTCTTTTTCACCACTGCATGGTCTGAGTTAGTCTCTTCTATTCTCTTGTCTCTTGTGATGCACTTTTCTAAAGATTATTTTATTCTTGTTGTTAGTGTTTTGTTAATTTTGTAGTAGTTTTAGCAGTAGTTTAGGACTTAAACTACTTTGGGATGCTGTTTTTGCCAGATTCCTCCCCTTTCTTCTGTCATTACCCACATATGGATACTGGATTATTCTGAAGATGCAGGGTTCAAGATCTGCACTTCCTGCCCTTGCTTGTTTTCCATTAGTGACTAGCACCAGCAGTGCCTTTGCTCCTTGGAGTGGCCAACGTTACATTCAAGTGCAGTATTTGCCTCTCCTTCCTAGCCCATACCCAGAAAGGCCATGCTTTTCACTTCAAGAAACACCTCACAGAGGTCACCATGAGACCACAGTCAGATCCAAGTTTGGGATCCCACCCCTCCATGTCATACATTGGCCTGAGCATGGAGAAGTGTGCCTCCTACCACAGCACTCCAGTCTGGTTCTGCTAGTATAGCACTGCAGATCCCATGCTGGGGTCTAGCCATGAGGTAAGGAAACTTGTTGCAGAGAACATGAGACTTTCCTCAAGACCCATGAAAGACATTATGTCCTCCCTAGGTTCTAGCCATGGAGAAGCGCTGTGTTCCAAGGCATGTAAATATGACAGGAAGTTGCATAGAACACTGGATCCTCAAGTCCTGCTTACCAAACTGTATACCCCTTCTGGATCAATACCCCCAAAGTCATGAGCATGTTGGGTTCTGAGGCAGTCCTCCATTCCAGCTCCCATTCTGGCTCTGACTTTGTGGAGTGTATGTCACTGGCACCAAGGAGGCTCAAGTCAGCTCCTTGTACTCATGAACTGTTTAACTTGGATGAGGTGAGGTCTCCATGTCACCTGTTACATTCATCTCATCAGAGACGCCCACTTCTCCTTCGAGTGGTCCCTGTGGGTGCTGCACTCTGGGTGCTGGTGCGTCCTCACGCTAGCGACCGGAGACTTTTCTAGCAGTTTCTGCCGTGGCGCGCAGGCGCCGTGACGTCCTCTAGTGTCGTTGGAATTGTTCGGCGCGGCTCCTCAGTTCCTTCTCTACCATGCTTGGCAGCAGACGGAGCCGATTGTTCTCCTCATTTCTTTAAAAAAATAGTTAAATTCCCAGTTTTAACCCTCATTTTCCAAGTTTTTAGCCCTATTCTCCTTCCCTGTCAAGTTTAAAAAAAAAAAATTCCCGTTGCAGTTCGCCACTTTTCTCCAACCTCTCATGCCTGGCTCTCCGGGCTTTAAAAGATGCAAGTCATGTCGTGATGCCATGCCCACCTTGGATGGGCACTCTAAATATATTAAGTGCTAGGGGGAGGAGCACCAAACTCAAAAATGCCTCCACTGCTCCAAATTGACAGTGAGGGTGCACCGGGACACAGCCAACAGGCTAAGGACACTTTTATATGAAAAGTCCCTCCGTCCTTCCTCAGAGGACTCTCCCGCGACTTCAAGATCAGTGCAATTGAGTAAGGGTATGGAAAAGAATCAACCCTCTACCTACTCTGCTCCTACTACCTCTATATCAGGTCTTTCTCCAACTCCGTTGCTACCCTCAGCACCATCAGCCGTACAGGTCAGGACTGAGAATAGGCCGGGAACCTCCGGTACGGTGCACTCAAAAGCATCGGCACCTCACAAAAGAGCTCATTCAGAGCCAAAGCAGAGGTCAGCGGCACCGACTGGTGTGGCAGCAGAGCTGCCCCCAGCGCCGACGGCACCAGCGAAAGGTCGCTCAGCACCGAAGCACCACATCAAAACGGCACCAAGTCTGGCGCCGAAGAAGGCATGTGCCGACAGACCACCACCGAGTGCCACAGCGCCGGAACGATCCTTGGCACTGCCGCTCCCTGCACCGCCACCATCCAAACCGCATCATCCCGCACCAACCGAGCAACGTTCCCCGGTACGGAGCCACACATCATCGGCACCGCCTTCCTCGCGCTCCTCCATCCGTTCCGTGTGGTCTCGACACTCCTCCATCGCTTCTCGCTCGGCCAGTGACATTGGCACTGAGCCAAGGAGCAGGTTCTCCTCCCAGCACTTCAGCCCGGCACATAGACCTCCATCTTGGCAGCCAGCCCCGGTCCAATATGCATACCCTCCCCCTCCGCACCCTTGGTATGCACAACAATACGCCTACTCACCTCCACCATATGCCACCCAATGGCAACCATGGGAGCCACCACCAGGCCTCTTCGACTACTTGTAGGCCACCAGCCCCCTCAGAGGCACATGACTCTCTATCTGAAGGGGAGACCAGATCACCTCTCCATAACTCCTCCTCTTCCCCAGATGAAGAAGCGGTTACAACGGAAGCCCCACCATCCGGTGATGACGCTAAAAAATTCCAGGACTTGTTCAAGAGAGTGGCCCAACAATTCCAACGACATTAGAGGGTGCCCCACTACAGGGCGCCATGGCACCTGCGCGGCGCAGCAGAAACTGCTAGAAAAGTCGCCGGCGTGAGGACGCATCAGCACCCACGGGGACACATCTCGGAGAAGCACCGTTACTGCACAAGGTGAGTAACTCTTTCTTCCCAGCTTTGGACCTGTTGCCTTCAGGTCATGTTCCTGAGCATTCTTTTGAGACTTATGTGATTCTGACTGACATAAATAGGGCAGCCATGTGGAATTCAGTATATATCTTTTCTTCCCATTATACCTTAGCACATGACTCTGCAATCGATGCCTCCATCAGTGCAGCTGCTCTCTGTTCCATGTTGCCGTCTTCCTTGCACTCTCCTAAGTTCTACACATCAGTCATCCTCAATGGAATACAATAGGGACCATCACTCGAAGAAAAAGAGGACTTCCATCTACCTGTTCTTTGAAATATGTTCTCCCTATCTTTATTTCAGTCCCACTCTTCTTCCCCTCTGCTGTGGATCTGTTTAGTTTGCAGTGGAAAAAGAACTGAGGGCATGATTAGTCCACCCCACACTTAATCACCTTGGTCAAATCCATGACACATAGCAAGGGCACAGGCATAGACCAATGGACACTTTTAAAAATACTCCATCTCTGGATACATGGCACATGCATTTAACTCTTAGCAGAGTACAGATAGGAACCACACATCTTAAAACTTCCTGGTATGGGTAAGTAACCTTTTCATATTTTTCTATAAATTCTGCTTTAGGAATTATTTTGGGGAAGTGTTGTGGCCTATGTTATACCCAACGTCCAACTAGATGATCATTAATGGTGCCTTTTGTCCTTTGAATCTATGAAAGGTGAATAAGTAAATAAATTAATGGTATTGAGGGTTTTTAAAAAATTCTTAATGTCTCACAAATACTTTCTGTCTCTTAATCCTATGCATTGTTATTGTTTTGCTGTTAGAGCAGAGTGAGCTTAAAGCCATCAGTTAAATTTCTAGTTTTGAGTGTTTACGTCCAGATTACTTTGTGACAGTAGAAATGTTATATGAACTTCTGAAACTGCATTTTTTGTTTGTTTTACAGAGTTGTCCTGGTTCAACTGGTGCCTCCCAGGATCATGTTTGCTCAGCCTACTCCTTATTCTTTGTTTCAGAGAATCCTATGATAGACTTTATCTTGATGTCGTAGTCTCAGTTTAATAGTACAGAACTGACAGTTTAGAGAGAGACTGAAAATCGATACTGCATTCTACACATTGCCTGGAATTGCACACTTGTTTGACAGAAAAAGCAAAGAAGCTGCAACATTTTAAATGTGGTTTGACCAACTACAAAGATATTTTTTTTAAATACCTCTTGACTTGATTTTTATTACAGACTTGATAAATGTGTGGGATTTCAGTTGGGAATAATAATATCCTAAAATACACAAGTGAAATGTATCTGATGTGTATATTCTAAAGTCAGAACTGTGATGTCTTATTTAAAAAACAATACTTGTAACTGTAAAGTGTATAGATTTTCTATGCCAACTCAAACCACTTAAAGATTGCATGAGGTACTCATAGGATGCCGAGGTACCAGTAATCTTTCCATCTTCTGTTAGAATACAAATAGTGAATAACATTTTAAAAAAATCTATATTAGCCAAATAGGTATCACATTTAAATATTAAAAGGCCAGTATACATCCAAGCTAAAATAATGTGGATTTTTGCGTTATATTAGCCTTTAATAAAGCCATTTGTGTTAAGACTTCGATACTTGGGTTTTCAACCGACTAATCTTAACAGTCCTTGTACTGTTGTTGGAAATCATTTAACATTCACTCCAGAATAAGTGTGCACTGAATGATAAGTGCAGTTTTAGTCATACAGTACTTGCCACTAAAAATCACTTTAGCTGACAGTGCCATCTGAAATTCTGCGGTTTTCCCATATGCTTAGAATAGGAAAGAACTGTGGTATCACGGATGTCTCTGTTGATGCTGTAGTGGCCACCATAATACTTCTCATTCATCTCCAATTAATGCTGTGAAATCCAATTTAATGTTACTAAATAATGTGGGTGTATAGGGCCAAATCCCCTGTAGATTTAGCTTTAGTTAAAGGTTTCAGGGTTTGGTCTATAGTGAATGTATGTTTTTAAGATTAGTTTACGATTATGGGTACCTAAGTAATGCTTTTTAAATACACAGTTCTTTAAATGTGGCACTTTATAGAAATGTCTTTGTGCTATGTGAGGTGCTCTTGTTAGCATTAAAATAATAAATCATATGGAATATTTTTGTTTCATGAGTCCATGAATTTTGGCATAACCTCAAAAGTACAGTGCAAAGCAGTAAATTTTGGTCAGTCTGGCCCTCACTGGAACAAAGGTATTTTAGACATTTTGAGTAGTTTTTAACTCAATTTTAAACTGTTTAGTAACTTTTCAATTATATTCTTTTAATTTGGTTCAGATACATTTATGGCATTTCCATTCTGAGTGTGTTCCTGTACTTCGCGGTGTGTGTGTGTGTGTGTGTGTGTGTGTGTGTGCGCGCGCATATATATATATATATGTGTATGTATAGGTGTGTGTAATATTTATATGTTGTATATAATTATATAATATATAAATATTGTATGTAGAGTATGTTTATAGGTTTATTTAAATCATGTCTTTTGAGTGGTTGTATGCCACTGTTTGTAACTAAAATTATTTTAGTGAATTAAGTTGCACACGTTTACTAACCATGACATTGATTTTATTTCACTGGGTGAATGTCTTTTCTTAATGTAGCTATTTGATATAGAGGGATATATACATGTTTGAGAGTATTGGCATGTAATGTTCTGTGTCAGTGAGAACTCTGAATCAAACTCACACCACTCCTGTGAGGGGTTGATTAATACAGCCACTATAACTCAAAAATAAAATAAAAGCTGAATTGTGCACTATCCTTCAGTTATGTATGCATTCATTCGGTCTGCTCTCTGTAGAGAGCAAATATTTCATTGACGCTTTAAATTTAAAATTGTATTCATGTACTAAAATGAAATAAGATATCACACATCGTCTACTTTTATTGTTTTCAATGAAATGGGCATATTTACCATAGCAGATAATGGGATGTTGTGACTTCGTTTATTGGCTACATGAGTTATTACAAGATCAGTGTTATTCCTTGAAAGGCACTAGTCAGACAATGAAGCTACCTGTATTGAGATACCCAAAATAAATCTAAAGAACATGTTCAAGCTGCTGAAGAAAACTGGCAAAATGTAGTTGGTCGTATCCTTTTACTGTCTTCATTATTTGATTGGTACAAAGGTTATTAACCCTTCAACTATCTTGGTTAAGTTCTACTAAATTTAACTAAAGCCACTTACCTACCAGACCTTACTCAATCAGCATTCCCCTGTTGATCCTGATGAAGCTTTTGCCTGAGGAAGAACTACAAGAGCAAATCCCAATTATGTAAAGGAGTTCACCCATAGGTAGGAGTCTGCTGCAATGATAAGTAGAAAATAATTTTCAGACTTAAGGACTTTATCAGATCAACATATTTTTGAATGGTGGAGGAGAATGTGTTGGAGGACAGAGGATGAGGAAAATATAAAATAGTGTGGGTTTGTTAGCGTACACGTTGAGATTATCTTTTAAATAGCTCACATCTTCATTTAACTTCACAAAAAAATATTCTTCCCCAAAGAATCCAAGCCAGCAATCCTTAGGTAGAAATCTAGCCAATGAGAGTTTTGCCTGTAACAATTACCAGATCAGGCTAGCTGTTAGTATTTTTGACTTTGTAAAAGTCATCTTGGTTAATTGTGTTTTACTGAAAGAGACTGCATATTGCATTGGGAGGGTTTAAAGTATTGCTTATATATTAATAGTAAGTAGTTCCAGAAAAGATTTAGAAATTAAATATAATATGTTTCTAATTGATTACTGAATAGCAGAAAAGCACATCTGTTTTTAGAAGTGCAATTTAATTTTAATTGTCCCTATGTAATTTTCAGTGAGTATGGACATGATTGAAATAAACAATTTTTGACCATAACCATAATGGATTTTAACAGGAAAATACACGACAATATTCCCTTTCTTCTCTTGGCTCTTGAGTTAGTTCCTGTAGAAATCTAGAAGAGCCATTTTCCCTAGCCCTATCTGCAAAGCTACTAGAATATGGGCAAGTATGCTGCATTTTTGTGTTGAAAATGAGAGCAATGAGGCTGTGCAGTTCCTATTTCTCTCTTGTAATAGATCTTTGTTTTAAATGGCTGGGTATATTCTAGGCTGCTCCTCTGTTTTTCACTTGGTTCTATAGTAACTGTAAATTCAACTTCCAACTATGCTTCTTTTTTCTTTTGGCTCACTTGTGAGCTGAGCTATTTCTCTTGCTGCTAATGAGGCAGATAAGATTTAGAAGGAATGGGCTTTGCCTCTATCCCTATTTTCTATCTCTCTTCAGTCTCTTCCCTCTCATTTTACTTCTCCTTCTTGTATGGACTTTTTGCTCTTAAATGTGTGACCATACAAGTACCATGGAAGCAAAACTTTCTGAATTCCCAGTTTAATTCTAGAGAGGAGAGTTGGGCAATCACCTGTGCAATAGTCAAAAAAAATGTCAGTGTTAAATGATCACTCAACATAAAATGCAGAATCCAAGGACCTCAGGTACTGTATTATACTGAACTGTAGGGGTTCTCAACATTTTTCATGCTGAGCCATCCCCAACATCCTATAAAAGCTCCACTGCCCCCTTGTGCCACAACTGTTTTTCTGTATATAAAAGCCAGGACCAGAGTTAGGAGGTACTAACCAGGACAACTTCCTGGGGCCCCAAGCCACAGGAGGCCCCATATAGCTAAGTTACTTCAGCTTCAGCCTTGTGGCAGGGCTCAGAACCCTTGGCTTCAGCCCCAACTTTCTGTCCTGTGCTCCAGCAAGTCTGCCACTGGCCCTGCCTGGCAGACCCCCGAAACCTGTTCACAGCCTTCCCACCTTCCAGTGTGCCTCGGACTCCTGGTTGAGAACCAATGCTATGCAAAATATAGAGCCTATACAGGTTGTGTGTGTGTGAAGAAATAAATCTGGTGGACTATTTAATGTGTACAGCTATATGCTACAGCTGAGATTTTCAAAATGACCTTTTGGAAATGGGCTGGAGATATTGTCTGTCTCTGTAGGACACTTGAAAATCGAAGTACCAGATTATATTTGTCAAATACAATTAAAAGTTGGTTTCTTGTTTTTGAGAGCGGTACCTGAGTGTAGAACCATGTTAATAATCATGATTTAATTTGTGACTAGATTCCAAAAAGTGGTTCCACTAGCAGCTCTCATCAAACCCAGTGAGGAATGCATTCAGTATGTGACCTGCTGATTTTCAGCACTTCTTAGAACCAGACTCCTACAGATTTCTCAGATACACTGTCCCTTATGCTGTCTTCTGTGCTGTAGAGACATGAATAAATTACAAAGCAGCTTTGAAATAATTGGCATTATTTTGTTGTAACTATGTTGGAAAACACTAGTCACTACATGGTAACTTTTATTAGCAGCATCATGTTTCTATCCTAGAAACTTGGAAATTTGCCACATGCCACTATTGCATGTAAGAAAGTGACTATTGCTGTCTGGGATATTTTGAAGGAGCTCTAATACTTGAAGTGTGTGTTTTAGAAAACATTTGAATTAAAGAGTGAATACATAGTCTTACATTGTAAAAAGGGGTAAACATGAGATTGCAGGAAATACTGTGTAGCAAGACTTTGGCAGATATTGGTCCAGAAGGGATGGTGAACAGATGCAATGGCCAAGGATGGATTTGAAGTGTTCTCACCACAGTTGTCCCCTCAATCACAAGGGGCAGATGCAACCAGACCTTCTCAGAGCACAAATGGCCCCAGGGGCTTCTTATCTATGGATGTCCCCACTTGTGGCATACCCCCCACAGTGGCAAATGTGGAACCATCCTCCACATCAGCGCACAGAGAGATTATGCAAGACTGAACACATAGAGAAGCCTCTCTCACGCTCCACTGAATCTCCTCAGAGACACAAGGAGTGATAATGACAGCCAATACTCCCCCAGGTCAGCCACAGGTTCTTTGGCTCACATATCATCACTAGTGGATATAGGAGAAGCAATGTTACCTCCCTCCGGTAATACTTCAGAGGACGTCTCCTCTTTTCAGGATGCGCAGATCGCCCAAACCCGGCTCTTCCAGGTTACAATCTATTCGTGGCAAGTAGATTGTATTATTTGTCGAGCCCAGCTTACAGTTCAGTTAATTCTCTAAAATTGCTCTCCCTATCAACTCAGCCATTCTCCAACTGCAAAAACCTTATGGCAAACACCTGCCTCGATTTCCCCCTACTAGCAGGAAGGTGGACCGGAAGTATTTTCTGCCACCCAAAGGATCTTTTTCGTCACACGTTTCCCCCCACTTCCCAATTCTCTTGTGGATGCTGCACAGCAGAGAAACAAGCAAAAAAATTGCTCAACCCCATCTGGTAAGGAGAACAAAAGACTAGATGCATTTGGCAAAAGAGTATGCACTTTAGCCACAATCCAGCTGAGGGTAACAAACTATTCAGCCCTACTTAGTAAATACGACTACAACAATAATACGAAAATGAACACATTTATTGATCATCTGCCAGAGAGCAAAAAAGTACATTTTAAGGCCATTGTCTCTGAAGGACAGGCAATTTCACGTATAGCGCTACAAGCGGCGCTTGACACAGCAGACACAGCCACAAGATCGATGGCTACAGCTGTTACTATGCAACAGGCCTCTTGGTACAACTGCAACTTCCCGAGACAGCTATAACTCGGCCTTCCTGAGACAACTGTGGAAGATCTGCCTTTTGAGGGGGAGAACCTTTTCTCCTCAAAGACCAATGAGCTTCTTCAATCCTTGAAGGACTCCAGAGCCATTCTTCGATCCTAGGATATTAAGGCCCCTACAAAGAGCACAAGACAATACAGACATCAACTGTACCACAGACCAAGGTACCAACAGGCCCCTTTCCAGTACCATAGGCAGGAACAACTCCTTTACCAACAGCGGGGTCGAAACAGACAACAGAGATGACGGTCTCAGACCAACACCCCCAATCGCTGGTGCAATCCAATAAGCAAATTTGAAAATACAGTCGAGAGATCACTACTTGCCACAGTGCCATCTCCAGAATGTCAAAATCCTTCCAATCTCGTTCAGTTTAGTTTACTCCCCTTCTGTCACCCATGGGAATTAATTATCTCCGATAAATGGATACTTCAGACTATCTCCCAGGGGTACACCATCCCCTTTCTTTCCCTCCCCCACTCCCACCCTCCTATCCCGTCCCTCTTTAGAGACCCATCTCATGAGATCATCTTACAACAAGAGATAGATCACCTGTTACACATAGGAGCCATAGAATCTGTTCCACCACAATTCCACAGAACAGGTTTCTATTCCCATTATTTTCTAATAGAAAAGAAGACTGGCAGGTGGAGACCTATCCTAGACCTCAGATACCTAAATAGCTTCATGAAGCAGACATTTAAGATGGTTACTTTAATACAATCATTCCAACTCTGGAGACAGGTAACTGGTTTTCTTCTCTCAACCATCTCATAGACATTTTCTCCATTTTAGTTTAGGTTCAAACCGTTTTCAATACATGGTCCTACCCTTCGGACTCTCTACAGCTCCGAGAGTATTTTCCAAGATCCTAGCGGCAGTCACTGCCCACCTGAGGAGACAAGGAACAACCATATACCCCTACCTGGACGACTGCCTAGTAAAAGCAAGTTCCAGACGAGTGCCACCAGCATATTCACATGGTGCTAGACTGTTTTCACAATCTAGCCCTAATCAGGTGAACCACCCCTAATCAATGCTTACATCCTCGCAGACCATCAATTTATTGGGGCACACCTTAATTCTGTCACAGCCAAAGCCTCCCCCCTCCTGACAGAGCTACTCCCATCAGGCACATGGCATTATCCCTCCAGAACATTCCTACAGCCACCACACTCAACTGCCTCCAACTTCTAGGCCATATGGCTTCTTGCAACCCGGTGGTATCCAACGCAAGACTATTTATGAGGTGTCTCCAAGGTTGGCTCCTAACCCAGTACAAATGAAACATTCATTCACTGACAAAGAGGCTAACTATGCGTCTATCAGTCAAGGCATCATTAAAATGGTGGACAGAGGTGTCCAAACTAATTATAGGCATGCCCTTCCAATCCACAGAGCCCACAGTGGTCATCACCACGGATGTCTCAAGTGGGTCTGGCCCACGAAAGCTCATCATCTAATAAACCATCCTTGTTAGTCTTTAAAGTGCTACATAGTCCTGTATTTTGTTTCACAGGCTGGGGCGCTCACATGGAAGAAAGAACAGTTAAACGACTGTGGTCTTCTGTGGAGAGGGCTCTGCAAAGAAATATCTTAGAACTCAGAGCTGTCTGCCTATCACGTCAAAAACTGCTCCCTGAAGTGAAAGGGATACACGTCCGTATCTTCATGAACAACACGGCATGCATGTTCTATGTAAACTGACAAGGCGGAGCACGGTCACAGCCCCTGTGCAGAGAAGCCATAGCCCTTTGGAACTGGGCAATAGCATGGAATATCCGATTATCCACATGCCATATACCTGGGGCGCTCAATACAACAGCAGACACCCTAAGCAGAGCCCTCTCCCAGGAACACGAATGGGAGATGGACCATGCAATCTTAAAAGAAAAATTCAGCCAATGGGGCCACCCTTGTCTAGATCTGTTTGCCACCAGATCCAACAGAAAATGCAAAATATATTGCTCCAGAGCAGGCATGGGCAAACACTCCCTAAGAGACGCTCTGATTCTGACATGGAATGCACCTCTGCTATATGCATTCCCCCCCTTTCCCCTCCTCAACAGAATCACCATAAAGATACAGAGGGACAAAGCAAAGATCATCCTCATAGCTCCGTGCTAACTGCGACAACCTTGGTTTCCCTTACTACTCAGGATGACAAAGAGCCATCCAATCACATTACCGCCATTACCTCACATCCTCTATCACCTGCAAATCAGGACATCTCACCCTCAACTCCCGATGCTCCTTCTACAAGCATGGCACCTCAATGGTTCACTGGCATAGAACTCCAGTGCTCCCAACAACTCCGGGAAGTTCTCCTACACAGCAGAGCTCCTGCAACAAGAAAAACATATATCAGTAAATGGACACGTTTTACATACTTGGCAAGCGAGCGCAATCTATTGCCGTAAACAGCCCAACTCCCGGTAATTTTGGAATACTTGCTGCACCTGAAGCAGTCTCATCTCTCCTTAGCCTCAGTCAGAGTGCACCTATAATAGCAGCTATAACAACATACTATGGGCCACTGGATGACACCACTTTATTTGCACACCCCACAACTAAATGGTTTCTGAAGGGTCTGCAAGCTCTATACCCTGACGTGTCACCTCCACAAGAACCATGGGGACCTCCACCTAGTCCTGACAACATTAACAAAACCACCCTTTGAACCTATGGCCACACGCTTCTTACTCCACTTAACGCTTAAAACAGCGTTTCTAGTGGCTAGCACCTCAGCACACAGAGTAAGTGAACTGGCTGCTCTCATGTCCAGTCCACCATTTGCTATTTTTCTTAAAGACAGTGTGTCCATGCAGCTACACCCCACATTTTTACCTATGGTCCGCACAGCCTTTCATAGCAAACAATACACTTCCCTGTGTTTTTCCCAAAGCCCCATTCCAATGCCTCTGAAGCACACTCGATGTCAAAAGAGCTCTCTCTTTCTATATTGAGAACAAAATCATTCAGATCCTCTCCACACCTGTTTGTTTCTATTGCAAACCGTAACATGGGGGACAAAATATCATCTCAAAGACTATCCCATTGAATATCGGAGTGCATTAATACCTGCTACTCACTTAATGACTTACCTCCACCTGCTCCAATCCAAGCACACTCTACGAGGGCAGTGGCAACCTCAGTCGCATACCTCAGGAAAGTTCCACGGGAGGACATTTGTGCAGCAGCAACGTGGTCCACGGATCACACTTTCGCAAACCACTACTCTCTTGCCTCGGGTCCTTTACACCACACTAAATTAGTGAAAGTTATCCTGCAGACAGCATACTTACCTGATCCGAAGTCCCTACCTCCATAGGATAGACTGCTTGTAGTCACCTGAGGTGGAGCACCCCCAGAGGCTCCTCTTGAAAGAGAAGAGGAGGTTACTCACCTCCTGTAACTGACGTTCTTCGAGATGAGTGTCCCTGGGGGTACTCCACTACCCTCTTTTCCTCCCCTCTACTTCAGAAACCTAATACATAAACAAACATTAAAAACAATCATATTGATCACGCTCCTCCGCCGGGTTCCGGATAGAGAAGGAACTGAAGGGAGGCGGGGGCTGTTCCCGCGCATAGCTAGAGAGGGAGCCCATGTGCTTCGCGCACCGCACATGCACAGCCCCCTCTGAGGCACTGCTGAAGAAACTCCATCCAGAGGCGCTGGGACACTCTATACCTGATGTGGAGCACCCCCAGGGACGCTCATCTTGAAGAACATCAGTTACAGAAGGTGAATAACCTCCTCTTCTCCTGGAGTTTGTATGCATTTTATAGCTTTTACAATTTTTAAAATTAATTTTTATATTATGGTAAATTCTACTTTCTATGCAATATTCTGATGTGATTATTTTTTAAAATTGATTTTAATTTATTTTTAAATAAAGTTTAAATCATTGTACACTTTTAAACATAATATAGCTGCTACATCATTTTATTTTATGTTACTTTCTGTACTGCTTGTTTGACATTAAAATGGGTTCCTCGTGTTTGTTGCTAGTATTTTTCAGTAACTTGGAAAATCTAAATAAATATTAATTTTGGTTATCATATTGATATTTTGACATTGTCAAAGACACTGCATTAAAAGGAAGTTTAGTTTGCTTGCCCTCGGAACTTACATGGGCTTTAGGGTGCTATATTCACTGCAGAGGGCACACTCTACAGAGCCAATGCTCCATCCCGTGGTTGTACAGTTTTTCCACCCCCCTATGAACCTCAGCATCCTCTTCATGACTCAGCCCTCTGGCCAGGTCACTGTGTGGTTTCCCCTTCTTAAGGGAAGAGGCATATAAAAGTTCCAGCTTACCAGCAGTCTCAGGCAGTCCTCCAATTCACTGGCCTGAGTACCACATCCTCAGAGACTACTAGAGGAGCTCATGTGTGTCCTTTGCTCCTGGTTTTGGCTCTGGGATCCTCTAACAGTAGCCAAGTTATGGCTCCCTCCTGCACCTTCCTGCCTTTTCCTGAGCCTCTTCCTTATCTTCTGGCTCTTCCCACTCCTCTGGGTTTGCCAGCCTCTCAACTTCCTTCTCCCAGAGATGGACTGCAGACTACCTCCCTGAAGCATCCTCTGCATGTAATTTCCTGGCTTTTATAGAAGTCCTGTCTGTCCCGCATAAATGAGCTGCCTTCTTCAAGAGATGTCCCTAACACATCAGGTGTCAGGGCGCCCCCTGTGACCATGCATGTTCAGATCCTAAGCCACACACTCCAGGTGTGCTAGTATCGCACATGCACAAGCCCCTCCCAGTTGGATAGTGCTGGTAGCACAGATCCAAGAAACATATAACAGTAACGCCACGGAAAGGCTCTCATCACGGTGTGTTCTAAACCAGCTTAGGACTGGTCAGGGCAGGTATGATTATCTACTGCATAAGTAAATTTGTTGCAATCTCCACTTTGTGATTGTGGCAGTCCATAAACTATGCCCCACATTCTTGCGTAATGCCCAACATGAAAATTTATTGGCTCACTGGAGGATATCCACAATCTAACCAGTGACGCTGTTCGCTGGCTGGAGAGTTTGGACATCGAACTTTGACAAAGAAATACAGTGCTGAACATGACATTTGAAAGAAGTTTCCTGCCTCACATACAATGGCATCACCAAGCACCGATAATGCCACAATGTCACCACAGGCACTTCTGGTGCTGATCACTACTCCTGTGATGGCTACCTGTACCATGGCAACACTACCAACATCTTCAGCTTGCTCGGTGCCAAGATTACACCCATCACTGCAAGTTACCTTGGTACAGCCAACCACGGCACCATCAGTACCTGACCTGCAGTACATGCAGCCCAGAGATTTGCTCATTTCCTCCACATTAAATTTGCCTTTTCCTTGGGTCCAACTGTTGCTCAGGCACCCCAGTATTGCACCAAATGCTTTTCCAATAACAATTCTCAAGTAAGGACGATGATGATCATGTGGAGGTAGTTTTCTCACCACAGACCTCTCCCCGTACGGATCACTCCATCTATTCCACCAGAACTCATCCAGCATACACCTGACATGGAGACATGCCACCCTGGTATGGAAACCTATGGATGCTACCTCCAATGCTCTATCCACCACTGTGGCACTACTGGAATCCATATCAGTCACATCATAGACACCAAAATACCAGGAAACGTGCCATGATACCTTAACTGTCTCCTCAGTGCCAACAGGACATATACAACAATGACCCATCTCTGGATACTTATGACACAAACACATCTTCCTTGCCAGAGGAAGCTGTCATGCCTCCTCTGCCTACCACTCTGGTTTCCATTTCACACTTTCAGGACCTCTTTAAGTGGGTCTCTGGAACTCAACAACCCATTGCAAGAGGTTACAGAGAACCAACACGAACTTACAGACATCCTATAATTGGTAACATCCTTGAAAATAGCCTGCCCTATGAGGGAAGACTGAAAAAGTTGGGTTTGTTTAGTCTGGAAAAGAGAAAACTGAGAGGGGACATAACATCTTTTGTGTACCTAAAAGGATGTTACAAAGAGGAAGGAGAAAACGTATTTGACTTAACCTCTGATGATAGACTTAAAAAACAAAAACTGGTCTGGTAGCACTTTATAGACTAGCAACGGCTATCTCCTGAAGCCTCTAATGATAGGACAAGAAACAATGGGCTTAAATTGCAGCAAGGGAGATTTAGGTTGGACATTAAGAAAAACTTACTATCAGGGTGGTTAAACACTGGAATAAATTGCCTAGGGATGTTGACGAATCTCCATCATTGGAGATTTTTAAGAACAGGTTAGACAAACATTTGTCAGGATTTAGATGGTGTTTGGTCCTGCCATGAGAGCACCGGACTGGGCTTGATGATCTCTAGGTCCTTTCCAAGTCTAGTATTTATGGTCCTGTGATGTTCAACCTTCCCTATGTGCAATTGCAGATTCTGTTATATCACAGTCTACATCTATAGCCATAATCAAGGATGTTTCTGTTGCTGAGATCTGCAAGTCTGCGACGTAGTCTTCAGTGCATACTTGACCCAGTCATTGTGCATTGGTTCATGTTGCTAGATTGGATGTTGCTATAGGCAATTCAGATTTCTTTTAAATGCTGGATTCTGTTCTGAATTTCCTGCCTCCTTAAGGAGATTGATACTGGGAGTCACCTGAAGTGGAACAGCCATAGGAATGCTACTTGGAGGAGGTAAAGAGGCTGTTCTCCTTGGGCAGTAACTGGAGTTTTTTGAGATTTTGACCTTATGGATGCTTCACTACCTGCCCTCCTTCCCCTCTGCTTTGGAGATTTCACTGTATGAATGTGGTAGAAAAGGAACTCAGTGCTAAGGTAAATGCGCCTGAGGTGAGGGTTGAAGTTCCATCTGTGACCAAGGGTGGTTAGCGAGGAACCAAATGGGGGAGAGGTTGGAGGGTGCATGCATGAGGTACTAATGCACAAATGCCACAAGGTGCCTTTCGCGCATAAGTGGCCCAACAGGAAACTGGTTTGCAAGGCTCTGGTCTGTAGCTTTGGGACGACCCATCACCAACAGTGGAGCACCCACGGGGACATCACTCAAAGAAGAACAGCCTTGGCATGGTGGCAGCTCTGATGGGATCATTTTGAACCAGGAACACAGACCTCAGGATTTTAAAAGGACACTTTTCCCCCCTCTTTTTCTGTTTGGAAGTTTTGTGATTTTTTTTCTTCTTTTGCTGCCGGGGTGGGGAAGGCACACAGAAGGCTAAACCTGTAAAGCCAGAGAGTCCAAACCAAACTGTTATATTGTGGGGGAGAGGGGGAGTTCTAGCTTTCAGTGTAACTGGATAGCTACGCAAGAGTAAGGCAGGGAAGAAGCCCAGTGCACGCGTTTGCAGTCAGACAGAGTACCCTTGGAGCAACCAGTCTTCCTTAAGCGACACACCAAGGTGAAAACAGTCTCGATCAGGGTGAGATGTTTACCTCCCCCGAAGATTCATACAAGAAGCGGGGACAGGAGACTGTCTCTGTGAGGCCGGAGGGATTACCTAGTAGGGGCAGAAGCAGAAGGTGACAGCCATGCCACTCCCTTATCACCGTCTTCAGGGGATGAGAGTATCCTTAAGGCAGTCAGACCTCTAGCTAAGGATGAAGCATTTGGAAGTGGAGAGGGAAAAGCAGCGGCACTTCGAGCTAGAGAAAGCTGAGAAACTTGGCACTCCAACTACACCAACCACCTTGCTACAGTTAATGTTCTGCAACTCAAGAAATACCCAGTGTACAAGGTAGGAGATGATGCAGAGGCTTTCTTAGTGAATTTTGAGAGGGCCTGTCTTGGGTACAACATCCCCAAAGACCTGTACATGATGGAGCTGAGACCACAACTCGGTGGACCCTTAGCAGAAGTGGCGGTTGAAATGCTTAGGGAACACATGAATGATTATGAACTTTTTAAACAAGAGGCCAGAATTAAGGATGGAGCTTACCACTGAACATGCCCATCACCATTTCAGAGCCCTAAGGTAGAAACCAGATGTGGCATTGCCCCAGCATACCTACCAGATTAAAAAAATACTTTGTATGTGTCTGTTCAGCTTGGCATACACAGACCTCCTATTACTTCCCAAGACACAAGAATCAAATCATAGCCTTAAAAAGGTGATTTTATTAAAACAAAAAGATATACTTGGTAAAGCATACTTGGTTGCTAGGTGTTTTAAAGCAAGTCAGAAAATAACAATTTAAAAACAAAGGAGCACTAAATTCCATCCCTGGGATACAACTTAAAATACAGCGTATGGGGAGCGTACATGGACTTAGCACAGAGCAGTTTAACTGAACAACAACAAAAAAGACAACGACATGATCATGTCTAAATAGACATTTCCCTTTCTACTCACAATCCGTCCTTCAAGGTCCAGTCCGTTTCCATGCCCAGAATTTTTTGCAGGCATGGTAGTTCTGCCTGGTTCAATTCATCTAGTTCCCCCAGCTCCTGGCTTAAACTTTCACAAAGAAAAACAGCAGGCAGGTGTCTCTTCCATTTCAAATCTCAACACCTTTCCCCATTGACTCTCCTGGCTCCCTGCCAGCATCTCCTAGCTATCTGAGTTTAACCCTTTGTTTACTGAATGCTGGGATGTTCAGAAAAAGCCAGCCCTCCTCCAATCCAACATACCGGTGCAACCCTTTATAGCATTGGTACAGGGCACGAAGATGTGTAGGATGCATGCCTGGGCTAAGAAGGCATTGATCTCTGGACAAAGGCACAAGGTGCATGCATACTTGAAGCGGAGCACCCGTGTAGGCACACTTCTCAGAACTTCAGTTAACACACAAGGTTGAATAACTTGTTACCCCTCTGTTTGGAGGTTTGTCTGTGCTCTGAAGGTAGGTAACTGGCCACTGGCGTGCAAAAGACTACAACAAAGTGCCCCTTGAAATTATTGACTGGCAGTTGCCATATTTACCATGGACATTTCTCTCGCTCTCTTTTTTTTTCTCAGCACAACTTTGCAGACCCGGAGAGCCGTACAGCATTGTCCATGTCATGTACTTCCACTGAGCCCAGCCTGGTCACATTCCTGCGTATGATGTCCTACCGTCTATTGTCAGCCTGTAGGTCAGACTGATCTTGGTTATGCTTGCACTATTAATTTTGGCACCCTAATATGTTTGTATACATAAATAGGAAATATTAACCAAAAGACCGATGTCTAGGGCATGGTGCCAAGGGGCAGAGAGAGAGCATTAAGGAGAGTGGGAGTGGAGGGGAACTGTTGTGTGACAGTAACTGGTATATATTCAGTAGCAGCAGAGGGCTGGTCCAAAGAGCAGCTGTGTATTGCAGGGGAGTGCCATAATAGCTGTTCAGGTGGGAAATAAAACCTGAGTGAGCTTGTGAAAAGGGCTGCAGAAGTAGTTGTATGAAGAAAAGGATTGGTAATTTAGCACAGCCCTTGTATGTCTTTGTTGTTGTGTTGGTGCATTGGTATTGACAGGCTGTATGTAGAGTGGTCACTTTAGTTTAGCACTCCTGCATGTCCATGGGTTGATCTGACCCAGAGGAAGCCATCCATGCATTAGCTCCCCATACTTACTGTAAAGCAGAATAGCAAAACAATGTAACAACTCCACAGTTGTGTAACAAATATGTAACAATCCAACTGCTAAGTATTGTAACCCAATGAAAGCAGATGCAATATCCAATGTATCACCATGTATAATGTATGTAAGATACAGGACTGATGTTATTCTAAGTCTGTATATGTCAATTCACCCATTCACAATGCATGTAAACTTGAAATATGGAAAATTCTGCAATATCTCAAAATGGAGTCTGAAGCTCCATTTTGAAAACCACAGAACTTTCTTTGGGCATCCATTTGAGGTTTGAATTCTATCACGTCCACAGGTAGCAGTTAGAGTTTAAAAATACCAACTCACCTACCTGTTGTAATTTGAATGAGCCATGAATATTCCTTAGCATCCTACAACAACCAATTAAATTCAAACCACGCTTTAAGAGCATCTTTGTTAACCAATCATTTCAAATTTAGAACACTCATGAATATGCATGAACCCAGACTATTTAAGTCTCTGCTGCGCAGCAGTTGCGGTTGCGTCGGGTTCTTGTTCCATCGGGATAGGTTCTAGGCTAGGTTAGAGAGAGAGTGAGTCATCCTTGTCCTAGGTGTATGAAAGAGGTCCTATAAAGATATTCTTCTAGAGAAGCTAGTGGAAGGCTATGCTATCTCTATTTTATATAATATAGTATTTTCTTGAGTCAGGCTGGCGGAAGGTCAGACCTCCTCAAATAGATTAGTTAGGTTAGTTAGTTTAGTATTTTAGTTAGATTAGTTCCCGTCATCGAGTCTGTACGTCAGGCTGCGTCGGTCCACGCATGTCGGCCGACGTCGTGTCTGTTCGTCGGGCACGTCGGGATTAGGTTAAGGTTTTATTTTTAGGATAGGATTAGAGTAGATAGAACAGAGTCATCAATCGCCTGATCTGGCTGCACTGAAGCACAGAGAAGAGGCAGCGAGGACCAGAGGGCTTCACGGAAGGTGAACCGACTGTCTTCATCCTCCATCCGTGCTTCGAGGGATCTCCTGGGCTGTTCCTCTCCCGCGGCTTTAATTAGCCAACGGATTGTAGGTCGCCTAGCGTCGAGATCAGCTGACGAGGGACGCTTAGCTGTCCTCCCTAAAGGTTTTCAATTAGCCCGAGGGTTGTAAGTCGCTAGCAACTCATCAATCGTCTCTGTTGCCGTAGACTCTGTGTAGGTATAGGGGCCTGGAGGGACTTCCCCTCCTGGTCCATTTAGTGTAAAAAGGGGCCTGCCCCCTCATCTGTTCCTTCAAGCCACTGTTTGTTAAATTTGTTAAATAATATAGTTTTGTGGTTTTCACTGAAAATTCAGTCTTAAGTTTTCATTTTATACGCGCCTAACATTCCTGAGAAATTATATACTCTCCGGTGATTAGATACGGAGTGAGAGTTGCACCTAAGATACCATCCCTAGCGGATGAGACCAGGGTACGGTTACAAAGTATCCATCTGGAGTAGCTAGTCTACAAGACACTTCTCCATCTGTTCAAAGATTACAGTAACATTACCCCCTTGCGTTGAATGCATGTGTTTTAACTGACCTGCTTGCCCTCTGCTATCTGAGTGATTTCTCTCTTAAGGGAGTTGGAGAAAGAAGCTGATCCCTGTAAAATGCTGAGTGAAGAGCCCTGTAGATCTAAATGTTGCAACTCCAAATTGGGTCCCCAGACTAGCATAGCTCTTGAGGATGATGTGGGATTTGTAAGCAAAATGATTTAAAGTAGCAATGTTCCTACTTGCAGATGTGTGGGTCTGTCTGTGCAACAAGTGATTTATCTGCTGCAAGAAAGTGTTACGTTCATGTGCAGCTTCAGTGGTGAAGAATTTCATGGCCTCTTTGTTATTTTCAATACCTTCAAAGGGAGGTTTAGGTTGGACATTAGGAAAAACTTCCTAACTGTCAGGGAGGTTAAACACAACTGTCAGGGAGGTTAAACACTGGAATAAGTTGCCTAGGGAAGTTAGATGGACATCTATCAAGGATGATCTAGACGGTGCTTGATCCTGCTGTGAGGGCAGGGGACTGGACTCAATGACCTCTTGAGGTCTCTTCCAGTTCTAGTGTTCTATGATTCTACAGAAGACTCAGACTCCTTCATAACATTAGCAAATTCTCCCTTATAGATGATTTTCTGCTTACAAACCCATACTCATCTGACCACGTTGCAAGCAAGAACTTTTTCTAAAACATAGACCTTGGTGTCCAAGGGGGAAACACAAAAGTATGTGTTATGCTCCTTCATAAACAGCAAGATCTCCACAGCCAGAGATGGGTAATTTGAATTAAGTCATTTTTGGAGAACAACTATTTTAAGTGCATCATTTGTATTAACCCTTAAGGGACTAAAACAAATGTTCTATACTTTGCCTCTGAAGAGTTACAGCTGAAACTGCCCAGCAGCTGCCAGTGGTTTGGTAGGAAGTTGATGGCACTTGCTCCTGATAGCACTCTTTGGTGGCAGCCAGACTACTCCAGGAACTTTTACTGTCCTATAGCTCCCTGGAATGGATGGATGGGACTGAGATTGCTCTCCCTTAAGCTGCAAGATCCAGTTAAAGTTATGGAGGGTGCACCATGGACAGACTGACCCCCTGAAACAGGCCCAGTCCCCTCCCAAAATGCTTAATTCTTGCCAATACGTAGGCCTCCTGCAAATCAGAGCTTACTAACGGACATGGCGGTAGGCACCTAATTAGCACCTTCAAACTGTAGGAATCTGCTGTGACATTTAAAAACAGTTTTGCAGCATGGTGTGACAGCAGGATCAGCAGAAGTTATATTTTCAGAGCTAAATAGTTGGGAGAGTGTGAGTGGGGTACTTGAAAAGCTCTTACAGTGAGAGAGGGGTTTATCCCAGCGGGAGCCAGATCATTAGGCCAGAAACATCTAATGAAATAATTTTCCAAAGACCAAAAAATTTTGTGCCCAGTAAGTGTGTGTATATGTATAAAACAAAAATTAAACAGCAGAAGGAGACTAACAATATATCAATCATACATTGTGTTCATAAACTTGGTATCCTCAAACTGCAGTGTTTAAGGACCTGTAATTGCGCTGAAGTGTATCTTGGTTGGATAGCTGGGGCATCAGCATGTTTCTATGTTTACAATAACCCCACTGAGTAAGAATAGATGGGGAAAGACAAAATAAAGCACCTGGACTGCATATTGTGCTGATAAGCATGGGAAAAAAAACTGTGGATGCGTTACATAGTAAATATCAGAGATTTTAACAGGGATATAAAAACACTATATTCCAGCACGATTTCATTACTGCTGTTCTTGTTCAGCAAGTGATTTGTCATTGCTAATGGATGTGCAGGTTCAGTAGCTATTTGTTGCCCCTTCAGCCATCTCCAGTTAGCCTAGTAACATCCCAGGTAGCAGATCCTAGATTTTTCAAGAGGCTGAACATTTTGGCCCTGCTCCAGCAAAGCTCTTAACCAGAGCAGGCCTACTCAAAGTGCTTAAAGTTAAGCATGTATTTAAGTGCATTGCTGGAATAGGGCCAGAACACTCAGCCTTCTGTAGGCTCAAGACCTCACAGCTCCATGCCAACTCAGATGCACTAACCTGGCCTGTGTTATAAGCCAACAATAAGACTGAAAGTGCTCATAATAAAGTTACACATATGCAGTAGCTACTTTTTATTTATTAGATATTTTTACTAATGCACAGAGTTGTGAATTGCAGTGAAAGTGAGTGAGAATCATGTGCACTGTGGAACAAAGTGAGCCTGTTATTTTAATTACGCTAATTAGTAGCTAGAAAAACAACATGCTAAGACTCGAGAGTTCACTTTATCGATTTGCCTTGACTCAAAATAAAATAATTTAGAAAGTGCTTGTGCACATTCAAGTGTAAGAATAATTGGAAACCACCATCTGAGCTTTCTCCCTCCCTCCCCCCACCCCCCAAATTTTTTTTTACTGATCTTGTGCCTGTCAGGTACTTTTTGATGGTCTGCATTTGAAAAGAAATTCTTGAATCTACACTTGAGCAGCTGAAAACACCCAAAAGAGAGCTTGATTTTCTAGGGATAACGTATTCTACATGCAGGTGTAGTATATTTCATCTTGTTAGCAATCCAATCTATTTTTTATGATCGTGTGGTGTAATTTTCAGTATAAAACTATAATATTAGTCTTCAGAGGTCTTGAAATATAAACTGAAATGCTTACGATTCTGTCACTTTTTACAGTCTTTGTTTTTATTAATAAATGAGATGAGGGCAATAACATTCTTCAGTAAGAGGCTATGATCATCCTTAAAACTCTGCCCAATTTTTACAATTTTTCACTGTGCTATGTAATAATTGCAAAAGCACTAGGATACAATCTCAATCCAAGTGGAAAATGTACAACTGAAAATCTCTGCATGCTGATCTATTTGCCCCATTGGAGCAAGCTAATATCCTGATATTTTAAGAAAATAGTGTCCTTGGGACACTAGATATTTGGCTTCCTGGACAAAGCAGAGGTACTATAGGAGCCAGAGAACAGAGATAAAGGTCATGCAGCAAAATTAGATTTGCATGTCACCCACACTCAGTTGAAAGTTTTGGTTCAGCCCATTTGACACCTTATTCTGAAATACAGTTTATGCATCAAATGCACCTAAAGCATGGGAGAGGGGCAGGAGTGGTTTTGGTGTTTAGTTTTATTCTGGAGAGCTGAACACAATCAAGTTTGATGAGGTGGAGTGTTGCATTGTGTAGCTGAATTTAAATTTATACCTAGTAGTATTATTCAGCCTAAAATTGTGATCAATGCAATCCTAAATCATGGTTCAGGCACTAAGGGGATTGTGGTCAGCAAGGAATAACAATTATATATATAGTCCAAGTTACAAACCCAGCCCAATTGATGAGTTGCAGTTGGATGTGTTTTGCCATCTCGAACATGTATTTAACATTCCAGTAGTATATTTTTTTAGGGGAAATGACTCACAAGCTTTTCAGGAGGTTCTGTTTTATTTCTGAATTATACTTTACATTGTACAATATATAAAAATACAGAGTACCCAAAAAATTCACAGTGTCAAAGGCAGTGATTACAGTCTAGGTCACCTTTATACACTAATAGTACCATCATGTTCAATTGCATAGGAAGGGTGATGTGCCTTCACATTAAGAGTCCAATAATACTTGCCAGATTTTCCTTTTTGGGATAAACATACTGTTTTCTGCTAACAATTTCCTGTGTATCAAAGAGCCAGTATTGCCTCTGTCCCTCCCTCCTCATCTATGCACAAGTCCTTGCCAATTTCCCTCCTTACTTACCCCATGTGACAAAGGATGTTTTTGATTAAATAGCTAATTTGTTCAAAATACACACTTACCCAGATGTTACTGGAGATTAGTTGCATGTAGATGAAACCCACAAGCTCATGCAGCTGGCTGGCTTTTTTCCCAAGGTTTTGCCATATTTCTACTAAAAGTCACTTTGCTTCAGTTATTGATGGACTATACACTGACCTCTCCCTCATGCTGTGACCTGTATATTACACAGCATTCCCCATTCCACTGAAGTTTCAGTAGTGGTACAGATATTCAGCATTATCTTTATTTTAAAACTATTTATACAGCCAAGAAGAGGGAGTGTAGGTTCTCTAGAAGCACACAAATAATGCGGATTGCATTGGTGGCAGATCATCTGCAGCTGGGACCAGAACTACAACTAAAACTTCAAGAAAGGCTCTACCTTACAATGTTCTGGCAGTGAGAATTAAGATGCCAGATTCTCCATGAGACCTTGTTTTTCTGAGTTTCCTTAAGAACATAAGAATGGCCCTACTGGATCTGACCAATGGTTCCTCTAGCCGAGTATCTTGTTTTCTGACTGGAGCCAATGCCAGATCTCCACAAGGGAATTAAACAGAGCAGGGAATCAGCAAGTAGTCTGTTCCCTGTCACCCGTTCCCAAATTCTGTCAAATCTTCCTCATGAAGGCTCCAGTGCTATGGATAATATCCAACTTGGTCAATGTCTCGCTGACCCACACCTGACCTCCAAATGGTTTGATGTTTGCTCTTAACAGACTTACATGAGGGACTTGCATAAATGAGACTTCTCCTGTTTCATAGCTGCGAGCTCTCAAAACTGTTCAGCTAGGGCTAAATCCTGCAAAACCATTGCTCATGGGCCTAGTACTTACGCTGCACCCATTGAAATCAATGCACTGTTTTGACCACTCCAGTGGAGGCTGGAATGTAACCTATATTCAAGCCGTTCCACTGTGGTTCTCGGACATCAGTAATCTGGAAGGCTGGGTAGTGCATTACAAAGGTCCCTAAAGGCATTAGCTACCTTTTACTCTATTGCTCTGTCAGAACCATTTGAAAATCTCTCTTAAATTGTATGACAGGAGCCTAATGTGGAAATGGTTATTCAGCTCTTATGCTGCCAGTCAACTACTTGGAAAACAATTGCAAACTTCTTCTGCATTCAAATGAAAACTTGTTCCAGATCCAAATACTTTTTTACTTTCCGTTCGTTCCTTTAGTCTAACCTGCTACATTGCTTGCACAATTATTCTCTACTTAGTTACATTTAAGAGTGATACACACAGCTGCCTCAGGCTGATTAGTCATTTGTTTGAGTGGCTATGAAATTATTCTTAGCCAGAATGTTTTGTGAAAAACAGGCATTTAACTACAAAAATCAATTGTGTTTTTAACTTTTTTTAAAACTGTATTTAGCTATAAATGTATTTTGATAATATAAAGAACAGAACATGGGTTTCTTAATCATTATTTTCAGTCTCTTGCTGTAGAATTTGAACACCAGCACTGCCTTTCTCAGTCTAAATTTTGTCTGCAGGCATTTGGATGGATGGAAACAGTATGTATATATTATAAATATATACCTTATCTATCTACTGATAGATATGCACACTATTAGATTCATTACATAAACTTTTTTATACATATAAAATGTAAATTTACAGTTGGTACAAAGAATATAGTGATCTGTATGGATAGCAATTTCATTTTCACATGGGTTTCATCTCATCAGATTAATTATTGATGGTGTCCTAAAACACCTTTACCAGATCTGGCATTTAATGGACTCTATTGTCTCTCTCTACCTTGATTTCCATATTACTACTATTTCATTTTCTTAAAATAAGGCATTAAGAATCGCAGTCATTGCACCATACATATCTTCTCTGGTATTTGTTACATTTTACATGTTTAAGAAGAGGGAGTGGCTCACATTTACAAACATTCACAAATGCATCTTTAGAACAAGCAGCCCTCCTTTCTCCAGGAATTTTACTTGTGACATCTACTGGAGGCATCTGCAAGTTGTAAAGAGCTGGAATGTTTATACTTGGCATTTCAATCCAGTGAAGTGAAACAGCAGTTTTACAGTGAAGCATGGTTCACTCCATGTATGCAACCATTAGAGCAAGGGGAAAAAAACCCAACATTGTTAAATGCCACCCCATGCCTATTTAGATGCAATATTCTTACTGCATTCAACATTCTATACAGCTGAATCCTATCCTAAAATATTTTCAGAGCACTGAGGCTGTAAGGTTAATTCAATTTCTTGCTAAAACTTTTCTCTCTACAAGTTTTTTTAAAAGCACCAAACCAGTGTTAAAAAGCTGTAGCATCAAGGGTTTTTCCAGCATACTGTGCATACTTTTATATGACCTTAAGAATGGAAAATTTAAGCAATTTAATGTCGGACTGGAGGAGCAATTCAATCTCCTATGGGTATTACAGATCTGATGATCTGTTGCCAATTTACATGATAGAAACAAACAAATCCAAGAATATCACTGTATATTGTGTCATTAACCTGAGCGCACTGGAGAGCTTAGAAGGAATTCAACCCTCACATCACATTAACATTGCCCTTAAAGAACTGCACTCTCATGCAAACATTAATTGAGTAATAAGAGTGCAGTGTTTCACCTCCCCCTTGCTTCTACTTTCTGCTCGAATGGAAGCCACAGATTCTCGCTATGATTGTCAATTCTATGAAGCCATTCAGATGGCTAATAAGAATGACTCTGAAGTGTCTTGCTGGAAATGTACCCTACCCCTCTGCTCACCTATACTACAAAGTAGGCACCTTTTGAACACAATGAAGCAATGATCTTGCTCACTCAGTTGAAAGACTAAATAATTTCAACTTTTTTTTAAAGCTGAAAATGGAAATGGTTGAACTACAAAAGAAGAGAACATTGAAATTAAAATAACTGCATGGTTTAACTCGCTTACTTGCAACTCTTAAGAACTGCAGCTGAAATCCTGCCAAGTAAACAACAACATAACTCCTCCACACAGGGAACCATCTGAAATGAAAGCTTAGCAATGACTTCTGTTTATAATATCTACAGTGATCTTGGGAACCAATAGTTTCTTTAGAACTGCTGACATATGTTTAGTGTACCAATTTTCAAACGGGGGCTCTGTACCAGTCCTGTGACTTTAGCATGGAATTTTCCATAGCACAAGCTAAACTTTGGGTATCTAATGCCCCCTGAAAATTAATGGTTCTTTTGTGACCAGTGCCTGCCACTTTGATGATCTGTAGAATCCAGTGCACCTCTATCGTCTTACTTTCTATTCACACTGCAAGACTGGGATTTTAGTGTGTTAGAAGGCATCCAGACAGAGAAGTGGAAGAAATTAGTGTAGCCAGACTCTTGGGGCCAAAATCTGTTTGCAGTCATACTGCTGTACAGATCTAGAGTAATTTTACTTCAATTAAGTTTTTCCCACACTGGTGTAACTGGAAGCAGAACTTTAATCAGTCTGCTAATTTGGTACAGTTGCCAGAAAAGATTAGGAATCATTGAGTTAATCTAAAACCCTTGATGAAATTGTTATAATCAATCTCCTTACAGCTATAGACCACTGGTATAGTTTAGAAGCATAAGGCTAATTTGTTCTCCTGTTAGTGATCCCACATTGTAAAATCAGATTACAAAGTCCACCTCTGCTCTGTCTCATCCATTAGAGAGCTGTACGTTTTGAGCCATGAATAGCAAAGTCTTTTCTCAGCTCCCATTGACCACCTCTGTGTATGGGTATGCGTGCAATGAGCAGCTGCAGCCTTACAAACAAGTGTCTATAAAGTGATAGCAATGAGAAACTAATAAGTGCTGGCTTACAGTGAAATCTATCATATGTATCCAATATAACCCAAACTGCTTGGAACACATCCCAGTCAATGAAAATGGACACAGCAGTCGCTAAAATAATACACATACAAAGAATTCAAGTTGTGGAACTCAGGTGTGTTTAGGTTTGTACTCTTATCTCATGCTCAGTATTGAGGCATTCTAAAGTCTTAGCATCAGGAGTTCATTATAAATAGAAACATTCAATAGTAACAGTGTCAAACTCGCTCACGTTGCTAATAAATTTGTTGGAACTGTCCATTAAGCACTGGTGATAGGTTTTCTTTTGGCCAGACAGTAACATCAGACATACACACCATGCCTTCTGCTGCACACAGGCACACACGTACACAAAGTTACATTTCAAGGCTGGATATAATGTTTAATAATCCTACAGTCCAACTTTAATAACTGGAGCAAGATTTTTTTTCATTTGTTTCTAGCTGAGAAAGCTAAAGAAATACTGGCAAACAATGCACATTATTCAGCTGTATAATAATTGGATGGAGTACGGACTGGAAGACACAATAAGAATGTGCAGCAGACTTTCTGTGTCATGGTATGCAATGAATACATTCCTTAGAAAAATACCGTGCCAAAAATTCAGAATTTCTTACTCTTCAAAAAATAACTGAACTAAAAATTAATAATAAAATAAGAATTAGCCCCAAGTATAGTGATTTCACAAGAGGAGGGCCTGACCATCAGTCATCATTCCTTGCAGACATGAACAGAATCAAGGTTGGAGAACAAAAGTAAATGTTGTTTGAAAGAATGCTAATGGCTCGCATACAGCACTTCTCACATTTTTTCCAGTGGTATGCACATCTTTGTTATGCAGTCAATGTCCACATCCCGTTAATCCAACATTTACTTCACTTACCATCTCACATTGCCTGTATAATTCTAATTAAGACTGGAAATATTCTGAAATGCTTCTTTGGGTAGAGAACTTTCTGTGTTTTCTTTTCCTGGTTGAACTGGATGTTCCCAAAGAAGATTATGGAGGCCATTTCCTGCAATGGGGAAGGAATCTTCTGATGAAGCTAGAGACCTTGCTATAAACGTAAAACTTTGATCCAGTTCCTAGCATAATGGAGTCCCATACAGCTTATCTTGTGAACTAAGTGTCATTCAGTGCACCATCATTACCTAGTCACATCAAGGGAGTGCCTCGCTGTATTATCCTTTGTTCTACGGAGCTATCTGTAATGTTTCTTAGAACATGCTGGCAGGTAATATGGTGGAAACCTAACACAGCATGCATCAGCTCCTTGGCAGTTCAGGTCTCAGACAGATATACTGACCATCCAGCCATGAATATTTGCAGCAGCAAGTGTCTTCTCCAGTCAAATATCCACAAAAATCTATGCATAATGGTCTCTGGTCCATAAGCATTCTGTCCATGTAAGGAGATGTGCTGTTTAAAAGTAAAACAGTTAACAAAAAAAAGAGGCCCTACTTGTACAATATTTACATCTGGAGACCGGGCCAATATTTGGTCCATATACTCAGTTTAAAAAACAATTCATACAGGAAGTGATCCAGTCCTTGGATAGTCTGTTCACCATCAGCTGTTGGTAAAGGTCCTTCCAGGAGAGGCCTCAGGCCTGTAGTCATATTTATTCAGTGTACTTGGATAATAGGTTGTAGTGTACACGTTGGTTTGCTGCAAGGGGTAGAAGTTGGTCCGCTCATCAGGTATTAAGTTGTTCTTGTTAAGTGTCTGTAAAAGGTAAAAAGAAATTACATAGACATATAAATGCTTTGTGAATGCTCTTTCCTATCTTCAGATCTTTCTCAGATTCCGTCTCCAGCATGGTGTCCATCCTGGGCCACTGGCACCTTCCCTCCATCTGGGAGGATAAGATGGATGTGTACCATACATGGCGCTCTCTCTTTGTGGAGTCAGTCCATGGGTGGACCCACAGCTTTTGCCATTTCTGCATTGGTGGATCTGTGCTCAGCCATTACTAGAGCCAGAATACAGAGTCTTCTCCAGAGACCCAGATTCTCCTAGTAGATGGCATGATGTCTGACCATCATTGTCACACGACCATGCTGGGCCTAAACAGGACTGAGTGGTAAACTGTACACTCAACCTATTCCCTTCCAAAGTGCTCATAGTACAAGCGGCAGTTACCAAAATGGCACTTCTTTTCTTTTTGGAAGAGCAGGTGCACATTTACCTGATCTTCATCTCCACTGGTAGATATCCAGGTTTGGACCCCCCGATATTAAGTGTGTCACTTCTGTCAGCTACAGTATAAGTAACAAGTCATGGTCACTTTTGGAAAAACTAAAATGACTCAAGAAATGTAACAACCAAGTAACAAGTGTGATTAACAGCAGCAGAAAAATGAGTTATAAGAAGTATTTTTTACCCACTAGCATTTAGAAAAGAGTCCAGGACTTTCTCTCCCCATTCTTTGCCTTATCATGGAATTGCTTGTATTCATGCCACCAGCCATTCTCCCCCCCCTCACCTCCTCAGCCCTCCCCTCCATCACCACCACACACACACACCCTGACAGGCCAGGTGTTTCCTGCCTTGTTTCAGAGAATGAGACACTTCAGAAAATGTCTTCTTGTATTTCTCTTGTTGTTGATGTCATTTCAATCACACAATAGAGTTCACTTTTGAAGCATGCTCATGGCAGGCTTTTATTTTTAAATAACTGCGTGCCTTGGTCTGTTGTGGTTATGTTAATCTGCTGTTAAGCTGCACCAAGGAATTCACCCCTTGTTCTGAGGCAACAAAAGATGAATGTTCCACATGCACCCTTAAAATAGGTACACACTGTGTTTCCAAAAAGGGTGGAGATACCTGTAATTGATTAGTTTAAGGTTCTTGCAAGCTGGAGTACAGAATGGCGCTTATTTGAAAGGCAGTGTGAGCTGGAGGACTGAGGAGTGGTTTTGGAGTCAGGAACTCCTGAGTTCTAATGCTGGCTCTGCTACTGTTTCCAGAAGAGGGAAGGGGATAATAATACTTGCTAACCTACCTTCCAAATGATTAACTGACTGATGCTCAACAAGTGCTAATGGCCCAATACTTACACTGTCATTCAACCTGAGCAGGCCTGCCACCAGGGGGAGGACAGGCAAAGGTACCAGTTGCCCAGGGCCCTGTGATTCAAATTTCCACCAGAATGCTGCTTAAAGGCCTGACGGGGCAATGTCATGCTCTGGGCAGCACTGAGGGCTAACTGTCCCTGGCTCTGCCCCTTCTAGGAGCGCAGAACTGACCCTCCCCCACCTTGCCCAGGAGCCCGCAGAGGCTGTTGGTGTCCCTGAATCTGAGAAGTCCCTTACTCATGCATATGGTCCTTTGCACATCAGAGGGATCCTCAGGTGAATAAAGCCCTGCTCTGTGTGAATGAAGGTGACCACATCAAGCACTGTATGAATGCCAAACTTCATTATCAGAATGGGCAGAGCTCCTGCTTCAGCAAATGCTAAATAATCTTCCGGAAGAGACTGCCTTCTGCTCTCAGCAATGAGAGGAAGCGGTGATAGGATGTGTCATGCATTGCTCCCAATCATCCAAAGAAATATGAAAATAATAAGGGAGCCCTTTGTTGGTTAGACAGGGCTGGTAGTCAGGGAATTTGAGTTTAATTCTCTGGCTCTGCCACTTTCTGTGTGTCCTCAGGGAATCTTTATGCTTCAGACTCCCCATCTGTAACATGAAGATAAAAATACTTAACCAGCTTAAGATCTCTTGGTAAAAGGCACATTATATGTGCCAAGTACTATTGGTATCTTAAGGAACCCCTTCCAAAACAACTTTGCTGTTCATCCATACTGTACATAAGAGTTGCTATTTCCTAGCCAATGTGATTTAGCTTCATATAATTAACACATGCAATTAAATGGCCACATGCCTGTTTATGGACTATGGCGCGCTGGACCCCTGGTGTCTCTATTCACCATGTGAGCCTAAAACACCATCAGTTCCACTCAACTGCCCAGGTGTAGCACAAGTGTTCATTTTCAGAAGCACAAATGTGGACAAGAGGAACAAGAGAGTAAGGAAATGGCTCCTACATGGTCAAATGTTAAGATGATGCTCAGGGAAATCTCATGGGTTGCACAGTGTGGGGAGGAGAGGGCTGTCAGCATATGGATGTGTGAGAGAACATGGTTCAATTGGGAGGCTCTCAGGAAGTCCTAGCAACTGCGTAATAGCTGAGTCCCCATTTAGGATTTCTCTAAGGGTTAAGAGTAGAGAGGAGTCCTGATCAAAGCCACAGATCTAAATACGCCTGAAGATCGGTGGTGATCAAACCCTGGTCTGATATAAGCTCAAAATGAAAATCACAGCCTTCCATTCCTTGGGCTCTCAGATGGAATGACTGAATTTCAGGATACCCTGCAATGATTTAAATCTAGACCCTGAAAGCAAGCTTAGCATTTAATTAACAACATTTGCATTTTCTCTCTTTTTTGCCTTTACTTTCTTAAAATACTTAATTAGAAAAATACACACAACTTTTTTTGCTCAATTTTTTTTTTTTGATGGAGGGTCTCATATCTTTGGGAAATACCTTATGCAAATGCTTTAAGGGATTAATAATGTAATTAGCTGCAAAGAATTTGTCTCTGGCAATATTAGGATGGCAGAAAAAGCCCTAAATCTGGATGATCAATGTATACAGCCTCTTAATGTTTTCCAGCACAAACATATTGTTGGTCTTATTTTAATAAATAGATGATTAGGCTCCCAGGCACTAGAAATTGGAAAAATATCAACAAAGAAGGGAAATGAGGCAGCAGCAAATTGTAGAAATCTACAAACCCAGAAGGGGATTGCAATTACATCTCTGTGGGTAGCTTCACTTGTGTTGGTAAGAGGTTTAACCCTTGCGCCTTTCTTTTTTCTCCATGCAGGGATAAAAAGCAGGTGACAAACTGTCCCTCTGAAGACATTTCCCTCAGGCATAACATGGCTCAGATATTCATCCTCAGTGTGCTCAGTGCAATGCAGTTACATTAGGGGTGCATTTAGCTTGCTTGGAACAAATAGGGAGTCTGCAGGAGAGTTTGTTGATTTTGAGATGGCAAGATCAAGAGCACTCATTGCCACAGTGCTAACTCCCACCACAAAACCAACTGCAGAGAGCACCAGAATCCCGTACTCAGCTGTGCTCATGCGGTTTCTCAGCAGCTCAGTGCCTGAGAAGTGGCTGCTGAAGGCATTGTACTGTGCAATTCTCTCAGAAGCAGAGATGCCAACTCTGCGGATTCTCCAGGGCTGGAGCACCCACAAAAAAAATTAGTAGGTATTTAGTATCCACCAGCAGCCAGCTTGCCGCCCCCCCCCCCCCCCCCAGCACTTCCTGTCTGCCACAGTCAGCGGTTTGGTAGCATGCAGGAGACTCTGGGAGGGAGAAGGCACAGGGCACTCCCAGGAGAGAGGCAGGAGTCAGGAACTTTGGGGGGGTTGGGTTTTGGGCAAAGCAGGGCAGAAAGGGGTGGGGACTTGGGGGAAGGGAACAGGGCCTGTGGTGAAGGAGAGATGAGCATCACCCCAGGAAGCTGGTGCCTATGTTTAGAAGAGTTACTTGCTATCTGTCTTTCTAGGCTCTTACATGGAGCTCATCACCACAGAATCATATCTTGCTGATCCAGTGCAACACATGCTACCCTCCACAAAGCCCTCAGAGAAGAAATTTGCCTCTCTGTGCCCATATAGGTTGCCTCCTATGGTAGGTTTTATGTGGCATAGTTTAAAAGGCTACAGCAATGGCATTTCCATTACATGACAGCCTAATAGTCCTTATTACCAGGACACTGTTCCTGATACTCCGCTTATATTTTCCCTCTCTCAATTTCATCCTGTTACTCACAGCTGTCGACTCTCATGTAGCACTAACTACGAATGCCTCTTCCTTCTTGGTGTTTACAACCTCGCCCACCTGTGAGCAGTGTGCATTTTCCAACCCCTTCAGATTTCAAGGTCTTAAGTATGTAACTCCCCCCTTTCCTAATGCTGAAATATCACTTGGCACACAATACTGGAAAACCATCCTAAACATGGCAGAGAAGGGGGGGGGTCAGGCTCCCTCTTCCCCTTAGGACAGGGTTTCCCAACCTATGGGTCAGGACCCAAATACGGGTTGCCATTACATTTCAAAAGGGTCGCCAGGTGTCTCCCCAGGTGGCTCTTAAGGAGCCATTCACACATTTTTTGAATTCACCGAGTCTTCCTGAATTGACAAAATGGGTCCCCAGCTGGAAAAGGTTGGGAACTGCTGCCTTAGGAGAAGGAATCTTACTTCAGTCTGAGAAGAGGCAACAGGCAAGACTATCCGAATTACCACAAGACAAAACTACAGCAATGCTCAGAATCTAAGGTGATAAAAATACCTCTAAGATAAATTTAGTTAGAAAGACAGAAAATTATTTCACTCAGGTGCAAACAGGAACTCAAACCACAGTGATCGAGTATCTGTTACCTGCTTCCTCCATCCTTGAGATCAGCAGTATCAGCAAAGCCAAGTTCTATTTGCCAGTCCATCCATCAGGAGCCTCCATCCAAGAACTTTTTAGCAAGTGGCTTGCCAGCAATTTATGCTAATCTGACCAAACCCCATTACTCAAGGGCATGCACCAGAATTTAAATTTCTTCTTTTAAAAGAGTTTTTATTGTATTATATTGGCATATGAATAAAACAGAAGACAGACTTTTCTGTCTTAGAAATATTAGTTTGTCACATAGGGACATTTTCAGAAAGTGAAGAAAGAACTCACTATGAGATGGTTTGAGAAAGTGCAGCATTTTGACATACTATCACTGTTAGCAATTTTTTAAAAAAAAAAGTCCTGACAATGCTACTATTTAAGCTGGGGCTAGTAGAATACTGAATAACCCAATATATACAGAAATGTATAAGGAACATTCAGTTGTGATTAATTTTAGAAGCATAGGTCTACCAAAAATGCCTTTTCCATATATTGTTATAATGTCTGAAACTTGAAAACAATATATGTTATATTGGTCATTAAATTATAATCCACTAGTATATTGGATTACTATCTGACAACTGTCAACACATAATCACAATTAACAATATGGAAATTCCAGTAGTAATCCAGTTTGAACTTTGTTGCAACTGTATAAATATCTTGTATGTACATTTGTTACTTATGAATATGTGCTCACATTTTCCAAACGTCAGTTTTTTCATCAAAATCTGTCTAAACATCAAATTTTTGACTAAAATAGGCCTTTAAAAAAAATTCTGCATAACTCTAGTGAAAATAGCATTGTGTGCTATTAGTGTGCTATTTATCAATACACCTTCCTCCCAAATATATGCCTCCAAAATCTAAATCAGAACAACAAAGTAACAATGTTTCTAACGCAGTAAAATAATACAGTAAGATTTCTGGTAAGCCTGGGCTGATGCCTTATTTTGCAGTTACCTCTACATCTCTACAGTCCTCTCAGCACTTCACACTCCTCTCCCTTTTTGGAGTTCTACTTAGATCTATGGGGCAGATCTTCATCTGGTGCAAACTGTCAGAACTGCATGAAAGTCACTGGAGCTTTGACCATTTACATAAACAGAAAATATGCCCCCAACATCTGTCTACCACTGGCAGATATTTCACGTTCTCCCTTTTACATGTGGCAGATATTTTAGTAGGGATGTTAAAGTTTAACCGATTAACTGATTAGCTGATGCTTATTGGCTAATTGTTTGTTTAATGTTATTAGTCAAACTCTTCCTGGCCCGCAAGGGAAGCAGCTTTGCATAAAGCCAGCAGCCCCTAGCAGCCCTGCTCCTGGGGGGGCTTTGCTGCAGGCTCTGCAGTATAAAGATTATTTAAATTTTACACTGCAGAGCCCAGAGTGTGTGTAACTGCTAAAACTTTCAATGGTTACATGGTTACCTTTTAAACTGACTTTTTACATCCCTAATTTTTAGTTAGGTGACCCCGGGAACATATTTAGAACATCTCACTCATCATTTTTCAATAATCCCTCATCACATTTCAATCTCATCCCTCATTAAGAGGTTTTATATTATGATGCATGTTTTCCAACTGTAGTTTCCCCCAAAAGATCCCTCCATGCTCCAACTGCACTTCCACTCTTGCTGTTTTGTATTTAATGTAATACCGTTAAAAACACATCAGTTCTAAACCTCATGTTGGGTGGAAAGGAACATGAGAAGTAAGTGAGCCAATCAGCACTGTAGGTGAGCTCCATACATTTTAAAGCTTTGACATGCATTGTGCCATGGATTTAGGCAATGGCTGAGAACATATCCAAGCGGCTGGACTGCATTACGGACAGACAGCATTAACTAAATTACTCCGCTCATTCACAGTGGGAACCTATAGTGCCCTAGTTGGGACCATATGCAAATAGAGCTTGATGCCCTCCTTTCACTGTGCCTTTGAATTCCTGCCCCTGATTGCAACATTAGGCTTTTAAAGAACAAAAGGAGTGGTTTCCATTTTCCCTGTTTGGAGTATCCGAGGTCCTGCAGTAACAGAGATCTGAAACTGGAGACTGTTTTTCTGTGGGGAAGGAGGGAGAGGCAAGGCGAAGGCAAGTAGTTAATCAAATCAAAATGAAATTATGTAATTGATATAAATAACCAATAAAGCATCACAGAGCCAACCGTTTTTGTATTCCGCAGGGGGCTTATGTTTTCCTCATAAAATCAGACTGGATGAAATGCTTTTTCAACACAAATTGTTTATTTTATGGATCTAGCCATGGCCATCTCATAACAGGAAATTACTCTGTGTCATGGCAGAGATAAGGATTACTGAAATGGATTCAGAGTATGAGCAGTTCCTTACAGAATGCATTTTCCTGGCATGGTGCAAGGTGGCAATCTCAGAACTATGACTAACCAGCAAATTGGGGAATAATTAGCATAACAATTACATTAAAAATACTTTGCTTATAAAAACACATGACTAAACAAATCAGACCTCTTTGTATTTATTAGCACTAACAAAACAAAGGATACACAGCCTACTCCTGCCCTCTCTCTCCTCCCATCAAATGGATATTGTAACTATGTCATGCCTCTCTCACTGTATAGCCCCTTCTGGAAATACCGACAAATGCCGGAAGGGGCTTCAGAATCCCATAGATTTATTAGCAATAAGATATAAAAAGATTCACAGCCTTTGGCATCTCTTCTTTCAAGTCTTTCTTAAGACACTCGCCTCCTCCCTGATGGCACAAAGACATTCATATCTGCTCAACTGTCTGCATGAAATCCTGGTACCACTGCAATCAATGGCACAACTTCCATTGTGAACTAGGCACATACCTAAGGCTAGACTTGTATTTAAGTGTCTTTCTGTATTTGGACCCAAAGTCTGATCTAAAGGCCACTGAGGTCAATGAGAATCTTTCTACTGACATTAATGGGTGGTAGATCAGAACCTAAGTAATCCGACCAAATCACACTTATAGTGATCTCAAATTCACCAGTATTTGTTATTGTTCTCTGGGTGATTGTTAATATGAGTTACTTGTTTCCAGTAGCACTCACGATGTGCTAAGAAAAACCCGATGCCCCAAAAATTCCCTCCTATTTGTCAGTATGAAGATGTCTGAAGTGGGACATAAAATTTCACCCGTAGTCTCAACAGTGCTGCCTGTGCTGTCCCCCTGCTCTGTGATGTCTCTGTGCATGGCCCTCCCTGCTCCCAAAATCACAATGGCTTCCTCTGCCATTGTAAGGCATTGCAAATTCATATCCAGCTAGGTCAGCTCAGTTATATCGCTTAGTTGTGTGAAAAATCCAACCTAACCCACAGCGTAGACAGTGCTAGCGGGACAGAATCCTGTTCACCTCTTTGGGAGGTAAACACGTTAGCACCCGGGCTGTCGGCATAGTGTCTATACCGAAGCACTACAGTGATGCAGCTATAGTGGTTCAAATGTAGATAAGCCCTATATCGATGTAGCTACACTAGTACAAACAACCCTAACGTATATAAACTGCCTGAGTGCAACTTACCAGGGACGTCACCTGGAATGGTGTGAGCCCCACATCACAGTGCATTTAGACCGGAGTTATATAGGCTTAGCTACCTCAGTGCAGCACACGCGCGAGCGCACACACACACAATCACAGCATAGATTGTATAATTTGCTGATCAATACTTCCCTTAGGTCTCAGACAACCTTCCTACTTTTCAAGCTCTCCTTTGATGCTGAGCTCTTGCCAAGGCTTTGGGCCTCAGCTAAGCACTAACAAATTCATTGCTGGTAACCAATCTGTTCCCCTGTGTTTCAGCCAGGCTAGCATGGATACCGGACTTACCTCTAAGTATTTAGATTTTATGAAATGTGTATAACCTGCTGTATGCATTAATCTCATTTACAATAATATCTTTGTCCCATGCTATGAAGAAGTACTTCAGTTTTTTGTCTTGTAACTGTAAAAAATGTTTGCTTTGAAACTGTGAACTCAGGAGGGTTTGTCTCCTGCCCATCAAGAAGTCCTATCAAAATTAAATGGATCATTTTGGAACATTACAGTACCCAGACTGTGTTAATTGTCTCCTGGCACTCATGAAGAGGCTACGTGCAAAAGCATCACATCAGGAAAAAGAAGCTGACAAGTCAATTTTTCATCTTTTTCGCTGTTTGGATTCCCACAGGGCTGGAGCTACAAAACAGAAGAGGAGGTCCCCAGTGTGAACCTGGGTTAGCTCTAAAGGACATTCAGAGCTGACATATTACTGCAACTCTATCGCCATACGGAGCCATCCGCTCTAATTCATTTGTGTATTTTTGTAGTGACCCTCTCTTTTCTTTTCTTAGTTTAATAAATTCTTACTATAGGATTGGATACATTGCCTTTGGTGTGAGATCTAAGGTGCTAATTTACCAGGGCTAAGTGTCCATTCTCTTAAGGCTGGCAGTAACCCAAGTATTTTGAGATCTTTCTCTCACTGTCTCATTTGCCTGGGAGGCAAAATAGACGGGAATATCCTGGTAAGGCTGTTCTACAACTTCAGGAGTTCATGTGTTAGTGGGTTGGTGCAATTGAATGACAGAATGAATTCTGGGGTATCTTCCCTGCTTCTTGACAGTCTGAAATAAGGTTGGCACTCATGTCGTGAACCACTCCAGACAGCATGACAGCTCCCTCCAACTGCATAGCTTTTTGAGTACATTCTGCTTTGGGTTTTTTTCCCCCATGCTAAATCTCACCTGGTTATTTCCTTTCTACATTTGTAATCTTCTGGGTCTTTTTCCATGACTTTTCTACCATGTCATCTTTGATACTTCCCCTTTGCTAATGTAGTGTCTTCTGATAAATTCATTAACATGCTGTTTGCAAGGAAGAAGTCAGAGGAAACTAGGATTCATACTGATCTTTGCTATGCCCCACATGACGCCACCTTGCAAAATGGGGAATTGCCACTCATCACTGCCCACCATGGTACATCAGCCAATTTTCAGTCTCCAGTAGCAGCCTTCAAACCCAAGCCGATCTGAATCTATTGGCCATTTCGGATTTAGTACAATCCTGTATGAAATGGTAGAATCGTACAAGATATGGACTGGAAGAAACCTCAGGTCATCTAGCCATAGGCTTGGTGACTGGGGTGGGAGGGTAGTAAAAGGGGGCAGTTGCCCTGGGAGCCAGAGATTCAAAGGGGCCTGGAGCTCCCAGCTGCTACTTCTGCTACTGCAGGAACAGCAGTAGCTAGAGCCCCAGGCCCTTTGAATTGCTGCCGGAGTGCGGTGCAGTGCACTTCAGGCAGCTCTGAAGGCTGGGGGAGGAGTATGCCATGCTCCCGGTGCTGCAGAGGACTGGCTGCCCCACCCCACCCCACCCCACCCCACCCCTGCCCTTTCCGCCTGAGGCCTCCCGCTTCTGGAAGCATGGAGCACACCTCCTCCCCTACCCCCCATCTTGCCACGGGTCCGTGCAGGCTATCGGCTCACTTGTCTAGCCAGCCCAACCTCTTGCTCAAAGCAAGACCAAGCCCAACTAAATCACCCCTGCCAGGTCCTTGTCAAGCCTGAACTTAAAATCCAAATGCTTTACTAAAGTCTATGGGTGCATGGAGCTACACCAACTTACAAGAGATGAGAACCTAGCCCTCGATATCTGAGATCAGCATTCCCTTCACCCCCTCAGCTTGGAAGCCGACTCCGTGATCATGTCTGATTTCTCTTCGTAGATATGAATGGTCCCAATTCAGCTATCAATTCCACCCATGAGCCCTTCACTTCAAAATATGTGCAGGCCTTTGCACAGGCATAGCTGAAAGCACATTGTGTCCCATTCCAGTTATTGTTCCTGGTTTCATTCGCCACTGGGGCCCTGAGTCAGCCAAGCACTCATGTCCTAATGGTTTAATAGGAATGGATTGAAGTTAAGGTTGTGCTTAAATACTCTTAAATAGGGACCTACATGCCTCCAAATATCTCCTCTTGGCACCAAATCTAGCTGCCTTTACTCAGGTGTAATTAATGCGGCTACTCCTGTGACCCAAGTGACCCAGATGTGGAGGTTTAATAGCTATTCAATTAGTTAGATGGAGCACTCTTCAATTAGTTAGATGGAGCTATTCAATTAGTTAGATGGAGCACTGTATATGAAGCTTGGTACTACATACTCACTTTTCACTGCACTGGTGTATTGCCTTAGTTTTCATAAATAAATACTAGTAATGGGGGCTGTTCATTACTAATTCTTCCAGACCACAGGGCACATTCCATCCATACCTGTTAATTTGTACAGGTTCAGTTTTCCCGATTCCCATACTTGATGCTAGGTCCTGGGATCCAGTGAGGATGCTCAGGCAAAGCAACTTTAGAGATGGCATAATGAAGCTTTTTCTTGTTTACGAGCACCTGAGGGAGGGGTAGAGCCAGAATTGTTAACTTGATGCCAAATCCAAGAGCGTGTGATGGAGAGGAAGACGCGCTGTAGATGGAGTGTTGCTGCACCCCAGCAATCCAGACTGCTGGAGCAGCCAATGTATCTTACAGCAGCCCTGGGGCTGTTCTCAACTGCTTCTCGGGGCTGTCCTGATACCTGGTAGCCTGAGTGTCAGTAAGACACAATATTGGCACTTTGCCAGGGTCCCTTTCTCAAGCTGTATCGGGTACCGAACAACTGTCCCCTAATTCTTAGAATTGACCACTCATTATTTCCTAATTACTAGTCTCACTTTATTATTCCAGTTAAAGAAGCTATTCAATAGATCAACAACCCTAGATTCCTACCTCTGGGTATGTCTACACTACAGCGCTAATTCGAACTGAATTAGTTAATTCGAACTAAGCTAATTCGAACTAATGGATCCAGACTAAAAAACTAGTTCGAATTAGCGTTTTGCTAATTCGAACTAGCATGTCCACATTAAGTGGACCCTGAACCGGGCTTAAGGATGGCCGGAAGCAGTGCCGGCAGGGCATCAGATGAGGACTTAGAGCGTGGAGATGCTGTCTCAGGCTAGCCGAGGGCTGTGCTTAAAGGGACCCGACTCCCACCCCGGACAGACAATTCTCAGGGGTGCCCTGCTTGCAAAGCAGTCCTGGCTTGGATTGCCCGGAGTACCCACACTGGGCACATCACAGCACTCGGCCATCAGACCAGCTGCACTTGCCGCAGGCTGCCATCTGGGGAGAGGGGGCAATTGGGGGGCTGCAGGAGAGCTTCCACCCCCAGAAGCCCGCAGAGCCAGCCCAGTCCTCCCCATCGGGGGCACGTACCCCATTCCTCCCTCACCTCCTTCCACTTACCCTTCCCTAGCCCCTTTTCTTGATGTACTAAATAAAGGACAACCTTCACAGAATCCCAAGGCTGAAAGAGACCTCAGGAGTCATTGAGTCCAGCCCCCCTGCCCACAGCAGAACCAACCCCAACTAAATCATCCCAGCCAGGGCTTTGTCAAGCCAGGACGTAAAAACCTCTAGGGATGGAGATTCCACCAGCTCCCTAGGTAACCCATGATATTAATGGAGGAAATGTGGGGTCTGGGATGGAAGTTGGATGCAGAAGGGAGCTTGGGGTAAGGGATTCGGGTGCAGGAGAGAGCGTGGGGTCTGGGAGGGGATATGGGTGCAGGAGGGAGCAGAGGATTTGGGTTATACGGGGTACAGGGGCAGGATTGGGGTGCAGCGGGATGGGGGAGGGAGGGCTGGAGTGCCAGAGGTGACTCCTGGCCAGCAGCCCAGCAGGGCTCTCAGGGAGCCTGCCTGCCCTGCCCCGTGCATGTGTGAATAACTATGAAACGGAGAGGGGAAGGGTGCTTCATATGCTGCCTGTTTTACAAACAGGAGCTCCCATTGGCCAGAAACCAGCCAATAGAATTGTCCTGGGAGTGGGAGCAGCTCATGAAGCCTTCCCCGCTCCCCTCCAGGATCACACTGGTGAAAGAAAAATGGCTGACAGCCACTTTTCTGAGCGGAGTGCGGGTGGGGTGGGGCAAGCAGGGAGTCTGCCTGGGGCTCCTCACTGCATCTGCGGGTTGGATCCGGTGGCTTGGTGGGCCAGATGTGGCCCATGGGCCGTATTTTGCCCCGGCCTAAATAAGAGCCTAGGACATAACTGAGCAGCCCTGCTCTGACCAGTAGAGGGCAGCAGTATAAACATACAGTAACTGGTTTACTGCCATATCATTTAATTCCCTCACGAGTCCACACTTCTTCCTTACATTCTTCCTTACATTCTCTTTTTCCCAGTGTGGAAACAAATAAACGTTACCCCAACGAAGGAAAGCCTGGCATGTGCAATGACTAGATGGGCATCTCAGCTCACAGAGTAGGGGGCAACAGCAAAGATCCTGCTTGCACGCACATCTCCCTCGGGATGTGGGGGGAGAGCTGGGTCAGCATTAAACACACGGCAGGATGAGACTGAAGCACCTACACCCCCAGGGACGTGATTCTCAAGGTGACTTAAAATCGAAGAGGAGGTTGAAAGCAGATCAAGAGAATTGAACAGACGTTTTTGTGACCATTACTGATGTGCTGATTTGGATTCCTGCCACGCAGCCTGCAGCCCCCGCCTCACAAAGCAACAAAGCATCCAACTTAAAAACAGAAAGGAAACCAGACTGGATGAGAACAGTCTATTTCAACACTGCAAGGGCAGTTATTTCAACACTGCAGCTATTTCAACACTGCAAGGGGGAGCTCTCTCTGGGACAGCCAGAGATGAGACATCCCAACTCTAACTGGCAGTTTTCACTGATCTACAGGGCAAGTGGTGTGTGAGAAAACGAGAAGGCAGCTTTCCTCCTCTCAGCCCCTCTCCCAAGTCACTGCTGTCACAGGGTAATAACCCTTCTGCTAATGGCAGCTCACCCCATGGGGATAATAACCACATAAAAGCCACACATCCAGGCATGCCTGACTGGTCAGTTTGACTTGACCCAATGAAATAACGGGGAGGAGCAAAGAAAGACAGACAGTCATAGACTGCCTCTCACTTGCATGACTTAATCCTCCTTCCCCCTCCCCACACACACACAGCCCCCAGTCAGCAGCTCCCTTATTTTCCTTTCCACCAAGACTTATGTAAATCTAGACTCTCCTGAAGTGTTATTTGCAACTGCTGGATCACAACAAAGAGCACAATGCTCTGAGCCAATTCAGCCCCTATCATCCTTTTTCAAATAAGGCTATTGTCGTGACACGTACTAAAAATATGCAACGTGCCATTCAAGCAGTTAAGGTTTTCAAATGCCACTTAGCCCATAGGAAACAGTCTTCATTAAACATGAAATTCACCTAGATTGTGTGTTTCCATCTGATTTACTGTTGGTTTTTATTTGTTGTTTCATCTGATTGCATCAGCTAAAGCTCTCATTAAAAAGCCATATAGCCAAGGCAGATGCTAAAGAGAAATGGTTGAGAACTTTCTTGATGTGTTGTGATTCATTAGCTGTTGTCTAATGTCTGAACTATATAGCCCAGTTTCTGGGACTCAAATGATGCCTAGTGAAAGGGTGACTGAAATAAAAGGAATTCTTATATCACAACAATAACATGGCCTTTGCTCTGACCACATAGGAATAAATGAGTTGGCTAAGTGTAGTTGAAGTTGCAACAAATGAACTTACGTGACAGGAGACTGAGTCCTTACATTTTCCAAGGACGAGAGAAGCAAATACCCTAACAAACTAAGAATGACTTCGACAAACTTACCTCTGGGGGACCCAGAATAGTTAAAAGTCATTTACACTTGAACCCCCAGCTGCTTCTTGGCTTTAAAAAAGAGAAACAATTTTCAGTCGCAGTAAAAACAACTATACCTAAAAGAAACAGATTTTTAAAACCAGACATATCTCCACAGCCACTTCAAGCTGTATTTCTCACTACACAGTTGGAAGCGGCACCAATCTTTAAGACTGCCAGTTTGTTCAGAAGGATTATTCTTCAGGAAGGCAGGAACTCTTTCGTGATCCCCATATTGATATTTTGTTGATATAAAATTTTTTGCAATTGTCTGGGATACTTTACAGAGGGTCTCTGCTCCACATGGCCTTTGGCTTTCCATGGGATTATTCACACTTTGTTGAAAGATGTTTAATTTAGATCGCTTGATTTATATAGATCCCGCGGGAATTAATACATATATTTTTCCACTTACGAATATTTTCTAATGCTGTATTTTTATTCAGAGGTATGACTTTGTTTGGGCAGGTGCGAGAGCATTTATAAGAAGCATGTACAAGCTCCTTCCTGTTTCTTTACAGCCCAATCCTGAAATCCTCACTCAGCTTTCACTCTGTTCTCACTTGAGCAACAACTTCAGGATTTTTCCCGTAGTTTATGAGGGATGGCAGAGGGGTGACAAGAGACAGGATGTGTTTTGATAATTTGTCTGAGAAATCTCCATAGAGAGAAGTTTGATTTAATACAATATATGGATATGTTTTGAAAATGAAGCTACAAGCTACATCAATTAAAGCACAGCTGGGAAGACACTCTATATCGTTGTCATCACTTGAAAACATGCAATCGTCCTTAATCAATATGACCCCATTCCAAAGTGTGCTGAAGTTCATGGGAGTCTTTCCACTGATTTCAATGGGATTTGGATTTGGCTCTGTGTATGTACAGGTGCCTTTTCCAGGTTACTCTAAACCACAGTCCACATGCTTTGTAGAGTCAACACTTAAACTTTTTGTTAAAAAAGGTGGTTAACCATAATAGAAAGTTTTAGTTGAGACTTATCTCCAGGCATGGCTGCTGCAGCACTCCTACCTCTGAACAGCTCAGCCCTGACCTTGGGTCCTTCCTTGTGTTCAGTCCAAGATCCTTTCTCCTTTATATCAAGGGCAGCGCTAACTAGCCACTTGCAAGAATGAGTTGCTGAACAATTCCCAGAAGGAACAAAACGTGCTGAGAATGCCAGTCCATTGCGGGTTTGCTCTCCCCTATTATCATCAATTATTAACTAATCCACCTGACAGTACTGGGAGTGCTGCAGGAGGTTCTATAACCCATTCTGCCATGATGTCCAGAGCAAAGAGCTGCTATTTGTTATTGCATTGTGTCCTTGTACTGTGTAGTGCCTGAGATGGTCAAAGCACTATATGAATTTAACTAATTATTGAAACATGAACCACCTATTAGATGACCCCAAAAGTCCCTAATATTGAGGAGTAAGAACTCAAAATCCATGTATTGCTGAAGAAAGCGTAAGTATAAAATCCTTTAAATATCACAGCTAAAATATCTAATAATAAAATCCATACAGTCTGACGAAGCAAGATAGAAATTCAAATATTCTTGACAAAACCCTACCTTGGCAAGTCATCATCAACTAAATGATCAATAGGTCATTGCCATCTATGGTTTCTACATCTGATCTGCATTAATGTGTTGCTGTACTTGATTGTCCCAACAAGGCTCAGACCTGCTAAACTTACCTTCATAAAAAATTCACCTTGATTTACAATTCCCCATTCAGCACTGTACATTTGAGTATAACGCTTTCACACTTTTGCTCATGTTCACCTGTTGATTGGGGAACAGAGATATTTCAAGATGAATATAAAATAAAGACGGCTGCAGAAGTCTGAGTAGCTTCAAAAGCATAGAGAAAATTACAGAGTTGTGCATATGCTCAGTTTATTTTAGCACCCTGTCAATGTGCATTATTGGTTTCTTCCTTTTACTGCAAAGTAGCCAACTGATCATGTATTTTCTGAATCGCAGGCATTGCTAACCCCAAACACACATACATACTGTAGTGAGCAGGGGTGGCGACTCACTGAGCCCAAGGGGGAAGAACCCCTCTCTGAGCCTGGGTGTGCAGAGCCAGGTCCTGCCTCTTTAATTCCACAGAGGCCAAGGGGTGGAGGAGGGAGCATAAAAGCCCAGCCCAGGAGCTCAGTAGGCACAAGAGGAAGCAGAGGCCTGCCCTAAGCTCCCAAGCCAGGAGGGCGTTGAGGACCTGGCAGAGGTTGAGGACTGGCTCAGACTGCCGGGCCCTCACTCCGAAGAGGGGACCGTCTTGACCCTACCCCAGAATGCAGAGGCTGCCACTCTAGGGCCCTGGGTTGGGACGCCGTGGAGTAGGTAGGTCCTGCGTCCCCGTCCCCCCCACACTTTTGGGTGTCAGTCTCCCTCTTCCCACTCATGCCTAAGGAATTACATTTGTTTAGCTGCCCCACCCTGAACCCCGGCCTGGGCTGCACTGACTCTGGACCTGCATTTGCATTACTGCCTGCTCTGCCCTCAAGCCCCGGGGCTTAAAAGGGGCCTCTGGACTGTTACTGATAGGCCTGAGCTCGGGTCAGGGGCCCAGGACTAAATTAACCAGCTTACACATACACACACCCTGTCCACGTAGAGTTGACAGATGGCTGAAACAAAAATACCGAACACCCCTCTCCCCCCCCCCGCCAAAAAAAAAACAAACACCGGGAAAAAATGTTGTTGAAGGAAAAAAAAAAGTGGGAGGGGACTTTTTGAGGAAAAGAAAAAAAAAAAAAAAAAAAGACTCCAAGATCCTGGCTCACTGCTAGGGGTTACCATGTAGTCATTTAAAAAAAAAAAAAATCTGGACATGCTTCATGAGGGGGAGAGGACCGGCCAGGAAGGGAGGGGGGCCTGGAAATAGCTAATGGGGGGGGGGAGACAATGGGGCTGGCCAGGAGAGATGGGGGGCCAACGGGATGCAGGGCTGGTCGTGGGGGGGACGGGTCGGGCGGAAGGGGGCTGGCCACGGGATATCGGGGGAGGTGCGACCGGCCGGGAGGGGGCAGGGCTGGCCAGAAGCGCAGCTGGGGAGGGATCAGTGGCCGGGAGGAAGGGTGGGCGGGAAGCAGAGCTGGCGGGGAGATCAGGAAGAGGAGGCTTCCCCTCCTCCTCACACTCAACCGACTAAGGACTCCCAGTGGCAATCGCGGCCCCGCCTCCCAGCTGAGACTCCCAGCCACTCCCGGCTTCCGTCTGGTGCATAGCCGGAAAAAAAAGAAAATATTGGACTCTGAACATGTCCGGTATTTTCTGTTTTTTTTTTTACCGGACAGAGCGTGCAAATACCGGACTGTCCAGTACAAAACCAGACACCTGGCAACCCTACGTCCATGTGCATTATTCTGACCCAGAAAACCAATTGGTATTTAAATGATTAGAATACAAACCAGGCCCAAGCCAAAATTCCAGAGCACCTCAACATTTTCAACAAGGTGAATTTTAGATCCTGTGGAATTTAGAAAGGCAATGAAGTCCATGTTATTGTATGGAGCTCTGTATGATCGCACTGAGACCATGGGCCCTTCTTCAACCGTCTGATGAAAATTCTAATATACTGATAAACTTAAAAGCACATTAAGAACATTTTCAAGTTTCCTCTTTTTAAAAAACCATTCCCATCAAAACACCCACCACAGCTCAGTGTGGGCAGGGACAAACATGAGCAGTGAAAGAATCCCGCAGCATGCCTGCTGAAGTTTATCAGCTACTCCTAAATAAAAAGCTAACTAATAATACCCCTTTGGCGTATGTTTCACACACACATGCAACCTCTTTTTAACTTTACTAACACTACATTATTTAGAGAACAATTAGAAGCGATTCAACTAAAATCTAAGGCTACGTCTACACTGCAGGCTTCTTGCACAAGCTCTGATGGCCTTTTTAGCCATAGGGGTTTCTTGCGCAAGAAATCCCTGTTGCCCGTCCACACTGCCTTCTTGCTCAAGAGGGCTTATTCCTCGCGGGGAGAGGAATAACTCTTGCACAAGAAGCCCTCTCTTCTGATGCTTTACTATAAATTTACTTGCGCAAGAACACACCTGCAGTGTAGAGGCTCCGCAAGTTTTTGCGCAAGAATGGATGTTCTTGCGTAAAAAGCCTGAAGTGTAGATGTAGCCTAGGACTACGGTTGTAGGAAAGACTAGAAATAGGGGTTAAGAGAAGAGGAACTATATGAAAGCAGATTTTAAGGAGACACTATTTTGCAGAGGGATTAAGGAGAAGGGATTTCATTTAAAATACCTTCACCACACCTAGAAACCCCTGCCACCCAGTCTCCATTCTATCGTTAAGATAAAATCTCTTTAAATTCTTCTTAATATACAAGTCCCTTTTACCCTAAACTCTTAGAGCACATCTACACAACAGGGCTAAACTCAAAATAAGCAACGCAACTTGAGCTATGCTTAAGTCAAAATAGCTTGTTTCGACTTTTGGCGCTGTCTACACAGCAGTTATTTCAAAACAGAGCACTCTTCCCCCGACTTCCCTTACTCCTCGTACAATGAGAGTTACAGGAGTCGGAGCAAGAAACCTGTTATTTCAAATTTATTTTGAAATAATGGGCTGGCTGAGTAGACATGAACTACGTTATTCTGAAATAATGCTGCTGTGTAGACATAGCCTCTGGTCTTATCTGTCCAATGATCTTTGATACATACTTCAGTTCTGCCACTTCTCAAAATATGGCCTATGAATCACTCCCCTCCCCCGATCATCACTTTCTATTACCTACCCTACTGCTCTACCTCGTGCTGTCTCCAGTTACACTTTCTTTCAAGTAATTTAAACTGTAACCCTTCAAGTAATCCAAACCAGAATGTGATCTTAACGCCAAGAATTCCTAGGTAATATATTTACCCCCTTTTCAGAGAATCCAACACCCTATCAGCTTTTACTGTAGCTTCATACAAGATCAACTATTTAGTATTTGGTCGGTCAAAAAACCCAGGCCCTTTTCTGATTCTCTTAGCTAATCCATTGCCACTTTAAACTTGGACATTATTCCTCCCAAGCTGCCTCAACTTTACACAGACATATTACATTCCGTAATCCATTTGCCGAGTCAATCAAGATTATTCTGTAAATAGATGTATTCCTCTGAATCTTAGCCACTCCCACTAATTTACTATCATCTGCAAATATAATGATCTTACACATTGCAGCAATGTTTGCATTGTTACCAAAATATTAATACTACAAGTATTCATTCCTTGCCCAGTTCCAAAAAGAATGCACACCACCTTCCATTCCAGTCCTCCGATTGCTGCCCATGAAACAAGAGAGGAGCCCTGCAAAACACTACTCACACAAGCAGGCCTTACTCACTACCGCAGGCCTACAGACTTTGCCAGGACTACACACATAACTGAAAAGTTTACTCCTGTGGTTTCGGAGCTTTCCGAATCTGGCCTCAATCTTTTACCCATCTTCATAATTTATTACCTACCCGGTATTCTGAGAGTTTATAGGATAATCCATCCTGTAAAACTTTGTCAAGAACTTACTCAAACTCCAGATATTGTCTGCTGCTTCTTTTCTACCTAGATCAATATTTATTTAATTTAAAAAATGGAATCCAATTTCCATGACATGATTTACCGTCTACAGACTCACGCTGGCTCTCATTATTATGCTGCTCCCTTATTACACTGTACACAACTGTATCCTTAAGCCAGCAGGAAACACATTTTTGCATTTACAAACTTCAGAACCCTGCAAGGTGCTGTACAGTGGAGGAGAGGCCCATAGTACCACGAGGAAATACTCAGCACCTCAATCAAGAATGCCTTTACCAGAGAAATCTAATTTTCAGACTCCTCTCATTTTTCTTTGAAGTACCAGAATCATGGCTACTCTTCCAATTCCCTGCCATAGCCCCATGATCATTGTTGACATTGATTATTATTAATTATTACTATTATGCTATCACCCAACGGCTCCAATCAGGACTGAGGTCCTCTCGTGCTGGGCATTGTGAAAATGTTTAGGTAGAAACCACCCCAACCATGAAGAGCTTACAACCTATGTCACCAGTCTTGCAATGAGAGCCTCTCAAAGTCTATGGGTGCCACTATCTGCATGCACAGAGCTTACTGCAGGATCGTGGCCTAAACAGGAAAGAAAGGCAAGCAGTGACAGACAGACAGACAAACATATGCAAAATGTCAGTGGTATATAACTACTGGGGGAGGAAGGGTTGTTGGTCAGGGTTACATCTTCCAGACCATCTTCCCCACCCTTTTCTGTGTTCCTGGGCCCCAAATCAGTAATCTCATCTGTTACATCCGTTACTACCCCTGTTTTACTCAAATACTTGTTTACCATTGTTTCAGTCTTCTCCAGCATATTGTCTCTGGCACCCTCGTACCAGAATTAAATGGAATTTTACATCAGAGAGAGAGTTCATGCACACACACACTTAAAACCACAGCATAAATAGGCAACCATTCTCAATTTGCCAGTGGTGTTTCTGGTAAAGTACCCACCTTGAATTCCATGGGTGTGTACTTTTCATTCTTGGGAGTTGTGTTGCCTTTGAAGTGGAGGTGGTTGGGAGTGGTGGGGTGGATAACAGTTGATTCCTGGGACTGCCGCTGGCAACGCTGACAGTACACATAGATCACGAATGTTAAGAGACTGGAACCAAAGAAGCAGGAGACCCCAGTGGCAATCAAATGGATGAGACTAAATCCTGCAAGCAAAACAACAAAGGGATGCTCCTTTCAAAGAACAGCCTTCTTCCTCTCTGGACAAGAGCACAGATTCAAATCAGAGCGACGACATCTCCGAATCAAGGACGATAAACTACTGAAGCCAGCGTCTCGTGTTCTAATGGAAAAACCACAGCTCTGCCTTGCTGAGGTTAATGGGTCCATACATTGTTTTCTCAAAGCTCTTTCCCTCTCTCTCCATTCTCTCTCCCTCTATTGATATCGGAACTAAACATTATGTTAAACTGACAGCAAAAGAAATCGGGCAAACAGACAACGAACGTTCATGGGCTCCAAAGTACAGGAGTGTCATGGAAATAAGGGCTACAAAAACTCAGTGTTTTTCTAATGGAAAATAAAAGCCCTCTTTGTTGTTGACCCAGAAATATTCAGTGGGGGAAGACGTACGAAGGAAGCAGCATGACACATTCCTCCTTTATGTCATACCTACAGATACATCAACAATGCCCGCCATGGGCAGCAAATCCCAGAGACTGGGCCAACTGATTCACCCATGTGGGGTTCCTGCTATGGGGCTAACAAATAGCAGTGCAGACGTCCTCATTTGGGCTGGGGTCTGAGCTCTGAGACACCCCCTGCCCCGAACGTCTCCACTGCTAATTTCTAGACCTGTAACTTGAGCCCCGCTGGCCTGAATCAATTGAACCAGGCTTTGAGACTCACAGTTCCAGGGCTTCTTTGCATTGTCCATGCATCCAAAGTGTGCTCAGCAACCTTGTTTATTGATTTAGCCATCAGTCTCCCTCACTATCCATGAGATGTATTAGTAACGCTAAAGAGTGTGCTAGCAGGTGCACCGCAGGAGCCAGAGGAAGCGGGGAGGGGAGGAACGAGAAGGAAACTAAATGGGCAATGGAAAGAAAAGAAAATACAAAGGAAACTGCCAGAAATGGTCTGTGATCAAATTTCTCCATGAGCTGTCCAGACAGAATCCCAGGCAGGCCCTGGTGAGGCACCAGCAACAGAAAGATGTCAAAGAGCAGAACCCCTGGAGTGTAAAAGCCCTCCACACAGATCTCTTAACTTGAAGTTTCCAGTTAAGCTCATACGCTTCCAGCACAGCATATTAAATGCATATTTACTGGCAGGAGAAGCCACAGGCACTGGGGGAGGCTAGTGGAGGAAGTAAATGCTAGGAAAGAGCCATCTATCTTACATTCTTCATTCCTACTTAACCCCGCAAAGCTCTGACGTAATCAGGGTATAACCAAACAGAGAAACACCTTACACAAGAGAAACAGCCCAGGCCAGAGCGAGGACTGGCAGAATCTTGCTCCACACCCAGATATGACCCCGTTTAGTGTCCCTCTGCAATCAGAGGGTGCTGCTTTCCAGTTGGGAGAGTGGAGCTATTAGAGGCAAACGAGCAGCATTAGTCCAAATGTACATTTCTGCTGACATGGGTCTGCTACCCAACCTTTCCAGCAAGGACAAATTGGGCCACAAAAGGAAAAGGTGAGAACCCCCAGTGCCCTGGTGAACATCAACATGCTCACTGCTGAGTGCAGCCACTTGCGTTCGGAGACTGCAGAGACTAGCTACCAAGAAAAGCCAAAGAACTCATCTGCAGCGCTTGTTGTCTCAACTCGAGAGTGTGTGGAGAGGCAAAAGTGACTGCCTGGCACAGTTCCCTCTAAACTGTGCAGCTGTGTGACCATGCAGCTATTTTCTGAGCTCCGCTCAGAGATTCAAAGCTCCCAAAACAAGCAGGGAGCTCAGCTGATTGGCAGGGGTCAGGATGTCTATAAACAGCAGCTAAATTCTGCCATGCAATGAACTGAAGAGCTCCCAGAGCAGAGAAGCAGCCGAGATAAGGAGGGTTAAGTGGCTGGGGGAGAGAGTCATTAATTAATTGGCTTGGGGGAAAGTCAGAGGGGAGGGGAGTTTGGAGAGTCCCCTCTGCTGGAAAAGAAAGAGAGAGAGAGAGAGAGAGAGGCAGAAACCCAGCAGCCTCTTCAAACCTCCTGGACTGGGAAGGGGGAGATAAGAGGCTGACTGCATGGGGTAAATGGGGGAAAGAGTGGATGGGTGAGTCCTGGCATCTGTGCAGTGAGGTGGAGGCAGAGGACAATTTGTTTGGGGTGTCTGACTCACCTGCTGCAGTCCTCTCAGTCTGGGTTGGAGGGAAGGGGAACGCAGGCTGTAGGGGGGGTATGCTAGGAGGACATTTGCATGATTGCATTTCTGTGACAGGGAGTCTGTCCTGCACTGGCCCTTTAAGGGCAAAACCTAGCCCTGAGCGAGGGCTGAGAGTGAAGTCCCAGTGGAGGCAGTTCTTGCTAATTAGGGCCCAGCTGGGGGCTATATAAAGAAGGGCTCCTGGAGGGAGAGGGAAAGACGTGCTCTTGCTCTGGCTGGAGAGCAGGAGGGACCTGGCTTCTAAGGAAGCAGGAGTCTTCCTGGAGATAGAGCAGAGCACGGGAAGCTCTGGACAGGCAAGCTCCCAGGCTGTAGGGCCTGAGGCCAGACCTGAGTGCAGAAGGGCTGCAGAGAGCCAGACAGGATAGGCAAAGGCAGCAGGTCAACCCCCTTGCCAACGAAGAGTGGCCATTACAGATGGCAATCTGCCCTTGTGGCAGGGGCTAGATGAAGACTGGCAGTGGGTCACCGGCAAGCAGGGTTCAGAGGAATTGGGTGTTTCCTAGACGGGAGGACCCTGGAGTTCAGAGACTGATAAACACCCGCCATGGAAGGGGGTTGAGAGACACTGGAGTGACATGGGTCCAGACTAGAGAGTGAAGCGAGGACACAGGGAGACCCAGCCAGAGGGAGGCATCGAGTGAACAGACAAGAGATTTTTGCCTTAGCAGTATCTGTAGTGTTGGCTATGGTGCCCTCCTGAGAGCCGTGCTCATGCGGCAGTGTATTATTCTTCTCTGAGAATATGTCCTGAGTCCTAGGAAACTGTGAAACAACTCTAAGCAGAAAGGCCAGATGCTGTTGTAACCTACACACCTACTGGGAGCGGCTCACTGTCTCTTGTAGTGACACTTCGAATGACTTTGCTCAGCCTTAGCTGACAGCCAGAGGACTTTTAGCTCAAGCTGTAGAGACTCCTGCACTAAGCTCCAGAGGTCTCAGGTTCGATTCCGCCGGTTGGTGTTATACTGTCACAGTTGTACCTGGTTCTTCTAAAATGCTGTTTAGGGCAGCTCTGAGGGAAATGCCCTAATCTTGAAGACCCTGCAGGCAGATGTTATTGTAACCAAGAAATGCTGAACACGGACGTTCCAGGGCCTCAGAGCTTCTTGGCTGGTGCCTTGCTTATGGACACAAAACATTGCGGCAACATAGTCTGTCTGGACTTTACGGGGCAGCAAGTAAGCTTGACAGGCCAAGTGAAGAGTGCTTGTGACTTGACCCACGTCCCTGCAAGCCCCACCCTAGATTCAAAGCAATGGAGACCAGGGGATGGAGCTGATGCAGGGTCCAACCACCAAGGGAGCAGTGCTGGTATGGGGTCTGGAACCTTGACTGCACTGCCTAAGCTATGTCTGTTGGAGATGTTGACTGATGCCAGCCACACCCGCTGGGGCCTCAGATGGAACCATGCATGCTGGAGCATGTAAGTGCAGGCTGCCACGTGGCAACAGCCTCAGGCATATGAGAGGTGGTGAGAGGGCCGGCTTGTATGTGTAGAATCAGGCTTCAGGGAGACGAGGACCGCGCCGATGAATTCCGTGCACTGCCCCGGAACTAAAGTTGATTTTTTTTCCCGTTTATCAATGGTCCTAGATTGCGACGGGTGGAGTGAACCAGATCGGGGTGCCACCACACCTGGTGCTGAGACTGGCCCTTTATTAGCCAGTTGTCGAGGTACAGGTAAATACGAATGCCTTGATGCCTCAGGGAAGTGCCCACGTGTGCCCTGCACGTTGTAAACACTCTCAGGGCTGACAAAAGACCAAAGAACTTCTCCATGAATTGGAAATGGCACTGACCCAGCAAAAATGGAGGAACTATCTGTGCCCTTGGAAAATAGAGACATGGATACATGCATCCTTCAAGTGGAGGGCAGCATACCGGTCCCCTAGCTCCAAGGAGAGGATGACAGAGGTCACGGAAATCATGAATAGTGATAGAAATGTAGCCGTGTTAGTCTGGAGTAGTTGAAGCAAAATGCAGGACAATGTAGCTCTTTAAAGACTAACAAGATGGTTTATTAGATGATATCATGAAGAACTTCAACTTTCTGAGGTATTTGTTGAGGTGATGCAGGTCCAGGGTGGGTTTTAGGCCCCCTTATGTTTTTGGGATTAGGCAATATCGGGAGAATCTTTTTCTTCTCATATCTTGAGGGATCTTTGCAACCTCTTAACGCTGTGAGCGGTATTCTACCTCCTGAGTGAGGAGTTGCTTCTGACAGAGGTCTCTGAAGAGGGACGGAGAAAGGGAAGGGGAGGGGAGCAGTCAAGAACTGTAGGGCGTAGCTGGAGGATATAGTGGCACGCCCAATGGTCCAATGTCACACACGACCATGCTGACGGGACGCGGTGCAGGCAGCTGAGAAAAGAATTGGAGGATGGATCTAGGTACTTGACTGGGGAGCCACTCTCAGGTGCACCTTCCAAATGCCTATTTCTGGCTCCCCTGGTGTTTTGAAGGGCTGGGCTGAGCCAGCGAGCAAGAGGATGAAGGGTGCCATTGCTTAAGCCCTTTGTCTTTGCCCTGTCACCCTGCCAAGATGACACATAAGGAGGTAGCTATCAGGCCTGCTGCAGCATGTGCAGGCCCAGCAATCACAGGGGGGCTGAGCCCTTTTTTTTCTGCCACTTCTTGGGCACAGGCAAGGGTCTTGGTGCCCACAGGTGTGCTTCCCACCGATGCCGAGGTTCTGGGAGCAGAGTCTGGCTGCGAGGGCTCTAACTCCAAGCAAAGCGTGGTCTCCATCAGGAGGGATCTCGGGCAGTTGTCCTTGTCCTCCTGGGCTCTGTGATGAAAGTTAAGAACCTCTATTAAATGTTACAAGACTTCTCCATCAGGCCAGTTTCCGCCTAAAAATCAGCTTCTGCTTTAACAACTCTTACAACTCTCATCAACATGACAGTGGCAAAGATGTGGAATGAATTAGGTGAGTTCAGTGATGTCACACAACTTTCTCTTGTCCGGCGTGCCCATACTGTAATGAATCTGATAATGGTTCCACAAAGAGGCTCCCTATTTCTGTCCATCCGTCTGTCCATACAGTGGGAAATCTGTACCTCTTCAGACTTTCTACAAACAGCTCTGGCCCCTTTAGTGCCACCACATTTTGTGCGTGTTTTCACAGTACCTTGGAGGCAAGAGGTTTTTTGTTTGTTTTTTCCATAGGCAGCACATCAGTTCCCAAAGGTGCCTTCCTGTTCGTCGCTTTTTAAATGTTGGTTTTTCTGTTCAAAATGCAGCACAAAGAGCTTCTGTGGATTAGTTTCCTTGCCAGATATTGTAAGATGCCAAGTACTAAATAATATTAGCCATGGTAAAATATACATGGTAACAGCAAACGAAATAGCAATGGAAATAGAAGACAATGCAAATTGTCAACAGCAATGCCTAATTCTGGAGTGCAAGAATAATCAGGCGCCCCAGGACAGAAGCAAGTTCCATGCCTTGTGTGGGCAGGAATAAGTGATGCAGAAAGATCATTTTTACATAACTGGTACTGAAATCGTAATTCTACTGACTGCCCTGCAGCCACAAACCAAGAAGCTACATATCAAAATAGCAGCTGGAGTGACAGAGAAATCTCTCTTCCTTGTTGACGTTTTATTTGCCTTTTTTGTCATCCCTTGGCAGGGAAAGTTGCTCTGCATGGGCCAGAAGCTGCACTTCGAATTGAAGACTTCCAGGGAGAGCTGGTGATTTGTATTTCACAAAAGCTTTGCGTTCACCATCAGCGGAAATCTGCCACAACCCTAGAGTGAAGCTCCTTTGGCATCATTTTAAAAGGTACAGGAAAATCAGTAATTGACGTTGCAGGGGGCAGTACAGGCAAGCCACAGAAATCCTGAAAGACTTCAGAAGACCTTAGCAATCTAGAATATGCAGGACAGCGGAGAGGTGAAGTTAATGATTGGCTCTTCCAACTTTTAACCATAATGAAGACACAGTTTATTGGGAGATAAACAAGAATGTGAATGAGACTCACAGGGGTAGCCATAATAGTCTGTAACTTAAAAAAAATCCTAAAAAAACCCAAATGGTCCTGTAACACCTTAGAGACTAACAAAAAAATTTAATAGAGAATCATGAGCTTTTGCAAGCACAACCCACTTCTTCAGATGAGTGGAGCAAGGGACATAGAGAGGTACCACCTGGGTTCTGCCCATGAAAGCTCATGATACGTATACATTTTTTTTTTGGTTAGTCTCTAGTTTCACGAGGTGTACCGGTAGTTCGGAATAGGAACCTAGTCTGAACTACCTAGTTCGAGCCCCGTGTAGCCGCGCTATACGGGGTTCGAACCAGCGGGGATTTAAAAATGGCGGCTCCCCGCTTATGCAAATAAAGCCCGGGAAATTCAAATCCCGGGCTTCATTTGCACGTTCGGTATGCATACATTACCCCGCTAGTTCGAACTAGCGGGGTAGTGTAGACATACCCTAAGGTGCTACAGGGCCACTTACGTGGGGTTTTTTAATATTTTTTAATGAATGAAAAGGAATTGGAAGGAAGACTATCCATTCTGATCTAACCCACTTTGTCTCTTGAACCTCATTATACTGCAAAACTACAGTCTGGGATGAAATTTTGGTAAGTGTCTGAAATATGCCTACCTCTAGAACAGCTGATCCCTTCATTTCTTTTGGCCCATTTAAAAACTGGGAACATTGAGACAGGCATGTGCTCTCTGCTAATTAATGACTCTGAGGACACATCCCAAAACCAGAAATAAGTAAGTTTCTTGGAATTGCGAGCTGGACAGAGCAATAATTCTTTCAACCTGACTCAGACAACAAGACACCATGGGAATTAAGCCTATCAGAAGGATGCGAACTGGGTAGATTAATGGTTTGGTTGATGCTGCCCAGAAAGGAAAAGCCACATGAAGATAAAAATAAGATATATAGTTAGTTGTACTCTACCTCCACAGTTCGTGCTCTCATCAATGCTTGAGGCTGGCAGGATCACTAAACAAAGAGAAAGCACTGGATAAGTTGTCACTTCGCCATCAGTTGCACTACTTAGGAAATTAATACTCCTTTGCTCCTTGCAGAAGTTGATGCTGCTTTCTACAGCAAGCTACGGGCCTCAATGAAGAGACTGGCTGATAATGTGGAGCAAAATTTAACAAAACCTCCATAATAAACCCTCAGGGACACAAAGATGCAGCAGAGAAAAGAACACTTAGAAAGGGCTTTACAGATTAAAACTGCTAAATATTGTGTCAAATTCACCTGACATGAAGCTTCAGATTCCAGGTGTTCATGAACCTGTCAGCAAAACTGCACCTGAAGAGTCATCAATGCCTTCTGCCCTACCAGCCCAGATGCCTTGCATCTGTGGGATGTTTCCCCTGGGGCGTCTGAATGAAGCAAACTCCAGGTTCACACTAACTCCACGGTTCACTTAACACATTCTGAACTGCACCCTGCAGGGTCCAACAGCCCCAGTGCAAATGAAGCAACGGCCTGTGTTTACTGTAGCTGTCAACAGCATCGTCTTATGGGAGAGACGAGCTGCCCCGTCCAGTTCATGCACAAAGTGCTGAAGGCTACAGATGGGTTTTTCAAAGGCACCTGCAGGCCTGTGACACACCATTCCCACTATTTCTAATGGGCACCTAAACCCCGCAGGAGGTCTGAACACTGCAGCCGATGCTGACTGACAGTCATTCCTCCCGAGAGAAGCCGCTTTCCCGGCCGCACCTACCGGGAATTTCATTGTACAAGCAGTCTTGGTACTGGGTGCTGTTTCCGACGCACTGGGATGGCTCTGGATTGTGCATCTCACAGTAACGGCTGCGATACTGGATCCCGTCTTCATTGCACAGGCTCCACTCTGACCAGTCTGACCAGCCACCTGAAACCCAACCGGACCCAGATCAGGAATAATGTGCACACAAGGCTGTCACGGGAGGAAGGACACCCGCACCGTCCCGATTCCCCCAGTGTCTGGGAGCCTCTGAATCCTGGTTCTAGTGCAGGACCATCTCTAGTTAGGCCCTCAACAGAAGCATTCAGGGGCCTGGATTTAATTACGTCAATATAAACCACGTTACTACTGGGCAACCTATGCTGCACATTACACCCGTGAGCACATAGCAGGCTGAAGACTGACTTAGCCAGCCCCAGAAGGAAAACCCAGACCAGGGAAACCCTTGTGAGGCACAGAGTGGGCATAAAGGATACTAAACCGGAACTCTTCCTGCAATGCAGGGGTGGGAAAGACCCAGCCCGCAACCCATCCCGCTGGGACACGTGGGGAGGCTCCCTGTCTGCCGCAACCCCCGGCTGCTCAGTGTGCCTCTCTATGCTGGGGGGGGGGAAGCAATCCCCTTCCCCAGGTCACCCCCAAACCTTCTGCAACCCCTTGTCCCCCAAGTCACAACTCCCTCCCAGACTCTGCACCTGTTTGTACACCCCTCTCCTAGGCCAGAATCCTTTCCTGCAGCCATACCCCCTCCTGGTCCCTGCAGCCCAATCTCCTGCCCCCGGTCACAACCCCCTCTTTCATCCAAACTGCCTCTTAGACCCCACATCCTCGCCTGAACTCCGGTCTCCTACCCCCAGCTCCCTTTTGCACCCTGCACCCTCTCCACAGAGAAGTGCAGCCCTTGACCACCTACCAGAATCGGAGTGCCCCCACATTACAAATTATTGCCCACCCCTGCTGTAGTGGCAGAGGAGCTGGCTGAGGGGTTGTTCCAGTGGCCATAATGCCCTCAAGGGAGCTGCAGTCAGTCAGCATAACAGTGCAACCTAAGTCTCCTCTGATCACCATCAGTCCAGCAGCTGACCAACCCAGGATCAGGGGCACACAAAGATGGCTCCCAACCACTCCCACACCTTTTTCCCCACCTTCCCTTCAAGCTGTGATGTGCGCTCCTCAGCCATTCTGTGCAGCACAACACAAGGAAGGAAAATCCCTTGTCAACCACACAGGCATTGTGGAGACCCCTATGGCTTGTCTTGCAAACATCTCCGCTCACAACTCATCTGCTTTTTCAATTATTCGAAACAGCTCAAGATTTTGGCTGGCTCTAGAGTACAAGCCACGTACCAGTGAGTAAGGTAAGAGGAAGACGGCACATTTAATTTTAAGAAGGGGGTGGCCTTCTTTTCCCTGGTTCAACATGGGAACCAGGGAATATAAACCACTGGTCTGGGCAGGCAAACGTTTTACGGGCTGTGATTTTTTTGCTGCTTTTTCCATTGGTTTGCTGCTGGGGTTTGTTTCTGCCCTCGCCACCCAACTAGGACAGGAGAAAATAACCGGCTACCTTTGCAGGAGTGGGTGTTGCAGAGTGCCTCCTCGGTGTGCAGGCCAATGCAGATCCCCTCTCCGCTGGAGGGCGCTGGGTTGGTACAGGTGCGGGTGCGCTGGTAGTGCCCTCCCCCACAGGTTGCTGAACACTGAGACCAAGGGGTCCAGCAAGACCATGAACCTTTTACTGCGGATCAGAAGAAATAAAACAGAGACAGTGGCTTTTATTTCGCTAGCTGGGATGAAGCTTGGGGGGACCACTTGAGTCTTGACCCCCCCCTACGCAGCACAGCCCAAGCTAACAAGCTCTTTTTGTGGCACTAGGCATAGGAGCAATCCCAGTACCTGAAAATGGATGGCTTCAACCAACAATAAGGCTAACCATGTTGTTGAGGACACCAACACCCTCCCTGGTCAAGGTGTAGGGTGTCCGGTTCTGCACTTGGAATGGGGGGGCCTTTGGTGGGAGCAGGGCAGCCAGCCCTGAGGGCCGCCCAAGAACACACCGTCCCAGCTGCCCGCCCGTAGCACAGCTCAGTGCATGTGGAGTGGTGCGCCTGTGGCGATATAAAGGGCCCAGGGCCCTAGCCGCAGTGGTGTCTGGAAGCCCTTTGCACCCCCCTCCATCAGTGGGCCTGCATGTTGTACTCCACAGGGCGCACAAAAGGACCCTACCATTAGTGAACAGTCACTGGGAAGTTCCAAAATAGTAGACAGCCCTCTCATAGCTCCCACATTTTTAACTCTGACAGGCTGTGCGGCTCAAATTCTGTCACCTTCATTGCACTCGGGACACTGCGATAGCATCTCTCCTGCCTCAAAAACTGGGAGCTTTAGATTTGGGGTTGCCAACTCTCCAGGACTGTCCTTGGGTTTCCAGGAATTAAAGTTTAATCTCAGATTTAAGTTTATGCCATGTGCTGAAACATCCAGGAATACCTCCAACCAAAACTGGCAACCCCGCTTAGCATTGCCTTTAAGATTTTAAATATAAGCAATACAATAAATGAGACGGCTCATATGATACGTAGCAGTTGTAGCCATTTCGCCCCAGGGCATAAAGTATTTCACAGGAAGTGGCGAAGCATTGTTACTGTTCAGTGGTGAATAGACGTGCTGAAACGGTTTCTACAGGGTGCAGAGGGGTAGAATGGGGAAAGCCCATGGACTATGAGTAAGGCCCTACTTAATTCTCAATACTGCAGAAATCCTGCACCCTGCAATATCAGGCTTCCCCCACAATTTTCACACCTGGAGCCCCATCTGTCCTGGGGGCCAACAGCGAGAGCCCCCGTCCTCTGCCCCACACAGCCGCTGTCAGCCCATGGGTGCCAAAAATGGGAAAATCACAGAAAAGGAAGAATGGGCCTTATTACCAAAAAAAACCCCACAAGACCCATTATTATGATTCTCTTTGGCTTGACAGGGTTTTTTTTTGACAGTCATCCCGCAATTCAAGTAAGGCCTTGAGTACCAGTAGTATATTCCAGATCAAAAGTGCACCCAGAACATGAAAAACAGGTCACCTGGCATGAATTAGGGATGTAGAATCCTGTTTAATTGGCTAACCAATTCAAGGGGAGATGAGTAGGGGGGGCACTCCAGCCCAGCTGGAGCAACCCCGCCTTCCCCACATCCACCACTGGGCTGGAGCATCCTCCCACTCCCTCTGCTGCAGGTAGGGGCTGCTCCAGCGTCTCAGCCGGAGCAGCTCCTGTCCACGGTGGGCCCACTGCGGGGCTGGAGCAACCCCCTGCCTGCAGCAGCAGCCCCCACTGGTTAACCTGAACCGGTAAGCCTCACCCATGAAGGGTAAGACTTACCAATTAACCCTTCACATATCTAGCACAAATGCTCCCTGCTGGCTGTGCAGGAAATGCTCACTGATATCAGGAAGAGAGGCTCATTGTGAGAACATTAAATTAGCAGGAGAGGCAGGAAGTGAGAAGAAACAAGAGTTCACCCCCCCCCAAAACCCACCCCAAACCCTGCTGTGACAAGCATCTCAGTAACCTACGTACGTTGCCTTCTCACCACTGATAAAGGCATCACACTGCCCCCTGCTGTACCGAGCACTGTGCCTGCCCAAGTGTGTGTTAGTCACCCTCTAGCAGTGAGAAAAATGGAAGCTAAGCCAAAGTGCTGCGCTCTAGTGCACGTTAGTATGGCGCCCTCTAGGGGTGAGAGAAGGCATGAGGCAAAGCACTGAAGTGTGTATGTATCACAGGCTGCCCAAAGCTCATTTAAATACAATCAAAAAAGCGACAAAGTTACAAGCAGACGTTTAGAACTATTGACTCTTTGTGAGAAGAGAACGGAATTGTGAGGAGGAGAGAAACGATTTTCACCTGGGCAGGGATGTGAGTTACAATCTTGGTATTCCATTGCTGACCCCACGCAAGGCAGGCCGCCGTTCTTAGGTTCCGGGTTCGTGCACGTTCTCTTCCGGATCCGGAAGCCCAATTCGCAGTCCCTGGAACAGGATGACCAGGCACCCCAGAAGGACCAGCCGCCATTGATAATCCGTGCAGAGGTCTTGCCGGTCTTTAGAAGGTCGTCAACTAGAGCTTCAAGAAGCACAAACAAGCCACACAAAATGTTAATCGGGGCGGGGGAGAGAGGGGGAGGCTTTCACTTGGAAACAAACTCATTCCACACTCAGGCTCTGTGCAGGAGTGTGGTGGAAATGCATCCCCCTGCACAGCGCAAAACCCAAAGGGAAAAGCAATGGAACAAGCTGGTTACCCTCTGCAAACTGAATGAAGTGAAAAACCAAACCTGCAATATCACAGGAGCAACATGCTGACTAGGGCCAGGCTGGGCTGAAAGGCACTGACCTGTGCTAGAGACAACGTAAAGGTGCTTTATATAGCACTAGGAGGATTGCGCCCCCTCCCTTTGGACCTCCAGAGCACGTAGTGGGAGCGTACATGCCACACCTCAGGATGGCCCCTCCCTATCCCACCACTACAGAGAATGGGCGAAGCCATGCCCCACCTCCAGCGCCTCAGCCTTCTGCGGGCACTAGAACATAAGAACGGTCATACTGGGTCAGGCCAAAGGTCCATCTAGCCTGACAGTAGCCAATTCCAGATGCCCCAGAGGGAATGAACAGAACAGGGAATCATAAAGTGATCCCTCTTCTGTCACCCATTTCCGGCTTCGGAGAAGAGAAGCTAGGGACACCATTCCTACACATCCTGGCTAATAAGTATTGATGGACCGAACCTCCATGAATTTATCTTGCTCTTTTTGAACCCTGTTAAAAGTCCTGGTCTTCACAACATCCTCTGGCAAGGAGTTCCGTAGGTTGACTGTGCACTGCGTGAAGAAAAACTTCCTTTTGTTTGTTTAAACCTGCTACCTACTAATTTCATTTGGTGACCCCTAGTACTTGTGTAATGGGAGGAGGAAGCAATCCCTACACACCCATGACCACGGGGATTAAGATGGCCCTTTGCAGCCTCCCTGCGTGGTGCTCCTTCGCTGGGGCTAGTGACGGTCGGTCTAGACTCCTGCCATCCCTGCTGTATGTGACGGTGTCAGAACACAGTCAGTGTTCACTCACGTCTGCATCCCCCTTTCAACACCAAAAAGCATGTGAAGCTGAGCCTGGGCCTAGAGCTACCAGCGAGCTGGCAGGACGTACTGTCAGTATCACAAACCGCCGAGCCATCATTGGGGCAGAACCGACTCTCTGTCTTCTTCCTCCCAAACTGCAGCTCATGCGGATCAGCCAGCTGGGCACGGCAGGTGTAGCGGAAGCGCTGCTCTTGGCGAGCTCCGTTCTGGGTGAGGTTGACGGGCATCCAGGGAGTCCAGGGTGTGTTTCTGCGCACCTCTGGGCAGCTGTCCGGATTGCAGGTCTTGTATTCCTACCAACCAGGAAAACCTTTTCTTGTTACTCTGACACATCTGTAGCACAGCTACAAGGAAGGAATTCCTTTACACTCAAGAAACCAGCACGAGAACAAGTGGATCTAAGGAAGCATGCACCTGCATCACCCTGACTTATCCAGATACAAATCACCCCTTTGCAGCAGGACAATCAGAGCCAGAGGGAGTAACTGGAAGTTAATCTGTGCAGAGGCCTCAGACAGATCCTCGGCATGGGATGAATTTACCCCACTAGCTTGGGGCCTGTGTCTCCTTTCCTAGTTTTTGTTTCTTTGCAGATTGCAAGCTCTTTGAAAGTCTTTGCACACATTTGGAAAGTGCCTAGCACACTTTGGGCAGGGCCGCAATTCAAATAATAAATGAAATACATTATAGCAATAGTAAATCTCTGGCTGTAAACAGCAATGGGACAGTCCTGAAGTGCATGTAGCAGTAGCCCATTCTCTAGCACCTTTTTATTCTGATCTTGGCACTGTTGATTTCTGAAGAGGGTGCTAGAAAAACCTGAGTGGGCCCTACAGGCCCTCAGTCTATGTCTGAGTTCCTCCTGACATTTGTGGAAGTTCTGTTTGGGCAGACAGCCTGTGGCAGAGGTTGCCAGAATCCAGGCTGAGTTCCTGTGTTTTAAAAAGTGTAAGGGAATTCCTTCTGGCAGGGGGATAAGAATGTTCCTGCTTCAGGACTTCATATGACTCCAGAGTAGGTGAAAATGGCTTGTGAATAAAACCAGAGGTCCTTAATCAAACCTTAATTATACCTAGGAAAAATCTTCATGAAGAAAAAACTGTTTTAGAACAAACTACTTAAAACACCTCACACCAATCAGCTGACAAACTGAGGGGAAATAAAGTGGAAATGTGAACAGTGTATCACCGGCAGGCTGATTAGATGCACCTTGCATTGCCAAACAAGCATGAGACCACATCTGTGGTATATGCAGGGCTCCCACTAACTATCCTCCATGGAAGTGAGGTATAAAGCGGAAAACTGCTGGACCGCTCTCAGATTCCCAGACTAGTTAGGGCAAAAGGCCTGATCCAAAGCCAACTGAAATCAGTGGAAAGACACCCTTCCCGCTTCCCTCTCCCCACCTCGGCATCAGGTTCCATGAGTTTTGGCTAACTCCCAAAGTAGAATGAATCCACTCACCTCTCAGTCTACCCATCCCTCTGCCTACCAGAAGGAGCTGCTCCTGGCATTTTTCACTAGCACAAAACAAAAAATGAAACAACTACAACAACAGAATCTGTAAGTGAAACACAGGACCGCTGAAGGCTGAATGCAATGCTAGTAAGTAATACATACCACAGCACAGCCCGGGCAGGTGTTGCCATTCTCACAGGACCTCTGCCTGGAATGTATCCCTCCTCCACAATTCGCACTACATTTATTCCAGGGGCCCCAGGAAGACCAAAATATGGGTAACGGGCATGGGGTGTTCTCGTTGCAGAATCTGAAAGAGTGCATGCAAAGCTTGTCAAAGCATCCACATCACTTACTAGAGACATCCAAAGGGCAGATGGATATTGGCTGCAAATGCAGGACCACAGATAATATATATGTTGTTGGTGAAATTCATGTGCCACCAAAATCAAACTTATGAGGAGTGCGGGTCTTGATGACTCTCCACACAGAAGTGAATTTCACTCTTTGGGTGTGTCTAGACTACATGGGTCCATCGACAGAGCCATGTAAAGTAGTTTACTCGATATAGTCAATGAAGCAGGGATTTAAATAATCCCTGCTTCATTAAAATAAAAATGGCTGCCATGCTGTGCCAACAATCAGCTGATCCAGCACAGCGCGGCAGTCTAAACGTGGCGCGGTCGACAAGGGAAGCCTTTGTCGACCGCTCCGGTAAACCTTGTTTCACGAGGAATATAAGCTGATAAGCATTTAGGGGGAGATTTGCTAATGAGCTCAGGACCCATAGTCAGGGGCACATTTTCAAAAGAGTTCAGATCTTACCTGGATAACCAAAATCAATCAAGCCAGATTTTCCAAAACAGCCCCACCCCCCAACCCATGGGTATCACAATGGTAGGTGCTGGGTACTGAGCATTTTGGAAATCTGGCCCTTCTTTTAGCTGCCTAAAAGAGAGAGGGGATCTTTTACACAAATGCTGAGTCCTTGACAACCTGGTCTTTTGAAAACCTTGGCCTTACTGATGTTTGGAACAGAGGTAATGCGTCTGACATTGGGCTGTGCCTAAAAGCAGATTAACGTTATTTCATGTTTCCTTTTTTAAAAGGAAGCCTCATTTTTTTCAACTTCTGAATCAAATTCCATCTCAGTTTTAAATCACCGGAGTCTTTAAACTTGGACCACAATTGACTGCCATGCAGTCTTTAAAGTTCATTTTGAATGGCCACAAATCAAGCCAAACATAAAGATGTCCAGAGTCAAGAAAGTAAAATGAATTACCCTTTGCACAGAGAAATACAGAGAAACCTGTCGTAAGTCTCCACTCAAGAGACCAACAAAAATCTGCTGCCAAGTAGAAGTGGCCTTTAATGAAATGTCAAAGCTAGAAACCACACGAGGATACTTTAAAGCATTTGCTTAAAGAGTGGCTGGACTCTGAGAAATGACTCCGTGAAAATCATTTGTGCATTCCAATCAAGTGTCTTTCAACGATTCCAGATCAAATTTCTTCTGTTTTTCTCACACCCAGCCCTGCAAACTCAATCTGAGATCTGAAAGTCAAGCTGGGTTCTCTCTTTTTTTTTTTTTTTTACATCATTACCATTAACACAGACCTAACGGGGTGAACTGTTGTGATTAAGGGGCACCTGGTCCATATACTGAGTAGTGCCTATATACAGCACTGCCCTCTAGCGGGTGGAATCAGAAATGCTCAGCTATAATCCTAAGCATTATACTGCTAACAGAGATTCTCTTTTAGCACAAGAGGTAAGATCCTCAGCGTTGGGGGCAACATGATCGTGGTTCCATCCCTGCTACTGCTGTGAAGTTCTGAGAACCCATGGCATGAAACACAGTGGCAACTGTGAAGCCTTAGGGTAAGTCCACTATTCCTAAATTACTTAGTCCGCGTCTACACAGCAGGCAGTTATTTTGAAATAGTGTCCATCAAGTTGATGGACTTCTTACTCCGACTCCTGTAACCTTCATCGTACGAGGAGTAAGGGAAGTCGGAGGAGCGTGCTGTATTTCGAAATAAGATGTAGCTCAATTTGCGTAGCTTATTTCGAATTAAGCCCTGCAGTGTAGGCGCACCCCCAGATTGTCCAGGTGTGTTACAACGGAGAAGACAGACAATGTGGGTGAGAAAAGCATCTTAACGCTGGAATTCCCTCGCTTGCATGTGCTTGACTGGTCAGCCCCCCGGCTGCATTCATAGCTCTTTGCATTTCATCCCTGTTAACTTAAGATCCATCCTGCCCGCTGGTACACATTGATAGGCTCTAAAGTGAACGTACTGCCCTGGATGAAAGACCCTTCTCGTGCTTAGGCTGTGAATGCCTCTTACCGCTCTTCTCTGCTCTGTCCGACACAGACTCTGCCCCCATACCGTGGAGCAGGGTTGCTGCAGGATCTCTGACGGACCTGAAAGCCAATCCCACAGGAGGTGCTGCACTGGGCCCAGGCAGACCATGGTGTCCAAGCTCCATTTCTGACAGAGAAAAAGGGATGGGGGCAGATGAGAAAACAGACTATTTGGGTTCATCAAAAATTCTTCCTGTTCCATGCTATACCCAAAGGCTTTGGCTGTAAAGTTCCTATCTGGCAGCCCCATCAAGTCACTGGGATAGACTAGTTCTAAAAAGGGTCTGGCTGAAATGAAGTGCACCAAGAGAAAGGTCCCGAGACGGAAGTGGGATTTTCAGAAGCGCTCAGCCTACGCCGAACTCTGCTCCCACAGAAGTCGATGGCAAAGCTCCTATTGATTTCAAACAAAGCAGAGTTAAGCCAGTGCTGAGCAAGTTCAAAGTCCCCCCTCAGGATTCTCTGGGCTTTCTCTAGTGTTAATGGTTGTCTTTTCTCCGCAGACCCATTCCTCTAGAAATCTCATTGACCAATTCGCCCCAACATCTCTTTACTTTCCCTGCTCTGGCCAGTGTGCTCAGACAACAGAAGACCCCCACATTTGCATGTTAAAATCCACCCCCCTGGCATGAACTGGGCCTCCCACAAAATGGGATTCAGGTGTCATGGGCCAGCAAAACCAGCTCTATCAATGCCATGGAGTTGGGGAAACTACCACTCTCCATCACGGGCATGTTGAAATTACAAATTTGCTTTAATTGGTGTTGCTAAGTCATGATTTTATCATGAGTCCTGTAATATTTGGTGTTTTTTTCTTACAGCCCCAGCTCTGGGAATCCTGCTCTTACATGAGAATCTCAGCTTTCAGGTAAAAAAAAAAAGTATTTAACTTTCATGGCTGCAGAGAAATGTCTGAAAGTTTGACCTTAGTGTGACCCTAGATGTTCAAAAACCACAAGGCAAATAGAAAGAACCCAACATTTATTAATACTTTTAAATAAAAAAATAATCTCCTGATTTTTAAGCTAATTTCATGATTTTGGGGCCTGAGTATGATGGGTTGGCAATGCTACTACAAGTAGAATCTCTCTAGTCCAGCAACATCCATGGTCCAGTATGATTTTAATTATCTAGATGTGGCCAAATTTCCCACGGTCCCATAAAGTTTACTAAAAGCCACCAGTCCTGGCTCTGTGCTGTTATTTAGTGCTCGTTTACCCCTACATGTCTTCTAAGAGAGCAATAAGCAGTGGAAGTGTTGGCAATGCTGCTAGACAATATCGACCTCCTGTGGTTCGGCAAATTCTCTGGTTTGGCACCGGTCAGGTCCTGAGGGTGCCGAACTAGAGAGAGTCAACCTGTAGATCTTACTTCTCAATAGAAATAGAGGACAGAAGAATTAGATTACGGTCTTGCTTGTGTCACAGATTCTCATCTCATGCTCAGCCACCAGATAGGCAGCTATCTCTCCGCCTCAACAGCTTATCATGATGTGTGACTGTTTCTAGTCCAGTGATTCAATTTTGCACAAAATGCCACCTTCTAACATCTACTAAAGAAATGGCTCAGATGCCCTCCAGTTACAGCCATGCTTGAAAGCTGAGCTGGGAAACAGCTGTTACTTTTCAAAGCCTTTACTGAACTAATCACACTGCTGGCAACAAGTGCATTCTAGCCTGGCACCAATCATAGTACAAAACCCCCAGTTATCCTGAACGGTTTTTGTGTTTATTATCAGCTCTTGCTGTCTGTGAGCAGCCTGACCTCAGATAGCGCTGGCTATCCCCGCCTCCCCACAGACAGGTGAAGGAACGAGAGATCCTTTTATATGAAAATCCTATTCTTCCATATTTTAACCCACCTCTCACCTGGCAGTCCTCAATCCAGAAGGAGAGGTTTTTTGCAAAACTTTAAGAGAAAAACGCAACAAGGAGGATGTTTGCTGTTGCAGCAGGAAAAGAAAAATAAATATGTAGAAAAAATATTCATCATAAAAATAACATTTCTTGCCCGTGGGTGATTTTTATTCCCAGTGGAGAGGATTCTTAATGGCAACAAAGAGTTTCCATTTTCAGATTTCTATCTCCTGAAACTCATCTTTGAACATCCTGCTTTCTCTCTGTGAAAACATCCCAATGCCATATGAAGTCAATTAAAGGAAATTCGGGGGCTTAAGTGGATGTAGGATGACCAGATGTCCCTATTTTTCAAACCCTGCTGTCTTCCTATGTTTTATAATGGAATACATATTTCAGCCACTTCTTCCAAGGCTGTTCCCGCCACTTTTCCCACTGGACCAGAACCTATCATGTAAGCGACACTGAAATGCTTGTCCTTCTGGTGGGCCTGGCTATCAGTCACTGACAGAAAAGGCTGCCTCAATAGGGTTCAGCAAAACTCAAGGCAGCAGAGCAGTGTCAGGAACGGCTGGCTCTGCTGAGGAGGCAGAACCGCTGGAATAGACAGAAATTAAAATATTACCCTTCACAAAGGTAGCGGACTCTTTTGCTGCCCAAAGGAGGGCTGAGATCGGGGGAGGAGGCAAGGCCTCCTCCATATGAGGAGTGTTTAAAGACGAGCTGAGGTAAATTAAAGGTATCTTGGCCCTATGTCTGCACAAATGTCAGGGCTCAGTCCAGTCATGCAGGAGTCAACAACTCCTGACACCTGCCTATCTTTCCTTCTGTGAGCCATGCTGTGAGGTGGGTGGAGGGACTCCAACTCACAACCCTGCACTCCCCAGGATGATGCCCTATCTCCTAGGCCTCTCGAGAACCCACCCTGTGTCCCTGCCTGCCCAGTCAGGGACACAGACTGGGAGCCTAGGTTTAGGCACTGTAATCAAAGACTATTGAGTTGCACCCACTTACACTAGGGCCAGATGTGGCCCAGAGACAAGATGACAGCAATAGAAATACAAGTGAGGAGACCAGACATGTAGGAACCACCCTGTCGCCCGTCCCCCCTCCCCCCCAGCCACGCAGCTGTACCTTGAGCAGTTTGCAATCTCGATCCTGGCCCCTTCACAGCTGCGACCCCCGCAACGAGGGCGAGGGCTGTTGCAGGACCGTGACCTGCACATACAAGAGCCTGTGCTCTCCCCGTCCGAATGCTCACATGGTTGCCACGGGGACCAGGGCCCCAATCTGCCATTTGTCGTCAGATTTTTCACCTAATTAAAAAAAAAAAAAAGTCGTCACTACAGAGCGTTTACATTTCTGGAGACAGCACCACAATAGACATAGCAAACAAAGCTGATGAGGGGATTAAGATATAGCTTAGACAGGAGCTGTCTGTGACTGTGAGCGGGCTTCAAAAACAGGGGGTATTTTCAGACAATGCTGAGCCAATATCTACCTCAGAATTCCACCCTGTATCACACGCACCAAAACTCCCTGCGGCTACTACCGCATCCCACAAGGGCACCATCTGCCCACCTCCCGAAACTGCCATCCCTTCAGATAACGTATCGCACCGCCTCAGCCCTTACAACACCATTGAAGTCTTATCATCTTCATTCATTTCTCTTTCCTAGCACCTGGGAGCTCGAGTCCTGCAGCGGGGGCCCACTGTGCTCAGTATTGTGCAAGCACAGAACAAAGACGCAGTCCCGGTCCCAAGGAGCTTGTAGTCTAAGGATAAGACAAGAGACAACCAGCGGATTGGGATAGACGGGGAGTACAAGTGAGCAGTGAGACAATATCGCTCAGCACAGTAGGCAGTGGGCGCGGCCTACTAGCAGCCAAACCACAGTCTTCCTGTGTTAACAATCCAAAGGAGTTCAGTAAAGTACAGCTGCAAGGTTTGAGACTATTCCCATAGAATTTACTATTTATATTCCTGTAGCGCCCACCTGAGCTCAGAGCCATTCTGCATGAGGCACTATGCAGACGTGTAGGAGACCGGCCCTATCCCAAGCAGCTTACAACCAAATTAGATAACACGGGCAAAGGGAGGGGAGATGAAACAGATACACATGGATAAGTGAAACAACTTCTTCAAGGTCACAGAGCAGGTTAGTGCAAAAAGCTCGGAGCAGAGCACAGGTCTCCTGTGGCCAGCCCAATGCCTTATCACCTAGACCAGGCCCACTTGTCTCCAGAAACCTCGAGTATAGTTAGCTTTGAGCAAGTGCCATCTTTGGCACAGCAGGTAGCACAGCGGGCTCCTGCTCTACGACATGGGTATTTCCAACATTACAACACTAGTTAATAAATAATCAATCATCATCATCATCATCAGGGTAATCGTCCACGTGCAAAACACTGGAATAAGGGCAGTTTCCGGCTGGGATTGACATGTGAGAGAGATGAGGCATTGGTATCTGCTCATGCAATGCCTGACTTGCTGCTGTCTCACTAAATGATCCTAGACATGAAAAATAACCTTGCACGTGGGTCTTGATTGATACTCTAAATAACTCTTAGAAAAGAGGAGACTGTGGGGGGATACGATAGAGGTCTATAAAATCATGAATGGTGTGGAGAGGGCCGATAAAGAAAAGTTATTTATTAGTTCCCTAAATAGAAGAACTAGAGGACATCACATTAAATTAATGGGTGGCAGGTTTAAAACTAATAAAAGAAAGTTCTTCTTCACGCAGTGTGTAGTCAACCTGTGGAACTCCTTGCCAGAAGAGGCTGTGAAGGCTAGGACTATAATAGAGTTTAAAGAGAAGCTAGATAATTTCATGGAGGTTAGGTCCATAAAAGGCTATTAGCCAGGGGATAAAATGGTGTCCTTGGCCTCTGTTTGTCACAGGCTGGAGATGGATGGCAGGAGACAAATCGCTTGATCATTGTCTTTGGTCCACCCTCTCTGGGGCACCTGGTGCTGGCCACTGTCAGCAGACTGGCTACTGGGCTAGATGGACCTTTGGTCTGACCCAGTACGGCCGTTCTTATGTTATGTTCTAACTGTCCCTGGGTGGTTGTGTTTTATCTAAACACTCTTTCTACAACCATCCCCCTCTCGCTCTCTTGCTCTGTTTCAACGGCAATAGAAGTTGCCCATCTCACAGGGACTCCTGTAAATGCATAGGCACAAGGTCCCAGAATTCTGATTCCAAGGGAAGCAAAGGGCCTTACTGAAGATCAATGAGTTTGCTGAGCATGACACCTCCCCCAGGTTGGTTTGCTCTGCCAGCAGCCACAGTGATAGAGCTCTGCTCTTCACAAACCCCAGTCAGACCCAGCAGTCAGGGGGTTGCTGCTCTGTGCTGCACCCATTGCTATCTCGCAAACAGGATGGAAAAAGCAATGGAAACCCTGTGTAGCACGTGCATTGTGGCCTCCGACAGAGGGTGTACATGAAGTGAGTCAGCTAGAAGGGAGGCAGCATGAGATAAGCCATCCTGAGTCAGACGAAGGTCCATCTAGCCCTGTATCCTGTTCTCCAACAATGGCCAATGCCAGAGGTAATGACAGAAGAGGTAATCATCAGGTGATCCCTCCGTTGTCATCCATTTTGAGACTCTGACAAACAGAGGACACTATTCCTACCCATCCTGGCTAATAAGTATTGATGGACCTAACCTCCATGAATTTGTCTAGCTCTTTTTTAAACCCTGTTAAAGTCCTGGTCTTCACAACATCCTCTGGCAAGGAGTTCCACAGGTCTTTTGTATGGCACCCTAGCCAGCCAAGGGAGGAGGTGGAGAGGACTAGAGGTGCCAGTGTTTATAACTGAGCTTAGGTTCCAGTGCCACTTCTTGAAATTGTGCGGTTTGTGTGCTGTCTTGAGCCACAGTCAAAACTGGAGGGCTCTGACAGAGGTGTGGTAGGACAAGCCACCTGGAGCTGTCCCAGAACTTCTCCACTATGGTCAGCGTGCAAGGGAACAGACTCACTGGGTGTCAGGCACGTTCTGTGACATTTGCACTTCCAAACCCAACCTCAGCCACTACCCCCATTCCCACAACACCCAGCCACATGGTCGGTTCTGGGAATGAATGAATAGGACACTCCCCTTCTCCGCCCCCCTCTGAACTTTCCTGCATACTTTTTCCTCCAGGCTTCTCCCTGCTGGATCAAGCCCTCCTCAACACCCAGCTGCTTCATGCCTCCTCTCCCTCCACCAGCAAACCACTGGAGCCCCTCCAGAATCACTCCAATCACCCCTAGGATCTCTCCTGTCCAGTAGCTACACCCCTAATTGCCGCTGGTGCTTGCCCTCTTGTGAGGTATCCTAAGAATATGGCCCTGCCTGCACACAAGTGCTCCCCCTGCGGGGAGAAGACGGAAGGGACTCAGTGGCACCAGTGTGAAATGCCCCATACAGAGCTGCACAAAACCCGGCAACTACAGAGAAACTGCCCATAAAGGCAGCTTGGAAAGTGGTCCTGGTGTCTCATTCATAGAATAGTAATGGAACAAACTGGGGCACTGGCTGATATCTCAGGCTTTACAAGTGAGGAAACTGAGGCACAGAGAGGTTAAGGGACATGTCTGAGGCCGTGCAGTGAGTCAACTGTAGAATCAGGAGTAGAACTCTCCCTCCGCCACTGACCCTGTGTTAAACTCTAACTCTTGAGAGCTGTCCTCCTCCTCCTCAGCCCATCTAACCGCTTCAGAAATCCACAGCAATGACATGGAAGTAATTTAGATCTGTTACTATGCTCATCATGTGGTGGTCAAGGGGCTTCAAACATCTGTTGCAAACCTTTGTTTTCAACAGATTGTGGTTCAGCAGCAAAGACTCATTCTGGGTTGAAGATTGTCAGGCAAGATGTCCCAAAGGAGTACATATTTATTTGGTTGATTGTGCGATTTTAAAATGAACTTGGTTGTTACAGAGTTAAAAAAAAAATAAGAGCGCTACTTTCATTCATTTGATTCTGGATTATCATTTTATTTTATTTAATTTTTTTGCAAAAAGCCAAAACTGGATCATGCTATTCATTTTTAAGCCAGAAACCTTTGCTGATTTCCATGAGGAGTTCTGCTTAGGAATCAATGGTCTGATATGGCCCATTGCTTCAGTTTTTAAAAATAAAAAGCTGATAAATAATTATTGGCTTGTAATTGCTACTGGGAAACGGCCCAACACTTAAATAAACAAAATGGCTGAGATGTTGATATTTATAAACATGTCACGTTGCAAGTGTGGGAAGTTTTTTTTAAGAAATTACATATGGATTATTATTCCATCCTTAAGTTTGTAGTGACATTTTGAAAAGAGCAAGCTTGGAAATTTGGATAAAAAACTATGCATTGATCTTTTTCAGAACAGCTCTCTGTGGTGGCTCCTATGTAGCCATCACAGCGTAAATCAGATAAACAAGACACATTTAAAATCATCTGCAATGATATACACCTCTGAAATTATTTCAGATGATCAGGTAAGAGAGTCGTTCTTGATCACAAACAGACTCACATATGCAGACGGGTCCAACCCTCCGCTGCTTATACAACTTAAACGGCTCCCTGAGTTCAAGAAATGCAGACACAGGCCAGAAAGCAGCACCGCTCAAAATCCAGAGTGATCTTGTTTTTATGAAGAGCAGATACTTTGCACTGTATAATATAGGTGGGGCCGGGGACACCAATGTAGGTGGTAGGTGTAATAGGCCAGGGAAGGCTTTGCCTGGCACAGCTGCCATCACCAAATATCTGGGCCAGGGCAGCCCTACCCGCATTCCGCTTCTTCCTCTCCCTGTTCCGGCCCTTCCCCATGGCCCCCACCACAGTCCTTCCTCTCCTCCACACCTCTGCCACCCATCATTTGCAATGGCCCTGTAGGTGATGAGCGGTGGGGGAAAGGAAGGACCACAGACAGTGTAAGCAACAGGGACCACAGGGGAAGGGGAGCAGTGGGGGGCCTCATGGCGGCGGGGAGGAAAGGAACATGGTGGAGGTGCTGAGTAGGGGCAGGACTTGGGGTGGAGCACGGGTAGAGTGTGGAGAGGGCCACAGGAGAAGAGGTGGGACAGGGAGATGGATGATGCTCATAGGTGGTGGGTGAAGTCTCCTCCAGGGAAAGCTATTACTAAATCCTCTTATTATAAGATCCCATTTTCAGATCCCTATAGATTTGCCAAACTTTAGCCATTTAGGCTGGATTTCCATGACAGGTATGTCCGCCTCAGGCTGATTTTTTAATTGTAGACATGTCTGAGAGCAGTGAGGGGCAACCTGGGCTAGCAAGCGAGCTGTGTGAGCTGTGGCCCTCCTTCATCTCGGCAGGCCACAAGATTGTCGTAACCAAGACAGTCCCTGGGGATAGGGTAGTTTTGCGAACTGCACTTGCGTACCAAGCATTTGCAGAGTGAGCCAAGGCAGCACTTTGATCGGCTGCAGAGGGAGCACACGGCTCTCACAGTCAATGTTGTGTGCAAGCCGCATGCACCTGCCTTTAACTGCCCTTGCTTGACGTGTGTGTCACTGTAGTAATACCAGTAGAAAAGAAATACATAGATGAAAATCAGCAAAATGTGCACAGAGAAAAAAAAATGTATGGAGGGCAACACAGACCCCCAACGGACCACAGGCTGCCCATCACTGTCTTAGAGCACAGTTAGCGAGAAATTCATTGTTTTTCCCCATGTTAAATATTTCTGACGTCCTTTTCTTTCAACAGTACTGGTGCTCACCACGATTTGTCACAGAGGCCTTTTGCTGTCCCTATGAAAATAGCCAAATTGGGCCAACTTCTAAGCCTTTGAAAAATAATCACAGTTTGCACATGCTCCATAGAGACTCCATAGACACTGCGCTTGGATCAGAACCGGATTAAGACCTTTAGAGGCCCTAAGCACTGAAAAGATTATGGTACTCCCCTCCCCCATATATAATTCAAAATAAAAACAAAATCTCTTTTTTTTTTTTTTCTGGATGCCCCTGCTTTGCTGGTGCCCTAAGCACGTGCTTAGTCTGCCTATTGGGTAGTCCAGCCCTGGCTTGGATACTGGAGGCTGAAGAGTCTATCCTGACTTGGGGGTCAGAGCAGCACGTTTGCCACAACGGCAGCTCTGGACAGCTGAGGGCCGAGCCAGGCCTTGCTCTGGACACCTGATCGGAAAGCAGAGAGACTAGGAAACAATGGATAATGTACCTGAAACCTAGTGAGATAAAAACCTGGATTCTTCAAGGGTTAGGAAGTAAAACAAAAGAGATAACGAGGTTTTCTTCACATGGGCAGGCCTGTCCACTTCAGTGTCCCAGCCATGTTCCAGATTGGGTCACTATATTCTATTTCTCTACAGGCCACTGCATTTTTAATTGGTCCAACATTTTTCTCCTTAATGTCCTAAATTCTTTTGCAGTGTAAGGCCCCTATTGAGCCACGCACTTGGGTGCTTACATTGTACATTGCCAAATCAGGGCCTTAACTCAGCTATCTCCTCCACATCAGAGATGGAGATATTTCAGTGATGGACAGAGGGAAGAAAGAGAGAACAGACGTCATTTATGTAATGTAAGTGGTTTAAGTACTCGGAATAAAAAGTACAATATTGATATAAATTAATACATTATTAATAAAAAACTAAAACTATTTGTGTATCAAATTCTAACACAAAGGTGAAATGTATATCGCAAGGAGCACACAATATTTAGAATTCTCCTGAATGCTCTGTGTGGCTTTTATAACCTTGAAACAATGATCTGGAGTCACACACTTCCCAATGTTCGCCATGGCAGCTGCATTCGAACTAGAGGATTAACACCTCACACACCTATCAACAGACACAGGCATTAAACAGGACGAGATAACAGCATGTGCAATCAGGAAGCACCGCACAAGACAGTTATGAACACACAAGCCTCTGAATCCAGTGGTGAAAGACTTAAGCCTGCCAAGCAGAGGATGGATGGAAGTAATGACTAGTATTTCCTGGGAAATTTTCTGAGAAGAAAGATAGATAAGGGAAATAAATATCCCAGCACATCCATACATTGAAGATATAACCCACACAGCCCCTTTTCAGCCTGCTGCAGTTGGCAGCATTACCATGCTCATTGGCATTAGATAACAAAAATGGAAGTTAAAAAATAAATCTTTTATTTTCCACACTGTAATGAAAGAAGAGTAGACTATCCCACAGCTATGGGTCAAGCAGCAGGAATCAACTTGGCCATGCAGCTTTTTAAGGTGGAAGCCATGAACTGGGCACAGCAGGCAGAAAGAGAGCCACTGTGCAGATATCAACTGAGTTGAGCAGAGCTGGTTTCTTGTAATGACATTTCCAAGGCCATGGTGAGAACAGAAAAGTTTTCCCATTGAATGCTTTAAACTATCTTTGAGCCCTACTCAGATGAGTGGAGGGTTACAATTTCATCTCTCTCTCATACATGTATACACCATCACACTTCCCTTCCATTTGTGTGTACACACACACAATATTTCCTGCACTTTAATATATACCACTATCATCCTCTTTCTTTATACGCCACACACACACACACACACACACACACACACACAGTATGATTCTCTGGTTAGGTTCAGCCTCTCTCTGCTTCTCCAATGGAATACTGTCCGGCAAGGGCGCGTCTCTGGCCAACACAGCTGTCACAAGAGCCCCATGCCAGCTCTTGGCTCCCAGATTCTCACATAAGGTTCGTACCAGAGATGAGTTGGGACATGCTGGCATGGCAAGAGCACCTGGCACTTCCCCCGTTCTCATTTCCCACCCCCACAGAGAGCAATGAGCAGCCATGCATACATTAAAGCAGCTTTGAGACTGCTCTGACTTAACCGGGGGAGAGCAATAGGAAGCCCCCAGCAAGAATCAGAAACCCTAGAGCATAGACAGAGATGTACTAAGCAGCAGGCTGACTAGACTCTCTCAACTCTAGCACGCACACACACACTATGTGCAATATATTTTTCTGTTCTTTTGGTTTAATTTCCACTTACAGGGCACTCAGTAATGTTCTGAGTCCACAGACTCATGTTGGAGCTGTCCTCAATGGTGGTGCATCGTTTCTGCTTGTTATCCCAGCCACAGTATGGGTCCCTGGCTCCTAGACATTCCCTGTGTGAGGAAAGAGAACAGATTAGAGCTCTTGAGGACCGGCTAGTTCTAAAAAACTGTAATAAAAGTGCAGCGCTCCTATATGACAGCTGTCAACTGCTCTGAACCTCAGCCAAAGAAACAATTTCTTTTAGGCAGCACTTCACCTGCTTGGAAGGAGAGAACAGTTGACTAACATAGATGATAGGGGACACAGCAAATATCACTGTCGATTAAAAATCCAGTCACTCTCTCATGAAGCCTACGGGGGGAAATTAAAAATTTTAGTCCAAGAACACATGTCACTGAGATATCCTTGTGCCCCCAAATAATCCTGCACCAGGCCAGATCTCACACAAAGCATCCTCTGTGAGCATGTTTGCTGACACTATGTCCATCCAAAGGGGTTAGAGAAGCAAAATTAGCCAATGGGCCAGTAACAAAGGCTTTCTATTAGTCTTGGCTTTTGTCAAAACAATGATTTCATTGATAATCCTCACATCAAGATGTTAGTTTGGAAAAGGAACAGCAGAACATTATTTCTGAGCCTTTGTCTGCTCTGAATACTGAGGCATTCATTTTCCTGCCAGATCCATATTTACAGCTACGTGTGTGTTCCCATCCAATGAGCTGCTAAAGAAAAATAACTATGATGACTCTCACCACTAGACAGCAAAGGTCAGTGATCAGGCTGCTCCATCTTGGTTACTCCCATTCTGAATTCAAGTCATTAAATTTTCATAATGAAAATTGAGCACACAAGCCATAGAGAATATATGCAACCAGTCAGGGAGCCAGAGAGAAAGAAGAGGAAGGATCAAAACTAAAAGGATTTGTAATGTTATTTCTTTATTTCAGTGATCCATGCTTTGCTATCATGCAAATTGATGCTTGGCTCTTTCCGAAAACCCCCAAAGATTTCAGACATGCCAGTTAAATGGTAGCATGGGACTGACAAGAAAAATCCCGTTCAAGCAGCTAAAAAAGGAAGGTAATGAGATTTATTCCAAAGGTAGGTATCAGTAGGATAAGTGAAACATCAGGAAAAAAATCAAACAAAATGAGATGTGAACTATTCCCACCCAGAAATCTTAGAAATCCTATTAGACCATAATCAGCCACAAATGAAAAAGGATGTCCCTCAAGCACAGCTGAAAACACTTGGATGCAGCACTAGTCCATACTGATTCAAAAGCAATTTGCCCAAAAGCAAACGCTTGATTCTTTTGCTCTCTGGTACAGGTTTTTATTACTTAACAACTCTCCAATTTGCTCATCTGTTGCTGAAGGACATCTGTTTCACCACAGATTTAAGCTTGGTAAACAGCAACCGATGCAACTGTCACTTCATAGTTTTAAAGGAGAGATTTAGTGAACAAGTTATAATGATTCTCCATTATGTTTTCCTCAAACTGCTTAAAAATACCTGAGGAAAAAACATAGATAATTCTCAGCCGGCCCAAGGACGCAGAAGGGTATGTATGTGCTGCAGTGCGTATTATTCTGAATAAAGAGTCTTATCCCACTATTTTGGCAGTCCATCCTGTTCTAATCCACAGACTGGGGTAGCCTTCATTTCCACAGGAAGTGCTTGTCTGGCTTTTGCATTTCAACGGCAGCAGCTCTTCTCTGGGAAGATACATAGTCACTGAGCAGACACAGGGACTGGAGAGACGCATGGAATATGCTCAAGACCCTTAGGTAGGTCCCGCACTTTAGGAGGGAACTGCGTGGGTTCTGGAGGAAGCAGTAAAAACACAGAGAAGAGGAACAAAAGAATCCTGCAAAGATTTCTACTCGTCCTTCCAGATCTTGAGCACGTGTGGTTGCTTCCGATTTTATTAAGCTGGCCCACTGGGCAGTCAGCAAGTAGAAGCAGGTCATTGCAACTCGTCACAAGGATGCCAGTTGTGAGCATCACCCTATTACGGATGCACATTTTCTCTGAATTTAATTTATTGGGAAACACGGGCTGCATAAATGCAGAAAATAATCTCCATATGTTCTATGCTGCAGCCCACAGCCACTCCGCAGGCTGCAATATATCCCAGTTAGGCACTGACCATTTTGCTGGCACTATTATAACGTGTGTCATGTAGCTAATGTGCTGTTCTTGGCTGAGAGCGGCGAATTACAGAACCTTAACGGTGCACTCAGTGAATCACAGCCTGCCAATCCCTTACCTCTCTGCTCACCCCCACAGCTGAGGGGCAATCAGGAACTGAATCACAGAACCAGTGCCTGCCCTGCAATGTTGGGTTGTGGCAAAAGCTTGACATCATGTGTGTAAACACGAGGCATCTCTTGTGCTAGGTGCGCACTCACTGGGTTCTGGAACAGCTATAGAACAAGTGTCTTTTGCCTCTCTCTGCCACTTACAGGAGACTGGGACTTTTTTTTTTTAATCAGACCTGATATGGCATCATTTAATAATAATCATCAAGAACAAGACATTTCTCCACTCAAGGCTGGCTCCCGTGACCAAGTGAGATTTCAACAGCTGTGCTGTCAATTTCATTTCAAAATTCAGAACAGAGCTGGTAGGAAACCAACTGACAATTATACAATTTAGGATAAAGGGAAACGTATTTACTTGCACACAATTTGCTTCATTTTTCACTTTTATAAATGGAAAGAATATTACAATATACAATACAGCAAGAGACAATGCACCAAATGAATGCTTTCAGATCTATATTTCATTTAGATTTTGTTATATATATTTCCATTTATTTTATGAATGATATAAAAACAGAGTATACACCCATTTATCTGACTGGTCTTCAGGACAGCTAAATGTTTCAGATAAACAGGCATTCAGATAAATGGACATGCTGTTAACCAACATCAGGCTATATGATAGACACACTGTGGATGTGATACCTGTATTTTCAGGTACAGGAAATCTGGATAACTGAAATTATACTACGTCCAAAATGCTACCAAAATTATATTGAGAAAACAACAACATATGCAATAAAAAGACAAATTAGAAACCTGCTAGATGGTCAACTCTTTGACACAGGGCTGTCATGTGCATTGCCTAGAAAAATGGGACCCAAATCCAGTTGAGACCTCTGTATGTTACTATAATATAAATGTTATGGATCAATAATATCTATACAATAGTCACCATTACTGAATCAGTATTTGCCACACCATGAGAGCAAAAAGACCACAGCGTTTCTCTATGTTTAGAATGGGAAATACATGTGGAAACTTTTTATAAATATTCTCATTTAGCATGTATATTATGGTACTGCCCAAAAGCCCCCTTCCCCATCAGGATGAGGGCCCCTTATTTTTATGCACTGCACAAATGTGAACAAGACACAGTTCCTGCCCCCCCCCAAATAGTGTTGCCAGATAGTTATACAAAAAATAACGAACATGGCGGGAAAATAAAAAACAGGGACCAAAGTTGTTGAAAAGAAAAAAAAAACCACAACAAAAAAAGAATCATGGCGCCTTTAAATCCCCATGCTCTCCCCACCCCCACCAGACGCGGCAGGGGAAGAATGTCCCAAGCAGCCTTCCATCCAAGAAACACAGAAAATACCGGACATATAAAATGTTTTCTGCGTTTTTAATGGACTGAAGCTACGAATACCAGACTGTCCAGTCCAATGCCGGACACCTGGCAACCCTACTCCCAAAGAAGCTAAAAGTGAAATTCTGACTATTGAAGTCAATGGGGCTTTTACTCTTGGCTGCAAGAGGAACAGGATTTCATTCCGTATGGAGACTCTTTAGTGGCAAACAGTATGTAGATTTTTCACATTGCTGATTACAGTTGTCTCAAGGAGCAAATGAGACACTATCCCACCCTGCCCTTTGGCATCACAACTCCCAGTGAAGCAGTGCCACCGGGAAATTTGTGCCACCCCCAGAAACCCTCCCTGGAAGCCTCCCAGAGCACAGCGGGGAATAGTGATTTCATTAATACAGATGGGGTAGCCCACTGACTTACCTGATGAAGTCTCGAGGGGGGAAGTGCATGAAGCATAAATGCTGCTGACAGCAAAGGTCTTCCTCCCCTCCCTGGACCTGCTCATGCTGATTAATAATTGCAACATATTCACTGAGTCAGGAAAATACCTTTCCATGTACAGCTACTGGGCTGGGTTCATTATGACAGGGCATTAGTATCAATAGTGATTCACTTTAGTTCACTGCAACAAATGTCTCATTTAATGCCTAATGGCATGTACTGAAAGCCCCCAATTTAGAAACAATTCTGCTTGTGTCTTCTGCACCAGGTGTTTTGTCGTTCGCGCTCGACTTTCACTCATCAAGGAGATTTGCATGAAATTGGGATCTCCTTCGTAAGAGTTCACCTGCTGCCTGCTGTTCTGGAGTCATGGGACTGTCGGTTGTCAAATATCACAATTATTTCCACAGCAACGAGCTGGGATAACACAGATGGAGGATTAAGGCTCCGGGGCGGGGGAGGGGGCGGAAGGGGATCTGCAAGCAGGATTTCATCCAGAGCACACTACAGTTAAGCAGGGGAGCTTGTAAATGGACACAAGTCTGAGGTAAAATGTTTTTGGTAATTTAAAAAAAAAATGGAATGACTGGATGATGTAACCCCTCCCCCAATGTCTGTCACTAAGCACAGAAATTTTGTCAAGTGTCCCTCATGCAACACTACGTAGGCCTGATTCCTGGCCCCATTTCCCACAACCCTGCCCCCACCTCCAGTCTCCTTTTCTCAGCTGATCAAGGCCTCACCCTCTTCTCATCACCTCCTGCCCCAAACCTCAACAGCCCAGGGTCTGTCTCTATCATCGCTCACGCTCAGTCTCCCTTTCCCATTCCTCATCTCTCAGTATCTCCTGTCCTTAGTTCATAATAACCTAGGGCCAACCCCACTCCCCATAACATAACGTCCCTGCAGTAGTGGCTCATCAGGAAAAAATATGTGCTTTTTTTTTGTCCTTATGATACAGTTTAACATCTGAAAACACAAAGCAAGAGCCAGCACAGTCCTCTGTGCAGGCCACAGCATGAGAATTTCTCTCCCAAAGTAATCAAAACTAGAAGGCCCTCAGGGTCCTTTTGTTACGGCTGTCATGGGGTTTGTTGTTAGTTTCACAACACACTGTCCCAAAGCACGAGTTAAATGACACGTAAGAATGTCTAACTTCTGAACACAGTTGTTCCATAAAGGGACTGTTTATTCCAATGTGCACCTTTGGAAACATTGGGGATGCTTACGCCCACCCACATCAAAAGGCTCCTCCCATTCACCCAAGGAGAGGAGCCACTGGATCCAGGTTTTAAATACATTCACGGGACAAAAAATGAAAAACCAGGAACAGGAATGAGGGTCACAGGTATAAAATCAAGGACACGGAACAGAGAACACCCTTTGCACCTGGAAAGACTCTAGAGAGCCAATGGATGTGGCCCAGAGGAACTCTACCCAGAGACGTGACTTGAGGGAGGATTGGAAGTAGTTCCAATATTGGCAGAACACTCCCTCCTCTCCATCTAGCTTCCTCCTCTGGGTACAGTGAACGGCCACCTTGGCCAGCACCAAGAGGAGGCTGATGAGGACATTTCGTGACTTTGTGGGTCCATGGATAGGAGTGCGTAAATCAGGACATGTGGGGAGTGCAGCCAGAATCAGAGAAGTTTCTGGAGGAGCCAGAAACAGCCTGCAACCTGGCGCACTTGATCTAAATGTGTGCCAGGGTCTTCCTCTCACTATGGAAGGACCAGGTGCTGGGGGAAATTGTGACCTTTGCCAGGTGCACACAGATGGCTCACATTCTCAGTGAAGGAACCGCCAACAAATATCCCCCGTGGGCCAGGAGGCCAGAGCGGAATACCCATCAGGATTCCTCCCTCCTTAAGTATTCCAATGTGCTGTGAAAAGCAGAAGCAGCAATCCAGTGATCCAAGTGACATGGGATCTCTTGTTTATGGACTGAACAATTTCTTCCTTTAAAACTTCATTAAAATTTAAACCTCTGCAGTTCAAAAGTTTCCCATCCAGCCTCCCGTTTGCTGACGGCACAAGATGACTCCATGGCTTGGTCGGTTTTCCCTGACAGATAAAAGTGTCAGACTGTGTAAAAAATAGACCTTTTAAAATGAATAGAGGAGACCCAAGAGATTTGGCTTTGACAGAGCAAAGAAAAGCAAGAATTAATACTTCTGTTCTCTCTTCTAATTGCCATGGGAGAGACAACAAGCAAACGTGCTATTCTGTACCCAGAGTCACAAAGCAATCACATGGCATTTATACTAATAGATACTCAGCTAAGGCTCTCCGACAATTCACCGGGCTGCTCTTGTTCTCGTCATGTCCTTCCTCGTTCTTTCCATTTCCTTCTTTCTCGCCCCCTTTCTCTTTACTCTGCGAGTAAATGCGACTAATTCTGGAATGTGGGTGAGCGAGGGTTTAACAGGCTGCGTAACCCTTTAAGGGCCACAGGCCTGGGGCCGGCTAGCCCTGTTCATTAAGTCAGATCCAGCTGAGCCAGGGTGGGTGCATCTCATAAAGAGCTGCAGGGGAAGAATGTCAGCACAGAAAACTGCCAGGAAGGGATGGTCTCTTATAATAGTCCCTGCAGTAGGGAAATGACTTCAGGAAGGAGGGTCTTGGGGAGAAGCTCTTCGGACACTCTCCGGTATAAAGGGCAGGGAAGGAGGAGAGAAGCGAGGTAGAAGAAAGCCAAGAGGCTATGGAGTGGCAGAGGTTACATTTCATGCCAATCTCTGAAAGCACCATGACGAAGAAAGACCCTGGGAAGCAGCCTTGCAGTCACTCTCTGGTACAAGGGGCAGACTGCTGATGAAAAATCCAGGCGGGACACCAAGACTTTTATTAAGCCCAGGGTGGGAGGACACTGCTTATGTTAGTCCTTTGTCTGACAGAAGACGGGAGACTGACACAGAACCTGAAATCACAGACGGTGGTAGGAGCCTTCTCAGTTACAGTATTAAACTTTACTTTGATATGTTAGGAGTCCATGTTAATAGGCTCCAAATGCAGAGCAGCCCGGCTAATACAAAGAGGACAGCATTTTGTAAGCAATAGGGTGGTATTTTGCTATTGATCAGCTGTGAGCCTAAGCCTGTGTTTGGCAGACTGGCATTTCCTGACAAGGGTTAGCTTTTTTGTCCCATTAACATAAACCTGCAGAAGGGATGAACTAAACAAATAATCATATTAGCTTCCAGCCAACCAAATCATAATTCCTGACAGTCTCAATAACCCACCACGCAGAGAAGAATGGACTTTTGTCTTCCTGAAAACCACATGGCGTGAAGAGAGTAGAGTCAGAATCAAAGGATGTTCATGATTTATGAAAAGAAGATTAAAAAAGAAAAAAAAAACTCAAACAATCCCTGTAATTTTGACACCTTTAAAAATTTAAACTCATAGAGAGAGGCTAGTGACCTGTGTAAATCCATTATCTTTCCCACTAAATAGACAAGTGGACTGGAACGGAGTTGCTGCAGTCAGATGCTGGTCAAGTTGCAACTTCATTTTTCTACCAAACAATGCAACACATTCAGATGCAGTGTCTGTCACTCATTATTCATTCGGAGTAGGACCTTACGCCTCATTGGAACTACTTGCTATGTAAGCTGCTGCTCCGTGAAAAAACAGCCCCCAGACCACAGTGAGTAGGCTGATAGTTGCAACGTTGTGTTTTAACTCAGACTATCGATTAATTGCAATTAACTCAACAAATTTAACCTGATTAAAAATTAATCATGATTCATCAGTTTTAATTGTACTATTAAACAATAGAAGGCCAGCTGAAATTTATTACAAATTTTGGATGTTTTTCTACATTATCAAATATATTGATTTCAATCATAATACATAATACAAAGTGCACACTGCTCACTTTATATTATTTTTATTACAAATATTTGCACTGAAAATTATACAATAAATAGTATTTTTCAATTCACCTCATACAAGTACTGAGGTGCAATCTCTTTATCATGAAAACTCAACTTACAAATGGTTACATAACTACATTCAAAAACAAAACAATGTAAAACTTTAGCCTACAAGTCCATTCAGTCCTACTTTTTGATCAGCCACTCACAAAGTCAGAAAAGTTGGTTTACAATTACAGGAGATAATGCTGCCTGCTTATTTACAATGTTACCTGAAAACAAGTGTCTGCATGGATGACTTTTGTAGATGGCATTGTGTATTTATGCGCCAGCTATGTGAAACATTCCTATGTCCTTTAATGCTTCAGCCTCCATTCCAGAGGACATGCTTCTATGCTGATGATGCTCATTAAAAAAAATGTGCTAATTAAATTTGTTATTGAACTCTTTGGGGGGAGAACTGTATGTCTCCAGCACTGTTTTGCCTGCATTCTGCCATATATATCAGGTTATGATAATCTTGGATGACAACTTGGCACATATTGTTCATTCACTTTCTCTACAGATTTAACAAAACGTGAAGAAGGTACTGTATGGGGGCTCTGGGTGAAACAAGGGCAAACCTAGCCCTGGGAGAGGGCTGAAAAGGCAGAGAAAGCAATTGAGGCCAATAGCAGTCAATTAGGGAACACCTGGGATCCTGGAGAGGGGGAGGAGAGATTTGTTTGACAGAGCTGGAGCTGGAGCTGTGGAGCAGGAAGAACCTGGCTGCTTGGATAAGCAAGAGAGGGTAGCTGAGACAGAGCAGGACCAGGGAAGAGCAAGCAGAACTGGGGAGCTCTGAACAGGCAAACTCCTAGGCTGAGGCCTTGCTCACCAGACATGAGAAAACTAGGAGGCAGTCAGGTCAGCAGAAGGCAACAGGTCCACTCCTTTGCCAATGATGAGTGGCCATGTCAGACTGCAGTTTGCCTGCAGGGCAGGGGCTAGATGATGAAAGGCAATGAGTCACTGAGGCAAGGTGGGTATACAGGGCTGGGGTGTCCTGGGAGGGGAGGATCCCAGAGTGTGGCGGCACTGCTGCAGGGCAGTACCATGAGCAAAGGGCACTGGGAGGCAAGGAGGGACACAAGGCCTGAACCAGTACAGAAAAGAGGTAAGTGAGGGTGAGACACAAGGTAGCAGTAGGTGCTCCAAGGCTGAGGATCATTCCTGAGGAGACCAGCAGGACGGACCACAGTGGTGAGTCACGATCCTGTTACACGTACCGAAGTGAGATTTCTAAAGATAGCTATAGCACTTGATCCAAGGTTTAAGAGTCTGAAGTACCTTCCAAAATCGGAGCATGATGAGGTGTAAAGCATGCATTCAGAGGCAGAAACTACAGAACCTGAACCACCAAAAAATAAAATCAACCTTGTGCTGGTGGCATCTGACTCAGATGAATAAAATGAACATATGCCAGTCTGCACTGCTTTGGATCATGATCGAGCAGAGCCTGCCATCAGCATGGACATATGTCATCTGGAAGGGTGGTGGAAGCATGAAGGGACATATAAATCTTTAGATCATCTGGCATGTAAATAGAACGCCAGTGACAAAAGTGCCATGTGCACACCTGTTCTCACTTTCAGGTGACATTGTAAACGAAAAGCAGCAGCGTTATCTCCAGAAAACGTGAACAAGCTGAATTGTCTGAGCGACTGGCTGAACAACAAAAAGAACTGAGTAGACTTACAGGCTCTAACGTTGTATGTTTTATTTCTGAATGGGGTGGGAGGTTTGTACATGATTCTTTGTTTATAAGTTCAACTTTCACAATAAAGAGATTGCAGTACAGTACTTGCATTAGGTGAGCTGAAAAATATTAATTTGTTTTTACAATGCAAACATCTGTAATAAAAATAAGGTGAGCAATGTACACGTTGTATTCTTCAGAGCAATATATTTGAAAATATAGAAAACATGCAAAAATATTTAAATCGATACTATTCTATTGTTTAAAAGTATGATGAATCATTATTAATGTTTTAATTGCTTGACAGCCCTAGTTTTAATCACATAAATTAAAGCCTGATATGTAAAAAATGACTTCTGAAATTAAATTACCATCCATGCCATTTAAAAGGCAAAACACACCTAACTCATTTGAAAGTAACAGTGAATAGATGAATGACTTCTGCGGGAAACTGTGACTTATTTTCCTTTCCATACTACACGCCAGGTTGGGCAACCTTTGGCTGAAGGTCCACATACAGCCCATTGGTCCTCTAGACATTTTGTTTACCGTTGCCTATGTGCAGGGTTTCAATCTGTGTAGGTTTTTTTCCTACCAGTATTACTGTTCGAAAGTGACACACATGTAAAGCAAGGTGTGTGCAGATTACACACAACATTGACCGAGAGAGCCGTGCACTGCCTCTGCAGCCAATCAAAGCGCTGCTACGGTTCAATTGGCACACCCTGCAAATTCTAGGTACACAGACGGAGACAGACAAACTACCTTATCCCAGGAGACGATCTTGGTTACAACAATCTTGCAACCGATGGAGGTGAAGGAGGGCCACTTAGGTTGTGCAATGCTGCCATAGACCTTGACTTGTTCTACTTTCCGCTTGCACCTCAACATTTTCGATATCTCCATAACTGATTGTGGCATTATAGATTAAGGCCTCTCACAATCAACACAACAAGCTATTGCCTTTCTTACTCCTTGACATGCCTTTCCATCATTTCTTAGGGACAATGAATTCTTTATTGGGTAGAGTTTGGTTTTTATTAAAGACGTGAAATAAAACAACATTGTATTTATTCAGATATGAAGATTAATGCTATCCTGAGAAAATTCTGATTAAATCTGGATTTACTTTTGCATCAGTAAAACAGGTTATTAAAAAAAAAGAAAAGAAAAGAAAGAAAAAGCAGCAGCACTGCTCAGTAAATACTATTAAAAACTCCTATCACCATGACAAGCAAAACTGACCTCTAATAAAAATGTAAAGTCAATGGGCCTTTGACTATCAGATATGGGATCAGTCATCTGCAAGCAATGTAGATACTACACAAGCCCTAATGAGAGAAGTAGTAGCAAAAAGGAATTCCTCAACAGGAAGTGTATTTTCCTAGATGCTAAAGCTCATTTCCTAACCTCAGAAGACTTTAACAATAATAGAAAACTCCTAAAGTATATTATGGGGAAATTCTATGCCCTGTATTATTCAGGAGAGCTAAGCAGATGATCACTTCTGGCCCTGGCATACACAAAGACATCTCTTACATGCAGGGCAGACACTCCCAAAGAAAAAAGGCAGAGGGGCTGAGGTCCTTTTGAAAAACAGATCTGGAAAATTTGCCTATTCAGGTTTTAGTTTCTCTCTTTCTCTATGTCATAAAATATGCCAGGATGCCGATGTTATGGTACTTTACCTCTACCTTTTGGGTTTGCAATTTCAGATTTCATCCTCAAGAACAAAGCGAATTCCTGCAATTTATGGCTAGGGGGCATAGCAATAGGGTAGTTGGAAAGAAAAGAACTGTGTCCACTTTCCTCTCAAAAAAGAATATGTTATAGACAGTCTCCAGAAGTCGCTGCTGATCCACTCCTAGGCTGAGATGGGAGTTATCAAGAAGAAAGACTGCAGGAGCAAATGATTTTGAAACAGTCATGAACAATGACAGAGGTCTGGAAACAACCTACAATTTTCACCAAGGCTGCACAAAACAATCCCTATTTGAGCAGCTCTTTCATATGAGCTTCTTTTTCCAACTTTGGATAATTACTTTCTGCTCAAAAAATTGCCAGCGGCTGATTCAACTGCAGAGACTATTTGTAAAATAACAGAATATTAGAGAGTTCAAAGAAATGTTAGGCCATCTAATCTATCCCCTGGAGGATCTAGTTAAGGGATGGGAAAGACAGCCTCCTTGAGCTATATCCGGCCTGCCAAGCCAGCGGATCCAGCCAGCCACCGCCCTGTCACTACCCTGCCCCCAGGCCAATCAGAAAACAGCTGGCAGTTCTCTCCAGCAGCTGTGTGCCCCTGGCAAGGTCCCTGATTGGCCTGGAGGCAGGGGGAGTGCACGAAATCTCCTCCTGCTGCAGCACCTGGAGGGAACCGCCAGCTGTTCTAAAACAGCTGGCGATTCTCTCTAGACATCGGGGGTTGGGCGCAAAGACTTCATGCATTCCCTGAGGCCAATCAGGGTCTGTGGGCAGGGAGGCACAAGAAGTTTCCTGGCCCCACCCCTGCCGGGACTGCTCACGGCCACTTCAGAACATTTTGAAGTGCCCCCCTCCTTTTAAAAATTATTGCCCACCCCGATCTAGGTCATCCTTTGTCCTGTGCAAGATAGTCCCTAGACGGAACAAGTGCAGGATAATGCATTCAGTATGTTCTCCATCACTTTGACCTAACTACTTTTAAGTGCCCCAGGCAACAATGCTTCCTCTACTTAATGTGACAGATTATTCCATACTGTCACTGATCTCACAATAAGGAAATTTTCCTTGATATTCACCCCCTATATTTTTAGCGCCTGTCCAAACCAGCTGTGTAGTGTTACTGGGAGCTGCTGTGTTCCACTGAGAAGTTGCTAATGTTCAGTGGTGGATGACATGAGCGATTATATTTTTCACAGACGGCTGTCGCGTTTGTTTGGTTTTTTTTGCTGTGAAAGACACTACAGAAATATAAATAACTATCACTATTATGTGTTTGATTATGACGATGAATTGTATATACATATTTTATACACTAACCCCACAACTAGCACATTTTCAAACAAAAAGGCCAAATTTCCCAACAGCTATTCAGCTGGATGTAAAACTATGACTCCTGCAATCAGGGGTTCACCTTACATATTACAGCGTCTGCCCACTCGCACTGCAGGGCTTGCTGTAAGAAGACAGGAAATCTGAGATATGAAGTAGCCGGCTCATGGAATTAGACTCCATCCTCTTTGATGCAGAGTCTGCCTCTTCCTACGTAACAGTGTCTAGAAAGTGGAGGGTTCGACTATTATAAAAGGAGAGGCGTCCATCACACCACCTGTCAGAGAACATTTGAGCTGAGCCTCATGGAGGGGGCGGGAGGTCAATGGGGCTGAACCCCACAGGGGTGAAAGGCTTCAGCTCAGCAGCAGGGGCCACCGGAGAATGGGGCTGAGCCTGAGAGAGCTGCCTGGGAACAGAACCGCAGCCTTGGCGGAGGGGAGGGGGATTCTGGTGGTCAGGGCTTCAGCCGGTTTGTCTACCGTCACAATGGGACAGGTAATGCTAGTATGAAATAATAGTTGCACAAGATGTAAGAAGTGAAGGCTGCAATGAATAAATCCCCTGGGGCCTGCTTAAAGCATTTTATTATTAATATTATTTAAATTACTGTAGTGTCAAAGCCATCCTAGCATGTATGTTCCAAGCAAACTGCATGTTCACTGTCAATCAGCACTGGACTGAGACTAATTTCACAGAGCCCACCAAGCAGTCATCAGAGGATAATGACTTCTAGACACCAATGATCCGGGCTGGACTCAAGCCAGTTAGCTAGAGGTGAAAGAATCCATCTTCTAAGCTATTCAGAATCTTCCGAGCCATCCAGGTCACAAGTGCAGCGTGTTAAAAAAAATCCAGCAACACCAAAGCATCCCAAAACAAATTGGCAACAAAGAGATGACAGTGAGAAAACAAAAGCTAGTGAGCCCTGAAATTAACTCATTTTACTGGGCTCATTCTTAAGTGACCTTTGTCTCTCTTAGTTATAACCTTTCAGCAGCTGCATAAACCCCGGCTTCAGCTATTTATTGCACAGTATGGTAAGTGGCAGTCTAAAAGTGTGTGAGAGAGAGAGAATTAAAAAGACAGCATAAAATACAGCTTTATAAATTGAGTTTATAGGATCATAGAAGTCAGAAATTGGACAGATGTATCAAATTGTCCAGTCTATTTTCCAGTCTCTATAGGATTGTTCCCTACAGATTATTTCATAGGGTTCAGTCTACTGTACAGCATTTTTAAATTTTCCGAGTGATGGGGCTTTCACCATGTCTCTTGGGAGATTAGTCAACAGCCAAACACATTTCTGTTTCGCATCCTCCTCTGAGCAGAGCATCCAGGCACGGCACAAAATCTTGAATTCTATTGTCTGGCTTTTCAAGTTTAACTCTCACCCTCATGCCCAGCTCCATACCCACAACACAAACCTCAGGTCTAGCTTTTAAACTCATCCCATCTTACCTTTCCTGGCAGATACTTAATTATTTCACCACTGTTCTCTGTGATTCTTTCGCACTTTAGTATCAGCCATAAAGCATGTCATTTTCTTCTGTGTCATAAAGATAATGTCAAATATGATGAGACCTAATGCCAATTTCTCAGGTACCTCAACAGAAACTTCCCCCAACCTGCTTCATTACCACTTATCCATGTCCTTTGCTTATTGTCTTTTAATTGATTTCAGATACATATGACAATCTCCCTTTCCCAAGCCATTTGAATTAAGCTTTCATGAAATATAGTATCCACTGTTTTACCAAAACCTAGCCATATTACAACTATCTTGTTCCTTTCAACCATGAAGGTCCAGAGCCTGTAAACTATGATGAAGGTATGCTGAAGATGAAGACTAGGGCTACGTCTACACTGGCCCCTTTTCCGGAAGGGGCATGTAAATTTCACTAGTCGTCGTAGGGAAATCCGCGGGGGATTTAAATATCCCCCGCGGCATTTAAATAAAAATGTCCGCCGCTTTTTTCCGGCTTTTAAAAAAGCCGGAAAAGAGCGTCTACACTGGCCCCGATCCTCCGGAAAAAGTGCCCTTTTCCGGAGGGTCTTATTCCTACTTTGAAGTAGGAATAAGACCCTCCGGAAAAGGGCACTTTTTCCGGAGGATCGGGGCCAGTGTAGACGCTCTTTTCCGGCTTTTTTAAAAGCCGGAAAAAAGCGGCGGACATTTTTATTTAAATGCCGCGGGGGATATTTAAATCCCCCGCGGATTTCCCTACGACTAGTGAAATTTACATGCCCCTTCCGGAAAAGGGGCCAGTGTAGACGTAGCCCTGATGTATTATAATTAGGACCACTCATCTGCTTACATCTCAGCACACGCATAAGTGTTTGCCATAAGGAGTCTAATTTTGTACTGCTATAAAAAAAAGAAATCAAATTCATCTACCCCACGTTTTTCTTCATACATCAATGGGGTTTAATGATTGTAGTTCTGGTTGTTGTCCCTTAGGATTATGTCATCATTGCCACTAAGCAGTCCCTTAACAAAAGCCCCTAAGCCTGAGTCAGCTAGCATGGGTGTCTAACTACAGATTCCCTAGAGGTGAAATGCTGGCCTCACTGAATCATTCACTTAAACGGAGTCAGGATTTAATTTTCACAATGTATCATACTATACTGTGGATGGATTTATGGGACAGTAATTGTCCTGATCACTCTTCTTTCTTTCTTTGAAGTTTGCCAAGGCTTTCCAAATTAATTAGCAGTGGTATAATAAAGTAGCTAGTTCCCTTAATTCTACAGTGACCATGTCAATCAAACCAGTACAGATTTTCCCTTTTCTGTTTTTCAACAATAGTTATTTTCCTTACTACTTCTCTTCATGCTCTCAAAGACATGCACAAAAGGAATTTGCTATCTCAGCAATTTTCATAGCCATTAAAGAACCAGATTTTCAGAAATACTCAGCTCTCCCATTTAGGCATCAAAATATTCAGCAAAAATCTGGCCAGTGTCACAGTGGGATCTTCTGTGCCTTAATTGTGTTGTTTTAGGACTCCTCTGTGGCTCTCCCCAGCATTTTTAATGCTCCCTTCCATTGCACATTACTCACTGAGTTTCTGAATTCCCCAACATTTGCTTTCCTGAAATCTAGCTGGCCTGTAATGACTGCATCTGTACTATGCTAGATTCAAGCAGCTCACCTTTTTGTTTCAGGGGATCTCACTTTTTGGTTATTTTTTTAAAACATCCAAACCCACAATTTTTTCACTTAAAATAGCTAGTGGAAGTTGTTTAGACTCAGCTCCTCAAAAGTACTTAGGGATGTATCTCCCGTGGATTTACATGACAGTTTGAAGCTTAAATATCTTTGAGTTTCTGGGCTGAGTGGCCACCTTCAGTACTTTTATTTGACACACAGTGAGGAGCGGAGAGGGAGAGAGAAATGCACTACACCGATTGGATGTTGCTCTTGACCCATCCCCATGTCCAACATTCCCTGGCTGAGCTGACCCAGGAGTTGCTCTCCCACACGTATTCAGGGGTTTAATCACTGGCCCAGAGTTGGGTTGCAGTGAATTGTGTTCCTCACACAGACCAAGTCAGCAAATGAGAATTGCAGTCCACTGAGCATCAGGGTTTTTGTTGGCTTTGCATAAAACAATATGGCCAAGGGACAGTGTTCCCTGTACACTGAGCGCTTGGGTGACCGCCCAGGAGAGATTCAAATGACACCAAGCTAATTAGCAAAGCACCCACAGCCTCTCACAGATGGCAGCATGTGTTTTTTATTGGTGGTGCCCACCTGCACATAACAACATTTATTCCGCATGCAGATGGAAAGAATTAGAGGGAACACTGACCAAGGGGTATGTAAAACAGAATTTTGGCCAAGCAGCCCACAGGAACTGGGTCAAAAGTCAGGCAAGAGTCACCATTGCATGCAAAGAGGACCTGGTTCACATCCCAGTCACATGCTTGTAAATCAGGAATAACTGCAGTGATGTCATTATCCTGCTGCCAAAGTGATGTAAGGCCCGAGAGATTCACCACTGAAGAAGTGAACACAATTGCACAGAGAAAGATGCATCTTTAGCAGCAGATGTGGATAATAAACTGGCCTGTTCCCACGACCCCATAGTGCATCCAAAATACCACGGATTTGTATGAGCTGTAGACTCTCTCCAGAAAGTGTGAGGGGAGGGGGAAGGGAAGAAGATCAAACATTAAAAAGTGCAGAAAAATAATGTCTAGCAGGAATGGAAGCAGCAGTGACGGTGGAGAGATTTTCCAGCCAGGTTGACAACCCTGCTTCATTCTTGCTGCTCTAAACCAAATGAATTACTCCAGCTTTGTTCTCCTTCCCTGTCTTGTATGTGGTTGGCTGACCTGCAGTCAGTACCCTGCTGCACTGAACGCAAGCTCTGGGTAGATGCTAGGAGCTGGGCAGGTGACATAGATCACAAAACTCCCCGTGTTAGTGCTGGTCTCACTGTCCCATTTGAGTCACTGTAATTCCCAGTACGAAATTATCTCACTCACTTGACCTACACTAAAGATTGGCCTGAACTCTCAACAATGGATCCACATCACGAATCCCCACCACTCCAAAGTTCAGATCCTGGATTTTGTTTTTACCTGTTCAATATACACTGCAGAGGCCAGCTGTGAAATTTAGTCCAGGAATCCAAGCCCAACTCCAGGCCAAAGGGTACTTTGACACAGGACCTACTTCTAGTATTGTAAGGACATTAAAAAGGTTTCTAAACAAGAAAAACCCTCAGCACTTAACCCAGTCAAATTACTGTGTAGCAAGTAAGTCTAGAAAGATGGCACGTTTAAAAGGATTTGTTGGTTTTGTAGGCATCAGACACCCTCCTAATACTCCAGTGGAAGTGAGGAACCACAGCGTTAATACACAATAGGAAAACACACACATGCACAAGGCAAGGTCCCTGCAGCCAAGTCCAGCCATAAATTTAGGCGGCTGACTCTACAGCCGTCTGTCGCCCTGCTGCTGAGCCTGGCTACATTGAAAAGGCCAATTGTGACAGGTCAGTGGAGATGTACAAAGCACTGTTTAGATACCCAGAAACATCTTGGGTCAACGAGCCACAGCAAGACGCCATGCAATGCTATGAGTGACCATTTAGCGGCAATACACAAAACAGTAAAGGAGGGGCCAGAAGTGGGGGGTTTTCACCCCCTTTTCTTTCTCTTTCCATCTTTTTGAGCCTTAGATGCTGTCTTGCAGCAACAGAACTGTATGGAATGCCACAGCTAATCAATGCGAGGATCTATTTTGTATCCACATCTGATTTCCCTTTCTTGGGGCCCAGACCAACACGATTCCAAAAACTACTTGGCAATCATGCTTTCTGATCAGCCCCTGGGGTGCGAAACCGTCACAAGCTTCCTGACAAAGTGAGACAGAGCCAAGGGAAACAAACAGCACTGTGGCATTCCTGCCTGGGAGCCACAAAATCTTTATCATCTGAAAGCTTCCCAAGCCCCCGTCAAAACGATTATGAAAACTGCTGAAACTAGAGCTTTTCTGAGAAGCCAGTCAAGGAGCCTCAGCACCAGCAAGAAGATAGGTGGGGGGTAGGAATCATCACTTGCTCTTAAGCTTATTTATTGGCATGCATTTAACACAGACACAACAACAAGAAGCAATAAATCACCGCCCATGATAAGTGCCAGATGGAAAGCCCCAGATGAAATTCAAAACATCCCTCTTGAAACAACTGAGCACTGAAATAAATACAAAGGAAGTTGGTACATCCAGGATATTAAAAGGGAAAAGTTTCAGGAAGTTGACATTGAGAAATGCCCTACAAAGCAGTTTCTATTGGGGGGAAAGGGGACACCACCATCCACTCTAAATGAATGGTTTCAAACTTTTTTTTCCATTTGCTTTTTTGCAATGTACCCTCTCTGTGCTTCTCCAGATCTCACGATAGTATCCCAGAGTTTCTCCCCATCTTCTTTTGAACTCAGGATCCACCACAGTATTACCTGCAAAATCCCATTAATTGACCAATTTTCTCTGAACACAGTCTGGCTTATCACGTTGTACAAATGTGTGCGCAGTTTGGTACCCAGCCTGTTGATAGTAAGTTTCAATTAACCCTGTCCCAGATACTTCTATTTAGCCCAAACCTACTCACTGGACAGTATCCAAAACTCTGATCCAATTGATTGTAGGAGGAAAGATTTTGAGTTGCCAGTCGCTCCTGAGAGAAAAATCTGATTTGGAGAAGATGTAAAACCCTCCCTGAGGTCGGCTGGCTTTCAATCATCTGAGATAGACCTTCGCCATGAAGTCAAATGCTGACTGTAACTTGTGTGAGAGTGTGTATGTTCTAAACTACTGTATACCACTAACTTGGAGCAAAGGGGGATGACCAAGGAAGAAGTTGTGCCTGCCAGTTCCATGTGTGGAGGAGACTCTCAGCACTGGCCTACACTTAAGAACTCCCCTTATATTTGAAATAACAAACTGAGTGTCCACACTACCAAGCACGTTACAGTATTTAAAAATAAAGGGCTGGTTATTTTAAAATAACTCCTGCTTTCCACGAGGAATAATGCTTATGTCAAAATAGCGGTAGTGTGGATGCTCCACTGCTGCTATTTCAAAATAACTATTCCCCAGAGTCTTTCGAAGTAATTACTCCCCAGTGCTGCCTGGGGCTCTAAGTCAAAGTAGCACGTTCCCATTAAGGGAGCCTGCCTCGGACTAAAAATTAAATTATTGGAGATTGCCTAGAACTGGAAGGGACCTTGAAAGGTCATTGAGTCCCCTCCCCTGCCTTCACAGCAGGACCAAGCCCCAACCCTGACAAATTTTTGCCCTAAATGGCCTCTGCAAGGATTGAACTCACAACCCTGGGTTTAACAGGCCAATGCTCAAACCACTGAGCTATACCTCCCCTGCTAATTTCAAGGCTTCCCTGTAGTGTGGACATGCTAGTTTGTAATAGTTATTATTTTGAAATAAGTTATTTCGAAATAATTTCCTAGTGTAGACATGCCCTCCGGAGGCAAAAAGGACTTGACTGCTATTTTGCCATTGTTACCTTCTCTCCCTCCTCCTCCCCAGTCTATGAAGTACTGGGATTCTGGGCCAGGGTGGGGTGGGGTGTGTGGACAGGCTGGGACTAGAACATACACTGCCAGTCCTCTGGACCTGCAGAAATTCCTGGGACACTGTCATCCTTTCTGTGGCCCCCGCTACAAGGTAGCAATCCCTTGAAAGGGAACACTGATGGCCAAGGAAGAATCTGCTAGCTTCCCACAAATCCCACAGGGTTTTTCTGGGTGGATTCCACAGTCTGTTTCATTTGCAGGAGCAAACTCTGATTCTCCTAATGGGGTAGAGAGATTGTCATAGACTGACCGCCGGTGGTCAGAGCAGGAGTCAGGTACCAGGAACTGGTGGCCAGCTACAGAAACAGTCAGGAGTCAGGAATTGGGCCCAAGCTGAGAGTCTGTAGCCAGGAACGGGGTACAAAAGCAGGGATCTGGAACAATGCAGAAGATCAGGAATCAAACAGAACAGGAAGGCAGGAATCAGGAACAAGGCTGGGTGCAAGAGTCAGGCAAGAAGGAAGATCTGATATAGCTGCAGGCTAGGAATTCACTTTGTTGCTTGGGCAACTTGCTGCACTGCTTTCTGGTTTAAAGAATGAGTCTGTGCCAACTGGAGAGGCCAAACATCTCCTCCAAATGGGAGCTTCATAGGCAGTGCCTATGGAGAACTAGGGTCCACCAGTCCATACTCTTTGCTGGTACCAGTCAGGTGGCAGTTGCAGTCAGAGGACTGTCCAGACACCTGCATTGGAGACCCACAATCCCTCATGGGACACCCTACCAGACACTTCCTTTCCCAAACTCATTCTCACAGATTTTTCACAGGGACAGATGACGAAGCCTATTAAAACAATGCTCCAAATTCAATGGTGTTTTGCCTGGATGTGCATGTTACAAGACTGTCTCACTAGGAAAACCTGTAGCACCAAATCAGCAACATAACTAAGGCTAAGCATGTTTGTCATGGCAATGACTTCCAGGAAGAAAATAATGATTTTTAGGGAGTTATATGATGATTTCAGTCACCCGGATCAATCTGTTATTGAACAAGACTCATCCATGAGTGCTCATAGCATTCTCTCTCTGTTACGTGGCGGGCATATAAGCTCTTCTTTAATCATTAGCATCCAAATCCTTCAGGCAACTTGGAAAACTTGACCAGACAGCCCATGGTTTACAATACAAATTGTTAAAAGGAAGGTCATTGGGAACTGAGTGTCCAAATACCTTAAGGAGCCCCGAAAATCATGACTTTATAAAAGGATTACACGGAGCCCCAACTGGAACGTACTTTTATGACCTCAAACTGGGAACATTAACATTCTATAAATTGTCAGCAATTTTAATTTGGGAATATCATTCAAGAACAAACAGAAACATAGGGAAGAATTAGGATTCTCTTGATCCATATTGTATGTATATTCCTTTCAACTGTACTCTCCTATCTACTCTTAAAAGAACTTCTGCCACTAAGACCAAGATAGGGTAGGAATGTTTTCCAGCACTGGTTCCTTTCTTCTATTAAATCCTTCCAGAATGAAACCTCTAAACCTTAATACATTCACTGCTACCAAGTTAAAGTTGAAGTAATAACTGATGTGGGGTTGTTTTGCCTAAAGAGAGACAATTAAACTTCTAAGGCTCAACAAGAATAGAAAGAGCAGGTGTTTTAATATTTAGACAAACACAACTTTAGAGCAAACTAGTTGATTATTTTAACACAGCTAGAAATTAAACAATAGTGATATTCACCATGTGGAATCAGACAGGTTTTGTGCTAGGCCAAGAAAGAGATAGCTAGTTTAGAGCATGCTAACGAACTGCCTCCTTTTAGCATGTACTGAGGACATCTATTTCAGACAAGGATCTCTGTATTTGAGGGAAGAGGCTGACATGGAGTGGTGCAAATGGGGTGCAAATAAGCAATGCCCCAATGCCCCGCAACTGGAACCACCACAAACTCTCGGACTGAAGATGGAAAACACAGATTACATGAGCACATGACTCAATCAGCCAGTATTACACTGCTTTGCCTACTGAAAATAGGTACAGCCCATCTAGCTCTCCAAACACTTCTGTCCTCAGTGTTGGGTGAATTACACCTCTGCTGTCAGGACTCAATACTGAAAATGTGTATGTGTGGAGGGATAATTTTATTTTAAAATGTTGAAACCAAACAACAACATATTTTCAGGTGCCAGCTATATCTGTGCCCACAACATGCTGTTCCAATGAGCTATTGGCTTCTAAAAGAAACAAAAAGTAACTGCCCAACCCAGCCCTACACTGTTAAATGATTAGGAAGCAATCATTTATAAGCCACAATGGGCTAAGGGGACCAAGAATTCAGAATTCTTCAGTCTTTCAGCCAGTGAGAACTATAAGCAAAACATGAGGAGATGATAAAACCAAACACTGAAATGTCAAGTAAAAAAGTAAATATTGGAAGTTACTCCTTAGTAAACATGTGATTAAATTTCTAATGAGGACTAATTAATATTTACCAAAAACACCATCCCGTTGCTTCTGGCATGAGCACTATCAATCAAGATATACACACACACAAATATCTCATCCCTTTCTCCTGGTGATGAAAAAGGGCATTCTGAAATGAATCAGACTAGAATATGTTTCCCTGGTGCTTTCCTTTGAAGCTGGAGTGGAATATATCAGAGCAGTAAATTTGCTTACCCTTCTGTTCTGTACACTGAACACCTCTCCAGAGGAATTTTTAGCACTCCATTATTTAAACCCACAAAAAGTGACCTGTCACTATGCAGGATTTGGAGGCTTTTGATTGGTTCCTGTTGACCGTCGGGAAGAATCTGCATTTCCTCTAAATAACAACTCCTCAGGCTCCTATTAGTGGTAGAAAGTGCCTTCAAAATGGTGCCATACTCTAATGGAAGAAAAAGCAAGAAGCAAGTAAATCTTAGCAATATTGATTCAATTTTGTAGCTAGCACGAAGGCTAAAGATTAACAACATCCTATTTACATAGACACTTTAAGGCTTGTTTCCTCTAATTTTTTTGTAAACATTTTTGGTATCCAGGGTAGAAACTGCCTCAGCTTCACGGGTGCAATTCACTTCCAGAAGCACTGAAGGAATTTTTATAGCGGAGCTGCTAATAGCCATTGACCCAAACTGTACACCCTTCCCGGCCAATGGAAAGTGGCACAGACTGGGACGCTGCCTCCCACACCTCCCATTGGCAAGGAACAGCAATCTTCAGCCAATGGGAGCTGTAGGAAGCAGCGTAGACTGGTACACCACTTCCCACATGTAAGGGGACTGTTAGCCCCTTAGTAAAACCCAGTGGGAGTTTTTGGTTGGCCAGCTCCCAGTACCAAAAGGGGAAGGGTCCATGAGAAATCAGGGCCCTGAGACTGACAGACCCCAGGGACAATGGGAAGAAGCCAACACTCCAGCTCAGCCTGATTGACAGGTTGGACAGGCAAATGAGGAAATTAGGAGGTCAGGTTCCATCCTCCGTGTGAGCTGGGATTTTCTGGGTCTCTCTGAGAAAAGGAGAGAGAGCAGAGAAGAGCAAGCTGTACTGAGGGGCAGTCCTGCAGTGACAGAGCCAGACACACACAGCCCAAGGAGTGCAAGCTGTACTGAGGGGCAGTTCTGCAGCAACAGAGCCAGGCACACACAGCCCAAGGTGGGCAGACCCTGTGGTGAGCAGCAGACTTACAGTGATCAGAGAGCCAAAGGGGTCAGAGACGCAATGCAAGGAGCCAGAGGCTGGCAAAGCAGCACAGTCTGCAGCTGGGTGTGGTGAGCAGCTGGGACCAGCAAAGTGGGGGGAGAGGTTCTGGGCAGGGAGATGCCACCAGTCAAGAGGCCCTGCAGGCCAGACTTGGAGAGGGATTGTAACTCCAACTAAGAGAGGGGTCCTGCCACCTAGAGCCTGAGGCCGTGTGGTCACTGCCAGAGCAAGCGTATTCAACCTGCAGCCCCCTTGCAGCACAGCCAGGGCCTGAGAGAGAGCCCTGGGACTCATAAGGAATAGACTGTGAACTGTCCTTACACTCTGCAGACTGCTGTTTGTGATGTCCCCGTGCTACAGAGCGGGGCAGTGTGTTCTCATTTAACCATTCTCATTTTTTCCTTTTTCTTTTCTTTTTAATCAGCTGCTGTTTAATAAACTGTATTCACTTTGGGTATGTCTACACTACAAAGTTAATTCGAACTAACAGACGTTAGTTCGAATTAACTTTGATAGGCGCTACACATGCAAACCGCTAGTTCGAACTTAATTCGAACTAGGTAAACCTCATTGTACGAGGACTAAGCCTAATTCGAATTAACTAGTTCGAATTAAGGGCTGTGTAGCCACTTAATTCGAACTAGTGGGAGGCTAGCCCTCCCCAGCTTGCCCTGGTGGCCACTCTGGGCACCACCAGGGAAACTCTTCTGCCCCCCTCCCGGCCCCGGAGCCCTTAAAGGAGCACGGTCTGGCTACGGTGCCCGTGCCAGGTGCAAGTCTGCCAGCACCCAGCCAGCAGACCCTGCACCTGGCACGGCACGAGCCAGTCACCCGCTGCCACCCAGCCCTCCCCCTCTTCCCAGGACCAGGCTGGCGGCTCCCAGGAGCCTGCCCGGGGCCGCAAGAGGAGGGCGCCCGCCTGGTCTAGTGCAGACATCGTGGACCTCATCCACGACCTCCGCACTAGACACATGAAAGTGGCCGTCTCGGGCAGGAGAGCTGCCAGCCTGGCCACCCAGGAGCAGGTTTGCATGAAAATCAAGGTGGTCCAGTGAGACCCCCGACCCTGAGCCCTGAGCTTAGAATGGCCGTACTGGGTCAGAACAAAGGTCCATCTAGCCCAGTAGCCTGTCTGCCGACAGCGGCCAACACTAGGTATCCTGAAGGGGATGGACCGAAGACAATGACCAAGCCATTTGTCTCATGCCATCCATCTCCAGCCTTCCACAAACAGAGGCCAGGGACACCACTCCTACCCCCTGGCTAATACCACTCCATGGACCAAACCTCCATGACTTGATCTCACTTCTCTTTAAACTCTGTTCTAGTTCTAGCCTTCATAGCCTCCTGCAGCAAGGAGTTCCACAGGTTGACTCTTTGCTTTGTGAAGAACAACTTTCTGTTACTAGTTTGAAGCCTGCTACCCATTCCTTTCCTTTGGTGTCCTCTAGTCCTTCTTTATGGGAACTAATGAAGAACTTTTCTTTATACACCCTCTCCACGCCACTCATGCTTTTATAGACCTCTGTCATATCCCCCCTCAGTCTCCTCTTTTCTAAACTGAAAAGTCCCAGTCTCTTTAGCCTCTCCTTATATGGGACCTGTTCCAAACCCCTGATCATTTTAGTTGCCCTCCCCTTTTCCACCCTTTCTCTTCCCCTCTCCCACCTCCTTTTCCCAGTCTCCCCCAGTTTTGTTCAATAAAGAGAGTTTCTATTTTTGACCACACGTGTCCTTTATTTTGCACATCAGGAAGGGGGGCTAGAGAGGGGTAAGTGGAAGGAGGTGAGGGAGGAATGGGGTACGAGCCCCCGATGAGGAGGACTGGGGTGGCTCTGCGGGCTCCTCAGGGTGGAAACTCTCCTGCAGCCCCCCGATTGACACCCCGCCTCCCGGATGGCAGCCTGCGGCAAGTGCAGCCGGGCTGATGGCTGAGTGCTGTGATGTGCTGAGTGTGGGCACTCAGGGCACTCCAAGCCAGGACTGCTTTGCAAGCAGAGAACCCCTGAGAACTGTCTGTCCGGGGTGGGGGTCAGGACCCTTTAAACACAGCCCTCGGCTAGCCTGAGACAGCAGCTCCACGCTCTAAGTCCTAATCTGATGCCCTGCCAGCACTGCTTCCGGCCATCCTTAACCTCGGTTCAGGGTCCACTCAATGTGGACATGCTAGTTCGAATTAGCAAAATGCTAATTCGAACTAGTTTTTAGGTCTAGATGCACTAGTTCGAATTAGCTTAGTTCGAATTAACTAATTCGAATTAAGTTAGTTCGAATTAGTGCTGTAGTGTAGACACCCTTTGAACTGTATGTAATGATCACTGGGTCAAGAAAGCATCCAGTGTAAAGAGAGCACCCTGGAGTGGGGACAACCTAGCCCCTTTCCTAAGTGTCTACAAGGTCAGGGATTAAGCCCGGTCCCAGCCTTGTTGGGATTTCGAGGACTCTGCTACTCAGGAGAATGGGGAGGCCTCAGAGTCAGGGAGGTGGTTGGGTAAAGGAAGTGGGAGCGGGGACTCAGATCCTTTCGCTGGTCCATTTCACCGGGGTGTATAGAAGCCAGGAAAGTTCCCCACAATAGCGGGACCATTCCCCCGCTTACACACAGCTCCCATTGGCTGGGAACAGTGATCCACAGCCAACAGGAGCCGCAATCGCCTGCGTCTGTGGAGAGGTGGGTAAATATAGCTAACCCTGGGGAACCGGATCCGGCCTGTAAATTGGTATTTACGCACCCCTGATCTAAGCCATCATGAAATTTGGGGTCAATTCAGTTTTGAGTTGAAATCTGCCTTTACTCTCCAGGATCCAATATGCTCAAGACTCCTTCTAACTGTGACTCTCAGCCTTTGAAAGGTCTCAGTTTAAACAGATTCTAGGCTCTAGTGACCACCTCCAGTGTCCAGAGAAGCAGATGTGTATAAGAAAATAGATGATAAAGTACAATGTCGGCTTCACAGATAATGAAAGGCAGGAAGCAAAAGGAATTAAAAATCTCAGTCTTCCACTTCTCCTTCTTCTGGCAAAGTAACTAGGACACCTCATTGAGGAATAAAAAGTAGAAGTGGCAAAACCATGCTATATTTCATTTGAAGTATGGTTCTCTCGTCACGATCACGTCCATGCAGGCTTAAATAGGGGGAATGTTACTAGAATATATCAAAGCTAATCACTTTCAAAGTAAGTGGTGGTAAAAGTTACATAAATTATGACACAATCCTGGAAGATGGTAAGTTCAGAGCAAAAGGATGACTCTATATTGCAGTGTTAGTTTAATCTAACACTTTCAGAGGTAATATATCTTACTATAAAGTCAACTCTCTTACAACAGAGGATGAAAACATTACACCCATGAGACTGGCCATATGCTTCCGATTAATCAAAATATTTAATGTAAATTTGATCTCAAGAATGAATATAGGTTAAGACAATCATTTGTAATACTTTGCCTTTCTTCGTTGCCTTTCATCCACGGTTCTTGTGCTTTGCAGTGTGACCTAATTGTCAGAGACTGGCAGTGGAACCCAAGAATGATCAAATCTGCATTATAATCTCAGTGCTGCCACTGATTATCACCTAATTTGTCTGCCTCATTTTCCCCCATCTGTAATGTGACGATAATAATGCTTACTCTTCTCTTGATCTCATAGAATAGCAGGCATGTAAAAGTACAAAACATTACTGCTGCAAACAACTGAGCTTCACAACAGCATGTGAGTAGGTATAATTGAGATAAGTAGGGCACTACCAAATTCACAGTCCATTTTCGTCAATATCAGGGTCAGAGGTTTTTTTTTAACCTTGTAAATTTCATGATTTGAGCTATTTAAATCTGAAATTTCATGGTGTTGTAATTGTAGGGGCCCTGACCCAGAAAGAAGTTGTGGGGAGTCATAAACATACAGCGGGGGGCAGGAGGCTGTTGCAAGATTGCTACCCGTACTTCTGCACTGCTGCTGGCGGCAGTGCTGCCTTCAGAGCTAAGCAGCTAGAGAGCAGCAGCTGAATGCTGGGAGTCCAGCTCTGAGGGCAAAGCTGCCACCATCAGAAGCACAGAAGTAAGGATGGCATGGTATGGTATTGCCACCCTTAATTCTACGCTGCTGCTTTCTGAGCTGGGCCCTCAGCCAGCACCCGCCACACTCTGGCTGGCCAGCTCTGAAGGCAGCAGCACAGAATAAGGTTGGCAATACTACAACCCCCTTAAAATAACCATGTGTCCCACTCCCCTGCAATTTGACACCTAGTTTGAGAAATGTTGGTCTCCCCCGTGAAATCTGTCTAGGATAGGTTAAAAGCACTCAAAAGATCAGATTTCACGGTCTGTGGCACTTTTTTCATAGCCATGAACTTCGCAGGACTCTAAAGAGAGGTGAACTGTAGCAGGGACAGAATAAACTAGTTTACAAAGGATCATACCCAGCAATTTAGTTACCTAGGGCAAGCCCTTTGCCCTTACCCACCATTGTGCCTTAGCTTAGTCTGATTAGTTGATGCCATGTTAATAAAAGGAAAGGCGTCATCTTTGCTTCTTTATGCACTGCAGATTTAAGGCCTATTCTCTCAGGCTCCTACCTCCAGGTCTCTATACTGTTTTTATCCTTTCCTTATTCCAAAAAGCTACCTTCCATGGAGTTTTGCTTAAAGTGAAAACACTAATGGTCTCCCATGCTGCTAGGGATGTAAAATCCCATTTAAAATGGTAACCAGTTAAACTATATGTTTAATCAGTTGACTGGACACCGTGGCATAATGGGGGCCAGGCCAAGCCAGGCAGGGGCCGGCCACATCACGCCTCAGGCGGGGGGGCTCCTACAGCCTAGTTGGGCTGCAGTGACCCCTTGCCCATGGTGAAGCTTGGCAGGCCCAGCAGGGTGCACCGTGGGCAAGGGGCTGCTGTGTCCCGGCCAGCCTGGAGTGCCCCCTCACCTGTGGTGCATGGGTTTCTTGTGGGTGGGGGACTGCTCCAACCTGGCCAGGCACTGGTTAACAGGTAACTCCTTTACAGTCTTACATGCTGCTATATCTCTGAATGAGGGGACCAATCCCCCTTAAGCACTAATGCTCTTACCTGTCCCAATATACATCACATGGTAGAGAGTATCCTTTCCTTGAACAATGTCGACCACCAGTTTGGAAAATCGAATGCTGTCCTGAGTGACATACGGATCCACGGAGACTGGCTGAACAACGTCATTCATCAGGAACAAGCGCTGGGCATCTTGCAGGATCCTTTCGGTCAGGTTCTCATTAGGGCTGTTGTCATTCAGCGTCCCACACTAAACAGGATGACAGAATGTCAGTAGCTGTATTTGCACTTTGCCCAAAACAACCCTGAAGGCCTTCCTTGGGGAAAACACTCAGTGACTTCTCTGGGAACTATGCCTGAGGAAAAACTTCAGAATTTGGCCCCTTACACTAGTGAATAGGGTTACTGTGAGCTTTAGTCACTCTTCCACCCCATAAAGCACGGCTCCATCAATGCCCCCTCTAATTTTTTCCAGTACATGTGTGGAATACATATTATGTGTATTAAGGCATGTGCGGATGTGCACCACCAGTAGAAACAGATGCTGCCAGCTGTGGGTACTCTACTAATGAGCTGGGTGGATTTCATTCTCTCTTGGGTGGCCACCCAAGCTCACAGCTTACTAGGAACTCTCCATGCTGGTCCATTGGCTATTGAGGCCGTATTTTATTCTCCCGTGACCCCACAGAATGATCATATCTACAGATAAACTACAGGAGTTCAGAATTAATGAGGGGGGGGAGAGTTTAAAAAAAAAAAAAAAAGAATGGATGAAGAAATTCAGATGAGAAAAGACGACCCTGAACTTCTATCCTTTCTGAGGTTCTCCCAGGTCTCCCTAGTGTTTCACCCTAAAGTCCATGTGAACCTAAGGTGAACTGGCCCCCCAAATTAACCTTTTAGTGTGAAAACATCACATTCGCCACCTGGCCTCTTCCAAGTGCACCCCCCCAAATGGCTCTCCTAACTTTGAATAAACCTTTGGGGGAGCTGAGGAATTTGTCTGCAACTTCCCTCCAACTCCTACATCTTCAAGGAGATGGCTGGTTAGCCTGTGTCTGACCATCTTCAGGCTTCAGTCGGTCTGGCAAGGTAGGCCTCACATCTCCTGTCCATCCAAAAATGGAACATTTGGTGGTCTCTTAGCCTCAGCTCAATAGCAGCATCCTGTCTACTGCCCTGGTTACCTCAATCTGAGGCCGCAGTTGCCCTGGAATTCACTTGATATCATAGGGTATGTCTACACTACTCCCCTAGTTCGAACTAGGGGGGTAATGTATGCATACCGAACTTGCTAATGAAGCCCGGGATTTGAATTTCCCGGGCTTCATTAGCATAAAGCCGGCGCCGCCATTTTTAAAAGCCGGCTAGTGCGAACCCCGTGCCGCGCGGCTACACGCGGCACGGACTAGATAGTTCGGATTAGTCTTCCTAATCCGAACTATCTAGTCCGTGCCGCGTGTAGCCGCGCGGCACGGGGTTCGCACTAGCCGGCTTTTAAAAATGGCGGCGCCGGCTTTATGCTAATGAAGCCCGGGAAATTCAAATCCCGGGCTTCATTAGCAAGTTCGGTATGCATACATTACCCCCCTAGTTCGAACTAGGGGGGTAGTGTAGACATACCCATACATACTTAGCCTTTAATATTTTCAAAGCACCGTGCAACACCATATTCCTGTTGAAGTCAATGAGATCTTCATTATTGCCTTCACGATTGAATTTCAGTGAGGAAGGCAAGAAGGCCTCCCTGAACCCAAATGAAATATGAGGGAGTCTGATAAATGTCCTGTGCCCCAGACCACAGAATTCAAGGTCAACATTAGGATCCATGCTCAGTCCTAAACGTGGTCCACCCTGTGCTCTTCCCCCCCAATTTACTCATCATGACAGATTGGAAGCTACATCAGGGAACAGGCAAATGATGTTTTCCTAGTTAGGGTGATATTTTTGAATGTTTAATGCAATATCAAACAAGTTCTTCACTATGGTTGGGCACTTCATTGTTTTTGTGAATCCTTGCGGAAAATCTGCAACTAACTTTTTGGGCCAGAGGTAGCGCGAACCAGTGGCAATCCAGGGCAATCAATAGGGTCAGTGTACTCCAGGCGAAAGACTGGTCCTTTGGTTAGCATCTTTCTAAATTCGCATTCCCAGTGGCTTTTTATCCCTACTCAATCCTTATACAATGCATTTTCTTATAGAAAAGCCCTTTCTATTTCATCAATGCCTCATCCCTGGTTTCTAAAGAAGTCTGGAAGTCTCTCTTTTGCCAGCTTTATCTCTTTCTCCCTTTGTACCTACATGGATCTTGCATCAGATACTCTGATTTTTACCCACTATACCCTCCTTTCCCTTCCCAGGTCATCAGTGAAGGAGGAATCCTGGTGGTTGGAATGTCATTGTTAATTTTATTTCCTACTCCCATCAAGCAGAAGATAACCCTTTTGCTCTATTGGCAGCCTGCATGCTGACTTAGCATCCTCCTGTTTTAGTTTTATTTTGTTTTGTTCCAATTTCTTGATCATGCTGTCTTGGTCCTCTATATCCTTCTGTATTTCTCCTTCCTCTCTGGGAAGATTTTTCCCCCTCTGGCATCCTTCCCTCATCTTCCTTTGTGAACACTGAGTCAAGGAATTAATTTAATTTTTTTTTGCAATATCTGCCTCTTCTGTCACTAAATTACCCTTGTCATCTCATAAAGGCCCTTCACTGACCTCCTGTTCCTTATGTACTTGAAATACATCCTAATCTCTTTTTGCAATCTTCGTTTCATCTGGCACATACAATCCTTTCCTTTTTTTTTTTAACCTTTTAACACTCTCATATTGGTCCTGCAGTCTCTTCCCCCCCTCTTCCTACCCCCATTGTATCTGATATTTTACACAGCACACACATTTCTTTTCCAGACTTTTTTTTTTTCATTCCCGTTCACCCAGAGCACAGTCCAGCAAGGGGCTGAACACCCTCAACTCTCAAGGAACCCTCCAAACCTGACTGGAATCATGGGCATTTGACATGATTGGGTCTTCAGCCAGGCCTCAGATTTTTTTTTAAATGCGACTAGATTGGGGTGGCCAAAATGTAGCCAATGAAGATGGAGCAATGTATGTTGGAACCTGCAGTCTTCATCAACTGCACCTCTGCATTAATGACTGGGGAATTAGTTGCTCAATTTGGCACAAGGTCCTGCTGTGACACAGAGATTCACTCAGAGGATGTGAGGTAAGATTTCTGACAAACTGAGGGGGGAGGGAAGAGGGGTGACAAATTCTACATTGCAATGAAGGCACCATGAGATCCTAGCTAGCAGAGGCTGTTCATGGATGCTCTGAAGCAGCCATGTTCAGCCTTCCTACGATTTTGTGCAGAGCTGACTATAAAGCTAGATGGTTGTAATTTTTTCCCTTTTTTTGCCAATTAGCTATAACTCAGGATCCAGACAAGTTCACAATTCATAGATTCCCAGATTTTTTAGCCCAAAGGAATTATTGTGATCACCTAGTCTGACCTCCTGAATAACTCTGGCCACAGTATGTCCTGCAGCAATTCCTGCAAGAGCCCAAAAAGTCTGGGCGAGCTAGAACATATCTATTAGAAAGACACAACCCCTATTAGGACTGAAATATAGAAGGGCTGATTTAAGATTTCATGTGACAGGCAATCCACCACGTCCCTATATAAGTTGTTCCAATGGTAATTTACTCTCACTGCTCAAAAAGGTGTCCCTTTACTCTAGTCTGAATTTGTCTAGCTTCAGAGTCCAGACACTGAATCTGCAAAACATGGCTGGAAAATCTGCACATGTCATTTTAAGAGTCGCATTTTAGACACTCACATATCACAGTGACGAGCACAGTAGATCATTCAGTCTGAACTCCCATATGTCACAGGCCACTAAACACCACCCAGGTGCCTTCATATCATGGCCAACAACTAGAATTTTAAAAGTATTACAGCTTACTAGAGATTCCCAGGCAAAGAATAGGAGGGAGGGAGGAGCACCAAACCCCAAAACTCATACAATGTCAGGGAATTGATTTGCTGACATATACCCAGATCATGTTGCAAGGAGTTCCACTGGCTAATAACATGTGTATGAAAAAGATTTACCTTTACCAGATGAGAACTGATATCTATATATTTTTCTCCTCATTCTGTCTCATGAATACATACAGTGATTCCCAAATTCTTCCAAAAACTGGCCAGGCTTTTCCCCTCTACCCACTTCAGTCTTTATCTTGAAGTATTTTGGTAAATCTAGAGTAGACCCCATCCCAAATCTTCATTTTCCAAGTTAGGGATGTAAAAACATGTTTAAAAATGTAACTGTGTTACCACTAAAAATCCTAGTGGTTTAAGTTACATGAACAGCTAGCTTGTCCGATAAACTGTTACATCCCTGCTCCAAGTGTAGAAAAACATCGCTCCGTGACTTGTATAGCACCATGCTACTGCCTGCAGTCCTGAATTCCATACAAATCAACCTAGTACAACAGTTCCATCAAAGTGAAATTAAAAGGGTCTGGAGTAAATTGAAGTGCTGCAGTAATACCTGAAAATTAGGGATCGGGTTTATTGTTGGCAGCCACGCTGATCTTGGATTCTCCTGGTATCGGAACGGGCCATTAAATGCCTGAGTAATAGCACTGAGGTTGAAGGCACATACTGCTGAAGCAGCTATACTGTTTCTGGAAAGGGGAAAAATCAATTTAATCATTAGAACATTGACAATTTCATCATAGCAGACATCAAACTTCACTTGAACAAAATACATGTAAATTACTAGGTAAAAGTGCAGTGCTACAGAACTCAGGAGGAAGAAAAAAAATCCAGCTAGATTAGATGAGAATCTTGAGAATGAATGTTAAACTCAGTTGTAAAATATAGAACATAAGAACATAAATACAGCGATACTAGGTCAGACCAATGGTCCATCCAGCCCAGTATCCTGTTTGCTGACAGCGGCCAATACCAGATGCCCCAGAGGGAGGGGACACAACAGATAATCCTCACGTGATCCCTCTCCTGTCACTCACCTTGGGAGAAACAGAGGCTAGGGACACCATTCCTACCCATCCTGGCTAATAGCCATCAATGGACCTAACCTTCATGAATCTATCTAGCTTGTTTTTGAACCCTGTTAAAGTCCCAACTTTCACCACATCCTCTGGCAAGGAGTTCCACAGGTAGACTGTGCACTGCATGAAGAAAACTTCCTTCTGTTTGTTTTAAACCTGCTGCCTATTAATTTCATTTGGTGACCCCTAGTTCTTATATTGTGGAAATATGTAAATAACTTTTCCTTATTCACTTTTTCCACATCAGTCATGATTTTATAAACTTCTATCATATCCCCCCTTAGTCTCCTCTTTTCTAAGCTCAAAAGTCCAAGACTTTTTAATCTTTCTTCATATGGAACCCTTACCAAACCCCTAATCATTTTTGTTGCCCTTTTCTGAAGCTGTTCCAATGCCAATATATCTTTTTTTAAATGAGGAACCACATCTGTACGCAGTATTCAAGATGTGGGTGTACCATGGTTTTATATAGAGGCATTAAGATATTTTCTGTCTTATTCTCTATCCTTTTTTTAATTATTCCTAACATTCTCTTTGCTTTTTTGACTGCAGTTGAACACTGAGTGGATGTTTTCAGACAACTATCCACGATGACTCCAAAATCTCTCTCTTGAGTAGTTGTAGCCAAATTAGCCCCCATTATATTGTACGTATAGTTGGGATTATTTTTTCCAAAGTACATTACTTTACATTTATCAACATTAAATTTCATTTGCCATTTTGTTGCCCAATCACTTAGTTTGCTGAGATCTTTTCGAAGCTCTCTGTGGTTTAAAAGCCATGGACACAATCCTGACATGAAGCATGCATATTGTTTAATTTGCATGGATTATTTGTGTCCGATTTTAGTTGCTATTTTTTTTTAACATCCCATCAATCCTGCCTCATAATGAACAGACTAATTTTTTTCAGGTGACATTGAAATTCAGTTTCTGTGGATGCCTGAAATCTACAGATGCAAAAATATTCGAGAGAGAGAGCTAGCACTAGACGGCTATTGCAGCAGTCCAACATACAGGAAGATCTTGCTATTCTCTAGAAACCACCATTCACTTCTTTGTCCCCCCAGCTGAGCATAGAATCTGTCTCAAGAATGCATGGCCCAGCACAGAGGAATCAATATCTGGAACAAATGCTCCTGGACTATCTGCAAGGAAACTTGTTCCAGCAACTTTACCCTACTCAGTCATCATATCCTGCAGCTCAGGGGGCCCATGCTGCTCCAGTAAAAGCATGTGTCGGCAAGGTGCTGAGCACACTCAACTTCTGACTTCAACAGGCAGTAAGATCACCCAGAACCTCCCAGGGAGGGTTCTACATCGAAGTAGGAGCAAGCCCTAGTCATAGATACTGACTTAAGTGGCAGGGCTTGTATAAGCACAACTTGGAATTCAAACCATTCTTTTTAAAGGAAGAAGAAGAAAATTAGAGAGAAAGACATCACTTTAAAAATAAAAATAGGCCACTAAGGGATGGCATGAGAGATTGACTTGTCATGGTACCTTCTAGATAACCCAGAGTTTGCTTGACATCTCAAGCTGCTAATTAAAGTAATCTGAATTCTCTGAAAAGAACAAATTTTTACTAAACCGATAATTACACTCACAAAAAGCTTCTCTACACGATTTCAGACAGGGAACCAGAAGGACAGATTCTTTCACAGCAGAATCATCTGGAGCAACCCAATATAAAGAGGAACTTTCCCCCCTCCATTCCCTTTTCCTTCCTCCCCCCTCTCCACAACCGCTCCTCTCTGCACCTTCCATTCCACTGCGCAGTGGAGCAGCTCTCTTTGAACATGTCAAAGCAACGCAAGCCGAACCTTTCTCCACTTCTATCTGAATGCCACTGACGCGGTGCATGTTCACAGAAGGCAGCTCTTTAGACAAAGCTAATGATGGGTGACAACTAACTGCTTCAAGGCACGCACACACAAAAAGCCAGTCTAAATAAAGCAGCACAGTTTTTCAAAACAGAATGGATTCTTATGAGCTCTGCTAAACTTTTCAGACTCAAATTCCTTCTCACTGCTGAAGATGAGTGAAGAGAGATGAATCTCTCCTCCAAGGCAGTGATGTTTCACCTCCTGACTATGAAAAGTTTGATCCAAATCTTAAACCACTGACATTAATTTCTCTGTACAGGTGTTTCTGGGTGATGCATAGACCATATGTAGCTATTCCCTTCATTCACATCCAATATTAGTGGTGATGATCAACCAGGATGTTTGGAAAATGGGTTAAGTTCAAAATGTGATCTCAATGACCTCATAAAAACACTTTAATAACAGCTTCTTAAATATTTCAGAAGTTACTTCCCTAAATAACCATCTGTTCTGCTGACTTAGACGTTGTGTAATATTGAGCTGTTTGTCAGATTTTTTGCAGTGAAGCATGATAGAAGCCGATCATCCTTTGTTGGGAAATAGCTCCGATCCCATTAAACTCACGTTTTCAAAAAGTAATCATACTTTTAAACAAAATCATGTCTCTTCAGTGTACCATCACAACTCAGGAGAGATACACAGACTGTACTATAAATTAGCCTTACGTGGCATGCAAAACACATACAGCATGATACAAATCCTGATGGATATTAAAAGAATAATTACCATTATTTCCCTAGTTATATGACAAATCGGAACATTTTCCTTTTTGAATTCTAGAAAGAACATTCTATCATAGCCACAAAAAACACTACTCAATCTAACTTTAGCTATTGTCAATAATAAAGCATCTATTCACCAGTGTTACATAATACATGGTTCTCAGCAGACGGAGGAGAGAAGGATGAACTAAGAATAGGGATGGGTCTTTTAAAGCCATGGAGTAACAAGAGTGTCTAACTGTATCTCATATAGGGATTGGGTAACACTTATTACATTCTGTGTTGCTTAAAATTAATAGGAAAAGTGATGATGCAGACACAGCAGGTGAATAGCCTAGCTAACTGATGCCATTCAATACCTTCTCCCAGTAGATTCTAAAAGTCTCAAGAGGGGTAGCCTTGTTAGTCTGTAACTAAAATAACAAACAACAACAATGGTCCTGTCGCACCTTAGAGACTAACCAAATGTTGTTTTTAAAGTTATTTTTTTCCAATAGATTCTAAGTATACCAGTTGTTGATTATAATGTAGTATTGATTTTTTAAATGATAATTTCAAACTTTCCAGTGTCCCTTCAATGTCTGCACTGCAAAATGGTCAGTAACATAAGCACTGTCTCATATCTTCATCAGAAACTCGAGCCAAGTTTCTTTGTAGGGTCAGGATGTTTGGCTAACTTCCTTTCAGTAGAGAGTTGATGCAAAAGTTCAGATTTAGGTTAGATTTTCAATAAAGTCCACAGGGTGTTTGGATCTGGGTTTGTGGTTCAGGACCATTGCCCACTTGTATTTTCTTCTGTCAGCAGTGCACTGGCTAGTTCCTGGCTGATTTTGGCAGTGAACGTGCAGAAATAGCACAAGATAGATACATACAGCCTACTGTCCATTGTCCCTCTTGGTGTTTAAAGAGTATGGGGGGGAAGTGTGGCTCCACTGACTCCGATGGCTAAACTCCCACTGCCTTCAGTGGAGCCAGGATTTCACTGTTAGGGCTGCAATATCTATGCATAGAATCATAGAATCCTAGAGCTGGAAGAGACCTCAGTGGGTCATTGAGTCCAGCCCCCTGCCCAAAGCAGGACCAATCCCAACTAAATCATCCCAGACAGGGCTTTGTCAAGCGGGGACTGAAACACCTCTAGGCATGGAGATTCCATCCCCTCCATGGGTAACCCGTTCCAGTCCTTCACCCCTCTCCTAGTGAAATAGTTTTTCCTAATATCCAACCTAGACCTGGGTAGCAAAAAGCACAAAGAAGCGAGAGTTGTTCAGGCAGACGTTAGTCCCGATCTCAGTATCAGTGGAGCCCATGCTAAAACAGCATGATTCTTTACAGTCTCCCTCTAGCTCCTGTAGAGAGGTTAATGAATTTGCTATAGCTTTTGAGCTAAGCAATCAAGTTCTTTAGTTCAAAAAGCAGAGATTCGTGTGCTGAGATCCAGGGATCCCAAGCTCAATTTCAGCCAAAGACAAACCCCCCGGGAGCATCACTGTATGTAAGCAAGACCCTTATTTGAGTGTGATGCCAAGTCTCTGCCCTGCATGGGCTATTATTTTTGGGGGGCCTGCCTTTACTCACACTGAGCAATATCTTAATCCATGAGTATCCCCACAGAAGTGAGCTACATGAATTAGGCCCACTGAGTATCGTTTCTTATACAATTCAAATTTCATCTTCTCATTCATGATTCAATCTAACATAAACCGCAGAGAGTATTATTGTGACCTCATAAATGGGCCTACTAGTAGCAGTGAGAAATTGTTCTCATCTGAGCCAGGAGTTTGGAGAAGCCTGGTTTATGCTCATCTAACCTTTAAAAAGTATATAAAATACAAAAAAAAAAAATCATAATATGTTTTTAGCTCTTCTCTCATTCTAGCCTCAGGGTTCTCATGCATACATTCCCAAAATCATCCCAGTGCAACTTCCTAAAAAATGATCCTAAAATCAGAAAGGTGCTATGACAATCTCTAGTTATGTCTTTCTATTTTATAGTTCACGCTTCTCCCTCAAAGTTCTAAAGGGTACTTTGCCTCTAAAGGATCCTTGAGAAGTAACTGACTGGGACTGACAGTGAGACAGGAAATATGTCAATTTCATTGTATTGGGGGTTGAGGATGGTATGTGGGGTCTAAACATGATTGAAAGTACCACAACTCACACATTGGTAGTGAAGACTCCATAGATTAGGTCTTGCTCAGGAAGATAGAAGGTGCTTTGGAGTTCGTTGTAGTAGAAGGGAATTTCTCCAGAGCGGGAACAGTTCAGCCTGGCCTTCATAAAAGTTGTCCACGTGTCCTCCAGCAAAAATCTCCCCCCAATGTCATTTTTGCAAACCCTGGCCACGCGAGAGTAGACAGTTTTCCCACAATCGTGTTCCACCGCATTCTCACGGAAAAAGAAGTAGGTGAACAAACCAATGTCATAGGCAGCAATAAAGTTGGGTTCTGGAAAACAGATGTGCAATCAGATTTATACAGCTCAGAAACTGAATGTTGCTCATTGAATTGCCTTGTGCATTGCACTGTTAGGCTGTAAGGGACATGTGTGTAGTCACCCTAGAATATAAGCCACCCTCCTCCTTTTCATTGTTGAGTTTGTACCTCTGATGTGTTACATATATGGTTTGAATCAGTTCCTTTCATATGCCACCAGACTCTGAAGCAAAGGAAAAAAAGTTTGGCCAATGAACAATATTTGACACGGGGGGGGGAGGGGGGGCAATGTTGATTTTACAGGCTGCTTTTATGATGCTTATGTCAGACTAATGCTCAAAGGAGGAAGAAAAAGGAATTCCAGGAATTCCTTTAATGCTACAGCCCAGGAGTGAGAACAGAGCACTGGGAGCTCTGGTGAAGCTGCCAGGGAGGTATAAGCTGGGAGGTGGTATATGATAAAGTAGAAAAGAGCATCACACAATAGCTCCAATCAGACCTTCATAGACATAGCTATGTATATTTTAAGGCCCAAGGGACCATTATGATTACCTAATCTGATCTTCCACATAACACAGGTCATGGAATATCTCCTTTTAAGACTTCTTCAAGCCCAGTAATTTTTGGTTTAATTAGAGCATATCTTTTAGAAAGACACCTAAACCTAACTGACAGATTTCCTGAGATTTCCAATCCTCCACCTTCTTTGATAATGAAATGCCCCTCACCCTTATTAAAAACAGGCACTTTATTTTCAGTTTGAAATTGACTAGCTTTAGCTTCCAGGCTTTGATCTTATTCTAGCTTTGCCTGCTAGGTTAAGAAGCCCATTTCTGTCCAGTATTTTCTCCCCAGGCAGATATTTCTGATGCACAATCAAGACAACTTTTAACCTTCTAATGAGTGAGGTTAATAGATCATGCTCCTTAAGTCTCTCACTGCAAGGCAGGTTTTCCAGACCTTGAATCATTCCTGTAACTCTGCTGAACCCGCTCCAATTTTTCAACATCCTTTTAGAAATGTGGACACCAGAACAGACACAGTATTGTGATAATGGTCTCACTGGTGCTGCAGACAGAGGCAATTCTACCTCCCTATTCCTACTCGATATCACCATTTATACACCTAAGATTTGCATTAGCTCCTTTGGATACATTGCATGGCACTGGCAGCTTAGCTCTGCCATGCTCCTCTTTAAACTCTCTCTTCCGATTGTCTTTCCTTCTCCTGGGTTTTCTCAATTTGTTTTTGTTTGTACGGAAAAGCAGACATATCGGAGAAATGCTGGGATTTTTGCCTCTTAATAGAAATACAATGCCAATGTCCAGTACCTTCTCTTTCTTGTCACGGCTTCACACTATATCCCACAGCTCCAGAGCAGCCTAGATGAGCCTCACCAGTATCTTGAGAGAGGGGACACGAGCACTGACCATAGGGTTTGACCCAAAACCCACAAAAGTCAATAGTAAGACTCCTACTGACCTGAATGAGCTGTGGATCAGGCCCCACTACGCAAGGAACATAGCAGATTCTCCATCACTTACGTCTTTCTGACGAGACTGAGTTTCCTTCTAATAGATTCTGTTCTCTCTCACCCACAGCTCAATGCAGGAATTATTGGATGAATGTTTATGATCTGGGTTACGCAGAAGGTCAGACTAGACCATGATGATGGTCCCTTCTGATTTTAACATCTAGGAATGTATAACAAGGAGGGGGAGGACTTAGTTTCTCCTCATTCGGGGCTACATCTTGTATTGATGTCACGCACCTTCAATTTCCACTGAAGTCAATGGGAGTTTTGGATACTCAGGAACTTGCAAAATTGGGCCAACAATGTGACAACATTGGTAGCACTAGCTGATCTGCAATTCTGTGACTGGTATCCAGTGGTAAAATATCTTTTTCATGTTCAAACAGAACACTTCGGCATCTCAAGACCCAACCACCTGTCTGTAAAAGTACTCTATAAACCACACTCGTGTACAGGTCTCTGAAATCCCCTATCAATTTTGGATTCTGGAAATGGAATGAAGGAGAGGGAGCTGATTTACAAGCCTATCCTGTCACTTTCAATACATGTATTGCTTAGGTTTGACCCAGCAGCATTTTACCATTAAGCCATTTGGAGTTGTACTGTGCAGTCCGAAGCGGGGGAACATTTCCAAGGCTGCGATAAATAGCAGGATCCCGTCCAGAGAAATCAATTACAGTCGCAGCATACAGTTCTCCCCGTGATGTAATCACAGCGGTCGAGTTGTGCCGAGGGTCATACGGGCATCTAGCCACGCCGTTTATTTTGTCAATGGTTTTACTAAGATTTCCTACCTGTATTTAAAAGGAGACAGAAAGTGGGAGTAAAGAATTTTATAGCCCGGTTGGCTTCTTTAAGCATGCACACAGAATTCAGCCTTTCCTCGAACACCTTGTAAGAATCCCCATGTTAAAAAAAAAAAAACCAGGCATGTAAGAAAATGACATTGTGATTGATTGTAAATCAGTGGTCAGCTCTGCCACATGCAGAGGGCCAGCACACAGCCAGTGTGGTGCATTTGCTTCAGACCTGCTGGCCTTCTGCGGCCACAGCTCGCCAATGCTAATGGAATTGTACCCACATCCATCAGCTGCCTAATTACAATGTCTCTTGATGTCTAGGTCCCTTCTGTTTCCAGTTTTACGTGCTGATGTGTTTTCAGTCACTGGGGACCTGTTCTTGCTCTTTTTAATCCCATAGGGAGCTATCATTTGCTTTGGTGGAACCCTACGGGAGTTGGAATTCCAACAAACAGGGCTGACACACACAGGACGCAGCCTTTTGGTGCTCCCGGCACAGCGGCAAGGGGCAACTACTGATTCTGAGGGGGGAGGGTCTGCCTGTTTGGGAGCCGCCGAATGCCCCCGCCAGTTAGTCTGTGTCAGTTAGTCGGATCCGCAGTTACTAACGGGGCTGCCCCGGAGGACACGGACTGCGGGACCTCGCGGTCCTGCCGCCCGTGTACTCCGGGGCTTTCTCCGCGTCTCCCTGGTCTGCAGACCAGGAAGACGTGGAGCAAAGCCGCGGGGGGCCTCGGGCAGCGAGGCAGCCCAGACGCCCCGCGGCTGTCCCGCTGCTGCCGTCCTCAGAGGCTTTGCTCCCCGTCTCCCTGGCAGACCAGGGAGACGGGGAGCAAGGCCGCGGAGGACCCAGGTGGCGGGACCGCGGTGCGTCTCGGTCCGCCGCCCGCATCTTCCTGGTCTGCTGGGGTGGGGGGGGGGGCGCAGCTAGTACGCCCCCCCCTCCTCCCCCAGCAGACTAGGCTTTTCTCCGGACGCCTGTGGCAGAGCAGCTGGGGCGCTGCCGGTTGGTCCCACAGTGCCGCTCTGGGCGCTACTGGACCAACCCGGCAGCACCCCAGCTGCTCTGCCCCAGGCATCCTGATTCAGCCGCTGCTGGTCAGTTTCAGCAGCGGCTGAATCAGGACGCCTGGGGCAGAGCAGTTGGGGTGCTGCTGGGTTGGTCCAGTAGCGCCGAGGAGCGGTGCTACTGGAGCAACCCAGCAGCACCCCAGCTGCTCTGCCTCAGGCGTCCCCAAGTCAGCTTCTGCTGAAACTGACCAGCGCTGACTACAGGAAGCCCGAGGCAGAGTTGCTCTGCCCCGGGCTTCCTGGAATCAGCTGCTGATAAGAACATAAGAACGGCCGTACTGGGTCAGACCAAAGGTCCATCTAGCCCAGTATCCTGTCTACCGACAGTGGCCAACACCAGGTACCCCAGAGAGGGTTGACCGAAGACAATGATCACGCGATTTGTCTCCTGCCATCCCTCTCCAGCCTCTGACAAACAGAGGCCAAGGACACCATTTTATCCCCTGGCTAATAGCCTTTTATGGACCTAACCTCCATGAATTTATCCAGCTTCTCTTTAAACTCTATTATAGTCCTAGCCTTCACCGCCTCCTCTGGCAAGGAGTTCCACAGGTTGACAACACGCTGTGTGAAGAAGAACTTCATTTTATTAGTTTTAAACCTGCTACCCATTAATTTCATTTGGTGTCCTCTAGTTCTTCTATTATGGGAACTAATAAATAATTTTTCTTTATCAGCCCTCTCCACACCACTCATGATTTTATAGACCTCTATCATATCCCCCCTCAGTCTCCTCTTTTCTAAACTGAAAAGTCCCAGTCTCTTTAGCCTCTCCTCATATGGGACCTGTTCCAAACCCCTAATCATTTTAGTTGCCCTTTTCTGAACCCTTTCCAAGGCCAAAATATCTTTGATCAGTTTCAGCAGCAGCTGACTTGGGGACGCCTGGGGTTCTTAAGTTGATTCTGTATGTAAGTCAGAACTGGCGGTCAGTTTTAGCAGCGGCTGAATCTGGACGCCAGTTCCGACTTACATACAGATTCAACTTAATAACAAACCTACAGTCCCTATCTTGTACGTAACCCGGGGACTGCCTGTACACCATTGCTCTCATTTCCCAGCAAGGTGCGTGAGTAGGGCTGCCAGATAGTTTCTGAAAAAATACCAAAAAAAAAGGACCCCGAAAGTTGTTAAGGAAAAGGAAAAAAAAAAGGGGGGGGGGGGGGGGGGTGGCCCCTTTAAGAAACACTTTTGAGGCTTTTTGGCCCTAACAGGCTCTGCCAGCAGCCGCCCAACATCTTGCCTCCCTGCACCAGGCCAGACAGCTCCCCTGCGGAACCCATTGAGCACCCAGGATTTTTGCCTCCTGGCCAGGAAAATAAATAAATAAATAATAAATCAGAAAGTACCGAACATTTTAGGTGTCTGGTATTTTCTGAATTTTTTTTTAACAGACAAGAGGCGAAAATACCGGACTCCTGTCAAAATACGGACACCTGTCAACCTTACGGGTTGGCAGGAGGAACCACAACAAAAATACCCCACACAATTTCAGATCAGCTGAATTATCTTCAGTATTTATTCTGCAATAGGGAATACTACCATCTTCACCTCAAAGCCAGTCTCTTTCACCGGAACATACCCTCATATCTCCCCACCATCCCACCCCTTCCAAAAGAGAAAGACAATGACAGACCTGTCTACTGGAACACACTGGGGAAAAGGCATTGGTACCGCAGGTAAAAACCTTCTTGCCATAAACAATCAACACTCGGACATAGTTCTGGCATTCCTCCTGAAAGAAGGGAAAATACGAACAGGCTGTGAGAAAGGGAGATTGTCAAGTTAGCAGTTTCTTTAAAAAAACACCCTAATATTTTGTAGATGACGTGTCTAGGCAGCTCCTGTGCCTGTTTTCCATGCACTTGGACAAACCCAAGTCACAGCAGGGCTAAGTTCCCAGGCGTTCATAATGATTCAGGGTAAGACAAATTCCCCACACCAACTCAGGTCACTGAGTGTCAGCAAAGCCTCTATTTACATCTGCAACTGCATCAGCAAACGGCTGGTGGCTCTGCACAGCAATAAATCCATGTCTCCCCCCGCCCTTTTCCCCAGAGATGCTCTTAACAGTTCTGCAGCGTGTGAGAGAGGTCCTGCAAGTCTGACATCAAAATCATGGCATAAGAGTCTCTGTCCATCTTGCACGTCGCAGAGAAATGGATACAAGCAATTGTTCATAGACTACCATTCACAGGGCACATTAGAAATCAAATTAAATTCCATGGAAGGAAACTTGTTAAAAATAATAACCTCATCTCAGTTACATTGGCTGCTTTGCTTTCTCTCCTCCCACTCCTTTCCACCCTCTGTAGATTATAATTTGCTACTAAGCTGAGCCCACAATTGCAGACAAAGCTCCTTCTTTTGTGGGTAGCAATCATGCTGCACGCTCTCCTATCTTCAAGTCCTACAAGCAGCTGATCATTTCCCTGAAGACTTCATTTGCAAGATTCAGTCATGTAAAAACACCCCATATCATTTGCAAGAGAAGAGACTTGCTCAATTGGATAGAGTCCTATCTCCTTTCATATGCTACATGGAAACCAACTCCTTGAAGGATTGTTTTTAAGGAAAGGCTTCCAGCATTAGCTAAGAACAAGGCGCTGATGTTAAAAATATTTGGAGATTTTTTTTAAAAGATACTACCAACCAGTGGGACCTGCACTTTCAGAGCTAGTCTGGAAGCACTTAAGAATTCCATGTGAAGGCTGCACTTTGCCATTAAGTAGGTACTGCCTATCCTCAATTTCAGGTTTATTCTTTCTTCATCAAATATAACAGGGATCAGTAGAGCTTTGCAAATCTGCAGATATCAGTTTTATACACCAACAGCTGGGGATATCCGTGGTTCATTTTTGTGGATATGAATGCGGATGTGGACTCAAATCTTGCATCTAGAACCCTACATATTGTGGATATCCACTTTACATCCATTGGTATCCGCATCCTCGAATGTGGATGGAGATATCCGCGGCTCAATGTTGTGGACGCAGATGTGGTCTCTAGGGACCAGATTTTAAACTCCAAGTGCTCTGGACCTAGAGTTTCAAATCCTAGCTACGTTGATTCACCACTTCATCTTTCAGAAACAGATAAACTGGTTTTGTCTACCAAACAGGACTTTAAATAACAACACCGTTATATGTTCTGTGCTGAAATTAAAACTCTCCTGCTTTTTAAAATTTTTTAATAAGACTAAGGACTTGTCTGATAATGTGTCCCCTCATAGGCCATGTCCAGACTCAGGGTTTTTTTCGGGAAAAGTAGCCTTTTCCCGAAAAAACTTCCCCTGCGTCCAGACTCAAGCCGCGTTCTTTCGAAATTATTTCGAAAGAACGCGGCTTTTCTTTCTATGGCGGTAAACCTCGTTTCACGAGGAAGAACGCCTTCTTTCGAAAGTTCCTCTTCCGAAAGAAGGCGTTCTTCAATGTAAAGAGGCCGTCTTCGAAAGAGAGCATCTAGACTCGCTGGGTGCTCTCTTTTGAAAAAGCGGATTTCTCTTTCGAAAGATCCGCCTGCAGTCTAGACGCGATCTTTTGAAAGAAGCACTTTCGAAAGATGCTTTCGAAAGAGCCTCTTTCGAAAGAAGCCTGCAGTCTAGACATAGCCATACTGTTGTGCTGTGTGATTGGTACCAATTGATTGTTCCCTTCTACCCTACAGGTACCTGCATTTTACTGATGGGTGAAGTATTTCTTGTATACGTAAGTCATAGTTCTGAAATGCAGACTCATAACTCAGTGGGTATTTTCCCTGAACTAGGACTGCAGATTTGAGTTCCCATAACTGTACAGGCCCAAACATTTTTTGGTCACTGCTTGCTATTTAAATAGGCATGGGCCCAAACACCTTTCCCCACAGAACTTTCAATGTAGGATGTGAGGATGATTCACCATCTAACCCAGTGCACAGATTTGTATCCAAATTCCGGTCTCAAAGGGGCGAGCCCAACCCCACCTCTACTCCCAATTCCCTCAGCTTTGAGGGGTTTGTAAACCGCATCTGATTTGAATTAGCCACTGTTGTTTAATCTTTTAGGGGTACCTTGGGTTAGGGATGCACTGAGTCTTGCCTAGGTTCCTCTTTTTATAACTGTTAAACAAAAATGTGCTGCTTTGCCACAGAAATATATTCTGGACCTTCACTTAAAAAAAAAAAAAAAAAAAAAAGCAGCTCTCGCTGCTCAGAAACGAACACTTAAAAAAATGAATGGCATGTAAACTGATGCTGCGAGGTCTTCCTGACCCTGCAGACAGCCAGCAACAATAAGCAGCAGAGTACATGATATGCATTCTACTTCAAGACAATTAGGGTTAGGAATGTAAAATCCCAATTAATCAGTTAACTGGTTAAATGCTAGATTAACCCAGTATTTAACTGGTTAACCGACTAAGCAGAATCCCGGACGGAGGACTGCTCCAGCTCCTAGCCCCACACAGGAATGTCTGCTGGCTCCCGCTCCCAGGACTACACAGGGCTGGATGCCAGTGTCAGCTCCTAGCCCAAACTACACGGGGCAAGCTGCCGGCTGGTGGCCTAGGGCAGAGCTATGCCTCTGCCAGGCTGTGGGCGGGGGTGCTGCTCCCAGTGAAATGGTTCACCATTACCCAGTAAGCATGACCTGGTAAGGGTGATGCTTAATGGGAGACGGGTTACCCATTCACATCCCTAATTAGGATGCTCAAAGCATTGTAACCCAGCTGGTAAACTGTCGATATTTTTGTAAGGGTTTCAATTATGCTCGCTCATGCAAAAATGCAGGCTATTTATCAAAACAGAAGGTGAATGGCTAAGGAACCTATGTTCAGAAGAACTTACCACTCCGGCCTGAACTGGTAACATTACATTCTGGCCTGTGACTCAGCCTGCCCGTTTCTGATCTTGGCAGAGAAGAACATGGTCCGTATGGGATAGTGGGTTAAAACGGAAGCATTTGACAGCTCACATTTTTCACAAAAATGGAATGAGCTGAATCTGCTAATTTTTCCACTGGTGGTAACTGGTGAAAACTAGGGCAAATAGTGAACATTTTCTACATTGCTTGGAAGAGCAAGGGCCCGTTGCCAGGCAGAGACATAACACGAACAAATATAATTTTTATTCCTACAGAATAATTGCTTGCAATCTCTATAGCTTCTTTAACCAAGCTAAGCCTCTAATGACAATAATAATGCTGTGTGCCTCTGAGCTTAAAGCATTTTCCACTTAAAGTATCCACTGAGCTTAAAGCATTTTCCTTGACTTTATTTGAAGCCTCATAACATCCTTCTGAAGCAGGTAAGTGCTGTTCTCCTCTTTTTACATAAAGGTGAGTTATGGCAAAGAGATGATTAGGGGGTTGCCTAAGGTCATTCAGTGGCAGCTCCAAGAACAAGACCCAAGAGTCTTGACTTCTAGTCCCCTCTTCTAGCTACCAAACAGTGCACCCACCTACACATCCCTAAAAATAGTACAGGCAGTCCCCGAGTTACGTGGATCCGACTTATGTCGGATCCACAGTTACGAACAGGGTTTTTCTCACCCCGGAGGATGGGAGCGGCAGGACGCCCAGATGCGCCGCGGTCCCACCGCCCGTGTCCTCCGGGGCGAGAAAAGCTGCTCCGCGTCTCCCTGGTCTGCTGGGGGGGGAGCCCCCCCCAGCAGACCAGGGAGACGCTGAGCAAAGCCGCTGAGCAAAGCCGCGGAGCACACGGGCAGCGGGACAGCCCAGACGCGCCGCGGCTGTCCCGCTGCCGGCATCCTCCGAGGCTTTGCTCCCCATCTCCCTGGTTTGCTGTGTAAATGTACCCTTAGAGACCAACTCTATCTATCTATCTATCTATCTTTCTATCTATCTATCTATCTATCTATCTATTTATCTATCTATCTATCTATCTATCTATCTATCTATCTATCATCAGCTTTTGTAGACAAAACCAACTCATCTGAGGAAGTGGGTTTTACCATGAAAGCTTATGATACTATTTCGGGACTACTAATTGTTTTGCTAGATAATGTCATAGGGGTGTGAAAAAGCCATCAGCTGAGTGGTGTAAGTCACATGGACCTTTGTGCTGTCCACACAAGCGCTAAGTTGGCAGGAAACATAACTTCTGAGGGGAGAGTGCCCTCCTGTTAGCATAGCATGTCTTCACCAACCACACCACAGCAGTGCAGCTGCACCCATGTAGCATGGCAGTGTAGACTTGCCCTAAGTCCCCATGTAGACGGCATTGGGTCAGTGGGGAAAATACTGCCATTGAACTAGCTACTGACTCTCTTCGAGGTGGATTATCTGTGCATTACACTGAAGCGCTGCAGCTGTGCCACTGTAGTGTTTTAAGTGAATACAAGCCCTCAGTTTATATGGCAATTCCTACATTCATACCCTCCCACATGACACATTGGAAGCCACATGGTACGAGTCATTTAAAAGCAGATCAGACCAAATGCTAAAGAATACGCAGTGGGGAGAGACCCTACATGGCAGGTACCGGAGATGGACTCTAATCAGGCCCTGCCTGTTTTTTCTTCTCTAATTCTATGATTCAGTATTTTCCACTGAACTTACACATGACTGACAAGTACCCATCTATGGCACTAGCTGAATGCACAGGAAACATTTCTTGACTGGGATGTGCAAATCTGGGAATTCCTGCTGCACCAGGGTGTGATTATGTTCCCACTTACATCTCTATAATTTAAAGATACTTTTGTGGATCTCACCGCTGCAGCGACAAAGTACACTCAGCTGCAGCAGACTCAGCTGTGCTTGTCATGGGTCTGGGTTTGTCCAGAACAGAAAACACACTGCGCTCCATTGGAGAACTCTGACAAGACAAAACTCTGGCTAGTAACGGTGTAGGGGGAAGTCCCTGAGGAGCACAGTCATTCAATGCGCACAGGCAGCCCTCCCCAGGCATGCCCCCATGGGACTCTCAGGAAGAGTCAAGCAGATTATCCCTGTGTTCTGTGAGTGATGGAGGGGGAAGAGAAAGAGCTTCCATGACCCCTTGGTGGTTTGCTACTCTGTGTCAGCTACTACTATTAGCCCTGACAAATTCACAACACCTAACACGTTACTGTCATAGCATTTATCTATCAAGAAGGTTGTGTGAGACTTCACATGAAAGTTTATATGCCACTGGTCTTCATCAACATCTCTTGACATGCTTACAAATAATATGTTAGAAGTTGCATGTACACACTAAAAGTACGTTTGAACTATATAAGCAGGAAGGAGCTGATAAACAAGTTTCTCCCAGACAAAAGAATATGAATCTACCTAGTCTTGGATGAAATTTAAACAGGATGAGCCAAACCCAACAAGAGGTACATTTGCATATGTGACACAGAAGAAGACCAAGTTCACTAGAGGATGGGAAAGCTGCAGCATAAGAATCAAGGGAGAAGGATCTTACCTGGAGGTACGCTTCAAAAAGAGGAAAAGAACCATTTCACTGTCTATCACTGAGAGGAAGCAAAAAGGATGGTGATTTTTGCATTAATAAAAGTTGGAGCCTGGCTCCCGGGGCAGGGCTAGTGACACTCAGAGGTTGCTTTAGGTGAGCAACTTTTTTAGGCAAGGATTGTTGCCCGTCACAGTTATGTTTCGTCTCTTGAAATTGTGCTTTAATTGTACCCACTTCTGTTTCCACCATCCTTACTCGGTATCAATTAAACCTGGGTTTCACAATAAACCTATGCTTGGTTTTATTAACAAACAGCACAAAGAAGAATTTATGAGTGAATCCCTTGCAGAACCACAGAGGCTGATGTGTACACTTTCTCCATGGAGACAGCAAGCTTGGTTATTTCTGTGAGGTCCAGAGGCAGGGGCTGGATGTTACAGGAAAACACTCTTTAGGAGGGCTCAGGCTGGGTGCACCTAAAGATGAATGGCAAGGAAAAAACAAAGGCTGGGAGAGCTTGTGAGGATACAGTTCGGGTGGCTCACAAAGTGGAGTGACAGGGAGTTGTCACCTCGTTTATCACCAGCAAGTCTCTCTCTGTCTGAGGCAGGGGTGAAGCAAACTGATTTATAATCCCTGAACATGTGGAAAAAATATCACACCTTCTTGTGGCCTCTTCTCCCTCCGGCGCATCAGCTCTCAAGCTCAGCTTTCCCCCTTCCATTCATACTAGGGATGGGCAACCACAAATAACGGGTGGGCTGCATGAGAGCCTCCCCCCCTTCACCTCAGTGGGTCACAGCAGCCCGCAACCCAGTGGGGCACCATCGGCAGCCCAGCAGGGCCCCTTTCTGCTCCCCCTCCCAACACACCTCTTGTGCACCAGTGCACCAGAGCCCTGCACTTACCAGCTCCTTCCCTCCCTCCCAGCACCTCTGGAGGAGTCACAAATTGCCTGATTCAACTCAGTTCCCACACCACCCCTCCCTCTCAGAGCTGGCATGCTGCGAATCAGCTGTTTGTGGCATTCCAGCTCCAGGAGGGAAGAGGAAGAGCAGAGACAGAGCACAGATCAGGTGATTCACAGCTCCTCTGAAGGTGCTCAGAGGGAGGGGGAGGCACAGAGGGTCCATGGGCCGCAGGTGGACCCCCAGTAGGCCACATGCAGCCCCTGGGCCAGAGACTGCCCGCCACTGATTTACACCAAATAACCACCTTAGCACAACCTCTGAGCTATCGTCCAAGGTGGACTGACTGGGTCAGTGGGACACCTTACCAGGCCAACTGAGTGACCCAAGACTCTCCCTCAAACAACAGCCACACCCAGCTGAAAGGAGCACCATTAATAATGAACTGAGCCTCCTCCCCCATCCCCCATAGCTATATAGTACATAACATTAACCAGCAGAACTCCACGCTGCTCCCTTCAAAGCCATTTCACTTTAGACTGCAGCAAAACAGATTTAATTTATTTGTTGCAGTCCACCCCTTTTGTTAAAAAATCACCTCTTTGCAGGCTGCTGAGCCTGTTATTAATATGCTTTCAGATATGTATATTTATTCCCTTAGACCAGCAATTCCATTAATCAGCTTCACCTGCATCCCAACCAAGCTGTCTTTCCTTGGTGTGCAGCAGGTACCAAGCAGGGATTTGCTAATGATTTTCCAGACAGTTTTATTGCAATGGACGTCATATCAAATGGCAGCATCAATCCTGCACTGCCAATTTAACAGTAGAAGGAACATGGAATCAAGTCTTTAGAAAAATTATAATAAAGGGGCAAATCCAGACTCATCTCCCTGTTAATCTATATCCACCCACCTAGGTGTTTATATGGCCTCTGTTATATCTGGTCCATGTCCTTCCCCAGTGGGAAGGCATGAGCTAAAAATAGTTCAGCACCAGTGTTCCCTGTAAGCTGTTTGGGAGGCCACCCAGGAGAGATTCAAATGCTGCCCAGCTGATTTTCAGCATGCCCACAGCCGCCTGCAGCTGGCAGGATGTGTTTCTATTGATGGTGCACACCCACACATGCCTTGGTGCATACAACAAAATTTATTATGCACGTGGATGGAAAAAATTAGAGGGCATATAGCTCAGCACTCACCCTAAGCATTGTGTTCAGAATGCTGTCAGTCTCCATGGGAGATGCAAAATGACCAGTGGAGGAGAGGGGACATTCTGATTGCTATGCAACCAGAAGGAAATCTCAGCTAAAAAAATACTGAATGCCAACCACCTCGCTAGTGACAATAAATGTGTCCTGGACTTAATGGTGGCACTGCTTCCTAAGTCCTTCCTATAACTCAGGAAAGCCATGCCCTCAATGTGACATGATGCGCTGCCAGCCAATAAGTGGACACTTTAAGATGTTGGTTTTAACCAAGCCCAAAGTGACTTGCACCTGCCCTCCTGAGAGACCACTCATGTAATAGGTGATCAGTCAGGTTACTACAGTTATTAATATTAGGGCAATATATGAGCACCAAGTGCCTAGTTAATATTTAATCTGTGACCTGTATTCTTAGGCTAAAGTTCCAGGCACCTTATGGTAAAATTTTCTAAGCTACCCAAGGGAACAGATTTAAACCCTCTATTGACATGAACATAAATGGGATTTGGCCACCCTAATACCTTGGGTGGATCTGAAAACCCCTCCCTGAAAAGCACAAATAAATACAAGTGTGGATGGAGGAATTAAAGCAGACAGGCCAAGTAACTTCGCCCAGGCTATGACCTGTAATAATTTTTGTTGCTCTTCTCGGGACCCTTTCCAGTTTCTCCACATCTTTCTTTAAATGTGGTGTCCAGAAGTGGACATACTACCCCAATCGAGGCTGATCAGCACAGAATGAATCTGCAGTACTCCTTCCCATTCTATATGTGTGAAACTGAAAAGTGGAGTACTCTGTATTTGTCCTTATTAAACTTCATCCTATTTACCTCAGACCATTTCTCCAGTTTGTCCAGATCATTTTGAATTATGACTCTAACCTCCAAAGCAGTTGCAACCCCTCCCAGCTTGGCATCATCTGAAAACTTAATAAGTGTACTCTCTATGCCAATATCTAAATAGTCTGTGATGTTATTGAGCAGAACCAATTCCAGAAAGGACCCCTGCAGTAACCCATTTGTAACCCCTTCCAGCATGACTGTGAACCATTGGTAACTACTCTCTGAGAATGGTTGTCCAGCCAGTTATGCACCTGTCTTATAGTAGCCCCATCTACATTGTATCTTCCTAGTTTATTGAGAAGAAGGTCATGTGAGACCGTATCAAATGCTTTACTAAAGTCTAGGTATACCACATCTACCACTTCTCCCTTATCCACAAGACTGGTTATCCTATCAAAGAAAGCTGTCAGATTGGTTTGACATGATTTGTTCTTTACAAATCCATGCTGGCTGTTATCTATCCCTTATTATCTTCCAGTTTTCAGTTGAATTCTTTAATTACTTGCTCCATTATCTTTCCCAGCACAGAAATTAAGCTGACTGGTCTGTAGTTTCCTGGGTTATTCTTATTTCCCTTTTTATGGATGGACACTATGGGTACATCTACACTGCAAGGCTATTTTGGGAATAAACGTCCATACAAGCCACCCAGTATTTTGAAATATTTTTCAAAATAACAGATGTGCTATTTCGCCATCCTGGAAAACCTTATTGCATGAGGGATAAGAGTTGGCTAGAAATTGTGCATTATTTCAAAATTTGGCGCTATGTAGACACACCAAATTTCAAAATAAGCTATTTTGAAATAGATTCGCAAATTGTGTATCTTATTTTGAGTTTTGGGTGCTGTGTAGACGCACCCTATATGTGCCCTTTTTTAGACCTCTAGAATCTCTTCCGACTGCCACAGCTTTTCAAAGATGACAGCTAAAGGCTCAGATACCTCCTCTATCAGCTCCTTGAGTATTCTAGGATGCATTCCATAAGGCCCTGGTGACTTGAAGACAACTAACTTTTCTAAGTAATTTTAACTTGTTCTTTTCCTATTTTAACTTCTAAACTCACCCCATTTCCACTAGCATTAACTATGTTAGGCATCCTGTCACCATCAATCTTCTTGGTGAAAACCAAAACAAAGTAGTCATTAAGCACTTCTGCCATTTCCAAGTTTTCTGTTATTGTTATTCCCTTTTTACTAAGCAGTGGGCCTACCCTGTCCTTGGTCTTTCGCTTGGCTTCCAATATATTTGTAGAATGTTTTCTTGTTACCTTTTACATCTCTAGCTAGATTCAGCTTGCTTTGTGCCTTTGCCTTTCTAATCTAGCTCATAAATACTTGCATGATTTGCTTATATTCATCCTTTGTAATTTGACCTAGTTTCCACTTTTTATATAACTCCTTGGATTTATAGATCATAGAATCATAGAATAATAGGACTGGAAGGGACCTCAAGAGGTCATCGAGTCCAGCCCCCCGCCCTCAAGGCAGGACCAAGCTCCGTCTACACCATCCCTGACAGATGTCTATCTAACCTGTTCTTAAATATCTCCAGAGAGGGAGATTCCACCACCTCCCTTGGCAATTTATTCCAATATTTGACCACCCTGACAGTTAGGAATTTTTTCCTAATGTCCAATCTAAACCTCCCCTGCTGCACTTTAAGCCCATTACTCCTTGTCCTGTCCTCAGAAACCAAGAGGAACAAATTTTCTCCTTCCTCCTTGTGACACCCTTTTAGATATTTGAAAACCGCTATCATGTCCCCCCTTAATCTTCTTTTTTCCAAACTAAACAAGCCCAGTTCATGAATCCTGGCTTCATAGGTCATGTTCTCTAAACCTTTAATCATTCTTGTCGCTCTTCTCTGTACCCTTTCCAATTTCTCCACATCTTTCTTGAAATGTGGCGCCCAGAACTGGACACAGTACTCCAGCTGAGGCCTAACTAGCGCAGAGTAGAGCGGCAGAATGACTTCACGAGTTTTGCTTACAACACACCTGTTGATACAACCTAGAATCATATTTGCTTTTTTTGCAACAGCATCACACTGTTGACTCATATTCAACTTGTGGTCCAGATCATGTAAGATTTCCTGGTTAAGCCAATGTGGTCTCTTGCCATACTTTCTATCTTTCCTACACAGTAGAACAGTTTGCTTTTGGGCCCTTTATAATGTCCCCCTTTGAAAAACTGCCAACTGTCTCAAGTTGTTTTTCCTCTTAGCCTTGCTTCCCATGAGACCTTACCTACCAGCTCTCTTAGTTTACTAAAGTCTAGTTGAGACTCGCTAAATCGAACTCAGAGGGTTCACTACTAGTACTCCTGCTTCTGCAAGGATTAAGGGAAGCAGATGGGAACACTGTGGGGATGGTGGGGAAGTGCAAAACAAGGTACATCGACTCCAGCTATGTAATTAGTATAGCTGGAACTGTGTATCTTGATTTGATGTACCCTATGGCTAAGTCTACACTGGCCCCTTTTCCGGAAGGGGCATGTAAATTTCACCAGTCGTCGTAGGGAAATCCGCGGGGGATTTAAATATCCCCCGCGGCATTTAAATAAAAATGTCCGCCGCTTTTTTCCGGCTTTTAAAAAAGCCGGAAAAGAGCGTCTAGACTGGCCCCGATCCTCCGGAAAAAGTGCCCTTTCCGGAGGGTCTTATTCCTACTTTAAAGTAGGAATAAGACCCTCCGGAAAAGGGCACTTTTTCCGGAGGATCGGGGCCAGTCTAGACGCTCTTTTCCGGCTTTTTTAAAAGCCGGAAAAAAGCGGCGGACATTTTTATTTAAATGCCGCGGGGGATATTTAAATCCCCCGCGGATTTCCCTACGACGACTGGTGAAATTTACATGCCCCTTCCGGAAAAGGGGCCAGTGTAGACGTAGCCTATGAGTGTAGACTTGGCCTAAGTCATTTGCCCAAGGTTATATAAGATGACTATGATAGAGCAGGGAACTGAACCCACTCTCCTAAGTCAAAAATTAGCACCATAAACCACTGAACCACCTTCAGGCCTTATTGTGAGACCACTAAGCAACCCCTGTCTGCATTTAGTGCTTCTAACAGTTCAATGTCAATCTGGCTAGCTATTGTCCCCAAGAACTGTAAGGTTCTGCAAATACAAGGCCAACTGAATGCATCAAGGTCTTCTAAGCAATGGCTCAAAATTCGTTTGAGCTCAACTTTTCAGAACATTATTCTCTTCTGAAATGTTTGTCAAACTCTGCCATTTGATCTGCAGGAATAGAAGAGGTAGTAGAAGAACAGTTGCTCAGACCTTTGCTTTCCACTGACATAACGGTAAAAGGATAAAAGAGAAATTATCACATGATGTGTTCAGCTAAGTGCATGAAAATCACATGCTAGGTTGATCGGTGTCTTGACAAAATAATTTTTGGTTATAAATTCAAGTACAATGGAACAACGGAATACCATTTTACTCTTGTGCACACCTCAAAAGATTTCAGATTCAACTCAGTGTCTTGAATTTTTAAATTCTCTCCTATTTTGTTTTATGTTTTCTTTTTCCTGAATTCATCTTTTGCTGGCTGGCCAGATTACTTGTTTTCCTCCAAAATGCATCTTCAGTGATAATGGCACTGACCTCTATAATATTTTAGTCAATGTCCTAGGACACTTACGTTGTTCAACTCCAAGTTTACAGGAGGAGACTTAGTAATAGAGATTGGTCCATGTTGCAACATGCAGGCTAACTTTTTGGAGCGTTTAAAAATGAAATCAGCACGTGGAAGGTAACAAGCTAATATTGGGGTTAAGGCACCAGTCTGGTACTCAGGAAAGCTCAGATCAATACCTGGCTCAAGCCCCACACAGGTGCCGGCTTCTTCTGGGCCTTAGGGGTGCTCAAACCCACACGTTGCCCCAGACCCTGCCCCCAATTGACTCCTTCCTCCCTCCTTCCCACTCTCACTCCACCTCTTTCCAACACCTTCGTTCAGCCTTGCCCTGCCTCTTCCTGCACTGTAAATATCCATTAAAAACGTTAACCGGTTCAACAATATAATTGTAATTGTTTAACCAGTTAAGCACGTGGGTGTGACCCAGCTAGCCCACTGCAGGTAGGGAGCACTGCTCCAGCTGGATGGGGTTGCACTTCACCATGGGAAGGGGACTGCTCTGGCCAGCAGGGGTCCCACTGGCCGGGCCGTAGCATGTGGCGGGCTGCTCCTCCTCCCTGGCCCTTCGGTTAACCAGTTACCAAGAAGCATGCTGGTAAGGCTAATGCTTACCAGGTAACTGGTTAACCCTTCACAGCTCTACTCTACACTGCCACAGATTTCATGGATGACCTTAGGAGAGCTGCTTCATTGGTCTCTGCCTCAAGTTCCCTATGTAAAGCAGGGACAATAAATACTTCCTTTGCTTGACTGTATGGTTTAAACTGAGCTTTTTGTAGCAACGACTTTAACAACTACATGTATGTACAGATTCAAGCACAGTGGGGCCCCAGGCTCAATTGGGGCCTATAGGTGCCAATACAATAATAATACTTGGTGTAATACAATAATACTAGATATAATATAATAGTAATAATGTAATAATATAAGTGTAATACAATAATAATCATTTTAAACACCCCAAAGTTCCCAGCCTTCAAATCCAGGGATTTATTTGGGTTTCTTACAAAGACAATGTCCATTTGCAAATTGTGGATGCTCATCTGAGCTTGAATCAAAAACACCCACAAATTCAGGTGTGCTGGACTCTCTATATGCCCTGTTTTTGGTGTGAATTGCATGCCAGGAAGCTGGACCTGTCTGATAAAAAAATAAATATTGTGATGCCCTTGATGCAGAAAATTGTTCTGTGTCATCAGATCAAACACTGCTGTTTGAGGGAATTATAGCTGGACGTGCTTGTCTGCAATTAAAGCTGAATGCAAACTGACCTGGCAGAGCGCCAGAATCTCATGGCTTCCCACCAAGAGTAAGCTGACCTGATCAGTCTCAGCTATATAATAAATGTTACTCCTGGTCTGCCACCACTCTTCTCTCTGATTTGTCACAAATTATGCCCCCTCCAGCAATGAATTACCTTCAGATTTCGTGCAGAGCCAGTCTAATAACTGGAACAGGGGGCCTTTGAAATAGCTTGCTCTGTGTAGCATATGCATTGGCTGTGAAGGCTCTAAAACACTGCAGATTTACAAACTTGAGCTGGTGTCAGATGTTCCCTGCATGTATTTCCAAGGGTGTGAAGCAAATAATTTAACTGGAGCCTCTTTATGCCAAAGCAAAACTTACCTCAGTTTTTCCTTTACTCTGACAGGACCTCCTGGTGTCTTCATCTGAGCCCCATTCTGTTGCCTGGGAAACCAAAACGTACAAGTCACATGATAATAGTGTGAACTATTGCTTCTTGGCTAACCCACATCTGGAGACTCAAAGAAACAAGAGCAAGCATCTCAAGTCAATTTATGCAGTGCAATTTACAGCAGGCATCGGGATAGTAAACACAATGTCATATACATCATTCTTGTTGTGCTCACAGTGCAAACAAATGATAAATAGATGAACCGTCCAGAGGGTGAGGCAACTAACATGTTAACAGAGAACAGCTTTTAATTTGCATGTAAATACAACATCTGATTATAATTCAAGTGGAAGGGTGCAATGCATAAGCCCCATACTCCAGGACTTTGCCCTTTTTAAAGGTGCAGGACAGTGTGAAAGCACCAGCTTTGAGCACCAGTGTGGAACAAACAAAATTCTTTACAGCAAAATCAGAGGTATTCAACAATAGTTTTGCACAAATTTTTAGCGTTCTTAAAAGCAACCCAGAGATAATCACCCTATTACTGACACATTGTGTTAGTCACACTGCAAAATCAGTTGGATAAGATGAGAAATGGAGGTTCACAGGAACACCTTTGTGAGGAGTATGGGGGACCAGACCTCAAAGTGATGTACATTACAGCTAAAGAAATGTGGAATGTTTGGTTACATCCTGACCTGATGTAAAATGGCTATGGTCACGGTTTAAAGTTAGCCAGAGCTGTCCAGAGCAGAGCATCGATGAATATTTTTCAACCCAGGATTGAAGTCCTGGGTGTGTATGAAGCATGGGCTCTCTGGGAAATGCTATAAGACCATGGTGTCCAGCACACTAGCCACTAACCACACATGGCTATTTGGCTGGTTGTGTGTGGCTAGTTCGCTATAGCAGTAGCCACTTTAGTGGCTAGTGCTTTGGAGCTGGTTGGACACCATGGCTATAGGACAACTTAAGCCCTGGCTATGCTGCATTGCCAACAGTGGAGCGATGCTGATTTGCACCATCTGAGGACCTGACCCATCATGAATGCTTTGATAAAAGAGAGCCAGATCCCAGAAATCCTACATCAGATACAGGGCAACTTCCAGCTTAAATAAAAAACCAGCAATACATCCAGGCTTTTACCCCCTTCTCAGTTTTCCCCCTTTTAAGCACTTTAAAAAAATAATAATAAATTAAAGCAAAATACCACAGAACACAATAAAACCCTAGCAAAAAATAAGAACGGGGTTTGTAAAAAAATTTTGAAAATGCATCATGGAAACCAAGAGGTCCAGAAGAGGTTGGAAGAGCTAACTCAGACCACACAGGTGAGGCAGAAGTGGAGATGCAGATCAGCTGTCAAGAGCAAACAGGATAAATCCCATTTTTATCAAAAGTGGGGTACAGAGGAATGTGCAGCGGGGGGCAGGAGTAAGAGGGACAAGCAATGGCGCCAGTCCCATGCTGGGGGGAGACTGAGCACAGGCAGAGGACAGGTAGGTTCAAGTAAATGACACACCAACCCCAGTCCCATATTCTGTGCTCTTTTCCCTTTAGGAAATATGGTCACCCTACTCCTAAGCCATGTTTTTGGTGCTGGGTTCTTTTGTGGACAACCTTGTACTCCCACATCCCCTGATGAGGCTGCTGCTAACACAAGCCCTTGCTGATAAAGAACGAATTATAGGAACATGTTGCCAGTGACTGCACCATTCATTAATTCAAGTTTCATTAGAGTCAAGAGGATAATGAAGCACTAAAGGCACATTTTATTAGAGCAGAATACAAACCTCGGGTGAGCTCTAAGGCCCAGGCTTGAAGGCTGAGTGACTCCAATGACCCCCATGACTCAAAGAGAACATTTAAAGACCAGCAAAGGGGGGACCTGGAACATCTCATCCCTTATAAAAATATAGCTGCAAAACCAAAACGCTAATTTATATTTAAAAAAACAGTAGTTGTAAATCATATGCCGGGGACTGTCCCAAAGCCAACTGAGGCCTGGCCATTCATTTCAATGGGCTTTCTCGGGATCCACAAAAGGGCAGGCTTTTGAGCTCAAACTTTTCATCATCTCACCTGGCCTTTCAGATTCCATCTGCTCTGTTTAAATCCCTCTGACAGCCAGTCTCTCCACCAGGTGCCCCCATTTTCAGCTCCACAACCACTCCAGAGTTGTTGTTTTTTTTCTTTCATTTCTGCGCTTGCCCCTATCGAAGCCTCCCTGAAAACTAACAGCGCTCCCTTCTACTTTCCTTCCAAGCATCTCCTTCCCAGAAGTGCCTTATGAAACCTTCCTCCTCCCCATTCAACACTTCTGCTTCAGCCAACTTTATCTCCCAGTACCTTTCAGAATCTCTTCAGTCAATCTTTCCAAGGAGACATATGTATTCTGAGGCACACTGAGCACATGTCTGGCTGAGTCTTTCTGTGTATTTCTCATGGGTGCTGATACTTACATAACCAGCACAGTACCAAACTCGGGAGAGGGGGGGACAGTCAGGCACCCTTGCACTCATTTCACTACCTGATCACAAGGCAGGTGTCCCGCCCAGTCATCACACCTTTTCTTAGCCTTAAGTAAACAAAACAAAAAAACAAAAAAAAAAGGTATTTCTGTTTGATTCTCAAAGCTGTCTCTGCACATTTAGCTGCACTGCAAAGTAACTAAGTAACAGGCTACTACCCACCAGGCTGGAGATCATCTTGAATCCTTCACTCATTTTCTCAGCTGTCTCAGCCATTTAAGTTTCACCAGAATATATGGGGCTATTTCTGTACCTCCCGACATACATGTCAATCAGGAAAAGAACGGCAGATGCCTATGGAATGAGATGGTGAGACACCAAGAAAACAAAGCCTGGGTGGCTGGATGACGGAAGATGGTAGGAGCATGCAGAACAGGAAAACAGAGATTGTGAAGGTTCTTCCAGTTGCTCTCCCCATCTTCCACGTGCTTCTGTGAGCCAGCAATATTGAGCAGTTTGAGTGTAGATTTATGGGAGGCACCAGTACCCCCCTCCTGGAGCATTCCACCTCCTCTCAGACCTCCTACTTGGAAGGCTTCCAGCCACCTCACCCTTCCCTCTTCCTATTTCCAAACATGTATGGGATTTCTTATTGTCAATGTTTCTGGAAACTTTGGGGCCCTCATATGAACCCATGCGATCCATGTGCAGCATGAAGCAAGCTCAGATTCTTGTACTATAAGAATCTGAATAACTAACCCAAGCATACTACCACGACATAAAATGATGGGCACAAAAACATGCACAGAATGGCCCACCCATCTGTGCAGGCTGGCACTAAAAATGCTGGTAACAGTATTGGAGGATGGATGATGCCATTTAATGTGCTCTTCATTCATAAAATTGACAGGTGCATCTGCTTCCCCTCTCGTCCACCTCTGTTATTTGTTACTTTCAACACACAATTCTTCTCCAAAAAACCTTCTGCTGAAACTTTGTGGAGCCACGTAAGGGAGAAGAATGAATTATCTGAGCTGAAGAGATCACGTTTACATCATCTCAGATACATGATGCAACAGTGGCTGAAAAACATCCTAAGTACCACACAAATAGGGCACAGATGCAAATCTCACCTTTTGTTAAGGTTCACAGATATTCGGATTTAGAGTTTGATTGTGTTCTTTTTAACAAGTTGTGGAGGGCAGTTGTAAAGTTTTCATCCAGTTCAAAACATATTTATGCTGACAAATTATTGCATCTGAAAACTCTATCCTATCTTGTGCTTTCAAACTCTCTCTCACTCAGGGCACACTTCCCAGTTACTCAATTACCAACAGGTGCCACAGCGAGTCTCCTCCCCTATGTCACTACAAAATCCTAGGGATCTATGTCATTCATGGATGTCTTCAGACTCTGATGCAACTCTCTCACTAACTATGGTGGGCTGGATTTGTCTTTCGCCCAGTAACACTGATTTGCAATCTATAATTAATTTGAGACTGCATTTTAATGTAGTAGATTAAGCTCACAATAATCCTTCTATTATACTTGGAATACAAAGATACATTTTTGTCCAGAATGAAGGTATCATTTCAAAAATGGAAAGCAAAGACTATAAAAAATAAGTTACACTGCATATGTATTTGGTAAATGAAACCCATTTTTAATTTCTAAAGTAGCTCATTACAAACCCACCCATCTGTTACCATCCTCACTTTCATTAAATACACGTTCCATCCAAGCTGCTGACAGCCTTTTGTGCCGTCAAAATAGATAGGCTTAGAATCATGCTGTTCGCTTCTCTTTTCATTAAGATCTTTTGTTTTTACATTTGACGTTATTTATATCTGAAGGTGGTTGGAATGCACATATTGCAAACACAGGGTCTAGTTCTGTAAGGTGCCAAGCACCTCCTTGAAGAGCTTCAGCGCCCTCAACTCCTACAGATGTCTATGGGAATAGAAGGAGCTGAGAATGTTGCCAGATCAGGTCTACAGGGACTGCTAATGGCATGGCCTCAGCTCTCCCATCAATGTACAGGGATACACAGAAGAGGCTTCTTCCATCTGCCCAGGATAGTACCCTGCGCGGAGACAGCCAATAATCCTACAGGGCTGGTATTTTCAGTTAAAATACTCTTCCGACAAGAAACACACTTGTTTCCAATACTCCTTATTCCAGCACAAACCTCTGGGTTTCTTGTCATTTATATTAGTAAACCTCTGTGTTGAATGAATGTGGGGAAAGCTCTCAAGTGGTCCTGACAGCAGTAAGCTAGAGGGTGTTCAATACTTCACGGGCACAATTAAGCAAAGCATTTAAGTATCAACTTAACTTTAAGCATGTTTAAATCCACCTCTGTTCAGCAAAGCATTTCAACATGCGCTTAAGTCTGTTGACTTCAACAGAACGAAGTCACTTGTTTGAGTGCCTGGCTACACAAGGATGGGCTTTCGCATGTGCCTAATATTCATCACATGCTTAAGTTCTTTGCTGCATTGGGGTCATGATCAAGCCCTTTAGGCAAAATGTTACTCACAAAAGCCAGCATATTTCTGCTACAAACTGCCACCATAAACCTCTTCATCCATTTAATGACAGTCAGGAAAATGTCAGTTCCATAAACTGAAACATACAGATTATTGTTGATGCAGACAAACTACTTTATAAGGCCATTTCTATGTTCACAACTATTTGGCAATCTCCACAAAGTCCACACCATCAGTGGCAATGTTTACCTACTCTTTATGGGAAAATCCCATAGAGTTTATAAGGAAATGATAACTTTTCTATAAGCATTACACATTATTGAATTTAAAAGAAACCATTTCTGCTAGATGATTCTATAGTTTGGACGAAGAAAACTCTTAAGAACAGATCTCGTTTCACTCTATATAAAGTGTTCTAAAAAAACCTATTCCATTTCTACATAGATTCACTGATTTCACCCTCACTAAATTCTACAGAACTTACCATAAAGGCTTTGGTTTTTGCCTCCTAAGTACCAGGGACATTTCCATTTTCTATAAACAATAATTTATCGAAATCTAACTTTATATAGAACTGAAGCTCAGTGCTCTAAAAGACACTTGTGAAATTCCACAGCAGTTAAATTTATTAAAACTGTGATACACACAGCTGATAATGAGATAAATGATAGAGTTTAAAGAGAACACAATGTCAGTAAACAGACACGCTACGTATTGCACCGGGCAAATTACAGAACACTGCTGCAGATTGACACCTATGAGACATGGTCATAAAATTTATCAAATTAGTTTATGATGGGAGCAGAAGTGGGGAGAGGAGAATTTAACTGCAGCTTATCAGATTACTGATTTCCCTTCGATGATCTCTAAATCCTTAGGATGCGATAAAGTGCAAGTTGCACGTTTCGTTTTCAACCCAAAGCAACCGCACTGCAAATCAGCACAAGCCAGGAGGACAAACTGGCTCTACCTTAAGTGGTGCAGAAGTTGAACTTTATAATTTAACATTTAGGAGACAGGAGGGATACATGCTGGAAAAAAAAAATCAAACAGGCCCAACTCATAATTTTCCTGTATTCGCAAGTAATATACTTTTCACAAGTGCAAATCGGTGTATAGGACTATGGGTTATAGTATATCAAGCCCACTGATTACAACTAAAAATGACCTGTTTTAACAGTGTGCCAGATTCTGCTCTGACACTAATCTTAGACTTCGGTAACTCCTTATTTACACCAGTGTAAGATCAGAATCTGACATCAAAGGAAGGCATACACCAGCCAAAGGATGAAAGTTCTCATTTAGGGCTTGCTCTGGGTCTGTAGATGTAGTGAGGCTGAACAACTTAGCTCATAAAGAGTTTTATCAAAGTCCTTGTACACTGAGAAATGGTTAGCCCCAGGTTAGCTGCTGTACAAAAGTTGTACAAATCAGCTACATCTGTTCATCCTAAATAAGCCAACAGGGGCAAAGCAAGACTGATCAGACCCTCAAATTAACTCTTTCCTCCTCTCCAGGGCTATTTCTACACTGGCAGATTGTTGTGCCAGAAGTATGCAAATGAGGCTAAGCGTGGAATATTGCCGAGCCTTATTTGCATACCTAATGAGACACCATTTTTGCGGAAAAGGCTCTTGCACTAGAAGGAGCTGTCTACACTGCCTCTTCTTGCGTAAGAAAAACCCTCTTGTGCAATGCCATTATTCCTGAAAATAATCAGTGTAGCGGCATTGTGCAATATGAGGGATAAGGGATCTTTCGGAAAAGGCTTTATTTTCCGAAAGGTCCGCGTCTAGACTGGCACTTTTTTCCGGCTAAGCTCCGAGCCGGGAAAAAGTGGCAGCCATTTTTATGCTAATGAAGCGGGGGGGGATTTAAATCCCCGCTTCATTTGCAATTGCGATATGTCTAATTTGCATCCCTTTTACGGAAAAGGGATGCAGTCTAGACACAGCCATGGTGAGAGACAAACCTCTGATACAAAGTGCTTCAGATCTAAATAGGCAAATGGTGAGAGGAAACACAGAGGCCCAGGGGCACAGCTAAGGACAGAGCCAGCTGCCTTGATTCCCAGTGCGCTGCCAGGTCCACAAAACCACACTATCTCCCCAGTTTATTTTTGTATAGCATTCTTCAGAAGAGTAACATCACAAAACGCTTCTCAACCGCCGGGTCAACGCTATCTGGAATGAAGAAGCAGCACTGGGATGGGAGGTAAGAACATGTTACACAAACACCTCTCCTGCATCATCTCTGCTGAGTGGCTCCCGCAAAAAAGACTGGATACAGGATGCACTGGTTCTATTCTTAGTTTGCTGCGTAATCTTAGGCAAGTCAATCACCTCTGGCTTTGTTTGCCCCTGTGAAACTGGCATTACAGTTCTGGAGCAATAAACTTTCATTTGCCCTGCAGGGGATTCCATTGAATAACTCCAGGTTCCTGTAAATCAGACACTCCTCCTTCCTGTACTGTTGGGTAGGAATTTACAGCTTCAGACTCTACATTTGCTTATCTCAAAGGGGTATTGTGTGAGGCTTAATAGACCACAGTTTCTAAAGCACTCTACAATGAAAAGCACTGTACAAGTATTACAAAGTATTATTATTAAAGATTATTGTCTAAAGCTTTACTAAAGAGCATTTGATACCAAGTACACATTTATTTCCAGCCCTCTAGAACTAAAATGGTATAAAACTAGATTAAAAATGTTTTAGTAAAGTAAGTGATAAAGATAATCACAGCCGGGGTTACAAACGCATTCTCTATTTCAGCTCTTTGTTGTTTTTAAGGTGATAGACACAAAGAATTTTAAAAAATGAAATAAAAATCACAGTTTATAATAAACTGACCAATTCATCCTTAAAGAGACACAATTAACTTTAAATCTGTAACAAACACATTTCTTTACTAATTGGTCAAATCTTGCCCTCAGTAATTTGGTGTACATGCAATCTAACCAAACTGAGAGCTGAATTTGAGCCCTTAAACTTAGATGGTTGAAACTGGAAGTATTTTTCACTTTCCAATTAATTGTTCGCTAATTATGTTTTTATTTTCTTGCCCTGCACAAAAGAACAGTCAATAGCATTCATATCATTTTGTTTCTAAATCACTGCTCAACACTGCAATATTTGGTTGCAAATGCTGCAGGAGAACAGTTTTGTATAAAAACAATGGCATCGATTGGCAGTTAGAATAAGTATTTCTATTGGTTGTAAAGCTTCTGAGGGGTAGCCAAGTTAGTCTGTAACAGGAAAAACTTAAAAAAAACAACCAATGGTCTGGTAGCACTTTAAAGACTAACAAAAACAGGTAGCTGGTATCATGAGCTTTTGTGGGCAAAACCCACTTCTTCAGATGACCGGAGCGTTGGAAGTCCAGATTCAAGAATAAATAAGGGAAGGAGAGAGGGGCGGGAGAAAGGAAAAAAATCGAAGGGGAGGATGAAAAAAAGACAGAGAGTAGATAAGCTTCAGAGGGATAGCCGAGTGAGTCTGTTATCCCTCTGAAGCTTATCTACTCACTATCTTTTTTTCCCCTCCCCTTCAATTTTTTTCCCTTATCTCCTTGCCCCCCCTTCCCTTATTTATTCTTGGATCTGGACTTCCAACACTCCCGTCATCTGAAGAAGTGGGCTTTGCCCACGAAAGCTCATGATACCATCTACCTGTTTTGTTGTTAGTCTTTAAAGTGCTACTAAATTATTTGTTGTTTTTTATTGGTTGCAAGTTGGTAAAAGTACATTTTTACAAAGTCAAAAGTTTGGTCCAAATGCATGTTGATGGTATTCCTTCCCTAAGAGTTAAAGCTGTGTGGGAAACAATTTTCCTGATCTGTCAAAATTTTCAAGGCTTCAAAAATTTTCTTGATCTATATCAGGGCCAATATATATATATCTCCTAAGAGACTGCCTTAACCACCTGACTACTAGCTATTCTGGGGTGGATTAAATATTCCTTGGGAAAGAGATTCAAATTGGGTCTCTCACATCCCAAGTGAAGGCTCTCACTACTGGACCATTGAAAGTTTCACTTTTACTTGGTCTCTCTGACCCCACGACTATATAAGGATTTATACAAAAAGGGATAGCCGAAATAAGAGAGACTGAGGGAACCCCATCCCAGAACATCCATTGGCCTGGCAGATATGCTATTTTGTTACAGTATTGCCTGTGATTGAGAGACTAAAAGCATACAGGAGCCATGACAAGATAATTAGCAAAGTGGGCAGTTAACCTCTATAATAAAATTGGTCTCCTGTCATATCCAATATATTTTGTAAATTATAGCAACAAACATTGGCAAAGGGAGAGGCAATTATGAAAACACAAGATTATATGATAAATCAATAAAATGATTATATAAAGGAGGTTAAAATGTACTCAGACAAAAAAAAGAAAGATGCCTCTTTAATATGTTACACATAAGTCAATCGTATGCTATAGCTGAACACTCGTTTATTTTAGGATGGTTTTAATCAATCATTAGAGACACCTGATATTTTTGTAGCACATAATACACTTTCTTCATACCATCAGCTCTGTTTGTTTTCCAAAGGCCAGTTTCTACATTTCCTTTCTCACAGATATAATACATCTGAGGAAGTTGGTTTTACCCACGAAAGCTTATGCCCAAATAAATCTGTTAGTTTTTAAAATGCCACAGGCTCCTCATTGCTTTTGCAGGTATAGTTAGGTATTCTTTAGGGTTGAGTCTACCACAGCAATACCTGCATTTTAGCAGCATAGAGCAATTCCCCTTTCCAAGTTAATGTATCCCCAAAAGATGTCCATCTCCACCTTTTTTGGTTCTTTAGTAGAGCCACCATTCAGAAATAAATGCCTCCCTCCCATTCGTGGGCTCCCCTGACGGATGTGACAGGACTCCTAAATAGCTTCCCTTTAGTGTTCTGCATAATGATCTCTGCAGTAGAAGGTTCAAAACCCCTTCAAATGGACCGACCCATATTCAGTACAAAATCAATTTACCATGGCTGCAGTCCCCTTTGTTTTTCTGCATCAAGCAAGGAGATTTTATTCACCTTCATTTTTCTGCTCCGGGTTTCCTCTCCATTGTGCTTGCCTTTGAAGCGTACTGCTGGGTAGAGATGTTAAGACGTCTCTGCCACTATACAAGCTGGGTTTTTTCTTCCTGCTACCCAGATAGCCCAGGTGGATACAGCACAGTTAACTGATAGACTTTGTGCAGCCAATTTAAATGGCTTTCATGTCCAGCTATGAAAGGGGTTCTTCCTCAATGCTTCAAATAAAAAAATGTAATCAAAGTATATGAGAAATCACCACCCATTATTAGCTTCCTAGACACGGAAGTGGGGAGCCATGTATTCCATATTCCACTTTGGGTTGTAGCAAGGAATAATCCCTTTAAGCCTTTGTTTGTTTTGGGAAATAACAGAATTAAGCTTGGGGAAACTGCCCAGCGAGAACACAATTCTCTCAACAATTAGGATGAGATTAATGAATCAAAATCAGAGCATTCGGCCATTTTAAAGAGACTAATGAAGAACTCAAGATGACATTTTCACTGTTCTGTGTTCTTTGTTTTTCTTCAGGGAAATCACATTTATTGCATCAATGGGGCCTAATACTCTCTCAGATGACAAATACCACAATATAGTCTCATTAAAATCGTATAAGAAGTACAACATGGGCTTAGTCCTGTCCCAGCTCTTAAAAAAAGAAGAAGAAGAAAAAGAAGGCGGCAATTAAACAAATACAGGCAGTCCCCGGGTTACGTGGATCCGACTTACGTCGGATCCCTACTTAAGAACAGGGTGAGGGAACCCCGAATTAGCTGCACCCCCTCCCCAGCAGACCTCCGAGACGCGCCGGGCTCCCGCCTCCAGCATCCTCCGCGGCGAGAAAAGCCGCTCCGCATCTCCCTGGTCTGCTGGGGGCGCTCCCCAGCAGACCAGGGAGACGCGGAGCAAAGCCGTGGAGGACGTGGGTGGCGGGACTGCTGAGACGCGCTGCGGTCCCGCCACCCCCGTCCTCCGTGGCGAGAAAAGCCTGGTCTGCTAGGGGGGAGGGCGCAGCTAGTGCGCCCCCCCCCTCCCGCCAGCAGACCAGGCTTTTCTCACCGCTGGTCAGTTTCAGCAGCGGCTGAATCAGGATGCCTGGGGTAGAGCAGCTGGGGGGCTGCCGGGTTGGTCCCACAGTGCCGAGGTGCGGCTCTGTGGGGACCTACCCGGCAGCGCCCCAGCTGCTCTGTCCCAGGCGTCCTGATTCAGCCGCTGTTGAAACTGATCAGCGGCTGATTCCAGGAAGCCCGGGGCAGAGCAGCTCTGCCTCCGGCTTCCTGTAGTCAGCCGCTGGTCAGTTTCAGCAGGAATTAGATATAACTTCAGGAGGAAAGGCAAGAATGGCACAACCCCCACAAGTACAAGTCTGCCCTCACTTCCAACCCAGTAAATTCACTTTGCTGAGATCAAAGTTTTGCCCTCTTTTAAAATATGTAAGGTTGGGGGAAAGGATTCAAACAGACGTCCTTAGAGACCATTATTATTATGATATGTAATTATGGTCATGCCTAGATCATGTACTGTACAAATGCAGAGCAAAAAGTCCCCAAGTGCTTCCAATCTAAGGAGAAAGTGGGAGACAACAAGTAGATTCAGCAAAGAGACAGCAGAGCACAAGATAACAACGAGATGATTGTGATCAGTGTAATAACTGGAGATCACTTATTCAAGTTTCTGTTTTGTCACAGAGCACATGGAACCCAAGCAGAAGCAATACAAGCTTCCCTAATGGTTCACAGACAACATGCTTCAATCCTGACTTAGAAGGACCACCCAGGGCAGCTGAAAGCAGTTCGTTGCTGGGGCCCATTCAATCGATGCCCTCCCAAATGGAAGTTGGATTGGTGGGTTTGGGGATGATGAACACAAGTCCACCAGAAAGCAGATTTAAATCACCCCTCGTTTCCCTTAAGTAACAAACACTAGCAATCAGTGGGGCATGACTTTCAGTTGCTGCCAATAAGGGATGGATTTAAATCAGCTGAACTAGTGATGTAGGGTTCATAAGGCATTACCAACCCCTGGAGCAATCCAGTCCCCCTCAGTATCTTTTTAATTTCACTGTCGATGCAGTTGTGCTACAGATCTACACTCTTGCAGCACCTTCCTCAGATCACCCAGCATCCAACTGCAGCTTCCTGCCTGCCCTACCTCAAGTCCAACTTCTCCCTCTGAAACTAACCTCCCACGCCTCTGTGTTTCATTAACACCAGGCCATCCAGGGTGTAGCCGCACCGGAACACTTTGCTAACAGGAGACAGCAGAACAAAATGTGCTAACTTCCCCAGGTCATGCTCCCATGTCCTATTCCAAACCCTGAAATCAATCTTCTGGAAAAAAAACCAAAAAACTGTAGATCCAGTCCTCCATGCTCCCTCCAAAAAGACTTATTTGCCTGTTTTCTCCTAGAGCCCTGCTCCATAAGATGCATCACCGCATGCAGTTACTTCCTTAATGGACACAAAAACATTATTAGGTCTAGTATGACCTTGCCTGAACTTCTCAGATGAAGATATAAAACTAGGGCTTGCTGCTTCATCACACCGACCAGCTGGCTGCTAGTTTGCTCAGTGTAGGGGGAAAAAAAGCATTGGATCTGAGTGAGGGAATCTGACACTTCTCCAAGAGAAACACTGGGAGCCAGCTTTGAGAGCAAATGATGGGATTTGTAGAAAGAGACCTTTAGGGAGGCTATAGAAAGCCCAGCATTTACTACTACAAGACAGAGACAGGCAAAAGTTTAATCAAAACAAGATTACCGCCTAAGGCTCCCATCCCACACTGCCAAAAATTCTGATGCCTCCCTCAAAATCCCATTTCACAATTCTTGCAGCAATAAAATCTTATCTGCCCCTCCACTGCAAGTAAGCCTCCTCCCCAAACTTCACTTAGCAGTTGCTCTATCTCCTTGCGAGAGTCTGTTGAAACAGACGCCTTCAGACTCCCTGCTTGGTCTGTCACAGTTTGCCTTGCTTCTGTCGCTTCCTCTCCAACACCAGACGTCAGCACCTGATGCTCCAGTGGTCTCTGCCAAGCTCTGTTCCAACAAGGAATGTATTTGCTCTTTCTACTGTAAAGAGGACTCTGTTCCTATATTTTTTATTCCTTGCCATCTCATCTCCTATTGTGCTTTTCACTTTCTGTTCTCTTTCTGTTCTCATCCCGCTATTTATCTTCCTTTTTTTCCACTCTTGAGTCCAACCCCTAGTTTCTCTCTGGCACCCGTCCCTCTCCCCTACCTACTGCTCAAAAACAATTAATTAAACCTATATTCAAGGTCAAACACTCTAATAACAAATATCAAGAGTATGTCCTTTAGGATGTAGCCTGATTCTCCATTGGTCTTAATATACCACATTGTTCCATCTCTCTCCTTTTGGGCCTGTGGAATGAAAAGTTCAATAGATACTACAAGCAAAGTACATCAGAATTGCTATTATTAATTAACATTTATATTGCAGAGGGTGACTAATTCAAGGGCCCATGGTGCTAGGCACTGCACAAGTATCTAAGAAACAACAACCCCTGTCACAAAGAGCTCACAGTCTGGAAGATTAGACACACACACAGATGAAAAGCTTGGCGGGGTGGGGGGTGGGGGCCGAGGAGTGAAAGATACCCACAGTAATTGGAGGTGTACAGCTCTTAGCCAATCAGGATCGTCAATCACAAGTTATTTCTTAGGAACACCTACAGCTTGCACACAGAGCTGCAGAGCCGGTGTGCATTTGAATCTTTTGGACTCGAACAAGACCTGTTGTCCTAAAACGGCTTTTTAAAATGCTAGCCCAGAACACCTCCTGGGGTTCAACTGGTGGCATGAACTCAAAGTTGTGGAGAAACCAGACCTAAACCGTCTTCAGACTCCTAAAGCAAGGCCTGAAAATAATCCCTGAACTGAGGGTGTCGTCCCTCTGAACGCCCTAATGATGGCATCTTCTCCCAATCAAGGCAGCTGTAAGTTAGAGCTAATCATGTTGGGGCTTGATCACTTTTTTCTCCTCTTCATACCTGGCTTATATGATGTGAGGGCTTTTTTGAGAGGGAGGAGTACTGAGCACAGAGAGCCCTTCCAACCAAAAGCTTTGTCATGTTATAAAAAATTTCAAGGTAGCGCTTCTCTAGCGTGCTGGGGTACAATCAATATTCCACACGTGTTATGGATTGGACCCCTCACTCCCAGGGGTTGCAGGCATAAGAGTATAATGGGTGGGAGTCAGGCACTGCCTTCCCAAACCGCCAACTTGGCCTCACCCAGACTCTGCCCCCAGAACACCTGTTGTAAGCATACTGGGGGCAGAGTGTGGCTGGCCCCAAGAAACTACCCTCTCCATGCTTGGGCTGCTTGGCTCCCCCCGTCCCACCTTCACCCACTGCCCATGCTCACTCCCCAGACTCTGGATGTGCCAGCAGAGCTATTCAGTCTGTGTCGCCTGATTTAGCGACTCTGCTGTACGGCTTCAGGCTGCGCTAATCCCATGGCAATTACTCATGCAAAACTGTTACATATCAACTAAACTCTGACCAATCAAAAAAAATCAGGGCCATTTTATCCTTGGGCTCACATGAAACATATTTACTGTAAAATATTTTTTTTACAAGAGCTCAATAGTTCTTTATTTTATAGGAAATACACAAGGTTGATTTTTAGGCCCGTTTCACTGGCACACAAATCAATGACTGGTCTTCTTACATTCTCACTGTAGATTACCCCAGGGCTACCAGGGGCATGATAGCTCTTATGCGATCAGCCAGTGCAAGGTATGTGAGCCATGTTTGTCTTATTCAAAACATATTTTGAGTTTAAAATGCAGATATTAATCTGTAGGTTCAACTTTAGAGCCTACATTCTATCTAGAGTGTTCTACAGTAACTCGGCCAAACACTGCATTTTTAACTGTAGCACTTCAGTACCGAACATAATCCTGACTCCTTCATTAAAGGTCACACAAGGAATGCTAGCAGAAGGGGAGTAAGCATGAAATACTTTTCAGCACTGTCAAGGGATTTTCAGCTCATTTCTGGCCAGGTTATAGGCACAAACATTTCATCTGCTTTCACAGAGCTTCTCATTACTGAGTCAAAACAAACAAAAAAGCCCTAAGCAAACAAACAAACTTCTGCTACTAGGTCAATTTCAGCTGAAGGTTGATTCTTCTCTCAGTAACACCAACCTAAATAAGGAGTAAGTCCCTAAAGACAATAGACGGATGTTGGTGCGAAGCAAGAGAAGAATCGTATCACAAGTATACGGCCTTCTTCTGGGCACCTTGGAATCAGAACTGTGGGAAGAGAAAAATGAGCTAAATAAAGCCAAAATATACTCCACATCCTTTTGCAGCAGAAGGAAACAGAAGCCATGCTGATTGTAAGAAATGAGAGGTGCTTTTTTTGGTCGGTGCAAAGCATGTTTAATAGCCCTGCCTGTAACTTGCAAGTAATAAGAACATTAGTCTTCATTCCCCACATATAAAACGCCTGACAGGGTTTTATCAAATAAAAAGCCAATATGCCACACTTATCAGTAAGTGACTTCAACAGCTCTTAAATTCTCAGTTTTTGACTCCCACTCTATAATGTTTGCTGACAAAGCCCTGCTGGTAGTTATTTTACTGTTTACATTACAAGGTGAGGGGTGGAGAATGGCACCTGAAAAGTTAGGTGGGATGAGGTTGACAATCAACTACTGACAAACATCACAGAGGCTGCACTTTACACACATGGAAATAAAAGGCTAGGCCCCCAGCTGATGCAAATCAACACAGGTTTGTTGACTTCAGTGGCAGCTTCACTGATCTATGCCAGATGGAGGTCCAAACAGTGTCAGCGAGTGAACCCCCAAACTTTTTCTCACTGTACCCTAATAGCGGACAGGAGTGACCTGAGGCCGGATGCGGCAGCTGGCGCCCCAGGTGGAAGGCACAATTGGCGCCCCCGCCTGTACGGCTGTCAATGGCCGTGATGTAATCACGGGGCACCCGGGCGCCCCATGACATCATCATCAGGCGCCCCGGCGCGTCATCATCGGGCGCCCGGGCCAGCAGCGCCCTAGACAACTGCCTAGTTTGCCTAGGCTCATGGGCCGTCCCTGATAGTGGACCATGAGAACAGTAGCATGGTTTTCGATGGCTGCATTTACACTACTGCAGGGATCCACGCTCTGAGATCGATTCACTGGGGGTTGATTTAGGAGGTCTAGTTAAGACCTGCCAAATCAACCATGGATCACTCTCCGGTCAACCCTCTTACTCTATCCCGGATGAGAAGAGTAAGAAAACTCGATGGGAGAATCTCTCCCATCAATAGTCCTCTCCATGGTGTAGATCATATGATAACAACTTAAAATATGTTGACTCCAGCTATGTTATTCATGTAGCTAAAGTTGCTATCTTAAGTCAACTTTCTGCAGTGGCGTAAATGTAGTCAATGAGGTGTCACACAGTGGTAAGCAATATAGTCCCAATACAGCAAACATTTAAGTATGCGCTGAAGTCCATACAAATTCAGCAAACTATGTCAGCATATTGTTAACTTTAAGCAAGTGCCAGGGGGATTTGAGCATCTTTTTAAAGATAAGCACATGCTTAAATGCTTTGTGGAAGACACATGGGCACCTGAAGCAAGGCCGTACCTTCGTAGGGAGTGTTTGGAGGAAGGCATCCTTAAAAGGAACTGCAGGCTCCAGACACACACTTTGACATTTCTCAGAGTACAAAGGATATTTTCCCCTATGCCCCAGATTTCAAGACTCCAGAAAATCTGTCAGCCTTTTGCATAAAATTGAAATTCAATTTAAGTACAAACTGAATTTGTTCTACAGAGGAGTGTATTCAGATGGAGGGTTTGATTTGGGTCCAGACTCCAGATAAAATACAAAACTGTAACAAGAAGAATCAGGGTTCTCCTCAGTATGCAACCTGCTATAACTGAAGTCACATATGATCTTGATGAAAACCAGATTTGCTCAAAAGCAGGTCCAAGATACTAACAAGATTCTTTACATCTTCGGCACACAGTACATCCATCACAAAAGCCATTTATTATGGAATGGCATTAGAACTCTGGCCTGAGAATAAGGAATTTTAGGTGTAGCTAGGGTAGGTGATTTAAGAATAGATTTAGATGTTAATCCGCTAATAAAAAATGTATCATTCTGATAAAATACGTGACATTCATAACTAAACTATAATCCACATAATAAGGTTTGCTTCTGCTGTACTATAACGATTTGATTATGTGTAAAAAATAGCAGGTTGTACCTGAAAAATAAGAAATAAATGTTTTATCTAGGTATTTAAACCACATCACTCACAGTGGTATCAGAGTATCTGAAACAGACAAGCTCCATACAAAACGCAATTAACCCAACTTAAAAAATATTTTCTTCTAGAAAAAGTTAAAATTGTTATTGAAAATTTTGAAACATGAAAAAGGTTCAAACAAATCACTACTTATCCAGAATTCATCTGTACTTTGTGTTGAATGACGAACTGGGAACTTGGACCAGATTCCAAAGGCTTACTAAAATTTGTGGACTTTGGAGAAAACATGGACCTGCTTTTGTGCAAATCTGGTTTTAAATCAACATCATAGACAATTGTAGTGCCTTATGGTTTCAGCTATAGTAGGTTCAATACTGAGGAGAACCCTGATTTGGAAATATTTTTGCTAATAAACACAAATTAAAATAATAATAAATAATAATAATAATAATAATAGCAGCTGTGTCATAATAATAATAATAATAATAATAATAATAATAGTCTGTAACTTTAAATACAATGAGTAGTCCTATGGCACCTTACATTTGAATAAATATATAGGATCATGAGCTTTCGTCTACACAGCAGGGCTAAAGTTGAATTAAGCTATGCAACTTGAACTATGTCAATCAAGTTGAAATAGCTTATTTCAGCTTTTGGCGTTGTCTACACAGCAGGAAGTCAAAGGACGAACACTCTTCCTTCGACTTCCCTTACTCCTCGTAAAATGAAGGTTACAGGAGTCTGAGTAAGAAGTCCTTCAGCTCACCATTATTTCGAAATAATGGCTTGCTGTGTAGACATAACCTAAGATGCCACAGGACTACTCATTTTTAAAATAACAATGTTACTCTTATGTAGCCTTAATGGCACTGTAAAGAGGAGCATTATCGCAAGCCGGGAATAAACTGGATGTGACTTGTATCCCAGTGCAGCAGTCTGTCCGCTAAGCAAGCAACACTATCTCCCAAGTTGAATTTATGCTGAATTAATTTATTAATCATTTGCAAGTATCCTGCTAAGTATTGGTCATAACTTTTAACAAGAATGAAAAGGTGTACTGAAAACTGCATTAATCACTATTTATCATTTGTTATGCTTGTAAATCTTTATGTGACTGACCAGGGAAATACTGGATGTCAGATTCTGCCACTTCTACAGGCAGTCCCCGGGATACGTACAAGATAGGGACTGTAGGTTTGTTCTTAAGTTGAATCTGTATGTAAGTCGGAACTGGCGTCAGCCGCTGCTGAAACTGATCAGTTTCAACCGCGGCTGAATCTGGATGCCAGTTCCGACTTACATACAGATTCAACTTAAGTAACCCAGGCGTCCCCAAGTCAGCTGCTGCTGAAACTGATCAGCGGCTGATTCCAGGAAGCCTGGGGCAGAGCAACTCTGCCTCGGGCTTCCTGTAGTCAGCCGCTGGTCAGTTTCAGCAGCATCTGACTTGGGAACGCCTGGGGCAGAGTAGCTGGGGTGCTGCTGGGTTGCTCCAGTAGCGCGGCTCCTCGGCGCTACTGGAGCAACCCAGCAGCACCCCAGCTGCTCTGCCCCAGGCGTCCTGATTCAGCCGCTGCTGAAACTGACCAGCAGCGGCTGAATCAGGACGCCTGGGGCAGAGCAGCTGGGGTGCTGCCGGGTTGGTCTGGAGCGGCGCTGCGGGACCAACCCGGCAGCCCCCAGCTGCTCTACCCCAGGGGTAGGCAAGAAAAGCCTGGTCTGCTGGGGGGGGGAGCACTAGCTGCACCCCCCCCAGCAGACCAGGGAGACGGGGATGGCGGGACCGCCCAAGTCCTCCACGGCTTTGCTCCGTCTCCCTGGTCTGCTGACCTGGGAGACGCGGAGCAAAGCCGCAGAGCATGCGGGCAGAGGGACAGTCCAGGCGCGCCGCGGCTGTCCCACTGCTGGCGTGCTCCGAGGCTTTGCTCCCCATCTCCCTGGTCTGCTGGTCAGACCAGGGAGACGGGGAGCAAAGCCTTGGAGCACGCCCGCAGCAGGACAGCCCGGGCGCGCTTGGGCTGTCCCCCTGCGGGCGTGCTCCGCAGCTTTGCTCCTGTCCCCCTGGTCTGCTGGGGGGGGTCCAGCAAAGCCGCTGGACCCCCCCAGCAGACCAAGGACACCAGAGCAAAGCCGCCGCCTGGTGTCCCCCTGGTCTGCTGTGGGGGTCCAACGGCTTTGCTGGACCCCCCCAGCAGACCAGGGGGACAGGAGCAAAGCCGTTCAGGCGGCGGCTTTGCTCGGGTGTCCCTGGTCTGCTGGGGTGGGTCCAGCGGCTTTGCTGGACCCCTCCTCCCCAGCAGACGAGGGAGACCGGGAGAAGCTTTTCTCGCTCCGGAGGACACGGGTGGCGACCAGCCGCCCGTGAGCTCCGGGGCAAGAAAAGCCCCGTTCGTAAGTGCGGATCCGACATAAGTCGGATCCGCGTAAGTCGGGGACTGCCTGTACTTACACGGAGTAGTGCCTTACTATGTGGACTACTTGTAGAGGGAGGTACCAATCAACATATGCAAGGAAGATCAGGCTTTGAGCAATAGAAAAAAAAGAAAATGGGATGTGTTTAATTCTTGCTTTTGATTCAAGACCAGAAATACAAAACTTGTTCATTCTGTTGCAGTAAAAGATGTTCAGGACCGCTGGAGAGATTTTATTACCATTAACTGCAACCCGTGGATAGGCACTATTGATTTACCAGTGGTTTTGCCCTACAGTTAGTAATCCCTCCATGGAGAAGTGTCAGAAGGAGAGTGTGTATAGCAAGAGCAGTTCGGTTTAAGAAATGGATCTGGGAAGTGCAGCTGTTTCTGATTGTCAGATTAAGCGAGAAAAAGGGAAGCAGGGTAAAATGCCTTCTCTTGGTGGAAAAGAAGTGCAGTTTACCTTCGAAAGAATCATACAACAGCTTTTCTTCTCTACTTTAGCTTTGGAAATATCTGCTCCTTTACAGCTTGCACCAAATGCCACTGAAGTTCCATTGATTTCACTGAGGCCTTATGGTATCTGTATCAGAAAAGTTCTTAAACACATGATCAACAGGATGCAGGCACTGAAGTTAATGGGACAATTCACATGCTGAAAGTTAAGTACTTTCTGACAAGTAAAATTTTCAAAAGCATGTAAGTGATTTAGGAGCACACATCCCATTGGCTTTCACACAGGGTAACATGTTCAGAAGCACCTCACTACAGGCAGTCCCCGAGTTACGCGGATCTGACATGTCAGATCCGCACTTACGAACGGGGCTTTCTCGCCCCGGAGCTAGCAGGCAGCGGGACCGCCCAGAGCGCAGCGGTCCCGCCACCTCGACCTCCGGGGCGAGAAAAGCTGCTCCGGGTGCCCCTGGTCTCCTGGGGACCGTCTCCAGCAGACATGGGACACCCGGAGCAAAGCCGGGGAGGCGGAGGGGTCCCGCGCCTCTGAGGCTTTGCTGTGGCAAAGCCAGGGAGGCGCGGGACCCGCTGCCGCTGCGGCTTTGCTCCCGGTGCCTCTGGTCTGCTGGGGACCGTCTCCAGCAGACCAGGGACACCTGGAGCAAAGCCGGGGAAGCGGAGGGGTCCCATGCCTCTGAGGCTTTGCTCTGGCAAAGCCTCAGAGGCGCGGGACTCCGCCGCCGCTGCGGCTTTGCTCCCGGTGTCCCTGGTCTGCTGGGGGGGGGGGGGGGCGCAGCTAGTGTGCCCCCCCCCCAGCAGACCAGGCTTTTGTTGTGGACCCTGGGGTAGAGCAGCTGGGGTGCTGCCGGGTTGGTCCTGCAGGGACCTACCTGGCAGCCCAGCTGTTCTGTCCCAGGCTCGAGATTCAGCCGCTGTTGAAACTGATCAGTGGCTGATTCCAGGAAGCTGGGGGCAGAGCAACTCTGCCTCCGGCTTCCTGTACTCAGCCCCTGGTCAGTCTCAGCAGCAGCGGCTGAATCTGGAGCCAGTTCCGACTTACATACAAATTCAACTTAAGAACAAACCTATAGTCCCTATCTTGTACGTAACCCGGGGACTGCCTGTAGTTTGCTGAACTGGTATTGTATTTATGTTTGAGATGGACTGCATTAAGGCCTAGATTCTGATATCCTTATTCACATCAAGAAGTACCATACTGCACAGATATTCCAGTAAAGGCAGTGTTGTTACTAAGATGTTTTTTCCCCTCAAAGTGAGTAGGGATCTCCATTCTGCAAGCCTGGTCCATGTATTTAATTTGCCATTGATCACTAAATACCTTATGGCTCACCGTCCGATTTTTTTAATGGCACCCTTTTTGTAAAAGGAGTAAGTATTCTTGAAATATTTTAAAGTTTGCTTACATGAAAAAATGCCGCTGATACACATGATGAACTCATACCCTATAGTAATATGAGCGGAGCTGGGCAAAATGGTTTGGATGAATTGTTTATACTAGAATGGTCATTTGAGCAGGGATCTGAATTTGGGTCTCCCACCATCGTCTAGACCAGGGTCAACAACCTTTCAGAAGTGGCGGGCTAAGATTTAACTTTCCCCATCCCCCTCAGTGCAAACCCTTCTCACAAGCCCTTCTCCCTCCCATCCTGCCCCTGCATCCTCCTTCACCCTCTCAGGCCCCCACATCCCTGTGCCCCAGCGCACACACTGGCAGGGCAGCAGTGCTGGGACAGGGCGGGGAGGGGGGGAGTCACTTCCCTGGCTGGGGCCTCACCCCTTATCTGCAGGCTGCAGTTCCAGGGCTGCGGCAGGCAGAGCCCAGGGTTGCACAGCAGGATGCTGCGGAAGAGTCTCTCCGCCCACGGGGAGCCGCTGCAGCTTGGCCCAGACCCCAGCACTCCATGGAGGCTGCAGCAGCATGTGACTAGCTGGTGCCATCCCAGTCTGCAGAGCCCCGCCCTCTCCTGGAGCAGGAGGCAGAGCCTGTAGTAGGGAAGGGGAAGAAGAGTGTTAACCCCTTAGCTCCCTGCATGCCCCAGGGATGTGGAGCCCAGCACAGGGTCATGCTGCCTGCTCTGCTTTCCGGGTGCCCGGCCCCTATGCCATGCTGCAAAAAATCATCTTGCGTGCCACTTATGACATGTGTGCCACCCATTGCCGACGCCTGGTCTAGACTCTGGCCTGGTTGGTGACTACTGGTCTAGAGTCACATTTTCTTCTTTCCTCCACTCCGCCCCTCAATGACTATTCACGTATTTATACACAGTAAAACAGGAGACTGGGAGAGCCCTGCCCCAGAATCCCCCAAAGCCCAGTGATTAGGATGCTCTCTAGGGAGGTAGGAGACCCAAGTTCAAGCCCCCTAGTTCCCATCAGGCAGAGGGTGAACCAACCCAGGGTCTCCCTCATTGCAGGGGAGTGTCCTAACCATCAGTCTAGAAGTTATCAGGAGCAGCCTCACTTCCTTCCCTATTTTGTTAATCTAACCCCTTTAAAAATATCTAGCACGAAGAAGTGTCCGGTCAAACAAAGTTTCATTCAATGCAAAAAATCAACTTTCTAGATTCATTGAAAATTTCAGAAATTTTCCATTTCAGTTCAAGTCAAAACAATCCCACCTCCCCGAGCTGCCAGTGAATCAAAAAAACAGTTATTCATCCAGTTCTAGTTGTAAGTACTCTCAATGAAGTCAGCAGGAGCAGGGGTATTCAGCAACTCAGAGCCTAGTAGGAAATGCATGCCAAGCAGAGCGATTTTATATATGCTGGCAAATGTCCTTGTTTAGGCCTTTTAAGAGACCCAAATTAGCCTAGTGTATTTTTTTAAATACACCATGAAGATTTTGTTTTTAAACTGACACTTTCCACCTAATCTATTAATTGTGAAGTCTAGTATAAACAGTCCTCTGACTGGCCTCTCTGTGAAAGCTGGGGATTAGAGGGTAACCCTGTTACTGGCTCTTGCATAAATAGAACAGTGTGTGCTATATATGTACATCATTGCCAAGTTTTAAAAATGCCTAATATTTAGGAAACATAATGTATACATGAGAGCTGCTTTCAGAATGGAAAAGGAAAACGCATGGATTTAATTTTAAAGGGACATCAGCAGATTTAAAAAACTGTATGTTTTAAAGGCAAATTTCCTGAGTGTTGCAAGAATTTTAAAAAAAAAAAATCTACCAGATTTTCAACAGTGATTGATGTTTTAGGTACCTCCAACTTGAGGTACCATAAAGGAGCTGATTTTCAGGAAATCTTAAGAACCTGTCCTCTGGAAAGTCAGAAAACAAGGATATGAAACAAACTTTAAGTAGATGGGCAAGACATTTGTTATAGCTTGTTTTTGTAATTATAATTTCAAGATCCTAGCACCATATTTTACATATGGGGAGTAATCTTAGAATTACAGAATCATAGAGCTGGAAGAGACCTCAGGAGGTCATCAAATCCAGCCCCCGGCCCAAGGCAGGCCCAATCCGAACGTTCTATTTCACTTTAACATGGGTGGAATCACATGTCAGCTTAGCACAGTTTTGTTGTTGATCTGTGAGTTTATAAGCATTCATTGCAATGCTGTATGGAGTACAAAAATGGACAATCCCCACCCCTCCCCTGCCAGCAAATAAACTATTTTGAAAAATCATGTGGGAGAACCAAGTACAAATCCTTGCTCCTCTATCTATTTAGATTTCCAAAAAGGTTCCAAAAATGGAACAGCTTCAATAGAAGAGACAAAGACTCCTCTACGAAACCATCCATAGCTCAACAGTTAGAGTACTTCCCCCACAATGTAGGAGACCCAAGTTTAAATACCTGTTCCATATGCAGTGGAAGGGGGAATTGAAGCTTGGTTTCTTAAATACCAGGTGAGTGCCCTGAACACTGGACTATAGATGAGACGGAAAACAAAGGCAGTTAACACCATTACCTCTTCTGACTGTTTTATTTCCTCTGGGGCATCTTTTACCATAAAAGCAAACAGCACTGAGCAGTTTGTTTGGACCTAAAATAAAATTGTCGTCAGCTTTTTCTATTCACTGAAATTCTTCAGATTCTTTGCATTGAATTCAGGTTGAATTTTTTTAACCTATTTTTCAGAACCACCAGCAATCTGAAAATCCAGCTGTTCTCCCTGTGCTAGTAAACAACTGTTAGCAATGGCAGCCCAACCTGGATCCAGAAAAGATACAAAACCTTCGCTGCTGGAGCCGACTTTTGTGATGGACCAAAAATTAATGCTCCAGTACAAGCCTGGTCTCAGGGCCGCTGAAGTCAGAGGAACACTCTTGACTGAGCTGGTTTGGATCAGCACCTAAATGACGACAGTCCACAGTGACTCAGCAGCTAAGTGGAAAGAAGAAATCCAAAAGTTCCAGAACAGCACCAAGGTGGTTTACTTTGGCCGTGTGAAATGGTAACTACAAAATTCTCAAGGGCACAAGGATTTCCTCTGAATGGAAGCAATGAATAATGTAATGCACATCATAAGTGACTCTGTCACCCGTTTAACAGTAGGAAATGTTCATTTACTGATTGAAAAAAAGATGGGGCCGGGGGACGCATTAATCAAAGTTAGCCACTAAATCTTCATATTACAGGAGAGATATTAACGCATCCACATCGGAGGCCAGGTAACAGTGTCACTAGGATATTGCTCCAGTGTTGCTAGGCTCATTGGAAAAAAATATGATCAGCCTCCTTAATGGCAAAAACACTGACTGGATTGATTATTCTCTACGGGTGCAGTGTGATGGAAATTTCCACTCACCCTTTACCCACAGTCAGCTGTGGCCATAGGAGGTGGCAGGGAAGGCAGCTTTAAACTTGGGACTAGTGCTCAATTGGAGCCCCTCCACTAAAGCCTACCTAGAAGATGAGCTGAACCAAGGTCTTTCTGTATGTTTATGGGTCTGCCCCCTACTTAGCACACCGTTCCTCGTCTGTGGGCAAAGCTGCCCAGTTCTACCTCAGCAAAGCAGGGGTGGTGTGGAGACAGACACTATGTTGTCCCCATCTTCAGGCAGATTTGGTGCTGCTGGCAGCCTGCAACATGGGTTCCATGGGGAGCAGTGAATCAGACCCCTCCACTAGGAGAAAAGACCCTCCCAATATATGTCAAGCTGTAGGATCCGTATCCTATTTTAAGAAAGCCACTAACACTTCAATACAAAATAGTCCCTCTTTTGTTATTTTCTAAATCTTGCTTCACTCCCCCTTCCATTGAACTGAAATCAGCATCCCCTTAATTTCTCAGCTCGATTTTCTATTCTTTTCTTCCAACGAGGTCTATAGAGGGATGGGGTGTTCTCCGAGCAGGATGACGTGCTTCACAGAGGCAAGCCAAGTAGCTACTTAGGCAACCACTAAGTCTAAAAACACTCGTTTCCATCCTTCTCAACACGTGTGTCCGCATAATTCCATGCTCTCATTGTCATGCAAAGAGGCTTGTAGAAGAGGCCGGATACACCCAGAAAGCAAGAACAAACTAAGCTCATTATGTTCACCAGAGATCCCACCACATCCTCCACTTACATAAAGGAGGGCTTTCCATTTTGGGGAATGTAGCACACAGGCCACTGTGGAGAAAATTTACCCCAGGGCAGAAAGGCTGCACAAAGCACTTGTTATTGTTGAAGCGCCACTGAGCATTTACCCAACCTCCCCGCCCCCCGGGAGAATCTCAATCTGGCTGGGATGCAGGGGACCCCATGAGGTAACCCGAGCAACAGGCTACGATGGCCCCTCTCTACAACCAGCACTCTACAGAGAAACACTATGTCACCATCTCCCCATCTCTTCTCTAGCCAGTTGGAATTCTGCAGGCACACATGACCTGCAGTCCTTGAAAGGGAAGGTTCTGTTAGAAGAGGGCAACCTTTAGAGTTTGCGCCACTGTCACTTCTACTTCACTGAATAAAACAAGAAGTTGCACAGGAATTAAGTTCATGATTGCTGAATCGCTATGCTGCCCTCCATCCACGCTTAATGTCAATAGACTCACGTGTAAGGAAAGAGGGTGTGGCACATGCTTTGCCCAGCCACTCTGAATACTGCCCACTGGGAAGTGCATTTTAGCCTGACTCTGCATGGGCAAGAACCCCTGGAAAGTCAACTGGACATCAATCTGGCACCTGGATGGAGCGAGATGCTGTAATGTAGCCTTGAACTACATTGGGTGCCCTCACTTTTATCCATCTCACAAGAGCAAGGCACATATTCAGTGCTTACAGAAGACAACAGTCTGTATCCCAAAATATTTGTTATTTACAGGTACTTTTAATTAACTGATCATTCAAATTGGTAATTTTGCGGCACCTTTCAGTACCAGATTCGAGCTAGAGGGGGGAAATCCTGCTTGTCCCATTGGCATGCCCTTTCTGACCAGTGCATACAAACCTCTCCTCTACCACTGGCTGGCAGATGACACACACTTACAACTAGTTGTGCCTTTAACACCTACAAGTCCCATCTTGTTTTTAGTAACACATTCAGCTCTTCAGCATTCCATGCTTCCATCCCGAGGGTGAGGGACAAGAACTGTTAAAGCCATCCCTGCAACCTGCTGACCTCTGCACTAAGGAAAGCCAAGGGTTTCTTTGTATGGTTTTATTTTAGCCGCACCAGTTATCAATCATGCTACCTGCTTTGTTTCTTTAGATGCCATATTTTCAGCAGCACTCCCTTCCCCCATCCCCTCACCACTGAAAACACTCAAGAACGCAGAGCAAGAAAGTGCTAGCAAATGGTCAAGCACAAGCATGTCCTTTCTTTTAGCATTACCTTTCAAGGAACAAACACATAGTCTATTTCTTCCCTCTGCCCCTCTGGAAGCATAGTGACAACATGCACCAAGTGATTCCACAAGCAAATTCATTAACGTATCAAGCAAAACGAGTGGGTAAAAAAAAAATGAACCAACATACCTGAATAAGAGAAACATTGTGTAGACTAAGTCTGAAGAGGTAGTTCCTGCAAGAGAAAAAAGAAGAAAACAAAGTCATTAGATCAAAAAGAACTTTAAAAATAAAGGAGAAAGTGAGAGGAAGTCATATACTTTCTGCTAAATGGTATAATTATTCATGTATACAGGCAGCAAGCCTTTCCAAGAGCAGTGGTTCCATGATCCAGCAAAGGAACAATAGGAAATGCTAAAACGGTGTCTCTTGTTTCATAGAAATATAGGGCTGGAGGGGACCTTTAAAGGTCATCTAGTCCAGACCCAACTAAACCTAAACCATTCCTGACAGGATTTTGTCCAATTTGTTCTTAAAAACTTTCAATGGCAAGATTCTACAACCTCTCTTAGAAGCCGATTCTAATGCTTAACTATCCTTATAGTCAGAAAGATTTTCCTAATATTTAACCTCAATCTGCCTTGCTGCAGAGCCAAACAATTACTTATTGGCTTACCTTCAGTGGACATGAACAATTCATTCTCATCGTCTTTATAACAGTCTTTAGCATATTTGGAAAACGTTATCAGGTTCCCCTCACACTTTTCTCAAGACTAAATATACCCAGCATTTTTGTTTTAACATTTCCACATAGGTCTGGCTTTCTAAATCTTTCAACATTCTTCCTCTGGATTCTCTCCAAAACAGGACAAAACACTCCTGGTGAGGCCTCCGCAGTGGCAAGTACAGCAGGACAATCACCTCTCTTTGCCTGTCTTTTCATTAATTTTATAACAAAACTCTGAGCCCATTTTGAGCCAAACTTTCCAATGCCTGTAATGCAGCTATACAAAGAAACCTTAATGACTAGGAGCCTGATTAAAAATCTTCAGTTGGTATAAGGCCCGTGGTGCTACCCCCTCCTGTTTCTCTTCTGGGAGTGGAGAGGAGATGGACTCAGGAAGGTGCAGAAGAGAGCAGAAAGCAAAGGAAAAGAGCAGCTGCATTCTGCTAAATGTTCTCCACACACAAAACCTGCAGTGAAATCAGAGTGCCCTAAACCTGTGTTCTGTGTGGCACCTGCCAATGCACCCACATCTATGCCATGATGTAGAAATGTACCAAGCAAAGAGGATTCTTGGGCAGACAAGTAGAGGAAGGTTCTGACAGGATAGTTCTTGCTGCCAAAGGCTACAGGGCAGGGGTGAGCAAGACAGCATCTGCCAACCAGGTCCAGCCTGCCAACCCGGTTGATCTGGCCTTCAGCGGCCCTGACACTCCTCCCACCCCCAGGCCAATCGAGACCTGGGGACAGGGAAGAGAGCAAGGTCTCCTCCCCCTGCCAGGGGCATGCAGAACCAGAGGGAACCATCAGATGTTCAAAATGGCTGGTGGTTCTCACTAGGCACCACACTAGGCGGTTCTCACTAGGCAGGGTGGGGGGGGGGGAGACTTTGCACGCTCCTCTACCCCCAGGCCCTGATTGGCCAGGGGAGCGCATGAAGTCGCCTTCCCCCGCTAGGGGCATGCGGAGCGTAGAGGGAACCGCCAGCTTTTCAAAACAGCTGGTGGTTCTCTCTAAGCGCTGAACGCCCCTGGCAGGGCAGGGAAGGGGGAGAGGGACTTCACATGCTCCCCTGCCCCTAGTAGGTCAATCAAAATCTGTGGTCTGGGGAGCACACAGTCTCCTGGCCCCGCCCCTTCCGCCTGTGGCCCCACCTCTTCCAGAGTGTCCTGCAACCACTTCAGAAATTTGTGAAGTGGCCCCACTTAAAAAATTATTGCCCACTTCTGCTACAGGGGATGGCCAGATGGCTATAGGAGGCAACTAGCCCAGGCATCCCCACAACACTTTCATAATCTGTACAGACCTCAAGAAAGAGCCACAAATTGTTTCTTTTTTCCCCCTGTAATCATTTGTGTTATGCAGGTTTTTATGCTTAATAATCTTGATTTAATGCGTTCATATTTCCACCCAAGCCTAATGAATATATTAAATATAGTACATTAATAAATATAATAAATAGAGAAAGACTAGCGTAATCCAATGGCTGGAAGTTGAAGCTTGACAAATTCAGACGGGAAATAAGGCACACAATTTTTGACAGAGTAATTAACCATTGGAACAATTTATCCACGGCTGTGACAGATTATCCATCACTGAATCTCTAAATCAAGGTTGGATTTTTTTTCTAAAATAGATGTCATTTATTTGGGGAAGCTGTATGAAGTGTGTTATACAGAAGATCAGATTAGATAATCACACGGGTCCCTTCCACTCACCTGCACAGGAGTAACTAACACAGAGGAGCATGAGACCCTTAAAAGAGCCCCCATCAAAGCAAGTCACAGACAGTAATAAATTAATGATTTCCTTAGAAGCATTTAGGCAGCGTGGCCTAAAAGAGCACTAGACTGGAGTTCTAGTCCCAGATCTTTCATTGGCCTGTTGGATGACCTTGGGGAAGCCACGTCTCTGCCTCAGTTTCCCCACCTGTAGCATGGGGGATAATGAAACTGACCTCCTTTGCACAGAGCTTTGAAATCTATCAGATCTATTTACCTGCTGATGAAAAGAGCTAGGGATTGTTATTATTATTAGCAAAATGCATCCAATGTATCTTTCCAGGTACTTAAGTAATAGCACCTCCACAAACCCAGTAGTTCTTTCATACACGTCCCTTCTCCTGGAGCTGCCAAACCTCTCAGATATTCTGTTATTAACCAGCTACCGACTTAAGGTTTGTCTACACCATGCTGCAATGCACACCACAGGGTTTTCATTCTGAAAGCGCACTAACCCATTGTGCACTAACTGGTCTGCGTACAGCCTACTCATGCACACCAGAAGTTCCCCAGTGCTCCGAATTGTAGTGGTGTTTGAAGCATGTACTAGGTTGAAGCATAGTCAGGAAACTTTAGTGAAAACGAAGAGTCTACACAGACCAATTACTGTGCAACAAAGTAGTGTCCTTAGAAATTATATTGTAGTGCACATTGCCACGCTGTGTAGAGAAACCCTTTAACAAACATTATGCCCTGCAAAGAGCTCTGTTTAACAGACCTTTGGACTAGGGTTACACAAAGCTACTTGACTAGGAATTTTGATCCGGCAGCTGATATTTCTTGGCCCCCTTAGGAAAGTATGCACTAATTTAACAAAAATAGCGTGGCAGCTCCAGTGTGTAAGGCATCATGAAATAATCCTGTTCCTGAAGGTGTTAAAGCATGTCACAGGGCCTCAAGTCTTGTAACACTCCAAGGAAGGAGTTCTCATGATAGCTGGCTTGGAGTTGGTATCCTGTTGTTAAGCAAGCTATTTAAATGCATTGATTTTGAAAGTCACATAACACACATTCCAGTTCCTTGTTTTAGCCTTGTGAAACATGGGGTGGTTTGATTGAGTGATAAACTTTTAATATTAGATTTTTTTCCCCAAAGAAGAACAGGTTCAACCAAAATCTTTTAAAGAAAGAGGCATGTTCAAAGGAGATAGTTTTCCTTGCATCCTAAAGAGCTGCAGAAAGAACAGAGTCTATTTGAAGAAAAGCAGGCTCTATCTTTGCAGAGATCACTGTGTGGTGTGCACACATACGCATCAGTTGTGAGCTGTGGTCAGGTGTCACACAATCCTCCAATAGTCAAAGATATTAAAGTTCACACAATTATCACAATGATTTTCCTGCTTCTTCATGTTACTCCTGAGGGAATTCAGTGCCAAAAAGATAAAAATTCTGCACCCAATATTTTAAAATTCTGTGTATTTTATTTGTCAAAATAACACAAGATAATCACAACAGTTTTAATTATCTGGGTAATTTGTTGCAAAATAACAGCAAATACGTCTGTAACAATACAGACAACAAAGATTCAGGAAATGTTGTTTGACAAATAGATTCCTTTCTAGATGTATTAATATGGTACTCTGAACAATAATGCATTGAGACTAGAAGGCAGAACCATAATTCCTGCACCCCCCAGAAGCAGCACAATGGCAGTGGGGAGACAGGGAGAACAGAGAAGCCAAAGGAAAGGAATTGCTGGGAAAGATCCTGGGTATAAACTTGAAGGGTTATTGTGTATTGGTGGGGAAAGTATGGAACAGGTTTGGTTGAAGAGAGAAGAGGGATTGTTATGAAATGACCCCTAAACCTGCATCCCTCAGCCAGCCCCTTCCCGTCATTTTCATGTGTCCCTGCACCCCGTCTCCATGTGTCTGTATCCCTACTTAGCCATTCTCCTTCCCCTTGTAGCTCTGCACCCCTCCCCCTTTGCCCATATGGCCTTGCACCTCCCTCCATTCAGCCCCAACCCCAGTCTGTCCTCCCAAACTAGCCCTTATGAGCTCCTGTCCGTTACTCCTCCAAGCAGCCCCAGGCTGTTTGTCTCACATCTCATCTCCTGACCTGGCCCGACGAGCTGTGAAGAAAGCAGGCTCTTAATTCTTTCCTAGCTGGCTAGAACTTGCTAAGAGCAGCTGCTGCGTTCTAGAGCCACAGCTGCCCTCCGGGGGAAGCAGAACTGCTGAAGTTATTTTTTGCTAGGGCAGGGTGGGCAAATAAGGCCTGTCGGCCACATCCAGCCCACCAAACATTTGGATCTGGACTGCAGAGGGTCACCAGGACCTTTGTGCTTGCTCCCTGCCTGCTGCGGCCCCACACAACGCTCAAAGTGGCCAGCTTGCATCCGTGAGGCACGTACCCTTTGAGAGCAAGTGGGACTCCACACCTTCCCCCCAGACTCCATCACCATCCTCACAGCCTTCCATGGACCAGAAACCAGCCAATGGGAGTGCTTGTAGGCACATGGCACACAGAGACCCGCTGTTCCCAGCCATTCTGAATAGCCTGTGGGGTTGCAGCAGTCAGGAGCCTATCTGAGGGTCCCACTGAGCCGCTAGCTGAGAGTCACCTATGATAAGTGACTGACAGGCAGAGCCTGACTGTGGAACCCCTATACACACCCACCCTCTGCCCCAGATCACAACCCCCTCCTGCATCCAAACTCCCTCCCTGATCCAGCATCCTCTCTTATACAGTACTCCTGCCCCAGATCCGAACCCCCTTCTGTACCCAACTCCATCCCAGAAACGGCACCCTCTCCATTCATATAGTAGAAAAGTATGCACGTGCGCACACGCACACGCACACACACAGACAGAGCTACTTACCAAATGCTTGGAGTGGCCCCCCCACCATTGAAAATTATTGCCCACCCCATGCCAGAACTGCTTCTCTGATCTAGCACCATCGTGCCCTCTGATGGGCAGAAGACAGAACTACAGACATTTTGCAGCAGAAGCTATTTTTGTCAAAAAATTAGAAGTATTTTCATGCACAGCTCATGAAATATGTGTATGCGCAATAGCACATAATTCCTCCAGAAGTAATTTAATACACAGCTCTGCCTTGCAAACACTATTGTGTAAGAATGCAGTCCTATATATTTGCCATGTCTCCATGGAAAAAAGTGGGCCCCATTTACCAATACAAAGATTTTGTTTCTTATTTCTCACCCAGAAAACTCAACATGACATTTAGGATCAAACGAGGTTCTTTTCTTCTCACATATCAACAGTAATAGAAATTCTGCTGACCATATTATGCCGTCAGTGTTGCCTGTTCAATTCTTTGACTTTTAGTGACTTTACAGTGTTATAACTGAAAGAATCTAACAATTTTACAGATGATGCGCAAGAAGCGATAGAATCCAGATAAGTTGTTCTAAGGTGTATTGGCCCTGCAGGGCTAACAGGAGGAAAAATCAGCAAAAATGTATTTTACTTCCTATATTTAGCAACTGTTACCCTGCATATACCCAGGTAGAAGGAAGATCTGCTGAGTAAGAAGGCACCATTTTTACACAGTCACTTTTAAAAGTAGAACTGTGATTTAAGGCCCTTATTTGAAAAGGTATTTACAAAAGGTACCTCAAAATGCTCCCACTGACTTCAGTGGGATATGTGTTTAAAGTCACATGCCTGTTTAAAAACCTTGCTGAACCGGAGTTTAAATCATCTGGAGGTGCAGAATTAAGGAACACGCAAGCGCGCCATTTACATATTGGCAGAGCTGCCAACCTTATCACACAGGAGCACTACATAACCCAACGCACAATCTGATGTTGGCCAAACAGACTCTACGTAATTTTAATAAGATTTAAAGTCACGAGCAGTGATTTATGTTTTTTATGTTCAGCTTGTTTGGTGTGTATTTCTACAGAAACAAGCTATGTACAATACTGTCTGTTTAAAAACAAAGAAATCAGTGCATAAACCAGGCATCAGAATTACAGAAAACGGGACAAGGGAAACCATAAAGAATACATAACCTTTTCCCAAATTATAAGCAAAGCGCTACCTGGAGCTGTTATCCCAAGCCCCGCCAAAAACCGTATGAAATTCTCTGGTGAGCCATGTATGCCCTGCAGGCCATAAGTTAGACCCTGCACAACTGGGTGGGGAGCTGAGCCCCACTTCTAGTACATTCCCACCAACCTTACCCTCCTCTCGCACATTTTTTTAAAATAAATTTCAGTTATTTCCTCTTCACAACAATAACTTTTTTTTTTTTAAATTAACAAACCTGCAGCAGACCAAACTTGCCAAAGGAATAACTTTCTGGTGTAACTAAGTTATCCTACGAACACCTTTCTCCTATAGCTCTAAACAAAAAACTGTGTGAATACATTTAAAGGGACAGGATGGTGTTCACTTCCCATCCAAACTGTCCTCTTCATTTCCTGTCCTAAATTTCCAGGCAAGGTGACTTCAGAGTTGGCTGCATTTCACAGGTGAGTAGTTCTAGTGATTATCATTTGTAAAGTGCTCTGTGCCTTTTGGGATAAATAGGATCATATATATCATAATATATACCATCCAAGCTAATTATCATTATTCCTTCTCTTATTTCTCACTACATCTAACTCATTTCTAAAAATTCCCCTGTTCTTATTTCTTGTATTTCAGTAGCACCCAGAAAGCCTCAACCAAGACCTGGTTCAATCGTGCAAGATTTCCTATGTATGCATAGTAAGATCATGCTTTTTTTCTAAGTCCCCAATTCATAAAGAATAGTGATAGAAATGTAGCCGTCTTAGTCTGGTGTAGCTGAAACAAAATACATTTTCTGTTTCAGAAAGTATTTTGTTTCAGCTACACCAGACTAACACTGCTACATTTCTATCACACCTCTAATACCATTAGCTCACAGACATTTACCTTTCCCCACCTCCAATATCATTAACTCACAGACATTTACCTTCCTTCCCCCACCCCCATTCCCCTTCTGTTCTGAAATGTGATTTGTCCTTTTCATATGTGTTCACTTTTTTTTTAATGTATCCTTTGGTATATATGGTTGTGACTATTTTCTTCCACTATTTGATCTGAGGAAGTGGGTCCGGCTCACGACAGCTCATCATCTAATAAACCATCTTGTTAGTCTTTAAAGTGCTACATAGTCCTGTATTCCAATTCATAAAAGCACTTATGCACATGCTTAAGTATAAAGCCATGTTTAAATCCTCATCACATCAATGGTATTTAGGCACATGTTTAAGTACTGTTCTGAAAAGGAATGTTTCCCACAATCTGGGCCTACTCCCTGTTTATTTGCAGGTTTCTTAGAGCTTCACTACAGTACAAATCCTAAAGATAGAAGTGTTTATTAACTGGCTGGCCTGAAAATGATTAAATGTTCCTCGTACCTACCACCACGTAGTATGAGTTGTAACAGAAAGGGAGAAGTCTAGATGCATCTTAAAGAGCAGAAAAACATATCCGCTTAAATCTCCTTCCAGTAACATTCCACAGTCAAATCTTCTTACTAAGTAGCCATCTCACTTGGCCAAGTGCACCCTGGCTGAACTTTATCACACATTTCCCACATTCTCCCTCCAGAACTGCCTTACCTTGAAACAACTGCACGGAAGGCAAAAGTATGTCATCTCCAAAGCACGGAGCAATGTGACTGCAAGAGAAACCGGGCATTTCTAAGGAGAAGCCATTTAACATGATCTTCAACAAAAGCCGAGATCTCCTCTATAGGGTTTATAAGTATTTTACAGTATACTTGAAGCACACGGGTCTACAAACAGATGTGTATTCTGCTCTCTGAAAAACCCTCTCTCTTTTCAGGCATCAAGTCTGTCAGAACAATGCCTACTGATTAAAAGAAATCTTCCTTCTTATTAAAAAAAACATCCTGATCCGGAGCTCACTTATGCTGCTATAAATCAGGAAGAGCTCCAATAGAGCTTTACCAGTTTAAAATGATGAAATGGGGTGGTTGGTTTTCACGTCTTGTTTCCATCTATATTTACCATCTCTCTCTAAAACCACACAAAACAACTCAGCGGTGCGTCAGAATGACCTCTGCTGAAGACTGCAAAGTTACACATTTTTCCAGTGCTGGTGGCTAGTTGGGATGCACAGAAGCAGATAAGGTTAATTCACAATTAAAAGCTTGCTTGTGGGTGAGGAATGCAGAGGTGCTGAGAGAGAGAGGAAACATTTTCTATTTTTGGGACATTACCTCACGGATACAGACTGATTCTTCTAGAAAAGGGAAGTTTTAAGCCAGCCATGGACTACAGCATCCTGACATGAGTTCTGAAAAACTAGAGAATTAAGGTATATCAGTGTAATTATGGGAAGGAATGTTCTGTATTTGTGTAACACCCAGCACAGAGAGGTCCTGGACCACGAAAGGCATTCCACGAATATACTAGTGATCAGTACTGGATAAAAGCAGGCAAGACAAAAACCAAGACGCAGACTGAGGTGTAAGACAAATCCTAACATCTTGCTTTGGCATTGTGCATGGCTTAGGACTGAACACAAGACTAGCAGCCAGGAGCTGCTGCCTTCTCTAATACCTGGGGACTAGAACTGAGGTCTGCAGAGCACAGGACAACTGATATTCCCACAGTGCCACCAGGAAACCATGCAAAGAACACTGTGCAATAGGCACCGTAGGAGTCCACAGCCAGACTATCATTCTAACACTTGCTTACAGGTCCTGGCTCTTACAATGCCTCCAACTCCTGCTTGATGACTACTGTCCCTGGCGGGACTTCAGTCCAGCTGTGACTCTTAGGCAAAACTGCCTATGTCCTTGTTCCTCTCACACTGCAGCCATAGGCCTGAAGAATACTTTGCATGACAAACATAACTTAGTCATGCTTCACCAACCCTCTTTTACAGGTGGGGGAAAGAAACAATGGAAAGGTTAAGAGAACACACATTAAGGCAGGAACCGAATCAGAATTAAACCGCAAGTGACTTGACTGCCAAATCCTATGCTAGCCTGACCTACAACATCCTTACTGAGGCCCAGATGTGCTTTGAACTTCTAATATGTCTGTGTATTCCTCTGATGTTGCCATCTCAAGAAACCCAGGACACTAACAAATGATTCCAGGCTTCTCACTCAGGAGTTGATTGCATGCTGACTCCACCAAGGGATGTAGTAATCCCTTCAGCAAACACTACTCTACTGATTCATTTACAGGGCCCTACCTATGGATGCTGGAGGAAAGCTGATCTGCCAACAACTCCCTTGCAACTTGTAATCTCATCAGCCTGTAATTTTGTTTCTATTGAAGAAAAACTTGTCTGGAACATCACTCTTTTTAAAAATCAATGGTTGCTCAACAGAGAACTGTACTAAATGGCACATAGTAATATGATGCAGTTACTCTGTGCGCAACTGCTTTTCCCATAGCAACATTTCTCTGAGATGAATCTAGGTAGAGCTACTGTAGAGTCCTCTTAGCTGGGACTGTCTTATAGGCAGCAGATCATGCCGATTAATCATATGTCCCAATTTTAAAAAAAACAACCAAAGACTTTGTGGCTGTCACTGTGCTCATCATAATAATTTGGTCCCTCACACTGGCAATGAAACTCAAGACTCTCCTGATTCCAAAAGCACTGCCACCTGACCAGCCATGGCAGAATTCCCACCAGCTGAAGCAGCACAGGGCTTAATCATGCAGTTGAGCAGCTCTGGTTCTGCTTAGTAGAAGGCAATGGTGTGCATGACAGTTCTGAACAAAATACAAGGATAAAAATAATATTCAGAAAAATCCTAACAGCACAGAAATTCAGTGTGGATATGTCTTAGCAGTAGGAATAAATTAAAAACAAAATAGGGAACTTCACAATGAAATTCTTTGTGAAATTTCCACCCATCTACAAAGCTGGTTGAATTCCCTCTTCCCCAAAATCTCATATTTGGCAAAGGGGAAATCACAAAAACGTCCATGATACTTCCCCCCGACTAGCTCTGATTATTAGGTTCTCTCGTTCACCCTTCTGACAGTTCAGGATATTCTCTTACACACTTTCCATGCAAGCTGTAATAATCTCAAACTATAGGGCTTTGACCACTTTCCTAGAGAAACTATTCCACATCCTAATCCATCTCACTGTTGGCAAGTCTTTCTTACTATCACCCTGTTACTTCTAATTACACTCTCTTTGGCCAACTTAATTCCTCCTAGGTGTTTACATCTTTCACATCATTGGGTAGCCCCTCCCACCCAACCTCCTTAAACATCATCACTTAGACCAAATATACTTATTTAACTTCTTCAGTTTTCCCCTCAAACGCCAGGTATTTCCTACATTCTCTGTACGCAAATGAAAGCTTACAGGGCTGGTGATGCTAATTCACTGCTGACCAATCCCCTTTCTCTGCTCCTGCTGAGTTCCTTATGCCCTTTGAACTGTACAGAAACTTTGTTTCATTTGTAAGCAGATGAAGAAAGAACCACTTTGGATATCAAACTATCCATATAAAACTGCCCTGTCGCAAACTTCGTACCATAGACAAAGCTAACAAGTTCATTAACACAGGTTAAACACTGCTCTGCTGCGCCACCCAGTGGTGCTGAGGGGAGTGCATTAGAAAAAAATAAAAAGCAGTGGTTTTCAATCACTTTTCATTTGCAGGCTCCTAAAAAATTTCCAGTGTAGGTGCAGACTCCTCTGGAAATTCAACCTGTGGACCACAGATCCCCATCATAGAAGTCAGACTGAAAACTGCCTGAACAGAATTCAACATTAGATGCCACACAGGCTCACCATGGCATTTGACACAGTGTGAAAGAGGGCTTCGATAGGAATGATCACACTTCTGGGTTTTGACTTGCAGATGGGTGTAGTCACATACTTCGATCAAAAAATGGATCTGAACTTTTTATTATTTTCAGAGTCACCTTATACAGATCCCTCAGACAATCAAAAGAACCCTCGAGTTAAAAACCACCGCTCTAGAGCTTTCAGAACAACATCGTCGTCATGTGTTTGCTTGTACTCAAATTTCTGGAACATATTTTTTTAACTTAATTATCCAGTATGGGCTATTAGAAGCAAAAATTTCTCTCCTGGGTGGTTTATTCTGTGATCACTGACATGGATTTTATCCGAAGTACCAGGCACATTTGCAGTCTAACCCTCATTGGTGAGGTCAGGATGATTTTCATAGAACCCATGTCCTGCTGAGATGGTCTTTCACACAGTGATGTCAGTGAAATGATGTCTTGAGTCATCCGAGACCCTCTTTCATTTGTGGATACGAAAGTGATGAGAGGCAGGTCATGTAAGGTAACATACCTGATTAAACAGGCTATTTGGCATAAATGCAGATAGTGCCATCCTGAGTTATAACCGAGGAACATTTGTTTCCATTGCTAACAAAAGAAAAAAATGGGCTAAACTACCTATTGTCACAGATTCCATTTGTGGGAGATAACCTCCTATTTGTTCAATTGCAGCAGTAACTGCTCATGTGCACCAGCCAGCACCAGCAACCTATGTCTGTTCATTTGAGTCTATTTTCTATATATTCTGAAGTTCTCAAAATGCCCATCCTGAATGCTAGGTGCATGTACAAACTTTACACAGAAAAAGTTAAACACCAAGTGCCAGTGTCCAAAGATCCCAGAAGCCACACAATTTTTTCTTCCATCCTCCCCTCCTCAACAGATACCCGGATAAACAGCTAAGACCTGGATTGTGACATGACATCAACAAATTCAGGCTCTTGGGAGCTCTCCCCTAGAAGGTCTCTAGCATGTAACTAGGAGCTGCTATCTGAAGTGCCTGAGTGAATGCCAGCTATCAAAGTGCCATATGAAAAGGAAGCCCGTGTATTTCAAAAGCTTGTGGCTTTCACCAACAAAAGTTGGTCCAGTGAAAGACATTAACTCACCCACTCTGTCCCTCTAATATGAAAGGTAAGTCTACCTTGAACTTCCTGAGGATCAATCCATATAAAGCTCCATGGATTAAAGCCTGCATTTTAAATCACATTTGTTTCCATGGGTAAAGATGCTCCAGGCACTCCTAATTAAGCTTTTAACTAGAAATAATGTCCATTTACACATTTCTCATCTTCATCCATGTTTTCTCACACAGATGATCAGGCTGTTTCTTTTAACAAATTCCATCAACTCTTGAACTTTCTCTGTAAATTTCGAAGGAGGGTTCTTCTCTCTCACATTCTTTCATTACAAGAATTGTTTATTTTCTAGCACTGGGATGTGATTTTTAAATCAGACTGCTTCTTGTGTCCCTCGAGAAACTTACCATGGTAAGAATGAAGGTTATTTGATTTTCTGAATTTCTTTCCAGCTTCTGCAACAGATTTCAGATACCTTCCTACCAGTGATATAATCAGACACACACTCCTGCTCTTTGCTTGATCACATTCCCATGAATACATCAACTGGCAGAGTAATTTCTCAGCCACAGATGACTTGGTAGGGGGCAAACCCAGCAGGAGGCTGAGTGATATGAATACAAGGGATGATAACAAATGGCACTAACTCATCTCAGTCACTCTCTCAGAGAAATATTGGATCAGATTCAGGGGTGAATTCAGGACTGCACATCTTGTCCCAGTTGACAACTTGATAGCCAAAGTGCTATTCAATCTCTCAACGTACTCATCAGACTGTGGGCGAGAGCAGGTCTGTGTGTTTTAATTTCTACGTGGGCACACACTGCCTGATTTTCAGAACTGCGGAGTACCCACAGCTCTAGCTGTAGTCAATGGGATCTATGTCCGCTCAGCACCTTTGAAAATTAGACTCTTGAAAGATGCCCACATGAGAAAGGATGGTTCATTAGCTAAAATACAAGATTAGAACTCTGAAGACCCAGGGTCAAGGTCCCGGTTTGCCACAGACTTCCCTTGTAACCTTGGCCACATCACTTAGCCTTTTGACAACTGAATTCTCCATCTGAAAAATGGGACAATATTCTCACACTCCCCTTTTGAGATGGGGAATTCTAAGAGATTGTGAGGTACCCACATACTATGGCGATGGGAAATAGCTTAGACAGACTTTAATACTGGCATTCTGTACATTCCCAGGTGTGCCAAACGTGTGTATAAATTCCTGAACCAGGACTCTGCCACAGTCCTAGTTTCCTGGTTTGCAATGATTTTCTGCCCATGCAACATAATCTGGTAGCATTTGTTCATTTTATGGTTCAGCGGCAGCCACACTCCAGCTACAACGGAAGATGCCCTGGGGCTGGAAGTGATGCTTTCCAAGTGGCACAGGTTTTACAAGTTTGACAGCACTGTTAGGCACTTTCTGCCAACTATTCAGGTAAAAGCCTATTTTCGGCCAAAAGTCTGCTCAGAAGCTGCTATCTGAGATGCGAAGCTCCAGGGCTCCTCAGAGAGTTGCAATCAACTCAGGTCGCTGGACCTTTAGGCTAAGGATCCCAGAGATTATTTTAAATCCTGCATATTTCTGTAAGGCTGGAATTTAGGTAACACTTCTGCAGCTTCAGCCCTGTCCATCCAGTCTCCAGACCTTAAGCTTAGCTAGTACAGAATCTTTTTCTTGTTCGTGCTTTACCAAGACCTATGTATAGTCCTGTGGCACATTAGAGACTAACCCATGTTAATGAGGCTAATTAAGTGAGCTGGATGTGTCCCGTACATAGCTTTTGTCATGGAAATGCAGATTTTAAAGACAGGAGAAATTGGCTTGGTAATGCACCCTAGTAGTTAATGTCTTTGTTCAAGCCCAGGGTAACTGTGTCAAATCTGTAAATGAATTCCAGTTCTGCAGACTGTCCCTGTAGCTGGCTAGTGAAACTCCTTTGTAGAAGAATGTCTACTTTTAAATCCACGAAGACCCTATAGTCCATGGGTTCCTAAACTGGGAGGCGTGCCCCCCTGGAAGGATGTGAAGAAATTCCAGGGGGGGGGGGCACGAGGCGACCTAGCCCTCCCCCCCCCCATCAAGTTTTGCTTTTTGGGGGGTGGGGCATGAGGGTTTTTCAAAAATCAAAAAGGGGGGGTGATGCCAAAAAGTTTAGGAACCACTGTTATAGTCAGTGTCCGTTGGCATTGGGTGTACCCAGGTGCCATACCACCTGTTTACCAGTACCTGACCCTTCCAAAGACAGAGAGACACTTCCAATAGGACTTTTTTTATCTCTCTCCCTTCCCTTTGGTACTCAGAAGCAGTTCTTTTGACCTGTTCCAGAATCAGCATTTCTAAATCACATCCTGGTTTAGCAGACCCTCCCCTTAAAAACATGGAGCTGCCTTTTTATCAAACACTAACAGGAATATTCCATCCAGCTCTTAATTACTGCCCTACAAAGCACATAGACCTCCATCACTGATCGCTGCAGTCCGAGATCAAATGAAGGCAACAGATCATATTACAAGAGTTTATGGAAACAACCTCTGCACTTCAGAGCCCATGTGAATTCTATGAGGTACAGACCTTTTATAAGACTATGTAGCACTTTAAAGACTAACAAGATGGTTTATTAGGCAATAAGCTTTCGTGGGCCAGACCCACTTCCTCAGATCAAATAGTGGAAGAAAATTGGCACTATCCATATATACCAAAGGATACAAGAAAAAAAAATGAACACATATGAAAATTGTGCCAATTTTCTTCCACTATTTGATCTGAGGAAGTGGGTCTGGGCCACAAAAGCTCATTGCCTAATAAACCATCTTGTTAGTCTTTAAAATGCTACATAGTCCTGATTTTTGCTTCAGCTACACCAGACAAACACGGCTACATTTCTATCACTAGACCTTTTATAGCTCCTGATGGAGCTGGTGGTCCCCTTGTCAGGCTGAACAATGGAGACTACTTGTCATGATGCTTTCTGGCTACTTTTCCACAGCAGCACCTCACCTTGTGGCACAAGGACAGTCTACTTACAGAGGCTTTTCACATCCACAGTTCCAGTAGGCTGTCTCCTCAGAGCTGACTTTTCCTGCAGCTTCCTTCTAGGGGAGGCTACATGTTTCCCTTCAAGTTTCCCAGTTGTTCCCATTTATCTGAGCACCATCCTTCTTTCAGCCAAGCTGTTCTACTTCCGTCTGTAGCCATGCAGACTGTCTCACAGCGATTCAACTATCTCCCTTTTCAAACTTTTATTTTCTCCTAGCCAGAAAGTTCTCGCACTGCGCAAATGTTGGCTGTAGTCTGAATTGGGTCCTTGCAATCAAATCTCCCTTAGCTGTTCCTGCCACTGCCCAACAGGTAATGAGGCAACACTGACCTAGCACATCTCTAACCCTTCTGAGATGTGCTTGGAAGGGTTTCACTATAATGCAGTATACATCCTCCACAAAGTCCTTGATGCCTTTTTCCCAGCTTACAGTTTCTTGACCAACAGGCAGCAGGGCCATAACATGCTTACACTGAAGATTCAAACAGTTGCTTTTAATTTACCATTTACACTTTTCACCTCAGCCAGCTACAACATTATCTGCATCTCTTGCTCATTCATTGAATTAGGAAATTTAGGTTGTCTCCTTCATAAAAAAACATTTATCTTTGAGCAGCTAATTCAGGCTTTTCTGTCCAATCCATTCACCATCTGTTTAACTCTGGCAGAAGGACAGAGTGTTCCAATCTGCCTCTTCTTTGCTCCAGTATTTGGAATAACCTCGTCCCTGGCTGTTTTGCCACTGCAACACCGTTGTCTGTAATTACTTTTAACACAGACAGACATCTCTTATATGTGACATCAAGCAGCACGATGCTGCCACCAATTTGTTACTTATTACTTTGAGGTTTCAGATTTTCTGGTTGTGCAAATATATTCCTGGCTAATAAAAGAAAAACATCCATAAGGAAGGCTGCACAGCAATGTTAAATGTGAACTCTAATAGTGGGGGGAAAGACCATCATCCCAGGTACGGCCTTGCAGAGAGATGGCAGCCCTTCAATAATGAACAAACACAGTGTAACTAAAGAACTTCACTAGACAACCACCAAGAGAGCTCTGTCCTGATTTAGCAGAGCTATGAAATACACTGGCCTACTAGAACTTTGCTAACCTCTTTGCTAACAGCAGCTTCCTCTTTCATTTTAATTGCATTTAAAATGGTTTAAAAATAATAGTGATTTCAATTCTTTGCAATTTTATTGAGATTCTAAAATCCCTATATAATTACAGCCCTCTCTTTGAGAGAGAGAAAGAGAGAGAGATAGACACACACAGAGACAATTTCCCCCGAAGCTAGTAACCTGCAGAGAAAGAGCTTGAACAGCAATCCTGGTCTAATTAAAAGATTATCTTTACCTTGCTCCCACAACGAGCTGATTCCTGTTGGCATCCAGCGCGAGCTGAGAAAAGTCTTGCACACCTGGATAGGTGAAATTCGACACCCAGGGCTTCAGATCTGGAAAGAAAATGAAAAAGCAGAAAACAATGATGCTGCTCCAGAAACAGCGAGTTCACTCGGACATCCACTACTCGTTCTCCTACTGAGTATCCATCAGGTGAAGATATTTACTAATCTATTTAGGGCACTTCTCTTTATTCTGAGCAGAATCTGCAAAAGCTCCATAATAAAGGGAGGCTCTCTCAGCAGTTATTTTCCCATCCATTATGTCCAAAGATCGAGAGTCACCATTATTTCTGAACAGACATTATGGCGGCTTGGTTTATTCACTTATTTTAAAGTCTATGTGCCAGATTCAGAACTGATGTTAATGGTGCCATTTCACTGAAGCACCATCCAGGGTACAAAGGCTGGTCTAGCGGATACGATATTAGGCTGGTAACCAAGACACATGGGAACAATTCCTAGCTCCAACACATACTTCCTGTGTGACCTTAGGTAAGTCATTTGTTCTATTCTGTCCTGGAGTTTCCCCATCAGCGAAATCAGGATAGAACTTTCCTAGTTCAACAGGGGTGGTGTTATAGGTGTATGCTGATGAAGTCATACAGTACGTAGAATTCTTCACCACATTTGAATACAGCCCTATGAGAGACACGTCTTATTTATCTAGCTTGGATTTGCCATGGTAGGCATTCCCTCAAATTGCAAACACACACAAGTTAGCCAGTTTTATTGCTTAGAATCTATCTTCAAAGGGGTAAAACTCCCACTGTAGTCGATAGGAGGCCCATGAGAGCCTCATCAGTTAATACACTAACATCTATTAAAAGATTCAGGGGACAATGTTTGTGATATAATTTTTAGAAGTATTTTTTTAAAAAGAGTTCAGCTACACAGCAGTTCCTAGGTGTAATGGTAAGGCATATATCAACTGTTCATGCCAGAAGAAACCATCTGATTATTTACTTTAGTGCCTGGTATAATGCAGGCCATAGAATTTCACTGTTACCTGTGTACTGAGCTCAGTAATTTGTGTTTGACTAAAGCATATCTTCCAAAAAGCAGTCTTGAAGACATCAAGATAGGGAGAATCCTTCAATTCCTTGGCGAATTTGCTACAGTAGTTAATCACCCTCTCTGTTAAAAATGTATGCCTTATTTCTAATTTGGATAAGTTCAAACATTCAGGATAGCGGAGGCAAAAATAAGAACCATACCACACTACCTCTCTAGTCCTCCTAAGATCACAGAAACAAAATACTGTGCTCCCATTAGGGTGCTGCTGACAGCAGAGCTGGTCAGAAACTTTCTGATGAATTCATTGAAGCAAGATGCTTTGCTGAATCTATTACAGATCTGACACAACTTTAGTCAAAACACAAGCAGGTTACCATTGGAAAACTGCCAGTGTTCCAGGGTTCACAGTTCTGCAGCAGAGAGTCCTGGCTGGAATAGCAACCATTGTTCAATGAATAGCATATGTGACACTGACAAGAATGTCCATTTCATTTATCCCTTTTCAAGGAACAACATGTTTCAGTGTTCCCAAGCCAAATTTTCCAGAGTCTTTGGTTTGCAAGATAGTCTACTAAAATGAGCACTTTGAAAGCAAATTCCAAAATACTGAAATATTTAGTTAATCAACTCCTCCCGCCAAAGTTTTGGCCAGATGAAGCTGAAAGCTTAGAAAGACATCTAGGATCCAGCGCGGTAAGAGATTACATGCCAATCCATGGAGCAGTGATCCTTTCTACCCACCCATCTGTGACAAGGAGCATGCTCTTCTGTTCTGCATAAAAGACAGTAAAACTTTTTCCGTGACTGGTGTTTTTCAAAATGTATTGTTCATGGCCATTCCATATTACATGTGTGTGCTTGCCACACGCTCTGGTACTGGAAGTTTTTCCTTCAGCAGTATCTATAGGGAACAGGTTCTGCCTCTCTCCCCCGGAGTAGCACTCTCATAACGCAATATAATGGGCATCACCAGCACTTCCCATCCTCTGTTCCTTCTTGCCCCAGCAACTCCGACAATGGGGAAGGAATGTGGGTCATGGAATGGTCATGAGCAACAGATCTCAGAGAACACCAGTAATGGGAAAAGGTAACAGTCTTTTCTTCTTCGAGTGCTTGCTCATGGACATTCCATATTAGGTGACTCACTCAGTATCCAAGAAGGCGGGCAGGAGTTCATGGACGTGAAGACTGCAACACAGTTCTGCCAAATCCAGCATTGTCTCTGTCCTAAGGCCTAAAATGCCGTTAAATTGGTTAACTAGTTAAACATATTGTTTTATAGGTTAACCGATTAAATGGGGGGGCTGGACAGAGGGAGGCCCACCAGTCGGGCTGCTGCAGCCTCTGTCTGCGGCTGGCCCCCCCATGGGACTGGAGCAGCTCCATCTCCTACTGGTTAACCTTAACCTGCAAGCCTCACTGGTGAAGGGTGAGGCTTACCGGTTAACCAGTTAAACATTCACATCCCTACTCTGGCCTGCTGAGTGATGGCATAATGTGCCACGAACATGTGGATAAAAGACCACATCATGGCTCTACAGAGTTCCTGCATAGGGATGTGTGCCAGGAAGGCCACCGAGGATATGTGAGCTCTAGTCAAATGGATTCTGACAAGCACTGGTTGGTGGGACCCCCACTAGCTTCTAACAAGTTTTTATGCAAGAGGTGATCCAGTTGGAGATCCTCTGCGAGGTAACCGGACGGCCCTTCATCCTATCCACGAAACTGCTGTGTTAATTTATGGAAAGGCTTGGTGCATTCTAACGAAAAAAGCCAAGGCCCTGTGGACATCCAGAGCATAAAGACGCTTCTGTTCACTGCCCTTGTCTGGCTTGGGACAGAACACTGAGAGGAATATGTCCTGGTTCATATGGAAGGTAAACCCCATCTTTTGCAGGAATGCAAGCGGGGATGCAGCTGGGACTTGTCTTTATAGAAGACCATGCTTGGTGGTTCTGAGGGAGTCCTATGGCTCCTCCAGTTCCTCTACCTGTAGCCCAGGTTAAATGCAACCCTCGCCCATAATTTCTGGTGAGGCTTAGTGTCATCCTGAGAAACCATGTGAGGGGGCCCAAGATGACCTCATCGGGCGACAATAAGAATGATGCCAGTACCACAGGTTCTTCATCATCCATCAGTAGTCCAGCAAGCTGATCCCCTGGGTCCTCCTAGACTAGGGATGTGAAAGTGTAACCATGTAAATGGTTAACATGATGGTTACATGCAGGCTCCCGGGGAGCTTCCTGCTGCCCCATGTGTAACCATGTAGCCTCTGAAATTTTCAGCGGTTACACAGTTAATTACATACATTTCCTACCCTAGACCGGTGGGGTCTTTCCCCTGACACCTTGAGCACTGGAGGGGTTTTGGATGTTAAGGTTCCTGGCCTGTCCAAGGTTCCTGACACTGAGTAGGCAGCTTGGGAAAGCTAAGTGAACCCTGCATGGATTCCATGAGCAACATGGTACTGGCCCCTGTGCTTGGGACCACGGTACGGGCTTCAGTGCTGATGAAAGAGATGGCACCACAGGCACAGGAAGCTGTCCCGCAGTTAGGGACCCCTGCTTCATGCTGGAGCTACAGCTACATGCAACCAGGATTGGGCGTCACGGAGGCTCTTGCCTGAGACCAGTCCAACTGAGATGAACATCTTGGTTGGGTCTCGGTGACTGATGGTGCTTGATGGATCGGCATCAGAAATCCAGAAATCTATACCTCATGCTATATGGCTGGTACTGAAATGTGGAAAGAGCTATCGCAGACGGAATACTGTGGGTTCTCCCTATATATAGTGATCCCCTTCTCAGAAACTGATGGTGAGCCAGTGGCTTCAGTCCTCAAATTGGTCCCAAGAACTATATCGAACACATGGTGATACTAGAGGTTGGTCTTGGTGCTCCTACCGGCAAGGCATGGGGGAGGACTCCACTACTCGACTTGAGCTGGGGCCCAACTTCCCGAAGGGGGTCTTAGCTTGCTCCCAACCCTGTTCTTTTCTTTTCAAGAAGTAGGAAAACATTCTCTTACAGCCTCTCTCAACTACTTAGTCAGAGCCGGGGATGGGGATCAGTGCCAGCTCGTGGACAGCACCAGCAGGGCACTCTGCTCCAATGCCGCAGGGTTAGGGGTCATGTCTGACTTTTCCTTCAGTGTCAGAGTGAGAGCCAACTTCATCAGGAGTGCTGGAAGTCAGTTGCACTCCTTTTTAGTCCTGGGCTTGAAGGACTTCCAGAGACAGCATTTTTCACTTGTGTCCTTCGCCCAACATAGCTACTATGGGGATTGCTTATGGACAGAGGCCATCTGCAATGATCACAGGGGCTTGAAGCCTGGGGAGTGGGGCACGCCCACCTCCTGGCTGTGTCCAATTCATGACAACTGAAGACTTTAAACTACTACTAAAGGTAACTCATTCAACTACTAACTATATATAGGGTGACCCCACTGTAAGTTGCCCCGGTATAAATAATTTCCATCAGATCGTCCTTGACACCTGTAGGGACTGATGTGTTATAAGTCCTTCCATTTCCCACTCTTACGTCATGCACAAAATCACCCAATTTGCACAAATGGAAGTCAGCCGCGGGGGAAAAAAATTCCCCACTTTACATCATTTCGTTATGCATCCACGTTTTTTGGACCGAATCTTGGATGTATAGCGGGGATGCCCTGCATAACTAAATTACAGGTTCAACAAGTTCATAAGATCGGAAACAAACAACGCGAGCCAACACAGCAGACATTCTATGCACCCTCAGTGGTGGCAAGAAGGAACTGAGGGGGTGGGAAGCCGACAGCGCCCCTTGTACTGTGAGATGTGTGGAGGGGAGGGGGCTGACAGAATCGCCAGGACCCTGGTCAAGGTAGGGTGGCCAGCTCTACACTTCTGGAAGGGGCGGGGCCAGGAGCAGCCAGCCCTCAGCACCACTATGCCCTCCCCTCTCTCAGCACAGCTGGGAGTGCATGGTGCAGGGTTCTAGTGGCGATTTAAGGGCCCAGCTGCTGCCATGGCTTCATAGGCGTGGCGGCAACCGCTGGGAGCCCCGGGTCCTTTTGAATCCCCAGGCGCCAGGGCAGTTGGCCCCTTCCCCTCCCACGTGATCGCTACTCCAGAAGGCACCAGAGCCAGTCCTCTACGGATAGTGCTGAGGGCAAAACTTCCAGCATCTTTGCACATGGCAAGCACACACGCCTAATACGGAACAGACGTGAGCAAGCACTTGGAAGAACAACGTACAGATTGCAATCAGCCCCTTGGAGCTTTTTAAAATCAGCACATTTCATATACGCACTAAGTGTGGGGTATGGTGCCTCATTGTAGGAAGGCTCTGAAGTTCTCTGTGCTGCAGTTCCCCCATCTCTACAGAGGTAGTAATAATGCTTCCCGGCACCACAGGTGTGCTCACTGTTTGCAAAGCACTTTCAGGTCTTGGCCTGCTTTGCAGAGTGTGCGGGGTATAGAACACACAAACATCTGGCCCTGAGGCCCCTTCTCATTCCAGCAATCAGGGTGGACAGATGAAGGCTAAAAGTGGCCTGGAGCCAACATAAGCTGGAGACGCACCCTGGACATTCTTCACCCAGTCTCCCAACACATCCTCTTCACCTCTCCTGCCTTTTCCTAGGCTGACTCTTTCTTCCAAGCTTCCACATTCCCCACCACGGTCTCATGTCTCCCACCCACAGCTGAATTTGTTCCCGTGTGAGCCATCCCCGCCCACTGCAATCAATACCAATTTAATAGAAAGACATGAGGAAGGCAATAACTCTGCCAGCCAAGCTAATCTTCAGGCACTTCCACCTCCTGAGCAATTCCCTGTCACCTTTAATGGTGTGCTATCACCCGGGAGGTGTGACGGTTTCACCTCCGGCAGCTCTGACTTCTTTTCCTTTAGCTCTTTAGCTGCAGAAACATTTCTGAGCCAAGCAGCAGATGCTGTAAGAATAGCACCTTTCCAGGCAGGTGAGTCAGCTGGGCATTCATGCTGTCTAATGGGGTCAGTCAAACGCCATCTATCTAACGGAGGGGAGGGGAAGGTCAGCACACAATAGAGCCTTTTAAGGATCCTACTTTTATGCCCTAATTTCTCTGTTTTTCTTCCCTCCTGCCAACTTTCCCCACCCTTCCTTTCTCCCCCTCCCCCCAACCCACTCATACAGTTTACTGGAAAGAGGATTTCTTCATCTGCTATTCTAATTGAAACATCCTCATTTCAGAGAGGTCTGGTCCTCCGCTCTTCCTTTTAAATAGCAAGCTCTGACCAATCACAGTACAAAAACAACAAGCAGCTTAATGAAAAAGCTGTAGGTGGCTCAATTCTTGCTGCAGTCAGATGAAAGATCAAGCAAGCCTATGAAATAACAGCTACTGTCCTGCTTTCTAGGAACTCCTGCAGGTGGGTGCAACTTATTAAGAAACCCTTTCTGATTATTAAATTAAAGGCTGCAAGCCATGATCTTCACAGCAAAATTAATCTTTGATAGGCATGTCGCTGGAGATTATTAAGCTCAGCGTGCTTCCCAGCTAAGACAGTCTAACTGCAAGTTATTGGAATTAATGCCAAACGGCACATTATCCTCCCCAACCTTCTTTTTTGTTAGAGTGAATGGATAAAGTCGGAATGGAAATCTAAGCAGCAAGGGAGGATGTAGGTCTTTTTCATTCAACACTTTAAATCCTATCACTCAGACCACAGGCATCCCCAAGGGCAGCTGAGTGCTTTTATTTTACAATGAGCCTCACTTCTGCTAGAGTAAGTATTTGGCTGGGCCTGTCTCACCTTAGCTGAAGTTTACACATATGGACCCAATGAACTCTAGCATTTGCTTGCATATGACCTTTCTCCAAGAGCTGATTTTTCAGAGCCGTCTCTTTCATTTGGCTGGAAGCCCTCCGTGCTGAGGCATGTTTACCTTTGCAAATGTATCTGTTTTTAAAACACGATGAAAAATTAAAACCCAACGCACTAGCTTGGTACGTCGGCAGCAGGGGCAGGAAATCTCGGAAACAAATGACTTAAAGGCAATCTGCTCATCAAGGCCTTCTTTGTGCTTTACATTTCTATTTCCAGAGGGGTTAAGGAGCCACACTGTGGCTTTCTCCACGTTAACACCCCAAAGTGTAACGGTTTCAAATACACCCCTGTATCAGCGATGTGATCCAGACCATCTGAACTTTTGCTGGCCTATTTGTGGCCTAAGTTGGTTCACAAACATAACTGAAAAGACCCAGGGCCTTCATAAAAGCCATCAGTCTTTGGGATTTCTTCTGCCCTCCATGCATGCACGAGGGTGGGAGAAAAGACAAGGAACTTGTTGCATTTTTTGAGGCTAAGGTCAGGCACAATGCCATTTGGGAGGCAAATCACTGTTCCTGCTAGCACTTCGCTGTGCATTAATCACCTCAATGTAAACTGGGTGGGCGAAAGGGCCTCCAAAGGCCGCAGAAGCCAGTGGGATTTTTTCCAGTAATTTTTGGGTTTTGGATCAAGCTTTAGACATGGAAAGTGCCTTAGAAGTCTCATTAAGATCCCGTTCAAAATCCCATGTCTCCTCCAAAACCCCCATTCTCTATCTCAGTCATACCCTGCATCCTTATGAATATGGAAACAGGAGAACAGAGACATGTCTATATAAAGGATTTCATTTCACTAGTGCTCACACAGCGCTTCCACTTGCACTGTCGTGCAACTGTCTCATGCAACCTGCTGCACACCATTAAGGATCAAGGTGTCAAATGCATGCATCTGGAAAATCTGCAGGCTTCTCTAGGTGCTAAGTAATATCCCTATTAGAGGTATGCCACTGCAATCCACCATCACTGTCAGTTTGAACCCTGGGCCCATTTATTCCCTGTTAGAAATGAAAAGGGAGCACTGAAACACATAAAAGACATAGCAAAAACATACTGAAATAGGCAAGATAGGAAATTAATGGGAAGGAGTCCCTCAGGACTCCTTTCCAGAAACAAACCCGAAGAAGAAACTGCTTTAATTAACCTTCAGACTACAGATATATATTACATAAAGTTCCCATAAAATAAAGCTGATTCAACAGTAAAGGCCTGTGTAATGCAGTTAAACATACTACACTCCTGGGCGCCTCCCAAACCGAGTGGCATAAGTAAATACCTGCTCTACAGATACTCAAACCCACACCTGTACAGGGCTAACCTGACCACACGCAGAGTGGTTTCCTAAGCGCCTCAAGATGGCCTCTTGCACAGATTTGAGCTGGCTTCACTGGCAGCCCGTCTCCCAAGAGAGAGTGGCAATTTTTCCTTGTGATTGAGTTGTGTGTGTGAATTTAGTCCTTGTGGAAAGTGGGCTCATTCGACAGCCATGACATTGCATATCCAGAGAATAGGAACAGTTAAGGCAGCAGCCATGAAAGTATCTCTCACACAGCGTCTCAGCTCCGACAGGGAGGGCCGGACCCTCGTTAGTTCACGCTTCGTGTTCAATCAGCCACTGGCTCTCTGCTGGGAAAGGTCCGTTCAGAATGGTCTCAACTTGCATGGGGTCAACGAATCATAGAACACTAGAACTAGAAGGGACCTTGAGAGGTCGAGTCCTGTCCCCTGCCCTCACGGCAGGACCAAGCACCGTCTAGACCATCCCTGATAGATGTCTGTCTAACCCTGCTCTTAAATATCTCCAAAGATGGAGATTCCACAACCTTCCTAGGCAACTTATTCGGGTCCCACCCCTGAGCAACAGATTACCATGTAACAAAGGTTCAGGTCTCAGGCCGCTTAGTCGGACTTCAGCAACAATGTCCTCTCCCCCTGGCAACCTCTCCGTGGCCTCTAATTTGCTCAGCTGGAGTGTCTCAGTCCACATCGAGCAGTGTCCCCTGAGAACTAGCGACCACCGAGATAGCAGCTTCTGTGATCTGGACTCTTTGCTAGTACCAACTGAACTGGGACCACGAGTCTCGTTGAGCTGCCGAACAGACGGCACGGAGGGCAATCACTTCCCATCAGCACCAACAGCCTAGACGGAAAAAGGCTTTGGCTGCTGCTACTAGTCCCCAGAGCCATCCCATCCGTAGGACAGTTCGGGGTGGCCACCCCAGGCTGAATGCTTGGATATTAGCCTGCAGGGCCCAGAACGGCCTGGGGAATTATTTGGGAGGCCTGGCAAGGGCAGGGGTTGGGTGTCCCCACTCGCCCTCACGATGTCCTGCCCCCAGCCCACTGTGCTCCCCTGAGCCCTGCACTGCTCAGCGGAGTAGAGGGCTGGGGAGAAATCACCCAGCTTCCAGCCACCCCAGTGAAGTGGAGTGACCCGGCTGGGAGATGGTTGACTTCCCACAGCTCTGCCGCCCCATCCCAGGCCCTGCCCCCGGTAATTCCCTGGATCACATTGCTTGGGGGAGAGATCTTCGGGCAAGGGGTGCAATGGGGGCGGAGCAGGCGAGGGAAGAGGCGGGGGCCGGGTTGTCCTGGGGACGGCCCTGCCAGTCCCCTGAGATCAACATGCACTGGTCATTCCGGAGAGATTCCCAACCGCACCCACAATCAATCTTAGCACAGCTGATGAGCCCCCCCCCCCTTTGTAATTCCATCAGCTAAAGCATCTTCTTTGCTGCTCCTTGGACATTTTCACAGCTGAATAAAAGGTGACAACTGTCTTACAACCCTCAGACAAGGTAACCTTAATCTAATGCGTGATTCTCCAACATCTTAACAACCATCCTCCTTTTGAATCTCTCTGCCCAGGACCGGGGCTAGTGCAAGAGCTTTTGGAGAACTAAGTTCCAATCCTGTGCTGCGTGGCGTCCTCCTACTCCCTATTGTTCGTAGCCCAAAGCCAAAACACAATATGGCAAAATTAGCCAGGGACCTGGGGGAAAAAAATCAACAGCTGCATTGGCAGGGCTGTTTAGACAAACGTGCCGGCATTCAGACTTTCACTTTACTCCTGAAGGCAGAGATCTGTGTGTTACCCCGGATTCCCTCTCTCGCTCTATCGATCTCACACACACACCCCTTGCTTTCTTGTCTTCACTATGCAGTAAACATGGCCTTGCCTCAGACGCTGCAATTCCTGTTTCCCCTCTCTGCCCGAGTCCCTGCTCTCCAACCAAAGGCGTGGGGATTCAGAATGCTGTGGTCAGGAAACAGGCTTGTTCTAGGAAACGGGGCCGCATCATCCCAGTTCCCCTGTTGGGATTCCTGGCGTCCTTTCCACAAGGCTCATTTCCAAATTAAATTCAAAATTACCCTTCACATTTTCACATCGTCCTGGATTTCCCGCCTGGAACTTTAGCGCCCTGGTGGCCAACATGGGGTCCACTGTGCAGGCAGCTCCAGCCCAGAAAAAGTGCACACAGGAACGCGGCTGTGAATGTCCGTTCCACCTACAGGTGCTGACTTTCAAAAGTGTCTGTGGGAAGGGGGGTTGTGCTCGACCTCCGGCTCTGTTCCACGACCTGCATCCGCTTCACTCCTTTCCCCAAGACCCCTCTTCCACCCTGCCTCTTCCCGCCCCCACTCCATCCTGCCCGCCTCCTCCCATCCAGTTCCATCCTCTCCCCCCAGCGCTGCACCCTTCTCTCTCCACCCTCTGCCGACAGAGTCTCCCCAGTGCTGCAGGACAGCTAATTGCAGTGGTTGGTTGGCTGGAGGTGCTGGAGGGAAGAGAGGGTTGTTGGGCAGCTGCAGGTGGCGTGATCAGCACCCATCAATTGTTCCCCATGAGTGCTCCAGCCCCAGGGCACCCACTGAGCTGGCGCCTGTTCCAAAAAGCCACCAGTTCCCAAGTGAACACACACACACACACACACACACACACACACACACACACACACACACACACACACACACACACACACACACACACACACACACACACACTCTTTCCTATAATGAATACAGGAAAGGGAAATATTTATCCACAGGCAGATGAAAGGAGAAAACCAAGAGGAGGAGGGGGAAACGAATATAGAGGGGGGAGCACTAAAACAGGGTTACAGTCAACAGAGCCCCACAGGCCCAGTGATACCACAGTCGGAAAGGGCAGAGGCAGAGCAGTGTCACCGCACACCGAGCTCAGGAATCCTGGGCAAAGTTCTAATCCAGTGGCGAGTCTTAGGTGCTCCTGGCCAGTAAACTTTCCCCGACAACCCCCTCCAGTGCCCTCCTCTGCCCCTCTCTGCAAAGCCACTCAGAAGAACCACCTCACCGATTAACCAGCTACAGCCTCCCTCCTTCTGTCCAATGCAAGGTCCCAAGCCCCAGTATTCATTCACAGCCCCATGCAGCTCTGGGCAGCAGCGATCAGAGGTCCAGCCTTGGTTTGTCCTCCTTGGGCGATTCCTCCCTGGCAAAGTGCTCTTCCTGGCACCTGTCCTGGGGGGTCTCCAGACAGCCACTCTACCCCTCCCAGCGTAAGTGCCAATTCCATGGGTGCTGTGGGGCTGGAGCACACATGGGGAAAAATCAGTGGGTGCTCAGCACCCACCAGCAGCCAAGCTCCCTTCTTCAGTCACTCGAGCTCATCTGAGGAAGTGGGTTTTGCCCATGAAAGCGCATGATACTATATGTTTTGTTAGTCTCTAAGGGGCCACAGGACTACTCGTTAAGATGAAGGAGGGCCTCTCATGCAGCCCAGTCACTAACCAAGGTTGCCCATTGCTAGACTATAGGGTGGAACCAAGGCTCTGTCACCCCCCACTGTTCCAGGCCCTTCCAACTGCTTGCACAATGGAGATGGGGCTGCCTCAGCTCTGCAGAGCATGCTCTGCCCCTCACGCTACTATCTGAGAGTTGGTAGCCAGTACAAGGCACTAAGGGGCCCTCCCTGACACGCTATTCCTAACTTACATAGTTACACTAGCATAACCGCTAACAGGCCTCAAGTCAGCTAATTCAGAGACTGCTTGCTGCTTTAAGCACGTTTCAGGACGTGTAAGCGTCCTGGCCCATTGTGCACTGAGAACAAGTCTACACTGCAATTTTCTGGCTCATGGGTGTGAAAAAACACCATCCCCCTCTCCCCAAGCACAAGTTGCAGCGCTGTAAAGTGCTAGTGTGAACCAGGCTGCAGAGCTGCGAGCTGCTCTCCCAGCCCAGTTATCTCCTCCTCTCATGGAGGTGGTTTCCCTGGAGCACTGGGAGAGCTATTTTCCAGTACTCCTGCCCTGGCCACACTGATTCCTAGCTGCCCTTTACATTTTCAGGTGGGGACAAAGCCTCGACCAGCATTGCAGCTGTCACATACACGGAGAAAGAAAAGACGAGTGCCCATGCATCACTCCTTGCTTCTCATGACATCCTGATGAGTATAATCCCTCTTTTCAGACTGGAAGGCAAGTTGCCTATTGTCTCTCAGAGCGACGGGAATCTGATGGAAAAACGCTCTTTTGTCATCCCTCAACCTTTGGGCAGCTTCTCTCACATCTGGGGGCGGATTTCTATTATCTCTACACTCACACATCTACGCCAGTAATTTCTGCCTACAGATGTGCTGTCCAGGATTCAGAACAACGATTCCCCTCCCCCCCCGATCAAATCTTGCAAAACCAAGAGATTCAGATGCTGTTAACACACATTCTTTTGTCAAAAAAATAAGGATGTAAAATCCCATTTAATTAGTTAACCAGTTAATGAAATGCGGGAGAGCAGGGGGAAAGGGGAAGGGACACAAGCTCAGCTGGGCTGGAACAGGCCTCCCACTCGTCACGGCCAAACTGGAGCCCTCCTGGAGTGCCTCTGCCCACTCAACGTCCGGACTGGACACACCGTGAACTGAGGCTGCTTGGGCCAAGCTGGAGAGCCCCCCCACACACTCACAGCAGGCCTCATGGGGCTGGAACAGCACCCTGCTCACAGCCGGTTGCTCAAGGCCCTAACCAGTTAACTACTAACATCCCTAGTCAAATACAACTAGCTGTGCTCCACAGAGGTGTATCTGGATGGAAAGTCTATGGCCTCTTTTATACAGGTGGTCAAACTTGAGCAGCTAATCATCTATTCTAGCTTTTAAATACGAAAATCTATGAATGAACATGAACCTGAAAAATCCTTTATGAATGGGTTTTAAATCTGCAGATTGCCACGGCCACCTTCTTAGCACTGGGCAATTCTTAGATAGAGAGGCTCAAGCTGCAAAGTTCATACTCAGATTTCAAACACAGTGACCATTTGGTTCTGGAGCACATTTGTGAATAGAGTGTGATCATCCTCTAGTGTTAACGTTCACTTCCCGTTTGAAAGAACATCCAGAAGAGTTTGACTGTACGTGTATTCAAAGCATTTCCACATGTATCCGGTCCGCATGCCAATGGCAATACTCCTGGAAATCCGCTTCCTTCGAAACACATCCAGTATTTTACCACCCTCACCTCTGACATCTGACCCACTGGTGAATGTAAGTTAAAGGCCCCCGCTTGGTACTGAGATGTGCTTGTTACAGCCCTACCAGCAAGCATTAGCACGAGGTATCGGCTTATGCTTTGAGCTCTGGCAATCCCCAGTTGTCTCCTATGTCTGAGTGAAGATGGTAGCCATCACATTTGTACTTCCCCTACACATGGAAATCCAAAAGAGGAAAGCACTCTAACCTCAGAAAGATTATCCCAATCAGATGGCTTACTCATGGTCGAGAAGACCGTTTTCCAGTTGTATCTATCAGCAGCTTTCTGAACAGACAAGAAAATGTGTGCTGAGGTTTCCAAGAAAAGGCTTGAACCAGTAGAGTGATGAGTACTCTGGGTCTGCTCCAGCAAAGCACTTAAGCGCATGCTTAGCTTTAAGCATGAGTCTTATCGTGCTTATCCCTCTGCTCCCCAGAGATACCGGGGATCCCTTCCACCAGCCACCTGTGCTCCGCTGCTGTCCCCGGGACGTCTGGGCTCCTCTCCTAGCCACAGGACCCTCTCTGCTCAGCTCTTCCCTAGACCCACAACACCCAAAAGGAGGGAGTTCTAAAGAGATGGGATAACACAACTGAAAGAGCGACCCCCCCAACTGCAGAGAGTGACAGGAGATGGGCTGCAGAGGACAGCAGGTGAGGCGGTGGTGTGGAGTAGAGGGAATTTACTGAGAGTAGGTCGAAAAGGTAACACACATGGAATTAGGGATGTAAGCGACTAGTGATGTGACTAGTTGCTTCTCTCCCCCCCCCTTGCTGCCTCTATCAGCGATAAGCAGCAAGGGGGGGGAGCAGGAGCCGGTGCTGGGGGAGGCTGGCTTAAAAGCCATTTCCCCCCCAGCACCATCTCCGTGGGGGGCAGGAGAGGTAGAGGCACAGCAGGAAATGGCACGAGTAGGGACTGAAGCAGTCTTCACTCGTGGTGCGTCTGCTGTGATTCTGCTTTTGATTTGTGATTTCCGCTGGGGCTCTTGTACTTTTCAGAAGCAGAAGCCACTCCCACGCTGGGCCTGCACTTCTTGAGAGGTTTCCTTTTGAAATGTACCCGCTGGGGCTTTTGTACGTTTCAAAGGCTTAGGCACTGCAGGGAGTGCAGGGTCTGTGGGGGGAAGGGTCCCCTGCTAGTCCTGCACTCCCTGCCTGGCTTCCTTTTGAAATGTACAAGAGCACCAGTGGGGCTCTTGTACATTTCAAAGTCTGAGCTGCCGCAGGGAGCGGGGCTCCAGTCCCCCTTGGCCCTTTGCTCCCTACAGGGCTTCTGCTCTTGAACAGGAGCAAGATTCTGGCAGGGCTATTTCTACAATTCAAAGGCAGAGGCGCCCTTATAGACTTCAATAGAAATCCATCGACTATTTGATTAGTCAATTAATCTAAATTTAACATCTCTACATGAAATTAGTCCAGATAGAGTTTTAAAGAGTAGCTGAGTGTTTTTTTAGGTGCCACGAGCTTAATTTTTTTATAACAGATGCATGCAACATTGCTTTGATTCTTGAATAAATCATTCAGAACGGTAAACTCAAGGATATGAAATTGTGCTGCTAATAAGCAGTGCTGCTTTAGAGATCCCAGGCAGCAACCTCACCAAAAAGAAAGAAGTGTGTGTGGGGGGAACAACCTGTTTTCTGTGATGGTGCACTACAAATAGGCATATGCTTTCAGGAGAGCTCATTCTGGATTTTAAGGTTTGCTTAATTTGCTCCTTAACAGATTCAGTTTATGCGCCAATGGTTTTGCAAAACTGATGTAGTCAGCCTCTGTACTCGCATCTCGTTGTTGTTTAACACCTTCCATCCAAAGATTTCGTTGTCTGAATTAAATGTATGAGAACTATTTAATAGATACTACAGGTTGCATTTCCCTAATCCAGAAACACCCCTGGTCCAGCATCATCAGTGGATACTGCTGTGCTGGAGCACTTAGTGGGAAAAACTGGTGGACTGGGGCTCTGAAACACCCCTCTCCTTTAATCTCACCTTTTCTAAAATCTAAAATCTTCCTTTTCTCTGCAGCTTGTGAGTGACTCGCTCTGTTTAAAGCATTTTATGAATGAAGGGCACTTTTCCCAGAGCCTTTTCATCCCAGAGACCTTTTGGCTCAGCACACTGAATCATTTTTATCAGTTCTTGTGGTGTTTATTTGCAAAGCTTGTAGGACACCATTGATGAGTAAGCACCAAAGAAAAAATATTACTGTATTTAAAAAAAGAAAAAAAAAACACATTATACTGTGGAGTAGAAAGCTGTTATGTGAGATTTTCAGATGGTTGCCCTAGAGCAAAGTTACCTTCCTAATCATTGCTTAATTATTTGTGGCTTTATTTCTGATAATTTCAAAACAAATTCTACACTAGCCCCGAGGAAGAAAATATCAGCCTCATTTGCTGGAGTTCCATTTTCAAAATAAAAAAAAAATAATTTGAGATTTTCTAATCGAAAAGAAATCCATTGCAAAATGCCTTGGAGGTCAAATATTCTACACCACTGCAGTCTTAGGAAAATGCTATTGTTGGTCTCCAGTCAATGTGACGTTACTAGCTAAAATTTCAACTCCTTTAATGGAAATTCCAGGGTGGCGACGGATTTTCCCCATAGTACCTTTGGTTTCCCCCATGGTATCTGGCCAGTAATAACTCCCAGATTTCATCCCACAACTCTCCTTCTTTGTTAACTACATTTTTCGTTAGGAATACCAAAAAAATATCAAGCACACTCAACATGAATGCAAATCTTTAGCAAAATTTCCTCTGGGCTTTTCATAGCTAGGTGAGTTCACTGACGACGGTATGGGGTTTCTCCCCCCCATCAAAGTTCAACTGCAGTGGGGGTGTTTGGCAGAATTTCATGCAAATCCAAGGGAAATAAATCAAACCCCATTATCATTCAACCACACAGAGTTAAAACAGCCTTTTGTTTCCATACAACAAGCACACACTTAATAGATCCCCATAGAGCTCAATGTTTGCAAGTTGGCCAGTTTCCAAAAATATGTTGTTTAAAACAAAAATAAGACCAATGTACGAATATACAGCAAGCTACAGTCATGCTACCCAACTTATATTCATCTGGTAGTAGGGAACAGTTACGCAACACCCCCAAGTAAAACTCCAGATTAGAACACTCCCAAATCAATTAATTTTAAACACACCAGGCAAGAGCAACAGAAAACACACCTGAACAAGATTCAGGGGAGATCAGGTATCTTCAAAGAGGCCAAATTTTGCATGCAGGGACATTTTCACCAGTGGTTTACATAGGATATGGATAGCTGTCATATGTAATACTCTGTGTGGTTAGGGACCTAACTATCTCAATTCCCTAGATCAGTCCACCTCTTCTCTGTTCGTCCGCATTGATGGCTCAGGTCAGCTGAGGCAGTGTTGCTGACAGTTCCCACAGTGCCAGCTCAAGTGAGGCCCTTAGCAGGAATATCCCTTCCACTCCCGCGCACGCACGCACACACAAATAAGGAATAGGGGGCCTCCCGTGAGTCACTTGGTCTGTTTCAACATATCGCCAGCTCTAGTCCCCAGACCGTGCATGCTTGAGGAGAAGAGCTAGATTAGGAAATCTGCACTACCAATACTGAAACAAGGGACTCTTGCAACTATGTCCTTCTTAGCCTATAAAAACACCCCACATGTCTCAGTTCTTTCCTCTCAGCTGGTGTGTTCACCCTAAGAGACCCTAGTGATTTGTTAACTCATTTAAGCAACATTCTTTCTTAGCTCTAACTAATAAAGAAGGTGGCATGATTTACCAAACAAAGCCAGACAAAGGTAAGAATTAGTAGGAATCTCACATGAAAACCTGGGCTTAAGTGACTTCTGGCTGAGCTGGCGGATCCAGGAGCTGCAGAAAGTACAAATACATCTTTAAGCCTGGAGAACAGGGCACTGGCACTAACTCTGTTCTTGTGGAATGGATAAATAATCCTTAATAGCACCAACCTCATAACAAGTGGCAGGCACAAAAGTGCCTCAAAAGGCACAGGAAAGAGAGTGGAGTACGGGTGAGCTTTCCTCTCCGACGCTGTTCGCTGTTACCCTTCCCTTCAGGGAGCGAGGGGAAAGCACACAGCCAGTGGCCCATGCTGTGAGCTTTCCTCTCGCTCCCCGACAGTGACCAGAAGAGGAACAGTAAGCAGACTCCGGGTATGAATTTTGGGAGGCAGGAGATGTGAGCCCCCACCCTCGTTCCCTCCCTAAATAGCACAGGGGGTAGGGCTGGGAGCTGGGACAGTCCCAGACCAGTGTGGGATCATGACGCCAGTCATCCCCCTTTAACCTACCTGGTTGCCCACTGCTTAGCACAGCAGCTTGCCCTGGGGAACACAGCTAAAAGCACACTGCCTCCTGCTTCAGCCAAGCCCACCAGCTCTTTCTTACCAGCATGGTTCACCAGGGCGCCCTGGCTTACTTGCACCTCTGATGGCAACATACTTGAAACAACATACTTGGGGACTTATTAGCCGACACCCTCCTGCTCCGAGCTGCCATGGAAACAGTCTTCACAGAGCAATACTTTGCAGCATGTAAAATGTGGATTCTCCAGTCTGCTCTCCTTGCACAGTGGAACTGCAGTGGTTCCCAATGTGGTCAACACTTTCCATGACAGCTTGTGTTGGGGACTTAAGGTAAATCAGACAAAGAGCTGTGCTGTGCTTTTTGGATATTTAGCGCTCACTTCCATGGACTTGGAGTGCTGCTTGCAGCTCAGGAATTGGCATGCCTTTAATTTCATTCTGCATATTTTCCCTACAGAAGATCTTCAGTACAGCAGGACTATATAGCAGAGCAAACACAAAAGATTACAATGTATCTTGAACAATCACCCGTAAGCAGATGTACAAAACAAACGATAACCATGAATCTAACCAGGGTTTAGAGGACCCATGTGAGGACAGTTGCCTGAGCTGGCTGTAATTTTCATCTCTATTTCTTTTCTATAATTGCCAGGCTCTAATTAATCCATACCAGAAAGTGCAGCAAAAGGAAAAAGGAATGCACAGTTGGGTTGTGTGTGTGTGTGTGTTCCTCACATGCCTGTTTAACAAAGCAGTCTGGCAAACTAAACACTCATTTTGAGCATCAACTCCAACTGACTTCTCAGGATCAAGGGTTGAAATATGCTTCTAAAATTCACATGATCTGCAGAAGGTAACATCTTAAACATGGATCCTACAACCTGGCTCTCTGTAAAACAAAAAACCTCAATGCCTTCTGGATAATATTAAGATGACAACTCTCTCTCTCTCTCTGTCTCTCTCTCTTTCTCTCTCTGTACTTGTAATATGCTCATTACTGTATTATTTGTTTAAGTAGCTGATGGAGTTGCAACTCATTTTTTAACCTCAGGGATTTCTTTTTTCACCCTTCCCCAATAAAGCAGACAGTCAGCGTTATTAAGCAATTAAAAATCAAGGTTTATTTATCCATTCCAGGAGAACAAGGTTAGAGTCAGTGCCTTATTATGTAGGCTTAAAGATCTGTTAATTTACTTTAATCCACTTAAACCTTTAAAGCATGGATAATGGAAAACAGACAAGAAAACTGTTTCCAAATGTATAGACAATGGCTTCCTTACCTCAGAGGAAGCATAAAGCCTTAGACAAGAGCCCTAAAAGGTCAGCAAGGCACCCTTCAATTTTGCCTTTCTCCCTAGACACCCCATCTCAAAGGTCACAGAAGCCTCACTCAGATGCTCTCAGCAAAGAGCCTAACCATGGACACACTGCAAAATCCCCCAAAGGGGAACCAAAATCAATACTTCAACATTTACAAGGAAGCTACAGTTGACAAGGAAGCTCAACACACTAAATGGTGTACATCAGTGTTTCTCAACCAGTGGTATGAGTACCCTTAGAGGTATTTGAGAGAAGTTCAGGGGATATGTCAACACAACTGAAATTTGGAGAAAACTGAATTTTTGTTTTAAGTTTTACAGCATTTTATTATTTTTGTACTTTTTACACCCAAAAATGTCATTGCCTGCTTGGCTACAATTATGCTGTTTAAACAAATGTGTTGTAATGGTAGAAAAAAAAATTGTGTGTCTGAAAACTGTAGGTATTAGGGGTACTTATTTTTTTTAAAAAAGGGGGGATACTTTATAAAAAAAAGTTGAGAAACACTGATGTGTACAGAACCTCTTACACTAGACAGAATAGGTGCTCAGATATGAGGGTCATGTACCTACATGGGCAGGTAGGTGGAAACAGTGACAGAACGAAGCCTAGGGGTACCGCTTCTACACATAAAACGACAAGGACCATTTATTTGGGATAAGAACCCAGCTCTTCAGGGGAATTCTTATGTTGCAAGACACCAGAAAGAGGTCTCTGATGTTTTTATGTGAGGCCTCTGCAGCTAAACAAACTGCTCTTTTGCATCTAAGATCATCTTATCAAGGCCAGAGTTGGGATGGAGGTCACAAAAAACACTGGCAATGACTACAAATGTAGGCAGAAAAAAAACAACAAAAATGGTAACCAACACCTGCAATTTTATTATGATTGTATACTCAATAGTCTTGGTCTGTCAAAATAAGAAATGTGCCTTCCATTGAAATATTTGGAAATGCTTTACAAGTATGAATTAAGGCCCACATTAGCTCTGTAAGGTTTATAAGCATCACTGAACCTACTTACGGAGGAGGAAATTACAGCAGAAGTCAGTGGGACTTCCGAGATTGCACAGAGTCAGTGGCAGAATGGGGATGAGAAACCTTGAGGTCTTATCTCCCAGCTCTCTGCTCTGACTCACTGCTTTCCACAACACAGCACTAAAGGAAGGACTCCAGAGAAGATTATCCTACTGTACCTTGCAATCAAGCTAAGCCATCCAGGGGAGGACAACTCTTACCTTCAAAAGTAATGGTGGGGTGTTCTCTTCTGACACATTGCTGCTGTTCGGTTTCAGGGTATTCGGGTGCATTCTGTGATGCCGAGAGATGAAAAGTGAGAAGGAAAAGGCTTGCTAGTGACAGAGAAATGCCCTTTAATCTTGATACAATCATCTTTGGAGACCTGCAGATCTAGCTTCCAAGGTAGACCCTGGGAGGACACCTGCAATGCAGAGAGTTTCGTTTTAGGAAGCATACTTCTGTATCTACAGTTTGCAACAAATCTGTGTGGGGTGGTTTTCCTTTTTCATTACAAACCCATACGTGTTAACAACGTGTGATAATATTCAGCAAACAAAACTTTGAAAATTAAATGCCGTTATACAACTCTGTAAAGAAACCCAAAAGTGCAAATATTCCAAATACATGTAAGTGGCTGAGTATTAAGAATAGGCCTGGTTCAAGTAATGCAAATGCAACAATAAAATGCTTAAAGAGGTAGTAGGAAAGAGGCACCAGGTAGCAACATTACAAATTAAAGCCATATGATACGTTTAATTCTTGTTCCGATGGGTTTTGAATGCTGCCATAAAGATGATCTGTAACGCTTCATACCCTCTAATGTCTGCATATACAGCAACTACTATATATATTACATCAAAACTGATGTTAAAAGAACATTAAGACTGCAGAATCAAACACTCAGATGTTAGGAAATGCCAAAATTAGGATTGCTCCAGCGCCTCAGTTGACCCCACCAATTAATTCCCTCATCCTCTCTTCTCACCCCACTTCTCATCACCTCTGCATTGCAGGATGACAACTTCCTCCTCCCTCCTCTGCCTCATTGTCTAGCTTCCAGCAGCGGGTTTTACTGAGAACACAGGAGAGAGTCTTCCTTCTGGAGACTGGAGCATGCTTAGCACAGACAGAATCTTTAGATCATTTAGCTGCCAAAGTAAGTTTCTACTGAGTATGTGCAAACTAAGAGGGTCTTACCCCTCCTTCCCTCCCAAAAAAAAAACTTAGAACTTGGCCCGATGTAGATGGTTTTTCATGGGAAGAGCAGAAGATATATCCCTGACACTGGGACAACCTCATTCTCCCACCACATTTCAAGCCACTGATCCTAAGCAAGGAATAGCTATAGCTTTTCAATTAAATGGTTGCAAGAATTTTCTAAAATACATGGAAAACAATGTATTTTTTTCTAATTTTGTTCTCAAAACCATTTTAGCTGAAACTTTCTGAAAAATTTTCTCCACCACAGAAAATGTCTGCCCAAACAATTAGCTTAGATAAACCATTTTTTGTTCTATGCTTGTATAGCACCTAGCACAATAGGATCTTGATCCATGAGTGGGTCTCCTATGATAATACAAACAATAGATAATAAGAATGAAGTTTGGCAAAGTTATGAGCAACTGTAATGGTCCTCACGTTAGGTCTGGTTGGGGAGCATGGCCTGGCGATGTCAGACACACACCCCGACTGCCAAGGAGTTGTGGGGAGGGAACCAGAGGCCCTCCTAGTGCACTGGCTCCAACCCAGGGACCTTTGGGCCACCAGAAGTCTGGCAACCTTCAAACTACAGAGAGGTAGCTGTGTTAGTCTGTTTCAGCAAAAACAACAAGGAGCCTAGTGGCATCTTAAAGACTTACACATTTATGAGGACATAAGCTTTTGTGAGGCAGCTGCCTTCCTCAGATGCAAGAAATGAACGAATCAGATGGCAGAGATATATATGCATATACATACAGAGATGGGAGTGTTACAACAGTGTTAATGAGTTTAATTCAATCAGGGTGGATATGGCCCACGTCCAACAGCGATAAGAAGTTGAAAATAACTAAAGGGGGAAATTACTTATTGTAATAAGATAGCCATTCTTGGTCTCTATTTAGAGCCATTCTTGGTCTCTATTTAGACCCATTATGATCGTGTTAAATTTGCACATGAATTCCAGATCACCAGTTCACCTTGCAGTCCACACTAGGTTCCAGAGGAGCTGAACACATAGCCTTCCTGTACAACAGGTCTGCACAACATGCGGCCCGCAGGGGGGCTGGAGCTCCGGGGCAGCCCAGGCACGCCTGGGCTGTCCCGCTGCGAGCGTGCTCCAAGGCTTTGCTCCCCGTCTCCCTGGTCTGACCAGCAGACCAGGGAGATGGGGAGCAAAGCCTCGGAGCACGCCCGCAGGGGGACAGCTCAAGCGCGCCCGGGCTGTCCCGCTGTGGGCGTGCTCCAAGGATTTGCTCCCCAGGGAGATGGGGAGCAAAGCCTCGGAGCACGCCAGCAGTGGGACAGTGCGGCGCGCCTGGACTGTCCCGCTGCCCGCGTGCTCTGCGGCTTTGCTCCGTGTCTCCCAGGTCAGCAGACCAGGGAGACGGAGCAAAGCCGTGGAGGACTTGGGCGTCCCCACCCCCGTCTCCCTGGTCTGCTGGGGGGGGGGATGCAGCTAGTGCCCCCCCCCAGCAGACCAGGCTTTCTTTGCCTACCCCTGGGGTAGAGCAGCTGGGGGCTGCCGGGTTGGTCCCACAGCGCTGCTCCGGACCAACCCGGCAGCACCCCAGCTGCTCTGCCCCAGGCGTCCCCAAGTCAGCCGCTGCTGAAACTGACCAGCGGCTGACTACAGGAAGTCCGAGGCAGAGTTGCTCTGCCCCAGGCTTCCTGGAATCAGCCGCTGATCAGTTTCAGCAGCAGCTGACTTGGGAACGCCTGGGTTTCTTAAGTTGAATCTGTATGTAAGTCAGAACTGGCATCCAGATTCAGCCGCTGTTGAAACGGATCAGTTTCAGCAGCAGCTGACGCCAGTTCCGACTTACATACAGATTCAACTTAAGAACAAACCTACAGTCCCTATCTTGTACGTAACCCGGGGACTGCCTGTATACAAAATGATGGGTCTAAATTAGTTGTTACCATTCAAGAAGAAAGAGATCTTGGAGTCATGGTGGATAGTTATCCAAAACATCTGCCAGATGTGCAGCAGTAGTCAAAAAAAGCTAGCAGAACATTAAGAACTATTAGGAAAGGCATAGGTAACAAAACAGAAAATATCATAATGCCACAGTATAAATCCATGGTACACTATGAATACTGCATGCAGTTCTTGTCACCCTCTCTGAAAAACAGACACATTAGAAATAGAAAAGGTACAGAGAAGGGCAACAAAAATTATTAGGGTTATGGAACAGCTGCCATATGAGGAGAGATTAAAAAGACTGGGCCTACTCAACTTGAAAAACTGGCAACTAACAGGCGGATATGAGAAAGGTCTATAAAATCATGAATGGTGTGGAGAAAGTGAATGAGGAAGTGTTATTTACTTTTTCACATAACAAAAGAACAAGGGGTCATCCAACATAATTAACAGACAGCAGGTTTTAAACAAAGAAAAGGAAGTATTTCCGCATACAATGAAGTCAACCTGTGGGGCTTGTTGCCAGGGGATATTGTGAAGGCCAAAAGCATTACTGCATTCAAGAATTAGATACGTTCATGGAAGATAAGGCCATCAATGGCTATTAGCCAAGATGGACAGGGAGGCAACCCCATACTCTGACTGTCAAAAGCTAGGAATGGACTTCAGGGGATGGATCACTCAATAATTGCCCAATTCTGTCCATTCCCTCTGGAGCACTGGCCACTGTGAGAAGACGGGATCCTGGACTAGACAAATCACTGGTCTGATTTGGCCATTTTTCTGTTCTTCTGTTGGCTCAGGGCCTTCTTTCTGATGCAGAAAATGGGTGTGAAAACCTCAATCCTTCTAGAAGGATTTGAAGGACTTGTCCTGTTCGAGCACATCTGACTGACAGGTGACCTTTTTAGTTTTTAAGCATGTGTGTAGGTTCTTTTATTGTTTTCATAGAATCACAGAACTGGAAGGGACCTCGAGAGGTCATCAAGTCCAGCCCCCTGCCCTCATGGCAGGACTAAGCACAACCTAGATCATCCTTGATAGATGTGGGTTTTCTCTGTAATGCATTCACTGTTAAGAACAGGCACTTGCTTCAAAAGAGTTGTGCCATAACTTGAACCTATTGGCAATTCATCGCCTCTGGAGAGGAAGCAAAGTGCAGGATCTAGCTTGTTTAGGCAGTCTGGTCTGCTGGGCAAATCACAGTGTAAGGGAACAGTGCAGCCTGGAAAAAGCCTGCTCAAGAGGGGGTGAGGAGCAGTTCCCCAAGAGAGGTGATGGATGGGAGCCAGAAACCTTCTGGCAGATGCCCTTGATGGAGCACAGAGGGGGAATATAGATGCAGTTGCCCTGAACTGTGACAAGTGTTACTTGCATTTAGCTGTTCTCTAGCCCCAGATTAACAGAGATTTAATTAAAAGAGACAAGGAGTCCTGTAGCACCTTATAGACTAACAGATGTATTGGAGCATAAGCTTTCATGGGCAAAGACCCACTTCGTCAGATGCATATACATCTGACGAAAATTTAATTGAGAGCTTTTATAAAATCCCACCACGATTCTCCCAAGGAGGCTCTATAACTCAGCTCACAAACACTACAGAATTTTTTTTTCTTTTAAAAACTCAAGCAAGTTTAAATACCAAGTGACAGTGGCAGAAATGAGAAATGGAAAATAATTCAAAATTAAGGTTAGCATGGTCTTTAGCTCAGGCTACTAAATACAAGGCTACTGCAGGGGTCAGACACACACAAAGTATATGGAGGAGACACTACATGCAAGCCATGCTATGAATGGAAGCATCAAAAGAGGATCACTGGGATAAATTGTCACCTGTTTGTATCACAAAACTTTATAAGGAAGCAAGCAAAGGACTGAATACAGAAATCGTAAAGATGTGTTCTGCATTATTCTCTGATCCACACTGGGTTCCAGAAAAGGTAACATGCAGCTTTCCTCCACTGAGGTGAGTGTTATGGTGGAGGGTGTCAAAGAGGGGAGGAAGGATCCGGGAGGACCTCACCCAAAAAAAGGTGAACTTGATTGACACTGTTAAGTTGCCACAATAACAGGATATAAAATGCTCGCCCATGACACCAATACATAAACTCCTGCACAATCCTCTGATGCTCTCCTAATTCACTGTGGAGTCTAGAATCAGGGGATAGAGAAGTCCATGTTTCATACTCACCAGGCTCACCAAACCATAAAAGTTGCAGGAGAAAAGACTCACAAGGTCATGCAGTCCATTCTCTGCCAATGCAGTGGTCCCTGTGGTACAGTGTACTAATTTTGTCCAGACTAGTTGTATAATATGCCAGGTGAATGGATTTCTGCCACTTTCCCTAGGAGACTATGCCACAGCCTAGTAGATACAATTGTTCCCTAAGTAGTTTTCCCTGAGAGAGTAAATTCCCGCTCTTTCTTTAAAAGTTCAGGTTTATCAGTGTTCTTCAATCTAACACTGTAGTCAAGTTCATAATTTCTGCTGGACATCGTTTTGAAAATAACCATCACCCAGGTGAAAAAGAAACCATAAAAAATATTAAACTTAAGTATCTGTGAAGTTCCCACTACACTGAAAAACTGAAGAAAAATCAGTGTCATGGAAACCCTTGAACCAAGACCCAGTATAGTCAATGGGAAATGGATGCTTGGATTATAAAAAATAACCTGAAAAGCCTTTTTATGGTTGGGTTGGTAAGTTCATGCTTTTATTGAAATAAGACATTGGAAATTGGGAGCAGCAGCAGATGGAGGTGCATGGGCACCAAAATATTCAAAACCCACATTGGACCAATAAGCAAAAATAATTATAAATGTTCTATACCATGACAGCTGAGCAATACAATCATGATAACCTAGCTCAGCGAACTATGCACTGTAAAAAACACCCAAACCAATGCAGACTAAAATGCAGTTCTTTCTATATTCATATGTCATTGGCTGCCCTGACTACAGACCTCAGCCAGCTGGAGTTCACTCTTTCAGACTGTTTTAAAAAGCTGCCTCTCACTAAAGAAGAAAACGGAGCTTTTCTCTCTGCCACCATTAGTTGGTACATTTACCCATTAGTGCTGTTTATGTTGTGAATAGTGCAATTGTCTTACAAAAGAAAATGATACAGTGCAATTAAATAACAGAACATGTCAAATCTTTCAATCACATTTACAGGACTAGACTCCCTTCTAGCATACTGAACTCTTTTTTTTAATGCCAGATACGTTTGACTACAAAAACCATTGTTCAGATGCTTATGTGGGAGGAGTATCTATCTCTTTTTGTTTTAATCAATGCACTGTATTTTTCTTTTCTTTTTTTTAATGACTGACTTATTACTACTTTTACTTCCAATTATACTCTGACATTCTTGTTTCTGGCTGGGACATGTTACTTGTAGCTGCATCAGTCTACACAAGGTATACAGCCCTAATAACATGAGAGCCCAAGAATCTCCAGGATATTTATCGTCATCTTTAGAAAATAGTGAAATATTATTACTTTCCTTTTACCAAGAGGCCAAGTAACTTGCCTAGGGTTACGCAGGAAGTCTGTAGCAGAGCAGAGACTTGAACCAAAGTCTCTAGTTTGCATGGTAACCACTGGGTGTTATGCTTTCTAAACCTATAACTCATGGTGAGTTTGTATATTTTGAAGCACTTACTAGCTTTTGACAATGCTGTTGTTTCTCATATCGGAGCAAAACACCACAAATCTGGAAATACAACACATATTACTGTAATCTGTTTGTTATCTTGACATATGTGAATCGTTCAGATATCTCCGCATAAATAAGAAGTTATGTAGCCTATTAAATTACACTGCAGGCACATGGCATGGAAGCTGGGAAGATAAGTATGAGCATCTGTAGGACTAGACGGCTCAAGAGCAAAGTAAGTGTGTCATTTTGCGGATGTGGATTGGTGTTTGTGAATCTAGCAGAAGAGGCCTGGGAAGTCTTTTAAGGAGAGACAGAAGAGGGAGAAGGAAATGAAGAGAACAGCGTGGTTGATGTCTCTGCTTAAGGGATGGGTAATGGGCTTAGAATCATTTTCCCTCTAGATCACCACTTGATTCCAACCCAACTTGGTAGTTACCAAGTACATGATCCACAGGCCACTGAAGTCAATTGAAAGGCTCCTATTGACTTCAATGTGCGTTGAACTAGGTACTCCAAGAAGATGCTCTCTAATGGCAGCTTGGTGGCCTCGTCTGAAACGAGTCAGTGCGTCTCAGTCCACTTCTGCACAGGCCGAGGCTTATTTGGTCGCTGAGTCACTACTCGACGAGTCACTTCTCTTCCCACCCCGCCTTGCTGCCTCTGGGGAGCAGGAGCTGGCTCCCCCCCAGCACAGTTTCTGTGAGAGGGGCACAGGGAAGGTAGAAGCTCAGCGGGGGACTGGGCATGACCCAGGACAGCTGTCCCAGTTTGCACCCAGTCCCCCATTGCCCCTCTACCTTTTAAATGTAGTAAGAGCTGAGCTGGGAGCTAACCCACTGTGACTACAGTTTCCCCCTTTATTGACTAATCGAGTAGTTGATGGAAATTCGATCGACTATTCGATTAACTGATTAAACACAATTTAACATCCATAAATCAGAGAAGCCATCAACTGGCATTAGCTGGCCTTCTTGTTGGCAGAGACGCTAATGACGAAACTGACCTGTTGGTCACCCTTTGGAGGAGGTCTCTCCAGAACAGAATTCTATTATATAAAGCTCCCATAAAATATTTCTGATTCAACAATACAGACATGTGCAGCAGAGCGTGACGTACTATATCTCTGGGCACCTGCCAAACCCAGTAGGTATAAATAAATACCTGCGCTGCAGAAACTTAAACCTACTTTTGTACAGCGTTAACCTAACCGCACATGGACTGGTTTCCTAAGTGCTTCAAGATGCCCTCAAAATAAAAAAAAAAAACCTTTTGAACTTGCTTTATTGGCTATATATCATGTAAAAACATGGGCTATTTTGTTAGGGGTTTGGGTATGAACTTAGCATTTGTCCAAGGTGCCCTGGAGTCTGAAGTCTTTTATTTATCCAAAGAACTCATTTGGCAGTTGAAGTTTGCACATATTTCCCTGCCTGTGTGCCGCAGTCCTTCTCTAGGGGACCATAGCTAGGGTTGAGAAAGTATTTCCCTATCCCCAGTTGGTACGTGGCATCTCTGCTGAAATGGTTAGGAAGGTTGCCAGAAACAATGACGGGTTTTGTGATAAAGAGGCCAGTCTGTTAGGCACTCTACCGAGTATGAAATGAGTTGTGAAAGGTCCTCATTTCATAGATGGAGAAACCAAGACACAGATTAAGGACTTGATTTTCAGAAGTGTCCATCACCCAGAACTCCAGGTGAAGTCAGTGGGTGCTACAATTCTCAGCACAGAGCTTCAGGGGGGTGAATAGCCCAGTGTGGATCAGGACTCAAGAACCCCGGCTTCTGACATGGACAGTAGTATCGCATGCCAGAGGAGATACCCAAACAGGGAGGCATGGCCCCACCATCAAAAGGACTGAACAAGGGGAAAGGTGTAAGGTCAGAAAGGGAAGGAACCTTCACAGGGCAGTAGCAGAGCAGTTGTGCTGCCACGATTGCATTCCTAAGCCTGCAGCAGCCTCTCTTCTGGTTACTCCCACTCAGGCTGTGGGAACGGGCTCTGACAGAGCCATCCCATCCACAGGACGGTTCGGGGCCACCACCATAGGCCCTGCACTTTAGGGTCCCTATGTCAGGACAAGTCAGCTAGGGACACTAGCAGGGGACTTGGGGTTATCAGTAGGGGTCAGGCCTGCCTCCACACTCACTGGTGGAGGAAAACGGAGGGACCCAGCGCAGCCCACTCCGTTCCCCTGGCTCCCAGCGGTGTTTGTCAATGTACAGAGTGAAAGTTAGAGGTAGGGATATACAGGGTGTCTGTCTGAATCTGTCTGTCCGCGAATCCATTCGTTCAAGAACTTCTTCTAAACTTCTACTTAGGTCTCTAAACAGTAACCGCTAGGACCACCAAATTTGGTAGGCAGCTTCCTCTTATCCCAACTTAAAGCAAGGTCGGGGTTTGGTTGTGGCAAGAAAACGGGATGTGCCTGGAATTCAGTTGTTTTCCGTAGCATGGAAAGGGAGGGGGCTGAATGGAGGGACGCAACATTGCACAGTCATCACTGGGGACAGCGAGTGCGGGGGACAGATATACTGCAGAGTGACCACTGGGGGCAGCTACACCAGGAAGGGAGTCGCAGCCATCTTGCCAGCCACTGGCGCAGGTAAGTGGTCCCCTGCCCCAACCCTTCCCACCCCAGCCACATCACTGGACCAGGGGAGGAGGTAGGTAAGTTTCACCAGCCCCACCGCTGTGCCCCACCCACATGGAACACACCAGGGCTGGATAGCCCTGCCTCCTCCAGGATCAACAGGTGTTCTCGAGCACCACCAAGCTGCCCAGCGTGGTAGGCCTGCACCCTCCTGGGCCAGCCAGGCAGGCATTCACAGCCCTCTCTTACCCCGTGCCAGCCCCACGGCACAACTTTTCACCTCAGGATGTTGTGAAGGCCAAGACTATAACAGGGATCAAAAAAGAGCTAGATAATTTCATGGAGAATAGGTCCATAAATAGGTAGTAGCTAGAATGGGCAGGGATGGCGTCCCCGGTGCCTCTGTTTGTCAGAGGCTGGGAATGGGCAACAGGAGATAGATCACTTGATTACCTGTCCCGTTCATTCCCTCTGGGGCATCTGGCATTGGCCACTGTCGGCAGGCACGATACTGGGCTAGATGGACCACTGGCCTGACCCAGTATGGCTGTTCTTATGTTCTTGTGCTGTTATTTTTATGGGAGTTATTTTTTTCACGCTTTTTTTTTTAAAACTCAACAAGAATCAATAGAAATGTTCACATTCCTGCAAAATTACTGCTGGCTTTTATAATACTGTACATTTCTATAGCTCCCTTGATCAGAAGATCTTGGAACACTTCACAGTCACTAATGAATTTACCTTCTCAAAACCCCCACAAGTTCAATTTTACTAGCTCCTTTTTACAAATGGGGAAACTGAGGCACAGAGCAATTAAGTGGCCTGCCCAGAGGGAAATAAACAGTCTTTGGCAGAGCCAGAAAGGTAACTCAGGTCTCCTGACTCCAAACGCTTTAGACACAAGTCTCTCCTTGTTCTCCCAGTTTAATTTGGAAACCATAACACTGCTTGGCTTTTGCACAATTACAGAACTCACCATAAAGTTTTACTGCCCTTGTTTTATACTGCAGTGTAGAAGCACACAGGGGGTGTTCTCTGACTAAGCCTTTTGGAATAAATTTTGCGCTTGTGAAAGCAAGGAGAAATTAGTAACAGCCTTGGAAGTAAATCAGGCATAGTTCAGGCAGACACTGTGGAAATTCCTCCACTGACCCAACACTGTAAAGCCAATGGCTAATCCAGTCCACCCCGGGACTCTTTTGAGGCGAGAATGATTATCATCTGCACTGTACCAGCTCCCATGATAGCCCTGTGACTGCAATAGGAGGAAGGGACCACTCAGGATATGTCAGTACTACAGATGCAACAGCAGCAACACTGTGGCCATGCCACTGTAGCACAGATACTTACTCCAGCAACCAAAGTGGTTCTTCTATCATCAAAGTCAATCCGCCCCTTCCAAAAGGGGTAGCTTGGTCCAGAGAGGAATTCTTCCGTCAACGTAGCGGTGACTACATTGAGACTAATGTCAGCTTACTTAGGTCTCTAGCTTGGCACATCCCTGAGCGATGTAGCTAGATCAGACTTCAGTTTTAGGTGCAGACTAGGCCTTATTTTCACGTGACACTAGGCAGGATTTAAACTGGAGTCTTAAGCAGCCAAAAGCCAATGTATCTCATCCTGCAGCATTGCTCTCAAACACACTGGCGTTCATGCAATAACTAGATGAGAAACACCTTTATGCAGCGTGCATGTGTGAGAGAGAAATCAGTGTGTGTGTTTTAGGCTGAGACTTGTGATTATCGGCCGCCTCATAATAAATATATGACTTAATTATAACTATAGAGGGATAAGTACTCAACAGTGTTACCATGGAACTGAAGTTTAGCATGTTTGGAACCAGGAGTACCTTTCACTGCAGGGTCTTTTTAGCAATTCACAGCAATGTTTTTTTACAAGCAAGCTCTTGGCTACAAGGCATCCAAAAGGTCCATAAACACCCAGAATATGAGTGGTGGAGGACAAAAAACAAAAAACCAAACCAACAGATTCTCCCTCTTCCTGCTATGCCCAGCACACAAATTTTATTCTGCTCATCATTTAGCAGCAGGCAGCTGCTGCACTGCATTAGCCTCTCTCATCAATGGACCAAGGGGGGGCTACTTTTACTTTCTTTTTATGGATAGGTGTTCTTTAGGAAAGAGGGTGTTATGCTAAAACACACACAGCTGCATAACATCGCTTAAAGGGAGAGAAACAAGCTGTGATTTGAATATTTTCCAAGTCACTTGTACTCTTCATTACCATGAAGGATATAGAACTGTTACACCCTACAGTTATTAAGGGCTTACACCAAACAATGTAGGAATAAATTCTCTTCAGAGCAGCTCCATTGAAGTTGCTTCAATTTACACCACAGGAATATCTGACATCAGTTCTTCCTAATACTCACCATACTTCTATTGTACCCTTATCTTTAGCAGGCAGGATCAAATTTCTCTCTTAGATATCCTCTAGTGCAACTGTCAATAGGTTTGCCCCATAGTAAACTCGCCTGCTCTTGCTCCTATTGAGGTTAGTGGAATTTTGCCATCAGTTTCAACAAGAGCACAACAATGGATCCCCTGTTTTCTGGCTCACTGTTTTCACTGCCTCGAGAATCACTTTGCAGTGGACTCTAGTTTATGGTCCCAAGCTTTGGAAATGCTGAGTTCCGTCCACTCCCATCCATGGGACTGAGGGTTCACAGCCATTCACAGAGATGGACTCTGTGGCCTGAGATTAGGCCAGACAGAGCCATGCTGGTGTAGTAAAAGGGAATATCAAGACTACGCAGCCCTCCAAACATTTCTTCCATGTTGCTAAAAGTTGAGTCAAGCCTCCAGTTGAGAACTTGCTTTAAGAATCGTCATGATTTGGGAGGAGAGTCTGCAAATATTTTAAAAATAACTCTTAAGATTCAGAGCTTGTCATTTCATGGGCGGAGAAGGGCTATCTGGGAGTGTGAGGAGGGCCTACGTCAGTTTCACACACAGTGAAGCTAGGGCTTTCTGGAGAATATAAACTATGTGTAATGAATTCCAAGCACATGAGTTCTAACCCCCTCACCACCATACTGCATATATAAGCAAATTAGTTTAGAAGATGTAAGTATTCAGGGACTTAGCTGTTCAGTCTGGCCTCTGAGGATTTGCTCTCATTATGGCTTTTATGCTAATTCTGTCCTCCAAATCTCTTCTGAATCAATTATTACTAGATTAATTTAAACATGTCCACCTGGGGTGGCTGTATATCATGTGCCTCATGTTAAAAAGTAAAAAGGATGATAATGAATTCAGGAGGTGACTGAAACAGATTCCTGCTTTGTGGAAATGTGACCTTTTTGCATAATGTCATAAAAGAAAGAAGTTCCCTCAAGAAACATGGCAGATAGGGTCGTTCCTCAGATCATCTAGGCTCTCAATCACTCTTTGGAAATTAGCACGAAACAATAAAAAATTAATAAGATTTTTAAAATATCATTTTAATGCTCCAGACTATTAAAGATTTTGATGGACTGCTAATTGAAATGTAATGCTTAATTTTAAGCAATGCCATTTTATTAATGGTAAAAACTTGAATTAACATCATTAACCAGTGTTAATATTACATATACCCAAAGGGATAACAAAGCAATTAAGTTATTCATGAAAACTGAGACAAAGAAAGTACATTGCCCACACGTGGTTCTTGTAAGGAGGCGGAAGAGATCAATATGCTCTGCATTTCCCCTACTGATAAGAGTTTTTGTGGGGGGAGAGGGAGCGGAGAAGAGGGAAGGGAGAGGAGAAGGAGAATTTTTGCTAACTTAATCATTGGGCTTATTCAGACTCTTAGTATGACTTCAAGGCTATTCTCATACTGGCTATTCTCATACATTAAGAAGATTCTTTAAAAAATCTTTGGGAAGAAAAACCAGTTGTGGAGAAGACACCACACTTGGCTCCACTTTTGTGTTTAGGGTTCAGGTTGTAGCTACCACACATCCTAGCCCATCTATTGTCCCTGCCAGAAGCACCTTCACCCGTGCACACAACTAGACAAATTCCCCCTACTGTTAGTGTTTCAAGGGAACTGTGTCCATTAGTACCAGGCCTGAGACCCTGGCCTAATCCAGACACAAGAATTCAGCTCTGTATGGCACTAAATGCCCCCAGTTCTCTGTGACCTGAGATAATTCAATGACTTGCGATACCAACCCCTAATACAACAGGATAGACTGAGACTGAGTGTTAATAAAAGGCTAGATGAAGAATCAAAAGCGAAACTTTTGCCAGTTTTCAAAAGCTATTATCACTGACAGGGAATTAAAAATGCTATATGCAAATTGTATAACATTGTATTTACTGAACCACAACCAGTTTCAGGATAAACCTTTGAATAAGATAGTCCTTGTCATACAGTCTTTGTTTGGCTGAATATCCAGCACCAATGGAAAGCCTTCGGCTAGCCAAGCAAATTGGCAAGCCTCATTAAAGAGCTGAACACACACACATACACACACTTCTTTGAAACTCCACATCAGATAATCATATATACCCCCCCTTGACAAAAACAACATGTCAGTCAAATGGACAACAAATTCCCAAACAAAATCAATGCATCAATAAAGAAATCAATAAAATTAAAAGATGATATTTCTGGTCCCTGTTATTACACACATGAATGCTCTCCTTTAATGGTTCACACAGAAAATGGCTTAGACAAAGAAGTTTTCTGGTGTGATCAAACCAATAATTTTTTCTAACATATTTCTGTTTCCCTTCATTGTTGGGGGTGGGAGGGGAGAAGCCATTTACAAACAGGCTTATTAAAAGCATGACTAACCGACTTTTTACTCATTTTAGCTGCACAAATCAGAGAGAGCTCAATTCTGACTCCACAGATATCAACAGAAAACCAAACACTGACTTCTGTGGGTAGGTAGGAACAGGAACTAATTCTGAATTAGGTCTAGTATCATATATACATATTTGCTATGTGACACCATAGAGTCTTTGTTCCTTTGTGCCCCAAACCCAACACTTCCACAAAGCCTTTCTGAGCATTTCAATTTAAGGTAGAAATATGTCTGCGGATATGGTGAGAGTTTGGGATTCCAATACATGGGTGCATCATGCTGGGTCTTATTTCAAAGGGGAAAGAGCAATAAGGGTTACTTAAATATAATAGCAACATAAGCCCCTAGGAAGAACTGCCCAAGAATTATCTTGTGTTTCCTGATGAAGTCAAGCATGTGCAAGCTGCTAGTCTGCTGGGGCAGACTCACGATTTCTTGCGCAAAATTTACAATCCATGTCTTCTATTTTCCAATAGCGCTCTCTCCCTCTCTCTCTCCTTCCTCTCATTTCTTCAGAGATTGCAACAGGATACATGAAAACCCAGGAGAAATATCACGTAAGGCCATTCGTCTAATGTCCGCTCTTCCTTAACCCCCTTTTCTTCAACAGGATAGAGAAAAATTATTCAAGACAAGGTCAATACAGAGTGAGTCAAAGTCAAATTCATAAGATCATTTAAAACCTCACACCATCAGGCTGTTACAGAGATACCAAACATTATGGACTGCAGTTTGGTAGATCACAAAAATGGATGATTGGGGGTGGGCGGGATGTTCCCTATATATTGAAACTCACTCATTAAGGAGCAAGAGTGGTTGGGGTCCACGACAGCATTTGCATCCATAAAGCCAAGATTCACTCACTTCTTGATATTAATGGACACACGATTGTTACCAGACACAATGTTTTCTTATTCAGTGATTAATTGAAAGTTGCAGGCAATGACATACTATAGGCAGGATAAAGCTGTCACGAGAAAGTAATTTTTCACAATAATTCCTGCCAATGTCTACTATCTGAAATTGTATACACGGTTACAGACAAGCCCTCAAGTACAAACACATTATATATCTTTATATAAATAACAGTGCCAACAACCAGCAGCAGTTTAGTAATCTCTGTAGGATATGAAACAGGGAGAAAGTAAGACAGAGAAATGGTCTTCAAGTATTAGTGAAGTTGTGCATGTTAATCTTAATCAAATGAGCTATTTCTCTTTTCCTGACTACATAAACTATACTCATCTGAGAAGGCTGTGATAAAACAACAAGGATTCTGTGGTATATACACCGGTGATAGAAAATCTTCCTCTTAAGCCGCTATTTCTAAATCTTAACAATGGATCTGGATCAATACTAATTAATCTTTCACAGGGTTGCCTCATCAGCAACAGGTTAAGTGTAATTTCTGAAGACCACCCGATCAAAGATCTTTTTATATTGCTTTCCTCACTAGCCTCAAGAAGATATCAGTTTTCTCCAGTGTATTTTATTTTAGTCACAAGTATCGGCGACCAAAGCATACACTGGCTGACATCTGACACAATGTCTACAATGCTCTTAAAAAAAAGGACACAACTATATAGATAAAAGGTAGTGATGATGCAGTTCACATCACTTACATGTCTTAAATTCGCAACTGCGTTGCCATTTTGGGAAACAGTTGTCTAAATTTCTGATCAGCTTTAAAACCCATTCTGCACTCTTTTGGAGGATGGTTAGATGTGTCACAATGCTCTACTAATATATTGCTATTTGAAAAAAATTAAGATATTCCACTATGCCACATATACATACATTTCACAGACAAACAATCCCTGCAAAGATCACAGTATCTTAAAACCAAAAACTTTAGCCTTTGTGAACCAAAGCTTTTCACTAGTTCTCAGTCTGATATCCTTTGAGAAGACCAACAGACTTTAAAGCATTTAAATGCACTCACTTTTATATTTTGCACTGAACTATACAAAGCAATAGAAAAAGCGAAACACCGGCCTTTACCTGGCTGTGAGATCTTCTTGCTCAGACTCTTGTAAATCTGCCAGTGACAGAAAGGACCCAACATAAATGGTGATATAAAAGCACAAAGCCTGAGTTGTCCTATGGCCTACAGGCAAATAGCAATCTCTGTCTTTACCTAATCCAACCAGAACCCTGGAAGGGAGTGAATCTGTGTCCACCGGCCCTTTTAACAGTCACTTAATGACCGTTAACTTTTTTCAGCCAGCCATTGATTCTAATGGCATGTGCATTCACAGACAATAATACCTCAGACGGCCTTCATTAATTTACCATGCATAATTTCTCTGAAAGCTTTTGCCAAAAGAATACCACTAAACTGACTCGCTAACTGGTGAAGATAAAGCACTTTCTGTGTGAGACCATTATGCAGATTCATGGAGTTCTCCTAAAATAAGTTAAAAAGTAGGTATTGTTTGGCATCCACACATTTTTGGACACTGCAAAGTTACATGGCTTGCAAATTTAAAATTGCTGCATGAATATTCGGTATTACAATGAATATGTAAGATACTCTAGTCTGGGGAAGAGGAGGGACAAGAAAAACAAAACAAAAAACCTCTGACTTATATGAATAAGCCTTCTACTGTGAAGTTCTTGAAACCCCTTACAAATTTCAACAATAGGAAGCCCTAAAAGTGAAAGACTTTTAAAATACCAAGAGAAAATGCAGCAATATAGATATTCACAAGCCCAGTTCCAGTGCAGGTTGTTGGTTTTTTTTTTTTTTGTTTGTTTTTTTAAGTAGACTAAGTTTATTGGAAACAAACCATCTCAGAAAACAAAACTTTGGAACTTTCAAGAGAATTACAGTGCTACCCATTGACTCCACAATAATTTAAGAATCTGTCAACATTTTCCCATTATACATCTCTTGAGTTTCCTTTTCTCTCTTATGCACTGGGGTAAGACTCAGGAATAACTCCAGTGGAGTCAACAGAGTTACAGAAGAAAGAATTGTGGATCCTATTTATAAAAATTATCTATACATATAGTCTATGACCTTTCAAACTTACATAGTACTAGTTTTACACACAAGGGATTTCTTTAAAAAATTAAATCAGTCTTTCTGAAGTTACAGGAAAGACAGATGCAAGACAGACCACAAAAGTTATTTGAAATCAACTCTGCTACTTTTATGGGGCATAGTACATTACTCCGCAACCAATCATGTTAATTTCAGTAGGCCTGCTTATGGTATAGTGTTTGAATTAAAGTTAAAGTTGTTAGTCTGGCTCTGAGTGATTACTGTTTTGTTTTGTTTAATATGCAGGGTTTTTTTTTCTTGCCCTCCTCAAGCATGATATCTAGAGATGGGATGATGCCTAAGAAATTTGAGCCCATAACTTAACCCAGAATTTCTCTAAATTCATAGGTGTTTGGATACAGCGTTTTGAGTTTACCCATTAGACAGAGAAGAACCAGCAAAAAGTTCTACTACAGAAGCAAACTTTACCTGAGTTTATCGGTGTTGGGATCCAAAGTTCTTGTTCAGAATCTCTTAATAAATTTTATTTAAAAAAATTGAAATTGTGTTTTTTATTATTATTATTATTTAATAATGTAACTGCACAGGAGACGTCTTTGGGTATTTCACAATGAAGACTGAGTGACTGCTGGGAGGGGGCAGCAGCTGGGAACCAATTCATATGTAATAACTTTTTTCCAGCCTAAAAAAAATTCCTGTAAGAGTTTTGACAACATGGGCTTAGCAAAGGAAATGAGCAGCTAATAGTGTTCCATATAAGCTCAGGAGAGATTCAAACACTGATAAGCTGATTAGCAGAGCATCCACAGCTAGGTTTTTTGTCTCTACTGGTGGTACACATTCACACACGCCTCTGTGCACAGAAAAAAATTATTCCACACATGAATGGAAAATATTGGAGGGCTCTTTGCATCTGTGTAGTGAACAACGGGCATTTCTAAAACACTTAAATATATACCTGCATGATGAAAGGGAAAAAAGCCAATCTCCATTTCAGTGGAAAATGTTCTTCTATATGTCTGATTTATATTAACCAACCATTTGTTGTTGTCTTGGTCAGTGAATCAGGCATCAAGGGCTTTTGTTTAAGTAGCACAGTCTGATTCTGACCAATGAAAACTGGAGGAGAGCAGAATTAGCATTAAGATCAAAATTCTCTATTCATTTAAAGTGGTGGCAATATTCAAAGCCTATTTAGCACAAATATAAATGGCTACATTAATCAAAGCAGTGGAAATTATGGGGAATTCCGAATTTATAGCATTTTGCTCCCTTTAAACAGGCACAAATGATGACAAGTTGGAAGGTAACAAGCCCTTTTTAGGTGTCATGATACAGCAACACTTGGTATGCCTTTTCCATCTTAACTCTGATTTTCCCCACCCTTTAAAAAGTGTTTCTGCATGGTAATTTCATGTGTCTTAGTGACAGGGTGACAGAGATTGATAATTATCCCTTCTCTAACTCTTGATTTCTGCATTAATTGGTATTTATTGGAATCCTGAATGTAATGCTTGCAGCGGAATGAAAAATGCTGCACTCTGCTTCTTGAGTTTGTAACGACCAGTCAAAATAGCATCTGAATGTCTGAAGTATCAGAGGTTTCTAGGCACGACTGCTAACCAGTGTGATTAATGCCAACTGCATTTTACAAAGACAAGTCTACAAATAATGTACCATTTCTCTCTGTGAATAATCACTTGAGAAAACTCCCCTCCTGTATCTTAGAAATGCAAACCAATTTTGGAAAATTGTCTACAATAAATCAAATTTAGGACAGCACTTGACTGATGAAATTTCAAACATCATATATTTATTCTTTGGGTGCCCCTTTTATAATGTCAAATTAGCAGGAAAAAAATTCACAGTGGATATGCAGACTCAAGAGACTTTCAAAGGTTTCCATCTGGGCCTTTAATTGCGATCACAGTTGCCTCACTAAATTGGATACCTTCCTCTCCCCCTCCTCAGGGTTTCGTCTTTGTATCTGTTTTGGCTTATTTTTGCTTTGATGAATGGAATCTGCTATAATCATTTTGTATAATGCCCCTGAGAAACATCTTTCTGCATATAAACATGCAGGCCCATACGTCAGGTTTTTATAGTTCAGTCTTCAGACGTTACTCTGAACTTTACTCAAATTGATTCTTCTCCCTTTCAGGATATTATTTCGGAAAAGCTTAGGAGTAGATTTCCTCTAAATATCAGACCGAGATTAGATTCCACCCCCTTAGATTTTAACTACTGGAGGAAAAACTACACCAAAACTTCTAAGCAACTTCTTCGAACTCCAGGAAGCACAGACAAACACTACTCTTTCTTCCTTAGAACTCAATATCACCTGCCCCTGACCCTGCCGGACAAGTTCATTATTGTTTTCAGATGTTAATTAAAGATCCCAGACAGTCTGTTCTGGCATTATTTCTGATCTGTCGCTGCCTGGCTTCTCACCCTTAGTATCAGTATATTTCTATAGGTATTCTCAGAGGGTAGTAAAATGTACACCATCTGTCTTCGCTCTTCTAATTTGGACTGTAAAATAAAAATACGCAACATAATCTACAAAAACACCTTCATTAGTGCTCTGCCATGAGCTTCATATCATTTATAATCAACTGCAGGCCTCCTTGTTGGTTTCCAATAAGGTCACTCATTCACTAATCAGATGTGATCCCAAGAGACTATGCATAAATATCCCACATAGAAGTCCAAACAAGGCTAATTTTGAACTTCCTTTCTTCTTATCAAGGAAACATTTATAAGCTCTTGCAAAAGCAGAGATTCCTTCCTACAACCAGAATTACTTCAGATCTCCTTGCTGATTGTAAAAACAAACAAACAAACAACAAACTAAGAACAAACAAATCAGCCTAAGAGTGGATTCCTCTCTGCATCCACTAAATTGAAGGTTTCTTATTCTACTCCTAGCATTTCACTCTTAAAAAAGAATAAAAAGAGAAGAAGTACAAAGGGAAATTAAACAGGGAGATGAAAACAAAGAAGAATCTTGGCAGGAGACATGGTTTTAGGGTTACCATATCTGAACGTTCAAAAAAGAGGACACACCTCAGAGGGAGTGTATGTGTATCAGTATCAGTATCTACCAACTCACGTTGTTATTGATGTGTTATAATGTGTACTATATAACATATTAACAACAACGTGAGTTAGTAGATTCCGAGACAGGTACACTACACACCCTCTCAGGAGTGTCCTCTTTTTTGAAAATTCAAATATGGATGGTTTTGTGGTTAAAGCAATGACTGGCCAAGGACTCAGAAGATCTGGGTTCAAATCCAAGGTCCACCAGACTTTCTCTGAGAGCTTGGGAAAGTCCCTTAATCTTTTGTTGCCTCAGGACCTCCATTCCCTCATTTAAAAGTTGAAAAGAAACAAAGCACAGGAGAAAACTGTATTTCCTTCCTCCTGCCTTTTGTCTTGTCTGGTCTTACAAAGACTTACTTACATGCCTAGCTCGATGCACCGTGAGCAGCCCCGTTCCCCGCGCAGGATGTATAAAATTCCACAAGCATGTAAGCAAGACTGGAGACTTACACTTTGCACTTTCCAGGCAGAGATTTTCACTTAATATGTCTTAATTCCTCTACTGGATAGGGTTTTTTTAATGAGATGACTGAGTGTTTGCATGCTACTGATGATAAAGGGGTGGAAGGTCATTTTCCTTAATGTCTGGATGTCTAAGTTAGGGTGAAAGTAACCCCTTACTTTAAATGCTCCTGGGATTTTATTGTTTTACTCATGCAGTGTTAGGATCTTGGGCAGAAGTCTTTTTAAATTATTTTATTTAAATCTAAATAATTAATATGCGTGCTTACAGTGGCCAGCCCTCATCTGTAGAAGAGCTGCTACTACATGCTGTTGTAATACACATAATAAATAATATAATTCATCTTATTCCAAGGCAGCAGTAGAAAATAATTGGTCACCAAAGAAGCGGAAAGTGTTAGAGCTTGGTTTTAGTAACCAAGATGGCAGAAGTTTACCAACTGGAGGTGTAAGGATTTTAGCCTATTGATTTCTATATTTTTAACAACTAGCTCTGAGTTTAATTTTTCCCCCGCCCACGTGCCGCAGTCCCTGCAGCACACGGAGGCATGATGGAAAGCCCTTTGGGAATTCTCAGGGGAGGAGTACTCTTGCACTGCTAGGCCTTGCAAGGCATGACTGTTGAGCCAGCCTGTTCAAAGGCAATCTGTTGTTTCTGGTATGGCCCATGTTGTACAACAAGGAGTCCTGTTGCACGTTAAAGTCTAACGGATGTGTTTGGGCATAAGCTTTTATGGGTAAAAAACACTTTCTCGGTTGCATCTGACGAAGTGTTTATTACCCACAAAAGCTTATGCCCAAATAAATCTGTTAGTCTTTAAGGGGCCACAGGACTCCTCGTTGTTTTTGCAGATACAGACTAACAAGGCTACCTCTCTGAGACTTCCCAGGAATGTACATTTCAAAGGCTGACTGAACTATAAAAGTGAAGAGCAAAAACACCCCACGTTATATCTACCTACCTGTCCGTCCCTCTCTTCTCACCTACGACAACGATGGACCTTAGGATCAAATCTAGCCTGAGAATTTGCTCAGCAGGGTACTGAAAACATACAGTAAAATTTTCACCTTGAGCCAAGTCTTGTTTGTTTAATGCTAAGAAGAGTTTTATCTCTACTTTTCTTGTAACCATTTCTGATTTGAATGCCTCATTACTTGTACTCACTTAAAATCCTATCTTCTTTTAATAAACTTGCTTTATTCTTTAATAAAAACTAATCCACTATTGTGGTTAAATTGGGTAACTCCTTTTAAAAAGAACAATTTGTTGTATATTGTTCCCTTACAGCCGTCGTTTTCAAAGTGGGTGGTCCACAGACGCCTTGCAGGGGGTCCACAGCTCCAGCTCAACCCGCCGCAGCTGGGAGCCTGTACTGGTGCTCCAGCTTTGCACATCCCCCCACATCCCCCCACATCCACAAGGTTGGAGCGCCAGTGCCAGCTTCCTGCTGGGGGGCAGAGCGGAAGTCCCAAGCCTCGCTGCACAATCCAGCTAGCGGGGAAGATGTGGAGCCACAAGTAGCTCCATGAGTTGGCACTTCCCTCCCCCTCTCCCAGCTGGGGAAACAGCAGCACATGGACACCCTGAACTGGAGACTTTCCCCACTGCTCCCGTTGGCTGGCTGGATTCCAGCCAATGGGAGCAGTGGGAGGCCATGTTACACAGTGACTAGGAGCAGCAGACAGTGCGAAGGCAGATAAGTGGCCCCTTTCCCCGCATACCCAGACCCTGTACTCCACCCCTTCACACACACACCCCACCAAGACCCTACATCCTCAGCCCACTCCTGCACTCCCCGCCCCGGGGCAGAAACCCTATCCCCAGCTCGCTCCTGCCCCCTTCTCCAGTCAGAGACCCTACCCCTAGCCCACTCCTGCTCCTTCCCCCTTGCCCAGATACCCCACTCACAGCCTGCTCCTGAATCCAACCTCCCACCCACACCTTGCACCTTAACCCTCTCCTGCACTCCACCTCTTGCCAAGATCCTGCACCCTCATCCAACTCACTGGCAGCGCTGTCCCTCACACTGAACCCCTCATTTTGCCCCCCCCCTCCCAGAGGGTCCACAAAATCCACTAACCCCAGAACTCCACCAGAGTTAATCTGGCCTATGGGAAGCCTTGAACCTCAGTCCTCCCTCCATGAGGCTGGAGTGCCAGGGGAATGAAGTGTCTCAGTCGGGAGCCACAACAGCGAGGGTTGCGGGGTTTTGAAGGTGTTTTTTTCCCCCTCCTTCTTACTTGTGTGGTCCCCAACTGATTTTTCTGTGGGTCAGTGGTTTTCAAGCCAAAAAAAGGTTCCCCACCCCTGACATAAAGACAATGTTGAAACCTTTTGTGTTGAACATAAATTAATATTTTACTTTATTTAAAATAACATCTGCTAAACCAACATGAGAAAGTTAAAGCACTTAATCTGTTTAATGATTGCAGTTAACAAGGCATTGTCAGTTACAGTATAGGGATGGTAATCCTTCATTGGTCTGCACTGCACCCCGGAATGCCATTGTTTCTTCCTTACTTTACTAAACGAGTGCCTTGAAACAACGAAAGAGCTAAATATAGACGTGAACTATTTTAACTTCTTCACCGCAATCTAAATGTTCTTTTAGTTACAAAAGATGGAATTGCAAAAGCCCTTGTTCTGATTCATTATTAATTCATCTGCGTAAATTTGATATGTGGAATTTAAAACTGAACCAAACAAAGGCTAAGTGAGATAATCGTCTAGTGTTTATCACACCATTGCCTCTGGAGAGCTGGCTACAAATGCTCCTCGCAGAAGGTCACAGGTAAAAGGACTGGTGAAAGTTTTGGTTTGAAATTTTTGGTGCCTCGTCTTAATCCTTTGTGGGCATTTGGCCATACTAAGAAAGCGCTACATAACTTGGCACAATTCTTGTTCTCTGCCCAGGAGGTAACCGTGACTGAGAAAGCAAGGATTTTGAAAATCAAGATTGAGGTACAATGGAGGACTTGCATAGAAAAGCTTGTACTGAGCCGCATTCTGATCAGTCACACCAGTATAAGTCTAGAACAACTCAATTGAAGAGTGTAGAAGAATTCAAGATTACCACCAGTGCAACAGAGCCCAGAGTTGAATTTATAGCATATTTCTGCATAATGTCTGGATGTTAGCCAAAGCTACTAAATCTTCTCTTTCACAATAATTAAATATATCCTGCATATTAAAATAGTAGGTAAAAAATTAACAAGAACATTTCATTTTAGAGTATTTAGGAGCGCTTCTGTTTCCTTGTTTTCGGCTATTTCTATAAGTCTCTCGTTCTTTCCGTGACCTCCCTGAGATAGCCAGTAAATCAAGAGAGTAAAAAAAAAAAAAAAAATAGAAAGAAAGAAACAAAAAGTAATTATAAATAACACAATATTTTAAAAAATGTTTAAGGTCTGGTGTCAGAGGAGAAGGGCAAGCCTCAGAAATTCTGGATTTGCTATGCTTCTCTCCCTGGGTCCCTGATGAATCTGGCATATCTATGTACACAGCACACAGCAAATAGCACAGCTGTATGTATTCTCACTGCTATTTTTCTCTGTCATACATAATTCACAACTTGTTGCAGCCATTCCGCAAAGTTACATCTCCTTTAACATAATATACGATTGAGATGCAAATCCTTTCCCTTGTTGTTTTGAATAATGAGCCCACTCAATACTGATTTTCTTTCCTTTTTGTTTAAATTTCCCTTTTCAGTGTGGAGATGGCTTAGGCCAGGTGCAATGAAGGCAGGTACCATGCACAATGTAAATAAAGCACTGTGTGGCAGTGCTCTTCTGAACAGCTCCTGTCTAGTTCTTCATGACAGCTAGTCTATCTACCAAAGGGTATCTCTACACTATTGCCAGAAGTGTACGAGTAGACGTACACACGCAAGCTTTGATTTAACTAGCATGTGAAATATAACAGTCTAGCCACAGTTGTGCATGTAGCTGCATATACTTATCTAGGGTATGTCTACACTACCCTCCTAGTTCGAACTAGGAGGGTAATGTATGCATACCGCACTTGCTAATGAAGCCCGGGATTTGAATTTCCCGGGCTTCATTAGCATAAGCGGGGAGCCGCCATTTTTAAATCCCCGCTGCTTCGAACCCCGTGTAGCGCGGCTACACGGGGCTCGAACTAGGTAGTTCGGACTAGGGTGCCTATTCCGAACTACCGGTACACCTCGTTTCACGAGGAGTAACGGTAGTTCGGAATAGGACCCTAGTCCGAACTACCTAGTTCGAGCCCCGTGTAGCCGCGCTACACGGGGTTCGAAGCAGCGGGGATTTAAAAATGGCGGCTCCCTGCTTATGCTAATGAAGCCCGGGAAATTCAAATCCCGAGCTTCATTAGCAAGTGCGGTATGCATACATTACCCCGCTAGTTCGAACTAGCGGGGTAGTGTAGACATACCCCTAGAGACTTGGGTGGGAATATATTCAGGGAGCAAGTCCATGATTCTGCTCATGCCCCCAGGGCTAAAAGCTCAATCAAACCTAGTATGCGTACATCTACCAAGCTGGCAGTTTCATCTCCTGCTGCAATGCAGACATGTCCTCTGAATGCAACCTAGCATTACCTGCTCACACAAGGCACGGTTGGCAAGGGTTGCATTTCATTGCAACATCAAGGTGACTTAACATTCTGAAGTAGACTATGGGTCAGATCCTTAGCTGGTGTAAGCGAATCACTCTCTAGAGAGGTCAGTAGAGCTACATCAAATTACACCAGCTGAACATCTAGCCCTCTGTGTCTAAGAATTAAGGCACCAAATGGTGAAGCAAAAGTCCTAGCTTTTAATTTTAGCATTATCTGAGTGAGTCATTTAACTGCTCAGTGCCTTAATACACCTTTCTGTAAAATGGAGCTAATGTTGCCCATCTACCTCACAGACATGGGTTAGCTAAGAGACTGTAAGTGCTTTGGGATCCTAGGATGAAAGATTCTATGGAAACTCCTAAGCCATTCAAAACTCACCACACAGAAAGTTAAAAGGTACAGTTGATAGAAAAAAACATCTTCTCCCTGCCCACGTTAGCATCAGGCTGTACCATGAGCCAACAAATTAGGAATTGCAGAAGTGCTGTATCTGAAGAGCAGATACCAAAAGAGGAACATAGTGTCAGCTAAATTCTGGTTAGGGCAAAGGCATCCTACACGAGCTGGCATGCAAGGGTTGTGTGGGGCTTTTCTTCCCTACCACCATATATATCTGGGGAAACTGGTCACATAAGAGGGGATGGAACCCACTACCTGGACAGTACTTGACACTTGCAGGCCACCTCCAAGAAGATCCTTCACTGGAAGAGGATACTGCCAATTAGGAAGCACGTGTGTTTTCCTCTTTCCTCCTCCCCACCCACTGAACAGACTGCCGAAGAATAAAACCACAACAATTTCCCAGATCTACCAAGAACATAAGAAAGACCCTGAGGAGATGCTGCCCACCTACAACTATCTAATTCCGGCGCAAACAATCTGCCTCCCAGCTGTGGAGGAGCAATCAGCGATGGAATCCAAAAGTAAAACAGAGTCAATGGAGACATCTCTGGCTCCAGCACTCCGCTAATTACAAAGGACAGCTATTGTAATTAGTGCCAGTGGACATGGCCAAGTCTCCCTGAAACAACTACGGGGAATATTCAACCCTCATTCCCAACCAAAAACCATCTGTCTAACTGGAGAGCACAAAATGAAACACCTCCGTGCCAAATCCTTCCATTAAGTGTGTTAGTGTCACTAACCCAGCTGCAATGTGTGACGTGCAGGCTTTACATAGGAACTAGTTAGTGACGGAAAACCTCTCTTCTTATCCTCTCCTCCACCCCATAACAAATACATACAAGGAGACTGCCAGTTCCAACCTACTTCCTTCCCAGAGTGTTCCCTTCCAAATGGGTGTTTCAGTAAGCGAGGCTGGAGAAGAAGGAGCCAATAGAGAAAGAAAGCACGATGTGGAAAAACCATCAGGCAGCAATGCTGACATCGCATGTTTTGCAAAGGATGCTTGCTCCTGTCTATTCACTCACCACATAATTAAATTGTTGTACATACATGTTTGGTGACTTCTTACATGGCAACTAGCAGGGCCGTCCCTTGAATACTGAATTTGGGTGACTGCTTTAGGATTCTGCGCTTTAGGGGGGCCCTGAACTTCAATAAAATTGCAGCAGGCAGACAGGGAGGGGGGCAGCTGGTGGGCGAGGAAGCAAGCGGCAGGTGATTGGGGGTAAGGAGGAAGGCAGGCAGGAAGCTGGGAAGCAAGTAGAAGCTGGGTGAGCAGGATTGCCAAGCGGGCAGGTGCAACAGGCAAATGGTGAGCATCAAACTAGCAGGGAGGCTGAATGGGCTGTGCACCCTTTTAGGGACACCCCTGGCAATTAGAATCCATGAAAAATATAATAGAGAAATAAAGTTAAAAATATCAGTACCATGTAAATGATCCAGACACAGATCATGGAGAGATCAAGTCCTAGCTACTAGCTGTTATAAAGGTAACATAGGAAAGACATTACTGAACTGGAAAGCAGTTTCAACTTCTGTTCTGCCACAAACATCCCATTTGGTGTTCAGTAAGTCATGTAATCTCTCTTTGGTTCAGTTCTCCACTTGTAAAACGTGATAAAGGATAGGAGAAAAGAGAAGTATCTGTCTTGTCTAAAAGAATGCTTCTTGGGCCAGATATTTTACCATATGTATTAATCATCATAAGAGACAATGAGGCCCGCAAGCTTGGCTTCTGCTACAGTAATAACTAGCAACAAGAAAGGACTGAAGGTTTTAGGCTGACATTGCTTAAGGGGCAGAGTTAAGGTTTTTTTGGTAATATATTTGCATGTGTGTGTGATAAATAATGCACATGTGTAGGATTGGGCTGAATGAAGGTGGTGCTTTCTACAACTTTTTATTGCTTGATTGCTATACTGGACGTATATTAAGCAATCCATAATTAAGTTATATGGATTGATTATGGGTGTGCTTGTGCAACCGTAAGTGTAACACAAGACAGTGTTTTGTACTAGAATACGCACATGGAAGTTTCCAGTGTACTAGATAAATGTACATTATTATTTAATACAGATACTTCTCATTTCATGAAAATGCTAAATTTTGCTCCACATTTTAAAAGTCTTCATATTTTCCACAATATTTTATTGTAAATCTTTAATTCTTTGTTTCATAATGATTGCCTCCAAAAGACCATAAAATAATTCAAAAGAATACAGATCACATATAATAATTTTCAAGAATAATCCCCAGTGGATTCCAGCTAAATAAACCCATCTCAAATGTATTTTAAAATGGACAAGGCAAACTATGTTCTGGGAATTTAAATATGCGAGTGTCCCCACACAGGGATTTAATTTTTTTTTCTTTTACATCCTAAATCATTCTTAAGACCGTTCAGAGAAAATAACTTTTACCGCTTCGGAAACAATGAACATCAAAAGTAATGGGTTTCCCACCATGTGGATTACTCGTGGCTTTGTTAATGTCAGTAATGATTTCATTTCTAATCTAGATTTCTGGTAGAACGAGAATAAAATAACCTTCATATTCATGGTAAGACTCCCCTGGGCTATCTGAAACCACCAAGATGAAACTCCTAAAAGAAAAATTGAAGAAACCGAGTCAGTTAAGAAAAACCTGTATGTTTCATGCAATTAATAAGCATGTCTTCTTCTAAGTGTTATTTATCCCACCTTCCTATCAGATAACCTAGTCATAAATCCATCAGCACTGAGTCACCACTGTGTTCCTCTAGAGTGCAAGTGTAACTGAAACCTCAAAGCCACTTACAGATGTTGCTTTTTCCCTATTAAAGGCTAACAAGGTTCGAGTCAAATGCACTAAAACATAAGATCAATCTGGCATTCATAACAGCTTTGTCTCATGAAAGAGCCCCTGATAAGTCAGTGGGCAAATGTTTGGCCTCTGATTTGCATTGACTTGCACTACACAGACATTCAGATTGCTTGGCCTAGGAGGGTCAGAGGTGACGCACCTTTGGTAGAAAATGATTTAACAATCACTTAACAGTGGTTAACATCTGGTGCTTTGCTACATTAATTCTCATCAATCAGTTTTCATTCTACTTCCCATTAGTGTTTTTCTTTATTGCTTCATCGTCCCTTTATTATTGCTGTTCAATGAAGTACATACAGCAGATTAAATATTAAAACGATTAAAGACTACCAACTGCAAACATTTTATGTAAATAACATTAAGAGTTTGAGTTAAGCACAGGAAAGAAAATATGCAGATGACATCCTAGAGCAATTCAACAACTTGGAATTAAAACAAAAAAGAAAGAAAAAATGAAAAATCATCTTCCACAGCCAATTAGAATAGGAAGTGAGGAATAACCTATGTAACTGATCAATGGATGTTATTTGTATTTCACCCTTTGGGTTGCACTAATGGGGAGAGGCCTGACAAAAATCAGGCCCTTGGTCTCAGGTCTCCTAGAACATAAGCAACTACAGCCAGGGAATGACTAGGCTTGCAATCCTACCTGTGCAATATTGTACTCCTTGTACCTCTGGCTGCAATGTGAAGTTGGCAGCAGTGTGGAACTGACTAGTACACCACAGGCCAACATGCACTGCAATTTGAAATCCTAATCAGTTTTCCTCTGCTGAAAATGCTGAATGGAAATGGATGTGTCCGTATAACCATAGCCAAAGCCCTTGAAATTCTATACCCTTCACAGGCCTTTTTAGGGTAAGTACTCCCTTGAAAGGTCAGCAGCACACACATACACTCTCTCTCTCTCTCTCTCTCACACATACACTCATGCACGCACGCGTACATACGTAATCAACTGAGAATTCTAGGAGTCCTGTCATTAAATAAGCAAAATACGAGCAGCACATCAACCTTATTTGACAATTCTTTTTTAGTAAACACTTTTCACAATATTATTCTTGGTATATTAAATCTCTCTTTGGGTGCATCTAGATAGCACCCTTCTGTCAGAATAAGCTACACAATTTGTGCTATGCAAATTGCATAGCTTATTCTGTGTCTAGGCACTATTGCGAAAAATCCCTTAGCCCATGAGGGTTACAGGGATACCAGAATAGTGCACCCACTATTTCAGGAAATAGCCAGAGTGTTTAAAGATGCAGCGTTGCTATTTTGCGTTATTTCTGGTATCCTGAAATAGCACCACAGTCTAGATGTACCCTTTGTTCTCAGGGAACCGCCAGGCTGGATAACGGATACTGGCTCAGTGACATCAGATCTGGCAATGTTTACCATCAGATACTATCCAAACCATATATTTAAGAATGATGCTAACATCCTACATATTGAAATGCTGCAGTTAAATCACCTCTATCAATTGCACATTTACATTTCTATTCTGCACTCTGTGGGCATGGAATCGTGAAATTGAAGAAAGCCAAGTAGCCTGATTGTAACATCATCATCATCATCATATTGTTCACAATGACAACTCTCCTGATCAAAACATGGGGGAAGCAAAATACCCTGATGATACAATACACATCAGAGATAAAACTAGAACCAATCTAGCTAACAATGGGGGAAATATATACACGTTTTCATTCAAATGCTAAAGCGAATTTCTATTCAACCATGTTCACAACCCCCTTTGGTACTCAATTACCATGAAAATTTGAGAGCAAGAGCTTTAAGTATATTATAAGCCCAAATGCACTGAAATTCCCTGAACATTAATTTCAGGCTAATATATTTGATTTAATGTTTGCAGTTCAAACTGTTTTGATTCTTTACCAATCCAATCAAATAATAGAAACAAAGGAGGAGAAGGAAACCATGGAGAGATTCAGCAATGAGTGAAGTTCCAGCAACCATCATGGACAGTAAAAAAAGAACTGAAGGGATGTGGGGGTCCCTTATACCAGCACTATGAGCACACAGCACCAGGGGGCACTGAACCTGACCCACCAGATACCATTAAGGGAAAAAATTCTGGCAACTATTCTCAGACCACACACACACCTACAATGCAACAGACATAAGCAAGCACTAAAAGAACTTCCTTTATGACTCAGGTTGGGATTCCTTGTATCTTCCTAAGCAGCATCTGGCACTGTGAGAGAAAGGATATAAGAATATAGGGATTGCTGGTCCAATACAGTATGGCAATTCCTGTGTTCCTAACAACTAATAAGAGCTGCAGCCAAGTTTTGTAAGTGCTGCTTAAAAATACACTCCTAATTGTTTTGCCAGTAGCATTATGAAATCTTATAGGGAGGGACAAACCACTCACAAGAAGGATATAGTCTGGCCAGATAATCAGCTTTCTGCATAGGAATCCAGAGTAAAAAATAAGTTTTGTTATTAAACCTAACAACGATCTCTTTGCCATCCAAATAATTTTGCATTATATACGAGCAAAAGTTTAGTATCGCTAGTGTAGTGGAACTGACCCTGGAATCTCTGGAGCTTAGTTCATGAGCCTCTACCGTTGGAGCTAAAAAGCAGTTGGCTCTCAGCTAAGCTCTCAGCACACTCATTCTCTCTTTCTCTTTCTGTAAGTGGTCTAAGTGCCACTATTCGGCACAGTAGGTGTGTGGGTTACACTAGGAACAGACAGTCAGTATAACTCTGGAAATGAAGACTCTGCCCTATTCTCCCTTTGGCATGACCGCAAAGTTTGCAGCTAAGTTCTGGATGCAGCATCTTTATTGTAACTGATTATGCATGAAGCAAGAATGTTTGTTTTTTTCACTGATCAGGAGGAACTTGCTTTGACTTGAAAATTTACCTAATTAAGTTTATAAGCTTCTCATGAAAAATAAAGACGGAATATCAAGGCATCTTTGCTATTTAGTCGCATCATTCTTTGATGTTTTCTAGAGAGATAGGACGCCCTTCTAAGGATCTCACAGTGCCAAAACATGAGTCAAGACGACAAAGAATTTATCAGAAGATAGAGGATATCAGCTAAAATGAGAAGAAAAAAATACAAGACTACAAAGACAAATGCCATAAAAATAAAATTCATTAAAGGAAATCGACACACAATCCAACATTTGTGTTAGCTTTAAAAGTAGAGTGTGATGCTGTAATCCTAGCCTACTGCAGCGTAACAGGCAACAGCCCACAGGTCATACAACAAAGAGAAAGTCATTTCGAGGAGGGATGGGGAGAGTAACCTGTTAAATGAAAATCCAAAAGATCAGACAAACAGGCAAGTCCTAGGATCTTAAAATCAACCTGCTGCTTTATTGGGAATCAATTTAGCTCCCTTAGGATATGAACAGCATAATAGAAAGTCTTAAGACCTGGAAAGTGTATTGCTACTGAATTCTGTATGAGAGGCAAATATTAAATACTGGCAGCTATGCAGAACAAAAATGATATAAAACAAAAGTATGGATCAAGTTTCTGCACTAGACCTGAGCCTATAAACCCTTACTCAGATCAGTAGCCCTTTATTACATGATTAATTTATCAGCCTCTCTGACTTGGTGTCTATCTTCATCACCGTCCTCTTCTTCACACTAGAATCTTTAGCTTCCCCCTTTGAAACCACGCTCATCTTTTCCCTTCCCCACCCTCTGCACTGTTCCCCATACTGTACTCTCTCATCTGGTACCACATGCAACCTCTCACCCACCATCATGTGCAACCTCTCACCCATCTTTCCAACAGTGCCTCACCCACTCTTTCATTAGCTCCCTTTCAAATCTAACAAAACGTAATTACAAAAAACAACACAATGACCTCACATATGCAATCTATGCCAGTCATTTCTTTGTATTCCTTTATTTCCTCTGTTCCCCTTGCCTGTTTACAGTCCCTCGATTCCTCCCTCACCACTATCCTATCTCATCACCATCATTTCATTTGTCAGTACTGAGAGTTGCACAGCCATGGACAAGATTTTCAGAAGTGCCATTGACTTGGGAAGCCTCTGTCCAACGTGAGACTCTTCAGCTTGGGCCTATATTGGGAACTTACGTTGCTATAACTAAGTCACTTAGGAGTGTGGAAAATCCACACCCCTGAGTTGTACCAGCCTAAACCCAGCTGCAGACAGCGCTAGGTCAAGGGTAGGGCTTCTCCCAATGACAGAGATACTGCATCTAGGGGAGGAGGAGTACCTATGCTCACAGGACAAGGTCTCCCATCGGCATAAGTAGTGAATTAGAAGAAGTACTACAGCCGTGCAGCTGCAGCGTTGTATGTATAGACAAGACCATAAATGGGCCTGATTTTCAAGAAGAACCCTAAAAAAATCATGTCTATTTACAATGCCTTAAGATTGTAAAGAATGTCACAGAGAAAAAAAAAAGGCACCCAAAATCATTTGTCACTTTCATCTTGGCCTACGTGAAACACAAGAAACACCTATGAAGGAACTATGTACCAATATTAAATGACAACAGCCTCTTGGGCTTCAATGAAAGAACTCATAGAGGGTTTGCAGAGATCTACACTCCTTATTTTAGCAGTTGGACATCTCAGAGTTGTGAAAGGTTCCGAGCACGCCAACCAACGACAATATTGGGCTTTTTAGTAAAAAAAAAGAAACAAACCTACTTTCACAGAGCAGAAAGGATCATAGAACTGGAAGGGAGCTCAAGAGATCATCAAGAGCAGACACCTGCCCTCAAGGCAGGATCAAGCACCATCTAGAAGATTCTAGATCATCCCTGACAGATGTCTGTCTAACCTGCTCTTAAATATCTCCAGAGATGGAGATTCCACAACCTCTCTAAGAAATTTATTCTAGTGTTTCACCTCCCTGACAGGAATTTTTCCCTGGTGTCCAATCTAAACCCTCCATGCTGCAGTTTAAGCCCATTGCGTCTTGCCCTACCATCAGAGGTTAAGGAGAATAATTTTTCTCCCTCTTCCTTGTAACGCCATTTTAGATACTTCACAGCTGTTACCATGTCCCCCCCTCAGTCTTCTCTTTCCCAAACTAAACAAACCCAGCTCTTTCATAGATCATATTTTCTAGACAGTTCATCATTTTTGTTGCTTTTCTCTGGATCTTCTCCAATTTGTCCACATCTTTCCTGAAATGTGGTGCCCAGAACTAGACAGGACACTGCAATTGAGGCCTAATCAGTGCAGAGAAGAGCCACCCTAAAAACCATTGTTATGTAACATCCATAGACAAAGCGCAAGTCCCAAAACAGGCAGAAACAGAGCTGTGCCCAGGAACAAAGACCTGATACTCCACCATCATAATGGTGTTCACGGCACAGATACACTTTAGACTTTAAGCACATATAACCATTCTGATGTATACAAATAAGCCTGAACTGCAAACAAAGCCCATGTGTGGATTACAATATAAATCCAATCATCATAAACAGAGGCACTGGGATTCAATCTTTTAATGTCACCACCCAAAAAGAAAGCATTTAACCATCTTCCAGTGAATAGCAGAACTTGGAGCACTTTCTAGCCTGGAAAAGGAGAGAATATACCAAAGGTAAAATAAACATTCAGCCCAGGTCCTGATCGGCCAGGACTCATGGTGCTTTCTCTCTCAGAAAGTGTTGTAAGTTCCAGAGTCCTGTCTTCACTGGCAATGTAGTAGAGGATGGCCTGCCTGCTTACACTACTCCCTGCCACATCAGCTGATCACAGCATTCTATCTTACACTACTGAGGAGGGTTGCTCAGTAGTAAGGAGGAGGAGTTAAATGCTTCCTAAATAATTAAAAGTCTCTGAGGGGTAGCCATAGTCGTCTGTAACTTTAAAAACAAGTAGTCCTGTAGCACCATAGGGTACGTCTACACTACAACGCTAATTCGAACTAACTTAGTTAATTAAATATCCCGCGCTTCATTAACATGATCTCGCCGGCGCGCTAGTTCGAATCACGGCTGATTCGAACCAGGAAGTGCGCGCCGGGACGTGTTAGTTCGGACTAAAGCCCTTAGTCCGAACTAACGTTACTCCTCAAAAAATGAGGCTCAAAAAATGAGGAGTAACGTTAGTTCGGACTAAGGGCTTTAGTCCGAACTAACGCGTCCCGGCGCGCACTTCCTGGTTCGAATCAGCCGTGATTCGAACTAGCGCGCCGCGAGATCATGTTAATGAAGCGCGGGATATTTTAATCCACGCTTCATTAACTACTTCGGTCGTCTCCATTTGCATCCCTACTCCGAACTAGGGATGCAGTGTAGACGTACCCTTAGTGTTTAAGGTGCCACAGGACTTTTTGCTGTTTTTGCAGATTATTAGGACTCTTTAAGAAAGAGATAGCAAATAAGACAGAAAATATATTGCCTCTGTATAAATCCATGGTATGCCCACACCTTGAATACTGCAAGCAGTTCTGGTAGCCCCATTTCCAAAAATTATATTGGAATTGGAAAAGGTTCAGAAAAGGGCAACAAAAATGATTAGGTGTATGGAACAGAGATTAAGAAGACTGGGACTTTTTAGCTTGGAAAAGAAATGACTAAGGAGAGAGATGATAGAACACTGTAAAATCATTACTGATGTGTAGAAAGTAAATAAGGAAATGTAATTTACTTCTCATAACACAAGAACTAGGGGCCACCAAATAAAATGAATAGGCATCAGGTTTAAAAACAAACAAAAAGGAAGTATTGCTTCACACAACACACAGTAACCCTTTAGAACTTTTCACCAGAAGATGTTTTGCAGCCAAGACCATAACAGCCATCAAAAAAGAGCTAGAGAAATTCATGCAGAACAGGTCCATCAACGGCTATTAACCAAGACGGGCAGGAAGAAAGTCCTTAGCCTTTGTTTGCCAGGAGCTTGGAATGGGCAACAGGGAACGGATCACTTGATCATCACCTGTTCTGTTGATTCCCTCTGGGACACCAGGCATTGTCACTGTCAGAAGACAAGATACAGGGCTAGATGGACCATTGTTGGCAATATGGCCATTCTTACATCAGTTCCATGTAGTCATCAATCCAAACGGCAGGCTACCCCAGGCTAACACTGTCAAATCCAAACATTTGGCATTTAAACAAAGAACTGCATCCCAAGTATTAGTGTTAGGTCTCACAAAGCAACGGAGAGATTAAACCCTTTGGAACTTGGTTTAACAAAGAAATGCCAGCACAGCCTTAATTGCAACAGCAGAGTCCCAAGGTTGCAAGATAGTCCTGTCAACCTTCAGACTTTTTAACCAGCTGAGCAGTAATTTTTACTTGCTTAACAAAAAATAGAGAAACTACCCCCCCTTCCCCAGCCCCACGTCAGGATACCAGCCTGAATGTTTTCACGTACGCCCACATTTGTCTCTCTGTGCTCTACATTACAGAAACATTTCTTTTTTGCTCTCTTTATTCGCTGTGTTCCAAAGCTTTTCTGACAACAGTGAATTAAATTCCCAGTACTGAGTTAATACATGTAGTCAACTCATAGGCAATCATCAATCCCACGTAAAATCATGAGCCTTTTATAGAAGTCTTAAGAAGTGTCAGAATGAAAAGGATCAGAGCAAGTCTATTGTACTAAGGGTGACATTCCCTTCCCCTCCACCCCCGGACTGCCCAGACACTTTTGCTCTATTGAAGGCCCACAAAAAACTTTAATGTGCATTATAAACCATGCCACAGTGAAGATGACATTTCACATCCCACACTGGGAAAGCCGCGTGCACCCCCACAGGCATTCTCTGGGTTGCTATGTGAATTGTGATGCTCCCCAGCAGGAACCTAAAGGCACCTCACCACCCATCTGCCCTTAGAGTGAGTCAGTCTTGTCGGCGTCTACTGTGGATCAGCTCCCTCAACCACCAGCCTCTGGCACCAGAAAGCACTGACTTCCAGGCCTCCATATAGATTAACAAAAGGGGTACATCAACTCCCAAGACCTTGGTGCATTCCCTGTGAAGTCCAGCCTCTTATCCACTGAATAGTCACAGTGTTATCAGGCCTGCTGTTCCCAAAGGAACAGGACATACCTGCTTGTAAGATTGAACTCAGGAACTTCACTTTTGCTTACCAGCATTTGGACACATTCACCATTAAAACCAGAATAACTATTTCCAAAGAACAGAGATTCCAGTGACAGTGAGTCGGAAAACTAGAAACAAAGGGTTGCATTATAAAGCCCAAATCATAACCTCCTTTCTAGATACTAAACTTAGTTTAGAACAGCAGTGCCCACACTTTTCCAGTCCCTCCTCCCCCCGCCAAGGCAGAAATGGAATCTGTCCATACACCCACACTGTCAGAACTTCCTCAGCAGCAAAGTTTGAGCTGAAGGTAGAGTTGGTGTCAGAACAGAGGAACGGAGTGGAGGAAGAGGTAGAGCTGGTCTGGGGGCAGAGGAAAGGGGGTCAGAGCTAGCTTGAGATCTGAGAGGAGCTGTGGCTATGGGTGGAGCTGGGTTGGGGGCAGAATGGGGTTTGAGGTATAAAAGGTCTGGGGGTGGAGCAAGGCTGAAAGCATGGCATTCCCTTCCCAGCCTCCATGGTGGCTGGCCTGGGACTGGAGGCAGAGTGGGACTAGGGTCTGAATGAGGTTGGGGAAGGAGCGAGGCTAGAGATGGAGCTAGTTTATGGGCAGAGTGGTGCTGGAAGCATGACACTCCTGCCCCAGCTCCCATGGAGGCTAACTCAGGCTCCACTATATACTCCTCCAAAATGTTCCTCCTTACCCCCACAGGGAGGCATGCCCCATTTTTGAGGGACCACTGACTTCAAAGTTCTCCACTTGTCTGAAGAAGTTTAACTCACCCAACATTCTCCACCAAGCCTGGCTGAGAGATCCCACGTTCATGAAGAAAGCTTGCTGTTCATGGGTTCCTAGGTAAAGGATGACAAGGTGTTTGTTGTCTTTGCCCCCTCTCTTCCGCCTCCTCTCTTCCCCCCACCAGAAACATACTTTGGCAAACCTTTAATGTGCACCTCCCTCCTCACTGTTCACTTCTCACAATCCTTCTACCATTCGATTCTGATTGGTGAGAGGAGACCCACTGTGAAACAGACCATACCTAATTTACATGTAAATACCGCCCACTAGATGAGCATCTCTTGTGTGACAGAAAATGTATTTTTTACCTTTGCTGGGGACAGGTCCCAAGGCAGACTTTAAGGACTGACATAACTCCTTCTTCAACATTCATTATTAGGTGATCATACCGATGACCAGTCTGACATGGGCTTTTACTTCAGCTCCCATGACACATTTGGGTGAACTAGAATGTACATGCCTGACCTCAAAGCAACCCCTTTGCATTCCTTCTGCACATCTTGCCAGTTGGCACTCATGAGTTCCTGGTGGCATATATTAACAGCATACACAGCAATAATAAACAGGAACATATGGGCAGACTGGCTGAGTAATGATCAGTGTGGGAGCCAGCACTCTGAAGCTCATAATTTTTCATGCTTCTAAAAACTGAATCACAACGTTGCAGTAACAGTAGGTGTGACACTTCCTCAGAGCATCCAGAAGTGTACGTCACCTTGTTGACCATCTGTCTCAATGAGATGAGATTTGTTAGTGCTATGCTAGGTGACAGCTCCTTGCCACCCCAGTTTATTAGCCAGACAAACTCCATGAGAGTCTACCAGGCCAAACCTCCCAGGTTAATCCTTGATGTGTTTCAGCTCTCAAATGCCTTGGAACACAGAAACATCAAGTCCCCTGTCTCCGAAGAGACAGAATACACACCAGCCTAGCAGCTCAGCAGAGGGTGCACACCTCACTTTAGTATAACAGCACAGAGATGAATTTATAATAAAATAAGAACTTGTTTATTCATAAAAAACAGAGCTTCAAGTGATACTAAGAAGAGATAACAGAAGCAGAAAAGCATTACAAAACAAAGCAACACACACTTCTAAGATTCTACTTAGCAGGTTTTCTAAGACTACATCTAGCCTACAATGTTTTATTGGAAAAGGGTACACAAATTGTGTTCCACAATTTGCGTACGTTTTTCCGATAGTTCTGTCAGAAGAGGCTTTTCTGAAGTTTGGCCAGTGTACCTTGGGCCAAATTTTGGAAAAACCTCCTCTTTCGGAAGAGCCCTTCTTCCTCATGGAATGAGAAAGACAGGACTTCTGAAAGACCGTGTCTGCTCTTCTGAAAAAAAAGCAGAAGACCAGACACGTTCCCTGGACACGGCAGAGTTTCTCCAGTACCCCGGAAAAACCCCATAGTCCAGACGTAGCCTTACACAGCTTTCTCCTCTATAGTCACGTTTCTGCATTACCATCCCACATAGTTTGGGATCCACCGTTCATAGATGCAAACAACACTGGCCTTTCTGTTCCCTCGGTGATGGATAACAAAGGGCCTCTCTCTCTTTATTCTCACAGTCCAGCAACCCTTTAAAATGTATTCCTGCAAAGTGCATCCCAAATGAAGTTCTTTTCCCTTCTATTTGTGTTCCTGGGAGCTGACGCCATGCAGTTTCCTCATCCTCCTCAGATGACTTTTACCTTAGACACGAACTGCCTACTATCTTTTGACATAACCCTGCCCAATTGATTTTGGCAAAACTGCAAACAGGCAAAGCAACATTGCTTTGTCTAGGAAGAATTTCTTTCTTAAATCTGCCCCCAAAACATATTTTAAGAACATATTTCCAGAACACACATATAATTTTTACCCACCTCCATCAATACATCATGCAACGATACTAATGACTAATGTCTCCACAGATTGTATTGGCTATTACACACAGTTCTCTACCTATATAATCAGTAAAATGTAGTGAATGTTTCAGACCTGATGAGAGTTTACAGAACCATGGGCCATTTGCCACTGAGGGGCTGTGAGGGTTACATGGGAAATTATGGGTGGCATTTACATTTAAAGTGTAATGTTTTATAATTTTCTCCACAGTGAGAGAAAACTCAGCAGTATCTGAGCAGATTCACATCAAAATAATCAAAAAGAAAACTTTCCTGCCATAAGAGAGATTTCTCCAAAAAGGTAGTCTTTACAGAAACATCTGAAAATGCAGGTCTAGAATGAAAGTCTAATTTCAGCCTTAATTAAAGCTAAGGGATTACATAAAAGATTTTGGGGAAAAAAGCAGTGATGTTAACATATGAGCCCCATCAATTACTACTCAGCAGGAAAATTAGCCCATATATTATTGAAACAGTCTAATTTGGGAGTGACTCAGGTGATTGGTAGTGGACTCTTCTAAGTCAGGCATTCAGTCTCATGAACAAAAGTCATGGCCATCAGCACCAATTCTTCCCTAAGATAACTCAGGCAGTTAGTTACTCACACTCTTAGGCTATGTCTAGACTGCAAGCCTCTTTCGAAAGAGGCTCTTTCGAAAGCATCTTTCGAAAGAGCCTCTTTCGAAAGAGAGCGTCTAGACTGCACGGAGAAATTTCGAAAAAGCGGCTTGCTTTTTCGAAAGAAAGCATCCAGTGAGTCTGGATGCTCTCTTTCGAAGAAGCCCTATTTACATTGAAGAACGCCTTCTTTCGAAAGAGGAACTTTCGAAAGAAGGCGTTCTTCCTCGTAAATTGAGGTTTACCGCCATCGAAAGAAAAGCCGCGTTCTTTCGAATTAATTTCGAAAGAACGCGGCTTGAGTCTGGACGCAGGGGAAGTTTTTTCGGGAAAAGGCTACTTTTCCCGAAAAAAACCCTGAGTCTGGACACAGCCTTAGCGACTTTCAAAAGTTTCCCCATAGTGTTGGGAAAAAGGGAATCCTAAGCTATTGAAGTTGCTGAAGAGTTAGATCTCCACCCTGCAAGGAAACGTATCCTACATAGTAAGTGTTGGACAGAGTATTGCCTTACCATGCCTTAACTTTAAATCAGAAAGGTGGTAGGGCAATCCCTACTGCCACCAGGTACTCTCCTTCAGAGACTTCATTCTCCGATACCTCTGACATTGCACTATCCCAGCAGTGTCCTTGGTGTGAGCTGCATGGTAACAAGGTACAGAAAATGACTCCAATTAAGAGGTGTGAATGTCATTCCACTCCCACTGCTTTCTTCCAGGTCAGTAAGAAGGCAGCTGAAAAAGACTGGCACAGCAAGTTAAGGATAATTCAGATTTAATTTGCTCCCTGTCATCTCTGGTTTTTTTAGAGGCTTTAACAGTTTAATTTAAACATTAGTAAGCGCTGTCTATATTACCAAGACATAATGTATTTCAGGTCTGGACAGTTGCTTGGCACAAAATAATAACATCTCATATTTATATGGTGCCTTTCGTCCTGAAGGCTTTCAAAAGTGCCTTAACAACCACATACATACAGGAATCACTTCATCCATTCTTGAAGGGCATCCACTCTCAGATGGGAGGCCTCATATACAACTTAAGCAATTTAGGCAGGTAGAATATAATTTTCCAAAACAATTTAGCCAAGATTCCGAGTTAGTTTCTTTACTCTTGCAGCAACTTCCACGATCAAAAGTGATCAGGGATTCAGTATGCCTATTCAAAGGATAGAACTTGTGTGGGCCCAGTTCCCCACTGCCGCCCCAAACACCATGCTGGGGCATCTATTAATTTTGAGAGAAGAGCATGCCATCTGGTGTGCCTTAGATTTTCCTCAGCTGTCTCCCGCCCAGTTACAGCCACTAGGCCTGCCACTGCTTAGCTTTCTACTCTGGTGACAGCCTATGGGTGCAAGCCCCAAAGGAAAAAAAACGTGTAGTGGAATAACCAGTTGGATTTCTCACTTAATAATTTGCTCCTAACGAATATATGCACAAAATCCTTAATACAGACTAAGGTCTTGACCCAAGACTCACAGTTGATGAAGAGACTCTCACGGACTTGGGATGAGGCGCTAACTGAATATATCTTGATGTTCCAGCATTAGTATAACCAGATCCCAGTTTTCCAACTAAAGACTTTGGATGACCAGCCTCACAACTGTGGGATGAGTAACCATTCAGGTTTGAATGAGGATCAAACTGTACACTACACCAGGCAGGACAGCTTAAGATATACCATCCACTTGCGCAAAATTAGGGATGTTAAATATCGCTTAACTGAATAGTCGATTAACCTCCTGAATTCTTATCGGTTACTTGATGTGATGGATAGGAGGAGTCCTGGCCAGTACCTGGTGACTAAAGGGTTACACTCAAGTAGCTAGCAAGGGGGTTGACAAGAGGCCTGAAGAACCAATTGAAATAGAGTGTTGGGATTTGAAATGGATAGAGATACATTGCCTGCTTTCTTTGTGTGGGAGAGTTAAACCAGGAGTTGAGAGACACGGATGCCTCTGTCTGCGGCGGAGGGGTAGGAGGGGGAGTCTGAGCTCCCAGGCCCAGCGCAAGCCGGAACTGAGCCAGGCTACCTGCCCGCCCGAGTCCTACTACACTTTAAATGCAGAGCCACAGCAGGGGTAGGTCATGGACCTGTCGCAAGCCATTACTGAGCCAGGCTGCTGGTCAGCCTGCTAAAAAATGTATTGAGGGGGGAAGAAATGCAAATAGTCTATAACATTAACTGACTATACTATTACAGTAATTCCTCATTCAACACTGTAGATATGTTTCAGAAAATGATCGTGTTAAGTGAAAATGTGTTATGTGGGGTCAATTTTCCCATTGAAAATAATGGAAAAGGTGGGGGTTGTGTTTCAAGCAGTGGTGTCTGTTGGAACTGGGACATAAAGTTGGGGGAAAAGGAGGACTGGGTTACAGCAGGGAAGGGAGCTGTTTGGCTCTGAGGAAGGGAAGAGAAGGAGAGGAGAGGAGAGGGGAGGGGGATTGGGTTGGGATTATGCCCCTGTGACAGGTCTGCTGGGACCTGCACTACAGGCAAGGGAGAGTCAGCGGAGAATGGTGCGGCGAGCGGCGAACCCTCCGCCGCTTTGCAGGGAGGCGGGGGAAGTCCCGCACAGCCGCTGGCAACAGGCCAGCTGGGGAAATCATGTTATCCCGGGGACAGTCATGTAATTCAAAAAACATTCCCTAAAAAAAAATCGTGCTATCACGAAAACGTGTTAAGCGGGCACGTGTTAAATGAGAAATTACTGTACATCCCTACACAAAATGCGTAGCTGTATTCAGCTTACCTTAAGCTGAACCAACACAGCGTCTACACTGTGGGAGGCTGGCAGGAGAGCTCAATTTGGGAGTCTACACTAGACCCGCTAAATCAAACACTAAAAGATCAACCTCTGAAGGGTCAATCTTCTCTGTAGTTTAGACAAGCCCTGAGTGAGCGGTACACCAATCACAAGAGTAGTCCCTTACATGCACGTGTAAGCCATGAATGATAGGGGTGGGTTCTGGAAACTGAATGGGATCTGTTTATATTATCCAGATATTTCTGTTTCGTTAAGGTAGAGTTCACTGCATAAGAGCTTCTGTTGGATCCTCCATATTCCTAGACATTGGCAGCAATCAAACATCACTGCTTGGGCACATTTTTGTGATTTTGATCCAAAGAGTAAGAGAAGTAGCAGAAAGTGGGTGGGTGGAGAATGAATGTGTCATATTTAATAAAGATTCTCTCTATTTTCTATCTAGCTCATTATCATCTATGTTCATCATTTATTAAAAGCCTTTCATTTATTAAAAAGTCTTTAAAGTTTAGTTTAATAACCTGCAATCATTTTTATTATTATTATTTTGTAAATGAAGCACTGTAGGGCTCAATTTAAATTTAATATCTTCTCTGATGCTCCCCTCCAAGGTTGGCTGTTCCTCAGGTTCCTCCAGCAAGACTGCTCAGCCCCCACACCTAGAACTTCTTTTCCTTGAGAGCGGCTCCCTATTCCCTTATATCTAGATGATATAAAAAGGGATGATTTCATTAATCCTGTCTCTTCCTGAGGGCATTGTGGGATTTTTTTTAAGTAAGAGTTTAAATCTCAAAATGGAATGTGTGTATGTGAAGGGTAATAAATGTGATGGAATTGATGCTTATGGGGAAAGCTATGGTAGCAAATCAGAAATCCTAGAGAAAAAAGACTAGAACCCTACACAGTCAGCTACAAAGACACAAGCCTCTACCACTGAAGCTAAAGGAGAATTCCTACAGGAATTTATGGCAGCAGATTTCATATCCCCCTCAGTGAGGGGAACCACTAAGTGGGTATTATCTCTCATACGCACAAAAGGTTGGACATTACAAGACCTGGATCCAAACCAGAATGAAAAAATAAAACAAAAGCCAAATTAGAATTGGAAATGGGTCCTAAGAGCTTAATCTGAAAGTTTGAACCTATTCAAATCTGGCTTTGGTTTTGGCTCATCTGTAATTAAAATGATGTACAATCTTGCTTGCTGAGACAGCCAACAATCTCTGCTGTTTCTGAGATCTGGCTTTCATTAATTTCATTAACATCTTCAATACATCCTTTGCTTGTTCTCATGCTAAAGAGCAAGCAAAATAACAGCACACCACGAACTAGTTTAGCTTTGTCTTCATGAGGAAGCAGATACAGACCTGACTTAGGGGCACACAGACCTATTGCACTGAAGATGCTTGGGAAGGAAGTTGTACTAGTGTGGAAATCCCCAGCTTGGGGGAAAATACATTTTTTTAAAAAAATCAGTGCTTTTTGAGAGCTGCATAATGAGTACAAGAATCTATTATTATTTGCAGTTCTTGGCTCAGGGAAACACCCAACAGTCAGGATTCTTATCTAATCTTCCCAGCAATCTGTATTCTGAAAAACGTGGGTGGGATATCTTGTGAGAATTTAGCCTTATTCTCATGAGATTTCCAGCACTTTGCACTGTTTCCAGCAGATTTCCAGTGAAGGCAGAAATATGGAGAGCCAAATTCACTATTGGCATTAAATGAGTGTATTATGTGGCATTTTGTGTATCCTCTGGTATTTTGCATTTAAAGCCATTGCTCTAATATGAAAATGCAGAAGCAGAGTGAAAATGAAAAACGGGGGGGGGGGGGGGGAGAGAATGGATGTTACGTAATTTTTTTATATATATAACTAGTGGCTCGGGGTCCTGAAATTTGGAGCAAACATTTAAGAAAACTACTTATTGTATATAAACTCCTTCGCCCAGCCTTATCTGTTGACTGGTACTACAAGACAAGTTACCCATGGACTTAGCTAGATGGCACTAAAGCATGTTTATGCTTGGAATGCGACTGTTTGGAGTGCAATATTTGTTGCTGGTTAGAAGTTCCTGGAATAAGCAACTATTCAGCTTTGTGATAATGTTGATATTTTTTCCTATTTGGAGGAAATGATACTGCTTTCACTTACAGGTTTTTAGCAACAAGAGAAGAAGGTGCTTTTGAAGTGCTGTTATCTGACTTTAAATCCACATAGCGATTTAAAACTAAAAGAAGAGTGGGAAAAAATGGCTTAGAAAATTTTGTCTTAGAAAGAACAAGATGGTAAGCCCTCTCTTTTTGCATGAGAATTAGTTTTAATTAAACCATTCCCCCCAATCATACCCTTCCCATAAAATTTAACATCACCTAACAATTCTCATCAAATGCAAATTTTCTCCAGTGATTTATCTGTGCAATTGTGACTGGGGAGAAAGCACACAAAGCTTTTTAAAGCTGAAGATGGAGGTAAATGGTGGGTCAGAATATGCAAAAGAAGGCAAAGGAGGGGGGAGGAAAGGACAAACACTTTCCTTGGCTGGGAAGTTATTGAATGCTTAGAGCTAAAGAGACCTAGCAACTTGGAAATTCCTACAAGTGACCCACTGATTCAGCCCCATTTCCACTTTAAAAGTCTCTTCCACGTTAATGGATGAAAAAGTTTCAGAGGTAGGTGGATTAGATTTGTGGTTTAAAAGATCTCAGCAGAAAATCAGCTCCAAGGTAAGTGGAGTTTTGCAACTGGACAGACCCTGTGTGTTCCACACTTGTGCAGAGCACTGGGAATGAGGTCATCGCTTAGGAATGTGTGTGCGGTTGGATGGCCGTGAAAAGAGCCGCTCAGTTACCAAAGCTGTGTGCTGAATATTCACACCACACACACAATCATTTTTCTTGTTAAGTGCTTAGAAGAATGGGAACATTACAAATGCAGTATCTTTTTTTGGCTACAAGTTTAGCTACTATAAAAAGATACTAAAAGAGTCTCTCCCTCCGCTCCCAAAGCGGATCTGGATATACAGGGTTTGAGAAGGAAGTAACTGAAGAACAAAGAAAATAATTTTCAAATCTACAAGCGGATTTGCCAAACAATAAGAGATTTACAAAATTATGATGTAACAAAACCATAACAAGCATTTTAAAATTTGGCTGCATGAAAACAGATCTACTCCCATTATGTGGCTGGGTCATATCTGCTGACATTATATTAACCAAAGCAAGCATTTACTTGTTAAGACTGTAGTCAATACAGCCATGGGAAAGCAAACTAGGTTCTAATATCAACAGAGCTGTCAAGTCAATTTCTGGTTGCGGAATCTCTCCTACTGGCAATGCAATTAAGACAAACAAAAAGAACACAGCATGATTTTCCAATGCCAAATAGTGTTTGTGGTGCTGGTAGTTCCAAAGGTAATCTTCTGCCTAAGATACTCAGCAAATTTGTTATAAAAAAAGCATTAATGGCCTGACCCAAATAAGGATGTTGAATATCGGTGAATTCAATAGTCGATTAACCTCATGAATTCTTATGAGTTACTTGAGGCCAAGCAGCTAATGTGCTCTGGAAAATGCATGTAGTCTACAGCATTAACCTATAAGCTTTTGCTTATCAATTAATCGGTTAATCGACTACACTATTACATCCCTAGACCCAAAAGCACAGCAAAGTCAATGGAAAGGCTTCAATGAACTTTGGATCAGGCTCTAAAAGAACAAAATGCTGAAGGCCACAATATAATCAGAGTAGCTTTTCTAACTATTAGTTGCACTTTAGCAACAAAATTAGACAGATAATCTTCTCTTTGGGTTAGATCCAACTCCTGCTGAAATCAATGGGAATTTTTCCATTTATTTCAATGTGTATTGGAAGGAGGTCACTTGTTCAGCTCTGTAGATTCAGTTTTACGCAATTTTCCCCCATGGGAGAAAGAAAATGACTCTGTATAAGAATAAATTCTAAATTGCTGATATCTACAAAAGAAAAAAGATCATTCACTCAACTGTATATCTCCTTTTAAAAACCTTAAATCCTCACATTTAAACTCAAAAAAACTATGCGAGACTCTAGAGTCAGAGGATATGTTTAAATACCAACTCATGTTCTCTTAAGGGAAACAACCAGTCCAACATGTATTTAGTTCTTCTATAATATATGGTTTACTAAAAGTAGGGGGTATCATCTTCAAATCGTTCATTACAGCTCTGAAGACTTACACTCCAAAGATTCATGTGTGTGTATATATGCTTGTAGAGCTGAAAAATCATTAAGCGTGTAAACTTCTACAGCTCGGCAACAGAAACCATGTTCCAAGAAAGCCACCTGTTCCATGCCAAATGGCCAAGATGCTAATCTGCTGTCTTCATTTTCCAAAGACACATCTAAAAATTTCCTCAATCTCGCTAATGTTACAAAACTGGTATAATTTTCTAAGACACAGAAATATGGCAATGATCCTCTCCTGTCCCCAGACATGTCAATGAGTTATTCCTATAACCACAGACTACCTGTAAGTTAAGGAAGCCCTTTTCCTTTTCACCAGTGAAGAAAAAGAGAGAACGAGGCCAAGTCTTAGTCTACACTTGCAATTGAACAATACAACTTTTATTGTTCAGATGCATAAACACCCACCCCCCAAACAACAAAAGTTTTGCCGTGGCAAGTGGAGCACTGTGCTGTAGACAAAATGAAAGCCGCTCACGGAGGGCAGAAGTATTTTGTCGGCAAAAGTGCCAACAAACAGCATTTATACGGACTTTTAGCAACGAGGCTGTTTTGACAGAGCATAAGCAACTTGCTGAAGGTTACACACTGAGCCAGCTCACCTACAGGTTTGAACTGCTCTTCAGCTTTGTCCCAAGCCCACATTCAGAATTTTTGTTTCTGATAAAAGTGACAAGAAGTCCTATAGCACCTTATAGATTAACAGATGTATTGGAGCATAAGCTTTTGTGGGCACACCCACTTCGTCAGATGCATGTCATATGACAAAGTGGGTCTTTGCCCACGAAAGCTTATGCTCCAATACATCTGTTAGTCTATAAGGTCCTACAGGACTCCTTGTCGCTTTTGCAAATCCAGACTAACACGACTAGCCCTCTGATTTTTGTTTCTGATGAGTCTCTAAGCACTAAGAAACAAGGTACGACACTTGGACCAAGAGGAGTCTCTTACCTTTTACCAGTAACGTTCTTTACATTATTTTAACAAGGTACGCCTTTGAATACCACTCCCACCCCTCCACACACACACATAGATATACCTGAGTTTGACCACAGCTAGAATCGCTACCCTCAACAGAGCGAATGCCCAAAATGCAGCATAATGGAATTAATCTCCAATATAAGTTAACAAGGTGATTAAAAACTTCCAAATGAAATGACATTTACAACTTCAAATCTGTGCCATACACGTCAAACTAGGGACTACATGTAACAAAACATATACTAAAAGTTATTTTCTTTTTAAATCTCTTCTCAAGTTTGTTTACTATCCTCTGATATTGGTGAAGTGATCCCTTATTAACATTTCATGTTATTACTGCTGTTCCATTAATGAGGGCTCAGGTACGCACACACGCACACATACAAAGACTCTGTAGTGTAGGCTCATAAATATGCTAAGGGTTAAAATCAGGTAACCTAATACTGTGTGCACTAGGGATGTAAGCAACTAGTCGAGTCTGTATGAGGCACCAAGGGGGGGCAGAGCAGGAGCTCGTGCTGGGGGGACCCCGGTTAAAAGCCATTCTCCCCAGCACTATCTTAGCAGAAGGTGGGGGCCACGGGAGGCAGAGGCGCAGTGAGGGAAACAGTGCCAGCGGGGGCAGAAGCAGGTTCCAACTGCTGTATCTCCCTTTGAAACGTACAAGAGCCGCCCGTGAGTGCCTTCCTTATCAACTAATCGAGTAGTAGATGGAATTTCCGGCTCTTGTACGTTTCAAAGGGAGAGATACAGCAGTCAGAACCTGCTTCCATCAACTACTTAATTAGCTGATTAATTGAAATTTAACATCCCTAGTGTGTACTTCACGAGCGTTGCTGTGTTATAGCTAGCATTCAAAAAGTGCTGAGGAGTGGCTTTGCAGCATAAGTATCAGGTTTGATATACTGCATTCAAATCCCAGCAGAGTCGACTCAGCTTTATGTCATGCCATAGTAGAGGAGCTAAGTTCCATGTAGTTCATTGTGCAAATGTCTGTAGGGTAAAACCTTCAAAATTAGAGATTTCATGTGACCATGAAACATCTCAGCAGATGTTTCTGAAAAAGTAGGGATTTGACTTGGTGTCACTGACTGAAGTTCCCCTCCCTATACAATTATGAACAATTGCTGGTGTCACCCCCGAGTGGTAGAGAAAGCAATTTTTGTTGTTAGTTGTCTGGGAGGTATTTTAGGATCCTCCTGGGAACCAAAATAAAATCCTGGTACTAAGCATCCTTTTTATTTATATCAGCTCATTGTAACTCTCCTCTGAACTTCCACAAGACGTGGTGAACATACTCCTCAGGTCAAGCAAGACTTCTCTTACAGCAAATGCCATTGCTGTACTTGGGTTTTCAATTATTAATGTTTCACTTCTTGTCTTCCAAACTTCTTCAAAAGAGGAAAGTAGCAGCTCCTCTCTCCCTGTGAGCAAATAGCAAATCACATCACCATGTGTTGCTTCCCTGATTCATGAAAGGAAAGGTCCATTCATCACTGGAATGTCTTATCACACAAGCAGAAATGTTGTCTTCCAATATTTTTCTCTCTCTGACTAGCTACAACAAATCCTACCTACTTTTCAGTGCAGGGCAGAAGGCATCAGGCTAAGAGACAGATTTGTGGCTATACTTCCACTACCAGTGTCATCTACCAAGGAGCCAACTTGTTTTAAAATGAATTTTAATTTATTTCCTAGGAAAGCCCAAGCTTAGAAACAGCATTTGGTTTGCACTGAGGTCCTGCTCTAATGGTGATGAGAGAACTGTAGGCTTCATATTCCTTTTATGTGTTAACAGAAAAAATAATCTAAATTAGCCATTTTTCTGGTGCATTAAAAGTGGATTAATAAACCTGGATACCTTCAGGAAGATGAAATAAAATGAAACATAAAAAGAAGCCTATTTAACGACAGCACAGACTAGCCTAATAAACCTATTTCCTTGATAAGCAGACTCCAACCGTCAGCCTTTTATCATCTGCAAATATGCCTAATGGATCTTCTCCATTTGCTTACAGTTTCAAACCTTCCCCCCTTCGATGATGGAGTATTTTTGCCCCAGTGCCTATAGCAACAATAATTTCTAGCAACCAACTCAGGTTCCCCCGTCAAACTGTGTCACTCCAGCCATGGGCTCATTGGAATCTACAAATGCTGCACGTGCACAGTGAAGAAATGTTCTTCAGTGCTTTTCTTCTCCCTTGTTTTCCTCCCTCTCAGGCAAACTGCCCCCGTGGATGTGGCATACATGCTGCTGTAACAAACACTGTACATTGAATCGTAGCCACTGTGAAAAGAAATTAGAGTAAAGTCTGTGTATTCTGCATTGCCATTCCCTACTGCAGCTGTTCATGTGAGGCAGCTTTGGAGGGCTATTAATTCCCATATTAATAGCTGGCCTTTTCCTCATTAATGAATCATTGGATCCTGAGTGTCTTTCAGTCCTGCTTTCCCACATCTCTTTCAATTCTTTCACGGTAAGGAGATAAAGTCATTATCTGGCAGAAAAGGACCCCCATACAGTACATACTTGCAGAACTTTATCTAGCTTCGTGATTCAATTGCTCATTTTTTTTCTGCTGCGTAAACAAATCTTGTTCCCAAAAAAACCCAAAAATGTACAGCAAGTTCTAGGAAAACTGCTGAACTGGTTACTGCCTGCGTGCATTGTTGCTCTAAACCAGTTAGCCTCCAACAGGATTCAACTGAGATTTTAAACTAGGTTAGCAAAAATATCTCAGCTATAGATTTAAGACAGCAAGGCTTCCGGGCATCTTTAATATAAGGGCACTAAGCAAAATGCAGAGTATCATACCCAGCCACGGAAACTAAAACACCACCAGCTTTCCAAGTTAGAATCTTTCAGGCACTTTGTTAAATTTCCTGTTTTATTTCTGGGATATTAGTTGGACAAATTTGCAGCTGATGCTTTTTAGAATTGTGCCACTGAGTTGATTCCATTTCATTAGTGTAAGTCAATAGCAACCAGACAGGAATCAATTGGCCAGATTCTCAAACCAGAAGTCTTTGCACCTGTTGCTTCTATCTTCACACTGAAAGATGCACATAAGGCTGCTATTTTGATTTGCATTAACAAACTTCCAACAAAATTGAAAGTTTAACTGGTAATTAAATCATCTGGCAGCCACTATAAGGCATTCTGATCCAGATTCACATTAGGGATGTGAAATTTTGATTAATTGGCTAATCGAATAGTCGATGCAATTTGCTAGCACTGGGGGGCTCTGAGGGCCAAGGCTTTTGGCAGACTTGAAATATTTCATTTGCATATTTGCATATTTATTTGCATAATGAATATGGAAATATGCAAATACAATTTTACCAGTCCACTAGGGATGTTAAGGACTAGTCGACTCCCCTCCCTCTCTATAAGATAGAAGCAGCATAGAGGGGGGGAAGGAGTACTTCAGAGTAGCAGCGCCGCACAGGTGAGCCAAGGATCAGCTGTGCACCACTGCCGCTTTGAAACCCCTAGGTGGCGTTTCAAAGGGGCAGCCGCTGCACAGTTGATACGTGGCTCAGCTGTGCAGCGCTGCCCCTTTAAAACACAAGCGTGCAGCCGCAGAATTTCCCTGGAACCTGGGATCAGCTGGGGATTTCACCAGGCATGCAGCACAGCACGAAGCCCGAGGTCAGCGTGGGACTCTTTCAAAGCAGGCACCCGTGTGCAGCCCAGAGTCAGCGGGGGCTCTTGTACATGTCAAAGGAGGAATGCGGAAGTGCCTATCGACTAGTCGAGCAGTCGATGGAAATTCCATCAACTACTCAACTAGTCACTTAATCACATTTTAACATCCCTACAGTCCACCAAAAGTTTGTGAATGGGTTTGCCGGTCCCCAGTATAAAAAAGGTTGGGAACCATTGCACAAGGCTGCCTTTAAAGGACCAGTCTCTAAAAGGTGAAAGTCGCTATCTGCTGAGGGGTCATTGTCATGATTGCTTGGCGATACATTAATTCACATGAGCCATCCCCTATGGAGCTTGTCCCATCCATAAACTATGTTGTTCCTCACACAACCCCTATCTGAAAACACTGAGGTAGAAAGTAAGCAGTAACATCAGGTACCTGCCCTCAGGACAGATTTGCCTTGGGAGGGGGCAAAGCGTGGACTGGTATAGGAAGGTATCAGGCACACCTCACTGAACCATCTTTGATGGATCTTGCTGAAGGTTTTGAGAGTTCATAAACTAAGGGGTTCTCTTTCCACCATCAGCAGTGTCAGGATGTTACACTGAGGTGTTTGGAAGCAGCTTCTTGTCTAAAGCTAGAACAAAAGGGATTATTCCCTTCATCTGGAGAGGAATACAGCCAGCCTCTTGGGCACATATTTGAAACCACAGGTAAGGCAATCAAACCCCTGGCTGAAATCACAAGACCAGGAAGAAAGCAAGTCTCTAAGATGTACTGCTCTGGAGAAAAGCTGCAATACAATGTGAAGTATGGTGTAAGATCCGCATCAAACATTTGAGAGCTCACTAGCAGGAGGAGCAGCATGCCATCATGCACTGGGCACTGCACCACAAGTCAGCAGACCAGGTTCCTCATTTCTGACTCGGCTAGGACCAGCTGAGTCACTTTGGGCACCTCTCTTATTTCATCTGTAAAATGGGGTCACATCTAGGAGCTAAGTATGCTTATTCATAGTTCACAGCCTGCCAGCTCCTACATGTCCTTATCCAGGCAACAATCCCCCTGAAATCGGCACTAGGTTTGCCTGCCTAAGAGTGCAATGTAACAATATTAAAAACAAAAGAAGAAATCGGGGGCCTTTCTGAGGCTCTCTAGATGGCTGCCAAATGCAGTCCTTATGTTTGCTGTCAGACCATCAAAAAAGGGAACCTCAGGCCTGTTACTCTTTCACAGCTGCAAATATTGCTCCACCACATGGGTCATAGGACTTGCTTTTGCTTCTCACATAACCAAAAAGCTCCCCTTTTAGGATTTCAGAGGGTTCTGATTGATGGGCGGGGGGATGGGCGCCGTTTCTGTTGCAGCTATTGTTTGGCTTCAACTTGGAAAGCATCTCGGCTTCTTTCTCCCCCACACTCCCACCTGGGGAATTCAGCTGTTTGCAGAGACACTTGAAAAGCTAAAAAGGAATTAAAAAAAAAAAGTTGGCTGGTGCAGCCCAGAAATCAGAATTAAAGGCAAGCTCACACCTCGCCCCAGTGGCTGGAGGATTTGGAACCAACTCAGAGCTGTGGAAACAGAACATGGCTCTTTGTTAACAAAAATAAATAACTTCTCACTCTTCTCCTCCGGGGTATGTTTCTATGGCGGAATAAACCTCCACGGGGAGTTTATTATGTGTACATGAGAAGTGTGCCTCCTACTGAAAAACAGTAGGGGTGGTTTTCTCCTTGCTTGTCTCACTCGCGCCCTTCCGCCACCTCTTTATTTATCCCCCAGGTTCTCCCCACAGCCCCCAGTTCTGTAATAAGCGAAGCAGCACAAAGGAACATTCAGGTAATTTTGATCCTAGCGGCACAAAATGACACAGCATTCCCCCTTCCTGAATAAACAATCAGTGTGTGGCCTAGGTTTCATTTGCAACTGTAAATGAAACAGGCCTACAACTGTGTTTATAATCCTCCTTAATTGAATTTCTGTGACAAAACCCAGACAAAATTATTGCTCTCAAGTTAGCAGCTTGCTCCAAGTAGCCAAGGGTTCCTGGAAAGCTTTTAGAAATACACGGCAGTCTGATACCATGCAGTAGTACTTTGGTGTCACTACATTTCCTGTTGTTGTTGTTGGCGGGTAGGGAGATACAGTGGTAAAGATGGAGGGGCAGGGCTTTTTCACTATCAGGGCCAGCCTTAGTGTCTGACAGAGTCTAAACAAGAAAGAATGGAGGTAGCTGGGGAGGGGAAGAGCACCCTTAGTGATCTGGATTAAGGGAGAATCCACCCTTAGTGATTTTGTGCTATGTCCAAAGCATATGGACAGAGACATTCGATAAAAACATAAAACACTCTTGCTGGAAGGTTGCAATTCTACACGACTTCGTAGAATTCAGAACTATAACACACAAGGGCCCAAGCACAAAGAGACAGTACTAAAACGGAGGCACAACTGCTCTAGGCTTGTTCTCTGCAGATGAACTACAATCAGACATTTTCCTACCGAGTCCTGTAGCCCTCAAACAAGATCAGACACCACTGTGATTATCAACCCTTACCTTTTGTACAAAATGAGTGTAAAAGATTGTACTGGCTCTTTAAACTAGGGAGGGTTGGGGGAGAAAACCCCATCTCTGGATGTTGGGGTGAGTACAGCCTTAGAAAGGAACGGGTTGAAATGGGAAAAGAAGAGGCGGTTCCAGAGAGTTATCAATGACATGAGAAAATGCCAGGACTCTCTTATTTTAAAGCAGTTTTTCCCAAATGGGGTTCCGCGAAGTGAAAATAAGGGTTCCGTGAGAAAATTCCATTACAATAACATTTTATGATTAAAAAAATAATTAATATTATGTGATCTGTGTTTTTAAATATGTGCAATTAAACTAAATGTTGATCTCATGACCCTGTTTAGCATTTGTCTATTACTATCCTTATTTATTTGTGGTCTGCTTTTTCAGCTCCATATATTAGACTGTTATTAGGGGTTCCGCAAAATTATTTCGAGTTTAAAAGGGTTCCGTGGCCAAATAAAATTGGGAAACACTGTTTTAAAGGGACCAGGATCAGATGTCCCATAGCACAGGAGGGGACAGGGCTCCCCTCTCTCCTAGCCAATCAGGAGGAGGTATTAGAGGGAGAAGAATTTATATACCCCCTTCCCTCTCGGAACAGGATGCACCCCAAAAGAGGAAGGAAGGCAGTCCCTGAGAGCCAGACTTCTGCTGGGCAGAGTAAAGACTCCATAGTCAGCAGGAACATTGGAAATGGGTATCAATTATGGGGTTGCTAGGATGGACCGTGTGTTTGGGACACTGAGGACTATTTTGAATGACTCTGAGCTAATAACCCAATGTCAGGGGACAACTGATTCCTTAAGGGTCCCCAAAGAAAGGAGACAGACGAAGGGAGTTGTGGAAACGCCTCTGGTCACAAGAGAGAGGCCATAACAGTTCCTGAAAATAATTCCCAGAGCAGATCTTTTAAAAAAAAATCCAATTTTGCTTTAACAATTGTTAGCCTTGGAGAATCCGCCCCAACTCTTGATACATTGTTCTAATTGTTAATTAAAACTCGCTGTTAAAAATGTACACATTATTTCTTGTCTGAATTTGTCTAGCTTCAACTTTCAGCCACTGAATTGTGTGATAGCTTAGAATTTTAACAATTTTTCAGAATACTACTCTGGCCTCTCCTGGTACAGCTTCTGGAAAAGGGTAAAGGATAGGGATGTTAAAAATGTAGATTAATCAGCTAATCGAGTAGCTGATGGAATTTCCATCAACTGCTAGATTGGTTTATGGGGTTGGGAGCGCTTGCTATCCCGGCTGCGCCTCTGCCTTTTAAATGTAGTAAGATCCACCCGTAGCTCTTACTGTATTTAAAAGGCAGAGGCACAATGGGAACCTGGGGAAAGTGGGGACTGCTGCGCCCCAGCACCGGCTTCTCTTCCCCCACTTGCTGCTTCTGATACAGAGGCAGCGGGGGAGGGAGGCGAAGTGACTAGTCAAGTAGTAACTCGACTACCCAATAAGCCTATGCTTATCGGGTGGTCGACTAGTTGCTTACATCCCTTCTAGAGACTGTCCTGCTTTTTGGAAGAGGACTGGTCGCTGTGGTTAGAGAGGGAGACTCAGAGGCAGAGGAGACCCTCAAGAATAGGTTGTCTTGCTTATTCCTAAATCTAGATCTATCCACAATGTAAAGGTTTCTCCTTCAAAACAACTCCCCTGGCAAATAGTTTAATCATTTCCTTAGAATAAAAAAAAATGGGTTTATGTAGCAAACATAGTTCTTTGTACAAAACAGAGCCTGAACAATAAATATAGTGGTTCTGTTAAAATATCTGCTTTGCTTATTAGAAATGCTGTTTCCGTCAAGGCCCCATTGCATCATTACAGCTGAATTGGAACATTAAATAAAGCCCCTTCTACTACTGAAAACCCATGCAAATTCTTCCTCCGGATTATGAAGGCATTTTTTTCAGAGGTGGCTTCAAAACTTCTGTGGAGACAGCTTCATGGTTGCAGTCACCAGCTTCTTGTACTGGGTGCAGTGATTTGGGAAGTGACACGCATACCACATTTAGCAATCGTTAGAACCCCTTCGCAGCTCTTTGCCTCTGCTGGCAACCGCAGCAAACTTGTGAAGTTGTGTATTACGGTTCAGAGACCATCATTAATATTTTACTTAGCACTCCCATTGACCTCGGGGGGATTCTGCCTGCAGACTGATAGCAAGCAGAGCCCTGGATGATTAAATTTGACAGGGAGGAGATGGAAACAAGTTAGCCCAAGTCAATGCAGTTTCCTAGGTTGCTCCCAAATCATCAGAGTGGCAGTTGCTCTTTTGAACTTAAGCTGAAGGAGAGACCCAAAATGGGTGGAAATGGATCAAGAGAAATGGAAGGGAAGAGCACTGGCTTTATAGTATCCTCCATGTGCAGTTGCAGGGGATGCGACTAGGCAGTGGTTCCTAATGCGGTTCCTGTGGGCGCCATTGCACCCAACAGGGCATTTATGTACGCCCGCCAAATAATCTGGGTTGGCCCCGCCCCCGGCACATGCACGGTGACGGCCCCGGGTGCGTGGCACATGGGCGGCGTCTGCCCCAGGCGCGCGACGCATCCACGGTGGCGGCCCCTGCCCCAGGCGCGCAACACATGAGCGGTGCTGGCCCCGGATGCCTGGCAGCTCCGAAAGGTTGGGGACCACTAGACTAGAGAGTCTCTGCAGAAATCAAATGCCTCTCTGTTAATTTACTTCTACCATCCTCTAGGGATGTCAACATGTAGTCAACTTCATGATTAAGGTTAATCTTGTCAGCTACATTCACTCACCCCCTCCTTGCTGCCTCTGATCAGAGGCAGTAAAGGGGCGGGGAGTGGGAGCCTGTGCCTGTGAGGAGCTGGCTTTATGCCGGCTCCCCACAAGCAATGGATCCGCCTGATCCCCCCACCCTCGCACTATTGCCACTGACAGAGAGACAGCAGCGTGGGGGGGTGAAGGAGGCAGGCTGGAGCCAATACGCATGGGGAGCTAGCTTTTGAGCTGGCTCCCCACACGTCGGCTTCATGGACCCATCTGCCGCCTCTTGCTTCCTCCTACAGAGGCAGCGAGGGAGCAGGCAGGAGCCGGTGCTGAGGGGGGGAGGGGTGGGGAGCCACCTTAAAAGCCGGTTCCCTCCAGTCCCAGCTCTGCAGTGTCACCTGCCCTCTCCCCGCCACAGGGTGGAGTAAGACAGATGTACATAAAGTGGAGAAGAATGGAGTGGAGAAGAGCAGCATGGCTCATGGAGGAGAGGGGAAGGCCAGGCAGTAGCGTTCAGGAGCAAGGGACCTTGCAACACCACCTGACTGTCACCAGACCATTCCTCCTCGCCACCTGCTTTAGTGCCTAGAGTTTTCAGCAGACATTTCCACTCCTGCGGAGGCAGCAGGAGGGAACCATCAGGTCCTATCACCTCTCCTCAACATCTTCTCTGCTCAGAATTTGCTATTGCTTGCACTAACACCTGTTTTTCAGAGAGAGCTGCTTAGCCCAGGGGTCTTCTCTTGTAAATACCACCAACAAGCCACTTGTGGCTGTCTAGGTAACCTTTTAAAAACACCTTTCTATAGAGTATGGGCTCTGTTTTTCCCCAGGCCATGAGCAAGCTGCACTGAATACTGGAAGCAAAGGGAAACCAAAAGGCAAAATATTTATAGATATAAAAAATCAGAGCGGGAGACCAATGCCCTCAGGAGCAGGTGTAAGGGACAGATCTGGGGGTAAATCCATTGCTATGCTTTACCACTGCTGCAGCAAAAGGAAAGAGAAGGAAGAATGTTAAAGGGTGATGAAATGGTTTGAGAAAAAGCAATATATTTTTATGTACTTGTAAAATCCATTGGCAGTGAATTTTCTGGTTAATTGGTTTCATCTTATTAAACTAAAAACCTATTTGTAAAAGCCAGACCTTTCTGAGCACAAGTCTGATCCCTGCACCAAAAGCCAGTGCAGCATTTTGCAGACAGAAAGCTAAGCACCACAAGCCAGGTTCTATTAGTCTAAAAGCACAGCATTTGCCACATAGAAGAGAAATGGAATGGAAAGCTTGATTTTTGTAAAACACACTGTGAAAATAATCTCATTAATCCATTTCCCCCCAAATTGCAGGACTTTCTCTCAAACAAAGTCGGCTGAAGGAATCTTGATAAACATTTCAGTACAATAATTCGATGACATATAGATCAATCTTTTGGTATCTTTCCCTGCACATGTCACGTTCAATTTCTTCTCCCCATTAAGCTACTCTCGTTCATTAAATAGTTCCTCTGTCTAACTTGCCAAGGAACTGCCAATGGGCCCCTCATCTTACAGAAGAATAGGCCCAGTTTTACCAATGGGAAAGGGCCTCTAATGTACCATGGACAGAGTACAGTGAAGCATGGTAATTTGCCTGCGTTAATGATGCTGCTCCACACTGACCAGTGAAAACAAAATCTTTAACAGCTAAATGACACCCGGTTCTTCTTGTAACCTGTTGAATCTGAAAATGGGGGAAGCAAAAATCTGTGTCCCTTGGGAGGTGGAATCCAAGCGCTGAAATGTCCTTTTTTCGCAGGTATGGCTGGAAACAATGGCAAAAAAGAAAAAAACCTCACTGTTCAAACATGTCGTTGAAATCAATGGACATTAAGGTTCTGGATAAATAAACAGATGTGTGTGTTCTCTTAATTTAGAGCAACTGTACCTTGATTTCCCCTTTGTTATCCAGCAAGGGCATCCATTCACAGGCTTCCAGCTTCCCAGTCATTGCCTCTCTTGGGTGAAGACCTGTGTCTCACACTCCCTTCTGACCAGCGTACAGCCAGGCTGCATAGCTCCCTGACTCCACTGTGTGTTTCCCAACAAAGGCAGTGTGCCTACCTTAAACAGACCTGCTTGCTGCTGCTTCTGAGACTGACAGAGTGATTACTACAAATATAAAAGTTACCACACTGTTTTAAGCAAGCCTAATTGCTTAAGCATTACAGAGAAAATAAAAGAACCTACATTCATGCCAATAAGCTTGTCAGAGTTCACCCTATCATGGATTCTGGCAGGCTCTATCTTTCCAAGTCTATCCTAAGGATTGGGGCGCTCCATGGACCAGCTGATCCTGTCCCTGGTCTAGATAAGGAAGAAATCCCTGAGTCCATCTAAACCCAGGTTGTCTATCCAAAAGTCTTTTCTTGGTCTATTGATTTCTGTAAAATCCACTTTGAGTATGTGCATTTCTCCCAGGGCGGGGGGTGACAACAGGGCTGATAAAGTTCATTGGCATATTCTTCCACTCAACTCTGCACTAATTAGGCCTCAATTGGAGTATTGTGTCCAATTCGGGCATCGCATTTCAGGAAAGATGTGGAGAAATTGGAGAAGGTTCAGAGAAGAGCCACGAAAATGATTAAAGGTCTAGAAAACATGACCTATGAGGGAAGACTGACAGAATTGGGTTTGTTTAGTCTGGAAAAGAGAAGACTGACAGAACATGATAGCAGCTTTCAAGTATAAAAGACTGTTACAAGGAGGAAGGAGAAAAATGGTTCTCCTTAACTTCTGATGATAGTTCAAGCAGCAATGGGCTTATATTGAAGCAAGGGAGGTTTAGTTTGGACATTAGGAAAAGCTTTCTGTCGGGGTAGTTAAGCACTGGAATAAATTGCTTAGGGAGACTGTAGAATTTCCACCACAGGAGATATTTAAGAGCAGGTTAGACAGACACTTGTTAGAGATGATCTAGACTATGCTCGGTCCTGAAAGGAGGGCAGGGGACTGGACTTGATAACTCCTCAAGGTCCCTTCCAGTTCTAGTGTTCTAGGATTCTATCATTATGAACCCATCCCTGAAGCTTTCCCAGTTCACCAAAGCACCTAACACACATGAATTCCAGCCTGAGTGCAAACTCGGAAGTGCGGAGAACCTTCAACCCATATTGCACAGTCCATATTTCTCATTATCAGGTTCTCCGGGCTGCTTGACAGTAAAAGACGACTTGATAGAGGCAATCTTTGAATGAAATCAGAGGAGAATTGCGGTCAGTGGGCCAAATTCTGCTCTCAGGGATGCCTGGGTAAATCCAGTATGACACCACTGACCTGGACGGAATTAATCTGATGTAAACCTCAAGAAGCTATGAGCTAAGTGGATGCAATGTGTTTGGGACTATTTAGGGACAATGACTAGAGATGGGAGGTCACAAACAAAATTTCGTTTACAGTTTAGCAAGACTGGGAGGTAGGGTTTACATAAGTAGCAGTCAATTTTTGGTCAAGGTTCAGATTCCAGAGAAAATACTATGAAAATAATAAAAAGTAAATAAAAAGATTGTGCAGTCCACTGAAAAGTATCGAGATTTGGCCAGAGGTTTGCTATTGACTACCCCTGGTTTATACTAATCAAGGGAAAATTTGCTGGTGTTTCCCTTATAGAAACCCTTATTTTCAGGGAATTATAATTTTTCAAAAATTCATTGGACATGGTTTTTAAAACTTCACAGAAGTCTAACTTTAGTCCAGATTTTCATAATATAACAAACTTGTCTACATGGCCACTAAAGTTGATTAAACTTATGTCACACGGGTATGAAAAAACCACCCCTCTGAGCCACCCAAGTTATTTTGACTTAAAGCAATGTCTACACTGCATTATGTCTGCTGAAGAATCTCTCCTGCTACCATGTCTTCTGTCTCTCGTGGAGGAGGAATAATTATGTCGGCGGGAGAGCACTCTCCTGTCGACCTAGTACATCTGGTGAAGACACACTACATCGCTGCAGCAGCGCCAACATAGCTGTGATACTGAATAAAGCCCAACAATAAAAGGTCAGCAATAGAGATCAAGAATATGCATTTTAGGACTTATCCCCAGATCAGCACTAAGGAGAAGTGTCAGAGTGCAGAAAACAAATACCACATACAGCATGTTAAAAATCCCCTAAAGTGTGGTATTCTTAGCCTTTTTTGGATGATCTGAAATATCTGACAACATAAAAAGCTCCCTAATATATTTTACACAGTTGGCTCAGCAACCTACTTGTAGAAAGTTGTTACAATGCTGATGGTAAGATTGTATGAGGAGCAGACATTTTGGTTTCCCCCTTTGAACGCTGTCTGAGTTACACTAAAGAAATGAATCCTTAGGTTTCTTGAATGAATTTTGGCTTTGCCCTCCTCATTTGTGTCCCATATTTGGCCTGTGGCAATTAAGAGTATAACTGTCGCTAGGAATATCTCTGTACGTAACCACATAACTTTGGACGAGTCTGAAATAGATCCCATGCTTCCCTACTCATTGACGCAAACTCTGATTGCAGTCAAATCCCAAAGCACAAAGACTTCAAGGTCTGACCCACTAGTTATTAGTCCATTCTGAATCTGGGCTCCAATCTTTCTCTTAATGAAAGCAGTTGAGGTTCTATGCAAGATAGGGCTTTGGCTTGTGAGTTTGCAAAATCCATTATCTACTTTTTAATGTAAGTGGCTGATCAGATTTTCACTGCAACTGCTAGAGACGGAGTAGAAACATGAATAACACAGAGGAACCTATAAAATTAATCACACCATTTTTTCTTAGTATCCCCTTACTGTAATGGCTTTTTCTCAATCTCTTTTATATTTGACGTCCTTGAGAAAAATGGCCTTCCCCTACTGATTATTTCAAAAATTACAATTTTTAATGGCCAGTGATTTAGTTAGCCAATAACATCTGACGAAAGACATCAACAATGACTGAAGTAAAGGCTGGAAATGGTTTTGTCTTTATTATAAGTCGTTTGGGTGCTGAGTTTTCCTCTGAATTAAATGAAGGTTGAATAAACCAGCAAATGAGTTGAAAAGATGGCATAACATAAATCTGAGGATTTACTGAAAGATTTCCTGAAATTCAGAGTTAATTATTTGATTCTCCCATAAAAATTAGAAATGGGACCAACCAATAAATAACAGTATTACATTTCCTTTTTTAAACTTTCTCCAACCCAGGGCTAACAAATCTAACCAGGTTTATGCCAGACAAACAAAGGTGATAGTAAGTGGATCCGCCCTGGTGCGTTGCTCTGGCAAGAGCTGGCCGAGCTGCGGCAAAAGTCAGCGGGGAGCTATTTAAAGAGCTGCCAGACCAAGGTTGCGATAGGACAGTAACTTAAAATTTCTTACAGATACGTTCACCGCTGCAGACAAGGCAAAGAAAGCTTGTAGAGGCTACTTTTGGGTGTAATGAAAATTTTAGGCTAATTGGAAGAAAATGTATTCTCCAAAGTATAAATAGTGAAAGGTTGAAAATATTTTACTTTTTGGGAAGAAAAGCCTTCACGGAGCCCCAATTCTGACACAAAAGTGACAAAAGTCCGACAAAACATATTCAGGGCTGGAATGAACACAAAGTCAAATTAATTCCTGATGTAGCACCACTTAAAGTAGGTCCCCTAAACTTGGCACTCTAAGGTTGAGAGAAATTATAGTCTCCTTGGTTCAGCAGGGAACTCCTACTGGTATCGATGGGACCGCCACACAGAAGCAGAAGGCAGCCCAGTACTGTTTGCTTGTTCTATGCCTCGGTATTGCATGACAAATTTTGGCAACGTGTCAATGCCTTTTATGTGCTGCTTGTAAGTATTAGTGCTGTTTTTATTTTTATAATTCTCTGCCCTTTCGTGCAGTAATGACGGGCCCATGGGGCATTTCACATCGAAGCTAAACAAACCATTTTTGGAATTCTTACTCAAGAGAATCTGTGAAAGCAAATCTGTGAAATCAAAGTGTCTCAGACTGCACCTTCCATTTTGGAACCATATGATCTTAGTCATTTCCTTCCAAGCTTTCTGCATAAAAGAATTCAGAAACAGAAGGCAGTTTTAGCAAAGGACTATGGGATGGAGTTACCATGGCTGAAACAAAGTCTTAAATACTTACTGCCTCTGCATCACTGGTGTGTCATATTCAAAGTCACACTTGGGGAAATATCCTGTAGTAACCTGAGGAAACAGTAAAGAAAGTGATAAGTAGGAGGCAGACACATCTCAGCAGCATAGAGCAGAGACCAACTACCCCACCCCCCAAAAAAGCTTTACCATTATTTTAAAATATTTTAAAATAATTTTTATATTTTGAACTTCAAATTAAATATAGAGAAGGGCTAATCTTACAAAAATGATTCCGTCAATGTTCATTTCTATGTGGCTTCAGGATTTGTGTGCACTCCACTTTTTCATTTGCTTTCTACATTTACCCTATTTCTAGATTTAGAAATTTTGCAGAAACAGTCATTTTCAAACCAGCACCGTCTTGGTTAATTATATGGCCCCTATTTCTGGAATATCCGAATACCACCCAATCTTTAAAGCATTCATTCTCACAGACTCCCTATGAGGAAGGGCAGGGGGCTATAACTACCTTTTTACAGATGGGAAACAGAGTCTTAGGGTCTTGCACTGGTCTTAAGGGAGATCTGCGGTTGAATCCAGGTCTGGAAGACCACTAACCACTGGACCATCCTCTCTATTGTTGAAATGCTGGAGAACATTGTGAAAAGCAAATTTGTAAACAAGCACATGTGCCCCAAATATCTATTTCTTAAGGGTTATCATCGCCCATTCCAGAAGCAGAAACATGTGTCTCAAACCTGAACAAACCAACACAGCCTGCATTTAGAATTCCATGGAAGTCTCACAATGGGTTTGCAGACATAGAGAAACTCTAACTGCTTGATGGCAGTGAAAAGGCAAGAGCAAGCTATCCACAGTATAAAATTTGAATTGTGGTCATGTCAGAAAGCTTCAAACCATTTGCATCCCCTTATGTGAAGTGCTATACAAACATAATAAACAACAGTCTTGGCCCCAAGGCGCTTACAGTGTAAACAATAGAGTATGGATAGATAAACGAGCAGACAGGCAGGAGCACAGCAATAAGAAAAAGCTGTTTTTGCAGTGACTGGATGTGTGAGCAATTTTTAGCCAAACCATGGTGTGTTCCTATGTCCACAGCCAGCCTACCCAATCTCTCCCCATCCTCAACACCTGCCTGCCCCCTCCGTCCTCAAATGCTTCCGTGTTAGAGCAATGTTACATAGTCTTCCTTGCCAGCTCATTAGACTAAAATACACAAAAGTCAGCTCAAGACTTTTAACTCAATATGGGGAAGGGAGGCTGTCTAGGAGGCATATTGTAGCTCAACCACCAGCTATTGGGTTCAAAGCAGAGATCGTCAAGGGGATTTTTATGGCCACTGTGACGTAGGAGGTCAGAGCAGGCAAACTCATGAGCCTGTAAACTAACTGACGTGTGTTTGGAAGCCATGATGTGTTTACCTAACAGCACTTTACAAAGTTAGCTGAAGCACGAAGCTGTTCTCATCTCTCAGTTAAAAAAAATTAGAAAATCCCACCTATGAATCATTTTAAGTCAGTCAGATTCTTTGGCTGCTCTGTTCTCATTAATTTTAACAGAAACTGGGATTCAAGTAGCTTTGAAAAATCTCACCCTCCATGTTTTGTACAACCAAGAGACAAATTCTTTTGAAGAATTCAGGAAATTCTAAGCTAGGTATTACAGTGAGCAAGCATGAAGAAGGGACTGTCAGAACTGTTAACAAATCTAACTCTATGCAAAATAAGGGCCAGAGTTCCACCTTGAACATGATTACATGCCAGCTGCCACCTTGGCCAAAACACCAGGGCTTGAACCAGGAACCCCCAGAATCAAAAGATTCATATTTTCGGCAGATCTGGCACAAAGGAGGACTTGTACTGAACACTCGCCTATGGGTTACCTAGGCAGATCCCATAGGCCTTAGTGACAGTTAAGTGCTACCCTGGGAAGAATATTACACTGAAAATCACCATTCAAAGAGCAACAAGTGGTGTAGAGATCTGGGAGTCCGGTGACACAGGTTACACTCCCAACTCTGCCACAAACTTGCTGTGTCATCCCATGAAAAATGGCTCCTTTGGTTTCCTACATGTTTAAAAAAGATCATGATACTTGTACACCTTTGTGAAGCATTTTAAGAGCTTCAGCAAGCTCCATGAAAGTCTATATAATGATGGAGTTTTTGCATTAGAGTAAATATACTTAACTATGGATATGGTTCTCAACAGGATAGCATCTCAGCACCTCACAATTCATAGTGGATTTTAGCCATCCCATCAACCCCTGGGAGGTAGGCAAGTACTTTCCCAGATTTACAGGGCAAATAAAATGCCTTGCCCAAAGTCACACAGGAAATCTATAGCTGAGCTGGAACCTGAACCCAGATCTCTCAATTTCACATTAACTGTCCTATTTTCTAACCCCTCCTGCCATAATCCTCAGCTCCCTTTGAAGCTGCCAATGAGAGTGAAAAGAATGAAGACAAACCCAAAAGGTGCATGCAGTGGCTCTGATCACTTTGCACTAAGGATGTTAAATATCGACTAATTGACTAATCAACCTAGTTGATTAGTCGATAAGGTGCCTCTGCCTTTGAAGTGTAGCATAGTGTACACTTTGAAGGCAACAGCGCCACGTGGAGCCTGGGGACAACCCCAGGCTCCATGCGGCGCTGCCCCTTTGAAACACCATGGGAAGCCCGGCATCTGAAACGCTGAGAGGAGCCTGGTGCCAAGGTCCCCATGGCATTTCAAAGCAGCAGCTCTGCATGGAGCCCAGGGTCAGCGGGGGAGTCCCTCACTAATCCAGGCTCCACATGGCACTACCGCTTTGAAATGCCGCGTGCAGCCTGGGGACATCCCAGCTGGTCTCAGGTTGCATGCAGCGTTTCAAAGCCCCAGGCTCCAGGTGGCACTGCTGCTTTGAAGTACTCCCTCCTCTTCCCCTCCCTTGCTGCCTCTTTCTGATAGCCAACTAGCCTGCCGACTATCCAATAAGCATTTGCTTATCAGAGAGTCGACTAGTTGTTCACATCCCTACTTTGAACTAGTGTCAGTAACATTTAAACATGGAGCTGAAGAATTACCCTAACGTGAAAAAAATGTGTTAAACGTCGTATTTGGGTTATGACATAAAGCCACAAGAAAATACTGTAACAATGTCAACATTTTCCCCTCCACATCGTTCAATTTTACAAGTGCTTCTATCCAAGCCTTAGTCGGACCTCAGAGCAGCCTGTCCTTGAGGTAAGGATAGACCTAGACCCCTTGTCTCCTCAGGAAGGTAACAATGACTGTTATGCACTTTTTGAACATGTGAGAGCCACTGACAGGGAGCACAGTAAACTGGCTGTGCACATGGTTCACAACAAACCACAGGAAACATCTGAGTCCCGGATAGATCGCAATACGAAAACAAGCATCCTTTAAGGTGTATCAGTCCTTGGATCCAGAGGAGGGATAATGGAGGCTAGGAGACCATGCATAACTTCTGTTTCCTCATGAATCTGTTGAGGTTTCACAAGCCCAAGATCAGTCTGTCTCGCAATTAACATTCAAGAACCCCTCAGCCCCTTAATTCCAGCAGAATCTCCTCTACAACTGCCACATTTAGGAATTACTGCACTTCCTTGGCTAGAAGTTGCTTATAATGGGAGGTGAGGGAGGGTGCGGAGCGGGGACCAAGGGAACAGTAGGGTATAACCCAACACTATCATGCATAGCACCCAGCAATCTGAGGTAAAGCAGGCCTACACCCAACAGACATGGGATAACTGGTCCACAAAAACTGCAGAAATCAGATCTGAATATCTCTGGGGGATTTCACTCCTGAGCATCCCATCAAAAGGCTTGCACAGAATCCACTGATTGTCTCAGGGGGCAGGCACAGGTACCAATGAGGATTGGGTGGGGGAGGGGGGTCTCCTCTTATAGTCTCTACGCCTTCCACTGTAATCTTGCTTCGATTGTGGCAGACAGAAGCAGACAGCCAATTGAGGTTTATAATGCTTCCCAGAGATTTCAGAGTAGGTCTAGAGTCTTTCATATGATGCAGCTTGGTGTTTGCTTGCTCCAAAGAGAGTGACTTGCCTTCAAACACCAGGCAAGAGCTATCTCACAATCAGAGCTAAAGCCATGGATCAAATGCAAACTGTGCCGGGTCCAAAGCTGCCTTGAGGGATGCCCTTGCCACCAATTTTCCCTCTTCAACTAGGGACGAGGACTCCTCCCTGGACTCCCAGAGAAAAAGTTCCTTCAATTTCATGACTGTTCGAGGAGTTAAAAACCATGTAGCTTCAGGAGCATTTGCAAGTTTGCAATCCTGAGCCTGAGGCCACTGGTTGATAAACCTTCCTACCGAAAAGCCAGCCTTCTCATATCAAAAGCTAAGTATGGAACACTTCCAGCCCACTTACTTCACCTCATTAGCACAGGTACCTTTCCCCCCGTCCCTTCTTTTTCTGTTATAAATTCTGGATGTCTCTTAGCCCTCTCCAGCTCATCTGAGTAAGTGGGCTTTGCCCAGGAAAGCCTATGATACTAGATATATTTATGCTGGTCCACAGGACTACTTGTCTACCAAAAAGGTCTAGTTTTTTGGCATCTTTGGCCATGGGAGTTAGCACTTGTAACCTTGCTCCCACTCATTTGTCGCTGAAACTACCAGCGAACCCAGAGGAGAATGGACATAGAGCAATTCATACCCCTCAGGAGGAACAAAGCAATTTTTCTCCAAACTCTTCACTGCAGGATGGAGGAATGCAAGGGTCTGCCATAAGTCCCTGATGGGGTCCAAAATGTCTTCCTTCAGAGGCAAAGCCACATGAACTGGCCCTGATGTCACTAGAATGTCCACCAGGATGTGGGAGGATTCAGTAATCTCCACCACCTAGGTATACAGGTTTTAAGCTACCCCACTGAGGAGCTCCTGGTGCACCCTATAATCCTCCTGGGAAGGTGCTGTACTTGTTCCTGCCACTGCCTTGTCAGGAGAAGAGGAAGAAGCAGCCTATACTGACAAGTGGCCTTGTTCCTCATCCTCCGCATCAGATGGGTCTTATGCTTCTCTTAACTCCGCCACAACAGAGTAGCACCACCTGGGCTATGAACAGTGGACTGGCACATAGCTTAAACGCTGAGGACTAAGGCATACTGTGGTCCCAGAAATGGGCTAACCCGACTAAGTGGAGTCTGCTAATCTAACTTATTTATGAACTGAAGCTGAAGAACTACAAATAAATGATGTACTGTTCACTGAAAGTTCACTGAGAGGGGGTATGTCTACACTACCACCCTAGTTCAAGCTAGGGTGGTTAATGTAGGCAACCGGAGTTGCAAATGAAGCCCGGGATTTGAATTTCCCAGGCTTCATTTCCATATTGCCGTGCGCTGCCATTTTTAAATATCCGCTAGTTCGGACTCCGTGCCCGCGGCTACACGCGGCACGAACTAGGTAGTTCGGATTAGGCTTCCTATTCTGAACTACCGTTACTCCTCGTGGAATGAGGTGTACCGGTAATTCGGAATAGGAAGTCTAATCCGAACTACCTAGTTCGTGCCGCGTGTAGCCGCGGGCACGGAGTCCAAACTAGCGGACATTTTAAAATGGCGGCGCCTGGCAATATGCAAATGAAGCCCGGGAAATTCAAATCCCGGGCTTCATTTGCAACTCCGGTTGCCTACATTAACCACCCTAGTTCGAACTAGGGTGGTAGTGTAGACATACCCAGAAGTACTTGAGGAAAATACAAAGGTGAGTTGCCATTCCAGACACTGTCATGTGCAGTAAGAAGGAACTGAGGGGGTGTGAGAGCCCTTTAAATCAGCATTATGAGAGAGTAACTCCAAGGGCACCAGCGCAGACCCGACGAAGGAAATTTCCCTGTGACAGTACTTGGGGCAAGCACATACCTACATTGGTATGGACATGAGCAAGCATGTGAAAAACAGCCACATACAAGATAGAGACTAAAGGTGCTAATCACATAGTGCCTCTCCTACCCAGCTATACAAGGGAGTACCGATTCTACCATGCCTTGCAGAGCTATTCAGGACCCATCATAGTTGCAGCACCAGTGCTTAAGGAAGCTTAGGGCCTAGTCCCGCCAGAGCAATGGGACAAGAAATACACAGAAAGGAGCAAAAAGTAACAAGAGCCACAGCCAGTAGAGCTGCAGGTCACACATGTGGAAACAAGGGTGGATGGTGCTGCATGATATAAACAGGTGTCACAAATGACTCTGCCCAACCAATGCAAGCGGGGAGCTCAGACAAGGTTGTACCGATCCACGGCACTATTCCTTCTGATGCTTCCCCGGAAGAGTGCCATGAAGTGCCATCCTTTCCTGTGGGCTGGATGCAAAGAGCACAAACCAACTCGCCATTTCAACCAATGAATATCTGTTTTTCTTAAAAAAACAATGAACTGGTCAAAGAGCATCTGATTTTTAAAAGCACCAACATCCAAGCGTACACAGGAAGCAGAGTCTCTTTGTGAGCTTTTCTTCAATTCTCATGAATTGGGTGGACATCCCTGCATAAAACATGAGATAAGAAGAGGCTTGTTTTCTAGCCTGCATATCTGAGATGGTTCCTTAGATACCAGAGAAAGCCTGAAGGCAGGTCTTGGCTCCCAATCCTTTTCTTTTAAACATTTTCAGAAAGCTAAAGATGCCTTTGACATAAAACTGATGAGAAACAGGGATGTTATCTATATCACTCAGGGTAACATGCCAAACCATCTGGAAAGACCATCATATTAAAAAAAAAAACCTCCTGTTTGCTACTGATTATGCAACCGAATTAAAACTGATTAAATGACTGACTGGGATCCAAGATTGTTTATCTGCACATAAATCACACACACTATACTCAGCCAGTATGGATTTGGCAGCCTTGGGAAGAGCCCACCTCTTCGGCAAACTGATTATTGCTGCAATTAAAAGATCAATAAAGTAAATGTCTTTGGGACAGAGATGTCAGGGGTTCCTGAAGCTATGCATCTATGAAATATGAATTCAAATAGGCTCCCAATTCAAGTTTTGAAAACAGCTCCTGATAGAGCATGAATTTGTTCCTTCTGGTGGGTGCGTGATGTTAGAAAAAAATCAAAACCGAGGGAAGGATAGGCACAAATTAAGTAGTCAGACATGCCGAAGGGATGGCAGATACATATCTCATGAATGCAAGAGAATTAAAAAATAAAATAGGTGTCCTGTCAAATCAGACATGGTGTTAATAGCTAATGACTATGACATTACAAACTGCAGTTTTCATAGCTATTAATCTAAACTGAAAATTGGTAGCAGACTGCAGCAAAGAAAAATAAATCACACTTTGTTCAATTTGAAGATGTATATGTCAAATAACTCCCATCCCCACCCTTCTCCCTAGGCAGAACTCTCTACCCTGTCAAACAGTTCCACAATGAATGTGACATTTTCAAAGCACAGAACTCCCAGATGAAGTGAAAAGTGACATGATTTCATACTACTGAACACAACTAATCTACTGGGGGGGGAGGGAGGGTGAAACCCACAATGGTTGTATCTATCTAAAGCACGAGCTATGAGATGCATTTCCAATCCTGAGAAACTATTTAGCATGGGAAGTGGCCAGAGGTGGGGGTGGGAAGGATGGAGAGGGGTGGGTAGCCAAGTCATAGATCCAACCTGGAATTCCAAGTGATGCTTCACAACTCTTGTCTCTTTCAACCAAATGACATGCAGGAAGCACAAGAGCATCAGGAGTGCAATGAAATATTTTCTAGACCAGAGCTACTCAACATGCGGCAAGCAGCCCGTTTGTTTGTGGCCCAGGGTGCGGTTTGATTTTATGCAGGGCTCAACACGCGGCCTGCAGGTGGGATCCTTTGAACATGGCCTCTACTGAAAACATGCTCCACAACTGCAAAGTGTCTCCCATGCAGGGTGAACACCGAAAGATGCAAGCGGATAGGCTGGCTGGAACAGACAGGTACAAAGTGTTGGCGTTTCTAGTCCCCGGGGAGAAGGTGCCGGGAGCGCAGGGCCATTGTGCCAAGTGCTTTGTATTCATGCCCATCAGTGTGAAAGAAGCTATTTGCCTATATATTTTCATGTATACACAACCACACTTAAGTGGCAGCCCTCGGCATGTGTGGTTAGTATCACTGGGGCTTCCAAAGTTGAGTAGGCCTGTTCTAGACAATAAACAAACCATGGATGTATTAAGACAGTAATGTTGTGGGTCCCACTGTGATGCCCTTAGCACAGGGATCGGCAACCTATGGCTCGCAAGCCAAATATGGCTCACTAGGGAGTCAGATATGGCTCTTCTGGAGCCCCAACTCAGCCCCTCTTTGTTCCCCCTGCAGCAGGGAGCCAGCGCTGGCACCACAGCCTTACAGCCTCCCCCCACAAGACTGAAATGCCACCACTGACTTCCGGTGGGAGCAGAGGTGCAGGGGGAGAAAGTCCCAAGGCTCTGCGCTGGATCCAGCGTGCAGGGAACAAGCTGCGCTAAAAATGGCTTGGCACGACAGCATTTTCCTGCCCGCCACATGCAGAAAACAAGTAGCCAAAAATGGCTCCCTGTGCACTGCTATTTTTGTTTCCCTCCTTCCTGGAGGCTCCTGTCAGGGAATGGGAGCAATGGGAGGCATGTTACATGGTGCCTGCCATGTGGTGCAAAAACAAGTGTTCCCCACCCCCTCATGCCCAGACCCCCACCTCCTCACTCACACCTCCCAGCCAGAGAGCCTGCCCCCTGTCCCCTACTAACAGCCTGAAACTACTCTCTAGCTCTGGGCTGGGAGTGGGAAACAACAGGAATTCTGTACCCTCTTTACCCACCAATCCATGCATGTGCAGTTTGCCCTCACAAATCCCACTTCCTCAGTCTGTGCTTCAAGATGACAATTTGCCCCCAAGAGGGTATTTAAAACAGCACTTCCAAGGTCCTTTGTTGTGATTCTCTATGTTCTATTATTCCTCTGAGGCCACATCTATGAGTACCTGCAGATCGATGCTCCCGAAATGAATTTTTGGAGTTCTATTTAGCAGGTCTAGTAAGGACCTGCTACATTCAAAACTGAGGGCACCCATATCAGCGCCAGTACTCCTGCTCTTCACAAGAAGTAAGGGAAGTTGACAGGAGCATTTCTCCCAATGACCTTCCACTGTACTCAAAAGTTCAAATCAAGGTATGTCAGCTCCAGCTATGCAATTAATATAGCTGGAGTTGCGGATCTCAGGTTGAACTTATCCCTTAGCATAGACCTAGCCATAGTTCTTAAGTGCCTTCTAGAAGCCACAAACCAAATACAGCAGACTTCCGATAATCCGGCACCTTTGGGACCCAAGTGGTGCCGGATTATCTGATATGCCGGAGTATCAGGAGGTACTCCGGCGGGGGGCTGTGATGGGTCTGTTGGGACCTGCACTGCGACTGGCGGGTGGGGAGCAGGGTTGGCGGGGAACGGCGCGGCGAGGGGCAAACCCTCTGCCGTTTTGCAAGGAGGCGGGGGAAGCCCTGTGCAGCTGCCAGCGACAGGCCAGCTGGGGCTGCAAGCGGCGGCGGCGGACTTGGGGAAGTGGTGGAGCAGAGCAGCTAGGGTGCTGCCATGTTGGTCCCGCAGCGCTACCCCTCACCTGGGCGGCGCTGTGGGACCAATGCAGCAGCACCCCAGCTGTGCTGCCCCGCCGCTTCCCCAAGTCCACCGCCGCTTGCAGGCAGGTGGCAAATGGCGGCGGCCGACTTGGGGAAGTGGCGGGGCAGAGCAGCTGGGGTGCTGCCGGGTTGGTCCCACAGCGCCGCCTCTCACCTTGCCCCCTCTCCTCCACCACCGCTTGCAGCCCCAGCTGGCCTGTAGCAGGCGGCTGCACGGGGCTTCCCCCGCCTCCCTGAAAAACAATGGAGGGTTCGCCCCCACCTTTCCCCACTCCCCAGCCGGATGCAGCGCAGGTCCAGCAGACCCGTTACAGAGGTATAATCCTCTTCTCCTCTCCTCCCCTTCCCTTTCCCGGCCCATGAGCGCGTGTGGGGCTCACAGGAGCTCCAATTGTCTGACTGGCTGGAGCACTTCCGGGTTCCAGTTGGTGCCAGACTATCAGGAATGCCGGACCACTGGATGCCGGACAATTGGAGTTTTACTGTATATAGATTCACTTCTGTTCTGTCTGATCTCTCTTCCTCCCATAGCTCCAACCAAGCAAGAATCACACTCACTGATTTTTAGTTAATTCCTATGACCGATTGAGCAAGAAAATTAAAAACATCAGTGCTGTTATCGATAGATCTAAAATGAGGATGATGCTTTAATAAATATTGTTAATGTGTGTAATTTTGCTTATGACAGTAATGCAGCCATTTCTGGGGTGGGACAGTAGGCAGTGAACAAAATAAGTGACAAATAACATAAATATGAAAAAATGTGTCGACTCTTTTGAGACCCATCAAGATGAAAGGCTCTGCATAAATATATATATTATAATTTTACTGGACAACTGACAAAAACCTGAGATGCAAAGGAAACTCTTTCCTCTTATTGAGAGGAGAAAGGCTGCTACATGAATCAATTCCATCTGTTTTTCAAACAATATTAAGCAGTTAGAATTTTCAAGAAGCCACATCTCATCTGATTTTTTTCCAGCCTGCCTACCAGGGACTGAACAGTAAGTAAACATTTGAAAAGTGTCCTCTGAGAGTAAAGGTTTAGATTTAAGTCACAGGATCCATTGAAAAGAAAAATTGCTTCTGTGTATTGGGACGGTGCTATCCTTTCTGAAAATTTTACAAAAAGAATAAATGGCGGTAATCTCTTTACAAGCCCATATGGAAATTCATTATTATTGTTTTTTTCTATCTTCAACAGTTCTGAAAGTGAGAACAGGGTCACTAGAAGAAATAGCAGCAATGTGTGGAAGAAAGATTTCCTAACGCCAACATACAGCACAGGTACATTTTAAGGGCTGTATCACATTCTTGAGCAAAACTGAACTGATGATGATAATGGGTGACAGGCAACAGAGAGAAAGGTATAAAGCTCCAAGAGATCAAGTATTTCCAGCCCATGATTGTAGGCCAAATATTCATAGACCCCGAAGCCCAGAAGGAATTATTCTGATCAGCTAGTCTGACCACCTGTCTAGCAAGGCCATGGAACATCCCTCAAATAATCCCTTTCACAGATCTTTTAGAAAAACTTCCAATCTTGATTTTACAATGTTTAATTATAGCAATTCCATCATGACTCTTGGCAAATTGGAGCCAGCCTTATAACTCTGCTTTGAGGTACAATAGGAAGGAATTATTGTTCCCATTCTGCATATGGAAGACTGAATCACAGAGAAATTTCACAAGTAGGCAACTCTAAACACTAAGTTATGCTGCCTCCCTTCCCAGACATACTGAGAACAGAACCGAGAGCTTAACTACAGTTTTCAATATAACACATTTCACATACAGCTGTAACTACAGAACTTTAGATTCTCTGATCTAGAAGCACAGATATCCAAGGCAGAATACAGGAATCAATTCTGGCTCACTGATTTAAGACAACACCAGTGGTGAAAGAACACTGGTGGAGAAAGTAAATAAGGAAAAGTTATTTACTTGCTCTCATAACACAAGAATTAGGAAATTAATAGGTAACAGGTTTAAAACAAACAAAAGGAAGTATTTCTTGATGTAACACACAGTCAACCTGTAGAACTCGTTGCCAGAGGATGTTGTGAAGACCAGGACACTAACAGGATTAAAAAAGAACTAGATTAATTCATGGAGGATAGGTCCATCAATGGTTATTAGCCAGGATGGGCAGGAATGGTGTCCCTAGTCTTTGTTTGCCAGAGGCTGGGAATGGGTGACAGCAGAGGGATCACTTGATGGTTACCTGTTCTTTTTATTACCTCTGGGATACCTGGCATTGGCCACTGTCAGAGGACAGGATACTGGGCTAGATGGACTTTTGTCTGACCCAGCAGGGCTGTTCTTATGTTCTTCTTATGTTAACATTAAAGGCTAGATTCTGCTTTCAGCCACACCACTGTGAATCCAATGCAATTCTGTTGACTTCACTGGATTTACACTTGAGATCAAAATTTGATCCTAACAGTCTAAATTAAGCCACCAGCTGGCTAGAAATCATTTTCAGTTACAGCTGTCACTCATTCCTATAGTCAACTTCATTGTGCACAGTAAGTTTGGCAGGCTACAGAGAATGCTAAGTAATCTTTCACACAGGACATGCCACAATACCAAGACAAAACAATGTGAGTTACAGACACAGACAATTATCCCATGGATAGTCACCTGAGGCATCAAATTCTTGTCCTAAAATAAATGATTAATTACTATAGGTGACTGGCTGGGTTAAGGACACAACAACAACTTTAATCCATTAATTGTTTCTGTGTGTTGCTATTCGAAGCAGTCTTTAGGGGCAGATCCTGTATCTTCTATTCTTAGCACATATTCACAACTCCCGTTAGAGTTAAATATGTGAGTTTTTCCATCAGTCACATGGGGGAGAGGGGGAATGCCTTCAGCCAAAGAAAATGCACTCCATTCCACAGTGATTTCCAAATAACCAAATTCAAGGGAAGTCAAGGTATTGGAACAAAAGGTGCAATTTGCATATTTTTAAACTGAGCCTATCACATAGCAAGATGGAAGAGGCCATGAGCAACTAACTCATCCAGTGGCACTTACTTACCACGGGCCATGTTCTGATCTCAATTAACTTCACTGTTGCCCTGTCCGTTGAGTGGTCATTTCCACCACTGCAAAATATATGGTGCTTATAAGGTGTAAAGCAACAGTGAACTGGGCCCATAGGTTCTAGTCTAGGGTCAGAATTGTCCCTTGTTTTATGGTTACCAGCATTACCCATCCCATTGTGACACCGATGTACACGTGGCCTGCTCCCTCCCCACTGCTTCCAGGGGTGGGGAGGCTCAGCCTCCAGGGATGCTGGGGTGCACGTGCGTGCACTTTTCCCCTCCCTGTGGTGCGGGGGGAAGAGGGCAGGGGTGTGGCCTCCCTCCCTCTCTACTGCTTCCAGGACCAGGGAGGCTTGGGCCGCAAGGCTTTCTCCCTCCCCACTGCTCCCGGGTGCAGGAAGGCTGGGGCCATACAGCCTCTTCCCTTCCGGTTCCTCCAGGGATGCTGGGGGGCGCACGCACACACTCAGCGCACTGCTCCTCCCCATGGCAGGGGCAGGGCCTCAGCAGAGAGGGCAGGGCTGTAGGAGGGGCCTGCCTTCCCCAGAAGCTTCTCAAGTCTTCTCAAATGTTCTCTGTGGCAGATGGCATGATGGATGCCTCTTCTTTTATAATAGTATATAGATAACATGCTTCCCCCTAAAAATGGGACTGTACCTATAAATATCACCTCACTGGACATCTCTGAGGCCAGGGCTACAGTGGGGCAGAAATTCAATTTAAGATACGCAACTCTAGCTTGAAGATTTGTGTAGCTGGAGTCAACGTGCCTTAAAATGAATTTCTCCAGCATCCCCACTGCAGGAGGTCGATGGCAGAAACTCTCCCATCAACTTCCCTTACACCTTGTGACTAGGGTTGCCAGGTGTCCGGTTTTCTACCGGACAGTCCGGTATGTGTGCCCTCTGTCTGGTAGCAAAATTCAGAAAATATAGGACATGTGCAATGTCTGGTATTTTCTGAATTTCCGGCTGGGCGCCGGACCGAAGCTTGGTGGGTGTAGGGGAGCGACTGGGAGGCGGGGCGCGATTGGTGCTGGGAGTCTGTGGTCGTGTGCAAAAGCCTGGTGGAGCAGGGACTGGGATTCCCAGCCACTCCCCCCGACCCGGCTTCTGCTCGCGACCAGAGGCTCCCACCGCCAATCGCGGCCCCGCCTTCCAGCTGGGAGCCTGTAGTCACATGCAAAAGCTGGGTGGGGTAGGGCGGGGACGGGGACTGGGACTCCTAGCCCGCCTGCTCTCAACTAAAGATAGCGCCTGCCAGGGGCGCGGCCCCTTGGACTCCAGCTGCAGCCAATGGCTGCACATCCCTCCCACCAGGTCTGCTTCCTGTCCCCCCCCCCCGCGGCCCACCCCCTCCTCCTTGCCCGCTCCATGGCCCTCGACCCCCCCCCAAGTCTGCTTCCCGGCCCCCCCCTTTCTCCTGCCCAGCCTCGCGGACCCTGATCCCCCTGTCTCTGCTTCCAGCCCCCCCTTCCTCCCAGCTGGCCCCTGGATCCCACCCCCCTGGCCAGCTCTGCTTCCTGCCCTGCCTCCTCCCCCCCGCTCAAGTGTGTCCAGTTTTTTGGCGGGGTCTACCTGGTAACCCTACTTGTGACACTGTAGAGTACAAGGGTCAATGGGGTGCTGTTAGCGTTTGATTTAGCAGGTCCTTATTAGACTCACTAAATAAAACCCCAGTGCATCGATCTCCAGATCTCCAAGACCTGAGGTAGAAACATAGTAGGAGTGTTAGACAGTGTGTAACTCAAGAGTCGTGTAAGCGCATGAAACGTTAGCGGTTACACAACTATTTGATAGTCCCCAGGGGTGGGGCCGGCACCCAGAGCACTCACAGCCCCACTCTCGGGGAGCCCCCTGCAATCACACACTGCTGCCTTTCTATCAAAGGCAACAGCGCAGGGTGGCAGGTGGGAGCTGTTCCGCAAGGGGAGCCAGTTTAAAATCCAGCTTCTCAGGCAGACCGGCTCCACCTGCCACCCCACGCTGCTGCCTCTGATACAGAGCATGGGTGGTAGAAGCACCTGTCTCCAGGGGGGTCCAAGCTCCCTATGGACAGAGGCTGCTCTGTGGGATGCTGGAGCAGCCTCTGTCTGTGGGGAGCTCAGACCCTCCTTCCTCCCCCACAGATCAGGGCTGCTACTGCAGAGCAACCTCCATCTGTGGTGAGTTTGGGACACTGCAGACAGAGGCTGCTTTGCAGCAGCCTTCCCCTGCTCCTCCCCCCCGAAATGCTGCCCTTAGCAGAGGCAGCAGCACAGGAGGGGGCAGGCAGTGCTGGGGGCAACCAGCTGTTAAGGCAGCTCCCCCCAGCACTGGCTCCTGCCTCCCCAGGCAGCAGCAATGGAGGCAGGTGGGTCCGCAGAGCCAGCATGCACGAGGAGCCTGCTTGAAAGCCAGTTTTCCATGCATATCAGCTTCTGCCGACTCTCCTCACCCTCTGTGCAGAGAAGGTGGATCCGGTGCTCATGGGGAGCCAGCGTTTAAGCCAGCTCCTCGCAGGCACTGGCTTCTGCTCCCCAACACCTTGCTGCCTCTGTTACAGAGTTAGCAAGGGGAGCAGGGAAATGCATGTTGCCAACAAGATTAACCAATAAGCCCAGGCGTATTGGTTAATCGTGTCGTCGTCTACACATTGCCATACCTAGAACATAGCCATTTTTATAGCCAATCTATCATACAGACCTACCAACTTGGTGCAGCTAGGCAGCTTACAACATAAAAGTTCCTGTCCCCACTGAAGATAACGGTACAACTCCCACTGATTTCAACAAAGCAGGCGTTAGGACACAACTGAGTCATCTGAAAATACCACGCCTGAAGTCCATGAACCTTTGTTTTGTCCAAGTCTATGACGGGTTTAGAAATAGGCCTTGTCTCCTGACTCCAACACCTGCACTTTACCTATTTGTCCACATTTCCTCTCAAAACCAGAGCTTTGTTAAGAAAAGGTCCTGCCTGCTCTAGGTCCAGTGGCACCCAACCGCTTTTCATAACTTCTGCTTGTGCACAACCCCATCACTAACTCACCGGAGGAGAATCCAAGTCCAAGACAAATGGTCCTGCAACAGTCCAAGTTCGAAGTCCCACAAGATAAACTAATCAAGACTACGGAAATACAGACCTGGCGCCGCAAGTGCCTACACACACAAGCAATCCCACTGAAACCTTCTCTGAATTCCTCATATTGCAAGAGCTTCCTTCGCTGGCATATCTCCTGGGCCTCCTTCCCTCTACGTCTCTTAAAACTTGGTGGATGATTTATTGCTTTTTACAAAACGTAGTATTGCTCATCAGAAAGCCCTCCAAGTTTGGCCGGATACAATAATGATGTTATAATGTCTTTTTTGAGGAAAGCTCTCATTCTTTCTGTCAGTTCCTCTCTCTTTTTCTGAGTTATGGGTTTGAGATCTCAGGAAAAATAGCTCGGAGCCTTCACAGTCACTGTCTTTTTTAAAGCAGCATACATGATTCTATGTCTGTCCTGAGAGTCTCATTTCATGTAGCCAGCATCACTGGAGAACTTGCTTTTCATCCCGTAGGGGCACTTGTCGGCATTCTGTATTCCTAGTCAAGGTAAATTTCACTGAAAGCTCATGCATCACATAATAAATACATTATTATTATTATTATTATTATTATTATTATTATTACTGCTAGAAACCACACCCACACTGTAAACTCCTTGGACAAGGCTCTATCTTCCACAATCTGAACAGACACTGAGAGATTAAGTGATGTGCCTAAGACTGCGCCGGAAGCCAGGAACTGAACAAATGCTGTTCTCCTGAATCCTACTCCAGTGCCTAAACCATGAGACCATCCTTCCTCCCACCTGTCTCTGCTGAGAAGCCCCACACTCCGAATTTCCAACAGCATCTATTGCTTGCTACTACAGGCAGTCCCCGAGTTATGCGGATCCAACTTATGTCGGACGGGGTTTGCTCCGTGTCTCCCTGGTCTGCTGGTTTCCAGCAGACCAGGGAGACGGGGAGCAAAGCCTCTGAGGACGCCGGCAGCGGGACAGCCGCGGCGCGTCTGGGCTGTCCGCTGCCCGCGTGCTCCCCGGCTTTGCTCCCCGTCTCCCTGGTCTGCTGGTCTCGGTCCGCCGTCCGCGTCTCCCTGGTCTGCTGGGGGGGAGCGCGCAGCTAGTACGCCCTCCCCCCCTCCCCCCCAGAAGACCAGGCTTTTCTCCGGACGCCTGTGGTAGAGCAGCCGGGGCGCTGCCGGTTGGTCCCGCAGTGCCGCTCTGGGCGCTACTGGACCAACCCGGCAGCACCCCAGCTGCTCTGCCCCAGGTGTCCTGATTCAGCCGCTGCTGGTCAGTTTCAGCAGCGGCTGAATCAGGACGCCTGGGGCAGAGCAGCTGGGGTGCTGCTGGGTTGCTCCAGTAGCGCCGCTCCTCGGCGCTACTGGAGCAACCCAGCAGCACCCAGCTGCTCTACCCCGGGCGTCCCCAAGTCAGCCGCTGCTGAAACTGACCTGCGCTGACTACAGGAAGCCCGAGGCAGAGTTGCTCTGCCCCGGGCTTCCTGGAATCAGCCGCTGATCAGTTTCAGCAGCGGCTGACTTGGGGACGGCTGGGGTTCTTAAGTTGAATCTGTATGTAAGAACTGGCGTCCAGATTCAGCCTGTAGTCAGCCGCTGGTCAGTTTCAGCAGCGGCTGAATCTGGACGCCAGTTCCGACTTACATACAGATTCAACTTAAGAACAAACCTACAGTCCCTATCTTGTACGTAACCCGGGGACTGCCTGTGTATCAAGTGTCATCTCAGTAACACTATTAATTGCAGTTGTTTTTTCTGAGCACACATCTGCAGTGGCAACCATATTGCTAAAAATTATTTGAGAGTCCATACTGGTAGCATGGACTCTATTATAATAAAGAGACTAAATCAATCTACATCCTGCTGTTAATATAGGTTTGACACAGCATTTAAAAATTCAAGTGTCAAATTCTTCTCTTTGCTACTCATATGCTACTCATATGCAGCACACAGGCTCCTCCATTATGAATGCATTGAGGGCAAAAACTGATCCTAAACAATTTGTTGAAATATTAGGGCACAACAGTGTTTCTTCAGATGGAGAAAATTTGAGCAGAATTTTGAAGCTTTCACTCACTCACTTCTGCGTTACAAAACCCGCTATTATGAATCTCTTAAAATTATTTAGCTCCACTCTTTGCTGAAATAAACATAATAAGATACTAGTGCCAGTGTTGGATATGCTTTCCCTGACAGAAACTTACAGATTTTTCATGCTCAGCTCTTTAGGTCAATCCAGTCCAGTAGGAATTATAAAAGCTAAGGATTTATAAAGTCAGGGCCAGATTCATATCAGAATCCGGCCTTAGTTTATAAAAGATACGAAGTACAAAGAAAAATCAAGACCAACAGGAAGAGACCTAAGCAGTAATGAAACACCCATAGCAAGTATCCAGATCCACAGCTAAGGACGTGTTAAGTGGAATGGTGTAAACTTTAGGATGGAGAACTTACTAGAGGTTCACACACCAAGATGAACTGAAGAGTAACAGTTATCAGGAAAGACTTCTTTTCTCTACTGTGCTTAACTGCTCCATCCGATTACAGCACCACAGAGCAGAGGGGGATTAGCCTGTGGTATCTGACCAGAAACACTTCTGGTCCCTTCTTAGAGGAATTAAGATATCAGAAATGTTGTCAGCATGCTTCAGCTATACAAGCTGTGCAAGCTCTGTGCTTAAGCCATAGGGACATTATTCAACTCTCAATATAAAGGTGCATTTTAATTAAGCATGCTTTGTTTTTTTGCAGCTGTGAACGTACAAAAACAATGCACAGTAGCGTGCACATTAATAACAGTAATGTCATCGGAATGTCAGATGTTAAAAGGCAGACAGGACTATTTGATCAACTTGTCTGACCTTCATAGGCCATAGACCATCACCCAGTTACAGGGTTTTGTTGAGCACATGCTATATATTATTTGTAGAACACAGCATGCTATACACTTTTGACTACAATGTTTCTTTAAATGTTTATGGAGAAATATCTACTTTTCTTGGGTCATGGTGCAATTCTACTGGCATAATCTCAAGGAGTAACTCAAGTATTTACGAGCTTCAGGGGATAGCCGAGTTAGTCTGTTACAGAAAAAAAAACCAAATGGACTGGTAGCACTTTATAGACTAACAAAACACGCAGACGGTATCATGAGCTTTCGTGGGCACAGCCCCACAAAAGCTCATGATACCGTCTACATGTTTTGTTAGTCTATAAAGTGCTACCAGACCATTTGTTGTGTTTTTTTTCAAGTATTTACAGGATACAAGAGGTAAAATTGAGTATGCTCGCTCTCGTTGCCCTCAAGACATAGTCTGCTTTGGAAAAGTACCATTTTTAATGCATATTGTATTGGCTGCTACTAATTTGGATTTGCCATTCGTCAACCTTTATACTGCTCTTACTGTTTTGGCAAATATTGCTTATGCTTTCTTTGGCTGGAAACTAGACTTCCATCTAAAATTTTGGGGTTTTCACATTCAGTTGCTAACCCCTGAAAAGTTTTCCATTTTGTAATGAAAACCAGAAAATTTTGAAGACGGATTTCTGTAAAAATAAAAAAAGCTTACATGGGAACAAAACCCATCTTCCAACCCACTCTACACAACAGCAAAGAGCAACCTTGTGTAGTATCTTTTTGAACAAATACCCATTTTCACTTCAGATAATTTCTTCCCTAGTTTTGCATTATAAGATCTACTACAGGGGTGGGGAACCTAAGGCCCAAGGGCCAGATGCGGCCCCTGGCTTCCCTGAATCCAGCCCCTGAGGCTGAGGGCTCCCCCCCCCCCCCAGCATTGGGGAGCCTATGCTCCACACACCACGCCCCCCGCCACCCCACAGTGGAGCTGGAGCACACAAAATCTACTAGCTTGGATCCCCCTCCCCCCAGGCTCTGGTATATGAGGGGAACGTGGGGAGTGTCTTTCTCCTTCTCAGTTGCGGGCCTTATCAGAGAGGGTTGGTTTGGGTTTTTTTGCTTCTCACTTGTGTGCGGCCCCCCGATTGATTTTTCTGTGGGTCAGAGACCTCCAACCCAAAAAAGGTTCCTCACCCCGATCTACTGCATTCCTCATTTCCATTGTTTCTGACATACAGCTGTACCCTTTCAGGGCCTGACTTTACCCTCAGACTAGTCTTATATTAGTGAAACTCCACTGACTTCTTTGGAGTAACTCCTTACTTACACCTGTGAAAGTGAGATCAGAACAAGTCCCCGTGTCTCAGGCCTACTATCAGCCAATGGAAAACACACTGCATCTGATAACATATCCCATCAATCACTGAATTGTAGTACACACGGAAGAGCGAGAGATTATAGCATTTGACAGTGAAATCTGGGACCACATATAGATAACACAATCACCACCTATGCCACACACATGCTAAATATGGGAACTGATGTAAGGATCTTTTTAAGGATCTTGTGGCCCAGACATAGCCTTAGCCACTGAAACAAAAGGAGAGCCTTCAGCATTTGGTTTTTTCCAGGAGTATCAGAGATTACAACCTCTTGTTAGACCAACTATTAAATGACGATACAACTCTAACCAGTAGAAAAGAGATAGAGATGCAGCCGTGTTAGTCTGGTCTAGCTGAAACAAAAGACAGGACTATGCAGCACTTTAAAGACTAACAAGATGGTTTATTAGCTTTCGTGGGCCAGACCCACTTCCTCAGATCAATTTGTGGAAGAAAATTGGCATGACCATATATACCAAAGTGATACAATCAAAAAAAAGTGAACACATATAAAATTGACAAATGAGATTTTAGAATGGGGGAGAGGGAGGAAGGTTAGTGTCTGTGAGGTAATGATATTAGGGGTGATAATTGGGGAAGCTATCTTTGTGATGGGTGAGATAATTAGCATCTTTGTTAAGGCCCATATGTAAAGTGTCAAATTTAAGCATGAATGACAGTTCTGAGGCTTCTCTTTGAAGACTGGAGTTAAAATCTCTTTGAAGCAATATGCATGTTTTAAGGTCATTGAGAGAATGGTCAGTCTGGTTAAAATGGCAGGCAACAGTTTTCTCTCTGAAAGAGCCTCACCCATTCTCACCCATCACAAAGATAGCTTCCCCAATTATCACCCCTAATATCATTACCTCACAGAAACTAACCTCCCCCCCTCACCCCCTCCCCGTTCTAAAATCTCATTTGTCAATTTTATATGTGTTCACTTTTTTTTGATTGTATCACTTTGGTATATATGGTCATGCCAATTTTCTTCCACAAATTGATCTGAGGAAGTGGGTCTGGCCCACGAAAGCTCATCATCTAATAAACCATCTTGTTAAGTCTTTAAAGTGCTGCATAGTCCTGTCTTTTGTTTCAGTAGAAAAGAGGTTTTCGAACTCTGGGGCAAAGCTTTGTAAGGCAAAGCTGCTAGCTGACTGCAAGAGGCTTTGCTCCGCAGGTATGAGCGATCACACCTCACACTGGCTGCAGATCGCTGTTCCCAGCCAATGGAAGTTGTGGGAAGTAGTATCCCGCGCAGGTAAATAAAATGTCTTGCAGCCAGCTAGCGGCTTACCCTTAAAAACCGTGACCCAGAATTTGAAAACCTCTGTAGTAGAGAGTAGTGGTTATAAAAGGACCACTATAGCTAATCTATGTGCCTCAATTTACCCACCTCTATTAAAATAAATAATAAATAATAATAATATCTCCTCACAAGTATGTTATAAAGCTTAATCAGTAACTGTAACACACTTGAATATACAACTACAAAGCATTATTACTTAGTCCTCTTCTCTCTTTTGCTGTGTATTGTTGGGTCTCTAAAATTCTTCCAATCAAATCGCTGTGACTGCTTTCTAAATCATATGAAATTAAACAATTTTAAAAGGTACTTCCAGATAACTGAGAATCATTATGAGACGTATTAATTTCTAAACAAATTAAACCACTAGATGAATTCTGTTACAAGCATGTAATAGTCATCAGTTGCTTTGTGCAATACTTGCCATTTTCATATGGAGAAATATATCAACACACTTCATCTTCAAAAACAGTAAAAATTACCATTTGGTGACCATTACCCAGTAATCAGGATCCCTCTGGAACCTCATTAAGTAGGCATTTTACAATTGTCAATGTATTTAAAAACGAGGCGAGTAACAAACTGTGTAATTGTGGCACAAAGAAATGAATACATTTTATTTTGCTAATCATTTCCCTCAGTGTGTAATTCCCTCGGCTAAATCCCTCGCAGGTGCGATGCTACCAATTTCTTTATTCACTCACTTCAGTGGACTTAAACCTAGGATTAGTTTGGCCCATTTTCACAAAGAGGTGAAGTCCCGGCAGTATGTAATTTGCATCTCATTTCATAAAGCCGTCATAGTTTTCCAGCTTTTTCATTTTTCCTCCACAGAAAAAAAAGGTGGTTAGGGTTGGTTTGTTTGTTTTTTTAAGATAGAGAAAACAACACCCCTGCATATCAGCAGTTTCAAGGTTGTGTCGCCGTACTGGGTCGTGGAATATTAGGCACTGGATCATTTGCAAATTTAAGGTGTCATGATCTCTTAAAATGTCCTTCATTACATAACATTTCAATCATTTAAATGTCAGACTTTTGACGTATTTGCGGTAAGACTTGCTTGTTTGCAAAGAGCTTTTTACACACCACATGCATACACAACATAGCGGTTATGAATGCAGTCTCGTAGCAAGAGTGCTTTCCACACACTGTCAGGTTTGCTAACACTGTGGAGACTCAAGTTGCAAGGCTTAATCAACAAACCTTAATCCTGAAAAAGTGGATTAGTGTTGTAATAAGAAAAAGAAATTGAGAAACCCAGTCATGAGATGCATCTACATCTGAAAATAAAAATACAAACGTAACTGCAACAGAGAGTTCTAGGGTAACAGACACACTTTTGCCACATTGGCCTTGTCCAAACCAACTACTAAACAGAAAAGCAAATAATGGAGTAGGCAGTATGGAGTAGGCAATATAGTGACGCTTTTTTGCAACATGTTTTCATCGAGCTAACACAACTCCAAATCCAAAGCCACAGTGTGTTATTTACAATAAGGTGCTTACAAATGGGAGTTTACAATTAAAGTTGACCATGAGTAGTCCTTTGGCACTTTAGGGCATGTCTACACTAGGAAATTATTTCAAAATTAGTAAATTTGAAGTAACTCCCAAAATAACAAAATTGAAATAGTGTGTCCCCACTATGGAAGAGCATCGAAATTGCTCAGAATTATTTTGATATAGTGCGTCCACACTGATGGGAGCCTGCCTCGGATTTAGAGCCCCCAGAAGCACGCCAGGGAGGTCACCGAGAGGGTGGATACTTCCTGTGCCTGCTTGGTCAGGCAAGCTGCGACACGTGCTTTCAGGGGCGCCTCTCTACGGAGACCCAGTGCATGGCTGCTTGGTGGGGCTGCGAGCTGCAGCAACAGCGGTGGCAGCCCAGCAGGGCCAGAAGTCCAGGAGCGTGGTTGCCTGGTGGGGTTAGAAGTCCCAGCGTGTGGCTGCATCCTGGAGCTGTGGCAGTGGCAACTGCCCAGGAGGGCAGCGAGCCAGCAGCGTGTGGGAAGCCGTCTAGGAGGCCAGCCAGGTCAGGGATGGGGGCAGTGCCAAGGGGGCCAGAAATGACCTTCCCTTGTCCAGCAAAATCCCTCATTCAGAACTGGTCAGGTCCCAAGGGTGCCGGGTTAGAGAGGTCCAAATGTAACATCCCATTAAGAGAAAATGATCCATAGCAGAGACGTTAGCATGTAGTTAACACAATTAACCAATAAGCCTGGACTTATAGATTATTCCTAACGACTAACACACACACACCCCTTTCTGCCTCTGTGGGAGTCAGGAGCTGATGCCGGCCCCACCCCTCCTGCCTCCTACAGAGGCAGCAGCATGGGGTGGGAGGAGAGGGAGCAGGCAGGAGCCAGTCCTTGCTGGGGAGCCTGCTTAAAAGCTGGCTTTCCATGTGTACTGGCTGCTGCCTGCCCCCCAACTCCTCTGCACCACTGCCTCTTCCATCTCCCCCTGCGTGTAAACAAAAATTCAACAGTTACACGTTTACCCAAAAACACATTTGCTAACATTCCTAGTCCACACAATTGGTGAAAAACTTATTTTACCACAATCTCTGGATATGGTACGATTTTTTAAAAGATTCTATTGAAAAATTGAGAAGTATTCCTCTCAGTCATTAAACAGTGTCTCAGTGGATGCGTGATACTGCAGAGCATTTGGAAGCTCATCTTATTACCCGGTTACAGGTACGCAAGCAGGTATTTTGTTCTTCAACTTGATGAGAGTACAGATATTTCAAATTGGGAAACACTGTTAATTTTATGTGAGGGAGGCACGGCAAGATGGCTATATGAAAGATTTGTCATGTCGTCTGACTAACAACCAATGCAACAGGAGCACGGATATCTAAAGCACTGCATGACTGTGTAACTGGAAAAATGCAAATCTGACTGGGCTAATTGCAAAAAAATTACAAGTGAAAGGTGGAGCAAATATGACAAATAGAGGAGTTGTGAAAAAATATCTGAAGCAGCTGGTTGTTTGGAATCACTGTTTCATTTAGCAGGAAGCTTAAGGGGATTTCCTCTGATCTTTCAGCAATACCGAAGGAAGTAGTGAAAACTGTTAATTTCGTTAATGGAAGCTACCAGAACAACAGGCTTTCTGAAGTGTTATCCTCAGAAACGGGGAGGAGAGTTCTCTCATTTACTGTTTCACACTGAAGCACAGTGGCTCTCTCAGTGCAGGGTGCTTACATGAGTTCCCTAACAGGAAAGAGATTCACATTTTCCTGGTAGAAAAACAATCTAACTTGACAAATTTGTTTGGCAACGACAGGTGGTTAATAAAGTTGTCATAGCTCGCTGACATTTTCTCAATTTTAAACTAACCGAATTTGAAGTTACAAGAATGAGGCAGTGGTTTGTTTCAACACTCTGAATAGATAGAAGCATTCCAAAAGTCATTAGCACTGTGGCAAGCGCAGTTGAAAAGTAACTGTCCAAGCAACGGCATATTCCCAACAGTTACAAAACAGGGAGAATGGCATCAGCGCAGAAAAAGTGAATGAAATGTAAAGTGTCATACAGTTATCTCTCCTTCTCTGACAATTTTAGTTGCTACATCCCTGAAGAAGGATATGATAATCTGAAGGGAAAGTGTGGGTGAGCCTTCTGCTTTCAAAAAACTTGAGTCAATAAAAGAGCTAAACTTGAGCAAGAAAGAGAGCTGCTGAAAATCACCTGTGATAGCACACTGAAAATATGCCAAAAGTCATTCAATTTGTCATTGTTTTGGACAAGTGTTTTCAAAGAATATCCACTGGTAAGTAAGATTAGTGCTCTGTTGTTGCTACAGTTAACAACAAACTACTTGAGTGAACTGGGATTTCTGATTTTGACAAGGTTAAAAAGAAAAGAAAAAAAGGAAATGACTTAACAGCGTATCTGATAGTCAGGTGGCGCTGTCATGTGGAAATCCAGATTGCAACAAGATTATGAACAACAGGTAGACCCACCCATCACATTAAGTAAGCGAAACTCAACATGATCACCTTTTTCACTGCATTATACTATATTTAAAAATGTTTTATAAGCAGGGGCGGCCCTAGACTAGCTGCCAGCAACTGGCATCCTAGGCGAACCATGCAATCGGCGCCCCCACCTCCAAACCCCTCAATGATATTGTGCCACCATTTGGTGCCCCATTTAACTTGGCGCCCTAGGCGACCGCCTAATTCACCTATGTGGACGGGCTGCCCCTATAAGTAACGTTAATATCTAACTTTAGTTATTACTTAAAGTGAAGCATCAGAGGGGTAGCCGTGTTAGTCTGGAATTAAAAAAAAAACGTAAACAACAATGGTCCTGTAGCACTTTGGAGACTAATCAAAAGATATAAATAGAATCATGAGCTTTTCTGCGCACATCCTGCTTGAAGAAGGGATTGTTATTTCTGAAGGGGTTGGGTTTTTTTGGAAGTGAAGTGGTTAAAGTTATTCCTTTATGCCTTTGTTAGGATTTTTTGAAGGCTATAGTCAGAAGACTTGTTTTGGGTCATGTAGATAAATGTTTTTCTTACAGTCACAAGAAAAATGGTCTGAAAAACACTATTGTACAAGGTCCCATTTTCCATGAACATTCTTATAATGAATAGTACAACACAGTAGAAGACAACCTGTGGCCCACAGGCCACATGCACCCCATCAGGATCCTGTGTAGAGAGCTGGTAGGTAAGGTCCCATGGGAAAAAAGACTAAGGGGGAAAACAACTGAAGAGAGTCGGCAGTTTTTCAAAGGGACATTATTAAGGGCCCAAAAGCAAGCTATTCCACTGCACAGGAAAGATAGAAAGTATGGCAAAAGACGGCCTTGGCTTAACCAGGAGATTTTACATGATCTAAAGATTTAAAAATCAGAAAGGAGTCCTATAAAAAGTGGAAACTAGGACAAATTACAAAGGATGAATATAAGCAAACAATACAGGTACGCAGAAGCAAGATTAGAAAGGCAAAGGAACAAAATGAGCTCAAACTAGCTACAGACATAAAGGGTAACAAGAAACTTTCTATAAATATATTAGAAGCAAGAGGAAGACCAAGGACAGGACAGGCCCATTGCTCAGTGAGCAAAAAGAAACAGTAACCGGAAATTTGGAAATGGCAGAGGTGCTTAATGACTTCTTTGTTTCGGTCTTCACCAAGAAGTCTGATGATGAGGGAATGCCTAACATAGTGAATACTAGTGGGAATGGGGTAGGTTTAGAAGATAAAATAAAAAAAGGACAATTTAAAAATCGCTCAGACAAGTTGGAAGTCTGCAAGTCACCAGGGCCTGATTAAATGCATCCTAGAATATTCAGGGAGCTTATGGAGGAAATATCTGAGCCTTTAAGCTATCATCTTTGAAAAATCATGGAAGATGGGAGAAATTCCAGAAGATCGGAAAAGGGTAAATATAGTGCCCATCTATAACATGGGAAATAAAAACAACCCAGGAAGGATAATGGAGCAAGTAATTAAGGAATTCATCTGCAAACACTTGGAAGATAATAGGGTGATAGGTAACAGCCAGCATGGATTGTACAGAACCAATCATGTCAAACCAATCTGACAGCTTTCTTTGATAGGATAAGGGAGAAGCAGTGGATGTGGTATATCTAGACTTTAGTAAGGCATTTGATACGGTCTCGCATGATATTCTTATCAATAAACTAGGCAAATAGAACTTAGATGGGGCTACTATAAGGTGGGTGCATAACTGGCTGGATAACCAGTCTCAGAGAATAGTTATTAATGGCTCACAATCCTGCTGGAAAGGTATAACAAATGGGGTTCCGCAAGGGTCTGTTTTGGGACCAGTTTGTTCAATATCTTCATCAACGATTTAGATATTAGCATAGAGCAGGGGTGGACAATAATTTTTGGTGGGGGGGGGGCAACTCCAAGGTTTCGGTAAGTGGTCAGGAGAGGCACTTGTCTGTGGACAGTGTGCGGGGTCTAGGTTGGAGGGTGGGTGCAGAAGGGCGCACGGGGTAAGGGACTGGGGTTCAGGAGATGGTATGGAGTCTGAGAGGGTGTTTGGGTGGAGGAGGAGTTGTGACCTGGGTCGGGGGATTGGGGTGCAGGGTCAGTGAGGGAGTGTGGGTGCAGGAAAGGATTCTGGCCTGGGGGAGGGGGTAGGAGGAGGTACAAGGTCTGGGAAGGAGTTGTTACCTGGAGCAGGGAGTGCAGAGAGTTTGGATGGTGATCTGGGGAAGGGAATTGGGGTGCCACAGGCAGGTGCCAGCTGGGAGGAGTTTACCTAAATGTCTTATGGTCAGCAGGCTGCAGCACCCCCAAGACAGGCTGGGCTCCCTGCCTGCTGCAGCCCCAGCCCGCTTGAAAATACAGGCTGCTCCCTCCACGTGGCTCTCAACTCAGGGTAGGGAAAGAGGCTTGCACTGCCCCAGACTCTCGGGCCAATCTCTCAGCTCCGATTGGCTAGCTATTTCCAGCCAATAGGAGCTGAGAGATTGGCTGAAGTTAGTTCTTATTAGCCAGTTGTTTCTGGCCAATAGGAGCTGAGGATTAGGCTGGGGGCCGGGGGAGATCGCACAAAAGCCTCCCCCTCCCTGCAAAACAGGGAGACACAGGGACTGTGTTTTAAACCGCGGCAGCGACGTGTGCCTGAGAGTCCTGGCAGAGTGGACCGTGAGCTGGATCTGGTGGCTTGGCGGGCCAGATCCGGCCCTTGGGCCGTATTTTGCCCAGCCCTGGCATAAAGAGAACGCTTATTAAGTTCATAGATGATACCAAGCTGGGAGGGGTTGCAAGTGCTTTGGAGGACAGGGTCATAATTCAACATGATCTGGACAAATTGGAGAAAATGTCTGAGGTGAACAGGATGACATTTAATAAGGACAAACGCAAAGTACTCCACTTAGAATCAGTTTCACACATACAGAACGGGAAGCGACTGTCTAGGAAGGAGTACTGCAGAAAAGGATCTAGAGGTCATAGTGGACCACAAGCTAAATATGAGTCAACAGTGTGGCGCTGTTGCAAAAAAAAGCAAACATGATTCTGGCATGCATTAACAGGAGTGTTGTGAGAAAGACATGAGAAGTCATTCTTTCGCTCTACTCTGCGCTGATCAGGCCTCAATTGGAGTATTGTGTCCAGTTCTGGGCCCCACATTTCAAAAAAGATGTGGAGAAACCGGAGAAGGTACAGAGAAGAGCAACAAGAATGATTAAAGGTCTAGAGAACATGACCTATGAAGGAAGACTGAAAGAATTGGGCTTGTTTAGTTTGGAAAGGAGAAGACCTAGAGGGGACATGATAGTGGTTTTCAGTTATCTAAAAGGGTGTCAAAAGGAGGAGTGAGAAAAATTGTCCTTCTTGGCCTCTGAGGATAGGACAAGAAACATTGGGCTTAAACTGCAGCAAGGGAGGTTTCAGTTGGACATTAGGAAAAACTTCCTAACTGTCAAGGTGGTTAAATACTGGAATAAATTGCCTAGGGAGGTTGTGGAATCTCCATCTCTGGAAATATTTAAGAGCAGGTTAGATAGACATCCATCAAGGATATTCTGGACGGTACTGGGTCCTGCCGTGAAGGCAGGGAATTGGACACGATGATCTCTCGAGGTCCCTTCCAGTTCTAGTGTTCTATGATTCTATGTATGGCCCGTTTACTGTTGTCTGCGGGAAAGGTTGCCAGATAACACTGGCTTCCATCCATGTAGTTTGTTTTCCCTATCGGTATTACTAAAGTGACATGCACATAAAGCAAGGGTATGTGAAGTGAGGTGTTTGCTGATTACACACTGCATTGATTGTAAGAGCCGTGCTTCCTCTGCATCCAATCAGCAAACCCTGGAAATTCTAGGTACACAAGCAGAGTTAGCAAAACTACACTATCCCAAGAGACTGTCTTGTTTATAACTACCCTGCAGCCCACTAAGCTGAAGGAGGGCCATTCATGCAGCCCGCTCACTAATCTTGGTTGCCCATCACTTGGTACAATATCTGTAAAGATAAAATAGAGCATTTATGGTTCAACATCTTGTGAGGACTGTAAATTAACGATTAAATTTTTGATCTTTAAAAAAATGTTCTGGCATTAACCACAATAGCCACCATGTCAGCTGCGGTCCAAGAAAAGACAAAACTAAAATAATCCAGTCTTGAATTCCAGTTTCACTTTCAAAGGGATCTAAGGAAGTTAGGGCTTGTGGAAATTAACCCAGATTAGTTAAACTGCATTAAAGCCCTGTGTGGACACTCTTATTCTAAATTAAAGTGTCCTTAATTTGTTTTATCTTAATTCATTCCAGAAGTAAATTAGTCATTTGTCAATTTCACATGGTAACAAGACTGCCCAGACACTGCATACTGTGAAACTAAAGGCTTTAAATCTCAACTAGAAAAACAATTAAGCACTTCAATCTTCAGCTTTTACTGTGAAACTAGAGCACAGCTGTAATTCAAGGACCCTGTCTGACTCTTTCTCATGCTCTCTACTGTTAAAGGTTAAGAATCTTGTTTCTCTGTAACACATTTTTACTCATATACAGATTATTACCCAACTAATGGCCACAGAGGATAGGATTGGAACAGGATTGCTGGGTCACTTAATCCAAACTTTTGGGTCAAGGTAGGAAAAATTCAACACTATACTTATTGAATCTAGAGAGCTCAACAGCTCTCCTGAGTTTGCTGTGACTACCTCATTAAGCAAACTATTCCATTGTCCAATTGCCCTCAACCATCTGACAGTTTTTCCTCATTTCCAATTTGCATGTGCCCTTTATTAGGTTGAGGCCCACTGTTCCTTGTGTTTCTAATGTCATTTCATCTTCCTGGTATTTTATGACCCTTAAGTTGATTGTCTCCCCATTACACACTGCTTTTGACAAATAAGCTGCCAAATTCCCTTTAACCCTCATAAGTCTATCATGCTGGCTGCCCATCTAGTTACACTATTAAGCTTTACGGGTTTTTTGGTTCGATTAAGTAAGAATGCTGTCCCTGTACATGGGATCCCATGGGTGGTCTGAGCAAAATGTAGTAAGTGGCTCTTCAAACTCCTTTACCCATGTGAGAAATCCTCCAAGAAAAAGGTCTTAAGCGTAGATTTGTTCTTTACAAAGGCATCGTATCCCAAACGGATAGTTTGTCATCCTCCATTAGCAAATCTCTCCCTTCCTGACTGCTTTCAAAGGGCCAGATTTATATCACCTTTATTCAAGACAGCCCTCTTACTTCAGACTAAGTCACTACTCAACGCGTGTAAGAGAGGCACAATTTGGTTGTTAGTAACACTTAATTTATTTGCATCTTCTGGCATCTGATATGCATTACTTTGCCATTCTTTACATATAACTTGAGTCCAATCCACTCCTGAAACTATGCAGATCTTTCTGTATGTTTACATGGTGCTTTCTTTCTCGGTCTCAAATCCCCTCTCTCTTCCCAACCTCAATAACCAAATAGAGAGCTGCTTTTTGTTAAAGAAATATGCCGGTGTGCAAGCCACTTGCTTCCATTTCCAAAGCCTTTAAATAAGCAGACATGACAAGTGCTGCAGTGAGCATATTCCAAAGTGAATCAAGTAAACAAAACAACAGGACCTGATTAGCAGGAATCTATGTACGTGAAAATCAGGCCCACAATGCCATTTTTAAAAATGACATTTCTGTGCTGGCTTAATAGAATCAGGCTGCTGTATTTCAGAAGCAGCATCAGTGAATTGAAGCAATAAATCTCGTCTGATCAGTTTAATTAAACGGTAGTAAGCAGCAAAGCAGGCTACACAGCCTCTGTGAGAACACACATATACACTAATTCACAATATAAAATCTTTTGCATCTCCTCCATGATTTATTTGCAAATAACTTAATAATAATATGACTAGAGACCCATCTAGCAGACCCCATGTTACATTACAGGAAATATTTTATGTAGTTTGAATCTGTTTATTTCTCTTGTTTCTCTCTTTTTCTATTTATTTATTTTTAATTTTGGCCTCATCTCCCCCAGAGAGCAGAATGGCACAGAAATTATTCTTTAAGTGGAACTGTAGCTGTTTGGTGAAAATCTCGATGGTCTTAATTAGGCAAAGGCTCTTAAACTCATGGAGATTTAAACTGCCAGAAGCAGAAACCCACTGAATGTAATGTGCTTTAGATAAACAACAGGGAAAATAGTACAAATAGCCCAATGTTATATGGCCTGACAAAGTTTTCCCTTACTTGGATCAGCAGTATAGTTTTAGTGTTGATTTTTTATTATTTTTGGAACTTTGCAATAGACTCTTAAATATCATGAACTGGGATTCATAAAAATAATGAACCATCCGCATATGTTTTCTAATTATAATTTTACAAAGACAGTTTCACCATGTTTATTTACACGTCTTTAACCAGGAAGTACAAAAAAACCCCACAAAGATTTAATCTCTTTACTAGAAGGCCAAACAACTTCATGTGTTGTATTTTTAAAAACTGCATGACACCTGCAGTGGCTTTTATGATGTCAGATGCACTGCTGAATACTGTTTCACACCACTGGTGCAGTCTTAACTGAAAGGTTAATAAAGATGCATGATCCTTTGCTAATAAAATCTGAGCCCAATGCAAAGAGGATACATTTCAACTTTCAGGAGGGGGAAAAAGGGAAAGCAATGAAAACAGCAGCGAAGGAAGAATTCCGTCTCCTCCGAAGGCTGTGCTGGAACAGTGATGTTGGATGGAGTAATCTGTAGAGTCCGATGGTGTATGAACATGGGGAGGGCAGCAATGTGGGCCTGAATCAGACAGTTTGTATCTTCATCTAAAGTTTGGAGGTAATCAGATCTGTAATCTTTTGAGTAGCCCATTAAAGAAAGAGATAGACAATTATGGAGTTTGGATCCCAAGCTCAAGAGAGGGTTTCTGTTCAGGCCCATCTATGGGTTTGATGCTCCATATCACTTTGGTGGAATCTGCTGTGCTCTAAAGGCCAAGTGTTTTCTCTTTCCATAGATGTTTTCCGGAGAGACAGAGTCATCACTAGCAGAGGGCAGCTTAGCGTCATCTAGAGGGGAGCAGAACTACAGCACCCCCGAGAGAAATCCCTGCTCCCTCTGCCAGCTTGCACTGAAAAGCACGCTTCTCGCCTGCTCTGTTACTTTAAGGAAACAGCAGGCAAGGTCAGCTGTCAAAACACATACTTTTTAAAGTCCTCCCATTTCTATAGACCCATATCCCACAGACACCTCTCCTCCCCAACCCCAAATGGTCCAGGTCCTAAAGTCTTTATTTACTGAGACTAAAGCCCCATTGAGGTAAATGGATAGGAGGATCTGATCCAGTGTTCCAAAGGAATTTTGCTCTAACATAGAACTAAGTGCTGCAGGCTTTTGCTCTTAAGTTTCCAAAATGACTCATGGAAATGACCTCCTACTGGGTTCACTGGGACAGTCGCTTTGGCAGGCTATTTTTGAAGGCATCAGTGTCAGCATTCAGACAAGTCATCAGCTAAGAGATTTAAGAATGACTGATTCTCCTTTTCCTCTGAAGCAGGCATACCTAACTCATAATATACTGCATTCTTCATTCCATGGTTTTGGAGAAAGACTCCCTTGTAACACTGGGGAGGGATCGCCCATCTCTCACACTGCGATGACCATCTCTCAAAAATTAAGGATCCAGTCTATTTAGTTCCATGAATAATCAATGACCAGTAGCACCGGCTTGCAGGTGGAACTTGACGATGGCTAGATGAGGGGGGGGGGTGAGGAGTACTCTTCTGTGGTGTCAGGAAGTCTAAATGCATTATGCCATATTGACAGTCCATCACCTTTGTATCATGTCACTGCCATTATTTTTCTTGCCAAGGAGTAAAAACCGCATCTCCATCTCTGAAACTCCCTTCTTTTTCTTCTGCTTCACCACCACATTCTTAGGAGATGGAAATCCCTTCAGAAATTATGTTCAATATGCCAAAGGAGTCTGTCCTCAAGGGATGAGCATTCTGTCTCCAGTGCACTCCCACCTCCTGTTGTCTCCAAAGAGAGACCCTAGAATTGAGCTATCAAACAACGGAGCGCACCAACTACTTACTATGCCTTCCCCTCTGGTAACTTATAGTAACCGAAGAACATGGAAGTAGCTTCTCGTTAGGACGACTCCCGCCTTGGGAAATCTTTGTTGGGACTTTCTACAGAGACCATCACTGACTAATGCTTTGCACTAATATAGCACTTTTTTTTTTTCAAAGACTGAAACCAAGACTCAAAGTTTAGTTTACTAGCCAGAGTTTACACTGAGTTATCAGCAGAACCCAGTAGTCCTAGCTCCCAGTCGTTTGTTCTATCCAGTAGGCAGCACCTCTCACACCACTGTACTGGGCCACATCAGGAGAACTAGAGGATCACATAAGCCCCTGGGCAGAACTCTGGCCTCTGTTGATGTAAAGTATAGACTAATTCAAGTGGTCCATGTCTTTCACTTTGAAACGTTTCCTCGGACATATAAGTACTTTTCATGCAAATTTTTACGACTCATCCTGTATGAGATTCTAAATAGTCATTCAACCAACACATCTTAATGGCTCTGAAGATGATATTATGGCATATCAGGTCAATGATCTGCATTTTATTATCTCCCTAAACACATATTTACAAGCAGCACCACACAGGCTATAAAAATCTATTGTGTCAAACTCTTACATTATTAGCTTGAGTAGCTTTTTTTGTTGTGTTGTACAAATACTGCTTTTCTAAATATTTAACAATGACACAAGTGACTGCTTTAGTCACTGCTTCTAGGACTGATTAAGATAGGATATGATGGAGATCTCTAGTTAGCATGAAATATTTTGTACCATATAAGCTGTAATTATCAGGTTTGCCACATGCTGCAGTTTTCAAGGACTAAGCTCTGAAATGGGGTAGCATTTTCTAAGAAGTTAAAAAAATGAATAGCACCACATCTCTGTGATGTACTGTTTGCATCCCAGGGTCATGATTATGTGTCACGGCAATGCTGGGACATCACGATGTAAATGACATCAGAGATGTGAGGACTTTATCCCATTCTGTTCTCTGGAGGGATGAAGTATAAGAAATGGCAACTCCATAAGAACAGGTACAGAATGCAGAATCAGGTGCGACTTGGCGCTTTCCAATGATTTGTTGCACCAGCTCTGATCTTGCAAAGCACAGGCTAAATTTTAGCCTCAATAGGATTACTCACACATCCCATGGGGTGAACTGACCATGTGTATGAATACAGTGTCAGAGGCCAATCATTGCGTTTCTCATACGCATTTGGAACAGAAACAGTAAGACACAGACTCATACATACACAGGATGTTAAAATAAACCCTCCAAGGCAAGTTGGCAGGGGAACACTGTTCACAATATTTAAATCAAATTGAATTAATACCAGAGGATAGCTAGGTATTTATCCAAATATATATAAGAAGCAGCAGAGGCCAGTACTGAGACAGACATCTATCCTGGATGGATGGCTTTGCAGCCTTGAAAAAACACTAGGCACAAATCAAATATGAACGAACATTAGCTGCTGCAGCATTTCAGATGATGTACTGATAGCAAGACAAGGTAGATCATGTGTGTATTTTATTGAACTACTATATAAACTGTTACACACAAGGACTTCAAGCCAAAAAGATTCTTCAGGGGCTGACTACAGAAAGAACATTTCTGGCCTGAAAGCCTCTCTGTGTTTTGGGCCAAGGAAAGGTACCTGCCTCTGTATGTTTCATCTCAAACAGCTGAAAATGTTTCTGCATTCTATTAGTGACACCGCAAAACAATACCAGTGATGACTTGGACTGAGTTGCCTTGCCCATTAGAAAGATCTTCACCATCTCAGTGTTCCATTTACTTTTTGCACTGTTTTCTGTAGTTGTAGAGCACTCACCGTGGTGATTAGGGGCCAAGCCGAAACTAGAAGCAAGTCAAAGCTTTTGAAGTTTTAAGAGGCACACAAGCATCTTGAAGTACACAGGACTAATTTTGCTGGACATTGAAATTCAGCTATCTTTAGGATGGAACTCCACAGCTGATTTAACAGCACTAGACAACAATTAAGGAAATGAAAAATATATCCAAATAAAAATGCAAGTGGTTTTACGAAAAAAAGAATGCAGTTACCCAAATTAGGATGTGGTCATGACACTGAGGCCATATCTACATATACAGGAAGACTGACCTAGTAAAGACCTGCTAAATCGAATGCTGAGGGCATCCCCATCAGCACTGGTACTCCAACTCCAACTCCTATCTCCAATGTAACAAGTTAGGGAAGTTGATGGGAACATTTCTCCCATTGACATCCCGTGGCAAGCATGGCACCAAAACTTGGTTTAAGGTACGTCATAAGAACATAAGAATGGCCATACTGGATCAGACCAAAGGTCCATCTAGCCCAGTAGCCTGTCTGCTGACAGTGGACAGTGCCAGGTGCCCCAGAGGGGCTGGACCGAAGACAATGATCAAGCAATTTGTCTCCTGCCATCCATCTCCAGCTTTTGACAAACAGATGCCAGAGGCACTATTCCTTACCCCCTGACTAATAGCCTTTTATGGACCTAACCTCCAGGAATTTATCTAGCTCTTTTTTAAAACTCTGTTATAGTCCTAGCCTTCACAGCCTCCTCTGGCAAGGAGTTCCACAGGTTGACTACACGCTGTGTGAAGAAGTTTATTTTATTAGTTTTAAACCTGCTACCCATTAATTTAATTTGGTGTCCTCTAGTTCTTATATTATGGGAACAGGTAACTTTTCTTTATTCACCCTCTCCATACCACTCATGATTTGATATACCTCTATCATATCCCCCCGCAGTCTCTCTTCTAAACTGAAAAGTCCCAGTCTCTTTAGCCTCTCCTCACATGGGACCTGTTCCAAACCCCTAATCATTTTAGTTGCCCTTTTCTGAACCTTTTCTAATGCCAAAATATCTTTTTTGAGGTGAGGAGACCACATCTATACGCAGTATTCAAGATGTGGGCATACTATAGTTTTATATAGGGGAGTGTAAAGGACAGGAATAGGTTAGGGTCTAATCCTGCCTTTATTATCCATCCAGCACCCCCACCGAGGCCCGACTGTCCCCACGGTCTACCCTCCCCGGGGGTCCTAAATCCTATCCCACAGGGCTTCTACTGTCTGCCCCGACCACTCGGATCTGTCCAGGGTCCCAATCCCCTCCTGTCTTGGGTTAGTTTGCAGGCATCTCACCCATGTTTGTCGTTCGTCTCTGGGTTCCACCCTACAGGCCTTGGCTATCACTCGCCACACTATCCCAGAGTGGCTGAGGTAGGTAGGGGGATTCAGGCCCACCCTCACTCCGAGCCCCAACCCAGGGCCCTAAGGACTGGGGTCTGTGACCCTTGTCCAGTTGGTCGGGGGAAGCTTCCCTCAACGCACCAACCCATGGGCCTTTCCAGCGGCCATGCCCTGGGTCACTTCCTACCTACTTGCTAAATCAGCATCAGTCCTGGGGGTGCTCCCGCGGTCAGTGTCCTGTGAGCAGAAGAATCCGGTCTCTGCTGCCTCTGCGCCCCACCCCCTTCTGGGTTCAGTGGCGCCCTCTTTAAGTGTCCGACTGCACCTGCGCAGGAGTTGCCGGGGCCACCCTGCCAGTGCCTCGGCCCCGCTCCCACCTTCCTTTGCTGGGCGAAGCGGAAACTGGAGCCTGCTGGCAGCTGCCGAGCATGCTCCGTAAAGCCGTCTTGGCTCATGCGACAGCTTTTCCCCCCAGTACACCGGGGCCGGCACTGAGAGAGTGCAAGACCCACCGGGGTCCCCATCACAGGGCAGTAAGATATTCTTCATCTTATTTTCTATCCCTTTTTAAATAATTCCTAGCATCCTATTTGCTTTTTTGACTGCCGTTGCACACTGCATGGACGTTTTCAGAGAACTAGCCACGATAACTCCAAGATCTCTTTCCTGATTAGTTGTAGCTAAATTAGCCCCCATCATATTGTATGTATAATTGGGGTTATTTTTTCCAAAGTGCATTACTTTACACTTATCCACATTACATTTCATTTGTCATTTTGTTGCCCAATCACTCAGTTTGGTGAGGCCGAAATTGACCTCCGGAGGCCAAAAACAACCCCCCAGACTGCAGCGGCCAAAATCGACCTCTGGAGGCCATAAACTCCAGCTACATTTTTTATGTAGCTGGAATTCCACACCTTAAGCCGACCTTCCCCCGTAGCCTGGGCCTGGACTGACTGTAACTTCCAGTCTTACACAAAATGTCCTTGGATCTCTTATTAATAGCTCTTGCAGTAGTGTGATGGCCACCATCCTGGCCAATGCATTGGGAACTGAGCCAGAGAACTCCAGCGCTAAAAACATGATTTGCTAAAGGCTGAACTTATGAGCTGGCAGGCATGACAAACTGTATCCTCTACAAATTAACAGAGGAAAGGACCTATAAACACACACCAGAGAATTAAAGTAACCCCTTGCAGTTCTACCTGAGACTGGGCCACCATTGTGTGGAGTGCTATGAATCCATATAAAAAGACAGCCCTCTGCCATGAATCTCTTAAAATACAATGACACAAAAGTAATATTAACATCCCCATTTCACGGAGGAGGAATTGATGCACAAGCAGATCATGTGACTTGCCCAAGGATTCACAGGAACTCTGTGGCAGAGCCAGAAATGAAACCCTACTTTTCTGTGTCTTTTCAGTTCCACACCTGAAACACATGACAAAGGGTCAGATTTTCAAAGTGATTCAGGCCCCTAAATATGCAGATTAATACCTGGAGGAAATTTCAGAAGCTCCTTGGTAGAGCTAGTCAAAAATTTTTAACTGAGCCACTTTCCATTAAAGAATGCACTTTCATCAAAGTCAAAACCCTTCATGAAATAGTGTCAGCTTTGCAAAATTTTCAATTTGCAGAGGGGGAAAAAAAAAGAATCAGAGTTCTGACAAAATGTCAAAAAAATTCCCATTCTGGCACTTTCAGAATAAACATTTTGATTGATCATTCTGAAATTACTTTTCATGTCCATTGCTGTTATAATACTAAACATAATACTAAGCAACAACTTTTTAAAAAGCCAAAAATGGAAAGTGCTTTTCAGATTTTTCATTCCCGGAGAATTTTGAAATTTTAGGAATTTGATGCTAATTGCAATGCAGAAGCTTTTGCAAAAACAGTTTCTATCATCTGCTCAGCTCTATGCACATGTGTCTTGCTCCCCAGTGATTTCTAGGTGCTTTTGACAATTCCACTAGGTTCCTAACTGCATCTTTAGGCACCTAAATTCCTTTAATAAATCAGGCCCAATGGAGCTGTTTTGCAACTCATCTGGAAACTGAATTTTGTATTCCCACAACATAAGCTAAATTGCATCTCCATGGATATCACTTAACATCATGAGTCAGTAAATCTCACTATCATTTCCCTCAAAAAAACCACCAACCCCTTTATAAGGATGGTGACAGAATTTAGCTATAATGCGCTAAGGTTGTAGCAGCCAATAACATTCTTTCCCCAAAGGAACCTTTAGGTTTATGACAAATCGGGGATGATGCTCAGCAGTGATTTGATGAGCTCCACAACAGCCGCCAAGGTCTGCATGCCACTGCAGCACAGCTGGAAACATACACTGCCGCATCATTAACTGGGTAATAATTCAGGGCTTGCCATACACAGAATATTACTAACTTTTTGATGAGTAATTTGTGGCCACAATCAGCTGCGAAGCCCTCTAGGAAAGATGCACTCTCCGCGGGAGGATTTATCGGAAAAAGGACTGCATGGTTATTAACAAAATGGCCTGTCCTCTAAATCTTGACACAAATCAGAATCAAAAGCCTATGTCATATTCCTGAAGCATTTCAATGTTTTCCAATTTAAATTTTAAAAAGGGATTTAAATAGTATGAAGCTATGATGAATTGAGAGACTATGATGCTTAAAGGATATCTAGGGTATATCATCTCACATGACAGCTAGGATAGTATTCAGCTTGAAAAAAAAACTTCATTAATGAAAGTTGCCTAGGGCTTGATGGTAACATTATTATGTGATCTGAGTAAAGGGCGGAGCATAACAGTACTGGCACAGGTGTAGCCACAATTCCTTCCAAGCCCTGCAAGAGGAGTAAGCAACCCAACCCATTGAATGGATCACTCCATGACCCTCTGTACAGGGCCAGTTTGGCCAGCTACACTAGACAGGAAATACAGCGGACAGCATCAGGACTCCTCCCAGCTTGCAGATAACGCCACAATCTGGGCAGAGGGGGAAGCATGCACGAGTGAAGTACTGTGTGGCCAAGCATGGGATGTTGACACTCTAGCTCAGGAGTGGGGAACCTGTTTAGGAGCAGGTGCCACTGATCCACAGAAAAAGAGTTGGGGACTGCACACAAGTGAGAAGCCAAAAAAAACCCCAAACCCTCACTGTCGGGTCCAGGCTAGTAGATTTTGTGTGCTCCAGTCCTGCAGTAGGGTGCAGATCCCCCAATACTGGGGGGGGGGGAGCCTTGAACCTTAGGGGGTGCATCCAGGCAAGAAAGGGGCTGCATCCGGCTCCCAGGCCTGTGGTTCCCCACCCCTGCTCTTGCTGGTACTAATTGTCTGCGTGTATAATACAATAAAACCTTTCCATAGCTCTCAGTCACTGGCAGCCTGAGGTTTAAACAGCACACTTAGGCCCGCTTTACATCTAAGCCAGTGTTTCCCAATTTTATTTGGCCACGGAACCCTTTTAAACTCCAGATAATTTTGCGGAACCCCTAATAACAGTCTAATTAATATATGGAGCTGAAAAAGTAGACCACAAATAAGTAAGAACAACAATAAACAAATGCTAAACAAGATAATGAGATCAACATTTAGTTTAATTGCACATATTTAAAAACAAAAAAAATCACATAATATTAATTATTATTTTTTAAATCATTAAATGTTATTGTAATGGAATTTTCTTGAGGAACCCTTATTTTCATTTTGCCGAACCCCGGGGTTCCGCAGAACACTATTTGGGAAACACTGATCTAAGTATTAGATCCACCTAACTACATTGCTCAGGGCTGTGAAAAAAGTTGTGTCCTTTGTGACTTAGATAGGTCAACCTAAAATCCACAGTAGACACAGCTTCCATCAACCTAGTTACTGCTTCTCAGAAAGCTGGATTATCTATAGCAATGGAAAATCCCTTCTGTCAACTCAAGAACCGTCTATACTGCAGCACCATAGCTATGGTGTAGACACACCTTAAGTAGGTAGCCATCTAGAGCAGTAATTCCCAAACTTTTTGGCATCACAACCTCTTTTTTATTTTTGAGAAACCCTCAAACCTTTCCAAAAAAATAGCAACAAAACTTGGGTTGGGATTGACGGGGAGGGGTTTGTGGCTGGGTTGCCTTGTGCCCCCCCCGGAATTTCTTCATGCCCCCCAGTTTGGGAACCCATGATATAGAGCATCATGTCTAAGGATGTGTCTACATTTCTATTGGGGGTGTAATTCCCAGATCAAGGAGACATGTCTGCACTAGCTATAGTACAGTGGTGCAAGTGGTGGGAGGGGCTAGCCACCCTGAGTATGTGCCTAGCATCTTAGATGGGACCATGCTCAGCATGGTACTGCTCCCACAGCTTGTACGTCACTATTTTTAGCACACGAGCTCAATCAGAGCAGGCGCAAGTCTCCTCGTGATGCACATCACACCCCCAGCTCAAAGTGCCAACATGCCAACACCACCTAAAAGCACAATTGCTACTCCAGAACTGTGCTGTTCCTCAGCTCTGACATTTTTGATCACCCACAAACTACTGAGCAGAAAGGTTACAGATGGAGGAAGGCCTGTTGGAAGCAATGGAGCCATCTGAGGTGGGGTGAGAAAACACAAGGTACAACATTTCTGCCTAGCACCAGTCTTGATTTCAGCCAGAACCATTTATACACGGCTGAATCTTTTCAGTCTTACATATTCCAAAGGAGCCTACTTTAAAGAATTACAATACATAAGAATAATTATATTTCCTTACATTATTTATACACGAGGGATGAGAAACGGGAAACTTAGTCTCTCTCATTCATAAAAAATACCATTTTCCTTCCTAAACTACATCCAGGGCTTGAAAAGGGAGACAAGCTACAGAATAAACCAAGGAGACGTCTTTCCTACTATCACCAAAAGGAGCCGAAAAGCAAGGGAGGAACAAATGGGGAGCAGGAGGTGTCACAGATATGGGGAAACCAGATTCCTACAGGGCAAGAGTATTATGGGAGAAGAACACATAGGATGAGCGCATGGGGAGTGTCTCTCTACAATGGAAAGGAAAAGCCACTCCCACTTTGTAATCCTACATCTCCAGGGGGGCAGAAATCAGCCACAGCCATACTCCAAAGGTTTGCACAAGTCAGGTGGCATGTGTCACCCCATATGGAATCTGCAAATCTTACTAGATCAAAACTCTTCATTCAGGACTTGCCTCATGCAAAGCCATTGCTGGAGAATAAATACATGGATTTCCCTTACTGGCACTTCACATTTTCCAGTTACAAGTGCTAAGCACTGGGCTATGGCATGAGCAATTCTCCAGGAGTGGGATCAGAGGAGATGGAATGGGCTTAGAGTAACATTGACTTTCACCCCTTGCAAGTGCAGGGGTTAGCCCTTGCAAGTGCTGGGGTTAGTGTCTCTGAGGGTATGTCTACACTACAATGTTAATTCGAACTAACTTAGCTCGAATTAGTTAATTGGAACTAAGTTAATTCGAACTAACGGATCCAGACTAAAAAACTAGTTCGAATTAGCGTTTTGCTAATTCGAACTAGCATGTCCACATTAAGTGGACCCTGAACCGAGGTTAAGGATGACCGGAACCAGTGCCGGCAGGGCATCAGAGGAGGACTTAGAGCGTGGAGACGCTGTCTCAGGCTAGCTGAGGGCTGCGCTTAAAGGGTCCCGACCCCCACCCCGGACAGACAGTTCTCAGGGGTGCCCCACTTGCAAAGCAGTCCTGGCTTGGAGTGCCCGGACTACCCACACTGGGAACATCACACCACTCAGCCATCAGCCCGGCTGCACTTGCCGCAGGCTGCCATCTGGGGAGAGAGGGCAATTGGGGGGCTGCAGGAGAGCTTCCACCCCCAGAAGCCCACAGAACCAGCCCAGTCCTCCCCATCAGGGGCTCGTGCCCCATTCCTCCCTCACCTCCTTCCACTTACCCTTCCCTAGCCCCCCTTCTTATTGATGTACAAAATAAAGATAACGTGTCTTCCAAAATGGAATCTGTCTTTATTGAACAAAAATTGGGGAGACTGGGAAAAGGAGGTGGGAGGGGGAAGAGAGAGGCTGGGAGAGGTGAGGGCAACTAAAATGATCAGGGATTGGGAACAGGTCCCATATGAAGAGAGGCTAAAGAGACTGGGACTTTTCAGCTTAGAAAAGAGGAGACTGAGGGGGGACAGGAAAGAGGTCTCTAAAAGCAGGAGTTGGGTGAAGAGGGTGCCTACAGAAAAGTTCTTCCTTAGTTCCCATAAAGAAGGACTAGAGGACACCAAAGGAAAGGAATGGGTAGCAGGCTTCAAACTAGTAACAGAAAGTTGTTCTTCACAAAGCAAAGAGTCAACCTGTGGAACTCCTTGCTGCAGGAGGCTGTGAAGGCTACAACTAGAACAGAGTTGAAAGGGAAATGAGATCAATTCATGGAGGTTGGGTCCATGGAGTGGTATTAGCCAGGGGGTAGGAGTGGTGTCCCTGCCCAAGGTTTGTGGAAGGCTGGAGAGGGATGGCACGAGACAAATGGCTTGGTCACTGTCTTCGGTCCATCCCCTCCAGGGTCCCTAGGGTTGGCCGCTGTCGGCAGACAGGCTACTGGGCTAGATGGACCTTTGGTCTGACCCAGGACGGCCATTGTAAGCTCAGGGCTCAGGGTCGGGGGTCTCAGTGGACCCCCTTGATTCTCTTGCACACCTGCTCCTGGGTGGCCACGCTGGCAGCTCTCCTGCCCTAGACGGCCACTTTCCTGTGCCTAGTGCGGAGATCGTGGACAAGGTCCACGATGTCTGCACTAGACCAGGCAGGTGCCCACCTCTTGTGGTCCCGGGCAAGCTCCCGGGAGCTGCCAGCCTGGTCCCGGGAAGAGGGGGAGGACTGGGGGGCATCGGGTGGGTGGCTCGATCCGTGCCAGGTGCAGGGTCTGCTGGCTGGGTGCTGGCAGGCTTGCACCTGGCACGGGCAACGTAGCCAGCCCGTGCCCCTTTAAGCGGTCCGGGGCCGGGAGGGGGCATAGAGTTTCCCTGGTGTTGGCCAGAGTGGCCACCAGGGAAACCTGGGGAGGGCTAGCCTCCCACTAGTTCGAATTAAGGGGCTACACACCCCTTAATTCGAACTAGCTAGTTCGAACTAGGCTTAATCCTCGTAAAATGAGGTTTTCCTAGTTCGAACTAAGCGCTCCGTTAGTTCGAATTAACTTTGTAGTGTAGACATACCCTGAGTATTACATTAAACAGCTGCTGTGTTTGATTTCTACAAACAGGTCAAGTTTTGCTCAAAGACTTTACCAGCAGCAGGTCAGCAAGAAGATAAGAGGAACACTCACACAAGATATGGGACAATACCAACTGGCCTCTCATTCCCTTTATTAAAGCCCTGCTGGATCCCGTTTGGAGGTGCAGAGGAAAACACCAATAAATATCCAGCAATGAAAGCTAATCCATGTTCACAGCATTTTAATAAATAAGAATGAATACATAAATCCAGGCAGATTCCAATGGCTCTTGCCAATAGTTCATTTTTTTAAAATGACTTCATGAAGGGACATGGAAATTTTCTAGTATTCGGCGCCAAGAACTGTCATCCCACTGGCTTCAATAAGAGTGTATTGGGGGTCCTCGAAGTTTTATAATTCACCATGCAAATCTGTAAATCAAGCTGATGCTGTCTAAGCTTGGCCTCCAGAGATAAAGCATCCGTTGCAGATAGGCCACCATTTTTTTAATGTAGAGGGCATGAAAAAATGATTGAGACACTTTATTTGAACCCAGTTTCTAATTTGATCTGATGTCAGCTCTGACTGCTCAGGAGCTGATTTCCTCCAGGTATGGTGGGCAGTCACATTAAGATTTGGGAAGTTCAATTACCTTTTGACACGTTGCAATATTCATCCCTTTCCCCCCAATGTAAAGGATGACTGTAAAACACGGATGTTAACAACTACTAGGTTAACTGTTTAACGGATAAGCAGTCACTGACTGGTTAACGGTCCTGGTTAACCACAACCACCTCTCCCCCACACCTGAGCTCTACTGTTAAAACTCTGACCATGAGACTGTCTGGCAAGCGATGCCCTCACAGGGCCATAGGCTCAGGCGGTTGCTAAGGAGCCATAGCTTCCATGGAAACCTCACAGCTCCGAAGCTTAGAAACCATGACCTCAGGTGCATGAGGGCTCTCTGGTGACCTGGGAAGATGGGCCACAGAGGTTATCAAGCAGGAGGCCAAGGAAAGGGCAGCCCTGGCTTGGTGGTAAAGAGAATCCAAAAGCATGCGATACAGTCTCACATGACCTTGTTATCAATAAACTAGGAAAATACAACGTAGATAGGTCTGCGACAAAGTGAGTGTATAGCAGCTCGGATAACTGCTGTCAGAGAATACTTATCAGTGGGTCACAGTCATGCTGGCTATGGGGTCCTGCAGGGATTAGTTCTGGAACTGGTTCTGTTCAATAGCTTCACCAACAATTTAGATGATGGCATAGAGCCGTGTTTCCCAATTGGTGCTCCAGGGAACCCTGGGGTTCCACGAAGCAAAACTAGGGGTTCCGCGAGGAGCCGGCACTCCCCCGCCCCCTTTGAAAGAGAGAGAGAGAGAGAGAGCCGGCTAGCCAGCAGAGGCATGGGCAGCGAGTTGTATGGGCTCGTGGTGCCCATGCTCCACCAATATTTGGAACTGGAGCGGGCCCCAACCCCCTCGTGCATCCTCCCATTCCCAGAGCGTCTCTCTCCCAGCCCCATCCCGGCCCTGCTGTGCACAACCTTCACTGAGCTCACCCTTACTGGCTGCTGCTGCCCTGCGCGGCGTGCTCAAACCGGTGAGCGGGGAGACGCCCCGGCGTGACATAACGTCACAGCCCGGGATTTTAAAACTGCTGGATGCTGCGTTGTGCCGCGCGGCTGAGTTGCGGGTCCGGGGACGGAGCACAAACTCCAGCCCCGCAAAGGGGAAGGGAAGGGAAGGGAAGAGAAGGGAAGGGGCTTGTGCAGAGGGGAAGGGGAAGGAAAAGGTCTGGCAGATTTGTAGAGGGAGGTGTTAGAAGAGGGGATGAAGAGGGGTAGCTCACATGATCAGAGTGGGGCTACTGGAGGAGTGGGCACAAGGAGGAGAGAAGGGCTGGTGGAGGGGGTCAGGTTGCAGGAGGGCTGAGGGCAGTGAGAAGGGCAGGAGTCAGGACAGCAGAGGAGGGTGAGGAGTTGGGAGGCAGCAGGCAGCAGGAGAGCTGATGGAACAAGGGGAGGAGACATGGCAGCAGAGAAAAAAGGTAAAGGTTTAAAAATATGTATTAATAACTTGGGTGCCCCTGTGGCAAATTCAAACAAGCCACATGAACTCAGTACTGGTGCCCAATACAAAATTCATTTTGCTCATGTAAGGAAACTCTTAGGCTATGTCTACACTGGTGGTCTCTTGCACAAGAACATCTTGTGCAGGAGTTCTTGTTCAAGAACATGTCCACACTGCCATGTGCGAGCTGTGCTTTTGCACAAGAGCATCTATGGCAGTGTGGACGCTCTCTTGCCCGAGAAAGTGCCAATGGCCATTTTAACCACAGGGCTTTCTTGCGCAAGAAATTCATGTTGCCTGTCCACACTGGCCTCTTGCGCAAGAATAGTTGCGTAAAAGGGCTTATTCCTGAGCGTGAGCATCATAGGGTATGTCTACACTACAAAGTTAGTTCGAACTAACTTAGTTCGAATTAGTTAATTCGAACTAAGCTAGTTCGAACTAACGCGTCTAGAACTAAAAACTAGTTCGAACTAGCGTTTTGCTAGTTCGAACTAGCAAGTCCACATTGAGTGGACTCTGAACAGGGCTTAAGGATGGCCGGAAGCAGTGCCGGCAGGGCATAAAAGGAGGACTTAGAGCATGGAGATGCTGTCTCAGGCTAGCCGAGGGCTGCGCTTAAAGGGTCCCGACCCCCACCCCGGACACACAGTTCTAAGGGGTGCCCCGCTTGCAAAGAAGTTCTGGCTTGGAGTGCCCTGAGTGCCCACACTGGGCACATCACGCCACTCGGCCATCAGCCCAGCTGCACTTGCCGCTGGCTGCCATCTGGGGAGAGGGAGTAATTGGGGGGCTGCAGGAGAGCTTCCACCCCCAGAAGCCCGCAGAGCCAGCCCAGTCCTCCCCATCGGGGGCTCATACCCCATTCCTCCCTCACCTCCTTCCACTTACCCTTCCTTAGCCCCCCTTCTTATTGATGTACAAAATAAAGATAACGTGTCTTCCAACATTGACTCTGTCTTTATTGAAAAAAAACTGGGGGAGACTGGGAAAAGGAGGTGGGAGAGGGGAAGAGAAAGGCTGGGAGAGGGGAGGGCAACTAACATGATCAGGGGTTGGGAACAGGTCCCAGATGAAGAGAGGCTACAGAGACTGGGACTGTTCAGCTTAGAAAAGAGGAGACGGAGGGGGGACAGGATAGAGGTCTCTAAAAGCAGGGGTTGGGTGGAGAGGGTGCATTCAGAAAAGTTCTTCCTGAGTTCCCATCAAGAAGGACTAGAGGACACCAAAGGAAAGGAATGGGTAGCAGGCTTCAAACTAGTAAGAGAAAGTTGTTCTTGACAAAGCAAATAGTTAACCTGTGGAACTCCTTGCTGCAGGAGGCTGTGAAGGCTACAACTAGAACAGAGTTTAAAGGGAAGTGAGATAAAGTGATGGAGGTTGGGTCCATGGAGTCCTATTAGCCAGAGGGTAGGAGTGGTGTCCCTGGCCTCTGTTTGTGGAAGGCTGGAGAGGGATGGCACGAGACAAATGGCTTGGTCACTGTCTTCAGTCCATCCCCTCCAGGGTCCCTAGGGTTGGCCGCTGTTGGCAGACAGGCTACTGGGCTAGATGGACCTTTGGTCTGACCCAGTACGGCCATTGTAAGCTCAGGGCTCAGTGTCGGGGGTCTCAGTGGACCCCCTTGATTTTCATGCACACCTGGTCCTGGGTGGCCAGGCTGGCAGCTCTCCTGCCCTAGACAGCCACTTTCCTGTGCCTAGTGCGGAGATCGTGGACGAGGTCCACGATGTCCGCACTAGCCCAGGAAGGTGCCCGCCTCTTGCGGTCCAGGGCAAGCTCCCGGGAGCCGCCAGCCTGGTCCCGGCAAGAGGGGGTGGGCTGGGGGGCATCGGGTGGGTGGCTCTGTGCCGTGCCAGATGCAGGGTCTGCTAGCTGGGTGCTGGCAGGCTTGCACCTGGCACGGGCACCGTAGCCAGCCCGTGCCCCTTTAAGGGGTCCGGGGCCGGGAGGGGGGCATAGAGTTTCCCTGGTGTTGGCCAGAGTGGCCACCAGGGAAACCTGGGGAGGGCTAGCCTCCCACTAGTTCGAACTAAAGGGCTACACAGCCCTTAGTTCGAACTAGCTAGTTCGAACTAGGCGTTAGTCCTCGTAAAATGAGGTTTTCCTAGTTCGAACTAAGCGCTCCGCTAGTTCGATTCAAATTCGAACTAGCGGAGCGCTAGTGTAGCACCTATTAAAGTTAGTTCGAACTAACGTCCGTTAGTTCGAACTAACTTTGTAGTGTAGACATACCCATAGTTCTTGCGCAAGAAGCCCTGATTTCATACATGAGAATGTCAGTGTACTTGTGCAAGGACACACGGCCAGTGTAGACAGGAAGCAAGTTTTTGTGCAAGAGTGGTCGCTTTGGCGCAAGATCGCTTCAGTGTAGACACAGCCCAGGGGAGGGAGGGAGTCAGGGGCAGGGAATCAGCACTGGCTCAGCATGTCTGCATGGTTTGGGGGAAGGTGCAAGGAAATTGAGCTCAGCTGGGTTGCAGAGTGGGGAGGTCCAGGGGGCTGGGCTGGGCGCGTGCGTCAGGAACCGGGGCTAGACTCAAGGGGAGTGAGGAGCAGGGAATTGGCTGTTGGCTCAGCAGTTTTGTGGGGCTTGTGGGAGGTGCAGGGAAACAGGGCTTGGCTGTGCTGTGGGGGAGGCATGCAGAGAACCAGAGCAGGGCTCATCTGGGCTGAGGTGGATGGAGGAGGGCATATGGAACAGACGGGCAGCTCAGCTGGGCTGTGAGGGGCTGCAGGGAACTGGTGCTGCACTCCCTTGGATTGTGGGGGATGGTTTTGGGGGAAGTGCAGGGAACCAGCAGGGGTGGGCAGCTCAGTTGGGTTGCAGGGGATAGAGGTGCAAAGAAGCCTAGTGGGGGAAAGGGGAGGGGGAAAACCAGGAGCCCTGAAATGACTTCCCCTGGTCCAAAAATCCTTCATTGGGGACCAGTCAGGTCCAGAGGGTACCAGATCAGGGAGGTCCAACTCCTACCCAAGTCCCCTCCTTGCACCCTCCCTCGTAGCCAGACACCCTACCCCCAATCTGCTCCTGCTCCCTCCCCCGGCAAGACACCCTACATCCAGCCTGCTTCTGCACCCTACCTACCACCCAGACCTGGCCTCCTTCCGACCCCCACCTCCCTCCCAGATCCTGCACCCCATCCCTATCCTGCTCCTTGGCAGCTCTGCCATCCACCCTAGCACCTAGCACCACTCTGGCCCTGGCCCCAGCACCCTGCCTCACACTCCAGGACTCCGCACCACCCTCATTCCACGAGGAGTAACGGTAGTTCGAACTAGGAAGCCTAGTTCGAACTACCTAGTTCGTGCCCCGTGTAGCCGCGTTGCATGGGGTTAGACCCAGCGGGGTTTTAAAAATGGCGGCTCCCCGCTTATGCAAATGAAGACCGGGAAATTCAAATCCCGGGCTTCATTTGCAAGTGCGGTATGCCTACATTACACCGCTAGTTTGAACTAGGAGGGTAGTGTAGACATACCCTAGCTGTCTTAAAAGGTGTTGGGTGTTGAAGGCTCGACCATCTCCACTTCCTTGTAATCTATGGAGGAGGTGCCAGACTCAACAGCGCCTGATCCGCAAGAGTCAATGGTGCTGCCTTGTCATGCTGAGAGGATTTCTGGCCCATAGGCCACCTGGAAGACTTGTACGGGGAACAACCTGTGTCCCCTCTTGTGTTGTTTGCGGAGTGGAGTGATTAAGCAGGTCTGCAGCGCGCTCTCTCACTGCGGTGCCGGGGACTTGCCATGCCTTCGCTCCTTAACAGCTCTTTGCCTGCATCGTGTCATGCACCGATGCCGGAGCGCTCCGCACTGATGAACTCAGGCCGGGAGCTTGGGGACCACTACTAAGTGCAGCTTTAGTTAAAAAGTCTCCTTCTGGGCTTAAAGTGCAGCAAGGGAGGTTTAGATTGGACATTAGGAAAAAATTCCTAACTGTCAGGGTGGTCAAATATTGGAATAAATTGCCAAGGGAGGTGGTGGAATCTTCCTCTCTGGAGATATTTAAGAACAGGTTAGATAGACATCTGTCAGGGATGGTGTAGACGGAGCTTGGTCCTGCCATGAGGGTGGGGGGCTGGACTCGATGACCTCTCGAGGTCCCTTCCAGTCCTATGATTCTATGATTCTTTTGTCATGCATGGCTTGAATGCCTTGCAGATTTTACAAATGTTCCACCGGATTCATTTCCCCCAGGCAACATCAACAGGAACTGTGGGGGTCGCTAATAGACATAGGCTTACGGCATGAACCAAAAGCCTTGAAGCCTTAGACTTGTAGCATAGCCCCCAGCCTTGGGCGGGAAATGGGGCAGATGAACCCAGCCACCTCAAAGGAGCTATACTAGGATGAAACTAATTAAAAACAAATCAAAACATAAACCCCACCCTCAAAATCATTAGTAAACTTAACTACTAACTACCGTATATACTCGAGTATAAGCCGAGTTTTTCAGCACAGTTTTTGTGCTGAAAAATGCCCCCCTCGGCTTATACTCGAGTCAGCATCTCGAGAACTGAGGTGGGCGGGCTCAGCGCGTCTCTGCCGCTGGCCGGGTCTAGCCGCGTGAGCCCGGAGCTCCGGCCCCGGTAACCGAGGCACTCGGGGCGGGGGGGCGCTGCCGGGAGCGGGCTGGGCTCCATGTGTCGGGGGCCATCGCTGCGCGGGGCGCTCGGAGCCTCTGCCGGCTGCTTGGGTTGCGGGTGCGCCCGCACGTGCTGCTCGGAGCCAGCGGCCTCGCCCCGGGTCTAGCCGCGTGAGCTGGTGCTGGGCGCTTTCTTGCAGGCGGCCCTTCAGGGGCTCATTGGATTGGCGGGAGGACTTTGAGGACTGTGTTGTGATCTTCTAATATTTAACATTACCGGTATTTATTTATTTATTTCTCCTACCAAGAATTCTTAAGCACTTGCACTGAATTTGTCCTAAAAGGTAAAACCCTGCATGTAAAGTTTATTGTCCAGTGAGATCTATTAGATGATCATTAATTAATATACAATCTCTCTCAACTTATGACGCTGAGCTGTATACTCCTTACACAATATGTGGAATACAGGGGATGGAGTGGGTGGATTCTATAAGGAGTGGGGCTTATGAGAAGTAAGAGGGGTCAAAAAGGAGGGACGGGGCCTGGCGCCCCCCCATCCTAAAAATTCTTTTTTTTATCCTGTTAGAAATGGATCCCAATATTGGTACTTCTAATCCTGGACCAAAACAAAAACGCAGGTCATACGAAGCTGGTTTAAAACTTAAGGTTGTGTCAAGAGCAGAAGAAAGCAATAACAGTATTGCAAGTAGGGAATTTAGTGTTGACGAAAAACAAGTAAGGGAGTGGAGGAAAATGAAAGCTGACTTGGAAAAGATTCCAAAGGCAAAAAAAGCTCGACGTGGTTTAACGACTTCATATGGGGCTCTAGAGACTGAATTGCATAAATGGGTTATGGAGTGTCGTCAAAATGGTTACTGTGTAACACGCATGGGAATTCGCTTACGTGCCCTTCAAATGGCTAAAGATGACAAATTTAAAGCACCAGGCATTGAAAATTTTGTTGCATCAGCAGGATGGTGTACCCGCTTCATGAAGAGGTTTGCCCTATGTTTGCGGCAAAGAACGAAGATTTCACAGAAGCTGCCAAAAGACCTTGATGAAAAAGTGGTGTCATTCCATTCATTCATCATAAAACAAAGAAGGATCCATAACTATGACCTGGGAGATATTGGGAATATGGATGAAACGCCTATGACCTTTGATCTTCCAAGCAACAGAACTGTGGCAAGTTTGGGAGACAAAACTATTTTACTAAGAACCACAGGAAATGAAAAAAACCATTTCACAGTCGTTCTGTCATGTTTGGCTAATGGAACTAAGCTGCGGCCTGTCATTATTTTTAAAAGAAAGACCTTGCCTAAAAAGGTCAAATTCCCACCACGAATTATAGTGCGTGCACATATTAAAGGCTGGATGGATGAAGACAGAACAAAAAAATGGCTGGAAGAAATTTGGAACGGACGACCAGGAGCAACCTTAAAGAAAAAACCATCATTGCTAGTTTGGGATATGTTCAGAGCCCACACATCTGATGACATAAAAAAATTGGCAAAGTCTTCTCAAGTTACTTTGGCAGTTATTCCAGGTGGGCTTACATCTGTATTGCAGCCCCTAGATATGTGTTTAAATAAACCTTTCAAAGACCGTGTGCGAAAGATGTGGCATGAATGGATGTCATCTGGTCAAGCTCGACTGACAAAAGTTGGAAATCTGAGGAAGCCAGACATAGAATTGATAGCACAGTGGGTTCGTGATGCATGGGAAGAGATTCCAGAGGACCTGGTGCAACGCGCCTTCAAGAAATGTGGCATTAGTAATGCTATGGATGGCAGTGAAGACAGCGCTTTGTATGAGAACGACAGCAGTGATGGTGATGACTGTGAACTCAGTGATGATGACAATGTCTATGCTGATAACCTCACACCAGCTGAAGCTCTGTTTGGACATACAGATGATGAGGAGGAGAACTCCAGTTTTGAAGGATTTTAGCTCTTGTGTGTTAGCTTGGTTGCTGATTGAGCTAAGGTTGTTGTACTTTTAAAGTTATGGTATTTTTGATACCATATTGTTTTTGTTGACCCCCTTTTGCACTTACAGAGCTAGGTTATTGTTTTTCTTTGAAATAAATATTCATGTAATTTTATTGGTATCTATCTTCATTTTTTACATTTTCCAGTAGCTGGCTCATTTCCTACCCTAGGCTTATACTCGAGTCAATAGTTTTTCCCAGTTCTTTGTGGTAAAATTAGGTGCCTCGGCTTATATTCGGGTCGACTTATACTCGAGTATATATGGTAACTAACTTTAACTTGAAGCAGTACAAACAATAGGCGAGGGTGGTTGGAAGCAAGTGAACAGTGTTCCCAGGCCGTCATGGACAATAAGAAGGAAACAAGGGGTGGTCAAGTCAGTGGGGTCATATATAAAGCGTACCATTTTGGCCCCACTCCAGGAGACTCCACAGCCAACTCGACAGATGCTGCTAGGAAAAAAGGTTCCAATGTCTGTGCATGCAGCATACACACACCTGATTGGAATCAATGTGAACAAGCACTCAAAGAACTAGCCAGAACCACCAGTGGAGAACACATTGTAGAAAAGACTCCTGGCTTTTATACCATTGTTTGTTCACTGCTGCTTTGACGCAGTGGTAAAAATGCATAAGGCCATATGAGCCCTGTCTACCCTACAGCTTCTACTTGTACTGTCACTGGTGAGGGGGGGGCCCCTGGGAACTGTGGCTCTGAGAAATCCTGGCTTAGCAAAGGCCTTAGAGACCTCATTCGGACAGTGATTTACGTCACTACAGCAATGAAAATTCCTGTCTGGAACCAAGTGCCTTACTGCAAACTTATCATAGCTCCGGGGCTAAGAGTCAAGAGGTCACAGTGTGTATTTGTTGCTCTTCCAGGCACATTTTCCCATGAACTTGATAGACACTCAAATGCCTTGTATTCCACAGCTTGCCTGCCCCAGAAGACTAACTGTGAGTATTGTAGTCTTGTTTTAATAGGAAAAGCTTGGGGATGGTGGTGGGAATGTTTTGTTTTTAAGAACGCCTCCTCTTTAAATGTACTACCACTCTTAACAGTTGTAGATACGAGTTAAACGGCAAATAAAAAGGGGTTGTTTATATAAGCATAATGGCACTAATCCTGCAAGAATAAAATTACTCAGACACACAGTTCTTACTCAAGGAGTCTCTCTGAACTCAGCATATAACTCAAGTGAGAAAGGGCAGCATGTCCAGGCCCTTAGCAAGGAGCAGGATGGCGTATGTTACAGGCACTAGTCTGGCATTCAGGAGTTAGGTTCTTTCCCAGCTTTGCCACTACCATGCTGTTCGCCATTGCACCAAGACACTTCACCTCCAGGTAGCTGTAGCAAGTCCCTTTGCTTATTTGTTTTCCCTCAGTCATGCTGATAATAAATGGGTACATCAGGAATCGCCCCAGCCATTTTGCCCATCAGAGCAGAAAACATTGTCGGACCCCTTCAATTCTCTCCCAAAAGCTGGCCAATCCATGGAGACCAAAAAAGGCTGGCCAATCAGAGCAAATTTTTAAAAAAGAAGCCACGCAGCACAGCCCCGCAGCCTAACACACACGACGGCCACCGTGCTTTCCCCCGTACAGAGCTGGCCCTGCTGTACAGAGACAGAAAGAAATACATTATTTCTGAATTATGATGAAAAATAATGGGACAAGGTTTATTTACACAGGGTTGTCGGTCAGCTCTTCTGATTTTACCGTACTTTTGCACAATTCAGTGATTTTAAAAAAATCCCTTTCATTCGGTCATGTTCCCATGTGAAAATCTCAGCCTTCTTTTTAAATAGTTTCTAGTTCTCTGATCTGGAGAGAAAAGACTGAAATGATGAACCATGAATTAAGATCTCTGGATTTGAATCTCATGATTTTAAAACCAATCTCATGGTATTGGGGACCAGACTCATTGGGTTTTGAACATCTGTGGTTTTCAACACTGCGAACAAGCACTCTGCTCCTCAATGCCACACAGGAAGTCTGTGGCAAAGCTAGGAATGGAATCCATATCACCTGTCCAGAAATCAGATGCCATAATCCTAAAGCCGCCTTACTCTCAAATGTAGATTAGAGGATCAGAGAACTGGTTTGCCAGGAGCTTGGCACTGGAGCCTTTCAACTTCAGGACCTCTAGACTGGAACAGAGCACATGGACAGCTCCAATGCCGGCATTTCCACACTGCCCTTGCATGTTCCAGTCCTGTTTTGGAGGGATAAACTCCAGGGGCAAAAGTTTCAAAGTTAAACCAATACATGGCTTCTCCACTGAACTGACAACTAGCACCACCAGGGTTTTTTTCTCCCCCTGTGAACTATCAGGAACTAACTAAAGCAGTGACTCTCACTCTTTCCAAACTACTGTACCGCTTGCAGGGGCCAAATTTGTCCTATGCACCCCTTTCCCCACCCCAGGTTTCACTTCCCTTAAAAAGTACTTGCTTACTACATCAGGCCAAAAAAAATACAAAAAGTATCACAGCACACTAGTACTGAAAACCTGCTTACTTTATAATTATAAAGTAAAAATGAGAAAGTAAGTAAAACTACTATAAATAATGTACGTACATTTCAATGTATAGTATATTCCCTGGTATAAACAAGTTATTGTATGAAATTTTAGTTTGCATTGATTTAGTTAATGCCTGGGATAATATCTAAAGGACCTCTGCTTACCCACAGATACATGTACCCCTTTGTTGAGAACCACTGAACTAAAGCATCCATGCAGCCAGATGACTAAGACTTTTGTGCCTACTGCCCAGGCTCAATTTAAATCGGTAGCCTAACACCATTATTTTTAAAAACATGGTTTGACGTGCTGTTGTAGTCAGATTGGCCCCAGGAAATGACAGAAACAAGGTGGAAGACCTCTGTAGAGCTTGAAAGCTTGTCCCTTTCACCTAGCAGAAGCTGGTCTAGTAAAAGACATCACCTTGCCTATCTTTTAAATATGACACTTAAGGGGCAGTTTCAGGACTGGGCAGATAGGCAAAACTTCTGGTGAAGTGAACAGGAGCTGAAGTCTTGAGCGCATTACCAGTGGGAAAACAAGTTGTTCTAGAATTCCGAAAGCTGACAGGAAACCTAACTTTCCAAGAGACAAGTCAAACGCTGCTACTCAGCAACTACATTTCCCAGAACAATACAGTGAAGAACCCAGTAGGTGAACAGAGAACTAAAAATATCGTAGGTCTTAACCCACATTGTACATACTGTCATTTAACATGCTGAAGTCATGAGTTTATCACACATACCCAGCAATATACTATGCAGCACCGTTGCTCAATTAGCAAAGATAATGTCAGAGATGGATTAGGGCAAGGTAACAGGAAGTGGCAAAGTATAGCTCTCTGCTGAGCACAGCTGGGATGTCACATGTGAAAGAAAGATTCAAGTCTCAGGAAAGGGAGTACATCAGGAGGAGCAACTCTAGTAGATGGAGAATCTGCCCCAGAGGTTAGAGGAAGGTGGGAAGAAAAGTCTGTTCTGGGAAGGACCACAACTATTTGGTGACACCAGGAGCCAGTTCTGCATTCCTGGATTATGCCTGAAAGTTCTACTCACGCAAGACTGCAACACATCTCACTGAGACAGGCTGTAATTCAAGTCATCTCTCCCTTTCAGAAGGTAATAGCATCAGATTCCAAAGCATTTGATCAAATGGAATCTGGAGCTGAGAGACTGAGGGTATGTCTACACTAGAAAGTTAGTTCGAACTAACGGACGTTAGTTCGAACTAACTTTCCTATGCGCTACACTAGCGCTCCGCTAGTTCGAATTTGAATCGAACTAGCGGAGCGCTTAGTTCGAACTAGGTAAACCTCATTTTACGAGGACTAACGCCTAGTTCGAACTAGCTAGTTCGAACTAAGGGCTGTGTAGCCCTTTAGTTCGAACTAGTGGGAGGCTAGCCCTCCCCAGGTTTCCCTGGTGGCCACTCTGGCCAACACCAGGGAAACTCTATGCCCCCCTCCCGGCCCCGGACCCCTTAAAGGGGCACGGGCTGGCTACGGTGCCCGTGCCAGGTGCAAGCCTGCCAGCACCCAGCTAGCAGACCCTGCACCTGGCACGGCACAGAGCCACCCACCCGATGCCCCCCAGCCCACCCCCTCTTGCCGGGACCAGGCTGGCGGCTCCCGGGAGCTTGCCCTGGACCGCAAGAGGCGGGCACCTTCCTGGGCTAGTGCGGACATCGTGGACCTCGTCCACGATCTCCGCACTAGGCACAGGAAAGTGGCCGTCTAGGGCAGGAGAGCTGCCAGCCTGGCCACCCAGGACCAGGTGTGCATGAAAATCAAGGGGGTCCACTGAGACCCCCGACACTGAGCCCTGAGCTTACAATGGCCGTCCTGGGTCAGACCAAAGGTCCATCTAGCCCAGTAGCCTGTCTGCCAACAGCGGCCAACCCTAGGGACCCTGGAGGGGATGGACCGAAGACAATGACCAAGCCATTTGTCTCGTGCCATCCCTCTCCAGCCTTCCACAAACTTTGGGCAGGGATACCACTCCTACCCTCTGGCTAATAGGACTCCATGGACCCAACCTCCATCACTTTATCTCACTTCCCTTTCAACTCTGTTCTAGTTCTAGCCTTCACAGCCTCCTGCAGCAAGGAGTTCCACAGGTTAACTATTTGCTTTGTCAACAACAACAACTTTCTCTTACTAGTTTCAAGCCTGCTTCCCATTCCTTTCCTTTGGTGTCCTCTAGTCCTTCTTTATGGGAACTCAGGAAGAACTTTTCTGAATGCACCCTCTCCACCCAACCCCTGCTTTTAGAGACCTCTATCCTGTCCCCCCTCCGTCTCCTCTTTTCTAAGCTGAACAGTCCCAGTCTCTGTAGCCTCTCTTCATCTGGGACCTGTTCCCAACCCCTGATCATGTTAGTTGCCCTCCCCTCTCCCAGCCTTTCTCTTCCCCTCTCCCACCTCCTTTTCCCAGTCTCCCCCAGTTTTGTTCAATAAAGACAGAGTCAATGTTGGAAGAAACGTTATCTTTATTTTGTACATCAATAAGAAGGGGGGCTAGGGAAGGGCAAGTGGAAGGAGGTGAGGGAGGAATGGGGTACGAGCCCCCAATGGGGAGGACTGGGCTGGCTCTGCGGGCTTCTGGGGGTGGAAGCTCTCCTGCAGCCCCCCAATTACTCCCTCTCCCCAGATGGCAGCCTGCGGCAAGTGCAGCCGGGCTGATGGCCGAGTGGTGTGATGTGCCCAGTGTGGGCACTCAGGGCACTCCATGCCAGAACTTCTTTGCAAGCGGGGCACCCCTTAGAACTGTGTGTCCGGGGTGGGGGTCGGGACCCTTTAAGCGCAGCCCTCGGCTAGCCTGAGACAGCATCTCCATGCTCTAAGTCCTCCTTTTATGCCCTGCCGGCACTGCTTCCGGCCATCATTAAGCCCTGTTCAGAGTCCACTCAATGTGGACTTACTAGTTCGAACTAGCAAAACGCTAGTTCGAACTAGTTTTTAGTTCTAGATGCGCTAGTTCGAACTAGCTTAGTTCGAATTAACTAATTCGAACTAAGTTAGTTCGAACTAGCGCTGTAGTGTAGACGTACCCTGAGAGATTTTACATTGTTCAGGTAGCAGCAGACCTATCTGACACTTACGGGCGGATACAATTTCCGCATGACGTTCTGAGCACATTGACAATAGTTAGCAGATGGCACTTCTCTTCCAGGAGCCAAAAGAAAGAAACTGGAACTGTCTTCTGATTAAATGTTACTGAAACTTTTCATTTTGGTCACTGACTTCCCCTTTAGTAGGCACCATACCCTTCATATACCCTCTCATTATTGATTAATGAAACTTGACAAAGTGGAGCAACTCCATGCCAAAAAGCAGCACACAAAAAGAATCACAAATTTCTTCAAATCCTCAAGATGCAAATGCAGGCAACAACCGCCACCACTTTCCATCTTCATTTAGGCTCTGGCTACACTGATAAGGTTTGGCTACAGAAGTGCCATCAACACGCACAAGTTGTGAAAAGTGAAAACAGGTCAAACTGTTTTTTCTGCTTCCCGTTGTCAACATTTCATGGCTACATTGCTAGCACCCTCTCAACAGAGCAAAGCAATGCGGGTAAGCATCGCACAGTGCAGTATTAGGGGAAATCAGAGTTGATCTCCGTACTTCTTGGGATTCCCTGGGAGCTGAGCTCTCCATGCTGAGGAATGTCAAAGCTAGGATGTTAAATGTAGATTAATCAACTAATCGAATAGTCGATAAGGGCGCCTCCACCTTTGAAATGTAGCAAGATCCCTACCAGCTCTTGCTACATTTCAAAGGCAGAAGCAACGCGAAGAGCATGGAGACAGCAGGGGACTCAAGCAGCCCCCTGCTGGCACCATGCTCCCTGCTTTTGAAACGTTCAAGAGCCCTGCATGAGTCCACCATGCTCCCCGCCACACTTTTGCTTTTTAAAATGTAGCAGGAGCCCGCTCTTGTTACATTTCAAAGGCAGAAGCGCTGCCAGTTCCACACAGCATCCCTTCCCTCCCCATGGAGATAATGCTGGGGGGGGGGGGACCGGCTTTTAAGCCAGCTCTCCCAGCACCAGCTCCGGCTCCCCCCGGCTTGTATTTCAACAAAAATCCCAGACATACTTGACATCAAAATCTACATTACATCTTATTTATAAAATACCGGACATTTATATTTTCCCATTTATATTTTCTCAATTTGTTCCCGAACAGAAAGCTGAAATACTGGACTGTCCGGTTCAAAACTGGACACCTGGCAATCCTGCTCGCTTGCTACCTCTCTCTGACACAGGCAGCAATGGGGGGAGGGAGGGGAAGCAACTAGAGGAGTCACTAGTCACATCCCTTGTCAAAGCAGCAGTCCCTCCCGCCCTGCCCCTGCAGCAGCAGTCTACCTGCCACAGTGTTTCCAGTGTAGTGCAGAACAGAAGCACTCCAATAATTTGTTCTTTGTCCCCCAAAGAGAGCAGCTCACTCAGTTGTCAGATACTTCCTGGAGTTTTGAAAGGGGAGGGGTGCAGCAGAGTTCAGAAAACACTGAGCACAGCCATCATCGTGGGATACTGACCAGTTCTCTCAACAAAACAAACAGCAGACTCTATGCTGGCTCTGTCGACAATAATGGGAGGGGAAAGACAAAAGCTTCTTGCAGGGGTAGAAGCTTTTTGTCAACAAAACTGCATGTTTTTCCCCCAAAAAAAGTCACGTTGCAGTGTAAACCCTCTCTGGGTACGTCTACACTACAGTGCTAATTCGAACTAACTTAGTTCGAATTAGTTAATTCGAACTAAGCTAATTCGAACTAACGCGTCTAGAACTAAAAAATAGTTCGAATTAGCGTTTTGCTAATTCGAACTAGCAAGTCCACATTGAGTGGACCCTGAACAGGGCTTAAGGATGGCCGGAAGCAGTGCCGGCAGGGCATCAGAGGAGGACTTAGAGCGTGGAGATGCTGTCTCAGGCTAGCCAAGGGCTGCGCTTAAAGGGTCCCAACCCGCACCCCGGACACACAGTTCTAAGGGGTGCCCCTCTTGCAAGGCAGTCCTGGCTTGGATTGCCCGGAGTACCCACACTGGGCACATCACAGCACTCGGCCATCAGCCCGGCTGCACTTGCCGCAGGCTGCCATCTGGGGAGAGGGGACAATTGGGGGGCTGCAGGAGAGCTTCCACCCCCAGAAGCCCGCAGAGCCAGCCCAGTCCTCCCCATCGGGGGCTCGTACCCCATTCCTCCCTCACCTCCTTCCACTTACCCTTCCCTAGCCCCCCTTCTTATTGATGTACAAAATAAAGATAACGTATCTTCCAACATTGACTCTGTCTTTATTGAACAAAACTGGGGGAGACTGGGAAAAGGAGGTGGGAGAGGGGAAGAGAAAGGCTGGGAGAGGGGAGGGCAACTAACATGATCAGGGGTTGGGAACAAGTCCCAGATGAAGAGAGGCTACAGAGACTGGGACTGTTCAGCTTAGAAAAGAGGAGACGGAGAGGGGACAGGATAGAGGTCTCTAAAAGCAGGGGTTGGGTGGAGAGGGTGCATTCAGAAAAGTTCTTCATGAGTTCCCATAAAGAAGGACTAGAGGACACCAAAGGAAAGGACTGGGTAGCAGGCTTCAAACTAGTAAGAGAAAGTTGTTGTTGACAAAGCAAATAGTTAACCTGTGGAACTCCTTGCTGCAGGAGGCTGTGAAGGCTACAACTAGAACAGAGTTGAAAGGGAAGTGAGATCAAGTCATGGAGGTTGGGTCCATGGAGTAGTCTTAGCCAGGGGGTAGGAGTGGTGTCCCTGCCCAAGGTTTGTGGAAGGCTGGAGAGGGATGGCACGAGACAAATGGCTTGGTCACTGTCTTCGGTCCATCCCCTCCAGGGTCCCTAGGGTTGGCCGCTGTCGGCAGACAGGCTACTGGGCTAGATGGACCTTTGGTCTGACCCAGGACGGCCATTGTAAGCTCAGGGCTCAGGGTCGGGGGTCTCAGTGGACCCCCTTGATTTTCATGCACACCTGCTCCTGGGTGGCCAGGCTGGCAGCTCTCCTGCCCTAGACGGCCACTTTCCTGTGCCTAGTGCGGAGATCGTGGACAAGGTCCACAATGTCTGCACTAGCCCAGGAAGGTGCCCGCCTCTTGCGGACCAGGGCAAGCTCCCGGGAGCCGCCAGCCTGGTCCCAGGAAGAGGGGGTGGGCTGGGGGACATCGGGTGGGTGGCTCTGTGCCGTGCCAGGTGCAGGGTCTGCTGGCTGGGTGCTGGCAGGCTTGCACCTGGCACGGGCACCGTAGCCAGCCCGTGCCCCTTTAAGGGGTCCTGGGCCGGGAGGGGGTCATAGAGTTTCCCTGGTGTTGGCCAGAGTGGCCACCAGGGAAACCTGGGGAGGGCTAGCCTCCCACTAGTTCGAATTAAGGGGCTACACACCCCTTAATTCGAACTAGCTAGTTCGAACTAGGCTTAATCCTCGTAAAATGAGGTTTTCCTAGTTCGAACTAAGCGCTCCGCTAGTTCGATTCAAATTCAAACTAGCGGAGTGCTAGTGTAGCGGCTATGAATGTTAGTTTGAACTAACATCCGTTAGTTCGAACTAACATTGTAGTGTAGACATACCCTCATTGTTTTGTCAACAAAAGGCAGCTTTTGTCGACAAAACGTGCCAGTGTAGACATATGGGGCTCATGACATAATGCTGACAACTTAGGATTCCATCCAGGGAAGGCAGAGGTGCCCGTGCATAGGAGCAAGTTTTACAGAACAACATACCTAGAGGAGAAAAATAAATGAATACTTAGCCAGGGGGTAGGAGTACTTATCCAAATGAATACTTATCCAAACCTTTCTCTAGAAGTACAAGTAAAGGACTTCCCTTTTTTTTTTTTTTTTTTTTGCCCTTGGTTAAAGTATTCTGTGTGTCAGTTTCCCATCTGTGAAAATGATGACAATACTTACTCAGTCCCCAGGGCTATTGTGAAGATTAATATTTGGAAAGCACTTTGAAGATGAAAAGTAAAAGTCAATATTTCTCTTGTGTCTGCATAGCTATGCTTACAGAAAAGTCCTACAGTATTTAATAGAGATGAAACCAATAGGTAGAATTGCAATAGTGCTATACAGACGTGATCCTAAAATCTACAGAATGTAATAAAAAATAACATGCTGTAGGAGAAAAGCATTTAAGCATCCTATAAATTCTATAGCAACAATTTAAAAAGACAGGCCCAATCTCTATTTTTCTGTGTAGGAGAAGGCAGAGCAGGACTGGGAAAGCAAGAAACAAGACAGAAAAGACAAAAGGATGGTGTTGGGGGAGAAATGACTTAAGAGGCAGAGAATTTAAATGAAATGCAAAGTATAAGTGTCTAGGGAAGACAGGGGCCAAGAGGGGAAATGATGCCCCTGCTATGAAAACCCAGGGAAGCTAGGAAAGATATAAAGCTTCCATACATCAGTGAATGAACAGTGTCTCCTCAGGGAGGAGGTTGAAAAGAAATTATGTCAATAGGGGAGACAGGGAAAACATTCTGGAGAAAGAGCCGCTGTGGAATTTGCAGACTGCAAAGCAGAATCATGGCAAAGGTGCTAATGAAATGTGTGTTATGAATTATTGGTACAAATACGGGAGATGGAAGCTCTGCACAGAAAGGGTTAAAAGCAGAACCACACAGTATGCTAAGGGGGAGGTGTGGGTTAAGCACTTCACATGCTGACTAGGACAAAGCCATGTAATGAGAACAGAAAATGCCAAGGAGCTGATGGAGGCAGGCAGAATGTAAGAACAAAAGACTGTGCTGGGAGATAGAGGAAGTGAGAGAGAAGCTGCTGGATAATTCTGAGCCCAGATTGGGCTGTCTGCAAGTGGAATTGCTTGTTTTGGTTGCTCATCTCCGTTGCAAAATCAACATGTTTTCTGTACATGCCAAAAATACAAACAAGCTAAGAGGTAACAGCACAAATCTGGACATCACTTTTCTCCAAGTATGTAAGACATAAGCCCTAAAGCTCCCAAAATGTAATGCATGAAACAAAAATAGAAAGCAGGCCATGCAGCCATCTGAACACAGAGCTCCCAGTAGCTGAGTTCCTAGGAAATACCATGTGATCTTTCAGACTATATAATAACAACTTTCAGTCATGAATATCAAAGCATTGCATTGAGATTAATGCAGCCTCACAGCACTCCTATGAGACCAGTGAAAACTAACACTCCCATTTTGCAGAAGGCATTCTGAGGCAAGGTAAATGATTTGCCCAAGATGATACAGCAAGTCAGCAATAGAACCAGGAAGAGAACACAGACGATCTGACTCCCAGTATATTGTGCTGCCTTTTTTTACCCTATTACTTTTTATTAGGCTTTGGAACTCATTGCCACATGAACTTAGCAAGATGCAAAGAATCTTTAAACAAGAACATCCAGAACTGTACTAATTAATGCTAGCCAAAAAATTAAAAAGAGGAATTTTGGAAGGGAGGTAAAAAAAAAAATCCACATGCTTCCTGGCTTGAGCCTAACTCATAAATATTGAAGGTTAGGATGAGACCTTCACTGTGAGCAAGTTAGTACCCATCTGCCTACTGTAGGGTTTCTTGCACCTTCTGAAGTATCTGGTGCTACTCAGTAAATGTCAGAGACGGGGTACAGAACCAAATGGACCATGGATCTGACCCAGTCTGACCATACCTATAATCCTAAGCAAATCACTATAGTTGATTTCTATGAACAGTCTACTAGATACAATTCGGTTCCTGACAGAGATGCCCTGGCTAGAGGCCATTTTTAAATGGATGAGGGGAAAAAAGCCTGAAAATATTCCTGGATGGACCTTGGTTCTCCCTGTCGTCTGCATTCTTTTCTTTCTGTTTGCCACTTCAGAAACTGCCGCTGGCCAAAATTCCCTCGCCAGGAACATGAACTGAGCTGTCCGCCAATAAATATCCACTTACAGCACATAAGGAAGTGATTTCTTTCAGTGAGTCAGTGCTGATCCCGCTGATCCCGAGAAAGTGCTGAGGAGATAGGTAAAGGTGCATTCACAAGCCGAAGGACTGGACCGATCTTCAGGTCACTCCTTTGTTCCTGGGACTCTCTCTGCTGACTGAGACAGATTCTGTCTTTGTGTAGTCGTTTAAGGCAGCGTGAAGTGTAAACACACTACCCAGGTGAGGAGCTAACGAGAATCAAGCCCCAAGAGATAACTGAAATTAGGGATGTAAAAATCCCAGTTTATCAGTTAACCGGTTAAACATTAGGATTGCCCAGCGGTTAACCGACTAAAGCAGGATCCTGGACTAGGGACTGTTTTAGCCCAGCTGGAGCAGGTCGCACACCCACGCTGAGGCTGGGGATGCTGCCGGCTGCCAGCCCCCACCAGAGTAGCCCCTGCTTGCTGGTCACCCAGGCCCGCCAGGGACAGAGGCTGCTCTGGACAAGAGCAGCCCCTGTCCGTAGCAAGCCCCCTGCAGGGCTGGAACAGCTCCCTGCCTGCAGTTTGTAATCACTTGTGCAAGTCAGGCAGGGAATCACTATGCTAGAAGGGAGGGAAAGATTCCAGGGCACCTGAGAAGCGAAATGACTTACCCCCTTTTGACCAGAATAAGCTCAGAACAATTCACACACCTTCCAGATCCCTGCCCAGGTCTTCCACCTGTTCTGCTACCGGCTTTCAACCCAATGCTCAAGCTGGACACAAACAAAGAGAAGATCTGCCAGGAGAACACGTTCAGGGAAGCAGAGCGAAACAAGGAGCTGGTCAGAGCAGGTTAGCAGCTCTGTGGAGTCAGGAGGGGAGAGGAGGCATCTGGCTTTTCAGAGTGGGGAGACCAGCGTGCAGTGCTTTGAGTGCATGTGGCTATGAACAAGGCAGAGGGGAGTTCCTGGGAGAGTCCAGGGAAAAGCAGCTGGGGTCCTGTTGGGGCCAAAGGAAGGTCCTCTAAGGGTTAATGCTTTCCCAGTGAGGGAGGATGTGTTTCCTTCCAAGGGGGGGGGGGGGTGAAATCTGGTTCTGGGCAGCTCTCGCAGCTCCTAGGGCGTGTCTGAAAGCAGGGCACTTTGACCTCCCCTGGCAGAGCAAGGAAAAACTATTGAGCCTTATGATTTTTCTGCACCAGCAATCTCCAACCATCCCATTCTGGCGGCTCAGAGCAGAGTGGGAGAGCTCCGCACACCGAATCATCCGCAGACCAATCATTTCCTCATTACACAAGACAGCCTTCCACAGCCTGGCCTGCCACAGGGCTCAATAGAATCTTATCAGAGGCCTTTCCCTCTCCCTGCTTCATTCCACCTACCGACTCCACCCTAAGATTACTGGCTCACACTGCCACCTAGGCAGACATGGGCGTGCTCCCCTCTGGGTTCCATCAGCATTTAGACAGTCCAATAGAGACCCTGAGCAGGAACTGTGAGAGTCTGATATACAGCATTACGGAAGTCACTGATTCCCACCCAGTTCTCAACAGGCAGGTGGCCCCACAGCCAGAAGCAATGACAGCTCATAGTAGTTCATACCCATAGTTGAGGTCTTCACCAAGAGACCCATGAGCCTATAAGGCTATGTCTAGACTTCAAGCTTCTTTCGGAAGGAGCTTTTCTGGAAGAAATCTTCTGGAAAAGCTTATTTTGAAAGAGAGCATCCACACAGAAAAAGTGCAATGAAAAAGCAATGTGCTTTTCTGAAAGACAGCATGAATAGTATGGATGGAGTGGTCACCAGGGCACCTGTGTTATTTCCTGGAGGCCTCTTCTTATGAAAGAGTTCCCTCTTGTGCATCCACACACGCCTTTTTCCGAAAATGCTTTTTCGGAAAAAGGCTTCTTCCTCATAGAAAGAGGTTTACCACCGTCTGGAAAACCCCTCCGTTCTTTCGACTTTCTGTCGAAAGAACTCAATGGCAGTGTGGACGCAAGTATTGTTTTTCCAGGAAAATGGCCATTTTCCCAGAAAAATGCTGCAGTGTAGACGCACTCTCAGATGGAACTAGTCTCACATACCTAGATGTGTCTTAGACGGGCAGTCGTGCTAATCTGTAACTTTAAAAACAATGAATAGTCCTGTGGCACCGAAGAGACTAACAAATCTATAGTATCATCATGAGCTTTCATGGGCAAAACCCACTTCGTCAGATCTAGGTGAAGTTTCGGACACATTGAGAGTCGCTTGCATTGCTTCTCTGCTTCATGGAGTTGCAGAGGGCTTCATTCTCCAGGGGACACCAATGTGGCATCTGTCATACTTACAGACCCCTTTTTAAGGGACTGAAAGAAATGAACAACCCTCTATAAATGTACACAGACTAAGGCTACAAATCTGTAAGTGCTGAGGAGATCAACAAGACACTGTAGTTTGGCACTCACAATTTCTGATGTCACTGTCAGCACGCCTTGATGGAATTATAGCAACATGGTTACGCACAGCTGGAGGTAAATTCTTTATGTGACTTTGTTATTTAACACAGTAACTTCCCTCTTAAGTACTATTGTTTAAGTCCCATTAGCCAGAGGGAGGCTGCTGATCAGAGCTATGATAGGACTAATGCCAAGTCTGAATCAAAGAAGACAAACCCCTGCAAAATCCCTTAAAATGTTCCACACGAAGACTCGAACAGATTTCAGAAGTGTGTAGCATCTGAGTTCTGAGCCATTTCTCATTTTATACGGAACAATTCCATGGCAAGTGCCTTTACCACAGAGCTGTGTGTCCTGCAGAACTAACAGAAGGTGTTGTGAAGGGGGTCTCTCCCCACTAGAATGCTTATAAGTCACCAGAGCAGCATGGGTGTAAGGTGAAAGGACATTTTCTATAGACATACAATTTTCTAAACTATTCTGCCGTTAAATTTGTTTCATCATTGAGATCTGGTCAACCATCATCTTCCCATTTTATATGTGTAGTACTCCCATTCCCCCTATCTTTCACCCCTGTTTTGTCTTGCTGGTGGATTAACATGATCCTTTGCCCTACAGAGATTTATTTTCTGTTTGGAAAGCAGTTTCTACTGGAAACAAATCAATAACATCACCACAATGTCATGATAGTTACAGCAACAGGGAATAGTTATACACCATCTCCTAATTACAGCCCAGCAAAACTTAGCAGTGTCAGGACACAGGGATTTGACTGAAATTCTTTCCAGTTCTGGGTCCAAGTGACACTGTGTCTCTGAAGTTTTCCTTTGAAAGAAACCCTAAGCAAAATTTCCGTGATATCTCAGAACCCTCGGATTTGCCTAGCATCAGTCTACACATCCATGAAGATTACTATGGCTTCCCCCCTAAGTGGTAAACCACTCTTCTGTCTGGAACACATCACAGAATTACTTCAGGGGTTGAGAACCTCCGCAAGTCTTTAAGGGAGCCAGGCTCAAGTTGTGGGGATACAATCAAATTTGATTCAGGTGAATTTTCACCCAGTTACTGTCAACGGAGGGATGTAAATGAAGCACTGTAAACCTCATCTTTCAAAAATGTGCCCCGTTTTCGAAAGAACTGCCTCTAGACTGTGGTTTCAATTTCAAAATAGCGATTTTTCAAAAGAGCGCCATTACGTGATTATGTAAATGAAGCATGGGATATTTAAATCCCGGCTTCATTTGCACTTTCAAAGTGCTTCATTTACATCCCTCTGCCGACAGAGGGATGTAGTCTAGACATAGCCTTAGAGATTGTGAAGGTTTCATAACACACTCCCATCACTCAAGTAACATCACCACATGCTGACAGTGCAATGTTGCAACAGTGAGTCCCGGTGCTACAGAGGAGATTTGAGCACAAATTGTCCCAAAAGTTAGACCCACTGTCTTTAGAAAACACCCCTGAATATCAGAAGCATACCTCAAGTTTCAGGATAGTCTTCTCTAAGTAAATACCACAGTAGTGTTATTATTTGTATCACATGGGCATCCCACTGTGCTAGGCAACTGCTTTGAAGGTTTTGAATCTAAATAGACAAGACAGGAAAAGAGTGGGAGGGTATTATGTTACTGATGTGGAATGGAGACAGAGATGAAGTCATTTGCTTAAAGTCACACAGTAAATCCGTGGCACAGCGAAGAATAAAACCAAGAACTCCTGAGTCCCAGGCCTTATCTATACTACCGCAGTAAGTCAACATCAGTTATGCTACTCTAGTTATGAGAACAACGTAATTGAAGTTGATGTAGCTTAGGTCAACTTTCTGCGATGTCTAAACCATGCTGCATTGATGCGAGACAAGTCTCCCATCATCTTACTTTACTTTTCTCAGGAAGCAGGCATACTGGAGTCAATGGGAAAGCACTCGGCCCTTGGCACTTGGCCATAGCATGTCTTCAATGGCTCCACTAAATCAACACCCGCTGCATCAAATCAGAGAAGTGCCGATTTACTGGTAAGTATAGACAAAGCCCTAGTTTAGCACCTCAATCACAGGACCATCTTTTACATCTGTGAATGATAATCTTTGACTTTCAAAGATGACAAAGGGAAAATTGAAGTATTCTTTCACTGTGGCACAAAGCAGAAAGTCAAAGTTACAACCTAGGCCCAGGTGGAACGGAAGACTGAGGGCCTTTGATGGCACTATTGAACATCTCATCTTTCACAGCAATTAACGAAGCCTCACGGCAGTCAAAGGCTTCTTTATCACAATAGCACATTTCCTCAGCCTTGCAAGCTGTTCACCTTTGGAAAATGTCCCCCCTCTTTCAAGCTTATATCAGAGTAAAGGGAAGTAGACACTCTGACTGCAAAGGCTGATTTACCCCCCAGTCGGTTTCTCACTAGGGTTGTGAATGGGTAACCAGTTAACTGGTACCCAGGAGCTGCCCCCACACACAGGGGGGCTGGGAGCAGGGGCTGGGAGCAGGAACCCCACTTAATCGGTTACCCGATAAAACCTAAGGTTTAACCCAGCGGTTCCCAACCTTTTCCAGATGGGGACGTATTTTGACAATTCAGGAAGACTTGGTGACACAAGGCAATTCAAAAACGGGGGAAAGAGAGGAGGCAGAGCCACCTGGGGAGACACTTGTCAACCCTTTTGAAATGTAATGGTGACCCATATTTGGATCTCGACCCACAGGTTGGAAAATCCTGGTTTAACCGATTAACCGGGATTTTACATGCCTATTTCTCACCAATAACTGAGATCTGCCCCACATCTCCTGATTGCTTTAATTGGGGGTGGTGTTGAATACTTACGCAGCCCTTTCTTTGGAAGTGTAGCTAATTCCAAAGCTGTGCTTCATTCCTGCAGTGGTCACCTCTGCCTCTCAGGGATGACCTTAAAGCACAATCAACTCATGTGGCTGCTGGGACCCCACACACTTCTTGTTATGCACTTCCGGCAACTCAGCAGTGACCTCAATTTCCCCTTTAAGCAGTGAGACAAATAGAAGGAACTACAAGAGTTTGACATCCTCCTTTGGCAATGGATTTGGAGGACACTGTTGATCCGATCTCTCCCTCCCGCATCTACTATATATTTGAGATGGTCTGTCTGTGTATGTCTGTTCAAGAACTCCTCCTAAATGGTAAGAACTAGGACCACCACATTCAGTACACCGCTTCCTCTTATCATAACTTAAAGCAAGCTAAGGGTTTGGTTGTGCCAGGAAAATGGCATGTGCCTGGAATGAGACTGTTTCTCAGAAAACCATACAGAAAAAAGACAGAATCACCAGGCAAGTGAAAGGGGTTGGCTGTGGGCTCACCCTTCCCGGTTGGGGACTGCCCCAGCCCCAAGCCTCTCACTCTCCCAGGTCCTAAGGGAACATTGCTTGCTGTTCCCCTTCATCAAGGAGAGAAGGAAAAGTCCACAGTTTGCTGCATTCCTTACTCTGGCAGAGAAGCATGGAAAGGTGCTTCTCACCTGGCCCCGAGCTGCTGCAGTGAGAGGGAGCTGGAATAGTCTTCTCTCCCCAGGGCAGCCTGCATACTGAGCTTCTCATTCCCAGCCCTACCACAAAGCAATGATGCTTAAATGAAGCATGTACATTTTCATTTTATTTTCCAAAAAACAAAAATTAATTAAGGACATGAGCTTAGAAGTTCTGGCTCTTTCACAAAAGCCTTGAAACCAGGCAAAACCAAAACCAAACAATTAGAGATCTGAACATCTCAGAATTGTAGACAATTTTAGATCAAAGTGTAAACTTACCACTCTCTCTGAAGAGTTAATCAAACCCCCAGATTTAAACATTCCCAAACTTTGAACCTACATAAAACCCAAAACGAGGCAAAACTTGCCTAGTTTCTCCTTTTGTTAACAACCCTAAACTTAAGCCAAGTTTTTCCAAAACATCTCCCAGGGTTCACACAATTTCCACCCTGCTCTAAACATGGGATGATCATCCTCCACTCACATCCACCCATTTCCCTCTTTTCAGGACCTGACTTTCAATTTTGGAACCCTTTTTGCGACAGCCCCCAAAACGAATGATCAAGCCAGGGCTCACTCTTACACACATTAGTGGGAAAAGATGTTCTTGGCTGAGAAAGCAATTGCTGGTAGCTTCCACCCATCATTGAGCTTCCACTGGTCAAACAACTGCTCAACTCTCAATAAAACTTTCCTCTAAGACTCTGCCTTAACCGTCCTGATTCAAACTTTTAAAACTTGGTCACTATCTCCAAACAACATACATGTTTAGATGGACAACTTATAAACCTCAAAGCATCATATGGATTCAACCTAAAATCAGGCAAAATTTGTTTAAACTTCAGTTTTGAGTTTCTAGATTTGGTCAAACCTATGTCTCAAAGCAAAAAGGGCAGGAGGGGGTGAACCAACAGGAGGCAAAGACAAAACATAACTCCAAGCATTAGTCTCAGCATAGCACAACTGCAAAGCTCTGCCTTGGGAATTTAGAGACAGCTATCTATTTTATGATGTACTGAAGATTTAAACTGTAAAGCCACAGAGATTTATAAACATTCTTGAGCATAATCTACTGCACTAAATGTAAGATTGGCAATTGGGAACTAGGGTCTAATCCTAGCTCTGCCACTCACTCTCTGGGCTAAATTCAACCCTGGTACAAATAGCTGCCATTACATTGCCTTCAATCAAGTCATACCCAGCCACCCCAAGGCCAAAGCTGGTTTTCTGTATGTTACTGGACACTCTTCACCTTTCTCTGTCTAAATTATTTATCTCACAGGAGTGTTCTGAGCCCCAACACCACCTTGAACCATAGTCAGTTTCACAAGAGAATTTCAAGTAGTTTCCAACTTCACACCTACCCTGGAAAAACCCTGACAGTTTCTGTGCCCCTGAACTCACATTTCCCCATGTTTTTCCTCTCTTTTTCTTTCTGCATGAAACACACACACAAACCAAAGGGGGAAATGGACTGGTAGACTATGCAGGGCAGGAAGCATGCAAAATGACTCTACACAAAGTACTGTCAAAGGTACAAAATAAGCAAACTGAGGAGTATTATTTTTCTTTTATTCTCTTTTACAGTTAGTTATAGCTCGTCCCAAAATTTCCATCAAATCCAAATTTTGACAAAAAGGAAGGGGGAAAAATTATCCCCTTGTTTTCTTCATAGCTCTTGTTATCATAACAGTCTCAAGTGTTATTTGTAAGGGCCCTAAGAGAAAAATCAGATTTCAGACAGAAGCATTATTTCTAGGTTGAGTGTGTCTCTTTAATTAGTTAGTGTTTGTACAGCACTTTGGAGATATAAAGGGTTATTGTAAGTGTTAAGCATTATTTAATAACTATGCATATACAAAATTCAAGCAAGTGTGAACAAAGGGGAAATAGGGGTTGCCAAAAACTGTAGTTTGCGGCTCTAAAGCCACCAGTCTTAAAACAGACCTGTACTGAATCCTTCTTCAATTGGTGGGGACCTGGTGGTGAAAATGAATGCCCCAATCGGGTGTGCATGGTTCAAAGGCCCATCTCCAATGACTTAAAGCTTGTAATTGTATACGCTTAAGACCAAGTTCTTATATAGTGCTTTTTTTCTGTACGTCTCAAAAGGAGGTCACCATCATAGAAAGGTATAGCTTGCTCAGGAAGGATAGGCAGGGGAGGGGGAAGGAAGGAGGTGATGCCTTATATACAGTAGACTTCCGATAATCGGGCACCTTTTGGACCTAGGTGGTGCCAGATTTTCAGATTTGCTGGAGAATCAGGAGGTCCGGTATAGCTGCATGGCTTAACAGCTGACCAGGACACAATCTCCCTCCCTCTCCCTCTTGGCATCTTCTCCGTCCTGTAACCTGATACTCTTACCTCTCCCCTTTCCTTTCCCCTTCCCTGAAGCAAAATGCTCTTCTCTGAACTGTAACAGGATCGCACTCCCTCCCCCCCTCCCACAACCTTATGCTCCCTCTGGTTACAGCCAGCACGTGTGCTGAGCGGCAGGCTTTTTAATCAGCTGGTCAGGAGCGCTTGGCATTTTGATGCCGGAGTATCGGGAGTGCCGAACAGTTGGATGCCAGACTATTGGAGTTTTACTGTATTAAAAATGTATATACTTGGACTGAGGTGAAGATGGACATAGGCGACAAACTTGTTTAGAGTCTTTGGGTTAGGTTAAAAGGGATAAAAAAAAATGGTGATGTCATGCTAGGGGTCATGTCATACCACCTACCCAGACAGAAGAGATGAATGAGGCTTTTTTTTTAAAAAACAACTAACACAATCTTCCAAAGCGCAGATTTGGTGGTGATGGGGGACTTCAACTATCCAGACACATGTTGGGAAACTAACACAGCAGGGCACAGATTATCCAATAAGTTCTTGGACTGCATTGGAAACAATTCTTTATTTCAGAAGGCTGAGAAAGCTCCTAGGGTAGAAGCTGTTCTAGATTTGATTTTAACAAATAGGGAGGAACTGAAAATTTTAAAGTGGAAGGCAGCTTGGGCGAAAGTGATCATGAAATCATAGAATTCATGATTCTAAGGAATGGGAGAAGGGAGAACAGCAAAATAGAGACAATGGATTTCAGGAAGGCAGATTTTAATAAACTAGGTAAGGTCCCATGGGAAGCAAGACTAAGAGAAGAAAAAACTGAAGAGAGTTGGCAGTTTTTCAAAGGGCCATTATTAAGACCCAAAAGCAAACTATTCCATTTCATAGAAAAGATAAAAAGTATGGCAAGAGACCACATTGGCTTAACCAGGAAATCTTACATGATCTAAACATCAAAAAGGTATATAAAAAAGTGGAAACTGGGTCAAATTACAAAAGATGAATATAAGCAAATAACACAAGTATGCAGAGGCAAGATTAGAAAGACAAAGGCACAAAAGAAGTTCAGTCTACCAAGAGACATAAAGGGTAACAAGAAAACATTCTACAAATATATTAGAAGCAAGAGGAAGACCAAGGACAGGGTAAGCCCATTGCTCAGTGAAAAGGGAGCAACAATAACAGGAAACTTGGAAATGGCAGAGGTGCTTAACGACTTCTTTGTTTTGGTTTTCACCAAGAAGATTGCTGGTGATGGGATGCCTAAAATAGTGAATGCTAGTGGAAATGTAGTAGGTTTAGAAGTTAAAATAGAAAAAAAAAACACGTTAAAAATTACTTAGAAAAGTTAGATGTCTTCAATCACAAGTGCCTGATGAAATGCATCTTAGAATACTCAAGAAGCTGACAGAAGAGGTATCTGAGCCTTTAGCGATCATCTTTGAAAAGTCATGGAAGTCAGGAGTAGAGATGTAATAGTATAGTCCAGTGATTTTTTTGTAAGAAAAAGGGTGCCAAGTACTCCGGGAGGAAAGTTGTTGAGCAAAAAAATAAAAAATAAATTATTAGTAGTAGTAATAATAAATAATAATAATAATAATAATAAAAGCTCGCTCCCGGGGCCGAAATGTTGTCATGGCCCCTTTAAGAGCCACGTGTCCCAAGTGGGCTTCCGTCAGAAGCCCAGCTACCCCAAGAAAACGGGTGCTGGTACACCTAAACGGAATGCAACTGATTTAAGTTACGCAGGGAAAAAAGGTGCCATCCCAGGGTGTACGGTCACAAAAAAAAAAAGCATGCTATAGTCAATTAACCAACTAACTGATAAGCAAAACCTTATTGGTTAATGCTATAGACTACACACATTCCCTCCCCTGCTTTGCCAGTAAATTTTTAACAGGCTGGCCAGCAGCCTGGCTCAATCCTGGCTTGTGCTGGGTCTGGGAACTACCCCTGCTGTGGCTCTGCATTTAAACTGTATTAGGAGCTGGGCAGGCAGGTAGCCCGGCACAGTCCTGGCTTTCACCAGGTCCAGGACTTACCCCTGCTGCAGCTCTGTGTTTAAAGTATATTAGGAACCAGTTGGGCAGGCAGCCTGGCTCAGTTCCAGCTTGCACTGGGTCTGGGAGCTCAGACTCCCCCTAAGCAAACAGGAACTGCTGCCACCCCATGTTTTTTTACTGTAGAAAAGAGAAGACTGAGAGGGGGTAGGATAACAGTTTCCAAGTATCTAGAAGGGTAGTGTTAGGAGGAGGAGAAAAAAATTGTTCTCCCTGTCCTCTGGGGATAGAACTAGAAGCAATGGGCTTAAACTGCAGCAAGGGAGGTTTAGGTTGGACATTAGGAAAAAACTTTCTAACTATCAAGGTGGTTAAACGCTGGAATAAATTGCCTGGGGAAGTTGTAGAATCTCCATCACTGGAGATATTTAAGAGCAGCTTGAAGAGGCATCTATCACAGATGACCTAGACAGCGCTTGGTCCTGCCATGAGGGCAGGGGACTGGACTTGATGACCTCTTAAGGTCCCTTCCATATCTATTATTCTATCATTACATGCATTTTATATGGGAAAACACACACACACACACACACGCGCGCGCGCGCGTGACTGGGCCAAGGTTACCTAGAAACTTAGTCCTGAACCTGGCTCTCAAGTCCCAGTCCACCAATCTAGGCATTAGATCACTCTCTGCCCAGCTATTTGGAGGGAACCAGTTTCAATAGGAGTATTCACAAGCAGAAAAGTTTCTAGTCGTCCTGAAGTCCGTGGCAGATTCCCACTGGCTTCAACAGTAACAGACCTGGGCACTACAGAGGACGCAATCAACCACTTTCCTTCCCTTAAGGAAGAGAAGCTAAGAACAGGCACAAAGGACCATATCTTGTGAGACTTCCCTTTGACACGAAAGGCAGGATCTGGCCCAAGAGAATGGCTCTTTTGTGTATGGGGACCTGTTAAGGCTTGCCTGCCTTTAAATCCAATAGCCCAAGACTGCATCTTCAGCCTCAAATTAAGCCAAATCTAATGAAACAGAAGCTCAGCGGAGCAGAGCTAGTCACAATCACTTCCTGCTTAACATAGAAACCAGATCCTCTTTCAGACGCTGGGGAATGGAGAAGCTCAATATTCTCAATGAGAAATTAAAAAAAAAAAAAAAAAAGCTGACCCAAATCTAAAGTGCTGAAAAACACTACTACCAGGCTCTCCTCTCTTTCTTCCTGCTCTCTGAGGCAATGCACACTGCTTTCGTTCAGTGCAGCTCTGCCACACAAGGCAGTCAGAAGGCCAAAGATCTGAGAAATATTCACGCTTGCTCTCTTCACAGTGAAACTGTTACTCTTGCTGTGAACACCTAGGCCGTGTCCAGACTCAGGGGTTTTTTCGGGAAAAGTAGCCTTTTCCCGAAAAAACTTCCCCTGCGTCCAGACTCAAGCCGCGTTCTTTCGAAATTATTTCGAAAGAACGCGGCTTTTCTTTCGATGGCGGTAAACCTCGTTTCATGAGGAAGAACGCCTTCCTTCGAAAGTTCCTCTTTCGAAGGAAGGTGTTCTTCAATGTAAAGAGGCCGTCTTCGAAAGAGAGCATCCAGACTCGCTGGGTGCTCTCTTTTGAAAAAGCGGATTTCTCTTTCGAAAGATCCGCCTGCAGTCTAGACGCGATCTTTCGAAAGAGGCTCTTTCGAAAGAAGCCTGCAGTCTAGACATAGCCCTAGTGATAGGGGCAGACGTCTGGTTGGGCCACACAAACACTCATAGCACCCTCAACTTGCTCCCTGCTTCTGCTCCTTTCCTTCAAGCAACCCGACCCCATTCTTCAATCAACATCCCAAGCAATGATCCCACGCCCAGGAAACACTTGGGCAAACAGGTGGCTCATACAAGATGTCCTGAAGTTCACCACATCTACCTGGAACCAAGCTAGCAAGCTTCTCGGATGCTCGATGGAGGATAACGTTCCAAAAGCATTTCATGCTAAACCTAACACTGCCCCTTCTGGCCCCAAGTGAACACAGTACACAAGATGGAAACAGTAGGCAGTTTAGTATGGCACCGGACTAGGAATCAAGAGACCTGGGTTTTGCGGTCAACTGAGCCTCTGTTTCCCAGTCAATCTTATCCGTTTAGATTTCATTGAGCAGGGAGTGGTCCCTCTCAACTCGTTTTTAGAGAGTCTAGCCTCCTGGACACTCACCCAGGGCCCATGTGAGCTGCCATAATACAAATAATGGTAAAAAAACTGATAGCTGTCCACTAATTTCCATTTGTGACTTGACTTAGCATTTGAACCTACCTCTATTGAGATTAATGGTTGCTAGCACGAATCTCTACTGACTGCCCCACTGTGCTTTGACCTCAGCTGAGGCCATTTGCATTTTTGTCCTTCCACAATGGAGTAAATTAATGATTGATTGTGGGCCTTCACTATGAATCTTCAGGCTTCTGTCAGCCCATGTCACACACTTAGCATTATTTAATTGTAAGTTTTCCCATTTAATTGCAATATACACCTGCTCAATGTGCCTGTGTGTGTGGGAAAGCACCATAGTTCATTTAAAAAGCCCTCATTAAAATTCAGCAGCTAGCTGCACAGATTTAACCATTAAACTGATTTATGTTGCATAAAAGATCAGACCAGATCGCACCTTGTGGCCAAATAACCATAAAGGTTTCTGTAAAGATCATTAATTCACCTCCCTGGGCAGTTAGTTTAACAGTAAATACGACTCAGATGACTTTATCTAGTTAACCTTAAATCAAGGTGCTATTATGATTGGTTGCCCTTAATCTTACAAATGTGAGAGGAGAAAGTGCTACAGTTTAGGGTCCCTTCTATCCCTGAACACACAGTCCCATGAGGCACTGACCCCGATTCCCATGTTTTTCAGAAAGCAGCACCTATCACTCCGTGTGACTTGACAGGACTTTCAACCAGCCCCGTAGTAAACTCATATCACAGCACGATGGCCTTTCTCTTTAATCTGAGAAAATAAGATTATATTTGACTAGGATGAGAGGCAAGGACAGGATATCAAAGTGAGGAGAGAGGCAGGATGGTCCAGCGGGTAGGACACTGACCTGAGACTTGGAAAAATATGGTTTAAGTCCTCGCTCTGCTACATACTTCTTAATGTAACCTTCTTAATTGATCTTAGCCTGTTTCTCACCTATAAATTGTGAATGACAGCACAGCCCTTCTGCCATAGGGATCTTGTGAAACACTCTGATGTTACGGTGATGCCAGCTATCGCACTACCTTAGCCATATGGACATGTCAGATACCACTTTCAGGGTCCAATTATCTTCTCACACCAGTGTGACTCCAATGACTTTGATTTTTCACTGCAGCAGTGTAAGCACAATCAGAGTCAGGCCCTCCACGTGGTAACTGGGCTGTCCCATCACTTGTGGGGATACAGAACCCCGCATGGTGCCATGCTGGCTGGGGCCTTAGGGCACTAGGCTAATACAAGAGTTTATAGATGTCAGAGGCTTGAGTCTCTGCTGCCTTGCTTAGACATTTAAACCTGTGCAAAGTGAGCATGTAAGGCTGCCAGCTCAGGATTCTCCATGCAACAACAGGGGTAGGAAGGGCACTTTGTAAAAGCCTTGTATTGAAAAATGTGGGGGTGGGGAGCATACAAAAAAAAGATACGGCCTAATCCCCCTCTTGCCAGGGGCACCACCTCCTCCTAGTGGGGAGGCTAGGGTAGGTTAGCCCCACCCCTTGCTCCTCCTAAATTCTGGCTTGTCCTCCTCTTCCTTCCCCTCTCCAAAGTTCCACCCTTTGGCTGGGACTGCGGCTGCACCTGGCTCCCTCCTGCCCTTTGCTTGCAGCTGGTAACAACTGCCAGGGCAGAGGGGACAGGCCCAGGAACCCGGCATGGAGAGGGTCACTGCAGGCAGATGTGGGGAGCCCTGAACCTCCTCCTGCCCTGGGTGGCATGCCCCAGTGGGTGGAGTTCTCAGGTACCCACCCTAGACTTACTCCTGTGCTGCTGGCAGTAGCAGCACTGCTGCCTTCAGAACAAAGCGCCCGGGCAGCAGTCCCCACTCTGGCTGCCCAGCTCTGAAGGCAGAGCGGACAGTGTGGCAGCAGCTATGGGGAGAACTGAGGCCAATTCGGGAGTAACTACAGCCCCAGCAAGCTACCCTCTTGCAGTGCCTCTTACACACACTGGTGCAAATCAGAGCAGCTCCATTGTGGCCAAGGGGATGGTGTGAGTAATAGGAGAATTGAACCCCAGGTATCTAGATTGCCGCTCTGCAGAATCAGTCTTCCCATCCTGCCAGTGGGAATCAAGTGCCACTGCCACCGTGCTGCGGCACTTGATATTCAGCCCGTGCACCAGTAAATCATGGCTCCTCGCATGAAAGAGCTCATTCTGTCTGTGTGCATATCTGTGTCTGTGTTCAGTCTCGCCAGACTGAGGAAAGCGCTTGATCCTTCATTTCTATGCTCAACCACATGCTTCCTCAGCCTTTCTACGTTGTGCAGGCAGCCACAACAGTGGGGAATATTTCTCCCTTGGAAATGCACACACACACACACCAGCTCGCATGAGAAAAAACCTATGCGCATGTGATGCAGTACAAGTTGTTTTCTAACACACACACACAAAAATCTTACTCAAGAAAAGGTTTGATAGGAGCAGGACAAGGCAAAGACAGGGTCTGGTCAGACCTTTCAACTGGCCAACATCTGACTGTGGGACACATTATTCATTCAGAAAATCTTAAAATGCTGTGAGGGAAGAGCACAAATGAACCTTTCCACAACCTTCCCTCAGCTGCACAGTGCTTTATTTATGATGTAAATACTTTTTCAGCAAGACAAGTGAAGAGATTACAAATTTGCCTGGCCTGGAGGTAACTAGGTCTACACTTGCACTTGTTCGACAAAACTTTTGTCATTTACAGGTGCTTACACACCCTCCCTCCCAGAATGAAATGAGTTTTGCAGTGGCAAATGCTGCTTTATCGGCAGAAGTGCTCTGTCACTGACTAAGCAAAAGACACTTGTTAGGGATAGACTTATTGTGCCAGCAGAAGTGCCAACAAACAGCATTTATGCGCACCGACTTAGCAACAGGCCTGTGTTTTTGCTAAAAGCTCTGTAGTAGGGGTGGCCAATCTGTGGCTCTCATTCATAGAAATGAGGTTCTTTATAGGGTTACCATACGTCCGGTTTTTCCCGGACATGTCCTCATTTTCCCATGTTAAATTGCAGTCTGGACGGTTTATTTTTAAAACCCCAAAATTGTCCGGGATTCGGGGAGGGGGTGGTGGCACCTGCCTTCAAAGGAATGTTCGACTGTCTTTCGGAGCTGCGCACGTCGACAGTTCACGGCCGCTCTGCACACATGCCCCAGCGCCTGGAGGCAGAAGTGCATGGCTGCCACCGCAGCAGCTCCAGTGAGACCTAGGGTTAATAAAAGAATAAAAATCTGGAGCTGCCTGGCTCTAGGGGAGGGGTGGGGCATGGGGTTACAGTGGGGGGGACTGGGGTTGCCTAGCTCTGTGGAGGGGTGGGTGCATTGGGTTGGAGCAAGGGGGCTGGGGGTACCTGCCTCTGGGGAAGGGGGAGGTGGAGGGCACTGGGTTATAGATATACAGGGAGTCCCCGAGTTACGCGGATCCGACTTAAGTCGGATCCGCAGTTACGAACGGGGCCGTCTCCCTGGTCTCCAGCAGACCAGGGAGAGGAAGCAAAGCGGCGGAGCACGTGGGCAGCGGACAGCCCAGACGCGTCTGGGCTGCCCGCTGCCCGCGTGCTACGTGGCTTTGCTCTGCTCGTGCAGACCAGGGAGACGGGGAGCAAAGCAGAGCAAAGCCGCGGAGCCCGAGGGCAGCAGGACAGCCACGGCGCGTCTGGGCTGTCCCGCTGCCCCCGTGCTCCGCGGCTTTGCTCCAGACGCCTGTGGTACAGCAGCTGGGGCGCTGCTGGGTTGGTCCAGTAGTGCCGAGGAGCGGCCGCGCTACTGGACCAACCCAGCAGCACCCCAGCTGCTCTGCCCCAGGCGTCCCCAAGTCAGCCGCTGCTGAAACTGACCAATGGCTGACTACAGGAAGCCCCTGCCCCGGGCTTCCTGGAATCAGCCGCTGATCAGTTTCAGCAGCAGCTAACTGGGGGATGCCTGGGGTTCTTAAGTTGAATCTGTGTGTAAGTCAGTACTGGCATCCAGATTCAGCCGCTGTTGAAACTGATCAGTTTCAGCAGCGGCTGAATCTGGACGCCAGTTCCGACTTACATACAGATTCAACTTAAGAACAAACCTACAGTCCCTATCTTGTACGTAACCCGGGGACTGCCTGTATACAAATAAATCTATAATATGTGGCTCTTTCCACTACTATTCAAAGCTATTTTGGCTCTTAATCTCTAACTGGTTGGCCACCCCTGCTCTGTAGTATAGCTTAAATGAGGAATATCCTTTGAAATGAAGGACATTGGAGAGGCACATGTATACCATACCCTCACAGACTAGACTGCTGGTACACAGTCAAAGTGGTTATAAAGAAACTAAGTAATCTATTTTCACTCTCCAAGCCACACTCTCAGGGCATGTTCAGACTTGCTTTCACTTTCGAAAGAAGATATGCAAATTCAGCACAAATTTTCATATCTTCTTCTGATCGCTTTTTCAAAAGAGGTTCTTTCGAAAAATAAAGTAATCTAGATGTGGCTCTGTTGAGAGAAAACCGCTTTTTCGAAAGAACCATTCTTCCTTACTGCCCCTGTATAAAACTATGGTACGCCCACATCTTGAATACTGTGTACAGATGTGGTCTCCTGACCTCAAAAAGATAGTTTGGCCTTGGAAAGGGTTCAGAAAAGGGCAACTAAAATGATTAGGGGTTTGGAACGGATCCCATATGAAGAGAGGTTAAAGCGACTGGGACTTTTCAGTTTAGAAAAGAGGAGACTGAGGGAGGATATGATAAAGGTATATCAAATCATGAGTGGTGTGGCGAGAGTGGATAAAGTAAAGTTATTAATTAGTTCCCATAATAGAAGAACTAGAGGACACCAAATGAAATTAATGGGTAGCAGGTTTAAAACTAATAAAAGAAAGTTTTTCTTCGCACAGCGTGTAGTCAACCTGTGGAACTCCTTGCCAGAGGAGGCTGTGAAGGCTAGGATTATAACAGAGTTTAAAGAGAAGCTAGATAATTTCATGGAGGTTAGGTCCATAAAAGGCTATTAGCCAGGGGATAAAAATGGTGTCCCTGGCCTCTGTTTGTCAGAGGCTGGAGAAGGATGGCAGGAGACAAATCGCTTTATCATTGTCTTCGGTCCACCCTCTCTGGGGCACCTGGTGCTGATCACTGTCAGCAGACAGGCTACTGGGCTAGATGGACCTTTGGTCTGACCCAGTACGGCCATTCTTATGTTCCTAAAAAAATTTGGTTTATCCGGTTCTTAAGAAAAAGGGTTTTTTCTCAAAAGAGCCTCTTTTGAAAAAGTGATCAGAAGAAAATATGCAAATTTGCCCAAATTTGCATATCTTCTTTCAAATGTGAAAGTAAGTCTAGACATGCCCTCAGATACCACAGAAGAAGTGTGATATAAGAGCCTAAATGGAAAGCTGGATGAATTGTAAGCAAACTAAGGCTCTGATTAAGAATGCACTTAAAAAACACTTCAAGTTAAGTATGTTGTAGGACTCATTTTGACTTAAATGGGACTTAAGCACATGTTTAAGTGCTGCCCTGAAATGAAGCTTTGAAAGCAGAAATATTAGAAAGCAAATTTACAAAAATATTTTAATAATCAAAGGCACAATCACATAAACGAAGAGACTACCTATAAAACGTGATATGAAATCCAAGCTCCTTTACAATGCTGAAAAACAGGTGTTTCGTGAGACTTTCTGACAGATTCACCAAGGAACTGCCAATTAGTGAACAAGAAACAATCAGAAACCGAGCATTACAAAGTCACAACATCATCAGAAAAAGGAACACATTTCCTTTCTCAGACTGAAATAGCTTGTAGGAAAAAAACCTTTGATAAATATATCCTCCAATGATAGGTAAAGGGTTAGCCCTTTATTACCATATATGCATAAAAAAGGCTTAATGACAGTGTAAACATAGAAACTACATAATGAAATTCCATTTTATTTAAGAATGCTCTTTTTGCCACTATTTCTAACCACAACTTAGAGATAATTAAAACTGAATAAAAAGCTGTGTATAATTTTCATCTTCCTGTTTGTTTTTTGGTCCATTTGCGTAATCAAGCGAGATGGTCAATTTTACACTTGTTTCTAATCTAGTCTGGATGCCCAACAACAGGGCCAAAAGAGGGAAGCTCCCTAGTGTTCGGAGGTTATTGAGCTTATTTTCAGAAGGGAAGGAAGGGGACCAGGCTTCAGGGCAGCTAGAAAGAATAATCTCATATTTCTATCATACTCTTCATTTTCGAGACTCTTATATTATTTTTACCAGCTATGGCCTAATCCTGAACTGAAGCCAAACAAATTTTATATGAGAATAATATTCCGCAGTTAAGGATCATTTTGCAGGACTGGGGCCTAGGAGCTCATACTCACCCCTGAAATGCAGCCACTTTTAGGAACACAGCCCTTGTTCAAGCAATACAGAGGAAAAGGAAAGAGAAAGACTAACATATTAAAATGGCAAAGGAAATTATGAGCCAGACAGAACACAGGTACCCACTAGGAAATGTGACCAGGGTTTGTGTGTTTATTCTTCTGAATATGGCTGATTGTGATCATTAATGGTTTCAAGTGGTCAGAAACGCTCCATAATACCTGAAACACAGCATCTCCAGCACTGACACGCTGCTGGGCACAAATTCAGGACTGTCTCAGACAGAAGGACATCTTCTATTGAATCATTGCCCGCATTTCCAGAAGCCCATTGCCTGACCCTGACTTCCAAGCATGATCTGAACTGACCAGTCTGCCTGAAGTGGCGCAGCTGCATACTGCAGACAGGCAATGCTGTGTGTCTCATTATGGTACTATCCCTAAACCCGCAATCTCTCAGGCAGGTCTCTGCACCTCCCTACCAGTGCCCTGACTCATGTCCTGTCCAGAGGGAGCAAGCTGTTACAACAGTGGTCTCCAACCTTTTTAAGCATGTGATCACTTTTTGAATTGAAGTGAAATCCAAGATCTACCTCCAATATAAATACCCTTTCCCCACCTCCACCCCTCCCCTTCTCTGAGGCCCTGCCCCTACTCACTCAACCTCCCTCTCTCGCCCATCCTCAGTCACTTTCATCAGGCTGGGACAGAGGGTTGGGTGCAGGCTCTGGTCTTGGATTAAGGGATCTGGAGTGTGAGAGGGACTCTGAGCTGCTCTTGGGGCAGGCAGTTGGGATGTAGGAGAAGTTCTAGTTGTAGACTCTGGGACTGCATTTGGATGCAGGGGGGGTTGGGGCAGAAGCTTGAGGTGCAGAAGGGAGTTCATGACTGGGGCAGGAGTTCAGGATGTGGGCTACAGCTGGGCACTGCTTACCTCAGATGGCTTCTGGGTGGTGGTGCAGTGACGCTAAGGCAGGCTCACCCCTGCCTTGGCGCTGGACCATTCCCTAAAGTAGCCAGCAAACTCCATCCAAATTCCTGTTGTACCCCCTCTCTGCTTTGTGGTGAAAGGATACAGAGTGGGAGGGGGCACCTTGACATCAGCACTCTCCTCTCCCTCCCCTGCACTGCACAGAAAGCAGGAGGAGAGAGGCAGCTCCAAGGCAAAGGGCAGGAGATGAGGAACAGTGGGGGAAGTAGCAGCTGAAGTGCTGGCACTTGATAGCCTCTTGGCCAAACCAGTCAGGATCCCCTGTCAGAGGTTCCAAAATCTACCAGTAGATCTCCATCAACTGGTTGGTGCCCACTGTGTTCCAAGAAACCATTCTGAGTTTCTCTCACACTGTTCCCTACAATCAGAGGTTCTCAATCAGGCAGCCCGCTTTGCTACTGATGCAACTGCTGTCCATGCTTATATATTTGGTCTGTATCATAATTTACATACAACAAAGAACGTGTTTATCAGCCTGTTTTTCAGTATTTTGAAAGTCCATTGAATTGTGTGTTTCTGACAAATACAATCAAGTGACTGAGAAACCTTCGCCTTTCTGAGTGAGAAAGCATACTCCACCTAGCTGAGCAATAATGCTGGTTTACAAGCAATTTTCGAGCTTGTTTAGCCAAACTCAGAGAAGGGTAACAGGTTAATTGCTGTTTTGATTGGTATAATAGATGAGCAGGGATAAGGTGTTATTTTTAGTTAAACCCTAGCAGCTTAAACAAATGGAAGAAAAAACTGATTATATGTTGTTTTCTCTTATGCTTCTGCTAAAATCTGTATTACAGGGGCTTGCTGTTTTCCAGGTGAATTCAGCGCTATGAGAGTGTGTTTAATGGAGCTTGTATGAATGACAACTAAGGCCCCAATCCTGCAAATTATTCTGTCTGGCAGAGCCCCACTGATTTTAACAAGGCTTTCTGCAGGTGGAAGGATTCACACGCACAGATTAGTTTGCGGGATCAGGTCACAAGCTAGCCCAGGGAAATCAAATACCAATCCTTGTCAGGTCTAATAGATTTGGAATGGGAAGAAAAAAATACAACAGAGTAGAGTTTTAATTAATGGCACATTGATAAAAGGGATAAAAACATCTATTAATAACAGCTAATCAATTGTTGTAGATTATTAAGATTGTCCAGTAGGTTGCTTATAATCATTGATAACACGGTTAATAACATCACGCAGTCCTGAGCCTGCGTATAACAGTCACATTCGAATACCCAGCCAAGGCAAAGTTCCTCTTCAGAAAGATATTGCCTCTGCTCTTGATTTTTCCGTTACAATGGTGTTAAAGAAAGGGGCTTGGGCACGCTAGACTTGGAATGACCCTTGAAGGGCAACGCTTACTCACACAGCGGGACACTCCAACTGCCTGGTCAAATAAGTTTCCAGAAGACACATTTGCTGATTGGGAAAAGCCAAGTCTAAGACAGAGGATAAAGCATATATCACAAATAATGGGGAAAGTACAATGAAGTCCCTAGGTTCTCATGCAAACCAACATCGTTACCTCTAGGCTGTTTAAAGTGACAATACTTTGAATTTATTCTGCATCTTCTCATCAGACTCTTATGGAAGAGTTTTGTGAGTCTAATAGGAAAAGCACCAATGAGGGATAAAACCGATAGAATTTAGTAGACAGTAAGACCCCCTGCACTAGGTTTTAACTGTCCTACAGTAGGGGAGAGAGGCTTTCTTAAATTGCCATTGTATTTTAGCAAAGTACAGTACTCAAAGTAGTAGAAGTGCAGATCTAGAGTTCAACATGACATTTTTCAAAGGGACTATCTAGAAGGGCAGTCTCAGATGATTCACCCAAGACTAAGAAAAAGCAGGTGTCCTGTAACTGTATAAACCAAAGCATATGTATCTGCTATCAGCTCCCACACTAGTTGCTACAACTGCTCCAAGGATTTAGGAAAAGTAAATAACTCAGCCCTATGCAAGAGTGTCATCCAGAATCAAGATGAAGCAAGAGCAAGTTTAGGTTCTACTTTGTACAAAAGCTTTGGGAAAACATCACGAAACTTGGGCTGATGATGTCAGAAGCAGCACTCTTCCACCTCCCTCCATCTACAGCCTGGCCCCCACACAAGCACCTTCCCCCTCTGCAGCACTCTGGAGCAGAGGAAGGCCTGAAAGTCTAAGGATCAGGCCGCATTTACCCAAAGAGGGGAGCCTTATAAAAACTGTGCCGCAGGGTTGTATTTATCCCGAGAGGAGAGTCTTATAAAGACTAGGCCGCAGGGCCAGATTGACATTGACAGAGGGGCGTCATTTACACCAGCGCCAGTCATTGGGTCGCGTGGGCCCTGACAAGCGGACTCACAGGGGACTCTAGAGAGAGGCACCGTCCAAGGAGGCCACGCCCCTCGACACCAAATAAAAATTTGAGCACCTGAAACAACTCTTTGCTTTCACCAAAAATAAGATATAGTTAACTTCCGAAGTAGTGAGTAGCAGCTTTTTTAGACCTCTCAGTATATTTCCCTTTCAGAAGGCTAAAGGAAAATATTTATATTTAATCCAGATCTTTTCAGATCCGTTTTAGACAAGCATTGTCATGATACTTTTATTCCTTTTGTATTTCCTGCTTACAAGTCCCAAGCTCGAACTAAAAGCTGAAACCGCCTCAAGATTAATTTACTTTTCTGCCACTCACCACCAGACAGCCATACACACATGCTGTACTCATTTCCACATGCACTGAATGACACTGCTCCTGGCCTCTTATTTGACCACAGTGCGGGAAACTTAAGCTCATCACTTGAGTGTTTGCAGCACACCATGGATTAGGATTTTTCTACACACAATACATCCCTCACAGGAGTCTTGGGCAATGCAGTGTGGTCTAGTCTTGAAGCAAAGTCACTCTACAGGTGTCTGATATGTGAGGGAGCCTGGCTGCTCCCCCGTTTGGGCTCCCCCGCAGCAGCTCAACTGAGCAGCGCAGAACTCGGCCGAGCGCCACAGCAGGAGGGGAAGGGGGACGGCACAGTGATGTATGCGACCCCGCCCCCGGCCGTGTACATCACTAGGGTTACCAGGTAGGGTAAAAAAAACGGACACATTTGATCGGAGCGGGAGCGGGGAGGAACCGGCCGGGAGAGGAGCAAGGCTGGCTGGGAGAAGGGGAGGGGGAAGCAGAGCTGTGGCGGGGGGGGGGGGGGTCAGAGGCAGCGTAGCTGGCCAGGGGAGAACGGGGGAGGTGCAGCCGGCGGGAAGCAAAGCTGGTCGGGGGTGGGGGTCAGAGGCCGCAGGGCTGGCCAGCGGGAAGCAAAGCTGGTCGGGGGCAGCGAGGCTGGCCGTGGGAGATCGGGAGGAGGAACCGGCTGGTGAGGGGTGGGGAGAGGGAATCGGTTGGCGGGGAGCTGGACTCACCCGGGCACTTGCAGATCCCAGGGTGCTGCCCGCCCCGCTCATGGTCCCAGTGAAGCAAGTCCAGCTGCAGCTCCAGCACACGCTGGAACAGCGCTCAGGAGCAGGGACGGAGCTTCCCCTGCTTCCCTAGAGGCTCCCAGCGCCAATCACGCCCTCCCTCCCAGCCACTCCCCCGCCCCGGCCAGGCTTCCATCTGGCACCCAGCCGGAGAACCAGAAAATACCGGACATTATACATGTCCGGTATTTTTCTGATTTTTTTTACTGGACAGAGGGCCCAAAAACCGGACTGTCCGGTAGAAAACCAGACACCTGGCAACCCTATACGTCACCGCCCCGCCTTCCTTCACCTCCAACCGTGGCGGTCGGCTAAGTTCTGCACCGCTCAGCCAGGCCGCCGCGGGGGAGCCCAAACGGCCACTTGCTCCCCCGTGGTGGCCCAGCTGAGCGGTGCAGATCTCAGCTGAGCACCACAGCGGGAGGCGAAGGGGGACAGAGCAGTGACATGCAGTGTGACAGCGGCTCCAGGCCCTGCCCCCTGGCAGTGAACACCACTGCCCCGCCCCCCTTGCTGAGCACCACGGCGGGAAGCGAAGAGTGGGGGGGCAATGACGTACACGCCCAGAGGGCGGGGCTTGGACAAGCGTGCATCCCCAATGGAGACAGAGGAGAGCGGAGAGAGAGTGAGAGGCAGGAGGGGGAGAAGAGAAAGAGAGAGTGAGAGGCAGGACGGGGAGGAGAGGAGGCAGTAGGAGGAGGAGGAGGAGGAGAGAGAGATGGAGCAAGAGACCGGAGGCTCAGGAGAGAAGATGGACATGGAGGAGAGACCTGAAAATTCCGTCTTATGATGGGCTAATTGGCTAGTTTTTAAAGAATAGTCCTCCAGTAAAAATAAATGCAGATCAAAGTTTTGTCAGTTTTCCAGGGGCTCTTCATTTACCATGGTCTGCAATGATGTAATACATACTAAAGATATCCATTAATTAGGACATGTATGAGTACATTTCTGAAAGCCCTGCCTATGCACCATCTAAGGCAGTTCAAGCTAAAAGATCCAGAAGTACTTTTTCAGGGAAAGATCACATCTGAACAGCACAGAGATGCCATGAGTTATCCCCTAGCAGACTGCTGTAAGAATATAGGGGGTGCGGAACCTGAAGGACTGAGAATAGCAAAAAGCTTTTTTTTTTGTTTGCTTGTTTCTTTTAAAGCCATTCAGGAAGAAATGTGTGGGCTGATTAACTACTGGAGATTGTAACTCCTGATTCATTTTAACACCTCCATATGGACTGGATCTTGTTAACATCAGCGCGTCCCAGGTTCATCCGGAGCAAAGGAGGGCAGCCACCCGCCACCATGCAGCCTGGCCAGCCGACTGCGGCTTTCTGCCTGCCAGAGCTAGAACTGGGGCCAGTGAGGCTGCCCACCAGAGAGAGCCTTACCATATCTGGCTCCAGCCAGAGCAAAGGGGCAGCTGCTCCCTTCACCAAGCAGGTGAAGCACTTTCCCCTCACTCCCTTAGCATTCAGGGAATGGGATGAAAAGCGAGCGGCATCCCAGAGCACATGGCTGCTCTCTTCTCTACGCGCCCAAAATGGCACCCTTAGTTGCCAGGGAAGAGCTGCGAGGACAAGTATATGAAAAAGGCTGTATCTGATCTCAGGAGGAAGGTCTGTCAAATCAAACATGGGAGCTGTGAGCTATCTACAACGGCAATAAAAAAAGCCCACACACCTCATTTGTAACCTTTAAAAGCAACAGGCTCACTGAGCCAAACATCATCTGCTAGATAATGATCTAATGAGAACCAGTCTCCCTCTCCCCCTCTCACTCTCTCTACGTGCATTCCTTTGATGTATGGGTGTAAGAGCTAGTGTGCTGTGATTTATTTCATAAACTGATAGAACACACAGGGCTGTGCAGTATATTCCATTCAAAGCTCAAACCCAACGCAGGTTCAAAGTTCAAACCTCACCTTGTCTGTCAGTTCCTGATCACGCAAGTTTGGCAAATGTGGGCCGAAGACGTTTCACAGCTAGGAAGGCAGAAAGCTTCCCTTCTCCCTGATGAGCCCTTAGAGAGTTCTGGAAAGGAAGGACTTAAGTGGGTTTTCTGGGAGGTAGGACTTAATTTAATGAGCAGGGGAATAGTTCACCTGCAATCTCACTGACCCAAAATTGCAAGGCTGTGCTTTTATAAACTGATCACTGCAGAAAGTAATGATGTAGGGATGGGTCACAAATAGGCTGGAATGTATTAAAGACAGGTCCTGAATCACAAAATTGGGATCCCATCATCCAACTTTTGGGCAGGTTCAGACCTGAGATTGTTCTTTCTGGAGATGGGGCAGCCATGCTGTTTGGAGCTGGATTTGAACTGCTTCCTTCTCTTCACCATGAAATGCAAACGCTGGTTAGATCGGTGTACATCCCTAAAGCGTACCCCTGTCCCCACCCTGTGCTGAATGGAATGAGACCTGAAGAGTATTACTCCTTCCCTCTATTCCCTCAGGGTATGTCTACACTACCCTCCTAGTTCGAACTAGGAGGGTAATGTAGGCATACCGCACTTGCAAATGAAGCCCGGGATTTGAATTTCCCGAGCTTCATTTGCATGAAGCTGGCCGGCGCCATTTTTAAATGCCGGCAGTTCGAAGCCTAATCCGAACTAGCTACTCCGTGCCGCGTGTAGCCGCGCGGCACAGGGTTCGAACTGCCGGCATTTAAAAATGGCGCCGGCCGGCTTCATGCAAATGAAGCCCGGGAAATTCAAATCCCGGGCTTCATTTGCAAGTGCGCTATGCCTACATTACCCTCCTAGTTCGAATTAGGAGGGTAGTGTAGACCTACCCTCAGTGCCTTTTGTGGCCCCAACCAGAGACGGAGAATCTCTTACGCCAGCCACTGTTCACACAGTGAGAAGACAATTCCTGGCCAGAGAGGAGAGAGAACAAATGGACACAAAGTAGGAGAAGAAGATACCATCATCTCACTGTTAAGTGCAACACGCAGAGATCACAACACAGCCAGCTGCTCCTGTCCTGGTGATCATGTTGCTCATTAACTACCATACTAGCGTCAGACCTACTCCGAATCCATAGAGCCAGCTGTTCCCTTTTGTCTGAAGTTTCCTCTTCCCAACACTGGTTGCCGTATGGCCATACTAGCGGTTAAGGAAGTGTCTGCATTTAGCTCCCCAGCCCCACTACCAAATTCAAACCCCACCACACCCCTTTTACACGTGAAACCACCATGAGCCACCTGTTTCCCTGCCCCTTGATCATTTAGTCTACCTAGAATCCCTCCTCTCTCCTGGCACGTGCAATGAGCGATTTCCAATACACATGCTCATTATGCTCCAGTGGAGCATACCATGAAGTAAACGTACACGGCATGTAGCAGGGACTGGCTGCATGTAGCAGTCCATGATGGGGAAGCAATTCTCAGCTTACAGAATCCACTCAGACACTGCCAGAAAATTCACATCAGATACCTGAGCAGATAATAAATAGGTCTGATCCAGTAATCCAAATGTGATCTGCGTCCCTGTTACCTCATCACACAATACAGCTGTACACTGGACGTAATTTTAATAACATAAGACCACAAAGAGCAATGGAGCACAATGACTAAAAGCAGACAAGAGAACATCGATTTTCAGATTGCATTCCGCTAGAACATCCATCAGCTGGTAGCTTATCAGAAAATATAAGCAACTCCAAGTGGAGCAACGCAGCTCATGGTACATGTTTCTAGGTGCTATCCTCACACAGAAAAGAATCTTTATTCAAATAAATACCAGCTTTTTGGGAATCAATACGTTCTTCATTACAGATTTATTAACCAATTTAGCCAGAACAAAGGGGGTCTGATGACGTTTACTTGGGTGTGACAGGAGATGGCACCTGCCTGGAAGGAGGGAGCTTATGTCTAACTACTTGCAGCATATTGAGAATGCTGCCCTGTTTTAAAGCCTTGACCAACATCCTTGTGTTGTGTAACAGACAAACTCTTGTCCATTTTCATCACTAAGGAAATGACCTCAGGCTTCTAACTCACCGTAAGGAGCAGGTGCTTCCTCATTTGCAGTGGTCACAAAAACCTTAGGGCAGGGGTCTCAAACTCATCCACACAATCCAGGCTGGAAGTCCCTACGGACGCGAGGGGAGGGTGTGTCCACTTTTGTGCCCCAAGCCAGGCCCCTTTCTGCCCCAACCACGCCTTCGCCCCTCCCCCATGTACTCCTGTGACGGGGAGAGCGTGCCCCGGACTGAAGGCGGGGGCCTAAGAGTCTGTGGGTGGAGGAAGTCCCGCCCCTTTTCCCAGTCTGGGCATGCTCCAAATGCTGGAGCAGTATAAGAGGCAGCAGAACAGCTCAGTCGGGGTGGACTGCCAGAGGGGAAGGACAAAGCTCCTGAGTCGCCCCTACAGCAGTACCCCGAGCCATCCCAGGAGCAGCGACCCCCGACAGCAGCTACTTCAGCCGCAGCCCCAGCGACAGCCCCAAGCAGGGAGGCCAGCCACAAGGGCCGATCATGCTGAGCAACACCCCGAGGAGCTGAGTGGTGCCAGGTATGGTAGGAAGTGGCCCAGGGTGGAGGATTGTCCTCCGGGAGCTCAGCGTGTTCCAGCCGCATTCCCACTGAGCAGGCAGTGAAATCCCCCACTGCCAACAGGACCCTGGGCTGGGACCCGCTGGAGCAGGAGGGCCTGGGTTCTCCTCCCTCCCCACCTCACAACGACCCTGCTCCCTAGCAGTGTGGGGAGACTTACCTTGGGACTAGGTCTACAGGGCTCTATTTACCTTGGTTAGAGAGAACTGTACTTTGGGACTAGGTCCTATGGGCCGCATTTGCCCAGCAAAAAAGGGATACTGACCCCGACTTTGGACATCCTGATCACCGAGGGGTCAGGGCCGCCCCCCGCACTCACTGGGTACAGACACACACATCCCAGGCCTAAGGGACTCCCAGGCCAGACTGTGAAAGTGCTCAGGCTGTAGATGGCTTGTGGGCTAGGAGACCCCTGCTTTTGGCCATTGTCTTGAGACCGCGAGCTCATCTTCAGCTTCAACTGACATTTTGAAGTTCAAGAGAATCACGTGAGCTCCCCAGATCAGATCCTCAAAATAAAACTAGATTCTGCTCTTGTTTTCCATGGGTGGAAACCCAGAGTAACTTCACTGATGTAAATAGAGTTACTTCACTTTCACAGCAAGGAAATGGAGAGCATACCCTGGCTCTTGGTACTTGGTCCACAATAGCTTTATTCAATTTATGTAATGAATCTGGGCTTCCTTTGAGAAACTCTGACATCTTAGCAAATAGGTGAGCATATGTACCAAGCACATTGACTTGACTACATTGGAAGAAGCTAGCCCTCTTCCTGGAATAGAGAGGTTAAAGACAGGCCAGAACCCCCAAACTGAAAACCCCGGAATTCAGAGATCATTCAATTCCCATGCTCTTCAAGAAGCCAGTTGGAGCAGAAGATGTTTCTTAGTGTCTGGTATCAAAAAATTGAACACCAGACACTAAGAAACGGCACACATCCCCAAATGTGCACCTAAACCGAAGTTATAGTACAGCAAGAACTAGCATCCTGTATCTAACACTGCCCCAAGCCATAAAATTTGGGACCCAGTGTTGGGACTTTCTCTTGGTAGTTAAAATGGGAGCCTGTGAGGACAGAAAAGGAGACATTAGAATGACACACCAGCCAGCTGGTGGCCACACACATGGGGCTCTGCTTCACATACTGGGTGGCCTTTATGGCTGCTAACTTTCCTTGCACTATACTGAAGTTGAAATTCCAGCTTTGCTGCCTACTTACAGACTTGAGGAGCTCATACAAGCACCTGCTTCTGTCTAACCTAGACAGGAGCTGTGCTAAGCTCTTCTCAGCTGAAAGCCATCCCTCACATCTCTTCCTGGCCACCTTTCTGAGTCAATCAAGGCAGAAGGTAACTGGCTGCAACAGGTCTCTCCCTCCAAGAATCTTACAGTATTTGGGCCCATTCTGCTCCCTTTAAAGTTAATGGGGAAACTTTTATTGAGTTCAACAGGAGCAGGGTCATAAGGTAGACGACAATACAGTGCAGCTGGTCTGTGCAACAATGATGGCATAGTGCCGATATCACATTTGTCCCATCCCCCAAGCACCAATTATAATTTTAGAAGCTGCTCCAATACCATTCTCTGCCATTTCCCTTGGCCTTAGAATCTAAGGAAAGTTAGGGTTTGTTCATTTGCAAATAATCACATATATCGGGTTTAAACAAAAAAAAAAATCAATGAGTGCTGGATTGCTGTATGTTTCCCCCTGCCTGTCATGCGCAAATGGTTCATACCTTGGAATGCATTGCAAGCACAAAACTTTTGCAAGGACCAGGACCTCTAACAAAGCAAAATAAGTGATAGGGCTTGATTCACCACTTAATTAATTTTGAATTACACTGGTGTAAAACTAGAAAACAGGGCTGTAAAATACCCCTTAAGTGGCTCAATCTATTTAACTTATTAAAACGGAAGGTTAAGATCACGGTCTATACATTGCCAGCATGGAGGGAGAGATGAGATATTCAAAGGCTCTTCTATCTTGTTCCACCTCTGTCTGCCAGATTAAATGGCTAGAAGATGAAATTAGACAAACTGAAAATAAGATGCAAATTTTTGGAAGAGGATAGTCACTGTAACAGTTTTGCAAGGGATGTGGTAGATCCTCTGGGTGTGTCTAGACTACATGGCTCCGTCGATGAAGCCATGTAGATGAGTGTACTAGACATAGCAAAATGAAGCAGCGATTTAAATAATCGCCACTTCATTTACATCAAAATGGCCACCGCGCTATGCCGATCAACTGATTGTCGACACAGCGCGGTAGTTTTAGACGGGGATCAGCCAACCACAGAACTCTTTGTTGTCAGATCCTGTAAACCTCGTTTCCTGTAAGCGCGACAGCCATTTTGATGTAAATGAAGTGGCGTTTATTTAAATCGCCGCTTCATTTTGCTATGTCTAGTAAAATCATCTACATGGTTCCGTCAACGGAGCCATGTAGTCTAGACACACCCCTCAGTCATTTGCATTCTTAACAACAGAGATTCAATGTCTTTCTAAAAGGTATGCTGAGTCTAGTTCAGACACACATTACTGAATTTGATTGAGGAATTACTGGGCAAAATTCTACGATCTGTGTTATGTAGAAGGTCAGACTAGATAATCATAATGGTCCCCTCTTGCCTTAAAAGTCTATGAATTAAATAAATGGAATTATACTTGCATAGAACTGGAACACTGCATTAGTGAATCAGACCCATCTCTTCGCAGTGATAATTCAGAGAATAGAAAATACATACTTTAAGATAAAAATCTTTGCGTATTTTACAAGAAAGGCACAATAAGATTTTATCGTTATACATTTGAGAAAATATTTGTTAGTTTTTCTTTATAATACTATTCCCTTTAAAATGTTTTCTGGGAGATGTGGGCTTTATCTGCCTCCAATTTTATTTACATTCAGGAGTTTTCAAAATAATCAAACATGGAAAACAAAAGCAACTTTCTCTTTTCCTCACCTTGAAATTTTTTATCTTCCAAGAAGTGAAATTCTCTCTTTTTGGAAATGCCCCATTCGCAGAAGGCTTGGGAATTCCAATCAAATTAGCATGTGCACCATGGATTATCATACTCCTAAAAATGACCATCTTCTCTTTGCAGGCTGGATCCAATAAAACACCAATGGAAAAATTCCCATTCACTTCAGTGGACAGCGGATCGGGTCCTAAATTATTACCAAATATGGATAAACAGAGTATTTCAAATAACATCTACTGTAGTTATATCTTGGCCTGAAGTTAGCGATGCTGAAAGCTGTATCAAAAAGCCAGAATTGAAGTTGTCTAAAATCGCAGGCAATATTTATTTAAGTAACATGAAACACCCAAACGTTCTCAGATTATTAACATCTTCCTTTTACTAGTTATTCTATAGACTGTCCATTCCCCTACCCTATTTGTCAGATTCTTTTTGCTAGACTATGGGAATAGCGTTTAAAAAAAAAATCACAAAAGACAAATCACTGTGAACTACTGGTGTTCATACTGTTAAATTTCTTTAAATAAAAAAAAAACCCACACCTTACAAGCAAGGAGGGGAGAGGAAGTCTTAATAGCAGAGATTCAAACTATTCTCTGTAACTTACTAAGTAAATTCCACAAGCACCCTAACATTTTCTTTGCAAGAACTGTCAGGGGACTCTCGGAAGGTTCTTGGGATGCACCAGACACGTTAAACCTCACCACCAGTAGTTTTGGAATATTGATCGGTTTCTTGTCAAAAAATTCCTTCTATTTTTTCTTTTCACATCTCACACAGACAAGTACAGAAACCATTTTTCCCCCAAAGGAAATCCACGGTAAGCATTGTAAGATCAAACTATAACTTAAAGTAACAGAAATATATGAAAACCAGCAGAAAACAGAGTTTAAAAAAATAGACCTAGGATTACAAAACAGTTAGTTTTAGATGCAAAGGAACTGATGCACATAGAGCTGGAGATAGAAAGTATTAACCTTCTCTAAGAGAATTTTTAACATCAAATTAGGTACCATTTAGCCAATTCTACAGCTCCACTTTATCACAACTACTACTCCGTTTTCCTCCTATCTTTTGTCTTTAAATTATCCTGCAAGCTAGTCCATGCAGTCAGAGCCCCAATGACTCCAATGGTGCACCGGGTTCATCTAAGTGGATTAGTTCACAAGATCAAGGCCTTAGATGGTGAACTTCTCACGGGTGGAACTGTCTCCTACTGTGACCTGATCTACATTACAGAGTTAGTCAATGTAAGATGCCTTGCACTGATCTAGCTCTGGCAGTGTCTACACTAAAAGGTTGCTCCTGCCACTGTAACTCGCCCAGTACACTGACCTAATGATTATACCCCCCCACGAGAGGCAAAGAGCTTAGGTCAATGTAGTTAGGTCAATGCAGAGTTAGAGTAGTCACTGTGTTACTTATGTTGACCTTAGTGGCCTCCAGAAGGTGTCCCACAATTCCTCATCATGATCACTCTAGTTACCATTTTGAACTCCACTGCCCAGTGCACAGGCACACAGTTACACATTCTCCCCTTTTTAAAGCCCCACAGACTTTTGAAATTCCCTTTCCACTTTGCTTGGCATGGAGAGCTCACCAAGCAACTGCCCATGCCAACTCCACGCTGTAGACATGCTCCTGCCTCTCCTGAGCACAGCTCTGATCCAGCTGCAGAAACATCAATATCTACGAACAGGTTGCTCAGGGTATGGTGGAAAAGAGCTACAAGAGGAACATGCAGCAGCGCCACGTGAAAATCAAGGAGCTGTGGCAGGCACACTAGAAGGCAAAGGAGGATAATAGTTGCTCCAGTGAGGCGCTGCAGACATGCCACTTTTACCAAGAGCTGCATGCCTTCCTTGGTGGAGAACCCTCCCCTCTTCCAAGAGCTCTGTGGATACTTTGGGGAAGCTGCAGTCATACCCCTTGAAATGAACAATTAGGAGAAGAGGAAAGAGGAGTGTGGGAAACAAGTGACAGGGGTTAAGTTCCCTCTAAGATGCGCAGCTGCATGACTGCTCAGGTATTTTCTGAGCCAGCACAGAGGTTCAGAGCTCCCATGCAGGCAGGGAGCTCAGCTGACCAGCAGGGGAGAGGGGCATCTAGCTAAGCAGCAGCTAAAGGGAGCTGCCACATGCTAAACTGAAGCGCTTCCAGAGCAGATAAACAGGTGAGATAAGGCAGGAATAAGTGGCTGGGTGAAGTCAGAGGGGAGTTGAGTTTGAAGAGTCCTCTGCGCCCAGGAGAGCTAGAAAGATAGTCAGAGAGCTAGAGAGACAGACAGACAGACAAACAAAGGCAGAAACCAAGCAGTCTCTTCAACCTTCCTGGGCTGGGAAGAGGGAGATAAAGGGCTGACTGCATGAGGTAGATGGGGGGGAAAGAGTGGATGGGCAGGTGCTGGCATCTGTGCAGTGAGGTGAAGGCAGAGGATAATTTGTTTGGAGTGTCCGGACTCACTTACTGCAGTCCTGTCTGGCTGGGTTGGAGGAAAGCAAGCTGCATGGGGTGTGTGCACACCAGGAGGACATATGCATGATTACATTTCAAACAAAGTTTACATAGGTGTTAATGGCTTAAGATAAGAATGAAAAAGATTCTTTTAACAGATTTTTTTTTTGGAATGTCACATATCTAAAACCCTGAACTTATTTTTTTTTTTAAATCCTGTGTTAATTAATACATGGTAAATTGTATTGCTGTAAGGCCAGATCTTTGCTTTGTGATAGAGCTCTGGTTCTAATGAGTCAGAAGTAGCAAGTAGTAGGTATGCAAGTATGATGCTACTTTTGCAGGATGAAATCTTATTTGCGAGCTCTCTGAAACATGAATCTGTCTACAAACCCTGAAACCATGTGTTAATTTGTTCTGGGGCTTTTACTCTTTGAGTTGGTGACACACACAAGGTGAAAGTTTCAAACCAGGAGAACTTATCTGTTTTTCCTAAACATTCTCCAGAAACACTGTATAAGCGTTAGTGAATGCCTTTTACTCTCCTTTCCAGTGTCAGTAAATATTGTATTAGTCATGTGCGCCTTGCAAATACTATTTCTAGTTGACTCAGATTTGTTTAGCATCTTAAAGCTGAGCTATGTGTGGATAATATGCATTTTGCTGTGTTGACTAGCTTGAGTTGTTAGAAATGATGAGGATACATGTACTCCAAGGGTAGTGTTAATTTTCTTTATTTGATTTCATATTAAATATCATAAGCATTACTCCTTGTTAACTATTCCTTGTTTTAATATATTCTCTTCCACATATATGGACTGTTTTGTTTTATATAATGTTTTTGTTTGTATTCATGGTGCACATCCACACATTGGTGTTGCACATAAGAAATTTCAACCCATCCAAAAGAAAATTCAACATGCCCAAGGATAGAAAATGTTAGAGGGAACACTAACCAGGGGTTCAATGACACAGCGAGCCAAGGACTGTTTTTGACTCCAGAGCATTTGAGCCATTCCCTACAGTCCACCCTGGGTGCGGCTGGTGCAGGGGAAGGAACCTCTGGTACGTATACAGTTAGTTTTGATATTGCAGGGACAGAGCTGTTCATTTACTCCTTTTTAATCATGTTAGAAGAGATAGTGAAATAAGCCGTAGAGGTAGAGTCACTATTTCTTCTCATTCCCCAGCACAGTTAGGATGTCACGGGATGCCCCATGAATCCTCCATAGACATTTTGAGGGAACTTTCCTGGAGCTAATTTGCAATCTTCTGCTGATGGTTTCTGGGGAGAGCAACCTTATTTCTTCCTCCGCAATAGGACACTTCCCACCCCCCTCAGCGATTACTTCAGCAGGTACCACTGCAGCACACAAGCTAACAGCATATGGACCTGGCCTGCAGCCAGATGTGTACAGGAACGCTTCTCTTTCAGCCTCACAAAGTGCAGATGGAGTCCATGCATCTGACAAAGTGTTTTTTACCCACAAAAACTAATGCCCAAATAAATCTATTAGTCTTTAAGGTGCAACCGGATTCCTCGTTGTTTAAACTCTTTCCCAGAGCCCTGTCAACTGTTCATCTCTTTCAAAAGCACTTCATGAAGGAGATAAACATTATCCCCACTTTACAGATGGGAAAACTGAGGCACAGAGCAACTTGCACAAATTGACCCAGAAAGCCAAGAGTAGAGAATATAACCCAGATCTCCTAAGTCCTAGCCCAATGTTTGATCCACTAGGCCATGACCATGTCCCAAGATATTGTTTCCACTCAGCCCCTTGTTAGACAGAAGAATCATCCTTGTATTACTTCACTTAAATGTACTGGGTTCATTTGAAAGGCAGCATGGATAGGAATGTCTCCCTCAAGGAGACAGCATAAATCTGTGCAAAATACATTAATGCATACAGATTTCTACAATATCCTGCACATGTTGTGCCACAGAGAAAGCTTCGGGGTTCTATCTGCCTCTGTTACATTGCTGAAATGGCAAAGAAAATCATTGGGAGCAAGGAATTGATTCTCAAAGGTCTCCTCTGTTCCAGTTCTGGTCATACCTATAAGTGTGACTCCAGTAATATATCGCTGCTAGTTTTATCCTGTGCCAGCTCTGGGAAAGACAAATCATTGTTCACAGATTCTCTAAGGAGTATTGTTACCATTGGTCTGATATTACTCATAGTGCCAGAGTTCAGTCTGAGCTACAGAGTTTAGAGCCAAACCGCTGAAAGTGATGAGTTTTGGATCAGCTCATTATGGAGCTAGGATCCAGATGGCAAGTCAGATCTATGGTTTTAAGGCCCAACTCTGGAAGCCATCATTTCAGTTTAACTTCTATCATCCTCTGGCAAATTTGCCCATTAAACCCCCAAAATCATGAACAGTAGGAGCCCAATTCTGACCTCACTTATCGTGGTATGAGCTGGGAATAACTCTGCTGAAGCCAATAGAATTCTACCGGTAAAACTGGTGCACGCAAGATCAGAATTCGATCCATACTTTAAGACAGTTCCCCCAAAAGCCTCAGAGTGACATGAGACAAGAGAACATGAACACATCCCATAGATCAGATGTGGGGAACTTTTTGGGGGTCAGAGGCTACTGACCCACAGAAAAAAAACCAGTTGGATGCTGCATACAAGTGAGAAGCAAAAAAAAAAAAAACATAAACCCTCACTGAGGTGGCCCCTGAGAAAGACTCTTCTCATATTCCTCACACACCCCCTAGGGGGACCCATGCTAGTAGATCTTGTGTGCTCCAGCCGCATGGTGGGGGAAGAAGGGATGGAGCACCAGCACGGGCTCCCCAATGCTAGGAGGGGGGCTCTGAGCCTCGGGGACCAAACCCAAGCAAACCAGGGGCCACACCAAACCCTCCCGAACCTGAGTTTCCCCATCCATGCAATAAAGTACCAGATATCCCAGAGAAGCCACCAAGACACAAGGCCAGATCCTCAGCTGATGTAACTCAGCATATTGTCACTGATGTCAGTGGAGCTATACAAATTTACACCAGCTAAGGTTCTGGTCCACATTTTTTTCCCCCCAAGTAACAGAGTTAGAACAAGGGTCAAAACAGGAATCCAGGAAAGTCTTATGAAGAACATGGGGAATCATCTTCAAATGGGTCTGTATCTTGTGGAGATCAGTACTAGAGGCTGACACCAGCTAATATTTTTAATCCACGATCTGGATGTAAATATAAAATTACTGCTGATAAAATGTATGGGTGACACACAGATTGGCAGAGCGGTAAATAATACCAGGCTAGGGCAGGCACAAAGCCATCTGAATCGCTTGATAAACGGGGCCCATTCAGGCACCAATGCATTGTAATACTGCCAAATGTAAGATCATGCCTCTAGAAATAAAGAATGCAGGCCAAAGCTACAGTGTGAAGGACTATAAATCAGCGGTTCCCAACCTTTTCTAGATGGGGACCCATTTTGACAATTCAGGAAGACTTGGTGACCCAGGGCAATTGAAAAAATGTGTGAATGGCTCCTTAAGAGCCACCAGGGGAAGACACGTGGGGACCCTTTTGAAGTGTAATGGCAACCCATAGGTTGGGAAACCCTGGACTATATACTGGAAAGAGGTGCCTCTGATTTTGGGTTCATAGTGCACAAGCAACTTAACATGAGCTCTCAGAGCATTATACAAGGGGCCAGTGTGATCCTTGGACATACACACAGTGAACATGAGTATGGGAGGTGATTTTACCTGTGTATATGGCTGTGGTGAGCCTAATACTAGAATATCGTGCCACATTCCGGTATCCACATTTTGAGAAAATCTTGAAAAACTGGAGAGGGCAGAAAAGAGCCACAAAGAGTTATGAGGACTAGAGAAATGCCTTATAAAGAGAAAAAATAAAGTGCCCAAGCTGTTTATTTTATGAAAAAGATGATTGAGATGTGACTAGATTACAGTGTATGAGTACCTTCATGGGGAGAAAATAATGGGTACTAAAGGGCTCTTAATTCTAAAGAACAATGGGTGGAAGCTAAAGCCAGACAAATTCAAATTAGAAATGTGGGTAAGTGCAAAGTAAGGCACATTGGTAACATAATCCCAACTATACATACAAAATGACGGGGTCTAAATGAGCTGTTACCACTCAAGAAAGAATTCTTGGAGCCGTGAATAGGTCTCTGAAAACATCTGCTCCATGTGCAGCAGCAGTCAAAGCTAAAAGACAGTTAGGAACCGCTAAGACAGGGACAGATAAGACAGAAAATATAATACTGCTATATAAATCCATATTGAATGTGGCATGTAGTTCCAATCACCTCACCTCAAAAGAGATATTAGAACTGGAGAAGTTCAGAGAAGGGCAACACAAAATGATTACGAGTATGGAAAGATTCCATCTGAGGAAAGGTTAAAAAGACCAGGACTTGTCAACTTTGAAACAAGAAGGCCGTGTCCAGACTCAGGGGTTTTTTCGGGAAAAGTAGCCTTTTCCCGAAAAAACTTCCCCTGCGTCCAGACTCAAGCCGCGTTCTTTCGAAATTATTTCGAAAGAACGCGGCTTTTCTTTCGATGGCGGTAAACCTCGTTTCACGAGGAAGAACGCCTTCTTTCGAAAGTTCCTCTTTCAAAAGAAGGCGTTCTACAATGTAAAGAGGCCGTCTTCGAAAGAGAGCATCCAGACTCGCTGGGTGCTCTCTTTCGAAAAAGCGGATTTCCTCTATCGAAAGATCCGCCTGCTGTCTAGACGCGATCTTTCGAAAGAGGCTCTTTCGAAAGATGCTTTCGAAAGAGCCTCTTTCGAAAGAAGCCTGCAGTCTAGACATAGCCGAAGAGTACAGGAGGATACAATAGAGGTCTGCAATACTATGAATGATGTGTAAGTGAATAAGGAAGTGTTTTTTACCTCTTCACATAATGGAAGAGAAAGAGATCACCAAGTGAAATTAAGAGATAGCAGGTTTCTTCACAACATACAGTCAACATGTGGAACTGGTTGCCAGGGGATGTTGTGAAGGCCAAAAATATAACTGGGTTGGAAAAAAAAGTATAAGTAATGTAGGATAGGTCCATCAATGGTTATTAGCCAAAGTGATCATGCAACCTCATGATCTGGGTTATCCTTAAACCCCTGAATCTGGGTTGTCTTTAAACCCCTGAATGACCTAAGCAAAAGAAACAAGACAAGAACATACAACACGCCTGATTTGTGTTTCTGTTCTACGATGATTAGAAACAACTGTTCACTATTTTTACTATGGAATCTGAAATAAAAACCCTACATAAATAAATTAAAATAATGTGAAGATATATGTGTGTATGTGTGTGCGCGCGCGCACACGCGCGCACATAAATACATATACAATGGGACGGCTCACTCAGTAGTTGCCCTGTTCTATTCATATACTCTGAAGCATGTCATCAGCCAACTGTGAGAAGACAGGTTATTAGGCTAGATGGACCACTGGTCTGACCCACTATGGCTGTTCTTAAGTTCTTGTGAAAAAGGTGCACTTTTTAATAGCCAAGGTGATTAAGATTAGAACAGACTACCAAGGAAAGCGGTGTATTCTGCATCTGTTGAAGTCTTCAGAGCAATGCAGGAGGCCTTTCATGAAGGTATGCTTTAATCAGACAAGTTACTAGACTTGATACAGGACTAACAACGTGAAATTTAAAGGGTTGTGATGCATGAGAGAATCTATAGATCCCTTCTGGCAGAAGCTTATCAGATAGTCCACTAGCAATGCAACTATTCAGTTAGTTAATTAATCTAACTTTAACATCCCTACTGCATGCTAAGTGCTTCTGACAGTGTGGATGTCTTTCACTGCTGAAGAATGTAGTCTTTGGGGGGGGATGTACTGTGACCCTGTGACCCCTTCGAGCCTACATAATCATGTCAAAAAGTGTCATGTCATGTCTCGATTGAACGCTTGTCACACCAAATCACAAATCACGCTGAAATACATATAACGTGTAAGGAATTTTGTACTTGACCTGAAAATTAGACTCTTAAAGGACTGGTCATCAGAAGGTGATGAATCTGTTTCTTTCAAGCAGCAGGACACTTATCTACCTGTCTGTACTGTAAATTGAATACAGTATTGTAAACTCCACCATGCTTATTTACTGTCTGAACAAAATGCTAATCAAGTGACTAGGCAGTGTCCAGGGGAGATTCTATACAGGAAATAAGAAGCAGTAGGGGAAGCGGGGTTACCCCGTTTACAAAGGAAGAAAATGGATGATTGGAACTACAGTTGGGAATGCGGCGGTACACCCACGTATGCTTTACCTAGGACTGGCTTCTATTATGAAGAGAAGATTGCAGCTGGTCTGGCTGTGTAACACTGAAAGACATTTTACGAGACAGAAAAACATCTTGTTAGTTAAGCTGAGGCTCGAGAAAAGCTGTTATAATTTTGCTTTATATGTAAAAGCCCATTAATTCAAAAGTCCATTAATGCTACTTTGTGCTCCTCAAATTTGTGTTCTTTGGTTTACCATGAAAGCTAGTGCATGCTTATTTTACAATCTCTGAGCTGTGAGGTACAGCGATCCTGGTAAGCTGGTGTGCAGTATTTCTTTGCGAGTCAAGTCTATGGCTAACGCATGTTCAGCAGAAGAAGAGATGAACACTCCAAGGGATGCTTACAGGGATAGGGGTGTGCTAGAGATGAAAAATCCTGTTTAAATTGGTTAACCAGTTACACGTAGGCTACGTCTACACTGGCATGAATTTCTGAAAATGCTTTTAACGGAAAAGTTTTCCGTTAAAAGCATTTTCAGAAAAGTGCGTCTAGATTGGCAGGATGCTTTTCCGCAAAAGCACTTTTTGCGGAAAAGCGTCCGTGGCCAATCTAGACGCAGTTTTCCGCAAAAAAGCCCCGATCGCCTTTTTCACGATCGGGGCTTTTTTGCGGAAAAGAGTACTATGCTGTCTACACTGGCCCTTTTGCGCAAAAGTCTTTCGGAAAAAGACTTTTGCCCAAATGGGAGCAGCATAGTTTTTCCGGAAAAGCACTGATGATTTTACATGAGATCGTCAGTGCTTTTCCGGAAATTCAAGCGGCCAGTGTAGACAGCTGGCAAGTTTTTCCGCAAAAGCAGATGATTTTGTGGAAAAACTTGCCAGTCTAGACACAGCCGTATTGTTTAATATGTTAACGGATTAAAGGCGGTGCAGGGGCTGCTCCGGGCCCACCACAGACAGGGGCGGTTAACCGGTTAAAGGGTTGGGGGGCACCCAGGCCCGCCACAGACAGGGGCTGCTCCGGACAATTTGGAAGGTGGGGAGCTGCTCCAGCTCCCACTGCTTAACCAGTTAACTGATTAACTTTGCACATCCCTAGCATGTGCCTACTACTAATCTGCAGAGGGACAGAAAGGCCTGCATGGATTCAATGGAGAGCACTGGTGCTGCCCATAGCTGGTGGAGCCAGGGAACTGACCCACTACAAATTATTTCACTTTTTGTTATTTTAATTGTTAAATTTCCTTGTGTCTCACACATCATTTAGGGTTAGCTGCCGCAACACACTGAGTAGTGCCAACGGGAATAAGTGGGAAAACGTGCAAGTGGGATATTACACAATGTGAGTGAAGGTGTCAGAATTTGGCTCGTAGATTTGGTCTGAAGAGACACAGGGCAGCCACCGCTCCCAGATGCTTCGGCTGCAGCTCTGAAGCTTCAACACCTCTAGAAAAAACAAAACAGGCCTTGTGGCCAAGTTGACTCTATACTGTTGAATACTGTAACAAAGAATATAAAGAACATGCATCTGACGAAGTGGGTCTTTGCCCACGAAAGCTGATGCTCCAACACTTCGGTTAGTCTATAAGGTGCCACAGGACTTCTCGCCGCTTTTGCAGATTCAGACTAACACAGCTACCTCTCTGATACTCGAATACAAAGGAATGCGTGCGTATATATTGGACTCTTCCATATACACTTAAAATACATGTTTATCTGATACTTACTGCAGCTGGTCTGCCCGTGAAACACTCATCAAGATACATCAGCAGATAGGAGTGCAGTGCAGAACAGTGATGTTCTCACAATGGATCCATGCATGTGAGCAAAGTTACCCAAAAACTTAAAACATTTTCAGGATCAAGGCCATATTCCCAACTAGACAGACCAGGCTCAGTGCCTTCAATGGCAGCCAGTCCACTGTATGACTAAACAGGCGCTCTATTTTTGAAGAAGGGGATCACTGTTCATCGGGACTGCTCCTTCCCGGGCCACATAAATGGGGCTGCAATCTTCTTCCTATCTATTCTAGAAATGTATGTGTCTGTCTGTCCATCTGAGAGTCCAAGAACATCTCTTAAACGGTAAACACTAGGACTACCGAGTTTGGTATGCAGCTTCCTCTCTTATAAAGGTTTGTTTATGCCAAGACAATGGGATGTGTCCGGAATTCGATTGTTTCTCAAAAAATGGAAAGAGAGGAGTCAGGCAGGAGAGAGTTTATACTGTAGAATGACCAGAAGGGGGCAGCAAGAGGCCAGAGATGGGGACAGCTATAACACCATCGGGACAGTAATGGTTAGGGTTGGAGAAAGGGACAGCTATCTTCTGCTATACTGTATATTTCAGAGAGTTTGTCTGTTTGTTTGTCTGTCCATCTGGGAGTATGTGTCTGTCCCCCAGCTGGGGAACATGTACCCATCCCCCAGCTGTGCCCACTGCAGCAGCCATGGACAGGAGTTTCTCACCTGGCCCCAAGCTGCTGCGGTGAGAGAGGGCAGCCTGTCCCTGGGGCAGCCCGCATCCTGAACCCCTCATCCCCAGCTCCACCCCATGCAATGATTTAAATTAAGAAAAACAAAAAACTTTTTGAGTTAAGGACCTGGGCAATGCTGGATAAATCTTCGAGTAGAGACATAAAGTAGCAACTGTTTAATTTAGTAGGACCTATTGAAAATGAAACCCAGACACTATTAATAAAGATTGCATTGTATCATTTTTCTACATGCATTTTTCTCATTCTAACATCCTTGAATGTTAGAATGAGGCAGGGACATATAATAGCAAGTGTTTTAAATATGCAGTCTCTCATTGGATGTTGAATAATACACCTGCATGAACTTGTCAATGTTACAATAACTTTGTACTTGGCACTGCCACCTGCTGATCTCCATGTGCTTTTACAAATAATGAATAGTCTCACCAAATCGTTGTGAAACAGGTAAGTATTCTAACAAATATGGTCCATTAGAGACATGTGGATTCTGTGGGAGAGACATGCCATAACCATATGGAATTTCATGACAGAAGCTGGAACAAAAGTCAGAGCTCCCTGCTTCAAACCCACAGCACTCCTGTCTAAGGATGTTAAGTATTGGGTTAATTGACTAATCAAATAGTCGATGCATTAAAATGCCATGAGGAACCCGAAGCCAGGCTATAATATATAACAGAGGCAGCAAGGGGGGGGCGAGGGAGCGACTAGTTGACTACCCTGTCGACTATCCGATAAGCAAATGCTTATCGGATAGTCGTCTAGTCCTTCACATCCCTACTCTTTTCATCTGAGATAAGAGAGGAACCCAGAGATGCTATTACAAGTTGAATCTCTCTAATCCAGCACCCTTGGGACCTGACCGGTGCCAAACCATGGGAGATCAATATTGTCCAGCAGATTTACCAACATTTCTGTTGCTTTCTGGGCTCTTAGAAGACATTTAGGGGTAGATTAGAGCTAAACAGCACAGAACACTGAGAGCCAGGACTGGCACCTGTAAACAAACTTTCTAGGACTGCCAGAAACTTGGCCACACTCATGACAAGTGGACATCCAGCTAGCTAAAATCATGCCGGACCACGGATGTTGCCAGGCCAGAGAGTGCTGGGCTAGAGAGGGTCAACCTGAAGCATAAAAGGGTAAGCCGTGGAAAAAAAGTTCGAATAAAAAAATGCAAGATCTTGTAGACAGAATTCCCAATTACTTTTATACATTTTCCACAACATAATCATAGGTGTAATTTTTTCTCTTCATAAAAACATTTGCATATGTCTTTCTTCAAATGCAAAGATGTATTCCATAAAGATCGGGGATACTTGTAGAAATATGCTTTGGCATGAGAATTCACACTACCACTGACAAAGTCAAGCTCTCTTCTTGTTTAGCAAATTCTTTAGCAGCAGCAATCACACCATGTGACTTACGTGCACTCTATCATTTGTCACCTAACCAAATTTTATGACTTCTCAACATTGCAATTAACATTTCACAAGACACCCAGGCAGACGTCTGTTTGAACAAAGAACAAAATCATGAAGATTGAAATCCGCGTGTGGTAATTTACACACAGAAAACATGTCTAAACTAGATATGCTACTTGCTACCTATAGCTGTCCAGCTTTAGGTAGCAGTCCAGAGCCTATGACACACAGGGAAAAAGTTGGTCCAGTAGGGGGCAGTGGTACACGGACACATGGCCAGTTCATTACATTCTATTCTTGTCCTAGATGGTCATCTTCTCCCCTGAATTCTGAAGCAAAATACATGGAGTGACAGGATATCAAACCTTGACAGCAGTTCACTCTTTCCATGGCTCCTACTTACATCACAGACCTAAAGCTTATTGTAGATTCACACTTATATGCGAAAGACCAAGCCACCCCAGAATGCTTCAGGTATTACTTATTCACCTGCAAACTTCTATTTTTGTTTAATCCAGGAAATCACGGTTAAAAAACTCAAAATAATTCTTTCCCAATCTGTTTAAAAAAAAAAAAAAAAAAAAAGCAAGCCTTGATCCGAGGATGATGAGGTGCCAACTGTCAGCATGGAGCACATTTTTACAGCCAGCTTCTAAACCCCTACATAAAGAGAAGGGCTTAGTGGAAATAATGACAGAAGTTTAACTACCACGGGCCAAAGTTAGCCTTGTGTAAGGGCAGGCAACTCCATTGATGATAATGGACTTACATCAGGGCTAGATTTGGCCCCATGCCTGTAGCTGGCATGGCTAAAATATGCAGCCATAATACTTAAGAAATGAAAGAGGAAGGTCTCTGGGGAACATGGTTCTTGATTCTCGTATCTCTTGGGCTTCCTGCTTCAGCAAGATGGATTGCATCACACACCTCATGAATTCCCACCTGCAGATTCACCCATGATCAGCTCTAAAAGAAAACAGTGCCACTTTTCCACAGGACAGTGATTTCGTGTTACACTTCTGCTAATAACTTGCAAAGCACCAGAGACAATAATGGGGCCCTCATTGGCAGAAACCTCACGGGCAGGCCTCATTTTGCACACAGAATTGTGCTTTGTTTTTTAAAGAGGGACCACACAGAGGTTTTGACATCCTGTAAATGGGAAACTGTGGCTGCTTACTAACCATGAGGCATCTCTGATCCTTGGCTTCAACAGGTGTTTTGTTTGAGTAAGGAACAAATAAGTGGGAAATCAAGGAAAACAATGTGCTGTATTATCAAATTGATTTCACAGAGCAGATTGGGTGAGTTTCCTGCAGTTCCTCCAACTCGGAAATACAGTCACGCTGTATAGTACAGTGGCACAATTACTGTCATCGTGGATGTAAGAAGATCAGAAACTCCATGGCGCAACTCCACTGGCTACAGGGGATGAATCTGTCTCAGATACTCTAGAGCAGGACCATGAGATTCCTTTGAACAGACCCCAAAATATTTTTTACTTATTATTGGGTGAGTTATTATAATAATTTATTCTGAAGTCTGGACCTTGACAAAAAATAATTGACTATTTCCATACTAGAGTACATTTTAAAAGCACTCAGATGTGATCTAATACAGTGTTTAAACAGCTTCTGATTTTGGCAACAAAGCCAGATTACAGTCTGTGTCTGGATCAGTACATTTGGTATTCAAGTATAAGGTTTCAGTCCTGTAAGGAGCTTCTGCATGGGCATAACTCTGCATACACAGAGTCCCACTGGCTTCAAGTGAAGTTACACCAACCAGCTCGGGCCATATCTACAGACCAACACATACATACACACTGTATCTAACTCACAGCCAGACAGAAAGTGATTTGTACACCCTTTGTAAAGGAGCTCTGAGTGGGCAGACCCAAGTGCAAGTACCCAACCTTAGCAGAACTGAGATCCGTGCTCAATTGCTTTCCTGAATAGCAGCGCTTTCCTGACCGGGAGCTTAAAGGCTTTATCCTGCCAAGTGCTAAGCACCCTGCAACGCCCCCTGACGTTAGTAGCACCAAAGAAACTCAGCAGCACAAGAGCTTTTAATGTGATGAATGTCATCTTGGCTGACACACCAGTGATGGAACCAGGGACCTTCAGAGCTGCTACATCTTGAGCTAAAAGAGTCAAGGCTTTATAACTGGGACAACAACAGACTTGCCTCCTCTGTAAATCAGACACAGAGGAGGGACCTGTAACCCACTCACCAGTGGGTTGCAGAAGCAACTTGTAGGACAGAGCCCTAAATCCCATAATGCATACAGTAACTTTCTAGTCCAAGTCCTTTTTGAGCTATGGATTTATTTTAAAAATTAAAAGTCAAGAAGAATTTTCAAAATAAGTCTATTATACCTAACTTTTCAAAGTTTCTCATTTCAGTCAGCAGATTCAATGGACATGTCTAAAAAAATTCTCTGGTCAAACATCAAATATGCAAGATTTCAATCACATGTTGGGAGGAGTGAGGGGGGATTTCAAGAAGAGAAGTGTCGTTATTGGACTCATAAAACTGCTGCTACCGCAGGCCAGCAATAATGCTTAGAAATACTATACAGTCCATGTGTCTTTTTGGTGTGCTACATAATCTGCTTGACATATTTAGAAAGCTCTAATTAGTTTAATGATCTATGCTTTGAAGCTACCAATTGAAGTTAGTTAAAAAAAAAAGTTAAATTACATTTGTGAATTAAAACAAGCATGGCTGAGTAATCACCACTTCATGTTCATGTATATTTCATTCAGTTCAATTAAGTTATATCACGGAATGAAGAGGAAAAGATAGCCAGGCAAAATGCTCTTGCAGGAATTTGGGTGGAAATGAGTACAGTTTATGAATTAGGGAAAGAGATTAAATGGTGACTTGCCAGCAAAGGAATTGTTCTAACCAGTAATAAACTCAGGGACGCCGAAAGCTTCCGCAGCCCGCCAGGCAAGGTATGGATGGGGGAGTGGCTTTGTGCCCCTAAGGGTAGGGCCTCGGGTGGAAGGGGCGGGGCTGGGGGCAACCAGCCCACAATGCCGCCCAAATAACAGCACCCCTCTTCCCTACCCCAGCTTTCAGAGCCACACACTGTGTGTCAGAGCACCGCAGCAGCGATATAAAGGGCCCACGGTGCTGGCAACAGCTGGGAGCCCTGGGCCCTTTTGAACTGCCAGGCCCCGGGGCTACGGCGGCCTTTGACCCTCGTCAGCATGCCTGACTAAAACCTTACATTTGTAAGTGCCTTTCATTCAGAATACCATTGAAGTTCCTTACAGCTACACAGTCATATGAGAAATACTTCACCCATCACTGAAATGCAGCCACCAGTGGGGAAGGAAAACAGTAACTAACTATACACAGTACCACACCAGAATGCGTTTGAGAAAGAGAGGAGGAATACTCTAGGGCCATGGTGGCCAACACGCTAGCCACTAGCGGCTATATGGCCAGTTGAGTGTGACTAATTGGTTGAGTGTGGCAGGAGCCGGTGCTCATGGGGAGCTGACTTTCACTGGCTCTCACCTGCCGCTGCCCCACACTGTTTGCTGCCTCTGACAGATGGGAGGCAAGGGGGATGGGAGTGTGTATAATCGTGAGGATTAACAGATGAACCACGTCTTCTCGGTTATTTGTGTAAATGACTATATGCAACATGACTACCTGCTAATTGAGGGCCCACACTGCTTACTTCAGAACTGGTGGAACACCACTGCTCTCAAGGCTGTTGAACTGCAGACTCTCTCAAGCCACATGAAACAACACAGGGAGGAGGCCAATACAAAATAAAACAGCAATGTTTTCACTGGTGACATCCACTTCCTCAGATCAAATAGTGGAAGAAAATTGTCACAACCATATATACCAAAGGATACAATTTAAAAAAATGAATACACATGAAAAGGACAAATCAGATTTCAGAACAGAAGGGGAATAGGGGGGAGGTAAATGTCTGTAAGCTAATGATATTAGAGGTGATAATTAGAGAAGCTATCTTTGTAATGGGTAAGATAATTAATGTCTTTGTTTAAGCTTCGGTGTAAAGTGTCGAATTTAAGCATGAATGACAGTTCAGAGGATTCTCTTTCAAGTGTCGTCTTAAAAGATCTTTGAAGCAGGATGCAGGTAATCAAGTCGTTGAGACAATGTCCTTTCTGGTTGAAATGGCAAGAAACTGATTTGTCCTTTTCATATGTGTTCATTTTTTTTAATTGTATCCTTTGGTATGTATGGTTGTGACAATTTTCTTCCACTATTTGATCTGAGGAAGTGGGTCTGGCCCACGAAAGCTCATCACCTAATAAACCATCTTGTTAGTCTTTAAAGTGCGACATAGTCCTGTTTTCTGTTTCAACTACACCAGACTAACACGGCTACATTTCTATCACTATTTCACTGGTGAGGAGATCATCAAATATTCTACCTGCCCAACTTAGGGTTTTATCCTGATGTTTATCATCATGTTATCTGAGAACCTTGCATGCACAATCTCTAGCAACAACCCTATTGGATGTAAAGGATTCTTCTTAATTTGGAGGGGAGGGGGTAGAAGCTGATGACTCTATTTGTTACAGGGCTAAGGAGGGGTTGGTTAATGTTTTCTGGAGGAGGCTGGCTGGAAGGGAGTATCCAGGCCACGGATCCTTAGGCATCCAGTCCTCCAAAACCACAGATCATACCTAGAAGAGCAACTGGATCAGCCACCACTTTTCCATTGGCTGTCAACCCCCAGAGCATACAAAAGCAGGTAAAGCTGCCCACTGACCCTGTGGCTCATCTCTCATCCGCAGACACGGAAGGAGAAAGTTTTTAGGCTGCCAGTGATAGTCCTGCCCCATTCTTCTGTAAAGTTCATGGAGGCAGGGAGGCTGAGTGCAGGGATGTGAGCAACCATTTATTTTTGTAAATGTGTAACCGCTGAATTTTCCAGCAATTGCATGTTTACATGCAGGAGGTGAGGGAGGCGGGAGCCAGTGCTTGAGAAGGAGCCACCTTTAAAGCCGGCTCCCCTGGAGCACTGGCTCCCACCCGCCTACCTCATGCTCCGCGCAGGCAGCTCCGTGGAAGCCAGTTCTCGTAGGGAGCGAACTTTCACCAGCTCTTGCCTCCTCCCCCACGCTTCTGCCTCTGACACAGAGGCAGCAAGGGGAAAAGGGGTGTGTATAATCGTTAGGATTAACCGATGAGCCCCATCTTATCAGTTATTCAGGTAAATGACTACACACTAACATGACTACATGGGACCACACTGTTTACTTCCCATATATGGGTCCACTTCCTCCACATGTTTGCTTTCCTCTGTACTTCAGGGAAGAGCCTGTGGCCCATAGAAAGTGATTTCCCTAATTTACAATCTGGCCAAAACAACAGGTTCACAACCTGACCGGTACAAAGTGTGACATGGGTATTTAAAGACCACAATAAAGGACGAGACCCCACCATTTAACAGCTCATCCCAATGAGAGCAAATCCTGCAATAGGCTGCCATTTTAGCCTTTCCCTGGGGAAGAGCATAGGTTCAAATGAAAGAGTTTCACTTAGGCTAGGTCTACTCTACAGATGTAAAATCATGTTTAACCAGGTAAACAGGGCAGACTGAAGCAGGCCCCTGCCACAAACAGGGGCTGCTCCATCCCGGGCTGGAGCACCCCTGCCTTCGGTGAGTCCTGCAAGGCTAGGACAGCCCCCATCAGTTAACTGTAACCAGTAAGCCGCACCTGTTAAGAGAGAGGCTTACCAGTTAAACATTCACATCCCTCGTCTAAACTTGCACTTGATTGACCAAACTTTTGATGTTCACAGGTGCTTAAAAAGAACAATAAAGTTTTGCCGCAGCAAGTGAAACATGAACGCTGCTTTGTCTTCAGGAGCACTCCGCTGCTGATAAAGCAAAAGATCACTCTCATTGGGGGTGGAGGTATTTTGTGGACCAAAGTGCTGACAAACAGCATTCACACAGGCTGGTTTGTAGCGAGAGGATTGTGTCAACACTGCCTTGTCGCTAAAAGCTGCGCAGTGCATATATACCCTTAAACCATCACAGATGACATTGCTCTCGGATCTGGGTCTCCTGTTTAAGAACGGATCAGACCCGACTCTCCTCAGCTTGTGAGAAGCAAGGAGATTGCAGCCAGGGGTAACCCAGCTGCAGGCCATGAGACATTATTTGTAATCCAGGAGATGAGCAATATTTTCCTACACAAATCAGAGAAGATGTCACTTCTAGGAAATCTTACCACCAATTGTCTCACCTTAGTACACTCTGACAGATGTAGCTATTGCTGATGTATCAGCAAGCTCTTCTACTTATAAAAGTCCATGCTAGGGAAACAAAATCTTTCACACTTCCATCTTTCCCAATTTGTGAGGCATGCCAAAAAGGAAGAGAGAGCGAAGCAATACTAACTGACTCAGGAGCAGATGAACACTGTAGCATTTCATTACTTGGGTAGCACAGTCAATTTCTGCAGCAGGAACTCATCTGATCAGAAGTGATTCTGTTGGCAATTTCACTTCATTGCTCCTATTGAAAAAGAATCTATGCTCCCTGTTTTAGCTGGAGCTTCTACTCACCGCCCTCAAGAAAATGAAAACCAGATAAGTGATTTATCAGGGACACAGTGGATGCTTCTTTTTAGATTCACTAAAATTATTTTGTCTTGATGCATATTACAGTTTTATTACCTTAATGCAATGCCACAAAAGCTCTGCTTTTCTTATGTAAGCAACACATTTGATTTTTAAACATACCTGTCTCAGGTTGGGGTTTCCGGGCTGTCGCTCAGCAGAAAGCCTCTATCTTTTTGCTTGCAAAATAAACTTATGACATATGGAGCCATTGGGAACCAAATCAACATGCAGTTCCACAATGTCATTCCTACAGACTTGCTTTACAAAAGAAAAGCACACTTTAAACGCAGTTTTCATCTGAAATAACTTGACGTTATTATGCACAATTAAAATAATGTTTTAGAGCTCACACATCTCCAAACAGTGCAGTTAACATCTCTAGAGACCTGTGATGATACAAACAACATTAGTGGCCTCAATGGCCTAAAGGACAGGTGATTTCATCACTGAATGCTATAATCTGCTCTTCAACTTGCTGGTCTAATATCAGTCACTTTCATTTTTCATCCTTTTCTTTGCACTTGACCCCTATCATGCCCCACTCGCTAAATCCCCACCCTTCTTAAAGTCACTACTTGGCAATACATCCCAATTTGATTCTAAAACAAACAAAAATCAATCAATCAACTTAACCATTTGGTTTCACAGCAAGGCAAATAATCCAGCACTACATCAAAGCAACAAGTAACAAACTTGAAAACTGCGCAGGTTTCAGAATCAGAACAGAGCAAAGAACAAGTAAGGTCTTATTGCCAAACAGTGAGGAAAATTAATGAGGCTTTCAAACACCCAACTGGCAACGTTACTGCGCTAAAAGAATGTAAAAGAGGGGAAAAGACCATCTGCCTGCCAACTAAGAGTGCTCTCAATCTGGTGCTAAAAACTTCACTGACTACTGGGCTTGAAATTCAGGTATTAAAATTTAGGGGATGTGTTCAGGACTTTTATGAAATGAACGTGATTTACACCAAAGAGGCAGACAGTGATGTTTTGTGTCCTCTTCGACTTTTAGTACAAGCTTAGCAGCAAATGTGCTTTTTGGCCACCTGTAACCTTTCTAAAAAAGGAATGTTTATTTGCAACAAACCATAAAAAAAGGACAATACTGTGGTCACCCTGCAGTGCTAGGCTGATGCCTCTTACCTACTCTTATATCAATAAAGACCAGCTGGTTGCCAAGTAAATTGGTATGCATGTTATTTTAAAACAAGGGACAGTCCTTCTGAGTCCCTTCTAGATCACATAATTTGGGCGCAGATCTCTCTTATTCTAAAAATACAGAGTCTTTTGGACCTGGCGTTTTGGTTTGATTCAATATAAACATGAGGGGCCAACTGAAATAATAACATTTAGCAATAACCATCCATAAATCTTAAAGATATTACAGAGTTGGATATCATTATCCCTAGTTTGCAGATGAAGAAACTGAGGCATAGAGAGGCAAGTAACTTTCCCATGGTCACTGAGTGAGCATGTGGCAGAGCTGGCGATAAAAACCCTACATCATTTGCTTCCCATTCTGGGATGCTTAGTTCCGCCACAACTAGCTCTGGGTTTTGAATTTGAATACTACTGAAGATCCCAGATGTCCAGATGCAGCGGTTTGGCTCAGATTTCCATTCTTATCCTGCACATTTGGAAAATGCACATTGATGGGCTGATCCTGGAAAGTGCTGTGAGCATGAGAGCCCTCACAGAATCAGGATTCAGCTGGGAAGCCACAAGATGGAATTCAGAGCAGACAGCAGCACAAACTGTGAGCGAGCCAGAGGGACTGACTTATAAAAATCTAATTCCTGGGGGGGTAATGTGAGAGCCAACCACTCCTATCTGAGGGGTATAAAAATCCAAAAAGGAGAAAGAGGTGGCCAAAGGGCTGCAGGAAGGAGTGATAGGAACAAATTAAGAAAAGGAAAGTTTAGGCTGAATGTCAGTCAGACGGCATTCACAAACGACAAGGTTTGCTAGACTGCCGAATGATCTCCCACAGGACCTGATACAAGCTCAATCATTTAAAACTAACACTAGAAAATACACTGTCGGGAACAATCCTGCCTCAGCTGAGGGATGAATTGGATGACTGAACAGCTCTTTTCTAGCTCAGAGTCTTACCAATTATTTTATGATTCTCTGATAATCCTTTTGGGGACTGAAAGGTCAAACATACTCCGTGCAGCTCAGTCTGCACACCAACAGAGCAAGGTAGAAATTCTCCCTGAGCTGTATGTTCCTCAGGGTTTCAGAGTGAAACCCTTTCCCAGAAAAGTAGTTACATCACAGAAAACCTACTCGCTACATGGAGGCGTTGCTGAATTGCAATTTACACAGGATGCAATTTGGGAGGTTTCATTCATCTTCAATGTGGGGTAAAGTGTTTATGGTGGAGTTTGCTGCAAAGCTGCATCTAGGCTCTGGACTAGGAAAACAGGTTCTGATGAAAAACATATTAGCATGCTTTCTAGACCAATAGCACTGGCAGGGCTTAACCCCTTTGAAAATGTTTTAGTGGATTGTGATCAAACCCAACAGTTCAATCCTGTTTACACTGGTGTTTAAAAATATGATGTTTAAAAAAATGTAACACCACATTTTTAACCAAGATCGCTTTTCCTAGTCTAAACATGGCCCAAGCGGGTCCCACCACATATGAAAATTTGCAAGGCACAATAAAAGATATTTCCCCAGTGAACGACTAATAATAATCCTATCCTGTCCCCCTCCCCCATCTCAGTAAAACAGGCAGGTCTACTGAGGCCTAAATGACACAGACTATATTCAATTGGCATGAAGGGATATAACCTCACTTCCACAGGTAAGGCTTTAGCTCCCATTAGGTCAAGGGGACAACCAGAATTTTGCTGAGGAGGCGGCCACCACCCCCCTCCCTGCTGCCCCATGCCCAATAGCGAGCTCTCCCCTCACTACTCTCCTACCCCCATTTCTGAGCTCTGTGATCTCTGCATTATACCTACCTCCTCCACACACAGTCCCCTTAGGCTGCTCAACCCCCAGCTTTGCATTGAAGAACACCTTCTCTACCCTGCTGTTTCTCCTTTAGCTGCTTTCCCAGGAAGCACCAACAGCCTGACTCTATGCCTCCCAGCCTCCTGAGGAACGGGGGGTTCCCAACGCCCCCAGGCGTTGACCAGAATGGCTGCAAAAGTGGCACTGCAACTTGACACGTGGGCTCACAAGGCCATTCAAACGCAGCCTGGTCAGGAACCCAAACAAGCAGGGAAGGGTGGGGGGCACGACTCTGGCCTACCTCTGGCCCCCATTAGCACGAAGCTGAAAACAGGTCTTAAGACACCCCAGTAGTTCAACAGTCGTGTTCCCTTTAAGCTGCGGGCAGCAGAGCTTCATACGTGATTAATCAGCCCCACCCAGTCAGTGAGCTGCATGGACCTGGGCGGGACTCATTAATCGCCAGTCAAGCTGTGCTACCATGCAGCTTAGAGGGAACACTGTTCAACACCCAAGAATAGCTGCCGGCAGCTCACAATGCCTGCAAGGTTAGGCAGGCTGGGAGACTTCTGGTTAGGCCTGACATCCTATTTGCTGCTCTCCCCACAGCCCATCCTGCCAGTGAAGTAGGAGGTAGCACCTCCGGTCCTGGACCCGACATACATCAGGCAGAGCAGGAAGGAGCATGCCCCAGTGCTAATAACATCGAACAGACGGGGAAGCAGCAGCAGCCAACACTGCTACAGGAAAGGAGAGAGAATCCTGCAGGGCCCTGCCCATCAGGTGCTTCCCCTATCAAGGGGCCAGGAGCTTATCTGTTCCCAGCAGTGAGGATGGAGGGGAAAGAGGATAAGGCGGTGAGGAACATTACCCACTTCCAGCCCACAGGAGAAAACACCGTCCAAATCATTTAGCAGCTCGCAGGAGAAACAGCCTGACCGGGGTGGTTCAGTTTTTGCAGTGTGTGTCTGAGACAGAAAGGAAAACAAGAGAACTCCCAGCAGAGTGCAGACCCATCACGCCACCACCTGCACCGTTGCGAAATACAGTGACCAATGAGTTACCTGTTGGCTCTCCGGCCTCTCCGCTGCCATGGAAGAGTTAGGTCCAGCCCTTTAAGCCCCAGGAAAGCTCCACAACAATGGCAGTGGAGCGCAAAACAGCACTGGTTTTTATTTCTTGAGCACGCGTAACTTTCCCTTCCGCAGCAGACAAGCATTCAGCCTATAACTGGAGGCCACGTGATAGGTGTGGCATAAAATCCTAGCACGCGCCAACAAGTCCATCTGCCCCAGGCATTGAAAACAACAAATTTGCATCTTTTCAACCTTAACCAAAGTTTCACACAGCCAAATGAAACTCTCTCATGCAGGTGGCCAGGCTATCAAGCAATACATCCATCCCCCGGAGAAAGGCTCCCAGCCCATGGCAACACACATTCCAGCTGTACTGCAGCAGATGTGCACGTCTCACGTGGCTAAATAAATTAAGTAAATAAATAATGGTTTTGTTAGAATCGCTCGCTTTAAAGCGACTACTTGCTATCGGCTCCAGATTTTGTTGGACATCTACATATCCACCTTCTGTTTAAAAAAAACAACACCAAACGCTCAATTACCACATCAGATGCAGTTAGCTATGAAAACCAATGTACATTCGCACACAAGAGACCACATTAAATGAAAGCAAAACCGTTAGCGGATTGTGCCAGAAAAATTACCTGTTCTTTTGGAACATAAGATAGCATTCTCCGGTATCGTATCTATGCTGCACACAAAAAATGGGCTGTTACGAGGGATGTTAGGCGGAATATAACTGAACAGTCGCCTGAGCGCATCACATTTTAGCAGTTATACGACTTTTCGATAGTCCCCAGGGCGGGGCCGGCAGCCAGGGCACTCCAGCCGCACTCCCAGGGAGCCTCCTGCCACCCTGGGCTGATGCCTCTCCATGAGCCAGTCTGCAAGGGGAGCCAGTTTAAAAACCAATTCCCTGCACAGACCAGCTCTTGCCTGCTGCAGACAGAGCCGAGGCTCGCCGCAGACAGAGGCTGCTCCGTGAGATGCCAGAGCAGCCCGTCTGCAGGGAGCTTGGACCACTTCGAAAGACAGGGGCTGCTGCCGCAGAACGACCTCTGTCCACAGAGAGCCCACCACAGACAGAGGCTGCTTCACGGCAGCAGCCCCTGTCTCTGAAAGAGGTAGCGAGGAAAGGAGGTGAAGGCAGGCAGCTCTATGGAGCAAGAGCTGGGGAGAGTCGGCCTGCCCCCAGCCTCAGTAGGAGGCAGCAAGGAGAGGGGGCAGATGTATCCGGATTCAGCACATGCAGAGAGCCAGCTTAAAAGCCGCCTTCCTGCGCGTTTTGTCTCCTGCCTGCCCCCCTCATCCTCTGCGCTGCTGCCTCTCTATCAGAGGGGAGGAACAGCAGGCAGATTTGATGCTCGTACTTGCTGCCTCTGATACAGAGGCAGTGCGGAGGGGGGGGGTATTCGACAAATTTAACCAATAAACCCAGGCTTCTCGGTTAATTGTGTAGTTGTCTACACATTGACATGCCTCATTACAACAAGGTCTGGTTCAGAGCCTGATCCAGAACCCTTTGGACTCCTGGAAACATGAGGAAGTGGGTCTGGCCCACGAAAGCTCCTCATCTAATAAACCATCTTGTTAGTCTTTAAAGTGCTACATAGTCCTGTATTTTGCTTCAGCTACACCAGACTAACACAGCTACATTTCTATCACTCTTCTCCCACTCGCTGCAATGGGCTTTGGATTGGGCCCAAAGCAAGGAGCCCTCAAGAAATTGAGAAATGTTAAGGTCATTGTGACCATCTAGTCCTGCCTCTGGAGTAACACCAGAATAGTTCCGTTCTTGGGGAAGAGGACTTCCAGCCTCTGATATTTTCAAGTTCTCCTCAAAAGAAGAGCCGACTAACAAAGTTCATGGACACTTTAAAGCCAGATGGACCTTTGCAGCGTGCTCTTGCAGAGCCGTGAATGGGAAACATCCACATGGCAGCCCACTTCAAAGTCAAGTGAGACAGGGCATCATGGGAACATGAAGCCACTGAAAAGAGAGGCTTGGCAACACTTTTATAATCTTTTTGTCCTGAAAAGAGGCTCAACAAGCAAGAAGGCTATAACCTAGGAGACTTAATGCTCTGGAGAGCTCTCGCTTTCATTTTGGGTTGAGGATCACGGCTAACGGAGCCAGCAGCTTGTTTCCAGTTCACAAACTACGCACGCAAGCTGGATTTCCACTCTCAGAAAGGAAGAGTGGAAGGGAAATAATTCAAGTGATCATGCCCTGGGAGGCTTTGTCTTTTTTTTCCCATGTTGGCACATGTCACTAGACCCAAAAGCCAATATCAGAAACAAAGAATGTGTCCCATGACTCACTGCTCACCAGGGCTTGTTACTAGGACTGCAGGTGTGGAGGAGTCTACGTGATAGGGAACGCAAGATTCTCCTGTCAAAGAAAACAAGGAGGACTAATGCTAGTTGTTCTGTGAGTAATTGGGGGGAATGACGTGCACTGAGTTACAAGCAGCAGACGTTGGTGAGAATCTGGGGGGGTTGTAAGTATGGCTACATGGATGTGGATTTCAGAGATGGGCACAGCCAGAATTAACTAGATCATCTTTTTTAAATGGCACGCATCTGTCCTTTCTGTCGTTCTGATTTTAAAAAAGGGTCATTCCAAGAGGAAACCACTCAATGGGAGCTGCACATCAGAATGATTTTTTTAAGGTATTTTTTTTATGTGCATACAACTCATGCAAGGAGGCAGGAAGCATTGTTAAATACGTCACACTCTTCTGGTTCAAAGCACTTCAAACAATCTCTGATTAATCCTCACAACATTATTATTCCAATTGGGCAGATGGGGAAGCTGAGGCAGAGCTTAAGTTGTTTGTCCAAGGCAACTGATAGACAAGCATCTAGAAAATGAGATTTCCCTTGTACTTAAACAATCAGAGCACCGTTCAGTCTTTCTCTCTTTTTCCAGATGGTTGTTAGCATGCAGCAAATCATGCAATAGCTAAACGAGATACTTGACTGATGCCTCCGGACTCCAAGCAGAACTCATAACACAGTACTTTTACTGTGCAGTTCTATAGTATGTCTGAGGCCAAGACCACAAAGTGCTTCACAAATCCTAGTGACACAAGCTTTGCAACACTTCTGACAGGCAGGTATTGTTTATTCTACTGTGGGAAATATTTGAGGCACTAAGGGGTTACGTGACTTGCTCATGATCACGCAGCCATCCTGTAGCAAAACCAGGGCCAGATGCACCACCCAGGACTCCCGATTCCAAGTCCTGTGCTTGACAGATGAGCCCAGCCTTCCTCCTCCTTCATTCAGCATGCTAGCAGATCTCTATGAAGTTACCTTGCAGTCTAATGGGCCAAATATCGTGTTCTCCAGGCTAGGGATGTTAAATATCGGTCAACTGAACAGTCGATTAACCTCATGAATTCTTATGGGTTAGTCAACTATTCTATAGTCCCTGGGGGTGGGGCCAGAAGTCAGTGTGCTCCGGCCCCGCTCCTGAGGAGCCCCCTATCACGCCACGATGCTGCCTCTGTATCAGAGGCAGCAGCATGGGGTGCTAGGTGGGAGCTGGTCAACAAGTGGTGCCAGTTTAAAAACCAGCTCCCCTCACAAACTGGCTGCCTGTCACCCTGTGCTGCTGCCTCTGATTCAGAGGCAGCAGCGTCCCCTGTTCAAGGGAGGGGCTGAGCTCCCGAACCCAGCACAAGCTGGAACTGAACTGGGCTGCCTGCCCGCCTGGCTCCTAATAAACTTTAAATTCAGAGCTACAGTGGTGACAGGTCCCGGACCCGGCATGAGCCAGGACTGAGCTGGGCTACTGGCCAACCTGCTAAAAAATTTACTGACAGGTGGGGGTAGGCAGGAAATGTGTGTAGTCTATAGCATTAACCTATAAGCTTTTGCTTATTGGCTTATCAGTTAATCGACTACACTATTACATCCCTACTCCAGGAAACTCCATTTTCCCCATGTGGGATGACGCTATAGTATTACAGTAAAAGATGTTCTTATACAGACTCTCAAAAGCTACATACACAAACAAATCTGAAGGAATTAAATGACATGGGGATATTTTATTTTTCTAAACAAGCTCTTGGCTAAATGAATTCAACCTGGACACGGCCTTTTTAACATTGTTAGTCATAGTTGCCAACAAGCTTAATAAAGCTACATTAGAATCTGTCTCCCCTAACTCTAAAATCAATTCCTCCTGTCACAGAGCAGGAAAAGCTAAAGCTGCAAAGATACTGTATGGCTCCTACTGTTCTCCATACATAAACACACACAATGCTCTTTGAGATACTGTAGTCCTGCGAAAACAATTTCCATTAAATGCCTCCAACAGCTATGAGAATTTTATCTGAAGGCAAACAGAAGACATTTAAAAAAAACATGAAACATTATGGATGGATGTTTGTACTTACAGTAAAACCTCAGTGCTATGGACACCTCGGGGATGGGGGTTGGTCACAACTTTGAAATGTTCATAACTGAACAAGGCAGTACGGGATGCTCCTCAGGGCAGGTTGCTCAGAGCAAAGGATCACAGCTTAGCCTGCAAGCTTCAGTGTCCTCATCTCCTACTAGTAAGTGGCTGCCCGGACAATGGCAGCTGGTTCTAAGTCCCTGGCTGCAAGGGTGATGACTCTAGCACATGGATGATCCGTGGCAAGGGAAGAGCTGAGGGATTTTATGCGTGGAAGGAGACTCAGGGTTGGGAGGATGAGAGCGCTGTACAAGGGCACAGGATATGGAGAGGAGGTGCTTGGGATGTAACAGGGGGCTCCAAGCTGTGGCCAAAGGGTTTGGAGTGAGGGAGCGGGTTCACCACAGGAGGTTAAGGTGGAGGTGCGGGGTCTCGCAGGAGTTAGGGTTCAAGCAGGAGCCTAGTACTGGTATGTGGGGCTTAGTAGGGAGCTAAGGTGGTATAGGGGGCTCAGGGCTAGGACAGGGGATTGGGGTGTGGGGAGTTTTCCAGGGCAGCTCCTGTTGGACAGGGGCTGAAACAGATGGCTCCATGCAGCCCATGATCATCTGCAAGGCCCCCTCCTCCACAGCTCCTATTGGCTGGGAATCGCAGCCAATGGGAGCTGAGGGAACAGAGCTTCCCATCACAGTGAAGCAGTGTCAACAGGGGGGAGAGCCATCTCTTTCTTACACGAGATAGGCTGCAGCCCCCTAAAGTCTCCCCCATCCATGGCTGCCCCACTGCATGGCTAGGAGGAGGACAGGTAGCTGTGACTTGCCTGCTTTTAAGACACAACAGGCACAATACAGTATTTTCTGTTTTGTTTTGTTTTTGGTCTCCGCTGCTGCTTGACTGCTAACTTCCAGTTCCCCATAGCACCTGGTTGACCAGTCAGTCCATAGCTCTGGTATTTGTATCTTTGAGGTTCTACTGAATTACAATACCATGTGAAGGCCCCAACTGAAAATGGGCCCATTTTGTGCTAGACACACAGTAAGAGAAACATCTTTCCCTAAAACAGTTTGTGATTTCCACAGACAAGACAAAGGAAACATTCTTATCCCTATTTTACTGGGATGGGAAAGAGGAAAGATATTGAGGCACAGAACGAGAAAAGGCTAGATTCTTCATTCAATCTGTCCTCCTCTTAGAACTGGTTACAATTCCCTAATCCTGCACCATCCTGACTTCCGGTTAAGTTACAGCCAAGAAAACAGCTCTGATTTATGCCACTGGAATAAGCATATCAGAGAAGTAGCCCAGCTTTGTGAAGTGCAGCCACAAATGACAGCTAACAAAAATATTTTTGTTTAAACAAAACTCTATGCTCCTTTTACAGTCCGTCATCTGGCTGGGCTCAGCTAGAGCAAACAGCTCCAAGAGGAAACGAAACAGGAGCTATAAGAGCAAGCGTTGGTAAGTCATGCTGTCTGAGCATGGATGGTCTCTGTGGATCCTGAGCACAAACGGATGGATGGTTGGGACTCAAACCTGACCTATTGCTAAGAGGATTCAAGGCGCTGTTGAATATAAACAATAGTATCTGACAGATTCCTGTGGCATCTTTTTCCACAAGTGCTGCGTGTATGTATATTGCACCAACAAAAGGCAGCAGAGTGACAGACATAGGACACGCTGCACCATAGTGGCAAAGTATAATAACTCCAGAATAAAGTGCCTCCTACCCATTACAAATACCACAGGATCTTACTCTGCACACAGAGCAAACCACACCTCAGTTCAAAGTGTTCAACCCTTAAACAAACAGGCAACTAGATTGAAATGTGGTTCTTATAAATGCCATTGCCCCTTAGACTAATTACTGGGCTCAGAAGTGTGGAGTTCTTTCTCCTTCTGCTTTGCTAGCCCACAGCAGGGTGCAAGCCTTCACACAGCATGAGCAGCTGATGCCAAGACCTAGTGAATGGGGGCAGCAGGAAACCTGGGTTCCATGCTCCTCTCTGCAGCTGACTCATTGGGACACTCTGGATGAATCCCAGGCTGCCAGATTTTGAGAACTGGCCATCAACTTTAGGTGCCCAACTTCAGCTATTGAGCATGATGGCCACAGACGCCCATACACACAGCACTTGCAGTCGGAGACGTACATCCTCAGCACTTCTGGCAGTGGGGTCCTCATTATCCAAACTGCACATCCAACACTGAGGCAGCACCCAAAATGTCTCTCTGTGAAAATGAGCTCATCTCCATTGCTGTTAGCAGAAAAAAGGGAATCGATGGACCTGAGGATCTAGGTTGTACAATGAGAACTGAAAAATCCATCTGTCACCAAGGTATGGGGAGTCACCGGGCCCTCATCCGCAGTCAGATGTGACTCTCAGCCAGCAGGTAAAACAGAAGGCTCATTAGTCCACAGGGACACATCATAGAACAGAATTGTTAGCACAGTAACCAGAAGCAATCAGGACACTCCATCCTGGGGAGAGGGGCCTCAGAGCCAAAGGCCCTGCCCTCATCTCTGCACTTCAAACCAGCAAGACTAACACACTCTGAAGCCCACCCTAGCCCTGCAACCAGCCCTGCCTCCGGCCTTTATCCAGCTTCCAGAACAAAAGTTGCCACCTGGTTAACTGCTCCCCCAGGCTCAGGTTACAGAAAGCATCAGCCACTGTGTACATGGGGAAGGCTATCACACCAAAATTCCCATCAGCGCCCAGGTATTGGTACCATGCCCAGGAAACCGAGGAACACACAGGGGGTTACTACAGGACAGTAAAAATCACATGCAACATCACAAGCCAACAGAGAGAATACAATCACCACTTCGTCACACCATCCAGACTGACAAAGCATTTACAATACTGTACCTTTCACTGGAGGATGGTAAATATTATTGGGATTTATTATCAAACCACAAAATTGCTGCTGTCCTCCCTGAGTGCATATCGTACACCTCTCTATTGCGCAGACCTGAAGCAGACACAAGGGAAAAGGGATGCTGCAATAATCAACTCCAGCCTCCCCGATCTGTTTGTTCTACAAATGAAAGGAGTATTTGCTCAGGAAGCGGGTTTACAGAAGATGAAGAGTGCCTAAGAACAAATGTAATTTAATTATGGGTAGATGCAAGGAGCATGCTACACATTACGTAGATTAATTTATGTTCAGTGAAAACATAAGCAAATGTACTGCACAAGACTGGTACTTGGCTAATAATCTTCTGTGAGGGAAAGAGAAGGCAAAGAAAAGCTTAGAATAGCTCTACTTGTTTACAGAAAATTTATGTAAAGGTGATTATCAATTATTTTTTTAAATAACTACATACATTTTATATAGTATAATAGTATTTTTACAACATCTTTCACAAACTGTACCCAAAGAGGCTTATAGGGTTAAAAAATAAAGTTACAAAATTAAAAACAGAGTTTTTAATCACAGGTCTGGTTTTATCACAGATTTGCTATGTGATAGAGAGCAGACGAGGTGAGGAGGTAGAGAAAGTTTTCATACAGTCCAGTCCAGAAGGGGCTCCTCCACCAAAAATGGAAGGGACAGAGAGCTAAGCAGTGCCAGATGAGTGCTTTGATTATATGATTACTTGTAACATATTATTCAGTCACTACATGACCGTGCTGTAGAGAATTCCAGACAGGCTGTGCCTGTAAATGAACAAGGAGACAAAGCTGAAACTCAAGCTTTGGGGAAGTCTGTTTGATTGGGTCTAGGGTTGTCTCTGTTTTCATTAACAAAATCCTCCTATTCAAGATAGACATAGACCATGACAAGTGTTAAAATCAGTAGGGAAGTACAGAAGACAACCCAAGAGGGCTTTAAAAACCAAGGGCAATTTTGAACCAGATCCTTAGTTAGGGTTGCCAGGTGTCCGGTTTTGAACTGGACAGTCCAGTATTTGAGCTTTCTGTTCAGGAAACAAATTGAGAAAATATAAATGTCCAGTATTTTCTAAATAAGATGTCATGTAGATTGTGATGGAATGTCAAGTGTGTCTGGTATTTTTGTTGAAACCATCTGGCAACCCTATCCTTAGTGTAGCCCACAAGAACATTTATTCTCAACACATCCTATCACCACTTCATTCAGAGTAAGGAGAGCCACACCTGTTTTCATCCATGTGGTGCATCACTGGCCATGGCTTCTGAAAATTATTTTGTTATTGTAAGCATCCATAAGGCACTTGTCAGCATAATATCCGGGCTCATTTTACAAAAATATTTCCCTGTTATGAGGGGCAAACATCACAAGGCCCAAGCCAGGAACCTTCTGCCACCCAATGCTGTGGCCAAGGGCCAGGGGAAGAAGGAAGCATTTAGAGCAGCAGGGCTATTTACCCAGTCTGGAGGCAGGCAAGATGGCAGAGCCCCAACCCTGCTGGCCACTCTTTTGGTGGTGCGGCGGCCTGCAATGGCCACTCTGAAATATAGCGCTCCGGTGCGGGCTTGCTGCCCCCAGTGTCCACTTTCAGTATTATGTCCCTTCTCTTTGTGCCCCTCCCTTTTCTCATCCCTCCTCTCTCCCCTCCTTCCCTTTCCATGTTATGGAAAACAGTCCCATTCCTGATATTTTCATGACACAACCAAACCCTGACCTTGCTTTAAGTTTGGATAAAAGTAACCTTCATCCCAAATTTGGGGGTCCTAGCTCTTACCATTTAGGAGGAGTACTTGAATAAACAGACTCATAGATGGACTGGCAGACATTTCTAAACATACATACATAGATACTGAAATCCCATTCTGAAAAGCAAGGGGGAGAGAGGACACCCTTTTTTCTGGAATCTTCAATCGAAGAAAAAAAATAGGGTCTAGCTTTATTGCATTTTGGTAATTAATAGCAGCTCCTTTTTATCAATTAAATGTTGTTGTAGTTGAACCAACACAGACTGTGGACATGTTTGCTGCTTTTAGTCTTATAAAAGAAACCCAAGTTTTCAAAAAAGATCTTCCTACACAAGTGCTTTGAAGTGCTTCCTGCAGTCATGATAATCTGTTCCAGAAACTGGTCATAACAGAAAGCAGCATTTTAAAACAGCATATGAAATGAATTTGCAAAAATGCTTTCAGTTACACCTCAATAGCAAATATGCTTACTCTGTCATCTAGGAAGACTGACTGTGAAAAGCATGCATTCCCCCTCCCCACATCTATTGCCTTTTAATCATATCTATCAACTCAATTGTAACTGAGAAACATGCGAGCTTTGCTATTTAAATCAAATTGGAGATACCTAAATTATGCTGTTGCATTTTAAGAGACTCTGACAACTTAAAAAGTCAGCATCAAATCCTGCCAGCTTGACTCAGAAAACATCCCCATTTAAAAAGCAAGAAGAGCCTGAGTAAAAACGGCCAGATCTGCACACATTGAAAAAAGCCCAATCCTGTCCTCACACAAGTCAATGGACACTTTTCTATTTATTTCAACAGGTGCAGAGTAAGGCCCTTCACTTAAGTTACAAACTACACAGGTGTCATATCTGTAATAACTGAAGAGCTGAAACCTTATTTTCAACAGTCTACACTGGTCATTTAGGGTTGATTTCTGCTACCCTAACTCATACTTAATTGAGCATTACTACTTTAATAGTCCCAATGGACCTCAATGGGATGAATCCTCAGCTGACGCAAATTGGGGTAGCTCCCTTAATGTCATTCAACAGTTAATTTGGTCTACTTTTATAGGAAAGTAAAAGTCAGCCAAAGTAAAATGACAGAATGTAGCTCTCAAATTTTTCCCACTCTCTTCCAATTTATCAGTCTGGCCAGTGAAACAAACAAGACTCATCCATTTCACTTCAGTTTCTAGTCAATTTCAATGGGGGTGGGGGAAGGTCTCATGCTTAAATGTTTGCAACTCTTGTACCTCTCTTTAAAAAAAAATGTTTCCATTGGCTTGTTTTTACACATCCTAATTTTGGAGGGAAAATGTGACTTGAAAGCATCCCTCTATAACCCCGTAACAGATAGTCCAAAGATTTTTAAGGACACATTTGTGTGACACTAGAGGCCAAAACTGTACTCTGGTCCGACTACAAGACCACAGTGGGGTCATGCTAGAGTAAATGAGAAACGATTTTGGTCTCTAAAGCTTTCATGGATCTCCAAGTCCTTTGAGAGCTCTGTAAAAGGTCAGAGTACCATGCTGCCAGGAAACAAGTTTTCATTAAATGATAACATCTTCCTGAACTTAACACAGAGACTGTGTTACTTAAAGGAAGGGCCTAGTCCTCAGGCAAAGCAGTTATCATAGTTTACGTCAGCCCAGCCAACCAAACCTGGTATTAGATTCATAACTTTCTGAAGCACTTTAAGAATATTTTCCTTGATGCTAGCATCTACTATTCTTGATCTCCTTCTCAGGTAGTTTAGCTGAAATGATTAAGACACAAAATTAATAAGGCTTCATGCATAAGGGCAGACCATTCACAGGACTCATTCTAGCTAGACATTAAGACTCAATCATTATCTTACACATTTGTCTTCCCGAGTGTTCATTTGAGTATTCATCAGTTAGAGGATGTGCTTCCCTGGCTGCAAACAGGTGCTCTGAAACTTCCCCAGCTCCAGCTCTGCTGAGACAATCCAGTCCTGATTTACAACACTTGCTGCTAGTCCAGTCCATACCCACCTATGATAATAGAGGGTGGTCTTCTAGCATGATTCTTGCTGTTCTAGTTCTTCCCCAGGCACATACCTCTGCATCTTAGTCTAGACCTGTAAAACTCCCTACTGTTCCATTCTTAGCCCTCATGTACCAATAACCCTCAATCTTGACTTATAAACTTCATTACTGCTCTTGCCCTTACCTTTCCTAGTTCTACTAAAGCACCTCAGGCCAGGTCTACACTAATGAAGAAAAATGAGAATAGCGTAGCTGGAGTCAACATACTTTAGGCTGAACGTCTGTGGCATCCCCACTGCAGGAGTTTGATGGGAGAAACTCTCCATTGACTTTCCTTATTCTTAGCAACCCAGTGGAATATTGAGGTCAATGGGGCACCATCAGCAATCAATTTAGCAAGTCCTTACTACACCCACTAAATCAACCCCCAGGAGATTGATCTCCAGAGCATCAATCTCGGGGTAACTGAAGACAAGCCTACAGCTTTGACCTACAGCTCTTTGGTATTCCACTCCTCCACATCTTTTACAGATCTGTCACTATACCTCAGTCCTGACTTGCCAGCAACCTCACTGCCATTTACTGAAGATCAGCTGCTCTCAAACTTCATGTGACCCCTTTCTGACCATAAAAAAAAAATTACTGCATGACCTCAGAAAGCAGGACTGAAGCCTGAACAGGCCCAAGCACTATTGCTGGCTGTAGGGTTTGGGCATCTGCTTCAGCCCCAGGCCAGAGCAAATCTAACACCTGCCCTGGCGATCCCGTTAAAATGGGTTCATGACCAGCTACAGGACCCAACTCAGTGTAAGAACAGCTGCTGAAGGTTACTTCTCTGGGGGCGGGGGGTACATTATTTCAGGAATTGGAGACCAACCCCGCTTTCTGGGTTTCAGAGCCCAAGAAGGCATGTCTACACTGCTATTATTAGCCCACAGCACAAGGCCAAGTCAGCGGGCTTGAAGTTTTGAGACTCACTGCCACAGAGGGTATATTTGCAGTGTAGCCATACCCAGTGAGATCTACTGATGAAAACAGCTATGTAAGAGCGAGGTTTATTAGTCATGGTAAAGTCCGGCAAATCCCAATTTCCATGAGGATTCCTTGCTCACACAAATAGCCCCAATAAAATCAACACGATTGCTCACGGGTATTACTCATGTGCACCATTTGCAAGTTCAAGCACTGGATTTGCAATAAACAATTTAGATTTGCCACCCCAATGCACACTGTATTCGTGGAACTAGAACAAAACAATCACTTTATCCAGTTGTCTTTTTACGTGATTTAGTAGTTTGGATGCCTTCGCATTTGAACTTTACACAGTGATATTTGGCAAAAAAGGCAGGCACTGAAGCTTCTGCTTTCTTAAAATTATTCACGCCAGCTATTCTCTGTAGCACTAGGATCATCTGTGAAACTGTGTTCAAATGAAGAATCGATAAATAAATATGAAGAAGAAATTTAGGGAAAACAAAGTGCCATTAACATTCCAAGACTATAATGAACTCATAACTCTCAAAGGCAATGCAGCGAAGCAACCAAAGACAAGTAGGTGTGCAGAGCTCATTCCAAATCTAAGTTGTTTTAATATTTCAAAGACACATTAGAGGAAACACATCACATTAGCTATACTGTGATGTATGGTCCTACAGAAACACAGCAGACTCCAGGAAAATAATTCACCAGGTGACAACTTCTATTGTTCAAGGGTGGACAAACTGGCTGCGTTAAAAGTTTTCCGTTAAAAGCATTTTCGGAACAGAGTGTCTAGATTGGCACGGACGCTTTTCCGCAAAAAAGCCCTGATCGCCATTTTCGCGATCGGGGCTTTTTGGCGGAAAACAAATCTGAGCTGTCTACACTGGCCCTTTTGCACAAAAGCTTTGCGCAAAAGGGACTTTTGCATGAACGGGAGCAGAAAAGTATTTCCACAAGAAGCACTGACTTCTTACAGTAGGAAGTCAGTGCTTTTGCGGAAATTCAAGCGGCCAGTGTATACAGGTGGCAAGTTTTTCCGGAAAAGCGGATAATTTTCTGGAAAAACTGGCCAGTCTAGACACAGCCACTAAGTTTAATAAAATAAAAACAAGTAACACCTTAATTAGATTTTTATATATCAAGAATGATCCAGTCCTACTTCAAAATACTGGGCCCGATTCTGCACCCCTTTATCTAGCAGAAATACTACTGACTTCAACTGAACTCCTCTGATTTGTAGGCACGAGTGCATTGTGCTAAGGCACAGGACTAGGGCTCTGATAACATCTATCTGGGATAGTCTAGACCAGTGTTTTGCAACCACTGGTACGAGTACACTTAGGGGTACTTGAGAGAAGTCTGGGAATATGTCAGCACAATTTAAATTTGTAGAAAACTAAATTTTTGTTTTAAGTTTTACAGCATTTTATTATTTTTGTACTTTTTACACCCAAAAATGTCATCGCCTGCCTGGCTACGATTAAGTTGTTTAAACAAATGTGTTGCAATGGTAGAAAAAAAAATGTGTGTGTCTGAAAACTGTAGGTACTGAGGGTACTTTTTTTTTAAGGGGTACTTTATAAAAAAAGATTGAGAAACACTGGTCTACACGGTGAGGGCAAGGGACTGGACTCGATGAGCTCTCGAGGTCCCTTCCAGTTCTAGTGTTCTATGACTCAGGAAAGCACTGACTCAATAGAATTTAAGTATATGTTTATACATGTGTTTCCGTACTTCCCTGAACTAGCCTAGGAATCATGCATCTGGAGTCTAAACTCATCTCTGCCAGGAACTCCGTGTCCTGTGGCAAGTCACTTAGATTTCTGAACCATCAATGGAGCGGGGTGGGGAGTGGTGACAGGCGTCATCCTTAGCTCTTTGTACTACAATCGCATCAAAACCTCCCCACCATGACTCAGAACATGACTGTGCTAGGGGTCAGTTAAAAGGCTTGAATGCGTTTCTTCTCCATTCACCACCACTGATATTTTCTGGCTACCTGTAGAATACTAAACGCATTTTTTTAATTTTAGATAGTTAGTGACTAAGTAATTAAATAATAGGTTGAGCTGCTATACTCTGGATAAGCATCTCAGACTTCAGGCAAATGACAAATCTCCGACTTTTTTTAAAAAGGCGCTTGAGATGTACAGTGAACCCTGGAAAGGTCACCTTGTGGAACATGATATGGACTGACAGAACATATGCTGATTGTCCTGTATAATCCACCTGATTAAAAAACTCTCTCTGATTATAATTTACAATAAGGCTATTCTACACTACAGGGTTTTTGCGCAAAAACCTGCAGAGTGTCCACACCTCAAGCGCATTTTTGCACAAGAAAATTTACAGTAAAATGGCAGAACAGAGGGCTTTTTGCAGTATAGGTATACCTCTTTCTACAAGGAATAGCTCTTTTTTGTGCAAGAGTTCTTGTGCAAAAAGACGCTCAACAGTGGTTTCTTGTGCAAAAAAGCCTATCAGAAAAAGCACAGATGCTCTGATGGCCATTCCGTGAATGGCAATCAGAAATTTCTTGCACAAAAGTGTCCATGCAGTGTGGATGCTCTCTTGTGCAAAAGCACATCACTTTTGCAATGCACTTTTGAGGTGTGAATGCGCTTTTGCACAAGAAGTTTTTGTGGAAGATCTCTTCCGCGAATAGGTTCTTGCATAAAAACCCTGAAGTGTAGACAAAGCCTCAGAGTAGAAAAAGAGGTGGGATAAGAGGGAAAACCTGTAATCACTTTATTAAAGTTTTGAGACCTGATCATATCTCTTCTCCCTTCATACATGCAGGCTCACCAGGGCTGGTGACAGACTTAACCAAGCCCTGGGAAATGGGAGGGCAGGGGTTCAGCTCCAGGCCTCCCCGGAACAGGTAGGGCCTTGGGTGGAAGGGACAGGGCTATGGGCAGCCAGCTTTCAACACCAACTGGACCATGTCACACCTCTATTTGCCAGCCCTCAGCACTGCCACCTAGGTAAGCATCTCCCAGCCAGAGCCTGCACCTGGAACTCCAGCCCCTACCTTCCCCAATGCTCTGCTCCTCCATCTGCACCAGATCACAACCCAAACCCTCTGCACCTCCACTCTTGCACCCCTACCCCCCCAGACCCTGCACCCCACACCAGGTCACAACCCCCTCCCAGATCCAGCAGCCCCTCCTACACTCCTCCTCCAGGTCAGAATCTTCTCCTACACCCAGACTCCCTCCAGTACCCGAGTCCCCTTCCCCAAGCTCCCTTCTGCACCCAGCCACCATCCCAGACCCTGCACCCCCTCCATTAACATTATGAAAGAGTGCAGCCCGTAACCATTTAACAAAATTCTTGGAACTCCCCCATCACAAATTATTGCCTACCCCCGTTCTAGCTGATCAGTCCAGAATGATCCGCTTGCCATGTCTTGATCTACTTATACCAATGTTTCATTTTAGGAGACAAACAAGCTGAAAGTTAGCTGAATCTTTAACTGAAACTGCAATCTAAACAATTTATGTCTGCCCTGGAAACACAGCACAGCAGCAACTAAACCTGGACAAGAGCAGGGGGCTGGACTTGATGACCTTCTGAGGTCTCTTCCAGCTCTATGGTTCTATGAAGAGGCCATCCTTATTCAGCAACCTCCTGTCTTTTATACACGCAAAAGCAAAAACACAAATCCAGTTTAGGTAGATCAGAAGAGAATTTGGGAATGGAGAGGGAATTCTGGGGTCAATCCCTAAATTAAGAATTCATATTATTCACTCAGCTCTTACTGTCCAGTTTAGAATATTTTCTATCTGATGATGGACCATGTAATCAAGGATCACTGCCACCTACCCAGTCAGGGTGCTGCTAGAATACTGCCTCCATTTCAAGTTCATATTATCTCTGTTTCTCTCGCTCTTCAAGTATTCCCAAACTTAGATCCCAGTCCTGTGCACTGACCCAAGTACAGGCAGCCACCTGTGCTCTCACCCCCTTGAAGGTAAGTGGATGCTACACAGGCACCAAAACCCACTGTCCAGATCCAGCTGTAGGAATGAAGATTCTGTAAAGTTGTGATCCTCCTTTATTAGAAAGCTTGTTCATCAACTCCCTCCACCCCAGATTGTTTTCTGTCCTGTGAGTGGCTCCCTAAGTGAGGTATCTAGCCCTGTGCCATTAATAACTATTATAGTCAATTCATAGAACCCACTATTTGATGAATGTTTGGTACCATATAAGCAACTTCCACTGGTATGTTTTGAAATGTTAAGTAAAATGAAAGCTATTTTTAAAACGTCTGAGCAACTTCCATTATCGTTGAGTGAATTATTAAATGCAAATATTACTGTTAAAACTAGGCACATGCAACATGTTACATCTAGAATAGCTAAAAAAACACCTTATGTCTATGAATGGATGTAATTTAGGCACTGATATATGCACCACAGCTCATCCAGGGAGTTTCACAAATTCACATTCTGTTTCCAGAGCTGGATTTTGCATCTTTGTTGGGTGCAAAAGATGTGTAAAATCTCATGTAGCCAGGCACAGTTCTCTCTTGACTACACAATACACATCTTAGGAAGCATAAATTATTACAAAAAGTGGCTTGGAATAAATTACACTGGATTAAGTACAGGCAGTCCCCGGGTTACATGGATCCGACTTACATCAGATCCCTACTTACAAACGGGGTGAGGCAATCCCGCACTAGCTGCTTCCCCCCAGCAGACCAGGGAGATGTGAAGCTAGCGCCCCCCCCCCCCCCCAGCAGACCAGGGAGACACGAAGCTAGCGCCCCCCCCAGCAGACCAGGGAGACGCGGAGCGGCTTTTCTCAGCAGACACCTCAGCTTGAGAAAGGACTGAGGGAAGTGAGGTGTGGGAGAATAAAACTGAGCTCTGGAGAAATGTTTGGCTAGAGTTTCCCCTACAATATGTAACTTCAGATCCACCAGTTTCAGCAGGTAGCAAATGCATTTTGTTAAAGGCACATGCTTTTGCGCAAACAGAGTCTTTTTTTATTTTATTTTGGAGAATCGTGGCATCAGGGATCTGGAAGATATGAGCATCTGTACTTTTTGAGAAGAGAAAAGTACTTGTGGATAACCCACTCAAAGACCGCATGACGGGGCTCTACACACACAGACTTCAGTGGAACTGCTCAAATGAGCCAGGCCCGTAAGCAACATCTATGTCAGGGGCAGCCAAAATTACCATTAAAGTGTGGTTCACGGAGTCCTGCGCATCCCCGCCTCCAGTTTCTAGCCTGTTGAGGGGGAGTTCGAGACCCCTGCCTTGCAACTAGGTGGCAAGGAAAAGACTTCTGCCCAACCCTTTCAGGGAGAGGAGATGAGGCGTCTCTCAGGGCTTATGCCCTGAAGGGCATGCCTGCCAGACTTGAGTGTTCAGAAGGAGCAGGGCTGAAGCCCCAAACCCTGGCAGACATCTTCTGCAGGGCTGAAGCCTTGAGCCCAGCAGCTGCACTCTGGCTCTTGAACTTCTGAAGTTTGACCACCCCGATCTATGCCAAGGCTCAGACAAGGTGCTAAGCACCTCCTATTCAGAGTCATTTAGACCACCCCTAAAGAAGGGCCTGTTGGCACCTTGAAAGAATTTGGATCAAGCCACTGAAATTCAGCAGAATCTCTGACAGAGACCAAATACATCACAACACTTCTGCATTGTAAGCTGTTGCATTCCATCTAGTCATATAAGCTGGAACACTGCTGCACAGTGGATAAACTTGAACCTTTTGTAACTGGCACGTTGCATTGGGAATCCATTTTTGCTTGCCTCCTTCATATAACCTTACAGTCAAAAGTACATTATATTTTGAAACTAGCAAGTATAGAGGCATTTAGTCATCTGAATGATAAAAGGGGGGGGGGGGAATCCCATACTCATTCTGCAAACCACTACTTAATGAAAAACCAATCAGATATTACACAGCCTTATCAAACACTCAGTGTGATCACAATCGATTTGGGAATTAAGCCCAGTAATCGGCATGATTGCTTGAGATCTTATAATGGTAAACAAAATACACATAGGCCCTTATCCAGCAAAACACTTTAATACCTGCTTAACTTTAAAGATGTGAGCAGTCCCATTGCTGAATTAGGACCATACTCTATAATTTGGTAACATATTTCATGCCTAATTACCCAACAGATTTGTACTGCTATGAAAAAAGTCATTTAGATCTTCACACATTCCATAACAATGTAATAGCTCCAACCCTTTAATGTTTGCACACTGATCAAGAGAAGTTTTTTCAAAGCACAAAATACTTCATGTGGTCATTGAAATATGCAAATATCTTTCTTCCAATGTCTGACAGACCCAATCCAGCAAAGCCCTAAAGGAAATGAGTTGCTCTTAGCTTGTGGGCTCGCTTCCTGAAGTCAGTGAGATTTCTTAGGTAGGTGAATAAGAACCTTGCTAGACTTGAAATGGAGGGAAACAATGAGGACAGAATACTCTGCATTACAGGCTACATCTAGACTGCAGGTTTCTTTCGGAAGAGGCTTCTCAGGAAGAGATCTTCCGGAAAAAAGTCTGTTGAAAGAGAACGTTTACCCAACAAAAAGGAGAGCTGCTTTTTCAGAATATAGCGTCCCATCAATGTAGACACTATCTTGCATTTCAGTTGTGATTACTGTGGACGGAGTGGCCATCAGGGCACCTATGCTTTTTCCTGGAGGCCTCTTCTTTCGAAAAAACACTCTCTTCTGTGTCCACACACGCCTTTTTCTGAAAAAGCTTTTTTGGAAAAAGGCTTCTTCCTCGTAGAGAGGTTTACCACTGTCAGAAAAACACCTGTGTTCCTTCAACAGAATAACAGTGTGGACGTAAGTGTAGTTTTTCTAGAAAAACGGACGTTTTTCCGGAAAAAACTATGCAGTGTAGACATACCCTCAGTGGGACTAGAAGTGTAATATAATCAAGGTAAACTCCCACTCTTGTGCATGTTCCATAATTTGCAAGACAGAAATAGGAAGTCACGGTACCATTCCCAGAAAGCTACAGGAGTCTTTCCTTGTGCAGGTAATACTCTCATCTAACTAATGAGAATTGTGATTAAAGAGAGGATGAATGCACCTATCACACAGAATATGTACCTGCCAAGAAAGAAAGACAGAAAGAAAGGAACTACAATATATCCATAAGCTGTGATGTTATCACACCTTGCTGTACACTAATGTTTGTTTTTTCTTAGAAGTGAAACAGGAAAAGAAAAAAAAGAAAGAACTGGCATTTTGTTCCCAATACAGGCTAAATATTCTAAAGTGCAATCTTCAGTCATGTTAAATGTTTCCAGTGGGGCCACCTGAACAGTGCTGTAAAACACTCTGAGATGGTCTCTTACAGTAAATCAGAATAATGCGAATTGGAATACTGCAAATTGACAACCGCACAGAAGGTCAGCAAAAGGTCTATGTATCTCTTAAACAATATTTTGAAATCTTCATGAAACTTAATTGTTGAATGGGGCACAGGGGCAAACTTTACCCTAAGACAAGCTTTCCAATTATCTCCAAACTTATCTGTGCTTGATTTTAAATGCCAACTTCCATCTTTTTGTTAAAATGTATCAAATTGTACTGGATTTTGAGCTTCTTCAGTTGTAAAGCAAGTCTTAAAATAAAAAAAAAATATTAGAGGCAGATTATCAATTTAAAATTGGCACCATTTTTTTGTGAAAACAATTCTCTCAAACCCAAAACCGATACAAATTGTGGAATCATTTCTAATACATATTTTAAGAAATAAACATCCCTCTTCATTATTGGAAACTTAACAGTACAGCTTTATGAACCTATGAGTGGAATCAGCTATAAAACTTATATAAAACTAGCTTCATTGACTTTTTCCTTTGGCCAAATTGAGGGAAATGCAAAAATTAAAAAGAAACAGAGATATACATTTGGATTTGTTTGTCACTTAAAAGTATCTAATAGTTCTAGTAACAGGTAAATGTGTATTTGCCAAATTATTCGTTTATACTGGTAGTATTCCTTTAACCGTGTCACATTCCATTTTATAACAAAAGGTATGTAAAATCATGAAAAGATTCTAACTAGTAGGCAAAGAAAAGGTTAAAAGTGTTTAATGCACTTCTTAAAAAAAATCTGTATGCCTGATCAATATATTTCCCTAGGTTGAAAATAAATGAGTTCTCCTAGGAAGTAAAGGACAGAACAATATGTCCATTTCTCTTTCTAGTATGAAAAGTAGTGATGAAAATTACTTGGAGGTCATTTGTATCAACAGCAGACCAAACCTAGGGCTTGATCCTGCTCAGTGAAATCAATGGGGTTACGTCTAGACTGGAATGATTTTGCAGAAATACTTTTAACGGAAAAGTTTTTCCGTTAAAAGTATTTCCGCAAAAGAGCGTCTAGATTGGCAAGGATGCTTTTGTGCAAAAAGTGCTTTTGCACAAAAGCATCCGTGGCCAGTCTAGACGTGATTTTGCTCAAGAAAGCCCCGATCGCCGTTTTAGCCATCGGGGCTTTTTTGCGCAAAACAATTCTTCCCTGTGTACACCGGCCCTCTGGCGCAAGTATTCTTGCACAAGAGGGCTTTTTCCCGAGCGGGAATGTGAAAGTATTTGCGCAAGCACTGATTTTGTACATTACAAAGTCAGTGCTCTTGTGCAAATTCAAGCAGCCAGTGTAGACAGCTGGCAAGTTTTTGCGCAAAATCTTGCCAGTCTAGACGCACCCTTGGGAGTTTTGCCTGGCCATGGACTTCACTAGGAGCAGAAGAGAGCCTCTGGACTGGTATATTAATAAATAGTTCTGCAGCACCTAGCTGTCAGCCTCCTTAATAGGAAGAAAAGAGGCTTTGCAACCAGATGATATCACTTTAACCCAAATCATTTCATGAAGAAATGTATGCATGTTACAAACCAATGTGGTCATAAGCTTCCTATTCCATGCTTCAAATACTTATCTTTTGGGGAGATCTAACAATGAAAGCTTTGACCATGCAACTTTTACTCAGGTAAGTAGTCCTCATGATCACCCATGGAACTACTCACCTAAGTGGGGGCTGCAAAATGAAGCCCTGAGAGAGCTGGTAGAAATACCCAAGGCAGAAACCCATACACACAGTTCCAAAGAGTGGATTTCTTTGTAGTATTGTTTGATACTGCCCCCTTTTGCCCAACAACAAATCAACAGCCTAGACACCAGACAAAACTTTACATGACATGCATTTGCTTTCAATAAAACACGGTCATGCAAATGATCACATTTAACCCTGACATTACCACTTTCCACTCTAAATAGAGATGATTAATCAGGGTTAGATAGCACAGGTGTCCACTGCTCATTTAAAACCTGGGTGCAATGTGCCAGGGAAAGATCCTTCTTAAGATACAAAACCCTTCTGCAACGTCCTTCAAGAACATTTCCTCCCTTCGGTCTAGGATCCGAACCTGCTTCAATTTAAGGGATTAAATAAGGATGTTAGCAGATAGTCAAGTAAATGCCTGAGCTTATTGGGTAATCCTATCGACTACACACTCTCCCCCCCCTCCCCCACCACCACCTTTGTTGCCTCAGAGGCAGGAGCCTCAGGAGACGGGGTGCCAAGGGAGGCTGCCGCAAAGCAGACTGTGTCAGCAGCAAGCCTGGGTCCACCGTGGACAGAGGTTGATCCATGGCAGCAGCTCTACGCTGCTGCCTCTGTATCAGAGGCAGCAGCGCAGGGTCGCAGGTCTGCACGGGGAGCTGGTTTTTAAACTAGCTCCTGCCTGCCACCCCGCACTGCTTCCCCTAATACAGGGGCAGCTGCACAAGCTGGCATGGAGCTCCCCTAGAGTGGGGCCAGAGTGCACTAGCTGCTGGCCCCACCCCCAGCGACTATTGAATAGTCATGTAACCTCTAACATTTCATGAGGTTACATGACTACTCAATTACATGATATCTAACATCCCAAGACTTAAACTGGAATAATACCTGAGTAAAGACTGCAAGAGCTGAGCCCCAAATTCACTACATGGAGCCAAAGTGAGACAAGACCGGCAGGGCGCCTTTTTACATTAAGCATTTCTCTCATGTTATTGAAGCATGGTGTCTTTTTAGGCTGTGTATATAAACTGGTGGGGTCACCTTGTTCAAGTTATTCCCCTCTGCTGATTCCCCTTTTCCCAGCACCCACTCTCCCTCCCCTTAAAGCTTTTGATTTCCAATTGCAACTCTAACTTTCACCTTTTCTCCTCTCTGGTTGTCTGAGCTGCTTTCTGGCAAGGGCAATCATGATCAATTTGGACCAACCTAACAGTGGGAGATGGGACAACAAACAAAGCCAAAACTCACATTCTGCATGGCAGGCGCCCGCTGCACTACCTCAGAATTAACACGTCCCTGACAGCCTGAGGACAAAAACTTAATCTCTTTAAGGACAGAAAAAAGGAAAGGGGGAAAATCATCCCCGGGTACAATAGCATCCGGAATACCGCACTCTGCTAAAGGTTTCCTACTGTAATGTGCTTTATGTATCACTCAATTCTATTTTGGAAGGAAAAGTTTTAGTCGGAGGATTTAGAAGAAGAAATACATGCACGATTCAAGCAGCTGTTACGAAATACAGCTATTTTTAAAAACCCTGAGTAATCTGATTAAATATCAGCAGGATTTTTCCTTCTTGCCACCTCCTTACTCTTTGCAGGTTTTGACCAGAGTTTTCTCCTTTGGGTACTTTATAAATCAGGCATCTAATCAAGCTAGCATTTCTTCACAGGAGCAGTTTCTTCCATCTACGCTGTCTTCCTTTTTCTAGCCTTTGTTCGCCCATCTTTTCTAATGATCTTCAACAGCAACAACAGCATTTACCATCTGCTCAACAAATAAATATTGAGGGAGGGTGAAAGAATCACAGCCCAGTTACAACTTTTTGCTTTAGTTGGTTTCTCTCCTGTTCACAACGCAATCGGCCCAGGATAGGTTTGTACCTGAACCCCCCCAAAGGCGCTGAGATCTAATCTACTGAAGCCTAAACAAGAGTTTGGGCAAAGATAAATAAAGGCGTGAGCATTCTTGCTCAGTACAAGTTTAAACTTCTCCATGAGCACCCTCTTCCCTACCTTCCCCGCCACAGAAACCAGCTCAAGAGCAATCAGGAGGTGGGATCTCACACGCTCGGGGATATTTTTTTTAAAATTCAGGAAATAATTTAAAAGCTCAGTCTGAGCCAACAGCGTACATTGCAAAGAACGATACAAGTGCACTTCTGCCTTACTTCCTAGCAGCCAAGCCTATAAATAAAGGGACAGATTTAATAACCGAGTAATGTGGGCTTGACAAACCCTTCCAAATATCCTCACACTTCCACCCCCCTCCTCTTTTTGTTTTCTGTAAGAAAACTAACACAGTCTGGGCACTTATGCTCCTAGTCAGCATCCTGTGGCAGGTGGTAGCTGCCGGAAAATACAGATCTGCAACTTTTGGTGTGTGTGTGTGTGTGTTTCTGCGTTGGCTCGGCAAAGATTTCTTTTAGGTTCCCCACCCACCCACCTCCGAAATTTCCAACAATACAAGAAACCAAGGAAGCATACTCGGCTCTCCGGTTCCCTCTTCCCCCTCCGCTTTTGATCTTCATCGGGACGTGAGCTGCACGTTAATGGGCCACCCCTACCACAAAGACAAATTACCATCCAAAAAAAAATCACTCCTATCCTTTTCCTCTAAGATACCGCACCCCCCCCCAAACACACACACAGATCCCGCCATACACACACACACCCTCCCGCTGTATGCAGCCCGGGTGCGTGGAACTAGGGAGAGACGGCGGGGAGGGAAAATAATCACTTGCAGGGCCGCCTTTCCTAGTTCGTTTCCTCTCCGAGGTGCTCCAGCAGGGAGGGCGGCTGACCCTGGAGACGACACATGGCCCCCCACCCCCGCCAGCATCCCCATCACCCCGTCCCCGTGGCGCTGCGGAGAGGCGCTAAAAAGCAATGAAGCTGCACAATAAGCTTTACTCCAAAGGACCCCCCCCCATTGGCGCTGGCTTTGCCCCCCCCCATTCTCCATTCAACCCCCTCCATCCGCGCGCACTGAAGTTGCTAAAGTTTGCAACTATCCCCCCCCCCCCCCAGCTCCTCTCTCACTTAAAATAGCGTCGGGTGCAGGAAAGGGATAACACCCCCCACTCTCTTACCCCCCCCCCCACACACACACAGGATGCTGTTACTTACTATTCTGGGAGGGGGGGCAGGAACTCACTTGCACATCTTGCTCGGGAGCTGCAAGGTTCGTGGGGAGGGGGGAAGCTCAGCCCCCCCGGTCTCCCATCCGCCAGGAGCCGCGGGGCCGGCTTGGAGTTCTCGGGACCGGACTGGCTCCTCTCGCTGCCTTCCAGCCCGGAGCAGCCCCGCCGCAGCAGCTCCTAGCAGGGACGCTTCCCCTCTTCCCATGAGGAGGGAGGCGGCGGCGGCGGAGGAGGAGGCGGAGGGGGGAGGGGGGGCTAGGGGCTGGCAGCCCCACTCACACTGATGTCAACTAATATATTCAAAGTTCAACAGGGCATTGAGCGACACGCCGCTGCCGCTGCAGCCAGCCCCGCGCGCCCGGGACCGGCGGGCATTGTCCGAGCCTGCCGGTGGGTCGCCGCTTGCAGGGGGGGCTCGCCCGCTCTTTGCTCCGCGCTTTGCAATAGCGCCTGCCCCTCTCCGCTAGGCTCCGTGCCGGGCGGGCGGGCGGGCGTCGGGCCGGGAGCTGCTGCTGCTCGCGGGCTGCCCAGCTGCAGAGAGGGGTGTTTTCGCGTGCAAGCCTGCTCCGCGCAAGGCTGAACGGCCGCGGGCATAATGCAAGCCCCGGGCGGGGAATGGTCGCGTTTAACCCTTGAGGCGCGCGGCAGCCTTTGCTGCCTGGGGAGGGGGGTGAAAAGGGGGGGGGAGGCTTTATGGCAGGGGAGGTTTTTATTTTGGGGGAGCCAGCAAAAATGAGACGTTTAAACTTCAGCCCCGGGAGAAAAAAAAAATGTCGAGCAAAGCGGGTTTGAGCTGCCCGGGAAATGCTCCCTTGCGCTCCACACAAGCAGCTCGCTCCCTCTCCCGAGCAGCGTGCCCGCGACTGGAGCGAACAAACCAGCTCAGTTTCGAGGGAAATCGGAAGACACTCCCCATCCCCCACCCTCAACAAGTAATCCTTCGGGTCACCCGTGGATCGGCTTTGTAAAATTCCTACAAAACCTAGGACGGGGGAAATCTCTCCCTGGAACGTCCCATTGAACTTGCTTAACAAATATTTCCCCTGATCGCAACCCTCACCACTAGGCAGCTGAAGCAAAATGCAGGACAATGTAGCACTAGGCAGCGTGGTGAAGCATGAGGAAGATAGTTGGCTTTTTGACAAGGGCCACTCCACAGTGGGTTCAAGGGCTTTGTGAAGGAAGCAAGAAGGAGATAGGGTCTCTGCCCCCAAACAACTAGCAGAAAGAGAGGGAAAGAGAAAGTGATATTATAGGAAACATGGTGTTGCTAGGATCCAGCAGGTTGCTGCAGGTGTCCCCATAATCTCTTAACTGCCAAAAACTAGGATTGGGCATGAGTGGGATCATTTAATAATTGCCTTGTTCTGTTCATTCCCTCTGGTCTGATTCTTGTCAGAGACAGGATGCTGGGCTAGATAAACCATTGGTTGCTACCTTATGTTAATTTCTCTTGTTAGGTGAAAAATGTTTTAATATCACAGTAAGAGGAATGGGAATCAGAAGGATGTATTCCTAGTGCTTTCCAATCTAACTATAATCCGTCCAAAAGGTTTGAATGCAGAGAAGATAGTGGCAGGATAGTGAAATACACTGACTGGTTTGTTTTCTTGAGACAAGGATGAGGTAGTATCTTTTATTGTCTCTCTGTTGGTGAGAGAGACACTTTCAAGCTCGCATACATTGCTTCAGATTTGTTTTGTTTTCATTATTCTAAATTGACAGAAATACGGTCTAGTTAGAAGCACTGGTGAAAAACAAATTAGATGTTTAAATTTTTACAATTCATGTGGGGTGAAAACTGTAAAAATCTTATTTGCCTTTCACTGGTGCTGAGTTATTAGTAATACAGGGGAGGATGTGTTTTATTTTTTAAATATGATTTTTTAGTCTGATGGTATCCACTTTATAGCTACTGCACCATACATCAATTTAATAGCAATCACTCAAATACTGATTTATGGCTACAGTGCGCCATCTAAAAGCAGATGGTAGTGGTAGGGTGTGTACATTATGGCTGCGTCTAGACTGGCAAGTTTTTCCACAAAAGCAGCTGCTTTTGCAGAAAAACTTGCCAGCTGTCTACACATCATGTAAGATTGTCAGTGTTCTTGCGGAAATGCTATGCTGCTCCCGTTCGGACAAAAGCCCTCTTGCGCAAATGCTTTTGCGCAAGAGGGCCAGTGTAGACAATACGGTATTGTTTTGCGCAAAAAAGCCCCAATCGCGAAAATGGCGATCGTGGCTTTCTTGCGCAAAACCGCGTCTAGATTGGCACGGATGCTTTTCCGCTAAAAGTGCTTTTGCGGAAAAGCGTCCATGCCAATCTAGACGCTCTTTTCCGCAAATACTTTTAACGGAAAAACTTTTGCATTAAAAGCATTTGCAGAAAATCATGCCAGTCTAGACGTAATCCATGAGTGGAGATTCATACAACAGTGTGCCAAGCAACACAAACACAATTCCACTAGATTTCTTTGGGCTGCAAGTATGGTTAGCACCCTGCAAGGCTAGCCAGTACAGATGAGTGGTTAAGGCTGTGTTCCCTTTCATCCCAGTCAGTGAGGCCAATAATTGGGATTGTTTCAGAGCTCCATGCACAGCTGCAAACAAGAAGGTGGGGATTGGGACAGCCTCCTTAAATCCCACTCCTCCCTGTTCTGGACATAGGTAATCTAGCCCTTCATAAGGGTGGGCTCCAGCTTCCACTGAAGGCAGTGGGAAATTACACAGGTTGCAGTACAGTCTAGTCCATACCAAGAAGAAGTTGATCTGAAAATGCCATTGCTTGTGATCCCTGCTCTAAAAAATTACCATGTTGCATGTTTTCCCAGAATGTGCAAGGTCAGGAAGGTTTACTGCAAGACAATACAGTGGTGATTTTTCCCCTCAGTCTTTATCTGTAGGATTGGCAATAAGTTTACACTGCAATTGAATTTACTGGGGAAGGGGACTTGTCATCCCCCATTTCAGTGTAACTTGGGTGTTAGCACAGAAATGCAATATTAATACAGTATTGCCCATTTTGTTAAAGCAGAGGTTCACCTCAGTGGCCTTGCCCAAAATTCCATGCCCTTATGGTTAACTAAATGGGTAACACCCTCCATCCTAGAAGTGGATTAATCTCCTCAGTGCTATATGTACATTGTCACTCTGGGATCCTTTACACTGAAAAATCAGTACTTATGGCACCGTATAAAAAGTTAAATTGTTCTGAATAGCTCAATATTTACATTAGTAATATATATTAAGATATTAGTTGAAGCTGTATAAAGACAGTACAACATAAGCAAGTATATAGTAAAAAGAAATGCATCAAAGGGTTTTAGTGATATTACACATTACAAGATGAAAGCCTCAGTTACTTACTTCCAGAATCCCAAAATGGAATTTTCTTTAGTGACAGTATTTCACTACATATGTGAATCTGTTCCTATTCAAGACTAATCAAGTCATATTGATATCACCAGTATGTTATAGCTATATAAACAGTGTGATAGTAGGATGCCTCATCAATACTAATGTGACTTTTACAGCATGTTGGTGGTGGGTGTTTTCAGAAATCGTATCTCTGGAAAACAGCAGTATAGATCCACTGAGGTAGTCATCACACAAATAATAAGCTACCTATTCTTTGCCTGCTCTAATTTCTCTGGCCTTCTGTAATCCTGTTGTTATTTAACTCTGTCACTGAATTCTTTACCGCTGCAAAGCATTTTGCGATAAAGTTTGTGTACAGAAAATCTTTTATGTAAAGTTACTTGGGGGCTTTGCCTCCTGCTCGCTACACTTTCCAACTGCCCTCTCTCGGGGAGTAGGCAGACAGGCTCTTCCCCCTGGCCACCGGGAAAGGGGGGCCGAGGCAGGACATCCCCAGCCTGTACCTCCCCAACCACCAGGCCAAGTCCAAGCCAGCTCTGGCTCTCCGCCCCCCTTCCATTCCAGCCAGCAGAGGGGGAGCAAGCTGAGGCCATGTCAGCCTTGGCTCTTTCTCCCCCTCCCCCCAGCTGCCAGGAGGAATTTAGGGGGATCCCAGGCTGAGGCCACAGCACGCCAGCTTTGACTCTCTCCCACCGAGCACCAGGCAGGACGCAGAGTGACATGATGATATCACTCTGTCATCCTACAGGGAAAAAAATGTATATATAGAGAGAGAGATGGTATTTTCAATCTGAATTCTTTTCCAACATGTTATTTTCAAACATTTCAGACATTGCAAAACAGGGACTGGTATACTTTTAAAAGCATTTGCATGGTTTTCTGATGGCAAATGTCACAATGGGCTCCACTCAAAGTTATAGAAAGAGACTAGTTTTGAGCTTGTCATACTGTGGAATATTTTGTTCAAACTGCCCTATAAACCTCTCCTTCTTTCCCTGTTCATTCAGCCTGGTCCACTTGTTAGGATCTAATCTAAAGCCCATAGAAGCCAGTGGAAAAATTCCAATTGATTTCAATGGGCCTTGGATCAAACTTTGAACTGTAATGCCACATATGTTAAACTTCTGTAATGAAATCATTAGTTCTCTCTCAGTCAGCGTAGGCATATGACTAAGCAAAATCAGGAATTTGGAAGTGATCAGTCCTTTCCATTGTTCCTCTCCTGCAATTTTTTCCAACTTCTCTTTATAACTGTAGTTTTATCTGGCATTGTTGCATAGTTTTTAGGGTGTAGCCTTAGTTGTCAGGTGACTTGTAAATGTCTTGTGTTTCTCCATGTTCTTAAGATGATGGATGATTACTATCTCACTGCATGCACTTTTGTTCTATTTCATTATATTACATTTTAAATAACTGATGTGCACCAACTTTGGCACAGAGAGGAGATTACATCTCCAGGTCTATAGGCATCTGATAGTACACTAGTGGTTTTTCTTTTAAAATTTAATCAGGAAGGGATGGGTTAGCTGTTTAAGCCTCAGGGTTCAAATGCTGACGCTTCCTGCAACTGAAATTCTAAATCCCAGAAGAGTCAACTCAAACTTTCTTTCTTGTGAGAGACGCAATTTAAGTACCCAGCAGTGTGCTGTGTGTGGATGTTTATCACAGCCCTTGTAAGTCAGGGTTCTCTCTCTACTCAATTTCAACATTACTGATTCCAAGGCACATTTTTAAGGAGTTCTCCCCTGATGCCTTTGAGCAAAATTCATCCTTTGTTACTGTTACACTACTTTCCACCAGAATGGTGGTGGCAGTTCACTGGAACTGTGCATCTGTAAATTGTAGAGAGCTTTGGGACAAAAAGTGCTATATAAAATAAAGCATTTTACCATTTCCATGGCCACCCAGAATTCCATGGTTGTCACTTCTCTGCAGTTTGTGGAATCTTGGAAACTCATGGCCAGACAGGAGGGATGAAACCTAAATTTTCCATCCCCCTAGTGCAGAGGACCCTGTTTTTGGAATTAAAGTGATTCTCCATTAGCTATTAGCATTATAGAGCCAATGACATGGTTGTTCAGAACAATGCCAGTGAATCGTCGCACTATTACAATAATATTTTCCATTTGTGACATACAAATCCATTTTTTTAACCTCAGAATCCTAGTCCCTATTCCAGGTCATTATACAAACAGAATGCATCAGAACTTCTTTTCTGTGACTCTCACTGGCCAGACTTTGAGCTGTTACTATATATATAGACTACAGGCCTGTTTGTTATGAGAACTGGTGTCTGGGATGAAGCCCTTTCTTCTGTTTTCTCTTCACGTTCCAGTGCCACTGATCCTTTTCTCCTTATTCTTCCCTTCTCCTGATTTCTTCTTCTGAACTTCACCTTACACCACACACTATCTGAAATGCCCTCTCTGGCATGCAGGTGTTTGCTAGCTAAACTAAGGACAGATATTGCAAAAAGGACTATTCTGACAGTTGCATATTCTTGCCCTGCATCTGCCTCCCAAAAAAGTGTGCAATATGATTTTCACCACTAGGTGGTGCCGATGCATCCTAATGCTCTCTTGAGTATGGTACAGAGGAGGGACACATTGCCCTGGAGAATTCACACTATCTGTCCAACAACACCTGAGCAAGAGTTATGCTACAGGAGCCTATGTTTAGTAACAGGGTGTAGTCTATAAAATCTGTGCCTTGTATACAGCAGAGGAGTTGCATGTTCTGTCAGGATCTGCCCTGCAAGCCAGTGGCCTGGCCTCGGGAATCCCTACACACTTAGGCTATACCGGAGATATCCCGAAACAGCCATCCCATGTCTTAACAGTGCGCCCATTATTTCGAAATATAACGGGCTCGCTATTCCAACGTCCCTGGGAAACTCGTTCCATGAGGGTTAAGGGACGTTTCAGAATAGCGGGTTATTTCAAAATTTGGCGCTGTGTTGACAGCACCAAATTACAAAATAAGCAGTTTTGAAATTGAGTCGATATAAGTTATGCAATTTGTGTAGCTCAAATTGCATAGCGTATTTCGAGCTACGGGTGCAATGTAGTCATACCCTTACATGCCTCTGATGGTAGCTGTGGGTGGGACAGAGGTACAAACCAAGAAGACTAGGAAAAAAAGTCTTCTTAAACAATGCGGACAAGGTAGAGTGCTGCCTGTGCAAGTTGCAGTGTTGCTGCCTGAGAGACAGGGCTGGAGAGGCAGGGTCATTGCAATTCACCACAGCCTCACCAAACTGTCTGTGTCAGAGGGGACAGTGCTAAGAAGTGGACCTAAGAGAACTGAGCTGTGTCAGGCAAGAAAAGGCAGATCTAAGCTGCCTGTCCAAGGAGGGCTAGCTAGCGCACAAGAGTCTTGGGAGAAAAGGGGCGGCATTAGGGGGAAGTTTAGTGCAGAGCCAGCCTGATTCCCCTTAGAACATGTGTCCTATCAGTGCTCTGATCAGAGAGCTGTGCCAAGTGGGGAGGGGAAAGAGTTGCATTTAGGTTTTTCAGCAACTGTCAGGTAGTTCAAAGCTATGAGAAAAGCAGTGATGGTGTCACTTTCCAGCCAAGCCAGAGTAGGCTGTGTAACGTTTAAGCTCCGTTTGAGCATAGAGGGTTGGTCTGTTCATAACTGAACTGGCTGGCCAGAGCTGCTTCAACACTTCAGCACACTCCGATTAGTCACCCTGACTGAGACATCAAGGGCAAATCCAAAGGAAAGTCTAGCCATTGGCCTCAGCATCTGGATTCCAGATTCACATACGGGTGGCTGCTCCTGGGGGTTTCAGCGCTTCAGCTACATGCATTGGCCTAGTGGGGTTGTTTGTTTGTTTTAAATCAACACTCTGCTGTAATGGACTGGACTTCATCCATATTGAGGGAAGAGAAAATGAAGCGTGGTTGCATTTAAAACTACTCTTCATGCCGCCAAATCCACATAAGTGCATGCATATGTGTAACCAGGCTTTTCACCAGCAGGCAGAGGTGAAAGTAAGGTGGTGTGCCCCAGAGCTCAGCTCTGGCAAGAGCTGGCTACACTCCAGCAAGAGCTGCCTGGGGCATTCCACTGAGACCCAGCTGGTGGGAGACATGACTTGCAGCACACTCTCCCAATCGGGCTCCTGCTGCAGCAGTGCCCTCGCACAGCCCGACCACAGCTCCCTTGTGGCTGTGGCAGGGACCCGTCCACCACCCAGGTAAGTAACCGGGCCCCAGGAGAATGAGCACTAGCCTGAATGATTAAGTCTAGATTTCATGACAGATAGCCATTATCTATAAACATATTTAGGTTAAGAGATTTTTGCTTACATGAGAAGTCATACACTCTCTGTTGTGGCTTATGGGCTCAGACTGGTGGCAGTGTAACTTATACTAAACAGAGAACAAAGCTAAAGATATGCTCCCACGTTTATAATGACCACACCGGAGATCAATCTTCTGGCATTTGATTTAGCGGGTCTAGTAAAGACCTGCTAAACTGAACACTGAGGGTGCCCCCAGTCAGTGCCAGTTCTCATCGAAGTCATGAGGAATAAGGGAAACCAACAGGAGTATTTGCTCTCATCAGCCTCCCATTGGGAAGATGGTGCCAAGCTTGGCTTAAGATATGTCGCCTCCAGCTATATTTTTTACTTAGCTGGAGTTGCATACCTGACGCCATCCTTCCAGGTTTAGTATAGACCTAGCACGAGAGATGGAGAAAAGGATCATGGGTCTGTCTCCATAAATAGAGAAGTCTAATGGATTTGTGCAGAAGAAATTTATTTGGCCATGTGTCCAATGTTCTCTCTAATCTTTTCCATCCATATGTATTTTTTTCCATCCACATGTGGAATAAATTTTTATGTGCACTGAGGCATGTGCAAATGTGCACCACCAATAGAAACACAAAACCTAGCTATGGGTGCTCTGCTAATCAGATGAATCCTCTCCTGAGTGGCCACACAGGGAACAGCTTAAACAGTGCATGCATCTCATGTGATCTGAGATGCATGCCATTGTGTAACTCTCACAACACACAGTAGCCAACCATTTATTGCCAGGTAAAAAAAGAACAGTGAAAAAATAAGTTATAGCAGCACCACATTAAACTAAACAGCTTAGTCCCACATTAGGAACCTTTTCTTTCAGCTCTAGCTTTGAGCCCAAGAGATCATATAAATTGAAAACAGTTTCTGCACTGAGACTGGAAAAATAAAACCAGACTCTGAACTCATTTATTGTACCAAGGATAACTTTATCACAAGGACTGAAAAATTCATTGTACGATTCTCTCCAGGGTAAGACTGGGGGCCCTATGCCTCTCTGGCTACAGAATTTAAGCTTTCAATGAAAGACACAGTGTTTGGGTGAATAAAAGATCATGGTAATAACTTGATATAAGAGTCAGAGCGAAATAGAAAGGAAGGTTCCACCACATCAGAGTTTCAGGGTCTGCTCCCTGCTCAGCCATTCATTTAATTGACTTTGGAGACCTCAACTAGGACCAGATTTTCAAAGAAGAACTCAGCATGGAGCCACTCCCCTTGTCACACTATTAGCATGCAGGAACAGACCAGTAGCTCTTGTTGGCTCACAAACTATTTAAAGGGATACTACCCTGTTTCTACATATTGAAACTCTAAGGCTACGTTTACATTGCACTCTCTTGCGCAAGAACATATGCAAATGAGGCGTGGGGATGAATATCGCCGCACCTCATTTGCATACTTAATGAGCCACCATTTTTGCACAAGGAGCTTTTGCGCAAGAAGGAGCAGTCTATACTCCTTCTTGTGCAAAAGCTCCTTGTGCAAAAATGGTGATTCATTAAGCATGCAAATGAGGCATGGCGATATTCATCACCGCACCTCATTTGCATATGTTCTTGAGCAAGAGAGCGCAATGTAGACATAGATGTACAGCAGTGGTCCCCAACCTTTTGGGTCTGTCGGGCGCCTGGGGGCGGGTCCACTCACGCGCCGGGCACCTGGGAGTGGGGCCGCACACGCACGTGGGGGTGGGGCCACACACGCTCCCGGGGATGGGGCTGCAGCTGCGCACACGCTCCGGGGCGGGGCCACCCATACGCTGTGTGCCCAGTGCCGGTGTCACCCATGCGCTGCACTCCCAGGTCCGGCGCCGCTCCTGTGCCGCACGCCCAGGAGCCGGCATCACCCAGCGCTGCATGCCTGGGGCCAGCGCCGCTCCTGCGCTGCGTGCCCAGGGGCGGGGACACCCATACGCTGCGTGCCCAGTGCCGGTGCCACCCATGCGCCGCACTCCTGGGGCCGGCACCACTCCTGTGCCTCACGCCCAGGAGCCAGCAGTGCCCATGCACTGCACGCCTGTGGCCAGCGCTGCTCCTGAGCCATGTGCCCAGGGAAGGGGATGCTCATACACCACGCGCCCGGGGCCAGCACAGCCCTTGCGCCATGCACCCGGGGGTGGGACCACCCATTCGCTGCATGCCCAGGGGCTGGCACCGCCCATGCACCATGTGCTCAGGGGCGGGGCTGGCCCTGATCACTCGGCGGGCGCACAGAAATGGCCCAGCAGGCGCTATGGCGCCCTTGGGCACCGCGTTGTGGACCACTGATGTACAGCATCCAGTGAGCTAAACTCTTTTGAAAATGCAAATGTGCATGCTGGGATTTGTGGCATGGGCACCATTTATACAGGTAAAGGGGGGGCGGTATCCCCCCTCCTGAGTTTGAACCCCTGCTTAAAGCTGCATGGCATGGTTCCAAAGGCACCTCTTAACTGCAATAGAGTTTGAGATGCTTGCAGCTTTGCCTTTGGGACAAGGAGTTGGTTATAAAATGAGGGAGGGAGGTGATTACCAACAACAAAAGACTGGTCATACAAGTATCATAGAATCATAGAATAATAGGACTGGAAGGGACCTCGAGAGGTCATCGAGTCCAGCCCCCCACCCTCAAGGCAGGACCAAGCTCCGTCTACACCATCCCTGACAGATGTCTATCTAACCTGTTCTTAAATATCTCCAGAGAGGGAGATTCCACCACCTCCCTTGGCAATTTATTCCAATATTTGACCACCCTGACAGTTAGGAATTTTTTCCTAATGTCCAATCTAAACCTCCCCTGCTGCACTTTAAGCCCATTACTCCTTGTCCTGTCCTCAGAAACCAAGAGGAACAAATTTTCTCCTTCCTCCTTGTGACACCCTTTTAGATATTTGAAAACCGCTATCATGTCCCCCCTTAATCTTCTTTTTTCCAAACTAAACAAGCCCAGTTCATGAAGCCTGGCTTCACAGGTCATGTTCTCTAAACCTTTAATCATTCTTGTCGCTCTTCTCTGTACCCTTTCCAATTTCTCCACATCTTTCTTGAAATGTGGCGCCCAGAACTGGACACAGTACTCCAGCTGAGGCCTAACTAGTGCAGAGTAGAGCGGCAGAATGACTTCACGAGTTTTGCTTACAACACACCTGTTGATACAACCTAGAATCATATTTGCTTTTTTTGCAACAGCATCACACTGTTGACTCATATTCAACTTGTGGTCCACTATGACCCCTAGATCCCTTTCCGCCATGCTCCTTCCTAGACAGTCGCTTCCCATCTTTTATGTATGGAATTGATTGTTCCTTCCTAAGTGGAGCACTTTGCATTTCTCTTTGTTAAACCTCATCCTGTTTATCTCTGACCATTTCTCTAACTTGCTAAGGTCATTTTGAATTATATCCCTAACCTCCAAAGAAGTTGCAACCCCACCCAGTTTGGTATCATCTGCAAACTTAATAAGCGTACTCTCTATCCCAATATCTACATCATTGATGAAGATATTGAACAGTACGGGTCCCAAAACAGACCCTTGCGGAACTCCACTTGTTATCCCTTTCCAGCAGGATTTAGCACCGTTAACAACAACTCTCTGACTACGGTTATCCAGCCAATTATGCACCCACCTTATCATGGCCCTATCTAAGTTATATTTGCCTAGTTTATCAATAAGAATAGCATGCGAGACCGTATCAAATGCCTTACTAAAGTCTAGGTATATGACATCCACCGCTTCTCCCTTATCCGCAAGGCTCGTTATCCTATCAAAGAAAGCTATCAGATTAGTTTGGCATGACTTGTTTTTCACAAACCCATGCTGGCTATTCCCTATCACTTTAATTAAGGCATGGTTAGATCACTGCCTAAAAACTAAAAACGTAACAGAACATTGGGAATCATTAGGAAAGTAATAGATAATAAGACAAGAAAATACCGTATTGACTCTCTATAAATTCATGGTATGCCCACATCTTGAATAATGTATGCAGATTTGGTCACCATCTAAAAAAAGATCTATTGGATTTGGAAAAGGTACAGAAATGGCAACAGAAATGATTAGGGGTAAGGAACAGCTTTCATATGAGGAGAGATTAACAAGACTGGGACTTTTTAGCTTGGAAAATAAATGATTAAAGGATGGGGGGGGGGATATATTAGAGGTCATGAATGGTGTGGGAAAACAGACTAAGGAAATGTTATTTCCTCCTTCACTAACATAACACATGCATTCAATTATATTTATAGACAGCAGATTTCAAACAAATTATTTCTTCACAGACAACCTGTGGAACTCTTTGCCAGGAGATGGTGGACAGGTCCAAACTGTAACAGGGTTCTAATAAGAACAAAATAAGTTTGAGGACAGGTCCATCAATGGCTACTAGCCAGAATGGGCTGGAATGGTGTCCTTAGCTTCCGTTTGCCAGAAGCTGGGAATAGGTGACAGGGGATGGATCATTTGATGATTGCCTTTTCTGTTCATGCCTTCCAAAGCACCTGGCACTGACCACTGTTGGAAGACAGGATACTAGTCAAGATGGACCATTGGTCTGACCTAATATGGCCATTCTGATCTTATATGGAGCCCAAATGTATCTGCCCTCTGCTGTAACCACTAGACCCCACTTCCCTTCCAGAGCTGAGATAGAGCCCAGGGGTCCTGACAGTCAGTCTCTCTCTCTCTCTCTCTCTTCAGTTAGTAAGAAAGTAAGACTACATATTAAAATTTTAAGGCTAGACAGTGTCCCTTAAGTGACTTGCCATAAGATGCCAGAACATGTTAATATTGGAGCTGAGTGGGTCTAATATTTATTTATTTATTCCCCTTTTGTATAGGAATTAGATACAGGGCTCCTGTCAGCTAATTGCTCAGTTATCTTCCCCAAAAAAACTAGAATTTTCCAGTGCCTCAGTCGCCCTAGAAAGGTGACACGTATGTGTGGAGAGGGAGAATGGAATCAGTCCCCTCCCTGCCTCCCAATATGCTGCTTGGCTTGTACTGAGTATGCTTAGTAACACTGCTGAAACTGCTGTCCTCCTCTGCTCCCTCTCCACCCCGCTCTCACTCTCTTCTCTGGCATCAGGGCATGCACAGGTCAGCCCAACCCTACCAAAATCTGAAACAGTGTCCCAGACTCTTGGAATGGGTAACCCTTGGTTTTTTACCTCCACCTCCTTTACACATCCTATAATATACTGACTCTGTGGTTCAGAGTAATCTGAACAATGAAATGCAAAGAACTACCAAAGTACTTCAAGGTAAAGGTGGGAACAGAATGTAGGGCTTTCTGGCACCCAGCCATGTCTGGTGGAGAATGCAGTGGAAAGAAGAGGATCTTCTTACCAGATTCAAGTTCTTCCATAGTGTTTGAAAATCATGGCCTGTTAGTAGCTATACTGAGTACTGGGCTAACTCAGCTATATAAAGCATGTCCTTCCATAGCTACACACTTGTAATGAGTTTAAATAAAATACCTTCCAGGCATGCTCAGTATGTGATATTCAACTACTCATGAGTCAGTCAAATCAAAGCCAATTCACTTTCAATCTTCACCCAGTTCAGCTGCAGAGTTGTTCAAATTGAAAGGCTATGAAAAATGTTTTAAAGGGGGAAAATGTCCCTCTCCCCACTCTCTTCTCACTTAAAAAAGATCACATCTCTCACAACAAAGTCACACTTGGGCTGAGATCACATATAGGCGATTTCATCTACATGTCAGAAAGTTATGAGGGATTGAAAACAGGGGTTTAGAATAATTCTAGACTTCAGTGGCCAGGACCAAATGCCTCCTGAGGAGCTGCGGCAGGTACTGAAACTCAAACTTATCTCTGACCCTTTGGAAAGTTCAGACCCCAAACTCCTGCCCAAATCCAGAACATGAACACTCAGACCTGTCACAATTATCAGCTTGAAATGGAACCCTGAGCCCCATAACCCCACGCCCCTCAATTGTAGGAAAGTTAGAATCTATACCCCAGCTCTCTGGTTCCATCCTTTCCCAAAGAGTAAGACACTCTATTCTACATGTCAATATGCCTGAAAAACCTCGATGGTGGGTGGGGCTGAGCACAGCCGGAACAGGGCAAATTCGGGGACTTAGCTCTTGCCCCCTCTTCTTCGCTGCTGCTTGCAGGCCATCGGCTAGGTTTCTCCAGCTGGTCTGTCGCCGGTGGCTGTGCGGAGCTTCCCCCGCCTTCCTGCAAAATGGTGGAGGGTTCGCCCCTCGCTGTGCTGTTCCCCGCCCACCCCCCCGGCCGGACAAAGTGCGGGTCCCGGCAGACCCATCACAGGGGTATAATCCCCTTCCCCTCTTCTCCCCTTCCCTTTCCCAGCCACGAGCTCCCATGAGGCTCACAGCAGCTCCAATTGTCCGACTGGCTGGTGCACTTCCGGGTTCCAGTTGGTGCCGGACTATTGGGAGTGCCAAACCACTGGATGCCGGACAATTGGAGTTTTATTGTATACAGAATCATGAGCTTTTGTGGATATCTTGTTTTCTGTTATTTCCACTCCAATTCATCTGATGAAGTGGGTTTTGCCCACGAAAGGTCATGAGTCTATATATTTTTGTTATTCTCTAAGGTGCCACGGGACTACTCATTGTTTTTAAAGTTACAGACTAACATGGCTACTCCTCTCAGAGTAGGTAAGAGAGAATCAGTGATAGCCTGGGGCAGAATGGCAAGCTATAAGGCCTATGTGCATATCTGATGGGTCTTTGTTTTAATCCAAGCCTCTCAGCCCACCCTGAAGTCAGTGTACCGAATGAATGAATGAATGAATGAATGAATGAATGAATGAATGAATGAATGAATGAATGAATGAATGAATGAAAAGATACCTTTAACAAGCAATGTTCACCTGAAAAACTGCTAGATGTTGATCCTGCGCCGAGCAGGGTTTTGCTGGCTCACCAGGTAGCTCATATACCCACGTGGAGTTGAAGGGAGATGGGAACAGCTTCACATAACGCAAGAAGCAGGAATCACCCAATGACATCAATAGGCAGAGGTTTTAAAAGAAACAAAAGGAAGAACTACTTCACCTAACATGCTATCAGCCTATGGAACTTGCCTAGAGGGAATGCTCAGAAAGCCAAATGGGTTAAAAAAAATCCTTTGAACTTGGTTAAAAAATTAGCTAAATTCAAGGAGAATAGGTCCATCAACAGCTCTTAGCCAAGATGGTTAGGGATGCACTCTCGTGTTCCAAATGCTCCTAAATCTTCAACTGCCAGAAGCTGGAACTGGACTGTAAAATGGATTACTGAAATACCCTGTTCTGTTCATTCCCTCTGAAGCATTTGGCACTGGCCTCTCTCAGAAGACAGGATACTGAATTCGATGAATCATTGGTGTAATCCACTATGGCTGGTCTATGTTCCCTGAGGAGAGAGGATCTAGAGTATGGATTGAGCAGACTGAGTTGAATTTTGTTTATGCTTCTTTCTTGTTAATAAAACTATATCTCAGAAAGAGGATGAGTTTGGACTCCCTGCACTTTATATGTGGTGTTGTAGACCAAGTTGGAAGAGGTGGCTACTCACAGTAGCTCAGCCAAAGTTTTCTTGGACTGTGGTATCATTATATTACCTTCAAGCTGAGAACATTTATATAACAATGCATTGTTCAGCATCCTAATGGTGTGTGTTTGCTTCCCTTCATAGGCAGAGCCAGAGATGCCAATAAACTTGAAAGATGATTTGCAGCAAAGAATGTGTTGGTACAGGACAAGAGAGGTGTCCTGCTCTTATTATTAGTGATAAATAACTTTCAAGCCTCTTCTGCCCAGCATTGTGTCCTTCATTCAGCCTGCACATCACAACATGCAGTGATGGACAAATAGTCACTACAGTTCTACCTGTGAGGCACAGCATCAAAGAGAACGAACCATTTTCTAGTGGTTTTTTAAAGTATAGGATAGCCCAGTGCTGCTGTGTAAGATGAAAGACTGTTCGGTTTGTACACTGCCTTTGAATGTCTAAAATCAAATCCTATGCTTGTATTTCAGGAATCATGAACAGGGAACACTTTGAACAAAGAGTAATCAAGATCACTGTGGCATTAAACACATGCACAGATTAAGCATTGTTTCATCCCAGGTTAGGTATTATTAAACAGCAGTATTAGACTCTTGTAAGCTGCCTACTCAGGTTTTACTCAGTGGAGTCTAAATATGCTGTATATTTTATTTAATCTTGTAACCCAACACACTCAGCATCCTTTCAGGCAACAATCAAATACACCCTGTTCATCTCTTGAGAATATAAGCTCTAGCTGAATAAGCAAGTATCTCACTCCAAACATTAACCACACAGTCCATTGAGGGTGTAGTCTTGTAAGGTCCTAAGCACTCCCAGCCTTCGATAGCAGGCAGTCAAAGGTGCTTAACACTTCACAGGAGTGCTTGCTGCATTACGGAATCAGACTGTTCATTAGAGCAGTGATCAGAATTTTAGCCCTGTTTGTATGTTTCAAATCACCAGATATCCAGGCTGATCAATTATTTGATTTCTCATGACTGCCTTCTCGGTTGACTCTCTCTTCCTATTTCTTTTTCATACAAGAGTTGTCCATCAAAAAACTTTTAGTAGGTTAGTTTTCCATTTATATTCATGTTGCAAGGGGAGAATTAAATTTACAAGGTTTGATTCTTCTGTCAATCCTGTTCTCCATTTTCCTCCAAATGTCTGATTCAATGGGAACAGAACAGAGAAGAATGTTTAAGGAAAAAAGTGATTTTCACCATATAGTGAATTTAGCTACTGAATGTCATGCAAATATTATCACCCATCTATGTTACAATCATTTCTTTGTATTGCAGTTTGTAGAACAAAACGTTTTCCCCTATCAAAATGAACAGGACAACCAACAAGCAGGAGCTACCGGAGCATACTAACTAATTTGCAAGCATACTAAAATAACTAAATTGCAAGCATACTAACTAATTTGTATTAAAATGCTTATTCTTATAAAGTAAATATTAAATGGATTTTATTGTACAGTTTCTTTTGCTAGAGCTATCCACTTTCAGCAGAGATGTAACAATGTAGGTTTTCTGAAAATAGAAGTGAACACACTTCCTAGAACTAGAGTTGAAAGTCATGTCTCAGAGGAAAAAACAAAACAAAACAATGGCCTGGAGGTTTTAACTATTCACATTGTATAGTGGCAAAAGTGTAGGATTATTTTTGTATGGGTGCTCAATTTTTTAATGTATAAGGACAGAAGGAAAGTGTAGAATTTAGTCTCTGATTCAGGATAGCTCTCAAGCACACAAGCAATGCCAGCTGTTCTTGAAAGCATCTAAGTACATGCTCAAACTTCAAGCACATGTTTAAAGTTCCACTGACATTCAAGTGAAGCCGACTTAAACAAACATGCTTAAAGTTAAGTGCTGGGCCTTATTTTCAGTAAAATATCCTCATTCTACAATCTAGGAGTTGTCATTTAATTTTAATAATATTTTATGAATCGCTCAAGTTTTGCATCATCTCCCTCCTTCTTACCCCATCTCTATCAGGAATAATTTTAGACTTTGTCAACTCAGGAAATAAAAATTCCCTGAAGAACCTCTTTGTTTGGGCCTATGTAAGACCTGAATTTAGCCACTGTCTTGAATGAGAGCAGACATGGTCCCTAAACACAGTCTCTCCCGGGTAAGCAGACTAGGGTTGCCAACTTTCCTGAACGGATGCCATTTGTGGCACTAGCATCTGGTCCAGGAGAATTGGCAGCCCTAAAGCACACACACAAACTGAACTGAAGCAGCAGCATGCACTTCAGACTGTCATTTGCCCCAACACAGGCTATACTCACTTTTTCCCCTTTTAAATATGGATGATTTTTTAATCGAGTGGTTCAATCAAACACATATAGTGGTTCAATCAAACTTTCTTTTCAGAAGTTTCAGAGGGGTAGCCATGTTAGTCTGTAACTGGAAAAACTTAAACAACAAATAGTCTTGCAGGACCTTAGGGTACGTCTAGACTACTGGGTTTTGTCGACAGAAGTTTTGTCGACAGATACTGTCGACAAAGCTTCTGTCGACATAGAGCGTCTAGACACATTCAGTTCTGTCGACAAAGCAAGCTGCTTTGTAGACAGAACCCTGTAGTCTAGACGCAACCCTACAGGCAATAACACCTTCTGTCGACAGAACTCTGTCGACAGAAAGTGTTATACCTCATAAAATGAGGTATACCAGCGTCGACAAAACTGCTGAGTTCTGTCGACGTTATGTCGACAGAACTCAGCGGTAGTGTAGACGCTGGTATAGTTTTGTTGACAAAAGTCCACAGTCTAGACACACCCTTAGAGACTAACAGAACAAGATGGTAACATGAGCTTTCGTGGGCACAAACCACTTCTTCAGATGAATGGAGTTTAAGGGGTCAGTCCAATTTTTCAAGTAAATAGCACAGAGAGGAGAAGGAGAGAGAGGAGGAAAAAGAAGAAAATAAATTGTCAATTAATTAGCATGTCCATGCTAAATGAAGCTGATAAGATTACTTAGTACCCACTTTAAGTACCCTTTGTTTATGTCATTAGTGTCACATTGCTATAAACTGACAGCAGGAGGAGGCTGTGATCAGCCCCATAAGCACATCCTTCAACCTCTTTGCATTATTGCTGTCCATACACATAGGGCCATGCCTCAAAAAACAAATTCCATGGTTAAAGACCTGAGACACAATGTTTAGATTGGCATCCATGCCCCTAAAGTTTGAGGGTGTTAAATCACCTGGTTATAAGATAGACCCAGACCTGTGCTTCACAGCTGGCCTTCAGCTTCTGGCATGCTTGAATCCCGTGTTTATTTTGAGTCCACCTCTAATCCTTAGGGCTACAGGCAGGCAAGATCTACATTTTGCATAGTCATGCAGCGGTTAGCACAGAGATCCCAGGTGGGCAATATTGCTGAATCAGCAAACACCGTAGCTCTTGAGTTAAGCCACTTCTGTCACAATGATGAAGCACGAGTCAGTCTTCAAGCCTTGATTCTTGATGCTATTTGGAGCTCAGTTATAGGTTCTCTTCAGATTTCCACTTTTGGTTTGTTTTGACCAGCTACACTCAAGCCATCCCTGCTTCAGAGCTCGCAAAGCTGTTTTTCTGGGTCGAATATCTTTAGTGTAAGTTCAACAGTAGCTCAAACTTTCAGACCGTGACAGGATAGCAAATACACAGGAAGACAAAACCAAAATGCAGTGACTTGGTGAAAGACAACAAAATGAGATTCAAATCTAATGAAAACATGAAGCGCCATTTTTTTCTCCCTAAACAGCACAGATGCCAAACAAGAATGGGATGTAACCAACTAGGTGCACACATATCCCATTAAAGTGAGTTTAATTTTACATCACTACTTAGTTCTTGCCTAATTTTCTCTTCTTTTTTTTCCTGGTAACTGCAGTTGCCACTGGAATAATAAGAGATCAAGGTTGGGTTGTGGGGAAAAAAAAGAAGGTACACAAAAGGAGGTTTTTAAGATGAACTGATAGTAGGAAAATATTTGAGAACCACTGGCTATGTCTACACTTGCGGCTTCTTGTGAAAGTATAGCCCTTCTTGCCCAAGAATCCGCAGTGTCCACAATTCCCGCCCACTCTTGTGCAGGGAAATTTACAGTACGGCATGGTAAGAGAGGGCTTCTTGTGCAAGCGCTATGCTCTTTTTTAACAGGTGTAAGCCCTCTTGCACAGGAGCTCTTGCGCAAGAGGGCAGTGTGGATGCTTGGTAGGAATTTCTTGCGCAAGAAACCCCAATGGCTAAAATGGCCATCAGAGCTTACTTGCGCAAGAGAGCATCCACATGACCACGGATGGTCTTGTGGAAAAGCACAACTTGCACATGGCAGTGTGGACGTCTTCTTGCCAAGACTTCTTGCGCAAGAACCCTTGAACAAGATGTTCTTGCGCAAGAAGCCAACTGCGTAGATATAGCCACTGAGTCAATCAGTTGTTCGTTATGCTTGTCATGGAAGTAATTGCTATTTATGTAAATTCCCCATGTAGTTTCAGCTGGAGGTAGCAATCTTCACATCCTGTTCTTGTCACATCCTGACCCCTACTCGTCTATATTGTGAATTATTAAACAGCAGCTGCATTTTAGCATGTAACCCAAGAGATCCTGATATGTAAAACGTTTAGGAGCTAAATAAGTGTAAGTCATTTTTATTTCATTTAAATATATGCAATTGCCTTGCTTATAGCAAAGGCACATTACATCTAGTGCATGACCTTGTCCCCCCTGAATCAGCAGGAAACCCCTCCTAGTCCATTAGCTGATGGTTGGATACCTTGCAGACTATGAAGGGTGGAAGGGCAGCTTGAGTGGTTTACCTTCCATTCATGCAATGTGGTTCTTGTGTGGGGTCTGCCTTAATCATCAGAGTTGATATGGAGCTCCTGCTCATTGATCACTTTGCTGATATACTAGTACTGCCAGAGGTGATATTGCACACATACAAAGACAAAATGACAGACATACTGCAGAAAAGAATCTGGGAGTTATAGTAGATCATGAATTAATTACAAGTCAGTGTTATGCTGTTGTGAAAAAGGCAAATATAATTTTGGGATCAGTTTTGGGCGCCACACTACCAAAGATATGAACAAACTGGAGAGAGGCCAAAGAAGAGTAACAAAAATAACAGATTTAGTTAACACAACCCAGGAGGAAAGGTTGAAAAAAATGGGCTTGTTTGGTTTAGAAAAGAGAAGGCACTTAATAGCAGGCTTGAAATGTATAAAGTGGGTTCAGAAAGAGTATCTGTTCTCCATGTCCACCAATGGTAGCATAAATAGCAATCAGGTTAGTTTACAACAAGGGGGACAAAGGTTAATTTTTTTTCTTTGTATCTAACTATACAAATAGTTAAGAAGTGGAATAATTTATCATGGGAGGTTGTGGAATCTCCATCATTAGAGGCTTAAGAACAGTTCAGACAAACACCTTCCAGGTGTGATCTAGGTATACTTGGTTCTGTCTCAGCACAAGAGGATGGAGTAGATCAGGGGTTCTCAAACTCAATCGAGGCTCCATTCTATTTGGGCTGCTCAGGTTGTTGTTGGTCCTAAACCCCAGCAAGTCTGAAACCCAAGTCAAGCCCCGCTCTCCAGGGCTGAGCTGAAGCCCCTGTCCCACTGCCCAAGGCTAAGGTTACATGCTCTCCCACCCTAGGCAAAAGATTTTAGGTTTAAGCTTTGGCCTCCTGCCTGGGGTGATATGGCTTGGGCAGCAGGGTTAGGGCAGGCTCTGTCTTTGGTCCTCTCTCCTGGGGTTGTGTAGGAATTTTTGTTGTGCAGTGAAGTTTGAGAAACCCTGGACTAGATGATCTCATGAGGTTCTTTCCAGCCCTAAGATTCTATGCCATCAGAAATGTAAGACTTCCCTAGGATTGGCTCCTAAGTGCAGGTTTACAGCCTAAATAATCCTCATCCATCGTGAGGGGTAATGCATGCACAAGAAGTCCAAAAGGGTAAGAACAAGACAAGAGGAAGAAAACCTGCATTAAAGCATGGAAGCAATAACATTTTTGTCAATCGTCCCTATTCCTGGAGGAAGGTAGCCCCAGTGATGAGAAGTCATTAAGGTTCGATTTGCTTTCATTTGGCACTAATTGAGCTCTTTTAAAAGGCTGAAGTCACCTGACATTGGTATGCAGCTTTCCTTTGCATGGCAGGGCCTGGCCTACAACATAGAAAAGGTCAGTCTGGATCAGGCCAGTAGCCCATCCATTCCAGTATTCTATCTACAGCAGCAGTCAACACTGACTGCTTCAGAGGGAAGTGTAAGAACTTGCAGAGGAGCGGTGGACTAGTCTGCTCCTCCCACCCTAGGATTGGTCTAAGCCCTGAAGCACAAGGATAATATCCCTTCCACAATTTTTACCAATCATTAATTATGATAACTGAGGATCACTGACATCCAGGTAAATAGCCAACCCCTTTTTGAGTCAAGTTCTTGCCCTCAACAGCTTCCTGGGACAGTGAGTCCTCCAGCTTAATCACACATTGCGTGAAAGAGTATTTCCTTATGGCAGATTTGAATGTCTCACTTTTTAATTGCACTGGCTATATAGCACTTTACAAATGTTAAACTTGCCCGCACACCACCCCACCAAGGCAGATCGGTCACTATTATCCCCAGCTTACAGTTGGGGAACCTAAGGCAACTTCCCAAAGGCCACACAGCAAATCAGTAGCACAGCTAAGATTAAAACTCAAGACCTTCTGGTCCCCAGATGTATGCTCATTCCTCCTTTGAGCCCTTTGTTCATCCAGCAATGACCGCCGCTCTTTCCTGTCAAACATGCTCACCACTATTGGGTTAGCCTTTCTGCCAGGTAACAGCAGCATCAAGGGCCAAGTTCAGATGTCTAGAGGCTCCTTTTGAACTTATAATGAATACCACATGCTCCAGCCTCCACTCAGACAGACTCAACACTTTCCCGAGTCCCCTTCCTAGATAATACTTCTCCACTCACAAGCACTGTCTGTCTATAAAACAAAGAGACTTCACTAAGGCACAGAACTGACTTGGGAAAACACATAATAAGAAATGATCTATATATTAATCTACCTTCATGTCATCTTTGTCAGAAGTCCTTTAGCTCAGTTTCCCACTAATGGTATGAACATCCTATAAGGCAATGTCTCTAAGTCACTTTCTTCTCCCCCTACATGCTATGTACATTTGGTTGTCAGTGGTTGGCTACATTCCAGAGTTCAGGTTCCTCTGTCTCCAGAAGTGCTGCTTTAATCATAGCTGAGGTGCCACCTTCCTAACCCAGCTTTGGCTTTACTGGTGCAGAATAAGGGGCCCTCATTCAGTTCTATTATTGCCGCCGCAGCAAAAGACCTCTGGAACTGCATTTATTTCCTCTCTCTTTCATTCCTCAGCAGATCTTATTCCCCCTCACCAGCTATGCCTGCATTTCTCTTTCCCTCTGGTATCATTAATTCTATAACTGACTTATTAACTTTGTCTGCTAGTTTATACAAAAGACATTCTGTAAATAACAACCCAGTCTTGGCACTATCACTCATGCTAGCAGTCATTCTGTAAGGCTACTTACATACGTGAGGATTTGCAAAATCAGGCCCTAAATCAGATCCATATTGTGTTTAAACAACTGTGCTAATAGATGGACCAGGCACTTGTTACTGCAGAAGTCACCGGGTGATGCTGTCACACATAGACTTACAAGTTATTTTTCTTGGCACATAGATGGTGTACAGTCTCTGGAGAAATGTTATATAGCTGTTAGGTTTGTGATGTAGCTCCTATTTGGGAGAGATGCTTCAAAAAAGCAGCAGAATTTGCTCTCAGCCTTACTCTCTGTAGCTAGAGATCATTCTTCAGGCAAAGTCACTTCCAGGAAACAAAGCATCTATACTTGGGCGGAGAGCTCTGAAAGAGGGGTTTGTCTGCATGCCATTTGACCACCTTTGTTCAAGGACTGCTGTACAAAGTAAACAAATTGCACTAAGAAAATACCTAGACTCCATGTCACTGGAATTGAGCCGCACAGTCCACACAGCTATTGCAACTTGGCAGAGGGGTGACACTATCACTATTTGTATTACAGTAGGGCCTGCAGGCCCCAACTGAATCAAAGCACTATGGTTCTAGGTACCATGTATGTAAGCCACACTAACCCAGCCTACGTTTGTCTTACTTCTAGTGGCCAATCATGTGTGAGCTTAGTACCTTCTCTAAAGTAGTAAATGTGTCTTAGCTCAAGCAGAGGAGGCTTACCTCTTTAGATCCCCACAGCCCTGACGCAGTCTCAACTGATGCCATACCTACCATAAAGAGATTCAATATAAGCAGCTAAGTGGGAGGGGAAACTGAGGCAGAAAGCAGGGGCGTGATCTGCACAAGGAAATCTTCAACAGAACCAGGAATCAATTTTCTGAATCCTCCTATAGCAACAAAATTACCACCCCCACCCCGTGGTGTCAAGTGTCCACTAAGATGTGGCTTCTCTCATCTCATCTCTTATATTTCCTTCTCTCTATTGTAATTATTTTTTAATATGATAGTTTTATTCAAATATGAACCATGAGTGAGCCAAACGCAACCCTAGTGAAATGGGTTGACATTAGACATGAATTTGGGCCAATATATTGATTCAATTTAGCATTGTCCCACATGTGTGTATAAAAACTTGTTTGTTGCTCTTTCACTTGCCCATGGAAAATGTTTTGTTGTTTGTTATTCTTTCCTCTTAAAAATTAATGAAGAATTGGTTGACAAATGAGATGCTAGGAATTATACTAAGCTCTGGCTCTCTCAATTTCTTTGTGCCTCAGAGAAAGAAGTAAAACAAAGGAATACTAATGGGGAAATAATATAATAAACTACCTTGGAAAGAGGAGCATTTCAAAATTATGCAGCTTCTCCACTGCTCTTTGTGCCCTTAGTTTGCTTTAATTCATACTATTCATAGTATTCTCAGGTTTGTTGGGATTATTTTGAAAATAATGGCAAAAGGAAGTAATGAAATGTGGCTGTATTCATCAGCCAGAGTCAAACTCAGTAAATGTAGCAGCAAATGCTGAAGTCCCTACCAAGTGTACTGAAGGAGTGACTCCATTGCCTGAGAATGAATAACAGGCTGAGAGTCTCAGATGCCAGCTACTAGAGGGAGATATATTCAAGTCGTCAGTTCACTACAATTCCTCTGCATATCAGAATCTTTCTAGTAATGTGCAGAATAGATATATGCAGATCACCAACAGTTTTTTAAAAAGAAACTGCTCAAGAAACTCTTACGATAGAACACAACCCCAAGAAAAGCCTGTGACGTCTCGAAGCAGAGGGGTCTCTTTTCTCAGGTTGTTTTCCTTCACGTCACTGTGGATTGTATATTTCTGAAATGCTGCTGCAGTGGTGTCTAATGGCAATTGTAGTTCTGGTGTCCTATTTTCCTGGATAGTCCAGAATCTGGGATTGGACCACATTACCCACAATGCACCATGATTTACCCTTCAGTGATCAGAGAGGGTGCATCATGGGAAATGTCTGGCTAGCCTGTGATGGGGTGTACTAACCCTGCACTGGGGCTGCAAGGGGTTAACCTTAGCTACCTGGCTGAGAAAGCCCCGCCCCCTCAGCCTTACTGGGCATGCTCCAGTGGGAGGCCAGGTATAAAGGCCTGTCGAGGAGCTCAGTCTGGGCTACCTGCTGATGAGGAAGGAGGTGCTGGCGGGGAGACTAGAAAGGGGGAAGTGCTGGTATACCCTGATGCTGTTGTTAGTAGCAGGGAACCACAGCAGAAGCCCCAGGCTGGAGGGAGAGCTGGGGGAAGATTGCGGTGGAGAGAGTGGAAGGAAGTAGCCCGGGGGAGGAGTTGTATCCTGGGTGCTTGGTGTATTTCAGTAGGATTCCCTGCTGATCTAGTGGTGTCCCGCTCCACTGCTGACAGGGCGCTGGTCTGGGACCTGATGGAGAGGGTGGGCCTGGGTCCCCCTACCTTCTCCTCACCAAACCCTTCCTGTCACTATTGACTTGGCTATTAGGCCCTACAGGAAGGCAGCATTACTACAGGCTGGACCTGCCTGGTCTGGCACAGTCAGGACCTGACTGGTCCTGAATGACAGAATTTGTTGGAGCAGGGGAGATGTCTCCTGCTATGGGCCCTGAGCCAGCTGGCGCCCTCTACCCTCTCCCCCACTCTGGTGCTGCTGGCCCCCGCCCTAGGCTGCCTTTGGCAGCTGGAGTTCCCTGACCCTGGCCTGCACTGCTGTGTGCAGCCACATTTCCCCAGCCCTGTGCTGCCACAAGTGGCCAGGGTTCCCCCGCCCGATGCCCTCCCCCCACAAGGGGAATGGGCAGGCTTGCCCCCACACCATAGCCCCACCCCTCCAGAAGAAAGGGGGATATAAGGCCCTTCTTGAATGATACCTCCCCTGAGACATTACAGCAGCATTTTAGAATTGAAACATTTTCGTTTCCAGGCAAAAACATCAAACATTCCAGGCACTGAGTTTCTGAACAAAAATACTTGAAGATTTCTGCAGAAAGTCATTTTTTTCAGAAGAGTCTGTTTTCCATTACAAAACACTGTTATAAGTGATAAATAGAGCAGAAGCTAGCTGGCGTACCTACTCTCTCTAATTTTAACACCTAGATCACAACCCTGAGCTATACCTGTGAGTATGACACATTCTGGCAGGCAAACCTCCTTCAGTTATGAACTGGGAAAGGCTCCTCCATAGGAAGTGAAATGCACTTTCCTCAGACAAGTCCTCAGAAGAAGAAAAATCCATTCTAGAAGCCCAAATGAGTATCAGATAGCATGGCCATGGAAAACAGTCTTCCGCATCTGATTGTTCCAGCCAAACAAATCTCTGCTCAAGCGAGCATGCTGTCAAAAGCTGAATAAAGGTGGAACTTTTTGAAGGGCTGTTGATTTTGTTGAATGCTAAGGAACAGCAGTATTCTATCTGCCAAGCAGAAAACTCAAACAGGGGGCATAAAGTAATTATGGTGAGTCAAGTGTTGGAAATAGAAATACAGATGTGGTAAGAGTGAGGGTGGGCCAGTGGTTAAGGTGGTAGTCTTGGCCTTCAGAGACTCAAATTCAAGTCCCTGCTTTGCCACAAACTACTTGTGTGACCTTACCTGTGGGCATGTCACTTAAGGAACTGAGTTTTAAAGAAAGGCTATCTGTAATATGGGGATAATACCATTTCCCCACTTCGTGTGTGTGTGTATGTGAGGATCAACATGACAAATTGTGAGGTGTTCATAGGTTAGTAATGGGCGCCGTATGCGTGCAATCCATTGGATCAGCAATTGACTTCAATGGGATTGGAGTTAGGCTAATATGGTGTGCTTCTGAAAATTCCATTCCAAGTGTGGATCTCGTGGTGCACTTGGGGGGGGAGGGAGGATAGGGATAGCTAATTAAATACTGGGGAAAATTCCCAAATATGAATATTTAAAATAAATAAAGCAACAAATATTAGTTGTTGCATCTTACTTATGAATCACTAGAGCTGGTCAAATACTTCTACTGCTAACATTTTCAATTTTGATCAACTGCTTAAAACCATCTCTTGTACAAACTTCCAGTTTTGCTCAGCAGGAGCATACTTTGCTCTTGTTTAGCACGCGTTCTCTCTCTTCAAAACACTACACAAATATGAAGGAGACACGGTAACATTCCTCCCTCTTGGACTCAGGGCACCCTTTTCTGGTAGTGTTAGGAAGCTGCCTTAAAGGTTAAGGCACATCCACACATTGCTCCACCAGCTCCCTACTTTCTCTCCATAGACTTCCATCTCAGGGGGTGGGAGATGGTGGTTTGCCTTTCCTCTGGCTGCCAATCACAGGCTCAGCTGGGGCGGAGTTCCCTGGAAGGGACGTCTGCCTGCAACTGAGCTACCAGGGTCTTCTCATATTTCCTGCCCTGCCCTTGCACTGCAAGGGAAAGGGGAGGGGGCAGGCTTAGCTGTAACCACCAAGGGGAGTTAGACCCCTCCATACTAGATTGAGGCCACTCTGCATCGGGATTGCCTGGTCAAAAACAGACCCTCACAGCTCCAAGCAGCTCTGCTGCTTGGGCCTAAAAGTCTGGTTGGCAGTGGAGGTAGACTCCCTATCTGGCTCTCTGTGGCTCCCAGTAAGCTGCTGGCATCTCCCTCTGTGAGCTGCCCCTGCCCCTAGCGCCATCTTAAGTGCTCCCATTGGCTAGGAACCATGACCAATGAGAGTTGAGGGGGCGGTGACTGCATGTGCAGGGAATGTGCAGAGGCATATAGTCGTGCTTCGGTCTTCTGTGTTTGTATGGCACATGGCACAATGAGGTCCTGGCCCATGAGTGTGGCTCATATGCACAGTACAAATGATAAATAACCATATTTCTTTCAAGTATGAATGGAAAACAATTGTTTTTAAACAAAAAAATATTCATATCCCCTGTCTTGTTTGCAACCCAAGCACTGAGTATGAAAATGACTCTACCCACAGGTGAAATTATCCACTCTCCATGACATGTAATAGGCCAACTGCATTTTTTTTAATTCTTTCAATTTTAACTCACTAAAAGGTCATTAGTAACAGGTGTAGAAATTGGTGGGTTTTTTATGTTCCATTCAACATATTGACACTGTAGCGAATTATTAACTTATTTTGCTTAACCTACTTTTACTGTCTTGCCTGTATTTGAACATGTATTGCAATAATTAAAGATTATCTTTGAAAAGACATTTAGCCAACAAATTTTTGTTCAAATTATGGTTTTATACCACACGGAGAATTCTCAAAGATTGGGGAGTCATAATTTTCTTTTGCAGAATCCATGTTGGCTCATCATATATGGTCATCTGGGACTTTAAGCTTTTGCAACCTAAATATGTCCATGTTCTTGATGAAAATTTATTAGTGATTATGTGACTAGTGCCAGTACTATACATGGTGCTTTTCAGACAAGTAAAGTTCCTTGCCAAAAAAACCTTCAATCTAAATAGACAGTATGTAATAAATTCATTCATTAAGTTGTATACCACAGCCATTCAGAAATTCAGCGCTAGTGGAGACAAAACTCTCATCCTTTGCTTCAAAAAGGACAAACCCAATTATTTGAACTATAAGAGAATTGGCATTAACTTTTAGCATTACAGTGCATGTGACACACTGTTGGACATTTTTTATTCTGTTCAGTAGAGGGCAGTGATGTGTGTGTATATATACACACCATTCATTTTAATGCAGCATAAAGTGGAAGTATCAAATATTATTGAATATAATGATAGTACTGAGGAGACCTAGTCACGGATTACAACCCTATTGAGCTAGGTGCACCCCCAGAGAACAAAAGAATTGATCCCTCTCCCAAAGTGCTTACTGTACAAGAGCTTACAAGCTTTCTGTCAGGGTACAGCTACACTGCGCGCTTATTTTGGAATAAGCTATATCAGAATAGAAACTCAGGAATAATTTATTTCGAAGTAGTGCGTCTACACAGCAAATGCCCATCGAAATAGCGCTGAGCTATTTCAGAAGAGAGCGTCCACACTTATTGGACGGTGAATTGCATTTAAGGCCACCTGGAAGCACGTCAGGCAGGGCATGAGGACAGCACTCTCATCCCGTAGCTTCTGCCTGAGGCTATTGGAGGCTCACGCTTAAATGGACCCCTCTGTACAGCCATGTCTCAGGCTCTTCTCCTTTGCCTACCTCCTTGAGGGACAGCAAAGCCTTTTCTGTGTGTGTGCTCTGGTTGCCCTTGCAGACACCACAGCACTCCTGACATGGAGCCGGACCTGCCTCCACGCAGTTGACGGCTCTTAGATTCCATGCCACACCTCCTAATGCACTTACTGCAGGCTGCCCTCATGGCTTTGCAGGAATAGGACCCCCAGCTCATTGTGGGGCACCTTCTCTCCTCTCTCTATGCGCTGCTCATGCAGCATGACCCCTCCTGTCCTTCCCTGTACACCGCCACGTCTGGCGACTAGACACCAGTTCTGACTGATCACGGAGCAGTGGCTCCAGAGTTCTGCATGCAGAAGGACACCTTCCTGGAGCTGTGTGAGTGGCTCTTTCCTGCCCTCCAGCAACGGGACACCCACAAGTGACCTGCCACCCCCTCCAGAAGTGGGTTGCCATCCCTATCTGGAAGCTCACCACGCTGAACAGCTACTGCTCTGTTGGGAACCAGTTCGGTGTGGGGAGATCAACCCTCAGAGCCGTGGTCATGCAGGTATGGCGCTCTCATGCTATTATCCCAGGAAGGTGATGAACTGCTGGAATGCAGCTCCCTAGGGAAAGGGGAAGAGTGGTGGAAGCTCCCTCCCTGGAAGGGTTTTCTATCCTGCCTTCACAAAACCCTGCTGGGGGATGGGGTAAGTAGGGGGTTGGTCCTGGTGTGTCCAAGGTGGGGGGTTGGCCTCGGGGACCTCCTGAGGGCCCTGGCAACCCTGCGATTCTCTGTCTCCTCCTACAGGTGATGGCACAATCCTGCTGCACCGGCTCATCCTCCTGGGAAACGTGGACCATTGTAGCTGGATTTGCTGCCATGGCCTTCCCCAACTGCAAGGGGTGGGGGCCTTGATGGCATCCATATCCCCATCCGGGCTCCTAACCACTGGGCCTCCGAATACATCAACCAGCAGGGGTACTTTTCTATCGTCCCTCAGGCCATCGTGGACCTCCAAGGCCAGTTCACCAACATCAATGTTGGGTGGTCAAGGAAGGCACACAACGCCCGTGTCCACTGCAGCTCTAGCCTCTGCAAGAAATTGCACACTGGCAATTCTTTCACGGAACACAGCCTACCCTCTGCTCCCCTGGCTTATGATGCCCTACATGGGACATTTTGACCACAGCAAGGAACGTTTCATTCCCAGGCTCAGCAGAGCCCCCATGGTTGTGGAGGGTGCCTTTGGCCATCTGAAAGGAAGGTTCCGTTGCCTCCTCACCCGCCTCGACCTCCATGAGCGGAACATCCCCCTGGTGGTGGTGGCCTGTTGTGTCCTGCACAATATATGCAAGAACAAAGGGGAGACATTCCTGCCAGGGTGCAGGGCAGAGGCCAAGCAGTTGCCAGAGCCTTTGAACAGCCACGCAGGGCTGCCATCCAGCAGGCCCATCAGGGGGCTATATGCATCTGAGAGGCCCTGAGGGAGAGTTTGACACTACGACCCCAGTGACACTCTCCCCTGGGCCTCCTCACAAGGGGCCAGTGCATTGTCCCTCTTTGCCTTTCCTCCCTCACCCCTCCCTTCCCCTATCCTCCCTTTATTCCCCCCCTTCCCCTGTTGATACAATAAAGCAGACCTTTTGTTTTTGAAACAAGAAACTGTATCTGTGGTTTAATTAGGGGAAAATATAACCGGGGAAAGAACCTGTGAGGTGGGAGGAGAAAGGGAGGGGGAGGAGAGGCTCAGGGATCGAGCTAGGAGTGGTGCCTTCCTACGGTGATTCCACCACCTCATGCGTGGGGCCTCTAAGACAGCCTTCTGGAGCTGAGTGCTCTGAACCAGTGCTCTGAACCAGAGGCTGCTGCACGATGCTCAGGCGGAGAAGGCTGAGCGAGGAGCGTGCAGCCCCTTGCTGCCCGCCGCCTCCCCCCGGATGTGTCTAGGGACAGTCAGGGAGATCACCTGATGGGCCTTCTCCAGCTTTGTCCAATCCCTGGATGACATCCTGGGATGGTGGTAATGGCTCCAAGGACAAGATGAGATTCTGCATGGCAGGCATCGTGGATGCTGTGACTTGTTCTTCCCTTTCCTCCTCCTTCTCCTACGCAGGCCTGCTCTCCAGAAGGGTGACAGTGGATGTTTCCTGCCCAGAGTCCACAACCGAGTGGGGACGGGACTGACCCCTGTCCCAGAATGCGGTGGAGCTGGTTATAATATTGGAAGCTCTGGGCTACCACCCCTGAGCGGGAGCTACCCTCCTTGGCTTTTAGTATAGGTCTGCCTGAGCTCCTTTACTTTCATCTGAACCTGTTCCTGGGTGCGGATGTGTCCCCTCTGCCCTAGCTGGCTATAAATGTCGGCATTCCTGCATCGGGTGCAGAGATTCTGGAGGTTTGCCTCCTCTCCCCAGATGTCAATGAGATCCAGGACCTCCACACCTGTCCAGGATGGGGCCTGCCTCCTCCTCCCCTGGGCAGGGGCTTGGGAGATGCCTGCAGCTGTTAGGGGCTCAGAGTCAGCGCTGTGGTCTGCCATGGCAGCAGGGTAGGCAGAGCTGATCTCTGCTGTGTGGCACGGTGCGAGCTGGGCCTGTTGTGTGCCACAAGCCGTTTCCTCTGAGGCTGCACCTTCAAAGCCTGCAGGGGAAGGGGAACTATAGAGTCCTGATGAGTGTGGCCAGAGTGGCCAGCAGGGCACCTGTGGGAAGTCCTGGAGGCCACTTGTTTTGAAATAACCACAACTGCGCTGTCTACACACGCCTTATTTCAAAATCACAATTTTGAAATGGGCGTTATTCCTCGTAAAATGTAGGTTTCAGATTTCGGAATGAGACACCTGTTATTTCGACATTATTTTGAAATAACGGGCTTGCGGTGTAGACGCTCACTTTGTTATTTCAAAATAATGCTACTTATTTTGAAATAACGCTGCTGTGTAGACGTGCCCTTCCTGGGCAAGAATGGTTTCTCTCTGGACATTACGAGGGTACTCTAAATGAATATTTGGTAATTCTGTATTTGAACTAGTTAAATTAATCCAGAGTTGTGAATGTTTCCCATCACAGGATCTCATATTTTTTGCATGAGGTTGTTTCCCCTTTCAGCAGCCTGGACATAGCACCTTTGCATAGCTCTTGAGCAGTGGTGGGCGTCACATCCACAGCATGTCTCACTACCAGCCTTTCTTTTGTAGGTCACATTTGCTTCACATGCTTGCATTTTTAGCACAGCCATTTGCTGCCTTTCATACCCAAGTGCTTTGAGCAGATGCTCAGTTTTTCTGCTTTTCTACCTGCCAGAATGAAGGGGGAAAAACACAACAACCCTACAGTTTTTGGTTCAGCTGTGTTCCTTTTCTGGTGCACGTGGGGATATGAACTCATTGAAATGACCCTGTCAGCTACAGCTTACATCGTTCTATTCCTCTTTACTAGTTCACCTGGCCTATACCTTATTAGTGTCTCAGTATTGTTCTCATTTTATATTTAATAGACTGCACTGTCTGCACCTAGCTAGTTTCAGTGGCTGTTTTATTAGACTATCCTTCTTCCTAAATATATAGTCTCCCCTTGTTTTTGTGTTGCTGCCAAGATGCACCTTCTTTAAAAAACTAAGCAAACTCAGAACCTGATTTATGTCGCCAGAATAACTGCAACTCTGTGGCTGTCTCATTAATAACATCATTTTACGAGAGGAAATCATTGAACAAAATGAAACTGGGTTCATAGGAAATGATGTCTCATGAGTCCTTATCCAAAGCTCATTGAAATCAACAGGGATCTTTTCACTGACTTCAGCTTAGTCCCGTGGTGACAGCAATGCTTTCTGAGCTATTCTGGAGTCCCGGTATAAGATCTTGGGACAATAATTCCTACCTCTTGCATAGTGCTTTTTATCAGCAGATTTCAAGTGCTGATAGAGGAGACCAATACCATTATCCCCATCTTACAAACAGGGAAACTGGGTATGGAGACTTGCCCAAAATCACTCAGCAGGCCAGAGGCATAGAACCTAGCTCTCGTGAATCCTAGTCCAAGGTTCTACGCGCTATCCCACACATTTATTAAAGCCACTGCTCCGTGGTTTTCAATGAAAAGTAACTGCTAGTTCCTTTCACTCATGGCTTTCTGAGTTCACAGCTACATAGGGATAGCCCAATCTTGGAGACCCTCTTAGGGATGTAAAATCCAATCTAAAATGTTAACTGGTTAAACTATACATTTAACTGGTTAAATTGGCCTGGTGAAGTGGGTCTGGAGCAGTCTCCAACCTGGTTATCCTGGTAAGCCTGCTGGTAAGGCAGTGTTTACCAGGTAACCAGTTCCCCTTTACAGTTGTCCCTAGTCCCTCTGTAGGCAAAACTCTAGTTGACAGTCAAGGAGGGTGGGTCAAAAGTGGCTTGTGAGCAGAACTCCATGTATTATACACAGGTGTAGAGCTGGTGGAAAACATGTGAATTTTTTAAATTAAAAAGGGACACAGTCTTCATGAAACGTGTTCCTTTGTTTCAAGTAGCTTGATGTAGTTGTCTGTGGGTTCGGAATAGACAAGCTAGTCCTTGGTCAATAAAAGTTCATTCATCATCTGGGATTTTCTAATCCTTAAAAGAAGGACATTTTTATATAAATTTATCCACATGTATCAAATCATCTCACAATCTAGCTCAATACCTGCCTATTTCCAACACTGTTGTATAGCTGTCTTTTATATACACATATTGCACACAAAAAGTGACATGAAATCAACAGTATTAAGGTTGTGAAATCAAGCACCGAAAAGTTAGGAAATACTGTACCAGAATTATGGTTGCCCCTGGTACACAAGCATTATGATTCAGTCTTTAATTATATAATTACATACTATTTTTCCCCATAGGAACCTTTCCTCATTCAACACACAGGATGAATGGTGCTCATTTCATATTTTGCTTTGCCCTCATTATTCCATGTGTGCTACCCCTCTCCCCAACCAACCATTTTACAGCACACTATTCAAATCCTGCTCTGAATATAGAATTATTCATTTCCTCAAAGGCTTTTTGGTGGTGCTCATCAGTGTAGTATCTGAGTGGTTCACAAACATTAATTAATTTATCTTCACTGCAGCCCTGTGTGGTGAGTGGATGATATTATCCCTGTTTGGCAGATGGGGAGCTGAGACACAGAGAGATTAAATTAAAATGTTTCCACTAATTTGGGTGCTCAGTTTGAGATTCCCTAGGCACTGATTTTTCCAGAGTGCTTAGCACTGTCATATATTCTAAGTACAGCTCCCACTGACTTTAGCTGTTGCCGGATGCTCAATACTTCTGCAAATCAGTCCCCATGATCTCAAGTCAGACCCCTGAAAACTGAGGAACACAGTTAATGGCCCCCTGTGAAAAGTTTGGTTTCAGTGACTTGTCCCACACCACATAAGAACTCTGTGGTAGAGGGAGGGATAGAATCCTCTTCCCTAGAGCAGCATTCAGCACCCTTAGCCATGAAACCTTCTTCCAACAATCCCCCTACCTCGTTCCTATACATCTGTGACTCAATGGGAGACTGACTTGTGGGTGGTAGAGGGAGCCGGTGTTGATGACATGCTCCAAGGAGAGCTGGCACAGATAGACACCAAACAGAAGGCTTGGCAAGAGTCTTTCTCCATCCGGGTCATCTGGGTCAAGAGTTTTGGCTTGATGATTAGCAACAAGTGACAGATGGTGTTTTGGGTCAAGAATTTTGGCTTGATGATTAGCAACAGGTGACCCACCCATGCTCTGTGCTCTCTGGTGGGGTACAGGTCACTGCTCTCTCTTGGTGTGTACCTTTCTGCCACCCATCCCTCTGATCTGGAGAGCTGGATCAGTCTAGAGACTAGGGAGTCTGACTGGGTATGAAGGTAGACAGGGTATCTCTATTGCCTTACCTATCGGGAGAGGGTACTGACATTCAACCAGCTAGTCCTCTCCCTGCTCTGGCATCAGTTTAACAGCCTGAGGTCACCTCTGGCAACCCAGGCCAGCTTCCAGAAGCAGATTCTGGAGTTCTTCCCAGTAGAGTTGCACTGGGTCTCCATGAGTGTCCTTAGCCTCCTCTTGGAAGAGGGTGGACAGGGCCTGTTCTGCATCCGCAGCCAGACCCATCTCTTCCACCTCCAGGCCCTGCACAGACTCCCTCACAGTGCAGGTAGTCCGGCATGGAGCTTGCTACTGCCCACCTTTCTCCACTACCTCCTCCACGACCAGCCATTCTTTTATTTCCACCTGAAAGTTCTCCTCGGCGTCCTCTCTGAGCTTTCAAAACTGCCTCAGGACCTAGAATCTAGTCTTAGCAACCAAGTTCTTAGTGTGAGCTGTGGGAGGCACCCTCCTAGTGGAGCTATTGCCACACAGTGCACAGCTTAGTGTGCAAGTGGTGGTGTCCCAGTTGCTGGAAATTGGTCCTGGCCGCACCACCAGGCTCAGAGACCTCCTGGAGAACAATCATAGGGGCTGGGTGACCTCAGTGATGCTCAGCCAGCATGTGAGGCTGCCCACACTGTGTGTCCCATCTCATATGTTCCAGGAGGGGAGGGCTTCCTTGTCTCCCAATTCTCTTGCTTTCCTTGAGCAGGTCCTACAGCTGCCATCACCACCACTACCACCAGCCTCACCCTTCCCCGAATGAAATCAGGACCCTGCCCTGCAAATCTCTCCAGCTGCCCTCAAGACGCCATCTGAGCCAGCTGTACAACACCCCCCTCCAAATCACTCCCAGAGCACATCTGTACGTGCTCGTGCTCCATATCTTCCACTTCCTCGCCCTTGTGTCCTTCTTGACACCAAGTGGAGGGACCTGCTGCCAGCCGAGGAGAGAAAGGAACCCTGTTGGGCCAGCCTGTAGGCCACTCTGGTTCCACAGTCCATTGCAGAGATCCATAGAGCTGTGAGCACCAGTATGCAGCTGTCACAGTTCTTGAATTCCCTGCTACCTGCAACAAGAGGTAAACAAACCCTGGTCGCCATCTACATTAGTGCATGTCAGGATGTAGCCCTTCTTCCGGCTCCTCCAGGGTTACCTAATGAGGTTCTGGATACACTTTCCCCCACATTTCCTGATTTATGCACACCCCATCCGTGGCCTCACAAAATCACAGGGCCTGCTCATCAGTCTTCTCCTGGCACTGGCCAGGATGGCCAGCCACCAATTTCTGATCCCTTTTTCAGTTATGTCTACAGATAGAATTCTTTTGGGCACCCTGAACGCCTCACAGGAGCAGTGGGCTCTGTCTAAGGGTTTCTGCTCAATGCCCCCTCTTGGTTACTTGATTTTCAACCGCTGGCCTGACTCCTGTTTCTGTTTTTTCATTTATTGTCTTCTTTAATCACCTGGAGCCTGGATTTTTTCCTTTATTGTCTTCTTTAATCACCTGGAGCCTGGACTTGATGTTCCTTCCTGTAGTTGAGGGGGAGAGCCTTCCATCTGGGGCAAGCCTAGACCTTCCTGTCCTGTATTTAAAACAGTACTCACCAGTGGTTCTCAACTCATTGTGGGCCACATCCAGTACCACTGGTAGGGACCTAAAGATGCCACATGGGCCACAGTTGTGTGGTGATTGGGTTGCAAGAGGCCCACGGGCCATGGGATGAACTCCTGGTACATACCCTCCAACTTCTGCAATAAAATAGGCAGGAATCCCACAAACAGTCTTCTTCACTGTGCAACCCTGATGTGTCCCCAAAAGCAGGCTCTTCTTGAGAGCTAAATGAGGCAGGCAGTTTTCTTGTGGAAAAAATAGTATATGATCGTATAAGTAATAACTGTATCCTAATGCATATACAAAGGCACCAAATTAGGGTTTAAAGGCGAAGATCTCCACTTCAGCAGTAGGTTCCATCTATTCTATTGACATATTGCCAATGAGCTCATCCCCATAGTATGAAAGAGATAAATACAAGGGAGATGAGAAACTTAAATTGCTGAGTGAATAAAGAATCGTGTTCTTTGACCCTCTGTAAGCTATGATGTGATTCTAAGAGATTAATCTTGATGGTTGATTTCCAGGGGGAAAGACCCATGTTACAATCTCTGCAAACATCTGTTTGATAGGGCTTTTTGAAAGGGCAGAGGGTAGAATTGAATGAAACGATAAAGGGGGTGGAAAGGAGTGCCTGCCAAAATGATAGTTTTAATGCTGCTGGGATTTCATTGTCTTGTTGATAATGTGTTTGGGCACCGAGAGTCTGGGATTAGCATTTTTTCAATTATTTAAATTCAAATAAACAAAATAAATAGTAAAGGGAGGTCTGCAAAAACGAACAGGTTTTGCACTGATTTCCAGTGGTGGCAAGATTCAAACTCTCCAAAGTCAGTGGGTCCCCTAATGCAAGGCTCTCTTGAGCTGAGTGCTTTGTAAAATTCACTAATTAAGCCTCAGTAAGCGCTCATATTACAGAATTGGAAAGTGAGGCAAGATCAGCTAAGTGACTTAGCAAAGGTCATGATGAATGTGGGAGAGTTTTAGCACAGAACCTAGATCTCTTGATTCCTCATCCCATTCGTCACCCCTCAAGGCCATGCTCTGTTTATAAAATCCCCAGATCGTCACATATCCCTCATTGTTTATCTAGACCTCAACTCTGCAAGCTGTCAAGCATTCCTGTAAATTCTGAGTTCCCTCAGCTCCCCCTGTCTCCATAGGAAATCAAGTTTTCAGTAACATGCAGCCATGAGCTTTCAGGGGATGTTAGCACTCTACAAAAGAAACCCCCAGCACTGAGTCTCAGAACCAGGTCAGCTGACTCAGGCTCATGGGTTTCTAAAATTGCAATGTAGATATTTGAACTTGGGCTGGAAGCCAGCCCCTCATGGGGTCTCAGTGCCCTGACTCGGGCCCAACCTTGAACATCTGGGCTACGTCTAGACTGGCATGATTTTCCAGAAATGCTTTTAAGGGAAAAGTTTTCCGTTAAAACATTTTTGGAAAAGAGCGTCTAGATTGGCAGGATGCTTTTCCACAAAAACAATTTTTGCGGAAAAGCGTCCGTGGCCAATCTAGACGCGCTTTTCCGCAAAAAAGCCCTGATCGCCATTTTCGCGATCAGGGCTTTTTTGCAGAAAAGAAATCTCTGCTGTCTACACTGGCCCTTTTGCGCAAAAGTCTTTCGGAAAAAGACTTTTGCCCGAAAGGGAGCAGCAAAGTATTTCCGCAAAAAGCACTGATTTCTTACAGTAGGAAGTCAGTGCTTTTGCGGAAATTCAAGTGGCCAGTGTAGACAGCTGGCAAGTTTTTCCGGAAAAGCAGCTGATTTTCCAGAAAAACTGGCCAGTCTAGACACAGCCCTGCATTGCACTTTGAGAGCCCTGAAAACGCAAGTCAGCTCACCTGGGCCAGCCACGGCCATGCTGCAGTTCTTTTATCTAAATATAGATGTAGCCATCAAGGCCAGTTTGAGCCAGACGAAGGAACCACTAGCTTTGAACACAATCAAAAATAAGCTTATCCTGAGTCAGCTTGTGCCATCAATGCCCAATGCTCCCTGCTTTTATCAGCTCCTAACTGGAATGATCTCCCAAGTGTTTCGGGTCTGAACTGAAGCTGACTGAATGTCTTTCTACGGGCTTCAGTGAGCTTTGGAGCTTGCCCTCATTTTCTTGCTCTTTTTGCCATCCTCTTTCCCTGCTCCTGCTCTTTTGCAGCAGTTCCAGCAGTGTTTCCCTGCACTGTGTTTTTTGCACTGAGTGTGTGAACTCTCAGGGCCTTGTAAATTCCTTACTGAGTAGCTAAATTGCTGCTCTGGCATGGAACTGCAGAAAGCCAGCAGACCAGATAATAATTTTTAAAGGTAGCTCTGCCATGCTTGTTATATGGTTGTGAGTAATGAGCCCTGCAAGAGAAGGTCCTTTAAAAGGAAAATCCCTCTTCCATTAAAATGTTCTCATTGCATTCTATAACTAATGACTGCAGTCACGGGTTTAATTGTGGCGGTTGATAGTAAGCCTGAACAGGCTGCATTTTAATCATACCAATGAATGTAAAGAAAAATGAAAAATAGGGCAAAATTAAATATCCAAGAATAATTCCTGACTGAGGCATAGGGAAAAACAAATGATCTAATATGCATAGTAGGTTTATTTAGACAGACACAGTCTATCTATGCACATGTGCAGAGAAAGAGAAGGAGCAGTACAGTGTATGTGTATGCATCTATAATATCTAGAAGGGCTTGAAAAATTATCTGAGTGGAACTATATTGAGCTCACTATGCAGAAAGATTAAATTAGCTTGCATTGTTAGAGACGCTATGCCACCATTTACATGCATAAAGCTAACCTACATGTGCATAATGCTTGCACCGCCTTGCCCTCTTCCCCACTCCATCCTCCAGGGTGCTCCCTCTTCATGACAGAGCTCTCTGGCCAGGTCACAATTCAGTTCTCCCCCTCCAGGGTGCCAAAGTCCCACCGGACCATCTATCCATATAGGCTGTGTCTACACTGGGCCACTTATTCCAGAAAAGCAGCCGCTTTTCCGGAATAAGCTGCGAGCTGTCTACACTGGCCGCTTGCTTTTCCGGAAAAGCAATGACGATCTACTGTAAAATTGTCAGTGTTTTTCCGGAAAAACTATGCTGCTCCCGTTCGGGCAAAAGTCCTTTTCCGGAAAAACTGTTCCGGAAAAGGGCCAGTGTAGACAGCACAGTAGTCTTTTCCGCAAAAAAGCCCCGATCGCGAAAATGACGATCGGGGCTTTTTTCCGGAAAAGCGCGTCTACATTGGCCACGGACGCTTTTCCGGAAAAAGTGCTTTTCCGGAAAAGCATCCTGCCAACGTAGACGTGCTTTTTCCAGAAATACTTATAACGGAAAACTGTTCCGTTTTAAGCATTTCTGGCAAAGGGTGCCAGTGTAGACGTAGCCATACTGTACCAGGTAGGCTTCCAGGCCAAGTCCAGGTCTCGTACTGCTGTCCATAGGCCTGCCCACTACTCTGGGTTCCAGCCCAGGATCCTACGCCTCGCAATCACAGTCTAGTCAATCTCAAACACGGTTGTTGTTTCCCCAGTTTCTTCCTATTTCACATCTGTGTCCTGGCCCACCTCTGGGTTTACCAGCCTAAGCTTCCTCCTCTTTCCTTGACTACTCTCTTCCCCCCTCCCCCACCCCCTCCAGCTTCATGCCAGACTCCGTGGTCTGGGATAGGATCCCAGGTTTACTCAACCCCCTAGAACTCCTCCTTGTCCCTCCCTTACTCTCTGGGGAGTGACGGCAGCCACCTCCCGCTCTCAACATCCTGCCTTTACACAAGCTCGGCCTGCACCTGCCCAGCTAGGCTTCATCTTCCGTTAGGCTTTATCCAGCCCTGCTTCTCCTCCCAGGGCAGCCTGCAAGCACAGATTCGAACTTATTTTTCCTGGTGGGTGTTCTACCCCTACTCTGCTGTAAGGCCTCACTCCAAATCTGCCCCTTTCCCCGAGGCTCCACCCTCCCTCTTTCCACCCTCACGCCACCCCTCACCTGAGGCCTCACCCTTGCTCCACCTCTTTCTGCTCCAGCCCTGCTCTCCTCCCCCCCCCCCCCCGGATATCTCCTACCCACCCACTGTTTCCTGCTCTTCCCATTCCCTGAGTGCCCCCTGGCAGATTATTGGGAACCAAGCTGAAGAGTTGTTCGTGCTGAGCCCCCCCCTTTTTTTCCTGTGGACATTTGAGCCCCTGAGCACTTATAGAGTCGATGCCTAAGCCTGTAAGGTTAATTGGCCCTTGCTTAGGCCTTCTCTCGGGAGGACACCTTGTGATAGTGCACCATTGCAGGATTGGTCTCTATGCATGAATTCGTGTTTTAAACAAAACACGCTGCCCACAAAATAGAGGACAGTGTTATTCTAAGGCTGTGTGCACACAGGCAACAGAACAACAAAACCGTTGCCGTTCAGAGGTGCTGTCCGCCACCCCCAAAGGACCACTCTCCTGCTGAGAAAGCCAACACCGCTCACTGGGTGTGTTTTGTCAGCAAAAGAGCTGACAAACAGCGGCCACACTGCCTGCCCCGCCTCCTTCAAAGTCTGAGCTCCATGCCAAGTTGCCATTTTTACACAGCTATTTTTAGCATGCTTGCACAAAGCCACCCCAATCAAAAATTTTAGACCCAGCCTGGGAAAGTTGCATTGAGCTGCAGGATAGACCTGCCCCTGTGATGGGGTGTATCAGCCCCGCACTGGGGAAACTGGCCCTAACCAGGCTCACCTGGTTGAAGGGCATGCTTGGACTGCAGCCCAGGTATAAAGGCCTGGAGAAAGGCTCGGTCTGTGCTGGCTGCTGAGGAGGAAGGAGGCATTGCCCGAGCTCTTGGAGGTGAACCACCAGTGGAACCAGACCTGGGTATCAGCCAGTGAGACCCGGCCGAGGATCTGGAGGAAGGACCCTGGAAGGAGTCTGGTGGAGATGTAGACTGGTATGCCTGGCCGAAAAAGGAACCCGTCTAAAGGAACGTCTCCCTACCCGCTTCTGTCATCGGGGTTTGTCCCAGCCCCTTAGGAAAAATAAACGGACTGACATGTGGGTGCAAACAAACAGGGTTTTTAGTCAACAGTTCAAACAAAGTAAAGAACATAGCTATAACCAGGACCCACACAACTAACGGTAAGTGGCACAAAAGTGGTGCGTGACTGCGATTCGGGTGAGTTCCCTTCCCCCGGACGGGATCCCTGCAAGGCGATGGAGGATTGTAGAATCACTACCATGTCCTGCAGCTTGCAGACCCTCACGGCGGTGGGACAGCTCCGGATTCCATCTCCAGATGTAATTCAGGTGAGAGCGGTCAGGCTGCGTCAGCTCTGCTCTGGCGATGGTTGGCCCACTCCCCTCCCTGCGCCGGCGTGGGCGTGTCCTTGTTGAGGAGAGGTGGCTGCTGGTAGCACACCCCTTGCGTGCAGGTAAGTTCACCCTCCCACAACCGAGACCTATTGGTGCGGAGCTGGCCTGTCCTCTCGGCAGCGCCTGACTGCCACTCAGATGGGTAGCCCCTAGAGGCAGCCCTTAAATAAACCGCTGTGGCCGGGCAGAACCTAGGTCACGTGTCGGACTAGTTTTCCTGCCAAAACATCAGAAGAGCAGGGAAAATGCCCTGAAAGGAGGAGGAAGAAGGGTGGCCAAGATGGAGTCCATGCTGGTGTTTGGACTTTTACAAAATGGCGGACATGTTATTGATTACCCAAACTTTCCCACTACAGAGATTGATAGGGGAGACTGTATCCTGAGGAGCTCAGTGTGTTGCAGAAGGATACCCTGCTGGGCCAGCAGTGGACTGTGCCACTGATAATAGGGCCCTGGGTTGAGACCCGGTGGAGTAGTGGGAGCCTGGGTCCCCCTATCACTTCTTCAGTCTCCAACCCGGGGGGTCTGTGCCAGCTATTAAAGACTCCGGCTGCTAGGCCGCCCTGCCCCATCAAGAGGGGCATTTGGTGTAGACTTTGGCTATTAGGCCACACTGCTCAGCGAGAGGGGTGTTTGCTAAGGACTCGGGCTGCCAGGCCGCACTGCCCCCACGGAAGAGACATGAGTGTAGAATCACAGTTGAATTTCAGGACATGAAGGGGTGGGGGTGGGTCCAAGAACCCCAGGTACGTGATAGCTTCCCCGGGAAAGGAACAAGTATATCACCCCACAACAGGCCCCCATCACCATTATATCTAAGTTCCTTCACAACCATTAATGGATTTTATCCTCACTCCCTAACTGAAAAGATGCAAACTTCTGTTCCCATTTTACAGATGGAGAATGGAGGCACTGCATGGATTAAGCATTGCTCAATGTCATGGTTGCAGGAGCGCTGTGGCTGAGACAGAAATTGAATGCCGGACTACTGAGTCCTATGTCTATGCCAACCCATTAGCTCGGCAAACAGAGTGGGGATGAGATAATATCTTTTATTGGACCAACGTCTCTGGGTGAAAGAAACAAGCTTCAGGCTTACACAGAACTGTTAAATCATCTTTCCACCCATCTTTGATCATGCATTAAAACTACCTTAAAACATTTTCAGTGTTTCTGCAAATCACTAGAAAACAGTTTTGACCATTAATATGTATAAATGCTTCTGAAACATTGAATAGTAAGTGCCCTAGTCGCTATACTTCAGTGGGTGTTTTTAATCTTGTTTAAGCAATTTTCTCAACAGGTGGCTGAAAGACATAAATTATCTAGAACATAACAGCAAGGACCCGTACTAGCTCAAACTACAGATGGTATTTATATTACATATGAACATATTTCACCTGCCTATGGAGACTTGAGGAAACAAACTATGGTTTTACTAACAGTAGGGCCACTTTAATTTTAAAGGGAGTTTAGAGCTGAGACTTAAAGAAAACAATACAAACTAATGGAAAATGTTTGAGGATTAATATTTGGAAAATATATATGCTAAACTTTTAAATTGACCTCTTAGATTCTTACTGCTATACCCCCTCACATGCATATACACAAAGACTGCTGTGCCTAGTCTAAAATTCTCTGATTTCAGCTTGCAAGGAAATAGCAACAATGAAGTACTAACCTAAAGTTTCTGTGAAAAAGCATGGTGTGTGTCCCGCTTGTGCTGCACAAGAGATCTGCTGTCCTTAACATCCTTAGAAATGTAAAGGGGTAGTGCACAGAAAGAGAAAACATGAGCGATGCATAAGTGTACATAGTACACCCACAAACTCTCCCCTGCTGTGCCTTTGTTCCACTCCTTTTGACTTCCGTGAGTAAATCAGGTGGACCAGGCTTGTGACCTGGTCTATTTTCCAGGTTTAAAAAAAATCTGAAACTGGGTAAATAGGAATGTTTGCTCTCAAATGCAATTCTTTAGGTCCAGCCTGCATCGGCAATCTTAAACAACTACTGGTGTAATTACAGTCTCCTGTGGAATTTGTTAGCAGGTTGCTATAACAGTAGATCTGTCTGCAGCCCTCAATGTCTGGTCCTGGGGACCTAGCAGGAGCAAAACACTGACTTCAGTCACTCCATTCAAACAGATCTAAGAGTAGCTGTGAATAGCTCTTTTTTTCCTCCAGTGAAGCTTGTACATGGAGTCTTTCAGGAATCGATACTGTCTCCTCTTCTTTTCCATCATTTACAGTAGACCTCTTGCATAGGTGACTGGTGCCTGTCAGGAGAGGGGTGCAGGGAAGGCCACTAAGAGGGGAGGGCGGGCATATGGGGAAACCCCATTTAGCAATTAAAATTATGGCAGGGGCATAAGAGGGTGGTGAACCTTCAGTGTGCTGCCATGAGTCACCTCCTAGAAAGGTCCTAAGGAGCTAAGGGCTGCAGTACTGTCAATATGCTGACCACAACCAGCTCTTGTGTGTATCTCCTTCCAGCAGATGCAATCGGTGTTCTCACAGCACCTGTGAGAGAGAAGCCCATGGACAAAAAAGCAGCTAGTCAAGCTGAATCCCAGTCAAGAGGTGATTCTGGTAGTAAGATGGAAAACTTAGAGAATTTAGGTAAGACAGTGACCAAACCCTTCAGTAACGACATCTGCTCTTGTTTCATCCAGACAATACAAAGCATTGGGCACTAGCACAGTCATCACTGGTCTTGAATTCACCAACGAGTGGCAAAAACCTACTTTCTTGCATTCTTGGCTGGCTAACAGGTGGCATCTATTCCTAGCGACACTGTTGTCATCTCTGGGTTACTATTCACTTTACTTAGTGTGATGTTGTCTGACTGAAATATGATGGGCAACCTAGGCTAGTGAGCGGGCTGCATGAGTGGTCCTCCTTCATCTCAGAGGGCTGCAAGATTATTGCAACTCAGATGGTCTCCCAGGATAGGGTAGTCTTGCTACGTGCACTTGCATACCTAGAATTTATGGGGTGCACCAGCTGAACCGTAGCAGGGCTTTGACTGACTGAAGAGGGAACACGTGGCTCTCACAGCCAATGCTGTGTGCAGTCAGCACACCCCTCACTTCCTGAGCTTTTCCTTTACATGCATTTTACTTTAGTAATACCAAAAGGAAAAAAATCTATGTGGACAGAAACCAGTGGAATCTGGCAACCCTGCACATGAACAAGGGTAAACAAAAAGTCTTACGGATCATATATAGAACCCCAATGGGCCGCATGCAGCCACAGGTTGGCCACCACTGATGTAGATGATAGTTGCTACCACTATTATATATTTACAATTAATCTTATACATAGTGCGTTGAGTAAGGTGTCAATAAAAAGTGTATGATTTTGTTGAATAGGACTATGCTATTTGTAAGCATGTACCATTTTTGTAGTTGAAGTTATGAGTATTTGCTCGATTCTTGTATTTCAAATATATTGGCTCTTGTAGTAATGTTCACAAGGTGTAATGGACGGAACTGGGTCTGGACACCTCTGAGGGAGTCAACTCAGGACAAATTGCTCAAAACCAGGGCTACTTACAGCCCTCGACTGGAGTCCTTTCTCAAACAGGCCACAAACCAGCCACACAGAGCACTTCAGCTACGAACCTGGCCAGCAGGAAGCCTCACAAGCAAAACCGTTCAGACACCCCAACTTTCCAACTGCCACAATCAGACCCAGACCTTACACACAGGCGAGAAGTTATAAAACCCAATCTCACCAACTCCGAACAGACCCTCCCGGTCCCAAAGGACCAGCCACAGTCCCTGGCCAATTGACACTTTAGATCTTACCCACAGGAGCATGCTGGGCCAATCCTTTAGAATCTAAAATCTAAAGATTTATTAATGAAAGAAAGAAAAGGTTGAGAGTGAGATTGTTAAAGAGAATACATTACATACATAAATCATCAAATGCTTGATGCAGGCCCTTAGCAGAGATGTTACAAACTGCCAGCTTAAAAGTGTCTGGTGTACATCCTGTATCGGGACAGGTCAGCAAATCCTTCCTGGCTCTCTGTCCCTAGCAAGGATGCATCTGGAATCAGGAGCAGGATTGAAGACAAGATGGAGATGGCCTCATGGCACTTTTATATTCCTGGTGTCTCCCAAACTGGAGCTGGTCACATGATCAAGTGACCTGTCTGTGTTTCACATGCAAGTAGCCATTATGCACTGGCTGGTCTGCAGGCTTCTGCAGGCTTCCAGATGCATTCCTCAGGTGTGTATTGGCCACTATGAGAGTGCCATTTGTCCATGGAGCAGTGCTAGCTAGCACAGCCATTCACTGAACAATCCTTCCTCACAATAGGCAGTCCAGGCCCATTGCTTCCTCCCAGACAAAGAATATTTACAATACAAGAACAGAGCCCATATTCATAACTCCACATAAAAAAATCATCGAAGTACATGAGTATCAGACATAGAATCAGCAGAGTATAAGCTTTCATTTGACACCTCAAATGACCCACTTTGTATAGAATTTGGGGCAAACACCACCCAAATTGCAACAGTGCAACAGTGCAACAGTGACCTGTCTGCTGACTTTAAAATCCAATAACGTGACACAAGGTATTTAGCCTGCACCTTCTGAAGTTCTATTCAAGTTGCATGGCCCATCACAAGAACATTTCACTCACAATGGGAGACACCCAGCTACACTGAATGACTTTCCTCAGACCTGATGACTTTCTACTGTGACTCAGTGGAATCAGGCATGGACATGAGACTTGCCCATGTAACTCCAGACTTCCTCTTTTACCTGTAATCTTTCACTAGCAGTGCTGAGGGCTTTGTTTGAAACAATGGATTTCTATCCACATGGCAGAATCTATAAAAGGAACTGGAAACATTTCCATATAGCTTCTTTCCTGCTGCAGCCTCTGGACTGTTGGGAGCATTCTAAACAAAGAACGAAGGACCTTCCAATAATTTGGAACCAACCAGAGGTTTAATATGCCAGCAACATAGCCCATCATTGCTACAAGCCTGATCCAAGAACTTTGCATGCATTGTATGTATTTAATTCCTTAAGTCAATTTTAATTCTTGCTTTCTACTGATTTCAGACACTGCAGGATTGGCAACACCTGGGCTGAAAGTGAATGCCACAAGAAACTTGTGCAGGTTAAAAAGACTAAAACTAAAGTGCACAAGTAAAGCAACTAAACCTAGGAATGCTAGAGTACACAGTGCAATGTCACACTTATTGTGTATTTAGCATTTGTCTGTGTGTTGCTTATGATAGATGGATAGATGGGAGGTTAGGGGGCTAGTGGTCTGAGTAGAGAGTCTAGGGTTGCCAGGTGTCCAGTATTCACCCGGACAGTCCAGTATTTTTGGCTTCTATCCGGTAAAAAAATTCAAAGAATACCAGACACCTAAAATGTCCGGTATTTTCTGAATTTCCCCCCGGACAGGAGGTGAAAATGCTGGGCACCTGGCAACCCTACAAACACTCAGCACCCAGCGTCCCCCTCCCCCTCCCGCTGAGCCCTCTCCAGCTCCCAACACCCCCAACCCCAGCCCCCATGCTTACCTGGTTCCCCAAGGCTGCCGGCACAAAATGGCTGCCAGCCAAAAGACCTAGGGCAGGCCTGCACATCTTGGAAAACGGCGAGGGCCATATTACTCCAAAGAAAACAGCTGCGGGCTGCAAGTAGGGATGCTCCCCCCAAAAATACCGAACACGCGGGCTAAAAATTTTTGTTGAGCAAAACCACGCGTCTCCACTTGGCCCCTTGGCATTTGTCTCTCCTGTACCCTGCCCCTTGGTGCCTTCCCCTTTCTCCTGACCTGACTCCTCCCCACAGCACAAGCCCCTTCCCCTCCCCTACCTGGCTTCTGCCTTCCAGTTTGCAGGGCTGCCGGAGCCTTTTTTAACCTGGCGGTCGCCAGCCATGACATCACAATGCCACGTCACGCCAGCATCCTGGTATCTGCTGGCATCCCGCCCTCTGGCTTGCGCCCCGCCTCCTCGTGCCGGAGCTGCATGCAGGCAGCACGGTGGCAAAAATCGCCACACTTCCCCTTCTCCGGCAGTGCCCCGCTCCTCCGCCCGGCTGGCAGATTGGATGAGGCCACACTGCCCCTAGTCAGCATGGGCCACACAGTGAGTCCATGCAGGACCATGCCTGACCTAGAGGAAGCAATGCTTTCCCCTGGGTCTTAGTGCTCAACCTCTCCCCTGTTCCTATCCCTGCACTTAAAGAGGACATGCTGTTTTATTTTTAAAAAATTTTTTGGCTTAATAAGTCCTTGGAGTCCCCCCCCCCTTTTTTTTTTGCTCAACAACTTTGGTCTCCCCCTCCTTTTCCCCCCCTTCAACAGAATTTTTTTCCAGTGTTTTTTTTGGGGGGAGGGGTGTTTGGTATTTTTGTTTCAACCATCTGGCAACCCTAGTAGAGACCTCAGAGACAAGATCTAATTCCCACTCTGATCCTCTCACTTTATGGCCTAAGGAAATCATCTAACCTTTCTGTCTCATTATTTGGACTTGTAATCTGGAAAGAGTCATACTTTCTTCCTGAAAAGGGTGAATTAGTTAATACCTACAAAGTGTTTTGAAAAGCCTTTTACAAGTGCTATGTCTTGATATTCTGGACAGGCAAACAGCAAGATGCTACATATCAACTTGCCACCAAATCAGAAACGGACAGTAATGCCAAACAGACGCAGCAGGAAATCTGTAATAGTAGATAACAGTGCACGAAGATCCCACAGTGAGGAGCTCATTAGAAACGCACAGTTAGACTGATTAGATAGATACCGCTAGAAAGTCCTGTTCTGGGGAGAGATGATGTGTGATTGTGACTTCAGACAGATACCCAGTGCTATTGTCTGGGACGTCAGAAGTCAGGGCCTGCAGCTAGCCAGTCTGGGAGCAGGGGCTGCAGCAGGCCTAGTCTCTAGGCAACCTAACAAGCACAGCTGGACAGCAGTAGGCTGCCCAATTGGCTGCATTGCTTGATTAGTTGGAAGAGTCAGCAGACCAGCTCTTGAGCCCAGCAGCAGCAGTTCAGTGGCTACTCATAGTCTTTGTCCAGGAATGCAGTAGCATCTGCGTATGCTTGTTCCCAGCCTGTTTCTGCTTTGATCCAGCCTTTGGCCATGCCCTCCCTCCACCCTTGCCCAACTCCAGGTAACCCAGTTCTGAGCCTGAGTTCCAACTCCTGGCTCTGGCTGAGACCCTTGGCTCTAGCATTTGGCCTCTGACTCAGGTTCAGACCCTGGCCACCTATGCATGTACTACCCTAATGCCTGCTGCAACCACAAGGTACAGCTGCTCGTGTCCCGGTCGCCGACAGGTTGAGCAACCAAGAACACAAACAATAAAGGCATTACAGTTGACATAACAAGCATGGAACCTACAAAGCCCAGTCTCTCTGGAACAGGTCTCTTGCAAGCCCAAGTTGTCCCCTGCAGGCACAGAATGAAGTCCTGAAAGTCCCTTCATCACCATCCCGATCCCAGGTGACATGGTAGGGATGCTAGCCATGTGCTAAATATGCAGTGAAGTTCTAATCCCTAGGCCATGTCTTCACTGAATGGAAGATCGACTCTGCATCAATTTATCTCCCAGACTTTGATTTAGCAGGTCTAGTTAAGACTTGCTAAATCAAACTCCAAGGGCACCCCTGTCGATGACTGGTACTCCACCCAGATTTGCCCATGAGTTCCTCAAGACTGGCCAGCATGGATTTAGCCTCCCTTCTACACCAGCAGCTCAAGGAACTCTTGTAGTCCACCAAATAAGCTTATAAAGCACCATGTGGACCAAGACCATCAGGTTATCCCCCATTTGGCTGTAGAGGATGAGGTATTGCCTCCCTACCCAGAACCTTAGACCAAGCCACACATCTACCAAATTAGACTACCTTTTAAGGCTTGGGTCATGGCAGTCAGACCTAGTGGTCAGAGTCAGACTCCACATTCATGACATAGGAGCAGTGAGACAGCTGGGTCAGGATAACAGGAGATCAGAAGCAGGAGACAAATTCATGATCAGAACCATGAGTTGGGAGCCAGAGTCATGTTGGGTTAGGATGCCAGGTAGATAGCTGCCTTCCTTCCTCTCTGGTGGACTGACTTTAAAGTACCATATTAGTGAGCATCGGTAATTCCTCATAGGGTTAATAGATCTATAATCTAGAGACACTGCTCTATAGCCTCAGATAAGAGTAAGTTGGCTTTTAGTTCATGCCGTAATAGGAGCTCATGGATTTAAATTCTTAGGTCCCATATTCAATCCCACCTGCCAACGACCAGGGTCTGTTGGCTTTGGGCATCCATTTCCAAAAAGATGAAACCCTAGTATGACACCAATTCACTTTTGATACCCATGTTAGAGGCAGAATATGACAATAAGTTGGGGCACACAGGGCTGGCCAAGTTAGCTGAAACTGACTGACATGCCAGGAAGCCCCTTGCCATCTGATATTGGGGTGCTTTTAGTGTTATACCTTCCCTCTGACATCTGGCTTCTGAACCTGGTTCTGACCCTGAGCTCTGACTCCTGACTAATGCCTGCTCCAACCACAAAACCTGCCCTGGGACTGCTCGTGGCCCAGTGGCTGACAGATAATACTTCTTGTGTGGGTTAAAAATAAAAACCCAGTACAGATTACTGGACTGAGAAAGAAAAACTGCAGTAACTATGTGAATGTTCTCTGTGCTAGTTCACCGTGTGTGAGAGAATTGCAGTAATCAAGAAATCACCAAACTGGATTTTTTTCTGTATAATCTTTCTGAATGGCTGTTTGGAATAACACCTCTTCTTCCGAGCTTTTCTCCCCCACTATTCCTGAGACTATTTCTTCTTTTCTTTTCGCTGTGATTTAATTTTTAAAAAGCACCACTAGCACAAAAGACACTGCGCACGAGGATTCTGCCCTTCTCTGAATCCATGGCAGCATATCGTGCACAGTACTGACCTGTGTCAGCGCACTGTCATAGAAAGGTTATTTTTGCATTGCTGAAAGAATTGTCAGTGACAATGACATAAAGCATTAGGAGATGTAACAATTTTCGAAATAAAAGATTCAAAGGAGAAGTCGCATGGTCACAAAGGGCTTGGGAATCCAAGTGAGACTGGAGGAACAGATGGGTCAGGTCAATTGTGTTCCTAACTCTTTCAGCTTCCAGTTATCAGCCTGAAAGTGAGCTAGTTTGGCAATGACTGGAAGTTGCTAGTAGGTGATGGCTGTTGATAACTTACATGAAATTAACTTTGGCTGTGGGGGGGAGCTCAGTCAACTTCCTAAAGGGTAGTTATCAGTGCACCATTTAATATACCATCACTAGAACTATTGCCTTCCTCCTTGTTGGCAGTCTTCAAAGTGTGTCCAAGAGCCCAATGGGCAAGGATACAAGTGGACATGGAAATTAACAGCATCTGTCCTAAGTGTCCTTGGAGTACAAAAATATTTGTACTGGCCCCTTACACGCTTCAGTGAAAACTTGTTTTCCTTCCCTTTGAGTTTTGTAGGTCTGTGCCCAGGCATATTTTCTTCCCTAACCCAGCCTTTCCTGCCTAAAGAAATTGTCCATTTGCCACCTGGCCTCCTCCTGCAGCTCTTGTTCTAGGGATGGGTTCCCAGAATGGGTTTCTAGCTAGGCTGTTTGTTTGTGCAATGGAAATCCTCTTAGCATCCCCAACCCATATAACTCTTTCAAAGGTTGTCTACCTACCTTGTGCCTAATGTCTCTTCTGGTGATCCATAGATTCCCCTCCCATCCCCGCAAATAAGGAGTGGTGGGGACATTAGTAGACCAGCAAGGAATAGGTCTCACGCTGCTGCTATATTATCCTGCATGTTATGTGAATAAATACAAAGCTTCAGTCTCCATTTGCAACCACATACTGCAGCAATGGGAATTATGGCCCTTCTAAACCAAGGGCAGGCAAATGTCAGCCTGCAGGATGGAGTTGGTCCACCAGCGGTAGCACTTGACGGACCTCCACTGCTATATTTACATACACAGCCATAGGTACCAGTGATTGGCTGCATATCACCATTCCTGGCCAATGGGAGCTGCAGGAAGGGGTGTCCCAGTCTTCGCCACTTCCTGCCGCTCCAATTGGCTGACTACAGCGATCCACGGCCAACAGGAGTTGCGATTGCCAGTAACTGCGGCCATGAAGGTAACTATAGCGGTGGTAGCCTGCTAGGAATTAGCCCTGGGAGACTGCCACTGTGTTATTGCCCACTCCTGCACTAAACTATATACTTATATCTAGATAAACAGACTGACGGTGGACAGAAAGACAGATGTGGACAACACCAATCACCACCCGAAAGGAATCCAAGAGGGACCAATGGTTAGGAACAGTGCGCTTGAGTCAACTGCACTGGCTCCAAAGGAATCATTAGAATTTATTTTTGCTTTAGATTTAATGGGTTTGTTAAACTGATGTACCGTGCAATAGGCTGCCTGAATCAAACGACCTTTTGGATGATCTGTACAACTTAGGTCCAGAGCATTTATAACACTGAAGATTTCAAGGCTCTTCACAGAAGAGTTGGTGTCAAAATGTCCTTTGCTATTTCAACCAGATAATGCATTTCTGCCTCTTCTCCTGACACAAGTATTCCATTTCTCATAATAATACCTCTGCCCAGCAACAGTGAAACACAGGAGCGCAGCAGGTCAGTGGCTCAGTTTCTTTATTTACCCTGTGACAGACCCAGACCAGTTGGCTGCAGTAGTCTGGTCAAAGGCAACTATACCCGGCCACTGGATGGATAATTTTCTGTTCTGTGAATGACTAAGGCAGGAGCTGCTCCAGAACAATACTAGAACCAATTAAGTCAGGCAGACACCATAAAACACCTGTAGCCGGTTAAGAACTTGCAAGAAGCAATTAAGAGAGACAGGCTAATCAGAACACTTGCAGCCTATTAAGAACCTGTTAGGGCTAGTTTAAAGAGGCCCTCCCTTCAGGGAGGGTAGTTGATGAAGAGCTGGGAGAAAAGTGAAGTGCTGTGGAAGGCCAGGCAGGATGAGAGTGGTCAGGTACCACGAACAAGGTGCTGGGAGGGGCTTTTTGGGGAAATAACCCAGGGCAGGGCTATAGCTGTGGTAGTGGAGGAAACACTAAGGCTATGTCTACACTCGCGGCTTCTTGTGCAATAAATATGCAAATGAGGCTAAGCGTGGAATATCGCTGAGCCTCATTTCCATACCTAATGTGCTGCCATTTTTGCAGAAGAGGCTCTTGCACCAGAAGGAGCTGCAGAAGAGGCTCTTGCACCAGAAGGAGCTGTCTACACTGCCTCTTCTTGCGCAAGAAAAACCCTCTTGCGCAATGCCATTATTCCTGAAAATAATTGGTGTAACAGCATTGCACAAGAGGGTTTTTCTTGCGCAAGAATGGGCAGTGTAGACAGCTCCTTCTGGCGCAAGAGCCTCTTCTGCAAAAATGGTGGCTCGTTAGGTATGCAAATGAGGCTCTGTGATATTCCACGCTTAGCCTCATTTGCATATTTCTCGCACAAGAAGCCGCAAGTGTAGACATAGGGTAATTGTTGTGGCTGTCATTAGGGTCCCTGGGCTGGATCCTGCAGTAGAGGGTGGATTGGGGTTCCCCACCAACCCTCCCGACATCGCCACAGAGACATTCTCTGAGAGGGAAGACTGAGACTAAGAAGGATTCTCATGCCAAACCCACTGACTGGCTTATGATGAAGGCGGCACAGTAATCTGTGACCCTTGCCTCCAGAAAGGGAGAAAGGCTATACTGAGGTTCACAATAGCCTCTGAGGCACATCCTAACTGCTTAGAAGTGCAGGACCCCCAAGGCAAAACTGGAGCTTTGCCACCACACACGTAGGGTGCGTCTAGACTGGCAAGATTTTGCGCAAAAGTAGATGCTTTTGCGCAAAAACTTGCCAGCTGTCTACACTGGCTGCTTGAATTTGCGCAAGAGCACTGACTTTGTAATGTACAAAATCAGTGCTTCCTGCACAAATACTTTCCCGCTCCTGCTCGGGAAAAAGCCCTCTTGCGCGAGAATACTTGCTCAAGAGGGCCAGTGTAGACAGGGAAGAACTGTTTTGCGCAAAAAAGCCCTGATGGCTAAAATGGCAATCGGGGCTTTCTTGCGCAAAATTGCGTCTAGACTGGCCATGGATGCTTTTGAACAAAAGCACTTTTTGCGCAAAAGCATCCGTGCCAATCTAGACGCGCGTTTGCGGAAATACTTTTAACTGAAAAACTTTTCTGTTAAAAGTATTTCCACAAAATCATGCCAGTCCAGATGCAGCCATACAGTCTTGGAACAAAGACCATTGCTGACAGAAAGCACAAAATCTCCTATTTCACAAGTTTCAATACACACACCAATGTCCAGTTCCCTAGGAAGCTACTCTCTCAACAACTGCCTCAACAACAAAGAATAAAGTTGAGAGAAAACTCTGTGCCATCTGCCACAGCTTTTCACATAAGACTACAACAGCTATTCTTTAAAGACGTATTCTGTGTCTACATTGGTGCGATCTTGTGCCAAAGCGGTTGCTTTGGTGCAAAAACATGCTGCCTGTCTACACTGGCGGGAAGTTCTTGCGCAAGAACACTGACATTCTAATGTGTGACATCAGTGCTACTTGCACAAGAACTCTGATGCTCCCATTCAGGAATAAGCCCTCTTGCACAACTGTTCTTGCGCAAGAGGCCAGTGTAGACAGGCAACATGAATTTCTTGTGCAAGAAAGCCTGATGGCTAAAATGGCCATCAGAGCTTTCTTGCGCAAGAGAGTGTCTATATTGGCATGGATGCTCTTGCGCAAAAGCACATCTCTTCCGCAAAGGCACATGCCAGTGTAGACGCTCTCTTGCGCAAATACTTTAACTCAAGAACTCTTGCATTAAAGAGTATTTGCGCAAGATCATGCCAATGTAGACATAGCCTAAAAGTTTGTGTGCTAAGAAAAAGAATGTGTAAGACTCTATATAACAGTGCTGCCTGTTGGCTCTTTCCGTAACAGTATTCTCCACATCTTGCTGCATGCAAGTGAGAATATTACACTGTACTGCTAAATGTTTTCCACATTCTGTTACGGAAGTGGCCATATTTCAGTGGTGGGTAAATGGACTGCAGATAAACATGCAGGGAAGAAGTTACTAGCTAAGAAAAACCCCTGGGATGAAAGAGGAAAAATAAAAGCACAGAGATCAACATGAGAAAAAGAATATAAAACATTAAATTAAATGATAACGAATAAATGCAGATTTAGGATCAGTCAACTAAGCTCAGTGCTGCAAGCTCATGAGCCTTACCAGGCCCTGGACAGATTTTATTTATCCATAACATAAAGGGATAGCCAAAAGCGTCAGTTTCAGTTACTCAAGTCATCTTCTTGCCTTTTCTCTTCAGTGAGATACCAGCAGCCCCTCTTGTTTCTCAGACTCACCTGCTGTACACTTTTAGAAGCTCTTTGTGGACAGAGGCTCAGGTCAGATCTCCTGCGGACGGGGCTGCTGCTTGGGACCGGCCTCTGCCTGCAGTGGGCCCAGACTTATCGTGGACAGAAGCTTCAAACAGTCTCAGATAGGGGCTTCTGCCAGACCAGCTTCTGTCCGCAACTGGCCTGGGCCGCCGCAGACCAAGGCTGCTTCTCAGCAGCCTCCCTCCACCTTCTTCCCTCCCCCACTGCAGCAGCCTCTGTCAGTGAGGAGCTCAGACCCCTTCGCGGACAGGGGCTGTTGCCACCCCATGCTGCTGCCTCTGTATTAGAGACAGCAGCACTGGGAGCAGGCAGGCAGCCGGTCTGCATGGGGAGCTGATCTTAAACAGAGACAGCAGCACGAGGTGCTTGGGGGCTCTCTGGGAATGGAGCCAGAGTGCATTGGCTACTGGCCCTGCTACTGGAAACTACAGAGTAAATGAGTAACCAATAACAATTAATGCAGAAAAAAAACGTATTAAGATATACGAAAAATGAGTGAATAACACTGTGCACGTGACAATGCTGTTGGCTAATTCAGAAGAAGGTCTTACGAAGTTAGTGGAGACTAGGTGAATAGGCAAAGCATAAAGGTTATATTTGAATGGGAACAAGACAAAAGTTCTGGTGAATGGCAGGGAGCATATGTAAATGTGCAAGATTTCAATGAATGACACAGCCATGCAGCGAGTGACAAATTATTGCTACTTAGGAAGCATCATTACAGAAGATGGAAGATCAGATCCTAAAGTGAGCACTAAAACATCAAAAGCAAAAGAGACATTCTGGAAGAATGAGCATCTGATGGGAAGGGATGTAAATCTGAAAACTAAAATCTAACTATTAAAAATTACTGTGTTAAATTATGTCTGTAAAACATGCATATTCAAACAATAAATAATAAACTACCGTATATTCCGACATACAAGATGACCTCTGAAGTTAAAAAACATCCCCCAAAAATCGGGGGTCGTCTTGTACGCCGGATGCCCCGCCGCCGGAGCCCCTCTGCGGCTTTGAAAGCCTCGGGGGAAGCCGGCGGCGGGGCATCCCAGGCGCGCATGGGCTGCCCGCCCGCCGGAGCCCCTCCGCGGCTTTGAAAGCCTCGGGGGAAGCCGGCGGGGGGGGGGGCATCCCAGGCGTGCATGGGCTGCCCCCCCGCCGGAGCCCCTCCGCGGCTTTGAAAGCCTCGGGGGAAGCCGGCGGCGGGGCATCCCAGGCGCGCATGGGCTGCCCCCCCTCCGGAGCCCCTCCGCGCCGCCGCGGAGGGGCTCCGGAGGGGGGGCAGCCCATGCGCGCCTGGGATGCCCCCCGCCGGCTTCCCCCGAGGCTTTCAAAGCCGCGGAGGGGCTCCGGCGGGGGGGCAGCCCATGCGCGCCTGGGATGCCCCGCCGCCGGCTTCCCCCGAGGCTTTCAAAGCCGCGGAGGGGCTCCGGGGCGGGGGGGGGGGGGGAAGCCCAGGCGCTCCTGGCGGCTTTGCTCCCGGTGCCTCTGGTCTGCTGGGGACCATCTCCAGCAGACCAGGGACACCAGGAGCAAAGGAGGCGGAGGGGCGCTGGGGTATAAGATGAAACCCTATCTTTTAATTAAAAAGATAGGGGGTCGTCTTATACGCCCAGTCGCCCTATACGCCGGAAAATACGGTACTTTTCTTTATATGACGCTGTTAAAGAAAAAAATCTGAAAAATATTATGGATTGATTGTGTAACCAATGAAAAAGTATTGCAGATTATTGAAACTCAGCAAACACTTGACAGAAATCTCAGGAAAAGAAAAATTTGATTTGCAGAGTACATTAAGTTTAGCGGGTGATACATATCTATGGGCATTGGGAGGGAACATTGATGGGAAAAGAACATGAGACAGAAAAAGATGATTTTGGATAGTGTGATGGATAGGAGAAGTGCCAGCACCTGGTGACTAAAGGGTTAAACTCAAGTAGCTAGGGCAGTGTTGGCAAAAAGCTAGGAAAGCCAATGGGAAAGACTGTTGAAATGTAAATTGAGTATAGATACCTGGCTGCTGTTGCTTTGTGTAAGTTCTAAATTAGGAGCTGGAAGAAACAAAATGGAGTAATCAAATGGCATTACAAGAAATATTGGGCATGGGAATGGACTGGGCCTTGAAGTACGATCAGTACAGATCGTGAGTAGAGAGAGGAATTTATGTTTAGTCACAATCAGGGTATTTTTCTTTGTTTTCTGTTTGGTTAAACTTCTTAGTGTGAAATCCATGTGCCTCCCTCCCTTCACCATCAGTCACTATACCTAAGTTGTCCCAGAGATACCATTTTTTTCTCTGGCTGTGTCTAGACTGCATCCCTTTTCTGTAAAAGGGATGCAAATTAGACACATCGCAATTGCAAATGAAGCGGGGATTTAAATCCCCCCTGCTTCATTTGCATAAAAATGGCTGCCGCTTTTTTCCGGCTCAGAGCTTTGCTGGAAAAAAGCGCCAGTCTAGACGCGGATCTTTCGGAAAATAAAGCCTTTTCCAAAAGATCCCTTATCCCTTATTTTAAGAGGGATAAGGAATCTTTTGGAAGAGGCTTTATTTTCCGAAAGATCCGCATCTAGACTGGCGCTTTTTTCCAGCAAAGCTCCATGCCGAAAAAAGCGGCAGCCATTTTTATGCTAATGAAGTGGGGGAGATTTAAATCCCCGCTTCATTAGCAATTGCGATACGTCTAATTTGCATCCCTTTTACGAAAAAGGGATGCAGTCTAGACACAGCCTCTGTGTTTTGTTCTTTTCTTAGTTGCTCTATAACACTGAGCAACCATGTATGTTTTATCAAATATATCTTTTGTTTTGTCAATACACTCACCTTTTTTAAGCCGATGATTTGCTTCTTGTGTTCTGAAAAATAACAGAAGGTCTGTGAGCTTTTATGATAAAGCCATGACATAAATGTAAATACAAAGGCTACATCTACACTGGCCCCTTTTCCGGAAGGGGCATGTTAATTTCAGCTATCGTAATAGGGAAATCCGCGGGGGATTTAAATATCCCCCGCGGCATTTAAATAAAAATGTCCGCCGCTTTTTTCCGGCTTTTAGAAAAGCCGGAAAAGAGCGTCTACACTGGCCCCGATCCTCCGGAAAAAGTGCCCTTTTCCGGAGGATCTTATTTTGAAGTAGGAATAAGATCCTCCGGAAAAGGGCACTTTTTCCGGAGGATCGGGGCCAGTGTAGACGCTCTTTTCCGGCTTTTCTAAAAGCCGGAAAAAAGCGGCAGACATTTTTATTTAAATGCCGCGGGGGATATTTAAATCCCCCGCGGATTTCCCTATTACGATAGCTGAAATTAACATGCCCCTTCCGGAAAAGGGGCCAGTGTAGACGTAGCCCATTTGAGCAGACTTGAAAAGTTTCTAGGAGGAAGCAGGCCCCAGCCCCATCTCCCTCTGTGGAGGCCCCATTTCCTCCATGGGGAGGAGAGGAGGCAGAGGAGCAGCATGCTGAGCAGGTGCCTACCCCACCACAGGGAGGGGAAAAGCGCATACATGCTCCAGCATCCCTAATCCTCCCTGCCCCAGGAGTAGTGAGGAGGGAAAAAACTGCATGGCGGAGCCTCTCCACCCCCGGGAGCAGCGGGGAGGGAGAAGGCCACGTGGCTCCAGCCTCCCTGGCCCTGGAGCAGCAGGAAGGGAGGTGGCTGTGGGGCCCAAGCTGGCCTGAGCCTGCCCAAGACTCTTCCCCCCCCCAACCCGGAACAGTGGGGAAGGAGGAGGCCAGGTATACATCTACTGTCACAATGGGACAGGTAATGCTAATAACAAATACCTAGCTCTTAAAGCTCTGTATTATTCCCACCCCCCCATTACAGATGGAGAAACTGAGCAGAGAAAAGTGAAGTGACTTGCTGAAAGTCACTCAGCAGGGACTGGATGATTAAGGCAAGGTTTGTGTATAAACGAATGTATCAGAATGCTACAGTGGTATAAATAATTATAGCAATAACTTCTCTACATATGTTTCTACTTTACATCATTAGCTCCCTACTGGTGGGAGGAGCTGATTTCAGTGGCTTTGATCACCACTTGACGTGATTAGTCAGCTGTATGGATCTACAAATTACCTCTCAGAACTTGACTCTGCTGCTGATGGGTTTTCCTCTCATGTTGGTTGTAAGCATCAGATTGAGAGTGATGTTTGATTTCCTTTGATATTTTCAAGGGAAGTAAAAACTTCACACCTTCCTGCTTGGCTGTAGGTAACAAACTATGATGTTGGTGGAGGGCTAATGAGACTCAGTTATAACCTGCATGACCTCTCTTGACATTAAGATTCCTGGCAGGGCTCCTTCTCCTTGCTAGACAGAGAACCGGCTTTCTGTGTATGCTAGAGCTGGGCAATGCACCAATTTGCTTATCTGGTTGAAGTGATTGTTCAGTTATAAAGATCAAAATGAAGGTTTCACAAATTGATACTAGCATTTATTTATTTGTAGGTTTAGATTGTCACCAGCACATGGGGATGTTCAGAGCTTGCTTTTTAGGATTTTCAGGGCGCTAATGAGATTTTTCTTTGGAGTTGGGGGTCCCATTTCCTAACCCACCAGCCCCTCAATCGTCAGCCACCCCATCAGCTCCACCCCCTTCAGACCGCACTTCCACAGCCTCCAAATCAGTTCAGTGCCACCTCTGCTCCTCCTGGCTTAGAATGAGATAAGTTCACAGAGGGTAGGTCCATCAAGGGCTATTAGGCAACATGGTTAGGAATGGAGCCCCATGCAGTGGGTATCCCTAGCCTCCCGCTGCCAGAAGGGATGACAGGTGATGGGTCGCTCATTGATTGCCTGTTCTATTCATTCTCTCTGGGGCATCTGGCATTGGCCACTGTCAGAAGACAGAGCACTGGACTAGATGGACAATTGGTTTAACTCAGTATGGCCGTTCTTATGTTCATCTCCTGATCAGGTGGGAGCAGCAGCAGCATGTTTTGTATGTGGCACTGCTTGAGGGAGACCGAGCAGTGCATGGCGCGGGAATAGACTACACCATCACTGGTGGCCAAACCGGAAAGGGAAACCTCTGTGCACTGGCCAACTGGGCCTCGGGGGGATGATCTGGCCCATTCCAACACTGCCAATCCTTGCCATGTCACTGAGCTGCAGGCCAGGGCCAGAATCAATCTGGTGCTATCCATACAGCTGCACCCTTCCGCTCTGCCAAGGAACAAAACTCTGATGGCTGCTTTTCTCGCTGCCCGGTCTCCTGGGGAACAGCAGCCAATTAGGGCTGCTATAAGAAGCAGGCAGAGCTCTACTACCTCTCATCCTTCCCTCACCCTCTCAGCACAGTGTCTGTGAGCAGCTGTCTGTGCAGACCCCAGGGAGGGGCAGGCTGCTCATGGCTCCTCTGCTGCCCATGAGGGGATCCACTGTGGCCGTACACTTCCCTTGCCTGTGTGTCTCCGCGGAGGTGGGAGAGGGCAGCATGGTCCTCTGGCCCCATCGAGGCCCCTGTGACACAGGGCATGCCGTGCAGGTCACACATGGCCTTGCACCTGGGACATTCCCTTCCTGTGGGCTGTGGACTGGTGTGATCGCTGCTCACACAGGAATGCATGGCTTCAGGGAATGTGTGTGAAGGAGTCCTCCTCCCCCTCAGCTGGTCCCCCTATCTATCCCTTTCTATGAGCTCAGTGAAGTCTGCTGACTACTTCCCTACCTACCCCCCCCCCCCCCTCGGCTTGGAGCTGCAGGAGGGGCTGTGGGGCAGAATCATTCACTGGGCAAGTGTGGGGCATGACATGGAATTCATTAATTAGCAAGTGAAGGGGAAGCTGGAAGCCCTATGCCATCAGGTAGCCGAGCTCCTGCAAAGAAACCCAAATCACTTCTTTGGGGGCCTCCTCCGCACGGGTTCGCTCTCCCTCTCTCTCACACGGGGCATTCAAACACCAAGCCGGTGTATAGGCAAAAAGTGAAACCGCTCCGTTTTTGTGACGGTCACAGTTTCTGTCAAACAAACATGACATTCGGTATAACTGCTCAGGAATTGCTACCTTTGCTGGCTGGTTGCAAATTCAGAGGGACTGTGTTTTTTGGTAGAAAAATCTCTCAATTTGCTACCTCACCGGACCAGACACCGCCATGTGCTATCCTGACTGCTTGATTTTTTTTGTCCGCCGGGTGTGCAGCGGGAGGCTGAGTTGGGGGGGGTCTGACTCCTGATTTTGGGGGGGTTGGCAGGCCTGCATGGCCCCGGGGCAGAGTCCCCGCTGGGGCAACACACTGGCTCTCCCGCAGGCGCTGCCTGTGTTTTGGCTGGGTGCTGCGTGAGCTGGCTCATTCTGGGGTCCCCTCGCTGCAACGCGCCTGGGAGTCCGCCGTGCTGCTGCGGGGCGGGGGCACAGCCCAGTATCCCGCTGGCCGGGCGGGAGCTGCCGGGAGTCCTAGCACGGAGGCCAGGCACTCATTGCACGGCGGGTGCTCGCCGCTCCCAGCCTCGCAAACTACACTCCCCAGCATGCCTCTCCCGCCCCCGCACCGCCGCCCCAGTAGCAGGATTTCCCCATGGATTGCGCATGCTTAGCCAGACGTGGCAGCAGCCGCGGGAGCCGGAGCCGGAGGCAGGGCACCGCGCGCGCTGCGGGGAGAATGCTGCGCCTCGGGCTGCTGGTGAGTCCCGCGGGGCTGGCTGGCTGGCGCGGGGGCAGCGGGGCGCGCGCCGCGGTCCCAGTGGCTGCGCGGAGCCAAGTTGCACGGGCACTTCTGGCCGCCGCCGCTGAAGTTGAACTTGTGTGGCAGCCCGCCGGCGAGTCCCGAGCGGCGCTTGGCTGCAGCCTGGGCTCGCCCTCCCTCGGGCGCGGGCATCTCCCAGCCATGCCCGTGGAGGGATCGTGCTGCCACCCCTACCCCGTCCCTTTCGGGGAGTTTTCTACGTGTGTGGACTGTGCGGTGATGATTATGTAATAGTCCAGGGTGGCCCGCTGACATTCCTCCAGGGTTGGAGGAGATCCCGCTTCAAGTACAGAAATTGTTGCTAAAAGCGGGGAGGCGGTGATATTTTAAACCTGCTGCAAAAGGGGCAGCGTTGAGTTACACTTTGGGCAGAAGCTAAATGCATATATGTTGCAGCAGGTTGGCATTACCCAAACCTTTTTCCATATTGCACTAAAATGTTGCAACATCCCATTGGATGCATTTAAGGCTGGTACCCTGGAGTAGTCTATATTACCATCGAGCAGTCTACACAAATATATAAGGAGTGGTCTTGTAGTACCTTCCAGACTAACAAAGAAGCTATATATAGTATCACGAGCTTTTGTGGGCACAACCCACTTTTTCAGATGAGTGGACAAAGAAGGGAGTTGTGCCCACATAATCTCATGATACTACTCATTTTTTTTAAGTTGTAGACTAATACAGCTACCTCTCTGAAACTTTTATACAAATATATATGTTTTTAACAGTCCTTTTGAATTTTTAAAGGTGCATAGCTCTATGGAGATCCTTTGAAATAGTATTCTAAAGTAAAGTTGCAGGAAGATCTAATGCTACAGGCATAAGTGCTGCTAGTTGGAGGAGGCTGTGGTATTTCAAACCTGCTGCACAATGGGTTTAACTTGGTGTAGAGTAAATGCATTTGTAAAGAACATCCCCTAGGTCAGTGTTTCTCGGTGATCCACGAAACTGCTTTGAGAGATCTGCTAACTGGCTGCGCTGGTGTGTTTATTCACATGGCGCTGCGACCATGGAGCCTTGTGGCTCCCATTGGCTCTGATTCGCAGTTTGCTGTGGCTCCCCTTGGCTGCAAATGGTGAACCGGAGCCAATGGGAGCTGCAAGGCTCGGTGACAGTGGCGCTGGTAAATAAACACACCAGCATGGCCATTTAGTAGCCTTCTCAAAGTGGTTTTGTGGACCAAATTGAAAAACACTGCCTTAGATTCTACAGGTATGTTTGTACATGTCATATAAATGTCAAATAACTAGAAAATGCTGAAGTATTGCTATGTTATAGGGCATTCCATGTTGAAAAAAATTCCTTGAGGTTACTGCTCATCTTGAAGTAATTATCTTTGACATTTTGTATCACATATGGCATTATTCTGGGGTACTTTCATCCTTCTGACTTTGCCAGTAGCTGAAGTGAACTTCATATTGTTTCTCAATTTTTTTTGGGGGGGGGGGGGGATTTTTTTTTGAAAGAGGATGATCATCTTTTGTTGCCTTTTGCCTAATGTCTTCTCCCCAACTTCTGAAAACATTTCCATCTTGCCAATGAAGTAATCCATATGTATTTCTTTATAATTTAAAAAATAGCTGCTCTTGTATTTTATAATGCTGAGGGGAATATTTCTGTGATCAATATTGGCATATTAGAGTTCTTTTTTTTTTCATGTAATAACTAGTTATAAACAAAGATCCTGCATGATGAAATGTGGCTTATGCTGTTGAAATTGCTTAAAGAAGATGTGACTTGGTGACATAACATTCATTTTCATAGAATTTTTTTTGAAAATGGATTTATTAAAGTTATGTTTATACAGTAACTTTACAAAGGTTTCCACCATATGTTTCTATGTGTGAGCTCAGCTATCCAGAACATTGTGGACATCTTAAATTTTAGCTGGGCACTAAAGGCTTGTCTTCACTACATGGTGGGTCAACGCTGCAGCCATCGGTCCACCGGCAGTTGATCTATCGTGTCTGCTTAGATGCAATAAACCAATCTTTGAGCATTCTCCCATCCACTCCAGTACTCCTCCAGTATGAGTAGAGTAGCTGGAGTCGACAGGAGAGTAGTCCCCAATGATCTTACTGAATGGAAGACAGTGCAGTAGTAAATGCGTTGACATCAGCTACCCCTTGTGGGTAGCTGAAGTTGTGGAAGGGAGCATAGTGTAGACTAGGCCTGGGTAAAAAAACTGTATGATACGTCATCCAGGAATATCCAGGTACACTACATTTAAATTACGCTAAAGAGAATAGCAAGATAATCTTGTTTAATATGTTAGACTTTGGGCTTGCAAAAATATGCTTTTAAAACCGATTCTTTAAAGTTTAGTATAAATATGTAAAAAGATTGGTTAAATGAATGCTTGCATCCACTCTTTTATTTAACTGACTTTGTGGAAATACAGATTTCCCCTCCCCCTTTTTCTTGACAAAAAAAGCTAATGATAAACTGCATTTATTTTCTCATGCATACACAATCCAAAATACACTGTAGAAATATATCTGTATAAAGCAAATGGCAGAATTGCTAGAATTGTTATGACTGGGGGCTTGCCCTTCATTCCATTGGAAATTAATATATAATGTTGGAATTGCCTTTCTAGGACAGAACTATTGGCCCATCTTAAATACTCTTTTGCCTCTGACAGCGGCCAAGATATCCATTGGTTCAAAGGACGATGGAAAAGAACTACATATTCTGCACAGTTGGTTGCATGTATCGCTTTCCCTTTGTACCTGGAGCACAAAGGTCACTAGCATTTGTAGCTCTGTAAGTGACTTAATTGAAGTGAAGCTGAACTGTGGAGCTGAACTCTTCCTAAAATTTGAAGATACTCTTGATTCTAGATGTCTTGAAAATGTCTGGCTCCTCTTGTGAAGCATTTGTCTCAATAATAGCTGTGCCAGTGAAAGTCCCAGGTTGGTTATTAACCAGTGGAGTTACACCAGTGATGAGTTTGATCCTAAATCTTCAAAAATAGATACAAGAATTGTTATTTATTTCTCCTTTTTTCTCATCACATTAGAGATAATTATTCCATTCCCTTTCTATATGTAGAAATCTCACAGTTGTTCTTTCCTTTTCCAGATGAAGTCATCTTAAATCTTTAAATTTTTCATTGCATAGAACTTCTGTCTCTAATATTTGTTGCCTTTCTCTGAATCTTTATTACAGGCATGCCCTTTTATGAGATGAGCAGAAGTAAATGTGGTATTCTAAATGAAATAACACGGTGCCACTATAATTTATCCACATGATTCTCACTCCTTAATTTACCTGAAAGTTTTATTTGCTCTTTGCTGCTGCACACTGAGCAGATGTCTTAATTGAGCTGTTGATTTTACTAATGCCTTATCCATCAGTGTGTTCAAGTAGTTTAAAGTCTTCCCATTTTCATTATCTTGAAATTGAAGGTGCGTGTCCTCCTCTTGAAGTTGTACTTGGAGATTAACAAAAACAACAAATACACTCTCCCCAATGCAATGGCCTTGATACAGCAAAGTCTGTGACTAGCTTTATACACTAACCTATTTACTGTAAAGTTAAACACGTATACAAGACTTTGTAGGGTCACGGTTTTATGTCTTGATTTTAGTGAAGGGAGTGTTAACTAGTAGTTAGTCTAATTCCTTAGCTTCTGCTCTATTTCCAGCCCTCACTTGCTCTGTTAACTTGGACTGGTTATTATGATCCTGTTTTTCATAAGTAACTTCAATGTTTGAGTGTGGATTTCTGAGATTTTCCAGAATTGGTGAGCCCCTGCAGCTCTCTTTGATGTCAACGGGCATTGTGTAGTGCTCAACACTTGTTCAAATCTGAACGGTGGGGGGAGCCCAAACTAGAGTCCACTTGTGAAAATCTAGATCTTAAACCTTTTTCTGGGTCAGTTTCTCCATCTGTAAAATGGAGATGGTTCCCATATCTTTGTAAAGCCTTTATGACCCCCTAAAGAAAAGCATGGAAAAGCAAATGACAGTTCTTTGTGCAGTAAAAAGCATATGGCAGTAATCTGTGCTATTCATAAAGTCTTCCTTACAGATGTCCAACTAATATGATCAAATTGTGTGCAACCACATAGTGCTGTTGTATACTTCTTTAAGATGCTTCCCTTTCCGGTATATCAATTGGCTGATCAAATCTCATGCTTTGGGGCAAAACCTGCTGGTGGTAGGAGTCAGGGAGACATCTCCCTTCAATGTTCAATACTGCCCAACTGGCAAGGTGGAAAGTGCACCTTCTTGTGGTGCAAAAGGGCCATTGCCAGAGACAGGATAATTACCGCTTCTGCAGCATTCCATACCCTGTGCAGATAGGTGACTGAACAGTGACTGCTGGCACCATTTTACTGCTAGGGAGACTGAGCTCAGGCTTTCCTGAAGACATTCTACATCTAGGTGACAGGGTCAGGATTAGAATTCAGGCGGTCCTGGTTCCTAGAGCATTTCTGAATTTGTAGTGTCTGAGCTGGTGTGGCAAGAACTCTTGTGTGTGAGAGAGATGCTGTAGATTATCCACTCCTCCACTTTGCATCCCCTCAGAAATTGAGGTGCATGTGTGTGTCCAATTGTCTCTGCACTGCCTCAAAATGTTGATTATTTTTTAAAAGCTATCCCATGGGTAAAATTCAGCTATCCCTCCAGAATATACTTGATACTTGTACAGGTTGAACTTCTCCAGTCCTGGCACACTCTGGTCCAGCAATAGCTGTGGTCTGGCATGATTTGCTGGCTTTCCATTTATCATGAGTTATCCCAAGTTTCCCATTGTCTATAAAATTTGTTTACAGCCACCAGTCCTGTGTCTCAGTGTTCTGTGCTGCTGTTTAGCTCTATTTTATTCTCCCCCTCATGTGTTATAGGAGCCCGGGAAGCAGTGGAAGTGTTGGTAACACTGCTAGACAATATTGATCACTTGTGGTTCCGCAAATTATCTGGTTTAGCACTGGTCAGGTCATGAGGATACTGGACTAGAGAGGTTCCACCTATATAGTGAGATCTTGTTTTCATTGAAGTCAGCAGAAAAACTTGTACTGACTTCACTGAGGCTAGGTTTTCACCTCTCGCATCAAAAGTGAGTGCTCAGATTTCCTGAGTGATGTCCAGAGGAGCTTAGAGTTTACATACATGACCTATAGGTGATGCATTAGAAGAAGTAAAGCAAGTGAATGAGTTTGGGTGTAATTAGCAAATGTCTTGTGCTTGGGGCACTGGCTGGGACCCCCTTCTGTTCCTGACTCTGCTGCTGGTCGTTTTTTGTGCCCTTGATCAACTCCCTTTACATCTGATGAAGTGGGTCTTTGACCACAAAAGCTTATGCTCCAACACTTCGGTTAGTCTATAAGGTGCCACAGGACTCCTCGTCCCTTTACTTCTGTGACTCAATTTCTTCATCTGTAAAATGGGGAGTAATCACCCTGAGCTCCTTTTATGAAGTGGTTTGAGGGCTATGGATAAAAATCTCTGTATAAGACTGTGGTGTCCAACATGCTAGCCATGTGTGGCTAGTTGGCTGGTTGAGTGTGGCTAGTGAACTGGTTGGACACCACGAGTATAAGAGCTAGTATACTCAGTTGCATGATTTGTTTCTTTTTAATTATGCTTTTTTAAAAATTTAAGGTAGGGCTAGGTTTATAAGGACTCTGGCAATATTATGACAACAGGCAACTGAGCCTATACATTTCAGTGTGTGAGGGGCGGGACGGTGTTATATGTGCACCTGCACTACAAAGATGACAGAGTTTTGGCCACTTTGATGCAATGTACTGCCTTTGGTTGTGTTAGTATTACTTCACTGACTGCTCTGGATAGGTAAGAGATTTCTTTTACTTAGAAATGCATAGTGCGATTGTGCTTCTGTGACCTACACATCTGAGTTCTCATTCTGGCTCTGACGTTGCTGCCCTCTGGCCATTGTCAAATCACTTAACCTCTCTGTGAATGTTACCCCTGCTGTTAGATTAAGATAATACTCATTATCAACATGGCAGGAGAGTTAAGGGGGATTAATTAAGTAATGTTTGTGCAATGCATTGATAATGTGAAGCATTATGTAAATTCTAAGTATTATTAGAGTTCACACCCCCCCATCCTACTAATAGGGGGTGGGTGCTCTAGCCAAGCTGGGCTGGAGTAGCCCCCTGCCTAGCCCTCCAAGAGTAGTCCTGCAGCACGGTGGGCCCTACTTGGCAGGAACAGCAACTCTTCCACAGGGCACCACTGGCAGGGTCTGCTGCAGCTCAGCTGGGCCCATTGAGGGTGGGGGCTATGCCATGTGGCGGGCCGGTTAACTGGTTAAACATATAGTTGAAACGATTAACATTTTAAACTGGATTTTACATCCCTATGTGGCACTTTCTCAAAACTAATGTCTAGCAAGGGATAACATGGCACACATGCTCTTTCTCATGCCTTTAATTTTTAAAATTATGCCGATGTGTTCATTCATGAACGAAATCTGGAACAAATATTTATCAGAATGTCAATGAAATAATACATTTCACCAAAGCTGGACTTGGTGAGAAACTGAACTTTACATTCCTGAAGAAAATTCTTTGTCTGCATCAGTAATTGACTGTATTACAATCATTTGTTAATTAGTAAATAGTTGTGAAGACTTTTTGCTAAGCATTTTAAAACCAATGATATGCAGTATAATTAATTGGTTACACAGAGTTTGAAACAACTGTTAGGGCAAACTATATATTATGCCTGTAGTTTAAGTGCTGTGCAGAACAATAGGCACTAGTACCATTTTGACATTGCCATGGTAATTTTCACTATCTTCTTGGCTCAGATTAGTGTATTCTGGCAGTGCTGTACCATGTTAGATTTAATGCATTGTTCATAGCATCCCTTATTTTTAGGACATGGGCTACACTGCAATTTTAGATATGATTGGGTAGGCATACTTAATTTAGCAGTGAAAACTCAGCGGCATGGACAAGCGATGCAGTATGTACTCGGGGCCCTGGAAGCCTTGTATTGCCTATCCTAAAACCTGCACCGCTGTATCTTCACTGCTGTTTTTAGCTGAGGTTGCATAGGAATGGTAACCAATTCTGCAGTCATATCTCTGAGTACAGTGTAGACTAGGGATGTTAAGAAGCGTCTATTTCACAAATCGTGTAGTCAATAAAATTTTTATTGACTACACGATTAGTTGATAGGGAAGATGCTCAGTCCTGGGTCTGGGCGCGACCCCCACTGCGGCTCTGTGTTTAAATGTAGAAGGAACTGGGCTGTCTGCCCACCTGGCTCTTACTATATTTAAAATTCAGAGCTGCAGCGAGGGTAGCTCCCAGACCCAGTGCGAGCTGGGATTGAGCTGGGCTTGCTCAGTCCTGCCTTGTGCTGGGTCCAGCAGCCCCTGTACATGGCAGCCTTCCCTCACCCCGCCTGCTCCCCACACTGCTGCCTCTAATAGTGGGAGGGAGCAGGAGGCACCGCAGAGATAGTGCTGGGGGGAATTAGCTTTTAAGCCGGCTTCCCCCAGCACTGGCTCCTGCTGTCTCTGATACAAAAGCAGCAAAAGGGTGGGGGGAATTTGAGTAGGCTTATCTGTTAGTCAACTACTTGCTCACATCCCTAGTGTTCTAACTTTAGGGTAGAACATAAATATCATGATGTTCCCTGTATACTACCTTCTTGTGTTGGATGAAGGATGAAATGACGTTTGTCCTTTTTGTTACTGTTTATCATAACTGAAAATGCGTCTGTACCTTTTGGCTGCACGTTATTCCTTAAAAGGCTAGAAGTGAAGGATTAATTATTCTCTCTGTAATTTGGAACAGTGAAGTACCATGGCTTGTACCTCTTCAGTAAAATGAATCTAAACAAGGAGAAAAGTCAGATGGGATTTACAATCGTAACTCCACACATTAGGAATGCGACGTTCTAAATACAGGTTGGACCTCCCTAGTTTGGCACGGTTGGGACTTGACTGGTCCTGAATGACAGAATTTGCTGGACCAGGGGAGGGCCCCAAGCTAGCCTGACCCCTGCCATTGGCCCCCTCTACCCTCTCCCCAACTCTGCTGCCACCAGTGCTGGCCTTGGATTGCCTTTTGGTGGGCGGGGTTCTCTGGTCCTGATTTCACCGGCCCTGCGCTGCCATGGGCAGCTCGGCTTCTTCAGTCCCCGACCCTGCACTGCTGTTGGGGTTGTCCGGCCCCCGACCCTGTGCTGCTGCGGGTACCTGGGCTTTTATGGCTCCTGCCTCCATGCTGCCGCAGGTATCTGGAGTTCCCCAGCCCCAGGCTTCGCATTGCTGCAGGCTGCTGGCATTCTCTAGTCCCTGGTCCCAACACTGCTGTCCCCGGCCATGGCCAGACTGCTGGCCATCTTGCCATTCAGCTCTGGGGCTCTCTGGTCCAGGAGTTTCCGTGGTTTTGCCAGACCATGGATGTTGCTGGACCAGAGAGTAACCGGTTTTCAGTACCTTCAGGTAACAGATTTGATACTGTTGTTTCCGATTTGATTAAAATGTTTCTTTGTAGCTGTTTTAGATATTAATCATGAATAAAAATGGTGGACTGGCCTACTTATCACTCTGTCTCACAAGACAGGTTACAAATGGCGCTGTGATCAAGAGAGTACCATTCTGAATGAATATATATATATATATATATATAGCGGTAAGCAAAAAGTATGGGAGTGGAAAGAAAGCAATTATTGCACAAGGTCAAAAGCAGTTTATGATGAGCTGGGAGGATAAAAGGCTATGGACAATTTTTGCTTAAACAAGGGGGAGTCTACATTTTCTGGAGTGACTAACGAATATGAGTGGTGCAAGTTTTAATGTGTCCAACTTGAGACAGTCTAAAGGCGCGGATAGCATAGACTGCCTGCTCTCTGAAAATCAGCTCTCTTTGAGGTGTTTTTCTGTAGACATCTAAAATCACTAGATTCTTCTAAAAATCTAGGTCTGCATAAGTGGTTTGGACCTCAAAGAAATAAGAAGATAGACCAAGAAAATTATTTTTAGACGTTTCTAAGAATTCTTAACATGCGGGTTTATCCTTTAGCTTCCAGTGAGCATTATAAAATAGCATAGGTTACAGTAGCTTGCTCCAGGCTAAATTCTGCTGTAAAAGATGCCTCTGATTCATGATTATAATACAGTACAGGTTCCTGGAACAGCTTATTCCAAGTGTGCTAGCAATTACATTTACAATAATAAAATTAAAAACATGTATGAGAGGAAGGACAACAACAATCATGGTGAATATTCAAATTTGTTCAGAGGGAGGGAGAAAGTCCTTTTCAGTTTTGGCAGTAAGTGACTATTGAAAAATTATTAAAGAGCCAGGAGGAGAGAGTTGCAGATACAGCATAAAGTGTGGCCATAGGATTTGCTTTAGCAAATAGTAGTCAATGGGAAAGTTTCTCCTGTCTACGCAATGCAGTATAGACACTGCAGTAAGCCAACCTAAGCTATATTGACTTCTGCTACATTATTTAGGAACTTCAGTTGACTAACTCCGGAATTGTGGACGCCACAGACATGTTTGGTTTAGGGATGTAAATAATGTGTGTAAATACTTAGTACTCAGAGTGCAGAAGATGGGGGCCTGCAAGAGATTTTAAAAATACCTTGCCTGTATAGTCTCTGCTTACAAAAATTCTCCAGAGTCACAGATTCTCTGATACTGAGTGATAGGCTGCCACCACAACAGGGGGTTGGACTCTATCATCTCCCGAGGTCTCTTCCAACTCTAGGATTCTATGAAATCAAAATACCATGACTATGAAATGAAACATCCTCAAGTGTCCAACTCCCTTCTTTTAAGACCCAGGAGGAATCACTTGAACTTCTTCCAGAGGAGTACCCCCAAGCTTTCCTGCCACAAGAGAGCTTGGGAAAAAAAAAAAAAAACAGAAAACCAACTGCAATTTCCAGTAACTGACTTCTCAGCCTAGGCAAGCACACACACAGACCTGTTACCTTCCAGGATACGACAATCAACTCATCGCCTTAAAAATGGTGATTTTATTAACAAAACGAAAGAGATACTTGATAAATCATACTTTGTTAGGTGTTAGAGCAACTAAGAAAAAAACAGATCAGAACACAAAAACACAGTCTCTTTGGGCTGCAGCTGAGATATGGTGAATGGGGAGAGTTTTCACACAGAAGTTTTCACATAGTTTTCACACACAGTTTTCACACAGAAGTTTAACCAAACAGAAAAATACCCTGATCAAGACTGAATATACATTTCTTTATCTACTCACGAGCCATACTTCAAGGCCCAATCCATTCCCCTGCCCAATATTTCTTGTGGCACAGTAATTCCGTTTGATTACTTTATCTTGCTTCTTCCAGGTACTAACTTAGAACTCCCACAAAGAGAGCAGGCAGTAGCTATATATTTACTATTTAAATTTCAGCACTGTAGCCCATTGGTTCTTCTGGCTCCCTGCCAATACCCTCAGCTACCTGACTTTAACCCTTTAATCACTGAGTTTTGACCAGCATGCCTCCTGTCCATCACACAGTTATACATTTAACCAGGGACCTAAATGTGTAGTTCCCCCCACCCCCCATTTTATGCAATGAGACTGGCAGTGGGGTTCCCTGGTGGCGTGGGGCCGGCAGTGGGGTTTTCCGGATGCATGGGGCCATGGGCACGGTTTAGCTATTAAAAGAAATCAGTAAGCATCAACTTCTCAATTAACTGGTTAAACTTTTACATCCCTACTTCAGTTATGAATTCATAACAGTGTGCAAAAGGAATGCATAGACTTGCACACTCCTAATACTGGAAGTCAGTCTACACATTATTGCAAATTTAGGAGCGTTTTCTCCGAACAATGGCAACTCTTGGACAGTATTCCTTTTTCTTGACTAATACCACATGAAACCACACCGTATTCCTCTACTGGGGCAGTAAATATGCCTTTCATTTGCATTGTTCAGCACAAAAGAGGACTTCTAAGTTTAAAGATCACTGTGCATTCTGTGTAATGGTGCGTAATGCCCTGATTGGTTTAAATATGAAAAAAATCTGAAATTGTTTAAATAGCATTGTTTTTTGTCATGGCAAAACCAATTTTGTAGTCTGAAAGGAGCTTAAACACTCTCTTATCTCTTTTTAAACTGCTGATGATTTTGGAGATAACATGAGACAAAGAACAAAATATTCTTCAAGGTCCCATTGTCCTGAAGGGGACAAATAGGTAATTACTTATAGACCTGCCCCTGGGGCCAATGAGGATGGATTTTTAAGAGTTCCTGGAAACCCGGTTCCAACTTTAGCAACAACTCTTATAAAATGGGCAAGTAGGTTGAGACAAACTGAATTGTTTAATAGCTGATTTCTCTAAAAACCTATAGGAATCTCTAGTTTAGGTTGAATGCAAAAATACAAAGGGCTTTTCTAGCTTCAATCCTGTAGGCGAAATGGAAGGACTTAATTAAATGTCTGTCTTGATATGGTGATCAGGAGCAGAGTAAATTTTTGCAGCTGAATTTCATGATCTTATAACTTCCTGTATTCAAACAGGAATGACACACATCTTCACACACTGTACGTATTCTGAGTACTATAATCAGTTATAGGGCCTTTTGCACGGTCTAGCTAGGCTTCTGCTATAATGAGAGTAGTGTAAGAACCTCAGTAAAATACCAGTATTGATAGAAAAATCCAGATCCTGGGAAAAGGACATGGGGAAAACCGAGTGGAACAGAGAACTACCACCTCGGGGCACTTCTCTACTCAGAATCCTAAAGGCAGGTGGCATGTTATTTCATGTCATTGTGCCTTTTTTTGAAGGCTTCCACCAAATTTCCTCACTGCTGGTATGGACAATGCCACAACTGTTTGTTAATATTTTTGTGTGTGTGGTATTATCAAAGAGCCCTGCTCACAGACCAAGCTGCAGTTTTGCAAAGCAGTGTACAAATGCAGAACAAAAAGGCAGTCCCTGCCCAGACAGTCTGTGACTTGGATAAATTGTTGGTTTGACTCCACTCCTTCCTGACATCTTTAGAGAGAAGACGCTTCATAAACAGCAGGCATGTCGCTTTAATACTCCCTCTATTCCCAGTGATTCCAGAAGTCTCTTCCCAGGTGAAGCGGCTTTCTGGGCTTTTCATGAATAGCTCTGAATTTTTAAGTTTCTTTGATCAAGTGGCAGGTGGTCTTCATTTGTTTCTTATTTACAGTGCTGTGCTTCCTGAGACAAATGAAGACAGACTTCCTGTCTGTCACCTTTCCTAGCCCCTTCTTATGAGCTCATCCGCTTCTGTGTCCTGGATTTAAACAATGACCAGAGCATTTATCGCAGAGCTGGCTAGCTTGTAACTCTTCCTACAACTACTCGAATGAGAAGTATGGCATACGTCTGTCCTGGAGTCCCATCTCTGTAGCCAGACAAGGTAGCAGTATATTTGGAAGCCAGAAAATCTTGGCTGTGGATTTTCAGATGAACCTCAAAGGGTTAGGTTTGCAGTTCCTATTTCATCTCTTTTAGTGGGAGTTGGGTGCTTAACGCCCTACCATTCTGTTGACAATTGCTGGCCATGTTGTTTAATTGCCAGCTGATGCATCTTGAGCTGTTGTAGCAATGCTAGAGGTGGTAGTGTGGACCAATTGCTCGAATTTTTACCCCTGTTGTCACAGGGTGTGTACTTCCAGCTAGGGTTGCTAGGTGTCCAGTATTGACCTGGACAGTCCGGTATTTTTGCTTCCTGTCCGGTAAAAATATTCAGAAAATACCAGATACTTAAATGTCTGGTATTTTCTGGGTGGTTCCCCCCCGCCAGGAAGTGAAAATACCAGACACCTGGCAACCCTACAACACACTCAGCAACTGGGCCCAGCCCCTGCCTCCCAGGACCCCTGCCCCCGAACCTCCTGCTTACCTGGTTCCGCAGGGAAGCTGCCTTCTGGATGGACCAAGAAAACAAGATGGCCCTGGCAAAAAGCCTAAAGACCTGAAGCAAGGGGAAGCAATGCCTTCCCTGGGTCTTAGTGCTCAACCTCTCCTCTCTTCCTCTTCCTGTTCTGACTCTGCACACACTTAAAGGGGCCATGCTGTTTTAATTTTTTTTTCTTGCTTAACTCTCGGGATCCCTTTTTTTCCCCCTAAATAACTTTGGTGTTCCCCCCTCCCCTCTTTTTTTCCCGTCAACAGAATTTTTTCCCTGGTGTGTGTGTGTTTTGTGTGTTTTTTTTGGGGACGAGGAATTTTTGGTTAAACTATCCGGCAACCCTACTTCCAGCTCCCTCTGCAGCAGGGCTTCCTCTCAAAATATACTCCATCCTGCAACTGTCTCTGTTGCTAGGCCCCAGGTCCTCTCACTACATCCCATCTCCAGTACAACAGTCCAGCCTAGTGGCCACGGTCAGTAAAACACCCCCTCCTGACAGGGTAGTGAGGCCCAGCCGACAGAGTCAGTAATTGCTTCTTTCTCTCCGGGTGGCGAGGCCTAACGGCCCGTGGCAATCCCCTCCCCTTTCACTCAGGGCAGGGAGGCCTAATGGCCAGAGTCTGTATCAATCACAGCTGTAGCAACTCCCCCCCCCTTTGGGGGTTGATGGGGTAAGAGGACCCGGGCCTTCCCTCTCCACTGGGTCCCAGAACAGGGCCCTGTCAGTTGTGGGTGTGTCCCACCATTAGCTTGGCGGGGAATCCACCCGAAACACACTGAGCTCTTGGGGACTTACCTCCCCACCCTGGGCTACATTCTACCAGAGTCAAGGCCATCAGCAGCTTCTCCTTTTTCTTCCCGGGTCAGGGCTACTTTGGCTGTTCCCTGCTGACCGGCCTCCATGGTTTGGTCCCTCTGTAGCTCTTCCTGCAGAGCTTTGGCAGCAGTTCCTTCCTCCATGGCAGTCAGCCCGGACTAAGCTGCTCCACCAGCCTTCATACCTGTCCCCTTGCTGGAGTGTGCCCAGGAGGGTTGTGGGGATGGGGCTCCCATAGCCCTGGTTAACTTTCGGGTCCAGTGTGGGGCTGGTATGCCCTGTCACACCTGTATTAGCTGCACCGTGCCTGGTGCAGAACTAGTTGAGTTGAGAGTTGAAATCCTGTCCATGACGGTGTCCGCATTAGTGCTAGTTGTCCCATTGTTGCTGCTCTGTTGATGGTAGCAAGGGTGAGGGATATTGAGGCGCCTTGTCTATGCTAGTCATTTTTCTCATGTTTGAGGAGGGTCTCAATTTGTTAATTTAAACGTGAGTGATTCAGAGAACACAAACTAGGGATGTAAAGGGTTAACAGGTGAGCAAGCAGAGCAGCCCCTGGTGTGTCTGGGCTGGAGTGGCCCCCAGCCTGCGGGATCCTAGTTAAACATAACGTTTAACTGGTTACTTTTTAAAACACAAACCTGACGAATTCTTTTCATTTTGCAAAAGCCACGATCCTCAAACTCCTACCACAAGGTGATGCGCTGCAGACACCAGCTGTAACTTCCCAATACTAACGCACAGCCTTAAGCATTAGACAGATATGCAGTCGTTGTATTCAGTGCTTTCAGACTGAACCTTGCTTTTTTTGTGATAGACTCCAGTATTTATCTTAATTCAGAGACAGTGATGTATTTGGTGGGGGCTATGATGGGATCACCTCTGGAGTGTGTCCTGGGTCTATGTGACCACTGTGCCCCCTCCACTCTCTCCAGCCTGGCCTCTCTCTTGCAATGCCTTGCTAGTGACCATCAGCAAACCCTGTGCAATTGGAACCTATCACCCAGTCAGGTTTCATGAATGCTGGGAGGTGAGAGATTAGGGGCTCTAGTACTGTGCCTCAATACCATCTGATTGATTCACTGCTTCATCAATGGAAAGTGGATATGTGTCAGCTTCTGTAAAACCTGAGCAGATTTGCCCCACACCTCATACAGACTCACCAGTAAAGATAAACAGTAAAAGGCATTTATTGACTACGAAGGTGGTGAGAGGCTAAAAGTCAGAATGGTTACCAAAAGAAAAGAAAAGATGAACATGCAGTCTGAGCTCACAACCCTATTGGACTGGGAAACTAGTTTTTTTCATCCCTCTGGATATTGCTGTGCACAGTATGCAGTTGAAATTTGGCCCAATCTCTTTTGTTGGCGTCTTCAGATTGTCCTTGTTGCTTGCAGCATAGTGGGACAGGAAAAAGGGCACACATGAGCCCCTGTGTCATGTTAGGGATGTAAGCGACTAATTGACTAGTCATTCTCTCCCCTCCCTCCCCCCCAGTTGCTGCCTCTATCTCAGAGAGGCAGCAAAGGGGCAGGGAAGAAAGGTGCTACAGGGAGCCAGCTTAAAAGCCGGCTCCCTCCAGCTCCAGCTCCGTGGGAGGGACGGGTGCAGCGGCGACCAACTTTAAAATGTACATGAGTTCCCCCGCTGACCCAAGGCTTCATGCGGGCGCTTCCCCTTTGAAATGTACAAGAGCCCCTGCTGGGGCTCTTGTACGTTTCAAAGGCGGAACACGGAAGTTCTCATCGACTAATTGAATAGTTGATGGAAATCCCGTCGACTATATGATTAGTTAATTAATCGAAATTTAACATCCCTTGTTCATGTGCTTGGAAAGCACAGACCCAGGCATATCTGGGGGCATTGCTCAGGGCCAGGTTATCCATTAGGCACAGTAGGCACAGTGTGTGGGGCCTACAGAAAATGTAGGGCATAAAAAAATTTCATAATTGATTTAAATAAGAAAACTGCCAAATCACACTTAATAATTTGCTAATTTTTAATAGACTACATGTGCAAATGTTGAAGATCAGTTAAATGCAGGTGTGTTAAATCTTTAGTCAACAAACAACGTACAGGTATAATATACAATTAACACAGACAATTAATACAGGTTACATGTAAACTGGGCAGCAGTGTGGCCTCACAGCTGCTTAATGAGCCCCACTCAGGGGCTGCTTCCCAGGGAGCTGCCTTGCTGGAGGAGGGGTACTTCTCCCTTGGCAGCAGTTCCATGCTGGAGTTTGCCTCTTCCAGCTGGAAGGGAGGTGACATGAGGAGGAGGGGGGCAATAAGTGGCTGTGGGTGGGGGGGGGGGATGTTTTGAGGGGGGAGTTTGGGGTGTCCTGACTGGGCTGGGAGAGGAGAGGATTGGTGTGATTACGGCAGCTGGGTTTGGCTGCAGTTTCATGTGAGAAATCCAGCATGTTCTAGCCTGCTTGGGGGGGGAGGGGGGAGAGGGAGAGCAGACTGCATGGAGCAGGTAGGTGGGGGGGGGAAGGGGGTGGATGGGGTGCTGGCATCTGTGTGGTGAGGTAGAGGGAGTTTATTGGATGTCCTGACTCACTCTTGTCTGGGCTACAACTGCTGGTGCAAGGGAGAGACCTAGGACTCTCTCCTGGGTTGGGGGCAGGGTGGGGAAGCAGGCTGCATGGTTGCGGGCGGGGGGGGGGGGTAATGTTGCTCTGCTGGGGTATGGGGGCATGTAGCTATATGGGAGATGGGGATACTGATGTGGAAACTACATTGTCTCATTAATGCATCAGAGAGAACTTAGTCAAATATATCTTCTCTTGTTGAGGCTGGAGTGAGAAAGGGATGGTATTAATTATCAATTGATTGGTGACATAATTACAAGATCTTAAATATGCCAGGAAAATATGATGGGGGAAAGAATAATGTAGCACCCACTGTTTGTCAACAGGAGGCAGTCTGCCTGGAGATGTTAGTTTGAGCTAAAAATTAGTTTGTTTGGAGGGAGACAGATCCAGAGCAAAGAGGGTTGCGAGATTCTGCATTAGGAGATCTTAATGCAGGATCTGACTTCACTGGTATTGGTGTTTTGCTATTGTAAAGCAGTTAGGTTGCTTTTGTGGATAATGATTGTGTGGATAGGCCTAGCTTGTGACATTTGCATGATTACATTTCAAAGAAAGTTTACATAGGTGTCAATGGCTTAAGTTACAGGTAGAAAGGATTCTTTTAACAATTGTTTTTGAGTGTGGTAGATATCTGAAGAAGCCAATCTTCATTTTTTGTATATATCCTGTATTACTAATTAATACATGGTAAATTGTTAAAACTGGAAGAACTTTGCCATGGAACCTCTTTATGTTTGGCCTGTGAATTAGAGTTGGATTCCAGGCAAGTGATTTTTCTATTACATTTTAAAATTTATTTGGGGAGGGGCATTATGGCCAGATCTTTTCTATATGGTATAGTTCTGGCTCTTATGTGTCAATGGGCATGCGAGGTATGAGTCAATGGGCATGCGAGGTGTGTTGCAAGTGCAGTCCTCATCCGACAAGCTTGTTAAAAAATGGATCTGTCTACAAATTCTGAAGCCATGTGTTAGTGCTGCTCTGGAGCTTCTATTCTTTGAATTGGTGACACACACAATGTGACATTTTCAAACAAGGATAACTTTTGTCTGTGTTTACAGGTCTTTGTTTCACTTGCATAGTGATCCTAAATATTTATTTAAAATACCCATTACCAACCACCTGATGTTTTACTTCCCTTCCTTTTTTCACATTTGTGGCTTTATAAGAGTTGACATTCCAGAGAAACTGTATAAGCTTGAGTGAATGCCTTTTTCTCTCCTTTCCAGTGTAAGTAAATATTGTATTAATATTTGCAAGGAGAGCATGACTGTTTCCATTTGACACCTAGATTGCTTTAGCATCTTAAAGCTGAACTGTGTGTGGGTATTATGTATTTTGGTGTGTTTACTAGCTTGAGTTGTTAGGATGACAAAATACATATAGTTCCAAGATAATGTTAATTTTCTTTTATTTGATATTAAATAAACATCATAAGCATTGCTCCTATGTAGCTTTTTTTGTTTGTACTGGTGGTGCGCATAAGAAAATTCAATCTACCCAAGGATGGGAAATGTTAGAGAGAACACAGCTTATCACTACAGTGTTTGCATTTCACAGTTGTGTTTCAGAAACCCTAAGCTACCTTTAAAGACTATTTCTGGCAGAGATGTATGGCCCCATCAACCAATGTACTCTTATTTCGTAAATGACGTTGAATGATCTTGAGACACAATGTTGCCAAGGTATTAGCTCTGCAGTGCAGTGCAGTGCATTGCTCTGTGGATTTTACAGTCACAGTGGCAGCAACATCACCTTACTTTTCTCCTTAGCAGCTGTCCAGTGAATCCTAAGTATAATTGTAATATACAACAAAATGGCTGTTATTTTAGAATGAAGTCCTATGAATTTCTCACATGGTGTGCCACTCTCAAGAGCAAAAATTGAAGTGGGGTGATATTAGGTGTATAGGTGATAGGGCATGTCTCCCTTATGAGAGTGCCTAGGGCAGGGGTGGGCAATAATTGTTTGAAGTCGCCCCAGGCTGCACTGCCTCAAAAGGAAGGGGCGAGCCAGGATGCTTCGGGCTTCCTCACCCACAGACCATGTAATTGTTCTGGGGGTGAGGGAGCCCCTTTACCCCCTCTTCCTACTAAGCACCCATGCCCCTGGCGGTGGGAAGAGACTTCCTGTGTGCCCTCTCTCCCAGGCCAATCAGGACCTGAGGGCAAGGGAGCACACAAAGCCTCCTCCCACCCTTCCAGGAGCGCACGGCACTTCAAAGTGCCGCATGCTCCTGGCAGGGGGGACGAAACTTCCTGCACTTCCCCCACCCCCAAACGCTAACTGGCCTGGGGATGGGGGAGCCTCCGCTGGCTGGATCAACCCTCTTGGCAGGCTGGATCCAGCCCGCAGAGGCCCTTTTGCCCACCCTTGGCCGAGGGCCTACAAAGAGCTTAATCCAGCCGTGGCATTGATGAGTTTCCATGTGAAGTTGAGCAATTCCCCTGCTTGGGCCTCATGTAGGCAAGTCATTGCATTGTAGCTCCCTGGCTGGACAATGGCTGTTGATAGCTACTTGATACCCCACCTGGGGGTTGGATACTTTGCTTGATCTTGTCTCTTGGGAGGTAATATCTAGCTGATTCCCCAATTATTGCATGTTTTGGTGATAGCCACACAACACAACCTCGTACCTTCATATTCATTGATGATATTCATATACAGATAAGGGATTTTCAGAAAATCGTAACATTTCCTCTGATTCCTTATAAGCCATGCTTTATATGTAAAATTACAGTGACATAAACATGAGGAATATGAGGGCTACGGGTACTCCTCCAAGATATAGAATGTCACAGGGAAGCGATTAGTGTCTTTGTAGGGTTGCCAGGTGTCCAGTATTTTTGCCTCCTGTCTGGTATTTTCTGACTTTTTTTTTTCTTTGCCAGGAGGCAACCCTAGCACCTGGGCCTCTCCCCCTCCTCCTGGTACCCGACACCCCCAGCTCCCCTCCCCCCCCCCTTCCCCCGGAACTCCATACTTACCTGGTTCTGCAGGGAAGCTAAGTTCTGGCTTGAACAAGAACACAAAATGGCTGCTGGCAAAAAGCCTAAAGACCAAGGGGAAACCATGCCTTCCCTGGGTCTTAGTGCTCAACCTCTCCCCTGTTCCTATCCTTATTCTGACTCTGTACTCACTCTGAAAGGGGCCATGCTGTTTGTTTATTTATTTATTTCGCTCAATAAGTCCAAGTCTCTCCTCCCCCCCCCCCCCGATTTTTTCCCCCCAGTGTGTGTTTTTTTGGGGAGGGGGAGTGTTCAGTATTTTTGGTTCAGCCGTGTGGCAACCCTATGTACTTGCTGTGTTGCAGTACCTGGCACCTGCCTCAGTTGTTTTATGATCTATAGTGCACAGGCACGTGGGTATCGCAATGATTGGTGTGGTAAATGAACGAATGAGTATTACACGTTGATAGCTGCAGAGCAAACTGTCTCGGTACCAACGGAGATATGCAGTGCTGTGGGCTTCCTTTTTAAGGAGGCTATAGTTACTTACACACACACATGCAACAAGTTCAATGTTAGTGGCAATACGTACATGGCTATATAGTGGTTGTTTCCTGAATCCGTTTTTTCATTGGGTTTATAACGGTGCCATAAAAATTTACTGACTACGCAGCTTCTCTGTCTGGAAAAGACATAATGAGAATGCTTCCAAACTATCACTAAGTCTATACAAGTGCTTTTAAATAAAGTTTACCAGTTTATGACACAATCTGGTGTTGTTGACATTTTGTAAATGTCTTCGAGTTTTAAACTCAGATTTTCTCAGGCAATGATTCTATAGTGTCGTCTAATTGATTTTTGGTTTCCTAAACAAATTAAAAGTGTGTCGTTTCAGCCTCTCTTTCCTGAATGCTAGATGTTATTGTGGCACTAATGTTCAGATTTAGCAATCCCTAAACCAGAACAGATTTTTAAAAAACCTCTTGCTAGATCTAGTATAAAATTGTGAGAACTTCAATCATCCCCTCCCCATTAAAAAGAAAAGAAAAATAATTACATGCTTATGTAAAGACCGACCTTTTTCAGTCCATGTGCTACATTCATTGGCATCAGTAGAGTTGCATACAGCTGAATTTCATTGTGTTACCCATATTAAAACAGTGCAGCTATCTGTTCCCCTACTAACTAGAGCATGTATTAAAAACTTAAGAATGGCCATACTGGGTCAGACCAAAGGTCGATCTAGTTCAGTATCCTGTTGTCAAAGCTGTTCCCCATTCTGGCACTTTGAGTGCAGATGGTGGGATCCGCAAGCAACTTTAAAATACCTCTGCCCAAATTGCTAACAAGACAAGAGGTGTGACAGAAATATTATCTCCGTTGTGTTACTAGGGAAAGTGACTGAGGGTCTCTCTTTTGCGCAATTACAACTGCCAACTAACTCAGGCTCTCTTGGGCCTTGGGTCAAGGGGTTCCTTAATGTCAGGGTAGACTTTTGAACTCTGGCAGCAACCCAAGTTCTGGGACTCTGCCTCCTTTCAGAATCCTAGAGGCCAGACTCCAGACTGAGCCCGCATGTCTACACCACTTTTGAACAGGCCCTTCACCCAAGCTGCATGAGCCTAAGTTAGCTGGCAGGTGCCAGCTGTGGGTTTTTAATTGCACTGCAGCTATACCCCGAGAGGCAGTGACCTGAAGCGACTAGCCCATGGAGACCACAGAGGAAGTGCTTGAGGAAATCTCCTGATCCTCAGATCAGTGCTTGAACCACAAGACCAACATTCCTCTCTAAAATACAGGGTTGGGAGACTGGAGACGTAGGGTGAAATCTTGATCCTCTTGAAGTCAATGAGGCTTTTGCCATTGTCTACTGTAGGGACACAATTCCACCCATGGGTTCTACTCTTGGTTGCATCACTGGTTCTGTCACCTTGGCAAGTCTCTTCCTTTCACTTTCTTTACTTGTAGAAATGAGACACTATTTGTCTTCTCTTGAAAAGCATTTGGGGATTTATGGACTGGAATGCTTCATAAATGCTATTACTTTTTTTTATTACAGTAAATAAATACAATAAGAATTAGGTTGCCTGATTGAGAACAGATTTTAATGGGCATGTTGCACACCTCCTAAGTAACTGTTGATGGTGTTAGGAAGTATTAATCCACTTCTTAGCAGCTTAAAGTTTTAGTGGCAATGCTTAACATGATGTAGTTCCAGTTTTGATTGACTGGGGTTTTTGTTGCTTTTTTGTGTATCAAATTGTTGTTCAACTTTGCTTAAAGAACTAATTTATCTGAGGTTAGAACAGTTTGAAATGCCAAAAAAAAAAGTGGTTTGTTTTAGAAGTGCATGTCTGCATTTGTTTTTCATGCAAGCAGGGAAGTTTTCATTTACATTTCTAACTTCCTGCATCCTTAGGTAATCCTGCCAGCATGTCTATTTTCGGTGAAGATGTCTCCCCTCATAGAAAAAATTAGCGATCACAAGGATTTCAAGAAGCTTCTCAGGACACGGAATAACATATTGGCGCTCTATTCCAAATCTGGTGAGTTCTTGCTTTTGACTCTTGTTCTTTGTACCCGATGAACTCGATTGTCAGAACCTGGGCACTTATTTAGGTGCTTAAATGTGGACTCTCATGTTTAACCCCTCCATTTTTAAAAATCTTGGCCAGTGTCGTCATATTTTCCTGGACAGTGGTGAGCAAGTTTCTGGTGCTTGATATGTAATGGCAGTAATGCACTATTGTAGGTCAGTAGGTAGAGCAAAGGCCTGGGAATCAGGACTCCTGACTTCTGTTCCCAACTCTGTTGCTTATTCCTCTATGACCTTGGCAAAGACATTTCACTTCTGTATGGTTTTGTTTGCCATTGGCAGAAATGGTCACTATAATATCTATTAGACATGGGTATTTAGTAATGTGTCTGTCACCATAATAGACACAGACCAACTTGGTAGTGGTACATTGTAAGACTGAGTGAAGGAAAGTTTAGAATACAGAAATCCATTCATCTGTACTGGTTGCCACTTGTGTTAGTTACCAGACTAGTAGGCCCCTTGTAATACTTCTCCATCGTATTACACCATATTACCTGTCCCTGTCAAATCTTTTCACTGCCTTCCACCCATCTTACTCAAACTCTCCATCCTCCCCTTAAGGATTTTTCATCTTGCTCTTATCTACCTTTTTATTCTTACTTCCTCTTGCTCCTTATACTGCTTTACTTCCCTTTCCTGTTCGGGACTTGTTTGTGCTGTTCCCTGCCCTTGGAACATTTTTCAGCTTCCTGGTATGCATTTTCTGAGTCTCTGCCATTCCCCTTAGTTAAAATCAACCTCTTCCCTGAATTCTCTTCTGCTGATCTTTTCACCAGAGGCGTCCCTGTGCAATCCAAAACTGAACTCTTGCTCTGTGTTTCTGTGTTATGAGACATTCATTACAAGTTATTTTGGACAGGTGTACTGTCTGGCGCTGTATGTCATAAAGTGCTGGGTATATTTATGGTGTCAGGTAAAAGAATCAGTGGTTTGATCCTTTGGTAAATGGAAAATACTTATTGTCATGGATATTATATTCTTTCGGCCAGCAAAGGTGAGAATTGCTGATTAACTGTGAGGTGAAGATCAAAAGTCTCCTTAATGCTGCTGCTGCTTCTCCTCCAGCCTTCCCCCAAGTACAGTAAGGACAAGCAAGCAGTCAAGAAATGCTGTTTTAATGTTAAATCTCTTTTGAACTGCATTTAGTGAGAGGGACTCGAATTCTGGTCTGGTACACTGGTGTAAATTTGGAGTAACCCTACTGACTTGAGTGGAGTTTGTCCACATTTACACTACTTCAGCTGAGAGCAGAATTTGAATCCTTAATATGGTGGCCCAGTATTCTGTTCCCAAAATAACCTTTTTTGATAGTATCCTCCTGTTTGCTAAAGTGCAGGTGCTTGTAGGGATTTCCAGGGTGGGGGGGGATGATAAAATGGTTAAATTGGCACATGCACAATATGTGACTAGAAATATTAATGTTTGGTATAATGGGAAAGTGCTTACAGTTGACCAAAAATTTTTGTGGAACAGACACTGTGAAAATCATAAACGAGGGGTCTAACACCTTTCTGTTTGAAAAGAACCCTTTCAAAAGCTGAACAATACAGTTGCCTCTTTTTTTAAGGGATGATTTTTTTTTTAAGGCTTGCCATTGTTAGTGGTGGCTGCTTTCATTTTTAGTAGTACAACTGCAGCACTTTGCAAAGACACGTGTCAAATAAATGTCGCCCTATGGGTATCCTTCAAAATCATGTTCTCGCTATCTTTTTTTTTTTAAGTTTAATTGGTTGGATTTAACAGTGTAAAGCATTGCACTGGGAGCTGTCTGGGGGATTAACGTTTCCTAGAGTGGTGATCCTTATACACAGTTAAAATATCTCTTGCTTAGCTGCTGTCTTGTAAAAAGTGGTTGGACATGATTCTAATCCCAGATGTGCACCACACATCTGTGCTGAGATTCTGGCTAACTGTCAGTCATACTGCTGATCAGTGTTAAAATATCATGTGAGGTTCAAGAAAGTTCTACCTAGTATTCCTGGTACAGGTTGAACCTCTCTAGTCCAGAAACATCCATCATCCGGAATGATTTTATTTAGCCGGATGTCTGCTTTTTATGGGTGTGGGCAAGCTTCCCATGATCCCATAAAGCTTGTTTAGAGCAACCAGTCCTAGCTTTCGGTGTTCTGTGCTGCTGTTTAGCTCTAATTTATCCCTAAATGTCTTCTAACTGTGTAGTATGTAGTGGAAGTATTGGTAATGCTGCTAGACAATATTGACCTTCTGTGGTCCAGAAAATTCTCTTGTTTGGAGCTGGTCAGGTCCTGAGGTTGCTGGACTAGAGAGGTTCAACCTGTGCATGCAGGAAATTCATTGATCATGGGGGATGATCCCACTTCCAGTATCTGCTTATTCCGTGCTAACAGAGTGCCCACAGCCGTTGCTGCCATCCATGGAGTGAACCCCCTAACTAGTCTCTTCCAATATTTCCCAGGGAAATGCCTTTTTGACACTGGATTTGGAGATTGGGTATATTTAGGCTTGAAAGGATTAGTTCTGTATCGGCACATGTCAGTTAAGGAATGCAAAAATATATGATCAATAATAATTGCAATTTGCAGGTAGGCAAAGGAAGAAAAGTGCTGGTTTAGAACTTTAGAATGTGATTAAAGGATATTTACTTTGTATATTATGACATGTAATGTTGACTCGCTCCCTTTCCTCCCCCCATAATTTCATGCAACTGAGAAACGGAAATCCATTAAAAGTTTAAAAATGCTTTAAAATAAGCATGGATATTTATCGGCTGAAATTATATAAAAATTACAAATATAATTTGGCCAAGTCTAGACATGTTGTGTTCCAAACTGTGTGGAGCAAATGCCGGTCACGTGAGGTCAGTTTTAGACACTAGGGGTGTGTCTAGACTACAGGGTTTTGTCGACAAAAGTGGACTTTTGTCGACAAAACTAAACCTGCGTCTACACTACCGCTGAGTTCTGTCGACATAACGTCGACAGAACTCAGCAGTTTTGTCGATGCTGGTAAACCTCATTTTGCGAGGAATAACGCCTTTTGTTGACAGAGTTCTGTCGACAGAAGGCATTATTACATCTAAACTGTCCTTTGCGTCTACACTGCCATGTCGACAAAGCAGCTTGCTTTGTCGACAGAACTGAATGTAGTCTAGACGCTCTTTGTCGACAGAAGCTTTGTCGACAGTATGGGTACGTCTAGACTACAGGCTTTTGTCGACAGAAGCTTTGTCGACAGATACTGTCGACAAAGCTTCTGTCGACAAAGAGCGTCTAGACTACATTCAGTTCTGTCGACAAAGCAAGCTGCTTTGTCGACAAAACCCTGTAGTCTAGACACAACCCTAGATGCAATAACACCTTCTGTCGACAGAAGTCTGTCGACAAAAGACGTTATGCCTCGTAAAATGAGGTTTACCAGCGTCGACAAAACTGCTGAGTTCTGTCGACGTTATGTCGACAGAACTCAGCGGTAGTGTAGACGCAGTTATAGTTTTGTCAACAAAAGTCCACTTTTGTCGACAAAACCCTGTAGTTTAGACACACCCTATCTGTCAACACAACTTCTGTCGACAAAAGCCTGTAGTCTAGACGTACCCTAGGATAGTTTCCTTAGTTCTAATTCTGGTGAGAGACGTCCCCTACAGTGTAGCTTCATTGGACTCATGCTGCAGAGACATAGAGCTGGTATATGGAGACAGTCATTCCTCTTACTTAGATAACAAGGTTCCAGGTGCTTCATAAACATGGTAGATAGAACAAAAATGTTCTTTTTAAATCCATTTGGTAAGCAGAACAGGGATGTTAGTGTGTAGTCGTTTACGTGATTTACTGATAAGCCTGGGCTTATTGGTTAATCTTAACGACTACTTGCAACCTTCCACCACCCTTGCTGCCTCTGTATCAGAGCTGGCTCTCCATGCATTTCGGCTCCCGAAGAGCCGCTGCCTTGCTCTGCACTGCTGCCTCTGTCAGAGGCAGCAGGGAGTCAGTGCTTGCGGGGAGACGGCTTAAAAGTGCTTCTTAGACCTCCCCCCTTAACTTTCTTTTCTGATTATTGTTAATAACACTCTATACTTACAGTAGTGCTTTGGCGGTATTTTGAGCATCTCTTAATGTATCAGTTCTCCCAGTATAATTGTGAGTTAGCAAAGTGCTATTATCTCCATTGTACAGATGGAGAACTGAGGCACACAGTGACAAGTGACTTGCCAAAGGTCACACAGAAAATCTCTGATGGAGCAAGGGGTTGAATCTGTCTCCCAGATCCTTTACTAGTGTCCTAACCACTGGACCATCCTTCCAAGGCAAACCACTGAGTGCACAGCTGTAGGGAGAAGGAGGTAGGTCCGAATATGGAAGTCTGTAGGAGAATGCATGACGTACCCCCAGAAACGTAGGCAGTGGTGCACGCTGCAGGTATAAATGTTCAGGGGATGAGCATTCTTTTCAAAATACACAAACTTTACTGATTCCTCTTAGAAATGGGATCCTAGGAAGTATGTTCTCCCAATGCTTCATAGCAAAAGATTGGCATTGCTGTATGTGCTGATTGGATTAACACTGTTATTACTGTTGTTTTCAGCTACCGCTGCTGAAAGTCCACTCAGGTTACTGTCCGATGTGGCCCAAGCGGTGAAAGGACGAGGCACTATAGCCTGGATAGATTGTGGGTATGTGATATGTTTTCTTTTTCCCCTTCCTCGCCAGCCTTATTTTGGTACTGCTGATTTACCTCTTGGAAGGCACTTCGTCATGAAGGGTAACCCTGGAATTGGAGTGGGCGTATCTTTGACCCACCTCACTGGTCTTTTTTTAGGAAGTCCTTGATTAAGTTTGTAGCTAGTTCCTCTCTGCCAGCATGTTCTTTTGTCATGAGCTGGGGACCCTGGAGCATAAGGGATGTGAATGACTAATTGATTATCAATAAGCAAATGCTTATGGGATAGTCGACTAGTCGCTACCCCCCACCTTGCTGTCTCTATCAGAAAGAGACAGCAAGTGGCGGGGAGGGAGGGAGAAGTCCCCAGCTGGCCCGGGCTGCATGTGGCATTTCAAAGCGGCAGCACTGTGTGGAGCCCAGGGTCAACTGGGGACTCCCCCACTGACTCCAGCCTCCATGCAGCGCTGCCGCTTTGAAACAATGTGTGGAGCAGAGGGCCAGCGGAGGACTGCTTGAGTCTCCCGCTGGTCCTGTGCTCCCCACAGTGCTTTCGCCTTTGAAGAGTAGCATCGGCCTTGGAGCGGAGGCTCCCTATCAACTAATCGAATAGTCGATGCAAATTTCATTGACTATTGGACTAGCCAATTAATCTCAATTTAACATCCCTATGGAGCATGTTGTCTCTTGTTGTGCTTCCCCTACCCTCCTCAGAAGGGAATTCAGCATGAAAGCTCTCTTCTCCTCCCTCCTTGGATCTTCATGGAAGAGATTTCAACACACATGACTCTGTCAGATGGGGGAGAGATTGGAATGTTCTTACAGACAGCGCATACTTACCCACCGTGCTCCATGGCTGGGAAACTAGAGCTTAGGCTATTGGGCTGGATGAGAGCAGCAGACTGAATAGGGGATAGAAGTGGTGTCCCTGGCCTCTGTTCGTCAGAGGCTGGAGAAGGATGGCACAAATCGCTGATCATTGTCTTCGGTCCACCCTCTCTGGGGCACCTGGTGCTAGCCACTGTTGGCAGACAGGCTATTGGGCTAGATGGACCTTTGGTCTGACCCAGTACGGCCGTTTTTATGTTCTTAGGTACTGAAGGGATGTTACATGGGCAGCAGTGAACAGGGGAACCTGCTTATGGTTGAAACAGAACTTGCAGGGGTGCAATTCACCCCTGTGCGGAGTAGGGATGTAAAATCCTATTTAATTAGTTATCTGGTTTAACCATAAGCAGTAAGTATAGCCCTGTAAGGGCGGTGTTTACCAGTTAACCATTCACATCCCTCGTGCAGAGGGACACCCCCAAGCCCATGCAACCACGGCGTATTGAGAGTAACATAACGCTGAAAAAATATACAAATGATGCAATCTTTGGACAACTGTTTGGCTTGGATGGCACCTCCTCTTAATTGTCTTTCACAAGAAGATGTATTCTAGAAACTTGCTCTCTGGCTGGTTGTTTTGGGGCAGTTCTCTGTGCCACATTTGGAAAACTTTTTTTTTTTAAAGTAGTCACTTAATTGTGAGGTTTGGCTGGAGGATCTGAAAGCCTCTGCCGTGGTTCTGTTCTTTGGCACTGACAATAGCACAGCTCACGTGGTTTTAGTTTTCATATCCTGGTGTGTGTTTTCTGTCTCTGCATCTTGAAACCTGTGCTTTCCTGCTTGTTTTTGACAGTGCTCTGTTCTTAGAAGGGAATAGGTTGCTGGCTACCTTTCTAGAAACTGATATGCTATTGTAGAAGTAGCTGTACCATGGTTAGATTTAGGTAATCTATACACTTAAAAGGTTTTTTTCTAAAATTGCATTTTTGAGTCGAGGCACTTCTTTTCTTAGAAAACAGTGACCCACGGTAAAAGTAATTGGTTCTCCAAAGGTAATTAATTTTGGTACCCTGTCGCCTCTAACGATATCGTAACTAAGAGAGGTCATGTTTTCCCTTTTGCCTACATTTTTGTTCTGTCGGGCCAGTCCAAACAAAAGTTGTGTCATCCTTCCAGCAGATGGAGACGGTGGTTGAGATGGCGAGCTAGTATTGGATAGCTTCATTGGAGTCAGGGGATCTGTAGCTGTCTCCAACCTGATTCAGCAAATAGACTGTGAAGAAGAACATGTAGTGGTGAAATGTGGCTTATCTCTGAGGTCCCGTGTCCTGCCAAAACGTGTCGGTGACAACTAAAAATTCACAGGCACTGAAGTCTAGTGAATAGGCCACTGGACAAGAAGTGAGGAGACCTGGGTTCTTTTCTCATCTTTCTCAGACCTTGGGCAAGTCTATTTCCCTTCTCACCCTGTCTCTTCCTTTCCTGTCTTAGGTTGTCACTGGGGTCAGACTCACTGTGGGGGTGGGTGCAGCCCATAGCACATTGTGCCTCCATCTTGATTGGAATCTCTAGGTCGGGGAGGGAAAAATACGGCACGTAGGCCAGATCCAGCCTGCCAAGCCTCTCGACCCGGCCAGTGGTAGCCTCAGACAGGCTCCCTGTCTGCCCTGTCCCTGCATGTTGCTTAGAGCAGCTTTTGGAGGCTGCGGGCCTGGGGGAAGAGGTTTCCAGCCAGTGAGAGCTGCCTGTTTGCAGGACAGGTAGCGTGCAAAGTACCCCTCCCCTCTGCGAGTTTGCAGTGTTCAGAGCCACACATGGTCTCTGCAGATAGTGTAGGGACATAGAAGGCAGGGACCCTGGCTGAGGAACCAGCTGAGCTGGCTGCACAGCTAAGAGCCTCCCAGCCAAAGCTTGCCTTTGGCACTCCGGCCCCTCCTTCACCCAAACCTCTGCCTCCCTCTGACACCCTTATCCCATGTAACCTAAACCCTCTGCACCTGTTCTCTTGCATTACTATCTGCTCCCAGACCCTACACCCCCTGCTTCAGGTCACAAACCCCTCCCAGACCTTGCACCACAATCTCCTACCCCGGTCACAACCCAAATCCCTGCACCTCCTCCTGTACTTCTGCCCTAGGTCACAACCCCCTCCCAGAGCCTGCACCCCAGTTTCCTACCCCAGGTCACATTCACCCACCCCTCCTCTTGCATTTCAAGCTCCCTTCTGCTCTCAACCACCATCCCAGATCCCTGCACCTTCTCCATTAACAAGATCATGGAAGAGTGTGGCTCTTGACCACTTACAAATTCTTGGAGTGCCTCCCCCCCCATTTAAAATTATTGCCCACTCCTGCTCCAAGTGTTACTGTAATACAAATTATAATAATCATAAACTTTGGTGCACATTTTAGCATGACCTCAGGGAGAAATATTCAGTATTCAGGGTCCTATTCTAGTGGGATCAGAATCTGGCTTTTAATTTCCTGGTGGTGCGATGGAGGGAGGAAACAACATTTTGATCTCTGTAATGCAGAGAGTTCTATTGACCTTAAAGCTAATGTCTTCCTCCCTCTGCTTTCCTTCCAAAAGGCTGTTATCTAAAATAAACTTCCTTTATGAGTTACAAGGAATACACTTTAAAATCTTTTCCAGTTAATACTTTAATTTACGTGCCACACATTATAAAGTACAGTGCGTTACATCAGGTCAGAACAGAGTTCTTTCACATATAACGTTAAGCCACATCACCAAAATGAGGCAGGCAAGTATTCTTCCCAGATAAGTGAATTGACTTGCTGAAAATTGTGCCGTAAATCACTGGCAAAGCTGGGAATAGATCTACTGACTTCAAGATTGCTCCTTTAACCGCAGATAATGCTGTGACAAACAGTAATGGAGTATGCTAACCAGGGAGACCATGTTGCAAACACGATGCTGGTGGTAATCCATCAGAGGGCTGAGTGACATGAATGTTCAGGGGGTTTGGTTTGGGAAAAGATCTGAAAAACTTGGGTGCTTTTCCCAAATATAAATCAGAATTTTCAGAGGTCTCTTTTCCTGCCCCCTCGTTCAGTGTGATTTCTTAAGAGACAGATGAACCAGCTGAGAGCGAGAGATAGCGTGAGGTAAGGCCAGGTGTCTTGAGAGTAGCTAGGGAGTTCTGTTTCAGGTCCAAAATGATTTGGTGGTGAGTCAAGTTTTGTTTGGTGGTTGATTGTTTTAAAGCCAGGAAGAGCCTTCTGAACGAATATATTGATAGAGGATGGGGTGTTATTTTTTTGCTTTAGAAAGGTTTTCCAACCCCCTTTCTGCAAGAGACTGCGAACGACCACTAGCTCCCCCCATTCCTGCCACAAAAAGGTGGCAGTAGCACCTTTTGTCACCGATCCCAAAGGCCTGTTTGCAGGAGCACTGAACAGCTGAGTCCTACCAGAGCTACTCAGGATACTCCTCCATTGCAGATTTTCTGTGATGCTTATTTGTGTTCTCGGCACCGAAACAACAAAGGCACAGATGTAGGGATATTTACAGTACAGGCTCAATTTATTTTACAAATATTGATGAGAAATGGTTTGTTTGGCAGCAGTATTCTCCGCTCCCTTAAGCAGAGAATTTTGGCTGTACTATGCATGCCCTGTTGTTGCGAGCTCCCTTTGCTTTCAGATATCTGCCTTGGTGAGGCTGGCATTCATGCAGAGATGTAATTGCTGCTTTCGGCTCAGCTCCCGTATGGCGACAACAGCCTTACCACTTTTATTGGCTGTGTTCACTGCTTTCTCAAGGTTCAGTGGTTTTTGCTCCTTTTTGTAGAAGACAGCAAGAGCATGTTGCTGCACCAAAAGGGCTTGGTATTGTTGCTGAGCTCCAGCTGGGCTGTCTCTGATGCATAAAATAAAGAGGAAGATGCAGGCCTGGCCACCAGAAGTATTCACCCTAAATAGCCTATTTACATGTAAACAACTTTCCCATTTCCTGAGTTTTCATGAGTGGAGCAAGAGGTTTGTCTTGAGCTCTCTGGTCCGGTTTTGATGAAAGTAGAGCAGGCTCTGGAAAGCCAGGAAGACTTGGTTGTGCATAGGTGCTGGGATCAAAATCGGTCTCTTGTCCACCTGCTTAGAATGGAGAAAAGCTACTGCTTGGTTGGTAGAAGCTATTACAAGGATAGCAGAGCTCCTTTGGAATTGATGTGACTGGCTTACCTGTGATGCTTTGCACCCAGTTCTGCAAGGTGCTGAGTGTCTTCCTGTGCCAGGTCACTGGGATGTATTCATGTACATAAGTGCCCTGTTCTGGAGCAGTAGCGGGCAACCTGCGACCAGAGGGCCGCATGAGGCTCATCAGGGTTCTGTGTGTGGCCCATGAGACGTTTTGTTTACCGTTGCCCAAGCGCAGGGTTGCTAGGTTGCTCTGTTTTCAATCTGGATAGCTTTTTTTCCCCTACCAGTATTACGTAAGTGACATGCAGGGAAAGCAAGGGCACGTGAAGTGAGGTTTGTGTCGATTGCACACAACTTTGTGAGAGCCATGTGCTCCCTCTGCGTCCAATCAAAGTGCTGATATGGTTCACTCGGCGCACACTGCAAATTTTAGGTATGCAAAGAAACCAGCAAAACTACCTCATCCTGGGAGACCATTTTGGTTATGACAACTTTGTTGCAGCCCACTTACTAGCCTAGGTTGCCCATTGCTACTCTGCATCCTTTTTGCACTTTGCGGCATAAGGCCTTTTTTCAGCAGCTAGATTTGAAGTGATTCATATTGACTAAAGCCCTGGCAGAAAAGAACTGACCACTACTAAGGAGGAGCTGGTGGAATTGATAAAAATATCAAACTGAGGACTCTTTATTCCAATCTGAGGTACTGTAGGTAGCTCTGTACATAATGAAACATGAAGCAGTTCAATTATGAATTAAAGAACCGCAAACGATGTGACAAAAATACTTACACTTTATTTCAGCCTTTCCATGTTTTAATTAGGAAGCCCTCACTGAGGCGTTTGATGTTGAATGAATTGCAGCCTGTGAGATGTCAGAATATTGAATTAATAATGTCTAGCAAGATGCAATTGTACACATGACATCTACTTTTTGCTGCTCTCTGTTTAAACAGAATGTTCCCATTATGTATTTCAAGATCTAGTGCATCAGGTCTGGATTAGAAACCAAAAGCGAACTACATGAGGATCCATTAAATCTTCATATAGTGAAAGCTGCTGGCAAGATAAGGTTTTTATTTTTTTATTTTTATGAACTGCTCTGGTTTGGGTTATCGCTCTCCGAGAGACCGTAAACAAAAACTGAGACTTGGGTAGTATAGTCTAATAGCTAGAGCAGGGAACTGGACGTCTGGACTTACATTTTATCCATGGGGACAGAGTTCATATTCACACTCTGGCATAATCCCTTATGGATCCAATCCTATATTTCTCATCCAGGCAAAAGTCCCATGGGAGTCAACTTGAATTTTCACTTAAGGAATGACTATGGTATCAGCAACACTGACGCCTCAAACTCTTACAAACAAGAAGAGAGGAAATTAAGTAAAATCTTTTAAAAAAATCAAACAAAACAAAAAAAGCCAAGCTCCAAATGTTATGCTTATAAGAAGCACATGGGATCTTTATAGGGGGAAAGGCAATATTCCGAGTTTATTGAGAATACAATGGCAAAGCAGTTAGCATATGCGCACCGCGCTTTCTCTCTGTGTATCTGTCTCTGTCTTTCTCTCTTGTTTGTGGATTGATTAAGGACCGAAAATTCTGGATCGATGCTTTAGTGTTGGCAGGACATTCCTGCTTTTAAGGAAAAACCGTTTTTTATAATAGTTTTTTTAAATTGGGATTAGTGGGTTTTGTATTGTTATGCGGTTTTTTTTAATGGATGTTTGTTATTTTTAGGGGTTTTTTGCTTTGTTTTGTTATGCTAAGCTGGTTTTGATTATACATATTTTGTTTTAAGTGATAGGTGCTTGCTTTTTTTTTTTTTAAAGCTAATTGTTTACATTTTGATGGAGATATACAGCAATTTTTTGGTGCTGCTTCGTTTGTCTCTGGCTCTTTTTTAAGAACATTTGGCCTTCACACTTATTTATTAAGGCACACATTCTTCAGATGCACAAAACAGGATTGATTTCTCTGTTACAGAAAAGCAACCTTTGTTACAGAGAAGCCATATGCACATTCAAATGAGGACATTAATTTACAGTTTAAAAAACCAATCATTATACCCTTTACTTATTTTATAGTACTAATTTTAAAACTTAAAACAAAATTATAAACAATTATTTTTGCTTTAAAATTAGCTTTAAACACCGTATTCTGGCTGGTGCACTTTTACCAATAATAAAGTAAAGGTCCTTTCTGCTTTCAAAAAAGTGGCTGGCAAAGTACACTAAGGCACATTACTTACAATAAAGCTACATTTTAGCTATATGGCTACACACAACCCTGTCCCAAGCAGTGTTGTGACTGAAAATGGGCAAGTGCAAAGGACTCCATCAAGTCCACCATGAACTTCGCTATCACTGTTAATTGTATGTGTGAAAATCTCTGATGTTACCCTGTTTGGTGTCAGTATGACACTCCTAAGATAGATGAAAAGATAGAAGGGGGGAATTGTGTAAGAATGTTTGCAGGTTACCTTTTAGGCCACTAGTACAATGGCTAAATGTAGGCCTGCCACAGTCTTTGAGAAGCCTGGGGCATTTTGAACTTGTGGTTGTCCTGGCCTGTTTGTAGAACTTGATATTTGAATTTGGTATCCCTGTCTGATCTAGCTGGAATCCCAGGAATTTGTCTGTTCCCCCTTCTGTTCTGCAATGTGATTTGTCCTTTTCATATTTGTTCATTTTTTTTAATTGTATCCTTTGGTATATATGGTTGTGACTACTTTCTTCCACTATTTGATCTGAGGAAGTGGGTCTGGCCCACGAAAGCTCATCATCTAATAAACCATCTTGTTAGTCTTTAAAGTGCTACATTGTCCTGCATTTTGCTTCTGCTGCTCTGTGATATAACACTTTGGGTTTAGTAGCATTTTCCCGATTATGGAAATTGCTTTTAAAAACCAAACCAAAACAAGTGCATATTTCTTTGGCTTTGAGTAATTAATCCTTCATCAAACACACATGCTTCCTTTTAATGTAGGTCCCAAACAGAAACAAAGCTGTTTGTGTGGGTCCCATCTGCTGTCACAGTCCATGTGCTCAGCTTTAGCACATCCAGACTGTTTGCAAGTAAGGGAAATGCCATCTGGCCTAAGATGTCTTGCTCTTAGGATGGTCTTAATTCCACCTTCCTGCTTCCATGTCCTATATCTCAATTCCATCTGCCTCCTCCAGAAATGAGTGTGGGTGGCTGATGAATTCCTTTGTAGATGTTACCTTCTGGTATCTTACAATATTTGTTAGCTGTTGGGTGACTTAATTCTGCCTGAGTTTCCTGTTTCGTGATCTTTTGAACACAGAATTTTTTTGTTGGATCTGTAGTAAAGTACCCTGTTGAATTACTTGGTATGGAAGAGAGGAGCTTTTAAAACGACGATGATGTTACAATTAGGATTAAGAGTCATAAACCCATTTCATTTTTTGTGAGTGAAGGTGGAAATAAGAGCTGGTCAAAAATGGGATGCATGTGTATTTTATATATTAACTGCAGTTTTCTACAAGTTTGTTTATTTGTGTGTGGGGGGAGAGATATTGAAATTGTAATGAGAAACTTTAACGTTGCAAATTTCAGAACTTTTCCTGGGGCTGGCAAAGAGAGAAAAGAGAAGAACACATTTATACAGGGCCTTGCATATAGGTGGATTGCAAAGCACTTTATTTCTTTGCTTCTGGTGAAGATTAGCCGAGTGTCTGGGGCAAAAGCCAGTAACTGTGCAGAGGAGGATAGCAAGTAAACATTACAGGACAGTTAGGAGAGGAAGAGAAGAATACAAATATCTGAAGCTATTGATGGGATTTACACTAGAATCACAGTTGCTGGCATAACTGTGTGTACTAATAGGTTTTTGCAGGAATATCTGTGTTGTCTAGGGATTTTACCTCATTGCATAGACCTATGTTGGTAATGTAGACCTAGCCTTATGCAATCACCCATATTAGAATTTGGCCAGGGTGCTGGTGAGAAATTTCTGACCACTGTGCTAGTGCATAGGATTCTAATAGGTCCAAGTAGGGCTTCAGTTTGAAATACTATTGGAGAGATGATCTCCTATATCATAACATATGAAATAGGGGGCACCAAATTAAATTAATAGGTAGCAGGTTTAAAACAAAAACATTTTTCTTCATGCAACACACAGTCAACCTGTGGAATCCTTGCCAGAGTAGGTTATGAAGATCAGGACTTTAACAGGGTTCAAAAAAGAGTTAGATACATTCATGGAGGTTAGGTCCATAAATGACTATTAGCCAGGATGGGTAGGAATGGTGTCCCTAGACTCTCTCGGGCTGGAAATGGATGACAGGAGAGGGATCACTTATAGAATCGTAAAATACAAGAACTGGAAGAGACCTTGAGAGGTTATTGGAGTCCAGTCCCCTGCCCTCACAGCAGGACCAAGCACTGTCTAGACCAGTGGTCCCCAACCATTTGAGGTGGCCGTTCGCCCAGGGGCGTGGCCGTTCGCCCGCTGGGCGCCACGGGGCGGGGACACTTGCGTGCCCGGGGGCGGGGCCCCCCCATAGCCGTGTGCCCGTGGGCGGCCCCCTCCCCCCGCCAAGCGCCGCGCGCCCAGGGCCGGCGCCCCCCCCGCCAAGCACCGCGCGCCCAGAGCGCGGTCGGCCAATCCGCAGCGCTCCCGGTGCCGGCGCTCACCATGCGCCATGTGCCCGGGACCAAGCCAGCCCCGAGCACTTGGCGGGCGCATACAAATGCCCCCGCGGGCGCCATAGCGCCCGCAGGCACCGTGTTGAGGACAACGGGTCTAGACCATCCCTGATAGATGTCTATCTAACCTGTTCTTGAATATCTCCAGAGATGGAGATTCCACAACCTCCCTAGGCAATTTTATTCCAGTGTTTAACCTGACAGGAAGTTTTTCCTAATGTCCAACCTAAACCTCGCTTGCTGCAGTTTAAGCCCATTGCGTCTTGTCCCATTATCAGATGCCAAGGGGAAAATTTTTCTCCCTCCTCCTTGTGACACCCTTTTAGATACTTGAAAACTGCTATCATGTCCCCTCTCACTCTTCTCCTTTCCAAAGTAAACAAGCCCAATTATTTCAGTCTTCCCTCATAGGCCATGTTCTTTAGACCTTCAATCATTCTTGTTGTTCTTCTGTGGACCCTTTCCATTTTCTCCACATCTTTCCTGAAATGTGGTGCCCATAACTGGACATAATACTCCAACTGAGGCCTAATCAGTGCAGAGTAGAGCGGAAGAATGACTTCTTGTGCCTTGCTCACAACACTCTGGTTAATGCATCCCAGAATCGTGTTTGCTTCTTTTTTTGGGGGGTAGGGTGGCAACAGTGTCACACTGTTGCCTCACATTTAGCTTGTGGTCCACTATGACCCCTATATCCCTTTCTGCAGTACTCCTTCCTAGACAGTCTCCTTCCTAGACACTTGATGATTCCCTGTTTTGTTCACTTCCTCTTGGGTATCTAGCATTGGCTGCTGTCAGAAGACAGGATACTGGGCTAGATGGACCTTTGGTCTGACCCAGTGTGGCCATTCTTATGTTTTCATGTTCCTAAATCATGCCAAGGCTGTAGGTAAACAACTCAGGGGTAAGGGTTAGCAATGTGTATTAAAGCATGGTAGGGAGCCACTAATCAACTTAAAAGCTGAGTTGGCTTTTTTCATAGCTATTTTAACCTGTGCTAGCTTCTGTGGGTTGGCTAACACAGCTTAAAAACACTAATTCTATTAACAGTGTAGACTTACCTGTATTGCCTCTGCTCCCTACCTGACCCACTGTAAATATTTCCCACTCGTGGGGAATAATTTTCTTACAGTGAAGCTAACTATTTTATAATTATAATAGTCCTTTAGGGTGGGGAAAGGAGCAGGCTTATCAGGGAGCTTCAGCCTGGTGAGTAGGCTTAGCCTTTGGTTACTAGATGCAAAACACTTCAAGCCCTGATATGTTACATTAGTTCAGAAGAATTATGGCAGCATCTAACTGGAGACTGTTGGAATGCATGCACAGCGTTTGGATAGTGCATTCAACTTTCTCTTTTGTTTCCTGATTTCCTGAATTGCTGATTAACTGTGAAATATTAATATTAATGTTACTAGCTAAGAATTAATTAACTCTGCTTCCAACAGATTTCTCTGAAGTTACTGCAGATAGGCAGTGAGTCTCTTACTCTTAAGTGGGATCCTGAAACAAAATTCAAAAATGATTTTGAATAGTCATTCTTCTCAGTCTGTTATTCAGTTAATCATTTGTTTTTTTCCAGCAAGGATGCAGATCCAGTTCCAAGTTAACAAAAAAGCTAAGACTGACCACACTTAGAATCAGCACTGTCAATCTTGGAGTAAGCGACACTGAATTCACTGGCACTTCTGTTTTGTGAGAAAACAAGCATAGGATGGGGTTCCCTTGGGAAACCTGAATTTTGCTGAAGTAAAATAGGGAATAGATTTATGGCATCACCATTATGGTCTGTGGACATGATGTTCTAAAATAAGGGGCATGTTTTATGTAATATAAAATAAGAAAATGATACTTGATGGCAACTGGTAACTCTACATTTCTCTTTACTGCAGCTTTCTGTATTGTATACTTGGGTGATAGATTTTAAACTTAGCTAATCCTTATGGCTTGTTTAATTAGTTGTTACATTTTATTTTTCCTAGAAACATCCACCATAGCAAACAGCTTGGGAATTGACTTGTTAAATCACACTTATACTACAAGACACAGAGAAAGTTTTGAAGAATGATGTATTGCAAAGAGAATTATTTAAGTTACTAACCAATTGATCCATGTTATTCTTCAGACATATCCACATCATTTTCTCCCCATAAGCTGTTTTCCTTATGTTGTTTCATTCTTGCAGTTAGGTCCTACATCATCATCTTCCACAGGTTACGCTTGACATGTTTTCCTTTTTTACCCATGAAAGAATTTCTTCTGAGTATTCCCAGTATTCTCTTATACCCAGAAGCCACGGCAGTTTTTCTGTGGCCAAAGAGTGGAGGAATAAATTGTTCCTTTTTTCTTTCCAGTCCACTCCATTGTTCTTTCTATGCTGCCTCTGTCTTTTCCTATGTATTGCCTCTGCCTCTAAGGCAATGTCTTAACTAACTCTACTGTGCTTGGCCTAGGTCCACCACCACAAAAGTACAGAACAAAAACAATCCTATCCAACCTGTGTCTCTTTGCACATGTTACTTTAGTCTGCTGCGAAACAGAAAGTGAAAGCCCAGAACTTTTAAGACGCAAGAGCTAGACAGTCACTAGAACCATTATTTTATTTATATGAGACTGTCAGTGTAGGGGTAGCATTTTTGTGATGAGATTTAATTATAACTGTTATTTTTAAATGAGAAACGAAGTATTTTATTGATTTTAAAAAATCCAATTTAAATACAAATCCTGTTTTTAATATTTAAAATAATTATTGATTTTTTTTATCCACTCTGGCTTCTATATATATATATATCTGTGAGATATTTCTAAGAAGTATTTCATATATATTTAATTCTAGTGTGAATTCAGAGGTACACTTGTAGCCTGCTATTGAGTCACAGGGGTGTTATCATAATTTGGAATCTCCTAGTCCAAGGCTACTCAACTTTGGAAGCTCCGGGGGCCACAATGATACTCACAGCACATTCTGAGGGCCACAACTTAAGTAAGATTGCATATACATGCAAATATATGCAAATAGCTTTAGGCAAGACTTAGGCAAGACTACACAACATGCAGGCCCCATTTAGGTCAGTTCTGCTGATATTAATAAAATGCAATATTTACTTGATTTCCGCCCATATGACAGCACTTTTAATGAGTAATGACAGTCCAGGAGTTTAACTACTAAAATGCATTTCAACAGAAAACCACTATATTGACTACTTTTTTTGGTTTTTTTGCTCCCACCAGCGGGCTGCACATTGAGCCCTGTGTAAACCCAGAATGCACTGCGGGCCGTAAATAAATGGTCTGCAGGCCGCATGCGGCCCGCGGGCCTCATGTTGAGTAGCCCTATCCTAGGCCAAGATCCCACAATTTAGATGGAGTCTTGTAAAGTCTGTGATAATGAGAGGGGGCTTTAACAAAAAAAAAAAAAAGAACGTGCAACTTGCTTGCTTTCCGCACAGGCTTTGGTAGCTTTTTTTAATCTGTACATTCTATTTTGATGCGGATTCGTGTATTCCTGTCTTATTTTATTAATTTTGAATGCCATGGAAAATACAATTCATTATAGCTTTGACTTTTTGCAAAGCTGGAAGATCATGGTGCACAATGGTTCTTTTCCTGTGCTTGATTATTGATGTCTGTGGATACTGGCATTCGTTTTAATTTGGGGTGTTTGTGTTTTTTTGGTTTAAGATACTTTTGCTGTTCATGATATAATTTCCTGTGCTTCAGTTTTGGAAAATGTCACTCTCCTCTAGTTTTGTTTGTATATAGGTTTTTTGGCACTCTAATTGGCTAGCAGCTAGATAGAATCATTTTTATGGGAAGACTTGGGGTGCTGGTTTTCTACAGCACAAATTGTTGCTTCTCCCATTCTCATCACGTTTCAGGGAAATGTTCAGAATACGGAACTATGTAACATTGTGGATTTCTGATGGATGAGTTTTGCTGTGTTTTGGATGAGCCCAAAAATCCACATGAGACCCTGGATTCTTGTTGATTTGCTAATCCCTTTTCTTATTTACTTCCTATTTTTCTTTTTAGTTCAAATCTCCCTGCCCCCCAAATTAAATAAAATCTAACTCTTCAACCATTGCCTGACTCAATGCTTGATTTCTGTCTGTTACAAGCAAAACTGTTGTTCTCCCTTCTCTTGTAAATTCATTTCCATGAGAAATGCAGCATCACACTTACAGCAAATATTATTTATGGTTAAGGAATGAGCCCTTTGATTTTTAAGCTTGCCGTGTTTAAAATTTTATCTCTGTTTTGCTGTCTGGGTCCTTGTCTATTCCGTTCCATGTAAGTTCTTATGCTACTCTCGTTGTGACAGTATCTGAGTGCCTGTCCAAGTTGAGAGCGATGTATGTGCTTTCTGTCTGAGTGGATGTAAACCATTATCATCCGGTGTCTGCTTAGCACAGCTCTTGGAGTATAAGAGGGCTCTGGCAGCCAGGTTGACAGCTTCTGAGAAGTGGTTTCCCTCCCCCCTCCTATTTTAGATCTGTCTCTGGAGAATGATACAGAAGGGCCTGAGATCATTATAGAATATGAGGATCCATATAAACGTGACATACTGTAAGCAGCACTAGTCATGGCAGCTGTTGCCTCAGACTAGGAAGTAATAATGATACACACTAAGGATGCAAATGTGTAGTTGAGTTGACTACTCGCATTTCCCTCCCCCCTTGCTGCCTCTATATCAGAGGCACTGCGGGGAGAGGGAGCAGGATCCAGTGCTGGGGGGAGCCAGCTTAAAAGCCAGTTCCCCCCAATATTGTCTCTGCAGTGTCTCTTGCCCCTCCCCCCCACGCTCTGATAGAGGCAGTCGTGCAGGAGGACCAGGGGAGGCTGCTCTGGCAGCAGCCCCTGTCTGGGAGGAATGGGGGGATCCCAACTGCCTGCTGGGACCCCCTGTGGACAGGGGCTTCTGGACCTGGCAGGAGTCAGGATTGAGCAAGCCTGACTGAGACCTAGCTGGCGCTGGGTCCAAGAGCTACTCTACTGCCCGGCTCTTACTACATTTAGACTGCAGAGCTGCAGCGGGGTAGCTCCTTCTGAGCACCTCCCCATATTGACTAACTGTGTACCCAGTTAGTCCTCTTAACATCCTTAATACATGTAACTCAGGGACTGCCTGTACAAGTGGATGTGTGGCTAGAGTTGGTATCAGGATCTGAACTCTCAGGCACGTCCACAGACGCATGGCTTGTAGCCACAAAAAAAGAAAAACAGGACAGTGTGTGTATTTGTGGAAACCCACCGGAGGGCTTTGCAAAAGCTGCACACTGGGGTTGGTAACCTGGAGAAGTGACACTAGCGGGCTTTGGGAGGTTAGCCAGAGCACACCATGGGCACACTAACCACAGAGAATGCTGGCTGCCTATGAAGCTATTGGGCAGGACAAATTCAAGAGATGTTCCCAGACTTACAGTTAACCTGGAGTTATAACTGGGCATGTTTTTCTTGGCACATTGTGGAGAAGTTGAAGATCTTGGAGCAGAGGCAAAGGTGAACAGGAAACACCGATGGCGGAAGGACTGCCCTGTCGTTCACCCTCTGAAGTGTTTGGGAGGCATCGTGATTGGACTGGGTGTTAGACACGCCTGGTCTGACACTGACCTAGTGTGTGAGCTTGGACAAGTCACTCGTCACTGTGTGCCTCTGATTCTCCCTCCCATTGGGTCTGTGGTCTGTTGAGATTGTAAACTCTTAAGGGACAGGTCTAGTGATTACAGTGGGTTTGTACAGAGCCTAGCGCTGGGAGGCCCCGGTGCTGGCTGGGACCTCTAGGCGCTGTTAATAAATAATCAGAACTGACAAAAGAAATGTAATAGGCAGGAATCACTGAACCTAATTTCAGATTGAGATACAGCTGCATGGTTCAGCGGGGTGTGCATGGCTGTGACTTATGTGGGAGTGAACCAATGCTAAATATAGGGAGTTTTATTGAAGTCATTATTTAATATGGTGCTTCCAAGAAGTCTTCATTAGCCATTTCTTTTGTACCACATTGGCTGCATCTACAGGCTTGTTTTGGCTACAGAGCCCAGTTTTGACTGCCAAGCAAGCTGCAGCCAGGTGCTGGCGCTGTATTAAGATGATTTGGTCTATTTTGGGCTATAGAAGTGAACTTGTTTTTCAGATGGAGTTTAGTCATATTCTAGGAGAGGGTTTGAAAAACTTCAGACCTTTGCTGGCCAGAGGCTGTTACATATGTAGAGCTCCTGTGACTTCCTTGGTGAGAAGCCAAGGGACAGCATTGTCTGTGGAGAGAAATCTCTAGAGGACTCCAGAATTTGCTGTCCCTGAATTGAGAGAAAGGGGACATCGGCCAGTGCACAGAGTCTTGTCGTGCGGATTTCAGAATTTGCCAGGGGAATCTTTGACTTGCATCTGATGGGATGGTCATCAACAGTGCCACCTCCAAGCACAATATTTCAGTCAGAGTTGATTTCATAGGTGTCTTAAAAACCTGCCTGGGCTCGCTGCAGCCAAACTCCGGGACCATGTCTTTCATCCAAAAAACTAGCACCAGCCTCTCTTTTCTCCCTCCACGCAGGCTTCCCGCTGTTGGTGGCAGAGCCTTTTCTATGTGGCTCCTGGCTTTGGGAACAGCCTTTTTGCATCTCTCCAACTCATTGGCTCTCCACTTCTCTGAAAGTTGAGTTGAAAATGTATCCCTTTCTTCCTCCTAGCCCATGGATCTTCACACAACCTCACTCAGGCAAAATGCCTTCACGCTGCCTCTCAAGCCCAACAGCACCACGTATCCCTCAGGCGTTTCCAGTAATTCCTCACGTGGACCAACTCCATCGCCTTTATGGAGGTGTGGGGCAATACAAAGTGGGTTTCCATACCAGCTAAAGTCAACAGTTGTCTGATGCTAGGAAACTCCACAAGTTTCCAATGGATATTTCAGAAGTGGCTTTCCACAGGGTCTGTCTCTCCTTCAACTAGGGATGTTAATGTTCGATTAATTAACTAATCGAATAGTCAATGGGATTTCCATCAACTATTCAATTAGTCGATAAGGACTAGTGTGTTCTGCCTTGGAAATGTACAAGAGCCTCAGTGGGATCTCTTGTACGTTTCAAAGAGGACACATGGCATGGAGTCCAGGGACAGCAGCATTCCCAGTGGGACTCCGCGCAGCAGTCCCAGCGGGACTCTTGTACATTTCATAGTTGGCTGCCTCTTTGTTATACAGGTAGCAACGGTGGGGGAAGCGACTAATTGACTAGTGTGTCAACTATCCAATAAGCTTTTGCTTATCAGATAGTCCATTAGTCGCTTACATCCCTACCCTCAACTATAGACCCTTTAATGTAGTGACCTCCTGAGGTTTCTTCCAACCTAGGCTAGTCATTGGGCCACATGAGCGGCCCTTCTTCATCTCAGTAGGCCACAAGATTGTCATAACCAAGACAGTCTCCTGGGATAAGGTAGTTTTGCAAACTGCTGTGTGTACCTAGAATTTGTGGAGTGTGCCGATTGAAGCATAGCGGCGGGAGCACAGGGCTCTCACAGTCAATGTTGTGTGTAGTCCATGTGCACCTTGCTTCATGTACCCTTGCTGTATGTGTGTGTGTCACTGTAGTAAAACTGATAAGAGAAAAACTAGATGGATGGAAACCAGCAGAATCTGGCAAACCTGCATGTGTGCACTGGCAAGCAAAATGTCTCATGGGCCACACACAGAAACCATATGGGCTGCAAATTACCCACCACTGCCTTAATGGTTTCTGTGGATCCAGAGTAGGGTGGAGGTGGTGACATGGAACCACTTGGGTTCAGCCACCCTGTCTCTGTGGAGATTTTCAGTGAGTTTCCTTGTGTATCCATCCTTCTGGTTTCTGGTTTGGGCTAAACACTGGGAATAGAGCTGGATTATTTCTGGAACACACTGTAAATAAAACGGGCCTTTCTTGTCAGCGGTGGCATGACGCTGAGCTACTGGGTTAACCTTCGTGTAGCAGGGGGGTGTCCCGAGGGAGCAGAACACTATTAATGTGAGCAGAGTTCCTGACCTCATTACTTAAGCTAGCACTTCTGAGGTATTTCTCCTGAGCCTGTATCCTTGTCTTGAATGTCTTATTCGTTCGACAGTCAGTTTGGGAGTTGTATGTGTATCTGAATTTTTTTTAAAGGCCCTAGAATGAACTTCCTTTCCTCTTCAAAGAGTATAATTAAATTGCAAACACTGGAGACCTAATTATCCTTTCCCAAGTGAGAGGTGAAACGCTTGTCACGCGAGAGAGGCTGTTGGCTGAAATCCCAAGGAGGTAAATCTCCTCAGAGCAGAGGCTGAAGTGATGTTGGTATTTACTGAATAATGGCAGTTACCAAATGTATCGGAAAAGGTTGCTATCAACAGACACCTTGAGGATTATTTTGTTTTATGGCTTGCAGGGAGATAAGCAGAAGGAGCGTAGATAAAACATAACTAGGTACAGCAGCATTCTCTTCCCAATGAATTGTTTGGGTTCTCTCTCTCCAAAGAAACATAAATGAATCCTCTGCATTTGTCGTGCTGAAATCTTGGCCTTGGAATCGGTGAAGCTATGACATCTGCAGTGATGCATGAAACATTTACTGATGGATATTTAAGCGTCATTTGTGCTGGGGATTTTCTGTGATCCAGCCTTACTCGGTGCAGGCCTAGTGTAGTTAGGTGAAACTTCTGTTTACACTGGCCTGGTGTACCTGTGCTGGAAACCAGGTTAAGATGCACCAGTGCAAATCGTAGCTCCCCTTGTCTATGCTAGTGGGTTTGCATCTGGGCATTTATACAGGTGGCTGAAATTGGGGCAATTTCCCAGCATATGCCAGGTTTTAGAGCAGGGGTGGGGAACCTAAGGTCCGGGGGCTGGATGCACCCCCTCCATTTGCCTGGATTCAGCCCTCAGGGGTCTTCCCGCCCCCCCTCAGTGTTGGGGAGCCCATGCTGGTGCTCTAGCCCCTCCTCGCCACTGGGGCTGGAGCACACAAACTCTACTAGCCTGGGCCTCCCTAAGGCTCTGGTGTGCAAGGGGAACGTGGGGAGTATCTTTCTCCTTCTCAGTCGGGGGTCACGTGAGAAGGGTGTGGGTTTTTTTTTAACTGATTTTTTCTGTGGGTCAGCAGCTTCCGACCCAAAAAAAAGTTCCCCACCTCTGCTTCAGAGGCTGTTTTTGACAGGTATCTTCTGTTGTTTTTATTTCCTTTGTTTAATAAGTGCTCTAGCAGGGAGTTACTAGGAATTGCACTGGGTTACGTTCCTCACAGATAGTCATAAGAATCTCATTTTAATACCCAGGCATCCCTTCCATCAGAAAACAATACTGTGTAGTACTAGTTCTGTGTAAATCTAAAGGGATAGTAAGTCTCCCCATCCCTGTTCAACAAATAGGAAGAATGAGGCATTGGAAGTTAAGTCACTTTCCCACAATGAATCAGTGGTAGAGGTGGGAATGGAATCCAAGTCTCTTGAGTCCCATTCTGCGTCCTGTTCAACAGACCAGAATAAACATTCCCAGCAACAGAAAGCAAGTATCCTGCAACGCTATCTGCAGGCCTACAACTCTGTCTAGAGTAGAGCCTGTGGCCCTACTATAAATTGGGCTAATAAAGTTGTCAAAACCTTTGAACATGCTAATCTAGACACTCTGCAAAAATTGTTTAGAGATGAAGCTGAGATGCCAGGCAAACCACAGTTCTGTGTGTCCTGGAACTAACGCTTCTGGGGTGCTATGAGGAATATTTACAAAGGTGTTTGGCTAGCTGGAGTTAAATGACTGCCAATTAACACAAGTTACAACAACATGGCTACAGCATAGAGTGTAGGTGTCCCGTGTTGTCACTGTCCCACTTTGCTCATGAGATAGGCAGCCCTGTTTGGTATTGGCTGCCGTGTTTGAGGGCTGCCCCATTGTAATGCTACAGAGAGCGAATCCCAGCAGTCCAGCATGGAGGTAACAAACATGTGGTTGACCATAGTGAGAACTGTTTTGGAGAAGCAAGCCCGTGGTCTGTTGGGTATTTGACAGTGAAGAATAGGGAAATGGGTTACTGGCCATGACCTGTGACTCCAGGAATGGGTGTGAAACTGCAAGCTGTTCTGATAGTGTTGCTGTTTCCTCAGAATGCTAATTTGCATCCACAGTAGAACACACTGATGTTTTTGTATCTTAGTACTATTTTCGGAAATGTGATGCCATCTGTAAAGTGTGCTCAGAAAACCTCTGCATGCAAGGTTTGCCCTTATCTGCAACACAGTGTTAATTGATTGTTCATTTCTCGTGTTTGTAAGGAGACAGACGGTTCTCCTGGCAGTCTTGGTCACAGACACCAGCAGTAGCACTGCATTTTGTGGCGCTCCTGACAGCCTTTGGGTGTGGCTACATTGGACTAAAATACCCACGGCTGGCTTGCTCTGAGAGCCTCCCTCCTTGCAGGGTATGGACTTCAGAGCCCAGACATCTAAAATGTAGTTTTATAGCCCTGCACCCAAAGCCCTGTGAGCCTGAGTCAGCTGGCATGAGCCAACAGCAGGTGTTTTATAGCGGTATAGACATACCCAATGTGTCTAAGCTTTCGTAAGTGGCACTAATGAGTTTAAACTTCAGTAGCATTGATGGGCACTCAGTGTTTTCATTTTCTAAATTGATTTATTGGTGCAAAAAGTGCCGGCTGCCATCTGCCGAGGAACAGGTCTCAAAGCTTTTGAATCTTTCTCTTTTGTCTAAGCAAAGAATGATATTGCCAGCATGAACCCTCCTTTCCTCTGTGTCACTCTGACCATTTCTGGCCTCTCTGCAAATCCCTTCAATGGCTTCCTCTCTTGTCTTTCACATTCACAACAATCTTTAAGGTTCCATGCAACTCTGCTCTGACCACTGCACCTAACTCAGGACAGCACTTAAGTATGTGGGATTGGAGCAAATGCTGAATCACTGTTCTGAACACAGATGCTTTCCTGAATTAGGGTCTATAGCTCTCTTAATTTCTTCTCATGCCCCCTCTTACCGTTCTGACTCAGTTTCTGTCCCACTCTGGTCTCCACTGCTTGCATGCTGCCTGCTTCTTTTTCCTGGAATTCCCTCCTGCTCAGGTACAAAAGTTGATTTTAATTCCCATCCCTTCTGGAACACCGTTTGCTCACCAATCCTGTCGTCAAAGCTATGGGCACATTCTTCCTGAAACTTGGAATCCCTCTCTTAGTCGCCTAAGCAGAAGCGTTGCCTACACACCGAATCATGAACCGGGCATCTGTGTCCTGGCAGGAACATGGATGTTTCTGAACCAAAGAGCCCAGGAGCAGAGGGGGCTAGAAGTGTGGCTGAGAGCCCAGCCGGGGGGACCGGGAGCCCTGGCAGCGTTGTGGGGAGCCAGTGTCTGGCAAACCTGGCCAGGGCCAGCAGCACAGCCGGATGGAGGCACAGGGCTGGGGACTGGAAGCAGCAGTGGGCTGCCGGTCTAGTGGCAGGGGACTTCCCCTGGTCTGGCAAGTTCTTTCCTCTGGGACTGGTTAGGTCCTGAGGGTGCCAGACCAGAGAGGTAAACTCAGTAGCAGTTAAACTCCGTTTCAGCGGATAGGAATTTGGGGAGAAACTGGAATTATTGGTTCCTGTTTCATCACTCTTTAGCCCCATGTACATACAATTAGAATCAGAGGTGACTGCCACAAAGTTCCTGTATTCTTGCTCGAGGAATGAGTGAGGTTTCTAAATGACCATATTCACAACAAAGCTGATAAGAGAGCAGAGCCATGCATTTTATCTTAAATGTTGGGCACATTTCGATTTCATTTTTTTAACCATACTTTTTCCTGTCCCTGTATCTCGCAGCGATGCAGAAAGCCGGAAAGTATGCAGGAAGATGAAGGTAGATCCCAATTCAAAGGAGAAAGGGGTGGAATTAATGCATTATAAGTAAGTATGGGACTGGAATCAGATTTTATGGTACTAATTGTTCAGGCTACTGTATAATAATCACATGACATTCATTATTAATTCTGTATTATTATATTGCATGTTAGCACAGAGGTTCATTAACTTGCCCCTGTACAGTTGGACATATAAAGCTGAACAAGCTGCGGTTCAACTAAGCGTCTCAGCATGCGCCTACATCCCATTAAAGGTGAATTTATTTAGGTATTGAATTTATTGGGATGTAAGCACATGCTTAAATGCTTTGCCCAATCAGGCCTATGTGAATAGAGGTATGAATGTGAAGTAGGCTGTGTGGCTTAGTGGATAGATCCTTGGACTGGGACCTGGAAGACCTTGGTTGTGTTTCTGCCTTTGCTGATGATCATGGGCAAGTCACTTCCTGTCTCTGTGCCTCAGTTGCCCCATCTGTAATAATGCCGTGCATCCTTTGCCAAGCACTTTGAGGTCCATTGATGAAAAGGGCTATGTATTCTAAGTAACAAGCGTGGCATTATTGCAAATGTAAGAGGTGCTGAGCAGCTGCATCTCCACAGATCATACCTTTAGTAACTGTTCTCATTAAGGCTTCGCAGAGGAAATTATTCACTAGGGAGTTGTTTACTTTACGTTTCTCCTCTTCTTTTTTTAAAATTGCTTTGCTGTACATTTCACTCAATTCTGTGTGTTGAATAGGATAATTTTATTCTGCATAACAAGATGCTAGGGAGAACAGCTGTACGATTTCTAGCAATGTTCCTGAAAGTTAACACTCTTTCTCACCCCTCATTCAACAGAGATGGTGCATTTCATACTGAATATAACCGAGCTGTCACATTGAAGGTAAACTTGAATATATATATTTTTTAGCACTGGAAATTGGGGGGATGGCGAGAGACATGTGGATTAAAAACAGATGTTGGCTTTTGCAGTTTTGTGTAGGAGGTATCAAGGAGAGAGTAAATTTTGCAAACAGCTGCTATAGAAAAACCCTTTAGGTCATTTTATCTCTGTGTCTGTCGGCTACATGTCTGGAAAAACTGGCTATGAATATATCAAGATAGAACCCATGTTAAAGCATAATGTAAATTGTGAGTTTCCCTGCCAGCTGGTAACAAATACGTCGTTTTGCTGTGAGATCCTGTCAGTAGCAGTCTACAAACAAGTGTGTTAGCTGGACAGCATATTAGGAAATACTTTCTTTATTATTCTAAGTGCCAAGATATGAGTTTTAAAGGAAGACAAAGTGGCTTTTTGTCTGATCTGATTATGGCAGTCTAGATTTGTATGGATATTTCCAGAGCACAATGGGAACAAAATGACCTTCTTTCTCCTCCTAGAGACTTCATAGAGTCCAAGAGAAAGCAAAGTTCTATGGGGACAATGAAAGAAGGAAAACAAATAAACCTTGTCAAAAAACCTGTGTGGATTTGGGTGCAGTAGGTTCAGAGTAGGGAAGTAATAGTGTAGTCGATTAATGGATAAGCAAAAGCTTATGGGTTAATGCTATAGACTACATGCATTTCCTCTCCCCCAGCCCCAGTAAATTTTTTAGCAGGCTGGCCAGCACCCTGGCTGAGTCCTGGCTTGCGATGTGTCCAGGATCTACTCTTGCTGCGGCTCTGCATTTAAAGTGTGTGAGGAACCAGTCAGGCATGCAGCCCAGCTGAGTCCTGACTCATGCTGGGTCTGGGAGCTCAGACCTCCCCTGGACAGAGGCTGCTGCCAGCCTGCATTGCTGCCTCTGTATCAGAGGCAGAAGTGCGGGGCGATAGGCAGCTGGTCCACGAGGGGAGCTGGTTTTCAAAGAGGCTCCCCCAATGGACCAGCTCCCACTTGGCACCCTACACTGCTGCCTCTGATACAGAGGCAGCAGTGCAGAGTGGCAGGGAGCTCCTCGGGAGTGGGCCCAGAGCATACTGGCTGCCTGCCCCACCCCTTATTGGAATAGTCGAGTGACCAATAAGAATCGACTATTTAATTAAATTATTCATTTTACATCCCTAGTTCAGAGCACTGTAGGTCAGGCTAAAATTGCACAGCTTTCCCTTATGAAGCTCTGGCAGGGAATTCACATCCTCACCGGCAACATGTCTTCTGTGGTGCAGGGCCCCCCACAGCCCAGCCACTGTACCAGATCCAGACCTGCAATAACAGCACCTGTGCACCCTTGCAGCAACTCCTGCCATCCCAGCAGGTTTTGCCTTCTGAAGAGGGATTATCCTGAGCTCTTCATGGACTAATGCCCAGGCTGACACCACTTTTCTCTTTTGTCTCATGTCAAGACTTGAACAAACCTGTAGGGCTCGATGCATGATGGTTATATGACCTGTCCCTGTGGGATCCATGATCATTAGCTGACTTTCCTACAACTGCTGCATGTTCCCTTGAAAACTAGGATTTCTAAAGGGGAATTATGTTTTCTGATTTTGAGCTGAGCAGTGGGCAGAATCCAGGGTCCGCAGGGAGCAGTTGGGGTCTGCTATCCTGCCTGCAGTCCTTGTTGGGCAAGGGTACTTGTCTTGCCACCCCGTTTAATAAAGGTCATGGGGGTGGCCGTTAAGCAGCCCAAAGTCCTCACAAATGATGCTGCAGCTAGGCAGAAATGTACCTGCAGTCCTGGCCAATGGGTTTAGGTAAACTGCAAAAGTCCCTGAAGGTATGCGTGTTACTAGGGAGTGGAGCAAGTACATTGCTAAACGGTGTGGGCTTCTGCTGGGAGCTTTCCCCACTCCTGCTGCCCTGCTTGGCGCATCTTTCTTGGGCCTCCCCTGACCCTGTTTGACTGGATTGCATGGCCCTGCTATCCCCTGGTCACTGTTTGCTAAAGATGAGTAAGCAACTCAAAGATAAACCAAGGAGCGGGTGTCTCACTTCAATGCATATGCAAAGGGGTTATCTAGGAACCGTCCGGCTCCCTTGTTCCACGACCATACTCCTTAGTAGTAATTGAATATCTTTATTATCTCTGAATCAAGTTGGCTCTAGCGAGTCCATGTTTAAAACTGAAAGGTTTATGTCCAGTCCAAAGGATAATAAGCCTCATATTAGCATCCTGATGCATTATAGTTTACATTCCATCAGATATCCAGTTAGCAACCAGCCTGTAATAGGGCTTGCCACTGTGCTGGGGTACCTGGTTCCATCCTAGAATTGTTGTCATGTCCTCTCTGTCTTCTCTTTTCCAAACTAAACAAACCCAGTTCCTTCAGTCTTTCCTCTTAGATCATGTTCTCTAGACCTTTAATCATTTTGTTGCTCTTCTCTGGACCTTCTCCAATTTCTCCACATCTTTTTTGAAATGTGGTGCCCAAAACTGGACACAATACTCCAATTGAGGCCTAATCAGCGCAGAATATAGTGGAAGAATGACTTCTTGTGTCTTACTCAGAACACTCCGGTTAATGCATCCCAGAATCATATTTGATTTTTTTTGCAACAGTGTCACGCTGTTGACTCATATTTAGCTCATGGTCCACTATGATCCCTAAATCCCTTTCTGCAGTACTCCTTCCTATACAGTCACTTCCCATTCTGTATGTGTGAAACTGATTGTTCCTTCGTAAGTGGAGTATTTTGCATTTTTTTCCTTGTAGAGCTTCATCCTATTTGTCTCGGACCATTTCTTCAGTTTGTCCTGATCATTTTGAATTATGACCCTATCCTCCAAAGCACTTGCAACCCCTCCCAGCTTGGTACCATCTGCAAACTTTATATGCATACTCTCTATGCCATCATCTAAATCATTGATGAAGATATTGAATAGAGCCAGTCCCAAAACACACTCCTGCCAAACCCCACTTGTTATGCCCTTCCAGCATGACTGTGAACCATTGATGAGTACCCTGAGAACAGTTATCTATCCAATTATGTACCCGACTTATACATTGTCCATCCAGTTATGCACCCGACCATCTACATTGAATTTCCCTACTTTTTTGTAAAGAAGGTAATGCGAAACTGTATCCAATGCTTTACTAAACTCTGGGTATACCATGTCTACTGCTTCCCCCCTTGTCCACAAGGCTTGTTATAATATCAAAGAAAGCTATCATGTTAGTTTGACATGATTTGTTCTTTACAAATCTATGCTGACTGTTCCTTATCTTATTATGTTCCAGATGTTTGCAGATGGATTCCTTAATTATTTACTCCATTATCTTTCCTGGCACAGAAGTTAAACTGACTGGTCTGTAGTTTCTTAGGTTGTCCTTATCTCTCTTTTTATAGATGGGCACTATATTTGCCCCTTTTCAGTCTTCTGAAATCTTTCCTGTCTTCCATGACTTTTCAAAGATGATAGCTAATGGCTCAGATCCTTCCTCTATCAGCGCCTTGAGTATTCTAGGATGCATTTCATCAGGCCCTGGTGACTTGATATCTTAACTTTTCTAAGTAATTTTTAACTTATTCTTTTCCTATTTTAACTTCTGAGCCTACCCCATTTCCCTGGCATTCACTATGTTAGTGATTTGATATTGCAGTACAGAGTGGACAAAACCATGTTCCTGAACTATGCTACGTCTGTGTTCAGTTCAAAGCTCTAGTGTGGTTTGAGAAAATAGTTAAAGCACAGCTTGGCCTTGCCTGTGCTAGGAATCAAAGTGTGTTTTAATGACCGGGTTTGCTACCAACTCCCTGGCACCGTGGTGCTACAAGGTGAGCAGACCTTGACCAGCTCTGCAACCCTCAGCTGGGAGTGCAGGAACCTTTGTGAAAGCTTTGCACTCTTGTGATGAAAAGACTTTAGTTAAATGCTCAGGAAATGTGGAAGTTCTACCATGCAGCGGAACAAGCGGAAGGCAATATGCTGCATTCCCCTGCCAGAAAACATGACACGGCATCTTTTTCTTTTTTTTTTTTTAAGATTAGAGAGAGGCTGGATGAATAAAATCCCTTTAATCCACCATCCTCTAACGGCATCTGTTTCTACACAGCTGAATTTGTCACAAGGGAATTCCTGAAATCATGCTCATTAGCAGTTAAAAGGTTGATTCCCACACACACACACACACTTTCCCTGGTGTTTAATTGAGCTCTAGGCACAGCTCCGGCAATGCCAAAAAAGGACAGAAGCTGATATATCATTCTTAACTGCGGGTGAATACTCCCTCTCCCGCCCTCCCCCTTTCCCCTGCCCTACCTTCCCCGTAGGCTATAGAGCCCTCTTCCAGCATTGGTCAGGGAGGTTATTGTCCTGAGTGCCATCTGTCCTACAGTTATTTTAGAAAATGGCCTGGCCATTTCTCTTACCGCCGTGGGAATGTGTGTTGCTTCTCCCAGTATTGCTTCTGAGGTTCTGACCCTTCCTTACTCAGCAGCTCTGCTCCCTCCATGTAGTAAGAATCCTGTCTGCTGATTTGAATAACTAAAACGCACAGACCCTGTCTTTTCCTCCTCTGAGCTTGTCAGAGCCACTGCAGATGGAGCCAGAAATTAATTTTTTGCCCCTCGTGAGCAGATGGTTGGTCTGAGCTGTGGGCAGCCCCACTGAAGACAGAGTGCTTGTAAGAACGTCCCTGAGATCCTGTCTAGACCAGAGGGCGGAGAGGTTAGCATATGTCAGCCACCTTGTGGAAAGTCTAAAGCCTAGTCTTTGGTGTGAGCGGGGGAGCACGTGCTAACCTGTGGGTGGCTGTAAGAACACTAGACATCTCCAATGCAAGATGCCTGAATGGAATGAGAATCTGGCCCGAATGCAGGGGAGGCATCCTAGCCCACCAGGCGAGGGAGCAGCTGGGGAGCTGCTTCGCAGAAGCTAGTCCTGCTGAAGTAGACTACTGCGGCCCAGAGGATCCTTGCAGCATCGTAGCCTCTGACAGGGATGTAAAATCCCATTGAATTGGTTCACCGGTTAAACATATCCTTTAACTCGTTAGAGGGAAGAGTGGCTTGGGGGGGAAGGATGCTTGAGCCCAGCTGAAGCCTCTCCCTGCCTGCTGCTGGGTGGAGCATCTTCCCCGCTACAGGAGCAGCCCCTGCCCCCCACCGATTAACTGGTTAAACCAGAGTGGGGAACCTCAGGCCCGGGGCCATATGCGGGCCCTGGCTTGACTGGATCTGGCCCTCAGGACCCCCAAGGATTGGGAGCTGGTGCTGGCTCTCCAGCCCCCCTGCTGCCCCACTATGGTGCTGGAGCACACAGAGTGTACTAGCCTTCCCCCAGGCTCTGGTGTATGTGGGGAATGTGGGCAGTATCTTTCTCCTTCTCCGTCAGGGGCCACATCAGGGTGTGTTGGGGTTTTTTCCCCCCTCAATTGTGTGCAGTCCCCTAATGATTTTGCTGTGGGTCAGTGGCAGTGTTTCCTCCAGGCTGTGTGGCTGCACAGCATCACAGGTGATTAATCAGTCCCACCAAGTCAGAGGCTCAGGGCTCCATGCATAGAGCTGACTGACTGGAGCTTAGAGGGAATACCGGTCAGTGGCCCTCGACCCCAAAAGAGGTTCCCCTCCTCTGGGTTGAACATTCTCGTCCCTATCCTGCAACCTCACCTTGCCCATGTGCTTACCTCTTTCTGCCGAGGCTCCATCAGCCATACAGACCCTCATGTCCTGGGATATTCATGTCCTGCAGGGAGTCCGTACCTTTGAACAGCCCCTCAATTCCAACTTCAGCACCTTCTGCCCTTGTTCAGAAACACTGCCCAGGGCCCCTCCGCTGCATTACAGGGAATGGCTGTATTGATCGCCTCGAAAGCTAGCAGGCAGAAGGGCAGTAGCTGTTGCTGAAAGGGAAGATGAAAAGCCAGCTGAGTGGAAAGGTGACACTTTGGGAGGGGATCCCTCCTAGTTCTCGTTGCTGTTGCATTGAAAAGCCCGTTGTTTTCTTTCCATTCATCGCAGTCGGTGGTGGCCTTTCTAAAGGATCCGGAGGGAGCTCCGTTGTGGGAGGAGGATCCCCTTGCCAAAGATGTTGTGCATGTCGACAGTGAAAAGGTACTTCGGCGACATGCCTAATGTGTGTGTATTGAATGTCTGTAAGAACTGTGTGTGTAAAGGCTTTACAAAAGAGAGCAAGCACCATTTTCTCCTTTTCAAAAGAAGAAACTGAAGCACAAGTCGCTCTCACAAGTTCACATATGACATTAACTACAGAGGAGGGATGGCAACGTGTAGCTGTTTACATGATTGACCAATGATCCTAATGGTTATATGCCGTTCCTTCCCCCCCTTTTACCCCCCCATTCCTCTGTATCTGAAACAGCTGGGGGGTGGGGGAAGGCGGGATCCAGTGTGTGTGGGAGCCGGTTTCTGTGGCACCACCTCCCCCTCCCGCCTCCCACAGAGGCAGCTGCACGGGGAGGAGAGGAGAAGGGCAGGCAGCAGCAGGCGGGAGACGGTGCAGGTGGGGTACTAGCTTTTAAGCCCGATCTCCTGACACCCAGACTGATGCCATCTCTGCTGCACAATACTGCCTTACAGTGAATTGTGAAATCGCTGGGGGAATTGCAACAGCCCCACTGTGACTAGAGCATCATTGCGCTAGGTGCTGTACACCCAGTAAATGACCAGTCCTTGCCATGAGGAGTTTGCCTCAATAAAGATGATAGAGGCAGGCTGGCAGAAAGCAGTGCTGTTCTCATTTTATAGCCTGATAGTGAAACACAGTGACAGTCAGTGATTTGCCAGAGTACATGCGGGGAGCCTATGGCAAAGGCAGGAAGTGAAACCATATCTCCACGGTGCTCACTTAGTGCTGTAACCACAATACCAGCCTTCCTCAGAGGAAGTGGGTAGGCTGCAAGTAGAATTAAATGATATTTCTGGTTTCGAAAAGAAAGGGTTGTTATAATGGTAACTGTGCTGTCTCCAGTAATGATCAGTTTGGTGTTTTGTATGCTTTTCTAGTCTATTGATTTTAAAATTTTAATTGATTGAGCTTTAGCTGGTGTTTCATACAGAGCCTTTTCCATTTTTCTAGCTTTCATTTTTGAGATAAGGAACTGTTCTTTTTTGACATTCAGTTTTTGTAAGAAGATTAATTTTTAATGTTCACCTTTTTGTTCTCCATTACAAGCTCTCCTCGGGTCACATTCAATTTAAAAACTTCATGTGGTTTCCCCACCACACCTGGCACTGAAAAATCTATTCTCATGGCCTGCCTTTGGCTTTCATGGAATGGAAGCTAAAGTCATTTTTTCCAATCGAGTCCAGCTCTTTAATAAGAAATCAGAGTAGTTTTCTTTCAGAGGATGAAGCAGGAAAATGGGTCTATTATCCTGTAGCTTCCAAAAGCTTCTAGTGAGAGTTGGCAGATAGTGTTAAGATGTAGAAATTACACTGAACATTTTTCGTACGGTATTTAGTGAGAGTCCCATGGTCATCTGTATTAACACTTTCTAAGCTGGACTGAATGGAGAGAACTGATTCAAGTTTTAGCTTTTTGCAAGATTCCCCCCCCTACATAAGCAGACATGTCTTTAATACATTATGTGCTTTTTAAGAATTGAACAGTGATTAAAAATGGTTCTTTCTTGATGTATCTATCTGTTGTACTGATAACGGTTTTTATTTGTTTTTACTTTAGGAATTCAGAAGGCTTCTAAAGAAAGAAGACCGACATCTTCTGATGATGTTCTATGCCCCATGTAAGTGATCTGTTATTTCCTATAAACCTGTTACCCCTGTGGCTGATCAACCATTATTCCTTCCCAGAGGTGTTCTCCTCTCAGTGGTGGTCTATTCCTCCATTTATCCCTTTAGTGACTAATATTCATTTCCTTTCACTGTACTGCCCTTAGCATTTGTCATCTGTTTTTTTTTTTCTGGCCTCTCTTCCCCTGGCATCCACTCAGTCACTTTTTCTGGGCAGTCTTTTTTTCTTCTTCTTCTTCTTCAATTTGTTTCCCTTTTCTTTACAAAAGTCTCGCCTCTTTCCAGTGCCTGCTGGTGCTGGTCTCAGTGGTCTCAGTCACTGCTTTTTCAGATCACTTTCTTCTTCCTAGTCCTGTCTGGTTTTCTCATGTTCTGTGGCTGTCTGGTATGTTAAGGGCATATGAGTTAACACGCATACTTTCCTGCCCTGTATAGCATAATGGATGCACCTGAATACTGTTCATGCTTTTCTTTACTTTCTGCAGTGCTCTCCGTCCCCATAGTCCATGGAGAGCTGGTCCTACTAGAGCAGTGACTCTCCAAAAGAGACTAGGATTCTGGCATCAATGTCATATGTTCTGTCTAGTTTTGGGCAGAGGAGTCAAGAAGAGCTGCATATGTGATGTAACGTGTAGTGCTCAGTGACTGAAACCCAAGGTGCTGGGGTTCCTCAGAGCATTCTGGAAAATGTGGGTCAGGTATAGTTGTAAGAAGTCACAAAATGGCTGCAGCTTGACTCCTTGACAGGGTGTTGCAGTGAGGTTCTGTGTATGTCATGTCAACACCTGGAGACCGCGTCACACTGTGAACATCACGGTATGCAAATGATATGCTGCTGCTATTTGGTGGCCTCTTACAATTCCATTCCGCAATCTAGAGGCTTTTCAGCTCTTCAAAGCTCAGTGCCATTGCTAGCTGTAGAAAGTGCATGAGTGTATGATCCAAGATGGAAAGGCACCACTGCATTAGCCTTGGTAGTAGCTGTGATGACAAGTTAGGTGTCACTTGCAATTGGATGGCCCTTGCTTTGTTGTGTTAAAATAACTACATCTCCCTGCAATAATCTTGCAGGAAGTGGATTTTATTTTGTCACAAATGAAGGATATTTATAGTACCGGCCTTTCAAACTGGAAGGGTTAGTGAACAATGAAAGAAGGGAAATAGAATGAATTTTTAATCAGATGTAAGGCATACAGACAAAATGCTGGAATACGTAAATGGCAGAGACCTGATTCGCCGTCAATGAATGTGAAGGAACAACACAATCGAGGTGTGTGCATACACAAATCATGGTGGTCTCCGCACCAGTTGTGAAAGAAGTGCAGAAGTGAAAATGTGACTACACAGCTAGAAGATGTAGCTTATGATGAGGATGACAAAATAACGTTTTTGACTGGGTCTCTTGATTAAATTTACAAAGTGATCTCATCACTGTTAGTATTCTTCTAGAAAAAGCTCCGTGACTGCTCAGTATTAAAAGAAACCCTAGCCAGGATCAGATACCTGACACACAGTGAGTCCTGGTGACAAAGCTACACTGATAAATCTGTGTAAGGACAAATATTACTTGGAAGAGTTTGAAATAAGCTACCATCTATAAACTAACACGCTGATAGGTGGTAGAGGCAATACTGCATGGGGTTGAAGGTGACGTCCGCAAGGCAGCAGTTGCAGATGGTGTGACCCATGAGTTAGGAGCAGAAGGGAGTTGGGCAGAGGTGGGATTTTTGAAGGTAGAGGACACTAGTGCGTGCTTGGATTTTAGGAAAGAATCCAGGAGAGCAAAAGGTTCAGGTGGGTTCGAAGGCAGGACAGTCAGAGGGCTTCTGGAAGGAGTCTGAAGCAGAGAGCAAGACATGTCAAGGCGGGTGATAGGACAATGAAAACACCTTATGGGAGGAAGTGGCTGACAGGTGGTGCCGTTGGCAGGCTGGTCAGCAGACTGCATGAGAGTGGTTGTTGCCGGTTCAGGCTTCAGTGAAATGGATGGTGTGCCATGAGCAGTATGAAACTTTTCTGACACTGCCCTGGAACTAATCTCCGCCTAAGTCAATTTCAGACCACGGGTGGAATAGCCACAGAGATTTGGTTCCTCTTTCCTTTCCCTCCTGGAGAATGTCCCTCCTGCTTGGGGTTGAGGCACACTGCTGTGGGGAAACCTGAATTGCTGTTGCTAATTTCTCCCAGAAACATTAACTGAGCTCTTTTTGGGGTGATCTCATCCAGCCCCCAAGGCTACTGCTTATTCTTTTTTTCCTCCCAGCTGGTGGCTGGAGGACAGTTGCTCATTACTACCACATTGCAGTCCTAGAGTCAGAGAGATAAAAGTCCCTTTCATCTGACTCAGAAGAACTTACTCAGGTCTTCTTTCCCATCTCAGTTTCTTGGCAATAGAAAAACCTGCTGCTTACAAGGTGCTTTATTGCTAATCTACTTAAGCCTCCTACAGCATTATTTACATACAGCTTTTTAGCACATGCCAGTCCCACATCTTCTCTCTCCCTTTTTTGTGAGCTAATCTGCCTTGTCTGGCACCTGAATGGTCGTCTTTGAACTATCACTTTTCCTAAGTAATCAAATGAACACAAGCTGTTTTTTAATGTCCACTTAATTTGTTAAGAAAGGGTGTCTCCATTAATTCCTAAAAATTATTAAACTGGGTTGAATCAGAGGTGTTCTAATTGGTTCCGTATTAGGGGCCAGACTCAGCTTGCTTTGGCACTGTAGTGCAAGGTTGGGTCCTGGAACATGGATCTTGAAATGACTTTTTTTAAATGCAGGGTAAAGCCCAGCTCATTAGGAATATTGAGTGCCCAGGGAATACAAGATCAAATCTTGAATTGTAAGCCTATGCATGTGGTTTCCATTAAAGGGATGCTGAAAACTTGTTAGATCCAGAATTTAGAGGTAGCTTTTTTTTTTCTTGACATGAAGAGGCAAGGGAAGAAAATAAGATTTTAATAAACATGTTCTGGTGAAATTTCGGGGAGGGGGAGTATCAGTGATAACTGTTCCGAATTTTAAGAATGAATTATCATGCCCCCAAATACACCACTACTGTGCTACTACTACTGGAATCAGAATGTGAAACTGAGAGCGAAATTGACTGATCTGGATAAATGATAAATTAAGCACAAATGGGAAAAAGTAATTCTCTTAGAGATGTTGAATAATCTCAGGGGTTTAGTAAAGTAGGTAAGGAATAATAAGCGATTTTGTTTTTTTAATCTTGGTGTTCTTTAGAAGGTTTTGAGATCTGAAGCTGTTTTTCAGAAAACTTAATCTTTCACTGTTTGATGTGCTAGATTTCATCCATGAGAACGTATGAATAGTGTCATTACTGGTATATGATTTGCCTTGTATTTTTTTTCCCCTTTATGACCAGGGTGTGGTGTTTGTAAGAGAATGATGCCATCTTACCAGCAGGCAGCCACAGAACTGAAGGGCACATATGTAAGTAAGAGGATGACTAGATGTATAAATGCTAAAACAAAAAAAACCCATAAGCTTTTGATCTGAGTATTTAAGGTTATATACATGTCAACTGAAGCAGGACATTTTAACTAATTTCAGTTTTGGGGAAAAAATATTTTAAGCAACTCCAAAAAAAAAAAAAAACCCTACTCCCACCTCCCCCCCCCAAATCAAACTTCAAACTTTTTCACAGTGTTTGGCTTTGATTTCTGCATTGTGGAGTGTGAGATTTTACTCATTGACCTCCTGCGGAAAGTGTAACTTGCTGAAACAGACTGCTGATCTGGCACACACTTATCTGCACACTTATCTTTAAGAGTGTGAGTAATGCTGTTGATTTCCAAAGGGTTGGCCATGTGTAAAGTTAAGGAACAGTTTGCAGGATTGGGATCTTATAGTCCTTTGAGCCTGATGTCCTGTCTGTAAGGGTACATCTGCACTGCTTCTTAATGTCTAACCTACATCTCCCTTGCTGCAATTAAGCCCATTACTTTTTGACCTGCCTTTAGTGGGTATGGAGAATGGTTTACAGTCTCTTTTTTTTTTTTTTTTTTTTTCTAAAAACCTTTATCATATTTGAAGCCCCCTCACAAGTCATCTTTTCTCAGGAATAAACATGCCATTTTCCTCATGAGTCAGGTTTTCTAAACCTTTTATTATTTTGGTTGCTATCTTTTAGACTTCCTTCAGTTTATCCCCAAAGAGTGGTGCTCAGCGCCAGACAGAATGTACAGGCACTCCCCAAGTTACAAACATCCGACTTACGCACATACAAACAAGCTCACCTGCAGCCAGGGAGCAGGCAAGAGGCACAGGCGGTGGTCGGAGGAGGTAGGGGTGGCTACCCAGCAAGAGGCTGGAGAGAAGCAGTGCTTTGAAGGGGAAACCGCAGCTTCTCTCCAGCCACCAGCTGCTCTCCAGCCACCAGCGTGCACGGCTGCTCACTGCTCCTCCAGAGTCCTCTGGCCTTTGTTCATACCACTCGCCACCTCCTGGTAAGCGGGGCTGGGTTTGACCTATCGGGGCATGGGGCTGACCGCAGGAGCCCTTCAGAATCTCCCACTACCTCCTCATCTTCCTCTACTTAAACCTGTTTTTTCTTAAACACTAGTATTCATGGTTAAATACAAAAATATTTTTTTACTGTTTTTCATTACAAATACATTGTGTTTCAGCTACATTGTGGGTTAAATAGAGTTTTTTGGGCAAGCTTAGAAACCTAACTACCATTTATAACATTGTTTCTATGGGTAGATATGTTCCAAGTTCCAAACAACCAATTTACCAATGAATGTTTGGAACTCAACCCATTCATAAGTTGGGGACTTCCTGTATTCTTGCTGAGGCCTTATCAGTGAAGAGAAGAACAGGACAATTACCTTCATGTCTTCGTCACGACACTCCTGTTAATATCCTATTTGGGTGTATTAGCCTTTTTCACAACTGTATCACATTGCTGACTTGTGTTCAGTTTGTGTTCCATTGTAGCCTCAGGATCCTTTTCACTAAAACTACTGGAGGCCCCCGACTTGTGACTGCCCAAGTTCTGACCCCCGCTTCCCCCCGCACTGACAACCATTTTTGTAAGTGTGGAAGGGGCCATAACCCCCCGACTTATGTCCTCGGCCCGCATTTACGAGGGCACACGGCGCCTATTGTAAATGAGGGTTCGAGTTACGACGCCCCCTACTTGTGACGCTTCCCCTGGAGCCAGTCGCATTACAGGTCGGGGGCCTCCTGTACCACCTTGCCAGTTATTCCCCATTGTGTAGTTAGTTGTGTGTTTGGTTTTTGCCTTCCCAAGTGTGGTACTTTGCATTTTGATGATTTCAGAACATCTCTCCAATTTGTCAACGTCATTTTGAATTATGATTTTGTCCTCCTAAGTGCTTGAAGCCCATCCCGATTTGGCATCACCTATAAATGTTACAACCATTCTTGCCATTCTGTTGTTCAGGTAATTAATAACGATATTGAATTGTACCAAATGCAGGATTGACTCCTGCAGCGCTCCTTGAGACACACCCTCCCAATCTGAAAGCGAACCACTGATAAGTGCTCCCCAAGTACAGCACAGTCTTTCAACTAGTTGTGCAACCACCTTGTAGTAATTTCACTTAGACCATATATTTGTTAATGAGAATTCCATGTGGGTGTGTCGAAAACCCCACTAAAATCACATTGACTGCTTCCCTCCCCCCACTTGAGATCTTCAAATAAGTCATGGGGAGCAGTTGGGTCAAGATTTGTATATACCTATGGGGGGGGGGAGGGAATTGCAGAGGAAGTGGTACATTGGAGGCAAAGGAAAATGACTGATGAAGATTTGGGTTAGAACAGAGTTTAAGCTGAGTTTGATTTCTCCTAACAGTGTTTCATCATTGAGTTTGTCACAGATGGCAGGCTATGCCCCAGAGACACTGCATGTTGCAAAGCAGAGAGATTGACACCTTGAGGTTCATTGGCAGGGCAGTTGCAGTCAGTATATCTCGTGAGCATTAGAAATCCTCAGACTTGCATGCTCCCCAAACTAGTTCTGAAACTGCAGATGCATGTGTTAAATCCTTGTTTGCTCAGGGTTACTTCTGTTGGGAGTGGCTTTGTCTCTGAAGATGCTTTGTAATCATTCTAATATTGCTGAACATCATTTAAGTTCCTGTTCTATGGTGTGAATTCCATTGAGTTAACACTTGGTTCCTTTGTACAAGACACTCCTGTCTGGCAGGACAGATGAATTATAATGCTCCAGGATTTCAGGTATACAGGAATGAGACACACAAGCATCCATATGTGTAACCAGTACCGGAGAGCTAGCACTGTTCAGAACACATGTGATTTTCTTGTAACTTTCTATTGCCTATGCCTGTTGCCAATGCCACAAACAATCCCACTGTTTTTACAGGAGTTGCAATACCCCGCCCCCATCTGATCATTTCCTTCTACTCTTTAGCATGGTCATTCTAGAGTACCATTTTAATAACGGAGTGAGACTAAATGCCAAGGTCCCTTACAACGTGCTCCATGCAGGCAGACATCTGTGCTTTGTGGGAACTTGCTGAAGTCAATAGGGCTTTCCATTGGCACAAAGTCAGTTCAGACCAAAGTCTTGATCTAGCATTTCACTGTGGAAGATGCTGTTTCTACATACAAGCTCAGTCCTTTGGTCTGTATTCAAACCCATGCTTCCACGGATTCATGTGCTTATATAATTTAACTTTTTCCACCTATACTTTGCCCTTTCTGAAATGAAGTGGACTTTCAATGCTACTGTACATGTCCTAGTTTTTTCTATTGTGTGCTTTAAAGCAATAATGACCTGTGGGTCAGGCATTTCTTGGCAATTTGTGACTGGCTTGGACAAGCTGAAGGTTTGGCCTTTTAACCCAATCAGTTATTAACTGGCAGGAAATGCAAGGTTTGGAGGTCATTATTGCTATGAGAGAGCATGAAAATATAAAGTAAAATAACTGCCTATTTAATAGGTTGTAAAAATGCAAAGGTGAACTATACCTGAAGTTGGTTGCTGTATTCTGCTTATGATAGTGGTGCTTTTGCTGTCAGTGCTATGGCTAAGAGGGGAGCTAGGTGACATTTTCAGTGTCAAAGTAGGTTCATCGTTCATATTAAATTACACAACTGTGCAAAAGGAAAAAGACCAGCTCACTATTTGAATGGGGTATTTCTGTCTTGCAGGCAGAGTAGATTCTAATTACCAATGGATTCCTGTTGCTATTGTCCTCTGGCCCCAATGCAGGAATACATCTGTATTGGCAAAACACTTAATTAAATACATGCTTAAATTCCCATTGATATCAGGTACTTGCTTAAGAAGACAGTGTTCACTAATGGGCTGAGACTTGGGAGACCTGTGCTCTATTTCTCCTGGCCTGTTGGGTGACTATAGGCAAGGCGTTTCACATCTCTGCCTCAGTTTCCCCATCTGTAAAATGGGTATAATGATACTGAACACCCCTCCTCCCCCCAATCCCGGTCAAAGTGCTCTAAGATCTGTTGATTTAAAAAATCCTGTGTAAGAACTGGGTATTATTATTAAATGCTTTTCTGAATCAATGCCTGTCTTCCATTCCATGTGCAATCTTAGGGCTTCAGAAGTGGAAGACACACACTTCAAACATATCAAATAAAGGAAGTTACTGTTTAATATTCCATTTGCTTTAGCTGAGCTGTAACTTATGTATTGAAATTCTGTGTCTGTTATAATGGGTTTTTGTTCTATTATACTCCATACAGTGTGTGCAGATTTAGACTGGAAGGAATAGGGTATCTGCATTAAAATTGGCTCAGCATTGTGTATGACTTAAAAATGCTAGGTGTTTTTTTTTAAATGAATACTTGGCAGAATTCTTATGACTGTTGCTTATAAATCAATTGAGGGCAAACCAAAAGTATTCTTAGGCCCCTTTCTTGGCAGTCTTTGTATTAGTGTGTGTCATGTACTTTACTTTATTGAATGGGATCAGCAAAATCCAGAAATATTTTAAAATACTGAGGATTACACATTGCATGGAAGTTTTGATCTTTCTCTTGGAATTCTTAAAGTATATATTGTAGCAAATTTGGGCAGGCTTCATTGTGTTGCCATAGAAGTTCATGAGATATAAAGCTCCTTAGAGCAATTATGTGTCCCTGAAAACCAATGGCCAGACCCTCACTGGTGTAAATCATTGTATCTTAATTGAAGTCAGTGGAGTTACCGCAGTTTACACCAGCTAAGCATCTGGCCCTAGGAATGCCTTTGTGGAGTCTTGGAGTTTTCTGAGCTTGTGTAGCTAACATTGCCAAACCTCCCACTTCAGTTACAGCTTGACCCTCTTTCTGAAATGTATTTAATGGACATGATTCCCCACTCCTCGGCCTATTCAGTTATTTACAACATGCCAAGTTACCGTTGTGACTTGGTATCTTGTTTCACATACTCTGCATGTATGTAAATGACCACATGAGGTACAAAGCCTGGAGAATCAGGTCCAGTACATGTAGGGATCGAGTAGTATCAGTCATTGGTTCAAAGAATATTCATAAATGTGAAATGAACAGAAGGCTGATATAAGACCTGCTCAATTAATCTGCTTTTTTGAGTTTGCTGGTGTGGGTGTGGAAGAAAAGAGACAAAAAAGTCTCCATTTGTAACTCTCCAGTACGTTCTGAAGGGTTACAAAGGCTGACTGACCTTCATGTGAGCATTTTGTACTGACGATTTATTTCCAGCTGGCTCTGAGCATGTTTTGTCCATGCAGTTGGCTGTAGTCAGGAAACTACTATTAAATTCTGATGTGGTATTTCAGCTGGAAAGAGAAAATCCTGTTTTCAGAGGGGTTTGGATTAAGCCCCTGATGCTAAAATGATTTAAACCGTCAATGCTGTTAACTCCGAGATTAACTCCACTTTGTATCTTCAGGCTGTGAGGTGACCTCTTATGTGTAAATCTCACACCCACAGAAGTGCCTAGCTAGTCCTATCACTACTCCAGTGTTCTGACAGTGCTTGAGGGGTAGTATGGTTAGGGCACAGGATTGTAAGTCAGGAATTTCTGAGTGTCCATTTTGTGTCGCTGATTCATTGATGTGTCTTTCTGAGGCGAATCACTGTGCCTCGCTTTCCCCATCTCTAGAATGGGTATTGTGCTTACCTATCTCTCGGGCATTATGAGGCTGAATTAATGTATATGAATTTTATAAGCATTATGTGTTATTTCCAGAAGTCATGGATATTTGATATAAAAAAGTAGTCCTCACCCTCGCTAGGTATTGGTTATAATTGATATATATTGACTAGGGATGTAAGAATTTAACTGGTTAACCAATAAGCTGATGCAGCCCCAGCAGCCTTGCAGGGCCCACAGCCCCCGGAGCAGTTAAGCATGTAACTGATAGAATTTTCATCAGTTACATGGTTGATATTTTTATTCATTTTTTACATCCCTAATACTGACTTCAGCATCAACACAGGAGACTGGACTAGATGACCTCTTGAGGTCCCTCGCAACCCTGCCTTTCTTTGGTTTCAAGTTATGATGGATGAGGATGGTTTTCTTTGTTTAAAGAGCTTGCATGCAGCTTAGAGCTCAAACTCATTTCTGGAAGAACTTAAACACAAATAGTCTGGTAGCACTTTATAGACTAATAAAACAGGAAGATGGTATCCTGAGCTTTTGTAGGCACAGCCCACTCAAGCCTCTCAGGAAAACTCTTTTTTTGGGTGGCATACGATGAAAGCGAGCTGTATTTTTAAATTGCAGTAACGTTGATTTATGTCCCCCTTCAGAAGTACCTTTTTAACCTGCAAAACTCAGGCAGTTGAGTTTTCTGGCCTTTAGGTGAGACTTTAAACCACTGCCCAACTGGAAGCCAAACAGGTGGGGCTAGAACTATCCTGGCTTATGACTCCAGGTTTCCTGAGGTGTGGTTCTTGAGGAACAGAATAAACCTGTTCATCCTGCCACGTGAAATGTAAATATACAGAGGCGGGATTGGTAAGTCTGTTGAATAGATTTCCTTTGGGTACTTCCAGTACTTTTTTTGCAAGAAAAATGGTGCTGGTACTCTGGGGCAAACTTGTTGAGGAAAAAAACCCAAAAAAAAACCAACCCCGCACTGGGGGCCAAAATTCGGGCATGGCCCCTTTAAGAGCCACAGCTCCATGCTGGGGGCCGGAAGAAAGAAACGCTGTGCATCCCAAATAGCCGCCCCAGGAAATCAGGTGCCAGTACGTGCGGGGGAAATCCCATTCCCTTTCTGTAGGCTGGGAAAATAGGTGATGGTACACCGTTCCGGGCAGTACCGTCACAAAAAAAGCACTGGGTACTTCTATTACGGATGTAAACAGGTAACCGGTTAACTGGTTACCATCACCCTTACTGGGAAGGATGATGTTTACCAAGTAACTGGTTAATCTGTATCCCTGCTGGCCAGAGCAGCTGCACTGCGGACGGGAGGCTGCTCCAACCTGGCTGGGCCCGCTGTGTCATGGGGCAGGAGCTGGTAGTCCCATGGTGCTCGCAGATTAGTTAACCTTGTAACTAATAGAATAGGTTATATGGTTAATATTTTTATACTAGCCAATTAGCCCGTCATAAGACGGGATTTTCAGGTCTCTCCTTCACGTCGGTCTTCTCTCCTGAGACTCCGGTCTCTCGTTCCGTCTCTTTTTCTCTCTCGCTCTCTCTCCTCCTACTGCCTTCTCTTCTCTCTCTCTCTCTTTCACTTCTCCTGCCTCTTGGGGGATCGCGGAGCCCAAATGGCCTTTTGGGCTCCGTACTCCTCACGCTGCATGGGGGGCGCGGAGCCCAAATGGTCACTTGTGCCGCTTGCTCCCACGCGGTGGCCTGGCTGAGCAGCGCAGAAATCAGCCGAGCACTAGGGTGGGAGGCGAAGGGGGGCGGGGCGGGTGACGATCATGGCCAGAGGGCGGGGCCTGGAGCCGCTGTCACACTGCACGTCACTGCCCTGCCCTCCTTCGCCTCGCGCTGTGGCGCTCGGCTGACTTCTGCGCCACTCATCTGGGTCACCGCGGGGGAGCAAGTGGCGCAAGCAGCTGTTTGGGCCCCGCACTCTCCATGCAGCACGGGGCACCCAGAGGGAACAGCCAGCATTTCAGGCAACAGCGCCCCCCAGAGGGAACAGCCAGCATTTCGGCGTTAGACTCTCAGACACTGGGCTACTATATATATGAAGTTATTTTTACGTCCCTAACTTCTGTAAGCGTGTATAAATATGAGTAATGTGTAGCCGAAAACAAGGAACAGGAATGGACCGAGTGGAGTGTTTCTTTACAAACTTTATATAGCAAAACAGGCTTTGATATCTCTCGCATCAGAGCAGAATCCGAGTAATTCCACTGACTTCAGTGACATCTCAATGGCTTTGCAATAAAATGAGTGCTATCAGCATCTGTCTGAGACTGGTAGTCTGAGCAATTTTCTTTCTTTTCAATTTGCAGTGACATCTTGTATTGTTGGGAATTCAGGTGGGCAAAGAAACAAACTATTCTGTTCTGATCTTGCAGGTACTTGCAGGAATGAACGTCCACTCAGCTGAATTTGACAAGATAAAGGAAGAATACAATGTCCGAGGATACCCCACCATCTGCTACTTTGAGTCGGTCCTTTTTACTTCTTCTTTAGAAATCATATGCTAAATTGTAACTTCATGTTCCTCCTTGTCTTCCAGCACAGGGACTAAATCTTGTTTTGTTGCATTAATAGGAAAGGAAAGTTCCTGTTCCATTATGAAAACTATGGTGCTACTGCAAAGGATATAGCAGAGTGGCTGCAAAAGTAAGGCATTGAACTTCATGTACTGTACAAAACAGTCCAGCCCCCTTCCTCCTCCCAAAGACCAAATAAAACCACACCCCTGATGTGGACTGAAATAGTACAGGTTAACTCTGATTAATGTTTGTTTTCAGCAGGCATGTCTTGTAGTTTACAGCTGCAGCATGTTGCTAATATAAGGCTGCCTGTGATATGTCTGCACACACATGGGTGTGCTGATCTTTGGAATTCCATTTCAGTTCAAAATGTTGACCTACATTTTCAGTTATTTCCAGTGACCAACTGGAAACACCTTGTAAGAGGCTTGATTCTTAGAAGCTGGGTGCTCAAAACTTTTCAAACTACACGTCCCTTTAGAGTGTCCACTGAAAGTCCGTGCACGCCAGTCACTACAGGTTGAACCTCTCTAGTCTGGCACTCTTTGCTCTGGCAACATCTGTGGTCTGGCATGGTTTTAGATAGCGACATGTCCACTTTCCATTAGTGTGGCCAAGTTTCCTGTGGTCCCATAAAGTTTTACAGCCACCAGTCCTGGCTCAGTGTTCTGTGCTGTTAGCTCTAAGTTATTCCTAAATATCTTCTAAGAGCCCAAGAAGTAGTAGAAGTGTTGGTAATGCTGCTAGACAATACTGTCCTCCCGTCCTTTGGTGAATTCTCTGGTTCAGCACCGGTCAGGTCTTCAGGGATGTGGACTCGAGAGGTTCAACTTGTAGTAGTCACTTTTTTGGAAAATGAAGCCATGATCTCGATGTTGGGATATTGGGTTTTCTGTCTTGAGAGTGGCAGTGCTTTGTCATGCTAAATCTTTTTTGGCTTGTTGGATGTTTGTGGGAATCATGGTTGAGTCGCTATAAAATTTTCAAACACTTGTTTTTGCTAGAATGCCAGTTTACGACAGCCAAGGATCTAGCTCTGGGATTTTATCAAAATTTGGGACTTTTTTCCTTGCTTCTCCTCGCCCAGTTTGTTCTCCCTCACTATGATTTCCGTATCTTGGGTGATTCCTCCACTGAATATCTGTGCCTCCCTATTCCTTTATTCCCCCTTGTCTGTTCACTACACTGGAGGTGTGGGGGCTTTGGGACATTTGGCCTGGACTTACTGATCCTTCATTGTGCTGAGACCCCAGAACAAAGCCATAGCAGGATTCCCATTCACATCAATGGGAAATCTGTACGCATCGGAAGTCTAGGATGCAGAGGTTGAATGCTACGATGTGAATCAAAGAGAAATTTGGCTTTGGTCTCTAAGCCTCTTTCAGCTCATGAAGTCTTCCCAATTGAACGACTAAGACAGTAACTCTAGCAGCCACGCAGAGATGATTATTCCCTTAGGGGAAGGATATATGACTTCATCACCTGTACCTTTTATGCGTTTTAGCCCTGCAAGGATGTGGGTTATCACCTGGCTGCCACATGTGAAATGTTAGATGTTTGGTGCTTTTTCAGACTGCTCGTATTGCATCCAGATAATCCCTGTAAATGTGCAGTGCCTTTATATCAGTGCCGTGACAGCTCATGAACACCGCTACTGGAAGCAAAGCAGAACAGCTGCTAGCTCTTTCCAATGATAATCTCCACTAACAAGCCACTGTGGACTTTAGCTGTTACTGTAGCAGTCCAGAGCTAAAGACAGCTGTTTGTCCTCACTTAATTTTCAGTACATGCTCAATAGTTTCCCAGAAGACAATCTGAGCAGTAGCTTTCTTGCCCCTTTTTTGTGATCAGTATAATTTAAGAAATCACATTCAGAAACTAAAAGCCCTTGGATTTTGCCAGTAATTAATGTTGCAATTAAAATTGTATCCAGTGTGAGCCTAGCACATGCTAAATATTGTAATACACAGAGTGATCTGCAGTACAAGTAGCCAAATGTGGTGGCAAAGGCCTCGATGTGTAATTACACAGCTTCAAGGCGTACGTATATAATTAAAAACTCTGAGTAAGTAACTCCGCCTTAGGTTAATCCTGCTTTTTGAAATATCTGTTTCTCAGGCTATTTCTCAGAGAGGGAGAGCGAGAAAGTGGCTTACTTATGAAACAAAATGGGGTGAAGCAGTTGCTGAACATGCATACTTAACGCATATGCTCACACCAGTTCTTGGCTGCAATATCCTATTTCCAGACTTCAGAAGTGCTCGGATCTGGATCTAAACTTCCCTGTTTTGGTTATCTGAAGCACGAGTGAGGTCTGAAATAAGATGGATTGAGATTTAGAGAGCCACTGCAACAGAATCCCTTGCATTAGAGAGATACTTGGGCACAGCACATACTCGTCCGATGAGTAGGTATGGTAGGTAGGCTTATGAGGCTGAACGGTCAGGATGTGTCCGTACCAGAATGTCCATTGTGGCTGGTTGTTGTGCAAGCCATAACGTATCCCAAGGATCCAGCGAAGAGTTGTGAGCAATAGAAAATATCTATACAATTGTGAACTGTAAAAATGTCTTCCCTCCTCCCCTTTTCAATAAACTGGCGTTCAGAATGTATACCTTCATCTAGCCTGTCCTCAATGCTGGTTGGGGGAAACAGCAATTTGATTTGGGGGTTGTGAAGGAAAGAGAGGGAGGAAGACTGAGTCAGCCAGCATAGTTGTTTTTCCTCAGGATAGGGTTTAATGGTTTGGAGGATTCCGGCATCTTTCTTACTGCTTTCTCGAGACTTCTTTCTCTTACGCTGGCTGCTTCTACCTCATCAATCTGCAGATATTTGACCTCTCTTATCTTCCTAATAGACACCCAGAGAGAGCTGACTGCTATCTCATTGAGCCTGGGGACCTTTTTAGGAGGCTGTGTAGAGGAACAGTAGTCACACAGCCGCCCCTGCACACTGGGTGGTTAATACATTGGATGCTTTCCTGGGCATATAGAGCTACAGCACTTCTCCTGCAGCCTTTCCTATCCTGATGATACAATGCATCTGTCTTACCATTGGCACTTCATAAATGATCTTCAGTGATGTTGCCCACTTATGCTCCCCTCCCGAATAACAACCATCAGGCCCAACTCCTCGCAGCTGATTACTGAATCCAGCTCTTCCTTTTTCTTTTTAAAGTTACTAAATCCTGCTTTTTTTCAGCTATATCAGACCAGATGCAAACTGTGTTAGTGGGTTCTTAGCATCCTTCACTGGCTTTTTTGCCCTTCTTTTGGGTCCTACTTGGACACTCCACTGCCCAGTTAAGCTACTCCACTCTTTTCTTGTTCTTCATTTAAATAGCCCTTGATAATCATTCCAAACCTCTGCCTTCCACTGTTTTCAGCCACTAGGTTTGCCTTGCCCCTTAACAGGCCCCAGGCGCTCAAATGGGGTTTTAGCCAAGTACTGAGGTGTCTTCTCTGCCTTATTAATATGCAGATAGGATTTAAAGTGAGCCACCAGTGAGGACTTCCTTTTCCTTGCTTTACTAGTTAGGCCCTAGAATAGATTATGCTGGGCCTCCGACCATGCTTTCCTCATGTTCGTTAATTCCTCAAGTTGCTCTTGCTAATGATTTTAGTACTGCAGCGCCTCAGAGCCCCAACTGTGGGCCTTCACCCCATTGTGCGAGGCACTGTACCAAGCAGAACACAAAGACAGTCTCTGCCATGGACTTACAATCTATGCTAGCACCTTTATGTGTTAGAACTGCCAGATCCTCTCTCAGACCTAGTAAAATTCTGCCAAAATTCCCCATCAAAATCCTGAAAACCACCATGTGATCTTCTTTAAAAGTCCCTCTTTAAACCCTGCTTCTTCAAGGACCTTACAAACTACTCCCATTTGGCATTGAATAAGGAGTGGCTTTTGTTTCATAAGTTACCTGCAATTTGTCATCCACTGCCACTCTTTTTGTCAATTTTGTCCGCCTTTTGGACTCTCTCTACAAATTAGATTGTGAACTCTCCTTGCAGGACTGTCCTCTTCATTTGTGTGCATCGCACAGCTGGGCCCTGATTCTTGACCCGAGGTTCTTAAGTACTAAAGGGATCTAAATAAAGGGGATGATGCGTTCTAGGGATGTTAAATTTTGTGTAACCAGCTCCTCCATTAGTCGATGGAATTTCCATCGACTACTCGATTAGTCGATAAAGAGAGAAACTGCAGAGCTGCGGCAGAATTAGCCCAGGAGCTAATCCCACTGTGGCTTTGCCTTTTAAATGTAGTAACAGCCACCTGGCTCTTATTACATTTAAAAGGCACAAGTGCAGTGGGGGACCACCTTTGCTTTAAAAGCATCTGGGACTGGGCACAAGCTGATTCCTAGCTTGTGCCTGGTCCCCCACTACACGTCTCTGCTTCCCCCCCGCTCGCAGAGCCAGTACTGGGAGGAACCGGCTTTTAAGCCAGCTCCCCCAGCACTGGCTCCTGCTCCCCTTTCCCCCGTAGCAGTTTCTGATAAAAGGCAGCCAGCAAGGGGGTGGGAAGCGACTAGTCGGAGAGTCACTCAGCTACCCAATAAGCATATGCTTATCAGGTAGTTGACTACTCAGTTAGCCTCTTACATTCCTAGTGCTTCCCAATTTACTGTGCGGTATTTGGTATTTTCGTGACATATTTCACTGCATACGTAGGCAAAATCTACTATCTATGACTTTACCTCTTTTCTACTGTTACTAAATCACCATTATAGCTAGACAAGATAAATGAGTTAGTCTCCACTTGCCAGTCCACGTGGCAGGCAACTGAAACAGTCATGTATTTCAATCAAAAATAGCAAATCTGCTTCCATCAGGGATGGGCCAGAGCCCGGTCTGAATTTTGCTAAAGTTTTTGAGGTTGTTTTTAATTGAGTCAATCAGAACATCCAAAAAAGTCTGGATCCAAATATTTGCGTTTGTCTACCCTATTATTAACAGCATTTTAAAAAAATGTCAAATGAGTTCAGCTCTTTGCATCTGCCAACTTCTTTTGCTTTTCCTTCTTCCCGTTACCCCGTCCTCTGCTGTCACTCTGCTGCCCAGACTTCTGCACCATGCTGCACTGTGGAGTTCACTACCATTCTCTGCAGCTAGACTTGCTGTCTCAGTGGTTTATGCTTGTCATCAGGACTGGATTAAGAATTTGAGGCCCTAAGTACTGAAAAGATTATGGTGACCCGCCCCTCCCATATGTAATTCAAAATAAAAACAATACTATACCATAAAATCTCTTTTTTGTGCCCCTGCTTTGCTGGTGCCCTAAGCACGTGCTTAGTCTGCCTATTGGGTAATCCAGCCCTGCTTGTCATCTCTAGCCCCTGAGATGTTATTTTACCCTCCTTTAACATACCTCAGTCTGAACTGTATCTCACGTCCACTCTTTCTTCTGTAATCCAGCCACCAAAGCACTCAAGGTGATGCCTGATTAAGTCATACTCCTTTCATCTCTATATCCAGTTTTCCTGTGACACATTTACTGACCCACAAGGTGTTGTTCTTAATGATGCTCATTTTTGCCCCATGACTGCTTAGCTGGTCATACTGCTGGTTTATTGTTTCCTCTACGTGTCTCCTTTTGAGTGCGTCCATATTGCTGTCTCATCTGCATATAGCAGCTTCTCACCTTTTCTCATTGGGATCTTCATTCTGACATAGTCATCAATATGATAAATTGCCATCTGCCAACTTCTGTCTCTTCATTGTACATTTATGGAGGGCAAGAAGGATAATCTTCAGGGTGAGGCATTGGTCTGGAACTCATGAAATGTGGGTTTAGCTCCCAGCTCTGTGTCAGACTTCCTGCATGTCCTTGAGTTGTCACTTAATCTCTCTGACTCCGGTTCAGCACATGCCTAACTCTAAGCACATGAGCAGCCCCAGTTAAGTCAGTGTGACTTGTTGTATATTTGTATGTGTCTGAGTACCTTGCTGAATCAGAGTATAAATGCCCAATTTGTAAGATGGGGTGATATTGTCTTTCAGAGGTATTGAGGATAAATCCATTAAATATTTGGGGGCTACTCAGATGGGGCCACAGATCACTAGAGTCTTGGCACCAAGTCTCCAGACCACCCTTTTCATTTTATCTCTGCATACAAGCACTAAATCCAGCAATGTGCTTTCTGTTAGAAGGGCTGTTTTACATTTGCTACTCTCTTTTCATCTGCATTGGGGCATTTGTGAAGGTGAACACTAGCTAATGCTGGGAGAACAGGAAAAGCGCGTTCTGCTGAGCTGGCTCAAATAGTTTAAAAAAATGCATTTTATATTATAATGAAATAACGAAGCATCTCTGTTTATCTCCCTGCTCAGCCCTTTCTGCTCATGATGGATTTTTCTTTCCCTCCCTGTTTTATCTAGGTTTCACTGCTTATCAGCTCAGAGTGGAACCAATTACAGAACTCCATTTGGCGGGGTTAGCCTGTCATGCTTTGGTGTTTGCACAATCAGATTGTTTTCCTGAAATCTGGTTGGCTGACGTGATTACTATTTAACACAGAAGATCTTCCTCTCAACTGCATATGTTTGTTTTATAGTCCCCTGCCGCCTCAGCCACAGGCCCCTGAGACTCCCTGGGCAGATGAGGAGAATGCTGTTTATCATCTGACGGATGAAGACTTTGACAAGTTTATCAGGGAGCATTCTTCTGTACTAGTGATGTTTCACGCACCATGTGAGTTTGCGTTTTCCGTTCCGTAGTCTGGACCAAATGTCTGTGTATAAATAGAGAATCGTTTCCATCTCTCTCTCTCTCTCACACAATCTGAATGTAAAGATGCAGATATATTTTAATGATTCTCCTAAATGAAGATTGGCTTGACATGTTCATTCAGAACACAGGTGAGGAGCTGGAGATGGTCTGTGGGTTTGGTTTTTTTTTAAAACAGCAATTAAAAGCTTATTGTGCTGAATAGACTGCACAATTGTTATTTTACTAAGTGATCATTTTATATTCAGCTAATTCCATTCATTATCCCACTTCCACTGCAGGCAATGTAGTGGCTTGAGCATGTAATGGAGAGTCAGCTATTTCTGAGTCCGAATTCCATTTCCTCCAGCTTTTTATTTTGCAGCCTTGAGCAAGTCACTGTTGCCTCTCTGCCTCAGTTTCCTCAGCCTGCCAGAATAGAGACAACAGCGGTGGTATACTTCCAAGGAGTGCAGTGACAGTTCTGTTGGTAATGCACTGTAGCATGGCATTTTTTTATAATATTTTGTATGAAATAAATTGAGGCAGGTTGGATTACCCACATTTTCATCCTGAGCAAGGCAAAGGTAGGCTCTTTTCTCAGATCATGTCTTTTTTTGTGTGTGTGCTCCTTTTATGGACTCGTCCAAGAAGAACACTCTAAAGTAACCATGAGAAAATGTTTGGCGCATGTTATAAATTGACTCCTGAGATTGGGAGTGCTTTATGTACACATCTGAGAGTTATCTAGAGGGCTGTGAACAGGCCTTGCCATAATGTCCTGTGCCATGTGTTATTGACATGTTGGAAGTACTGAGGGTCACTCTGTTTTAGAAGAACACTTGGTACACATTTGAAGACCATGCCAATATTTCAGTGAGTGGAAAATGCTGTAGCATGCTTGCTTAGTGGCATTTAGTGTGCAACATGTATAACTCTACTCTTATGCAGGTTGTCCTGGTTACCAGTTTGATTCTGGATGCAATTCAGGATAATGATTTTAATCTATATAGCCCAATATGGTTGTTGCTTTGTCTCTGTTACACACTGTCCTGGCAAACACAGTCAGCTGGGATGTTCTCTCTAATGGACCTAGATTTGAACACCATGGAGGCTCTGGAGTTTGCGTGTTCTCAATTAGCAGTCTTTGCTTGTAGGTTGAAATCTTAGCTCTCTTGGGAGGTTCTTGGCTTTGCAGTTGAAATCCTGGTACTAGCATTGCAATTTTGGCTCTGTTGACTTCAGAGGAACCAGGGCTACCCCCTAGAACTTTTTCCCCAAAAAAGTCCAATTCGTAAGGTCTGTCTTGTTAAGTGTGGGTAACACGGTTGAAAGAACCTGTCGGCTCAATCCTGCAATCATTTTGCTCCTACGAGTAGTCCCACTGATAAAGCATGTGCATGTTTTTTTCAGGATTGGGGCCTAAGCTTTCCAACAGCCTTGAACTCCCTAATTCCCACTGAAATCAATAAAAGTTGAGGCACATGAGTGCTTTGGAAAAATGCCATTAGATTTCTAAATATCTCTGAAAATTTGGCACTTTGTCTCTTTTGAAAAATTGACCATTTCTGAAGTGAGTTTGTGTGTGTTTGGTGTGAGGTCTTTTAACACATTGATCTTGGTCATATAAGATACATGGTTGTTAATATTGTTGTTATTTATTGTTCCATTTGGAACTGGGGCCAGACATTATTGATAGGCATATAGTGTGCAAGCCAAAAAATAGATTCAGCTTGATTATAAATTCTGTAAAGGTTGTTAATGAATCTGGACAGGGCTCTGTCAGTTTGCTAAGACGCCTGCATTTACCACACCTTTTCAAATTGTGTCATATTATAGGAATAGCAAAGCTGTGCAACCCAGGTCGTGGAATGGTTCTGTATGTATAGAAACTACAAGTGTATGTGTAGGATCTATGGTAAATGTTGAGATAAAACTAAAATAATTGCTTGAATTAAATTAACCTACCAGTACTTTGTCTTCCTAACTTGGAGTAAAAGCATGTTTGCTATTAGAAAAAGTTTTTTTAAACAGAAAGTTTATTTTATTTGGAGCATAGAAGACCTGGCATGGCTTATTTATATCCAGAAAATAGGCACCAAAGGTAGATGTGCATACATGCATACTCTAACCTGCAAAGATGTAAAAGATGCTCACAAAAATCTTCTCCAAGCATCAGCAGCACAGGATAAGCATGCAAAGTAATTAACAGACAGCTATCATAAACATTACCTCCACGATTAAAAGATCTTCTCCAGGCACTTCTTAAATTTGCTAATGGAGTCACCTTACAAATATTAGGAGATGAATTACTCTAGTAGAACATGCAGTAAAAGCAAAGGACATCTCATTATTATTTGTTTTAACCTTGGGAAACTTAGAGGATGTGAATGTGTCTTCATTAAATATAGACACAATTTTGTCTCAGAAGAGACAAAAAGGAAAAAAGCAAAGGGACAGGAATTTTGGATATACACTGGGGATATTCTTGTGGTAGAGGCAGAATTAAAGAAGTGATACTTCAACTACAATTTCATGGATGACCAAAGCACTCATAGACCTCATAATAGGAGACCACAGGAAAACACTTTTTTTTTTTTTAAACAGTTGAGATGATTCCATCAGGGGAAATTCTACAGTACAATGGCATTTTGCCAGGGACATATTTGGCCAAGTGTATCTCCTTAGCTGCTAATGATAGTACCTGGGGACCAGCTTGGGTTTTCTTTAATTATGCTCGGTTGCACCTTGTTTCACAAGTAACCCTCCTGGCCTAATTGGGGCCATTGTGGGGCAAAGTGCGACTTAGCCTGAGGAAGGGTATTCGAACAGAGGTGTCTGGCAAGTTCAGCACCTGTGCTACTAGTGCAGTCCACTAGGGATGCTCACATTCATTTTGGCAAATACATTTTTATCTGCTGAAATTTTCAGCGGTTACATGAGGACGCGCAGGTGGGGTGTGTGTGGGGAGCTGGCTTTTAAGCCTGCAGGCTCCAGGGGTGGGACGCTGCAGGCCAGGGTCAGCCCACAGAGCCTCTTTCCCCCTGCCCAGACAGCCTGCTGGCCGCAGGGGGTGGAGGTCCACAGGTGCTTTTGGGGGGGTCCCTCTGGAGCTTGGTCTCTCCAAAAACCTGCAGGGGTGGGGCAGGAGAGGGAGGCTACTGGAAGACCAGATAATTCCTGGAGCCTGGCCAGCTCCTGGAGCATCGCTCCCAAAGAGGCTGCAGGATGCGGGGGTGCTGGAGGCTGGGATAGCCCCTGAGGCACCACCTCCCAGACCAGCTGCAAGGCAGGGGCAGCTGGAGGCCAGGGCTGCTCACCTCCAACAGGCTGCAGGATAGGGGGAAGGGAGGCACTGCCCCCAAGCAAGGACCCTTGGAGCATTGGCAGGATGGAGGAGGGGGAGCAGCAGCAGGGCAGGGGCTGGCCCCAGAGAGTTTTCCTCTCCAGACAGACTGCATACCGGAGGGGGAGGGGGCAACTGGAGGTTTGTTGCCATGGATGACCACTGTAAGCCCCTTCCCCAGCTCCCTGTCCTGAGTCCCCGGCTCTGAGTCTTGCACCTCCCATGACATCTGCACCTCACACCCTTACCCTCCCCGTGCTTTGAGCTCCCCACCCATCTTGAGTCCCCTCCACACCTGCCAACCCTCTTCCCGAAACCACCCACTCCCACCTCTCCTCCTCACCCCTGAATTCTCACGGCAGCCTTCATTTTAGAAAAATACATTTTCCAAAGTGTACAAGCATGTACATTTTTCATTTATTTTCCAAAAAAATACCCCAAACAACCTTTAGTTAAAGACCGGAGCAATGCCGGATACATCTGCTAGTAAGTAAATAAATAGACTCCTCTGGTGAGTTCCTTGTGGACTAAATCTGGCTGCATTTTAGATTCTTCCATCTCAGTGTTGCACTAAAAGGATAAAAACTTGCTTCATTTAACTTCATTAATTTCACTTGCATCTTTTATTGTATTATTTCTTTTTGTTATTCTGGCTCTTTCATGCTTCAGGGTTGAGAATACAAAAATATGCCAGCCCAGAAGCCTTCCTTCTCACAGCAGGGGGTATTGCACTCACAGTTTGTTAGCATGGGCCCACCCATGCTTTGGAACCAAATGGTTCTAACCGGAACTATTCATCTCATCTCTACACCATAATACAAATTGAGGCATCTCTGCAGTTTGTAATAGAGATGGTCTGAAAAGCTTCTGGATCAAGTCTTTCAAGAGTAGGAGCCTAAATTTAGGAACCTACATAAGGGGCCTGATTTTCAGAAACAGCCAGCTGCTCCTATTGACTGCAGGGCTTCTGAAAAATGTGAAAAAATGGTTCCTAATATGGGAGCCAGATTCTGAAAATGTAGCCCATTAGGTCTAGACTTCTGGTAGAATGTTAATGGGCTTAGGAGTGCAAGTCCCAATTAGCTCTTAAATCTCTTAGGCACATTACCCTGCCTCTCTTGTGGCAAATAATTTGGTGAGGCACATGTGAAACAATCCCACAAAAAAAAGAAATAACCACCAAACAAGTATAACTGGGGATCTCATGGGCAATATTTCTCAAAGGAAATCATAAGCTCCCCACATTTTCTCTTGCGCTTAATTCTCCCTCCCCCCTGTATTTCCCTCCAAAGCACAATCTCTATTAAGTCACATACAATATAAGCCTAAGTGAGTCCCCGATAAGTCAGTGGAAATGCTGCTAAAGGGCAGTTAAAGTCTCGGATTGAAATTAAAATCCTTTCCAGAATGGATTTCAAAAGTGCCTGTGTCTCATGCATAGGGGATACTTTTCATTACATTCGCTTAACCCAGATGACATTGGTAACATTTAAAATAATGCCACCATTCCCTTTACATGCTGTACAAATGACATCCTGAGCTCTCCTCACCTGTGGTGTATTAAGCAAGCACTGTCAGCAGCAAGTCTCAGTTGCTAGGGCAGTGAAAGGTGTTACCCTCTGATGGTTGTTCGGTGGTTTAGTCAGGGGCTTTAGGTTGATTCCCTTCCCACAGTATGTCAGCTCTGATGAAGTCAAAGTCAATAGTGCCTTTCTCATGTCAGAACTGGTGGAGGTGAGAGGAGAATTGAACCAGCTCTTTTTAGGTTTAAACAAGTAAAAAAAAAAAAAAATTACTGCAACCACCTTCTCCACATCTCTAAGCCTGACCTCACGTCAATCCTACTTCTGAGCAGATCTCTTCCCAGGGCTGACTCGGGCATAACCTGTTGCACGCCATGATTTGAAAAATTATTTTTGTTGCTGTTTCTGTGCCTAAGGAGCCATGCTCTCCTTGCCACCCTGGTGAGCAGATATGGAGTACTCTTTGTATCCCCTTGACGTCAGGATTCGTAGAGACGTGGCTGGTGATGCACATCGTCTCAGTTTAGTCATAAACAGATGGGCTGGTGAGAACACGTCTCAAGCTGGTAAAAATGTTTCCAGTTTTGGAATGTCATTGAGATTTTAATGAAATTCCCTTTCCTCCTCATTAGAAACACTTTCCTGGTGTGTTGTTCCCTTTATTCCCCTCCATCTATCTCTATAAACTACATGGAGATTTTTCAAGTAGGTGATTTAGCCACACAGTCCTCCTTGCTTGTAGTGGGAGCAGTGTTAAAATCCCTCAATTGGCTCTGAAAAATCTCAGACCATGTTTTTCTTGATAAGCAAAGCCCAAAATGTTTTGAGATGACCTGTGAACCCGTACTCCCAGTTAACCCAATTTGAGCAAGGGGCTCCAAATCCTAAACGCAGAGGAGTCCAGTTCTCTTCTGCTGATTCCAGCAGAGTTGCTTCTGATTCTCGCTGCTGTGAGTAAAGACCTGGGAAAAAAGATTTCACTTTTTATTTTGTTAAACAAAAACCCAATCCCCCAAACCGATTTTAGAACGATAAATGAGTTAATAAATCCTCCTTCTGGTTCTCATGGGCACATGCTCTGGAGACTCCTTACCAAACAACTACTGTGGCAGTTAGTGCTAATTGGATCCTTTCTGGCAGTTTCAGAAGAGGGGCCAAGGGTTAAAGAGGCTGGATTTACTATGTAGCTTTAAAAGTGGTCCTTATAGCAGAGGTTGAAGCTCACTGGCAATGCAGTGGACAGGCCTTTGAAAGTACAGACTCATCCCATTCATTTTTTTAGGATGCTCTGTGATCTCATCAAGACAAGCAGCACCGGAGCAAACTGTTTTGTTCTAAATTAATGCAGCTTGTGCGCAGTTGAAGGAGAAAATGGATTTTTTGTTTCAGATATTTTGTTAAGCTCTGGATGAAGAGATGGTCAAATCTCCTTGACTACTTGAGATTTGATGTGTCTGTGCACTTGGGAACTTACTTGGAAGGTCCTTCAAAGAGCATGCCCACAAAGGTCCCAGACAGTGGCTAAGTACCAAACTTCCACGCAACAGTTGTCACCAGCATTAAATTCACTAAGGGCAAAATTGATAACACTTGGGAGACTGTTCTGAACTGTATACATAACCTGTGATAGGACACTATTGTCTTTTGTCCCTTCTAGTGGCTGGTCTGCATAAATAATTGAGTTCACTGCTACGTCCAGCTAGGAGGATGAATCCTTTAGCTCCGGTGGTAAAGTCTAGTATGTTTTTTAGTGGTGAAGGGTTTGAGTTCAAATCTTACTGTTGAGTCAAGATCAGTTATAATAAATTGCTGCCCTGATACACAGTTCAAGTACTTTTTGCAGGATAGGATGAGGAATTTTTAACTTTTTATTTGTATTCCCTGTTTTCTGCCATTCATAGATTTCAGAAACTTTCCAGGCTTGGACTGTGCCTGAGTGTAGGGGTTGGGGATAGATAAGCCCTTAAGTGAGATAAGAATGGGCAAAGGTTCAATTTCTTCATTATAAAATGTGTGTGTATAAAAATATAAATTTATTTATTCCCATGCCTTGAAACAGCAAGAACTTGAAACTGAAATTTGGCAGAGAATAATCCTCATTCAGAGAAGGTCCCTTTCCAGTTTCCTGGTAAAATTCAGTCTTTGAAAATTGGATTCCAAACATTATCTATATCTTTATCTATATACCAACCTAGTACATTAGCTGCAAAGTAAAATAATACGTTGGTCGTGAATGAGGTAGGCTTCACAACAGTCTGCCTTGTCTACATGGCATTCTCATGTACACTTGCCAAGGGTACATATTTGCCCTCCGACTGGAAAGGTGTGTGGTGTGATGCACACTTTAGAAAGTATTCACTGAGGAATAGAGCCACTTCCCGTTCAAGTTAACGAAAAGGTTCCCATTGACTTCATGGAGAACTGAATGAAGACTTGAATGAAGTAGGGCTCCTTGAGAGCATCATCTTATTGACTGATGACATCACCTTATTGATAGATACTGTCCATCTCCTACCTGGTACTGTGTGAATCTGGTGGGGATAAAAACTGCAGATCCCCAAGGGCTCCGGAAAGGGGATGGATGGATTCTGTATTTAGTTCAAAAGGGGGAAAAGGGAAGAAAAAGGGGGGAAAAAAAGAACTTCTATACATAAAACTTTGTTTAAAGAACATCATAAGAATGGCCATATAGATACGATCAATGGTCCGTCTAGCCCAGGATCCAATCTCACCAGTAGCCAGGGCCGGAAACTTCAGAGGGAATATAGAGAACAGCAATTTATCAAATGATCCATCCCCTGTCATCCAGTTTCGCCTTCTAGCAGGCAGAGGTTTAGGATGCCCAGAGTATGGGATTGCGTCCCTAATCATCTTGGCTAATAGGCAGAGAGAGACCTTCTCTCCCTGTGCTAATGATTTTTAAACTAAGTTACACTTTTGGCCTTCACAACATCCTCCGGCAAGAAGTTCCGCAGGTTGACTCTGCACTGCATGAAGAAGTACTTGCTTCTGTTTGTTTTAAAACCTGCTGCCTATTAATTTCATTAGGTGACACACTCTCCTGCCCCCATTTCTTGTGTCCTGCAAAAGGGCAAATAATACTTCTCCTCATCCAGTCAGGGTTTTTTAGAGCTCTGTTATAGCCCCCCTTAGTCCTCTCTTGTCCAAGATTAACTGTCCCAGTCTTTTAATCCCTCCTCATATGGAAAGCTACTCCATTGCCCTAATCATTTGTGTTACCCTTCTCTATACTTTTTCCAGTTCTAATTTCTTTTTTTTTTTAATAGATGGGGCAATCAGAACTGCATGCAACACTCAAGTTGTGGGCATACCAATTTATACAATGACATGATAGTCTCTGTTGTCTTATCTGTGCCTTGCCAAATGGTTTATAACATTGTTAGCTTTTTGACTGCCACTGCACATTGAGCAGATGTTGTCAGAGAACTGTTCATAGTGACTCCAACGTCTTTCTTGAGTGATAACAGCTAGTTTAGACCTCACCATTTTGTATGTGTAGTTTGGATTGTGTTTTCCGGTGTGCCTTTCTTTGTACTTATCAGCATTGTATTCCATCTGCTATATTCTTACCCAATCATCTAGTTTTGTGAGCTCTTTTTGTAATTCTTCAGCTTTGGATTTCACTATCTTGAGTAATTTTGAATCCTCTGCAAACTTAGTGACCTCTCTCTTTACTCTGTTTTCTGACTCATTTATGAACACGTTGAACAGCATTAGTCCTGATATAGATTCTTGGCAGATCCTGCTGTTTATCTTCGTCCACGTGAAAACTGACTGTTTACTCCTACTCTTCCTTTCCTGTCTGTTAACCATTTGCTGATCCCTGTGAGGACCTTCCCTTTTATTCCATGGTTGCTTAGCTTGCTTACGAGCCTTCGGTGTGGAACCTTGCCAAAGACTGTTTCAAAGACCAGCTACCTTATATAGACTAAATCACTGTTTAACCCCCTGAAAGAACTCAAATAGATTAGTGAATTATTGATTTCCTTCACAAAAGTCATGTTGATTCATCAACATTGCAACGTGAAATACTCCGAAGTTCAGAAATGACAAAATTACTTGACGTTTGAACCATCATGCAAACACACAAGGATAGTCAGATACTTAGAGCCTAGAAAATATCTGTGAGTGTCTGTTTTTGCCAGTGTGGATGCAGATATGTATGGCTCATTTTTGTGGGCACAGATGCTGTCATCGAGTTGTGGAAAGTCACTGGACCCTGCACCCCATCTGCAGCCAGATATGTGACTCAGCCAGGAAGTAGAACAGAAGGCTCATTAGTTCACAGGGATACAGTGTAGAACAGACTTGAAGCACAGAAACCAGGAGCAGACAGTACAATCCATCTTGGGGAGGGGGGCACAGCCTGGGCCTCCTCCCCCGATTTCTAAGCCAGCGGAGCCTAACTTACACATTCAGCAACCGATCCAGCCCTGCAAGTAGACTCCCTCCCTTCGCCTTCCAGGCTCATGTTACAGTGAGCCTGAGCCATTGTGAACACACTGGCCTGGGCAGCCTCCCTCAGTGAGTCACATCCAGAATTCCCAGTCCCATCTAGATAGTGGTGCAGGGCCCAGGGAAGCTGAGGTGCACACCCAGGGTTACCACTAGGGTGAGAGTGTAGTCGATTAACTGATAAGCAAAAGCTTATGAGTTAATGCAACAGACTACATGAATTCTCCCCTCCCCCAGACCAGTAAATTTTCTAGCAGGCTGGCTAGCAGCCTGGCTCAGTCCTAGCTCACGCCGGGTCCGGGACCTACGCCCCGCTGTGGCTCTGCATTTAAAGTGCATTAGGAGCTGGGTGGGAGACAGCCCAGCTCAGTTCCGGTTTGCACCAGGTCTGGGAGCTCAGATCTCCTCCTCCCCTTCGACAGGGGCTGCTGCCACCCCACACTGCTGCCTCTTTATTAGAGGCAGAAGCACAGGACGACAAGCGGCCAGTCTGCAAGAGGAGTTGGTTTTTAAACTGGTTCCCCTTGTGGACTAGCTCCCGCCTGGCACCCCATGCTGCTGCCAGCCCCGCCCCCCAGGGACTACAGAATAGTCAACTAACCGATAAGAATTCATGAGGTTATTCTACTGTTCAGTTAATTGATATTTAACATCCTTAGTTACCACAGGACAGTAGAAATCACATGCAACATAAAGCGAACAGAGTGAATACAATCCTGACTTTGTTGCAACACACAACAGAACAAAGCAAATATGATCCCCACTTTGTCACAGATGCAGATACAACATTTTGTATTGATTCAGGGCTCTACAGATGCTACTGTGAGGAGTTCTGGTATAAGAAATTTGGTTTCTAGATGAAAGGAAGGTGAACATTTTAGTTTAGCCATTTCTTGACTTTTGAATGCCTAACTACGTAATCATAATGTCTACAAAAATATTTCTTTTTCTGGGATAAATACTAAAACTTTCCCTCTGGAAAATAATTCAGTGTGTCAGCTATCATCTAATTTTTTTCAGCTGAATTTTAAACCCATGAAAGAGGCACTATTGTACAGAAGAAGTTCTTTGATTCTACTGCTATTCTGTAAATGTTCAGCTTATCCTGCTCTCAGTAAAACCAACTGAGATTTCTACCACTGATTTCAGTATGATCAGCATAGGGCCCCTTACAAAATCTAGATCAGGGATCAGCAACCTTTTCAAATCAGAGCCAAACTACGTCAAAATTCAGAACAAGTGGTCAACAAAGAGCCATATAAGAATGTTCCTTTGCATTACTGAAAATGTACAACGTAATATTATTGATAACTGACATGATTAATAGTAGCATAAATGAAACATTATACTCTCAGACGTTATTTAATGGGACTTCAGCTGCTGCATCTTTTCACACATTTCTTTTGAAGTTTACATCATAACTGGTCAAATCCAACTTCATTCATGCGATGAGGCTGTCTTCTGTCAATCTTATGGCAGGGGGCTGGTGACGTGGGGTGCAGGAGACTGGGTTGAGGTGTACGAGGGGCTCAGGACAGGACATTAGGTGTATGATGGATTCAGGGCACAAGGTTGGGGTGTGTGGAGGTGCCAGGAGTGTTGTGGCAGGGGACTGGGGATGTGGAAGTGTGAGGGGGCTCAGGGCAGGGGGTTCAGGTGTATGATGGGCTCAGGGTTGGAATGGGGGAGGGGTGCAGGAGTGTTATGACGCTGCAGACAGATAGGGGCTGGGTCCCAATTCTGGGCTTGTTGGCCAGGCTTCATTTTTCAATAAAGTAAAATATTATGTCCAACACAAAAGGTTTCAACATTGTTTTGATTTAAGGCAGGAGTGGGGAAGCTGGCTGCCTGGCCAGGGAGTCGGGGAAATCTGGGCAGGGAGGAAGGAAGGGGGGGATTCTGGACGGGGGACAAGGGGGAAGGGTAGGGGGGATTCTAGCTGGGGGCAGAGAATGTCTGGCCAGGAGGCTGTGGTCAGGGGATTTTGGTCAAGGGGTAGGGGGTGTCTGACCAGGGAGAGAGGGGGGATTCTGGCCAGAATGGTAAGGGGAGATTTTGTCTGGGAGGGGGGGGGAATTGACAAGAGGGGGTGTCTGGCCAGGGGGCTGGGGTTAGGGAGGATTTTGGCCAGGGGACTGGGGCCAGGGGGGATTCTGTCCAGGGGGGTAGGAGAGGATTCTGCCCAGGTGGGGTTGAGAGCAGGGGGATGTCTGTCCGGGGGCACAGGGCAGAGGGTTTCTGCATGGGGGGGTTGTGAGGGTGTGGAGGTCTGGACATGAGAGAGTGGGGGGTACCCCCTTCCTGCTGCTCCCATTCCATGGAAGCCTCCAGGGGTGTGTTTCCCAGAGGGATGAGAAAGGGCAGTATGCTTGGAGCCAGTTTGGCTGCGTATTTCCCGCATGCGGACAGGGTTTCCAGGTGTCTGGTATTGACCCGTACAGTCTGGTATTTTCACCACCTGTCCGGCGGTAAAATTCAGAAAATACTGGACACCTAAAATGTCTGGTATTTTCTGGGTTTTTTCCCCTGCCAGGAGGCAAAAATACTGGACACCTATCAACCCTACACAGACTCAGCAACTGGGCCCAGCTCCTGCCCCCGAACATCCTGCTTTCCAGGTTCCTCAGGGAAGCTGCCTTCCGGCTCGACCAAGAAAACAAGATGGCCGCAGGCAAAAAGCCTAAAGACCTGAAGGAAGGGGAAGCAATGCCTTCCCTGGGTCTTAGTGCTCAACCATTCCCCTCTTCCTATCCTAATTCTGACTGCATGCACTTAAAAGGGACATGCTGTTTTTTATTTTATTTTATTTTATTTATTTTTTGCTTAATAACTCTCGGGGTCCCTTTTTTTTCTCTCAACAACTTTGGTCTCCCCCTTTTTTTCCACTCAACAGAATTTTTTCCCCAGTGTGTGTGTTTTGTTTTGTTTTTTGTTTTTTGTTTTTTTGGAGGGGGTGTGTGTTCGGTATTTTTGATTAAGCCATCTGGCAACCCTACGTGCGGAGGGAAGGAAAAGAGCAGCACACTGAGATGTTTGCTCCTCTTGTTCCCTGAATGCCGGATTGAATTCAGCATGGACCCTAAGGGCTTCCACCCACCTAGGAAGCTGGCATTGGCACTCCAGTCTTGCGGGGGGAAGGGTTGTAAGGTTGTAGTGCCAACATGGGCTCCCTGCTGTGGGAGATCAAAGGGGGCTGAGTTGGGGCTCCAAAAGAGCCATATTTGGCTCCCTAGAGAGACATATGTTGCCAACCCCTGATCTAGATAGTACCTGAGCAAAATGTTTCAAAGGGGGGTTATTTACAGCTATAAAGTGCTTGATATTGCAGGAATTTTTAAAATGAACAACAAAAGAAATCCAAGGAAACATAATCCATAGTAGACAATCCACTATCATATCTATCAAACTAATTACTGCACCAACTTTCAGTACAGCAGTTTTTCACGTGCATTAGAACAGCGTCCCTGAAAATGCAGTAATAGCATTAACCTGTAAAATGAAAATCCAGCTATTGATTTTTTTTTCTGAGCTCTTGAAAAATGTTGGGGGGATTGTGATTAAAAAAGTCAGTGCGAGTTTATAGCAATAGATCATGCAAAATAAAAGTGAGAACATTGTAAAAATCCTTGCTACTAAGTTATGCATTAAACCATGGATAGCTAAAAGTCAAAGACAGAGTTCATGGTCTCTCTTCTCTTGTAGACCCATAAGGGATCTATATTGAGTGTTCCCATGGCTCACTGGTATGACTAGAGCAGTGTTTCCCAACAAGGGTTCCGCGGAAACCTGGGGTTCCGCAGACCGTCATCAGATCAGAGAAATCGTAAAATAAATGAATAGAATTATTTTTCTTTCAGTGTAAGCTGACATATATATAGAACAGCTCTTTGCAAATATATTTTCTTGACAATAATTTAGCAGTAGTTGAATTGCGCTCCCTGCTGTCAAATTTTTCTGGCCAAGCAAACGTTTTCATAGGTAGGGGTTCCGTGGGATATGAAAAATTATTTTAGGGGTTCCTCCAGGGGAAAAAGGTTGGGAATCACTGGATTAGAGGAAGGATTGCTCTCTTGTTAGGGCACTAGTCTGGGAGCTGGGGAGACCCAAATTTAATTTTTGCCCTGCCACAGACTTTCTCTGTGTCCTTGCATTAGTCCCTCAACTGATCTATGTAAAGTGAAGGTAAAAGTTCTTCCCTATTTCCTGGGGGTGGTCAGGATAAATACAGTAAAAAAGATTGCAATTTGCTTAGACACTACAGTCCTGGGGGCCATATCTGTACACATCTAGAATCATATCTGGGTCAGGTGGAGCATGATGGCTGAATAAGGATGACCCCTTTCTTTGCCCAGGTTGCTCAGGTTGTTAAATTACTCGTCAGCTTGGCCTTTCAAGGTGTACCTATTAGAATTCTAATTGCAGTTGCAGGAGGTTTTAGTTCTTATGTTTAGTTCTTATGTTTTCAGTTTATAGTGCTGGATAAACAGCTCTGGAGATTAGTGCCTTCTGTGCAGCAAAAGAATACGCATACCTGTGAAAGAGACAGTGCTGGTTTTTCACCTCACATGGGAGAGACTTCTGTGACAGGGTCCCTGGGGTACAACCTGGAATTGTGGGACCACTGTGCCCCCTTAACTTTCTACCCTGGGTTGTCTCTTATAAAACTGTAGGACAGGGACTAGCAGCAAAACCCCTCCAGGCACTGCAATCTGTGTTCCCTGTAACCTGGGAGCTTGTGTGGCCACTTGGGAGAGATTGAGACTCAGCCCAGCTGGTTAGCAGAGCGCCCACAGCTAGGTTTTTGTTTCTTCTCCCTTGATGCGCATACAAAAATTTATTCCGCTCATGGATGGAACATTGGCTGTGATCATTCAGCCATCAACATATGGAGTCATACATCCAGTTAAATTGCACGAATACTCCCTGCGCCACTCAGGAATCATACAGAAAGAGGCATCAGAAAATCACCCCAACACCCCAGAAACACACCGTTTTACATAGGTCGAGATCCCCCGGAGCCCCCTTGGGCAGTGCAAGGACAGTAATAAATTCACTGTTTTTTGGAAAGGAAGTGGATGTGCACCCTGTAATCTGGGCTGAGATTCCCCAGCCACTTCAACCAAAAACCCGCTGTTTTAGGCAAAACATACTGCAGTTTTTCATCAATTATAAGTAACAGGCATGCAGATCAAAATTGGTTGCCTAAGAAATAAACAGAGAAACACAGTCTGATTTCTAACTTTAACAGACTAAGACTTTGTCTACACTTAAAAATGTAAAGCGCAGCCACGGCAGTGCTTTTAATGGGAAGTGTGGCCACAGCATGAGCACCAGAAGAGAGATCTATGTAAACCACCTCCATGAGGGGAGTTGCTAACAGCACTGTAGCCTGGTTCACACTGGCGCTTTACAGCACTGTAAGTTGTTGCGCTCCAGGAGGGGGTGTGATTTTTTTTTTTAAAAGCCCTGAACCAAAACATTACAGCGCTGTAAAGTGCCAGTGTAAACTTGGCTTAAGCAAAATTTGATTCAAGGAGTCTCTCATCCTCGCCAGCCCCACATTGCGCATGTGCGTGACCCGCATTGCGCATGCGCGCGTTGCAAATGGACGGGGGCGCCTGGCTGAAATCTGCTTGCCACAGGCGAGTAGATTCAATACTTTGTCAAGCCCTGCTCATCCGAACAGACAAGCAGCTCCCAGTTCAGCTGGCGGGTCCTTTCCTGTCTGGAACCAATCTCCCTGGCTCATTTGTCTTTCAGGTATTGAGACTGGGGGGTAGGGAGAGGAGAGAGGCCAATTGATGATGCCATTGTCTGTCTCCTACACATTCTAGAAAGATCCTTGCTGTGATGTGGCTTGCCTGTGTGCTTCCTCTAACAAGCCTATAGGGTAGTGGATTCTTCTTGATGGGCCACTCATGCCTATCTGGTTAGTGATAACTACTCCTTTGTTGCTACTAAGAGGCCAGCTGTGGGTGTCTGCCCACCTAGTTCAGTAACACACATAGCAATACCTCATACCTTTCCATACAGTTAGGCTACGTCTACACTGCAGGCTTCTTGCACAAGAACTGTTTTGCGCAAGAGCGCCCATGGCAGTGTGGTCGCTCTCTTGCGCAAGAAAGCTCTGATGGCCATTTTAGCCATAGGGGTTTCTTGCACAAGAAATCCCTGTTGCCCGTCCACACTGCCTTCTTGCACAAGAGGGCTTATTCCTCATGGGGAGAGGAATAACTCTTGCACAAGAAGCCCTCTGTTCCGATGCCTTATTGTAAATTTACTTGTGCAAGAACGCACGTGCAGTGTAGATTCTCCACATGTTTTTGGGCAAGAATGGCCATTGTTGCGCAAGAAGCCTGCAGTGTAGACGTTGCCCTATAGTATGTACATTCCATCAGGACATTAAGGTCGGACAGATCAAGACTTTTAAAATGATACCGCACAAGGCATGTGTTTTACAAAAATGATCATAATCCTCTAATGTTGGTGAATATTGTGGTTCTAAAGTACTAATTTGAGGTACAGAGTGTCCCCAACTACCTTAAAGGGTTCAGAGCTAATTCATTTTCCTGGGCTGTGGTATGGGGGTGACAGTTGTTATGATGAGCTTATAGGGGTCTGGTTGACTTGCGCGGGGGAGGGGATATGTTGAAACTTACTTGTAGCAGCCTTGGATATTTCAGGCCTGGGAGACTTATGCAGGGAAAGAATCCTGGTTTATATTCATAGCTTTATATTTTGCCTGCTTTTAATGACTGATTAACCCATAAAACCATTTCTTACTGTTAAAGCAGCCATTTGTTTATTTCATTTTGAGCAAATTCCCTCTCTTGCCCAGAATATAGAACCAATTAGCTTGATATATGGTGCAACATTTCCAGGCATAAAGTTCCCCTACAGTGCCTCGGCCACATGGTAAGTGTCTTCCATTGCTTTGACGCTGGAGCCACACTCTGTTTTTTTCTGGGCCTTGCATTGTTTCCTCTACTCTGAATTTAAGAACAATCTCTGGTAAGATTAGACAAATCTAATCAGCAGGTGTTTGTGGGGAAGGAGGTTAGCTTTTTTTGTTGTGTTTTGTGTAAGTGCATTTTTCTCAATATTGTGCAGTTTTTCTGTTCTCTGCAAATAGGGAACTTGGCCTGTAAACCCAAAGTAATCTGGGAGCAGACTGTCAAAGTGGTACCTTCTTCCTCCACATGTCTGCAGCCTGTGTGCTTGAGACACATATTTACTAGTCTTGTTGTCTCAAACTCTGTTACGCATTGCAGAGGCACTGGAGCTATAGAGGAATGGTGTAGATTCTCTTTGGCTTGCCACCATGCCTACTGAATGACTAGTCTACTATCCAATAAGCAAATCTTATCAGATAGTTGATAAGGCTAGTTGACTAGTTGCTTCCCTCTCCTCCCTTTGCTGCCTCTATCAAAAGAGAGGCAGCAAGGGGGTGTGAAGAAGAGGCGATGCTTCAAAGTGGCAATGCCACGTGGAGCCCTGGGATCAGCAGGGGAGTCCTCAGAGGCTTTGCTCCCAGCAGACCAGGGAGACTGGGAGCAAAGCTGCGGAGGACCCAGGTGGCGGGACCGCGGTGCGTCTCGGTCCGCCGCCCGCGTCTTCCTGGTCTGCTGGGGTGGGGGGTGGGGGCGCAGCTAGTACGCCCCCTCCCCCCCAGCAGACTAGGTTTTTCTCCGGACTCCTGGGGCAGAGCAGCTGGGGCGCTGCCGGTTGGTCCCGCCGCGCTGCTCTGGGAGCTACTGGACCAACCCGGCAGCACCCCAGCTGCTCTGCCCCAGGCGTCCTGATTCAGCCGCTGCTGGTCAGTTTCAGGAAGCCCGAGTTGCTTTGCCCCGGGCTTCCTGGAATCAGATGCTGATCAGTTTCAGCAGCAGCTGACTTGGGGATGCTTGGGGTTCTTAAGTTGATTCTGTATGTAAATCGGAACTGGTGGTCAGTTTCAGCAGCGGCTGAATCTGGACGCCAGTTCCGACTTACATACAGGTTCAACTTAAGAACAAACCTACAGTCCCTATCTTGTACGTAACCCGGGGACTGCCTGTATTCGATTAGCTAAATAATTGAAATTTTACATCCCTACTACCTACATTCTTTCTGCTGTAATCCTCTCAGAATTTCCCATTAGTGGTGGGACGGACCAGGTCTATACTTGGATGGGGCCAGCTCCAAGGGACGACTTGGTGTTGATGTTACTCTTTTTTCTGACTTAGTGATGAGCCAGTACCTAAACATGATGTTGGGAGCAGTGTGCAGGGGAAGATGCTGTTTTTCTGGAAGAGATCTCTGACAGGCATTTTGATCCCTGGTGGTTAGTAAGTGTCCGACGGCACTTTTCCTAATAGCGTGGATGCGGGGGTGTGAATGCAGATGGAGTTCCCACTCTGTTCTGAATCTGAACGGAAAATACACAGCCCACATAAAATCCAAACTTAGCCCCTTGCTGGAATGAGCCTTTGTTGGGAACAACATAAATCCAACATCAACATCACTCTAATTCAGTGGTGGGCAGTGTGCGGCCCATTGGGGTTCTATGTATGGCCCATGTTTATCGTTGCTGACGTGCAAGGCTGCTAGATTCCTTTGGTTTCCATCCACATAGTTTTTTTTCCTACGGGTATTACTAAAGTGACACGCACATTGAGCAAGGGCAGGTGACATGAGGTGCGTGCTGATTGTATGCAACAGTGACTGAGAGCCGTGCGCTCCCGTGGCATCCAGTCAAAGCGCTGCTTCAATTCAGTCAGCGCACCCTGTAAATTCTATGTCCACAAGCGCGGTTAGCAAATCCAATCTAGCCCAGGAGATCATCTTGGTTACGACAATCTTCCCGCCCACTGAGATGGAGGCAAAGATCCTACAGAGGAAGCCCTAAAGAAAACCAAGCTTGGAGAGAAATGAGAGCAGTGATGGGCAACCTAAGCTAGCTGTAGGGTAGGGGTAGCCAATAATTTTTAATGGGATGGGCCACTCTAAGGTTTTGGCAAGTGGTCAAGGGCTGCACATCTATGGAGGGGTGTGGAGTCTTGATTGGAGGTTGGGTGCAGAAGGGAGCTTGGGGTAGGGGAGTGAGGGCTCTGAGAGGGAATTTGGGTAAAGGAGGGGGCTGTAATTTGTGTCAGGGACTTGGGGTGCACAGTCCAGGAGGGGGAAGGGTTCAGGAGAGGATTCTGGCCTGGGAGAGGGGGTCTGGGAGGGAGTTGTGACCTGGATGAAGGAGGTGCAGAGGGTTTGAGTGGTGACCTGGAGCAGGAGAATGGGGTGCAGGGTCTGGGAGGGGGTATGGGTGCAGAAAAGGAGTCTGGCCTGTAGGAGGGTTTGCAGGGTCAGGGAAGGAGTTGTGACCTGGGAAAAGGGCAAAGAGGTACAGAGGGTTTGGGTAGTGGCCTAGAGCAGATAGTCAGCAGCAGGGGGTGGGGAGTGTGTGTCAGAGGCAGGCTGTGGGTGGGAGGTGCTTACCTAGGCAGCTCCCAGCCAGCAGCCCTGCAGAAACCTAAGGCAGACTGTCTGCTGCAGGCTGCTCGCTGCTCCACATGGCTCCACTCCAGGCATTGGTGGGGAAAAGGCTTTCCACACTGCCCCTACCCCCAGCAAAATTTCCAAGCTCCTATTGGCCAGAAAATGACCAATGGGAGTTGAGAGATTTTACTGTAGGGTGGAGACAGTGTGCAAAGACACCCTCCCAACCATCCAGAGTGGAGAGCAGCTCACTTTTTAAAAAGCATGAGCTGCTCTCTACTTGAGGGTTCCAGTGAGGTGGCTGTGGGCCAGATCTGGTGGCTTGTTGGGCTGGATCCAGCTCGCTGTCAGGCTCTTGCCCACCTCTGCCTTAGAAGAATGCAGAGATGGCACATTGTAATCTCTATTGATCAATGCTAATGTTACTTGAATAGCTTGTCAATAGAAGGAATTTAATAACAATTATTTAGAAACTGTATTCACAATTTAATTTGTGTCTAACATTCTGCAAATCAGAAATTGCTTGTTGTCAATTAGCTGGAGGTTGGTGGTGATCTTTATCTCTTGCCTGTCATGTACCTGCCTTCTCTTGACAGCCTCAGACAATGCTGGGTTGAAATGAGAGGCTGTGACCAAAATGATAATATTTATAGAGCTGTAAGCTAAGAGAAATAAACTGTAAATAAGTGACCTGGAGAAGCAGTGATATTTATATTCTGGGGCAGCAATAAGGCTCCCTTTGCAGTAGCTTGGTCACTGAATAATGATTGGTTTGTTGCATGTCTTCTAAAGGCAGAACCATGAGTTTTTAGGGGTAGAAATAGATACATTTTTAGCAGTGGTTTTGAAAACAATTTTTGCGATACAGACTGTATTTTTGGTGTCATTTTTAATGTACCAAGTGTCACATGGAATAAGTAAGAATGCTGTTTATTTGGGGGAAGGGGGAGGAGTTCTTCTTAGTTAATGCTCTGCCCTGTCATGTAAAAGGCCTAGATTCAATTTAGGGATGTGAACGATTAGGGATGTGCCGAGGTAGGCTTATCGGTTAATTTAGTTGACTACTTTCATCCCCCCCTTGCTGCCTCAGAATCAGAGGCAGCAAGGCCAGGGGGAAGCAGGAACCGGTGCTGGGGGGAGCGGTCTTAAAAGCCGGTTCCCTGCAGCACCAGCTCCACAGTGCCGCCTCCTCCAACTCCCTTGGTCTGCTGCCTCTATCAGAGGTAGAAGCGTGGGCGGGAGAGGGGAGGCTCAGAAGAGGCTGCCACAAAGCAGCCTCTGCCCATGGCGAGTCCAGGCCTGCAGCAAGCAGAGGCCCCTTCTGGCGGTAGTCCCAGGCTCGCTGCAGGCAGAGGCTGCTCTGCATTCCGCGGAACCTTGTGGACAGGTGCTGCTGCCAGAGCAGCCTTTGTCCATGGCAAGCTCCCCCGAGTGGCCTCTATCTGTGGGGAGCTCGGCCCCTCCGTGAACTGTGGCTGCTGCCATCCTGCACTGCTTCCTCTGTATCAGGCAGGAAGTCGGCAAAGAGAACTGATTTTTAAACTGGCTTCGCTCATGGGCTGGCTCCCACCTGGCACCCCACGCTGCTGCCTCTGATAGGGAGAGAGTGGGCTACCCGGTAGTGGGGCTGGAGTGCATTGGTCCCGCAACCAGGGACTATAGAATAGTTGACTAACCTCTAAGAAGTCACACGGTTAGTCAACTATTCAGTTAACCGATAGCTAACATCACTAATTCAATTCTATGTATGGAAGAGGATGAGAGTATAGCACTGGGCATAGTCTCACATTGATTGATGAAGTTGGTTTAAGATCTGCCGTGTGGGAACAAATTGTCCTGTAAAGCATAGCATGTTCCCTACTGGGCTTTTGATCTTTGTGGTGTTATCATTAGCTGAAGGCTAAAATGCAGGTAGCTCCGACCTTTGCAGGTTCAAAGCATTTTACTCCACTTGGCAAGAAGTCTGATCATGGCAGCAGTTGTTGTTGTGACATATGAACGTTGCAATCGCTGTAGTGCAACCATGATTCATTTTTTATTTTAAAGGTGAGTTTGTTTTATCAGATAACCTGCAGTTAATAATTGTGATTTAGGCCATGTCTTCACTTGTCATGCTGGAGAGTGATCTTCTGGAGTTCAGTTTAGTGGGTCTACTTAAAACCAGCTAAATCAAATGCTGAGGGTGGCTCCGGACAGCGTTAGTACTCCTTGCAGTTGCTAGGTGTAAGGGAAGCCAACAGGAGCATTTGCTCCCCTTGGCCTCCCTTTGTGAAGGAGGTGCCAAGTTTGTCTTAAGGTAAGCTGACTGCAGCTATGTATTTTATGTAGCTGGAGTTGCATACCTTCACCCAACCTTCCCGGTCTAATGTAGACCTAGCCTTAGAGTTTGCATTATAGATCAGATGAACTAGGTGGCAGAATAGATAGTTTAATTGCATAGAATTATAATTCTCCTTTGCAGTGTGATGTTTGAATCATTCTGCTATCCCTTTTTATCTACTTGCTAACCACTGCTATTTTGTGGGGTTGAAGAGCATTCTAGAGATCCAGGTAAAAGTGTAGGTTGGGATTTTCAAAAGTATCAGTGCCACTGAGAGCCAACAGGACTTAAGTGATGTGGGAGTGTTAGTATTTTTGAAAATCTCCTTCCAAGTCCTCAGATACTTACAGTTTTTGTCAGAGCAAACAGAGTCTCGTTCCGTGCTGCGTGGCCCCAGTTTTACTGGGGTGAGCTACAGTGGTGTAAAACTGCAGTCCCATGGCAGTGAACCAGGTTGTGTGTCTCTTAAGCCTTGTCCAGAGTACTGTGGGCTATTGACTTCAGTTGTGCAAGTTAGCTACATGAATAATGTAGATGAAGTCGACATACTTAGGTCTGTTTGCTGCAGTATCTTCAGTGCAGTAAGTCAACAGCTCATGCTCTCCTGTTGACTCCGCTTACTCTTCTTGTTTTGGTGGAGTAACAGAGTTGACAGAAGAGCCTTTGGTAGTTGATTGATCATGTCTATAGTAGACTCGATAAATTAACCCCCGTTGGATCAATTGCTACCCAGGGATCTAACCTGTAAAGAAGACATGCCCTTAGCCTCACTGGACCAAATCCTCATCTGGTGTGAATTGACTGAAGGAATTCTGCATTAAAAATTCTGCACACTGTATTTTAGAATACTGCAAAACTTGCATATTTTTTGTCAAAATAACACAATATAATCACACCAATTTCAATTTTTTGGTGATTTAGTTCAAAATACCTGTCAGCAAGTCTGTCTGTAACAGTACAGACCACAAAAAGATTCAGGAAATGTTCTCTTGACTTAAGTTGCATACTAGGCAAATTAATGCAGAACTTGGAGTAATAATTCATTTAAAGTACAGAAATGCATTTCCCATATCCTTCAGAAGCAGTGCAGAGGAGGAGACGGGTAGGAGGGGAGCTGAGGGAAAGGGAAGTAATGGCTGTGAAGGAGCCTGTGAAGAGAGAGGTTGTGTGTGTGTGTGTGTGTGTGTGTGTGTGTGTGTGTGTGTGTGTGTGTGTGTGTGTGTGTGTAAATATGGAATTGTTAGAGAGCTGGAGAGCCTCTCCTATGCAATCTTGCCCTAGCCTCTCTGTCAGTGAGGCAGCATGTCCATGTGCCCCAGTCAATCACTTTCCCTCACCTTGTCCCCATGCGACCCTGCTCCTTCCCATTCCCATGTGGCCCTGCACCTCTCTTCTCCCTAGTGTCCATGCACCCCTATTCACCCACCCCCATCCCGATGTGTCCCTGTACCATCCTGCCCCCAGGTGTCCCCGGATTCCCACTTGGCAATCCATCCCCCCCCCATCCCATCCTTATGTGTTCCTGCCCCCCAGTCAGCCACCTTCCACCTCCAGTTGGTTTGGCACCCCCTCTCCATTCTGTGTCCCTCCCCACTAGCTGTTCTGAACCCCCCGCTCCACATCCCATGCCTCCTTACCCGGCCCAGTGCAGTAAGAGATTCTGCCTCTGCGCTCTATCGGTGGCTGATTGCTGTGGCTGGTGAGCGGCCCCCGGTGGGTGACAGACAGAGCTGCAGCACCTCTTCTGCAGAATGCATTTTTCTTTGGAGGGGGAAAAAAAAACCCAGGACAGATGAATTCTGCACCTGTGTGGGTGGCGCAGAATTCTCCCAGGAGCAACAGGAACAGCTGGCTTGATTTCACTGCATCGACATGGATTTACACTGGTAAAAGATCTGGCCCTTGAGGCCCTTTCTTGATATATTGCTCCCTCCTCCAAATTAATATTATTCCACCCCCTCAGCCCATTGCTTTATATCTGAAAGTGCATTCAACTGCTAGCAATTGAGATGTACCAAGGTACGATCTGCACTGCCCGACAGTGGGCTTTTGGTCTCCTGCTTCTTCCAGTTTACGGCCAATGCCTTAAAAACAGTTAGTAAGGGCTTGCTTTTCATGATGTGACTGGCACCTTGTACTGTACAGGCAGTCCCTGGGTTACGTACAAGATAGGGACTGTAGGTTTGTTCTTAAGTTGAATCTGTATGTAAGTCGGAACTGGCATCCAGATTCAGCCGCTGCTGAAACTGACCAGCGGCTGACTACAGGAAGCCCGAGGCAGAGTTGCTCTGCCCCGGGCTTCCTGGAATCAGCCGCTGATCAGTTTCAACAGGCTGAACCTGGATGCCAGTTCTTACATACAGATTCAACTTAAGAACCTCAGGCGTCCCCAAGTCAGCTGCTGCTGAAACTGATCAGTGGCTGATTCCAGGAAGCACGGGGCAGAGCAACTCTGCCTCGGGCTTCCTGTAATCAGCGCTGGTCAGTTTCAGCAGAGGCTGACTTGGGGACGCCTGGGGCAGAGCAGCTGGGGTGCTGCCGGGTTGGTCCCGTAGCGCCGCAGCTGCTCTACCACAGGCGTCCGGAGAAAAGCCTGGTCTGCTGGGGGGGGGTGCACTAGCTGCGCGCGCTTCCCCCCCAGCAGACCAGGGAGACGCGGGCGGCGGACGAGATGGACCGCTGTCCCGCCGCCCGGGTCCTCCGCGGCTTTGCTCCGCATCTCCCTGGTCTGCTGGTCTCCAGCAGACCAGGAAGACGGGGAGCAAAGCCGCGGAGCATGCGGGCTGCGGGACAGCCGTGGCGCGTCTGGGCTGTCCCGCTGCCCGTGTGCTCCGCGGCTTTGCTCAGCGTCTCCCTGGTCTGCTGGGGAGGGGGGGGAAGCGCCCCCCAGCAGACCAGGGAGATGCGGAGCAGCTTTTCTCGCCCTGGAGGACGCGGGCGGCAGGACTGCGGTGCATCTGGGCGTTCTGTCCTCCGGGGCAAGAAAAACCCCGTTCGTAACTGCGGATCCGACATAAGTCGGTTACGCGTAACTCGGGGATTGCCTGTACTTCAAGGTTTTGTGGCTTTTTTTAAAGTTTCAGTCCCTCTGTCCTTTCAGTATGAAGTGTTAATAATTCACACTTATTTTATGTATCACATTTCACTGCAGTGGCTGAAAGCATTTCACCTCTCTTCAGCCCTGCAGGCTAAGAAAGATGCCCCCTTAACAGGGGGAGGAAGCTGAGGTATAGTGATGTCAAGTCATTTGCCCAAAATCATTCTGCAAATCCTCAGAACCCAGGGCTGGTTTTCCTGCTGCAGGGTGAGAGTAACTGATCTTTACGTCCATCAGAGTTGTTCTTATCCGGTGCTGTGATAAAAAACTAGCGGAACTTAGCACTTAGGGAAATATAAACTGTGCCGAACAGCATAATGTTGTAGTCAGAGGAAAAGTAATGACTTTGAAATTCATTTTCATGGCTTTCTTGAGAATTTAAAGGCAATCTTTGTAAGATTAGTGGATAAGAAATTATAGGAGAGGTGTTTGATTTGCAGTGTTGAGATCAGACTTAATTCAGGCTTTCTTTTTCTCTCCTCTGAGGGAATAGGCATGCAGCAACACAGAATGAAATGGAATGTCCCCATAAAAATGGACAGAGTAACTCTTTATGTAGTAGAAGCTTTAGCTGCTGGGTTCTTGTAGCCTTAGTTGAACTGGAATTAAGGCTGCCAAATTATTTTAAAATGGTAATTAATAGTGAGATTAAAAATACACACAATCACAGTTTTAATCACACTGTTAAACAATAATAGAATACCAATTTAAATTTACTATGGCTATTTTGGATGATTTTCTACATTTTCAAATACAGTAAAACTCCATTGGTCCGGCATCTGATGGTCTGGCACTCCTGATGGTCTGGCACCATCAGGAACCCGGAAGTGCTCCAGGCAGCTGGACCATTGGAGCTACTCTGCCCCCAGCTTCCCCGATTCAGCCGTTGCTGAAATTGACCAGCGGCTGACTCCGGGAAGCCTGAGGACTGCCCCAGCTTCCCGGAGTCAGCCGCTGGTCAATTTCAGCAGCGGCTGAATTGGGGACAGCTGGAGCAGAGCAGCTGGGGTGCTGCCCGGTTGGTCCGGTAGCGCCACCCCTTGGCGCTGCGGGACCAACCCGGCAGCACACCAGCTGCTCTGCCCCAGGCATCCTCGATTCAGCTGCCGCTGAAACTGACCAGCAGTGGCTGAATCGGGGATGCCTGGGGCAGAGACGGACTATTGGAAGGGGGGGCTATGAGGGGTCTGTGGTGGCATCCCCACCACAGCACCCCAGGTCCCTCATAGCCCCCTCTTCCGATAGTCCGGCATATCTGATAATCCGGCACCCCCTGGGTCCTAAAGGTGGCAGATTATCGGAAGTTTACTGTATATTGATTTCATTTACAGCACAGCAGGATACAAAGTGCACACTACTCACTTTATATTATTATTTTTCATTAGAAATACTTGCACTGTTTTAAAAAAAAAAAAAAAAAAAAAAAGGTAAACTAAATAGTATTTTTCAGTTCACCTCATACAAGTACCATAGTGCAATCTCTTTATCATGAACAGGTAACTTCAGAGTCTGCAGGTCCACTCAGTTTTACTTCTTGTTCAGACAGTCTGAAAGTGAGAACGTGTGGATTCTGCTTTCTAACAACAATCCAAAGCCGTGTGTGCTTCATTTTCATCCTCTGAGTACATGACACAAAATTTATAGAAAAATGCGCATAAAACCACAGATCATACAGAAAATTCCCCACCCCTCCTCCCAGTTGTTCAGCCACAAATTTAATTAAGACATATTTTTTTTAACAAGCATCATCAGCGTGGAAGAATGTCTTCTGAAATAGTGTTTAAGATATGAAGGAGCATGCAAATGGTTAGCATAGCATATCTGGCACGTGAATACTTTGCAGTTCTGGCTATACCAGTGCCATGCAAACGCCTGTTGTCACTTTTAGGTGACATTGTAAGTAAGAATTGGGCAGCATTATCTCCCATAAATATAAAAAAGTAGCTTGTCTTAGCGATTGTCTGAACAAGAAGAAGGGTGTCGCGAGAATCATGGGTCCGATAATGAATACCCAAGGGGGGGAAGGACAGAACCAGGTGGACAGTTTTATCAAATAAAAATATTTATTTATGACAGTGGTGAATTTATAGTATTGTATTAATTGCTTGCGCTAACTGGGATTAACAGCCCAGACTGGAATATAGTCTCTCCTTCCATCCTATAGTCACAGAATATCATGGACTCTGTTGCAATTGCCTGTTCCACCCATGATATGAGAGATGTTTCTTGGGATACTTTGGGCTTCTATTTGAACAGTTTTAATGTCATGGTCCTGATTCTCCTCTGACATACACGGGTGTAAATTGGGAATTAACTCTGAAGTCAGTGGAGTTGTACAAGTGTAAAGGGGTATGAATTGCCTGAATTACAAATTACATTTTTGTACTTTCCAAAAAAGATGTTCCTAATCTGCCTTTTCCTACCCTGCCAGGAAAGAACTCAGAGAAATGAGCAAATGCAGAGGAAAAGAGTTGATCTTTGTAGCAATGAGTAGCAACTCATGCTTGTTGATCAGCAGTCTACAAAAAAACGTCTCCGGCCTACCTTCTATCCCACCTTTTATTGGGGATCTAAAAGAAGGAGCAATTGATCAGAGATAGAAATGTAGCCGTGTTAGTCTGGGGTAGGTGAAGCAAAATGCAGGACAATGTAGCACTTTAAAGACTAACAAGATGGTTTATTAGATGATGAGCTTTCGTGGGCCAGACCCACTTCCTCAGATCTGAGGAAGTGGGTCTGGCCCACGAAAGCTCATCATCTAATAAACCATCTTGTTAGTCTTTAAAGTGCTACATTGTCCTGCATTTTGCTTCAATTGATCAGAGACTGCCCATTTCTGGGGTAGCTGAGTAAACAGGTCAAGCAATCAGAGATGTGATTCAACAGCTCTTTATTTATGGGGGGTGGAGTGGGGGCTGGAGGGGGTGGATAACACAAAATGAATGAAGTTCCCTATTCCTATAAGTAGAGATTAAATACTCCAATTAAATAAATCTGTTTGAGTAGATGTCAGTGGGAACTGTCCGTCCCTCCCAGAAAGCTGTTTGTTTGCAGGATTTCTGCAGTGGGAAATAAATCACTGTCTGAGCCTTTTGCATGTTCTTAAAACCATATTCTTAAAAACGGGATGAGCAGTGACTGTGGTGCTGAAACAGAAACTTCTTTAGGCTGTTCCAGATATTTTCTGAATAGAATTTCACCTCTTTGCAAATCACATCTTGTTCCAAGCTCAGCGCTCTTGACCTTCTGACTGCAAAAGCTCTTCTAATAGCTCCCCCAGGACAAGGAGTTTGAGCTTCAAGACCAGCCTGATACTGCCACTCTAATGGCTTTAAAACTTATTTGTTTTGCTTGCATTGAAAATGCCTCATGGTGTCAACTATAGCAGATAGGGCTGTGCTGAATTGTTTCATAGATAAACTTAAAAAACAACAAATGGTCTGGTAGCACTTTATAGACTAACAAAACATGTAGCTGGCATCATGAGCTTTTGTGAGCACAGCCCACTTTTTCAGATGACCGGAGTTTTGAGTTTAGGATGTGCAGACCCAAAATAAATAGGGGAGAAGGGGGAAGGAAAAAAAAGTAAGGGGGCGGGAAACAAGGAGCAGAGGGTATGAAAATATCAAAGAGAAAAACAAGTAGGCAGAACTGATACTCTATAAGCACCTAAATATTGGATAGTTAAAAGAAGCAGGTAAGGCTCATAGGATAGCAATTAGATAGGAAGGGTACTAACACAAGAATCTACACAGACGAAGAGCTGTTGGCACCTCCATTGAAAGTTAGGTTGATAATGTCCCAGCTATGCATTCTCCATTGAGGAGGTTATCAGTGTGAGAATTGAATTTGTGGATGAATTGTAATTCTGAGGCCTCTCTGTGTATTTGTCTTGTAGAATTGGTTTGTGACAAGACTGCCACCTGGAGAACTTTTAAAGAGTGATTAGGTAGTTTGAAACAAAAAACAGGACTATGTAGCACTTTAAAGACTAACAAGATGGTTTATTAGGTGATGAGCTTTCGTGGGCCAGACCCACTTCCTCAGATCAAATAGTGGAAGAATAGGTAGTTTGAAGTGTTCTCCAACAGTTTTCTGTATGTTCCCTTTACATAGATCTGATTTGTGTCCATTGATTCTTTCCCGTAGGGACTGTCCAGTTTGTCCAATATATATATAGCAGTGGGGGATTGCTGGCATTTGATGACATAGAACAAATTACTGGATATGCAGTTAAATATTACACTGAAAAGTAGCGATGTAGACTCTGTGCTGGGCTTTGAACCTAACGTAACCACAATTCTATCTGTCATGTGTGCAGACACAGGTGTCTGGCCAGGTTCTAACATCATGTTCATACTTAGAGCCAGGACTGTTTCGTGTTGACTTGATTCCCTTCAGAATCTCTCCACTGGGCTTCATCTTTATGTGCTTGGTCTCGGTGCACTCCTTGGCAATGGTTTAAGAATAGTCCTGCTGCTGCCTACGCAGCCTAGAAAACGGCTTTTGCTGGAGCCATCTTGAAATGGACATGGGACTCTTTTTTCAAATACAGTCTTCAAAGCCCGGTTTAGACAGGGTCTTTGAGTGGCTATTACAGCAACAAACAAAGGAGAACAACAGAACTGACAGAAACCTAGGGGAAAATAAAGCACTGTATGGATTTGATCACCACCAGGTATCTAAATGAAACACATTGCTTCTGTAGCACAGTGCATCAACTGCCTTCCGAGTTTCTGCCTGTTCACAGCCGTTGATAACAACCAGTTCCAGTGCTTTCAAGTTCTTGCCCCATGACAAATGCTGGGCCAATCCTATTCTGCTTTTCCCTGGCCAGAAGGAACCTACTCTCTGTTTGCCTGTTCTGGGGGGAATGGATGGAGTTACATGAGTGCAATGAAGTGGACCATTCTGCAGGGTCATACGTATGACTCCTACGGATGCTTAGGGCTGAGTTTTCATGTCCTGGTTTGGTGCTTACCCTAGCTCTGAAGATCTCGGCCTGCATGGAGGGCTTTGGAAGGGCTTGTAGAGGAAGAAAGCAGCTTCAGACAAATTGCTTAGGTGTACACGAGTCTGTTTGATCACCTGAACGTGATGTGCCTTTTTACCATGTTACAATAGAGATTCTTAGGTAAGGCTTTTCATCCAGAGATCTGAATGGCTTTGTGTTCTGCGTTCATACAACAGAACGGAGTCCGGGTTCATGCTTAGGGCTCCTAGGGTCTACAAGTAATAAATAGTAACTTCACCTGTGTGAAGTTATTTCAGTTTTATCTCCATTTACAGGCCATCCCTCCATTAAGAATACATGTGTTGGTGTAATTACATGGAACTGATGAAGCAGGTGCAAATCCCTAATGTATAAAGCGGGACTTGTATCACAGCAGTGTAATCTGCATTAAATTGTTGACTTAAGATGCACCAGTAAAAGCTTAACTTTAAGATGGTGAAGTCACATGGTTGCATGATTCCTCTAAATGGATAGGAATTTGGAAACTGAGGCAAGACAGGTTGAGTGACTTGACTAAGACCACATGGCATGTCAGTGGCTTGGCAGAGGCTTTGTATCCTGTACTTCTGATCCAGTTCCAGAATCTTGCAGCATGTGTGCATTGCATTTTTTTAAACAATCTAAATTCTAGTGACCATTTGGTAATTATCCTGAATGTTGTTAAAGCTTTACAAATGAAACTTATTCTGAATTTGAGTAAATCTCCGCCACATAGTTCTGGACATCGGCAGAGGCTGGATAGATCAATGACTAACAATGATTCTTGGATTTGGAGCTTCACTAAAACAAACTGCCAATATCATTGCATAATACAGAGTTTAATTCGGGTTTTCTCTGGCAGGGTGTGGGCACTGTAAGAAGATGAAGCCAGAGTACGAGGAGGCCGCAGAGATGCTTCATGTAGCCAGTGATGTAAGCTCATTTCCTTTATTTCCCTCTTTTCAAAAAATCCATGATAAATACTAGTAGTAATAAAAATGACTTTTCCATCCCTCCCTGCAACAGTTTTAGCTGTTCTCATCCTCCCACAGGGCCCTTTGAGATGTGCTTCCAAAGTACAGTCTCATCGGGAATGCATGAGCCTTGCCAAAGCGTTAGCAAGAACATTCTGTCTTGAGCGAAAACAGAATTGCCAAGTGATTATATATTCTGCCGTAGGGCCTTATTTATATGCAATACGATCAAACCCAAATATAATGCGGAAATGTTTATTTCCCCATTAATTAAAGGCCTTGTGTTAAAGGAAAATTAAGAAAACAGAGGGGGATGGGGTTTCATTTATGGTGTAGAGGCAAAAGCTTAAAGGTCTTGTGTCCCCTCTTGCATACATTGATTTTACACTGGCATCACGCCACTGTACATCAGTGTAACTGAAGGGAGACTCTTAGACCCAGCCATGATGCTGATTCTCGTTGTACAGGAATGGTCATTGTAGCTCAGACACTGCATGACCAGGAGACACAGGTCTTGTCTCCCAGTGCAGTAGGTCCTTTTTTGATACAGCCCCTTCCAAGAAGTCCGTCCCAAAGAAAGGAGCGTCAGCGAAGGAGCCATCTGAACGACGAGTAGTTATTTGGCACAAGGGCGGATTGGAGTTGCCGGAGCAGACCTGAGGGGAGAAGGCACAACGATGAGAACGGGAGGAGGACTTGAAAGGGAGATTCAGGAGCTCTTTGGGGGGATGTTGGAGGAAGTGGGGGGAATAGATGTAGGATAGAATGATGCAGCCGCTTAACAATGAGATGGCGGCTTGAAGTTGATACACAATGGCTACGGCTACACTGGCCCCTTTTCCGAAAGGGGCATGCTAATTTTACAGGTCGTAATAGGGAAATCCGCGGGGGATTTAAATATCCCCCGCGGCATTTAAATAAAAATGTCTGCCGCTTTTTTCCGGCTTTTAGAAAAGCCGGAAAAGAGCGTCTACACTGGCCCCGATCCTCCGGAAAAAAGCCCTTTTCCGGAGGATCTCTTATTCCTACTTTGAAGTAGGAATAAGTAGGAATAAGAGATCCTCCGGAAAAGGGCTTTTTTCCGGAGGATCGGGGCCAGTGTAGACGCTCTTTTCCGGCTTTTCTAAAAGCCGGAAAAAAGCGGCGGACATTTTTATTTAAATGCCGCGGGGGATATTTAAATCCCCCGCGGATTTCCCTATTACGACCTGTAAAATTAGCACGCCCCTTTCGGAAAAGGGGCCAGTGTAGCCGTAGCCAATGTGAAAAGAAGCCGGAGCAGGGCTTCAGTGAGGGGACTGGCATGGTCAGAGTGGTTATTTTATCAGCAACACTCGCTACTGATTGGCAGGGCGCAGGAGGTGGTGTGGGAGGCCATGTAGAAGAGGCAGGGTTGCAGTACTGAAAGCAAGCACTGACCAAGGAATGGACGGTGAGTTAGTGGTAGGAACGGAGACAACAGGGTACATTTGTAGAGATGTCATAATGGACAACATGATTGCCTGAGTATTAGGGCAAGGGAGAGGAGCATGTAGCATCATAGTGACAGGCTGGGGAGGGGCCTAGGAAAGTGGCATTTTTAGCAGTGGCGGAGAGTAGATTTCAGTGGAAGGGGTGAGGATCAGGAGCTCGGATTGGGCTATGCTGCTTCTCAGTTGGCGGTAGGGTTGTGGGACTGGACAAAAGGGAGGGTGGGGTGGAGTGGAGAGTGGGTTCTGAGAGTGAGTAATAGAAGGGTAGAGAGTGTATCAGAGCCACCCATATTTAACAATTTACATGGTAAAGGGAAAATCCTGCTCCTGCCTCTGGCCATGCAGAACAGAAAAATTAAGACGGTCCTGGATTTGGGGATGAGAGTTGTGCAGCTAGACCACCCTGACACAGGCCAAATCCAGGGTTACGCAGGCAGGGATGAGGCAGGGCCCTCCAGTGCATGTGCCCGACAGCAGCGTTTCTCAACTGGTGGTACGAGTACCCTTAGGGATACTCGAGAGAAATCTTGGGGGTACGTCAAAACAACTGAGATTTGGAGAGAACTGAATTTTTGTTTTACGTTGTACAGGATTTTATCATTTTTGTACTTTTTATGCCCCAAAATTTAATCACCCACCTGGATACGATTACTTTGTTTTAAACAAATGTGTTGCAATGGTAGAAAAAATGTTTGTGTGTCTGAAAACTGTAGGTATTGGGGATACTTATACGTCTTTTTAAAGGGGGTATTTTATTAAAAAAAAAAGTTGAGACACTCCTCAGCTCCCTTGTGGCGAGGGCCGAAGATGGCCCCTGCAGCCATTGGGCTGAAGTAGCTCTGGCTGAATGGCTTCACAGCCACTCAGCCAGGAAAGGAGTATTCCTCTCATTTGTCCCCCTTCCTTGACCATAATACACCTGGCCAGTGTTCAACTAGGCTCCTGATGCTAGGTGTGAGTAGCAGGTTGAGCAGCAAGGTCTTGTGTTACTTTGACTGTATGACCTAGTAAAATATATCCCTCTCTTCATAGGGATATTGGGAGCAGCTGTGCTTTTCAGTATGCACATAGTGTGCAGTTGGAGTCTAAATCTAGACTGTCTTCTGACTAAGTGCATGTGATGCCATGGTTTGCAGTCGGCTTCTTCTGTTTCAGAGTCCTGATGTCCTCGCAGCAGTTGACGCTACTGTCAACAAGGCAGTGGCAGAGAGATTTCACATCTCGGGGTTCCCGACGTTGAAGTACTTTCAGGATGGCGAGGAGAAGTATACTCTGCCGCATCTCAGAACTAAGAAGAAAATCATTGACTGGCTGCAAAAGTAAGTTGGATAAGTTTTGAGGTTTCCTCCAGGTTTCTGGCTATTAGCCAATGAAGAGTCCTTTTGTGAACATGTAAATCTTAAACTAAGGTTCATCTCCTATTTAAATCCCTGACTCTCAAAAACAAATTGAATTCCTGTACTAAAAGCCACACATGGAGGTGTTCATTATTTTTTAATATATAAAAAAAATTATTTGCTATGGTTTTTTTTTAAATACATGCCCCTTTAACTCTTTACCAAAAGAAATATTTTAAGAGGAAGGAGAGAGGCTATTCTCAGTAGTGACTGATGGAAGAACAAGGAGCAATGGTCTCAAGTTACAATGGGGGAGGTCTAGGTTGGATATTAGGAAAAATTATTTCACTAGGAGGGTGAAGCACTGGAATGAGTTACCTAGGGAGATGGTGGAATCTCCTGTGTTGAGGTTTTTAAGTCCCGGCTTGACAAAGCCCTGGCTGGGATTATTTAGTTGGAAGTGGTCCTGCTTTGGGCAGGGGGCTGGACTTGATGACCTCCTGAGGTCTCTTCCAGCCCTAGGATTCTATGGAAAGTGTCTCCTAATCTTCTCTCCTGGAAGGCAAAACAGTGGCTCAAACAAATAAGATTAAATTTGCTGAATCTTCTTTCTTTTAGCCAATAATTTTCATTGTTTAGCAGCCAAATTGTACTCTTTTCTTTTCGGAGTCCTTTCTGACCATCAAAAATGGCATCTTTGCCCATATTTACTTTATTCCTGTGTCTTTATTAGGAGATGGGGTAAAACACACGTTGTATGTTGAGAAGAATGTATCTCCAAGAGGGAAGAACTGTTGATATGATGCTTTCTCAGGGACTTTGTGTTTGCTATATTGTGCCAGATTATTTGTTGAGGTTTCACTTTTACCACTTAAATAAGATGTGAAATAAGGCATCCAACCTTGACTTTTGAACAGGAGAGTTTGGTTAATAATGCTTGACATTTTTATTGTATTGTGCAAGTAAGTCTCTCTAAGTGCCTGCCTTCAAACTATTAATTTGGCCTTTCAGCATTGTTGTATGGAAAGTAAGTATTAGACACATTTTACACTGGGTGCATTGAGGGGCAGTGAGATATGGCCACGTTTAAACAGGAAGTCAGTGCCTACGAGGAATACGGACTCCCTATTCCTGCTGTATCGCTGCACGCTCTCCAAATGGGGGCCATAGCTCCACTGAACAGTTTACATCATTTGAGGGTCTGGCCTCCATGTACCTTTCCTTTGTTAGCAGCTGGATGGCACAGCAGTGATAGAAATATGGTTGGTATCTAGTGAATGCCCTTTAGTAGAATTAAAATTCTGAGTTTTCATTTGTTTTATCCGTAGCCGACAATATTTCAAACAATGTCATTCAAAATGACAGAAAATTGAGGAAACTGTAGTTTAATACAGCAGTGACAAATGAAGGTCTTGATAGTAGGCCTTCACACTGATGATTTTATATAAGTAATCACTTATTTAAGACACAGCAGGAATGAATCTGAGACTTGTCCATGTGGAGGTAAATAGCAAGAGATTTCTAGGAATATGCTAATGTACAGGATCGCTATTAGCTGGATGTTGTATGCAATTGCAATTGATACATACAATTATCTTTATTAAAATTTTACGGTTCACTTACATCTTATGCTCCAAAATGGGCTAGTGTTGATTATTGTATCCTGGTTTTACTTTTAGAATGTGTATTTCCCAGCCTGTCTTGGAACACTTGACAAAAAATACACATTATGGCAATACACACAGTAAATATTTTGCTTTAGTGGATATGATTCTGTGTCAGTTGCCTTTTGATTTCACCTGCGGCACCCTAATGTTCTATATGCATGCCTATAAACGCTGCTTTACTGGTGTGACTAGTATGAATCAGAAAACCTTTTTTTCAGTGCAACCTTTGTTTTTCTAACTGTAAACTCCCACAGTCATTTTAAATGGTTCTGGATTAAAAGTCCACTCTGACATATGTGCTGAAATAAAGCTTTTCCTATATTGAACCAGTCATGTTCATGAGACTAGGCAGAATCACAAGTTACATTTTTCAGAAATCAGTAAAAATTAACTCTTGTCCTTCCTGTTGGTAGAAATGGGAAGTGCATTTTTCTACTGCAGAAATAGCCATAGGGGTCTTCTAGCACCCTTTCCACAAAGCAATAGGTGACTGAGCCACAAGGCCTCTTCACATGCATCTAAAAAAGTTTTTCTCCTCCTCTAGCCCACAAGCACCACTTCCACCTGAACCAGCTTGGGAAGAAAAGCTAACAAGTGTTCTCCATCTAGCTGGGGAAGACTTCAGGGAGTCTTTGAAGAAGAAGAAGCATGCCCTTGTCATGTTTTATGCCCCATGTGAGTTGATGTGTCTGTTTACCATATAGCTTTTGTGTAGCTTCTGAAATCCTGTGCTTTTTGTATATACTTTTATAAAGAGTCGGTATCTGAAACAAACCTCCAGATCTGAACACCCTACACTTGTATAACTTCATATCTCATTCTGAATTTTATTGCTTGGACTATTCCTAATATATTTTATGAATCTGTGGGGGGAGTCAGGCTGGGGGAAAGGAACACCTTATAGCTTTCACCCAAAGACTGACAGTATTATAAGGGATCATAAAGGAGACCGATAAATGCACTTTCTGTTTGTTCGTTTTCCTCTGCTGCATTTTATGGCCTATGTAACAAAACAGGATCGCTTATAACATAGCGATGGATGCAGAGGGTCTGGTTTATTAGTATATTACTCCAGTCAATTTGCCGTGGTAGCTCCAGTGAAATCAATGGGGTGAATCAATTGCTAGATAGCCCAAGTCTAAATTCTGATGGAACCATTTCAGGAGTAATCTAAACCCACATTTTGATCTCTACCTGGAATGTGAGTCCAACTTGAGCAACTTCATCAGCAGTTCACCTGTAAACGAGCTCTAACCAACTTCCTTGAGAAGTCAAAGTAAGTCTTCCCAGTGAGATCAACAGAGATTTGGATCATCCCCTTTTGTAAATCAGATGAGCAAGGTGATGAGAGAGCCAGTTTCTGCTACTGTTTTGAATAACTTTCAGAAGTGTTCAGTGCTAGAAATGCTTCCAGCCAGCACTGGTGGTTGGCCTTCTTCCTGATTTGCATTGTGCTGTTTAAATCAGCAGAGGCATCCCTTCCATTTTCAGTATTATTCATCATTCAGTTTAGTCTTGGGGAGGCGTTTTGGTTTGTGCTAGGGGAAGGTTGTTTAATATATTTTTAATATCTATGGCCTGATTTGTTTTAAAAGGGTCTTGACCCTGCCCCCACCCAATTTTGCATGCAAAATACTGTACCATAAGATGACTGTCTCTGCAATTAATGGGTAGCATTTAGCTGTATAATTATCTCAATCAGATTTGTTCCCACACAACTGGAGACTGTTTTTTTGAGAAATCAGGCCCTTAATGTGTAATCAGGCAGGAAAAACAGCTCCTTATTTAACTTTTCTGTAAGAAAATTAAACATGAATGCATTCTGGGCTTCTGTGAAGCCCTGCTGGATGTGGGTCGCAGAGAGAAGGGAATTCCTAGGAGGTTGTAAAAGAAAGGGGAAAGAGATTTAATCCTTTTTCAACTCCAGTTCCCACTACCTATTGAGTAAAAATTGCCCCTGTGCCAGGAATTTCTGATACATGGATCCCTATTGATTAAGAATGTAATGTATTTGCTTTTAAAATAAATGTAATAGTAAAATTAAGGTATATGCCATCGTTCTCTCCAGCTAGTTCATTTTCCCCGAGCTTTCCAGTGTGAACAGTATCCATGGAGAGGGCAGAGATTCTTCCCCCAACCCACACTGTGCATGTGTGTGACTTTCTGATCCTCACATCACGCTAACAAAATTTAAATTCAATAAAAACTATTAAAAAGCATTTAAAATATTTAGTTGTAACATCACTAAAGGCATGTTTTAGAGAGTTATTAATATGCAACTCCAGTGATCGAAAGCGTGTGGCTGGTCACTGATAATTTTATTTGTGTTTGGATAATACCTTACGCCATAAGAAGTCTGACTGAAGTCAAGAGGGCTACTTGTGAAATAAGATACAGATCTCATTGTGAGCAAGGGTGTCACAATCTGGCCTTAAGTGTGTTATTGGGTTGGCATCAATCAATCAATGCTGTTTGATACAGTTGGATTACTTTTTACCCAAAGTGTGTTGTAAAGCTATGTTCCAAGTGGTACCTGAGTCTGCAGAGAGGATAGATTGATTGATGTTTGTTAAATATCCTGATGGGACTTTTTATGATTTTGGGCACTCTAAACTAGGTTTTCCTTTCAAAAGAAGATATGCAAATTCGTGCCGAATTTGCATATCTTCCGATTGCTTTTTCGAAAGAGGCTTTTTTGAAAAGGCAAGCAGTCTAGACATGGTTCTGGGAAAAAAAAACAACCCTTTTTCTAAAGAATCTTTCTTCCTCAAAAAATGAGGCTTACAGTGTACTTTCGAAAAAGGGTTTTTTCCCGAAAGAATCACGTCTAGACTGCTTGTTTTTTCAGAAAAACCTCTTACTAAAAAGGGATTGGAAGAAGATATACAAATATCTTCTCTCGAAAGAAAAATGCAGTCTAGATGCCCTTCAAGAGTAACTGAATTTCTACCCAGTTTCCTATGTCCAGGCTGTCCAGTATTTCAGTAAATTTTTTTGTTTAATGTGTGTCTGCCTGTGTGTGGAGGGGGTGTACACACATGCACGCAGCAAGCCTGCACTTAGTTAGGCGTGGTGGGAAAGAACTGATGAATATTTTAAATCTCTGGTTGCAGTAAGAATATTATTAAGGAAACAGAACAGTACAAATTATCCTATACACAGTTGGCCGCTTTTCTGCACTGACAATGTGCCTTCTGCTAAATTCAATAGATTATCTTTTGTTTACCATTTCCTCGATCATGGGATTTGTCTGTGCTCATGCTTGCCAATTAACGTTAACTTGCTTATTTTAGTGCAGAAGGAGCACAGCTAAAATTGCTAGGCCTCATTAGATCAAATAATATTCTTTCTCTATTCAGCCCCACATCCTAAGGTAAAGGAAATCCATTTGTATGTTACTGTATTCCAGAGGTGGGCAAAAATTTTTGACGGGGGCCCACTCCAAGATTTTGGAAAGTGGTCGAGGGCCGCACTCTTCTTTGCTATTAATGGAGGAGATGTGGGGTCTGGGATGGAGGTTGGGTGCAGAAGGGAGCTTGGGGGTAAGGGACTGGGGTGCAGAAGGGAGACTGGAGTCTGGGAGGGAGTAGGGATGAGGCAGGTGATTGTGACCTAGGACAGGGGACTGGAGTGCAGGGGTTTGGGATGTGACGTAGGGTAGGAGACGATTGTGATCTGGGGCAGGAGATTGGGGTGCCAGATCTGGGAGGGGGGTATGGGTGCAAGAGGGGGACAAAGGGTTTGGGGGATGCAGAGAATTGGGGCAGAAAAGGGCTGGGATGCTAGAAGCAGGTAGTGGCCAAGAGACTTACTTGCCAGCTGCCAAACTAGCTGCGTTTTTGCACAAGGATGCAGGGGAGCCTGCAGGCCTGCTATATTTTGCCCAGGCCTGCTATATTCAATGAGTGGTCTATAAAGGGGCTTGTATAATCATAATAAATAATAATTATTATTAATGTTGTTGTTATTAAGTTTTTATAAGAATTGTGAACCTCTTACATGATTTAGACTTTGGATCTAAGACTGTAGATTGAATGTTCTGATCTTTCTAATGCTTTCAGTTAGACGAATAAACCTCTAGGCAAAGGCTCAGGCATTTCTGCCTTTTGGAAATAATTGCTTGCATTATAACCCAACACACTTACTACGTATATAGGAATCTCTTCACTCCTCAGAAGTACAGCCACCTGTGGGATGGGAATACATCAGTGTCTGAATAGCAGCAACCTTCGCAGTATTTTAAACCAGGAAATGAGGCGTATTGAATTGGACCAAATCTACAGGGGGAATTTAGGTGGGCAGTGCAGAACTCCCCCGTTAAGAGTGTGGCCAGGACATGCAGGCTAAGACCCTTGTGCTTTCAAAAAGTGCCATCAGCTCTTGAATGATTCTGAATGCATACCCAAGCCCCTTGAAGTCAATGGAAAGACTCCCAGTGATCTCAGTAGACTTTGGATCAGGCTGTATTGAGGAGCAAGGTTTTATGTTTCATCCAAAAGATGGCACTTCTTGCAGTGTAATGACCCCTAGTCTATGGGCTGTTAGTCATTATTAAGTCAGTGAAGGTGCCCCACCCACTATAGAAACAGTGCTACTTGCAGTAACTAGGTTTTCACTCATTTTCCATCCTGGTATGAAGCTGATCCAACTCAGAGCAGTGTGGTTCTGTATGGCAGTAGGCCGTATGGCGACACGTGGCCTTATGGCTGCAAGCCCTTTCAGCAGCCAGTTGGCTATAACATAACATGTTGGCATTGACGTGTCCCTACTGTCGCACAATAAACCGTGCACGATAAAAATCAGTTGCTGATTAGCTGTCAGTGTCACAAAGGTCAAACAGATTGTCACAGAGTATCATGTCAGTTGGGGGAAATGTTTTGCTGGGTAACGCCCAGTGAATCAGACAAGTATGGGTCCTATGGTTTATTCCAGAGAATAGCTTTCTGGAATGATCTTCTAGTTAGGATTTCTATTAAGGGGTTTTCTGCAAATATGAAAGTGTTTACAAAAGGAAAAATACACCCAAGACCATTTTTTTTTCTTTCAAACAGAAATATCGTTCTTTACAAGATGAAAACTAGCATGGAAACACTTTTCTTTATGGATTATCATGGAGGTCAACATACACCTCCAAGAAGATTTTTATAGGAAAGAATCAACCAGACTGGGAATGGGGTTGGCTTGTGATGGTATAGTCTTAGATCTTTGGCATTATTTTTTTTATTGGTCAGTTTTAGTGCAAGGGTTTGGTGTTTTCCAGACCAATTTGATTTCTTGTCTTAAAAAGTACGAAGAAAAACACTTTAACAAATATGTCTTGCCAGGTGAAACAAGAAGTAATAATAAAGGGGGAAAAAGTTCACTGTTCCTTTTAGTAGCTTGTAAGGATGGTTGTTGCCAATGCTATTAACTTCCCAAATGGCTTCAATTTGTAGGGCTCAACAGCGTTCACAGAATGGGCATTTTTAATAGGTAGCTGAGAGCTGATTTCCAGTTTTTGATTTACTAATCAGCAGAGAAACTTCAATTTAAGCTCAAATTATTATTGTCTGCTGCTCAGATTCATTCTTTAGTAGTGTTGCAGCGTAACCCACGGAGGTTGAGCAAAGATGACCCAGTATTAATATCTTATTAGGGACCACACTCTTCTAGAAAAGTTAGGCCATTCATCTCTTCTTTGGCTTTTGCTTATCTCCTAAAGTTTCCCCAAACTTGCATTGTTTTTGTGGTGTAAGTGAGCTAGAATGTGAAATCTGTCTCTGAAGAGTTTGGGGTAAGATTTGAATCTTGGTTAAAAGAAAATGGCTCTTAACATTGCTGGAGGTTAGTGGCTGGTATGCTTGGCAGCAGGTCTTCTCCTGGTAGTGGTGCAAACACATTTTTCAGGCTGCAAAGGTCCTTATGAAGATGTACTTTGCCTGAGAGGTATTGCCACCAGACATGCCAGGAATTCCTCAGTCTGCTTGTGCAGATGGGGACACTACTTTATATAGATAAGGTCAATTATTTCCTGTATTTCTGTGCCCATCTCATTGATGTTCTGTGAAACACTGAAGTCTGCAACAACCCCCTCACTTCCCCCCCCCCCCCCTCCAAATCTGGAGACTTTGCTAGAAACCAAGATCAGCCTTTTTCCTTATTACCTGCACCAATTATACCCCTTCTCCCCCCTCAGATCCTGACCCCCGTGGCTTTGTCTTACTTGTATAGACACAAATACACAGAATGACACAGCTGAGCAGGAAGCTGGTGTGCGGCCATGGAACACATTTGTGTGTAGAAGCTGCTGTGGCTAATAACACATAAGATCAGATCCCGGCCCCTACTACATCCCTTTTGGGCTTCTTTAGGGGCACAAACAAAGCCAGGAAGGTGCCCTAATAAGATAACTGAAGATTTCCCCTTCCCAGTCCCTTTGCAGAGTAATCCTTAGCTGGTATGGAGCTGGCTACATTCTACTATCACTTCTTTGTCCCTCTCATGTTGGGGGTATAGTCGGAATCTGCTGTGCTGCGGCGATCCCTGTCTGGGGTAACAGCAAGGCAGCATGCTTTAGAGCAGGGACCAATGGGGAACTAGTTCCAGGATCGGGGAACTGTAGAATTCTCTCTTGTGGCATTCCTAACTGCGTAGAATTAAAGGTTGGTTTATGCTGAAATTTGAGACTGCTTATCTTTTGTGTAAAGGACTGGTATTTATTTGCCCACCGACTCTATCCCTGCAGAGTAACTGCATAAGGATGTGTATGCATAAGCCAAACTCTTTCAGGAGTCTTCATTACAGAGGTATCAATTTTGTATTATCCCCCCCCCCCCCACACACACACACTATATGCAAATTACCAGCTTCACACAGCAAAGAATCCCTTTAAAGGCAAAAGTATCTCCAGGAAGATTTTACTGGCTGTTTACTGTGAGGAGAGGAAAATATCCAGAACCTAGATCAAAGCCCTCTGATGATGATGATGATTCAAATCCAGCGGGTTTATACATTTCAGAGTTTTTTGATTTATGTGAGTTCTGCCTGTAGCTAGTTTCTCTCTGTCCATTAGTAGGGAACTTGCTATTTACTCTCATGCCAGTCAAGTATCTGCTTATTGGTGTAAGTAGTGCGGATAACAGTGCTGTCCATAGAATCCACTAATGGTCTATTTTGCTAATGGATGAATCCATAGAGGCTTTCCTGATCAAGGTGGCGTAGCCATTGCTACATTCTTTAGTGTTCCTGTCTGAGGACCATAATTAGTATGGACAGAACCACTTTTAAAATCATTTAGCCATTACTTCAGAACTTATGAGTTATTTTAATGGACTGAACACAGCAGACAAAAGAATGTGAGGAAGAAGCTGGAAATATAGCCGTGGCATTAAACCTGAAGATAAATTAGCCGAGTTCATGCTCATAACGCCCTCTTGTTCTCTGAAACAGGATTCCTACTTAAAATCTTTAATAACCATAAAATGTTACCAGTGATTTATTTATCAGCAGGAAGATTACCCATATTATGTGACTGGCTATGCTAGATCAGAAGTTTTCAAAGTTGGGTTGCAGGCCCATCCAGGTAAGCTGCTGGTGGGCCACGAGATGCTTTGTTTATCTAAATGCCATAGACAGAGCCTGACAGCTCCCATTGGCTGCCGTTTCCAGCTTTGAAAACCCCTGCGCTAGATACCCCCAAATACTACCTGTGATACAAAGATTTGAACAGGGAATATTTCAGACCGTTAATATGCTGCCCACCTTTTGAACTCTCTTGACTTTGTGGGGTCAAGCTCATATGAAGAAATGTTGTTACTACTTTTTTCGGATAATATCAGAATGCTAAAATACGCCTGGTGTGAGCAGGTATAACTTTGATCCTGAGGAAAAACACCAAATGGTCTGGTAGCACTTTATAAAGGTTAGTTAACTATCCCCTTATATTTTCATCAACAACTAGCCACGGGCATCACTGTAGGACTTGACTTTCTCACTTCCCAATTGTGCCTACAAATCTTGTGATCGCGTGGCAAAATCCCATTGTTTGCTCATTCAGTTAAATGCAGCCACAGGAGGGTAGTTGGAGTTAATTGTGCCTGCCAAATCAGAGGCCAGGTTGCGGTCTGTTTCTAAAATACAGCTTCAGGAAGCCATAGACTGCAAACATGCCACTGGGAACTGACAAAAATGCAGGGAAAATTCAGGTTTTCTGTGAATGAAACAGTAACTTTAGTCTGGCTTTTATTTCAACCCTTTTCTGTTCTAAACCAGCTCAGAGGTGCTTGCTGTACATCTTCACGTTTTGCAGGATTACGTGTCAAGGGTCAGAATTATTCTCATGATGGTGATAGTCCACTCTTAAAAAAGTCACATCATTGTGGCTGCTGTACAGGGAGATCCAGCTGAGAAATCCTCTGTTAAATTCTTTCTTTTTCCTTCACTTCTCCAGCCCCAAATTCCAGGGAACCCATATCTGGACTCTAATTTTTTTTTTTTTTTTTTTGGTCAAAGCTCCCCACGTTTTTGTTAAAGGCAGCAATTTCAAAGGGTCTAGTTTTTATGCAGCACCTTTGCACTCTAGGTATCTCAAGTGTTTGACAAAGTAATGAGATAAATACAGTATGCAGACAGTAAATGCGTAGGCAGAGCTGTAGCCATAGTTACCTGGATGTCCTTTCAACACGCGATATGCACACTCTTTGAACAAGTGTGCTTCAAGGGTTAATGATATTCCGCTGCCAGTAGGAGATTCAGTGCCAGCTTCATACCGTACAGAATTCTAACAAGCTAGGACGTCAGAAATCGACAGGAGAGTGACCAGTGCAGCGTGCCAAACGACAGCAGTCTAGGAGCTGCACTTCTTCTCTGAAGACTGATGATCTGGTGAGGGGGATGCAAAGGCACTTCAGGAAGTTAGGTACTCAGCTGCCACTTACTGTCACTGGTAATTGAATGCCTTTAAATATTCGTGGGAGTAGATGTTGGGAGTTTCCCCATTATACAGATCGAGTAGTTGAGGCAGAGAAGTGGAGACTTATCTGAAGGCACAGGATGAGTTGACGACAAAGCTAGGATGACAGCACAGTAATTCCAAAATCTTGGCCCGCTGTGTATTTTGACAGATGATGTGGAATAGTGTCTAGCCCACCATGTTCCTGACATACAATTAGAGATGATTTTTTTCACCTGTTCCTATAAATCACTTACTGCAATGAGAGGACATTTTTCTTTTTTTACTTTTTTTTTTTTTAAGTGTTGATAGAATTAGACCTCAAATATCTTAGCAAATACCAGCGCATTTTGAAATTATTAATAGGTTGCTTGGCATTGTTGAGGCAGTGAGGCAAGGCCTAATTGACCTGACACTTAAATAAAATCTTACAAACTTCTCAAATCAGAGGATAGACCTTTTCCTTTCAAATATTAATGATTGTGCTCCCAAGCCACATGTTCTGCTATGTCAGGTTGTAGGATGAAGGTTTGGTGCCAGATACTGTATTTAAAAAGGCCCTCTAGTTCTTTACTGGTGGAACAAAAACAAATTAACCTTTCAGTAACATCTCCAAGTGACTTTCTTGAATTTCTGTGGATGCATGAATTGTATGAGTATATGCCCTAGCTGTTGTTTCAGCTCTTATTTCTGCAATTATAGTACACAGTCTAACTTTCTTTGATTAGCCAAGGAATAGCCTTCTTTTAATTCCAGTGAATTGCTTCAGATCTCAATATTGGAAACCGCCTTTTGTCTTCTGCATTCTGCTTTGATGGATTCTGATGTGCCTCTTTCACTTGCTTGGAACGGTCTGTTTTAAAACTAATAATGAAAGGCAGTGTCTGTCTTATTTAGAGTGGTTATAGAGGGCTTTTCTCCACTACGCCACGGATCAGTGCTGCAGCCATCGATCGACCAGTTATCAATTTATTGCATCTGCTTGGATGCAATAAATCACTCTCTGAGCACTCTCCTGTTGATACCAGTACTCCACCAAGATGACAAGAATAGCTGGTGTTGATGAGAGAGCAGCCCCTGCTGACCTTAACACACAAACAGATGCTGTGGTAAGTACGTCAACTTCAGCTATGCTGTTTGCGTAGTTGAAATGACGTAGATTAGGTCGAGGGTGGGGATTAGTGTAGACGAGCCCGTAGATCAGCAGACAGGGAGTCAGGGTGTTAGTCTCAGCTCCACAACTAGGCTTGATCCTGCAAAGTGTTCATATGCTCAGCTCCCCCCTGACTTCAGTCAGAATTAAGTACACTCAGCACCTCACAGATGTACTCTGTCCCTAGCAAACCTCACGGAGGCGTTATGTAACCTCTTTTTGACATGTTTAACCTTAAATCTTATCAGAGGGATAGAAATGCCTGTCTCTCATGGACAATTGAAAGCTTCATGAAATGAATGTTGGTTAAAGCTGTTGAGATCCTGGGATGTGAGCTCCTAGAGGGTTGAAAGCTGGTTTGTTATTTTCAGTTGTGCAGAGATAAGAGTGCAGACAGTATGAATGAGATTCACACCTGGCTTAGGGAAACAGTGCTAGTTTAAATATTGCATAATACATTTTATCCTCAAGTGAATTACAGCTTTAAATGAAAGTGTGTGTGTATGTGTAATGTGTCTGGTAAAAAATAGTGGGTGTATAATAAGTGCATATAAATATATTGGTTACTCATCATACCTCCTTGTGTGGGAACATGTGTATGCATAAAATATAAACACATATCAGTGTATATATTATGATGTATAGAGCGATCAGTAAAGGGATAATAAGGTAAAATAGTCAGAAGTGCTAATCCTCTGGTCTACATGCTGATTTTGTACTGGTACAACTACTTTGGTTTGGGATGTGACCAAAGTAGTTGTAATGGTGCAGTTCCTACGGTGGGTGCAGCATAGCTCGTTTTCCTCCTCCGATGGTAACTTTTACACTGATGTAACTCTGTTCGCACTTGGGGAGTTATGTTGTCTAACTATATAGGTATTGCTGTCCCAAAGCATCTAACTGATTAAGAAGCCTAAATCTCACATTCAGAAGGGATTTTAGGCACTTGAGAGCCAAAATCCTATCAACAGGCTCCAAAGTGCCTTAAACCCTTTTGAAAATGAGAATGAGGTTTCTAAATCAGTGAGGCATGGCAAAGCTGAGCACAGCAATATCTAAATACCTTTGAAAATCTGAGCCTCAGGCACTTCTGAAAACATTACCCATAGATATTATAAGTTCAGTATTGTGATTGCTCTTTGTTGTCACAGTCTATCCATCCGCTGTTTCTTTGGATACACGGATAATAACTATTTGGTCCCAATAATTTACTGTTTCATTTTCTATTCTTTCTCCTTCAAGACTTTGTCTGTTGAGGAGGCACTCCATTTTCTTGTTAGAACCGCCCCCCCCCATCCTTCTCTCCCACTCACTCACCCTTGAAACACTCTTTTCTGTTAAGTTATCACCTCTGCCATCATCCCAGGACACCTGTCCCGTCTAGCTGGGAACCCCTTCTTGCTTAACAATAAGAGCAGGGTGGTCATAACTCCCTGGCATCTATCTGTTTGTGATGCTCCTGTGGGTGTGTACCCCCTTGTTGAGAATCCTTGATCTAGTCCATCCCTTGGTGATCTCTGCAGTTTATTCCCTGCAATACCTTTTGGAGTGATTTGTCCGTTTTGGTTTAAATGCTGTAAACTGTAGGGCATTTATGGGGACCATTACTGGGTTTTAGCCTTATTGTTGGTTTTTACTTCTGCCCCGTATGGGGCATTCCTATTTCAAAATGAAGAGCTGCTGCTTTGACCACGTTGACTTTGCCATGGGCGTTTGAACTCTTCTTAACATACACCTTCATCTTAGCATCTCGTTGCAACCAACACTGCCCACCAACGTTCTCATGCAGTCTAACAGGGCACCTTCACCTCTGCTAATTTTCCTCCTCTGTCATTATAAAGCCTGTTCTTTTCAAGCAGGCTGAATAAGTTGGAACCCTTTTCCCGTGGGATAGGCCTTCTTGTTTCAAAAACGTTTCTGTCATGTCACCACCCCCATCCAGATAGATACTTTACAATGGATATTTTCAAAGATACCGGAGGGGTTTTGAATCCCATTTCCCATTGCAATTAAAATCTCATCTTTTCAAGATTGCTGCCCTATAAATATCTAAGAGAGATGGATGGAACCTTTCCGCTCCTGACATATCATCCGCCCCTTAAGTTGCCTCAGATGTAAACTCTTCCCATTACAGCCCATCTGGAAGAGCTCTTCTAAGCAGCCCATGTACTTTTGATATCTTAATCCACAGTAATTGTACCCTTGTTCTTTTTACATTCAAATCTGCACAACAGTGTGAACACTTAAAATAAAAGTGCGACGGGAAGTGTGAAAAAGGAGCGGTGGGAATGAGTTTCCCTGCTGCCAAAAGTCATCTTCTGCTTTTGTGTGTGCGCCTTAAATAGAATGACTGAATTAGGTGGTTTCTATTTTTTCTGCCTTTGGCAAGGCTTTTAAGTTGTAACAGATGAAGTTCTGCTGTTCCGTCTGAGGTGCTCCTTCCCACCTTCTTTTTTGATGACTTGTTGAAACTCCTTGAGCACGTGGCACAGAATTTAGCACGGAACTTTGCTTCTGTTCCAGGGGTAGATGGCCAAAGTTAACAGAATGCCCATCGAACTTAGAGCAGTGATCCCAAAAGCCACATGTTGGGGCTTTTAAGTTTGTGACCAGAATACATTAAATAAAACACCGGGTCAGATTCAGAAATGAAATGTAAGATGCACACAAGTAAACCATGGTGAGGGAGGGTTTGTGTTGGAGAGAAGTGTAGACGTGAAAGCAACTACCAAGAGTGTGTAAAATATTAGTAGCATAAAACTGGGAGGTTTATGCTCCTTTACCAATGATTGTGAGTATGTGAGGCTTAGCTGTCTCTCCAGTGTTGCCTAAAACGCCAAACATAGTCACAGCATTTGGAAATTACAGGAAATTATCTAGGTGATCTAATGGTCCCTTGTGCCCTTCAGATCTATGAATCTTTGCTCTTAGCTGTCTTAATGTCCTCTGTTGGATATTACTCTGCAGTATATGTCACGACGACGTGCTAAGACGGTAGGGCCATTGAGAAACTGTTGACGTGTCTGACACTTTTATTAATCCCCTATTATCAGCTAAACTGCTGTTTGTATTACAAGCTGCCATCCGTTGACCGGTATAAAATACCAGGTTGCATTTTTAATGTGAAGTGGACTTTTCTGTTGTCTAAAGGGACAGTCCTTGTTTATTGGCTTTCAGTTGAGTTTACTTGAAAAGAATGACTTCTTCTTAGCTATCAAAGTTGTGTGTCAGCATGGAGGTGGGGGCTCCTAGACAGGTGCTTTAGCTGTTTCTTCCTTGAGTGCTTGCTCCTGTCCATTCGAATGAGGTGTGTGCGCGCGCACTATGTGCATGGATTCCAGAGCGTTTTTCCCCAGTGGTACCCATCAGGCCAGCCAGGGAGTGGCGCCATTGTATCAGTGCATATATACCCCTGCTGGCCCTCCCGCCCTCAGTTCCTTCTTACTGCCTGTGACAGTAGCTGGAGCGTTGTCTTGCTAGCTCTGCGACCTAGCATGTGTATCTAAACTTGTAGATAAATTTAATTGTTTTCTCTTAGTGTTGGTAGGTAGGTAGGTACTGGTAGGGGTATTACCACTTATCTCTCCCCTGGGGGAAGGGATGCCAAGTCTGCATGGTTGTGTGACTTGCTCTAAGCTCCTGCCCTGTAGGGACCTCCATGACTCTTGCCTGAAGTGTCTGGGGGAGGGTCATTGAGCAGATTCCTGTAAAATCTGCAAGAGCGTCAAGCCTCATACACAACAGGAACAAGATTCCTGCCTAAAACTGATTCTAATGGAATCCGCACTGCAACCAGCACCAGAATTGGCACCGGCGCGACAAAGCGCACTGGCTTTGGTATGCAAGACTTCCACAGCACCGAGGCACTCAGCAGCACCACAGAAGAGAACGGCACCGCTCACAGTCCCCGGTGCCCAAAAGGAGGAGGCAACATAGAGGGAGGTCCCCCTCTAAGCATGGACACAGTGGGCAGCACCCTGATGGGGATCTGGAAAAATAAATGCTACTTCAATGCCTTGATGTTCCCAACCCATCCAGACACCAGTTGAGCTCGGCACCCTCAAGGAGTCCAGGGTAGCGCGTGGTGCTGCAAGATGTCTGGTCACCGTCGACTCTGGACACTTTTGACGCCGCTAGAGAGCTGGTAGAGCTCACAGCCTATCCAGATTCTCCTCCGGCACCAGACGTGGGCCCGAGGCCCACCAGATGCCCAGTGCCTCAGATTGCCCCCAGCTTCTGGTACCGACGGTACCGGCAGCACCTGCAGTACCGGCCGTATTGACGGCACCGACACTGGTGGTCCCAGTGCAGTTTCAGGCACTGGTAGCTGCAACAGGCCGCCCTGCGGCTCGGGGGACTTCAGCATCATCGGCACCAGTCCAGCAGACATTGTACATGCCACTCCTGGTGCAGGGGATGTTAGTACCACCTATGGCCCCACCAATGCCGGCTCCTAGGGGTAGGGTGATGGCCTGGCACCATCATTGGCGCCTCCATGGTCCTCGTCGGATTATTCGTCTGAGTCCGACACGGACTCAGTGCAGTAGAGGGCCGCTTCGCACAGGGCCTCTTCATTGCACCGGTCCCACTCTTGGTACTGATCCTGGTACCAGGGATACTCGATGCAGCAGACATGGCTACCCCAATCACAGCCTCAGTGGCCCTTCTGGACTCCTTGGCCCTACCATCAGGTGCAGGGCCAGATGCCATCAGCCCAGGGCACTGTGACCTCTACCTTTTGGTGTACTCCCCCAGCCACCCTCCTGATGAGAGCCCCAATCTTGGAGGACAGGAGTAGTCCACAGAAAGAAATACAGTGTCCTCCACCTGAGGGTGAGGGACCCAGGCCCCTTGAACACCCCCCAGTATCACCCGCCCCGCAGAGTGCTGAGCCTCTCCAGGATCAGCCTCTTCTTAGGGGCGGGGAGTCATCCTCCCCTGACAAGACACTAGCAGACCCAGCTCCATCTATGCCAACTATGGATGCCAAGACCCACCAGTACCTACTCTACAGGCTCTTGGCCAATTTGGGGGTTCAGGCAGAGGTGGTCAGTGAGGCTACTGTGATCCCATGGTGGATATTTTAACAGTGGACACACCTGCAAGACTGGCATTGCCACTACACAAAACTGTCTCAAAGATTTTGAAGAGTTTATGGCAGATTCTGGCATCTATACTGCCTACCCAGAAGGGAGCTGAATCGCGGTGTGTGGTCCCACAGACAGGACGTTAACATCTATACTCTCCCCCATCCCTGGGCTCCGTGGTAGTGCAGGCGGCCAACCTGGGCCAACACCCAAAAGCAGGGAACTAGAGAAATTGGACTTACTGGGTAGGAAGGTGTATGCCACAGGGGGCTTGCACCTGTGCACCACCAACCAACAGGCAATACTAAGTGGATACGCATATAACACCTCGTTGGTGATGGAGAAATTCAGGGAGCATCTCTCGCAGGACTCCCGCCAGGAATTTGCAGAGCTCTGAGGAAAGCAGAGTGATTTCCCGCATTGTGCTACAAGCCACCCTGGATGCAGCTGACTCTGCAGCTTGCACAGTGGCCACAGGGATCATGGTGCAGTGCCTGGCTACAGGTGTCGGGCATACCTCCCAAGGTCCAGAACATGCTGCAGGACCTACCATTTGAGGGCGTGGGACTTTTTTTCCGAACAAATGGATTCCAAGCTGCATAGCTTAAAAAGCTCTAGGGCAACACTTAAGTCTCTCAGTATTCATACCCCATGCAACACAGAGACACCCCTTTAACCTCTGATCCCCAATGAGACTGGCCTATCAGGGTTATAGGTCGGATCAGGGGAGGCATTGGGGTAGGAATCAGGGTGTTAACAGTAATGGTAATGGGTGCAATAGACGCCTGTATTAGGGAGTGCTGTGACGTTGCTGGTAAACCAGTGCCTCACATTATGGCACGCTCCACTAGGGCACAGGCCTCCTCGGCAGTCTTTGTAGCCCAAGTACCCACACTGGACATTTGCAGGGCAGCCATATGGTCCTCAGTGCATACTTCCTCAAGCCATGACACTATCGCTTAGCAGGCCAGGGGTGATGCGTCCCTTGATAGGGCAGTGTTGCAATCCATTATAGATTAAAGGAGTCTGTATTCTCTGACTCCACCTCCCAGGTTTTAGCTAGGGAGTCAGCTGATTTGAATGGATGTGAGCAAGCACTCGAAGAAAAAATGGTAACTTCTCATAACTGTTCTCTTCGAGATGTGTTGCTCATGTCCATTTGAAATCCCATCCACCTCCCCTTCATCGGAGAGTTCCGGTAAGAAGGAACTGAGGGCAGGGAGGTTCAGCAGGGGTATATATGTGCCAATATGTCAGCACCACTCCAGGGGGCTTCCTGGCTGGCCCGACAGGTACCGCTGGGGAAAAAGGATCTGGAATCCATGCATGTGGCATGCGCACACCTCTTTCAAATGGACATGAGCAACACGTCTCGAAGAACAACAGTTAAGAGAGGTGAGTAACCGTTTTCTCCCTCCTCAGGCATAGAGAGTAGTACAACCCATCCCATTCATGCTCTCTGAGCTTGCTTGGGAGCAGAAAACTTTCAATCGAGTTATTTGGTTTTGGGGTGTCGTTTATTTTTAATCTGAAGAATCATTTAGTAAAAACTATTTGATTCGCCAACTCAAGTCCTTCAAAACAACTCCCCAACCACCTAAAACACATCTTGGAGTAAGATACTGGGGGATTCTTACTGTCGCAGTGGTTCCCAAACTTTTCAGCATCACGCCCCCCCTTTCTGATTTTTGAAAAACCCTCACCCCCCCCCCAAAAAAAAAAACTTGTTGAGCCAAAAGAAAAGGAACTGAGCAGGGCAGCAAAACTTGATGGGGGGCTGGGTCGCCTCACGCGCCCCCCCCATGGAATTTCTTCATGCCCCCCCAACCCCCCAGTTTGGGAACCCATGGTCTAGAGTGACTGAGTGAAGCAATGCTGTCAACATGCAAACTACTATTTAAATAATTTGTATAGAGGAGTTTCTTTGTGGATGTGATTTCTTGTGGTTTTGCTTCTGAGATACTTGCAAGTATTTCCCTGCTCCTTATTATTATCTTACTTGTACTGCATTAGCAATTAGAAACCTGATTTAAGACTGGGGCCTCGAGTAGTAAGCGCTGTACAAGCACACTGAGAGACTGTCACTGCCCTGCGGAGCAGACACCCAAATAGGACAGACAAATGGTAGGAATGGGAACAAGGCACAAAGAGGGTGATGTGACTTGTCTAAGGTCACCTATTTGGTTGCAGCCTGGGAGGACAGAATGGAGCAGTCTGGGTTCCCAGTCTAGTGCCCTGTCCCCCGGGTCAAACAATACCATTCAGCCTGACCCATGCTAAAGCACTTTACAAAATTAATAAAATAATCTGCAGACTCTATTGCGTATGCAGACTATACTCTGTATAGCTTTACTGAGCACCAAAGTACAGCTTTGGGATGGAATGGAACAGCATTACGAAGTAGCTGAGGACAGAAAGGGTAGGATTTTCAGAAATGCCCGGGTGAGTTAGGTGTGTGTGTCCCATTAACTTGCATTGGTATTTACTTCTTACCACTTCCCTGGCTTTTATTGGGACTTACTCTCCTGAGTCACTTCATGCTCTCGAATATCCCTCTCTGTGGCAAGAGTATTGTGTACAAATCAAGTTTGCAGGATGGCGGGTAGTGTAATCAATGTTCTGCCATTTGCCAAGTTAGCGGGGTTAACCGTCTTCTCTTGTGAAAAATACTGTGAAATCTTTGATACCCCAACCTTGGGTTTACATCTTATCCAAAGGACAGCAGCCTAGGGCATCTGTTCAGTGCTAAGAATGAGAGAGCGCCACCTATTTACAAACATTTTACAGTGATAAATGACAGAATAATGTGAACTGTACTGTGAACATGCAGTTGCCTTATGTTGCTTTTTATTATTTCGAGGCAAAGGCAGGAATACTTTGATTATCTGCCAATAGCTTTTTACCTTTAATAGAACAGCATGTGGCTAGAAGAATGTTAACCAGTTTCCTTTGTGCCTAATCCAAAGAGAAGGGCTCTGACAATTGCTTTGAGCACAATCTCCACAGGTTAGGAGGAATAGTTCACTGCAGATGCGAAGTTACTTTTGCTTTCACAGATTGATTGAATGTAGGCGAGGTATTTGAAAGCATTTTGGGTTCATCACAGACAATCTGTGGAGCCGCTGCATTGAGACTGTTAAAATCTGAAGCTGCTCTGTAATGAAAAAGGCAGATCTTCCTTCCCATATTTGCTATTTTGTAAAATGAGTGAATTTTTGGCCCATGTAAGTGAGGAACTAACTAGCCTCTCGTTTGAGACTTCTGTAATACTAGACTATATTAGTCAGCCTTCCCCACCAAGCTTTGCCAGCGCACTGTGCAATCTTCCTGTGAGGAGGTTTTTCCTTTCTGTCCTGTCCCACCCTTGAGCAGAGGCTGCCCATCCTTTCAAATTGCCCCATGTTCATTATGTGAGCGAATGGGAGGAAACTAGGGAAAAGTAATCACTTGTTACCTTCCTGCAAATTGGAAGCCTGACCTCCAGATGTGGAAAGCTGGTGCATTGACCCCCTCTCCCGGGTGTGGCTCTGAAACTTTCAAAATGCGGGGTAGATGTTTAAGATAGAGATTGTCTCCTGGACATCTCCCTTCGAATTCTCAAGCATATAGACCACCTCTCCTCCCGTTCACAACTGCCTCCACCTCTGTTCTCAGTCACATAACATCCCTGTGGCAACTGCAGTTAATACATATGTGTAAACGGAGTACAGGCAGTCCCCGGGTTACATCAATCCGACTTACGTTGGATCCCTAGTTACAAACGGGGGGCGGGAGGGGCACAGCTAGTGCGGGGTGCCTCCCCCACTGTTGCCGCCTCCGGCGGCACGAGGGGCGCTTCCCCCCAGCAGACCAGGGAGACGCGGAGCGGCTTTTCTCGCCGCGGAGGACGCGGGTCTGCTGGGGGGAACAAGACACCAGCCAAAAGGGGGCACTCCAGAGCGGAAAAATTAATTTCCTAGGGAACAGCAGGAGTAGCAGGCAGTGAGACCCATTGTGTTACAGTCCCCACCTTGGGAGCAACAGCTCTTTCCCTCTTCAGCACTAGAGCTGCAAGTATCTTGTTAGCGTCACGTGAAATTAACAAGTCCCTTCCAGCCTGGCAGAGGTGAAGCTGAAAAATTACCCAGTGGTGTGGGTGGGCAAGAATGGGGAGGAGCAGGACAGAAGGGAAGAGGGGATAAGCCCCAACCCCACACCCTGGCTGGAGCGGAGCAGGGTAAGCCCCGAGGGGATGGGTCTGGTTGCAAAGTGGGTGAGTGGACAATGAAGACCCACCTGTGGCTAAACTCCTGTTCCCAACACAGAATTTTTCTTTAAAATTAATCCTGTGGATAAATTCACACACACACACACTTCACAGGAAGGGATTTCCATTTTCTGCTCAACAGAATACAACAACAGCTTTGATTGTATCAATACAGGCAGTCCCCGACCCGAACGGGGCTTTCTCGCCCCGGAGTTCACAGGCAGCGTCCGCCACCTCGACCTCCAGGGCGAGAAAAGCTGCTCCAGGTGCCCCTGGTCTGCTGGGGACCGTCTCCAACAGACCAGGGACACCGCGAGCAAAGCCGCAGCGGTGGCGGGTTCCGCGCCAGAGCAAAGCCTCAGAGGTGCGGCACCCCGCCGCTGCGGCTTTGCTCCCCGTGTCCATGGTCTGCTGGGGGGGGGGCGCAGCTAATGTGCCCCGCCCCCCCCCCCCTCCCAGCAGACCAGGCTTTTGTTGTGGACCCTGGGGCAGAACAGCTGGGGCGCTGCCAGTAGCGGCACTACTGGAGCAACCCAGCAGCACCCCAGCTGCTCTGCCCCAGGCGTCCCCAAGTCAGCCGCTGCCGAAACTGACCACCGCTGACTACAGGAAGCCCGAGGCACAGTTGCTCTGCTCCAGGCTGACTTGGGGACTTGGGGTTCTTAAGTTGAATCTGTATGTAAGTCAGAACTGGCGGTCAGTTTCAGCAGCTGCTGAATCTGGACGCCAGTTCCGACTTACATACAGATTCAACTTAAGAACAAACCCACAGTCCCTATCTTGTACGTAACCCGGGGACTGCCTGTATTTCACTGTGCTCTCGAATGACTATTGATTACACTTAATACCCATTTCACTGAACCATCTGTAGCAAATTCTATTTGGAACAGTAATATGCATTGAATAAACTTTTTTTAGTTATAAAAAAACAAAGATTCTGACTGTTAAATGAATAACCGGGATCTTTCAGGTACCCCAAAAGGAAGATTTGGATATAGCATGAAACACTGAAACTTATGATCAATTTTTAATTAAAATGTCAACCAAAAAAACCTTCATATCAAAACAGTATGTGTTTTTCTTAGAATAAGGAAGTTGTATGAGAATCAGGGTCTTTTCCACCTAACTCCAGCTCCCCGTCCCCCCCCCCAAAATATGCACCAGTTCCGACTTACATACAAATTCAACTTAAGAACAAACCTACAGTCCCTATCTTGTACGTAACCCGGGGACTGCCTTTAATATGAAAATGTTCACTCTGTTTATAGATGTCTTTTTAATGCTGTTCGGTCCTAATTCTGAAAGTCACTTACGTATAAGTCTATCCCTGTTCAGGACAGTATTTAAACATGTGCTTAATGGGACTTATGCAAATATCTAAGGTCTCTCCTAAACGGGGATGCTTTCTGGAGCCGGATGCCAGGTGCCCACCAATCACTCCCCATATCACTGTGCTCGTCGGCTCAGTTTAAAATGTCTGGTCTAGAATGGTTTTTCTTTAAAGTCTGTAAAAATCAGCTTTTAACTTTGAGATACCGTAAGATCGTGTTTTGCGATGAACTTTACATATTTGTTTCTCTTCCCATGCTGCACAGGGTGTCCGCACTGTAAAAATTCCATCCCACATTTCACAACAGCTGCAGAACTCTTTAAAGAAGATCGAAAGGTAACCCATTTTAATAGTTTCTGAGATGTTAAGTGCCTCTGCCATATTTTCACTTAACAAGCTTGGTCCAGTTTATTTAATGATAAGAAAATGCTGTTGAACATATGTGTACGTCTTAGAGGTTATACTTTTTTTTTTTTTTTAAGACAAACTGAGTTTAACTTTTAACCTTCTTCTTGATTTTTCTATATTTTTTCCCATTTAATTCTTCTGGGGTGAAATCTTCCCTATTCAGTCATGCCATAACTCGTTGAATCTACAGATGAGAAATGATCTTTATTTTAAACCTTTTCATGTCCACCCTTCCGTATAGTCTGGTCATAATTAGGGTGGGTGCTGGGAGAAGTATATGTATCTGAGGTCTGTGCTAGACTAAAGCTGAGCTTGACCCGGCTATATGGTTCAGAGCAATGAAAAATCTTGGTCCCTGGGTGATATAGTTAGGTCAAGCTTAACTCAGAGGTGGGCAAAATACAGCTGTCTCGCCTGCCCGCCCTACCCCTTCACACTGCTCAGAGCAGCTCTCTGAATGCTGCGAGCCCAGGTATGGTGAGGATTCGTGCACTGCCCCCTCCCCCCCACCTCCAGCACAATCTCACAGCTCCCATTGACCAGAAGCACCAAGTACCCCTCCCCCCTCTGGGTTCACAGCATTCAGAGCTGCACATGGGCCCCTGCAACCGGTGAAGGGGCATGGAAGGCAGGGACCGTGGCTGAGGGACCTGTTGGGCTGCTGCCTGGGAGCCACTCAGACACCCCAGCGCCTTCCTCCATCTAACCCTCTGTCTCCCACCTGCACCCTTGCCCCCTCCCAGACCATGCATCCCGATCAGCTGCGTCCCCTCTTGCATCCCTGCCCAGATCCTGCAACCCCTCCTACAGGTCACAACCACCTGCTGGACCTTGTATCCGAATTTCCTAACTCCATACAACACTCCCTCCTGCCCCATGTCACAAACCCTCCCAGACTCTGCAGTTTCTCCTACACCCCTCATCTGGGTCAGAATCCTCTCCTGCACCCACTTTTTTCCCCAGTCTCCCACCCCAGGTCACAACCCCCCTCCTTCACACAAGTTCCCTCCTGCACCCCAATCCCTTACCCCAAACTCCTTTCCACCTAGCCTCCATCACAGACCCTGCACCTCCTCCATTAATATCGTGGAAGAGTGCGGCCCTTGACCGCTTACCAGATTCTTGGAGTGGCCCCCCCATCAAAAATTATTGCCCAGCCCTGATCTAGCCTCTGGTGTAGACATAGCTAGGTGGACAGAAGAAGTCTTCCGTTAGCCCAGATACCACCTTTCAGAGAGGTGGATTAACTATATTGACAGAAAGACTCTTTCTGTCAGTGTAAACAGCATCTACACTGTGGTGCTTCAGAGGCTGCAGCACAGAGCTGAACAGTGTAGCAGCTGTAGTGTAGACATACCCTCCCTGACTCTGGGCAGACATGTAGATGGGGTTATCAAAAGAGCCTAAGTGATTTGTAAGCAAAACACAATTGTTGTGCCTATTGACTTTTAATAGGATTTGGTTTGTAAATCACATCCAAGCTATAGAAAATTCCACTCTGCATCGAAAAAGTAGGAAATTGAAGCTTGTGTCCAATCTGACACAAGTAGTCCTTGCTCACGCAAATACAGTGCCCTGATTGGTTAAGCTAAGAAAAGGCTTCTACTGTTGGTGCCTATCATTTCTCCTTTGTTAGTACATCGCCTCTGTCGCTAAGATCTGCAATGCATTTCAGGATGTGGTTTGGGTGAAAGATGCTATTAAAAAAGCCCACTTTTTTTTTTAAGTTTCCTTAACTACTACTTGGAGCTACACGCTGCTTTTACATAGGGGTGGTGGCAGCTGTGTGCCATGTTTGTGTGTAGGCACATCCAACTGCTGCCTTTGCTCCATTCCCACGTCTGTGGCTTTGCTACACCAGGCCAGCAGCAGTGTGGGGTACACAGGGCCACTGACTGCGGGGAGGGGGAGAGTGGAGTGGCAAAAGGGGCAGCTTCCTTGGGCACTTTAAATTGTTTCCAGATCTCTGGATGGTAGGGGCCAGACAGTGTTGGATGGCTGGCTGAGGGAGGCTAACCCTCAGCCCCATCCTTTCTGCCTGATGCCCCGCCTCTTGCAGGGCCCAGAGCCAGCCCTCCCGCCTTGTCCAAAGCAAATGAAAGGCTAGCTTTGAAACCACTTGCCTTTTAGACTTTATAGATACTGGAGAGACCTCAATCAGCTCTGGCTGCGTGTGTGTGTGGTGGAGCAGGAGAGCATTTGGTCAGTGTATGAACTATGTTGAATTGTTGGGAGACATAGCACTCTCTTGCCTTATTTAGGGATGGAATTAGAATGCTGTTGTTTTTACGCCTTTGGGTTTGGGTGGCACGTAGAAGCTTTTAGTGACACCCCGTTCTCAATTCTGCTGCTTTAACTTTTGCAGTGCAATGCCTTGTGGTTACTGGTTTGTTTCCGAGAATTCTAAAAACGTGTCATTTTCCTCTTGCTCTCTTGCTAGGTCTGAGACAGGCCTTTTTCCCCTAAGTTCCCTGCAATTTCATTCCATCTAGGAGTTGTGAAGTGACTATACCAAACAACATGAGACTTGCTGATCCAGAAGTATTAGCAAATATCTGGTTATAATTTCGCATGTATCATGGTTGTGTTGGATACAAACATCTGAAGCTTTGGATTCCCAACTGCAAATGGCTGTGAAAGGACTCAAGAGCCCAGAGACAGTGATTGATGGCTACAACTCTTCATTTCAGCTGAGGGCATTTAAGGCTGAAGTGCAAAGGTATAAAACATAATGAGGTGGAACAGAAGATCCACTAGAGAATATTGAGGTTTGTACTGTTTCCAAAAGGTAGCACAGAGCAAAACCAGCTTTGTTCCCCTTGTTGATTTGTGTAAGTGTGAAGAATTGATCCTCTTGGGAGCCTTCTCCAGTCATGCAGAACCCATAGCCTACCAGGATGTTTCTTGCTGCCTGTTGGTGACCTTGTAGAAAAGACAGGGCCTTGACACAGCAAAGAACTTAACTAACTAAATTCAGTAAAATAACTCTTGTGTTTAAAGTTGCACACTTCTCAGAAGTTTTGTTGAATTGCGACCCTATGGAATTGCACCAGTGGGGATCAGTAGACAATACTCCAAAAATCAGGAGCAAGACATTAATCTTAAAAAATGTACCGAATGTGATGGAAAATAATTAAGCTTTCTGTATTTTTTTTTAATAGGATTCTGTAGCAGGGAGAGGTTCAGTGCTTAGCAGAAGGTTCAAATGTTATCAATTTCTATTAAAAATTCTCATGGACTTTTCAATAAGGGTGGCCTGTTGGCTTCTGGGGAAAATTAAAAGAACAATAAAGGGAAGATTCCAGACCTTATGGTCACAAAAAATATCTGAAAAGATGAAAAGAAAAAGCCTTCCAACGTTTGTAGAGAGAGAGAAAACATACTGCTCCGAAACTGAATATTATTGCCATTAACAAAATGGGACGCTAATTCTGAAGACTCCTAATAGGCCACACACAGGTCAGATTTTTTTACCAAGAGAACTCAATCTGTTGGTGCGCATTTTTCTTTCATGTAATACTTATGCATTGGTGACAGAATTTGCACATGCAAAGCCCACTAATTGTGCATGAAAAGTCAGGCACATGCAAAGAAATGAAAGTTGCTATTCCAATATTTTGCCCCAAATACAAGCTTTTTATTGGTTGTTTCATTGTTGAGCAGCAGAAATATCCAGCTGGTGTGCCGGTCTAATGTGGCTACACATTACAGAAGGAGAGAGCTGGCAATAACAGGTGGCATACCACCCACGGCTACTGCACCACCACCTGCTTTAGCAACTTAACTCTGGAGTACTGGTAAGAGGAGGCCAGTGAGGAGAGAAGTCTAGACACATGAAGTGCATTTTGAGCGTTCAGAGTTCAGGGTAGCTTCTGGAAGGGTTCTTATACCAACAACTCTGCCAGGCCCAATGAGACATCTCCTACTGCAAGACTCCTCCTTCACCGCAGGACTTCATTCTCTGCCAATTGCAAGTCACTCCTTGCTTTTCAACAGATGACAACATATTAACTTTTAGTTACTTTAAAAATATTAAACTAGATCCTGGGGCCTTCGTGTTTTCAGCTATGTAGTGAGTTATGGCCTTCACTTGCAGCTGCAGCTCTCTTCATGGACACTTTCAGCAGATACTTTCATACTTCTGGCTCACCAACAGATGCTCAAGCGCTGCAAGAGTAACAGTCGTCCCTTAGCTGAACAGCTGGAGCAGCTGAAGATTTGTTCAGTCAGTACTCTAGAGACTCTTGGTGACTCCGATAAAACATTGAGAAGTCTGTAGGCTCATTTTCAGCTAAGCCCCAAAAAAGCCAAGTCCAGAGTTCAGCTAGAACGAATTGATTTATGGTGCTCAGATCTGAATTTCATGGTGGAAACCCTTCTTTTTCTCCCCCATGCCCACAGGGTAAGAAAAATCTTGAGTTCTACAAAAGGTGGTACTGTTTGGGCAAGCCTCTTTGGAATTCCTTCCTTCTGCATCTATATAACCCACAACACCAGTGAGAATAAGAGTGGATTTTTATGATTGCCATTGAGGGCAAAATCTGAAGAAATTGGGATTGCATAGACATCATTATAAGAAGACCTGCTGTGGTTTGCAGAACCTCTGGAAATCAGACTAAGTGAATCAAAATACGCAACTCCATGCTGCTATTTTGTCAGTTGCTTTTTTTTTTTTTTAAGGGCTAACGGCACTTTCAGGTCCTAATCTGGGAAAATTCTGTGTGGTGAAATTGGGACACAAATGCATTAAAGAAACTAATTCTTTGGAGATTCAAGCACGTCTCTAATTTTTAATAAAAAGGCTAATCAGATTGGCAATGTTGATGCTGTACGTCATGGTAACTAATGATTAATTCTCTTGCAAACTAGGAATAGCGAGTGAATCATGGCTAACCTCTGTGGGTTGTACTGTGTTTTGGAGATATAATCTGTTATATAAATAGATTCTTGTACAGTAAACATAGGGAAGAATGGGTCGTCTAATTCATGTGTGTTAACCCCTTTAAGCCACTTGGCAGCAACAAGATATTTTTATAATCAGATTTGTCATCTGCAGTTGACTACTCTGTAAAGCAAGTGCTTAGTACCATTTTTTTTTCCCGCAGAAATTTTATCCCTAATTTATTTTTTGAAATAAGTCTGGCCTGGCCTGTATCATTGCTTCCTCGAATCAATATTCAGTTATTCACTTCCATTTTCATAACAAAAGTCAATATTAGCTCCTGCAGAGATTTATTTCCTTGAATCAATAAACTTGTGCATGGCAGTACATATTTTAGCAGGAGAGCAATTGCTTTTGAAGGAAGATATTTTACATTATCCCACGATGACAGGAAGGACAGACCGTTTAAAATGAAAAACAGAAGGGGAGCAATTTCCTAAAAGGAAAGGGGAGTCTATGATCTCTTTCTCTCCTTGTGTTAAATGGCATGAAGTTTTTCTTTAATTGTTTTGTAGTGCTGTTGGGGGTGATTCCCCTGAAGAAAATAGTGACATTTTCACTTGTAGGCTTGTCTATGCATTGAGGTAATGCACTCCATTAGGCTGTGATTTCTAAAATGCACTAAAGTGTTGCACAACACATCTTTTTGCTTGAAACCCCTCCCACCCCACCCCCCACACACGCATACATAAATTGCCTAGGGAGGTTGAGCAGGTTAGACAAACATCTATCAGGGATGTTTGGGGCCTCTGTCCGGTTAAAAAAAAAATCCAGAAAATACGAAACATGTGCAGTGTCCGGTATTTCCTGGATTTCTGGCTGGGTGCCGGACGGAAGTCTGGTGGGGGCGGGGGGAGTGGCTGGGAGGCGGGGTGCCATCGGCACTGGGAGTCCTGGCTGTGTCTGATGCCTTAGGGAGGAGAAGCCCTGTCCCTGCTCCTGAGCGCGTGGTGGAGCCGCAGCCGGACTCACTCGCGCTTCTCCAGACTGTGCGTGGGACTGACAGCGCCCCAGGAGCCGCATGTGCCCGGGTCAGTCCTGCCCCTTCCCCCAATCCTTCCTGACCAGCTCCACTGCCCCCAACCACCTCCCAGCCATCCCTGCTTCCTGCCGGCCAGTTCTCCTCCTCCCGATCTCCCACGGCCAGCCGTGCTGCCCCCGACCCTCCTTCCCGGCCAGCCCCTCCCCTCCCCCCATCAAGTGTGTCCGGTATTTTTTCTAAACCTACCTGGTAACCCTGTCTAGGTGGTGTTTGGTCCTGCCATGAGGGCAGGGGACTGGACTTGATGAACCTCTCGAGATCCCTTCCAGTCCTAGTGTTCTATCTGGGGACATCACAAGAATAGTCAACTGCAGGTGACAAATCTGGTTTTTTATATATAAAACCCCTGTTGATGCCAAGTGGCTTGAAGGGGTTGATAGCACATATGAATTAGACAGGGACCCATTCTTTCCTATATTTACTGTACAAGGTTGTATTTATATAACTGATTATATCTCCCAACTAGCTGCCATGTCTCCAGGAGAAGGGTAGAGAGAGATGGACCTCCACCACCATCTTTTGATACAACATACGGCCTCACAAGCGCATTTCTCTCTCTGCAGTGCCTTCCCTCTGAACAACAACTATTTACTTGCTACATTAGCTGGCAGCAGGAGTGTCAGTCTGTGCTGCAAAGCTGAGGGGTTAGGATTCAAACCCAGTTTATGATGCACAATAGAGGGCTTGTTCCAACTGTACCAAACAGAACTTGGTTTTGTCTTTTGCTTTTAAAAAAAATCCAAACCACTTAGTTGATTACATATGGAACGTCATTAAAAGAACATTAAGGTTGCAAACTCAAGAACTCCAGAGATAAGAAATACCAGATCTACAGTTGCCCATGCAACTTTAACCTATTGCATGTACGTTTTGATAAGGTCTTTAATTCACATGGTCGGGTACAACATTTTTCCATGGGACTCCTGCCTTGTTCTGTTGCACAGGATGGTTGCACAAGGAGGCAGCAGTAAGCTTGTACAATGGTAAATCTGGCTTTCTTTCCACCACTTGACATGCAACCTAACAAATGCACTTTCATGTCAGTTTTACTGTACAAATACCTGATGGATAAATAGCTGAGAAATTTTTTCTGCAGATTATTCTTAACATTTGTCTTCAGGGGCTCTGACTACTTGAGAGTTTCTTCTGTTGTACAAAAACTATTTAAAATGTATTTGTGATGTTATTCTTTCATTTAAATAGCCTTCACGAATCCTTGATCTTGAAATCCACTTTAATGGTTTTCCTGTTTTAACACATGAATTAAAAAAAAGTGATATTTTTCATTGAGGGTGGCAGTTTTCATCTAAGGTTACAACCATGTTTGATCTTTCTGAGCCATTGTTTGTTTTGGATTTGAGATCCTCATAAACCAACAAAACCCAAGTTAGATTTTTCCAGTGTCTTTCATTGCTGCTCCAACATTGAGATCAGTTGATGTAGTTTTGCCTACCTCACCATGCAGCTAAAGGGCGTAATGGCATAGTAAGTGATTTTAATTATGAGACTACAGGGCAGTGGAAGCTCTGAAGTCATGCAAATAAAAGGTATTTTGCTCAGATTGTTTGGAGTAGGCCAGTGGAATGGGAGGTTTAAGTTAAAATGCATCTGATATATTAAATTAGCTTTGAAATGCTATAACCTCTATAATAATCTCTTCTGTAATTGGTTAGCTTTCACAGTGCATGAACTTAACACTATGTATCTGGCCCAGTCTCCAGCAAAATTCATAATGGTATTGTGAGGGCAAGTGTGTGTTAATTGCAGTAGAACTGTAGAAGAGCTAATGCAGGTGGAGCTATGTATGTGCAATAATAGCAGGATCAGGACAGTGTCAGTAAAATCCATGTTCCAAAAGTGCTGAAGCTGAAAATGTGAATTCAGTCCTGAACCTGAGATGCCTCCACCACTCCCACTGCAGCCTGTGGGAAGAGCTGGTTCTCAGCACTTCTCAGAATCGGGTTTCCAGGAATGTGGTAACAGTAGCCCTGAGCCCAGTTTAGTCTGGGATGACATACTATGGCTCCTAGGTTGTGAGAGCAGGCAATGAGGGAGGAAGCCAATCTATGGTAGATCAACAAAGAGTTGGAGTCCATGCTGGGCTCTCTTTCTGGCATTACATGAGATCAGGACCCTGTGATGCTAGGTACCATGTATCTGTGTAATGCCAACAGACTTGGGTTGTCAGCAGGTGGGATAGAACTTGGGACCTTGGAGCTATAGCTAAGAGCCTTTTCCAAGTGATCTGAAAGCTAATGGGCTCTTAGTTAAGGCTATAAAGCAGACTTCACTCTCCCCCGCACTGGTCTTAATACCTCTGGGTTGCATGCGCATAACGCTCCTTACCCCGGAGCTTCCACTCCAAATGGCAAGTCAGACAAATGGTGCCAGAGAAGCAAAAGCATCTTCCTTAAGATGCAGATAAAATGAGTGGTTGTCAAGATTAAATCCTAGATTGTCTAACTATCGGGTGCCCTACCGACAGGGCAACTTACTCTCCTACTTCTCTTTCAACCTGGGAACTGGATGAGGGTTGTTACAGCTGCTTTCAGCAGACCTCATTAATGCACTTTACACTTGTATGGATTAACAGACATTACACCATCTTTCTATGCAAACTTTTCTCTGAATAACCTAAAGAGGGAAGAAGACTTTGCAGCCAGCCAGATAGTATATTTAGGGATAAAAATATCAGAGGGGTAGCTGTGTTAGTATGGATCTGCAAAAGCGACAAGGAGTCCTGTGGCACCTTATAGACTAACAGATGTATTGGAGCATACACTTTCGTGGGCAAAGACCCACTTCGTCAGATGCATGTGATAACAAAGATGATTTTCTTACCCGAGAAATATTTGCAGCCCTAATAAGTGATGTTTAAGAGAGAGTGAGTTCTAGCCAGCACAGTGGATTGCTGAACTTAGAAGTGGACCAGGGGAGTGCGGAGTGCTGGGCTCAAGTACCACTTTCCCTTCCACCCATCGGGAATGGCCATACACCTGCCACTCAGGGCAAAAGAGGCAGGGCTGAAGGTAGGCAGGACTCAGAACATGTCACACAGTGCTCTAGCAGCATAGGCGTGTGGACGGGGTATGCCCAGGCACACCCTAATGTCTCGGGCCGGCTAACCCGAGCCATTTTTGCGCCCTAGGCCCCATTCGGCCCAGCAGCACCGTGCGGCGGCCCTAAGGCAGCCCTGAGGCGCCTGGGAATGCCCTCACCCAGCACAGTAGCACCGCACAGCACCCCTGAGATGCCCAGGAGTGCCCCCGCCTGGCACGGTAGCACGGCGCGGCACCCTTGAGGTGCCCGGGAGTGCGCCCGCCTGGCACAGCAGCATGGCGCGGTGCCCCTGAGGCGCCCTGGACTAGGGCCCAGCCGGCCTGTAGCTTGGGCCAGCTCTGACTCCAGCCCCGCAAATAGGAAGGTAGAAGCCGAAGGTAAGGTAAGGGAGGAGATGGGAGGGGAAGGGGGGGGGAAAGAGGAAGGGGTGGGAGAGGAAGGAGCTTGTGCTGAGGGGAGCGGGGCAGGTCAGGAGAAGAAAGAGGAAGACACCAAGGGGCAGGGTGCAGGAGAAACAAATGCCAGGGGGGCCAAGTGCAGACAATGAGGAAAAGGGCAGGAGGTAGGAACAGGGTGATGCTGGGAGAGGAGAGGGTAAAGGCATTGTGGGTTAGAGGGGGAAGGGAGAGGTGCCGGGAGAAGGCTTGAAAGAAGGGGTGGGCATGAGGAAGGCAGGGATGGAGCAAGGTATGTGTGAGGGCACAGGCATGAGGGAAATGGGGGCAGAGGGTGGTGAGGGGGTGGGCACCAGGGAAGAAGGGGGCAGGGCAGTGAGGGAAGCGGGAAACACCAGGAGGGTGCAGGGCTAAGGGAAGGTGCAGGTGCCAGGGGATTCTGGGGGTGAAGCAGAAGGGCAGACACCTGCAGGGGAGGGACCAGCACCAGAGGAGAGAGGCAGGGCAGGTGTGTAGAGGGAGGTGTTAGGAGAGGGGATGAGGAGGGGTAGCTCACATGATCAGAGTGGGGCTACTGGAGGAGTGGGCACGGGGGAGAGAAGGGCTGGTGGAGGGGGGCAGGTCTCAGGATGGCTGTGAGCAGTAAGAAGGGCAGGAGTCAGGACAGCAGAGGAGGGTGAGGGGGTGGGGGGCAGCAGGCACCAGGGGAGCTGATGGAGCAAGGGGAGGAGACATGGCAGCAGAGGGAAAAGGTAAAGGTTTATGAGATATTTATTAATAACTTGGGTGCCACAGTGGCACATCCAAACAAGCCACATGAACTCAGTACAGGTGCACAACACAAAATTCATTCTGCTCATGGGAGGAAACTGAGGGAACACTTCCCCCAGCCTTTCCACCCCCAAGTTAATGTCACACACATTGGGTTAATGCACTTGCAGGATAGTTGCATGAGGGGAGTTTAGTGGGGGCCAAATTAATCCCTGTTGGTAGGAGGATGGTGGGAAAAGTCCTTAGAGGGGAGGTCACATAACACCTTTTACTTCTGGTTATGTGCCCATCTTGCCCCCAGAGTGTTACCTCCAGAGGTGTGGCCAATGGGAGTCAGGGGGTGTGACCAATGGGGGTCAGGGGCGTGGTTAACAGGGGTCAGGGGTGTGGCTAATGGGGGGTCAAAGTACATTTAAAAAAATTCTTTGGGTGCACACCCTAATGAAATGTACTGCGCACGCCTATGTCTAGTAGCAATTTAAAGGGTGTGGGGGCTCTGGCCGCCCTGCTGTGGGTCCTTTTGAATCGCTGTGTGCTGGGGCAACTGCCCCCTTAGAGAACAGAGTAAGAGTTGTGCAAGTTAACTTGAGTCTGATGCTCTTATACTTCTCGCCATCTCTGGAGGTTATAAAAGTATTGCATGTTTTGGTACAAGCGGTTCCTGTTCCTCTTCAATTTCTCATCCACTAAAGGTGCCACTAATTGGTTATGGATTTTCATCTCTCGTGACGTTGCTTTTGTATTTCAGATTGCCTATGCTGCAGTGGACTGTGCCAAAGAACAAAACCATGATCTGTGTAAACAGGAAGGTGTTGATGGCTACCCCACCTTTAACTATTACAACTACGGAAAGTTTGTAGAAAAGTATAATGGAGAGAGAGGAGTAAGTATGATTACAGGTGGTTGTTTGAAAAAATAACTGCCCAGGAGAGAGACATGTCTTGTGTGTTTTTTCCATTTTTGTGGTAAATGAACATGATGGGGTAAACTTTCAATGGATTGCAAAAGGCTTTAACTTCCCCTCCCATCACTAATTCACTGGGCTGAATCACTGTGTATCCCACCCATATGCGTTAGTGAACTGGAACTTGCTTGGTGTATTTGGGGAAGTTCAGCATTTGCTAAGGAAAATTTGGAGTGAATATGATGTCATTTTTTAATAAAAAGTCTACAGTTAGACATAGTTCTAATGAAAATGGGAAAATCATTGTACTGGGTAGAATTAGGCCTAGAGTTAGCAGATGATATGAAAATGATTCTGTTTAGCTTTATGTTCGTGGTATACCTAGACTTTTTAGTAAGGCATTTGATATGGTCTCGCATGATATTCTTATCAATAAACTAGGCAAATACAACTTAGATGGGGCTACTATAAAGTGGGTGCATAACTGGCTGGATAACCGTTCTCAGAGAGTAGCTAACAGTTCACAATCCTGCTGGAAAGGTATAACAAGTGGGGTTCATCGGGGGTCTATTTTGGGACCGGTTCTGTTCAATATCTTTATCAAAGATTTAAATACAGCCAGGCCCGACTTACAAATGGGTTACTTTCCAAACACCTGGTTGTAACTCGATTTGTTCGTAAGTCAGAAATACATGCTTTTACATACAGCCACGCTGTTCATAAGTGCAGATGGTGTGTTCATAAGTCGGGGACCGGCTGTATCAGCATAGAGAATATGCTTATTAAGTTTGCAGATGATACCAAGCTGGGTGGGGTTGCAACTGCTTTGAAGGACAGGGTCATAATTCAAAATGATCTGGACAAATTGGAGAAATGGTTTGAGGTAAACAAGATGAAATTTAATAAGGACAAATGCAAAGTTCTCCACTTAGGAAGGAACAATCAGTTTCACACATACAGAATGGGAAGTGACTGTCTAGAAAGGAGTAAAGCAGAAAGGGATCTAGGGATCATAATGGATCACAAACTAAATAGGAGTCAACAGTGTGACACTTGCAAAAAAAAGCAAACATGATTCTAGGATGCATTAACAGGTGTGTTGTGAGCAAGACACGAGAAGTCATTCTTCCGCTCTACTCTACGCTGATTAGGCTTCAGTTGGAGTCTTGTGTCCAGTTCTGGGCACCACATTTCAAGAAAGATGTGGAAAAATTGGAGAAGATCCAGAGAAGAGTAATAGGAATGATTAAACATCTAGAGAAAATGACCTATGAAGGAAGACTGAAAGAATTGGGATTGTTTAGTTTGGAAAAGAGAAGCTTGAGAGGGGACATGATAGTGGTATTCAGGTATCTAAAAGGGTGTCACAAGGAGGAGGGAGAAAAATTGTTCTTCCTGGCCTCTGAAGATAGAACAAGAAACAGTGGGCTTAAACTGCAGCAAGGGAGGTTTAGGTTGGACATTAGGAAAAAGTTCCTAACTGTCAGGGAGGTTAAACATTGAAATAAATTGGCTATGGAGGTTGTGGAATCTCCGTCTCTGGAGATATTTAGGAGTAGGTTAGATAAATGGTCTAGCCAGTATTGGGTCCTGCCATGAGGGCAGGGGACTAGACTCGATGGACTCTCGAGGTCCCTTCCATTCCTAGTATTCCATGATTTTAATCTGGACTGGCCAAACTCAAACGTTTTAAGTCTATGGAGTCTGCAAAATTGTGACCGATTGTTGGTTTTGTGATGTGGACAAAATTGTCCTCCAGAGACGAGGAGGAGTCCAAATCACTTGTTTTCACTAAATCAGATTCTAACTTGTGCTTCAGGAGTGGTTCCACTCTCCCATGGTGTTATGTATAGCCAAGCAAACACCCTTACAGCAAGGTGCAGATGTGGTGCAACACTTTTCTGGGGTTATAAAATGAGTAGAAGTGATAGAGCAATCTGCTGTCTTTTTGGTACGTATCATTTAAATCATATCTTACAGAGAGGTCACTTCTTGGAAATTAATGACTGCCTAAAGGAAATAAAGGGATAAGGAGAAAGTATAGGGGTCCTAAATCCAACCAGTGATTATTGACAGAGAAGTGCCTGGCCCTGGATGTGTTGCTATTATAAACCTTGAAAATATAGAGAAATGGAGCCTCTGTGGTCTTGAGGAGGATAAAAGTCTCAGGGAAGGAGAACATCAAATTGGAGCACAGGGAAACAGTTCCGTAGTTGAGACCTTCTTTCCAGATGGTGTCATGGTATCCTCTCATACTAAGGAAACCTCTCCGGGGGAGGGAACTCCAGTTCTCAGAAGAGACAAATAATGGTAATGGTGGACAATCATTAGAAATATATATAGCTGGGTTTGTGATGGCTAAGAGAGCAATATGGTGACTTGCTTGCTGGGTGCGAAGATTGCAGCTTTCAAGGCATCTAGACAGACTTATGTGTACTGTTGGGGAGGACATGGGAAGGATCTGAAAGAGATCTTGGAGGCCAAATTTAGGTTGAAATTCAGTATCTCTATGGTAGCATTTAATTTCAGAATGGGGAATGATACAAAAATGAAGAAGTTAGTTAAACTGAAATCAATAAGTATGGTTCCAAAAGTGAAAACCCTGAAAGCTGCATGGAAACTTTTTAATGAAACCATAATAGAGGCTCAATTAAATGTATGTCCCAGAATAAAAAAAAACCAAAGCATAGTAAGAGAACCAGAAAGGTGCGGCTATGGCTAAAAAACAAAGTAAAAGAAGCCATTATAGGCAAAAAGGCAAAAAGTAGACGTTAAATCCTGATAAGCAAATACAAAGGAGCATAAACTCTGGCAATTGAAGTGCAAGAATGCAATTAGGAAGGCCAAAAAATGTTGAAGAATAGCTAGCCAAAGACTGAAAAAGTAACTGCAGATTTTTTTAAGTACATCAGAAGCAGGGAGCCTGCTAAACAACCAGTGAGGCCCTGGGATGATCAAGATGCTAAGGAACATTCAAGGAAGATAAGGCCATTGCAGAGAAACTAAAAGAATTTTTTGCATCAGTCTTCATGGCTGGGTATAAGAGGAAGATTCCCAAATCTGAGACATTCTTTTTATGACAAATCTGAGGAACTGTCCCAGATTGCGGTGTCATTTGAAGACTGGAAGATAGCTAATGTGATACCACTCTTTAAAAAAGGCTCCAGAGGCAAGCTTGGCAATTACAGGCTGGTAAACCTAACTTCTGTACCAGGCAAATTCGTTGAAACTATAATAAAGAACAGATTTATCACGCACACACAAACACAGTTTGTTGTGGAAGAATCAACATGGTATTTGTAAAGGGAAATCATGCCTCACCAGTCTACTAGAATTCTTTGAGGGGGTCAACAAGCAGGTGGATTAGGAGGAACCAGTCTATATAGTGTATTTAGATTTTCAGGAAGCCTTTGACAGGGTCCCCTTAAGTCTGGGCTTTTCATCTTGGTAAAGAGATTACTAACGGGGGATATGATAGAGGTCTATAAAATCAAGACTGGTGTGAAGAAAGTTAAGAGGGAAGTGTTATTTATTCCTGCTCATAACATAAGAGTTAGGGGGTCACCAAATGGAATTAATAGGCAGACGATTTAAAACAGACAAAGAAGTATTTCTTCATACAACACAGTCAACCTCTGGCACTTTTTACCAAAAGATGTTGTATGTTGTGAAGGTCAAGACTCTAAACGGGGATAAAAAAAACAGCTACACAAATTCATGGTCCATCAATAGCTGTTAGCTATGATGGGCAGAGATTGTGTCAATAGCGTCTGTTTGCCAGAAGCTGGGAACGGGCAACGGGGGGTGGATCACTTGATGACTCCCTGTTCTATTAATTCCCTCGGAATCACCTGGTATTGGCCACTGTTGGAAGACAGGAGAGGAGGCTCTAAACGGACCATTGCTATGACCCAGCCTGGCCTTCTTACGAGGTTTATGAAAGAAAACATTCCAGCTCTAGAATCATGGGACTCAAGGGAGACATTGTCCAATAGTGGGAAGGAAACCGTCCCCGCTAGGATGTTTGTGTACAACTGCCTCTTTATTGGATAGAATTAGAATTACTCTGTGGTATGTCATGGTCTTTCTTCTTCTAACAAGTACTGGGGATTCTCCTTTAGTTTGATAGCATGGCCCTCTGCTTTCGGAGCTGGAGAATGTGATCTCTGTCCTGTTGTCATTGTGCAGTCCTGAATGGACATAGCATGCAGCAAAGTGACAGCCTTTTGTCACTTTGTATAGTTACGTGTTTGTTGCTATAAAACACTTCAAGAACTACCATTGTCCTGGTTTTCTTTACTTTTGTCCAAGGTTGAAGAATCTTGGCCTAAAGCTTCATATCCTGCAAAGGAAGTTTAGCAGTTAGAGGAAGGCACTTGGGAATTAAGAAACCTGTATTCTGTGCCTGACTCTGCCAAAGAAACCTTATAAATTAATTCCCTAGGTTGCACAAAGAAACACTCTTTCTTAATCAGGGTCCCAGTCCTGTAACTGATTCTGCACAAGCAGGCCCCTTATATCCATGTGGTGCTGCAAGCCCATGTGGAGGTAGCTGTGATCTAAAATTGTGAAGCCCTTGAAGACAGTCCAGGCTGAGAAATCTCTTGAAATAAAGAATTCTGATAAATCTCTGTGCTCCTGGGTGTCAATCGTCTGTCTGCTTAGCTGGCTTTGAGGTGGTGCATACAGCATATTCACATGGCACTCATGTGCTTCGGAGTTTATTAATGAAAAAGCATTGACAAAATTTCTGAGAAGCTCTCTGCTCTCTTTCCTCCATTACATTGTTGTCTCTATATTCTGCTTCCCCTCCCCGGTAGCCAGTTTTTCATGAGTCTGGATGCATCTAAAGCCTCTGTGGATATTTCCTTTTCCACTTCATTGGAGTGACCTTGCACCAGCACACTATTGTGATTGCACAGTACAGAAGCTGTGACTGTTCTCTAGTTCACATTTCACGTTTATATCGATGCCTTGCTGCTGGGAGACTTGGATCATTGTTTTGATGTCTTATTTTAAAAATTTGACCAACATTTTTTTCTCTTTAAATACAGGAGTCTGGATTTGCCACTTTCATGCGAACCCTTAGAGAAAAAGACCATGAAAGGGTAGGGAAGAAGAAGGATGAATTGTAATTTCTGCCTCAAACGACATTTTCCACTGCACTGTGAAGGGTCCCAGGTCCACTGTTACTGCACCTGAGATTTCACATACTCTAAAGACAAAGACTTTAAAAAAAGCCAACAGCTATGGCCATTTTGTACAATTTTGAAATTACTTGATTTTTAAAGGACAATAGATTTGTTGCCATATTCTGTTTAAAATCTAGCATTTTCTCACCTTGTGAGATTATGCCCATCAACACTCCTATGCAATATTTTTGTAATCTGTACTGTATCTGTAGGTGAAGATATTTGATGCAGTAATTCTTCATTTTTTCTTTTGAAGGATCTGACAATTCATGAAATAACTTGTTTGTTTTTTAAACTAGTGGAGGAAAATAAGACTTGAGAAACATATCTGTTCAAATGCCGTTTGGCATTTTCGTGAAATCGATATGTTTTTCAGATATGTTTGAGGGAACAATTTTAAAGCGCTCAGGGATAAGTAGGGAAATTGAGTTAATGAAGACACGAGCAGTGACCATTCCAGATCTAGCTGATTTCATTTTTAATCCATTATACTGGAACTGTTTACATATCTTTATAGAATGTACTGAGTCATTTTAAACAAAGTTGTGAAAAATAAGCACAGCATAGGTTAAAGTTCAGAATTGGTCTAATTTTTAGCATTTATTTCACCAAATGCTTCTGCAAATATGGGAGCAAAATATAGACTGTCTGTTTGTAAATTTATGTTTAGGCAATATGAAATTTGTGTTGAAAAACATTATATTTGATTTGTATGTCTGACAGATGTGTAATATTTTTGATATGCAGAAATTACATACAAGATTTGTGTACATTCTGAATGCTTATCCATATTGTTTGTTAAATTAAAAATTAAAAATGGAGTTATAGCATTATAACTTTCTCTGGCCATCATGTTCAAGGCTGTAAATCACTGTAAACAAATACAGCATTTCTACAAATAGCACTTCAAAAATGTGCGATTGTGCTGTTAATGCTTCGTAGTTATTCATCTGGAGGAACTTGTTGTGTCTTCATATAACAGGTTTTTTAAGATTCATTTTGACCTAAAAATAAATCAATAAAAAAAATTGAAATGTTTTAATCATGAATTAGCCTTGTTTTTAAGCTCTTTACATAGTCCACTACCCGAACCAGCATCCATGAGAACTGTTGACAAGAAAGCATAAGTCACTGCAGTTTCCAGGAAAGGGGGTTATTTCCTGCCAGATGAGTAAGGGACAAGCCCATCATTTAAGCTCTTGTAGGTGCTGGTTTTTAGTGCATCCTCTGTGGCACTGAGATTCTCATATTTAACATACTCTGCTGACATTGAGCAGGTTGACGCAACATCCTCTCAAAATTCAAGAGAACCATCATCTGGATCTGAACACTTTCTCTGTTGCTATTAGACGTTTGCACGTATATATGAAATTACATTCTCTTTTGCCTTACCTCACCCACTCAATGATGTACATGGGACAACTTATCTCCGCACTGATGGATAGAGAGATTAAGGGATTTCTCACACTCTTGTTTGTTTTGGGTGCACGTCTCCTCCTCTCTTGCCCAATTAATGGGACTGTACATTTGCTGCTCATTAGGCTGCTGAAGTCATTATTGAGTAAGAGCTGGTAGGCTGATTTGTCTTGTGTGGTGGCCAGCTTGTTAACCATGCCATAAATCTAAGCAATGACGATGCCATGCCAAATATTTCCTTATTGGGCACCTCCTGAATCTTCCCACCACCAACAAAATTAGCTGTCAAACAGTCCATAGATATTCTGCATGGCCTAATAATTTATTACAGCCTTCTATTTATTTTCCCAGTAGTCTTTTTAATCTTTTTTGGCATAGCTATTCTGCATTATGCGTCATGCTCATTGGTAGCTGTGGATCAAATCCTTTAAACTGTCCTCATTCTGTGTAGCATCTCGTGTGTGAGGGGGGAAAAATATTATATACTGCCTTTAGATTGCAAATGGGAAGATCTTTGCCACTTCATACTCAACTGGAAGCAAATACAGTTGGTCGAATGAACCACAAATTTTTCTGATCTCAAAGTGGTTGGCATTGAGGAAGGGAAATGCAACATCCATGAAATCCAATGCTGTAGGCTGTCTATATTTGCATTAATTGCAGAGAATTTTAGACTTTTAAAAAAAATGAGATCACAGCTGGCCAAGTGACATCACTTCTTGGGACGGCTGTGATTTTTAAGCTTTAGTAAATGTTTAGAATAGGACAATTACACACTGTGCTTTACACCAATAATTCTTTACAGCTGGTTACACCATAATAAATTAAAGAGCCTAGTTTTTCTTTTAGTGTTTGGCATGTTGCTCCTTAGAGTTGGAGGGGCTATTTTTTCTCAGTTAATTTTGTGTTAATGTACAAATACAAAATATTTGAAAATAATTTACCTGCTGTTCTAGGGTTCTGACTTATCTGGCTTATAGTTGGGATTTCTTTGACAGAGATGATTTTTAACAAGACAAACAATTATATCTAATAGCTAACAAAAGCATTGGCTACTATGAACCAGAGTGTATCAAACTTACTTCCTAGACTATTTAATTAGGTAACATTTGGGCCTGATTTTGATCTCAGTTATACTGGTGTAAATTAGGGTTTATTGGGCAGTTGACATACTGCTCACATCCCTAAAGTGTATACTGGCCATTCAGCTTCTTTTTTCTAATATTACAATTAAAATTCTTTTTTCACAAACTCTTATTGTGTAGACACAAGATTTGAGTCCATTTCTTTAAATGGAAGTTCAGTTTCATATATACCTAGCCATTTGGAGGAGGAATGGATAGCCAAGCATTAATTTATACTGTTAAAGATGAGTAAAAATCTGTGAAAGAATCAATAAGAAATTCATAACCTGTCTTATGATTATGATTATGTACTGTGACCTGTATAACAAAGGACAGAGAACTTACCCAGACTAATTCCTAGAACATGCCATAACTTTTTTTGTTAAAAGTTCCACTTTGCATTTGCTTTTTAATTATTCCACCTCAGTTTCTCATTTTAGAGCCACTAGTTGAAGTTCTCTCTGTGTTCTGATAGCTGGGACGGAGGGGGATCACAGCTGATTTACTTTCCCTAATTAGCAAAGGCTACTGTACATGTAAGTGCTCCTGTCCAGACTACCAATTTTTCTAGTGACACCACCGAAGTATCCTAATGTCTTCAGCTACAATGTTGTTATAGAGTCCTTTATAACTCCCCCCCCCCCCCCCCCCAAGTATAGATGAAATATCTTTAGGAAAAAAATCAAACTTGGTGCATAGAGAAGCCAAGTCCAATTTGTCAGAGGTCATATAGTTCAATAGGAGGACCAAGTTAGTGGAGGTAGCTGTATCTCTATTCAGGCATACCTTGCCATATTGTGAGGTATTTAGAACAGGAGGACAATCAAGAGAAAAGGTGTAGGTGTTTGGTAAACTAAACACAACATTCATATGGTTGTGCAGAGAGTCAGACAAAGACTATGTACCATTTAAATAATCAAAATAGGCATTGTACCGGCCCTACACATTTCTCCCCAAGTGAGGAAGGCTCCAGGACAAAGCCCTATGTAACAGTATGGCTACGTCTACACTGGCCCCTTTTCCGGAAGGGGCATGTAAATTTCACTAGTCGTTGTAGGGAAATCCGCGGGGGATTTAAATATCCCCCGCGGCATTTAAATAAAAATGTCCGCCGCTTTTTTCCGGCTTTTAAAAAAGCCGGAAAAGAGCGTCTAGACTGGCCCCGATCCTCCGGAAAAAGTGCCCTTTTCCGGAGGATCTTATTCCTACTTCAAAGTGCCCTTTTCCGGAGGATCTTATTCCTACTTCAAAGTAGGAATAAGAGCCTCCGGAAAAGGGCACTTTTTCCGGAGGATCGGGGCCAGTCTAGATGCTCTTTTCCGGCTTTTTTAAAAGCCGGAAAAAAGCGGCGGACATTTTTATTTAAATGCCGCGGGGGATATTTAAATCCCCCGCGGATTTCCCTACGACGACTAGTGAAATTTACATGCCCCTTCCGGAAAAGGGGCCAGTGTAGACGTAGCCTATATGTAGGTCCCTTCATTTTCCATTTTTTATTTTATTTACTTTTTCCCACGAATCTACTGGTGTTTATTACTAATACAACAAAAACAGATGAAAAATCATGCAAAACACTTGCTAATTTTATGGGTAAATATTGGGGTTTATTTTGGTGGATGGAAGGATGTGAAAAAAGTATCCAGTTGATTAATACTTTGATTAACGGAATTCATGATAAGTGGGCCACACCATTTGCAATGCATACACTCAACTTCATCCTATTCTCCTGTTTAGTTTTTTTTTTTAATTTTGAATACTTTTCCTTCTGAAAATGTATTCTGATACAGATTTTCATTTTTCATACTATTTTAGTATGTCAGATCTTTTATCTACTACTACCTTTAAACAAGTATGTGCTAGGTGTCTCATTCCTTAGTATGTTCAGAACCGTAAGCATTTCAGAGCTTGCATGCATGTATGTTTGTGTATATCTTCTAGACTACCACAAAGCCTTACTTTTACAGGTAGCTTTGTAAATGTACACAGACTAGTGTATTATTGTAATACAGATATTTCAGACATTATATTGTATTTTCCTAATAAAGCAAGTTATTTTTATACATGTAATTCAAAATAGGGTGAAAATTGGGAAAACCCAGAATAATACTTTTTATACAATTTGGGATTATTTTGGTAAAAATTGGTTTAAATTGAAAATGAAGGGCTCATACACAGGTTAATAAGGGAAGCTCATTTACTGGCCCAAGAACCTGTATTGGGAAATTAAGCTGGTATTTTCAAACAAATTTGAGGTTCATGTTCCCATATTCCATTGAATTTGGTGAATTTCAGTGAGATTTGGATTAACTCCCTTATTTTGCTAAGGCTAACTACTGTTAAGAATAAAAAGTGATTAAAGGGAGAAAGGAAGTTTGTATTTTTAAACCTTTAATCCAAGGTTTATATATATCAGAATAGGCAAGTCCTGCATGAATGGTAAATTTTAAGATAAAACTGAAGTACATTTCTGAAGTATTCTATTAAATCATTTCATGGATGATTTAATGAATTTCGAGGTTTAGAGAGTTTTAAAGAAATGGTATCACTCAGCAATTCAGGAATTTAAAGGTTATTTTTATTAAAAAAAAAAACAGACCATCAGCATCAATCTTAGTATTCTTGATAGCAATGAATCAGTAGAAAAGTAATGTAGAAGAGAAAATATTATGTATACAGCTTTACTAGAGTTATTCAAAATCCCTGTCCACATGCATTTTATAGCAGTGAAACATTTGACAAAGTAATTGTACATTCAACGTAATCCAAGGAGTAGAGACTATGTATTTATGCTTACACTCCATTTAATTTAATGGGGCTACTCACGTGATTAAAGACTACATCCCGAAATCTTAAAAGCCACAAGGACATGTAGCCTTTACCACCAGATGATGATCTTATGTTTTCTTTGCTATTTGAATTCCTACATTAAAGTTACCTTTCCTTAGTTTTTCCAGCAGTAGAGTTGCAAACCATTGGATCCAAAATAAGTTTACCCTTTTATATGTGAGCTTTAAAATTTCAGGATGAAAAGGTAGGGGGGGTACTAAGGCTAAATTAAAAGGATGAGGTAGTTTGCAGCAATGCTCATGTGGGTAGTGTGAAGAGGATTTAAACTGAGAACATATAGTGGTCATTACTCTTTGGATTTCAGGAAAAACTTTACTCAAACCCTTCATTTAGTAGCAGTGCATCAGTTAGTTAATGCTTAATGTTTCTGCTTACCTTGTATGGCTTGGCTTACATTGAGAGGGGAACACACAAGCTGATATTTTTGTATTTGTTGCCCTTGATATCTTGCATACAAAACTGCCCAGTGTTCACGGACTTAGGATATCTTAAGCCTCAAAGCCATGATAAAAAAGCACATAGGAGTAAGGCTCCACTGGTACGGGACTCACACTGGCAATGCTGCTACATGGGATTCCATCTAAGTCAAGGAACTGAGAACTACTGGTACTATGAAAGAGCAGCCAATGGGAGCCTTATTAACTGGCAGTACTCTCATGATCCCACATGGATCTGCCACGTAACTCTTCCCAGATTGCTTGTCCTACCAGATTTTGGGAAACCCCCAGGTACCTTGGGGAGACCAGGAATGTACACCACTTTAGAGAATGTCTGTGTTCTGGATCCGTAGACTCCCCAGTCTAGATCCCCTCAGACCTCATCAGGGATGATTTTGATAGTGTCACGAGACAATGGGCAATAGGAAAAGATGCCCATCTTCTATATTGGCTACTAGTTGTGGCTGTCCTTCAATCGGAACAACCATTGCCTATTGAGCCCAATCTGACATTTATGTCATAGGGAATATCAGATGTGGCAGAGAATCATCATTTGCTTTCACAACAAAGAAAAGACAAGAGATTAAGAGCTTTCAGAAACCGGACACATACAACTGGAATGATCCCCTTAGGTCCAGTACTACCCATGCCTTCGGCACCTCAACAACCTTCTTCAGACCCTCATACTAATCCTTTGGGGCTTATGAGACCTGTACATGTGACACCCAGAGTTTGTGGTTTCTAATATTGTCTTCTCATCCCTTAGAAAGCAACTTGAACTTTCTACTGTGCTCATAGGAGGAATATAAGCTCATTCTTCTGCCAGCAATGGTGATAACTTCCTCATTTCCTGATCCAGCTTCCCTGACTCCTCTGAATATCACAACAAGGGGCTGCTACAGAGAGTGGAAGAAAATATCTGTACAGGCAGTCCCTGGGTTACGTACAAGATAGGGACTGTAGGTTTGTTCTTAAGTTGAATCTGTATGTAAGTCGGAACTGGCGTCCAGATTCAGCCGCTGCTGAAACTGATCAGTTTCAACAGCGGCTGAATCTGGATGCCAGTTCTGACTTACATACAGATTCAACTTAAGAACCCCAGGCATCCCCAAGTCAGCTGCTGCTGAAACTGATCAGCGGCTGATTCCAGGAAGCCCAGGGCAGAGGCTTCCTGTAGTCAGCCACTGGTCAGTTTCAGCAGCGGCTGACTTGGGGACGCCTGGGGCAGAGCAGCTGGGGTGCTGCTGGGTTGGGCCAGTAGCACCGCCGCTCCTCGGCGCTACTGGACCAACCCGGCAGCACCCCAGCTGCTCTGCCCAGGTGTCCTGATTCAGCCACTGCTGAAACTGATCAGCAGTGGCTGAATCAGGACTCCTGGGGCAGAGCAGCTGGGGTGCTGCCGGGTTGGTCCAGTAGCGCCAAGGAGCGGTGCTGTGGGACCAACCGGCAGCGCCCCACCTGCTCTACCACAGGCCCGGGGCTTTGTTCCACGTCTCCCTGGTCTGCTGGGGGGAGCCACTAGCTGCGCCCCCCCCAACAGACCAGGGACACGGGGAGCAAAGCCGCAGCGGCGGAGGGGTCCCGCGCCTCTGAGGCTTTGCTCTGGCAAAGCCAGGGAGGCGCGGGACTCCGCCGCCGCTACCACTTTGCTCCCGGTGCCTCTAGTCTGCTGGGGACCGTCTCCAGCAGACCCGAGGCACCGGGAGCAAAGCGGCAGCGGCGGCGGAGTCCCGCGCCTCCCTGGCTTTGCCAGAGCAAAGCCTCAGAGGTGCGGGACCCCTCGCCTCCCCGGCTTTGCTCCAGGTGTCCCTGGTCTGCTGGAGACGGTCCCCAGCAGACCAGGGGCACCCGGAGCAGCTTTTCTCACCCCGGAGGTCGAGGTGGCGGGACCGCTGCGCTCTGGGCAGTCCCGCTGCCTGCGAGCTCCGGGGCGAGAAAGCCCCGTTCGTAAGTGCGGAGCCAACGTAAGTCGGATCCGCGTAACTCGGGGACTGCCTGTATTTCTTTAGAGAAGATCCCACACAAATGAAACTCCTGAATAACCTGAAACACACAGGATCCAGCCAGACAGCACTCCAGTGAAGAAAGCAATACAAGAAGCTGCAAGGGCTATATCAGATACACCAGCAACATACATAGCTATTCCTTTCAAGAATTCCAGTATTTTTCCATTGCGTCTATCACTGTAGTAGTGAAACACTTCAGACAGTTGCTACTTCTTTAAGAAACACAATGCTTCTTTGAAATGTCTGTGGTACTTTTCATTATTCTTATTAGTCCGGGACCACAGTAACTTGTTCTATGTATTGGTCTTCCAAATATTTAGTCAGATTTTACAGTTATTACTTTACTACTTAGTCTATAATACGTGATCTCATCAAGTACTCATCAAAGGAAAAAAGTTCCCATACAAACAAAATCTTTAGAAACTGGATTCTGGTGCCCCATATAAATGGCTACATATATACTGAGCATTCAATAGAGAGAGCCTGCTTCATTAACATGTGCAGTTCTCCGTGATCTGATTAGTTCTTAAAGCTTATTTGGCAGCAAATGTATAAAGCCACCACAGCCCACATGCTAAGTATGTGCACAGTTAAATGAGAGAGTAGCAAGAAATGGTGCAAAAGTAATAGGCTTTTCTTATAAAGAGAAGTGGGGGGTTTATCTAGGGCACTAGATTTATCTACTGTAGCAGACTGGATTTGCCCAGTGCACTAGTCTCACTTTGGTGTCTCTCAACTATTGAAATACATCATTCTTCTCCTTGTGATGATGGCTCTCTTCAACGTGTTTAATTTTTGTGCCTCAGGACAGTAATGAATTCCAGTGTGTAGTTCCAATGGCCAGAAACCAGTGACAGGCATAACAGAATGTATTCTCTGTTCGCTGAGTACATAAAACTAAATTAAAGTTATTAAAGTGAATTAACAATGCACTCATCCCTGTTTTTATTGCTGTTAAACTGACAGTTATCTAAGTACGGTGGGGAAGTGTCAGAGGGTTTCACTCACTGCTTGGTCTGCTTTCCTCTAGTCCAGCACCCCCTTCTGTTGCTGCCTTGTCCCATAGTCTCTCTTGCTCTCCAGGGCTCAGGCTGCTCTCTTTGTGACTCAGCCCTTTGACCATCTTACTATAAAGTTTCCCCCTTCCAGGGTCTCAAGTCTTGCTGGACCAACTGTACAGCATCCTACACCATCCTTCATGGCAATTCCAGTCTGTACCACTTCCCCAATGGGAACCTAGTCTGCCTGTTACTTCAGGTTCCAGCCAGAGACACTGTCATCTTCGGCCAAAGTCTACACAGTCACTGCTCATTTCCTGGTCTCTTCCTGGTCTGCTTTTCCACAGGCTTTCTTAACCTGCAACTTCTCTGGTAAACATTTACATCACTGACAGGATTTTAGGGCGTTTCTCCCTGGGTTTCCTCTGCAACACTTCTCTATGCTCAAAGAGTAGCTGCAGACACTCCCTACAGCCCTAGCTAACTCCCTTTCTCTCTTGAGAGTGACTACAGAGCATCTCCCTGCAGCCTACTCCTATTGTCGCCTTGCTGACTTTCTACGAGCTCCTGCCTGCCCCTGCGCACGTGGGCTTCCTCTTCAATTAGGGGTTGTCGTCATGTACTGCACCACTGTCGCGCTTCAGTGAAGACACTACTATACCAAAGGGAGAAATTCTTCCCTGTGTGTAATTAATCCAGCTCCCAGAGCTATGTCAACAGAAGCCCTCCCATCAGCACAGTGCTGTTTACAGGGGGTTAGGTCAGTATAACTACATCACGCGTTGGCATGGATTTTTTACACCTCTGGATAATGACCCTCCCCCAGATGCAGACTATAAGGGTAATTTGCCTTTATCCTATCAGGTCTTGTGTGGTGTGGACTCCCCATCAGAATGGGTTTTTGTAATTTTTAATTTTCCTACCTATTGAGGTGCTCTAAATTGATCTACGTCATCAAGAGAAGCTGTAGAGTATGAAATCATAAACAAGACTGATTGTCACAGAGATCGTGGAAGTCATAGATTCTGAGAGTTTCCATGACCTCCACAGCCGTGGTAGTCGGTGTGGCTGGCCCCAGGAGCACTCCAGTGTCGGCTGGTGCAGCTAGCTTCAGGGAGCACCTGAACAGTGATCCCAGGGACAGCCAGAGCAGCAAATCAAGTGAGCGCCCAAGCATTGGTCCTAGGGACCCCTGACTAAATCCTAGCCGTAACCATTTACATAATGGGCAGGAAAGTGAGTAAGCAGTGACTGCTCCCAGTTACAATGGTGCAGAATTTGGCTCGGCACTTGCAGTTCTTCTATGCATCTTCTACTGTATTTGACACCTGGTAGCCCTACAGAGCCAACAGGGCTCCAAGGTCCTGATTCAGTAAAGCACTTAACCACATGAAGTACTACTGACTTAAATGGCACTTCAGTGTTCATCCGAAATGAGGATGAACTTCATCACGTTTATAAGTGGGTTGCTGAATCTAGGCCTGAAACACAGAGCTGGCTACCATTCTGGCTTGTGAAAATTGTTAACCAAGTTCCAATACAGGGGCAACTTGTTTTATGAGGGAACTGTCTAGTGGGCTGCCTGGCAGGTGTGTGGGCTGCCTGAGTTCCCCAGAAAGTTGGGCAGCCAGTTCCCCACCTGACTGGCTCCCTGAGCTACCCAGAAGTTGGGGGGAGGAATGCAGAGCAACAAGTCCCTTACCTGGCTGGTGCCTTTTAAGCTGCAAATGTTTAAATAGTTAAAGATACTGTCCCAAACCTGCTAAAGGAGGGAGCCCTATGTGTACACGCCTGACCTTACCTGCATATTACAGGATGGTCGGGTCCCTACATTTCCTGCCACTTTCCCAGATCTTGTTGAGGCCTCCACAGGGGGGCTGAGATTTTCAGGGGAGGGTGTAAGGAGTAGGTGACCTTGCATTTGGTGGGGCCAAAAGCGGGGACTGTGGCAAGGACGGAAATAAGGATCATAATCCAAGGCATTATCTTTTCAGCTAAGCCTTCTCCAACATAGAAGTTCTCCTATGAAATGTGGAGAAAAAGAAAGCCTGGGAGCTAGCGGTGCAACACGGAGCTGCAGTGAAGGCAAATTTGCCCCAGGTTCTGCGTTAAGGCTGTTAAATTTAGAATAATCAACTAATCTAACAATCAATGCAATTTGCAGGCTCTTGTACATTTCAAAAGCAAAGTGCGTGTGGGAAGCATTGGGCCAGCAGGGGACTGCTTGAGTCCCACACTTGCCTCCTGACCTCCCAGTGCTTCTGTTTTTGAAATGTAGCAGCTGTACCTCTGTCCGCCCCCCCCCCCCCCCCGAGACGGTGCTGGAGGGAACCAGCTTTTAAGCTGGCTCCCCCCCCCAGCACCGGCTCCTGCTCCCCCTCTTGCTGCCTCTCTCTGATAGAGGCAGTAAGGGGAGGGGGGCAGAAAGCAACTAGTTGAGTCGATTATCCGATAAGCATGCATCTCTGCATGGGCTTATCGGATAGGTGACTAGTTGCTTACATTCCTACTCTGCACGTTTCAGAGGAGCTACAGTATTTGTAGGTTGACTTCACAATCTATTCTGCAAGGGAGACTAACTCTGCTTCCTCTGGAAATAGGTGAGGGACTCTCCACAACACTTTGCAGAGATTTCCTTGTCCTATGGGTTTTACAACAAAAGTGGGTCTTGAGCCAGAGGATAACAAAATAAGCTGCAGCCTGAGGCAGTTCTGAGCGCAATGGAAAACCCACCTCTTTGCAAAATCCTTTCTTAAATAATGGGATCAAAACAAAAAGAGTAATCTCTGGTAAAGCTCTACAATGAGAGCAAGTCCAGCATGGAGTAATGTAATGAGTCTTAACATTGCCTCCGACAATTAGAAATGCGTGACACAGATCATTGGTACTAGCTGACAGAGAGTTCATTATGTCAGTTATACCTAACACACCTACTAAACTCACTGCATGTAACTCAGCACTTTCATGGCATTTAGCAAAGAGAAGTGTTCCATAAAGTGCCACATTTAGTGCAGCACATGAAATATGCATTTTGATCCCTTTTTAAAAATGTTCCATATAACATTTAAAAACATTAAACATGCATTTCTCTCAGCTGTGAAATATGGCATTTTCAAATACAGCAAAGTATCCAGTGTGGATATTGCTGCTACTGTCTCTGTTTAGCCTTACCTGCTAATCAAAAATAGATTTTATGTAATTAAGTAATCAATAATAAATAAAATGTGAATGTTCATTCAAAAGACAGTATTCTTACTGTTTCTTGGTAAGATACAGTTATACAAATCTACATTTCCATCCTATTCAATTATAATATTATTTGATCACGCAATACCTTATACAGGCAGTCCCCGGGTTACATGGATCTGACTTACATCGGATCCCTACTTACAAACGGGGTGAGGCAACCCCGCACTAGCTGCTTCCCCCCATCAGACTAGGGAGACGCGGAGCGGTTTTTCTCAGCAGACACCTCAGCTTGAGAATAAAGGACTGAGGGAAGTGAGGTGTGGGAGAATAAAACTCAGCTCTGGAAAAATGTTTGGCTAGAGTTTCCCCTACAATATGTACCAGTTCCAACTTACATACAAATTCAACTTAAGAACAAACCTACAGTCCCTATCTTGTACGTAACCCGGGGACTGCCTGTAATGCTTTCCAGCTCTACTAAGGCTAGTTTCTATCTTTCTGAATTAAATTACAAATAGAACATCCTAAGGCCATGTCTTTACTTATGGGAGGATCAATGCTCTGACGATTGATCTTCCGGGGTTCCATTTAGAGGATCTAGTAAGGACCTGCTAAATCGAATGCTGAGGGTTTCCCCACTGCGAGGAGTAAGAGAACTCGACAGGCGCATGTCTCCTGTCGACCTCCCGCTGTGGAGATGGCAGTTATTTATGTAGCTGGAGTTGCATACCTGAAGCAGATCTTTCCCACGCAGTGGGACCTAACCTAACTCTACTTATGCAGAATTTGTTGTGGATATTATTATATAGAAAGGCAAATTTCTTTAGGGACCCAGAGTTCTCTGAATATAAATGAAGTGTTTAAGGTACAATCATATTAATTAATAATGCTTTTATTTATTTTAATTGTTTAAATGGCAGCTAATGAAATTTTGGCCTAGTGATGTGATCAGCTAATGATTTTTCTTCTCTGGAAATATTTGAATATAAACAAAGTCTGGTGATGTGTTCAATTACAGTAATGTAGGGAACTAAAGCGGTTATGCCTACTAGGAATACATTAATATGGCTTTTCAGTTCAATTTTTCCCCCACAGATCAGGGAATAAACTAAGTGGAGATGAAAAGCTCTGAAGAGAGACCTTTATTATTGGAATGGTTTCTTACATGTTCATCAAAAATTGCTCCCCGTGTTTTATTTCTACAAATCCAGGATTAATGGCACAGAAAATAAAAATACACTAACTTATCTCATTGCAGACTGAGATGCGGTGTGTGAAGATTATTTTTTAGAGACTTATTTTTTCCTTTTATCCTTAATAAGGATGTTATTGTGTAGATGACTACACAATTAACTGATAAGCCTGGGCTTACCGGTTAATCTTGTTTACTACACGCTTTTCTCCCCCCTGACCTTGCTGCCTCTGTATCAGAGGCAGCAAATGGTGGGGGCGGGGTGAAGCTGGAGTCGGTTCCCGGAAGGAACTAGCTTAAAAGCTGGCTCCCCAGGATCACTGGAGCCGCCTGTCCCCACCTCCCATGAGACAGAGCAGCGCAGAGGGTGTGTGGGGTGGGGGGGAAAGAAGGCTGGAGCCAATACGCATGGAGAGCCGGCTTTCAAGCCAGCTCCCTGCATATACAGAATCCTTCGGACCTGCCTCCCCCTTCCCTTGCTGCCTCTGTAGTGGGAGTGGGGAGGAGCCGGTGCTGGGGGGAGCCGACTTAAAAGATGGTTCCCTCCAGTACCAGCTCCACAGTGTTGCTGCCCTCCTCCCCTGCGTAGGTGGGGTTGGGGCGGGGAGATTGCCACAAAGCAGCCTCTGTCTGCAGTGGGCTCGAGCTCCCCGCAGTGAGCCTGAGTTTCCCATGGACAGAGGCTGCTTCACAACAGCCTCCACTTCCCCCCATGCTGCTGCCTCTGTCCATGGGGAGCTCCCACGGACAGGAGCTGCTGCCTCTGCACTGCGGCCTCTGTATCAGGCAGGCAGGCAGCCAGTCTGCACTGGGGAGCTGGTTTTTAAACTGGTTCCCCTTGCAGACCAGCTTCCACCTGCCATCCCATGCCGCTGCCTCTGATAGAGAGGGAGCAGCTTGGGTAATAGGGGCTCCCCAGGAGTGGGGCCAGGAGCACACTGGCTGCTGGCTCACCTCTGACTATCGAATAGTCATTAACCGCTAAAGTTTCATGTGGTTACATGACTATTGAATTGCATGATAGCTAACATCCCTATTATTTTACTGTATTTAATTTTGTAAAGAATTATGGGATATAGTTTATAGGAAAGACATCATAGGCCAAATTCTCTAGTCTTACCAAACTATGCTTGATGCAGGGTTGAGGAGTGGGAACTCAAAGGAATAGAACCAGTCTCCTGCATAAATTAACCATTCACACCTGCTTGTCCATAGTTCCAATGGATATTACTCTATCACCCTAGGATCACTAGAAAAATTTAAAAAACAACAAATGCTTCTGCAGCACCTTAGATACTAACAAAAATATCATGAGCTTTCGTGGGCACATCCCACTTCTTCATTGGAGTTATCCAGTCACCTGCCTACACTGAGGCCTGGAGATAATGGGGAAGTTCAGTTGTTGCATTGGCTTTATCATAGCTTGGGAATTCCCAGGTATCAAGTTAAAAGGTATTTCCAGCTGCTGTGTGTGCTATTGGAGTAGGGCTGGAGTCACAGAAAAAAAGCTGTGTCTACACTGGCGTGATCTCACGCAAAAGCGGCCACTCTTGCATAGAAACTTGCTGCCTGTCTATACTGGTCACATATTCTTGTGCAAGTAAACTGACGTTCTAATGTATAAAATCAGGGCTTCTTGCGCGAGAACTCTGATGCTCCTGCTCAGGAATAAGCCCTCTTGCACAAGAGCTCTTCCAGAAGAGGCCAGTGTAGACAGGCAACATGAATTTCTTGCACAAGAAAGCCCGATGGTTAAAATGGCCATCAGAGCTTTCTTGCGGAAGAGAGTGTCTACACTGGCATGGATGCTCTTACACAAAAGCACACGCCAGTGTGGACGCTCTCTTCTGGAAGAGTTTTCGCAGAAGAACTCTTGCGCAAAAGAGTTTTTGTGTGAGAATGCGCCAGTGTAGACGTAGCCAAACGTGGCTTGAAGATACCTCCCCTGCTTTCTTCCCACATTGAGTGCAACTCAGGTGACCCAGAGAATCTGACATATGATGCATTGCATATCATTTGTATTCTAGAAGTCATTGCAATATTAAGTCCAATTGTATACAGGCAGTCCCCGACTTACGCGGATCCGACTTATGTCAGATCCGCACTTATGAACGGGGCTTTCTCGCCCCGGAGGTCGAGGTAGCGGATTGCTACCTGCGAGCTCCGGGGCGAGAAAGCCCCGTTCGTAAGCTGCTCCGGTGCCCCTGGTCTGCTGGAGACCGTCTCCAGCAGACCAGAGGCACCAGGCGGGTTCCCGCGCTTCTGAGGCTTTGCCAAAGCAAAGCCTCAGAAGCGCGGGGAACTCCCGCTGCTGCCGCTTGAGTCCCGGTGTCTGTGGTCTGCTGAGGACGGTCCCCAGCAGACCACAGGCACCGGGACTTAAGCGGCAGCAGCAGGCAAAGCCTCAGAAAGCTTAGAGCCTCAGAAAGCCTCTGGCAAAGCCTCAGAAGCGCGGGAACCTGCCCGCGGCTGCGGCTTGAGTCCCGGTGCCTGTGGTCTGCTGGGGACCATCCCCAGCAGACCACAGGCACCGGGACTCAAGCCGCAGCCGCGGGGGGAGGCGCGGCACCCCGCTTCCGCTGCGGCTCTGCTCCCCGTGTCCCTGGTCTGCTGGGGGGGGGCGCGGCTAGTGTGCCCCCCCCAGCAGACCAGGCTTTTGTTTTGGACCCTGGAGCAGAGCAGCTGGGGCGCTGCGGATTGGTCCTGCAGCGCCCGCTCTGGGCACTACTGGACCAACCCGGCAGCACCCCAGCTGCTCTGCCCCAGGCGTCCTGATTCAGCCGCTGCTGGTTAGTTTCAGCAGTGGCTGAATCAGGACGCTTGGGGCAGAGCAGCTGGGGTGCTGCTGGGTTGGTCCAGTAGTGCCGAGGAGCGGTGCTACTGGAGCAACCCAGCTGCTCTGCCCCAGGCGTCCCCAAGTCAGCCGCTGCTGAAACTGACTAGCGCTGACTACAGGAAGCCCGAGGCAGAGTTGCTCTGCCCCGGGCTTCCTGGAATCAGCGCTGATCAGTTTCAGCAGCAGCTGACTTGGGGAAGCTTGGGGTTCTTAAGTTGAATCTGTATGTAAGTCAGAACTGGCGGTCAGTTTCAGCAGCGGCTGAATCTGGACGCCAGTTCCGACTTACATACAGATTCAACTTAAGAACAAACCTACAGTCCCTATCTTGTACGTAACCTGGGGACTGCCTGTAGTTACATAATAAAAGAGAGAAATTAAAAGGTGTTAGCAATGGAGAGCGGAATTAGGGTAACAGCACATGAAATAAAGTTGTACTGAAAAGAAGGAAATATGGACAAGTAGACAAGTATTATAAGAAGCAAACTCTCTTGTCACACTACAGAAAGTAGATTTACCTAAACGTGACTCTGTCAGAGACTGGTAATGGACTGTGGATGGTTTTCAAATCAAACCCAGTTGCTTTGTGACTGCATTACCAGCTGATTGTGTGCTGGTCTGTGTGAATAGCGTTGGGTTGTCTCAGGCCAGTCCTTGGTGTCAGCTACTGCTGCTGCTGAGTTGCGCTTGTTGGTTGACTTGGCAGAGGATAATGATGATTTATACTGCGTTAAACATCACCAGGCACTTGAAACATTTAAAAAAGGATGGGCTTGGTCACAAGCACCTGAGGGAGTGTTAGAAACCCAAAAATTCCATGGGGAAGCCAACAGCTATGGGCATTTGTGGCAGCTCCCCCCCCCCCCATCACTAACTCCATTAACATCACAAATTGCAGCCAACATGAACCATACCTAAGCTGACCGTACATCCCAATTTTTACGGGACTGTCCTGAATTTAAATACTATGTCCCAGTGCCCCATCAAATAGTGAAATGTCCTGGAAAGCCCTGTTGGACATTTCACTACTTGATGGGGACACTGGCATGGTGCAGCAGCCTCCTCCCCCTCCGAAGGGTGTATAGGGCAGCCAGGACACCTTCCCCGCTCTATTCCTCCCCCGACAGGAGTGCCTGTACCATGAAGGGGTCTGGCCCAGTGGCACCACCTCCTTCTCCTCTGGGCTGCCTTGGAGCCCCAGCAGGAGCTGCGTGGAGTCCAGCTGGGGCGCTATGGGGCCGGGTGCACTTGGGCTCGGCAGGTGCCAGAACTGGAGATGGGGCTGCCTGGGGTGCTATTTTCAGTATCGCAGTCCAAGTATCCGTGGGCAGCCCCAGCTCAAGTCAAGTGGCAGCCGCACGAGGTGCATTCCAGCTGGGGCAGCCTCACTGGAACGTCCCTCGTGCAGCTGCTGCTTGACTCTAGTAGGAGCTGGGCAGCCTGTGGGGACCCAAACTGCAGCACTAAAAATAGTAACATAGTCCCAGCAAGCAGTCCCACCCCAGAAGCAGCTGGGACCAGGGCTTCTGGGGCCGGACTGCAGGATCCAGCCCCACAAACTGCTTTCAGAAAGGCAGAAGGTGAGGAACTGGGCAGAGGGAGAACTTAGGGGAAGGGGGATGAGGAGAGGAAGGGGCTTGTGCTGAGGGGAGAGTAGGGGGCCAAGGCAGGAGAAGAAACGGCAAGGCACTAAGGGGCAGGATGGAGGAGACACAAATGCCAGGGGGCCAAGAGGAGACAATGAGGAAAAGGCAGGAGGGGATAGAGGAGGGAAAGTGTCAGTGGGGATGGGAGAAGGGAGGGGTCAGGATGATGCCAGGAAAGGAAAGGGAGGAACAATGGGGGCAAGAGGGAGGAAGAGGAGTGGGGAGGAATGGGTGCCTGGAGACGAGGCATTGAAAGAAGGGGTGGGTATGAGGAAGCCAGGGGATGGAGCCAGGCATGTGTGAGGGCACAGAGGAACATGAGGGGAACTGGGGAAGAGGATGGTGAGGGGGTGGGCACCAGAGAGAAAGAGGGCAAGGAGGGCAGGGGCAGTGAGGGAAGGGGGAGGCACCAAGAAGGTGCAGGTGCCCGGGGAGTGTGGGGATGAAGCAGAAGGGCAGATACGTGGAGGGGAGGGATGGGCACCAGAGGACTGGGCAGGTGGGTAGAAGGAGATCTTAGGAGAGGGGATGGGGAGGGGTAGCTAGAGATGATCAGAGTGGGGCTAGAAGAGGAGTGGACACGGGGAAGAGAAGGCTGGTGCGTGGGAGGCGGGCAGTTTCCAGGAGGCCTGAGGGGAGTGAGAAGGGGTGGAGCCAGGACAACAGAGGAAGGTGAGGGGTGCGGGGCAGCAGGCACCAGGGGAGCAGTTGGAGCGAGGGACGGGTAGGAGACATGGCAGCAGAGAGAAAAGGGAGAGGTTTATAAGATGTGTTAGTAACTTGGGTCCCACAGTGGCACACATCTGAACAAGTGCACATGAACTGGTGCACAAGATAAAATTCACTCCGCTCATGGGAAGAACATCTCAGAGGGAACACTCCCCCCCCCCCAGTAAATGCAATTGCAGGATGGGAGGGGAGGGGGAGTCCTGTGGGGGCCAAGCTCATCCCTATTGGCAGGAGGCCGGTGGGAAGAGTTCTTAGAGCGGTCACATGACAACCTTTACTTCTGGACACGTGTCCAGCTTGACCTCCAAGGGTGGAACGTCCTGTGGCAGGGGGCGTGGCTAACGGGGCCGGGGGCGTGGCTAACGTGTCCCTAACTTTGGTTCAGGAAATAGGGTCACTCCAACCACAGCCAAAGAAAAATGGCGGGGCCGCCACCCCTGCCTCAGCCCTACACAGCAATGGCGGCCCAGCCCCCTTCTCTCCCCAGGGTCATGGCGGCCTCACCTAGCCACCCCCCCCCCCCTCACCACAAAGCAACGGCCTCTCCACCTCTCCCCCCCCCGCAGAGCGCCGTCCGGATGACTGCGCAGCGTCACGTGATCTCCCCTTGCCGTGCAGTTGGTGGCGGGCCACGTAGATGGTTCCCAGCATGCCTTGCGGCAAGGGGACGTGAGCCCTGCGGCCGATGCCGCGGCGCCGGTGAGGCAGGTAGTTCGACCCGCCCTGCTAGGCCTCCCTGAGCAGTTGCCTAGCAACGGACCCAGGCCCGCCTGGCCCCCCGGCGGCTCAGGTGCGGACGGGGGCCGGGAGCGGCGGCCTCCGAGGGCAGGGGTGGGGCCCGGCGCAGGTGGAGGGAGCGGTGGCTTCCCCCGGGGGCAGGCGGGAGGCTGGGGCAGAGCTCGCCGCAGGCCCTCCCCGGGGGCGCGTAGGGGGCAGCCGTAGTGGCAGAGCCGGGGCTGTAGGTTAAGCGGCAGGGGCCGGCGCAGCGCCAGCCTCGTGCGACCCACCTCAGGCGAGGGCGGCGCTGGCCAGAGCAGCCCTTGTCCCCCTCCCCTCCAGCAACTCCCCCTGGCCCTTGGGTCACTTTGCTTAAGTGTCGTCCCGCAGAGCCCCTGCCCGCCGCCGGCCGCGCCAGGATGTTAAGGGTCATCACGGTGACCGTTTTAAACAACTGTTTCCATCCCTCTTCAGCATGGGGATGGGTCCCTCTCCCAGTGCCCAGGCACCAGAGTGTGGGGTGGAGGGGAGGGGAGGGCTGTTGCAGTGGAGGCGTTATTCCACATGTCCACTTGCCTTTCAGAGAGAGGGAGGCATGAACCCGCCTAGGGCCTCTTTCCCATAGTTTAAGCATAAGGTAGGCGCCTTGGCAAATGCTGCTCTCCAGAACAGCTATGACTTCTGTTTTCTCCCCACTTCTTACCTGGGCACGACACAGGTGTGTGTTGGATAGCTCCTGTAGCCAGTGTTTCTTAAATGAAGCTATTGAGGAGGACACAGTGCCCCTCTCCCATGATAGAGATGTAGCCGCGTTAGTCTGGGGTAGCTGAAGCAAAATGCAGGACAATGTAGCACTTTAAAGACTAACAAGATGGTTTATTAGATGATGAGCTTTCGTGGGCCAGACCCACTTCCTCAGATCAAATAGTGGAAGAAAGTAGTCACAGCCATATATACCAAAGGATACAATTTAAAAAAAATGAACAAATATGAAAAGGACAAATCACATTGCAGAACAGGAGGGGGATGCAGGGGGGGGGGGAGGAAGGAAGGTAAGTGTCTGTGAATTGATGATATTAGAGGTAGGGAGAGTGGGATGTTTGTGAGTTAATGGTATTAGAGGTGATAATTGGGGAAACTGTCTTGGTAATGGGTGAGATAGTTCAAATGTTTGCTTCTCCCATGAGTTACCCATAACACCTCAAGATCAGGTTAAGGTAATGTACTTTACCTGGAGTTACGCAGTTCCCTTACTATGGAAACTAGTACTGAACTTGGTTGCCTGCTTGTTAAACATAATTTTGCAAGTGAAGCTCATTAGAACACAGTTACAGGATTTTCGAGGGCTATTAATAGACTTCTGCATCAACACCAAGGTTTTGGTGCAAACCTTCAAAGCATAAGTGCTCTGAGCCCTTGTAACCATAGAGATTTTGTCCCCATTCCTATGGTACTGGTGCAATCAGTTAAAATGCTCACTGAAGGTTCCTTGGTACAAACAGGATGAAGTTGGCGACAGGGTATTCTAAGTGGGGGTTCCTTAATTTTGGTGTGCATTTTTAGTCTGCCAGACGTTAGATAATTGTTAACCACTTGGGAATTCTGCAAAACCCGTATCTTTTTCTCTGGTGTCCGAGAAGGGGCATATGGGCTGAGAGCGAGGGTTTAGGTTTATTTTATTGTCCTGGTTGTATTTGATGGTGTCAAGGTGGAAAGGGTAGCCCTTTATTTGTTGTATTTGTTGTGTAATGTATTTTAATTAATAAAATGGGCATCCAAAGTGGTACAATATAAAGCTTTTACGTAGCTAAGAAAATAAACTAGGACTGAAACTTATGAAACAGTTAAAGTTAATACACGTAACATGACACAAGCCCAGAAAAAGCAGGAAAATGAGAAATTAAATCACCTTATGGTACATCATAAGTGCACACCTTAATGTTATCATAAGTACTGTACTTAAATCTGTCTTCTGAATCAGCCCTTCAACATGCAATATGCATATCGCAAAGCCACACTGTTATTTGTGAATGTTTAATGTAATCAGTTTGTGTGTGGGGAAGGGGTAATTTGGAAAATGAGGTGCTGGAAGTCTAGCATCTGTTGGAGAGTAGAGACTACCCATTGCATCAAATCTACTTCACAAAAATTATCAAAAAATTAATTGTAAGATAGGCAATGTGGAGTATTTTTAAAAGTGGTGCTGCCACAAAGAATACTTGTCAACAGGGCAATTTAAAAAAATTGTATTAAGAATTATGCAAAGGAATCAAACAAAAATGCCTAGAAAATAGTCTATAAACTAATACTGTCACATTTCAAATTGAAATGCTATCTTTATAGAGAGGAAAAAAACAGGAATATGTACTGAACATACGTCTAAAGATGGAGTTGTAGCCATGTGCTTCCATATACACAATACACAATTACCAGTTACCTCTTCTCAATAAGAAGGATCTGGGATTAGGTCATGGACACTGCAATTGCACATTCCCACTTCCCAGGGTCCCGCAATGCAAACAGCAGCTTTAAAACGAGAATAGTGTAGTACTGTCCTTTTCACAAATTTGTGAAAGGTGAGAGAGTGTCTTGTATGGTTTAAAAAAGGAGAGGTTCCTTGAACTTAGAATAGTCTAAAGTAGAGAGTATTAGGGGAAAAATTACTAGATATTCAAGGAATTAGTTGCAAATTAATTGCTAAACTTTTGGATAGATAGATAGAAATGACACTTAAAGATAATGTTACTTTATACAAATATTTCTTGCTCACATTTTCCTATGTGTACATCAGCATTCCCTGTAAGATGAGTGCTTAGGTGGCCATCCTGGTGAGACTCAAGTGTCTCCCAGTTGATTAGCAGAGAGCCAACAGCCAGCAGCATGTATTTCTACTGGTGGTGCATACCTGCACATGCCTCAATGCACATAACAAAATCTATTCTGCACATAGAGGGGAAAATTTAGAGGGAAGATTGGTGCACATATGTACATGTGCAAAAAAACCTGCTTGCAATGGAGACTTTTTTTTTTGTTGGCTGAGTAAAATGTCCCTTGGTTTTTAATTCTCATCATGCTGTTATAGAAAGAGTTAGTAGATTTTTATTTAGTGGTAAATGTTTATGATAGTTTTACAAGACTGAATTACATGCAGTAAAAATGTGTGTTCATTAACTTTTCTACATTCATATGTGATTTTCTTTTAAGTTAAATGACAACTTTTTAGGCAGTCTTCTGACACTGTTCCTGGGGGATTGAAAATAAATATATTCATTGGATGGCTTGATAAGAAACATTTCAACATTGATATTAAAAAAGAATGTTTAAACAAAGTTTTGTTGTACCTCATACCTTGTGAAATTTTTACTGGCAAGTTTCAGGGAGCTTTATCCTGTAAAAGAAGGACTAATTTGTCTTGATATAAATAAGGATTCAAATTAAATTAAAGCTTTTTATCTAGGATTTATAAGAATATTTGATTTACAAATAAAATATATATAAAAATCTCATTTAGATTTATAATGGGATGGGGAAGAGTGTTCCCTTTAATTTTTTCCATCCACGTGTGGAATAAGTTTTGTTATGACATGTGGATGTGCACCACCAGTAGAAACAAATGTGCCTGCTGTGGGCACTCTGCTAATCAGCTCAATGGTATTTGAATTTCTCCTGGGTGGCTGCATAAGTGCTTAGCTTACAGAGAACACAGGGAACCTTTTTGCTATCAGGTGCCACTGCCCCACCGAAAAAATATATTGTAGGCCATACACAGCTCGGCTAGGGGTGCAAAGGCTTGGGGCCTCTCTCGGCAGCGGGGTGAGCTAGCACTCATGGCTCCAGCCATGCAAGTGGGTGTGGAGTCTCAGGGTGGGGTCAGAAATGAGGGGAGAGGGCTCCTGGCTGGGTCAGGGAGTTGGTGTGTGGCAGTAGGTAAGGAGTCTGAGGTGGGGTTGAGGATGAGGGGTTTGGAGTGCAGGAGTGGGCTCAGGGCTGGGGCAAAGAGTTGGGGGTGCAACTGCAGGATCTGGCAGGGAATTGGATTGCAGGTATGTGCTCTAGCCGGATGACGTTTACCTGAGGTAGCTCATAGTGGAGCTCAAGCAGACTCTGCCTGCCTGTCTGCACTGGCTCTGCACTACTCCAGGAACATCATGTATGGCCCTTGGTGGAGGAGCCAAATAGCTCTGTGTAGCGTGAATTGCCTGTACTTGCAGGCATTGTTCCCAGCCCTAGGAACTGCAGACCCGGTGCTGGGAGTAGGGACAATACGCAGAGCTTCCCTGATCTCCCTGGATGTAGGAACATGCCAGGGCTTCTGGCCTGCAGCGCAGAGATTTGCTGCAGGTGGGATGAAATTAAGTGGTGGGCTGGAGTTGGCCTAGAAGTTGGTGGTTCCCACCTGTGATCTAGAAGAAGGATTTTATCCATTCTCAATTCTTTTGTCTCTATTATTAATATTGTCTGCTTATATTCTTTGCCTGTAATTAGGGGAGTGAAACAACTATTGAATGGAAATTATATTTAATATTGATTATTGGGGAATGTGAGAGTTTTGGAGAGCGAAATATAGCATCATGTAATCTTACCTACTAGGGATATTAAAATATGTTTATTTTTGTAAATGTGTAAATTTCAGCAGTTACATGTTTACATGCAGGGGGGCAGATGGGAGCTGATGCTTAGGGGGATCTGGCTTTTAAGGAGGCAGCAGCTCGGGTGGGGGGCGGGAACGGAGGAAAGCGGCTTCACTGGAGCTGGCACATGTGGGCCACACGCACTGGCTCCCAGTCCCCCCTCCCTCTGCTGCCTGTAACTGTGAAGCTTAACCAATGAGCCCAGGCTTATCAGTTAAACTTGTATACAGGTACATTTTAACATCCCTACTATTTACGTGATATTTTCACACTCCTCCTTTTTCTCCATAAGAGATTAGAGATAAACAAAATATTTATTAAAGTTAATCACAGAAATCAGAAGGCTTTGTTATTAGCTTTGTTACTATAAATTATTTTTCCATCTTTCTGCCAACATAGGACTGTTTTTTGTAATATAATATTCAGCTTAGTTTTAAATGATTGAAGTGATGGAACTTTGTCCTCTTCACTTGATAAACTTGCATAGTCAAATAGAAATGTCTTTTAAATGTTCTCGTACTTAAGTTTGACTCATTACACTGTTAACATACCCTTGAATCACCCTAAACAAATCTCCCTTCTCGGTGTTTAAACCCTTTAAATAATTATAGGCCGTTGGAGACAGATTCAGACAGTAAATAAGACATAAATTTATAATGGTGAGAGTAATTAATCATTGAAATAATTTTCCAGGAGTTTTGGAAGATTGTTGGTTATTGATAAACAAGATTGATTGTTTTTCTGAAAGAGCTGCCCAAGAACTTATTTTGGGGCGGTTCTTATGGTAGCTCAGACAAATAAACAAGTAATTTTACTTTGAGAACTACATAACACTTGTTTTGATAAACTTTTGAATGTTTTTGTAGATCTACTGACACTTTTAAGGGTTTGGACATTTAAATATCTATCCATCTTTTAATTCTTGACAAAGGGAGCATGGGGGTATGTTTAAAAATATTTGCTGTGATTTGCCACTCTTTGTGTCGCAACTATTTTAATAAACTCCTTTTGTTATATTGTTTTTACATATAGACTAAGAACACCAAAAATATATAATTGTTGGAGAAATTTGAGAGCAGCATAACATCAGGGCAAAAATTAAAGTTTTAATTTGAATAGGATTCACTTGAACTTGGATATTTTTTATACTTCTCCATCCCTGCCTCAGAGGTTAAGGTTGACTATATCTTATAATGATTATATTGTACTTTTATGATAGTTTTTTATGGTGTTCACATACTTTACAAACATTTATTTTAAAATTCTTAATACCCATGTAAGATGGATGTTGCTATATGCATTTTACAAATCAGAAACTGAGACCCAGATAAAGGAGGGAGGGTTTCCTGGATGGTGAGTCAGGAGACGTAGATTCTTTGCTTGGCCACATTTCCTATGTTACTTTGTAGTCATGTGCCAATTCAGAGATTACCAAAAATATATAGGATCATGAGCATGTGTGGGTAAGTTTTACTCATAAAAGCTCATGAGCCTATATATTTTTGGTAATCTCTAAATTGCCACAGAGCTATTTATTGTTTTTAAGGTAACAGCTTTACTGTTTCGTACATACAAAACAGATACCCCTCTAAGACAATGTTACTTCGGTTAAATTACCTTGGTCTCCATTCACAAGGTACCTGTTAGGTACAAGTGCCTAATTTTGAGCATATCAGTACTCATACTGAATTAATTAGCACTACTCACGCTAAGTTAGATACTTGTTGAAATTTTTCCTCTGTCAGGGCCTTATTCTTGCTGTATCTCAGTTCCCCCTCTGTTAAATAGGACTAATAATACTTCTTTGTCTTGCCTATGTAATCTATAAACTCTTCAGGCAAGACTTTCTCTTGATTAGCGGGACAAGAATTATGTTGTATGTTTTAGCACCCAGCACTATGAAATATTGATCTTGTTGTCTATAGGAACTACTGTAAAATAAATAATAAAAAATAGCAGAGCTTCAGTATTAGTGCCTCTAGGTTAGGGTGGGCAATGATTTTTGATGGGGGGGGGGTACTCTAAGAATTTGGAAAGTGATTGAGGGCTGTACTCTTCCATGATATTAATGGAGGAGGTTGGGTGCAGAAGTGAGCTTAGGGTAAGGGAGGGAATTTGGGTGAAGGAGGCAGTTATGATCTGGGGTACTAGACTGGAGTGCAGGGGGTTAAATTGTGATTAGGGAATTGGGTACAAGAGGGGATGCAGAGGTTTGGGTCATGAGCTGTGGCAGAGGGGACCGTGATGTGGGCAGAGGATTGGGGTGTCAGATCTGGGAAGGGGTATGGGTGTAGGAGGGGGGCAAAGGATTTGAGTATGTGGAGTAAGGCGGCAGGAGTGGGGGGCAGAGGTTTAGGGAAGTGAGGGGTTGGGGTGTCAGAGGCAGGGTCTGGTCAGGAAACATACCAGCCAGCAGCCCATTCCTGAATCAACCTCCCTTCCTGCCCTTGCACAGGCTACAGCCATGTGCTCTGTGAATAACTACGAGCCCTTTGTGGCTGCCTGTTGTTGAAACAGGCAGCTCCCATTGGCCAGTTTCTGGCCAGAACCTGGCCAGTGGGATTGTGCTGGGGCAGGAGCAGTTCCTAAAGCTTCCCTCCTCCCCTCCGGGCTCAGGTTTTAAATTGAAACTGTCCTGCAGCTGTGTTTCAGAGCGGTGTACGGATGGGGTGAGGCAAGTGGGGAGCCTGCCTGGAGCTCCCCACAGCATCTGTGGGCCAGATCCGGTGGCTTGGCAGTCCAGGTCCAGCCTGTGGGCCTTATGTTGCCCAGGCCTGCTCTAGGTCATGTGACAATATTAATATCTATATTAACAAGTCAAAAGACTGATTCTGCGACCTGCTTGTGACTAAGAAAACCTAGTAGGGCATAAGGATGTAAAAATGTGTTTAAGTAACCCTCTAACTGCTGAAAATTTCAGTGGTTACACGCAGGGCAGGGTAGTCGGGTCCATGGGAGATGTGCACGTAGGGTGCTGACTTTTAAGCCGGCTCCCTGTGCATACTGGCACCCACTTCCACCACCACCACTGAGCAGTGTGGAGGTGGGCAGTTGGCATCCTGCACATACAAGATGCCTATTTGTAACAGTAATCACGAAGTGATGAGCCCAGGCTCATCGGTTAACCATGTATACGGTTACATCTTCACATCCCTAGTAGGGACTAGGGTTGTTAATAAGTGGGTAATTGGGTACCAGAGAACTGCTGAAAATGTCAGCAGTTATATGATGACACACACCTGCAGCAGCTCCCTTGTATCAGAAGCATCAGCATGGGGCTGCAGCCGGCTCACTAGGAGCTGGCTTTTAAGCTGACTCCTGGTGCATATCTGTTCCCACCTGCAGACCCTAGGGATGTAAAAGACTAGTGATGAGATTAGTCGCTTCCTGCCCCTTGCTCCCTCCCCACCCCTTGCTGCCTATCTCTGTGGGGGGCAGAGGAGGTGGTGGCATAGTGGAAACGGTGTGAGCGGGGACTGAAGCAGTCTCCGCTTGTGCCACTTTTGCTGAAATTCTGCTTTTGAAATGTACAAAAGCCCCATTAGGGCTCTTGTACATTTTAAAAATTGAAGCCCTGAGCTCCCTGCAGGTCTTCCTTTAGAAATGTACAAGAGCCCTGCCAGGCTCAGGCACTGTAGGGAGTTTGGGGCTAGAGGGGTCTCCTGCTGGTCCCACACTCCCTGCAGGGCTTTTTTTTTTTTTTTTTTTTTTTTTTTTTTTGAAATGTACAAGATCCCCACTGTTTCCTGCAGTGCCTCAGCCTTTGAAATGTACAGGAGCCCTAATGGCGCTCTTGTACATTTCAAAAGGAAGCCCAGTACTCCCTGCGGGGCTTCTGCTTTTGAACTGTAGGGCTCTTGCTACACTTCTAAGGCAGAGGTGCTCTTATAGACTACTCGAATAGTTGATTCAAATCCCATCAATTTAACTATTTGATTAGTTAATTAGTCTAAATTTAACATCCCTAGCTGGCATTGCACCCAGGGAGCTGGTTGCTGCTGGGAGCTGACTTTTAAGCTGGCTCCCAGAGTGCACTGCCTGCTGCCCCGCACTGCTACCTCTGTTAGACTTAGCAGCTCATGGCCAGTTCCTGGTTGCACCAGCTCCCGCTTGCTGCCACTCTCCCAGGGGAGCCTGCAGCGGCGGTTAGCAGTTGGCTCCCTGAGAGCAGGGCAGGAACCTGCGTGTAACTCTTCACAGTAACTGATGAGGCCAGACTTATTAGTTAACTGTGTAAACGGTTACCCTATTGCATCCCTTGGAGGACTACTTGTCAGGACTTCTGACGTGAGCATAAGTTTGAGACTAAGCCTATGTGACTTGCAGTGTTTTAAGGGTGAACCGGGCATATTATCCATCAGCACACACATGGACTTGCAATGTCAAATATGTTTTAATAGAAAACATTTAGATTTTGTAAGAATTTATACTTTTTTTCTCTGCCTTGATTGAGAGTTACTTCATGTACCCATCAGATAGTAATGGTTCTGGCTGCATACTCAGTTTTCGTTTGTTCGTTTTAATTTTGTCTGATCTGCATTTCTGAATGTATTTGTTTTGTTTTAGGTTTTCATTAAATTTTTGGCAATGTCTATGATCTTATCTGCATCAGTGGTCCGTGTGAGAGATGGGCTCCCACTATCTGCCTCTACAGATTATGAGCAAAGCATGGGAGTGCAGCAATGTAGAAAATATTTCAAAACACTCTCAAAGAAGCTTGCTCAGCTTCCTGATAGATGTATGCTGAAAGCTGGCCAGTATAATATAAAGTAAGAGTTTCTCTCTCCTTTCTTATTGATCCTTTTAACATTCCTGAGTTGTATTTCTCATAATTAAAAAGTTAACAGTTGCAGTATAGAGGTAATGAATTAAATTAACTATCAACAATGTTTGTTGTATTTTAAAATTGAAAACCACATTTAAAGACATTTATATTCTTATGGAATATCTAGTTTGAAGTAACCTGCATTTTTATAAATATTTAAATTATTGATCTACTAGAGACTTGCAAGATTAAGTGTTTTTAAGACTTACTCGGTTATCCTATTGGTTTCAAGGTAGTTTATGACATTAAAATCTCCAAGAGCTTAGATCTGTGATTAGTTCTTGGCGGTAGTTCAAGAGAATACAGGGGTGGGAGGTTTTTTTTATTAAAATATAAAATGAAAATGAATATAAAATTACTTTAGTTTCAAATCATAAGTATATTTAAAAATGTGTTATAGAATCGAGGCCAGATGTTTACAGGTTTTACAGATGTAGGTGCTTAACTCATTGAAATCACTAGGAGTCAGTTGTTGAGATATTTTGAGAAATCTGTTCCTGAGAGCCTAACCTGCAGACTTAGTTCACCTAATATTACTATTGACTTCAGTGGGAGCATTGCATATGTGAGGAATGCAGGGTTTGTGCCGTTACCTGAATTTGTAACACCAGTAGCAAATGTTAATTTGGGTAGGAACCATGTTTTCCTACGTCTGTAAAGCAATTGGTGGCCCATTCCTCAGGGTGCAGCTCCCCGTCTGTGTGCAGTGTGGCGGGCCTGGGTGGAGTAGCCCTGCAGCCTGGTGGGCCCACCCTGGCCTGAGCAGCCTCAACTTGTGGCAGGCCTGGCATGACCCAAGCAGCATGTTTTGGTTTTGATTTTTATCAGCCTTAAAATTTGGCTCTAAATCATTTGATAACGTCCACACATATTGGTGTTATGTAGTTAATATAATAATGTAGAATGTTTTTTGGTTTTTTTGCATTGTAGTTTTGAAACAGGAGGATTATCATGAAATAGTTATGAGTATAATGCTCACTTTTCAAACACTTCTTTATATGTATTTTATTTTGGGGTTATTTGTTTGGTTATCACTCACCAGAAAGTATTTCTGTGGGAAGAGTGTTAGGGCGGGTCTACATTAGATAATTGTCAATGTCTGTACTACAGCCTTCTTCCCATCAATGTAAGAGCCCTAGTACGTTGATCTAATAACTCCTCCAAAAGAGGTGTAAAACTTATTTCACTGTACTTAGGATGACACTGTGTTCCTTTCGTAAGCTGCTATGAGTTGTGAAATTAACAAGAAATGAACCCACTCCTCCAGAGAGCTGGGTGGCTGGACCCTGCGCCTGGCTGAGAGCTGGGACCGGAAGCTTGGGTGGCTTCAGACCCTCTTTCTTGCCAAGAGTTTGACAGCCTTGTCATTTTCACAGCTTGGTGAGCTGTGAAATTGACAAGACTGTCCATGTCCCAGTGGGCAGGTGCTGGAGTGGAGGGCAGAAGAAGCTGGGGCAGCTGGACACCATTCTCCGGTTGTAAGAAACACCAGGTAACTCTCCTCCAGCTCTTGGCAGAAAGCTGCCTGGGGTGGACAGTAGATTATAGGGCATCCAGGCTTTCTGGCAGGAAGCTGCCAGTGACACTGATAACTACACAGGGTCAGTGGAAGTGCTTTGGTGAGGATGCACACCATTCAAGCACCATTATCCAAGGAGGATAATGTGGACGTGCACCCCCCCCCCCATCTGTGATTTTAAACATTATGCTTTGCTTCTTATTGTAGCTATTCTTTATTCACAAAAAGAACAATATTCACAAAACAAATATACACAGTGGTTGATATTTTTAACTTTGTGGCTTAGGTTTCACAGCTTGCATTTATCTTAAACTATAGTTAAGGTAGAGCAAATATCAATTCTGTATGCGTAAATGCAAATGAAAAAGTCAGCATTTCCTCTCAGAAGCTAATGATCATTGCTTTAACTAATTATGCAAAAATTAGCACTGTGGCCTTTGACTTGATTAATCAGCTTTAGTAGTAAGTCTTGATATATCTATGGCCAGGTGTACCCTGGAAGGTTAAGTCATACTTAGCTGCATTAGGTTGATTTTTCTAAACAACACTACCAATCCTGTTCCGTCAACTTTAAGAGTTGATAAAGTCGGTATCTGTACTCCTGCTTTCATGAGGAGTAACTAAATTCAGTCTTGCATGGTCAACTTCCCAGTAGTGCAGCCTCAGTACTATCAAAGTTGCCTTTCTTGACCTCAAGGAAGGGTCCCACAGTGACCCACTGTGACTGTTCTGGCCACGATTTTGAACTCTATTGCTCTCCAGTTGAACAGAAAAAGTTCTGGGAAAATTTGAATTTCATTTCCTGTGCAGCCAGAGTGGTGAGCAGACCTCAAAGCAGGCAGCACAGCGGACCATGAGTTCAAGTTCCATGAGCTCCATAAGTTCCCATGATTGAAGACGAGCACCAGCATGGAGCGTGCAGGAGATTCTGGACCTCATTGCTGTGTAGCAAGAGGAATCTGTTCACTCAGAACTATGAACCAACAAAAGAGACACAGATATCTTTGCAAAGAGCATGAAGGAGAAAGGATGTCAGGAATGCCCAGGAGTGCGAAGTGAAAATGAAAGAGATGAGGCAGTCATACCGAAAGACAAAGGAGGCAAATGGACATCTGAAGCATTGCCACAAACACGCCGCTTCTATGAGCAGCTGCATGCGATCCTTGGGGGGACCAGAACAGCTTCTCTAGACAATCTGAGGATTCCCCCCAAGACGCTCAGGCAACCGTGTGCAGGAGAAGAATGATCAACAGGCAAGTGGGGTAACCAAGGTCATGGAGAGCCAAGAACTTTTTATAACCTTGGAGACAATCCCCTCTTCTTAGGAAATCTCATAGTTGAGCACTGATCCCGGGGAGGACACTTCTGGTGAGTTCACATTTTTTGTCTTGTTAAAAGTGGGTTAAGGCATTTGGGTGTGATCTGTGGCAACCAATGTGCCTACACAGTGGGGGGTCCCCAGAACAGCTTGTTAATGGGTCTGGCAACAAAGCAGGAATCCTTCCTGCACATCTCCATAGAGCTCTCATAGAGGAACCCTTTAATCCTTCTCACAAAGTTTCTGGGGAGGCTGCCTTATTCTGTCTTCCACAGTAGAACACCTTTCTACTCCAAGCTAGCAGTCAGTTGTCTGGCATCATTACAGCACAAAGCATTGCAGCATAGGGTCCAGGTTTCTGGCCACATTCAGTCAGCATATGCTCTGTATCACTCTGTGTGATTGGAGAATACTGATACCTCGCATGGCAACCTGGATGAATCAGGGGAAGCTATTGGCTGATGCCTCTGCTGTAAACCTCTGTTTGCTCATCCCTAATGAAGCATGGCTTGAGCCCCTGCACTGTCCTGCTGCAACATCCAGACTCCCTCCCCTCCCCACGCTCACCAACTTGACTGCTCCTGCAGGTAGGAAACGTTGCACTCTCCCAGACTCACTGCTGCCATGCTTGGGGACTCCCTGCTCCCTCCCTCCTGCTACTTCTGCAGGAAGGGAAAGTTGCACTGTCCTGGCAAACCATAGTTACCAGACAAATGGGCGCCATATGAGCCCCTGCTCTACTCTGCCACCATGTTTCTACTCCCAGCCCTCTTCTCCCCGCTAGCCTGCTCCTGTAAGAAGGGAAAGTTGCGGTCTCCTGGTAAATGAAGGGTGCCAGGCACATGGCTGCTGCATGAATTCCTGCCCTGCTCTGTTGCCATGGCTGGAACCCCGTCCCCTTCCTCCCAGATGTCTGCTCCCATGGGAAGGGAAAGTTTCACTTTCTTGGCAAATGTGGGGGTGCTGGACATGTGGATGCCACGTGAGCCCCTGTCCTGCTCTTCTACCATGCCCAGACCCTCTGCTCCCCTCCTGCTTGCAGGCTTGTGCCCCAGTCTGTCTTTTCCTAAACTTTCACAAAAGTTCCCTTACACATGTGGAAGTTTTGCAGCCACTGCTGCTGATCCCATACCCACATAACAATGTGATCCCACCAGTCTAGTCTCTGCTTGTCTGACATCACCAGAATCAGCCACTGTGTCCAGAAGATCGAATGCTGGTGGCATTTGCAATTCGCTCAGCTCACATGCTTCTCAGAAGAGTATGTTCATGGCCTCCTGAGATTCTTCCTCATTCTAGCAGACTTTGGATACATTCTGGACATACTCCAGCATTAGGCGCACCAAGGCTAACATCATCACCATAATGCTTTGATGGACAACGGGATCCACAGTAAATTCCATGCTCATGCTGCTATGGTGTCTGCGCGAATAGCCAACGAGAGAAAAGGACACAAAAAGACTGTCATTCATCTGAAGTAGGGGGAGGGAGGAGATGGGCAGGAAATGAGTGTATCATGGGTTGCTGACAATCTGTACCCAGAAATAACCACTGAATAGTCCAGAATGCAAAGGGGTGCAGGCACTGTGAGATAGCTACCCACATGCATTGCTCTCAAAGTCGATGGTAGCCACCCTACAAAGGACGCATGACTTTGAACTACATTGAATTCTTGCACACAGTGGGGACATGCACCTTCAACTTTACAAAATTGGGTGCTACTAAAGTCTATCTTATCTCTCAGTGTAGACATGGCCTATAATTTCTTTGACAACTGATAAACTAAAAAGAAATTTTAAAGAACTAGACATTAAATGTAATCAAAGATTTTCGACATCTATCATCAATAGTAAAACTGTAAAAAAAAAAAAAAAAAAAAAGATATATAATATTAGCTTGATTATTTTAAACTGTATATAACAGATACTTCAGCTAATTTTGAAATTTCTGTTTGGCGAGCCAATAATTGACTAATACAATTTAATGTCTAAATTAAGTATGAGTAGGTAGCGGGGGAGATTTTCCTGCCTCTGGTCATCTTCATTTCCATCCCTGGATACTAAGGAAACATCCTTACTATGGAAGAACGCAATACCCTTGCTTATAAAGATAATTCTGAAGAGCAGTTTTTTGCCTTTGGAATGTACCAGATGGCATGCTCTTCATTTATTCTAAATGTACTATTCCCAAGGGAGGGTACCCATGCGTTTTCCCCCCTCTCAAGAATTTTAATTCAATAATCCTTTTTTCCACGTTAGTTGCAACACACTATATGCTTATATATGTATAACATCTTCTCATTCATTAATAGAACGTTGTTTCAAAGAAAGAAATTCTCTAAAAGTAATTTTTCCCCTAAAACAATCTCTGGCTTTTTTCAATAAATATTAGTCTCTTCATTACCCTATAGAAGTTTTTTGCCTCTCTGTTTATGCATATGAAACCTATCTGTTGATGCTGTAAATTACATGGGCTTAATATTAAAACAATTTTTAAAATTATAGTTTTATTAGTTCTCTGGGAGTGAGCTACATGATGCTGTGCACTGAAAATTACCCCAGTGTTCTGGCTTTCTGCTTCCTGGATGAGCTTCAGAAAGAGTTCATCACCACGTACAATATGATGAAGACAAATACTGCCATCCGGCCATACTGTTTCATAGAGTTTGGTAAGGATTTTACTGTTTGCTATAATGACTCTTTCCAGCCTAACTCAAATTTAGCTAACAGTTTTGAAAGAACGCATAACGCAACATGTACAAATCACAAAAATTCAGCCACAATTATGTTTAATTAGTTTTCATTTGATTTAGGGCCTAATCCAGCTCCTATTAAAGCCAGTAGAAAGTTTCCCTTTTCTTTTGGGGGGAGTTCAATCAGTTGGTTAGAGCCTGATCCAAAGTCCATTGGGGATCTTTCCATTAACTTCAATAAATTTTAGATCAGGTCTTGTGTGAACAAATGTGGATGAGTTTAACTTCTACCAATTAGTAATATTTTGAGGATGTTTGACATTATATCCATATCAAAATACGGTAAACTTCCGATAATCCGGCACCTTTAGGACCCAGGGGGTGCCAGATTATCAGATATGCCGGACTATCAGAAGGGGGGGCTATGAGGGGTCTGGAGTGGTGGGAGGGGTGCCACCCCAGACTCCTCATAGCCCCCCCCTTACGATAGTCCGGCTCTGCCCTAGGCGTCCCCGATTCAGCCGCTGCTGGTCAGTTTCAGCAGCAGCTGAATCGGGGATGCCTGCAATAGAGCAGCTGGGGTGCTGCCGGGTTGGTCCCGCAGCGCTGAGGGGCGGTGCTACGGCACCAACCCAGCAGCACTCCAGCTGCTCTTGGGGACGCCTGGGGCAGGGTTGGTCTTGTAGCGCCGCCCCTCGGTGCTGCGGAACCAACCCGGCAGGACCCCAGCTGCTCTGCCCCAGGGGTCCCCAAGTCAGCCGCTGCTGAAACAGATCAGCGACTGATTCCAGGAAGCCCCGGGTAGAGCAGCTCTGCCCCGGGCTTCCTGGAATCAGCCGCTGTTCTGTTTCAACAGCGGCTGAATCGGGGACCCCTGGGGTAGAGCAGCTGGGGTCCTGCCTGGTTGATCCCGCAGCGCCGTCCTTTGGCGCTGCGGGACCAACCCGGCAGCACTCCAGCTGCTCTGCCCCAGGCGTCCCCCAGAGCAGCTGGGGTGCTGCTGGGTTGGTCCCGCAGCCCCGAGGGGCAGTGCTACGAGACCAACCCGGCAGCACCCCCAGCTGCTCTGCTCCCGGCTTCCCCGATTCAGCTGCTGGTCAGTTTCAGCAGCAGCTGAATGGGGGAAGCCTGTCCGGCTGCCCCAGCACTTCCGGGTTCCTGATGGTGCCGGACCATCAGGAGTCCCGGAGCATTGGATGCCGGACTAATGGAGTTTTACTGTACTTTGAACCTATAAAGATATTGAGCTTTGTGAACCATTTCTAAATCAAAGAATTCCAGTAAGTTATTTGTTTAATGCAAGGATAGAAACTTAAGATTTGCTTTATGATAGAGCTATGTATTGAATTTTCTGAGGCTCAAGCTTCAAATACCTACTACATGTGGTATTTTTGTGGCTTCTGCTGATATCTGCAGTAGCTTAAAATTATACCTTCATTTGAAGGTAAGAAAAACTAGTTTTATGTGTTGTAACAAAATATATTTTAAATAGAGTAAAAGGAATACAAGATGCAGAAGAATATATGTACAAAGGAGTCTGTTTTTTAAAGGTGTTCTTTTTTTATAACTTGTTTGCTTTCTTCCCTTTCTCCAGCTTTCCATGTGTTTTCCTAGCTGTTAGTTTAAAGAGTAATTTCATTATTTTGAGGTGAGAAGATATAATGAAAGTTTTCAGACCTAATATTTTGCAATTTAAGTCCCATTTTAGAATTAAGTGCTATTATATATGAAAAATAAATTATTTTTATAAGAATATTTGCTAAATTGAAAGATCCAAACTAGCGAAATAAATCCATTATAGTAGCAGTGCTTTCAGTATCATGCCATGGCAAGTCATTAGTTTTTTCACAGTGATTAGGTAATTAGATTTTTAGAGCTTAATTTTTTATACTGAAGAATTAATTAGTCCATGATGTGTTAGTCATAAAACAAAAATAGTATTAGAATGTTCCAAGATAAATGTAAGAATTTCAAATAATAAATCTAAATTTGTGTATTTGAGAAATATACGGCCCATAATTTCCTCATAGGTTAGAATTATTTAACAAAAATCTACGGGGATATACATATACATATATATTTAATTTTACAGATAATTTTATTCAAAGGACCAAGCAGAGATATAATAACCCACGGTCTCTGTCGACAAAGATAAATCTTGCTGACATGCAGACAGAAATCAAGCTGAGACCACCTTATCAAATTTCCATGTCTGAACTTGGTTCAGCTAATGGACTTGAATACATATCTGCTTCAGAGTTTAAGGGTACTGGTAAGATATCTACTGGTGAGTTTGGTACCTTAATTACTACTATCTTTGTGTGACCAAGATACAGAGAAATATGTTTATTTTCTTAAAAGAAATATTAAGCTATGCCAACTTGGTACTTTCTTAGTTGCTGGTCTGTATAAAGTACAACTGCCATGACACAGGGTGTGTGTCTTTGTTTAGAAGCTCTGACTTCAGCTTCTCCATAAAGGACTATTACTGTTAGACTGGTTTCTAAATGGAAATAAACAAGTGAAGGTGGACATTTAAATACATTCTTTTTAATAAAACTCAAAAATCAGTTAGTTCATCTAATGACATCTGATGGTGGCATCATAAAAGCATTGTATTGTTAAGGATGTGCCATTTCTATTGGTCTCAATATGAGAAGCATCACACGGGGCAGGTCCTTGACATTCAAATTCAAAGTAATTATCCTATTTAAATTCAATATTCTTTAAAAAAAAAAAAAGTTTGTGTTTAGTACATTGCATCAAAAATGACATATTAGCATTTATTTTTTTCATGGCACTTCTATTTTAAGTCTTGATTTTTTTATTTATTTCATGAAGTAAACTTTAAAGGGTAACTTTTAAAGCACATATGATAGCTATTGCATTGGTGAGTTTGTATATTAAGAGTACTTATACTGCTATGATTCTAGTCTTTATATTGTGATATTAAAACATTTCCAAGCAGTTTAACGCCAAATCTGCAGATTTCCACGAAGAATGAAAATAGGAACACAAAAACATTGTGCTATTATATGGATTCTACAAATGAAACTGACTAGTGAAAATGAAACAGAACAGTCTAGTTTCAATCTTCTAGTTCAGTGAATTGAAAAAACAAAATAAATGAAGAAAACATAATGTAAATATTAAAACTTTTTTTTCATTTTTAAAAATCTTTGGTCCCGATGCTCATTCACATGAGCAGACATCTATACCAAACAGTTCCTGTTGCAGGATTGAGGCCTGAATTAATGACACAACTGTAGACTCTTATTAAAGTACTATAAAATAAATTATCAGCTAAAATGTATATACTTTTACAAATAGTAATGATCACTTTACTGATTGCTAGCAATTACTTTTCTTAATAGTCTTAAAGAATCTTAAAACACTTCATTTCTATTTCTGCTGTAACTTTTCTCTCTTCAGATGTTAACATGTTAGTTGAAAAAGATATATTGCTATATGTTTGTTCTGTACCCACCACAGTGGGTTCTGATCCTAAATGGGAAATGATGGAGCAATCACAGTACAAATAATTTAGTTATGAAGATATTGATACTAACCAAAAAAGCCTGCAACAACAAAGGAGAATGTGTAATTGCATTTAGATTATTGCAATCTAGAGTGGTACCTCTCAAGATGTATTGTATACCAATGCTAAATCATACAGGGCCTTTCTAATGTTGCTAGTAACTAAGGGTATGTCTACACTACCCTCCTAGTTCGAACTAGGAGGGTAATGTATGCATACCGCACTTGCTAATGAAGCCCGGGATTTGAATTTCCCGGGCTTCATTAGCATAAGCGGGGAGCCGCCATTTTTAAATCCCCGCTGCTTCGAACCCCGTGTAGCGCGGCTACACGGGGCTCGAACTAGGTAGTTCGGACTAGGGTGCCTATTCCGAACTACCGGTACACCTCGTTTCACGAGGAGTACCGGTAGTTCGGAATAGGACCCTAGTCCGAACTACCTAGTTCGAGCCCCGTGTAGCCGCGCTACACGGGGTTCGAAGCAGCGGGGATTTAAAAATGGCGGCTCCCCGCTTATGCTAATGAAGCCCGGGAAATTCAAATCCCGGGCTTCATTAGCAAGTGCGGTATGCATACATTACCCCGCTAGTTCGAACTAGCGGGGTAGTGTAGACATACCCTAATGGATAAATGTGGAGAAGCTTCTGAGTACCACTTCTGATTGTATATGTGTATTATATATATTTTATTATAATTCTATGGACTCATTCTCTTATTGCTTCTGACACTTGCATCTTACTTTCTTAAGAATTAATCTCTTGCTACTTATTTCATAGACTGATGTACTCCTGTCTTGGTAGATAAGGTTATGGTGTCACAAGTGGAAGCAAATACATTTAATAAAAAACCTCTGGATGCGGTTTATGGTTAAAATGAAAAATAATGAACGTCTATGACATGGGCAGAATTATTTGTAAATACTGTGTACAGATGTGGTCGCCTCATCTCAAAAAAGATGTATTGGCATTTGAAAAGGTTCAGAAAAGGGCAACAAAAATGATTAGGGGTTTGGAACAGGTCCCATATGAAGAGAGATTAAAAAGACTTGGAGTTTTCATCTTAAAAAAGAGGAGACTAAGGGGGGATATGATAGAGGTCTATACAGTCATGACCGGTGTGGAAAAAGTGAATAAAGAAAAGTTATTTATTTATTCCCACAATAAGTACTTGAGGTCACCAAATGAAATTAATAGGCAGCAGGTTTAAAACAAACAAAAGGAAGATTTTCTGCACGCAGCACACAGTCAACCTGTGGTACTCCTTGCGGCGGTTAAGACTTAGGGTTTAACTGGGTTCATAAAAGAGCTAGATAGCCATTGATGGACCTAACCTCTATGAAACTATTAGCCAGGATGGGTAGGAATGGTGTCTCTAGCCTCTGTTTGTCTGGAGATGGATGATAGGAGAGGGAGCACGTGATGATTATCTGTTGTGTTCCCTCCCTCTGGGGCATCTGGTATTGGCCACTGTTGGCAGACAGGATACTGGGCTAGATGGACCTTTGGTCTGACCCAGTATGGCGGTGGTTATGTAAATAGATTATTTTAAAAGGTGTTTTCAGAAAGCATTAGCTGCTTATTTATTTCATTTTTGGAATAAAAGATCTGTAAACATACTAACTTAAATTAAAATGCAATGAGGCACCTTCTCTTGTCTTTTCCATTCAAGTTAAGGATTTTTTAAAACATTTTAAGTCAAAAGTCATTTCCCTTGTTGTTTTTTACTTAACCTGATTGTTTTAGAAGTATTGCTTCCTGACATCTCCAATTTTCTTCCATCTCAATTTTCCTATCAACCCCTTTTCATTTAGTTAGTTTGTCTTTCCTCTATATTTTACAAATATTTTACATATTTTTTTCTTGTCTTCTACCTTCCTGGAATCTGCATGGCTGTAGATTCTCCCTCTTGGGGCCCAATACCACTGGGGAAAATTTAAATGTTAGCTGCTTTTTGCCTTGATAGAAAGGGCCATTGGATATTACAGTGTTTGGAGTGAAATTATTCCTTTTATACAAATCTTATACTATATAGCTTTTCTGTAATTTCCCAGATCAGCTGCTTGGTCATGTACAAGCTAACAAGTACTTGCTTCAAAAATCTTCACTGACTGTCTAATACCTATGCAGCAGGCCAGATATTCCCCATTTCTCTTCTGTTCCAAGATAACTTTTCCAAATGTGACCTTCCTTTCTCAGTGTCCCTTCCTTTTACTTTCTCATTCAGATGAGAGGTTTTCTTCTAGTATTGGTTCATGTCATTTCCAACCAGGTATGTGCACATGCATGGCAATTGGAAGATTTTTTTCCCCTAGTAGTATCTGTTGGATCAGTCCAGGTGCCTCTTGGAATGGCACGTTTATGGTGCTCAATGTAGGGCCCTGCTGATCTGCCATCCCCTCAGTTCCTTTTTACTGCCATTGATGGTTAGCTGGAACAAACGCTTTGGCAGTATTTGTGTCCTTAGTAGTAGTTAGTTCGGTGTTAGTTTAAACTAATTACATTTTCTTTGAGTGGGGATTTCCCCTTTCATTGCTTGCTCTCCTAGCACCAGGAAAATGCTGTAATCTCCAGGTTTTAAATCTCCAGTGAGGTCCGCAGCTAGTGGGTACCCAAAAATAATCATACGCTTTGTGTGTTTAAATTTTTACAGAGGGACCACCAAAAAGATCACTGTAGAATCTATAAGTGTTTCTGCCCCAAGATGTTGATAGACAGGGATCATGCCTGAAGATTCTGTTGGTGAAGGCTGTGATCCACCCTCAGTCTGACCCCAGGTTGGTGGATCCCGTCAATCATTTCCACCTCAGAGCAGAAAGTCCCAGCTCTGTTGGCACGGGAATCAAGACTGAGAAAGGACTTGACTAAGAACTTCCGGTATCACCATAGCTCCAGCTGTGGCTCACAGACAGGCATCGGTCGCAGTCTCCAGGGCTGCTGAAGAAGAGGCTAGAGAGGGGCCATATGACCTGACTAATGACAGACATGTCAGTCTTGGGCTGAGGAGTGTATTTGGAGGACCTCAAGACACAAGGCCTCTGGTCATATTTCTACTTCATATTTCTAACTTTAGATACAGGAATGGTACATGCACACAAATCAATTCTACATATTCGGCAGATTATAACTTTTTAAATGATACCTTGCAAGCTGTTTTTTGCATTAAGTATTTCCTAGCTATGCATATTCATATGCATAAGTATATTTTTATAAAACATGGGGAGGGCACACAGACCAAATTCAGTTTTGTTGCACTAGTGTAACTTTAGAGCAGAATTTGACCCATTAACTTTAGCTGAATTGGTAAAGCATGTGGCATTACTAGCACAGATACAATTACTGGGCATGTATCTGACGTTGAACAATATTTAGAGTCTAGGCCTATTAAAATGTTCAGAAATTGAAACCTTTCTTTAGAGGTAGTCTGTTCTGGTGTAGTGAATAAATTAAAAATATTTTTTAATGTAGGGGAATACATCATGCAAACTCTTCATAGTATTTTGCTTTAAAGATCATCTCAGTTTTCATCATGCTTTAGAAATGTGATGATGATATACTGCTATTTTTTTGTGTGCCTTTGTCTCATTAGGGCAGATTTTAAATATTTTAATTTTTTTTTTCAAATGCCAGTTCCTAAAGTTACGGAGTCTTTCATGCCTTTAACTTCCTAATTTTAGAATAAGGAATTCTGGTAGAAATGGCACAGTATCTCAGCCCAGTGGAACTAAAAGAGCTAATCGCTGTAAAATTATTAAAAATAGTACATTGATATTTATATATAATAAACAGCAATAAAAACTACTACATGTCTAGGAAATGGCCAGGCTACCATAAGCCACCAAATAGTTGATTGCTCCATATTTCAATCATAATGTTACATTAATTTTTTTTTAAATGGAAGCTTGTGGGGAACAGAAAGAAGTGTGAATAAATACAAAGCCATTCCTTATCGGGAATATACAGGGTCTGATGTCAGAATTTGTACATTCATTGATCCTGGGCCTAAAAACTCACTAGTATAATAATTTATCTGCTGTCTCTTTCTAGGAGTTTGTAAATTCCACAGGCTGATGGACCTAGTGCCGCTAATACAGCTTGTCTTTTACTCTGCTGCCTTTAACTGGTCTTCTAAATTCTGTTATGTATTTATTTACTCTCTGGTGCTTAGCTTGTTTGACAATAGAATATATAATTCCTTAAGCTTTGAGGAGATTAATAGCTCTAATCCTTAATTAGAGTGCCTGAAAATTATTTTAAAGAGTAAAGAAAAATTCTAATACTCATGCACAAAATTACTGATACTTTGCGGAAAGATCTGTTGACTTTTTCTGAATAAGACTGTCCTGATTTTTGTGTTATCCAAATGTAAAATTCCTGATTGGACTATATGGGGAGAATATGGGCGTGTAAACTTTCGCTCCTCTACGCACAAAACTCAATGACCGCTGAACTCATTTTACCCTACAGTTTTAAAAAAATGCAATTTTGAGACTAAAATTTCAGCACAAAAATTGTTTGAAAAGTTGTAAGTAACTGCAGAAGTTAGAATGGAACCTGGCATCTTAACCTTAATAATTGCCACCTCTAACGTGTCTTTTAGTTAGGGTAGAAATAATTTATTGAAGTTGATCATTGAGGTATGTTTCTATTTTAAGCATACGTTAAATCCTGTACAAATTAGTTACAATAAAAGTTAGGACACGATGACACTCAGTTTTCTGTGCTTATCTGGAGAAATAGCTTTTGTCATTTTTTGTGGTTTCTTTTGTAACTTTTTGAACTGTTTGGGGAGCCTTTGTCTGCTCTGTTAAGTGCAAACAACTAGGATTGACACCCCTCTCTATATTAATGTTACAGTTCATTAACTTCATTGTTTGCACCTTTACACTTCACTGATTTAAACAAAATGATTTAAATATGTGAATCTCATGTGTCCCTTTCCTCTCCCCCATGTTGCCTAGACTGTTAATGATTTTTGTGTTGGTTTTCCCCTCCTCCACCATATTTGGTTTCTGTTACTTGTGGAAAGACACAATAATGATTAAGACACATCTATGTATTTGCAGTCATTTGTGTAACTCTCATGATAACCACAAGTAAATGTGGGCAGAAAAATGTATATTTTCAAATCGCTTTCCATATTTTTTTAATATAATCAGTAAGAGACTTCTGAATGACTGAACAGTACAGCTAGTAATACAGAGACTAGCTGTATTTCCAGACTTTTTCTTTATTTGTAGCTTTGATAGCATTTACAGCTGTTGTGTTTTGCTGTAAGGGAAGGTAATAGGCTTTGCGCCTCACCATTTTGTTCAGCAAACAAGCTAAATCAGACCTGATAGCTCTTACTAATGTACTAGCATTAAAAAGAGTGGAGATTTTGAAAGGAGCTCTCAAGTATGTGACTTATTAGCTGGTTGCTAATTTTGGAGAAATTTACCAGCAAATGCATTATTGGGTATCAATTTACTGGCATTTTTTAAGCAGTCTTTAGCACAGTGCTGAATAAACAGAATACATGAAGTTAAATCTCTTCTTTAACAAAGACATTAAGGAACATTGATTCTTTAATTGAGGTAAAGTATATGTTATCAAGTCTTTTATTTTTCAAATTTTACATGTACATATTAAGGATTACTAACTTTAATTAAGTATTTTGAGCAAGAAGTCACTGAAAAGTAAAATTTATATTTTCCTAAACTTTAGGTTAAATGCCATTTTCCCCCCTGTGCCTTGCAGCGCCTCATCAACGACTGGAAGCCATTACTATGCCAGGGATTGTTTCGTTTATACTGAGCCTGTTATGTGGAGCTTTGAATTTAATTAGAGGGTTTCATGCTATAGAAAGTCTTCTGCAGGTACTGTACCATGTTTATGACTCTATAGTAGGGAAGAACTGAAATCAGTGACATGCTGGTGCAAAATATCAATCAAAATTATCTCCTATAAACTGTTTACTTATATAAGCCAGATCCTTCTACCCTAATTCACATAAATGTTCCTGTTGTTTTCAGACTCAATATGTACATTATTACTTCTGGTGAATTACATATACAGGATTCATGTCCGGCGCAGAATTTTTTTTTGTTTCCCATACAAAATACATTCTGTCCAAGAAGTGCTGCAGTTCTATCTTTGGCTTTCGAGAGGGCACTGTGGCACCAGAACAGCTGGCTGACCAGCGGTAACAGCTAGCAGCAAGCCGCATTTATTACAGCAGCCTGCCCAGGAAGCCAGGTTAAGTGGAAGAGTCGGACACATGAGGCTGTGGGGTGTGTCAGAAGATTCAGAAGGGCTAGGAAGAGGCAGCCTGGTGCATAGGCTCAGGAGCTAGCGGGGTGACAGCGTTTAGCTATGGGCTGAATGGGAGTGGGTTCCAGGGCCACATAGGGATGGCAGAAAGATATACCTGAATGGGAAATGCTCTGGGTCAGCCAGGGTCTTCATGCAGGAGGCTCCCCTATTTCCTAACAGTCCTTCCTTCCTCCACCCGCAAAAAATAAATTCTTCCAGACTTCTACCCACACTTAACAACCCTCCAGGGTCACTCCTGGGTGCCTTTCCTCTCCCTCTGCTCCTCCATTACCCCTGACTCCCCCAATCCTTTGCACTGCTTCTGAGGGGTGTGAGAAATACTTTTCTGTATTCCTGAATCTCTTTTTTGGCTGGAATTGTTACAAACATACTAGCTGACAGATATTTTAAAATAAAATACTAAAATAATTGAAACTGGATTGATATATTGTATTATGTTTACACATTCTGCAGAATTTTCAATTTTTTGGTGCAGAATTCCCCCAGGAATATTATTATATATATTATTATACATACCCATTATTGAGTGTATCCAGGATGAGATTTTCAAGGGCACATAACCGTTTGGAGATTCATTGGAAGATGAACAGCTAACTCTCTTAGATACTTCTGCAAATCCCACTAGTACAGGGCATAGACTGATGTTTTCTAAATCTATGCCATGATGCCAACCTTTGAAAAGCCACTTTTTCATAGGTGTCTTTTATGCATAATACTTGAGTAAAAGGATATGCCTTCAAAATTTGGGCCCATTATCTGCAATGAATCACAGAACGTGGATATGTGAAGGATTTTTTTGTAACCGGACCTTTGTTCCTTTGAGACTAAAATAAAAAATACATACTTAGTTATGGGAAGTTCTATCCCTTGACTGACTTCCTTTAAAATATATTTATAGTTGATATTGTAACCGATGACCCTGCAATGAATAAGAGGTTTTCCTTTGTTCATTGTTACTCTTATTAGGTACATTGCTACTGATACTATGTACTGAATGGAGGATACTGTCCTGTTAGAAGAGCATATAGTCTGACGATGTCAATTGTCATAGCTCCATTGAAGTCAGTGGAACCATGACAATAGCTGCTGAGTATCTGCCCCAGTTAAAATATTAAATTGAGTTCCTCACACTGTGGTTGTCTTAGGGGAACATGAAGATCTTGGCTTTCAAAAGGTGTAAGGGGAATCTTATTATTTTGGTTAATATTTATTCGCTCAGTAAAGTAAGTTCAGGGATATAAGACTTCCTATGAACAATTCCTTCATAATCACAGAATTATCAGTGTTTAATCACTTTTAAGGATACTAGTTACATAAAATATGCAAGATGCTATGTGCATTCTGATTATGTTCTGTATACATACTTGTGTATTAATTTAAACATTAACAGTTGAGGCCCAGGGCATTTCCTAAAGATTAATGAATGGCTGGGAGGAGTTGATGAAAATGCCCTGCGCCAAGGTCACTGTTGCTATTACAAACTGAAAATGAGAATAAAATCAAGGTATATAGATTTTTTAAATGTATTATGCAGTTTCATGTGGCATTTCTGGAGAATTAATGCCCTTTTCCTTCACAAATCATATTTCTTATATATTATGTACATATAAATATTTCCTGAATGCTTTATCACCATGCCATTAGATTTATACATATAAATTACAATACAGAGTTGCACATAGAGCAGGCAGAATTTCACCTCTTTAATTGTATAATATCTGTAGTACTTATTCTGTTTCTGAAGGAACTCAGCTGCAGAAGGATATTCCAGTGTATGATTAGCCTATGTAACCAATAATGTGGTGGCCAATTCAGATTCTTTCTCTGTGCTATTATATTAGAATAGGGTTGTTAGTGTGCAATGACTTAGATGTGTAACCTCATCAAATTTTAACAGTTGCATGACCATTTGATAGTTCCCGGGGGCGGGGCTGGCAGCCTGGGCGCTCCCAGAGAGCCCCCTGCCACTCTGCGCTGCTGCTTCTGTACTATCACCCTGTGCGGACTGGCTCCCACCTCCTGCCCCATGCTGCTGCTTCTGATACAGAGACAACAGTGTGGGGCGGCAGCAGCCCCTGTACGTGGGGGCCCAAGTTCCCCACAGACAGAGGCTACTTTGGCATCCCACAAAGCAACCTCTGTCCATGGTGAGCCTGAGCGTGCTGCGGACAGAGGTTGCTCTATGGCAGCCTCCTTTTTGCTCCCCTTGCCCCACTGCTGTCTCTGGGAGGGGCAGGCAGTGCTGGTGATCGAGGGACCCAGCTTTTAAGTCGGATCCCCCTGAGCACCAGCTTCTGCCTCCCTCTCCCCCTGGAGGCAGAAAGGGGAGGCAGGTGGCTCCGCAGAGCCGGCATGCGCGGAGCCAGCTTAAAAGCCATCTCTCCATTAATATTGGCTCATGCCTGCCCCCCTGCACTGCTGCCTCGATAGAAAGGCAGCAGGGTGAGGGGACAGCCAGCTCCAGGTAATCCAATATGCTTGGGCAGCTGGCTTAAAAGCTGGCTTCCTGCATGTACCAGCTCTTGCCTGACCTCCCTCACCCTCCGTGCTGCTGCCTCTCTATCAGAGGCAGCAACATGGGCAGGTGGGGCTCCGTGGAATGTGGTGCTCGTGGGGAGCCAGCTTAAAAGCTGGTTCCTCAGGGGTACCAGCTTCCCTCTCCCTCGGCTTCCTCTGATACAGAGATGAGGGAGTGGGTGTGTGTGTGTGTGTAGTCAACAAGATTAACCAATAAGCCCAGGCTTATCAGTTAATCATGTACTCGTCTACATGTTGACATCCTTATATTGGAAGATGGTGGATAGTGAGTGATTTGCAGATGGAATATAAGGTTTACTATTTAATTCCCAGCATTTCAGATCCACACAAAATAAAATGAAGAGGAACTTAAAATTAACATGGAATAAATCTACAGAGGTTAAAGCAGAAGTCATGCAAACTCAATGTTAAATGGAAGTTTTAACTTCAGAAAAAAATCTCATTATAAAGGTTCCTTCTGAATTTAGACGACTTTCCTTTTTAATCAATAATTCATTTAAAGATTACAAAACTACTTTGTAGCCTGTTGTGACTGTGTGGTAGTTATACTGTTCTGAATTCTGTTGTGATGGGGCATGTCTACACAGCAGCGTAAGAACTGGCATTACTTTGAAATAACATAGTGAGTGTCTACACAGCAAGCCTTTATTTTGAAATAATATCGAGATGGAGGACTTCTTACTTTGACTCCCCTAACCCTCATTTTAAGAGAAGAGAAGTTGAAGGAAGTGTATTCTTCCTTCGACTTCCTGCTATATAGACAGCGCCAAACTCGAATTAAGCTATTTCAAGGTCAGCTACTGATGTAGCTGAAGTTGCGTATCTTAATTCAACTTTTGCCCCGCAGTGCACATGTATCTACTGTGAGGTGAAAGTTGTTATAACCTTTTGAAGTTCTGTTCTGGAGAAAAATTTTGTGTGCAGAAGTACAGACCTTTTTTAATAGCTAAAGCTACAGATGAGAAAACTTCAGGCAAAACATGTTCTCAAGAGAGATGGGCTATAGTTCCAAATGGACCAGCTTCCTTCAGAAATGGAATTCTCCTTGATGAAAAACAGATTGCATGAGTGCCCTTGTTCGTATGGGAAAGTTTCTGATTGTGGCAGATGTTTGCTTGAAAAGCATGAAAATGCAGTCTAGAATAATCACTGACAGCATAAATTTATTCTGCTCAGCTTTATGGAAAATATTAAAACCTGTTTGAATATATTAGAAAAAATAGGTCCCTTTAAGGAAAAATAACTTAAAGTGAAAAGAGCTGTAATTTTAAGTTCATTTTTCTATTGTTCTGCTTTAAGGAAATTCAATTTACTATCCATGTAACTGTTTATGAATAATCTTTATCTAATAGTCATGCTTTTGTCCTCTCTTCCATTAATATGTTTACCTGCATTGTTTTCTACATAGGATTTTAGCACCCCCTAGTGGCCAGTTTGTATTTTCCATTTTATAGAGTTTCCATTTTGTGAAGTTATATATTAAGGCCATTCTACAAGTTGTTAATTCTTCTACTTCCCAACAGTAGATTAGATTAGAATTTTCAAACTAGTGTAGGGAAACTAGGTGATCAAAGCTGCAGATGAGACTGTCTTATGCACCTTCAAGAATCCCAGCATTGGGTGTCTGCTATGCGGACTAGAAACAGTAAGCAAGAATGATTTCAGGATATTTTGGAGCCTTGTAACTTCATTCCATGAATCTGACCTTCCTAAAGAGAAATAAGTGATGCCTTCTAGTTTCGTCAGTTTCTGTACAGGAGGTAATTATAAATATATATGCTGTATTATTTTTAATTAGAGGTAGAAGTTATTTGTGGAGACCTTGTATATCCTGTGCATTTACAAATATGTTGTGAAAACACTGGATTTTTATTCTCTTTTCACAGAATGAGGGTGAAGATTTCAGTTATGTCATTGCATTTTTCCTTGGAACAGCAGCCTGCTTATATCAGGTAAATAGCAGTAGTTTTCAGAAGCATTATTTAATCATTTACAAATGTTATTAAGTTTTGTTAAACATTGTATATATTTGAATGGCTAGACTTTAACAAGCAACTTTAGCAACCTCCTTTTCTTATTTGGATGGTGATGAGAAATCTTAGCATAGATTCTTATCTGCAGTCTTAATTCTGGGCTATTGTCTCCTGGGATTGTCTTTTCCTGGTTAGTTTATCAAGATGTGTGTCTATTCCTGAGATTGATATTAGGATTGCTGTATGGTTCAGCATTATAGAATCAGATGAAACTGACATTTTAGGTCATTTTTCCCCTATCTTCCTGGGCAAATACAGGTTTTGTTCCTACAGTGTTACTGTCAGTTTAGCTTGTAAGTATAATAAGGGATAAGGAATCCTTCACTTATCTCAAATTACTATTATACAAACTAATACACCTCATCATCTATAAGTTTTCCCTAGAACATAGCCTTCCTTTTCTCAGTGCTTTCTCACCATTTCTAGTTATAAATTCATTTTATCTCACTAAATAATTCTTCTCCTTTTTATTTGTGCTCCTAATATATTGTTAAACTTTTAGCAAACCCCTGGTATCTCTTAGTTAGCTTAACTAAACTGTATACATAACTAGCTCTGTCTTTCCATAGAAGTCAGTTATGTCAGTCCCTTCATAATTCTTATGGCTCTTTGCTGGATTCATACCAAGTTTTGGTTGTCTTTCTGGTATTAATGAGCCTAAAACTAAATGCATATTTCATGTTTGGTCATTTTTGGGATGTTCAGTCTGATAGCTTGCTCCCCCTTTAGATGTTATATAACATTCTGTACTTGTACAGGTTGTGCCTCCCTTAACCGGGACTCCCTGATCTGGCAATATCTGTGGTCTGGAATGGACCACGGATATTCCTGGACCAGAGAGCCCAAGAGGAGGGGGGTCTGGCGATGGGCAGGAGTGCTGTAAGGGGCACCTGCGACTGAGCTAGTAGCCCAGTGTGTGGGAGGGTCGGGGCGAGGAGGGGGAAGCACGGACAGCATGGGAGGGAGTTCTAGTCCCAGCGGAACTCCCTGGCCCCAGCGATCAGGAAGCTCTAGCCTGGCCATGGTCATTGACCTCTGGCCCTGGCCAGGGAGCTCTGATCCCAGTGGCGGCCAGGGAGTTCTGTCCCTGTCCCTGGCCGCGGATCTGTGGCCATGTTCTGGCTCCAGCGGCTGGGGAACTCCAGCCCCAGTGGCAGCCAGGGAGTCCTGGCCCAGGCCATGGAGCCCTAGTACCAGTGGAGCATTAGGTGGATCACCTAGTCTGATGGCAGTATGGCCACAAGGGGAGGGACCTTCCCTGGTCCAGCAAATCCCCTCATTCGGGACCAGTCAGGTCCCGAGGGTGCTGGACCAGCAAGGTCCAACCTGTATATAATTGCTGTCAACTAGAATGACTTGTGTATTTTAAGCAGTACTGAAGTTCATTGTCTTGCAATTTTCCAGATTACAACTTTTGTATTTTCTGATATTTCTAACCCCACTAGGTCCAGTTGCATTGTTGTCTGTTCTCAGTGACTGTATTTCCTCCCAGATTAGCAACCACTCTGAAATTCATAACATATGTCCACCTCTATTGAAGATTATTAGTAAAAATGTTAAATAAGATTACCGCTAATACCCCACAAAAGAACTTCCCAACTTCTTACATTATCATGTATCTTATTTACCCTTTGTTTGCAGTCCTCCAGCTGTTTTCTACTTCATGTCATTATGCTCTTGTACTACTATGTGATGATCCTCACTCAGAAATTTAATCTTACTAGAGTTTTAGGATTTTTTTCTGTACATTGTGATTTCCCCAATCCATACAACTTATCTGTCTTTTCATATATTGCTGTTTATTAATTTACAATAAACTGTTTACAGCCAAGCTGTACAGGCCAGAAATTGGACCTAAGTGGACCAGGAATTTAGTACTAAATGGTAAACTAATCATGAAGTATTTATAATACCCCATTGATGTCTTCCACCACATTTCAGGAATATCCAGTATGTCAAGTCTAATTGTTCCAGAATTTACCTCTGATCTCAATCTGTCCATTGTCTAGTTCAGCTCTAGTTTCTGTCCTTTCTTGTACAGGACACAATTAACCTTTGTATTAGTGACATCTCTAGCGATATCTTTGCACAACTTGAGTGCTCTTCAGCACTTACTGATTTCTTTTTTCTAAACCCCCCTCTTCTTTACCTAATCTTTTCATCGAGGTATAGCAACAGTGGAATCCTGCCCCTACTCCCAGCATTCTTGCTGACCCTCTGCATGATAGAACTGGAAACATTATAGAGAAAGTGAGCCCAAAAACTCTGGATGTTTTCTAAATTTAATTTCCAGAACTTCTCTCCTTTATCCTTCTGTGTCATGATTACCAATATTCAATGAGTTAGTCTTCTTTACTGCCCAAATCAAGTGCCAACATCATGGCCAAAATTGTCTTGGCATGTGTATTATTAGATCTTGCATGAAAGCATATTACACTGCAGTTCAGCAACAGGACTGGCCTAATGTTTTACATTTTTTTCAGTTAATACTTCAGAAACAAATGCTCTATTAATTTACAAGAAAATTGATACAATCAAGTTGTACAGGACAATTGGACCTAAAGGGAACAGAATTTTTAGTTCAACATGTTAAACTAATCACTGTGCTTCCAGAAAGATTATACTTTATGAATTATTGCTTAGCAAAGAATAAATGCAGTGTGTCTCTGAGTCTGTGTCCAACCTCTTGGTTTGAAATGCAGATGATTTACCTTTCCAATTATGTGATCCTAAGTACCAAGAGTTCAAGCAGAATTTGACCATTGAAAAGAAAATTCTTCAGAGCCTTATAATAGATACCAGCAACATATGGATATTGACTGACAAATCAAGATTCAAAATGAATATTATACAGGATGTGTCAAACTTAAAAACAAAATACAGTGTCTGAGTAATTGTTTTTATTAATCTTCATACATACTGGATGTTTTTAGGCAGGTGAAGGAAAAAAACAAGGCTCCTGAACAGCCTCATAATCAGCTGTTTCAGACTTATGAAGGGTTCTTTCCTGGCAATCTTTAGCACACGTTCTTTAAATACCCCACTCCTCAAGCAGGTATGACAAGCATTTCTGTCTGTTCTTTAAATGCAAATCCGGAAGTGTAAAACTCATACATCGCATGGTCAAGAAGCATCCCTGTACTACTTGTAGTTGCTATTTTGGATTTGTTTCATTTTGCCTTATTGTAATTTTTGAGGCACATTTGAGCATTGTGTATGTCTATCTTCAAATATGCATTTCCAAGTAAAAATGTTTATTTTTCATTTTCTTGAACCCAATTTGTTCATTAATTCAAGATTTGGCTCCAATTTCCCATTTCCTGACAGATTGTACAGAAACCTTTATTTTGTTCCTCAATGCTGACACTTCGATGAAACAGAAGCATTGCAATATTCAGAAATAATAGTAACTTAGAGGCTAGGGAATCAATAATACAACTAAGAAAAACATATGTTTCTATGCAAGAACAGAAAATTAAATCTAGTGTCTGAAATGTTCTCTGTCTACTTTTCCTTATTTTGGCTTGCTCCACCATCTTGACTCCTCCTTTGAAGTATCAGTTTTTCCCTAAATACAAGCCATTTCTTAATAGGTATAAAAGCTTTCTCTGAAGCAACATAGGAAAGTCTTCTACATAAAAGCAAAATTGCAATCTAGAGCATTTCTGTTAAAATTTCTGCACCAACAGCAGAGTTTCATGTTAAAATCACATTGCCTTGGCCTTTTGATTGCTGTTATTTTGTAAGAGGCACATTTCTCCCTCCCTCCAAGTAAAGAAAAGGATTGCTGAAAAATTCAGCTTCACACATTCAGTAAGACAACAAAACCTGAGTAAAAGCCTTCAAGTGTATGGAGCCTTGATCAAAAAGCACATTTATGTTGTTAAATACATTTGTCATCCTGTTTTTAAACCCTATGTTTTCATTTATCATTTGAGAGAAGCGCATCTCAATGGCTTACTCTGTTCTTTGAAACTGTCACGCTCAGCTTTTCAGATTTCATCACATGGCAAGGTAAATTCATGAAATGACCTAGATTCTAATAGCTGATTTACTGATTAATCATGTTTACATGTTAATTCCCATTAAATACAACTTTTAGAATCCTCCGCAAAAATAGATTTTAGGTGCTGTACTTGAAGATACTCCATGTTCTGGGGAACTAAAGCTGGGTTATAATAGAACAAAAATATCCCCAAGTAAAACTAGCATCAAGAGAACAGCATCTGTTTCACAGGAAGGATAAACAGCAGAGGTTAGTAAAATGTCCAACAACAACAAAAAAAAATAGCCCAGTAATTGTATTGTTCAGCAGCAATCACACAATTCCTCTGACTTTCCTTGGAAAAACTTAAAAAATGAATACTACCACTATATGTCAGTATCATATAATGCTAATGATATTTAAGGAAGAGAATAGTGCTAAATGGATTGTGTTGGTGAGTCCTGTGGCAATCCCTATGGTAGGGAAAATGGCAAATGGAAATGGAGAAAAGAAATAGAAAAAATAAGTGTCTGGAAGCTGACACTATTTCAGAGATTAGAATGAAGTAGTACGTATGGAAATGTTTCTTTTAAATCAAGAACTAACCTTAATGCAAAATTAGCCAAAATATAGGCATTGTACAAATAGGTTTTTTGCAAAACTTACTCGTGCACATGTTTGCAACCAAATATTTCCTAGTAGAGGAGAACTGAAAATAAACGAGTAGAAATAAAAGTATGCAGTGTAGTTGTAAGCATGTTGGTCTGCAGATATTAGAGACACCAGGTGGATGAGGTAATATCTTTTATTGGCGTAACTTCTATTGGTGTGAGAGAGAAAACCAGAAGAGGGGATTCAGGATGGGGGGTCCATCGAGGATGGGTTGTAGTTTGATTATATCGTATGTGCATGTTCCAGTACTGGGGAATGTCGACAACTATAGGTGTACAGTTGGAGGGGATTTATTTCTATTCTTGAAACAACCTCTCCAAGCTTATTTTCAAAATCAAACTCCTCACACACCAGGGCACATGAACTCACATCAGCACCAGGCCCAGCCACAATAACATTGCAAAATCTGCAGACATCTCTCTACTACAATAATGATTAACACCCCTCATAACACACTTTTCAAAATCTATGGTTTCTTCACATGCCTGTCACAACATGTAGTGGTCCTTACCCAATGACCTAAATGTCCCAGTAACTGTGTGGGTTCTTGAATAAACTCACATGAGAAGATGATAAAAGACAAAAACACCATATCATCTGTGGGTGAACACTTTTCACAAAGCGATCACTCTGTTTCTGACCTATCAATTCTCATCCACTCTACTCTGCGCTGGTTAGGCTCAACTGGAGTATTGTGTTCAGTTCTGGGCACCGCATTTCGAGAAAGATGTGGAGAAATTGGAGAGGGTCTAGAGAAGAGCAACGAGAATGATTAAAGGTCTAGAGAACATGACCTATGAAGGAAGGCTGAAGGAATTAGGTTTGTTTAGTTTAGAAAAGAGAAGATTTAGGGGAGACATGATAGCAGTGTTCAGATATCTAAAAGGGTGTCATAAGGAGGAGGGAGAAAACTTGTTCATCCTGGCCTCTGGGGATAGAACAAGAAGCAATGGGCTTAAACTGCAGCAAGGGAGGTTTAGGTTGGATATTAGGAAAAAGTTCCTAACTGTCAGGGTAGTCAAACACTGGAATAAATTGCCCAGGGAGATTATGGAATCTCCATCTCTGGAGATATTTAAGAGTAGGTTAGATAAATGTCTATCAGGGATGGTCTAGACAGTATTTGGTCCTGCCATGAGGGCAGGGGACTAGACTCGATGACCTCTCGAGGTCCCTTCCAGTCCTAGTATTGTATGATTCTATCCTCAAAGGATACCTGCACAACCTTCAAAAGACAAGCCTGGGAGCTTAAATTCCTAACTTTGCTAGATGCTAAAATCATGGTTTTAATAAAGACATTGGATTTATGGCTTATTATAACAAGCTGTAATGCACTAATCCCCTTTGTGTCATATGATTACAGGGGGATTCACCTTGAATGATTGCTTAGCATATGTGATAACTACTTATACTAAACTATCTGTTCAACCTTTTATTTAACTGTGACACTCAAAATAACTTTTCCAGACCTGAGGATGAGCTCTGTATAGCTCGAAAGCTTGTCTCACCAACAGAAGCTCATCCTATAAAGATATTACCTCACCCACCTTGTCTTTCTAGAAATAAAAGTGCATCTGACAAGTCTTTTATAGTACCACATGAGAAAAATGCAAAAAGTAGTAAGTAGCATAAAGATTTTTTTTTTTTAATAACAATTCTTCCATTGTGAAGAAAAGCCATTGAGATCAGCATCAACCCTAACCATTGATACCATGGCTTGATCAATCTAGAGACATCAGTTAAATTCTTTGGTGGTATGAACTCAATGCATTTTTATAATAGTCTGTGTCTTAAATAGCTTCTTAATTCCCTCACCCTCCAGAGCTGTCCCTGCCTTTGGGAGGAGTTTCTCTAGTGTACCTTTTGCCAGATCCCTTGGCATTTCTGCTTTCGCTTGCTTGCTTTCACTCTTGAAAACTCCCCCATCCTTCTAACATGATTCCCTGCTTTGAAGTGCCTTTGCTTTATTTTAGTACAGCCGCATGCTGTCTTGTGTTCTGTGGTCTTTGATGTGCTGTGGTGTCCTCTGCCCTGCTGCTTTAAATAGTAGCCATGCAGAAGGTTCAAAGGCGCATCAAAGATCAGAAGACATTGGTCAGCATGCACCCGAGGTGAAAACAAAGTAGTTTCTATGGAGAAGGAATGGGGACAGAGGGAGAACAAAAAAAGAGGAGTAGATGTGGGAGCTTAAGTCAGGAAATGAAGCAATGAGTTGTGGAAGTGGCAGAGGAGGAAGGCATTTGTGAAAATGATGTAATTTTAGCAGATATGAGATTTACAGTTGTGCTGGTATATGAGAATTTGGACTCTGAAGAATGTTTTGTGAAGAAGAGAAACTTGAATTGAGTTTATTCCGTTAAGACTCTTCTCCTAGAAGTAGGCTCCTTCTGTTTTCCTCTCCTACTGTGTGGTCTCCTTCTACTCTTTCCCCTTTTCCTACTGACTTACATTGAATCCCCATAGTAATCCTACCACCTTTTTAAGATTAGGGTTTGTACAAAGGGAAGTTGCACATGCTGGGTAAAGTAGAGGATGAGAGCCATTTTCTGCTCCCTGATTTTCCTGCTCCCATCCCATCATTGTTAAGCAACCTGAGATCAGTTCTAACTTGTGCCAGCTGGAAATAGCTGGAGCTTCCCCCACCTCTATGCTAGGTGTGAGACCAAGGGACCATGACACCAGCTTTACACCTATATGGATTTGGGATTCCATCCAGCAAGAGGCTTAATGAAGCTTCTGTTCCTTGTGCATTGCCCGAGGGGCATAGACAAGCCAAAACATTTGTCTCCATTGCCACTTCCATTATCAATATGATGAAGACATCTTTCTTGAAGAGAGAAAAATGGAAGCAAAGTCTAACTTCTGATGTTGAGCACTGTTTACTCCAGAATGACCATTTAAGTTAATGTACCATTTGCATACTCAATTCAGAAACCAACAGACTTCTCCATGGTTCATTTCTGTATCTACTTTATGGTTCAATGTGATTTGTAGCAGAAATGATTTTCAATGCAGTAATCAGACTTTGTGTTTTCTTCCTTGCAGTGTTATTTATTTTTATATTGCACAGGTTGGAGGAATGTCAAATCCTTCCTGACTTTTAGTTTAATCTGTCTGTGTAACATGTATCTGTATGAACTGCGCAACCTCTGGCAGCTCTTTTTCCATGTGACTGTGGGAGCATTTTCAGCATTACAAATACGACTAAGACAACCACAAGGGAAGTCCCCTGATTACAATGTCTGACCCAAGACCTGGGACATCCTAAGGCAGCTTTGATCCACCCAAGTTTCCCACTCAGGAATGAAAAGCTTTTCTCCAAAAGAACGTGTGGTGGGTTTTTTTTGTTTTGTTTATTTGTTGTTGTTTTTTAAGATCAGCACAAGATGACAGTGGACGTTTGTGACTTGAGATCTTATTTATCCTCACTGAAGATTGAAGGCACACAGAGAATACAGGATTAGTGGAGAAAAAAGGATCCGGTCTGTTGAGAGAATTCTCTCTTGAGTACAAATAAGTTTGGAGAACTTGACTGATAGCAAGAAAAAACCTCCTTCAAAAGTATGATATGAAAAAGATACATATATGGCATATTCTTCATATCAAGTGAGCTCTCCAATTCCAAATCAGTTTTGCCTTTGTGAGGCAGTAGTATAGGCTGAATACCAAGATGCTATTGCATATTAGCAGACTATAATTGGAACGAGTGAGTTACTAAATGTGAGAATATTGGATTGCACATTAAATTTAATGGGATGTATGTGTGTTTTCTTAATTAAAGCCTAACCTGGAAACCATCCGTTTATGGGGATTAGTTCGTTGGTCCCAGTGGCCCTCCTTCTAGTGCTGAGTTAGCTATAAATATTTTTCTCTATGTAATTGGCTTTTAATAGTTTGTTAAAAGGGATCGTTATGGACAAGTTCTTCTTTAAGTAAGTAACCTAAAATTATGTCTTTTAGCCTATTAATCTTGCTGTTTTATAGCTAAACACTAGAAGTTTGAAAAAGACATTGACAGTTGGGTAAACATTGATTTGCAGCCCTGTTTGAGCTATTGATTGGCTCTATATATTTTAGTAGATGGGCTAATGGTTGGAACCTAAATTAACATATCATAATCATAAACTTAGTTCAATTAATTTTTAAAAATCTGTTTTGAATCCAGGAATTACTGTTGGTTCTGGTAACTTTACATTTTATTGGAGTCAAACCTCACTAATTTGTATCAGTGGCTGTGACTTATGTATAAACCCCCCAATGTTTGAGTTAATTAGTAGATGAAAAATCAAGGCTATAACATTACATTCATATTTTGTGTTAATTATTTCCAATGCTTTATAGTATATTAGTAAATATATTTTAATATAGTTTTCTGAAGCAGTGAAGTGTTTTAATACGGTATTTAAACTTTTTCCATAAAGCTTTCAGAAAAACTTTAAATATCAGGAAGGTTTCCCTATTGTTTGAGGATGATGCTATTCTGCTTACTTATGAAACGTTACTCATCAAATCTCTGTAGGTGATCCTCACCTAAAATATTTTCTTCAATAATTTGTTGGCAATCAAGCTGATAGCAAAGAAGAAATTCCTAGACTTGGAACAACTACTTTTTTAAGGAAGTGACTTTACTCAAGGGGATTCAGGTGCCTAGGGCCAAGGTAATGTGTAAAGAGTGAAATCAATCCTAAGTGAACAGTTGTGATATGTATTATGTGAAGCAATCTTTTTATTATAATGCCTAATTCTAAGACTGATATAATTAAGGATGAAAATATCTTGGTGCATGTGATATCTAAGATAACTGTTGCAGGGGGCGTGGTTGACCTTTCTCCACCCGCCCCCACATTCATATGCAAATAGAATGGAGATGCATTTGTCTAGTCTTATGTGTTCCCATTATGAAAGCTTTGTTGGCAGTGGGATGAAGGGCTGTGTCCAGACTCAAGGGTTTTTTCCAAAAAAAGTAGCTTTTTTTCGAAAAAACTTCACCTGCGTCTAGACTACAGCCGTGTTCTTTCGAAATTAAATCGAAAGAACGCGGCTTTTCTTTCGACGGCGGTAAACCTAATTTCATGAGGAAGAACGCCTTTTTTCGAAAGTGCTCTTTCAAAAAAAGGCGTTCTTGAATGCAAACAGGACGTTTTCGAAAGAGCATCCATGGGACCTCATCTGATACTCATGGGACCTCATCTGATACTCATTGAACTCAATAGGAGATTTTCCATTGACTACACTAGATATTCGCTCAGGTTCATGAAGACCGATTCTTTACTGGTTACTGTCCAATTCTTATGAGACAGGGCTGATTCTGATGGGTGCTGAATGTATTCAGTGGGAGCTGAAGGCCACTCAACATCCTGCTAGAAGTGAAATTCTGAGGCAGACTGAATCCGGCATATGTACAAAGAATGAAAAGTGATAGAAACGTAGCTGTGTTAGTCTGGTGTAGCTGAAACAGGACTATGTAGCACTTTAAAGACTAACAAGATGGTTTGAACAATCATGAATCTTGAAATGCCTCCCTATCGCTTTTTAAAACACACTCAAGGTTTTCATTGTTTCTCTGTGTGTTTTCTGACCTAAAAGTCCTGATTCCTTTCATAGGAATGTAGTCTGCTTTTAATTTTTTTTTAAATAAAACCTTTAAAAATCTCTTCTACAATTTCTTTTTCTCTCTCCAGACACCAACCTTTTCTCAGCACTGAACAGTAACCAAGCCCACTCTGCTTTGTATTTTTTCCCCCTAATAATCTTAAATGGGTTAACTACCCAAATATGCATTTTAAAATGTAGAATAATACTAAAAGTCTTTAGGAAATACAGGCAGTCCCCGGGTTACGTACAAGATAGGGACTGTAGGTTTGTTCTTAAGTTGAATCTGCATGTAAGTCGGAACTGGCGTCCAGATTCAGCCGCTGCTGAAACTGACCGCCAGTTCTGACTTACATACAGAATCAACTTAAGAACCCCAAGCGTCCCCAAGTCAGCTGCTGCTGAAACTGATCAGCAGCTGATTCCAGGAAGCCCGGGGCAGAGCAACTCTGCCTCGGGCTTCCTGTAGTCAGCGCTGGTCAGTTTCAGCAGCGGCTAAATCAGGACGCCTGGGGCAGAGCAGCTGGGGTGCTGCTGGGTTGCTCCAGTAGCGCCATTCCTCGGCACTACTGGACCAACCCAGCAGCACCCCATCTGCTCTGCCCCAGGCATCCTGATTCAGCCCCTGCTGAAACTGACCAGCAGCGGCTGAATCAGGACCAGAGCAGCTGGGGTGCTGCTGGGTTGGACCAGTAGCGCCCAGAGCGGCGCTGCGGGACCAACCGGCAGCACCCCAGCTGCTCTGCCACAGGCGTCCGGAGAAAAGCCTAGTCTGCTGGGGGGGAGGGGGCGTACTAGCTGCGCCCCCCCCACCCCAGCAGACCAGGAAGACACTGGCGGCGGACCGAGACGCACTGCGGTCCCGCCGCCTGGGTCCTCCGCGGCTTTGCTCCCAGTCTCCCTGGTCTGCTGGAGACCAGCAGACCAGGGAGATGAGGAGCAAAGCCTCTGAGGACGCTGGCAGCGGGACAGCCGCGGGGCGTCTGGGCTGTCCCGCTGCCGGCTTCCCCCGTGGCTTTGCAAAGCCGCGGGGAAGCCGGCAGCGGAGCAGTCCAGGTGCGCCTGGGCTGCCTTGCTGCCCGATCCCCCCGCAGCTTTGCAAAGCTGCGGGGAAGCCGGCAGCGAGGCAGCCCTGGCGCGCCTGGACTGCTCCGCTGCCGGCTTCCCCGCGGCTTTGCAAAGCCGCGGGAGGGGAGGGGGGCTAGGGCAGCCCAGGCGCCCCTGGGCTGCCCGAGCCCCTCCGCGGCTTTGCTCTGCGTCTTCCTGGTCTGCAGACCAGGGAGACGCAGAGAAAGCCCCAGAGTACACGGGCGGCAGGACCGCGAGGTCCCGCAGTCTGTGTACTTTGGGGCAGCCCCGTTCGTAACTGCGGATACGACATAAGTCGGATCCGCGTAAGTCGGGGATTGCCTGTACTGGGGTTTTTTTTGGGCAGTTTAAGTAGATAATGTATCAGGTTTAATCCAATCATCCTTTTGTCTCAGTTGGACTCATTTTCTCCCTGTCAGATGACTGACTGGAGTTAGAACAATATTGTTTTAAAGGCTATCAATTTCTTAAAGGTAAGGTTATTCAACATCCATTGCTGTGTCTTTAATAATTAGTTTCTTTAGCAAAGGTGCAATGACTTCTGTTTAGGCTTCTCCCCTCCTCTCCCTCACCACTACATGAATTGCTTTTTTTAAATGCCCTCCATTGTAAATGTTAATGCATTTCTACTTACTATATAAACACTAAACATGTGCTCTTTTGGCTCGACAAGATTGTAACCTCAGAAAAGCAGCGTTTGACACATTTATCAGCCAGCCATTGTAAAAATGGATGTTTGTGAATGCTTGTAGTGTCAACGGTTTTCCATAATTGGACATGTTGCAGAGGGGAGGCTTTTTGTTTTTAGTGGTAGTGGAAGAAAACCTCAATAGTACTCTAATCCTGTAATTGGATTCATAATGGCACAGGAGTCTGTCTCTAGAATCCCCAGTAATTTCAGCAAGGAGCTGATTGGGTGGGTTAATCTGCAGAACTGACGCAAGAATCTTTGAACAGGCATTTCTAAGTTATTTTACAGGGTTTTTACATAAGAAATCATAGTCATCTCTGATGCAGCTCAATTGACCCCACAGGTAAGTGTGTGAGAGAGTGAATCAGATGATGACGGGATATAATTGCTAATGATGGGATAAAATTAAGACAAGGAAAATTAGATTGTCAGGAAGTTTTTCATGAGCTTCAGTGAGCTGGATTAGGCTGTAGAATAACCTTTACAGAGAAAAGTTGGGCACTCTGATGGCATACAAACATTAGGGTAGATTAAAAAAAGACTGGTGCATAAGGGAACAGTCATGCATAGTCAGGGAGATTAGCTTGGAATTTGAGGTCTAATTCACAGATGAGCAAAGCTAGAAAAAGTCCTTTTAATGTTTCCATATCATTTTAAAGATGATGTGGTAGCTTAGTGGGGAATGCAATCCTCAGACCAGAGTTTTAAGTTCACTTTACCAAAAAAACCTCACTCTTGTCTAATAAGTTGGCTAGGAAAAGGGATATGTGGTCTTGGGGTTTCTTTCATCTGCTTTTGGTCATTATAGGTTAGAGAAAGTATAGCATCAGGTTAATATTGGATACAGCATGCCCTCGCCTTCAGATACATTCTATCATGCGTTTTGAATGTAGTCCCCTGCACCTTTTCCATCTCTGATCTTTATGATGCTGTGTTTGGTTTTGGTTGTTTAAAAAAATGTGGCATTAACATAGTGGCTTGCCTGAAGCGTAACATTGTTTCCAGCAGATGGCAATATTTGTATATCGCTGAGATTTTAAAAAGGGAAATTCAGATTCTAGGGAGATATAGTGGCTGTGGGTTTCTAGTCAACATATTTCACCCCCCCCCCCCAAAGTACAAGATTCCAGATATCTTTACTTGGGCAAGGAAATGAAAGTGGTTCATAATAGGGTTTATTGCTTTTTTTAAAAAAAAAATTGTCCTTGTTTTCTCTGAATAAAGAGTAAACTCAGTTAAAAAAAAAAGTCACTGTCAGTAAGTCAGGTGCTTAATCATTCTCAATTGATGCTCCTTTTTCTGTAATAGCAGGGCCTGACCACTTAGGCTACAGCTACACTGCAGGCTTCTTGTGCAAGTGTGTGTCCACACTGCTATGTGCTTTTGCGCAAGAGCGTCCATGGCAGTGTGGATGCTCTCTTGTGCAAGAAAGCTCTGATTGACATTTTAGCCATAGGGCTTTCTTGTGCAAGAAACCGCCTGTTGCCCGTCCACACTGCCTTCTTGTGGAAGAGCTTTTGCTCAAGAGGGCTTATTCCTCATGGGGAGAGGAATAACTTTTGCGCAAGAAGCCCTGTTTTCCTACGCTTTACTGTAAATTTACTTGCGCAAGAATGCATGTGCAGTGTAGATGCTCTGCAAGTTTTTGTGCAAGAACTGTTCTTGCACAAAGCCTGCAGTGTAGACATAGGTATAATTTTTCAAACACTACAGGCTATGTCATCTTATTGAATATTTAAAGCACATATTATGAAGTTCAGAGTTGCTATGCCCTAAGTCCTTAAGGGCCCTGATATCAAGTTGAAGCAACCAGGTTCTGCCATACACTGCACAGGGAAAGAGAGGGCATGGCTATACTAGAGACTTTGCAGCTGCATCACTGTAAACTTTGTGGCCACACAAGCTGACAGCAGAGCTCTTTCCTGACCATTTAAATTATTCTAGCCCTTGCAAGGAGAGCAGTAGTTATGGTGGTGGGAAACACTGTCTTGCTGACATAATGCTGTCCACACCAGTGCTTATGTCACCTGGGGGTGAGAGTTCCACCAATGTAAGTGGTGGTATAAACATAGCCTCAGGTTAAAGGCCTTGCTCCAATCAATATTTAATTATTCAAAGTGAAAAAGCTTATTAGCTATGGGGCAGCATATGCATTTACGTTGCTGTGCCACTGCCTACTAGCAGAGAAACAGAGCTCTGCAGAAGTTTTGTGGATGACAGTTAAGTGGTTAAATCTCTTAGGTGCTATTTTCAAGTGAACTAGTTTGTATTACACCACTAACTCCCCAGGACAACTGAAAGGCAATGTGGTATTCACGTCAATATTGCTCTTGGTTCTAGGAGGGGTTACTTGAATCCCTCTGGAGAAGTGCCTCATCCTTGTAATGCAGGGGGTGGGCAATAATTTTTGGCTGGGGGCCACTTCAGAAATTTGAGGTGGCCCCAGGCTGCCCCCAAAATGAAGAGGCTGGGACACTTCCTGCTTCCCCCACCCACAGATAAACACCAGCTATTCTGAACAGCTGGCGGTTCCTTTTAGGTACCTGTGCCCCTGGCTTTGGGAGGAGACTTCATGTACTCCTTGCGGACCCCAGGTCCATCAGGCCTGGGGACCATGTGAAATCTCTCGCTCCCTGCCCTGCACTTAGTCAATTGCCAGCTTGTTCTGAACAGCTGGCAATTGACTCTAAGTGCAGAGCCCCTAGCAAGGCAGGAGATGACTTTGCGTACTACACCCCAGCCCTGATTGGCCTGGGGGAGGGAGCAAGGGCCTCTGTGGGCTGGATCTGGTCCATGGAGGCCCTTTTGTCCACCCCTGTTCTAATCCCTAGGTTGTCAACGGTGTGGTACATTTAATAAACTTTGAAAATAATAGCAAATTAATCACGTGCAGCAAAAATGTACCATTGTAGGTAGAGTAGCTATTTCAAGGTAGATGAGTTACTAGCATCTATTTAAATATGCCAGATGTAACCAGGCTTTCTGTTATTGGTTCTAATGTACCTTAGATAGCTCCACAGTAAACAAAGAATAAACACAGAGTGGGATGTTCATAGTACACATAAGAATTAAGTGGATCTGTGCTCACATAGTCTCACAGTATGTAGCCTAGATTGTGCAACTGGCCAAATATATTCAAATACAGTTCTAAGTTTTCTATACCTCAGTTACATTTAAATACAGAACTCCCAAAATGTGTGCATAATTATCATTTGATGCACAAATGTATTTTCACAAACCAGTTATCTTAAATAAAAGGTAGAGCAAAGACATGTTACCAGTGAAACAGTGTTTAATATAGTTAAATTACTTAAATAGATTTCAATTTCCATGGGAAATCATAATTGTATCAATTTTTGTAAGAGCTAAAATAAAGAGTGTATACCCCTTGAAATGATCATGACACACTGTCAACAATCACAGTCAGAGATACTGGGGATTCAGAATATAATTGACAACACAGCTGTGCAAGGTGGAGCAGAAGACTGATCAACAGTTAAGAATACAGAGTTTTAGTAAAGTAGAAAACAAACCTAAAAATGAATGTATATCATGAAAGTAATGAAACTCAGTGGTAGAAAGGGACAGAGGGTGGAAGGAAAGGGCGTTGTGCCATGTAATGAAAATCAGAAAATGCAAAGCAGCAAAAGTATAGTACAAGGGCAGACTTGGCAGTTTTACAGAAGTCAATATACTATACTTTTCAAGGATGTGTCCTGTTAAAGAGGAAAAGGAAAGGTCATAGAGGTGCCATTTAAGCTGAAGTTTAAATGGCTGGATGCTTAGCAAATTAATTAGGATAGGCCAATGGATTTTAACTTACTCTTCTTGTAAAAAATGAAGTGAAACACCTATTTTATAAATACCACTATAGTGCAATCATTAAATTGTTAATACAGTAATTTTTGCCCTGAGAAGAGTTGAAAAGAACTTTACTGAATGTCAAAACAGTGGAGTCATTTTAGTGATAGCCAAATCCAGTATCAAAACTCTCCCCTCATAGAATATAAAAAATAGGGTTTTAAAATGCTTTTCAAAAAATAAAATAGCAAGGGTTTATTCTTTACAAGTTAAAAAGGTACATAAACCATAACAATGAATTATTCATTTACCCCCCCATGATATATCTGTCATGCTATTTACCACATACAAATTGTCCATTTGTCTTTTTTAAAAGATAAAATCACCTAACTCTTAAAATAGCTATGAATCATTAATTCAATTAAATGTCAGTCAATCTGGCAACGTAGTACATAGTTCTTTTGTAAAGGCAAGTGGCACTTAGAGCATCTTGGACACTTTTTTGGTGACAATTTTAAAGAAAATGATCTTCGTTTTGTTCCGGTGTAACAGTTTTTGCTACTTTCAGATGAAGATTTGATTAGTGCTCTCCCTCCCCTGTTATGCTCGATTGATATTCCCAATAGTTCAATTATTTATCTCATATTCTACTTCCACGCATGGCACTATCACCTCCAGCTGCATCTTGAATTCTGAAATGCACAGTTGTTTGTAATGATTATTGTACTTGATTTTTTTCTCTGAGTATTTTCTGAATTTTTACTTTCTGAATTTTTACTTAAAAATGCATTTGACTCAGCCCGCAATCTCATCAGCTGTTGATTGTTTACTCTTAACCTGAAAACTGCCAAGTCTGTATTCAGAGAATAATGCACGGAATGTTACATAGTTCTGCAAGTTATATATACACAACTCACCACACGCTGGTGTGGACAGACTTTTTTTCTAATATATATATATAATTTACAAAATATAGATTTTGGTATATCTGTTAGATTTCCATGTTTTCAATATTACAAAATAAAAAATACAAAAACAAGAAATTTGAGGAATGATTCCTCTTAAAGTGTCTCTTGTTTTCATCTTGTCTTTCACATGTAAACTGATATATATACATATACACCAAAGAAGCGCAGAGAAGATTTATTAAATAAATATGTTTGCAGAGCCATGTTTCCTCAGCTTGATCTTAGGTGTACCAGTTCTATTCAGAAGAGTAGTCTGTTAGGCATGTAAGAAAAAGGGGACAGTTTTCTATAGCAAGGTGTCTTTTTTCAACCTAAAAACATTACTGAGGCTGTTCTGAAAGGCCTTTTGTGTAGAAGAGTGGGTGTCATTTTTAATTTTGAAAGCCTACTCAAAACAGCTAGTTAAAGAATAGTCGTACACTTGAAAGAGCTGACCATATGGAACGGAAACATTATAGAAGTGCAAATCCTTTCCAAAATAACGCTTTGTAGTGAACCATACATTCCTTCAACCAAGTAAAATTCTGTGTAACTTCAATAAATAAATATCTTAAATCCTGTGCAGCAGCCTCATTTTAAAAGCTCATTCATTTCTTTTAGCTTAAAATTCCATGGAGGTGCATCTTTGGTCGATATAGCACTCAACTGGGAATTAATCCACAGGGGTTTCTTTCTTCTGCACTGCATGGTATTTGGCTAAAGTGTGTTTGTCTGTACCATGCTCTAAACTTGTTGCATGAAAAAATGCAACTGCACTGTATTTTTGGGTCCACAGCTAAAGAGCAATTCCTCGCCATGCAAATGCCATTTTTAGAGTTGTGTCACAGTTGCTGCTAACTGATTGGTGGCCCTTCATTTAGGAAGTAGGTGGTCATTTCTCCTTTACCCTTTACCTTAACAACCCCTCGATATTCCAGCTGATAACTGTTGGCTGCTAAAACCTGATACATGTCTGTGGTCACCTGCAGAGAAAGAACAGATTAGAAGTGATAGCAAAACTGAGAAAGGCGCTCACCCCCATCTCTACACCATCTTTCTTCAGCCATGTAATTCACACATGCAATTAATTTTGGGTGTAATGTTTTGTAAAAGTTTGCTTACTTGTATCAACCAGTTTATAGGAAGGTAGCCAGCACAAGTCACATAACTGATAAAAGCTGCAAACAATTGAGTTTCAAGGTCATATTGGGCACATCCAGCTGCACGCCAGCTGAAGGTCACAATTCTAGAGGCTGAGAAGGAAACCTTACTAGTAATCCTTTCATTTATTCTGCTGAAATTGATTTGCTAGAAAGGAAGGCTATAAGGGCTCACTATGAAAAAAATGAGAGCTTGTCTCTAGAACCCAGGTGACATGCAAGGTCATGATACCAGAGGGAAGGAAATATCCCATTTCATGTCTCCAGTATCTGCTTAGATGAAAGGAGTGCTGGGCTAGTGCCCCCCCCCCCAAAAAAAAGGTAAGACATAGCTCAGACTGATTCTGTCATGGGTATTTTTAGTAGAAGTGACAGATGGCTTGCAGGCAGTAAACACAAATGTACAGAAGCCCACAACCTGACCCTAAAAATATTTGAGGGGGACAGGGAGAGGATGACAGCACACAGCTTCCATGGCCAGTGCTGACTGCTGCTGTTCTGCTGACCTGACCCCAAACACTGATCTGCCAGTCCTGTGGCTGCCCAGCTATTCTTGCAGACCATCCTGGTTGCTGCTCCAGTGGCCCTGTGGTTGTTCCTCTAGCCAGCTGTTCTGGCAGCCCTGGAGCTGACTGCCAGCTACTCGTTCCAGTAGCTGTTGCTCCTGCCCTTCCCCAGAAATAGTCACAGAGGTCCCAGAAAGCCATGGCATCTCTGACCTCTGTGACAAATTTGTATCCCTAGTCATAGAACCTCAGTGGAATGCTTGGCAGTGTATAATGCATCCCTGTGAAAATAGGGTGCTGCTAGGGAAGTGGATTGGAAATTCATTTAAATTGTGGCCACCGTGAAGTAAAGTAAACCCTTTAACAGATTAAATATTTAACACATGCGACCCATGTCATTTCTCAAGAAGCTGCAAGCAAATAAGAAACACACTAGGTGATTAAATTGGGGGAAAGACAAGGTTTGTTCAGGCACTATCTAGTTTCATACTGTGACAGCTGGCAACTCTTGAAGGGAGATGCCATTTAATGACAACATTTTCAAGGGCCCAGGTGCCACATTTACAAAGATATTCAGGTGCCTAAAGAAGCAGTTTAGGCAACTAACTCCCCTTGTAATCTAGTCCTCGGTTCTGCCTAGTGGGAGTTAGACCTCTGGTCTGCTTAGGCTCTTTTAAAAATCCCATTAGGCACCTAAGTACCTCTGAAAATCAAGTCCCAAATCCTTTATGTTTGAGGGCTATCAGCTGACCTTTGTATACACAAAAGCTGATCCAATCATCTTTTTGCAATGTCCCACTGATTTTTCCATTGCCTGATATTAACGCAACGAGTGCAATTACATTTCAGGATCTATCAGTGTGTTACAAAGTCTGATAATTTCGTAGACATGTTTTTTTTCTTGAGTAGTATGTTAGAGGTAGCTCATTAAAATATTGAAACCTTGAAAAAAACAGAGCTGGCAAAGTCCTATTAAGATCTGAACTACTGCAGTCGGTTCACTACAGAATTGTTCCTTAGGACATTTTTCTCATGCTTTGTTGTCTGGGTTGAAATGTTTCCATTTCTACCTTCATAGGGCTGGAGAATCACTAGTCTATCCTGGGTTTGGGTTAGATTGAAAATCCCATAAAAGATGATTGATAGGTAAAATATGTGTTTTCTGTACATTAAAACTCACCTGAATTCTATCAGGAACACCTGTACTGTCCATTCGACTGGCTACATTGACTGTGTTTCCCCAGATGTCATACTGAGGTTTGCGTGCTCCTATTACCCCGGCTACCACAGGACCAATATTTAACCCTAGAAACAGAAAAGAAACCCCAGCGCTTCAGGAGTCATGTGAGCAGGTTGTTCATCAGGCACATGTGTGAATGACTATCCCAGGGCTAGGCATTTCCCTTTCTAAATACAGGAATTTTCTATAAAACCTTACAGACGCGCAATATGTTTTTTAAAGCTGAGGGCAGATTGAGAGAAGTGTATTCCACTGGGATAATGCAGAGTTGTGATGGCTTCCCTAGTCTCAAAATCACTTTAGGGCAGGGCTACTCAACTTTGGAAGCCCCAGGGGCCACAATTATATAGCATACGCCGTGGGCCGCAACTTAAGTGTGATTGCATATAAATGCAAATATATATGCAAATATATGCAAATAGCTTTCACACTGACAGGCACAAATACAAAGATTCAGCTTTAAGCTGTGGTGCTGGACCCAAACATGGCCAGTGGGAGACAGTCAGTACCTCTCAGGCTCTGCCCACAAGCCTAAGCAGCCAGCACTTCAAACAATGCCCTGGTACTCCCTGGGGGCTAGAAATGCCGTGTGTTCCAGCCAGCCCATCCACTTGCATCTTTCAGTGCTCACCCTGCCTGGGAGACACCTCACCGTTGTGGAGCATGTTCCCAATGTAGGCCATGTTCAAAGGATCCCACCCACGGACTGCGTGTTGAGTCCCACGTAAACCCAAACTGCATAGCAGGCCGCAAACAAACAGGCCACGGGCTGCGCGTTGAGTAGCCCTGCTTTAGGGCATTATCAGTCTCTTCCCTTTCATGTCCTTCCCCTATTTTTAAAGGAAATTTAGTATCCAAGTCAGGTCACAGAATCATAGAATATTAAAACTGGAAAAGACCTCAAGAGGTCATCAAGTCCAGTCCCCTGCTTTCACTGTAGGGCAGGCATCATGCTAGATGTTTATCTAGCCTGTTCTTAAATATCTCCAGAGATGGAGATTCCACAACCTCCCTAGGCAATTTGTTCCAGTGCTTAACTACCCTAACAGGAAGTTTTTCCTAATGTCCAACCTAACCTCCTTTGCTGCAGTTTAAGCCCATTGCTTCTTGTCCTATCATCAGAGGACAAGGAGAACAATTTTTCTCCCTCCTCCTTGTAACACCCTTTTAGGTACTTGAAAACTGCTATGATGTCTTCTCTCACTCTTCTCTAAACTAAACAAGCCCAGTTCCTTCAGTCTTCCCTCACAGATCATGTTCTCTAGACCTTTAATCATTTTTGTTGTTCTCTGGATCCTCTCCAGTTTCGGCACATCTTTCTTGAAATGTGGTGCCCAGAATTGGACACAATACTCGAATTGAGGCCTAATCAATGCAGAGTAGAGCAGAATAATTGCTTCTTATGTCTTGCTAACAACACTAACAACACTCCTGTTAATGCATCCCAAAATCAGTTTTGCTTTTTTTGCAACAGTGTCACACTTTTGACTCATATTCAGCTAGTAGTCCACTATGACCCATAAATCCCTTCCTGCAGTACTCCTTCCTGGACAGTTGCTTCCCATTTTTTATATGTGAAACTGATTGTTCCTTCCTAAGCAGAGTACTTTGCATTTGTCCTTATTGAACTTCATTGTGTTTACCTCAGACCATTTCTCCAGTTTGTCCAGATCATTTTGAATTATCCTCCAAAGCACCAGCAATAATGAAAGATTCCCAGTACTGACCGCCTGCCTGAATCTTTACACAAGAGCCCCAGTGGCTGCTTTGGCCTTGCTGCTGCCAATGTCCCTTGTCTACTTGTGCCAATTTTACAGTGGTTTTTGTAATGTGGACACCTGTCCTCTAAGAACTTGTATCAGTTTGTACAGACCCAAGTTTTCCCATCACCATGGACTGGGTTCCTTGGAATCAGCTAACTCTGAGCTTCTAAATATAAACTAAGCTGCATGTTTAACTCTAGATGAAGAAGCCAAGCTGGAATGAACATCAGTAAAAATTAAATCACTAAACTCAACCCAGATACTTTACCTATTTTCATCTGGAAGTTGTTGAATGAATGCTCATTAATGTACTTCATTTGATCCATTAGCCGCATGGCAAAGTCAGCTAGAGCTTTGATGTGTGTTTTCCCAACCTTATCATAAGTGGTATCATTGAGGCCTGAAGCAGCCATGTATGTACTGCCAATGGTTTTGATCTTCTCCAGCTGACGGAATTGGTCCTCACTTATTATCTATTTGCACAAAAAGAGAACAAGGTTATTACCTAAAATTTGATGCAAACTAATACATGTTAAAATATAGAGGCGAACACGTTTTTTAGGTCATGAGCTTTCATGGGTAAAACCCACTTTATCAGATGAGTTGGAGAGGAAATTATGGATTCTGGGGTATATATAGCCGTTTATCTCAGCTTTACAGCAACAGTGTGGCATCATGATACAATCACTATGCAAAACTGCAACAAGTATTTCCACAGCTCAGAGAAGATATAGCCAGAATCCATGGATCTCTGTCCAGGTAACATTAGGCCCTACACAAAGGAAAGGAAATTACTTTGTTGGGGGAAGGAAAAGAAAAGAAAATGACCTTAAACTGAACCAGGCTAAAGTCTCAGAATGTGTGTAATGAGGACTGGACTGGCCCTGTTGCTGGATGACTTCCTTCTCACGAGGGAAGGGTTAAACAGATACTGTTTGCTCTGTCAGTAGAACTCTAGCAATATTAAAGGTTTAGGTTTCCTCTCACTCACTTCATCGAAGTCTGCAATAATTTCATTGAGGAGCCTCAGACATTCCACCCCTTCGTTGTTTGCCTCTAACTCCACGTAGAACTCCGAGAAGTTGCTGATGGAAGCAAACATGACAGCCACACACTCACAGGACTGGTAATACAGCTCATCATTTCGCCGCTCCTGTGCCAGGAAATGGGCTGCCACGTCCTTTGGCAAGATGTTGTGGAGGAGACGTCTATTGTAGGCCTGTAGCTCCTCCATTTCCTCTTTCTCTTCAGTGGCCTAGTTGAGAAGAGAGTGAGAGAGAGAGAGAGAGAGAGAGAATGTCATGCTGTCCAATCTAGTTACTTCTTGGGAGGAAAGACAATACCAGAACCAGAGAGCAGAATTTCAGAGGGGTCACCATGTTAGTCTGTTCCAGCAAAAAACATCAAGAAGTCTGGTGGCACTTTAAAGACTAACAAATTCATTAGGGCATAAGCTAATGACCTAATAAAACTGTTAGTCTTTAAAGTGCCACCGAGCTCCTTGTTTTTGAGAGAGCAGATGCATTTTCTCTTCCCTTTTTCAGCGGAAGAGCAAATGCACTCTTTCGGAAGCCTCTGTATTCCTCCTTCTATGAGGAATAAGGGAGCTTCTGAAAGAGGGTTTTTTTCCCCCGACATTTGCCCCAGTCTAGACGGGCCAAATGTTGGAAAAGCTTCATCCGACAAAATCATAGGGCTGGAATAGACCTCAGGTTGCCATAGAGTCCAACTTCCTGCTAAAAGCAGGACCAACCCCAACTAAGTCATCTCAGCCAGGGTTCTGTCAAGCCAGGACTTAAAAACCCCTAGGTATAGAGTTTCCAGCACTTCCCTAGGTAACCCATTCCAGTGCTTCACCACCCTCCTCATGAAATAGTTTTTCCTAATATCCATCCTAGACCTCTCCCACTACAACCTGACACCATTGCTCCCTCATTCTGTCATTTGTCACCAGTGAGAACAGCCTCTCTCCATCCTCTTTGGAACCCCCTTTCAGGTAGTTGAAGGCTGCTATCAAATCCCCTCTCTCTCTTCTCTAGACCAAATAAGCCCAAATCCCTCAGCCTCTCTTGATAAGTAATGTGCTCCAGCCCCCTAACCATTTTTGTTGCCTCCGCTGGATGCTCTCCAATGCATCCACATCTTTTCTGTAACGGGGGCCCCAGAATTGGATGCAATACTCCAGATGTGGCCTCTCCAGTGCTAAATAAAGGAGACTAATAATTTCTCTAGATCTGGCAATGCTCCTACTAATGCACCCCAATATGCCGTTAGTCTGCTTGGCTAAAAGGGCACATAGGTGACCTTCAGCTCTGTCTGCAAAGTCTTATCTGCTCTCCCAGGTTTTTGCAGAAGGGAAGAAGTATGTTGGGGTGGTGGGGGTGGAAAAGTTTTGGGGTTAAGACAGGGTGTTAAGTTTCAGGACACTGGTCCAATGTGCATGGATTTTAAGGAATGTGGAGATAGAACTGAAGCTATTGGATGGATGTACTTTCTTAGGACAAGCTGGATACAATAATGTAAGAGTCTGAGCCTGCCCTATGACTTAGACTTCATGGATAATCTTTCTGAGCTCTCTTTTATAGAGCTAATTAACAACAGCTTTGCAGTCTGTGAACTCCACTGGAGATGCTCCTGTGAGAACGTCATCAGACCTGTATGTGTTGTGCCTCTTCCACCATTACAGCCAGTAATCACTGTCTTCTCGCCTCACCCCCTTTTTCTGAAAATTTGAAAATGCCTGAAAACTGAAAAAAGAAAACGAAGGGAGAAAATCTGTAGCTGTAGCCAATGTGAATCTGATTTGTTCAAGGCCCCTTTTGGAATGTGACCTTTCCAAGTCTAACACGAAACACAGGAACATGGAACAGGCAAGGGCCAATCCAGTCTGTCCACCTTGACGGAATACATTTTCATCTATCTGGAGAAACAAAGTGATTGAAGGACCAAGCTCCTGATGGGAATTCTGAACACCAAACTTGGCTCTGTTCTGAATCCTGGAGCAGCCATGGGCCATCTCTCTGTTTTCTCATTTGTAAACCATATTTATCTCAGTCCCCAGGGGGCACTACACAGTTCACACCTGTTCAGAGGTTTGAAGATACATGCAGCACTATGTAAATATCCTAGTCTGTTAGTGTGGTATCTTGCCGTGTGAATATCAATCCATTTAGTACTGGGGTGGGAGGCTATAAACAGTCAGTGTCTGACTGAAAGAGGGGAAAAAACTATGAAGCATGTAGCCAGCTCAAATGCTTTATGTCAGAGCAAACTTGAAAACTCCCCTGTGAATCCTTCAAGCATCCATCTTGCAGCCTGAAAGATGAGATGGGTTTACTTTGATTATTATCCTGGCTGGCTCAATTATGTTTGCAGGGATTGTAAAATTGTCATGCTGCCTTACAAAATTAAGGCACAAAAAATTCATAGGCTCTAACTATGTTAATGTACACAAACTCTGACAGCCATACTTCTGAAAGCCGCAAACTAAAGCCTGCTCATCTTGGTTTCTGCTGATATTCCAGAGGTGGTTTCTATGCTTGTTTACATAGAGATCAAATGCTAGAGGAAGCGAAGGCACATGGTAACTTTTGAAAGCTGTGCAAACTGTGCTGCCTGTCTCTGATTTCAGCAGCATCGTTAAAGAAAACAGAAATGGTCTCCTGCTATGTGACCTTTGGCAAGTGGCTTAACAACTTGCCTATGCCTCAGTGTAGTCAGCAGTAAAACGGAGATAACGCGTACCCCCCCCCCCCCCAAAGGAAGTATTGTAGCATCCCTGCAGATAAACTTTGTCGAGAGCTTTAAGACCCTTCAATGAAAGTTGCTACAGAAGCAAAGAGCATTATTGGTCCATATGACTGACAGTGGTGTCCAGCTCCAATTCGTGTGCATTCAATCACATTATCCATCACTGCAGGGTAATTGTTTTGCACTAGGAAACACCACTCCAGCGCATTATGCAAACACATACAACACACACCCACCTGCAGTTTCCAAAGGAAGTCAAGCCTTGCTGTGGATTCCACCTGCTGGGCATGCAGATACAATGCCAGGACAAAAAGAGTTATGACGATAGGGGTCACAATCTTCAGTGCCACTCTTGACACTTTCTGTGAGCTAGGGTCAAGGAGAGGACAGAAGCCTGTGAATATTCTTGGCCCTCTGCTCCTGACCAGGAAGAACAGCTGTAGCTGGAAGCTCCCTCTCTCACTTGCAGGCACACTGGGCAACCTAACATTTGTTTTGCAAAAGCAGTGGAAGGAATTTTCCTGCACTGCCACTTGAACAATACTTGCGCTCACTTGCAACCT